>NC_068925.1:30282084-40282084 GCF_023091745.1 Budorcas taxicolor
CTTAAATGTAAATATAAGACCTGAAACTATAAAATTTCTAGAAGAAAATATAGGGGAAGATCTTGACATTGGTCTTGGTGATAATTTTTTTGGAGATGACACCAAAAGCAAAGACAACAGAAGCAACAATCAACAAGTAGGACTACATCAAACTAAAAAGCTCCGGCACCACAAAAGAAACAATAAACAAGATGAAAAGGCAGGCTACAGAATGGGAGAAAATATTTCCAAATCATATCTGACAAGAGGTCAATACCCAAAATATATAAGGAACTCATACAACTCCACGACAAAAAGACAATCTGATTTAACAATGGGCAGAGGAGTTGAATAGACATTTTTCCAAAGACGAAACACAAATGGCAAAAAGGTACATGAAAAGGTGCCCAACATCACTATCAAGGAAATGCCACAGGAAGAATATTACCTCACATCTGTAAGAATCACTATTATCAAAAACACAAGAAATAACAAGTGTTGGAGAGCATGTGAAAAAAGAGAACCCTGGGTAAACTGCTGGTGGAAATGTAAATTGGTGTGGCCACAAGGCAAAACAGTATGGAGGTTGCTCAGAAAATTAAAAATAGATGTACCACATAATCCAGCAATTTTAATTCTGGGTGTTTATCCAAAGGAAATGAACTTACTATCTCCAAAAGATACATGCACCCCCAAGTTCACTGGAGAATTATTTACAATAGCCAAGGCATGGAAACAACTGCTGCACACACTGACAAATAAACAAATAAAGAAAATGTGGTATATATGCAGATGGAATATTAGTCAGTCATTAAAAAGAAGGAAATTTTGCCATTTGTGACAATGTGGATAGGCCTTGAGGACATCATGCTAAGTGAAATAAGTCAGAGAAAGATAAACACCATATACTTTTACTTATATGTGTAACTTAAAAAAAAATCACTCCTCTCCCCTCAAAAAACCCAACTCAACAGAGAACAGACTAGTGGTTGCCAGAGAGGGTAGGGGGACAGATCAAATGGATAAAAAATGGTCAAAGGATACAAACTTCCAGTAATAAAATAAGTACGTTATGGGTATGTAATGTACAGCATGGTGACTATATCATACCATATATCTGAAAGTTGCTAAAAGAATAAATTTTTAAAGTTCTCATCACAAGAAAAAAAACTGTAACTATGGGGATGGATGTTAACTAGACTAGACTTACTATGATGATCATTTCACAATATACACAAACAGTGAAATTAGCATATTGTATACCTAAAGGTAATATATCAATTATATTTCATTTTTAAAAAAGCTTAAAAAACATCATCAGAACATCAAAAAAATACAACACAACCAAATGAAATTCATGTCAAGAATATAAGAAAGGGCCAGTATTAGAAAACTACTAGTGTAATATGCCATTATTAATAAATGAAATAATGAAAATCATATGATCACTTCCACTGATGCTAAAACACTTGATAAAATCCAGTATCTACTAAAAAAAAATCTTAATGGAATAAAAATAGACAAAATGACTGAAAAAAACACAATATGCCAAAAGTTAAGTGATACAGCTAAAGCAGGACCTGAAAGAAAAATTTAATTCATTGGGTAAATGCTTGTACCAGAATAAAAGAAAAATTTCAAATATGACTTATCCTTCCACCTTAAGAAATTAGGAAAAAAAAAAAGAACAAAGAAAACTCAAAGCAGGTAGAGGAAGAAAATAATAAATATCAGAGCAAAAATAATAGAAATAAAAAACAAAACCAATAGAAGAAAATTCAATACAATCAAAAATTGTTTGAAGAAAAAAATCAACAAAAATTAATAAGCCTTTAGTTATACTGACCAAGAAAATAAAAATAGATGAATACTTTCTTAACCTTCAAAACACATTTCTCAGGCTTCCCTGGTGGCTCAGTGGTAAAGAATCCACCTTCCAATTCAGGACACATGAGTTCGACTCCTGATCTGGGAATATCCCACATGCCACAGAGCAAATAAACCCACGTGCCATAACTATTGAGCCTGTGCTCCAGAGCCCAGGAATTGCAACTACTGAGCTCACGTGCCACAGTTACTGATGTTCATGCGCCCTAGAGCCCATGCTCCACAACAAAAGCTACTGCAATGAGAAGCTTGTGCCCGGCAACTAGAGAGTAGCCTCTGCTCTCCACAACTGAAGAAAAGCCCATGCATCCGGGAGATCTAGCACAGCAAAAATAAATAACACATTTCTCCCCAAACCAATCCAAAAGTCAGGATCATATTCAACGTTAAAATTGTGAACATTTCTCATTAAAGGAAGGAATACGATAAAGATGTTGATTATACTATTTTTGACATTGATTTGATGGTGGAATTAGCCAACTGAAGAAAAGGAATAAAACTGTAAATTTGCAGGTGACATGACCTCCCCAGAAAACTCAAAAAAATCAACTATAAGAATTTAATAAAGCAGGAGATAACAAAGCTATTATCCAAAATTCTATTTTTAAAAGATATTATCTTCTCTCTATATAAATGAAAACAGATTAGACAATAAAACAAGAAATATATTGTTTATTACAGCAAAAATGGTGAGAACAAAGTATTAAACACCTAGGAATACACTTAAGAAATGTGCAAGATTGACATGGAAAAGAAATTTAAAGTCTGGAATCAAGATTGCCAGGAGAAATATCAACAACCTATTGGCAGATGACACCAATCTAATGGCAGAAGGCAAAGAGGAACTAAAGAGCCTCATGATGAAGATGAAAGAGGAGAGTGGAAAAAGTTGGTTTAAAAACCAAATATTCAAAAAACTAAGATCATGGCATCCAGTTCCATCATTTCATGGCAAACAGATAGGGAAAAAATGGAAACAGTGGTAGATTTTATTTTCTAAAGCTCCAAAATCACTGTGGATGGTGACTGAGCCATGAAGTTAAAAGACGCTTGCTCCTTGGAAGAAAAGCTATGACCAACCTAAACAGTGTATTAAAAAGCAGAGATGTTACTTTGCCAACAAAGGTCTGTCTAGGCAAAACTATGGTTTTTCCAGTAGTCATGTATGGATGTAAGAGTTGGACTATAAAGAGCTGAGCGCTGAAAAATTGATGCTTTTGAACTGTGATGTTGGAGGAGACTCTTGAAAATCCCTTGGACTGCAAGGAGATCAAACCAGTCAATCTGAAAGGAAATCAGTACTGAATATTCATTGAAAGGACTGATGCTAAAGCTGAAACTCCAATACTTTGGCCACCTGATGTGAAAAACTGACTCCTTGGAAAATACCCTGATGCTGGGAAAGACTGAAGGCAGGAAGAGGTTAAAGGGGCGACAAGAGGATGAGATGGTTGGATGGCATCACTGATTCAATGGACATGAGTTTGAGCAAACTCTGGGAGATAGTGAAGGACAAGGAAGCCATATGCTGCGGTACATGGAGTTGAACATGACCTAGCAACTAAACGACAACAAAAAAGGGGCAAAAAAAGCTTGAATAAGTGGAACTACAACCAGTTCTTGGATGGGTAGTCCCAATGTTACATGTTATATTCCCCAAATTAATTTATAATATTATTGCAATATCAATGAATATCCCAACAGACTCTTTTTCCTAGTCAAGTTGATTCTAAAGTTCATAAGGAAAAATAAATGTGAAAGAATACTCAGGAAAATCTTAAAAGAAAATAAGTAATGTTATATCAGAGGCTAAAACACAATATAAAGTCACATTAAAATAATTTGATACTAGCACATAGAAAGATATACTAGATATAAAGAGATAGGAAGTCTAGAAATAAACCCAAATATATACAGAATTTAGCTTGTCATGCAGTAGCATTATAAACCAATGTAAAAAAGATGTATTATTCAGTAAATGTTACCAGGACAACTAAATAGTCTTCTGGAAAAAAAATCTGGTTGCAGTCTTACCTCATCCCTTACTCCAAAATAAATTTCAGACAGTTGAAAATTTAAGCATTTTTTTTAAAAAAATGAAATAAGAAATAGGGAATTCTAAAACTATAAATTTTAGACTAGGGAAGGTTTTTCTGATCATGTAATCAAAAACTCATTAAAAGGAAACAGGTATATTTGACCTATAGGATTTTTTTCAGTCCTCTTTGGTAAAAAAATACAGAAACAAAGCAAAAGACAAACTATTATACAAACTCTGAAAAAAATTATAATATAAACAGCCAAAGGACTCATATTCTTAATATATACAAAGTTCTTACAAATTAATCAGAAATGACCAACAATTTAATTTTTAAAAATGGGAGAAGGACTTCCCTGCTGTTACAGTGGATAAGAATCCACCTGCCAATGCAGGGGACACAGATTTGATCCCTGGTGCAGGAAGATTCCAAATGTTGTGGAGCAACTAAGCCCATGAGCTACAGCTACTGAGTCCACACTCTAGAGCCTGAGTTCTGCAACAGCAGAAGCCACTGCAATGAGAAGCCTGCACACTACAACAAAGGGTAGGCCTTGCTTGCTGCAACTAGAGAAAGCCAGTGTGCAGCAACAAAGACCCAACACAGACAAAAATAAGTAAATAAATAAATAAATTTTAATAAAAAAAAATAGGAGAAAGTTTAGAACAAAGGAAAGACAGTTTATAAATGTATATGAAAAGTATCTCACCATCACTCATAGATGACATACCAACTAAAACAAATGAGATGCTGTTAGGAGAATAGCAAAAATCTAGCTGTTTGGTTATATACTGGGTTGACAAGCATTAGATAAAATAGGTACTGTGATATATTATTGGCTGGAAGTATAAGCCAGTATAATTTCTTTGGAGAATAATCTGGCACTACTTTAAAAACTTTAAATGTGCATATCCTGTGATCCAGTAAATCCACATATTAGGCATCTGTCCTAGAAAACACTTGCAAATTTATAAAAACATGCTTGGGATGTTCACCACAGCATTGTGTGTAACAGTGAAAATTCAGAAACCACTTGAATGCCCATAAATAGAGAACTTATAAATAAATTATGGTATAAGGTTGAATACTACAAAATAGCAAAAAGAAATGAAACACTGAAGCCTGTCTAAATCAGTCAGCATGGCCAGATCTCAAAAACAAACTTTTGATTCCACTGCAGGGGGCCTAGCTTCTGTCCCTGGTCAGGGAACTAAGATCTCTACAAGTCACAAGACAAAATAAAAACAAACAAACAAAAAAATGGACTTTTGAGTGAAAAGGTAAATTACAGAATGATGACTGATACAATATCATGAAAATACTACTATAAATGTAATTTTTAAACTATATACACAAAACAATACTATATATTTTCTATGAATACATATAGAAAGGTTTAGAAGTATTAAAGAGGTCTAAAATTGGTTGGTTACCAATGGAAGAGGGAAGCAGATCTGAAGGGTAGATGAAGGTTAAAATTAACTTTTTATTTTTAAATATACAACTTTACTTTGGAAAGACTGTAGATTCATAGAAAAGTTGCAAAGACAGTACAGAGTTCTCATATGCCCTTCATCCAGCTTTCCCTAGTGTTAACATCTTATACAACCATGGTTTGTCAAAACTAAGAAGTTAACACTGGTATAATACGATTAAACCACAGACTTTATTTGGATTTTTTCAGTTTTTCCATTAACGTCCTTTTTCTGGCCCAGAATCCAATTCAGGATACCACATGGTACTTAGAAAGTTGACTTTTTAATGTAAAAAAAAATTATATGTCATGAGTCATTTAGCATAAATAATAACCAAATTATTATAAAATATTACTATCAGAAAGAGTGCTATTCTTATTTCTATTGAGTTATTGGTGGCTCATTGGACATAAAACTGTATTGAAGATTCCTCTGTTGAGTATGAAGAAATACAGTCAATTTGTTAGTGGAAATATAAGTTATTACAACTGTTATAAATAGATTATTCGAAAAAAAAAATAGATTATTCGGTAGTATCTTCCAAAGTTTAAGTGTAAATACCCTTGGAGCAATTACACTTCTAAGGGTTTATTCAATAAACGGAAAATGGAGAGTGACTACTACTGCTTTTTCTTTTTTTGAGATGATGAAAATGTCTTAAAATTGGCTGTGGTAACTGTTGCACACGTCTATGCATATATTTAAAGCATACTGAATTGTCTGCTTTCTTAATTACATCTCAATAAAGATACAACAAAAAAAAGAAAGGCTCTGAAGACAGGCTGTCTGCCACTCAGTATCAGCTTTCACTTCCCAGCTTTATGATCTTAAACAGGATAACTTCTCTGTGTCTGCTTTCTCATCTGAAAAATGTGAAATAAGTAACCTAACTCATGAGGAATTTGAAGATTAAATCAAAGTATTACATACGAAGTGCTTAGAACAGGATCTGGAACATACTAAGGACTCAGTAAATTTGGATTTTCGTAATTTTTCAGCTCTGAGGGGTACTCTTTAAACAAAAAGAACACAACAGATTAGAGGCTGTGACTAGGAGGGTAAGAAAATAAGACATATCATATAAATGAAGACTGAATGAACTAGGCATGTAAGACTAAAAAAGAGAAAGCTCAGAGGATATAAAATTTTTTCACTTATTTGAATAAGTCTCATATCATATCTGTCCTATGTTTTATTTGTTCTGTATTGCTCAGAAGTTGAAAGGTCTTTGTAAACAGTCCCAGAAGGAATGAAATGTGCCTGGGGAGGAGGCCTTTGGATAGACTTGGGGGAGGATGGTTTCACAAGTCATAAAGATCAGAGTTCTCTCTATGTTTGAAATTTTTCCTAATAAATAGCTGAAGAGAGATTGAAGTGAAGTGAAGTGAAGTCACTCAGTCGTGTCCGACTCTTTGCGACCCACGGACTGTAGCCCACCAAGCTCCTCCATCCATGGGATTCTCCAGGCAAGAATACTGGAGTGGGTTGCCATTTCCTTCTCCAGGGGATCTTCCCGACCCAGGGATCGAACCCGGGTCTCCCACACTGGAGGCAGACGCTTTAACCTCTGCACCACCAAAATTTAACTCCCTATGTTTGGAAATTTTTAAAAAATCTAAATAGAATTAAGGCATCCAAATTATCGTAATAATACAGCTCTTCCAAGGTCAACACAGGGGACTTCCCTGGCAGTCCAGTTGAGGCAGGAGGTAGATGGGACTTCTGCCCAGGGTAAAGCGATAGAAGATTCATTCCCTGTGGACTGAAACTCCAAGATAAGAACAGCAGAACAATTAAGAGAGGAGAAATGGACCCTGCCCAGACCACATATTTCTCATTCTTGAAGTCAGGAGATCTTCCTGACCACGTATGTGCAGAAAGGCTCCTTGGAGGTCAAAGCAGAGTGGTGCTAACTGATACTCTACCCATATGTGTCTTTGGTAGAATCCGTCTTGGTTAAGAGATAAGTGCACACACTCGGGCGAATCCTGAAATATGCCAAATATGGACTCTGAACCAGGCAAATCAAAATGATTGGCCAAAGGAAGACAGGAAGAAAAGCCGACAAGTGATTCAAACTGCTGTGAGGGGATGACTCTCTCTCTGAGTCTGGCCATGTGTCTGTCCACTGTACTTTTTTATCCTCCTAATAAATACTCGTTTCACTATTTCCCGTCTTTGTTGGAATCCTTTTTCTGCGAAGTTGAATGGCCAGGGCCCTTGTCACTGACCACTGGTCTAGTGGTCAGTATTCAGTGCTCTCACCAGTGCTACCCAGCCTCAATCTCTGGCTGGGAAACCAAAGCCTCACTTCAAGATGCTGCAGGCTGAGGCCACCCAAGATCACAGTGGTTAAGACCCAACTTCCAATGCAGGGGTGTGGATTTAATCCCTGGTCGGAGAACTAAGATCCCACATGCCACATGGTGTGGCCAAAAATTTTTTTAAATAAATAAAACACAAAGTCAATACAAAAATAGTTGTTGACTATTCTTTTTTGTTGTTGTTATAAGCCTTTTATTTCAAAACTATACCTAGTGCATAGTTTTGATAAAAAATAAACTCTTCTTGCCTGGAAAATCCCAGGGACGGGGGAGCCTGATAGGCTGCCGTCTATGGGGTCACACAGAGTCGGACACGGCTGAAGTTACTTAGCAGCAGCAGTAAACTCTTAACAAGGTAAAAAGCAGGAGGAATTCTGATGTATTACAAAGGTTAAAAACCACAGCAATGTCCATAATAATACTAATAAGAACTAGATGGCAGGGTGGAAAAGAAGTTAAACCACATTATTTCATTCTCAAGGCCACTGATTATTGCCCCTGCTGTTTATATGGAATTCTCTAGATGATAAAGAAACATTATATTTCTTCCCCAAAATAATAGTTCCTGAAAAGTTGTTGACTCTTCTTACATTCATTCAACCTGTACCAACATCTACTGAGCCAAGCTATGCATGTTGTGTATTAGTTTAAATTGGTTCAAATTTTTAAGTTGAAATTTAGATGCTTATGCACACTTGTCCTTGATGTTAAAAAAAATTCATAATTTTTGTTCATTTTATAGATAACAATATACTTTAATATTTGAAATGACCATAAAGGTATGTAAAAGCTCTTTGGATTTTTTTGGTAGGGCGTATTGCTGTTAATACTTCTAATTTATTTGATGCCAAATCTTTGGTTAAGAAAATTACCTCTACTATAATATATCCTACTAGAAAATCTTAGAATGCTTTTGAAAAAAAATGAAGGTAGGGAATAACTTTATCAAAAATTTTAAGTTTCATAGAAGAAAATTACTTTATTTTTAAAGTTAATATTTCCTTTTCTAATTTTCATTCATTCCTTTGATTCTTATATGTCTACTATCACTTTTTTTTAAAAAAAAAGATGTCAAAAATGAAAAAGGAAATACGATTTTTCACTATACATTTTCCTCTTCCGGATAAAGAAAGTTTTCAGCATACTTCCCTTAGTAATAAAGTAAAATGATTTTTCCTCTCTGAATACCATGCAAAATGCCAAGCTGATCCCAATTTGCCAAATTCATTTGTTTAATGTCCACTCTCTCCATGCTTAAAAGGAGTGTACATGGGACTTCCCTGGTGGTCCAGTGGTTAGGATTCTGCACTTCCACTGCAGGAGGCACAGGCTAGATCCTTGGTCAGGGAACTAAGATCCTGCATGTTGTGGGGCAGAGCCCCCTGCCCCCCAAAACAGAAGAGTGTGCATTTGTAAGACTGAGGATTGGCTTTCTACTCTGGTTTAAAGTTCATCAACAAAATAATGCCCCTTTTCAGGTAACTAAAACAGAGATGAGCCAAAGTAATGATTTAAAGAAAAGAACTTGTCAATCAAAATGTAATAGAATGATAAATATAAACTTTATCATGCTGAGTGATTGCTCATTTCCTTTCAATGAAACAAAATTTTAGCACACACATACCTGTGGAACCATTGCTACCCTCTGGTTTCTTTTAGGTGACCTTGTATTTATTTGTCTGTCATCTTCATCAGAAAAGAGCCGACTTCGTTTTGAGTTTCTGAAAGGCTATGATACAAATTTTTTATTTAATGAAATGGCCAAACATATCTCATTTTTGTTCCAAAGCACAATTCTACACTTGGAAAATACAGCTAACTGAATTATCATCAGTACTGAAGAAGGAAGAATGGAAAATACAAAGCATACAAATAATCTTAGATTTTATAAAGTAGAAATATACATATTTATGCAATTTGTTTAAAAATGAAAAATCCAGCTGATAATTAAAACTAGAACCCAAGCCTTCATGTAGTATGCTGGTAGTCTTGAAAATAAAGTTCCGGAAATTCCAGTTCTCATTATGTTGGTGCTTGGATTAATACCAACCAATTGGGTGTTTCACATGATGTGTCTCCCGTGTAGGACTGGGTTGGGACAAATTTACTAGACTTTGAGAGTACATTTACTCACTTTAGAGAGTAAATCTAAAGGTATATAATATTATACTAGATCTGCTATGAAAAATTGTTGACAAATTTCCATTTAATAAAAAGAAGAGATAATAACAGATGCTTGATAAGTGCATATGAACTAAAAACTTCTAAGTATCCAAAATATATTACAAACTTAAGGATCTGTAATATGAAAAAACTTATAGTCCACCCTAGGTTCAGAGCCTTTATTAATAGAGAACACCAGAAATAATATCCCAATAACACCCACATCCTTTTCAAATCCTTCTTTCATCATTCAAGACAGTTCCTTGCCTATTTTGAACTGAAGCAGGGGCAGTGGGATAGCAACATATGGGAAGCATCCAACTGAAATGACACTAGAGGTATGGACCCTTGAAATTAAACCCACTGAGAGCCTTAACAATGCATAGCCCTAACAGGAAGTCCCCTCTACCCTGTTTCCCTCCCCTGACCGTGGGTAGAGAGAAAGAAGAAAATGATGATAACAGGATTGATAAGAGTATGGCCAACTGTCCAGGCTACTGAGACAGCTACTGTCTAACCCAGCTCTGTGTTTCATGATTGACCCCTAAAATTTCCTGGGGCTAGGGGAAGAAAGGCCCCCAAAATTGTTAGTTATGCCAATTAGTGCTCATCTCTACTTCCCAACTTAAATGCACTTACCCTTGACCTCCACAAGATTTCAATATCTTACTACTTACCTAGAAATCTTTTTGTAGGGTCCGGAGTCACACACATTTTTTTTATTTTTAAAAAATCTACTAAATCATTAAAAATCTATTAAAAGTAAGATTTGGGGTTGTTGAGTTTTTTTGGTTTACCTATTTAAAGCAAGAATTACTTACAAATGCTTAATGATGAGCAGATATCACAGATTATTTATCTAGATATGACCAAATACTATTCAATGACATTTAAAGAAACAAATGGTTGGAACTGGGAAAAAACCTTAGAAAAAGTTTTATAGTGCTATAAGAATGTGTACAGGACAATAATACAGACAATTTAGCTATCATATTCTAAAGAGTAAGAAAAACTAATTCCTTACCATTTCCACAGCAGAGCCTGTATTCCTGCCTTTCCAAACAGGTGTTTTTTGTAAAGAACTGTACTTTTCATTCCATGTGTTAGATAAGCTTCCCTCTGTAATAAATTATTATTATTTATGATATTTAACTTAATTCAAAGGACTTATACTATAAATACGGCCTTTTAGTAACAGCAATATATCTGAAATATTTACCAATATGGAAAAAATATACTGCCCATAATAATTTTAGTTGATTACAAATGAAAAAAATCTCTTCTGTATTTTCTCATCAAACTTTCTAAATAATTTGACAAGCCAATTCTACTTGAAACTATTACATTTTCATATTAAAACATGTGTGGGTTATTTCATTTTGGTTTTCAATAATTCCTCTCTTCTAATTTGCCAAGAACTGTCTCAGTACAGTTTGACTGAAAGCAGGCAAGGAAAAATGAGAAAAGTTTTAACTTTGAACTTAGAGCATATTTCTAAACATTTTCTGCTTCAACGTGTAAAACCCTTGATATCCAAAAATGACATATGTGGTATTTTTTTTCCTTAATTCTGTGAAACGTCTTCAGAGTTGTATTCAACCAGAAAAAAATCTCATCAACTGATTAAATATATTAAACATGAAAACTGTGAAATTAAAGAAGGTGAGTTTAATTTTTATAAAAGTATGTTTATTTAGAGAGAGACAGAGAAAATTGAGATGAGTATACACAGGATAGTTATTTCTATTTCTTTTTAATTACCTGATAGCATTTTCTAATTTTCCTATAAAAATTTTATGCTCCTTGTATATATTTAAAAAGAGATATGGCTTTAATATTTTGAGAAAAAAAATAGTGGAGTCGTTTTTCTGACATATATTTTAATAAGTACAAAAGAGATCAGATAGGGTTGATCCTTCTAGGCAAATAAATGAAGGAAATCCTGGAAGATAACGTGTTCTCAAGCCAGAAGGACTTGATCTGGTACATCACCCATCCAAGGTACAACATGGTAGCTTTAAAAACTAAAAGTACTAATGAGCCTATGAGAAGATTTAGATTGGTTCCAAATGTACTTACCCAGTAGAATCTTTGCTCAAGAGATAAAATTTCAAAATTATATTAAAAGGACTGGTCTAATCTACTCATACAAAGAAATAGCAAGACCAAGGAACAAGTCTAACTTTTTCTCAAAATAACACTATCACTGTTTTATTTCAAGAGAGTTGCATTATTACTTAGCTCACAAAATTCTTTAAAAATAAACAACCACTGGGAAGCCCTCAAAATACAGCTTAGCCCAGTTGTTAATACATTATTTAAATCCAGTAAGAACTGTTCAGAATGTTTAGTTACAAAGTACTTTAATCAATAATTCTAGAGGGAGAAAACCAAGGGCCAAATTCCCATATGAATTTAAAGTTATCATCAGTGAAAACCAGTATTTAAAAGCTATAGTGAATCGTAACTTAGAAAGAAAAGACAATATTATAACCAAATTAATTTAATGAATTAAATTCTTAGTTTATGCCATATCTAAAGAATCAAGCTCTAATTCTTACCTTTTAAACTGACAAGTGCTTTTGCTGAAGAGCCTGCAATGAAAACAAATCAGTATTACTTCATAATCAGAGTGAGAGAAAAAGAACTTGGTGATCCACTTAGTTTTAGCAATGTTGAAGTCATAGTTGAACATGCAATTAGAAATAACTAATAAACAGTTCAAGCTATTAACCAGAACTCAGACAACATATGGAAGAACTGGAGACATCTGGGAGTTTTGTTTGAAACTATGAGAACTGGTGAACTTTGTAAGATAGAAAAACATAGAAAGAGAGGAAAGAGGAGGAGTAAGGACAGAAGCAATTTTTGATCCTCAACCAAAAGTGTGCTGGTTCTGGAGAAGGAAAAGAAAAAAGGAACTGACATTTATTGAGGCAAAGATCAAAAGTGGTAATAGAGGTTTAGAAAACAGAAAATGGAAATGATCCAGGGACTGTCATAACAGTCTAGAATGGAAGTCTATGAATGCGAGTATGTACGCTTGAAAGATACAAGTCTGACTAGGGCATTCAGAGAAGCCAAGAAGGACTAGCGTAAAGCTGGAGGGATTCACTAACTAAAACAGTGTATAGCAGAATAACCCGGAAGCTCCTCCTGCACGTAGAAACTGAAGGATTAATAAAGGCCTTCAGGGGATTCTGTTGTAGGTAACTCTCAAGCCCATAATGAGAAACACTGGACTAAAGATTCTGGTGTAAATAAAGGATACAGGATATTTGGGTGAGGAGCTATAGGAAAACTGATAGACAAAGAAGCTTTTATGGGAGAGGGAGAGCACTAAATTGAAAATCTCAGAGTTGGATATGTATACTGCAAAGAAGATCAAGTCATTTGAAAAATAATAAAGTATGATCTCTCTCACTTATATGGGACATCTAGAAAAAATAAAAAAGGGACTTCTCTAGCGGTCCAGTGGTTAGAACTCTGCACTTTGACTGTTGAGGGCCGGGGTTCAATCCCTGGTCAGGGAACTAAGATCCCGCAATCCACCCTGCATGGCCAAAAAAGAGTAATAAAATTTTTTTAATTAAAAAAAAAAAAAAACCCTACCAAACTGACAGATACAGAGAACAAATTGGTGGTTGTCAGAGGCAGGGGTGGAGGATAGGCAAAATAGGTGAAGGGGGTCAAAAGGTACACACTTCCAGTTATAAGATAAATAAGTCCTGGGGATGTAATATATAGCATGGTAACTAAAGTTAACAATACTGTATTATATTTCTGAAAATTGCTAAAAGAGTAGATCTTAAAAGTCTTCATCACAAGAAAAAAATTGTATCTGTGTGGTGATGGGTGTTAACTAAACTTACTGTGGTAACTGTTTTGCAATATATACAAATATCAAATCATTATACTCATACTTAAAACTAACACAATGTTATATGTTAATTATATCATAATAAAAGAAAGTAACAGGGAGGAAAAAACCTTTCTGTGGTCCAAAATAGAAATTATTCATAGAATTATTAGTGAGCAAAATCTCCCTTTTTAAATTTAAAAAAGTGTTTAGAACACCTTTTCTTTTACTATAGTCATCCCTCATTTTAAAATTTATTTTATTTTAGAACCAACTATTTTTCATCTGTTACTGTGACATCCATTTATGCTTAAAAAATATATAATGTAAGACCAGGCAGTAGTGATGTTATTTGAAAGGTTAGCCATTTACTTATATTGAGAAAAGGCAGGTTTCTAAGTGGTTTGTTATAAATGTCTGTTGGTGATTGCAGCCATGAAATTAAAAGACGCATACTCCTTGAAAGGAAAGTTATGACCAACCTAGATAGCATATTCAAAAGCAGAGACATTACTTTGCTAACAAAAGTCCGTCTAGTCAAGGCTATGGTTTTTCCGGTGGTCACGTATGGATGTGAGAGTTGGACTGTGAAGAAAGCTGAGTGCTGAAGAATTGATGCTTTTGAACTGTGGTGTTGGAGAAGACTCCTGAGAGTCCCTTGGACTGCAAGGAGATCCAACCAGTCCATCCTAAAGGAGATCAGTCCAGGTGTTCACTGGAAGGGCTGAAGCTGAAGCTGAAACTCCGATACTTTGGCCACCTGATGTGAAGAGCTGACTCATTAGAAAAGACCCTGATGCAGGGAGGGATTGGGGGCAGGAGGAGAAGGGGACGACTGCGATGGCTGGATGGCATCACCAACTCGATGGACATGAGTTTGGGTAAGCTCTGGGAGCTGGTGATGGACAGGGAGGCCTGGTGTGCTGGGTTCATGGGGTCGCAAAGAGTCGGACATGACTGAGAGACTGAACTGAACTGAACATCTAAAAAGAGCCAGTCCATTATGATATTACACAAAACACAAAAATAAATAAATAAATAAATAAATAATGATCTCAGGGGATAAAGTAGAAGATAGAAAAACATGAACTAAGTACAAAAATCAAACAGAAGGAGCAATGATTTATTTACAACTCATACAAATGGACAGCAGACTTTAAATGTGAAGTAACAGACAAAGTATCATGGTTCTGCCTATGAAACATTTTTATGCATCTCAGGTCTCCAAACCTCAACTCACTTCTCTTCGAGGCAGTACTCGAGAGGCTTATAGAACAGACAACCCACCAATATCAAAGCCACTCTTGCTTTCCACCTATTCTCTTGCCTAGATGTGGAGAATGGCTAAAAGGGCACCTTAACAGCTTCTGCGTGGCAAACTGAAGTTTAACCACCAAAGGCAGTAAAGCTGTAAAGGGAAAGGTGGAGGAGAGGGGCCATAAGGTCTTGCTAAGAAGGATCAAACAATACAACACAACTGGGAAGCAACACATATCCACGTAGCTACCAAGAAAAACAGGGTTCATCTGAGAAAAAGCAGTAACCCTGCACTCATTCAGAGAGTATGACTGCATCCTGGCCCCTGCTGTAGGCACTGGGGACACGGACAGCATGCAAAACAAAGTCCATGCTCCTGATGCTCCCCTGGGAATTTACATCCTACTGAGGGGAAATAAACACATACACACATATCAAGGGAAGATAAGCACCACTGGAAAAAAAAAATAAAGCAAGATGGGTGGGAGCTGGTGGAGGGAAGACTGTTTCTATAAAAGGTGCTCATGATTAGCTTCTCTGAAAAGTAATATTTGAGCAGAGATCTAAAGGAAGAGATGTGAGCTGTAAGGATATCATTTCTGCTCCATGAAGGCATCTTGCAGATTCTGACCTACTACCTTTAAGCTTCTGCCTTTCTTGAGAGATAGTATAGCACTAGCCTCTGTTCTCAGGAAGCTTACAGTGTAGCAGAAGGAGGCATACCTTAAACAAGAACATAAAATGACAATGACAATGGTGGTAGCTGCTGTAAAGGAAATAAGTAGGGGATCGCAGTGTGGAGAGTAACTAACTTTACATATGGTAGTTACGGAAGGCTTCTCTGAGAAGGTAACTCATGAAAAAGACTAGTGATGAGAGAACAGGAGGTCAAAGCAACAAGTCAGGGTGGTAGAAACAGCAAGTAAAAAAGCCCTGAGGTAGATCACTTAGAATACGAAGGAAGGATAGGGGGCAATATTATGCTTGGGGACTCATTGGCAGGAGAAGGGTGGTATGAAAAAAGAGCGGAGAAAGAAACCAGCTGTCAAGCACGAAACTGCAAGCATGAAGAAAAACAGAAATGGCACCTTCTCTGGTAGGGCTTCTAACCAAAGGTAGCAAATGCAAAGCTGCAATTGTGACAGCTGCCACTAAGAAATTACACAGTGGTATGAAAACATTTAATAAGAAGATGCATTATTTGTCAGGGAGGACAGAAGCCTAAAATGGGATCTAACGGATAAAGCAGAAGTTAACTGGAAGTGAAGGGAAGGAAGAGCGTTCCATGTAAACAGAATAGCATGTGCAAAGACCCTACAAAAAAGAAAGCCAAGTGATTATATGGATTGAAAAAGGTCCAGTTTAGCTCAAAGGGACAGAATGAGAGGGAGAGTAGTTCAAAATAGTGCTGGAGAGATGGGGAATGGCCAGACCACAAAGGGTCTTGTAGTCAGTCGAGTTTTCAGCAATAGGATGACATACATATATTTCGAAAGGATCTCTGGCTGTGTGTAGGCTGAGGGCGAGGGTTAGGGTGGTGGATTAATGGGAGGCTGAAGTGAATCATGCAGAAGAGATGGTGACAACTTGGATGAGGATGAAGGTAAAAAAGTAGGGAAAACAGAGATATTTAACAGGTAAAAGTTACAATATTTAGTAAAAGCTTAAATATGGGGAGTGAGCAAGGTAACTTCAGTCTAGGTTTTGGCTGATGGCAGTGGAGCCATTCATTCAACCAGAACCACGGAAAGTCTCTCTGTACTGGGGTAGGATGATGAGGTAGATCTTGAACCCATAAAGCCTGAGGGGCCTCTAAGACGATGTGTGAAATGAGCAGGAGCTGTTTAGCACAGAGGCTCACTGGAAAGTTCTGGGCTGAAGACAGCCTCAACTACCTCATTAAGAGTACTTACCTGAACTGGAATGAGGATTAAATGAGCAAATGTATCCAATATGCTTTGCACAGCACCTGGTGCATAATTAGGACTAAATAAATGGTAGCTTTTTCATTGATAATGTTATACAGACTATTGGATAACTTATAACTAGCTCCCTTGACCAAATCTGGCAAAGAAACATATTGCTACTTCTAGTATCAAACTGAAATAACTTCTGCTCCAGTCATTAACCATGCCTCTTACCCTACATTCAATTCCATTTAAATTAAGCATATATATATATACACACACACCTGACTTGTGGCACTGTGTGACAAACCAGGTAAATCAATCCCTGCTTTCAACAAGCTCTGGTCAAGCTAAACAAGACATATACTGGACAAGCTAAGGTGCACGCCACACACACCCTAGTGTACCAGAGATGTTACAAAGTAACATAAATGACTACAGTATACAGTGTAGCTGGAATTTGAACCCTAGTGTGTCATTCTAAATGAAAGTTATCAAGTGGCTGGGACTTCTAAGAGGTGATAAAAGATTATGACAAAGAGAGCAAAGATTTCCAGATGATGAGCGCACTGTGTAGGCCTACCTTTATTTAGGAGCACCCTAAATCACAAAAGCATTCTCCATACAAGAAATAATAATATTCATTGGTGGTCTATGGTTGTGCCTTGTCCAATACAGTGGTCAATAGCCATATGTAATTATTCAGGCTTAAATTAACAAAAATCAAATGAAATTTAAAAGTCACTATAGCCATTTCTGAAGAGTTCCAAGAGCCAATACGGCTAGTGGCTACCCTACTGGACGTTGCAAAACAGAACAATCTCCATCGCTGAGAAAGTTCCATTGGAATTCAGCACTGGTCTAGAGCAAATCTGAAACACAAACTCTCTTAATACAACTTTTTACCAGTTTGGCAACTTGACCTTTCAACTTTATAACACATTAAGATGATATGACCACACAAGGAAAACAGAATTGGCTGTTTTCAGCCCTCAATTTAAGGGTCTTGCACAGACAGATTTAACAGTGATTGTTAAATCACTTTTGTTTTCTTTATACTAAAACTCTCATAAATAACACGGATACATAAACTGGATAGTGAGTGTGAATCATGTCTCTTCTGTGATTAAAATATCTGCCTTTATCCTGTATACTTTATACAACATTGTAAACTACAAAATTAAGTTCTATTGTGCTTAAACTACGAATTAGTGCTTTTACTTACTAAACACAAGTGAATATCACATGAGTAAACACGGTTAAGGGAGGCAATGCACAGGGTGGGAGTCAGGGAAGAGTACTGTATGTGCCTGGTGTGATGGTCACATCCCTGCATAAAGGTACCCCCAGGATTCCTAAGACACACACGCACAGAAGAAAGTCAGTCGGATGGGGGCTCCCTCAACCTTGTGGACCCTGTCTGTATTACCTCTGGAAAGGTCCGCAGCCACCTGTGGTCCCAGGGGAAGGGGCCAGCCCTTTGACACGGAAACGCTTCTCGGGGTGGACACACCGGAGGAAGACAGGAAGGGCAGTGATGATCAGAAGTGCCCGTAGCGGCAGAAACTGTGACAGGACAGGATCAGAGACCCAGGCAAGAAGAAGGGCTGCGACCACCCTCTCCCCAGCCCGAGACCTTCTCGGCCCCCGGACAACGAGTTACATAACCCCGTCAGGCGTCTCTCCGCGCCAGGCGAACAGTGCAGGCGGCGAGGACAGCCCCCGCGGCCGGGGGCCGCTCTTCCCCCACCGCGGCCCGGGGCCCAAGCAGGGCCAGGGGAGCTGCCACTGCCTCCGCCTCGCACGGGCTGGACCCCTGGGCTTTCGGTTTCCGGCCCTGGCGCTCACACACCCCAGAAACCAACACACAGACACCATAACAAAGGCGGCGACGCGGCGGCAACACCGAGGTGGAAGGACTAGGGGACCGCGGCGGGGCTGGCAGTCAGCTCACTTGCTCGGCAGAGGGCACGGCCGCCCGTCCCGGCCGATGCAACCCGGGGGCAAGCGGCAGGCGGGAAGAGTGGGGGTGCTTTGAGGTGCTACTCACTCTCATCAGGCAACTGGTCGAGCTCCGCCATCTTGAACGAGCCGCGCCGCTTTTTCAAAGGCTGCCCGCCGCGGTGCATTGTGGGGCGGAGACTGTCTTTGCGAGGGAGGTTCGAATGCGGAGCTCGCTGCCCGCGGCGCAGCGCGGCGTTGCTCCCGCCGAGGCCGGCTGAGGCGGGCCCGGCTCCGCCCGCTCCTGCCTGGGGAGGGTATACAGCCTAGTGGGGCCGCGTCTCGCCCCTCCACCCCCGCCCCCGGCCGGGCCGGAGGGAGGGGGAGGGAGGCCGCGCGGACAGGCCCATCTCGCGCCGCCCCTGCCCGGGCCCGGCGCCGGAGCGCGGGGGGGAGCGGCGCGAGCTAGTGTGTCCCGCCCGGGCCCTCTCCCGGCCCGCGCGGCCCTCCTCCTCCGGGGCTCGCTCCCGGCGCGCGTTTCGCGTCTCTCGCTGCAGCTGCGCGAACTGCAGGCTGTTTATTCCGAGTGGGGAAAAGGAGGGAAGGTGGGGAGGAGGCCCGGGCCGGTTAAGAAGCGGGGATGGCAGGCATCACCTGTGGGCCTGGCGCGTGGAGAGGCCCCAGGTTCTTGGCCGTCTTCCCCTACGGGGTTTTACTCGTAAAATTTTCACGGCTCCCCAAGCCCACGTTTCTCCCACGTTTCCATTCCTTCCCTTCTCCGGAGAGCTGGGAGGGAGGGCCGGGAAGGAGGGCTCGGACCGCCTCGGCCCCACAGCTTGTCTGCCCCGGACTCGCGGTGCCCGGAGCCCCTCGCTGACTGGGGCCACTCCTTCCAATTGCGTGGAGCTTGGAGGTGAGACCTTGAGAGGTCATGAAGTTAGTCACTTGGGTCGGCAGCCGAAGAACTGTTTTGCTCAGCCCTTTGATCCATTCACAGTAGACCATGTAGTGAGCTGGGAGAGAATTCCAGAACCAGGAAGTGGAGGCTTGGAGAGGATACAGACAAAACCCGACAGTAACACTTCAAGATGAAGTATCCTGATGGAAGTGTTATGAGAACACAGAATGAGAAATCATCCAGTTTTGAAAGAAGCCCAGGGAAAGATTTCACCATTTCAGACTTTAATTGTGCAATAATAAACCACTCTTGCTTTTCAACAATTCATCTAACAATGTTATTGAGCGCCAGTCCTTTCTTTCCAGGGATATGTGGGGGAGGGGTTGGGGTGAGGGAGATAGTTGAGCAATGAGAATACAACATGGGTGAATTCCGGGAACTAAAAAGTTAAAAGGTAGTAGACGGAGGTAGGTGGTAGAGATGAAGACGGCAGAACACAGGCCAGCCTGGGCTAAGGAGCTGAACTTGCTAAGAGCACGGGAGCAATGGATAGGTGGAGTTTTAAAGGGTAGGGCTGGCAAGTTTCCATTTGTGTTGTAGAATAAAAATGTGGAAAACTGAGTGTGACAGCTTGAGAGTTCTGGAAACCAGTCAGGGGAAAGCCTGCTGGGGCAGGCAGGCAAAGGAGAACAGATAATCAGTACCAACCACCCTAGAGCTTCAGATGGTGGCCTTGGGAGCCCCAAGGCCTGGGATTCTGGCTGCTAGTTGTATAATCTCAGGCAAATTTGTTTCTTAACTTAATTCTCTGTGCCTCAGTTTCTCATAATAACAGGGTTGTTTTGAGGATAAATGACTTGATGAACCTAAAGACCTCATAATACTTCCTGGAACACATTTTGGCTCAAATGTTAGCTATTGCCACTACCACTTTACTTTAGAGAGTATCACTGGATGCCAACTTTGTGCCTTGGGTAACTGGGTGCTGCCGCTTGTTGAGGCAGGAGGAGGTGAATCAGGGTGTAAAAGGAAAGGGGGTGACTAAATTTTATAAGTAATCCTTCTTTCATTGGTAACTTAACCCCTTCTGCGCCGTTTAATCACATTCTGATCTACCTTCTTACAAAGGAAAAAACAACTTATGGCAGGCAAACGAGGTTTTAAGGCAGTTTTCACACAGACACATATACACAACAGTTCAGTTCAGTTGCTCAGTCGTGTCCAACTCTTTGCAACCCTGTGAACCGCAGCACACCAGGCCTCCCTGTTCCTCACCAACTCCCAGAGTTTACCCAAACTCATGTCCATTGAGTCAGTGATGCCATGCAACCATCTCACCCTCTGTTGTCCCCTTTTCCTACTGCCTTCACTCTTTCCCAGCATCAGGGTCTTTTCAAATGAATCATCTATTCGCATCAGGTGGCCAAAGTACTGGAAGTTTCAGCTTCAACATCAGTCCTTCCAATGAACACCCAGGACTGATCTCCTTTAGGATGGACTGGTTGGATGTTCTTGCAGTCCAAGGGACTCTCAAGAGTCTTCTCCAACACAACAGTTCAAAAACATTCTTTAGCGCTCAGCTTTCTTTATAACTCTCACATCCATACATGACTACCAGAAAAACCATAGCCTTGACTAGACAGACCTTTGTTGGTAAAGTAATGTCTCTGCTTTTTAATATGCTATCTAGGTTGGTCTTCACTTTTCTTCCAAGGAGCAAGCGTCTTTTAATTTCATGGCTGCGGTCACCATCTGCAGTGATTTTGGAGCCCAGAAAAATAAAGTCAGCCACTGTTTCCCCTGTTTCCCCATCTATTTGCCATGAAGTGATGGGATTGGATGCCATAATCTTAGTTTTCTGAATGTTGAGCTTTAAGCCAACTTTTTCACTCTCCTCTTTCACTTTCACAAGAGGCTCTTTAGTTCTTTCTGCCATAAGGGTGGTATCATCTGCATATCTGAGGTTATTGATATTTCTCCTGGCAACCTTGATTCCAGCTTATGCTTCATCCAGCCCAGCGTTTCTCATGATGTACTCTGCATATAAGTTAAATAAGCAGGGTGACAATATATAGCCTTGATGTACTCTTTTTCCACTAGTACTCTGCATTTTATACAAGAACCCTAAATGAGTCTTCTCACACTCCTAAGTCTGAAGCTGTATCTCAGCCTCAGATCTACCACTTACTATCTTTGTGACTGCACACAAGGAATTGAACTATTTATTATTTTCAATGAGATTCTTTACTGGATATTTATATGAGGATGTTTATAATCATTGCTTACTTGATCCTTCCAACAATCTGGTGACTTGTTCAAGGACAACATTGACTGGGTGATAGAATTAGGAATCTAGCCCACTCTCAGAGCCTCAGTTTCTCCCTCTATGATGTGAGGATAATACATCCATCATGATGTTGTTAAATTTCCTCCAATTGTGTATTCCAATTTAAAATGACATGATTATATAAGTCATTGTTTGTTTCTTATTTATTTAAAACATTTAAAAATTTATTTTTAATTGGAGGATAATTGCTTTATGATGTTATGTTTGTTTCTGCCATACAACAATATGAATCAGCTATAAGTGTACATATGTCCCCTCCCTCTTGAACCTCCGTTTCACTCCCACCCCTCCAGGTTGTCACAGAACACTGGGTTGAGCTGCTTGTGTTACACAGCAACTTCCCACTAGCTATCTGTTTTGCAACATAGTAATGTATATGTTTCAAAGCTATTGGCTGAATTCATCCCACACTTTCCTTCTCTCACTGTGGTAAAGAACCAATCTGCCAACACAGGAGACGTAAGAGATGTGAGTTCGATCCCTGGGTTGGGAAGATCCCCTGGAGGAGGACGTAGCAACCCACTCCACTATTCTTACCTGGAGATCCCATGGACAGAGGAGCCTGGCGGGTTATAATCCATAGTGTCACAAAGAGTCGGACATGACTGAAGTGACTTAGCATAGCACGTAATCTTCCCCCACCGTGTCCACAAGTCTGTTCTTTGTGTCTGCGTCTCTATTCCTCCCTTGCAAATAGGTTTATCAGCACCATTTTTCTAGATTACATATATATGTGTTAATATAATATTTGTTTTTCTCTTTCTGACTTACTTCATTCTTTCTCTAGATTCATCTACCACACTAGAACTGACTCAAATCCTTTTTTTTTTTTAATGGCTGAGCAATATTCAGCTGGGAGTCATTGTTTGGTTGAAGAAAAAAAACCCTAAAATTTCACAAGGACAATAGTCATGAAAATAAGTCATAAGGAAAATAAACATAGCCACATTTTAGGGATATTGTTTGATCATTTCCAGTCCCATGGCTGGAAACTCAAATATTGAGTTATTTTTGTATTAACTTGTGTACTTCAAGGGCTTCCCAGATGGGGCTAGTGGTAAAGAACCCAACTGCCAATTCAGGAGACCTGGGTTTGATCCCTGGGTCGGGAAGATCCCCTGGAAGAGGGCATGGCAACCCACTTTAGTATTTTTGCCTGGAGAATCCCTGGACAGAGGAGCCTGGCGGGCAACAGTCCATAGGGTAACAAAGAGTAAGACACGACTGAAGTGACTTAGCACTAATGCACAGGTACTTCAAAGGACACTATCAAGAAAGCAAAAAAAAAACAACAAACAGCCCTCAGAATGGGAGAAATATTTGTAAATCACATGCTTAATAAGGAACTTGTGTTCAAAATATATAAAGAAATCTTACAACTTGATAATAAAAAGATAACCCAACTCAAAGATGGGCAAACGATCCAAAGAAGATATAAGGCAATAAGCACATGAAAAGATGCTCAATATCATTAGTCAGGAAAATTTAAATCAAAACTACAATGAGGGACTTCCCTGTTGGTCCAGTGGCTAAGACTCTAGGCTCCCAATGCAGGGAGCCCAGGTTCAATCCCTGGTCAGGGAACTATATCCCACATGCCACAACTAAGACCCTGGTGCCGCCAAATAAATAAATAACAAATATTAAAAAAAAAAACCCACAATGAGATACCACTTCACACTCACTGGGGTAGCTATGCTCAACAAGACAGATAATAGCTAGTGTTGACAAAGTCATGGAAGAATTGAAATCTTTGTGTACAGATGCTGGGAATGTAAACTGGTATAGTCACTATGGAAAATAGTATGGTGGTTCCTCAAAAAAATTGAACAGCAAAATCATATGCTCTAGTAATTCTACTTCTTCTGAGTGTTGAAAGCAAGGTCTTGAAATATTTGTAGACTTATGTTCATACAACCATTATTCACAATAATAAAGAGGTGGAAGTAACCAAGGTGTCCATCAATATTGAATGGATAAAAAAAATATGGTAAATGCATACAATGGGATATTATATTATTCCTCAGCCTCAAAAAGGAAGGAAATTCTAACATATGCACAATATGGATGAACTTTGAAGACATCATGCTAAGTAAAATAAGCCAGTCACATGCACACACAAAAGTATTGTATGATTCCTTTTACATGAGCTAATCAGATTCATAAGGCTTCCCTGGTGGCTCAGACAGTAAAGCGCCTGCCTGCAATGTGGGAGACCCGGGTTCGATCCCAGGGTCGGGAAGATCCTCTAGAGAAGGAAATGGCAACCCACTCCAGTACCCCTGCCTGGAAAATCCCATGGACAGAGGAGCCTGATATGCTACAGTCCATGGGGTTGCAAAGAGTCAGACATGACTGAGTGACTTCACTCACTCACTCACTCACATTCATAGAAACAGAAGGCAGAATGGTGGTTGCCAGGGACTGGGAGAGGCGGAAATGGGGAGTTACTGTTTAATGGTTATGGAGCTTCAATTTGGAAAGATAAAGTTCTGAGATGGATGGTGGTAATGTTTGTGTAGTGTATGAATATACTTAATGCTACTGAACTGTACACTTAAAAATAGTTAATATGGTAAGTTTTATATTATATATATTTTACCACTATTAAAATACACATTGTACAAATAGTATACACAAGGTGATCTTATTTATAAATACACATGCAGAGACTAAAATCTGAAACAAAAGATCTACAATGGTAGCTGTCTCTCAGTGGTAGGATTATGAGTGATTTTTATTCTCTTTATATCTGTATTTATCATTTTTCTACAGTAAGATTTTGTTACTTTCATGATAAAACCAGTTGTTGAAAAAAGTGGTATATAATAGTAATAGTAATAATGGGACATTACCTAGCCATAAAAAGAAATGTACTAATACATGCTACAACATAGGTGAGCCTTGAAAACATACTAAGTGAAAAAAGCCAGTCACAAAAGACCACGTATTATATGATCCCATTCATATGAAATGTCCAGAATAGGCAAATCCATAGTGAGAGAAAGCAGATTAATGGTTACGTAAGGCTGGAGTTGGCAAACGTGGGAGACCTGGGTTCAGTCCCTGGGTTGGGAAGATCCCCTGGAGGAGGGCATGGCAACCCATTCCAGTATTCTTGTCTGGAGAATCCTCATGGACAGTGGAGCCTGACGGGCTGCAGCCCATGACTGCAATCCATGGGGTCGCAGAGTCGGACACAACTGAGCGACTAATCACAGCACAGCACAAGGATGGAGTTGAGGAGACAGAGGAGGGATTGGAGGTGGGGGAGAATCCGGAATAACTACCCAAGGATGCAACACTTCCTTTTGGAGTGAAGTAAATGTTCTAAAATTGACTTATTGCAGTGATGGCTGCATACCTCTGTGCATGTACTACAACCCACTGAATTACAAGTTTTAAATAGATAAATTTCATGGTATGTGCAATATCTCTCAATAAAGTTGTTACATAAATCTTATTTTCAGACTCTTTGGGTTTTACCTCAATCTAAAATCTTTGGTAGTCACTGAAAAAAAAAAAGGTTTATTTATTTATTACTTTCAGCTGTGCTGGGTCTTTGTTGCTGCAAGCAGGCTTTCTCTAGTTGTGACAAGCCCGGGCTACTCTTCATTGTGGTGCCCAGGCTTCTCGTTGCGGTGGCTCCTCTTGTTATAGAGCACAGGCTTCAGTAGTTTCGGTTCACGGACTCTAGAGCCCTGGCTCAGTAGTTATGACGTTTGGGCTTAGTTGCTCGGAGGCATGTGGCATCTTTCCGGTCCAGGGATCAAAGCTGTATCCCCTGCACTGGCAGGCAGATTCTTTACCACCGAAAAGAAAGAAAGTGAAGTCTCTCAGTCGTATCTGACTCTTTGTGACCCTATGGACTGTAGCCCACCAGGCTCCTCCATCCATGGAGTACTCTAGGCAAGAGTACTGGAGTGGGTTGCCATTTTCTTCTCTAGGGGATCTTCCCGACCCAGGGATCGAACCCTGGTCTCCTGCATTTCTGGCAGATGCTTTACTGTCTGAGCCATCAGGAAAATCCCCCCATAGTCACTTTTTGTAGAATCCTTTTCTAAGTCACTCAGTGAAGATGCAAAGTCAACTGCCCCCTGCTGAGCAATTTTAAATGATAGATACAAACAAAAGACCGGTATCAAATGCTTTCCTGTCCACTCTGTCTTTTCTGCGGAACATTCTACTTCCTATGCTGCAAATAATGCTGGAAAGAGAAGCTGCTTTTCCTGTTCAACCCAAGTAACTACAGGAAGATGCAAATTGAATTCTTGACAGATCCTATTTCTTTAGAATGACCCTTAAGAGGGTCATCCAATACCAATTTTTCCTGAGACCCAGGTAAAAGTATCATTTAGTTTAAAAACAACAACAGAGGAGGAGATCATTAAACCTATTTCCTAAGGCTTTGCTGTGAACTAAATGAGATCAGTTCTGAAAAACACCTGGCCCATATCCCAACACAGAAACACCATCTCCTGCCACTCTTTCCTATGTCCTGTTTCCCTAACTGTACCAAGAAAAAACTAAATGTTGTGAGTTGTATTTATGAGAAACTACTTCTAAAGACATTATGCTCAGCAAACTTTAGTAGCATATCCCAGTTTTGTTTTTGTTTTTTTTTAGTGAGGATCTCTTTGTTTTTCATTCTACAAAATGGAGTCAAGCCTAAGGAAAAACATCATTTCCTTGAAGGAATAAGAGCAACTTCTTTCACCAAGTATCTTTCATAACAAACTATGCAAAAAGTTGTACTAGATTATCCCATGAGAGGGAAAGTAGAAAAACATACTCCCCACAGAAATGAACATACTCAATCATTGTCTAGAATTTTCTAAATGAATTGAGGAACATCAACTAGGGGGCACATGGGATTAGACTGCCCAATAAGGAGCGCCACGTCATCAATGCTGCCCAAACCAGAAAGATGGCTTCATGAAGTGGATTTACGGATTCTAGCCCAAAAAGATTGTCCCTTCAGGACATGTATATGTCTATGGGATGTAAGAAAACATTAAGAGTTGGATAATCATTGATTTTGCTTTCATTTCTAAACCCTCAGATTCTAAGCAATTCAAAAGGGTGAAATTATCCAGTAGTTGATCAGCAAATATTTATTAAGCACCTAGTATGACATGCTTTAGGTAACATTCAATGTGACATAGTGCCTACCCTTACAGATTGTGTGGACTAGTGGAAGACACAGATTCTTCCAGCTATTACAGTCGTGTGATGAATGCTATGAGGGTGAGGACAGGATACTATAGAAGCATACAGGGGCAGGGAGCAGGAAAGTTTTCATAGGGAAATGGTGTCTGAACTGAGACCTGAAGAATGAGTAGAAGTTAGGGGAAGGAAGTGGAAGAAGAAACTAATAGTATTAATGGCAGAGGGTCATGAACAGAGGCCCAGAAGTGAGAAAGTAAATGACTTTTATTCCAGGATATTTAAGTAGTTCAGGATGGCTGGAGAGTTTAAGATATGGCAAGAGAGCACTTCCCTGGAAGTCCAGTGGCTAAGACTCCACATTCCCAATGCAGAGGGCCTGGGTTTGACCCTTGCTAGCTAGGGGAACTAGATCCCACGTGCCGCAACTAAGACCTGGCACAGTCAAATTAATTAATTAATTAAATTTTGTTTTTAAAGATATGTCAAGAGGAAAAACTAGAGAAATAAACATGGATCACACAAGAGTCAGAGGGAGCTTGAAAAACTTTTCCTGAAGTGACTTTTGCTAGCTATGATAATAGATGCCTTGTAGATCTCCAGCTGTGAGGAATGTAGTTGGTTGGCGGCCCCCCTGCTGCACCCTAAGGTCTGCTCAGCATTTCTGCTGATGCCAGGCTCTCCTCTGGCTGCTGCTCCTAGCCAGTAACTGAGCAGAGCTGCCAGAGCCAAACCACTTGTACTCAACATGGGCCTCCTATATTGGGCAATCTTGGCTCTGGGGCTCCTGCATGGCATGGTCTGGATTGGCTGCGTACTCATCTAGCTGCCTGCAACATGACGGTGACCCTTGGCAACACTGTGGAACATAATAAATGATGTTCTATGACTGCTGGTCTGTATTTGGGGTGCAAGATATACCAGTTTGTCAGCATTGATTAATAGTTGTTTCTTTGGTGGAGTCTTGGGGGTTTCAATGATTAGAGCTGGTCATGGAGCTAGAATATGCCTACAGTATCAGCTCACTCTAAGTGATCTCCACCATGAGTCAATTTTATTTATTTATTTATTTATTTATTTTTTCATAAGTCAATTTTAGACTCCTTGGTACACAAGCTAATGGTGGTTTGAGACCTGGAGACAAAGTGCATCCTGTGGGATCCAGCAGTGGGTGAACAAAGAAGCCTGTACCTGAGATCTCCAGCCCCTTCATTGCATAACTTTGCTGGGGACTGGGAATTCCTTAACCACTGGTGGCCCAGTGGTTAAGACTCCACACTTCCAATGCAAGGGACATGGGTTCAATCCCTAGTCAGGGAACAAGGACCCCACATGCTACAGGGCACGGCCAAATAGTAAACAAATAAAAAATAAAAACGAATAGAAAAATTGTCCTGTGCCAAGAGTGAACACTAATGTAAACTGAGGACTTTGAGAGATAATGGCGTGTCCACGTAGCTTCATGAGTTGTAACAAATATACCACTCTGGTGGGAGATGTGTAAATGGGGAAGCTGTGCATGTGTGGGGGACAGGGGGTGTATAAGAAACCTCTGTACCTTCTGTTCAATTTTGCTACTAAAATTGCTCTTTAAAAATAAAGTCTAAAAACACATAAACAAAAAAACTATGAGTGTAAGCTGTTGGAGTCCTGTGAGTCCTTCCAGCAATCAAACATTGAAAGTGATTAAAGCATAGTTAACACAGTCTCCCAACTGGACTGCCCAAGACAGTCCTGGAGCTGCATTACAATTGGAGCCTCCTCCTATGAAAAGCTCTTCCCTTCCTTTCATCTCCTTTTACAGGTGTCAGACCTGGAGTCTGCTCTGAGGCTCTCCCCACACCCTCTTGCTCCCTCTCTGCTTTATCTTTCAAAAATGTTTCCCCAAATAAATCTTCTGCATATCTGATTCCCTCCTGACATCTGCTTCTCAGAGCACCTGAACTGGAACTGCATGTATTAGGAAATAGTCTGGAAAAGCAGGTGTTACAATGAACTTTGAACTGGATAACTCATCATCTGGCTGGCAGGGAATATCCCAACCCAGGTGGAATGTGGGACATAATTCTTGGCACATTGGTAACTGAAGGTTTCATTTGTGGTGTCCTAGAAAAATATCCCGTGGGAGGGGAGCACACCTTTGCTGATGCAATGATTCAGGCATTGAAAGAAAAGGGGAAAATGGTGCTTACAAGGACAGTGGATTGGTTGGTTATTACTAAGTTGTACTGATGTCTTGCATAGGAATAATGAAAAAAAAGTTATCCAAGACCTAAAAGCTAAGTGGAGAGCCAGAGGGTTCTTGGCTAGCTTATTAAGAGGTCTTTATTGCCTCCATGAAGAAAGAACACAGCAAAAGAGTAAGAGTAGGATTTAATAGCTAGAGTCATTGAGCTCCAGAGACATGTAAATGCTCAGGCAGGACAGGTTATGTCATGCCTAGGTCAGAGTCCTAGGTGAGAAAACCTGGAGTCCTTTGACAGGGCTTCCTCTGGCAGCTCAGATGGTAAAGAATGTGCCTGCAATGTGGGAGACCAGGGTTCGATCCATGGGTCTGGAAGATCCCCTGGAGAAGGAAATGGCTAACCACTCCTCTATTCTTGCCTGGATAATTCCATGGACAGAGGAGCCTGGCGGGCTACAGACCATGGGATTGCAAAAGAGTTGGACACAACTGAGTGACTAACACACTTCCTTGGGAAGGAGACTTGTAGGGGGATGTTCCTGAGGATTCGGCTGTGCAGACTCTCCTGAACCCTTGGAGGTGTAGAGGAATCCAGCCCTCCTTTTAGAGCTAGTTCTCTTCCCACTCAGGAAGACACTGAAGCATCTTCTCTCTGACAAAACAATAGGATTCCCCCACCCCAGTCACACTCTCTTGATTGCTAGGCTGATAACCAAGGTTAAATACCAGCTTAAGACTGAAAAAGGAGAGAGATTACACCAGATGGAGCTTCCAGAATTACCCAGCACATACTGGTAGAAACCAGGAGATTTTGAATTAGACTTTTAAAAAATTATTGACTTAGTTGGCTGCACTGGGTCTTAATTGTGGCATGCAAGATCTTCCAGTGGTGGCATGTGTGATCATTAGCTGTGGCACATGGGATCTAGTTCCCTGACCAGGGATTGAACCTGGGTCCTTTGCATTGGGAGCATGGAGTCTTAGTCCAGGGGGACCACCAGGGAAGTCCCTAGATTGGATTTTTAAGGTTATTGATCAGGAAGCCTGAGCGAACTCCGGGAGATGGTGATGGACAGGGAGGCCTGGCGTGCTGTGATTCATGGGGTTGCAAAGAGTCGGACATGACTGAGCGACTGAACTGAACTGAACTGAACTGATATAATATTAAAATATTAAAAATAAAATTTTAAATAAATAAAATATTTATTTTATTTAAAATAAATATAAAATGGATGAGGAAGGATTCTTTGACTTGGGGACTTTCTCTTGGGACGTAGGATTTAATGTCCTGACAAAAATCTCAAGGGTTACTACAATATCACAAAGAAGCCTGGAGAAAGCAACAGTCTACACTGAATGAAATAGAAATACCTGAGTTGCCCTGGCAGACTGTAGAGGAAGGAGTAAATGGGCTCAGAGAGGTGGGTGGGCTGCAATGGATACTTCATACAAGCCAGAAGAATCAGCAGAGAAGTGTGCTATTTGGGAAAGCCCAGGGGACATGTCAATCAGAACGTGCTAGTGTGGAGAAATTCAGCAGTGGCTCTCCCCTGAAGGCCAGGGGTGACTGTAGGAGAGGCAGTCGCAGGCTGGTCTCCTTGAGTGCTGGGAATGGTGTGGGGCCTATTGAAAATAACAGCAGCTAGGGACTTCCCTGGTGGTCCAGGGGTTGAGAATCTGCTTTGTAGTGCAAGGGACATGGGTTCAATCCGTGGTTGAAGAACTAAGATTCCACATCTCGCAGATCAACTACTGAGACTACAACTAAGACCTGATGTAGCCAAAACTAAATATAAAAGAATTTTTTAAAAATAACAGATGCCAGATGGCAGTGCTTAATCATGGGAAAGCAGTGTGGGTGGGGGATGCTTCTACCACAAAAACTGGCATGGTTGAAGGGACAGCCAAGGGAGTTGACCCACAGAAACATGTGGAAATGGAAATAGTTAATAAGATATGGTGTCTCTAGGGGCAAAATAGGTGGGTAGCCAACAAAACAACTACTTAATATCTACAGTCAAGACAAGGTTGGAGGAGTAGGAACAGGAGGGCAGTCACCCTAATAAAAAGTCTTGATGCCTTGCTCATTTCCCAACCCTGAGCCAAATTACATACAGATCTGGGACCCACTGATGGAAGAGCTGGCCAAGTTCTTAGGCGGAAGCACCCTTGATCCGTATGGCTAGTGAACACCGATGATTCTTAGTTGTTCCTCAAAGGAACCTGTTTATTCAAGTGACAGTACACTGAGGAAAAGCGGATACCTAAACGTTTCAAGGACTATTGAACACACATCTGAGTTTGATAGTCATAGGTCTGAGGCCATCATCACTCCCTTTTAATGTGGACCAGTTTTTCAGTACTTGTAAAATCATTCGTGAACTTTTATATTCATGTGTTCTAAAGTTCAATGAACTGATTCAAATAAAGTTACCTCAACATGTGAAAAGAAAAATCTGTGAGATCATTTTAAACCCAGAAGTTATCTTGATTACACCACTGGCTGCAGAAATCTTGTTCTCCCTTGGAGAGAACTTAATCGCTCTTAATCTCACAGGCATTGGAATCCAAAGCTATTAATACATTCTTCCTCACAAGCAAAATGCACCTAATTTCACCCCAAATGTCATCAGATTGCAGTGAATTCTCATTAGAAAATTGTCTTTCAACTCTCAGAATGGAAGAAAATATTTGCAAATGAAGCAACCGACAACAAGGGGTTAATCTCCAAAACATACCAATGGATAACGCAGCTCAATATTGAAAAAACAAACAATCCAATAAAAAAATGGATGGAAGATCTAAATAGATATTTCTCCAAAGAAAACACATGGATGCTTAAAAAGCACATGAAAAGATGCTCAATATCACTAATTATTACAGAAATCCAAATCAAAACTACAATGAGGTATCATCTCACACCAATCAGAATGGCCGTTGTCAAAACAAAAAAATCTACACAGTAAATGCTGGAGAGGGGATGGAGAAAAGGGAACCCTCCTACACTGTTGGTAGAAATGTAAACTGGTGTAGTTGCTACGGAGGTTCCTTAAAAAACTAAGAATAGAGTTACCATATGACTCAGCAACCCACTCCTGGGAGTATATCCAGAGAAAAAAATCACTATCCAAAAGAATAATGCACACCAATATTCATTACAGCACTATTTGCAATAGACAAGATGTAGAAACAACATGAATGTCAAGTAACAGAGGAATGGATAAAGATGTGGTGCATACACACAATGGAATATTATTCAGCCATCAAAAAATGACATCATGTCATTTGCATCAACATGGATGGGCCTACAGATTGTTGTACTGAGTGAAGTAAGTCAGACAGAAGAAGACAATACCATATGATATTGCTTATATGTAGAATCTAAAAAAAAACTATCAGTGAACTTATTTATAAAACAGAAATACAATTACAGATGTAGAAAATAAACCTCTGGTTACCAGAGGATGTGGCGGAGGGATAAATTGGATGATTGGGTTTGACATATACACACTAATATATGTAAAATAGATAACCTAAATAAATAATAAATAAAGAAGAAGAACCTACTGTATAGTACATGGAACTCTTCTCAATACTTTGTAGTGGCCTATATGGGAAAAGAATCTAAAAAAGAGTGGATATATGTATTTGTATAACTGATTCACTTTGCTGCACAGTAGAAACTAACCCAACATTGTAAATCAGCTATATCCCCAATAAAGTTTTTAAAAAAGGACTTCTCTAGTGGTCCAGTCATTAAGAATCTGCCTTCTGATGCAGGGGACTCAGGTTTGACCCCTGGTCTGGGAACTAAGATCCTACATGCCTCAGGGCAACGAAGCCCACATGCTTCAACTACTAAGCCCACGTGTCACAAACTAGAGAGAAGCTCATGTGCTGCAATGGAAAAGATCCTGCGGCTGCAACTAAGACCAGACGCAGTCAAAAATAAATAAAATTTTAAAAGTTAGTTATGTTATGGGGAAACCTGTGCCATGGAAATCACTAATTCAGCTTTTAAAGGCTTCTGCGCTGCCCTTTGTATTTCAATTGCATTATTTTCAAGTTCCCCTTTATGACTTAGTGGATAACTGCAAGTTCTGGTAAAACAAAATGGAAAGGAAATTTTAGCATCTGATCTCTGCTGTATCAGGAGTTGATTTTCTGTGTTGAATAAGATGACGCTTAAGGCTTGATGCAATAGTCTTTTCGCAATGTTTTCATCCAAGACACAATTCATTTTGATTCTAGGTCTAATTTTGTTGTCGTTTTCATGGATAAGAATATACATCACTGCCAGAAACAGAAATCATTGCTCATCAGAATTGTCAATATTTGTTTCAGGCACTGTTAGCACATGTCTATCCTGTCCTAAATATCCTTGCTCTGGCTGCAGCAGAAGGTCCCAGGGCTGAGTCAGAAAGCAAGAACCAAGAAAGCACAGCTGGATTTGAAACGTGTCTCCTCTAGGACTTGCAGGTCACAGCTGATTGGCTCAAAAGTAATTCCTACCTGAGATTTGCTTTCTCTCACTTTGCCACAGGTGATTGGTTCAAGAACAGGAAACTGAATCAGTGATTCTCTCTTGTAAGGATTGTGGAATGGGGTCCGAAAGAGTGGACTTAGTCACCTGCCAAATGGTTACACAGTAGGGCACAAATGTGTCCTTTTCTTTGCCTGTGTTTTCTTCCCTGTGGCTAGAAAAAGCCAATCCACAGAAAAGAAAGTGGTGGACTCAAGGTGAAGAGAGAGGTTGAGCCTTAGCAGTACTCCCAACAGAAGTGTCATTGATTTACAATATTGTGTTAGTTTTCCTTTGTTTGTTTTTTAATTCAGCTGCAGCATGCAGGATCTTTTTTTTAGCTGCAGTATGTGGGATCTTTAGTTGCAGCATGTGGGATCGAGTTCCCTGACCGGGCATTGAACCCAAGGCCCCTGCATTGGGAGCTTGGAGCCTTAGCCACTGGACCACGAGGGAAGTACGTTCTGTGTTAGTTTTAGGTGTACAGCATCCTGACTCAGCATTTTTGCAAATTATATTCCATTGTAGTTTATCGTATTTTTAAAATTTTAGTTTAGAGTCAGTCCTTTATCAAAAATGAAAGGATCAGATGAGACTGACTATAAAATAAGAATTACATGTGTGTCTGTACATAAAATGTCAGCATAATCTCTGTATTTATTGCATGGCATATATTCATACTAATATACAGACATTCATACTGAATACAGTGCAGGCAAAAGAAATAGAATGGTTAGTTCTACCTGGTGGTCTCAACTATGAAAATACTTCAAACTAGTGAGTTTGCTTGAACTGAACTGAGACAGAAAAGGCCACATGAACATCTAATTGGATGAGATTTACCCTGGAAGGTGAAGATATTGTCATTTTTTTAAATTTGTTGTTGTTGCCATTCTGATTCTTTTATGGTCAAAGAACATACTCTACACTGTTTCAGTCCTTTTAAATGTGAGACTTGTTTTATGCCCAGGATATAGACTATCTTGGTGAATGTTACATTTGCACTTGAGAAGAATGTGTATTTTGCAGTCATTAGGTGGCATGTTCTATAAATAACAGTTAGGTCGAGTTGATTGATAATGTTCAAATCTGCACCTATTGATTTTCTCTCTACTTAACCTATCGATTGCCCAGAGAGAATTGTTGAAATTTGAAACTGTCATTGTGGATTTCTCATTTCATTTTTGGTTTCCTCTATTTTGAATTTCGTTTACTAAGTATACTTATTTACATACTTAGGATTCTTATCTTCTTGGACTGTCCTTTTTGTCACCATGAAAAAATGTTTAAAAATCTCTGGTAGTACTCCTTTTTCTGGAATTTACTTTGTCTGATATTAGTTTAGATTGCTTATGATTGGTGTTTGCATTTTTTCCATTCATTTATTCTAGAATTGATGCTTTTGAACTGTGGTGTTGGAAAAGACTCTTGAGAGTCCCTTGGATTGCAAGGAGATCCAATCAGTCAATCCTAAAGGAGATCAGTCCTGGGTGTTCATTAGAAGGACTGATGTTGAGGCTGAAACTCCAATACTTTGGCCACCTGTTTCAAAGAGCTGACTCATTGGAAAAGACCCTGATACTGGGAAAGATTGAGGGCAAGAGGAGAAGGGAACAACAGAAGATGAGATGGGTGGATGGCATCACCGACACAATGGACACAATGAGTTTGGGTAAAGTCCGGGAGTTGGTGATGGACAGGGAGGCCTGGCGTGCATGGGGTGGCAAAGAGTCAGACACAACTGAGCAACTGAACTGAACTGAACTTTGATTATTTTTAGAATATCATTTTTTTTCTTCTCTATTGATTTCTTAGCTATACTTCTATATTATTTCTTTTTTTTAGTGTTCATGCTAGAATTTATAATACAAAATTTAACCACATGTTTTTAAATACTGTTATCCTACTTTACATACAATAACTTTTAATAGTATACCTCTACTTTCCCCTCACGAACTTTATGCTACTGTCTTAATATATTTTATTTCTATATATGTTATAAAGCTCAAAATATATTTTTATTTTTCTTTAAGTTATCAATTGTCTTTTAAAGATTTTTTGAAACTATTTGGTATTGATCCATGTACTTATCATTTCAGCCACTCTTAATTTCTTTGCTCTGACTTTTCTATTTGGTATCATTTTCCTTCAACCTGAGGAACACTTTTAAAAGTATTTCTTAATAATGCAGTTCTGCAGGAAATTACCCTCTCAGCCTTTGCTTATCTGGAAGTATCTCTATTTCATTAGATTGGTAACTTTTTTTCTTTCAGCATTTTAAAGATGGCATTTTGGGGGCGGGTGCTTGCATTGTTTCTAATGAAAACTGTTCGGTCCTCTAGATGTAACGTATCTTTGTTCTCTACTTTTAAGATCTCTATCGCTTGTTTTCAGCAATTTGATTATAATGTCCTTTGGCATGTTGTCTATTTGAGTTTTTTCCTGCTTCAGGTTCATTAAGCTTTTTGGATCTTTAGTGTACTTCTGCATTGCACCCCAAATGTCCATTATTGGGAAAAGACCTAAGGTTGTATAAAAAATAAGAATCATAATCTCTATGGCAGAAAGTGAAGAAGAACTAAAGAGCCTCTTGATGAAAGTGAAAGAGGAGAGTGAAAAAGTTGGCTTAAAGCTCAACATTCAGAAAACGAAGATCATGGCATCCAGTCCCATCACTTCATGGCAGATAGATGGGGAAACAGTGGAAACGGTGGCTAACTTTATTTTTCTGGGCTCCAAAATCACTGCAGGTGGTGACTGCAGCTATGAAATTAAAAGATGCTTACTCCTTGGAAGGAAAGTTATGATCAACCTAGACAGCATATTAAAAAGCAGAGACATTATTTTGCCAACAAAGGTCCATCTAGTCAAGGCTATGGTTTTTCTTGTGGTCATGTATGGATGTGAGAGTTGGACTTTATAGCTTTCTTTATAGAAAGCTGAGTGCCGAAGAATTGATGGTGTTGCAGAAGACTCTTGAGAGTCCCTTGGACTGCAAGGAGATCCAACCAGTCCACCCTAGAGGAGGAGATCAGTCCTGGGTGTTCATTGGAAGGACGGATGTTGAAGCTGAAACTCCAATACTTTGGCCACCTGATGCGAAGAGCTGAGTCATTGGAAAAGACCCTGATGCTGGGAAAGATTGAGGGCAGGAGGAGAAGGGGACTACAGAGGATGAGATGGTTGGATAGCATCATCGACTCAGATGGACATGGGTTTGGGTGGACTCCAGGAGTTGGTGATGGACAGAGAGGCCTGGCATGCTGTGGTTCATGGGGTTGCAAAGTGTTGGACACAACTGAGCGACTGAACTGAACTGAACTGAATCTAGACATGATCCTGTTTTGCCACATGTGCGTGAGAGAGTATTCAAATCAAATAAAGCTGGTTGACCTTAAAATGATCTCCTCAGTCTTTAAAAAAACTTCAAGAAACCTGCATCCCTGTAACTCATTTACTCATTCATTCATTCAGCCAGAGTATCCTCAGTGCTGCCCTGATGTCAGGCACGTACCTGCTTAGAGCTGAGAGAACAAAGTTGAATCAGACGGTGCCCACTGTCCTCAAGAATCACAGAACAGGGTGAAAAGCATCACTGCCCAAGGCAGACTGACACTTCAGAAACCCCACTAATGAAGGTTTTTCTGCAAATTCAAAAACAGCTTTTCTGCAAATTCAAAAACATTATTTATAACAAAGAGCTCAGAAGACTGTACATGGACAGACTTAGAAATATATCATTGATTTGAAGGTGGTAAATTTTAAAGAAAAGTAGGATGCAAAATTGTACATGTAGTATGGTTACAACCAAAACATTTTATATAGAGAAAAGACTGGAAGGAAATATACCAAAATGTCAATAGTAGGTAACTTTGGTTATTTGGTGATTATTTCATAATTATTGGTCATTATTTTTTTTCTTTTTTCTGGCCCATTTGATTTGAAGCCTTAGACTGTTTTGCATGCCTGTGATAATTGTTATTGTGCATTTATGTAATAATTTTTTCTTTTATAAAAATTTTATATAATAAGGGTAGCCATTCCCTTCTCCAGGGGATCTTCCTGACCCAGGGATTAAACCCAGGTCTTCTGCACCAAAGGCAGATTCCTTATAGTCTGAGCCACTAGGGAAGTCTTATATAATGACTAGTAGCTCTTATTTCCGGAGAAGGCAATGGCACCCCACTCCAGTACTCTTGCCTGGAGAATCCCAGGGACGGCGGAGCCTGGCGGGCTGCCGTCTATGGGGTCGCACAGAGTCGGACACGACTGAAGCGACTTAGCAGCAGCAGCAGTAGCAGCTCTTATTTAAGAATACTTAGTATGTGCTGCTGCTGCTGCTAAGTCGCTTCAGTCGTGTCCGACTCTGTGCGACCCCATAGACAGCAGCCCGCCAGGCTCCGCCGTCCCTGGGATTCTCCAGGCAAGAACACTGGATTGGGTTGCCATTTCCTTCTCCAATGCATGAGAGTGAAAAGTAAAAGTCAAGTCGCTCAGTCGTGTCTGACTCTGTGCGACCCCATGGACCGCAGCCTACCAGGCTCCTCTGTCCATAGGATTTTCCAGGCAAGAGTACTGGAGTGGGTCGCCATTGCCTTCTCCAGCTTAGTATGTACAGTCATTAATTACCTTCATTTTTCTCAGTTAATTCTCATAATCTATTGAGAGAAGCACTACTATTATCTTTATTTTACTGATGTTCCTAGAGTTTAAAAAGCTTTTCATCATCACGTGGCTAGCAAGAAGCAGTCAGGCAGCTTACACTCCTCACTTCAGAGTGACTCTGACAGCTTCAATTTCTTAGTGACACAAGCACCAAGCTTAACAAAGACTCTCTTTCAGTTAAGCTTCTTTGTGGTGCCTGTTTATTAATTAAAAAAGGTAAGAACTGCTAACACTGAAAAGAGTGGCAGAAAGATTATATTAGTCACTCAAGTTTTTTCATACATTTTTCTGTTTGAATGAAATCCTTTTTACTTTTTAAATTAAAAACAATTAGTCACACATTCAATTCTACTGCATTGATAATATGCTTGTCTCTGGATCATAATAATAGGACATATTTAGACTGCAGCAACTGCCAGGCATCTATGACTAAGAATTTAATGACCCACCACAATATCATTAAGTCTCTGCACATTTTTCCATGCCCAAATAAATTCTCTATAAATTTCAAGACTCAGTTCATATATTCCATGGTCCCTTCCAGAATCACTCTAGCCACTCTGCTAATTTTCCTTTCCCTCTGCTCCAAAGACACAATAACCCTAACCCAATAATTTGCTTCTTGATCAAATACTGTTCCTAATTGATTCAAGCAATATTTATTGTGTGCATCTTATGTGCAGGATAAAATGCTCTCCATTGCTTTTTTTGAGAGAAAATCTTGTACTTTGGCTGCAACTGTTCTTGGATTTATTGTGTCACCTGCATGACCAAACACAGAGTGGATATCTAATAGGTATTTCTGCATTTGCTTCCTCTCACCTGGTCCTAGAACTGATGCTTTCTCCTACTACCTTAGTCCTTTAATTCCTCGTCCTTTCCCTGGGCCTCTGTGTTTGAAAACTATATTGCCTCTCCATTAATCATCAGCATTTTAAAATTCCCAAATTTATTCAGCACCTCCTCTTAATTTCTTCCTGTATCATTCTAATTCCTCTTCTAAACATAATCTCCTCTTGAATGATATATATGGGTTTTTTGTCTATGTTTAGCTCTTGGCTTCTTATTCCCCTATCTTCCTCTGCCTTCCTGTTCTGTTTCATTTGTTCCTTAGATGTTGCTGTTCCCCTGGGGCAAAGACACATGCAAGCACACACACACACTCCCCACTCCTGAGCTTTCCCTCCAATGAGGAATATCTTTCTAAAGTCCTTTATGTTGCTGTTGTTCAGTTGCTAAGTTGTGTCCAACTCTTTGCGACTCCATGAACAGAAGCATGCAGGGCTTCCCTGTCCTTCGCTATCTCCTGGAGTTTGCTCAACCTCGTGTCCGTTGAGTCGGTGATACCATCCAACCACCCCATCCTCTGTCGTCCCCTTCTTCTGCCTTCAATCTTTCCCAGCCTCAGGGTCTTTTCCAATGAGTTGGCTCTTCACGTCAGGTGGCCTTTATGTAGTGAGTCCTGTATATATTGAGAATTCTTAATTGTATCAGTTAGGATCTTTGCAAGTAACAGACTACCCTCACTAGAGTGACTTTAAACAATAAAGTAGTACTGTCTTAGGTAACGAGACTGCTGGAGGAGGGCAGCCTCAGGCTGGTGGGTGTGCAATCTGGGGAGATTAGCAGGGCCTGGGCCCTTCTCTCTTCCTGCTCTGCTTTTCTCAGTACATCACCTTGTCCCTGAGAGAGCTCCTCTCGTGGTGATTGATGGTCACAGCACATCTAGGCATCCAGACTCAGAGTACCCAGGGCAAGGCACCCCCTCTTCTACTTCTTTCTTCATTTATCTATTATTTTTGGTTGCATTGAGTCTTCACTGCTGGAAGCAGGCTTTCGCCAGTTGCAATGAGTCGGGGCTGCTCTTTGTTGTGGCGCATGGCTTCTCCTTGCAGTGGCTTCTCTTGTTGCGGAGCACGGGCTCTAGGGTGAGCGGGTTTCAGTAGTTGTGGCTCCTGGGCTCTAGACCACAGGCTCAACAGTTGTGGAGCGCGAGCCTATTTGTTCCTCAGTGGGATCCTCCCAAACCAGGGATCAAGCCTGTGTCTCCTGCGTTGGTAGGTGGATTCTTTACCACTGAGCCACCAGGGAAGCCCCTTGCCTGGCATTCTTATTCCACAAATACTACACAGAATATGCACTATCTTTTGGAGCTGATATGTTCAGAATAGCAAGAAACATTTTACTAGTTAACAGGGGTCTTTAAAAAAAAAATGAAGACAGGGCAGAGGAAAGCTAAGTTTGATAGGGACTGAGGAGCTGGGAAGGACAAATGAAAATACACAGGTCACCAGCCACACAGGCAGGAGCTCAGGCAGTAGATTTTGGCTCAGTACAAGTCACCGTTGGAAAAAAAAATAAATGAACTGAGTGATGTTATGAAGTAGGAATACTGGAAGTATCCAAGTAGTATATGTTTGACCTACACCCAAGGATGTTGTGGAAAGGATTTTTACATAGGTTAGGAGGCTGGACTAGATCCAGGGTTCTTAAACCTTTTAGGGTCAGGTGCCCCAGGAACCCGAAGGAAGGGAAGGACCTTTGTTTCCCTCTGAAAATTCACATGCCCACTGAACTGATTACTTATGGCTGCATAATAAATCACCCCTGAGAACTTAGTGGCTTATTATCTCACAGTTTTTGTGGGTCAGGGATTCAGAAGCAGTTTAGCTGGGAGATTCTGGTTCATGAGGTTAAAGCTGAGAAGTCAACCAGGGCTGCAGTCATCTAACACAGTGGCTGCCAGCTGAGGGTGACTTTGCCCCTCAGGGGACATTTGACAATGTCTGAAGACATATTTGATTATCACCAAGAGTGTGGTGTGTGTGCTATCAGCATCTAGGGAGTGGAGGTCAGAGATGTTGTTAAATCTCCCTCAGTGCACTAGAGAGCTCAACACACAAAAATGATCCAGCCCCAAATGTCAAGAATGCTGAAGCTGAGAAACCCTGGTCCACAAGCTGGACTGAGTTGGGCGGACCCCCTTCTGAGGTGGCTCACTCATGTGGCTGGTGAGGGCTGCCGGCGTCCTCACAATGTGGTGGCTGGCTTTCCCCAAGTGAACTGAGGGAGACAGCAAGGAGGGCCTGTAGGCAGTGCCTTTATGCCTCGCTTCTGGGAGCAAGTCACCAAATAAGCACACAAGGAGGGCAGAGGAATCAACTTTCATTGTTGGAGGGGAGAATTATCAAAGAATTTGTGGGCATATCTTAGAATCAACACACCCTCATACAACAACATTTTAACCTGTCAAATTTGAGGGTTCACAGATTCCCCGCAGGTTCCCTTGAGCTCCAACAGATAAAAATCTAACAACCCATGATCAGGAAATTGGCAAGGACAGGTAAAAACTGGCAAAACAACAAAACAAGAAAAAAAAACCCTCAGTATTCTACCCCCTGTTATAGTTTAAGCCACTGTTTTTACATTATGCCTTTTCTTACCTCCTTCTGGGTTTTTAATCCAAAGTCCTTGTAATTTACTGTCTTACATTCTGTTTCATTCTAAATGTTCAGTTCAGTTCAGTTCAGTCGCTCAGTCGTGTCCGACTCTTTGCGACCCCATGAATCGCAGCACACCATATCGCTCAATTTCATTCTAAAGCAGAACAGAAGTACTGAGCCACGGTCATTTGCAGACTGGAGAGTTGAGACTACATTTTAAGAGAAAGATTGGCTGGGATTTCAAGACCTCCCTCACCATGAGGTAAAACAAGTAGGACTAGAACTTCCTTGAGGATCTAGCGGTTAGGACTCTGCCTCCCCTGCAGGGGGTGCCAGTTCAATCCCTGGTCCGGGAACTAAGATCCCACATGCCGCTAGGCTGGGCCAAAAACTAAAAAACAAACAAAGCCCCCCAAAACCAAATAGGACTATCAATTTTGAAAGTAAAGGCTGGAAGAAGCACAAGCTGGAATCAAGATTGCCGGGAGAAATATCAATAACCTCAGATATGCAGATGACACCACCCTTATGGCAGAAAGTGAAGAGGAACTCAAAAGCCTCTTGATGAAAGTGAAAGAGGAGAGTGAAAAAGTTGGCTTAAAGCTCAACATTCAGAAAACGAAGATCATGGCATCTGGTCCCATCACTTCATGGGAAATAGATGGGGAAACAGTGGAAACAGTGTCAGATTTTATTTTTGGGGGGCTCCAAAATCACTGCAGATGGAGACTGCAGCCATGAAATTAAAAGATGCTTACTCTTTGGAAGAAAAGTTATGACCAACCTAGATAGCATGTTGAAAAGCAGAGACATTACTTTGCCAACAAAGGTCTGTCTAGTTAAGGCTATGGTTTTTCCTGAGGTCATGTATGGATGTGAGAGTTGGACTGTGAAGAAAGCTGAGTGCCGAAGAATTGATGCTTTTGAACTGTGGTGTTGGAGAAAACTCTTGAGAGTCCCTTGGACTGCAAGGAGATCCAACCAGTCCATTCTGAAGGAGATCAACCCTGGGACTTCTTTGGAAGGAATGATGCTAAAGCTGAAACTCCAATACTTTGGCCACCTCATGCGAAGAGTTGACTCATTGGAAAAGACTCTGGTGCTGGAAAGGATTGGGGGCAGGAGGAGAAGGGGACGACCAAGGATGAGATGGCTGGATGGCATCACTGACTCGATGGACGTGAGTCTGAGTGAACTCCAGGAGTTGGTGATGGACAGGGAGGCCTGGCATGCTGCGATTCATGGGGTTGCAAAGAGTCAGACATGACTGAGCCACGGAACTGAACTGAACTGAAAGGTAGCTCTCATTGTCTATCAGAGAGAATGAAGGTTAAGTGATGCATTCAGATCCATTCACTGATTTCCTGATGACTTGTTTAATTTCAGCCCATAAATTTATTTGCTTTCCATTAAATAAAGCAACTTCCAAGACAGTCGTTCCAAGAGTGTTCCTTGGAATAGAACAGGATATATTTTTTACTTAGATTTTTAAAAGATTTTCTACAAAATAATTTTTTGGTAATAATTTTCTGCTTTCAGAACAGAGAGGCATATAGTTTTCTGGATATAAAATGACTTTCTCAATCCAGTGCTTTGATAGATGAAAGGGGAAAAGCTCTAATACACTTGGCTATCTGCCCTTGAAATATCTCAGCTGAGCACCTTGGGGCAAATTATCAATGGAGCAAAGGGTTTTAAAAACAGGGTCCAGGTGTTTTTCCTGGCCTGGAAATGCTGCCAGCTTTGCTTCTTGCTGCTTCTTTGATCACCTTTGGAACAGAGAGAGCCTGTGACAAGAACAGTCAGACTCAGGCCCTGCGGTTTCCTCAGAGATCTGATTTTTAATGGGAGGTACTTGGGAAACTGCGTCTGTGGGAGGGGGGTGTCCCTTCACAGGCTTCTTGGGATAGAAGTGTACATCGTTTGTGGCCTGAAGGCACCGTGGAAAATGGACAAGGAGCCCACTCCTCAGGCATCAGATAACACCTGTTAATCTCTTGTCCACAGGAAGTTAAGCCTCTGTGTGTCCCTGTCATGGAGGCTCAACCTCTGGTGGGGCACCATTCATTACCAAGCACAGTAGGGCCTGGCAGATTAACTGGACACATAGCATCCTAAAGGGGGAAGTCCTCACTGTTTCATATACTTCCTGAAATCTGTAGGATGACTGATAGATAAGCTGGCTGAATTTCATGCCTAAAATAGAGAAATGACAACTACAAAGAGACACCATCAATCTAGTTGAAAGCACCTATGGCCTTGAATTTTGTGTAAAAGATAGGTAAAAAAAATATTTATTCTTTTCCTCTTAAAAATTACAAAAAAAATATGGAGTGAGATTTTTCAATTAATTATTTTCTAGTTTTAAGATAAAATACAGTAGTTTCAATGTATTGATCTTTTTCTGAAGGACTTAGAACCAGGCAAATAAAACATACTATAGCTAAAGTTGGTTAAATGAATAAGTAAACAATGAAGATGTCATAGACAAACTTAAAAGATACTATGAAGAAGTATCTTTGACCTCTAAAAATTCAACAAGTTACTATTAATATTTATCTGGGTTTTATTTTATTTTATTCTTTTGGCTGGGCCTCGCTGCATATGGAATCTTAACTCCCCAACCACAGAGGGAACCAGCATCCACCTGCAGCAGAAGTGCAGAGTCTTGTTGGACCACCAGGGAAATCTCTACGTGGGTTTTAAATCAGGCTTCCTGAGCTTCACTTAGGATGTGGGATTTATAATGTGAAGGTGAGTTTTGCTGGGGGCTCCACCCTGGACTTCCCGCTGCTCAGCCCAGAGTCCCCTGTATCAGGACCATCCTCCCAGATATGATCCCCTCTGCAGGAGGCCTTGACCCACCCTTCACCCTTCTACTCTTTGGAGTGCTGAGGAGGGCCACCCAGAACTCCCTGCTTCCCTCTTTCTTGCTGCTATCAAAGGCAAGCACATTGACCCGTTTCCATTTCAAGAGTTTTCCTGCTAATCACTAGGGAGCAGGTGGCTGCTAACAGTCAGGACCCATGTGGAGAAGTTCCTGAGGTTCCAGAAGCTTATCACTGTCTTCCCTCCACTCCACAGCTCCTCACTCCCTTATCTTTAACCAGCCAGCAGAGCTCACCCTCCCCTTGGGGTCCACCTTGACCAAGTGGACCTTTTCCTTGGTAAAACCCAACTTCCCAGTCAGAAAAGATGGTCAGTCCCTGGAAGTGCAGAGAAATGAGTGCCCCTTTGACTCTACCAGTGGGTGGTTATAACCCACCCAGAGGCGAAGCCTGGGAAAAGTTTTCTCAGAAACCAAGGCCAGCAGCAGTCTGCAGGTCTGTGTTCTGGAATTGAAGGCACGAACGTCTTGGAGATAAACAGCCCCACCTAAGGTGCCTGAGGAGGTGGCTTTGGAGGGGGGCTCCAGAAAGTCACCTAGCAGTGCCTGTGCCCCTCTGCCACAGCCCCTTCTGCTTCCAGCTGAGGGCACCCAGGGTCTCTCAAGGGGAAATCTCAGAAGAGACTTCAAGGGGACATCCCTGGTGGTCCAGTGGTTAAGACTCTATGCTGCCAATGCAGGGTACCCGGGTCTGATCCCTGGTCAGGGAACTAGATCCCACATACCGCAGCTAAAAGATCCTGCAGGGCACCATGAAAGTGCCACCAAGTAAGACCTGGTATAGCCAAATTAACTAATTAATTAAAAAACAAAAAGACCAGTGCTTATCTGTAGTAAAGAGCAGAAATAATGAGAGTGTAACAGGAAAATTGACTTTCCAACTATATTAAAAAAGATTTATTGTTTTTATTGCATGCATGCGTGCTTACTTGCTTCAGTCGTGTCCAACTCTCTGCAACCACATGGATTGTAGCCCGCCAGGCTTCTCTGCCCGTGGGATTCTCCAAGCAAGAATACTGGAGTGGGTTGCCATACCCTTCTCCAGGGGATCTTCCTGACCCAGGAATTGAATCCATGTCTCTTGGATCTCCTGCATTGCAGGCAGATTTTTTACTGCTGAGCCACTGGGGAAGCTGATTATTTTTATTTTCTGATTGTTAAGGCTTACTGTGGGAAAATGTGAAAAACTTGAACATAAAAAGTACCTATAAGGCTACCACATAGAGACTGCTATTTTTACATTTTGGAGGTTTCTTCTCAATCTTTTTTGTTTTTTCTATGCCAGTATATTTTCAATTTTTCTTATAGAATTGCTTCATGAATATCTTTTAAATATTTAAAATATAACTTTAAAAAATTTAATTTAACTAAATTTTAAATCTAATTTCAACTGTCATGAGATGAATATACGTAGATAGTGGGATAAGCAAGTGAAATGTAAAAACAAGTATGTTTTAAGGTCTTTCAGCAAGACTTTCAAGTCTTTAAGCAAGTTGAAATGGTTAAAATTGACAGAGCTGGCTGAGAGGAGGGGCATGTTTGGGGCTGGGGACGGGTGAGAAGAGCTTGGTATTGACTGTTGAGGTACTTTCTGAAGCCACGTGGCCACAAAATCACACTGCATCAGGCACTGATTTAAGTACTTCACATTCTAACTCATGGAAACTAAAGAAACAAAAATTGTCCCAAGCCTTCACAACAACTGCATGAGTAGGTGCTGTGATCCTCACCTACAGATGAGGAATATGAGGCAAAGAGAGGTTTAGTAACCTGTCCAAGGTCTCACAACTGGGGTAAAGCCAGGACTGAAGCCCAGGCAGTGTATCTGGAGACCATGCTCTCCTGCCCTGGCCTTTGGCTGTGGGTTCATCATGCCAGGACCCCTCCCCTTCAAGCTACAAGGGTTCAGAACAGTCACACCAACCTCCTTCATTTGGGCAAACCAGTGCTTTCTTCATTTCAGGCATCAGTGGCCCTGTCCTTCTTGTCCCTCTCATGCAGAAAGTGGGCTCAGGTTCTCCCTTTGACTCACACGCTTGGTTAGTTTCTATGGCTTCTCCCTGCCTCATTCCTCCAAGCAGGAGCCACACCAGCAGACAGCAGACTGGGTCTGGCCTCAGACAGCCATCATACATTTCCCTGTTCATCAGCCCATTTCCCAGAGAGGCCCTGTAGGCACTATGTGGGGATGTGAGGGAGAGCTCATCAGATGTCAGGGTACCTGGATGAATATGCAGTCCCCAGAAGGAGAGGGGAACTCTCAGCAGAAATGTGACAGTTGGGAACTCAGACAGGGACTTAGGGCCCAAGAGCCTGCACTGGGGTCCCTTTGCTGGGGTGGAGAACAGCTGTCCACTTGGTCTGGCTCAAGAAAGGAGAAGCCTTACGATAAAGCTACAGAGGCCTTGGGAGTCCAAAGGAAGGAAACAGAAAGAGGGAAGTAGAAAGTCAGGAGCTAAAGTCTTCTCTTCCCCTTGAGGTGGGAGCTGAGTGACTTCTCTGGAACTCTGCTGGGCACCTCCCTTCCCTTTGATGACTTCCACTAGCTCTTCATGCAAAGTCCAAGTTGGTCCCCAGCTCCACGTCTGCATAATGACATCTCAGCTCTAGCCCCTCATCACTGAGGGGACAGAGGTTATTATTATTATTTGATATTTCAAAATCAACTTCAGTGAGGTATAACTTAATAATGCATCTGTTTAAAGTGTGTAACTCAATAACTTTGACTTCACAATCAAAATATATAACCTTTCCGTCACTCTCAAAGCATTCCATGGGGGAGCAATCATTTCCTTTTTTTTTCTTTGTACAGATCACTGAATATATTGACCATCAGTTGCTGGCCTTGGGTTAGGCGAAGGGGACTGTCATGTGGTCTACCCATTCAGCAGGATTTGTGTAGCGGCCAGGGCTTCCAAGATGGCTCAGTGAGTAAAGAGTCTGCTTGCAATGCAGGAGACACAGGAGAGGCAGGTTCGATTCCTGGGTTGGGAAGATCCCCTGGAGAAGGAAATGGGAAACAGCTCCAGTATTCTTGCCTGGAAAACCCTATGGACAGAGGGGCCTGGTAGACTATAGTCCAAAGGGTCAGAAAGAGCCGGACATGACTAAGCATGCAGGAGTGCATGGCAGGCAATAAAAGGCGTGTTGAGAACAGTCATCCGTTAGCTGTAGGACCTTGGACAAGTCACTTAGCCTCACTGTGCCTATTTCCCATCAGGAGAGTAAGGATAATAATGTCTATCTCTGCTGCTGCTGCCAAGTCACTTCAGTCGTGTCTGACTCTGTGCAACCCCATAGATGGCAGCCCACCAGGCTCCCCCTTCCTGGGATTCTCCAGGCAAGAACACTGGTTGTAAATAGTGTGCAAGAGGGTATTCGGACTGTAGTTCTGATGGAGACTCTGAAATACAATTGATATGAGCAGGAAACAGTCTGAGAAGAGTTTTAAGAATCTTAGAACCCTCAATCAGGTTGGGGATATAAAGGAAGTCAGCATGTAATAGGGGAGCATCTTATAAAAAGCTGTGCTGAGAACCCATCTTTCTCCCCCAGGAAGGGGAAGTGGATGACTTTCTTGGAAGGCTTGTCTGGAAGCCCTCAGCCTGGGGCATGCTGGACTAGAGTCTGTCTTCCACCAGGGAATACAGAACAGATCGAGTGCTTTGAAGGAGAGGTTGGAGAGTGGAGAGCGGAGATTGGAAAGGGTCACTGTGCTGGGACTGGCCAAGCTTCTAGACAGTCAGGGTGGGAGTAGGGGGGCACAGGGGTGACCAGGGGGAGTACAGTGAGAGGTCCCCTCGTGGCCTGTCCAGTGGAGCTGCCTGTGTTTTGGGGGGAGCCTGGCAGCAGGAAAACCTGGAGGCAAATGTATGATTTAAAGACCTGCCCCATGAAACCACAATAGACACACCTGCCAGGCTCAAGGGGCCCAGGAGGCACTCCCTAAGAGCTGATGAAAGCACCCTAAGAAAGTCAGTGTCACGTAGCTGCCAGAGACAGATCAGCCAGGTGCCTGTGCAGGGGGGACCTGACCCAGCCTCCAGCCTTTGCTTCGCTTCCTTCTCCTCTCTGGGACCCTGAAACTGGCCAGAAACTCAGACAGAAAGAGGCGTGCTTGACGGAGAACCATTGTGTCGCTTTCCCATCTCAGTCTCCAGCCTGAAGCCCAGTAGAGCCAAAGGAGGGAGAAATGGTAACGTTAAAACCAAGTCTGGAGACTTGATTGTCATCTTGGATTGGGCTGAGTTGAAATGGTTGAATCTTAGAGTCACCATGGGGTGTAAAAGACCATCTGCTTTTATAGAAGGGAAGTCAAGGGCCTGCCTGCAGAGTTTTTTTCCCAGTGGCAGCAGAAAGTTTCCTTCACCGAACAATTTTAAAAGGGTGGTGGGAGAAAAATACAGTAAGTCCCCTGCATACAAACCTTCAAGTTTCGAAATTTCAGGTGTGAACAAGTGTTTCATCAACATCAGGCATGGGTGAAATTGCAGCTTGCCCTCCATCTTCTATTGCTGACGATCCTTCTGCTCTTCTGGCTGCCACCTCCTCTCCCTCCCCCAGTGACTCTTCTTGCCTGTTCACTGGATGCCATTCCCTGGATGCCAACTGTTGTACTGCACTGCTGCACTTCTCAGGGTGCCATTGCTGTTGTTCAGTTGCTCAGTCGTGTCCGACCCTCGGTGACCCCATGGACTGCAGCACTCTAGGCTTCCCTGTCCATCACCACTTCCCAGAGCTTGCTCAAAACTCCTGTCCATCGAGTCGGTGATGCCATCCAACCATCTCCTCCTCTGTCGTCCCCTTCTCCTCCTGCCTTCAATCTTTCCCAGCATCAGGGGCTTTTCTAATGAGTCGGCTCTTCACATCAGGTGGCCAACGTATTGGAGCTTCAGCTTCAGCATCTGTCTTTCCAATGAATATTCAGGGTTGATTTCCTTTAGGATTCACTAGTTTAATCTCCTTGATCTCAGAGTACTATACTCTAAGATTAAAACTGTTTTTTTTCTTTTTATGTAATTATTTTTCACAAAAGTATTATAAACCTATTAAACTATTATGGCTACCCGGTGGCTCAGACAGTAAACAATTTGCCTGCAATGCACGAGAAGTGAAGTGAAATGAAGTTGCTCAGTCGTGTCCAACTCTTTGCGACCCTGTGGACTGTAGCCTGCCAGGCTCCTCTGTCCATCGGATTCTCCAGGCAAGAATACTGAAGTGGGTAGCCATTTCCTTCTCCAGGGGATCTTCCCGACCCAGGGATCGAACCTGGGTCTCCCACACTGGAGGCAGACGCTTTAACCTCTGAGCCACCAGGGAAGCCCGTAATGCAAGAGACCTGGGTTTAATTCCTCGATCAGGAAGATCCCCTGGAGAAGGGAATGGCAACACATTCCAGTATCCTTGTCTGGAGAATCCCATGGACAGAAGAGCCTGATGAGTTACAGTTCATGGGGTCACAAAGAGTTGGCCCTGACTGAGCGACTAAAACATACTACAGTACTATATAACTGATTGTGTTAGTTGGGCACCTAGGCTACCTCTGACTTACGAACAAATTAAACTTATGAACGCATTATTGGAACAGAACTCATTTGTATATAGACTTACTGTAAATGGTTTTGATCCACAAGTTGTGCTTGTTCAACATAATATAGATGAGATGTTTTGTTTGGCAGGGGTGTTAGGTGTGCTTCCACAGTTGTTGCCATAAATCAGGGCTTTCCAGGAGAAGGGATCCCCGGCTAGTGGGGGCTGGTAACCAAGGTGGCCAGGCTGCAGCTCACCAGGTTCAAGGCAGCTCTCGGTGTCTGTGACCCACTGGCCCTTGCCCCTAGGGAGTCACTAACCCAATGCAGCAAGCTCTCCTCAGATTGGCCCAGCCAGCTGGAGCTGTTTCCTGGTGTCCTGGGCACCACGGTGGCTGCCCCGACCCAAGCAGGAATGGAGTCACCACCAGTCCAATTGGAATCCAGCGCCCACTCAGATGAAGAAGTTCAGCTTCAGACAAGCAGAGCGTGATCATCTTCTGGGCAAGGACTCTGGGGCTCACAGCAAAAAATAAAGCTAAAGAGGAAAAGAAGAGCTTGGCATTCCCATGGGTTGCTGACCGTGACCTCGACAGTGTCAGCGAAGCCTGACTTTGCCTGTGAGATGAGCACCGTGCTGTGCTTAGTTACTCCGTCGTGTCCGACTCTGCAACCCCATGGACTGTAGCCCGCCAGGCTCCCCTGTCCATTCTCTAGGTAAGAAGACTGAAGTGGGTTGCCGTGCCCTCCTCCAGGGTAACTTCCCACCCCAGGGATTAAACCCAGATCTCTTGCATTGCAAGCTGTCTTTACCATCTGAGCTACCAGGGAAGTCCAAGATGAGCACGAAGTACTGCCATTTAAACCATCCCGGACAACTGTTTCTATTTCTATGATGGTCTGTATCTGTCTTCAGGAACACCACAGAATGTCAGAGCAGCTGGTGAGGTGTAGTTTCTCCACAGCTATGGTTCTGGGAAGGCCTTGCATTCATGGACTGCTGAGAATAAGTGTGCCCGGGCCTCACCTTCCTTCCCATCCACTTCCCAGGGACTGACATGCACTCGACCACCATTCCTGACCCCCTTGGCCCTTGCTGGTAGAGCCCACTTCCCTCTAAACAGGCTGAAAACACCAGACATTCTGGGTCTAACTTCCCTCACAGCCCTGGCCAGTGAGACCAGGTCTACAAGGAGTAATGGAGAAAAGTCTGTCTTGGGACTTCTCTGGTGGTACAGTGGATAAGAATTTGCCTGCTAATGCAGGGGACACAGGTTTGATCCTTCGTCCCGGAAGATCCCACCTGCTACGGGGCAACTAAGCCCATGTGCCGCAACCACTGAGCTTGCACGCCTAGAGCCTGTGCTCTGTAACAAGAGAAGCTACCGCAGGGAGAATCCAGCACACCTAAACTAAGAGAGTAGCCCCCACTCACTGAAACGAGAGAAAGCCCGGGAGGAGCAACAAAGACCCAGCACAGAAGTAAATCAATGTATAAAAAAGTCAAAAATCTTTTTAGTAAGAAGGGAAGGATGAGGGGGCGACTCTCTCCTCCTTTGGATGTTGACGCTAGAAGTCCAGCTGCCACTCTGTCATCGTCTAGAGAAACAGCTGAATTAAGCAATCCTGCCATTGTCCACTTCTGGACAGTTTAGTTTAGTTCAGTTCAGTCGCTCAGTTGTGTCTGACTCTTTGAGATCCCATGGACCACAGCACGCCAGGCCTCCCTGTCCATCACCAACTCCTGGAGTTCACTCAAACTCATGTCCATTGAGTCGGTGATGCCACCCAACCATCTCATCCTCTGTCATCCCCTTCTCCTCCCACCTTCAATCTTTCCCAGCATCAGGGTCTCTTCAAATGAGTCAGCTCTTTGCATCGGGTGGCCAAAGTATTAGAGTTTCAGCTTCAACGTCAGTCCTTCCAATGAACACCCAGGACTTATCTCCTCCTCTAGGATGGACTGGTTGGATCTCCTTGCAGTCCAAGAGACTCTCAAGAGTCTTCAACACCACAGTCCAAAAGCATCAATTCTTCTGTTCTCAGCTTTCTTTATAGTTAGCTCTCACATCCATACATGACCACTGGTAAAACCATAGCCTTGACTAGACAGACCTTCGTTGGCAAAGTAAATGTCTCTGCTTTTGAATATGCTGTCTAGGTTGGTCATAACTTTCCTTCCAAGGAGTAAGCATCTTTTAATTTCATGGCTGCAATCACCATCTGCAGTGATTTGGACCCCCCAAAATAAAGTCAGCCACTGTTTCCCCATCTATTTGCCATGAAGTGATGGGACCAGAGAGATGACATGTATTATTATTGTTGGAACTGCTTTCCTGTTCTTTTTTTTTTAAGATTTTTTTAAAAATGTGGATCATTTTTAAAGTCTTTATTGAATTTGTTACAATATTGCTTCTGTTCTGTTTTAGGTTTTTATTTGTTTAAAAGGCATGTGGCATCTTAGCTCCCTGACCAGGGATTGAACCCATGCCCCCTGCACTGGAAGGCAAAGTCTTAACCACTGGACCGCCAGGGAAGTTCCTGCTTTTCTTTTACCGCTGAAAGCAGCTGCTGACTCAATGGATTCCCTGATGACCATCCAGCACCTTCTAAGCATTCACAGACCCAGCGTTGGAAGCTGTGAACTAGAGCCTGGTCTTCTCATTCTAGCAATTGTCTTCTGGGGTCCTCAACTTCTCAACTATCAGCTCACAGAAAGGCAAAGGCAGGCTATATCACGGGTCTCCAAGCCACGCTGGGCTGTCTTAACTCTCTGAGAGAACTTGTATGCAAAGCCGTCTTCATATATGGGGGATGACGTGTAAGAAACATCATGCTGGAAAACACAGGTTCTCAACCTGCTCAATTCCAATCTGTGGTGGGAACTTGGACAGTCTCACCTCTCCCAGACTCAGTTTCCACATCTGCCACTTCACGCTACCTTAAGGGACTATATGTGTGTGCATGCTAAGTTGCTTGTCACATCTGACTCTTTGTGTGATGCCATGGACTGTAGCCCGCCGGACTTCTCTGTCCATTAGATTTTCCTGGCAAGAATACTGGAGTGGGTTGCCATGCCCTCCTCCAGAGGACCTTCCTTACCCAGGGATCGAATCCAAGTCTCTTACGTCTCCTGCATTGGCAAGCGGGTTCTTTACTAGCGCCACCTGGGAAGCCCATTCTTGTTTACATCTGCGGTTAATTTCTTCCTGATCACAGTCCTTCCACAGCATCAAAAATACAGCCCATCAACAAGAAGTGGTTCAGGAGATGCACTGGGAACCTAAGGCTCTCTTCTTGTGTTTTGACAAAGACAGTATCGACGGGTAGGTGTGCCCTGGATACCGAGGCCCAGCCACCTGCCCGTCGCTGGGGGAGCAGGGCAGGAGCCCACACCGCCGTCTGCTTCTCACCCCCGTCCATCCTCAGTCTCCTGGCTGGTTCCCACCACACCGCAGGCTTGACTGCCTGCTGGTTTTTTACACTTTGGGCTCTTGCTGGTTTAGAGAAACAAAATACTTCAAAAATTATATTTCTGGAATGCCTGTAAAGCATGAGCAGACACAGATCATAACAGCTCAAAGCTTTGTTATTGGCTCCAAACCAAAGTCACACACTGGCTTATTCAAATCTAAACAGCCCAGCCTGGTCTCTGGGTGAGCACCACATGGCTAAAATTAGACTGGCCATCTGCTGAGACAGCAGCTGGGCTATTCTGAGCCCTGGGAGGCCTGGCTGGAAGCAGGGCTGGGCCTGGGGGAGCACTGTTGGCGCATCTGTCCCTTTACAGTTAAGGGGGTGATATGGAGGGGCAAAGAATGAAGGCACACTGAGGGGATGCCAGTGTCACTGAGGTTTCACAAGAGATTGAAATGTGGGCATAAGGTCACCTTTATAACCCTGGGCTTTTCTTCCTGATGCTTGGGTGGGGAAGATCCTCTGGAGAAGGGAATAGCAACCCACTCCACTTTCCTGCCTGCAGAATCCCATGGACAGAAGAGCCTGGAGAGTTATAGTCCATGGGATCACAGAGTTAGACACGACTTTGCGACTCACAGTTTCACGTTTCTTTCACTTCCTCCTGACTGTCCAATGGCTCCCAATGAGCATAGGATTTACTCCTTAGTCTTGTTCCTTTGGTCACACTTCATGGCATGAAAAACTTTCCCACCTGGAATCAAACCCGTGCCTCCCTATAGTGGAAGGGTGGAGTCTTAACCACTGGACCACTAGGGAAGACCATTTCTTTTTTTTTAAAAAAACAGGAGATTCCTGTTTCAACTCACACCCCAGGCAAAGGTATACATTAGGATTTCAACAATAATGGCCGAGGTTTACTGAGGGCATATCAAGGTCAGGAGCCATGCCAAGTACTTTATAGGAATTAGCACACACATTCTCAGAGCAACTCAGAGGTTGGTACCAAGAGATTTCAGGCATTCAGAATGGCTAGATTTTCCCTTTTCTTGACATTCTCCTTTTAAAATGTATTGATTCATTGCTGCATTGGGTCTTGGCTGCTGTGCACGGCCTTCCTTCTCCAGGCGTGGAGAACAGGGGCTACTCTCTAGTTGTAGTGCCCCGGCTTTTCACGGTGGTGGCTTCTCTTGTTGCGGAGCACGGGCTCTTGGTGTGCAAGCTTCAGTAGTTGTGGCTCACGGCTTTAGCTGTCCTGTGGCATGCAGACACTGTCTCCTGCATTGGTGGGTGGATTCTTTACCACTGAGCCACCAGCAAAGCCCTGATTCATCTTTCTGCAGTCAAGAGAAAAAGCCCTGATTGAAAGGACTCATGACCCTGGGAAGACAGGGGTTCTGGGGGTTCTCTCCTTTGGGCCCTGAACCTTGCTTCCCCCAAGCTGAACCCACCACCAGTTCTCATGCAACAGCATTCCTGAGTTCAGGATCTACTGGATTATGTATGGGAGCTTGGGGGTACAAATGTAACCTTATTGACATCTGGCTGTGTTGTGCTTAGTCGCTCAGTAGTGTCTGACTCTTCGTGACCCCATGGACTGTAGCCCACCAGGCTCCTCTGTCCATGGGGATTCTCCAGGCAAGAATACTAGAGTGGGTTGCCATGCACTCCTCCAGGGGATCTTCCCAACCCAGGGATCAAACCCAGGTCTCCCACATTGCAGGTGGATTTTTTACCATCTGAGCCACCAGGGAAGCTCAAGAATACTGGAGTGGGTAGCCGATCCCTTTTCCAGGGGACCTTCCTGAGGAATTGAACTGGGGTCTCCTGAATTGCAAGGGGATTCTTCACCAGCTGAGCTACCAGGGAAGCCCTATATTGACATTTACAGACACTTTATCAACAATTTTACATTTATAGCCCTTCGAACCCATCATCTCAAATCCTAGGCTCAGGCCACTCAGGCCAGTTGCCTACAGCCCCCTACCTGGTTCAGCTGCTTGTGCTCGGGTCATAAGACCACAGCTGTGACCTATAGCTGCCTCTGTTTCTGCCGCCCTCAGTCTGAAGCTTAGCTGATGTTTTTGACCTGGTGAAGTGCCCACACCATCATTCCCGAGGGTCAGGTCCTCAACAGCCCCACCACTGTCACGGGCTGCTGACTTCCACTGGCTGCCGCTCCGCCCCCTCCCCCATCCAACTATGCCACGGACAAGGGTGATGCTAAGAAGCCCCTGGGCTGCAGACTGTCCTTTCACCTCCAAGGTCCAGCGCCCAAATCTCCCACTGGGTAATCAGTCACATTAGCCAGTAGAGTAACCCCTTTCTCTGCTTGTGGGGATTGTGGTTTTTGGAGCCCTAAAGTGGCAGCCTTATCTTCCAACTCGGTGGAACCACTGTTGTGGCCCCTAGGGAAGCATGTCTCCCTCAGGCCTTGGACTTCCAAACCAGCAGAGCTCCAGGGGAAGTCACACGTGGCAAAAGTCAGGAGCTATGCCCACTCCAGCCCTTGCTTCTAGGACCACAGGCTGGTATCTGATCTAAAACATATTCTGGGGAACTTCTTGGCAGTCCAGTGGTTAAGACTATGCTTCTAATGCAGGGGACAAGGGTTTGACCCGATCGGGGAACTAAGATCTCACAGGCCCTGTGGGGCAGCCTCACCCCGTCTGGCACACTGGCTCAGCTTTAGGACCCATTCCACCTTCAATGAGGCCACTTCTGGGTGAAGGGACATGTGGCAAAACCAGTTAACTTATGGGCACGAGCCCATTGCTGCAAGATGAGACCCCCTGCCCAGAAAGGCAAAGTGGCAGAATAGGGCTATGCCCAAGTGTCCCCATTACCAGCACTGTCCACCAGTCGGCAACCTCTTACCTGAGGAAAATGTTTGCAGGCCATTATCTTTTCATTCTCCAAAATGAGTCTCTAAAAATGTACCTGCTTATAACCTAGATCCTGGCCTGGCTTTGCTCTCCTAAGCCAGAGAAATGCAAATAGGAGCTGCCTGGTGATCTTTCAGGCAGAGGTTACTGGGCAGAAGTGAGGCGGGTGGTAGGATGTTGGTCATCACTGCTCTGGACCCCACAAAACCAGCTATAAGCCCCCAGGAAGCCATAATATGAAAAGCCTTACTTAGAACACCGTTCCTTTAAAAAAACAACTCCCAGTATTTGGGGAATTGAGGAGGAAGCGATGCTACTTTGGCAATATGAAATCCTTAAAGTAGCTGGGTGATAAAGAGAGTAATTAAAACCAGCCAAACAGGTCAGAGATAAATCTATCCCTCATATTCAGATCCTTATGGAGAGAAGACACAAGGTGTCTGGAGCAGGTCAAAGGGCTTTCAGCGTGAACACTGAACACAGAACACACACTCTGCATGTGCCAGGGGCCAAGCTGCCACTGGGCTTAACTATGGGGACCCTAAAAGCACAGTGTTTTGGGGTTCACCCCAGTGCGAAGCTCCAGTCATCACATCACTATAGCAGCTTCAGAGGCCTGCTCTCACATGGTTGTTAGAGGCGCTGTTCTCAGCCTCCAAAAGAGGGCAGCAAGAGAGAACTGCCAATGCAAAACCTGTTGGTTAACACATTGGAGTGATGGGTGGTGCGTCTGCTTAGAACATTTAAACCACGGGTGTGTGCCATGCTGTGTGGAACAGTGTGGACTGAAACGTGAGCCAAATGCTGTCTCTGGCAGCTGCTGCCGTCCAAGGGCATTTCCAGGCAAAGGCAGGAGAGTGGGCAGCTCCCAGCAGAGGCCCAGGGTTGCACCTTGGCTCACCAGGCACCCTGTGCTTCTGTATGATTTACAATTTTAAACAAACTACACACATTTTAGCTGCTAACCTGAATTTCTGTAAAGTGAAGAAAGAAAAAAAAAAATGAATACTGAAACAGAACATGGCAGGTTCCCTCTTTTAGCAGAAAAGTATGGAATCAGAATCTCTCTTTAAGAAAGAAATCAGTTCTGATTATAGAAAACCCATTAAGCAATCACTCCAACCTAAAAATACTCTGTTTAATCAGGTACTGTGGTGTGGGGAGGGGTGGGGGCTGGTAATTGCCCTTCTCTGTGCTGATAAAAAATGGTGAAGAGTACAGAATATTTAGGATCTAGGGAGTCTGAGAGCATTACTGAGTGGCTAGCTAACCAGGAGAGGGGCCTAAGGTTGATTTTGCTAAGGATTTTCATCAGAAAGTTAGGGACACCAAACAAAAGATAAAGAAGCTGGTTTGCCCATTTCTGAAATCTGACACCCTAACTTGGGTTTGTATGGCCCTCAAATTTTATTAACTGCAGAAAGCCACAAACATGGCTACAATGAACACAGTCACAGTTCATAAACTGCATTTGCTGCTATCATCACTTCGATGAAATTCAACTCAGAGAAAATGTGTTTTTCTTCTTTCCTGTCTGGAATAACGTCTGTTCTTTGTTTCTCTGACCCAGAACACCCGTGTAAGTCTGGGGCTGCGACAACAGCTCATTCTGAGGCCTTCTCTTACCTGCGACTCTACCTTCTAGCCCTCACTTCCCATTCTCCTTCTGTAGAAGGTTTAAAGTGTCATAACATACCATCCTGGCTTTCAGGGAACTTAAATGTAAATATTTAATAAGCACCATGCTCAAATACACAGTAGTGGTAGGAGGCAATATAGTATATGTAAGATAACACTCCACAGAAAGAAGAGCACGCTGACACGGGTTTTTATCACTGCTAACTATCTGATAAACTGAAGAGAAAGAAGCATGGTCTCCTATGCTTGGCTGTTACTCAGACGGGGCTTTCCTACTGGCCACTGCTGTATGTTGCCTGGCACATTCTGGGGTTTCATGGATATGGGTGCAAACAATCCCCCTACAGTCTCTGTGGACCTTGCACTGTGAAGATTAATAGATCTGCAGTTAGAATGAGACCAAACACACATAAGGACAGAAGCCATTTCCATTTTAATCCAGAATTACTATTAGCCCTTTGGTATTTTGGTGATGCTAGTCTTAATTTAGAAGACAAAATTGCTCAGAGGAAAACGGAATTTCAAATGCAATCTAAAACTACTACGTATTCCAAGAGCTTCCACGTTCGAGAGTTTCTAGAAAAGGAAAGTGCCTTTTGTTTCTCAGTATGAGAAACTGTTAAAGTTCCTCCCTGTGGTCTCCCAACACTTCTCACAGAAAAACAAGAGGCTGAAAGCGTGACAACAAATACAAAATTTAAAAAGAAAAAGGAAATTTAAATAGTATGAAATTAGTTTTTATTTTGACCTCAAAATAAACACTTAACATTTTTCCAAAACTAAAGATGAATACTTAGAAACAAGGGTAGAAGATTATTTTTTTCCTTCCCTGGGGAAACCAGTAAGGCAGAGGTTCTAATGTGGCTTGCAAGGCTCTTTCATTGGACTAATCTAGACACAGTTAAGACCCTCCCCAACTTTTCTCTAATGTCAGTTATACCTACCAGGGTTATGGCTGGCAGGAGAAAAACCCCAAAGCAACCCCCCGCCCACTCCCCCGCCCAACACAACAATCAAGGGATTTGAAAAGTTGGGAAAATCGTTGAAACGTGTGACCAAGTGTTCATATAAAATCCTTTCTAAGGAGATTGAGTGAAGCTACTATGCCTCAACAACTCAGCTGAGGTTTCTGCCTGGTCAGTCAGTGCAAAGCACTGTCAGTCACCAGCCTGCACACCTCACAGCTCACCACAGGGATGTCTTAAAGTTGAACTTCAGCTTCAGCAGGTACTTCAGGTGCACCTGAGCAATGTCGTAGACGATGTACCTGGAGGGGAAGTGTGTCAAGGTACAAACGCTTCCACAAAGGAGGGCGAGCTTGCTGCCCGTAAGCCGGCCTACGGCCACACCCCACAAACCCTCCCAGGTCGGGGGCTGGGTCTCTCATCCTGACCGGGGAGACCACTAAGGGGAACTGTTCCCCGTGAGACACACCACAGGACAGTCTTGAGCCAGCCCGCCCCTGGGTGAACTGGCTGCATTTAAGTGACTTCACAGCCCCAGACCATTGCTTGAGGCGTGCACAGCACACTCGTAAAAGGATACTCGTTATACAGCAGACAGGTGTCATTAACACCAGATGAAATCCCTGTCCCGAGAGGCACCTCCACACCATCCATAGTAATACTAGCCGATGGGTCAGGGGTAGTTTTGCCTAAACCTGCAGGACAGAAGGCAGACGGGATATGATTTGTGGAAACATGCCGAAAACGCTCCAGACAGATGAGATCTGTGTATACATTTAAAAGACATACAAAACCCAATACTGTGTCCTCCTTCCAGACATAAAGCTGTAGGTATACACCAAGTTTCAGCCTGATTTTCATCAGCATAGTAGTGCCCCCACCCTGCTTTCTGGTAAGTAGAATCCCCACCTTCACTTCACCCAGGCAGAATGAAGTCCTAAGTCATTATGGGCTATGAACTATAGCAATTCAAGAAGCTCCAGGTACCACTATGCCACCATGAAGGCCCTCAATACTGAAGCTAAGAGTCAGGTTAGAACCCAGAGCCAGTGCACTTGGTTACTAGAAGGTGGAACCAGAACTCTTCTATGGCATTTGTAAAACCAGGGTCATTTGTGGCCAGAGTCAAACATTAAAAAAAAAAAAAAGGAACTTGTAACAGCTAGCCACAGAAACCATGACTATGGGGGAAAGAAAGCCCCCTCCCTGTGCAGTCCAGGGTATCTGCAGCAGCAGCTTCCGAAACACATTACCTTTGACACTGTGCTTGCCCTTGGGTAACTTGCTGATATGCGAAGCGTGTTTCAGTTCATACCTATAAGAGAAGGTAGTTTCAGAAGAGCCTCTAAGGTCACTGGGCTCTCAGACCAACAGTACGAACAGCAGAGCAAGGCCACGGAAGCTGCTGAGACTAACACTCAGAGAGCCCAGTCCACGTTCCCTGCTAGGAGCTCCCCTCTGCTCTGGTCCTAGACATGGAAGGTGTAGTCCCCTTTGAACAGCTGGTGCCAACGATCACTGCCGGAAGGCCACTTCCAGGAAAGGGCCTGATTAGAGCTATGGTGTAGCTGCCATTCTGGAACTTCGTCCAGTCCAGGGCCCTGAGACTCCTCCTGGTCTATTACATAGCCCTGCTCTCTTTGGGTTATGGTCTAAGGTGGACAACCAATCCACGCTAAGTCAATCAGATTTTCTCTGCAAGGAATCTGCAACTGGGATTAAGATTCCAATTCAACCTGAGTTGGTCTCAGACAGGAAATCTAAATATCAGTAGGGGAACAGGGGCTACGAAGTAACCACGCTCTGTGCTTCCTAGTCCACAGCAAGAGCAGAACTGCAAGTTCCTGAGGCCTAGCTGTCTTCCTGTCTTGGTTTCGTGAAACATTTCTGTGCCTCCCTCATTCACTTAACTTGCCTTGCTATCTGACACCCACGGCCAAACTGGTGGATCCTCTTAACTATGGTGGGGAATTTCCAGGATCACCCCTAGCCAGGAGAAGCTCCTGCCTGCAGCTCACCCCATCCACCCCCATCAAGTGCCACCAGCCCCAGAGCTGGGGTTACTCACATGTTTCCAAGGGCAACTTCTCCCAACAGGATCAAGCCTATTGGGTCTCCCTGGGACGTGTGGCAGTAGTTGGCACTCTTGGAGACCATGTCGGCGAAATAGATCCCCTTACCAAACATGTAGCCCGTCTGGAGGGATGGAAAAGGGACAGCTGAAAACCTTCTCACGGGAGTGCTGACTGTGAGCCAGGCGCCAAGAAAACAGCCGTGACAGGTTCCTAATGGCCCCCACAGCAGCCAGAGGCCCGCGCTCGGGAGCAGGTTGCTCAGATCCCAGCTCCACTTGCTGCCCAGGGGCTGTGAGAAATCACTGGATCTCTCTGGACCCCACTTTCTTCGCTGAACTGGGGAAAAGAACCCTATGGGGCTGCTGTGAAAATTAAATGAGCTACTAGCTGCTTCTTAGACCAAGGTGTGGCGCATATGAACGCCCAGTAAACACAGCTATACTTTTTATTCCTTTAAGGGAAAATGGGGTCAAGAGACATTAGTGTGTTTGCCGCTGCACAGCACAGTGGACTCTGCCACACTAATGAGTCCAGTTGTTAAGCTCCTCGCTTTCTACAACTACAGAACAAGGGGCCTGGCAGACCCTTCTTAAGTTTCTGCCTGTGGGTCATGTCTATAATTGAGCAGCTGACACAGCGGTCTGACTTGGGTCTGGGTCGGGCTCTACCGAGGCAGACTGGAGGTGCCCAGCCGGGAGGTGCAAGAGGTAGATTGGGACTCAGCCTGGCCCGTGGCCAAAGTCTGTGCTCTCTGCCAGTCAACACCCAATTATCATTCACAGCAGGGTCTGGAAAACACTTCACTTCCTCTCTTCCAGAAACCGTGTGCAGCTCCGTAGTGAGGTCAGGAAAGGGCCATGCGGCAACGCTCACCTTAACCACCACGGCTGCGCCTTCATCTTTAAATAAGGCCGCGTGGTCACAGAGGCACCCAGAGGCTTCCCACACAGGTACCCACAGGGCTCAAGTGGAGATGGCTGCAGTGATGGGCAGAGCCCACCCCTCTCCTGCTATGGCTCCCGGGCCAGACACATACCACAGGCGCTTCAGGTGGGGCTATCCGGAGACCCTGGGACAGGATGCCCGCGAAGTTGGTGGTCCTGGACCCGTGCCACAGCAGCCTCCGGTTATGCAGCTGCTTAAACGGCTTGTAACGCTGGCCCTCCCCTTCACGCTCTATTTTGAAGATCTGGTCGGAGTTATTACATAAAAGAGAGAAGTGGAAGGAGCCACCGGTTACTATGGGGGAACTGCAAGATCTGACAAGACACACAGACAGAGCTGGGACACATGAGGCCTTCTGCAGTATGTAAGGTGTTCCAGTCAGGCTGGGATGTGGCAACAGGCCACTCAAGATCTTGTCCAGCAGGGACCAGCAGCTAAATTCATACTGCGTGCAGCAGAGGCCCACCTGAGGCACTTTATTTGGATCTCTCCTAATAGTTCTGATTCCAAAACTAGGTTAGAACTAGGTTTTTGGAATGGTAGGTAGGAAATGTCCTTTAAAACAGAATAAAAAGCCAACCCCAAACCACAAGACTATGGACTTTTGTGTCTCACAAACAACTGCGTCACTTCCGCTGGTTATTTAAAGAAAGCCAACCACTCTTTTCTACCCAGGCCCAGGTCAGAGGAATGGGCAGGGAAGAGCTGGCTGGACACAAACGGGGCAGAGGGAGGAGAGAGCCTTACGTCGATGACTTCTAAGTCGTATGCGTTGTGTGTGGTCGCATGAGTGTTCTTCACATACTTCCTAATGATCTCGGCTTCTTCGGAATCTTTGTCCACAACCTAGAAATAAAGCGTCTTGGAATCAGAGCAAGGAGAGCCACACAGAGGCAGGGAGAACAATAGGCTCAGCTGACGCACAAGTAACACGTGGCTCACGTGGAGCCCGGGTGGAAGAGAGCCAGCCTGCGTTCCAGGACCCCCACCTCCTCGGGCATCACCTGTTTGCATGATCCCAGCCTCCCTCCTGCCTTAGAACCCTATGCTTTGGGCCATCACGAAAGCTTGGAACGTGGGGCTCACCGTCTGGGAGCGGGGAACCTCTACAATGAGGAGCTAGCTGGCTCTCAGGTAATAGTCCCCCTAACCATAACTTAACCAGGAGATCCTGGGTTCAGTCCTTGGATCGGGAAGATCCCCTGGAGAAGGAAATGAAGACTCCAGTATTCTTGTCTGGAGAATTCCATGGACAGAGGAGCCTGGTGGGCTATAGTTCATGGGGTCACCAAGAGTCGGAAACGACTTTGCTTGTGTGTACTGAACTGAACCATGACTTAAAGCCCGGGGGCCAGGAGACACCCTGCAGCCAAGACTTGCAACCAAAAGCAGCAAGGATACGACAGACTCTAGGGCTTTTGACGATGGTGATGGGTGCTCCATTTGAATCCTCAGGGACAGGGACATCACGGATCAGAGCAAATGTGCACTAAATAACCGTCAAATAATGGAATCTCTGCCTAAATCAATGAGTGTGTGACCGGACTGTGTGACGGGACTTATATTTTCAGTCTAATCCAAAGTTCAGAGAATGTAGAAATTCTAGTTCTCCTCATTGCTTCGTAATTAAATGGTTTTACAATCATTAATAGAAACATTAACAAACCCCTTCATGAAGAACCAGGCTGTTTGGTATCCTACCCTGCATACACCCGCACATCACGCAAAAGCTATACTTTGTCCTAAGCATGGAGCAAAGGCTCTTAAGTTGTGTAAACACAGGACACCAGGCTGAACAGATCCCAGTGTACTTAAACTTCCTCACACTGCAGGGCAGGACATGGGCTGTGAAATGAGGCCCATGTGAGAGGTGAGACCAGGCTCAAAGCCAGGGCAAGCTTGCAGCTAAGGCAAAAATGTCTCTGGTTGGCCAAGGCAGGGTGCTTTCTCCCCAAGCCTCCAACAGACCCAAGTTCAAGAACCGTGCGTGCCAACAGGGCCACTCTGACTCCAGAGAACATGAATCTAGACACTGCAGCTTTATTATGGCTGTCATCAGGCGCTTGCCTTGACTTGGAAGCCTGCCTCGCAAACAAGGTGCTTCTTTACAGGTGAAGGCTCTGAGGTTCTCAGAGGACCACAAACAGAAACACCTAGGAACCTTACCAGGATGGTCAATCCTTGGACCCCAGTAATCTGTTTTAACAAGCTCTCTAGGAGATCCTGATGCATGTTTAAGTTTGGGGACCACTGTTCTTGGGACAGAGGGTCAGATGCTTCAGAAAGGCCGGGCCCTGTTACCTTAATGTCAGTTTTTAGCTTCTCATAGTTGACATCAATGGGGTCCTTGCTGCTGTCATCAGAACCACCTCTGAGTAGACTGTAGGCCACCTCAATGTCCAGCAGGTTGTCTAGCATTTCCACCTTGGCCTGGAGGAAAGGAAAACCTAGAGCTAAGTACAAGGTGAGGGAGAAAGACTCACCCAGAACCCAGACGTCTAACACAGACAGTGACGAGGTCCCGCCCAGGTGTCCAGGGATAGCCTGTTCTCTGTTCACAGGGAACACGCCTAAGGATTTCTGGAATGCTAAGGAGGCTCGCTCTCCAGGGCAGAAGAGGCAGCAACCACATGGCTGTGTGGTGGGGGGTTTCTCTCCCACACACTGGTAACAGGTGGAGACCTCTCACTGGCTCCCTAATGAAGGAGAGAGGGAAAGCAGAGACAAAGATGCTCCCCCTTCTCCTATGGTTCTTTTTCCCCAGACTGACATGGTTCAGCAAGGGCAGGAAAACCCAACTGTTCTACCCATGGGCAGGCTCCTAATATGGGGAGAAACCCTACTTTGAAATGAGAGGCTGTTGCCCTCGGGGATCACAACACAGAGGGGCAGTGATGAGGGAGTGACCCCCCAACCCCGCATAGCCCAGACCAGCGGCTCCCCCTGGGCCACGGTGCTACCTGCACGCTGTTTGCGTTGTTCAGGAGCGGGGGCTTCTTCATCCCGAAGTCGTGGGGGATCAGGGTGTAGAAGCGGTTGGAGAGATCCAGGATGTGAGAGTCACTGCTGCCCTGGGACAATGCCTTTGTGGGGAGGGAACAGAGGGAACAACCTGAGGCACCGCTGAGCTCCCAGCACCTTTCCGGACTTTCTCCTCTGGAGGCCAGGTGCTGCCGCCAAGTCTGTGTGGCCAGGCTGGGAAACCACGTTCTGCAGCGTCTGTCACTCAGCTGGGCAGCAGCAGCATCCCATCCTCAAAACGGGTGGCTCCGGACACACGGGCTTCCCATACACGATTTCACTTGAACAGACAGCTGTGCATTTATACACCCACAAACCCCGCCCCGCTATGCAAAACGTTCACTGGGGCATCTTGGTGCTGGGCGCACTGGCTGTCGCTACACAAGTCTTTCAACTTTCTGCATGTTTGAAAAGACTTCACAACAAACTGTTGGGGACTTTCGTGGTGGTCCAGTGGTTAAGAATCTGCTTTCTAGTGGAGGGAGTGTGAGTAAGATCCCACATGCCACGGGGCAACTAAGCCCAAGCGTTACCAACTACAGCGAAGCCTGTGCACTGCCACAAAGAACCCACATGTCACCACTAACACTTGATACAATAAAAAAACAAAAACAAAAAAACAAAGCTTGAGGGGGAGGAAAAAAGACCCTTTGCTATAAAATTCAATCTGGCCCCCCTGGCCACTGACCTTCACCTTTAAGGTGGGGGTGGAGTGGGGTGGGGTGGGCCAGGGCCAGCACAGAAAGGTGAGCCCCTCCCCACGTCGCACCGCTAGTTAGTGCTCCACGCAGAAGGTGCTCCGTAAATGCACAAAGAAACGGAGGAGCTGGACCTCCAGTCAGTGCATGCTCAGCAGACACCCTCGGTGCCAACAGGAGGGTAAAGGGGCAACAAGTCAGCACCTGAAGCCCTAGGTGGGCTTCTCGCGGCGACATGGGCTTGTCCTCGTTGTAAACCTCTGCCTACGCTGCAGGCTGCTCTGTGCAACAGGCGAAGGACACCACCCCAGCCCCTCCGCCAGGACATTCTGGGATGGGAAAGAGCTCAGGCTGAGGAAAGTCTTTCAGGTCTCCGGCAGTGGGTAACAAGGAAAGAGTCTGATCAACTGATCAGGACTGGCTGTAACTAGATTTAACCGCTATGTTTCAGGGCCTCCTCTCCAGCATCAGCCAGAGTCCACTGCCCTGGTCTGACTTCAGCGTTCTGTGTGGTTTTCTTCTTTCATGTGCGACCCCCAAACACAGGTGGAACCCTCCAGGGCAGAGGCTGGAAGACACTGGGGACTGGGGGACCTTGGGAGATGCTCAGCAAGTTGACATGGAATGAACATGAGCAAGAGCAATGCGATATTTAACTTGCTACTTGATGATTTCCTCGTAACTGCCAAATAAACTCAGCCTCTCTTAAGGACACAAAATAAAATCAGAACGTTTTTACGAGGCAGGAGAATGAAATTCCTCATCAGGTATATAGTGTTTACTTCATATCTGACAACTGAAAACACTGCTAATTCATTAGGACTGTGATCATCTTACTTTCTTTGTCATACTTGGTGAATTGAAAACCACCTAAATCAGCAGGAATCAGTATGTCTATTTTCTTAACCTTGAGTAAATGTACTGCTGCATTCCCCACCCGAGGATGAGAGGCAGCCCAGGAGATGCCCCTGCCCCCAACATGGGGCAGCTGGAGGAGAGGTTGGTGTCTTACCTGCTGGACCTCACTGAGGATGGAGTATGCAGCCTGGATTTGCCTTTTGCTCAGCTTCCCCAAGGGCATCTTCTGAAGGTCAATCTGAGGAGACAGGGGGATTTTTTCCCTTTGAAAGTTGGGCACTGTCCTGTGCGATGATGGGAGAGCCGGACCAAACATCATCCCAGGCCTCCCGGGCTCCGAAAGAAGCAGACACAGTCTGTTTGGTCCTCCTAAGGAGACCTGGTGACCCAATTCCACAGGCTCTGCAGCCCTACCCGCAGTGCAGTGGATGGGAGTCTGTGAGAGAAGACTCTTGTTCATTTATGGCAGAGATAAGCCAAACCCCCACCCCTGCACTGGGTTTGAAACAGTCCCACACTTCTGAAGAAAACACAGCAGGACTCTCATCTAATTCCCAAGTGAGGCCCTCCCTGGGGTCTCAGAGTCAAGGCCATCCCCAGCCAGAAAATAACCATAAAGTGGTGAAAATTATTTTTAAAAGGACATGCTCCTGAACATACATACTGACATCAAGCTAACACTGTACCCCTCAAATCAGTCACCCTGAAGGTTAAACATCTGTCCCTACAACAGTGCTGCTCACAACACCCTGGAACCAGCAGGAAGGCAGGGAGCTGGCTGCAGTGGAGAAGCATGAACTCTGTGGCCAGGGGTCTGGTCACCAGCTATCGAGCGAGGCACCCACTCCCTATTGGAGTGACCTGCCTAAATGCTGGCTAGGCCCCCTCCTCTGGCAGCCCCCTATGGGGCCCCCTCCTCTTGTCAGCCCCCTATGGGGCCCCTGCTCTGAATCCTAAACTGCTGTCTCTAGGGTTGTTCCCAGCAGACCTCCTGAGCTCCAGGCCCCAGGACTGCACTTAGCCCATCTTTGGGGCTAGTATCTGCAGGGCCTGGAACAAAGATGGAGCTGGACAAGCACTCAAGAAGTGGAACTGCTATCTGACTAGATGAAATATTAAGAGGATGTGAAGGTGCTCAGAGCCCAACAGGCACCAATCAGGGACCAGTGGTGACAGCGTCTGCATTCTCAGTACTGCCCATCCATCCATCCCCAGGGAGAGCTGGTTTCTGGGAAGAGTTAAACAGTTGGAGTGCAGTCCAGGAAAGAGGGTGGATAATGTATTCTGAGCCAAGGACACAGTATAGTAAAAGAGCAGAGTGACCCAAGCATGGACTGTGAGTTGGCTCTAAAGCAATTCTAAAGAGGGGACTCCAGAAGATAGGCTCCAAGAGCAGTGTGACCAGAGCGACAGCAGCAACTCTGAGGGAAGCATTTCCCCGAGCTGGGTAATTCTGGTGCTTGTTTTATAAAGACTTGGTTTCTCTAACCTACACCCTCAAACGCACAGACACAGCCCACAAGAACAAGGGAAGGGCTCAACCAGCACAAGCCACCTCCACTCCCGACTGTGGGCTGCGGGGTCGGGGAAGGAGGCTTCAAAGCTGGAGCGTGGGCTCTGGACTCAGCAAACACCCTCCCCGCCCCGGCTCCAACTCTGCTCTGGGCTCAGACTCACCTGCCTAACGGGGAGCACAGTGTCCCTGATTACTATGTTTCCTTATCTACCTGGCCACCCCATCCCACGTGGAGTCCATTGGGCTGGGAGTAGGTGCCCCACTCTCCACATGCTCACCCCACTTAGTTCCCTGTCTCTAGGTTGTTTTAGAGTGTGCTCAGTTGCTCTTTGCAACCTCATGGACTATAGCCCACCAGGCTCCATTGTGCATGGGGGTTCTCCAGGCAAGAATACTGGAGTGGGGTTGCTATGCCTTCCTCCAGGGGATCTTCCCAACCCAGGGATTGAACCCAGGTCTCCAGCATTGCAGGCGGATTCTTTACCATCTGAGCCACCAGGGAAAGCCCATTTTAGAGTGCAAAACAATATTAAAAAAGAAAAAATTTCAGCGAAAGAGATCAGGTCTGATGACAGCTGAGAAATTCTATCAATCACAGAGAAGCCAGAGTACAGAAAACCAGAAAGGGTATGTGGGACCTTTCTTTTGAAAGATTCATGAAATGAAGATGCCCCTGCCCACTCCAGCACACCTCTTCTCTAGGCATTCTTGCTGAGCCTGCCCATAAGCTGTTCAAACCTGTCAGACCTCCCAGCCAGAAGCCTGGTTGTATATCTACTTGAACAAGATATCTGCACAAGCCCTAGCTATCTTCACACCTGTTACGGGTTGTCTAAGACATGACCCAGCACTGTAACAACAGCAGAGCCCGAGCCGTCCTGCCAGGCTGGGCTTAGGACAGGGAGATGCAGGGCTGAGGAAGAGTAGCTGCTAGTGGTCTCTACAACCCAGATTTGTCTTGCCTTCTCTAAGGCTGGCTGGAAGAAGCAGAGAGGAAGCAAGGTGGTGAAGAGGAGGAATGGTCAAGGCTAATCTGCAACTCTTGCACTCTGCTGGTCCCTGCTTCTTTTTCAAAGCGGCTCCAAGCTTCGAGGCAGCAAGAACATGCATCTCCCAGGGGACAGAGAGCACCTGACCCTGGCTGGTGGTCCCTGCCACTTTTTCTTGTACAGAAATATGACTGATTCACTCATCACTCCCCTCCCCCACCCCACCCCTATGATTGGCTGGTATGCATTTTATGGGATGAAGCAAGTGTTAGCTCTCTGCTGGTCATAACAGTTCTTTCACTGTAAATGGGCTCCATCTTGGACTTCCATGACAACTCTGAGCGGCCTATTTGGTTGAGCCACAAAAGAACCATGCTCCACGCGCCTTTATGGCAACTTCAAGGGAAAAAGTGCAATGGGGACAACATACCATCTATTTCACAATAGGCCAATGATTCTATGTGAAAGTGTAGGTACCCCAGGCCTCAGCGCTCCTGTATGTCTCAGGCTGAAGACCAGCCATTGACCTCGTTGCCAACTCAGCACTCCAATCATCCACCCCAGCAAATGCTCACGAATATAACAAAAGTGCAATAACCTCATACTCCACCATGGCTTTCTTCATACTTTCTACATCAAAGATCATCTTAATGAGGTTCTGCACTGGCTTGGGGAGCTTGGACTTGGTGCCAGGGTTTACCGTCAACTTCTTCACTGCCTCTTCATCCTGTAGGGAAAATCAGGAAGAGACTCAATTAAACAACCCAAGCAAAGTTGTGGTAGTGTCATCTGGCAGAGAAAGGATATAGGATGGAGTGCCAATGGCAAAAAAGGTTTAAAAAAAAAAAAAAGGCAGCATGTAAAAGGTTTGGCATTAGAGGTCAGGAGAAACATGTTGAGTATGGACAGGATGAGACTGCCTGTGCACCCCAGATCCTCTTGGCTGCTCCCGATTCTTATTCCAGACACCGCCAAAGCATCCAGTTCTGCACAGCCAGACCTGCAGGCACCCACACTCCCTCCCACGCTGGGGTTGCTGGTGCCCAGTGCCCATTCATGCCCAACATGGAAGTGCTGGCACCTACAAGGGCAAACCTTGGACCCAAGGCACACTGGACTGATGGACAAATTCTGCCTCCTTTCTTCTCTTACACTGCCTCACCCAAGACTGAATTCACACAGCCTTCTCTATAGTGCCAAAGGATCAAGCAACCAGTCCCACTTACTGCCAGGCAGCTTGACAGTGTTAAAGCACATACGAGCACCATCCCTACCCCTCACCCCTGCTCCCTGGGATTGCTCTTCCTAATATACTAACAACACACGACTTTAACTCCTGCCAGCTGGGGATCCCAGGCTGAGCGAAGACCCTGCTTGAATGAGGGGAACTGATGTTGAGCTTTGCTCCTGGAATCTGCTTGGCTTAATGAAGCTGCAGAGAAGAACCTGTGTGCTAGTGCTCAGGGCTACTGCTGTCAGTGGCACAGCGGATCTACTCTCAATGCTGAAACATACGTCTTTACACGCATTCTTATCTTCTAGCTGTAACTTTACTGGAAGGCAAACAACTAATACGTTAAAAAGCCTTATTTATATGCATATACTGTAACCAGGAACTCTAAGGATAGATAGTAAGCAGAAAGGCATACAGATATGTACATCAGCATCATTATAGCAAATACCCAGAAATAATCTAAATATCTAACTGGGGGATGGGAGAGTGTTGTTTGGTGAATTACAAACTACAGCCACCCACAAGACCTGGGTTTTGATCCTTGTGTCGGGAAGATCCCCTGGAGGAGGGCATGGCAACCCACTCCAGTATTCTTGCCCGGAGAACCCCACGGACAGAGGAGCCTGGTGGGGTCCATGGGGTGGCAAAGTGTAGGACATGACTGAGCAACTAACACTATTACTACTACCAGAGGATGGAATTCTATACAGACTTAAGAAATGATGCTCTAGTTCAGTACCATTTAACAGAGTAGCCCCTGGTTCTGACATGTGGTCATTCTGAATTGAGATATGTTTTAAGAGCTAGAAAAACATCAGCTATCAAAGACTGAGTTAAAAAAAAAAAGGAAAGATATTTCGATATCAACATATCAAAATGATAATATTTTGGACATACTGCATTACACAGTATTAATTTCACTGTTCTTACTTCATAAAATGTAGCCACTAGAATATTTAAAATTGCGTAAGTGGCTGCATCTCTCTGTTGGACAGCACTGCTCTAGAGGACACGGGGAAATACTCCTAGAACATTAAGGCAAAACGTGGGTGGTTGGTGACACAGTGCGTAAGGAAAGACTCCAGGGCTATGATGGCGGAAAGCACCTGTCAACTGAAAAGAATATACAGACGTATATCTTAAGCTTAACTTTTTTGTACCTTTGTACAACTCAGGTGCTAGCTACCCTTCCTTGCAGTTGAAAATGTGCATATAATTTACATGGTTTCTCTCTATCCTCAGCACATCCGTGGATTCAACCAACCATGGATTGTATGGAACTGCAGGATTTACAATGAAAAAATTCCACATGTAAGTGGACCCATGTAATTCAAACTTGTGTTGTTCAACTGTACGTCTCTCTGAAATGCAAAAAATAAACTCAGTAGGGAGCACTGCTGAGTTAGACCAAGTATGTCCAACACTCAAGTCCAAGTTCTCTACCCCAACATTATACAAGAGTTAATTTCTGTTTTTAATGGTAAAGTTCATGACACTGTATAAACCAGAGAACTTACAGTTTATAAATTCTTCAAATCCCCCTTTGAGACATGTTAGACCTCAAAGATTTGAGTTAAAACCTGTACCACTGTAATAAATCTCTTTCCCTCTGCATAATAAATGTGTATCACCCCTCATTATAAAAGCAACAGGTTTTCATACAGAAACAACGTAAGAATTTTGTCAAAACAAATGGCCTCAACAGTATCAGTCAAGAGACACTGGAAGGTTGCCTGGTAACATAAAGGGAGATGATTAAGCTACAAATAAAAATAATGGGAAATTATCAGGAAATAATTTAGGACTAAAAAACTGTGACCCAGTGTAGTCACTATAATTCTATCTTGATGATAAAGCGAGTCACATGACCTTCAGATAAGCAACTGAACTCTTCCTCCCTGTGTTTAGGGAGCAACTTCAAAGACTCTTCCTTTGTGACAGTAGTGAGTCACACTTTGTGAGTGTGACACTCTTTGTGAGTCACTCTTTGTGAGTTAAGAAAATGCTCACACTGTTCTTACAAGCTTCACCTCACACTTCATGGAACAGATTTTATTCATGAAAGGGCATGGATTTTATTTAATGCTTTTTCTGTGTTCCTTAGGATAACTGTGTGGCTTCTATCCTTTATTCTGCTCATGTTACACTACGCTGATTTGATTTCTGCATGTTAACCCAACCTTGCATTCCTGGGATAAATCCTACTCAATCACGGCACCTAAATCCTCGTGTGCTGCTAGAGTCAGTTAGTATTTTACCGAAGGTGCTGCATTTATATCCATAACTATATTGGTCTGTAGTTTTCCTGTGCTGTCCTTGGTTATCAGGATAATACTGGCCTTGTATAACGAGTTGAAAAGTGTTCCTTCCTCTTCTGTTTTTTGGAAGAGTTTACGAAGGACCAGTATTAATTCTTTAAATATTTGGTGGAATTCATCAATGATGTCATCTGATTCATGGCAGGTTTTTTTTTTTTCATGGCAGGTTTTTAAAAGAAAACCTTTTCCTAGCACTAGCAAGTGTCAGAGCATGATTACCTGGCCATAGTCAATCTCCAGAGGGTAGAACTTTTTGGGATGCTTCGTAAAGTTTTTAGAGTGCCAGGCATTTCCGGTTTTCTCTTCATATAATTTCATAAAATGCTCAATGGCATCCTCCTTGGATGGCATCTGCTCCAGTTTGTTACTACCAATCACCGTGCCCACACGGCCCCAGGACCTGAATATCCAGTACCTGTGGGAAGAGGAGAAGAGCATCAGATATAATTTTGCGGGTCATCCGGTCATATTTCAGGATGAGCTTCCTCTCCCTGCTATTTCCCTTGAGGGAGAAAAGAGTTGTAAACAACCCAAAACGATGGTAACTGACAAAGAGGAACAAAAGGAACCAGTATTAAACAACTTTTATTTTAATTTCTATTAAACTGAGAGTTGTTAAGTTTAAAGTAATTTTAAAATGCCCTTCCATATCATACTGGCAAGTGAGCTATAAAAAGTACCAAAGAACAGTTTAACCTTGGATCTGGCAGCTGAACTTGAGGAGTAAATCGAGGCCTTTTACATGGTGGTGGCGGTGGTTTAGTCACTAAGTCATGCCTGACTCTTGCGACCCCATGGACCGTAGCTAGCCAGGCTCCTCTGCCCATGGGATTCTCCAGGCAAGAATACTGGAGTGAGTTGCCATTTCCTTCTCCAGAGGCCTTTACATAAAAACATCCCATTCCTTTTCCCAAATAAACACAGCAAGTATTACCTGGAAGTTATGCATTCATTAACGATAGGTACTAAAAAGAATGAAGAACCTTTGACTCAGATCAGAGGCTGAGATACAATGAAATGGGAGGAGGCAGGGGAGTGGTCCACAGGGTCAGCCACCTACAGACCTAGGCTAATATCCTCAGTTTTCATCTCAAGCTAGAGCTAAGTCCCAGGTACTCTAGGGGCAGGGCTGCCTAGCTTTGGGGGAGTGCATTTTTCTTAGAGAAAATCATGCAGAAGTTAAATCTCACACCACAGTAAGTACAGATACAGCAGTAAAATCAGAGATTTCAAAGAAAAGCTGGTGCTTCCTGCTGGTTTTCTGGGCTACTGCCCAGAGGCATATAAGTTCATTCTCTGTTGGTTTTTTCCCCCTCTAGAAATGTTTGGAAGATACCACATGGACCTAACTTGTCATCTTCTAACAGCCCATAATGCCATTTCCCTATAAAAACCAAGAAATCAAGGCCACCAGGATAAGCCACCCATTTGAAATCACCAGTATAACTTGTGTGTTGGTAGCAGACAGTTCTGTTCTCATTGCCTGCGGTTTACGAACTATAGCACTCTGTGTTTTTACAAAAACCCCATTCCTCCTCCTGCACTCCAGTACACAGCTAGCTTTGGAAGTTTTACAAGCAAGAAACCCTATTTCCAAATCTCCAGCAAGAGTCAGCAGTAAACTAAATGATATAGGATTTTCTTTACAAACTTTGAATTGCCACACGGATGTTATGTGCCCTTTGAGGTTCATATTTTAAAACCTTCTTTCATTCATATGGATAGACTTGGCAGTCTTTTTGATTTTTGGTTGTGCTGTGTGGCCTGTGGGATCTTAGCTCCTCGACCAGGGATTGAACCTACACCCCCTGCATTGGAAGCATGGAGTCTTAATGACTGGACCACCAGGGAAGTCCCCGAGGTTCACATTTTAAATGACAGGTTTGTAAGAAGCTGAAGAAATGGGAAGAGCCTGAGCCTGCCAGTGCCTACAACTTGCAGCTGCCGAGATTTGCCAGTTGCTGACATTCTCTCAGGGGTCTGCCTTTCAACTAGTAAAGCTCTTTTGAATCTCTTGGACTTCAATGGGTAAACTGTTTCCATTTGCTAAAAAGAAGAGGTCAAGTTCAAAATACAAAGTGCTTTTCTGCCGCTATTTGGGTTTAGCAAGAGTTCCTTTCACACACTTCTCCTGCTTACACGTAGCTCCCATTCCACAGTGGCTGTAACAAGGGCCCATCCGCATGTCGGAGGACCACTTCGACTAGGTAAGTACGGGCAGTCAAGCCAGCCCAGTCTCTCAGCATGCTAGGACCGGCTCTTACCTGCCTTCATTACACTGAAAATAAAAAATAAAGAAGCAAACCCAAACGCCTTTGGTAACCCAAGAGCCTGAGGTGACATGGACGACCAAGGACAGCAAGGCTGTCCAGGGGCCACGGCCTCTTCCCTCCTTCACTGAAGACATCACCGCACACCTACGATCGTCGAGAGGTGGCTGGTCCCCAGGTGCGCGGACAGCCCAGCTCCGAGGGGCCTTACTCTCAGGAGCACGCTCCTCTGGACACTTCCCCGCCCCCTGGCGCACCTGCTCTCTTTGTCATCCTCCAGGAGCTGCAGCTTGTAATAGGAGTTGGTCCCTTTGACGATGTCCACGAGCCCAAGGGTGGCACTGAAGACCTTCCCACCTTTCTCGAGGACGTGCGCGTTGTGTTCCAGACCTGTCAGGACAGAGCTCCTGAGAGTCTGCCCCCATGGTGGGGGGAGGGAGGGGACCCAGCTGGTTCCCCAGGACCAGGGAACCTGGCAGCCCACTCTGTTTACTCCCATTTCCTCACCTGAATCAGGGTCGACGGCTGCTCCTCCTTTAAGAGTTAATTTCATCCTCTTTTCAGATTTGTTGGTACCTTGGAAGGAAACAGAGAAATGCAAACATTAAAAATAAACCAGAAAGGGGAAGGTGGCAAGTAGTGCAAGTGAGTCATCTTTGCCTGTGTCAGAGTCAACATGGGATGTGTGTGTTGCCTTTCACCACCTGAAGCTGCTGCCATTCTGTGTCAAGGGAAGACAAACTGAGAAAGCTGATAGGGGCAGCACTCATCAGACCACTGGGGCACAAAGGGAGAAGCTCTGCACGGGTGGACCCGATGGGGCCGCTCAGGGCCTCACCTTCCTCCTTGACAGGTCCCTTGCTTTTCTTGGAGGGCGCGGTCCCCGACTTCCCCCTTGGGGCCACTGCTTCAACAGGCTCCACCTTCACCTCGGCTCCCCAGGGGGACAAGAGGTGGGTGGAGAGCAACTCCTGAAGGCTCTTGGTGGAGGCAGAGATGTCCTGGAGGAAGTCCTCAGACACGACGCGGACGTTGGCTTCTTTTACTTCCTCCATCTTTTTATTCATCTTGTCCACCTCCTCTGTTCAAATTGGAAGGAACAAAAAGCGAAATCTCGGATTACTCCAGCGTCGTTACTCGCTTGGTACTTTCCTCCCCACTCAGTTTTGCTTTCTTCAAAATCTAGCAGTCAGGAACTTCGCTCACTTTGATAATTGTCTGCCACTAGCAACAACCCTCCTTTTCTAAGGTGTGATGAATGAGAGCTGCTTTCTCCAAACCCTTCTACAGAACCAGATGTCAACAAGGATTTCACAGAGAAGGCAAGTCAGGTTTGTATGGGAAAAGTGGTGTAGTGCTTTCTGCTCTTGGAGACTTAAGATGGTCATCAGTATAATAAGCCTGCAAAGAAATCTGTGGACCCTCTGAACTCTGCATTTCAAGCCTGCTTAAGCTGTGAACTTTTGTTCTAGTGGAAAATCTACCAACATCTTGTAAACAGTGCTAAGCGACAAGAAGAGTGGGCTGGTCTTCAGAAAAGTGAGCACAGACCACAACACGGAACAAGGCCAAGTTATGAGAGCCCACGCCCCTTCACAGAGAACCTGAACCATGCCCACAGTAAGAGACATACTTCTAGGGTCCCTGTGTGTGTCGGACACTGGGCTCAACACAATCACGAGAGACAGACAGGGTCCCCCTGGTTCTCAGGCCAGTGAGACTTACTTTTGGTGCTGATACACAGGGAGGCCTTGTTGGCCGTCCCTGTCAATTTCCCCCCGAGTTTCTCGATCGTGGCCTTCACTTCATCCTTGTTCTGGGAGAGTTTCCCAAGAGTCAGGATCTTCATGTTGGATAATGGCTTGTCTGGAATGGAAAACAGGATCATGAGACAAGGCTGCTGCCTATGGTAGGGAAGAGCAGAAAACTAGGCAGCAGCTCCCAGGGAAAAGTCAGACAGGCTGCAAGGCCCCCGAACGGCCTCAGCACCCTCTCTGATCAGGGAAAAATGGGTCTCCTTAGGGAAAAGGCCATGTAAACAGCAAAGAGCTAGAGTACCAGGAAAGCAGAGGACAGCAAACCACACCCAGTCCTTGGCACAGCAAGGTCCAGCTGGGGATGAGCCATGCACTGATACCGTTCTACAATTAGGCCATGAGCAGGGATGTCTGGGGGCGTCTGGGTCTGCACCATAGACAAGGAAGGACCAGGGGTCTGGGCAGTGGTGGGCAGCCGGAGTCATCATATTAACTCGCAATTCCTTCTGTTATTTTTCCCCCCATCCCACAACTAGAAACAAACTATAATCTTCATAGGATATTTATTAATCAACCCTATTTGAAAAATCAATCTCATCTACCACTGGAAGCCCTGGTAGCAGGACCACACTGAGCTGCGATGGATTCAGGCACCAAGAACCCTGGCATTTCAGGTGTTCAGCACTAACCCCAGGCCAGGAAGACCTGGATCAGGAGTGTGCCTTCTATTTGTTGCAAATGGAAATGTATTGAGCTAGTGACACATTTCCATAAGTGATGCTGTGGAATCCTTTAAGCCATCCCTGTGAGAGTCCCTTGGATCACAAGATCAAAAGAGTCAATCCTAAAAGAAATCAGTCCTGAATATTCATTGGAAGCTGAAGCTCTAATCCTTTGGCCACTGGATGTGAAGAACTGACTCACTGGAAAAGACCCTGATGCTGGGAAAGATTGAAGGCAGGAACAGAAGGGGACAACAGAGGATGAGATGGTTGGATGGCATCAACGACTCGATGCACGTGAGTTTAAGCAAGCTCCGGCCGTTGGTGAAGGACAGGGAAACCTGGCGTGCTGCAGTCCATGGGGTCGCAAAGAGTCAGACATGACTGAGCGACTAAACTGAACTGTGAGGGGGGAACAACCAGGGACACCCACAGGGTTTAACTGAAAGCTGGCCAAGGTCTCCAAAGAGAACAGAACCACTGAGCTGTGAACTGCAAGTGAGGGGAAAGCAGAGGGGACCCTCAGCGCAGGGCCCGGATGCCAACCCCACCAGCCCACCTGCAAACGGCAGGGTGACTTGGGATGACCACACGACCTCTCCCCGGGGGATGGAGGGAGGGCACTGGTGGGCTGACATTCACAGATGAATCCTCTCCCTCCACCTGCCATACGGTGGCCACAACTACACCACATATCTTTGAGTAAACAAAGACAGTGGCCCCTTTCTGTCAGGAAAACACAGACTGATCTCCCTGTCTTTGCTGGTGTGGAATACCTTTCATGTCGATCACAGAGGGGACAGAGCCCCAATGTCACATTTGGCTGGGGATGAATGGTGGGGGTGGAGGTGGGGGCCCTGCCCAGAGGCGGAAAGGGGAGGCCTGGACTGACTCTGCTCAGCAATGCAGACTCAGGCAGGCAGGACAGCGTCCCCACAGGCAACCGTAGCCCTGATCCTTCTCAGAAGCCCCTCCCCAGCCTTCCTCCTCCTGCTGGTGGTGGGGAGGGGAGAACAAGGGCAGAGTTTCCCCATGGGATCAGCCAACAGGAGAAGAACCCAGCCGGATCCCCTCTTCCCGCTAAGCTCAGGGCCCCAGCCCTCCCCACCCAGGCTGGGCCCAGAGGTGTACCTGGGGGGCCAGAGGGCACAGCGGCAGGTGCTGAAGCTGCGGAGGGTGGGGGTGCTGCCCCCACCGGGGCGCTGCTCTCTGGGGGGAATATACGGTCCTGCTTTTTGATCTTCAGTTTCTTGAGATAAGAGATTTCTCGGAATTCCTAAAAAACATAAGTTATAGTTAAACTAGTTCTCCCACAAAATAACCAACTGACAGAGCAAAGAATTTGAGAATCTTTTTCTTCTTACAATAAAGAATGACAAAATAGGAAGACTGGAGGCTTTTGGTATGAAATACAGTTGATATAGTATTTCAATAACAGTTGAAACACTGTTGATATAGTACCTATGACTAGTGCTTCTACATTTATAATAGAGCTGGTACTGTGACGCTTTAAGAAGAAAAGTATTTTCTTTAAAAATAAAAAAGAAAAAGAATCTGTTAATTATCTGGTCAAGGGACCCCTGCTGGAACCTGATTACAACCCTCGGGCCTCACTCTCGAGTTGCAATCCTAAGGGACAAGAGGCGGTGTCCTGGGGTCATATGTCCTTTCCATGACCAAAAGCCCCCCAGACTCTCCACATCCCGGGAGACAGGTTATTACCTAGAAGGAAATCAAGGCAATTCTCTTCCCTTCCTAGAAGAAGCGACCGTGGATGCAGGCGGCCCGACAATGGTCAGTGTCCAGCTGCACCCCAGGTGTCACCATGGGCTCTGCTCTAAGTGGTCACGCAGTAAACATCACATGCACGAGGCTCAGGGGTACCAGATCCCTACTCTCCTAAGTCTTCATCCCACCAACAGAGTCCTTCCTCACCAGAGCACACGGACCTCTGCTCAATGTTATGTGGCAGCCTGGATGGGAGGGGAGTTTGGGGTAGAATGGATATGTACATATGTATGGCTGAATCCCTTCACTGTTTATAACATTGTTAACTAGCTATACGTCAATACAAGATAAAAAGTTAAAAAAACAAACAGTCCTTCCCTGCTAGATCCATGGTCAATGACCATCCAGCAGATAAAACATATGCTGGGCATCTAACACGTGCCACACATCTCAGTGGGTTTAAAAGAGTTTTGGCCTTTGAGAAACAAACTCAGCCTTGACTGAGAGTCAGATGTAAGAAGGCAACTTCCGTATAGGAGCTGGCTTCTAAACCAGAGGCGTGCTAAAGTGATGCAACGCTGGGAACGCTGGGAGGGCTCCTCAGAGGCAGTGACCTGCTCCGCTGGCTGGAAGCTGCAAAGCAGGCAGTTAAGTAAAAGCATCGGACAGGTATTGTGATGTTCTGGGAACACATGACTGTAGTTGGTTCCCCACTGCGGAGTGTGTAATGAAAGAGACACAGACGAGGATGGACTGGGGAAGGGGTGAGACGGAGACAGAGAGAACGTGCGTCGCGTGCTAAGAGCAGTCTGTGAAGAAGAATAAAACAGCCAAAGAGGGGCTGCGGAAGGCAGCTGGAGTCAGACCACGGGGGGCTTTGGGAAAGGGGGTTCAAGCCAAGGAGATGCCCCGGTGGCTGCACAGGCCCTACACAGGGCCTGCAAGTCCATGGGTTCCCTGGGCAGCAAGCACTGTTGACCTGACAAAATATCTTGCACATCCAGGTATCCTTTTATAACAACCCTTAGAAATCTACACACAGATGCAGCGCAACTGACATATCAACACAAAACAGTTCACGTAACAATCTTACGTTTTCCCCAACCTAAGATACTGAAAGGGATACAAATACCACACATGGGCTCGTAACACTGGCATTCTCAGAAGAACTGGGAAAATATTTCTGGAGGAAATGGGGAATCACTGTGAGGTTTTAAGGGTGGGGCAGCGACAGAGTCAGATTTGTTTCAGAGCAGCTGCACTGGAGGTATTCAATAATTACGGTAGGGGACAGAGAAGGCAGGAAAAGAATGAGTGCAAAAGGGGAAAATATGGGAAAGCGGCGATCAGCCCTGACGCAGGTGACAGTTACACACGCTGCTGGTCCAAATGCTCCACCCCCAGGAGAAGACACAGGCAGTGAGCGAACCTGACAGACACCAACCCCAAAGCCCAGTGAGCGGCAGGGCCACGACCGTCCCCGGTGGTGCTGGGTCCCTCCAGCAGCCTGCCCCCTGACACTGCATGCTCCCCAGCAGCACGGCTCCTAACAAGGTGGCCCAACTGAGGCTTTCTGCATTCTAAGAGCTCAGCAGAGAGGTGACGGGGGACACGTGAACCCTGGGTCCTCCTCCTCCTCCTCCTCCTCCAGCACCTAGGCAAGGAAATGTCCTTGAGAAGCACCCTCCTGTTATAAAGGCAGGAATCGCCACTGGTTCACCACTGTGTCCCTTGTGCCTAGGACAGTGCCTGGCAGAGAGAAACAGAAATTAAAAGTGACTCACAGTCTTCGCATTTCACACCAGCTGGACAAACCTGTGCTCCAGCAGGAAGTGCACTGATTCTCCATCTGTGTAGTTTGCAAATGTACAGAACCAGTGACATAACTTCATATTCTGATTATGAGGAAGGCCCCAATGTAAAGAGGTCTGAGACACTCTACTCTGCAGTTGTGGTGGCCTCGAGTGTGGACAAGCATGGGAGGGGGAGACCAGGTTTTTCTGTTAATAGATACCAGGATTGCTCCTACCTCCCACCTGACTTACCTTTGGGGTCACCCACTCCTTCCGGTTGGGCGTCTGTGTCTTAACCATACACTTGGTCCAGGCAGTCACATCCCCGGTACAGTAATAGGCGTCGCCCTTGAAGACCAGCTGGCCCGAGCATTCCTCGCAGGGAAGGAGGGCGCCAAACACCATACCGTCGGCCACACGGTCCAAGATCTGAAGCCAGTGAAGAAAAACACGTCAGGGAGGAAGGCGGGGGGCCGTGAGAGGACATTTGCCAATGTGGGATGAAGAATCTGCACAGACATCACTTGCTAAAAAAGGGAGTGCCCTGAGGCTCCCTAACATTCCCCAGGGGAGGCGGATCATGGTTGGAGCTTGGATCTTATGTCCACGCATGAAGTGTTCCTGCAGCTCTCCCTTCCCTCGGTGACTTAGAAATAGAGGGAGAGCCCAGAGAACCCACTGCTTCTGAGTGCACCGGAGTGACGGCAGGGCCTGCTGGGGAAACAGCCCTCGTGGCCCCCGGGGAGCCTGGGAGGAAACAGCAGAGAGAGCTCTTTGGGCCCAAGTGTGTGGCATGAACTCACGAGGTGCGGCCCACCTCAGCGCTTGAGCGCCTGCCCCCTCCTGCCCCGCAAATGGCGACCTCGATGGCGATGACCATGCAACACGACTGTGGAACGCCGCTCCCAATTAATACCGGCAGGTGTTCAACCGGAGGGCCTCCCACACTGCACCGGGACAGTCACCGCACACGGCCTGGCCGCCTGGCTCGCGGCTCCCGTAACACAAGGGCAGCTCACCGCCGACTCCCCGGAGGGCACTTCCTGCTTGTTGAAGATGAGCAGCTCTTTCAGGTCGTTCGTCGAGCACGCTTTCTTTAGCTCGTCCTTGACGTTCCAGATCAGGTCATTCTGGGCCTGCGTACGACAGCCAGCAGCTGAGAGATCGGCTCTTTGCAGAGAAAGAAGCCCAACCAGAGGAAGGGTCCACCCTGGACCCTTCGGCTCCCATCATAGCCCTGCTTCACAGCCCTGCACTGAGCGGAGCTGCCGCATCCCCAGGACTCTGCTCCCAGCACGGGGCGCCGTGTCCGAGTCGGCCTGGGGTTTGGGCACTTGGGCACCGGAGTCCCCGGAACCAGCCCCTCAGAGACAAATCCCAGGACACCACAAGCAGGAAGGCACCGGGTTTATCTGTCCCAACACCCAGCACTGAAGGGAGGAGGGACGGCTCCCCAACTACCCGCGAGCGAGCAGGGACAAGCCCCAAACACCCCGACCGCCTCAATCGTGCATTATGCTCACTACCGTGAACAGACTTCAGGTCTTCTGCAAACAGAACTGTAAGTCTCTGTGGTAATATTTATGCAGTGCTTACTCTTTGTGGGCACTCTTCCCGTCACTGCACTTCTTCTCACATATGCTTTGCTTAGGAAGGCAGGGGCCTCCCCACAGCACAGCCAGGGCAGGGGAGTGCTTCCTCCCGCTTTAGGGGACTGGGCGGGTTATGCCCAGTCAGGCCTGAGACCCCACCTCTGCAAGACAGATGGAAATGCCAGCCCTCTCAGCACTGGGTGAGAAGGGCTTTAACATGACAGAGACGCATCACACACACTGCTTCCCCGGCCCCACCTCAGTAAGGGCCTCAGTGATAAGGACCCCTGGAACTTCCCTGGTGGTACAGTGGCTAAGAATCCGTGCCTCCACTGCAAGGGGCACGGGTTCAATGCCTGGTTGGGAAGCTAAGATTCCACATGCTGCATGGTGTGGTCCAAAAAAAAGTGAAAATAAATATAAGTATGCATAATTTTTTTTAATTAAAATATACAATTAAAAAAGTCCACCCCTGCAGGACCACATGGTGAGCCTTGGAACGAGAGAGCATAAGGAACAAGGGAGGACAAGGAAGAAGTCTAAGGGCGCAAGGTGAGATGGAAGCAGCAGAAAGATGTCACCTACGCGACCAAGGATGGGAAGCCAGCACAAACATTTGTGCCGGGTTGGGGAGTGTGTGGAGCACGGAAGGGATAACACCAAACCCACTGTAGCAGCCCTGCAGCCAGGGCTGGCACAAAACAGACACATTTTAAACTGAAGGACTACCCACACCGAGTCTGTGATTCGTATTAAGCATGGAAATCACACCCTCAAGAAGAGACCGACGGCCCCCTCCTAGTTTCCCAAACAAACACTCGCCATTTTCTGTGTAATAATTCTTACTTTACTTTGACACACATTTACCAACATGGTGATGAATGTCTCTGGTCAATGACCACTGATCTCATGGGCAGTATTCTCCTTTTACTATATGCCTTCTATTTTTTTTTCCCCCAAGAAGAAATTTTCATTAAAAAAAAAAAAAAATTGAATTTTATCTCTTTCAGCCATTCTCTGTGCCAAGAACGTTCAGCATCCTTGAATTCAATACCCAGTTTCCAACGTGCTCTAGGTCTGGGATGCGGTGATGTACTGTGTGGCTGAGGCAAGACACGCCCATCCCAGCACGAGGCTGCTGAGTGGGAAGTGACAGCTCGGCTCCCACCAGCCTGGCCACTGGTCTGACGCTGAGAGCCCACTGTGGATGCTTTCACGTTGCTTTGGGAGGAGGGAAGAAAGCCTGGGGGGAAAGCCAGGCTACTGAACAGCAGCTATCAATTTGGGAATTTTAAAAGCTCTTATAAAGCAGGACACCCACACCTCCTTTAACTTTCTCCCCAGAATGAGGAAGAGAATTAGACTGAATGGGGAGAGGAGACACGCAGCTCCGGACTCACCTTGAGGGCCTTTTCAAGTTTAATCTCCTTGTCTTTTTCTTTTTTAGATTTCTTCTTGGCCACTTCATCTATTCCATCCACCTCATCGCCTTTTCTCTTTCTGAAAGAGACAAAGGATGTGAGAAGAAGAACCAGAACCACTGAGACCCTGAAAGCCAATGCCTCGGGTGACACAGCATCCTCCCGGCACTCTTAACACGGCCCGGCCAGGCGCTGCCCACTCAGGAGCTCGCCGTCTGCTCAGGTCTGCAGCTGCCACTTCATGACACACTCAGCTGCGAGGACGGGCCAGCGGTCGCTCCAGAGCCTTGGAACAACGCAGCGCAGCACCCAGGGCTTAGGCCCCGTCTGACATCAAAGTGCCACCCATCTCCTGGCATAGACCAGATGGCCTGGAAGGTTCTGGCAGGGACCGCAGAAGTCAAAGCACCAATGTCAGGCACTGAGTCTTTCAAGCTAAGACATGGGGCTGCTCCTGAGGCCAAGAGGCTGTTCTCAGACGCGGGAGGCTATCATTTCAAGCTCAACAAGAAGCAGTAGTCTAGGCGCTGCCAGCCGGTCTGCCTCAGCCAGGTCAGCAAACACTGCTGACCAAGGAGCATCGCCCCTGACTTGAGAGAGGGCACCAAGGGTCATCAGTAGCCCCCAGAAACAGGGCAGGCCAGCCATGGTGGTTAATGCTTTCAGCTGTCATGCTGGCCTGAGATCGAACCCCTGGATTTTCCCGCATTTATTAAAGTGGGGAAAAGAATACCCTCTACCTTGTAGGATCATGGTGATGGTTAATGAATTATCCTGTAAAAGGCTTAGCACAATGCCCAGTGTACCATAAGTGCTCAACCCATTCTGGAGGTTACAGCATAAATGGAAACTTATACATTCCTCTTACACCTATGCTGAGTGTCAAAGTGCCCTGAGGACTTTAAAACCCATGCCTCTGACTTTCTAGTTTTCTTCGACATTCCAGAGCCACATGTGCTGCACCACCAACTTGTGCACGTATTTCATTTTTAAAATTTACTGTTTGCTTATGGCTGCCCTGGGTCTTTGTGGCTGAGTGTGGGCCTTCTCTAGTTGTGGTGCGAGGACGTCTTTATTGTGGTGGATTCTCTTGTTGCAGAGCACGGGCTAAGGCACACGGGCTTAGCTGCCCTGAGGCATGTCAGATCTTCCCAGACCAGGGGTTGAACCTGTGTCCCCAGCACTGCAAGGCAGACTCTCAACCACAGGACCACCAGGGAAGTCCTAAACGTACGCATTTAGAACTGAGATAGTGCTTAAAGGCCGCCTCTGCACTTGAGGATGCTACGGGGATGTGAGAGCGGGTCATGGAGCGGTGAGAGGAAAGGCGGCGGACTCCAGTCAGGGGGACGCCCAGACGGGGCAGTCAGGAGGGTGCAGCAGTCTGATACATACTCTGGGCCTGCGGGAAACCCTTCCCTGAAGCCCCATGGACACCCTCCATCCCCAGCCCTCTACCCACCTTTCACCCTTGATGGCCGGGAGCTGCTTCTTGAGGGTTTCTTGGTCCTCTGCGGTGAGGACGCTGAAGCCCATGAGCTGGCTTGCGCTGAACTCGGGACGGAAGCCCAGCTCCTCCCGTTTCTGAACAAAGCAGTTTGGGTGGTACCAGCAGTCAACCATGCCCAGCTGGGGCTTATCAGGGTATACCACCTTTTTGGACAGGCGCACCTGGCCCTGTAGGAGAATCCACACGTGTTACCAAAGAGAGACAAGGAAGGGTGGTCAAACATCGGGGCGGCCTGGGGGTGACCAGGTCCACAATGAAGGTGATAAGAGGGCTGCTGGAAGGTTTTGGTTCTTTTATGCCATTAAGGATTGTGTTACCCTGAAGCCTCTGCTCCCTATTTTTAAATAAGGTTAAGTCCAACTAGCTACCTACCCACCCAGATGCCTGGGCAAGTGATAAAGTGGTAACATCACCCTGAGGACACTCTGCAGACCCCGGTTCAGAGGTAAGAACAATGCCTGGGACGCTATACTCCAGGCTCAAGGGAGCCAGAAGTGAAAGTATTAGTCGCTCAGTCCTACTTGACTCTGAATCCCACTGACTGTAGCCCATCAAGAACCTCTGTCCAAGGAATTCTCCAGGCAAGAATACTGGAGCAGGTTGTCTATTTCCTCCTCCAGGGGATCTTCCCGACCCAGGGATTGAACTTGGGTCTCCTGTATTTCAGGCAGATTCTTTATCATCTGAGCCACCAGGGAAGCCCCTGAGGGACACAGAGCAGGCCTCAATCCTAGCAGGGATCTTCTGCAACCTCCTACCCAGCCCCTCAGTCTCTTTACGCAGCTGAAGGCTCCCTAAAATGCAGTAGCAAACCTGTAAGCTAGCATCCAGTCCTGCCATCCTGCCCAGGTCTGACATCCCTATGGGTTTCAGGCCCGTGAGCCCCAGGTGGGGAAACGCGGACCAAGCGGCACTGACACAATTCCACCTGAGGCCTGGCCACACTCCACGACACAGAGCCTTGGGCGCTCCCTTTGAAACTCAACTTCTGCCTCAAATTCTTGTGGTAGAAGGCAGCTGGAGAAGATCTAGCAGTTTCATGGTTTTCCTTTCTGAACGCTCACTGACTTGCCTCAATTTCCTGGACAATACTGAGGAGGTGGAAACTTCTCATCAGTGCCTTGAATTAATTAACCAGAATGTTTGCCTAAGATGAGAGGATCTCTGGTAACGAGGCTAAAGGGCACAGGCCAACCCCTCAATCTGCGTCTGAGCTACTCAGCCGTCACTCCACCCGACCAGCTATCATCCTACAGGGGTGAGAGCTGGAAAGGAAGGAGGATGGAATAAGCTCCTGGCTAAGCGGAAGAAAGCCTGGAGGCTGACACTAGGGAACAAACGCACTCCTTAAACTGAGTCTACCATAAAACACAACCAACAGCTTCCTGCAGCCCTTCGGGGGTCCAGAAGAGACCCACTGTGTACATGTTTTCCAAACTCTCCTAGGTTTCCTAAGAGCAGGTTCAGTGACACGCAAGGACGGCACTGTGAATGATCAGGGCTAGATCTGCCACAAGAAAAGTCAGTTATCTCCTGTCACTACTAAGATGATTCACTTTATTTTTACCCAGCACCTAAAGCCCTATTTTCTTTTTTCTTTTGAGCTATCCAATGACATCCAGTGCAAGAAACCCAGAAAGTCAGACAGACCAAGCCCCAGACTCTCACCTTTTCTATCTTCTCCATGCAGCTCTTGCACGTGCTCCTGTTGGACTTGGCGTACCCTGCCCCAAAGTCAATCAGTGTCTTCTCCGTCTTGCTGCCAACTCCATCCTGGCCTTTGCCTGAAACATCTAACACAGCCATGCTCGTTTCAACAGCCTTAGCGTAGTTCCAAAGAGCCCTGTCCTCCTCTACCTCTTGGGATACCTCTACCAGAACACCTTGTGTTTTGGGCAACCACAGTTGGTCCATCTCATCTACGTTTGTTTCTAACTACTGTGGTTGGTTAACAGTTTCTTCTCCTGCAATGAAATTAAAAATTTTCTCAGGCTCCTGGACACAGCATAATGTTAGCTGGTGGTGGTCTTTAACACTCCCACCCCCGGCCCCTCCTCTGCACCCCCTTCCTCACTTTGAAAGAACTTAATAAGTGCTTACTACGATGTATGATAGTAGATCAACAGGAGAATGAACTAACAAACTGAGTTATAGTCAAAAGCCTGTTCTTTAGTAATTAAAAAAGAATTGATGACACATAAGACAACCTGGTTGAGTCTCACAGACATGCTGAGCAAAAGCAGTTTACAAGAGAAAAAGAGACTCTTGCTTTTTCTCCCAAATGCTAGATCACACAAAATTAACCCAAAGGGACAGAAATCAGAACAGTGGTTACATGCTGAGAGGAAGGATGACTCGGAAAGGACCCAAGTGACCTTTCTGGGGCTTCTTGTTGATGGGTGAATGTTAGACGTGCGCGTGCACTTGCCAAAATTCACTGAACTGTGCACGTCAAGTCTGTGCATATAACTGTGTATTATTTTAAAAATTCTGCATGAAAAATTTCAAAATACTAAAAACAGTTACTGTGAGAAAAGAGGTATTACAACAAGAACACTGACTCAAAAGATGAAGCTTCCTGATGATGAAACACATGTCCAGCAGAATGAAAAGTAACCAAAGTACTTAGGGATGGATGGCGTGGAAGTGGAGAAATGAGTACATCACACATTGCTGGTACAGGTAGAACTGATACAAGCTTTCTAAAAGGCAGGCTGGCACACACACCTTGAAACAGTTCATCTCTTCTAGCAGTATTGCCTCCTCTTAGAATTAAATAACTGGATAGATGCCCAGGATACATGAGAAATTTGTTCTGTTTGTAACAGAGCTAAATGGTTTACAGCCTAGTTTCAAAAGCAGAGAGTCTGGACTTGAATCTTGCCACGGGAGTTCACCACCATGCTAACCTTGGGGCACTCAACTAACCTCCAGGTATCTCAGCTCAACTGGAAAAACTGATAAAGCAATGCGGCAAGGATTCAATCAAATTACTGTAATAGATCCCAAATACTCAAATGACGCACAAAATTTAGCAAGATCTGGATAAATGAATACAATGTTATCTTAAACAATAATGATGGAAATCTGTAACTTTTAACGTGAGAAGAGTAAATATTAAACTGTAAAATGCAACGTGTGGACCACAGGGAAATACAAATCAAGATTATGAGATATCACTTCAAAACATTAAGGATATTTTTAAAAATCCTGAAAAACCAAAAACTTCCAGAAAACAAAAGTGTTGATAAGGATGTGGAGAAATCAGAAACCCGTGTATTTTTGCTGGGGATGTGTAATCCCACAGCCGCTGTGGGAAACAGAACTGCAGTTTACACAAAACCTGAACGTAGAGTATTGATATGATAATTCCACTCATAACTCCACTTATGAGTACATACATAAGAGAACACAAAACAAGGTCAGCATCAGATAAATGCATACCAATATTCACCGATTACCAAAAGGCAGAAACAACCAACTGCCAACAATGAATGAACAGAGAAATGAAACGTGGAACAGCCATATCACAGAATTCTTATCCGGCCTTTAAAAGGAAGGAAATTCTGACAGACGCCACATGAATGAACCCTGAAGACATTATGTGGAGTAAAATAAGTCAGACACAGATGGACAAATACAGTATAGGCCAAACACAAAAGGATAAGTACTGTGTGATTCTATTAGTATGAGGTACTTAGAAGTAATCAAACTCACAGAGACAGAAACAGCGGTTGTCAGAGAGTAAGGGGAGGAGAAAAGAGGAGTTAATGTTTAACGGGTATGAAGCAATAGTTTAGGAAGATCAGGATGATGGTGATGGCTGCACAGCATTGTGAATTGCACTTAACACCACTGAAATGTACACTTAAAGTGGTAAGCACTGTGTTATGTATATTTTATCACAAAGAAAAGGTGACCGAACATTAAAAAAAAGTATTATACTTAAGGTAGAATCCTTTTTCTGCAGGAGTAAAAACACACAAACATCAGTATTTGAATAGAAAAACATTTTCTAATAAGACACCCTGCAATACTAATGATAGTTCTTTCCAAATTACAGGATCTGGGACAATTTAAAACTTCTCATTCTCAACAACAGCCTGAAGTCACAACCATAGGTTAAACTGGGTCAGTTCACAGGAAGGCAGAGAAATGAGAATAGAATCTCGGGAGATAGCCTTCAAAGGATGATTAAAAAAAAAAAACCGACCATTTAAAATTTAAAGGCATCTCAGCAAGTTAAGTTTGTGGATACTGACCAACCGACTGCAGCTTATACGGAGAGGCAGGAGACGCAGAACAGCCAACACAATACTGAAGAGGAACAAAGTCAGGGAACTGACACTGCCTGACAACAAGACTCACTGTAAAGCTATATAATCAAATCAGTGATACTGGCGAAATTGATAAATAAGCCAGAACACAGTCCAGAAGTATACCCACACAGATACAGTCACCTGATGTTTGATAAAGGAGCAAAGTCAACACAGTGGAGAACAGACAGCTTTTTCAACACGTGGTGCTGGGACAATAAGACATATATGTGCAAAAAAATTTAATCTAGACAGATTACACCTGTGGCAAATATTAACTCAAAATGGATCACAGACTTAAATGTATTGATTAAACACAAAACTATAAAACTTCTAGAAAATGACATGGGAGAAAATCTAGATGACCTTGGGTATGGTGCTAAGTTTCTTCAGTCGTGGCTGACTCTGTGTGACCTTATGGACTGCCAGGAGCCTGCCAGACTCCTCTGTCCATGGGATTCTCCAGGCAATACGGAGTGGGTTGCCATTTCCTCCTCCAGGGGATCTTCCCAACCCAGGGATTGAACCTGTGTTTCTTAAGTCTCCTGCATTGGCAGGTGAGTTCTTTACCACTAGCACCATCTGGGTATGGTGGTAACTTTTTATTTACTTATCAATTATTATTCTTCTTAAAATTTTTTGGCTGTGCCTTACAGCATGTGGGATCTTAGTTCCTTGAACAGGGATTGAACCTGTGCCCCCTGCATTGGAGACGCAGAGTCTCAACCACTGTACTGCCAGGGAAACCCCTGGTGATAACTTTTTAGAGATGGTACCAGACCCAGTACATAAAAGAAATAATTGATAAGTCAGATTTTATTAAAATAAAAAATGTCTACTCTGTGAAAGATAGCACCAAGAGAATAAAAGATATAAGCCACAAACTGAGAGAAAATACTTGCAAAAGACATATCTGATAGAGGACTGCTGTCCAACTATACGATGAACTCAATAAAATGAAGTGGAAAGACGCTGAAAATCATATGGTACTTCTTGCTATTCAATCGCCAAGTTGTTTCAGATTCTCTGTGACCCCATGGGCTGCAGCATCCAGGCCTCCCTGTCCCTCACCATCTCCCGGAGTTTTCCCAAGTTCATGTCCATTGAATCGGTGATGCCATCCAACCATCTTTTCTGCTGTTGCCCTCGTCTCCTGCTGCCTTCAATTTTTCCCAGCATCAGGGATTTTTCCAATGAGTCTGCTCTTCGCATCAGGTAGCCAAAGTAATGGAGCTTCAGCTTCAGCATCAGTCCTTCCAATGAGTATTCAGTTGATTTCCTTTAGGATTGAATGATCTTCCTGTTGTCCAAGGGGCTCTCAAGAATATTCTCTAGCACCAGCTTGAAAGCATCAACTCTTCAGCACTGCTTTCTTTATGGCCCAACTCTCACATCCATATGTGGCTACTAGAGAAAGACTACAGCCTTGATTATACAAACTTCTGTTGGCAAAGTGATGTCTTTGCTTTTTAATACACTGTCTAGGTTTGCTGTAACTTTCCTGTCTTCAGGAAGCAACTGTCTTCTAATTTTGTGGCTGCAGTCACCGTCCACGGTGATTTTGGAGCCCAAGAAGAGGAAATCTGTCACTGCTTCCAACATGTCCCCTTCTATTTGCCATGAAGTTGTGGGAATGGATGCCATGATCTTAGTTTTTTGAATGTTGAGTTTTAAGCCAGCTTTTTCACTCTGCTCTTTCACCCTCAAAAGGCTAAGTTTCTCTTCGCTTTCTGCCATTAAAGTGGTATCATTTACATATCTGAGTTTGTTGATATTTCTCCCAGCAATCTTGATTCCAGCTTGTAACTCATAAACCCTGGCATTTTGCACGACGTGCTCTGCATATAAGTTAAACAAACAGGGTGACAATAACCAGCCTTATCATATTGCTTTCTCAATTTTGAAGCAGTCAGTTGTTCCATATAAGGTTCTAACTGTTGCTTCTTGACCTGCATAGAGGTATCTCAGGAGACAGGTTAAGATGGTCTGGTATTTCTATCTTTTTAAGAGTTTTCCACAGTTATGAACCACAAAGTCAAAGGCTTTAGCATAGCCAGTGAAACAGAGGTGGACGTTTTTCTGGAATTCCCTTGCTTTCTCTATGATCCATGAGTTTTGGCAATTTAATCTCTGGTTCCCCTGCCTTTTCTAAACCCAACTTGAACATCTGGAAGTTCTCAGTTCACGTACTGTGGAAGGTTAAAGGATTTTGAGCACAACCTTAGTAGCACGGGAGACGAGTACTCTATAGTACTGCCCTTCTGGGGAACTGGGGTGAAGCCCGACCTCTTTCAGTCCTGCGGTCACTGCTGGGTTTTCCAAATTTGCTGACGTATTGGGTCCAGCACTTTAATAGCATCATCGTTTACGATTTTAAATAACTCTGCTGGAATTCCCTCACCTCCACTGGCTTTACTGGCAGCAGTGCTTCCTAAGGCCCACTTGACTTTACACTCCAGAATGTCCGGCTCTGGGTGAGTGACCACACCACTGTGGCTATCCAGGTCATTAAGATCTTTTTTGTCCAGTTCTGTGTATTCTTGCCATCTCTTCTTGATCTTTTGTGCTTCTATCAGGTCTTAACGTTTCTGTCCCTTATTGTGTCCATCTTTGGATGAAATGTTCCACTGCTATTTCCAATTTTCTTGAGGGGCTCTCTAGTCTTTCCCCTTCTGTTGCTTTCTTCTATTTCTTTGCACTGTTCACTGAAGGCGGCATTCTTATCTCTCCCTGCTATTCTCCTGAACTCTACATTCAGGAGACCTTTTCCCTTCTCCCTTGCTTTTTTGCTTCTCTTCCTGCCTCAGCTATTTGTAAAGCCTCCTCAGACAACCACTGTGCCTTCTTGCATTTCTTTTTCTTTGGGATGGTTTTGTTCGCTGCCTCCTGTACAATAGTACAAACCTCTGTCCACAGTTCTTCAAGCACTCTGTTTACTAGATCTAATCCCTTGAATCTATTCATCACCTCCACTATATAATCATAGGTGATTTGATTTAGATCCTCCTGGCCTAGTGGTTTTTCTCGCTTTCTTTAATTTAAGCCTGAATTTTGCCTAAAATCCAGCTCCTCTGTAAGCAGCTGATGATCTGAGCCACAGTCAGCGCCAGGTCTTGTTTTTGCTGATGTACATAGCTTCTCTATCTTTGGCCACAAAGAATGTAATCAATCTGATTTCAGTACTGACCATCTGGCGTTACCCATGTGTAAAGTGTCTCCTATGTTGTTGAAAAAGGGTGTCTGCTATGACCAGTGTATTCTCTTAGCAGAATTGTGTTAGCTTTGCCCATATGGAACTAAGGAATTGCAAATTAAAACAAGATACCACTGTAAACCTATTAGTTTGCCAAAATCCAAAACACTGGTAACAAACATGGTTGGTAAGGACATGGAGTAACGGAACTCTCGTTCATTGCTGGTAGGAATGTAATGGTCTGGCCACGTTGGAAGAAGCTTGCTGTCTAAAGATACTCTTAACCATACAATTCAGCAACCGTGTGCCTTGGTATTTAGTATTTATTCAAACGATTAAAAAACTTATGTCCACACAAAACCCTGCATGGGGACATTTATGGTAGTTTTATTCATAATTGCCAGAACTGGAAGCACCTGAGGTGTCCTTTAGTAGGTGAAGGGATAAACTGTGGTGCTTCCAGACAGTAGAATATTTACTGCCCCAAAGAAATGTTATCAACCTGTGACAAGATATGCAAGAAACTTAAATGTATATTACTGAGTGAAATAAGCCAATTTGAAAAGGTTACATACTGTGTGATTCTAACGACACAATATTCTAGAAAAGATGAAACTATGGAGATAGGAAAAACATCAGTGGTTGCCAGGGGTTGGGAGAGGGAGGGATGAACAGGTAGAATGCAGAGGAATTTTATGGAGCAATGGAAATACTCTGAATGACATTATAATGATGGATGTGTCATTATACATTTGCCCAAACCCTTACAGGAAAGATGTACACCGCCACGACTGATGGCTAATATAAACTCTGGACTTTGGGTGAACTGATGTGCCAACGTAACTTCAGCTGCTGGGAGAAGCTGAAGGTGGAAGAGGCCACGCCTCTGTGGAAACTCTCCACTTTCCATACTTTTTGCTTAATTGTGCTGTGAACCTGAAACCACTCTAAAAGAGGGTCTAGTAAGATAACCACCACAGCAAATGTAAAGGCTACATTTCAAGCATCTAGAAGTAACATATCCTGCACCAACAGGACAACTCTGGGTCATTGAGATGCTGCTGGAGTTAACGGGAGAGTGAGCTGAAGGACCTACTCTTTGCTCTCACAGAGCAGGCCCCTGCCCAGGAAGCTCCAGGGTTGGGGCGACCCCCGCACCTCCCCAATGGGCACACACCTGTTGCTCCTCCAGTCTCGGCCATCTTCTTGATCTTCTGCTGGTCATCCCAGCGGAGCTCGGAGAACCCCTCCACTTCAACATCAGGGTGCCAGATGGAGTGGCCGACCTTCCAGAAGCAGGAGAGGTGGTGCCAGTGTGGGATTTTCCCATCGAACATGGGCGACTAGAAGGGCGGAATCAGAGGCGGAAAAAGAGCTGTGAGCCTCAGGCGTGGGCCTCAGCACCAGACATCCCAAACCCCCTTGCTTATCTGTCAACAGAGGACGGCACCCACCCCTCAGCTGAAGAAGCTGCCTTGCCTGCCCTGGGACAGGCACCAGGCCATCCCGTGGGGCTGACCGGCACTTCAGCTTAGCGTTCAGCCCTGAGCGCGGTTACCAAACTTGCCACTGCGTTTCCGTCGCAAACTCAGCTCAGAGCTCGGCGAGGGCATAGGAGGTGCCCGTCCTGTTTCCCGGGCCCCCCCCCACCCAGCGGACCACCGCCAGGGCCCGCGTGGCCCTCAGGGCTCTGAGCACCTAGGACAGCGGGGAATGAGTCCCCGATGAGCGCCGGGCTGAGCAGATGTGTCAAGAGAAGTGGCCTGCCGGCAACAGCCACGCAGATGTGCACGGAATGAAGGATTTCCATGAGGGAGACTGAAAGGGACCGGCAGGGGGGCACCCCACCCCCAGGGGCTGGAGGGACCCTGCTGCCCACCACCCACCATGGGACACCCCACAGCTGTCTCTGAGGAACCAGCACCCTCATTTCACAGTCTCATGGGGGTGCGGTCAGACATGCAGCAGGTGATTCAGCCCCGGTTCTTTCCACTACGCTGCTCTACGTTGCTCGGCAGGAAGAGGTACTTAAAAATACACAAACGGTTCTTCTGACTGAAGGCCCCAAACATCTGCTTTGATAGGACAGAAATCTAAATGTCAAGCAGATGGCATAAAACAGCGTTAAAAATAAACACCAAGCAGAACGTTTAGGATGGAGTCATGCGGACACAGAAAGTGCTCAGGAAAAGCAGGGACAAGCTCTCCCAACTGGCCATCTCCTACTAGGTGAGCAGCCTCTCTCTGGGTTTTATAGACAGCATTGAATAAAATACAGGGTTAACAGCTGGGGCACAAGGACGCAGGGTTGCGCAGCGTGGGTTTACAGCGGCAATGGCTGTCCCCTGGGCTCCCCAGCTCTAACCAGAGCCAACAGCACTTCCTCATGTCCCATGACAGATGCCCCTTCCCGTAGCTCCCCAGAGTTAAGATTCATTTGGGTTATTATTTGATCAAGGCCTGTGCCCTGCGTCAGGTCAGGAGCTGCCAGAGAGGCCATGCAATGCCTGTCTTGCCAGCACAGTCACGGCAGGCACTCAGAACATTTGTGGGGTGCCCCAGGTCTGGAGGGAAGAGGAAGAAAGAAGGATGGAGGGGCTCCTGCTGTGGCAAAGATGCTTACTCTGAGACAGCCCTTCCCACCCACAACCAGTCAACAAACGTCATTTCAGAGAACAGACTCGTGTCCTGGCTCTCAGACGTTCACCACGGCAGCCAACACATCCTTAAACGCCTGGGCGTCTTGTTACAGCATCTGCAGTGGCCTTGACCCGGCTCTGCCTGCCCTGGAGCCCCTCTTTAAGCCTCCTTTAAGTGCAGAGAGGGGGCCCCTGACTCATGGCTCTGCCCGCCCCTCACTGGAACCTACGGCCACAATTTCTTCCTGGCTCTCTGAGGCCCCCACACGTGCTCCTTTAGCTCTGGCCTGAGTGCTGTGTCCCCAGCCACCGGCACAGTGCCAAACATGAAAAGCCTCCACCAGGGTATACTCATGGCACAAACTCCAGGACTGCTGAGGCCACTGGTCTCCCTCCAGAGAAAGAACCCTTGATCTATGCAAAGCTTTATACCTAAGAACTCAGGACTGAGGATGAGATGGCAAGAAAGTAACCAGACTAAGGTCACAAGACTATTGCCTCACCAGGCAGTCGCCGGGCTCCAGTAAGGAGCAGAATCCTTGGCTGTAGACTCAGCAAACTAAGTGCCCACCACGCACCAGGGTCCTTACCGAGCCACTCTCAGGCTGCTTCCTGAGAAATGGGCTATAAAAAAGAGGCCACACCAGGGCCAGCCTACCCCAGAGAGTGCAGAACAACTGTTACCACGAAGAAAGGAAGAAAGGCGGCAGTCGTTTCCTGCAGGCCCTCCCGAGAACACCCAGGTCTGGTTCATTCCCCTCCAAGCTGCCCCAGGGCCTGCCAGCTAAAGTATCCGGTATTTGATACTCCAAGAACAACCCTCCCACACAAATGTAAAAGAAGGTATGGGGGGGTGGGGGAAGAAAGGCTGCTTTTTTCTGGCCTTCCCCAGCTCAGCCTAAAGGACCTACAAAACATTTGTGTAAACTCCACCCTCAGTTAACATTAGAGAAAAACCACACTTAATTTTAATAACAAAATTTCCTTCACTAACAAGTAAGCAGGAGAGCCCAGAATGTTACACTTTGTTTAGTTTAGAAAGTGATTACTCGGTGGAACTGCCTGGACTAGAGCCAACCAGCCTCTTTACTCCTCACCCACGTCCCAATAGAACAGGGTCCTCTCTGACTCTCCAGTGAAGCCTATGGATGTCCCTTTCTCAGACTAACATTTTAAAATGCACAATAAAATGTGTAAGTTCACAAAGGAAGTCAATGGTATTAAAATAATTATGAAAACATTTAAAAAGTTTGCTGGGATACAGTAATCTACAAGTCGCTCAGTCCAACTCTTTGTGACCCCATGGACTGCAGCACGCCAGGCTTCCCTGTCCTTCACCACAAACTTTAAAGCATTAAATAACAAGATACAGTACCGCTTTAATAACTACTATAATCTTATTGCTAACAACTACTGTAATCTTGTTGCCATGTTATGCCATGCTTAGTTGTTCAGTCATGTCCGACTCTGTGACCGACAGACTGTAGGCTGCCAGTAGGCAAGAATACTGGAATAGGTTGCCATGCCCTCCTCCAGGGGATCTTCCCAACCCAGGGATGGAACCCAGGTTTCCTGCACTGCAGGTGGATTCTTTACCGTCTGAGCCACCAGGGAAGCCCACGATCTTGTTGAGTATAAATGATTATTTTTAAAAATCCCCAACAACTGTAAATGATATGAAAATAACTACTACTGATGACAAAAACTGCAGTTACTGTTAATGTGCCTTTGCTTTGGGGCTTACATTCATAACCGTAGAAAGTAATGAAATGTAACCGAAGTCCAGGGAAGACAGGACTCTTCTCATTGAAACTCATGGACCTCTTGAGTTCTAGGTGCCATCCCACAGACTCCAGGTTAAGAGCCCCTGTATTAATGGGGAGTTCACGAGATCAGCCAGCCACCCAAACGTTAGGATGAAATGAAAAGACGCTCTGGGGGAGATAAGGCTCCTCAAACAGGAAGCCTCGTCTACTCCTCCATCCTCAACTTTCTGCCACTTCTGTGGTGAGCTCCAATTTGGCACCCACCATGCCATGGGCACAGCTCCATCAGGTGGCACCCACCCCAGCACAGCAATGTTTACCAGTCATCACCCCTTTAACCAAATTGGGAGCTCCCAGAAATGGAGTCTGTCCTTGTGCCCCTGGTACTTAACGCCTAGAACCTAACTGGTATTCAGTGAGTGTTTACTAAGTGATAAGCATTGGGTAGTGAGCTAGGTGGCCCTGAGAATGATACTAAGATGACAATGCCAACCCCTGTCATATTGTTGGAGCCTGTCAGGTTCCTCTGTCCATGTAATTTCCCAGGCAAGAATACTGGAGTGGGTTCCCATTTCCTTCTTCAGGGGATCTTCCTGACCCAGGGATCAAACCTGCATCTCGCAGGTCTCCTGCATTGGCAGACAGGTTCTTTACCACTAGTGCCACCTGAGAAGTGACATACTGTCGGTAATTCTAACTCCCAGATGGATCAGGATCTGTTTATTGGACTTTAACCTTTATTTTTCATTGCTCGTTATTATAATCATATATAATAACCTGCCTCCGGGCACCCTGCCCCTCTGCCTAAAGTGATTAACACATACATCCCCTCTCTAAGGGATTCCCTGGTGGCTCAGATGGTAAAGAATCTGCCTGCAGTGCCAGGGACCTGGGTTCGATCCCTGGGTCGGGAAGACCCCCTGGAGAAGGAAATGGCAACCCAGTCCAGTATTCTTGCCTGGAAAATCCCATGGATGGAGGAGCCCAGCAGGCTACAGTCCATGGGGTTGCAGAGTTGGACCACGACCAAGCAACTTCAGTTTCTTTCTTTCCCCTCCCTATGGTTGGCCATTTCAGGAGAGATTTGCAAGAAAATGATCTTTACTTTCTCAACTCCTTCCCCTTTGTGTCCTATAAAAGAAGCTGGCATCCAGACCCCAACAAGACAGCTGATTTTAAGACAATAGTCTGCCATTTTCTCGATCAGTTGACTTTCCAAATAATAAAGTGAGTATTCCTTGCTTCAATTAGCCTGTCGGGCAGTAAGCAGATTGAGCTGGGATTTGGTAACAATATTATGAAATGAGATAGCCTTAAGTACACACTGGTACCCATTCCCCTACACCACCTAACTACTGCGAATGCAGCAATACCACCTAGTCATTCCTAAAATACCTACTGCCTCACTGGTGGAGGGAAAATCAAGCTATCTTGACCATGAGCACTAAGCTTGGACAACAGCTTTACCTTAGGGTGGGGAGGACAGGAACGGTGGGAACTAGTATTACACAAACAGACGAGAGCTTTTGGAAGCTGAAAGTGGCAGGAATCTCTCTGCCTGGGAGGGGTCTTCAGACACACCACGTCACTCCAACACCCCTCCTGGCCTGCTCGGAAGCCTCAGGGACCACTGGAGGGAATCTTGAATCTATTAACAAGCCCAGATGAGAATCACTAGGAACCACTCTTACTCAAACCGGATAGCTACAAAGACGACGTTCTGTGAACTGGGAAAGTTTGGGGGAAAATGTTAAACCATAACGTAAGCCAAAAGTGAACGCACTGTACTGAAATGACATCGACTTACATAGTTTTGCATAATTAATTTAAAAAAAAAAAAAGAGTGAGCGGGTGTTGAAATGATAGCCAAAAACCGATTAAAAAAAAATCCAAATCGTCACTTGCCAGTCGCCACCGTCAATGTAGGACAAATATCTTCCAAAACAAGGTAGGTCAAAACCAGACGAGCTTCAAAAAACCACGAGTCAGTTTCCTTCCCGAAGCGTATGGTAATAAAATAAACCCAGAACTAAGGATAGAAGCGGCTCCCTATTTTCACAAAGTAAAAGGCCCCACCGGCTCCAGACCGTATTTCCCGGGCTTTTCCTGCAAGATCAGCAAAACCTGACGGAAGAAGGGTCCACCCGGCGGGCTCGTCCCGCGATAGCAGCTGTGCCCGCAGGCCCCGCGCTGGCTGGGAGCGGTCGGCCAGGCCCGCGGCCCCGGGCCGGCCCTCCCCCCACCCTCCTCGGACGCGCGAAGGCCCGGCCGCGCACAAAGCGGCCCCTCCGCCCGCACCTGCACCATGAAGGCCATCCGGATCGAGTCCTTGGGGATGCTCTCCTTGCATTTCTTGCAAGACGCGCGCCCGCTCTTGGCGTACTCGACCCGATAGAGCTTGTCTGAAGACTCCGCCATTCTTCTCCTGCCGCTTACAGCTCCGGGAGCCCGACGCCGCGATCTGGAGACCCGCTGCTGCCACTGCCGCCTCACCCACCGATCCGCTACCCGCAGGCGGCCAGGCGCCTTGAACCGCCGCCACCGCCTCCGAACACGCCGCGCAGGCCACCCGCCGCTCCGGATAGATTGCTGATGCCTGGCGGCTGGCACGCCCCGGCGCCCGTGCGCAGGGGCGGGGCCGCCGGCGCGCGCTCGCCCCCTACCGGCCGGGGGTGGGGGCGGTAGTTCCCCGGCGCCCGCGGCTGCATCCTCCCGGATGCTGGAGGCAAGAGGCGGGGCAGACCCCTCGCCTGCAGCTCTGGGAAGGACGGGGTGCCAGTCCTTTCACCATTTGTCTCCTTTAACTGTTTGTCCCCAGGAAGGCTTAAGTGTCCTCACAGCTGATTCCACCCTTGTCGCTTCTTAATGCACGTGTCCCCTCTCCCCTGAGGGCGGCCAGATCTGGAAGGGGCTGGACTGGCTGGGGAAAGTCCTTTGGCAGCCGAAGGACCTGGGCAGGCCCTCGCCTGGGCTTGACTACAGTCCGTGGACCACTGGGACAGAATACTAACTGAAGTCTAGCATCGCCTTCATAAGAATTTTAATGCATGGATACAAATTTCAGGAGTCTCATCAATCGTTATCACAGCACTTTCATGTCACTTTACAGTTGTTGGGTACAAATTGGCACTTACCAAGAGCATTGCCAATGACAACGAAGGCATTTGCCGTCTGCCTCTACAGAGATTGAACCCCATGCTGCTAAAGCTGTTGACCTTCAACAACCCTGAGGGAGTTCAGGGTGGAGTGAGGCACTCTGTGCTCCAGGGAATCTGATGGGACAGGTCTTTAGATAGTTGGATGTGTTTAGGAACTGATTTTATGATCTTAATCCTTGCATCTCCTCATATCTAGAGAAGCACTAAATCCCTTCATGGTGACATCAGATCCTCATGACTAACAAAAACCTTTTGTAAAATGAGTGTTTCGTGGCAGTGAACTCCCCCTTCACCAAAATCTTATATATTGACTTTTTCCCCCCACTGCTGCTTTGGAGCAGTCTCTCAGAGATATCAGATCTGGCTGCAGTCCTCATTTTTCCCCAAATAAAACTTAACTCACAACTCTCAAGTTGTACATCTTTTTTTAGTCAACAGGGAGAACTCAGTATTAAGCTCATCACTACTTAAATTTCGGTCACTGAAAGACCTGCCACCCTACTAAGTCACTTCAGTCGTGTCCGACTCTGTGCGACCCCACAGACAGCAGCCCACCAGGCTCCCCCGTCCCTGGGATTCTCCAGGCAAGAGTACTGGAGTGGGGTGCCATCACCTTGGGTCTTGTTATTTAATGTAGAACTGTATATACCTGGTTTCTTTTTCAATTCTATGCATTTTATTTTATTCATCTAAAACATGATTATAATGGAATATGCTCTGTTTGAGAATATTCCATTCTATAGAGGAAAAGAAAAATAAACAGGATGAATGAAACAAAACTTGTTAAACATACAGAAGGAAAAAGCCAGAAGTTTTTGAGATGCAGATGTTGAGTAGGCTAGTAGGTTGTGAGACAGACCTAGGCAAGAAGCTTAAGTAGTGACCTGTTTGATATGTTGCATGTGAATAGAGTAAGTGGAATATACGATGCCACAAATAAAAGAATTTTACTTGGAGGATAACCAAATCAACAGGCATCATCATTTGACCTCTGGGTTGACAACTGTGTCATCCCTAATAGCCACTCACTGGTGATAATGTTGTGATCCCATTCTGGCTTCCATGTGCTCTGCTCAAGAACTGCAGATAAAACCCACGTCTGTTCAGCAGGTTATTGGCGAGCTACATCTGCGGCCACGTGTGCTTGCCCCTGTGTCTTTCTGATAGGTGACTGTGGGTTGGCTCCAGGTACTCACTCTCTGTCGAATAACTCTGAACATCCTCAGTTCCAGTCTTCATAACCCCACTGTCAGTCTCAGAGACAGAACAAACGAACATTGCAGGACCCCAGGTTTAGATGGTGTGCTCCATTTCTCCTCCAGCCTGTCCTGGGTATGTTATCCACCCCATGTTGTCCTCCTTGCTGCAGAAGATGTCAATTAGGTGCTTCAAACTGATTTAAGAAGCCCTGCAATTCAAGCATCTTAGTCTGTGGAGCTTTCTGTTCTGTGACTTCTCAGATAACTTGCCTGATAGTGTATCTGGAAGCTACTATTGCATTAGAGGCTCATAGACTTGACTGGATTGACAAATGGGCCCTGGGTGCACACACAAAGGCTAAGAATCCCTGCCTTACATATATCTGAACGAAACTATACTTTGAAAAGATACACACGCTCCTATGTTCATAGCAGAACTGTATACGATAGTCAAGATGTTGAAAAAACCCAAATATCCATTGACAGATGAATGGAATGGAGTATAAGCCATAAAAAAAGGATGAAATAATGCCATTTGCAGCTTCTTGAATGGGCCTAGTAGTAGTTTAGTAGTTTAGTCGCTAAGTCGTGTCCGACTCTTGGCGACCCCATGGACTGTAGCCTGCCAGGCTCCTCTGTCCATGGGATTCTCCAGGCAAAAATACTGACGAGATTATTAGACTAAGTGAAGTGAGAGACAAATACCATATGATATCACTTACATGTGATATCATAAGAATCTTAAGACACAAATGAACTTATCTATGAAACAGTCTCACAGACATAGAGAAAGGATTATGATTGCCAAGTGGGAGGTTGGATTGGAAGTTTGCAAATGCAAACTGTTATATATAGATTGAATAAATAGCAAGATTTTATTGGATAGCTCAGGGAACAATATTCAATACCCTGTAATAAACCCTAATGGAAAAGAATATGAAAAAAATTTCTATAACTGAATCACTTTGCTGTAGAGCAGAAATGAGCGCAACCTTGTAAATCAACTGTAGTTCAATTTTTGAAAAGGTGAGGGGAATTCCTGCCCAAGAACACTAAGGAAAGACAGGTATATTCTACCCCTCTACTCGATATTTCTGTTTGGATATCTTACATGGACATCCAGTAATGTCCAAAACCTCCCCCAGTGCTTTCTACCTCAGCAGATGTTCCATGGTTCTCTGCATTGCTTAGGCTAAATGCTTTGTAGTCCGACTTGATTCTTTTTCTATTCCATATCCGATCCATCGCTGAATGTTGACTTCCTGACCTCCACAGTCTCTCAGTATCTTCCCATCAACATAGCACTGGTTTCGGGACCGCCTGCATATTTGGCGGTTCCGGGAGAGTCTCTTTCCCGGCTGGCCCTTTTACATTCTTTTTCTCCCCATGAAAGCATGTGAGGTCACTTTAGGTCTCAACCTGTGTTTTTTCCACGTCCAAAACCTAAAGGCTTTTCATCACACTTGGAATAAAATCTGGAGTTCTTCTATGGCTGCATCTGAGCTGTGGCTGCTTCCCTGACTTTGTTGCCATCAGCTCCTGAGGGCTCCCACTGTCCCAGCCACTTGGGCTTCCTGCATGTTCCTCAAGCCCACTCCCACCCTGGAGATTTGCATTTATACCCCCACCCACCCAATAGTCTCTACCAGTGAGCAGAAGCCTCATTCCCTCTCTTCATTCAGCCTCTGCTCACATGTCTCTGTGACCACCCCAGCTAAGATTCTTCATCTGTACGCTATCTTCATCCTTTTGCCCTGCTTACGTTCTTCTTTGCACTTATTATTTCTAAGCATATTTCATATACATGTATGTTTATTGTCTGTCTCCTTTACCAAAATGTAAGCTCCACTAGCTGAGAAGGCAATGGCACCCCACTCCAGTACTCTTGCCTGGAAAATCCCATGGACGGAGGAGCCTGGTGGGCTGCAGTCTATGGGGTCGCAAAGAGTCGGACACAACTGAGCAACTGAACTGAACTGAGAATGCCATAAAAGCTTTTTTTTTTAACTAATATACTATTATATTTACTTAGAAGCATTTAGACTGTCATGAAACTGTTATAACTCCCCCTACCTCCAATTACAAGGGACAATTCAGTAACAGAACAATTATTTCCTATAAGCTGCATGAGAGACAACTGAGAAAACAACCATGCACCTATATAATTAATTTGTCCTGGGCGCCAACATGAAGCTGCTTTGAATTCCCATGCTGAATTACAACCAAAACCGATACCAGGTGAGGTTGGTGGCCATGAAAAATAGCACCAGTACAGGGCTGTCTAAAATATTATTTGGGAATTCTTGTTAACAATAATCCCCCATCCCCCAAAGGGGCAGTTGAAAAGAAAATCTTACACAGTTTTACATTTCAATTGTTTTTTTTTTTAATTTAAAAGGAATGAATTGTGTCCAGGGAGGTTAAATGCTTGACAGATAAGAAAGAAAGGGAAAAAAAAAAAAAATGCTGCCCTAGAACTACTTCCTTCATCACTAATCATCTTCAACTTTGTTGTCTTTATCTTCCTCCTCTTCATTTATCTCACCTTCTTTGTCTTTCTCCTCTTTTTTTTTTTCTTGTTTGGATCAGCCTTGACATCTTTTTTTTTTCTTTTTGCCATATCAGCCTTCTTTGGCTCAGGATGCAGCAAGATCCTTTTGGTACTTTTCCTTCCACAGTACAGTCTTCTTTTCAGGCTGCCTGCCATCTGCAATGCTGTCATTCACATCTCTTGCAGTTTCTTTGCATCGTTGCCAACAGACAGACCAGGATCCTCCTTGGTTTTGGGGTGGTACACCAAACACAAGAACCCGGCCAAAGGAGGCTTTTTGGGTGGTTGGAAACCCTGAACTTAATTTTTTTTTTTTTCATTTTGGGAGGAATGCTGCTGCTGCTGCTAAGTCACTTCAGTCGTGTCCGACTCTGTGTGACCCCATAGACGGCAGCCCACCAGGCTCCCCCATCCCTGGGATTCTCCAGGCAAGAACACTGGAGTGGGTTGCCATTTCCTTCTTCAATGTATGAAAGTGAAAAGTGAAAGGGAAGTCACTCAGTCGTGTCCGACTCTTCGTGACCCCATGGGCCGAAGCCCACCAGGCTCCTCTGTCCGTGGGATTTTTCAGGCAAGAGTAGGAGTGGGGTGCCATCACCTGGGAGGAATAAAAGTTGTCATTTCAGTTTGATAAGGGGCCTTGTCCACTCTTGACATTTTCCTTTCTCTTCATCAGACAAGGCTTTTCACCTTTCTGAGCATTTTAAGATTTTTTTCCTTGGTGTGGACCATTTTTAAAGTCTTTATTGAATTTGTTACAATATTGCTTCTGTTTTATGTTTTGGTTTCTTGGGCAATGAGCCATGTGGGATCTTAGCTCCCCAACCAGGGATCCAACCTGTACCCCCTGCCTTGGAAGGTAAAGTCTTAACCACTTGATTGCCAGGGAAGTCCCCTTTCTGAGCATGTAAAGAATAACTTGAGAATGATTGAAGCATCTGGATGAATTTTCCTGGGCTCCTTCTGGCAAGTTTATGCAAAGAGCCTTTAACGACATTTGACGTCTGGCTTCTCAGGGCCTCCTCTGCCCCGCTGGTGTTTAGTAACCTTTCCTCAGGGAGGCAGAGTTGCTCAGTGCCCCTCGCTCTCACTTGCCTCAGTAGTGTCTCCAGGTGTTTCTGAATCTGTTTTCACATAAGAGCATGAACCTGAAAGGCCTAGTGACAGCTCATTCCTTGCTCATTTAAGCCTTGTCTGCTGCCTCCCTGACGCTTCCTCTCCCTCCCTCTCCCTCCCTCTGCCATCATCTTTACCACCTTGCCCCTCAGTGTTATTCTTCCCACCCTTCCAATACATCCATTGCCAAATTTGTCGTTTTTTTTTAATTGATTTATTCTTAATTGAAGGATAATGGTTTTACAGAATTGTGTTGGTTTCTGCCAAATGTCAACATGAATCAGCCATAGCTATACATATCTCCCCCACCTCTTTTTTTGGATTCTTTTAATTTATTTTTTTATTGAAGGATAATTGCTTTACAGAATTTTGCTGTTTTCTGTCAAACCTCCAAAGTTAACTTTTTTAAAAAAATAAAGTTGATCATGATGTCTACTCTGCTCAAAACCCTCTCTTGAATTTCTGTATCAAAACGTTGACAACCAACGCAATATTGTAAAGCAATTACCTTCCAATTAAAAATACATTTTTAAAAAAGGAAAAAAAATTTTTTTTCGACTCTAGGACTTCGCTGGTGGTCCAGTGGTTAATAATCTGCCTGCCAAAGAGGGGCACATGGTTTCGATCCCTGGTCCTGGAAGATCCCACGGACCTCAGGGGAGATAAGCCTGTGATCCACGACAAGAGAAGCCACTGCAATGAGGAGCTGGCGCACTGCAACTGAAGAAAGCCTGTGTGCAGCAGTGAAGACCCAGCACAGTTCAGTTCAGTTCAGTCGCTCAGTCGTGTCCGACTGTTTGCGACCCCATGAATCGCAGCACGCTAGGCCTCCCTGTCCATCACCGTCTCCTGGAGTTTGCTCAGACTCACGTCCATCGAGTCAGTGATGCCATCCAGCCATCTCATCCTCGGTCGTCCCCTTCTCCTCCTGCCCCCAATCCCTCCCAGCATCAGAGTCTTTTCCAATGAGTCAACTCTTCACATGAGGTGGCCAAAGTACTGGAGCTTCAGCTTTAGCATCATTCCCTCCAAAGAAATCCCAGGGCTGATCTCCTTCAGAATGGACTGGTTGGATCTCCTTGCAGTCCAAGGGACGCTCAAGAGTCTTCTCCAACACCACAGTTCAAAAGCATCAATTTTTTGGCACTCAGTTTTCTTCACAGTCCAACTCTCACATCCATACATGACCACAGGAAAAACCATAGCCTTGACTAGACGGACCTTAGTCGGCAAAGTAATGTCTCTGCTCTTGAGTATACTATCTAGATTGATCATAACTTTTCTTCCAAGGAGTAAGCGTCTTTTAATTTCATGGCTGCAGTCACCATCTGCAGTGATTTTGGAGCCCCCCAAAATGAAGTCTGACACTGTTTCTACTGTTTCCCCATCTATTTCCTATGAAGTGATGGGACCAGATGCCATGATCTTCGTTTTCTGAATGTTGAGCTTTAAGCCAACTTTTTCGCTCTCCTCTTTCACTTTCATCAAGAGGCTTTTTAGTTCCTCTTCACTTTCCACCATAAGGGTGGTGTCATCTGCATATCTGAGGTGATTGATATTTCTCCCGGCAATCTTGATTCCAGCTTGTGTTTCTTGCTGTCCAGCGTTTCTCATGATGTACTCTGCATATAAGTTAAATAAGCAGGGTGACAATATACAGCCTTGACGTACTCCTTTTCCTATTTGGAACCAGTCTGTTGTTCCATGTCCAATTCTAACTGTTGCTTCCTGACCTGCATACAGATTTCTCAAGAGGCAGGTCAGGTGGTCTGGTATTCCCATCTCTTTCAGAATTTTCCCCAGTTTATTGTGATCCACATAGTCAAAGGCTTTGGCATAGTCAATAAAGCAGAGATAGATGTTTTTCTGGAACTCTCTTGCTTTTTCCATGATCCAGCGGATGGTGGCAGTTTGATCTCTGGTTTCTCTGCCTTTTCTAAAACCAGCTTGAACATCAGGGAGTTCACAGTTCACGTATTGCTGAAGTCTGGCTTGGAGAATTTTGAGCATTACTTTACTAGCATGTGAGATGAGTGCAATTGTGTGGTAGTTTGAGCATTCTTTGGCATTGCCTTTCTTTGGAATTGGAATGAAAACTGACCTTTTCCAGTCCTGTGCCCACTGCTGAGTTTTCCAAACTTGCTGGCATATTGAGCGCAGCACTTTCACAGCCAAAAATAAATAGTGAAATTAAAAACAAATACTTTTTGATTATACATGACAGAAATCTGGCTAGAAAGAAGATTGATCAGAAGGGCAATTTGGGGAGAGAATACTGAAGTAGCTTTATAATTGAAGGAAAGTCAAAGCTAGTAGCTCAGTTGTGTCCGACTCTTGTGACCACATGGACTGTAGTCTGCTAGGCTCCTCTATCCATGGAATTCTCTAGGCAAGAATACTGGAATGGGTTGTCATTTCCTCCTGCAAGGGATCTTCCTGACCCAGGGATCAAACCTGGGTTTCCTGCCTTGCAGGCAGATTACCATCTGAGCCACCAGGGAAGCCCCAAGAAGAGAAGGAAGAATCAACCAAACCTGGGAAGGACTGAATGTGGATGGCAGTAGAGATGGTGGGATCCAGGGACTGAGATGCCTCTGGGACTATCTCTGCTTCTTGTTGCCACTTCACCAGAACATGTTTCTCATGGAAGACTGGCTTCTGCTAACTACAGCAGAGATTAAGGCCCCTGATGTCTCTTGACCTCTCTTTTTTTATGGCTTGTATCATTAGGGGGAGGGTCTTTCCCCCTCTGTTTTGCATAAGACATTTCAGGTGAGAATTCTGATGAAACCAGTGTGGATCAGATGCCTATCCCTGAACCAATCCAACAGAGACTCAGAGGTCTGGTCACGTAAGAACATGGAGCTTCTCTATAGCAGCTACATAGATGGGGTGGGGTAGGGGGTCCCCAGAGAAAGAAAGGGCTGGGCAGACAATAGTTACTCCACTTTGTCCAACCAGACCCAGGCAGCTGGTGGCCTGAAGGCCACATTTGGCCCACAGCATTGTCTTAAATAGGCTTAAGATGGTGTTAACAAACAGTTCAAAACCTGAATGTTTCTCATAAAAGCCTGGATTTCTGTTTTAACTTGAAATGTGGGAACCCTGGACCTCGAATTCTCATGTGGCAAAAATTGGCTGGAGCTGAATGGCTGTTGCTCATTTAAAACGGGGTACTCAATCGTTGTTGTCCTCTCACCTCTTGCTGCTGCTGCTGCAGTCGTGTCCGACTCTGTGTGACCCCATAGATGGCAGCCCACTAGGCTCCTCTGTCCCTGGGGTTCTCCAGGCAAGAACACTGGAGTGGGTTGCCATTTTCTTCTCCCACCTCTTGCTACTTCCCTGTTATCCATTGCTGCATAACCAACCACTCAAAACTATGAGGTGAAAAACAATAAAGTCACTTATGGTCATTCAGTTCAGTAGCTCAGTCGTGTCCGACTCTTTGTGACACCATGGACTGCAGCACACCAGGCCTCCCTGTCCATCACCAACTCCTGGTGCTTACTCAAATGCATGTCCATTGAGTCAGTGATGCCATCCAACCATCTCATCCTCTGTTGTCCCCTTCTCCTCCTGCCTTCAATCTTTCCCAGCATCAGGGTCTTTTCAAACGGTCATTACCAACCATGTTCCTGGGGGTTTGCTGGTTTCAACCAGATGGGTCTCACCCAGGGTCTCAGGTGGTTGCAGTCAGAGGGGGATGAGGCTGAAGTCAGCTGGAAGGCTTCCTTTGGTGGCTGCAGCTGGCTCTTGGCTGAGCTGTAGGCTGAAGCCCCTCTACATGGCCTCACTGCATTTTAGGCTCCCTCACAGCATGGCAGCTACCCTCTCTTCTCAGGGGAGACTCTGTCTCTATGCTATGTGTTCACTTTTTAAGTTCCAGTCCTTCCAGGAGCTGTTTTCATTTCAGATAAGAAAATGGAGATAAGCAGAGAAGAATGGACAGCTCAATGTCACCTGGTATTAAAGCCAGGAAGAGAACTGAGCCTCTGCCTTTCCCTCTCAGTTTACAGTTTACGCTGTTGTCTCCTCCATCCTTCTCTCTCTGATGAAAGCTCTGGTGTCTTCTAGACCCTTCCTTGTACTGCAGCCGGCTGTGGCCAGACCTGGCCCCTCACTAGGTTTCAGCTCTTCCTTGGCAGAAACTCTCTTTTGCTCAACATTTTTTCTGTATGACAGCTTGATGCCTGGCATTTAGCTGGCCCTCAGAAAGTGTTTATTTAATCAAATCCATATTTTTGAAGTACCCTCAATTTTCTTTTTATTGTATAGCTAGCTCCACAGGAACCTCAATTCCTGTTGTATGTGGGGATGGGCAACCAAGCAGGGGCAAGGAAATGCGTCCCCATGTGCTCACCGTCTCTCAGGACCTCCAGAGATGCCTGAGGAGCCCCAGAGCCCAGATATTATTGTTTTAGGGAGAGGTGTATGTGTGTGGGAAAGACTGAATTTAAGGGGCATATTGTGGTTTTTCTTTGATAAAACTAAACAACAAAAACAAACAATAAATTAAACAACACAGGTATAAATAGAATAAAGAATGAAAGCCTTTCTATACCTGTTCCCAATATCTCCCTATACCTGTTCCCACAACTCAGAGGTCATCATTCATCATTGTTTATGGTTCAGCCTATAACCTGCAAGATTCTTTACACAGTATGAGTTGAATACATACTGTACCCTACATTTTTTGTATCCCAGAGATCCCATTCCTTTCAACAGCTGCTTGCAAATTTATAAAATAGATGAACCATACTTTTGTTGGTTTGTTGGTTTGTTTGGAGGGATGATAATGTTATTTATGTTTATCTGTACTGAGTTTTCATATTTCACACAAGACACACAAACACATCCATTTTGTAAAATATTTAGGTTTTCGTGGTTTAGTTGCTAAGTCATATCTGACTCTTGAGATATGGACTGTAGCCTGCCAGGCTCCTCTGTCCATGGAATTCTTTAGGCAAGAATACCGGAGTGGGTTGCCATTTCCTTTTCCAGGGGATTGTCCCGACCCAGGGATCAAACCCAGGCCTCCTGCTCTGCAGGCAGATTATTTACCAACTGAGCTGCCAGGGCTGTGATCAACACAGCAGCCGCTTGCCATGTGTGACCTCAGAGCACCTGAAATGTGGTGAGTTTGAATTCAGATGTGCCGTACGTGTAAATGCACATTGGATTTTGGAGACTTAGTATGAAAAAACTAAAGTAAAATATCTCACTGGTAATTTGTTTATATTGATTATATGTTGAAATGATGGTGTTTTGGAATACTGGATTAAATAAAATATATTGTTAAATTAATTTTATGCTTTTTTTTTTAAAATGGCTAAAATTTGAAATTACATAAGGGTTTTGCATTATATTTCTTTTGGGCAGAGCTGATTTAGAGAAAATAAACGTGTACAGAGCAAAAGATGAAAGTTCGATTTCATAATCTAACCTCTTGCCTCCCTAAGTTGCTACTGATTTTTATTGCTTTCCAATATGTACTTTAAGACTGGGTACTTTATCCTGAATTATGTTTTTTCCATATTCTTCAGATTTTGTATGTATGACGTGCTTTTGTTTGTTTGTCTTTGAAAAAGTTTATGCTATTACTTTTCATAAAGACTGTAATTGCCGAGACTTCCCCAGTGATCCAGCGGTTACGATTCTGTGTCTCCAATGCAGGGGGCAGGGTTTCAATTCCTTATTGGGGAACTAAGATGCCACATGCCACACATGTGGCCAAGAAAATAAAATAGAATAAAATAAAATAAATGCCTTAGGGGAACTTCCCTGACTAACTGGTGACAAAGACTCCACGCTCCCGGTGCAGGGGGCCCTGGTTCGATCCCTGGTCAGGGAACTAGATCCCACATGCCACAACTGAGAGTTCACATGTTGCAACTAAAGATCCCAAGTGCCACAACTAAGAGCTGATGCAGCCAAATAAATATTTAAAATAAATACGTAAATACCTTCATTGCAAATAAAGACAGTAAACTCTTCCGGTTTCTCCACGACCCTGATCCTTCTCCAAGATGCATTGTTTTGAATACTGGCATTGCCACTTACCAAACTGAAGACAAGAAATAGAAATCATAATATCTGAATAATAGAAATCTCTATTCTTCTCTATCCCAGAAAGAGAAGAATAGAAATGGAGAGAAGGAATTATTTCAAGAGATACTGATGGTATTTCCCCCAAATTAAAAACAAACAAACATGAAAAACCTTCGGTTGCAAGATCCATAGAATTTCAGATGGAAAAGGAAAAACCCACCTATAGACTCATACAGAAGTGTAAGGATACCAAAAATAAAGAGAAAATGGCAAAACCTATATAAAGAGCAGAACACGCAAAAGAACAAGAATCAATTTGCCACCAGATTTTCCAACAGCAAAACCATGTAGTATTGATCAGAGAGATTCCAGAGGGAAATAGATCTTTTATGGGAAAAGCTAAAGACATCAAGGTAAGCTAGAAAATTAACACAAAGAATACTGGAGTGGGTTGCCATTTCCTTCTCTGGGGATCTTCCCAGTCCAGGGATCTAACCTGGGTTTCCTGCATTGCAGACAGTGTCCTGCATTGCAGACAGTGTCCTGCATTGCAGGCAGATTCTTTACCAACTGAGCTGCCAGGAAGCCCCCTAGGTCTCAAGAGAGAAAGACACAAAATAGACCTTAAGGGAGAAAATAGGCAATATCTCAGAATGCCTTCCACATTTTGATCACACAATAAAGGAGGCAAGAACAGAGTGGGAGAAGGTTGAGGTATCAGAGGAAGTGAAAACTGCACATCTTGATGGGCCTGGCAAAGGAACTCCTCTTGTGCTAATACTATTATAATTAAAAACCCCACATGCTAGTAAAGCAAACGCCAATTTGAAGGAGTCACCCATAATTTAGAGTGCTTCAACTTGGAGAAACATCTGAGGTAGTGTTTATGTATGGTCTGAACACAAAACCATAAGCATGCAGAGAAAGAACGTGCATTATCTTTCAAAAAGCTGAGTATAAGTCTCTATGATAAAGACAGTTTCTGTGAAAGAAAACATGATAAATTGTACTTCATCAAAATGAAAAACTTGAGCTTCTCAAGTGATACTATGAAGATGCTAAATAAGCAAGCTATAGAATTTGAGACTACGTTTGCACAAGTATGCCTGAAAAAGAGTTTGAAATCAATATATGTTAATATTAAGCAAACAAGCAACCTAATAAAGACATGTAAAAGAATAGACATCTCAGGGAAGAAAACGAGGAACTCAAGAGCATGAGTCAGCAGGAGTACAAATTAAAACCATAATGAGGTACTAGTTCATACCCAACGGAACAGCTACAATTGAAAAGCTGACAATTCCAAGTGCTGGTGAAAATGTGGCAGAAGTGGAGTTCCTTCACATTGCTGGTGGGATTGTAAATGGAACAACTACTTTGGAGAATTCTTTGACACTTTCTCATAAAATTATGTATATGTCTATGCCATGATCCAAGAATTTCATCCCTAGATACTCCAGAATAATGAAAACATATTCTGTAAAAAGAAAAGAATCATAGCAACTTTATTTACATAGCCAAGCACTAGAAACAATCCAAACACCCATCAATAGGATAATAGATAAGCAATTATATTACATTCTTTCAAAGAACTATGCCTCAGCAATAAAAAGGAATAAACTACTGATAACAAAGATAAATATTAAAACATCATATTGAGCAAAAGAAGCCAACTACAGAATATTAATGCTGTATGATTCTGGTGATGGAAATCAGAACGGTAATTGCAGCAGATATGGGTGGATGACTATGGACTGGAAGAGGTATGGGGTAATAGAAACGTTTTGTATGTTATTTTGTGTTTTAATAACTTAGGGGTTTACAATTGCTGAAACTCACCAAACTGAATACTTAAGACCTGTGTATTTTATTGCGTGTAAATTATACCTTGATTTTTTTTAAAGTAATTCTTTATTAAAAAAAAGACAAAATTAAAAAAATTAAAATGCCCAGAACTAAATGATAATGGAAACATTTTGCTTCAAAGTTGTGGAATCCAGCAAGATTGGCCCTCTAAGGGCAATTTATAGACTTAACTACTTATTTTAGAAAAAGAAGAAAGCCCATTTTTCAAAATGAGTTAATGTCTGTATTTAAGAAGTGGTAATAAATGTTCAAATGAATAGACAAAGAAGGTGTGGTATATATATACACAATGGAATATTACTTAACCATAAAAAATGAATGAAATAATGCCATTTGCAGCACATGGATGGACCTAGAGATTACCATACTAAGTGAAATAAGCAAGACAGAGACAAATATCATATGATATCACTAATATGTGAAAATTAAAAATGATGCAAATGAACGTATTTATAAAACAGAAATGGAGTCACGGATGTAGAAAATAAACTTATGGTTACCAGTGGGGAAAGTGGGTGGTGGAGGGATAAACTGGGATACTAGGATTGACATATGCACAGTACTGTGAACTTCCAGATGTTCAAGCTGGTTTTAGAAAAGGCAGAGGAACCAGAGATCAAATGGCCAACATCCGTTGGATCATCGAAAAAGCAAGAGTCTTTTTTTGCTTTATTGACTATGCCAAAGCCTTTGACTATGTGGATCACAATAAACTGGGGAAAATTCTGAAAGAGATGGGAATACCAGACCACCTGACTTGCCTCTTGGCAAACCTATATGCAAGTCAGGAAGCAACTGTTAGAACTGGACATGGAACAACAGACTGGTTCCAAATAGGAAAAGGAGTACGTCAAGGCTGTATATTGTCACCCTGCTTATTTAACTTATACGCAGAGTACATCATGAGAAACGCTGGGCTGGAAGAAGCACAAGCTGGAATCAAGACTAACAGGAGAAATATCAGTCACCTCAGATATGCAGATGATACCACCCTTATGGCAGAAAGTGAAGAGGAACTAAAAAGCCTCTTGATGAAAGTGAAAGCAGAGAGTGAAAAAGTTGGCTTAAAGCTCAACATTCAGAAAACGAAGATCATGGCATCTGGTCCCATCACTTCACGGGAAATAGATGGGGAAACAGTGGAAACAGTGTCAGACTTTATTTTGGGGGGCTCCAAAATCACTGCAGATGGTGATTGCAGCCATGAAATTAAAAGACGCTTACTCCTTGGAAGGAAAGTTATGATCAATCTAGATAGCATATTCAAAAGCAGAGACATTACTTTGCCAACAAAGGTCCGTCTAGTCAAGGCTATGGTTTTTCCTGTGGTCATGTATGGATGTGAGAGTTGGACTGTGAAGAAAGCTGAGCGCCGAAGAATTGATGCTTTTGAAGTGTGGTGTTGGAGAAGACTCTTGAGAGTCCCTTGGACTGCAAGGAGATCCAACCAGTCCATCCTAAAGGAGATCAGTCCTGGGTGTTCTTTGGAAAGAATGATGCTAAAGCTGAATCTCCAGTACTTTGGCCACCTCATGTGAAGAGTTGACTCATTGGAAAAGACTCTGATGCTGGGAGGGATTGGGGCAGGAGGAGAAGGGGACGACAGAGGATGAGATGGCTGGATGGCATCACACACTCGATGGACGTGAGTTTGAGTGAACTCCAGGAGATGGTGATGGACAGGGAGGCCTGGCGTGCTGAGATTCATGGGGTTGCAGAGTTGGACACGACTGAGCAACTGAACTGAACTGAACTGATACATAAAACAGATAACTAATAAGGACCTACTATATAGCACAGGGAACTCTAGTCAATACTCTGTAATGATTCATATGCGAAAAGAATCTAAAAAGAAGTGGATATATCATTTTGTATACATATAATTCATTCACTTAGCTGTACAGCAGAAACTAACACAAATTGCAAATCAACTATACTCCAATTAAATTTTTTTAAAACAAGAAGTGATAATAAGTAACAAAGGTTTACTATATAGCACAGGGTACTAGGTTCAATATCTTTAATAATCTGTAATGGAAATTAATTGAAAAAATGAATATATATATGCATGAATCACTTTGCCATACACCTAAAACTAACACAATATTATAAATCAGCTATACTGCAACTTAAAAAAAATAGGTAAAAAAGGGGAAGTGACAGAAACAATAAACTCTAAGTATAAAGACAGATTAAAATAAATAAGAGCAGAAATCAGTGATTAGTGAAATAAGAATGAAGGTAAAATAGAAAATATCAACTAATCAAAACTTTTTTAAATTTTATTTTAATTATGATAAAATATACATAATATTTATAATCTTAACCATTTTCAAGAGTGTGAACCATTTCTAAGAGAATGTATTCAACAGTAGTGTTAAAAATGTTCATGTTGTTGTGCAAACTGCTTTCCAGAACCCTTTTCAGTAAAACTCAAGTGTATACTTGTGAAACAACTCCCCATTTCTTCCTTCCTCTAACTCCTGGCACCTACCCTGCTACTTTCTGTCTCTATGAATTGGAGGTTTGTTCTAGGTATTCAAATAAGGGTAGAATCATATAGTATTTGTTCTTTTGCATCTGGCTTATTTCACTCGGCATAATGTCCTCAAGTTTCAACCATGTTATAATGTAGTATGTATCAGAATTGCCTTTGTTTTTAATACTGAATAATATTCCATTCCATTGTATGTGTATACCACATTTTATCCACTCACCCGTCCATGAACACTTGGGTTGCTTCTTCCTTTTGGCTATTGCGAATAATGCAGCTCTACTTGAGGTCCTATGTTCAATTATGTTGAATATATAACCAGAAGTGGAATTACTGGATTATATGGTAATTCTGTTTGAAAATTTTTGAGAAACCACTATACTGCTTTTCACAGCAGCTGTACCAATTTACATGCTCATCTACACTGCTTAAAGATTTCAATTTTTCCACATCCTCCCCAATATTTGTAATTTTCTGTGCTCTTCTTTTCTTTTTATAGTAGCCATTCTAATGGGTGTGAGATGGTATCTCACCATGGTTTAGATTTGCATTTGTCTAAATGGTTAGTAAGGTTGAGCATCTTTTAACATGCTTGTCAGTGTTCGTATATCTGGAGAAGTACTATTCAGGTCTTTTGCCCATTTTGTAGTAGAGTTGTTTGTTTTCTCACTCTTGAGTTGTAGAACTTCTATATATATATTTAACATTATCCCCCTTATCAAATATATGATTTGCAAATATTTTCTTCCATTCTATAGATTTCCCACTCTGTTGTAAATGTCTTCTAATCCACAGAAGTTTTTAATTTTGATTAACATTTAATTAATTTTGTAGTCTAACTTATCTGTTTTTACTTTAGTTGCCCGTGCTTTGGGTCAAATCCAAAAAGAAAAACAAAATCACTGTTAAAATCCAGCATCATGAAGCTTTTCCCGTATGTTTTCTCCAAAGAGTTTTATATATGCCCTGCCCTCCATCTCCTCCAAAGATAAAATTTATCCTGCCCCTATTTGAGGACAAGCATGGGGAGGAAGCACACTGTAATCAATCACCTGAACTCTGAACCAGACCTGTCTCTGGGTTTTACTGTGTGTGGCTTTTGTAGTGTTGGCAGTCTTCAAACCTTTAGTGGTTCTTGGTCATCTGCTGATGTGTGTATTAGAGATTATATATATGTTCATCTCTGGTTTTCTTGTCATGGCCCATGATGATTTAGTCTGTGGGGAGCAGGGTGGGGAGGTGAGAGTGGGTGTGTGCTCCTGCAATGGGGGTGCTGGTAGGTTATTCTGCCTGCAGGAGTTCCCAGCCCTCCTGGAGACAGCAGAAGCCTGGAGCCACAAGAGGCTCTCCAGTTCCCACACCTAACCTGGATGCACCCTCATAGCCTTGACTAATGCCCCTAAATTCCTCTTCCCCTTTTAGCTGTTGTCTGTGCAGCTTTCCTTACCCACTGTATAGCTATTAGCATAACTGACTCTATCTTGGGCACTTACAGTTTCTCCTATCCTTCTGTTGACCTTACCCAGGACTGTACTGTGCAGCAAATCATTTCTCAGTTTTCAAGGGTATTGTAATTAGTAGATACTGTTTAATAATTATTAGGACCATGTAGCCTCTATGCTCCGTTATTCCCCAGACAATGATGGAAACCTTCGCTGATATATTCCTGGTGCCCATGAGACTAGTTAGTCATTTGCAAGTCCTGACTTAGGAATGCATGTGCTGTTTCCGAGCCCCTGCCCTCATTTCCTAGATTAACTATAAAATTGTCCCAGGTGTGGAGAGCAGCTACAAAGGCTTCCGAATCAACCTGATTATGCTCCCAACTTGTGAGTAAGTGACTCTATAATAAACCAATCCATTGACTGTAAGGAGTGACCTGCCTCATTTTTTTAGTCTCAAGATGCCTTCTCAGTTCAGTGGGCAAATTTCATTCCCTCCATCCTCCAACATCCAGCCTTGCTCCTGCGGCACCTTTTGCCGTGGTGTTATCTGGGAGTTTCCCCACACATCCCACCCTGTCTACTCTCTGTCGTTTGGGGTTTTCTGAGGTCTTGGTCCACCGTATGTTGTAAGACCTGGGATGCCATGTCCTGCCTTGCCATCTTTGGGCCTCACGGGACCCAACCCTGAGTTCCCTGGCTCTCACCAGCGTGCCCCTCTCCTATGAGGAAAGGCTCCCCACGTGTTAGTTCCTCCATCAGCTGGGCTACAGCATCCTACCCACCTGAATCTCATTGATTGGAAAAAAAATACACCGTCGAAAAGTTGAGAATTATATTTTATTTGCTGCATTACTGAGGACTTAAGCCCAGGAGGCAGCCTCTCATATAACTCTGAGGGCCTGTTTGAAAGAGACAAGGAAGGAGCCAGGAGATTTTGCAAAAAAAAAAAAAAATCAACCAAACAAAAAACAGGTAGTTAAACATCAAAAGATTACTGGTAATTAAAAAAAAAAAGACATCAAATTAGTGAATGTAGTGCTTTTCTATGTACGGGAAGACGGAATTGTGCTTTGATATGTACATTAATTATTTAGGGCTGATATCCTGTTTTTCTCCACTCCGAATTCCCTCAGGACACACCATCAGTGGTGACTGCAGTGGCTGAGGACTTGAAGGCCACAGCATCCTTGCTCACTGAAATGGCAGGTGACATTCTTGGTCCACAGCCTCAAACAAAGGGGTTCTACCTTCCCGCCAGCCTGAAAATTTGCTCAAACAAGTCAATGACATCCCCCCACCATGGAAACCAAGGGTCAGCCCATCTCCTTGTCACTACAAAGCCTGCCTCCAACAGTCACTGCTTTTTCACTCTGCTCCCAAGCGCAGCCCTGGTGTGGCCCTTCCTGGTGTGTGTGCCTTCTCCCCGACGCTGTGATGCAGGTGACTAGGAAGCTGCCGCCACCCTCATCTGCTCAGTGTCAGCTGCACGCCACACCATTTAGGGCAGGGATCACTTCCTCACTAACGGTGAGGAGGGGGTGATCAGAACACACCGATGGCACGCTTTCTTGTCTTCCTGTGCTGGTACGGGCTTGTTAATTACTGTAACATATTTCTTCCCTGGGGACTTCCCTGGTGGTCCAGCAGCTAAGACTCTGCACTCCTAGTGCAGGGAGCCCAGGTTTGATGCCTGGCCAGGCAACTAGCGGAGAAGGCCATGGCCCCCCACTCCAGTGCTCTTGCCTGGCAAATCCCATGGATGGAAGAGCCTGGTAGGCTGCAGTCCATGGGGTCATGAAGAGTCGGACACTTTCACTTTTCACTTTCATGCATTGGAGAAGGAAATGGCAACCCACTCTAGTGTTCTTGCCTGGAGAATCCCAGGGACGGGGGAGCTGCCATCTCTGAGGTCGCACAGAGTCAGACACAACTGAAGCGGCTTAGCAGCAGCAGCAGCAGCAGCAGGGAACTAGATCCCACATGCTGCAACTAGAAAGACCCCACATGCTGCGACGAAGATGGAAGATCCTGAGTGCCACAACTAAGACCCAGCGTGGCCAAATAAATAAACACACAAATAAATTTAAAAATATTTTTTATTCTCTGGCTTCATGGGATTTGGGGTGGGTTGGATATTACATGACATCCGCTCAGTCTCTCTCCTCTTAATTTACTTGGCTTTTATAAAAATCTAGATTGTTACTTACGTTTTTTGTTGTTCTTTAAAAAAAAAAAGCTGCCATTTCCACCCTTACACATTTGTCTTTGTACACCTCTGCTTTGATTTCTGAGACAGAGTCCTAGAGGTGGGATGATGAATTTAAAATTTTTAGAGAATCTGGCAAATTGCTCCTTAAGGAGGCTATACTGATTTATACTCCCTCCAGCAGCATTTGAGACTAACATCTGGTGGAAGTTGTGAATGTGTGGGTAAATGTACAGTCCCTTGAATTTTGAGACTCTGATGATTTTTTGATTTTCTTTGTAATGATGTTATTGAAGAATAACATACATACAGTAAAGTGCACATGTCTTGAGCAAACAGCTTGATGGATTTTTACTGAGGGAATTCCTCTGCATGACCACCGCCCAGTTCAGGATACAGAACATCCCCAGCTCCTCAAAAGCAGCCCCCACGTGTGCTCCCTGTTATTACCTCCCACCAACCACTGCTTGGCTTCTGTCTCTATAGTTTTGTTTGCTTTTGAGCTTCATGCAAATGGATTCCTATACTCTGTGCTCTTTAATGCTTAACTTTTGCTCACCATTGTGTCTGTGAGATTCACCCCAGGGTTGCGTGGCACTTTGGTCACTGATTGCTGCATGTTATTCCACCAGGTGACCACACTTCAATGTACTTCTTTTGATGGATATCTAGGCTGTTTCCGTGGTTTTGGTTGGTCCAGGTCTCATTACTATCTACTGAAATGTATTTGGAGAAGGCGATGGTACCCCACTCCAGTACTCTTGCCTGGAAAATCCCATGGACGGAGGAGCCTGGTAGGCTGCAGTCCATGGGGTCGCAAAGAGTCGAACATGACTGAGCGACTTCCCTTTCACTTTTCACTTTCATGCATTGGAGAAGGAAATGGCAACCCACTCCAGTGTTCTTGCCTGGAGAATCCCAGGGACTGCGGAGCCTGGTGGGCTGCCGTCTCTGGGGTCGCACAGAGTCAGACATGACTGAAGTGATTTAGCAGCAGCAGCAGCAGCAGCAGCAGCAGCAGAATGTATTGGGTTGGTCAAAAAGTTTGCCTGGGTTTTCTGTCACGTTTGCAGAAAAATCCACACAAACTTTTTGGTCAACACAGTACATAACTTTTGGAGCTCCTTTCCAATTTAGGTTAGTTTTACCTAGGAGTGGGATTGTAAATCATAGGGTTTGCATACATTTAATTAGATTCTGCCAGTTTTCCAAAATGTTCCTCCCAATTTTCACCCCTGAGAGCACTGTGTCCGAGTTCCATTAGTTACATATCTTTACCAACATTTAGTATTGTTGGGTTTTAATATTTTTTATTTAAACAGTTTTTGACTCTCAACAAAATTGAATATCTTTTTGTATATTCATTGGCTATTTCAATGTCTTCTTCCTGAATTTCTTGTTCTGGGACTTCCCTGGTCGTACAGTGGTTAAGACTGTGTGCTTCCACTGCAGAGGGCATGGGTTTGATCCCTGGTGGGGGAACTAAATTCCCACGTGCCAAGAGATGTGGCCAAAAGAATAATAATAATAATAAAAGAGTGAGAGAAATTTCTTGTTCTACCTTTTGCCCATTAAAAAAATATTTCCCACATTGTTTACTCTAAGAGTCATAGTTCTTTTAAAATGACATATAAACATGCCGTACTTTATTTCCCTGTTTGTTCCTACTTCCAAATGCTCTCTACCCTACATTATGTTGCCTGGTTTATTAACAGAGTGAGATGAGAAGAACAAATGCTCTTGCATGATGAGGGAAGACAGAAATGATGCTGGGAGACTGTGGTGGGTGGTTGGAGCCAGGGGTCTGTGCAGAGTGAGAGGCGGAGAAGGCCTGTTTCCATGGCTGCCTCTACCACGCATGGCCTCACCCTCCTTTGCTGTCTTCCTTTTTAAAAAGCCACAATATTACAGCCTTGCTGCTGCCCTGATTTTATAAGTAAAACTTGCAGCCTTAGAAACAAAGCAAAGCCACGTTACTTTCAGGTGAGGAAGGCGGTAAGACTCTGGCTCTACTCACATTTTGGTGGCTGCCCCAGAAGGTGGTGTCCGCACGCAGGCTCTCTGTGCATCTGGTTTTTGTTCACTGTTGGGTCCCTGGGGCCTGGAGCAGTTCCTGGCATAAATATGGTGGCATGGAGGACTTCAGGGCTCCCTCTCATTTTGATGACTGCCTCCTGAGCCTCGTGCATGAGAAAGATGTGTTATTTGAGCTGAAGGAGCACCTTAGGACCAGAGCCTTCATGGAGCCCTTTGGTGGGGGATGAGGAATGTCCATGAGAGTCAACTGTTTAGTTACATACACAGGCTACAACTGTGCTGTAACCAGTACCCTTTCCCCATCAGTCTTAAGCCCTGGTATCTTTGGAGCCCTCGTGGACATTGTTGCTGCAGACCGCAGATGGAACCATTTCAATCAGACAGAGGAGTTTTAGTGAGAGATGGAGAGGTTGGGTTCTGCCATTTCTCTCAAGAATTTTCTTGGGCCTCTTAAGTTTTGTTCTCTTCTACCCCCTAGTACCGATCTACAAGCTAAGGAGTCCTGAGCAGGGCACACTTGGAGGCCGCATCTCGAAAAGGAGTAATGGGATTGCTCTGGACTTTTCGAGTGATTGGCAATAGTTAACATAGATTATTCCAAAGGGACACCTGGGTCAGGCAATTTAGAAAAAACAGCTTCTGTAGAAATGAATCAATGAATGAATGAGTGGAAGGCAGCCCCTACAATGACCTTCATCATGCCAATTGCACTTCCTACTAAACTGCAAATTCTTTAAGGACTGGCACTTGCTCCTTGAGAGTCTTAGCCATATTATACTTGCAGTGCCCTGTGAATGAATGAATGAGTGAATAACGCAGCTCTACTACTTGGCAATGTAGGTAAGTTATAAAATGAATTCTTTTGTATTCTTAACTCTTAGCCTTGCATCTGCATATGATAAACAGTTTAATAAACGTTTGTTGAATGAATGAATGACTGAATACATCTGTGCTCAGTCACGTAGTTGTGTCCAACTCTTTGTGACTCCATGAATTGTAGCCCACCAGGCTCCTCTGTCCATGAGCTTCTCCAGGCAAGAATACTGGAGTAGGTTGCCATGCCCTCCTTCAGGGGATCGTCCCGACCCAGGGATTGAACCTGTGCCTCTTGGGTCTCCTACACTGGAGGTGGATTCTTTACCACTAGTGCCACCTGGGAATACATTTCAGTTCAGTTCAGTTGAGTCGCTCAGTTGTGTTCGACTCTTTGTGACCCCATGGACTGTAGCACGCCAGGCTTCCATCTCCATCACCAACTCTCGGAGCTTACTCAAACTTATGTCCATTGAGTCAGTGATGCCATCCAACCATCTCATCCTCTCATTCCCTTCTCCTCCCACCTTCAATCCTTCCCAGCATCAGGGTCTTTTCAGAAGAGTCAGTTCTTTGCATCAGGTGGCCAAAGTTTTGGAGCTTCAGCTTTAGCATCACTCCTTCCAATGAACATCCAGGACTGATCTCCTTTAGGATGGACTGGTTGGATCTCCTTGCAGTCCAAGGGACTCTCTCAACAGTCTTCTCCAACACCACACTTCAAAAGCATCAGTTCTTAGGTGCTCAGCTTTCTTTATGGTCCAACTCTCACATCTATACATGACTATTGGAAAAACCATAGTTTTGACTAGACGAACCTTTGTTGGCATTTATAAATATGTAAAAAAATTTTTTTCTTTGACTTGCCTTGAAAGAAGTGGGAGTATGGATCTCCCTGGTGATCCAGTGATTAAGAATCTGCCTTATAATGCAAGGGACACAGGTTCAATCCCAGGAAGACACCACATGCAACTAAGCCCTCCAGCCACAATGACTGTAGCCCTCTTGCCTAGAGCCTGCTCTCCACAACAAGAGAGTAGCCCCTGCTCACCGAAAATAGAGAAAGCCCGTGTGCAGCAACGAAGACCCACCATAGCCAACAAATAAAATAAATCTAAAAAGAAAAAGAAAAAAAGGTGGGAGCAAACCCAACAGGGCCTGGTGAAGATGCAGGGCCCCTCAGTGGCGGGCTCAGTTCGGTGAGCAGGTTGAGCCTGGTCTGAGCCCTGCTGCGCTGCCCCACCTCTCTGCGCATGGAGGCCAGTTTTCTCCTGAGCGCCTTTTTCACACAGCAAATAAGCCTAGTTTTTTTTTGAAACATGAGACTTACATAAAGAAACTCACAATTGCCTCAGAAAATTACGTTCCCTGCTAAGCCCGTGCAATTGTCCTGGACGTTGATTTTCTGTCATGAATTGGGGCTTTGTTGTGATGGACTGAAATGTTCTAGAAAGAACTGCCGAGAGATCAAAGCCTCATCCGTAGGTCTGAGGCTGATGCAGGAACTTAAATGCTGGTAGCAAGCTCATTTCTCGAGAGAGAGCAAGGCCATGAATAGTATACATTTTCATTCCCATATTTCTAGTTTGAAGATCTCTGTCCCTGTTCTCTTAGTGATTGAGACAATCTTGTTTTATTTCTTTGTTCTTAAAAAAAAAACATACAAAGGAGAAAAGAGAAGAAAATAAAGCTACAGGTAGCTCACTAATTCAAGTGGGTAATAGCTTCCCCAAGCCACAGTTATATTACCATACAGTTGGGAAACTTTGTATTTACGAAACAGAACTGCCTTGGAAATCATTACATAATTCTAATCAGAATGCAGACTTCCTAACTGCATTTCACACAGAGGCATTTTTTCAACTGTTATGATTTATTGTTCAATAACTATTCCTTTTTAAAAAAAATAGCATCAAAATCAGTGATTCTTCTTTCTGTACAATTTCAGAGGGCAGAAAACTTAGTTAGAACTAAATACACACATAATGTAATGTTTTAAGGTTTGATTGTTTGAATGAAAGTAGAACCCTATGTAGTGTGATTTGTGATTTGACTTATTGAGAAATAACTTGAGTTGAATTTAATTCCCTGGAATACAATAATAGCAACCCTCTACCCCCGCTCTCCACCCCCAGACTTAAAAAAAAATTTTTTTTTTTTTCTGTGCTGCAGGATCTTAGCTCCTGCGCCAGGGATTCAACTCATACCCATGTCCCTTGCAGTGAAAGCATGGAGTTCTTTTTTTTTTAAGTTTTTGAAATTTAAATTTAGTTATTTTTAATTGGAGGATAATTACTTTACAACACTGTTGGTTTCTGCCATATATCAACATGAATCAGCCATAGGTATATGTATGTCCCCTCCCTCTTGAACCTCCTACCTCCCACGAGAAGCATGGAGTCTTAACCACTGGGCCAGAAGTCCCCATCCCCAGACTTTGAAAACAGGGAGGGATCTTGGAGCTGTCCCTGGTCTGGATTTACAGTTCAAACTGAAACGGAGCAGGACCCTACGGTCCTTGCCCCTACACCATGTCCTCTGCCTGCCTTTTGTCTGTCGAAAACATTAATCAAAGAATAAGTTTAATCAGAGAAGTGAGAAATGCTGAAACAAAGGGAAACAGTCAAAGGAGACTAAGCAATAATAATGTAGTTATTAAGCAGAGGCAAGGATCTTTAGTTCCCCCTCAGGAGCTTCCCTGGTGGCTCAGATAGTAAAGAATCTGCCTGCAATGCAGGAGACTCAAGTTCCATCCCTGGGTTGGGAAAATCCCCTAGAGAAGGGAATGGCAACCCACTCTAGTTATTCTTACCTGGAGAATTCCATGGACAGAGGAGCCTGGTGGGTTATAGTCCATGGGGTTGCAAGGAGTTGGACGTGATTGAGCCATGTAATTAAAAGATGCTTACTCCTTGGAAGGAGAGTTGTGACCAACCTAGACAGCATATTCAAAAGCAGAGACATCACTTTGCCAACAAAGATCCATCTAGTCAAGGCTATAGTTTTTCCAATGATCATGTATGGATGTGAGAGTTGGACTATAAAGAAAGCTGAGTGCCGAAGAACTGATGCTTTTGAACTATGATGTTGGAGAAGACTCTTGAGAGTCCCTTGGACTGCAAGAACATCCAACCAATCCATCCTAAAGGAGATCAGTCCTGGGTGTTCATTGGAAGGACTGATGCTGAAACTGAAACTCCAATACTTTGGCCACCTCATGCGAAGAGTTGACTCACTGGAAAAGACCCTAATGCTGGGGGGGATTGGGGGCAGGAGGAGAAGGGGACGACAGAGGATGAGATGGCTGGATGGCATCACCGACTTGATGCACATGGGTTTGGGTAGACTCTGGGAGTTGGTGATGGACAGGGAGGCCTGGCGTGCTGCGATTCATGGGGTTGCAAAGAGTTGGACACGACTGAGCGACTGAACTGAGCAACTAACACACACACACAAGGGCTATAGATAATATTATGAGGCATATCCCATGAGTTGTCTTATATATACAAAAACACCAGGTGAAAAGTTCACTGCATGATGACCAGACTGTGACCAGGACAACAGCTGCCACAATTCTGAGAATTAGCCGCAAAGAAATGGGAAGAAATGGACCCTGGAACTGAAGATTAACTGTACCTAAAACAACCAAGATGATGCTGGTCGGAACACTGATGACCAGTTTCAAGATGACTGTTAGAAATGTACTGTGGTGTTTCTGCATGTAGCCCCCCAAACCCCAGCTGCTGGCATCTAAAATAAAGCAAGCTTTCCTTTCCATCAACTTGGCTTGTTTATCGGCTTTTGAGTGGCGAGCAGCCGGATCCCATACACTCTCGGTAACAAGACCAGAGGTACTGTGATTTCCCAAATGTCACTCAGCTAGTGAGGGCAGAGTGGGAGAGAACACAGCCATTCCAGCCTAGGCTTTCTCCACTCTCTCCAACAGGAATATGATCAATCTATATGCGTTGAGGGCTAGAGTTCTGGATAGAAGCATTCTCTCATTGTGAGACGAAGGTGTGGGCAGAGGTGTAAAGAAGTGGTAGTGAGCAAACCAGCAATGATGCAGACTCAGGAGGCCAGGACAACCCAAGACAGGCTCGGTCACCTCGATTGTACCACAGGTAGGACATGGAGGGCAAGGACCCCTCTCCAGACCCAGCGATTATGCCCTGGAGACATAACCAAAGAGGCGTTCTTTCAGAGCTTCCCAGAGCCTAGAGTAAACTCATGGATTCTCCTTAACCATACGCTGAATCCTGTTTTAAAATAATCTGCTCACATAGCTGGTTTTCCCATCTAACGTGTGAATCCTTCAGGACAAAGGCAGTATCTGGTTCATTTTTGAAATTCTACTGGGCATAGTGACTGGCACAAAAACAGCTCATCAAATGTTTACAAAATAAATAAACAATGGCAACTTTCCCATTTAGAGCCAACCCCAGTGCAGAATAAAATCACAACCACCCATTGCCTAATAAAGTTGAACTTGTTCATCCCTCTGACCCATAGTTTTATTGCTAGAAAGATGCTTGCCCATGAGCATCAAGAATAGAACATTGCAAAAATGTTGGTAGCAGGATGTTCATAACAACTCCAAATGGAAACAACCCACATTTCAGTGGAATGCATGTGTGAGTGCTAAGTTGCTGCAGTCGTGTCTGACTCTTTGCGACCTCATGGACTGTAGCCTGCCAGGCTCCTCTGTCCGTAGGATTTCCCAGGCAAAGAACACTAGAATGGGTTGCCGTTTCCTACTAAAGGTGATCTTTCTGACCCAGGGATCAAACTCAAGTCTCTCGTGTCTCCTGCGTTGGCAGGCAGATTCTTTACTACTGCACTACCTGGAAAGTCCCACATAGTTCATAATAAAAAGTTTCAAACAATACACCACCAACAAACAAACCCATATGGAAGCTCTCCATAGTACTTTCATCTTTTCTGCCCACAGAGGTGGGGAGGAATCTGCTGGGGAGCCCAAGGCCCTTGAACAGTCTGGCTCTACATGGAATGGGTTTGGAACCCCATCCATTTCAGAGCCTATCTGCTAAGTGCTGTTCCTCTGATTGCAGGGGTCTGTCTGTAGAATAGACAAGGACAGGGAAGGGCAACTGTCCTCGCCCCAGGGGGAACTGGGTGCCTCCCCAAAGGACCACTTCCAGCATCCTTGAGGGAGGAAGAATGAATCAACAGCCTCCTGCCAACCCATCACAGTTTACCAAGGGTCTGTGCCTAACAGGTACTGGGTGTCCATTAGCAGACACCCTCTTTGGGACTCGACATTCATACATCCTTGTGAGAAGCAAGCTTTTTTCCTCTGGGAGATCACAGAACTGGCCCTTTGACAAGTACAGCATATAGTTTTCTCAAAAAACAAGGGAGGAGGAGAGCTTTTGACAGGGTGCCTTGTTGGTGGTCTGTGTCCTCTTCCCATCACACGGGGCACAATAGTTTATAGCCCAAGTTTTGAAGTCTCAGAAGGACCTGGGTTTGAATTTGGGCCCTAGCTCTTGTCCCTGAACGAGGTCCCAACCTTTCTAATCTCCATCTATTCATCTGTAAAAGGGACATAACACCAGTGGGACCTAGGAGGCTGCTGTAAACATTCAATAAGATAATGCATGTGAAGCCCCTAGCTTGGCCCATAGAAGGAGCTCAGTAAACATTTACTGAATGAATGGCCTCTGGCCAGCGCTCACCAGCCTGTGAAGAGCCCAGGCTCTGATCGTCACATTCAAGGATTGTGACTGAAGATGTGACAAGATGGTGGTTCCAGAGAAAGGCCAGGTCGTTGATACTTAGGACAGGCCCAGCTGGCCGAGTCTTGACGGGCTCACCAGGTTCTGGTCTCTCATCCTCAGCTGTCTGAGTCTCATAACTCAGTGTTATTCATTTACCCAGAAGAAAGCACTTGGAAACCAACTGAGAGAGTGATATGAAAATTGGACCCATGTGTTAATTTACTACTGAAAACATCAGCGCCCCAGTGGAGACCTGCATTTGGAATGAACTGGTCAGGGCTATCGTCCTTTTAGGAAAGAGGTTAGGACTATCACTGCGCTCTGGACTGGATCCACAGAGTGGACCAGCGCCTGGGTCCCCTGGGCACCGTGCCTTCTCGTCTGAACAGTGCAGGAAGCCAACAACCCACTCCAGCGCTGTGTTCAGGTCTCCACTCTGGATCCCAGCTCCTCACCTGTGAGAGGAAGGCGGCAGCCAGTCACTTCCTCCTGACTCTCCTCAGACAGATGACCACAGGCGGAGGGGAAGTGAGAGGGGCCTGGGAGGGACCGCATGCACGGCCTCGCTCCCAGAGCGCCCCACCACCTGGACCTGGCTGAGGCCGCGATTAGAGACTCGGGCCAGGCCCGGACTTCATGCAGCTCCCTGCGGCCAGGATGGTCCCAGACACTGTCACCAAATCTTCTGCTGTGCTCACCTCGCCTCTCCAATTTCCAAGACAATTTTGTTTTTAATCCAGACAAAACCATCTCCAAACAGACACTGAAAAAAACAGTTGTGAGGGAGCACAAAAATAGGGGCAATGTGCTACCTGAAGGGATGGGTGAGGTAGGGGCCAACTGGTGGCTTGGTCTTGCTTGTTGTCTGGGTGTCCCAGTGACTCCCCAACAAACAGCACCCTCTTCTCGACCCTGGACTTTAGAGGCATTGAGAAATAAAAGAGGAAAGAAAAACATCCCCCTTCTTACAGAGAGGGGCCAGCTTGGAGGATAAAACTCTGGGTCAGGCATCCTGCTAATACTGAACTCCAGAAAGGGGCAGACTTTGGGAGCCTGCCTGGACCTGCATGGGTGTGGGAACAAGGGTGCCTCTGTCTCCTATGGGCAGGGGAGTAAAGGAGGAGGGAGAGGCCAGGACTGTGCTTGGAAAATCTTTCCCACCAGGAGTGAGGAAGAGTCCTTCCCTCTTAACATCAATGGTGGTGGGTTTGGGGATGCTCGTGGGTTCCTGTATACTTGTAACCCCCAGTTTTTTATTAAGTAAGTATGAGGCATCTCTTATCCCTTCCTTCTTTTTGTTTGAAACATTGCCTATATGATACCATGAAAATGTTTCCCTCAAGAAAAATGGTACTGATGCAGGAATAGAGATATAGACATAGAATGAGCACGTGGACATGAGCGGGAAGTGGAGGGTGGGGCAAACTGGAACAGTACCCCTGACTTTTGTACACTATCATGTATAAAATATTAACAGGTAGCTAGTGGGAAGCTGCTCTATAGCAGAGGGAGCTCAGTTCAATGCTCGGTGATAACCTAGAGGGGTGGGATGGGAGTGGGGAATGGGAGGAAGGTCCAAGAGGGAGGGCATATAAGTAAACATACAGCTGATTCACATTGCTGTACAGCAGAAACTAACACAAAATTGTAAAGCAATTATACTTTAAAAAGCAGAAGAAAAAAAAAGAAAGAAAACATCCCCAAGCCCAGTGTAGCAGCCTCTGTGGGTGCCTACCCCCTCTCCACGTCCTCTTGTCTCCTCTACTCAGGATGTCCCATCTCCATTCCAGCAGCTGAGATCTGCTCTGGTTGATGATGTAGAAATGCTCCAGCTCCCTTGCCCTGGTGCTGGGATCATTCTGAAGCTTCTAGAATTTCCCTTCTGGATTAAGCTTCAACTGCCTTCAGAGGGAACCATTTGATAAAGTAGCCTGTTTTGGTGACAGTCCCTCTTATGTCTCATTTCTTTCCCACCTCCCTCCCACTCCAAAATAAACCATCACCCAAGTCCTGAGTCAGGTCTGCTTCTGGGGGAACCCAAATTAAGGCACTCTGGGCTGAGTGACACTCTTCCTTTTCACTCTGTCCTTGGTACAGGCATGGAAAGCACTGGATTTTGAGAGTACACCCTCATCTTGTGACTGACAGTTCCAAGTTCAGTTCAGTTCAGTTACTCAGTCATGTCCAACTCTTGGTGACCCCATGGACTGCAGCACACCAGGCTTCCCTCTCCATCGCCAACTCCTGGAGCTTGCTCAAACTCATGTCCGTCATGTCGGTGATGCCATCCAACCATCTCATCCTCTGTTGTCCCCTTCTGCCTTCAATCTTTCCCAGTGTCAGGGTCTTCTCTAATGAGTCGGCTCTTTGTATCAGGTGGCCAAAGTATTGGAGTTTCAGCTTCAACATCAGTCCTTCCAATGAATATTCTGGACTGATTTCCTTTAGGATGGATTGGTTGGATCTCCTTGCAGTCCAAGGGACTCTCAAGAGTCTTCTCCAACACCACAGTTCAAAAGTATCAATTCTTTGGCACTCAGCTTTCTTTATGGTCCAACTCTCACATCCATACATGACTACTGGAAAAACCATAGCTTTGACTGTATGGACCTTTGTTGGCAAAGTGATGTCTCTGCATTTTAATATGCTGTCTAGGTTGGTCATAGCTTTTTTTCCAAGGAGCAAGCATCTTTTAATTTCATGGCTGCAGTCACCATCTGCAGTGGTTTTGGAGCCCAAGAAAATAAAATCTGTCACTGTTTCCACTGTTTCCGCATTTATTTGCCATGAAGTTATGGGACCAGATGCCATGATCTTAGTTTTTTGAATGTTGAGTTTTAAGCCAGCTTTTTTAATCTCCTCTTTCATTTTCTTCAACAGGCTCTTTAGTTCCTCTTTGCTTTCTGCCATAAGGGTGGTGTCATCTGCCTATCTTAGGTTACTGATATTTCTCCCGGCAATCTTGATTCCAGCGTGTACTTCATTCAGCACAGCATTTTGCATGATGTATTCTGCATATAAGTTAAATAAGCAGGGTGACAGTATACATCCTTGATGTATTCCTTTCCCAATTTGGAACTAGTCCATTGTTCCATGTCCAGTTCTAACTGCTGCTTTTTGACCTGCACACAGATTTCTCAGGAGACAGGTATGGTGGTCTGGCATTCCCATCTCTTTAAGAATTTTCCACAGTTTGCTGTGATCCACATAGTCAAAGGCTTTGGTGTAGTCAATGAAGCAGAAGTAGATGTTTTTCTGGAAACCTCTTGCTTTTTCTATGATCCAACAGATGCCTTTCTTTGGAATTGAAATGAAAATTGACCTTTTCCAGTCCTGTGGCCACTGCTGGGTTTTCCAAATTTTCTGATAAAACATGGTCCACTGGAGAGGCGAATAGCAAACCACTTCAGTATTCTTGCCTTGAGAATGCCATGAAGAGTATGAAAAGGCAAAAAGATATGACACTGAAAGACTGACTCCTCAGGTTGGTAGGTGCCCAATATGCTACTGGAGAAGAGCAGAGAAATAGCTCCAGAAAGAATGAAGAGGCTGAGCCAAAGCAAAAACAACATCCAGTTATGGATGTGACTGGTGATGGAAGTATAGTGTGATGCTGTAAAAAGTAATATTGCCTAGGAACCTGGAATATTAGGTCCATGAATCAAGGTAAATTGGAAGTGGTCAAACGGGAGATGGCAAGAGTGAACATCGACATTTTAGGATAATTCCAAAGAGCTGCCTTTTTATAGGTGGCCAGTCACTTGTCCTGGTTCGAGAAGGACTGTCCAATTCACACCTGCAGTCTTGGTGTCCACCTGCTCTAGCTTTTCTCTTGGAAGAAAGTGTCCTGTCTTGGATGATAAATTATATCGTCTCCCTGCTTCCCTGGTGGTTCAGATGGTAGAGAATCTGCCTGCAATTCTGGGTTCAATCCCTGGATCAGGAAGATCCTCTGTAGAGGGGAATGGCTATCCACTCCAGTATTCTTGCCTAGAGAATCTCATGGACAGCGAAGCCTGGGAGCTATAGTCCACGGGGTCGCAAAAGAGTCGGACATGACTGAGAGACTAACACTTTCCCATTTTCAGGAAAGCTGTGGTCAGCAGGGGTAGTGTGATCTGATAGGACCTAGACTGTTAGAGCTGGAAGGGGTTTGGGATTCATCTAGTACAAGCTATTTGTTTACAGAAGAGGCAGTGGAGGCCCTGGGCACTAGGAGCACTGCTCATGGTCAGGCATTTATTGGCAGAGCTGCCCTGGAGGCCAGGTCATCCCCTGTTTGAAACAACCCAATCTTCCCTTCCCTGGGCCTAGAGTCAGGGTCTTCCAAGCAGGCTATAAATTGCCTTTGCCACATTGATCTTACTGTGGAGTCAAAGACATCTTTATTTTTAATAACTGGCTATGTACTAAATCTCTGATATTAGGAAGCTTGACCAGGGCTTGGGGAAGCCCTATTTCCATTTCATAGTCTGGAAATAAGTTGCCCTGCTGTCCACTAGATGGTGTCCCATACACGTACACACCCCCATGCACACGTCACTGGAGCTGCACAAGTAAGCGTGATGTTGGGGAAAGGTCTAATCCGCCCCGGTTTGGCAGTCTCGTTTTGTTCACAGGCAGCACACTTTAAAAGAGATTTGGGAACTGGCAGGAGAGGAGGAAGATGTGCCTTTAGACAGTCTCTCTGGTTGCTCTGTTGCAAGACAGGAGGCAGAGAAAAACAGGGGCTGTCGGAGCCACCCTGGTGGGGGGTGATGGTGGCCTGGACCATGACTGTGTGCGATAGGAACAGAGAGATGGATCTGGAGGCTGGACAGACAGGCAGGCCTAGACAAAAGATCGGATCTGGCACTCCTTGAACTTACTAGTTTCCATCTCTCTTTCTATCAGATGGCAGAGGTGTTAGATTGTCAGTGCCACATCGATACTCAAAATAGGTAGACTTTTTTGGATAATAATGAATAAAACAGCTAAGATGTATTGAGTGCTTGTGTGAGCCCTTCTAAGTACGTTACGTGTATTCCTTTCCTTTATTTCCCCTCAAACACACATCTTGGGCCCCTGCCTAGATCAGAATCTTCAGGACTGCTGGACCTGAGCCAGTGTATTTTGAAAAATCTCACCACAGGTGACCCTTATTTACCTCTGGCCCTGGTGGGAGAAGCAGCTGAGGCGCAGTCTGTGAGGCTGACTTGGGGCTCTTACTTGGCAAGGCTGCTGGTCAAGGCCTCCCAGTGGCCTTAGGCCATGTCTCTCTTCCTCTCTGACCTTCTCCTCACTTCAAACTGCCACATACCGCACACGCTCTCTTTCCTCATTTTTCCCTTTCTTCTTCACAGAACACCTCCAGGCCCTCTCAGTCTCTCTCTGTCCCTCAACCCTCCTGTAAATTGTGCACAGCCCTAGAGCAGATCCTTGGTGGTGGACCCGTCCCCTCAGGCGAGAAGGCCTGGCCACCAGTACTCTCCAGAGAGGATGCTGCCCTCACAGCCTGGCTCCTGTCCTCTTGCCGGGCAGCCTCTGGACTCCTCCTCAAGGCCCACAGCCGTACACCACAGCCCTTCCCTCCCCTTCTTCCTGCTTGCACCCCGGAGCACACAGAGAAGAGCGCAGGCCTGGGCCCAAGGAGGTCTGAGGATACGACTGTAGGAAAGCCCTTGCTTTGCTGCCCCACATCCAACAAAACTGAGAGCCAGAGCTGGATTTAGTTCAACAACCATTCATCGGGCATTTACTGCACACCAGTTGCCAAGCTAGGCTTTGGGGTTACCAAGTCTCCTTCCTCCCACCTAAGCACCTCATTTCTGCTCTCAGGTACAGCCACAAAACACCTGTTACAGGACACCTGAGAGAAGGTGCCCATGCATTGGTCACAGGGAAAAGAGGGATGTTAACTGAGGCTGTGAGAGCCCAAGAAAGCCTCCAAGGAACACTACTGCCCCTGAAAACTTTGCTTAAGTGTTGCATCCCCCTAGAATATCTCAAGTCCCATTAAGAAGGCCCCCAGGTGCTCCCAGCAACCCTGAGGTAGGAGATAGATGGATCCCTGGGCTGGACAACTGGTGTTTGTCAACTGGAGTAAAACTGAAGCTTTGTTTTCCTCCAAACACTCAAAGGACAAAGCTAGTGGCAAAAGCTGAGCTCTGCTGGAGTAAAGAGATAAGGTACCCACTCTTGAGGTCAAGGAAAACTTCCCTGTCTGCATATGTGTTGGAAGGCTCCTCGGGGGTCAAAAAGGGAGGGGGCCCCACTGCATAATAAGTGTGGACATGCACCCACAGGCTTCTGTGGTGGGATCCATCTTAGCAAAAAAATTGTGCATGCATGCCAGGGAGGGTCACACCTGACTGGTGTGAAAATAGAAACAAGATAATTGACCAAAGGTAAACAAAGACCCAGAAGGACAGTCCTATATAAGTGATTTACATCACCTCTTTACTGATCCTTTACAACTCTTCATCAGAGAGGACACCCATACCCTTTCTTTCCAGTGCTTATTTCTGCCTTGCTTCTGTCTTAAATAAATAAACTGTTTCTCTGTGTGCTCTCCTATAAATTGTGCTGTGTCTCTAATAATAAATATCGTACCTATTTTTGCATTTTTTGCCTCCTTGAAACATTTTTGCTTTCAAACAGAGCAAGAGCCTGGGCCACTTTGCTTCTAACCTCTAGCCCCTGGTCTAGCAGCTAGGATTCCTAGTTTTCATCCAAGCATTGTGTGTGCATACTAATTCGCTTCGGTCATGTCAGATTCATTGTGACCCTATGGACTGTAGCCTGCCAGGCTTCTCTGTCCATGGGATTCTCCAGGCAAGAATACTGGAGTGGGTGCCATACTCTCCTTCAGGGGATCTTCCTGACCCAGGGATCAAACTGGAGTCTTTTACTGTCTCCTGTACTGGCAGGCAGGTTTTTTTGTTTGTTTGTTTTGCCACCAGTACCACCTGGAGATCCCTTCCATCCAAGCTGCTGCTGCTGCGAAGTCGCTTTAGTCGTGCCCGACTCTGTGCGACCCCATAGACGGCAGCCCACCAGGTTCCCCCGTCCCTGGGATTCTCCAGGCAAGAACACTGGAGTGGGTTGGCATTTCCTTCTCCAATGCATGAAAGTGAAGATCTTTCTTCAGGACCTCTCACAACCGTCTCTCTGAGATCGCCCCCATGGCAGTTACTGCATGCTATGGAGAGCTGTGATTCCCAGGGTCCCTCTGCGGTGAGCAACTTCAGGCTGGAACCATGTCCCCACTTCCCACCCCCAGAAACTAGGGCCTGCTGCACAGTAGGTGCTATGTGTTTGCTTGTTGAATGAATAGGAGGTGCCGTCTGAGTTGGGCCTTAGTGGATGGGGAGGATTTAGAGGATAAAGTTGTGGGTAGGGGTGCAGGGAGCGGGAGGTGGGATCAGGAAGAAAGGAAACACAGAGAGAGGCCTGGCCACTTTGGGGCCCCCTTCGCTGGTTACTCTCTGGGGCATCTGAGCAGCAGGCCACTGCCCCCACCCCCCCTCCACCCCAGCCAGCTCTGCAAGGCCAACCTCCTCTCTTAGAGACAGGAGCACACACCCAGGGTCTACACCCCCATCCCCTTGTTCTCTGGGAGGAGATGTGTGTGGGATTGACACCCCTCCAGCTGGGAGTGACCCCCTCTCTCTCCCTCCCCAGCAGCCGTAGCTGAGCCTGTTGATCTCATCTCTGGATGAACTTAATCACCAGGGAAGCTTTTTAAAAATATGGATGTCTTATTTAATTGGTCTGTGGTGGGGCTCGGGGATCATCACTTTTAAAGCTCCTCTGGTGATTCTAAGGCGCAGCCAGCATGGAGATAGCACTGAGCCAGCCCCCAGCTGGGGCAGGATCCACCCCCAGCCAGAAGCCTCTCTCTCCCTCTGCTTTGATCTTCTCCAAGCCCTCTTCCTAGCAGTTTTATCTCAAGCAGTACATCCCAGAGCCCTCTTGGCACTGAATTATACCCATCCCAGCAGATGGCTGCAGGGAGAATGACTGAGGCTGGAGCTGTAAAGACATCTCCTGGCAAATAAATTAAAGTGTTCAATCATCCAGATGAGAGCCAAGACTAGAGAGATTCTCAGCCCCCAGTCCCGGAGAGAAAGACAGGGGGCCCAAGGAGCATAGGATGGGGGAGAGCTGGCCAAGGCTGTCTCTCTGAGAAGCCACGGTAGCGGAGGGAGACAAGGCAGTGTGTTGAGAGGCAAGTATCTGGGCCTTTTTCCAGGAACTGCCAGGGGGGACATCAGCGAAGGATCACAGCTTCCACCCACGTGGCCGTCCTGTCTGTGGGATGCTGTAGGCAAGTGGAGAGAGAGCTGGTTAGGCATGGTGGTGAGGAGCCAGGCCTGGAGACGGGTGCCCAGCTGTGCTCGGTCTGTTCCTTGATCACAGATGGTTCTCCAGGCAGCAGTTCATCTTGGTGCCCTTGGGCAGGAGAGCTTTCACACTTACCAGAGAGTCAGATGCCCAAATATGGCGCTTCAAGCCAGCATCATTGTCTGCACACTCCACTAACCGCCCTTTTGGGCTCTTCACTTTTGATTCCAGACAGCTCTGAGAAGGCAGTAGCCATCCCAAAACAAACTGGAGTTGCATCTTGGTGGGGGATTTCCATGGCACCTATAATAGCACAATTGCTGGGTTAGACAGCCCCTGCTTGGCACTCTTAAAATTTCACAGCACACATGCTGAGGTTTGGATTAACATTGTTAAATTGAGTCACCATTCTGATTGGACATATTTAAGAGGTTTTTCCCCACATAAGTGAAAAAACATATATCCTCCTATAAATGACGAAATGGGTTATCTGCATCCTCTGGTTAAGAATTTCACTTTGCCTGCACATCTTGGAATCGCGCAGAGGGCGGTGAGGGCCTGGAGGGTGTGGCTGGGCTGTTCCCCGTTCAGGTACCTGACACCCCAAGGAAGCATTACCAACACTGTGCCCATCAGAAGGGAGGCTGGAACGATGAACATGGTGCGTTTCCCAGGGGAGGGCACAGACCTGGGCGAGTACAGCCTGGGGTGAGGACCTTGGGCTGCCAAGAAAGACGATTTATTCCTCACCCAGAGGCGGTTATCAATTTCCAATTAGCTGGAGGCGTGGAATTCCAATTAACCCGGGCAGCTGCGGGCTCCAGACTCCACCTTGTTAATGAAAGCATGGGGCCTGCTGGAGACAGCGATGAATAAGGATGGAAGTCAAATTAGGTTATCCCTAGAGAGGGACATCCAGGCTTTGGTCTGAGGCTGTCAGCTCACCTCTGGCAGAGCTGGGCGTTCCCCTGGGCTGGGCTGCTGGAGATGGGAGATTTTTACCCTTGAAGCTGAGCCTCAGGGCTCTGTACTCCCTTCCAGAGAAGAAAAGAAAATGAGAGTCATGTGGGACTCTTTTCAACCCATGGACTATATACAGTCCATGGAGTTCTCTAGGCCAGAGTACTGGAATGGGTAGCCTTTCCCTTCTCCAGGAGATCTTCCCAACCCAGGGATAGAACCCAGGTCTCCCGCATTGCAGGCAGATTCTTTACCAGCTGAGCCACAAGCGAAGCCCAAGAAAACTGGAGTGGGTAGCCTATCCTTTCTCCGGTGGATCTTCTTGACCCAAGAACTGAACCGGAGTCTCCTGCATTGCAGGCAGGTTCTTTACCAACTGAGCTATCAGTTGGTAAAGCAGGGGCCTAAGCCAGAGCTGTGGGTTTTTCTGCCATCTTGGTCTTCTAGTATGCAGGAACACTGGAGTCCCAGGTCCTGCGAGGGCTCTGGGTGGAGGGCTGCATCGACTATCCACGTGTAGATGAGGCAAGGGGACCAGGAATGGCTGGCCCCTCAGAGCGATGGAGGCGGCTTAGACTCCATGATGGTTATTCTGATCAGCCTTAGGCTTCAGCTCATAGACAGAACCCAGCCTGTTTGCCGTAACAGGAAAGGAGGGAACATCGACTGGGGGTAACAGTCTTTAGAGTGGTTGTTGCTGGGCAGTCTGTGGGAAGCAACTGACACTCCCTTCTGCAGAGGCAGAGCCTCTGGGGAGTGGCAGCTTCCCTTCCTGATTTGCCCTAGTCTATCAGACGCAAGCAGGCTTTCATAAAACTCAAGGAGACGTCTGCTGAGAACATTAATTCAACGGGCAATGAAGTGCTTCTCTGGGGAAACTCCATGCTTGTTCTCTCCTCCCACCTCCCCCTTGGCTGCTCAGAGGGGTTGGGTCTGAAGTGTGGATGGAGCCCAGTCTGGGAGCGCTGGTGACCCAAAGCTCAGACAGCCCAAGGCTCAGGACCAGCCCTAGGGTGGAAGCAGCTGGGGAACGTAACAGAGGAGGTGGGCGTGTGGCACCCAGGTCACTACCTTCATGACCATCATAAACCCTCCCACTACTGGATGTGCCCAGCACTAGATGAGGGGATGAAGATATGTGGGAGGATGGAGGAGAATGGGCAACAGAATTAAACAAACACTTCTTCAGTGAAGCCTCGAGGCTGAAGAGCCAAAGACTTGGGTTGCATTCACAGATGTGAATCCCGTAAACCTGGTTCCTTGGCTCAAGCACAGAAGGTCCTAAGAGGAGCTGGGCCTGTCCACAGACCCGGAGGGAGTGGCCTTTACAGAAGCCCTGCTGGGTGAGCCAGTCAGACATTATATCCATCTAAAGACAGAAGACAAAGCATCGTCCCAGGCAAGTGAAGTCCACAGCAGAATAGGGACACAGAGCATGGGATCCATCAACAGATCCCATGCTTTCTGTCCTCACAGCCTGAATTCAGTGGTTCTCAGTCTCTCAGTCCTTAAAGAGTCTTGAGGATGAGCTATAAATGTGAAGATGCCCAGGCCTCACTCCCAATTCTGACTAAGAAGGTCTGGAGTGGGCCCCAGGGATCTGCATTTTAACCACGAGAGCCCATGGGCCCACACTTGGGGAAGCATTGCCATGGTCCAGCAAGACGAATAAATGTCAGTGAAGATTTCCAGTTGCTTTAAATTCTCAAAGAGTCTCAAATTAATTAACAAGCATTTTCTGAGCACCTATAATTATAGCCTCAAATCAGGCCTGGCTTCAGAGGTGAGCACATGGGTTGTACAGGGCCCCACAGATAGAAGGGCCTGCATGTGTTAGGTTTAATGCTCAGTAGTGGGTGCCCTTGGAATGCTTAGTAACTTTATGAATTTGAGCTTCTGTAAGTGAAGTCTGGTGGGAAAAGATCATGACAAGGACTTGAAGCCTGGATTCACAACCACTGCCTGGCTCCCAGGCCCTTCTGTGCCTGAACTGTGACAGTTTGTCTTCCATCCCAACCCCGCTGGCTCTCAGCGCCCGTTGGTGTCTGGTGGTCGTTGGACAGCAGGGCCCAGCCTCTCTCTGACCCCCACCTCCTAGTTCCTGGTGCAGGGTCCGGGAGTGGGGGGCTACTCATTCTGGGAATCACCCCTCTGTTGTGGACTGGGGCAGTGGGCCACTGCTAACAGGAGATGCCTGACTCAAAGTTCGTAGTCCTGGCTTCCTGAGCTCCGAAAGGTTACAGTTCCCTGACTTCAGTGAAAAAGGTTATTGAACATCTTTCACCTGAAATCTCACTTAATTTTCTTATTTCCTGGTGCCTAGGACACTTGTATGTATTGCGGTTGTTCACTTGCTCAGTTCAGTTCAGTTCAGTTCAGGTGAGTCACTCAGTCGTATCCGACTCTTTGCAACCCCATGGACTGCAGCACGCCAGGTTTCCCTGTCCGTCACCAATTCCTTGAGCTTGCTCAAACTCATGTCCGTCATGTCGGTGATGCCAGCCAACCATCTCATCCTCTGCTGTCCCCTTCTCCTCCTGCCTTCAATCTTTCCCAGCATCAGTTCAGTTCAGTTCAGTCACTCAGTTGTGTCGGACTCTTTGCAACTCCATGAATCGCAGCACGCCAGGCCTCCCTGTCCATCACCAACTCCTGGAGTTCACTCAGACTCATGTCCATCGAGTCAGTGATGCCATCCAGCCATCTCATCCTCTGTTGTCCCCTTCTCCTCCTGCCCCCAATCCCTCCCAGCATCAGAGTCTTTTCCAATGAGTCCACTCTTCACATGAGGTGGCCAAAGTACTGGAGTTTCAGCTTCAACGTCAGTCCTTCCAATGAATATTCAAGACTGATTTCCTTTATGATTGACTGGTTGGATCTCCTTGTAATTCAAGGGACTCTCAAGAGTCTTCTCCAACACCACAGTTCAAAAGCTTCAGTTCTTTGGCACTTGGTTTTCTTTATGGTCCAACTTTATGATGACTGGAAAAACTATAGCTTTGACTGTATGGACCTTTGTTGGCAAAGTAATGTCTCTGCTTTTTAATATGCTGTCTATATTGGTCATAGCTTTTCTTCCAAGGAGCAAGCATTTTAATTTCATGGTTGCAGTCACCATCTGCAGTGATTTTGGAGCCCCCCCCAAATTAAAGTCTGCCAGTGTTTCCATTGTTTCCCCATTTATTTACCATGAAGTTATGGGACCAGATGCCACGAACTTAGTTTTCTGAATGTGAGTTTTAAGCCAGGTTTTTCACTCTCCTCTTTCCCTTTCTTCAACAGACTCTTCAGTTCCTCTTCACTTTCTGCCATAAGAGTGATATCATCTGCATATCTGAGGTGATTGATATTTCTCCCAGCAATCTTGATTCCAGCTTGTGCTTCATCCAGCCCAGCATTTTGCATGATGTATTCTGCATATAAGTTAAATAAGCAGGGTGACAATATACGGCTTTGACATACTCCTTTCCCTATTTGGAACCAGTCTGTTGTTCCATGTCCAATTGTAACTGTTGCTTCCTGACCTGCATACAGATTTCTCAGGAGGCAGGTAAGGTGGTTTGATATTCCCATTTCTTTAAGAATTTTCCACAGTTTGTTGTGATCCACACAGTCAAAGGCTTTGGCATCATCAATAAAGCAGAGATAGATGTTTTTCTGGTACTCTTGCTTTTTCGATGATCCAGCGGATGTTGGCAATTTGATCTCTGGTTCCTCCGCCTTTTCTAAAACCAGCTTGAACATCTGGAAGTTCACAGTTCATGTACTGTTGAAGCCTGGGTTGGAGAATTTTGAGCATTACTTTGCTAGCGTGTGAGATGAGTGCAATTGTGCGGTAGTTTGAGCATTCTTTGGCATTGCCTTTCTTTGGGATTGGAATGAAAACTGACCTTTTCCAGTTCTGTGGCCACTGCTGAGTTTTCCAAATTTGCTGGCATATTGACTGCAGCACTTTCACAGCATCATCGTTTAGTGTTTTAAATAGCTCAACTGGAATTCCATCACCTCCACTAGCTTTGTTCGTCATGGTGCTTCTTAAGGCCCTCTTGAGTTCGCATTTCAGGATGTCTGGCTCTAGGGGAGTGATCACACCATCCTGGTTATCTGTGACATGAAAATCTTTTTTGCATAGTTCTTCTGTATATTCTTGGCTCCTCTTCTTAATATCTTCTGCTTCTGTTAGGTCCAACTCTTTTCAACCCCATGAATTGCAGCACGTCAGGCTTCCCTGTCCTTCACCATCTCCCGGAGCTTGCTCAAACTCGTGTCCATTGAGTTGGTGGTGGCATCCAACCATCTCATCCTCTGTCATCCCCTTCTCCTCCTGCCTTCAGTCTTTCCCAGCATCAGGGTCTTTTCTAATGGGTCAGCTCTTCACATCAGGTGGTGCCCAGTGGTACATGAGCAGTACTCAAAAAAGTTCTGGGGAGTGAATGAAGAGATGGACAAAGCCATTAAGGTAGACACTATATTTTTTCTGTTTTATAGGTAAGATAGTGAGGTCTAAGGAGGGCAAACAGTTCACTGGAGGTGGAGAACCAGCACATGGCCAATAAGATTTGAGTGCAAGTCATAACTCCAATACTTCCACCATCTCCCAAGTGTGAAGTCATGGTCCAGTACCCAGCCAGTGCCATTTACCTGTGTAAGCTAGACTTGCTCCTGGCAGTCTCCAGGGAGGGAGATTGTGAGCCCAGTGTGAGATTTGTCACTGGATTTTCACTGGCCCCGCTCTCCATGGACCAAGGAGGAAGAGAAGGTGAAGCGCTATATTCACTAAAATTCTCTGATTCAAAGGAATCAATTTGGATTCTTCCAACTGCTTAAAACAGAAACCTCAACTCAAAATGACCTAGACAATATTATTATTTCTTGTAATAGAAAAGTTTACAGCTCATCAGACTCTCGGGCTTGATTCCAGGGCTCTTTCTGTCTCTTACTGTGCCGTCCTGAGGGTCGGCAGCTCCAGCTGCGATGTGCAGATGCAATTACCGGGACTGGATTCGACCAGTCATTTGAGGGGAATGAGTGTTGGCGCATCAACAACTATGTTTCCAGATAATCAGTGCGCAGGCAGCCCTGCTTTAGGACCTCTTTGGAAAACATTGCAGAAAAGAGGCTGTTGTTCCTGCTCTGCCACAGGCCACTGTCCAGCCTGAGCACCCTGAGGAGGGACTCCAACATATCAGCCGCACCAGCGGTGCCCTCGGGGTCAATGGTCCCAGAAGCAGCAGCAATGTGCCTTCTCGATTCTTGGTAGTCAGCCAAGGCTCCAGCAGCAGCCATTGCTGGAGGAGACCGTATCTGAAGAGGAAGGGAAAGTGACAGCCGGGACTTGTTCCTTAGCACACCTGACATACCCCTGGGGAACAACAGAAATAACTGGACTTTCTGAAGCTGGCTGGTATCTGAGCCTAACAGATGGGAGAGGGTGAGCTAGCCGAGCGTGGTTCTCCTTAACAAAATGATCCTATGGCCTGCAGACACTGGTTAAGACACAGTGCCTGCAAGGGCCCCCATCATGCAGGCTCTCTGCCAGCTCTACTGGGAAGGAGTTACGACAGCTGGGACACAGCCAGGAGAGACTTTGAGCAAACCTTCTCTTTCCAGGTGCCCATGGTCACCAGTGTTACTGCTGGCTGTGGTGCCAGGACATTGGGGGATTTTTCTCTTCTCCTCATTCCCCTCTCCTCCTTTTTGTTGGGGGAGGGAGGGGTATATTTTTCTATACTGCTAAATTTAAAATTTTTTTCATAGAATTTCCAACTAGATATTATATCTCATGGTCCCAAACTAAGAAAATAATCAAGACTTCCATGATGGTCCAGTGATTGAGAGTCCACCTGTCAGTGCAGAGGACATGGGTTCAATCCCTGGTCCAGGAAGATCCCACATGCCGTGGGGCAATTAGGCCCATGAGCCACAACTACTGAGCCTGAGCTCTACAGCCTGGGAGCAGCAACAAGAGAAGCCACTGCAGTGATTAGCTCGTGCACTGCAACTAGAGAGTAGCTCCCACTTGTCGAAACTAGAGAAAGCCAGCACACAGCAACGAAGACCCAGTGCAGCCAGAAAGAAATAAAAATCAGTGATGAGTCTTCATTATAGGTCCATCTGCCAGTTTCCCTTCAGGTTCCTCCTCTTTTTCATTATATCTTTTGGTTTATCCTAATATTATAACAACATGTATATACTTCTAGAGTTTCTTTATGCATATATAAGTAAATGAAACATTTTTTTTAATTTCTCCTTTTTTTTATACATACATACTGCTCTGTACCTTACCTTCCCTTAACAATATATCTCAGAGGTCTTTATCAGTACAAACAGCATCCTCAGTGTTTGTATGGTTGCCCTGTGGTTTATAATATATTTTAATATCTGGGAGGCCAGATTTAGAACATGATAATACCATGATTTTAAAAAAGTCTCCATTGATAAGCCTTTAGATTGTGTTCAAACTTTTGCTATTCCAAATTATGTTGCAGTAAAAAGCCTTGTATGTATATATTAATTTGCCTATGCCTAAGTATTCCTATAGGATAAATCCTTGGAAGCGTAATTGCTAGGCCAAGGAATAGGAAGCTGCACTGTGCTTATCACTGAGTCGTATCCGACTCTTTGTGAACCCATGGACTGTAGCCCGCAAGGCTCTTCAGTCCTTGGGGACTCTCCAGGCAAGAATACTGGAGTGGGTTTCCGTTCCCTTCTCCAAAGGGTCTTCCCGACCCAGAAGGGATCGAACCTAGGTCTCTTGCATTGCAGATGGATTCTCTGCTGTCTGATCTACCAGGGAAGCCCACATGAAGCTGTAATTTTGATTAATTCAGCAAATTGCCATCTGTAAATGTCAATCAATACTGATCAATACTGATAAGAGTGGTTTTCCTCACAGTTTTGCCAACAGAATATGTTATCAAATTTTTGGAATTTTGTCAATCTGATAGGTGCAGCATATCTCAGTATAGTTTTAAAATCTTCTTTATTGGACTAAATTTTCATACATAAAATGGACTTATTTTAATTGCACCCTTTAAAGAAATTTTTTTTGAATAGTTAACATTCTTTTTAAGAATATTTATTTTATTTATGACTGCACTGGGTCTTCATTGCTGCACGCAGTCCTTCTCTAATTGTAGCAAACCAGGGCTACTCTCCAGCAGCGGTGCAGGGCTTCTTATTGTGGTGGCCTCTCCTGTTTCGGAGAACCGGCTTTAGGACCTGTGCGCTCAGCAGTTGTAGCTCGGGGCCTCCAGTGTTCAGCGTCAGTATTTGTGGTACCCAGATTTAGTTGTCCTGTGGCATGCGGAATCCTCCCAGACCAGGGATTGAACCTGTGTCCCCTGCATTGGCTGGCAAGCTCTCAATCACTGGACCACCAGGGAAGTCCCTTTTAAAGAGTTTTGACAAATGAGTGTACCGGTAAAATCAACACCTCAATCTGATATGTATCTTTGAGTTCTGTAGGAAGTAAGGTCCCCACCCAGGCAGAGGATGGAAAGGAGATGTTGACCTTTTCAGATCCTTGTGACCTCAGTCAGCTAAAGCCTGGGCTCTGTCAACCTTTGCTCCAACTCTATGTTGTTCTCCGCTGCTTAAGCTCCTTCGTGAATACACCTGTTCCCTTGGCTTAAAGCTTCCCCAATTGTGTTGTTGGGGAGACACTGCTTTGGGAAAAATCCTTGTACTTTTCTTACTTGTTCCAAGCAACGAATCCTTCTTTCTTCAAATCTTTGGCTTGGTTTTGTCTTTTTTCCTCAACAGCCACCGAGAGGTGAACTCAGTTTTTTGGGTAACATCCCAGAGATGGAGATAGTGGCTGGGGAAGCAGGCTACGGCATCAGTGGTCAGTGTTCTCCATGCAGCCAGTAGCCCAAGCCTGAGAGGTGAATGAACTGGACTTGGGATGTGTAATTTTATGGTTCTTTCTCTTCTTTTATTTGAACATTTGATCGTATGCTGTTGTGTGGTGTGAGGCATGGCTTCCTATTTAATTATTTTTTCCAGATGACTATCTGGTTTTCCCGACTTCATTTTTTGAATAGTTCGTCTCTTCCATCAATCTGAGGGCCTCTTTTATCATATACAAAATTCCTATACTTGGGGGCCCATTAAAAAATTTCACTGTTCCATTGGTCTGTGTGTTCGAGTTGTTTTAATTACCAAAGTTTTATATAGACATATTTTACTATCTGGGAGGCCTCATCGCCCATCATTGCTTTTCTTCTTCAGCATTTTCCTAGATATTCTTGTTCACTTTTTCATTTAAACTTTAACCAGCTTGTCTGGTTAAAAAAATTAGTATTTTGTTGTTGTTGTTGTGATTTGTAATGGGTTGTCTCAATTTTATAAATTAAATTTTGGAGAATTTACTTTTTTTTATTATGAGTCTTCCTATCTAAAAAATGGCATAATATTCCATTGGTTCCAGCCTTCCTTTGTGTCCTTCCATATGTTTTAAGGTCTTGCCCCACTCTTGTTACATTCATTTCTAGTTGCTGGCAGGTAGTAGGATTTTTTGCTTACTTCTTTTTTACTTGAATTTGAAAGAAAAAAAGTTGAATATATAAACTTTTTAATTAAAAGTGGAAATAATTAATCTGTAAAAAGAAAAGAAAAGGAGAAAAAAAATGAATATATTAAAAGAAATAGAAGCCCCAAACCAAAGCTGGACTCTGAAGCAGGCTGAGTTCTAGTGGCTGAAAATGCTGATGGAGGCTACTCTGCTCCCCTCTCTGTAGTGGGTTTGGTCCTGGGGCTATGGAGTCCTGGTTAGTGCTTAGCCTGAAGGGGGAAGGTGGGGAGAGGGTTGGGGCTTCTGTCCACTCAGCTGCTTTGGAATCTATACTTACCTGAGGCTATTCCCATGGCAGAGAATCCACTTCACCCAAACTCCTAGGCTAAACAACCTCTCCTCACTGAAGAATAAACACACTTGCTTTCTCACTCTTTGAGAAACTTCTCCTTGTTCAGCCAAACTCAGTTCCACTCATGGGTGGGGAGGCCCAGGTAGGGGCTCACATGAAACTTTGCCCTGGGATCCATTTTTAATATCTGTGCAACACTGTGTAAAGCAATAACCTTGCCTGCTGAGTACTAGTCACAAAGAAGCTGCTTTGGCCAGTTCAGCGTGTTGAGTGGTGATGGGTGGGGAGATGGCAGGAGGCAGGGAGAAGAAAGCTTGGGAAGCCTTCTGAGCTCTGGGGCCACATAGCAAGTCAGCTTTGCTCTACAAGACCTCTGTTCATGTGTCTTCTCTCAACATCTTCTCCTCTTCAGGCCAAATGTCATGGTGGAATCAGGGGAGCCCTCCGACTGTCATATAAAGTCTCTCACTTAATGTTTTTATGAAATGGAAGTTTCTTCCCATAATTGGCTTACATACATCCTATAGCCAGCTTTGTTTTACCCAGTCCATTCTTCACTACAATATTTTAACTTATAAAAATATTTATATATTAAATTTTATTAAAAGATATTTTGGTGAATATTTTTATTTTATAATTTTGTTGCAGGAAGGGGGATCCCCTTCCAGGGCCCTAGAGTGGGCTCTTATCTAACACTCAGACTTCCCTGGTGGTCCAGTGGCTAAGACTCTGCACTCCCAATACAGGGGGCCCTGGTTCAATACCTGGTCAGGGAACTAGATCCCACATGCCACAGCTAAGAGTTCGAATACCACAACTAAGGAACCCACGTACCACAACTAAGACCTAGCACAACCAAATTTTTTTAAAAAAGCAAATATTAAAAAACAAACAAACAAAAAATAACACTCAGAAATGAATTGTCTGAGGAGACACACGTGCTGACAAAGAGAAAGTCTTTGCTGGGAAAGAGCACCCAGGCAGAGAGCATCAGGGTAAGGGAATCCAGGAGAACTGCTCTGCCATGTGGCTCACAGCCTCAGGTTTCAAGGGGATGGGATTAGTTTCTGGGTTGTCTCTGGCCAGACATCTTGCTTGGCACATATTTGGTCTGACTCAGGTCAGAACTCAGGTCCCTGGTGACACACGCTTCTCTCAGCCAACATAGATGCCAGTGCAAAGGAATCTAGGAGGCTGATAGGACAATATTATGGGCTGGTGTCTCCTCCCTCCTTTTGGCCCCTCCTGAATTCTGGTTTGTTTTCAGAGGCAGCACCACGTTGCTCACAGGGACCTTCTGTTGTGAGACAACACATGTGAGTGGTTATCATTGTTCTTGGCCAAGACGGGCAGTTTTGGTCAGTGGTTCCCTAATAACTTACAAGTGTACAAGTGAAAGTCGCTCAGTTCAGTTCAGTCGCTCAGTCGTGTCCAACTCTTTGTGACCCCATGAATCGCAGCACGCCAGGCCTCCCTGTTCATCACCATCTCCCGGAGTTCACTCAGACTCACGTCCATCAAGTCAGTGATGCCATCCAGCCATCTCATCCTCTGTCATCCCCTTCTCCTCCTGCCCCCAATCCCTCCCAGCATCAGAGTCTTTTCCAATGAGTCAACTCTTCACATGAGGTGGCCAAAGTACGGGAGTTTCAGCTTTAGCATCATTTCTTCCAAAGATATCCCAGGGCTGATCTCCTTCAGAATGGACTGGTTGGATCTCCTTGCAGTCCAAGGGACTCTCAAGAGTCTTCTCCAATACCACAGTTCAAAAGCATCAATTCATGTCTGATTCTTTGCGACCCCATGTTCTATACAGTCCATGGGATTCTCCAGGCAGGAGTAGGTAGCCATTCCCTTCTCCAGGGGATCTTCCCAACCCAGGGATCGAACCCAGGTCTCTAGCAGCAGCAGATTCTTTACCAGCTGAGCCACAGTCTTATCTAAGAAGGGTGAGGCAGGAGTCAGATGAAGAGGGGAGGTTCTAGATACCTTAGGGCTATCTTTGGACAGCTTGTTTTGAATAATGTAACTCTTGGTTCCTCCTTCCCCTGTGCTCATCCCATCCCACCGTCCCCACCCCCCCCCCCACCCCCCACCCCCGCCCTTCCCCCACAACCCCCGGGAGCATCAGAACCTTAGGCCAGGCCTGGAGAAGACCCAGCTACCCAACAGGCTCCTTGAAGCTTTCATTTGATAAACTGCTGTATATAAAACTCTCGAACTCTCCCCTGCACCAGTCATATTATTTCACCTTTTCCTCCTTCCTCTTTCTTTTGGGTTTTTATGAATAGGAGGAAGTAAAGTGTATGAGTTAACTAATGAGGGATCTGATTGTGAGGATCCTTGTTCCACCTACATTTGTTCAGCATCTAATCAAATGACTGTTAAAGGAGATGAGTTTATTTTACTCTGCCCCAGAATACCAAACAAACACTCCTGTCTCTCCAAATAATCCTCAAATGAGGAAATGGTTCAGTTAGGTTGCCTGTGGCTGCCAGTAATAAAAAACATAGCTCAACTCATTTAAACAATAAGGACATCTACTGTCTGGCATACTCAAGTCCTAGTGTGGGGTTAATGTCAGGGGAGACACCATCCACAGCCTCTGGCTCTGTTTCTCTGTGAACCTCTGACTCAGACCTCCTGTGGGTGCTGGTTTCATCTTCAGGCTGGTGCCCAAGATGAAGCCTGAAATTCAGCCTCATGGTCAAATAGGAAAATATTCACAGAGGGGAAGTGAAGCTCACTTTCCAGAAGCCACCACTGATTGGCTTATATTAGGTCACATGCTCTTTTTGGAACCAATCACATCACGGGAGATGTGGGTGCCTGGAGACTAATTAGACCTGTTCCTAAGTTCAGTTCAGTCCAGTCACTCACTTATGTCCAACTCTTTGCGACCCCATGGACTTCAATACACCAGGCCTCCCTGTCCATCACCACCTTCCAGAGTTTACTCAAACTCATGTCCATTGAGTCGGTGATACCATCCAACCATCTCGTCCTCTGTCCTCCCCTTCTCCTCCTGCCTTCGATCTTTCCCAGCATCAGGGTCTTTTCTAAGGAGCCAGTTCTTCACATCAGGTGGCCAGAGTATTGGAGTTTCAGCTTCAGCATCAGTCCTTCCAATGAATATTCAGGACTGATCTCCTTCAGGATGGACTGGTTGGATCTCCTTGCAGTCCAAGGGACTCTCAAGAGTCTTCTCCAACACCACAGTTCAAAAGCACCAATTCTTTGGCGCTCAGCTTTCTTTACAGTCCAATTCTCACATCCATACATGACTACTGGAAAAACCATAGCTTTGACTAGATGGACCTTTGTTGGTAAAGTAATGTCTCTGCTTTTTAATATGCTGTCTAGGTTGGTCTTCACTTTTCTTCCAAGGAGCAAGCAAGCGTCTTTTAATTTTCATGGCTGCGGTCACCATCTGCAGTGATTTTGGAGCCCCCCAAAATAAAGTCTGCCACTGTTTCCCCATCAATTTGCCATGAAGTAATGGGACCAGATGCCATGATCTTAGTTTCCTGAATGTTGAGTTTTAAGCCAACTTTTTCACTCTCCTCTTGCACTTTCATCAAGAGGCTCTGTAGTTCTTCTTCACTTTCTGCCGTAAGGGTGGTGTCATCTGCATATCTGAGGTTATTGATATTTCTCCTGGCAATCTTCTTTCCAGACTGTGCTTTATCTAGCCCAGGATTTCTCATGGTGTACTCTGCAGATAAGTTAAATAAGCAGCGTGACAATATACAGCCTTGACATACTCCTTTTCCTATTTGGAACCAGTCTGTTGTTCCATGTCCAGTTCTAACTGTTGCTTCCTGACCTGCATACAGATTTCTCAAGAGGCAGGTCAGGTGGTCTGGTATTCCCATCTCTTTCAGAATTTTTCACAGTTTGTTGTAGTCCACACAGTCAAAGGCTTTGGCATAGTCAGTAAGGCAGTAGATATTTTTCTGGAACTCTCTTGCTTTTTCAAGGATCCAACGGATGTTGGCAATTTGATGTCTGGTTCCTCTGCCTTTTCTAAATCCAGCTTGAACATCTGGAAGTTCACAGTTCACGTACTGTTGAAGCCTGGCTTGGAGTATTTTGACCACTGCTTTACTAGCGTGTGAGATGAGTGCAATTGTGCGGTAGTTTGAGCATTCTTTGGCATTGCCTTTCTTTGGGATTGAAATGAAAACTGCCATTATCCAGTCCTGTGGCCACTGCTGAATTTTCCAAATTTGAGGCGATGGCAACCCACTCCAGTGTTCTTGCCTGGAGAATCCCAGGGATGGGGGAGCCTGGTGGGCTGCCGTCTATGCGATTGCACAGAGTCGGACATGACTAAAGCGACTTAGCAGCAGCAGCAGCAGCTGGCATATAGAGTGCAGCACTTTTACAGCATCATCTTTTAGGATTTGAAATAGCTCAGCTGGAATTCCATTGCCTTCACTAGTTTTGTTCGTAGTGATGCTTCCTAAGGCCCACTTGACTTCACATTCCAGGATGTCTGGCTCTAGGTGAGTGATCACACCATTGTGGTTATCTGGTTCATAAAGATCTTTTTTTGTACAGTTCTTCTGTGTATTCTTGCCACCTCTTCTTAATATCTTCTGCTTCTGTTAGGTCCATACCATTTCAGTCTTTTATTTTAGTGCCCATCCTTGCATGAAATGTTCCCTTGCTATCTCTAATTTTCTTGAAGAGATCTCTAGTCTTTCCAAATCTGTTGTTTTTCTCTATTTCTTTCCATTGATCATTGAGGAAGTCTTTCTTATCTCTCCTTGCTATTCTTTGAAACTCTGCATTCAAATGGGTATATCTTTTCTTTTCTCCTTTCACTTTAGCTTTTTTTCATTTCTCAGCTATTTGTAAGGTTTCCTGAGACAATCATTTTCCTTCTTGCATTTCTTTTTCTTGGGGATGGTCTTAATCACTGTCTCCTGTACAATGTCACAAACCTCCATCCATAGTTCTTCAGGCACTCTATCAGATCTAATCCCTTGAATCTGTTTGTCATTTCCACACTAAGGAATTGTAAGGAATTTGATTTAAGTCATGCCTGAATGGTCTAGTGGTTTTCCCATCTTTCTTCAATTTAAGTCTGAAGTTGCAATAAGGAGTTCATGTTCTGAGCCACAGTCAGCTCCTGGTCCTAGAGCTGCTTCTAGAGCTGGTGATAGTTTAACTTCTCCTGAAGCACATGGCAATGCCAAAGAATGCTCAAACTACCGCACAATTGCACTCATCTCACACGCTAGTAAAGCAGTGGTCAAAATACTCCAAGCCAGGCTTCAACAGTACGTGAACTGTGAACTTCCAGATGTTCAAGCTGGATTTAGAAAAGGCAGAGGAACCAGACATCAAATTGCCAACATCCGTTGGATCCTTGAAAAAGCAAGAGAGTTCCAGAAAAATATCTACTGCCTTACTGACTATGCCAAAGCCTTTGACTGTGTGGACTACAACAAACTGTGAAAAATTCTGAAAGAGATGGGAATACCAGACCACCTGACCTGCCTCTTGAGAAATCTGTATGCAGGTCAGGAAGCAACAGTTAGAACTGGACATGGAACAACAGACTGGTTCCAAATAGGAAAAGGAGTATGTCAAGGCTGTATATTGTCACGCTGCTTATTTAACTTATCTGCAGAGTACACCATGAGAAATCCTGGGCTAGATAAAGCACAGTCTGGAAAGAAGATTGCCAGGAGAAATATCAATAACCTCAGATATGCAGATGACACCACCCTTACGGCAGAAAGTGAAGAAGAACTACAGAGCCTCTTGATGAAAGTGCAAGAGGAGAGTGAAAAAGTTGGCTTAAAACTCAACATTCAGGAAACTAAGATCATGGCATCTGGTCCCATTACTTCATGGCAAATTGATGGGGAAACAGTGGCAGACTTTATTTTGGGGGGCTCCAAAATCACTGCAGATGGTGACCGCAGCCATGAAAATTAAAAGACGCTTGCTTGCTCCTTGGAAGAAAAGTGAAGACCAACCTAGACAGCATATTAAAAAGCAGAGACATTACTTTACCAACAAAGGTCCATCTAGTCAAAGCTATGGTTTTTCCAGTAGTCATGTATGGATGTGAGAATTGGACTGTAAAGAAAGCTGAGCGCCAAAGAATTGGTGCTTTTGAACTGTGGTGTTGGAGAAGACTCTTGAGAGTCCCTTGGACTGCAAGGAGATCCAACCAGTCCATCCTGAAGGAGATCAGTCCTGAATATTCATTGGAAGGACTGATGCTGAAGCTGAAACTCCAATACTCTGGCCACCTGATGTGAAGAACTGGCTCCTTAGAAAAGACCCTGATGCTGGGAAAGATCGAAGGCAGGAGGAGAAGGGGAGGACAGAGGACGAGATGGTTGGATGGTATCACCGACTCAATGGACATGAGTTTGAGTAAACTCTGGAAGGTGGTGATGGACAGGGAGGCCTGGTGTATTGAAGTCCATGGGGTCGCAAAGAGTCAGACAGGACCAAGTGACTCAACTGAGCTGAACTGAACTGAAGCACATGGGCTACATGGAATGAACATGGCCCCAGAACTCAATTGGAGTTGTGTTAGGAGGGCGGGGTAGACAACCAGCAAAGTCCACCAGAGAAGCTTCTAGATTCTTCCCATTCCTGCTTGCCTTCTTCTGAGTCTTTTATTGAAATTACCCTTGAGTGATGAGAATGTCTTGAATGCCCAGAGAAGAAGGGGAAGAGGGAACTATTATACGAATATGGAAGGATTTCTTAGGAAGTCTGTGGCTCCGTCTATTAGAGAGTCTGCTCTGACCTGTGGAAATGACCCTCTGACAACTGGACAAATATGAGTCATCTGGTTATTCCAGCCTGAGGAAAACAAACAGTATGACTATCCAAGGCCATTAGTCTCATTTCATGTTTACCCACTGGCCTCCTTAATTCAATTTTTCAAGTAGATTTTCTTACCAAGAAGACAATGTTCAGAGCAGACAACGTAAGTTCTCCAATCTTGTCAATTAAATGTTAAATGTCATGTTTCTCATTCTAAGTTAATAAATAGTCATTCTGGTTCCTCAAGTCATTTCTTTGGAACTCCAGTTAAATCAAATTTGCCAAGCCCTGATCATTCCTGCTGAATTGAGGACACTTGGGCTTCCTGAACTGAATAACCAGAACTTATGGTTAGAATTCTAGGTTAGAAAAGTGTAGATGTGTAATATTTTCATGATTGTGATTGTAATTGTTGGTGTTAGGTTCTGGGTGATCATAAAAGAGGCACAACAGGATGAGTGGGTCCATCCTAAAAATTATTTCCTGTTTTTAATCTGCTTATACAGATCTGGCTGGCCAAGGTGGCAAAAGATACATTTACAGGCAATACTATTAATTCTTAGTACCAAGACTGTTCAGGAGACATTTGTACTTTTTCTAGGTATGTTTTGAAGGGGTACGGTGGGAGCTATGGTAACCTACAGTTCATGGAACTCTGTCCTGTGCCCTAGCCCCATAAGAATTAGCTTAGCTGCTTTGGAGGACAATTGTGGTTGTAAAAAAACTTCAGCTGTTGTATACACCCTATATTTGTAAGTCAGTGAACATAAATAAATGTTCCGTGAGCACCATGAGGAGGTATGAAAATAATAGCATGAATATATAACCATTATATTGTCATGAATTCTGGGGTTGACAGAATTCTTTCTTGTAAATAGAAACTCTATTTGCTGATATAACAGGGTTGCTGTCCCTTTTGGCACAGCTAGGTCCAGTTGCTTAAAGTTCTTGGGGACGTTCTCTCTTTTCATCTGGCCAAGCTGACCCCTGCTCGTGTTACTTCATTGCGGGTACCATGGATGCTGGTTGCCATGGATTCACACCCTCCTGATGTGGTGACTCCTGGTGAAGGAGAGTCTCTCCCAGAGTTCTTTAATTTTAGGGAAGCCTATGTGCAGAGTACATCATGAGAAACGTGGGGCTGGAAGAAGCACAAGCTGGAATCAAGATTGCTGGGAGAAATATCAATAACCTCAGATATGCAGATGATACCACCCTTACGGCAGAAAGTGAAGAAGAACTAAAAAGCCTCTTGATGAAAGTGAAAGAGGAGAGTGAAAAAGTTGGCTTAAAACTCAACATTCAGAAAACTAAGATCATGGCATCTGGTCCCATCACTTCATGGGAAATAGATGGGGAAAGAGTGGAAACAGTGTCAGACTTTATTTTGGAGGACTCCAAAATCACTGCAGATGGTGACTGCAGCCATGAAATTAAAAGACGCTTACTCCTTGGAAGGAAAGTTATGATCAACCTAGATAGCATATTAAAAAGCAGAGACATTACTTTGCCAACAAAGGTCCGTCTAGTCAAGGCTATGGTTTTTCCAGTGGTCATGTATGCATGTGAGAGTTGGACTGTGAAGAAAGCTGAGCACCAAAGAATTGGTGCTTTTGAACTGTGGTGTTGGAGAAGACTTGAGAGTCCCTTGGACTGCAAAGAGATCCAACCAGTCCATCCTAAAGGAAATCAGTCCTGGGTGTTCTTCGGAAGGACTGATGCTGAAGCTGAAACTCCAATACTTTGGCCACCTCATATGAACAGTTCACTCATTGGAAAGGACTCTGATGCTGGGGGGGATTGGGGGCAGGAGGAGAAGGGGATGACAGAGGATGAGATGGCTGGATGGCATCACCAACTCGATGGACATGAGTCTGAGTAAACTCCGGGAGTTGGTGATGGACAAGGAGGCCTGGCGTGCTGCGATTCATGGGGTCGCAAAGAGCTGGACATAAGTGAGCGACTGAACTGAACTGAACTGATGTGTGGTTCTAATTAGGGCACATGTTTCTAAACCAATTGCTATGGCAGGAGGATGAAGTATAATCACTGGCCCATTCTGGGTCAGCTTTACCAGTCCACACGGGATTCTGGTAGGGCCATGTTTTGCCATTATCACCCCCAATCCTTTTGCATCCCTGTGTAGGGGATGTCATGCTAGGGAGGCCTGACAGACATGGTCCCGGCACTCCAGATGTTTACAAGCTCTGTCTTTGGCTGCGGGGAGGGAAGGACTGAATAACATCTGGCTTCATTTCCCACTCATTGAGGAGCTTGCTGGGAAGGGGCAGTTTGAGAAGGACTAACGGGACTGCTCTTAGAATTTTGGTTCTGTGCTAAGGGAGACTAGAGCACATTTGTGCAGAGTGTGTGGATTATGACTCAATACCAACCCATAAAGGCCACCAGCTTCCTAATATGCAGGCCGTCTTATCCTATTTACATTAATATTTTTGCTTGCCCTTCTTAGGTGGCTCTTGTGGTAAAGAAGCCACCTACCATTGCAGGAGACATAAGATACATGAGTTTGGTCCCTGGGTTGGGAAGATCCCCTCTAGAAGGAAATGGCAACCCACTCCAGTATTCTTGCCTGGAAGATTCCATGGACAGAGAAGCCTGACAGGCTACAGTCCATAAGGTCAAAAAGACTTAGCCAAGACTGAGTGACTTAGCACAGTTTGCATGCACATAAAACCTACAACCAGCTGGGTGAGAGAGCCAGAGTATCGCTGAGGGACAGGCAGCACACACAGCTAGCAAACCGAGAATCAGTGCAACTGACCTTGCTATTTTTGCATATAGTCCATCGTCACAGACAAAAGTCTTCATGCAGGTTGGCCTAGGCAGCTGCTGATGGGAAGAGTTTCCTATTTTACAAGTTGACCAGCCATTCCAGACACCCACCTGGAAGTTAAGGTACACGTGGTCTTTCATCCCAACTCCAAAAAATGTGTGTGTTGCATGAAAAGAATTAGTTTAGGTAATTTTATACTGGGTGATCTTTGTTATGTTGAAGAAGCCGGTAACAAACAGAATTTGAAAAGTGCCTTGGGTTGGTTTCCACTGATTACATGAAAGCTGGTGACTGTTTCGGGGGTTCCTGCAGGTTGACTGACACCAGGCCCACCCTGCTCTGCCTCAATGGGGGCCCCAGTTACACCCACTTGACTGGGTAAGGGAGTGAAAAGGAGGAGGAAGGCTCCTTCAGCAGGGCTGGAGTTCAGCCCCAGCACTGCTGGTGCCCACACTCCCCTCCTCGGAGGCCCAGGCACACCAAGGCCAAGCTGGTCTCTCAAGTTTACCTGGAGACTGAGGGCAAATCTCCTCCCACACCTGCTTCCACATAGCCGGCTGAAGACAGTCTGTAGCCCCAACAGCTTTTATTACTCTGCAGAGGGTGCTCAGAGGAGCAGGAGGCATTTAGTAGAACACCGACCCATTTGTCTTAAGGCAGACCTCAGAGGAGGGTAAAAGGGCTGTCATTTCAGATCTGAGGCATCAAGGGTAGGGACAGGGCCTGGTCTCACGGCTGATGCCAAGCATGGCCCTGAGGGGCTCCCAGACACTAAGGCCTTTTTGTCCCCTATTTCTTATAGGCAAGACTCCAGCCTCCATGACCTTTTCACATGAGTTCCAAAGAGCAGATTTGAACAGCTGCCAATCAAGGAACAGCCAGGAATCTGCCTTAGACAGGGTTAAAGGGACCAGAGAAGCTCATCCAAATTAGGACCACCTGAGACCCTGCACACACCCTACTCTTGTCAATGCGTGCTAAGTCACTTCAGTCCGTTTGACTTTGTGATTCCTTGGACTGTAGCCCACCAGGCTCCTCTGGCCATGGGATTTCCCAGGCAAGAATACTGGAGTGGGTTGCCATGCCCTCCTCCAGGGGATCTTCCTGACCCAGGGATCGAACCAGAGTCTTTCACCACTCTTGCATTGGCAGGCAGATTCTTTACCACTTAACACCACTTGGGAAGTCCATTCAACCTTGATACAGGTGTAATCCTCTCAAATCTTTAGCCAAAATTTTGTGGAAGAGGGTGGGGGAATTATTAAGTCCTTGTGGAGTCTGACATAGCTCAGAAAACTCAAGTTTGCAACCTTGTCAGTAAGAATGCAAGACTGTTAGTACATTGATCCTTATCACATAGCCCTGCCGGACTATACAACCTCTCCCTTTTCACCAGGGAGTGGGGCACAGTTCTTGAGGTGCTAGCCTATTGTGTTTCCCTTTTGTCTGGCAAAGAAATAAAGCCACTTTTTCTTTCTCCTCCATAACTCTGCCTCTGTATTTCTGTTTGGCATCGGTATGCCAGGAGCCAAGATTTTGGCAGCACAGTCAGGCCTGGGCTGTGACTGAGTTAGAACACTGAGACATTCCAGGTTCATTACCACCTGCAGCAGACAGCCTTTTACAGGAGAATCTTAGAAGCTGAGAGGTTTCTGAAAAGTAGAAAATAGCCTCCTGGCCTTGGCCATGCTGTCCACTCGGCCTGGGGGTCCAGGTGGGGTATCTCTTTGAGCCCATTAGGAACACTTCCTGCACTGATGCTGCGAACTTATCCTAAAGAGGGCGAACAGCAGTGAGTTGCAGAGGAAAGGAAGCATGTACATTTCAGCTCCAAGAACCCCTTTTCTGTTTTCAATAGTATTAGGACTTCGAGAAGAGAGCTGCTCATCTTTGGGCTTACTGGCTCAGCTATTTTTACTTCTCCCTCGCTAGCTTTTAGGCCTGAAGAGCATTCACCTTAATAATAGTCATAACAGTCCTAATACCAGCAGCCTGCCTGTGTGAGGGCCTTTTCTTTTCGAGCAGCCTCACAGCTCTCATCTCATTTGAACAATCCTGGTAATCCTCGCCGAAGTCTCTCCAGGGCTTCTAGAGCCAGCACTTCTGAACCACTTTGAGGCCCAGGAAACCGGGGGATGAGGTGGGGGGCATGGTGTGTAATCTGACAAGGGTAGAATCTTCCCTGGAACTTTCAACTCCAGCCCCGACCCATGGCCTTCTGGCTGGCTGACTGGCAGTTTAACAAGCCAAGTTGTATCTTTCTTCTTATACCATGCAGTCCTTCCCGGCATGATTTGTGTGTTCTCAGCTTCACATTTTGTTTGATGATGTATCTATTCTGGGGCTGGGTGCTATTAGCATGCAAGGCTGGCTTTGCAGTTCCCATGGGGACACTGTTGGTGAGGCTCCTGCGCTGGTTGGGGAGAGAGGTGAGGGGTCAGGGCAGGGCCGCCCACCTGCCTCCTACCATCACTCTGCACTGGAGACTGGGCGACTACAGAGACAGATGGGCAGAGAAGTAACAAACTGAAATATTCTTTTTTTTTTTTTTTTTTACTGTGCTGCCTGGCTTGCAGGATCTCAATTCCCTGACTGCGGATTGAACCCCAGGCCAGGGGAGGTAGTGCGAGGGGTAAAGAACACCCCGCCAATGAAGGAGACACGAGATATCTGGGTTCAATCCCAGGTTGGGAAGATCCCCTGAAGGAGGGCATGGCCACCCACTCCAGTACACTTGCCTGGGAAATCCCATGGAGAGAGGAACCTGGTGGACTACAGTCCATGGAACTGGAGTTGGACACGACTGAAGCAACTGAGCACGGCACAGCACAGCGACGTGAAAGCCTGGAATTGTAACCAAAAAGACCCTGATGCTGGGAAAGATTGAGGGCAAGAGGAGAAGGGGACGACAGAGGACGGGATGGCTGAGTGGCATCATCGACTCCATGGACATGGATTTGGGTGGACTCTGGGAGTTGGTGATGGGAGTTGTGCTGCGATTCATGGGGTTGCTAAGAGTTGGACACGGCTGAGTGACTGAACTGAACTGAACTGAGGCCACCAGGACATCGTCTGGAGCCAGGCCTGGGCCAGACCCTTAAATACAAGTGAAACGAACAAGTTCAATTAGAAGGAATAGAGGAAATCGGTGGAAAAATTCCTTAAGTGCATTCTTAAAAAGCAGTTAAGTGTAGGTGAGTGAGCAGGAAACAGTGACAGGTTCAAATAAGGTGGCACTCCCCCATACCCGGGACAGAATTCATGCTCAGAATCACAAAAGAGGCTGTTAGGCACGCAGGGACAAGGCATACTTTTCCTGGGAGGGGTGGAAGGGTAGGTTTGAAGAGAGGCTGGGGAAGAAATAACAGTGACTCTCAAAGCCTGTGCAGAAATCCTCCAGTCATGTGCATCAGGTGCAGATGAACTTCAGACTTTCCCACCCGTTTTAACCTTGTATCTGTCTGGAGGGGAGCTGCAGTAGTGGCTCCTGCAACCTGTCAGTGTAAATTGGACAGTCAGCTGGGCTGAGAAGTTTTCCCAGAAAATTTCTGCCCTGGGTCAGCCAGGGCGCCATTCAGATTCTGTTCTGCTTTCCTATTTGACAGAGTAGCCCCCAAAGGTAGGAGGGCAGACTTGACCATGGGCTTGTTTATACTGTCACACCCTGGTATCTACAGCTCCGGTGCTCATCAGCTCATCAGGCCGAGGTGAATGCTGCCAGGAGCCCTCACATAGGAGTTCAACGAGGTGGGCTGAAGCTCCAGCCCCACCACTCCTGAGGCTGGTCACTCCTCTCTGAGTCTTAGTGGTTCAGGCAGAGCTAGAGTTCAGTGAGTCATCATCACCAGCCCCTCCCTCCACTGATGATGACTCCCCTTTAAGGGAGAAGGACAAAAAAATGCCTCCCTGGTCACCTCCCTTTCCCTGCTTTCGAGATTTGAGAAAGGCAGAACACACCCAAAGTTTCTTTGACAAGCTGTTATTACATTTCCTTTGTCAATTTCATGTCTGTAAAGCACATGAAATTAGTCATAAAGACAGCAGTAGTGACGTTCATTTAGAGAGGCTTTTTGCTTTCAGGACGCTGCTACCCCTATTATCTCATTTGAAACAGTCACATGATTCTGTAAGTATTCTACCCCTATTATTTCATTTGAAACAGTCAGGTGATTCTATAAGAATAAATACTTATTCTGTAAGTATTCTATAAGTAAGAGGGAAGGAGCTGCAGTTCACGTGCGTGTGTCTGCTCAGCTGTGTTGGACTCTGGTCAAGAATACTGGAGTGGGTTGCCAATTCTTTCTCCAGGGGATCTTCCCAACCCAGGGATCGAAACAGGGTCTCTTGCATCTCTGCATTGGCAGGTGGGTCCTTTACCACTGTGCCACCTGGGAAGCCCTGGAGCTTTACCTGGTCCCAGGTAATCGTGATGGTGCTTCATTTGTGTACTCATTGAATCTTTGCAGCCTCACACCTGGTCACTTGGACACCGTGATACTTGGCATCAGGAGCCCAATTTGTCAGATGAAGAAAATAAGATTCAGGGAGCTTAAGTGTACTTGCTTGCTTCACTAATGGTCCTTTTTTGGTTGTTGGTTTTTGTTGTTGCAAAGAGGTGGATATAAATTAATTAGTGCTAAATGAAAGCTGCCTGCCCATGGCCACCCTGTGGACTCCTTGACCCCTGTGGTTCCGACCTGAAGCTGGGACACACGGGAAGAATCACTTACAGAAACAGGTTGTAAATAATTTCAGAGGAATCACACCATGTACTTGAATCTCTTGAAGGGCATCAAGGAGGAGCCTATGTTTAATTCCCAATCAATCCTCCAGCGGTTCTTTCCTTGCCTCCCTAATTCCATCCCAGATTCTCCTGGACTCCACGTTCAACACTCCCTTCCCAGCCTTTGCTCTCACCCAACACAGGTGGCTTTTGCTGCCCTTTTCTCTTCGTTTTGTACTCTTCTTGTCATTTACTTCTCAATTGTATACCTGCTGTAAGAGGTCTCTCAGACTTAGATTTATGGCGTGTGTAACTGCATACGTCAAAAAGAAAATAAAAATGCAAAAATCTCTTTAAGATACGTTTCAGGCATTGGGACTTCCCTGGTGGATCAGTGGTTAAGACTTCCTGCTTCCACTTCAGGGATCATGGGTTCAATCCCTAACCAGGACACTAAGACCCCACATGCCTCATGGTGTGGCCAAAAATTAAACAAACGTTTTGGGAAAAAAAAAAAAAAAAAAGATATGTTCCAGGCAATGACAACTATGTCATCACTGCCACCTGCTAACAGCAACTGTAGGACATTCCAGTGTCAGAATTAAACCCCTGTGACCCACTACCTTGCTGAAGACACAGAATCATTCCTGACACTATCCGAAACCTCTGTGTTCACCTCCATGATCACGTTCTCCATCCTTCCCACCCCAGAAACAGGCATTCTCCCAGATTTTGTGTTTATCATCCCGTCCTTTTCCCTACAGTTTTACCAAATATGTAACCTACACAATGCATTGTTTGGTCTTGTTTTTGACCTGCTTCAAATTATATATATTCTTCTGTGACTTGCTGTTTCATTTCATTTTGAAACAGCCTTAAGATGTCATTCACAAACCACATACACAATTCACCCATTTAAAGTGTACATAAGGAGACCCAGTTTTGAGCCCTGGTTTGGGAAGAGCCCTGGGGAAGGGAATGGCTACCCACTCCAGTATTCTTGCCTGGAGAATTCCATGGACAGAGGAGCCTGGCGGGCTACTGTCCATGGTGTCACAAAGAATTGGGCAAGACTGAGCAACGAACACTTTCACTTAAAAAATTTTTTTTTTAGTATATTCATAGAAATATGCATCCATCACCACAATCAGTTTTAGAGTATTTTCATCACCTCAGAATTAAGCTCTAGTTATCACTCTCCTTTCTCCCCAGACCCAGCCTCAGCCCTAAGAAACCACTAATCTGCTTTTTGTCTCTAGGACAGAAAAAACATAGGATTTGCTCATTCTGGCCTTTCATATGAATGAAGTCATATAACATGAAGTCTTTCATAACTGACTTCTTTCACTTAGTGTGATGTTTCTAACATGCATCCATGTCATGGCAGTACCTCATTCCTTTTTAACCACAAAATAATATTTCGTGGTATGGATATGCCACATTTAAAAAATCTACTTGTCCAATGATGAAGGCTTGCTTTTTCAAATTGAACAGCATCCTGGAAGAAATGGACAGAGTCTTAGAAAAGTTCAATCTTCCAAGACTGAACCAGGAAGAAATAGAAATTATGAACAACCCAATTACAAGCACTGAAATTGAAGCTGTGATTAAAAAAATCTCCCCAAAAAACAAAAGCCCAGGACCAGATGGCTGCACAGGAGAATTCTATCAAACATTTAGAGAAGAGCTAATGCCTATCCTTGTAAAACTCTTTCAAAAAATTGCAGAGGAAGGAACACCTCCAAACTCATTCTATTAGGCCACCATCACCCTGATACCAAAACCAAACAAAGACAACACAAAAAAAGAAAACTATAGGCCAATATCACTGATGAACATAGATGCAAAAATCCTCAACAAAATTTTAGCAAACAGAATTCAGCGACACATCAAAAAGTTCATACACCATGATCAAGTTGGGTTTATTCCAGGAATGCAAGGATTCTTCAATATATGCAAATCAATCAATGTGATACACTATATTAACAAATTGAAAGATAAAAACCATATGATAATCTCAATAGATGCAGAAAAGGCCTTTGACAAAATTCAGCACCCATTTATGATTAAAACTCTTCAAAAAATGGGCATAGGAGGAAACTACCTCAACATATTAAAGGCCTTATATGATAAGCCTACAGAAAACATTATTCTCAATGGTGAAAAACTGAAAGTATTCCCCCTAAGATCAGGAACAAGACAAGGGTGTCCACTTTCATCACTATTATTCAACATAGTTCTGGAAGTCCTAGCTACAGCAAACAGAGAAGAAAAATAAAAGGAATCCAGATCAGAAAAGAAAAAATAAAGTTCTCACTGTTTGCAAATTACATGATACTGTATGTAGAAAACCCTAAAGATAGTATCAGAAAATTACAAGAGCTAATCAGTGAATTTAGCAAAGTTGTAGGATACGAAATCAATACACGGAAATCACTTGCATTTCTATATACTAACAATGAAAAATCAGAAAAAGAACTTAAGCAATCAATCCCATTCACCACTGCAACAAAAAGAATTAATTATCTAGGAATAAACTTACCTAAGGAGACAAAAGAACTGTACACAGAAATTATAAGACACTAATGAGAGAAATCAAAGATGACATAAACAGATGGAGAGATATTCCATGTTCCTGGGTAGGAAGAATCAATACTGTGAAAATGACTATACTACTAAATGTAATCTACAGATTTAATGCAATCTCTATCAAATTACCAATGGCATTTTTCACAGAGCTAGAACCCCAAATTTCACAATTCGTGAGGAAACACAAAAGACCCTGAATAGCCAAAGCAGTCTTGAGAAAGAAGAATGGAGCTGGAGAAATCAAGCTTCCTGACTTCAGATTATGCTACAAAGCTACGGTCATCAAGACAGTATGGCACTGGCACAAAAATAGAAACATAGACAAATGGAACAAGACAGAAAGCCCAGAAATAAACCCATGCACTTATGGGTACCTTATTTTCGACAAAGGAGGCAAGAATATACAATGGGACAAAGATAGCCTCTTCAATAAATGGTGCTGGGAAAACTGAACAGCTACATGTAAAAGAATGAAATCAGAATACTTCCTAACACCATATACAAAGATAAACTCAAAATGGATTAAAGGACCTAAATTTAAGACCAGAAACTATAAAACTCTTAGAGGAAAACATAAGCAGAACCCTCAACTACATAAATCAAGGACATAGATCCTCTATGACCTACCTCCTAGGTTAATGGAAATAGAAAAAAATGTAAACTAGTGGGACCTGATTAAACTTAAAAGCTTTTGCACAGCAAAGGAAACTATAAGCAAGGTGAAAAGACAACCCTCAGAATGGAAGAAAATAATAGATAGTGAAACAACTGACAAAGGATTAATTTCCAAAATATACAAGCAGCTCATACAACTCAATGCCAGAAAAACAAACAACGCAGTCAAAAAGTGGGGAAAAGACTTAAACAGACATTTCTCCAAAGAAGACATACAGATGGCTAGCAAACACATGAAAAGATACTCAACATCGCTCATTATTAGAGAAATGCAAATCAGAACTGCAATGAGATATCACCTCACACCAGTCAGAATGGCCCTCATCAAAAATCTATAAACAATAAATGCTGGAGAAGATGTGGAGGAAAGGGAACACTCTTTGTTTTTCCCACCAACACTGCAATGTTGGTGGGAATATAAATTGATATAACCACTATGGAAAACAGTATAGAGATTCCTTAAAAAACTGAGAATAAAACCACCATATGACCCAGCAATCCTACTCCTAGGCATATACCTTGAGGAAACCAAAATTGAAAAAGACACATGTATCCCATTGCAGCACTATTCATTGCAGCACTATTTACAAAAGCTAGAACTTGGATGCAACCTAGATGTCCATCAACAGATGAATGGATAAAGAAGTTGTGGTATATATGCACAATGGAATATCACTTAGCCACAAAAAGGAACACATTTGAGTCAGTTTTCTGATGAGGTGGATGAACCTAGAACCTATTATACAGAGTGAAGTGAGTCAGAAAGAGAAAGAGAAATATCGTATTCTAACGCATGTATACAGAATCTAGAAAACTGGTACTGAAGAATTTACTTACAGGGCAGCAATGGAGAAACAGACATAAAGAATAGACTTACGGACATGGGGAGAGGGGAGGAGAGGGTGAGATGTATGGAAAGAGTACATGGAAACTTACATTACTATATGCAAAATAGATAGCTAACGGGAAATTGCTGTATGGCTCAGGAAACTCAAACAGGTGCTCTGTATCAGCCTATGGGGGTGGGATGGGGTGGGAGATAGGAGGGAGGTTCAAAAGGGACAGAATATGGCTGATTCATGTTGAGGTTTGACAGAAAACAACAAAATTCTGTAAAGCAATTATCCTTCAATAAAAAATAAATTTGAAAAATTGAACATCATGTAAGATTTGTCCACACAAATGTGTAAAAGCTGCTATCAATTTCCACTGTAGCCTGTATTCTCTGTGCATTAGATGACCACTGAAGCTCTTTTCAGTGCTTTGCTATTACAGATTATTTTGCTATAAAGATTCTTGTGGTTTCTCCTGGAGCACATATGTGAAGGTTTCTCCAGGGTATAATCCCAGGAGTGGAACTGCAGCAGATAGAACCTTCCATGGGCTTCCCTGATTGCTCAGCTGGTAAATAATCTGCCTGCAATGTAGGAGACTCTGGTTCAATTCCTGAGTTAGAAAGATCCCCTGGAGGAGGGCATGGCAACCCACTCGAGTATTCTTGCCTGGAGAGTCCCATAGACAGAGGAGCCTGGTGGGCTACAGTCCATGGGACTGCAAAGATTCGGATGTGACTGAGCAACAGAGCACACAGCAGAGAATCTTCCATAATGATGGAAGCGTTTGATTCTCAGCGACTGGTTGCCACATGTGACTTTTGAGCACTCAAAATGTGGTTTGTGAAACTGAGCAGTTGAATTTGAAACTTTATCTAATTTTAATCATTTAGATTTAAATAGCCATTGATGGCTCGTGACTGCTGTATTGGAGGAGCAGCTGTCTAGATAGACTTCCTCCTTCTATTGCCAGCAGAGGCTGCTGGTTCTTCCTTCCTGCCCTGAATATCCTGAGGGAACATGAGTTCTGTTCTTGCTAAATCTGTGGATTGAATGTCTAGGTTCAGGGACTTTCACAGAGAAGGAAAGGAAAAGGAGGGGTCGTGTGGTGGGCTACAACCTTCAGGCTGTGACTTTCAGCCCTAGCCCTGGGGAATCAAAGTTGAGGGAAAGGAGTTGAGGCCAGGGGGACACTCCTGTGGTTCTGCAGAGCAGGGGTGCTGAGGTGGGCTCCGCTTCACGTTGGACTTTGGGGTCTCAGACCCAGCCGACAGCACAGAATCCACTCTGAGGGCGCACTAGACTGTGGAACATGGGATTTCAAACAGAAGACAGCATCCCATTGCTTGCTATTTAGTTAAGCTAAGTAGCAAGATGAGATGAGAGATGAGAGAGTGGGAATGTGTTCTTCAGGGACACTTGTTTGAGCCCTGGTCCCCTCTTCGGCCTCCTGCTCTGGTGTCAGAGGTCACTGTGTCCTCTGTCTCAGATGTCACAGTACCGAGATCTCTAGCCCTCGCTGCCGTACGTGTCTCCCTGATGGCTTCTGGGCTGCTCTTTCCACTACCTTAGCCATGATATCACCTCTGTATCACGTTCTGGGAATACTGTTTGGGTCTGAAGTTCCTAAGAAAGAGCTAACCCTGATGGATCTCTCTTCTTAAAAAAAAAAATTTATTGGAGTATAGTTGACTTACAATGTTGTGTTAGTTTCTTCAGTACAGTAAGGTGAATCAGTTATGCACATACACATATCCACTCTTTTTTAGATTCTTTTCCCATGTAGGTTATTACAATTAATGAGTATTGGAGCAGAGTTCCCTGTTGGTGGAAACGTAAATTGCTACAGAATTACCATATGATCCAGCAATCCAACTCCTGGCATGCAGCTGGAGAAAACCTTAACTTGAAACGATACTTGCACCCCAGTGTTCATTGCAGCACTGTTTATAATAGCCAGGACAGGGAAGCAACCTGATAGATCTCTTTCCTGCAGAACTTGCAGGCTCCTCGTGATTGTGTGATGTTCCTGATGCCTCTGTGGAGGGACCATGGTGGCTGCTCTGTGAGGGGGTGGCTGTGTTCTCTGTCTCCTGGGCTACTGCAGCCTTTTTTCCTTTTGTCCCCTTGGTCACAACTGGCTACGGGCTGGAGGGAAGATGATTTGAGGGTTGACTTGTCCCTTTCTTCCTCTTTCTTTCTTTACAGTGCTGTGTTAGTTTCACGGATATAACTCAATTGAGAGTGACTCAATTTTGTTTTTCTTTTTCATATTCTTTTCCACTGTGTTTGTTACAAGATACTGAGTATAGTTCCCAATGCTAAACTCCTACTCCCACTCACATCACACGCCCTGTCCTGGGGACAAAAGATGCTCCTCCTCATGGGAGTTCTGTCCGTTCCCCTCCTCTCCTTTCCTTCTAAACCTGCGGCTGTCGAGAGTGGCTCGTGGTCACCATCCGGACACAGTTATCCACATGTCATAGCAACTCTTTTGCTGAACTGGATCAATGGCCCTCAAACACAGGTGTTCTTTTTTTTTATTTTAATCTTTTTAAAATTTTGGACATGTACATACTGCTTTATTTATATTTATTTATTTGTTTTTGGCTGCATTGGATCTTTCGTTGCTCTGTACGGGCTTTCTCTAGTTGTGGAGGGGGGTGGGCGGCTCCTCTCTAGTTGCAGTGCAAAAGCTTCTCATTGCAATGGCTTCTCTTGTTGGGGAGCACAAGCTCTAGGCACGGGGGCTTCAGTAGTTGCACACCTTGTGGCTTGAGGGCTTGAATATGCAGGCTTCAGTAGCTGCAGCTCGCAGGCTCTAGAGCTCTGGCTCAGTAGTTGTGGTTCGAGGCTTAGTTGCTCCACGGAATAAACACAGCTGTTCTGGATCACTTTCCTCCGACAGCGTGGCCTCAGCTCCTCCCTGGACATGTTAGTCACGCCCACTGCATGACCACGTTCATCCTCGGCAGCCCTGGGGGACCTGCAGGGATATACATCTCTTATCCCTCAGCCTCCAACAGCTGCTCTCCAGGGCAGGGCATGGACCAACCCCCACCCCAGCATCTCTCTCGGAAGTCTGATATCATCTTAAATCATCTGGAGATTTCTCATACTAAGATTCCATACTAAGGCTTAGATTCCATACTAAGCCTGTGTTGACACCAATATAAAAACAACATGCTAACTGATTGTCCTTAGAGTGAAACAGAGGCACCAGTTGATCCTGCCATTGGAGAGACAGGGACACCCCCAGCTAACTTCAGGCCAACCTGGGGGATGCTTCCTGCTGTTGAGACGTGAGGGAGATAGGGCTGGTGATCCCTACCCTAGGGGCTCCCTGGGCAAAGCGTGATCCCTCTTTTGTAAACAGACTGGAGGGATCAGCCCAGTTTCCTGGCTCAGAAGTGGTGGGGCTGTGACTTCATTCCAGCTCTTTGGACTCTCCTGATCTGAGGCTCTTTGCATGCACAACTGGCCTGAACAGCAGTGAGCCAGAGGTATAAAGCAAGAGCACTCTTCTCTCTGCCTAGCAGTGGGAGTGCAGCAGGGGAGTTTATTTACTTATTTGCTGAGAAATGGGCAGTAAGTGACTTTTTCTTCCATGGTTACAGCAGGTTGCAAAGACAAAGAACAAGCCCTCAGTCATTTAGTTTTGATCATCTTGAGAGTTGCCAGTGGACATTAAAAAAATAATTTTTTATAATTTATTTTTTCTGTGGCTGTGCTGGATCAATTTTGAGCTTTCCAGCTGGCACAGTGGCAAAGAATCTGTCTGCCAATGCAGGAGACCCAGAGCTTTGGGATAGATCCCTGAGTCAGACAGATCCGCTGGAGGGGAAAACGGCAACCCACTGCAGCGTTCTTGCCTGGAAAACTGTGCTGGGTCTTTGTTGCGATGTGGGCTCTTCTCTAGTTGTGGCGAGTGGGGGCTACTCTCTAGTTGTGGTGCAAAAGCTTTTCATTGCAATGACTTCTCTTGTTTCAGAGCATGGGCTTCAGTAGTTTCAGCTCCTGGCTCTAGGGCACAGGCTCAATAGTTGTGGCACAGGGATTTAGTTGCTCTGAGGCCTGTGAGATCTTCCCAGACCAGGGACTGAACCCATGTCTCCTGCATTGGCAGGCAATTTCTTTACCGCTGATCCACCAGGGAAGTCTACCAGTGGAAAATTTGGAGGCTCAAGTGATAGCTGCAGAAGCGCTTTCTTTTTCACTTCCCTCCCACCAACCCTGGTCTCCTGATTTTTATCCATTCTAGTTAACCTCCAGCCTCTGAAACACAATATAGCCCTGGGAGAGCCTTCTGTGGGGCCCCCAGCCTGTGGGCCCTAATGCCCCAGCTACACTGGCTGGATCCCACAACTGACTCAGGTATGCTTCCAAGGTGAGGATTTTTAGAGACCCTCTTGCCATCCTCTGCTTAGTCCACCCACCCAACTGACCATCACTCTCCATACCCTCTGCAAAATGTAGTCACCCACAACCCATCAACACCCTGCACACTTTTGCTTCTGTGAGGGGAACCACTGACTGAAACCATCCACCCTGGCCAGGCACCACAGTAACTATTTGCAAGAGTTATCTTACAATAGGAGGCCCATGGAACTAACGAGCTACCATCAACTGAAAGAATTCAGGAAAGGTCCAAAGGAGATGCCAGTTCATATGTCCTGCCAGAATCCTTCTTGCTGGAATCCATCTTGGCTGAGCAATGTGTGCACCACCAGGAAGGACCTTGAGCCAGAATGATTGGCCAGAGACAATCCAGAAGCTAATCCCATCACCGAGATTGCAAGTCATGTGGCAGAGCAGTTCTCGTGGGTTCCCTTATTCTGCTGCTCCTACCTGGATGCTCCTTCTCAATAAATTCTCTTGCTTTGTCAGCACATGTGTCTCCTCAGACAATTCATTTCCAAGCATTAGGGAAGAGCCCACTTTCAGGACCTGGAAAGTCCTTCCTGCAACACTTTCACAGTTGCATGTAATTTTACTCAGAATTAGTTGTGCCCAAACCTGACTGTGACTTGTTGTGGCACTTTGCTGTTGTTCAGTCACTAAGTCCTGTCCGACTCTTTGCAGCCTCATGGACTGCAGCACACCAGGCTTCCCTAATCGTCACTATCTCCCAGAGTTTGCTCAAACTCAAATTCATGTCCATTGAGTCAGTGACGCCATCCAACCATCTCGTCCTCTGTTGCCGCCTTCTCCTCCTGCCCTCAATCTTTCTCAGCATCAGGGTCTTTTCCAATGAGTTGGCTCTTCACATTAGGTGGCCAAAGTATTGGAGCTTTAGTTTCAGTATCAGTCCTTCCATTGGATGTTCAGAGTTGATTTCCTTTAGGATTGACTGGTTTGATCTCCTTGCAGTCCAAGGGACTCTCAAGAGTCTTCTCCAGAACCACATAATTATGGAATTTGATTATTACGTAAACTGATAAAACCTAAGTGGAAAAGATTTTCTTGGAAAACTAACCTAAATGCTTTGGAAGGATTTAATAAAGGCAAATCATATGAAACAATTTTAGATGGAGATGAGAAAAAAGATAGGGGGAAAGATATTGAAGAGCCAGGATTCTGAACTCAGATAGCCTCACAAGCATCTTTACCACTTCTCCTCACTTTAAAGAAGTGGAGACTGGAAATCCTCAGGGATGAGTTATAGATATGCTTCCTGTGGGAAGGAAGACTCATAACTCCCAAGGGCAGGTCTACAAGCACTGCCCTGACTCCACGGTAAAAAAAATGGAGGGGTATTTATGTGATTTACATAAAAATAAAACATTTAAGGACAATTCATTTTAAATAATTTCACTCTTTGACTGTTTTGATTAACACGCTGGCTTCCAGGATTGAGTGTGTTGGATGAGGGAGCTCTGATTCACTGCAGTTGTGGAGGATGTGGGGGTGCTGACATGCTACAGATCCCTGGACTTCAGAGAGTGACTTGCACGGGAGCCTGTGGAGTCAGTGGTGCTGTGAGTGTCTTAAAGGAAGCTCAGCTCTGGGGGCCTCCAGTCTCATAGAGCCACCTTCCTTTCCTTTCTGCTCATTGTGCAAGGTCTACTCCTCTGGCTTGTGCGTGAGCAGCATCAAAGCAGGGACCAGGGATGGTTTTGCTCCCCACTGCATCTCCACGGTGCTAGATTCTCAGCTAGCACGGCCCATGAATGAATACATGAAAGGGTCTCAGGAACACCAGAGAAGTTCCTAGGTCACCTGGGTGTGTGTTTTAAGAAGGACTTAATTTTTTCTTTTTTAAGAGCAGTTTTAGGTGCACAGCAAAATGAGAGAAAGGTACAGAGCGTTCCCATATATGTCTGCCGCCCAATAGGCTTAGCCACCTCCCACCTCTTTGTCAATATCCCCGCAGAGTGGTACATTTGTTGCAAACAACTGTTGAACCTACATAGACACATCGTCCTCACCCAAAGTCCATAGTTTACATTAAGGTTCAGTCTTGGTTTTGTATATCCTATGGGTTTGAACCAATGTATAATGACAGATACCCGTCTGTATAGCATCATAAAGACTATTTTCACTGCCTTAAAAATTCTCTGTACTCTGTCTCTTACCGTTCCTAACCCCTGACCACTACTGGTCTTCTTACTGTCTCCACACTTTTGCCTTTCCCAGAACGTTGACGAGTTCGAATCATATAGTATGTAGCCTTTTCAGATTGGCTCTTTACAGTTAAAGTTCCTTTGTGTCCTTTCACAGCTCGATAGCTCCTTTTTTAAAAGTGTTGAATAATATCCCATTGTCTGGATGTTTATTTATGCATTCACCTACTGAAGGGCATCTTTGTTGCTTCCAGGTTTTGACAATTATAAATAAAGCTGCTATAAGCTTTACAGTGCTATAAACAATGTGCAAGTTCCTGTATGGGCATAAGTTTTCAACTCATTTGGGTAAACACCAAGGAGTGCAATTGCTAGATCATGTGGTAAGAGTATGTTTAGTTTTGTAAGAAACTGCCAAGCTGTCTTCCAAAGTGGCTGTACCACTTTGCATTCCCACCAGTGATGAATGAGATCATTCCTGTTGTTTTTATATTCTCACAGTATTTGATGTTGTCAGAGTTTCAGATATTGGCTCTTCTAATAGGTATGTAATGCTGTCTCATTATTGGTTTAATTTATGCTCCCCTGATGGCATGTGAGGTAGAACATCTTTTTATATGCTCCTTTGCCATCTGTATATTTTCTACAGTGAGGTGTGCTTGTGTATGCAAAGTCGCTTTAGTTGGGTCCAATTCTTTTCGATGCTATAGATTGTAGCCCGCAAGGCTCCATGGGATTCTCCAGGCAAGAATACTGCAGTGGGTTCCCATGCCCTCTTCCATGGGATCGTCCCGATCCAGGGACTGAACCCTCATCTCTTGTGTCTCCTGCATTCGCAGGGCAGATTCTTTACCACTAGGGCCACCTAGCCATAGAAAACTTTGTACAATATGTAAATCAAATAGCACAGTGTTTGGACACAGAGAGTGTTTAGGAATCCAATAGATCTTGGTTTGAATTATTTCCCCATCTACTTGCTATGTGACTTTGGGTAAATTACTTAATCTCAGTATAAATCTTAGTTTTTCACCAGCAAAATGGGTTTTTCGCCATCTCACAGGATTATTGTGAGAAAAATTAGAAAATATAAATTGCTTAGGGTAGAGCAGAACTTCCCAACCTTGGCACTATTAACATTTTGGGCTGGTTAATTCTGTATTGTGGGGGCAGTGCTGGGCATTCCAGGATGTTTAGCAGCATCCCTAAGCTTTACATACTCAGTGCTATAGTAACTCTCACACAGTGGTGAAAGCCGAAAATGTCTCCTAAACTTCCCTGGTGGTCAGGTGGGAATGCACTTGCTGATGCAGGGGACATGGGTTCGATCCCTGGTTCGGGAAGATCTCACATGATCTGGGGCCACTAAGCCAGTGCACGACAACTACTGAGCCCAGGAGCCACAACTACCGAAGCCTGAGCACCCTAGAGCCCATGCTCCACAGCAAGAGAAGCCACCGCAATGAGATGCCCACACGCCACAACTAGGGGGTAACTCCCCGCTCTCCACAACCGCAGCAAGAGAAGCCACTGCAATGAGATGCCCACGTACCACAACTAGAGGGTAACTCCCCGCTCTCCACAACTAGAGAAAAGCCTGCGCGGCAACAAAGACCCAGTGCAGCCAAAAAGAAAATAAATAAATGAAAACTTTTAAAAAGGACTCATTTCAGGCTCATAGAAAGTGCTCAATAGACAGTAACTATTATTATTTGCTGAATGAGTGGGCTGTTTAGGAGGAAAGTGGAGTGTGGTGCTTAAGCGCATGGACTGCGGCCTCAGACTCTTGAGTTCTGGTCCCAACTGAACCACCTACAAGCTCTGAGACCTTGAGCACATTATTTAACATCTCTGTGCCTCTGTTTCTCATCTGTAAAAGAGGGAAATTATTATCTACTTTATTGGGCTACTGTAAGAACTAGATGAGATGATCCGGGTCCAGCATTTAGAATAGAGTCTGTCATATTGTAAGCCTCAATAATAAGAAGAACCAGAATAATCACTATTCTTATTTACTATCTCTGAACAAGCAATTGGGAATCAGAGTGTGAACACTGCTTGGGGATACAGTCTTCAGCCAGCCACCCAAGGATGAGGCAGCTCTTCCTCATTTTACCCTCAATCCCAGCTCTGCAGGAAGTCTACCCAGCTTGCCTCTTGTCTCAGTAGCTTCTCAGGGGCTTGCTCATGGCAAGTAATTGGTCACTGCATTTAGAAGGAGTCCGTGTCACGGGCAGGATTTGCCCGTACTGTTGTTTCCATCCTGCCTGCTCAGCCCTCTGCAGACATAGTGCGTGGGCAGAGGGCTGTCTGGTCCTCCAGGCTTCTTGTATAGAGGTGCTTGAGGCCAGACATATGGCCAAGGGGGCCAGGATTCCATGGTTAATAATAAAGATGGGGGGCACTAAGGTTCCTATGCAGGGTACTGACCTAGGCACTATACACATGCTGGGACCTTGAACTGCTTTCCTGTACCTCATCGTCATGTAGGAATACAGACAAGAAGATATGGATAAGTACTCACAGGACCATGATCTCAGTATGCTGATGGCAGAGGCACGGGTGCTTGGCACGCATCTAGGAAAGTAGATAACCCCATTCTGGGGCAGGGTGTATTAAGCAGGGTCTGGTTCACCTGCATAAAACAATAATACAGTGAATCCCTACATATGAGTGAGTTCTGCTCCGAGAGAGCGTGTTCTTAAGTCCAGCAAAGTGAGCCAAGGTACCCAACTAACACAATTGGAATTGTTGTTGTTCAGTTGCTAAGTCTTGTCTGACTCTTTGTGACCCCATGGACTGTAGCCCGCCAGGTTCCTCTGTTCACGGGATTTTCCAGGCAAAAATACTGGAGTAGGTTGCTATATATTTCCTTCTGCAGGGGATCAAGGTGCTATTTCACTCATACCTGACACTGACAGAGTGCGTATTCATATCTTTGAAAGTTCAAAATGTGAAGGTGAAGGGGATTTACTGCATAGAAAATAATAGGGGCTCAGAAAATTTATTTCTCTCTTACTACAAAAGCAATCTTGAGCTAGGCAGTCCAGGGTATCAGAATGTATCATCAGCTGTTAAGCCCCAGTTCACAGCTTAAGTTTCCTTAACCCCAGTCATCATTTAAAAACTAAACTTGATCTTAACTGACTTGATTCCTATCCTAAACTTAACCCTACTTCTAACTTCAACCCAACCCTAACCTAATTCCTACTCTTACCTGAATCCTAAGCTTATCCTTCATGCTAACCCTACCCCTATCTCAAGCTCAACCTGAACTCCAACTCTAACCCCATCTTCCTCTTAACCCTAATCTCAACCTTAACTCTAACCCTGCCCTAGTATTAACCCTAACTTTAACCAGAAACCCAATCACAGCTCTAACCTTGTATTAGTCAGGTTCTCCAGAGAAACAGCCAATTGAGTGTGTATATACAAAGGAATTTTCAGGAATTGCTCACATGATTGTGGAAGTTGGCAAGTCCAACATCTGCAGGCTGCAGACCCAGGAAGAGCCGATGTTGCAGCTCAAGTCCAAAGGCTGCCTGTTGGCAGAATTCTCCCTGGCTCAGGCGAGGTCAGTCTTGTTCTGGACAGACTGATTAGATGAGCCCCACCCACACTCGTGCTTCCCAGGCTGCCCAGTGGTGAAGAATCTGCCTGACAATGCAGGAGACGAAAGAAATGTGGCTTCGATCCCTGGGTCAGGAAGATCCTCTGAAGTAGGAAGTGGTACCCTACTCCAGTACTTCTCCCTGGAGAATCTCATGGGCAGAGGAGCCTGGTGGGCTACAGTCCATGAGGCTGCAGAGAGTGGGACATGAGTTAGTGACTAAGTACAATGCACATATGATACAATACATCCACATTATGAAGGGCAATCTGTTTTACTAAAAGCCCCTGATTTAAACGTCAGTCTCATGCAAAAACACCCTTACAGACACATTCAGGGTAATGTCTGACCACATACCTGGGCACCACCACCCAGCCGAGCTAACACATAAAATTAACCATCACAAACTTCAACCCACATTCCAGCCCTAATCTCCTATCTCTTCTGTAAAGAGTCCATTCTCCCTACCAAGCTGACTGTCCCTGCAATAGGCTGGATAACCAGACTCAAGGAGCCCCCCAGGTGGGTGGAGTGGGTGGGGACACCACCGGCCTCATGCAGCCAGCCCGCCTTGGCACAGGGGGTTATTACAGCCAGTGGTGAAGGGAGGTGGGCAGAACCACAGCAGGAATGTTATGTTCTCAGATCCAGGCCCACCAGGCAGCATGAACATAGGAGGTATTTGCTCTACAGAGTGGTGTGACTTCAGAAGGCTGTTTTATCATTTGGCCTTCATGTTGCATTTAAGTACAATTGTAGCAAATTATGCTGATTTCTATTTCACAGGCTTAGATTTAATGGATTTTGAATACATATTCTCAATCTATGTAAATTATCTACTCTGGCCTCAAATCCAGTGATCTTTATGAGAGGACTCTGGGGGGGGGGGGGTTTGTTTTTCTCTTTTGAGGACTGTAATTTTTGTAGGAGGAGGATTTTTTACCAGCTTCTGTTAGCACTGGCTCACTGGGCATCGACCCAAGAAAGATTCAAAGGAAGAATGAAAGAGCATTAGTGAAATTCATCAGAACAAGGGAACACTTTGTAGAGAGCAGAAGAAAAGCAATAGATGGTCCTGATTGTATGTGAGTCAACACATGTGTTTTGGATACATGCAAAGAACTAGGATTGGCACTGCAGGAAATCAAATATAAGAGAGATGGTTACCAGGCATGGGGTGGGGAAACTGGAGAGGGGGCAGCCGGACCAACACATGAATTGCTTTCTACTCCCTCATTCTGTGCTTTATCAGAAAAGCCTTCCTGTGCACTCTATGGAAAAAGGCAACTCCCCTGTAAGAGTCTGGGTAGCCTGAGAAACAGGAGATACATTCCATAGGGATTTTGAAGAGCATTAATGAAGAGTTAGGAGCAGGAAAAGGGAACTAACTAGTGACAGTGAGGCACCCAGGGACAAGCATCACTGAGAAGCAGTTCCCAATCCCAGGCCTGAAGCGGTGGTAGGAAGCAATGAGAGTTTCAGCATCTCACTGGAGCTGGAGTGGCCCGAAAGGCACTGTTGTCCTGAGCTGCAGTCCTGTAGGGCATGGTGCGGCCCCTGCCAGGGCTGAGGACAAGAAGAAGCTAAGAAGATGCTCTCACACTTCCCTCTGCTCCCATCAACGGTGTGTTGAATCCAGTTACTATTTCAGGGCCCACTGTATTCAACTCTTTTAAGCTCTAATATTAAGCTCGTTTGAAATCTCTCAAGGTGGAGTATTTGCACCACAGAAATGGGCAAATGCTACAGATCAGGATGTTTTCCTTTGGTGAGCTGGCTGACAAACATTTGCTAGCACTCCACTGCCTCCTGCTTTCTCAGCTCCTTTTTCTGCCTAAGCCAACAGGAAGGCAGAGGGTGGGGGGGCTTGGGTGAAAGAATCCCTGTGGGCCAGTCCCTGGGGCATGGAACAGGGCTGGGAGGGAGGGTGGTGCAGGAATTGTATGGGAGGAAGGGCAGCAAACAGAGAATAAGCAGCACATCCCGGCTGTCACTTAAAAAATAAATTGGCTGTGGGGGGGTCTTCATTGTGGGGTGAAGGGAATCCTCCAGTTGCATCATATGGGCTTAGTTGCCCCATGGCATGTGGGATCTTATTTCCCCAATCAGAGATAGAAAGAACCTGCATCCCTTGCATTGGAAGTTGGATTCTTAACCACTAGACCACCAGGGACGTCCCCCGCTGTCACTTTTGATCCTCTTGTATGCATGCATGTGTGCTAAGTCGATTCAGTCATGTCCGACTCCTTGTGACCCTATAGACTGCAGCCTGCCAGGCTTCTCTGTCCATGGGATTCTCCAGGCAAGAATATTGGAGTGTGTTGTCATGTCCTCCTCCAGGGGATCTTCCCAACCCAGGAATCGAACCTGTGTCCCCGCATTGGCAGGTGGGCTCTTTACCACTAGTGCCACCTGGGAAGTCCAGTGATCCTCCTGTTGTTGCTGCTGCTAAGTCGCTTCAGTCGTGTCCGACTCTGTGCGACCCCAGAGACAGCAGCCCACCAGGCTCCCCCGTCCCTGGGATTCTCCAAGCAAGAACACTGGAGTGGGTTGCCATTTCCTTCTCCAATGCATGAAAGTGAAAAGTGAAAGTGAAGTCACTCAGTCGTGTCTGACTCCTAGCGACCCCATGGACTGCAGCCCACCAGGCTCTTCCATCCATGGGATTTTCCAGGCAAGAGTACTGGAGTGGAATGCCATTACCTTCTCCGTTGATCCTCCTATCCTGCTCTAATTGTTTTAAGAAACTCATCACCACCTGCCATATTGCAGGCTCACGTTGACCCCCCCTGGCTCTCTCACTAGAAGGGAAGCTGTTGGAGAGAAGGGATACTCTTGGAGAGAAGGGACTTTGATTTCTTTTCTATCAAGTCTTTAGTACGTTGAACAGCTAGCAGATTCTCAATAACCTTTTTTTAAAAAAAATTCAGATTATATATTAATCAGTGTAAACCCCAACACAATACACCAACATGATTTTATGCATTTAAGGGGATATATTTCCTGGCTAAGCAATAAATTGTGCATATGGCTTCTGGAAGACCTTCATTCTAAGCAGCTTTATAGTGAAACATTTCATTTAGGAATCTTCATTAGGAATCTTCAGGTTGCTGTAATTTACATTCATTGGGTAGAACTTGTATTGATCATTGGGACCTAGTTTGTTCCAGGGTTCTGGGTTATCCTTTCTGTCCCAGCTGACATCTGGATTGAGCAATGCCAGGCTCAGAACATCTGCTGCTGCTCCAGTAACCCCTGCTCCAGTAAATATGAGAAAGGGAATCAAACGAGGAAGCTATTTGGCCTGACCAATCATCTGAAAGTGAAAGTTGCTCAGTCGTGTCCGACTGTTTGCGACCCCATGGACTTTACAGTCCTTGGAATTCCTCAGGCCAGAATACTGGAGTGGGTAGCCTTTCCCTTCTCCAGGAGATCTTCCCAACCCAGGGGTCAAACTGGGGTCTCCTGCATTGCAGGCAGATTCTTTACCAACTTAGCTGTGAGGGAAGACCAATCATCTAGTGGAGTCAATAACTTTTGTTGAATGAAACAGTACATGGCAGAATTCAAGTGACTTAAGAGAAGTGCTGAGCTATGCAGAAGAGAGATTCTACGTAGTGTGGCATGTCAGATAGCTGTGCAACACCCAGGAGGAAAGGCCTAGCAGACAGTTGGAGAAACAGAGATTGGAGTTGAAGATTTGTTGTTGTTGTTCAGTTGCTAAGTTGTGTCTGATTCTTTGTGACCCCGTGGATTGCAACACACCAGGCTCCCCTGTCCTCCACTGTCTCCCAGAGTTTGCTCAAATTCATGTCCATTGAGTTGATGATGCTATCTAAGACACAACCTGATTATGTTCTATCCGATTGAGGGCCTAATTGTGGAGGACACCAGTCTGCTGATGTCACTGGAAGAATGTCAGAGAAGGGGACAAAGGCCAACGACAAGCCTTGGAGAGGGGAAGGGAGAATGAAAGAAGCAGACAGAGATAGCCCAGACAGGGAAACAGGAGACTGAGCACGAGGTGTGGAATCTAAGGAAGAGGCATGTCAGGGAGAAGGAGGTGAGTGACGCCCATGGAAACTGGCATTTACTTAACACTTTCTGAAGGAGATCAGCCCTGGGACTTCTTTGGAAGGAATGATGCTAAAGCTGAAACTCCAGTACTTTGGCCACCTCATGTGAAGAGTTGACTCATTGGAAAAGACTCTGACGCTGGAAGGGATTGGGGGCAGGAGGAGAAAGGGACGACAGAGGATGAGATGGTTGGATGGCATCACTGACTCGATGGACGTGAGTCTGTGTGAACTCCAGGAGTTGGTGATGGACAGGGAGGCCTGGTGTGCTGCGATTCATGGGGTCGCAGAGAGTCGGACACGACTGAGCGACTGAACTGAACTGAACTGAACAACCCATGTTTGTGCTGAATGAGGTCAAAGTGAAGCCTGAGAAATGGCCGCTAGACTGTATAATGAGGAAACACTTGTAACCAACACAAGACATTTTAATAAAGTGGTAGATTTAGAAGCCAGATTCCAGTGAGTTGAGGGATGAATGGATCACTTTAAAAACTCAGTGTATAATGCTACAACACAGATGAAACTTGAAAACATGCTAAGTGAAAAATGTCAGTCATAAAAGACTGTAAATTGTATGATTGCATGTCTCTGTGAATATACCACTGAATTGTATACTTCAAATAGGTGAATGTATTGCATGTGAATTATATGTCAGCAGAGATGCTATTTTAAAACATGCTATGCTCACATAACTGAATATCAAAAAACAGAGCAAGCCAATCAAAAAATGGGCAGAAGACCTAAATAGACATTTTTCCAAAGAAGACATGCAGATGGCCAGTAGGCACATGAAAAGATGCTCAACATCACCATTAGAGAAATCAAAACTACAGTGAGATATTTTCACACTGATCAGAATGGCCATCATCAAAATGTCTACAAATAATAAATACTGGAAAGGGTGTGGAGATAAGGGAACCCTCCTACACTATCGGTGCAGCCACTACGGAAAACAGTACAGAGATTCCTTAAAAAACTTAAAATAGAGAGTTACCATATGATCCAGCATTCCCACTTCTGGGTCTGTATCTGGAGAAGATTCTACTTAGAAAGATACATGTACCTCAGTGTTCATATCAGCACTATTTACAACAGCCAAGAAGTGGAAGCAACCCACGTGTGTGAGAGGGTAACGGGCAGGAGGCTAGGGGGTCTCCAAAGGAAGGAAATAGGCCGCAAGTGTCAGACATTTTTTCTCTCTCCCTTAAGTGGCGGGAGGAAACAAACTACAATCGTCAGATTTTTTTTCCCTTCTCCATACAAAATTAAAAGGAGGTTTCTCTATGGACATGTTTTTCTTAAGCTATGTTAATGAAACTATGTATTTGCTTTGGAATTTGTCTTTCTTCAAAATGGTTCCACCTAAGACTAACTTTTTTTCTTTTCTCAAACCTTGGGCTGATAATAGCTCAACAAACCAGTATTCATATCAATTGTTTTATGGCTGGGGGATGACACACCTCGTGCCATCCTATCTCAAAAATTCATATTGTGGGAGAGGGGCCTGGTGAAACTCCATCAGCCTTGAGGTGTCTCTCTTATCTGATTAAAAGCTTTCCAACTGACATAAAACAGCTTGCTAAAGACTAGCAGGGAGGCACTCTCCATCCCCCTTCTGATGTCTATGTCAGAAGTTTTCTCTGTTCCTTTTCATACTTTAATAAAATTCTGCTACACAAAAGCTCTTAGTGACCAAGCCTGGTCCCTGGTCCCGAAGCTAAGTCTTCTTTGGAGATCACGAATCCAACATTGTTCACCATAAGGTATCATGTTCATCAATAGATGAATGGATAAAGAAGGTGTGATATATATATATATATATTTACATATGCCAGAAAAAATGAAATAATGCCAAATGCAGCAACATGGATGGATCTAGAGATTATCATACTAAGTAAAGCAACAAAGGTCCGTCTAGTCAAGGCTATGGTTTTTCCTGTGGTCATGTATGGATGTGAGAGTCGGACTGTGAAGAAGGCTGAGCGCTGAAGAATTGATGCTTTTGAACTGTGGTGTTGGAGAAGACTCTTGAGAGTCCCTTGGACTGCAAGGAGATCCAACCAGTCCATTCTAGAGGAGATCAGTCCTGGGTGTTCTTTGGAAGGAATGATGCTAAAGCTGAAACTCCAGTACTTTGGCCACCTCATGTGAAGAGCTGACTCATTGGAAAAGACTCTGATGCTGGGAGGGATTGGGGGCAGGAGGAGAAGGGGATGACAGAGGATGAGACGGCTGGATGGCATCACTGACTTGATGGACGTCAGTCTGAGTGAACTCCGGGAGCTGGTGATGGACAGGGAGGCCTGGCGTGCTGCGATTCATGGGGTCGCAAAGAGTTGGACACGACTGAGCGACTGAACTGAACTGAACTGAAAGTAAGTCAGGCAGAAAAAAACAAATATATGATCTCACTTACATGTGGAATCTAAAATATGATACAGATGAACCTATTTACAAAACAGAAACAGACTTACAGAGATAGAAAATAGATTTATGGTTGCCAAAGGGGAAAGGTGAGTGATTAAGAATCAGGAGTTTCGGATTAGCAGATACAACAAGGATCTACTGTGTAGCACAGGCAACTATATTCAATATCTTGTAATAAACTATAATGGAAAAGAATATATATATATCGATCACTTTGTTGTACACCTGAAACTAACACATCGTAAATCAACTATCTTCAATAAAAAATAAATAAAAATTTATTATGAAATATTTTTGCCTACATACCCTGTATTTCATTTACTCTTAGGCACCATTATCAGAAGTATCTTTTTTTTAAATTGATCATGCTGTGTCACATGCAGGATCTTAGTTCCCTGGACAGGATCTTAGTTCCCTGACCTGGGATTGAACCCATGCCCCCTGAAGTAGAAGCATGGAGTCTTAACCACTGGACATCCAGGGAAGTCCCAGAAGCATTATTGTTTCACACACCACAGAGAAAGATAACAGCGTACCACGTAAACTATGACACAAGGATATTTTTCTTACCACGTTGATTGTGAGATGTACTTCAATTTCAGAGAGGTCAAATTTTTTAAGATGTGTGCTTTAGAACCCGTGAAATAAGGTACATAGTATACATGTGTGGTTGCAGAGGAGGCAGGCATATATAGGCAATGTATATAGGTATATATAGGCAGGCTGGATATAGGCAATGTACTAAACAAGCGTAATTGTCTGAGTACCTGGTACTCACCCTTGGTACAGTTGCAGCCTTTTCTAGCCCTTTCTTTTCTCTCCTCCTGTAGTGGTCACCATCTTGTCTTTTGTTTTTTTGTTTTATAATGTGGTACAATATACGTAACATAGAAGTTTCCATTCTAATCATTTTTAAATGTGCAATTCAGTGGCATTAAGAACATTCACGTTTTTGTGCAGCTCTTACCAGTATCCGTCTCCAGAACTTTTTCATACTCCCAAACTAAAGTTAAATAAGCTGAGTTAAACAATACCCCTCATTCTTCTCTTCCCCAGCCCTGGTAACCACTGTTTTACTTTCTTTCTCTATAAATTTGGCTACTCTAGATATTTGACCTAAGTAGATTCATACAATGTTTGTCCTTCGGTGACTGGTTTACTTTTACTCAGCAAAATGTCATCCAGGTTCAATCTTGTTGTATCCTGTGTCATAATTTTCTACTTTTTAGAGGCTGAATAATATTCTATTGCATGTTTACATCACGTTTTAGTATTCATCCATTGATGGATGTCTGGGTTGTTTTCATCTTTTGTAAATAATGCTGTTATGAACACTAGTACACAGATAATTGAGTCTCTGCTTTTTGTGTTTATATACCCAGAACTGAGAATTGCTGGATTAAATGTTATTCTATGTTTAATGTTTTGAGGAATTGCTGTATGGTTTTCTGCAGTGGCTGCACTATTTTACATTTTCACCAGCAACACACAAGGGTCCCAGTTTCTCCACAGCCAACATTTGTTTTTCTCTGTGTGCTTGTTTTAACAGCCATTCTAACAGGTATGACTTCCATCCTCATTTTGAGTGCGCAATTCTTTGGCTCTTCTTTATCATCATAGTTAATACACATACCTCTAAATAATACATTGCTCAATTTTGCAAGTTTTAAAACTTTACTCCATTCTGGAAGAGTCAGGCGGGGTAGGATGTGCAGGCCCCAGCAGCAGTGATTCCTGCCTTTTTGCAGGGAACTTGGAGGGGTGGCTTTTGGGGGCACAAAGCAGAAGGTGGCCCTCAGGATTCTCAGGTGGGGGCCTGAGAATCCTGTGCTTATCAGATCTGCAGCCTCACTCCCAGAGGCCTTTGCGTGATCTCCTGGAACTCAGAAAAGGCAGACCGTGAATGAAGACGCTCAGCTGCAGTGGGCTGAGAGATGGAGGGGAAGGGAAGTGGCGGCGTCCACAGTCGGAGTCTCTCACCACTGTGAAACACGACAGAGAAGCCTCTCCACCCACGCGTGCCATCTGCCGCATGGTCACCCTTCCGCCTCGTTCTATTGATAGGCTTGGGGAGAGTGTTCCACCTCAGCACAAAACAAGTTGAGTCCAGTAAAAATCTGGACTCAAAAAATCTGGAGCTCAGTGTACTCAGTCTTACCGTCAGGGGAGGAGTTAGGGCCAGGGCTTCTCGGCCCTTCCAGTGTGCCCCAGAGCCTAAGGGGTGGAGCTACAAGGGAAGGTCAAAGGCATCTTGAGACAGGTGCTCAGAGGGAAAACGGCCCATGCAGTACGGCTCAGTGGAAAGACAAGTTCTCATCCTGACTCTTCCACTTACCTGCTGTGTGACCTGTGGGAAGTTACTTACCTTTTCTGAGCCTTGCTTGTTTCAGCTGTAAAGAGATTTCTATTCTATTTGCAGATCAATTTGAGGACTAAAAAAGATAACGTATGTGAATTCACTAGTACAGTTCCTGCTGTATGTTGTTGTTTAGTCACTAAGTTGTATCCAACTCTTTGCCACCCACATGGACTATAGCTGGCCAGGCTCCTCTGTCCATGGGATTCTCCAGGCAAGAATACTGGAGTGGGTTGCCATTTCCTTCTTCAGGGGATCTTCCTATCCCAGGGATGGAACCCCCATCTCCAGCTTTGGTAGGTGGATTCTTTACCGCTGAGCCAGCAGGGAAGCCCTCCTGGTGTATCAGTTCTGTTCAGTTCAGTGGCTCACTTGTGTCCAACTCTTTGCAACCCCATGAATCGCAGCACGCCAGGCCTTCCTGTCCATCACCAACTCCCGGAGTTCACTCAGATTCACATCCATCGAGTTAGTGATGCCATCCAGCCATCTCATCCTCTGTCGTCCCCTTCTCCTCCTGCCCCCAATCCCTCCCAGCATCAGAGCCTTTTCCAATGAGTCAGCTCTTCACATGAGGTGGCCAAAATATTGGAGTTTCAGCTTCAGCATCATTCCTTCCAAAGAAATCCCAGGGCTGATCTTCAGAATGGACTGGTTGGATCTCCTTGCAGTCCAAGGGACTCTCAAGAGTCTTCAACACCACAGTTCAAAAGCATTAATTCTTTAGGAATCACTTAATAAAAAATAATTACATTCCTGTAATGGAATGCCACTCAGTAATAAAAAGGTATGAACTACTGATACAAGCAGCAACCATACTTCCTGGGAGACGCTCCCCCAGTCCATCCATGATTCACGGGCAAGCTGCAGGGCACCGAGGGGTGTCACTCCACCCTTTAGATCTGGCAGTTTCAAGCAGGTGTGGGAGACCTCTGGACCTCCTTGCAGCTGTGCTTCACTTTTTTGTTTATGTTTTGATATACATGTCGTGACCACGGCCACCCTGCTTTCATAGTGATGGTCACTGCAGCCACGATTCTAAGGCAAGAGGGCATCAGAGAGGGTGGGAGGCAGAAGGGACCTATCTGATTCAAGCTTATTTTTGCTCGAGAGAGAAGAGGCCCAAGAAGTGGGGAGCCACTCATGGTCCATGGCTGGCTCCTTCTGCTCCCTTCACCAAGCAGAAGCTGAGCCCCCAGTGCGGTGTGCGAGCATGGACCCTGGGTGTCTTCCTTGAAGACTTCTGTGTGAACCCTTCTTTCCCTGGCTGGCCACTGTTCTCCCTGCACTGATCCTTGCCAGGTGAGGACAGCTGGCCCCTTGTTGGGCTCAAGGGCTCGTGTAAAGTCCCTGGAGTGCTTTCAGAGTCATGTGTGTGTGTGTGTGTGTGTGTGTGTGTGTGTGTGTGTGTGTAGGGGTGCAGGACACAAGGAGGTTTGGAAGACTGTCATAACCATGTTCCTAATCCCCAGAGGTCACAGGTTCCCTGGCACAGAGCTTCTGCCGCAATCTCCAGGGCTGAGCATGCAGGCCTGAGGGTGGCCCACGGACTGATTTCGTCTGGTCCATGCAGCCATTGGTTTTTGTTCTAACTGCATTAGTTGCCAAATGGAAAAAAGGAGAGATTTTTAACAAAACTCCAGATTTGCAGCTTTTTTGATAAACTGGTAAATCTAGCATCATCACATCTGCCTTGTTGAAGGACAGTGGTTGTCTGGGGTTGAGTCACAACTGCTTCTCTAATAATAGTGATAATAATGCTGATGATGATCTTAATAATAACAACAATAACTAACACTTGGGGAGCTCTGCTGATGTGCCAGGCATACTTTGCATGCAATTCATTTATCACATCCCCCAGGACCAACTTTGCCTATTTAGGGTTTTGGCCTGATGCCTACAAGCTTCAGTTTGCAGCCCTGTTCCAGAGGAAGAGGAAGAGCTTGGAGGGAGGAGCCTGAGGCTCTGGGGCATCTTTCAGGCTGCCACCCTGGGCTAACAGGAGAGTGTATCTCCTTACCGCTGCACCAGCCCCTTTCTGGGTCCATTTTAATCTCATTTCTGCCACTTTGCAGCAGCCATCACACTTCATACTACCTCGTCCCACTGCCCACTGTTGCTTCCAAATGCCAGCAACCTTTTGATTTGGTTCTCAGGAGGGTGGAGGAGCACCTTGATCAGGGCCATGTCAACTTGTTAGATATCACAGCACCAGAAGACTCAGGGAGGTTGGGGAGGGCTTGCTGGGTGTTGGTTTATTACTTCAGGGAGCCTCAGAAGGTAAAGTCCTGATGAAATTTCATGTTGGAATGTAGCCTTGATTTCTGCAAAGCATCTGATGAAATGCCTCAAGTCCTTACAGCCAAGCTGAAGAAATGTGGGCAAGTTGATGGTGAACTAAGTGGACTAAAAAAAATTTTTTTTAATTGGAATATAGTTGATTTACAATGTTGTGTTAGTTTCAGGTAGGTATACAGCAAAGTGAATCATACATATATTGCAGGCAGATTCTTTTTCATCTGAGCCATCAAGGAAGTCTATGTATATTTATATGCAGGAGACTGCCAGTAACTATCTCTCTGATGGAGATCAAGTTCACCATTGTGCATTGTTATGGAGAAATGAAGTACGAAGGCCAAGTGTTTTCCCCAGTTAAAACAGGCGTGTGCCCTTCTCACGGGCAAACACTAGACTCTGTTGTCTCCTGGGTCAAAGGGAGATGGCAGAAGGATCACAAGGTCTCAGACCCTCGTGGACACCCAGGGATTCGGCTGAAGCCAAGATAATCCCTGGATGAGGAGAAGAAAAGGAGAAACAATTGTGATGAAGGAAAACAAACTGGAGTTAGAAGAGGAAGGGGACAGGGGAAGGTGATGTTGACTATAAAGATGCAAAATGTGAGAGTTGCGAGCTCAGTTTTATTTGGGGCAAAATGAAGACTGCAGCCCGGGAGACAGCACCTCCGATAGCTCTGAGAGACTGCTCCAAAGAGGCAGTGGGGGAAGGTCAAAATATAAGATTTTGGTGAAGGGGAGTTCAGTGCACTCAATCGCTCGACAGAAGATTTCCTGCTAGTCACGAGGAGCTGATGTCACCATGAAGGGATGCAGCGCTCTTCTAGATATGAAGAGATGCAAGGATCAGGATCATGAAATCAGTTCCTGAAAATATCTATCTGAAGACCTGTTCTACCAGTTTCCCTAAAGCACAGAGTGCCTCACTCTCCACCCTGAGCTCCTTATGAGAATGTTGGAGTTCAACAGCTGCAGCAGCACAAGAATCAATCTCTGCAGAAGCAGACAGCAAATGCCCTTGGCAAGCACCAATCTGTAGCTGACAGTGAGGGGGAGGAAATGGGGGAGGCATGGAGGGTCTCCCTAGCCTTGCCCTTTTATGGGGAGGAGGATGTCCAGGGGGCTGGCAGTGTTCCAGAAGTGACTGCTGGGGCTGCAGAGGAAGGAGTGGGTGATTGTGACAAGGGAAGCTGTGGGCACTGCCCCTCACACCCACTGGAATGTAGAACTTTAACACCAAACAATTCCCAAGCTCCCGAGCGTGGAGGTGGCTGCTGCCGGTGTACTGCCTGCAGTCTGGGAGCAGCTGTGGCTCTGGCTGAAGGGGCTGGAAGCCTGTTTGTCTCCTGAGAGCTTGGGAGAACTGTGTGCCTGTTTACTCTCATATATTAAGAGGGGCGAGTGGAATATTTTGCCTGGAGTGAGAAGTGGAATTTTTCTCTGGAGCTCCAGTCTCTGGGTTCTTGGTATGCAGCAGATGCTCAACAAGTGCTGAGAAAGGAAAAGAATGAAGCCTGAGTGGGAGTGAGTACTAACAGCTCAGAGGGACTTAGAAGCCTGTTCTGAAGGTGGCGAGGGCAGGAGGAGCCTCCCGTGGAGCCAGCCTCACCCCTCGAACAAATCACACAGCCCTCTTACAGTTATCCACATAATATGTGCACATGGTTAAAAAGATCAAGTGGTACACAAGGCTTATCATGAGAGCAATAGATCCCTGCCCTTTCCTGTCCCACTCCCCACTCCCCAGAGGCAGCACTATAGTAAAATGACCTCCCCTCAGAGATCATTTTTCAAAATATTTAGGAGTCCCTTGGACTGCAAGGAGATCCAAGCAGTCCGAAAGGAAATCAGTCCTGAATATTCATTGAAAGGACTCATGTTGAAGCTGAAACTCTAATACTCTGGCCACCTGATGCAAAGAACTGACTCATTTGAAAAGCCCTGATGCTGGGAAAGATTGAAGGCAGGAGGAGAAGGGGACGACAGAGAATGAGATGGTTGGATGGCATCACCGACTCAGTGGACATGAGTCTGAGTGAACTCCGGGAGTTGGTGATGGACAGGGAGGCCTGACGTGCTGCGGTCCATGGGATCGCAAAGAGTCGGACACGACTGAGAGACTGAACTGAACTGAATCATTACTATTTTTTAATTAATTTTTGGCTGTGCTAGGTCTTTGTTACTGTGCTCGGGCTTTCTCTAGTCGCGATGCGGGGGCTTCTTCGTGCGGTGGCTTCTCTTATTGCCCAGCGAGGGCTCTAGAGTGCGCGGGCTTCAGCAGTTGTAGCACGGAGTCTCAGTAGTGGTGACACAAGAGCTCAGTTGCCCCTCAGCATGTGGGGTCTTCTCAGACCAGGGATTGAACCTGTGTCCCCTGTATTGGCAGGTGGATTCCTAGCCACTGAACCACCAGGGAAGTCCAGCCCTCAGAGATATTTATGGCAGCATTAGAAATATCTAACTTCACAATTGAAAAGCATTGGAAATGACCTAACCGTCCATCAAAGGGTCAATGAATGCTATACCACAGCAGAAAAAACAATGAAGAACCTCTTTATGTACTAATTTATAATGATCTCAGGATATATGAAGCATAAAAAGAGATACAGGTGTGTTTGTATAGCATGCTACCAGTTATGCAAAAAAGGGAAAAAAGATACATATGTATCATCATTTTTACAGAATGCTTAGGAAAGACATGGTACATTTGAGTAGAGAGCTGAGAGAGTGAGGAATAAAGTGTGCATGTGTGTATGTATTATATACACAGAATCATTTGTTAGGTTATGAGTGAAACTGGTTATATTTTTTGCCTCCCAGGGAAGAGATCGCGTTGGCTAGGAAATGGGTGGGAGGCATTCATTCATCCTCTTTTATGTAATTTATATGACTTACTTATCAAAAACCATTTAAGGACCTCTTTGTGGTGGATAGAATTTAAGGTGATCCCAACGGTCCCAGCCTGCTGGAGTTCACATCTGCCTCCCATGGCAAGGTGATGGGAGATTACTCCCATGATTATGTTGTGTTATAAAAGACTCTTTCTTGGCAGTCTGGAGTCAGAGTCTCTCTTTATGGGTTTGATAGAGTCAGTGGCCATGTTGGAGAAGCCCTCATGGTAAGGAACTGTGGCCTCTAGGGACTTTAGGTGGCCTAGAAGCCTGAGGATGACTGCCAGCTAAGAGCCAAGAAAAAGCAGGGGTTTTCGGTCATACAGCCACAAGGAAATTAATCCTGCCATCAACCTGAATGAGTTTGGAAGATGATTCTCTCTTAGTCAAGTTTCAGATAAAACACAATCCCAGCTGATGCCTTGATTTCAGCTTAGTGAGACTCTATAGAAGATTCATGCCCAGACTCCTGACCCAGGGGAATTGTGAGATAACAAACATGTTTTAAACTGTTAAGTTTATGGTGATTTGTTATGCAACAATAGAAAACAAATATACTCTTTGAGCTGTTTCTTCTGGTATTTATCTTCTTATATCTAAGTAATGTGCTTATATTTCTTTCCTTGATCTACCAAATTTAGAATTTATCCACTGATGTTCTGATATGGCAAAGATTTCTTCTCTTCTCATGCCCTTCCTTCCCCTTCCCCTTGCAGGATAATGGCTTTGATACTTTCAGTTAATATCAGTCGTCAGTGTTTAATTATTGTACTATGTAAATATTGTTTATAGCAGATCAAGTAATATGCATTGATTATATTTCTTATCTTCCTTTGTTTATCCTGGGATTAAAAATGATCTCATTTAAAATTTTTACCTAGTGCTTTTTTCGATGGAATGGCCGCTCCAGGCGCTACAGCAAGAAGTGCCTTGGCTTGGCAACTGCTCCGTGGGTTGGTTGGAGGTGAGAAACTATGTTTAATGGATATTCATTCATCATGGCTTAGACAGATGGAATGCTTTCAGGCCATTCTTATTGGAAAAGGACAGTGAACCTTTAAAGTCAAAAGTACAGACAATAGTTTCAGGTGGCACTACAGTTTTGCTTCATTCCCAAAGATGATTTGATGAAGCAAGGTTGTTAACGAAATTTAAAAGTATGTTTTTAAAAAGCAGCACAGTAAAATGTACAACCCTAACTCAGGAAAGCCCTGTTTCCTGTCACTGGCCTATATGGCCACACTTGGCTATAGTTAGCCCCTGAATATAGCTGCATTCTGCTAGCCCGAATCCTGCCATGGGGAGCAACTGAGATCTGTCCTTGGGACGCAAGGAGAGTTTGTTGATGTTGCTCTGTCGCTCAGTCATGTCTGATTCTCTGCGACACCATAGTCTGCAGCATGCCAGGTTTCCCTGTCAACTGCAGCACAGTTGGCTTCCCCGTGCTTCACTGTCTCCTGGAGTTTGCTCAGACTCACGCCCATTGAGTTGATGATGCCATCCAACCATTTCATCCTCTATCGCCCCCTTCTCTTCCTGCCCTCAGCCTTTCCTCGCATCAGGATAGTTTAGCATACACAAATTAATCAATGTAATATGCCATGTTAACAAACTGAAGAATAAAAAACATATGAACGTCTCAAGAGATGTACAAAAAGCTTTGACAAAATTAACATCGATTTATAATAAAAATTCTCAACAACATGCATACAGAGGGAACATACCTCAGCATAATAAAGTCTGTATAAGACAAACGCACAGTGACTACCATACTCAAAGGTGAAGAGCTGAAGGCATTTTCTTGAAGATCAGAAACAAGATACAGATGCCTGCTCTCATCGCTTTTATTTAACATCATATTGAAAGTCCTAGTCACAGCAATCAGACAGGAGAAAGAAATAAAAGGAATCTAAACTGGAAGGGAAGATGTAGAACTAACTGTCGCTGTTTGCAGGTGGCATGATATTATATACAGAAAATCCTAGAGACACCACCAAAAAACTACTAGAACGCCTCAATTAACGTGGTAAAGTTGCAGGATACAGAATTAATGTCCATAAATCTGTTGTAGTTCAATACTCTAACAATGAACTATCAGAAAGAGAAATTTAGAAAAAAAATCCCACTTATAAAATATTATATTATTAAAATAACTTTATTTTTGTAATTATATTTTGAAATCAAGAAATATGATTCCTCCTGCTGTAGTCTTCTTTCTGAATATCACATTGTGTGTTCTGGGTCTTCTATGGTTTTATATGAGTTTTAACATTCATTTTTTAATATCTGTAAAAATTGCCAGTATGATTTTTGATGGAGATGGTATTGAATCACTTTGGGCAGTATGGACATTTTAATAGTATGAAGTTTTTCAATGGCTGAACACAGAATGTGTTTTCCTTTATTTCTGTCTCCTTACATTGCAGGGGAGATTGAAGCTGTAATTCCAGGGGAAAAAAATCTGGCCTTTGAGGTGACATAAATCTTACTCAAATTCCAGCTCTACCAACTACTATTTGTCACTGAGTATTTGTCAGAGCTTGGGCCAATTCTCCTCTTAGTCGCAATTCTTCTTTTTGTGAAACAAGGATAATAATAACTAAAAAGGATTTAGAGGAATAAATTGAGATAATACTTGCCAATGCATGCAAAGTAGTGTAGTGCTTGACATACAGCAGGCAGTAGATATTATTATCATAGTTCAACAGATGTTTTTAATGCCATTTAGCTCTTTAGAAATACCTGCTACTCAAAGTATGACCCACAGACAGCAGCGTCCACCGGGGGACTTGTCTACAAAGTCCCCAAACTACTGAATCAGAGGCTACGTTTTATGCTAAATGTTTCATATGCATATTGAACTTGGATAAGCACTGGTCTAAACCACCTTAGATTACAAGTGGGGTTCCTGCTTATATATTTATCTTTTCCCTTATAACAAAATATTCATTTACCTTCTTTCTCCCATTCTGGACATGTAAATGCTTAGGACAATATTATCGAGTAAAAATGTTCATTTTGATGAAGAAGCATTCACCATGGCTGTGAAGAAACTTGAATCTGTGGAATGAAATTGGATGGAAAATGTATAAATTGAGTGTAAATTAGCTGTCTGCCTCTATTAAAACATACCTGCTTTATTATCCACCCCCTAAAAAAAATTCGCCTACTTTTCTGTGCACCTTGCTCCTTCGGTTCTGGCAAATGCTTAACAGCATAATTTCTGACTGGTGAGACCTATCATTTAATGATTCGATCCCGTTTTTCCCCTGGTGGTCTCCCTCCTGGAGCAACTCTTCCTCCTGCTCCAAACCATAAGCTTGCTCTCCAGCCTGCGGCACAGCTGTCATCCAGGGCCTTGCATTCATTGCTCTTCTCAGTCCCAGCTCTGCTGTTTCCCTGGGCCCACACCTTCTCTCTTGATTTACAGCCTAGTTTTGGTGGAGTACATACTCCAGCAGCTTCTTATGACAGGGTACATGGGAGACCAATTTGGTTGAGTCTGTTTACATCTGAAAAATCTTTTTTTCCTGCCTTCCCACTCCCTGAGAGTGGCTGAACATAGAATCCAGGTTGAAAATAATCTTTTCACCCTGAGGATGCTAAAGGCATTGTTTCCTTATCTCCTGATTTCTAGTGCTGCTGAGGAATGGGTGCCATTCTGATTCCCGTATCTCTTATTATTGTGTCCTATTTCAGCTTTCACGTCCAAACTTTTTGGATCTTCTCTTTATCTTTGGTGTTCTGACATTTCAAAATTGGTTGTAGGTATTTTTTTCACTTGTAATGGTAAACTCTCAGTTGGCCCTTTCAGTATGGAAATTCATGCCCTTCTGTTCTAGGAGTATTTGTATAGATATTTTAAAATTACTTCCTCCCACTTATCTTCTTTATCACTTCTTTGATTTTTAAAAAGTCTCATTTGTCCAATTTTCTCTCTTTGTCTTTTAGTTTTCTTTTCTGGAAAGTTTCCCTTCATTGAATTTTAATTTCAACTACTATGTATATTTTTAATCTCCAAGAATTCTTTCCTGTTTTCTGATTATTTCCTTTCCCATAAGGGCAATGTCTGCTCTTGCTTTTCAGAATTTTCACTAGAATTCGTTTTGAAATTGCCCTCTGGTCCTTGCCTCATCTCTCAGATGCTCTGATACGTACTCTAGCCTGCTTTTGTTTTGACCTCTTTTTCATGTTGGAGTCTTTCCTCAACTCTTTCCTCCACTAATCCTTGATTATCTGTTCATATTTCCAAAAGGCTCTAAAGTGGATTGAAAGTTCTAAATGCTTGGGTGGAGCGTGAAGACCAGCGGGGCTTTTTACATTGGAAATTGTCAAATGTCAGTATTTAGAGATCTTTTTCTCTGGGGTAGTTCAGCTACTCAGGAGGAGAATCCTCTAATCGCTTGCCTGGGAGCAGGATGTGTGTAGCAGGACCTGAAAATGGACCCGGAAACCCACTGTGCAGTGTTTAGACTGCAGTTCTGAGCCTCTCTCCACCCCTCGCTTTGCCTGGTCTGTCCAGATTTGGAAATTTCCCTCTGCTTCACCAGAGAACAAGGCTTGGACATCTTGCTCGGGTAGGGGTGAACAAATCATGTGACCTGCCCAGTTGTACGGGGCAAAGGAGGGTATCTGGAGAGTCTTGCTCAGTGTAGACGCCCACACCAACCTCCTCTTCCCAACCCCACTCTTGCCCACAGCTTTCAGTGCCTGTTTTTTCCATGTGCTAAGCATCCCCAGTTTTCTTCTGGGCAAATGTGTTCACTTCTCATCTGGAACCTCCTTTGCAGGCATCTCAGCTTCTACCTCCCTCTGCTAATTTTCCTTCTCCATCTGCTTTCTGTCTTCTAAACTTTGTCAAAAATCTGTCTATAATTGTCTCCTCTCGAATCCTCTAAGTCTTTGGGTTTATACTTTCAAAAAATGCATTTGCTTTCATTTCAGTGGGGTTTTCAGAGAAAGACAGGATAAATATTTGTAGTCGTGTTTGGGAGGAAACACATTCCTTGTTCCTTGGCCTGGGTTCCAGGGCTTCTCTGTCAACTCCTGGTAGCTGAGCTCTTGGGGGGGTCAGGATAGCTGCTGGCCCAGGACCAGAGTTGCCTTCTGGATGGTATCCTGTCTTTGGAGTCTCACGTCAGAAAGTTAGAACCTGGAAGAAATAAAATACCACCTCTGCTCCCACCCTGGGGCCATTGTGACATTGTTTAGCAGAAGCTAGAAGCCTTTCTCTGTCAGGGCCACCTTTAGGTACCCTTTTGTCCCATGGCAATGACAAGGTTGCTCAGGAATATCCTAGCCTGGGCTTAGGGTGGCAGGTGGCCCCGGACAGGGGAAGATGGCCCCAGAGCAGGTGATATGAGGGATCCTGGCAGCAGGTGGTAGTGAGGCTGGAGAGGCAGGAAGCTGATGGCCCCCAAACACTCAGCTGTCACAGGGAGATGGGGTCCCAGACAGCAAGCACTTGGTATTGAGTCAGGCACATACGGTAGCAGGCAGGGCTAGCCATTTGGGCTGACAAACAGTTGTTCCTGAGGAGGTTCAACCTCTGGGAACCAGCTTTAGCTAGAGGACTGAGGTTAGAGTTGGGTGAAGTGGGATGCCTGTTCCCAGGGGATGGCTCAAGGCATGGATGCTGAGGCAGATTGTGTTAACAGAGGGGACAACTCTTGAGACTGAAGTTATAGAAAGGGGAGGGACAAGGGGACAAGGGATGAGGGTCCTGGAATCCGAGCTGAAATAACAGCAAGTCAGACAATCAGGTCTCCTTGGGACAGACCATTCCTGGAATCCAAGCTGAAATAACAGCAAGTCAGACAATCAGGTCTCCTTGGGACAGACCATTCCTGAGCACATGTCTGTCACCCTGGAGGTGACGTCAGGTGGGCACAAGGCCATGGGAGCCAGTAATTACAGAGGAGTCTCATTCACCAGCAGGACCTGGATGCAATAGAATTTGCTCCTCGCAGTGGACCATTCTCCAAGTAGGAGCAGACTTTGCCTCTCACTAGCTCTGCAGCAGAGCAAACAGGTGGGAGATGCACCTTCCTCTGCCTGTCACCCCCTTGAGCAAGCTCCATGGGGCCCCCCTGGGGTGGGCTTGAGCCCTGCCCCTCCCCACTGCACCCCTGGGGGTGGTCCCACCCAGGTCCTGCCACCTACCAGCTGCCCCAGTTACGGGGCTGAGCCCAGCTGAGTTCCACTATCTCACTCTGTCTCCCTCTCCCCATAGACCCTTTCCTGTTACCACATGAGTCCTGGCGACACCCATGACTGCAGGACCCCCAAGCCATAATTTATAATCCCTTTCAGCAGGTTTCACTGCCCTTAGGACCTCAGAGCAACAGAAAAGTAAAAGGATGATCCCCTTCAGTGACACTTGGATGATGGGAGGGAGACCTGGGTTTCAGCTTTCCTGAGCTCAGTGGCCCTGAGAGCCTGGCCCTGGCCCAGCCCACCACGTCTCCTACCCATGGTGGGGGGGGGGTGGCAAATCGCCTCTGAAGCCCCGCCATGGGCACAAGCTGGGGGAGGAAGCCTCAAAGGGAAAGACTGAGAGGAACGTCGTCACCAGGCCCTGCTGGGCGCTTCAGTACATCCTGCAATTCGAGAACCAGACCGGCTCTGTTATTTCCTTTGATTAAACTTCTGTTTTCCCTCAGCCCACTGGATCCATCTTTCACTTATTTAATTCCAACTGTAATAAAAAATCTATTGAACTGCACACGAACACAATATGAGGCTGGGAGGCAAACAGCAGGCCTGGGAGGGTGGTAATGAGCAGAGAGGAATCCACAGGGCTTTGTCATCTTTATATGCTCTGGTGCAGAGCATGTGAAGTCTGGTCACACTTGGACTCAGAATGCGGGGATGGGAGACGCACTCAGTACAAGCTGGGGGCTTGGGGCGGGGGCAGGGGAGAAACCTTCGAGGACCTTGCTGATAGCAAAGTGTTGTCCTTTTCTTCGGTCACAGCTCCCCTTCTTACAGCTTGGCTTTCGTCCAGGTCCTGGGCCTCCACCCAGCCTGCAGGCCACATACCAGTGCCCTGCGAAACAGGCCTCAGGCCCCTTAAAATATTGATCTCTTTAGACTGAAATTACATGCTCTTGAGAGTCCCTTGGACAGCAAGGAGATCAAACCAGTCAATCTTAAAGGAAATCACCCCTGAATATTCATTGGAAGGACTGATGCTGAAGCTGAAACTCCAATACTTTGGCCACCTGATGTGAAGAGCAGACTGATTGGAAAAGACTCTGATACTGGGAAAGATTAAGGGGAGGAAGAGAAGCGGGTGACAGAGGAAGAGATGGTTGGATGTCATCACTGACTCAATGCACATGAGTCTGAGCCAACTCCAGGAGATAATGAAGGACAGGGAAGGCTGGCGTGCTGCGGTCCACAGGGTTCCAGAGTCAGACACGACTGAGCCACTGAATGACGCTGACAACAGCACGTGCTCTGACCCACCTCCCAAGCCTCTAACCAAATTGTCCTTCCTCTTCCAGCTTCTGTCTTTGAGGCTCGTTTCTCTGTCTGGCCTTGCTCCACACCCATAGACCCACACTCACATCTGATGCTCCAGCTTTGACTTCCTGAGTGTTTGGTCCCTTCTGGGCCACCATAGACTCCTTCCCTGGACGATTCTTCCAAACTTCCTGGTTCACCAGAATCCCGCAGTTGGTTCAGGCATGCTTGACTGTTGCCCAACCTGGTTATGGGGGTCTCTGAAGGAGCGATGGCTGCCTTGGTCAACTCTTTGCCTTGGGGGCCACCCTTCTGTGTTGGCAGAGCCTGACACCCCGCCATCCCCCACCAAATGCAGCTTCCCAGGGGGCCTGGGTAAGAAGGACTGTTTTATTCCAGGGGCCTAGGAGATGCTGGAGATGCCCTCTCAGACCAGCAGTTCCCATAAGAGGACAGAATCCAAAGGAGAATTCCCAAATGATGAAAAGTGGTATGCACAGGAATGGACTCAGCATTGACCAAGCCCCAGTCCTCCTCTGGAGTAGGACCTGGAGGCCCCACGCAGGGCCAGGCATTAACCCTGGGGTCATGGGATCAGGGGAAGCTCCCGGGTTCCCATAGGGGCTCCTGAACCATCAGGGTGTTGGGGCCCAGGCAGAAGACATCAGTGCAGAAGCTATTTGCCAACATGTGTGAATGTATTTCAACATTTTACCATCAGGTACAGCTGTACCGGTGCATACCAGCTGGTTAGCAGTCCTGGTTGGTTCTGCTGAATGACAGCTGGGTAGAAAAACAGGCCTCAATTATAAGACTCCTTTGTGGAGGCAGATGCTTTGTCTGAAGGCTCCCTTGGAGCCACATTCCCTCAAGGCTTCCCCAGGGAACGGTTATGTGGCTGACCTCATTTTTCTGGTCTTGCCCCTGTTTGTCTTTTCTGAGAGGGGTGGGGGTGTGAAGGGAGAGGTGCAGCAGAGTCAAAAACTCAGGTTCTGGGGTCAGACTATCCTGGGTTTGACAGCTATTCATAAGCTGTGTGACCTTGGGAAAGTTGCTTAACCCCTCTGAGTCTAAAACATGAGACTTAGAACACCCTCTCCCTAGTGGGTCCATAAGGGTTCATCATGTTAAAAGCTGGTATACAGTCAGTGCTTGATTAATGGTAACTGCTATTCTTTAAATTTTTTTTTATTTATTTCTGGCTGCAGTCTTTGTTGCTGTGTGCAAGTTTCTCTAGCTGCGGCGAGCAGGGGCTGCTCTCTGCTGTAGCATGGTGGTTTCTCACTGTAGTGGCTTCTCCTGTTGTGGAGCACGGGCTTAGTTGCCCCAAGGCACGTGAGATCTTCCCATACCAGGGACTGAACTCATGTCCTCTGCATTGGCAGGCCAATTCTTAACCACTGAACCACCAGGCAAGTCCAGTAACTAACACTATTGTTATTAATAGGACTCTGATGGATCAAGCTGACAGTTTACCCCTTGCCCACCTGATCAGGCCTATATTCAGGCCCAGCAACTCCTGGGAGCTTGCTACATGACACGCACTGTGCTAGATCCTAGGCTTCAGAAATGAACACTACAGGTTACATACTAAGTGCTCTGCGGAGCTTAAAGAAATGAACGAGGTACTGGCCATTCACCCCTGCCTCCCCTCACACCAACCCCACTGCTATCTTGTGTTGGAATACCCCTCCCTATTATGGTTTATGATCCTTGTTCCCACATAGAAGCCGAGAGGAAGGAGGGCCCCCGTCACACAGGGCTGGTGCCTACACGAAAAGGCAAGGGGCTGTTGGCACAGAGGGGGCTTTGACCCTCCTCGAAGGTGATCCATCCTTGGGGAGGGGGCTCTTCACGGCTGAGGCAGGGGGTGGTACAGCAGGGTTCCTGAGCACAAGCCAAGGACAGGCCACTAGTATTTGGGTAAGGTGGGGGTTAGCCTGGGGGTGGGGGTGAGCAGGCTCTCTCTGCCCTGAGGACAAGAGGTCTATGGTTCTTTGGGGGACAGCCAGACATTCACCTCGTGGAACAGGCTCTGTCCATGGGATTCTCCAGGCAAGAATACTGGAGTGGGTTGCCATTTACTCCTTCAGGAGATCTTCCCAAGCTGGGGATCAAACCGGTGTTTTCTGTGTCTCCTGCATTGCAGGCAGATTCTTTACCCGCTGAGTCATGGGGGAAGCTGTTTCAAACGGACTCTTACATTAGAGTTGACTTTTCTTTTTTTATAGAGTTTTTCAAATGCAGGCACTTTCGTGGACCATCTCATCCGTCTTCCTACCTACCTACCTATCTAAGGTTCAAGGAGGGATCGTGACTCAGATCTGGTCACCCTGATGAAACTGACAGGGTACTATCTGCCACATCTGAAAGAATAAAAACTATAAGGCTGGCAGCACTGCACTTATAAACTCAACGTTGTTGTTGGTAATAGGGATGAGAAGGCTTCTCGTACCTTTGAAATGGAGATAATTACTTGATTTTCTAACACTGATAACTTGTAAAACAATATTTGTACCCATTGCCTGAGGCTGATGTCACAAGTCGACACATCATTTTAGAGACGCCCTCATCACGGCCTGCCTGCCCACCTGTGTCCTCGGTGTGGTGCACCTGCAGGAAGGCAAGCAAGATGGTGCACGTGCACACAGAGCCGGCCTGCTTCCCCCATGAGGGATGTAAATAGATGAGGCTGCATTTTCTACTTGTCAAGCACTAAAGCTTAATTGGACCAGAAATACTCTCTTGGTTCTTGATTCTCGGAGACAGATCTCAGCCTTCACTAAGCATCTGTGGTGCCCGGAAGGGACGAGTGAAGTTCTGTGGGCTGGAGGCTTTGAGAAGGAGATTTTTACCTCTGCGCCAATTATGTGCATGGTGTTTGGTTTTCTTTGTCTGAACCATCACGTCTGAACCTCTCGCCCTGGGGCTGATATTCTGTGTACATCTTAGTCCCCAGCACTGCTGCTGCTGTGTCCCAAAGGGAAGCCAGTGATTGAAGCCTGGTCCTGCAGGCATTAGAGTGAAGGTGGGGCTCAGAGCTGGGGAGGCCTCCAGAGGCAGGTGAGGGGAGACCTGAAGGGGTGATGACCTTGGATCTTGCAGGGAAGTGGAGGCAACAGTGGAGCCATGAGCACTGAGGCACGGGGTTATCTGTGGAGGACTCTCTGTGTATTGCAATGGTCAGGATGGACCCTGATCCTGCCGTCTGAGAGGGGAGACAGGTGGATAGCAAACTCATAGACTTGGTGGTGTCTGGAGGTGAAGTGGGCTTTGAAGAAAAATAAAAGAAGGTAATGGGAGAGAGAGGGAGTAGGAAGCTGGTTTGGAGGTGGCAGAAACAGTGGCAGGCCTGAAGGGGGCTGCCAGACTAGCAAGGTGTTTGGAGGATGGGGGAGGGGGCGGTTAGCAGGCTGTAGTCCTGGGAATAGGATATAGGCTGGAGAGTTATGGGCTTGACAGGCAGTGTGGGGTCCTTACTGACGTTACCCACAGGCCAGGGAGGGTAATGCCAGGTGTTTGGATGAGCCCTCTACTCTGTGAAGGAACTGTTACTTTATTTCACCCAAACCCTCCAAGTCAGCCCAGAGGTGTCCATCTGTGACAGCATCCAATGAGCCCACCACTATTTAATGGAGGAGTGAACTGAACCCAGAGAAGGGAAGTGACTCACTCAAGGTCACTGGCTCAGAGAGCTGCCTTTGCCTCGGGGGTGGGAGGAAAGATGCTGCTGGCCTGGCTCATCTTAAGAAGGTGAGGAGGGAGGGAAGTGGTTGTCCTGGGGCCTGGGGACAGTTCTGGATGGGGGTACAGCTTGGCATTGCTTGGGGTGAGCTTCCCCATTGGACAAGAGGACCTTCCCTGGTTACCTGCCCTCTGCCCTTTGCCTTCCTTAATTCTTGCCTTTTCCTCTTCTCTCTAAAGCCGCTTCCTACATTTCCCACCTGAGGGCCCATGGGTATGGTATGGTGGGTCCAACATGTGACTGGATTCCTTTGACCCCTCTGTGAGGAAACTCCCAGATTCTTGGACTTTCTGAGGGGAAGTTCTGCCAGGAAACACCAGCCCCACCCTGGGCCAAGGAGGAGCCTGTCCCTGGTGAGTCTGCAGCCCTGCGTGAATGGTACAGAGTTCCAGGGGTGTGAATATTCCTGGCAGGTAGAGGATCGGACTTTTTCTCTTTATTAACTCCCACGGGGGCCATCAAACAGAGGACCGACTCTGGTAGAAACTGCCAGCGCCTTGAAGGGCCGAAGAATTGATGCTTTTGAACTGTGGTGCTGGAGGAGACTTTTGAGTCCCTTAGACTGAAAGGAGATCCAGCTGGTCCATCCTAAAGGAGATCAGCCCTGGGTGTTCTTTGGAAGGACTGATGCTGAAGCTGAAACTCCAATACTTTGGCCACCTCATGCGAAGAGTTGACTCTGATGCTGGGAGGGATTGGGGACAGGAGGAGAAGGGGATGACAGAGGCTGAGATGGCTGGATGGCATCACCGACTTGACGGACATGAGTTTGGGTGAACTTCGAGAGTTGGTGATGGACAGGGAGGCCTGGCATGCTGCGGCTCATGGGGTCGCAAAGAGTTGGGCACGAGTGAGCGACTGAACTGAGCTGAACTGAACTGAAGGGCCTTATTAATGCTGCCACAGGCCAAAGGCAGGCGGTCACTGGTGTCGTAGCTGCCCACTGGGGTGATCCTTCAATCCACACGAAAGTCGCAAAGCCTCTCCTTTGAGACATTCATTAGCCTTCCACTAATGTAAGATAGAAGCTCACCCTGGAGTGAGCAGGGTTCAGGCGATATCTGGAGCCTGTCCCTCACCCACATGTGAGGGGCCCAGCGAATCATGACAAGGTCACAGTCCTTCCTTATCAAAACAGCCAGACTTAAAGGGCCTTTGGAGGTTTGTTTACGTCTTAGGCCTGTCATTGGAGAGTCCCATCACCGTGGGCCCAGTCGCGCCTCCGGCTTTATCCCCACTCCTCATTGTGGCCTCACCCCAGCACGCAGACAGTCCTTGTGTGCAGCAGCTCAGGGCTTTAATTAGCAGCTCTGGAACTAATCAACGCAATGGAGATGGCAAAGTTTCCCTAAGAATTATCCTTAGCGGGTTGTACCAGGGTATCTGAGGCGAGCGGTGCTATTGCGGTGACCTCTCTGTCCCCAAGAAGAGGACCTTGCTGGCCAGTGCAGGCAGCTGGGGTGTGAGTGGGGAAGAGAAACCAAGATGTGGTTCCTAAGTGGGCTTCCGTTCACACCTCAGCAGCCCTGGGGTTGTGAGTGACTGGGGGACGAAACAATGAATCAAGTCGTTGTTGAGGAGGGCAGTCAGCCCTACTCATAAATGACATGGGGAGGCGGAGGCCGATGGCAGAGCCTCACGCCACCTCTGCTCTGGGAGGACAGGATGAAGTCGGCCAGCTCACTCAACCCTTCTTTCTCTTTATCTCACCCCAGGACTGTGCTTTCAGGACCCCGGTCTCCCGGGGTGCAGGGAAGAGGGAGCAGGAGCCCAAGGTTCTGTCTCCACTGTAGACAGATGTGCAGCTCATGTTCTTTCCCACCGGCTCCTGCCCCAGCAACCGAGACTGGAAGAGGCTATGGGGCAGGAACAGGGCAGGGCCTCTAAATACATTATTAGTTAAAGGCATAGAAGTGGGAATGGGAAAAAGGAAAAGGCCAGGACAATGAAAGGACAGGGTGTGTGTGAGACCACATCCTCCTACCCCGACTCACTAGCACTCCAACACGCACATGCATGCAGCTGTGCACACACTGCGTTACACGAGTGTGCACACGTGCACGTACTCAGATACAGAGAGGGCAAAGGGAGGAGTGCGAAGAAAGACAGGAGGAAGATGGAAGGCAGTATGACGAGATAAACACTCGTTCCTCAACAGTCACTCAGGCTCTAAAAACAGCAAATGTGGCCCCTTTATCAGTGCTTTTGAAATATGACGGTAGGTAGCAAACATCAAAGAGTCTTCTAGGCTGGCCTGCTAAGAGCTGGGTAAAAGAGAGCTGCCCTGAAGCCATTTGCAGTCTCTCTGGGGGAGAACTGGCCATGGAGAGCTGAAGTAAGCCCTTTACATTCGAACAAGTTCCCATCTGAGCCCAACTTGTTTGTAAGTCCAACAAAGTTACCTTAGATACCCAACTAACACAATCTACTATATAGTATGGTACTGTAATAGGTTGATAATCATTTTCACACAAATAATACATACAAACAAACATAAAAAATGAAGAAAACATTTAAAATTTTACAGCACAGCACCTTGAGAAGTACAGTACAGTACCAGTTACATCACTGATGCCTTTATGCTTGCTTCCAGACATCCTAGGCTTGAAATAAAGATACTGTACTCTATACAATACTGTAAAGTACACAAAAGCACAGCCACTTCTAGAGGATGCATATATGTGACAATGTATGCCAGACACGTGAACTAACTTACTTGATTGGACATGCATCTTTGAAAGTTCTCAAAGTTCAGCACTCAACATACAATAAACTTCCTATATACGAATACAGATTAACACATACATTTTAAATAAATGCAGATACATTTACAAATGTAATAAAAAACCCTAGTTAAAACTAGGGTTGGGACAAGTCTGTAGGGGACGCTCTCACGCCCCACCATGCATCCTCAGTTACTTCAAACAGGAAGAGATGTACACTTATATGTCACACAGGAAGGTCTTGCCTACTTCACTTTCTAGCAGAAAGAAGACAATTTGTCTTCACTGGAGGACAGTCAAGCCAATCAAAGAGTGCAACAGTCCAACCGATGAGAATCCTCCATACTTCGGACTCCTGGCTCCTCCAATGGACTCTTTGGTTCTTACAATCTCTTCTAAACTCTTTCTGGTTTCTGTATAAAAGCAAGCTCCCCTTCCTTGTTCTCTGGATTTGTCTATGGTCCGCCATAGTTTGCACATCCAAGTTGCAGTTCCTCTGGCTGTTTGTGAATAAGCTCATTTTTCCTGGTGAAATAACTGGCTACTGTATTATTAAATGGGACAAAAGCAATGCAACAACATTATTCTAATATGTATTCAATGACGTGTGTGTGTGTGTGTGTGTGTGTGTGAGAGAGAGAGAGAGAGAGAGAGAGAGAGAGTAATAGAAGATTTCATGTGTTTAGTTCAGTACTTTAACCCTCAGCTTAGGGGTCATTAGTCTCCTTCGCAGGCTCCTGTCATGCCCTACCCTCTGGGCTTGATCTGTCTTGTCCTGGGTTGGGGTGTGTCCAGAGCTTGGATGCCAGTGCAGGGACCCTCTCCAAATTGGATCCGGGTTCTGGAACATGCCCCTGCTGTTCCTGAGCTCAGGGGTCTCTTGTAAGGTGAGTTAGTAGTTAATTTTCATTATTGATGAAATTGTCTGATGACCTTGTTGTGTGGCAGTCCCAGGGCAGAAGACTTTCTGTTTGTTTTTTTTTTTAAACTAATTTATCTTTTAATTGAAGGTTAATTGCTTTACAGAATTTTATTGTTTTCTGTCAAACCTCAACATGAATCAGCCATAGGTATACATATGTCCCCTCACTTTTGAATGGGAGGAAGCCTTTCTCCACTATCCCCAGTCCCTTGTTTAGTCCTTAAACACCCCTCCTGCTCCCTCCTCAGTCCTGAGACCCTGTGGCCAGTGGAGGACAGGTTTCTTCCCTAAGGATGTCTGAATGTTGCCTTATCTCCTGGAGGCGACCCCATGCCTGTTCACCTACACTAATTTGCAGTGACATTATCTTCAGTTTTGGGGGATATGCCTGCCTGCCTGGGCTCTTCTCTGTGCTCAGCAGCTGAGCTGGGCTTCTTTTCTCTGCCTGTGCTTTGACCACTGGGCCTAGTCCAGTCCTCTTGGGTGGTACCTGATCCAGGTTTTGTGAGTCCTTCCTTCCTGGAGAATTAGATGCCACCTTCCTCATGCCTGAGTCTGCAACTCGGGTCTGATGATGATGACGATGGCAGCTACCACTGTGCATACATCGATTCGTTTTCCATTCTCTCATGAAAAAATTTTAAAAGAGAGAGACTAGTAACAAACGGCTGTGTGTCCATCACCTAACTTCAACAGTCATCAACTCATGGACAATCTTGTTTTTATTCTATTGACTTTGGTTGCTTCCTCATTTGTTTACTGGCATATTTTAAAACAAATCCTAGGTGTCATGACATTTCAGTCATAATTAATTTTAGTCATTTTGAACTGACTTTATTTTTGTTCAGACACCAAGTTGTGTCTAACTCTTGTGACCCCACGGACTGCAGCATGCCTGGCTTCCCTGTCCTCCACTATCTCCCACAGTTTGTTCAAATTCATGTCCATTGAGTCAGTGATGCTATCTAAACATCTCATCCTCTGCTGCCCCCTTCTCCTCCTGCCTTCAATCTTTCCCAGCATCAGAATCTTTTCCAATGAGTTGTCTCTTTGCATCAGGTGGCCAAAGTATTGGAGCTTCAGCTTCAGCATCAGTCCTTCCAATGAATATTTGAGGTTGATTTCCTTTAAGATTGACTGGATTGACCTCCTTGCAGTCCAAGGGACTCTCAAGAGTCTTCTCCAGCATGACAATTTGAAAGCATCAGTTCTTCAGTGCTCAGCTTTCCTTATGGTCTAATTCTTATATCTGTACATGACTACAGAAAAAGCATAGCTTTGACTATATGGACCTTTGTCAACAAAGTGATGTCTTTGCTTTTTAATGTGCTGTCTAGGTTTGTCATAGCTTTCCTCCCATAGCATCTTTTAATTTCATGGCTGCAGTCACCATCCAGTTATTTCAGAGCTCAAGAAAATAAAAGCTGTCGCTGCTTCCACTTTTTCTCTTTGCATTTGCCATGAAGTGATGGGACCGGATACCATGATCTTAGTTTTTTGAAAGAGATCATTATATATATGAGACTTTATATATACATATAAAAATATATCCATCATGTCCTTATCACAGCTAGCATAGTTAATTACCTTTCTACAATTATCTTTAACCAGTTGGTTTGTCCAAATCAGGAGCCGCATGGTCTGCATATCCGTTCATTTAGTGGAGTCTCCTTAGATGCCTCCATTCCTCCGTCTGTAACAACCCCCCTTCCCTCCCTTCCGTGCTTTTGGTTTGCTAGAGAACCTGGGTGATTTGTCGAGTAGAATGCTCCTTATTCTAGACGGGGATGAATGCTTCCTTATGATGTCATTTAATTTGTTCTGCTATATTCTGTATTTTCTGTAAACTGTTATTTATTCTAGAAACTTGATTCCTTTCAGGCAATGGTGTATGAAGGACAGAGAACCATTAGGAACAGACAGCTTGGAGGAAAGGGATATTTTATCACTGACATTGTTTCAGATTGCTGGTGTCTGGCAGTAACAAAAAGCAGACTGACTTTTAGTTGGTTTTATTATTGGTTTAAAATTCTCTTCAAAGTAACATTGCACACAGCTGGACACTTGCCTCTCCCAACCTCTTCTTTGACAGGCCACTGGATTCCTTTTTTGAGGCAAGAATATTTCAAAGGTGATGCTCTACACTTAAAATTGCATGACTGCATTAAGGCATTGGGTCTGGTTTGTTTCTTTCTGTTACCAAGTGTGTTCAAGTGGTGCAACCTGATTGTTGTAGCAGCTCAGATTCATTATTTGTAAGGGTTGTGAAGTAGTGACTTTTCAGTTTCATCATCTCTTCTGATTTATTATCCAATTATTACCTTCTATAATGAAGGATTTCTCTCCTTTCAGTCAGTTATCTGAGTAAGGAGTTGGTGCCTTGAAAGTGAAAGTGTTAGTGGCTTAGTTGTGTCTGACTCCTTGTGATCCCATGGACAGTAACCCGCCAGACTCCTCTGTGCATGGAATTCTCCAGGTCAGAATACTGGAGTGGGTAGCTCTTCCCTTTTCCAGGGGATCTTCCCAACCCAGAGATCAAACCCAGGTCTCCTGCATTGCAGGCGGATTCTTTACTATCTGAGCCACTAGGGAAGCCCAAGAACACTGGAGTGAGTAGCCATGCCCTTCTCCAGGGGTCTTCCCAACCCAGGGATTGAACCCGGGTTTCCTGCATTGCAGGCAGACTCTACCACCTGAGTCACCAGGGAAGTTCTGTGATGGATTAGAGAGGCAACAAATTCTTTGTTGCTCTCCCCCTTGAGAGATGAAGTGTCCTCCCACTCCCCTTGAACTTGAGTTGATCCTGTGACTGCCTTAACCAATAGAATACAGGGGAAGTGACCCTCTGCCAGTTCTAGGCCTATGAGGACTGGCAGCTTTCATTTCCTCTTTGGCACATTCACCCTTGGGATTTAGGATTCAGTTGCCAAAACAAAAGCCCAAGCCAGCCATGTGGAGATCAAGAAATCCAAGCCCCTCATCCATCCCGCCAACATGCCAGACATATGAGTGTGGGACATCTTGGACCATTCAGCTCAGCAGCATTTGACTGTGGCAGCAGGAGAGTCTACCTCCCGCCCCTCCACACCCCCTGCCCAGGAAAAAAATACAGAAGAATCACTCAGTGAACTCACAGATTCATGAGAGATAGTCTAATCTTTGTTGATGTGTTAAACCATTAAGTTTTGGGAGGCTTTGTTGTACATTAGTAGATAACCTCCTTGGAGGGAAAGTTATGACCGACCTAGACAGCATATTAAAAAGCAGAGACATTTCTTTGCCTACAAAGGTCTGTATAATCAAGGCTATGGTTTTTCCAGTGGTCATGTACGGATGTGAGAGTTGGACAATAAAGAAAGCTGAACGCTGAAGAACTGATACTTTTGAACTGTGGTGTTGGAGAAGACTGTTGAGAGTCCCTTGGACTGCAAGGAGATCCAACCAGTCCATCCTAAAGGAGATCAGTCCTGAGTGTTCATTGGAAGGACTGATGCTGAAGCTGAAACTCCAATACTTTGACCACCTGATGCGAAGAGCTGACTCATTTGAAAAGACCCTGATGCTGGGAAAGATTGAAGGCGGGAGGAGAAGGGGACAACGGAGGATGAGAAGGTTAGATAGCATCACCAACTCAATGGACATGAGTTTGGGTAAACTCTAGGAGTTGGTGATGGACAGGGAGGCCTGGTGTGTTGCAGTCTATGGGGTCGCAAAGAGGCAGACACGACTGAGTGACTGAATTGACTGAACAGAGTAGGTAACTAAAATATCTTTTTCACACAGAGGAAGCATTCTAGCTATGCTACTTCACACCTTGATTTAACCACTTACTGAATGCTGTGCATGCATGCTCAGTTGTTCAGCCGTGTCTGACTCTCTGATCCCCGTGGACTGTAGCCCACCAGGCTCCTCTGTCCATGGGACTTCCCAGGCAAGAATACTGGAGCGGGTTGCCATTCCCTTCTCCAGGGGATCTTCCCAACCCAGAGATCAATCCCGCCTCTCCTATACTGGCAGGTGGGTTCTTTACCACTGAGCCACCTGGGAAGCCCAGTGAATGCTAGATATCACTATGTATCAGTAACATTGATTCTTATCTTTGTGATGACTCAGCTTGTGTATGGAGATCTGAGGTTCCACAAGGGTGAATGACTTGCCCAAGGCTGTTCAGCTATTGTATTAGTTTGCTAAGGCTGCCATGACAAAATACCCACCAGCCTGGGTGACTAACCAACCAGCAATTTATTTTCTCACAGTTCCAGAGGCTGGAAGGTGAGTCTGAGGTGTCAGCAGGCTTGCTTTCTCCTGAGCACTCTCCCCTTGCCTTGCAGACGGCTGCTTTTCCCCATGGTCTTTCCTGTGCGTGGGCACCTCCCTGGTGTCGGTGTGTGTCCAAACCTCCTCTTCTTACAAAGGCATCAGTCATATTGGATTCGGGCTTAAACTAATGACCTCATTTTAACTGAATCACCGCTTTAACGGCCCTGCCTCCAACATAGTTACTTTCTGGGGAACTGGAGGTTAGGAATTCAACAGGTGAATTTTGGGGGGACATTAAAATCTGTCCAAGAATTTGTGACCATCTTCAGTCTGCCATGTTGGGTTTAGACTTGTACATTTGCATAATACCTGCTTTTTGTAAGGCTACTGGAGATATTAGAGAATGAAATTGTAATCTCTCAAAGTAATATGATTGTGATGGAAAAGAAGTCAATAACAAATAAAGAATTGATTTGGAAAGCATGGGAAGAGAGAGTGAGAGACTCTCCCCTCACCATATGATAATAGTTCAAGAGAATGAATTTCAGGGAACACTTAGCTGGGAGGTTAGAAGGACAGTTCTTTTACTGAGAATATCTCTATGTTGTGATACTTGCCATTTTACTTAACACCTATTTACCTCTATCCTCTTAAAGCAAAAGAAAGCAAAAGATGTTAAGTGGGGCATATGTGTTCCCCAAAATATTAATGTCACTTGTCTCTGAGCAGTCAAACTATGGGTAAATTCGGTCTTTTTAAAAACTTTCCTGTACTTTTCCATGCTTTCTCTGAGTATTTCCTTCTTTCATAAGGGAATAAAATAAACATCACAGATGTGTTTTTTGACTGACAGGACCATTCCCTTTCCCATTCTTTTGTGCTGATGAAGTCTGCTAAGAGAACCACAGATAGCACCTGGCCCACAGCGTATCATAAAACCCCAGAGCAAAGAGTGGCTGTGGTGACGGGGAATCTGGTCAGGAAACCAGGGTCGTGACGGATGCTTTCATGGAGGGAGCTAGTTGCGCTTATCCAGCACAAAGCAGCCTTGGCCATCCGAGGGAGGGTGTCCAGGGCCCCTTGCTTTGTGGCAGCTCAGGGCAGCCCGCAGTCAGGGCATGGCATGTCCACTGAGCTGCCAGACGTTAACTGGCTTTAACCCCCACAGCCAGCTTCCCTTCACCACCCTCGGAGCTGCCTCAGTTTCCTCAAACTACCCTGACACCTGAATCTACTTCCTGTTTTCATAGGAATTCAAGATGCAGGGTTTTATTTGTGTTAGGGACCAAACGATGGGCTTTAGGACCTGAGTCATGTTTACCAGAAAAAGACAGGACATGCGCTCATCCTGCCCGGCCAATCATGTAATGCCAGCTACTCCTGTAACTGAGACAAAGAACTGCCTGTATATAAGCCGCCATACTCCTTTGTTCGGGGCTCTTGTCGGATTCCACTGTGCTGGAAGAGACTTGGGCCCTAGCGCGCTAGAAATAAACTCCCTTCTTGCCTTTGCATTACTGTGGTGGACTTGTTCTCTCGGTCGGTTCAGAGATACGGGCTCGGTGCGTAACATTTGGGGGCTCGTCCGGGATCTCCGTCCCACCGGGGAGGACAACTCTACTGGTAGAAGGGAGTAACCTCGTTAGGAGATAAGAGCTCTGAGCACCGGTGCTAACGTTGCAGAAGCCCAGATTAAGTCCGGGGCCCAGTATCGTACTGGGGAGGCATCTGGGTGTAAAGTGCAGAGGCAAGTTTGGCGTAAGGCTGAGGCCCGGTATCGTGCTGGGGAGGCAGCTGGCTCTGGTGGCTAGATTAAGTCTGGCATAAGGCCGAGGCCCGGTTTCATGCTGGGGAGGCGGCTGGCTCTGGTTACTGGATTAAGCCCAGCATAAGGCCGAGGCCCGGTATCGTGCCGGGGAAGCGGCTGGCTCTGTGAACACCCTGCAGGTAAGATTGAGTGCATTGTCGGTGGCCACCTTGCGTTTGTTATCTGTTTGTCTATTTGTGGTGTCTGCGTTGCTCTTTGTGTGCTCTGTTGGCTCCCAGTGTACTTTTCTGTGATCATGGGACAAACAACTTCTACTCCTTTATCTCTTATGATTAACCACTTCTCTGATTTCAAGTCTAGAGCACAGAATCTATCATTGCTGGTGAAGAAAAGCAAGTTAGTAACTTTTTGTTCTGCTGAGTGGCCTGCTTTTGATGTCGGCTGGCCACAAGAAGGCACCTTCAGCCTGCCTACTATTTGAGTGGTCAGAGAGAAGGTGCTCGCCCCCTACCCTTCAGGACACCCAGACCAAACTCCATACATTTTGGTCTGGCAGGACCTGGTGGAAAACCCCCCAGCCTGGCTAAAACCTTTTGTTTTTCAGCCCCTCACTTCCCTTCCCTCTTCCCCATCCTCAGCTTCATTACGTCTACAGGTACTAGTCGTTGAAGCATCCAAAGAGAAAGAAGACAAAAAAAGCGCAGCAACCGGGTGAAACCGGTATTCTAGGAATCCTCACTATACCCCAATTTACTTGACCAGGAGACCGAACTCTCCCCGCCCCCCATGCGGATCCACTTCTGCCCCCGCAGGTTCCTCAGGTCTCTAATGGAGGGATACAAAGGGACACCGAGCCTTCGGCCCCAGCCAGGGAAGGAGGCCCCGCCCAAGGGACTCGGGGAAAAACCAGGGGCATCACCAATATAGCGGAAGAAAACAAACCGGAAGCCCCCTCCTCCACAGTCCAGGCATTTCCAGTTCGGGCGGGGCCTGCCCGAGCAGACAGAGAACGGACAAACCAGTACTGGCCCTTTTCCACCAGTGATCTTTACAATTGGAAAACTCAGACCCCTTCATTCTCTGAAAAACCTCAGGGCCTCATTGACCTTTTAGAATCTATCCTTTTCACCCATAACCCCACCTGGGATGACTGTCAACAGTCGTTACAAGTGCTTTTTACTACAGAGGAACATGAACGGATCTTGTCAGAAGCACGAGAAAAAAAAATGTGCCGGGGTAGATGGGAGACCCACTACGCAGCCTAACCTGATTGATGAGGGATTTCCCCTGACGCGGCCCTGCTGGGACTTCGAGTGCGCTGAAGGTAGGGAGCGGCTCCGAGTGTACCGCCAGACTCTCATGGCCGGCCTCCGAGCGGCCGCCAGGAAGCCAACTAATTTGGCCAAAATAAATTCAGTGAGGCAAGAGCCAAATGAGAGCCCAGCAGCCTTCCTTGAAAGGATAATGGAAGCTTTTAGACAGTGTACCCCTATGGACGCACAGGCAGATGAGTCACGAGCGGCAGTTATGTTAGCATTTGTAAATCAAGCAGCCCCCGGTACTAAAAGAAAGTTACAAAAGATAGAGAGGTTAAGTGAACAATCCTTGCAAGATCTAGTGAGGGCAGCCGAGAGAGTTTTTAATCATAGAGAGACCCCAGAAGAGAGAGAGGACCACATTAAAAAAAGAAAGAGAATTTAGAGCTAAAGAAAACCATAAAAATCAAAAAGAGCTGGCCCAGATATTTTTTGCTGGGGTTAAAAACAAAAACAGGTTCCAAAAGGGAAAAAATTGGACTCAAAAACTAAAGAAAAAACGACAAGGCATAAGCTTGAGAAAAACCAATGTGCGTTTTGTAAAGAGTTTGGACATTGAAAAGATAAATGCCCCAAGAAAAATCTAAAAGAGGGGCCCAAGAACCCCAAGAATGAGACTCCCTCTCCAGACAGTCATATCCTCTATGCAGGTGAGGATAGCGACTAGGGGGGTCAAGGGCTCGAAGCCCCTCCCCGAGTCCTGGGTAACTATAAATGTGGAGGGGAAACCGGTTGGCTTCATGGTGGACACGGGAGCCCAATACTCAGTCTTAAACCAAAAAGATGGACCCATGTCTAAAAAAAGTAGCTGGGTGCAGGGAGCAACTGGGACTAAATGATATGGATGGACTACAAAACGGCATGTGAACTTGGGGGCCCACCAGGTAACCCATTCTTTTCTGGTGATACCTGAGTGTCCAGCGCCCTTGTTGGGAAGGGATTTACTGTCTAAAGTGAATGCCCAAATTCATTTTGACCACGGACAAGTGTCGGTTTTAGGTGGGACCGGGCATCCTCTTCAGGTCCTGTCTCTGCCATTAAAGATAAATACAGACTCTACTTGCCAGAGGCCCCAGCGACAATAAGCCCCGAAGTACGACCATGGGTTCAAAGATACCCTCAGGCCTGGGCTGAAACAGCAGGAATGGGACTGGCCAAACAGAGGCCCCCTATCATTGTGGAACTGAAAGCCAGTGCTTCCCCGGTGAGGGTACAGCAGTATCCCATGAGTCAAGAGGCTCGACAAAGAATTACTCCTCATATACAATGCCTCATAGACGCTGGGGTCCTGAAGAGGTGCCGGTCCCCATGGAACACTCCCCTGTTGCCTGTAAAAAAGCCTGGGGGAACTGATTTTAGACTGGTTCCAGATCTACGAGAAGTCAACAAACGGGTGAGTGATATTCATCCTACGGTTCCTAACCCTTATACGTTGCTAAGCAACTTGCCTCCAAACTACATTTGGTATACTGTTTTAGATTTAAAGGATGCCTTTTTCAGTTTGCCTCTTGCCCCCACAAGCCAAGAGATCTTTGCCTTCGAATGGCAGTAAGACGGTGGTCAGACCTCTGTGCAGCTGACATGGACTCGCTTACCACAGGGTTTTAAAAATTCGCCCACATTATTTAATGAGGCCCTGGACGAAGACCTCCGTGAGTATCGGGTTGAACACCCTACCATTGTTTTATTACAATATGTTGATGACTTTATGCTGGCAGCGGCTACAGAGAAAGAGTGCCAAGAGGCAACAGGTGACCTTCTCCAAACCTTGGGGACTTTAGGTTACAGGGCCAGTGCCAAAAAGGCCCAGATTGCCAAGCAAGAGGTAACATACCTCGGTTATAAGATAAAACAGGGCCAGAGGTGGCTAACACAGGCTATGAAAAAACCATCCTCCAGATCCCTGAGCCGGCTAACCCTAGACAAGTGAGAGAATTTCTGGGAACTGTGGGATATTGCCGGTTATGGATCTTGGGGTTTGCAGAAAAGGCCAGGCCCCTATATGAAGGGACCAAAGAAAACAAGGACTGGAAATGGACTGAGCCAATGAAAGAGGCCTTCCAAGAGCTCAGGCGAGCCTTGCTAGAAGCTCCTGCCCTTGCCCTCCCTGATCCATCTAAGCCTTTCCAATTATTCGTAGATGAAAAGCAGGGGATAGGAAAAGGGGTACTAACACAGAGATGGGGACCATGGAAGCGACCTGTAGCTTACCTTTCCAAGAGACTGGACCCAGTGGCAGCCGGATGGCCACCTTGCCTCTGTATCATCGCGGCCACCGCGCTCTTAGTCCACGATGCTGATAAACTGACTTATGGACAGAGACTCTTGGTCTACACTCCTCATGCCATAGAGAGAGTTTTAAAGCAACCCCCAGGTAAATGGATTTCTAATGCCCGCTTGATGCACTACCAGGCCTTGCTACTTGACGCCCCACGGATTCATTTCCAAACGCCCTGCACTCTAAATCCGGCCACTCTTTGGCCCAATCCGGAGGAAAATAGCCCCCTCCGTGATTGTGATGAGATACTGGCTGGGGTAACAGCAATACGAAAGGACTTAACCGATACTCCACTGGATAACAGTGAGCTAAAATGGTTCACAGATGGCAGCAGTTATGTAAAAGATGGACAGAGACGGGCGGGAGCCACAGTAGTAGATGACTCGACAGACGATATGGGCAGAGGCCCTTCCCCTGGATACCTCAGCACAAAAGGCAGAGTTAATTGCCCTGATTCAAGCATTAGAGAGAGCCAAAGGAAAAAGAATAACAATTTTCACTGACAGTCGCTATGCTTTTGGCATGGTACACATCCAGGGCCCGATATATCAAGAACGGGGGTTTTTGACAGCTGAAGAAAAATTAAAAATTTGCCTGAAATCCGTAGACTTTTAGAGGCTGTACAGATGCCTCGGGCTGTGTCAATAGTACACGTACCTGGACATCAGAAGGGTGACAGCCCCACAGCACGAGGGAATCGTGCCGCAGACCTGGCAGCTCGAAAAGTAGCTGATGAAGATTTCATCACCCCTGTGTTGGCGATCAGACTTCCACCTCCAGGTGAAGATGGATGGTACCGAGACTCAGATGGCTACTGATACTCCCTGCTCAGTTGGGACGGCAACTATGTGAGCATTTACACTTGTCTACTCATCTGGGAGAAAAGACTCTGATGCTCTTTCAAACTGCGCGCCTGCGATTTCCCCGGCACCAGGCAACTGTAAAGAACATAGTGCATGCTTGTAAGGCGTGTCAACAGATGAGGCCAGGAAAAAGACAACATGCAGGACTGAGGTATCGGGGAGAAGGACCAGGGCAACACTGGGAAATAGATTTCACCGAGGTGAGGCCAGGCAAGTATGGTTACCGGTACTTGTTAGTGTGGGTGGATACCTTCTCAGGGTGGATGGAGGCTTTTCCTACAAAGGGAGAGACCGCGATGATAGTGGCGAAAAAGATTTTAAAAGAAATAGTTCCCAGTGACCATTGGCTCTGATAATGGACCTGCTTTTGTGAGTCAAATAGTTCAGAGCCTTGCCCTAGCCCTGGGGACTAAATGGAAGTTACATTGTGAATACAGTCCACAGAGCTCAGGGCAAGTAAAAAAAAAGAATCGGACCCTAAAAGAAACTTTAACTAAATTGGCTATAGAGACTGGTGGGGACTGGGTGACCCTCCTTCCCTTCGCCCTCTTCCGTGCGCGTAATACTCCTTATCAACTTAATCTGACCCCATTTGAAATTCTGTATGGGAGACCTCCCCCTGTATGTCCAATATTTGAAGGGAAGAAACTACCGCCTCCCACGTTGGGACAATTCCAAGAGGCCTTGATGGCCTTAAGCAAGGTGCACTCTCGTGTCTGGAAACTGCTCCGGGAAATACATGTGGGTCAAAATAAGAGAACTATTCCCTCACGTGACATTGGCCCAGGAGATTGGGTATGGGTCAAAAGGCACAAAACCAAGGCACTAGAACCCAAATGGAAGGGTCCTTATGTTGTTCTTCTTACCACCCCAACTGCCCTAAAGGTCAACGGTATCGGACCTTGGGTGCATTGCAACCACGTATGCCCAGCTACTTCAGCAGAGCAGGAAGACGCTAAAAAAAAAATGGGAAGCGTCTCTGCACCCGTCCAACCCCCTGAGGCTGAAGCTCCGGCGTTGTCAACAGGACCAAGACAACTCGTCTGGACCATCTTATAGATGACCATGTTACTCTGCTCCGAAGCTGCCAGCATGAACCTGCACCAACCTGTCAGAATCACCTGGAAACTGCAAAATGGACTAACACGTGAGATGCTTAACTCCACCACTGCAATACATCCACCAAATACTTGGTGGCCAGACTTATACTTTGACCTTAAGCCGGTGGTGAATGTACCGTGGAAGAGGGGCAAGCTCTGAAATCATGCATTCTGGGCATGTCCAGGTGCGCCCAGCCATAACTGGAAGATCTGTGGGGGGATACAGGGGGGACTCTGTGCTGCCCTAGGAGAAGAGTGTTGTTTTTACGCTGATCACACAGAAATAGTTAAAAAATCTGTGGCCAAAGTAAGAGAGGGACTAGCCCAACATAAACGAGAACATGAGGCTCAACAAGGATGGTTTGAGTCTTGGTTTCAACAATCCCCTTGGTTGACCACCCTAATCTCCACCTTGCTGGGACCCCTGCTAGTACTTCTACTGATGCTTACCTTTGGCCCATGTATTATCAATAGACTTGTAGCCTTTGTAAAGGAACGCATAAATACAGTACAGCTGTTTGTGCTTCGGCAACAATATCAAACTGTGTCTCAGGACCAAGAGGAAGATTCTTCTATATGATCTGAGGACAGGGGGGAATGTTAAGGACCAAACGATGGGCTCTAGGACCTGAGTCATGTTTACCAGAAAAAGACAGGACATGCGCTCATCCTGCCCGGCCAATCATGTAATGCCAGCTACTCCTGTAACTGAGACAAAGAACTGCCTGTATATAAGCCGCCATACTCCTTTGTTCGGGGCTCTTGTCGGATTCCACTGTGCTGGAAGAGACTTGGGCCCTAGCGCGCTAGAAATAAACTCCCTTCTTGCCTTTGCATTACTGTGGTGGACTTGCTCTCTCGGTCGGTTCGGCGATACGGGCTCGGTGCATAACAATTTGCTTGACGTTTTCTCCCTCCCTTCTTTCTTTCCTTCCCTCTTTCCCCTGTTCCCACTTCCCTTTCTCCCTTTCTCCTTTTTTTCTAGTGGGGAAGGAGGGAAGGAGGGAAAGAGAATGGGCAAGCGGACAAAGCACGCACCCTTTCTCTGTAGGGAACTGGCCACCTAACCTTACGATCTCTCTGACCCGGTGCTCAGACATCCCTTAGGATCTTGTCGAGACAGCTTCCCTGTGTTTAATCCAGAGCAGGGCCTGGCTGGCCTGTCCAGCAGAAGGGGCCTCCGTGACTTTCCACGTGGGAGCCAAGAGGGGCCCCATGTGATGGCGAGGCAGCTTGTCCGGCTCAGGCCTGTGCAGCCAGAATAGGAAAGGAGCAAAGGCAGGGACGCTGTGGTGGGAGGCACCAGGCGCACAGGATTTCTTACTTTTGAACTTTGCAGCTGGACCTCACTCTGCCCCAAGGGGCTCCTAGAGCCCACCTGCTCACTGCCAGGAGCAATGGAGGAGCTGGGCTGGGAGGATGAGCAGAGCTGATGGAGGCGAGGCCCTGCCGGAGGGGAAAGCTGGCCATGAGATGCTCCTGCCAGCCGTGACAGTGATGCCTTGCTCCTGAGTGGTGCTGCCTGGCCGCCAAGGGCTCTCACATTGGGCTGCCTGCCCAGAAGCAAATCTAGAAAGTTCTGTTTCAATGACAACATGAGTGCACTCACCAGGAGTCCACAACTCATGATGTCTTTGATGTAAACATTTTCTAAGAAACTTGGGAGCCTCTCGGGCTGTGCAGAAAGCACGTGTCACACACCTGCTGGCTCGGGCCTCTCGGGAGCCACATCCTGGGTTGTGAGGCGAGGTCATGGCAACACAGGTGTGCTGGGGGCACCATGGTTCAGGTCGTGAGGCAGAGTTGCAGGAGCACAGGTGTGCTGGGGGCACTGTGGTCCATGGACTCTGAGGAATGAGAGCAAGCAGGGAAGGTGCTGGAGGAGTGGAGCTGGGCAAAGCCATCCAGCTCTTTTTAAAGGGAAAAAGATGGATTTTAACATCTACATTGAATACGATGTCAAGCCACAAGAAAATGCTACCAAATATTGCTAAGTTAGTTGATTTTTTTTTAAGTACTTAGTGGGTAAAAATCAGTCCTCTCTAAGTACCACTAATTAATAAAAATAAGCTTTCAAAGACTTCTGTGTAAATATATTAAAGCCAGATTATAGCATCTTCTTTTTCCAAAACTGATACCAAAACCAAAGATTTTATCAGGAATGAAAATCATGGGCCCAGTTCACTCATGAATACAGATATGAGAACACTAAACAAAATATTGACAAATAAAATACCAGTAGGGCATTAAAAAATGCCACATTTAGTTGGGTATAATCCCAGATGTTAGGGATGTCTTTTTTACTAGAACATGGCATATACAATTTATCATATTAACAGATTAAAAGAGAAAAACCATCTAATCATCTCAAGAGGTGCAATAGATTTAGTTTTGATGAATTTGAGCACTTTCATGTTAAAAACTGTTTCTAAAGTAAAGACAATTTTTTTCCTGGAAATAAATATCCATGAAAACTAAACAGATGAAATCCTAATATAGGAAATATAAGAAGCACTTCCTTTTAAATTGAAGTACTGCTGATTCATAACGTATTAATTTTGGCTGTATAGCAAAGTCACTGAGTTCACTTCTTAACATCTCTCAGAGCTGCCCTTCCCAGCTTCGCCCCCTTGCACCTCCTACTCAGGGCCGTATCATCTTTTACCTGGATTGTTGCATGATCCCTTACCAGACTTCCCGGCCTCTAGTTTCTGCCTTTACACTCTCTCCCCTGCATTGCCATCTGAACTTTAAAAAATTTTATTTTATTTTATTTACTTACTTGGCTCCATTAGGTCTTAGTTGCAGTCCGTGGGGTCCTGCTGCATCATCTCAGCTCTTTTGTTGTGGTACATGGACTCTCCAGTTGTGGTATGCAGGCTGAGTTGCTTTGAGGCACGTGGAATCTTTCCAGACCAGGGATCCAACTCTCATCCTCTGCCTAACAAGGTGGATTCTTAACCATTGGACTATGAGAGAAGTCCCACCATCTGAATTTTTTAAAAATGTGCATCTGGTTAAGGACCATCTGCATCTATGGAGTGGGGATGCATTTTCCCTAAAAGGGACAGGGAAACATGCTGGGAAAACACTACAGTTCACAGCAGAAGCAAAGAGTCCTGTATAAAATGGAATATTACTCAACCATAAAAAAGAATGAAATAATGCTACTTGCAGTAACATGAGTGGACCTAGAGATTATCACATTAAGTGAAGTGAGTTAGACAGAGAAAGACAAAAATCATACGATATCATTTACATGTGGAATTTTTAAAAATGGTACTGAAAAATGGTATACTTACAGAACAGAAATAGATTCACAGAGAAGACAAACTTATGGTTGCTAAAGGGAAAATGGGGCAGGGAGGGATAAATTAGGAGTTCGGGACTAGCAGATACACACTATATAGTAGATAAACCACAAGGACCTACTGTAAAGCACAGGGAATTATACTCACTATCTTGTGCTAGCCTATAATGAGAAAAACAGACATACAGAGATCGTCAATAGGGAGCTCTCAGAGACTGGAGACTCACGTGAAGGTAGGAAAGTCAAGGAGAAGCTTCCTGTCTTGCTTGAGAAGTTCAGAGAATGACCTATGGTTTTATAGCCCTTTCTTTTCTACCTCCCTCTTTGCTATTTCCATCGGCTTCCCTGATGGCTCATCACATAAAGAATTTGCCTGCAATGCAGGAGATACAGGAGATGTGGGTTTGATCCCTGGGTCAGGAAGGTCCCCCTGGAGAAGGAGATGGAAACCCACTCCAGTATTCTTGCCTGGAAAATCCCAAGGACAGAGGAGCCTGGTGGGCTACAGCCCAAAGGGTCTGAAAGAGTCGAACATGACTAAGCTTGCAGGCACGTCTTTGCTGTTTGTTTCTGAGACATTCAGTTCTAGCTCACCTTTCTGCTGGGTGAAGGGAAAGTGAGAAAAATGGTGGGGGGAAGAAAAGAATTGAGTTAATTAAGATTAGTTAACTAGGATAGCCATCATTAGAGGGGCTTTAGAAGAGTTGCTGTAGTGGCTATCTCTGGATGTGGAAAGCTGGAGGGTTCCAGTCCCAGCTTTGCTGTGGACTCTGTGGCCATCAGATGCAAAGAGGCCACTTGTTGGAAAAGACCCTGATGCTGGGAAAGATTGAAGGCAAAAGGAGGAGTTGGCAGAGGATAAGCTGGTTAGATAGCATCACTGACTCAATGGACATGAATTTGACCAAACTCTGGGAGATGGCGGAGAGAGGAGCCTGGCATGCTGCAGTCCATGGGGTCGCAAAGAGTCAGACAAGACTTAGCAACTGAACAACTACAACTGTGGTCTTACGAGGGTGCTCATCTACTCCTATGTCCCCTCAGATACTTGGCCCTTCCTTGCATCATCAGTGAGTCCATGAGAAATGAGCATAGATGGCTGTTACAGTTTTCCTGTGAGGATGTTTTTGAAGCTTTACTTTCAAAAGCAAAGCACTTGGAAAAAAAAATTTGACTGTTATTTTTTTAGTAAAAATATCATAACATGCCTGGGTCTGGGACTCAGAACAGAGAGTGACTTGCAGTTGCTCACAGGGATCTTTTCCAGGTAAGGACAATGACCTAAAATCCAGTCGTGGTGACAGTTGCACAATTGTTACTCAAAGCCACTGAATACAGTGTAAATAATACTTCTACAGAGCAGTTAAAAGTGATGACAAAACTCTGGAAACATCTACCCTAAATAACCTGGTTGCCTTACAGATGAGGCAGTTTGTGGCAGGCGTTCTGGGCAGGCAGTGCGAGCAGACTGTGAAAGAGCTGGTCAGTTATCCCGGGAAGGAAGGGGGCATGAATTGCTCGGGGGCATGAAGCATGTGGCTACATGGGACCAAAGAGGTGAAAATCAGGAAGAGGGCCTTTAGGAGGTTTTGATGGGATATGGGATCCAAATGCAGACAAGAATGCCAGGCTCATCATGTGAGGGGCTGGAGACAGAAAAAGGAGGACGGTGCAGGTCACACACAGCCCATGGAGAATCAGGAACGGCAGGGCTGGGGGACACATGTGTGGGTTAGATAGTCCCTCCTCCTCAGCACCTGGTGACCCAGCTGGAACAGATAGGCCCCAGGTGGCCACGGGGAGGTCACACAGTCACTGGCCATTTGGAGTGCCTGCAAGGCTGGGCTTCAAAACAGGACGGACCGACACAGCATGCCTATGTGCTGAGTTGCTTCAGTCGTGTCCAACTCTGCAACCCCATGGACTGTAGCCCACCAGGCTCCTCTGCCTATGGGAATCTCCAGGCTAGAATACTGGAGTGGGTTGCCATGCCCTCCTCCAGAGGATCATCCCAACCCAGGGATCGAACCCACATCTGTTATGTCTCCTTCATTGGCAGGCGGGTTCTTTACCACTAGCAGCACCTGGGAAGCCCAACCAATGTAACATTTTAAAGCAATTACCTTCCAACTTAAAAAAAAAACAACTGGGGAGGATGCAGTTTTGTCACTTACTCACTAGCTGCTGCTGCTGCTAAGTCGCTTCAACTTAGCAGTCCAACTCTGTGCGACCCCATAGACGGCAGCCCACCAGGCTCTGCCGTCCCTGGGATTCTCCAGGCAAGAACACTGGAGTGGGTTGCCACCCCCTTCTCCAATGCATGAAAGTGAAAAGTGAAAGTGAAGTCGCTCAGTCGTGTCTGACTCTTAGCGACCCCATGGACTGCAGCCTACCAGGCTCCTCCGTCCATGGGGTTTTCCAGGCAAGAGTACTGGAGTGGGTCGCCATTGCCTTCTCTGTACTCACTAGCTAGTAAGTGGCAAATCAAGATTTGGATTCTAGAGGTATGGTTCTCGCCCTTGGCCTTCAACCTCAATCCTGTGTTGTCTGTCTTACTAGACAGGAGACCAAAGCTCAGAGTGGCTGATTGAGCTGCCCAAGGTCACACAGTAGAAAGTGGTAGCACTGAGATCGAAACCCAAGTCCTCCAGTCCCATTGCTGAGGTTGATCCCACTAGTCCCATCTTTCCTGTGCCAAGGCGGACACGAGGACTTGGCTCTTCCTGCTTTCCTCCTGGCAGGACGCTGGCTGCCTGAGGGGGACCATGGCGCTGAGGGGGAGGGTCATTCTTCCAGCTGCAGTCAGGGAGCTGGGGAGGGGGTGAAGAAACCCTTGTCAACATGGCTCTCTAGAAAGAGCAGACTTAAATCCCCTTTAAATATCCCTTTTGGCGTGCTAGTCATTCCTCCAGCAGGAAACGGCTTGACAGGTGCCTGTTCAGCATCTGAAAAGACTGCCAGCCGCCTGACCAAGGAGAGCGCCTAGGCTAGCTCAACCAGGGAAAAGCCTTCAATTTCCCTCCTGCAGGCTGTCCTTTCTCTTATTTACTTGAAGAATTCTCATTCCCTTATTTAGCGTGACGACACACACTGACTACATTCTAGAGTCAGTGTTCAGCCATGGCTCGATGTTCAGACTCAGCCTGGAACTGGCGAGGGTTCCCAGCCAAGCGTATCAGTGTTGGGCACAGCACTCCCCTCTCCTGGGTGATCTGGGGAGACAAATGGGGCAGTGTGTGAGGAAGGCCTCGGACGAGCCCACAGGGATCCAGAGAGCGGTGTTGTTATCGCCCCCGCTTCATATGAGGGTCACAATTTGTCCCTTGCTCATCCTCATGTCCCTGGCACCTGACGCAGAACACCTGGAACCTCTATGAGTGAAGCAGAGTGGCCAGTGGGAGAGGCTGGTTCAGGGAGATGCCCCCACCTCGTTCATACTCCAGAGCAGCTCAGTGGCTGTCTCCTGGGCTACATACGCTGCTCAGCTGGCACCAAAGCAGAGAAAATTCATCCCTGCTCTCTGCATTCTAAAATCCTATGTTGGGAGATAAAACTCAAAATGCAGGCCATTCAGTCCTTTACAGGGAAGTTTCCATGGTGACGGCAGTCCTTGCTGAGTCGGGGCAGCCTGCCTCCCTGGAGCAGGCCTGAGTCCCACCTGTGATAACAAGGGCCCCCCGTCCTCTCTCCACTAGGGCAGGTGTTCACATGTTTCCAAGGCTCTTTTCTCCTACTCCACACACTGAACAGCAGTTAAGACCGTGAACTTCCCTCCAGAGTCGAGAGCCTGGGAAAGGGTGGCACTAACCTGGAGAGAGAGGCTTGCCTCCATACACCCTAGACTCCTGGGCTCTTGCTCCAGCGCCACCTTCAACACCATGTGACCCGGGTGGAGCCAGGGGTCGTTCAGCCTTTTCTTCTGTGATGTGATCGCAGGGAGATGTGTCAACATAATTTTCACACGTTTCTCACTCTAGCCAACCCCTCTGGGACACACGTGAGCTCTGTGGATAAGAACTGGCCCTTTGGGGTCTGAATGGTCTCATCTGGACCCTGAAAGTGTCAGATGCAATGTTAGTAAATCGCAATTACACTGTATTTCCATGTCTGCCAGCTCTCTCTCTACCTCCCTTCCTCCCCACCCTCCTCTCTCCTCTTTACTCTCCCCACTTCCCCATGCCCAACCTTCCTTCCCATCTCCCTTTCCTATCCTACTGGCTCCAGGTGGCCCAGACCTTCCAGTTCTGCCCACTGACCTCCCAGTCTCTCAGGAGTGAGATCCTGGGAGTCTCTTCGTCTTTCTCCTGGGTGTTTGGCCCTAGTCCGTCCTCAAATGAAGAAGAGGGTAAGGGAGGACAGTGAACAGACCAGGCTGGTACCTGGCTATGGTGCCCACCAAATTATACAGAAATCTCTCAAGGTGCCCGCCCCTTAATCCCAACTCAATTACGCCTCTTTCTCTTGACTTTCCCCACCATCTCCTGTCACAACGTGCCCCGCCTGCAGGCTCTCTTGCTGGCCATTAATTCTGCAGGGGCCAGCTAAGCACCCCTCTCTCAGGGATGTTTGTCCTGTGAGTCTGGTTGCTTGCAGTTCCTGCCTTATGTGGTCTAAGAAGATTAGATGCAATGTTGCTTATTGGGTGCCAGCTCAGGGCTAGGGAACGGAGCCTGGCACTCAGTGGACAGGAGTTCTCACTATTTGGCATCCTCTTTACAGGTGGGTTTAAAGCTTTGGTGGAAGAGCACGTCTCAGGCCACCCTGCCCCCCTGCCCCCCCACCTCCCACCCACCAAGGGCCAGGAAGCCCCCCTTGAAGACCGCTTTGGGGATGGAGGCTGAAAGAGAAGCGAAGGGCCATGGGGCTGGGGGACAGGGGCAAAGGCGGGGACAGGGGGCAAAGGCAGACACAGCCAGGATGCCCGAGATGGACTTGAGCTGCTCTATCTCACCATGGCTCTGTGTGACCTCTGAGCACTGTATCTTCTTCCTCTGTAGAAAAAGCAGATAATACCTACTTCACAATGTTGTCTAGACAGAGACTTAACAAGATGACAGTGAGAAAGCACCAGGCATAAAACCAATGTCTGAAGCCCAGCTTTTAAACTTCTTCTTCGAGGGGAAGATTTCAGAGAAGACATGAGCCAGGGGACACCCTCAGGTGCTAGCAGTTTCTCCAGCCCCAGGGGCTCCCCCAGCCCACGTGGAGACCCCACACAAGAGACAGTGGCAAAGCAAAGGCCAGTGGCCCTGGTGAGGACCAGGGTGGCCCCCAACTTGGAAACTCACGGCCTCCCTCTCACGTCATGACTGCTCAGCTGTCTCTTGTTCAGGTCTTGTCCACTCTGTAATGATTGACGGCTCCAGCCTCTCCCACTATTATATTCCATTTCGCAGCTGAGCAAAAACTGAGGCACAGAGAAACTAAGTAACTGCAACTAGTAATTGGCAGAGCTGGGATTCAACCAAGGCTGTCTGATTTCAGCACTGACGATCTTAACTGCTATGATATTTTGCCTCTGCTTAAAAAAAAAAAAGGCTAAAAAGAAATTCCCTTTTCCTGGCTTCATCCTCTAGTCACCTTTCCTTCTCTGACTTACCTGCTGGTTCTCTCAGCAGAAGCTGGCTGAACTTCCCTTACTCCAAGCTTTGCAGTTTGGGGATAACCCATGACCTCTGGAGAAGTATATGGCAACCCACTCCAGTATTCTTGCCTGGAGAATCCCAGGGACGGCGGAGCCTGGTGGGCTGCTGTCTACAGGGTCGCACAGATTCGGACACGACTGAAGCGACTTAGCAGCAGCAGCATGACCTCTGGAGAAGTATACGGCAACCCACTCCAGTATTCTTGTCTGGATAATCCCATGGACAGAGGAGCCTTGCAGGCTACAGTCTGGGGTCGCAAAGAATCAGACACGATCGAATAACTGACAACCAGCAACCAAGGTGACTTTCCTGAATTAACTCCCTTGAAAGATATTCAAAGTCTTTTAAAGTCTGCAAACTGCAAAACCCAATGGTTTTGCTCAGCTTTCATCCTTCCCAAGGAAGTGGCATCTTCTTTGCCTCACCCAGCATTGTATAAAAGATCTTGTTGGACTCTGAGAACATGCCCACATGCTTTCTGGAATATTCTTGCTGCTATCCTCTCCCATGCATCCCGCACTCTCTTCAGCATGGTGTTTTCTCTGGAGGACTATATCCTAAGAAGCCCTGCTTGCTCTGGCCCGCAGAGACCCCCCAGCTGACCAGCAAGGACAGTATAATTTGTGGTTCCCAGTGCCGGAGTGGAAAACTGCTGCTTTTCCTGTTTCCATGACATCAGAGTCATCACAGACTAAACTCCTTCTCCTCTTCATCCCCCCCCTCCTCCTCCTCTTTCTTCTTTAGCATCCTGGGATATATTTACTCAGAACAGGGTGGTTTCTTTCTATTCTCATCTCCTCCTTGAGCTTTCCCTTTTGTTTGTCAGTTTCAAAATAATGAATTAGTTTATTAGCATCCTCAGTGGATAGCCAATGAGTTTCTCTTTTTAAAAAGATATCACTACAGACTTGAAGACTTAAATATATTTTACCTGTTTCAGTCTCTCAAGGTCACTATCCTGACTGACACACACTGTTGTGTCTCTGGCCAGGGACAGCCTTTCAGCCTGGCTTCCAAGTCCTTCAGCCCTGGCTCTTGTGGTCTTTGTTGCTCAAGGCTGCATCATTTTCAGGGGCCTCTTCTGCCAGTGATGGTGGGAGGCGCCTAATTGAGTTTTCAAAAGAGTTCCTTACAGCATTCTTTTCCCCGGGGGGCAGGGAGAAGGGATTGAAAGGTGGGAAGAAAATCTCTTTTGTGATTGAAATTTACTCAGGAGATTCAAGCTGAGTTCCTTTGGGTTGGAGGAGGGGCCAGAGCTGATGTTAGGAGGGGTTGGTACAGAAGCAGGTGAGCAAGGCCTGCTCCCCTTGGAGTCTGGGCACTGTCAACCTCTGCAGGGGAGGCTCATGGTTGCAAGAGGCTGTTGACAGTGAGCTGTGGACCTAGGCTTCTCCATGAGCATCCTTGTTCCCAGGCTTTGCTGGGCAGAGATGAAGCTGGCCATGGACCATGCCAGCCTGGCAGTGGGCATCTCAGATGCCCTCAACGGAAGGCTAGAGTTCTTGCTGGTTTCCTGCAAGTTCTGTTCTCTAATTTTTTTTTTCCCTCCTTTGGGAAAGGGAGGCAAAAGGGGCTCAGAGCTACATTGAATGCAGCTTAAAAGTCATGAAGGCAGTCATCTATGTCCAGGTCTCCAGCTCTGAGACACACTCTTTGACTTAGGACATTTTGTTTCTGAGAAATGGAACATTTCCTGCCATATCAGAAAACAAAGGATGTCACATGCGTTCATGCTAAGTTGCTTTAGTCATGACTGATTCTTTGTGACCCTAAGGGTGCATCAAAATTGCAGCCACCACAGAAGGTGAGCTGGTGAGCCCTGGGGGGAACTCAGGAAGGAAAGAAGCCCTGTTATCTAGCAGCCATCACACTGCAGCCATTCCCCACGGCAAGCCCCGAGGAAGCTCAGAATGTGAAAATCATAGGATACTGGCTCCAAATAGCAGAGGTGCACATCAAAGGGATGATTTCAGTGAGTCCAGACTCTTGCATCTTCCATATCTGTTAGGACTTGTGATGCTGCAACAAACCCAATAAGTAGTTTGAATTTGGCATTTATTTCTCTTGCATGTGAAAGAAAGTGCATGGGAGGCTTCACGGAAGGTTCTCCAGGACTGGCCCAGCTGCCTCACAGTTGTCAGTGGCCCAGACCCCTTTTAACTTTCCATTCTACCATTCTCAGCAGCTGTTTTCATCCTGAAGTTTGACTGATGGTAAAAAAATGGCTGCTAGGATTCCAGCCATCAGGTACATGTTCTAGGCAGGTCCTAAGTGAGACAGAATTCCCTCTGAGAATCTGTATAAACTTCCATTTATATCTCATTATTCATCACTAGTGACAAGGGAGTGTTTTAGCTGGACATGTTGCACGCCATGACAAGGTGATAGTCTAATCATAGGACGTTACAGATGGATATTGGGCAGGAACTAGTAATCTTTGCCCCTCAATATTCTTTCTTTTTGTTCAGCTATTCTATCGACCCTTTGTTCTCAGCTTAGGTAGAGCTTCTTTAGGAGTCAGCCTTCTTCTTCTTCCCTAACCCCAACTCGCCTGTTATCACACCACGTTGCATCTGCTGGTTCACCTGTCAGTCTTTCCCCAAACAGCTCTGGGAAGGCAGTGACTATGGATGCTCAAATAAGGCTTATGGAGTGAATGCATGGAGGTTGAGGAAGCGTTCATTCTAGAACATTTTACACTGATTTCCCCTATTCAGAATGCTGTTATAGTCCCCTATTGATCTTGCTGTTTTTTATACTTCTAAGTCATTACCACACCGTGTACCCAAATTGCTTTTTTGGAAAGAGAAGGCATTTCTTCCCAAACCACTGGGGATGGCACATGATTTGCACCTTCACAGCTTTGGAAAGAAACTGGCGTATCCAAAACAACATTCAAGCCTGGCTGGCTGGCGGTTTGGAGGGTAATAAAATGAAAAGCAATTTATAAGTGGCAAAGAATTTGAGCCGAAACATAATTCCATTTTGCGCAGAAAGCCAAGCTGTTCTGCATAATTTGTCATCCAGCCAGGTCTCTCTGACTTGCTCAAACCAAAGGCTCCTACTTCCTCCCCTCCTCTGACCGGTTCCTTCTAATTTAATTCCAAGTGGCAGGACTCCCAGTATTCCCAGTGAAGACGCTTGTTATCTCGTAGCTGAGCCAGCTGGTCTCTGTTCTTTGTAAATGTCTGACCTGGGATGAAGAATCTTGGCTATTTTATCTCAGAAACTTACTCCCAGAAAAAGCCTATTGGTGGTTTTCAGTTACCTCTCACTGCATAACTGCTCCGAAAAGTAGTGGCTGAAAGGAATGATTTATTATCTCTCATGGTTCCATGGGTTGGCTAAGCTCATTTAGGCAGTGCTGCTCCACGCGTACTGTTTAGGTCACTCATGTGGTGGCACTTAGCTGGACGCCCACCGATGGCTGGAACATCCAAAGTGGTGTCCTGTCTTCCAGAACTTCTATCCTCATGGCCTTGCGTCATTCAATAACCTAGCTTGTGCTTCTGTCAGCGTGGCAGCTGGCTTCTAAGAAGGAACTTTGTAAGAAGGCAAGCCCCAATTTGCAAGCACTAATCAAACTTTATGTGGCTAATATCTCAACTGGTCAAAGCAAGTCACATGGCCAATCTGAGAGTCAGTGAGGCAAGATATACAGGGCACGGATACTGGGAGACGTGGTTCCTTGGGCCGCCAATGCACCAGTCTATACAGAAGTCTCTGAGGAGACTGGTGTAGGAGAGGAACAGGCTGGCCTGAGTGAGCTATGTTCCTGTTAATAAAGGTTACATAACTTATTCTTTAAGCTCCAGATGCAGGGGCACTGGGGGAGTGATACAGGAAGACCAACTGGAGTTTTAATAGGAGCTACCCAACAGGGAGATGCCTGCTTTGTGAGACAGTGAGCTTCCCATCATGGGAGGTGTCCAAAGAGAGTCTGGTGGGGATGTATAGTGAATTCTTTCCTGAGTTGGGAGCTGGACTAAGTAATCATATGCTTCCTTTCAACTCTGAATCTATTTAAAACCGTCTTTGGCAGGTCAGGAAGAACATTTGTCCCATAGATAACAAGTTCAGGTGTCAGGCCACCTGTGAGGCAGGTGAGGGGACAGGGATCATAATCTTCCACATGAAAAATATCTTTTTTTTAAATTGAAGTATAGTTGATTTACAATGTTGTGTTAATTTCTGTTGTATGGCAAAGTGATTCACTTATACATGTGTGCGTATGTGTACATTCTTTTTTCATATTATTTTCCATCATGGTTTATCCCAGGAGACTGGATATAGTTCCCTGAAGGCTCTTGTGTTTATCCATTCTAAATGTAATAGCTTGTATCTGCTTACCTCAAACTCCCAGTTCATCCTTCTCCCTCCCTCCTCCCCCTTGGCAATCACAAGTCTGTTCTCTATGTTTGTGAGTCTGTTTCTGTTTTGTAGATATGTTCATTTCTGCCATATTTTAGATTCTACATGTAAGCGATATCATATGGTATTTGTCTTTCTCTTCTTGACTTACTTCACTTACTATGATAATCTCTAGTTGCATCCATGTTGCTGCAAATCACATTATGTTGCTCTTTTTTAGGTTGAGCAGTATCCCGTTGTATATGTATACTCCCTCTTCTTTTCCATCCATTTGCTGATGGACACATGTTCTGGCTGTTGTGAATAGTGGTGTTATGAACATAGGGTGCATATATATTTTTTGAATTATGGTTTTGTCCAGGTATATGCCCAGAAGTCGGATTGCTGGCTCATATGGTAATTCTATTTTTAGTTTTCTGAGGAACCTCTAGAGTACTTTCCACAGTGGCTGTACCAACTTACATTCCCACCAGGTGGAAAATACCTAAGTGGCTGTTTATTTAGGGACTCAGTCTTTATAGACTGGGAATGTTCTTTGTGTTTACTGATTGACAGCTGTCCTGGGGATGAGAGGGTGGAACTTCCTGTCCTGGTCAGCCCAGCAGAAGACAAAGAGGAAGTCCTGACTGGGTCCTGGGCAGGAGGGTCTAAACAACCTTCCAAGAAGCACTTCAGCTGAAGTTGGGGAGGGGACAGGACTGTGCATGGCCTCTACCCACTCACCTCCCTTCACTCACTCAGGGTTGCTCCACTTTTGTGTCCTTGCAGACTGAGTTTTCTAGTATGATTTTGTGTATGTGTGTGAAGAATGGATTCTAAGGTTAAGAAAGTAAAAGCTTAAAAATCATGCAGATAAATTTCATCCATAAGAAATATGAAGTCAGGTCAAGGGCAGTGTTGCCTGTGGGGACACTGGATGGGGTGGTGTCATATACAGCGTCCGGCGTGGGAAGCAGGCTGCACAGGTCTTTGCCATGGAGGGAGGGAGGGAGGCGGCTGAGGTGAGCAGGGTCCAGTGTCAGCTCCAGAACCAAGGCTGAGGGTACAGTCTCAGTGACTTACCTAGGGGTTAGAACCAGGGGGACTTACCCAGGGGTGGCCTTGTGTCTACCTAAAGGTGGTGTGAGGTCTCAGGTGACAGAACCCCAGGCCAGCAATGCTAGGATGACCGCTCCCTGGGAGCACGGACACGGAGGGAGGCCACTGGCCTGGGACCAGGTCTGACTTGGAGAATCTGTAGCTCCCCCTGAGCCCCCAGCACCTCCCTCCCTGGGTGAGCCTGGCAGTGCAGGCACTTTACTTCAGAGCATTGGGCTTTCCCTCAGGGCAAGAGGTATTGGGGGTGTGATTCTGGGGGCCAGTCTCCTCATAGCAGATTCAGGCAAGGGTCCCTAGGAGGGCAGGCCCCACAGACACGGTCCCTTTCCATCTCAAGCCAAAAACAGAGTGGGGCCAGGAAGGTGATCAGAGTTGAATATTTTAGCCCAAGCAGGCACTTCGTGGAGTGTTACAGTTGGAGGCTGTCTTCAGCTCCAAGACCTTTCCCTCCATGATATTAATTTTCTGTCAACCATCACAGATCACACAAGTTTGGCAAGATGAACAACACACACTATTCTGTCACAATGTTCATGGCTCAGGAGTCTGCATGTGGCCCAACTGGGTCCTTTGCTCAGGGGCCCATTGGGCTGCAACCCAGGTGTTGGCTGGCCTCATTCTCCTGCAGAGGATCAACTGGGGAAGAACCCACTTCCAAGTTCACTTGAGCTGTTGGCAAGGTTTATTTCCTTGCAGTGATATGATCGAGGCTTCCTGCTTTTTGCTGACTTTGCAGCCTGCAGGCTCTAGAAGGTCAGCTCCTGCCACAGTGGCCTTGTCAACTTGGTCACTGACTTCACCCCCCAGGCTGCAGGGAGAGCTTCTCACGTCGGGCAGGGCCCAGTCCCCCTTTAAGGGTTTCCACCTGATTAAGTCAAGTTCACCCAGGACAATCTTCCTTTTATTCAAAATCGACTGATTTGAGACCTTAGTTCCATCTACAAAATCCCTTCACCTTTGCTTATACCTTGAGCTAGAATAACTCACAGTTCTCATCCAGGCTCAAACAGCAGGGGTCGGGAATCATGGCGGCCACCCTGGAGTGTGTCCCATATACCCTCTTTTGGAAACCCCAGGCTCCATGACTTAGCTTGCTGGGACCCATACTTTTCCCACCCCCAACTCTACCCACCCCCCTACCACCACCATGCCCAACTCCAGACCTGCTCTTCTCAGCTGGTAATCAATGACTCAGTCCTCATTTTAGTCCAGCACAACTTCTCTCCCTGCTGCCCGACCAGGCATCAGTGATCAGATCAAAGATGAAAGTCCCCCAAAGATGACTCAAGACCTTTTCTTTGTTCAGGCATCTGGACAAAGATCCCTAAGAAGTGGCCTGTGATGGACATTTTAGGGACCTATGATTGGTGAGTGATAAAAATGGTGTCTTGAGATGCCAGGAAGGTCACACTTAATTACTCTGCTTAGATCACCACTTACTTTGCTATTTTATAGGGCCATCTCTTATAGGGTTCTAGGGTCATGTCTCCTTTCTCCCACCTCTCGAGAGGACAATGGGCATGATAAATCACCTGGACTTGTGAGCTTGTATTTTGGAAACAGGATGACTAGCACTAACTGGTATCTGTCCCTTCTAGAAAGTGTCAGTAATGATGACAGTAATAAATAGAATTCATTGAACACTTGCTATGTGCTGGCGTTGTGCTAAGCCTTCTCTCTGCAGCCCTCGGGGCAACCTTATGAGGTGAATACTATTATTGGCTCCGTTTGACAGCTGTGGAAACAGAGTCTCTGAGAGTCTGTCTCTTGCTGTGAGTTGCACAGTTGGTAGGTGACAGAGGTAGGGTTGTCCTTCCCTGGAATGTCCAACTCCAGAGCCCATACGACAGTGCCTCTTGAAGACCCTAGCATGTCCCTTCCTTGTGTCTGGTGTGTGTGTGCACACCTCCAAGGTGTGTGTGTGAGCCTCCCCTGGGGCTCTCCAAGGCTCCCCCGGGACCCTGGGAGAGTGGGGGTGGGGAATACGGCCCAGGCCTGAGGGCCTCCTGGGGGTGCTCTTTGTAGCATGATAGCCCCTACAGCCGTCTGAAGCCTCAGAGGCTCTGCCATAAGTGCTGGGTGGTTTAGGGAGAAACGAAGCAACCTATTCCCAGGAACTAAGTGCAGAGGGGGACCAGCCTGTGGTGACTGCCAGAACAACGGAGCTTCTCGTCCCCATGTGTCATTACAGGAAGCGTGAGACCAGGCCACTGTGCAAAGCAGCCTGGGCCCAGGGCGGGGCCCCTCGAAAGGGAAAAGCGGGAAGTGGGGAGCGGGAGCCAGCCAGCTGGGCTGCTGGTGAGGGGCTGCTGGGCTCGTCCTCCCAGGTTTAGGGCTGAGGGAATTCAGTTGACGGGCATGGAAGCAGCTCGGCAGAAGACACAGGGTCTCCGCCTGGTATCGCGTGTGCGTGGTTTGAGGGTGTCTGGGGCTGATAGTGCCTGCCTGCTAGGTTGGCTGGACTTTGGGGTTGTATTCCTCTGTTTGCTAGTCTGTTACTCTCTTAGTTGTGAGTAGAAGGGCACACGATTCACCCTTTGCCCTGGCTCAGCTCACCTTTTAGGTGAAAGGCAAGATCTCTCCAGCTCTGTCTCACCTTTCCTCTCCCAAATCCTCCTCTCTCTTCTTCCCTTTTTCTCTTTTGATTCCTCCTGGTTTCTCATCCTTTAGCGAGTCATCAGTTCTAAGACTCCCACTGCTTCCGAAAAGACATCAGTGAATTGGGGGATGTCTGGGACAGCTGAATAATAAAAACTGCATGTGGATATATGAGTTGATCAGCGCCTGAATGAGTAGGTGATTCAATTCACATTGACTGAACACCCAGGATGCACCAGCCTCTGTGTATGGGTGTGGGAGGGTATTGCAAGAAAGAGGAGTTGTGGGTGGGGTGGGGGAGGTGAAGGATACAGAAGTCTAAGCTTGATGGTAAGGAACCTCACAGGAGGTGGGGAGAAAGGTCAGCATCCCTGCCTGGACCAAGTGCTCTTGCGCCAACCCCACTTGGGCCCTGGAAAGAAAGGAGAGGCAGATGGATTTTCAGTTTCCAAGGCGTCTCCACCACCTGGCATCCTAGCACCCCTCCCCCATCTTTGGTCTCCACGGTCACGCGCACTGCTGCCTACCATATCCTTCTGATTCTGCAAAAAATAGCCAAAATCAAGTGTAGAGTTTCCAGACTAGTTCGAGGACTGACACTCCTCAAAAAGACCCCCTCTCTCCCACTTTACCCAAGTGGAGGGAGAAAAACCCCAGGAAACTAAAGGAGGGGAAATTACCCAGACTCACAGGAGGAGAATGGATGCGTAGTAAGATGGGAGCTCTGGAAGATTCTTGTCCATCTTGGAGACCCCCTTTTTCTGTGACCTTCAGGATCTTGACCTCCAGCCCAAGGTCAGAGGTCTGGTCTGGCCCTCATACCCTCAGCCTTGGGGACAGGGTGGAGGGGCGCAGCAGCGAGGCAGGTCATCTGTGGTTGGGGCCTGGCTGGACAGACCACAGGAGAGGAGATGCAAGGTGTTTTGAGGTAACTCCATTTTTTTCTGTCCGTCAACTTGATTCATTGCTCAGGTCTTCAGCTATAATTACAGAGAAACGCAAACCTAATCCCCACCAGGTTTCCTCAGGAGAGCTGATATATAGATTGATTACAACTTCACAGATTTATTAGGAGCTGAGTGAAGCCAGCCTGTTACGCTGGGAGACAGGAAAGAATAACAGCCTAAAATCCAGGGGAGGGAAGATGGGTTAGGCTGGGAAGAGACAGACAGGCAGAGAAGAGAAGCTGAGGAGAAGGAGAGACCTGGGCTGGGAGAGGAAGAAGCAGGTGAAACTTAATGACTATGGGGAGAAAGCTTTCAGGACCAATCTAGTCCAGCTCATTGTTCAACTTTTCCGAGTCACAGTGTCCTCATCTGCCATATGGGTACAATTAATACCTCCCTCACAACGTGGCTGTGAGGGTAAAATGAGATCGTGTATGTGAAATTGGGGCGTATGGGGCCTGCTGCATAGAAGGGGGTGCCGCAGGGAGTGGGGTGGAAGGAAGAGGGAGGAAACAGGAAAGAAGAAGGATGGAGAACAGAGAAAAGGTTACAAGAAAGAGAGAACTGGGAGAAATGGATTCCAGGGTTACTCACATGACTGCCACGGAAGAGATGGCTACATGCCCCCAGCATCCATGCACTCCTTCTCCAATAAAAATAAACTTCTAACTTTTGACCAGAATAGAATTTCCCAGCTTCCCTTGTAGTTAGGTGAGGCCATGAGAAAAAATGGGGCCAATGGATTAAGTGGAAGTGATCGATGCTGGCCTAGGTGATGCATTTGAAAGGAGCAGGGATGCTCATCCCCATTCCTCTTCCCCCGGCTGGGGCACCGCCCACAACCCTGTGGACCAGGAAAACATCCTGCTGTGGCAGAGCATCAAGATGGAAGGATCCTGGGTCCCTGACTCTGTGGACACCACATGAGCATAACCAGTCTTGATGACTCTGGGGAACTGAGCTACTTTACTGACATAGAAATTTATAAAAGAGGGAAGTAAACTACTATCTTGGTTAAGCCACTGGGTGTTGCATCTTTTAAACATTCAGCTCAATCCTATTCTAACTCAGTGCTGTCCAAACTTTCTGGGATGAGGAAAGTGTTCTCTAGCCACATCATCCAGGTGGTCATTGAGCACCTGAAATGAGACCAGTGCAGCTGAGAAACTGAAGTTTAAGTTTTGCTGAATTTTAACTAGCTTTATGTAGCCACAGGTAGCTACAGCTCCTATCTGAGCAGGATGTTAGCTGTTTCGTGTCTGAGGTGGGCTCCAGGTTGCTCAGTCCTCTCTGGAGAAACCCTTTTCCCTTTACAACTACTTCCCCATGTACAGAAGAGGTCTCTGGGGTAGGGTTCTCTCTTACTCTTGTGGTTCAGAATTTGGTCCATTTTTCAGCGTGCAGGAGTCTAGGAGTGCTTGGTTATTAAGAGGGTGTAGATCTGCCTGCTTTTAGATCAGGAAGGCCTTGGCTAGCTCTTCTGGTCTCTCTCTTAATAGCATTCTACGTTTTTCTTAGTAACCTGGCCTGCAGTACAGCCTGACCAACTTTAGAAAACTGTAAAAGTGTTTGCACAAGAAATAAGACTTGCCAAGGTAAAGCTCTGGCTACAAGTGTCTGCTGAGGACTCTTAAAGAGATACAGCAGTCTCCTTAGGACTTCCTTGGTGGCCCAGCAGTTGAAACTCCACGCTTCCAATGTAGAGAGTGTCGGTTTGATCGGTGGGGGAACTAAGATCCCACATGCTGTGTGGTGTGGCCAAATTTTTTTTTTGTTTTAAAGAGAGATAGCAATCTGTCCCCTCCCCAAGTCTTGCTTGAGTTCATCTTGACATGTTTTTTTTTTTTTCAGATCATCAAGACTCTAAATTCAATTATGACAACAATTCTTCCCTTGATCCTTAAAGACTGTGTAGGGCAAGGAGCAAGATTGTTTAACAGTAGTTCTGAGTTCCAGGTCCTTCTTTCCCCACTTGGAGATGCTGTACCCAAGCTAACCTTCCCACTTGGGGGATAAGTAGCTTCTCCCATGCTTTACCCTTCCCTATGAGAGGGTGACTTCCTAAGAGCACTAGGTTTCCAAATTTTGTAAACAGTCTCCAAATCTAGACAGCCTGGTCTGGTTATCCCTCCATGGTCAAAGTTGCTACAGCTACCCTATTAAATAAAAAGAATACCCATGGTGGGGTGGACCCCTCCATTAGAACAAGAACTCTCACTGGATTCCAGCAGAGAACACTGCTTCCATGCCTCCACTTCTCTGTTTGACCTTGGCATAATAAACATTCCTTTTCTCTCACTGTGGCAATTGGCTCAGATGGTAAAGCGTCTGTCTACAATGCGGGAGACTTGGGTTCAATCCCGTGGTTGGGAAGATCCCGTGGAGAAGGAAATGGCAATCTACTCCAGTACTATTGCCTGGAAAATCCCATGGACAGAGGAGCCTGGTAGGCTACAGTCCATGGGGTCGCAAAGAGTCGGACACGACTGCGCGACTTCACTTTCACTTTCTCTCATTATGTTCCTTTGCAAACATTATACCATTATGGCTTCAGGGGACGAGTAGGGAGGCCAAATGTCACTTTAGGAAGGAGGATGAGAAGTTCCATCCACAGAGGAAGCAGGGAAGTGATCCACCTGATCCCAAGACTTGAGATAATACTGCTGTTCCATGCCTGGTCTTTTAGAGTGAGAAAGGTGGGCATGAAAATTCCTATTCAATAAATGGGTAAATGGAGGCACAGAGAAATGACCTGCTCTGATTGAGAGCACACAGTTGGGTAGAAGTGCAGTTATGAGTAGAAGCCAGGCTGGGCTCTGTCTTTAAGAACACACTTCACTGGAGTGTATTGCTCCTGGGAAAAGCAACAAGAAGTGTCAGTGGAAGTCAGTATGTGGATGGAAGTTCAAACACATGACTCATGTAGATCAAGATCAGTGATTTAGAAGGCTCATCACCAAGAATTCCACTAACCATCTTTGTGGTAGACTGAGGTCACTACAGCTATGTTTGTCTAATATGCATCCCCAGACATTTGTTCAGTTACAGCAGCACCTCTTTTAGGGGGAGGGGCTTCTACCCACTCTTTAAGGCTTGCTGGGGGCTGTCAATCACAGAATCCTACCTCTCACAAGCCTGGTCAAATTTAACACAGTATCCTGGCAACAGTGACTAATCCAAGAGGTGGGCCAATCAGAACCCCTTCTCTGCAGGAAAGAAAGAAGTGTCTTTCTGCTTGGCTTGATTGGAAAGATGTGAATCTAAAGCGTTCAGAGGCCATCTTCCTCACCACATGGGAAGCACCAGCCTACAGAACGAAGCCACCACACACAGAAGGAAGCAGAGAAATGGAGGGGGTGGGAAATTGAATAGATGACTCACTGTTATCGTTTGAGCCCTTCTCTGGACTTCCAAGACTTGCAATCCCATTGTATCAGTTGGGGTTCAACCAGAGAAGTAGAACCAGCTGAATCATAGACGATTGATAGACAGATTAAGGATGTAAATATGGATTTATTATAAGGAATTGGCTTGCACAGCCATAGGGACTCGCTAAGCAAATCTGGTAGATGCAGGTTCAACCCCTGGGTTGGGAAGATCCCCTCGAGGAAGAAATGGCAACCCACTCCAGTATTTTTGCCTGGGAAATCCCATGGGCAGAGGAGACTGGCAGGCTACAGTCCATACAGTTGCAAATAGTGGGACATGACTGAGCACACACAAGCAAATCTAAAGTCCAGGCAGACAAGGAGAGAAGATCACAAGCAAGAGCTGAACCTTGATGTTCACAGGTTTCAGTCACAGAGGAAGCTCTAGAAGGAAGGGAGAGCAACTGGGGCCCTAACAGTCACTGTGAGTCTCTCCCTCAGACAAGGCCTTAAAGCACTTGTAAGTGATGAAGTCAGGCCCACCCAGGACACTCTCTCATAGATTAACTTAAGGTTGACTGACTAGGGACTTTAATCACATATGCAAAATTCCTTTATCTCAACACCTAGATTCACATTTGATGAAATACCTCAGAGAAGGTGTGTGTATGGTATAAAGTGGCCACTGACTGCTTCTGTCCTTCATTTCTTGAGAGACTTCATCACCGTTAGTCCACTCTAAATGGAAACAAATTAGAAAGGGTATTCTGGAAGCTGAAATTCAGCTTTGCCAAATTCATATATCAAAAAGCCATCATACCCATAAACTCCTTGTCTTCCCTGTAAGCTAAATTTGAGTTAGGATTTTCTATTTTTGTTATTTAGTGGCTAAGGCATGTCTGACTCTTTGTGACCCCATGGGCTGTTGCCTGCCAGGCTCCTGAGTCAATGGGATTTCCCAGGCAAGAATACTGGAATGAGTTGCCCTTTCCTTCCCAACCCAGGGATTGAACCCTTGTCAGCCTGGCAGGCAGATTCTTTACTGTTGAGCCAGCAGGGTATCTTCCCAACCCAGGGATTGAACCCTTGTCAGCCTGGCAGGCAGATTCTTTACTGTTGAGCCAGCAGGGTATTCCTGGGATTCAAAGGCTCCTGACTCAGTGGCCATTTATTGTGTAGCTTGCACACATTTTCTCCCTTAATCCTGACACATACACCAATGAGATAAGTATTATTTACAATTGTGGAGACTGAGGCTCAGAGGTTAAGAAATCATTCAGACACAGAGCTCCAAATAAGGTCTGTCTTTCTACTGCCAAAGCTACAACATAATCTTTGCCAAAAGGAGCCATCCTGGTTGATATATGAATCCCTTGTACAGTTTGGAAGCTGACTTAAGCAAAAAAAAAAAAAGTTTTTGGCTAAAAAGAGGTCCAAAGCTGAAGTACTTTATTCAGCTGATGACAGAACAAGGCCAAACAACAGATTTTATCTTTATGACCCAATGCCTGGCCCAGATATATTTGGCTGATGCAATCAACTGATTTTTTGTTGTTGTTATATTTGTGTCTGATTTTGGGGAGAGAGGATTTTTTAAGGTTTTAACCTTTTTGGAGACCTCTTCCTGCATGAAATAACTTAGATCTTAAACTCTGCTTCAAATACAAGTTGTGGTCACAATGTCAAACAGAAAAATCCCTTGCAAGTGAGATTAAGGAAAAAGAGAAAGCACAAATATCAGGACTGAAAGAGGAGACATCATCACAGATTTCACAGACATTAAAAAGACAATAAATGAATATTATGAATAATTTTATCCTAGCAAATTCAACAGTTTAAATGAAATGGACAAATTCCTTAAAAACAGACACAGTGGGTGAGATGTTAGAGTTGGGGTTCCAGGGAGCTGAACCTCCTAATTGCCAAACCCCATAGGTAATTTTGAGGCCTTCCTTGGTCCTTCCATGGCATTTGACATTGCTGACCACTCCTCCTTAAAAATCTTCCTTTTTGGCTTCCATGAAACATTCCTAGTGTTTCTTCTTTAAAAATCTTCCCCTCCCTCCTTCCTTACTGCTTAATTTCAGTAACTTCTGATGGCTCTCCTAGGCCCTCCAGTCTTCTTATTCCACGTCTGTTTTACACCACAGGGCTTTAACTATTATTCGTACACTGATGGCTCCCAAAGCTGCAGCCCAAATTGCTTTACTGAGCTTCACACTGACTAACAGTCAAGACAGCTGGTTATTTTATCAGCAAGTGCCCACTACCCGTTGGCTGCCCTCAGTCCCTCAAGCTCAACTTTTCCTTTTGGTCTGTTAATGAAAACTGCTGCTGCTGCTAAGTCGCTTCAGTCGTGTCCGACTCTGTGCGACCCCAGAGACGGCAGCCCACCAGGCTCCCCCATCCCTGGGATTCTCCAGGCAAGAACACTGGAGTGGGTTAATGAAAACTATTCCTGCCCTATTCCCCATAGGGGAAAGGTCAGGAAGAGGTTCCCCTCTCATGAGACCTAATGTTACATTGTCAACTGAAAAAAAAAAAAAAAAGAACCTCAACCAACCAACTAACAACAACAAAAAACAAAACAAAAAACTGCACAACCTGAAAGTTGAGAGTTATGTTGTATTAGGGGACTTTACTGAGAACTAAAGCCTGGGAAATACCCTCTCAGATAACTCTGAAGAGCTGTTCCAAAGAGGTAAGGGAGGAGCAAGGATGTATAGGATTTTTTGCTAAATAAACAAATGTAGTTGAACATCAAAAGATTATGGCAAATCACACACCAAAAAGCCATCTAGAGTTAATAATTTTAGTGCTTATCTATGTATGGAAGATGCAAGAATCTGGGTTCATTGAAATTACTCCCTTGTTATGCATCTTATCTATCCAGGGCCAGTATTTTGTTTTTTCTTGATCCTGAATCCTCAGGGCACATCATCAGGTGGCTGCCAGTAGCTGACCACTTGATGGAGATCAGCATTTGTTGTTGACTGAAATGGCAGGCAACATTTTTTTTTTTTTTGTCCACAACCCCCTGGAATCCATCCTCCACACGGTTGACTGAGCGGTCCTTCCACCAAACCATATCTCATTAGTTGCTGTTGTTGTTTAGTCGCTAATTCATGTCTGACTCTTTGGTCTGCAACACGCCAGGCTTTCCTATCCTTCACTATCTCCTGGAGTTTGTGCAAACGCATCTCCATTGAGTCAGTGATGCTATTTAACCATCACCCTCTGGTGCTCCCTTCTCCTTCTACCCTCAGTCTTTCCCAGCATCAGAGTTTTTTTCCAGTGAGTCAGCTCTTTGCATCAGGTGGCCAAAGTACTGGAGCTTCAGCTTCAGCAACAGTCCTTCTAATGAATATTCAGGGTTGATTTCCTTTAGGATTGACTGGCTTGATCTCCTTGCTGTCCAAGGGACTCTCAAGAGTCTTCTCCAGCACCACAGTTCTAAAGCATCAATTCTTTAGCACTCAGCCTTCTTTACCATCCAACTCTCACATCCATACATGACTATGGGAAAAACCATAGCTTTGACTATACAGAACTTCGTCAGCATATCTCTTTAGGGTGGCTTTAAAATCAGGGCTCAAATTCTTGACGTTACTCCATTGAGAGGTGGGATGTCCTCCATTTGAATCCAAGCAGGTTTGTGACAGCTTCAACTAATACAGCCCATAGAACTGATGCTGTGTGATTTCTGATGTTAGAGCAGAAGGTCCACGCAGCTTCCTCTAGTCCTGCCATGCCCTTTCTGGGGAAGTTTCCTCTCAGGAACCAGGCTCCACATTGTGAAAAGTCCAAGTCATATAGAAGGGCCCTGTGTAGGGGCTCTAGAGAACAGTCCCAGCGGAGCCAGCTATCATGTCATCCCAGTCAAGATATCAGAGTTGAGGATCCTTTTGGAAGTGGATCCTCTAGCCATGGCTATTCCAGCTGTCACTGTTTGAGTGCTCTCAGCTCCAGACATATTTTAAAGCAAGGAAGAGCTGTCTCAGCTCTGTTCTGTCCAATCTGACCCAAAGAATCTGTCATCATAACAAAAGAGCTGGGTCTGGGGGTAGTTTGTTACATAGTAACTGTAACACTCAGGGCATGCCACATGCCTGCTTAGAATGTTGCACTGATTCCATCCAATCCAAATTGTTCCTGGATCATTACTTAGTTCTTGCCCATCCCCCCCCCACCATCTCCAGCCCCTGCCCGCAGGAGTCCTAGTCCTGCCATACTTCTATTTCTGGAACGTTCCTGCAAGTCTAGGTTTCCATGCCTTTGTACATGCTGTTGCTCTATCTATATATCTTTCTGACATCCAGATATTAAGCACATCATCTAGAAAATTGGAAGATGTAAATCCATTTCCCTCCCTGAAATCCTTTCAGTGACCCCAAAACCATTCAAGTATTCCGTGAAAAAGTGTTCAGAGAATGCTTACTTAACCTCTCTGGGTACCAACGGCCCCACTGGTAAAATGGGGTAATGAATAACACAAGACAGAGTGTGCTGCTGCTGCTGCTGCTGCTAAGTCGCTTCAGTCGTGTCCGACTCTGTGCGACCCCATAGATGGCAGCCCACCAGGCTCCCCCATCCCTGGGATTCTCCAGGCAAGAACACTGGAGTGGGTTGCCATTTCCTTCTCCAATAAGATAGAGTGTAGTAAGGCTTAAATGAGTTAAAATGTGTAAAGTGCTTGGTGCCTGGTAGAGGGCTTGGATAAATGTGTTTGTTTAAAATAAAATAAATGTCCTGCAAGCAATTAACTGTAGTCATTTCACGAGTCTCATCCGCTATCACCTTCTTTGGGAGACTTTCTGACGCCTCCCCTCTCTCGCTGGTTTCACAGATGGGTCCATGTTTTCTCAGCACTTTCTGCTTACCGCGGCTACAGCATTCATCACCATCTATAATTCTGTCCTTGTAGCTGTTAGTATCTGTCAGTTCATCTATTAGACCCTTGAAGTCAGGGGCTGGGTTTTACCTCTCTCCAGAATCCAAGTCATATTAGACCTCTGATAAATGCATATTAAACTGAATATCGATTTGAATCACAGCAACTCAAGCCCATAAAGGGCTTGATGAGTTCTTTTGAGTCATACGGGTAGTTAGTGGTCAGACAAGAGACAAGTATTTCAGTTTTGTTTACTTATGATTGCCAGGCCTAACTAGTTACTACTATGTGCTCACTAGTATCACCACTATCCCCTGCTGACCATCTGCTTTTAAAATTATTCTATTCAGGGACTTTCCCGGTGGTGGTTCAGTGGTAACACGCTTCCTTCCCAGTGCAGGGGGCCCGAGTTCCCTCCCTGGTCAGAGAACTACAGTCCACATTCCACAACTGAAGATCAGCTCCCAGCCTTCCCCGCCCACCCCCCAACCCCCTCTCACCCTCCACCCTGCCCCACTGCAACTAAGACCTGTCCCAGCCAAATAAATATTTTTTAAAAATAAAATAAAATAATTTAATTCAGATACCCCCACAATAATACACTTTTTTTAGTATCCTTCCCCAGAATCTCTGGGCTGTTTGGGGATTATTCTATCACCATTTTTCCTGGAGAAAGAGGGTTGCTGGGAAGGAAGTGGATTTGCATCCTTCCAATTATTCAGACGATTTGCTGAATATCAGGATAATTCTGACGCATTGAATCCCTCCCTAACGTAAGTGGTGATTGCTTTCATCCCTTCAATTTTTCCAGGTGTGGAGGTGAAGGCGGCGATATTCAGAAAATCTGATTAAATATGGGGCCTCCTGTTAACCGCCTGCACACGGCTGGGCAATTCCTGCTTTACCAACTGCTGCATTGCCAACACCAGAGGACGCTGTGTCTTCGCTGGCTTCTTTACCACCAGGCCAGCTCACAAAAAGCCCAGGTTTTCCCCAGAACTGCTCGGGGACAGTTCCCAACATCCCCCCTTCCGAGCAACAGGCTCATTTCTTTTAGTTTTCGCGTCTCTCTCTCTCTCTCTCTCTCTCTCTCTCTCTCTCTCTCTCTCTCTCTCTCTCTCTCTCTCTGTGTGTGTGTGTGTGCTTGTGTGTAAGGAAGGGGTCCACTTTAGCCTCATGGAGACCTGTTTGAATAGCTGGGTCTCCTGCTTTCAGCTTGATCGATCCTAAAGTCGCTTTTCCAGTGACTTGAAATCCATTCAAATCAGAATGAATTTAAAGCACCGGAGGCAGCAGGCGCGGCGCGTTCCTTGCCTCCATCTCCCTGCCGTTAACACGCAACCTCCCGATTAGAAGATTCAGTCTCGAAGCCTTTCCCCTCCGGGCCAGCCTAACGCACGCGGCCAATTCACGGTGTCCTCGGCGGAGGTCCCCGCCCCGTTCACCTGTCTGGAGCGAGAGAGGTGTCCGTGCCTGCCGGTATCTGGACAGCCAGCTGCCTCCGCGGTCCTCTTCTACTTGCTTCCCTCCGCCCAGGTTTGTAAGTGGTGGTTGGGGGCGGGGGGACGTGGGGGAGTGGAAGGGAGGGCGGGGAAGGGGCCTCGCGGGGAGGGGCGTCGGAGCGCTGTCACCGGGTGTCACGCCGCCCTCCCCGCCCCTCCGCCGGGGGTGTGGGAGCGCAGCCGAGCGCGGCAGAGGGCCGGGCGCGTGGGGACGCGGGCGTGCGGGGTTCCGGGCGAGCCGCGCCGCACCCGGAGCGCGCTGGCCGCCTGAGCTCGGCGCGGCTCCCAGTGCCCTGAAGCCGCCCGCCACCCGCCCCCTGTGCATTGGGCGGCAGCCCCGGCCGCGGCAGCCGGGCTCCCGGGGAGGGGAGCGCGCCCGGCCATGGAGCCTTCGCACAAGGACGCCGAGACGGCGGCGGCGGCGGCGGCTGTGGCGGCGGCGGAGCGAGGGGCGTCCTCGTCCAGCGGAGTGGTGGTGCAAGTCCGCGAGAAGAAGGGCCCCCTGCGCGCCGCCATCCCCTACATGCCCTTCCCGGTGGCCGTCATCTGCCTCTTCCTCAACACTTTCGTGCCGGGACTGGGTAAGACGCGACGGCCGCGACCCCTTGCGCCCCGGGCCCCGGGAGCTGAGGGCGGCAGGGGAGGGGTCAGGGAGGGACCCTCGGGCCGCGCCCACGGGCTGCAAGTGCCGCGCCGGCGCTCCTAGCGCCCTCTGGCAGGTGGCAGAAGCGCGTGGAGGGGCGCCCGGAGGGAGGCGCGGGGCTCCCTGACACTGCTTTCACCTCCTCCGACCTGGGAGCCAGGTGATCCGGCCTCGAGGAGCCGGAAACTTTGACGGGAAGGTTGGAGTCTGCCGGCAAGCCGCCCAGGCGGCTCTCTCGACCCCGGCTAATCCTGCCTCTTCTCTCCGCCCTGCGCGCCCTCCTACGAGCTCCATCCTCCGAGGGGCGCGGGGCCCCAGCAAGACCAGCGTTGGGGCCGCCGGTGGGGATAACCAAGTCCCTGGGCATTGGAGAAGTCGGTCGAGCTGGGGAAAAAAGGGAGATGAGTTGGGACAGAAGACACCCCGCAGCCCCGCCTGCTTTCGCGCGGTGAGGGGCGTGTGGGGGCGAGAGCTCTTCAGCCAGAGTCTCCACCGCCTTCCGGCGTGCTTGCGATTCCACCAGCACCCCTGCAGGACGCCGAGGGGAAGAGGGACGATTTTATTAGTTTAGATGCCTGTGGGTTTGAACCGCACTTGGCCAGAGCTGACCCCATAACTTCCCCCATCGCTTCCGTTCCTGAGAACGTGGAGTGCCCGCGGGTGTAATTCTGTGTTGGACTTTGGCGGCCTGGACGGTCCTGATGGCACCTGTGTCCCCAATTTTAAAACGGAGGCCCATCACAGAGATAGGAGTGCCCAGTGGGGGCATAAAGGGAGGAAATGCGAAGTTTTCTTGACCCTTCTTCTCCTAACCCCACACCCAAATATGTCTGCATCCCCTCCCGGATCACTCCCAACTTGCCAACTTGGCACCGGCTGTTCTTCTGAGTTAACAGCAACTCACCCCCCAATTCCGCGTGAGACTGGAGAGGCAGGCACCTCTGTGCCCAGGAAAAAAGCTTGCCGCTGTAAGGCTCCAAGTTCCCAAGAACAGAGGTCAGCTAGAAGTGGCTTTCTGTTTTGCTTTGGCCTTTCTCACGGCCCGGCTCTTAAGCAGCTTTGCAGGGGCTTCTTGGGTGCTGATAGGGAAGACCACACCCACCCACGCAGGTCGGGTCCGCTTTCCCCTTCCTGCTCATCTTTCTGCCCCCTAGGGGGAGGTGGGGGGGGGGATGCTGCTGGAGAAGTATTTGTGTCTGAGCAGAAAGCTAGGTGGCCTTCAGTTGGGCATCCCCTTGTCATGCCTTCAGCAGCCTGGTTGCTGTCTTCAGGCCGGCTCTCTGTGCACGTGTAGACCCTGTGAAAAGGCAAGCCGAGGCTAATTTAGCTGTGTCAGACATTCCCACCTGCTGGAGTGAAAAACGCACTGCCTGTCCATCTCTCTGGGGATGTGAAGATCACCAGCAGGGATGTGTCTTGATTCTCCTTTTGGTGAAGTAAATGCCATCTTACGGTCTTTGAGGAAAGACGCACATTGGTGCCAGGTGGGCAGAGCTACCCCGAGTCTCTGCTGGGTCAGGCCACAGCCCCTGTTCATCTGGGCACCTCCTAGGTCTGCTTCACTAGGTCCCTTTCCCACCCTTAGGCCCACTGCCACACCCCCTGCCCTCCTGCCAACTCCTCCCATCTTCCCCCCACTTTTTCTGTCTTTACATAGGTGGCTGGGTGATAAAGAATCTACCTACCAATGCAGGAGGCACAGTAGATGAGGTTCCATCCCTGGGTTGGAAAGATCCCCTGGAGGAGGAGATGGCCACCCACTCCAGTATTCTTGACTAGAGAATCCCATGGACAGAGGACCCTGGCCAGCTACAGTCCAGAGGGTCACAAAGAGTGACATGACTGAGCATGCATGCCCGTGCCCTTTATAACATTTTGTTGCTGTTATTGTTAGAGCAGAATCCTATGGGATTTTTGTAAGAAACCTTTCTAAGAAGCCAGAATAAAAGAAAGAGAGAGAAAAAAGCAAACTACAAAAGTAATAAAACAGGCTGAGGTGAGCCGTGGGTACACAGACTTCAGAATTTTCAGTGACTGAAAATCCAGGCATTTTATTGTTTTGTGTTGGCTGTCATTGTACAACTGACTAGGTGCATGGGCCCCTGCCTCCACCCCCTCTCCCCTGACACACACACACTGAAGGGAGTTCTTGATCCTTGCTGGTATTTCTCATCTGTCAGTCAGGGATGCCTGTCCCTCTGGGATGCTGGGAGGATAAAATGAGATTACATAAAGCTCAGGGTCTGGCCATTAGAGTGTTCTGGAGACCGTGGGTCCATCTTGCTCTTTGACCCTCTGCAGAGCTGAGCACTGGTCCCATCTCTGGTGTATGGGGTGGGGGGTTGCCCTCTGGGACCTTTCTTCTGAGTATTTATTGACCTCTCTGCTTCCCTTGACCTGCAGTGGAATCCTGGACAACAAAACAGCGCAGGCAAAATCTCCAGGCTTTTTTTTTTTTTTTGCAAACCCCACCCCCCTGCCCCCCCGCCCCCGCAACTGACCCTGTTGGGGTTTGAATGGCCCCAGCGCTTAGAAAATTCTCCCTTAGCCCAGATCCACTTCTCCATGTCCTCCCGCTTATCTGATGCTCCTGTGAAAACTGAATATTCATGTCTGGTCCTGCCCTTTGAGGAAATGAAGCTTCTTTTAATCTGTTCACTCTTTTATTCGACAAACACAGAGCACCCACTGCGTGCCCAGCACTGGGGATGTGATGATGAATAAATCAGTCAAGGTGTCATAGATTGTTGAGGAAAATTGATGCAAACATTGTTTAAATTTGTTATTGCTATAATGGCAGCAGGAACAGTATTTGAGCAGTAATTGATTCTTCCAGGGCTGGGATGGGAGTTCAGAGGATGCCTCCCAGAAGGAGTAGTATTAGGTTAGACCCTGCTAAGAGTTTCCATCGTGGGGCTCCAAGCACTTGCCATCCTCACATCATTCCTGCTCTCTGGAAACTGGTAGCAGCACGGGCCCAAAGAGCTCCTCTTTTTTCTGGAAACTTCCTTACCTGCAAGTGTTCTCCTTATTTGCAAATGGGATGGGAGTGCCAGTGTTGGGCTGAATGAAGGCACCATTTTTCTCTGATAGCATTTCAGGTTCATCCAGTCTGCAGGACCCCCCATGGAGAAGCCCAGTCCTTACAATTCCCTGGTATTGCCTTGGTCCAAGCAGAAGGGCTGTTGGGGTAACATACCATCAGAGAGATGTTTCCTCTCTTGGGGAGTCAGTGGGAAGGGGAAGTGATTTATGGTCATTCTGGATCCTCATTGGAATGATACAAAATGAATTTGAAAAATGGATGATGGTAGTTTCCTGTTCAGTGAAACTCTACTAACAAAGACCATGGCCAATACGTTCATAGTCCAACAGGTATGGCGTTTATAAGTATACACAATTGCTCATACATGTAGTGGAGGTTCACTGTTATGCCCCAAAGTGGCCAAAGAGTTTGTCTGTTCGTTATGAGAAAAACTATACTTTCATATTTGAAAATTGTTTCTATCTTGATTGACTTGGTGAAATGAAAATGTTGGTAACTCTGTGGCAGGGAAAGTGGGACAGAGGAGAACTTTCACTGACTATTAACTATTCCATCAGATTAATGTTGGCTATTAATCTAGTGTTGAATATTCATAAATAATTAATCCCCCCCCCCAATATACTGCCTGCTCTTTGCACTCAGCTAAGATCTCCTTTCCCTAGTTAGCACATCCAGTCTGGCTCAGCTTCTCTCTCCTTTAAGTCTGAGCCTCTAGTTGATGATGAATCATGCCCTACCTTGTGGCATCTTTTGCATTGTTACCTTTTTATTACTGTTACAAGAGTTTATTCTTTGTCTATCCAAGTAGATTGTAAGTTCCTTAGAGCAAAAACCATTTAAAGTCTCTCCTTGATATAGTATACTATTTATAGAATGCACACTGACCAACCAGAATTATATTCCTTGAACAGGCATTAGAGATCATCTGGTCCAAGCCCTTTGTTTTATATAGAAGTGAGGCAGTCCCAAGGGTGAAAGAACCAATGAAGTTTACATCCTAAGTCAGTCTTTTTAAGGAAATCATTTGAGGATGTATCTCAGCAAAACAAGAAAGTAAACCAAAAAAGAAGGTATGAGATCCAGGGAATAGTGTATCCAGTTGAAAGCAGCCATGAAAAGCAACCTAGGATAAAATTGTTCAGCAAGCCTGGAGAGCAGTCAGTCTTCATTACTGTAGGAGGGTAGAAGGCTCCAGGAATGAGGTGAGGAAGATGGGAGAAAGGGACATTCCACGGAGTAGAGAGTATTACTGGTATACTGTAAGAGATTAAAGTGGTGATACAAAGCAGAAAGCAAGAAAAACAGAAGGCAATTAGTAACTGCAGTAAAGACAAAAAGCTGTGTAAAAGTATCAAGATCTCCAAATGAAGCAACTACCCAATTATATCAGGAGGTCAGTAGACTTCAAAAAGAATAGAGGATTCCAAACACTAAATGAAAAAGAATTTGAGGATATTAGGGATATGATGTAGAAGGCAGATGTTTCTTCTATCAACAATTTAAAAAAAGAAAAAATAACAACTTTGGGAAAAAACAAAAAACACGGTATTAAAGGTATAGCTTAAATAGGAAGCAAATCAAACTGTGACCTGGTTTTAGGCAAGTGGTGGAATATAAGAAAGACTCTTTTAAGTGCATAGAGTCGGTCTGTGAACAGTGGTGCACAATATGGGTCTCTTTGATTCTGTAGTGAAGAGTATTTGCTTAGTCATAATGATATAAATGCATCTCAGTGGTTTTTAACTTTTAAAACCAACCACAGGCAAAGCACTGAGGACTACTTAATAATAGCTATAAAGGTGGATGTAAGATTTTTTTCCTTGGCAATATAAAATTAAAAAAACAGCTTATAGAAATTGACAGGTAAATTGTGATAGAATAAATTGTTATTTCCATTTATCCACTGAAAGATAAGCTATGACTTTATGGATAAGCTATGATCAACCTAGACAGCATATTAAAAAGCAGAGGCATTACTTTACCAACAACATATTAAAAAGCAGAGACATTACTTTACCAACAAAGGTCCGTCCAGTCAAAGCTATGGTTTTTCCAGTAGTCAGGTATGGATGTGAGAGTTGGACTATAAAGAAAGCTGAGCGCTGAAGAATTGATGCTTTTGAACTGTGGTGTTGGAGAAGACTCTTGAGAGTCCCCTGGACTGCAAGGAGATCCAACCAGTCAATCCTAAAGGAAATCAGTCCTAAATATTCATTGGAAGGACTGATGCTAAAACTGAAACTCCAATACTTGGGCCACCTGATGCGAAGAACTGACTTATTGGAAAAGACCTTGATATTGGGAAAGATTGAAGGTGGGAGGAGAAGGGGATGGCAGAGGATGAGGTGGTTGGATGGCATCACCGACTCGATGGACATGAATTTGAGTAGGCTCTGGCAATTGGTGATGGAGAGGGAAGCCTGCCTGCAGTCCATGGCGTCGCAAAGAATCGGACAAAACTGAGTGACTGAACTGAAAGATGATGTCACATACCCACTTAATGCCATGATTCCTGTGGGAGGAGACTGTTTCCTTCCCTGCCCAACGTTATCAGGCTTGGCCATGTGACTCACTTTGGCCGAGTGAGTGAGTGGGAGTGGCATATGTTGGGCCTGAGCAGACAGTTTCAGAGGCATTGTGAGGTTCTGCCACTGTTCTTTTCTTTCTCTCGTGAGAGTGGCAGGTCTCAGATGTGCTCTTCTACCTGGTTCTCAGAATAAAGAGGACAACGGAAGCAGGGCATGACATGTCACATGAGTGAGAAATAAAACTGAGATTTTTCTGCTGTTGTGTTAGTGTTGTTATTTCCCAGCACAACCTACCACAACTGACTAACGTGTAGAGGGTAGGGTAGAGGTGTGAATACACTCCTCGTGTGAAGTAAGTGATCAAGACATGCTGTCTGAAGTTGATAGACCAAGAAATAAAGGCTACCAAGGAAATCAGCAGATGCACTGAGACAGTAATGTATCAGGACAGTGGGGTCATGTTGAGATAAGAGTGGAAAAGAATGAGGAATGATAAAAGTAAGCTAGCTCTTACGCATCATAACAAAAGTCAATAAATGACATCTGTAGTTGATAAGACAGAAAATGCAATATAAGCATACTCTGGAGATTAGGAAAACACCAGAAGAGTAGCCACTCTTTCTGATATCATCGGTTTTCTTTTGTTGAATGACTCATTCTTAGCATACATACATGCTGACAGTGTCTCTCATCTTTTGCAAATGGGCTCTCTTGGTCCTACCCTCACCTCTGCCCGTTGCCCACCTCTCTGTTCCCCTTTAGATTTGTTGTCATCAATCCCCCTTCAGCCCACTCTAAGCATGTTTTTACCTCCATCACTTGCCCAAACTGTGCTTATCAGGATCACCAGTCTCCTCCAAATTTGCTGAATCCAGTGGTCAGTTCTGTCTTCATCTTGCCAGATTTTGCAGTTGCATTGGACACAATTGCTCACTCCCTCCTTGAAAACACTGTCTTTACTCGGCTTCTGGAACACGACACTCCCTAGTTTTCTTTATACCTTGTGAATCTCTCTCCGTTTCCTTTGCTCATCTCATCAGTTTTTAAACTTGGGAGTTCCCCAGGCACTCGATCTTCTTGATCTTGATTTTCTCTTTGATCTTGCTCTCTTTTCCACCCCCACTCACCCCTGTGATGTTCTCGCTCAGTCTCCTGGCTGTAAATTAAATCCTCGTGATGATGACTCCCAGATCCAGATCTCCAGCTCAGACTCTCCCTGACCTCCAGACTCTTATATCCAACTGACTTCTCAACATCTCTCCTTGGAAACCAAGGGGCATCATAGACTTAACTTACCCAAAACCAGCCTTCTGATTTTCTTTCCCAAATCTACTTCTCCCTCATCTTTCCCCGTCTCAGCAATGGCATCCTTCCAGTAGCTCAGGCCAGAGTCTGGAATTCATCCTTGACTCCTCTTTTTCTCACACCCCACGCCCAGTCTGTCAGGAAATACTTGGCTCTGCTTTCAAAATATAGTCAGTATCCGATCACTTCTGCCTACCTTGTGTCTGCCCTGCTGGTCCAATCCTCCGTCTTCTCCAGAATGCAATGGCCTCTTAATGGGCTGCTTGCCTTTACTGACCTTGTTCATAGTCTGTCCTCAGTATGGCAGTAAGAGTGATCCTTTTGAAAACCCAAGTGAGTCAGATCCTGTCACTTGGAAACCCTTCAGTGGCTCTCATATCATTCGAGTAAAAGCTCATGTCCTTATGACCCACCAGACCCTAGACCAGAGATTTTCAAAAGAAATACAACATGAGACACAAGTATAATCTAAAATTTTCTAGTGCCTATGTTATAAAAAAGGAAAAGGTGAAATTAACTTTATTAGTATACTGTACTTAACTGAGTGTATCCAAAATTTTATCCTTCAATGCATACCAATATAAAAATTATTGACAAGATATTTTATGCTTCTTTTTCTGTGTAGTAGGTTCTCAAAAATCTGTTGTGAATTTTATACTGGCATTGAATCTCAGTTTGGACTAACCTCAGTCAAGTGCCCACTAGCCACAGTGGCCATCATATTGGATAACATAGCACCACTGTGGTGTGGGGCACAGCATCTCTCCCACTGTCTTTCTGATTTCATCTCCTCTCCTTCTTGCTTACTGTACTCCAGCCCACTGGCCTCTTCATTGTTTCCTGACTATGTTGGAAGCATCTTCTCGCTTCAAGGCTTTCGCATTTGCTGGAGTACTTGTTCTACAGACATCTATGTGGATTCCTGTTCATATCCTTTACCTTTGCTCAAATGTCACCAGCTCACTGAGGCCTGTATTGGTTTGTTAGGGCTGCCATAACACATACCATGGACCAGGTGGCTTCAAGAAGAGAAGTTGTCAAAGATCAAGGTGTTAGGAGCACTGGTTTCTCCTGAATTCTCTCTCCTTGGCTTGTAGGTGACCACTTTTTCTGTGTGTCTTCACAGGGTCTTCCTTTTGTGTGTCTTTGTGTCCACATCTCTCCTCTTACAAGGATACCAGTCATATTGAGTTAGAGCCCATCCTAAAAACCTTGATTTCAGTTATTTACCTCTTTAAAGACCTTGTCTCCAAATACAGTCACGTGTGGAGGCACTGGGAGGTAGGACTTCGGAGGGGACACTGTTCAGCCCATAACACCTTCCAGATAATCTTAAGATTATGGCTTTTTCCATCCTCCCCAGACTTCCTTTCTTTGCGAGTTTGTGTTCCTTAAGAGCACTGTCTCTATGAAACATACGGTATACAGGGACCTCATCTCCTTTGACTCTGCATCTCAGCTGGAGCACAGACCTGCCAACAGCAGGAGGGGCATGCTGTAGAAGGCAGCGAGTCAGTTCTCCTCTGCTCGGCATGCTCCTGGGTCTGACACCAACTTCCTCAGGATCACCTGCTGGCTGACCGTGTCTGCTCCCTACAGCACCTCCGATTCTTGCAATATCTCAGAAGAAATGTGGATGCGGTTCATGTTATTGAGCCTGACCTGGTCACTCCTCAAAGTGTCACTGCCCAGGCTGTGACCCGACTCATGAAAGGATACATTCCACAGGAGACTCGCTGAACAGGCGTCACTTGACACAGTGGCTTTTATAGATTGGCTTGTAAGTGGTCCTGCAATGCACAGGTCGAGGGGGAGGGTAAATACAGCGGGTGACCTAGAGGGCACTGGACTAAGTCACATCTCTAGTGCATCAGAGTCACAAAGCCCCAGGAGGTTAGGAGGCCCCAGAGCTTGATCCGGTTCTTCCATATGTGTGTAGTTCTGCGCCCCTTCCTCTCTGAGCCTGTTTCCCCATCTGTGAAATGGAAATAACCCCTGCTGTACCATCTCATAAGGCTATTGTGTTCTGTTTAACCACGAAGCACTCCATGGTCAGAAAGGGGGTTATCACTACCAGTTAACATGAACAAAATTTCCTTTGTTTCCAAGATCAGTCCTGGAGTTTTCCTCTCCATGTCATTGGGCGGGCAGCAGAGCCCTAAGCAGGGAGGCTTTTTCAGCCTCTGGTCCCACGTAGCTGAGAGCCAAGACCTGGGACCTCCTGCTGGGCCCTGCCTGGACCTCACACACTCGACACACTGGAGGCGGGGGAGGAACAGTGCCTGGCCTCTAGGGCTTGGTTTACCATTTATGAGAAGGTTCTGCCATTATAACCCCCAAGCCCTGGGCCTCTGTGAGGGACATGTCTCTGAGGACAACTTTACTGTTTGCTAAGAAGCTGTGGGAGCATCAGGTCGGTGTGTGAGTGTGCATGCAAGTGTGCACACACACACAGGCACACACACAAATGCCCTTTAAGTTTTACCTGTCATTATCTTACTATAAAAGTTAGGCAGTTCTTAGGTTTGTGTTTGAACTTCCCAGCTCATGAGTCCAAGGAAACCATTCATTCATCTTGGAGGCCATATTGGTGGTTTGTAGCTTTGAAACCCGATCACCTGGGCAAAAGGTGGGCTTGGCCTTGGGAGAGTGTATGTTTATTGAAGTATAGCAGATTCATGATATTATATTAGTTTCAGGTGTACAAAATAGTGATTCAGTGTATCTGTAGATCATACTCCATTTAAAATCATTACAGAGTGTTGGCTGTATTCCCTGTGCTGTGCAATACATCCTTGTAGCTTACTTTATACATAGCAGTTTGTATCTCTTAATCCCCTGCCCCTGTCTTGCCCCTCCCCCTTTCCCTCTCCCCACTAATAACCACTAGTTTGTCCCCTCTGTTTCTGTTTTGTTATGTTCATTCATTTCTTTTTGTAGATTTCACATATAAGTGATAATCATACAGTATTTGTCTTTGACATTTTACTAAGTGTAATAACCTTCAGGTCAGTCCACACTGTTTGAAAATGACAGAATTTCATTTTTTAAATTAATTTTATTGAAGTATAATTGATTTACAATGTTGTGTTAATTTCTGATGTACACCAAAATGGTTCAAATGTATATATATATATATATATATATATATATTATTTTTTCACATTCTTTTCCATTATGGTTTATCAGAAGATATTGAATATAGTTCTCTGTGCTATACAGTAGGACCTTGCTGTTTATCCATCTTATATTTAATAGTTTTTAACTGCTAATTCCAAACTCCCAAGCCTCTGCACACCCCCCAGGAAACCATGAGTCAGTTCTCTGTCTGGTGGATATGTTTGATAGATATGTTCATTTGTGTTGTATTTTAGAGTCCACGTATTAGTGATACCGTATGGTATTTGCTGTTCTCTTCCTTACCTACTTCGCTTAGTATGATCATCTCTGGGCCCATCCATGTTGCTGCAAATGGCATATTTCATTCTTTTCTTATGGCCGAGTAATATTCCATCATATCTATATACCACATCTTCATCCATTCATCTGTTGATGGATACTTATATGCGTTTATTTTATGAAAGGTCTTAAGTTCATTGACTAAGTCATTTTTCTTGAAAATAATAAAATGACCTGAGACCAGGGCTGTCCTAGAACCTGAAATGTGTAGGGGCCATGGCCAAGCCTTCTGTAGGCTTTGATCTTCACTGACTGAGAAGTTTAACCCTGAAGCCAAGACCGATTTGGTGTTTGCAGAGAAGAGCCTGTCACTTGTCCTGAAACTTCAATAAAGAAAATGGTCCACCTTTCCCAGGGTCAGGAAGTTTTAGGGTCATCTGATCACTTCATTTTACAGAGAACAGGCCTCCTCCAGGACCTGAGGCTCTTACCCACAATCTCACATCACTTTCCCAGCCCCAGACCTTCCTGCCCACCTGGTGCCTGGAACGTGTGTGTGTGTGTGTGTGTGTGTGTGTGTGTGTGTGTGTGCACACGCGCACGGGCACGCGCTCACGTGCTTGCTCAGTTGTGTGCAACTCTTTGCAACCCCATGGACTATAACCTGCCAGACTCCTTTGTCTATTGCCATTTCCTTCTCCAGGAGATCTCAACCCAGGGATCAAACACACATCTCCAGAGTCTCCTGCATTGGCAGACAAATTCTTCACTGCTGTACCACCTGGGAAGCCCTATACTAGAGGGTTAATTACTTATTTGTCAAATTAAACGAGCGTGCAGGTATTATAAAGATTTGATGAGGGCTGCAGAGGACAGCACGTGACTCATCAGTGACCACATCCAGTCCCATCACCCAGAGTCCCTTCTTCTCACTGCCCCAGCCTTCCCCCTCATAAGCTTTACTGAGATCTAGCTACCTACCATAAGTATCACTTTCAGCATGCGCAGCTCGGTGGTATTTAGCAAACCCAGAGCTTCTTGCTCCTCTCCCTGCCCTGCCTTCCAGTCTCAGCATTTAGCCACTTTCTGTTCAGAACCTCGGGAGCTTCCTGTGACAGGAACACCTTCAGGCAGGTGCTTCTGAGGAAGGGAGATTGCTGGGGCACCTTTTGGTCACGACTGCCTCCAAGTTCTGCTAGTCAGGGATCTGCGTCTCAGAAGGCGAGGCCCAGATGGGCGAGACGTGAGCCACCTGGAGGCTTCCGGAACAAACATTGTTTGGGAGGTTGTCATGTTTTATTTTCTGTTTTGTTTTAAAAAGAAACATCTCAGCAAGAAGGAAAACTTTCTCAGTGAAAACACAAAAACATGGCACTGGTGGCATGAGTTGAAACGTGGGCCATTTCTGAGGTGGAAATGTCCCCTCTCCCTGGGGACGCAAGGGCTCTGGCCCTGGTCGTGGATATTGCGTGGGCCTAAGAGTCACCCTCCGGCCAGGCGGCAGAAAGACATGCCCATAGCACCTCAGATGGACGTGGGTCTTCCTGGGCTACAGCTCAGTGCACCTATGGTTTTAATGGAATTTCCATGTTAGCAGATTAAGCCCATCTCTGCCCATAGCTCAGCTCTGCCAATTTCTTTCTGCTTCTCTGAAACCTGCAACAGCTCTCTATTGTCCAGGGACTAAGCTCACATTCCACATTGGACCCACCAGGATTCAACAAACTTTGCTTCTTCTTTCCCTCCCTTTAATTTAGTCGAACTGAAGCACATCGTTTTATGGTGCCCCTCTGGACCCCTGCCTGGAGCATCCTCCTGCACCACCAGGTCTGAATCCTGCCCACCTACCAGGCCCATCTCCAAGGCTCTGCTCTTCCAAGCCCTTCTTGACCATTCCCATGTGGGGTGCTCCTCCTTCCTGGGACTGTCAGGCCATTTAGGACATTTCTCTTGTTTTCCTTAAATTCTGTTCTTCTGTTGTCTTAATCTTTGTACTGGAATCATCTCCTTGAAGGGTGGGGCCATGCTATATCACCTTCCACCTCCCACAGCACCTGGCAGGGTCCAGTAGGCACTTGTCGGAGGGGAGATGTTTGTGTGGCTGACTTCTGGTTGTGAAGGTGGGGTCAAGAGCACATCCTTACTCCCTTAACCTAGTAAGTGTGTCCCTTACCCGAGGGACACAGGCGTTCATGTCAGTTCTTAGCTTTCCTGACTCAGAAGGAAGGGATTCTGTTCCCAGGTCTGAGACAGGACTAGAGGAGGGCTGTGCCACAGCTAATGTGTCTCTTGAGGGTCCTTGGTGTTTCAGCTACTCAGGAGAGGGATGTGGGGCAGAGGCAGGATGTTGGCCACCCCATCCCTGGGCCAGAGGGCTTGCTCTGTGGCGGATTCATTGAAGACAGCCACCATGGGACTGGGAAGAGCCGGGTCAACAGCTAACAACGGCTAAGTGTAGGTGGGGATGGACGGGGTGGGGGGGCAGTGGAGGCAATCAATCTTAGTAAACCATTTTAATAAAGATTTGTTTGGGCAATAGCCATCAGATTAAATCTAGGGGGATATTTTGATGAGAAGCAGGATATCCGCATGATCTTAAAGTGTTTCTCCACAGAATGCGTCTTAATTGCAAGGGGAAGAATCATACAGTGGAGAAACCAGACAGCCTCTTGGCTGGGTGAACAAAATAACATTACCTAGACCTTGAAAACCTGCTAGAAGAAAGAAGCCAGTCACCAAGAACCATACACTATGTGATTCCATTTGTGTGATACGTCCAGAATAGGCCAGTCCGTAGAGACAGGAAATAGTTGTGGAGGAGGAGTGATGTGGTTGGGAGGTCAGGGGGAATAATTGGTAATGAGTATAGGTTTCTTTTGGGAGTGATAGAAACAGTCTAAAATCGATCAGTGGAGATGGTGGCACCACCTGAATATGCTGAAAGCCGTTGCGTGATTAAATGGGTGAATGGCACGGTGTGTGACTTATATCTCAATGCTGCTGCTAAGTCGCTTCAGTCGTGTCCAACTCTGTGCGACCCCATAGACGGCAGCCCACCAGGCTCCCCCATCCCTGGGATTTTCCAGGCAGGAACACTGGAGTGGGTTGCCATTTCCTTCTCCAGTGCATGAAAGTGAAAAGTGAAAGTGAAGTCGCTTAGTCGTGTCCGACTCTTTGCGACCCCATGGACTGCAGCCCACCAGGCTCCTCCATCCATGGGATTTTCCAGGCAAGAGTACTGGAGTGGGGTGCCATCGCCTTTTCCGATAAAGCTGCTTAAAAAATTAGCATCATCAAGGATGGACAGACAGACATTGCATGCCTCTGGACGTGATATCCTGAGAAGGATGCAGTATTACTTTTGTGGTATTCTAATCAGGGGTGTGTAATCTGAATCTATTCATGAGGAAATATAAGATAAGCCCCAAGTTGAGGGACATTCTACAAAATACCTGTCATGTGGTATCATCACAATATCATCATTGTGAAAGATTAAAGGATACAAAAAAGCATGATCACTAAATATAAAGTATAATCTTAAGGGTACTGGATTCTGTACTGGAGGGAAAAAGAATACCAATAAGTACATTAGTGGGACAATTGACAAAATTGGAATATGGACTGTAGATTAGGAAAAAACATTGTATCCATATTGTGTTTCCTAAACTTGGTCACAGTGCTGTGAAAATGTAAGAGAATTTTCTTTGGAAACATATTGAAGTATTAAGGAATAAAAAACTGTGATGTATGCAGCCTGTTTACAAATGGTTCAGAATAAAAGATAATAATATGTAAAGATAAAGAGAGAGAAGGACAAAACAAATATAGTCCAGTGTCAAAAAACTGGCAATCTGGGTAAAGGGTAGACAGGATTTTTCTGCATTATTCTTGAAACTTTTCTGTTAGGTTTGAAAGTATTTTAAAATAAGAAGTTAAAAATTATACAGTTAAAAGTCCAACATTCTGAACTCATATGGTTTAGGTATAGCCACTGCACCTAAATCCAAGTGGCTATACCCAGTGTAAGTGCTTTCCTATCACTTGAGGTCTACCAGCTCTACCTGTCAGGGACCACCTGGGGCCATGGGAAAAAAAGTCGTGGTACAAGGTGGCATTGGGTTGCAGGGCCCAGACACCCAAGAGGGATTTTCTCAGGAATGCCAAACAGTAAAACCCCAAGGTGGTGCAGAAGTTTACTGTAGCCATTTGGAAGTGTGAGCCATTTCTCTGCTCCATCAGCACATCTATCAGGAAATACAGGTTTGATTATAAAGAAGTAAGTTTCTAGGGGGAGCTGGGGCCAGTGGACAGTGCACATAACTGGTCTGCCCTGCAGTGGCTGGTTGAGACTGACCCGACTGCCTTCCCAGCCTTCCCTGGGGGCCCGTCAGGCATCTGAATGCTTCAGCCAGAGCTGGAGTAGGTCCCAATGCTGCAGAGCTATTTTGGAGAAGTCTTTCTGGTATTAGTAATTCCTCTTTTTGACATCTCAGTGTGAAGTTCAAGAACCACTTGTGACCTCAAAGAAACCAGCCTCAAGCCAACAGTCAACAATGGCACCATGCTGGGAGAGCATGGGAGAGCCGCCCTTCGCCCTTCGGCCTGGGCTGCTCTGAGAGGTCATATGGATTGAACGTAGAAGTGGAATCTTTCCAGGGATCACACTGTGGCCTGACTCAACGGAGGAGAAACATAAACATAACCATCTTAGGTCCTATAGCTAGGGTTCTGTGGTTCGAGGCAGAAAGGGGGACAAGTGGCTGATATGCCAAAATCCCCAGGTTGGGCATGGCCAGGTTTCCAAGGTCTGGGGCCTCAGGGCCTGTGGCTGGACTCTGAGTCCATTTGGAGGAGAGGTGTCTAATCCTGGAGCTTGGGAATTGATTTGGGGTAAAGGGAAGCAAAGAAAAGCCATGACCTTGGCAAGATCCCTGATTGCTTGGGCCCACACTTGGATGGGATGGCTGTGTGTTTTATTTTCCCTGCCAGCTTCTCCTCTGAGCTTAATGCAGAACCTCCCACAAGGTACCATCAGTGTTCCTGCGTGGGTTCCCCTGAGGACTAAGAGCTGGTCTGCCCCGTGCCAGGATGTAAGGTAGACTCATGCACTCCTTAAAGGTAGACCCAGGAAGGGAGGAGTGAGCAGTTACATCTCCCCAGTGCTGTTTGTGTCCCATCATTTCATATTCTGCATGGGGTCCCTCACCCACCACCCCTCGGCGTCAGGGCATTGGCACTACCACCAACCATGGGGGAGATGCACGTGGTTCTTACTGTAAGTCTGGAGATGGTGAACACAGACTGGAGGGAGAGGATAGGGTTGATGGGTAGAATTAAAATCGAGAATTTATTTACTCTTTTGGACTACCTGGCCTACCCATCACTCAAACTTTGGGTTTTTTAATCTATCACATGATGACATAGTCAAAGCTATGGTTTTTCCAATAGTCATGTATAGATGTAAGAGTTGGACTGTAAAGAAGGCTGAGTGCTGAAGAATTGATGCTTTCAAACTGTGGTGTTGGAGAAGACTCTTGAGAGTCCCTTGGACTGCAAGGACATCCAACCAGTCAATCCTAAAGAAAGTCAACCCTGAATATTCATTGGAAGGACCAATGCTGAAGCTGAAGCTCCAATATTTGGCCACCTGATGTAAAAAACCGACTCACTGGAAAAGACCCTGATGCTGGGAAATATTGAAGGCAAAAAGAGAAGGGGGTGCAGAGAATGAGATGGTTAGATAGCATTGCCGACTCAACGGACATGAATTTGAGCAAACTCTGAGAGATAGTGGAAGACAGAGGAGCCTGGCGTGCTGCAGTCCATGGGGTCACAGAGTCAGACATGACTTAGTGATTGAACACCAAGAAATCACATGGGTGATTTCACATGGGTTAGTCTTGTCTCCTCAACTCCTCCTCTCTTATGTTCCCTGGAGTGTGGCCCAGCCCACAGCATGGAGCAGGATCCCAGCCACACCTGCTGACTGATAATGAGCTGAGAAGGAGCATGGCCCCTGCCAGGCTGTGATCCCAAATCCTGGCTTCTGGTTCCAGATCTGTGTAACAGCACCCTTGGCCCAGTGGGGTTTCCCCACCACCATCACCATCCATGGGCCCCACTTTGTACTCATCCAGAGGAAAGTGATCATTGTTCTTGCCTTCTTGTTTGTGCTGAGATGGTTAATGAAATAAGATCACGCACCCACGACCATGTCCCTGTCAGTCAGGAAGTGAATGGGGGCTCTGTTCCAGCAGCCTGTCTGGCTCATCTCCCTCCTGCCGCCTGGCTCATCTCCTGCTTTCATGCTCGGAGGGCCTGAGTGAGGCTTGCCCTTGCCGAGGTGGGCAGGAGAGGAGGCCACCCCCACCTCTTCCCCCACCCACCATCCATTCTCCACCCATCCCTGGCCTGGAGGCTGACCTCCATGTGACCTCACCTGCTCCAGGTGTGTCAGCCAATGGGAGGCACTGGCAGGGGTCAGAGGAAAGGAAGAGAGAGGTTGGGTGTTGGCCTTTCCAGCTCCTTCTGGCTTGGCTGTGACCGCAGCTTCAGTCCAGCACTCCCTCTTCCTGCACCCAGCCCTCTGCAGACTCAGACAACACCCCCCTTCCTGCTCCTTCTGTTGCAAAACATCAGCATTTCACTCTCCCTGGTGGTCCTCCTGGTCCTGCCCAGACTTCTGTCAATAGTTACTGACCCCGACTGGCACAGAGACCCCCCCCACGTGGGCTGTGGGAACCCGAACCACCAGCTTGGCACCACTACCGCCTCTGTCCACACCCAGCTCCCCCCACAGCCCAGTTTTGCTAAGAAGTTGGTTTCTAACACAGTCTTCCTCCTGGAAGCTCTGGAACAGCCAGTACACGAAGCCAGAAAAGTGTGGGCGTCCAGCTTCCAAATGGCTCTCGTGCTCGTGAGATGCCACATTCCTGAGAGTGCCGGGGGAGGGGGTGGGCTAGGGAGGAGGGTGACACGGTGCTGAGCGGCACCCCCCACCCCCACCCCGGGGCCAGGAGTCTTCCTTCTATGTTTTCCTTTATGGGTTTTCATCAACAGACACCAGCCCCAGCTCCTCCCTGGACAGTCGCGGGCCCTGGCTCAGAGGTCTCTGGGCGGCCCCTCCTTCCCCAGCAGCGGAAGCCATGGTTCTACCTTCCCCTCACCCCCACCTCCCACCCCTCCCCGCCCTCGGTCCCCTTCGCAGACTGATCGCTGGAAGCATCATCTCTGCCTCAGGAGCCACCGCCCTCCTTCATCCTGGAGCCTGCTGGCCACTCAGCCTGCTCTCGCCCTCTGCCTCTTTTCCTGATGTGAGTCTGAATACCGTCCGCCTTTTAAGAACTAGCTCCCCATTTGCAAGCAACTTTTTGCTATTTCTCTGTGTTTATGATCACTTTGGAAGTTGCAGCATCAGGCCAGGCTGTTGTAACAGCAATTTTACCTTACTGTCCTGAGTCCTGGGAAAGTCGTTCAGTCGGGTCCGACTCTTTGCAACGCCATGGATGGTAGCCCGCCAAGTTCCTCTGTCCGGGGAATTCTCTAGGCCAGGATACTGGAGTGGGTAGTGATTCCCTTCTCCACCTTACACTTCATGGAGAGCAAATCACCACCTGAACCCAGTGTGTGTTCTGCTCTGGAGGACCCATCATTTTGCTTTTGCGCCCACCCCTCACCTCACAATTTCCTTTGTCTATCCCTGCTCCCCTCCACCACACTTTGGAGGATGAGACCAGCTAAAGAAAGAAGTTGTCAGGTACATGGTTTGATTGCTCTTCCTCCACTCTCAAAAAGAACCTCCACTGTATGAGCTGTTAAAACCCTCAACGATTCCTTGTTATGTGAAGTCATCAAAATACGCCTATTGCGTTTTAAGTCTTTACAAAAGACACCAAAAATTAGTGCATCATCTACTTAAAAGGATCCCCTTTGATAGCCATACCAATTACATTTTTAAAAAGAAAAAAGGTTTTGGTTGGATACCTCTGAGTCTGTTTTTTTTTTTTTTTCCTCCTCCTCTATGATTTGTGTGCAGACTTTTGAGAAGCAGGTTTTATAATAGAGATTCAGCCAGGCTAAATCACAGTGGCAGAAGCTTATGCAACTGTTAAAAACCTATGAGTTAAAAATGGAATAGTCTTGCAGAGTGGGGAAGGTAATAATATCAGTGATGTGAAAATAGAAAGTAAGAAATTAGTATTTCAGCAATTCAGATCTGTTATCCATATTTTTCTGCACCAGAAGATCTTGGTGTTATTTTCTAGAATATATCCAAGATGCAACCTCTTATTAGAAAAATCAAACTTTGCTCTCACAGATCCAGCCCTCTGTCCCCAGTTAATCCAAGATCAGGAGCACTTTTTACAGACATTCGGCCATCATGTCACAAAACACATTTGGTATTTGTTAGAATCTATGTGTTCACTAATGCTCATAAAGGAACAGATTTTAGATTTTTATGAGTGGGTTTTGTTAATTTGCTATTTTAAAAATACTTGTGAGACCTTTACAGTTGCCATGGCGATATAATTTCCATAAACATGATTTTTGTGGAGATTTTTGCACATTGAAGGCTGAGGTTGATATGGCTGGGGGAAAGTAGGAGGTGAATTTGGCAGCCACCCGTTGGCTGCTCCCTCAAATGCTACAAATCTGATTCCAAGAATCCATGTGATGGCAGAGACCTGGGTCTCTAAACAATACAATTGACTTGAGAGGCTTCTGGGAAGTGGACGTGATTAGCGGAAAAGGAGGCCAGTCTGCTCTCCAGATGAAACCAGTGCAGGGCTGGACTGTGGGCATGGTCTCCACTAGTTAATGGTCCTGTCCGGGTCGCACTGACCTGCAGTCTCTCTAAATGTGAATTTCATAAAACCTTTAAGAACTAGACACACGGGAGCTGCCCAAGGAATGGTGAAGAGCCTGAGGGCTCTTTTATTCCTTTTAATCAGATTTGTTAAAAATAAAAAATCTCATTTAATGCACAATACTGTTAAAATGCTGAAGTCTGTAATGGAAAATAATAGGAAACCAAAACAAAGCAATATTCCTGTTAAACAAAAGAAGAACATATTGAACCAGAAATAGTTTTATAGTCATCTTGAACACTAGCAGCTAAGGAAAAGCAGATTTAATTAGAAGAAGAGGTAGAGGGTCCCAGTGGCACCCAACTTTTTACCAGTAATGCTAGATATTTGTTCAGCTCACAAATGGAGGGGCTTCTCAGTGAAACTTCATCTCCCAGAAAATGAAATATACAAAGCCATGGAGGGAGAAGCAGAATGAATAAGAGAGGATTTTCTAGAAACTAAAAATATTTTGGAAGAGAAATGACCAGTAAGAGGAGTTAAAAGTGGAAGTGTGTCAGTGTGAGATGAATTCCACTGAGGGCTCTCTAGTGAACAGGCTGGGCACTCGGTGCCAGGAGCTGCCTAATCGAGCACCTGGACACAGCCGAGGGGTTTGAATCATACAGAATTATGAATCATAAGGAATTATGAATTACTAGAAAGCCATTGTGTTGACTGTTATTATTTATGTAGCGCCGGAAATACGAACAGGGCCACCCAGGGGACGTGCCAGACTCCCTGTCTGGCAGTGTGCTGATCTCCATTCCTTGAAAGTCGAACTGTGATACCCGGAGGGGGCTGTGTCTGCTCATCCAGTGTGTGCACATGTGAGCCTGCACGGTGGTGCCCCCAGTGTGCAGAGAACAAGGGCACGTTCCGGTTTGCACAGGTTGGAAAGGTGCAGAGCCCCAGCTACACCACTCATAGTCTCCCCCGCACCCAGTGGACCGTCTGTGCACAGACTGGAGACAGCAACTGCTGCTGGCTTGTTGTTACGGGTGTTTATTGAGAAAGAATGTGAAGGAGAGGTGTGGGGCGCCCTTAGATGCTTCCATGCACTGGAGAAGGAAATGGCAACCCACTCCAGTGTCCTTGCCTGAGGAATCCCGGGGATGGTGGAGCCTGGTGGGCTGCCATTTGTGGGGTCGCACAGAGTCGAACTCGACTGAAGCGACTTGGCAGCAGCAGCAGAGTAAGTGAGGCTTGGGGCAAGGCTCCTTCTGGGGGTGACCTGGGCTGGGTCCACCTGTGGATGCCAGGCGGAGAGCTGGCACCTTTGTGGCTGGGACTTTCCTGTCGGATGCCTGGGATGTATCTGGCCGTCAACCGTGGGTGGAGTGACTTGTTTAGGACCAGGGGACTCTCCTGCAGTGATGCCTTCCAGGACTGCCCAGAGGGCTTCCCAGGCATTCTTACTTGCCCTGAAATAGTCCAGAGGAATTTGGCATAGAGAGCTGCTGGAAAGTGGCTCACTGCCCCGTCCAGAGTAGGAATCAGAATCAGGATGGTGCCCGGAGCACTGTTCCAGCCTCTTCCCTTTGCACATATTTAATTTAGAGGTGTTTTTTTTTTTTTTTTCCTTTTCTTTTAACAATGCATCAGTAGCAGGCAGCATGGGGGTGGGGGGGCTGGTGGACGGCTTGGAGAGGGTAGGAGCCTGCTGAGCCAGGAACACCGCAGCCAAGGGACTGGAGCCTTTCTGCCTGTGACCCCCTCTAGCGGCTGCTGCCCTGCCATGGGGCGGAGGCCCAGGTGCACACTGCAATGGGGAGCTTTGCCCTGGGGCATTGCCATCTGAGATGCTCAGGGTGCAGGAAGGCCAGGCTGGCCCTTACTCTCCCTACCAGGAATGGGAAGATTTCACTCTCAGGGTGCGAAAAATAAATTAGAAACAGAACCACCTGCTACACTGCCCAGAAATGAGGGTGTGGGAGGGAGAGGCCCCCCTTTGGGTTTGGGAACAAGAAGGGCATTTGATGATGGGGAGTTGGGAATCCCCAAGTTTTTGTATGTGTTTTCCCAAATCCTAGTGATCCTTTTCGGGGTATTGCTTCTTTATTTTGCTGAGGGCCAAGATTCCACTCTACCATGTGATAGCTGTGTGACATTGAGCAAGTTACTTAACAGCTTGTGCCTTAGTTTCTTCATCTGCAAAATGGGGATAATAATGGTACCTACTTTGGAGAAGATGAAATGAGCTATTACACATAAAGTCTTAGAACTGTGCTTGGAACACAGTGAGGATTACATTTTTCCCCAAGCTATAAAAGGGTTAATGTCTTTTGCCTCTCCTTTTCTCCTATGTCCCAGCCTTTGGTAACTACCGTTCTACTCTCTGTTACTAGGAATTTGGCTTTTAGTTTTTTTATGATTCTGTGAGTGAGACCATATGATATTTGCCTTCCTGTGTCTGGCTTATTTCACTCAGCATAGTGCCTTCGTGTTCCATCCATGTTGTAAAAAATGGCAGGATTTCCTTCTTTTTTAAAGGCTCAATAACATTCATATATATATGTGAATATATATATGACATTTTCTCATCTATTCCCTCACTGACAGACATTTAGGCTCTTTTCATATCTTGACTATAATACTGTTATGAATATGAGAATGCAGCTATCTCTTTGAGATAATGATTTTATTTCCTTCAGATAAAAACACTGAAGTGGAATTGCTGGATCATATGGTAGTTCTATTTTTAATTTTTTGAGGAACCTTCATACTGTTATCCCTAGTGACTGCAGCAATTTATATTCCCAAGAGTGATCAAGGATTCCCTTTTCTTCACACCCTCTCCAACACTTGTTATCTCTCGTCTTCATGATAACAGCCATTCTGACAGGTGTGAGGTGATATCTCATTGATTTGCATTTTCCTGATAATTAGGGATGTTCAGCACTTTTTGCTGTACCTGCTGGCCATTTGTTTGTCTTCTTTGGAGAAATCTCTATTCAGGGTTTTTTTTTGCCTATTTTTATTTTTTTAATTTTTAATTTAATTTTATTTTTTGCCTATTTTTAAATTGCTTAACAAAATAAATATTATCGTCCTTGGAATTTGTACTGGGTTGAAGCCAGTCCTCCCATTCCAGCCCTGAGAGGACCGATGCTGTGTGAGCCAGCAGGGCCTCTAGACTGTGCGCCTATTGAACACAGGACCAGTCTTCACTCAGCTCTGCCCTCTGGGGCTGGTATGATGGCCGGCTCCCAGCAGGTCCTCAGTAATTTAATATCAGGACAGCCAGCTGGCGACATGGCTGGTGTATGGTCTTATACGGTGGTTCTTCAACCTCAGGGTGTATCAGAAACCCTGGAAAGCTTGTTAGCTGTCACATCCCAACTCTTATCCCCAGAGAGTTTGTGTTAGTATTAGTAGGAGTCGGGTGGGGCTGAAGAAGTTGCATTTTTAAAACAGAACCCCATTTGATAAACTCCTGGGCAGCCTCAATCTGTGGTGTTCCCGGAGCCAGGCCTGGGGGAGAAGAAGGGAACCAGGGGCGACCACTACCAGCAGGGCCTGCCTGCGGGACCTCCCTGCCTTCGGGGCTGGGAGGGGATGGTGGTGTCCCTCTCTGGAGCCCTTGCTCTGCGCTGGCTGGTGGACACACCACGGAAGACTGGAGCCTTCCAGGGAGAGAGGTTGAGGTTGAACTCTGTCTAAAGCCTGTTTAACTTGAAACCACTCTGCAGGAAATGGTGAGGTCAGGGGTTTCTAGAAATCCTAAAAGGAGCCCCCAGAATGTAGGTGGGTATGTGGGTCCCGCAAGGCATCTCTGCATGTCAGGGCCCCGTTTGTCCCTCACCCTGTGCTGATCGCTCCAAGGAGGCCTTCCTTCACCAGCCGCCAGCTCGGAGTCTGCAGGCAGCTTTGGCCAGGGTGGTGCCCTCCTTTCTGCCCAGGGCCACCACTTCTGAGCACTGAAAGCGGCTCCCTGTTTGGGTCATTGGAGCAGTTCAAGGGGTTATCCTTGAGGCTCAAAATGAAGCCTTTGGAAAACAGCTGCTAGCTGAACCTAAGCGGCCCCGAGAAGGGACACCCTGGAGTCAAGCGAGGAGGAATGTGCTTTTACGGGGCTGTGTGTTTAAAGATACCTCTGGGGTTTGTTTCTTAGCAACAGGGCTCATCCAGAGCATGCTGGCAGTGTCGGAACATCCAACGATGCCCACAAGCACCGTAGAAAACACAATAAAAATCTGTAGAGTACTTGAGAAAAGTCTGAGCATAGCACCTCCAGTGGGTAGAGAAACTCGGAGCCTGGAACAGATGCAGGAGCCCTTGGTTTGGATTGGAGAGCTCCGAGGGAGAAAAGTTCCTACCCAGGGACACCAAGCCACCTTCCACCAGGCCACTTCCTTCCGGGCAGTGGAACAAACATCACCTGGAGGCCTCTCCTCTCCTCACACCTCCCTCCTTCCCCGCCACCTGGAGACCCAGCGTCCAGTCAAATGGCCTTCTACAGCGTGTAATTGGAGAGTGGCAGATTTGCGCCTGGAGGGGATATTAGATCCAGATCCAAGGGTTCTGAAGCCATTGGACCTTTAGCAGTCTGGTAAAACCTTCGATTCCTTCTCAAAATAATTGTAATACACTTTTAGTACACAGACATAGAAAGAAAACAGTGATATTAAAAAATGGTTATCAAAATATTAAAAACAAATCTGTGTAGAGAAACAGCATGCTTCTGTATTAATACACTAAATAAAAAGATCCAGCAGTGAGTCTAATAAGGGCTATAACTTTGAAACAGTAATACCTGTCAGTGATAGTATGACAAATATGCTTCTCAGCCTCAGTGTGGTATGGAACTATCTGTGATTTCGATTGGTGATGAAGACCAGGTTCTGCTAATATTATTGTAGCTGTCACCTACGTTTATAATGAAAGGAAATGCTAAAATTAAGTTAAAGGTTAGTGAAAATAAAGAAGTAAGTTTTTCCAGTCCTAGTTCATGGATCCCCAGAGGGTTTGTAGCCCCCAGTTCACCCCTGAGAACCTCTTCCCTTTCTAATCTACTTTGTACCTCTGTGTGCAAGCAGCAAGACACTGTCGAACAAACATAGTCAATAAGTAAGTGTAGATGTCATGGCGGTGTTAGGGCTGCTGTGAGACCTGTGACCTGTGTCATCAAGGAGGCTGGCGCCCTCAGTTTCCTCTACCGAGGGGCATTTGCAACACAGGTGTCCCGGGTCAAGGTCACTGAGATGTAATTTGACTTTGGAAAGAGGAGAGCTTTTGACTATGAGATTCTTGAGGGACAGTTATGGGGCTTTTTTCAGTTTTCTCTAATATTTACTATATGCATTTAACAGTTTTGAATATGTGTGTATGAAGTGCCAAAAATTTAGTCACTCAAATAAATCCTGGGTCTGCAGTGCTGGTCTCATGAAGCTGGGTTTCAGTTCTCCAGGGGATCTTCTTCTTCAGTGAATCCTCCTGACCTGTGTCTTTTGCATTGGCAGGCGGGTCCTTTACCAGCTGAGCCATTGGGAAGGCCCCCGGGTTTCAGTGGAAACCAGGAAAACCAAGGTGAGGAGGTTGACAGTGCTGTGCGGCCGGGTGCCACCAGGAGATGGAGAACAGAGCCAGTCAGGAGGCCCCAGGAGCAGACCCTGGCCCACGGCAGAGCCCCCGACACCTTGGGGTCAGACGGGGAGATGCTCTCTCTTGGGCTGCGCCCAGTGCACAGGCCTGCAGGCGGGTTAGGTGGTCAGGGAAACCTCTCCGTGTTCCCAGAGTCCCTGAGTCAGCCACTGGGCAGAGTTCCTGGGGCCCAGGCACTCTCTGTCAGCCACAGGGAAAACCCACATGTAGATGACCCCACCAACCTCTGAGCAAATGTGCAAAAGCACCCCTCCCCACCCCAGTGGTTCTGCCCCATCGCTGAGCAGGAAGGTCGTGGGCCCCATGGTGCTGGCTCTGCCAGAACAGCTTTATTCAGTTTCAAAGGGCCAGGGCCACCAAAGTGACACCTAAAAGGGTTCTTGGGGAACATGCCGTCCAAGCATCTCAATTTACAGACTCAGACAGCAAGGCTTAGAGGTGAGAGGGGCTCTCTCAGGCTGTGGGGCAGTGGCAGGAGGCAGGGAGAGAGCCCAAGGCCCCTGACTACGAGCCCTGAGCAGTGTGGTGTGACCACATCGTCCTTCTCTTGCCCCACAGGGATGCAGGATGGAGGTCATGCCTGAGTCCTGAGCCTTTTGCAGGTTATAAAGTTCAGCTTGTTGTTCTAATACAACTATCTGAGAATCAGTTCAGCACCCGCAACAGTGTTATGTGGACAGTTCTGATAAGGTGATCTGGATTGCCACCTTGGTTACTTATTACATACTGAGGTTCTCCCAAGTGGTGCTTCAGCCCTCCATTCCTGACTCCGCTCTTCCGAACCTCATGCAGGTCAGTTAGGTTCTTTGTGCCTCAGTTCAAACAACTTGATGTTACTAGTATCTACTTCATAGGTTTCGTGTCATACGTGGCGTAATACACATAGAGCTCTTGGAACACTTGGTGGTGGGTTACTATCTTTCAATCAGAAATGTCAAAAAGCCAATTCAACTGGCTTAAGAAGAAGAGAAAATGTATTGCCTCGTGGAACTGTGGAATCCTGTGGTACAGTGGATTTCAGGCCTTTTTGGATCCAGGTGCTCAGAGATGTTCTCAGGCCTCATTTTCTCTTCCCCGCTCTTGGCCCTAATTCCATTCCTCTGTGTTTGATTTTTAGGTGGGTTCTTTCTACACAGTAGCTCCCAGGTATTCCACATTGATGTCTTTTACACTAGCAAGTCCAGTCAAAAGAGGGTTTTTTCTCCTCCCAGTTGGTCCAGTAATCTCCTGGAACTGAATCTCATGGGCCTGGTTTGAGTCATGCGCCCGTCTCTGTGGCCCAGGGAGTAGATGGTCCTGGATGGTCCAGGTCTGTATCGCGCTTCTGCCTCCTGGGGGAAGGTTAGTCCCATCCTAACTTCAAGGCTTGAGTGTGGGAGAGAGGAAGATCCCAGAGGAAGCTAGGGGCACTGTTTCCAGAAGAGGAACTGATATGAAGTAGGTAAAAATTACAGATGAGCAGACAGGTGAGGGATGTGGCGACCTCACAGAAACAGGGGTGCGAGGGTGGGGACGCTACCATTTGCAACACTCAGAATGGAGAGAGCTGAGTGGAGGAAGGGGCCACAGCGGCTGCAACCGACTTGCCGGCCAAGCCAAAGGACAAAGTATTAGAAATTGCCCCTGAGGTAAACCCGAGGCAAGGATGAGGGGTTTCCTTGGGGAGATACTCATGTTGATTAGTAGATTTGGGTCCATAAGTCCAGTCCTGTCTACCAGTCTGTGCCCTGTGTGACAGGAAGCACCTTTCTGGAGGAGCTATGGGGCAGGCAGCCAGTGGGGTGTGCTTCAGAAATCTGTTATGGAGTCTGAAGACTAAACATCCCCAGGGCTGCACCTGAGCTGGGGCTGTGAGAGGACTCCTGAAGCCCAGAGCGGGTAGGAGTCAGGCTCTGACAGTGAATGAATCAGAGAAATGGAAGGGGGCACCAGGCTGGGTATCAGGGGACTCTGGGGCTGCAGACCTCATCACCCTCCAGGGGAAGCCCTGCCGGGCACTCACAGGAGACAAGCTCACAGAACAGGTATGGACTGTCACCCCCCATCCCATGTTATGAGCAGGGTGGAGAGTGTGCCAGGCCTGGCACAGGTGAAGGTGAGCACTGTGACTACCCCATTGCACACAGGATCGGGAGATGCAGGAAGGGGAGCAGGAAGTTAGCAAGCACCCCGGCTGGGAGCTGAGGGTTCTCAGAGAGACAGATTGGCCTGGCCTGGGTCTCTCACAGGCCACTCTCCAACCCCTACCCCTGCAGAGCCCCCAGGGGGGTAGCATGAGAAAGAGGCAGGATAGAAGAGAGCCAGGCCCCTGAACTCAGCAGCCAGGCGTGGCTGGCCCTTGGGTAGCAAAGTAGGGGATAGCTAAGAGGCAACAGGGAAGTTTGGGGCAGCGGCCTTGGGCTAGCCTCCACCTATACCACCCCTGCTGGGGAGAATGGAATGGGGATTCCTGGGAGTCCATCAGATACAAGGTTTCCCAAAGTGCTAGTTCCGAAGGAATAAAGCAACCAGCTGTTTCTACAGAACTGTGTGCCTTACTCACTCACCCGTTTTCCAGCCCCCTTTTAGGTGACTGGGACCTACAGTGGCTAATTTGAACTTCCAGAATATCAGAGGCAACTACATTGTGACCACAGATTTGGCCTTTCACATCTGCAGAGCCTTCTTGCCCTAATAGGCAATGTCTGGTGGTGAGCTCTCCCCAGAGCCCGCCTGGGAGCTGGCCTGGGGCCGAGTCCCGCCCCCCAGCTCCTGGGCTGCCCACTCCATCATTCTTCTGCTTGTATAGACTGGGAAAGAGAACCTCCTGCTGAGGATGCAAAGCCCCAGATAAGATTCCCTCCACATAATGACTTCTGCCCCCAGAAATCCATGAGTTTCGGAAGCAACTCTGTCTGACCCCGTGCTTCTCTCCTTGGCTCGGTAGTCAGACGGGGATCACCAGAAAAGAACACAACTCCTCTCCCAGCTGCCCCTGGCAGGTAGATTGATGGTCTCTTCTTGCCCCAGGTCTCAGAAGCACCTCATTAAAGGGAGTGACATACCGGCTCCTGGAGCCTCTGAGTAGGGTGACTGCAGGGGAGGAGTTAGAGGGACTGGGCTGTACTAGGGGGCAGAGGGGAGGCTGTGTGTTCTGGGCTCCCCAAGCTGTGAGGGCCCCTATCTGGGGGCCCTCATTTTGGCATTCACATGCTGCTTCCCTGTGGGTTGGGCCTCTTTAATCAGCATGACATTCAAATCAGAGGAGAAAAAGGGTTCTTCCCATATGCCCAAAGCCGTGATGAAGTTAAATCATGGTGAGATTACAGAGGATCAAAGCTCCCAAGTGGTTGCTCTGTGGGGTGTGAACGTGCCTGGTAAAGACTCAATTCTCACTAAGGCTGCCAGCGACTGCTGAGTTAGTAGACATCCAGAGGGCACTTTTCTTGTTCTGGTAAAATATCCATAACATAAGATTGACCATATTAACTATTTTTACATGTACAACCCTGCGGCGGTAAGCATACTTATGATGCCATGCAACCTTCACCGCTCTCCATCTCTAGGACTTTATCATCTGAAGGCGAAAGGCAGTCTCCATTCAACAGTTCCTCCCCATTCCCACTCCCTCCCCCCCTGGTAACCTCTGTTCTACTCTCTGTCTCTGTGTGAAGTCATACCATATTTGTTCTTTTGCGACTGGGCATCCCTGGTGGCTCAGACGGTAAAGAATCTGCCTGTAATGCAGAAGACCCAGGTTTGATCCCTGGGTCAGAAAGGTCCCCTGGAGAAGGAAATGGCTACCCACTCCAGTGTTCTTGCCTGGAGAATCCCATGGACAGAGGAGCCTGGCGGGTTGTAGTCCACAGGGGTCACCAAGAGTTGGACACCACTGAGCAACTAACACTTATCCAACTTAGCATGATGTCGTCAAGGTTTATCCATGTCATATCACGTGTCAGCATTTCCTTTTAAGACTGAATAACATTCCACTGTAAATATTCCACATTTTGTGCCTCCATTCATCAGTGATGGACACTTGGGCAGGACATTTTTGTAATGCAGTGGTTGTTCTGTGGGACTCTCTAGACATCTGGCTATGACATTGCTCCCCAGTGGTCTATGGGGTTGATTTGGAGCATCTGGCTGCCTGGGAGGAGGTATGCCCAGAAATGAAGAGGAGAAAGGCCCACTGCTCCCAGGTAAAGGCCTAGTGTGATGGGCAGGGAGGTTGACCCCGAGCATCCTTTCCACCAAGATGACTCATTCGAGCCAGTTTTGTGACTCCAATCCCTCTTATGGGTGACTGGTTCAGAAATTGACAGGTGACTCAATGATTATTAATCAGGGAAATGCTTCCTCATGCCTGAAACAGGGCTACAGGAAGAGGCTCTCTTTATTCTTGCAGACATTATCATGTCTGTATTGAGATTCCTGGAACTGCTACAGCTGTCTGGGTATGGCCTCGAGTTGAAGTGTGGCCATGCAGAGATGGGCAGAGCCTTGGGGACACAACTGAACTGCTTTGGACTTCTTATCAGTTGCAATGATGTCACTCAGGCTAGTTTGAGTTGGCTTTGTGTCACATTCAGCCCAAAGCAAATCAAGAGGTACCATCTCTGGTATGAGATGTTCCTCAACTAGACTTTCCAAGTGGTTATCTTTGGAAACAAAGCATACAGGGGAAATTTACAAGCCTCAAGAATGACATGAGCCTGTCATTAACTGTTCAGTTCAGTCGCTCAGTCATGTCCGACTCTTTGCGACCCCATGAATCACAGCACGCCAGGCTTCCCTGTCCATCACCGACTCCCGGAGTTCACTCAGACTCATGTCCATCGAGTTGGTGATGCCATCCAGCCATCTTATCGTCTGTCGTCCCCTTCTCCTCCTGCCCCCAATCCCTCCCAGCATCAGAGTCTTTTCCAATGAGTCAGCTCTTCGCATGAGGTGGCCAAAGTATCGGAGTTTCAGCTTCAGCTTCAGCCCTTCCAGTGAACACCTGGACTGATCTCCTTTAGGATGGACTGGTTGGATCTCCTTGCAGTCCAAGGAACTCTCAAGAGTCTTCTCCAACACCACAGTTCAAAAGCATAAATTCTTCAGCACTCAGCTTTCTTCACAGTCCAACTCTCACATCCATACATGACCACTGGAAAAACCATAGCCTTGACTAGATGGACCTTTGTTGGCAGTAATGTCTCTGCTTTTGAATATGCTATCTAGGTTGATCATAACTTGCCTTCCAAGGAGTAAGCGTCTTTTAGTTTCATGCCATTGACTGTAGACATAGATGTACTGCAACAAGTAACCACTTGTGGTTGGTACCTCAGCCAGTTGCACTGTCCACCCACTGTGATATCCACAGGACTGTGGCTGGTGTGCCTGCCGTTCCGTCAGCCTGGGTTCAATCCCTGGGTCAGGAAGATCCCCTGGAGAAGGGGATGGTTACTCACTCCAGTATTCTTACCTGGAGATTTCCATGGACAGAGGATCCTGGTGGGCTTCTCCCCATTTGCACCTGCTTCTTCCAACCCTGTGGAGGTGGGCTGGATCACTGCAATAGGTAATGTCCTGGGTCTTGGAGTGCAGGATAAACCTGACTCTGTGCTGATCTCACCTCTAGAGATGAGATTGGTGATGCTGAAGTTGGCAACTGCCCTTCAACATCCAAATGTCCAGGTGCCTGTCTCCGCTGATGAAGCACAGGAAAGGGACATAAGGGAACAGGACTGCATTTTTAACCAACACTTTGTGCTCTGCTTTGGGACACCATTGCCTTTGAGGGGGTGGCTGGGAAATGAAATAAGTTCTCTGTTTATGGGTGATTCTCTTGTCCTGCATGTCATTGGTCTCTGTGAGGTGGCTGCTGCTCAGAACAAGCTCATCCCCAGGGATGTGCTCTTAAGGTCAGCAGCACATTAATTTTTTTTTTTTAATTTCAAATCACTCCCAGAAAGCACACTCAAAGAGCATGAAATTCATTTCTGGAAAGAGGCAATTTGCAGCCCAGTGAAGAAGTGAATAAAGCGGGTGATGGAGCCGAGTACTCTGACTTCTATCAGGGTGAACCGTGGCCAGGACCCATGCGTCTGAATCCTGATGTGGATTCTGGGGGTCTGCTGCTGTAGAGATTGCACCCTGACAGTGTGGGTGCAGGAGTCACAGCCTTGCAGGGGAGGAAACATGTACTTTGGGGCTACTGTCTATGTGGCATGGTTGTTCACATATGAACACAAATGTTCCTGGCATTTCATTGTGGTCCCCTAAACCCTTTAGGGACATTTTCCTTGATGTGTGCTTGGGTCTGTTTGTGTTCACTTTGGGGGTGTGGGGTGCTCTGGGACACAAAGTCCTTAGGCTGCTCATGTAGCTCCTCCTCAACAGGGCTTTGCTCTCTTGTTGTCAGGCTGTCCCCCGAGGGCTTCTGTCCTGTTCTCTTTCCCTGTCCTGTTCTCAGACCCTGATGGGTCTGCAGGAAGAATGGGAAGATACTTCGTGAACTGCACAGCCCCCCAAGAAGCTGGGTCGTTTCCGTTTCAGAAGGCAAAGTGATTAAGTATTCTGGGGACTGGATCCTGCAGGTGCCAAAGGCAAGAACATCAATAATAATAACCACCCCGAGAGTGGAAGGGTGCTCAGAGAGGGGAAGTGCTGGCTGAGGTCCTGCAGTGAGTGCTAAGTGCCCAAGAAGGGCTGGAAGGCCACAATGTGACTCTGCTCTCCTTTACCACTCGGCCTTTCCTAAGGAGTTTGGAGCACATGTAGGCAGCTGCTTTGTCTTCCCAGGGCCTCAGCCTGTCTCTTATCCATAGGGGGTGTGAAAAGCAGATCTGTCTCCTCGGCTTGTGCAACTATCATCTTCTCAGCTAAGGCAGTCCTGGGAGGGCTCTGCTTTAATGTGAGCTGTGTACAGACTGCAGAAGCAGGTCAGGGTGTGGGATGGGAGCCCAGTGGAAATGGACTTACCTGTAAGCTAACCACCCAGGCTTGCCCTCAAGCAGCTCATGGTGCATTCAAGGTCAACCACGTGACCCCTGAGAAAAGACAGGAGGGCAGCAGAAACAGCAGAAATCCACACACACACCTTGCCCAGTTCTTTAGACACATGTCTTTGGGCCTTAGTTGATGCCTCTGTGGAGATCTATTTATGTAATAAACTCTTACTAAAGGCCTGCCACGTGCCAGGCATTGTACCAGTGCCTGGAAAATAAAGGGGAGAAAAATGCAAGCTCTATTTCTAGTGAACTGATACTTACAGCACTTTCATAGCACTTACTGGAGCACCAAAGAACTGATGCTTTCAAACTGTGGTGCTGGAGAAGATTCTTGAGAGCCCCTTGGACAGCAAGGAGATCCAACCCGTCAATCCTAAAAGAAATCAACCCTGAATATTCATTGGAAGGACTGATGCTGAAGCTGAAATGCCAGTACTTGGGCCACCTGATGCAAAGAACTGACTCATTGGAAAAGACCCTGATGCTGGGAAAGATTGAAGGCAGGAGAAGGGGGCGACAGAGGATGAGATGGTTGGATGGCATTGCTGACTCAATGGACATGAGTTTGAGGAAACTCTGGAAAATAATAAAGGACAAGAAAGACTGGTGTGTTGCAGTCCATGGTGTCACAAAGAGTCACACATGACTAAGTGACTGAACAACAACGAGTGGGTGCCCTGCACGGTTCCAAGCACCAAACGCTTCCTGTAAAGTTGATGACAACACAGGAGAGGTAGAGATTATTGCTCTCATTTTCAGATGAAGAAACTGAGGCCCAGAGAGGTTAAGAGATTGTCCAGGGTCACACTGGTGGTAAGGGGCAGAGCCATGGCTCAGACCCAAGGAGGCTGGCTTCAGAGTCAGCTTTCTTACCTTTTGGCTACACCCTTCAAAATGCTCCTGGCTTGTGCAGGGGGAGATTATACCTTTCTAGGACCACTCTCCACCCAGGAATTGTCTTCCATTCAGATTCATCAGATACTTGAGTACCTTCTATGAGCTGATTATGCTTTTAGGCAATGTAGAGACCTCAAAGGTGGACCAGACAAGGCTGGGGCCCCTGAAGGCCTTTCACTGTGGTGAGAGAGCTACATGCAAGTAGTACATAGTGGCAATCAGAGGCCCATGGGGGCCCGGGGGGAGCATGGGCTGGCACCCCTGTGCTCCGAGCTGGAGTGCTCGGGGAGATTGTATAGCAAGAGGGAGTGTAAGCAGAGAAGATGGTGGGGGAGGACCGACAGCCAGCTAGTGGGCGGGTGAAGAATAGGAAATCAGCAAAATCTGATGCGAAGAGGTGGCCGGTGGGTAGGAAGCGCAGCATGTGGGGAGGAGCCTGTGCTGCAGGGCTTGCCACCCATTAGTGAGTTCCCTCCCTAGCCTGGCCTGGCCCCCTCTGGCCACAGTGGCTTGGGGAGAGCCTTCTCTGGACTGATCACAGCCAGTCTCCTGGCTGGTAACATAGATATAACCTCCACAGCTGCTGAGGTTTCTCTGAGATTCCACTGAAATCTCACTTCCATTTTCAACCCCCTAGCTCCCGCCTTTCCCTCCCTCCCTACTCACATGTCTGCCCCACTGAGCATCACAGCTTCTGCGTCCCTTCCCCGTGGCCCCCTTGGCTGAGTCAGCCTACAGCCACCATAGAAGTTCCCAACTTTCTCTTGGAAGCTCTGGTCCCAGGGGTGCTGCTGCAACCCCACTTATACCAAGGCTGCAGCTGGGATGACTATGTGACCCCCTGCACTGTAGGGGTCAGGTCCAAGCCTCCCAGACCTACAGGAAGGCCTTCATCAGGCCAGCTGGTATAAATTATTGGCCCTTGCCTGAAATAAGTAGATTTATCAAATCCATTGTGCTCTTTGCCCGTTTAAGAAACTAGCAAGTGGTACAAAGTGCAGCCCCAGAGGTGGTCTCTCTAGAGAATGATCCATGGGGAGCCAGACCAATTCTGTCTGGCTCCTGTCTTCAGGAAAGGCTTTCTCAGGTCCTAGGAGAGGGTCTACAGCCAAAACCCGAGTCCATCCCCTTCCTCCTGTTCTCTTGATGGAGCGGAGGGTCTCCAGTCCTCCAGCCTCTCACTCCTCTTTCCTGGTAGCTACTGGGTTTCTGAAAACAGGACCAGTTGGTGTTTAGCTAGATTTTGCTGTATAAGAAACCTCCCCTGATGTAGTGGCTTAAAACAGCAGCCTGTGGGTTGTGATGTGGGCTGGGTTCAGGAGGGCTGGATGGCTGGAGCCTCCTCCATGTGGTCACATCCCCCAGCAGATGGGCTGGGCCTGTTCATGTGGTGCCTGGACAGGGCTGTACGAGAGCAAGTGCAGGCGCCTGTGGTTCTTGCTCTCGGCTCTCAACTGGTATGATGCCTCTTCTAGTACATGTATCGGCCCGTGAAAGTCACAAGGCCAGTCTGGATTCAAAGGGTGGGGAAACAGGTTCTTTTCATGGGAGGAGTTGCAAAGCACATTGCAAAAGACATGGGTTCAGAGAGAATTGGGGCCCTTCCACTGCTGAGGTTTCTCTGAGATTCCACTGAAATCTCATTTCCATTTTCAACCCCCTGGCTCCTGCCTTCTGCAATTGACTACAGTCGGGTGTGTGTGTGTTAGTTGCTCCCAGTTGTGTCTGATTCTTTGCGACTCCATGGACTATAGCCCACCGGGCTCCTCTGTCCAAGGAATTCTCCAGGCAAGAGTGCTGGAATGAGTTGCTATTCCTTTTGCCAGGTGATCTTCCCAACCCAGGGATCACACCTAGGTCACCTGCATTGCAGACAGATTCTTTACTATCTGAGCCACCAAGGTGGCCTGACTAGAGTTGGGTCCTGTCTGTTAAATGAGGATAAAGATGTGGATTGTTGTGGGAATTGGGTGAAGTAATATAGTAAAATGTTCATCTCTAATGCATGCTTGATACATTATAGATCCGTCATCAGAGCCATAGTAACGAGTGTTGGAGGGCTGGGAAGGGGTCTGTCATTAGACAGCAAGCACACGTCTGGCCGAAAGGAAAGTAGAGGCAGTTCTCTCTTCTTCCTCCTCCATGCTTATTAGCCTGTCCCTGTCCACCTGGAGTGGTCCTCAGGGAGCCCCTCCTCCCTGGTCCCTTCCTCTGTCCTTCCCCACGGCCCTGTGGTCACCATAGTCCTCCTCTCTGTCTCTGAGTCAGCCTGTCATCCCTCAGTGGGAAGTGGGGCAAGAGACATTAGTTCTGTGTCCGTGAGGCACAGAAGTCGGATGGCCCTGCTTCAGGGCCAATGAGCCTTTCTCGTCCTAGGCTACTGCCTCCAGTTGTGTGGGTCAAAGGTGATACTGCACGTGGCTGGCAGCTCTGTGATTTGATAATAACATGCTCTGTTGGCCCCCACAGAGCACAGTTTAAGATGAAGGAATGTAGACCTCCACCCCTTTCTGGAAGCGTGTCAAAGAATTTGGAGCTACCTTTTGAAATCACACCTTGATTTCAAAAAAGATGGCCCAATCTGTCCTTTCTCTGCTGGATTTTGTAACACATTTCTCCTCTGTTAGTGAACATCATGGACAATTTACCAGCCCCATAACCAAATTAAGATTTTTCACTCAGGAATCCACACCCCAATGCAATCTGGGCATTATAAAGAAAGCTGACCCTGCTTCTGGCTCCAGGGGTGAGCCCAGTTGCTTAAGACAGCAAGTACCTTCCATCTTCTGCCAAATCGTTGGTTCAAAGGCGGGCATGTGACAGTCCACTCTGGGTAAATCTCAGGACTCTAGATTGGAATACTAGGACGGAACTGTTCTGTCATCTCTGGACAAGTGGTATGTGGATGTGAAAACTGGAACTGCTATGATCATTTTGTCACCATGAGAGAAGTTGGTCTTGCAATAAAGTTGATGCCATGAAAGACAGAGAGGTGGAAGACATTGGGTCCGTGTTGAATCGCCGAGTCATGGAATCAAACTAATCCCGAATTCTTATTAATAATAATACAGTGAACAGTGGTTAAGGACTTAGTGTGTTCCAGGCACTTTAAATGCATAATTTCTATTAAGCATTACAAAGAGCCTGGATAAGGTATTATTATAACTCCTACCTTACAGATGAAGATATAGGTCAACAAATTTTTGATGAGGAGACAGGCCTCTGGAGACAGAGTAATTTGTCCACGTCCCCACAGCCAGTAAATGATAATCAGGAATCATGCTCAGCAGCCTGACCCTCGAGCCCACTTTTTCTAACCACTGCCCACACTGCCTTTCTGAACTTTTCCAATTATGTGAGCCAATGACTCCCTTTGTCATTTGAGCCTATTGAGTTGCTTACTTCCAAAATGAAGAACCACAGCGGACACCCTCTCTCTGCAGGCGTGGCATGCTCCCATGACATGAGGGCTGCAACGTCAGCCCTGCGTGGAGAGAGCCGACATGAATCCAGCCCCAGGAGCTCCAGTGGGAAGCTGTCCCTGGCATGAAGCACACACTGGGGCCACTCCGCAAGGCCCGGCTCCAGGAAGGAGCAGGTGTGTCTGACTGCCAGGCCTATGGGGAGGCCCCAGCCAGACAGGGAGCACCTGAGCACCAACCCCAAACAGGCCTCCTGCTGCCCTCCCTCCTCCTCCCTGGCGCTCTGGGAGGCTGGGGCACCAGCTCAGTCCAGCCACCCCCTTTTCCACTGTTACTGCTGTGTGACTGCTGAAGCCGCCGTGGCTTCTCCAGATCTCTTGTGACTGGAGTCCTTTCCTGGCTTCCAAATAGGAACCCTCAGCTTCCTCCTCCTCGCACCTCCAACAGGTGAGCCCGACCCTCCCATCTAAGAGCCCAGCTTTGCCAGCTTCACTGGGAAAGATGTTCCAGGACTGGGGGCTGCATTCCAGAGATGTTCCTGGATGTTCAGGGGCTTTTGTCGCAGCCCAGGTGTGGTCACACAGCATCATTTCTTTTCTGTGTTAGGTGTCTGCATGCCATCTGTCCTCTGGTTTGATTGACTGCAACGTGACTTTCTCTGTCACCAATCATGTTACTAAAGGGAATATGTGAGGTCTGACTGCTTGCTGCTCAAAAGCCAATAAACAGGCCAGGTTGGTGGAAAGGAAAGTTCGCTTTACTTCAGATGCCGGCAACTGAGTAGCAGGTGGAGGATGGTGGACATCTGTCCAAAGGCTGATTCTCCCTGCACACTGCCTTCCCGCCACCAGCCACAGCAACCAGCGGGGTAAGAACTTTTCTAGACAGACGTGGGAGGGGAGACTACATGCAGAAACAATACAGTCATCTCTGACCATCATCTTCAAGCTGATCATCAGTGGTCTGACCAGTGTCATCTTGAGTATTTTAGATACAGTTAATCTTCAGTTCCAGGGTCCATCTGTTCCCATTTCTCTGAGGCCAGTTCTCGGAACTGTGGCAGCTTATGTCACGAGTACAGGCTGGTCATCATGCAGTTACCTTCTCCTCCTGGTGTTTTAGTGTCTGTAAGACCGCTCACAGCATATGGCTCAGAATATTAGCTCTAGCCCTTGAGAACTGAAGGCCCTTGACTGTGCTTAGTGACTACATTATTATTATTTAGTCTCCTTTGACTGTTTTCTTTGTTCCGTATTTCTCACTTCTCTGGTTACACTTATTCTTTGACTTAGGTGTTCCTCAGGCAAAAGGCAGGTCGATGACATGGAGGGGTTGCAAGGACCACAGGGTCCTGCTCCGTTTCAGTAAGATGCTGTTTGGTGGGCCACAGAGTCAGATCTTAACAGGTGCCTGAAACTTTTTCTAACTGAAAAAAGGACTTGTTTTTCTTTATTTATTTTGGCTGTGCTGGATTTTCATTGCTGTGTGGGGGCTCTTCTCTAGTTGCAGCAACCAGAGGCTACTCTTCATTGAGGTGCTCCGACTTCTCATTGCAGTGACTTGTCTTGTTTCAGAGCACAGACTCTAGGCATGCGGGCTTCAATAGCTACAGCATATGGGCTCAGGAGTTGTGGAATCTTCCAGTACCAGGAATCCAACCTGGGTCCCCTGCATTGGCAGGCGGCTTCTTATTCACTGAGCCACCAGGGAAGTCCCAAGAGAATTTGTTTTTGAAAACAGAAAAAGTTACCTCAGATTCTTCCATGGGCTTTCTTGGTGGCTGAGATGGTAAAGAATCCACCTGCAATGCAGGAGACCTGCGTTTGATCTCTGGATTGGAAAGATCCCCTGGAGGAGGGCATGGCATCCCACTCCAGTAGTCTTGCCTGGAAAATCCCCATGGACAGAGGAGCCTAGTGGGCTATAGTCCATGGGGTCTCAAAGAGTCGGACACAATTGAGCAACTAAGCACAATTCTGCCACAGCAAATCAATTCTCATCTGCTTAATACACTCCAATCCTTGTCCACAGATGTAAATATTTTTAAATAGTCCACTGTACAGTATACATACTATTTTTGTAGTTTCACTTAAAACACTTGTCTGGCTTGCTGCAGAGTCATCATAATTGTAATTTTACTGGCCGCATAGTACCGTGACATATGGATGCATACAGAGCCTCCGTCTCCATGAGGCTGACATAGTGAACTCAGAAGTTATAATTAATCATGTTTTAAGGTGGAATGAAGAGCAGTACCACTGGCTACAAGCCACTAGGAGAGCAGGATTCATTGAGATTTTCAGCTTCACTTATGTTCAAGAGTAACTCTTTGTTCGTCAGGATTCTGCTCTGGCATCACCTCCTGGGGAAGATTCTCTGGGTCTCCCTGCTTGGGGTGAAGGATCTCCCCTTGCTCCCAGGAGGGCTCGTTGTGTTCCGTGTACTTTACATGCTCGAATTCGGTCCTCACATCCCTATGAGGCAGGCTACTCTCATTACCCTAGCTTCACAGATGGGGAAGCTGAAGCCTAAAGAGGTTCAGTCACTTGTGAGGATCTCATGGCTTCTGCGGGGCGGGGCAGGTGAGGGTGGTGGTGCAGCCATTCTGGCTCCAGAGTCCCTTTTATAACGTGGGGTCCCCCCTGCCTCTGCCCTATGCCCCAGGACTGACCTCACAGACTGTGTTCGTGACTTCTGTCTCTCACCACCTTGTGAGATTCTTCAGGGCTGGGACACTCCTGTTTGTTTGGTGCACGTGGTTTTTGCCCAGTTCTTGGCACCCAGCAGGTGCTTCATAGATGCTGCCTGAATACATGGAGGAAATGAGTGGATGAAATGAATCGGTATGCTTTTAAGGAAGGGGCGACTTTGCCCCCAGGAATGCGTGCCTCCAGGCCTGGGTGTTCTGATGGGGGGTGTTCTCCCACCACCTGTGGTGCACAGGTCAGGGGTCCCCAAGGCCTCTGCTGCCGAGGGCTTCAAGCAGGGTGCCAGGCTGAGGTGCCCTCCCTCCTGCCCTGTCTGGGGGGCCACCGTTCGGGGCACCTGGGTCAGCTCTCCCAGCATCCCAGTGATGAGCGCCCTCGGGTGCTGGCACACCTGGCCTCACGCTCACTTGGGTGCCACAGGCCCTGGGCAGCCTCGTCCTCTCACTGGACTCAATGAGGAGAGAGTGACTCCAATTCAACAATCTCAATGCAAGCAGACGGCAGCCGCTACAAAGATGTTACTTGTCATTTGGGTGATCGAATGAGGGTCAGCTGCGAGCCCAGAGGCCTTGCCCATGTGGGTGAGACGCCCACTGGGTTCAGGGGCAGATGCTGGGCTCTAGTTCCCAAGTCTGTTGCTGCAGCAATGTCCCCAGAGCAGCGCCTCGGGCTTCACCTCATTGCAGGTTCTCACTACAGTGATCTCAGAAGGGCTCCTCGGCAGCTGTGACCTTGGGCAGAGCCCCTCTCTGTTTTTAATCTCAGTGTCTACCCATCCATGGAAATTGCATCTTGTCAGGTTGCAGATTCTGCAGAGATGGAAGCTGTGTTGTCTCCTCTACCAAATGTCACTGCTGCTGCCCTTGCCCATCTGTCCACCTGACTGACCACCCTGAACACCGGACCTGCTGGAAGGCAGGAGGGACAAAGCTCGGTCCCCTGGGGCCTCCGTGCCAGCCTGGGCTCCTTGCCCTGGTCAGTACACAGCCGCCCTCCTGGTCCCATCCCCACTTCCTCAGTTTATCCGCTGCCATTTAAGTCTGAATCTGTTGTGACAAGGCTCAAAACTGAGGAGCTGAGAAATTGCACATGGTTATATTTCTGCTTAGGCTGAAGATCTTAGGGAAAGCCTGGGGTCCCCGAGAGTCCAAGGGGTCCAGTTCAGTCCTGCAGCTTGTCTAGGGATGGGAGTGTGTCTTGGAGCACGTCAAGGATCTGGCAGGGGAAGCTGAGGGCAGAGGAGATTTGCTAACAAGCACAGGGAGGCTGATGCAGTGCCCAGTGCCATTAAAATTAATTATCAGTTGCAGTCAACCTGCCCCCTCACCCCCATCAGCCTGATGTAAGAGGGACAGAGGAGGGAGCTGGTCTTGTTCTCTCTGTCCTCAAAGGAAGGACAACAGATTTATGAGGAGTAGCCATGGGGGCTCCCTGTTCTCCTTCCTTTAAACCATGGAGCCGTTTCCATTGAAAAATCTAAGGCCCCGTAGTGACTGTAGTCTTGAACCAGGACTGTTACCTGCGGAGGTCTCACTTGTAAACCCCCTTATCCACCCGAAGGCTTCTTCCTGGCTGCCTTTCCCCGAGCTCCTCAATCCTTGAATCCCTCAGTGACTCCTCAGTTTGCCTGAGGCCCAGGGGGAAATACAGAGTGGGTATCCTAGTCATTTCTGACTAGGGAGAGGGTGTGGAGAGGGGCACTGGGTGTGGGGTAGCAGCTGGGGCTAAGGGCAAAGTGATCCCAGGTACCTTACACCTTATCTTTACTGGGGGGACAGAAAGCTCACCTGTCCACCCTTCATTATTTTCCTTCCTTGAAATTGATGCTCGGAAAGGTATAAGTTGTAATAAATGCACTTTCCCATCTCTAATTGGTCAGAGATGGATAGAATGTCTGCTCAGAGCTGCTGACAACAGGAGCAAACCCCCTGTTACTGCACTGAAATGATGAGCTTCCCACTTACAAGCCACCTTCTAATGAACTGCTGCCACCTCATTAGGGCTGTTTGTGCTGTCTGGAATGGTGAGAACAGTTCACAAAGCCTTTTGCCACAAGTCCAGGATCGATGGGGCAAAGACACTGGCAGATTTTTTGTTAATGTATTTTTATTTCTGTTGTATTGAGATAAAATTGACATACAGTATTGTATCATGATTTGACTTACACACATCATGAAGCGAACATCCATCCTCTCATAAAGAAACAAAATTGAAGAAATAGAAAAAAATTTCCTTTGTGATGAGAACTCAGGATTTATTCTCTCAACAACTTTCATATATAACATGTTGTTGTTTAGTCGCTAAGTTGTGTCCAATTCTGCAATCCCATGGATTGTAGCCCACCAGGCTCCTCTGTCCATGGGATTTTCCAGGCAAGAATACTGGAGTGGGTTGCCATTTCCTTCTCTAGGGGATCTTCCTGACCTGGAGATGAAACCTGCTTCTCCTGCATCTCCTGCATTGGCAGGTGGATTTTTTACCACTGAGCCACATGGGAAGCCCCATATATAACATAGAGCAGGGTTAATTATATTTATCACATCGTACATTGTGTCCCTAATACTTACCTTATAACTGACTGGAATTTGGTACTTTTGACTACCTTCATCCAGTTCCACCTTCTCCCACCGTGTCTCTGGTAACCACAAATCCCATCTCTTTTTCTGTGAATGTGTGTATTTTTGAAGTATAATTGACCTATAACACTATGTTAGTTCCTGTTACACAACATAGTGATTTGATATTTCTTACATTTCAAAATGATCATGGTAAGTCTAGTTACCGTCTGTTGCCATATAAAGATATTGTATAATTATTGATTGTATTACCTACAATGTACCTTTCCTACCAATGACTCACTTGTTTTGCAACTGGAAGTTTGTACCTCTTAATCTCCTGCGCCTATTTCTCTCCTCCCCCTCTGCAACCACCAGTTTGTTCTCTGTATTTTTGACTCTCTCTGTTTTGTTATGTTTGTTCATTTGCTTTGTTTTTTTTAGATTCTACATATAAGTGAAATCACTCAGTATTTGGCTTTCTCTGACTGACTTTACTTAGCATTAATACCCTCTAGGTTTATTCATATTATTGCAAATGGCAAGATTTCATTCCCTTTTTATAGCTGAGTAGTATTCAATTTATCCATTCCTTATCCATTCATCTATTGGTGGACACCTAGGTTGCTTCTTTACCTTGGCTATTGTAAATAATTCTGCAATGAACATAGACTATATCTTTTCTAATTAGTGTTTTCATTTTCTTCAGATAAATACTCATAAGTGGAAATGCTAGATCATATGGTAGTTCTATTTTTAATTTTTTGAGGATCTTCCATACTGTCTTTCACAGTGGCTGCACCAATTTGCATTCTCACAAAGAGTTCATGAGCGTTTCCTTTTCTCCATATCCTCACCAGCACTTTTTTTTTTTGATGATAGCCATTCTGACAGGTGTGAGGTGATATCTCATTGTGGTTTTGATTTGCATTTCCCTGATGGTTAGTGATGTTGAGCATCTTTCTGTGTGCCTGTTGGCCATCTGTATATCTTCTTTGGAATTCAATCTGTCCAGGAATTTCCCAGATAAGAATACTAAAGTGGGTTGCCATTTCCTGACCCAGGGATCAAACCCACATCTCCTGCATTGGCAGGTGGATTCTTTATCACTGAGCCACCAGGGAAACCCTACTTTGAAACTATTTTGATTCTGTCTTCCTAGGGCTTTTGTCCAGTTTCCAGTTGAAATGATTGCATAATGATGAAAACTTGATGACCAGACTGGCTGAATTAGAATCTCAGTGACCCAGGAAGATGTACTTTTTAGTACAATTTCCATTGCTTCTTATGCCACCCCCCACCAGGTTTGAGAAATGGAATCTTATAGAACTGAGTCTGACCCTGAACGTGATTTCCCATTTATCTCATTCTGGCTCTGAGTTGGACACAGTTAGCAGTGGGATGTGTTCTGTAAGGTGTGGCTTGTCCTTTCATTAGGCTATGAAGTCCAGACCAAGGCTTCCCTTACATTTCCTTCTTGAGACTCACACTCAAAGTTTCGCCAAGAGCTGTGCTCAACCAACTCTCCCTGGAGGAGTGATGGAGGGCATCCAGGTGTTAGTCTCAGCCACTGACGAGCAGCACATCTTAATGACCACAGATCCAGCTGCAGGTGATGCCTGGAATCCAACTGGACTTCCTGGTCTCCATCCCAGGGGAGCACATTTTCTCTGGAGCAGCTGCTTCAGAGGAAAGCTCTACCCTTCTCCCCGTTGTGACCCTCCCCATCCCCCCCTCACCTGCCTTAAGCTCAGAACCTTCCACTACTCCCTTGTGAGTCAAGAGAAAACCTGAGCCTGAAGGGACTCGGGAAGGATGATTTCAGCCCGCAGACTCCGTCCTGATGGGAGACTGCCAGCTCACTTTGCCCTGCTTCTCCTCCTCCTGTCCCCACCACTTCCCCAGGACCCTTTGGGACATCCAGGATGGAAGTGAAAGAGCCCTTCCCCTCCCACTGCCCTCTCCTGGAGCCTCAGCCCTAGCTCCCTGGGGAAGCCAGTGACCTCAGCAGAGCCCTGGCGGCCAGAGTGGGCTGTGAGTGCAAAGCCCTCTGGCGTCTTTGCTGTAAGCCTCTGTCGGGTGGGGGCAGGGTCCTCCTCCGGCTTCCCCCGCCCATCTCTCTCCCTTGGGGTCATGTAGGACAGAGAATGCATCTGTCTGCACCTAGGTCCCAGGTGTCTTTCAGCACACTGATTATGGCAGTTGACAGTTCAGTTCATTACCATCATTTTCTTTTGTGCCAGTTAGTGTTTGGCTGGACCTTGTTGCTGTTTAATCAATCATGTCTAACTCTTTGTGACCTCATGGACTATAGCCAGCCAGGCTCCCCTGTTCTATGGGATTCTGCAGGCAAGAATACTAGAGCAGGTTGTCATTTCCTTCTCCTGGGAATCTTCCCAACCCATGGATCGAACCTGCATCACCTACATTACACGTGGGTTCTTTACCATTGAGTCACCAGGGAAGCCCTGATTGGACCTTGGCCCCCACCAGAAACATTGTGGTCAGGCCCCTGCCTCTCCTGTGGAGGACAGCTTCCCTGACTCAGCTCTAAGTCTTGTGGGGGATGCTATGGGACAGAGTAAAAGGCAAGAACTGTGGGCTAATTTCCTACAAGGTTGTGTGGTTTTCTGGTTCTCTATCTGGGAGACCAATCTCTCCACCTATCAGAAGGATTCTCAAGCCTGATTATGTGTTAGAATCAGTTGGGGGAATGTTTCTTTTCTGTTTTCAAATGAGCAGTCCTTGGACCCATCCCTGTGCCTCTGGTGGCCTGGAGGTACTCTGCAGGTACCCTGCAACCTGCATTTGTATAAACCTCAGCTCAGTTCAGTTCAGTCGCTCAGTTGTGTCCGAACCTTTGTGACCCCATGGACTGCAGCACGCCAGGCTTCCCTGTCCATCACCAAGTCCCAGAGCTTGCTCAAACTCATGACCATAGAGTCAGTGATGCCATCTAACCATCTCATCCTCTGTTGCCCCCTTCTCCTCTTGCCTTCAGTCTTTCCTAGCATCAAGGTCTTCTCCAGTGAGTCAGTTCTTCACATCATGTGGGCAAAGTATTGGAGTTTCAGCTTCAGCATCAGTCCTTCCAATGAATTGTCAGGACTGATTTCCTTTAGGATGGACTGGTTGGATCTCTTTGCAGTCCAAGGGACTCTCAAGAGTCTTCTCCCACACCACAGTTCAAAAGCATCAATTCTTCAGCACTCAGCTTTCTTTATAGTCCAGCTCTCACATCCATACATGACCACTGGAAAAACTATAGCTTTGACTAGATGGACCTTTGTTGACAAAGTAATGTCTCTGCTTGTTAATATGCTGTCCAGGTTGGTCATAGCTTTTCTTCTCAGGAGTGAGAGTCTTAATTTCATGGCTGCAGTCAACATCTGCAGTGGTTTTGGAGCCCCCAAATAAAATCTGTCACTGTTTCCATTGTTTCCCCATCTATTTGCCATGAAGTGATGGGACTGGATGCCATGATCTTAGTTTTCTGAATGTTGAGTTTTAAGCCAACTTTTTCACTTCCTCTTTCACTTTCATCAAGAGGCTCTTTAGTTTTCCTTCGCTTTCTGCCATAAGGGTGGTGTCATCTGCGTATCTGAGGTTATTGATATTTCTCCTGGCAATCTTGATTCCAGCTTGTGCTTCACCCAGCCCAGCATTTCGCATGATGTACTCTGCATTGAAGTTAAATAAGCGGGGTGACAATATACAGCCTTGACATACTCCTTTCCCAATTTGGAAATAAATTTCCTAGTTTGGAAGTAAATAAACCTCAGTTGGAGAATTCTAATGTGTGAACCAGTTTGGAAAATCTGCAGTAGATCCCCCTACCCCTCACCTTCTCGAGAACCTTGCTACCCGCTTCTCTGGTCTGGTTATATCCTCATCCTCTCCCTCCCCGCTGGCTTCCCCTCAGCAGCCAGACAAGCTTGAGTTTCTCCCAAGCAGAGAGGGGTCCTCTCCCATGTGCTCGAATCCTCACCTCTTTCTCTCCCTGAAACTCGGATATCCTGCTCCCTGCTCTCAGCCCCTCAGCTTCTCAGACTCTTCCTGAGGCCACTGGTGACTTAATTCAACCTGGGGCCTGCCTGTCCCCACTCCATCTCTGCAGTGGGTGACCCTGTCCACCAGCTCCTCTTCCCTGAGACTCCTCTGTGTCTGGGACACACGCTCTCACCTCTCTCTGATCAACCCCCGTCTGTCCACTTTGTGGCCTTGATGTCCCCTGGATCTTTCCTTGAGTACCACCCCCTCCTGGGTGACCTTATTCACTTTGACGACTTCCACTACCTGCAGGCGACCCTCCTGAGCCTGTCTCCAGCTCGGCTCTGCTCAGCCCATGGGTACTGCCCTCACTGGCTTCCCCACCTGGTTTGTGGCTCCGCATTCACCACATAGTGTGGGAAACCAGATACCCAGAGCCAACTGTGCCCCCTTCTCCCTTCTCCAAAATGAACAGGCCCCTCAATCCCCAGGACACCCCCCCAACCGGGGGTCCTTCTTTCCCCTGCATCTACTACCATGCTTCCCTGCCTACCTCATCTCGTCTCACCTCCTAGACTCTGCCTTATCCCTTCTGCCCCATCCTCCCCTTGGGGGTCACAACCCTGACCTGTGATTCCCCACTGAAACCAGCCTTCCCAGGGGCTGCCTGGTTGCCTGGAAGAGGAAGCCAGGCCCCATAGCAAGGCCCTCAGGGCCACCCCCACCCCCAGTCTGACAGCTGCCCACCTCCAGCCCCGTTTTTCATCCTTGCCCTGCACGTGGCACCCTCAGAGTTCCCTGCCACCCTCTGGGCTTCTGGACAGACATTGTAGGTTGTCTTTGGGGTGTTCTTCCCCTCCTCCTCTTGACTATTTCCCATTGGCTTTCTATACCTTTCCCCTCATCACGTTTGCTTCTGTGAAGTCTTTCCTGATAAACCAAACTTGATTCGTCACTGTTCTTTCTGGAACCCAGTATCCCCACCAGAGTGTGACCTCCCTGCAAGGGACCCAGCCAAGTCTCCAGCACCAGCCTGCACTCTCTGTTCCAGGGGCTGGCACTGGCTCAGGGTTGGTGCTCATGGAATAACTGGTTGGACTGGTAGGACTAACTGCTTGCTGTTGGGAGTGGGGGCTCTTTCTTTAGCAAGTAAGACTCGTTTAAAATAATACTTCTTCACATGCAACTGGAGAAGGAAATGGCAACCCACTCCAGTGTTCTTGCCTGGAGAATCCCAGGGACGGCAGAGCTGCTGTCTGTGGGGTCGCACAGAGTCGGAGACGACTGAATTGACTTAGCAGCAGCAGCAGCAGTGCTAAAATAATTGTTTAAATTTCCTGATGAGTAGATTAAAACGATGTTTGTGTGTTATAAATCCATTCACTGAACGCTTACCTTCTATAGCATGTGCAGGCATGTGTGCCAAATCACTTCAGTTGTGTCCAACTTTGCAACACTGTGGACTGTAACCCACCAGGCTCCTCTGTCCATGGGATTCTCCAGGCAGGAATATTGGAGTGGGCTGTCATGCCCTCCTCTGGGGGATCTTCCCAAACCAGGGATCCAACCCACATCTCTTGTCTCCTACATTGGCAGGTGGATTCTTTACCACTAGGGCCACCTGGGAAGCCCTTCTGTGGCAAATATTACCTTATATGGCAAAAGGGATGACATCACCGACTCAATGGACGTGAGTCTGAGCAAACTCCAGGAGATGGTGAAGGACAGGGCAGCCTGGTGCTCTGGCAGTCCATGGGGGTCACAAAGTGCTGGACATGACTGAGTGACTGAACAAAAACAACAAATGGCTAAAGGGACCTATCACCATTGTTTCCTAGTAAATGAAATTATTTATCCAAATTAATAACTAATTTGTAATTTATCCAGATTGATGCAACTGCAGGTAATATATGTACATATTGTACGGGTTGGTATGTGACTAATGTGCTTTTATTTTTATACATGTCTTAGTTAAAGTCCCTCCCACACCACACCCATGTTGTCTTTTAAATAAAATGTGGGTTAGCCCAGCTTCCCCAGCAGATAAGCCTTCCTCTTTGCTGATGTTTCCTGTCCCCAGAGCAGCAGGCTGGCTAGGCCTCCCTGTCTCCATGGAAAGCAACTAGATGCATGAAGAGGCTCACTGGCCTCTAATCAGTTTGGTAATTCTGGTGATATGCTGTTTTGGGGCAGAGGATGGTTTAGATGGCCTTTTAACTAAGAATCTCTGAGTTCAGGGGTTTCCTTATGCTCAAATTTTTCATATCAGCTACATGTTAGGCTGAGCAATACGAAACTGCTGTTATTCTCTGACCTACCAAGATGGCGATTTCTTATGGTTCAGTCGAGTAAGAACTTGTTCCCATTTCCTAGGCAGGATGACCATGGTGAGGCCACAGCTACAAAGAGACAGGGGGTCACAGAACCTCAGCCAGATCCCACTGAGTCAGGACACTGTTGGCCAGAGTCAGGGCACCGTCTGCTTCCGTGAAGGACATTGGCCCAGGCAGGGGTGGGGGAATGTGGAGAGGTTCAAGAATATTTTGAAAATCATTAAGGATGAGGTTTCCTTCCTTTTTCCCTCCAATTCTTTTTATTGTAGTAAACTACACAGAATCCGTTCTTAAGTGCACAATTCATGGGCATTAAGCAAATTCAAATTGCTGTGCACCCATCACCACCATCTGTCTCCAGAACTCTTTCATCTTACAATACTGAGACTCTGTGCACATTAAACAATAGCTCCTCATAACCTCCTCCCCCCAGACCTTGGCAACCAGCATCCTATTTCCTATTCCTATGATTCTGACTACTCTAGGTAGCTCATATAAGTGAAATAATACATTTTTTTTTTGTAACTGGCTTATTTCACCGAACGTAATGTCATCAGGGCTCATCTGTGTTGTAGCACATGTCAGAATTTCCTCCCTTTTTTAAGGATGTATACTATCCCATGATATGTATAGATCATATTTTGCTTGTCCATTCATCCATCTGTTGACGCTTGGGTTCCCTCCATGTTTCAGCTATTGTGAATAATACTGAAATGAACATAGGCATACTAATATCTCTTTGAGACCTTACTTTCAATTCTTTTGGGTATATACCCAGAAGTAGAATTCCTGGGTTCTATGGGAAGTCTATTTTTAATTTTATTGAGGAAGGGCCATACTGTTTTCCTTAATTTTTAATGTAAGGCTGGAACACCCTAGACTGAAAAGAGCTCAGGTTTCCGCTCTGGACAAATCTGGGTTTAAATCTGGGCTCTACTCTGTAGACAAGCCATTTAGCCTCTTTGATCTTTGGTCTCCCCATCTGTAAAGTGGAGATAATAATAACCATCATGAACTGTCATAAGAATTAGAGGCAGTGTGAGTAGGAGAGTGTGGTAGCGTGTTGTAATGCACTATGGGGATGCAGTAAATGGCACCTGTGTTAATGTTACTTAGTATTTCCCCCACGTGCTCCTGTTCACCTTCTACCATCTTTCCGCTTTGGCTGTGTGTTTTAAATGGTGTCATCTAGTGTTTATCTCATGTCTCACAGCATGACACATAAGCAGAGGCAATGGATGGTGACATATACATTCTAATGGTCCCTATGTCCTCTTTCCTTCCATGTCTACCACTAAGTCCTGAATTCATGTCCCCATCATTTTTCAGTTCTCTTTTCTCCAAGTTTGTCTTTCTCATCAGACAGTGGTGGGGTCAATGCCTACCCATGCGTGAGACCTTGGACGAGACACTTAATCCTCCTTTTAAAATTAATTTGTGTATTTATTTTTGGCTGTGCTGGGTCTTTGCTGCTGTCCCGGCTCTTTCGCCAGTTATGGTGAGTGGGAGCTGCTCCTGAGTTGCGGTGCTCAGGCTTCTCATTGCGGTGGCTTCCCTTGTTGTGGAGCACTCAGGCTCCAGAGCTCAGGCTCCGGAGCTCAGGCTCAGTAGAGTGGCACCCAGGCTTTGTTGCTCGGAGGCATGTGGGATCTTCCCACACCAGGAAGCAAACCCGTGTCTTCTGCATTGGATGGAGGATTCTTAACCACTGGACCACCAGGAAAGTCTGAGATACTTAATTCTTGACTCTGAGTGTACATGCGTGCTTTAAAATGTAGGTTTTGTTAGTATTAATAGTGAGGTGTGGTGAGGCCAACAGATCAGGAAATGGCAGCCATTGAAAAGATAGTTTGTTACTCACAGTTCCTAAGAGGAGAGGGCATGCCACACTTTGGAGGTGCACATGTGGGAGGACCAGGGACTATTAGGAGGCAGAGGAAGTTAGGGGGAGACATGGGCAGGAGACTTTGCTGTGATTTCCATGTGAAGGAATGTCCAGACAGGTCAAGCAGGCTTAGGATGGGCTACTGTTCCCCAGGATGTAGGGACTGCCTGAGCTGTCTGGTGCCTGGCTCTGAGTGATTAGGGCAGAAGAGGGTGAGAGTCTATAAAAGAGCAGTCTGGGTGTGCATTCTCGATTGTTTGTCTTGCATAAGAAAGTCATTTGCTATCCCTAGGAACTGGCTAGCCCTGGGAGGGGGATCTCTACAGAGTCAGCAAGTCTCCAGATACCAAAGCATCGGAAACACCAGGTTAATGCAGTATGTAAGATAGTATGATAGACAAAATGATGCCCACCCCCAGAGATATCCATATCCTGATCCCAGAACCTGCAAAGATGCTACCTTACATAAAAAGGAAGGACCTTTCAGATGTGACTAATTTAAGGATCTTAAAAATATGGGGCTTACCCTGGATTATCCAGTGGGCCCAGGATAATCAGAAGGGTCCCTACAAGAGGGAGACAGGAGGATCATAGTCAGAGGGAGAAGATGTAAGGATGGAAGCTGAGGTCTGAGAGGAGAGAAGATGTATAGCTCCTGGCTTTGATGACAAAGGAAGGGGCCATGAGCCAAGGAATGCAGGCAACCTTGAGAAATTGGAAAAGGCAAGGAAACCATTTACCCCCAGAGCCTCCAGAAACGAGCCAGCCCCGAGGATCCATTTCAGACTTCTAACCTCCAGCATTGTGTTTCTTTAAGTCACTACATTTGCAGTAACTTGTTACAGCAGCCACAGAGAACTTACACAGATAGGAGGCATGCCAACTAACTTGCAGGGTTGTTACGGAGCTCAGAGTCCATGTAGAAAAGAGCCTGGTTTGAGAAAAGTGTCAATAAAAATGTAGTGATCTTATTAATACCTTCAGGGCTCTGGGAAGTTTGGGATGAAGTAAGGACCACAGACACACTCACCACGTTGCTTTGTGCCTGTGGCTGCTCAGAAAATCTCTGACTCTCTGTCCCTCCTCTTACAGGTCTGGGGTGTCTGGGAGAGCCCCTTGAAGGAAGGGCTCTGGGAGATGCACCCTGGCCTGAGCTTACTCCCCTCTGCAGGCACCGTGGTCAGTGTGTGTGCTGGGGGTCATTTCCTGAATTTACCCTCTGGGTGGCTTCCCCGTCCCCTCAACGACTCCAGCTCCTACCTCTGAACTCTTAGGCCCTAAGGAGCTTTGCCGCACGAGGTTGGTGTCCTTTCTACCTGCTGCCTGTTCTCCTTTCAAGTGGCTGCATTGTGGCTCCTTATCGGCAGGCATGGATTGTTAGGTGACATCTGTGTTCCCCTGAGGCCTCAGGACTGTGCTGGGTCCTTGGCTGCCCAGGGCCATGCCTCCTCCAGGCTGGTACATTGGCATCTCTAGTGTGGGTGCCAGTGGTCTGAGCAGCCAAGTGCTGGATCTGAGTTGTTCCTCTCGGAGCTCCTGGAGGGCGAGCCGCTGGACCCCAGCTCATGATGGGCACACGTGCTGCTGTGTCTCCCAGTGCCCTCCAAAGGCTGTCCCCTCTGGCCTCTCACAGGGACGTTCGTCTCGGCCTTCACCGTGCTGTGTGGCGCCCGCACGGACCTCCCGGACAGGCACGTGTGCTGTGTCTTCTGGCTGAACATCGCCGCGGCCCTCATCCAGATCCTCACAGCCATCGTCATGGTGGGCTGGATCATGAGCATCTTCTGGGGCATGGACATGGTCATCCTCGCCAGTGAGTAGCTGTGGGGCTGGGGCTGGGCCGGGATGCGGGGAGCAGGGCTGGAGGAGGGGTGGGGGCCAGGATGGGCTGGACGTTTGTTTGTGATCCTGTTGGGGGTCAGGTGGGGGCTTTGCAGGGAGAGCTGCATGGCTGGGCCTGCTCCTCCCCCAAGGGCTCACTGGTGTCCGTGGCTGCCTGGTCTAGAGGACTCTCCCCGCACGCCCAGCCCTGGGGCCTGCAGGGTATCACGAGAGCACCAGGCAGAGACCTGAGCCAGGGGGCATGAATAAGGAAGGGAGGGAGCGCCTGTTCAGCTCAGACATACCAGACATCACCTTTGTCAAGGAAACAGCCCGGCTGACAACACCAGGGTAGCAAGGGTGTGGCCCATGTGAGCTCAGTCCCTCGTGCCTCCACCATGCCATTTCCAGAAAGAAGGAAGAGGCCACCGGGCATCCTTGTGCTCAGGAGACCCTGTAACTGCTTTTTATTTAACAGCCAGAACTGCATAATTTCAACTTCTTTTAAAGTAAGTTCTTTGTTCCTTGGTACTAAAGCCTTCCTCTTCCTGATTTGTATTCAGCGGACCTTCACCAGTCACTTAACACAAACTTGATCCCGACACAAAACTGCCGAAGAAGACTTGATTAACATTTTAAAAATAACCCAGCGAGATCTTCAGACAGACACCTATTTTAAGCAGCCGCGCTCGTCACCCCGTGCCCCGTGCAGGTCCCTGTAACGTCACACGTTCTGTCCACCTCATTAGGCTGAAGCTCCTCACTCACATGGAGCACGTCCTCACAGGCCTTTTGCCCTTCTCCCCACACCCCACTCTCCTCCTGTGCCCCACACCTGACAAGACCATTTGCAGGTGGAGTGCCTGTGCCAGAGGTGAGCTGTGTCAGGGAAGAACAGTGGGGGCAAGAGGGGAAGCCCAAGGGTCAGGGGGCTCTAGAATGATCTAGAATGATTCCTAGTTGACTCAGTCTGAGTTCATAATCCTGTGAGCATCCAAGACCCAAGGTTTACTCAGATACTAGGGCCCAGCAAGGTTAGGGTCAGTGACCAATCAAACCACCAGGCCAGAGAAAAGGCAGGTCCCTGAGCCTGAGCGAGCCCAGCAGGGCCAGTGGATTGGTTAGACAGGCTGGTGGAAGCAGCTGCTTTCCCTGCTGGGGTGCTGGACCGCCAGGGCATCTCAGGATTAGAGCCGGGAGGCAGGGGTGGCCAGACAACAGGGAGGGGAACACTGGGCAGGAGAAACACCGGGGGAGCTGAGGAACAGTCGGAAGACGCCCAGCCCCTCCTGGGACAGCTGCTCCCAGGGCAGGGGCTGCCCATCAGCACGGGGGTCGGTGAGCCTGCAGAGCAGGCAGAGGCCGAGGCAGGCACATCCAGCTCCCTCGGGGAGCCCCGCCCCGGGAAAGGTCCACGGACCACTTCCATTAGTGGGGAGTGGGGCAGAGCATCGCTGATAAGACAGACGTGCTGCCAGTCATCCTGTGAGTCTGGAGAAGCCAAGTCTGACCATTTCCCAGAGGGAGTTTGGTGCTTCTCTGAGAGGCCTGTTCCCAGCTGGAACCTGGAAGGGGCCCTCTGCTCTCAGAGGCTTCCTCAGTGGCTGATGGAAAGCCTGGGAAGGCTGCCCCGTCTCTGCCCAGTATGAGCCCCGGACTGAGTCACCTCCTCATCACACAGGTGTTGGGCCAGGCACTGGGGCATGTTAGTGAGGAGACTTTCTGTTACAGCGGCACAAAGCTGTGTCACAATAAATGTGTTGATGCTTAACCTGATGCCTAGAGCTTTCTGGCATTCTCTTTTCGGGTCACGCTTGATACCAGACCCCACAGGGTCTGGATCTTAGAGATAGCTTCAAGAACTCCCCTTTATCACCTCCTAGAGGAGGACACAGACACCCGAGAAGGGCAGATGGGAACCTATTGCTTCCTCACCTTCCACCACCCTAGCTGCTGACTCTGCGTCAACCCCTCTCTCTGGCTGGTGTGGGGGCCATAGCTGGGCTGCAGGCTACTCAAGTGCTGGAACCCACCGCCCCTCCCTTCCTAACCCCCTTCCTCCCAGCCCATGCCTTCACGGTGGGTCACCCCCTTGGTTTCAGGAATGCTGTCTTTGTGTCAGACTTTTCAGAACACTGTTTGGGGAATGGACTTGAGGGCTGCCCCAGAAAACCCACCACACCTCACTGCTACCCACCTATGCCACCTAGGCACCAGACTCGCTCACCCATTTCAGCAACGGGTGCCTTTGCCCCTCTTTCCAGAAAGTAAACCTACTTGCAAAGGATCAATAATTGCCGCTGTTGAGATGGTGCTGTGGGCTGAGATCACCCCAAGCAACAGTGGAGTGTGCGTGTCTCAGGAATCATCACAATGAACTCTCCTAGCACAGTGTCTGCCCTAGTGGATAGTTGGATAAGGGGCTGTTGTTTCTCATGTCACTCCAGCCTCTTTGAAGGAGACTTTCCAAATGTAACAACACAGGGTAATTTTTTTTACCTAGCATTATGTGAGTGTCACCAAGAAACGTACCATGGGGAAGGACAGATTGGGAGTTTGGAATGGACATGTACATACTACTAGATTTAAAATAGATTACCAACAAGGACCTACTATAAAGAATTTATTAATTAATTAAAACAATAACAACAAAAGAAACATACCATCAAGGAAAACCTCCTAAGGGGGAAATCAGAGAACTCTAAATCAAACTAGCAGTTAATATCAGGAACTTGCAAGGCTGCTGCTCTATTTATATTAATAAAAATAATCAGTTAGTTAACAATAGCCTGTATTGGTGTGGGTCAGTAAATACTTGGTAATTGTACAGGAGCCTTTTTCAGCTGCCATACCCTTGGCAGACATTGCTAATCTATCTTGACACTTTCTGCTGAATAGTCTTACCCGTTTTCAACACAGGGCTTCAGGCAATCACTACTAATGAATCCAAGATGTCTGCAAGATAAAAGTCTGTTTGCCATTCCCTGCCTGAGTCTTTCCCAAAGCATTAGGTTTTATATATGTGACTCCTGTCCACATAAAAGGTGAACCCCATGGGTTAAACAGAGGCCAGGATGGGTCACTTCAACATCTTTAGGTTGTCACAGTCAAACTTGTCCTATAGCTGTCCCTCCTTGGAGCCATCCAGAATTCATCTTGAGGCAAAGATGGGTTGGGGGCAGAAGAAGAGTAAGGGGCAGAAGGTGAGCAGAAGAGCAACCTTGGCTGAGATTCGGAGGGAAGAGGAGAGAGCTTCTTGGCGGGGTCTCACGGAGAGTGACCCCCCAGGGAGGGGAGGATGCTTTGCACTCCTGAACCGAAGCCCGCACACCCTCTGGGGCTGCCCACTGGCCACAGTGGCTGGTCACTGTGAATGCAAACTGCAGACCTCCTCCATCTCCCAATCCCCACCATGCAGCCTCTCCCATTTTATATTTCAGGCAGTCCCTCTGTTACCGACCAGGGTTCTTGGCCTCCTTAATCAGTAGAAACTGATAAGAAGCCAGATTAGAAATCAGGCAAGGTTTTCTTGGGGGCCCCTGTTGCAATAGAGGGTAGTGAGAACAAATAACAGGTTCCCTTGGTCGCTCCCGGAGCAGAAAGGTGAACTGATTCCTTATATGGGATGAAGGTAGGGGCAGGTCCAGGGGTCTGGCTGGAGGGGTGCCTTAGGTGGTGCTGTGTGCAGGGGACTGCTTTTGCTCCAGGCTCTTCAGAAGTGACAGTTGGATCTTCTGGTCTTTTTGTATCTTCTTGTCCATAATTTGCCCCTACTGCTCATGCACATGCATGCAGTTATTTTTGGTCCCTCATAGTTTCTTTGTATTTTATTGCTCAAAGAGAGTTTGTCCAGGTGCAAGCGCTGCAGCAAAGGGTCCTGGGTGCCAGGCCCCAGCTTGTCTCACGTCTGGCTGCTTTTTTTAGACTGTTTTCTCTTTTTCTCCTCTTCCTCACGCTGCCTCGTATGCCTGTGTTTCTCCAAAGTTTCCCAAGGTGAGTCTGTTGGGAAATGCACAGGTCTCATCCCTGGGCTGCCTGGACCCTCCCCTTCACTGCCCTTCCCCCACCTCACACTGCCACCCTCCCGGGCCCCTGCCTATCCCCCACTTCCTGCACACAAACACCCCCTCTCCCAGTTGGCCAACAAGCTTCTATTTTTAGTTTTTCATTTTGGAAAATGTTCAAACATAGACACAAATAGAAGGCCTAGTATAGCGAGTCTCTGAACGCCTATACCAGCTCCAGCCACCATCTGCTCACGGCCGCTCTGTTTTCTTCTATTACTGCCTGCGTCTGCCTCCACCCCCAACACCTTAACTTGATAAGTAACCTGGTAAATAAAGGGGAAAAAAAAACAAACACAAGTCCACTGATGCTCCTCTGCGGGCTGAGTTACCAGCTAATAGGGGTAAATACTCAGCAAACCCAGATGACAATTTCACCCTTAAATATCCTAGTAGATGTCTTAAAAAAACAAAAAAGGAACCACAGTACCTTTTCATGCTCAAATAAACTAGCATCAGTTCCTTAATATCAACAGTGATCAAGTTTTTCTCATGTCCTCATAGTCACCACCAAGGCTTTAAAGGTGCGAAGCCAGCGGTCACCTGGGCCTGTGTCACTGATGTCCAGCTGATGGAGCACACCGGCTTGGCTCCTCCCTTCTGTATGCTGTCTTCCTTTTCTCTTCCTTCCTCCTCTTCATCCACAGTACCAGATGCCCATCACTTGGGGAAGTCTCCCTGGCACCTTCTCCCAAGGCGCCGCATTAGGAAATGGCAGCAGGCCAGTCTTCCGGGGCCACGTTTGAGCAGTGGCTTCAGGGGTGTGGATTCAGGAGCACATTGATAACCTTTCAACCCCCAGCAGGTCTGTAACAGAAATCCTCCTCTCATGTCTCCCCGACTAAACCCCGAAATCCACTCTCTCCATTCATCCCCTTGTTCCCCGTTAAGAAGCCAGCGCCCTTGGGAAAAGCTGGACCACTGTAGCAGTCATTCACACGTCTGTGTGAATAAGTTCTAGCATATTCGAGTCTGGGGGCACCGCCTGGAGAAATGGTGAGGGAAGTAGGTGTCTGACCGTCTCTCCTCTGCTTCTCCCTCACAGGCTACAAGGAGCAGGGCATCCCACAGCAGCTGTGAGCCCGGGCGAGCCGCTGAGAAGCCCGGTACCCAGGAGGGCCACGTCAGGCAGCGGCCGGCCCGGGGTCTTCACGTGTTCTCTTCTGCCGCTTCCCGGGTTTGGAGTGGAAAGAAGGGGATTTGAGAATACTATTTATTTTGAAAACGCACCTGCTTTCCTCAGCAGGCTCTGAGAGCTGCCAGCTCCTCCTGCTGCTCCAGAGAGTCCTGTAGCGCAGATGCCCAGAGGGCATCTGGGTTGGGTGGGGAGTGGGGTGGAGGCGGGGATGCTGACGCAAGAAGCTGGAGTGCCCCAGGCTCGGGCCGCCTCGCCTCGTCCGCTGCCCACCGTGAGGGCGTGCGGGGCGGCCAGGCCAGGCAGCAGTGACCCTGTCCAGGCGAGCAGGGCTCGTCAAGGGGCAGGACTGCGGTGGACACCTCCTCCGGGCCCCTGTGGGAGTGGTCTCCTGGGGGGAACACCCGGGCGTGAGTAAGGATAGACAGATTCCTGCCCGGTGTGGGAAAGCCTGCTGTGCCCTCCGCTGTCGGCGGAACGGGTCCCTACAGGTGTCTGCTGGCTCCATGGCCGACCTCATCTCCTTGCCCCTGAAGTCTCCAGGTCTGGGCGGATCTGACCTTTGTTTCCCTGGGAAGGAAGGCAGTGGCTCCATTCCTGGGGCAAAACTGCTGGAATTGCCAGATGTTCATGTCAAGTTCACCAACCCAGGTCCACATGGGCAGCCTCCCCCATTACACTCAACACTGGGGCCCGTACTCCTTTCCCTGAAATCCTGAGGGCCGGCAGGTCTCTGACTTCACACGTTTTAGATCTGAGGAAGGGAAGAAGAAGCGTTTGCCATCCATTTCGTGACAGCCCGGCGGAGTCTGGATGTGCTCACACCATGAAACACGGGACCATTTCTGCAGAGGAGCATGTGAATAATCAGACTTACTAGGATCAATAAAACTGTAAATAGCTTCACCTCAGTACAGGTCAGATTTTGCCACTTAATATGTAAGGGGAGAAAACTCACCATTTGAAAGCTTTAAGGGGTTTTAGAATTGCAAAAAAATAATAATAATTGCAGGTGGTGGTGGACCCCTCTCTGAAAATCCTTCTTCTGCAAAAATCCTGCAAACAGAGGCATTCGGGCGACCTTGCTGGTGTTACATGGGGATTCCTCCTGTCACAAAGGGACGACCGGGGCCTTTGCGACACCCAAGTGATTGTTATAGAGTCACAACCACCAGAAGATGTCTGATTCAAGATCAATCAGCAGTTAAGAGACAGGAGATCTAAATGACAGTGACAAGGTAGACATTCACACGTCTGCTTTCTTTTCATTTTCATTCTAGCGTAGGGGTTGTTAAAATGTGGGACTGGCCCCAAGCCAAGTTTCTGGCCTCCCTGGACTGTGTGCCATTGGGTGTGTTTCTCTCCAAGGGGCTTTTCCAATCTATCAGGGACTCGGTCAGAATTTGGCCAGGGATGGAAGAGCAGCCTGTGGCACTAGTGGTAAAGAATCCACCTGCCAGTGCAGGAGACAGAGATGCAGTTTCAATCCCTGAGTTGGGAGGATCCCCTGGAGGAGGACACAGCAACCTACTCCAGTATTCTTGCCAGGAGAATCCCATGGACAGAGAAGCCTGGGGGCTATGGTCCATAGGGTCACAGAGATTCGGACATGGCTGAAGCAAAGCAGCACAGAAGAGTGGCCTTTTCTGGTCGTTTTCCCCTTAATGGATGGAAAGGCTTGGGCAACCGGCAGCTGGGTAGGCCCCTCGCTCCACCATGTGCCCCTTTGGGGGCCACTGCGTGCTTAGTCTCTGTTCCTATACTCTCCACCCGGGGCAGTGGCCCACCCACCCCATCCACCGAACTTTCTAGTTACAGTCTGCTGGGAGGTGGGTCTCGGGCTCCCTGTGGCCTGGACAGCAAACTGGCATCCTTGAAGAAATGGAATTCCCTCAGCCACTTGCTGCCCCCCACCTCCACCCCGGGCCCTGAATCAGAGGTGGGTTCTCCACTCCTTGGCCTGATCCTACCTGCCTCCCACCACCCTATCCATCCCTTAGTTCTGATGAGCTGCCTGGGGCCAGGTTACGTGTTCCGGACACCTGGCAATGTCTGTCTCTTACCCTTCCTTTCTTCCTGGCCCCAACCCAAGCCTTTGCAGCTTATTTCACATTTAGAATCCTCTGTGTTGTCAAGGCGTGGGCTCAGATTTGGCTTTATCCAGAAAGTCAGAACCTTCTGCTATGCGAAGACAGCATCCCCCGGGCCAAGAGGAGAGCAGGCTGGCGGCTGTTTGCTCTCGAGGAAGTGGCGTCGAAGCGCGGAGCCTCCCCTGGAGTTGGATAAAAACAGCTCGAGCAGAGGGAAGGAAGGCCAGCCCACAGCCCAGCACCCCCAGATGGCTCCCCCGAGTTCGCAGTGACAGGTGTCGGGGGGGGGGGCAGCACCCATAGGGAGAGATGGGTCTTATTTTCCTGGCATGGCTGGGGGTGGCTGCTGAGGGGGGTAGAGAAGAGCTAGCAATCTATGTCTCATGTTTAGTGACACAATTCAGACACGAGGGGAGTTTTCTTGAGTGACAGGTGTCACCACGAGTCCCAGTGTGGGCTGGCTTCATGCAGGGGTGTGTGTGCCTGGAAGGACATCTCCCATCCTACGCTCCCTTCCCCAGATCCTTCCCTCACCTGTGGCTGCTTCTCCCAACTTGAGAACACACCAGCCTCGGGAGGCAGGTCCTTTCCAGGTAGACCCCCGCCCATCTTCTGAACAATGAGTCTGTGAGGACTGCCCAGCGGGCGGATCAGCTCAAAATAGCTTCCAAGTGAGACCACAGTCTCAGGATAGTCATTGTCATTAGATAAGGAACAGTGGTCAGTGTACTCCAAGTCCTCTGAGCTGGCCGCTCAGGTGGTTAGCTTGTCCAGTCGCCAAGTCGTGTTTGACTCTTTGCAACCTTGTGGACTGCAACACGCCAGGCTTCCCTGTCCTTCACCATCTCCCGGAGTTTGTTCAAAGTCATGTCCACTGACTGTTAGATGGCCGGAGTTAATCTGTGAAGCATTGGCCAGCTGAAAAGCAGGAACCTTGTACGAGCAAGTGCTTGGTTGACACCCAACACCTTGGTTGGGGCTTGTCTCAAGGGTGATAGTCCAAAAACCCCAGGGTGTGTTTCAGGTCCAGCCATCGATCAGTCAGAATTCCGTAGGACATGCCGAGGCCATGGATGCTCGGGACAGGGATCACAGGCACACACACAACCTCACAGTGAATGAGAAACTTGGATCAGAGTGGCAATTCCCTCAGGCTAGAGCAGGATCCTACAGCCAGCATGAGCCACCTGGCGGCCAGGGAGTGTCCTGTGGACAGTGGAGACAGTCCCCCTGGATCTTAAGATCTGAGTCCCAGACAAGAATTCAGGAAGGGTGGGTCCCTGTGGGAGCCACAGGGACAGATGGCTCCTGGCTCCAGTCCGGCACCCCTCCTGCCTTCTGTGGTGCTGGGGCAACAGGCAGGAGCCAGCCCGCTGTGGCCTCAAGGCAGGAGCCACCCCGCTGTGGCCTCAAAGCCAGCCTCTGGCTGCACGTGAGGGGAGGTGAGGAAGGGTCACAGAGCCCTCCCGCTGCTGCCCTGGACCCACGTGTCCACCCGCTTGACAAAGACAGCCTCCAGACGCTGGGCCTTTGCCAGGTACTGTGTGGTACATTTTGATCTCCTGTGACCCTTACCGAGTGGTGGGGGAGGTGGGTTGGCGGGGGGGAGTGAAATATCAGTGTGCTGGGTTTTCAAATGTCTGAACTGAGGCACCAAGAGAGGAGGCCACGGGTCCCCCATCACATGCTCATGGCATGGAGCTGACTTCAGTGGCCAAGAGGGAGTCCTCGGCCAGGGGGTGGGTGGTGCCTGGCCCACCACCCTGCTGTCACTACCCCAGGCGGCCCTCAGACCCACGCTCCTCATTGAAGGCAGCCCCAAAGGGCGCCCCGCATGGCAGTGTAAGAGAATGGTGGACCCGATGGGAGGGGCTGCCTCCTAACATGCAGGAGTTTTCTCCCTATTCAGCTTGCCTGAGTCCCTGGGCCTGAGCTGGGGCGGATCCCCTTCTGGGAGGAGAGCAGGCGGTGGTGGGCTGCGGGCCCACCTCGGGATTTAATACACCAGCTGTTTTTATCGCGTTAGTGACATTGGCAAAGAAAGCCTCTTGCGCTGTGTAAAGCGCTTGGGGATGTAGAATTTAGATGTAAATTCTCCAGTTGGTGTCTGCAGGAGCTGTTCACTGTTGTTATTCCTCCCTGTTGCTGGTTGGTTTAGAGGATTTTCAACAGGCAGGCTGGAGGTGGCTGAGCCCTTTTTTGCTATGTTTTTTAAAATTTATTTATTTTTAATTGAAGGATAATTGCTTTACAATATTGTGTTGGTTTCTGCCAAACATCAACATGAATAATCAGCCATAGGAATACCTATGTCCCCTCCCTCTTGAACCTTCTCCCACAGCCCTCCTCATCCCAAGGTGGCAGAGCGCTTTTAAAGGACCAGTGCCCATTCCCCAGAGACCATGACCTCGTCTCTGGGATGAGCACTTTGAAGCAGTTGCTGACCATTTGCCGACACATGCTCCTCCATGGAACCCAGCCTTTGCCTCCACGGGCTCCCTGTGCCAGCTTCCTGTAGTCCTGTGAGTGGGGGCCCCCATTTTGCTTTTGTGCATCAGCAAGCCCTCAGTGGGTACCAGATGGGCCAAGTAGGTCCTGAGCATGGCTTTGGAGAAGCTGATCAAAGGTGCTGTCTTCCTGGCAAGCAGCATCCCAGGTGGGACGGCAAGGTGAGTGGAGGTCGGAGAAGGGAGATGCTCTCCAGGGCCTAGGGCTGAGCCCCCACAGAGCTCAGTGTGTGCTAGAGGAGATGGGAAGCCAGGCTGTCAGCAGAAGGGAGGCTGAGGTCAGCCTGAGTAGGTAGTGATGCTTGGGGGCCTGTATTTTTCATCACTTTTGTTCCCTTCAGATTCTTAGAACTTCAGAAAGTTCTTGAACTCAGAGCATGGAGGATTATGCTCAGATTCTCATAGATCCACCCCAAACCCCATGTGGAGAGAGGATGAGCCCCTCTGGTGATGGGTGGGGAAAACGCCAAACCAAGGTGACCCCAAATGCCCCACAAGCCTGGAGAGGGTGAGTTCCACCCTCAGCACTGTCTCTCCTACTGCCTTGTGCCTCAGTTTAACCATCTGTAGCTTGGGTACAAGAAGGGGTTGGGCAACTGTTGTTCTTCCCATTTCTCTCAGAGCAAAGGGCTTGGAGGCTGAGCCTTGCTAGGTGAGGGACAAGGAGAGGCAGCAGGAGGCCCCATGGACTCTTCCTAGTAAAGCCAAAATACTACCTGCCCTCCCCGTCCAATTCCATGCTCCCTTCCCAAGCCTGTCCAGGGCAGGGAAGAGGGAGGTTGACGACAGGGTCCCAGTCTTGTGTCCTGATTTCTGGTATAAGTTGTCTCTTACCTTGGATCTAGCTGTGAAATCTCCATTCCCCACCCCTCTTCATCCCTTCCTGGATTTGTCGAAATGCCAACCACCCAGGCTGGTCCAGACTCCACGGTCTGCCTCCGCACCTGCACTTTCACCCTGGAGTGAGCAGAAGCACAGACACACGCACACCCCCACCTGTGCACACACTCACACCCACACACAGCACACACATGCACCCACAGCTCCCTTCAGGCTGGGAGGAGGCAGGCCAGGGTCTGTCTGGAGACTCAGGGTTGGGAATTAATGTCTCCAGAGGAGCCCGCTGCCCCATCTGGGAGCTGTCTCCCTCCAGCATGGGCTCTGGCCGATGGCACATTTGTCCTCATCACCCCCGTCCCATGCCCAGATACCCACTCTATTTCTTCTCTCTCCAGGGCCCCTGGTCTTGGATCTCTTCCTCCCAGGGTCCACGGGCTCAGTATCCCCACCCTACCAAACCCAGCTGTGCCCATCCCCACACTCAGTTTGGCCTCCTGTGGGAGGGGTGGGGGGCTCTGCTCAGAGAGGAGACAATGGTCTCTTTCCCAGCTCTTGTACAACCCTCTCTTTAAGGTCCTTTTCTGTTCCCAACTCCCCCTCTGCCATCAGCCCAGGTACAGAAACCAGTAAGAAGAGAAGGGGGACAGAGGTCACATCTGCCTCCACTTTCTGGGTTAGCACTTTACCCCTGTTCCAAGCAGGGAGAGGGTGTTGGTGGTTGTAAGTGGCCTGGACACCCTGTGGGAGCATGTGGCCGCCCCCCTACACAGGCTAAACCTCATATTGCTGTACATGGTACCATTTAAAAAAAAAAAAAACATAGAAAAAAGACTGGTTCTGTGTGTCTCGGCAGAATTCATGTATGAATAAGTGTTGTATTTGATTTATAATTTCTGATACCATGACTGGCTTTGTTTGGGTTTCTCTTCTTTATGTTAGATGAATCACCGTACATTTCTATTGTTCTCCAGCAAGACCCACTCTCTGATCTCCCAGGGCTTTCTTGTCTCACTTCTGCCCAAACCACTGGGAGCCCACCCCGCCACCACAGACTTCCCCTGGGATCCAGTGCTCCTATATTTTCCAGCCCACTGCAACGACTGCAGCCTTCCTCCCTTCTGAGAGAGGAAGAAAGCTTTAATGTCACAGACCTAGGGAAGTTTCCAGACTTACCTTGGCCCAAACCTTGCAGCCTGGGGCCCAGCCTTGCCTGCAACTTAGCTCCCCCATATCCTCATAACCCAGCCCACCTCCCCAACGCCCACCTTGGCGGACCTGCCTGACTTGGCTGAGTCTCCACAGCGCCCTCTAGGCACTCACTGAGGAGGGTTCCAATTTCTCCAGCCTTCTCCCGGCTTTAAATGCGTCCTTCAAGCACCATTACTGTACATGTATTGAAAAATACCATGTATGAGAATAAAAACTTGTGTACATATCTCCATGTACATATTTATATATTCCTATTATAAATATAGAAAGCATGGCATCTCTTTGACATTCCAAGTTTGTGGCTTTTTTTTTTTTTTAATCCCAAAACTATGGCTTTGGAAACCTTTTCTTCCTTTCCTTCTTTTCTATGTAATAAACATTCATGTGACCTTTCTGATGGCTTCTCACCTGCCTGTGTCCTCTCGACTCATAACTGGACAGATCTCTGGCCCTTGAGCGCCTCCCTCCCATTCCCTCGGCACTGTTTGCAGCTGGCGTCCTTCCTGCTGTGAAGGTTGCCCTTCTCCAAGATAGGTCTTGTGTTCCTTCAGACTTCTTCCTCAACCCCTTCCCCTGGGAGGCTTGGGCAAGTTAGTTCTCAAAGGCCCACATGTTTGGTAATCTGATCCCTTTGAACCGCAAGTTGGTGAGTTAAATTGAGCGTGATCCCAGACAGGGCTCACCAAGAATAGGGGCACAGATGAAACTCATTTCCTTCTCTTGATTGGAGACCAGTTGATGAGGGACATGTGTGTGGCATACTCATTTGTACCAGTCTCCTATGTAAATAAGAAGCAGAGTAGGGGTGGTTAGGAGAACTTAAAACTCGCTGTTGAGCTGCAGCAAGGGACTAGTTGAACTGATGTTACTTACCTTGGAGGGAATTTCAGGGCATGGCCGTTGGCCCTGCCTATGTTCTCTGTAATAATTGGATGAAGACCTGCAGAGCTTATCAAATTTGTGGATGAAGGGAACTAAATCTATTAGACAAATCAGAATTCAAAAAGCTCTTGGCAGGCAGAGGCCATATAACAAGATGAAATCTAATAACGTTAAATGAGGAAGTCGTGCTTGGAGTTAAGAAGGCTCCAGACTCTCGCTGGTGCCCAGGGAGGCATACGACAGGAGGCTCGACATTCAGGAGCACTGAGTGTGGATGATGGAACAGACCGTCTGATTTCACATGCCTTAGGAGCAGCAGGCGGGGGTCCGGAGGCAGCCTGCGTCTGTAGTGCTGCATTCAGCCCCGGGGGCACAGGAGGCGGGTCCCCAGGTCTCACCCCAGTACTCACACCCAAGGGCAAGGCCTTGCTTCTCACTGTTTCCTCACATCACTCCAGGACCCCACGGGTTGCCAATCTGGTCCCGGTCCTCCGGCTGGGGCTATTCTTGTGTGTCTACTGAGAGATGCTGCCATCTCAGGGCCTTGGTGATGCTGTTGCCCCAAAGAGTGAATCTGCCACAAAGTACAACCTTGCAGGGAGACATCAGGCTCAACCTCAGGGACCCTTCAAGGCCCCAGAAATAGCATCTAAGTCTGAGGGTTGCCTTTTGTTTGTTGTTGTTTAGTTGCTAAGTCATGTCCTTGCAACCCCTTGGACGGTAGCCCACCAGGCTCCTCTGTGCATGGGATTTCTCAGGCAAGAATACAGGAGCAGGTTATTATTTCCTTCTCCAGGGGAATCTTCTTGACCCAAGGATCGAACCCATATTTTCTGCATTGGCAGGCAGATTCTTTACCACTGAGCCATCTGGAAGGTCCAAGGGTTGACTTTGCTGCTGCTGCTGCTAAGTCGCTTCAGTCATGTCCGACTGACTCTGTGCGACCCCATAGATGGGGGCCCACCAGGCTCCCCCGTCCCTGGGATTCTCCAGGCAAGAGCACTGGAGTGGGTTGCCATTTCCTTCTCCAGTGCATGAAAGTGAAAAGTGAAAGTGAAGTCGCTCAGTCATGTCTGACTCTTCGCGACCCCATGGACTGCAGCCTACCAGGCTCCTCCGTCCATGGGATTTTCCAGGCAAGAGTACTGGAGTGGGATGCCATTGCCTTCTCCAGGGGTTGACTTTAGTCACTGCTAAAACCAGGATGCAAAGCCTGAGGCAACATAATGACCCGAGATACATCACGGTCACCCAGACCCCGCCCAGGGAGCACTTCTTGACCATGTACATCTTCCGGTACATGCTGTGCTCAACTTATGCCAGGAATGCTCTTGGCCAGAGACTTCTTCCTGCAGAGGGTTCCGGCTTCAGACGGGCTGACGGGAAGGTGCAGTGGAGATGAAGCTAGCAGCACCCTCCAGCCCTGCTGCATCACAGGAAAGAACCCTCAGGGGCACCGAGATCTCCTCTCCCATCCCCGCCCCCATCTGCTCATGTTCAGGAGGGGTGACCTGGTTGAAGCCTCCAGCGCTTCTCCTGGAGGGTGAGGAAAGGGGTCCCTACAGAGATAGTCCTCCTCACACCCAGAAGGAAGGGGCTGTGACAAACACGAAGGCAACCGCTCCCCAGAAATCTCCGCATTCCCAGACCACAGGCTCTGAGACAGGTTTGTGGTTGCTGTGGTCAGTCCCAGCAGGGGATGTGGGAAGATGCTCTGGGGATGGGAGGTAGGGTGGGGTGGGAGGTCCGTGGCTGGGTTTGTAGACTGGGTTTCAGATCTATTCCGAAGATGCATGGCCTACAGAGCTCGAAGGGAGCAGAAACCTAGGGCAGAGTGTCCTGGGAGCAAGGACTTGGCTAAGATTTATTATTACCAGTAAGAGGGACTCCACTTATATCAATTTATGGGAAAGAAGAGTGGAGTGGAGGGAGGGAGGGTAGAGAGCAGCAGGCCTGGGCAGCTCCTTGAGCAGGAAGGTGTGTCCTAAATACACAGCTCCTCTTTCAGTCCCCAGCTGGCCAGTGGCCTGGGGTGCTGGAGGATGGCTGCCAGCTGGGTCACTGAGACCTTCTCACACAGCAGCATAAACTGGAAATTACTGAAATGGTCACTTGGCTGGTAGGAAGAGGAGAAGTGGGACCTTCCCTCCAAAAAAGAAGACAGAGCAATGTCTGGCCATGTGAGTGTGGTACTCTTTCAAAGTAGCCCCTTGTCCTGGGCTCAGGACACCTTGGGCACTTCTGGTGTCCACCCACTTCCTGGCTCCTCCAGGGCACAGCTGTGCAGACGCTCCTGTGGCCTTGCGGCCCTGAGTGTCCTTGTGGAAAGCCTGGAAACCTGAATGGGCCCTGGAGTAGTGCCCCCTCCAGCCACAAGTCTGAGTCCAGGCCCCCTGATGGGTTCTGGCTGGCTCTGTGGAGGGTAATGGGGGTGGAGGCTGTGCTCAGAGCAGGAGCCGGCAGCTGTCTCTCCAGTCAGCCTGGTGGATATTTATACTTTCATCAAAAATAGCTACATTAAAAAAAAAAAAAAAGACTCTAGAAAGCAAAGAAACTTTTAAAACTGGGAATGTTGTCAGTGGAGGAAATAAGCACTTTCCAAACACTTAGAAGCTGTCTCCATCTTCTGAGGTTCCAGGCCAGGAGGGGAACCCAGCAGTCAGGGGAAAGAGCATTCACCTCTGCCGTTGGTTTCAAGTTTCTGGGGAAACGACACACGTCCAGAATCTTTTTGAAGGAGCTGAGGTGGTGACATATAGATTTTATTGCAAAGAGATCAGTGCTGTGGCTTTAGGCATGGCGGTGCCCCTTGAGTCTGCAGCCTGCTCCCTCTCCCTGAGCGGAGGGCAGCCCTCCTCCCCTCTGCGTTCAAGTCCTCCCTGGCTCTCAGGGCCCAGCTCAGGAACCACATCCATTGTGGTGAGGATGCAAGACTGGGATCTTGTTTGCTCTGCTGTCTACCCGCCCTTCCCAGGGGTCCTCCCCCGCTTGGCCCATGGGATTCTCGGAAAGACGTTCACTCACAAAATCCACCCCACCCCAGACAGGCCTGTCCTGAGGGTTAGGGACAGGCTATGGTGGACTAATCCACAGAGATGCGGGTCCTTCTTGCCCGGGGCCCTCGGCAGTGAAAGTGCGGAGTTCTAACCACTGGACCGCCGGGGAATCCCCCTGAGATCTTCCTAACTAGGGTACAGGAAAGCTTTTTCCCCTCTTTGGTCTTGAGGCAGTGGTTTGTCAACATGGAGTCAGGAGGATGAAGCAAGATGTCAGCAACAAGGGGAATAGCAGAGATGAGAGAGGGAGGGAGGGTGTCACCTCCATCACCCCCAGGCAGCAGCAGCCCTGCCCACAGGACAGCTTAAGTGCGTGAGCCATCTGTGAGGTTATCACAGATGAGAAGGAGCGTGAGCTCCTCCTCCTTTCCCTCCCCAACTCCTTGCATTTTTTTCCTTTCTTCCTTTCCATAAACTGGTTCAAGTTGAGGTTCTTTAACAAGAAAAAAAACCCTAAGTAAATATTTGTTCCCAAAGCCTGGTGTGACTCATCCTGTCCTCAATGATCTTCCCACCCAGGAAGAGCCACCATCTACTGAGCTTCTATAGCGTGTCACACACAGACAAAATCCTTACGTACGTCACACGTTCACACACACACACGTGAGCCCACACCAGGCCTGAGCACACGTGTGGTTGCTTCCTACTTGTGACAAGTGATGCGTCTAGCTCTTACCTGTTTCAGGTTTTCATCTCTTCCAGCCCTGTCCTCCCAGATTCCCACTCCCTCTGCCCCCGCCTGTCTCAACAGTGACGGATAACAGTCTTTATATGAAAAAAATGTAGGTGTAAATATGCACATGATTTTAATGAAAACTTTCACTTCAATGAAAAGTTCCGGGGAATTCCCTGGTGGTCCAATGGTTAGGGCTTGGTGCTTTTACTACCAGGATTCAGGTTCAAGCCCTGGTCAGGGAACTAAGATCCTATAAAAATCGAGGTGCTGCCAAATCAATCAACCAATCAATAAACAAATAAAAATGAAAAGTTCCAGAAAAGGTTAACATATGTGCAAAAAAACCCTTTTCTCTTCCCACCTAGGAAAGATTGTAAGTGTGGACCCTCCAGGTGGGTGCAGGGCCTCTGAGCATGTGATGAGGCACCAAAAGCATGCTGGGAGTTGCTATCTGGTTAGCAAGAGGCCAGTTAAGGAATAAGAAACTAAGGCTGAAGGCTCAGGGCTTAGGTCTAAGTTCCTCCTTATTAGCCCTTGTGAAACCGGAACACAGTGGTTAGTTTTCCAAAGTCCCTGGGAATTCTCTGCGGTTGTAGAACCTCAGCCTATGTCCTGCCATCCAGCCCCACGAAATTCTCCACAAAGCAAAGCCAGTGGCCCAGGTCACTTCACAGAGTGAACTAGGCTTCTCAGACATGACACTTTCCCCCAAATAGCACCAGCTCCAATAATATTTTTATTTCTCACATGCCATCTCTGGCCCTGTTCCAGGGAAATTTCATTGCATGGGGAAGGTGGAATTAGAAGCAGCAAGCTGCTAACTGGCATGAAGCACACCTGCATATTGGCCCCCTCTTCCCACCTCCCACCTTCTACCTAAAAGGGAAATATTCAGTGCCAAAGATCCTTTCAGAACCCAGTACAGAAGCAAAGTTTGTGTCCATTGGCTTCCTGCCCATCTGAAGTGCTGGATACTAGCCATGAAAATAAGAACAAACCAACAGGCCTAGGGGCTCAAAGAATTTCATTTGGACAGGAAAGAATCAAGACAGAAAGACAGCGACCATATGGAAGAAGGTCAACAGCCAAGCATCAGGAAGCGGTGGTGGCCTGACAAGGATTTCCAAAATGGCTCTCAACTTCAGAGAAAGCATTACCTACAGGCTCTGTTCTCTCTTTGTCGTGAGACCCAAGAGGCATTGTTTGCTGTGGCCATACGGCAGCCCTGAGTCGTGAGGCCCCAGGTCACTTGGAGGCGAATCTGGGAACTTCTAAGGGAGTCACACTTTGCACAGGTGGGGAGCGCTGCGTGTGCCAAGGACCACAAAAGAATATCATTGGCCTCGCCTGCTGCCATGGCCGTGCAGTCTCAGCCTGGGAACTGGTCTGGCCTGCCCCAAGGAGGAAGCCTGCCCTGAGCACCGAGTTGGAATGATCTAATTCTCTACTGACAGTAGTGTGGTTTGAGTGGTGAAAGTCAAGACCATCCCATTCAGTCTTCCCTGGTGGCACAGTGGATAAGAACCTGCCTGCCAATGCAAGGGACACAGGTTCAATCCCTGGTCTGGGAAGATTCCACATGCCTCAGAGCAGCTAAGCCCATGAGCCACAACTACTTAGCCTGAGTTCTGCAGTTACTGAAGCTCACTCGCCTAGAGCCTGTGGTCCACAACAAGAGAAGACAACCCAGTGAAAAGCCTGCACACTGCAACGAAGAATATCCCCTGCTCACTACAGCTAGAGAGAGCCTGAGCAAAGTAATGAAGGCCAAGCACAACCAAAAAAATCAAATGAATAAAAAATTTTAAAAAGACCATCCTATTTAAAATTCACCTCCCCAGATTGCTTTCCAGATTCACTTCCTGTCAGTCACTCTATCATCTCATCCTCCCCTGGATCCAGGCAGCCCTATTGGTTTTGCAGGATTTGATGCAGAAATTTTGAGCCTTTAAATGTATCTTTTTCAGTATAAGGCAGGTAACATAAAAGCATATTTGTTAGTTGAAAACTATGAATATCAAGTGGCTCTTCATAAAATCTTAGAGTTGGGAGGGACTTTGGTGGTCATGGTGCCCAATCCCCTACATTTTCTAAGAATTCCCGCCTCCCGTCTGCCAGATGATTGGTCAAGGGACTTCTATGTAAATTCCTCTAATGACAAGGGACCCACTAGCTTGTTCCTCTGTGGGATGGAAAGAGTTGGTTGAGTCATAACCTACTTCCCTGTAACGTCTCCCCATCAGTCCCAGTGGTCCCTCCAGAACTAAAGAATGGGGATGAGATGGGATGCAGGAGGTCCTCTCCCTCTTCGACGAGACAGGTAGCCCCTCGGTCATCTGAGGGTGTCTCTCTTGTGCTATCTCCCCTTCTCTTCTCTTCTGCAGAGTATATGCCTTTGGTCCTTTCAACCATCACCCATATGACCTGGATTTCTGGACATGCCCATGTTTTGAACAAGAAATCCTAGTTCCTCAAAAAATGTGTTGGGGCTTCCCTGGTGGCTCAGTGGTAAAGAATTTGCCCGCCAATGCAGAAGATGGGAGTTTGACCCCTGACCCAAGAAGATCCCACATGCCTTGGAGCAACAAAGCCCGTGGGCCACAGCTTCCGAGCCTGTGCTCTAGAGCCCAGGAGCCGCAGCTACTGAGCCCACGTGCCATAACTACTGAAGCTTGCGTGTCCTGGAAACGGGGCTCCGCAACAAGAGAAGTCACTGCAGTGAGAATTCTCCACACTGAAACTAGAGAGCAGCTCCCGCTCGCCACAACTAGAGAAAAGCGCAAGCAGCAACGAAGACCCTGCACAGCTCGCCCAAAACAAACAAATAAAATTTTTTTTTAATGTGTTTTGATTGCTGTGGAGCGTGTGTGTGTGTGTGTGTGTGTCAGTGTCTCACCAACGCGGTTGCAAGTCCCAGTGCCCCACCACCCAGTGCCTGGGGATTAGAAAAGAGCCGGGGAACCCACAACTCTGTCCTTACAGCTCACTGCCCAACACAGATTTAGCTATACCCACGAAATAAGGAGTCCCTAGCACCCACCTTGGCCTCACTTCCTGAGTGATCGTAACCCCAGTTCAAAGTAGGTGCAGGTCTAAGACCCCACACACCTCCCCCAACACCCGCAGCTCGGAGGAGCCTGAGCCTGCAGATGCTAGAACTTTCAGACCTGCCACTTCCGGGACCTTCACTTTGTTCTCTTCTGAGTGAACTGGTCAAGAGAAGGAGCCTCTTCCACAGCCACCGTCGCCTGCCAGGGGCGGGTGAGAAAAGAGCGACAGTGGAGGAGAGAGATGATGATCGGGAGGCCCTCAGCTATTTCACCAGAGAAGGGGCTCTAGTCAATCTAGTGCAGGGGCAGCCAGACACTGGGTCGGGGGAAGAGAGGAAGAAGCTTAAAACAAAGAAGGGGCCCCAGAGGGAGAATTCATGGCCAGGGATTTTGCGGAGGAAATAGGGTAGGAGGGAAGGAGGGAATGTCCAGGATCCTATTCCTTTCTTTTTTAAACTGAGAAGCAAGTCAAAATGTTCCTTTCTAATAATCTGAAAGAGAAGACAGGTTGAAGTGTGAATGAGGTGACAAACCTGGGACTGAACTCCCTGAAATCAGATTGTTTCAACTCCATAGCAGAGAAATGTCAGTGCCTCCTTACTGGCTCCAAGATAGTTCTGATGTTGAGGGGGGAAACGGATGTATTCAGGCATTCATCACAGACAAATATGCCCAATTCTCAACTACAGAATTGTGTAGTATTTTAACAATTTAAATGCAATTCATTTAAATAAATAAAAGAAGAAGCCATATACAAAACAAACAAAACCCCCCAATGTTCTTCTCTCCTTTCTCTGATTGGGGTAACGCAGTGGGAAAGAGCAGGACCCCTGAGCTACTAACTCGCTGGGTAAGCCGATGCCTGTCTGTGATGTCTCTGAGTATTGGTGTATCTTTCAGGCGTACCAACCAGAGAAGCAGAACCAGTGGGACACACAGGTAGCAAGGAATTGGTTCAGGCAATTGTGGCAAATCCTATCATTTCGGGGCAGGCCACCAGGAAGGGCAGGCTGGAACTCTTGGGCATGAGCGGAAGTTGCCACAGGTGATGTTTCTTTTCCTGGAAGTCTCAGCTCTGCTCCTCTGGCCTGTCAACTGATTGAAACTGGCCCTCCCAGGTTATCCCTGGGGGAGCACATGGCAGCCCATTCCAGTATTCTTGTCTGGAGAATCCCCAGGGACAGAGGAGACTGGCGGGCCACAGTCCGTGGGGTGACAGAATCAAATACGACTGAGGCAACGTAGCACACACCCAGGTCATCGAGGATAGTCTTCCCTTACTTTAAAGTTCACTGATGATGGACTTTAAACACAGATATAAAATACCTTCACAGAAACATGAGGTAGCCTCACAGAATTTGGTTTCTGTAATTAGTAACTGTGTTTAAGGATAAATGAAATAACATGTGCACGATGCCTAGAACAGAGCTGATATAGAGCAGGCACAAAAAAGAGACGTAGAAGGGTTAGTCCAAGACACTAACAGTGACGCTGGGAGTGCGGTCGCTCAGTCGTGTCCGACTCTTTGCGACCCCATGAACCGCAGCACGCCAGGCCTCCCTGTCCATCACCAACTCCCGGAGTCCACCCAAACCCACGTCCATTGAGTCGGTGATGCCCTCCAGCCATCTCATCCTCTGTCGTCCCCTTCTCCTCCTGCCCTTAATCTTTCCCAGCATCAGGATCTTTTCAAATGAGTCAATAAGGGACATCAATTAATTTTTCATTCAGTTTTTTTGAGAAATAATTTCCATAATTCACCCTTTATAGCAAATAATTCTATATACAAGCCTATGTACAGTTTGTCAAACACATACAGCTGAACAGTTTTTACATTTCCAGGAAGTCATATCATCAGAGTCATGGGCACCTGCTAAGTCACTTGTCATGTCCGACTCTTTGTGACCCCAAGGGCTGGGATCGCCAGGCTCCTCTATCCATGGGGATTCTCCAGGCAAGAACACTGGAGTGGGTTGCCATGCCCTCTTTCAGGGGGTCTTCCCAAACCAGGGATTGAACCCACATCTTTTACGTCTCCTGCATTGGCAGATGCGTTCTTTACCACTAGGGCCACCTGGAAAGTTCATATATAATTACAACTAGAATCATGGTTGCTTTCACGTAGCATAATGCATTTCTTTTTAAGTATTGAATCTGTTACAATATTGTTGTGGTTTTTTTTTTTAATATTTTGGCTTTTTCATCCTGAGGCATGTAGGATCGTAGCTCCCCAACCAGAGATCAAATCCACACCCCCTGCTGCTACTGCTGCTGCTAAGTCGCTTCAGTTGTGTCCGACTCTGTGTGACCCCATAGACGGCAGCCCACCAGGATCCCCCGTCCCTGGGATTCTCCAGGCAAGAATACTGGAGTGGGTTTCCAGTGCATGCAAGTGAACAGTCGAAGTGAAGTCGCTCAGTCATCACACCCCCTGCACTGGAGAGCAAAGCCTTAGCCACTAGACCGCCAGGGAAGTCCCAGCAAAATGCATTTGCGCTTTATCCGTGTCATTGCCTTCACCAGTACTCTGCTCCTGGTCACTGCTGAGCAGTATACCACTGTAAGGATAACCACATTTTTCACGTATTCACAGACTGAAGGAGATCCGCAGAGTTTCCAGGATAAGGAATAAAGCTGTTATACACATTTGAGAATGTTTTTATGAGGGCATAAAATATTCGTTCCTTTGTGGGTAAATACCCAGGATTGTGGAATAGTTGGGCTGCGCAATAAGCATATGCTTCATTCATATGAAGTTGTCACGCTGTTTTCTAGAGTTACCATGTTATTCTCTTCAGCATTGAGTCAGAGTCCCCCTTGCTCTGTATCCTCACCAGTACTTGCTATCAGAGGTGGTTTTTTTTTAAGCCTATCATTCTGATAGGTGAGTAGTAGCAGCTCCCTGTAGTTTTAATTTGCATTTTCCTTACGACTAATAATGTTGAGTATCTTTTCTGTGCTTATTCCCTGTCTTATTTTGTGAGATGTCTGTTCAGATGTTTTGCCCATTTGGTGGAAGGTTGTTTTCTTCCTGGTGAGTTTCAAGAGTTTCTGACATCTATCAGTGGATGAATGGACAAAGGAAACATGGAATATACATGCAATGCAATAGTATTCAGTCTGAAAAACTAGGAAATCCTGTCATGTGCTATAACTTGAGTACATTTCGCTAAGTGAAATAAGCCAGCCACAGACTGACAAATATTGTGTGATTCCACTTACACATGGTATCTAAAGTAGTCGGACTCACAGAAGCAGAGCATAGAACGGTGTCTACAAAGGGCTGCGTGGAGAAGAACTGGGGAATTGTTTAATGAATATAGAGGTTCAGTCATACAAGATGAAAAAATTCTAGTTTGTTGTACAACAATGTGCATAGAGTTAATGACAGTATAATGTAACATTTAAAAATTTGTTGAGAGGGTAGATTTCATGTTATGTGGCTTTTTTACCACAATTTAAAAAATACGTTTGGATATAGTGGTTGCATCCTTTGTCAGATATGTGTTTTGCAAATATTTTTTCTCAATTTGTGGCTTGTTTTTTCATTTTCTTAACAAAGTTTTTAAAAGAGCAGAAGCTTTCAATTTTAATGAAGTCCAATTTATTGTATTTTTCTTTTATGGTGACATTTCCAAGAAAATCTCTGCCTAACCTTAAATCACCAAGATGTTATCCCATATTTTCTTCTGGAAGTTTTATAATTTTAGGTTTTACTTGAGTTCAGTTTACATGAATTAATTTTTGTATGTGATGCAAAATTTAAGTGAAAGTTCAGTTTATTTTGTATATGGATGTCCAGTTGTTCCAGCACCTTTTGTTGAAAACACTGTCCCTTCTTCATGGAGTTACTTTTGCATTTTTTGTTGAAAAAGAATTCATAACACATGTATGATCTCTTTCTGAACTTTCTCATGTCCTATTACTTCACGTCTATTCCTTTTTGTCGATTTTTAATTGATGTATAGTTGATTTACAATGTTGTGTTAATTTCTGCTGTACAGCAAAATGCTTCAGATATATATATCTGCAGGAGACATCAAAGATGCAGGAGACATCAATGCAGGAGACATCAGAGGTGCAGGTTCTATCCCTAAGTCGGGAAGATCCCCTGGAGGAGGGCCTGGCAACCCACTCCAGTATTCTTGCCTGGAGTATCCCATGGACAGAGGAGGCTGGTGGGCTGCAGTCCACAGGGATGCAAAGAGTCAGACACGACTGATGTGAGTGTGTATATATATGCACACTCTTTTTAAAATCCTTTTCCATTCTGGTTTACCAGAGGATGTTAAATCTAGTTCCCTGTGCTGTACAGTAGGACCTTGTTGTTAATCTATTTTAAACATGATAGTTTTTGTCTACTAATCCCCAATTCCCAGTTCATTCCCCTCCCACTCACCCCCATCCCCCTGGCAATCACAAGTCTGTTCTATATGTCTGTCTGTTTCTGTTTCATAGATAGGTTCATTTGCATCATATTTAACAGCTGCATTGGAAAGGGTTCATTTAGCCTGGCCCCACAATGACATGGAAGGCATTTGCAATCTTTGGCTGTCCTGGATTGAATTTTCCAGTGCCAATGTCATCGGACATATGGGCTACGGTATCTGTAAATAAGTACCTGGACAGTTTTGCTCAGTCAGTGGATGCGTACTTTAAAAAGTTGAGACTATTTACTGCCAAATCGTCCTCTATAAAAGTAGTGTTGCTTTTTATGAGCTCATTTATGAACTAATATATTATTCATTGCTGATCCTTATAATTAATATTAGCGTTTCACGAGCATTTACAAATAAATTTTTTTCTTTATAAACAGATTTTGCCAAGGATTGAGAGCTCCATAAACAGCAAGTTCCTGTCCCCTGCCTAGCCTAAGATCCTGGCAAGGGCACTGTCAGGGAGCCTGGGGGCCCTTGGTCTTGCCTGGCCATTGGGTACATGCTTTGTGGCGGGCCTTCTAAGTTTCCTTTTTCCATTGAGGCAAGATTTCTCATGCTGCCTCTACATGCCAGGCTCTGGGCTGGAGCTGAGGACCCCAGGATGACGAGGACTCAGACTCTCCCACAGGTGAACAAATGCAACAGTGTGTGAGAAGCACCCAAGGAGCAGGGCTCGGGGGCTCGGAAGGGAGGGTTGCAGACACTTTGGTTTCAGAGGTAGTGACTAAAAACAAAACACGTTGCTGTTAATTCGCTAAGTCCTGTCCAATTCTTTACGACCCCAAAATACATACACACGTACATATTTCTGATTAAAGCAAATTATGTCCGCTGGGAAATTTTTGATTAAACTGAAAACTGTAAAGAAGGAAATACAAAACACTCATGATCCCATCACTCAAAAAAAAAGCACTGTGAATAATCTGAGGTTTCCCTTTTAACTCTAAAGCTCGGGCCAAATAGCACATACAATTCTGAATGCTGCTTTCATCACTTACCGTGATATTGTGAACATCCTCCCTGCTCCAGCCTCCCTGGGGAAGCCCACAGTCTATTCCCATGACTCCAGAAGCCCGTTCCCCACCCAGGCCTGCTCTTGAACTCCAGCCCCACATGCCTAGGTGCCGGCAGACGGCTCCACCTGGATATGTCGCCCAGGCACCTCTACCTCAAGTCATACAAACTAAACTAGCCGTCTCCCCTCCTCGCCCACCCCCAATCCTGCTTTTCCTCCTGCCTTCCCCTGCCCCAGGCTACCAGCTGGCTACCCTTGGGCACCCAGGCCCAGCCCTCCCACAGCCACGGGTAGATGGACACCCACACTACGCCTCTCCCATTTCTTCAGTCCATGGTCTCTGCCTCTTTTCAGGGCCCTCTGGCTTATCCTAACCTCCTAATGAGTCCCCTCACCTCATCTGTCCCCTCCACTCACCCCCAAGGCACAGGCAGCCAGAGCTATCTACTGCTATCAATGTGATCTCATCACGCCCTGGCATAAAGGCCTCGGTGGGAGAGAGTCCACACACAGCACCAGAGGTGTGCCTGGGCCCTGCCCTTCTCCCCGTCCCATCCCCACGTGTTCCCCCCGCCCCCACCCCGGGCTCCATACAGAGCCTCTGCTCCTGCCGCCTGGAGTGACAGCTGACCCGTGTCCTCGTGTGGCCTTCTTGCCCCTCTCCTGGAGCAGGTACCCTCCCCTGTGAGCCTGTAGAGCCCCGTGTGTACCCCTGCATGGCCCTCTCACACTGCATTGCACGTGCCTGCTTACCTGCCCACCTCCATGCCTCACTTCACACCTGGCTCTGGTATTTTCTTGCAGTATAATCTTGGTCAAATTATCTAACTTCTCTTAAGCCTCAGTTTTCTAATTTAGACAACACGGGCAATAATACTAACAGTACCTCCCTCAGCTGGGTGTTGCAAGGATTACGTGAGGTAATATATATACCATGCTCACCATCATCCCCCACAACTGGCCCCAGCAAACCCTCTGTACGGCCACTGGTGATTCCTTCAACACTACCACAGCCACTGTGTCCATATTAGTTAAAGACGTAACTAGGCTGGAAGAATAATGAAAACAGTGAGAGACTTTATTTTCTTGGGCTCCAAAATCACTTCAGATGGTGACTGCAGCCATGAAATTAAAAGATGTCTGCTCCTTGGAAGAAAAGCTATGATCAACCTAGACAGCATATTAAAAAGCAGAGACAATACTTTGCCAACAAAGGTCCATATAGTCAAAGCTATTGTTTTTCCAGCAGTCATGTATGGATGTGAGAGTTGGACTGTGAAGAAAGCTGAGCACCGAGGAATTGATGCTTTTGAACTGTGGTGTTGGAGAAGACTCTTGAGAATCCTTTGGACTGCAAGGAGATCCAACCAGTCCATCCTAAAGGAGATCAGTCCTGGGTGTTCATTGGAAGGACTGATGTTGAAGCTGAAACTCCAATACTTTGGCCACCTAATCGGAAGAACTGACTCACTGGAAAAGATCCTGATGCTGGGAAAGATTGAGGGCAGGAGGAGAAGGGGGCAACAGAGGATGAGATGGTTGGATGGCATCACCGACTCAATGGACATGAGTTTGGGTAAACTCCAGGAATTGCTGATGGACAGGGAGGCCTGGTGTGCTGCGATTCATGGGGTCGCAAAGACTCGGACACAACCGAGTGACTGAACTGACTGACTGACCCATCTTCCATCATCTTCCATTTTTTCCTGTACATTGTAATGCACATATCTGTCCAGAAGGGGGCACCCTCCTCTGACTGCTCTCTACTTCAGCAGCCTCTGTAGGCTGCTGTCTTTATTTCACTCCAGCACGTGTTCTCTAAAGCATGACTAAACTTGGGCATTTTCTCCCATTGAAGTAAAACAGGGCTGCTGTCAACAGCAAATTGTCTCAGTAAGATACTGCCTGTCCATGAGTTGCAGAAACTATTTTTAAAATAACCCAAATACATGTTGCCACATTGAAACCACAGAAATTAGCATTGCATGGCCCATCCCTACCCTTCGAACTGCTTTATTCATTCACAAGTTTGGAAGGTTCGGGACTAGAAGGTGGAGTTGTAAATAGCCCTAGATATTAGATAGCACAGGAGCTCTGCTATCTATTTTATGTATGTGTGTTCCCAAGCCCCACACCCCCTCTCACCCCCACCCCACCCCATTTATATGCTGAAGCCCTAACCCCCAGTGTGACTGTATTTGGAAATGGGGCCTGTGAGGGCCTGATAAAGGTTATGTGAGGTCATAATGGTGGGGACCTCATCAGATAGGGTTGGTGCCCTTAGAAGAGGAGGAAGAGACCCAAGAGCTGGCTCCTCCCCACCTGCTGCTCGGGTGAGGACATAGAGAGAAGACAGCTGTCTGCAAGCCAGGGAGAGAGCTCACCCCAGAACCTAGTCCCCGCCAGACCTTCATCCAGGACTTCCAGAACTTGGATAAATCCCTGTTGTTGAAGCCGCCCAGTGTATGGCTTTGGGTTACGTTTTGAGACAGGCACCTGCCCAGGGAAGCCCTTCCCTTTCTTAGGTTATTATTGTTGTTAGTATTATATCAAACTAGTTATTTTCTCATTAGAAAAAGATAACCTTAAGCCCTCACCTTTTGCTAAAGAGTGAAAGCCCTCTTCTCACTCAGGACTTTCCACTTCCTCCCTGACTTCTCTGCTGAATTTGTCATCTTAGGCCTCTGTGTGTCACACTGAAGCCAGGAGCGGGCCAACGCCATCACAGTAAAGACAGAAAAATGACGCATGAACAGTTTCCTGGTGTCTTCAAAAGTTAGGATGCGTTTTCTGTTTTTCTATGGAAAGGCCCCCCGTGAGCCAGCACGTGCACTCTGCACAGGCTGCTGGGGTGAGGCGGGGCGAGCGGTGGTGTCACGGTGCTATGCAGGCTGCACTTCCCTGAAGGGTCACTCAGAGTCTAGAACAAACAGTGCCTCATCAGACACCTCCTGATCCAGGGTCCCCCCCGCCCAACCCCCCAAGGCTGGCTGCAGACCAGGTGCAGCCTCTTGGTCTTGGAGGCTCTGCAGCTCAGCACTCACCCCTAGGAGAGACCATGCTTGGGACGAACATCCCCAGGGCCTGGTCAGGTTTATAGCCACCGAAACCAGGACTCATGGCTTGACAACAAGCCATCCCAGCAATCCTGTGATGCAGCCAGTGTGGGGACAAACGTGGGGGGCTCGGTCATGTAGGGTCATGGAAAGATCTAGAGCTTTGGTTCAAGGACTGATTCAGCTGCTTGATCTTAGGTAAATTATTCACCCTCTCTGTGTCTCTTGTGTACAAAATGGGATTAACAAAGCCCATTTTGTGAAGTTTTATAAGTTTTTATGTGGCCTTAAGTCACCTGATATGGTGCCTGACAGGTAGCAATGTTTCATCAGCGGTCACTGCAGGGGCTGGAGGGAGTTTTGGTCAAGGGCCGGATAGTAAATATTTTAGGTTTTGCAGCTGTTCAGTCTCTGGAAACTACTCAACTCTGCTGTTTAGTGAGAAAGCTGCCATATGTAGTACATGAAGGAACGGGCACGGCTGTTTCCCACAAAGCTCTGCTTAAAGACAGATGGACTGCGTTTCTAAGATGGTGCCTGTTTAGAAGGTCACATGATTAAGGGAGAGGATGGAGGGATTGCAGAGGCTGGGCAAGTCTCCCATGCAGAGACGTCCTTGCAGTGAGGGGAGGGGTGGGGCACATATCCATAATGTATTGTTGGGAAGGGCAATTACAATCCAAGAGTTCCTAAGCCAGGGCCCATATACTATCTGGGAATTTTTCAAGGGGCTTTGTGGAGTGTCTAGAAGTCTCTGCATTCATATATAAATTTGTCTGTGCATATGCTCATGGACGTTTTTCTGAGACGAGGGTTCATAGCTCCCTCTAGATCAGTGGTCCCCAACCTCTGGGCCATAGACCCTCACCTCCTGTCAGATCAGTGGCGACATTGGATTAAAGTGCACAATAAATGCAACGCACTTGAATCATCCTGAAACATACCCCCCGCCCCAGTCCAATCCCACCCCAAGTCCCTGGAAAAATTGTCTTCCATGAAAACTGGTCCCTGGTGCCAAAAAGGTTAGGGACTGCTGCTCTAGATTATCTCAGGCATCCGTGACCCTCAAAAGGTGAAAAACCACTGTGTTAAGCCACATGATTCCCCTGATTTCAGTGACATTCTTGGGGAGACCTCAGGGCCATGTCAGATGTGGGAAGAGAGGTCCCTTGGCTAAGCAGGCCACATCTGCTTAGAGGGCAGGTAGGGGGCTCCCTGGACCTTCCGCCCACACCCCCCAAGAACTTCCCCTAACCGCGGGGCCTCATACTATTTCAAGGAGGTTTCCTGCTGATCCCTGGGGCAGAAACAGCCTCCATGCTGTCCAGACAGCCGAAAACTCTCCAGCTGGCCCGCTGTAGACTCTCAGAGTGCTCTCTTCTTCTCAGCCTCTCTCACCTCCCCAGACCTGGCACACCTGCAGGCCGGTTTGATGTGTCCAGCGTCCTGCCCAGTTGGGTGTGGGGGTAAGTCCTTCAGTCAGGGAAATGCAAGAGGCAGAAGAGAGGAATGTCAGATGGGAGCTGCCCTGTTGGTATAATTTATGGAAAAGAAGCTCCTCACCAGATTTAGTTCCCACACCACCCCAGATACCAGAGCAACCCAGCAAAGCCCTGTGTTGCCCCCCACAGTCCAGGAGCCACATCGTCCCCCTACTCCCCACCCCCACCCAGCACTGACCCAGCACGGGCACCTGTGCCCAGGTTGTTGAAGAGCCGGAGTGTCACCCCAGAGATGCACGCAGATAACCAGTGGGAATGTCCATTCCTCCCTGGCCTGTAGGACCAACCCCTGACCCTAGTGTGAAAGCCTCTGTAAGCTTCCCTCCTGTTCACGTTGCCCTCATCCCTGCCTTGATTACCCCAACCCTCACCTTTGCCCCCAGGGACTGCTCTTGCCAATGAAGTGTTAGCGCATCAGCCTTTACCTTGGCGTCCATGTTTCAGGGAAGCCTGCCAAGGCAGCTGGTACAAGTGGTTCCGGGAAGTGGCAGGGTGACTGACCTTCCAGTTCCCCACCACACAGGTCCCCAACAGCTGGTCACCCTTAGGAAGCAGAACCTCAGGGTGGGGTGGTGATATCAGCTTGCCCACCAGGCCATGTCTGTGCCCAGGGCTCTCCCGCTTTGTTCCGGTGGAGTGGACTGTGGGTAGGTGAGCAGGGGCAGGCCCTTGTGATTGGCCGAGGTACGTGAGCTGACTTAGTTCTGGAAGGGTCTGCACTTACCCGCTGCGCCAAGGTCAAACCCTTCTGAGGCAGTGGCGCCGCACTGGAGTGATTCCACCACCGCCCCCCCCAACCCCGCCCCCACCACCCTATCCGGTCTCCACCTACGAAGTGTGTGGGCTGTAGCAGCAGGGTCCCTGAGCTCCACTGGTTTGCGTGCTGACTCTCCCTCCCCAGGGCAGGCAGGGTTTGACGGGCCACCTTGGCCACTGCAGTTTGAAGACCCCATGAACTAAGCCAGAGGATGGCTATTCCCCGTTCACGGGCACGTGTGCCCTGGTGGCACCCATGCTCCTCTAAGAGTGTCCCCACAGCCTGGGGTCTGGTCCTTTCTCTGTGGCCCGAGCCTCTAGGGGACATGCAGGGTCCACTCCAGGTTAGCAGGATGAGGAGTGCGAAAGCTGAGAAGGCCTGGATGCTCCTGGTCCCCAGACTGCACAGCTGGAGAGGAGCCCCGGTCGAGTGGGTGGCCCAGCTCCCAGGCAGAGTGTAGAGATGGCACCTCTGGTGGGTTGTAGCAATGTCTCCATCAGCCTGTGCCGGAGACATGGGAGGCTGAGCAGGAAAACCAGGCGGACATGAGGCCAGGGTGTCACGGCCACAGGAGCTGCACATGGGTTGGGAGTGATCACAAAGCCTGGCGGGGGTAGGGGTGATGACGGTGAGGAGAGGGGGTGACACTCATTCACCCCAGAAAGCGCTTGTCGTGAGCCTTCGTTGTTTAGTTTGTCAGTCATGTCCGACTCTTTGCGACCCCACGGACTAGAGCCAGCCAGGCTCCTCTGTCCACGGGACTTCCCAGGCAAGAATACTGGAGTATTCTCCATGAGTGCCTCTACTGGGCAATTACTGGCAATGGCAAGATCTAGAGAAAGACACTCAGAACACGAAGGCGGCAGAGGATGGAGGCCAGCTAATCCATGCCAGTTGGGAGCAGCTCTGCTCCTGCCTAAGAAGGGGCATCTGTGTGCCCGAAAGCCATGGTCACTGGGGGTGCTCAGGGACCCCATCAACACTGCCTGAGCGCCTACTCTGTGTCTGGCACTGCAAAATGTGGAAAACTATAGTCAAAAGGTCGAGTCTCTGCTCTCGGAATGGAGGAGACAGACCCCAAGTCCTGTAGATGGTTTGGAACCCTGAGCAACATGTGGGAGATCAGTGTGGCTGGGGTGCGCTTACTTTAGCCAGGGGTTCAGAGACTTTTCCAAGGAGTTAACATGGGAGCCAAGAGCTAAAGGGTGGTTCTCTCTGCTGAGGTTCCCCAGGGAGCAAAGCCTGAGGAGGAGGCTTGCTTCCTGCTTGTCAGAATGAAGCCCCACTGGATCCTCCAACTTACAAAGATACCCTTGCCCCCGCCCCCAGAGCCCCCCAAGGACGTGGGGTAGGAAGGGCAGCACGCAGATGGCGCCCAGCATCATGGTCTCCAGGGCCTTCATTCAGGAAGGTGCGGGGCGTGTAAAGTCTGTGGCAGGCACGCTGCGGGGGTCTGTAACAGCTCAGATTTCTCCAGTGAAGCTTCTGCGTCAGAATGAAGACCAGCTGCTGGTCTGATCTGATAGGACCTTTGGAGAGCTGCATCCATCAGGCAGGTGGGTGTGTGGTGAAGGCACAGGGACCTAGTGACCTGTTCTTGTCTCCCACTGGGGAAAGATTTATACCACGGGGAGCGGGAACAAATTCCCCAGACTTCAGGGATACACAGGCACAGGCCTGGGCACATCCCAGGGCTCTGGGCTGAGAAGAAAGGAAAGGCAGGAAGCAGTTGGGATGAACCTGGTTGGAGTCCATAGAGCTAGTGTGGGGCATGGACAGAGATAAGATACAGGCGTGAGAATGAGCAGTTACCACGGGATAACCTGGGGAGAGCAGTCCAGCCAGGAGGGACAGAGGTGCAAAGGCACTTGTGGCTGCTTTGTGCTTTTGTCCTGTAATTTTTCGAAATGATAAGGATGAACCAGCCCCCTGGATACAGAACGCTGGGTTCTGCAAATGAAGCCGCCAGCAATCCAGAGCTGGGAGAGGCCTGAAGGGAAGGGCACGGCGAGTCCTTCAAGTACTGCCAGGGCTCCTGCTCTCCGTGGTCTTCCTCGGCCAGCCCAGCCCCACGGCCGTGCATTAGCCCACCAGACCCTCGCTGGGCGGCTGTTATGTGCCAGGCTTGGTGCTCAGTGCCTGAGATGCATGGCAAAGACAAGACAAGCTCTCTGCCCTCCAGACATCCTCCCAGGGAGGGAGAAGACAGAATTGGTGTTGAAAACAGGCAAATTCTGGATCTGAATCCCTGCTTCCCACTTATTACCCAGGACAAGGCGTTTGTTCTAAGCCTGTTTCCCCACCGGTAGACTACACAGCTTTACTCATAGAGCTGATACTGGGATCCAAGGGGACTAGAGACGTGAGCACCCAGAGCCAGGCTGCATAAACAAAGGCTGCTGGCAGCTCTGGCAGCTCTGCCAGCTCCGGCGGGGAGCATACTGTGGCTTCGTCCCTGAGCTACTATGTGAAGTTTTCATGGGAACAGTAGAAAAGAGTTGTGAAAAGTGTTTAAAATCCTTCGCCGATTAAAATATAACCCAATCTGACCCCCACACCTGGGAGTTGTCATAGCCCCACTGGATCCTCCAACTTACAAAGATACCCTTGCCCCCGCCCCCAGACACCCCTCAAGGTCGTGGGGTGGGAAGGACAGCACACAGATGGTGCCCAGCACCATGGTCTCCAGGGCCTTTATTCAGGAAGGTACAGGGCATGTAAAGTCTGTTTGACAGGCACGCTGCGAGGGTCTGTAACAGCTCAGTTTTCTCCAAGGTGTGGCAAGGAGAGGGGTGCAGAGGAAAGGAGAACACCCGGGGGCGTCTTCCTCTCCAGAAAAAGGCACTGGCAGGGGAGAGCACCTTGCTTCTTCCTAAGCAGGGGCCTGGGTTATATACACACGGGGGTTGACCAGACGCAGAGAAACTCAAAGCTAAATACAGCTAACAGTGGAGAGTCCATGGGGAGTAGGGAGGGGAGGGGGACAGTAGCCAAGGCTACATCTGGGCTCTTTCCATTGGATGGGAAAAGACGTTCAGAAAGAAGGCAGAGCTTTAAAGGAGAAACAACATCCAGCCTCTCAGACTTAGTGTTTTGTGCAATTGAAAAACCCACAAAATAAATATAACTTAAAAACCTTACATGATACTGAAAGCACATTTGGGACAAGCAGTTGAGAACCCCCCCTCCACTGCTGAGCAGTGCTGAACCCCAGGAGCCCCAGGGCCCCACGGGGCCACCCACTCGTGTGCAGGTGTGCACACCTCGTCCCTCCCTCCTGACACCTGCAGGGCCAGGACCCAGGGGGTCCCCACCTGGACCGGGCTGGCTGGGGGAGGTTTCCAGACTGCCTGAATCCCATTCCAGGATCCATCCATCCCGCTTGGACAACAGAAGAGTGGGGGACAGCGGGGAGAATGGGGTGTGAGAGAGGTGTGCAGAAGTAGCATGGGAAATACAAACCCCTCAAATCCCTAAGTAATAGAATAACCCCACAGAGATACCACTTTCTACCATTCACATATATACTTGTCACCCAAAGCAAAGAACTGCCAAGAGGAGGCCCTCTGGGGCACCTTTAATGAACAAATCACTTGTATATTAGCACACTGTTTGCAAACAACTGGCGTCTGCTTAAAGTGCTTGGAAAGTTTGTTCTCTTCAGTTGGTTAAGCTGGTCCCCTGTAATTTTTGTTCATAGCATTATTTTGCTTAACAAACATTTTTTCATAGATAGAATGAGGGTAACTCGGCCAGCCGCTAGTGGGGCTTTACATCTGAACTCATGATGTCCCAGACAGTTGCAGCACAGACCCCCGGGGTCCCTTCTGACCCAGCTGACCACAGCTCCCAGACCCCGAGCTGACTTGGGCACTTTTGCCTTCTAGGGTCACGTGGTGTCACGAGCTCTCTAGTGCTCAGCCAGGCGGGGGTGTGACCTTTAGCAAGTCAGCCCACACTGGAGCTCACTGCTGTTTTGAACAAGAGCCAGGAAGTTGAAAAGTGATTTCCTTTTTTAAAATCTGAACTTACACATCCTCGTGTGTCCCACCCTCTGCCCCCACCAACTGTCACTCACCCAGGATGAAAAGGGAAACGTAAGTCACATGGGCAAGTTGACAGTTCCCTCAGAGACCCTGAGGTGACAGGGGGCAGCCCAGGAAGCCCCCCCTGTGGACTGGTCCTCCAGGCACACACACCTGGGGACACATCCACTCCATGTGTCCCTGGAGCATCTCCCTGCAGAGCAATGGGTCCAGCCTCCTGCAGCACTGGTGAGCAACTGGGCCACAGCACCAACTGGCCACAGAGCTGGAGTTTTGTTCTTTAAAAGTCATGTGAGATTTACATCCTTCTCAATAATACACACCTACTTGCTTTACAACTAAAATATGGATTACAAGTGGTTCCCTATGAATCTTCAAACAACCTAGTAACCCCAGGAAGAGATGCCTGGCACCTTCCACATATTCTGGAAGCTGCCCACACCACATCTGGGAAATGGGTCTAAGCCCTCCAGGTTGCTATTTCAGGGGGAAAATGATGCCAGTGAGCCAATGTCCTGCTTCCTCCTTGCTCAGTACTGGCCTGAGGCTCTGCCCCCATAACTGCTGGACACTCTGGGTTTTATGAGAGCCCCGAGTGTGCATCAGGGGGACCAGCTGGCACTAGGAAGCGGGGAGGTGAGAGGACAGGAGTGGAGTGTCCTCTGCAGGTTCTGCCTTCCCTTGGGGCTGCCTGGGCCCTGGCCCGCTGCCATCCAGCCCTCAGGACCTCTCAAAGTAAGGAGGGGAGTGGGAGGCACAGGTGGGAGGCACATGTGGAAGGCCCTGGGGGGTCAGGGGACATCTCTGAAAGCTCAGGTTTGCCGCGTGTCCCCCTGAATTCATGCCAAGACCACAGAAGGAAGAACAAAGCTCCGGCCTGTGCCCTCCCAGGAAGCTCAATGTCAAGGGCACAGTCAAGTTGGACCTGGGACTTTTGGATCCCGGGTCTATCCCAGTGCTGGGGTGTTTCAATACCCAATGGGAGGGGTCCCTGCTTTGGCAGACTTACAAAGGCCACCAGGGCATCTCTGGGAGTCCCTCGGCTGATAAGCAGAGAGTCTTTCATTCATGGCCGACATTCTGTTCCCAGTGGTTTTGTGCCCCAAACACCAGAAAGCCTGGCAGCAGGCCACCACATCCAGAGCAACAGTCAGCCCATCCCCAAAGGGTAAGGCAGAACCAGGCCACACCAAACAGTGCCATCATCCGCACCCGCCACCAGGGGGCAGCAGGCCCCCATAGGTAACCTGCCCAGAGGCTGGGGTGCTCTTCTGTTAGGGTCCCCTCTGGAGCCAGGAACTCCATGGCTGCCTGAGCCTCCCCCAGCTCTAAACCCTACTGGCCTCCCAGCAGGTGGCCAAGCCTGGGTTTGCGCATTTCTCTGCTAGTAGGAGATCCTACTGACAAAGAAAGTGGAATCCCCAGCTCCAAGCCCCTCAATTAGGAATTAACTAGAAAATCTCATCTCTTCTACAAAGTGTCTTGTAGTGCCGATCGATCAGGAGGGTCAGTTCTGGGGCTTGCACCCAGTGGGGACGTGAAGGAAAAATTCAGAAGGAGAAGGAAAGCAAGGGCGAGAAGAGGCCAGGGCGGTGGTGAGGCGGGGCGGAGGGTGGCCTCAGGCGAGCGGGGCACTGGGGCACATTTCCGTCAGGATGTCAATGAGGTTGTTCAGGCCCGAGAGGTAACCGTCCTCCCGGTTCCCTTCCTGCCACGGGACATCGTGCTTCAGGGTCTGGCCCTCGGGCAGGGGCGTGGTTTTCCCAAAGTCGATCATCCACACCTTGGCCTGTTCCTTCTTGTCGTGGATGAAGAGAAGGGAGCTGCCGATGACCTGGAGGGGAGCAAGGAGATGAGGCCGGGAAGGGCCAGGCCCTCCCCTGACCTCACCCTGCTGCAGAACAGGCTCGGGAAAGCCAGAGACCTCAGTGTGAAGTGGGCAGAGCTGCACTCAGGTGAGGCCCAGAGCCCTCAGCTCCATTCCCCCATTCTCTCCTGGGCAGCTGAGCCCAGGAGGGTGGCCATGCCGAGGGCAGAGTACATGGGATCCAGAACAAGACCACCCATGGTGTGAACAGAGCCAGGGAAAAATATCCAGGATGGCAGACCGTGTGTGTGTGTATGGACGCTCACACGTGGGCCTGGGCTCCCCAGCAAGTCAGGGTCTTGTGAACCCCTCCGGGTACTGCTGTCAATCCCCAAATCCTCTCTCTCTCAGGCTCCCTGCGTGCTGCCCTCTGCCTGCAGAGGAAGGCAGGAGCCCTGCTCCAGAGTGGTACCCCAAGACCTGCCCGCCCTTCCTGAAGATCTCGGGGTGGTGATGGAGGGCTACTTGGCTACTCCAGCAGCTCAGAGATCCTCGGGTGTGGGAGACACAAGTCCTGCCACAGCCACTCAGAATGGAGGAGCCCCCGTGGTCGGGAGGGAGAGGGAGGAGAGGGCGATGGGACCACAGCTCGCAGCCCCCGTGGCCATCCCAGGGTACCTGGCAGATGGCTGCAGTGTGGTTCCCGCGTGGAGTGAGGGGCCTGACCTGGCTGCAGTCAGCCTAAGGACGACCCTCGGGCTTCGGGAGCAGGTCTGTTAGCGTGGGGGGCAGGCCCACAACTCAGGCAGGCGCGCCCCGAGGTCATGGCCCACCACACAGCACAGGTCTCCGCCCCTGAGGACAAACGCCTGACACCTACCTCGTGGCACTTGAAGAAGGGAGAGATTTCCAGGGTGGCCCGGATGTCCTTCAGCCTGTCCCGGTAGGCAATCTGAGAACAGAAAGATGCCCAGATTTTTAAATATATTGGGGGGGGGGGGTGTGGTGGGGTTAGGTGTCATTTAGCCTGTTAAGAGTTACTGACTGTCAGCGTGAGAGGGTCCTCACACTGATTATTTCAAGCTCCTCATCTAAAAAGGAAAAAACTGAGGCCCCATAAAGGCAGGGCAGCTGGGGCCCTGGTCCCACGCTTCCTTTACTCCACACTGCTTCGTGACAGGAGGTGCTGGGGTGGAGGGGAGTCAGTTCCAGGAGCCCCTTGCACAGGGGTTAAGTCTATTCTGGAATGCCAGCAGTGTGGAGGCAGCACCCAGGGAGCCCGGTTGCCATGGTGCGAACTTCCTGACGCAAACTTCAGTGCCCTGAACTTTTGAAAAGAACAGCATGAAAGAGCCAAAGCCACAGATCTCTCTGCCAGTGGCTTCTCCGCAGAGCTATGCTCGCCCTGGGGTGTCCACCCTCCCGGGGGGCTGCGAGGAGAGAAGCCCGTCGCACACAGGCACATAGGGTCCCCTCAACGCCCATGTGCAGCAGCGCCAGCCTGGGGCTCAGTGCCAGGAATAAACCCCTCTTGTCCAGGCACGGGCATCGTGCACTCTGTAGCAGCTCTGCTGAGCTGGGGCACCTGTCCCATGACTGAAGCCTCAGCTATTACCACAGGCCAAAGTCTCTCGGCTGGAAAAGGCGGGAGGGAGACTGCCCAGTACCAGCCAGTGCTGAGTCTCCTTAGAGAAGGGCTGTCTGGGTCCACCCCTCCTGCTCAGCAGTCCTGGCGAGCCCGTGCAGGAGAAGGTGCCTCTCAGGAGGGCTCCAGGGCCCACCTCCCTGGTGTAGTCAAGCCCCTGATCATCACAGTGTGCCCTGTCCTTGGGGTGTGGGGGCTCAACACGCCCTACCTCACATGATCCCAGTGCTCAGAGCATCTGTCCAGCCTGCTAACTGCAAATGAAGTCATCTGTCACGAACCTCTGCCACCCACACCTCCAGGCTCAGAGAGCCCGTGAGTTCCCGCTGGGGAGGGTGATGAGACATCTCACCCCCGTCCCCCGCACACTTCCCTCCCTCAGTCTCAGCCTGGTGGAGCGCTGGCCAGGCCTGGAAGTGCAGGGACCAGCAGGCTGCAGGCCCCCTGGGTGTGAGCCCCAGCTCCCCTGCTTTCCTCGCTGTGTACCCTTGACCACTCAGTTTCCTCATCTGTAAAATGGGGACAAGGATGCCGAGCCGCGGCAGGCGGCTGCTCTGAGGGTTTGGTGAGCACTTGGTGTAATACCTGGCAGGCAGTGGGCGGGGTGCGGTGGTTGGGGGGGAGCTAGAGGAATACAGCCTTGGAAAGGACTGGTCTGAAGGGGATGGAGGCGTTCTGGGGAGCTGAGTTTCTGGGGAAGGGAAAAAGCAAGCGCATGTTCACCCGCCGACAGGCTGACAACCACACCATCTCCCTCTCCACCTTCCAAGCAGAGGTTTGGGGCCAGCGTTTTCTGCATGGGTACCACGGCTCAGTCTTGGGCTGGGCAGTAACGCCCAGAGAGGGCCCCGCCCCCTTTGCGGGGGGGCGCCCGACTCACCAGGATGTTCGGGTTCCCTTTAGTGAATTCTCTGAAGGCCTCAATCACCTGCTCCCTCGTTTTGGTCTTCTTGAAGTCCCGGTTCACAGAGCCGTCTTCTTTCTGAAAAGAATGACACCCACCCGGGAGGCAGTTCAGCAGACAGCCCACAGGTGGGCACTGCACACATTCCCCCACCCCATGCCTCAGAGCCAGGAGCCCCAAACTGACCCCCAGGCAGTGAGGTGCCCGTGCGCAGCACCAGGAGGCAGGCGCCGGACTGACCAGGCATGGGGCGGTTAGTGGGACAGCACAGCAGAGGGGCGCCCGACCTGGGCCCTGGCTGAGGAGAGGGAGCGGTTGGCACCAGCGTCTCAGCCAGAGGAAGAGCATCAGGGAGGCCTGGAGGCCTGAGGGGCGCCTGGGCCAAGATGCGGGAGCAGGGCCATGAGAGCTGCCTGTCCTGAGGGTCCCGAGTGTGAGCAGCGGGGCTCTGAGGGAGCCGTATGGGCCTCCGCTGCCCCTAGAGGCCCGGAGCGCCAGCACCATGGAACCTGGGTGCCAGAAGGTCCCTGCTGCCCAGGGACACCCTTGCTCCCCACAGGAGAGAGAAGCCCCTTGCCCCACATTCAGATTCCCTTTGTAATTATAGGTCTCTGACTTAGGTTCCCTAAAAGCCGAGGTTTAACAGCCCACCCAGCTCGCAGCCCCGCCCAGCACACAAAATGGGTCCATCTCCTGAGCCGGGTGCTATGTCTGTTCCAGGCAGACCAGGCAACACGTGAGGGTTAATTAGCACCTCTGTGAGGAAATCTGTTCTTTAAGATCAAAGAGTGAGAAAGAATGTCTCTCCTAGGAGCGCCCAGACATGGATCTGTGCACCCCAGGAGCTGAGCTTAAGGCACTGTGGCTGCCTCTGCAAGAATGGGCAGGACCCTGGGCAGAGGGAGAGAGCGGTGGGCTGGGCCTTTCCCACCCCACAGAGGGTCTCTGTAGGGGGGACTAATGGAGGGGAGAGGCTGATGGAGAGCTGGTAAAGGCAGCTGGCTTCTCTCAGAGCCCGAGAAGACAGGCTGGGGGCTGCTCCCACACAGCTGGACATCAGACAGACCAGAAGATCCAGCTTGAGATGGAGAGAGAGGTAAGGGGGAAAGCAGACTGCTTCAGACAGATCCAGAAAGGAAAAGGAGCGCTGAGAGGAAGAGGATGTGCATATAACAACACTGGATGCAAAAAACAGCAAAAGCTGACTTCAGAAGACAAGGGAGGGGCAAGCGGCTTTCTCAGCTCGTAAAGCAGCCGTCCCAGGGGCCACTGCCCAGCAGAAACTTCCACCCAATGCCATCTGCAGGGAGGCCGCCCCGGCTTCACTTGCTCGGGAGTCATGCCCTACTCTGGGCAAGCGCCAGCCAACACGAGCCAAGAATGGGCAGAGAAGAGAAATCCAAGAACGTTCAGGGACTGTCCTCCTCTGACAGGGATGGCTGCCTGAGACCAGGGGGCCAGCACCTCACACCATGCTGCTTGGGGCGAAACGCACGTCTGAGCAGACGCCCAGATCCAACAGCAAGGGCAGTGTCTGGGAGCCTGGCTCTGGGAAGAGAACTCTCAGGCCCTACTCAAATGAGTGAAGGGGAAAGAAAGGAGAATGAGGTGACTCGGAAGTTGGGGGGAGGCCTCGGAGCAGGCTCCCCAGAGGTGTTTGGTGACCTGGACGGAGCAGTGCCTAGTCCTGCCCGCCTGGGCAGACGACTAGGATGTCAAAGGAGCTAGCAGGCTCCCTCCCTTGCCTGCATCTCACTGCAAGTCCTCATTTTGGGACCCTGGGCAGAATGAGCCAACTCCCAGCCCTGGCATCCAGGCAGGGCCCTGCTGGGTGGGTACTCAATGCCAGGCATGGTCTGGACTGAAGGCAGGGTCATTGGCAGAGCGCTTACTGCTGGGCAGGGCTAGAAGGCACCCCTGCTTCAAGGCCCCAGCCCCCTCCATGGCCATCCCACCTCAGACCAAGGAGAAGGCCAATTTCCCCAAACGTCTGTCCCTGAGGCTGGCTGCCCATGCCCTGGCTCTGTACTGGGAGGAATCTTACAGCCTCTGAAGGACCCCTGGGGCGAATGTTGGTGGAATCCAAGGACCCAGTCCTTTTCCATCCAGGAGCTGGGCGGCTTGGGCAGCTTCAGGCCCCACCTGGCCATCCTCACCTTGATGCCCTCAATCCTGAACCCAAGGGTGGCCGTGGAACTGATGGTTTCCCTCCACTGCATGTACCGTGGCTTGGTCACGGCCCGCTGGGCTTTCTCCTCCTCGGTTGGGGCCTCTGGGTCCACCTCAATCATCTTCTGGTACATGTCCTTCCGGAGGCTGGGCTTCTTCCGGGCCTTCGTGAGCTCCTCTTCCAGGTAGGTCCTGCGAGGGAAAGGAGGCCACATGAGGGCTGCTGGCTGGACCGAGGCCCACTGGCACTTTGCCCAAGGGCTGCAGTCAGCTCGGCCAAGCCAGGCTCACGCAGGGCGAGCACACGTTGGGTTGGGCTGGGCCTGGCTCTTGACAGAGACTGGGGCAGCCTTGCCTAACAGGGGCAACTTCATTCCGGGACCACTGGGAAGGCCTGACAAAGCCCAAGGAGCTCTTCCTTCTCGGGGAAGCTCACAGGACCAGCAGGGGAGGAGGAGGCAGGGCAGCTTAGGAGCTTGTCCAGCTGGGGTGAGGATGGGGAGGGGGCTGAAGGCAGGTCCATTCAGGGCCCAGCTTCCCTGCCCCCAGCGTCTGCCTGGGACCCTCCCAAGAAGTGAGGGCTTCGGAAGCTAGCACCTGTGTGGGTCTGGGAGCATGTTCTGTGCCCCTACCCCGCCAATCTCCCTGGTGCTCCTGAGGGCACTCTCTGAAGAGGGAACACCTTCTTGAGTGAAAAGGCCAGGCCAGAAGGCAGTCTCCGAAGGAGCCACAGTGCTGCAGGGAGAAGCAGACGGCGGGGAGGAGAGGGGAGCCTCGGGGCTCCCTCTGCTACAGAAAAGACGTGCTGGGCTCTTTCTGCCTCTCAGACACCAGGTCTTGAGAAGACACAGTTAAGCAAACTGTTTCACCACCGCGCCCTCTGCACAGGTGTCGGGGGCGGGGCGGGGGGGAAGCCTGCAGGCCCAACTGGCAGGGGTCCCCTAGAAACCAGCGGACATAACAGAAGTGGGGACGGTACAGACTCTGGGCAGCCTGGCACTGAATTCCTGGCCCCAGGCCGCCTCCCTGACCCCCAGGGCCAATGGAGTGAGTCAACTCCCCTGCTGCACACCCCAGGGCCAACGGGGTGAGTCACCCCCCTGCTGCACATCAGACGCCCACCTTCCTCCCTGCTCCTATTTCAAACTCCCCGTCACCCCCACAACGAGCTCAGCTGCTGTCTGTGACCCTTCCTGAGACAGAAATCTGCAGCGTCAGTTGAGTAGAGGGAAGTTTTCTCCCCGGGCCAGTGTGGGTAGACACTGCCCATGTGGTGGCCTGTGACAACCAGCCTGGCCTCCGCTCACCATCTGTCCCGGGGGGCTTTGCTCCATGGCCACCCACCTCTAACCTGCCAGTGTGGGACCCAGAACACACTAGTCAAATCTAAATCTATTAAAAAGTTTCCAGAACCACTGGACCAACTCTTAACAAGAAAGAAGCAAATCTTTGGGTGTGAACTTGGGCCTGGTCATTTAGGGCCTTCCAGAGAGTGATGAGGGCTTCCTGGGTAGCTCAGCTGGTAAAGAATCTGCCTGCACTGCAGGAGAGCCCGGTTTGGTCCTTGGGTCAGGAAGTTCCTCTGGAGAAGAGATAGGCTGCCCACTCCAGTATTCTTGGGCTTCCCTGGTGGCTCAGACGGTAAAGAATCTGCCTGCAATGCGGGAAACCTGGGTTTGATCCCTGGGTTGGGACGATCCCCTGGAGGAGAGCATGGCAACCCACTCCAGAATTCTTGCCTGGAGAATCCCATGGACAGAGGAGCCTGGCAGGCTACGGTCCGTGGGGTCGCAAAGGGTGGGACATGACTGAGCAACTAAGCACGGCACAGCACAGGGAATGATGAAGACCAAAAGGAGGTGGTCTGCCTTGGTTGTGCCCTCTACACACACATGCATACACACACCACTGTATGTACGCCCATGCACACAAACACTACTGTGTACAAAGCCAGGTCAGCGATGATGAGAGCTCCAGGGCAGAGGCTGTGGGCAGGAGGCCTCTGTGTGGACTTGTGTCGTGCTGGCCTGTGTGTTTATTTGTGTGTGCGGTGTGGAAGGGGCTGCCATCCCAATGCTCCCGAGTGCACTGCAGGGGCCTGCAGGGCGGGTGGATGGGTGCACTTCTGCAAAGATTTCTCAGCAGCTCCTTAAACAGGAAGCAAGCCTCAATGTCAAATCCCTTTCCACACAGGGCTTTCTTCAAAAAGGGACCCGCGCAGCTCAATCTGGGCAGAGCTGCTCACCTTCCAGGGAGGAAAGAGCTGGGCAAATGCCCACAAGGGTCATGAGCCGGGTGGTGGGGTCAGGGGTCCACTGAGGGTGTCCTGACACCGGCCCAGCCCACCTCGCCCACCCCCGCAGGAAGGTCATGCCTCCATGTCACGTTGAGGAGCAGAGGCCAAGGGGAGAAGCCACAAGATGAAGCAGAGGGAGGGCTCCTCTCAGGAAGGCAGCCGGCCCATGGGGAGCCAACAGGTGACACACCAAAGCCACCCATTCCCACCACCCTCTCCAACCTGCTTCCACAAGGGCAGAGGTGCTACAGGCAGCTCGTTCTCTGCCTGCCAGTCCCCGGCCCGAACATCAGGAAGACACTCCTGATTCTCCAGACACAGAGTTATAGGTTAAATCGAAGAAAACTCCTAGAGCAAAGCAGGCTGATGTCCTTGTGGAACCGGGGTCCCAAGAACGTCCCTCGTTAGGACGCCACAGTTGCCTCCATCACCTTTTCCTCAGGCTCCACCACAGCTGAGGCTCAGACTGCTGATCGGTCCTTCCACCACGTGACAAGTCTGTGATGAGTCTGAGCCCCTCCTGCTGGGGACGCAGGGTCTGTGGTGGCCCCGGCTCCAGCCTCCTCCCTCTGACAACCACAGAGCCCCTGGGCAGGGCCAAGCTGCAGCCCAGGCTAGACTGGCAGTCAGAGGCCTGCTGCAGAGGTGGGCGGTGTGTCTATCTGGCTGCGTGGCCCTGACGAGTCCCTTAGCCTCTGGTGACAAAAGCCTCCTGACCCAGACCGACCTGAGGCCCATCTGCCAGGATGGCTGTAAGAGGTCTTCTACACTTGGAGCACAGAAGGGCCCTCCACACTCAGGACCCAGGAGACAGGGAAGGTGGGGCTGGAGGGGGACTGGTTTGGGGGAGGCCTTTCCCTTTCCCTCCACTCGGGCCCTCACTTGCCCACACTCTCCGTCTCCAAGCTCTGCCCAGGACTGAGCTAACTGTGTCCCAGCCCTGCTGGTGGCTCCCGAGAGCCCTGGGTGCAACAGGACAGGTGGCAGAGAGAGTGGGCAGCCCTGGTGAGAGGGGGTGGCTCCTGTCCCCCACAGCCTGCCAGGGAACAGACGGACACACTGGCAGCCTTTCGGGACTGACTGGCCACACGTTCTTCCCACGGGGTGTACTTTTTTTGGCCGTGGTCTGGCTGTACAGCCATCAGAGTTTTTATGTGTCTCCCCTTGAGAGGGTGCTTCCTAGTGCATCACACGAGTGCCTTCCAGGCACAGAAATTAAGACACTGGAGAAGAGCAGTGGCCAAGAGGTAGCTGGAGGGATGTTCTGTCTCCTCCCTGGTGGGCTGGAGATGGGACGAAGAAGGCTGGGAGGCTGGGGACAGTGCCAGAGCAAAGACTGGGACCTATACTTACCCACCCCTTCGTCCCCGCCCTCAGGGCACCAAGGGGACATGGCAGGCCAGCCTGCAGGGTCTGATTTTATGACAACTCCCAGGAGGAATGAAGAGGGAAAGAAAACTGACCGGCTTGCCTGCTTCTCTCCTGCACGCACGCACGCACGCACGCACACACACTCTCACACACATTCCTCTTTCTCAATCTCCTCTTTTAAGAAGTAAAACTGCTTAAACCATCCAAAGCAAACACAGGCTCCAGCTGTGAGCTCTGCGGCTGGGAACCTGGTCTCCCCAGCGAGCAGCGGGTGGGATGGAGGAGCCGGCGTCTGGCCGCCTCCTCTCGGCACCTGCAGCTGGGCAGCTCTCTGAGGCCTGCGGGGACTTCCCCACCCGCTGCCCTGCTGGGGAGAAGGAGCTACTCTGTGACTGCTAAGTTGAGATGGTCAGAGTCTGAGAGATGAGGAAACCCGACCAGCAAAGAAGGGCTGGCGGCCAGGTCTCAGGGCCACCCCGTCTCCTCCAGCCCACTCCTCCTGTCTCCTTCCCTCCTGGGTCCTGTCTGGGCAGGGTCTGGGGTGGGGTGGGGGGACCCAACTCCACATACAGGCCGCCCACGTACCCATCTGGCCGTGTGTCCTGCCCCTGACCCGGGAACACACAGCTGCCAGGCTGAGGCCACCACCAGCCCCAGTCCAGGAGGCAGCAAGCTGGTGCCTGTTGTCAGGGCCTCTTGTGCCCCTGGACTTCTTTCTCCATTGCTCCGTTATGGCAGGCTCGAGTCTTTTGGCAAATCAACACGATCTACTGACCAGTCCCTTCTTCCCACTCACCGGCATGCGGACAGGAGTAGAATGGGATAAGAAGAGCCTCTCCTCCAGTTGCCCCCCTGGTGACCCATGTAACAGGAAGCCGCCCCCGCTGCTCGCCCCAGCAATCCCGCCTGACCAAATGGGCAGCCCTCTCCGTGGGGAGGCTCCGCACTCCTCCAGGTCCCCTGGGTCCCTGGCTCGCTGACGAAGGAAAGGGGTCGTCCTGGGCAGAGCCAGTCTCCCGGTCCCCTCCGCACATATGCGAGATGATCAGGGTGGGGTCCACCCAGACCCCTGGCCCGTCCTCACACACACGAGGCCTCAGAGACAGCCCAGAAAGCCCCCGCCTCCTGGGATCCCTGAGCGCCGCCCTGCCCAGTATCTGCTGCCCGGCCAGCTGGGTGCCGAGGAGTGGGCGGCCCCGCCCCAGAAGCCCGGCTCACCTGACGCCCATCTTGCAGTCCATCACGCACGGCGAGTCGAAGTCAGCCAGCAGGTCGTCCATCTGGTTGTAGCGCTCCCCGTCCTTGACCACGTCCCCATGGTAGGCAGGCACGAAGGGCTTCAGCACGTCGGCCATCAGCCTGTCCAGGCAGCGCTGCTCCGACTCACAGTGCTTCTTCAGGATCCTGCCGTTGGCAGCCGCCTTGAAGCTCCCTGCGGAGCAAGGTGGGAGGAGACCCTGGGTCTCTGGCCCGGGCCGTCCCTGCCCTGACCTCCAACCCTGCATACACGCCCTCCATCACGGGATGCTGCGGGGTTGGCTAAGCACAGGGCTCAGGGCGTGCCCAGGTCCCCGCTGGTGGAACAAGCCCTTTAGGGGGAGTGGGGGCAAGTCCCAGTCTCCCCCACACCCAGACGGCAACTCTGGGCTGGTTCCCTGACTTCCCAGACCCTAGGCTCCTCCTCTGAAGTTGGAAGCAGAGCAATGCTCACAGCTGGAGGGTGAGCAAAGCTAATAGAGGTCTGGGCAGGACCTACGTACCCCCTCTTATGTGATTTCTACCACCCACCCCACCATTGACCCTTCCCAGCCACGAAGGTGTCTCCTTCTCAGTGGAGAAGCGCTGATAGGATGGGACTTAGTGCCGGGACAGGGAGACTGGCAGAGAAGTGGGGATCCCACACTTCTGAGCCACACCCTCAGGCAAGTATTGAGGAAGGGTGTCCGTCGGCCTGCCTTGAGCTAAGCCAACGTGGTTGAGGATATAAAAATATGTCAGACCTTGTGCTGCCCTGAAGTCCACAGGCAGCCGCTGAAACCCCCTGATGATGGATGGATCATTACAAAGGATGATGCGTGACAAAGGGCCATGGCTAGTGGGCTAGACAGCTCTAGACGTCCTCTCCTGTCACTGAGGGCCACCTGGAGACCTCACGGCCAGCCCAGGGCCTGGCCACTGCAGCCAGCACTCCACACCGTCTAACATTCGTGGAGTGACCTGTCCGTCTCTCCCACCAGCTACAAGTCTCCTCTGGGACAGACACTGTATCTGCATTCATGCAGTTACCCGAGGAGCACGGTGAGGTGAGCATACAACAGGCACTTGGGGAAGCAGTTAGCTTTGTCTCTTTGTCCAGGGTGACAAATGGCAGGCGAGCTAAAAAGATGGATGATTTTGTTTGAGTTAAAAGGAAAGATTGAAAGAGACAGCGACTGAAGGGGCAGGTGTGTGATATGCGAAGGGGTGATGCAGACTATGGACAGGGCGACAGTCACGTGCATTTTCAAGGCAGTGTTAGGGCCCTTCTCTTGGAGAGCATCTCTATTCGGAACCTTGAACTCCCGGAATATCCAGGGCCGCCCCCGACACGTGCTGGTTGCCTCCCCAGAGAGCCAGGCGTCCCGGGAGAGCTGCAGCTACCTGCGTGTCCTGCCAGCTGGATCCAGGGGTACTTCTTCTTGAAGGACATGACAAACGGAGACCAGTGCACCATGTTTTTTATTTTCCTCCATGATTTGCTCTAGAAACAAGCAAACGAAAAACTCAACGTTAGAAGCAGAACTACTACTTTCTGGTTAGGATGAATTCAAAGCCAGGTAAGCTCTGGCCACAGGACGAGAGGTGAGTGCCACGCCCACAAAGCAGGCGGCTCTGAGGACCTCGCCTCCAACATCTATGTGGCATATATCTAGGGGGCTTTGCTCGTTTGTACAAACGGGCTGAGCAAAACACCCCGAGTCAAGGGGACAGGCTCCGACACGCTCTGAGAACAAAGGGCAGGTGGGGCAGAGATTCTCTATCCAGGGCTGACCCCATCCCATGCCACGCCCCTGTCAGGGGACAGCTAAACCCACACTGAACTTCTTCGTGCCCCTCTTGAGGCTTCAGTTTCTTCATCTGTCTAGGGAGGGTTCAGTTGGTCCCCATGCTCTTTGGATCGGTGGACACTCTAGGACTCTGGAAAATGACCTCTCTCATCCCAACAGCAAGGGCTCATAAGGGGAAGACCAGAGAGGTTATGGTCGCCCCGCAGCAGCGTGCCATCTCACTCTGCACTGGCACAGGCGGCGGCAGCAGAGGCAGCTCTCGCCTATGAGAGGTGTGAGGAGACTTTAAAGGGAATTCCCCGGGGATAAGAATGGGTTGTAGACATGAAGATCAAGTGTTTTGAGCCCCTGAAGAGGGTGATGAGAAATGAACTGAGAAGCATTTCAAGTTCCTGAGAAGTGGATCCCTGAAGCAGCAAAACCACAGACAGTAAACCCCCAAGACTCTTTGCTGGGAAGGGGAAGCTGGGAATTCTGCAGAAGAGGGGGTCCTGCTTGGACAGGGCACCCTGGAGAGGCAGCTCTTCCTTTCCTGTCCTGCACCATCTGCCAGCAGCCACCCAGAGGATGCTGAATGGACTCCCCAAGAGTAAATCAAGGTTAAATTGGTCTCCTTTGTTTTTTTCTCCATGGTGAGACTCAGCTACTTCTGTCATCAAGTTTTCAAGTTAAAATCTGTTTAAGGAGAAAAATTCTTCCCTACGTGAACCTGCCAATGTTTGCCCCATCCCAGAAACCCTCGCTCTACCATCAAGACCTATTCTATCCTTAAGTGAGGGCAGCGCTGTCCGGCCACATGACAAAGGGCTGGCCTCATTGACAAGGGTGTTTTTCCTAGGTCCTTCTGATGGAGATCACCAAAGAAGGCTAAGGAAAGCCAGTGTTTCTTATCTAAGCACCCAGAAGGCTGCACAAATACTCAGGGCAGACAATGCATGAGGGCAGCAATGGGAAAATCTAGTTACATGAGACAACGAATCAAGTGATGGTCTGTTCGACCCAGGGGGAAGACGTTTAGGTGGGTCCAAAAGAAAAGTGCATAGTGGTCACCACCTTCTGATCACACTCCTGCAACAGAGCTCAGAGGGGCCGAGGGGCCGACAGGTTCAGAGCCGTGTTGGAGGTGGGGGAAGGTACAGTGTTCTCCAACCAGGGCTAAGCTGACCCCATCCTATACCATTCCCCCATAAGAGGTCAACTAAACCCACACTGACCTTTTTTTTTTTTTTGGCCTTGCAGGCTTAGCTGCTCCATGGCACGTGGGATCTTAGTTCCCTGACCAGGAATCGAACCTGCATCTCTCACACTGAAAGTTGGGTTCTTAACCACTGGACCACCAGGGATGTCCCCCCACATTGCCCTTTTTCACAAACCTTCTTGGGGCCTCAGTTTTCCTATCTGTCTAGGGAGAGATGGACAACTGGTCCCCCATGCTCTTTGGTCCTGTGGACACTCTGCTGCCGCTGCTGCTGCTGCTAAGTCGCTTCAGTCGTGTCCGACTCTGTGCGACCCCATAGACGGCAGCCCACCAGGCTCCCCCGTCCCTGGGATTCTCCAGGCAAGAACACTAGAGTGGGCTGCCATTTCCTTCTCCAATGCATGAAAGTGAAAAGTGAAAGGGAAGTTGCTCAGTCATGTCTGACTCTTCGCGACCCCATGGACTGCAGCCCACCAGGCTCCTCCGTCCATGGGATCTTCCAGGCCATCGCCTTCTCCATGTGGACACTCCAGAACTCTGAAAAACGACCCTTCTCACATCCCAAGATAAAGGGCCCCTCAGAGAAAGATGAGAGACCCTGATCTGCAGATGTAGTAACAGCAGAGAACCCAGGGAGGAGTGTCAGCTGCCGGGGTGGGGCTGGGGGTGGGCCGATGCAAAGGCTGAGGCCTGCTGGGAAGGAAGGCTGACCCCCAGAGGCGGTCTAAGGGCAGACTTGAGGGGGCAGAAGACTCCTGAAGGGAGCGGGGCCTGTGAGAACAGGGGCCCAGGACCAGGGTTTAGAGGAACTGGGCCATGTGTGCTGGGAACGCGAGCTGGAAGCAGTGGTTGATAAGGGCGAGTAGGCAAGACCGGCTCTGGATGCCGGGCTGAGATGGTTGGACTCAGGGGACTGTGGTGTGGGAGAGACCTGGCTCCATCCACTCCTCACCAACCTGGGACATGTTCCGGACCCTTCCTGAGGCCCTATTATCTTACCTGTAAAATGGGAATAACACATAGCTTCCTTTGGTCCCAGGAGGTAAAGCCATTAGGAGCTCACAGGCACAGAGGTGTTTGTGGAAGAGTCTTAGTGGTCTGAGTTCAAGGAAGAGTGTCCTTGAAGTCACCCCAAGAATAGTCAGTCTGGATATAAGTTTACTAAAGAATAAAGGCCATGGAGCTGGGGCTGGGCCAGACCCACCCAGTTGGGATGCAGCTCTTTGGGGACCCACCAGGACCCACTGGGCAATGGGCCTGGGACGCAGGAGGCAGGAGGGAACCGATGCTGGCTGAGAAAAGCCAGGCTCCGGCCCAGCAGGGGCATCTGAGCTGTGAAACCTCTAGGTCCAGGGGTCTAAAAAGGAGAAGGGTGCTCCAGGGCAGGGGTCCTCTGATGGCTTATGGGACCCAAGAGCCTCCCAGCATGGCTGAGCTCTAAGTAAACGGGACCTTTTTCTGGGTAGCTTCCCTTTTCCCACAACTCCTCCACAAGGAAGCAATTCTTCAACGTGAAAATGGGCCCCACGTGGCCAAGGCCAGAGAGCCCGCCCCTTCCAAGGTGGAATATTCCACTGGGCCGGGTGTGCACACCAGGGGATTTCTCAACTGCGCTGGCAGCAGCATGCAGGGGATTTTCCTGTGGTTTTAAATAGCAGCACCCAGGCCGTGCCTAAGGTCGCTGCCAAACATTAAACAGAAAAGCAGATCCCGGTCCAGGCCCAGGAAAGGAGGCTGCAAAGTGATCATGGTCCCCCCATCCCCAGCCCATAGGAGCAGAGAGAAACAGAAAGGTGGGAGGTCGCAGAGAATCAGTTCCCCTACGATGCTGCCGGAGACCCCAGCACCCATCCAGGGACCACCTGCTCCAGGGAGAAGCCATGTCCCAGGCAGCCGGTTCCAGAAGGCAGGCGGGGGCTAGCCGTCTCCCTCCGAGCCCCTCGCTGGAGGAAGCCACAGTTCTCAGAAGTGGAGGCCAGGCCTCTCCCCCCACCCAAGACAGGAGGCCAGCAAGACAGGAGAAGAGCCCGACAATCTGGAAGAATTCCATCTCAAGGAGTTGATCATCTTTTCCCTCCGGGGAGAGCCTCAAGAGCGTCCGTCACTGGAATCAGACCACAGCCCCAGGTCTTGAGCTTCTTGAGCCTAGCTATGTCAGACACACAGGCAGCCCTCACAGGCCTTGAAAGGGGTGTGGCCAAGGGTGCCTGGCCCTCCCTCCAGGGCAGCGCTGGCTGCCTGCTGATCTCGCTGGCTCCGGTCCTCCACCACCTCCCAGTCACCAGGGCTCTCTGGACACCCTCCGCTGACCCTCCCTGGAATGCCCCCGAAGCTCCACCTGCCTGACACGCCCCCTGACCTCTCTGGGCGGCAGGGTCCTTACATGTCAATCTGAGGAGTCAGCTAGCTGAGTCAGGCAAGCTCAGCTCTAATGCACTCCTTACTCACACGCAGATCTGGAACCGGCTTAACTAAATGGATAAGCTGGGGTGTTTCCCTCCAGTCTGCTGAGCATGACAGAGCAAAGGGGACGGCTCTCAGAAAGTGCCTGCAAGCTGGCATCGTCTGTCGTCTCACCAGGAGGGCTCATTTCCCTAGACGTGCAACAGGATGGGCGCCAGCCTACCCCAGCACTGACTCATCGCTTATAGGCTCTCACTATGTGACAGGAGCTGGGCCGGGCACTTTACGGCCTCATTTCTCATCTTCAAACAGCCCCATGGTGGACAGGAGTCCACCTCTGGAAGATGAAGAATCTTACTAGTTGAATTGTTTCCCAGTCATTCCACTCTCCTCCCAGCCCCAGGTGCCAGTTCATCCTGGGAACCCCACACCAAGCTACCAACAGCAGTGTCTATCCACAAGCAGGGCCCCTCCCAGCCCAGAGCATGCTGGATGAGGTGACGGGGACAGAAAATCGGGCGGGAAGGACGAGATTTCTTCAAGGCGGTTCTCCTGGGCAGCCAGGGCACAAGGCTGCTCAGGGGGAGGGGATGTTCAGGCTGCTTCTTCAGCAGAGGGGCCCAGAGTCTTGGGGAGATGCTCCACGACTGACCACTAAAACCCCAGACAGGTCTCACTCTGGAGCTGGGCAGGGACCACTTCCAGCTTAGCCACCAGGTGACACTGGGCTCGCCCATGAGTCAGATCAGACCAGACAATCGTTCCTAGACTGTGGCTGGGATCCTGCACTTGGGATGTTCTTGGGCGGCATTCCAAGGGGAAAGCGAGCCCCACAAAGCTGATGGCCTGTCAAGCAAGACGGCAGGGGGGCGGGGGGCGGAGGCGCCCATCTCTCACTTTGATTCTGTGCTGGATGTAAGTCAACTGCAGACTGGAAGTAAGGTTTTTCGTGGGCTTGGACAACCTGGCTCCACAAATCCCTAGATGACTGCCTGGACGCCTGGGCTAAATAAGCACTGGTCTGGATTTTGCTCTGTTTTCTTACCTGCAAGCAGGGCTGGAGGGCCTTCTGCTGACGTTTGCTACAGCCCTGACCTTGCTCTGTGAGAGGTAGGGTCTTGTTCTCTTACTCTGGTTCCACAGGAAAAGGCGCAGAACCCTAATGCACCCAGAGAAGTTCAGGAGGATCAGAAAACAGCCAGCCCCAGCGGGCAGAAGCTGGTCCTTTAAGACTCGAGAGATGAGTGGTGCTCTGACACTGCTCTGGCCGGTTCCCTCCCTTCATACCTGACTTGAAGGGAGCTCAAATATTCAGAGAATGTGGAGAGGGATTTGCAGTGGGAGAAAAAAAAACCCAACAACAACAAAACCCCAACCCTCTTCAAGCTTGAGGTGACAGCAGTCACCTGGAAAGGGAGTTTCAGAACCTGGCAAACATGCGCCGAGCCCTCTCCAGCCTCTAGGTGCCTTTGGAAGGCTCGGGGCCTAACACATCCTGTCTCACTTTTCCCTCCGCATCTTTGCCCGAAGATTCCAGGCCTCAGGGCAGATGTGAGTTTACTCCCTATAGGCGACCCCTCCACCCAGCAAATGAGCCTCAGAATGCCCGGGGCAGCCCTGGCCAGGAAAGCTGCTCCTCACCCCCACTCTGGCCTAGACTCCAATCACCCGGAGCCCTTGAGAGCCCAACGCGGAAACGATCCACTGGCCGGTGGGGCTGCCGGGGCCCCAGGGAGGAAGCCTGGGCAGCGTCTCTGATTCTGTGTTTATCTTAACCAGACTCCAAGCTTCCCAATGATGCTAATGGCTCCTGGGCAAACGCCGCCTTCCGGATGGTTCCCCCAGCCAGTTATCTGCCTCGTGCTGCATGGAACATTGCCTTAAGACAAATAAAAGGGCTAAATAGGATGACCTCAAAGCCGGGCCATCAAACAGGCAAAAAGGACTCGTGGAGATGAAGAAGAGAAAGATGAAGGTGGGAAAGCAGGGACCCAGAGCCAAGGCTAGGGGATGAGGGGGCCTCCGGCCACCCTACCCACAGGATGCTTCAGCTGCCGTCAGGATCGGCTGCATGATACACAGGGCCCAGTGCAAAGCAAAATTCAGGCCCTGGGTCCAGAACTTGTTAAGAATATCAGGATGGGGAGGCACGGCATGCACCAAGCGTGGGGCCCCTTTGAGGGCCCGTGGGGACTGCATGCTCTCACTCCCCCGGGAGGCCGGCCCTGCCTCCTGGGGTGGAAACAGCCCTGCTGTTAAGCAGCAGCAGGTGACTTGGGGCTTGCAAAGCCTTCTGGCTCCTGACCTGCTCCCTCTCTGCCGATGGCCACAGACTGCTGGGAGGGGAGGGCTGGAGATTGAAGGTGCTTAAGGTTCTCCTTGGGGGGCTCCCAGCAGTACACCCCAAAAATCACAGAAGGGGACTGATGTCCTCAGCTCCCCTCTCATTCACCCTCTGCACATTCCTCAGGGCCTGGCCTTGCTCTCTGCTTGCTCGTGACCTCTTTCTCATCCACTGAGTAGGGAATGGGCCCGGCAGTGGCGTCAGAGCCGAGTACCAATTCAGCCCCCACAACAGGAGGGCGGGCTGCCCAGGGTCAACACCATCTTCTCCTCGGCTCAGCCCACACTGCCCTCCGGGGCCTGCTTCCTGTCTTCTTTTGAGCCACTGCCTGCTCCTCCAAACCAATGCTGTGTCTCTCCACAGAAGTTGGGATGGGTGGAGAAAAAAGGGGTAGTGACCTGGGGGAGCAGATGCCCCTTTGCTAGAGGACTGCCTCATACGTAGTAGGAGGTTTCCAGGCCTGGTGCCCCTCCCCCACCACGGAGGTATCTGCAGGTCACTAAACACACCTTTGGGCTTTGCTGGTGGCTCAGACGGTAAATAATCTGCCTGCAATGCAGGAGACCTGGATTCGATCCCTGGGTTGGGAAGATCCCCTGGAGAAGGGAATGGCAACCCACTCCAGTTACCTAAAGAATCCCATGGACCGAGGAGCCTGGAGGGCTACAGTCATAGGGTCAGAGAGTCAGACACAACTGAGCCTGTAAGCATACACACACACAAACACACCTTCTCTCAGGACTGCGAGATTCCGCCGGCAACTCCTGGCTCCATAAACCCCTCCCCACCCGCCCTCAACACTTTCAGCCACCAGGGACTTTTCACAAGCATGGGTACAGAGGCAAAGGACTCCACTAACCCCTAGGCAGCTCAGAGACCCCTTTCCCTAGAAGCCCTTCCTCTGTTTGAGCAGGGTGCTCCCAAGGTGCCCTGGGCACACCTGCTCCCCACTTCTCCTCTGGGTGAGTGTAACCCTCCAGAGACCCAGGAGTCCCTGCACCTGGCCCCACCAGATACTCAGCCAGCGCTTGCAGAGAGGGTCCCCGGGAGAGGCCACCACCATTAGCTAGGCCTGCAGCTGTGAGAGGTCCCCCATGGCTCAGCAGGAGGGCGACCACATCCAACGTCACCCATGAGGAACCTGGTCAAAATCGCTCGAAGCAAGATGAAGTTGCAGGCCTCTGCGGGCTCTGCTCCCCTCCTAACAGCCCCAGCGGAGTCTGGACTGTCTCAGACAAGCAGGCCTCTTGAAGACAGCTCCTCACAACCCCACTTCATCCACGGCAGCCGGCCTCCCTGCAGCTTCCCTTCCCACTGGCTCTGCCAGGCCTGCCGCTGTTTCCGCCCTGCAGATTCTCTGTACTCTTCCCCTCCACCTCGAGTCTGTCCAAAGTCCTCTACCTCTGAGGCAGGCCACAGAATTGGATTTTGTTTCCAGAAGGCACACGACCTAGGTTTTGGAGTTAGAATGATCCCTTGCTCTGCTGCTTCCCAGCTGCAGCTGTGAGCAAGTCTTCGAACCTCTCCTGCCTCAGTGTTCTCATCTGTAAACTGGGCATGATAACCTCCCACTGGCCACCCCACCAAGTTAGAGAGAGAACTGAAGAAGCTGTAACACATACACATGGGTGCTCTGTATACTGTCATGGAACAGGTGAACCTTAGATGTTCACTTTGTTTGTACTTCTGTGTACAAGCTTTTATCTTTCTTTCTTTCTTTTAGAAAATTGAATGGTTTTCTCCTCCGAGGCATAAGACTGGCAAAAAATCCACTGGGCACTTCTAGAGGGTCAAATCATTGCCAGTGGCAAGCAGATGAGCTAACTGTGTGATTAACTGCTTACAACGCTTCCCTTTGGATGTTCGAGGTAGCTGGGAACCCGCAGGGCGGCTCCCAAGGCCTCCGAGCTCCATGACTCAGGGAGAGCAGAGGCGGCCAGTGCCCAGGTGTCTGGACACCAGTTTCTGGTTCAGAAAGTCAGTAACATTGCTAAAAAGAGAAAGAAGAGCTTCCCAAAGAACTCCATTTCACACATGTGTAACTCTGCTAGGCTCCAGTGAAGAAAATAATAAACAGTGAGACTGCTGAACGGATTTCACTTTATACTGGGGTTTACACACTCTTCTTAACCCCTTTCTCACCTGAGTTGTTCCCTCAATATTCTACTCTCTCCTCCAGCACTTCCCTTTTCATTTAAGTAGATCACCTGGCTAATTTTTATTTTCAGATAATTATAAAGAGTATCTTTTTTTTTTTTCTGAGTGAAAGAGATAAGGGAAAATCTCTAAAATATCAGAAAAGGGAAATTATCTCTGTACCCCATGACTCTCCAAAGCAATACAGCCATAATCCTTTGCCGTGTTGCACACATGTGCACGCAAGTATGCCTGTGCATATGCGTGTTGCGTAGTGATGATAACCTGGCTTGTCTGGGAAAAGAGGCAGAGAAATCACCTATTAAATGCCTAACATGTCACTAGGTACCATGCTAATATTTCATGTAATCCTCACTCACTACATGCCTCCAGTTATCTCCATTCTGCAAATGGTGAAACATGTTCAGAGAGGTTAAGTAACTTGCCCAAGGTCACACAGCTTCCTGGTGTGCTCCAAGGATCTTGTTTTGTTTCAGCCAACAGGATAACTGGGCCCCCATCGTCTCTCCTCCAGTTAAAAAACAGTCTCGGATAAACAGCAAGTGCTTTATCAGAAGAGTGACCTTTCAGATGGAGCAGGTCTGAATAAAGACCTGCCTTGCCCTCCTTTCCAAGCTGTTCCCAGCACAGCCTCCCTGACACACACTGCGGGAAGGCACAGTGACAAAGCACTGGAAGTGGGTGAAGACGCCCCTGCCCCGGGAGGTTCGTTCTGTGTCAGTGCCTTTGTTCTGCTCTTGCAGAAGTCTGAGCGAAAAGCATTGAGTTGTCCATGTTTGGAAAAAATGCGTTTTTCTTCTTTCTTTTCTTCTTTTGGTCTTTCTAAAAAAGCAGCTTGGGTTTCCCTAGTGATCATTCTTTCCTCCACTGGGGAAAAGCCTGTGCTTCTCCCAGGCGGCAGAGCTGAGGCCAGCCAACTTTGTTCATTGTATTCGCCCTGGCAGAGCCCGCCTGTGACGGCAGCTGGGTGCAGGCCCAGGCAGGTAGGGGCCCCTGGCTCAATAGCTCCGTCCCGAAGCCCTGCTTAGAAACCTGGCTGGGGCCAAAAACGAAACCTGCCCCTGCCAAAGGGAGCCGGGAGCCTGGAGGGGAGGAGGGAAGGCCTTTCAAAACCTAGACACCAAGGATCGGAAAAATGAAGCCCAAGGACTTGGCAGGGCAGGTAGCTCCGGCTAAAAATAAGGATCTGGATTTGAAGACTAACCGTCTTCCTCCTTTAACAAATAGAAAACTCCCCTAAATGCCAAATGCAAAAACACTTTTTGAGAAAGATCCGAGTAGTGTTGAGTATAATCTGTACCCTCCTCCTGCCCCTACATGATGTTCCCCCAAGTTGGGCGGTTCAGAACACCTTTCACAGGGTCTATGCCTGGCACGCTATTTCCTCACCTGTCCTGCAAAACACCCACAGCAGAGGCTGAGAATCACGCTGAGGGGTGGGGTGGGTGGAGCACCTCCCCCAGAACCAACGGCTGCTCTAGGGCCGGAGAACGAGAACAGCCGGTCCTCGCCAGCCTCGGCAAGCCCGGACCCCCTGGCTCCTGCGCGCCCGAGAGGCGAGCTCTGGCTCCGTGTTCTCAGGGGTAGTCCTGGTCCGACTCAAGGGCTGCTCTGCTCCGGGTCTGGAGGGCAGGTCCTGCTCAGGACCCAGCGCTCCCAACAGGAGTGTGCAGCTCGGCCTGGCCCTCCCTGAGGGATGTCGACCTCAGTCGGTCAACTCCTAGTGGCACATTCTGGCCAAAGCCAGGAAAACCCTGAGCAGTGGCCCAGCTGTTCTCTCCTGAGCAACGGCCTTTGTCTTGTTGCAACCGGAAGCCCAGATTTGGGGACCAGGGCAGCACCTGGTGTGGCACACAGGAATCGGCCCTCATGGCCACGCTCCCTCCTCGACCATCACCCAGAGTCCCTACCCGACAAGGCTGCCCAGGCCCAGGTGGCCAGGGCAGGTCCCACCGAGCACTTTCTGAACACCTGCAGGCACGGTCAAGGCCCCACAGGCACAGGCGGCCACCCCAGACATCTGTGCGCCCTCCTTGCCCACACAGGCTCCTCACCGCCCTCTCTGATTCCCCAGGGCCATCTTCTCGTCCCACAACTGCTCCAGCCCAAGGTCCTCGCTCATGCAGGTGTTCTGCCCACAAAGCTCTCTGTCCTCCTTTCCTTGATCCACATTTGACCTGTGGCTCCAGCCGACAGTGCTAGAATCTGTGAGGTAGCCCTATCTTCTCCATAAAGCTTCTTAGACCAGCGACACATCACTCCAGGAAGCCTCCCCCTAGCAGGATAGGTTTTGAGAGCTTCGGGATTCTTTTGGGCTGTACTGTGTCTCCCATCAGAGGGTACGCTTCTGGAGAACCAGGAGTGCGTCTTCACACTGCTAGACGCCCCCCAGGCTGGACAGAGCAGAGTACCATACAACCAGCCATGTGACTGATGAGAAAAGTTCACAGACCCATCCACACGGCGAGGACTGAGGTTCGCTACATCCCACCTCCTAGGAACTACATGCACGCATGCTAAGTCGCTTCAGTCGTGCCCAATTCTTTGCAGCCCTATGGACTGTAGCCTGCCAGGCTCCTCTGTCCATGGGATACTCCAGGCAAGAATACCAGAGTGGGTTGCAGTGCCCTCCTCCACGGGATCTTCCTGACCCAGGGATCGAACCTGCATCTCCTGTGTCTCCTGCACTGGAGGCAGATTCTTTACCACTGAGCCACTGGGGAAGTCCCGCAGGGGCTGAAACAGACCTAAACCAGCTTCTACCTCTTTACACTCACGTGCTTGAGCTTGGATCTTTCTAGAGACATCTCCAGGGGGCATACTTGTGGGGATTTCCTGTCCAATCTGCCTGGGGTTCACTACACACCACCAGGCTCCAGCACAGCGGACCTGGCCCCAGGGGCCTTTTCACATGCACTCATGAAGGTCTGGAGGATGTTCTTTCACTGTGGTTTGTGAAGAAAGCACTTCTACCAATAATTCTTTCAGATACACCCTCCTCCCCTCTTCCTAACTTTACAGGAGCTGGCAATCAACCGGCTCACAATCTTGCCAAATCACCCTTTTGTTGTTGTTGTTACCCAGGAATGGAGGTATCCTTCACCCAAAATGGAAATGCTCTGAACACTCCCTACCAGGCAGCCCCAGCAAATGCTCCATCTCTGATTGAGAAGGTCACAAGCTTGGCTCCTCTTTCCTCCTCCCTCCTGGACTTCATCCTCTTAAGAACTAAAAATAATGGAGCGCTAGAGGAAAGAGGCAAGACGGGGGAAGCAGCTGAAAGCATAGGAAATGCTTTGGTGCGCAGGGGCCTAGCCCACCTCTCCCACCAGGAGCCTGCTGGGGCCGCAGAAGCAGAGGCTGGGGAGAGCCAACAATTGTAGGAAGCAGGGAGTGGTCAGGGGGCCGGGGAAGAGCCCTGGGGGTGGGGGTAGCAGCTTTGAGCAGCTGACTTCCTAATGGACAAAGCTCACAGGACAGAAAGGTTCAGCCTTTCCTCTGGGAAAGGGCACCCGGGGCCCTGCCCAGCTGGTGGGGGCTGCCCCGCAACACACAGGTCCCTTCCCTCCCGTCCCTCCCGTCGCCTTGTCCGCCCCTCCCCAGAGATTTTATTTTTACTTTGGTTAAAATGCAAAAAACAAGGCCAAGTTGCAGAGGGTGGAAATTTACTGAGGTCTTTACTGGTCAACAGACAATTGGCACTGAAGGCTGAGCGCCCCCAGTGCCCCTCCCGGAGCCACTTCCTCACAGGGACCAGTCAGGACAACCACAACTCCAACACCCCTCCTTCAGCCCAGTCCCTCCTTCTCAGCTTCTGGGATGTAAGGTTGGGCAGGCAGTGGGGTGGAGCCAAGAGCACACATAAACACGTGCTATGTCTCTAGTGTTTAGGCTTCCCAGGTGGTTCAGTGGTAAAAGAATCCTCCTGCCAATGCGGGAGACACAGGAGATGCCAGTTCGATCCCTGGATGGAGAAGAGCCCCTGGAGGAGGAAATGGCAACCCACTCCATTACTCCTCTCTAGAAAATCCCATGGACAGAGGAGGCTGGGGGGCTACAGTCCATAGGGTTGCAAAGAGTCAGATATGACTGAGCATGCATGCAGGCATGCTCGAGTGTTTACTACAGCGAGACACAATGCTAAGTGCTTTGTAAGTATTATGTATACATAATACAAGTATCTCAACCTGTCACCTAGGTCATTTCATTAGCCCATTTCACAGATAGGAAAACTGAGAAACAGAAATTAAGCAACTTGCCCAAGAATGCAACTTGCCCAATTACAAATGGTAAATGACAAAGCTAAGATATGAACCCAGGCAGTCTGGCTTCAGGGTCCAAGCTGTCCATCCTTCTGCTAGGCGGCCTCATTGGTCATCTGTAACATGCACCGTTATAGCCAGATAAACCCAGGTTTAGATCCTGTTATTCCTGGCTGGTGGTATTAAGCAAGTTACCAAACCTCTCTGAGCTTCAGTTTCCTCCTTATTTTTAAAGTGGGAATACCACCTACCCGGCAGGGTTATTTTCTGCATTAAAGTCTCTCTACGCAGTGCCTGCTACAGAAGAAGCCCTCAGTAGAGAGGAGTACTGCAAACCTCTCGTGTGTCCAGTCTGGTCTGTAAGCCTCCTGAGGACAGAAGCCCGTCCATGGGATGAAGCACACAGAAGGGGGTTCTGCACTGGCTCAGCAGGGTCTGATCACCTCCTTCTCCACCCCAGCCCCGGCCTTTGGAGCCCACCTTTCCAAGAGGAAAGTGCAGAGGGTAAAGGCCACAGACATCAGGCAGTGGGTCCCCAGGAACAGGTCGATTGTTTCCTTACGCAGAGACTTCCTGGAAGTCCAGAACTCCCAGGAGCCCTTCTAGGACGGGTATGAGAGGCACCCTTGCCCAGCAACCACCAGCAGTTCCTCTATTCACTGCTGACCCTCCCTCTCACCACCCCAGTCTTCCCCCAGGGACCCAAGGTGTGAAAGAAGTCAGTCTGCCTGTTTCCAGGCAACAGGCCCCAGGCAGCTCCGACAGGTGGCCCATGTGGAAACAGACTTCTTCACCCCCACGCTTTGCTGTTGTTCAGTTGCTAAGTCGTGTTTGACTCTTTGCAACCCATGGGCTAAAGCATGCCAGGCTCCCCTGTTCTTCACTATCTCCCAGAGTTTGCTCAGATTCATGTCCACTGAGTCAATGACGCCATCTAACCATCTCATCCTCTGTTGCCCCTTCTCTTTTTGGCATGCTAAGTCACTTCAGTCATGTCTGACTCTGTGTGACCCTGTGGACTGTAGCCTATCAGGCTCCTCTGTCCATGGGATTTATCCAGGCAAAAACACTGAAGTGGATTGCCATGCTCTCCTCCAGGGGATCTTCCCAATTCAGGGATCGCACCTGAGTCTCTGACGTCTGTCTTCTGCACTGGCAAGAGGGTTCTTTACCACTAGCGCCACGTGGGAAGCCCCTTCTCCTTTCTAGAAGATGACATTTAGAAGGCCAGGAATTGGAAAGGAAGTTTTCCGCAAAATGTGGAAGAATGGAAAATGTCCTCTTTTCTCCCTCCAGTGCTCACAAGCACAACAGTGCTGCTTATGGAAACAAGCTTCTCCTGCGTTAGCTTCTCCCTGTATTTTCTCAAAGATGCTCTGAGACTGAAATCTTCTGGTTATAAACTTAAGAACCTGAGGATCCTACTGTGTGCATAGTATTACTAGAAGAGACAAGAACGCCTCACTCCTCAGCTTGATAAAAGTTTTCTTCTCTAGGGAAGAACATTCACAAATTAAACACTACTGTTTAAGTAGTTTCTGAGACCCCAGAAAGCACTTGTAAAGGTGTTGGTCAAAAGGGGATACTCTGGACTGACTCCAAAGTCAGATTTTGGGGGAACTCCCACTGAAGGCATTTCTAACAAGGAAACTTTTCAGGAAGAGCGTGAATACCACATGAGAACAAATCATGTGCAGTATCAAATATTTAGCTATATTTAGAAAATATTTCCAAGCAAGACACACGGGTGCAATTCATGTTTCTGACAGATGACACTGATTTGCCTGTGGCTGAGCGGCGCTCAGCAAATAGGAAGGCGGGCTTGCAGAGGCTCGGAACCCAACTGCAGCGGCCCTGCCCAACAGAGCTGAGGCAGAGCTCTGAGTCACCCAGCCTCCCTCTCCCGACCAGGGCTGCTCTGGGTAGAGGCCTGTCTCAGTGAGGCAGTCATGCATCTGTTCACGTGCAGACTGCTGGAGGCACAGGAAATGGGTTGCCAGAAAGACACACCAGTGAACCCCCAAGTATGAGCAAGACTTGTCAGCTATCAGAGTGCAGCTGTCCCCCGGGTCATCCTGACGTCTGTCGGTATGTGTGATTTTCATAAACAGATTGACTCATCGCCCATCCCCATGCCTCTCTGTCAACTGGAGCCCTGAGTGCTTACTTAGCACTTTACTGCATAGCAGGAGCCTCCCAGGGCACCTCTCATTCCCTGAGAAGCCCCCAGGGGCCAAGGGGTTCAGCCAGGCTCGGATCCCAATCAGGGGACAGACCTGGGGCTCCTACCCCAACTCCCATCCCTGGCAGCCCATGAATCCCTCACATGCCCAACTTCAGGGGCGTCTCCCACAAACCCCACAACTGTCTCCTTCACTTTTCTGCTTTAGGCTACAATGCATTAACACACTGAAGTATTTAACAGCAGCTCTTGGGATAATTAAGTTACACAGGGAACGGATCCTAACACCGCCTTGGGGATCTCCTGTGTGAAGACATGGGCAGCTGGTAACGGACAGGGAAACCTGGCGTGCTGGAGTCCATGGGGTCCCAAAGAGTCAGGCACAACTGAGCGACTGAACGGAACTGAAAGCCAGCTTCTGCCAGTCTCTCCCAGCTTCTCCCTCAGATGCACAGAGGAGCTAACCCACAACCCAGCACCAGCACCTGCATATGGATGGTGAAAAGTTTTCTATATAAGGGACACCCCACCCTCTGCCTCAAAGCTTGAGCAACAAAAGTCCCCCTTCTTGCTGACACGGCTTAACGGAATGCTTCTGATTCCCTTAGACGTATTTCCAGCCTCTTCCAACTAAGTCGGGGGAAGTGAAACGTTATTGAGAGATGCAAGTGGGTTGTCTGGAAAACGTATTCTCAGATGGCAGAAGCTGAGAAACAGGCTTAATGACCAAGGGTCCTTCCAGCCAGCAGGCCTGAGCCAAAGCAACCAGAGAGACCCTTGGAAGACTGGCTGCTCCAGACAGACTGGGCTTAGGTCTCGCCAAGTTCCAAGCCTCTGGGCACAGGGAAAAGACAGGAGTTGAGAAAGCGCTTTGTCTGCCAATCCAGGCCAAGCGCAAACCTCCTTTGCACTGTCCACCTGCCGAGTGCTGGGAGTCCAGCAGCTGAGCTGGGAGCCTGGACTAGGCGTGGGAGCCTCAACACAGCCGCAGGGACTCTGTCCGAGAGGGGGGCACTCCGGAGTCTCACGGTGACCCCGGCCCTGTCACAGGCTCTGCCTCCACCCCAGGTCCCTGGGGACAGCCCACATTTGGGAACTGTAACATAACTTCTAGGGAACAGAACCAGCTGGCTCATCTATCCCCCTCAATTTTTGATGCTATTATTAGGGCACATCTGTCTCTGAGTGAGGTCACCAAGGAAAAACCCAAATGGAGAAAATATTTTCAAGCCGCCGTCATTTCAATCTTTGGAAAAGGAAGCGAGGCAATAAACTGCCAGAGAACCCCAGAATTCACGGTGACCCAAGAGGAAAATGGAAAGTATTTGCCCTGGGAATGCAAGCAGATGAGCTATTTACAGGGTGCTTGGCCAGCAGGGCGTGGATGGACCGGCAGCTCCTGGGACGGTTTCCTCTTCCCCAACTTCCCAAACCCTTGGCTGGGGAAGTCAGGCGGTGGAGTTCCCCCTCAGCCCCAAACCAGACCCAGAGGAAAGCCACTGAGCGGCTGGAGGACGCAGGGCCGCGCTTCCAGCCAGTGGCCAGCAGACTCGCTTTCTTTGCCAACAATTTGTTTTGTTCGAAACTAGTTGCCAACATTTAAAAATCAGGACATTTCACACAAACATCCAGATTTCCAGCTTTCTTTGAAATACTGTGCTTCACACTGCGACCCCCACCCCCTGCCCCATTTGGGGTGATGACCGTCTGTGGGCTGGAGCTAACTCCACACCTTGAGATGGGCCTTCTGTTACCTGTCACCGGGTATTCACTGCATTACCTGCCTGGCCTCCAACAGCATTCAAGTTGAGTTTCTGGATGACAGACGAAGGGGATCAGGCTCCAAGGATGCCTTAGGACCTCAACTCACTGCCATGCAACACGGGCAAGTCACTTACCCCCCTGAGTTTCTATTTCTCATCTGCAGACAGTGCACAGCACCACCCTGCCTCTCGGACTGTAGGGAGGATGATGTGGGTGAACAAGGGGAATGCTTTGAACACCACCCACCCCATAGGCAAGGTGAGACATGGCCATTTAGGTCTAAACGATAAAATAAAACACTCGAAGAAAGGTGCCCTCTCTGATTAGATTAGTAGCCAGGGAGAGGGAGGCAAGAGGTGGCTCAGTGGTTACTTAGGGAAGCTGAAGGAGAACCCAGGACTTCTGAGCCACACAACCAGGCCCAGCCTCCTCAACCAGAGAGGTGGGACATCACTGGGTCATGGCCGAACAGAACAGGCTCTGATGGGCTTCAAATCGGAGCAGAATTTAGAACTCGGGGTGCCTGGCACTTGGGACCGCCAGTTGTGGCCCAGCCTTGGGGAGGAGACGCTCACCATGGCATCACCACAGTGGGTCAGGAGGAACCTTAATGTCTTAGCCACAAAACCTAACACTCAAAACGCTAGGGGAATCCAAAAAAGTGGGGATGGATATATGTATAGCTGATTCACTTTGCCGTACAGGAGAAACCAATACAACTTTGTAAAGCTTTTGAACTGTGGTGCTGGAGAGGACTCTTGAGAGTCCCTTGGACTGCAAGGAGATCCAACCAGTCAATCCTAAAGGAAATCAGTCCTGAATATTCATTGGAAGGGCTGATGCTAAAGCTGAAACTTCAATACTTTGGCCACTTGATGCGAAGAACTGACTCATTGGAAAAGACCCTGATGCTGGGAAAGACTGAAGGTGGGAGGAGAAGGGGATGACAGAGGATGAGATGGTTGGATGGCATCACCAACTCAATGGACATGAGTTTGAGTCAGCTCCGAGAATTGGTGATGGACAGGGAAGCCTGGAGTGCTGCAGTCCGTGGGGTCACAAAGAGCTGGACTGAACTGAAATGAAAGCAACTATATTCCGATTAAGTATGAGCTTCCCTGGTGGCTCAGATGGTAAAGAATTCACCTGCAGTGCAGGAGATCTGGGTTTAATTTCTGGGTTGGGAAGATCCCCTAGAGAAAGAAATGGCTACCCACTCCAGTATTTTTGCCTGAAGAATCCATGGACAGAGGAGCCCTGGTGGGCTATAGTCCATGGGGTCACAAAAAGTCAGACACGACTCAGCAACTAACACACACATAGATACTCTGATAAAAATTTTTTTAAAAGAATGCTAGGAGAAACCAGAGGGTCCCATGGCCTCTGCATATTTCCCAGGGCAGTGCCAGCCGCACTTTTTAGGTACAGGCCCACACCAGAGCCAAAGCTCCTGCCCAGCCTCTCTTCCCCTAAATCTGGTGAAAATGAGAATAAAATGATAAACTGGATGGTAGAGGGCCAGCCACCAAGAGGCTTCTCCTGGATAAGGGGAGGTGTGAGCGATAAATGCCTTGGTCTCATGTCCGCCCTGCAGTCCTCCCAAAGGCGACGCATGAAGCACAGGCTATCTGCAGGGAAGGCTGGGGAGAGACCGGCTATGAAACGAGAAGAGCAGGGACCACCGGATGGGATCCTGTGGCCAGAGCGCCAATGGCTGGGGGCTGAGGATGCCGAGGCGACCAAACCACCCAATCAGGGTGCCTCCTCCAAAGCCAGAGGCTCTCAGAGGCCAGAGCCCAATTGCTCACTGCTCCCAAGACAACCAGCTCCTTCAGAGAGCATCAAGAAGACAGGAGTCCCACTGTTTGCCCACATACCTCACTGGTTTCCTGGTGGCTGGGGGCTTAAGGGGCTTTGGGCAGAGACCTGCCCTGACACCCATTCAGCAGGGTGACAGGAACTGAGGATTACAACTATGTGGGAGACCTGGGGATCCCCCTCAGGGGAGCTAAGGAGTCTCCAGCGCAGACGGTCCAAGGCCCCTGATTTTGCCTCCCCAACAGCTCTCCGATCCTCGTCTGCACCACCATGTGCTCCTCCCATCTCTCCTGGATTAGACGGCCTTCCCTCTCTCCAGGTGTTCCTTCCTCCAATTCCCCTCTGCATCTCTTACAATGTAAAGCTCATCTCGCCAATTTCAGCAGACCCCTGCCTGCTTTAAACCCTCAACAGCTTCCTCAAAGTCTCCAGAACAGAGACCAAACTCCTTCAGAGGGGCTCTTGAGAGCCCTGGCCCGGCCACGCCCCTTCACCCCCTGTGCTGAAGAAGAAAATCTGACCTTTCCGCCGAGACACATCATGTGGCTTCATGCTTCTGAGCCTGTCATGCTGCTCCCTCTCTGGCTGGAGAGCTACCCTCCTGACTTGCCCAGAGAGCTGGTCTCCATTCTCTCAAACCCTGCTCACTTGTCACCTCCTCTCTGCCGTTCCCCAGACCACACGTCCCCTTGCCCAACACATGAAGAAGCTCATTGCTTCCTTCCCTGGAGAACTGCTCCTCCACACCCTGCATGTTCATTTGCGGCTCCCTTTAGAGTAAAATCAAATTATCTGGTTGTACCATGGGTTTCACTCAAACTACAGCGAGCAATCCGTAAGGTCAGCGAACAGCTGAAACCCTAGGCCCTAGCGCGTGACTTTCCCAGAGTCAAGAAGCAATCAGTGCCCATTACACTAAAGGGCTAGTGCCCTCCTGGACTCAGAGGCTGCTTGGGAAGGCAAGAGGGGGACTCCTCCAGAAGCTCCAGTCCTCACTGTGGAGTCTGGCTGAAAGCTGTGATTCCTGAAGCAGAAGGAGGAGCCTCACACACACTCAGAAGTCAAGAACCAGAGGCAGCAGCCTCTGAGGCCTTCATGAGGTCCCGCCGCCAGGGCCAGCCTCTCAGGGAGCACCCAGGACCCAGACAGGTCACCCTGAGCAGGCTCCCTGGCCTCTCCCATCCCCATCAGAGGCTGGTCCAGGCTGCACACAACTCCCAGGAGGGGTTGGCTTCCTCCCACAGACCCAGGCACGGCTGGCCAGGGACTTGGGACACAAAAGGAAGGTGGAGCCCCTAAAGGCACCTTGTGTGAACCCTAAACCCTTTAGGAGCCCCTAAAAGCACCTAAAGTTCACCTTGTGAACGCTGGAGCAAGAAGCAACTAGAGTTCAGGCCACTCTGTGCAGGTCCCTCACTGCAAAGAATGCCCAGAGGGAAGGGACCTGCCCAGATCACAAGCTCAACAGAGAAGAATCCAGGTTTCTACAAAGCCAGGCCAAAGCCGGTTCCACGAGTATGCCACCTCCCTTTGTTGGGTGTCCTCTCCAGAAGCTTCTGTCCTGACTGAGAGCAAACAGTCAAGCTCTGCTCTCTCCTTGGCCCTGTCCCGACAACAACAGCCTCCACTCACCTCCCCTGCTGGTGAAATCCAAAATCCTGTGATACCTCCTGCCTACTTCTCCTCGTTTTGCCCTCTACCATCCAGGACAGTTTGTACCCATTCCAATTCAGCAAAGTACACCAACCATCAAATACTATGTCTTAGGTTCAGTGCTGAGTCCTTTATGGGGGATACAAAACTACATTAGAGGATAGAAAATGTTGGCAATTTGATAGAGATGCAGATAGGGGCTATATGAAGTTAGCTTAGTTGGGAATCAGGGGAAATATATTAACGAAGCTCTACAGGAAAGGTAGCATTTAAGCTACATCCTGGAAGATGAGGGTGGTGCAGAGGGTACGTGTGTGTTTCAGGTAAGACTTCGGCCCTGGGAAGAACATAAGCAAAACAGAGAAATAAAAGCACAAACAGAACAGCAAGCAGCTTAGCTCAGCATCAAGCCGTGGCAGAGGGGGGCAGTTGGCCTCAGAGGCAAGCAATTAAGAGGGTTAACAGTCTGCTGGGAGTTTACAACAATAATAAAACTGATCAGCTTTTTATTATCACCACAAGCTGGCAATTCTGATTGAACATATTCCTAACCTAACATTCTGTCTAATTCCTCCAAGCCTCTTATCTAACTCTAAACAATTGAGCATATGACTGTTTAATTTTAAATAACATACGTAAGCTTCAAATTCACAGATTTATTACTTATCCTTTACCATCTGAGCCCAAGCAAGCCCTAAGAGTACCGGAGTGGGTAGCCATTCCATTCTCGAGCGGATCGTCCTGACCCAGGGGATCGAACCTGGGTCTTCCACACTGCAGGCAGATTCTTTACTGTCTGAGCCACCAGGGAAGCCCATTACTTATCCTTTAATAAATTTATTGTATTCTACGCAGAAGTTGGCTTCCCTGACATTCTGTTAAGACCACTTGTGGAGTTTTGTTTTTTTTTTTATGTGTAACTTTTTTCTAAAGCAGAGACATACAATCAACCCCAAAGAAAGACAGATAAGGACAGTGTTACAGTTTCTAGATTTACTGTGAAATGGGAAATTGGTGAATTTCTGCCAAACATGCCTTTATGTTTAAGATTTTTTTCTACTTGTATACCTGACGTTTCAATTGAAAGAACTTTCAAAATTAAGATGAATAAAAAATTCTCCACAACCAACTACAAGTGAAGACAGATGGAGAAATCTGGCTCTGTCTACCTAACATGAATATGCAAAGGAGGGTCAGTTTTTATGAAGTCTGACAAATATATACAAGCCTCAGAAATAGAAGACTTCCCCGGTGGCTCAGCAGTAAAAAATCCACCTGCCAGTGCAGGAGATGAGGGTTCAATCCCTGGATTGGGAAGATCCCCTGAAGAAGGAAATGGCAACCCACTCCAGTATTCTTGCCTGGGAAATCCCATGGACAGAGGAGCCTGGCGGGCTACAGTCCATGGGGTCACAAAAGAGTCGGACACGACTTAGCAACTAAACAACAATAGCAAAGAAATAGTAGCTATAATGTTATTAGTCATTATAGCTACAGACCAATATGTAAGTGCAAATTTTCCCCATTTCCCAAAGGATGCATCACTGTCTTCAGCAAGTATTAAATCCACTACTCATCTCTGCCTCTGCCCCCGACCCCCAACCACCAGCACCACCACAGAGTGTTTACTGACTGGCATTACAATATGTAGAAAATTCAATAGTAGAAAAGTTTTATTGTCTGCAAATCTTTCCTGGCCATTTTTATTATTTATTTCTTTATTATCACTGAAAATAACTGTCATACAGAAGAGTGTTTTAAAAAAAAAATCCATGTCACTGCCAAATATGCTAGATAAGCCACTGGTTCAGCTTTCTGACAAGATGGTTTCAAGAGAAGAAGAGAAGGTGAGGCTTTGAGAGAAGGGAACCAAGCCAAGATCACTGAGACCTGGACTGCTGGGCTAATGAACCTGGACTATGGTCTCTAGGGAAATGAGTAGAAACGACAGAGGAAATTAACAGAGCTTTGACTATCCCAAATGTAAGACTTCCAAGTATTAAGAGCAAAGCAACCCCCAAATGTAAGTACAAGTCAAACTGGAAATAAGATTTTACAGAATACATTATGATGGAAGGGTTAACACATTCTATACATAAAGAACTCACAGAAATACGTGAAAAAAACCTCTAAGATGCCAATAGATAACTTGGCAACATAAATTCAACCAACACATAATGAAAAAAACAATATAAGATTTCCCCATTAAGTTAGCAAAAAACAGAGACATAATCAATACAAGTGCTTGTGAGGAGCAGTGCACAGTGGAAGGCTGCTGGAAACACCCCAAGTGTATAGGGCCTTGAGGGAAATCAGTTCACAAATATGTTTTAAAGGCCATATAAATGTCTGAAGCTTTCATTAGTTATTTTAGCTCTGGAAATCTACTTAAGGAAATACTCTAAAATATGGAAAAAGTTACAAGCACAAAGATGTTAATTAAGCCATTGTTTATTTAACAATAGCATTGAAAATAACCCAAGATCTAACAATAGAGGAATGATTAAATAATCCTTGGGATTCATCATTTGGTGTTGAACAATAACAGTTAGAAGGTAACTTGGAAAATTTGGTATAGTGTTAAGTGGTGGCCGGGGGGAAAGCAGAATAGTCTACGAAGAATGTGCATAATTAAAAGGCCAGGAGGAAATACATGAATTTATATAAGTAGTTACATTAATATGCATTTCTGCATATTAAGTTTATATTGACTTCCATAAACCTATTTAAGTCTTTGTTCTGATTTCTTAGTTATTTATTATATTCTATTGTACTACATATAAGCTTGTAAGCATTCTCAAACCTCTTCGAATTAAAATGAAATACAGGGACTTGCCTGTTGATCCAGTGGTTAAGAATCCACCTTGCCGTGCAGGGAACACTGGTTCGATCCCCGGACAGAAACTAAGATCCCATATACCTTGGGGTCTGGGCAGGGAACTAAGATCCCATATACCTTGGGGCAGCTAAGCCCACATGCTAAGCTGCCCCCAAGGGAAGCCCCAACTAAGACCTGATGCAGCTAAATAGATAAATTTTTTAAAAAGAAGATGGAATATAAATTAACTGGTTAATTAATAATCAACAAATCAATAGACTTGGTTAAGATGATAGTTGGGTTATAGGTTCTTTTACTTTATTTCTAAAATGTCTGTGATACAGTTAGTTGGCTTTTACAATTTTAAAAATGTAGAGGTCACAAGCAAGCTAAGTCATGTCTGACTCTTTGTCACCTCTGTCCATAGGATTCTCCAGGCAAGAATACCAGAGTAGGTTGCCATGCCCTTCTCCAGGGGATCTTCCCAATCCAGGGATCAAACCGGCATCTCACGTCTCCTGCATTGGCAGGCAGGTTCTTTACCACTAGCAGCACTTGGGAAGCCCAGATCTCACACACTCTCTCTCTCTCTCTCACACACACACACACACACACACGTGTGACATGCATATCCTGCTGTTCTGTCTCCTCCAGCACCTCCAGTGCTTTTCCTTGCATTTGATCCAAGAACACAGCCACCTCCAAAATGCCCCTTGATCTGAGGGAGAAGCAGCCTTCCTTCCCCTCTGGGCAGGCTCCTCAACATCCAGACGGGACACTGTTCCCCGAATGGGGCCCCATGGAACTCTGGAAGCCCAGGGACATTAGGGGAGGATAACAGCTAGAATAACAGGGTGAGCGGCCTTTCCAATGCTCAGAGAGAGCAGGTAGGAACACAGTGATGGACAGAGTTATGTGTGACTCCCTCCCACAGAGACGAGAGCAAGATGGTGCGAGCAGGACCGTGAGAGTCATCTTTGTACCCCTCGCTACAAACACGGTGCCCAATCAAGAGCTCAATAAATGCTGCTGCTGGTGGGTTCATTTCTCTGCTGGCCTTTGGACAAATATTTATAGAGTATCTGCCACATGCTGGGTCCGAGGCACAGCGGCCACAGCAGTGAACACAGCAAAGCCCCTCCCTTCCCAGTGGAAAAAGGCATAAATATATAAATGGTACATCATATAAATAAATACCGGGTACATCGGATGGCAGTGAGTGTTTTGAAGAAAGATAAAGGGAGGCAGAGGAAAGGGTGTGGCTCAGGGCAGGGGGAGGGTTTGCTATCTGGGCCGGGCGCTCAGGGAAGGCCTTCCTGCAGGAAGTGAGGAGCTGAGCCCTGCACATGGCCTGGTCCTGGCCAAGGTCAAGAGAGCAGCCCAGTTCAGGGGCCTGAGACACAGTGTGCTAGGCAGGATCAAAGGTCAGCAAGAGATACAAGCGACCTGAATGGAACGAGCAAAGGGGGATGGGAAAAGAAACCAGGTCCATTCGGGCAGCACTCCTTAGCCTGCCTTGAGGATCTTAGCTTCTATTTGAGAGATATGGGAAGGCAATGGGGGTTCTGGGAGAGGAGCGTTGTGATCAGTTTTCAGGTTTTAAAGATCTCATTCAGCCTGTGTGAAGAGCAGACCTGGGGAAGAGAAAGCAAGGCAGACAGATTAGTTTTGAGATTGTGTGATTGTCCAGGTAAGAAAGGAAGATGGATTTAAAAAAAAAACACCCAACAGCTCTCTGCTTTGGACCATCACTGTTTTATCTCTGGGTGTGAGAGCACGACTCTTTCACATGCCCACTCCAGCCTGGAGGCGAGATCCCTGTGCACAGGAGGTGCTTGCAAAGGCCTTGGGATCCTGACAACATGGAAACAGGAAGGAATTCTGGACTAGAGATAAGAACCTGTCTGTGGGCTGGTGAGGGGTGCTGCCCTGGGTGTGCCTCTGTGGGAGGTGAAAGGAATTTCAGGTTTGATGAAGGGGTGTAGATATTCCTGGTGGCTCAGACAGTAAAGCGTCTGTCTACAATGTAGGAGACCCGGGTTCAAACCCTAGGTCAGAAAGATCTCCTGGAGAAGGAAATGGGAACCCACTCCAGTATTCTTGCCTGGAAAAATCCCATGGACAGAGGAGCCTGGTAGGCTACAGTCCATGGGGTGGCAGAGTCGGACACAACTGAGCGACTTCACTTTCACTTTGTAGATATCTCGCTCCAGACTGCAGCTCCTAATAAGAGGTGTGAACTCAGGCAGACAAACAGGAAGACGGTCTAGGGGACAGAGCTTGCACTTGGTTTAAGTCCCCCAATTCCAGTGATCAGAAATACCCACTACCCTCAGAACACTGGTTCTTCCTAACCAGAAGCCTGCTTCTGACAAGTGGAGAACACGGAGAACGTGCTTTAAATTGTGCCAAGTGTATGGCAAGAATGTTTTTCTAGATATTCCTGTTTTTAAAAAGGGAAGCACTGGAGCAATTGTGAGAACACCTTCAGTCTTGCTGAGGAGTAGGGATGACATGGAGAAGACCAACACAGAGACCTCGGCAGTCTCAACAGTCACAGGAACTGTGACTCCAGCCAACTCCCAACCTGTAGCCAGAGTCTCAACTCTTACCTATCAAGGGATTCTTCTAACTTCTCAAGATGTATGGAAGTTTTGATGGCTCTTTGGCACCTACAGAGTACAGAATATAGCACAGCATAGATTGATACATAACACACATCATATATGAGATGTATGTCATATATTTCTATTTCTTGGCCTTTTGGCTTTTTTATCTATCTGTACAAAGTGGGAAATGTTACAAGCCTGTGTGCAATTTAAGTTTCTATATCTGGACTGTCCTGCAAACCCGCCAGAGTTGCAGGAAGCTCCCACTTGTTCTGCCGAGATCTCTCTTCCAGATAGGCTCAGAGACCTGCTCTTTTATTGTTCTGTTTAATAATTTAAAGATTAAGCACAAATTCACAAAGAGTGGTTTTACTTTTTCCCCTTCTTTGGCTCAGTCACTGCATAACTGGAGGACAGAGTCAGGAGGTTTTATGGTTCACACATGCCTCAAGCTCACCCACATGCCACTCCACCTCAGCTGCCGCCCTCCAAGGTCAGCGTGATCAGCTCTACATCACAAGCATCTTCTGGGGGTGGGAGTCCATGGTCTTCAAGGTTCTACGAAGGACTGGGGTGGATTCAGAAGTTCTTGTACCAAGTGTATGGCAAACCAGCAATTATAAATATATATTTTTAAGTATTAGTTTTAAAATATCTAAAATCAACAGCCCCTCTTCAAACATCTTACTCATTCTTTACTGATCCTTTCCTTATATCCCCCACACTCTTTTCATTTCTCTAGAATCCCTATTTGCTTCCTTTTCATCATTACCTAACCACCAAGTTCTGCTCTGCTCCCCTGAAAGCCTTCAAAAAAACCCTGCAGGGTCTGTTCCTTTTCATTCCTAGCAACCTGATGCAGTGTGCTTCCCCCAACTCCTGATAATTAACGGCTCCATATTCCTACTAGGTGGAACGCCAACCCAGTTTCCTCCAAAATGAAGCAGGATGACAAAGCACCTTGGGAGACCTGCAGTTGACCTGCATGTGGGTTTTCTGTACTCCCCAAGCCCTATATCAGAGGGGAAGGAGACTTATCCTTCAGACCCTGTGTGTATTTTAAGACAAGAGGAAAAAAAGGAACCCTGCTCTCAGAAGGGAATACTCTGCTGTAACTGGTGTTTACCATGTTCCACTGGGTGCTGAGGAGGAAGTGGTTACTATAACCCCAAGGGGGAAATGCTCGCTTGAAACAGGAAAATGGAACTCTTACTACTTTCCACTAGCAGTGTGCAAGAAGCCCAGCCACACTTGGAAACGCTTGCACAGCACTCTCCAGAGCAGAGTGTCTAAGGCTCAGCCCCATTACCCCCAAAAAGCACAGACCAGGATCCAGATACAGGTCCACTCTTTTCCAGAAACATCTCAGCGTTGGAAACCTTCTCACTATCGCTTCCCGTACCTCTAAGCAGACAGATGGTCAGGAGCCCCTGGGCAGCTGAGGGGAGGAAGAGGGGGAAGAAGGCTGGATGGTAGATTGGAAAGAATACTCAACCGAGCAAGGGTCGGACAACCAGGGCTCTGGGCCCAGCTCTGCCATTTACTAGCTGTGGAACCTTGGGCAAATTACTCAACCTTCCTGCTTCTCGGTTTCTACTTCCCCTATAAAACGGGGATATTATTAACTGCTCTGCTCACATCTTTGGTTGTCAGAGTGACATGGAATAAGGCATAAAGGTGAAGGTTCTCAGGACACTCCAAAGCACTACGCAAAGGCAGCCTTTTACCATCAACAAGAATCAAGTCCTTACAAAGCTTTCTTGAGCGCTGAACTCTGGCTCCTCCAGTTTATCCCCTCAGCTACATTTCCACTTGAGTACTTCCCCGACTCATCCTTCTGAGCCTTGTTTATTATTACTGCCCACTGTTCTGCAGAATTTTGGTAGAATATTCTGTAAAGTCTGCCCAGAGGAATCTAAGCAAGACCAAACAGAAGAAGTGGGGAGAAATAAACAAAACTACCTGACCCTGGGCCCCTTGCTCCCACATCCTCTACAATCGATCCAAAGACAAAGACTTTACCCTCGAGGGCTAATTTGCCTGCCTGGAGGGTCAGAGTGGCCCCAGTTCTGAGTCATATTTTCCATTTATTAAAATGAACATCTGGCTGCTGCCTGATGCCTTTTGTGTACCGTCTTTTAACTCATGATTACCTGCTGGGCAATTCTGATGTGTAAAACAATGCAGAAAGGAGAGTCATGGACACGCCCATGCTAATTCATGCCACTGTGCACGGCCTGACACGAAGTCAGCCATCTTGGCTTACCTGCAGATTCTAATGAAGCAAAAAAGTAGCCACAACCAGCGAGTCCACACACTCATAAAGAACTATGAATTAATTTAATCTAAGAACATTCCCCCTAACTCCATCCCCCCACACCCCAGATTTTGGGTCCCAGGAACCATCCTGCTATTTCATCTCAGTGGGAAGCAGGCCAATTAAGAGAAGTCTGAGCTCTAGGGCCCTCTCCACCCCCCGTGTGACCTTGAGCAGGTCACTCAACCTTCCAAAACCATGGCTTCCTCATCTGTGAAGCAAGGATAATAACAAGACATGCCCTGCCTGGTTCCCAAGGTTATTGTGACAACTAAGTGAGAAAACAGATGTGAAAGTGCTTTGCAAACCACAAAACATCATCCAAGTACAAGGTATCTAGCAAAAGCGCCTGGAGAATAACCCCCAAGTCTGGAAGTGTTTCATTTAATCCATTAATGGACGGATATCCTACCTTGAAATTTAAAAAGAATTTAAGGTAGCTGCCCAGAGGGGTGCTGAAACAATTTCTAAAGAAGTTTATACAAGCAAGTTACAAGAACTATCTACTGCATTGGGTAGGCAGGCTTTGGGGATTCTTATTTTTTTTTAAATAGGAAAACTGTAGATCTTTTGTTTTTCTTCTTTCACTCTGATTTCTGCTTTAGAGCCTCGAAAAGGACTAACATAAACATATCGTGTTGCCTTTTAGGTAGGTGCGATTCATGGGGTCACAAAGAGTCAAACACGACTAAGCGACTGAACTGAACTGATGAAGAGTAGCCGTCTTGCAGTGTCCCTCCCCAGCCCCCAGACAGCCTGGAAGTCTAGGGCTCTTGGAAACCAGGTTTCCCTAAGATTTCCAGGGCAAAGGCATCCCCATCACCCTTCCAGGAGGGTGCTGCCCTCAGGGAGGGACGGCAGGAGTTTCTAGGACACACAAAGGCTTATTCTGCTCACAAGGGCTATTTACCAAGTCAGCCCTGCCCGTTTGCCAGGATCACGGTGAAAGAGCAGAGCTGGGACAGTCTCCTGAATGCACTGCCTGGCAGATTTACTCCTGTCTATTATTAGCACCCAGGCAAGACGCCACCTGGCTGGGGAGAGACCTGTGCATCCAGGTGGAGAAGGCAGGACGAGGTGCATGTGCAGGAGAGAAGTACAGGGAGCTGTCTGAGGTTTGAGGGGGAGGGAGCGGGGAGTTAAGGCAGGCTCTCCTTCCTCTTCAGTCCTCTAACTTCATCTGAATCTCACACAAGCCCAGCCCCAGGATCAGAAGGCCTGGAACTCAGACCCAGACTCACTCTGACTACTGCTCGTGGTTGGGGAAGAGAGCTCCACCTGCCTTCTGGGCCTGGCTAGGGGTTCCCAGGAGCAGCTGCCCACTCCTGAGCTCTGGGTTGTGCCACAGGCTGCAAGACAGAGGAGACTGGAGAAACTGAGCGAGCGGGAAAGTTGATGAACCCTTCTTTCCACGGCAAAAATGAAACTTACTGCAGCCCAAATGGACATATGTTCCCAACACATAATAACTACCATTTTATTTGCTTATGTCATTGAAATATAGTTGACTTAACAATGTTTCAGGTACACAGCAAAGTGATTCAGTTATACACACACACACAAACACACACACACATATATACATAATTTCCTTTTCACACTCTTTTCCATTATAGGTTATTACAAGATATTGATTATAATTCCCTGAGCTACACAATAGGTCCTTGCTACCTATTTTACATAGAGTAGTGTGTATCTGCTAATCCCAATCTCCTAATGTGTCCCCCTCACCCCTACTTCCACCCCACTTTTCAATGTGTATCAGTCGTTCAGTCGTGTCTGACTCTTTACGACCCTGCGGACTGCAGACCACTAGACTCCTCTGTCCATAGAATTCTCCAGGCAAGAGTACTGGAGTGGGTTTCCATTTCCTTCTCCAGGGGATCTTCCCGACCCGGGGATCGAACCCGGGTCTCCTTCATTGCAGGCACATTCTTCACTGTCTGTGACACCAGGGAAGCCTGTTTTCCCCTGGGGTAATCATAAATTTGTTTTCTATGTCTGTGAGTCTATTTCTGTTTTGTAAATAAGTTCCTTTGTATCATTCTTTTAGGTTCCACAAACAACTACCATTTAAAGAGAACCTTCCACATAAATTATGCTCTCGCTCAGTCATGTCCGACTCTTTGCGACCCCATGGACTGTAGCCTACCAGGCTCCATCCATGAGATTTTCCAGGAAAGAATACTGGAGTGGGTTGCCATTTCCTTCTCCAGAGGATCTTCCCGACCCGGGGATCGAACCCGGGTCTCCCACATTGCAGGCAGATGCTTTACTGTCTGAGCCACCAGGGAAGCCCTTTAAATTATGCTCAGTCCTTCACAAAGTGGGGCATCATCCTTGTGTTACTGACAAGAAAACAAGCTTGGAGAGGCTACGTAAACTGCCCAGTAGAAGAAAGTATCTAACACTGATTAAGAAGGACAGAGCTGAAGGGGGAGACGACCAACTTCACTTCTCTACAGCTTGTATTATCCTGCCTGTATGGGTATTTCACTTATTTCACATGCTGTATCAAGCTTGTATAAGCACTACTGGAACAGTCTGAAAAACATCAAATGAAGGAATTTTTAAAAAAGATATGTTGCTGGTCACTGGTAGGATTTGTATTTAAACAGATCTGTCCAATCCCATATACGCTCTCTCTGGTCACACATTTGCACTTGTCCAAACCCAAACTAGGACATGGAAGCTAATGAAGATTATTTTTCTAACATTACTGGTATGAAAAGTTTTACAAAAGTTACTCAGTGACAAATTAGTTCTTACACTTGACAGAAAACAACCTATGGAAAAGAAAACAAAATGACACAAAATGAAAACTGGCTGCCACGTAAACTGAGGACAGGGCATCGGAACAAAAGCTTCTAACTTAGTGTTTGAAAGACACCAGAGTCTGGCTCAGGAAAGAAGCAAAGAAAATCCCTGTGCAGCTGGCGGAGGCCTCTTCTAGCATACTGCCCCTTGGGGAAAGGGCTGAGCCCATAAAGGAAATCAATTCGCCTAGTCTAGTGGTTAGAAAGACCATCTCTGGAGCCAGCCGTGTGAACTCCGGCTCTGCCATTCACTAGCTCTATGACTTCAGGTAAGCTGGTCTGTGCCTCACCCATCGCTTTATCTGTGCAATGAGCTTGGGACATGGTGAGATAGCATTAAACGCTCTCTAGGTGTTGTAGGCAAAAGCAAGGCGCGAGACGACGGTCACGTCCCAGGTCTCACGTGAGTCCTCAGCACGGGACACCAAGTGCAGTCTCTTCAGCTTTGCGCAGGAACAAATTTAAGAGTGAGCCACAGAAAAGGGAAAACAGTCTTATTGAGTGGGATACCCACTCCGTAGAGAGAGAATGGGCCACCACGGAAGGCAAGAGCTATAGCCCCAGGATAGTGGGTCCGGGCCTCTCCAAAGGCACTGGGAGAAACACATTCCATAGAAGGAATGCTGCTGTCTGGTCTGTCTTAAAAGGCCCCCGACATGTGGGGGTGGCAGTTTTTATGGGCTGGGTAATTTCACAAGCTCACGAGTGGGAGGAATATTCTAGTGAGTCATTTAGTCTATGCTAATGTATTATAGTGAGAGTGCAATGAGGCTCAAGGTCCACTGGAAAGCGAATCTTCCGCCATCTTGGGCCTGGGAGGTTCTAACCAGTTTTTGTGGTATTCTGTTCTTCTTAATGGTTTTGTCATTCTTTTTAATCCTTGTGCCTTGCCCCCTTCCTTCCTGACTCTTAGGCGTTCACTTGTATTATCATCACAGTCCCAGTCAGAGAGAAAAAGAGTGAATTATCTATTCCGAAAAGAGCAACGCTGGGCTTTGGTCAGGTTTTCACATGGTCTTGACAACCCTACTCACAACAGGCTTACTTTAGGCTGCTGTCAGGAAAGAGGTTCCTGTGTGAAGAAGGCGGCCTCCCAGGAAGTGATGAGGAGTCGACAATTAACACTCCCAGCAGGAGAGACGGGGCAGGCCCCAGAGGGGTTGCTGAGGAGCAGGCCTGGAGGAGGTACTAATAATGGAGGAAGGAAGAATGGCGGCTACCCAGCAGAAAGCATTGTCGCGACTTACAGAACAGACTCTGGGAGGAGAGGGTGGGATGATCTGAGAGAACAGCACTGAAACATACACGTTTCCGTATGTAAAACAGATAATCGGTGCCAGTTTGATGCATGAAGCAGGGCAGCCACAGCCAGTGCTCCGAGACAACCTGGAGGGATGGGGTGAGGAAGAAGGTAGGAGGGGAGCTCAGGAGGGCGGAGACACATGTATACCTACGGTTGATTCATACTGGTATACGGCAAAAACCGCCGCGATATTGTAATTATCCTCCAACTAAAATAAATTAATTTTTTTTAAAGTCTTAGTCTAGGGGAGTTTGGGACTGACTTCTTCATAGATTGGTCCATGCATCCCAAAGAAACGCATGCCTCTCTAAAACAGCACCCTCCGCCTCTCTATGTATCTGTCTCCTTATTTTCTTCCATGGAGGGATAATGTTTATCAATATTGATAATTTTAGAATATGTCACTTTAGCTCCATTTGTTGAAAAAAAAAAATAGAATGTATCAAAATTCCAAAGAAAACTGTCCCTTTCTAATGTGACTGCCTACCTCCCCTCTACCCTTCTCAGGCTTTCTTTTTTAAATCTCCAACCTGAAAATGAGTTGCCCTATTCTGTGCTCTTAAGAGTCTGGGGAGCTAATTTCGCAACCCCAAGCAAGTCATGTCACTTCTGAGCCTCAGTCCGTAAAACAGACGAATTCACCACACAAACTCAAAAATAACAGCTGGCTCTGAAATTCCGTGGTCTTGGGATACTCTCAAAAAAGGCTGAATTGTGGTTACTGATCTGCGTTAATATTCTGCTTCCCTTTTAAAGTGGTTTTTAAAGGAGAAAGCAGATAAGAGAATGGAAATTTTCTACCTTACCAGAGTAACCCGAAGCATATACTTTAAACTGTATTTTGACAGTATGAAAGCAATTTTTCAAAAAACGCTTTAAAGTGTTTAGCACGATGAGTATAAGTGATTTTTATAGTTTTCTGGATTTACCCAATTATCTACAATAGACGTATAACGTTTTACGTTACTAAGTGCCGGAGACAGGGTTAAGAAAGAATCTGACTTAAGAAATCCCCCTCTTCACCAGCATAAGCTGCTGTCACTCGGCTCAACAAGGCAGAAATCGGAGAAGTAAACTGATGCCAGACGTGGGAGAAAGGGAAATGCGAAGTCTCCCCCAATCTGTTTTCCTATTGTTATGGACACCTTGGCCCCACGTCTGCGCTTCTAACCTGCCTATAGAGACCACCTCCAAGCCTAAAACAGATCTCAGAGGTGCTGGTCCACTCCTCGGCCTCCCTAGATCCAGCAAAGGGGCTGGAATTTAACCCAGAAGCCAGAGGGCGGGGCCTCTAGGCCTCGGAAGACCCACTTGAGCGCGGCTCCGCCCCTACCTTTTGGAGCCGCGGCACCGGAGGGCCCCGCAGGGCGCGAGAGGGCGAGGCGAGCCGAGGCGAGGCGGGGCAGGGCGGGGCAGGGCGGGGCGAAGCGGGGCAGGGCGGGGCCGGAGTGCAACTAGCTGCCCGAAACTGCGTGACCCCGAAAGAGCCCCCGGCTGCTGCAAATTTAATTCTCATTCCTTTGAGGTTTGAAAGGCAGCATCGAGGTTCTCAGTCCCTTTTGGCCGCGAGGCGGAAGGCAGGAAATCCCGAAGGCAGCTGAGTACCGAGAGGAGGAACAGAAATTCGTCCTCTAAGGAGATTAGGCTGAATGTGTCAGGGTCCTTGTCTAAGAACAGCGGGTGGAAGAGAGTTCCTGGACAGTGACTTCACCGTGATCAACTGTACTAAGTTATCCACGATTTTTATTGAAAAGGAAAGCCAAGTCTCACAATTTGCAGAGGAAGCAAAAAGGGGGACCCAGGCTTTTCAGCTGAGTTGGGATGCAACTCAAATTAAAGAAAAGTCAGAGCAAGGGCACTAAGCCAGGAGTGCCCTGTTGTCCGGGATACATATTAAAGTGTCTTCTCTCAGAACAGGGATTTATGCTGCCCTCTTGCCTCGAAGCCCACTGGACACAAGACAGCTAGCCTGTCCCTGCAATTAACAGGGGAGAATGTTCCACCTCATGCTGGGTAAATGCAAGACCATACCCTACCCCACCGCGCACACATACCTAATAGATAAGCTAGGTCTGTGTGAGTGTTTCTTCATAAGCTGAGAGAAAGTCCCCACATAGGAAATGGTCACAGCCTGTGAGGTGACGTCATTGTGCCTGAGGGTGCCTTTGAGAGGCACTGTGCTCTGAAACCAAAATTCACCAGGGATGGCAAAATTATTAGTGCCCCTTCTGGTGGCCTTTCAGCTGAGCACCTTGGTCAGGAAATTAACCATCTGCTTCCTTTTACTAAGTTAGACCTGGTGGTCTTGAGAGAAGATCGAACACCAGGTGGTGGGCTGTTGGCACCTTTCTTCCCAGCCTGTGGATCCTGTCTAGACCAGCCCTTCCGCTCTTGAGGGGTCTTACTTCACTTACCATCAGGTTGACCAGCAGGTTTACTATTGTAGAATAGTGAACCTCCTCATCTTTACAGTGGGGCAGAGAAGGAAAGAGAGAGAATTCATGTGCTGGGTGTACACTCTGTGCCTGGCACTGTGCAAGAGGGACTGCGTCTGTTCCCTCAGTCTTATCAGCCACTGTGGCAAGGGCACAGGGTGGGTTAAGTACAGAAATTTTGATAAATCCAGAGTCGAGGTCTAACCCAGGTCTGCTAGATGTCAGCTTGCCTTCCTTCAATTGCCTACATCAAGGCAGAAGATTTGATTTAAAAATTAGTCTTTTATTTTAAAACCCAATTTGCATATCTTTGCATTGTACAGATTTGGATCTGTGCTTACCCTTTCCCACCTGCAATGACATTTACATGGCTCAACATGAGCCCTGAAAACGGGACTGAATGCAGGTCTTCTGGCAGCCCTGCAGGACACCGCTCCCCTGGACAACACTGTACCTCCCCTTGCAAAACAAATACCTGCACTCCCGCATCTGTCTTGAGAGGCCCAAGCTGGGAGTTCCAGATGCTGCTTAGAAAGTTTATAGGCTGACTGACACCATTAAATAAAAAGGCAGTGGCAGAGCTATCTAGAAAGAGTGGAGCCGCCATGGAGGTGGGTCACCTAAAGGGCTGAAGAATATCTCAGCCTCCTGAAGGATCCCAGTCACCTTTCACCACAGTTACTCAAAGGAGCACCACCTGCTCGAGGCCTTGTGGACAAGTGCAACATTCCTTATCCTTGGCTGCACAATATCACCTGGGAGCTTTACAACCATTGTTGCCTGGGTCCCCCTCCCAGAGATGCTGACATACTCGGTTTGGACTGTGGTTTGGCATCAGGATTGGTTAATGCTCCCACATTTCCAGTGTGCAGCCTGGGGAAGAACTTTGGGGCTAGTGTTTGGTCATAGTGGCCCCAAAGAGCTGGGAAAATGGAAGTAACATTCATGCAGCAAGCCATTCAGGGTTCTTGAGGACTTCTGCTGACCGGCAGTGAAGGTGTGTAGAGGGTAGGTTTTTGGAGCCAAGCAAGCAGAAATCTGAACCCTAACTCCAGCATTTGGCCCACTGTGTGACCTAGACCAAGCCACTTCATGGTTCTGAGCCTTAGTTTCCTGGTCTGTAAAATGGGAGTGATAATAATACCTCCCTCACAGGACTGTGTTAAGAACTAGCTGTACTAGGACATTGCCTGGCACGTACGAGGTCCTCGGTAGGTGACACCTGTGACTGTTAACAAACTACCTGGGATTAACTCGTGGTTGGCATGAAGAGAAGGGATGTGGTGGGCAGACAGTACCCTTCAGAGGGGCCCTCTTGAGTGAGTAAGAGTCATACTTCTTTGGGGAAGAGCCCCATGAAACTGAAAGTGGCGTGGGAGACAGGCAGGACAACCTTCCAAGCCTCCAGGACATGTCCCACTCTGGTTACCCATGTCCAGTCCCCTTTTCACTTCCAAGTTCAGCTTTAAAGGGAGGTGGCAACTTAGGGAGAGAGTCCAAAAGCATCTGGCTACAGCTGTACCTCCCAAAGTGGGTGGCCAACAGACTGGATTATGTCACCCTCGGTTATGTCACCAACGCATGGCAGCTCTAAGGACAGGTGTGTCTGCCCAAGGACCCACACCTCCCCCCTCCCTCCTACTTTAGGCTATATTGCCATGATGCTCTGAGGAAAGCCAGGTCCCAGGGCGCGGCCAAACCACTGCAACCTGGCCTCTGTTCTGTACAAATGTGTGCACACCTGGGTGGAGGAGACAGAGCTTGGCAATCTGTGTTAGGTGTCCCAAGGCAGAGACAAGGGGGAATCCCAACTCTGGAACAACAGTTGCCAATTCATGCTCTGAGCAGCCCAGCATAAAAGATCCTGCTTCCAACATAATTATTTCTCCTTTCCTCTCCCTCCTCTCCCTCCTCCTCATCTGCAGAGTTGATGGGGCTTTTTGCATATATTATATCCTATGATGCTCAAAACAGCTGTGGGAGGCAAGAGATGCAGAGACTAAATTACCCCCACTCACTGATAAGAAAGTAGAAGCTCAGCAGATCCCATGATTTGCTCAAGTTCACAGAACTTATCAGGGGCAGAGCCAGGACTTGAATCCATGTCTGTGTACTGAGAATCCATTTCTCTCTGCCATGCTATGTCCCCTTGCCCCTACCCGTTTCAATAGCCCTCCCACTTGCTGTGCAGTATAAATCAATTGTGAAATGGTGGGGAGAGGAGGGTGAGGAGAGGTAGCTGGTTTGATTTTCAATTCCGAAACTGTAAGTTTAAGCAACACCTCATTCCCTCTCTCCTATCCTCATCTGAGATATGGCAAGGCTACCAATGCAAAGATTAAAGGAGGACTTAAAAAACCAACCTCCAAGCCCCTTACAAGGTCTATGCCCCCAGAACAGAGCTTTAATCTTACCAAACTTCATTTTAAAAAATTAAGGAAATGAGAGACTTCCCGAGCTGTCCAGTGGTTAAGACTCTACATTTCCAATGCAGGGGGCACAGATTCAATCCCTGGTTGGGAAACTAAGAGCATACATGCCATGCAGCATGGTCAAAAAAAAGAACAACAAAAAAAAACTAAGGAAATGAGGATAGTGCAAGGTATTCTGCAAAGAGATTTTATTAGTTGCTGGCCCAAAGTGGGAAATGTTAAGTTCCAGCTGCAGAAGGCACAGATATCCGGCTAATTCCCCAAGGCGTGCTCTGTATTGACAAACCATCTGGCTTTCCGGGTCTCAGGGAAATGTCCAATACAAAGAGTCAATGAATTTAAATTAGTAGAAAAATAGCTCCTGTACAGCACCCAAGTCTCATCAATGGGACTCTCACCCTTAGCATCAAGGATGGACATTGGGCTATGAGGAACAAAACCAAGGGGGAAGAAATGGAACCAGCACAAGCGTTAGCAGCAGGAAATGAGGGAAAACAGCAGACTCGCCCCCAAAGAACTCAGGGCAGGAGAAATTTCTGCTCTTCTGTTACCAGCTCCTCTCCAAGCCGCCCTCCTGGCACGAGGCTTCCAGGAGATGCGCACCAGCCAGGGAGCCAGTCTTTCTTGAAACCCTGCCTGGAATGTCTACATTTGTATTCACAGAGTCTGTCAATGAGGGGGCAAGAGTGGAAAAAAGGTAGCATCTTTTTTTTCTTAAACCAAAAATGGAGACCCATAGGTACAGTCCACACAAACCCGAAATCATACTTGGCCTAGAACTGGAGTCTCTAAGAGCCCTTCTCCTGGGGCCGAATGTTCTTTCCACAATGGAGGAAGCTGGTGTAAGCCCTTGGGAGGGCCAGTACAGGGCTGCAAATGAACACGTTCGGGGTTATCATCTGCTGTTCAGGGAGAATCCAGAATGAAGGCAGTCACTCACATCCTCAGAGAAGAAAACCAAGGCACAGGGGCCGAAACAACTTGTCCAGAAGGACACAGGTGGGTTCAGAGGCCATGAGCTGGCCCCTCCATCCTGGCACCTGCCTCCTGCCCTCTGCCGCTCATGCCCATGGGTCAGCATTCCCAGGGCAAGAGAATACAGAACTCAGAATCAGACTGACCCTGGTCCATCGAAGCCAAGGTGAGGTTCCCACATACCACGAGGAAACAATCTTCTACAGGAACAACACAGAGTGGCCTCTCTATACTCAGATATATTGATGATGTTCCCCAAACTTGACGTGTTCTCTTATCACCCACAGGATATCTTACTCTCCTAAGAGTGCAGCCTGCTAAAGTGCAACTCGTGAGCAGCTTAGTATTCAGTACACCTGGTACAGCAGTACAGATACTCCAGCTGCTCCCCAGCCCTGCCCCTTAGTCCTAGGATACTCACTCACTCACCATTTCCCGGTCCCGCCACATTCTCTCAACTTTCTTGGCTGTTGGATCTTTTGACATGGAATCCGACTTCCCTCGCTTGTTCAGGCACTGATGTCCAGCTTACCAGTGAAGACGTGGCTCCACAGTCACCACGTCCAGGGAGCCTTCGGGGATGGCTCTGGGCTGGAGGTTTCCCAGCATGCCCCACAGCCCTGCCCTGCCGCTCCCAGGCTCCTGATCTGATTGGACCTGAGATCAGCTACATCTCCAGTTCCTCCAGGGCCTCACTCAGCTGGAATGTTTAGCATGTAACAGGTGTTTAGTTCAGTGTTTATAAAATGAACTAATGAAAAGTCCAAACACACGGTAGAGTAGGGGGGAATCCCCTTTCTTGATTACAAAGCTCTAGACCTGGGGAAGTGAAGTGGCTTCTTCTGGGTGCCAGAAGGGCAGGGGCCTGACAGGCAGTCTTTAGGAAGAGACTTTCCGTGAGCAGGTAAACGTGAGCAGAGCAACATGAGAGCTGATGGCAGCTCTGTGGAAGCTGGCCAAAGAGTCGGGGGAGGATAAAGATATCCACCCCTGATGAACAGGACCAGCTGCCACTGGAAAGCAAAGAGCTCCTCCAGCATGGTAGATAAGGCCCATGCCCACAGGTAACTTCAGGAAAGCCCATGGGAAAGCCATGTGGGGCAGCAGGCTTTTGAACCGGTTTTGTCTGCTGTAATGAGGCAGTGGGGGTAGGTGAGCAGGGGGGGCAGGTCACAGAAGCATCTGCCCTTAGACGAGCCATGAGGCTCCAGTGCCTGGAGAATATCTCTAATTCTTTAGCCACCCACTGGATCTAATTTCACCTCTGGTCATGCTTGGTACTGATGGAAAAAGAGGTCATGTTTAGATACTAACGGACATGGGAAAAGTCCCTCAGCTTCACAGGGATAGCATTACTGGGCTCAGGTCCTTGCCAGCATTTTGCAGTCCAGAGCTGGGGATCCACCTTGGGTTCTGGGATAAGTGAAGAGTGAAAGTGTTAGTTGCTCAGCCTTCCCCGACTCTTCATGACCCCATGGACTGTAGCTCACCAGGCTCCTCAGTCCATGGCAAGAATACTGGAATGGGGAGCCATTTTCTTCTCCAGGCAATCTTCCCAACCCAGAGATTGAATCCATCCTGGTCCCCTGCATTCCAGGCAGATTCTTTACCATCTGAGCCACCAAAGAAGCCCCAGGCTTTGGGAAAAATGGGAGAAATTTTAAAAGATCAGCCCATTCAAGTTTCCTTACACCCAGCCCTTCCCCAGCCTCTGAGAGAGCCCAGTCTCCTCCAGCCTGAGCTGTGAGTGCCCTTCACCCAATACACACCAACCCAGTGTTATACATCCCTCCTGCCTACCTATGATTTCTTTCTGAAATATAGTATTAACTACGTACGATGTGGGAAAAGGGCACTCAAAGGGTTTGGGTGTACATCCAGTCTTTCTAAGGGCTGTTCTGTATGGCAAGTATGAACTGGCCACTGTACCCAGGGGGCCGCTTGTGGCTGGTTTATGGTGGTGGGAGGGGCTGAAGCAGAGCAGAGGTGCAGAAGGACACGTGGGGAGAAGGTGCTGGTGGGCAGGATCCAACTGTGTAACAACAAACGCCCCCGGAGGGCTCAATGGACTGGATGCACCCAGGGAGCACTGTGGCCCTGGACCAACTCCTGCCTCACTGATGCGGCTCAAGTCATCTGCTGCCTTGCATTTCTAGTTCTACAGTCAGTGAGCAAGAAGGAATACCTTAAAAAGGAATCTTCCTATAAGGAATCTTCCTATAGTGTAATTTACACGTGGACTGAAATAAGTTCAGGGTGGAGCAACGTAAACTCTGGTTAAGAGGAGAAGGCAGAAACAGCGCAGAGGAACACGAAACAGGAATGCCGCCAAATAGACCATGAGATACAGGACCATAAATTATCTGCGAAGAGAGCTCTTTTGCAGTCAAGAGTCTGCAGCTCCCACGCTGGGATGGAAACAAAAACCTCATCCACTGCCCAAACCGAGCTGCCGTAAGTGGGCTGAAAAATGGGTCACGTGAGGGTCTCAGCTGCCACCTGCCGTGGCCTGTGTCCCTCGCAGCTCCCTGGTTTTTGTTCTCCAGCTCAGGGGTCAGCCCAGGAAACCTCTTCCTGGACTGAAAAGGAACGTGAGCGAGCTCTGACACAAAGCCTGCTCCTGAACTTGCCGACGTGAAGCCAGTGAAACCCACGAGATCCCTGAAATCTTGCCCTGGCAGCTCCCCTCACCCAGAGACTGGTGCCTTGCGCGGCTCGGCCTGGAGTAGACACAGCGAGCCAGGGCCAGTGGAGGCCTGCACAGCTCTGGGATCGTTCCTCGGTTTCCAGGTCCCCTTACACATGGCCCTCAGTGAGGCAAGGGAGGCTGAGCTCAAAAGACACCATCCCCCCACCTCTCTGAGGAGCTCACCAGCTCCCCTGGGCATCTAGGAAGAGGGAAGAGCTGCTCCCAACAACAAGGACCAGTCAAGGGTCTGCAACCAGACCAGTCTGCAACAACCACCCCCCCTAGCCTTTTTTCTAAACAAGAAACAAGGGAAAGCACCAATGTCCATAAATTTCCCTGAGGATAAGGAAAAGTGGAGGCTTATACACTAACCCGCCCCAAATCCAAAGCAAGGAAAAAAACAAACAAACTGGACTTAACCCATTAAATGGTAGCACCAATTCTGAGTCCCTCTGAAATGACAAATCGGACTAGTGACATCACTGTAAAGAAGATTCTTATAGCCCTGAGGTCTCAGAAAAGAAGTGTTAGTACGTTAGTCATTCAGTCTTGTCTGACGTCTGACTCTTTGTGACCTCCATGGACTGCAGTCCACCAGGCACCTCTGCCCATGGGATTCTCCAGGCAAGAATACTGGAGTGGGTTTGCCATTTCCTTCTCCAGGAGATCTTCCCGACCCAAGTATGGAACCTGAGTCTCCTGCATTGCACACAAATTCTTTACTGTCTGAGCCACCAGGGAGAGAAAAGAAGAGCTCTCCTTTAATCAGTCCTATAGGGGACAGGTGTTGTGCTGTGCAGAGCTGCTCCCGGAGACCAAGCATGCAAACCCGCGGCACTGCAGGATGGTCCCATCTGTTTAGGGTCTCCCGTAAGAGAGAGAGAAGAGCCATCCCATCCTGCTACATCTGGCATTACATGAAGGCCACGAGGAGAAAGGAGGAAGGGAAGTCTTGTCACCAAAGCAACCCTGATGGCTAACAAGGACCATCGCCATGAGCAGACGGCTCAGAGCCACCAGACGGATCTCAGAGCTAGTACAACATTCCCATGAGTGGAAGCAGCCTGTCCAGTGCAGGACAGAGCTTTTATGCTAGAACTTTCTCCTCTGCCTTCTACCTGGCTCCTGGAACCCCCCCCACCAACAACCCTTGGATCCTCCTCTCTGCCCAAGCCACAAACTGTCCACAGAGACTGGTATGATGCATTGGTCAAACCAAAGATAGACACCCTTAGTGAGAGTGGGGGTGAGGGTGGTGGTCTGGAAAGAATGATCAGAACCCCTTCTGTTCCCATCACCAATCCATCCGTGCCCACCCCCAACACACAAGCCCTCCCAGCTTGACTGACCTTTAGATTCCACGCCACTAGCTGAGGAGGGGTTGAATTTGTTTTCTGACCTGCTCAGAGTATTTAGTGACTTTTCATCAAAACAGCTCTCTCCAAGGAGAGATGTTTAGCTTTATGAAAATACCTAAAGCTATTGGGATATGTTTTCTTGCCAAGACATCTGACAACTGGCCTATTTTTTAAATCCCAACTAATAATCTTCGGGAAGTGCTCTACACACAGACAAGGAGGTGACGACCAAAAAAGTAACAAGACCAATATCAGGTTTTGGGGTTTTAATCCAGCCAGAATCTACCCATCCAAATAATATTTCTTCAAAGTGTTCTCCTTAGGAGGCCCTGCCCTCATTCCACTGGTGCTGTGTTTGTTCAGAATACTTTTGGAAAGCCTGGTTGTAGCAGAGCCTTTGTTTTGCATACAGTCCAGCATATTATTAGTAAGCACTGAACTAGCCACCACTGTGGTGAGCTCTGCACTGCTTAGGCCCCAAGGCCAAACAGGTAAGTAAAACAAGGCCTGTCCTAGCCAAGTGCACACTACTTGGTAGAAAAGGGAGGAGAAAGGGAACAAAGATTTTTTTGGAGACTGTGTACCATAAGCCACGTTCTGTGCTAACAGCTTCCGATACTTGACTTTAATACGCACACCAGGAAAAAAAAAAGTCTTCTTAAATGCAAAGACTGAGACTGAGCAAGGTTCAATGATTTAGCCAATGTCATACAACCCAGGAACTGTAGGACTGGTGCTGGCCCCAGGCTGTCAGGCTCCCAGCTAGGATTTCCCACCCCTGCAGCACCCAGCAGTATACAGGCCATCCTAATACACGAGGCTTCCCAGGTGGTGCTAGTGGTAAAGAACTAACCTGCCAGTGCAGGTAGACATAAAGAGACGCAGGTTCGATCCCTGGATCAGGAAGATCTCCTAGACTAAGAAATGGCAACACGCTCCAGTATCCTTGCCTGGAAAATTCCACGGACAGAGGAGCCTTGTGGGCTACAGTCCATGGGGTTGCACAGAGTCAGACATGACTGAGCATGTGTGCACTAGAAAGTAAAGGAGGCAAGGTGGGATGGGGCAGGTCGGGAGAGACTGCTCAAAGCAGGGAAACTTGATCTGGGCACCCAGGACCTGAGGGAGGAGCTTGTCATGTAAGTCTCCTCTTGCATCAGGAGCTGGCCTTGCACATGTCTACTGTTTACCCTTTCATAAAGGGTTTTAGACAAGCCAGGTGGGCAGAAAGAGTTTTTCCAGATATAAAACAGGACATGTTGTTTAGTCGCCAAGTCATGTCTGACTCTTTGCAACCCCATGGACTGTAGTCCACCGGGTTCCTCTGTCCATGGGATTTCCCAGGCAAGAATACTGGAGATGGATGCCATTTCCTTTTCCAAGGGATCTTCCTGACTCAGGGATGGAGCCCACATCTCCTGCATTGCAGGCAGATTCTTTACCACTGAGCCAGGACGTTTATTTCCTGTTTACATAAACACAGACAGACAGACTTCCAAACACATCCAGACGTGTTTCACTCACTCACACAGAGTACTGTCCATGTAACCTGTCAACCTCACAAGGAGGCAAGAAAACCAGGCCTTCATCCCAACACATCAAAACTGGTATCTTATAATAGCCAAAAGGTGGAAACCACCCAAGTGTCCATCGATGGATGAATGCATGGATGAAATGTATTCTACACATACAAGGGAATATTATTCAGCCCTAAACAGGAAGAGAATTCTGAAACATGGAAGGACCTTGAAGACATTATGCTAAGTGAAATAAGCTGGTCACAAAAAGACAAATACTAAATGACTCCACTGATGTGGGGAATCTAGAGCGGTCCAATTCATAGAGACAGAAAGTAGAATGGTGGTTGCCAGGGGCCAGGAGGGAGGATGGGGAGTTAGTATTTAACGGGTACAGAGTTTGAGTTTGGGAAGATGAAAAAGTTCTGAATATGGGTGGTTCTGGTCTTGGTTACACAGCAATGTTCATGTAGTTACTGCTACAGAAATGCATACTTTAAAACGGTTAAGATGGTAAATTTTATGCTGAAGAGGACGTGCAGAAAAGAGAACCCTCCTACACTTTTGGTGGGAATGTAAACTGATGTAGTCACTCTGAAAAACAGTATGGAAGTGCCTCAAAAAACTAAAAAGAGTTATCATATGATTTAGCAATCCCACTCCTGGGCCTATACCCAGGGAAAACTCTAAATCAAAAAGATACATGCACACCAATGTTCAGAGCAGCACTGTTTACAATAGCCAAGGCATGGAAGCAACCTAAATGTTTACTGACATATGAATGGATAAAGGTGTGGTGCATATATACAATGGACTATTACTCAGCCACAAAAAGAATGAAATAATGCCATTTGCCGCAACATGGCTGGACCTAGAGATTATCATAATAAGTGAAGTCAGAGAAAGACAAATATATCACGTAAACATGGAACCTAAAACGTGATACAAGTGGACTTATTTACAAGACAGAAATAGACTTACAGACATGGAAAACAAATTTATGGTTACTACAGGGGAAAGGCAGTGGGGGAGGGATACATTAGGAGTCTGAGATTAACAGATACAAGCTATTATATATAGACTAGAAACCAACAAGGACCTACTGTATAGTACAGGGAACTATATTCAATTTCTTACAATAACCCATAATAAAAAGAATATATAATGTGTATATATGTGTCTATATATAGTGTATAACTATATAGCTGTTTATACAGTTATAAACTGTTCATAAGATCAGTTTCTTCTATTCTCTTCCCAACCTCAGGCCATAAGGCTTCCAGTAACAGCAGCGGGAGACTGGTGGTGGCCAAATGTGACTCTACAGTCATCAGACAGTCTAAAATCAGCCCCAGAAAAATCCCCCAAATATATATAAATGCCTTAGCCCAAGCCTGAATCAACAGGAGAAAAGGGAGGACCTAAAATTAGCAGACACACACCCCTTCCCAACTTGCAAAGCAGTACTTTGGCTTGTATATTTGGCCCAGTAGAGAGCACAGCAAATAATTTCAACACAGGAACAATGAAAAGAGACTTCTGGTATTAAGACTGATGTGTTAAGGAAAACTTTGTTCTCTGACCAAGTTCAACTTTCCCTAATAAATAATAATGCCGTAATGCCCAGCAGCCTGCCCTTGTCACCGCAGCAGCTGTGCGCTCTGCTTCCAAACGGTCCTGTGTTGCTTCCATCTCTCCCCATCGAGTCTTTGTACATGATGGGTTCAATTTTAAATGACCCCCAAAAGAAAAATAAACACAGAAGGGCTCTGGGAGCAGCACTAGGTTGTACCAGCTCTAATCCTGAAGGCAGGTTTCAGTGGGTCCCAGGAGGCCTAACCAGGACCCACCCAAGTCCAGAGCAAGGTACTCTTTGTCCTGGGCTCCCAGGTACCGGCTGGAGCCCAAATAAGTGACCTATGACGGACCAATAGTAAAACATAACCACTCTGGAAAAACAAGGATAAAAGTCCTGGGAGGGGATCAGTATTTATCAAGAGCCTACTATGTGCAAGGGGCTAGGCCTTTATTTTTCATGAGCCATCACAGCCCTGTAATTGTCCAGTTTAATGAAAGGGAAGAAATTCTGCAGTCTGCCCAAGGAGCAGAGCTAGAACTCAATTCCAAGTCATCTGACTCCAGGGTTTACACTCTTTCCATTACGCTCAGCTGCCTTTCAGAATGACTTTTATTTTATTCTTTTTAAATCTCACTTGACTGGCTGCTCTGCTTTCCCAAGTTTTCTGTAGGCCCCAACCCAGTCCAACTTTCCATTTGGGTAAAAAGAACATCATCCCAGCTGCTGTGTCCCAAGTCACATGAAATGGCGGGAAGAGATTTTATAAACACAAGTCCAAAAGCCTCTTTAAATAAATAGGAAAGTGGAAATTATTTTTAAAGGGGTAAGCTTCTAAAGAAAGCACTTCCCTCCCTGGGATTCCAGGGCTGATCTTCACCCTACCCACCCTCAGAGGCTGAACTTGGCCTCCAGAGGGCCTGGGGGTCTAGGCCATGGTGGCTAATTCTGAGCCACCACTGTAAGGAAAAGTCACGTCACACCAGCACCTAGCTTATTCCCAAAAAAAAGAGCTGGTGGGCATGTGGCATTCTAGAGATAGCCTTCACCTGCAAAACTGTTAATGCCCAGAATATAAATACTCAGGTTTGAGGAAGGTGCCAACTTCTTAAAAAATGGAAAGAAAGAAAGAAAAAGACCAGCATACCAAGTGACACTACTCTGTAGAAATACTTTTGCCAATGCAAACGCTGTCTCTCATTTCTCCTTCTCTTCTTCTCCTCACACGTACCAACAATCAGCAGACAATATTCTCTCAATATCTGGCCCTACGTCCATGGCTTTAGTCTCCTGACCCTGGAACTGCTTCAGACCCAAGTAGAACAGAGCTCGCTGGTCACGGTACAAAGCAGGCATTTCGATCCAGTCTGCTTCTTTAATCTGGAGACCAAAGAGCCCTTCAAGGCAACTGTTCCAATAAATCCTCCAGTCAACTGCTAGGAGCAGACAGTGCAGAGCCTTACTTTTCCAGAAGCTGAACTCAAGTTCCTATTGGGGACGGGGAGGCCCAGGAGCCCAAGAGCAGAAGAGCACAGAAGACACTGAGCTAGGAATGCTTTGGGCTTCTCGATGGGAGTCAGGCCCCTCCGTCACCCTTCCTCCTCTCCTGCCTCTTCCTCACTGGTCTAAACCAAACAACCATCAAGCAATGCTGAGAATCTCTTTACACAAAGAGATCAGGGAAACCCTTGTCTAAGAGTTATGGTTTTAGAATTTAATTTCTAGACTTTAGCACCACTTCCTATGTGGGTCTAGAGAACACTGCCTGCTGCTTGGCCAAACTTTTCATTGTGACCCTTTTGGGGCAATCAAATTTACAGCATGCCCCAATACATCCCTCACACACACACACACACACACACACACACACACACACACACACACAAACTAGAAAACAGACGTTTCACAAAACACACACACACCTGAAAACTGACATTTCGCAAAACATACTTACCGTTGCTTTGTGTGATGCTTTTCTGACGTCTCTATTCGATTCTATTCATTAACATGTTGGTTGCGACCATCTATGCCAACCCCCACGGAGGTCATGCTCTGTAGTTCTAAAACCGCTGTGGTTCATAGGAGGCAGGCCTCACATTCTGACACCATGGGTCAGATGGAAGGTCTACATCAGGGGGCTCATCTGTACCTTATTCCTCTTTCCTGGATAACTCCAATTTCCCCACAAAGCCTCACGGTGGTGCTTTTAAGAGAATTCAAGTTATCCAAGGGCCCCAGTCACAGGGAATATCCCAGCACACATTGCTGACTATCCTTGTCTTCTGGGACAGCCCCAAAGAACTCAACTACGTGTTCACAGAACCGTTGCTGTAACCTTTAAGACAGCACAGAGAATAGGAAAAGGGTCAGAGGACTAAAGACAGGTCAATATTTGCCTACTGTTCTGCCAAACTGGATTCTGGAAGCTTCCAACTGGCAAACATAGGGCTGGTTTATAGAACCAGTGAGTTGTAAGCATTTACAGAGAAAAGTAGACATCACTACCAGTCTCATGAGTTCAGCAAGAAAAAAATCTCAGCAAAGCACTCTCTTCTTTGGATGCAGGCTACAAAATCAGGACGAATGCTACAGAGAATGAGTTTATAGCTCATCAAGTTGCATGAAAAAACAGAGAAATAAAATGTGTACTAGACAGTGGGTAATTAGTTCTGAAGCTGTTTGAATTATATCCCGGGGGCTACTGACAGCAGAAATTTAACCTCAAGGAATGCTTCTGTTAAGGCCCCAGAGGGCCCCCTTCCTAAGTCGAATTCTAGGCAACCTTTTCTAATTTTTATTTATTTACTTATTATTTATCTTTGGCTGTGTCGGTGTTCACTGCTGCCCACCGACTTTCTCCAGTTGCAGCAAGCCGGGGCTACTATTCATTGCAGAGCACTGGCTCCAGGTGCTTGGACTCAGTAGTTGCGGCACACAGGCTTAGTTGCTCTGTGACACGTGGGATCCTCCCAGACCAGGTACCACACCCGTGTCCCCTGCAGTGGCAGCAGGTTCTTAACAACTGGACCACCAGGAAGTCCCAGGCAAGCTGTAGATCAATGACTTCTTTAACTGGCAAATACAGCAGGACTAACTGGTCTGAAGCGGCCTCAATCATAATCAATAAATGAATGAACTGGACACCTATGTTGCACTTGACAGTTTATCAAGTACTTTTACATATTTTATCTCATTTGAGCCACCCCCACCCCCAAGTGAGGGAGCCTGGGACCATGACGTTAATTTTGCAGTTTAAGAAGCTCAGACTCAGCCACCAGGGTTTCTCCACCTCTGCTACATTCACGGCTCACATGGAGTAATTTGTGGCTTTGCTGTGTACTGCAGGGTGTCGCGCAGCATCCCTGACCTCTACCCACACAACAGCAGTGGCACTTCTTCCCTTCAAGTTGTGATAGACAAAAATATCTGTAAGTCTTCTTCTTACCCTCTCAAAAAGCTGGGATGGATAGTGAGTATGATAAAACACAGAAATCAGGAATCAGAATTATCTTGAGCAAAATGCTAGGCCAAAACCAATAATAAAAGAAAATGGAGGTTCTACATTTTGGTGTTAAAGATACTCCCTCTATAGTGAGGTGGGTGCTGGTTTCAGAGCTGTTATATATGGTGGACCCGGGGACCAAGTGTGTGAACAGCAGTGCAGGTGTCTCCCCACCTCCCCGCCTCCATGGCCCCAGCACAGCCCTATGGTCCTCTCTCCCCTCCCCACCCACTGCAGCAGACCCCAAGACACTGCAGAGCGCACACCGCCCTGAACTTGCCACCTCCCCATCCGCACCCTGCCCTTCCCAGGAGTCTGGTGTGCAATGAAACCAGCAGACAGCTTGCAAGAAGGAAGAGAGGGGAAAGGTGGGGAAAAGGGCTGGGAGAAGAGGAGGCAGGGCACGGAGAAACCATGGTGAGGCCAGTACCACCACAGTGAGCTGCAGAGTCGGGGGGCATTGCAGGAGGGTGGGGGTAAGGAGAGGGAGGGGCTGAGGGCAAGCCCCTAAGTCTAGGACCAGGAAGAAAAGAGAATAAGGTGGAGCGTGTCCCCCAGGCCTCCTCCTCAGCCCTCCATCATTCCCACTTTTATCATCTTCCCTCATCCCCCAGCCTCTGCCTGGCCCCTCACCCAGGACACCCAGCTTCACCTACTACCCACTCATAATGCCCCTACCTGGGAGTCTCTGGAATTCAACACAATTGGTTAAAATCCTGGCTTTACCAAGTACTAGCCTCTCTCTTAGTTTCCATATCTGTGAAATGGGGATAATAGCTTTGCTCTGGGATTAAATGAGAACTAAGCTGGCACACAGAAAGTGCTCCCTGTAGCTAGAATGAGATGTACTGGATACCCCTGGCAGGTAAAGAGTAATCTTATTCTATGGCCCCAAAGGCCAGCTCCCACCTCTGATGAGGCCACAGCTAAGAGATGAAACAGGGGCGGGCCAGGCCCTGCACTTTCTCCTCTGTTTCCTGAGGACACTGTCTTCTTGTTGGAGCATTAGCTGCTCCTACTTCTCAGGGTCCCTTCAGAGACAAAGTGCCCACTAAGGTGACTGATTTTCTCCAAAAAAGTGACTGTTGCTATTAGCAATGAGAAAAACAACACGCCATGCCTTGATATCCAGTGAGGGCTCTGAATAGTTTCTAAGTGCTTCATCACACTTACTAAAGTCACAGAATCTTAGAGATGAGACACTGCAGAAGTGACATGGTCCCAGACTCCCCCTCAGGCGTGAGTACCCCCTACCCTCATAGGGACTGCAGGGGGCTAGCATAACCAGTCCCCACTCCCAGGAAATACACCCACCACGGATCACACTTGGGGATACCAACTTCCTACGTAAGGACAGAGAGTGTGTCCTTGATTAAAAAGAGGACACATCCTGACGTTCATTCACCTGGCCTTCTTGGGAACAAGTCCTATCAGAAACCACTAACCAAACTGGTTCACTTGAATCTGGAGGTGTCACTATCTGAGAATAACGCCACAGAGTTTACTGAACCAGAACACATGGGCAAGCATCAACTACCAGCTGGAGGTCCAGGAAGAGGTCCACTGATTAAAGAGATGTGCCCGTGACCAGGTGGTCAACCTTCCTGCATCTGTTTTCTTGGCTGAGAGATGGCAGAAATCATCATCATGGGGCATGATGAAGGCATGATGCATTTAAGGGCACCGTGAAGTGTTTAGCAAATATTCAACAGAGGTTAAGTTTCTTTCCCCTTTCTTCACAAATAGGCAAATCTGAAAGTTCACAAACACACAGTACGGCAAACACAAGGAATACAATCTCTGCCTTAGAGACAAGTGAGCACGGCAGATGGAGCCCTGGCACGGGCCAGTGAGGGCGCTGGTTCCTCTTCTGGGCACCCTCACTGTGCGGCCCTTGGGTGGGGGTTCCCTTCACTCTGGTTGTCTGCGAGTGACGTCGCGCCACTTCCATGCGGAGGAAGAAGCATTGAAATGCAGCGTCTCTCTCGAGAGGAGGGTCTGTGTGCGGTTCCCCGCACTCACTCACTTCTCGACATGACCACGGGGGCTAAAAGTGGGGGTGACTACGGGGGAAGACACTGGCACCTCGCTCCGGGCAGTGAGAGACAGAGACAGCTCTCAGCATCTCTGCACAGAACCCTGAGCTCTCCAGGTGAGGGCAGCCCCTGCAAGACCACGGTTCTCTGTCCTCTCCTGGCACCCTGCGCCCCAGCCATACCCCAAGGCCAGGGCCCTTAGCTAGGGTTGGTGGTGTCTCCTGGGAGACCTCACCAAAGTGAGTGCAGGCCTGAGGGGCGATAAGCTCCCAAGCCTGCCTTTCCCAAGCCAAGCCCTCAAGGGGAAAATATAATTACCAAAACTGAACTCTAAAGGGACAGTAGACTGTGGTGATGCGTCCAGTCCTCTGCTACACATTATCCCTGAGAAGTGCCTTTCCTTGTGCATGAAGGCTAAACCATCTTCTCAGAGATCGTTCCAGGGAAGGGTCCTGTCAGAACGAGAAAGAACAGCCAGCCACACAGGTGCCTTTACATCTGCATGTAAAGGGCCCCAGAAAGGAACGAATGGCCTCCTGGGGAAGTGCCGGTTACAGCCACCAGACCCAGACACGTGTCACGCTGCCCTCTCCAGACAGATGGGACACAGGGGCACTGCCCCATAGCAGGATGGCACCACAGGCTGAAAGGCATCTTGGGGTTTGTCTGCCCAACCAGATCAAATCTCATTTCTGTTCCCTAAATGTCATGGGCATGACTGTCAAAGGCCAAGAGGACCCACAATGGACCGTTTCCTAAGGGCAGAAGTTGTGCTGAATTTCTGTTTCTGCAGCACCTAGCATGGTACCTGGAAAACAGGGTAGATGTTCAGGAAATCTCTGTTGATGTGCAAGACGAGAAAGGTCACTGAGTTGCTAAGGCCTCTAATGTGGCAGTTACAGCTCATTTCTGGACTGAACAGGGCTGACCTCAGGGCAGAGGGGCAGGGCTAGGAATGCTGAGCCCATGGGTGATGAGAAACCTCTCTTAACTGAGACACGGATGCTCTGAGCTAATGAGAGGAGGTGAGCTTTTCAGAATCATAAAGCTGAAGAGTGCGTGCCTTCTCGTTGCATTTTGCCTCTTCCCAGACTCAGAGCAGGGCCCACCTAAACCACACTTGGAAAGACAAAGGCCAGGGGACAGGTATGGTTCACTCACGTTTGAATGGGTCATAATTCTGTCACTCCAGCAGCTGGAGACAAACGGAAAAGACACACTCCTCCTGCAGGTGGCTGATCCCAAAGCCAGGGAGCCCCTGGCCAAGATCAGGGCATCAGAAGAGGAGAGGCATCATCTGCAGAAGGTTCTGGAAGGCTGCACCCCAATGGGGCAACCCTCTCCTCGTCAGACCACGGAGCTGGAGCCCAGCTCTGCACCTGGCCTCTCCTCCAGTCCTGGTGACTCAGCACTCGCAGGCCTGCCGCTGGGCTCCAGGAAGAGCACTCGGCTGCACCAGCTCTGTTACTCTGGTCATGGCGCAGGCTGGGGCCCTCTCCAAACTGCTGCACTTACTTGCTTAGAATGAAGAAGGCTGAGCCTGGCAGCTCAAGAAAGAGCTGGAAAACTAGTATCAAACCAAGGTCATCTGGAAACTCAAACATACTGATGGGGAGGACCCAGGGAGGAGCTGATGGGCAAGGAACAATGCCTTCAGTTTTCCTCAGGTTCCTTGAACTCTCCATGGCCCTATGGCCTCCATTCCCCCCACCCCACCACCATCTCTCATAAAGAGCAGCCTTGACTTTCTAACACACTGATAATAAAGACCTGTCAGGCCAACAGAGAGGGAAAGTTCTCAGCCCAAAGCGGAGTATTCACTGGGCCGTGCTCAATAGGAAGGCTGAATAAGCAGCCTTCTGGTCACAGCAGCTGTGTGACAGAGAAAGCAAAGGTGCAATGGCGGGATGCCTGGGGGATGACCTCTGAGGGCCTCAGCACCACCAGGCACCCACTGGCTCTGACAACACTGATTCCCTAGTCTGCAGTCTGCACTGAGAGGTGGGGGAGAGCAGAATAGTTCTGACCCCAGACTCCAGAGCCAGGCTGCCTATGTTCACATACTAGAACTTTCCCTGACACTTGAGAAGTTACTTAACCTGTGTCTCAGTTTCATCATCTCCAAAATAGATATGTTAACAGCCTGATCTCACAGGCCCACTATGAGGATTAAACAAGCCAGGATATTGAAAGCACCGAGAACAATGCCTGACATGTATTAAGCCCACAAGAGTTAACTACCAGCATCTTTACTGACAACTTTCTGAGAGCAGTCCTTACTCAGATATTCTCCACAGCACCCAGCATGGCCTCATCAGTGTGAAACAAAAACAATTAGTACCATTTACCATGTATGCATCTTGGGGATTTACATCACTCAGTCCCCACATAAACCCAATGCTGAAAGTATTCTGACAGACGATAACTATCTTGCCTAAAATGATACCAGTAATTGGCCACCTAGGATTGAAACTCAGCCTCTGACTCCAGAGCCACAGGCTACGCTGCCTGACTGCTGACTACCACCTGCTCAGCACAGAGCAAGACGGCACCAGAAGCCCTTTAAACAGCAGTCAAATAAGAGAGGACAAGAATACAAAAAGAGATGCTGTAGACTTCAGAAGAAATTCACTATCTTATAAAAGCTTGTGTCCTTCTCTGGACCTAAGTTTGTCATCATCTGCTGCTTTCCCTTTGACTCTGGAATTCCAACTGCACAGGGTACTGCTCATGGCACCTTTGAGTCTTCGTGTGAACACACTTCCAAGAATTTCAAATGCTCTTGGCATTCTGATCAGAAGCCAGCCACACAGGATCGGTGGGAGCTGCAGGCAAGGCTCCCTGCTATACTAGCCAGGAACTTCCTGCTTTTGGAAGAAGTACCATTTCTACAGAACAGAGAGTACAATCCCCAAAGGAGAATTCCTGTAAGGCTCTGAGGGTTCTAACATCTTCTGACAATGACCGTACTTCAAAAACTTGACCTTCCCCATTTTCTCTAAGGACCTCATCTCTTAAGTGCGGCAGATATATGAAGACTTGCTCAGTGAACTGTCAGCATGGCAGGGAGTAAGAGAGTTGGTGAGTCCTCCCACTGTTCACCAGGCCTGAAATGAGCATACTTTAGGGACACTCACTAACCCAGCTGCTTGTGACGGGAAGCCGCCTCCTTCCTTATGCACTGAATGATTCTCACTGACCTCACACAGCATCAGCACCATAAACATCCCTACTTCTGCAGAACAACCAGTACCAAATAGCCATTTCCTGCTCACCAATTGCTCCCTTATCAGAAAGCTTCCTCCTCCTTCCTCCTCTAACACCCGTGTGCACACACACACACTGAGAGGATCAGAAAAGGCAGGAAATGCTTGCCTAAGACCGGAGAAAATATCAGAGAACAGAAAGAGACCAAAAAAAAAAAAAATTCACCAGCTATTTGTCTAGCAGGGCAACTGTTTCCCCAACAGAAAAATCAACTTGAGACTCCCCTTGATCTCAACACAATGAACCACCAAGAAGGAATTACTAACCTTCTGCTGGGCTGCCTATGTTCTTCTAGGGCCTCACTGTATCTCTGTTAAAAAGGCAGGACACAGCAGGCACCACGCCTAGAGAGAGATGAACTGAGCCGACTACACTTGCAGGGTAAGAGTGTAGATTTAAGTCAAATCATTTGGCCCTGAGAAACCCATGGAACAACTTCTCACTTGTTTCTTTACTGGGCAGGTGTTAACGTGGTTTCATTAACAGTGCACTTCCCTACTTCATCCGTCTAAAATTCAAGTCTTAGGTCTAGAGTGGAGTCAGAACCGGGAAACCCAGAACCAGGGAACCTCCGTTCGTGTGCTAAGAGCAAGAAAGCGAATTTAAAGGAGGGTCATCACCAGGAACCAACATTTCAAAGGGCTTTCTTTAGTCCCTGGTGTGTTTTCTACTGATCTATAGAACTGTTCCTTGCCCCAGCTCCCTGCAATATCAAGGAACCAGGAGTTAGAATAATTTCATTCCTTCCTAATTAAACATTTTTTTCCTCCAGTAGATCATCTACATTGACCCTATCGAGGAAAAAATCTGAGCTGGTGTAACTGCAGGAGGTGGTTTATTTTCACAACAGTAAAATATCTAAACCAAATATGCCCTGTGTTTTAGCAGCTTAAACATTGAGGTCTGACAAGGACCCAAGATTCCACTTCGCTTGCCAAGGGCTAAGTGTGTATGTTTAAGTAGGAGAAAGTGATTATGAAGAAAAATGGGAATGTCTGAGTAGGTGAAGGGGAAAGGGGTGCAGATATGGCTAGAAAAATAAGAATGCACTCTAAAGTCCCATCGCCTAAGCATGAGAAAAAGCGAGGGTCAGTCAGTACCCCTGGGTGTTTAGGGCTGAGCCTCCCCTGAAACCAACGAAGCCTGCACCGGGGACCCAGAAGACCCGGCCTGACTTCATTTCCCACTCGAGCTGTTTACAATTAACCGACAGAGCGGCGGGCCTTCCGGCCTCCGTTCGGGTTCGCCCCGCCAGAGAGGTCTGGGGAGGGCCGGCTCTCGGAGGGGCTCACCGCCTCTCGGTTCCTCCCGGCTCCCAGCCCCAAACCCCAGCGCGGGCTCCTCCCGGGCGGCCCGCCTGCCGCCCACGCGCGGAAGCCCGCGGCAGGGGAGGGGGCGCCGCCTCCCGGCATGCTCGGCGGCGGGGCGCGCGCCCGTGGTGGTCACGTGATGGTAGGGGCGGGCCCGCGCGTCTGCACGCGGCGGCCGCGGCGGGATGAATGGAGCCGGAGACGCTGTTCTTATTGGCTTCCTTCCTCGGCGGTGGCAAAGACCTGGGGACCTCCACTGCACGGTTTCGGAAGGAATCCCTACGCCGCTCTTTGCCAGCTCCGCGGTCTTTTCGAGAACTTATAGAAGTCTCAGTTTACGCATTTGTAAAAATGGGTACAATAGCTCTTTTCTCGGGATTTTGTGAAAAACGAAAGGGATACTCTAGGTGTGCTGACCTACTTTACTGAGTTAGCAATAACTTGTGATTGATATTTTATGGCACGCTAAACGGGTTTATTCTGGAGTATTTGTACTGTTAAATACCACTCAGTTGAGCAGCCTCCGTTTTTCATATCGCCGAGTATGTTGAATTCAGCTTAGACTGAATTCTCGAAATTATCAGCTCTCATGTTTTCCCTGGTGGCTCAGTTGGTGAAGAGTCTGCTTGCAATGCAGGAGACTTGTGTTCAATCCCTGGATCAGGAAGATGCCCTGGAGAAGGAAATGGCAACCCACTCTAGTATTTTTCCCTGGAGAATTTCATTGACTACAGCCGGCTACGGTCCATGGGGTCACAAAGAGTTGGACACGACTGGATGACTGACTATATCTTCCCCCATCCCTCTTACCCCCAGGAGCTTTTGGTCTCACTGTTTGTTAACTTTGTGTAAGACTGATACTAAAAAAAAAAAGCCACAAGTCAACAGAAACCTTCATTTCTTCAAAAAACAGTGTGCCCAACTCCTCGAACACCTTGTGAAAGATACCGACCAGTTCTGCATCCAAACCCAGCAGACTTAAGCTTCCCAAGACCTCAAAGACTGGGAGGGTCAGGCCTTAGTACTATTTGTTCACAGCCCAGAGAACTTTGAATAATTCAGTCTTAGGCTGAATTCAATATACTTTGGGTATGAAAAACAGAGGCTGCTAAAATCAGAATTTAGAGTAGAATAAACCTAACAGTACAAGCACTTAAGTCTATTTTATGCTATAAAATATTAGTTACAAATTATAAACTTATTAAATTAGATCCCCAGTGTAACTGTACATGACTAAGAAAGTAATAAAACAACTTATCTTTAAAAATTGCTATATAATTTAGGCTAGCCACCCCCCCAAAAAACAAATATAATTGATCAAAGTTGAGAGAATTCCCTGTATAAACCTTGTGTGCGCTGATGAAAATGTATGAGATGGGGGGGGGGGGGGGGGGAAGCCCCATCTAGTTTCTTTCCAGGGTCATTATGAAGAACTGAATGATCAGACAACATTGAAAACTGTCTTTCTGAGGAATGCAACATTTTCTCATTCTAGGGAAACAAATAGAAAGACCTAGACAAAAGCACTGGAGATAAAAATGACTGTGGGGAAAGAGTTTACAGTGGCTTGAAACAAAGCAGTGCATCATTTTGGCAAGTTTACAGCCAGGCTTTTTTCAGGGATCACTGGCTACTTAAACAGTAAGTAATAGAAGTTCAACAATGCAGTGCCCAGTCTAGGAATAAGAGGCTTTTGGCTCCGCAGCTGATACAGGAAAACCTGTGACTTCACACAACTTCAACTTTTGAATTCTTGAGCTGGACTGAATTTTCTTAGTTGTAGGCTCCTTTACACTGTGAAAAAAACTTCTCAAAGTTTATAACTGGGAAGGACAACTACTGGCAAAATTGTTGGTGTGCTTTTTAGAAGAATTACTGCATTGCTCCTGCTTGGTTAGAGGTGCTAAATGTTCAGAGATGAGTTCTAGAAGAGGCAGGAAACAAGAACAGCATCAACAGTGTGGTTGAACCAGATCCATGGGTTCCCCACACTCAGGCCACTGTCCTACACAGTGAAATCATCCTAATATTTAGGGGCTAAATATTCATCCTGTAAAATATTTAGGGGCTAATGCCTTTATCACTTGCCCTCCAATTTACAGAAACGTTCCAATGGCCAGAGGGAAAGAAGAGATCCTAGAAACATAAAATCGGGGTTGAAGACTCTGATTCTCTCCCTTCTGCCCCAACTCCTGTTGACTTCCTGGGTCAAATCCAAGTATTGAGAAGCAGCGGTGCGCACATATATGCACACATGCCTTTAACCTCCCACCAGAAAGATTTGTGACTGTCTCCACCCCACTGCAGGAGGCTGAGCTGGCCTGGATGGCTGGAGGCTCAGTGGGGGACCATGGGCATCTTCCCTCCAGCTAATACCAAATGATACTGGGACTTTTCTCCTGACTCCTGAAGACACATTTTGAGGCCCAAGTCATTCCTTTCAGCTCCCCTCTCAGGCAGATCACATGAGGAATTAGAAAAGTCCCTGGGAACTGAAGCAAAGCTTCTTAACCAAGTAAGCCCAGAGGTGCTGAGAAAGCACTCTGATCAACCAGAAGAAAATTTCCTCCCTCTCTTCCAACTCCCAAGGACCCATCTGTTCACAAAAACAATGCAACCAGCCCATTCTCTCATGTCCCAGGCTTTTAAAGGCGAAGGGTCAGCAGGCAAGGCTAAGGGCTGCTGGGAGTTGCCAGGGACATCTGGGCAGATGCTCCCCTCCACACCACATACACTTGAAAGATTTCAATGGTTTTGGAGGCAGTACAAAATTTTCAAAGAATAAGATACAGGGAAAGAACGTGGTATCACAGAGTTTAACTCAACCCTGGAAAAAAACAACACAAAACCAACCAACCAAAAAACCAGATAGTAAAACCCTGGGCTGGATAGTTGCTTTTTCCAAGTAAGTATAAGAGGCTCCCTTTTGTCCACTTCCAATCCCAGGTTCCTTGACCAGAAACTTTCTAGAACGTTGGCTTTCTGAGTTAAAAAGGGACCTCAGAGATCAACAGATCTTTGGGTTCTAAACCTGCAGACTGTGGACTGAAGTGGAGATGGGCTTCTAGCTATAAATGTCCTGAAAGAGCATACACAATGATGTGTGAATTATGCACTTTTCCAGGGAAAGGATGCACTACTTTCAACCCCTTTCCAAAACACAAGGTCCAAAATGGGGTTAAAACCATCAGTCTAGTCCAACTCTCGGGCTTCAGAGATAAGGCTCAGAAACTCAACTGAGTGCTCCAGGTGACAGAGCAAATTACATGCCACCTTCCAAAGCTGGTTGGGCCCGTGGGAGGGGAGGACACCACATGCACTAACAGGCTCTTTCCCATTCTAATTACAAGGATTCCATGAAGTCTCCAGCCGCCACTCTGTCTGGCTTTCTGGGTCTGGGTGTGTCGGTCACCACTTGGTTGCCAAGGTGTACAGATGGCCAGGGGCCTGGGGGTGGCTGGATGTGGCCAGTTGCCAGCTAGCTGGCACCCGAGCACCAGCTTACATCACACTGCTTCCTGGAAGCTCAAAAGGGGGTCTTCAAAACACCCATTTTCACAGGGTGAGGCACAGTTCAGTCCTCTAAGGACCCATCACAAAGGTTGGTTGCATAAGCAAAATCAGTAAAAACCACTGCCCTCGAGTACCAGGTGATCCCTACTTCCAGGCTAAGACAATTAACAATTAACAATTTCATAAGGGGGAAAATAGAGATTGATTAGAATAAATTGGAATGAAACACTTTCTCTTTTTTCAGAGAAAATCATGGAATAGAAATATATTTGTAATAACGGAACTAATAGATTCAAGTGCTATCAACACGGGCCGTGAACACTGCAGTCTAATTACACGGTTGCTCAATGGGGATAGACCGTCCATTTGCACATGAGTAATTAAAGGCCATCATCACAAGGAAACGTGTAGAGTCTCACTTAAAGAATTATAAATTAAAACCCTAAGGGAAAAAAAGATTAAAGGACAATTAGACAATACCAGACTAGAAAGAAAACCCAGTGGTGGTAGGGAAGCCAGAGCATTTAGACCTTGCAGATGACCCTGAATTGGTTCAGTTTTTCCAGAGGGTAAGGTGGGACAACGACACAGTCATAAGTTCTTCTTGGGCTCTGACAAACAATGCCACTAAGAAGACCATTTCCCAAGTTAGTAACTAACAGAAGTAGAGAAAAGGTAATTTTAAAAAAGATGCTCATTGTCGCGTATAGCAACAGCTACATCCAACCAGTCCATCCTAAAGGAGATCAGTCCTGGGTGTTCATCGGAAGGACTGATGTTGAACCTGAAACTCCAATACTTTGGCCATGTGAAGAGCTGACTCATTTCAAAAGACCCTGATGCTGGGAAAGATTGAGGGCAGGAGGAGAAGGGGACGACAGAGGATGAGATGGTTGGATGGCATCATCGACTCAGTAGACATGGGTTTGGGTGGACTCCAGGACTTGGTGATGGACAGGGAGGCCTGCGTGCTGCGGTTCATGGGGTCGCAAAGAGTCAGACACGACTGAGCGACTGAACTGAATGAACTGAACAGTAAAGGCATGAGCACGTAAATTATGTAGTGGTTCAAGGCTGAGGCTCAAGACTCAGGCTGCCGTCCCTTTCTAGAGAGTCTGTGCCTCCGTTTCCTCACCTGAAAATGGGTTGCTATGAGAAGTAAGTAAAATAATCCATGGAAAACACTTAAAACAGTGCCTGTTCTACAGTAAGTGCTTGATAAAAGTTAGGTGCTATTATTATTATATATTAACTTACAAAGAGGACTTCCTTGGTGGTCCAGTGGCTAAGACTCCATGTTCCCAATGCAAGGGGCCTAGGTTCAATCCCTGGTCAGGGAACTAGATCCCACATGCCATAACTAAAGATCCCACAAGTTGCAACTAGGACCTGGTGCAGTCAAATAAATAAATTAAAATTTTTTTCTTTTAAATATTCACTTAAAATGACAAGCAGATGACCCCATGTCCGTTCCTGAAAACATGGGATGACACTCAAATGATAAAGTCAAACGATAAAACTACTACAATCGGATTATAAGTAAAACAAAGTTATGCAGCTTATCAAAGTCCACTGAGAATAAAAAGTTAAATTGCTTGTTATTGTTAGACTCTATTTAATGTTTATGTTAAAAATCGAAAAGAATAAAGAAGATAATCAACACTGCCTCAAACGTTTGGCAGGATGAGGCAGGGAACAGAAATAGGGACCTGGTACTGTTTGGGTGTCTGCACTGCGCCAGGGAACCCAGCAGCAAGTGTGCTGGGTGGAGCTCCCCGGGAGTAACCGCGTACTAATTAAGTTCCTCTCACACCGGAGGCGGACTTGGGCGACACATTCTGGTCAGTGAGACACTGGGGATATCTGCTGGCGCTTCTGAGAAAAATGCCTCAGACTCAGAGAAGAAGCACCCCCCTTCCCCTCCATGCGGGACGCCTGGATCTGCAGCAGCTGCCCCGTCATCCCAGAGAAGAGGGGCGTCAGCACGCCCTGGGGATGCGGCAGACTGATGCAAAGGACAGGAGTGACCCTGCTGCTCTAAGGAACTACCCGAGGCCACAGCTGCCTGTGCTGGGGCCTGTGAATTAAGGTGAAATAGCACCTTCTCCTTATGGGCTTCCCAGGTGGATCAGTGGTAAAGAATCCGCCTGCCATGCAGGAGACCTGGGTTCAATCCCTGGGTCGGGAAGATCCCCTGAAGAAGGAAATGGCAACCCACTCCAGTATTCCTGCCTGGGAAATCCCATGGACAGAGGAGCCTGGTGGGCTACAGACCACGTGGTCACAAAAGAGTCGGACATGACTTAGCGAGTATACCACAACAGCAACAAAATACATTTTCCTTATGGTCAAGCCAGCAGAGTTGCAGTTTTCTGTTACTTGCAGCGAGAGCATCTTCACTGATGGGGCAGGGAGCATGAACAGCCTTCTGATGGAGGCCAGGCAACCCCTCAAAGCCCTGTGCCCTGTGGATTCTGCAGGAGGCCTCGCTGGAGCCCATCCTGGAGCGTGCTCAGGGTGGAAAGAGAAAAGGCAGTGGCTCTTCTATCTCCATCCTACAGAAGACCTAAGGACAACTTAGGCTTTTACCCAGCCTAAGGACATCCTACCCTGGCCTAAGGACAACTCCAGACGGTGCAGCAAGCAGGTGACAGCGTGGGCCGGCTGAGCTCCCGACGTCTGGTCCCTTAAGAGGGGACCGACAGAGGCCTCCTGGACTCCAGTGTTCATTTCTGGATTCACATGTTTCACAAAGCCTGTGACAAAACTGCCCTGTGGAGTAGGGCTGCCAGGAAATGCACAGGACATCCAGTTAAGTCTGAGTCAGATGAAGAACAGTAACTTTTTACTAAGTATATCCCACAGGTGAGGCTTGCATGGCTCTGCTCCAGTTCTCCCATCTCTGCCAGGTGCCAGACTCAGGACACAGGCCTCTGCCTGCACACTGGACACAGAGATGACCTCCCTGCCCCCTGCTCATCATCTGGGCATCCCTCAGTGTGTCTGGCCCAGAGGCAGGAGGATGGCCGGCGTCTGGCCTCATGAGGTCTCCGATGAGTCTAGGAAAGTCTGGTTCACATGTTTAGAGGAACAGACAAGAAGTGGCTGATGCTTAAAAGGCAGGGGTGGGGCAGGCATCACTCTGGTCTCGGGAGGTGGGCAGCTAGGCAGCAGGTGGTGGAGGACTTGGGGGCGCACAGTGGCTCCTGACTTCCAACTTCCCCCATAAGAACTTCATTGATGAAGCAGAAGAGATGTTTCCGCCAGCCTGCTCTGTCTGAATGTGAGTCCCCTGACTCTGGTCCCCCGTCTCTAGACTCACCTCATCGTGGTCACGGTGGCAGCATGATCTCGTCCAGCAGATCATGTCTTATGGCACCATCCCCAGGCCAAGGACAAGGTGTGTGGAATTTGCTTGGTGTGACACTGTCTACACCTGCTCACAAGCGATCCCTTAATATAGCTGGCCCATGAGAGCAGAGCCTCATTTCCTGGAACCTGGCTTTATGGTTCCTGTCTGGTATCCCTCCAGTGTCCTGCCCAGGCCAGCACTGGCGCACAGTAAGTGCCTGTGAAAAAACATCTCACAGACTAAGGAAGATCTGACCAAAAACTCCAGCCATGTTTTAGCGACATGACAGGTTTCCCTTTCCCAGCCCCTCTCTCCTCGTCCCAGTCTGCTGCCTCTTATAGAAGGGGCTGTGCCAACAAGGTATCTTCGGAAAAGTTTGGAGCTGGTGACCACAAACTTCAGAAGGACAGAAGGGAGGAAACAAATGGAATCTCTTGCATTCACAGTGACCCCTTTTTTCTTCCCAGAAACAGGAAGGAGAACTAAACAGAAATGACAGGTAAAATGCTGTATTATTTGCAAGACCCAGTGCAAAGTGAAAACAGGTGCACCTTGTATTCAAAAAGTGGGGAATCGGGCCAGGAATGGCAGTTAAAATAGAAAACTTTTTTCCTCTCTTCCACAGTCTCTCTTTCTCTACCTGATACAGTGTCGATCTCTGCTATCTAAACATCTCTAGGCCCGGGCAGACCCTCAGGGGACCCAGCGGCCTCGCCCTGTGACTGTGGCCACTCAAGGGAGCTGCTGGGTCCCCTCCCGTCAGCCACCAGGTCAGGGAGGTCTCCTCTCCCCACAGGCCTGCCCCAGGATAGGAGCATCCACAGGATCAGAACCTCCCCGTGGGACACACTTGGTACCTGGACGGGGAATGAGTGGGAGACTCAACCCCACTGAGTCATCGCTTTGTGGCGCTGCCAGCCTTGGGTGGGATGGCTGCCATGCCCCACCAGTGGCACAGACCCTGGCCCTCCCTGGGCCCTCCCCCAGACCCCCGCTGGGACATCATCAGTTGCTGCGGTGTGGGGTGGGGAGAGGAGGCAGATGGAGCCCCAGTCCAGGGGACCCAGTCTCCCCACACTTCATTTACAAAACACAACTCAAAGACAGAATTATTAAGAATTTCAAGATGGTGACTGCAGAGCATTAAGCCCAAGGGTGGGAGAGAGAGCAGGGGCCCCTGTGTGAGTGCACTGGACGTGAACTCAGGAAGCTGGCCCTGAAGTCACAGTGCAGATCAAGAGAGGATGCAATGAAACAAAAGAAAACAGACACAAAAGATCCTCCAGCTAACAGAGGGTGCCCGGTGCTCACAAACAGGATGAAAAATTAAACTTGATCACTTCAAAAAAAAATCGGGCCCATACCTGGCCCAAGGTAACAAGGCATTTCTCAGCCAAACACCCGACCCCTGTCTCCTCCCCCACTGCCCCTAAAATTCTCTGGCTCCATTTGATATCCTCCTGAGATGCTGCCCAAGTAAATAATTCCTTTCAGTGGTTCCTAACCAGCAGCAGTACCTGGCTGGGCCCAGTGGATGTCTGGAAGGGGGGTGCACAGTGGACAAGGGGATCACTATAGGCAAAGGGGCGGAAGGTATTAGTTGACCGGTAGCATGCTGGGCAGTCCCAAACCATGAGACAGGTCCCCCCAGCACAGCAGTGACACCCACTTAGAAAAACCACACAGGGGAATTTCAAGTCACCGAAGCTTCAGTGGAAACCGGCCCGTCAGGGCCGCCTCCTCTCCTTTGTCGTGGAGGCAACAACAGAATCCCTCTGGAGTCCTGCCCGTTGTCCCCTCGAGTTCTGAGCTGAATCTGCTGGGGTGTCTGCCGATACTGAGCACCCCTCACCCACCGCGCCCATCCCTGGCCCCAAGGCCCTACCTTAAAAGGCAAGAAAGAGAAGAAAGAGGAGTTTCACTGTAGGTTGGAACCATGCAGGAGCTGGAGTGTGAGGTTGGTGATTTTTCTAACTGCCCTTCATTGCCCTCCTCTCTCCTCCTCCTCCAAAGCAAGCCCTACTAGGGCCGCCCGGGGAGGGATGGGGGAGGGTCCCACGGATGCCCAGGGCTGGGAGGAGGGCTTCAGGAAATCTCCTTGCGGTGGCTGCTGTGAGCCACCAGGGTGGAAACTTAGCAAGCGTGAGATAATCGCCCAGTTTTATATATAGCACCTGTGTCTTCCGGAGACCTCAGAGCGAGGAAGGGCAGGTTTAACTACCTCGCGCCTCCCCAGGGGTGGGCAGGGCTCACTGGGACCTACCTTCTCGGAGCCCTGCTGGGAAGGGTCGGGCCCTTGGGAGGGGCACAGAGCCTGGATCCCCTGCTCTCCTGGCCACTGTGGGCGCAGGGCCAGTCTGAGGATGAGTGATGGGTGAGCAAGACTCCCCACACTACATGGGCAACTGAGAAAGATGGCGAGGGGCAGCTGGGCTATCCGCCTCCTCTGCCTGAACAGATCCCTAGAGCCCATGCACTTGCACACAGTTCCTGCTCAGCTGTCTGCCACGTGCCCACTTTACAGCTGAGAAAAAGGTGTTGAAAGGACAGTGGTCCTGGTTGGGGGAGCATGGCCTGGGAGGAGAGAGGGCTGGCTGGGCCCTGGCCCTGCGCTCAGCAGGCCCACCTGTCTGTTCCTGTCTGGTCCTGCATAATCTGCTTAAGGGCACCACAGACCTTGATGCTCCCTGAGAGAGGAAGAGGCTGGGGCTGTGAAAAATGTTAGGGAGCCCTGGTGCATCGTGGAGCACCCTGGGGTACCTGACTACAGCAGAGGGAGGAAGTTAATACAGCCCAGGTTAGGCAGCTGTCAGCAAACCACAGGCTGGTCTGGAGTGCTCCCCCACTGCACACCTGCTGTGGCACCCCTCCCTCGGGCACAGGCCCCCACGTGCACGCCTACAGCCATGCAGCGAGATGCTCCACCAAGACCCCAGAGATGAAGAGACTCTGGACCTAGCTGGCTATTCTCCACTCCTCTGGTCTCCGGAGGCCCCCTCCACCGAGTTCCCAGACTGTGACTAATCCTGTCTCACCGTGAGTCGATGCCTGTGAGTCCCCCCGCCCCCCCCCCCCACCCCCCTCATCTCTCTCCACCTCTCTTGCCCTGGCTCCCTACACACACCATGGTGAGAAATAGCTCGGAAACAGGGGAAACCAGGTTTGGAAAGAGCGCTTCACTGGGGAGGGAAGTGGCCAACAACTGCTATATTTATTTCTATTTTTCTAAGACCTCTGTGCCCCCTCTGCCTAGGGGTGACAAGCACTGCATCCTCCCCGCAGATTTCCGGTCTTTTCCCATTTTAGATCCACAGCAGCCCGTCTGTGTGTCTATCTCCTCGCCCCAGGGCCCAGGACAGAGGCGCGGTCTGAGTGAGTTTCCAACAAGGAAAATTTCTCCTGGGTTATTTATAAGGCACCGGTGGAGACTTTCTAAAATCATCCCAAATGCTCCTGGTGGCTCCTGCTCTCATTCAGTGTTTCCTTGTATCTCAGAACAGCCCACGAAGGAGACCATCTTTCTACTTAGCTCAGGCTTGAAAGCTCTTCTACTTACTTACAATAGGGACAGCCAGCATCCTGAATGTTAAAGACGACTACCTGTGTGTGTCCTGAACACCTACACCCACTTCCATAAAACAAACTACCGCATCCAGGCCGTATTTACTGGAATCCTTTCTCCCACTCTCACCCCTCGACGTCCTAACTCTAAAATGGGGGCCTGTGACTTGGTCCTAACCCACAGAGACCTCTCTGACTTATTCAGAGAATTAAAATTTTTTGGAGTCTTGATTGTCTAATCTTCTCTTTTGGCTCGGCTATTCCACAGTGGCTTTGGCAATAGACCATCGTTGAAAGCCAAGCAGGAGGGCCTCGGGGAGAGGATGAGGTGTCCATGCTCACATATCCCAGGTGTGGGCCTTTGACATCTATGGGAGACGTGGATGCTATCTCCAGCACATTTCCAGTTCTTCTTCCGGGCACGTGGTAGGTCTTGAGTCCTCTGTCCCCTTAAAGTTAGGTGAGGGTGTGAGACTTTCTTGACCAATTGCGTATAAACGCAAGTGGCAGGTACTCCTTCTGGGCTGAAGCTTTACAAGCCAGGACAGGATTTGCCACATTCTCGTTCGCTCTGTCCTGGTACCCAGCGGAGCTCCAGACAGTGGCAGCACCACCAGCCTGGGTCACGGGGCGAGCGTAACAAGCAGCAGAGCCCACAGCTGACCCAGGTCAGGTGGGCAGCATGAGCAAGAAACACACCTTTGTTGGTTTAGGGTCTATTTGTTATGCAATAAAACCTAGCTCATCCTGACTAATACAACACCTTTGATTGAAAGTAAAAATTATATGGCTGCTGTGAACCAAGCTTGCTGCTAAGACAAGAAAACAGCAACAGAGAGGGAAGTGAAGGGTCCAGAGGGAATTATCTGTCTCCCTTAAGCCAGGTTTGCTTTCTCACATTTCATGCTTTTGTGCAAGGGGGTCCTTCTACTCCAAATATCCTTCCCCTTTTTCTGCCTAAGTGAATGCCTCCAAAATTTAACTCTAACAGCACCATCTTGGAGATTTCTCTTCCCAACAATCCCAGATGGAGTGGCATCTGTCCTCTGCTTCCAGCAGGACTCCAAATGGACTTATCATTCTAAACACACAGATACTGGGCTGAACACTATTACCAGGGTAGGCAGTATGGCGCCATGGTTACTAGGCTCTAGAGCGGTGACTCAACCAGAGGTGATCTGCCCCTCAGGGGACATTTGGCAACACCTGAACATATTTTTGGTTGTCATAACCTGGAGAAGGTGCAACTGGTCAGGGATGTTGTTAAGCCCCCTACAGTGCACAGAACAGCCCCCCAAACAAATATATATATATTATGGCCCCAAATGTCAATAGTGTCAAAGCTGAGAAAATCAATTCTAGAGTAAGAATGTCTGAATTCATATTCATATTCTGACTCTTCTATTACTGTGATCTTAGGCAGATTAACTCCTCATTCAATGCTGACTACATAATAAAAGCGTAGTTAAGAATTCCCTGGCGGTCCAGTGGTTAAGACTCTGTTTCTCCACTATAGGGACTGTGGGTTTGATCCTGGTCAGAGAACTAAGCTCACACAAGTCATGAGTGTGAGGGGAAAAAAAAAGGACTGAAATAAATTATTGCATAATAGGTATTGGGTATTGTCATTTGCATCCTTGATTGAACTGAAAATTCCGAGAGGGTAGGAACTAAGATTCACTAATACACAGATCCATATCTGCCAGGACAACCTGGATGCAGACAGCACACAAGAAATATTGTGGCTGTATGAATAAAGAGTTATTAAGAGTTCACCCTTCCCTGAAAGTTAGCAAGTCGCAAATAGTAGATAAAACCCTTCACCTGGTCCCAAGAAGACAAAGTCTGTGCATTTAGCAAAACCTCTGCTGGTTTTTGTGCCAAGTATTTTATTACTTCTAGTTCACTGCAGAGTACTATTGCAAGTATAGTAACTCTCATTAACCAGAATATTTAAGAAATGAGATCAACACACACACCATCCTGGAAGAATGCAAGTTCATGGGAAATGAGTTTTGTAACAGTGATGCTATCTGGAGAAGTGACTTGAATCAAAATGAACTTCTCACCAATAGCCATAATACTTTTTATTTATTCAAACTCAAACCAAGGGCAAATATAAAATTTTAATTTTGAACCAGGAATGTAAGAAGAGGGGTTTTTCCCTTTCTTAACTCAACTGAACAAGTTCAAACCAGACATAAACCTAGGTTTTCAAAAAGTACCATATCAGAAAAACATTTTGGACCAAACCACCATGTGATTCAGCTCCATCTTTGATCTCAGGCCCAATCAAATGACCCGCTGAAATGTGCTGAAATATTCTAATGGGCCAAGGTGACTGTGTGGAAAGCCTGTGACCGTCCACTATCTTCACTGCCTGGGTTGGGCTCAAGGGACACGTGTAAAAATCCTCTGTTCGTTTTCCAAAACTCCTCTAAGGCCACGTAGAAAACAATTCCTTCTTTGTGATGGATTGTTTGTGCACATTCACCAAAGGAGATTTTGCAAATATTATACTTCATTAGACCGAGGGAGAAACAACCATGTCCTTTCATTTCTTATGACTCACTGACGTGAAGATTAAGGATGCTTATTTCACGTGCTGTGAAGTCCCGTATACATCATTAGGCAGAAACACAAAAATAAATGCATTCTTCAGTCATCTACCCTGCCTCCCAGGGGAGCCCAAACACCCCTGCGGGTCCTCAAACTGGCAGCAATCCCATCAACACCCAGGACCACTTCCTGCCACCACCCCCACCCCCCTAGGAGGCAAAAAACAAAACATCAACAACACTTCCAAGCAACTAAGGGTGAGAGGATGCCATTCAGGGCACCCTGAAAAATGACTGCGGTCACCACTGTCTTCAACGGTTTTAAATGATACACACACTTTTCTCTGTTTGTTTAATTAATGTAAAAAGGGAAGCATATCTGGGACCTTCAGGATGACCGTGGTGCAGAACTCAACCGCACAGTACAGGCGCCACTGCAGAGACGAAGAGGGAAGGAGCGTCTCGGGAAGGGGGGCCTGCCAGGCCGCAGCCTTCCAGGAGGCCGGGGAGGCGGCATGGAGACACTCAGTAGTTCTTCCTTGGTTGTTCTTGGTATTTCCAGGCCCAACAACACCTTTCCCTAAATACAGCACCCGCTGAGTCAGCTTGGGTGGGATCCTGAGTAGACAGAGCTGGGGGGTGGCAGCGTGTGGGTGGGGGCGCCCTGGGTCCCCTGCACACCGCTGTCCCGCCGTGGGGGCGGCCGCTCTGGGTCACCAGGCTTTTTCTGGAATCAAGAGATGGTTGGGCCAGGAAGGGACCTCAGAGATGACCAAGCACCCACCCCCAACCCCCACCAAAGTCCTGAGAGAGGAAGCTTATGCCAGGGTGGGGGACCAGTGCCCAGGGTTTTTGACTCGTTTGACAGCCTCTCTGTGGAATTTTCTTTCAAAGCCAGATCGTTTCAGCGAAGAGGATATACAGATGGCAACTAAGCACATGGAAAGATGTTCAACACCATTTGTCGTTTGGTCGCTAAGTCGTGTCTGACTCTTTTGCAACCCCATGGACTGTAGCTCGCCAGGTTCCTCGGTCCACTGGATTTCCCAGGCAAACAATACTGGAGTGGGTTGCTATTTCCTTCTCCAGGGGATCTTCCCGACCCAAGAATCGAACCCCTGTCCCCTGCACTGGCAGCTAAATTCTTTACCACTGCGCCACCTGGGCAGCCCACCATTAGGTAAAAACAAAACCACCATGAGACAGCCCTGCCTGGCTATCAGAGTGGCTAGAAAAATAAGACAGCAACACCACCACTTGCTGGTGAGGATGCAGAGAGACTGGACCACTGCTGGTAGGAACACACAAGGGTGAGGGCATGCTGGAAACAGTTCGGCAGTTTCTTAAAGAACTTAATAAATAGGCAACAGTCTATGCCCCAGCGACTGCATTCCTGGACATTCAATGCAGAGAAATGAAAGCTTATGGCCACAAAAATAACCTGTACATGAAGGTTCACGTCAGCTCTGTCTAAATTGCCAAATAATGGAAACCACCCAGATGTCCCCTCCTAAAAGTGAGAGTTTCTTCAGAAGCCACGCTGATGGTGAGAATTCCAACTGACAAGCTAAGGGACCCCTGAGAGTGTGGCACTCACTCCACCCCATGCCTTTGCCCCGTGGCGGCCGCTCACCGCCCCACGTGGCCCCTACACAGTGCTCATCAGAAGCCACCTTCACTGGTGACAATGCTCTGCTCCTCTTTAAGAAGGCGCTCCGAGCTCACGCCCTGTGGTCTTGGCTCTGCCCACTGAGGCTACCAACAAAGAGGTCCCTTCCTGCAGGTCAGTAACCCCGAGACAAGCATCTGTGGGAAGCTGGGGCCTCCTGGCCACTTGCCCCTTTGGAATAAACTTCCTCCCTCTGCTCATCCGGTGTCTCCTAATTTAACTGAAGTCTGTAGGCAGGTGATGCAACCTGATGCTACCCACTTCCAGTTTAGGTGCTTATGTTATGTTTGAAATATAAACCCCAGACAGGCTTTTACCTGTGCTGTTTGAATGGGGCCAGAAAGCCTGGGGCTGCGCAGTGTAATCAATCCAGGAACCTGTGAAATGGAGAGGCCCGTGACACCAACGCTGGGTGGCCTGGGGAACTGGGACACTGGAGATCAGAGCTCTGTACCTGCAGGACCCCTGCCCTCCGGCAGCAGTGCCCTCTCTCTCCTACGGGAGGAGGCAGGAGAGATCCCAGGCTGCAAGAACCAAGGCCTGAAGCCCTCCCCTCCTGCCATGGTCAGAGGTTCACCAGCTGAGCAGTGAGCAGCTTTTTCACTTTTTATTGTCCTTTTGGGTTAGGAGTTCTTCACTTTACCCCTCCCTCAGGCCAGGGGCAGAGATGGCTCCAGAAGCTCACTTCTGTTATAGTTCCATCGACCCATCTGTTTCTGCACAAAAGCCTATTCATTAGAAGGAAAAGAATACTCTCTTAGTTCCACCTCTGTGAACAGAAAACTTATCTCGAACAGACTAAAGTGCTACTCCAAGGCACCTGTGTGAAGACAACTCTCTTGCCCCCCAGGTGGAATAAGTACAAGGCAGCAAGCAACTCTCGGAGAAGGCAATGGCACCCCACTCCAGTACTCTTGCCTGGAAAATCCCATGGGCGGAGGAGCCTGGTAGGCTGCAGTCCATGGGGTCGCTAAGAGTTGGACACGGCTGAGCGACTTCACTTTCACTTTTCACTTTCCTGCATTGGAGAAGGAAATGGCAACCCACTCCAGTACTCTTGCCTGGAGAATCCCAGGGATGGGGGAGCCTGGTTGGCTTCCATCTATGGGATCCCACAGAGTCGGACATGACTGAAGCAACTTAACGGCAGTAGCAGCAGCAGCAAGCAACTCTAGTTCCCTCCACATGTGGTTCAAACCTGTGGTTCAAACCTCTCATCAACCCAGCATCTGCTCTGCTTTGATGTTTGGTAACTAGGTCCAACTCTTTGCAACCCCATGACAATAGCCCACGAGGCTGCTCTGTCCATGGGATTTCCCAGGCAAGAATACTGGAGTGGGTAGCCATTTCCTTCTCCAGGGGATCTTCCCAACCCAGGGATCGAACTTGCATCTCCTGTATTGCAGGCTGATTCTTTACCACTAAGCCATAGGGGAAAACAATCTTCCTCTGCGTTCAGTACAGTTAGTCCTCATCTTCCAAAAGCACAAGGCCTGGAACTAAGCTCAGCACCCCGCTGCATGGAGCTCCACCCACTTCGTCTCTTCTCCAGGTAACATACAACGGAAGGAGCAGGGACCTGGGAGACACTGATAGGTTCAAATCCCAGCCCTGCCACTGACCAGCTGTGCCCTTGGAACTGGCAACCTCATCTGCCTGATCCCCAGTCTGCTCACTGTAAAAGGAGGAAACTAACAGACGCCTGGGAGAAATTAAATGAAGTAACTTATGGAACATGCCTGGTACATAACATATACTTCAGAAATCACAGCTGCTGTTACTTTATCAGTACTCTGTAGCCTAAGACTGCATTTGTAACAGAGGTGCCATATAACATTATAACTCCCCGTGAATACCAAAAGAAAAATTTCTGAGCCAGGCCTCTGCCATCCTATCCTTCGTGCAGTTGATTTTGTAAAACTTCTGTTCAGGACCTACATTCTTTGGTTTTTAGAATTTTATTTAGTCATTCATTATTTCTGACTGTGCTGGGTCTTCATCGGTGTGTGGGCTCTTCTGTAGTTTGGAGAGCAGGGGCTACGCTCGAGTTGCGGTACGTGGGTTTCTCCTTGCAGTGGCTTCTCTTGTTGCAGAGCACTGGCTCTAGGGCATGGGGGTTTCAGCTGTTGTGGTTCCCAGGCTCACAGGCACAGACTCAATAGTTGTGGTGCACAGGCTTAACTGCGCTGCAGCATGTGGGATCTTCTCGGACCAGGATCGAACCAGTGTCTCCTCCACTGGCAGGCATATTTTCTTTACCACTGAGCTACCAAAGACCTTACATTCCCTTTTACAATACCTGGTCATGAGTCATACTGAACTATTTTCTGAAGTTCTTGAAATCTTCTTTCCAAGGTCACATGTCATATGTCTGCAAGCCACAGTCAGAAGCCCCAGACTAATAATCCCCAGCAATGTGCCACCTGGGACATTCAGGGCACTTCCCGCCAGGCTAACCCACACTGACCTTTAGGGCCAGCTCCCTTCCTCTGCATCTCCTGGTGAGACTCACTGCCTTCCTCTGGGGATGTGGTATTTGAGGCCAATGGTGACAGACCAGAAAATCTAGGCCAGTCCAGAATGCCAAAGAAAGAGTGCCAGGGAGAACCTCTGACCTGCAAGAGTTGGTTCAGTTTCTCGGCGTGAACCAGCAGCCAGCAGTGAGGCGGGAGGCGGTTCCCTGGAGGGAGCGGGCTGATGCTTAATGTACAGTGTGATACCGCAAGGTAAACAGCGTCCCAGACACTGCTCCATATGGCCTTAGCCTGGGATGGAAACTAATTACCATCCTGTGTATATTTCCAGGTTGGAGCAATAAGGGAGCTACTGTCCAGCACATTCACCATCCAGACCGCCTCTGAGGTCAAGGCTGCCACATGCTAACAAGTTCTTTTCGTGGTTTCATTCCTCCCAGACGTCAGCCCCTCCGTCATGCGAAGAGCAGGAGGAGACTGGGGCTCAGGGGCATGTTATCGTAGGCCCACCCTGAGACCCATCTCTTCGGAAGGGTATGTGATCCACTAACGTCATGGGAAGGACTCAACAGTTCAGGGCCTAGAAACTCTGCCCAGACATCGAGTGGCCAACTTGGGGGTGGGAAGGTGAGTGTGGACCAGAGGCAGGCAGGAAAGATGTGAACCCCAAGGAATCATACCATAGACTGTCGCCCCACATTATAGTCAAGAAGGAAAGGGGGATTTTCACATTGGCAGTACAGCAGAGGAGAGGCCCGTGTTTGGCAGGTGCCCAAGATGGTGGTGATGTGTGGCCCAGAACAGTCTGTGCTGCTCGGTGAGTTGGGGGAGAGGACCCACCTGTGGCCACACAGCCCCAGCTCCTGGGAAAGTCTACACAGGCTCCTATAGGCCCTCCTGCAACGCCGAAGTGTGCTGGTGTGCCTTGGGTGGTCCAGCTCAGCCCGGCCACCTGACTGTGCTCTCCCACCACACCACCCTCCGCCCTCCCGGCCCCAAGAGCAGCTCAGGAGGCCCAGGGTCTGCTGAGCCAGGACAATGGCAAAAAGCAGCTGTGGGGCTGGGAAATGTTGGGCAAGCTCTCCTGTGATCACTGTCCTTTGGGGTGTGCAAAGCAGGCTGCAGAGACCCAGCCTGGGCCCCAAGGCCTCCGTTGGGTCTGCAGTGGAAGAAAGCATCTCTTAAATCTAAGAAAAAGTGGAAAAAGTGCAAGTGTTATTCTCTCAGTTGTGTCTAACTCTTTGTGACACCACAGACTGTGGCCTCTGTCCATGGGATTCTCCAGGTAAGAATACTGGAGTAGGTTGCCATTTCCTCCTCCAGGGGATCTTCCCAACCCCAGGATGGAACCTGGGTCCCCTGCATTGCAGATTCTTTACCCTCTGAGCCACCTAAGAAAGATCCTGTCTTCTTTTTTTTTAAGTCTTTATTGAATGTGTTACAATACTGTTTCTATTTTATGTTTGGGTTTTTTGGCTGTGAGGCATCTTAGCTCCCCCAGGGGTCGAACCTTCACCCCCTGCATTGAAAGGTGAAGTCTTCACTACTGGACTGGCAGGGAAACCCTAAGAAAGATCCTGTCTTAATAAGCGTGTGCCCAGCCCACCAGCAGACACGGTACAGGGAAGCAATGAAGGCCAATCAAACCACATACAAGTTCAAAGACCTCCCTGGTGGGAAGAGCCACAGCTAGACAAAGTGGTGGTGTTTCTTACACACACACACTCCATCCTCTCTCTTATGCATGACGGTGACTCTAAAAAATGCAGTGAGAAAGCACAGGAGTGAGGGGAGGGGAGAGAAGAGATGTAGGGTTCCTCACCCCCAGAAGGCTGGGCCTCCCTGCTTAGGTGACCTGTCAGTTTCCACCTCCCAAACAGAAGGACAAGAGGCAGATCCCAAGTGAGTAACCCGACACCTCTTGCCCAGCAGCTGGATCTAAAGGATTGTTTTCTACACTTGAAGCTCTGAGCCCTGGTGACAAAGTGAGGCCTCTCCTACAACAGAGAAATCTTCTTGGAAAAATAAATCCTGCCACCCATTTTGTCACCATCCTTCACAACTAACGGCACTTTGGGGTGAGGTGGCTGGGGCCACTCCGTGAAGGCAAATTAGGGCCCTGGTTGGGGACGAGGGGCCAGAGACGGGCTGCCTCTATCCCTGCCTGTTCTGTGTCAGGACCTTGAGACACACAATCTCAGCTCATCAGCACCAGAGCCCACGAGGAAGGGTGGTCATCCTCATTCGGCAGATGAGGAAACAAAGGCTCAGAGAGGTGAAGTTCTTGCCGAACTCTGGGACAGAGTGAGGGTGTGACTTCACCTGTGGCTGGCTGGAGCCCTCTTCTCCAGCAGACCCCCTTAACTTCTTCCCTACACCTCCGACGAAACTCAGCATCCAAGAGACCTCAGGCCCTACTTTTTCTTCTAGGGGAAGAAGGGCACCAGCAGGCAATATTCCCTTGGGTACCCTCAGCACTTTCACCTAAACAAAGAGAATGGTGGACACTGCAAGTTCAGCTTAATATGCTCAGGAACGAGAGCGGGGCTACCTCTAAGTCCTCCCACCTTGCTGTCTGTTGAGCATTTCATACATCCAGACACAGTGCCAGGCACTTCACACACGGCCTCATTTAAGGCTCACCATCTTAAGGCCGGTATCATCAGCCCCACCGCACAGATGCTGAAACGGAAGAACGGAAAAGTAAGACATTTCTCTAGGGTCACACAGTCAGGAGGTGGCAGAGCTTAGACTCAAACCCAGGACTGTCCTGACTCCACACCAGGGCTCTCTCCCCGGAAGGGTCTACACAGCCCCTAGCCCAGCCAGCCTCCCTAGAACTCTTCCAAAGATTCAGCCTCAAGCTTCTCTGGTAGCTCAAACAGTAAAGAACCTGCCTGTAATGCAGCAGATATGGGTTAGATCCCTGGATTGGGAAGATCCCCGGAGAAGGGCATGGCAACTCACTCCAGTACTCTTGCCTGGAGAATCCCCATGGACAGAGAAGCCTGGTGGGCTACAGTGCATGGGATCGCAAAAAGTCAGACATGACTGAGCAACTAAGCACAACTTAGTTATAACTAAGTAGAAGCCCCTCCCAAGTTTTCCTGACCATGTGCCTCTGGTCGACTGGGGTGAGGATGGAGGGGTCCCCCAAGACCCCATTTTAGCCTCACAAGAGCATATTTACAGCACAGTCATTTAAGCATTGAATTAAGGTGGGTGCCCCCATCCTCTCCAACCTCCAAGAGCCTTTGGATCCAGAATAGTGTCTTTGCTTGACCACTTCTAACAGAGATAGCAAACCCTTCAAGGCCTTGACTGTCTTCCGTGGCTGCTGCCCAGATTCAATTCCTCTATTCCTTATTCCACAACACGCACTGAGGCTTCCTGCATTTTCCATGCCAACACTAATTCATTATTTATTAACTCATATTTAATGACTGTGCTTGTTTAATGGTTAGACAACTTGTTCTTGCATTTTGCAAATCTCAAGTATGTCTGATGGCATCCACTTTGCCCTAGAGGGCACATCCCCAGGGACAGGGATTGCATCAATTAAGCCATTCTCCTCAGCAGAGGTAACTGCAGACAGAGATGGTAGACCAATGCCTGTTGTTTGGGCAGCCACGGGGGTGCCACCTCCACCTCTCAATGTGGGCAGTCATCAAAAAGGAGGTCCAGCTCTGGGCACAGGTTTCGGGATCTAGCCAGGGCCCAGCCATACTTCAGAAGAGCCCAGCATCTAACTGCCAAATGAAATGTCTGCTTTAAAGACTCAAGATTTTGCTGAATTCTTCTCGTTCACTTCCTAGGACACAAGAGAAAACCACCACACGGTACTGGAAAAATCAATGCCCCCATTAAGCATCCCTGGACTCCAGATGGAGTTGTGGTCTGGTCTCAATTATTCAGAAGCCGACAGCCCTGCTCCAGGTACATCAGACCCCTGCTCCGCGCCGGCTCCTCGCTCCCACCAGCCGTTCCTCGTGTCCGTCGCATTCGCAGGGTTAGCAAACCACAGAAGCATAAAGTGCACTGGCTGCGATGGTCACTCAGGCAGGAAGAGGCGCTACTGAGCAGCTGGAGCGGAACTAGGATGCAATTCCGAGTGTCTGCTCATCCCTGCTCCCCAGCCCCACCGTCATGCCCACGTCAGAACTGGCTCTGCTATGGACATAAAGGTTGTCTCTGACATACTGCTTAGCAATTTCTTCTCCGGCCATACAGACGTGGGCGTATCTTACGTTGGTATGGTGCTTGCCCTCATCTATCCACTTTTGGAAAGATTTAAAAAACAACATCATATTTGTATACCTGAAAGTAATATGATACTGTAAGGTAACTGTATGTCAAATTTAAAAAATAATATAGATGATTGTTTATTGAAAAAACAAGTATACGTAAGAGTATGCATGACAGAAATAAATGAGTACTGGAGAAATAAAGAGAAAACTTGGGGGAAAAAAGCAACATCATAGAATTCATAATAAAAAAACACTTAGGCGGGAAAGCATATACTCTCAAAATGACTCTACAAACACAATGTCATTTGAGACTCACAAAGACCACACGAGATCGGAAGATGATCGATACACCCCTTTTACAAATGACGTCACCAAAACCCAAAGAAGCTAAGGGTCGAATCTGTGAGTCCTAGTCTTTCCAGCACACTGCACTCCTGGAGCAAGACCTTCTCAGAGAACGTCTTGTGTGTCCTAAATTACTGGAATTAGCTAAATGCTGAATACTAATGAGTACTTAATGCTGTGACAAAGATGATGACAATGGTGAAGAGGAGGAAAAGGTTTCGATGGTCTCATGCAGACTAAAATATCCAGTTATAACGCATTCAAAATGTCCTGTACGTCAGCACATTTTTCTATCTGTAAGGATTTTCCAGAAGTTTCTCAAACCAGTGTCGTCCCAACCTCCCAGCTTGAACACACAGCGACCCATTTTCCTATGCTTGGCTCAGCAACCTGGGTCTCAGGATCTGCTGTCCCAACAAAACCTCCTAGCCATTTCTTAAGAGCCATTTCTTAAGCTACTGGCTGCGGTTGGATTTTCCACTTGACATTGTTAACAGATTAAACTGTTTATCTCATTGTCATACACAGGCCTTTTCAGTTTCCTGCTAATAGATTCAGGTTAGATAAGGATTACAGAAGTGATACTCCCTGAGTTCCTCTCTGTACCCCAGCCGGTATCCTTTCCCCATAGTTATGAGGTGTATTTTCTTAAACCTACTCTTCAGATAGCTAACTTGCAAAAAGAAAACCTTACACACCCATGCATAGCAGAGGACTAGCCAAACATCAGCTCCTACACAACTGTGGAAGAAGCACTTAACACGAGATCCTGCTGAATTATACATTTTACGACTCAGTCATCAATTGCCATAGAGAAGAAGAAAACAAATTGAGCTGAGCCTGGAAAGAATGTCAGCGAAATTGGAAAAACACTCGCTGGGAACCGCCTGGGGGTGCAGGGAACTCCCCAGTAACTGCCGGGGTCCCACAAACTCACAGCATACCAAGAGAGATTGCGGGGTGAGCTGGTGGATGGCTGGTCACCGGGGAACCAAATCCCTCCATTCTGAGGCACTCTGAAGACTCCCCATAGTGAATGAAAATATTAAGCGCTGTTAATATAAAATGTATTACAGCTTCTTCTTGGGAAACAGGACAATCAGTTTATTCATCCTGATTAAATGGATGGTGGGGGGAGTAGGAAGCAGAAGACCCACTGAGACGGGTAAAGAAAGAAAACTGCTGTCACAGTTCCAAAAGCCCAAAGCAAAGGTACCTCGTTCCTGCTCTCTGGACGCATTAAGATCAGTTTTATAAACGTGAGCAAATAGACCAGGTTCTGCTTGACCAAGGAAAGGGCTTACCCTGCATCATAAGACTTATATCATCTCTGGGTTGTTGTTGTTTAGTTGCTAAGTCGTGTCTGCCTCTTTTGTGACACCATGGACTGTAGCCACCAGGCACCTGTGCCCATGGGATCTCCCAGTCAAGAATACTAGGGTGAGTTGCCATTTCCTTCTCCAGGGGAATCTTCCTGATCCAGGGGTGGAACCCGTGTCTCCTGCATTGGCAGGCAGATTCTTTACCACTGAGCCACCAGGGAAGCCCCATCTCTGGGTTAGGCAAACCCTAATCTTAGTCACCAGGTCAATGGAAATGATCTCAATGCCTTTGTTTGAGATGCTGTATCATTTTATTTTCCCTTTCCACCCAGAATCTTACCACAAAGGTAAAAAGCAAGACTAACAGAATAATAGTGACTTTCAAGAGGGTGGGATCTCTTCAGTCCAATATTTGTCACCACCAGATCAAATGAGGAGTTTTTTTCTACTTATTCTACGATGGGAAAATAAACATGTATCCTCCCCCTCCATGTTCCACCCCCGCCTCTTTAAATCCTACATAAATATGAACTGCAAAGGCTCATTCTGCTTGCTTACTGTCAGCACCTCCTTCTTTTTGGTTACTTATAAAACTCAACAGCTGGTTTGGAGCAAAACAGAAGTAAAATTATCAGCAAATTAAACATGTAGTACTGACCAGTGGCCTGAAGAGATATCTTTTGTTGAATGGGTTTCCATTAAGTAATATCAAGTCAGTAAAATGCCCAAGTAAAACTTAACAGAGGGGAAAGATCAGATCTCTTAAGAGTGAATTCTTACTGAAACTGTTTTAGAAACACTCCAGACAAGTCAGTCAAAAGCCTGCGTGTTGGCTTACCAGTGAAATGATGATCACATGTCAGAGAAAGCCTGGAGGGCCCCGCCTTCCCGTGAGAATCATCAGAGTGGTCTTCCCTGCTCAGACACTCCAGGAGATCTTGTTCCCTGAGGCCTGTGCTGGTCTTTGATCCCCAACCCCATCACTGAATCAAAGGAAACTACCCTAGGAGACAGAGACAGAAGGTGAGAGCAGCCTCCTCACTGTTCTATGAACTGCACTCCAAGAAGCTGCTGTACTCCTACGGTAGCATGTGAATTCACACAGAGAGAGTGAAGTCGCCCAGTCGTGTCGACTCTGCCATCCCATGGACTGGAGCCTACCAGGCTCCTCCGTCCATGGAATCGTCCAGGCAAGAGTACTGGAGTGGGTTGCCATTTCCTTTTCCAGGGGATCTTCCCAACCCAGGGATCGAACCCAGGTCTCCTGTATTGCAGGCAGACACTTTGCAGTCTGAGCCGCCAGGGAAGCCTGGTGAATTTACAAGTAGACTGTAAACGCTGGGTTTTGAGAAATCAATTTCATTCTAGCCTTACTGGGTGAGGCAGAATCATTTTCTAGGATTGTACTGGGTGAATGTAGTACCTAAACCAAATCTTAAGCTGCTGCTACTGCTAAGTCACCTCAGTCGTGACCGACTCTGTGTGACCCCAGAGACGGCAGCCCACCAGGCTCCCCCGTCCCTGGGATTCTCCAGGCAAGAACACTGGAGTGGGTTGCCATTTCCTTCTCCAATGCATGAAAGTGAAAAGTAAAAGTGAAGTCGCTCAGTCATCTCCGACTCCTAGCGACCCCATGGACTGCAGCCTACCAGGCTCCTCCGTCCATGGGATTTTCCAGGCAAGAGTACTGGAGTGGGGTGCTGTTGCCTTCTCCGAAATCTTAAGCTGCTACCAAGCACTTCTTCCAAGAGGCCCAGTGGATTTTCCAGACATTATTACCCAAGATGTCTCCTAACTCACCTCCACTAACATTAACTGAGCTTCTACTACATTCCGGGAACCATCTAAGGCACTTTTAAAACACGGCACCCCTGAACTCTCATGCCCTACTCTGCAAGGTCATGCCTCCGCTCCTCATTTTTCAGAGGGTTTGCAGGCACGTGTGGTCTTGGATTTCACCCAGTTCTCGGAAATCTCAGTCAGGCACCCCTACTCCTGTGGCAGCAAGGTCTCGGGAATAAACAACGAGCTTGCCTTCATTGTTCTTTCCCTCCTTTCTTTGTCCCTCCTCTTACAGATGACTCCACAGTTCTTCTACAGGAAGACAATGCAGCAGAGCCAGTGCCTGTTACTCATGCATTCATCCGCTCCGTTAACCAACATTTCAACAACACGTCCTATGCTGAAAGCCAAGGTGGATCTTCCCAGGTGAGTAAGGAGTTTATCCACTAATGAAGTTTTATAAGTGAAAAGAAAAATGTAAAACATGACTATATTGAATACGCTCTGGCCTGACTTTCCTTGTCTGTAAAACATGGATATTAGAGGAAAGGAGCTCTAAAGCCTCTCCCAGACTCAGATTTATATTATGATAATTATGCAGGTCATAGAAAAAATTTTGCTTTTTTAAATTCTAAGAACAGAGGCCTACCTTCCTAATAAGATCATATTTATATCTATATTGTCTTTTAGCCCAGGAGACCTGAAGTGTCTTTAAAATAAGAATTCACCTCTGGAGAAATGAAGGCCCAGGTATCTGGTGGGACCACAATGAGAGAGTTGAGGGCACAGCTACAGCAAGCTGAGTTTGACTACAGGGTCACAGGGCCAGGTTGGCAGATTCTTCCAGGCCCCCCGGTGGCCTCCACAGTCAAGCAGACTGGACCCACTGGTCTGAGGGAATGCTATAAAGCTGAGTGTTTCTATGTTGTTAGGTCACCTACAGTGCCACAATCCGTAGTTAACTAAGTTAACAGTATGCAACCACGGAATGGCACAGTCTCAGGAGACCTGGACTTACAAAACCCCAAATATTCCAACGAGACAACGGCCACTGGCACTCTAAATGGCTTTGCATGTTACCAACAAGTTCACAGTTGGGTTTCCTGTGATTTTGTAAACAATGAGCTCCCCGATACATGAAAAATAAATCATTCACAATGTCAATTCCACCTAGTCAGGAAAAAAATAATTGCAAGACACATTTGTCACGGACTGGAGGGCACGACATACATAACCTACAATGCCAGTATTTTGTCTCTTAACAAAACCCATAGACGGGAGTTCCCTGACAGTCCCGTGGTTAAGACTTTGCCTTCCAGTGCAGGGGATGCGGGTTCGATCCCTAGTCCAAGAGCTAAGATCCCACAAGGCCTCCAGCCAAAAAAACAAAACATAAATCAGAAGCAATATTGTAACAAATTCAATAAAGATTTAAAAAAAAAAATCTATAGACGCTTCCATAAGGAGGGCATGCCCACAACACAATATAGAAGAGTTTATGAGTTAATCCCAAATCTCTGATTACCTGAAGTCTGCAAAGTTTGTTCAACCAGGACATAAAATTATTCCCATTAACTACTTTAAATTCTACCTTTAGATAACTAAATTGAAACTTCACAAAATAAAACAAGCCTAAACAGTATTATCAATGCTCCTAGGAATATAAATAAACTACAGAGGACTAATCTAATCTGTAACTACATTTACCTGGTATATGCCAACAAAAATCAGAAGAGAGACTCGGTAGCAACTCAGCGCTAAAAACAAAAGTTCTGAAAATGCTTTATGTAACACCTGATACATTTCTCTAAAAGCAGAAACTGTCCAGTTTAATGTTGGTTTTGTTGTTGTTGTTAAACCTAAAAGCCTGGTAAATCTTGAGATGTGTTTTTGTGATGCCTAAATACCCATCTCTGTTTTTCTCTGTCTCACCTTTACTTGAAGGATTTTAAGCTGGATGAATTATACTTTCATCTTTGATAAAATGAATTCTTTGAAGTGATGTTTTGGCTCTGCACAGGCAAAGCCTCAATTTCCAAACTTAAATATCTGAGGAGGTCAAAGCCCTCAGATAACAGAATGTATTTTTCACTTTTCAGGTTAGCATGCTGGCATCCTACCAAGCACAGCCTCTAATATCAGTCTAATCATTAACGAGAATCTTGGGTATAGTACTGATTTATTTTGATGATGCTTTTTCGATGTGGAATTATAAAGAACCATTCTTTCAGGTAAGAGAAGCAAGAGAAACAGATCAATGAATGGGTCTGAGAGAAAAGCACACCATTAAATGTGCCCTCTTTCAGACTCAACTGCCGGGATCCACACCACAGAAATCTTGTCACTTTTCCAGACACTCTGATACCCATTTCATATACAGCAGGTTTTGAATCCAATCTCTAGAATTACATAGTCACGCGGAGTTACAACTCTATAGGTCCCCGTGAGATCATTCTCAAGCAGAGTGCATATTTTAAAAGGAGGAATCTTAGCCAGAGCTGCAGTCTTTAGGTCCCTTTGCCTCTCTGAGTCTTGGTTTCCTCCCTAAACACATCAGGGTAACATTCAGAACCTCACATAAATGACTTGGGGTTCTCTCAGATCTGAAAGGTCCTAAGCCCTTTCCAGAAAGACCCTCGCCACACACCTGAGGTGGAAGGGTGCCCCACCTTAGGAAAACAACATATGCAACCTGAACTCTTTACCCCATAAATCTGGGCCTTCAATATTCTCTTCCAGAATTTTCCACTTAAAAGAACTTACCACTAGATTCATTTTCCCTTCAAAGATCCCTCTAAGACTTCTAAATTTTAATTGGAAAAATTTCACACTTTTAAAAACCACATAAAACCACTTTAAAATGTTCAAATTTTTTACCATGTGTATTAGTTTGCTTTTTGAAACTGAAAAAAAAAGACAACGAAACTAATTAACACCAAAAAAGCAAAGGAAACAAAATTTTAAAGGCCCTGAAAAAGTAGTAAGCACCAAGAAGGCAAAGATTTTGTATTATACTTCTTTATATGCCCCCCAGATATTCAGACCAACATTTTGTTTTCGTTATTGTACACATGATTGATAGTACAATTTGGGAATAAATCAATAAAAACCTATTTTTTAAAGTAAAAAGCATGCTTTTCTTAATTTAGTGCTTTAAACCTGGCATTTCTATGGCCCACTTACTTTTAAATGGATTAACAGAAGGAAGTCAAGAACTGTTGATTAATTTCTAGTTGCCTTAAAGAACAAGCGAGAACACCATTCTTCCTCAGGGCAACTCACTTCTGTTCAGATCTCAGAAAAGAGTAAATGCGAATATGCCTGAATTTAAGCCATTGAACCCAAGGCACATACGACAACTACTTCTGAGCAAATTTCAAGCGTCTGATCCTTTATAAACAGACACACAGGTGCAAAAATTTGGAACATTCTATTTCCGAGACAAGCATATCTGTCAGACTCCTCTGAAGCCTGAAGCCCAGGAAAGGCCTCAAGCACTTTGCATGTTTCTGAGGGTGTCTTTACAGCTCCTACCCAGGGAAGCAAATGAGCAGAGAAGGTTCTCACCACACACCCGTTCAGTAAAAAGGCCTCTGCTCATTTGCATCATCTAAATGGCTAAAGAAGTTTCAGAGTGTGTTGCCAAACGACTTTTCACTTTGTTTTTAAGTACAAGGACGTCTTCGAATCCTCCTGCACCGAAAGCTGGGGCTTCTCACAGGCAGAGAAGCCAAATAGCAGGAGAGCTAACCTGGCAGCCCGGCTTCAGGCTTTGCGGGGACGTCACATCCACCGGCAGACATTTCACACACGGTCACCCCTCACACACAACGTCACACACAGACACCCCTCCGCAAGAGCACGAGAAGGTTTAACTCTGTGGAAAGACAGGGTGGCACACAAAAACACTGTTCTCTGAATGGGTCTGAGGGTCAGGGGTTGGCTGTGTGACTGCCAGGCTGAACACTCAGGTTTCCAACCTGTGCGTCCCAGTGGGGTGCTGGGAGTGTGTGTGGGCATGTGTGTGCCCCTGAGTGCAGGGCTGCAGTGTAGACAGCAGCAGCACAGCCCAGAGAAGGGGACTGAGTGTTGACTGAACCTCGCACAGCGCCAGCTCGGGTTTTATCCGCCAAACACTGAACAGCCCAGCCGAAAGGCCCAGTCAATACAGTTGTCTGGCCTTCTGTAGACAAAATATCCATCTCAGGTAATCAAGTGATTTTTGACCCAAGGAACAGATGTTGCGGTGTCACTGATAAGGCTCCACCATAACAATCTGTACAAAAAAAGAAAACTGAGTTTATCACTCAACCAAAAACTCAAAAGTCCCTAGGATCCCATAATTTCCAGTTGGCTACCCACCCTTCCCTCCCTCCACCCCCCTTCAACTCGCCCTCGGCCTCATGTGATTCAGAAAACAAGGCTGGCGGGGGATTTTTTTCCCTGGCCCTATTCTGTGGGTGTCTGAAATCTTATTTAAAGGAGGGAGGTAAGCTGGACAGCGGTCAGGCCTCATTTCCACCTCTGGACCTGTTTGCTAACTTGATATCACTCAACCCTCTGGTTTCTCAGCTGGCATCCCTCTGGCAAATGAAAAAAAGAATTATCACCTGTCATTATTTATCTCCCCTTTAACTCACTTCCAGACAAGAGCCCTTTTCAAACATCAGGACACACAAAATACTTTGAGAGCCAGCCAATAGGAGCTGCTAATCCACCACTAGAAAGGGCAAATGGAAAGTTGGAGAACAAGTGAAAAAAAACTTGGCTGTGCCGGCTATGCTCCAGGGTTTAAAAAGCCAAAGGGAGGAGAGGAACAGAGGACCACTCATGGGCTTTTAATTGCGGACAAGAGGGCAGAGAAATCTGGGCCATACCTTCAGTGAGAAGCATATTCCACCTTCCCTTTACCACCATCCCCTTCCAGGTGGACCAGATGAGTCCATGTCAGATGCCTTGTGCTGGGCACAAAATGCCAGGGTGATGGGGACCACATTTTGCATGTACATTTGCCTCCCCACCATCAGCAGAAAGCAGAGTCTCATGAAAAGAAACGCTTGGTCTTCTAAGATTCAGACTGTGATTTCTGAAGTGGAAGTGTGATAGAAATATGCTTTGGAGTCCAAAATACCTTAGTGAAGAATGTAGCGTAGAAATACAAAGTTCTCAGCTGCTGTGGCTTAACACATTGAGTGAATAGTACGTGATATTCAAGATTAAATCGGAAGACTACCTACTACAATAAAAATGCAGACTTTCCCCCAAGGTAGCACAAGAACCCCCTCACATACTGAACTAGGAAATTCCCCAGACTCTGGAAAAGCTTAGAGAAAGTCCAGACCTTTTCAGAAGCGCTAGCTTCAACTCTTATGTCTTCCGTCCGATGCTCTGATCCTCCTAAGAGTTAAAACAGCCTAGCACTGAGATAAACCGTGTACAGAAATAAACCCCTGTCTACTGCCATAGCCAGAACAACATGTCAGTGTGCTGAATCACAACAGATGCACTTGGAAACGTACTTGAAATGTACCTGTACCAGACAATAAGCATGTCCATGAAGAGGTATATACCCTAAGGGTATCACCCAGGTGCTTATCTCAGGCAATTCAACCTACTGTAATATTCTGTCATTAAAGAAACTGTCTCCTTACCTCAAAGCATGGTTTTCATTTTAAATCATACAGCAAACTGTATCTTACTTCTGTTGGCCCTACAAATATTGCAACATCCTGACAATTTACTGAGGTGAGGTGGTTCTTCACCCAGCAGACACAGCCATTATCTACAGGTTTCAGGGACCTGTCACAGAATCACATCACTCATTTTCCTGGCCTATTAGTACAGGCTGAGTTAATTTGCTGACATCCTTGTCAGTTTCCCCTCTGCCTAAATGAATCACAGAATTAAAGTGTTTCACCTGATCAGACAAAAGCTACAGCTGTGTTCTCTATCTCTGGAGATTAATCAGGAAGCCTTTGGTAGCACTCATGAATATGATCTTCCCCAGAAGTGAGTGGTGACCTACCAGAGGTACTTTTAAAAATGTCTTTTAAAATGTACATGGAAATAGTAACAGAAGTGACTCCAATTTGCTGTCCAAGCTACAAAGCACAGGGCCAGGGCCTAGGTGCCTCCCCAGGAAATTCTCTGGAGAGAATTACAGGTTGTGACTGCCCCAGGGCCCTGGCCAGGGTCTTCCTGACTCAGTAGAAAGTAAGAAAAAGGGACACACGGGCATGAAAGCAGCACAAGTTCTAGAAAAATCTCAAGGCAAGACATACCACTCTGGGCTTCTGCTGGTCCAGGGTATGCAGGAAGGCAGAGTTGGGGTCCAGACAGCGCTCAGGGTCACTGGAGATGTCCTCCTCCGAGTCCTCATAGGAGGAGGAGAAGCCAGTGGAGGAGGCAGAGGAAGACGACAGTTTCCTCAGTGGCAGGCTGCCCCGGGGGCTTCCCTGCGCCTCCTCCAAGGCCCTGTCCTCCTGGGCATCCTCATCTGTACCCATGTCTGTGATGATGACAGCGGGGATGCTGTTTCGGCCACAGGCCTCTCCCAGGGAAGGTTTGTCCTTCTGTGCTGGGGATAGCCGGTCTGGGCTGAGGTGGGCGTCTCTGCCCTGTGGCTGGCCTCCCCAAGTCCCCTTGGATTGCACTGCTGTGCCACACGTCCAGGCCAGACAGGCTTCTTCCATGGGGCCCAGCCAAACCCTGGAGGTCCCAGGCTGCACGCCCACCCTGTCCCCAGGAAAGTACTGGGGTTCTTTCAGTTCTTTTGCTGCTTCCCAGCAGGGCAAAGGCTCCAGCATTCCGCCAGAGGGAACTCCCGCCTCCACCTCCGGGGTCCCTGGTTGCGCTGAGCTGCTGCCCCCAAGCAAGCCCAGCGTCGTGGACCCTTCATCCACTCTGTCACAGGCCAGTGGTGCCTCCCTGACGCCTAGGGCCGCACACTGTGCCCCCGCAGAGCCTCTGGAACCCTGCCTGAACCAGGTCGGAGCCTCAGGGAGCTCCGCCGGACTCTGTGCGCTCCCAGTCCTCTCCTCTGGCCTTCCGTCAGCCCCAAGCGCCCGGGAGCCTGGCATGCCACCCGACAGAGTTCCTCTCCCCACCTTCTCAGGGGGCTCTCCGCTGCGTGGTCCGCCCCTCTCTGGGGCCGGGCTTGTCTCACTGCCAAGAGACTGCCCCTGACTCTTGGCCAGGGCCTGCAGGGGGTGCATACCCCCAAGTTCATGGGCCCTCTCAGACGGCTCAATGAAGGCAGGGTCGTGTGGATGGTGCGGAACGGTGGATGTGGCTCGGGCTGCCACTGCTGTGTCCACGGTTAAGTTCACTCTGACCAGTCCCAACGAGGGAGCTGGGGAGTTCTGAGTTCCCAACGGAGGAGAGCCCCTCTTGTCAACTTCCATAGCGGTGGGTGAGCCACAGTGGGGTCTGGCAGGGAGCGCCTTCTCCATTCTCTCCGAAGCGCTGGGACCCTGAGCCCCTGATCCTGACGGGGCCGCAGGATGGAGAAAAGGTGCCACTACTCCCTCCTTGTCCTTGGAGAGGCGGACGCTGGGCGAGCCTCCTCTTCTCCCTGATTCGACCTCGGAAGTCTCCGGACATTGTTCCCCCCAGGACTTGGTCCTCCGCTCCTCGCTCTGAACCGGGACCCTTCCTGGGGGCTGACTGACGCTGCGCAAGGGGCACGGGGAAGGCGAACGAGCCCTGCCCAGACGCGGGCTGCGGGGAGACTGCGTGGCGGAGCTTTGCGCCTGGATGTGCGCCTCGAACATGCCCACTTTCTGGTTCACCTGCACGTTCTGCAGCTCACGCTGCAGGATTCGAAGCTTCCTCTTGGCCTCCTCCGGCCCAGGAGGGGAGAGGGTACCGGCGGTCACCACCTGCTGCCCTTCCCCTCTCAGACGACCGGCCCAGCTCGGGCTACCCACGCTGCTGCCGCTGCCGCTGCTGCTATTCAGCCTGCGCCGGCCACTCCGCCAGCCCAGGGGGCTCCCGGGGTCCTCCGGTGACAAAGACTCAGCTGGGGGGAAGAGGAAAGAGGAGCCACTCCCGGGGCTGAAAACGCTGCCGGGGCTCAACACGGCCCTCCCTGGCGGCGGGGGCGTCTCGTTGCTGCTGGACCGAGGGCCGCCGCCGCTCTTCACCTGGTTGGCGCTATTCATGATCACCAGGCTGTTGAGGGCATAGCAGTACATGGCCATAGTACTGGGTCCTGCGCGCTGTCCGCCGCCGCCGCTCCCGTTCCGGCTCTGCCGCCGGCGTCTCCTCCTCCCGCGGCTCTCGGCTCCCGGCTCAGCCGCGGAGGCCCGGCGGCAGCGGCTACGCGCGCGGATGGGGCAGCATGGCCTGGGCGGCGGGCAGGGGGCAAGACAGAGGGCTCAGCCCCCGCCCAGAGGTCCATAAACAACAGCGCCGCTGTGAAGAAACAAGGAAACAAGTCAGGACCCCAGAGGGAGGGTGTGGGGGGCGGCTAGGGGATTAGGACGGGCCCCCGGCCACGGAACCTCAATCTGTCAGGGATCTGGTGCCACTGGACATCTTATTTACAGGAGCAGTGCGGCACGGCGAGGACACAAACCTGGGCACCCCCCCTCGGTCGCCAGCGCGGTGGTGATGTGATGAGCTGTGTGTGATACGCTTGAAGGTCCCTTCCCATTTCAAACGCTAAGAGTTGTCTCCAGAGCCACGCGGGACGGGCGGGGAACGATATACAACTACTTATGTGCGGGGCGCGGCAGATTCTGAGCTTTCTGAGAGTGAGGACACCCTCTCCACCGTCTCGGGGTCGCCTCGGCTTTGCAAACACTGGCTATACCGGGTATAACGGGACAGCTTTTCGCCTCCTCCCTTTCCCCCCCACCCAATCTTGGGCTTCAGGATGTCCTCGCTCCACCTTCTCTTGGCCATCAGGGACCGACTCGGAGGAAAGCTGATGTGAACCTGCTTTTCCCGGCCGCTGCCTGCGCCCGGGTCTGGGGCGACCCCTGCTTGCCTGCCGTTTACCTTCCTGACCCTGGCCTTGATGCTGTGTCCCTCGGCCTACGACGGCCTGGGCGCGCGGCAGGGCGGCAGCCTAGGCATTTTAAGCACTGGCTTTGTCGCCAGTCCCCCAAACAAGTGTGTTTTGTGAGTGTGGGCGCGTCTGCGCGCGCCCGGTGTCGAGGCGCTGCGCGTCCCCTGTACCGGAACCAATACTTGCCGCCCCCCACCCCCACCCCGCCGTCGCCCCAGTGGAGGAGCGTGTATGTGTGTTTTGTGTGTGTGTACGCGCGCGCGCACGCGTGGGGACAACGAGTCCGCGCTCCACACCCCCCGTGTCCGAGGACGCGGCTGCCTCTGCGGGCTTCGGGACTCGCGCCCACACCGATGGATGTGCGTTGCTGCAGCAGCGCTGGAGCCCCGGCTCTGCAAACCTCCCGGGGTCCCGCTCTAAGCCCCGAGGCCGCGCGGCCGAGGGCAGGGCTTCTCCGCATCCAGGGCACCCTCGCCCGGCGCCAAGCCGGCCGCCCGGCGGCCCGAGCCCGCGAATGCCTGCAGCGCGCCGGGGTAGGCGGCGGAGAGCCAGCGGTCCGGAAGAGCAGAAGAGACGGCGAAAACTCGCCTGTGCCTCCTCGGCATGCCGCCCTCCCCTTGCCCGTCTCCCCGGCCCACCTCTCCGCGCTTTTTCGGATCCCAGATTCCTCAGATTCGCTCCAGAACAGACAGTGAGGGGAAAGAGGGTTTGGAGGCGAAAGCCATTAAAAAGTCGCCAAGCTTACCTGCAGTTTCTCAGATTCCCGGGTCCCGTGCAGACTACATGACCCAGGGACGCAGACCTCGTAGGTGAAAGATGACTTTAAAAGTTTTTTTCAAAAAGCTCAGAAACGATTTCCTCACTTCGTTTGGAAGACAAAAAAAAGGGGGAGTGGGAAAGAAGAGAAACCGGTCGGCAGGGGCGGGAGATCCGGGCAGTGGCGACGCCGGCCGGCCCTGCACGCCCTTCTGGGCCGTGGAGATACTACCCTGTCAGTGTCTGCTCCCGGCTACTTCAGTGTTTGTTCAATGTGCGATTAAAAAAAAAGTTGGGGCGGGGGAGTGGGGGATTGGGGGTGGAGGAGGGAGGAGGGAGTAAGGCGGGGGCTTGGGGGAGGAAAGCAGGAAGGAAGTTGTGAGCCTGTCTGGGGTTGAACTCAGCGGAACAAGTTTTTCTTTTCTTCTTTTTTTTTTTTTTTTTCTATTGCTTGGCAAGACCGAGGGAGGGAAACACTTAAAAAAAAAAAAGTTTCCATTGTTAGCTAACAACAAAAAAAAAAACCTTTTAACTTCTGCGGGTTAAAGATATACGATCCATTTTCCACTCCCTATATCGAGCCTCGCTGATGGCTAGCTTCATGAAACTTTCTTTTTGAAAAATGTGTTTAATGAAGTTTGAGTGTGCATTTTAAGCAGAGCAAATCATGGGGACCTTTTTAAGCATTTTAAACGGGCTAAAGCCTCACGTAAACGGTTTGTGTTCTTGTACACAAATATGCAAATTCGAAGAAGGTACTTTGTGGGCACCTCCTTGCAGAACTGCAGATTTTAAATGCATCACAGTTGTATTTTGGAAGACTGGTTGGGCTGTGAGCTGTTAATGGTTTTGCAGTGCAATTGCTAGTTGTATAAACACGCCTATGCAGTGCACATTTTTCTGTTATTAAATGCAGTCAGCAAATGTGACATTGGCATATTTTTTGCACTTCATTCTCAAACTTATTTTAAGAAGGATAGTCCTGGAACTAAGAAGGCCTGGGACCCCTTGCTCAGTCTCTTGCAACTGGATCACTTTCCAGAGACATTTTCCCCCACCATCAGTAAATACTACCCAGCAGGGATATTACCCATTTAAGCTCTGGTGCTGCAAGTGTGTTTTGCATAATTCCCTAAATCCTAAACTGTAGCATTTAGTGGAAAGAGGAAAAACCCAGCTGCCAAGTTCAGGAAATGTAAAATACTAAAGCCTGAATCAGTCCTAATATTCCTATTAGTTATAATTTAGACAGAAATTTTAACTTTACTTGTGGCAAAACTGTCTCTTGATTGTTTACGTAACAATACTGTTTAAGTGACAAAAGCAGCCTGCTGCTCCATCAGGAAAAGACTCATCTTAAATCTGAAACCAAGAGATCTTCTAGCTAAGAATTCCCAGGAATGAGACAATGTTGAGTCCTGCTTGTTTTTGATTAAATTTATTGATTTATTTATTTTGTGCTGTGCTGGGTCTTAGTGGCTATGAGCAGGCTTTCTCCAGTTGTAGTGTGCAGGCTTCTTATTGCAGTGACTTCTCTTGTTGCAGAGTATGGTCTCTAGGGCGAGTGAGCTTCAATAATTGTGGCAAAGGGGCTTAGTTGTCCAGGGGCATGTAAAATCTTCCCAGACCAGGGAATGAACTTGTGTCACCTGCATTGGAAGGCAGATTCTTAACCACTAGACCACCAGGGATGTCTGAGTCCACTTGTTTTTTAATGTGCCATGTTGAGAAGACTGAGCCTGAGTCCTCTCTCATTCCCTATGTGAAGTGAAATGAAGCGAAAGTCGCTCAGTCCTGTCTTACTCTTTGCAACCCCAGGAACTATACAGTCCATGGAATTCTCCAGGCCAGAATACTGGAGTGGGTAGCCTTTTCCTTCTCCAGGTCCCATCCTCTATAGAAGTAAGAAGTAAAGTCACTCAGTCATGTCCAACTCTTTGCGACCCCATGGACTGTGACCTACCAGGCTCCTCAGTCCATGGAATTTTCCAGGCAAGAGTACTGGAGTGGGTTGCCATTTCCTTCTCCAGGGGATCTTCCCAACCCAGGGATTGAACCCGGGTCTCCCACTTTGCAGGCAGATGCTTTACCATCTGAGCCACCAGGGGTGCCCACATCCCCTGTGGGGCTAAATAAAAAGATCCTAGAGTTTATTCAGGTGTTGACTCAGGACTTGGGCAGTTGCTAAGGCATAGAAGTCAGCCCTACCCTTGTCCCTAATTCACTTCCCCAGTGGCAAGAAACAGGAGCTGCCAGTTCTCAGAAGACCCACTCCATGGAGTTTATTCCTATCATAGGAGATGCAAACACCCCTGTCAGTCAGATGTTATGGTGGAAACAGCTGGAGGACCTAACAATGCATACAGTGAACACAGAACCTTAGCTTTCCAGCCTCTGGGAACTCTCACTGTCACCTCACACACCAGATATCACTGACCTTCCCTAGAACTGAGAAATCCGAGCTTCCTGAGTGTTCAATGAGCCTGAAGAGTTCTTGCTTAAAATGCAGCCAGCAACTGGTTAGGTGTGGCACACTGAAGAAATTCCTGCCTTGGACTGGCAGTAGAACTAAATGATAGTGCTACCAGTCTAAAATTCTAACTGCTACTAAGAACGACAGAGATTAGGGGAAAGATGGAGCAAAACCCGTATCTGGAAGCCAGCATGGTTGGCTTGCATCTTGAAGGAGAATCTAGTAGCCTCCCTTGATTTTGCATGAATAAAGAAAAAAAAGTTATATAGCACTTAGTACTTACTATTATCCAGGCACTGTTTTAAGCACATTATATATATTTATACATTTCAATCCCTATAAAAATCCTATGAGATACATACTATTATTACCCTCATTTTATGTATGAAGAAATTGAAGCACAAAGTGGTAAGCAATTTGCCACATCTCTTCAATATTGTACTGGAGGCGCTAGTCAGTGCAATTATATGAGAAAAAGAAGTAAAAGGCATCCAGATTTGAAAGAAAGGAGTAAAACTGTATTGACTGACAATATGATTGCCTATGTAGACTATGGGGAAGGCAATGGCACCCCACTCCAGTACTCATGCCTGGAAAATCCCATGGACGGGGGAGCCTGGTAGGCTGCAGTCCATGGGGTCGCTAAGAGTCGGACACGACTTAGCGACTTCTTCACTTTCACTTTTCACTTTCATGCATTGGAGAAGGAAATGGCAACCCACTCCAGTGCTCTTGCCTGGTGAATCTCAGCCTGGTTCCAGCCTGGCGGGATGCCGTCTATGGGGTCGCACAGAGTCGGACACGACTGAAGCGACTTAGCAGCAGCAGCAGCAGCATGCAGACCAGCCTATGGAGGCAACAAAGAAGCTACTAGAACTAATAAGTGAGCTTAACTTTTTAGTGTGTTCGTTGCTCGGACTGTTGTAACAGAGTGCCATAGATTGAGTGGCTTAGACAATAGAAATTTATTTTCTCCTAGTTCAAGAGGCAAGAAGTCTGAGATCAAAGTGTTAGTAGGCTTGGTTTCTTACAAGGCCTCTCTCCTTGGCTGTTAGGTGGCTATTTTCCCATATGCCTTCATGTGGTCTTCTCTCTGTGTGTCTGTGTTCTAATTTCCTCCTCTTGTAAAAACGTCAGTCATATTGGATTAGGACCCACCTAGTTTTAACTAAATTATCTCTTTAAGGACCCGATCTCAAAATATGGTCATTCTGAGGTACTAGGAATTAAGACTTCAACATGTAAATTTGGAGGTACATAATTAAGGCATAACAACAAGATTGCTGGATACCAGTATACCATAATCAATTGAGTTTCTACATATTAGCAATGAATGGTCAGAAATCAAAACTGAAAAAATAACATTTCAAAATTTTATTTACTTTTAATTGAAAGATAATTGCTTTACAGTATTGTGTTTGTTTCTGCCAGGCATCAACGTGAATCAGCTGTAGGTATACCTATGCCCCCTCCTTCTTGAGCATCCCTCCCACCACCCTCCCCATCCCACCCCGCTAGGTGGTTACAGAGCCCTGGTTTGAGTTCCCTGAGTCATACTGAACATTTTCATAGCATCAGAAACTATGAAATACATATGGATAAACATGACAAAAGATGTATACAATCATAGAATAAAAACTACAAAACAAGAAAAATTGAAGAAGAAAAATTAAAGATCTAAATAAATGGAGAGAGATACCATGTTCATGAATTGGAGGACTGAATGTTGTTAAGATGTCAATTCTCCCCAGATTTAGAGCCAATGCAATCAAAATCAATGTCGAAGCAAGTTATCATTTTTTATAGAAGTTGACAAGCTGATTCTAAATTCGCTCGAAACTACAAAGGATCTAGAAAAGCTAAAACAGCTTTGAAAAAGAACGAACCAAAAGGACTGACACTATCTGATTTCAAGATAAATCTTTATCATAAAGCTATCATGATCAAGAATGTGTGGTATTAGCATAAAGTTAGACGAATAGGTCCATTATATACATGTGGATATTTGATTTTTGATACAGGTGCAGAAAAGTGGAGAAAGGAATGTTTTTGACAAATAGTCCTGTAACAATTGGATATCCATATAAAAAAAAGAATTTCAATCCATATCGTACACCATATATAAAAAACTAACTCATTCTGGCTCATAGATCTAATTGTAGAAGCTAAAATCGTAAAACTTTTATACGAAAACAGAAGAGAAAATCTTTGGGGCCTTTGGTTAAGTAGCAAAGTATTGTTTCTATTTCTTAAACACAATACTGAAAGCATGATCCACAAACATTTTGACAAATTAACCTGTATTAAAATTTAAAACTTCTGCCCTTCTGAAAAGCATAAAAAGACAAGTTACAGACTAGAAGAAAATGCATGCAAAGTGTAAATTTTATTAAGGGCTTGTATCTAGAAGAGATAAAGAGCTCTGAAATTTCAATAATAAGAGAACAACTTAATAAAAAATGGCATTGAAAGAGGTATGAGTGACAAATATGCATATGAAAAGATGTTCAACATCATTCATCAGTAGGGAAGTGCAAACTAAACCAAATTAAATACCATTAAACACCTATTAGAATGGTTACAAATATAAAAACTTACTTGATAAAATTGTTGGGGAACCAAGCTCTCATACACTGCTAGTAGAAATGTAAAATGATATAACCACTTTGGAAAACAGTTTGACAGTTTCTTAAAAAGTTAAACATACAAATCGTATGACCCAAGCAGTCCATTCCTAGGTATTTACCCTAGAGAAATGAAAGCATATGTCTATACGATATACATACACTAGTGTTCACAGCAGCGTTATTTGAATTAGCCATAAACAGCAAACAACCGAAATGTTCATCAACATATGAATGAATAAACAAATTGTGATATGTCTATACAATTGAACACTATTTATCAACAAAAAAAATGAACTCTTGATATACATACAACATGGAGGAGTCTCAGCATAATCGTGCTGAGTGAAAGAAACCAGACTAAAAAAAATATTTACTGTGCAATTCCTTTTCCATAAAATTCTAGGAAACACAACTTCATCTATAATACCAAAAAGCAGATTGGTTGCTGCCTAAAAATGGGGAGCTGTGGGGAGGTATGGGAGACAGAGAAGACAAAGGGTCATGAGGTAATTTTTGAAGGTAATGTATACTTTCACTGTCTTGATTGTAAGGAAATGTTTACATCAATGAAAATTTATCACATTATAAAATGTTACATATGTGCACTTTCAGTTCAGTTCAGTTCAGTCGCTCAGTCGTGTCCGACTCTTTGTGACCCCATGAATCGCAGCACACCAGGCCTCCCTGTCCATCACCTACTCCCGGAGTTCACTCAAACTCACGTCCATCGAGTTGGTGGTGCCATCCAGCCATCTCATCCTCTGTCGTCCCCTTCTCCTCCTTCCCCCAATCCCTCCCAGCATCAGAGTCTTTTCCAATGAGTCAACTCTTCTCATGAGGTGGCCAAAGTACTGGAGTTTCAGCTTTAGCATCACTCCTTCCAAAGAACACCCAGGACTGGTCTCCTTTAGAATGGACTGGTTGGATCTCCTTGCAGTCCAAGGGACTCTCAAGAGTCTTCTCCAACACCACAGTTCAAAAGCATCAATTCTTTGGTGCTCAGCTTTCCTCACAGTCCAACTCTCACATCCATACATGACCACTAGAACTTTAGTGGACTGTATATCAATTATAACTTAATAAATACTTTTTAAAAAATAGCTATGGATAGATATAGCTTTTGACAAGGCTGTTGTGAGCTCCCATCCTAGTACCAGGCACAATGCCTAACACATAACATCATCTCTGGGTAAAATCTGAAATTATTCATTAGGTAATTCACTCAGGAACTTCATGGAACAATTCTGTGCCCCCTTCCCCCATCATATATACCTGTTAAGTTATTGGCTACACTGTAAAAATCTTCAGCCTTCCCTTCTTTGTTCCCTACCAGATAGTGAGCTCTTCAAGGAGGTGAAAGTCACTCAGTCGTGTCCGACTCTTTGTGACCTCATGGACTATACAGTCCATGGACTTCTTCCGACCAGAATACTGGAGTGGGTAGCTGTTCCCTTCTCCAGGGGATCTTCCCAACCCAGGGATCGAACATTTCCCACTTTGCAGGCGGGTTCTTTACCAGCTGAGCCACCAGGGAAGCCTCTTCAAGGAAAAGACCCTGATTTATTTATTTTCCTAGCCTTAGGTTTTAGCCTTACACAGAATGGATCTTTACGTTTTTATTTATTTATTTTTAACTTTTTTTTTTAATTGATGTATAGTTGACTTGCAATGTTGTGCCAGTTTTATATGTTTTTAAACAAAACAAACAAAAAAAAAAAATAGAGGAATTAAGCAATCAAATCACTATGCAAAAGGGCCAAGGAATCGGCACATCGGGAAAGCTGCCTGCTTTTATTTCCCAGACAGAAGGAAGTGCTTCCCACTGCTATACTTGGCTGCTATGAGCAGGCAATAGAGGGGGTGATGATGGAGGTCTCCATCAGTTTTTCCCTCCTCCTACACTCCTTCCTTGAAATCTTGGTTATAAAGTTTCCAAAACACCATTAGCCCAAGGCATGGCTGAGGCTCCTCTCCTGTGCAGCACAGAGCAAGGCCACAAAGAAGCAGCTTCCTACTGCCTTTCACCTCTACCCCAGACTCTCTGGCCCTTTCTTCACTGGTTTCCTTCACCTTCCCTGATCTGGATAAGGCAGTAGATAACTCACTCCTTCCTTCAGGTATTGAACAACTGAGTGGGAGCTTGTGCATCAAGCCTGCAGCAGCTACTAGACACAAGATGATGAAGATAAGCCCTGCCACTGAGTCTAGGGAGAGACCAGCAAGGCATCCAGAACAGGCTCTGCGCTTCTTTCAGCCGCTGCCAAGGAGGGTAGGAGGGAGACACAACTTAGTTAGATTTGAGGTTCTTATAGGCGCTTTCATTTACCATGGCTATGTGTCCTTAGGCAAGTAATTGAAACTCTCTGAACCTCAGTTTTGAGCTCTGTAAAACAGAAAGCATTATAATACCCTCCTCCATGGTGTTCTTATAAAGATCTACTAGATAATGCACAGAGAAACACTCCAAAAGATATGCCTTCTTAAAAAGTACCTCTCAATCCTTTAGCCCATCACACCAGAAAGATCCAAGACTTAGTGGGTCTAAGAATCTGCCTTATACAAGGCAGGTACTCGATAATAAATAGTTGTTTCCAGTATAAGATTCTTCAGGACCCAGAGACCCTTCCTTCCTATGGTCCACTACTCTAATCATACTCCTGGCAACAGCACTAAGGGTGGAGAGGTTGGGGCAGTTTCTCTTCGCTCTCTTTTGTGAAATTCTGAGGTCTAATGACATCTAGCTGCCTATGCTCACATTCAGGCACATAAAACTACATGAGAGATGCCTGTTCCCAGCCCACATCCCCTCCTAAGTGAATCTGGCTGTCTGATCCTGCTTAGAAATGCTGGGCCACACTGGACCCACAGCTAATTAGACTGAGGTGGACAAAGCTCCCAAAGATCGCTAATCCACAGGCTGCTTAATGACCTGGCATGAAAATATGCAGCAGCCAGTCGGATTGCTCTCACAGGACTTTGGAATCCTTATTACAGGAACGAGCAGAAGGACCATGCAGTAAACTTGGGGCTGGTGTAGCACGTACAAGAGCTGTAGGCAAGAAACCAGGAATGAGGGAAGGGTTCCTGGGTGGGTGGGGAGTGCAGAACAGGTACAGAGACAAGAGAAACCACAGCATCTGATGAAAGACAGGGAGAGAGAAAGGCAGGGAGTTGGCTTACCAGCTGGCAGCACAGCAAGAGGCTGGCACATTCTGTCTGCCCTTCGATTTGTGAACAGCTGTGGCATTTCTGTGAATGACCCCTCCCTCCCCCAGACACCTAATACCTTACCTTACACATAAATATTTATTCATGATTAATTCCTCAGCCTAAAAAGACAAAAGCTATTTAAAAAAATAACACACACACAGTCTCGCTGCCCTCTGCTACTAGTAGTAGGTGATAGAATCTGGAGGAGAAAAATGCAAATTGTGCATGTTGTGATTCTAGGTTGAGACAAAGAAGAAAAATTTCCTCTTCACCCTCCCCCCAGGTCCCTTGTCTTCCTGGGTCCAGACCTCAGCATCAGTTCTTCCTTGTGTTATGAGAGCTTACTCTTCATTTCTTCCAGTCATTCGTCAAGCATTTACTAAACACCCCCTCACTACACCCCCGTTGTAATCGGCTCCCGTTGTCTCCTCTTTGAGGCAAGAAATTGTAATGCTTCATTCCATCAACACCTGCGGGACCTGATGGAGAAAAGTTTCTTGATCAATGTTTGCTGCATGATCAGTATCTCCACCAGAGAAGGCGGCGGCGCCCCACTCCAGAACCCTTGCCCGGAAAATCCCATGGGCGGAGGAGCCTGGTGGGCTGCAGTCCATCGGGTCGCTAAGAGTCGGAGATGACTGAGCAACTTCACTTTCCCTTTTCACTTTCATGCATTGGAGAAGGAAATGGCAACCCACTCCAGTGTTCTTGTTGGAGAATCCCAGGGACAGGGGAGCCGTCTATGGGATCGCACAGAGTCGGACACGACTGAAGTGACTTAGCAGCAGCAGCAGCAGCAGCAGCACAGCAGCAGCAGTATCTCCACCCCAGGCATGGGCAAGAAACAGAAGAATTTTTCGACCTTCTGTTTTGAGGTGGTACTGGAAAGGGAAAAACAAAGCTGGTTGGACCTATTCCTGCAGCAAAGCATCCATAGGTAGACCCTATTTACATGGGGAACACTTATCTCATTTCAAATAGACTTTTTGCCCGCCTGAAAAGCAGATTTCTGCACAGTTGCATTGGCTGTGTTGCACATCTGATTCAGGCACAGACATGCCAAAGCCATGGATCTGCCATGATCTAGGCCAGTGGTTTATATATACAAATGCATTTTCTTTATTGTCTGCGAGCAACCGTGACCTGATAAGAGATGGATTGAAAAGATGGGCTCCTGCTTTCCATACCTAATTAGCCAACTTAATGAATGTTGAACTTAGCCAACTTAAATATTCAAGTTGAAATGTAGTGCCAAGACTTCACTCAAATTTCAACCAAGTCATTTGTTATCAGTTTAAGATACTGGCTCTATGGTTTTGCACCACAAACACCCCCTCTCCAGGCATCCCCTGCCATCACTGGGCCTGTTTGTCACTGAAGAGGCTGCTCTTAATATAAAGTTTAAAAAGTGAAGGAATGAGGAGCAGCCTCAGCATCTACATGACAGCTTCTCTAGATAACTGGATTTGTGTGGTATCTGTGGAACCCCCAGGACAAAAAGAAGTGATGAGAAAGAGCATGGAGGACATGTAAGTTACATGACATTTATAAGACATTTTCTTTGAAGTCACGATATAGGCTACCTTGGGCTTGAGTGGTCTCAACGGGCAAACCCAAGAGGGCCAGAGAGGGCCTTTGAGTCAAACCTGTCCCCTTAACTAATATTTTACGAAGAGGAAGGAAGTGTAAAGTTTACACGCAGAGTCTTTAAGGACAGAGTTTCAGAAAAGGTCACTGTATAAGGTTCTAATACAAAATAGACAACTATCTCCAGCAAAAAGAGGAAGTTTCTTAGGCCTCCCATTTCTCCTGTCCCTCACAATAAAGGAACAGTATTAGCAACATGAGATCATATCTCTAGTGCTTGCAAACCACCATCCATCAACACTGCAGGTGTCTAGAGCTTCCCCTGTAGACCCATGAACACAGCCTGTTTTGCTCTTGTTTGACTCAGGGGCACCTTGTTCCAGCCTTGGGTATTATTATTCATGTTAAAGCCATTCATTCACTCATCAAACCATTCTCGAGTTTTCCAGGCCAGAGTTGGGGGGCAGGGCAGGGGAAGAGAAGGACAGGAGGAGGTACTTGAAGAAGACTAGAAGTCTAGGAAGTTCCTCAGAGAACTCACAGACTAGAAGGGGATTCGAGCTTGAAAACAATGATGACTCCTTGCCATATGTGTTATAACAGCATTCAGGGACTTCCCTGGGTGTCCGCCGGTTAAGACTCTGCTCTTTCAATGCAGGCTCAGGTTCGATCCCATGGTCAGGGAAGTGAGATTTCATGTGTTGCATGGTGCAGCCAAAAGCAAAAACAAAAATCCCAGCAATCAAAGTACCTGGAGAGCACAGTGGCAGGCTGCCCTTGGGCTAGGGGAGGACGTGGGAAGGCTCTAGAAAAGGGCACTGTTTGAACTGGATCATAAAGACTAAGTATGGTGGGCTTCCCCGGTAGCTCAGCTGGTAAAGAAACCACCTGCAATGCAGGAGACCGGGGTTCGATTCCTGGGTCAGGAAGGTCCCCTGGAGAAGAGATAGGCTACCCACTTCAGTATCCTTGGGCTTCCCTGGTGGCTCAGACAGTAAAGAATCCTCCTGCAATGAGGGAGACCTGGGTTCGATCCCTGGGTTGTGAAGATTCCCTGGAGAAGGGCATGGCAACACACTCCAGTACTCTTGCCTGGAGAATCCCATGGACAGAAGACCCTGGTGGGCTATAGTCCATGGGGTAGCAAAGAGTCAGACACGACTGAGCGACTAAGCACAGCACAGAAACTCACTGGCCAAAGAAGAAAGAGTGTTGTAGGCAGAGGCCCAGCATATATAAGGGCTCTGGGCCGTCGAGGAGCAGGTGAAAGAGTGGTAAGTGGGTGTGGCTGGAGCATAGTGTGGGAGAGGGTCAACAGTGGGGGAGAAGAGCCTGGAACAGCACTTTGGGGACATGCAGTGAAGTTCCCTGTTTGCTATGCTAGTAGTTTGGAATTTTATTAAAAATAAGAAGGGGCTCTGAGGAGTCTGAAGCAGAAAGTGACACAATTACATTAGTATTTTAGAACCATCTCCTTGAGGCAATGTGGAGGGATATATTAGAGGGGAGGCGGAGGCCAGTGCAGTGGGGCCATGTTCTTAGAGCACCTATCCTGGGTGCTAGGACTTCAAAGATGAATAGAATGACATCCCTGACTTTCAGGAGCTTGCAAGTGAGGGCCTATACCGATTATCTGTCACCATAAATATTACCAGAAATGGGGACTTCCCTGGTGGTTCAGTGGTAAAGAATCAGCATTTCAATGCAGGGGACATGGGTTCGATCCCTAGTTGGGGAACGAAGATCCTACATTCCAAGGATCAACTAAGCCTCTTACCACAGCTAGAAAGTCCTTGTACCACAACAAAAGATCCTTCATGATGCAAGGAAGATCCTGTGTGCCACAGTTAAGACATGACACAGTTTTTAAATAAACATTTAAAAAAATATTACCAGAAACATAGCGCCTTAAAACAACACATATTTTTCATTTTATTTATTTTAATTTTTTGAAATTTATTTATTTTTAATTGAAGGATAATTGCTTTACAGTTATTGTAACACATATTTATTATCCCAGAGTGTGTGAGATGCAATGTGGCTTACCTGGGTCCTCTGCTTCAGACCATGGTTAAGGTGTTGGTCAGGGCTGAGGTTTCATCTGAGGCTCAACTGAGGAAGGACCTGCTTCCAAGCTTACGTTGCCGATGGTGGGATTCAGCTGCTTTCTCGCTTTGGTCAGAGGCAGCCCTCAGTTCTTTGCCATGTGGACCCCCTCAGTGTGGCCACCAGCTTCATCAAAACACATGATCTGAGAAGGCAATAGAGAGAGTCTGCTAGCAAGACAGAAGTGGTAATCTTAAAATAATCACAGAAGTCACAGCTCATCATCTTCTCCATGTTCTGTTGCTTAGAAGCAAGTTCCAGATCCCACTCACACTCAGGGGGAGGGGATTACACAAGGGCATGAACACCGATAGGCAGCAATACTTTGGGGTCATTTTAGAGTCTATCTCTAGGGAGGGAGATAGACCTTAAGCTATTTCAGAATATTCAGGGGAAAATATCCTGGAAATGGGGCTCTAGAAGAATATCCCCCAGAGGAGTCCTGGAGCATGAATGTTTGGGTTGAAAACTTCCCACCCAAATTCTGTCTCCATGTGGTGCAATTGCCACCAAGTTGGATAGCTCACATCATGTGCTGCTGCTGCTGCTAAGACACTTTAGTCGTGTCCGGCTCTGTGCGACCCCATAGACAGCAGCCCACCAGGTTCCCCCACCCCTGGGATTCTCCAGGCAAGAACACTGGAGTGGGTTGCCATTTCCTTCTCCAATGCATCAAAGTGAAAAGTGAAAGTGAAGTTGCTCAATTGTGTCCGACTCTTAGCGACCCCATGGACTGCAGCCTACCAGGCTCCTCTGTCCGTGGAATTTTGCAGGCAAGAGTACTGGAATGGAGTGCCATTGCCTTCTCTGCATATCATATGCAGGAAATCCATATGAAGACTCCAGAATGCCCAGATGCATAAGAACCTCAAATATAGACATCTGTTCCAAAGACCACAGACACTCTGAAAAAGGATAGAGGTGGACTGTGAGATGCAAAGAATACTAAATTGCCTACATTTTGGGAAGGTAGACTGTGAGAGGTTAGGAAAGCTTGTACAAGGCCACTGCTTTTCCAGTGGTCCCTCCAGTCTCAGGGGTCACTGAATGTCCCCACCCTCTGTTGGTACAGGTGCTTATTTTGTATCGAGTATCATGGGGCAGAGCCCCGTAGTAGTCAGAGTTCTTAATGGCAAGCAACAGAAATTTGAGTTTAATCTTTATAAGCAGAAGGTAAATTTATAGTAAAGGATATTGGGGAGCTCATAAAATCACTAAGAATGCCAGAAAATCAGGCTTAGAAAGTGGGGGAGGAAAGGGGGTGGTGCTGAGCCCAAGAACTAGTCCAGCACCAGGCACGGCCGTGTCAACACAGCTCGTGGTGCAGTGGGTTCCTCCTGGGTGCAGCCACCACGGCTGCCCCATCACCACCATCGTGGCCCTGCCAGGCCCCTGCTTCTCTGCATCCAAATCTGGTGGGTGTGTCTGATAAGCGGAGCCTGGTCAAGATCTGTGCCCTCTGCAGGGAGGCTGGAATGTGGGGTTCAGAGGCTGGGCAGCTAAAAATGGTCCGTGTCCACTGGGGTTTATTTCAGGTCTCTTAAAACCTTCTGTCTTTAAATAATTAAAAAGCAGTTACCTGTAAAAAAGGGAGAAGACAAATTTATTCCTAACCATGTTGTTGAGCAGGCAGATGCTAGACTGTGAGGCTAGAACAGATGCAATCCCTGAGCTTGGAAAGATGACACTTCGGTCAGAAACAAGTGTAGCAAGCACGTATTGAGTGTGTGACTGTGTTTGTGGTATTGCAGAGTACTTCGGAGAACAAGAGTGGTAAGAGGGCCATAGAGTGTCAGAGGTATTGCTTTCTGAACTGATCAGAAAAGCACGTGTTTGTACTCAGTCACTCAGTCATGTCTGACTCTATGACCCCATGGGCTGTAACCCACCAGGTTCATCTGTCCATGGGATTTTCCAGGCAAGAATATTGGAGTGGGTTGCCATTTCTGACTCCAGATCAGGGAAGATCTGCCCTGCTAAGGTGACAAAGAGCTGCAGGGAGTGAAGGGGAGAATCAGGAGGCTCCCTGTTGGGGAGGATCATCGACGCAGAAGACAGATTGAGCAAAGGGCTTGACGCAGGAGCACATATGAACGTTCAAGGAACAACAGCTAAGAATTAGTTAGCACATTCTCCCAATTCCTTGGACTTCCCTGGTGGCTCAGTGGTAAAGGATTCACCTGCAATGCTGGAGACACAGTTTTGATCCCTGGATTGGAAAGATCCCTTAGAGAAGGAGATAGCAACACATTCCAGAGTTCTTGGCTGGGAAATCCAGAGGAGCCAGGCAGGCTACAGTCCATCTACAGTCCCAAGAGTTGGACATGATTTAATGACTAAACAATCCAATTCCTTGCCACCAGGAGATAATAATCACAATGATATTTAAATTGTTTGAGTGTTTACTGTGTTCCAGGCACTGTTCTAAGGCCCTTGCATACGACATTTACATGTATTAGTCATCTCATTCTCACAGCTATGGCATAAGGTAAATAGGATAATTATTCCCTCTTTAAAAGCACTGAAATTGAATAACAGAAAGATTAAATAATTTACACAAGGACCAGTTATAGAGAAATGAAGTTTTCCCTGTAGTGAAACATGGAATAATTATTAAGTGAACAGGTAAGCATATACATTCCTCATTGCGGCTCAGGTACTTGTAAAATGTAAAAAAAATACTGTAAAACGAGGGTATTGGGAGGAATAAAGGCTAAATCCTTAGCTGTGAACGTCCATGAATTCATTGCTAACAAAGAAAACATTGTCCCATTTGCCTGCTTTGCATTATAAACATTAAAAAAGTAATTCATGTTTTCTCAGTGTCTGCAATGAACATTCAAAGAGTACCTTGATTTCAAGTATTTGTTATTGCTTAAAAATTGTCACTGATAATGATTAGTTCGATGAATAATATGTCTTTATTTAGAAAAATTGTAAATAAATTGCCAAATATGCAGAGCCAAATATTTTCCTACACAGATGAAAGTCAGCCAAGGGCTAGAGTTCAATTGACAGCAACTTGTGGCACCCCAAACCATCCCATCCACCTGTCCATCTGTTCATTCATATGAAAAGTATGTATTGAGCTCCTATTATATGCTGAATTGTTCATTGTAAGTTAAGATATTGCAACATATTCAGTGTTGGAGGGTGTAAAAGAGTATGCATTTTGGAATCAGGTGTGTCTGGTTTCAAAAACTGGCTCAGCAATTACAGTGTAATTTGGGCAAAGCAATAAAAACTTCTCCAAGCTTCAAATTCCTCATCTGTGCAGTAGTGATAATAATATCTACCTTCTCGTGTTATTGTAAATATTTGATGTTGCGTATGTAGAGCCCATGGAATCCATGCTTGGCTTGGAGTAAACGCAATAAATTATGTCCCTTGGGGTCCTCTCTCCTGGACAGCACTTCAGTCCTTCAGATTTTCTGAACTCCAGGGCCCAACGTCCCCATACGCTCCTAAAGGGCTCCCAAACTTCCTCCACTATTCATCATCAAGAGTGCAGTGAAAGGCCCCTTCAGGCAAGCTCCCACCACAGAGAAAGCCTGGTAGAATTCCAGAACAGGGTGGGGCTGGGAGCAAGAGGAAGGAATAAAATCAAGAGGAAAGGATAGACGAGCCGCAGAACCTGCTCTCTGTCAAAACTCACCTTTTGGGTCTCTATTTTCCCAGCATAGAGTTTAATGTTAAACTTTATTGAAAGGAGGAAGAAATGAAGATTAAATTCGTAGTATTACTTCCCTTTTTAAACACTGATGAGGACAGTAGGACTCAGAAAGGTTAATTGACTCGCCCAAGATCACAGCCACACAGATGGATTTGAACTCAGCTTGTCTGAAACAAAAGCCTGTGTTCATTTATTGGTGGGGTCACCAGACAGAGCCTGAGAAACGAGGCTCTGTCACTTTTATTTTGAAGTGCTCATGAAGGAAGGGGGGGTCAGGACGGGGAAGGATGTAAAAGGAAGGATGTAGTCTTAGCTGAGGCTAGGTAGTTTTTCCCCTGGTGGCTTAGATGGTAAAGAATCTGCCTGCAATGCAGGAGACCTGGGTTTGATCCCTGGGTCGGGAAGATCCCCTGGGGAAGGGAACGGCAACCCACTCCAGTATTCTTGCCTGGAGAATTCCACGGACAAAGGAGCCTGGTAGGCTACAGTCCTTGGAGTCACCAAGAGTTGGACACGACTGAGTGGCTGACATACACAGGTAGTTTCTTAGCCTGCTTGCATCAGGAGCTCTAGGGAATGAATGACACCACAGAGTAATTTGTCCAACTTGAGCCAAGAAGGCAACCGACTTCTTGTTCCTCTGGTGCCGGTGAGTCATTGGCTATGGGCTGCAGAGGAGAGAGCAGACCTTCCCAGGTGAAGCGTCTCCCTTTCGGTCAACGGCAATTCCGAGAGGCATTAGCAGCCAGTGGACACAGCTACTGGGGACTGGCCCACCTGCCCAGTGAAGGGATATGGGAGACCTATCAACAGCATTTGTTACACTCACATTGCATCCCTAACCATTGGCTGAACGAATAAATGAGTGAATGTGTTTCCTTGGTAATAAAACAGAATTGGTAATGTGTATTTCAGGAGTCGTTAGAAAGTGTAGATGAGCTTATGTGTATAAGTTAATTAGTCTATCATTTTTAGTCCATAATAAATGAGAATAATTATCAGCTACAATAAATGATATTAATTTAGCAATAACTAGCCAATTATATTACTAATGATTATAATTTTATTTTTGTAACAGTTGGCATTAGACCCTACTCTGAAGTCTCAGCTACTTGATGGAAAAAAGATGAAAACTTGCAAAACAGGAACTCCTGTCTACCTGACAGAGCAATGCCTTCTGGCTCAGATCCGCAAATGGCAATACAGTAACTAAAGCCCTGGGAGGCCAGGGAGCCTCCACTTCAACCCACATCCCCAGCGTCCAATTTTTGTGAGCGTCAGGAATGACACTGCTCAGGATGGCCTTGGGCGTAGCTCCCAGAGATTGGGCTCATCACCCCAGCCCACAATACACTATAGGATAAAGGGGGTGAGGACAGGGGAGACGAGGTAGGCTAGGAGATGATGGGAAGTGTCCCCAGCCCTGGGTCCTCGACCCAAGCCAGAGGCAAGCTGGCACCATCAAGCACGGCTATTTGTGCTGATGTCATTGTTTCCAGACCCAGAGGCATCACCAAAGGTAAACCTTCTTGGGATCTTCCCTGCTCGGACCTTCAACACCTCCTGTCTGATGCTTGTCTACCCCCATTCCCCTTCACCCCACTGATTAAACTATTAAAATACCCAGTTTCTGCTGAATTTTCAGAATCTCAAATGCATCATACCGTGCACTTAAGTGAATGCAAAAAGAAGCAAACCATTCCTATTCCAAACGTAGTGATTTCACTCTTGTTGAGATTATATAAATCTGCATCTTCTTTTTGTACCCTGGAAACACTTGATGGAGGCGGAAGGATGGTAGAATGGGGGAGAAGGCAGACCCTGGAGGAAGTCAGATTGGGCACAAATGTGATACGCATCTGCATAATCGTTTTTTCTATTTCTAGAAACATTGTCTGGGATCTGGAGCTTAATGAATTGGATTTCTTTGCCACTCATCCCTCCTCCACCTTAAATACAGATAAGTTGTTCCCTCCTCTGCCCTTCTCTTCTCTAACTCCACCTCTGCTGATTACACCTCTGACTGCGCAGCCGTGTGTTCTCCCCAAATCAGCCTCGTATCTAAAGCAGCCAGATGGAACCAAACTCACAGTGAGCTGGTATCTTCCGCTCCTTTGGTTCTTCCTCTCTCAGTTCAGGACCTAATGATATCACCATCCAAGCTAGAAACTCTAGAGTCTTCAGTTTACCTTAAGGGAGTAACAGGGCTTCTTACTCACTGTCCCTCATCACACCTGAGTTATCAAACTCAATTCTACTCCAACTTGTGACCCAAATCCACCGCTTCCACTCCATGTCTGCCTCCACTGCTCAGGCACGCATCACCCCTGCATGAAACTAAGGTCATAACCTTCTGGTTGATTTGTTTCTCCATCCCTCCATCCGTCCATTAATCTGTCCATTCTGCACATAAATTTTTACTGATCCCCTACTATAAGCCAAGCACTGTTTTGGACCTTGGAACACAAGGATAAACCTAACAAGATCCCTGTCTTTATGGAATTTACATTCCACTGGGGTCACCGGATAACACACAACAAATAAAGGACTTCTGGACTAAGATGGCAGATTGAAACTTTCTCAAAGTTTTGTTCTGCCAGTACCTCAAAAATAGCCAAAAGAATAAAAGAAATAGAAACAGAATAGGGACTTTCCTGGTGGTCCAGTGATCAAGACTTCACCTTTCAATAAAGGGGGTGTGGGTTTGATCCCTGGTGGGGAGCTAAGATCCCATACGTTTTGTGGCCAAAGGAAAAAAACACCATAAAACAGAAGTAATATTTTAGCAGTTCAATAAAGACTTTAAAAATGGTCCATACAAAAATAAGCAGAAGAAATTCACCAAAAACAAATAAGGAAAGAGGCACGCCCAACACAATAAACTTCAAAAACCATTAACTAAGAAAACAAGATGCGGGGGTAGAGTAGAGAAGGCCAGCAGGGCTTGACTCCTAACCTGGTCCCTGCGGCCCTGGGAGCTTCAGTGGAGAATCTGCCAAGTCCTGGGAATTCTCACTAATATCCCCAAAGCCGAGAGAAGTCAAGCATGTAGGTGTCTGCTTCCATTTCCTCCACTGACTGAAAAGTAGTAGAAACCGCCATTGGGGAGAGATGGGTAAAATAGGGGGAGTGAAAAATGGGATTGATTCTGACCTCAGTAAAGGCTTCAGGGCAGCAAACTGAATTTCGGCAACAGTGAAATCCTGAGGTTCTGCCCCCTCAAGAAATGGTATGTACTATCCAACGCCAACCCTGAGGATTAAATCTTGGTACTGTTGCAAAATCACAGCAAAGAGAGCAGCGCTCAGGAATTCCAACCACCAACACTCTGCCCACTGAGCTTCCTTGCTGGCGCCACCACCCCACAGATGTCTCCATCCTCACAATGAAACAGTGATCTCAGATCAACTGATCTCAGAGACAGCAGGGAGGGTCCACAAGTCCCCCACGCTCTATCAGAGCAAATAACCCGAATAGACGTAGCTCCCTATGCGTGAGCAAAATGAAAGCATAAGCATGAGAACTATAAAACCATCCTGCAGAGTGAGGGTCAGGGAGAAGCAACTTGTGAACAAGAAGAAATCTTAGGCAACAGAAGGACATTCCTCCCAATTTCATGTTATATGGCTTAATTAGAGCAGGAATCTAGTGAAAGAACGCAAAGACAAGATGGGAAAACAAGAGAAATGAGAAGAAAAGGAAGATTTCAGATTTAAGGAAACAGAGGGCAATATTATTATAGAATGAAAATATAGATTAGAAATAAGAACAAAATAAGAAGAAACTCAATAGATACTGTTGAAATTTGAATTATGATGCAGGAGAAAAACTTGAGATAGTCATGTGAATGTAAATGAGAAAGAAATAGGTATGGAAGAGAGAGATTGAGAAATAGAGAAAAGTAATGATTGAATATAAAGATTACTCAAAGCCCTTAGGTAGAGGGCCCAACTATCTTCCCCAGTGGCTCGGTGATAAAGAATCCGCTTGCTGATGCAGGAGATACAGGTTCAGTCCCTGGGTGGAGAAGATTCCCTGGAGGAGGGCATGGCAACCCACTCCAGTATTCTTGCCTGGAGAATCCCATGGACAGAAGAGCTTGGCCGGCTACAGTCCATAGCGTCACAAAGAGTCAAACATGACTGAAGCATATAAATAAGAAGAATACACTATGTTCCAAGAAAACATGATGTGGAATGTTACATACCAACATATAGTCTAATTAAACTAGTGAACTTTGATGATAAAAATTCTTCAGGCATCTTGACAGAAAAAGCAAATCATTCTAGAGGAGCAAAAACCCGCAAGATTCAGTCCTCTTCACAAGCAACATTCAAGGCCAGGAGAGAGTAGAGACAAACCACCAAGCAAAGACAAGACCAGCCCCTTACAGTGGGCATGGGTATTTGTTTAACTGTTCCATTTGGCATTAGATTGTAAAGCTGAAAAGGCATATCTATAATCACACCCATTCCACCCTTGAATATATATCCTACAAAAATTACTGTAAATATTCTAGGAGACAAGCACAAGAATGTTCATAACAGTATTGCTCATAATAGCAAAAAAAAAGCTAGAAGCAATCAGTCAATTGACAAGAGAATAGATACCTTGTCAGTCAGTCAGTCAGTTCAGTAGCTCAGTCGTGTCTGACTCTTTGCAACCCCATGAATTGCATCACGCCAGGCCTCCCTGTCCATCACCAACTCCTGGAGTTTACCCAAACTCATGTCCATCGAGTTGGTGATGCCATCCAGCCATCTCATCCTCTGTCGTCCCCTTCTCCTCCCCAATCTCTCCCAGTATCAGGGTCTTTTCAGATGAGTCAGTTCTTCACATCACGTGGCCAAAGTATTGGAGTTTCAGCTTAAGCATCAGTCCTTCCAATGAGTAGTGAGGACTAATCTCCTTTAGGATGGACTGGTTGGACCTCCTTGTAGTCCAAGGGACTCTCAAGAGTCTTCTCCAACACCACAGTTCAAAAGCATCAATTCTTTGGTGCTCAGCTTTCTTCACAGTCCAACTCTCACATCCATACATGACCACTGGAAAAACCATAGGTTTGACTAGACGGACCTTTGTTGGCAAAGTAATGTCTCTGCTTTTTAATATGCTGTCTAGGTTGGTCATAGCTTTCCTTCCAAGGAGTAAGAGTCTGCAATCACCATCTGCAGTGATTTTGGAGCCCCAAAAAATAAAGTCTGACACTGTTTCCACTGTTTCCTTGTAGCATATTCATAAAATTGAATACTTTCCTACAGTGATAATAAACAAACTTAAGCTACACATGTTAATGTGACCAAATCTTAAGAAACATACTGCACACTATTTACAACAGCCAAGACTTGGAAATAACCTGTGTCCATCCGCAAACGAATGGATAAAGAAGATGTGATGTATACATACAACAGAATATTCAGTTCACTTCAGTCACACAGTCGTGTCCGACTCTTAGCAACCCCAAGGACTGAAGCACACCAGGCTTCCCTGTCCACTACCAACTCCCAGAGCTTGCTCAAGCTCATGTCCATCAAGTTAGTGATGACATCCAACCATCTCATCCTTTGTCATCCCCTTCTCCTCCTGCCTTCAATCTTTCCCAGCATCAGGGTCTTTTCCAATGAGTCAGTTCTTTGCATCAGGTGTATTGGAGTTTGGAAGGGCTTCAGCATCCGTCCTTCCAATGACTATTCAGGGTTGATTTCCTTTAGGATTGACTGGTTTGATCTCCTGTCATAAAAAGGAATGAGAATGGGTCACTTGCAGAGATGTGGATGGACCTAGAGTCTGTTGTCCAGAGTGAAATAAGTTTGAAAGAGAAAAAGAAATACATTAACATATATGTGGAATTTAGAAAAATGGTACAGACGAACCTATTCCAAAGCAGAAATAAAGACACAGATGTAGAGCACAAGCGTATGGACACAGAGGAGAGAAAGGGAAGGTGGGATGAATTTGTGAGAGTAGCTTTAACTTATAAACATTACCATGTGTAAGCAGATTGCTAGTGGGAAGCTGTTGCATAGCACAGGGAGCTCAGCTCAGCCCTCTGTGATGGTCTGGAGAGGTGAGATTGTGGGTAGGGGTAGGAGGGAAACTCCAGAGAGAGGGGACATATGTATACAACTAGCGACTGGCTTTGTTGTAGAGCAGAAACTAACAGACTGTAAAGCAACTTCTCTGTGGTTTGGTCACTAAGTTGCATCCAACTCTTTTGCAACCCCATGAACTACTGCCCCAATAAAAAAAGAAAAAGACTGCATATTTCACGTAAAAAAAACTATATTACTTAAGGAAATTTTCCTGATAAGTTTTATAGAAAATTTAGTATCATGACTTCCTCTAAGGGTTGTTGTCCAACCAGATGTTCAAGTTGGATTTAGAAAAGGCAGAGGAACCAGAGATCAAATTGCCAACATCTGTTGGATCATCGAAAAAGCGAGAGAGTTGAGAAAAACATCTACTTCTGATTTTTTGACTATGCCAAAGCCTTTGACTGTGTGGATCACAATAAACTGTGGAAAATTCTTCAAGAGATGGGAATACCAGACCACCTAACCTGCCTCCTGAGAATCTGTATGTAAGTCAAGAAGCAACAGTTAGAACTGGACATGGAACAACAGACTGGTTCCAAATCGGGAAAGGAGTATGTCAAGGCTGTATATTGTCACCCTGCTTATTTAACTTATATGCAGAGTACATCATGAGAAACGCTGGGCTAGATGAAGCACAAGCTGGAATCAAGGTTGCCGGGAGAAATATCAATAACCTCAGATATGCAGATGACACCACCCTAATGGCAGAAAGCAAAGAAGAACTAAAGACCCTCTTGATGAAAGTGAAAGAAGAGAGTGAAAAAGTTGGCTTAAAACTCAACATTCAGAAAACGAAGATCATGACATCTGGTCCCATCACTTCAAGGCAAATAGATGGGGAAACAATAGAAACAGTGAGAGACTTTATTATTTTGGGCTCCAAAATCACTGCAGATGGTGACTGCAGCCATGAAATTAAAAGGCGCTTACTCCTTGGAAAAAAAGTTATGACCAACCTAGACAGCATATTAAAAAGCAGAGACATTTCTGACAAAGGTCCGTCTAGTCAAAGCTATGGTTTTTACAGTAGTCATATATGAATGTGAGAGTTGGACTATAAAGAAAGCTGAGTGCAGAAGAATTGATGTTTTTGAACTGTGGTGTTGGAGAAGACTCTTGAAAGTTCCTTGGACAGCAAGGAGATCCAACTAGTCCATCCTAAAGGAGATCAGTCCTGACTATTCATTGGAAGGACTGATGCTGAAGCTGAAACTCCAATACTTTGGCCACGTGATGTGAAGAACTGACTCATCTGAAAAGACCCTGATGCTGGGAATAACTGAAGGTGGGAGGAGAAGGGGACGACAGAGGATGAGATGGTTGGATGGCATCATCGACTCTATGGACATGAGTTTGAGTAAGCTCTGGGAGTTGGTGGTGGGCAGGGAAGGCTGGCGTACTGCACTCCATGGGGTCACAAAGAGTCGGACAAGACTGAGCAACTGAACTGAACTGAGGGGTTGTGGGAGGAGCTCAGTGTGGGGAGGTGCCTAAAAGGAAGCTTTTCTAGTAGTAATAATGTACCCATTAGGAGGTTAGCTGATGAATTCATACATATTCATTTTATGATGATGGTTTCTGATATATATAGTTTATAAACGGTAGGTATTGAGCTTCTCTGGTAACTCAGCCGGTAAAGAATCTGCCTGCAGTGCAGGGGACCTGGGTTCAATCCCTAGATCGGGAAAATCCCCTGGAGAAGAAAACGGCAGCCCACTCCAGTATTCTTGCCTGGAGAAGTTCATGGACAGAGGAGCCTGGCGGGCTACAGTCCATTGGGTCACAAGAGTCTGACATGACTTACAGACTAAACCACCACCACGATAGGTATCAGTATTTCATAAGTAAAAAGGAAACAAAATTCTAGACATTAAAAATTAATTAATGTAATTAATTTATATTCTACTTCATTAAAGGTTATAACAAGATAATGGATAATTCCTTCTACTGTCTGATATATCCTTGTTGGCTTATGTATTTTGTACATAGCAGTTTGGATCTCTTAACTCTCTACCCCTAATCTGTCTCTCCCCCTTTCCGTCTTCCCTTTGTTAACCACTGGCTTATTTTCTATGTCTGTGAATCTGTTTCTATTTTGCACATACATACATATAGGTAGATAGATAGATAGAAATACAACATCTTTATCCGTTCTTTTGTTGATGGGCACATGGGTTGCTTTCACACTTTTAGCTATTATATTAATAAACAGTGCTGTTTTGAACCCTGGGCTGCATGTACCTTTTTTGAATCAGTGTTTTCAATTTTTTTCCAGCTATATACCCAGGAGTAGGATTGCTGGATCATATGGTAGCTCTATTTTTAGCTTTTCTGAGAGCGCTTCATACTGATTTCCATAGTAGCTACACCAATTTACTTTCCCATCAACAATGTGCGAGGGCTCTCTTTTTTCCACATCCTCACCAACATTTGTTATCTGTAGGCTTCTTGATGATAGCCACTCTCACAGTTGTGGGATGATATCTCATTGTTGTTTGACGTTTTTAAAGGCCTTTTTAGTCACTAGGAAAATAATTAAGGAAGAAAATAGACCACTATAAAGACAAATATGTAGCACTATAGAGAAAGCATGGCTGGGAAAATGATGCCCAGATAAGATGCTGCTGCTGCTGCTAAGTCGCTTCAGTCGTGTCCGACTCTGTGAGATCCCATAGACTCCACCAGACTCCCCCGTCCCTGGGATTCTCCAGGCAAGAACACTGGAGTGAGTTGCCATTTCCTTCTCCAATGCATGAAAGTGAAAAGTGAAAGTGAAGTCACTCAGTCATGTCTGACTCTTAGCGACCCCATCAACTGCAGCCTACCAGGCTCCTCTGTCCATGGGATTTTCCAGGCAAGAGTACTGGAGTGGGGTGCCATCGCCTTCTCCAGATAAGATGCTGTTTCATTATAAAGACAAAAAGCAGACATTCCCAAACCTGAAAGAGCTCAGGAATGTAGCACCTGTAAGTCTTTTTTGGAGTAAAAAAACCACAAAACACCTATTTTGTTTTATTTTTTTTTCCTATTTTGTTTTAAAATCAAAACTTTAGGGGAATGAATCAAATAAAACACTCAAGAATTGAAAGATAATTATAAAACTTACACTAGGGAATTAGAATATTGGATCTATTTAAATATAGTATTATTGCTAAAAAGAAAAGAAAGGAGTGGAATTATGGCCACAAAACCAGAACAGACATGCTATAAACTTGGATGATATAATAATAATCATAAGCATAGTCACAATATTCTATTGAAAATCAGGGGTGAGCTTTCATTTCTGACCGCGTTGGAGTAACTGATACTGGATATACTCACCTGCTAAAATGATTATAAAAATGAGCAAAATAGATGAGGCAACTGTTTCCAGGAACTGGACTGTGAGTAACTCAGGGCTGTGACCCTTCAGAGCTGAGATATACACGGATGGCCCCACATCCATGCCAGCTTCCTGCTCTGGGGGGCATTCTCTGAAAAACAGCAAGGTGATGCAGAGAGAGGTAGTCTTGCTGAAGCCCCTGGAATTTGTGGGGAGGTTAAACAGAGAGAAGGGAGTTTCTACCCAGGGCTCTGAGTATGGTGGTCCTTGGCCAAGGACTGGACAAAGGGCTGAAGCTACCTGGAGACCCAGAAGCCAAGCAGTACCACCAGCAGCTGGCCTTCCCCAGAGCCAGAATGGACGAACCCTGCTGAGTAGCTGGGGGTACCCAGCTAGAAAAGAAGAAACGCCATGAGAAGATGATGGGGTTATGCAGCCCCCCTCCGACACGAAGTCAGGCACAGCCTAAAGTCTGCACTAGCAAAAGAGATGCTTATTCTAAAGACAAAATCATAATCAGGATGGGGAGACAAAATGTTTTCCTCATTACATAGGAAATGAGTTTACATGAAGCAGCATGGACTCTCCAGCCTAACTTGAAGATGGTTTTGGATGCATTCTCAACAATTCAACCTGTGTCAACACAAAATGAAAGGTCTTTTTCTATCTGGAATATTTATCATGAAACAAAGATCAAGACCTTTGTTCAAGGCAACTGATGCTCTTTGTGTTTAAACATTTCATTTTAAGAACAATAACTTTCAGTATTTGTGATAATATATTTCAACTTCAATGACTTTGCTATTTATTTTGGTATAATTTTTCATGTTTTACTCTCTCAAATGTCTATATCAGGTAGAGATTATTTGTGTTACTGAAATATACAATGTACAAGCACTATATATTGCTCATAAAATAGTAAATTATGCATTTATTATTATACGTTTTTAAAAATGCAAAACCTCTGAAATGCTTATTATAACCCTACTGCAGAAACATGATTCACAGTTTATTACTGTGGTCACCCATTATTATTTAAAAAGAACTACATAAAATATTATAAAAATACAGAATAATTTATCTTTTGGGGGATAAAAATCTCAAGAATTCCTGGGAATTATGATTTGTTACCAAATCCCCAAAACTCATATCACTTTTTTTGCCTGATGAACTCCTACATGTTCTTCAAATTCAGCTCATACATCCCTTCTTCTTTAAACTTTCTCTGTCTGGAGGAAAAGACATCTTTCTGTATTAGCTCAGGCTGATGATTTTAAATATCAGAAATCCAATACACTTAGGGAAAAGGGCACTTTACTAGCTCATGGAGTAGCTTCAGGCTCAACTGGATCTCGAGGTTCAAAATGCCATGATTGCTCTCTTACCCTGTCTCTCTCTCCCTCTCTCTGAGCTTTTCCTCTGACTTAGGTTCAGTTTCTCTCCACATGTGCGAGCTACATTGCTTCAGTCGTGTCCAACTCTTTGAGACCCCATGGACTGTATCCCATCAGGCTCCTCTGTCCATGGGATTCTCCAGGCAAGAATACTGGAGTGGGTTGCCATGCCTTTTTCCACGGGATCTTCCCCACCGAGGGATGGAACCCACCTCTCCTGCATTGCAGGCGAATTCTCTACCACTGAGCCACCTGGGGAAGCCCCTCAGTTTCTCTCCATCTGAAGTTAAAGATGGTCACTGAGAACTCCAGGCAGGCACACATCATCCCTAAAGCATAGGATCCCAGACAAAGAGAGAATGAATGTTTTCTAATAGGTTTGGTGAAAGTCCTCAGTAGTTGATTGTCTCCGTGTGTGCCACACGCTCATCCTTGAGCAAGGACTGCCATCAGCGAGACTGATATTCTGATTGGCCCATCTTGGGTCACCTGCCCTCGTCGTCCTACCTGACTACATGGAATGCATTCCCCATGAGTAAGATAGGTTTCTCCTATCTGAGGAAGGGAGGGATGTGATGCGGTTATACAGAAGCCATCCTCCCTTTCTTCTTTGCTGCCCCAGAAAGAATGAGTCCTCCCTGTCTATGCTCCCATAACTTTTATTTCTTCCTCTTGCGTTACTTCTCACCATGTGCTCTTGTTCTGCGTATGTCCATTTCCGCTATGCCCACCTCCGGGAGCTGGTGTCATTCCTCTTGGCATTCCAACACCTAGCTCATGCCAGGCACGTAGTAGTTACTCAATAGCTAATGTTTACTGAAGTGTGTTACGTGTTAAGCACTGTCCAACATTCTATATGAATTTGTTTACTCTTTGCAGTAACAGTATGAGGTAGATATTATTACTCCCCAAATAAATATTCATTGAATAAGATAATAAAGATAAGTTATGGTTTAAAGAAGTTATACATTAAACCCCGTTAGAGAGCTTAAGGGCTGTCTCTCACAACTGAAAGGACATGGAGCTGCCAAATGGATCTACTGCCAGGGTACTTCCCTGAAGGTAGCCAGTCTGACTGCATAACAGGGTGGGATGACCTCCACCAGAGAGGCTGGGCCTAAGCCAATGGCCGGGGCCCTGCGGCAGAGGGAAACACGCCAGCCACTCACTGCCACCCCCGCTCCCCCACAACGTCATAAAATATCTGGGTTCCCCCTGAGGACAGCAAACAAAAGAACAACTGCCTTTTGGAATAAGTAATCCTGATACTGGACGTCATCCAAGACACACAGAAGGACTCCCTCTGGCAGAGAAATCCTGGCGTGGCAAAGCAAGAGGAACCTTAAAAGTCAGCTAAGATTGTGCTTTTGTTTTCAAGATGAGGAAACAGTCCTGCCGAGGTTAAAGAAATTGCCCAAGGTCGCACAGATACTTAGTATCGAAACTAGAAACTGGAAGTAGAGCCCAGGTCACTTTCTGTGTCCCCCCTAAAGTTTCGCATATGCTGAACCTTCCCTCAGACGATTTATAGCCCCAACTGTAACACTTAAAGGTGATATCTTTAACCTGGGCAGGTGGCATTTTGTCTTTAAAATCTTATAAACGTGCTCTGAAGGAGTCTTGGTTTGGGGCTAATCTGAGGTGGGAACCCCAGCACACAATTCTGTTGTCTGGAACCTTCCATGCTCTGGCTGGACCAGGTCTTGGTCCCATTGGAGAAGTCCTCCAGGGCCAGACAGTGACATCATTGATTGCTTGTTCCACTCAGCAGAACTAACCACCCTCTGAGGGTCCTGCTGTGGCTATTTTGACTGCATTTTCTGACCCCCTCTACTTCCAGCTTCGAGGCTTCCAGGGTGGACTTTTTCAACCCTGGGACAATGTTTAGCGCTATTATTAGGGAGTTTCTAGCTTGATTTGATGCTGTTGCTGTCTTTTGTTCTGATATTCCAGGTGAAGCCTGATCAGAACATCAGAATATCTGCTAGGTGGAGCTGCTGCTCCTCTTGAATGCAGATTCCTAAACACCCCTAACCCCATCAACCTCCACTGAAACAGGCCCACCTTAGTGTGAGCAGGCTACAGGGCAAGAGTATGGAGCTCCACATACACTGTCTACATAGTAAGAAGCGATAAAGCAAACCCCTAAACTGTTAAAACATGTTCCATCAACCTACCTTGATAAACCTATTTTTCTAACAACAAAATTTAAAAATATGTGTAAAGTTATGACTTTTATATGATTGCAAGTCAACAAAATATCAAAGAAATCTAAATTTTATTATATAAATATGTTTATACTGGAAGAAACACAAGCTGGAATCAAGATTGCCGGGAGAAATATCAATAACCTCAGATATGCAGATGACACCATCCTTATGGCAGAAAGTGAAGAGGAACTAAAAAGCCTCTTGATGAAAGTGAAAGAGGAGAGCGAAAAAGTTGACTTAAAGCTCAACATTCAGAAAACAAAGATCATGGCATCTGGTCCCATCACTTCATGGGAAATAGATGGGGAAATAGTGGAAACAGTGTCAGACTTTATTTTGGGGGGCTCCAAAATCACTGCAGATGGTGATTGCAGCCATGAAATTAAAAGACGTTTACTCCTTGGAAGAAAAGTTATGACCAAACTAGATAGCATATTCAAAAGCAGAGACATTACTTTGCCGACTAAGGTCCGTCTAGTCAAGGCTATGGTTTTTCCTGTGGTCATGTATGGATGTGAGAATTGGACTGTGAAGAAAGCTGAGCACTGAAGAACTGATGCTTTTGAACTGTGGTGTTGGAGAAGACTCTTGAGAGTCCCTTGGACTGCAAGGAGATCCAACCAGTCCATTCTGAAGGAGATCAGCCCTGGGATTTCTTTGGAAGGAATGATGCTAAAGCTGAAACTCCAGTACTTTGGCCACCTCATGGGAAGAGTTGACTCATTGGAAAAGACTCTGATGCTGGGAGGGATTGGGGGCAGGAGGAGAAGGGGACAACAGAGGATGAGATGGCTGGATGGCATCACTGACTGGATGGACGTGAGTCTGAGTGAACTCCGGGAGTTGGTGGTGGACAGGGAGGCCTGGCATGCTGCGATTCATGGGGTTGCAAAGAGTCGGACACGACTGAGAGACTGAACTGAACTGATATTGAAAAAGCACAAGAGTTCTAGAAAAACATCTACTTCTGCTTTATTGACTATGCCAAAGCCTTTGACTGTGTGGATCACAACAAACTGTGGAAAATTCTTCAAGAGATGGGAATACCAGACCACCTCACCTGCCTCCTGAGAAATCTGTATGTAAGTCAAGAAGCAACAGTTAGAACTGGACATGGAACAACAGCCTGGTTCCAAATCGTGTAAGGAGTGTGTCAAGGCTGTATATTGTCACCCTACTTGTTTAACTTATATGCAGAGTACATCATGTGAAATGCCGGGCTGGATGAAGCACAAGCTGGAATCAAGATTGCTGGGAGAAATATCAATAACTTCAGATATGTAGATGGTACCACCCTTATGGCAAAAATTGAAGAACTAAAGACCCTCTTGATGAAAGTGAAAGAGGAGAGTGAAAAAGTTGGCTTAAAACTCAACATTCAGAAAATGAAGATCATGGCATCCAGGCCCATCATTTCATGACAAATAGATGGGGAAATAATGGAAACAGTGAGAGACTTTGTTATTTTGGGCTCCAAAATCACTGCAGATGGTGACTGCAGCCATGAAATCAAAAGATGCTTGCTCCTTTGAAGAAAAGCTATGACCAACCTAGACAGGATATTAAAAAGCAGTGACATTACTTTACCAACAAAAGTCCATCTAGTCAAAGCTATGGTTTTTCCTGTGGTCATATATGGATGTGAGAGTTGGGCTATAAAGAAAGCTGAGCGCCGAAGAATTGGTGCTTTTGAACTGTGGTGCTGGAGAAGACTCTTGAGAGTCCCTTGGACTGCAAGGAGATCCAACCAGTCAATCCTAAAGGAAATCAGTCCTGGGTGTTCATTGGAAGGACTGATGCTGAAGCTGAAACTCCAATACTTTGGCCACCTGATGTGAAAAACTGACTCATTTGAAAAGACCCTGATGCTGGGAATGACTGAAGGTGGAAGGAGAAGGGGACGACAAAGTATAAGATGGTTGTATGTCATCACTGACTGGATGGACATGAGTTTGAGCAAACTTCCGGAAATGGTAAAGGACAGGGAAGTCTGGCATGCTGCAGTCCAAGAGGCTGCAAAGAGTCGGACATGACTTAGTGACTGAACTGATTATTATATATAATTGTAAATTTATTGATAGGATATGTGTGGTCTCCAGTTGACAGACTGGTAGTATCTTGATGAGTAATAAAATAAAAGACGCACATAATTCACATATTATCATATTATTTACTCCTACATTATTTTGTCTTATCTTTGTTTTAGAAACACTGTTAATTATGTTACTGTTAGAAAGATATTTGGATAATTTGCTTTCCTTTAACAGTAATCATCTAAAGAATTAACTAATAAAAGCAATCATATTCAAAGTATGTTTCAAAATGTTTTCACAAAAATATAAAGAAAATGCAATAAATTAAAATCATGCTCTCTTAGAGGTTTTCTTTAAAAATATTTTAGCTTATCTATTATAAGTAAAAGTCAAATTGTAAATTATACTGAATGAATATGAATATTTTGATCAAAATTATTTAAATAAAGATGAAATTTTAAATTTACTTTATTGACAGTTTTACTAAATCTTTTTATATCCTTTTATAAAAATAACAGTGCCTGTATTTTGGCATTCTATGCCTAACCAGCTAATATAATACAAAAAATCAGTATCTTAATTCATATAGGTTGTATGATTCCAGTTACTCCAGTGATGTTCACGCTACTTAAAATATTCTGTTAAAGGCCTATTTCACAGCCAAAGACATTGTCTTTACATATACTTACAAACAGTGGACTTTTCCATGGACCTAGGTTGATGTTTGTGAACACAGACAGCTAGTGGAGGACAGCTAGATCACATAAGAGTTGTCTCTCTTTATGCATGGATTCTGTATTAAAGAATTCACCTACTTGCTAAAATTTACTTATAACCCTCAAATCAATCTTTCCAAGACTTCTAAGATCATTTGAGTACTACGTTGAAAAATTTGAGCCATGTGACACATGTTTCCAGCCGAGGTGGAACAAGCTGCACCCTGTCTTCTTGTTTCATACTGTAAATAAGTGTCCGTTTTTGCAGTCTATTTGGAGCCACACCTTTTGAATTTTTAGAGGTCTCTAGGGTGACTTTGATTTTCAGAATGGCCCCCTGCATATTGCTGCGGTGCTGTCTGGTGTCCTAAATCCGAGAAACTGTGCTGGGCCTATGAAAGAGAGATGTATGTTATGTAAGTTTCATTTGGGCATGAGTTATAGCACTGGTGATTATAAGTTCAATGTGAATGAATCAGCAGTATTTTTAAGTAAGGTGTCTTTAAACAGAAACACACATAAAGCAAGGTTATGTGTAAACCAATTGACAAAAACGTTGTGACCAGAGATTCATAGGAGCCTGATCCTATATTTCTCATAGGAACAGTGGTTCAGTATTCATTAAATCAGTGTTTGTGATAATTTTATAGAACATTACTTCAAATAAGAATTGACTGTATATATCCAAAGCTAAGAGTGATGTTTAATATTGCAAGGCATTCCAAGGATGGCCCATCTACTGTGACAGGCACGGCACTATCAAAGGCCTCCAGGACCACAAGTGAGAATCCAATGATAGGTAAGACAATATGGGTTTGACCCCACTGAGAAATGGTGATTCATTGCACAAGAATCCATTGCGTTAGTGCTGAGGACTTAAACTCGTAGATTAATTTGCCTTTTATCTAAATTCTTCCACTGCTCCAACCATTCCACACTCCAAAGACAGTGTCTATCTCCAATATTGGCAGTGATACAACCCACGGACCTCATTGCATTCAGAAGTAGTCACTTTCTGTTTTGAAAATATGGGGCAAGAGATGTAGAAAAGCGTTTTTCTAAGGCCTGATGGTGTTAGTACATAGAGTGGGAGTTTAGGGTTACTAACCTCGCTGTACTCACATTGAGCACCAGATCCCAGTGACAAAGCCATGTGTATGTGATTTGACACGTTTATTTTTGGTGCTCCTGTGTGATATTCAGAGTGTTGAAAGCCCAGACCCGGGGCAGGACAAAGCACTTGTGGAAGGATTACAGAGGCAACCTGAGTTTTGCCTTGGAGACATCCAAACCAAACACAGCAAGGATGTAGCTCTTCAGCCACTTCTTCTTTTTTCTTTTTTAAAATCACAATCCAACTCTATAAGCACCAAAGTTCTAGTAGGATCAGTTCAGTTCAGTCTCTAAGTTGTGTCCGACTCTTTGTGACCTCATGGACTGCAGCACGCCAGGCTTCCCTGTCCATCACCAGCTCCTGCAGCTTACTCAAACTCATGTCCAAAGAGTCAGTGATGGCATACAACCATCTCATCCTCTGTTGTCCCCTTCTCCTTCCACCTTCAGTCATTCCCAGCATCAGGGTCTTTTCAAATGAGTTAGTTCTTCCATCAAGTGGCCAAAGTATTGTAGTTTCAGCTTCAGCATCAGTCCCTTCAATGAATAGTCAGGACTGATTTCCTTCAGGATAAACTGGTTGGATGTCCTTGCAGTCCAAGGGACTCTCAAGAGTCTTCTCTAATATCACAGTTCAAAAGCATCAATTCTTTGGTACTCAGTTTTCTTTATAGTCCAACTCTCATATCCATACATGACTACTGGAAAAACCATAGCTTTGACTAGACGTACCTTTGTCAGAAAAGTAATCTCTCTGCTTTTTAATATGCTGTCTAGGTTGGTGATAGTTTTTCTTCCAAGGAGCAATCATCTTTTAATTTCATGGCTGCAGTCACCATCTGCAGTGATTTTGGAGCCCAAAATAACAAAGTCTCTCACTGTTTCCATTGTTTCCCCATCTGTTTGCCATGAAGTGATGGGATCAAATGCCATGATCTTCGTTTCTGAATGTTGAGTTTTAAGCCAACTTTTTCGCTCTCCTCTTTCACTTTGATCAAGAGGCTCTTTAGTTCTCCTTCGATTTCTGCCATAAGGGTGATGTCATCTGCATATCTGAGGTTATTGATATTTCTCCCAGCAATCTTGATTCCAGCTTGTGCTTCATCCAGCCCAGCATTTCTCATGATGTATTCTTCACGTAAGTTAAATAAGCAGGGTGACAATATATAGCCTTCACATACTCCTTTCCTGATTTGGAACCAGGCTGTTGTTCCATGTCCAGTTCTAACTATTGCTTCTTGGCTAACATGCAGACATCTCAGGAGGCAGGTGAGGTGGTCTGGTATTCCCATCTCTTGAAGAATTTTCCACAGTTTGTTGTGATCCACACAGTCAAAGGCTTTGACATAGTCAATAAAGTAGAAACAGGATAGTGGAATGTTGTATGTGAATTGCTCCAGAATAATGTATTTATGTTAAATTGTCATCCTTGTTTGCTTTCATAAGAGGAATTTTCTTTATTCTTTTGGGGAAGGGAAAACAGAGTTCTCTTCAGTCACTCAGTCAATGTATTTAAAACTCTAGCATTTTTTTTTTTAAGATTTATTTATTTATGTATTTGGCTGTGCCAGGTCTTAGCTGCAGCACATGAGATCTTTGTTGCGTCATTCGGAGTCTTTTGTTGTGGCTCATAGGCTTCATTGTTCCACAGCCTGTAGGATATTAGTTCCCTGACCAGGGATCGAACCTGCATCCCTTGCATTGCAAGGTGGATTCTTAACCCCTGGACTACCAGGGAAGACCCTCCAGCATATTTTTTTTTAAATAAAATTTGCCTTTAGTACCAAAAGGTTGGTACACAACCCTTTGTGTTAGTTATTTGCCCAAGATTATTCTAGAAGATCACAATTTCCAGAAAGTGTTGTTCTGCCACTCTATAACATTTCCCTTATTCTTTCTTCATTCTACTTTTTCCTTCTGTCTTTCAGGGCTTAGCATCTAAGACTGCCTGTCACCAGCTGTGTGACCTTAGGAAAGCCCTGTTAGAGAAGAGTTGATCAAAATTCCTGCCTTGGTCAGGCATGAGAACTATTTGCCTGAGTTGTCTCACAATAGGAGGTCCCAATAAAGAACGCGGTGCTGCCAACAAAAGCTAACCAGGAGTATCTGAGAGGGGCCAAAAGGACATCCTACCAACCTCCCAGAATCCTTTGGACTGGAGTCCGTCTTGGCTAAGAGATGCGCTTGCCACCAGGAGGGACCTGAGTCAGACCAAATATGTGCCAAGCAAGATGATAGGCCAGCGACAACCCAGAAAGTAACCCCATCACCATATAACCCGAGACTGCGAGGCACGTGGCAGACCAGTGCTCCTGGGTTCCCTTACCCTGCTGCTCTCTGCCCGGGCGCCCCTTCCCAATAAGGTCTTTTGCTTTGTCAGCCTATGTGTCTCTCAGGTGATTCATTTCTGAGAGTCAGGCAAGAGCTTACCCGAGGGCGCTGGGAGGGGTCCTCCGTGTCTGCCACAGGCCCTCTGCGCTTGCACTTCCTCACTGACAGAGAGTGAGTGCTTGTGCCCACCACAAGCATGGAATTGCTGTCACACTGAGTGACATGCTCTCTGCCACGTGTTGAGGGCTGTGCCAAGCAGAATACTTGATCAGGACACTTTCACAGTCTTCATTCTTCTTATTGTGACAGGAGGATTTGACTAATCCCTCCACACCCTTCCATCAAAAAAATTTCATTGAACTTGGAGCCTTTCCCAGGGTAACAAAGTGAGGCATCATTAGAGATTAATGTTGCTCATTTATGACCCAGGTAGTCCCCTGGGTGGAGCAAGAAGAAACCAAAGTTCCTCCTCCTTGTGACGCAGTTTCATTGACGAGGAGGGCTGGTCAGGCAACTTCTAAACTAAGAAAATAGTTTGTCTTAAATATGGTGTCAGACAATGAGAAGGAACCATACGAACATGTGAAAAAGTGAACATGAGTTTCCATCAAGGAGCTTTTGTAGACTTTGGCTCCACCTCTCACATGTGGGAATTCCAACAGGGAAATTCCAACCAGAGAACCACATCCTCGTTCACCTGGGGCCAGACCTCTGGCCTCGGTCCTCTCTTCAAGAGTGAGGGCGGCATCCCTGTGTAGCCACAGAGCTTGGAGGGACAAGGGGCCAAGATCCTCTGAGGTGTGTTAGGGGTAGGATGGGGAAGCACCCAGGGAACCAGATGGTTTTCACTCAAGGGTGGGGCAGGCTGGAGGGTGAGGTTGAAGATTTGGTGGGAGACATAGGAAGAAAGAAGCTGTGCAGAAAGGAGAAGGAATCTGGGACAAGGGTGAGAATAGGGGTCTCTGGGAACTCACATAATTGACAGGGAGCTGGAGAACCAGGCTCAGACAGGTCCAAACAAGACAGGGCTTAGTCAGGACCTCCCAGGAGGTTAGACCACCACCGCCATCATCACCGTCGTGCACTTGCTCTGTTGTTCAGTCCTGTTTGACCCTTGCAACCCCATGGACTGTAGCCCACCAGGCTCCTCTGACCATGGGATTTCCCAGACAAGAATACTGGAGTGGGTTGCCATTTCCTTCTCCAGGGGATCTTCCTGACCCAGAGATTGAAACCACATCTCCTGTATCTCTTGCACTGCAGGAGGATTCTTTGCCACTGAGCCACCAGGGAAGCCCCCTCATCACCATGTACATTTGTTATTATTCCTCTAAACCCCAGACACTCACCAGCATCCCATCAGATGCTGCAGCTCTGGAATCACCCCCCTACACTGCTCTGGGAACCCCCCATCCCTGCTCTGAGCCCCCCACCCCTGCTCTGGGCTGTAGGGTCCACCACAGCTGTGCTGATGGCTCTGACTGACTCTGTCTTAGTGTCCTTCCATCTCCATCAAGAGTCTAAATGCTGCATAAGAGCACCTACCTGATCCCATCTCGGCCTCGTGCCTGCCTTCCCCTCCCACCAGGGCCGGAATTCTCCCAACCAAGGGCTGTTTGGCAGGAGGGTGACCAAAATGACATGCATTCCTCACAGGCCCACAGCTTTACTGCAAACTGACTGAATCTATTAGCACCTCTAAAATAAAAATCGTCAGTCAGAAGGAAATTGGTAAGTTTCAGAAGAGTATGAAATAGAAAATCGGAAGGCAAGCGCGGGTGGTGTCAACTCGTATATCTGATTTTGCAAGAGATTTATTGAGCACCTGTTGCCTACCAGGCACTCTGTTAAGCACAAGGGATGTGTCATAGCTCCTGTTCTCAAGGAGCTTGCATTTAGACGGGGAGAGAGAAATAATCCGGCACTTTGCAAGCTGGTGGAGAAGGAAATGGCAATCCACCCCAGTACTCTTGCCTGGAAAATCCCATGGACAGAGAAGCCTGGTAGACTACAGTCCATGGGGTCACAGAGTTGGACATGACTGAGTGACCAAATTTTCAACTTTCAACTTTTGCAAGCTGGGGGATAGGTGTGATGACCAAGGAGAGGACAGCAACGGTGGGAAAGCCAAGGGCAGACTCCTGTCCTGCCTGGGGGAGTGGGGTCCTCTTGAAGAGAGGGTGTCTAAGGCCAGCAGTGGCCTTCAGGAAGGGAAAAGGCATTTCAGGTCAAGGTGCATTCCGGGTCTGGATGAAAGGACAGCCACTGACTTCAGCCAAAGCACTGCTTAGTGCACTTGGTGGGGCAGAATTTTTAGCCAGAATCACTCTCAGAGGAAAAGAATGCTGTGTTGAAGTAATATGCTTCCTGCAGGTGAGGGAGTGGGTACCATAGGACACAGATTTCTTAGATAATGGAGGTACATAACAACAACAGCAGAATTTGAGAGTTGTCATTATCAGCTTGTCATTATGTAATCCGAAGTCCTCTTTTCTTTCTTTCTTTTTAATATTTATTTATTTGGCTGTACCAGGGTCTTAGTTGTGGCACAAGGGACCTTTCATCTTTGTGGTGGCTTGCAGAATCTTTTAGGTGTGACATGTGGGATCTAGACCAGGGATCTCATCCAGACCCCCAGAGTTGGGAGCTTGGCGTCTTAGCCACTGGACCACCAGGGAAGTCCAGCAAAGCCCCCTTTTTTTCCCCAACAAATAGTTTATATCTCCTGCTGCTAAGTCACTTCAGTCGTGTCCGACTCTGCGACCCCATAGATGGCAGCCCACCAGGCTCCCCCATCCCTGGGATTCTCCAGGCAGGAACACTGGAGTGGGTTGCCATTTCCTTCTCCAATGCATGAAAGTGAAAAGTGAAAGGGAAGTCGCTCAGTTGTGTCTGACCCTTAGCATGGACTGCAGCCTACCAGGCTCCTCCATCCATGGGGTTTTCCAGGCAAGAGTACTGGAGTGGGATGCCATTGCCATATCTCCTGGAAGGGAATTAATGCATAATATAACCTACATGCATACATCTGTTTTTTTTTTTAAAAGGAACAACTCTCGGTGAAGTTCTGACTAGTAAACCCCCACTCTGCCCTGGAAAATCTGATATATTTTAAAACTGTGAAAAGGGCTACTTCCCTGGTGGTTCAGTGGTTAAGACTCTGTGTTCCCAATGCAGGGGGCATGGGTTCAGTCCCTGGTCAGGGAACTAGATCCCACATGCTGCCTGATGCAACCAAATAAATAAAAAATTAAAAATCATAAAAAAATAAAGTTGTGAAAAAAAATCACTCTGGGTTTGTACATAAAACAGACTTAGGTTCTAGGCCCAATTAATTATAGTCAGATGTTTCGGCTGCCTCGTGTCCCCTCTGACACAATTTTGTGTATTAGTTTTGGATGGCTGCTGTAACAAGCTATAAACTTAGTGTTTTAAAACAACACAAATTTATTTCCTTACAAGTCTAGAAGCCAGAAGCATCAAGCCAATTTCTGTGATAAAGCCAAGATGTTACCAAGGCTGGTTCCTTCTAAGCTCTGAAAGGAAAATCCACATGTTTACCTTTTTCAGTTTCTCCTGGCCACCTGCTTCAGCCCCTTCCTCCACCTTCAAGCACATCACTCCAACCTCTGTTTCATCATCACGTGGCCTTGCCCCTGCCTTCTCCTGTGTCCATCTTATAATCACTGATGTGATTACATTCCCAACTGGATAATCCAGGGTAATCTTTCCACCTTGAGATTCTTAATCACATCTGCAAACTCCCTTTTGCTGCGAGGTAACATTCACAGGCTCTGGGGATTACGTGAACATACCTGGGGGTGAGCATTCTGCCTGCCAGACAAAGACTCCAGCTCTCGCTGCAGTGTGCGGTCTCATGCAGACTTCCACCCCCTGGAGAGAGAGGCTCGCCCCAAGTGGACCCCAAGCATGTTGGCTTCCTGCCCCAGGCTTCTCCCACCCCGGGTATCTGTGAGGTGCACTTACCAGCACCTGCAGGGCTAGGAAGTGGAGGTGACCGTAGCCTCTGGGATACTTCTGGCCAACAAGGAAGCATAGGAGATAGCTCTCATTCTTCACCTGGGACTGAGCCCTGGTTACTATTGGTTTTTCCTCTTTACTTGCTTCCCTCTCTGTATTAGTCAGAGCTTTCCAGAGCAGGGGTCCCCAACACCTGGGATCTAACGCCTGATGGTCTGAGGTTGAGTTGATGTAATAATAATAGGAATAGAATACACAATAAATGTAATGTGCTTATCCCAAAACCACCCTCCAAACCCCCGTCTGTGGAAAAGTTTGTCTTCCACAAAACCTGTCCCTGGTGCCAAAAAGGTCAGGGACCACTGCTGTAGAGAAACAGAATCAATGGAAGACTATCTATATCTATATATAATGTAACTATATAATATATACTAGAATGTATATTATGTATATTATATAATAGAACATATATTAAATAGGCACATAGAGAGAGACAGAGATAAAGAAAGAGAGATGAGAGAAAGAGATATTATTTGTTAAAAGGAAAATATGGCAGCTGAGAAGTTCCAAGGTCTTCAGTCAGGAAGCTGGAGACCCAGGAAAGTCAATGATATAGTTTCATCCAAGTCTGAAGCCTTAGAGCCAGGAGGTGTTTTCCAGCTAGAATTCAACTCCAAAAGGAATGGAAGACCGAAGTTCCAGCTCAAAGACAGGCAAGGAGAGAGCTGCACTCAAGCAACTCAGCCTTCCCTTCAAGCCATCAACAGATTAGATGAGGCTCACCCACATTAGGGAAGGCAGTCTGCTTTACTCAGTCAATTAATTCAAGTGTTAATCTCATCCAGAAACACCCTCACAGACATACTTAGAATAATTTTTAACCAACTATCTGGACACTTCATGGCCCAGCCAATTTGACACATAAAATTAATCATCACATTCTCTCTGCTTAAATCACCTCCTAAATAAACCACACATAAACTTACACTTCAAGATCTGCTTTGGGAGCAACTCAAAGAACAGGATTTTTACCAACATGAAGTCAGGTAAGACATCCGCAAGTCTTACCGAACTATAGACTGTTCTCTGCTGTGTGGGATAGTCTACTCATTGTAGATATCTAGTATTACTGGCACCTACAAACTAAATGCCAGTGACACCTAAAATCCTTAAGTACTAAGACAACTGAAAGGACCTTATACGTTTCCAAAATGCCCAAAGGGTAGTGCTATCCACTTGCCCCACAAATTTAAGAATTCTTTGTTTGGAGGATGTGAGCTCCACGTATGGCTTGATCAGGACTCTGGAAGCATTTTCCACTATTTTCTCAGCTCTGCCTTTCTCTGTGTGCCAGCTTAATCATCAATTTGCCTTCCTTTTGGAAGCAAGTTTGCTGCTTGGGGATATGTTTTAGGAACATATACACTTACTACAGAGGCCAGAAGAAGTGAGAACACTCTGCCCCTCTCTTTCCTGCAAGGTTACTGAGATACACCCTGAATGGATCAGATGAAGTCATTTTTCTGCCCTGACTGATGCTTTATTTAGGGTATGGAATTTTTAATGGGTTTTGGGAGGCCAACCATGTTCAGTCTGGATTGGGGGCTTCGGATGGAGTTAGTCTTCCCAAAGCCCATGGGGTGTGTGTGGCTCATGCCTGGATAACATTTTGAGCATTGTTTGAAGGGGAAAGCATACTGGATGTATACACAATAGGGAACACGGCACATCTATGGAAATGCAAGCTGTTAGGTGTGACTGTGGTGTGGGGAACAAGAGTAAGCAGAAAATACACCATTTAATTTAATGGATGTAATCAGTTCCCCTTGGTCCTCAGCCATGTTTACCAAGCAAAGTCCAAGTGACATTTTCACTTCCCATATTACTCACTCATCAACTGGAAATGCTCTGATTGGTTCTTGCCGTGACAGTATTTCTCACTTTGAATCAAGGCACTTGGGTCTATACATCAGTCCTCATGAGCCAGGTTAGGGTTAATTGGCCCTTGAAAAAATGGGCACCCTCATTGTGAGTGACATTAGATCCCTCAGCCTGAATGACTGAACCTGGCCTGTGGTGAACTTGTCAAGTTCACTGTGAACCCAGGAGGCCTCCTGCTGTACACTTACATCCACTTTCCTGCTGTACACTCACATCCACATTAATACATGCACACTTTATCTCACACACACACATACAAACACACACACACACACACACATGCACTCACACCATCCATCAGATTCCTGGAGGCAGGGAATCTATTAACAAATTAGGTGAGGAGGAGGCTGACCCAGCCTGTGTCTAGGTGCCTGTGAGGGGCCTTAAACAAGCGTTGACAGCTCAGGGGCGAGCTGGCCTGAGAAACTCTGGTCTTCATCAGTGGCATCCATCCATGCCACAGTGCCTGCAAAAAAACACCCAGCTGTCTTTACCCCTACGTCAGATCCAGTGGGGTCAAGAATCTCTCATTTTCTTAAAAACAAGGTCTCCTTCCTAGGTACTTATAACAACACCAGGAAGCTTAGGGGGAATAAAAGACTGGCAAGTGCAGTGAGACCCAGTGAAGGGCATCTGCATAATCTGAAGCTTCTCAGGGCACAGAGCCAGCTCCTGCCTCCCTGCCTCTGGCAGAGACACCACAGAGCAGGCTCCTTCCCCAAGCTCAATAGCCGGGACAGCCTCCTCACACCCAGCTGTAATAAGGACTGCAGTGTCTCTGAGGACCGCCCTGGACGGCAGAGCCCCTCGGACTCCTTGAGATCCCAAGACGAAGTTTAGATTTCTCCATCTTATTGCTCAGAAGCTCAGCTGTCCAGCCAGTGGAAATTCTGATTACATTTCCTGCAGCTTCCCGTTCATCTCCTCCCTAAGAAGGTGCTATGGATTATCTCAACAGTGTCAAGATGTGAAATAAATTTTTTGGCTAAAGGCCAAAATCCCCAGGGCTGGGGGGTGGGGTGGGGGAGAGGAGAGGGAAATTGAAAGTCTGAGGCTGACATTCTGCAGACCAAAGAAGAATTTTTCACTCTTTTCCAGCCCTAAGAGTCAAAACTCCCTGAAAGGGCCACTCTCCTCTTCTCTATTATGGAGATGCAGTTTGGGTTGGAGGAACAACGTTTCCAATAAACAGAGGTGGACAGCCGGGCTCAGCCTTTCTTTTCCTTTGGGAGTCCTACAGGCTTTCTTTGTGGCCCTGGAACCCTTCCCTGCCCTGGATTACACTGCTGATATTTACAAAACCTTTTGGTGTTTAAGCAAAGGCAGAAGATGTGCATGAGACTGAAAAAATACGTGCAACCTAAAAGTTGAGAGTTACGCTTTATTCGGATGGAGGTGTTAGGACTTCAAGCCGGAGAGACAGCATCCCAGGTAGCCCTGCAAGAACTGCTCTGAGGAGGCAAGGGGAGGAGCCAGGTTATATAGAAGTTTTGCAACCACAGCCAGGTAGTCGGAACGTCAAACGATTATTGTTAATTAAAGAAAATCAGCTATCCCAAGTTAAGTAATTTAGTGCTTTTCTAACTATGGGAAAATGCAAGAGTCTGGGCTCAGTGAAATCATTCCTTTGATATGCACCTCAGCTATCTGGGGCCAGTATCCTGTGTTTTCACATCCTGAGCTTGCTCAGGGCTCACCAGCTCACCATCTGCGGTGGCTGCAATTGCTGAGGGCTGTGACATTTTTTGTTTACTGATACAAGTTAAATGACTGTTCTGGGACACGTGTAACTGAAACGTTGGAGTTTGGAGCAGAGAAAGGATTATTGCAAGGACTGCAAGGAGGAGAGGTGGCTCCTGCCCTGTAAAGCCTTGAGTTCCCTGAAGGATTTCGCAAAGCATTTTTAAAGGGCAGGTGGGGGGCGGTGCGGGTCACAGGGTATGTGATCAGCATAGGCACAGTTCTCTGACTGACGGTTGGTGAGGCAGGATGGTGTCACAGTGGTTAACAGTGTCAGTCCTTGGACTCCAGGAGGCCTGGGGCTCTGTGCTCATAGTCATCAAGTAATTCTTCCATTTGTTGAGGGCGGAGGGTTTCTTGTCTGCAAAACAACTCAGGAAATGTGCATCAAATCCTGTTATCTAGGTATTTCAGAGAGGAGCTAAAGAAGAAAATATGAGGGAAGTCCTGTCTTGGAAAGGCCCCAAAGTGTCCTGCCCAGTTACACGTGTCCCAGAACAGTCATTTAACTTCTCTGAGCCTTAGTTTCTTCACCTTCAAAGAAAAATGGTGCCAATGAACCTATTTACAAAACAGAAATAGAGTCACAGATGTAGAAAACAAACTTATGGTTACCAAGAGGGGAAAGCAAAAGGGAGGGCTAAATTGGGAAACTGAGATTGACACATACACACTGCTATATAAAAAACAGATAACAAGTAAGAGCCTACTGTATAACACAGGAACTCTACTCAGTGCTCTGTAATGACCTATATGGGAAAGAATCTAGAAAAAAGAGTGGACATATGTGTATGTATGTGGCTTCCCTGATGGCTCAGTGGATAAAGAATTCACCTGCAGTGCGGGAGCTGCAGGAGACATGGGTTCAATCCTTGGATGAGGAAGATACCCTGGAGTTGGTAATGCAACCTGCTCCAGTATTCTTGCCTGAAAAAAATCCCATGGACAGAAGAGCCTGATAGGCTACAGTCCAAAGTGTGAAAAGGGCTGGACATGACTGAGCCACTGAGCGTGCACACATAGGTACATGTATAACTGATTCACTTTGCTTTTCAGCGGAAACTAGCACAACATCGTAGAACAACTATACTCCAATAAAAATTAACTTAAAAAAATACCCAGTCTCCTTCCTAGTCATTGCTTTTTTTTTTTTATAGTTTTTTATTTTTTTAATTTTAAAATCTTTAATTCTTACATGTGTTCCCAAACATGAACCCCCCTCCCACCTCCCTCCCCATAACATCTCTGTGGGTCATCCCCATGCACCAGCCCCAAGCATGCTGTATCCTGCGTCAGACATAGACTGGCGATTCAATTCTTACATGATAGTATACATGATAGAATGCCATTCTCCCAAATCATCCCACCCTCTCCCTCTCCCTCTGAGTCCAAAAGTCCATTATACGCAGCTGTGTCTTTTTTCCTGTCTTGCATACAGGGTCGTCATTGCCATCTTTCTAAATTCCATATATATGTGTTAGTATACTGTATTGGTGTTTTTCTTTCTGGCTTACTTCACTCTGTATAATCGGCTCCAGTTTCATCCATCTCATCAGAACTGATTCAAATGAATTCTTTTTAACGGCTGAGTAATACTCCATTGTGTATATGTACCACAGCTTTCTTATCCATTCATCTGCTGATGGACATCTAGGTTGTTTCCATGTCGTGGCTATTATAAACAGTGCTGCGATGAACATTGGGGTACATGTGTCTCTTTCAATTCTGGTTTCCTCGGCGTGTATGCCCAGCAGTGGGATTGCTGGGTCATAAGGGAGTTCTATTTGCAATTTTTTAAGGAATCTCCACACTGTTCTCCATAGTGGCTGTACTAGTTTGCATTCCCACCAACAGTGTAGGAGGGTTCCCTTTTCTCCACACCCTCTCCAGCATTTATTGCTTGCAGATTTTTGGATCGCAGCCATTCTGACTGGTGTGAAGTGGTACCTCCAGATATTTATTCTTTAAGCTATTGACATCTTGGGGTCTCTGTTCTACTGTCTAGCCTCCACCCTAACTAATGCACAGAAGAAAGTTCTGCTCTTCTTCCTCTCCTAGAGGCAGGGGAGAGCTACAGGCTCTGGATGGTTGATGGCCACCATTATGTAGGGATTTTTGCTAGTTTCTGATGCAAAAAGAACAATCTGCCTAGAAGAAAAAGTTGAAAAAGTTTCTAAAGTGCCTTGAACCATATTCATCTGTCCGCTTGTTCATCTGCCCACAAACTTTGCCTAAGTACCTCTATGTGTAAGAAGGCAGAATGCTGCCTGCCACCATTTCGAACATTCTCTGCCCACCCCACACCCACCTCTTCCAGGATGCCGTCTTCCAAGACCTTCAGGAAGCAGGATCCACGGAGATGACGTGGAAATTCCTGCTCAAATGCTTTGCTGCGTGGGCAGCCGATGGAGTCCAGCGAGGATGGGGTATTGGATGGAAAAAGGCATTCTCCAGCCTCAGTGGCAGTGTGGTTCTGATTGTTATTTGTCTGTAACAGTTGAGCTTACAGACTTGCAATTATTCACTTCCATTTATTCTCCACCAAATTTATTCCTGACGCACACATCTCCCTCCTACCTAGGTCTTTGTCTTTCACTGTGATTATTGTCAATGGTAACTGTTTAAAGGACAGAAGAGATAGATTTGATCACAAGGGCTGGGTGTGCCCTGACAATGAACATTTCCCAGTCAGATCATCTGACTTCTAGTCTCTGGAATTCAAGTTTTTCATCTTTAAAATGGGAATAAGCTTTTCTGTCCTGATTGTCTCACATAGGTGGAAATTATGGAAGCAAAAGTGGAGTGGAATTATATGAGGTTTTCTGAGTCCCTAGGGGCACTCGAGTGCACTAGGCGCTCCCAAACTGAGGGTAATACGGGCTCACGGGGTGACCCCAAGTGAACCTCTGTCCCCTCCCTATGAGACCCTGCCTGTAACTTCCCAGATATGCAAATATTTCCTCTTACAGGAACCTTGCCAAAAGTAAAGGTCCATCAACAGATGAATGAATAAGCAAACTGTTATATACATAGGACACAATATTTTTTTTCCGTAAGGAGGGAGAACTAATACTTGTTACACTGTGGATGAATCTGGAAACATTATGCTAAGTGAAAGAAGCCAGACACAAAGGGTCACATATTATTTGATCCTTTTACATAAAATATTCAGAAGAGATAAATCCATAGACACATGACACAGATTCGTGGTTGCCAGGGACTGGTGGCCAGGAGAAGGGAGATGAGAAACGGGTGTGGGATTTTACTTGGGAGTGGTGGAAATAGTTTGGAACTAGTTAGAAGTAGTGCCTGCATGGCACTATGAATAATTGAAGGCCACTGAATAATATGAGGCGAGGAGATGCAAGTGCCCAGAAAGTCCTAAGAGGGTCTAAGGAAAATGGCTGAGGACGAGTGGTTGGCAAGGAGAGGTTGTGTTTGAACTCATTTGAAGTAGAAAATTATTATTAGTTCTTGAAACTAAAGGGACGAACTGCTACTGCTGCTACTGCTAAGTTGCTTCAGTCTGACTCTGTGCGACCCCATAGACGGCAGGGATTCTCCAGGCAAGAACCCTGGAATGGGTTGCCATTTCCTTCTCCAATGCATGAAAGTGAAAAGTAAAAGTGAAGTCGCTCAGTCGAGTCCGACTCGTTGCGACCCCATGGACTGCAGCCCAGCAGGCTCCTCCGCCCATGGGATTTTCCAGGCAAGAGTACTGGAGTGGGGTGCCATTGCCTTCTCCGAAAGGGACGAAAAAGAGGCTAAACTCTCCATATGTATGTAGGTTAGTCTATAAAAATACTTAAAGTGGTATGGAAAGACAGACTTCAAATGGTGATTGTGGTTGCTCCTAAGGAACTGGATGGTGTGACAGTCAAAAGGATTAAAGTTTTGTGTGCAGTATTCTTTAAAAAGAAAAGGAGGGACTTTCCTCGTGGTCCAGGGGTTAAGACTCTGCCCTTCCAAGCAGGGGGCACGGGTTTGATCCCTGGTCAGGGAACTAAGATCCCACGTGCTACATGGCCAAAAAATACAATAAAATAACTTCTTTAAAAAGTAAATAAAAAGAAATGGGACAAATATGACAATATATAAACAATTAAGAATGAGATTTTATTATATCATTCTTTCCCCCAACCCTGAGTTTTTAAACATTTCACAAGTTTAAAAATGGTATTCATCACTTTTAAAAGTTTAAATGCATTTTTACTCTGTACTAGGTTAGATGGCATCTCCAGCTAAATGGACGTGAGTCTGAGCAAGCTCCGGGAGATGGTGAAGGACAGGGAAGCCTGGCATGCTGCAGTCCATGGGGTTGCAAAGACTCAGATACGACTGAGCAACTGAATAACAACAAGACATGATTTAACTTATCCAATAAATTCTGGCTACACATATTCTAAAGTTTTATGTTGACTTTGAGGAGGCTGGTCTCTTCACATCCCCCTGAAACATGTCACAGTGGTACTTTCTTTGAGTTCTTCCCTTAGTCTGGAGGGTTTTCTTGTCTCCTCCTGTCCAACCATTGTCTGACTTCTGTTCAGGACCTCCCAGCTTGCTTCAATTTCTCCCTCATGGGAACTCCAATAATATCACTCATTTTAGCACATATTATTTGACTTTGAACTTGACTTGCCTTCCCCACAGAATCATTAAGCTCCTTGAAGGCCTAACCCTCTTACAATCTGGTTGGCAAAAGAGTTCCATTCCACATTCCCAGTCCATTCCCACAGCAGACATAACTAATCAACCACATTACTTTTCCCCAGGGAACCTGGATGTAACCTCAGAGTCCTCCTCAGAGTCCTCCTCAGAGCCCCTGCATCTGTAATTACCAACTGTACAGGTTGAGCCTGCCGATGAAACCGCATTCCATCCCTGCCTGCACTTCTTTTGTAGCTTCCAAGGTACCAGCATTGTCCCCAACAGAGGTTCGCAAGGAAACAACATCATCCTGAAAACCCAGAAATTATAAAAATTGTAGGCAAGTAACTTGCAAGAAACCTCACAACTCATTTCTGTGACGTGGTGATGACTGAGTCAACTGTTTGAAATGTCAGCTAGTCTGGAAGGGAAATCAGAAAGGCTGGAAAGGAATTATGGTGCAAGAGATTAACATAATACCAAACACCCGACACCAGGAGACCTTGGCTGCCAGCTGCAGGGGAAAAGCTCAAGTCCAAAGGTGCTTCTTCATTTCCATCCTCAAGTAGAGGGCAACCCTCCCAAGCTCATCAGTTCAGTTCAGTTGCTCAGTCATGTCCAACTCTTTGCAACCCCATGGACTGCAGCACACCAGGCGTCCCTGTCCATCACCAACTCCCAGAGCTTGCTCAAACTCATGTCCATTTAGTCTGTGATACCAGCCAACCATCTCATCCTCTGTCATCCCCTTCTTTTCCTGCCTTCAATCTTTCCCAGCATCAGGGTCAAGGCCCTTGGAAAGCCCCAGGAGAAGAGAAGAGAAGGGCGGGGAATGGTTCCTGGGTGAACTGAAGAAATGACTGCAAGTGAGGCAGCTGGGAAAGAGGCCTGAGAACAAGCCCGGAGGCCAAGGCCTTTGAAATCTCAATCTGCCCCTAAGAGACGTCACCATCCTGAAGGAAATAGGTCAACAGATTGAAGCGTCTTCATGATGGGGTCATGAGTAATTTTTTTCCAGCTTCTTTATGCTTTTTTCTACTTAAAAAATTCCTGTAATGACTGTGATTTATTTTCATGGTCAGAAGCTGAAAAAGAAAAAAAAAAAAAAACAGATCCCAGAGGAATACCAAGCTTTTTAAAAAGTATTGCAATCACTCTACCTTTGGGATCAGAGGGAAAGAGAAAAGCATATCATTCCACCCACCAAGAAAGTGGAAATTGGAAAACTGGAAACAAATATTAAAACTCCTTTATCAAATCTATCCCTATGGTCACTGGGCACTTTTCCCCTCATTTATAAATTCTTCCATTCATTCAGTGGTCATTAGTGGAGTGGCTACGAAGTGCTGGGGATACAAAACAGAAAAATAGGGGAGGGATAAACTGGGAGACAGGGACTGACATATACACACTCCTATATATAAAACAGATGACTAATCAGGATCTGCTGCATAGCACAGGGAATTCTACTCAATACTCTGTTATGACCAACATGGGAAAAGAATCTAAAAAAGAGTGGCTATATGTATATGTATATGTATAATATATTCACTTTGCTGTGTACCTGAAACTCACACAACATTGTAAATCAGTTGTACTCCAAAAAAAAGAAAAATATACAACCCCTGCCCCCATGGGGCATCAGTCCACGGGTAGGGGAAGGGGAGGTCCACAGACCATCACCAAATGAGCACACGTGGGTGTCAAGTTACCACGGTGGGCTAAGTGCTGTGGAAGAGGGGCTGTAAGTGGCCCTGTGAAGGTGGGTGATGGCTCAGGCTGGGGAGGGACGGTAACCTTGTCATCATCGCCTCCAGCTCAGGGCTTCCCCATCATCACCGCAATGGCTGTGGGCTCTGACACCCCTCCTCCTGGGCTCTCCCTCTCTCCAGCCCATCTGGCGGCCCCCCTCACTGCTGGCTCCCCCAGCCTATCTCGGTACCATGACACACCGTGGCTCCCTATTACCTCCAACTGTCTCAACATTAAATACCTCTGTCTGTCCAGCTTGCCCAGTCTTGAGGAGTCTCACCTCCCAAGGTCCTCACTGGCCCAGATGGTACTTCTGATTCAAGTTTTACGTTTTATTTTTTGTCCATGTTGTGAAGATGTGAGATCTTAGTTCCCTGACCAGGAATTGAACCCACGTCCTCTGCATTAGAAGCACAGAGTCTTAACCACTGGACCTCCAGGGAAGTCCTAGGCGCAAATTTAAAAAGGGGGTTCTTCCAACCCCTACCAGGGCACACAACTTGGAGAGCAGAGCTCAGGCTGAATTTCAGTCCCTATTCTGTTTTCTGGCTTTACCTCCACATGGAGACCGCATACCTCTCAAGTAGGAGTTTTAATCTTTTGTATTTTAATGCCCATGGTCTAACTCAGCACTGGGCACACGTGCAAGGCCTTCTCAGGGAGAGATCAGCTGCCACAGTGAGTCTTATATGATAGAAACCTTCAGGCCAACTTGTGTTTGGCCTCAGATTGGCTCTATGACCTTGGAAAGTATCTTTGGGTCCTGAAAACCTCCGTTTCTCCCTCTGCAAAGTGGGAGGACTGGCTGAGCACTTCAGGCATGAGTGAGCTGGAGAGGATGAGTTAGGGCTGAGGAGACACAGGACGAAGATGGGAGGAGGTGGCGGGTTCCTTCTCCCTTGATCTTCTCGAGCCTTTACCACAGGAACTGAGAAGCAGTTGAAGCTGCCTGCTCTGAGGAGAGTGCCTCTCTCAAGGGCGGTTCTATCTCTTCTCAAGAGGCGCCTCCTTCCTGGGCCCCAGCCGCCTGTGGTTGAGTGGAGCTCGCGCATGAAGTTGAACCCAACCGCACACCCACCTGAACACCACAGAAGGGACTGGATTTTCCAGGGAAGTCCCAATTTTGAATCTTACATCTCACCATATAAACCATGATATGTTGGACCATGTGTTCCAGTTTGGGGCCCAAAAACCTGGCTGGCCATGGATTCGGGGGGTGTTCCCTAGATGGAAGTGAAAGCAGAGGCCTCCCTTGCACATCCGTCCTCACCCACTAGAGGTCCAGGCTTCCCTCTCTGACCTGCAGCCACCTCTCCTTGTGGTCCTCCAATTCCTTAGCACAGACTCAGTGCCACAGGCCTGGGCCTCCCTGCCCACCATCCCAGGTCTCACCTGGCCATCAGGCCACTGGCGGGTTCAGGGGGCCTCTGGGAGACCAGGGCCCTCCTGTCTGACTCATTAGGGACTCTGGTAGGGGGACTGTCAAGTCTTGGCCAGCTGTTGAGAGGTAAGGTGAATGTTTGAGGTTCATGAGTCTTTGGATGAGGGACACTCAGGTCATATCAGGAGAGCAGCTGAAAGCAGGGAGCAGCCAGAAGCCCCTCTTCCCTCTGATCCTGCGTGGGTGGCCAGAAACAGGAAGCAGAGGGGTGTGATGGGTTTGGAAATGCCAGAGCTGAGTTTGGTCCTTGCTCTGCCTCCCACTAATACTGAATCTTCCTTGGGGTCCATTTCCTCTTCTAAGAAAGGGCTAATCCCCGACCAGGCTGTGAAGCTGAGCAGCTGCCCAGTTGTGGCTCTTCACTAAGGCCAGCAGTCCTTGGCAGTTTCTCGAGAATGGGTGACCCTGTTCTGTGTGTGTGATCCCATGGCTGATTGGACCTGGGAACCTCCAAGGCAGCCTGTGGGAGCCACAGAGGCCCCCAGGGGCCCTGCAGAAAGACCCTACCTGCTGTAGAGGAGGGTGGCTGCGGAGAGACGCACGGAGGGGACTTGGGGGAGCTGAGTGTCAGCCAGGAAGGACAGTGAGGAGACCCGTGAGTCAGCAGAAACCTTGAGGCAGAAAGAAGGTGCTCTAAGAGAGATGGAGAGGGTAGGGGCAAGAGAAGCAGCTACAGATAGGACAGAGACCCAGAGAGCTGAGTCACTGTGGGACTCTCAGGTGGGCCTGCTTCGGAGGGCACACCTACTGCTGTGGGATCCAGAACAATCTCTCTGGTCTCCTTGAGGCTCTGATGTCTTGACCCAGAGTTTCTTTACTTTCGATCTGTCTTTCCAATAGCTCTCCCTGCCCTGGGGCAAATACCATTTGTCTGTATTCCTGGGCTTTCCAGATGGCTCACTGGTAAAGAATCCGCCTGCCAATGCAGGAGACGCTGGTTCAGTCCCTGGGTCAGAAAGATCCCCTGGAGAAGGAAATGGCAACCTGTTCCAGTATTCTTGCCTGGGAAATCCCATGGACAGAGGAGCCTGGTGGGCTACAGTCCACAGGGTCGCAAAAGAGTCCAACACGACTTAGTGACTGAACAACTACAAAAACAAATATCCCTTACAATTTGAAAAAAGTAGAAACAAAGACTTATTTTGCAGGATTCGTATGAAAATTGATCAAAACCATACATAGAAAACAGCCTCCAAGTGACCCACATGCGCAGCAGGTGATCAGATGGCAGAGGCGGGGGGCCTGTTTCTGCCAAGGAACCGAACAACAGTATTGGACCGTGGAGCCGGAAAAATTCAAGAGGCCACACGGAAGCCAGGGTGTTCAGAGCTCTGCTCACTGAAACAGGCTGCATGAACCCAACCTCATTCTCCTGGTCTGTCCCCATAGAGACCTCACAGCTATATGAGCAGTATTTTGGAAACAAATCACGGGACTTTGCTTGAACAGGGCCCACTTGTGCTAGCTTCTTATAGGAGAGAGAGTCTGAGAGTCGTTAGATATCTGCTGAAGTGTTGGATTTCTCAACAATTTTCATGTTATATGAGGATTTCTGCAGAGCCCATTAGAAAGGAAATCAGGGCTGTCCTGACAATCCCAGAACACATGGGATAGACCAAAGTCATCCGGATCATCCCTGACTTTGGCCTGTCGGGAAAGGTGGACAAGACAAGAAGGAGCATTAACTGAGCCTCAGGGGAACCAGAACTGCAGTGGGCAATTTGACAAGTGATTCCACTGGCAGTCCGATTGTCAGGATGCTGAGCCCATTTCTCGTGACTCTTTTCCCCGTAAACTTTCACGATGACCCTCTCTCTCCTGTTCCCGCATTTGTCACTGTCCCTTCCAACCTAGAAGAGTCAACAGTTGGGCTTGTTGGTTCAGCTCAGCTTTACAGATGAGGATACCGAATCGGAGAGGTTGAAGTGACCCGCCCAAGTTCGTGTGGATGGTAAGTGCGGGAGGCGGGATTTGAGCTCAGATCTGCTTGATTCCTTTCTTCCCACCAAGCCCAGGTATTACTGCTGAAAAAAGCAAAACACTCAGGGTAGAGGTGAGTTCCAGCCATGACCTGGTTCTCACAGCACACCGACTCACTTTGAACCTGAAGGTGGAAAGTGGAAAAATGCCAAATTGGTCTGGGAAGGGGTGGGGAGAGGAAACGGGTGGGGGGCGGGCATGTTGAGTTGAAAATGTTCTCTGCTTCGTCACTAGGAGAAAGGAAAGGGGTGCTCTTCTCATTTTCCTTAACAAAAGCAGCTCAGGAAGAAAACAGTTCATTAAAATACTTCATACTTAAGCAAGGAAGCCAAAACATTTATTTCAGTTCTTGAAGAGAAATGTTTGCAAAAGAAGGAAAAGGGTTAGTCAATAGCTGCTTTTTTTTTTTTTTCAAGTAAAAGAAACCTTGAGTGGGTTCAAGTGGGTAAGGGCATGTTTGGGGGACTTTGTTTGCTTGAGATCATTAAATTACACAGAATAAGCTGTCAGCCTCTGAGGGCTGAGGGTTTGTTTGCTCACACGTGGATCCCACTGCCTAGGACTGGGCGTGGCACATAGTAAGTGCAGAACAAAAGTGTCACCTGATGACCCACACCATTCTCCACCAGGTTGCTGGGGCATTGAGATCAGAAATAGACAAACCCAATGTCTGCTGGCCCCACAGCCCCTCGCAAAGGTTACCAGTCCTGAAAAGGCTTGGCTCAGAATGATGCTCGTGAGGAAGGACATGAACACTGGGAGTCCAGAGGGTTCTAACAACCCTTATTACCTCCACACCCCCCACCCCCATACCCTGAGATGACTCTATTATTGCCCACCTTGCCTAGATGGGATTTACAACCTATGGGCTCTGACTCAGTGGTTAGATGTCAAAGGCATGAGGTAGATCCATTCTCACTTACCTTTCAAAACCAAGTTCACTGCCTCCTCCTCCAGGAAGCCCTCCTTGGTGCTCAATCTCCTCCCCCTGCTCTTTCCATTCTGGGTTAAATCTCCGCCCCTCACCATGCATCCCCAGCTCTCCTTGTGTAGCAGCGCATCTCCATCCTGGTATTCATCATCTCAGGTGACGACAATCAGCTCACTTCTTACTACACTGTCGTGGTCCTTAAGGATGAGGCTAAGTCTTCTTTAATTTCATATCCTCAGTACTTAACTCAGGGCCTGGCATGTAGTAGGTGCTCAATAAATGAATAAAAGGAAGGGAGGAAAAGGCGAAGGAAGGAAGGAAAGGAGACAACACACTCTGAAAATTATGACATTTTCTTTCTGAAATTTGTCTCGTAATTATTTGCCCTTCTGTCTACAGATGGCAATTCAAGCCAGGATTCTACTTTCTGTTTTTGGTGGAGCGCCTCTACTCCTAGCTGTGTCTTTGGCACCAGGGCCAGAAGGAGATTCTGTTGGATTGAGAGGGATTTGGGAGTGCAGTGTCTAAGACTTACTTGCATGTCCTAACACATTTCGGAACTAAATGTATGTCTCTGAACCACACACAAAAGGCACACGCAGCCACATTCTCTCTACCTGGAACTTAGTTACTCAGCAATTTCACCTTTCAGACCACAGCCAACTGCGAGTGAGCAAGCTGGGTGTGGGAGGGCCGAGAGCGCGCTCTCCTGTTTGCTGGGCTAGCCACGGAGGCCAGAACAGGCCAGGTGGCTGCTGGGTGCTCACAAGCTATCTGTTGAGTGATTGAATATGTGAGATGCTGAAAAATTTCTCCTGTAAGTCCTGAACTCCACTCATAGTGGAGCCTCTTAGACTCTCACTCAAGTCATGCTGACAGTTAATTTACAAATCAGTCTATCAGACTTCATTATCTTGTTCTATATCTGCTGCAGACTAAAAACTGGAAGAAAAGAAATGAGTTTTTACTCTATCCATGTAAATATATGTATAATAAAGACAAAATTGACAAAAGTAGTCTTCACAAAACACAGCAGACTAGCAGCCAATTGTGACAACTGGTGTTTTTGTTTTTTTTTCTAACTAGTTCATGAGAGGATTCCAAATATCACAGACCATTATCAATATTCAAAGTGATAACTGAGTCATGAAAAGTAGGTCAAATAAATTTCAACTTATGCGTCTGGGAAGACAAGAAAGTGAATGAAGCATTTAAAAAGATTTCTATCCATGATGGATAAAATTGAAAAAGGTAAAGAGGTAAAGAAGTAATCCTAAAGCATTTCCGTTAGCTGAGGCATTGTGGAATCTGAGTAGTTTTGATTCTCAAAAGCAAGTTTGTTGCTGTTAAGGGTCTTTGCCCTTTGGCTTCTCCCCATTAGTGAGGGTAGTCACAGGTTGCTTCCTGCTCTTGGGGGCGTGTGGCCCCAGGGGATGGATACACTGCAGAAACCCCAAATTGGAGCCCACATTCCTAACCATTTCTTGTTGTTCAGTCACTAAGTCATGTCCAATTCTTTGACACCCCACGGACTGCAGGATGTCAGTCTTCCCTGTCTTTCACAATCTCCCAGAGTTTGCTCAAACTTATGTCCATTGAGTCAGTGATGCTGTCTAAACATCTCATCCTCCGCTGCCGCCTTCTCCTTTTGCCTTCAATTTTTCCTAGCATCAGGGTCTTTCCAATGAGTCAGCTCTTTGCATCACGTGGCCAAAGTATTGGAGCTTCGGCTTTAGCATCAGTCCTCCCAATGAATATTCAAGGTTGATCTCCTTTAGGATGGACTGGTTGGATCTCCTTGCAGTCCAAGGGACTCTCAAGAGTCTTCTCCAACACCACAGTTCAAAAGCATCAATTCTTTGGCACTCAGCTTTCTTTATAGTCCAACTCTCACATCCATACATGACTACTGGAGAAAACTTGCTTTGACCAGATGGACCTTTGTTGTCAAAGTAATGTCTCTGCTTTTTAATATGCTGTCTAGGTTTGTCATAGCTTTTCTTCCGAGAAGCAAGCATCTTTTAATTTCATCGCTACAGTATTTACTCATTTCTGGTTTTCTCCAAAGGGCACTAAGAATAGAACTTCTTTAGGACATGCGGGACACAGGCTTGAACCAAGCTATTGGTTACAGTGAGAATTAGTGGTTATCTGGAAGGACGAAGTAAGGTAGAGAAAGCCACAGGGAGCCAGAGCCAAGGGTGAGATGGGAGGGCCTTGGATTCCTACCCTCTGCCTGGGCGATGAGGTGTGGGGTACCGGTACCCCCATCTCCAGGGTGCAGCTGAAGGAACCAGCACCTTCTTCTTCCAGAGCCCAGTGCACAAAGTGAGTGATGTAGCAGAGGGGTGGCAAGACCAAGTGGAAGCTAAGGAAAAGCTGGCCCTTGTCAGGTGAGGCACAGAAGAGTCACCCTTTCCCACTGTGAGTTCTGGGGGCACAGTGCTCAACCCCCAGCAGACTTCCAAAGGCCCAGCCTTCTGTTTCCTGGATGATCCCTGCACCTCTGCCGATCACTGTCTTCAGCAATTCTAACAGCGTCTGGAAGGCTGACTGGACAATGAGGAGTGGGGTGAGGAGGGAAAGAGAGCTGCATTGCCCCCATCCTCAGGACACCTGCCCAGGCATAGAATCCAGCTGGGTGTCTGAACCCAGTAAGACTCTGAATATTATGGGGTTGGCCAAAAAAGTTCATTTAGGTTTTTCTATAACATCTTACAGAAAACCCGAACAAACTTTTTGGCCAACCCCATATATGATAGGGGTTCCCTGGTGGCTCAGATGGTAAAAAATCTGCAGTGGAGGAAACCCAGGTTTGATCCCTGGATCAGGAAGATCCCTTGGAGAAGTGAACTTTTTGGACAACCTTGTTTATAAAAACAATGACAAAACAAGAGTTACTGATATCTTCTGGCTGAGAAGCAAGGCGTGCCCTGAAGCAGCCAAGCTTTCCCTTTGAAGATAGACAATGTCTGGGTTTGAAGGCCTTCAGTCCCCCTTGGACTTAAGAACCAATCTGTCCTGCAAGCAGCAGGGCCCCATGGAATCACCTTAAAGTGTCAGCCCCCAGCCTACCTTTCTTGTCCCACATCTTCCTCTGATGGACTCTGAAACTCCCTGGCCTCCCATCATGGGCCTGTTCCCTTTCACCTCCCAGAACTGGGGGCCTGAAACACCCGAAGGCCTCAGGCTTCAGCTTGCTGCAGAGATGTAGGGCTCAAAAGAAGCAGGAATAGCAGGCAAGTCTGCACAGAGAACTCCTGAAACTTACAAACTGCTTCCACCAATCATTTCCAAGCTTTCTCCCCCGTCTTACTCCCTCCTCCACTATAAATATCCCCTCAACAGCTGATGGGGAGACAGATATGAGCAGTACCTGCTGTCTCCTTGCTTGGCTGCCCTGCAATAAAGCTTTTTAATTTCTGCAAAATATCACTGCCTCAGGATTTGGTCTTTCTGCTGTGCAGAGGGCAGTGAACCCACTTGCTCAGTTAATTACTATCTACCATGTTCCAGGCACTCTGCTGGTCATTTTTAAAATCTAATCCTATTTGTCCTTTCAAAACATACCCAGGTAGACACCGATTTCCTCCTCCTAGAGAGGAAAGGTTGAGCTGGTACAGGATATTGGAACCCAGGCTATCCTTCTGCTGGCAGCAGTGGAGCTGTCTGCCCACCTTCCCTTCTCACCTGTGTCAGGACTCTAGAATCTGTCAGATCGAGGTTCTCACTGGCCTCAAGAGGGAACCCAGCTGCTCATCTTCTCAGAGATCCAAAGACAGGCCCTTGGCCTTGGTGGCCACGGGGAGGGGCGCCAGGATGAGCACTGAGTGACCGTCCCACGACCATCAAAGGTGAGCACTGTGGGCTTCACCCTTCCAGCTGGCAGGAGCTGCTGCCAGCCACTGTTCTCTGTCTGGGAAGTGCAATCCCACGCCAGGACATCCCTCAGAAGCCGTGGGGGCCTCCAGGGGCCTGGACTGGGCTCTCATTCTCATCCTTGACTGCGTAAGGAATTATTTCATCCAGATCAGGCCTGACCACTCAAGGGAGTCACTGCTGGAGTATTCCGGGAAGACATATTTTATGGCAAAATCTTGCTTTCTTCTGTTTTATGTATTACATTTTCCCAAAAGAAAAAAAAAAGTTGGAATAACTAACATCATTAGTCTTTTTTGTCTTTTATTTTCCAGCCCAGCACCATCTGTCATCAGAAAACAGTTTACTTTGTACCTCTCAGGCTGATTTCCACATTCAGAGAAAGCTGGACAGAGGACAGCGGTGACCTCTGGATGCCCTGCAGCAAGGGGCTGGGAGGTGGGGGAGGGGAGCAACTGATCAGCCCTGAGGTGGCTCAGGAGAGAGCTGAGCTGAGAAACATCGGATGGGACATGTGACGCTGTGAGACAGGCATCTTCTCCCTGCGTTGCATTGTGCTCCCCACTCAGTTGGCTGAAAACACGATAAAAGTTCTGCCATTGTTGGTGCAAGCATCGTCTGTGACATGGAGGTGGGGAGCATGTGGGGTGGAAGCTGGCACAGAATACTTTGAGATTTCTTTTTTTTTTTTAATCCTAAAGTCTATGGGTTCCAGTCTGTGAACCAAGAGAGAAGAGGGCCTAAGTTGATAATCATTTGTTATCGGATCTAGACCTTCTCCTCCATCTGAGAAGGGCCAGATGAGAGACTCTAGGCTGAGGTTGCTGCTATAGACCCAAAGGTAAGGAGAGATGGGGAAATCCATCAATGTCTGAACACCTGTTTATGTCATGTCAGATACAAATAGCCACGGATAGGGAGGTATTGGATCTTTGGGTTTCTGGGTTGATGCTGATCTAAGAAATCTAAAATTGATTCTTCATGTGGACTTAGATGAACTTTACCACAACATTTCTGAGCTACATTTTCAGGCAACCCAAATTGAGGAAATGTCAACCCTGACAATCAGACACCTACCTTCACACTGACCCCTCCACTGGAAGGTCTGGGCTCTTACCCAACAGGGTGATGCTAATCAGAATTTCATTTTGTAACTGGGGAGGAACCTACTGAGGGTTTTAGGAACAGAGTCACATGGTCAGATCTGTGTTTCTGGAAACATCACTCTGTGTGCAAGTGGGAGGCGGATTTCAAAGGGGAACTGGCTTAGAGACACTAATGAGGAGCTGCTCTGGCCTCAATGTTTGTGTCCCTCTAAAATCCATAGGCTGAAACCTAACATTCAATGCCATAACACTGGAAGGTTGTCCAACTCTTTGCAATGCCATGGACTGTAGCCCGCAAGGGTCCTGTGTCCATAGGATTTCCCAGGCAAGAAGACTGGAGTCTGTTGCCATTTCTTCTCCAGGGGACCGTCCTGACCCCAGGGATCGAATTTGTATCTCCTGCATTGAAGGCAGCGGATTCTTTACCTCTGAGCCATCAGGAAAGCCTACAAGGGATATAGACAAACCTTATAGAGAATGCAGGGAGGTCTGATCCTGCCCCGACCCAACCCCGCCTATCTACAGACCTTCCAGGGAAACATCCAGGAAACAGAAGATGAGCAAGAAAGAGGAAAGACCACTTTTCTTAAGTTGCCATACGAATTCCTTTTTCCTTGTGTCGCTTTCTAAGCTTAGAAGGATCAGTCATCCTTGTATCAGTCAGTACACTACTCCAGTCTCTCACCACTGCATTTCGGACTTCTCCCAGGGGAGACAGCATGCACTGCTGTCTGCTGGTCCATGCTTCAGGTTTTACAGAAGCTGGCATCTGCCAGTCTCCCTGGGAGACTTCCCAGGTCCACAACTGACTGTAGGGGAGGAAATCCTACTTGCTTACAGGATAAGCCACATTCTCCAATATCAGCTTTATCTATAGCAAAGATGACAATTTGATATCCATATGTCTTGTTCCCCCTTTTTTATCTCTAAATTAGTCCAGAAGTCAGATGAGGAGAACAAGCTTCTCATTTATCGTACTCCCTAAGACTTAAAATTTAGTATAAGTTGGTGCTTGGGGTCCAAATCCCAACCTTTATTTTGTTTTCACAATCAAATTTATTTAATTTTAATTGAAAGATCATTGCTTTACAATACTGCATTGATTCCTGCCAAACATCAACATGGTTTGGGAGGAGCCAAGCAAATGACTTGAGGCCCACAGTTGCTGTTGCTCAGTTGCTATGTCCGACTCGTTTTGCGACCCCGTGGACCGTAGCCTGCCAGGATCCTCTGTCCATGGGATTTTCCAGGCAAGAATATGGGAGTGGGTTGCCATTTCCTCTTCTAGGGGATCTTCCCCACCCAGGGATTAAACTAGTGTCTCCTGCGTTGGCAGGCGGATTCTTTATCCCTGAGTCACCAGGGAAGCTCTGAGGCCCACACAGAGGGGACAAAAAATGAGAGATTTGTTAAGAGGTAGATCCCATTGGGTACTGTGGGTGAGACCAGCATCCAAATGCAGCCTGACTGGAGAGGGAGGGGCCTTTCGGCGGGGGTGGGGGTGGGGGGGGGGGGAAGGCAGCAGTGTGCAGGAGGAGAGGTTTGTCATGGCTGGGCAAAGGGAAAAGCTCCTCTGCAGTGTCAGAAGTGGGTTTTACTCATGCCATACAGGATGGCCCCTTCATTCCAGAGGCCAGGGGTGGCCGATGCTATAGATCAATAAAACTGGGATAAGTGGTGGGGAGGGGGGAGGCAATAAAAAGCTCGAAGTTTGATTGGCAGGTTTTAACTTTTTATTTTGTATTGTGGTATAGCTGATTAACAATGCTGTGATAGTTTCAGGTGAACAGTGAAGGGACTCAGCCCAGTATCTGGGCTTCCCTGATAAATCGGTAAAGAATCTGCCTGCAATGCAGGAGACCCCAGTTTGATTCCAGAGTCGGGAAGATCCACTGGAGAAGGAATATGCTACTCTAGTATTCTTGGGCTTCCCTAATGGCTCAGCTGGTAATGAATCTGCCTGCAATGCAGGAGACCTGGGTTCGATCCCTGGGTTGGGAAGATCCCCTGGAAAAGGGAAAGGCTACCCACTCCAATATTTTGGCCTGGAGAATTCCATTGACTGTATTGTCCATGGGGTCCCAAAGAGTTGGACACGACGGAGAGACTTTCACATTCTCCCCCAAACCCCTCTCCCATCCAGGCTGTCACATAACATTGAGCAGGGTTCCCTGTGCTATATACAGTTGGTCCTTGTTGGTTATCCATTTTAAACATAGCAGTGTATACATGTCCATCCCAAACTCCCTAATTATCCCTTCCACTCATCCATCCCCCCAGCAACCATAAGTTTGTTCTCCAAGTCTATGAATCTCTTTCTATTTTGTAAGCTCATTTGTATCATTTCTTTTTAGGTTCCAATATAAGGAATGTCTTCTTCTCTGACTTACCTCACTCAGTATGAGAATCTCTGGGTCCATCCCTGTTGCTGCAAATGGCATTATTTCATTCCTTTTAATGGCTGAGTAATGTTCTATTGAATGTATGGACCTCATCTTCTTTATCCAATCCTCCATTGACAAGTCAGTAAACACCACAGTACGTCTGAGAGTGTACTCAAGACTGAAGACACACTCGGTGATGAGCAAAACAGGTCTGGCTCTGCCCTTGGGGCTTTATCATGGTTTCTCCAAGATGTCTTTTTTTCTGGTTCCTTTGAGGCTTGGGGAGTAAGAGAAACTAATACTCCCTTTTAGAGGGTGCCGTCAATGCCCAAGGCTTGTGTGTGTTGACTTTCTATTGTTATGAGCCTTAGGGAGATGAGCAGGGAAATCACATCCAGTGACAAGAAATAGCTCAATTGACCAGAAATAGGACATCTGTCTAGGTGGTGTCCTTTCTGTCCTCCTTTTCCATGGCTAAGAAGCTTCTTATTAATACACACATATGTATATTTCCATAGGGGTGTGGATGAATGAGGTGTGTCCGGGTTTCAGGTCCTGAGTGTGAAATAAATGTCAACCTGTCCATTTTTCTCTCCTCCACCTGTGCTCCCCATGAACATCAAAGAAATCAGACCCATGTGACTACACAAAAGGGATCTTGTTTGGGAATTCACCTTGTTTAGAGAGGGAAGCACCCAGCCACCACCACCAGTAAAAGTTCAGTGACCAAGGCAAGGCACACCCTTTCCTGGGGCCTATTTCCACATCTGGAGTAGATGGAGTTGGCGTGGCTCAGGGGTTCCCACCCTGAGTTGTGCGTCAGCCTCCTCTGGGAACATTAAAAATAGAGTCAGGACTCCAGGTCCAGAGACTCTGATTCACTGGTCTGAGGTGAGACCTGGGAGTCTACCTTATTCCTAAGCAGCCTTTCTCCTCTAATGACTCTGGTGCAGCATGGAATCCAGACAAACTGGGTGAAAATAGACCACCCAAGCCATGCAGATCACACGGGCTTGTAAAAAGCGAGGCTGAGGACACAGCTGTGGCTTCAGCGAGGGTGTCAGGATGGTCATGGGGCCTTCAGCCTTGAAAGCCCAGTGGGCAGTTAGCGCTGAGCGAGAACAGGAGTGAGACAACAGGAAGCACGGGCTTCCTCCTTTTGGTGTCTGAGGAAGTGGGTCAGACCCACCCACCGGGGATGCTCCTGCTGGTACCTGTGCCCCAGGAGCCCTGGACCGATCGGTTGCATGTGTCTGGGCGACGAGGGAGTCTCTGTTTGGAGAGTCCCCTTGTTGGGAGCCTCAGAACACAGCTCGTTGTGGTAAGGATTTAGGACAGCCCGTCCAAAGGGCTCATATGGAAGATCTCTCTCCCTGCTGGCTGACCGCTGCTGGTAGGGATCCAGGTGCTTCCTTTGGCTGCTTACGGAGGCACTTTGTCCTTTTGGCACTCTTCCTTTATCAGTCTCCTATCTTTCCGGAGCTCCTGGAGCCCTCAGTTTCCTGATGCAAGATGAATCCAGATAGAAATCTGATCAGCGCTCCCCCCCGCCATCCCTAACTTGGACTGGAGCTGCAGCCACACAGTTCACTGGCCAGACATTCAGATGCCCTAGTTGGACCAAACTGCTGTAGCCAGGGACAGGGCCCACAGCTAAATTATGAGTGTGGCTGGATCCATTCAGCAGGGGTGGCGGTGAAGGGAGGTGGGTGACAAGCAGTGACAGACACCTCTGGAAAATTCTCTGCAGCCTGCCCCGTGCTGGCTGTTTGAGCGAGGTGGGGACTGAGAAGGGCAATACCCCAAGTATTCAAAGTTCACATTAGGGAAATTGTTACCAAGTATTTGAGGTGAGATCCTGGGTGTCCTTAGGATTCCCAGGTGGCTCAGTGGTAAAGAATCCGCCTGCCAATACAGGAGACACAGGTTCGATCCCTGGGTGGGAAAGATCCCCTGGAGGAGGAGATGGCAACCCACTCCAGTACTCTTGCCTGGAGAATCTCCATGGACAGAGGAGCCTGGCAGACTACAGTCCATGCGGTCACAAAGAGTCAGACACAACTGAGTAGGCACATACCCTGGGTGTCTACATCAGGCCCTGCGTGAGGATGAGGTGTGACCACAGGGCTGTGCATCCAGGAGGCTTATTGCTTTCTTAGGAGGTGAAAACTCGGGTGGGCACAGCTGATTCCAGAAAATGCTGGGGACAGAGTAGGTTAGCCAGGGATGCAGCAAGCATGTAGTGTCCTCAGCTGGGGCTTCGCCGTAGCGCTGTGTGCTGTGGCCGCTCCAGACAGCTACACTGGGAGACTGGTGGCCTGGCAGGGATACTGCTGCCCCCGACACGCACCCGGGTCCGGTTCAGGCGCTGTCTAACAAGGACACAGGAGTCTCTCCAGGGGATCTGGGAAGGAGTATGACATGGTCCCAGATTCCTATGATGGGGCTGTTCCTCTGAGCCTCCTCCCTTCCCTGGGCCACATTTTCAAAAGGTCACTTTTGGAGTGCCCTTGGCCTGAGCTGCTCGGAGGGGCCGTGCTAACAAAGGCTTTCCAGGAGGCAGGGCCTGGCTCCCTCCTCCTCACATGCATGGAAACACCAGGAGGTCATTTGATTCCCAGGAGAGCTCCCCCTGAGACCGGAGAACACATTCCACGCCAGCTTTAGCGGTCGCCGCGGTCGCCTCGGTCGCTGGGGGAAATTGCCTAGGATGCCTAGGAACCAGCCAGGCGGCAGCTGGATGGTGTGACACCCGGCCGCGCATTTGAAGGGCTTGCTGTGCGGCTGCAGGGCAATGACCTTGAGCCACTTCAGTTGTGAGTCCAGGTGTTTCAGGACAAAGCCCACGCAAAGCAGAGGGTAGGAAGAGAAACAGCCCAGAGAGAGGGAAACTGGGGCTGGACACCCTCCCCCAAGCAGCGGGGGTCAAGTGACTGTATGTCCATCTCAGGGAAAGGTCACTGCAACCACACGGGTATTGTCAGAAGTTCTACCACCTGGGGTCTGGGGCACAGGACTTGCAGCATCTTGCCTTGGGGCATCTCAGAGGCTCCAGCCAGTCCCAGGAGCCACAGCAGCTCCATCCTCCCAGTTGCCCAGGCTGTGGGGACCACGACTGAAGCACCCCTCCAGCCAGGTCTGGGCCCTTCGGGACACCTGATGCCTGCTGTGGCCTCCCAGCCTCTTCTGCTTCTATTGGATTAACCTGACCTCTGGGATGAACTTTCCCTGCTGGTTACTTGAGGTAAACCAGCAGCCCCGGGGCTCTAGTGGAGCAGACTTACCATCATTTTTGTAACCAGTCCTCTGCAAGCTAAGTCACTTCAGTTGGTTCCGACTCTTTGAGACCCTATGGACCGTAGCCCACCAGGCTCCTCTGTCCATTGGGTTCTCGAGGCAAGAATACTGGAGTGGGTTGCCGTGTCCCTCTCCAGGGGATCTTCCCCACCCAGGGATCGAACCCGCATCTCTTGCATCTCCTGCGTTGGCAGGCAGGTTCTTTACCATCAGCACCACCTGGGAAGCCCCGACCAGTTTCCTGCTCCTTTGCTCTTGTTTTTGAATTTTCACCCTTAATAATTCCGTGGTAAATACCATGGGCACACAGTTTCTTTTCCTAAAGAGAGAATCCTCAAAGTGAAAAAAGCTGCATCAAAGGATATAAGAATTTTTACAACTCTTTTCAACTTACTTTCCAAAATATTGTGCCACTTTATTATGGCACCATCAGTATATGAAGAAGAGTACCAGTTTCACCCTGGCTCCACTGGGTATTGCTTTTAAAAAAATTTTTTTTTTCTAATTTAGTACTTAAAAATATACTACTTCATTAATGTTTCAAGTTTCATTTCTTGGATTACTAGTGAGATCCAATATTTCCCCATGTTTATCTTCTATGTTTTCCCTTTTCTAAATTGTTCTAGACATCCAAGTATGCCTTACAACTTCTAATGCGTGCATAACAAATATCACAAAGCATTAGTATTGGCTACATTGACAAGAAAAACACGCTGAATTTCCAACTTTGCCCACACATCTGCTGGAAATTAAGTGTGTTTTTCTTGTCGATGTAGCCAATACTAATTCTTTGTGATATTTGCTATGCACGCATTAGAAGTTGTAAGGCAAGCTTGGATGTCTAATAGGCCACTCAAATTTAACATATATTGAAATGGGACCCTCGATTTTCCTCCCTAAACCTGCTGCACCTTCTCAGCTCTTCCCCATCTTAGTAAATGGCATGACAATCCACCCTAGCCCACATCCTGAGTCTTTCTGGATTCCTTCTGTTCCCTGATGGCTCAGGTCTCATCCACCAGCCAGGCTCCCTCCTCCAGCCCTCCCCAACCAATCAAGCTATCCCAGTCACTATTCATCACAGTGCCTTAGGTTTCCTTCTTTATGGCACTTGCCACAATCGGAAATTATCTTCTTCACTTATTAATTTTTTAAATAGTGTGTATCTTCTCTAGATTCTAGAGTCTAGAATATAAGCTTCCTGAGGTCAGGCATCTTGCCTGCTTGATTCATCACTGAAGGCCCAGTGCCTAGAGCAGTGTTTATTCCTTATAGTGTGCATTCAGGCTCAGTTGCTCTTTGCAACCTCATGGACTGTAACCCACCAGGCTCCTCTGTCCATGGGAGTTTCCAGGCAAGAATACCGGAGTAGGTTGCCAGTTCTTCCTCCAAGGGATCTTCCTGACCCAAGTGTGTCTCCTGCATCGGCAGGAGGATTCTTTACCACTGTGCCACCTGGGAAACCCTGTCCTTTAGTGGGAGCTCAATAAACACATGTTGAATGACTGAGTGAATGAAATTGACCCTTATAAACTCATTTAAATGTATATGAAGGAGACTTTGGGACATGGAGGATTAGTGCATTGGCCTTCGGGATAGAGAATTCCAGGGTAAAACTGGGCTGTGCTGCCTACTGTCTGATCTTGAGCAAGTTGCTTAACATCTCTCTGCCACAGTTCATTCACTCATTTTAAAAAATGAGAATAATGATGCCATTTTCATAAGGTTGAAAGATACATTAGGTAAGGTGGACAAAAGGCTTAAAAATTAAGATTGACTGTAATAAGCACTTAGAGGAAGTCAACATTTCTTTATGAACTTTCCTCTCTGGTTTCTGGGCTTAGAGGCTATTCTCTTCTTTCCATTAAAGTCTCAATTAATATTAAATGATATTTTATTTTAGTTTTTATGGTATACTTTTTAAAAATACTTTAAAAATGTTTACCCTTTAATTGGGATTCCCAGGTATCTCAGTGGTAAAGAACATGCCTGCCAACGTAGGAGATGTGGGTTTCATCCCTGGGTTGGGAAAATCCGCTGGAGAAGGAAATGGCAACCCACTCTAGTATTCTTGCCTAGGAAATCCCCTAGGCAGAGGAGCAGGCTGGGCTGCAGTCCACAGGGTCACAAAGAATCGGACACAACTGAGCATGCGCCCTTTAATCAGTTTGTAACTTACTTGGGTGTATCAAGTAAAATGAACTTCTAAATGCTATTGGCACCATTTGTTACGCTTTCTTTATCACACAATCACTTTTTATATATAATACGGTATTTTTCCTGGCTGCCAAGTATGTCTCCGTGTCCCTTCTTGAACTGGGACTGTGCTGTTTCATGGAGTGGTTTAGACCTCCTGAGTGTTGGAAGATTCCGCGACATTCTCTGCTGGCAGACTCAGAAAGATGTCTGTTTGGAATATATGTTTATTCTGGTTCCAGGCCCTCGTGAGACTACTTGCCCTTCTTGCCCTTGGGTTCCTTGAGATACCAGTGTATCCTGCTACAAATGTCCCCTTTTTACTTGGGCCAATTTAAACAGGTTTCTGTAACTTGTGACTGAAAGAATCCAAAGGTAAACTTCACCTTTATAATGGCCTGAGGAACATCCCCAGCCAGTGAGGCTGTATTTCTACATGTCACGGAGATTAAAATGCTGTCCCCAACATGGTGTCAAAAAGTTACCTGCCAACAGGGTCAGCAAAAGACAGGAAAGCCTTCAGGACATCCACGTCCAGCCACACATACCCACCCTGCCACCACATCGATGGAGGTAGGTACCCCAACACTATGCTACAGATTCAGACAAAGCCTGAAAGCCAGGCTGTCTGACCCATTCAAGGCTCCATCAGTGCAATAGGCCATGGTAAGACCAAAAACCAGAGAAAATAAAGTATGTGGAAGTGACTCTATCAGTTCCATAGGCCGTTGTAAGACCAAAAAACCAAAGAAAATGAAGTATGTAGAAGTACTTGCAAAAAGCCATAAAACTATATTATTATTGCCTTGTTTCATTCCAAAAAGGATATGGAATAGCATACAAAAATATTATTTTTGAATATGTCTAAGGATCTCTGTCTTAAGATCATAAAAAGACTATCAATCGCATTTTTCAGCCTATAAAGGCATTAAGAGTAGAGATTGCTCTGCACTTGCCCTTGACCCTACATGATACTTCATCCCTTGTTTTCTTTGAAAAATCCTTAATATTACCTTGGGTTTTACTGATTAATTGGCCCTCATTTGGGGAGGTGACATGTGACACGTTTTCTTAGATATTAAGTACATGAGGGGAAATCTGGTAACGTTGGTGTGTGTTTCCAGTTGTGTTTGGTTTGCTGTCCTAGAGAAGGCAAGGGTGCCAAGGGGAGGTAGGAGAAGGGCTGGCAAGACAGAGCAAAAACTTGTGACTTTACTCCCCCAGGCAGAGGGAAGAGTGACTCAGCCGGACGCTCCATCTACAGGAAAACCGTCCAAGCTTGCGCATTTCCCATCAGCCCTGCACCTACTGGGATCTCCTGGCTGGCATGGACTCTGTACGGTCACCTGGTGTCCCCAGTGCAGGACACCCCGGGGCCTTTTTCCTACTCAGTCAGTGCCAGTGGGTGGGGCCGTCTTCCAGTTACAGGCAGAGCTAATAACAGCAGTCACTCCACCTGTGGATCGTGCAACACAAAGCATTTCAGAAAGCTTGAACACACAGAGAGATCTTGCCTAAGCAGAGGGGCGCGGCCTTTTGTGCAAAAAGGCACAAGCCAATTTAGAAAGTGAAAACACTTGAGTATTCGACGCCCCCTTCGTGCTGCTCCAGGTTTACTGCTGGCTGTGCCCTGGCATCCCTAGTCTTTACCACTTGCTCCTGGTCCTTCTTGTAGAAAGACTCCTGGGGTGGCCACATTTCTACCTCTTTCCCCTTTCTCTGTTTTCTGGGAGGTGACTCTGTGGAAATCCACCTCAAATGCATGCACAGGCAAATGAAGACCCAGAAAATGTGCTGGGGCCATTCTAAACACTGAAAGGTTAACATGGGGAAGAGAAGCATCTTTGAGTCCCAATACAGGAAACTCCTTTTACCCCTGTCCTTCTCAGAGGCTTGTCAACCAGGGGATGTGTGCATGCATGCTCAGTCATGTCTGACTCTTTGCGACCCCCTGGACTGTAGCCTGCCAGGCTCCTCTGTCCATGGGATTTCCCAGGCAAGAATACTGGAGTGGGTCGCCATTTCCTTCTCTAGGAGATCTTCCTGACCAGTGGATACTTCAGGTGAAATAGAGGCAAAGTTGTTTTGTTCTTACTGCTCACTGTATCCAGTTCAAAACAACCTCTGCTGGCAGCTGACCGCCTATATTTATCAGGAAATGCTGGTCCCCTTGCTTTTACCACCTGCCTATTCAAACATTTAGAGCAACAATTTACATACATCCCATTAGAAGTTCTCCCCAATTCAAATGAGTAACTGCTAGAGGAGATCTTTTTTCCATGACCTGGAGATTTGCTTGAAAATGAGGGGATCTTAAGCAAAGAAAGGCAAGTGATAGGCTTATGTTGATGTCCCAAGCTCACTCCACTATATGGTTCAATGGTAGGTGAAGGTAAAGTCTATGACAAGCCAATAGTTCATCTCCAAATTAAATGTCTCATGGCTCTTTCTGGTCTGGAGAATGTATGTGATGCCCCAGGAATTGTCCAAGTGGCTTGTCCATGCCTGGTGGATACCTTAGCACTGGTCTTGGATTTCCTGAACCTAATGGGCCTGTGAACTATTCAGATAACTCAGACAGAAACTGACTGATTTAACAAATGCTTCTGTGAGTAACTGTTGCATGCTACGGACCATGCCAGGCCTGATGTGGGAATTTTTGCATTGTTTCTCATCTGGATCTTCCTGAGGAAACTCAGCTCTCAGAAGCTCCTAACCTCGTACACGGTCTTAGGTCTCCTTAGAGATTCAGATTTTTCAGCTATGAGTCCTTTCTGCTGTGTGAGGCCTTCCCTTTGAAAAGTCGCAGGGAGAAAGGGAAGTAAGAGGGTCTGGGGGCCCCTTTCTTCCTTGAAGCAACCCTCAATTGTGTTCTCTGACTAGGCCTCTCTTCGTCCAGGAATGCACCCTGGGTTCCGGTTCCTCTGATAGGAGTGAGTTCTATGCACATGTGGGAACTCGCAGAGGAGCAGATTGCTTTAGGGCGTTTTGGAGGCTCCTTGTAGGGAGGTTCTTTCGCTTCTCCAGTGTTGTTTCCAGTGTTTCAGTGATGGTGTTGCCCTCCATCAAGGTTTCTGACTGCATTAGCTATCGGCTTCAGGACAACACACTATCCCCAAACTCAGTGGCTTAAACCAGTAATGATTAATTTGTTTTGCGATCCTCTTGGTTGGCTGGACAGTTAGTTCTGCTCTACATTCAGTGAGCTGTCACTTATGCGGCTGCATTTAGTTGAGAGCTTGTCTGGAGCTGGAACGTCCAGGATGGTTTCACTCACATGTCTGTCTGTCCCCTCAGCTGGGGCTGGAAGAACAGGGAGCTGACTGGGCCTTTCCCTCCCCAAGCAGACTCTCGTCCTTCAGTTCTCCGCCTAACCGTATCCATGGTGGCCAAATCCCAAGAGGCCAAAGCAGACCCTATCAGGTCTTATAAGTCCTTGAGCTTGGAACTGACCGAGCACCCCTTCCTCCACATTCTTTTGCCAAAGATGATCTCTGTTTAAGGGGAGGAGAGAGAGCTTGCAGTGTGTTGGGAGGGGCGGCATGACCTCACACGGAGGATGGAATTGTTGGCGCCATCTCTGAAAACAATTTGCCACACTAAAGAAAGAAAGGAAGTCCACAAAGTGATAGATGTTTGTATGGCTCAAGGAACACACAAATTGCAATTTTCTTCAACGTCAATGGGCTTCCCTGGTGGCTCAGCTGGTAAAGAATCTGCCTGCAACGTGGGAGACCTGGGTTCGATCCCTGGGTTGGGAAGATCCCCTGGAGAAGGCAACGGCTACCCACTTCAGTATTCTGGCCTGGAGAATTCCATGGTCTGTACAGTCCCTGGGGTCTCAAAGAGTCGGATACAACTGAGCGACTTTCACTTTCAATGTTTATATTGTCTCATGTTGCCCCCTTGCAGGATTTCCAGCAGAATCAAGTAGAATGCCACTTTATTGACCATAGTATATTCTCATTAAAATCAAAGGCCTTTAAAACTAATCTGTAGAGACAGAAAGCAGATCACTAACAGGGGGGTTGGGAGGGGGTTGACAGCAAAAGGGCATGAGGAAACTTCTGGGGGTGATGGAAAATATTCTCTATCTTGAGTATTTGTGGTGGGTACACAATGAGTTTGTCATAACTCATTCAGCTGCACACTTAGAACAGGTGCATTTGATTGCATGTAAATGATACCTCAATAGGGCTGGTTCAAAAAATCAAAACTGACTTACTAAGAATAATCAGAAAGACTAAGTTTGAAAAAGTGGTTAAACAAAGCCAGTGTTCGGGGTATATTATATTTACAAACAATAGCAAATTCCTTCGGGGAGGGAAAGGAAGCAGCGGGCTTCGAGGGGATGTTTTGTTAGTTACAAAGCAGGATACACGTTACCATGTCCTCCTGCTGTAATACTTAAAAACATTTGCTATCATTTTCAGAATGTTGAGGAGGTGACTTTTGGTATTTTATAGATTATTGAAGAGTGACTACATCCTGCTTCCTGGGGTGCGGGAAGAGCTGGGGTCACCTCAGAGCAGAAACAAACAACAAAATGTGTTACACCATCTCAGAATTAAACTGGTACCTGCCCTAGGAAAAGCTGAGTGGTGAACCTACAGGGACTTCCCAAACATCACGAGTCAAGATCCTGCAAAGCTGACGCGTTATTTGGGCTCTGAGGGGCAAGCTGGGTTCTGAGGGTCAGGCAGGGCTGTTTTGGAGGATGTCGGGGTGTGGTGGGTACATGGGAGTGTTAAGTGAGTTTCATCTGCCAAACACATCCCCCCCGGACACGTGGTGACAGCACCAGGGACTGCCCAGCTCTGAGATCCAGCCCTGGAGAAACAGACTGTTTGGGTGAGCAGAAGAGGGAAGGATGTTCAGATTTTCTTACGCGTTGCAAAGGCTACTCAAGAATGCCTGCATCAGGACTTCTCTGGTTGTCCAGGGGTTAAGAATCCACCTGCCAATACAGGGCACATGGGTTCGACCCCTGGTCAGGGAACAAAGATCCCACAAGCCGTGGAGTAACTAAGCCTGTGTGCCACAACTACTGAGCCTGCCAGGCCTAGCGCCTATGCTCTGCAACAGCAGAAGCCGTGGCAGTGAGAAGCCTGCACACCACAACCAGAGAGAAGCCCCTGCTCACTGCAACTAGAGAAAGTTTGTGGGTGGCCACAAAGATCCAGCACAGCCAAAATTAAAGAAACCAAAGAAATGGGAAGGTCTTAACATTTCTCCCTCCAGAGACTTTGGATTAGGATGTTTCAACCTTAAATCGGGGCTTCCCTGGTGGCTCAGTGGTAAAGAATCCACCTGCTATGCAGGACGGAGAAGGCAATTGCACCCCACTCCAGTACTCTTGCCTGGAAAATCCCACAGACGGAGGAGCCTGGTAGGCTGCAGTCCATGGGGTCGCTAAGAGTCGGACATGACTGAGCGACTTCACTTTCACTTTTCACTTTCATGCATTGGAGAAGGAAATGGCAACCCACTCCAGTGTTCCTGCCTGGAGAATCCCAGGGACAGGGAGTCTCGTGGGCTGTCATCTCTGGGGTCGCACAGAGTCGGACACGACTGAAGTGACAGCAGCAGCAGCTATGCAGGAACTGCAGGAGACATGCATTTGATCCCTGGGTCAGGAAGTTCCCCTGCAGGAGGGCATGGCAACCCACTGCAGTATTCTTGACTAGAGAATTCCACGGACAGAGGAGTCTGTTGGGCTATAGTTCGTGCGGTCGCAAAGAGTTGGACATGAGTGAAGCGACTTAGCAGCAGCAACTTTCTTAAATAATAGGGATAAAAATGTCTAAAGGTAGATTACACAATGGGGACATCAGAAAACCTCTCCTCAACAATATTGTGTAAGGAAAAAAATCTTCCTAGGATTAGCATTCTTCCAATGAAGCCATATATAAAACCACTCCCAGCACGTCCCTGGTGGTCCAGTGGTTAAGACTTCACCTTCCAATGCAGGGGCTGCGGGTTCAATCTCTGGCCAGGAAACTAAGATCCCACATGCCTAGGGGCCAAAAAACTAAAATGTGGAACAAAAGCAATACTGTAACAAATTCAATTAAAGACTTTAAAACATGGGAGGAAAAAAAAAAAAAAACACCACTCCACCTTACCTACCCAACACGAACAGCATCCCCTGAAGGTTGTGGATCATCTAGAGAAGTGGGTGTGATTTCATAGTAGCTAAAATTCCTATGCCTTTCTGAATGTCCATTCATACTTGGTTCTGGCTTCTTTTATGCTTCTAAAATTCTCAAAAGTCTCTCGACAACCTTTAATTCGGGGGTCAGCGTTCTTGGTGCAGGGTTTCCAGGACACCCTTAGAAGTAAATGTACAAAGACAGACGCACAGTACCTCTGTTCCCCACGTGCTTACGAACTGTCAAGTGACTCAGAAAGCCCAAGCACTAACCCTGACAGAGTCCAGAGGGAAAGGATGACTTCATCCGAAGCCAGCCCAGCGGAGAAGGCGCATCTGTCATCTCCCTGACAGTGTTCCAGGCTGAGCGCGGGCTCCTGGGAGCGGGATGCGTGTCACGGCTCCGCTCACAGCGGGCTGCCTCATCCCCGAGAGCTCCCAGCCCCAGAAAGGTCAGGAACACTTCAGGCACGTCTCCCAAAACCGGAAATGGGGACTGGCCACCCAGCCCTGCGAGAAACTGACTCTGAAGGATGTTTTCCCGCAGCTCCCTCTCCTGTGCCTGAGGAAACCATGTGAGTAATCCCTCGCCTCTTCCAGATGGGCCCTTCTGCAGCCACCAAAAACCCATTTGAAGCTTTCCTTACTCATGTGGACCAAGGTCTCTCTCCACGGTCACTCAGGGCTTAAAGGGGACCAGCTGTTCGGCAGTCTCCCCGAGGCTCTGCAGCTGTATTTGGGAATTGATGTACACTGTGCTATTCACTCCTGTTCCTCCAGCACAATTCTGCCTGGATAGAAAAACAAAAGGCTTCACCTTCCAGCTGCTAAAACTGACCAACGACTTACCATCATGCCATGAAGTAATGTATCATTCAGAACCCTTAATTGCAAACAACAAGAACAAAAAAAAAATCCCCATTGCAAGGTTAACTAGCAAACTGATTTACTGAAGGATATTGTATGGCTTATGGAATGCTCTACAGCCTGGAACAATATGCAAATCACCTTCCCACCATGACTGGATTGCAGGTGCCATTGGCACTTTAGATACAGAGATAGAGAGGCTACCCCACCTCTGCCCCTGCTATCCCGAGATCCAAATGAGTGCTCCCCTCAGCCGCTAGGAGAGAATTCCTTTGTGCTTTCTCACAAAGGTGCACCTGATTGATGGAAACTGGGTCACATGCTTGCATTCTAGCTACAAAGCATCCTGGGAAATATAGTTCTGGCCTAAAAGCAGTGTTAGTCACTCAGTCATGTCCAACTCTTTGAGACCCCACAGACTGTAGCCCGCCAGACTCCTCTGTCCATGGGATTCTCCAGGCAAGAACTCTAGAGTGGGTAGCCATTCCCTTCTCCAGGGGATCATTCCGACCCGGGGATTGAACCCAGGTCTCCTTCATGGCAGGTGGATTCTTTACCGACTGAGTCACATGTCTCTGCTCTTTCTCTTCACCCAATGAACTTACCAAATTTCAGCTGTAACATTACTTCCTACAAGGAGCTGAGCAAATACTCTGCCATGTGCCCCCATAACTTTGGCCCTTCTCCATCCACACCACTCATGTTATGTGTTCAATGCCTGATTCATTCTTCAGACTTGACTCTAGTAGGGCAGGAACCATGACTATTATTCACTGCCATATCCCCCAGACCTGGCATATAGTAGGTGCTCAGTCAAGTACTGGTTGTTGAGACAGCAAGGCCACCTGAAAGACAGGGGCCTTCCGGGATAGCCTGGCGTATGTGAAGAAACGATGTCACAGCTGGGGGAGTGGTCAACCACGGAAGCCTGGGAAAGGGAAGCCCAGGGTAAACGTGGCAGAGACCAGCCAGGCACCATGGGTTGCTTGAGCTCAACATCATAAGCACCTATGATGTGCCACTGAGCACCTACCATGTGCTAGATACTAAATTAACCAAAGAGTAAAACCTTGTGAAGTCTAATGTGGGATTTATAGGTAGTCCAGGGGAGAAAAAACTGTCAGCCTTCTAGAAACTCTGACTCTCCTAGCAGGCATTACACTCACCTATTGTTGAGGGTGATGTTCAAACTATTTAAGTGATATGGCAGAGGTGCTGACCAGTCAGGAAAAGATCCAGCAATTAATAACTTTTGGAGTCATTGGGAGGAACTTCCTGGTGGTCTAGTGATTAAGAATCCACCTTCCAATGCAGAGGATGTGGGTTCCATCCCTGGTCAGGGAACTAAGATCCCATATGCAACTCCCAGAGACCACAGCTACTGAGCTGCTGTGCTGCAATGCAAGATCCTGAATGCCTCAGCTCAGACACGACACAGACAAAAAATAAATTAGAAAAAAACTTTTGTGGTGTCATGGAGTATATATTTTGCTGAATATCCACTCTGAACGCAAGCAGAGACCCCTACCCTTTACCCTGGAATTGTACTTCTTACCATACTTGCTCTGAACAACACCCACAAAAGAAAGGCCCCACCCCCACCCCATTCCCCACCCACGTCTGTTGAGTTGATCGGGCTGATAGAACTGGAGCACCTTATTTCTCATTGTAAGTGATGGCTTCATGGCACTGGTCTCTTGTGAACCTCCTTAGGTCCTAGCACCACTGAGCTGTGGTGACCTCCTTTCTTTAGGGCCAGCCTAACTTGTGAGCCCCCTTCCCTGCAACTCTGGACCTCTCGGGGGTGCCAGGCAGCCATTTTTGTTGGCTGTCATCTGCGCCTATGAGTGTGTGCTGGATCAGAGCAGGTATGGTGGCCTTTCAGAAGACAGGCCTGGAGCAGTCTTCTAAGAGGCTTCTTCTGATGTTGCAGTCATGCGGGGGCTCAGTACCCAGTAGTTACAAACTGGTGACAGATTTAGTCTCAGATCTCAATACCAGACACAGGGCAGATAGCCAAGGGCTGCTACCCGGAGGCTTAGGCATTAGTATGAGAATCAAGCAAGGAGGCGATGGCACCCCACTCCAGTACTCTTGCCTGGGGTAATCCCATGGACGGAGGAGCCTGGTAGGCTGCAGTCCATGGGGTCACTAAGAGTCGGACACAACTGAGCGACTTCACTTTCACTTTTCACTTTCATGCATTGGAGAAGGAAATGGCACCCCACTCCAGTGTTCCTGCCTGGAGAATCCCAGGAACGGGGGAGCCTGGTGGGCTGCTGTCTATGGGGTCGCACAGAGTCGGACACGACTGAAGCGACTTAGCAGCAGCAGCAGCAAGCAAGAAAGTGCTGAAAGGTGGGAGCCTGGAGTGTCAGGGAATAGGAAATTAGGCAACCTCTGTGCGTGTGTGTGTGTGTGTGTGTGTGTGTGTTCATTTTCGTGTTTCAAAGATGCAGCAATTTGTGCTTCTGTGTCTAAAAGACCCCATTTGTGTCAGACTAAGTAGTGCCGGGAGCCCCCCTCCCAACTGTTGCTTGGGCTTCAGGTTCTCCAAAGTGGATTTCTTTTTCAGCAGTCTTAATCCTGGCTTTCCCAGACACGAGGAGGGTAATGACTGATCCTCAAACGTGTTGACATCAACTCTTTCCAAGCACCATTAGAGCTGGGGGCACCATACAAAGGCTGAACATTAGCTACAGACTGGCTGCTGGGCTGTCCTTAGAGAACAGTGGCAGTTGTTAGGGCTGTACAGTGTGCTATGTGTGTGTTTGGAGGTGGTGTTGAGAGAAGCCCCTACAGCAGGGAGGGAAAGGCACAGCCAGACCCTCATTTGGGCGCTTCTAGCCCAGGAGGTTTCTCCCAAGAGCTGTGAAATAAATGAAAGCCCTTTAGAAGGCCGCCTGGCCCAGGGGAGTCACAGAGCGTCAGCAGCAGGAGGCTGAGGACAGAACAGGCAGCAGGGGTTAGAACTGGGGTGGGGGGCGGACGTCCCTGCTGGTCCAGTGGTTAAGAATCTGCCTTCTTATGCAGGGGACGCAGGTTTTAGGCCCGGTTGGCAAACTGAGGTCCCACATGCCACAGGGCAACTAAGCCTGCATGTCACAATGAAACATCTGGCATGCCGCAACGAAGACCTGATGCAGTAAAAAATAAATTAGAAAAGAACTGGAGTGGGGGCTGCTGGGAGACACCATACTTCAGACTGTAAGATGGGGGTTGCCCAGGTGGCTCAAAGAAGTGGTCTCTATCTGAAACAGCAAAATGCATGGAATTCCTGCATGGAAGAGAAAACTTATCTTAGAACTCTCACATTGGGTGAATGGCACGAGAGGACACAGGCCAGAAGAAATTTTCTCAAAGTGTGGTTTGAGGATCCTCTGCCTGAGAATAAGTTTGAAATCAGGGCTTCCTTGGTGGTTCAGATGGTAGAGTCTGCCTGCAATGTGAGAGACCCAGGTTCAATCCCTAGGTCGGGAAGATCCTCTGGAGAAGGAAATGGCAACCCAGTGTTCTTGCCTGGGAAATCCCATGAACAGAGGAGCCTGCTGGGCTTGTTTGGGGTTGCAAAGAGTCCATGGGGTTGCAGAGTTGGACACGACTGAGCGGCTAATACACACTGCCTGAGAATAAAATAAGGTGTTTGCCAAAAAGGCAGATTCTTGGGCCACACCCTGGGCCTACTGAGCTGGAACCTCCCAGTGTGGGGCTTGGGTGTCTGCTCTTTTATCTGGTGACTCTTAAAACCAGCATGGTCCAAATGCTACCAGGAGGTCACACCACCCAGTGAGGAAGCAGAGGGGATGGCTTCTCAGCTTACTAGGAAGTACCACGGAGGAAGGCAAAGCAGAAAAATGCATCTTCCTTTGGATCCTGAAATTTTTCTTTTGTTTTAAAATTTTACTTTGGTTTTGAGAACTTAAAATGTGAAGAGACAAAGGCATGGCTTCTCCACCTTCCCCCGCAACCCCCATCGGCCTTGAGTACTCTGTGAAAGGTGATCTGTTTTACCCCACCCTCACAGCCCATTTTCCGCAGGAACTTGACTTCTAGAGGGGTTCTCGGCCAATGTCTCCGAGAGAATATGCTGTTCCTGACTCAGTGGGGTCTCCAGGCCTGAATACCCAAGGCCAACACGGAGGACTTAAAAATAGAGGCAGGAGGTGCAGTCAGACAGAAAGGAGCTGGAGGCCTCCCTGGATTGACGCAGAATGATCCGAACAAAGGAGCCTGACGCCCTCTAGTGGCAATAAGCCGCTTCACAGCCCTGGTGGAGGGGCAGACACACTGACAGGGCTGGATGCCCTCCAGGTAGTAACAAACGTTGGGTGACAAGGCCCTGGAAACGCCACCTCCCTAAGATTCTTGACTAGGGATAGAAAGAGGAAAAGTTGTGCTCCCTGGGTTTTCCTGCTGCCATGTGATTTTAGAATGCACTGCCATAAGGCATACTGTTTTCACGAGTGCCTTCCATTATCACTGGATTTTAGACTCTTGTCATTATTTCTTAGGGAGATTAAGGCTCGGTAGTTGCTCAATCATGTCCAACTCTTCGAGATCCCATGGACTGTGGCCTGCCAGGCTCCTCTGTCCATGGGATTTCCCAGGCAGGAATACTGGAGTGGGTTGCTATGCCCTCCTCCAGGGGATCTTCCCGACCCAGGGATCGAAGCCGTCTCTCCTGGAGTGGGTTGCTATGCCCTCCTCCAGGGGATCTTCCCGACCCAGGGATCGAAGCCGCATCTCATGCATCGCAAGTGGATTCTTTACCCTCTGAGCCATCGGGAAAGCAGGCCACTACTAAAAAATCCACACACAACATATAATCTGTAAATATATCCAAGCACCTCAGACTGCCACAGAGAGAGATCTGTCTTTGGGAAGGCTATTCTTTCACCGGGAGATCAGAGATTTAGGAGAGGTCTCCAGGGGATGGCATAAGAGGAAGGAGAGGCATCCAGATCAGGAAACCTGGCTTAATCATTCCAGGTACTCTCTATGGGGACAGGCGTCTCTGCTGGCTAAATTGTCCTCTCATCTGAAGATATCAGCTCAGGTACACTTGAATCAGAGAAGGTACTCCTTTGTATACATTCTGAGAAAGAAAATGCACAGAAGAACAACTGATATAGGTCAATACAAATAAGATTCTAAAGTGCCTACTTTGGATTTGAAGGAAATCAGATTGTGACTAAAAGACACCAGGATTTTTGTAAAAGCTTAAAAAGTAAGCGCGAATACGACCACACAGCCATCAGGACGGCTACTATGAAAAATTTTTTAAAAAGAGACAGAAAGACCAAAAGAAAGAGAGAAATGAAAATGTCTTGCTGAGGATGGAACTCTTATGCAATGTTAATGGGAATGTAAAATGGTGCAGACATTATGTGGAAAACAATTTGGTGCTTCCTCAAAAAAAATTCAACATATATGATCCAGCAATTCCAGTTCTGGGTATATACCCCAAAGAATGGAAATCAGTGTCTCGAAGAGATATTTGTCCACCCATGTTCATAGCAGCATTGTTCATAATAGTCGAGATGGAAGCAACTCAAGTGTCCTTTGACGAATGGATGGATAAATACAATGTGGTCCATCCTTACTATGGAATATCATTATCTTAAAAAGGAATGAATTCTGACACATGTAATAACATGGATGAACCTTGAAGACGTTATGCTAATTGAGATGAGCCAGACACAAAAGAACAAAAATTGTGTGATCCTACTTATATATATGACTACTTATTCCAGTAGTCATTATGGATGTGAGAGTTGGACTATAAAGAAAGCTGAGCACTGAAAATTGATGCTTTTGAACTATGGTGTTGGAGAAGACTCTTGAGAGTCCCTTGAACTGCAAGGAGATCCAACAAGTCCACCCTAAAGGAAATCAGTCCTGAATATTCATTGGAAGGACTGATGCTGAAGTAGAAACTCCAGTACTCTGGCCACCTGATAGGAAGAGCTGACTCACTGAAAAAGACCCTGATGCTGGGAAAAGATTGAGGGCAGGAGGAGAAGGGGACAACAGAGGATGAGATGGTTGGATGGCATCACTGACTCTATGGACATGAGTTTGAGCAAGCTCCGGAAGTTGGTGATGGACAGGGAAGCCTGGCATGCTGCAGTCCTTGGGGTTGCAAAGAGTCGGACACAACTGAGCGACTCAACTGCCATATACAAGAGGTACCTAGAGTAGTCAAGTTCAGAGACAGGAATTGCATGGTGGTTGCCGGGAGCTGGGGGAAATGGGGAGTGGGGAGTTGTAGTTTAATGGGGATGCTGTTTCATTTTACAAGATGAATTGCGTTTTGGAGAACTTTGGATGATAATGATGTGTCAATGTGGGTTCGTGAATTATAACAAATGTACCACTCTGGTGCAGGATGTCGGTAGTAGGAAAGGTTGTGTAGAAACAAGGGACTATATGGGAACTCTGTACTTCCTGCTCAATTTTTCTGTGAATCTAAAACTGCTTTAAAAATAGTTTAGTAATTAAAAAAAATTTTTGCAGATGGACAGTGGTGATGGGTACCTAACAATGCAAAACATACTTTAATACTACTGAAGTGTATTCTTAAAAATTGTTAAGATGGTAAATTTTATGTTATGTCTATGTTACCACAATTAAAAATAAAATTACAATAAAAAACAAAAAACAGAAGCAGAGACAGTCTAGGAACAGATTACAATTTGGGAACTTTAGAACAGCATACATTTTAAAATGTTATAACTAGATTTTAAAGTGTTTTAAAAATATATTTTAAAGTCTATTTTATATGAACAAGAAATAATTTTTTTAATTTCAATAAAGAAAAGTTTCTAGAATAAGATGGCTATTAGGCAAAGACAAGAAGAACATGTGGTAGGCAAAGGGAAGGAAGAAGAGGGAATAAATGTTAGGGCCCTTGCTCTGAAGGAACATCACTAGGGGCTTGGAAGGAAGGAGGCATGGAACAAACACGAACTCAGCCCTCACCTGGGATCCAGATGAATCACTGAGACTGCGCCGATGTCATCAAGGGAGGAAGTACCTGGGCAATTGTCGGGGAGGAAGATTGAGAAAAGATCTTTTGTACCTTCCACCCTTCAGATACTTTTCATCACCACTCATCCTCCAAACCATCCAGTGAGAACAAGAGAGATGAAAATTAGGAGGAAAAACATGCAGAAATAGTAGAAGCAGGCTTAGCATTTGCTTTTCACTTTGAGCAGAAGGGAAGCCTGGAAGTGCTGCCTAGGTCCAGGCTTTAAGGGATAATGCATGCAAGAGAGGGTGGTGACAAGCCAACAGGACCGAGTTCATCCAGAGAGCAGTCCCTTCAGAGTCATCTCTTCGGGGAATGCTACCCACCACCCCGTGTCCGTCAGGAACTCTGATGGCAAACATTTCTAAAAGAGTGGACCAGACATTTCCTTTAATACTTTCTCTGTTGGCAAATCTTTGTCCTGTCTGGGGTAGATTGAACTTTTGGAAACAGCCACAAGTTATTCACAACCAATTGCTGTGAATTAAGAAAACCATAGCTGATTTCCCCTTTGTGGATCGTATGCTGATTCTTACATCAATCTGAACAGAAGCAATCTAAAGCATGTTCTAAGCCAGGCACCTGTGCAGTGCTTCCCACAGCGACTAGGGAGGATAAAAGTTACTTACCGACGTAAGCTGGAGACACACAACTGTATCCTATCATCATGTTTTGCAGCATTCACAATTCCCAGATAATTCTCCTCTCATGGTTTTGCTGCTGCTGCTGTTCAGTAGTTAAGTCGTGTCCAACTCTTTTGTGATCCCATGGACCGCAGCTTGCCAGGCTCCTCAGTCCATGGAGTTTTCTAGGCAAGAATACTGAATTGAGTTGCCATATCCTCCTCCAAGGGATCTTCCCAACCCAGGGACTGAAACCCGTCTCCTGCTGGTCAGGCAGATTCTTTACCACTGAGCCACTTGGGAAGCCCCTCACAACTTTAAACACCCTCAGAAAAGTGCTATGAATATCTCTGGAAGATCAACACTAATTTCCTGCTGCTTCTTGTATCTGCAGATGTTGCTGTTGCTGACAGTGGTTGTCGTGTAGACCTAGCTTTGAAAAAGGCTCTGAGATCAATGTTCTTTTCAACTTGTACCAAGACCAGGTGCTCTTTGAGAATAAAGTGTAGATGCCACTAAGCCTGGCACTGGGATAACTCTGTAAATCAGACTCAGGCACCTCTTACCTCATGTACTTCCAACTGCCCTCAGGTCCCCCGGTGTAATGCACAAAGACCAGAGGCAATCATCAAACCATCATTTCCCCAAAGATCCATATTTATCAGATGTACAACACTCCATGAGTATCACAGGATGGTTATAATATTCCATTTAGAGCATTTTCCTATTTCTCAAATAACTATTTGGCTTTGTCTTCTTTTGAGTGTCTCCAGGACTGTAGTTTTAATTTCAAGGAAATGGGCTAATTTTGAGCTGTATTAATCAGAAAATGAGGCCACTTAGACAAAGATAGTCATGTGCAAGAAAAGGACTGGTGCCCCTTTGAAGAGAGGGTGACCCTCGGCTCTCAGCTGAATATCTGCCTCCTGCTTTTCTACCATCTCTTGTCTTTGGCCAGAAGCAACAGGACCTAGAGGCAAAAAGGTCCAGGAAAGGAATTTAAGAGGTGAAAAGAAAGCCCTTTCCTCTCTACCCCTGGAATCCAGCATTCTCCCCTCCAAATTCTGGACAGATTAAAGAGAATTACAGAAAAAATAGAAAAGAAAAATGTTTTCAAGTTTCTATCTAAAGCAAAGACTCTTTAAGCTTTGGATAAAAGAAAGTATTTTAGAAGACAAGAAAAATGTTTTCAATCTTTGCTGTTTATTTTACAATACTGCATGTTTACAATAGACAAGAAAAGAGTAGGGGGAAAACCCAGTTAAATATATCTTATTTATCTTTGACCATCACCTTAAGTAGCACTTATTTTTCAGATATTGGAATGCCATAACAAATCTAAATATATATTAAATACATTTTATACAATGCATATATTGAAATTTACATACAAAAAATTTTATGTTTATATTAGATATACAATTCAATGAGTTTGGATATATGTGTAAATACTCATGTAACCACCACTCTGACAAATAGACAACAATTCTGTCACCCAGGAAGTTCCTAATACCACCTCCCAGTTAATCTTCACCCCCTACAGGAAACCACTGTTCTGATTTCCAGCCTATAGATTAGTTGGTCCATTCTTAAATTTTTTTACAAATGCAATCATACCATAAGTACTAGTATGCCTGGCTTTTTTTACTATAATACTTTTTTGTGATTTATTCATGTTGTTGCACGTTATCAGTACATTATTTTTTATTGCTGAATATTCTATTGTGTGAACATGCAACAATTTGTTTATCCGTTCTGTTGATATTAGAGCTGTCATCAGTTTTTGACACATGAATAAAGCTGCTATGGATATTCTCATTCAAGACTTTTTCTGGACATTATGTTTTACTTCTGTTGGATAAATACTTAGGAAAGGCATGGAACATTTGGGCCATAGTGTGGATGGCTGTGTAACAGTTTTCCATGATGACTGGGTTATCTAACACTTCCACTGTGTAAGAGTGTCAGCTGCTTACTGGTTCTCACCACATTTGGCATTGTCAGGGGGAGAAACTGTCAGGGGAAGAAACTGTCATTGGAGTTTAAATTTGCATTTCCTTGGTGACTAATAATGTTGAACATCTTTTCACTCCTTTTTAAACCATGTTTATCTTCTTTTGTCAGGTATCTGTTGAAGTCTTTTGCTCATTTTTAATTGGGTGGTCTGTCTTTTTGTTATTTATTTATTCCAGTTCTTTACATATTCTTGATGTAAGTGTTTTGTCAAATATACATATTGCAAAAATTTTTCAACAGTCTGACTTGTCTTTTGGTTTTACTGCTGCTGCTGCTGCTGCTGCTGCTAAGTCACTTCAGTCGTGTCTGACTCTGTGTGACCCCAGAGATGGCAGCCCACCAGGCTCCGCCGTCCCTGGGATTCTCCAGGCGACAACACTGGAGTGGGTTGCCATTTCCTTCTCCAATGCATGAAAAGTGAAAAGTGAAAGTGAAGTCGCTCAGTCATGTCTGAGCTCTTTGCAACCCCATGGACTGCAGCCTACCAGGCTCCTCCACCATGGGATTTCCCAGGCAAGAGTACTGGAGTGGGGTGCCAGTGCCTTCTCCATTGGTTAACGGTGTCTATTAGAAGAAGAAAATTTAAATTTCCAAAAGGTCTAATTATCAATTTATAATTTGTTTAGTGCTTTTTTGTGTCTCTGCTCTGAGAAAATATCCCTAATCCCGAAGTCATGAAAATAATCACCTAAATTTTTTTCTAGAAGTTTTATAGTGTTGGCATTTATGTTTAGGTCTATGATAGGGGACAAGGTTCATTTTTTTCTATACATTTATCTAATAGTTACAGCACCATTTGTTGGAAGGACTTTCTTTTTCTAATTGAATTACATTGGTAACTTTGTAAAAACTCAATTGATCATCTAAGTGTGGACTCTCTATTCTCTTCCATTGACCTATTTGCCTTTGTGCCAATACCATCTGTCTTGATTGCCATTGTAATCTTGAAATCAGATTTTGTGGATCCTCCAACTGTTCCATTTCAAGATTGTTTAAGCTATTATAGGTTCTTTCAGTTCAGTTCAGTCGCTCAGTCGTGTCCGATTCTTTGCGACCCCATGAATCGCAGCATGCCGGGCCTCCCTGTCCATCACCAACTCCCGGAGTTCACTCAGACTCACGTCCATCCAGTCAGTGATGCCATCCAGCCATCTCATCCTCGGTCGTCCCCTTCTCCTCCTGCCCCCAATCCCTCCCACCATCAGAGTCTTTTCCAATGAGTCAACTCTTCACACGAGGTGGCGAAAGTACTGGAGTTTCAGCTTTAGCATCATTCCTTCCAAAGAAATCCCAGGGCTGATCTCCTTCAGAATGGACTGGTTGGATCTCCTTGCAGTCCAAGGGACTCTCAAGAGTCTTCTCCAATACCACAGTTCAAACACATCAATTCTTTGGTGCTCAGCCTTCTTCACAGTCCAACTCTCACATCCATACATGACCACAGGAAAAACCATAGCCTTGACTAGACGGACCTTAGTCGGCAAAGTAATGTCTCTGCTTTTGAATATGCTATCTAGGTTGGTCATAACTTTTCTTCCAAGGAGTAAGCATCTTTTAATTTCATGGCTGCAGTCACCATCTGCAGTGATTTTGGAGCCCCCAAAAATAAAGTCTGACACTGTTTCCACGGTTTCCCCATCTATTTCCCATGAAGTGATGGGACCGGATGCCATGGTCTTTGTTTTCTGAATGTTGAGCTTTAAGCCAACTTTTTTACTCTCCTCTTTCACTTTCATCAAGAGGCTTTTGAGTTCCTCTTCACTTTCTGCCATAAGGATGGTGTCATCTGCATGTCTGAGGTTATTGATATTTCTCCCGGCAATCTGGATTCCAGCTTTTCTTCCAGCCCAGTGTTTCTCATGATGTACTCTGCACAGAAGTTAAATAAGCAGGGTGACAATATACAGCCTTGACGTACTCCTTTTCCTATTTGGAACCAGTCTGTTGCTCCATGTCCAGTTCTAACTGTTGCTTCCTGACCTGCATACAGATTTCTCAGGAGGCAGGTGAGGTGGTCTGGTATTCCCATCTCTTTCAGAATTTTTCACAGTTGATTGTGATCCACACAGTCAAAGGCTTTGGCATAGTCAATAAAGCAGAAATAGATGTTTTTCTTACATTTCCATTAAAAATTTTTAATCAACTTGTCATTTTCTACCAAAAGACATTGAGATTTTAACTGGCACAACTTTGAATTTATAGATAAATTTGGAGAGAACGGACATCTTCCTACGGTAGGTAAGCATGGTGTCTTTCTCCATTGGTTTAGATTTCCTTAAATTTCTTCATGATTGTCAGGTCGTTTTCATGGTAGAGTTCTACATGCATTTTGAGAACTCTAATTTTTTTTTGTTTTTTGATGCTATTCAAAAGAGATTTTTAAATTTCCATTTTTATGTGCTTGCTGTGAGTATATAGTAATACATTTAACTTTTGCATACTGACCTAGTAATCTGTGACCCTACTAAACTCACTTATTAGTTCCAGTGGTTGTTTCGTAGATGCTTTATATGTGTTTGTGTCAGCTGTAAATACAGTTTTTCTTCTCCCTTCCCAATCTTTATGCCTTTTATTGCATGGTTGCAATCATTATGGCTCTAGTACAATGTTGAATAAAAGTGAGAACATTCTTGCCTTTTTCTTAGGAGAAAACATTCAATATTTCATCATTATGTATATTAGCTACAGGTTCTTCATAGGTGACTTTTATCAGAATGAAGAAATTCCCTTGTGTTCCTAGTTTTCTGAGATTTTTATTATGAATGAGTGTTGCATTTATTTTTTCTTTTTTTTCAAATGCTTTTTCTATACATCTACTGAGGTGGTCACATGGTTTTTCTTCTTTATTCTGTTGGTACAATAAATTATGTTGGTTGATTTCCAATATGAAACCAACATTGCACTCATGGGATAAATCCCATTGACTCGACGTATTGTTCTTTTTATACATTGCTGGATTAAATTTGCTAACATTTTGTTAAAGATTTATGTATCCGTATTCATGACGGATATTGATCTGTAATCTTCTTTTCTTAAAGCATCTCTGTCATATTTTGGCTTCAAGATTGTTTATTGCTGGTGTCATCAAATTGGAAACTCTGCCCTCCTCCTTTGTGTTCTGAAAGGATTTATGTAAGATTGAAACTATTATTTTTTCCTTAAATGTTTTATTGAATTTACCAATGAAACTATCTGGCTCTGACATTTTGCTTATGGGGAGACTTTTAATTAGAAATTCAACATCTGTAATAGACAATATTTATAAAAAGGGACCATTAAATTTTTGTATTTATTTTCATGTCAGTTTTGATCATTTGGATTTTTCAAGAAATTGTCTCATTCCACCTAAGTTGTCAGACTTAGTGTCATTATTTATAATATTCATTATCTTTTTAACATCTGTAGAATCTGTGATGATTCTCTTTCATTGCTGATACTGATAATTTGTTTTCTTTCTCTTTTTTTCTTCTTAATCAGTCTTCCTAGGGTTGTCAACTTTATTTTTTTTTTTTGATTTAATAAAGTTTTATTTTTCAAAATGTACAGCTGGTGGGACCTGTTCATGCATCTTCACCAGCAGCTGGGGCATCTCCACCCTTGTTGTTTCTGGTGTAAATCACTTGAGCTCTGTGCTTTGAAACCAGTTTAATAAGTCCTTTACTAAGGAGTTCCTGAAGGGCTGCTCTGGCCAGGGAACCACGAATCTTCAGTCTCTCAGAGACCACAGCTGGAGTTATAAGCTTATAGTTGGGAATTTCTTTACAGAGTTTGTCATATGTTGCTTTGTCAAACAAGACTAGGTTATTGAGCTTGTCCCGAACTTTGCCTTTGGACCACTTCTTCTTTTTGGCCTTGCCCCCAGATTTGTTCACTGGATCTTTGTCTTTCTTGACCGACTTTCCGGCATCTTTCTTCTTCTTGTCGTCCTTGGGCGGCATAGCGAAGCCCGGAGAGCAGCTGCAACCACTGCCACCTCGCTAAGATGTCGGACAAAAAGCAAGGTTGTCAACTTTATTAATCTTTTTCAGAGAGCCAACATTTGGATTTGTTAATTTATTATTTTTTAAGGTAGACATGATGTCCGTCTAGTCAAGGCTATGGTTTTTCCAGTAGTCATGTATGGATGTGAGAGTTGGACTGTGAAGAAGGCTGAGCGCTGAAGAGTTGATGCTTTTGAACTGTGGTGTTGGAGAAGACTCTTGAGAGTCCCTTGGACTGCAAGGAGATCCAACCAGTCCATTCTGAAGGAGATCAGCCCTGGGATTTCTTTGGAAGGAATGATGCTAAAGCTGAAACTCCAGTACTTTGGCCACCTCATGTGAAGAGTTGACTCATTGGAAAAGACCCTGATGCTAGGAGGGATTGGGGGCAAGAGGAGAAGGGGACGACCGAGGATGAGATGGCTGGATGGCATCACCGACTCGATGGATGTGAGTCTGAGTGAACTCAGGGAGTTGGTGATGGACAGGGAGGCCTGGCGTGCTGCGATTCATGGAGTTGCAAAGAGTCGGACACGACTGACAGACTGAACTCAACTGAACTGAAACTTACATTCTTTTATTTATTTATTTTGGCTGCGTCAGATCTTAGTCGCACATGCAGGGTCTTCCATCTTCATTGTATTTTTAGTTGTAGGAAACAAACTTTTAGTTGCATCATGTGGGGTCCAGTTCCTGAAAAAGTGGAAGAAAGTTAGTCACATGGTCGTGTTCAACTCTTTGCGATCCCATGGACTGTAGCCTGTCAGGCTCCTCTGTCCTTGGAATTCTCCAGGCAAGAGTACTGGAGTGGACTGCCATTTCCTTCTCCAGGGGATCTTCCTGACCCTGGGATTGAACCCAGGTCTCCTGCATTGCAGGCAGATTCTTTACCAATTGAACTTTAAGTAAGTAAATTAAATATGTACTTTTAAACATAGATCATTTTAATGGGCTTGATATACCACACTGCTGTGTGAGATAGCCACACCCAAAATGAAAGCTGGCCCTCCTGCAGCGTGTAAGAAGAAATCCACAAAAGCCATTCTTTGTACTATGGCAGTAATATTCCATGAACGCTGTCTGTAAATATATATTAAAGGAAAAGAGAAGTGTTGTAGCAAAGAAAATAATTTGCTAGTTTCAAAGTATATCTCCATCTCTATTTCCTTTCTATGCAATTATCTTACATATTTTCAACATGTGTTATCTGCAGAGAGCTCTATGAATGCTATTAGCATAAGTGGTCCTCAAGCCAAAAATACTGAAGCGGCTTTGAAAGACACATACTGCAAACTGCCATGCATTCTGTTGCTTTGTGTGAGACCATTACCTGCGTATCTGAACTTGACTAAAGGTCTGACCATTTATGGTATAATCCCATGAGGTTTCTCAAATGCTTTAGTACTATCTGATACATGTCAAAAGTGGATTATCTGGTCATTTCCTGTCACTACTCTCTTCCCATGAAAAGTAATTCAAACTTCAAACAACCTTGGCGCCTGCACTGGAAGCGAAGTCTTAGCCACTGGACCAGGAGGGAAGCCCCTATCATTTGTTTTTTATTTTGTTGATTTCCGTTCTTATCATTATTATTTTTTCTGCTACTCACTTTGGGTTTAACTCACTCTTTTAGTTCTCCAGGTAAAACAGGTCATTAACTTTAAATCTTTCTTCCTGTAAGCATCTACTTCTATAAATTTTACTCTAAGCACTGCCTATCTGCAGTCTTTCATTTTTGATATATTGTATTTTTATTCAGCTTGAAATAGTCCCTCACTCTTCTAGTGATTTCTTCCTTGTTATGGGTCCCAAATATGTGGGACTTTTCTAGTTATTATTATTGATTTCTAATTTGTTTCTGTTGTCAAAAGAGAACATACTATATAAGACTGAAAGGTACCAAGACTTATTTTATGGTTCAGCATAGAGTCAATTTTGATAAATTTTCCATATGTACTTGAAAAGAATTGATGATGTTTGTGATAGACTGAACAGTGGCTCCAAAGTTAACTGTGCCCTATTTCCTAGAAGTCTTATGTTACCTTATATGATGTATTCGTCAGGTTCTTCACAGAAACAGAACTAATAGGCTGTGTGTGTGTGTAAAGTTAGAGAGAGAGAAAGAGATTTTAACGAACTGCGCTTGTGCAATTGTAGAGGCTGGAAAATCCAAAATCTGCAGGGTAGCTGGCAGGCTGGAGACCTAGGAGAGAGCCGCAGCTTGAGTCCAAAGGCCATTTGCAGGCAGAATTCCCTCTTCTTCGAGGGAGGTTGATATTTTTCTATTAAGGCTTTGATGGATTGGATGAGGCCCATTCACATAACAGAGGGTAATCCATTTCACTCTAAGTCTACTGATTCAAATGACAATCTCATCTAAAAAATGCCCTCACAGAAACATCTAGACCCAGTGTCCAGATACCGTGGTCTAGTTAAGTCGACACACAAAATTCACCACCACACATGGCAATAGTCTTTGCAGACAGGCTTATGTTAAGAATCCTGAGATGAGAAGATTATCTTGGATTATCCATGTGGGCCCTAAATGTGATCACAAGAGTACTTATAAGGGAGGCAGAGGGAGATCTGATCAGAGAGATGGAAGAGCAGCTGATGTAATGATGAAGCAGAGAGAAATGTGAAGAGCCATGAGCCAAGCAATATAAGCTGGAACCTGCAGGAGGAAACAGGTAGAAGCTGGAAAAGGAAAGGCAATGGATTCTCCCCTAGAGCCTCTGGGGTGGGCACACCCAGGCACCTTGGTTTTGGCCCCATGAAACTCATTTCCGACGTCTGACCTTCAGAGCTATTGATAGAAGAGAGTGAATGTGTGTTGTTTTGAGCCGACTAATACAGATTTTGCCTGGAAGTGGGTGCTGTTATAGGAGAAGGCAATGGCATCCCACTCCAGTACTCTTGCCTGGAAAATTCCATGGACGGAGGAGCCTGGTGGGCTGCAGTCCATGGGGTCCCTAAGGGTCGGACATAACTGAGCAAATTCACTTTCACGCATTGGAGAAGGAAATGGCAACCCACTCCAGTGTTCTTGCCTGGAGAATCCCAGGGACGGGGGAGCCTGGTGGGCTGCCGTCTGTGGGGTCGCACAGAGTCGGACACGACTGAAGCGACTTAGCAGCAGCAGCAGGGATGCTGTTATAACAAACACCTGAAAATGGAGTAGCTTTAGATTTGAGAAAGGGATAGAATCTAGAATTCTGAGAAACATGATAGAAAAAGCCTAGATCGTTGTGAGCAGACTATTAGTAGAAATATGGTTGTTAAAGACACTGTCAGTGATGGCTCAGACACAAGTGAAGAGCACAGTAGAAAAGCCCACGTAATCTTAGAGAATACCTAGATTATCATAAACAGACTGTTGGTTAAAAAAAACGTGGATGTTAAAGGTGCTGCTAGCAAAGGTTCGGAGGAAATGAGGAACATGTGACAGGAAATTGAAGGAAAGAGAATCCTGACTCTATCAAGGCAAAAAGCCTAGCGGAATTGTGTCCTCCAGGCCTGAAGACAGCAGAGCTTGCAAACAAGGCACCTGGATGTTCAGCTGAGGAGGTTTCCAAGCAAAGGGCAGAAGGTGCAGCCTGGTTTCTTCTCGCTGCTTACAGTAAAATTCCAGAGGTCACAGATAAACTGAGGGAAGAACTGTTAAGCAGGAAAGAACCAAGACTTGATGATCTGGGAAACTCTCAACCTATCCCAGATTGCAAAAGATGCTAATTCGGAGATTGACTGTCTGAAAAGCAGACTGTGGAGAGAAGGCCGAGGGTGTGGTTGGAGAGCCACGTTAGCACTGAAGAGATGAGAGACGTGACCGGGCATCCCCTCGGCCACTTGAGCAGAAGCCAGAAGCCAAGAATAGAGGTGGGGGACTCCAGGAGCCTCTTGTTTCATGGTGTGAATCTCCATGACATACACAAGGGTTTTCAGAACGTTCAAAAATTGCCAACTCAAACTGAGAGGGTGAAATGAAAGAAAGTGGTCACCAAGCTTCTATAGGCCAGATAAAACTACTCAGCTGCAAACAGATGCCACACTTTTAAGAAAAAGGAAGATGGGGAGGCAGGGGACAGGGCAGGGAACCTAATGGGAGTTTGGCTGGTGGGGTTTCAAAGTTGCTTGGGGCTGGTGACTCTCTTTTTCTTCTGTTCTCTCCCTTTTCTTTTGTATATTTATTTGGCTGCGTTGGGTCTTCGCTGTGGCAAGCAGTATCTTTCATTTCAGTGCACAGACTTTCTAGTTGCGCTGCCTGGGCTCAGTTGTTGCGGCAATTCTCTCCCTTTTGGAATGGGAACGTCTATAGCTATTATCCTGTACCTGTCCCACAACTGTATTTTGGGAGCAGATAACTTGTTTTCTAGTTTTACAAGCCCAGAGATGGAGAGGAATTCTGCTCCAGGATGGATCATACCCAGTGCCACTGATTTTAGATGATAAACATGATGAAATTTTGAGCTTTATCGCTGATGATATTTAGACAACATCTGGGGCTTGAGATGCTGCTGTCGTGGGTTGAGAAGTAGGAAGACACCTGGATGGGACTGTTTGGTGTGCAGGATAGACATGACTATGAGAGCTGAGGGTTGGGCTGTGGTTGACTAAGTAATGATCCCCCAAAATACTCAGGTTCTAATCCCTGGAACTTGTGACTATTACCTTATGTGGCTTTAAAGCAAACCTCAGTCCTCCTCCAGGGCATCTCCCTTTCACTCTCACACTACTATGACATTCACAGCGCTCCTAGCACTAGATGTGTGAGAGTTTTTCCCACACTAAGCAATTCTTATGACACTGGCTAGGTGTCTGGTTTCTTCTGATCTTTTGTGTTAGCTCAGAAAATATTCAGAGCAAATATCTGAAAGGGGCCAACTTAAAATCTATCATTATGCAATGCCCTTCATGGGACTTTCCTGGTGGTCCAGTGGTTAAGATGCCACACTTTCAATGCAGGGGCCCAGGTTCAATCCCTGGTCAGGGAACTGTCCCACATGCCACAACTACATCAAGAATTCACATGTGTGACCAAGACCTGTATCAGCCAAATAAATAAATAAAATGCCCTTCATCTCTGGTGAAGAGGTCAGCCATGGCTTTGGGGGGAATTTACATGCAGATTTGGGGAGCCCTCTGGGGGGGGCCTCCCCTCTTTGGCTCCTTCTTCCCAGGATGGCCTCCCTCAATTTCCAGTTCTTCTGCCGGCCTCAAACCCCATACACTGGTCCCTGACTATGTGCCTTAGGATAAATCTGATTGTGTCTATGACTCACTGTGGCTTTCTACTTGACAACATGTAATGAAATTAAATATTGTCCAAATGTATACACATTAAAGGGGCTTCCCATTTGGTTCAGTGGTAAAAAAATCCATCTGCCAATGCAGGAGACGCGGGTTTGATCCCTGGGTTGGGAAGATCTCCTGGAGGAGGAAGTGGCAACCCACTCCAGAATTCTAACCTGGAAAATGCCACAGACAAAGGAGCCCGGCGGGCTACAGTCCATGGGGTTGCAAAGAGTCAGACACGACTGAGTGACTGAGCATGAACGCATATGTATGCGAAAAGGTAAACTGAGGGACATTAAAAAAAAGTTTGAGTTCATGTTGATTTGAATTGGACAGCACCAAACCAAAGGTGATGAAGAGCTTTCCACTGACAGGAGCTAGGGAGGGGTTTGACAGAGAAGAAGCAAAGCAGGGAGATTATTTGATTGGCCAAAGCGGAACAGTTAGTTGCCTTATTTGGAAAAGCCAAGTTGGCTGTTCGCAGTTGGTGGCTCTCAAGTTTCATTTTCGCTGATTGAAGTGCATTAACTCTGGCTTAGGTTTTGGTTTGCTTGCATGGGGCACCAAGGCATTAGAGCCAATTCAGTCTCATGGCCTCCTTGTTTAATTTCCTTAACATCCATTACATCTTTCCCCTCCACGTTCAGTGAAGTCATTCCCCACAGGGAATGACTACTGGACAGTTACTCCTTTCCTTCCCAAACCCAAACGTGTAGAATGGTACACACAACCAGGGAAATAGCAAAGCGGAAGACAGGCTATTAAAAAAATGTTTTCTGAGCTGTCTACAAAGTATACAGTGTTAACTTCATAAATCTTGTAAGAACATGACAAGATGATATGCACATCCTTAAAGAAACAAACACCAAAATGCTAAGCCCACCCGCTACGTAGCATAGAAACATGGAACGAAGGTAGAGACCCGAGAGAAAACAGCTTCAACTGGATGGTTTTCCAAGCATGATCTGCAGATCGCTAGGGCAACATGATTTTCATACTAATACTAAAACTTTATTATTACTCTTTCTCACCATGTTGACATGGGCACTGATGGAACAAAAGCAATGGTAGATAAAAATTCTGGGGCCTGAGTGTGGGGGAAACTCAGTGGCACAAAACAGTACTGGTCACCATTATAACAGTCATGGCCACGAATCAGTGACTTTTTAAAAGTGCCAGATTCAGCTGAAAACATACAGAAGAAAGCAGTAAAAATTGCCAATTTTGTTTAATCTCTACCCTTGATTGTGTAATATTTTCATATAACATATCTGCATAATATTTTGAATATTCTGCATAGTGAAATGGAAAGTCGGCATCAAGCCTTACTGCTACAATCTGAAGCGTCTTGGTCATCTCCATGAAAAGCACTTCTGTGATTATACTCATATGTAAGCTGCAGTAGCTGCTTTCTCTAGAGAATATCATTTTTGCTTGGAAGTATGACGGACAACTGAAAGTTATTCAGACTTGTGTATCTGGCAGACATTCTCATGAAAATGAACAAAGTGAGCCTATTATTTCAAGGAAAACAACTGATGGGAAAATGCTGACGGCATGTGTTGCTAATGACATGAGAATTCTAGAAAACTTGTATCTGCCATAGGGACTTGAAGAGCTTCCCAGCTATTTTAGAGAAGACTACTGGTGATATTAAAATTTTGTATTTTTATATCATATAATGAAGAATGTCAACATTTGGAAGAGTTGCATAGTTCAGTGAATCAATGTTTTTCTAGACACTCAATATATGATGTTATAAAATCATGCATGGGTAAAAAGATCCATTAAAGTGCAAGAGAGATCAATGGATTTTAATGTAACGGATATGAAAAGTTCATTGATATCATTTTGGGCTCCACTCTGCAACTAACAATTAGGAAATTACAACTGTTAAATTTAGTGCAGTATCAGAATGATCCCCAGTGATCTGAGAAGGCTACTGAAGCTCTCTTACATTTTCCAACTTTAACAATACACAAGGCCAAATTTTCTTTATATACTTCAACCAAAGCATCTTATCACAAAAGACTGAATGTAGAAGCAGATGTGAATATCCAATGGTCTTCTTAGAAGCTGGACATTACAGAAATCTGCCAAAATGTTATGTTAGTTATCTCTTGATGTTATTAAAACAAAAACAAAAACCAACACAGTCACTTAACAACACACACTGCCTTACAGTTCCCCAGGGCAGAAGTCCAATACACCTCTTATGGGGCGAACATCAAGGTGTCAGAGGGCTGTGCTTCTTTCTCAAGGTTCTAATGAAGACTGTTTCTTCGCCTTTTCTAGCTTCTAGAGGCCACATGCTCTCCTTGGTTTGAGGTCTCTTTCCTCTCTATTCAAAGACAGAAACACTACATTCCCCTCTGACTCTTTAGTGGTTGCATCTCCTTTCAACCACAGCCAGGAAAGGTTCCACACTTTTAAGGATTCATGTAACTAAATCCACCTGGACAATCTAGGAAGATTCCCCATCTTAGGGTTCTTAACCCCAATCACGTTCACATATCCCTTTTGTCATTTAAGGTCACATATTCACAGGTCCTAGGGAATAGGGTTTAGACGTTTTTGAGGGACATTATTCTGCCTACCACAAATGTAAAACAGTGTCACTTTCCTCACTAATTCTTTTGGGTAAAATACAGTTATTTTCTTTAAAACGTTAACATATCACTGGTTGTTATTACTTTAAAATGAAAACATTTTTTAACTTTCTCAGTTTTAATTTCTAATGTGATAAATATTGATAGATACAATTCACATAAACAAAAGCTTTTTTGGAATTCTCAGTTTTAAGAGCATAAATCAAACTTTTAGCAAATCAAAAAAAAAAAAAAACTTTTAGTAAAACTCAAAATGGATTAAAGACTTAAACATAAGACCTAAACCATAGGTTTTAGGAAATCATAAAACTCCTAGCAGAAAACATTGGCAGTATGCTTTTCGACATTGGTCTTAACAATAATTTTTTGGATCAATTTAAGCAAGGGAAACAAAAGCAAAAATAACCAAATAGGACTACATCAAACTAAAAAGCTTTTGCACAGCAAAGGAAATGATCAATAAAATGAAAAGGACACCTACTGAATGGGGGAAGGTATTTGCAAAAAATACATCTGATAAGGAGTTAATATACAAAATATTTGAATATAATATATCCAAAATGAACAATTCAACATTAAAAAGAAACCTAATTAGAAAACAAGCAGAGGAATTAAACAGACCTTTTCCCAAAGAAGATATACGGATGACCAACACACATGAAAAGATGCTCAACATCATTAATCATTAGGAAAATGCAAAGCAAAACCACAATGAGATATCACCGCACACCTGTCAGAATGGCTGTTATCAAAAAGATAAGAGATAACAAGTGTTGGCAAGGATGTGGAGAAAGGGGAACCCTTGTGCATTAGTGGTAGCAATGCAAATTAGTGCAGCCACTATGGAAAACAGTATGCAGGTTCCTCAAAAAATTAAAAATCATTTACACTTGGGCTGCTTCCCTATCTCGGCTATTGTAAATACTAGTACAGTGACCACGGGCGTATGTATCTGGAGTGTGTATACCTCTTTGACGTTGTGCCGTCACTTTCTTTGGATAAATATCAGGATTGGATTTGCTGGATCACATGGTAGTTCTATTTTTAATTTTTTGAGGAAGCTTCAAGTCCCCTGAACAACAAAACCTGAAGCAGAAGCCACCCCTTACTGAACTGAGGTCAGGCTCAGAAAGGCGCTTACTCATCCTTCACAAACCAGCATGCGAAAAGCAGCTGAGAATGAGTCTCAAAGGAGAAGCATGAAGGGAATTAATTCATTAAAGATCATGCAGCCACAGCCCAGCCAATGCTCTGATGTGGAACCTTCTAGGTGGGCTAGAGTGGGCTTACGCATCAGGCCAGACACACTTGAGGTTCTCACTTAATTCTGCCCCTCGTTATCCATGTACATTTGGGAAACCAGTTTTTTCTCTGTCAACTTCCATTTCTCCACGTAAAAGAGCAATAATGTTCTACCTCTCACAGGGTTGCTCCAACAGTTAAGATAAGATAGATAAAATGTAAAGCACATAAAAATGGGATCCAAGAACATCCACTCCCTATCCCTCTTTTTCTTGCCTTAAGGAAGTTGACCACATGGCAGGAATCTAAGAAATGTACAGGCCCTGCTCTAGAGATGGTCACAGGGAGTGAGGAAGAGAAGCCACTAGACCTCTATAATCCCTTGCAGTAGGTGCTGTGCAGAGGGATGCTAGCAGTGAGAGCTGCGTGTGCTTTAGCGCAGCCAGTGGGGCAATGGTGTAAGAGGAATAGGGCTGGAAGCATCTTGTGTATTAAGCAAACTTTGGTTTAGTTCCATCTGAGGGACTCACAAATAACAAGATAAAATTGCTTTTCCTCCCTAAGACAGAGTGTTAGTTGCCCAGTCATGTCTGAATCTTTGTGACCCTATGGACTGTAGCCGGCCAGGCTCCTCTGTCCATGGAATTCTCCAGGCAAGAATACTGGATTGGGTTGCCATTCCCTTCTCCAGGGGATCTTCCCGACCCATGGATGGATACCCAGTCTTCTGTATTGCAGGCAGTCTCTTCACTGCCTGAGCCACCAGAGCAGCTTGAGACAGAGTAAGAAGGTAAGCAATTTTAAGCTAGTGGCCCCACAATTATCAAAGACACAGCTTCTTCCATTTTACTGATTCTCTATCCCCATGGCTGACATGGTCCAAGGTGGCTGCTTGAGCTCCAGCTATCACTACCATGTTCCAGATAGCAAGAAGAATGAGAATAAGAATGAACCCCTTCTCCTTCCAACCTATTAGCCAGAACTTTCTCACACAGCTTCACCTAGAGTGATCTGTGGGATTTCTGAGTGGAGTGGTTCATGGATGGTGGTCCCCATGTCTGGGGCTCTGAGGAGAGGACTAAGTTGGAGATTCACCAACACAGAGGTGACAGCTTGGGTCATGGCTGGACTCCCCAAGAAGAGTGTGCATGGTGAGAACAGAACCCCACTGATACCTGGAAGCAAAAAAAGGGCAGAGGAGGTGAAGTTCACCATGAAGGAGGGAAACAGGAGAGCATGGCTTCAAGGAGAAAACTGTTCAATCAATAGTGTCCACTGGTAAAACTGAGGCTATTTAGGAATGGTGTTATGGCAAATGACAGACAAGGAGCTTCAAGAATCAGTCCCTCCACTTAAGCAACCATTAGGCTTATAAAAACTGGCAGAACCAGCTTTTTTGGACTCTGGAATCTAAAAAAAAGAAAAAAAAAATAGAACAACCAGAGGAGTGACTCATGAAGAAAGAGGCTGCTAAATTTCAGTAAGAAATTGTTGCAGCATTTTTGCTTCCCTACCCACCATCTCCCATTCTCCCAGCAGCAGCCAGGAAGACAAACAGCCTGAATCCTTGCTGTGGCTTGCTGGTGCCAGACTGGGCTACACAGACCTTGTTCTCAAAAATGTGGTTTTCCATTGTGGCCCAGCTGGCAGTCCCCTGAGGCACTGGTACAGAGGCTGACCTTTGCTTCACTTCTCTCAGTCTAGAGTAGCTTCCCAAGGAGCATCTTTTGAAAGGACTTAAAAGACATACAGAAGGTTCCCTGGTGGCTCAGACAGTCAAGAATCCACCTTCAATGCAGGAACCCCAGGTTCGATCTCCCTGGGTCATGAAGATCTCCTGGAGAAGGGAATGGCAACCCACTCCAGTAATCTTGCCTGGAGAATTCCATGGACAGAGGAGCCTGGTGGGCTACAGTCCATGAGGCAGCAAAGAATCAGATACGACTGAGCAGCTAACACACACAGGACCCATAGCTGTCTGCGGCAAGAGGCAGCAGATAGGTTAAGCAGCAGATCAACCAAAAAGTCTGGAAGGGGAAGGCTAAGGAGGAAGATACTGGAAGCAAAAAGGCTTTGAAGTGCCACCTCTTTTACCAGGGAGTCCAGACTGCAACACACAAGTCCAGGGCTAGACACAGGCTCAGAAAAGATCCAAGAGGACCCTAGGCTTGTACTTTTGGCTGAACTTCCACGCAAGCAGAAAGTAAAGAGTAAGGCAGAGTTCAGGTGGCCTGGTTAAGTGCAGCAGGAGTACCCAGTTCAGGACCAATCTATAAAGACCAGGAGAGGTTTCTTCTCACTTTGGGAGTGGGAGGAGTTGGCTCCAGGTGTTTAAGGAGATCTATGTCAAGTCAGTGGCTGACCAACGAGATAGTGGAACGGTAGCCTCAGTGATTACATGTGACAGGAATACAGTCTGCACATGGACTCTACTGAAATGTCCATCAACGGAGAAATGGATAAAGAAGACATGGTACATATATATACAATGAAACATTACTTAGCCATAAAAAAGAATGAACTAATGCCATTTGCAACAACATGGGTGGACCTAGAGATTATCATACTAAATGAAGTAAATCAGACAGAGAAAAACAATTATCATATGATATCACTTACATGTGGAATCTAAAAAAATGATACAAATGAACTTATTTACAAAACAGAAACAGACTTACAGACTTTGAAAACAAATGTATGGTTATCAAATGACCAACCTAGACAGCATATTGAAAAGCAGAGACATTACTTTGCCAACAAAGGTCCGTCTAGTCAAGGCTATGGTTTTTCCTGTGGTCATGTATGGATGTGAGAGTTGGACTGTAAAGAAAGCTGAGCACCGAAAATGGATGCTTTTGAACTGTGGTGTTGGAGAAGACTCTTGAGAGTCCCTTGGACTGCAAGGAGATCCAACCAGTCCATTCTGAAGGAGATCAGCCCTGGGATTTCTTTGGAGGGAATGATGCTAAAGCTGAAACTCCAGTACTTTGGCCACCTCATGAGAAGAGAGACTCATTGGAAAAGACTTTGATGCTGGGAGGGATTGAGGGCAGGAGGAGAAGGGGACGACCAAGGATGAGATGGCTGGATGGCATCACCGACTCCACGGATGTGAGTTTGAGTGAACTCAGGGAGTTGGTGACGGACAGGGAGGCCTGGCGTGCTGCGATTCATGGGGTCGCAAAGAGTCTGACACGACTGAGCGACTGAACTGAACTGAAGTGAACTGAAAGGGGAAAGGTGGTGGCGGGAGGGATAAATTAGGAGCTTGGGATTAACATATGTACACTGCTTGTGTAGTTGGTAAATCATGTCTGACTCTTTGCGACCCCATGGACTGTAGCCTGCCAGGCTCCTCTGTCCATGGAATTTTCCAGGCAAGAATACTGGAATATGTTGCCATTTGTTACTCCAGCTGGGGGGTGGGGGTGGGTACCACTGCGCCACCTGGGAAGCTCACATTACAATACTGAAAGTTCCCAAAATAAGAAATATGCCTGGGCAGTCCTTTCTTGGGGATTCTGCAGAGACAGTTCATACATCAGTTAGAGTTGCAGTTTGTGTCCCTTGAGGATCCTTATACTTTTAAGAACCTATTACTTAATAATTCTTTCTGTTACTTGTAATTAATTTCTCTAATTCATCAATGGTTATTCCTTGGATCATTATTCTGTCTGTCAAAATGCTGACTTGCCCCATTTACATCTTGGACTAATTTCCATTTAAATAGCTCTTTTTAAAATTTGGATTTTTTCCCATTTATCTATAGCCCATTGATTTCTGACAAGGAGGCCAAGACCATTCACCAGAGGAAAGAACAGTCTCTTCAACAAATGGTGTTAGGACAATTAACCACATGCCTAAGAATGAAGCTGGACCTAGACCTCATACCATATACAATAATTAACTCAAAATGTATCAATAATCTAAATGCAAGTTCTAAAACCATAACACTCTTGAAGAAACACAGCGGTAAATTTTAATGACTCTGGATTTGGCAATAGATTCTTAAATATGACACCAAATGCATAAGTAATAAAAGAAAAAACTGATAAACCAGACTTCATCAAAATTAAAGGCTTATGTACATTAAAGGGCTCCCCATGTGGCACAGTGGTAGAGAATCCATATGTTAACACTGGAGATGTGGGTTCGATCCTTGGGTCAGGAAGATCCTCTGGAGAAGGAAATGGCAACCCACTCCAGTATTTTTGCCTGGGAAATCCCATGTTCAGGCTCGGTGGTTGCACCGGGTGGCTGCAGTCCACAGGGTTGCAAAAGAGTTAGACATGACTGAGCAACTGAGCACGCAGATGCATGTGCATTAAAAGACATTATCAGAAAGTGAAAAGACAGCCTACAAAATGGGAGAAAATATTTGCAAATCATGTATCTGACAGGAGTCTGGTATAGAGCAAATATATATAGAACACTTATAACTCAGCAACAAAAAGATAACCTGATTAAAAATGGGCAAAGGACTTGAACAGATATTCCTCCAAAGATATATAAATGGTCAGCAAGTGCAGGATGCTCATCATCACCAATTAACAGGGAGATGCAAAACAAAACCTTTATACCCCCTAGGAAGGCAATAACAATAGTAATAAATTTAATGGGAAATAACAAGTGATGAATGATGCAGAGAAACTGGAACCCTCTGTTCATTGCTGGTAGGAGTGTAAAATGGTTCACCTTTATGGAGAGCAGTTTGACGGTTCCTCAAAAAGTTAAAAATGGAATTTCCATATGATCTAGCAATTCAGCTCCTAGAACTGAAATTCAACTAGAACAACAATTCAACTCCTAGCACCCCCAAAGAATTGAAAACAGGTACTCAGACAAATACATGTACACATATGTTTGTAGCAGCACCACTGACAATTGCCAAAAGGTGGAAACAGCACAAAGCCCCATCAGTGGAAGATCAGATAAACAAACTGTGATATACATGTAACTGAATATTATCCAGTCTTAAAAAGGAATGAAGTGCTGATCCACGCCACAATGTGGCTGAACCTTGAAAACACTTATGCTAAGTGCCAGAAGTCAGTTACAAAAGGTCACATACCCTATGATTTCATTTATATGAAATATCCAAAATAGGTCAATAATCTGCCAGGGACTGAGGAGAGAAGAGGATCTGAAGAAAACATTTCAGTGGGTGGGATGTTTTATTTTGGATTGATGGAAATGTTTTGGAAATAGATCAAGGTGGCTGGGATTGAACCACCTACATATCAAGTGAAGTCACTCAGTCGTGTCCAGCTCTTTGTGACCCCGTGGACTGTAGTCCACCAGGCTCCTCTGTCCATGGGTTTCTCCAGTCAAGAATACTGGAGTGGGTTGCCATTTCCTTCTCCAGGAGATCTTCCCGACCCAGGGATCGAACCCAGGACTCCTGCATTGCAGGCAGACGCTTTAACCCCTGAGCCACCAGGGACACCCACCCTACATATAGGAATATATAAATGCCATTGAATTATACACTTTACATGGTTAATTTTACGTTACATGGATTTCCCCTTAATTTTTTAAGTAGACCTACTCAGAAATATCAGATTACTGACCGACCATCTCAACTCACCCCATGGACCCCAAATCCTGGAAACAACTTGGGTCAATTCTCAGGGCATGAGTAGCAATTTCATCCATGCTTAATTTGATCTAGTGCTCCTGGTAGTTTGGAAGCTCTAGAAAATAGACCAGGAAAATTCTCAAGATGTTAGCTCACACCAGTCTCTAGCGCTCCCTTTTAAATCCTGGGGGTGGGAGGAGGTGGGGGGATGCCGGAACCTAAAACTGCAAGACAGGAGACTGTCCACGAAGCAAACGCACTACCGCCCCATGGTGCGCAAAGCCCTCTCACATTACAGGTGCGGCCTCCACTCCCTCTCAGGTCAGTGCCCAGTCCAACGTCAGGTTCATGCCCCAGTCCCTGCGGCTCACCGTGGGAAGCCCGGCCCCTCGCCTACGCGGTGCCCGGGCTCCAGTGCGGCCGGACGTGGACAGGGGAGCGTGGCGTCGCCGACGGGGCGGGGCCGGGGCGGGCTGGGGGCGGGGCCTGCGCCGGCACCGGGTCTGCCGGGCGCTCGTCCAGCCGCGTAAACACCGCTGGAGCGGCGCGGCGGAGCAGGTGAGCCGGCTGGATGCGGCGCGCGGGTGGGGGCCCGATCGCCCGCCGCTCGGAGGGCGCGAGGTGGAGCTGCACTCCGCAGGCGGGGCCCTGCCCTCCGCACGCCCCTCGCCGCGGCTGGTCGCGCCTCGGGGCGGTTCCGGGGAAGCGGCCCCAGCGGCTGGGGAGGGGAGGGCGCCGGGACCGCTGCGGTGGGGGCTGGCCCGGAACTGGCGAGTGGAAGGAGCGCGGAGAGCGGCTCCAGGCCTCGGGCCTTCAGCGGGGCCGAGTTCTCCCCGCTGCCGGAGCCCCCGCCGGAGTGGGCGCGGTGCGATCTGTTAAAGGGCCGGGACATTTAAAGGAGCAGCGCACGTGGGTCTCAAAGGCGTGCGGACGCGGCACTGTGTTCCTCCCTCCTGGCTGGATGGGCGCCCAGTCTGCCGGCCTGCGACACGCGGCCCCTGGCTCTGCTTGGCAGTGGCAGGAGGGGAGGCGGAGGTCTTTCCCCCGGCGTGAGGAACAGGACCTAAGGACGGGCCTGGGGCCCCTAGTTTCGTTATCTGCGATGTTTAGCTGTTTTTTGACCAGGCATTTATAGCTCTAAGACTCCCAGAATCTAGCTTTTGAAAAGCTGAATGAACCCGAAACAGGAGCTAATTCCCATCCCAAATTTTATCAATGAAGAAACTCAGCCCTCAAAGCTAAAGTGACTTTGTTCAAGGTCACGCAGGTAGGATATATGAGAGCCAGGCTTCGAACCTGTTGTTCTGGACTCTAGTTCTCGTGTCCAGACCTGGGACTAGAGCTCAGCCCTTGGACAGCTGGATGAAATGCCCCAGTCTGTGACTTAATGAGTATTCCCTTTTGACGGTATGAGCTGTGGATTGTTGCAGTAGCTGCATCCTCATTTCCAGATGGGGAGCCTGAGAGGCGGTTCCATCCAGAGCAATCGCAGAGCCACGTTGACCCAAAATTGACAGCGTGGGTTACCAGTCTGTCCTGAGAGTAATTGATCATTATGGACTGGAGCTCTTCGCACATGGATGGCCCTCAGTCAACATAGCCCCTTCTGTAGACACCTGAGTCTCCAAGGACTTCGGCTAAGACCTTTGGTAGTAATTAAAGGCTTTATATAAGCTGCTGCAGGTGTGTGAGCCTCAGGTACCCCTCTGGGTGAATGTGGCTGTGTGGGGGCAGGAAAGTGTGTTAGCAGCTATGTTTTCTGGGCCCAGCTGGTGAAGGGGCCTGAAGTCCTGTCTTCAGCTCAAAGCTGCAGCTTCAGCCACTCATGAGGCAGGCCATCCAGATTCTTGCCTTGGGTGAATGTGGGAGCATTCAGGGCAGAGGCTGGAGGTGGAGGACTTCGTGGGATGTTACTGTGGAGTGGGATGATGGTGCCTTGGGTTTTTAGGAAAAATTCTGTATCATTTGGTGTTGAAGTATTTATGTACCAAGAGTCTGATGTATGCAGGGTTGGGAGGTGATTGCTTTGAGCCTGTCTGTTTGAGGAAGAGGAGGACAAGGAACAGCCTGGCCAGAGGCTGCTGCTCAACTGTGCCTTGGGGCCCTTCACCCCGCCCTCCCCACCCAGCTCCTCTGTGCCTACTCACAGCCCCTCTGCACACATGCACACAGGCTTTGCCAGAACGAGAGGTTCCACCTACCTTGGCCCCTCTCTTACGTCATTGATGGTAATAATGACAATAATGTCACTTATAAGTTTGTTATATACAAGAAAAAGCCATTTTGTACAGTAGTTGTCACAGTTATCTAAAGAGTTTCCATCACACTGAAGTGGAAAGGGGAAGCTAAGGTTTACAGAAGGGGAAACGAAGGTTCAGGGAATTAAGGACCTTGTCCTGTCTGTGGCTTCTGTGACTGTGAGTGCCAGCATTCGAACCCAGCTGGCTGCGTCTTCTGCATCTTTTGAGTTTTTGCTTGGGAGACCTCCCACTCTCACACCCCACCCATGTGCCTGCATGACTGCCCAGGACATTGCTGTGGGATCTCTGTTAGAACCTACTTGGCAAAGCTAAAAAAAAAATTTTTTTTAAAGAAACTAAAGCATTGTGTGTATAGGTCACCTTATGTTTCTATTGAAGACACATTCGGCTGTTTTTCAGCTGTTGATTTGACTTTTAGACACTGTTTAGTTGGTAAGACTGGCAAGGCAACAAATGTTTCTACAAATATTTCCACCTGTCCCTGGACTCCAGCAGCTGGGGGTGGGGCTGGGGGGTGGAAGGCAAACGGCTCTGAGGTTGGCATACCCTCCATGTTGCCCCTGGCCAGGGCCTAGGGGTTTCTCCTCACCTTGAACTGGCCGCATCTGACCTGGCCTTCAAGCCTTGTAGAATCAGCGTTGGCTTCTTGACCAGGAGGTGGTGAGGCTGCTGTGTGATTACAGTCTGGGCAGAAGTAGTTTCAAAGTGATCCTCAGTGAAGACCGGATGTCTAGGAGGGGGATGATTACATTGCCTGGGAGAATGGGTTGCTCATTTGTCTTTGCTAAAATACAGTCTTCTGGAACAATGGGAAGAAAAGTTTAAAGGGCACTCACTTTCTGCTGTACCTTAACCAGAAACTTTCTGACTTTTTAAACATGAAAGCAATATGTGTTCACTCTAGAAAATTCGGGAAACTTTTTTCTTCATGTCATCTGTTAGCCCCTAGTCCAAAGAACCACTCTTAACATGAACTTCCTTACAGTGCTCTATGCACATACCTGTATTCGTGTATTAAAATATTAGAAGTAGGAAACTGAAAGTGAAGTTTTATATCCTGCTTTTTGTGTTAATATGTTATGCCTTCAGAATTTTACCTTCATTGAGTGTTCTTGGAAATACACTGAGTATGTGACCCTCTCAAGTACTTTGAGCAGCAGGGAAGAGCTCCTCAATGGAAGTTTGGAGACCTGAGCCGTAACTGTGGCTTCTGGTCATGGGCCCTTGTCCTTTTGTCCCTCTGGGCTTCAGTTTTCCCAAGTATGAAATGGGGTGCTGACTGGATGGCCCGGAAGGTCCTTGCCAGCTCTGACCTCAGTCTACGGACGTGCCCTTTTGTTTGACAAAATGTTCATGTTGCCAGTATGCCCTGGGCTGGGGCTGAAGAGGAAAACACCCAGGGCCTGAGTAAGGCGTGACCTTGGTACTCAACTCATGTTTGATGGTTTAGCATTTTTGTAGCTTTCCAACGGGGCCATCAGCAGGCTTCTGTTGTCCGCTCTCACTGTGTCTCTGGCTTTATTTCATTATAATTACCACTTATTGAACATCTACTCTGTGCTGGACACATTACACATTAGCTCTAGTTTTTACAGTCACCTTGCAAAGTGTGCCTATCTTACTTTTTACACAAGAGGAGGTGGGTCGTGTGAAGTTAAATTGTCCGAGTATGTGGTTCAGATCCATTGGCTAGCTGATTCAAACTCTTGTCCATTTCTAAGGCTCAGCTTTTTGGCTGCTGTCTTGGTGCTTTTCATTGAAAGCAAAACCACGATTTATGGGAGGCTGCTCTAAGGTGGCTCGGTAGCGCACGGCCAGTGTGGCTAGCTTTGCAGCATCCCTCTGTCACTTCCAAACTGCCCCTTTTCCAGGCTCCTTCAGGAAGTGAGAGAAAACGTTTACTGAGCACTTTTGAGTAGGAAAGGGCAGACAGAGGGAAATCTAGAGCCTGGGTCAAGGTTCAGGAGGCCCCAGAGGGTCACCTGGGGCCTGTGACTCAGGAGAGTGGAGCGGTACTTCAGGGCCTCCCTGGGGGACGTGGGCCCCTGCTCCAGCTGAGGCTGCCTCCCTGTTCTGGGGAAAACCATCCAGCAAGTGATGTGCATCACATTATGGGCTGGATGGATGGACAGATGGGTGACGGTCAGCCAGGCCCATACATGGTCAGGTGCCTGGGCCAGGGGAAATAGGCCGGCAGGCAAGCTGTGGGAATTTCTAAGGGAATTTCCTCACCCCATATAAGGGAAGGCTGGGAATGCAGGAGTCGTTGGAGCTCTGTGAAGTAGCCATGTGACCATAGAAAGTGACCTTTTTAAAACCATTGCTGCCCTCTTTGAGGGAGCACTGAAAATTAAAATGAACAAACAAGACAAAACAGAAACAGATTCATGTTGATGTTTGGCAGAAGCCAACACAGTACTATAAAGTGATTATCCTTCAATTAAAGATAAATTAATAAAAACAAAAAAGTAATGCTGCAATGAATATGGGGGTGCATATATTTTTTTTGAATTAGTATTTTTGTTTTCCTTCAATAAATATCATAAGGAGAATTGAAAAAAAAAAAAAGCAAAAATAGACCAGCAGATCATGGTTACCAAGGGGAAGGTGCAAAATAAAAGAGGATTAAGAGGGACAAACAACCATGTATAAAATAAATGATACAAGAATGTAACGTATAGCGCAGGGAGTATAGCTAGTGTTTTACAGTAACCTTATATGCAATGTAAATCTGTAAAAAATTTTAAGTCACTATGTTGTACACCTGAAACTACTGTAATGTTGTAAGTCAACTGTACTTGAATACTGCAAGAAAGGAGTACTGTTAGGCCTGTGGAGACAAAGCCTTTCTCTTTGCCCCCCCCCCCCCCGCTGTTGACTCCCAATTTTCTTTTGGAACCAAAATTTCCATGTTTTTCCTTGAGGCACTCTTGTTTACGATGGAATTTAAAAATCGATTTCCTACTTAGGTAGGAATCTGTTTCCTAGTTGGGTCCATTGACCTTAAATTTTAAGGTGAGAACCTTTGCATTTTTCTGAAATGAAAATCAGGTTGAGGAAATTGGGTCACCAGGGTTCCATAATAATTGCAGGAACTGCTGACACAGGCAAGGTTGGGGAAATTCCCTGGGTCAGACTCCCTTGGCTTGGCTCGTTCAGCATTTGGATCCCATTCAGCTGATTAATGGGAGTGAATGGTGGCTTCGTTGGATGTTTGGTTTTACATCCTAATCCAAGGAGTTTTCAGCCACAGTGCCTTGTTGTGGAAGGGTTTCCAGGATGTAGTCTGGGGCACCTGTTCCTCCCATTGGCCTCTCTGCATTATCCTGTTGCTTCCTCGGAGAGAGTGGAGAGCTGGTTGCTATGGGGTTGATAGGATTTGACATCAGCAGGAGGAGAGTCGCCCAGCCCCACCCCCACCAGCCTGTGAGTCAGCCTCCCGGCGGGAGTTCTTGGCGTCACTAGTGCTCTGATGTGGACAAACATCTAGCAAGACTGTTTATCTGCGTTTTTTCCCTCCAAGGATTGCAGAGTACCTTCAGGCTTCAGTTCCAACTTAGAAGCCAGAGGAACCCATCCCAGCTGCTCTGTTCTCCTTCAGGAGCCAGGTAATAAGAGGGGTTAGGAGAAGGTGTAAAAGCGGCTTCCCAAGGTACCCTGGGTCCAGTGAGAGGGGATGTGGGAGAAGGCAGCATGGAAGAAAATCTGCCTAAATGTTGATACTTGTTATTTCCCTTTTAAAAATTAATAGCTTTACAAAAAACAGCAGACACAATTCATGTTTTGCTATAGAAGTTTTAAAAAATGCAGAAAAATATCATGTGTCACCCGCAATCTCACTATCCAAAGATAAGCCCCTTTAATGTTGTATAATATTTCTTGCCAGTCCTTCATATATATATATATACATTTTCTAAGAAAAATCAGATGGTTATATCTGTGGTTTTAAATCTACTAAATTTAGCATCTTGGGTTTTTTTTTTTCATGTTAGTAAATAATCTTTGAAGTAAGATTTTTATTAGTCATATATCGGATGGATATATTATCATACAAAGTCAGACATCTTAGTCATTTTCACTTAAAAAAAATTATAAATGACTGCAACAACCATGTTTTCAGATAAATCATTTATTATTTTTGTAGGACAGATTCCGAGAAGTTAGCATTTCAGGATCAAAAGGTATGAGTGTTTTTAAAGCTGTTGATGTTTACTGCCTTCAGAAAGGCTGGTGAAGTTTGTACCAGGGATGCTTGAGACCCAGTTTTTCACACCCTCCTTCCAGGTGGGCATTGCATGCGTACCTTGTCAGTCAGATCACTGCATTCTCCCCCTGCAGCTCTCCTAGTCCGAGAAAGCTCCTGTTGCTCTTCCTCCCCAGTGGATCTCAGCCCAGCCACAGGATATTCAGAAGAAAGGACTGCTCGTTCTTTCACGCCTGCATTCAGTGAGCAAGTTGTGCAGAGCAGCAGGTGTGCTAAGGTGAGTGAGGCCCTGCCCTTGCGACAAGGAGGTGAACTGTTACTGGGCACTTTCAGTACCAAGTTTGGGCCCAGGCTGGGGCATCTCATTACTTGGCAGGAGCAGCTCCAGGGAGGGTTTAACACCAGCCGAAGAATTGCCCAGGGACTGTCTCAAAATGCAGATCCCTGGACCTTTGGCCAGAATGATACTTAGGATCTGCATTTTAAGTAAGCACCCTAACGTAGTGTTTAAGAGCACAGAACTTGACCACCTCAGTCCAAGGATGACTTTGAACTTATCACTTTTAAAATCTTTTTCCTCATCTGTAAAATGAGGAATAACGGTAGCACAGTAAGTGCCCTGCATCGAACAAGTTCTGTTCCAAGAGGCCATAAATCCAATTTGTTTGTAAGTCCAACAAAGTTAGCCTAGGTACCCATCTAACAAAATCGGCTATATAGTACTATACTGTAAGAGGTTTATAATACTTTTCACACAAATAATACATAAAAAGCAAACAAAATTTTTAATCTTACAGTACAGTACCTTGAAAAGTACGCCAGACATGTGAACTCACGCTACTGGCATGCAAACTCATGTTTGAATCTCTAAAAGTGTGCAGGTTGAAGGTTCATATGTAGGGGACTGACTGTATCTCGTTCCTGACTTGTGTTTAGTACACAGTGAGGGCTCAGCAGCTGCTCTGCCACCACCCTTCAGGTGGCCTGGGCCATGTTGAGAAACAGCATCTCCAGCATCTTACAGCTTTCTGAAAGTCCTAAGCCATGCCCTCAGATGCTGGGAGCCCCAGGAAGCACCTCCAGCTGTCCCCACCTCCTCCAGGCCCAGAGGGCTGTGATTAGGATGCCCTTGCTCCAACAGCCAAGACCAGCTCTTCCCGGCCGCAACCTCTCCATGCCCTGCTTTTCTGGGAGTCCTGGGCAGCATCCACGGAGGGAAGGAATCTGCTCAGGGAGCATTTGTTTTCTGGTGAGGAGGCCGTGCATTACATGTGGTGGATGGCAGAGCATGTTTTGTAGTTTTCTGACTTTCTCCCTCTGCAATGCAGTTTCACATGGAAGGGATATAGTCTGTTTTTAAACATGCTCTCCCTGGGTGTGTCCGCAGACTTTGGGAGGCAGACGTGTTTTCCTGGGATTTGGTGTCTGGCTGAAGAAATGGAAATTGGAAAGGACTTAACTCCTACTTGATCGTGGGTCCCCTGCTTTTCTCTCCCCACCTGCCCTGTGGCTCCCTTTCTCCTTTAAGAAGCATCTTAGCCTCTTACTTGTCCAGTCCCCTCATGCTTTGCTCCAGGGACTGAGGCAGCCTGGCTGCCGGCAGCTATGGTTCTGAAGGGTGAGCTCGCCTCTGCCCTGGGGGCTGCAGCCCTGGCGTTTAGATGCAGGAACTCCTGATCCGCTCCTCCAGTCACTGTGAAGATAAATCCCAGGGCCTCTAAAGGCGTGGGAAGAACAGAAGGAGGGAGATGGTAACTAAATTATTAATTCATAGCCCAGACAAAACAAAGTATTGAAAGAGCCGCTACACTGTTCAAGATAGGATGTCCTAATTTAGCTTGAGGTGCAGCCAGCTCTGTGTTCCCTGTCACTCTTTGAGTAAGAATGGACTCAGCGTTGCCACAGGGTCAGTGAGGGCATCTCCTGGGCCCTGGGCAGGTGTATGTTTAGGATTTATCTAGCAGGGCCCACCCTTGCAGAGGAGCGCTTTAGAGTTTTTCTGCCTGGGTCTCCATTAGGTAATTTTTTTCATTACTGTTAGCATAGATGAAGGACGCTAAGAGCTTCCCAGCGTCCCAGCCCAGTCCCTTCTAATGGGGCTCTTAGGTAGACTCTGCTGGTCCCAAGGTCTGGGCGCTGAGGAGCAGATCCTCCTCCTGGGTCCTGGGCGGCACGGGTCCTGGGCGGCACCGCTCCTGGGGGCTCCGGGGAAGAGGCAGGAGGGCTCAGCCGGCCCTCTGCTCCCACCCAGTGCACTCTGGTCACATCCCTCCTTAATTCAGAAACCTTGGCTGCTCCGTCCCCCGGCTAGCTTCAGCCTTCCTCCCCTGGCCAGGCCCCCACGCCCCTCCCTCGGATGGTCCCACCTCCCATCACTGCCTCCGTGGTCCCCACGCTTCAGCCACCTCAGCCTGCTGGGTGTTTCAGAATTTCAGTCAAGGCCCCCATCCCGCCATCTGTTTATGAGGCTGCTTCCAGGTGCCCCACCTACTTCAGCCTCTGCCCGGCAAGATATTCCTAACCTTGTGTCTCATCTCATGTCCCTCTGCCTCCTAAAGACTTGAGACGTCTATTCCCCGCCGTTGATAGACTGCCCCCCAAGTCCTAACTCCAGTGGCACAGCGTCCTGTCACTCTCCTGGAAGTTACCTTATTCTGCTTCCTACGGATGTCACTACTGCTGTCCCTCTTATACTTGTTCCTCTGCTGAACCCAGGGGAGCTGAGCTTGCTCATTTCGAATTCCCTATAGGAGCTACGGGAAAGCCTTCTGTAAGGGCCTGAGTTGGTGAGCAGGATCAGGCTCTGCTGTGGGCCTGGACTTGGGGATGGAGCTGAAGTCCAGCTGGGAGTAATGCAGGCGATGGCCTGGGACACTGTCTTCAAAACAAAGCAGCAGCCTCAGAGTCTCTGCCAAGATGAACAGAACTGGCTGCGTCGGTGGAAGGAACCTGCCTGCCTTCTCCACTTGAAAATCATAGGGACTTCCCTGGTGGTCCAGTGGTTAAGACTTAGCCTTCCAGCGCAGGGGATGTGGGTTTGATCCCTGGTTGGAGAACTAAGATCCCCAACCTAGTGGCCCCCTTCCCCCAAAAAAACCCAAAACATAAAACAGAAGCAATATTGTAACAAATTCAATAAAGACTAAAAATGGTCCATATATTTTTAAAAAAGACACTATAGAAATAGAATAAAAATGATCATAAATTCTGAGGGCCACTGACATGGAGATGAGCTTTGAGACGAGAGCAGACCTGACCGTTCCTACTGGCGTGAGTGTCCCCAGGATCCCAGGAGGCAGGTGATGGGGGAGCTGGCCCTGCTGGCGGCTCAGCTGACCTGCCCAGGGTGTTGGTAGGTGTTCGGGCTGCCCCAGCGTCCACATGATGCTGCTGGGTTCACACGCCACCCAGGGCAGCACAGCAGTGTCGAGGGGACAGGCTCCCTCCTCAGTGGCCCTTTCAGCTTTGGTTTTTCCTGTGGGTCCTGCCCTCAGCTATACTTCCCCAACACACACACACACACACACGCACGCTCCTCTCTTGTGGTCTCAGCTCACTGCTCCCGTGGCCACAGCATCTAAACCTATGATTCTCATCTCCCTCCCCTCCAGCTCAGACCCTGGCCCTCAGCTGCCTCCCAGTCAGCTCCCCGCTTTCAACCATTTACATTCAGCAGATTTCCTGACACCTTGTTCTCCTACCTCCTCCATCCTACCCCCTGCCTGGTCATTGTCCTGGACTCTGTCCTGTTGTGTCCCCAACATCTTGTCTGTATGGATTCTCTCCCCTCACTCCCATCCATCTTGCTGCTACCTTAGGCCCTGTTCACGACCCATCATTGTCTCCAGGGAGGTTACCTTCTTTTTACTCCTTTTTCAATCAGTGACCAGACTGAGATTTCTAACCAGAGATCTGATCTGTCACTGTGTCCTCAGGGGACAAAGCACACCTCCTTAGCATGGCGCTGGAGACCCTTCACTTGTCCACAGCAGCACCCCCCTCCCCAGCCCTGGCAGTGCCAGGCTCGGGCTGAGACGCTCTTCACGCCCTCTGTCCTTCCCTCCCGCCTGGGAGAATCTGTGTCCATCACAGGATGGTATCTTCTTCAGAAAACACTCGTGATCTCTGAGATTTAGTCCCTTCTGTTCCTTTTAGTGAATGCTTGGATTATAGAATTTGCCGTATTGGATTGGTTTTTCTTCTTTTAGGACAGACGTGTCCGTGGCACATGATAGATGGTGGTCAGATATTTGTTGATTGAACACATGAGCGTGCTGAGAGTTTAGAGAGGCCCTGATGTTTCCGGTTGGTAGTTGCGCCCCCATGGCCTGGATCCTCTCTAGCCAGTCCCTCTCAAGACTGCTGCAGCCTCAGTCGTGGCTCCTGGGGACTGTGCTTTTTTCTTAAATGTTTATTTATTTATGGCTGTGTTGGGTCTTCGTTGCTGCTCAGGCTTTTCTCTAGCTGCAGAGAGCAGGGGCTCCTCTCGTTGCGGTGCACGGGCTTCTCGTTGCAGTGACTTCTGTTTTGGAGCATGGGCTCTAGGGCACGCGGGCTTCAGTAGTTGCAGTTTCCAGGCTCTAGAGCACAGGCTCAGTAGTCGCAATGCATGGGCTTCATTGCTCCTCGGCATGTGGGGTCTTCCCAGATCAGGGATCAAACCCGTGTCTCCTGCATTGGCAGGTGGATTCTTTACCACCAAGCCACTCGGGAAGCCCTATAGCAGCCCTTTGACAAGTGCATCCTGGATGGTCGCCTGTGGGCAGGACCTGTGTCCAGGTTTTAAAGTCACCTCTCACTCTCCACTGCCTTTGCCTCTCAGGAGAGTGGCATGAAGACCCCTGTGCTCCTTTTCCAGGCATTTCTGGAGGCAGGGCCATGCTCACATTCATGGCCTCTGACAGCGAGGAAGAAGTGTGTGATGAGCGGACGTCCCTGATGTCAGCCGAGAGCCCCACGCCACGCTCCTGCCAGGACGGCCGGCAGGGCCTGGAAGACGGAGAGAGTGCCGCCCAATGGGTAGGTTCCTGCAAGCAGCCGTGGTCTCCCGACAGGCTGCTGGCGTCCCATATCTCATGGATGGAAACCAGGCCTTCCCTGATGTGGGAGGGAGGGGAAGTGAAGGTGAGAACTGGCCAAAGGGGCTGGTGGCCCACCATGGTGGATCCTAGGTCTGTGAGGGCTTGATCGTGGATTCCGCACATGCACGGCCTGTCACAGACCGACTGTAGTAGACTGCGTGCTCCACCCCGGCCCTGCCCCTTCAGTTCACCTTCCTGAGCAGGTTACTGTTCCCACAGGAACCTGAGAGTGAGTGGATGCTGGGGCAGGCAGCACAGAGGCTGGAGGGAACATTTTTTGGCAGATACTGGAGATGGGAACCGAGAGATTAGCTGATTTCGTGTTTGACTTTTGAGCTGGGGATGAGTTTTAGTTCCTTCAGGCTGCCATAGCAAAAATACCATAGACTGGGTGGCTTATAAAGAGCAGAAGTGTATTTTTCATTGCTCGGGAGATTGGGAGGTCAAGGTCAAGGCGCTGGCAGATCTGGTGTCTGATGAGGGCCCACTTCCCGGTTCATAGGCAGCTGTGTTCCCTCTGTGTCCTCACAAGGCAGAAGGGTTAGTGAGCTCTCTTAGACCCCTTTTATAAGGGTGCGAATGCCATTCTTGAGGGCTCCACTCTCATGACCTAATCACCTCCCAAAGCCTGTATCTCCAACACCATCATGTTGGGCATTAGGTTTCAACATATGAATTTGGGGGTCACAAACATGCAGCCCATAGCAGAAGGGGTGTGCTGCACTGTGAGCTTGCCTCTGCAGCCCAAAAGCCAGGAGATTATAACAGTATGAAGTGGAGCGCGTACTTCGGAGAGTCACTTAGTCAAGCTACCTCCCTCCTCATCAGGGTAAAACAGCATCTGAATTTGCCTAAATCCTATTCTCTATTTTGCCCATTCTAGTATTTTTCTTTCTTCCAGCCAGCCTCATTCCCCTTTGCTGTAACTTGAACTCACTTCTTCTCCTGTCCTCCTCTGGGATCCAAGAGAGATCTCAGCAGCTCAAGGCCACGGCCCCACTACTCCTTAGCCAGTTCTTGCTCGTTGTTTTGTCTTTTATCTCCTGGACTTTTTGTGCATTTCAGTTGTTTCAGTTCCTGTTCATTAACAGTTTTCCTTTCCTTCTCAGTTGAATATCTAGATGGAATTCCCTCTGCAAAAAACTGATACCAAAGAGCAGTCCTGTTTGATTTCTGTTTCACTTGGCTTTGTCTTGGCTGTTACTATAATTAACAAGGCAGCCAGTGATCCTGAACTGTCACAATTCTGAAACACATTCTTGAAGATCAGTGTATGTCAGTGTCTGGCAGGCATCCTAAATGCTGCCTCCTCATTTATACTCTCCCACTTTCCCTAACCTGGATCCTCCCACATGCTCAGTGCCTAGTTAGCCTCCGGCGCAAAGCTGCAAAGTTTGCGTGCTTGATTTTGGCGGGGGCAAAAATTTCAAAGTAATTTCTTTCTCTGCAAATTCCCAGTGCCTTATTTGTTAATACAGTCAAAGAGAGTCCCCATGTGTGCTGACCATTCTGGTTTGTGATTTTTGAACCAAAAATGTTTAGTCTCTGCCTTCCTCCCGTCACCTGGCCTAGCTCCTTCCAAACTAGTATGGCCATGTGACCAGAACTGAGTCCCTTCACTGACGGAGGGGACAGATCTGCAGACCCATTCTGCAGACTGTCCTCGTCCACGGCCACCGTGGCCTCCCTTCCTGCATCTGTGGTGGCTAGTGCCAACTCTCAATCTCTAGTTGTCCTCATAAACTTCTCAATGTCCTGGAATGCCACCACTCCCACATCTAAACTACAGCCCACAGACTGGTTCTTACATCTGAAAAGCGACATTCAAACTTCGCATTTCCAGTTCACACACAACCTTGCTCTGTGTCGGTTGGCCTCCTCTGGGGGGTATTCCGTGGTCCTCACAGCACAGTTTCCCACAGAGAAGCCAGGAGAGTGAGGAGGACCGTGAGGAGGAGGACCCTGACCGCTACGTCTGCAGTGGGGTTCCTGGGCGGCCGCCGGGCCTGGAGGAGGAGCTGACTCTCAAATACGGGGCAAAGCATGTGATCATGTTATTTGTGCCTGTCACGCTGTGCATGATCGTGGTGGTGGCCACCATCAAGTCCGTGCGCTTCTACACAGAGAAGAATGGACAGCTGTGAGTTGGGGGCCGGGGGTGGGTGGGGGAGCGGGACTTGGGGAGGAGGGTATAGCCTGTGTTGGCCACTGTACCTGCGGCCCCATGGCAGCCACAGCAAAGAGCAGGGGTGGGGAGCTGCCCGAGTCCCCACCCTGGTTTGTCCAGAGCCTCCTGGTTGTGTGACCTGCCAGGCACCTTCCTAACCGCTCTCGGCCTCAGTCTCCTCATCTGTATGATGGGTTTGATAGCAAGGTTACCAGGAGAACCGAGAGAGTTAATCCACGTGCAGTGGCCCTGCACCCTGCTCTCACTGCAGGAGGCAGGTTCTCTGCTCCATCCCAGGTGTGGCGGTGCCACCCGTCTTGCATGACCACGGACAAGTCTCTTTTCTCTTTGGGGCTCTCATTCATACTCCCGTGAATGTAAAAACTAAAGAGGACCACACGATTTCTGAGCTCACCCCCAGACTCACAAGGGAGATTTTGTTTATCTTAATAAAGAGAATCCAGGAAGAAGCAGCAGCCTGGGAAAATGGGAAGCTTCCCTCTGCTCCCTCCCCCAGCCTCCCATGGTATCACTTTCTGAGTACCTTCTTGAAACTTTTTTTTTTTAAGGGAGTTTTTGTTACATTTTGTTTATGATTTTGATAATGAACGGAGTAGAGAAAGAAGCCCTCACCCTCAGGAAGCATATAGTCTGTTGGGGACTCAGAGCAGCTCAGGCAAAAAGCATTGAGACCTTGAGAACTTGGCAAGCAGTTTGCTTCCCTAAGAGTATGGGATCAATGAATTGCCTCCTGAGCTTATAGCTGCCGTGCTGTGACTCATGGGGTCACAAAGAGCTGGACACAACTGAGCGACTGAACTGAACTGTGCGGCTGCTGGGCTACATTGGGTGTGGGTAGGGGTAGCAGTTGGGGTGAAGGCATCCTAGGCTTGATGGGGAAGTGGGTACAGAGCTGGGGAATGGGGTCAGCTGTTATAAGCACTTCCGGGAGAGGTTTTAGTTAGTATGGGGGCCCGGGAGGCTGTGGTAAAGACCAGTCAGGCCCTCCCATGTGGCTGCATCAGCTCAGTTAGAAGCTGGAGTTAGGTGCCAGCGAGGCAGGACAGCTGGTGAGGATGGTGGGCAGCACTCACCAGGGCAGCCAGAGTGCGGTGCTGAGGGCTGGGGGTGCCCAGGATGCCTGCTTCTCCCTGGGTTGGGGGGTGTAAGCCGGCCGGGTGCAGAGTTCCAGCCCTTGTCTCCTTCAGCATCTACACGCCTTTCTCTGAGGACACGCCCTCGGTGGGCCAGCGGCTCCTCAACTCCGTGCTCAACACCCTCATCATGATCAGCGTCATCGTCACCATGACGATCTTCCTGGTCGTGCTCTACAAGTACCGCTGCTACAAGGTGAGCCGGTCTGCCTGCTCCCTGCCTCCTGCCTGCCTGCCACGCCTCAGGGCCTCTCATGCAGCAACCCTGGCTTTCATGCTTCAGGGCCTCTTAGAAGCAACCCTGGATTTCATGCCTCAGGGCCTCTTACGCAGCAACCCTGGATTTTATTTTTAAACAGAGTTCCTTTTTTCCTGTAAAATAGACCTTGCGTTTTAGAGCAATACCTCATTTTATTGTGTTTCACAGATACTGTGTGTTTTTTTTTTTTTTTTTTAAACAAATTGAAGGTTTGTGGCAAACCTACATTGAGCAAGTCTGTTGGTGCCATTTTTGCAACAGCGTTATTTTCTAATTGTTGTTTTTAACATTTTTTTTAGATATAATGCTGTTGCACACTTAATTGACCTCAGTATAAGCATTAACTTTTGCATGAGGTGGGAGACCAAAAAATTTGTGACTCTCTTTCATGTGATACTCACTTTATTGTGATCTGAAACTGAACCCGAATATCCCTGAGGTTTGCGTGTACTTTCTCCCACCCCACTCCTGCCCCACCACGGGTTACCCGATACTCCTGTGCTTACCACTTACACTTAATCCCACTTAACTGAGTTCCTCCTTGCTGTGTTCATAGGGTCACTTCTCATATTCAGAAGTTAATTTTATTTTGCCTCTCCTTCTGAAGAAGTCAGATTTTCTATTTTAGGCTCCTTTCAACATATACTTCCCTTCCAAGCTTATTTTTATTTTCCCATTTGCCTTTCAGCTGGGGGTGTACAACTGCTATACCGAGGTCTTCCAGGTCCCAGAGACCTTTGGGTGGGCCCTGCTCTGCAGAGCAGCTCTGGGGAGGAACAGGGGAGTTGAGCCCCACCTAGCCCAAATCGTTCACAGAGATCTATAGCATTTAGGCACGAGTTTCAGGCTTTTCTACCGAGGAAGGCTTTGAAGCCATGAGGGCTGAAAGGAAATTGAACAAGACGTTACTGATTTTTAAACTGTTCACACGCAGGCGTGTGCAGCACTGGATATTCAGGCTGTTGGCGTCTGTGGAGCAGGTAGAGAGAGATGGAGAGCCTCAAATAGAGGGACTGGCTGGGGGTGAGCAGTGGGAGGGGCGTGTCCAGGAGCTGGAGCTGCCTGTGTTACCGAGGCAGAGTTTGTGATGGGGCAGAGGTGGCCGTGGATGGTGGAAGTAGGGTGGAGGGCTTTTGTTGGGAGCAGAGGCTGCAGTGTGCATGAGGACGAACCAGGAGCGGGGCCGGGGAGAGCCGGCAGTGCTGTGGTCAGCAGCTGTCACGTGACCATGCTGGGAACTGCTGGGAGGCCGCCGAGCCTCCATTCAGTCAGATTTACTCCACGACACGGACAAGAGGTGACGGTGGTCTGGGCAGGCTCGGGTGGGATGAGGAGGATCAGCACATACCAGTGTGCCCCTTCCGCTTTGAGCAGACAACCAGGTGGCCGCTGCGGTCCCCAGTGGCCCAAGCTGGTGACTGATGGGTCTGTCCTATGAGGAGGCAGGTTGCAGTGACACCCCCCTCACCTTTGACCCTCCCTGATTTGGGCCAGGAGAGGAGGAGCCTGCCTTGAGCACGCTGTCTAAAATAGAAGCACCCCGTGGATCTCTTGTCACTTTGCCCAGCCAGTTTTTTTTCGCAGCCCTTATCTCTTCCTACTAGTGTGTCTGTGTCTGTTGTCTCACTGCCCACACCTGGGGACATAGCACGTGGGAGCAGAGACCCGGCCAGCTTTCTCTCTAGAGCCTGGGATGTGCCAAGCATGTTCTTTCCAGGTGAACAAGTAGAGAGCTAGGTGTTTAGGCATGAAGGATTTCCAGCTCCTTTGTATGCTTGCTGGGTTACCTGGAGAGAACACCTTGAATGTCTGTGCCCTCCTTACCTGTAAAACAGCCACCTTCCAGCATAGTCAGGCGGAGCCTAATGAGGAAGGGTTTCCAGGCTTGGGAGTCAGTCCCGAGGACCAGGGGCCTGGGGGCCTGCAGTCATGATGCCTGTTTCCACCCAGTTCATCCACGGTTGGCTGATCATGTCCTCTCTGATGCTGCTGTTCCTCTTCACCTATATCTACCTCGGGTGAGTGGCTGCTGGAGGGCAGCAGGACCTTGGGTGAGTGGCTGCCAGGGCCAGCAGGTCCCCCGAGACCCCTTCCCTGTGGCATGGATGGGTCTGAAGGACCCGGGAGGGAAGGGCGCCCCTCGGGCTCCATGCTTGCCCCTTATTGCTGCTCCAGGAGCCTGGCCTCCTTGACACTGGAGTGGAGCCCTTCATTGGGCCACACGTCTCCTTCTGGTTCCTGATTTAAAACAAAGACTCAGAGTCATCACAGAGAAGGCTGTGAACCCCAGCAGAGGCAGGGATCAGAAAGGCCTCAAAATTTACATTCCAATCTTTGGGCTGGGACTGGGTCCCTCCTAGTTTTGGGGGAAGGTGGTCTCTCGTGCCCTGGATTTAGGACATCAGCCTAACCCCAGGGCCCAAAAAGACTGCAGGCACAGGAGAAAACACTTTTCCAAAGATCTTTTCCTCGGGCAGAGGGTCGTCTAGCCCAAGGACAAGATGTCGGTATAATCCCCACCTTGTTTCAGAAAGTATTTCAAGGGGTTACCTGTAGGGCTCATGGAAATGGGGAAGACGATGTTGATAAATGAGCCCAAGATTGGGAAAACCCAGGCTGGGAGTTGATGATTGAGGGTGTTGGACTGCCTGCCTCCCGGCCTGGCATCTCCGGTGAGTGTCCCAGCCCCCGGGCTCCACTTTGGTCCCACAGGGAAGTGCTCAAGACCTACAATGTGGCCATGGACTACCCCACCCTGTTCCTGACCGTCTGGAACTTCGGGGCGGTGGGCATGGTGTGCATCCACTGGAAGGGCCCCCTGGTGCTGCAGCAGGCCTACCTCATCATGATCAGCGCGCTCATGGCCCTGGTGTTCATCAAGTACCTCCCGGAGTGGTCCGCCTGGGTCATCCTGGGCGCCATCTCCGTGTATGGTAGGTGGGCCACCGGCCTGGTGGGAGGCCGTGGAGTGACATCCAGGGCTGAGTCCTGACTGCTGGACAGGCTTGGTGGGTGCTGAGACGTGCCACCCCCCCCCCCCCCACCTTCAACCCCCCTAGGGAGGCCTGGATGGTCTCCCTTCTGAGAAGTTCACCTTCATAAACAAACCGGGTCCTATGGAATCATGACTGCTGACATGATTACTAATAACAGCAAATGTTTACTGAGCACTCACACCCTTATGCACTTTGCACTCCAGGTCATTTACTCCTCAGAACAACCCTGAGACTGGGCACAGTACCAGTAAATAATGAGTAGCCCAAATGCAAGCTGCTCTTTAATTAGTATAATCTTGCCTCGGTATCCTTGGGGGACTGGTTCCAGAATCCCCTGAGGTACCAAAATCCAAGGATGCTCAAATCTCTTACATAAAATGACATAGGATTTGTATATAATTTATGTACATCCTCCCAAATACTATATGTTTAAGATTTTTTTTTGTATGTAGACCATTTTTAGTCTGTATTGAATTTGTTACAATGTTGTTTCTGTTTTATGTTTTGACCTTTTTTGTCTGTGAGGCATGTGGGATCTTAGCTACCCTACTAGGGATCAAACCCATACCCCCTGCATTGGAAGGGGAAGTCTTTACCACTGGGCCAGGGAAGTCCCCTCCCAAATATTATAAATTATCTCTAGATTACGTATGTAGTACAACATAAGCGATATATAAATAGCTGTTAATAAAATGTAAATGACATTTATAATTGCCAGTGTGCAGCAAATACTGGTTTGGGGAACTTGCTGGAATTATTTTCTGAAATTTTTGATCCACGGCTGGTTGAATCTATGGATAACAGAACCCAGAGATCTGGAAAGCCGACTGTATTAGTGAGATTACCATCACCAGTACTGCTTCTTACATTCTTAGGATAAGGAATCTGGGGCTCAGAGAAATGGGACTTCAAACCCATCCTCTGGGTCTCTGAGCCACAACAACAGCAGTCCCTGTTTGTGGTTAGCCTGCTCAGACCCCACCATGGGCTCCAGCCAGTGTAGGCTCTAGGCACTGAGGGTGAAACCCAAGGGTGGGGTTGCTGAAACAGGGGGGCATGGTTGGAGAGCCTTGCCCTGAGGTTCCAGGATACACTCACCCGTGCCTGGTGTTAGAGTGCTGACTCCTGTCTGGGGGCTGGCTGGGAATAAACATCTTTCTTAACGTGCCAGGGATGACTTTGCTTTCTCAGATCTTGTGGCTGTGCTGTGCCCCAAAGGGCCACTGAGGATGCTGGTGGAAACCGCCCAGGAGAGAAATGAGCCCATATTCCCTGCCCTCATATACTCATGTGAGTGACCCCCGTGCTTCCTTCAGATGTGGGAACCAGGGTTTGCATTGGCCTTGGCTTTCAGAGTTGATGGGGAGACAGTTAACCTTCTTCCTGACCAAAGGAGGGGAGGTAGCCTTGGTGATCCCAAGAGGGGTCCACCTTCCTGAGATGAAGGTAGGCTGCGTCCTGCTGTGGCTCAGGAAGAAGCTTGGACATTTAGAGCAGGAAGAGGGCTTCCAGGAGTATGGGCTTCCTGCAGTTGCATCTCACCCAGGCCCACGTGGGCCTGGGCCACATTCCCATGAGCCTGAGGCCACCCACTCAGCCCTCCAGGCCCCTGGAAAGGGACTTTGGGGAGGGACTGTTCAGGGAAGGGGTCTGGGGAGGCGGGTGGCAGGATGCCTGCCTTTCCCTGGGCTTTCTCAACAACTGAAGTTCAGTCTCTAAAGAACGGTTCTCGGGGTTGCTGCTGGACTCAGGGCCAGTGTGCAGGGATCTCTATTTATAAAAGCATCAGCAAGCATGCCCTGACAGTGGGCATTTTGTGGTGGGCACTGTGCTGGGTGTTGCATGTGCAGCGGAGTCTGGACCCCCAGAGGCCCCATAACAGAGGCCATAAGCAAATACCCACAGGGATGAGGGTCCCATGCAGGCTTTCTGGGGACACAGACTGTCCCACTTGCCTCCCAGGCCCCAGGGGCAGCCATAGTTAGTAGTGTCTGAGGCTGGACCCTTTTCTCCTTCCCCAGCTGCCATGGTGTGGACCGTAGGCATGGCCAAGCTGGACCCTTCCTCTCAGGGAGCCCTTCAGCTCCCCTACGACCCGGAGATGGGTGAGTATCAGGGGACTGACAGCCCGTCATCATGGGGGGTGCTTTTCACTGTACCCCGCCCAGCCTGCCTGGCCTCTCTGGGAGGCACAAGGACAGGAAGGGCAGGGAAGACTGTCTCTGGGCACGCACACCCTAGGGATCAGGTGCAGGTGGAACTTCACTCCTCTGCCTCGGGCCCCGCTTTTCTCCCTTCCCTTCCCTTGCTGTGTGGTCTGGAGAACCCTCTTTGTGTCGGGCTGGGCGTGGGGCGGGGTGGGGCAGGGAAGCCCTGGGGTCAGAGAACCCTCTGACCATCTCTTGTCTCTCTCCCTCCTCACCTGACAACGGACACCCAGAAGAAGACTCCTATGACAGTTTTGGGGAGCCCTCGTACCCTGACGTCTTTGAGCCCCCACTGCCTGGCTACCCGGGGGAGGAGCTGGAGGAAGAGGAGGAAAGTAAGGCGTCCAGATGGACGGTCTGCGTGGGCCTGGGGTAGGGCTCCCTGAGGTCAGGGAGGAGCCCGTTTGACATCAGAGATGCTTCACAAAGTCAGAGAGAAGCCTGCCAAGGCGCAGTCCTATGGGCAGGCCACGGGGACTTAATGCCCAGGCTATCTCGTGTGTGGCAGACGTTGGCTGTATGCCCACTCTGCACCGGGGGGTGATTGTACGGGTGCTGCTATGTGGACCTGGGCACTCACCACTCTCGGAAGCTGGGAGGACCACACAGAAGAACATAGGGTGGTAGGGGCACTGACAAGGCCGTTGACCTGCTTGAGGGGGTCAGAGGAAGTCTCTTGAGGAAGTAACTTCTGAGCTGAGCTCCAGAGGCTGAGGACGCAGAGGGGGACACACAGTGCAGGGGGGTTCGGTTTCCAGCCGAGGGCGCCTTGGGAGCAGTGACCCTGGGGCTGACTTAGAGGAAGCGGAAGCAGGATGCTGCGACCCAAGTGCAGAGATGGGGCCGGGAGACAGACAGGGGCTCCAGGGGCCTTCTGGATCAAGATGGGGGTTCTCGTCTGTGTCCTGTGAGCGGTGGGAGCTGTGGGACGGGGAGGGGTTTGAGCTGTGCAGGAGGAGGGAGACGACGGGCAGGGCCAGGGCTGTGGCTGGTAGAGTGTGTGCTTGAGTAGCCTGAGGCCGTCCCAGTGCAGCTGTGGGGTCGCAGGCGTGGGCCCTGTGTTCTGGGGGTGAGCTGGGCTGCGCAGACCCGCACTGCCCCACACTGGGGCTGTGGAGCGTAAGACGGGCAGAGTTGGGATGCAGGCTTCCCCCAGGCAGAGCCCCGAGTGGCTGGGAGCAGAAGGAGCAGGTGTGGAGGACCATCTTGAAGACACGCCCAAAGACCTTCTGACACATGGTTGTTTCCAAGCGGATTAAAATAACCGGCCAGCACACGCATATGGACCATGAGCGTGTGCCAGGAGGCTCATGGGGCCAGGGAGATGCTGCTGCATGAACAGCTGCTGCCCTTGAGAAGTTCCCCACGGAGCAGCCCGAGTCAGGGGAGGCTGGGTAAAAAGTACTCAGGACGGATGTGGGGAAGGCAATAGGCTGGAGGCTGGCCTGGAAGGACAAGTAGGCAGTCACCCAGTACACAGGCAGCGGGCCGGAGGCAGGCGTGGCGCTGAGCCTCTGCCCGAATCAGCGTGGGTCCCATGTGGGCACCATCCCCACACGACCACCCACCTTTCACATACCAGCCACAAGCCCTGGGGGTCTCCAGGCCACCCACACTTCTGACTGACTGGCTACAAATCTGGGGATTCTCACAACTCCATCAGGTTGGAAAATTTACTAGAATGACTCTCAGAACTCAGAAAATTTCTATACATACCGTTACAGTTTTATTGATATTATAAAAGATACAAATGAGGACCAGCCGGCCAAATGAAGAACACGTCACATAGGGTGAGGTCTGGGAGGCTCTCTGCCCCTGGGACCCGGGAGTCACCCCTCCCCCTGCACATGGATGTGTGTATTGAGTTTCAGTGTCCAGAGTTTTTACTGGGGTCTCAGTACACAGGCATAATGGATTGAGTCCTTGCTCATGACACTAGACTTCCTCTCCAGGCTGCCTCCTCTCGCCAGACTCAGCCTAGCCTGGAGTCCCAACCTCCTTATCACATGGTTGGTCTTTCTGGTGGCCAGTGGAAATGGCAGCCCACTCCAGTGTTCTTGCCTGGAGAATCCCAGGGACAGAGGAGCCTGGTGGGCTGCTGTCTGTGGGGTCGCACAGAGTCGGACACGACTGAAGCGACTTAGCAGCAGCAGCCGCAGCGCCATCCTCTCGCTTGCATAAATGATCCAAGGGGCTGCTGGACAATAAAGACACTCCCATCACTGGAGAAATTCCAAGGATTTGGTCTCCCTCCCAGAAGGAAGGACAAAGGCTGGTTAGATTCTGTTCCACAACAGCACTGGCAAAGGCTCAGATGAGAGGGGAGGAAGCCATCTGGGAGCTCTGGGATGTTTGGTGGCCAGAGAAGCTGGGGGCCGGACCTTCAAGGGTGAGCGGTACTCATGGGAGCTCAGGCTTCATCCTGGAGGCTACGGGGAACCATTAGGGGTTTGTTGCAGGGAATTAAAGTGAGCAGAGCTGCATCCCAGGCAGATCCCGGGCAGCTGCGGGAACACAGACTGCTGGAGGATGGGGTGAGGGAAGAGCCAGAAGGGCCGACTCGGGCACCACCACCAGCATGGGATGTACCGGGGGACCCGGCTGGACAAGGGATGGGCAGGGAGGCGGGGAGAGGGATGAGGGGGGGGCCGGCAGGTGGGAGACTTTGGAGGACCTCAGGTGGAGAAGCCAGAGACACACAAGGGGGAGTAGTGCTCAGGAAGGTCAGGGTTCCAGGCCCGAGGAGTCACCAGGATATACTTGCTGTCAAAACCGTGGGTCCCCAGAAGGTACCCAGGAAGGGTGCAGGGTCAGAGTGGAGACCAGACGGCCCGCGTGGGCGATGTTAAGGGGATGAAGGGAAGGTCGCTTGTGGAAGATCCTGGGGAGTAGACAGGGCAGGGTGCTGAGACAGACAGCATAGGGGGTGTCCACGGGGCTGGGTGGTGGCCTTGCCTGAGCACATTGATTGGGGGATGTGGGACTTGCTGCCTCAGGTCTCTGAAGCGCATGCGAGGTGAGCTCAGTTCCTTCGAGAAAGAACTGATTGAAAACGGAGAGAGAAGAGAGCAGGCAGAATAGGGAGGCAGGAGTGGGGGTGGTATCAAGAGACCCACAACAGCAGTCCTCTCTGTAAGAGGGCAGAGCTTACATGCTTGGCAAAATGAGGAAGTTGGGAGTGGTGAGGGGGTGAAGGAAGGGACAGACTAAGGTGAGGGGCTTCTTGCTTGGAGCCCAGAGAGGAGAGAGGAGCGGGATCAGACGGGGCAGAGCATGTTTCCTTGATGCAGACCCACTCAATTCCTGTCTGTTTCATAAGCATTTTTATTGTCCATGATGAATGAAATTATCCTATAAGAAGGTGTACAGGGCAATTGTACTGAAGGAAACAAAACATTCTAGAAGCTCATTTCCTTTTCAGTAACAGATACACTAGTTACAAGTTACGTTTATCTTCGCTGGTGGCTCAGTGGTAAAGAATCTGCCTACAGTGTGGGAGAGTGGGTTTGATCCCTGGGTCAGGAAGATCCCCTGGAGAAGGAAATAGCAACCCACTCCAGTACTGTTGCCTGGGAAATTTCCATGGGGCTGAAAGGGTCGGACACGACTTAGCGACTACACCACAACAACAGAGTTGATTGACAATATACAGTTACCTCTTTTAAAGAGACATTAGTCTCCAGAGGACCTCAGGTATCATATGTGTTCTTAAAAGCAATGAAATTAAATTTCCTAAAAAGCATTTATAATTCATACTCAGCTCTCAGTTGGGTAACTTCCCACCGGCTCTGGACAATGGATTTTATTCACTCTTGTCTTTACTCAGACCAAGTACCAAGCACCAGTTTTGCATGAATTATCAGAAATGCTGGCTTTGCACAGCTCAGAATGCAAGTCAGCCAGACCACAGGTTTCCCCCTTTTCCCCACTGGCTGCTGTTTTTCTGAGACAGCTAATCCTTGTCCCAGAGTCCAGGTGAGGTGGGCTAGGCAGTGGGCTAGGCACCACCCATCAGCCCTCTGAGGTCCCCAGCCTCTGGGCCCTGGGTCCCCTGGGCTGGGCCAAGTGCCTGGGCTGTTCGGCTGGGGTCAGCCTTCTCTGCTGCTTCCTCCGGGGGCTTCTGAGACCTACGGGTTCCCTCTCTCTCCACCACACAGGGGGCGTGAAGCTGGGCCTTGGAGACTTCATCTTCTACAGCGTGCTGGTGGGCAAGGCGGCCGCCACGGGCAGCGGGGACTGGAACACCACACTGGCCTGCTTTGTGGCCATCCTCATTGTGAGTGGGCCCGGGGTGCTCCCCACCCGCCCCTGGGCAGTGGGGGTCTTCCTGGGGGACCCAGGGAGTTTTCAGATGCTGCTGTCCCTCGGAAGGGCTGGGCAGGGTTGACAGAAAGATCCTCAGGATGAGACCAAGGTTCACAGGAGGATCTGGTTGTCAGTAGGTGCAGGCACAGTGCAGGGAGGGTGACCAGGAGCTCTGGTGTTACCGAGTGTGCATGCTGGGTGCCAAGGTCTTGGCTAACTCTGTGCGTTTGTCTCACCGCACCTATGAGGTAGGGATGGTGACCTGAGATGTTTGGAAGATGGAGCAGGATGAGGGCCTGGCCATGGGCACAAAGCTGCGAGGCCCAAGCTGTGATTTGAACTCGGGTCTCTGACTCCGGGGCTGTGTGTTTTCCCTCCACAGCACCCAGACATCATGCAGTTTTGAGTCCCCATGGGATCTCTTGGGGCTTGAGAGGGGGCCCCTCACTTTGAACCCCAGCGGTGAAATTTGAAGGCCCCTGTCTTCACTTAGGGGCTTCCCAGGTGGCGCTAGTGATAAAAGAACCCACCTGCCAATGCAGGAACACAAGAGACGCAGGTTCAATCCCTGGGTCAGGAAGATCCCCTGGAGGAGGAAATGGCAATCCACTCCAGTATTCTCCCCTGGGAAATCCATGGACAGAGGAGCTCAGCGGACTACAGTCCATAGGGTCACAAAGAGTCAGACACGACTGCAGAGACCTAGCACACATGGTCGCTTATCATGATCAGGTACACGTACTGGGGACACATCCTGGGATGATTGGTGGAGGTGGAGGCCCTGAACAGCCTCGGTGCTTTGCCTGGTGAACCTTGGGCATCACGTGGCATGTTAGGACCAAGGCTCCAGTTCTTTGGACATTTCTGTCTGCCCACAGTGTGTGTCAAGGACCGGGTTGGGGACACCCAGGCTCCTCTACTTCCAGACTGTCCCTGAAGCCCTGCTCTGCCCGGGGAGAGGACAGGCACTCTAGGTCCCTGTCCCCACCTTGGCCCACAGCCTGCATCGGCTGGGGCAGGGACAGGATAGGCAACCACCACGCCTGCTTGCGGCGGGGGGCAGGGGAGGTGTCACTTGGCATCTTGGTTCCCTTGGTGTCCACTGAGAACACTGGTGCCTTTCAGTCAGACCCGTCCAGTTCTTGTGTAAATACGTGTCCCCTGGGGGAAGGCTTCATGCCGTCAGGTCACACGTCACACGGCCAGGGGAGGTGGTCTGGTAGCAGCGGCCCAGTTCAGGAGGCCTGCTTGCTGGTTCATCCACTCGTGTGCAAGGCGTTAGTCCTGGCTGAGAGCCTCTGCCCCCACGCACCTCACAGAGCTGCCGAGAGGACCACGGGAGATGCTGGGGTGTCAGGGCTCCTGAGCCCACGCCCTGGGCCGTCACTAAGTGCTCCCCTCCCCCTGTCCACACCGGTGGTCACCTCCTCCCGCTCCCCCCGCCTCTGTGTCCTGCAGGGTTTGTGTCTGACCCTCCTGCTGCTCGCCGTGTTCAAGAAGGCGCTGCCCGCCCTCCCCATCTCCATCACATTCGGGCTCATCTTCTACTTCTCCACGGACAACCTGGTGCGGCCTTTCATGGACACCCTGGCCTCCCATCAGCTCTACATCTGAGGGGACGTGGGCACCATGGGCTGGAAGCTGTAGGAAGCGGTGACCGGAGGCAGCTGTCTGATTTTACACTCTAGTGCCATATATTTTTAAGACTTTTCTTTCCTTTAAAAGAAAGTGAGAATGAAAAAGGCTTGTGTTAACTTCATGAAGAGGAAGGGCCAGCTTTGTGGTGCTAGTGGTTTTGTCACTAGGCCTGGTTCAGCCCGTCGTGAGCACTCGCTTCACCGACAGGAAACCCGGGAAGTCGGGCCAGAGGAGCTGAGAATGGTTCCGAGACGTGGGGGGCGCGGGGAAGGCCCCCTACTCTCACCACCCCCAGCCTGGCGTCCTCGGAGAAGGGCCCAGACGGAGGACGAGGCAAGGATGTCTGGGACCAGGAGGCCATGCCCGGGATGGCACGAAGAGCCTGGTCACTCTGGAGAGGAAAAGCCGATTTTCTCTGCAAGGAATGTTCCCGATGCTTTGTCTATGATGTCATCATTATTTGATTACCTTTAGAGTCCTTGTCACAGCAGTCGTTGCTGGGAAGTGTCTTAATATTACCATCAATAAATAGCTGAATCCTGTCACAGTGCTGGGGTTCGGTCTCTTTGTCAAGTGTGGGCCCTCTCCCTGCCTCTCCTGGGAGAACGTGTGTGCCCTGGCCATGGAAGGGAAGAGATCTGCCCAGTTGTGAAGGAGAGAGGCTTAAATGCCCCCCTTTCTGCATCATCTTCTTGAACTAGGTTTCCTAAGCAGAGGCATGCTGGCTGGCAGCTGGGCAGGTGCCGGGCCGGCTGTCGTCCGAAACACTGCAAGGCTGTTGCCAAAACAGCGGAGGAATGCACAGTGGGGTGGGGAGGGGGCCGGGGGAGCCCAGGAACCCGTTCTCCCTTCCTTCTGTGGTCATATCTCTGGGCACTCCATGGGGCGAGGTGGGGGTGCAGATTGGTTTTTCCTTTTTCTTTCTTTTTTTTCCCAGATGGATCATTTTGAAAGTTTCTATTGAATTTGTTACAGTGCTGCTTTCTGTTTTGTTTTGGCCTTGAGGACTGTTAGGATCTTAGCTCCCCAACCAGGGATGGAGCCCACACCTCCTGCACTGGGAGGGAAAGTCTTAACCACTGGATCACCGGAGAGTCCCTTCTTTTTTTTTTTTTCCTCTACATCATTCACAGGCTGCAAAGAGAATCTCATCCTCCTACCAGGACTTGAGCCCCTGGAAGCTTCACAGAGCAAGTCACTGGGAGTGGGAAGCGTGGCTGTCAGACTCCTGAGAAAGCACAGGTGCTGAGACTGCCGCTCAATCTGGAAGTGCTGTCTGCTGTCCCAGAAGCGCCGCGAGAGCCGCAAAGCTGGCTACCTATCTCGAGGAGATGAAAGAACTGTATTTTGGTGTTGTGACATAGCTTCCTTTCCCGCCTGGGCTGGGAGGTAGACGTGGAAGCCGAGAGGGCAGACTCGCTTGGCCTGGGAGTGGCAGTTCAGTCTGGCTTGTCCCTGGCTTGGGACTCAGGTGCCATCACTGCTGTGAAAGCCGAAAGCAGGGAGAATTTTAAGACGATGAGGGCTGGTGTGTGAGAGTAAAAGCTCCCTGGAGATTAAAAGGGAAGAGAAACTGGGGAAAAACTCATTCAGTTTGGCAAGTAGGGCGATGTTTATCTCTGATGGAGTAGTTTCAGGGGAGGGCTTCTGAAGAGGAGGTAGGACAACTGCTTTGACCTGTTAGGCTTAGAAGGCCTTTGTCAAAGCCCTGACCTGGGTGTTGGGAGAGGAGCCACATTTAGAGGCTAAAGCAGAAGGTGGATACTCTTGCCTGGAAAATCCCATGGACGGTGGAGCCTGGTAGGCTGCGGTCTATGGGGTCACACAGAGTCGGACATGACTGAAGTGACTTAGCAGCAGCAGCAGCAGAAGGTGAAAGTGAACAGTGAGGAGAGGAGAGGTGAGCAGTGCCCTGGTTAGGTGTTAAGATTAATGTGAAAAGTGAAAGTTAGTTGCACAGTCATGTCCGACTGTAGCCTGCCTAGCTCCTCTGTCCATGGAATTCTCCAGGCAAGAATACTGGAGTGAGTTGCCATTTCCTTTGGGGATCTTCCCAACCCTGGGATCAAACCTGGGTCTCCTGCATTGCAGACAGATTCTTTACCAGCTGAGTCCATAGGAAAGCCTAGTGAAGACTGGGAAGAAACAAGTGTGAGAAGGCAAAAGGGCGAGAGCCCTTGGAGAGAAAACAGAGATGCTTGAGGGGACTCTGTGTGGGGAAGCTTGGTCCCTGAGTAGCTGGGAGACGGGGGAACCCAGCAATTAAGTGGAGGAGATGAAAAAGATAATCCAGACATGCTGCAAAGAACAGAGAAGTGGTATGTAAACACCTCTGCCCCAACCTTATCGAGCCAGCCAGTCGCGGTTCAACCCAAGCGCCGGCTTTCCCTCTGTGCTGTCCCGCAGCACCGTGGGAATGAGGCTGCCAGGTGTGCGGTGAGGCTTGTCTGCGCTCTCTGCTCTCTGCGCCTCTTGCTGCTTCTGCTTTCTCCATCACATGCTCACTTGGCTTCTTGTTGGGCCCTCCTCGCCAGAGCTCATTAGTGCAGTCCCTTGTGCTGTGTCTCCTCTGTAAGGCCTCGAGATGGGGTAAATCCCGCTTTCCTGAGTTTCCTTATGGGCTCTGGAATAAAATAATCAGCATTCAAATTTTGGCTCTGCCAGTTACTTACTGTGTGACCTGAGGGACATCTTTGAAACCTCCTGAGAATGGGATTAGGTTAAACTGTATGTAACGAAAATAGCAGCGATTTAAACAGGATGGCTATTGTTCTCTTGCAAACAAGCAGCTCACGGAGGTCAGGATAGCTGGACCTATACCATTATAGGTGTCAGGGGCCAGGCTTCTATCTTCTTGTTCAGTGTCCTCAGTAGGTAGCTTTCACCTCATGGTCCAAATTGGCTGCCAGGCTCTAGTCATCAAGTCAACACTCCATCTGGCATAAAAGGAGGATAAGAAAAGGATGCACTTTCTCCTCTTAAAGTTGTCCACAGCACTTCTGCTTATATTCTGTGACCTTGCTACAAGGGAGACTGGGAAATATCTTTATTTCAAATTACTGTATATCCATCTAAAGAGGATAAGGAAGTATGTGGCTATGGTATATCTTCTGGTTCATCAACATAGATCTTGAAGTTAGCAATATAGTATGAGAGAACAAGGTCATGAGGGAGTGTGGACCACAGGGTGGTGTCTTCAAAGAAGGTGGAAATGGGAGATGACAGATGACAGCCAGGGATTAAGGTAGATGGTCTCTTAGGATTTTTAAAATTTTTCTAGTTTTGCTTTTTTGAGACTTCTGTTCAGTTCAGTTCAGTCGCTCAGTCGTGTCCGACTCTTTGCGACCCCATGAATCACAGCACGCCAGGCCTCCCTGTCCATCACCAACTCCCGAAGTTCACTCAGACTCACGTCCATTGAGTCAGTGATGCCATCCAGCCATCTCATCCTCGGTCGTCCCCTTCTCCTCCTGCCCCCAATCCCTGCCAGCATCAGAGTCTTTTCCAATGAGTCAACTCTTCTCATGAGGTGGCCAAAGTACTGGAGTTTCAGCTTTAGCATCATTCCTTCCAAAGAAATCCCAGGGCTGATCTCCTTCAGAATGGACTGGTTGGATCTCCTTGCAGTCCAAGGGACCCTCAAGAGCCTTCTCCAACACCACAGTTCAAAAGCATCAATTCTTCGGCGCTCAGCCTTCTTCACAGTCCAACTCACATCCATACATGACTACTGGAAAAAGCATAGCCTTGACTAGACGGACCTTAATCGGCAAAGTAATGTCTCTGCTTTTGAATATGCTATTTAGGTTGGTCATAACTTTTCTTCCAAGGAGTAAGCATCTTTTAATTTCATGGCTGCAGTCACCATCTGCAGTGATTTTGGAGCCCCCCAAAATAAAGTCTGACCCTGTTTCCACTGTTTCCCCATCTATTTCCCATGGAGTGATGGGACCAGATGCCATGGTCTTTGTTTTCTGAATGTTGAGCTTTAAGCCAACTTTTTCACTCTCCACTTTCACTTTCGTCATGAGGCTTTGTAGTTCCTCTTCACTTTCTGCCATAAGGGTGGTGTCATCTGCATATCTGAGGTTATTGATATTTCTCCCGGCAATCTTCCAGCTTATGTTTCCAGCTTATGTTTCTTCCAGTCCAGCGTTTGTTATTTTTTCTAAACTATTTTCTTGTGCCTTCTCTTTGTCTCTCTACCCATCCATATTCTAATTTATCTCTCAGCCTTCCAACACTTTATTTTTTGGCAATCACATTTTTAAAAATTTAGATTAATTGACATATTAGTTTCAGATGTACAACATAATGATTTGATATTAGTATTTTTTAAATTTTTTATCTTTTTTAAATTTATTTTTTAATTGAAGGTTAATTGCTTTACAGAATTCTGTTGTTTTCTGTCAAACATCAACATGAATCAGCCATAGGTATACATATGTCCCCTCCCTTTTGAGCCTCCCTCCCATCTCCCTCCCCATCCCACCCCTCTAGGTTGTTACAGAGCCCCTGTTTGAGTTCCCTGAGTCATACAGCAAACTCCCATTGGCTATCTATTTTACATATAGTAATGTAAGTTTCCATGTGACTCTCCATACGTCCCACACTCTCCTTCCCCCCAGCCCCCCAACCCCGTCCCACTGTGTCTGTTCTCTATTGTTCTCTATTTGTATTCAAACAAATTCAGCTAAAGTAAATGTAAAGATCTAATTGGCTTTATTCAATGATTTATAAATCAGGCAGCATCCTATCTTGCAGATAGAAAGGAGCTCTGAATTGCTGTACAAAATGGAAGACTTTTATTGGCAGAACGAGTCAGGACAAGGAAGTTGAAAAAGAGTAGATTCTTTCAGGGAAGATCACCTGCCTTTGAGGGATGGCAGGGGTCTAGCTGGCAGATGACCTCACTAGTACCGACCAGGAAATTCCGGATGGGCAGGTTAAGATTACAATTCTGGACACACTGTAATTAGGTATGAAGTCTTGGTTTGGCAATGTGGATTTAGCACAGGTGACTCTATCTGGGGCCTGTTGTCTCTTTGTTAAGAGCATATGTTATGGAATGATCACCGCAGTGAGCCTAGTTAACATCCGTCACCACACACAGTCAACAGAAGTGTGTGTGTGTGTGTGTGTGTGTGTGTGTGTGAGTGATGAATGGCACATGTGTAAACATTTCCCCAAAGTGTTCACCTCGGCTTGTTCCTTTCTCACAGCTGATCTACTGATGTTTTGATAAAGATGATATCATCTCAGATCTCTCTGGAAAAACTAATTGTTTTAAAAAGTGTTCTACTCTGAATCCTCTCAGGTTTTCTCTAGGGTCATCTTTTTCTTCATCTGCCCATCCTTTTCTTTGTTATACCCGTTCTAAAGTGGCCGATGATTCTTGCTTGACGGTTCATATTTAGCGATGAAGAACTAGAAGGATCTGGGAGTGTGGGTTCGGGGTGGGCTGGGGAGCTGTTCAGTCGACACTCCTTGCCTCCTGTATGGGCCTCCATGTGAGGGGCCTGAGAGGCCTTGACCTGCTGCCTCCCTTGGCGCTGCCCTCAATTCCATCTTCCCCACATCCCCACCCCCCATAGTGGAATCCCCTCCGCTGTGCACAGGAGCTGCCTGTTCTCAATCCTTGGCTCAAGTCAGCTGCTGCTGCTGCTACTGCTGCTAAGTCACTTCAGTCGTGTCCGACTCTGTGCGACCCCATAGACGGCAGCCCACTAGGCTCCTCTGTCCCTGGGATTCTCCTGGCAAGAACACTGGAGTGGGTTGCCATTTCCTTCTCCAATGCAGGAAAGTGAAAAGTGAAAAAAGACGTTTGTGCCCAACTCTTAGCGACCCCATGGACTGCAGCCCACCAGGCTCCTCGATCCATGGGATTTTCCAGGCAAGAGTACTGGAGTGGGGTGCCATTGCCTTCTTTGAAGTCAGCTGCTAGGGGAGCCAAATTGCGACAAGACCTGCTTGAGTATAACCTGTGTCTCCCTCTACCTTCTCATTACTCTAAAAAAATTGTTATCTCCCTAAAGGAAATATACATGGAATTCCTCTGTAGTCACAGCTTCCTAACAAGACTGTGTTACAATAAAATGTGTGGTTCTTTGGTGCCTAGAAAGTCAGTTTATAATCAGCTACCCATAGCCATGGCCAGCTGCCCAATTTACCTCTCTGGATATCAGTTTTGCACATTTATAAGAGGAAGGTTTAAAACATTAGTGATCCCCAAATTAGTGATCTGAAGAGTAGTAAAGGTGATCCAAATTGTACTTTAAGTTTTTTAAGAAGCTATGGCATAAGTGGGGTGTCCCAAGTGGCGCTAGAGGTGAAGAACCCACCTGCCAGTGCAGGAGAAGCAAGAGACATGGGTTTGAGACCTGGGCCCAGAAGATCCCTTAGGGAAGGAAATGGCAACCTGCTCCAGTGTTTTTCCCTGGAGAATTCCATGGACAGAGGAGCCTGGTGGGCTACAGTCCATGGGGTCACAAGAAAAGTCAGACACGACTGAGCAACTGAGCTCACACGTGCGTGGCATGAGTACGTGACTAGCTTTGCTTCCCATTTTGCAGTGTTGTCGAGCCCAAATAAATAATGATCATCAAAGCATGTGAAAAATCATAGTGTACTTTATAACCGGAAGCATGATTCTAAACTAACAACAGTAATTATTAATGTTACAGTGGGACCTGAGTTGCCCACCTCATTTCCACTGATGTAGGAAGCCTCTTGAATATATTATTTTAATGATTCTCTGAAGAAACATTTACATAGTAAAATGTGGCACCCTAAACAGTTTGGCGGTTCCTTAATAAGTTAAACATAAGATTGTCATATGACCGAACATTTCTACTCAAAAGAATTGAGGACAAGTGTTCAAATACTTGTACAAAATGTTGATACATCACTAGTCACAATAGCCAAAACTTGGATAAGTAAAATGGGTATATCCTTACAAGGGAATATTCAGCCATAAAGAGGAATGAAGCATTGATTCCTGCTACAGCATAGATGAAACTTGAAAACACTAGGATAAGTAAAAGAAGCCAGATACCAAAAGCCACATATTATATGATACCATTTATATGAACTCTCCCAATATGAACTCTCCAGAAAAGGCAAACCACATAGACAGGATGGAGATTGGTGGCTGCCAGGGACCAGGGGGAAGGGGCAGTGGGAAACGACTGCTCATGGGCATGGGTTCCTTTTGGGGTGATGAAAACGTTCCAGGGCCAGACCATGGTGATGTTTGTGTAACATTGTGAGTGTACTAAATGCCGCTAAATTACATGCTTTAAAATGTTCAAAATGGTAATTTTATGTTATATGTATCATACCACCATTTCTAAATTTTCTATTAAAAAAACAGAACTGCCCTAAAAAAAAAACAAAGTGCGTGATGGGACTTTCCTGGTGGTCCAGTGGCTAAGACTATTTGTTCCCAATGCCGGGGTCCAGGTTATATCTCCGGTCAGGGAACTGGATCCCACATGCCACAACTAAGACCCAGTGTAGCCAGATTAAAAAAAAAAAAAATGCATGAAAAATAAAGCAAATGAAGTTGTCTCTTAAAAACCTTATCTCTGAAGGGGAAAGAGGGAAACAGTGATTCAGTCAATATTCTTCCCCATCTTCTCTGTCTTACAAAAGTTCAGCTCTGTTAAACATAAAAGAAAAAAAATGTGAAGACCTTACTACATGTTTCTGTGGATGTTTCCTCTTGGAGTAGAGGCCACCTAGGGTGCTTCCCTTCCCCACTTCCCAAACATGGGCTCTTGAGCTGGGAGAGGAGGACTCTGAGTCAGGATTAGTTCTCAGAATGTGGTCCCGGGGGGACAACAAAGTCAAAACTATTTCATAATAATACAAAGATACTCTGCCTTTTTTCATGCTTCTCTCATGAATGTACACAGGAATTTTCTAGAAGCAATTGAATGCAAAAGAAATGAGGGTCTTGCTGTCTTCTATTGAAATATTGTATTCTGTCAAAGAGAATTGCGAAAATGCAATAAGTGCTGCTCTTTTATTAAAGTTTCTTTTTCCCTTGCAAAATAGTTTTTTACCTAAATATGTATGTTAACATGAAATGTTTAAAGAATTGCTATGTCAATATTTTAAATAGTTTCTCAGTTGTAATTTCTAAATGGAGAATCAATCCATCTGGGGTCTTCAATAATTTTTATGAGTGTAAAGAGAACGGGGACCAAAAAGTTGGAGCACCACTGGACCCCTAAGTCTGCTACTTTGACCAGGTCACTCAGTTCAACTGTCTTTCCCCGGCTTCTCAAGGGCCCGTTTGCCTTCAATTTTCCTTCAGTTAGTGCTGAGCCAGGATGGCCACACGAGGGCAGCAGACTCCACCTGGAGCCACAGGGAGGTCCTCAAGCCCTGATGTTCAGGCTTCAGCCTGCAGCACTGAGTTCCTGTCGGATCTGGAGAAGCAAAGGTGATAAACCCAAGTCCTTGCCTGCAGAAAATGCTCCCTCCCAGTGAGCTGAGGAGCCAGGAGAGGACTAGGCTTGATTCAGTTACAGGCCCAGGCCAGAGGCTGACCACACTTCAGGGGTTGACATGCTTGGGAATGAACATGACCTGATGTCAAGCTGAGTTAAGAAGCCCACTTTTCAGGTTCTCAGCTTTAATCTGGATGTGCTTCTTCTCATCAGCATAGCCCATGAGGAAGGGGCATCTGGTCTTCTTACTGTTAAGTAGCATGTAGTTATCACAGTAATGGGGTAAGCACGGCAAGAGAGGAAGCCAAGAAATTCCTCTGCCCTTTGATCTCATCTTGGATGAAGATAGAAAAGGCATATGTTGTGAAGGGCCTCATTTCTCAGCCGTGGAAACTCTACCAAAGGAAAAAGCATCTCCTGGTCATTTAACACAGACAGTCCTCTCACTCCCCGGTAGCTACTGGTTCCAATGACCTCACCGATAACCTTAAAGCAAACTGGCATGAGTAGTTGGCTTGAACGCTGGTCAGTAGAAAGGGCATGGGATCTAAATTTGTAAGATAAGTCTTCACCTCCCAAGTCTCCTAGCTCCTGGACTGTCTTTTCTCCCTTTTCTTATAATGTCAACCCCACATTGTTTTCTTCCCCTAAATATACATCATCATATTTATACTGATACATAAAAAATCAGCAGCTTCTGCTAAAGCATGGTCTAGCAGTTAAGAGCAGGGTTTTGAAGAGTAGGCAAGGTTGTATTCCTGGTTCCATCATGTGTTAGCTGTGTGAACTTGGGCAAACTGCTTAACCTCTCTGAGTCTCAATCGTCTCAGCTGTAAAAAGAGGCTGATGAAATGTTAAATCATGTGACGTATCTAAAATGCTCAAATCAGTGCATGGCTCATAGCTAGTGCTCCATAAACAGGAGCTGTAAACATCACTGCATTTGCAGTTCACAACTTTCTCAGATGCCAGAGTCAGAAAGAATCTCAGAAATCAGCTAACTCAATATTTCCTAAAATGTGTTCAAAACACTCTCTTCCCTCAAGATATTCTATGAAAAGGGTTCTGTGGCCAAATGTGATAGGAATTTAAACATCAGGGTAGTAACAGGGCTCAGCGATGGCTCAGTGGTAAAGAATCACCCCGTGACACAGGAGACCTAGGTGCCATCCCTGGGTTGGGAAGATCCCCTGGAGGAGGAAACGGCAACCCACTCCAGTATCCTTGCCTGGAAAATCCCATGGACAGAAGAGCCTGGAGGGCTACAGCCCAATGGGTCGCTAAGAGTCAGACATGACTGAAGCGACTGAGGAAACGAGTGATATTAAAGGCTCAGAGAAGTCACAGAGGAAAGAGAGCTGTTGAATTTTGATTATTCCAGCACTTGTCAACTGATCTTACCACAGAACCCTTTTCCTACACCACCTCTTAAGTTCTAGGTTGGTAGTATCGGTACAACACGTCCTAACCATCTACCAATGCAGTGCAGAAATCCATCCTATGATTCTCCCAACCAGTAATCCAGGAGGTCTGCTGGAGCATTCAGAGGCAAGGAGCTTACACAAATCATAAGGCTATAGGTAACACTGATGGAGGGTTTGGCATGTGCCAGGCGCTACATACAGTAAGCACTAGGCATGTATTAGTTTATTTAATTCTTATAATAACACTAAGAGTTATTATCTCCTTCTACAGGTGAAGAAACTGAGGCTTAGAAGAGTTAAGTAACTTGGCCTGAGGTCACATGGCTAGAAAGTACCAGGCACAAACTCAGGTTGACCCTTTACCTGGCCCTCCCACCCCTCACGCCCACCCCATACCGCTTCCTGCAGCTGCTGCCTCACCTTTGACTGTTGGAAGTTCCTTCCTTGTATCAAACTAATATTCAGTTCCCATCACTTCCCTTTCTCCATGTGTCCACACAGCAGTTTCAGCTCCACATATCTTCTGTTGCTTTTGTTTTTAGAACTTTATCCTTTTTCTCTTGACTTGCTTAAGTAATCCAGCATCTCTTTTGGACCAAAATACTCAAAGTTGAAGACAATTGTGTCTGCTCCATTGTATAAAATACAATAGTTGCATTTTGGGGAAATCACACATTATCAAAAAACAACTTTGTTTAGAGACGTTCTTATCTAATGTAAGAACTATTTTAAGACAAGGTTAGGAACAAAAAAGAAGCAAGTATAGGGACTTCCCTGGGAGTCCAGTGGATAAGACTCCATATTTCTAATGTTAAGGGGCATGAGTTCAATCCCTGGCTGAGGAACTAAGATCCCAATACTGTGTGTGGCTTGAAAAAAAAAAAATCAGGACGAGGTTAGGAATAGAAAGTTTTAGATGTACAGTAACATAATTAATCTCTCTGCAAGTGGTTTGATAACAAAGCGGTTTTCATAGCTCTGGTTGGATTGCTATTAACCCTAAAACGTCCTTGATTACCTCTGGCTTTTGTTCTAGGGTATTAGTCTTGGTTCTCTCTTTCTCTCCCCACACCAGCACCATGTTAATGCAATTTCTCACCAGTCTCACCACTTCTATTACCTGTATGGCTAATTACCTCATTGTTTACCAAACCAAGCACAAAGCCACTAAAACCCTTCCCTCATATGCTATGCTGGTTTCCAGTTTCCATCCACTTATAACCAACAGCAGTCTCAAGTGATGCAAACTACTTTTTGTATTTAATCAGTTTCATTCTGGCCAATTCTAGTTCTGAAAACACCACTGATGGAAAAACACTTGAATTCTCAGTGTAGTTTGACCAACATAGCTTGGAACTATCACTTTCTTGTCCTGAACTTCATTAATTCAACTCAAGAGTTCATATTTTGGTTTAGTTGCATGGAGTTTGTCTTCAACAAAAATTAATACCCCACCCCCCACCCCCAGGGACTTCCATGATGGTCCAGTGGTGGATGTTATGCCTAGAACTGTTCAGGTTCATCTGATTAGACCTGGCTCATTGTGCCAGCCTTTGGTAATCACCTGAGAGGCTGACTTTCCTTCAGCCTGGTGTGCTCTGTGAAGCTGATCATCATTACCCCAACATCAACACTTTCCAACAGAATGTTCTAGAATGATGGACATGCTGTATAGCTAAGCTGTACAATACAGTGGTCACTAGCCATGTGTGCCTACTGAACACTTAAAATGAGGCTAGTGCAACTGAGGGACTGAATTTTAAAGCGCATTTAATTTTAGTTACTGAGATTTGGCGGCGGGGGCGGGGGGGGGGGGGTTCTGTTTGTTTGTTTTTGGTGACATGGCATGTGGGATCTTAGTTCCTTGACCAGGGATGCAACCCAGGCTCCCTGCAGCAGAAGCACAGAGTTTTAACCCCTGGACCACTAGGGAATTCCCCTAAATTGCGTTTAATTGGATTAATTTAGAACCAATTGTTCGCACATGGTTAGTGGATAGCACGTTGGACAGTGCAGATGTTCACCTGAGACAAGGGTAAAAGTGTTGAACAGGACAAAGCCTATTCCTGCCTCTGCAGACCTAAGTCTGGATTGGGGATGGATGGCCATTCAGTGATTAACAACCACCTATATTCATAATAACTGAGTCACAATTTTATCTATGAGTGTGGTGAATAGCATTGAAATTCTTTTTCAAATGCCTTGTGCAATAATGATGTCCTATTTATATGTGTGGTGGCCCTGCTCTATCAGCTTGGTGATTTTTTTTTTCTTTTTCAAAGAACAGGTTTTTTTCTCTTTTTGTGGAAGTCACATGCTCACTGTGGCAAAATATAGGGAAGTACATGAAGGAAATTAACAACGAACAATAATTCTGCTATCTGAGATAACTACTGTTAACATTTCTGCCTATATTATTCATCATTTTTCTATGCTGATATTTTTCACATCACTGAGAGCATACATTCTCTGATATTTGCATCCCAATTTATCATTGACAGTATTTCATATATATTTTCTTATATCATTATTACTCTTCAAAAAACAGTTTTAAAGTCTGTACAATAGTTCATTGTGGAACTGAGCTACAGGAGTTGCTTGTATATTTTTGAGATTAGTTGTTTGTCAGTTGCTTCAGCAACTCCTGCAGCTCAATTCCAGAAAAATAAATGACCCAATCAAAAAATGGGCCAAAGAACTAAATAGACATTTCTCCAAAGAAGACATACAGGTGGCTAAGAAACACATGAAAAGATGCTCAACATCACTCATTATCAGAGAAATGCAAATCAAAACCACAATGAGGTACCATTTCACACCAGTCAGAATGGCTGCGATCCAAAAGTCTTCAAGCAATAAATGCTGGAGAGGGTGTGGAGAAAAGGGAACCCTCTTACACTGTTGATGGGAATGCAAACTAGTACAGCCACTACGGAGAACAGTGTGGAGACTCCTTTAAAAACTGGAAATAGAACTGCCTTATGACCCAGCAATCCCACTGCTGGGCATACACACCGAGGAAACCAGAATTGAAAGAGACACGTGTACCCCAGTGTTCATCGCAGCAATGTTTATAATAGCCAGGACATGGAAGCAACCTAGATGTCCATCAGCAGACGAATGGATAAGAAAGCCGTGGTACATATACACTATGGAGTATTACTCAGCCATTAAAAAGGATACATTTGAATCAGTTCTAATGAGGTGGATGAAACTGAAGCCGATTATACAGAGTGAAGTAAGCCAGAAAGAAAAACACCAATACAGTATACTAACGCATATATATGGAATTTAGAAAGACGGTAATGATAACCCTGTATGCAAGACAGCAAAGGAGACACAGATGTATAGAACAGTCTTTTGGACTCTGTGGGAGAGGGAGAGGGTGGGATGATTTGGGAGAATGGCATTGAAACATGTATAATATATAAGAAACGAATCGCCAGTCTAGGTTCAATGCAGGATACAGGATGCTTGCGGCTGGTGCACTGGGATGACCCAGAGAGATGGTATGGGGAGGGAGGTGGGAGGGGGGTTCAGGATTGGGAACACGTGTACATCTGTGGCGGATTCATGTTGATGTATGGCAAAACCAATACAGTTTTGTAAAGTAAAATAAAGTAAAAAAAAATAGTTCATTGTATTAATGATTAATGATTTACATAACCATTCCCCTATTGCTGTACTTTTAGATCGTATATAATTTTTTGCTATTATAAATAAAATAGTGAGAGTTCCCTGCTGGTCCAGTGGTTAGGACTTGGTTCTCTCACTGCCAGGGGCTCAAGTTCAATCCCTGGTCAGGGAACTAAGATTCTGGAAGTAGCATGGTATAGCCAAAAATAAAATAAAATAAAAATAGTGACAATATCATTTTGTGCAAAATAACTTTGTCCATAATTTGCATTGATTCCATAGCACAAACTTCCTGAAGGAGTATTATGAAGACTAAAGACACAAACATTATTAAAAATAATCCTCTCAAAAGAGAAAATGAGGTTAGCTGGACTAAATGCTGGCTCTTCGTGGTCATTATTTTCCTTCTCAATGTCAAGGCCACCCATCTGACTATCTCTTTGAGCCACTCATCCTGTATTCATGTCAAGTTCATCACTGTGTACTTTCTAGATTCCAGTTTCTTAGTCTTTATAAATATCGGGATGATAGTGCCTGTCTCTTCAGCCTTCTAGTAGCTCTCCTGGGGCATCAAGGTGCTGTCTTTCTATCTGCTTCCATATCCTCTAACTGATACTGTTCCTCAACTTTGCACACTTGATAAGGAAATTGAAGAAGTGTGTGGCAGAGACTGCTACCGGCTGGGCAACACCTTGCTGTTGCCTTCTGGCTCTTCTGAGAGCCCACTTAGACTCCATTCCCACATTCCCCTGCAGGGGGTGTGACCACATGATCAGTGGAGGGAGTGTGGGCAGAAGTCTGTGTGCCACTGCTGGGCCAGGCCCACTGATCTCCCACAGGAGTGGAGAAGGTCCCCAGGGCAACCTTCAAGTCATGTGATGAAGATGTTGGAGCTCTTGTTGGCCAATGCGGAAACACCCTGCTGACCCATTCACCTACCTGTGGGTGTATTTGACTGTGGAGCTGTTTTGTCTTTTCCCCCAGGGGATCATTTGTAACAGGACCACTCAGTCCTACTTGAGCTGTCTTTCCTTTATTCTTCGATCACAAAATCAATCACACCTAACTTTTTTCCAAATACCATAGGAGTCTCCTTCCTGAGAGTTGGACCGTAAAGAAGGCTGAGTGCCAAAGAATTGATGCTTTCAAGTTGTGGTGCTGGAAAAGACTCTTGAGAGTCCTTTGGACTACAAGGAGATCAATCCTAAAGGATTGATTCCAGTCAATCCTTAAAGAAATCAACCCTGAACATTCATTGGAAGGATTGATGCTAAAGCTCCAATACTCTGGCCACCTGATGCAAAGAGCCGATTCATTGGGAAAGATCCTGATGCTGGGAAAGATTGAAAGCAGGAGGAGAAGGGGACAACAGAGGACGAGATGGTTGGGTGGTATCATCAACTCAATGGACATGAGTTTGAGCAGACTCTGGGAAATAGTGAAGGACAGGGAAGCCTGGCATGCTGCAGATCCCCCCGGCATGGGGTCGCAAAGAGTCAGACACAACTGAGCAACTGAACAACAACTCCTTCTTGAGTCTCGGCACACACTGGACCATCTAGCCGGCCTTCCCCGCAGTCATACACTCCTGGGTGACAGTGAGATTTCTGTCATTTTCCCCTGATGAGCAAACTCCCCTGGTTGTGCAGAATTAGAACCGAAATGCTGCTCCTCTTTATTTTCTCTGCTTTCTAAGGAATGGAATTGTCATTTAGGCAAGGATTTAGCAGAAGCTGTATCACAGTTTTAATAGAGTGATAAAAAAACACTTATACCCCCAATTGCCTGGTACATAAGGACGGTTGATCTTGCTGTATTATTTCACACCTTGATTAGTTTGAAAGGCTGAGTTTGGCAGAAGGAATGGTAAAGAAATAAATGACTCCACAGAATACAGTAAGAAGCATTTGGAGTTCTGGAGACAGTCTCAAAGAGAAGGGATAAGGGGGAAAGCTAAGAAAGAAAGTGAAGCCACTCAGTCATGTCCTACTCTGCGATCCCATGGACTGTAGCTTACCAGGCTCCTTAGTCCATGGAATTTTCCAGGCAAGAGTACTGGAGTGGGTTGCCGTTTCCTTCTCCAGAGGATCTTCTCGAACCAGGGGTCGAACCCAGGTCTCCTACATTGCAGGCAGATGCTTAATCATCTGAGCCACCAGCGAAGGCCTAGAGATGGGAAAGTGAGGGAGAAAAAAAAATCCACTAACTGGAAACTCCATGAGGCAATCAGCTGATAGAAGTCCTCACAGAATGGGACAGCTAAAAGACTTCCAAGGACAGCGGTGTCTACTCTTTCATCCAACGTCACGTAGATCCCTTTCATTCCCCAAAGGGGTCAGCACAGCTCTGCCTAGGGACGGTACACAGATGGTGGACCTCAGCACTCTCAGGGGCTCAGGGCCAGAGATGACTGTGTACATAAGCCTCCTCCCACCTTCCACCCAGGCCTCCTGGGAATTGGTCAAATTTGGGGGGCAGGATTTTAGGCTTCCATAGCATGTGGAATGGATGTTTGATCCAATCTTATTCAGGGAGGCTTCAGCTGACATCTGAGTCACATAATAAACATGGTCATTGCTAAAAAGAAAAAAAAATAGTGGTAATATCACAAGATTAAATTAAGAATTAAGTAGGTAGCTCAGGTATTTGGCACCTTAGAACACTGAGGCCCAGAGAGGTTACGTAAGGTACCCAAGAGACCTACCTGATGTAATGGTAGAGTCCTGTTCTGTTCTCAAGTTCTCTGGCTCCCGGTGCCTCGTTCTTGCTCCATGCCCGAGAGGAGACAGCGATGCCGCAGGGCTAGAAGCAGGACAGCTCCTCAGGCACTGTGTGCTCCTAGGACGTCCTGAGCCAGCTCTTCCCTGAGCTGTTTGGGATCCATCAGTGACTAGTTCAGCCCCTGAGCTGAGCTCAGGACTATACCCGCTGGGAGTGAGGGAGAGGTTCCTTCCACTTGGGAGACACATTTTCCCTAATAAAGGCAGGGCTTCCCTGGTGGCTCAGAAAGTAAGAGTCTGCATGAAATACAGGAGACCTGGGTTCAATCTCTGGGTCAGGAAGATCCTCTGGAGAAGGGAGTGTCTACCCACTCCAGTATTCTTGTCTGGAGAATCCCATGGATAGAGGAGCCTGGCAAGGTACAGGCCATGGGGTCAGAACAAGTTGGACAGGACTGAATGACTAACGTGGGATTCCCAGGTGGTGCTAGGTGTAAAGAACCCACCTGCCAATGCAGCAGGCATAATTGACCCAGGTTCAATCCCTGGGCAGGGAAGATCCCCTGGAGGAGAGCATGGCAACCCACTCCAGTATTCTTGCCTGGAGAATCCCATGGACAGAGGAGCCTGGCAGGCTACAGTCCATAGGGTCACAAGGAGTTGGACACGACTGAAGCAACTTAGCACACATGCATGAGTGACTAACACTAACACACTAAGGGGATGCATGTAAGAAACAAATTCATCAACAATCTCATCAGTGTTCATAAAGATATTTTATCTGAATGTCAGAAGGTTTTCTTTGTTCCCATAAAAGGATTTGGGCCCCTGAACAAGAGGAATGAACCAAAGGCAGAGAGACATTGGGGCCATCTGGGTAGAGAGAAACAGAGTGAAGAAAGAGAGTTTGTTTATTGCCCCACTGTTCTCTTCTCTAGATAAGGACGTGTGTTGACTGCTGAGGAGGGGCGGAAGTTTCTTGAGTGCAAAGTGCCAAGGCACAAACCCTGAGATAAAAAGTCATAAATAGACCACAGGCCTGACCCAGAGCCAGGCTCAGTGTCCTTGGGCTGTAGGACTTGCAGGCCAGGGCCCAGGTGGGGGGGCCAGGGCTGGGCAGCTGCTGTGGAAATTTCCATGGGCCATCCACCAGCGTTTGGGAAGCTCTAGAACTCCTCATGGCAGGAGGAAGACACAGGTTATGAAAGAGGCACAAGATGTGGTCCCAGGTCACAAGCAGCTAAGCCCCTAGAGAGGAGACTTAAGGATGATGCTTGCCAAGAAAGCAAGTGAACCAGCAGACTAGAAAACCTTAACGTTGTAAATAAGGTCAAGGCATGGAACCTTGACCAAGAAAAAGTCAAGATCGCCTTCCAATTATTCAAACCCCATTTCACCTTCTAAGAAAGATGTTGAAAGTACAAATTTCACAAAAAGCTAAAAGCTGATTTTATTACTCTAAGTACTGTTACAGAATCCCAAACAGTACATGATTTTTTTTTTTTTAAGAAAAAAAATGTGTAGTTTACCAGTTGTTAGAGTCTGAGATATTCTTTAAAATTTAGGTTACAATTGCAAATTATTTTTAATACAGAAATTAGTTAAAACTTATCAAAAACATCAGTTACGTGTTGTGGTAATTATTCGCAAAAGCTTTAAAATGTGCAATTTTATAAAACCAGATGTTGCCCTCATCCCAGGAACTGGAGATGTGTATGTTTTTCCCTCTCCCTAGGAAGATTCAGGCAGAGGGGTGTGGTAGGGGGAGGTTTGTGCACACTCTGTGCACACCACATATATGAACCTACAATGTTCACAGTAGGGCTGCCTTCCCGATGCACGGGCTAGGATGCTTTGGGTTGCAAGTAGGAGAAACCATGAAGAGAATTTATTAGTTCAGATGACTAAAGAGTTAAGTTAGGGAAGCCTTCTAAAATGGTTTAATCAGGGGTCTGGCTCCATCTCTGACTCTCTCTGCCCTGCCCACCTTTGTGGGACCAATTCCTTTTTAGGCTGACTTTCTTGCTGGGTTCAAGATGCCTGTGAATAGCAGTCCAGTTGGAATTGAACAGCTCAGTCAAAATTTCTTGACAATTAGTCTAGGGAGAGAAAGACTACTGCTGCCTGTAGCCATTGTGGGGGAGTTCCATGCTTCGTTCTGATTGAATCACCCTAAGGAGCAATCACTATTCAGTTCAGTTCAGTTCAGTCGCTCAGTCGTGTCCGATTTTTTGTGACCCCATGAATCGCAGCACACCAGGCCTCCCTGTTCATCACCATCTCCCGGAGTTCACTCAGACTCACGTCCATCGAGTACGTGATGCCATCCAGCCATCTCATCCTCTGTCATCCCCTTCTCCTCCTGCCCCCAATCTCTCCCAACATCAGAGTCTTTTCCAATGAGTCAACTCTTCTCATGAGGTGGCCAAAGTACTGGAGTTTCAGCTTCAGCATCATTCCTTCCAAAGAAATCCCAGGGCTGATCTTCAGAATGGACTGGTTGGATCTCCTTGCAGTCCAAGGGACCCTCAAGAGTCTTCTCCCACACCACAGTTCAAACGCATCAATTCTTCAGCGCTCAGCCTTCTTCACAGTCCAACTCTCACTTCCATACATGACCACAGGAAAAACCATAGCCTTGACTAGATGGACCTTAGTTGGCAAAATAATGTCTCTGCTTTTGAATATACTATCTAGGTTGGTCATAACTTTTCTTCCAAGGAGTAAGCATCTTTTAATTTCATGGCTGCAGTCACCATCTGCAGTGATTTTGGAGCCCCCCAAAATAAAGTCTGACACTGTTTCTACTGTTTCCCCATCTATTTCCCAGGAAGTGATGGGACCAGATGCCATGATCTTCGTTTTCTGAATGTTGAGCTTTAAGCCAACTTTTTCACTCTCCTCTTTCACTTTCATCAAGAGGCTTTTTAGTTCCTCTTCACTTTCTGCCATAAGGGTGGTGTCATCTGCATATCTGAGGTTATTGATATTTCTCCCGGCAATCTTGATTCCAGCTTGTGCTTCTTCCAGTCCAGCAATCACTATGGACGTGCCATATACTGTCTGGCTCAGGCTCAAAAACCTATCACTTTGGCAAGTGTGTTGGAATTGGCATACACCACAGGGGACTGCCCCTGGAATTGGATAAGGTCAATCCCACTCACCAATAGTGATTACACAGTGGGGAGGGGGACAAGAGGTGTGGGAAAGACACTCTCAATGTCTACCAGAACTTGGTAGCAATTTAAATTTTTTTTTTTTTTTAATATAAGGACTACTTGCTAGGCACAAGGCACTATAGGAGGTATTAAGATATGCAGTTTACAATTTATTAGGTATAAAAAGACAAGATGAAAGAGGTATGCAAATGCTAAAACAAAGTCCTAGAAAGGTAATGGAGAAGGTAAAGGAGAGAGTCAGACTGTTTCTGGGTGAGGTGGTCAGAAGGGTATCATGTAGAAAATCACACTGGAATTAGGTCTTAAAGAATAAGCAGCATTTTAGAGATTACAGGTAGGAAGGGAGGACACTGGAAGCAAGGCAACAGTTGGAGCACAAGTTCTAGGAGCTGCTGCAAAGGCAGGACGTTACCCCGCTACAAAAAGATCTTGGAGTCCAGATGATACCTGAGTAAATAGGATGACCACCCCACAAAGTTCGGGTGCAAAACAAACCTTTTCTTTTTCTCCTGTAAAGAAAATTAATTAATTAATCAATTCCCCATTTGCATGGTTAGCAGGAACTTCAGAGTCTCCTCCATGGGGTTACTTCACTTTATCTTCTTCAAACCCAAAGGCTTACGCAGTCCAAGGCAGTGGGTGGGGTTGGTCGGACTTTCACGCGTAAGCAAGGACTACTGGTCTCTGGCCAGTCTAGTGGCCATATGAGTCCCCAGGTCTCTGTGGCTCCCCAGGAAAGACAATCCCAGTCCTGTCACCTTGAGTTTGGGGAACAGCACTCCCCACCGGTGGTCCAGGACCATGTTCTTGGAGCTCTGCCCCTCAGTTAAATTCCCGTCTCCTCCACCCTCCCAGGGACTCTGGGTAAGAGGTGGTTTGGGGTCTCCACGTGGATGCATAACTCCCATCTGCTATGCTTCCCTGGGGTCCGCGGCACCAGGAGGCAGGAATTTTTCCTTCTCAGCTACACCTGCCCTGTAACATTACAGCTTTCTGCACTCTCTTTTATGATTGCCTCCCTGCATACATTTCCCTACCACACACAGTCACTCCTGGGATCCTTGGGGTGGGGACAACTATGTGAGATGCTTTACCATGACCACAGTATCTGTCTGACACCTCTGTCATTGGCACAGAGAAAGAAAATAAAACCCAAAGTTCATTTGCCAGTGGGACCCGCTGCCCTACCCAGACTTGCAGGTTGAATGCTACCTTAGTCTCTTCCACAGATTGTTTATTTCACCCAACGGAAGCAGCCCTCCTGCACTCTTACTGGAAGTTCACGTTGACTTTCAGCCTTCTTGGTCATTGGCAAAACAGAGCCCTGTGTGTGCCCTTGGTCTGTCCTCTCCTTTAGGTTGGGATTTTTTTTCTTGCAGCCCTCCTACCTGCCTTGATTGACATTCCTGCCTGTAGACAGCTCTTTCTGTTTGGGGGCACACTGTTCCTCTCCTTTCTAACTTCCCTCCACAGCTTCACTCTCTTAAACACCGACCCTGGAAAGCTCAGAAGGACCTGGTGCAAGAGGTTGACACACAAGCAGGCTCTGCTCCTGGTTCTCAGCTTCCAATGTGTTTGTTGCTGCTCTAGTCCACAAACTTGGCCCTGAATCTGGAAACTACTCCTAAACTTGAGTGAATTTTTTAGAAGTTTTAAAAAAGTATTCAGTGACTATTTGAAGGAGAACAAAGTAAAGTACATATTGAGCGACTAGGATGGCTGCCCAGACCCACTCGCGAATTTAAGGACAAGTGAATGAATTACATACTCTTTTCAATTCAGAGGGTGCTCTTTCCCAATTCATGTCACATAACCAGTTATTTCTTCCTAACAACATTAACTTAAAATCACAACAGGGGGTGGGGTTGGCCTGACTTTCACATGCAAACAACAGTTGCCTGGAGCAAGGTAGGGGGTGATAGAAAGAAGGGCATGAAGAACTTTTTGGAGGGAACAAATTCTCCTATATTTTAATTGGGGTGTTGGTTACATGACATATTCATTTATAAAATTTATAAACTACAGACTTAAGATCGGTGCACTGTACTGCATATAAATTATATTTCAACTTTTATTTTTTGGCTACTCCTTATAGCTTGTGGGATCTTAATTCCTTGACTAGGGATTGAACCCAGGCCCCTGGCAGTGAAAGCGCCGAGTCCTAGTCACTGGACTGCCAAGGAATTCTATATTTTGGTTTTAAAATAGAAAAATTAAACTGATGATTAGGACTTGGCTGATGTCCGTATGCGGGAGTATGTTGAAAAGAAACTAATATGGAAAAGAAAAATAATACCCCTACTGTGAGAGTAGACATGTGCTACAAGTATAGCCTAAGAAAACAGAGAGAAAAGCAGAAAACCTTTCAAGCTGGCCACGCTGGAATGCTTCCAGCTGTGGGGATCTGAGCCTCTTCTATAATAGGTTTAATCACTTCTAATTGTGCAGTCAGCTAATTACAGTCATTAGTCTTGCCTTAGTGGAAAAGGCTTGGGAATCCCTTCCATTTATTCCCTTAGTGGACTGGGTTGGACTTTTCTGAGTCCGGTGACCTCCTCAGGTTGCAGCCGGTGATGGTGCATCCCTGGTTCTCCAGAGATGATCCATTTTCACCCTGGGGTGTCTGGGCTTACGTGACTAATCTTGGAGCCAATGAGTCATGGTGTCAGGCCTCAGAGCACAGCGAGGGCACTTGTGGGCTCTGCACTGGCACTGCTCTCTTGATGTGCCAACCCAGCTTTGCTTAGGCCCAAATTAATCACATTTTGAAAACAGGATTATTCACTGCAGCACTGTTTGAAATAGCACAAGGACTGTAACAGTCTGCATGACCATCAGTAGGAGACTGGATAAATAAATTACAGTTCATGCACGTAATGTAATACTGAAAAAAGAATGAGGACGCTTCTCCATGTACTAATTTGGAAAGAGCTTCAAGCTATACATAATCTTAAATGAAAAAAGAGAATGTAGTGTAGAGTGTGACCGTTAGTATAAAATATGAGGTTTTATGTTTGTATTTGTTTATATATGTCTAAAGAAATTTTGGAAAGAGAGAAAAAAATCTTAATAAAAGTGGTTGCATTTGAGTGAGGAGGTTGTAGGGGTGTGGGGGCATTGGGTTGGGGAGTGGTTGGGAGAGACATGGAATAGGGGGAGAATTTTCACAGCAAACCTTTTCAAATAGTTTTTTAAAAAATCATGTGAGTGCATTTCACTGGTGGTTAAGAATCTGCTTGCGATGCAGGAGAAGCAATTTCAATCTCTGGGTGGAGAAGATCCCCTGGAAAAAGAAATAACAACCCACTTCAGTATTCGTACCTGGGAAATCCCATGGACAGAGAGCCTGGTGGGCTACAGTCCATAGGGTCACAAAGAGTTGGACGTGACAGAGGTGACTTAGCATGCTCAGTGGAAGACTAATCTATTAAAATGTTCATAAGTTTATAAAAATAGGAAAAAGTTTTCACCTTATCCAGCATTCCCACACAGTAGTTTGAGAAGGTGTCCTGAGAAATTCATGTACTTAAAAAAGAGTGGAATTTGTTTTAATTCCTACTTTGTTACAGCTAAGGAATAAAATAGATACTAAGTGATTGATTTCCTGTAATAGAACCCTGGGGGTGTGGGTCTGCACCCAGGGCAGCCTGTGGAGAGGGGTGTGCAGCCTGTGACCCAGTTGCTCAGGCATCTTCTCACTCCTCCTGAGTGGGTGGTTTTGACCATCACACAGTTATGAGCTGTTTTTATTCTTAACCACGTGTGGTTTAAAATATATGTGAAATGGCCCAGGAATTGATGAAGATGCTTGCTTGACCAAACTTCAGTCAGGCTCCTGAATATTCTCCTAGGCCCATCTGTGTATTTCCTTGTAAAATCCAGTTTTATCAAGATCCCAGCTAAGTCAGTTTAGTAAGAACCCCCATCTTCCCTATCTGATCACTCTTGATATCTGATCAGGCTGCTCATCTGCCACGATCCCCCAGGTGTGCATTGATAACCGGGGCCCGCCTTCAGCAAGAATCCTTTTAGGTTAATTTAGCTAGAATTGCCTTTACCCTTAATGTTTCCTCTTAGTGATTTTCCATACACTGAGAACTTCCTACTCCAACCCCCAGCCCTGCTTCTTGGCTATAAACTCCCGTTTGTCCATGCTGTATTCAGAGTTGAGCCCAGTCTCTCTTCCCTCTTCAAATTCCTACTGCAATGGTCCCGTACCTACAGCAATGGCCCTGAATGATGTCTGCTTTACCATCTTTAAACAAGTATCATAAATTCTTTTTTCTTTTACAGAATCAGAAATAATACTGATGTTGAACACTACTAGGTAATGTAGAGGAAGAAAATCATAATTCCACAAATATGTCTCAGAACCTTTTCTCCAGGCCTGAAAGTTATGATTTATCAACTTCTTAGAAAATTAAGCTTTTTTAAAGTCTAGTGTTAAAGAGAAAATACTGCAACCAGTATACAAGTTAATTTTCTGGGTATTACCAATAAAGACTAAACTTTGACTTATTTAGAAATAAAGATGTAATTATTAAGTAAACTAGCTGATTTTTACTATGGGTTAGTAATACCAAGATGGTCTATGGAGTAGAAACACCATAGCTAATAAATTAGACGAAATTTCAGAAAATGTGGTCCTTTTAAATTTTTTTCGTTTCAAAATCTAGCAGTGATTTTCAGGTTATGTATGATAGCAATTTAGAAAAAAAATTGATATCAATGCACTATCTTGCCAAATACATATTACAATGTTGGGTTTATCAATCATTTATTAAGTAAAAATAATAACTAAAATTATATAATGTGTACTACATGGTAGGTACCATATTATGCACTTTACATATATTAATTCATTAATCCTCAACAACTCTATTACATATAAATACTAGTATTATCTTCATTTTACAAAGGAGGGAACTGAGGCTCAGAAAAGTTTAGTAAATAACTCAGGTTCACAAGTAAGTAGCAGAGTGGGGATTCTAACCCAGACATTCTGGATCCAGGGTCAATGTTCTTAGCCATAAATATTCATTGAGCATTTACTATTTGCCAGGAACTGTTCTAGGTTCTGGAGGTACAACAGTGAACTAAAGAAACAAAGATTTTGCTCTCTAAAACTTACATTCCAGTTGGGGGATACAGACAAATAGATAATATGTTTAGTTCAGTTCAACTTAGTCGCTCAGTCATGTCCAACTCTCTGCGACTCCATGGATGCAAAAGGCAGCACGCCAGGCTTCTCTGCCCATCACTAACTCCCGGAGCTTACTCAAACTCATGTTCATCGAGTCGGTGATGCCATCCAACCATCTCATCCTCTTTCATCCCCTTCTCCTCCTGCCCTCAATCTTTCCCAGCATCAGGGTCTTTTCAAACGAGTCATTTGTTTGCATTAGGTGGCAAGAGTATTGGAATTTCAGCTTCAGTATCAGTCTTTCCAATGAATATTCAAGACTGATTTCCTTTAGAATGGACTGGTTGGATCTCCTCGCAGTGCAAGGGACTCTCAAGAGTCTTCTCCAACACCACAGTTCAAAAACATCATTCTTCGGTGCTTAGCTTTCTTTATGGTCCAACTCTCACATCCATACATGACTATCGGAAAAACCACAGCTTTGACTAGATGGACCTTTGTTGGCAAAGTAATGTCTCTGCTTTTTAATATGCTGTCTAGGTTTGTCATAGCTTTTCTTTCAAGGAGCAAACGTCTTTTAATTTCAGGGCTGCAGTTACCATCTGCAGTGATTTTGGAGCCTCCTAAAATAAAGTTTCTCACTGTTGCCATTGTTTCCCCATCTATTTGCCATGAAGTGATGGGACCAGATGCCATGATCTTAGTTTTCTGAATGTTGGGTTTTAAGCCAACTTCTTCACTCTCCTCTTTCTCTTTCATCAAGAGGCTCTTTAGTTCTTCTTTGCTTTCTGCCATAAGGGTGTTGTTATCTGCATATCTGAGGTTATTGATATTTCTCTTGGCAATCTTAATTCCAGCTTGTGCTTCATCCAGCCTGGCATTTCACATGATGTACTCTGCATATAAGTTAAAGGTAAGGTGGTAAGGTATTCCCATCTCTTGAAGAATTTTCCACAGTTTGTTTTGATCCACAGAGTCAAAGGCTTTGGCACAGTCAATAAAGCAGAAGTAGATGTTTTTCTGGAACCCTTTTGCTTTTTTGATGATCAAACAGATGTTGGCATAATATGTTAGGTGATAAAAAAAGTTCTAGGAAGAACTAGAAAGCAAGATAAGGGACTAGAGAGTCCTTTTAGGACAAGTTAAGGAATAGGATGGGTCATATTTTGGTAGGATGATTAGGAAAGCACTCCCCAATGACATTTTGTCAGAGAACCCCATAAAGCATAGGAGTGAGCCAAGAGGATGTCTGTGGGATGAGCATTCCAGGCAAAGTGCAATGTCTCACATGGGACTGTTCTCGGGATGTTAGGAGAATGCTGAAAGAAAGCCTTTTTTGGTTGGAATAAAATTAGAGGAGAGGGCAGTTCAAAATAACATCTGAGGCGCTTTCCTGGTGGTTCAGTAGTAAAGAATCGACTCGCCAACGCAGAAGACACAGGTTTTGATCCCTGATCTGGGAAGATCCCACGTACCTCGGAGCAGCTAAGCCTGTGTGCCACAACTATTGAGCCTGTGCTCTAGAGCCCGGGAACTGCGGCTACTGGGCCCATGTGCTGTGACGACTGAAGCCTGAGTGCCCTAGAGCCTGGGCTCTGCAACAAGAGGAGCTATTGCAATGAGAAGCCCACACATCACAACAAAGAGTAGCCGCTGCTGGGGACTAGAGAGAAGTCTGGCAGCAATGAAGAGCTAGCACAGCCAAAAACAAACAAACGAAATGATTTTTTTAAAACTCCATAAATGTTTAAAAGATACCTGGCGGTAGGATCATGCTGGGTCTTATAAAGCAATGCAATGATTTTGGATTTCATTCTGAGTGAGATGAGAAACCATCAGAGGGGTTTGAGTTTAGAAATAACATGATCTGACTTTTCCTTTCCAACAAAGAGACAAACAGAAAAGGATCACTGTAAGGGGATTTCTGGAAACAACACCAGTTCATTGGCTATTGAGAATAATTCAGGTGAAAAAATATGTTGAACTAGGATGGCAGTGATACTGAGGCAAAAATTGGCTGATTCAGGGTGTATTTTGTAGATGGAGTAGAAGAATTTGCTCATGGATTTGATGTGAGGTATGAAAGAAAGAGTGGACATGGAGAATGCCAGGGTTTTGGGTCTGAGCACAGAATGAAGGTCATTTATTTGAGGCAGGGTCTTAAGGAAGGAGCAGGAATGGGGTGGTAGATCAAGGGTTCAGTTTTGGACACTCTTTTGAGTTTGTTACCTAGTGGACACCATAGTGAAGATCCTTATAGTATGAAAAAGAGGTCAATGCCTGAGATTACAAATTTGGAAGTTTTCAGGTTATGGGAAGTGGATGAGCTCACTCAGAGAGTGGGTGTAGACAGAGAAGCGGGTACAAGGATTGAGTCCTGAGGCCCTCCAACATTTACAAGTTAAGATGATGAGGAAGAGCAGCAATTGCAATTGAGGCTAAAAGGCTGGTTCTCAGAAAGATAGACAGGAGAGTATAACGTTCCGGGGCTAAACTGACAAAACTTTCAAGAATGAGTGGAAATGGCAAAGAAAGGGCATTTGAGAATTCTGTCCTCAACAAAAAAAGTTACAAAACTGGCAAAAATATTCAAAATCTTCTTTTCAGAACCCTGCAGGAGTGTTTACTAAAGAAAATGGCTGAACTAGGGAGTAGTTTGAAATATAATAGTTGACATTCCCGGTTCAAACTGGCTAAGGGAGCATAATAGAGCTGGAACTTTTCAAAGCCAGTTCTCAGAGAATTGTCATTATTCTACTTGTCTGGTATTCTCTGGAAAACACCACTTGCAAGGCTGTCTGTGACCTGACTCGAGCTTATTCAGTATGAAAAGCACTTTTTTCCTAAGAAGCATTTGTCCAAAAAAAAAAAAAAAAAAATTACAGACATGTGTTTTATCTTTGCAGCTGCCTGAGATAGTGGATCACAGTTGAGACAAATAATGGACTATCTAAAAAGCTTAAGAAGAGCTGAGGAATGAGATATCCACAGGGACTGTGAAAAACTGACCTATTCTTGGAACTCTAGAAGGCCACACACATGGCAGGGCTGGGCACATGCTTAGGGAAGGCCCTAAGATCTCACCTGTGACTGTGAGACTCTGCACAAGCAGGAAGTTAGATTGAGGAAGAGTTGTCAACTGCCTGGTTGAGTGTTGAAAGCATGTCCCAACATGCACACAGAGTCTCTCAACAAACACTGGATGATTTATTAGTTCCAGGCATTTAAGGAAATCTGTCTTATCATTAGTTGATCTTAAGTTAACTGAGTAGAGACATCAGTGGCCATACACAACAAAATCGGACTTTATAGAATTAGTTCAGAAAAATCACTAAACAAAGAACAACAAGCAGCAACAATAACAAACCCTGGGTTTATATGCAAATAATGTCTCACCAAATAAGGACTATAAAAAGATAGAAATTATAAAGAAAATAGTCAAATAGAAGCTTTAGAGTTGAAAAATATATTAACTAAAATGAAAAACTTACTACAGGAGCTCAACATAGGATTTGTACAGGCAAGAGAAAGAATCAGTGGACTTGAAAACAAGAACCAATTCAGATGATCCAGTTTGAAGAAAAGAAAGAGAGAGAGAAAAAAGAATTTTTTAAAAAGTAGCAGAGCCTCAGAAATCTGTGGGATGTCATCAAATATAGCTTCATACATAGAGTGGGAGTTCTAGAAGGTAAAGAAAGAAAAGGGGAACAGAAAAAGTGTTTAGAGGAAATAATGGCAGAAAACTTCCCAAATTTGAGAAAAAAACCATTAGTCTATATGTCCAAAAAGCACACTGAACTCCACATAAATCCACACTAAACTCAAATAGGATAAACACAGGGCTTCCCTGAGGGTCAGATGGTAAAGAATCTGTCTGCAATACAGGGGACCCGGTTCGATCCCTGGGTTGGGAAGATCCCCTGGAGGAGGGCATGGCAACCCACTCCAGTATTCTTGCCTGGAGAATTCCATGGGCAGAGGAGCCTTGTGAGCTACAGTCCATGGTCTTTCAAAGAGCTGGGCATGACTGAGGGATGAACACACACACACACACACACACACACACACACACACACACACACACACAATAAACACCTAGACACATGATAATCAAACTGTTAAAAGAGAGAGAATCTTGAAAATAGCAACAAAAAAGCAACTCACAAAGCATCAAGCACAAAGATCCTTAATAAGATTAACATCTCATTTCTCATCAGACGCATGGAAGACAGAAGGCTGTGGCATGATATATTTAAAGTACTGCAGGAAGAAAACCCTGCCAGTCCAACATTCTATATAAATAAACAAAACCACGGTCATTCATCACTAGTTTATACACTCTGTAAGAAACAGCGTCCATCAGGCAGAGATAAAAGAACAATAACTCAAATCCACATGGTGAAATAAAGAAAATGGTGAAAGAAACTATACAGGTAAACATAAAAAGGGCAGCAAAAGTCCATTTCTGTTGGTAATTTCACCTGATTTTTAAAAATCACTGCAGGGACTTCCCTGGTGATCCAGTGGTTGAGAGTGTTCTTTGCAATTCAGGGGACATGGGTTTGACCCCTGGTCGGAGAACTGGGACCCCACACGCTGCGGAGCAACTGGGACCCTGCATGACCACTGGAGAGTCCACATGGGACAACTAGAGAGTACATGCACGGCAACGGAAGCTCCTACACGACTTGACGAAGATCCCGAGTGCCGCAACTGAGACCAGTGCAGCCAAATAAAGTAACTGCATAAAGCAACAATGATAAATCTGTGGGGGTGGGCATACCATGAACAGAGATATAACTTGTATGATAACAGCACAAAAGAAGGGGGAGAATGAGCCATATGTATGTGTGTGTATATATATAAAATATACAAAGTTTTGTATATTATTGAAATTATATTTTTGAAATTATTATTGAAATTAAGTTAGAATTAATTTGAACTAGAGCATTATGTTAATTATACCTCAGGCAATGGCTAAGAAAAAAAGCAGGGACTGATCAATTGTGTCAAATGCTGCTGATAGAGATCTAGCTATGATGGAATCTGAGGACTGACTGCTTGATTTGGCAACATGAAGGTCACTGGTGAGCAGGGTGGGGCGTAAAGCAGACTAGATTGGTCCAAGTAGAATGGAAGAAAAGGAGGGGGAGAAAATTATTTTTTCTTAAAAAAGAAAAAGGTAATTCTTTCATGAGTTTGCTGAAAATGGGGAGAAGAGAAATGGAAGTGGGATGAAGAGTGAGAGATAGTTAACGGGTTTGTGTGCTGATAACAATAATTGAGCAGAGTGAGAAAAATTGATAATCGCCTTCTCCGCCACTGTTATTAAGGAAGAAATTTTGAGATCAGAAGGGAATTATTATAGCACCTTGCTTCTTACCCAAATGTCCCAGGAATTGGCATCTTTGGTTATTGGGAGAATATGTCTATATATACGGGTGTATGTATGTATACACATATTTATGTGTATTGAATAACACTGTATTAATATGTTATGCCCACTAGAAAAGATAAAAATTAAATTTTTAGAGGTTTAAGATAAATTTGGGAAAAAAAGTCAATAAATAAGATGGTGTATCATATAATCACTAACACCTCAGGCACTCAGAGCAAGGTACATAGTGAATAAAATCCATGCTTCAATTGACTTTTTGCTAATTTTGAATTTTCTGGCTGTCTTTTTATCAGCTACAGTTGGATTCATCCTTGCTCTTACTTTGCAGTGAGTTTATACCTAGAAGAGTAGTAATGATCTTTCTTTGTTTTCTTGTTTACTCTGCCTGCATTAGCATTATCTTCCAACTGGGTTTTTTTTTTTTTTTTTTGGCCCAATTTCTTTTTTAACATTTTTATGGAGAATTTCAAACAAACACAGCATACGAACCCTAATATATCCATCATTCTCCTTCTTCATTGATCAACTCATGACCTCTCAGCCCTGTAGTATTTTGTAGTATTTTGAAGCTAATCCCACATATTGTATGATTTCACCTGGAAATAATTCAGTGTGTATATCTAAAACACAAGGACTCTTTAAAAAAAAAAGAAAGAAAAAACCACCTAACTACCATGCCGCTAGCGTAACTAAGAAATAATTTGAAGGAATCTTTAACTTGAAGTAATGGAGGAATCTTGGCAATAAAAAATCAGGTCAGGAAAGAAAAGTGTTTTTAGCATAAAAAGCTGAGGTCATTAATTCACAAGGAGTAATATTGAAATAATATCAATCTGATGAAGGTTCCTTCTTTGCATAAACTAGTTGGGGGTTACTTCTCCAGTAAACTAGAGTAGTGGTCTCTGATGAAAAACTAATGTTTATGGTAGTGGATTATGCTGGTCTTCAGGTACTCTGTGTGTGCTAAGTTATTCAGTAGTCACTCTTTGCGACCCCATGGACTGTAGCCCGCCAGGCTCCTCTGTCCATGGGGTTCTCCAGGCAAGAATACTGGAGTGGGTTGCCATGCCCTCCTCCAGGGGATCTTCCCTACCCAGGGATCCAAGCCTGTCTTGACTTCTGTATTGGAAGGCAGGTTTTTTGTTTTGTTCTGTTTTTTACCTCTAGTGCCACCTGGGAAGAGAAAAGTTAACCCTGGCATTGCTGGCAGAATGAGACTGAATTGGCCTGGAAGCAACCAATTCTCTCCCACAAGGAACCACATCCTCTCTCCACTTTCAAAGGCAGAAGCTGGAGCTGATGAAAATCACATCCTCATCCAAGTGAAGTCTGATGGAGGTAGGGTCTGTATTGTACATTACAGGAAGGGATGAACCAGGGACTCCACCATCCCATGGGCAATGATGGTGGGTCACTAAGCTGGCAGGAGTTGAAGGAACGTAGGTGGCCGGGAGGAGCAATCCGACCTCCAAGGAGCGGTGGCTGTGTGGGTGCAGGAGGGCCTAGAGGAGCTATCCCATGTTGAAGGTCAGGAAGGGCGGTGGTGAGGAGATACCCCTCGTCCAAGGTAAGGAGCAGCGGCTGTGCTTTGCTGGAGCAGCTGTGAAGAGACACCCCACGCCCAAGGTAAGAGAAACCCGAAGAAGATGGCAGGTGTTGCAAGAGGGCATCAGAGGGCAGACACACTGAAACCATAATCACAGAAAACTAGTCAATCTAATCACACTAGGACCACAGCCTTGTCTAACTCAATGAAACTAAGCCATGCCTGCGGGGCAACCCAAGCCGGGCAGGTCATGGTGGAGAGATCTGACAGAATGTGGTCCACTGGAGAAGGGAATGGCAAACCACTTCAGTATTCTTGCCTTGAGAACCCCATGAACAGTATGAAAAGGCAAAATGATAGGTTACTGAAACAGGAACTCCCCAGGTCAGTAGGTGCCCAATATGCTACTGGAGATCAGTGGAGAAATAACTCCAGAAAAAATGAAGGGATGGAGCCAAAGCAAACACAATACCCAGCTGTGGATGTGATTGGTGATAGAAGCAAGGTCTGATGCTGTAAAGAGCAATATTGCATAGGAACCTGGAATGTCAGGTCCATGAATCAAGGCAAATTGGAAGTGGTCAAACAGGAGATGGCAAGAGTGAACGTCAACATTGTAGGTATCAGCGAACTAAAATGGACTGGAATGGGTGAATTTAACTCAGATGACCATTATATCTACTACTGTGGGCAGGAATCCCTCAGAAGAAATGGAGTAGCCATCATGGTCAACAAAAGAGTCCGAAATGCAGTACTTGGATGCAATCTCAAAAACAACAGAATGATCTCTGTTTGTTTCCAAGCCAAACCATTCAATATCACGGTAATCCAAGTCTATGCCCCAACCAGTAACACTGAAGAAGCTGAAGTTGAACAGTTCTATGAAGACCTACAAGACCTTGTAGAACTAATACCCAAAAAAGATGTCCTTTTCACTATAGGGGAATGGAATGCAAAAGTAGGAAGTCAAAAAACACCTGGAGTAACAGGCAAATTTGGCCTTGGAATGTGGAATGAAGCAGGGCAAAGACTAATAGAGCTTTCCCAAGAAAATGTACTGGTCATAGCAAACACCCTCTTCCAACAACACAAGAGAAGACTCTACACATGGACATCACCAGATGGTCAACAGTGAAATCAGATTGATTATATTCTTTGCAGCCAAAGATGGAGAAGCTGTATACAGTCAACAAAAACAAGACCAGGAGCTGACTGTGGCTCAGATCATGAACTCCTTATTACCAAATTCAGACTGAAATTGAAGAAAGTAGGGAAAACCACTAGACCATTCAGGTATGACCTAAATCAAATCCCTTATGATTATACAGTGGAAGTGACAAATAGATTTAAGGGCCTAGATCTGATAGATAGAGTGCCTGATGAACTAGGGACTGAGGTTCGTGACATTGTACAGGAGACAGGGATCAAGACCATCCCCATGGTTAAGAAATGCAAAAAAGCAAAATGGCTGTCTGGGGAAGACTTACAAATAGCTGTGAAAAGAAGAGAGGCAAAAAGCCAAGGAGAAAAGGAAAGATATAAGCATCTGAATGCAGAGTTCCAAAGAATAGCAAGAAGAGATAAGAAAGCCTTCTTCAGCAATCAATGCAAAGAAATAGAGGAAAACAACAGAATGGGAAAGACTAGAAATCTCTTCAAGAAAATTAGAGATACCAAGGGAACATTTCATGCAAAGATGGGCTCGATAAAGGACAGAAATGGTATGGACCTAACAGAGGCAGAAGATATTAAGAAGAGGTGGCAAGAATACACAGAAGAACTGTACAAAAAAGATCTTCATGACCCAGATAATCACGATGGTGTGATCACTCACCTAGAGCCAGACATCTGGAATGTGAAGTCAAGTGGGCCTTAGAAAGCATCACTATGAACAAAGCTAGTGGAGGTGATGGAATTCCAATTGAGCTATTTCAATACCTGAAAGATGATGCTGTGAAAGTGCTGCACGCAATATGCCAGCAAATTTGGAAACCTCAGCAGTGGCCACAGGACTGGAAAAGGTCAGTTTTCATTCCAATCCCAAAGAAAGGCAATGCCAAAGAACGCTCAAACTACCGCACAATTGCACTCATCTCACACGCTAGTAAAGTCATGCTCAAAATTCTCCAAGCCAGGCTTCAGCAGTACATGAACCGTGGACTTCCTGATGTTCAAGCTAGTTTTAGAAAAGGCAGAAGAACCAGAGATCAAATTGCCAACATCCGCTGGATCATGGAAAAAGCAAGAGAGTTCCAGAAAAACATCTATTTCTGCTTTATTGACTATGCCAAAGCCTTTGATTGTGTGGATCACAATCAGCTGTGGAAAATTGTGAAAGAGATGGGAATACCAGACCACCTGACCTGCCTCTTGAGAAATCTGTATGCAGATCAGGAAGCAACAGTTAGAATTGGACATGGAACAACAGATTGGTTCCAATAGGAAAAGGAGTGTGTCAAGGCTGTATATTGTCACCGTGCTTATTTAACGTATATGCAGAGTACATCATGAGAAATGCTGGACTGGAAGAAACACAAGCTGGAATCCAGATTGCCAGGAGAAATATCAATAACCTCAGATATGCAGATGACACCACCCTTATGGCAGAAAGTGAAGAGGAATTAAAAAGCCTCTTGATGAAAGTGAAAGAGGAGAGTGAAAAAGTTGGCTTAAAGCTCAACATTCAGAAAACGAAGATCATGGCATCTGGTCCCATCACTTCATGGGAAATAGATGGGGAAACAGTGGAAACAGTGTCAGATTTTATTGTTTTGGGCTCCAAAATCACTGCAGATGGTGACTGCAGCCATGAAATTAAAAGATGCTTACTCCTTGGAAGAAAAGTTATGACCAACCTAGATAGTATATTCAAAAGCAGAGACATTACTTTGCCAACTAAGGTCCGTCTAGTCAAGGCTATGGTTTTTTCTGTGGTCACGTATGGATGTGAGAGTTGGACTGTGAAGAAGGCTGAGCGCTGAAGAATTGATGCTTTTGAACTGTGTTGTTGGAGAAGACCCTTGAGAGTCCCTTGGACTGCAAGGAGATCCAACCAGTCCATTCTGAAGGAGATCAGCCCTGGGATTTCTTTGGAAGGACTGATGCTGAAGCTGAAACTCCAGTACTTTGGCCACCTCATGCGAAGAGTTGACTCACTGGAAAAGACTCTGATGCTGGGAGGGATTCGGGGCAGGAGGAGAAGGGGACGACAGAGGATGAGATGGCTGGTTGGCATCACTGACTCGATGGACATGAGTCTGAGTGAACTCCGGGAATTGGTGCTGGACAGGGAGGCCTGGCGTGCTGCGATTCATGGGGTCGCAAAGAGTCGGACACGACTGAGTGACTGAACTGAACTGAAGCAGTTAAGGGAACAGTTAGCTTGGGAGGGAGCAATGAATACCCTTTGAATCCCTAAATAGGGGCTGGAAGTTTCTCTTTAGTGTGCTAAAAGGGAGCCACTTTCCTATTCAAGGCAAGGTCCCTATTAGCCCTGTACTATTTGTGGCAGTTCCTTGAAACTTGTCAAAAACTCCTTAATTATCTCTCAGAAAAATATGTTGTACTTTGTGTGGAGAAGATTGGGGGGTTGGGGCAGCAGAACTTGGACTGGCAAGAGAGTATATGAATGTTCCTGCAGAGATCCAGCACCCTAATGATCAGGCCATGGAAATTCAGTTCCCCCACGCAGGGCCCGCAGGCTCTTTTCTGCCCTGCAGGGTACTTGTTGCCACAGCTCTGGTCCAAACTGTGAAGTTAGGTTCACATCTGTATTCTGTTATTTTTAATACCCAGCCCCCCATTTCTTGCTTGGAAAGTTTCATGGACAGAGGAGCCTGGTGGGCTCCATGGGGTGTGAAGCGTTGGACACAACTGAGGGACTAACACACTTCACACTTCTTTTTTTCACTTCTCCCGCTCCTTCATTTCAGGCGTCAGCATACAATGGCTTTCAAGTTTTCTGACTAACAATAAAAATAAACCAGTTTCATTAGGAGGTTGAGATTAATATATACAGACTACTATATATAATCAAGAAGGACCTACTATGTAGCATAGGGACGTCTACTCAATACTCTATAATGACCTATAACGGAAGAGAATCTGAACACAACATGGTAAATCAACTATTCAGTTCAGTTCAGTTGCTCAGTCGTGTTTGACTCTTTGTGACCCCACGAACCGCAGCATGCCAGGCCTCCCTGTCCATCACCAACTCCCAGAGTCCACCCAAACCCATGTCCATTGTGTCGCTGATGCCGTCCACCCGTCTCATCCTCTGCCATCCCCTTCTCCTGCTGCCCTCAATCTCTCCCAGCATCAGGGTCTTTTCAAATGAGTCAGTTCTTTACATCAAGTGGTCAAAGTATCGGAGTTTCAGCTTCAACATCAGTCCCTCCAATGAACACCCAGGACTGATCTCCTTTAGGATGGACTGGTTGGATCTCCTTGCAGTCCAAGGGACAAGGGACTCTCAAGAGTCTTCTCCAACACCACAGTTCAAAAGCATCAATTCTTCGGCACTCAGCTTTCTTTATAGTCCAACTCTCACATCCATATATGACTACTGGAAAAACCATATCCTTGACTAGACCTTTGTTGGCAAAGTAATGTTTCTGCTTTTTAATATGCTGTCTAGTTTGGTCATAACTTTCCTTACAAGGAGCAAGTGTCTTTTAATTTCATGGCTGCAATTACCATCTGCAGTGATTTTGGAGCCCAGAAAAATAAAGTCAGCCACGGTTTCCACTGTTTCCCTGTCTATTTGCCATGAAGTGATGGGACCGGATGCCATGATCTTCATTTTCTGAATGTTGAGCTTTAAGCCAACTTTGCACTCTCTTCTTTCACTCAACTATATTTCAATATAAAACTTAAAAAAAATAAACTAGCTTGCATAATGTTATATTTTAATTCCTCAAAATCGGCTCAGCATAAAGGACAATGCTTTGACTTGAATATTTCTCTTTATGATCAGGGAGTGGAAACTGTCAGTTGGGGCTCGGGTCTGAAACACTGGTTGACGCGGAGACTTGGGGCCACTCCGCTTCAATCCACGCACTTCCTTCCGGGGTAGCTCCGAGTGGTCCGCGGGGTCCCCTCCAGCTCCTTCCACGTGCTGGTGGGGCCCCGCTACCTAGGGCCCCCTAGAGGACACAGGCAAATAACCCCAAACACTGCTAGGGCCACTGCTAGGGCGAGCCGGCCTGAGGCTGGGAGGCCGGCCAACGCTGCCAGCCCAAAGCGAAACGCAAGTGGGCGGGGCCGGGGGCCGGAGGCGGACGTGCATTCAGCAGGCCCGCAAGGCTTCCCAGCTCTGTGAGTCCCTTCTGGGGAACCGGGAGAGGGCTCCTCTCATTACATAACGGCCTGCGCGGAGCGGGCCCGCTGTAGTCGCGACGGCTCCTTCCTCCGCCTCTAGAAAGCCCGGGGAGTACCAGCCCGGGACAAGACAGCCGACAGCGGTCACCGCAGCTGCGTTTGGCGTCCCGTCTGGAGAAGGCAGAGGTCTCCGGGCACACGCGAGATGTCTCTCTAAACCCAATGCGTGGTCCTCTGTCCGGCTTTTTCAACTAGGGGAGAGGGCAGCAGCGAGGGGGAAGAATGGGAGGGGCCCTGCGCGCTGAGGAGGTCTCCCATTGGCTCCTCTCTCTCCGCTCTCAGACCCCATTGGCCGCGGGTCGAGCGCACGGGCCGAGCACGCTGCCCCGCGACGCGCGGCGTTGGGCTGAGGCGGCGGCGCAGCCAATGGGAGTGGCCCGCGGGGCAGGGCTGAGGGCTCTGGGTCTCCGGGCGCGGGCGAGTTGGTAAACAGACCCGGAGCGCGTGCCGGGCGCCAGCGCTGAGGCGAGCGCGCGGAGGTTGCGCGAAGGTGACCGCGGATCCTAGCTTCCTGCAGCCGGGTAAGGCTGCTGCCCGCCGGCCGCCGCGTGCCCTGGGCGCCGTCTGCCTGAGGCCAGAGCAGGGCTAACCTCCCGCTTGGGCCCTGCTTGCATCCTCAAGTGACAGCGCGGCTTCCCCTTTGCGAGTTTCATTTGCCCCGAGTTCCGGGCCACGGCGCGGTGGGCGCGCTTCAGAGTGCAGGGTGGGCGCCTACGGCTGTCTGCTACCCCCCTTCCCACAGCCCATATCTGTCTCGGGGAGGGTGCGAAGGCTGCCTGCCAAAGCCTTGGGTCCTCGGAACTCGCCTAGCAGCCCTGGTGACCTGATGCCTTGTTTCTTGGTCGCCAGTACTGCTTTCCTGCCTCGCTTTCTTACGATGACATTTCTCTTCACGCCTAGACCCCTTTGCACTGTCTCAGGGGCGCTAATTGTCCCTGGCCTGAGGTTTGTGTCAGAACGTTGACGCCCTTGGCCCTAGCCAGCTGTTGGGTTTCACTGGTGAGGGTTTTGTATGAACATGGGAATGAGGGTCCTTTTTGGTTCTGTTCTCTGTTGGCTTTTCTTTGGCCCATTCTCCTGCTTCTTCAAACACGGGGGTTCTTGTCAATGGTCGTGCCTTTCCCCAGTGCCTGCCCCTCTGCCAAACGGAGGCCGGTCCTCCCATGTACCTTGTGGGATGGGGAATGCTGCTGGGGGGGCAGGTCTGGATGCTGGAACTCTCCATTTGGATGACAGGTGCCAGTCCTCTGAAGGCTGAGTGGCTTCTGTGCAGCCTTTCATCCTGGGTAGGGCCTGCAGCCCATTGGGAAACTCATCTATGCTCAGTTGGGCCTTGGGTGTGCGTGACAGAAGACTGAAGAGTTGGACCTGCCAGGCCTAACTTGTTGTTAAAGGATTTGAGGGTGCATGATGCCAGCTTGCCAGCTGTTATGCTGGCAGGAGGGCCCATCTCTGGAGAAGGTACAAAGCAGGAGGTGGGGGGGGGGTGGAACTGGTGATTCTCAGGGGAAACACCTTTATGATTGATGATGGCTTTGGGTATTTTCAACTTTGCAAATGATGCAGACAAAACAGGGTTATGATTTTGGGCCTGACCTTGGACAACTCAAAGGAAAAGTGAACCAAGGTGGTCTGAATGCTTCCCTGTGTGTCGCATAAGCCAGGGTTTCTCAATTTTCAGCAGCATCCCTGGCCTCTATCCATTAGATGCTAGTAGTACCCGGCTCATCTTCCCCCACTAGTTGTGACAACCAAAAGTGTCTCCACACATTGCCAGATGTCTCCTGGAGGACTCAGTCAACCTTGGTTGAGAACCACAGAGATAAAATTGTAAGAGTCTTCCCGTGCTGCCAGAGGCCCCCTGGGACCTGTCTATGAATAGCTGAGAAGTTTAGGTAGCAGATAGCACTGTGCTCTCTGCCCTAAACCAATGATAGAAGCCATGTTGGTTGGCCTTCAAGGGAATTTCCTTACCCTCTTCTCCATACCTGGGGGGATAGGAGTGAGATAGGAGGTTAGAAACCTATGGGCATTAGCTGAATGCATGGCAGAGACTGAATCCAGAATACAAAAGAAGTGGGGATGCATACTAAGTCACTTCAGTTGTGTCCGACTCTTTTCGACCCTGTGCACTGTAGCCTCCTCTGTCCATGGGATTCTCCAGGTAGGACTACTGGAATGGGTTGCCATGCCCTTCTCCAGGGGATCTTCCCAACCCAAGGATCCAGCCCAGGGCTCATGTCTCCTGCATTGGCAGGTGGGTTCTTTACCACTAGTGCCACCTGGGAAGTCCAAAAGAAGTGGGAGACTTGTGGTTTCTGTCTTTGGGGACTTTGCAAGACTGTGGGAGATATGCATGTGGAATAACCATGGGGTGGTTTGTAAACCGTGAGCAAAGAAGTTTAAGCTGTCAGTGCTGACTGAAAGGCCAAATCAGTTTTCCATAAGTGGCTTTGCAAAGGGATACTTTGCTCATCCTCACTTATTTACTAAGACATCTATTACGTTTTATGATGTGAGAGGGGGCTAGGCCCATGTCTGCAGAGAGAAAGTGTCTGCATTTCAAACATACATGTGAGTGTATTTACTTGTACCATGTACACCTCCAGAAAGAGGCTACCCAGAAGTGTACTGGTGCAGAATGGACACATGTACCATTTGTAGAGTGCTTTTCCAGTTGATTAAAGCATCAGAGACAGTGTCAGAGACAATGAGCCATTTGTTTTTGCAGGGAAAGTCATTTTACTTCTGAGTCTAGAGTTTGTCTTCACTTTAACCCAGAATTTATGCCCCAGATTCCAAAGTCCCAAACTGATGGGGATGCAGAAAAGTGAAGAAACAATGATTATTGGACAGGAAAAACACCCCAAGTCCCTATTGTGGATTTCCTTTTCTTGTCATTGATTGGTCCTATGGGGATGTATCAGGATTTTCCCATAACACTCCTTGGTTTATTAGGCGGTCTTTTGGGTACCCTTTCTTGCCTGTAGAACAGAATCTGGACAGGGAGGTCAGTCTTCCTTTCTCAAAAAGAAGTTTAGAGAAGCTTATTATTGGGAAGCTCCAAACTCGGCAGGATGATTTTCCATCAAGAGCTGTGGACACTGAGTCATTATCTTTGTCAGTTGAAACAAGAGCTGTGTGCAAAATTAGACAGGAATATTTAGAGAGTTGTCTTGATCTGACAGTGGCATCTGGAAATAGTTCCAGCATTCTTGCTAAACAACAGCCAGGAACTTGGGAGAGCCAGAGAAAGAAGAGCCGGTGGGAGGGGGGAATGTGAGGGTCCTGCTCCATTAGGAGTTGTGCCCATGCAGGGAGAGGGAATAGTGGGAATGGGGTCCTCTGACTCTGAAGCAGGGTCAGGACCCTGAGTGGGGTGCATCTGGGTGGGCTTCTCTCCCACAACTTTCAAACCTGAGTGATCTGTTAACAAGCATGTTGTTCATTGTGGGGTTATAGGCTCCTGAGCTCTTGACCTTTTTGCTTTGAGGTCATGGGCCTACAGTATATTTAAAGTTGGAAATGATCCTGAAAAAAATCTTTTTATTCTTCATACTTGAATATGATTTATTTTTTTTGTTCTGTCCATGCAGAGAATGATTCATGAGAAAGTTGAGAGTTTTTCACTCAACTTGCCATTTCAGAGTATTGTAGGTTCTCTTGTAGTGAATAGTGACTGAGTTCTTGTCTCCAGAGCCCTCAGCTTGCTTTCAAAAACATTGTCCCGTTTCCTTCTGGGTGGAGGGAGAGGGGCTGCGTTAGGTCCAAACCTGGGAAATCGTGTGTACCCTAAGGGTTGGTGCCACTCCATGTCCTGCCCTGAAGAAAAGCCCTCTGTGACATTGTGGGTGGGCTTCCCAGGGGGCGCTAGTGGTAAAGAACCCACCTGTCAATGCAGGAGATGTAAGAGACATGGGTTCGATCCCTGGATTGGGAAGATCCCTTGGAGGAGGGCCTGGCAACCCACTCCAGTATCCTTGCCTGCATGGACAGAGGAGCCTGGTGGGCTACAGTCCATGGGGTTACAAAGAGTCGGACATGACTGTAGCACTTTAGCAGCAACAGCAGCAGCTGGTTATTTACTCCTTGTTGAACAAGTATCAGTTTATTGTATGCCTTGAGTGTGGCATTGGAAATATAAAACTGAACAGTTCTCTGGGTCCCTGGCCTCTGGGAATTGTAATAAAGGGTATGCAGATACCACCTAAGCACCCTCAGTGTGGTTTGGACTAGGGACTCTGAGTGAGACCACTTCTGGCTAGTGACTCTTGGAGAAGGCATATTAACTGGGACACTGAGGATGAGCAGGATTTTAGCAGAAAGAGGCAGGAGTGTAGAGGAGTGAGGGGCCGGTGCTTCCCAGACTCTATGCTGAAGGCCAGGTTTTATTTTTTCCCAATTTGCTGCAGACCAGTACTTTTGTAAAACACACTAAAAGTGTCATCAGTTTAGTTCAGTCGCTCAGTCGTGTCCAATTCTTTGAGACCCCATGGACCACAGCATGCCAGGCTTCCCTGTCCTTCACCAACTCCTGGAGTTCACTCAGACTCACGTCCATCGAGTTGGTGATGCCATCCAACCATCTCATCCTCTGTTGTCCCCTTCTCCTCTCACCTTCAATCTTTCCCAGCATCAGGGTCTTTTCCAGCGAGTCAGTTCTTCACATCATGGCAGTGCTAAATTGCTGTGAGGGTTTCTGAGTGCTTGTGCTTAGTCGCTCAATCGTGTCTGACTCTTTGCAACTCCATGGACTCCTCTGTCTATGGGGATTCTCCAGGCAAGAATACTGGAGTCGGTTGCCATGCCCTCCTCCAGGGAATCTTCCCAACTTAGGGATCGAACTCAGGTCTTCCACATTGCAAGCGAATTCTTGACCATCTGAACCACCACCAGGGAAGCCGAAGAATGCTGGAGTGGGTAGCCTGTCCCTTCTCCAGGGGAACTTCCTGATCCAGGAATCTAACTGGGGTCTCCTGCATTGCAGGCAGATTCTTTACCAGCTGAGCTACCAGGGAAGCCTTTCTAAGTGCTTACTCCTGTTATTTCATCAAAGATGACACCTTTAGTCCCAGGACCATTCTTTGAGTGGCATCTGTCCAGGCAGTGGGCTCTTTGACCAGAAGCCTTGGGGCCGGGGACTGCCTGGTGGGGGTGAGTGCAGCTTGGTAGGAGGGTCAGGAGTTGAAGGGGAGAGGTGGGGGGCTGAGCTAGGGAGTGGATGGGGTGAGTCCCTATTTCCTGTTGAGGTAGCCTGTGAAATCACCCTTAGGAGTTTAGGATAGCCCACTAATACTTCTGTTGTGGCATTTTATCTCAGCAGTGAGGTCAGGGGGCCAAGCGGGCTTGGCCTAGCCCTCCTGCTTTTCAGCTGATAGTTCAGGCTGGAAAGGGTTCCCTGAGCGCCCACAGCTCAGCTGCAGTCAGGGGGTCCCTGACAGAGAGGGAGGTGGCTCCCTGCCCTGGTTTATGTGCAGTGGACGTGGGTATCTGAGGGTACTGGGCAGACTGTGCAGGACTGGGGGCTGTGGGGAGTGGGGGTGGCCCTCTGCTGTGGGAACCCAAGGTGCAGTGCTACTGGTTCTGTTGGGAGAGGGCTAACAAAGTGGATTCCTGTGCTGGGAGGCCTAGGAGCTGGGGCCTGAAGGGTGCCTGGGTTTCTGTGGGAGAGAAAGGAACCAAAGCTGAGGCCCGAGCAGGAAGGGGCAAAAGTGGATGCCACTATGGGGAGGGGAGGGCACTCAGTAGGCAAACTGTGCAGAATGGGGACTGGATTATGGTGGAGGGCTCAGGGTAGATGAAGGGGAGGCTAGTGAGGTGGCCTGTGAGAAGTGAGGGCGGCCTGAGTCCCAGGTGGCAGGCTTTGGGGAGATGGAATGAAAGCGTAGATTCCAGAGAGTGTAACTCTGTGCAGGTGGAATTCTTAAGTGACTGCTTAACCTGGGCTGAGATGTCTAGTGGGGGGAGCACTGTTTGGGGCAGATGGTGGAATCAGTGCTGAAAACAGGGTCAGGCGAGGAGGAGCTGGACTGGCGGAAGGAAGATGGTGATCGTTTTAGAAGCGAAGGGGTCGAGGTGCCTTGTGGGACTTTCCCCTGTATTCTTTTGTCATTAAGGTACAGCTTGCATACAGTAGATTCACACTTTCTGGTGTGCAGTTGAGTGGTTTGGTAAATGCATAGAATGATGTAACCATAGTCACAGTCAAGGTCTAGAACTGTTCCGTTCCCCCCGCCCCCAGTTCCCTGGACCCTTTCATTGGTGTCTGTAGGACTTGGAGGGAGAGATGTCATGTATGTATAACTGGTTTGGTTCTAGAATTGATTCAGTGGTTGGGATGGCCTGCCCCAGCTGGGAATGGCATGCACAGTCTTGGGGGAGCCGCCAGCCCATGGGGAGGCTGAAGCCTGTCCCCAGGGGACAGTGTAGGGAGCCGGGAGGAGAGGCTGGGGACCAGGCCTGGGGACACCTGTGCTGTGAGGATGAGGAGCTGGTGAAAGAAGCTGAGCTGAGGGGCTGAGAGTGAGTGATGGAAACCCAGGTCAGGATTTCCCAAGAGAGTGTGGGGCCAGCAGGAAAGGCTGAGGAGGATGGTGTTGGGGTGGCTTAGGTGGATGAAGCCATCAGGTAGCCATTGTGAGTGTCATGGTGTCGGGGGTGGTGGTGGTGAAGAGCTTGGGATCTGGGCCAGGCAGCCTGTGCTGAGGGAGAAGGAAGGACAAGACGGGAGGTGCCCTCTGTCCCTAGAGGCATTGGCAGGGGTGAAGCTGAAGGAGAGACAGAATCAACAGGAGGTTTTTTCATATTTGGTGCATGAAAGCTGAGAGCAGGTTTGTGGGCTTGAGGGGGGAAGCTTTTGTGGAAGGAGAGATTGAAGGCAAAACAAAAAATAGGTCAGAGGCAAGGTCCTAGAGGAGGAGGGAGAGGGAAGAATGGGATGGCAGCGCGGGGGGGAAGACAGGATGAGGAGATAGGAGATAGGGGAGGCTGGGGGAGGGCTGAGGCCTGGACCAGGGCTTGAGGGCGAGCACAGCTGATTGCCTCTGTTTTAGGGAAGCAAGATGTCAGCTAGATGTGAGTGAGGCCCTCTGCTTGATGTGAGAGGGGAGACTGGTCTGGGGTGGTGCTCAAAGGGGAAATCAGGCTCCTGGAAGCTGCTGAGGAGGGAGGGAGGGTGTGTGTGTGTGTGTGTGTGTGTGTGTGTGTGTGTGTGTGTGTGTGTGTGTGTGTGTGTGTGTGTTTGTGTGTAAGTAGGGCAGGAAAGTGTTTCCTGGGGGGTGTGTGTGTGTGTGTGTAAGTGGGGCAGGGAAGTGTTTCCTGGTTCTCTGAGAAGGGGCCCAAATCCCTTCCCTGCTCCCTGCCTCTCCTACTGGACTTTTCCAGAGATGTTGCCTGAAAGAGGTTATGGTCCCCACCTCTCCACCCCTGAGAAGCAAGTCTGCCCACCCCCGCACCCCCACCCCACCCCACCCCACCCCCACCACACACACACACACGCTTGCTGTTTTCATAGACTGTCTAGAAGGGTTAGCACTCAGATTCTTATGAGTGTGAAAAATCTGTGTGTGTGTGTGTGTGTGTGTGTGTGTGTGTGTGCACGTGAAAGTTGCTTCAGTCGTTTCCGATTCTTTGTGACCCCATGGACTGTGGTCGCCAGGCTCCTCTGTCCATGGGATTCTCCAGGCAAGAATACTGGAGTGGGTACCCATGCCCTCCTCCAGGGGATCTTCCCTACTTCGGGATCAAACTCGGGTCTCTTATGCCTCCTGCACTGGCAAAAAAGTTCTTTACCACTCACGCCACTTGGGAAGCCTGTGATTCTCTTTGAAAGTGAAAGTGAAGTCGCTTAGTCATGTCCGACTCTTTGCGACCCCATGGACTGTAGCCTACCAGGCTCCTTGGTCCATGGGATTTTCCAGGCATGAATACTGGAGTGGGTTGCCATTGCCTTCTCCAGCAGATCTTCCCAACCCCGGGATCGAACCTGGGTCTCCCGCATTGTAGGCAGCCGCTTTACTGTCTGAGCTACCAGGGATGACTCTAGACCCTGTTAAATCCCAATTTTTAGCACAGCCCTGGGTCATCCTGATCCGCTCGGGATAAAAGGCCATGACCTAATCTCAAATCCTGAGGTCATCTAGGTCAGTCTCCGCTTCTTATACACGAGGAAATGAGGAAGCTCAGCCCAAGGGAGGGCAAGAGTGCCCAGTGTCACATGCGGCTGGTGCCCAGAAGGGGCTTCGAACCTGGGGCTGGCTGGCCACAGAGGGTTCCTGCCATCTGCTGGGCGAGATGCGAGGTCCTGGGGATTGTTCACACACACAAAACTTTTACGTTAAACCCAGATCCTGGGGTTAAGCCTGGTTTGCTTTCTGCCTGGCACATTTTCTCTGTTTGGCACCAGGCCTGGCTCAGGGGAGGGTGAAGGTAAGAATAGGTTGCCCTGTGACCCACAAGTGGTTACTGTTTGACAGATTCTGGAGCAAACATCTCCCATCTGTGTGAGATCAAAAAAGCAGTTTGTGGCTCTTGCTCCCTGCTGTGTTTATAGCCAACATTTGCTAAAGCTGAGGGCTGGGTACCACGTATGGGTCACGCCTGCTATGCCCCTGTTGCAGCCCACATGAACTCACTGTTAGTGGGCCAGACCTGCTCTCTTTTCCCCTCTTCCCTCCCACTCTTCTTCTAAGGAGGGAGTGGGGCCGAATAGGGTATCCCGGGTGGGCCACACCACTCCCTCCGTGTCTGCGCGTCTGCGTGCGCATAGGAGCAGGCTCCCAAATGTCCCCTTACGAATGTTCTTCCCTGGCTTCTCCCTCTTCTGCCTGTTAAAACACTGGGGTGCTGATCCTACTGCTGCGTCTCTGCCTCTGCGTTGGGGGTGGTTCACAGTGATTGTGGACAGAAAGCGTTCCCCAGGTGCTTAGCATCCCTGGGGTCACTTGAGTTCTGGGTTCAAAAGATGGAGCTTGAGAAGCTGGGGAGCCCCTGGGTGCCCATGGGTGTGACACTCCTGGTGAGGGTGTAGAGCAGCGCCTGCCCTCAGCAGGAGTCGGGGTCTGGGTAAGAGAGTCCCCTCTCCAGGAAGGCACCATGCAACCCCGGGAGACGGGATGGGTACATAAAGAGTCATACAGGGCATGGCAAGATGGCCTTAGACCATTAAGAGATGAGGGACTTTAGAGGAAGAGAGGTGGCTTTAGGATGGAGCGGGGGACTGCTATGGAGCGTCTAATGTTTCGTGAGGATGAGGAGGACTTTGGCAGAGGAAAGGGTGTTCTGGGGGAGGCAGAGGGCGCAGCATGTGGAAGCAGGAAGACGTGTGAGTGTGTGTGTGTGGGGTGGGGGTATGTCCGTGTGTGCGTTGGGGATGAGCCATTCTGGCTGAAGCCCTGGTGTGGGGGAGATAGTGGGAAATAAGCACTGGAAAGATGTCTTGTGGTCCACAGTGAAGAACCCTGAGGGCCAGGCCTGGGCCCATGGCCTTAGTTCTTCCGGCAAAGAAGAGTGGAGGTCAGGGAGGAGGCAGCTGCCTCGCCCTCTGTCTGCCCTTTTCTCATTCTCTTCCTGCGTACAGTCATCTGTCTAGAGTTGTCCCTTGTAGGTTAACTCACTGGTTTTAAAAACTCTTGCGGTTTTGTGTACACTTCCCTGCTGGCTCAGATGGTAAAGAATCCACCTACAACACGGGAGATCTGGGTTTGATCCCTGGGTTGGGAAGATCCCCTGGAGGAGGGCATGGCAACCCACTCCAGTATTCTTGCCTGGAGAATCGCCACGGGCAGAGGAGCCTGGTGGGTTACAGTCCATGGGGTCGCAAAGAGTCAGACACGACTGAGCAACTGAGCACCGCACACAGTGCCAAAGGGTTGCATGGGCTCTCCGTGGCAGGACTCAGTAATTTAGCCTTTATACCAGCGACATGCCCAAGTGTCTGTGTCTGGCCTGCATGTGGTGTTTGGAAGTGCTGCTGGTAAAGGTTGGTACATGGTAGGACTGGGGCCACATACCCAGTGGAGCGCACACCCAGAGTGGACCCAGTGTGAGGCTCCTGCCTCTTTCTCCCACTGTGTCTGAGACAGAACCAGGGTGGGATTGCTGGTGCTGAGAAGCCCGACACCCTCAGTCTGGTAGCTGAGCAACTTTCCAGTAAGGCAGTTTGGCCAGGTGGCGCTTGAGAGCCCAGCCAGCTCCTGGATTTTTATGACTCATAATTTTCTGCAACCAGCTGGATACTTTCCAAGGCGTGAACTTTGCTGTGTTTCCGGGAGAGTGACTACTGATTTAAAAACATGTTTCTGACCGGGGTGCAGTTTTCTTATTTGCTCTCACTTCCTAGGCCACAAGAGGAAAGGGCTGAGGGAGCCTGGGGTCAGGCAAGTGTCGATCGGCCAGCTCTTGACAGTGTTGGGACTAGAGTTCTCTTTACTGTGTGGAGCTCTGCCTCATCAGCAAGCCGAGACCGTAATTCCATACAGGGTTGTTGTAAGATGAAAGCGAAGTGAAGGTTGCTCAGTCATGTCTGAGTCTTGATGACCCCATGGACTATAGCCCACCAGGCTCCTCTGTCCTTGGGGGTTCTCCAGGCAAGAATACTAGAGTGGGTTGCCATGTCCTCCTCCAGGGGATTTTTCCGACCCAGGGATCCAACCGAGGTCTCCCACATTCCAGGCAGATTCTTTACCGTCTGAACCAGCAGGGAAGCCCTGGTTGTAAGATTAGGAGTAACACAAAGTGACGTATGCAGAAGGGGAATAATGACTGTTAGCTGTTCTTATTATTAATATTATTTAATTGAAATGTTTACTCTGCAGTGAATGTTTTCAAAGGTTAAGAATATAAGTACTGACAGCGTTTTGAGGGTGGGGGCTCTTACTTGGAGGGTGCGGGGCCCCACGCTGTGCAGTGCCTGGCAGGTAACACAAGTGCTCCGTGATGTTTTCAGTGTTGAACCGAGGCTGGCAGACAAATGGGGCATGTTTATACTGAATGCAAGCAGGACTCTGTCATCAGGAGCAGGAATGTGTCTCAAGCGGCCCATGGGACATGCCAGCACCCAGCACAGCCTCAGACGCTAGCTGGCACTCAGTGCCGCTTGTGGAGTGACCACACTAAGTTATTTTAGAGGAATGATCTCGAAATCATTCTAGAATACAGCCCTTCTTCCCAACCCAGCAATTTACCTTTTAAAAAATAGCCACTGCATTAGTTTCCTATTGTTGTTGTAAGAAATGACCACAAACTCGGTGACTTAAAACACTACCGATTTATTATCTTAATATTCTGGAGGTCAGCAGTCTGGTGTGGGTCTCACCTGGCTAAAACCAAGGAGTCAGCAGACTCTCTGGGGGCCCAAGGACAGAGCCGCTCCCCTCCTCTTTCCACTTCTGAGAGCCGCCTGCCTCCCTAGGCCGTGCCTCTGTCTTCACAACTGCATCGCTCCCACCTCTGCCTCTCTCGCATCTCCCTCTCTGACTTGCATCCTCCTGCCTCGCTCGTAAGGACCCCTGATTATGCTGGGCCCAGGTGGATAGCCCTCCATCGCAAGTTCTTTAATTAATCACACCTGCAAAGTCCCTGTCACCACATAAGATAACTTAGTCACAGATTCTGGGGATTAGAATATGTGTGTTCATCTGTGTGAACATGTCTGGGTGGCCATCATTCAGCCGGCCACAGCCACCCACAGTATTTTGGCCAGATTTACACAACCCTATAAATACCTGACTTTAGTTTAAGAGAAACTCCTCAACTACAGCACCAGGGTCCTTACTCACCTCTGTGTGACACTGCAGAGGACCTTTGTGTTTGTGTGGCCTGTGTGTGTGTCGGGGGGAGTGGGGGTGGAAAGAGTCATCGATGTGTGAAATGTGAGCCTCCCTCAAGAAGCTTATTATTGAAAAGACTTCTATGTGCTAAAGGTAACTTACAAATGGGGCAGAATCTGACCAGAGCTGGATTGGTCAATCAATGGAAAGTCTTAAATTCATAAGCGTTGAGAAAAAATGAGGGCCCGATTTAGACATATGTCCTTGAATATATTCAAGGAATGTTTAATATTTTCGTACATTTCAAAGTACTTCTGTCTCTCTTATTTAGATTGGACTTAGGCCATCATTAGTATCCAGGTGAGGTTATAGGAAACAGGTTCAGGGACCTGGAGCATTCTGGCTGGTCAGAGCAGAGCTGATGCCCAGGCCCAGAGGCTGGCATCATGCAGACAGTCTGCATGGGTGATGGGTGCATAGGTGAAGTGCACAGGTGAAGGAGTAGGTGCGTGCATGTGTGTGTATGTGTGTGGTGGGCATACATAGGTGTGAGTAGAGATTGGACGGGAGGCCTGGGTCCTGACTTCAGCCTCCACCTTCAGGCTTAGGAGTTAGGGGTTTATTCTGTAGAAAACTAGGAGCCATTTGAGCCGAGGGTGAATCGTGATGCAAAAGGCTTTGAGGATTAATCTGGCGGCAGATGGGCTGTAGGATGGAGCCAGGGAACTTGTGGGCGTCAGAGGGGTTTCCCTGCACTGTCCCTCCCTGAAAATACCTAGCGAAAGCCTCCCGTGCAGTTATCTTCTCTGAGAGTGGCATCGGCCGTGCTGAGGATTACCAGCGGTATTTTTATCCTGCTTGTCCTGGGCACTGGATGCGGGCTGCCAGCACGCCAGACTGCCTTTCCTGAGTAATGCCTCACACCACAGCCGTAGATGCCACACTGGTCCCCAGGAGAGGGTGAGTCTGCCCTCCCTGAGTCACATCTGGTACTGTACGCAGCCCGGCTGCTGGGAGTGTAAATCAGTAAGAGGGTTGTCCACACTGGTCTCATTCATGCTCTCTCTGGTCTCACCAAGTCCAGACCTCATTCCAGAGTGTCTGTGTGGTCTTAATAATGATCATAAACTAGCAGGTTCTGAGCACCTTCTGTGTGTGCCAGGCATTCGGGCTCCTAAGTACTATTATATGGATTATCTAACCCACTCCTCTTGAGAACAGATGAGGGAAACTCAGGTGCAAAGATGAGCTTAAATGACTACTTAGGTCAGCAGCAGAGTCAGAATTTTAACGGGAGTGCCCAACTCCAGAGCATCTTGACTGCTTCATCAGTATCACTTCCTGAACCAAATCTTTTTAAATCTTTTAAGCAGAATACGTTGGTTCATAATCAGACAGTGAGACTGCACTCAGGACCCCATGCTTGGCATGTTGGTGTTTGTAACCAGTTGCATTTGCTCCCCAGTGAGAGGAAAGGTCACTTGGGGCCCCCTGAGGTACCCACCTGTGCTCTGGAGTCCTGGGCCGTGCAGATTCATTCGTGGCCTGAGTTTCTCTCTGGATTGTCATTAGAGGCTGGAGCTTCTCCTGCTGCTGTTTTTTCGATTCCCTCCCGCTGCCCCCAGCCCATTGTCCACTTTGGGGCAACGTACCAGGGAGTCCTAAGAATATCTTAATTTCCCAGTGGGTGAAGATTGGAGGCTTGCCATCGAGGATATCACTCTTTTGCTTGTTTTCTCCTTTTACCTGTTAAATGGTTGCCGGGCTCCTGAGCCATGATAGATTCGAGTTCTAGCTCTTATTTTGACTTTGGGCAAGTGGTGTGACTTGTTGTGTGACTTTGGGCAAGTTACTTAACCTCTCTCTGCTTTAGTTCCTTCACTGTACGATGGACATAATAGTAGTACTTCCTTGAGTGAGGGGACTTCCCTGGCAGTCCAGTGGTTAAAACTCCAAGCTTCTAATGCAGGGGTTGTGGGTTCAATCCCTGGTCAGGAAAGAAAGAAAAGTAAGTGAGGTAATACACATAGAACACTTAGCACACAGCCTGGCATATAATAAACTCTCAGTAAATAAGAGAAGCTACAGTTATCATCATTATGCTGGTCTTCTGCTCCAGATGTTTGGGGAACCAGTGAAATTCACTGGAGAATGTCAGAGTGCCCGCTATTCAACAAGCTCCTGAGTGTGTTAGCATAAGAGTCTATACTTTTTAAATGGTTTCCAAAAAAATCCCTATAGTCTGGAAATGGCTTTTGAAGGAACATGAAGTTCTTAGCGTAGGAGACAACTTGAGGCCCAGAAATAAACTTCTTTCCTTACAGGGGACAGTTCCACTGTGCCAGCCAAGGGCTGCGTCTTCAGCCCCGCGTGGAGTCTGTGGTGAGCAGCCTGGACCAGGACAGGAGGCTGCCCTGTCCTGCAGCTGGGGGCTCAGTGGGCGGCTGAGGGTGGGAGCGGCAGTGGGCATCCTGTCTGCCTGGCTCTCCCCTCCTAGGCACACACTGGTGCTTGCCTGGCAGAGGGGGCCCCTGTTAGGGATATGGTGAAAGTTCTGGAATGGAGGACTAGATGATGGAGGTTAGATGATGATGGATTTATAGCCATTCAGTCTCAAGCGGTGGACCGACAGTGCACTGGTCATCTTAATGTGAGATGAGGAAACGCGGGAGGCAGCTGTGTGGCTGAAAACCTTGGGAAAGGCAGGAGGAAGGAGAATAGGAAGTCGGCATCTGACCCCATCCCACCCCTGGCCTGACCCCTTCATTAGCAGCCCTCAGATCATCCTGTTCTGGGTGAGCCAGTAAAAGGTGGTCACCTCAGAGCCCCCCCCCTGTTCAGCCCCTGCCTGGGGCCTCTGGGTAGTGGGCAGCTCTGTGCCTGGGAAGGTGCCCAACTCGGGGTCAGGAGCAGAGCTCTACTGAGGTGTGCTCACCCCAGTGCCAGCTTTGGTGGACTGCTCTAACTCCAGTGACCTTTCCAGATTTCCTGGGACAGTTGAGGTTATGTTTTACTCTGTTGCCCTAGAATCGGGGTCAACACGCTTCCCTGAAAGAACCAGATAAGGGGATATTTTAAGCTTTGTGAGCCATAGTTCTCACTTGCAACTACTCAACTTGGTGTTATAGCTTAAAACCAAATCAAACCAAAAAACCCAAACAGCCGTAGGTAAGACATATCAATGAGCTGTTGACAATACCTAAAGGAATGAGCAGTAATCTGTGTTCCAGCAAATGCTTATTTAAAAAAAACAGGCAGCAGGACTGGCTTTGTCCCATTGGTTTGCTGACCCCTGATCTAGAAGGGCACCAGTCATATTACATCTCTTAACTTCTGGTTCAGAAAAATGTGATCACTGCACTTACTACGTTATTCTAAACTAGGATCCTGTTTTTGGGGAAAGTACCCATTAATTGTTTGTCTTTTAACACAGGGCCAGCATTAGACCTGCCTGTGCCAAGTGATTTTCTCACCACTTCCTGAGAAGGGCAGTTGAGCTTCTTTCCCGAAAGAGGGAGGGCCATGTTCCGTCTTCCTGGTGGCCTGGTAGGGGCAGTTGTCTTCTGATGAAGGACAGTGGCTAAATGAGGGTGTGGAGAGGCGTTATTTATAGCTTTCTGATCTGCCATCCAGCCCTCTGCCCATCGCACCCAGGACAGACACTTGAGGGACGTGGGATAGTTCCTTTAAATCACTTGCTTGTATTTTTCATCTTAACAGTAGATATTGAAGATTATTTTTTTTGTAACTTATTTTCTATTATAGAAGTAGTGTATGTTCTTTGTTGAAAACTTTAGGAAATAAAGCAAATGAAGAAAGTAAAAAGAATTTTATTACCCCACCACCCAGAGAAGGCCTGTTTTGCATGTTTGCTATCTATCACCCATCACCCTTCTTTCAAACTTCTTTCCTCCTCCTTCTATCCTTCCAAAACAAAGGATAATATTGTTGTGTAACCTGCTTCCTTCCTACGTGGGAATATATGGTAAACTTTCTTATTTGCCAATAAACACCTTTCATAGTGTCACTTTAAGTGGCTGCACAGCAGTCCATCTGTGGGTGTACCACTATTTATGCAGCCAGCCTTAGTGTTGTGATTTACGTTCTTGTGGCTGAATTATCACACATTCAATGTTAAGGAAATGCAGTTTGACAGAATTTGGCAGGATGCTTGGATAACTCCCAGAAAGGATGGCCTGGGAGAGCGACAGGGAAAGGGGACTTTGTCGTAGACACTCAGGCTGGGGTATTCCAGAGGTCACTTATAGCTGTGGGGCATGAATGACCCTAGTAGCCCGTTCCCCATTGTGGAAGCTTGGCTCACCAGGTCTGGCTGGGACTGACTGAGAGCGGAGGGGTAGGTACGAGGTGGGGTTGGAGCGGGGCACAGGCTCTTTTTCTCTGTCTCTTTTCCTGGGTTCTTCTTCCTGTTTTCAGTTGGCTTTGAAAATTGATGTGTGTTAGGATATTTCTGAACCTGCTGATGAATGGGCCCTCAGGCCGGACCTCACTAGGGCCAGTCTGAGATACTGGCCCCTGGGGTGTGATTTTAAAGGCCAGCATGAAGGGCACATCTACAGAAGTTCATGGATTTGGGCTTCAGAGGTTTAAGTCTTTTCTGTAACACACACACTCTTATCAGTCCTTGGAGGAAACAGTCCCCTGGTGTTTTCATTTTCTAAGAGGGAAAGCAAGAAGGAAAAATTTCAAGCATGTAAAGGAACTTTCCAGTGTCCATGCAGACTAAAAACTGTTCTTGCCCAAAGTGAAAAAAGATTACCCTTGGCCACCTGTGAGCCCCCATCTGGGCCTCCTGGAGGTCACTAAATGGTCTTTTCCCAGGAACACTAAGTTACAGTCTTGAGATTCCTTTGGTGACTGTCTCCTTTTTCAGTTTCTTGAGGAAGAGGAATGGGGAAGGAAGGGGGCAGTGGAAGGTTTCCACTTAGGGACAAAGCCAGACTTTTAGGGAGCAGCAGGGAGAAGCTTTGAGGAAAGGGTCTCTGTTTAGACTTCTGTCTGGCCTTGAGTGTGGGCCACCTTGGTTCCTTTTTCCCTAGTCTTCCAGGACAGGATTCTTAAGGTAAGTTTCCAGGACCAACAGCAGCAGCAGGTGGGAATCTATTAGAAATGTAGGTTTCCAGGTTCCATTTCAGACCTAGAGAATCAGAAACCTGGGGTTGGGGAGCAGCAAGCTGTGTTTTAGCGAGTCTCCTGGGTGATTTCTGATGCCCCGCTAAAGTGTGAGAACTCTACCTCAGACAAGGCTCCTAGGAGACCTTTGATTCCATGTGTAGATTAAAAGCTACAAGGAGGTGTGAGCCTGTCCCAGAAATGGTAGGCTTTCTTAAATCTTGGGGGGACCAGCTGAGTTCATTTCTGTCTGCTCTGTGTCAATGTGGTGTGAGTTGCTGGCGACATGGAGAGGAGACCACAGGTGTGGTCTGTGCCCTCCTTTGGCTCACAGCTCAGTGCGGGGGACCCACAGGAGATTTAGAGCACAGTCACTGCTACCTGGGGATGGAACAAGGAGCTGTGGAGGGATGTGGGTGGGCTTTGGGGATGGGACATGCTGAGGAGAACATCCCAGAAGAGGTGCTGTTTGCACTGAGGTCTGGTGAGAAGGAAAGACGTGCATTCTTGCACAAGAAAGCGGGGGTTGGGGGGCAGAGAGATCAGTTAGGGGCTGCTGTGGTTGCCCAGCTGGGAGCACCTGGGGGGGGTTAGGAGAGGTGGTCGCAGTCCTCAGGATGGGGATCCTGGGTAGGCGGGTAAGGGGAGTGAAATCAGTTCCGGATGTGCTGAGCTTGATATCCGTGGGCCACTGGGTGACGTGCATGCAGCAGCCGAGGCTTGAAGCCTGCTCGGGAAGGCTTGTGAGTGAGCTTCACACACACTCCCCAAGACAAAGGGCTTGCTGTGCAGCTTGCTTTGGGGTCCTTACACCAGGCATCCCATGGCTTCCAGGCCAGCTCAGGATGGGAAGAGATCATAGGAGGGTGTGCTCGCTTTTAGAGAGACAGACTCTGTTTATGTTGGTATGTATTTTGTATCCCCGCATGAGGTATGTATCCCTGCATGGGGATATGCCACGCGGCTTGTGAGATCTTAGTTCCCTGAACAGGGCTTGAACCCAGGCCACTGCAGTGAAAGCGCTTAGCCCTAACCACTGGACAGCCGGAGAAGTCCCATTTATTTTTAAAAAGAACACAGCTCATTGTCCTGCTGATACATCTTACTGTAACTGGCCAGGTAGGCATCACTTGGTGGATTTTTTTTTTTTTTCAGTTCTGGAGGCTAGGTTTGAAGGCCTTCACACCACAGGTAGTTTCCAGCTAAAGGATCTCAGAGTCTGTTTTTCAGCGTGAATGAAGGCTCGTGGGGAAGGTCAGAGAGTGAAGGTTCAGCAGGAAGATTTCCTCTCGGAGTGTGAGGATTCTCATGTCAGGGGGCGCTGGCTGTGCTTCTTTCTCAGTGTCTGCCCCTGGGGAGTGGTGAGCTGCATTTGTTCCAGTTCTTTCTCTCTAAACAACAACTTTGTTTACTTCCTTTATAGCCCATTAGCATGTTAGACTGGAAAAGGGGCCTGGAGACCCCCTCCTGGCCCCCACCCACCCGCAGCGCCCTCCTGGGGAGGTGAGCAGTGCGCTGTGTCCGTGGCTGGGCTGGCTGGGCTCCCTGGCTTTGCCGCTGCTCAGCTGCCTCCCCTGCAGCTGATCCTCGCGTGTTAGTCTCAGTTGGCCTCTGGTTGTCGCCGTGGTGGCCGTGCCCATTATAGATGTGTGTGCATGCCACTGCAGCTGTGAGCACTGGGGCCAAGGGCAGGTTCATCCCAGGACCTGCACAGACTAGTCCAGAGCACCAGGGGGGAACTGTGTTGAGAAAATAGACCGAATGACTTTATTTTAGTGCTGGTGCCTTAGTGGGCGCCCCTGAATGTGAGTGCCCACCCCCCACCCCCACTGCTATATTCACTGGTGCTCGCTCAGAGGAGAGTGGGCGGCACCCAGGTTGTCTGGGTGCATGGTGCCAAGTGGGTGAGGAGCCTGAAAATACCCTTCATCCCTGTATTGTTCCTCAGCAAGGTCCCCCAAACCCGTTTAAGAACCAGCAGGGTGAAGCGGGCTGGGGTGAGGGCTGTAATACTTGAAGCTGAAATTGTGATGAGGATAAGATTTGAAACTTGTGGTTAATGTGCTTTCGGGGCTTTTGATTTTATTTACCTAAGATCCTGATGAAAATGCCTGCTGGTGTAGCTGAGTGCCTGGTGCCTGTGCATTCCTGCAGGGGTTTTGCACCAACATTCAGGATAGCTGAACTCTGAGTCGCGTTGGGGTTCTGGTGTATTAGAAGTAGGATTTATGAGAGCCAATTTTTGAAAATCAGAAGGTGAACACAGTTCTGGAAAGGTATTTCCTCTGGCAGTTGTCCACCTTCCCATCCCTGCTCCTTGAGGGTAGACATTCCTTTGTCAAAAAATACCCGGTATTGACTAAGGTTTGAATGTTTCACTTTGTATGTAGCAGAGCAGCATGTGGGGAGGTTTGGGGGCAGTGGTCCCTGCACGTTAGATAAATAATCCTCAAGGGGGCTGGCATGGGCTGCGATTTTGAAATATGCGTCTACCTACGAATCTGTTCACGAAGCCAGACTGTTTATGAACAGGGTCTGTTAACGTGAGAAGAGGCAGTATTGCCCCACAGTAGTGGGAAGGTGTATTTCCGTGATGTCATTGCCGTGTGGATGGAACCTGCCTTCCCAGGGGACTGGCTCTAGTCCTCCTCCTCCATGACGGCACTCGCTGTCCAGGGTGAGACAGGCACCCATGGAAAGTTCTCCGGTATGAGGATGCAACCATGCAGGCAAGAAATAAGGCATAGCGAATTAATTTTTCATGTGTACTTTTTAAAGATGACATATTTATTTGCCACTTTGAAAGTGGAATATGTGAACTAAAAGTAATGAAATACAGTTAGGAAAATAGTGAAGGAGACTGTTATTACTTATATTTCCCAAATGCAGGAATTTAATTTTTAAAAAATGGTCAGTTTATTTAACATTTTTTTTTCTCTTTTGAATTTTTTAAAAATCATCATTGTGATGTAGGTGTCATCCTGGCCCATCAGGTACTATGCTAAGGGCTGACATACTTAGAAACCAAAAGAGTTAGGACTGGACTCTGGTGGTTCCAGACCTGCCTCTTCAGAGTGCAGGACCATACCTGGGTATTTCACAGTGAGCTCCCCCATCAGTGCAGGGGGCCATTCAAGCTAGGCAGGGGAAATTGGCCAAAAAACCCACTTATCAGCTTTGCTCTAGCAAAACTTTAGTTATGTGGTTATGATAACTTGGATGAGAAATTTAGTAGAATTAGTTTTAAGCCTAAAAACAGAATGAAATAGGTCTATCAGTTAGCAGACAAGGTGAGGTTTTGGACTTATCGAGGCTTGTGGCCTGTGAGGTGCTTCCCCGGTGGCTCAGTGGTAAAGAATCTGCCTGCAATGCAGAAGCCACAGGAGACGCGGGCAGATCCCGTGGAGGAGGGCATGGCAACCCACTCTAATGTTCTTGGCTGGAGAATCCTGTGGACAGACGAGCCTGGCGGGCTGCAGTCCATGGGGTCCCAAAAGAGTCGGACACAATTGAAGCGACTTAGCATGTGTGCTCGTGGCCTATGAGAGTCTCCTGCTTGGTTATCTGGGTTGGATTTAGAGGTGAGCAAGGGGAAGATCTGTTTCTGGGGACTGCTGCAGCAGTGGGGTATGGTAGATGGTCCTGGGACCACCTGCAAGGGTCCTTCTGAACAGATGGGGCTGGGGCCCCGGCCTCTGCCATTGCGTGTCCCTGATGTCTTTTTCAAAACCTCTCTCTTTGTGAGTGAAATGTGTCATGGGTGGGACCGGGGGCAGGGCAGCTGTTTAGAGCTGGCACCAGCTGCATTTGAGCTCTGATTACGTGATCTTTTCCCAGTCCTGGACATTCGGTCTGTGGGGCTCACACTTGTTTATTGCCATAGGAGCAGGAGCCCAGAGTGGAGCCCCGGGTGTGAAATAGCACTGGGTGATGGGCAGGGCTAGCTTCCCCCCTCTTTCCCGTCTCCCTCAAGGGTATGGTCACCTTCCAGAAACCTCCTTGGCTGTGATTAGGGTACAGGAGGTTCATTTGTGTCTAATCAGTGCCTCCCTGTGGGAGTGCCTTGGTGTCTGTGGACTGAGCGTTTGGAGCTGAATGGCCTTAGCCAGTTCCTTAACGCCTCTGACTTTGGTTTTCTCCTTTGTGAAATGGGGGCAATAATATCCATGTCATTAGGTAGCTTATAAAGATTAAAAGGAGATGGAGTGTGGAAAGCACCCCAGCCTAGTGTCTGGGAGCTGTCTTCCTATGAAGGTGAAGGGGTCTTTGAGAGCAGGTTGGGTGGGTCATCTTAACTTTCCAGGCTCCTGTGTGTTTGTGGGTTTCTCTTCTTTTAAGTAAAGGTAGCTGTGCCCATGCTTAGAAGCCGAGCGGATCCCTGCAGGTGTCTCTGGACTGACGGGCTGCTTCCCCGTGAAGGGCGGACAGGAGCGAGCCTGCGTCTTTGAAGTCCCAAGGGTTCTGATTGAGATCCTTGTCAGTGCTCTCGCCTGGCCTTCCCATCTGCACTTCTGTTAATTAATCTGATGAGAATCCTGAAGGTGTCTCTGGGACGGTCCCCTCCCTCTTGCTGGCCCAGCCCTGCGTCCAGGGTGTAGCTGCACTTCTGGGCCTCCTTGTGTTTGTTCCCAGGTTTGTTCCTGTGGGTCTCCTGCCCACTGTACCTTCACACCGATCCTCTTGTCTCTGGGACTCCTGGTGGATCCCAGCTCCTCCCTGCCCCCTGGCCAGAGTGCTCCTTCCCACCCTGGAGTCTCCAGCTCCTTTCTTTTTCCTGTTTTTTCTTCAGCGGCACCCCCTCATTTTAGCTTATCTTACCCTTCCTAGCAGCACAGCCCCAGGTAGGTCTTGAGCAATGCCTGGGAGATTGCCAGCACCGCCCCACCCTGTGAGGCATGCTGTGTGCACTGGCTTTCCACTTCTTCACTGCTGACATAAAGAAACGCGCTTTATGCTGCGACCCAGTGGAAAGGAGAGAACAGCCCGCACGCGCGTGGAGGGGACCCAGGTTTCAGGCCAGGCCCTGCCGGCCTTGTTCCTGCACAGTGTCCTATATCATGTTGCTGGTTTTAAATGCTGGTTAGGATTTTCCGAGAGCATTGCCTGAGTGTGGGGAGGGATTGTGGCTGTCCCTTGGTGGGCGTCTTCAGAGGCTTCAGGGCAGAGCAAGAGTGCCTGGGCACGGACAGACAGCCCCTGAGGATTGGGGTTGAGGGCCCCAGAGCCCTGCAGGGAGGAGTTCCCTCCCCAACCTATAGTCTAAATCAGGGACTCCCAGATTCAAGTCCTAGTTCTGCTACTTGGTGGCTGAGCAGCTTTAGCTAAATCCCTTCACCATGTGCCATGAGGTGAGGAAACATGGGCCTGGTGCGCGGCCCCAACTCCACAGACCCTCTCTCTGCTCAGCGCCCTGCAGCATGGGGAGCCACTCAGTCTGCCCTGAGCCCTGGGCCCTCCCTGCCTCTTTCTCTCAGTCAACCCAGAAGGGGAGGTCACTGGAAAAACCAAACAGCCAGAGTTTGGGGTAGAGGGGGTCCGTGTGAGTGTGACCCTGTGTGGGGCGTGGAGCTCCCACCCTGACTTGGCCCACCCCACTCTCTTCCAGCCCTGAAGGATGGCTGCCATGTTGGGGGACGCCATCATGTTGGTCAAAGGCTTTGCCAAGCTGACCCAGGCGGCCGTGGAGACCTACCTGCAGCACCTGGGCCTCGGCGGGGAGCTCCTCGTGGCGGTCAGGGCCATGCAGTCCACCGCCACAGAGCAGGTCGGCATGGTCTTTGGGCAGGTGCAGGTAAGGAGGCTGCTTGGCGGTGGGAGGGGCCCTGGACTTGGAGGTCTTGGTGAAACCAGGGGGTGTGCCAGGACACCTCCAGGATGGCCATCTCCTTGTGGCCAAGGCCAGACAGCCCAGTGTTTAGCGTAGCCCACGTCCTTCTGGCTGTGAGGGGGAGGCTGCCGCTGTGTGACTGGAGTTTCAGTTATAGGAAGCTTCACAGATCTGGGAAGAACCCTAGGAACATGAAGCCCAGCACGCTCTCCAGTCTGACCAGTAACTCACCAGCACTTACCCTGTGCCTACTGGTGCCAGGCACGGGGTGCAGAGGGGAGAGACAGGCCCCGCCCTGCCAGGGGCTGCCTGTGGTTTGCTCTGTTCACTCTGCCTGGCCTGGGTTCAGTTCCTGGGCCTGTCCTCAAGGTACTGAGGAGAGGCCTTTTTAATGTGGGGAATTAAAAAATGCCACAAAGATGAAACTCACGGTCCCCTGTGTTCTTAGGAGAGGCAGCTGGAAGGATCCCAGTATATCTGGAAGGCCAGATACACTTCCTTCTCTGAAGCAAACAAGTACTTTATAAGACAGAGCACCTTCTGCCTGTCCCTCTGGCTTCCGTTAGCGTTTCTTTCTTGGGTCAGCTTTGTAAAGCGACGCGAGGTCTCCCATGTGTGGGTGGGTGGGGCAGGCACATGTTGTTGGACGTTGTGCCTCAGCATCAGTGTCACAGGCTCGAGTGTCAGCAGGTCTTCTGGGGCTTCGAAACCCTTGCCCCTCCCCGCCACCCACCCCACCCCTCCTGGCTGGGCTGGGGTCTCTGGGAGCTGACTCGGGAGCCCTGCCGCTTTCCAGGGCAGCAGCCTCACCTCCCGCCTCGCTCTTGTCCCTCCTATTGTCTCGTGCTGAGACCTCGACGAATTACTGTCCAAGGGGAGGGCTGTAAGCAGAATGGAGCGCTGGAGCCGTGGTGGTCAACAGGGTTGCTGTGGCAGAGCGCCACCCACCGTGGCATCCCCCACGTGGTCCACACCCCGTTCCTGACCGTCTGAGGGCGTGGGGAGGGTCTGCGTGTGCTTGCATGGACGTGTGTGCACTCACGTGTGCCTGGGCACGTGTGTTGGGAGCTGTGCTGTGAGGGAGCCCCGCTGCCGCTCCTCTTCCATCTCTGCCCTGTCCTTCTAGACAAGGACACGCACACTCCTCCAGGCTCTGGGCCTCCCCTCTGGCCAGTCTCAGGTTAGGATTGCCAGCCTCCCCTCCTGCTCTCTGAGGTCCAGTGGTGATACCGTGTCTCTGTCTACACAGACGCCTTCACCTCGCAGAGGTCTTCACTCCTGTGGTCTCTTACGAGCCTCACCGTTGTCCTGGGAAGGGTGCAGGCCCAGATGCTTACCCCCTTTTCAGATGGGGAAACTGAGTCTCAGCAGTCTGATGCGGTCGTTGATTGACATGACCGGAATCCTGTGTCCTCTTCACACGCTGTCTCTGCCTGCGCTCCCTCTGCTGAGGCGGGGCTGTGCCCTGGCTAGTGAGGAGCCATCGCCTTCCTGTTGGGCGTTCGCCTGTGGAACACCCGAAGTGAAGTTGTCCGACTCACTTGAGCCTCCTAGGAGAGAGGAGCGTGTAAGGTGTGGGCAGGCCTCCCTCAGAGGCGAGGGAGCCCTGGCTCCCCGCCCGCCCCTGCCCTCCTCGGACAGGCCGGTTCCTGGTCCTGGGAGGAGACCAGGCCACGCACCAGCACAGCCAGTCAGCGGTAGGAGGGAGTGATGGCCCCCCCGGCCTGGAAGGAGGCACTGCGCGGCAGTCTCCAGCGTGCGCCACTCTGCCTCTGCATACGAGGAGGGGTGGAGGGCCAGATACCCCAGAAGCCGCTCTCCCTCTGCTTCCTCAGGGGGTTTGCTCGCTTACTCATTCAGCAGACACTCACTGAGCCTGGTCCCCTTGAGACGCTCAGGTCCCTTGACTTCCGCATAATCAGGTCATGGTAACGCAGGGCTGCTGGCCAGCAGGGGAGTTACAGGAGTTACATGGCTCGTGGGACCCTGCCCCAGACTCCCTCTTTCCAGGGCCTCCCTGGCCACTTTGAGAGGTGCCTCTTGATTCCAAATACAGCTCATTTCTTCTCTGAGGAAGGTGCTGCCAGGTGGCCTTGGGGCAGCCGGTGGGGCCAGCCTTGGCTCCAGGTCCTTGCTCTGCCTGGTAGGCCATGACCAGGTTATTTCAGCTCTCTCAGCCTCAGTTTCTCACTTAGAAAGAGGACAATTCTGAAAGAGATGGGAATACCAGAGCACCTGACCTGCCTCCTGAGAAACCTGTATGCAGGTCAGGAAGCAACAGTTAGAACTGGACATGGAACAACAGACTGGTTCCAAATAGGAAAAGGAGTACGTCAAGGCTGAATATTGTCACCCTGCTTATTTAACTTCTATGCAGAGTACATCATGAGAAACGCTGGGCTGGAAGAAGCACAAGCTGAAATCAAGATTGCCGGGAGAAAGATCAATAACCTCAGATATGCAGATGACACTACCCTTATGGCAGAAAGTGAAGAGGAGCTAAAAAGCCTCTTGATGAAAGTAAAAGAGGAGAGCGAAAAAGTTGGCTTAAAGCTCAAAATTCAGAAAATGAAGATCATGGCATCTGGTCCCATCATTTCATGGGAAATAGATGGGGAAACAGTGGAAATAATGTCAGACTATTTTTGAGGGCTCCAAAATCACTGCAGATGGTGACTGCAGCCATGAAATTAAAAAACGCTTACTCCTTGGAAGAAAAGTTATGACCAACCTAGATAGCATATTGAAAAGCAGAGACATTACTTTGCCAACAAAGGTCCGTCTAGTCAAGGCTATGCTTTTTCTACTGGTCACGTATGGATGTGAGAGTTGGACTGTGAAGAAGGCTGAGCGCCGAAGAATTGATGCTTTTGAAGTGTGGTGTTGGAGAAGACTCTTGAGAGTCCCTTGGACTGCAAGGAGATCCAACCAGTCCATTCTGAAGATCAGCCCTGGGATTTCTTTGGAGGGAATGATGCTGAAGCTGAAACTCCAGTACTTTGGCCACCTCATGTGAAGAGTTGACTCATTGGAAAAGACTCTGATGCTGGGAGGGATTGGGGGCAGGAGGAGAAGGGGACGATAGAGGATGAGATGGCTGGATGGCATCACTGACTTGATGGACGTGAGTCTGAGTGAACTCCGGGATATGGTGATGGACAGGGAGGCCTGGCATGCTGCGATTCATGGGGTCGCAAAGAGTCGGACACGATTGAGCGACTGAACTGAACTTTCTTCCACTGGTGGGCATGTCTTATCTGTCTAGATCCCACAGTATCTTACCAAGCTGGGAGTGAGAAGGCTTTGGGGTTTGCTGCTGTTTCTGCAGGATCTACAGGCAATGCTCTGTGTGATGAATCCATTTCAGAGAATCCTGGATTCAGGGAATCCAGGCCACTGACCTCCCTTCAGGAGTTGGTGCTGTTCTAATTATAGCCTTCTCAGCACTGTTCTCTTGGCCCTGTCTGTGCCTCACGTAACTCTGTGACTGGGGGGAGCCCTATTTTCAGAGAAGGAAGCGGCAGAGAGGGGTCAGGAACTTGCCAGGCCACTAGGGGTTCAGAAGTGGAAAGACCCTGGGCCTGAAGCTCAAGTCTCAGCACCTGTTAATAGGGAGACCTGGTGTGTCACCCTCCTTGCCTGCGCTGTGTGCCCCCTGGTTCAGGAAGAGCCGGGCCTGGTTCTGGCTGTGACAAGCCCTCTGGCGAGAGCCCCTGAGGGGGCACCCAAGGCTGACTGGCGGAGATGCAGCAAGGCACTGGCCTTGGGAGGCAGGGCGGGCCTACCTGTGTGCCGCCCTCCCCTCTGCTGGTCAATGGTCACGCTTTTACTTTGCAAAGCTTTCCCCATGTTTTGCCCTGGCTTGCCCTCTCCAAAGCCCCTGGTAGCCTCTCCTTAGTCCAGATTTACAGGTGAGGCGCGTACTCCAGGCTGGTGGTCACTCACGTGGTCCGGTCTGGGCACCCCGCAGGGGCTACGTGCGACTGGCTTGCCTGGCCCACAAGGTGGGAGCTTGTGTGGAATCTGGCCCTCCTGGATCCCAGGCTGCTGCTCACCTCTAGAACGGGCCATGGGGTGACACGGTAGAACCCCCTGGAGGGTGTGCTGTCCTGGGTGGAACAGGGTGCACACAGGGATTTGCTCCTGGTTGCCCTCTTGCTCCTCTCATGCCAGCTTTTGTTTCCTGCAGGGTCAGGAGAAGCCTGAAGACTATTACTCCGAGAGCCTCGATGACCCTGAAGGAGCATTCCACTTCTCAGGGATGAGGGCCGAGAGCACCTCTGAGGATGTCTCTGCAGCCTCCTCCCCGGAGCAGTCACCTCCGCCTTGGGCTCACGCTGCAGGCAGCGAGGGCCCTGCTCCTGCATATGCTGCCAGCGGACCCTTTCGGGAAGGCGGAGTCCCGGGCCAGGCCACCTCCCCTCTGGGCAGGGTGAACGGGAGGCTCTTCGCAAGTCCCAGAGACCCATTCTCTGCCTCGGGCCTTCAGCGGAGGGTCTACCACCAGGACCAGTCGTCCATGGGCGGCCTCACGGCTGAGGACATTGAGAAGGCCCGGCAGGCCAAGGCTCGCCCCGAGAGCAAGCCGCACAAGCAGACAGTGCGTGCAGGAGGCCCCTGGGGTGGGGCTGGAGTGGTTCCCACAGTCCTGCTGTGTCAGGCGCAGCCTCTGGGGACACTGTCCAGGTCTGTGGCCTGGAGTTTCAGGCACACGGAGGCCTCTTGTGGGTGGAGTGTGCTGCTCTTGGGGTGGAGAGGGGCTGTGAGGGCAGCATGGACCCTGAAGCTTGGTCCTGTCTCTGGTCACTGATGCCATGAAGGGCTCTTTCTCTTCTCCCTCTAGCTCAGTGAGCATGCTCGCGAGCGGAAGGTACCAGTTACACGGATTGGGCGGCTGGCTAACTTTGGAGGTAAGGTGCCAGTCCTGGCGAGAGGAGCTGAGGTTACCATGGGGCTTGCATGAGGCGGGAAGGATGGGGACCCAGGGGTGTCCTGGGGAGGGTGGTAGCTCCTGTGTTCGCCATTCTTTGATGTTTTCCATGAATGTGAAAACATTCATGGGATCCAATGTGATTGTGAGTGATCCAGTCGCTACCTCAGCTCACCCCTGGGGATCAGTGGGGTGTGGCTGATGCTGTGCTGTGACTGTGGCTTTGCTTCTTGGGGGGCAGCGTCTGCAGCATCAGCTTCTCACTCAGGCCTCTGGAGGCCCTGCAGAGAGGAGGCGGGACAGTGGGGCTGCTTGGCTCCGGGACACAGTGGTTTTGCCCAGTCCTTTGGGGAGCCATTTGCTGATTCCCACGGGGCTGCGGGGTGCAGTAGAATGATATCAAGGTGTATTGACCCTGAGCTGCTGCTGTCCCTTTTAATACACTATAGAATTGTAAGTTTGTCCTTTCCTTTGGGAGTTTGTGTGCAATACACCTGTGCTCTCTTTGTCCATATTGGAGGATCATCTTATAATGAAGATTCACAGCAGTTGTATCTGCTTTTGTGACGTGTTGTCTATCTGGTGCTTATTCGCTGACCAAAATATTTCTGTTGAAAGTGCCATCCTTTGCAATGCTTCTACTTGAAGATGGAATGACTTCTCTAAAGCTTGCTCGTCCTTAGTAGGTTCTCCATTCATACTTTAATGAAAGTATGGTATTAGTAGGGCAGTCAGCTCCGGCAGCTTGATTGACATACCCTCGCTGGGCAAGTGCAAGGCTGTGTGTGGCAGAGGTCTCACGGGCTCCTGTCGATGCCAGTGCTGACTAGTCATGAAGGCCCACTCACCTGTCTGAGCTGTTACTGCCGCCTTTTGCTTTCTTGGTCTGTGCGTCTCCCCTCCTGTAGACTGTACATCAGGCTCGCTTTTCTCCCTGGCTGCTCTTCTCTTTTGAAAACCCATCTTCCTCCTTGTTCAAAATTGGCTCTGTTTTCCTGGCCCTCTGGGAGCTGGCCTGATGGGCCAGGGGGCTTTAACACTGAACAATGGTTGGCTGTCCACGTTATGTTCAGAGCAGACCAGGTTAATTGGATAGAATTATCCCAACTCTGAGGTTTCTTCCGTAACTATTATCTTAAAATTTGACATCTGCTGCTACTTATCTTTTCCAGAATCTGGCATCCAGTGTCATCTGAGTTTTAGTACAAAATTATTGCTTCATTTCACATTTATGGGCTAGCAGTTCCTCATAGAACATTGCACCCCCCCCCCCCGGGTGCCACTACCAGAATGGGTTTGAGAGTCGCTGCTCTGATGGTGTCCAGCGGTCCTCATGCCCAGAAGACACGGCACTTCCCTGCTTTGCTCAGTGGCTGTTAGTTGGGATGTTTATTATCATTCATATTGAGTGGAGGTTCTCTTCTCTCCTCCATGAGTCTGAGGGCAGGAACCGTTCTCTTCTTGCTCTGTAGTTTTTCTCTGTAACCTGTAATCCTCTTCCCCTCACTCCAGACCAGAGCTCATCACAGAACCCTGTTGCCGGAAGGCTGAGTTTGACTGACATAGTTTAGAATGGGCGTAAGCCTCTCTTTCTCTCTCTCTCTGTCTCTCTCTCGTCTTTGCGGGGGTGGAGTAGTAGAGGACCTGTTTGGGAAAGCGGTCAGGATGAACGTCGTGATGGCCGATTAGAATTTGATGGAAATCGTGGTGAAGCCAGAAAAAGTCAAGCCCTTTTGGGTGGTGGGTTAAGGACAGCAGACTGAAGTGAAAGCAGTGGTAGAGGAAGGTGTGTAGGACAAAAAGATAACTTCCTTCAAATCAGGGTGCAGGGCTTCCCTCAGGGTGTGGGAGACATGGCCACCAGAGGGAGCTGGGGTTGGGTGAGCAGAGGCCCTGGTCTCTGTAGGGGCTTTGCTCCAGAGCCTCTTGAGCCCTTGCTGACAGCTGCCTGGTGCCCACAGCCCTCCTTCAGAGTCTCTGCTGAAGATTTGCTCACAGCTGTGAGTTGCTCATGCTGTCCATGCAGTTGGCAGCTCATGTTTCAGGACTGGAGGTGGCAGGATGGGAGCAAAGAGGAGCCAGGTCTGGAAAGAATGTGCTGTTCTGGCCCCAGAGGTAAATTCTGGACCTTCTGTCCTATCCAGAGGTTTTTAAGCTGTGGGTTATGACCCTTAAGTGAGTGTGAAATCAGTTTAGTGGATCAGGACCAGTGTTTTTAAAAACAAGTAAATAGAATGGAATTGAAGAGAAAAGGATCAGAGTTAGTATCATAGATCCTGAGAACTTAGAACATTGCAAAAATATTTGTTTCAGATATGTTTATGCTATTGATCCATGTTCTTCATTGCATTGTACATGGCTTACTGGTGGGTCATTGTCTAAACAATCTGAAGTGACACCGGTTTACTTTTTTCTCCTAGAAAACACTTTGAACCTTTTTTCTCCTCACAAGGGTGAGATGTTTTGAGGTGCAGAGTAACAGACTTTAGGAAGTTTTGTGAGGGGTATGAAGGAAGGCAGTTGCTCTCAACCTCAGGGAGATAGGGTTGTGTTTGGGAAAGTCAGCAGCAGGTATTCAGCTATATGGAGGCAGAGGCAGGGGCTTTCCAGTCGGGATGGCACATTTTGATGCTGAGATGGGGCAGGAACTCTAGGTCCGGTTTGGCCGTGGGATATCATGGCTGTGATGCTGTGGGCATGGTGATCTGTGCTTTTGTCCTCTACTTTTAGAATTTTCCTTTTGCTTTTGGTTTTCAGCAGTGTAACTGTGACATACTTGGGTGTGATTTACTTTGTTTTTATCCTGCTTGGGATTGCAGAGCTTCTTGAATCTGTGGCTTGATGTCTTTCATCAATTTTGGAAAATAACGGTCATTTCTTAACATATTGTGTCTGGCCTGTTCTCTTTCTCCTTTCTTTCTGAGACTCCTTACACATGTGTTAGGTCTTTCCCTCTGTCCTATGTGTCACTTCTGCTCTTTTCTGTATTTTTCATTTGTGCCTCAATCTTAGAGGTTCAGAGAGATGTCTTATCATCTCTCCTGCACCTACAAATAGAGAGAGAGCTGGATGATTATGGAAATGAGACTAACAGATAAAGTGAGCGCTAAGGAAAACTTGTTTCTCTGGTGGCTCAGTGGTAAAGAATCTGCCTGTCAGTGTAAGAGGCATAAGAGATGTGGGTTCTTTCCCTGAGTTGAGGTCCCCTCAAGAAGGAAATGACAACCTACTCCAATATTCTTGCCTGGGAAATCCCATGGACAGAGGAGCCTGGTGGCGGGCGGGGGTTGCAAGAGTCAGACATGACTGAAGCAAATAAACAACAAGAGAAAACTTACCAAAAGGAGCTGAGCACTGTGTGCATAGCACTTTGCTGATCACTAGGACCTTCACTTAGGAATTTACAGTCCACATCATTAAGGCAGAAGGGAGAAGGATACTAAGCAAGAGAACTAGAAAGAGAGGAGCAACAAGTGAAGAAGCAGGAAGCAATAAGGGTATTTAGGTTCTACATGGAAAGGATTTTGAAATATGATGCATGAAAACAGAGGCCAGTCTGAGAAAACAGTGGGCCAGGAATGAAGAGTAGAGGGAACGGACTCTCAGAAATCCTCTTATTTTTAAAAGGTAAAAGGTTAAGGACTCTTACTCCCAGAAAAATACATTGCTTTAAAAAATAGTTCCCAAGACACCATTGAATTTCCTCAGTGATTTTGTAAGAACAGTGTTCTCACTTATGTTAGAAAATCGGTGAATGCAAACCGATCACCATGGCTGCTTAATTTCGTAAAGATTCTGATAACCCTAGGCGTCCTGTTAATATGTCAGCAACAAAGCTCTCTCTGAGCTCGTTTGCCCCCTTTCCCACAGAGCTTTTGTGTCGTTCCCGCATCTCGCTTGGCGCAGTAGTAAAACTGAAAACAGAAGATTTTGGGATAAGTGGGCATAGTTTGGTGATTTTTCAATTTTGCTAAGTAAGAACATTTAAAACAAAACAAAACCTATCATCAACTATGAACATCGTTTAATTTACACTTTTTTTGAAATTAATTTTTATTTTTAAAATTATATAACATCGTTATAGACAATATATTTTCTTTCTTTCTTTTTTTTTAAACTTTACAATATTGTATTGGTTTTGCCGTACATCTACATGAATCCGCCATGGGTGTACACGTGTTCCCCATCCTGAACCCCCCCTCCCACCTCCTTCCCCGTACCATCCCTCTGGGTCATCCCAGTGCACCAGCCCCAAGCATCCTGTATCCTGCATTGAACCTGGACTGGCGATTCGTTTCATATATGATATATACATGTTTCAATGCCATTCTCCCAAATCATCCCACCCTCTCCCTCTCCCACAGAGTCCAAAAGACTGTTCTATACATCTGTGTCTCTTTTGCTGTCTCGCATACAGGGTTATCGTTACCATCTTTGTAAATTCCATATATATGCGCTAGTATACTGTATTGGTGTTTTTCTTTCTGGCTTACTTCACTCTGTATAATCGGCTCCAGTTTCATCGACCTCATTAGAACTGATTCAAATGTCAATTTATACTTTTAAAGGCCATTTAACAACATAAAAGTACAAAGGACATGCTTCCAAGATAAAGGATGGTAAATTGAGTAACTGAGTTTTGTTGACGGCCTCATTCTGTCTTCTTTGTTTTCAGATGTAGACCCTGCTGTGTCTTGCCAGGGGCCTTGCCGAGCTGGTTCAGCAGTGGGGATGCCAGTGGACCCCTAGGCTGCAGTGGGGGGTGCAGCTCTGTAGGGGTGGGAGTGTTCACACCTCCTACAGTAGGACTGTGTGTTCTGAGCTCCTGGCATGAAGCCCTGTGTTGACTTGTCTGAAGTCAGGCTTCCCCCACTAGCATTTATTGATAGGACACTTGATTTTCATTGGGGGGATGGAGATCTGAGGTCCTGGTGTCGACAGGGGCTGCCCTGGTGTCCCTCGTTGGGTGGCACTCAGTGATGCCAGCTTTGCTGCCTGACTTCCTGAGGATGCACGCTGCGCGTGTGCTGTCCCTCTAAGCAGCCGGCGCTCCTCTGTGCCTCTGAGGTCGCAAGACTGATGCCCCATAAGTCCAAGAGAAGTTAGCAACCTTGGCAAGGGTGAGGGAACATGGTTTCCTGTATTTCCCAGGAGCGTATACTTCAAAGGCACTTTGAATCTGGGTCTGTCACCCTTGAACTCGTCCCTTCTCCCTGATCCAGCAGAGGGGCCGTCAGTTCTTCCCCCCACACCCTGGCCCAGTTCTGAGAACCAAGGAGAACACTCACTCTGCAGGGAACTTCCTCCACCGCTCCTTCCTGTTTGCCTTCCTGCAGCGCTGTGGCAGGCCCTCCCAGGCCTGGAGCTGGCATGGTGTGGAGGATGCAGGAGATGAGAGAGAAGGTGGAAGTACCAGGGGTTCCGGAGTACCTTGAAGCAAAGGAAATTTCCTTGTCCACTGCCTTTTCTGTGGACTTTCTTGTTTTAAGAGATCAGAAGGACCGTGGGATGTGTTGATAAAAGTGAGGCCCCAGAGCAGTGCCTGGCACATGGGTGGTGCAGTGTGAGTGAAGCTGTTTTTCCCTTAGGTTTGCCCCTCACCGCTGCAGGAAATCTCTGGCCAGCCTTGCTTGGTAAACATGCCTGGGGGTTCTGGCAGGTAAATGCGGAACATTTCCTCACTTCTTTCTGCTCTCAGGCACCTCTCACTAAGCCTCCTCACAAACACCGCTGTTTACTAGAAGGTGTTTTATTTTTACTTTTTCTTTGATGTCTGTGCCTGTGTGGGCAGAAGCCCAGTGGTTGCTCAGAGGGGACATATTTATCTCTTGAGGACCTGCAGAGGGCCTCTGGGGCCTGGGCTTCCTGGTCACGAGGAACAGGCCCAATTCCCTGAGAAGCAGCCCGCTGCTCCCAACTCCTCTAGGGAGAACCCTGCTCCCTGCAGCTCCTTACTCCTTCTGTGTTTCTAGCTTGAAAAACCTCCTCTGGTGAGAGAAATGTAGGAACCTTCTTGAAAGGGGTTGGCACCTTCTCACAGCCTAGGGTGGTGGCCAGGCTGCTGACAGTGGCCGTGGGGCTGCTGACCTGGATCTGTGGCTGGTCTCCTCTGGGACCTCTGAGCAGCCTATGTGGTCCAGGCCAGGGCTGCCTGTGGGTCAGGGGATGGATGGCGCTGCCCTGAGGGCTGGGGGGGCTGGGTGTGGGTGGGGATAAAGGTGACACACAGAGAGTGAGCGAGCCTGGGCTCAGGGTGTCCTTACCAACTCGGGGAATCTGAGACAGAGGGGCCACCCGGCTCTGTGGGAAGAAGGAACCTGGCTGCACCCTGCCTCTCTCTCTCCACGAGGCTCTGAGAGTCCTTTAAATCAGCTGTGTTGGGGACTGGCAGGAGGGCCAGTCTATTCCTGGTTCAGTAGAGCAGGAGCTCTGAGGTCAAGGTCAGGGCTGGCTGGCTGGCGGGGCTGCTCACCTCCCGGGCCGCAGTGGGGAGCCTGTCTGTTGGCAGTTCTGCAGGCCTGGCACCAGGCTGGTCCTGAGGGAGTTCGCGGGGCCAGAGGAGGAGCCTGCGGCCTCCTTTGCAGAATGTTCCCTCCGTGATTCAGTGTTCAGTGACATGTCCTTGGCTTGGAGAGCTTTGGCTCTGTCCCGCAGCCTAGAAGTGGCCAGAGAAGAGTCTGAGGGGCCCAGCAGGAGGTGCGGGGGGCTCTGCAGAGGGAGGGGCGCGGCGTCTGCTTGCAGTGGCCAGGCTGGGTAGCCTTTGGTGCGTCTGCCTCTCTCGTAGGCTTCTCTTTGGATTTGATCTACCCAGAGAAAAATCTTGGGGCAGAGAGACACTGGTGAAGGTCATTGGGATTTGAAGGTTAACGTTCCCATTATCATTATTTTGCTAAGTCAGATAGTGTGATGAGTGGGGTGGGGATGGGCAGGCAGCAGGGAGTTAATATTTGACCAGAGACGCGGCTCTGGCTCTGTGCTGTGTCCTCTGGGGCTGGGTTGGGGTGTCAGAGGGAAACAGGCCACAGCATCTCCATTCAGCACACCAGGGTGTCCTTGGGGGCATCTCCAGATGACTGTGGCCTCTTCCTGTGGCTGCCAGAACTTGGCTTATGCTTAGCATGTGCTGCTAGGCGCTTGAAATGTGGCTGGTCCAAGTTGAGATGTGCTCTGAGAGTAGAACACACCTTGGGTGTGAGGGCTTAGTGTAAGAAAGGAGTAAGACATCCTTTAACAGCGTTTATACTGAGTACTCGTAACGGATGACGTGGTGAGTTGCTGTTGTCCAGTTGCTCAGTCACGTCTGACCGTTTGCGACCTCATGGAGTAGACACCACACCAGGCTTCCCTGTCCTTCACCGTCTCCTGGAGCTTCTAAAACTCATGTCCATTGAGTCGATGATGCCATTCAACCATCTCATCCTCTGTTGACCCTTTCTCCTGCCTTCAGTCTTTCCAGTATCAGGGTCTTTGCATCAGGCCAGAGTATTAGAGCTTCAGTTTCAACATCAGTCCTTCCAGTGAATATTCAAGATTAATTTCCTTTAGGATTGATTGGTTTGATCTCCTTGCTGTCCAAGGGACTCTCAAGAGTCTTCTCCAACACAACAGTTCAAAAGAATCAATTCTTCGGCACTCAGCCTTCTTTATGGTCCAACTTTCACATCCATTCATTACTGCTGGAAAAACCATAGCTTTGACTAGATGGATCTTTCTTGGCAAAGTAACGTCTCTGCTTTTTAATATGCTGTCTAGGTTTGTCATAGTTTTTCTTCCAAAGAGCAAGTGTCTTTTAATTTCATGGCTGTAGTTACCATCTGCAGTGATTTTGGAGCCCAAGAAAGTAAATTCTGTCATTGTTTCCATTGTCTCCCCATCTGTTTGCCATGAAGTAAGTGATGGGAGCGAATGCCGTGATCTTAGTTTTTTGAATGTTGAGTTTTAAGCCAGCTTTTTCACTTTCCCCTTTCACTTTGATCAAGAGGTTTTTTAGTTCTTCTTCACTTTCTGCCATAAGGGTGGTGTCACCTGCATATCTGAGGTTATTGATATTTCTCCTGGCAATCTTGATTCCAGATTGTGCTTCATCTAGCCCACCTTTTCTCATGATGTACTCTGCATATAAGTTAAATAAGCAGGGTGACAATATACAGCCTTGACATACTCCTTTCCCAATTTGGAACCAGTAAATTTTTTCATATCCAGTTCTAACTGTTGCTTCTTGAGTTGCATAGAGGTTTCACAGGAGGCAGGTAAGGTGGTCGGGTAATCCCATCTCTTTAAGAATTTTCCACAGTTTGGTGTGATTCACAGTCAAAGGCTTTAGCTCAGTCAATGAAGCAGAAGTAATTGTTTTTTTCTGGAGTTCTCTTGCTTTTTCTGTGATCTGGTGGATGTTGGTAATTTGACCTCTGATTCCTCTGCCTTTTCTAAATCCAGCTTGAACATCTGGAAATTCTCGGTTCATGTACTGTTGAAGCCTAGCTTGGAGAATTTTGAGCATTACTTTGCTAGCATGTGAAATGAGTGCAATTGTGTGGTAGTTTGAACATTCTTTGGCATTGCCTTTCTTTGGGATTGGAGTGAAAACTGACCTTTTCCAGTCCTGTGGCCACTACTGAGTTTTCCAAATTTGCTGGCATTCTGAGTGTAGCACTTTCACAGCATCATCTTTTAGGATTTGAAATAACTCAGCTGGAATTCCATCACCTCCACTAGCTTTGTTCATAGTAGTGCTTCCTAAGGCCCGCTTGACTTCACATTCCAAGATGTCTGGCTCGAGGTGAGTGATCACAGCATCATGATTATCTGTGTCATTAAGATCTTTTTTGTATAGTTCTTCTGTGTATTCTTGCCACCTCTTAATATCTTCTGCTTCTTTTAGGTCCATACCATTTCTGCCCTTTATTGTGCCCATATTTGCATGAACTGTTCCCTTCGTATCTCTCATTTTCTTGAAGAGATCTCTAGTCTTTCCCATTCTATTGTTTTCCTCTGAGGAGGCCTTAGAAATAGCTGAAAAAAGAAGAGAAGTGAAAGGCAAAGGAAAAGGAAAGATATACCCATCTAAATGCAGAGTTCCAGAGAATAGAGATAAAAAAGCCTTCCTAAGTGAACAATGCAAAGAAATAGAGGAAATATGTTGAGTACTTTGGGTTAAGTAAAATATACGATCAGAATTCATTTCATATGCTTCTTTTTGCCTTTTTAATATGGTCACTAGAAAATTAAAAATATCCGTGGCTGGCATTCTATTTCCTGGGCAGCACTGGTCTACCCTTTGAATAGGAGAAAGGACAGTAATAGCGAACATCTTTAAACAGTGTTGCGCTATGACTGCCCCTCCTGGGAGCGCTTCCGTCTTATTCCACTGTTTAATCCTCACACCGATGGAAGAGGCAGGTGCTGCCTTTACAGCTGACAAAGTAGGGGCTGCGCATTTGCCTAATGGTGGGTAAAGTGTATTCCAAAAGTACATATTTTTTAATTTGGTTATCTTTTTTGATTTTTAAAATTTATCTTCATTAAGTAGCTTTCTCAGTAAATGCAATAGTATTTCTCATAGAAGTAACACATAATTGTAGAAAATTTGGAAAATGTAAAAGCACGTGCAGGTTTCCTTGCCCGGTGTGCACCCACTGGGCCTGGAGGGAAGCTGTTCCATCAACCTCCCCGCCCCCAGGACCGTGCTCACCAGCGCCGGCTGTTCTCGGGCCTCTTTGGCATCTTCCCTGGGTCACTGCTGTCCCGTCTGCTATGGTCAATGTCCTCCTCCACGTGCTCTTCACTCGGCTAACTGCGCTCCTGCCCCTAAGCCAGCCGGATCTGTGTTTGAAGTAGAGGAGATGGGCCCTGGGCCAGGCTCCTGGGCTTTCTTTCTGTGTGGGCTGAGTGGCACCTGCTGGGCTCCTCGGGCCTCTTCTGGACAGTTGGGATCATCCAGTACCAACCTCTGGACAAATGAGGTGTTAAGAGACCTTGATTTCAAAGGTCGATGAAGGGAGAAAGTGGGCCTGATACCCCACCATCCTTAAACCCCTGTGCGTGTCTGTGGGGCCTTCCTCGAGTGAGAGCTGCGGTCTGCGCTCCAGTGAGTCCCCATGGCTTTTGCAAAATGTTCCAACCCTACCAATGACTGCTGTATGTTATGGTGGTAATATGTCTCCTTGCAGCTGCAGTGAACTAGATCAGAGAGTTCTAGGGTGTTGAGGCTCACTGCACACACTGTGAAGTGGGTGACTGTGTCCCGAAGGGTGGCCTGTGTTGTCCTTGGCCTGCAGCCATTCCTGGTTTATTTTCCATTTGTGCTGTGCCTCCCCGTGTGTTTTTCATTGTATGTTGTCTCGGGCGTGCGTGTGTGTTGCATGAGCATATAGCAAAGACGATGGGAGTGCGGGTAGAGGAGACTTTTCCACCAGCGCGCCCGTCTTGGTCCAGGTGTTCTCTGGGAACAGTCACTGTGTATTTCCTACCTTTTCACAATGTCTGCAGTGTCAGTGGGGGTCCCTGGGGAGTGAGGTCCTTGTCTGCCTGGAGCTCCGGGGCTCATGGATAAGGGCAGTGCACAGCTCCTGAGCGAATGCCCAGAGCCCTCAACCTCCTCTTTGCAGGTCTGGCCGTAGGTCTGGGCTTTGGGGCCCTGGCCGAGGTTGCCAAGAAGAGCCTCCGCCCTGAGGACCCCTCAGGTGAGCTGGGCCCTTGACCAGGAGGGTAGGGTGGGCCCTGGGAGGTGGGCGTGTCAGCTCCGAGCTCCTGTCTGTGTTCCCCGAGGGTTGGCCTCCATGGGCACCCTGCACCTTGTGTTTGCGTAAATGGCAGCCCTGGAGTTTGGGACCTGAAGGCCGCTGTGCACCTGTCCTGGCCCATGTTGACTCACCCACCCTCCTGGCTCCTCCAGAGGGTGAAGAGGAGTTCACTTGCTCTCTCCTGACAGGAGTGTCGGGTTCCGTTGGGGCCCCGGGTCTGCTAGGCCAGCTGTCCAGGGCTCCCCGTTTGGCTGTGGCTGAGGGATGTGGGAGCTGCTGGAGCTATGGGGCCTCCATCCCCCTGCTCGGTACCCTGGGGTGGCCATCTCCTCTCCAGCCTCAGACCCTTTTGTCTCTGAGGCGAAGGTCATGACTCTCCTGTGATCCCAGGGTCAGCCTGGGGTCAGGTCAGAATGCCCAATTCCCCCTGGTCTGGGTGGCCAGCTGTGGGCAGCACCCCATGGAGAAAGTTCTCCAGACTGGCTGCTGGAACCTGGGTGTTTATGGTACTGTGTTAGTGGGTCAGGGGGCTGCTCCCCCCGCCTCCCACTTGTGGGGGTGCCCAGCCAGGGCCTGTCCCCCAAGCTTGTCCCGGCATGGGGGTGGGTTGGGTAGATGCAGAGAACTTTCCCTTTAATGGAATTCTGGTGTCCATTAAGGGCAGCCCTGCTAAAGCCATCTGCTTGTGGATTTCTCAACGTGTACTTGATGTTCCGGGCTGAGTGCCCCCTGTCCCTATTCAGGGCTCATCAGCTCATTCCAGGGCCTGACACCTCCTCCTCCCATCGCTGGGGACCCTGAGTGGTCCCCACGGTCCGGCTGCACTGTGGTCCCTGAGCCCTGGCTATAGCCCCGGGGCCGGCTCCCCTGGTGGCCTGCCAGCCACCTGGATGGCCCTGCTTCAGCTGCAGGACCCTCTCAAGGGGACGAGAGTCCTCTCGGGGGAGACAGCACTAGCCCGTCCCACCGGCCCCTGAGCATGTATGTCCTTGGAAGGGGCCAGAGGACAGAGAGGATTAGGGAGGTATTTTTAGTGTTGGTGCTGAGGCTCCGGGAAGTGAAGCCTGACTCTGGAGTGAGAAGCCAGCCTTCCCCAGGCACAGATCCTCCCATCCTCCGCTCCAAAATTGGCGGCTCTCCATCCTGCCTTGTCCAAGCAGGGAAGAGGCAACCCCGGCTCCTAGGTTACAGCTGGTGTCCTTTGTCAGGGAAGCGGTGGCCTGGCTGGGGGTCAAGGCACCTGGGTGCCACCAGACTGGGAGCAGGACGTGGGGCTCAGGCCAGAGGGTGTGCTCCCCCTTCCTGAGCAGCGCCTGGAGTGCTGGGCCTGGAGGGCGCCCACCAGCCCACCCCGCCCTCCCCAGGGAGCCTCTTCTGGCTGGGGGCCAGCCCACCATGCCCTTGGGCTCCCTGACTTCCCCATATTGTTCTCAGACCACCCTTCCCCGGGCTGTGGAGACTGGCCAGCTGTGAGGAGGGGCTGCCTAGAAATCTCAGGGGGCCAGGCCCTGTCTCTCAATGTCAGAGTCACTGTGTCACTCGGGGCGAAAGCGCCCTCCTGCCTGGGGTGGGGTCTTCTTCCTGGGGCGGGGTCTTCTTCCTCCCCTGTCTCCTCAGGGACACTACCCAGGTCCCCCGCCCACAGGGCCCAGGGGCTGAGTGGCTGGGAAGGGCAGAGGGGACTTAGAGGTCTGCCAGGAACTCCTCTTGGTCCAGCCACCTTGGAGTGGCCCCGCTCAGGGGCTGTGGCTTCCTTGACGTTCAGCTGCTGGCCTCTTCCTGTGGAGCTTAACTCTCTCCCTTTCCTGGGACCCTGTCCTGATATCTGGTTCCCTGAGAGTGAGCCTGACCCTGTGTAGGCCTAACAGCTACCCTCAGATGCTGGCCTTCAGACTCACACCCTGCTTTAGCCCCTTGGCCCTGCTATATCAGAGGCCAGGCTGATAGAGCCCTGGGCAGAGGGCAGTGGCATGATGTCACCTCCCCTGGTCCCCCCATGGGGATCAGGCTCAGACCTGCTCTGAGTGCTGGACCAGGCCAGCAGGGATGCAGGCTGAGGAAAGTGCCAGGCGCCGTGGGGGCAGCCTGGGGAGTTTCTGGTCTAATTGGGCTCACAGGACAGAGGGCAGGACCACTGGGTGACCCCCTCCTCGTCACCTTGAGTCACTACCCTGTACCCTCCCAGCCCTGAGTATTCTGCTCCCCTGAGGTTCCTACACTTTCTCCCTGGGCCAGCTGGCTGCAGGGCCTCTGTGGGGAGAGGGGAGAGGTGGGCCCCCACCTGGTGAGGCTGTCCTTGACCCTTCACTCCCCCTACTGGAGGGCTGCACTCTCACCTTGGCCAGCGGGCCCTGGGTGACTGTGCAGGGACTCTGGGGGTGCTGGTGGCCTTTGTCCAGGACACTGAGGGGCAGTGACTTCCCTGGTGGCTCAGATGGTAAAGCGTCTGTCTACAATGCCGGAGACCAGGGTTCAATCCCTGGGTTGGGAAGATCCCCTGGAGAAGGAAATGGCAACCCACTCCAGGACTATTGCCTGGAAAAGCCCATGGACGGAGGAGCCTGGTAGGCTACAGCCCATGGGGTCGCAAAGAGTCGGACGCGACTGAGCGACTTTGCTTTCACTTTTTTCAGTTTCACTTTCTGAGGGGCAAGGGACTGTCACTTGGCCGGGGCTGACATGGAGGGAGAGGCCCCATGGGCCAGCCCGTGTGTGTGTGTGTGTGTGTGTGTGTGTGTGTGTGTGTGTGTGTGTGTGCGTGTGCCGACATGGAGGGAGAGGCCCCATGGGCCAGCCTGTGTGTGTGTGTATGTTGGGAGGGTGCTGGGGGCTGGCCTGGGGAGACCTAGGGAGCCCTGGAGGGCCTTCCTCAGCGTCTGGGGGGCAAGTGTGAGATGTGGAGTTAAAACTGCACTGCCAGTTTTGTGGCGCCCTGGGAGGGAAGCCCTTTGTGTCAGGCTCTCTGCTGGGCTCTATTCCACCGCCCTTAAAACGTGTTAAACCCTGACATTTCGGTATTGTTCCTGTTTTTACTGGGAGAACCAGTGATTTGCCAAGACTCACAACCAGGGGCTGGTGGGCTGGGTTGTACTCAGTCTTGAGTGGGGGGGGTGGGGGTCCCAGGTCTGGCAGCCCCGCCTGAGGGGCATCATGGTGGCTTTGCTCCCCTGCAGGGAAGAAGGCCGTGTTGGACTCCAGCCCCTTCCTGTCGGAGGCCAACGCGGAGCGCATCGTGCGCACGCTGTGCAAGGTGCGCGGGGCGGCGCTCAAGCTGGGCCAGATGCTGAGCATCCAGGGTGAGTGTGGCCGGCAGGGGGCGGGGGTGGGCTAGCAGGGCCGGGGGGCGGGGGCAGAGAGAGGGCATGTGTTTTGGCCCCACTGGGACGACGAGCAGGGAGGGAGGTTTTCTGCTCACTGGCTTCTCTTGTTTGCGTCCTTGCTGTTAACCAACCTGGGATGTTTAAAAAACGATCTTAAAGAAGAGCCCCCAGTTGTTTTTTGGCTTCTTCTGAGTGTCCTGGCATATCCAAAAGTCCTGGCATCTCAAAAATTGACGAGAGTCAGGCTGATGGACCTAGGGTGCTGTGGGGGAGCTCACGGGCTGCAGTGCCGTGACATCAGGGCGTGAGGGGTGTGGTCCAGGGAAGGAAGGCTGGGGAAGACGCTGTGGCTGAGCAGGAGGCGGGCTCGGTGTAGCGCTGAGAGTGGAGCTTGGGTTCAGGGGAGCCTCAGGGCTTCTGATGGGCCCCCCCCAGGGCAGAGCAGCTGAGAGGCTGGTGTCCTGAGTGGGAGCAAAGCCAGTTCCCCTCAAGCAGGAGGAACCTGAGGCTGGGCCTGTGCCTCGGCTTCTCTGAACCGGGGCTCAGTGTGTGGAAGGGTGGAGCAGCACTGGGCCTCCTCTGAGGAGGCTGCACTGGGCAGGGTGATGGAGGTGGCCTGCGCACCCTCCTTCCGAGGGGTCAGCGCTCTGCTCTCTGCTCTGCTGCCTTCCAGACGATGCCTTCATCAACCCCCATCTGGCCAAGATCTTCGATCGGGTCAGGCAGAGTGCAGACTTCATGCCGCTGAAGCAGATGATGGTGAGGCCGGGGCTTCTTGGCTGGGGCACGGCAGCCCTGTGGGAGGGGATGGGGGGCCTCCTCAGGGTGTCCCCGGCTGTGCTCACAGCCCCTCCCTGGCCTCTCTCTCCAGAAAACTCTCAACAACGACCTGGGCCCCAACTGGCGGGATAAGCTGGAGTACTTCGAGGAGCGGCCCTTCGCCGCCGCTTCCATCGGGCAGGTGCACCTGGCCCGCTTGAAGGGGGGCCGCGAGGTGGCCATGAAGATCCAGGTAGGCGCCCAGGGTGTGTGCTCATGTCTTCAGGAGCTGCTCAGGGCAGAGCTGGGGCCTGTGGTGTGGGGGCCTCTGCACCCACATGCCCTGTGTGTCCCTGCGCCCAGGGTAGAGTGCGTGTCTCCTCGCTTCTGTCCCTAGCACCAGATCAGCGCTCGGTGCAGAGAAGTATTTGCGGAGTGACTGGGAGGGTTAGCAGCCTCCCGCAAGCTTGGTTCGAGTGGGGTGGGGACGAGGGCGAGTGACGGTCTGCCTGGGGGCCTGAGCTGGAGGGGTGGGCCGGCTGTCTCTGCATGGGCATGGGGGTGTGGTAGGTGGAGTAGAATAGGTCATGGTGGGTCCGAGGGTTACAGCAGCATCGTGGGGTCTTGGCTCCGCCCTGGAGCTGTGGGGTCTGGGAGAGACACAGCTGGGAAGCTGATGGGCGGCTGGAGGGTGGGCCCGCAGGGCCGTGCTTTGAGTGTCTGGTGCCCCCCTGCTCCCCGCAGTACCCTGGCGTGGCCCAGAGCATCAACAGTGATGTCAACAACCTCATGACTGTGCTGAACATGAGCAACATGCTTCCAGAAGGTCTGAGGCTGCTGCTGGGCAAGGGCAGGCGTCGAGGGTGGGGTGCTGACTCGGGGAGCCCCTGGCCACCCTGACACCCTCCTCCCCCGCCCAGGCCTGTTCCCTGAACACCTGATCGACGTGCTGCGGCGGGAGCTGGCCCTTGAGTGTGACTACCAGCGGGAGGCCGCTTGCGCCCGCAGGTTCAGGTGCGTCTCCAGCCTCGGGCCCTCGCCCACTGCTCCCACTGCGGGGACAGAAGAGGTGGAAGCCCCTCCAACTCCGAGGGGCGGAAGACCGTGGTTGGGGCCTGGAGTCGGAGCCCCGTCCCTCACCAGCTGGAGGCAGGGCCCTCGGCCTGGAGGGTTCAGCCCCTTGCTGTCCTGTGTGTCGTCTCCAGGGTGGGGGTGGGAGGATCAGGGCAAACAGGGTGTGATCTCTCGACCCTGCCAGGGAGCTACTGAAGGACCACCCCTTCTTCTACGTGCCCGAGATCGTGGACGAGCTCTGCAGCCCCCACGTGCTGACCACAGAGCTGGTGTCTGGCTTCCCCCTGGACCAGGCAGAGGGGCTGAGCCAGGAGATTCGAAATGAGGTATGTCACTTGGTGACCCTAGAGTCCCCAGCACTTCCTGTGGGGGCAGGGACAAGAGCGCTTTATCGTCTCCCTACCCGGCGATATACCTGGAATCAAAGTTGGCTGTGGGCGGGAGGTGGGGTGAGGTGGGTGATGAGAGGAGAGCAGGGGTCAGGCGTCCAGGTCTGAGTCTAGGAGGGGCCAGGCGGCCTGGCGCGGTGTGACTGGACCCACCGGCCCCCAGATCTGCTACAACATCCTGGTACTGTGCCTGCGGGAGCTGTTCGAGTTCCACTTCATGCAGACAGACCCCAACTGGTCCAACTTCTTTTATGACCCTGAGCTGCACAAGGTGAGCACCCAGCGGGCTCCCACAGGGGCCCTGAGCTCTGCTGCACCAGGGCTCCACGATCCGGGGGTCTCAGCCCCCCATTGCCCTGTCCCTCCACCCCACGGGGGCAAACCTTCCCTGGTATCGCCCATCCTCAGGTGGCTCTACTGGACTTCGGGGCAACTCGGGAATTTGACAGATCCTTCACCGACCTCTACATCCAGGTAGAGGAGTGTGGGGGGCTGGCCTTGGCGGGTGCCCTTCTGGGGCCTGGAGGGAGGGTGGACTCCCGTCCAGATGTCCCTCTGTTCCTGGTGTTTGGTGACAGTGGAGGAGGTCATAGCCGCCTGAGGCGCAGAGGAAAGTAAAAGTCACTCAGTCGTGTCTGACTTTGTGATGCCGTGGACTGGAGCCCCCCAGGCTCCTTTGTCCATAGGATTCTCTGGGCGAGAATACTAGAGTGGGTAGCCATTCCCTTCTCCAGGGGATCTTCCCAACTCAGGGAACCCTGGTCTCCTGCACTGCAGGCAGATTCTTTACTGTCTGAGCCACCAGGGAAACCCAAGTAAAGGGTAAAAGTGGATGTGCTGGCATGTGAGGGGAGGGGAGGGTGCCAGCCCCTGGACCCCCCAGGATCTCCTCTCTACGTGCCACCCATGGTGCCTCTGTCCAGATCATCAGGGCTGCTGCTAACCAGGACAGGGAGGCTGTACTGAAGAAATCCATAGAGATGAAGTTCCTCACCGGCTACGAGGTCAAGGTGAGCTTTCTTGACTCTGGAGGTGCACCAGGCCTGCTGAGCCACATGCAGCCGCCGGGCCAACTTTGGTGTTTGTGTGAAGGGTGGGACGTGGACTGCTTTTCCTGTGAAATCTGAAGGGTATCTCAGTTCGTAAGTGGATGAAATCAGAGTTGGTACGGCAGGTCGGGCAGGCCCTGTCCCAGCCGGTGGGCCGAGGTCCTCAGAATACCAGGGCTGGTCATGAAGCCCTTGTGTCCCACCCCAGCCCATGTCGAGATCCTAGTCATTGGGCTCATTGTGGGTGCTCAGGGCCTGGGTGAGCAGGTGGGATGGCAAAACCCAGCCCCGACTTCCTGTGGCCTCACTGGGGAAGGGGTGAGGGGCGCACTGGAAGAGATCTTAGTAGCCTCTTAAATGAAGGAGTGACCGTGTTGGGGTCCTGTCGCCAGATAGCAGCACTGTCCTCTCCCGACAGAGGGGAAGGGTTGCGGACCCCAGGTGGTCTTGGGTCTACCGCCCAGGAGTGCAGAGGCTCACCTCAGCTCAGGCCTGTGGCTCTTTCGGGATTGACAGGCATTTTATAAAACCTCTGGATTTGAGTGCCCTCAGGCTGGGTCACACCTGGCATTCTGCCAGCAGATATGCCAAGCTCCCTTTCTTCTTAACTGGAAGAAAGGTCACACAGGAAGTGGTTTGAGTTCATGCCCTGGTTACCATGATTCAATCTGGGTGAAGCACTCACTACCCGCCCTGCCCTCAGGGAGCGCTCAGTCTAGCCCCTGGGGGTGTGTGTGGGAGGAGCCCTGGGCTTGAAGCCCCAGCCCTTCAGTCTCCCCTCCCTCTTCCTCCAGGCCATGGAAGACGCCCACTTGGATGCCATCCTCATCCTGGGGGAGGCCTTTGCCTCGGAGGAGCCCTTTGACTTTGGCACCCAGAGCACCACCGAGAAGATCCACAACCTGATCCCCATCATGCTGAAGCACCGGCTCGTCCCGCCGCCCGAGGAGACCTACTCCCTGCACAGGAAGATGGGCGGCTCCTTCCTCATCTGCTCGAAGCTGAAGGCCCGGTTCCCCTGCAAGGCCATGTTTGAGGAGGCCTACGGCAACTACTGCAGGAGGCAGGCCGAGCAGCAGTAGCAGGACCCTCCGTCCTCGGTCCTTGAGCCGCTGAAGCTAGTGGGAAGCTGGTGGTGCCGCGCTGCATTTAAACTTCACCCGGTGGGAGAGGGTGGCCGGGCTGATGGGGGGTCGCTGCTCGGAGCCTGTTGCCCGCGCTTATACGTGGTTTTTTGCTAAGTGGCTGTGGGGTAAGAGGAGCAAGGATGAAAATGCAGCCCCACTACTGTCTGTCAGAATTTGCTTATTGTTTAGTAATCCTCTGAAATGGCTCTCGATAGAAAGACAATTTTATTTCCTCTTCCTTTTTGTAACAGGGGTTTTTTGCTAATGTGAATGTTAACCAGAAGATAAGAGTTCTTCCTTTGAATACCTGCCACCAAAAACAAAAACAAAACACCAAAACCAGAAAAGCCTTTTTGGATTTTATTGAGTGTGTAATATCAGGTTTGTGTGTGTGTGTGTGTGTGTTTCTAGAATGAGATTTGTATTTTCTGCCTTTTCCTCTGTGGCCTGGATCTAGAAGTGCTGACCTGAGCAGTGCCAACAAGTACCACTTTGCCAAGCCAGGCCCACCCACACCTGCTCTCTGGCTGGTTGCTAGAGGCTTTCTTGAGAACGGAGGTTTCCAGAGAACTGCCGCCTCCTACAAGGAGGACAGGAGCCACAGAAGGAGAGAGGGCCACACGCGCTGTCCCTGGGCTCCAAGAGAGGTGTGCGGGTGGGGGGGGGGGTCCTTCCTCCTGCCCCAGGCCCCTGGGTCTTGATGTGCACATATCACTTGCTTGGACCCAAGGGGTAATTTCAGGCTGTGTTAATATTCGTACAGTTCTTGTAATTGTCTGTACTTGTTTCAATTAAAAAAAAACAAAAAAACCCTAGCATTCTGGCATTAATTCTTTCACTTGCAAAGGCTTCTGAGCTGATGGTGATGAGCCCGAGGTCAACGTCACACCCTTTCCTGCCTCCAGATGCTTCTGCAAGGTTTGGCCCTGTTCCCACCACGAGGCTCTCCGTACCTGAACCCAGAAGGCTTAGCCCATATTCATCATCAGAGAAAGATGGCAGAGTTGAGTCGGAGCAGGAGACAAGTCTTGCAAAGCCGAGAGTATTTCTTCACTGGTCCTTTACAGATGTTTGCCAACCTCTGCACAGCTCCTGCCTCTAAAGCATGGTTTCAAACAGTGAACCAACAGCTAACAGAAAAGTCCATTACATGTGAAATGGAACAGGGTGGGGTCTCGGAATAATTATTCAGCTGCAGCCAATTTAAGATCTCCTTTGTTAAGACCACCCAGGCCTTCCTGAGCGTCCTCAGCTGTGACATTCTAACTCAAGCACAAGTTGTGGGACGTGTCTGCTGCTTCTCTGCAGGTAGAAGATGGAGGAGCAAGCAGTCGCCACGTTCAGCTGGCGGTGGCACGGGTCGGGAAGCCTGGCTGGGGGTGGGGCGGGCCTCGTGTGGTAGGCTCCCTGTGGCAAGCGCACACAGCAGGGCGGCCCACAGATGTGCTGGCAGAGCCTGGGCTTGCAGACTGGGCACCAGGGGAGTTTGGACCAGAGAGCTGAGAGAGAGTCAAACACTGTTCTCACCTGAGCTATGGGAGGAACTAAGAAGAGGCCCAGATTAACTCCCCATCCTTCCAGTGTCACGAGGAAGCTGGCTGAGGGGGCGAGACAGGCAGAAATCGGGGTTCAGAGATGAAAAGAGTCAGTCACCTTTTTGCCATTCCTCAGACTTCTTAATCAGGGGAAAAAAGACAAAATACTCAGTTCTAACAGTTCTCTGTTTTATTGCAATACATCAGAGTCTGGTTAATATTAAGTGATACCAACATAAAATATCGGCGAGGAGTCTTGTTACATTTTTGACTGTCCCACCTTAAATATTTCTGTGCAAAAGAATCCACACCATTGTTTGGTAGCAGAGAATCTCCTTATAAAGTTCCCTAAGACACTGAGGGGGTAAAACCAAACAAAATAAAGAGTGATCAGAGGCCAAAGCAGTTATCTTTTCCCCTTCCATACACACTTATTTGTCAGCATTATATTCTAAACAAAAAAATGATTACACCCAGGCCATGCAAAACTGTACAATAATATTACAATGAGAAAAAACCCTAAAAAATTTATAAAATAAATGATATTACACTATCAAATAAAAAGGCAGGTCATTTTGTTTTCATGAAATTTCAAGGCTGATTTGTATTCATCAATTTCCCCCCATAAATGAAATGGTTTGTGTGTGTAACGGTCATCCCTGCGAAGGGAGAGGAGCGCCTGGCCTGCCGACCAGCGCTGAGACTCGAGGCAGAGCTCCAGCTGAAGCGAGGGCCCCTTAGGAGCAGGGCTCTGCAGAGGACGCTGGACTTGTCATAATGAAGTCATAACAGGGAAAGAGGTTTTTAAGATGGGCCCAATGAAATGCCGTGTGGCTTATCTAATGAATGCAGGGGCTGGGCCAGCGAGAGGAGGGGAGCGGGGGGCCTGGTCATTTCCCAACTGGCCCAGCAGACTAGGGCAGTGGTGAAGCCTGGCTGCTGCTGAGAATGCTGCTCTGTCCAGAGAGTGGATGCTGAGCTTGACAGGGCTCCGCTGAGCTGGGAGACCACAGAGCTTGTGGACAAAGGCCAGTAAACAGCCCTGTTCTGCTTGGGGGGGGGGTTCAGGGATGTCTGCCCACCTCTACCCTGGCTTTTCTTTAACGATACCTGAGAGTCCATAGAAATGCAACTGGTCTTTCACAGAAGTAGATGTGGCCACTGAGAAACAAAATGACGTGACTCTAACCATACGGAAGGCAGAGGGAGGCTGAGAACCAGCTGGGGAATGACAGAATGCTGCTGTAAACAAAACAGGGATTTCAGATTCTTCCCTGAAGCTTGGGTACAAGCTCTGCTTGGAACATTAAATAGATGGGCCCTTTTTAGTTGTGTTTCACAGCCTTAAAACTATGCTCCCTCAGAAAGAAGATTAAATCACGAAGTGCAGGTGTGTGTGCACACACATAACTAAAAAAGGTGCTTTAGCAATTATTTGACAAGGAGGAAGGCTTCTGTTTTTGGCAAAAATATATACATATATGTGTGTGTGTGTGTGTGTGCATGTATATATGTAATTTTATACACCCAAAGCACACAGCAAGATTAAAGTAGGATTCAAGAGTAGACAACAAATTGGCTGGATATAGAGAGCACCGAATATCAGCACATCTAGACTATGCCAGAAATGCCTCTTATTTCTCCTTTCTACTGAGAAATAAGCTCCTGCTTCCACATGTTTCTTTGAATGTCCTGCTTGAAAACAAAGGACGAATGCAGACAGCAGCATCACATCTGTTCCGTAATCTTTGTTACTGATCCATTTCAGCGATCATTATGCTTTTTGTTTCTTTAGAATCCATTCCCCATCTTCCCAAATCATTCAAGAACCTTCAGAAGGTAACTGCTTCATATTGGAGAATGGGGATAAACCCAGCTGAATGATCACTATCTTGGGAAAACAACCCCCAGATTACCACCCTTGGCAGTGTTTCTTCCCCAAGGCTCCTCCTATTGGACACGAATCACATTTGGGACTGCTCTCTTGCTACTGCTAAGACCGTTTCAGATTACTGGAGTATAATCTACTGGGTTAGTATTACACCTCCCAGTGAGTCCGAAAGCCAGGACAAGCCCTTATCTGCCCTGTTCGGGGGCTACAGGGTATGACTCACTATACTGGTGTCCATAGTTCAGATATGGTTATTATTTTGATCCTAAAAGCATCTGAAAGAAATAAGCACCTATAGGCAACAGAAACTTAGTTGTCAAAGCTATAAGCTAATGGCTTAGTGTGGAGTCCAGTGAATCTCAGCTGGATCTGCCTCCGCTCAGAGGAGAAAAGGGGGGCAGGAAGAGGTGAGGGGAAAGCAAAGAAGAGGGTGGGAGGGTCTGAAGGGGACTGGGCCACAGACGCTCAGCAGTCGGCTGGCAGGTTCCCTCTCCTCCTGCGAAATGCCAAACGTAAGGAGTGATTGGAGTCATGGCAGTAACCAGACTCAACGTCTGACTCTTGAAATCTAAATGCACAAAAGTACTTCCACATAACACTTCTCTTCCAAAAGCAAAGGATTTAGAAGGTTAGAATTGTGCATTTATGCCCATCCTAAGTTAAACATAAATCTGAGCAAGCGCCAAGTTCAGGATGTTTAAATGCCAAACCTGTTATTATTTTAAAATTCTCTACTGTAATATTTCACAATATAATGCCCACACAGGACCCTTTCTTCCCTCCCTGAACCTCAGTGACTTCCTCCTGAGAGTGGCATCTTCTGGGAATAGTCCGTTCCCTCTGGCCTGCGGTGGGAAGTGGAATGGCTGCGGTGGGGGTGTGTGGGTGTGGGTGTGGGTGTGGAGGTGGTGCTGGGTGGGTAAGATGTCAGTGCTCACACATCAAGATGCGGACAAGCAATGGCATGAATGCTCTTCCATTTCAGCTGAATTTTAAGAAGACAGCAGAAAATCTGTTGGTACTTCTCAGGGAAATTTAGATAAAAAGTAAGAGAGAGGCAGATTCTCTGTATGACTGTCAGATATTTTTATTTCTTTCTCTACTCATGTGCTTAACTGGTGAAATGACTCTGGAGAAATAAATTCCTGGTTCTGCATCTCTTTCCTTATGGCATTAAAACAGCAGGAATCCAAATGGAAATGGGACTAACACAATATAGCTAGGAGGGAGGCAAAGCTTACCCGCTCAGGAAGGCCACACTGGGCTGACTTCCTGTGTGCGGCAGGGATGAGCTGTCTGCTGCCCGCTCCGTGTGGGAAAGAGTATTTGGTTAAGGCTGTTCAAGTCCTTGCATTTGAGGTTTTACATTATTTGGTAATTAAACCCCTTTCCCAGGCTTATCTGAGGATGCTGACACCCCCCCCTCAAAACAGATCCCTCTCTGAAGAGAAGTTGGCTCAGCTGGGGACATAGGCCTCACTGCAAGGTGGGGAGATCAGCCAAGGGAAAAAAGCACTCTGCTGAACCTTTTTATGGCCCTTCAGAGACTATGCCATTCCTTATATCCTTTCAGATGGAAGGGATCAAGAAGGTGACAAAACTGCGTTTCTACATTCATCTGCAGAAGATACCAAAATATAATAACAGATGAGAAGTGCGGTCCAAATTCTACTGCTAGAAATAGAAATGTCTTTTGGATAGAAGTAAATCTGCCTTTTAATGATGCTGCTGAAGAGGCTTTAAATGTTACAAGTCTGGTTCCCAGTTTACACTCCAAACCGATGAAACCAAAGCCTTGGAGCATCTCCTAAAGCTCGCAGGTGCCCGCGTCCAGCGTGAGAGACGCAGGTTCCCCTGCCCAGTGTGAGAGCTGGCGGTAAGGGGATGCTTGCTCCTCCCACCCTCCCTCTTTACACATCAGTGCCAGGCCTTTCTACCCTTTCATTTTTTAGGTGGAAAACAGACAGGAAACAACACAGTTCTTTAAATTAAATGATCTCTCATATATGCATCCAGTTTTTGTTGAATACAAGATGCTTCTTTTTACTATATACATTCAGTACTTAACCTCTACATTTGTGTATTTATTTAAACTCTGTTTTGTAGTAAAATATGCATCGTTTTAGTGATAAGGGATTTACTGGCAACGATCAGGTCGACATTCACTGTGGTGCTGAAGGGGCTTGGCGCGCGCCCGGGGCCCACTGGCGAGCCCCACGTGCTGTCTCAGGGCTACGAGACTCTACTGTGAAAACAAGGTCTGCTTAATCTTATTCTTATCGCTTACATGTGTGGAATCTGTCTACTTAAGCTACCTTTTAGGGGAAGGGTGAAATTGGAAAGCAATGCTAAGTGTATGAAATGAAATCAGTATTCATCTAAGCTGCTCAATGAAAGTCTGCCTTTATGGTTGTTGCTGTTAAGTCGAGGAGGGCATGGATGAAAGTCCTAGAGGCAGAATTCCTGAACCCCCGCCTTGCTACTGCAGTTGGCCCTGGAGTTTTCAGGCAGAGGTTGGGGAAGAGATGACAGTGAGAGGAGGGGGCAGTGGAGGGGAGCCCAGAGCGTCTGAGCGCGGAGGCTGCTCATGGTCCCAGCTCCCGCTCACGGGTCCCAGCTCCCGCGGTCCGTGCTCTCCAGAGATAGGCTCTTGGTCTTCCGGGGCGACACCGGGCTGGGAGGACTGCTCAGATTGGAACTGTTGGAAGCCGTGGAATGCCGCGGAGAATCAGAGTCCTGGGAGGCCAGAGGAAGACATCAGGGAGCAGCAGAGGGTCAGGAGGGGCTCGGGCCATCATGGGTCCTCTCCAGCCACCCTGGCCAATGACTGGACATGACTTTTCTACAACCCGTTTGCCAGTGCAGGAGACATAAGAAACTTGGGTTCGCTCCTCCTCCCTGGGGAAGATCCCCTGCAGGAGGGCACGGCAACCCCTCCAGTATTCTTCCCTGGAGAATCTCATGGACAGAGGACCCTGGCAGGGTATGGTCTACAGGATCACAGAGAGTTGGACACGGCTGAAGTGACTTAGCACGCATGCATAACTTCTTTACTGTGGGTAGAAAGCACCTTTTCTGAGCTGAGTAAGAGGCACAGAATATAACAAATTCTCCTAGTCCTTTCTGCAGGTCTTTGGAAATGTAGGCTATTTTCATACGAAAGCTAGAAGTCTGAACACCTCCAGGGTAACTGCAGCTTGCAACCCAAGTGACTGGCTCTGCCTGCTGGAGCATGTGGCCGATCCCTGCTGCAGTCCAGGCGGCAGAACAGCTTCAAAAAATACATTCGCCTGTCTGGTTCAGGACCTCTCCAGAACCCGTCCCCAGGCGGAGCTGCTCCCCACAGGCACTCACCTCTCCGTCATAGTCCCGCGCTGGGGCATCACTTCCCTGGTCCATGCCTCCCGAGGACAGCGAGCCCTCCGATGGGGAGGGCATGGGCTGCCGCTTTGCACTGTAGCTGCCTCCAGAGAATTCTCTCTTTAACGCACTGCCATTCTGTGCAGATGACCCTACGGTACATGGGTCAGGTAAAACGTCACACATGTAGAAGGGGACGACCCTCTGGACAGCACACAGACAGCTGAGGTGGGGAGCCCTCCTTCCTGCTTAAAGCAAACTGATGGACCGTGAATCCGGCTACACTGAAGCCCACCCTGGAGCCCAGCCACCAGGGCTGCTGGATGAGTGGGCAGCACTTGCCAGGCCTCCAGGCTCTGCTCTCACTGGCTGTGCCCGGGCTGCCCTGCTTGCTAGGCGATTCCGCAGAATCAATGCCTCAAGTCTCCACCCATGTGCTACTGTCTCAGTGAGTCTTTCCTGCTCCCTGGGGCTCCTACAGTACTTCTCATCACGTCTTTCATAGCACCTGGACATTAGGTTGGAATTATGTGCCTGCCATTCTTTTACTGGATGGTCCTTGCCTCTGGAGGCCCCTGACAAGAATGGGGCAAGCAGCAGATGTTCGAAACACACATGCTGAACGTGAAGCCAAGGAGAACAGAGCTCAGAAAAATGAAGACCACGCCACCTGATGATGCAGAACTGTCACTTAGCTTCTAGAGAGTTTTCATTAAAGACACAAAGGAACATAACAGAAGCATTTTCATTCCACAGGGCAAAACGCCACAGATTGAAAAAACACGGTGTGTTTCTTTAAACTCACCCTCTGCTTTGATTTTAGGGTTGGGACACATCAAAGGAGGACTGGCAACCACCCAGAGGAGGAAAGGGGATGACCAGAAAATTCTCGGAAATATTGGGGTACTGTTAGCACCTATATATGTTCAACTCTTAGCACTCCCTACTATTTTTTAGTTTTTAACCTAAACATTTTAATTCTGTTGAGCTTCAATATTAAGATCGCCATTCAAGAAAGACTGAGATTGTGTTGAGGCTTTAGCACAACTACAAGGTATCGATGGTTTTGAGTTTCTGCTAGTTTAACAAATCCCTAAAATTGAGTTATGTTACATTCAGAATTCAATGAAATGTCAAGAGGTGACTGGTCAAAGGATATGTACTTAATGATCACCCACATTCAGATGTCTTCATAGACTGAACAGGAGCCTGCCTGCTGAAACCCTGTCCTTGGCGATCTGACAGCTTGCTTTCAGTTTCTTTCCTGAGCCCCTCAAATGTGTCACCATAATCTACTTACTGCAGAAGTTACCAGTGCTGAGTGTATGCTGCATATTATACTATGGAGCTGTAAAAATAGCAGTGCCTGGGCCCCATCCCAGACCAACAAAAGCAGAATTCCCAACTGAACTTTTAAAAGCCCTTCTGATGATTCTAGAATGCATCTCAGCTTGAGAACCACTGACTCAGCCTTACTCCCTAAGAGATCTGCTCCCTCCCAACACTCCATCCTATTTCTAGAGGTGTCTGTCACTAGACATGTGCTGATTTTCATTTGTTGATGTGTTTCTTTGGATAGGTACTCTTTACTTTTTTGTTGCCAATCTTCTCTGTCTTAGATTATAACCTAATTGAAGGCATAAATCATTTTTTTAAGATTTCTCTTCCAATTCCATGCCTAGTATAGTCCTCAATTTAACAAAAGCTGTAATGTGAAGTTACTGTTGTAAAAATTTTGTCCTTCTGAATAAAAAACCCAAACCACCATAGAGTTCTGCTGCTCTGCTTACTAACCTGTGTGATCTTAAGCAAGTTATCTTGTCGGAGTTTCAGTTTTCTTCATTTGTAAATAAGAAAATGAATTCTACCTTATGGGGGTCTTGTGGGAACTGAGCTCTCAATACACAGAGAATAAAATGTCAGAAAGACGGAGTCTGATGGGCTGCCTAGTGCTTAGTATGTTCTTCCTGGGGTCCTTTCCTCCATCCTAGTGATCATTTATAGAACCTCACCTCTGTGATTTACACTTTTTAAGTCTGGAAAAATTCCTTTCAGAGAAAAATTACACTCAAACCACCCTAATCTTAAGAAACTGAGATGGGCTGTTTTGACTGAACAGCAAAGGGGACAATCTGAAAACTGTGGTCCTAGGCAGGGTCTCTTCCCAAAAGTTCTAGATGGTGATTTGGGAGGTTGGGCACTTCTCATCACGGTTTGTAGTATTACCTGTCTGTCTCCCAGATGGACTGCGACCTCTAGAGGGACCCCGTGACGACTTTTGTAACAGCTGCACTTGCGCCTGCAAGGCGTTGCCCAGCTGGCTCTGAGACACTGGCAGCTGGTGATGCATGAGCGCACGGCTGCTGCTTTGCTAAGCATGTGTCTCCTGCAGCCCAGGCTACTTACTTGCTGACAGGCCACTGCTGGCGCTCATGGAGCGACCGGGTTCAGGGCGGGATTTGGTGATAGACGGAATACTGACCGAGCCACTGAATGCTGTCCGACTTTCCTGAGGCCGAGGGTTCTAAGATCAAAAGAGAAAGAAAAATTCTTCATCCAGAGAGAAACTCATTTTCGACAGAGAGGCCTATTTTTCACCCTAATCTCAAGAAATAAAGTTGTTTAGACTATAGTGATACAGAACACGAAACAGATTCTATAATCCCGCCCACCCACCAAGGCGCTAAAGCCCTAACAGGAATAGACCCCAGGCCAGTCAAACGCAAGTGCTTATTCTTGTATTCACCGAAACACTTCTCAGTAACTAGGAATTTGCTGTTGTCGTGAGGACAGTAAGTGAAAGTTATATGGTTAGAAGTGACAGTGAAACATAGAATTACATGGACATCTGCAGATAACAGAAGCAAAGCTTTTATTATGTCTGACATTTTTATTTCCTTAGGGAAACTCAAAAGCTGACTGAGCCTGTTGAGAAGAGAGTCACCTAAAAGCATGCTCTTCTCATGCACTCCTTCTACTATTCTGATACCAAAAGGGCCACTTGCACGTTCCCGTTCTGGCCGCCAGGCAGCCTCCCCGCCTCACAGACAAAGCAGCGAGTCCTAACTATGGCGCCTGTGACCATCGCCGCCTGGGGGAGGCGGCTTAACTTGGCAACGCTGGGGGAAAAGCTCTCCATCTAATACTGAATGATTCTGGGGCCCAATGTAGGAGAATGAGCCACAGAATGCTTTGAAAGGTACAGACACCCAGACAGGTGGGGTGTGGGTCCAGCCTTCTGAACGGCTCCTCCATGGCCCCAAACTTTTCAGACCAGAAGGGGTGTCGGGGCTGGCTGGTGCCTGAGAGAAGGTTACGACGACACAATTAACGCAGGGCCCAAGCCAGCAATCAGGAAAACATGCGCTAATATACCCCTCGAAAAACTCCAACTCATACAGTTTAAAGAATCACACACATTGAAAGTTGGCAGGCTGGTTGCCTTCAAATACCACCACCGCCATTTTGGTTCATATATAGAATTTGCAAAGTCCATGTAATTCTTATTGTGTTATTTGTTTAAAGCAAATGTTTTACCTTTTTTTTTTTCTCTCTAACAAAATACAAAATTTAAAATGGAAACAGTCAGTGCTAGCATTTCAACATCCACTCACGGGAGCCACCCTGTGAGGTGCCAGTGACATGCGTACGTATGATGCCGCAGAGGAAAGCTCAAGAGAGACAGGGGTATCAGCTGAAACCTTTCCACTTTTACTGGTTTTGCTATGAACTTTAAGGTACCTTGGTGTTGTCCTTTTCTATAAAACAAACCTACTCTAGAAAAATGGCAAAAATGAAGGCCTATAACAATACCAGTGGTTTACGTAACACTGAATATTGAAGTAACAAAAGAATGACACACAGATGTGCTCTGGAAAAATTAAAAAAAAACACAAATCCAACAGTTTTATCATTCATCCAGCTGAAGTTCAACTTCATTATAAAGTAACATGAAACGTAATCTGATGGTCCTCTCACAAATATGCTTAAGATTAGGGTAAAATGTCCACTAATAGCAGTGTTTCTCTTTATAGATGACTAACTTAAATAACATTTCCACCATCTTTTATATCAAAAATTCTTGACTGATTATACAACCTCCTCTAGAATCCACTCACTGTAATCTGTTACCAAGCAAACAAACTAAGGCTTAGTTTATCATAAATAATCTTATGTCATCAAATAAATAACATTACAGTTTAATGTCAGTGACAATGGCATTTAAAACATACTTTAGGATAATTTTATAATACAAGCAAAAATAGAAAAATAAACTCCCCCTACACATAGTTTTCTTATTGGAAAATGACTAAATATACAAATAAAGAATGGATGCTATTTTTTTTCTAAGTCACAGGAAATGGGTTTGCATGATGTAATAAATATTATCTGCAAGACAAACTTGAGAAAATGCCCCCTTGAAGTACATATTTCTTGACGGAAATAAGGATATTCAGCTTGAATTGCTGCCAGCTCTCTGTCCCACTGCAGAGCTGCTGGTTACAAGGATGCGAGGCTGCATGGACCCAGGCCACGGTCCCCCAGAATGCAGCACACTCCGCTTTTTTGTCGTGTTAATTTACTTCTCTTATTTTGGATCCTGACTAGCATTAAAAGTGCATCAGCAACTCAAATATTAAGAAGACTACCTCCTTTTGGCAGTTTTTTCCTGTTATTCACTGATACTATTATACTTTATATTTTTAAGAATTGTGACCTCTTTGGAAGGGGGTTTATTGTAGATAAAAGGCCTCTAGACAGGCCTACTACAGACTTCATTAAATATTAAAAATTTCTCTGAACTGCACTTGTTAATGAGCTAATGAGCTATAAAGAATTCAGAAATTCTAGGACCTGTTTTTCGTTTGTTTTAACAGAATAAAGACTTACTCGGGGGCTATTTCTTACGGTATCTGGAATGAAATATATCATGATGGGATTATCTTATATTAAACATAGAAAAACCTCCAAAACTGTTTTAGAAATAAAACTGAAATCTTCCCTAGTCCTTATCTTTTTCCTCAAAAGAAGAAACAAAGTAGAACTTGAAGAGAGAAGAGCAGGAAGAGGAAGGATGGAAGTCTGGCAGCAGAGAAACAGGCCAAAGGAAAACGTACACAGAATGTGCCCCCGTGGCAGTGTTACTTATTGAAGCCAGGCAGAGATCCGCACATGGTTAGTACAAGTTAACACCTAACTCAGCTTTCATACCCTCAGAGTCATAAAGCTCGGTGTACCGGGGACAGAGCGCAGAGACGGGGAATATTCAGGGTTTATGGAATCAGGAGAGAGAAATTTTTCAGCAGAATTAACAGTCATGTGATAGATGTGCTCAAAGTTGATCGGAGAGGAGATCAGACCGGAGTGATGATGAGGGGATGGATAAGGGAGACCCGGCTATCAAAACAACAGAAAGAAAAAAGGTAATGAAAATGGATTCACCAGATACATGTGACATTTCAGACAACATGCAGATAGAAAACCATGAAGCATCAATAACTGAATCCATCATGAAATACTTTTAGGCCTTAGAAAGTTAAATTTTGTAATCTTCTTGCCAGTTACTTGAAGAGTTGATTTGCAAAAAGTCATTTGCCTTGTAAGATTATTCTCTTTTATTGCTGTCATCAAGATGAGTAGAAACTGGACTTTCAGAAATACAAGTAGATTTTTGAAATTTAGTTCAGTGTTCTCCTTTGATTGTGATATAATCAAAACATGGCAAAAAATCTAAACGAAAACATTAAGGATAGAAAAAGCAAGAAATAATTAAAGAACAAGTGAACCTATTAATACAACCAGCCTCTCACCAGAAGCGTTATGAAAGTGTTCCTTGAGAAACTGAAATCATTTATTGTATTTATAGACTTGACGTGTTTGCTTTTACTGATCTTATCTTCCTATAATGAGTAACTCTAGAAGATACTGTATGCCTGGTGGTTCGTGCCTGCAGTGTAGGAGACCTGGGCTCAATTCCTGGATCGGGAAGATCCCCTGGAGAAGGAAATGACAACCCACTCCAGTATTCTTGCTTGGAAAATCTCACGGATGGAGGAGCCTGGTGGGCTGTACAGTCCATGGGGTCGCAAAGAGTCGGACACGACTGAGCGAGTAACTGAGTGAATGGGATGTACTAATGATCGGTTTACCTGTAAGGAGCCCAAGCTTATCTCCACTTAGACACCTATAGTATATGTTTGTTTTTTAACAAGAGAACAACCTTTTCTTCAATGTTCAAGTGTAATTTTTTAAAAATGAAATAATGTAACACTAAAGGCATAGACTAAGGTCCGGCTAGTCAAGGCTATGGTTTTTCCTGTGGTCATGTATGGATGTGAGAGTTGGACTGTGAAGAAGGCTGAGCGCTGAAGAATTGATGCTTTTGAACTGTGGTGTTGGAGAAGACTCTTGAGAGTCCCTTGGACTGCAAGGAGATCCAACCAGTCCATCCTAAAGGAGATCAGTCCTGGGATTTCTTTGGAAGGTATGATGCTGAAGCTGAAACTCCAGTACTTTGGCCACCTCATGGGAAGAGTTGACTCACTGGAAAAGACTCTGATGGTGGGAGGGATTGGGGGCAGGAGGAGAAGGGGACGACAGAGGATGAGATGGCTGGATGGCATCACTGACTCGATGGACGTGAGTCTGAGTGAACTCTGGGAGTTGGTGATGGACAGGGAGGCCTGGCGTGCTGCGATTCATGGGACTGCAAAGAGTCGGACACGACTGAGTGACTGAACTGAACTGAACTGAACTGAAAGACATAGAACAAAGTTTTTGAAAACAAGGACTCTAGTTTTTCATGTAATATAATTTGTGGATATATGGAGACATCACTTAGCACCCAGTCACCTTCTCTTATGGGAATTTTCAAAGTTCAGTTCTTACGAACTATGTTTCAAGAAAACATCCCAAGATCACCTCATTAAGACAGAGATTAAATGACTTCCCAGAGAGATGCTGACTGATATTCTCATGAGTTGAGATGAGGTTGCTTTGTTAAAAAAAATCTGATAAATTAGGGAAGCTTAAAATTTAGAGATGTGTGTTAAATCAATACTTGCTAAGCTCTTTTCCAAAAGAAAAAACTATTCATGGGCATATAACTATGACTTTAAGAAGTAAAATTACTTCTTAAAAGTTTAAAAGATCATTGATCTAGAAATGTATTTATTAACAATTTTAGGAACAGGTGAAAGACTAGGAGAAGTTTTATGTCCAAAAAAAAAAAAAATCTTTTAGAGGTAAAATATGATTTTTTAATTCAGCTTGAGACAAATCTATTCTTTATTACCAGTATCCACTTATGAAAAAAGGTAGATGACAAAAAGGATTCCAGGAAACTACTACAGTATATACTTGTAAGACACACATGCTATTTTATATTAATTGCTTATATTCTCATGGTTCACTAAGCCACACATAAAAGATTCACCCTGATATAGGAGACAAAATAAAAAATGACTCCCTACCCTTACTATCTTTTCCACACTCGTGAGGCAAACCACTGTTTCAGTATCATTTTGGTACAAAGGAAACAGAATAATCTTCCAAAGACATTCAATAAACTTTCTAAGCTTATAAGCATTTCACAGGAAGGCAATACTGATTTGAATAAGTTAAACATAAAAATGTCTGGGGTACATGTTCTTTGCACAAATGACAACCTAACTTTGGTATTTGAAAGTGCTTCTTATATATGTTAACATTAGATGAATTTAATTCTTCTTTTTTGGGGGGGGAAATAGTTCATTAAATATAGAAAACTACAGTGGAAGGAACATACTAAAATCTGAGATTAAAATATCACAAGGTTTTCAATACATGTATACATATATATATACACACACAGATACAGACATGCATATTATTTTCTTTTCAGACATGCATATTATTGTGTTGTTTACCAATGTTTACTCCAAGATAAGCACAGTTCTGGTAAGACAGTATATCAAAAGATATTTGTTAAGTGATTAAATGGATGCTTATGAAAAGTCTCAGCTTTTATGTTCTTAGCTGGTAAAAGGAAGAAAGTCAGGTGAAAATAAAGTGAGACTGTGAGAAACAAGAGTTCAGACACATAACATTTTTGCTACAATAAATACTCCATGTACAGGTGAACAGGTTTCAAAAATTTACACCAATTTCTTGTCCTGGAAATTCAAAAGTGTTTATATGATAAGAAAACATGAAATGAACATTAAAAACAGAACTGCACTGCTAGGGCAAAAAACCACTTTTGTTAATGACAAAAGAACCAGCGAGGCAGTCAATGGTTAACAAGATCAGTGACCCAAATACTGAAAATCAAGAGGTCTAATGGGAATAAGTAACCAGCAGAGAAGGCCATGTGTCATGGAGTGAGATCAGGGATGAATCTTTGGGAAATGCTATCTGAACTTATTTTGCACAGTAATTAAGACTGGATCTTATATTGAACAGCAACAACAAAAATAGAGATTTCCTTTAAGTGGTGGGAAGGTAAAGGGAGGAAAAGGAGGGATACTGTGATACAAAAATTATTACTATGTTTGAAATTTGACATTTTGCTTCTGTGTACATATTCAGGGTGTAGAAAGACCAAATCTTATTGTGTACGAAGGTCTGAAAGAATTCTGAAACATTAGCAAACTAATTTTTCACCTGGTCAAGCATTTCACCTGGTCATTTATTTTATTAAATCCTGAAACTATTTCACCTTAAGGAACAAACTGTGGGATAGAATAGAATTTACAGAAAAATTTTCCATAATTCTTTTTGCTATGTTGTTGGAATATAATGAGAGGAAACTATATTCTTTTTTGTGCACAAATATGAAGCAAGTGTGAAAGAAAGCTTAATTTTGAAAGGATAATACCCCTTAAACCTTTGTTCACTACTGAAATAATTTTGTGTTTGTTGATATGTTGGTTTGTAACATATGGATGTATTTGAAATTTGTATTCCTCCTGGCAGGCTACAACCCACAGGGTTGCAAAGAGTCAAACACGACTGAAGTGACTTAGCATGCATGCACACATCCCTCCAAAATGCTAACTATGTAGCAAGTGTTAAAAACTATTTATTATTTAAATTTCAAAAAGTTTCATTAAGATAGTATATAACACTTGTTCTATCAAATGTAAGCTATACATATATTCACATTTCAACTGTTTATCACAATTAAAAATTTATCTCTCCTAAGGTACTTTGTATGTGACACTGTAGCTTCCATTAAAAAAAAAGACAAGAGGCTTTGAACTGTATGGTTCTGTTACATTTACTTCTGAGAACAAAGGAAACCCAGATTGAGGGATTTCAGACTGGGGACTTAAACAAATGTTCAGAATGGGAAAGGAATAGAGAAAATTCTGAAATCTGATTCCCAGGCAAAAACTGAAAAAAACAGTGTAATAAATATGATAGATAAGTAAAACAGCTTGCGACCGTTATTTATACTCAAAGTTTTTGGCTTAATATTTATGTTCAGCCTTAAATTTCTTACTTTGTTTTAATTACTATATCAAGATTGGCTGTAATCTTTTTGCATACTTCACATCTACCCAGCACAGCTAATAAAAGTCCCCATTTCAAAAGGATAAACGACTATTGTGAATGATTTGAGAGGAAGGAACAGTACTATAATCACATAATGTCTTGATAATTGGTAAAAAAGAAATGACAGCAGGAATGTCATATTCATTCATAAACAGAACGAACTGCTTAATTGAGATATTTATAATGTGGGACTCAGATTCAAATTAATGCAGACTTTTTTTGGTTCCTTCCTTGAAATGCATGCAAGACTACCCTTAAGAGTTTAATAAAAAAAACTTCATTGTACAAATTGTGTTACCTGTTATTTCTTCTGTCAGTGATAGATGTTTTTATCTTCTATCACAGTAGAGTTAGTAATGTGGGTATTTAACAGACTTTCTTAGAAAGAGCTTTGGGTTCAGATTCACAAATCATCTCCCAGACTGTCACAGTATATAAATTATGCCTAAAATTCTGTGCAAAATCTAGATGCTGTCACCACTGATCAAAAGAGTCACGTTAAAGTTTCAAAAGGAAATGGCAACCTACTCCAGCATTCGTGCCTGAAGAATTCCATAGATGGGCTACAGTCGACGGGGTCACGAAGAGTCGGATACGACTGAGTGACTAACACACATAGTTTGAGAATACCATAATACTGAAATGGTAAGCATAAACAAAGTTTGGCTAATTAGCTAATTCCAGATTAAGATTAATATTCTTAATCTCAATATATTAGGTCCAAGAATCCAATCTTCATGTTGTTAAAAAAAAAATTTTTTTTCCAATTTGTACTTTTTTAATATAAGACTGACTAGGTAACATGTTTGTAATTAGGCAAATGAAAAAGATTTAATTTCATGATCAGATGAGAGGTGTGACCATTAATGAACAAGCTAATATGGTTTCAATGGGAGGTGGGCCAAATATCTGTGTTGAATTGCTATAACTTAGTGAAATGTTAGTGATTTGGTAACAAAGTTATGAATCTTGGTATAGAGCCTCTCCATATCTGGTTTATTTCTCCAAAATGGTAAATGTAGATATGGGAGAAGTTTATAGGAGATGCAACTAAGTAAGAATTGGTATGCTTGTTTTTTGATATGTAGCTAAATTTAACATTTTTTCATCAGTTATGTCATCATGCATCTTACATATATCGTGATATTCTGAGATAAACATTTCTTCATTACACCAATATACCCTTTCAACTCATAAGTATTTAAACACACACATATATGTATATATACACACACATTCATATTTATATATATATCTGCTCCCTCGCACCTTATTCTTAACCCCATCTATAGTCACATTCAGTCTTCATTTCTCTTACCATGGGCAGGTCTTTTAGGATCTGTATTCCATCTCCGGGACCCATATGTGCTATGTGGTTAAAATTAGTTGGGTTAGAAATTAATTTATTTCTCATTTCTGGATCTCGTAACATCTCCCTGTAAGAAAAAACATCTGTTTAGATACTTTTGTCCCATGACAATCTAGATAATTTTAGAGAAAAGTATATTCAATTTTTTTCATACAAATAAACTGTGAAATCATGTTAATAAGGACAGAATTAAAATAATAGAATATACGAAATAAAATTTTAACTTAGAAGATTTTGTTTTAAATTTAAAAGATCTTATGCTTTTTGGTGGGAAAACAGAGTTAGTATTTAAATATGAAACAAGTTCTTACTCTACAGATAATTCTGACTATTTTATGTATGTCCTTTTAAATAGTTGCTAATATATTAGAAATGTTTTTGTGTGTAACTGGACATACTACCAGGCTACTCCTCATGAAGAAAACAGTTAATCTGCATAGATATGTTCTGTGTTTTTTATAAAGGCCCACATTCTAAAACTTGTAACTATTATATATACATAGAGAAATGAATCAAAATATGGTACTTTAATCTAGTACCTACTCACAATTTGGAGGGTATTTATCAAAATTACACTGAGAAATACATTCATTTTTGCAGTTTCTAAAATCACAGAGAATGACAGGCTTTCAGAGATCAAATTTTCCTTCCAAATCAAACCTAGCATCATCAGCAAACAGCCCTTCTGACGCTGCGAGCGTCTCTGGACGAGCACAAATGAAACACCGACCTCCTCTGCTGCATTCTTTCCTCTTCCGGAACTCTGAAAGAGTAACGCCTCTTATTGTTAATATTCCTAACCATCTGCTTCCGACTATTATCCGATGTTTCAGGAACTACCAGTTCATCCCCTTCTGTTAAAAAAAAACAAAAGTCAGAAAAGAACACTGATGTTCTTTAAAGTGCTAAAATGCATTTTATTCATTAATCCCCAAGATGGTACAAATCTCAATCAATACAAGCATATGCAATTCTGATTTTAAAAGTTGTATGCTGATAATCACAGTAAACAAGTAATAATTTTCAACAGAACATATGTAAACAAATATACGCTGAAATCAAACATAGCTTACAAAGTATATTTTCACTTTTATTTGATTATAAACATAAAATGGTACAATTTTACTAGGAGAAAAAAAGGGAAATGTAGCTGCCTTGGTGTCCCGTCACTTTGGTTACCCCATCCTCAATATCTCTATACCAACTTCTCCCTCCTTCCAAGTATTCGTTTCAATGGCTTAAGATGTTAAAAAGTTCTTATTGTTAACCTGCACAGCAATCAGGCATAAACTGTGAATTATTCACAGAAATGATACCAATTAAATGTTTCTCTCATTGCAGGCGGATTCTTTACCATCCGGGCCATCACGGAAGCCCATTACATATACTAAAACATTTTCTTTGAAGTTCCAATTTATAAGATGTGGAGTAAAGGAAAGGACTTGTGTTTCCTATACACTAGTTTCTTTATGCTAGTTATATACTAGTTTTCCTATATACTAGTTTCTTTACTAAAGGTAAGAATCTTATTCCTATTCCTACTCTCCTGATCTTGGGGGAATACATAATCATATACACCTAGTCATCTAATGTCCATATCTTTCCATTTTAATACCTAGAAGTAAACAAAACTCTCAACCATGGATGCTGGAATATGGTGAACATACTCTAAAATAGACAACTGTATCCATACAACATGAGGACTATCATTCTCTAAATAAGATAAGGAAAAAGAGAAAAGCCAACCTTTAGAGAAGTTTTTAATAGCCAGAAAGCTAAAGTGAGAAAAAGGAAGTGAAAGAAACCAAGGGGGCCTGTAAGCTAAGCCAAAGTAACATGATCAGTAAAAGAGCAACAATCTCCTTGTAGCAAAATAAATAACTTAGTCAGATTGCTTTCCTAATACCAAAAATTAAAATGATAATTTTTAAAAAGTAGAGGAGAATTTGAGAATTATGAAGGTAAAGCAGATCTTGGTGAGTAACAGTGGCAATGGGAGGTTTCGGATAGCCAGAAGGCTACAAAAACACTCTGAGCTCTTGAGAGATGAAAGAGAAATAGACAAAATAGGGAGAAGACAAGAAAGAAACAGAATCTCCAGGAAAGAGGATTTCCTTTCCTTTGCAAAGGACAAAGACTACTATGTTGTCGAGTCTTCCTTCTCCAATCTCCACTTTTACTCCTGGCCTAGAGTAGAAAGATGAAAGCATAAAAAGAGACAAAATGGAAAAGGTTTTGCTCTGTAGACACAAACTGGATAATGGACACATTTTAAGATTATCATGGTTACACACAGTGAGAACGGGGTAGATTTAATCTTACACAAATATTTAGAGTTCCTCTAAGAAACAGAGGGCTTCCCAGGTGGCGCTAGTGGTAAAGAACCCGCCTGCCAATGCTGGAGACAAAGGAGACTCAAGTTCAACCCCTGGGGTGAGAAGATTCCCTGGAGAAGGAAATGGTCATCCACTCCAGTATTCCTGCCTGGAGAATTCCATGGACAGAGGACCCTGGCGGGCTATAGTCCCTGGGGTAGCAAAGAGTTGGAGCTGACTGAGTGAGTGACCAAGAAACAGATACAAATTTAAGTATCGAGTCTCGGAGGGAGGGGTCCTAAAGCACAGGTTCATGGTGAATCCATCACTGAGCAGGACTCATTTTAACACTCGAACGTCCTTTCTCAAGTCAAACTGAATATCCTCTTAGCATAGGACTTCTCCTACAGTCACCTGTCTGTATCCCAAGAAGCCTTCAGCGCCAAGAGGATGTACCAGAGCACCAAATCTGAAGCTAAGCATTTGTGTGTACGTTAGTACTAAAAACAAACAACCAAAACAGAAACAACAAACTTTTGATGGTTTTTTGGTTGTTGTTGTTAGACAATACAAATTTATTGGAAGAGTGTGGGGGAAAAAAAGAAAGGCATAAAGAATATAATTAATCCCAACTACCCAGAGATAACAGCTAAGTATAAACATTTTAATGTGTTTTCTTAATGGCAATGTTTTCCTTATATTTAAGTCAATTTTAATTATTATTTTTCAGTACATAATGTACCACTAATTACATCTGCATTAACTAGCTCTACCACAAAAGATCATAAATTTATGATACCTCTGTTATGGAGAAATTTGTTGCTAAGACATGAGAATACTATATAGAAGGCAAAATTATAATAATCTCTGTTAAAAATCAGATTTTAACTGTTCACAACTTGCTTATTTAATGAGATGTGTGCAGTCTCCCCCTGGCTAGGACTCACTCCACTACTTTGGACACGGCCCTCGCCCTGTCCCGGGGCACTCAGGAGCCCATTCCCTCTCCTGACTCTGGGCCCTCCAGTGACTTTCCTCTTGTCCCTGCTTCTTCTGCTGCCCACGTTGTCATCAGCACTTCAAAAGTTTTAAGCCCTATGCACTGGCAGAAGACGTAATGCAACAGTCCCGAATCAGTACTCTGGGTGAGTTTTCACAATTTTAGTGCTACCAATTTTGGTTAAGTTCTACAGTATTAGAAGTACAGAAGAGACATTCAGTTATACTTTTTCTATTAACCTCAGTAATCCACAGAAAAATAACAAGGTAGGTCAGAAACAAATATTTTGCTTATACAGTTATGTGAGCCTGAACAGAATGACTTTTTGTCAAGTAGTTTATCCCAGGATACTGAGGGTATGATGGTGGTCAACTGCACAGATCCTAGAGTAAGGTACACCTGAGTGTAAGCGGCTCTGCAGTCAGTTAAGTGGCTCTGTCTTTGGCAGTCAGCTTAGCGAGAATGTTTCTATGAAGCTCTCCTATTAATGTGTATTTTCTTACCTGCCATTTTATTTTTGAAATATATCAATCTAATCGTCTCCAAGCCTAAAAGATTTAATGATCCTTCACTGTTTAAGGGGCGAACCTAAAATAATAAAAAATAAAATTAATATTTTAACAAGGTTCAAAAATTAAATCATAAAATTTTGACATACTTGTAAAGCACACATTCTTAAGGCCTTTATCTTTCTTCTTCAAAATATAGCCTTCTCAGAAAATCAACAAAAAATTAAAAATTAATTCTAACTAGAAAGGTATAAAATTATCTAATTTGTAATGATAAAATTTTAAAGAAACAGTATTCTTGGCAAAAAAAAAAAAAAAAAGTGAAATATATTTAAACCCTAAATTTAACTTTTAAAGCCACTAGCAAGCAGATGATGATGCTAAGATATTAATACAGATACTTTAGGAATCTTATTTGAACTAAATGTACACACAGGACAGAGATAAAACTGTACATCTATGAGGAAAGGAAGGTCTGTCAATAAATGGTGATGGAGCAATGGGTATCTACATGGAACAAATGAAACTGAATCCCTACTTCACACATTACACAGAAAATCAATTCCAAATGGATTACACATAAAGGTAGAGGGCGAAACTTTTGAAAGGAAATAAAGATCTTATCTTTAAGACCTGGAGGTAGGAAACAGTTTCTTAAGGGGGGAAAAAAAAAACAACCAAAAACCATAAATAATAAGAATGATGTATTTAACTACATTAAAATTTATAACAATGAATTTTCAGCAATAATAATAAACATTCACAAAATACACCATGAAAATTAATAGATAGGTCACAAACAGGAAAAAGATTCACCACACCTAACCCAGTATCTACAGTATATGAATAACTTCAATAAATCAATTAAAAACAATGATCAACTAAACAGAAATAGGGATAAAAAACATGACCAGGCGTTTCACAGAAGAGGAAATATGAACGATGAAGAAGCATGAAAGATTATCAACAGCATAGCCAACAGAGGACATACAAATGAACACTTCATGAGGTAGCACTGGATAACCTCAAATACATTAGTCACAAAAGTTTGAATACTGACAATGGCATGGGTCGTTAACGAAGTCATAAACACATGGTAGGAGTGTCGACTGGTACAGTTACTTTGGAAAAAACTGTCTTGTAAAGCTGAACACGTGCATTCTCTGTGTCCCATCAATTTCGTTCCTTGGCATATGACTTAAAGGAAACTCCTGCACATACACACCTGAAGACATATGCTGCAGTGTTCACAATAGCAAAAAGCTGGGAAATAACTCACATGTCTGCTAATCAGAAGAACATATAGTGATCTATTCACCCAAGAGACTACTTTATAGCAGTGAAAAGCAATGAAGAAAAATATAGTACAATGTAACATGGATAAATCTTAGAAACACAGTGAGTACATGAAGAAAGCAAGGCAAAAGATGACACATAACATTTTATTACCTCAAACACAAGCAAAACGAACAACATGTTGCCTAGAAACATTTAAATATATAAAAATTCTGTATTTTAAGAAAAGCAAGGGAATGATGAACACAACGTTCAGGATAGAAAATACATAGGTAGATTCAGTGATATTTTGGTAATATTTTGGCTCCTAAGTTATTTCATAAGAGGTCAGTTTATTATTATGCTTCCTTTATACATATTTCAAAATTCACATGGTAAAAATAAAAGGGAAAATTAATTGTAACCAGTCCAAATTTATAAAATCAAGGACCATATTAGTTGTTTTATAAAATGTGGCAGTATTTACAAGAGCTTTTTCCACTGTTAAGGTTTAAAATTGGGGCAGATTTTGAAATGAGATCTTGGTTAGTTTCTGTTACTTATCCCTCTAAATCCTGTCCCTCAACTAATGACACATGCTACATATATCAAGCTATCCTTCTTCACTTTTTGCAAAATAGACATTCTATAGCGGTAAAAATTTATGTTATCATGGGGGAATGTTAAAGGAAAATATCGTTTATTAGGAATATGTGAAACCTTTATTAACAGAGCTTTGGTTCTAATTTTAATCACTTTTCTAGCCCATGAAGTTTGTCCTCACAGGATTAAAACTACATACTGTTATGTGAAAAACAGTAAAATTACAAATGAAATGCTCCTTCAGAGTTCCTTAAAGTGAAAAGTAACACTGGCATTTTAAGTTACAGAATGTATTATAGTTGTTCATTATGATAATAATCATACTTTATATAGTGAAACTAAATGCAATAAAAATAGTATGGTGCTGAGCTACCTATAAAATTAACCAGCTTGAGTTTTCTTTTTTCTCTTAGCAAAGTCCCAAATTCCCACTTTTACTATTACATATGACAGAAAATGCTAAATTAGTGAAAAATAGCTAAATAGTCATATAGTGTTTCACTTATACTCATTTGTTCACTTAGCCCATATGCTTCTTTTCTTTTTCTGGCCACACCACACGGCATGTAGGATCTTAGTTCCCTGACCAGGGATTGAACCCATGCTGCAGTGGAAGTGCGTAGTCTTAACCATTGGGCTGCAAGGCGGTCCAGGCCATATTTTAATGTTAAATTACCTTTTTGAGTGGGAGAGTCTGAATCCATTCCATGGAGTTCACATCGAAGATGTCAACTGCATTTTCACTGTACACTGAGAGATACGGTGCATTGTAACCTGAGAGACAGGAAGGAGAGAACAGAAGGCTGATTACCTGTAACTTAAATCCAAAACATTCTGAAAGATCTATGCTAAGGAACTGTAGAGTGGAATCCCACCAAATTCCAGTATCAATACAGATTAGCCACAGCAAAACATTTTTGAAGTAAAAAACCCATCAATCATAAATGAAGAGGTTTTATGGCCATTATAATACAGAAGGAGTCTGTTAACACCAGGGCTATAATATTCCCTTGCCCAATACTAGTTCTATAAAGGGGTTTCATTATATTTAAAATAACTGATCCCTAAAGTAGTTAAGCTCTTGACAGTGAAACAAAGCTACCGAGCAGAGAAATCTTAAGAATTAGGTTCACATTTATGAATGCTTGGTAAAGCATCTGGCACAAAAAATGCTCAACATATACTTATGGATGAACTGAACATCAATAAATGGTTGCACAAACAAAGGTTAAATGATTACGCAGGCTAAGATCATGAATTTTTGGCAGAGCTATTCATAAAAGCCAGATGTTCCAATTCTCATTCTAATTCCAACTCACACAACACTCTGAATTATTTTCTGACCAGGATTCATTCTAAACATGATGCCACAGATAAGAGTATAAATTTCAGAAGAAACAAAACGTTAAGAATAGTTAAGCCTGGCTAGGTAGGATTACAAGTATTTTTCTTTTTAAATCTAGATTTCCCAGTTTCTCTGTAGTAACATATGTGGCTCTCCTACATTTTCTTATACTGAACTTTTAAGCTTGACTGTCCTCATACCCACCATTCCTCCTATCTTGCTGCAGTGGAAGAGAATTCCCATCCTGCTCCATATCCTTCTTCCTGTGTTCTGACTTCCAGCCTCTTTGGCCTTCTTGGGGATCTTACTCTGTTTCTTATATTTAGCACAAGGTCAACTTTTCCTGGCTCCCTAGCGGCTAGTTCCCTTCAGCATTTAAACATGCTCCAAGTATCTTCCACTAAAAACAAAACCTGCTGGATTAGACACTCCTCCTGTGTGCCTCTACAGAACTTGTACTTTGGCTACCAGAGCACTGAGACCTTATTGCAACTTGTTCTGTCAGGAATCCCTTCTATTGCATTTTATGCTCTGTGAGGGTGAGACTGTCTACTTGGCTCACTGTTACATCTCTTTCAGTAAAATAACACAGAAGTTTTATGAGTTTTATGAGCTGTTAATCTTCACAAGCACTGTATCGGGCGGGGTGGGGGGGGGACCATGAACATAACTCCTTAGGGTTATTTCAAAATAAAAGCATGCTGCTGCTGCTAAGTCACTTCAGTGTCCGACTCTGTGCGACCCTGTAGACGGTAGCCCACCAGGCTCCCCCGTCCCTGGGATTCTCCAGGCAAGAACACTGGAGTGGGGTGCCATTTCCTACTCCAGTGCATGAAAGTGAAAAGTGAAAGTGAAGTCACTCAGTTGTGTCCGACTCTTAGCAACCCCGTGGACTGCAGCCTACCAGGCTCCTCCGCCCATGGGATTTTCCAGGCAAGAGTACTGGGTGGGGTGCCACTGCCTTCCTCAAAATAAAAGCATATGTGTTATTAAAAATCTATCTAAGTAAAATATTCCATAAGACAATTAGCTTTAATTGTGTTCCTGTTAATGTTGACCCCACTGGCCTGGGTATGGTTTAACTAGGTATGGTTAACTTAACCATACCTTAATGAGGTTAACTAGGTATGGTTATTTTCCGTACCAACATAATTAATGCCTAGGAAAAACCTCAAAGATGACTTTAAAAAAACCCTGTTAATAATAATGAATACACATAGGAGATGAAGTAGAAGGAAAGAGACAGCAAGGTAAGATAGCCGAAAGTAAAACTCTTACAACAAGAGGAAGGATTCGCCGGCCACATCAGTTCCTGTTGTCTAGATCTTCGGCCCTGGCAGTCAGTGTATATCCCAATGCTGTTAAAACACAGCAGGTATTCTTTACTGGAGATTTCAACCGCACAGATGGCATCCATTGGTTGATGTGCAATAAATGAGAGTGTATGGTCATTTGAATGGAGCATACTGTATGGACTTCCTTCTCCATTCAGGGGATATCTTAGAAATCCAGACTGGAATCCTACACAGAGTTGCTCACTGAAGATTGCCATCCACTGGACATTGTATGGGACTTGAATTTCCTTAAATTTTCTGTGACGCGTCTTGCTCTGAAATAGTTCATAACAGAGGACCTGCCTTTTCATAGCCACACACAAGCATGTAAGGGCTCCATGATGCACTTTTCCAGAAGTTATTGTTTGACAGCCTTTAGTTTCTGCCAGCTTATAAAAATCAGTCTCTCGCCCGTCCAGAGCTGACATAGGAAAAAGCCGGACGTGTCGATTTCGTCCTGAGATCACGGCAACAAGTTGATCATTTGGAATGAGTTCTATCTGATGAATCTTCTTATTGTCACCAACTCTAATAATTTCTATGCAAAGAAAGAATAATGAATCAACTGCAAAATAATGTTTTGTTTATTAATCACATCCCAATTATACTCAAAGGAATATGTTAACTTATAATAAAGACAGAGATACACACAGAAAAACTAAGATATCAGAAACCATATGGAGAAAGAGGAAGATAATTACACTCACTGAAAGATAATTTAACCTACCTACAGTAAGGTATTGAATTTAGCACTGAGATTTCTGGCAGCCATGGCAAAGAGTTCCTATGTGATAAAACATGACAGGTCTTTAAGAAAAACCTTTCACTCTCACCAAATTCTAGTGAAGTTTTACCATGGGGTTACTATTTTTAAAAACTGACTCACGTTTCACTAAAGGTATTTCTTTGGGTAACAAATTAATGAAGTTTAAATGCATTGTTTTCCCATGGTCTTACTTGATATAGAGGTCAAACCAGTCAATCCTAAAGGAAATCAGTCCTGAATGTTCACTGGAAGGACTGATGCTGAAGCTGAAGCTCCACTAGTTTGGCCACTTGATGCGAAGAACTGACTCATTGGAAAAGCCCTTGATGCTGGGAAAGACTGAAGGCAGGAGGAGAAGGGGATGACAGAGGGACAAGATAGTTGGATGGCATCAGTGACTCAATGGACATGAGTTTGAGCAAGCTCCGGGAGTTGGTGATGGACAGGGAAGCCTGGTGTGCTGCAGTTTGTGGGGCTGCAAAGAGCTGGACATGACTGAGCAACTGAAATGAACTAAACTGAACTGAACTTGATATAAAGACATAATTTAGAAGCATTCAAGAATGCTAAATTAAATGGGTTCCTTTTTTATTTCACCTAGTATTTAATTTCTCTCTAGAAAAAAATCTGTTGTATTAACTTCTGGAATAAAAGAATCCAACAACAAACACATTTTAATGACTGTTACCACTTCTAGTACCATTAGAACAATGGGAAAATCACGTTGTGTTTTTCTTTCATGTACTATCTTTAGAAATACGGTCTGAGTTTATACAGCAGAACTGTTAAACAAAATGACACAAGAAAGAAAATATACATAGAAATTTTAGAACTAAAGAGGATTATAGAGATTTAAAAAATTAACTTTTGACTTATAAATGTATCAAATTAGGTCTGGAAAATTTCAATTACAGAATAAGTAAGAGCAAAGACTGTTTTTTTTAGAGTTTAAAATCTATAGTTTAGAATTTTCTATCAATAATATTTTCTCCACAATATTTCCTCTTACCATCTTTGGTGACATGCACAACAAATAACCCTTCTTCATTCCCCAAAGCTATTCTTTCATGATCTATACAAGACATAAATATGAAATATTTTTATTAGGTGAAAACCTATATAAAACTCACAGTATAAAACAGATAAAGAAATATGGTATAAAGAAACTGAAATAAAAATAATTAAAATATAGCAGTAACTTATACTATTAAATTTCCTTTCAGATTACTGTAGTAAATATTATCTCATGTCTTTTTTAATAGAACAATCACTAAAAAATCATTTCTATCAATGCTTACAAAAATAAAGAAATGTTTATTCAATAAAAGGTGAAAAAAACCTCTAGTTTGTCAGCACCCTGGATCCAGTTCCATTTCTCATTTGGAGAGGGAAAAATTGTGAAAGGCATTTGAACTTTACTCATCAAACTTTTCATTATTTACTAGAAAGTAACAAGAGTTGGCAGTATACATAAGAAGATGACAAAAATTTAAACGTCCAGACACAGAAGCTGCCAATTTTGAGGGTATTTTATATATGGGCAGTCTGTTACAAATTCCATCTTACTTAAACTTCGCAATAACCTTTGCAAAGTAATTAGTACCTGTACTTTACCTAGGAAACTTATGCTTTATAAAACAGCTTACGCATTAAGAAGCAACTTTTTCTAAGTCACGCAAGGATAAAATAGATTTGGTAATAGGTTAATCTTTAGCACTGTTGCTGTTTCAGAGGAAAATACATTAGAAAAATTTATTCATTTTTGTTTACTGAGAAATAAAGCTTTAATATGGTCTCATTCAAGCAATATACATTTACTGAGCATCTGTGATATAACACATACTATGTCAGACATCAGGGATTCCTAATGAAAGCCAATCCCTGTTGACAAGGTATATAAACAATTATAACAAGATAAATGTTATATATCCATACCTATGATTGCAGCTGCCTGGGTTGTTTTAATGAGGGGCAGAGTGCTGTCATAAGCCTCTTTGGGAACATAGACTGAGCGGTCTCTGAATTTGTTTTTCTTCAAAATCTTGTGCAATTCACTCAGTACTCCCACCCACTTACTCTTCTCATTTTGACTATCAGCTAGCATCAGGATGGAACATTTGTTACTAGATGCTGAGAGCTGGGAAGCTGTGACCTAGAACAATTTAATCAAAATTCATGATATTAGAAACATCTTGACATCTTTTAAGCCAGTTTTATGCTTAAGCTAGTTTGCTTTGCATTAGCCAGAAAATGAGCACTCAATAAGTGATACCTTTAATAGAGTTTAGTTATTCATAATGTTAATGTTATTTGTATTTTCTTTGCTACAGAGTGCCAGAATACATCACAAAAAACTCATTACAGTCATTTAACAACAGCCACTGACATTTATTGAGTAATAACTGAGCACTAGACACTGATCAAAGCATTTTATAAGTATTAACTCATTAACTCTATCAACATCTTGCTCCAGGCAAGAATACTGGAGTGGGTAGCCATTTCCTACTCCGCCGGATCTTCCCGACTCAGGGATTGAACCCGCATCTCCTGAATTGGCAGGTGAATTTTTTACCACTGTGCCACCTGGGAAGTCCATCAATATCTTTATAAGATAGGTATTAATGCAGAGAAATTAATTTCTCTGAGGGCACACAACTAGACTGGAATCCTGTGTCCAGGCTCATAAGCACTACACAATACTGATTTTCAACTCATTTTAAAAAAGTAAAAAATGCTCAGAAATACTTAGATTCTGCTACTTCATAACAATAACTTAGAGAAGACTACTTGAACTAATATTTAAATGAAGGTTTATCACTTTACAATGACACTATAATCAGAATACTTAATTTATGTATATATGGATCCTTTATTAAAAGTAATTTAAGCAACAGAGACAATAAAATCCCACAATTAGAATCAGGTAAGATAAGTGCGCCTCGGTAGGTTCCCTTGGTAGTTGGAGAGAGAACAGTTTTTGGTCAGGAAACTGAGAGACTAAGTATGGTCTTAGATACAAGATACATACTTCTACTAAGTATATACGCATACCATCAAGAGAATAGTCCTTTTTTTTAAAAAACCTCCATTATCCTACTTAACTCATCAGTTTGAGATTGCACTGTGTTAGACAGCCTCCAAAGATGTCTACCAACAATTTTTCCTATGGAATTTCACTGTTCTTATCTAAAAATGCAGTCTATTTCCCCTTCTTTTACGTCTGGGATGACCTCATGACTTGCTTTGGCCAACAGAATGTAGAAGGGTTACTGTGCCTGTTTTGGGCCTAGTCCTTAAAAGGCCTGGCAGCTTCTTCTCCTCTCTTGGAAGCCAGTCACGGAGAGCTCAGCCAGACTAGTGAAAGATTAGAGGCCACATGGAGAGAGTCCACAAAGAGAACTGAGGTGGCCCAGAGACCAGCCAAGTACCAGGGCTAACAGCCGAAACCAAGGCCTCAGACGTGAAAGTAAGGTTGTTTCGGCCATTCCAGCCCCAAATGAGCTGAATGCAGCCATCTGAGAGACTCTCCAGTCGACACCAGAAGAACTGACCCATAGCACGGTGAAAAGTAAAGCCGCTAAGTTTTGGAGTGGTTATTACAGAGCAATAAAACTAAAACATTCTAACTCGTAAACAAGATCTTAAAGAAACTTTTATTTTTTAAAAAAATTGAGAAATCTCACACTTAGTCAATTCTTCTTGTGGTAGTACTTATCTGAAAATTGAATGTGACTCAAAAATATTATCCAAGATGAAACCTATTTTAGAAGCCGTATATTCAAGCTTTCTATTGGTCTTTTACTAATTCAGTGTTTACTTTGCACAAATTGTCTGTAAGATTTGGTTATATTCCAAGTAAGTTTGTGATCTACAGAGAGGGGTAAAACATTTAGTTTTTAAAAGCAAATAATTCAGTGATCAAATTATAACACACAGACTTACTCTAAATATACAGGGTATATCTTTTCGACTTGCATGAATAACATCAGAAGCCAAGACTGAACTCACAGAAAATTCTTCATCCCTGAAGGAAAAATGAGACATTAAAAGTTAGCGTATGTGGGTATGCGGTGTGGTTTTGGCTGTGCATCTAAATAACACATATGAAGCAATCCTCAAAATTTAATTGCACAGAACATCCAAAGTGAATTTTTTAAATTTTTGAATTTTCTTTCTTGGTAACTGATAGTGCCAAAAGTAACTTATCAGGTGTAATCTGACAGTGCCACACTACACAAGAGTTAGAAATCATCTCTGGCTTACTACGCAGTGTCATAATGCCAGTAAGCACAGGACACGTGGATTTGGATCCTAGTAGGTCTGCTCTGATAATACATGTCAAGTGCCCTCAACACAGCTCATCTGCCATTTTATTGTTCCTTCAACACAGCTCATCTGATGTTTTACTGTTCCTTAGGAAATCCTAAGACAGATCCCTTCCACAATAATCTCTTCCTTGTGATTTCTTTAATTTGGTTTTTGGTACCATCATTCTCTTGATCTTGAAGACTTGACATCTTAGTCTTATCTTTGATTCTTCTCCCTATCTTTCTATATTTGGTCCCTTAGCAGGTTCTGTCAAATTTTCCTTGCTAATACTTTAAAGTTTCTTGCAAATAAAGAAACGTATTTCTTCATATTTCACATGTATGGGGAAGATGATAATGTGTTTTAGATGCTGGTATGAAATGCTTATGTGAGCCAGAACTGGAAATTTTAGTTTTGAGCACAGGTCTGGAGACACATGTTCGGGAGTCATCTCAATGCAGAGATGATGCTTCAAGCTACAGGAGTAAATACGATCACTGAGGGAGAATGTCTGGAGTCACGAGAAGGGGTTAAGTAGAGGAGAGAGTTTGAAAATGAGACCAGAAACATTTAAGAGATGTACTTAACTTAAATGTTCACGGCTTCATTTTATATTCCAAGAACCTGTCTGATTTTGAGATTTTTATTTCCTTTCCTCACACTGAAATTATACTGAAGCCTTTGCTTTAAGTGATGATATAGACTTTACACATTAGGCCTCTAGTACCCCAGAAGCCTTTAACTGGTCTTTTGGTTTTCAAGCATTAACCTCTTTTCCCAGACCCTCAGACCCAACATGCATACACACGCACATCAACCTGTTCTATAACTATACCATATTTCCTATTTGTAATTATGTTGTGACTGCAGTATTAGTAAATGAGAAAATTACTGTGAAATTAGATTTAAATAAAAATATGGCAATATAATCAGAAGAAAAATCACACACTTTGTATTTCTGTGTTGCAGAGATACAAATATTTTCATCTCTGAAAACTTACCTCATGTCTATCACTTGACTGACTACAACACTGGGCTGAGATGCCTTTCCTTCGGCAATATCGTACAGAAAGAGCTTGAAGTCACAAACTACAGCCAGTGCTCTCTGCCATCCTTTCTTGACTCCAGCTGGCTTAGGGATCTTAGGCAAACAAACAAGCAAAACAACCCGACTGAAATATCAATCAGAACCCCTTTAATTACATATGTAACTGCAGGGTGAAAACCTAAAGACAACATACACATGTTGTAAGTCTGCCACTGTGGTTGGTAAAGTAGCAGATGGAACATATACATCATTAAGAACACGAGCAAGTGTGACAACACATTCTTCAAACATGGAATGACATTTGATTCTGAAAAATTTTTAACAGTACCATTTTAATTTTCTCTAGTAATTCATTAAAATAACATTCACAGATTCCTAAGTGGCATAAAAGCTAAATTTGGTAATAGGATGAAAGGCAGTATACACTTTAAATATTATTCAAGATTATAAGTAAGATTACTTCTTGACAATATCTCATACTTCATAAGAATATACCACCTCTCCAGCAAGACTAAGTGCTACAGACTCCTTTAAGGAGATTTAAACATCTGAACATAATGCTGTAGGGAGAGTACAGACAATTTTGAGACACTCTGAAATTTATTCCAAGCAAAAACCAGGTTTCGGTCAAGGACTATGTCTGTAAGGTAACTGACATTTCTTAATTCATTAATAAACCTTAAAAGATTAGTCTAAATCCAACCTAACCATACTTACCCTGACATGCCCTTCATATGCTGTTCCTATTCCTTTCTGTGGATCTATACCCAGAGGACCTTTTGTCTGTTCAGGAGGAACTGGACAAGCAGTTGGAGCTTTGTTGACACAAGTTATGTGACATGAAAATCCACACACTTTCGGAGGGGAAAAAAGAAACAGTGTTCAAGAAAAATTCATTTTTACAAAGAGAACATTCACTGAGCACTCATTATAGGCAAAGTGCCATGTTAGATGAATGATTATCTCTGGTTTTATTTTAAACCGTTTTTGTCATTTGGAGAGCTGATTCATTTGCTAATAGGTTCTTGCAAAGAGAAATAGTAAATACTTCTTTTCATTACTGTAATATTATTGTTCTGTGTTAACACTAGTGATCAACATGAGAAGCAAATAAATGACAACAAATCTAATCTTGAGACTAAAATGACCGTTTTAAACTGAATTCCTAAAAAAGCAGCTTCTGCAGTTCTAACTCTTCATCTCACTGCAGTTGGGTACTTATTCTGAAATTTCTCCTCCAGGAATCACTGATGGACATTAAATTACCTGACATTTCTGCAATATCTGGCAAACTTTACCAGTCCCTCTCTTTGAAATTTAAATTGCTCAATGATTAAAAAGGTATTTAAATTTTAGGAGTTGTTGATATTATTATATATATTTAAACTACTACTAAGATAATAACAATAGTGAACTTTCTTGGGTGTTTTAAATTTTTTGCAATAATATGCAATAATGTAAGATAGGCAAAATGATAGGATACTGAAAGAGGAACTCCCCAGGTCAGTAGGTGCCCAATATGCTACTGGAGATCAGTCGAGAAATAACTCCAGAAAGAATGAAGGGATGGAGCCAAAGCAAACACAATACCCAGTTGTGGATGTGACTGGTGATAGAAGCAAGATCCGATGCTGTAAAGAGTAATATTGCATAGGAACCTGGAATGTCAGGTCCATGAATCAAGGCAAATTGGAAGTGGTCAAACAGGAGATGGCAAGAGTGAATGTCGACATTCTAGGAATCAGCGACTAAAATGGACTGGAATGGGTGAATTTAACTCAGATGACCATTATATCTACTACTGCGGGCAGGAATCCCTCAGAAGAAATGGAGTAGCCATCATGGTCAACAAAAGAGTCTGAAATGCAGTACTTGGATGCAATCTCAAAAACGACAGAATGAGGTCTGTTGTTTCCAAGGCAAACCATTCAATATCATTTTATTCCAAGTCTATGCCCCAACCAGTAATGCTGAAGAAGCTGAAGCTGAATGGTTCTATGAAGACCTACAAGACCTTTTAGAACTAACACCCAAAAAAGATGTCCTTTTCATTATGGGGGACTGGAATGCAAAAGTAGGAAGTCAAGAAACACCTGGAGTAACAGGCAAATTTGGCCTTGGAATACGGAATGAAGCAGGGCAAAGACTAACAGAGTTTTGCCAAGAAAATGCACTGGTCATAGCAAACACCCTTTTCCAACAACACAAGAGAAGACTCTACACATGGACATCACCAGATGGTCAACAGCAAAATCAGATTGATTATATTCTTTGCAGCCAAAGATGGAGAAGCTCTATACAGTCAACAAAAACAAGACCAGGAGCTGACTGTGGCTCAGATCACGAACTCCTTATTGCCAAATTCAGACTGAAATTGAAGAAAGTAGGGAAAACCACTAGACCATTCAGGTATGACCTAAATCAAATCCCTTATGATTATACAGTGGAAGTGACAAATAGATTTAAGGGACTAGATCTGATAGACAGAGTGCCTGATGAACTATGGACGGAGGTTCGTGACACTGTACAGGAGACAGGGATCAAGACCATTCCCATGGAAAAGAAATGCAAAAAAGCAAAATGGCTGTCTGAGGAGGCCTTACAAATAGCTGTGAAAAGAAGAGAAGCGAAAAGCAAAGGAGAAAAGGAAAGATACAAGCATCTGAATGCAGAGTTCCAAAGAATAGCAAGAAGAGATAAGAAAGCGTTCTTTAGCGATCAATGCAAAGAAATAGAGGAAAAGAACAGAATGGGAAAGACTAGAGATCTCTTCAAGAAAATTAGAGATACCAAGGGAACATTTCATGCAAAGATGGGCTTGATAAAGGACAGAAATGGTACGGACCTAACAGAAGCAGAAGATATCAAGAAGAGGTGGCAAGAATACACAGAAGAACTATACAAAAAAGATCTTCATGACCAAGATAACCACGATGGTGTGATCACTCACCTAGAGCCAGACATCTGGAATGTGAAGTCAAGTGGGCCTCAGAAACCACCACTACACACAAAGCTAGTGGAGGTGATGGAATTTCAGTTGAGCTATTTCAGATCCTGAAAGATGATGCTGTGAAAGTGCTGCACTCAATATGCCAGCAAATTTGGAAACCTCAGCAGTGGCCATCGGACTGTAAAAAGTCAGTTTTCATTCCAATCCCAAAGAAAGGCAATGCCAGAGAATGCTCAAATTACTGCACAATTGCACTCATCTCACATGCTAGTAAAGTTATGCTCAAAATTCTCCAAGCCAGGCTTCAGCAATACGTGAACCGTGAACTTCCAGACGTTCAAGCTGGTTTTAGAAAAGGCAGAGGAACCAGAGGTCAAATTGCCAACATCCGCTGGATCATGGAAAAAGCAAGAGAGTTCCAGAAAAACATCTATTTCTGCTTTATTGACTATGCCAAAGCCTTTGACTGTGTGGATCACAATAAACTATAGAAAGTTCTGAAAGAGATGGGAATATCAGAGCACCTGACCTGCCTCTTGAGAAACCTATATGCAGGTCAGGAAGCAACAGTTAGAACTGGACATGGAACAACAGACTGGTTCCAAATAGGAGAAGGAGTATGTCAAGGCTGTATATTGTCACCGTGCTTATTTAACTTCAACGCAGAGTACATCATGAGAAACGCTGGACTGGAAGAAACATAAGCTGGAATCAAGATTGCTGGGAGAACTATCAATAACCTCAGATATGCAGGTGATACCTCCCTTATGGCAGAAAGTGAAGAGGAGCTAAAAAGCCTCTTGATGAAAGTGAAAGAGGAGAGCGAAAAAGTTGGCTTAAAGCTCAACATTCAGAAAACAAAGATCATGGCATCCGGTCCCATCACTTCATGGGAAATAGATGGGGAAACAGTGGAAACAGTGTCAGACTTTATTTTTTTGGGCTCCAAAATCACTGCAGATAGTGACTGCAGCCATGAAATTAAAAGACGCTTACTCCTTGGAAGAAAAGTTATGACCAACCTAGATAGCATATTCAAAAGCAGAGATGTTACTTTGCCAACAAAGATCTGTCAAGTCAAGGCTATGGTTTTTCCTGTGGTCACGTATGGATGTGTGAGTTGGACTGTGAAGAAGGCTGAGCACCGAAGAATTGATGCTTTTGAACTGTGGTGTTGGAGAAGACTCTTGAGAGTCCCTTGGACTGCAAGGAGATCCAACCAGTCCATTCTGAAGGAGATCAGCCCTGGGTGTTCTTTGGAGGAAATGATGCTGAAGCTGAAACTCCAGTGCTTTGGCCTCCACATGGGAAGAGTTGACTCATTGGAAAAGACCCTGATGCTGGGAGGGATTGGGGACGGGAGCAGAAGGGGACGACAGAGGATGAGATGGCTGGATCGCATCACTGACTCTATGCATGTGGGTCTGAGTGAACTCCGGGAGATGGTGATGGACAGGGAGGCCTGACATGCTGTGATTCACGGTGTCACAAAGAGTCGGACAAGACTGAGCGACTGAACTGAACTGAACTGAAGATAGGTACAATACCACTATTTACATATGACTTTGCCTGGGTCACAGAACTCATAAGTGACACGGCTGGAATTCAAAACCAGGCAGTCTGGCTCAGAGCCTGCATACATTACTATTAACACTACGGCCAGGAGACCTCTTGATACTTATATGATGAACCTGAGATAACTAAAAATAAACTCTCTTCCATTGAGACTTGGTTGGTGGAGAATTAAAGAATTAAATATCTAAAATGAACAAGCTGGTTTGGAGGGGTGACAGTAAGAATATCTATTCAGACAATTCCTACTCTAAGGGGGATCCTGGAGAATATTTTGAAAGAATAAACGTGGAGCTGAAGCGATAGCATCATGGGAACACATACACATGGGGAAATGAACCGAGTATCACAAATGGATATAAAACCAACAAAGAAGGAAGAGGAACTAGCATTAACTATCAAAAGCTATCCATCTTCTGTCACACAGCTCATTCACTTCTAAGCAGAGCATCTAACAAATTATAATTTGTTTAAGCAAAAAAATCTCACTTTCATCAGGTAATGGAAACAACAAAATTATTGCCTTATACTGGATCTAATTTCAATCAACCAAGACTTAAAATGACAGGAATCTTGAGAGGTTATAACCACATTATATATTTATGAAAGCCTGGGCATAGTCTATGTGTCCCCACTGTTTTATGGGGTAGTTTCAAAGAGTCTGAAGAAAGACAGGCCCAATTTCATGGCATGGGACCTGAGAAGGGAAGAGAGTTGGAAAGATCTCAAAAATTCCTACTACAGAATTGCAAAGGATTCTGATTCATAAAAAATGACAAGGGACCTGAAGCCAAGTAGTTGCCCAGGATTCTTTCTGATCAACAGATTAAGAGTCACATTTATAAGTACTGGCTAAGTTTCACAATGAGACAAGGCCTAAAAGCTGTACAAATTCTTCCTGTAGACTTTAGACCCTTCCTAGTCAATGACAGAGCTTATTCATTCTCAGATTATTTTGTTATCTTTATCTTTTACCTCCCCTTAATTATGTTTCCCAAGGCTTGGTCCTCATATTTACTCTCTTTTTCACTCTTATGTTTTCTCTGGAAAACATCATTCATATTCATCACTTCACATATTCATACCTCAAATCTCTTATTTCTCATGTCTGCCCATTTTCTTTTGTTCTAAATCCAAGCATCTAAGAGACTAGTTAGGGTAATGCAATCTGGATCTTCTACGTGAGTTGTGAGAACTAGTCAAACATAGAACACTGTATCCCCAGTGCCTAAAAGCACAGAGCAGGCATTATGCAAGCATGTGATGGATGAATCAGTGACCGGTAGGGGAAAACCTCTGCTACTAACACTAGGAGTAAAATATCTTTTGAAGCGTTATAGCAGACATTTAATATTTCTAAAAAGATAGTGCATTGTTTACTTAATAATAACTTCTCTAACAAACTAAGCAAGAGTAAAATGAATAGATTCAAGAATAACTTTCACCTATTTTGTCATATAGGTTACCATTCGGGGGACCACAAATTCACCTCAATAATGAAACAAAGGTGAATGCAACATAAATATATCCCCCCTGGAACATGCTTCTAGGAACTATCTGTCTAGTTTCCAATATTCAACAGACTTTAGCAAGGCGCTCAGTTTATTATCCAAAGAAAAGCAAATGATTAAGTCAAATAAATAAACATTTATATACCTTCTAAAGAGAATAATGCTTTTTGATTACAATTTAGGGAGTAAACGTTAGGACTCTAAAGTCACATTTTCTTACTATTTAATTCTCACCTTCACAAGAACATCCTTGTCTTATCAAACCCACCATCAAAGAGGTACACTGATGACACTTGGTAGGAGTAGTAAAAGATTTGACAAAAAACTGATGAGTCTTGCGCTGCAAAACAAATTGATAAAAATCATTTAAAGGATTCCCATAAGGTGAACCTCTGTGAACACACCAGCTGCTATGTTTTCTAATTCAAAATTAGAATGCTTTCTAATTCCTTTCTATAATTAATACGCTTCAAATATTTTTATTAGACAATATTGAGCTGGAGTGTTCTAAAGATAATATAAGTTAAATGATAATTAACTGCTCTTGAATGCCACTTGAAAAGTTATAAAATAAATTGTAGTGTTTTTTTTTCCCCCCCACAAATTTTGACTTCAGGGCCTCTGCAATTCCTCAGATTGTTCTTTGGCAATGAGTTGGGTAAAAGTTTCCATATTTATACCTATATAAAAAAAACAAATGGGCTTTTATATCTTTTTATGAAAGACAAAGAGTAACTTAAAACTCTCGTCCCTACTATAAATCACGTATTTGATTTTCTGGGACCAAGAACAAGTAATATGTTTAACAAATATCTTTCCTCCTTTGGAAGCAGGCAGTATTACACTTGAGCAGATAAAAACACACATGTTTTATTTCAGAGACAGACTGAAAACCCAGTATTTAAAGCAGTCATGAGCTCTGGTCCAGCCTCAAACCAATCTATTTTAGGAGTTCCTTGGGGCCTAGTTTCAAAGCAGCACTGGGATTTGACTTTATTCTAAGTAGAATACAGACTATCTTTCAATGGCTTTATAATTTTTGTATGTGGCTGATCAAGTCAAAGTGCAGACATTGTGCCAGTACTTCACTATCATCTCATTTAATGGAGACAATGCCTCTGGGAAGATAGGTGTATTTCTTTTTATAGATGAAGAAAGTGAGACTCAGAGAGATTACTGATGAGTAGTTAGCTACTGGTAGAGTTAAAAGTCATGCCCAGATCTGATTCTGCCATCTTTCAAAGTCTGACTATTCAAAAACATGTAAATGAAAAATATGATCTTAAAAAAAAAATTAGACTGCATAAGACATAGTTAGCTCAATACTAAGGGCCGCTATGCCCTCAACAATGAACAAATACCTAATTTGTTAACATCACATCAATTTTTGTCCAACATTTCTCCTGTATACTGATCTTATTCTTACTTTTTTGCACTTTTAGTAACTATTTAGAGTAAAATTTCTAGTGCTGATAACTTTTTCAGTTGTTCAAAATGAATTAATGAAACAATTCAGTTTGTTACTAATTTGTTCTGTAGGCTTTTAATACAGTGAAAGAGTAGTCAACTGCTCAAGGTAAGTAACTCTGTCCTTTTTTTCCTTTTTCCAAAAGATAAGAAGACATGTTTGAAATGACAGTAATAAAACAAGTGTGCCAGTGACAAATTCAACAGTATTACTTCACACTCTCCAAAAATTACTTACAAAACACATTTATTATATACTTTTTCTCCAGAGATCTACTGAGAATATTATAATTTTAATTGAGTATGCAGCAATAGGAAATATAAACAACGTTTTAGCAGAACATTAATTTTAAATGATTAAGTGGCAGGTGCTGGTTAAACTGTAAGATGTAGACATGATTTATTAATAAAGATTAAAAAGCCCATGTTTCACTAATTCCAACTGAGGGTAGTATAATATATAACATGTGCTCGTGCTAAGTTGCTTCAGGGGTGTCTGACTCTAGACTAGGGTCTATTCAGTCCTAAGTTCTAGACCACTTGGCTTCTGGAGGTTTCTAAGATCCCCTTTCTTGTCTTCTGGTCAATATCTGATTTCTAATACTTCCATAAAAGGTAGCTGGAGGAAGAAAAAAAAAAGTCTAGTAAAAGGGCATTAAACCTAAAGCATGAACACATTAATTTTAGGTTATGCAGTAATTTGGAGTAAAATAAGAAATAACTATAACCTCAAAATTTAAAGAGGTGGATATGAAGAAGTGTTCTTTTCATTCCAGTTTGTCAGTGCCGCAGACTTCAAGCTACTCAATGGATGAGGTAAAATACTTTTAATAAAAGATGTGAGAACAAAGTAGAGCCAATCCTTTTTGAAAACTTACAAACTAGTGGTTGTACATAATTAGGATTCAACACTATACAAGACAAGTAAAGGTGCCTTTATCTGGAGCAAACCTTTCTTAAATAATTTTTAAATAACTTTTTTTGCCTTTTAAATACTTTCATATTGAGATAATTGTAGAGTCAATCTTTTAGAAACCATGAAGTAACCTTTATTTTGTGGAGAGGGACAACAGGTGTACAAAAATTAAGTTAATATTCAGTCCATGAAATGTTATCACCAGAGCTTGGTGGAGGCCCCTCTAATTTAATTTGGTCTTACTTTAAAAAAAATTCATCCTGAGGATCCACTGTCAATCTTTCCCCATGAAATCGATCACCCAATCTAATGTGATCTACACAGGTCCTTGGATATGTATATATCCTTAGGAATTAGATATATTTGGGTGTTGATAACTTATATAAATGTGATTTTGTTACACTTCAGCCATATTTTACCTATCTTTCTCCTATTTCCAACTCTGCTAACATAAACAGCAGTAAGCATCTCTTTATGGTTCTGTGTAAAATGTTTTTCTTCAGGAATGAGACGATTGGGTTAGATGGTATATGCTCATTCCATATTAACAGACTTCAAAACAGTGAATTTAAGAAGATGGAAATAAAGCAAAACAATTTGCATGTTTGCCCTACCTTTCTCAGTGGTGATTATTTCCATTCATATAGAATTTATTCTCTTTCTCAGCTTTTATGTTTGTAATTTTGAGGAAACCAGTAGTAAAAATCATGGCAAATACAAAAAGCAGAAGAAATCCATTCTCTCTCTCTCTCTTTGTTTTTTAGAACACACCATGCTTATAACTAGATTGAATACCTTCGGTGGAAAGCCAGTTGAACCAGGGCATCCCTTTTTCCTTAAGGTTGGTGTATGAACTGGAAGTGGAGTAGAGTCTACAGTCTGAATCCAGGGGAAAAGAGGAAATAAATGTCATAAAACACTCCATCTACTTCAAACATCACTAAAAATAAATGTAAGTATAGCCAAACAAAATAGCAATAAGGAAAAATTATCTCAAGGAACTAAAATTCTCACTGTTGGTAATTTAAATTCTGTCTGCAATATCTACAAATAAAACATTAGTATTTGTTCAATTTGTAAAAACTACTTCAATCTGGAAATTTAAAAATAAGTAAGTTGTAAAAACTACTTCAATCTGGAAATTTAAAAATAAGTAAGTTGTAAAAGAGAATCTATAGACGAACATAAGAAAGTCATAGCATCTCATCTACATAAAAATGAGGATATTAAATTTTAATTTTCAAGTTCAACTGAAAATACCATATTAATTCTATAAAATATCTGAAAGTTTTTAATCAAGATTTATAATAAAAATATTTAGAAGAATCCTTTAACTCCTTTGACTTCTATATACAGAATGCATATTACACATATGGAATACAATTCTGTGGATTTGTGTGTTTGTGTGCAGAGATTAAGAGAGAGTGAGTGAGCACCTGTGAGACAGATACAGAGATATACTGACTGATGGATTGATTAGTGGGATTTTGTGAAGAAAGTAATTTTTAAGAAGGGAGTTAGATTATTTAATATGATTGGAATTCAGAACTGACAGAAATTTAACTACAAGTTATATCTTTACTTTATGCAGTATTTCTATTAAGATATTTCTTTGAATGAAAGGAGTTTCCTGGATGCTATTGTGGGAAAAAGAGAGATCACTTATTAGCAAAGTGTAAAAAAAAATACACAAAGGATGACTTCCTTTAGGATGCTAAGCAAGCAAGAGGAAAAAGCTAGCTTTGTATAAAGTTACAGAATATTCTAAAATATTAAGAGAAAAAAATGAATGGTCCCTTTTTGTCTCTGTTACTATATAAGCTCCAAAACCCAAATATTTTATACACATGATAGCCTTAAAATGGAATTTAGGTGGGCTTCTCAGAGTTTTCTATTTAATTGTGAGTTTAGTTCTAATTTCAAGCTTGAAAAAAGTATTAAACTCAATTTAATATTAAAAAAACATAAAATAACAGAGAGGAATACAAAACCTTTTTGAAAGTTAATAAAGAAAAATTCACAGGAAACAGAATTGTCACTTGAATTTACACAGAAAGTCCAAGAGAAGTTTTCAGAATTAAAAGGAGTGAAGTAGGGGTGCTGAATCCAAGATCAACAGAATTCATAAAGAATAGCAACACCTAGTTTAGAAAACATTTTTAAAAGATCCCATTCACCATAGCAATGAAAACCTTAAGGTATCTAGGAACAATTCTAACAAGCAATTTGGAGCATATTCATGAAGAGAATAATGAAACTTCATTGAAGGATATAAAAGAGTACCTAGACATTGTTCATAGACCAAAAGGCCCAATACCACAAAGAGATGAATTCTCCTTAGATAATCTATAAATTTAAATCCAATCGAAAGCTTTACATGGAACCTACATGCTGAACGTGAAAATCATATATAAAACTGAAGGGTCAAGAAGTAAAGGAACAAGGTACTTGGGAGTGGCTGATCATAATAGGCATCAGGAATTATTTTAAGGCTACAATAAGACAATGTGACATTGGTGCAGAAATACAAAAGGAACAATGAAAGAGAATAGAGAATCCCCAGACAGACCCATTTATATAAAAAGCAGAGATAACTTTACAAATCAATAGAGGAAAAGCAGGAGAACTGGTTGTTCATATGAGAAAAATAGATTAGTACCCCATTTCTCATAATACCTAATGACAAAGTTTAGTTTGTTTAAAGTCCTAAACACATAAAAGCAAAGTTTAAAAACTTTTAGAAGAAAATATGGAAGATAATCTTTATAACTGCTGCATAGGGAAGAAATGTTTTAAAAAGACAAAAAGCAGAAGTCATGAAAGAAAAAATTGATAAATATAACTGCATTAAAATAAAAACTGTTGCAAGACAAAAAGATATAAAAAATAAAAATTTTAAATAAGCCACAGACTGGAAGAAAATATTTGCCACGCATATAGCCAGCTAGGCATTAGTATCCAGAATACATAGAGAACAATTACAAAACAACTGGAAAAATAATTCAATAGAACAACGGACAAAAGACATGAACAGGCAAATCACCAATGGTCAGTAACACATAAAAAGATGTTGAATAACACTCGATATCAGAGAAATGCAAATTAAAACAAAAATGCCACTCAATACCCATCAAATAGATAAAAGTTAATGTCTGACAGTACAAAGGGTTGGAAGAATGTGGGGAAATAGAGGAACTCACTCACACACACTGCTGGTGGGAGTGAAAATTGGTCCAACCACTGTGGAAAATAATTTGACAAGATCTAGTTAAAGCTGAAATGCATATTCCACACAATCCAATAATTCCACTTCTAGGTATATAGGCTAAACAAACTCTGCACATATGCAAAAGCAGACAGCTGTTAGGATGTTCACTTCAGCATGAATTGTAATAACAAACACTTGGCAACAACCTAAATATCCAACAACAGGAGAATGGATAAATAGTTGTGGTATATTCATACAATGAGATATAATGCAATAGTTGCAATGAATGAACTAAGCGGACATGTATCTTTATATGATGCAGATAACTTCTGTGTAAAATTTAAATATACAACAAACACTATTATATTATTGTTTATGAATACAAATGAAATAAACATGTAAAAGTAAGGAAGAAAAGGAGTACCTCGATTTCAGGTTATTCAGATATGCCTGGGAAAGGGGAGGGGGAATGGTACAGGGTAGGATGTTTCAAACTGTTTGGAATATTTTCTTTCTTTTTAATAGAAATTTTGGAGCAAAATGTTTATACATCTTAAATGTGTGGATGGTGGTTATGTGGGTGGTTGTAATATTATTTTCTGTATGCTTGAAATATTTTAACATTAAGATAAAAATGTATAAACTCAAAATATTAAAACAATGATAACCTAAAAAATCAGATGGTATCATCAACTTAACCTGTCTGAGGTAGTATACACCATAGGGTTGGAAAAAAATCAAGTTAGAATCTGACTACACCTCAAACTTCACTTCAGACAGCTTTCCAAAGGGGACTCTCTGCTTCACCTGGAATGCCAGACACAGCTCTGAAGACCAAGTGGGAGGCAAAGGAGCTATGTCAGAACTGTCATGTTTGAGTAAATAATCAGAACTGCGTCTGAGTCCGGAGAAGGCAATGGCACCCCACTCCAGTAATCTTGCCTGGAAAATCCCATGGACAGAGGAGCCTGGTAGGCTGCAGTCCATGGGGTCGCTAAGAGTCAGGCACGACTGAGCGACTTCACTTTCACTTTTCACTTTCATGCATTGGAGAAGGAAATGGTAACTCACTCCAGTGTTCTTGCCTGGAGAATCCCAGGGATGGGGGAGCCTGGTGGGCTGCTGTCTCTGGGGTCGCACAGAGTCAGACACGACTGAAGCGACTTAGCAGCAGCAGCATCTGAGTCAGGATGGCATTAACTGAGGAATAATATATCCTTCTGACTTGTTGAGAAAAAGATCTCTGTTGAGAAAATTGACTAACTGGCTGTTTAAAATCATATACTTACTTACAGTGCAAATACAACACTATTTTTGCATTATTAAAAGGCATGGTTTAGTTGCATACCTGTTGCTGATTAACACTTATAATAAACTACTGAGTTGCCAGCAGTGGCAGTTTTAAGTTCTGCTTATGAAGGAACAGTTATGTCGTATCTTCATTAGATTTATTAGAATTAAATTATGAGAATGACACCTGACATTGCCATGTATCTATAGCTTTTATCTGTCCTCTGTTCAATATAGCTCTCTACTTAAAATATAGATCACTTTAAAATTAAAAAGTTCTTATCTATTTCAGGTTGAAATTGGGGGGACCCTTTTTTACTTCAGTTTTACAGTCCTATCTATATTATAAGTCAAATGTAATGATCTCCAATATGCTGTGATTTATTACACAAAACATTTGTTAAAAGGAAGAGTGTCAGATTTCACTTGTTTTTGCAAGTCCCTCTTTCCTGACACAAGTGAAAAATTGAGGAGCAAGACTGCTCCAATGAGGCACCTTAACTGGCTCAGCTTCACTAGATGTGGAAGGAGAGGTGGACCTTGACTGGATGTAAAACTTGACGTTCGGATTCCGTACATATGTGTTCTCAACGGGATCAGTCTAGGAAAATAAGTCAGGAAAAACAAAAACCCAAGACATCACTTTTAAACAATGTGTAGCTCTTAGTAAATTTCTTCAAGGCATGATCATGGCAACATTCTCAAGAAAGGAGAATAACAAACTTCAGTCTGAATATTCACAATAGGGATGTGTCATCATACAGATGCATAACCACCAGCTTTAAAGAAAGGTTAAGATAACAACATTTAACAAAATGCTCCAGTCTTCACCACTCATCTGTTACTTTGAGCTACTGTATGTTCTTTACTTGTATTTCACAAAATAAATCATATAAGTGAAATAAATGCAGAGTATATAACAGAAATATGTTCTGCAGATTAGGAATAATTTTGTCCTTGGTAAGAATGAAACTTGGTTTGCTATAAGGCATTAGCTGAAAGGAAAACTAACTTGTCAGCTTTGTCACTAAATTAAATCCTCCTTTTATTTTGCAGCAGTAGAAATATTCACACTTATATTCAGTTGCACCCTTTTAACCAAGTATTTTTAGTAGCTGAAGATGCTTTGGGTTAAAATTTAGTGTAAATGGTCCTATGGAGCACACTGATTGATGATACATTCAGCTTTGCAATTTTCAGAATTACCAGGATTGGTTTTTTTAAGTGAAAGGCAATTAAGATGACTTGGGAGGATTAGGAAACTGGTTTCAAATATGTTGTACAGCAAGAACAATGCTTAGATTAGCATTTGCTGTAAATCATAATTTATTATGGATCATAAGAGCAATCAGCTTAAGGATTAAACATATACTAAAAAGGTTTTTTAAAAAAATCTCTGTTATTATTATGGTTCCTATTTCAGGGACTGGCTATCTGGCTGGCCAGTCCTGGAGTGGCCCTCTGCTGGTGCCCACATGTGGCCTCCCTTGGTAGTGGGCATGGGCAGGTATTCTGGCAAATTACAAGGAAAGACTTTGGTGGGGCCAACTAAGATGGCCACCAGCTGGGCCTTAAACCATTAGATGTCAGATTAGGGAGAGGTGGGGAGAGGTGGGGTGCCCAGGAAGGGCACCCAGGGGACTTGGAGTAGCAGCCATGTACTAACAGCCAGGAGAGAACGTCATATTTTAAAACTGAACTACTGAACTGACACATCCCAGCTGTATGTTAGCTCAGTGTGTGAGATGTAGATAATTTCATAAAACTAGTATGTCTTAAAGGTGGGGAAGCCAGGCCCAAATTTCTTCTCTTGACTCCAAACTCAGTACTCCTTGTTGTACCAAAGAACCTCCACAGCAGACATATTTAAAACGATTTAAAGATCACGGAGGCTGACAAGGAACTTTAACCAGGAACAGAGAGTAAGGAAGCAAATGGAACTCCAGACAAATTTTGCCTAGCTCACAATTTCACAGAGGGACAGCCATGGAGAAAGTTATCCATCTTACCTGTTAATCTGAAATATGACCCTAGGTTGGGAATAAGGCAAAAAAAAAGTCTTTTATTTTCTAAAAATCTCCTTCTGGTTTCCCTAAGATTATATAAATTGCAAGCTGATAAAAAGTTTATGGGTGAGTGGGTTCAATTAAAATGGAATTGATAAGCAAAGCAATACTGATAAATTTTACACTAATAAGAATTTTAAAACTGATTCAAATACTCAAGAGTTAATGATGTCATAAAGCTTCAAAGAAGTGTCCAAATAGAGGATTTGCTACTTGAAAAAAATTGGATTATTTTAAGAAAATGTAAGCTTCTGACCTGTCACACAGAAGCCTTTAGCTCACAGCTTAAAAGACATAAAATCAGAAGTTCCTATATGAAGGATAATGCTGTTTAAAAAAGGTGATAAAGAGAATTCAGAAATGATTTGGTTCTATTTAGATTGAAATAGATTTTAAAATAAGACAGTGAGTTAAGACCATAAAAATTTTCAGGGAGAGGAAAATTTTATATAGCTAATATAGTGGCTTTGTTCCTCTGGGTCCAATTACTTTAAAAATCTTCAAAAATGAGAAAGGTAAGAGCCTGCTGCTTCTAACAGTACTGGCTGAAACTTTAAAGCAGGCCTGCACTTTGTGCCATAGGGACACAAGCTGACAGAATTTGGACACACTGTTTTATATACTTTCTTGTGCTAAAATTGGGATATACCACTTTAAGCCATATGTGTTCTAATGAGGTTCACATCATGACAACTGTCAAATCAAAAAATCAAGTTGGTAGCTAAAATATTTACTAACATACTTTATGACCCTATGAAAATGTGACATTATGACAGTTTAATATTGGCAAAGGAAAAAAAAACATCATCACAGCTTAATCCATAATTACATAAATCAGTGACTCTTAAGGAATGATTGAGGCTTTAAGCACATACCTCTTGGCCCTTCCGAAGAATTACTGTCATTTATAAATCTTTTTCTCCTAACACATTTTTGCTCATCAATAAAATGAAAAAACAACAGAAATGAGAACAGATTTTAAAATTATTTTCCTAGTTGAAAGAGATCAAAACTGGTTATTCAGAAGTGGAAAACATTAAAATTTTAAAAATAACTCATCCTAAACAGAGTAAGATAGAATAATGAAAATTTCCACACTAACTTTTTGGAGCTTTATGCTGTTAGAGTAAAAATAAATTCCAGAGATTAAACAAAATCAAGTTAATTTTGTTTAACAAAATTCAAAGTAAGAAATACCAAAATAATATTTTGAAATGGCATTAACTGACCAAATTAAAGAGGTGAACTATGCCATTTACAATGATACTGTGATTTAACAAAAAACATGCATATATAAGTGAAGTTTAAAAACTACCACTTTATTTTCCAAGTGTGTTTCTCATAAAAACAAGGACACAAAAGTTTGGCAAAGATGAATAAACTCACGGCAAAAAATATCAAACTTAAAAAAAAATCAAACAAAATATCAAAATATCAAACTTAAAAAAAATTTCCCATGTCTTTTAAAAGACTAATAAAAGCTATAAGCTAATTAGATTAATAGGTTTTAATATTTTCTTTCCTTTCTGGATTACTACCAGTGTAAACAACATCTCAAAAGAGGTTACCATTAACAAGAAAAATACAATACTGCCTACATATTCCCTTCAGCAAAATGTTAACCCCAACACAACTATGCTTTTAATATGTTATTAATTTTATCTATAATTACATGCTACCAATGCCTTTATAATTAATGGCTGATTCTAGCTACTAAAAGCAATTAATTTTACTAAACTTTCAGAATACTCAATGATTATATGCCAAGATTTACAGATAGCCTAAAACTAATTTTAATAATTAAATGGCAATGATTTAGGTATAATATGACAGCAAAGCAATTGATTAATAGCATTTAGCTACTTTTACCTTTGAAACAAATATAATTAATATTATATTAAAACTAATGAAGTTAAAAATTCTTTGTGCTATAAAAATAATTATAGCATTAAATATAAGCAATGACTTAATGCAGGAAAAGCTAATAAATATGATATACCAAAATATCATAGCAGAGATCTCTTAAATTGATAATTGAGTTTATGATTATAGAAAGAATGATAAAAGGGGGAAATAATAAGGAACAATAAATAAGCTTATATTAATTGGACAATATGTTGTGATATAATCCAAAGGAAGATCTTGGAAACAGATCTTAACTGAATGGTATAAGCAATCTTGGTTCGATCCCTGGGTCAGGAAGATCCCTTGGAGAAGGGCATGGTAACCCACTCCAGTATTCTTGCCTGGAGATTTTCATGCACCGAGGAGTCTGGTAGGCTATAGTCCATGGGGTCGCAAAGAGTTGGACACGACTGAGCAACTAACACACTAACAATAATAAGCAATTCACTCAATATTTTATAAGTTGTGATCTACTGTGAAACCTCTATGTAAAAGTAATTCTGTTTTTTGATTAACTGATTCTTTTTTCCAAGTAAACATACTTTAAGGAGTTATTCTGATGAATAAGTATTAGAAATATTTACTATACTTTAATGTCACTTTTACTTAATGCTCTACTGCTTGAAAAAAAAAGCAGAAAAGCCTAATATCAGCATATTATTCACAATGCATAACAAAGTCATGTAAAAAGTCCATAATGTTTCCTGAATTTATTAGGACTTCTCTGATGAATAACCCACAAAATGTGTTTTTAGAACAGTATGGTGAAATAGAAAATTTTTTCTGCTTTGGCTAAGATCTGATTTTTAGATGACCCACTATTCCAGATTTTCTCAAATTATGCAATATGGCCTCCTTATAAATAATAAAAAGATAAAAAATGACTTTCTTGAATATGTATTAATGGATCTTTTCTACTCCAAAAATAATTATAGATTTGAACGAGTAGCAAAACATTCACAGAAGAAACCTAGTTTTAAAAGAAAAAGATACCAAGACTTGATATGAATTTGGTAAGAGATTTAAAAATAGCTTGCATCTAATATATTGTTTTGTATTGGTAAATATAAAACTCAAAGTTAACAGAAAAAAAATCCAAATTTTCATCAATTTTCTTTATCCTATAGCTTGAAGTATTTTAGAAGCAAAGAGGAAAGTAACCCAGTTTTTACTATTCAGAAATGTGTTATAACCTCAAGCTTTCAGTGAAATAGTTATTTCTTTTAATTGTGCTTATGATTTAAAGGGCTTCCCTGGTGGCTCAGCTGGTAAAACCGTCTGCTTGCAATGTGGGAGACCTGGGTTCGATCCCTGGGTCAGGAAGATCCCCTGGAGAAGGAAATGGCAACTCACTCCAGTACTCTTGCCTGGAAAATTTCATGGACAGAGGAGCCTGATGGGCTATATAGTCCATGGGGTCGCAAAGAGTCAGACACGACTGAGCAACTTCACTTTCACTTTATGATTTAAACACCAGTATTGCATGTCATTTAGATAACAGTAAATACATTTTATCATTCTATCATTCTAAAAGAAATAATAAATTACTGAAGGTTATGACCTGTAAATGTAATCTTACTAGTTACAAATGATGTAACTTGTTTCTCTTTATGAAAATTTCTCCTTAAATTATTTTCAGCTTATTCAGTTGAATATCTACTCTGGAGAATTTAGACATGTTCTAAGAAAACACAGAATAAAGTCCAGTCATACGTTGGCTATTTAGTCTCTGCTTTAATTTCTAAAGGAATAATCCAAAAGATACTCAGTGTTTCTCACTATTAATGAAAACATTATAAAACTTTTCATAATCATCTGTATTCAGACATTAATAATAATATTAATAACAAATCTTTTTAATACTATGATTAAACTAAACCACATAAAAAGTAGGTTATAAATGAGGCTTTAGAGCACATGGGAAATAAAAATATATACCTCACTTATGTAACATTTCAGTCACTTAAAGAATTTTAAATTTATGAAAATGTTATGTATTTCTTACCTAAAAACACAGTATGTAACATAAAATCTGTATGCCACAGTTAGATTCAAGGTCACTGTTAGAAATGGTAACTATTTGTGCCCTACTGTTTTCATGGATGTTTCCAGGGACTATTAAAGTTACTCATTATTCTATGTTTCTATTTAACTGTCAAATAATTGGTAACTCTTTAATCATCTCCCTCATAGACATTACCTGACTTCTTATCTGTCAAATATTCAATAAGGAAAAATTAAAGGAAGCTGGAAAGGAAATTACCAAGCCTATCACATCTGCATTTTAAATAACCATATGCAATTATAAGCCAATAGGCTCTAGTAAAGTGTGACTTAATTATATCCTAAAATATAAACTAAATAGCAGGGGCCTTATAACAGCTATTTCCCTCAAAATTTTTTCCTTAAAGATTCACAAAAATATTCTGTGTGGTCAGAGATCTACAAGGCAAGAAACATTAGTAATGATAAATTTAATCAGAAAAACAAAATCTCTCTGAAGGGATAACCTTATTCAAAACCAAACAGTTAATAAAGCAGTCAATCCACAGACTAATTATTTGAACCAAATATAACTCAGCACACACATTTTGGTCTTTCCTTCTAATTAACATATATTCAGATTGGATAAATCCAAATACCCAAATATAAAAATAATCAATAAGTCAGTTAACCAGCAATCTTTTCATCAACTTCTTTAATTAATGAGATATCAGTTGAAGTCGCAGTTCTACTTGCCATACCACTGGGTCTGAACTGCTTATTCATTATTAAACAGTAGCTTGAAAACATACGCTATGCTAGGGTTAATCATGTTTATTTTACAATCAACTGTCCATCACACCTGAAGACAAGAGCACAGGAAGCAGTGGGTCTCTCCACAAGCAGACTGCTTGTGGACCCACTGCTTCCCATGCCCTCCATAAACCAGATAATTCCCTTTAGAACTTTCCCAGTCCAAAATATGGATTGAAGGTGCTGATCAACACCAAAAATCATGAAGCTGACAAGAGAAAGTTTGAAATTTGTATCATAGATTTTCCTTTTGAATGTTGTTATTTACATTACCTATGAAAACCAGAGCAAACTGTGTCAGCTATCTTTTCAACTAGTGAGTCTGAAAGTGTGTATATCGGTGCTGGGGTGGAGGCTGGTTTAGAAAAATTTGAGACCTTTTCACAAACAGACTCCCCATTCGGGACATATCAGAACCTTACAGCATAGAGATAGTGGCTTGCCCATTTCAGGTTGAGAAACACTGGATTGGGTTTAGTACAGGAAGATGGTTATAGCTTGTAATCAATACATATATAAAGAAAGCTGTAAATGTTTTTTTCAGTCTCAGAAATATCTTAGAATGTAAATGATTATCAACATCACTGCCTCAAATCTCTAAATACAAGGTATTTGGGAATATAGCTTTGAACTATGCTAAAAAAGCTATCGAAGATTTCTCCAGAATTTATTTATAAAAATTACAATCAGTCAGATCCATACCTTCTACCAAATCTTTTTTGAATTTTGCATAATGTGAATTATCAAGCTTTCTTTGTACATAATTAAAATCTCTACGAATCTCTACTTAACTGCTTACATTGGATTATTTAGAAACTCATTTACTTTATATGTGGCCAATTTAGGGAGCATACTTTAGGATCACTTTTTCACCCAATCAAAATAAACAAGATACCTTACAATTTTAGTATTTTGGTTATAGAAATTTATATGAACATTCCTAAAGCTTTGCGGCCAAAGCCAAAAAACAACAAAAAAAGAAAATACAGAAAAGCAGAGTAGCAATAGCAACAGCAGCAGCACAAAGCATGCAATAAATGTAATACACCACAAAAACATTAGCATGTACTGCAACCACAGGCAAAAAGGATAAAAGAGAGGGTAGAGGGCATCGGGATGGGCACACAAGTGCAGTAGTCTCTTACACGTCTGCCTTTGCTAGCTGGAGTACAGGATGGAGAGCGCTTCAACAAAGAAAGGAGAATACTACGTTACAAATATTTACACACATGACTCTCAATGACTAATACTGTATTAACAGACAAAGTATATAAACATACATATAAAGACATAGTTCTGATAGGTTGAAAGTACAGGCATTTTCAGAAAAAAAACTGGAAGACAGGCAAGTAAAGAAAGTTGTTCAGGCTCCATCTAAGAGTGGTAATCAAGTTTTCACTGGACCTTGCACAGTCACCCACCAAGTAATGATCCATCAAGTTATGGCCAATCTCTTTTCTGGAAAGGTTGGTGGTGGCAACTTGAAATAAGAGTACAAAAAGGATCTGAATAACTCTGATTTAGTGCTAGTAGGCATTTAAACAAAACATTTAATTAAGTAAGTTTTGCTTCAGGCATTTACTACCAAATTCTTACTCTTTTCAATGGTAAGTGCTAAATTAGGCCTTTAGAATTACTGATGTTGAATTAACACAAAAAGCTACTCCAACAATATTGCCCATCCTGACTAGACATTAGGCTTAATCAAAAGAAGGACCTTTGCCTTTCTGACATTAAAGAATTAAGTAATTCAGAAAAGGTAACAATAAGTAGATAATTACATAGAGATATTTTTAAAGTTTTTGAAATTTGTGATGCTCAAGCAATAGAGCTTCCAAATATGTATCAATCGACTCATTTTTCTATAATCAATTCAACCTGATGTTTATTGAGGGTTTATAGTAATCCAGGCACTTGATAGAGAGCACTGCAGTTCACAGACTGGTGGGGGAGCATCACACCACCAACAATGTGACGAATGCTGTAATAAGGGCATGTACAAAGCTTTTTGGGAACCTGGAGGGGCATGTACAAGATTTTTATGGGTACCTAGAGGAGTGAATTTATAAACTGAGTCTACAGGAGTTACAGAAGATTTAAGAGAACACCTCAAGGATAAGAAACATCATTCAAGATTATCAGTTTTACTTGTACAATAACTGGCAGCTTGGTAAACAGGAATTCTTATTTCTTTCTGTAGGAAATTGGAACGGTAGGTGACAAACACTGTAACCCAAGAGTTAACAGCAAACTAGGATTAGAAAGTCTACAGATTTCTAAACAGGTTCTTCTTGGTCCAGACAGCCTTCCATTGTAGTAGAAGCTAAAGTCTCAGGTTCAAACCAAGTTATATTCCTTCAGTTACTAATAGGAAGCACCTGTCTCCCTCCACACTCCCCAAAACCAAACAATCAAACATTAATAACTCAACCACCAGCCCCTTCTCTAGCAAACATTTAATCTCTCCTCTCTCTTCCTTAACAATGATAATAGCTAACATCCATCACATGTAAAATATATACAGGTACTTTTCAAAGAACTTTACATATATTAACTTTCCAAATCCTCATGGAAGAATTAATATAAGGTATTACAATCTCCATTTTAAATATGAAGAAAACAGATTAACTCGCAACAGGTCAAAAAACTGGTAAGTGGCAGTGGTAGGATTCAAACCTTCATAGTCAGACTTCGCAAAATGGTATACAATCACTGCCTCTACTTCTGAGCCTCTCAATCGCTTCTCCATACAGTACAATCTGGCTTCTGCTTTGACTGCTCTAATGAAATACTGTGAAGATTAGGGTCTCCTGTTTGTCTGATGGTACCAGACATCTTGGCTGTACCTGAGGCTGCTAACCATTCCCTCTTAAAACTGTACTCCCTTAGTTTTTGTGATGCAGCACTTTCCTGAGTCATCCCCTGTGACCACTGCTCCTCCTCTTACGTGCAGTCCTATTCCTCTACCCTTCTCAATGTGAGAGATCCTGGGTTTGTGTTCTTACTCATCACTTTTCTTTTGCTACTAAGTTGGTGCAAAAGTAATTGCAGTTTTGCATTGCTGAACTTTGCCATTTGATATTGAAATATATTCTTATAAATGTTGTTATGCTATATACCATTTTAAAGCACATTTCTGGCTTTATTTTCTTTTACTAATGACTTATTATATGCTGTTTATTTTGTATTTATTTTAGACTACAGAAATGACATTAGACAAAAAGTACACGCGAGTGATTTTTTTTTTTATTTGAGTTCAAAATGGGTTGTAAAGCAGTGGAGACAACTCGCAACATCAACAACGCATTTGGCCTAAGAACTGCTAATGAACGTACAGTGCAGGGGTGCTTCAAGAAGTTTTGCAAAGGAGACGAGAGCCTTGAAGATGAGGAGTGTAGTGACCAGCCACTGAAGTTGACAATGATCAACTGAGAGCCGTCATCAAAGCTGATCCTCTTACGAATACCCAAGAAGTTGCCTAAGAACTCAACACCAACCATTCTATGGTCATTCGGCATTTTGAAAATGCTCTACAAATGGGTGCCTCATGGGCTGACCAAAAATAGAGAAACTGTCATTTTATTCTACACAACACCAATGAACCGTTTCTCAATCGAATTGTGATGTGTGATGAAAAGTGGATTTTATGTGAAACCAGCAATGACCAGCTCAGTGGTTGGACCAAGAAGAAGTTCCAAAGCACTTCCCAAAGCCAAACTTGCACCCAACTGATCCACTACAGCTTTCTGAATCCTGGCAAAACCATTACATCTGAGAAGTAGGCTCGGCAGCTTGATGAGATGCACTGAAAACTGCAATGCCTGCAGCCAGGACTGGTCAACAGAATGGGCCCAATTCTTCTCCATGACAATCCCTGACAGCACATCGCACAACCAACACTCCAAAAGTTAAGCAAATTGGGCTACAAACTTTTGCCTCATCTGCCACATTCACCTGACATCTTGTCAACCGACTACCACTTCTTCAAGCATCTCGACAATTTTTTGTAGGGAAAATGCCTTCCACCACCAGCAGGAGGCAAAAAATGCTTCCCGAGAGTTCAGTCAACCCTGAACCATGGATTTTTATGTTACAGGAATAAAAACTTATTTCTCATTGGTAAAAATGTGTTGATTGTAATGGTTGCTATTTTGATTAATAAAGATGGGTTTGAATCTAGTTACAGTGAATTAAAATCCACAGTCCAAAACCACAATTACTTTTGTACCAACCTAATACAATCTCTCCTGGCAGATCTCAATCTAGTTTCAACTATGTTGATCATTCCCAAATTTGTACTGCCAGTTCCTGTTCACTCCTTTTCCTTAAGCTGCTGACTCATCTAGAAAACTATCTGTCAAACATTTCCACATGCCTGTCCCTCAGGCACCTCAAATTTAACTTGTCCGAAAGGAAGCTGCTCACCTTTCTCCTCTGCTAAGACTTTTAATAATTATTACATATGGGACTGATTAAATATAAGCTCCTTAATATCTCCTTTCTACTCTCATGATATGCAGTCTGTATCTTTTATTATTGTACTTCTTCCATGGTGTTATAATTATTTAGGTGTCTTTTCCATCAGATCAGATCCTTAAGGGCAGGAAATACTGTATTACGCTTAGCATAAAACTTATAAACTTAAAAATTCTTAATAAATACTGAATAAATCCTTCTGAAATTATATGATATTTAACCTAAATATTTCTTATGGCATTCACCATTTTCTACTTAGCATAGTACATAACAGTGTATTTATTTTTTCTAATAATAAGATGAGTATTTGAGGTCTACTTCTATGTCTGATTTATCTTAGTATCTACCACTGTGCACAGCAGAGTACCACACATGTAAAAAGTGCTAAAATATTTAACATAGAGAAACCCTTACATATTGGCTATACATATCCTGAAAGTCCAGATTATGTTAAAATCATGAGAAAGAACATGGAATAGCTCAAATTATATTACCACTATATGCAAAACAAGTCAAAATGTCTCTTAAACCTATCTTTGCATATGAAGGACAAGAGGTTTTCCAAGCTAATAGTGATACTAAATCACCATTGTAGTCATGTTCTTCCCCAAGTGGCTATGTAGAAATCAGACCATTTTTACATTTTCAATAGAAAAGGGCAAGTTACACTTCTCCTGAAGGTACAATTAGAGGAAAACACACACACACTCTTAAACCTCTTGAATATACCCATACATACCATGGTTTTCTATAAACATTGAAATTGGGTCTCATAGCAAGCACTGGAAACCAATACATTTTCTTAAGTGTGCAGTCATATACCATTTTATATCTAGATCTATAAATTGCCACCAGAACTTCAAGGCTGATTATGGGAGTAAGCATGATAAGCAGAAACGAAAAGAAGTAATCTGTCTTATGGGCACAGAGTTTGGCTAATAGATTCTAAGGTTTCAGTTAATGTATTTCAGAGGTCTTATTTAAAAAAAAAAAAAATAACCGAAGAGATAAAAGACTATGTAGTCATGACTGTTTCCCTCTAGTTACCCAAATATATTATTGATATAATATATGATATATAATACATAATATAACATGCTGCCTAAAATAGAGAAGATTACATGTGACAATCTTCTGAAATGTGAGAATTTCAAGTCAGGTTGGACTTAATATGTGGAAGTTCTAAAAAAACAAGAATTAAAGGAGGAAATTATAGAAATTTTGTTATTTTTTAGAAGGATCTAGGCCTAGCTTCAATCATAGGATTAAAAACTCTTTACAATGCATGTTTCAGAATTTCAGCTTTCATTGACTCTCATGTGTGATCAACTTTTCCCAGAATCAGTTAAGCCATGCTGGCAAGTTGCAGATTTCTGTGGCTGCTTAATGACAGAATATGAGAGAAGCTGAGGGGAGAACAATGTTAAAAAGCAAAACATACATGAAGGAACCTACTAAGGAGTCAGGACTGAAATTAAATATTTTGGGACACCTTAATAAGCTTTTATAGGAGGCCAAAACCAAGAGTAGAACTCAGCTTGCCAATACTTTCAGGCTACTCTTCTCTTAATATGCCAGAATGCAAGAAAAGAACACATTAGGAGTACTAGACAATTGGACTAGATGTTTGATCTTTATTCCTTTATGTCTGACCTTTATATTCTAGAGCATTAATTCCTTGATTAACTCTCTTCCTCAGTATACTAGAGTAAGACAACCTCCAAAGAACGAGATGCTACATGCTCATTTGCCAGATAAGGGGGCAATTTCCACATCTGTGAACTTCGCCTAAATGAAGAGAGAGTAGACTTGTAATTTAATAAAACTCAAAATTTACCTGGCATATACTTAATATATGACAATATGTTTATCAAATATAAATAGCAACTAATTCATTTATATAACTGTACTTAGTACTCCTTTAATAAAGTCAAGTATTTTGGGGGTTCACTTGAAAAGGAGAAAATGGGTTGAACAGAATGGGAAGTTTCTGTAAGCTTAGTCTGAAATGATTCCTTCATCTGCTACCATGGGAACAAAGGGAACAGAAGGGGGTAAAATTCGAGCTGGCAAGCTCCACTGCTCCTGACCTGTAACCTAGAGATGAGGCTGGACCTGATATGTGGTATCTCAGGCAGTCTATGATTGGGCAAGTGGGGCTGAGAGGAAAGATGAGGGTAAAAGAGGAAATCATTTCCACAGCAGAAGGGATCCTGGTGTCTGTTTGTCTGCTGTCGTACTGGCTCATATGGGAATACCTTACCGAAGAGACTAATTAAAATGGCTTCAGTTTCTTTCAAAATTAACTCACCTCCCTTTTATCTGCCCTAAAGAATGCCATACATAATCCATTTATCAACACTTCCCTATTACTCCTAAGACTGAGAATCCTAGTCACTGTCACTAATGGGGGGGGAATAGATGGGGAAACAATGTCAGACTTTGTTTTTTGGGGCTCCAAAATCACTGCAGATGGTGATTGCAGCCATGAAATTAAAAGACACTTACTCCTTGGAAGGAAAGTTATGACCAACTTAGACAGCATATTCAAAAGCAGAGACATTACTTTGCCAACAAAGGTCCGTCTAGTCAAGGCTATGGTTTTTCCAGTGGTCACGTATGGATGTGAGAGTTGGACTGTGAAGAAAGCTGAGCGCTGAAGAATTGATGCTTTTGAACTGTGGTGTTGGAGAAGACTCTTGAGAGTCCCTTGGACTGCAAGGAGATCCAACCAGTCCATCCTAAAGGAGATCAGTCCTGGGTGTTCATTAGAAGGACTGATGCTAAAGCTAAAACTCTAATACTTTTTGGCTGCCTCATGCGAAGAGTTGACTCATCGGAAAAGACTCTGATCCTGGGAGGGATTGCAGGCAGGAGGAGAAGAGGACGACAGAGGATAAGATGGCTGAACGGCATCACCAACTAGATGCACATGGGTTTGGGTGAACTCCGGGAGTTGGTGATGGACAGGGAGGCCTGGCGTGCTGCGATTCATGGGGTCACAAAGAGTTGGACACAACTGAGTGACTGAACTGAACATATCTATTGGGCTTCCCAGATGGCTCAGTGGAACCTTCTTACACTGTTGGTGGGAATGCAAAGTAGTACAGCCACTATGGAGAACAGTGTGGAGATTCCTTAAAAAACCGGAAATAGAACTGCCATATGCCCCAGCAATCCCACTGCTGGGCATACACACTGAGGAAACCAGAACTGAAAGAGACATGTGTACTCCAGTGTTCATCGCAGCACTATAACCCCTTTATCAACACTTCCCTATTACTCCTAAGGCTGAGAATCCTAGTCACTGTCACTAATAGAGGGGAAATAGATGGGGAAACAGTGTGGTATATAACGACTAAAATCACTGGGCTAAAGTTATAGTGTTGATATAGTGCTTATAATAGCTAGGACATGGAAGCAACCTAGATTTCCATTGGCAGATGAATGGATAAGAAAGCTATGGTACATATACACAATGGAATATTACTCAGCTATTAAAAAGAATGCATTTGAATCAGTTCTAATGGGGTGGATGAAACTAGAACCTGTTATACAGAGTGAAGTAAGTCAGAAAGAAAAACACCAATACAGTATATTAATGCATATATATGGAATTTAGAAAGATGGTAACGATAACTCTGTATGCGAGATAGCAAAAGAGACACAGATGTAAAGAAGAGACTTCTGGACTCTGTGGGAGAGGGCGAGGGTGGGATGGTTTGAGAGAATAGCACTGAAACATGTATACTACCACATGTGAAACTGATCGCCAATCCAGGTTCGATGCAAGAGACAGGGTTCTCACGGCCAGTGCACTGGGATGACCCTGAGGGATGGGATGGGGAGGGAGGTGGGAGGGGGGTTCAGGATGGGGAACACATGTACACCCATGGCTGATTCATGTCAATGTGTAGCAAAAACCACTACAATACTGTAATCAGTCTTCAATTAAAAGAAAAAAAAAAAAAAAGAATCAGCCTATAATGCAGGAGACGCAGGTTTGATCCTTGAATCAGGAAGATCCCCTGGAAAAGGAAAATGACAACCCACACCAGTATTCTTGCCTGGGAAATCCCGTAGGTAGAGGAGCCTGGCAGGCTACAGTCCATGGAGTCGCAAAGAGTCAGACACGACCTAGCAACTAAACAACAGCAACAACATACCTATCTACTAGCGAGAGTGCTGTGGTATATAATGACTAAAATCACTGGGCTAAAGATTCTCTAGGGTTCTTTTCTCCTTCAAAAGTCTGTTATTCTACATGTAGAAAAGTCCAAATGCCTAAGCTCCTTTGAATTACAGAAGTAGAGTGTGGAGAATGTATTCTGCTTTGTCTGAATCAGAGGGAAGGAAGACTGGTGTTACAAATGCTCTTTTTCTTCTGTTTAGAGCTGTCTAAACAGTGTAACGTAAAAGGTAAGCAACTTGTTCCAAATGTCGTCTAAGACTGCCAGAAATTCTAGTATTCATCTAAATTTTGGATAACAGACAAAACATACTGAGAAAAAACTAGAGATAGGAAAGTGATTAGGTATACTATTTTGTGTAAAATGATTATAGTGTTAACAGGCTTGTGTGTTTGTCAGGGTGTGAAGGATGAAGTCAGAAGGTAATTTTGGAGGAGGGGAGGCACCGCTAGTAAAGCACTGAAAAGTTGGAGGGCAGCATGAGGGTGCTAGGTTACTAGGAGAAGGTCCATGATGTGTGGACACAGAAGAAAACTGCACTTGGATAATTTTGCTTAAAACTAACCTTATTCCCTCCTATACCTACAAATTCCAGCTGTAATTCAATTTTAGGTCTTCAGCACAACATTTTTCTTTTCTATAGCAATGAGACAGAAAACAGAAAAGAAAGAGCAGAGGATGTTACCTACGGGCTAGTTAATAGGGTCTACTTAGTAACAGAGGCCAGTCACATATTATAAACAAGATGCACAACAGCCTAACTAGTTTGGGCACACAGAACAATCAAGATTTATTTTCATCCTTAAGAATCCAAGAGTTTAAGAGTAATAAGGAAGCCAAGGAACCCGAGTTTTATATATTAATACTAAATACCTTCAATGCTGAACCTAAGCATGCCAAAGACTGAATACCATTATTCTATTATGACGTTGAAGATGAAATGGATGATAACGATGGGAAGGGCAGTCATAGTTACAAACTATTAGGAGAAATAAGAGGTTTATGCCATAAAATATGAATTAAGAATACAAAATATTTTTTTAAATGGCAGCTTACGGATAGTCTTCACCCTGACACGAAAAATCATTTCCAATAGTAATGCGATTCAATAGGAGGAAAGTATAGTGATTCATATTGGTGGTGACTGGAAGGCTGAGTGGTAAAGAGCTTAGAAAGTACTCAAGTGAAACTGAAATTGTGAACAAGAAAGGAAGCTAAAGAGAACACGGCAATGGAGGGGAACTGGCCTATTAAGAGTAATGAAACAATAACCAATATCATTGAGGGCATTAAATACATTGCCACTTTAAGTTTTCACACAAGCTAATGAGATTAGTACTATTATTATCCCTGTTTGTCCAATAAGCAAACCAATGCATAGAAAGGTTAGATGTCTTGCTCCAAATTATATACCAAGAAAGTGGCAGCGACAGGATTTGAATCAACTTAAGTGCTTCAGCAATAGATGGAAAGGAAAGTGCTCAGGAAGCAAATGAGAGAAAATCCATGCCCTTAAAGAGATGGAGCCTGAATCAAAAAGACTCGGCAGTCTTTGTGAACTTAGCTCCTGCTTACTTAATAGGAGTTCCTTTGTAATGCTTTACAATTTAGATCTGAATTGAACTGAATTGAATTGATGAATTCATGCTGAGTAATAGTGGGGGAAGGATAAGAAAGGATATTCCTGGAGCATGAGTGAAAGTGGGAAACTTAGACACTATAGCGGGGTGGGGGTGGCAGACAGGATATGAGAGCAGAGATGAGACCGCAGTGGGCTGAAGTGTGCTTTTGTTGAGAGGAGCTAATCTATTTATCCAAATACATACTACTCCTGTGCTTTACATTCCGAGATTTTGGTGAGAGAAAAAGGGATGTAGAGTTTGTTAGAAAGAAAAACGAAAATGGTGTTCTAGGAGAAAGAACAATTAAAATATTTGTTCAGATTTCCTTTCCATTCTTTTTAAGGTGAATGTTACCTATATGGAAATACCATACTGAATATTTTAGTAAAATATACATCAGATTATAACATGAAAATTTATTATATATCAAGAAAGTTCTCTTTTTAATCACACTTTAAAAAACCATAACTAGCATAATTATGTATCTCAAGAATAGTAAAACAGTTTCCATTTAGAATGAAAAGGTGCACATTTTGGTATAAATATTTCAAGAAATAAAAAAAGAAACACTCAAAAATATAGGTCAGGATTTTTCTTTAGTAAAAAATTATTCTTAATACTCTTTTCAATGTAAGAATTATATATTTAACAAAACACAAAAAATAAAAAGTTTCCCCTGATTTAAAAAAGTTATATGCACTGCATTTGCATCTGAACCCATTTTATTTCCTAATTTCTGGAAAGACAGAATGCTCAATAGGAAAATACAACGCTTTACAACAAGAATTGCTGTGCCATTTAAAGCAGAATAGAGAATGTATATGTCAGGTATTTCTGTAAGAGAACAACAGACATTAGGAACTTCTAAATTATTAAATCTATAGAATTAATTTAGGAGAGAAAATGATAATGCAGTCAATTTACAGTGCACATGGTAACTAAAATCAATTTTCACATTAGAAGAGAAATTCTGTCAGCATTAAAAATTGATTTGCACTCAACTATTGTGTTATGTATGATAAACTCTATTGAAAGAGTTAATAAAACGTCACTTTTTATTATACCACCAGAGGCTTACTTTTAACTAATATATAAACCAAGTAGCAAACTGCTGGAAAGAAAAGGGAAATGTGAAATAGAAACTGCCTTGAAACACAAAAATGAGCAATTATTTATATTTATATAGCTATATAGTGACAATAATCAAATAAGCATTTCAGTCTTTAGAACTGTTGCAAAGAATGGAACTACAGAGATTCTCTGATGGCCAATGCATTTTTTTAAAGTACATTTTTATTTTATTATACTTAATAATGATAACTCTTCTTTGTATTTAAGGTAAGAAAGAAGCACATTTGGCTCACAAATTATCAAGTGTGATATTTCTAAAACTGACTGCATTACTAGGTAAATTCTTCATATCAATTCACTGATCTCTTTTACTGAAGGATGCATTTGTTTGAAAATCAAAGACTTACGTCATCCAAAAAATCAATCAGTGAAGATGAGGAAGAAGAAAAGGAATCCTATTTAACGAATACAGCAATAAAAAAATAGAAAATATGGATGAAGCAATATAATAAGAACAAATAATAAATCAAAAATTTTGTAGAACAATTGAAAGGCAAATGACATTAATTCAAATAAATAAATGAGAAAAGCAGTCATTGTCATTGTTTCTCAAGAAACTTAGAAATTCATTAACTATGTTTTAAAGAGTGATTCTTTTTCCCTTTCCCAAAAGAATGAAATACAATTCATATACTGTGCTCAAGGTGTAATAAGTTGAAGCTCATGGCAAATCATTATTAATTAAATTAAATGGAAGCACTTTAAAAGGTAGCAACTAAAGGTAAACAACAGAATCTCTGCCTTCTAACTGTTCCCGCTAAAATGTAAGGTTCCTGAGGGGCAGGACTTTGTTGATTTTGTCACTATTGTATCTCCAGCACTACAACAGTGCCTTGCTCAGATATGTACAATTATCTGTTGATTAAGATATAATTACTAGCAATTTTTTTCTGAGATATAAAGTTCAACCATAAGCTTTTTTCTAGCAAAGAATTTAAGTGCCAAAGAATGGCAGAGTCACACAGTCACTATTTCATTATTCTGGCGTGTGCCAAATAAACTCTGTACGCAACACTTCTAACATAAAGCATTCCTTTGGTACACTTCTAAAAACCCGTATTGGTTTGGAATTGGAACCAGCATTGCCCTATGTGAGCTCTGGCATTTTCACTTGCTTTTTCATTGTGGCTCTTTGCTTTGGAGGAAAAAAAAAAAAAAAATTATTTAAAGTTAGGACCTTACTGTTCCTCAGGGAAAGAGATGAAATTTCTTTTAAATCTTACAATGACTCTCTTATTTAGATCTTAGATTTCTCTTAAATACAAGAAAAGTTTACGATTAAAGTTTCCATAATATTGCAGGACATATATTTCTTTCATAATACATTTTTGTTTACATAAGATTCTAGGTCCTCTTATAGGGGATGCAATAAAAGTTTTATTGCAAATAAACTTTAAATCACAAAGTAAATTTTAAATCAACCACAGGGGATATCTGAAAGGTTTAATACTTACTTCAAATTGATCCAGAGCATCGGTAGGCGTATTCAAAAATGCCAAGAAAGAATGCTGTGAGTCTTGGTGCTCTATACCTAGAAGACAGCAGCAACTTTTCTTAAAACTAGAACAATTAACACTAATTTTCATGGATGACCTTTCCTGTCTGAATCTATTAAAAAGCTGCTTGCAAACTACCATATTTTAAAACCAATTAACATTATTAACTCCACATATTAAAAAAACTAAATTACATTAGTGTTTCTTGTACTATCACTCAATAGTTAAACTACATCAATCTCTAGGAAATATTTGTTTCTTGACTTACTTGAGTTCTTGAATTTCTTTTCCTGTACAGTACACCATAAAAAGCACATTAAATCTTTTGGTAGACTTGGGAAATTTTTAAAAAATAGGACTCTGGTTAGGTCTGATTTTTCTAAGGTAATTTAGCACCAAACAAGGTTTCCTATCTGAAATACTCTCATCAAACATAAAGTATACATCAATACAAATAACCTTTTATTTAAAAAATGCAGTGATAAATCAAACTTATTAAATTATGAATAAACTTTTGCTCAGGCTTCAATCTGATTTCATTTACTGTTTTATTGACAAATTGTATGACAAAAGTTTGTCTGAGAAAAACTAGGGCTGGAGAATGACAACTCCAAACCTGAGCTTTTCTCAGACAAATTAAAAAAAAATTGATGCATATCTTTTGGCTATGGTATTAACCCTAACTGCATAATTTCCAAAATAATTCTTAATCATATACATATAATGATAAATACTAGGGAGGAAAAAGGAGAAATACCAATACACACTTCTGATCTCCATATCATTAGGACTAAACTGACCCACTAAATTAGTATCAATTTATGTGCTTTTTTGAATTATTCTCTAATAATAACCCATGGTTGCTGAACACGGCAGTGCAGAAATTTGTTCCATCAGTAAATATTTGCTGAGAGGGTTTTTTGCCAAGCCCTGTCTAGATACTGGAGACACAATAGTAAAGAAAAAGACAAACAAAATCCTTGCCCTCATTATATAAATATTACATCATATTATTTGAATAGGATATTATTTTATAACAGTGAAATTTTATTATTCTACAATGTTCAAAATTCAAATAAAAGCCATAGGCTAACATGCAATGTAATAAATTTAATTTCTTCTTTTGCAAATTTAGATCTATTATAAAATGATGCAATCAGTGCCCACTGGTTAAGTCATACTCCCCACTGCTCTCTTTTCTATATAAATTGCTTTTTGGGCCACAGGTCCTCCATGTCATGTATACTTTTTCTTCTACTTGCTAAACAATTCAGCTCCCTCCATTCTTCACACATGAAAATTAAGCTTCTCATTTTAGCATGATGCCTTGTGCTCCTAATCTGAGTTCCTAATTCACTTTTTCTGGATTCCTTCCTTTCTCATTCATAACAAAAATTTATTGAACATCTACTACTTTTAATGGCTTTTTTCATGTTAACTCCTTTGTGTGATTATTCTCTTTCCTCCAGTTTTAAAAGCAGGTGGAGAGACCCAACCTTTGTCACTCTGTGTCGTAGGACTGGGAAATAGAGGGCAGCACATTAAGTACAACTTAGAGCCAATTAATTAGGTCAGTATTCAGCCAGGAATACTGTCAGGAAAATGAATTTCTAATAACTGTATATAAGAGATCCTTTCATTAAGAAAATAACATTCTGAATTTTTAAAAATTAAATCTTCATATACTTAAAGCCCACATGAAGGAAAGAAAATTGAAGTTCATGTAATAAAGCTACCAAGCACTCTGAGTTACTTTCTACATTAATTATAACATGCTCAAGTAATATTTTCAAGAAAATGGGAATAAACTCTGAGAAATCCCACAGGGCAAGCAATTTGAGTGTCAAACGTGGAAGAAGACATCAAAATGTCAAAATAATTAGTTGTCATTGAATTGCCTTTCTAATATTGGATTAATCTAGTTATTTCTACATTACTTCTTCAACTACCCTGAGAGCGAATCCTCTACAACATTTGAGAATAGTATAAAGTATATGAAAAGAACAATGTTTCCAATCACAAAAATATTATTCGAGATATAGTCCATGGCCCTGAAAAACAGTTGAATATATGGCAAAATGAGTTTTCTCTTATGAAATCTTTAACAATATGTATCAGGTAAAACAAAATAACTCAGAGACTTTATCTACCAAATACGTGCATGTGTGTACCATATATTCAAGCATGTGAACAATTCTTCTGCCTACACATTAAGCTGATTCTTTTATAATAAAATGTATTCATAACATTACATCCTGATGGATGCAAAACACATTCCCATACCCTTTTCAGATCTAAGCTCTTCAGTGTCCTTTATCAGTTGTTCGATTTCTGACAGTAGTTCCAAGTTCTTCTTCTCTGAATCTTTTAGTTTACTTAAATAAGGGAACAAAAGGAAAAATGTCGTTATTTATATTGTTTGTCAATAAGCCATCATGTATGCAGTTACTTGGTTTAAATGTCAGTCATGATGATGTAGGGAACTGAAATCCACTGCAGGAAGGACAAATCCAGCCTGTCATCTACTCTTGTGCAAAGAAAGATTTACTGGAACACACTTGGGCTCATTCATTTATATGCTGTCTGTGGCTGCTTTCATACTCAACAGCACAGCTGAGTAGATGGAAACTATGTGGCCTATAAACCCGAAAGTATTTATTATCTTGCCTTTTATTGAAAAAGTTGCTAGCCATGAGCTAAATTATTAAATTAAAAAATGTATAAAATCAAACATTAACTTTAGAATTCTGTTAAATTTCTTTCATAGAGACCCGTAAGACTAAGTTTATAATTTTCAGTTTGACTTGTATTCCTGATTTATAAACACTTGTGTAAGTTTATGTCCTAAGCTTAAGAAGAAAGATCTTACTAACTCCAAATTACAATACAGAGAATGACATTTAGTAGTTCTTCATGTTGGGCTCAATTCATATTCTCCAGAAAAAGTTGTTTTCCATTTTCAGTGTCACACTAGCACATTTGAGTAAAGCATATTTAATTTGTAATTGACTTATAATAAGAATTTATAATTCAATTGAGGAATTTATAATTCAATCAGAGATACATGGCATCTCTGATATAATTAAAAACATTAATGTCTACAGTTTAAGGACTAAGGCTTCATACCACTAAAAATAATTTATGGGCCTCTATTTCCTTTTGTGACTCAATGACCTTGCAACCTTAAGTATTCTGAGCACTGAATGGATTTTTCTATTTGTATTTTGATTTGTGACATGAACTTTCCACTGTTCCTCCGTATCACCTACACCGACTTATTCTTAAACCAATCCAACTATGATTTTCCTTTTATCATTTATTCAGAGTATTATTTGGTCTACTGCTGTGATAATAGTGGAGGGAATGTATTCATTAGCTAACTATCTTGAAGAGTGTGGAGGATATACTTTTTTTAAAAGTAGTAAGAAAAAATTATAATTTAAATATTTTATACCACTGTGAAATTCATCATCACTAGAACATTCATTTATAAAAAATCTATGGTAGAGGCCAGAAATTACGGATGACTATATTTTATTCTGACTCTATGCTATATTTTTATACTAATGTAATATTCTTGACCGAGATAATTTTGAATTTAATACTATAAAATTTGAAAATGAACTAAATTTTACAAAAAAGGGAAAAGTAAATAATAGAATATTAATACTATTAATTCCACTTTAAGAACAAGTCAGATAGAAATAGAGCTGTATTAAAGTCCCATTACTGCATAAAGGCCTAAAAGAATCAATTCATTTTCAAACATTCACAGTTTTTTTGGGGTCATCATTAAAAAAAAAAGTGATAGGTAGGAAACTAAATATGTAATTTCTCTCCAGATACTTTTGGATCAAACAGAAATCACTCTAGTGGGACTATAGAGTCTTACCATTCTGTTATGATGTTAGACGCTTTAACTTTATTCAGCTCTTCTTGGATGGCCTGTTTGGCTCTTATTTCTGCATCCAGAGCTGACTGTAACTCCAGTCTGGCTGACATATCCAGTTTTGCAAAACGTCGCATTTTCCAGGGCATATCCTATGAGACAACATGACTGTGCTTTTAGTTCAATTCTATTTTTACATTTAAGTTCAGTAATATAAGTCAATTCTGAAAGTACTTAAAATAACTATCTTGCCCTAATTATAGAATAAAAGATATATATTTATTACTTGTGAAAATACATTTTCATTAAATTCAGAAATAACTGTAGACTCATTATAAATACATTTATTTTTTATGGTTATTACCATTAATGGTTAGCCATACAAATGACAGCTAAGCAACTATGTATTATAATTTCTTGAACTGGAGGAACTTGGAATGATTTCTTATGAAAAACTTTCCAGTAGGCAAAAACTAGAAAAACTGATATAATTACTCAGATTCATTACAGTGTTTTCTGAGCTTTACCCCCAACTAATATAGTAAGCCTGTTGGCTAAATGGTAGCGCTTACTGTTGCCCGGGTACCCAAGCTGGAGTTTCTTAAAGCTTCCAATTCTTCAGTCATTTTAGAAGCTAAGGCTTGAAGATACCCTCGTGCATCCTTTTCATCACTGACCCTAGAATATATACAAATAAAGACAGAGATCAAATAGCAAAGTAAAACAGAAAACTTCAGTGACAAGTATATTATTTTAAAGCATCATTAAGAAATAAGTGAAAAGTGACAGAAATTTAAAGATGTTCTTAATATCATTTTTTAAACGTCTACCACAGTACTACTATCTGTCAACAAGCAGGAAATGCTTTACTGAACTGTTTGGGAGTCAGCACATATGTCAGTAGTGATTAAGAACTTGATTCTTGAGTTAAGTAGACCTAGGTTCAATTTGTAGCTCACTGCTTATCAGTTGTATGACTTTCCATAAGTCATTTACCACCTCTAACTCTCTGCTATCTCAGTTAGAAGATGGGATAATAATTATACCACCTACCTCAAGGACTATTATGATAACTAAATGAGAATACATGTGAATTTTCAGCCTAATGCCTAGAACATGAGTGTGTTCTCAGTCGCTCAGTCATGTCTGACTCTTTGCAACCCCATGGATTGTAACCTGCCAGACTTCTCTGTCCGTGGAACTTTCTAGGCAAGAATACTGGAACAGGTTGCCATTTCCAACTCCAGGGGATCTTCCTGATTCAGGGATCGAACCTGTGTCTCCTGCATCTCCTGCATTGGTGGGTGGATTCTTTACCACTGTGCCACCTGGGAAGCCCGCCTAGAACATACTGTTTTATCACTACAAACTATTACTGCACATGAATGAAAATTAATGAATGAGGAGTGTTTCAAATAATATGAGTGAATTTAAACAAAAATAAATGTTTCATTACTGAAATCCTTTCCTGATTATTAAAACATTTTCCTGGTTATTTTATACTAGTCTTCTCTCTCTTCTATTAATACTATACACAATCACCGTTATCTTTCTTTTCCACTCAAAACAAACTCTACCTCACTGGCCTTATTTACTAGAAATTAAATTCCTAAATTCATATTTCTAATCTTAACCTATAAGTCATCTTTTTTCTAAAGCATACTGGAAATCTCCACTCAAGATATCTGAGAATGACCTCAGGCTCACCAACAAACAAAAGAACAACTAAAACTGATATCATTCTCCCCCAAAGTTGTTTCTTCTCCTGACCTTTCCCACTTCAATGATATCACCATTTTTCTTAATCTCTCCAACTCAGAATTTCAGAAATACTAATTCCTCCTCATTTCTTGCCCTTCATTTATATTTAAGTCCTATAGATCCTTCTTCCACAATGTCTTCTCCATTTGTTCAATTTTCCCCAAACTTTCAAGAGATACATATGAAAAATGAATTTTACGGGCCAGTCTGTCACTTCAATGCCTTTTTGTAGGATCATTTCAAAGAGAAAGAATGAAGTCTTCTGATGAATCTAGGGTGAGAAGAAAGGTCCCTGTTCCAATACAAGGTGAGCAACAAGGTCTCCTTGCCCTAAAAGGTTTAAATTTTTTTTTCATATGAAAGAGATATTTCATAGGAAAAGGCAGAGGGAGCAGAGTAAGAGGACCATCAGAAATGCATTCAAATGAAGTCTTATATACAGTGTGTTTGTTTTATTTTTAAAATGTTAATTTGACCAATGGAAACATTTACAATTCTGCATATGACAAATTTCCAAAATCTTGTGTGAGCATTTTTTAATACACCAGATTAAAAAACCAGAAACAGCTTGAGACTTTTAACCTTTATAAGCTTGCAAAGTATATCATAGTTAACTTCCAAATAGTTGAGAACCCTGAGAACAGAGTATATCTTTTACTTTTAGCCTATTAGATATTTAATAATTTGTTATCTAATGTATTAGTCCAACTAAATAACAGCTTTAATGCAGACTGACTTCCTGTATTCTTGATTTTTTTCTGCATATTTCATTTGAATGTGAAATATGCAGAAATATTTCATCTTCATCCTTTCTACTAACCCTTTCCAGACAGTCCATAATTATAGCATCTTTCCTTTACTAGAACCACTTCCCATTCCATCTCAATTCATCATGCAATCACTTGAAAAGATCAGTGGTCTAGGATTGCAGGCTTTGGCTAAATCAGTTTTGTCTTCTATAAAGTCATTGTCACTAACATCTTAGTTACAAATTTGATTACATAATGGTGGAGTTACAAATGAAGAGTTATAATGTTTGATGTATAAGCAAGGCTAAAGATTATAGCGATTTTGCTTCAGAACTGCAGTTTATGACAAGGATATCAATTAAATACTAAAGAACCATTAACTGTACTATTTGGAACACAACCAAACTTCCTCAATTCGAGCATTTTCCTTCAGATATGCAGTGAATAGTCACATTCATAAGCTAAAGCTGAGTTAACATAAGGGTTCTACAGATAAATCAGTATCAAAATACATGAGTCAACTGGGTAAGATTATTTAAAAAGGCAGTGTTTATTCAATTATGATTTCATTTAAGAAGGACAGTATTAATCTAGTATAAGTAGGGAAAAAATGCTTAGAGTACCAAAATAAGAGCATGATAAACTAAAATTCTCACCAAATTCTTGGTCTATATATATATGAAGAAACCAGTTGTTTATGTAAATAAAACATCAATAATATGCTGAAAAAGTCATAAAGTTAAAAAGCATAAAAAGTTAAGCTACCTATTTTCATTAGAAAATATAATCCCTATTGGATTCAACTTTAAATATTATAAAAATATACAGATTTTTACAAATACCAGAACAATCATTTAATGAGTTAATTAATATGAAAGTCACTAAGTTAATTATCCCAAATTAAATCCTGTGGGCTAAAAGAACAGTTGATAAAACTAACTGTAAGCATTTAATGTCTTTAAAATGCCAGATGTGAATTAGTCTGTTTTAATTATGAAAAAGGTGAAAGCATAACATCTTTAGCTTCTAAAATTTTCTCCAGGCTTTCTGTTTCCTAAAATAATCACAAATACAGGAATTTTGGTCTTAGGAATATTGATGGCTAGCAAATGAGTTTCTTCACTTCTGTAAGGACTAACTAACTCTCTTCAGAGAAAATAATATTTTCTTTCTTAGAAAGAAATATCAGCTTCTAATGAAACTGTAAAAGCTGATACAGAATATCTGACAGAGTTAAGGAAAAGCAGAAAAAACAGAAAACACAGAAGAAACACAGACTAATAATAAATATTCCTCCTGGAATTCATACCAATTTGACTATATGGCCAAAAATCAGCCACAAAACACATTTAAAGAGTACTCACCACTGAATTATTTCTGTGATCTGAGCCTCCCAATGGGCAACCGATTCCTTCTTATCTGCCAGATCTTTGACCTCTTCTTCTAACTGCTGGTTACGTGCACTTAAGTTCTCACACAAAGCGGTAAGCTGAAAGGCAGTTTCAAGATGCTTAAACAAGTGTGACTTTTAGGAACAGGAATTCAAGATGCCTCAGATGCCTCTTGTTAAATCTCATAAGTCAAAAATGCTTATCTTCCTGATTTCCTATTGTGATGCACCCTCTGGTCACTGAATTTGGAAACATCAAGTACTCTGAATTCTCCTTCTGCCTTTGCTTTCCCTTCACTTAATTGGTTCCCTTTGTGAACATTTTCCATTTGCCGGGAAGAACTCCCCAATTCTGCTGGTAACAATATCTCTCAGTTTTTTTGTCTTAAAATATCTCTATGTCATCTTAAAAAAAAAAAACTTATAAGGAGTTTCAAGCATATACAAAAATGAACAGAATAGTATAAACAAATTCCCATGAACCCATCATTAGCAACTTCAACAGTTATCACCTCAATGTCAATCTTATTTCATTTGTACGCCTGTCTTCTTACCCCCTCCTCCAGTATTATTCTGCAGCAAATACCAGACATCATATAATTTTATCCATATATATTTCTGGTGTATCTCTAGAAAATAAGGCTCTATATTCATAGCCACAATATCATTATTATATTTAACAAACTTTCTTATATCATCATATAGCTAGTCACTGTTCAAATTTCCAGTTGTCTCAAGATATCAAAAGACTTAACAGTCTGTTAAATTGAATCATACCAATAAGTAAACATAACATAATGGTTGCTCTGTCTTTTAACATCACATAATGGTTGCTCTATCTTTTAAGCCTCTCTTACTCATAGGTTCTGGAGTACTCCTCTTGGGCAGCTGTTAACAGAATACCATAGTCTGAGGGGCTTAAACAAGAACCATTTATTTCTCCCAGTTCTGGGGGCTGGGAGGTCCAAGATCAAGGCACCAGCAGATTCAGTGTCTGGCAAGGGCCCACTTCCTGATTTATAGATGGCCGTTGGATGAGGGAGTTCTGTGGGGTCTCTTGTTTAAGAGCACTCATCCTATTCATAAGGGCTCTACCCTGATTGCCTAATCATCTCCCAAAGGCTTTGTCTCCAAATAGCACTACATTGGTGACGAGGTTTCAACATTTGAGTGCTAGAGGAACACACTTAGGACACAGCGGCTCCCTTCCAACACTTTAAATTTTCATGTAATTTATTTGTTGAAAAAAGTAGGTTGTTTGTCCTGTAGAGTTTTCTATACTCTGAATTTTTGCCTTCATTTTTGAAAGACATTTTCTGCTATATAAAATATTTCAGATTGGCAGTTATTTTTCTTCAGCATTCCTTTATTTCTGGGTTCTGTTTCTTTTCTGCTGGAAGGACAGCTTTAAGTTTAGCTGTTGCTCCTTTGAATATAACATGTCTTTCTTCTCTGGCTGCTTCTTGGATTTTCTTTGGTTGCTTTGTTGTTGTTCAGCTGCTCAGTCATGTCCGACTCTTTGCGACCCCATGGACTGCAGCATCCCAGGCTTCCTGGTCCTTTACTATTTCCTGGAGTTTGCTCAAACTCATGCCCATTGAGTCAATGATGCCATCCAACCATCTCATCCTCTGTTGTCCCCTTCTCCTCCTGCCTTCAATCTTTCCCAGCATCAGGGTCTTTTCCAATGAGTTGGCTCTTCACATCAAGTGGCCAAAGTATTTGAGCTCCAGCTTCAGCATCAGTCCTTCCAATGAATATTGAGGGTTAATTTCCTTTAGGATTGACTGGTTTGATCTCCTTACTGTCCAGGGACTCTCAAGAGTCTTCTCCAGCACCACAGTTCAAAAGCATCAGTTCTTCGTCAATCAGCCTTCTATATGGTTCAACTCTCACATCTGTACATGACTACTGGAAAAACCATAGCTTTTACTATACAGACCTTTGTCGGCAAAGTTATGTCTCTGCTTTTTAATACGTTGTCTAGGTTTTCAGTTCAGTTCAGTCACTCAGTCATGTCCGACTTTGCGACCCCATGAATAGCAGCACGCCAGGCCTCCCTGTCCACCACCAACTCCCGCAGTTCACTCAGACTCACGTCCATCGAGTCAGTGATTCCATCCAGCCATCTCATCCTCTGTCGTCCCCTTCTCCTCCTGCCCCCAATCCCTCCCAGCATCAGAGTCTTTTCCAACGAGTCAACTCTTCGCATGAGGTGGCCAAAGTACTGGAGTTTCAGCTTTAGCATCAGTCCTTCCAAAGAAATCCCAGGACTGATCTCCTTTAGAATGGACTGGTTGGATCTCCTTGCAGTCCAAGGGACTCTCAAGAGTCTTCTCCAATACCACAGTTCCAAAGCATCAATTCTTTGGCGCTCAGCTTTCTTCACAGTCCAACTCTCACATCCATACATGACCAGTGGAAAAACCATAGCCTTGACTAGACGGACCTTTGTTGGCAAAGTAATGTCTCTGCTTTTCAACATGCTATCTAGGTTGGTCATAACTTCTCTTCCAAGGAGTAAGTGTCTTTTAATTTCATGGCTGCAGTCACCATCTGCAGTGATTTTGGAGCCCAAAAAAGTAAAGTCTGACACTGTTTACCCATCTATTTCCCATGAAGTGATGGGACCAGATGCCATGATCTTCGTTTTCTGAATGTTGAGCTTTAAGCCAACTTTTTCACTCTCCTCTTTCACTTTCATCAAGAGGCTTTTAGTGTCTAGGTTTAGTTGCTGGTTTTTGCAATTCTTCTATAGTGTGCCTGATAGGGATTTAATTTCCCTTTAGGGTCTGTGACATTTCTTGAATTTGTAGCTAAATATTTCTCATAGGTTTTGGAAAATGGTGGGCTATTAACTTTGCAAATATTGCTTCTGCCACAATCGTTCGCCTCTCCTCCTGGGAAAGCAAATATTTTCTGTCAAATTTTGTCATCACATCCCCTATGTCTCGATATATACCTCTTTTATATATTTCTGTGCTTTAAAATGTATTGATATATCTTTACTTCAGCATGGAAAGTTTATTTACCCTTTCCTTTCTTTGCTCCTTTCCAATCTACTGTTAAAATTTTCTGTTAGGTGTTTCAATTATTTTATTTTTTACTCTTAAAGATTTATTTGACTTCTTTGTAAAGGTTCCAGGTGTCTGGTGAAATTCTACGTGTCTTCCATTTTCTTGAATATACCATACAGTTATTTTAAAATTCAATTGAGAAAATTCCAATACTGGGAATTGTGTAGGTCTGTTTGACTGGTTTTCCTCTCATTTTTTATTTTCTGACTTAGTATTTGGTTGCTGTTTATTTTTATGTCTTGGTTTTATTAGGTTGTTTCTCTTGGTATGCATTGTAATTTCTTACTGCATGCCATGCACACTGAATGAAAATTTTAAAGATAATCTGAGACTCTATATAATATCTTCCTCCAGAGAGCGTTTACTTATACTTCTGGCAGGCAACTAAACAAAGACAGATGAAGGATTGAATTACTTAAAGGCTGGGTTTCAGTCACTGAGTGGGCTCATCTCTTTTTGGTTCACACTTATTAAGAAAATGGAGTCTTTACAATGACCTTAATCGAAAGCTTAAATTGATTATCAAGGATCCTGCACTGATACTTAGTTTTTAATCTCTCCAAACTCATGATAATACTGTGGAATACTGAGCTCAACTTCCTGGATTCTCAGTGATAGCTTTCATATCAGCAAATCCTCAAGAGGAAAATTGGCACTGAATGCTGGGCTTAGTTCTACTCCTTTCTGTAGGATCTGGGTCAGTAAAGTCTAGGCTGCCTTCCTATTTTCCCAACACCTTCTTGCAGATGAATACTGTAGGCAATATTCCTACTGTATTAAAAAAAAATTTTTTTTAATCCATCCAGCTTTATAGTTCTTGGTGAGGTGGTAGTGGAAGGTATGATGTAAGCTAATCTGTCATAGAAGCAAAACTTCTTGCTTTATTAAGTGTTTAAAAATCCATGATAAAATATTTGCATATAATTTTTACTTCATGGCTACATTTTTCCAATAAATGGTCTCACTCTGCCATTAGCTATCACTATTCCTTTCTCCCTTTCTGGTATGTTTGTAGAGATCTTGTGCTAGTTTATTTTTGATTACTCAGTTTGAAGGAGGTGAATTTATCCTAGAAGAATTATTAACAGGTTTGTGAAGATGAGAGGCCATGGGATGGTTAAACTTGACTAGGTCACAGGGTGCCTAGACATCTGCTTACACATTGTGCTGGTATCTTTGAAGGTGTCTCTGGGTGAGATTAACATTTGAATCAATTGACTGAATAAAGCAGATTACCCTTCATAATGTGAGTGGACCCTATTCAATCAGTTGAAGGCCTGAAAAGAAAAAAAGGCTGACTCGAGTGAGTAAGAGGGAACCCCTCCTGCCTGATTGCCTTCAAGCTGCTTTCACTTGTCTTCGGTTTCTTACTGAAACACTGGCTCTTCCTGGGTTTGGAGCCTTCACTAGCTTTTGGACTAGAATTACATCACTGGTTATCTTGGTTCTTAAGCCCTTTGGACTTGGACTAAACTGTCTCTCCAGCTTACAAACGGCAGATCTTGGAACACAACTTAGCAACTAAACAACAATTATAGACAAGTGAGCCAATTCCTCACAGTAAACATTTTTATACATAATACATGTGTGTGATTATCTGCGTGTATGTATATAAGGGTGTGTATGTATATATAATCTCTTATTGGTTCTGTTTTTTTTTTTTTTGAAATACAGTTGACTTACAGTGTTGTGTAGTTTCTGATGAAATCACATCAGCAATATGACCCAGATAAATCTATATCTATCTATAGAGCGAGAACCTTTCCATATTCATTCCATTGTAGCTTATTACAAGATATTGATATTCCCTGTCCTATACAGTAGAATCTTGCTGTTTATATATTTTATATATAGTAGTTTGTATCTGTTAATCCCAAATTCCAAATTTATCCCTCCCTTTGTCCTTTTCCCTTCGGTAACCCTAAGTTTGCTTTCAATGTCTACGAGTCACTTTCTGTTTTGTAAATAAGTTCATTTGTATCAGTTTTTAAGATTCCACATATAAGTGATATTAAATGATATTTGTCTTTCTCTGTATGACTTAACTTCACTTAGTACATAATCTCTAAGTTCATTCATGTTGTGGCAAATGACATTATTCCATTCTGTTTAATGGCTGAGTAGTATTTCAGGAAAAAGAATGAAATAATGTCATCCGCCACAACATGGATGGACTTAAAGATGAACACTAAGTGAAGTAAGACAGAGAAAGGCAAATATCATATGATGTCAATTATATGTGAAATCTTAAAAAATGATACAAATGAACTTATTTACAAATTTTCTAATGGCTGAGTAGTATTCCATTCCCTTTCATGGATCACAGCCTTGTTGTGGTGAAAGGGTTTGCATAGCTCAAAGGAGCTATGAGCCGTGCTGTGCAGGGCCACCCAAGATGGGTATAATGAAGAGTTTTGTCAAAACGTGGTCCACTGGAGGAGGAATGGCAAACCACTCCAGTATTCGTGCCTGGAGAACCTCATGAACAGTATGAAAAGGCAAAAAGATGTAGGGCAATTACTAATAGGTCCAGAAAGAATGAAATGGGTGTGCCAAAGTAGGAACAATGCTCAGCTGTGAATGTGTCTGCTGGTGAAAGTAAAGCCCAATGCTGTAAAGAACAATATTAGATAGAAACCTGTAATGTTAGGTCTGTAAATCAAGGTAAATTGAACATAGTCAAGCAGGACATGGCAAGACTGAACATGGATAGCTTAACAATCAGTGAACTGAAATGAACAGGAATGGGTGAATTTAATTAAGATGAACATTATATCTACTCCTGTGGGCAAGAATCCCATAGAAGAAATGGAGTAGCCCTCATAATCAGCAAGAGTCCAAAATGCAGTACTCGGGTGCAGTCTCAAGGCAAAGCATTCAACATCACAGTAATACAATTCTATGCCCCTACAACCAATGCCAAAGAAGCTGAAGTTGAACAATTCTATGAAGACCTAGAAGACCTCCTAGAACTAACACCAAAAAAAAAAAAAAAAAAAAGATGCCCTATTCATCAGGAGATTAGAATGCAAAAGTAGGAAGTCAAGAGATACCTGCAGTAACTGGCAAGTTTAGCCTTAGAGCACAAAATGAAGCAGGGCAAAGGCTAACAGAATTCTTCCAAGAGAACACACTGGTCATAGAAAACACCAGCCAGACATCCTGGAGTGTGAAATCAAGTGGGCTTTAGAAAGTATTATTATGAACAAAGCTAGTGGAGGTGATGGAGTTCCGGTGAGCTATTTAAAATCCTTAAAAATGATGCTGTTAAAGTGCTGCACTCAATATGTCATCACATTTGGAAAACGGCAATGGCCACAGGATTGGAAAAGGTCAGTTTTCATACCAATCCCAAAGGAAGGCAATGCCAAAGAATGTTCAAACCACCATACAATGGTACTCATTTTCTATGCTAGCAAGGTAATTTGCAAAATCCTTCAGCAGTATGTGAACCAAGAACTTTCAGATGTATAAGCTGAGTTTTGAAGAGGCAGAGGAACTAGAGATCAAACTGCTGACATTCACTGGATCACAAAGAAAGCAGGTGAATTTCAGAAAAATATCTACTTCTGTTTCATTGATTATTCTAAAGCCTGTGACTGTGTGGATCACAACAGACTGTGGGAAATTCTTAGAGAGATGGGTGTAACAGACCACCTTACCTGTCTCTTGAGACACCTGTATGTGCGTCAGGAAGCAACAGTTAGAGCTAGACACAGCACAACACACTGGTTCCAAATTGGAAAAGGAGTAAAAGCCTATATATTGTCACCCTTATCACAGCTTACATATGTACTTCTCTGCATCGTACATCACACAAAATGCCAGGCTGGATGAATCACAAGCTGGAATCAAGACTGCTGGGAGAAATATCAACAACCTCAGATATGCAGATGATACCACTCTAATAGCACAAAGTGAAGAGGAACTAAAGAGACTCTTATGAGGCTGAAAGAGGAGAGTGAAAAACCTGGGTTGAAACTCAACAGGAAAAAACTAAGATTATGGCCTGTGGTCCTATCACTGCATGGCAAACAGAAGGGGAAAAAGTACAAGTAGTGACATATTTTATTTTCTTGGGCTCCAATTTCACTGTGGACAGTGACTGCAGCCATGAAGTTAAAAGATGCTTGCTCCTTGGAAGGAAGGTTATGACTAACCTAGACAGCATATTAAAAAGCAGAGACATCACCTTGCTGACAAAGATCCACATAGTTAAAGCTATGGTTTTTCCAGTAGTCATGTACGGATGTGAAAGTTGGACCATAAAGAAGACTGAGCACTGAAGAAGTGACGCTTTTGAATTGTGCTACTAGAGAAGACTCTCAAGAGTCCCATGGACTGCAAGATCAAACCAGTTAATCCTAAAGGAAATCAACCCTGAATATTCATTGTAAGGACTGATGTTGAAACTGAAGCTCCAATACTTTGGTCATATGATACGAAGAGCCAACTCACTGAAAAAGACCCTGATGCTGGCAAAGATTGAGGGCAAGAGGGGAAGCGGGTGGCAGAGGATGAGATGGTTAAATAGTATCACCAATTCAATGGACTTACATGTGAGCAAACTCTGCGAGATAGCAGAGAATAGAGAAGCCTGGCATGCTGCAGTCCATGGGGTTGCAAAGAGCTGAACAGGACTTAGCGGCTAAAGAACAACAAAGTATTCAATTTCATATATATCAATATATACCACATCTTCTTTAACTATTCATTTGTTGATGGACATTTAGGTTGCTTCCATATCTTGGCTACTGTGAATAGCACTGCTATGAACACTGAGGTACATTACCTTTTCAAATTTGAGTTTCTCCAGATTTATGTTCAGGAGTGGGATTGCTGGATTGTATGCTAATTCTATTTTTAGTTTTTTAAGAAACCTCCATCCTGTTTCCCATAGTGCCTGCAACTGTCTACATTCCCACTAACACTGTAGGAAGGTCCCCTTTCACCACATACTCTCCAGCATTTATTCTTTGTAGACTCTTTGATGATGGTCATTCTGACTGGTGTGAGGTGGTATCTCACTGTAGTTTTCACTTGCATTTTCTCTAATAATTGGCAGTGTTGGGCATCTTTTCATGTGTAATATTTTCTATGGAGAAATGCCTATTTAGGTCTTCTGACCATTTTTTGATTGGGTTTGTTTTTGTTATTGAGTTATCTGAGCTGTTTGTATATTTTGGAAATTAAGCCCTTGCTGGTTGCATCATTTGCAAATATTTCTTTCCCAGTCCACAAGTTGTCTTTTCATTTTATTTATGGTCTTCTTTGCTGTGCAAAAGCTTTTAAGTTTAATTAGGTACCATTTGCTTATTTTTGCTTTTATTTCTATTGCTTTGGGAGACAGACCTAAGAAACTACTGCTATGATTTACATCACAGAATATTTTTCCTATGTTCTCTTCTAGGAGTTTTATAGTATCATGTCTCACATTTATTTTTTCTCCCATTTAATTTCCTTGGCACTTTTGCTGAAAATCAATCAACTATAAATATGACATCTTATTTTTGGACTCTACTCTCTTTCGTTATATCAAGGTTGTTGTTCAGTTGCTCAGTTGTGTCTGACTCTTTGCGACCCCATGGACAGCAGCACACCAGGCTTCCCTGTCCTTCACCATCACCCAGAGCTTGATCAAACTCATGTCCATTGAGTCGGTGATGCCATCCAACCATCTCATCCTCTGTCGTCCCTTTCTCCTCCTGCCCTCAGTCCTTCACAGCATCAGGGTCTTTTCCAACTGGTTGGCTCTTTGCAGCAGGTGGCCAAAGTATTGGAGCTTCAGTTTCGGCATCAGTCCTTCCAATGAATATTCAGAGTTGATTTCCTTTATTAATCTTTTGATTACTGTAGATTTACAGTAAGTTTCAAACTTTGGTAGTATAAACTCTTCAACTTTTATACCCACTCCCTGAAATATTTTTGATCTTTTTGTATACCCATATACATTTAAGAATAAGCTTGTCACTTCTAACAAAAAAGCCTATATAATCTTTATAGGGACTTCCTTGAATCTACAGATTAGAGAACTGCAGTCCTAACAATACACAGTATCTCTCTCCATTTGTTTAGACATTCTTTAATTTAACTCAGCAATGTTTTGCATTTGTCTTCCTTGGCACCCCACTCCAGTGCTCTTGACTGGAGAATCCCATGGACGCAAGAGCCTGGAAGGCTGCAGTCCATGGGGTTGCTGAGGGTCGGACATGACTGAGCGACTTCACTTTCACTTTTCACTTTCTTGCATTGGAGAAGGAAATGGCAACCCACTCCAGTGTTCTTGCCTGGAGAATCCCAGGGATGGGGGAGCCTGGTAGGCTGCTGTCTATGGGGTCGCACAGAGTTGGACATGACTGAAGTGACTTAGCAGTAGCAGTTAACTCTGGGAACTCTGAAATTACTATTTTCGATAACTGTGTCCACTATGAAACTTTTTTTTTTTTTTTTTTTGGAGAGGATGCATCAATCTCTTGATGTTAACATAGCCAGAGGTATACCAGCTGTTTTTGAGAATGTTTTTTGCAGATGTAGTGTCTTCACTAATTCCCACAACACATCATTTTTTGATCACCATTGCTTTTGACAGCCCATCCAAATGATTTGTGGTTGGGGTTTCAGCTGGAGATTTGCAAAAAGAGGAGGAAATACAGATTTTTGTACTGTCATGTTACAATAGTTACAAGTAGTCTCAAACAGATTTGTTTAGTATTTGTCAGAAAAAGCTAATTTTTTCATTCTTACTAAACAAAAGCATGGGCTCTGGAGCCAGACTACCTGTGTTCTAATCCCATTCTGCCATCCCCTAGTTGTGAGATTAGTAGAGTAGCTTAATCTCCCTTTTGCCTCAGTATCTGTAAAATGCTAAGAAAAATAGGGTATACCTGAAAGATTTATTGTGAGGATTAAATGATTTATATAAAGTAAATTAGGAGGGTAAAAAGTAAACTTTACTTAAGTATTGGCTCATTTTGCATATTTGAGAATAAGATTTTACTATTTGTGAACTGACATATTTGGTTTATGATAATTATAAGACTACATAGGATATGGAAGAGTGCTCATGTTTTAAGTGAAAAGGCAGATTAGAAAATATAATGTATATATGACTGAAATTATGTAATAATATGTGTACCAACCAACAGAACCTGGAAAGGAACATATAGAAGTAAAATAGCTGTTTCAGGTTGATGAAATCATAGGTAACTTCTATGTTGAATATTGCCCATACTTTGTATAAGTTTGATTTTACTCAAACTAATTATTTAAAAACAAGATACAAATGATCATCTTTTCTCACTGGAAACCATTTACTTCCACTGCGTGGCACAGATGGCGATTTTACTTGCAATAAGTTACCTTTAATAGAAACTTTGAATACAGACTTCTGAAAATATCAATAAGGTTTTTTCTATTTAATTTTTATTTTTGAAGTTAAAAAACCTGATTGTGAGAATCTACTAGTTATCCAAGTTTCAAAATTAACACGCTAATTGCTTTTTGGTTGCTATATCTGAAGTTGGGTGAGAAGGAATTTGGTTCTCTTCCAGCTGAGACAGCTGGTGTAGCAATGGCAAAGGTATTCTTTGGTTATTTCTCTTGGGGAAAATATTCAATGTAATCAAACAAACAAAAAATAAATAAATTGAAAGAAAGTGAAAATATGCAGTGGGCTGAGTAAGAAGCAGAAAAGACAACTGAAACTAAATACAAGGAGCAAAAATAGAGAAGAGGTTCAAACAGGAGACCCAGATCCTCTCCTAATTCTCAAGGAACAAATATTTCCTTGTTATCATTTGTCATTGAATGCTCTCCAACCATTATGATTTGCTGTCAAAGTTCTACTCAAATTCTCTTTCATATCTTTCAATTTAGCAAGACAAGCTAATGTTCTATTTTTTATAAAATTAGGAGATAGGTTTTTATCTTTCAGATCTCATCAAAATCAAGAGTATCATTTAAAAATTATTTCTAAAGATGTGTTTCTGGTAAGCTCACCAGAACATTATGGTTAATCATGAAATAAAGCCAAGGGGTGAATACAAAATTTGATCTGTACTCAATCTGATTATATCACAAGTCAATTTTTCTTCAACTATAATACCATCTTTTACTAGGTAATTTGCTTAGAAATTCTATATGAAGCAGCCTTCTAGACTTTAATTATATTTCTTACCTCAAGATAACTCTTAACAGAATCTTAAAATTCTGTCTTGTAGACAAAAATGATGCTCAATTTTGCAGTCATATGATACAAGTCCATTCAATAACAATTATGTGACTTATTTGGATAAAGTTTAAATAGTACTAGTTTTTAAGATATTTTACTTTTGGTTTTACTGTGTCTTCGTTGCTGTGTGCAGGCTTTCTCTAGTTGCGGGGAACGGGGGTTCTCGCCGTGTGGTGCGCAGGCTTCACATTGCAGTGACTTCTCTAGTTGTGGAGCTGGGGTTGTAAGTGCGTGGGCTTCAGTAACTGTGACTTGGCGGCCCTAGAGCACACAGGCTTCAGCAGTTGTGACTCACGGACTCTAGAACGTGGGCTCGTAAGCTGTGGTGCACACACCTAGCTGCTCCACAGCATGTGGAATCCTCCTGGACCAGGGATCAAACCTGTGTCGCCTGCGTTGGCAGGTGGATTCTTATCCACTGAACCACCAGGGAAGCGTTATTAGTTTTATTTTAGTGGAAATAACTAACAGCTCTTCACACCATATTCATAGTCTAAAATAATTTATACTACTTAGTATTTGGTCATTTTCCAGTGTTTGTATGCATCAGCTTTGCAAGCACAAAATAAACTAACAGAGTTCTTTCTCAAGTGGCTTGCAACCAAACAAGCAAAGTTATTTTTAAATGCTTACAAAGTTGAATAATCATGGGAAAAATAGTGAGAGAAACGAAAATAAATATGGAATATGTTGGAAATTAAGATAGAATGAAGAGTCTTTTTTGTGTGATTATTTAGCCATTGTCTTTCAATCTGTTGTTGAAATGACTAATTAAACATAATACTTTGGAAAATATTAGAACTCATTATAAAGGACAATTATCCAAACCTTATTTATAAGTAAGTACAACCATTAAAATTGCAGATTAACATTAGGATTTCTGAGATGTTAACAAATCACACAATTGCAGAATGATGGCAATTTAAGAAATCTGAGATACTAAATGGAAAAAGATTCCCTTAAGTATCTGAAATTTTGTTCATAAATCTAGTTGTTGTAATCTAGGTTTAGTGTATGGTTCAGCCCTTTGTTTGTGCTATAGGTTTTAGACAGAGTTGGTTTCTTTGGCTTCTTACATACCAATGGTATTATTTGTAGCTATTATCAGTTCTCCATCATGAATAGGATCAGAAATGTCAAAATTTCTCTAGTTTGGCTTAATTGTTCCTGTACTTGCCAAAGGCAGGCCCTAACTTAGCTAGCCGTGACATTGTAAGTGACGAATTTGAAAGAAATGAGTAAAAGAGATGGAAAGTGAAACAAAGAACAAGGGCTCAAAAAATACTGGGACGAAGAACAAGACAAGGTGAGCCACGTCCTTTCTCCAGAAGACTCCTGTAAAGATTGGTAAAATGAAACATTGGCTTTTCACAGAAGCAATCTTTGATATAAGGAGAAATATAAAAAAAAATGTATATCAAATATAAAATTATATCTACAACTACTATGGCAGTATTGAATATCTAGCATGTGTCAATAAACATAAATGAGATTGAATCACTCACCTTATCAAGCTCACTTGTCAGTTTTTTATTTTCTTCAGTTAGTAACACTTTTTCTCGTTCATACTGTTGCTTGAATTCATTTTCAAATTCTTCCCTTTCACTTTGACTAATACAATTCAAAATATGCAAGAAAAAAAGGAGTTGAATTAAAACTAAAATAATGGTATTGTATCATATGCTCTATTCTGAAAAACCACTCTCAATTGCTCCAAATCCCGATCCTTTCCCTTAAACTCAAGAAATCTCAATCATTTCCTTTTAATTAATAAATAGATTTGTCTGCTTAATAACATTTATTTTGTTGTTCATTTGAAAATCTGAGGAAGACATCCTGATTATGCTCACCTTATTTGGCTGTGTATATGCTAGGAAGTATGGGAACATAAGGAAGCAAGGGGAAAAGGAGGATACAGGGACCACAATATGATTCTACACTCGGGTCTAGATTGCATAGAAAATTCAAGAAAACTCGAATTATACTACCAACAGTTCTCTCAATACACTCAGGCCATCCTTCCCTAATTCCTTCTTTCCTTATTCCCTACGTACCTACCAATCTACATGTATATACATATAACACATTAAATGTTATAAAACTTGTTTAGTTCTGGGGGACAGAACTGATTAACCCTTAGAGCTAAACACAATTCTAACAAACTTTTTCAACACCTCCCTTTCACTTTCATGCATTGGAGAAGGAAATGGCAACCCACTCCAGTGTCCGTGCCTGGAGAATCCCAGGGATGGGGGAGCCTAGTGGGCTTCTGTCTATGGGGTCACACAGAGTTGGACACGACTGAAGTGACTTAGTAGCAGCAGCAGCAAGGGAGACAGGGGAATCAGTTTTTGAATACTGAATTGAAGTGTAGAGAAGAGCCTTATCTCTACTGCAGTTTGATGGAGAAAGTTGGTTAGCAGCAAATAAATTTCAAAGTGAAGTAGTTCTCGATAATTCTATAATTGCTTCCAAGTCAACAAAGAACATAAATAATGGTTGATTTAAAAATGTAATCTTAAAAATCCCTTTATCACTAAATTATTGAATGTAAATTAAATTATAATTAAATGATTAACTTCTAGGAAAATAAACATTTTGTGTCCAAGCAAATGTGTCACTTTATTATCTACAATCAAACTGTGAAATTCAGTTATGTTTAGAATCTTTCTAGATTCAGAAGCAACAAAAACAACTTAAAAAAATATGAAAAACTACAAAGATGCATTCTTTCAGAAATATAAGTAGATGAAAGTAAATTGAGTAAAATTTCTATAAAGGGCTTCCCTGGAGGCTCAGTGGTAAAGAATATGCCTGCCAATGCATGAGACATAGATTTGATTTCTGGTCTGGGAAGATCCCACATGCCTCAGAGCAACTGAGCCCATGCACCACAACTACTGAGCCTGTGCTCTGAAACCTGGAAGCCACAGCTACTGGACCCACGTGCTGCCAACTACTGAAGTCCAAAGGCTCTAGAGTCTGTCCTTGGCAACAAGAGAAGCCACTGCAAGGAGAAGCCCTTGCATTGCAACTCGAGAGTATCTTCTGCTCACCGCAACTAGAGAAAAGTCTGCACAGCAATGAAGACCCAGCACAGCCAAAAACATTTTTTCTATATGAAACCATTTTTGTTTTTTCCTATTAGCATTAAACATAAGTCTCTGCCATACTTAAACAAAAAAGAAAGTGAAAGTGTTACTCAGTCATATCCAACTCTTTTAGATCCCATGGACTGTAGCCAACCAGGCTCCTCTGTCCATGGAATTCTCCAAGCAAGAATACTAGAGCAGGTTACCAGTCCTTTCTCCAGGGAATCTTCCTGATCCAGGGATTGAACTCACATTTACTGCATTGCAGGCAGATTCTTTACTGTCTGAGCCAATGTGCTGAGGGTCTACTATAGATGGCAGTGGTTTAGTCGCTCAGTTGTGTCTGACTCTTGCAGCTGCATGGACTGAAACCCACCAGACTCCTCCATCCATGGAATTTCCCAGGCAAGAATACTAGAGTGGGTTGCCACTTCCTTCTCCAGGGGATCTTCCCAACCTGGGGAGTGAACCCAGGTCTCCTGCTTTGCAGGCAGTCCCTTGCATTGCAGGCAGTCCCTTGCATTGCAGGCAGATTCTTTACCGACTTAGCCACTTTCCTGGTCTTCCTGTTCACTGGCAACCACCTTGAAATCTTGAGAGACTGCCATATTCACTTAACTCCTTGCCTAATTTTTCCTCCCTGTGCCAAAATCTGGCTTCTGCTGTCTTCACCAAAAAAAAAATGCTGTCTCAAACCTATTGTTCCAACTGTTACTATATCCAATCTACCGGCTACCTTTGACACTGTCCCCAATTCCCTCTCCTGAAATGCAGTCTTCCCCTGGCTCCAGGGATGCCCACTCTCCTGATTTCTGCCTACATTTTGACTTTATAGCTGTCTTTGTGAGCCCCCGCCATCCCCTCTTTCCTCCACATAAATGCCAATACTCTCAGGTATTCTGTCTCAGGTGCTCAACTTTTCTTTACACGTTCTTCCTGAGCTACGGCATCTATTATATTACCTGATTTCAATGATCATCTATTATGCTGAATTTACATCTGAATCTACACTGGAGATGAATTAGAACTAATTAAACTACTTCAATCTACACTGGAGGAGGAAATGGCAACCCACTCCAGTATTCTTGCCTGGAGAATCCCATGGACAAAGGAGCCTAGCAGGCTACAGTTCATGGGTTTGCAAGAGTTGGACACAACTTAGCGACTAAACCACCACTACATTGGAAGCTTTTCTGGGTTTCAAATTGTCTACCTGATATCTCCTCAAACTGTCTCCTAAGCACCTCCAATTCAACATGCCCAACCCTAATAACAGATAATCAAGTTACCATCAACCCCACCTTCCTTTCCCTATAACCATATATTCGACTTACTCTTCTCTTACTATAGGAAAAAACATAGCTAAGGTCAACCTCTTTGCTTATGTGCCTGCTCAAGTACACTTTTCCCTCTCTGTCTGAATCATCTACTGGGTGCTTTCTACCAGATTACAAGCATGGTGTTATTTTTGAGATAAATTTCTCCTCCAATTATTATTTCAGCTTTTACTACTTCTTGTTCTTGCAATGAAAGACTTCCAATAATAACAGTGTTATCTATACCCTGTCTCCAAACACTCTCCTTCAAGTCTTCAGATCCATTAGGGGTTTTTTGGCCACTGAAATTGTTCTTATCAAAGTCACCAATGACCTTCATATTTGATTCAGACCTCATCTAATTTGACATGCAGACAGATTTGATACACATTCATCCTAACATCAAATCTGGGCACCAAACTTGCCTGGTCTTCTTCCTATCATTCTTCCTGGCTCTTTCTTATCCACTTTGCTGTTTCTTCCTCATTTCCCAGCTTCTAAAGATTGGAGCTCCAGGGTACAGTCCTAAGTCTTCTTTTTCATCCATATTCATTCACTAAGTGATCTCATATAGTCTCACCCCTTTTGATATCGTGGGAGTGATAGATACCCCCAGGATTTATTTCCAGCCCTGAAATCCAGACTTGTTTATATGATGACCTATTAGACATTTCCACCTGTATGTCTAAAAAGCATCTCACACATAATCTGTATAAAATGAGCTTCTGATATTCTCATCCCAAACTTACTTCTTTTGTAGTCTTCCTCTCTAAATGGTAACTATATTCTCTTAATTGCTAAGGCCCCAAACTGTAGTATCACCCTTGATTTTTCATCTTTCTCTCTTATCCATATCTAGTCTATCAGCAACTATCTTTATCTTTACCTTTTCTGCCACCAACCTAGGCTCAAGCCACCTTCATCTTTCGCCTAGATTACTGCAATAGCGTTCTAAATGGTTTCCCTGCCTTTTCTCTTATCTAGTTCAGACTTTTCTTAAACTAGTCATCAGAGTAACCCTTTTAAGTCAGTTTTTGTCCATTTTCCACTCACTATCCTGCAATGCTTCCCTGCCATGGTTTTGAAAGGGAAAGTGAAAGTCGCTTAGTCGTGTCTGACTCTTTGCGACCCCATGGACTATACGGTCCATGGAATTCTCCAGGCCAGGAAATACTGGAGTCGGTAGCCTTTCCCTTCTCCAGAGGATCTTCCCAAACAGGGACTGAACCCAGGTCTCTCACATTGCAGGCAGATTCTTTACCAGCTGAGTCACAAGAGAAGCCTGCCATGGTTTTACTGTGAGTAAGTAATTGTAAGTCACTGAAAATGACATAAAACCTTACATGATCTGGCCCCCATTACCTCTCATACATATCTCTCACTATTCTTTCCCCTTAACTCTTATCTACATTGGCCTCGTTTTTAGTATTATTATTTTAATAGACTTTGTTTTTACGAGTGGTTTTAAGTTCATAGCAATACTGAAAGGAAAGTACAGAGATTGCCCATATATTCAGAGTGGTGTGTTTGTTACTATTAATGGATCTACATTAGACACATCATTATTACTAAAACTGTACAATTTATATTAGGTTGTATAGTGACATATATAGTTTTACTGTCCGAGAAATCCTCTGTACCCTGCATATTCTCCTTCCAACCCCTGCAACCACTGATCTTTTTACCATCTCAACAGACTTCTTCTTAATGTAAAATGTTCTTCTCATACATATGTAAGGACCCACTTTCTTTGGTCCTTACTGAGAAATCACCTTCTCAGTATAATTTTTCCTGGCTATCATGTGTATGTGTGTGTACAATTTAATTCTCACCCTAATGCTTCACAGTTCCCATCCTCTGCCTTACTTTTTGTTCTTGGACTTAATAATTATCTAACATATTCTGTATTTTACTTATTTTGTTTACATTTTATTTATAGTCTTTCACCATAACTAAAGGAAAGCTTCATAAGGACAGAGAATTTTTGTCTGTTCACTGCTATGTCCCCAGGGGCTATAACAGTGCTTTCACATAGCAGGTTCTAAAAAAATTGGTTGAATGAATGGACCAAACTGAATTAAACTCAAGCTGCAAATATAAGTTGAGAATGACAATAACATACATTTAGTTCCCTAAAACCTAGAAACTTGAGTATCACTGATAATTTCTTCTGCTTCTCATTTCTCATATCTGGTCATTATGTCCTCCAGGTTCTGTCTTCTCAGTAGACTTTCTGAGTTCATACGCCTTTCTCCATCTTCGCTGTCATACCTAAGGTCCCGGCACCTCATCTCTCATGGATAGATTCCTGTCTACAGTCTGCTTCTTTTAATATACACAGTAATAAGAGTGATCTTTCGAAAATATAATCATGATATTTTTCTTCACTAGTTTTAGGATAAAGTCTAACTTCCTTACATTCCTTCATGATCTTGCCTCTATTTTCCTTTCCAGTTTCATTTCTTAACACTCATCTTTATTTTTACGCCTCCACCATAATGAACACCTTTCATTTTCTAAATGTGTCATTGCTACCCTTTTCCTATAGATCTTGGCAAATTCTACTAAACTTTGCCTGGACACTCTTCCACAGCTATATATTTCTTATATCCTTGGTCTTAACTCAGAAATAATTTTTGTTCAAAAAACCCAGACACACCAAAGAAACATTTGGGAAAAAAAAGAAATAATAAACAACAACAAAAAAAACCCAAGCAGCAAAGTCACCTTGTGTGTCTCTTCTCCAAGTGTTCCTATACTTCCCATTTGCTTTCCTATGATGCTGGAATATAATCTTCTATTTACCAATCTTGACTTTGCTCTTCTTGAGGACTAGACTGTATTTACTGCCTATGTTACTTCAATCCTTGACACCAAACAGGTATTCAACAAATAATTATTAGAGGAGTAAATAACTTCTTACCTCTCTCTCCTGTTTTTTTCCAATTTGTCTTTCAAAATCATAATTTCTTTGTTGAGAGCAAGTTGTTGGCCTTCTGAATCATGTAATTCTTTCTTCAGATTTTTAATTTCATTTGCATGTATTCCTTCTCTCTTGGACAATTCTTCTTCGTAAAAGATACTTTTCTTTTCCAAATCAGTCTTTAGTTTGGTTATTTCTTGCTGATGTTCTATGCTGCATACTCCTGGTGAATAACTAATTTGTTTTTGCTATAGAAGTAATAATACAAGATTAGTTAATTTGTAAGAATAATAAAATATCAAATAATAACTATAATACAAAGGACTGTTCATGGAAACGAATATTACTTTTGCATATTATTATATAGACTAATACTTTATTAAGGCTGTTAACTTTCGTCTGCCATATGTTACTAATATTTTTCTAAGTGTGTATTCCTTTATTGTTGTATTCTAGTCTCCTTCACACCAGCATTAAATATTTATCTATATTTCTAATGGTACTTATATAATCATTTGTTTTACACTTAAATTTCTAATTTATATATAACATTGTTTGTGTATGTTAGGGAAAAATCTAACTGCATCCTGTTTCTGATGTGAAACTAATAAAATGTTATAAACACTTTTGTGTCTTTAACAGAGTAAACTGGGGGAGAGGTGGTAGAGCTAGAATGCACAAAAAGAAACGGGAAAAGGATTCTGCAATAGTCCAAGGAGAAATGACAAAGGTCTAATCTAACATCCCTGTAGCCATTCTAGGGAAAAAATGACACGATTCTTTGCATTTAGGTAGGGTAGTAAGAAGGAGAAATTTGGTTGAAATCCATCTTTTTTAGAAATTAGGTTGAAATATACTCTTGGTATCAAAGAGAAACGAAAATGTAAAGTCCAACGGCTCTTCCAAGTAGTGCTTAAGGTAAGCAGAAGCATACAGTCAAAGGTTATGACTATAAGATTTCCTGAGTTTTGTACCTTTTCTATTTTGTTATATGCAACTTTCCCAGATGATCCACAATAAAACTTTTAGAATCCAAAGAACCTTTGAGATTATACTTAGTGACAACAAGGAATCATAATCTAGAGGGTAGTGCGTTCTTTTTTTGAAGTCTGTATTAGGGTAGGGACATATCCCGGAGTAGAAGGACATGCACTCATCTTCCTGACAGAACACCAAAATCGCAATTAGCTGCTCAACAACCATCAACAGGAGAATGTTGGACCCACCAAAAAAGATACCCCACAACCAAAGGCAAAAGAGAAGCTACAGCAAGATGATAGGAGGGGGACCATAAAGAAGACGGAGCACTGAAGGACTGACGCTTTTGAACTGTGGTGTGGGAGAAGACTCTTGAGAGTTCTCTAGATTTTAAGGAGACCCAACCAGTCAATCCTAAAGGAAATCAACCCTGAATAGTCATTGGAAGGACTGATGCTGAAGCTTCAATACTTGGGCCACCTGATGTGAAGAGCTGACTCATTAGAAAAGACCCTGATGTTGAGAAAAATTGAAGGCAGGAGGAGAAGGGAAAAACAAAGATGGTTGGATGGCATCACCAACTCAATGGACATGAGTGTGAGCAAGCTTCGGGAGTTGGTGATGGACAGAGAGGCCTGACATGCTGCAGTCCATGGGGTTGCTAACAGTCAGACACGACTGAGCAAATGAACTGACTGACTGAGGAGTGTTAATAATTTTATGTTTCACATCTAAGTCTGTGATCTATTTTAAGTGAATTTTTGTGAAGGGTGTAAGTTTTATTTATAGATTTCTTTTTTTTTTTTTTTTTGGTATGCGCCGTCTGGTTGTTCTAAACCATTTGTTAAAAAGAACATCTTTACTCCATTGCATTGCCTTTGTTTACTTTGTCCACAAAGGTTTGTCTAGTCAAGGCTATGGTTTTTCCAGTAGTCATGTATGGATGTGAGAGTTGGACTATAAAGAAAGCTGAGTGCAGAAGAATTGATGCTTTTGAACTGTGGTGTTGGAGAAGACTCTTGAGAGTCCCTTGGACTGCAAGGAGATCCAACCAGTCCATCCTAAAGGAGATCAGTCCTGGGTGTTCATTGGAAGGACTGATGTTGAAGTTGAAACTCCAATACTTTGGCCACCTGATGCGAAGAGCTGACTCATTTGAAAAGACCCTGATGCTGGGAAAGATTGAGGGTAGGAGGAGAAGGGGTCGACAGAGGATGAGATGGTTGGATGGCATCACCAACTCAATGGACATGGGTTTGGGTAGACTCCAGCAGTTGGTGATGAACAGGGTGGCCTGGCGTGCTGCATTTCATGGGGTCACAAAGAGTCAGACACAACTGAGCGACTGAACTTTTCATAGATGCTGTACCTATATATTTTCTTGTCAGTACCATACTGTCTTGATTACTGCAGCTTGATATAAATCTTGAAGTCAATATTTCAACTGTGCTCTTTTCCTTCACTATTGTGTTGGCTATTTGGGGTCTTTTGCCTCTCCATTGAAGCTTCAGGCTTAATTGGTTGATATCCACAAAAGAACTTGCTGAAATTTTGACTTACATTGCAATAAATCTATAATTGAAAGCAGGAAGAACTGACATCTTGATAATACTGAGTCTTCCTGTCCATGAAAATGGAATCTCTTCATTTATGTAGTTCTTCTTTGATTTATTTCGTTAGAGCTTTATGGTTTTCCCCATACAGATCTTAAGCATATTTTGTTACACTTATATTTCAGTATTTCATTTTTGTAGGTGCTAATATTAATAGAATTCAGTTTTAAATTTCAAATTCCATTATTCATGGTTAGTATATAAAGAAGTGACCAACCTTTGCATATTAATCTTGTACCTGCAACCTTGCTATAAATGACTTATTAGTTCCAGGAGATTTTTGTTAATTTCTTTGATTCTCTACATAGACAATCATATCACCTGCTAACCAAGATAGTTTTATGTCATCCTTCCCAATCTGGATACCTTTTTTATTTTATTTTCTTGTCTTACTGCACTAGCTAGGACATACAGTACGATGGTGAAAAGGAGTCGTGAGAGGAAAAATCTTTGTTTTCTTCTTGATCTTAGTGAAAATTTTCAAGCTTCTTTCATTAAATATCATAATCTGTATCGTTATCTGTAGGTTTTTTGATAGATAATTTGTCAAGTTTAGTCCCCCCCATCCCTAGTTTACTGAGTTTTTATCATGAATGGGTACCAGAGTTTGTCAGATGTTTTTCCTGTAGCTTCTGATATAGTCATGTGATTTTTTATCAAATCAATGATGCATTACATTAATTGACTTTTAAAGGTTGAAGCAGCCTTGCATACATACAAATGGGATAAAAGCCCATTTGGTTGTGGTGTATAATTATTTTTATATATTGTTGGATTCAATTTGCTAATATTTTGTTGAGGACTTCTCCATCTATGTCTATGACGCATGTTAGTCTGTGGCTTTGTTTTCTTGTACTTTGTCTGGTTTTGGTATTAGCGTAATTCTGGTATCACAGAATGAGTTAGGAGGTATTTCCTCTAGTTCTATCTTCTGAAAGTGACTGTAGAGAATTGGTGTGATTTCTTCCTAAAATGTCTTGTATAATTCACCAGTGAACACATCTGGGCCTGATGCTTTCTGCTCTCGAAGGTTATTAATTATTGACTCAATTTCTTTAACAAGCAGAGCCTTTTCATATTATTTACTTCTTCTTAGTCTAGTTATGGCAGCTGTGTCTTTCAAGGAGTTGGTCGATTTCTGCTAGGTTATCAAATTTGTAGGCAAATAATTAATTGTCCATAGTATTTCTTTATTAGCATTTTAATGTACATGAGTTGCATAGTGATGTCCTGTCTTTCATTTCTGGTATTAGTGTTCTCTCTCTCTTTTCTTTTTATCTTTCTATGTGTTTTATTTTACAACCAAAGTTTAAAAATATAGCAGAAAGCACAGCAGGCAAAACATTGACTAAACATATTCTTTGCAAAAAATTTACCACAGAAAATATAAAATTTTTAAGGTAATTATAAGTATACAAAATGATGTAAGTTATACTGATAGGTAATTCCCCTTTTCAAGTTTCCAGTGGAATTATTAAATTTATATACGGTTTTCAAATTTCTGAAACAAAATCTGGTCAAAAACCATAATAATAATATAATCAGACTCATCTCAATGCAAATTTAACAAAAAAATTTTTAAACAAAATGTTAACATTTGTAACCTACTGCTGTACTGAAATTCAACTATTTTATGAGGAACTTATTCCCAGAATGTAAGAATACTTCATGTTAGAAAACTTAATATGACTTCTCTCAAATATAGATAAAGGGACCCCCCCCCCCTTTTAGTATCCTAAGGTAGAAGCTAAGATGATTAATCTTAGATCTTTCTTCTTTTCTAATATATGCATTCAATGCTACAAATTTCCCTCTAAGTACTGCTTCTACTACATCTGCCAAAGTTTGATAAGTTGTGCTTTCATTTTCATTTAGTTTAAAATATTTTTAAGTTTCTCATGAGATATTTTCTTTGACTCATTTTATTTATAAGGGTGGTGCCTTATTCCCAAGTATTTTGGAATTTTCCAGCTATCTTTTCGTTATTGACATCTAGTCTGATTCCACTGTGGTCTGAGAGCAGACAATGTATGATTCCTATTCTTTTAAAATATGTTAAAGATTTGTTATGGTATGGCTTAGAATGTGGTCCATCTTGGTGGATATCCCATGTAAGCTTGAGAAGAATGTGTACTCTGCTGTTGTTGATCTATAAAAGTGAAGTTGCTCAGTCGTGTCCAACTCTTTGCCATCCCGTGGCCTGTAGCCCACCAGGCTCCTCTGTCCATGGGATTCTCCAGGCAAGAGTACTGGAGTGGGTTGCCATTTCTTCCTCCAGGGGAACTTTCCAACCCAGGGATCGAGCCCGGGTCTCCTGCGTTGCAGGCAGATGCTTTACCTTCTGAGCCACCAGGGAAGCCCCATCAGTTTAGTTCAGTCGCTCAGTCGTGTCCGATTCTTTGCGACCCCATGAATCGCAGCACACCAGGCCTCCCTGTCCATCACCAACTCCCGGAGTTCATTCAAACTCACGTCCATCGAGTTGGTGATGCCATCCAGCCATCTCATCCTCTGTTGTCCCCTTCTCCTCCTGCCCCCAATCCCTCCCAGCATCAGAGTCTTTTCCAATGAGTCAACTCTTTGCATGAGGTGGCCAAAGTATTGGAGTTTCAGCTTTAGCATCGTTCCCTCCAAAGAACACCCAGGGCTGATCTCCTTCAGAATGGACTGGTGGGAAGCCCCATAGATGTCCTTATACCCATATGATTGATGATGATGTTGAATTCAGCTGTGTACTTACTGATTTTATACCTTCTGGATCTGTCGATTTCTGATAGAGGGGTGCTGAAGTTCCCAAGTATGACAGTGAATTTATCTCTTTTTAAAGTTCTGCACTTCTGTCAGTTTTTACCGCATGCATTTTGATGCTATATTGTTACACACGTACACGTTAAGTATGCCAGGTCTTCTTGGTGACAAACAATGCCTTTCTTTACTTCTAAAAACTTTCCCCACTCCGAATATCACCCTGTTTGAAATTAATATAGCTACTCCCACTTTCTTTTGATTAATGTTATCATAGTTTCATTAAAGTCTTTTATCTTATCCATCACAGCTGTTTTCAATTCCTGGTCTGACCATTTCAACAACCCTGAGTCTGGTTCTGATGTTTGCTCTATTGTAACTATTTTTTGACTTTCAGTGTAGTATTTTCATTGTTAGGTCACCACGCTGTACTGAGTAAAAGGAACTGCTGTAAATAGGCTCTTAGTAATGTGGTGGAAGTTGTGTGGAGAGGGGAAGTGTTCTGGAACTCTAAGATTAGATATCAGTATGTTATTGAGCCTGGGCCTCTGGCCTGTGAACTAAAGACAACCTTGTCAGCTACTCTCCCCCATTTACCTGTTTGGACAGGGTGACTACAGTGGGCTGGGCTGGGTTATTTCCCTTCTCTCAAGTTAGTTAGGTCTGATAAAACCTCAGCAAGTTAGGTTCTAGTTGAAGACACACCTTGTTAACAAGGACAGACTGCTCTGGTACATTTGACAACTACTATCCCTATTGTTAGTACAAGGGGTATTTTCCTCTGACACTCACTGTAAAAACCTGGCAGAGCTCTAGGATGTAAACCTGATGAAACCATGAGGGCTCCCCAATGATGAGGGTCCCCTGGAGTTTTTGTATCTCAGACTTGTCTGCGCTGAGCCACCAGCACTTTTTCAAGTACAGTTCATGCTTCCCTGCACTGCACTGCTTTCCTACAAGGGTTCCTGCTCTCCTAAGTTGTGATTCTTTTGATCTGCATGTCACTCTCTCCAATTTGCAGGGTAGGAGTTCATTCTGTGATACTACTTTTCTTACAGTGTCAGAATTTATTTTTGGGGGCTTCAAAATCAGTGCAGATGGTGACTGCAGCCATGAAATTAAACAACGCTTACTCCTTGGAAGATAAGTTATGACCAATCTAGACAGCATATTGAGAAGCAGAGACATTGCTTTGCCAACAAAGGTCTGTCTAGCCAAGGCTATGGTTTTTCCAGCGGTCATGTATGGATGTGAGAGTTGGACTGTGAAGAAAGCTGAGTGCTGATGAATTGATGCTTTTGAACTGTGGTGTTGGAGAAGACTCTTCAGAGTCCCTTGGATTGCAAGGAAATCCAACCAGTCCATTCTAAAGGAGATCAGTCCTGGGTGTTCTTTAGAAGGACTGATGCTAAAGCTGAAACTCCAGTACTTTGGCCACCTCATGTGAAGAGTTGACTCATTGGAAAAGACTCTGATGCTGGGAGGGATTGGGGGCAGGAGAAGGGGATGACAGAGGATGAGATGGCTGGGTGGGATCACCGACTCGATGGACATGAGTTTGAGTGAACTCTGGGAGTTGGTGATAAACAGGGAGGCCTGGCATGCTGCAGTTCATGGGGTCACAAAGAGTCGGACACGACTGAGGGACTGAACTGAACTGAACTTTTCTTTCAAGTCTAAGAACTGTTGATTTTTCAATTTGTTCAGCCTTTTACTTGGTATTAGAACAAAGTGGTGATTTCCAAAGTTCTTACACGTTAGATTGGAAACTGGCAATATTCTCTAAAGTTTTAAAATGTGGGATCCTATGATCTGCAAATAGTTTTACTTCTTCATTCCCAGGTTGGATGACTTCTATTTCTTTTTCTTGTCTAATTCCTCTGGCTAGAACCACTAGCATAATGTTAAATTGCAATGGTGAAAATGGGCATCCTTGTCTCATTCCTAATCTAAGGGAAAATTTTTTTTAATCATTCACCATTGAGTATGATGTTAGCTGTGGGTTTTTCATAAATGCCTTTTCTCATGTTAAGTACATTCCATTCTATTCTTACCTTTCTGAGAGTTTTTATCAGGAAAGAGTGTTGCATTTTGTGAAATTAAGATGACCATGTGTTCCCCCTGCTCACTTTGTTTCTTTCAAGTTGATTTATTATATTGATTTATTTTCTTACATTTAACCACTCTTGCATTCCTGGGATAAACCCCACTTTGCCATGGTTTATAAGCTTTTTAATATGACTTTGGATTTGGTCTATTGGTATCTTGTTGAGAATTCATGTATCTATATTCATTAGGAATACTGGTCTGTAATTTTCTTCTTACATTATTCATGTGGTTTTGGGATTACAGCAGTGTTGGCTTTAGGGAATGAATTAGGAAGTGTTCCTTATTCTTATATTTTGTGGAAGAGTTTAAGAGGAATTGGTATTAATTCTTCCTTAAAAGTTTGGTTCAGTTCATTAGTGAACTTATCTGGTCCTGAGCTTTTCTTTGACAGGAGGTTTTTTATTACCAATTCATTCTCTTTGCCTGTTGTAAGTCTGTTGAGACTTTATATTTTATCTTGCATTTAGATAATTTGCATGCTTCTCTATCTATCCATTTCATCTAGATTACTTTGTCGGCACAGAGTTGTTTAGAGTATTCTCTTATAATCCTTTTGCTTTTTGATGACAGGTAGCAACATCCACTTTCACTTCTGATGTTAGTTACTTGCTTCCTCCCTTCCTCCCTCTCTCTGTCAAGTCTAGTTAAAGGTTTGTCAGTTTTGCTGACCTTTCAAAGAATCAACTGTGGTTTCATTCTCTTTATTATCATCCTCTTCTCGTTTTATTGTACTCTGCTCTAATCTTTATTTCCTTCCTTCTGCTAGCTTTGTTTCCTTTGCTCTTCTTTTTCTAGTTCTGTAAGATATAAAGTCGGGTTACTGATTTGAGATTCTTACTTTTTAATAGAAGCATTTATAGCTACACATTTGCCTCTGAGCACTGCCTCTGCTGCATCCCATGTGGTATTTTCATTTGATTAGCATTTTCTAATTTTCCTTGTGATTTCTTCACTTGACCCAGGGGTTGGTTAAGAGAGCCTTGCTTAACTGGCACATATTTTAACATTCCAGTTTTCCTTATGATACTGATTTCTAGCTTCATTCTATGGTGAAATTGGAGTAGATACTTTGTGTGATTTCAGTCATTTTACATTTATTGAGATTTATTTTGTGGCCTAATATCTGATCTATCCTAGACAATGTGTCAATCGCACTCGAGAAGAATATGTATTCTGCTGTTGTTGGGAGGAAGGTTCTATATATGTATTGTTAGACAACTGTATCCTTATTTATCTTCTGTCCATCTTTGGAAGTGGGGTGCTACAGTTTCTAACATTTACTCAAGAACTTTCTCTTCAATTCTATTGAAAAGTATTCTCAATGCAGTAAAAATTCCTATAACCTTTTAAAGGGGCCAAAGTAAGTTTCAAAATTTACATGTATATACCTTTAAATCAAGACATTCCCACTTTTAGAATATCTTAAAGAAATATCTTAAAGAAATGATAATAATCCTAAAATATAATGATAATATCCTAAAATTATGATAATAATCATAGCTAACAATTACCGAGCCTTTACTTTGTGCCAGGCCATGGGCTAAGTATTTCGAACGTGTTAACTAATTTATTGGGTAGTTTTATTATTACCACAAATTTTTAAAAGATACAAGAGATTATGAGTGCTTGATCAGTAGCTTAGTATATGTGATTGGAAGTCTTCAATGCAGCAGTGATTAGTAGAGGAAAAAAAAAGGAAACAAGCAGATAGAATGGTACTGAGAATTAGAAAACCTGGGTTTAAACTGTACTCTGTCATTTAAGACTGTAAATCCTAAACTCTTCTGAGTTTCACTTTTCTCAAATGCAAATAATCTCTAAGATTTCTTCTGGTTTGCACCTTCTGATTCTGGTTTTTAACAAAAGCATCTAAAATAGTGCTGGAAACAAAGCCATCCCTGACTGAAAGTTATCTGAGATGGTAATGCAATGACTTCAAATACACTAATTCTGTTCTAGAAGTCTAGATTTTTATGGAAGAAATATTTCTAATTTAGAAAGCTAAACAAGACCAGGGAATCACAATTAATCAAAACAAAACAAGAGAAACCAATCCCCAAAGCAAGAAAAAAGATCTAGTTCATACTTGTATTTAAAGCAGAGAAAACTTATTTGCAACCACTATTATTCAGTTTTCAGAGAAAAAGCAAGTTCTGGCCAATTCTACCACATCATTCATTCACTGATTTAACACACTTATTAAACAAATATTAAAAATTTGGTCCTGTGCCAGGATAATAATATACCAGCCTATGCTTTCAATAAACTAAGTCATAGTTTAGATGGGGAGACATTTTGTGAATAAGTAATTATAATAAGAGCTATTGTAAATTTATTAACAAAATTCTAAAGCACCACAGAATAAGGAATACTTAAACTTCCTCAGATGACATTCAACTTAATTCTTGTATTTGTTGGATGAATAAGATACTAGACTAGGCATGCAAGGAGTATGTGGAGGTGGTGGCTGGCAGACAATGCTGAAGAAATGGGATATGCAAAGGTCAGAGTCAGGAAAAGGCAGATATCATATTCAGATTATAATTTAGTGTTATAGAAATATGATATCCATTTGATCCTAATTCTCTCACTTTGACATACATAACATTATTATAGCTATTAGTAACTGAGCACATGCAATGTAGCAGCTTACATACATATATATATACTCCTTGTGTAAAACCAACGATATAGGGTTTTACAAATGAGAAAATTAAAGTCCAAAGAGACTAAACGTTTTATCCAGCATTAAACAGCAAGTAACTGATGAGGCCAGGCTTTAAAACCAGATAGTCCAGCTCTAGAACTGGCACAAGGATTTCCCTTCCTAAGCACTTCTGTTGAGATGTTTTAGTTCAGTTGAGTTGCTCAATTGTGTCTGACTGTTTGCGACCCCATGGGCTGCAGCATGCCAGGCTTTCCTGTCCATCACCAATTCCCAGAGCCTACTCAAACTCATGTCCATCAAGTTGGTGATGCCATCCAACCATCTCATCCTCTGTCATCCCCTTTTCTTCCCACCTTCAACCTTTCCCAGCATTAGGGTCTTTCCCAAGGAGTCAGTTCTTCACATCAGGTGGCCAAAGTATTAGAGTTTCAGCTTTAGCATCAGTCCTTCCAATGAATATTCAGGACTGATTTCCTTTAGGGTGGACTGGTTGGATTTCCTTGCTGTCCAAGAGACTCTCAAGAGTCTTCTCCAAGACCACAGTGTTCAAAAGCATCAATTCTTCTGTGCTAGCTTTCTTTACAGTCCAACTCTCACATCCATTCATGACCACTGGAAAAACCATAGCTTTGACTAGACGGACCTTTGTTGGTAATGTCTCTGCTTTTTAATATGCTATCTAGGTTGGTCATAGCTTGTCCTCCAAGGGGCAAGCATCTTTTAATTTCATGGCTGCAGTCACCATCTGCAGTGATTTTGGAGCACAAAAACAAAGTCTCTCACTGTTTTCACTGTTTCCCCATATATTTGCCAAGAAGCAATGGGACCGCACGCCATCTTAGTTTTCTGAATGTTGGGCTTTAAGCCAAGTTCTTCACTGTCCTCTTTCACTTTCATCAAGAGGCTCTTCAGTTCTTCTTTACTTTCGTAAGTGTGAAATTTCACCACTTTCATATGGTGAAAATGCCGTAAGGGTGGTGTCATCTGCATATCTGAGGCTATTGATATTTCTCCTGGCAATCTTGATTCCAGCTTATGCTTCATCCAGATCTGCATTTCTCATGATGTACTCTGCATATAAGTTAAATAAGCAGGTGACAATATACAGCCTTGACGTACCCCTTTCCCTATCTGGAACCATTCTGTTGTTCCATGTCCAGTTCTAACTGTTGCTTGTTGACCTGCATACAGATTTCTCAGGAGGCAGGTCAGGTGGTCTGGGATCACCATCTCTTTAAGAATTTTTCCCAGTTTGTTGTGATCTACACAGTCAAAGCCTTTGGTGTCATCAATAAAGCAAAAATAGATGTTTTTCTGGAACTCTCACGCTTTTCTGATGATCCAGCGCATGTCAGCAATTTGACCTCTGGTTCCTCTGCCTTTTCTAAATCCAGCTTGACCGTCTGGAAGTTCATGGTTCACATACGGTTAAAGCCTGGCTTGGAGAATTTTGAGCATTATTTTGCTAGCGTGTGAGATGAGTGCAATTGTGCAGTAGTTTGAACATTCCTTGGCATGGCCTTTCTTTGGGATTGGAATGAAAACTGACCTTTTCCAGTCCTGTGGCTACCGCTGAATTTTCCAAATTTGCTGGCATTTGAGTGAAGCACTTTCACAGCATCATCTTTTAGGATTTGCAATAGCTCAACTGGAATTTCATCACCTTCACTATTTTTGTTTGTAGTGATGCTTCCTAAGGCCCACATGACTTCACATTTCAGGATGTCTGGCTCTAGGTAAATGATCACACCATTACGGTTATCTGGGTCGTGAAGATGCTTTTTTGTATCGTTCTTCTGTGTATTCTTGCCACCTCCTAATATCTTCTGCTTCTGTTAGGTCCATACTGTTTCTGTCCTTTATTGTGCTCATCTTTGCATGAAATGTTCCCTTGATATCTCTAATTTTCTTGAAGAGATCTCTAGTCTTTCCCATTCTATTGTTTTCCTCTATTTCTTTGCATTGATTGCTAAGGAAGGCTTTCTTATCTCTCCTTGCTGTTCTTGGAACTCTACATTCAGTTGGGTATATCTTTCCTTTTCTCCTTTGCCTTTAGCTTCTCTTCTTTTCTCAGCTATTTGTAAGGCCTCATCAGACAACCATTTTACCTTTTTACATTTCTTTTTCTTGGGGATGGTCTTGATCACTGCCTCCTGTATGTCACAAACCTCTGTCCATAGTTCTTCTGGCACTCTGTCTATCAGCTTTAATCCCTTGAATCTATTTGTCACTTCCACTGTACACTCTTAAGGTATTTGATTTAGGTCATGCCTGAAAGGTCTAGTGGTTTTCCCTACTTTCTTCAACTTAAGTCTGTATCTGGCAATAAGGAGTTCATGATCTGAGCCTCAGTCAGCTCCTGGTCTTGTTTTTGCTGACTGTATAGAGCTTCTCTATCTTTGGCTGCAAGCAATATAATCAATCTGATTTTGGTATTGACCATTTGGTGATGTCCATGTGTAGACAAGACAGAGGGTCTAAGACATCTAACCACGCCTCCCATGAGATTACATCTCATCCAGATATGCAGACCTTCATAAATATTTTAACTCCTTCCTAACAGATTTCTCCACTAAACACAGTCTTCCCTTTCCTTGCAGCATGATTATGAAGTCTACACCAGCTTCCTACTGATGAGAATTAAGAATGCTATGTTTGAAGGATAGCTAGTTTTTACTCCATACCAAAAGGAACACACGACTAGTAATCCTGTTAAGCATAAAGGGGAGAAATTTAATTCAACTTGATAAATACGAAATCAAAAGTTACCTTCAGTCCCTCTAGTTCATTCTCCAGTTGCTTAGAATAGTGCTCACTCTGTTCACGCAATTTCCTGTCTTTAGATGCTTCAGCAGCCACAGCTTCTGTACGAACTTCCAGCTTTTAAAGGAAAATGAAAAAAGCCGATTTCATGATTATAATTGTTTCTCTAATAAAATGTTTTCCCCACGAGAATTTACCTTGCAATAAGGAGATAACTCAAATGTTGAAATTCATGTTAAATAACATTATCAAACTAAAAAAAACACTTTTTTCAAAAATTAAATGAAATATATATTATTTCACTAGTCTGAAAAAGCAGCTTTAATCACTACCCCATGGCCACTACAAAATTTGCCTGACTACTAACCTCTTTTTTGGCTCTTTCTGTTCTGCGCAGTTCTTGCCTTAAGCTTTCAACTTTTTGCATCACCAGGTCCACCTCTTCTTCCTTATCTCGGACATGGCGAGCAAGTTTCTGTTTTTGGGTGTGCAATTCTGTTAGCCGCTCATTGATCTCCATGAATTCCTGCATGGCCAGTTTCCTCTGACAGTGTGCGTCTTTCAGCTCTTTGGATTGGTTTTTTAATCGCTCACTAGCCTGGACTAGTTCCTACAGTTTTGTAAAAAGAATATAAGTTACCAATTCTGCAACCTAGGGACCAAATTTGGCCATCAAATTAGCTATCATGAAGCCAAGAAGAGCCAAAATTATTCACCTTGGAATAAAATTTAAAGAAATCAATTACTTTTGAACAGATACTAGTAGCATGGTGCTCTGTTCATATTCTCAATTTCTTATGCTAACATTCTAACTGCAAAGATTTAACCTGATTTACCTTAGTTTCAATAAATAAATAAAATGGTACAGAAATAAAAGATACAATGGTCAAAATAAAGATTTTGTGAAATGTAATGGCTATCTGTATGGTTTAAAAAATTGTATCAAATGATTACAAATGATAAAAACAAGGGTTATATTTGATGTGGGGGACTAACTCTTGGGCCAGCAGCAAAGAGAAAAGCTAAACTCTCTAATTAAACTGAGAAACTTAGAAGGGGCTAAAATAGACTTGGGTCAGTAGAATTACCTGCCTCCCAACAGAAAGAAATGCAAATCTTCTTTGAGGAAAAGTGTCTCAATGAAATCTAGGGTATTTTTTTTTAAGAGCATACAAATATGAGCTCACAACCATAGATTACCCAAACACCCAAAGGGCAAACAACTATAAGCAAACATTACAAACAATAAAAATAAACCCCAATTTATTTGGATATTAGAATTATCAGATACTAATATACTGCTATATATAAAATGAAGAGATGAAAGGCAATTATAAAAACAGGAGAATGGCAAAAGACTAAAATGATCAGGCAAAAGGCTACTGAAGTTGTTTATTGAACGATTTTATAGAGCATCTAGAAGTGAGAAAAGTAAGAGAGGTTATAATCACAAATCTAGAAGAAATCAAAAGAGGTAAAAGGACGCAATGAAACATTTTATGCCAATAAACTTTTCAACTTGTGAAATGAACAAATTCCTACAAAACTATATTTATCAAAACTGTTTCCAGAAGAAATAGAATGCTTGAATAGTTCTATAACAATTAAAGTAACCAAACCAATAGCTAACAAAATTTCCTCATCCCCGCCCCAGCGTGAAAGAAATCTGCAGGCTCAGATGGTTTTACAGATGATTCCCAGTGTTTCAAGGAACAAAATGTTTCTCTTATACAAATTTTTCTAGAGAACAGAAAAAGAGGCAGTGCTACTCAGTGAATTCTACGAGACCAGTATAATCTTTATATATAAATTTTTTAAAAATATGATTTGTTTTCTTATTAAAGAAAACAAATTTAAAAATCCTGAAAAAAATGACATTAGCAAATAAGTTCAGTGATATATAAAGTGGATAAACATGAACTCTGGAACTCAACTCCCTGTGTTGAAATTCCAGTTTCCCCACTTTCTATCTCTATGATCTTGAACAAATGTACTTAGCTTGTTTGTGTGGGATCTCACCATTTACATAAATACTATAACTACTGCTGCTGCTGCTGCTACTACTACTACCAATACCTAAATCACAGGGTTCTGTAAAAGATTAAATGATCTAATGTATATATAAAGCACTTAATACAGTACTATTAAAACAGATACAACATAACTGCTACCTGTATTATATTAATATTTAGCAGACAATATATGGGTAATATAGTTTTAACCCAGAAAAGCAAAAATGTTTTAACATTAGAAAAAGTCTATAAACATAAGTCAGAAAACCAATTGATTAAAGGAGAACAATTATATAATTCCATCAATGGGTATTAACAAATTCCTAGAAATCTGTTGTAGTACTGTGCAAAAAAAGCACATTTAATAAATTCAATACCCATTTTGATGAAAATGATTAGCAAAATAAGAAGATAACTTTCACCAAACACTTAGAGAAAACATTATTATTAATGATAAAATAGTAAAGGTATTTTTGTGAAATCAGGAATAAGACAGGGATGGCTGCTATCATCACCTCTATTGAATGTCATATTTGAGGTCCTAGCTTATACAGTAAGACAAGGAAAGAAAAAACAGTAAACAAATGAACAAAATTGTCATTATTTTATAAAACTTTAAAGAATCTCAAATATATTACTGCAATAAGAGTTTAGGAATGTTGCTAGGACAGAATCAGTAAGAAAGTAAAATTTTAAATGTACAATTTACTGGGGACTTCAACGGTGGCTCAGATGGTGAAGACTCTGCCTGTAATGCAGGAGACCCAGGTTTGATCCCTGCATCAGGAAGATTCCTGGAGAAGGGCATGGCAATCCAATCCAGCATTCTTGCCTGGAAAATCCCATGGACAGAGGAGCTTGACAGAGTGCAGTCCATGGGGTCGCAAAGAGTTGGACATGATGGAGCAACTAACACTTTCTTTTCACAATTTAATATATGAAAACTTAGGATAATAAATTTAAGGAGAGGCAAACAAGACCTGCATAGAATTTTATGGAGAAACATTTTAAAATACTTTAAAGATACACAGATATACCACATTTGTGGATAAAATAATTTTATGTTTTTGTACAGTTAGGCCTTTCTAAGCAAATTTTACTGAAACTTAGGACATGAACAAGTCTTTATGACTAATTTAGACAGTGAGAAAACTGCAAAGAGATTGAACTCCTGGGCTGAGGTGTTTACATTTCAAGGAGGGGCTGAGAGAGAGATAAGAGCTAGAACCAAGGAGACACCCTCTTTTTAGAGCTGGAGAGTCGGACTTATCTTTTCACTGGAGTGACTCATTTATATTTCAAAGGGTCCTAGATTCTTCCCTTTAGGTTTCCAAGGAGACCCTCAGAAAGGTGGGTAGAAATAGAGGGCAAGCAGGAAGCATCTGCCTCTCTCCTCTGTATAAACACCCTCAATTCAGTTTTTTGGGACTCCTTCTCCTTGAGTTTTCTTTCTGAATGCAAATAGTAATAATCTTGCCTTGCTCTTGAAATCCTGTGAGCATTTAGAGTGATATTAATAAATAATGGATAAGAACTTAAAGACTCAATATTATAATGATGTCAATTCTCCTGAAATTGCTCTATATAGATTTAATGCAATTTTAAACAAAATTCCATCACAGTCTTCAAGGACTAGAGAGTTGAATAAATGGAAATTTAATATATGAGAGAGGTGATACTGCACATCATTGAGGGAAGGAGGGCCTATTTAACAAACGAACAGCTGGCTAGCTATATGGGAAAACGTGAAATTGGATCCTTACCTCATATGATACACAAAAATAAATTGCTGATGCATTAAAAACTTAAATATGAAGACCAAACTTATAAAAGGTCAAGATAAAAATTTAGAATTGTTTTTTTACCTCAGACTTCTTACATAAGCCAGCAAATGCAATAATCATAAAAATAAAGATTGATGAATTTGGCTACTTTAAGACTAAAAACTTTTTGCTATTCAAAGGATCCTATAAAGAAAATGAAAAGACAAGCCACTAGCTGGGAGACATCTGTAACATATATAATCGACAAAAGATTAGCATGCCAGAGAATTTCAAGAATTCTTACAGACCAATAAGGAAAGGACAAACAACCCAACAGAAAAATGTATGAAGGATATTAAAAAGTATTTCACAAAATAAGAAATATAAATGATAAAAGGATATTTGTGGAGTTACTCGACCTCGTTAGTAATTAAAGAATACAAACTAAAGAATGCATACTAAAATATCATTTTAGACCTAAAATGTCAATTTAGATTAGGTTTTTCAAAAATAACATTTCTAATAATATGAGGCAATGCTGAATATAAAAATTCTTATGCACTACTGGTGGGAGTATAAATTGGTACAACCAGTGGAAATGATTTGACATTATCATAAAAAATAGAATATTCACATTGCCTATGACCCAATTATTCTATTTGTGTTTGTGTGTGTGTCTGTGTGTGTATTTGGATATATGTTCAAGAATGTTCACAGCAGCATCATTTATAGTAGTTATCAATTATAAGCAACCTAAACGTCTGCAAACAAAAAATTAGATAAGTAAATTGTGGGTTTTGAAATAATGGTGTATATAGCAACTAAGTAAATGATCAAGTTATATTGATGAGTTATACTATTTTATAAGCTTAAAAACAAGCAACACTAATATACTGTTTTGAGATACACTAATATGTGATAACAATTTTTTAACTAATAGAATGATTAACATAAAATTCAAAACATTGCCAGGGAAGTGGAGAGAAAAGGAAGGAAATGACTACCCAGGGCTATGCCATAAAATAGGTAATGGTCTATTTCTTAAGTTAGATGTTAGGTTCATCTATTATTTATATCAAAACTTATATAATGTTATATAACATTATAACTTTATATATATGTATATTTATGTATATTTACATATATAATGTTACATTTATTTTGTATATGCCTCAAATGAAAAAAATCTTAAAAAGAATATCTGCTGCCTGTAGGGTATCAGACAACTCATTTAAAATTCTTTATCAATACGTATTTCATTTTAGCACTACCCTCTTCTCAGAATATACTAAAGGATTTTTAATATCAAAACTTATTAAAAATTGACAAAGTAACCATAAATCTAGATATCAGATGCTCATCCTTATTATGTTAACTAAGTTTGACTGAGTAATCCTACCTTTAAACACATAATAATAAACACTAATAATATTATTAAAACAAATAGGACCTCTGCTATAAATTACAATTATTATTAAATTGACCATAAAAATATGTGAATTTGTACCACTGTTTGAAAGTGATTCAAGAAAAACATAAAAATATACTAATATAATTCACTTTGAGCTTCATAGCTTTCTCTGTTAATCTTTTTGACTAGCTTCATCAGCAAAAGGTTATTTGTTTTATTTTTAATTATCTCCATTTCTTTATGGGCATTAAGACTTATGTCTTCCCCAGAAGTACTTCCTCTATATTATCAGTGAATTATATACAACATCATTGAATACAATTTATACTATGTCATAAGCCACTCATTTCTTTTTTGTGTTGGCTTGTATTAGTTTCAACATTTTAAAATTTGTTAATGAAAGGCAAAATACACACAGCGTGTCATTTAAGTATATTTCTCTAGTGTTCAAATATTATATACTCTATTGGATTGTGTTACAGTGTCCTAGCTATTAATAAATTTTGTAGATGTTTATAGTAATACTTAATGTTCACAAAGTTCTTACAAAAATAACTTTAGCTTATTCATCCATGCTTTGAAAGATAAACTGACACCTAAAAAAATGATTAAAGAATTAAAGAAATCTTCTGTCACAATCTTTTAGGAATGTTCATAAGCAAGTCACAGTGAAAATACACCTATATTTTTCATTTTTCCATAGACACTAAATTGATTTTTACTATTCTCTCATTTCCTCATGATATTTCTTTTTCAGTAACATTTACTTTTAATCAAGTCCTTTGATTACTAACTTAAAGAACAATAGATTCTGCACTTTGAAGCCTCAGGAATATAAAGGTTTCTTCGCAATTGCCATTCACAAAATGTCATACACCAAAATATTTCTTAAGTTTTTAAACCAACATTTTACAGATAAAATATAATTATTGTAATTCATTATGAATGCTTTCGGTATACAAAGTAAACAAGATTAAGAATTCAGAAAAGACGTTAACAGTATGTCTATTTATTTTTACCTTATTTAATTCTTCCCTTTCTTGTTGTAATGTCTTGATTTGTTTTTCATAAGCCTTGATTTGTCTAAAAGCATCATCTAATTCTCGCCTCACAGAATTAGCTTCTTCAAGTTGCTGTTCCAAGTGACTTGATTCTGAAAATAGGAGACAACGTTTCATTTACTATTTGCATAAAGACAAACACTCAACACCAACCATTTACAATAAATCTTCAAAAACTATCACTGAGTTGCTTTAAATCAAGTAAATTAAGTATCTTGAAATTGGTATTTAGCTTACGGACACCACAGGTCACTGACTCATGACAATTAAATGCTTATTAGTTCACTGTAAAGATGGTGAATAGGTAATGCCAGTGTGAAGAGTAAATTTCATGTGCAAAGATTTTGCACAAAATTTATGTGCAAAAATATATTACAGATTTATTAGAAAAAAAGGCCATACTTTCAAAAAATAGTAACTTCAGAACCAATTAAAAACTTACAAAAAAGAACACAATCAAACAAAACAGGTACATTTTCCTCTACTATTAGTTAGCATTCTTCTGTTGATAATCCTCAAATTACTGCATGATGCTCCAAATTCTAATGCTCCAAATCACCCTGCTTGGTTTCACTAGTGGTGAAAGAATAAACTCTGATTTCTACAAGTAAATATTTGAAATAGGCTTAGGGAGTTGAGTAACTTGCCTAAAGTGACATTGCTAAATGAGGATCACAGGCAACTACAGCCCACCAATCTTACATCAACTCTCCAACTAAAAAGGTAATGCGATTATAAATATTTAACCATTATCAGTTCAAAAGAGTTATTTTAAAAACAAAATTATTAATGTTAACATATGCTTACATAAAATTTAATTAAGTTGATATAAAATATCCCTGGCATTAAAAGAAAATTAGCAAATCAAAGAATTAAAGCCAGTAAAAACAGAAATATTAGCACATTCATTGTTAATTTTGTTCTAGATATTTTCTGTTCTTTACAACCTTGTTACTTTGAGTGTCAACTCCATACAAGTAGTGTTAGCATCCTCTGGGAGCCTTAGAAATGCAGAATCTCAGGCCCCACATCAAACCTACTAAATCAGAATCTATATTTAACAAGATTCCCAGGTGGCTCATTTGCAAATTAAAGGTCAGAAACAAATGCACAAAGCATTGCACATTGTTGAGTTTGATGTTTTCAATAAATGAAGAAGTGTTTATAATACATTAATCCTGTTGAAGAGCATTTCATTTGCATAAAAGTGCTGAAGTCAAGAAGTCAGCTAAATGTATTCACAAATTACAAACTAACTGGTTCTAGATTCCTTAGATTTATTAAAAGCTTATCTATATTAGGTATTATGAAGTCTAAATACATTTATAGATAGCACAGTTTTTAGCCATTTTGAAAATATCTGCAAAGTTACATTTAATTATTTTCATTTTGTCTTAATAGTATATAATAAGAAATGTTTTCCTTGAAGAACAACAGAAAATATCAATGGATGTTTAACCTTAAGGATCACAGATTTATATTCAGAAAATTACATTTTATCATTTTTTAAAATTTCAGCAGTTCATGTGGGAATTTTTTGTTTATACTAATTTCTTTCAAACATCTTTTTTTGTTATTTTAAGTTTTCAGCATTTTTAGAATTTTAACAATTTCTGAAGTAGGTATCAATTTAGTTATTTCCAGTAACTTGGAGTCACAATTTAGTATGTGACAGCTGATTTCTGTCATTTTTGGTGTCATTTTAATCAAATTTTATGGGTAAGCTATATCAATCTAGAGTAGAAGCATGGCACATTTAGTAATGCCTTCTGAGAATGCTCACTTCTTTCTTCTATCTTGAAAAGCTCTTCCCTAGCATGCTAAAATCTTTTGCTAATTATTGAGTCATTCATTTATCAAAACTGCTCTTCGTTAGAAACAAAAAAAAAAAAATCAGTATTTCATAAAATGTCTGTATCATATAACCTTTACAGCAAAGTGTATTAAATGTGACAATTTCAATACTCTTTAAGGATATTTTTATTGTTTTATTTCAATACAGGTTAAATTTTAGTTTTATCCCAGCCATTTCATGTTAGAAGCTTTACAATGAAGTTGTTAAGGAGATACACAAAGTACATGTCAGATTTTCAGGATTCCTATTTCAGATACTTCAGAAATGCCTAAAGAATTAAAAATATTCATTTAAATATCAGATAAATTATGAGAAGTACATAAGGAAATGTACTGCATAAAGAAGTTGGAGAAGACAAACCTACCCAATTATTTATAAAATTCTCTAATATGGAGAGAAGCATAGCACCTGTAATTTGGAATACACGGAATTTTATATTGCCCCAAAGGGGGAAAAAAAAAATCAAGAAAAGTCCAGAATATACTGAACTTTGGCCAACTATTGTAAAATGGCTCAGGCAGAAGGACCTTCACTTGCACTACAACAAAGAGCTCATTCAATTAAAATTTTGAAAGCAATCCTTAAAGATTAACAAAACTATCTATTAAATATATGTCAACTTGATTTAGTTAAAACATTTAGATGAAATTGTTTAAAATCAGTTTTAGTGAATAAAGAGAAAAGCAATACTAGGGGAGTGAGATTAGCTCATACCAACCAAAAGGCTGCGAGTAGAATCCTGAAACGCAAGGATTAAATGAGGGCAAAATACACAGCAACTTTCTTTGCACTGTGTAGTATATCTCAGTATAAAATATGGTCTCTGTCTTAAAGGAGATAGGAAGACAAGAGTAACACTCTTTAAAAAGCAGAAAGTCAAATACAAATTGTGGGGCCAGTTATATGGATGACAGAGGAATTACGAGAAAGGCATGACTAAGGCGTTGCTGGCGGACTACAGTACAATGGGGTCGCAAAGGGTCGGACACCACCGAGCAACTAAGCACACACAAAGTAGCGCTCACGGAGGAACACCCATAGTCTGCAGAGGGGCTCAAACTGCAGGCAGACGAAGGCGGGCAGAACAAAGCACCTCTTTCTGATACGTAAAAGCAAGTGTCACAGCTTTTCCATTGTGGTCTTATTTCCTCAAATAACTGGTAACTCTTCTGATGTGAAGAGATTTTACTTCTAGACCACGATGAAGGAAAAGAGTCCCATATTAACTTCCCCTCCATTCACTATTTTTCTCCTGAACTTACATAATGTAGGACAGTATGTACATGTATTTGTGTGTGTGTGTGTGTGTGTGAGAGAGAGAGACAGAGAGAGAGACAGAGAGAGAGACAGAGAGAGAGACAGAGAGAGAGAGACAGAGACAGAGAGAGAGAGAGAGAGAAAATGGACACAGGGAGCCAGAGGAAGGGCAAAGGTGTTTCAGAGTTGGAGACCCAGACAGTAGTACACAAGCAGGGGCAGCTGCACGTACCACCAACCTTGAGGCAATAAAAAGAACGGGGACATAAAGCACATTATAGGTCACAACAGATATTTCATTTAGAAAACATGCCTTTATTTTTCATATAAAAATATTAAATGAAAATATGAACTTTTATTTGTCTGTATATGGTCAATATATATTGTGTGTCTGTTATATGGTATCAGGAAACTCTGTCCTACTGAAGAGTTTGGAGTGTGATGAGGAAAGCAAATATAAAAAAAATTGCAAAGAATTATAAGAGTATTCAATTTTTTTAGGAGTTTTAAAATATTGGGTAACACTGCCATAGGGGAAAAAAAGAGAAAAACATTAATATTGATTAAGATCTTGCTCATGAGAAACACTGGGCTGGAAGAAGCACAAGCTGGAATCAAGACTGCCAGGAGAAATATCAATAACCTCAGATGTGCAGATGACAACACCCTTATGGCAGAAAGTAAAGAGGAACTAAAAAGCCTCTTGATGAAAGTGAAAGAGGAGAGTGAAAAAGTTGGCTTAAAGCTCAACATTCAGAAAACGAAGATCATGGCATCCGGTCCCATCACTTCATGGGAAACAGATGGGGAAACAGTGGAAACAGTGTCAGACGTTATTTTGGGGGGCTCCAAAATCACTGCAGATGGTGATTGCAGCCATGAAATTAAACAACGCTTACTCCTTGGAAGATAAGTTATGACCAACCTAGATAGCATATTGAAAAGCAGAGACATTACTTTGCCAACAAAGGTCCATCTAGTCAAGGCTATGGTTTTTCCAGTAGTCATGTATGGATGTGAGAGTTGGACCGTGAAGAAAGCTGAGCGCCGAAGAATTGATGCTTTTGAACTGTGGTGTTGGAGAAGACTCTTGAAAGTCACTTGGACTGCAAGAAGATCCAACCAGTCCATCCTAAAGGAGATCAGTCCTGGGATTTCTTTGGAAGGACTGATGCTAAAGCTGAAACTCCAGTACTTTGGCCACCTCATGTGAATAGTTGACTCATTGGAAAAGACTCTGATGCTGGGGGGGATTGGCGGCAGGAGGAGAAGGGGACGACAGGGGATGAGATGGCTGGATGGCATCATGGACTCGACGGACGTGAGTCTGAGTGAACTCCGGGAGTTGGTGATGGACAGGGAGGCCTGGTGTGCTGTGATTCATGGGGTCGCAAAGAGTTGGACACAACTGAACGACTGAACTGAACTGAACTGAAAGATCTTGCTTATGAGGTATGTGGAGGCACAAGAGATTGAAGGTGACCTGGACACTTATTTTCCTTTCACGCAAGGACTAAAGACTCAAGGACTATTCATCAGGTAGGTCCTTAGGGGCGCACTTGTTTTATCTCTTGCTCTTTAGATCAACAAACTGTTTAAGACAGCTTGGATACAATTATGAGTGAAACAGATCTAACCTCAATTTTACCACTATGCCTCTAGTATCTAGTGTAATTCTTGGTACACAGAAGCAACTCAACATGTCTGTCTACAGACTGAATTAAGAAAGAATAAATGTTGCTGGTAAGAATGTGTATGGCAATTCCTAAAAAATCAAACACAGAATTATCATATAATTCAGGAATTCCGCTTATTATACACCCAAAAAAGACTTTGTGCAGATATTTGCACACTCATCTTCACAGCAGTATAATTCACAATAAACACAAGATGGAAGCAGCCCAAGGGTCCATCAGTAAATAGATGGATCAATGAAATGTGGTATATACACACTGTGGAATATTGTATTAAGGGAGGAAATTATGACACATGCTGTAACATGGATAAATCTGGAATATAATACACTAAGTGAAATAAGTCAGTCACAAAAGGACAAATATTTGATGATTCCATTTATATGAGGTTCCCAAAGTAGTCAAATTCAAAGGAACAGAAAGTAGAATGGTGGATGCCAGGTATTAGTGGGTGGGAGGAACAGGAGTTACTGTTTAATGGATAAAGTGTTTCAGTTTGAGATAATGGAAGGTTTTGGAGATGGATGGTGTGGATGGTTGCACAGCATTGTGAATGTGCTTAATGTTACTGAACTGTACATTTAAAAATGGTTAAGATGGCCATTTTTATGTTATGTATTTTCTTACCACCACCAAAAAAAAAAAAGTTCAGTTGCCCAGTCGCGTCCGACCCTTTGTGACTCTATGGACTGTAGCCCATGGGATTTTCCAGGCAAGAGTACTCGAGTGGGTTGCCATTTCCTTCTCCAAAAAGGTTTTAAAAAACGAATGAATGATATTTCAGAGATGGAATAAAATTGAGAGTATCACTGAGACTGACACATGATCAAGAAAAAAGTGCTTGGAAAGGAAGAATACTAAAAGGGATATAGCCTTTTTCACAGATTATATTCCAAAATAATGAGAATAGTCCTATAAGCACTGAACTTAAAGAGAAGGTAGGAGTAAAGGAAGGACATTATTCAACTAATAATTTAACTGCCATCAATTTCCCCAATTGGGTAATTCCAGGGACCATTTATTTGCATGTAAGGGATATAAGCATGTTGGGAATTGCCTACAATGCAGGAACACACATCAGGAAGTGCTCAGAAATTTCCAAGAATGAGATTTCATTTCATTTATTCACTCAGTCATCAACACATATTGATTTAGGGATTTTTATGTGCCAAGCACTATTACAGGCACTTCAATATATCAAAGAATACAATACTCAAAGTCACTGTTTTCAAGGAGCTTACAGTCTAGTAGTAAGGTGAGGGAAGTAACGCAATATACAAGTTTTTAAAAAATTGGTGGTGGTGAAGTTTCACAGTGTGTCAGGACACTGAAACTATACAGTGCTAAGTTCTCTGGCTTTTCCTTTTGGTTCTTATTTCATAGACTCAGAGCTGAAGAAACCAGCAACCCAGAAATTCTCACAGAAACAGAGAATAAAGGCCAAAACAAAGGTTACTCTTTATAGCCAAAGAACCAAGTAAGGGGCAAAATAGCAAGACAGAAAAGTTTTAGAAAATAACCACTCTGCTTAAACACAACAGAAAACACTGTGGCCCTATGCCCACCTATGTTATATGTTAGCCAAAGACAAGTGAGGAGCTATATTCCCAATCCAATTTCCAATTGGGTATGTGTCTAAACACACCATGAGGGTAATTAGAGAAGGGAGAGCAGGATTTTTCAACCCCCTTGGCTGGTAACAAGCCTCTTTCCACACAAGTGTCAGTGAAAACTACAGGGGGAACCAGGACGTCCACCCCCCACCCAGCAGTAATGAGGATCTCCCCCTTCTCCCTACTGGGGTGCCATCAGAAAAGAACTTTCACCACTGCCAGCAGGAATAAGGCCACCCCTATCATAGTATTAGGCAGTGGGCTGGAACTTCCATTCCCTTCCAGGAATAACAAGGAGCCCTTCATCAGGTGTCAGAGGAAGCCAAGTGGGGAAACTGGATTTCTACCTCCACCTGGCAATAAGGAGATGGCAATCTCCTCTCCATTGCTGGAGTGGTATCCAGAAAACCCAGCTAAAGTGGAAGGTTAAACAAGACCTGCTGTCATTAATCAAAACCACTCATCCTACCAAGAACTAGAAAAATCTCAACTTGAATAAGAAAAGAAAATCAATGGATGCTGACACCAAAATATTTAACAGAGATGTCAGAATAATCTGACAAGATATTAACACATCTATGATAAAAATGCTTCAGTAAGCAATTATACACATATTTGAAACAAAGGAATAAATGTAAGACCACAGCGAAGACAAAAAAATCTCAGCAAAGAAATGGAAGGTTAAAGAACAAAATGGAAATTTTAGAAATTAATAAAATAAAAATCTTGATAGGTAGATTCTGCAGCACAGAGGAGGTGTCAAAGGGATCAGTGAACCTGAAGATAAAACAACAGAAATTGGCCAATCTGAATAACAGGGAAAAAAAAAAAACCAAAATGAAAACAAAAATGAACAGAACCTCTGGGAGTTGTGGGATGATTAACAAAAGATCTTACACCTGTGTCGTCAGTTTCAAAAGAAGAGAAAGCAGGCAGGTCTGTAAAAGGACTTAGAGAACTAGTCTAAAAAATTCTGAAAACTGGCAAGACTGATAAACCTAAAGATTCAAGAAGATGAACAAACACAAAACAGAATAAACCCAAAGAAATTCATGCCAAAACATAGCATTAAACACAAGAAAACTAAAGAGACAGAAAAACTTTGCAAGCAGTCAAGAGAAAAACACCTTGTGTAAAAGGAAAAAAATACTCAGAATGACAGTGAATGTCTTCTCGGAAAACAGGAAACCTAAAGGAAGCAGTATGGTATTTTTCAGATGCCTAAACAAACAAAAAAAAAACTAGAAAACTTGCAATATAGACTATGTTCAGCAAAAATATTTTTTAGGAATGAAGGGAAAATCAGGGCATTCTTTGATGAAGAAAAATGAAGAGAATTTGTTGGTAGCAGATCTTCCGTTAAAAAATAAAGGAAAGTCTCTAAATAGAAAGCAAACAACAAAACAAGGAATTCAACAATATCGGGAAGAAAGAAGAGCATCATGTAAAAATATGGGTAAATACAATAGAATTTTTTTCTCACCTTAAGTTTTCTAAATTATACTTCATGGTTTAAGAAAACATTATAACCTTTTCTGATGTGCTTCTAAAATAGCTGAAGAGGAAATAATTAAAACAATTATATAGTAAACCAAGAGAATAAATAGCTGTCAGTTCAGTTCAGTTCAGTTCAGTTCAGTTGCTCAGTCGTGTCCAACTCTTTGCGACCCCATGAATCGCAGCACGCCAGGCCTCCCTGTCTATCACCATCTCCCGGAGTTCGCTCAGACTCACGTCCATCGAGTCCATGATGCCATCCAGCCATCTCATCCTCGGTCGTCCCCTTCTCCTCCTGCCCCCAATCCCTCCCAGCATCAGAGTTTTTTCCAATGAGTCAACTCTTCGCATGAGGTGGCCAAAGTACTGGAGCTTCAGCTTTAGCATCATTCCTTCCAAAGAAATCCCAGGGTTGATCTCCTTCAGAATGGACTGGTTGGATCTCCTTGCAGTGCAAGGGACTCTCAAGAGTCTTCTCCAACACCACAGTTCAAAAGCATCAATTCTTGGGCGCTCAGCCTTCTTCACAGTCCAACTCTCACATCCATACATGACCATAGGAAAAACCATAGCCTTGACTAGACGGACCTTAGTCAGCAAAGTAATGTCTCCGCTTTTGAATATGCTATCTAGGTTGGTCATAACTTTTCTTCCAAGGAATCAACATAAAATAGATTGTAATATGATATTTTATGCATGCTTTATGGAAATCACAAAGCAAAAATCTTCAGGAGATACATGAAAGAGAAAGAAAAGGAAATCAAGGCACCACCATGGAAAAATCATCAATTCACTAAGAGCCAAAGAATTGATGCTTTGGAACTGTGGTGCTGGAGAAGACTCTTGAGAGTTCCTTGGACAGTAAGGAGATCAAACCAGTCAATTCTAAAAGAAATGAATCCTGAATATTCATTGCAAGGACTGATGTTGAAGCTCCAATACTTTGGCCATGTGATGTGAAGAACTGACTCACTGGAAAAGACCCTGATGCTGGGAAAGACTGATGGCAGGAGAAGGGGATGACAGAGCGTGAGATGGCTGGATGGCATCACTGACTCAATGGACATGAGCTTGAGCATACTCTGGGAGATGGTGAAGGACAGGGAAGCCTGGCGTGCTGTAGTCCATGGGGTCACAAAGAGTTGGACATAACTGAGCAACAGCAATAACAAATGAACTCAATAAGAGAGGAAGCATGGAACAAAGGAACTATAAAACTGTCAGAAAACCATAAGATGACATTAGTAAATCCATACCTACTCAATAATTACTTTAGATATAAATGGATTACACTCTCCTTTCTCTCCCTCTCCCCTCCTCCACTCCGCTCTTGCCAGCATGCACTCTTTCTCTCTCGCGCGCGTACTGGTGTGCTCCTCCACTCTCTTCTCTTCGTGTCTTTGGGTTGGCATGCCCTCATGCTTCGAGGATGGATTCTCCTGCTATCTTCTAAATAAAATAGAGCTGTAACACTGATTTGTCTAAGAGCTATAACACGGTTTGTCCAAGACCCGAGAGCTGTGACGCGCTGAGCGCTTTAATGTCCGTCGCTCCAAATCTTTGTTGTGGGCGAGACAGAACCGAGGAACATAACACTCGCGTGACAGTTAGGACTAAGTTTGGGGCTTCCCTGGTGGCTCAGACGGTAAAGCATCTGCCTGCAATGCCAGAGGCCCGGGTCCCTGGGTCGGGAAGATCCCCTGGGGAAGGAAATAGCAACCCACTCCTGTACTCTTGCCTGGAAAATTCCACGGACAGAGGAGCCTTGTAGGCTACAGTCCATGGGGTCGCAAAGAGTCGGACATGACTGAGCGACTTCACTTCACTCAATAATTACTTTATATACAAATGGATTATACTCTCCAATAAAGACTCACGTGACTGAGTGGATTAAAAACCAACACCCAACTACCTGCTGCCTATGAGACACACACAGGCTCAAAATGAAGGAATGGAAAAAGGTATTCGGTGCAAATGGAAACCAAAAGAGAACAAGGGTAGCCACACTTTTGTCAGACAAAATGGAGGATAAGTTAAAAACAGTAACAAGAAATGAAAAAGTCATTATATCATAATAAAGGGGTCAACTCATCAACAGGATACAATAATTATAAGTTTTCCTGGCCCCAGTATTGTAGTGCCTAAATATATTAGGCAGATACATAGACCTGAAGGGAGAAACAGACAACAGAATAACAGTAAGGGACTTCAATACTCTACTTTCAACCATGGATACGTTGTCTAGACAGAAAATCAGTGAGCAAACACTGGACACGGGACCTAACCAAAAAATTTCGACCAACAGCAGCACATATACAGTCTTCTCAAACACATGGAACATTTCTTCGGGGTACATCAAATTAGGTTACAAAACAAGTCTTAACAAATTTAGAAAGACTGAAATCATACCAAGGACTTTTTCCAACCACAAAGGTACATGACACTAGAAATTAGTAAAGAGAAAAACTGGAAAAATTCACAAAAATGTGGAAAGTAACACATTCCTGAGTAACCAGTGGGTCAAAAAGAAATTAAAAGAGGAACTTCAAAAAAAAATCTGGAAACAAATCAAAATAGAAAAAATGTATCAAAACTTATGGAATGCAGCAAAAGCAATTCTAAGAAGGAAGCTCACAGCATTAAACACAGCAAAACAAAACAAAACTGAAGACATCTAGCTTTACAGTTTAAGCCACTAGAGTAAGAATCCTGAATTAGTAATCAAAATCGTCCCAACAAAGAAAAATCTAGGACTTGATGACTTTACTGGTGAGTTCTACCAGACACTTTAATAAGAATCAATGTCAATTATTCTTAACCTCTTTCAAAAAATAAAAGAAGGAGTAATCTCAAACTCATTTTACGAGGCCAGCAATACAATTACGCTGACACCACAGCCAAAAGCAGAAATCAATAAATGAGACTATATCAAACTAGAAAGCTTCTGCACAGCAAAGGAAACCATAAAAAAACAAACAAACAAACAAAAAAACCCACAACATACAGGATGGGAGAAAATGTTTGCAAATCAAATATCTGACAAGATGTCTGTGAAAATCAATAGAAGCCTCACTGAAATGGAGTTGGGAGGCCAGATGGGGGAAACTCAACACAGACCTCTCTACATCAATTACAGAAAGAACTGTCAATTATAGACCCCAAGAAAGGAAGCATCAATTACAGGCCCCAACAGGAAAGACAGTATATCACATCTCCTACGAAAAAATCAACTCAGCCAATGAGAAACCATCATCACCCTAAACTCTCACTTTTCTCCAATGAACTTCCATTCCAAACAACCTTTCTCAACTTTCTCATTTTTCTCTATAAAATAATGTTCCTCTATTTAGTTAGACTTGCCTATGGATTTTGCTGTGGCTTGCTTGCCCTATTGCAATTTTCTGGTATTCCCAAATAAAACCATTATTTTTTCTGGAAAAATAACTGACTTTTTAAGGTCAACAAGTTAATAGAGACAAATAATCCCATCCAAAAAGGGGCAGAGGAGCTGGAAACATTTTTCTAAAAAAAAGACATACAGATAGCCAACATGAAAAGGTGTTCAACATCACCAATTATCAGGGAAATGTAAATCTAATCACAGTGGAAAATTATCTCACACCTGTCAGAATGGCTGTCTCTAAAAGATAAGAAATAAAAAGTGTTGGCAAAGATGTGGGAAAAAGGGAACCCTTTTGCAATACTGGTGGAAATGTAAATTGGGGCTCCTACTACAGTAAACAGTATGGAGAGTCTTCAAAAAAATTAAAAATGGAACTACCATATGATCCAGCAATACTACTTCTGGGTATTTATCAGAATGAAACAAAAACACTGACTTAAAAAGATGTGTGCACTCTCATATTCATTACAGCATTATTTAAAGTAGCCAAGACACAGAAGCAAACTAAGTGCCCACTGATGGATGAATTGATAAAATGTGTGTGTGTGTATGTATAACAGAATATCTTTCAGTTATAAAAAATAAAAGAAATTTTGCCATTTGTAACAATATGAATTGGACCTTGAGCACATTATGCTAACTGAAATAAATCAGAGAAAGACAAATATGGTAAAATCTCACTTACAGTTGGAATCTAAAACAACAACAGCAAACTGAACTCATGGATAAAAAGAATACTGGTGGTTCTAAGAGACAGGGGTGCAGGGTATGTTAAAGGAGGGAAGATGGTCGAAAGATACGAACTTCCAGTTATATAATAAATAAGCACTGGGGATGTAATATAAAACACTGTATATACACTACAGTGTATATAAAACACTGTAGACAGTAAATAATACCATACTGGAGAAGGCAATGGCACCCCACTCCAGTACTCTTGCCTGGAAAACCCCATGGATAGAGGAGCCTGGTGGGCTGCCATTTCTGGGGTCACACAGAGTCGGACACGACTTAAGTGACTTAGCAGCAGTAGTATATTTCAAAGTTAATAACAGACTAGATCTTATCTATTGATAAGATCTTATCTAACAGAATAGATCTTATCTCATCACCAAAAAAAGAAAATTGAGACTATGTATGGTGATGGTAGCTCAGAGGTTAAAGCGTCTGCCTGCAATGCGGGTGACCCAGGTTCGATCCCTAGGTTGGGAAGATTCCCCTGGAGAAGGAAATGGCAACCCACTCCAGTATTCTTGCCTGGAGAATCCCATGGACGGAGGAACCTGGTAGGTTACAGTCCATGGGGTCGCAGAGTCGGACACAACTGAGCAACTTCACTTTACTTCACTTCATGGTGATGGAATTGAACTAAACTTACTATTTCACAACATATACAAATACTGAATTTTTATGTTGTGCATCTGAAACTAACATAATGTTACATGCCAATCATATTTCATTTAAAAAAAACAAAAAAAGGAAAAGCAAACTAAAAACTCAGACAAAGGTAATATAAAAAAGGAGAAAAAACACAACAAAGACCAGTATCTCTTATGTATACAGATTAAAAAAATCCTTAACACAATACTGAAAATAGAATTAATTTATAAAAATAAATATACACCATAACCAGGGATGTATGTATTCCAGGAATATAAAGTTGATTTAATGTTTCAAAATCAACCAATTTAATTCACCACAGTAAAAGGTTAACTAAGGGAAAAAACCCATGCTTGTATCAATCAATGCAAAAAATATATTTGACAAAGTTCAATATCCATTCATGAAAAACCCTTAGAAATGTAGAAACAGAGGAGAGTTTTTATAATATAAAAAGCTTGATAAAGAGTATCTATAAAAATCCTACAGCTAATATTACACTCAAAGGTGAAAGACTTAATGCTTTCCTCCTAAGACTGGAAAGAAAACCAGGACGTCTGTTCTCACCAATCTTCTGCAACAAAGTGCTACAAGTCCTAGCCAGTAAAATAAGAAAAGAAAAAGCACCCAAATCAGAAAGGGCAAAAGAAAACTGTTCATATTTCCAGCCGCATAATGGTCAGCAAAGAAAACCCCAAGGAACCTTAACAAAACCAAAAAACCCTCCTAGAACATATTAGTGAGATGCGCTATGCTATGCTTAGTTGCTCAGTTCTGTCCGACTCTTCGCACCCCATGGACTGCAGCCCGCCAGGCTCCTCCATGGGGATTCTCCAGGTAAGAATACTGGAGCGGCTTGCTGTGCCCTCCTCCAGGGGATCTTCCCAACCCAGGGACTGAACCCAGATCTCCCGAGTTGCAGGCGGATTCTTTACCATCTGAGCCATCAGGTAAGCCCATTAGTGAGATAATCTATGTAAATAAGTTTTCCAAATCCGTATCACCTCTTTGAAGATACTTTAGCAACCATACTATCTGGTGTCTTGTGTTCCACTGCCTTTTTAGTGCCATAAAACTCAAATATATTAAGTGCTACATAATGTTTTGGTGTTGACATCGAAGTAAATTTTTCTATTTATCATATTCCAAATCTTACTCATTTTTAGAAAGATAAACCTACAGAAATTTGACAAAGATATCTTTCTTAAAAGAGTTACTTAAAAAAATAGAACAGCATAAATTATGCTCAAGTTTTAAGTCTCCTTGTGTCTTAATATTGTATTTTAGTCCTTTTTATAAAAGACACTGTCAGGTTCCTTCTTTTCTTTACTTGTTTTGGCCTAAAACCACTTTTCTAGAGAGGTCTGACTTTCCTAGCTAAAAAGGTACTTTTTTCTTCCCTCTACTCTCTCTTTCCCCCTATACTTACTGAGATCATGTGATGCCTTTAAATCCTGCAAAATGTTCACTCACAGAACAAACCAAAGACCAAAAGGTCAGTAAGACTCCATTGATCAGGCAATGAGCCCTCCTCACCTCTTTATTTCTCTATCCTCATCTCCACTCATTCCACCTGCTTGCTCATTCTGCTTAGCCACGCTGTCTTCTTACGTTTAATTTGAACTCACAAGGCATATTTTTGACTGTAGGGATTTTGCACTGGTTGAGCTGTCTTCTTGGATTATGTGTTTCCCATTTAACTGTATGGTTAATCCCCTTTACCTTTTTCAATATTTTGCTCACGTGGACTACCCTATTTAAAACAATAGAACTTCTCATCTTAGACTTGTGACCCACGCTCAGTATTCTCTTCTATTTGTAAGCGCTCATCAGCTTCCAGCCTACCATGTCATTCACAAAGGTGCATAGTTACTGTTTCACGTCTCATGTTTGCCCTCCACTCCAGTGAGAAATTTTATTGGTTGTTTAGTACTGCATCCCAAGAACATAAAATAATGCCTAGTACATAAATATTTATTGAATGGAATAAATGATGAATAGATATAATAGGCATATCAACAATTATCATAATTAATTTCAATTAACTTCAGTAATACACTGAAAAATGAACTACTCATTGAAATGCTTTGCCAGACAAGTTTCAACTAATTATTCCAAACTGATAGGTCTTCCCAAAAAGTCATGTTTTTTCACTTAAATCTGGGTAAGGTGCTCCTCTTTGTGCACTCTCCATGTACCTGCGTTTATTTTATCTTCTGACCTTTGCCCATGTACTGCAAAACACTTTCTTTATCTTTTTGCAAGACCAAAACATGAGCCCCTTGACAGCAGAGCCATTCTTGTTTGCTTTTCCCTCACTGGCATGTAGCTCACATCACATAACACATAACAGGTACTCAATAAATGTTTTTTTGTGTGAATAAAACACTTAAAAATATCTACTAAACTGAATTAATAATGAATCATAGGCATTTACCTCTTACTTGTTTCCTTAGTTTTTCAATTTCTTCTTTTAAGCTTTTTATTTCTAAATCTTTGCTTGCTGTTAGTGGACCATCAGCAGTTGAATACTGCAGAGCCTGGACAGTCTGCGTTGACTCTTTAAAAAAAGAAAGAATGAGAAATATACTCACATTCTAAAATTGAAAAACTAATGCCAATATATTTCTTTCTAGGGAAATCCTTATTTAATTCAACTAATCAAAGCATCTACCTACTGACAAAAAAAGCATGTAAACAGATTAAAATTAAGTCACAAAACTCCTCTAGAGTTATAATGTCACTAGAATAATAACTATCTACCTTCTAATATGTGTGGTCTTCAGTTTTAAATACTGTTGGCACACTCTGCCAGTGAGTCGACTATTCAGTTCCCTCTCATCCTGGCACAAACTGTCATCAACATGTATGTCAGATGACATATGAAAACCTGAGTCTGGTGTATGAAGAGAGGTTTAAAGATGTTAATGCAAAATATGTAGAAGAGCTGGCCTTCCAAATGTCAAGGCCCACCTACAGATGACTTGGCTCATCAGCTTAGCTAAAATAGGGATAATTATTTTAACTTGTTGTTCTCATGGAAAGATAAAAAGTACTAGAGAAGCATTAAATCTAGTAGGGCATATTTCCAGACACCATCAAAACAGGTAGAAAAAAAGCAATGGTCCTAAAATAGTTCTTCTGCCAGCTTATGGAAAGATCCCAAACAGTAAATTTCTACCTCACCATAATTTTTTGTTAGCACAAATCATTACTGATTGCTTTAGATTACTAATCTTATGCATACATTGTTTAATGTAATCTATTACTTATATACATATATCACTTATTTATATATATTTAAAACTCCAAGGGACTGTGACCTTCAGAAGATGGAGATTTTCTAATTTTTATTCATCATCGGTATAGAGAACAGTATCATTACATTCACATGATGGTGGTCAATATTTGTTAATTTGAATTAATGGTTTAAGATATACCATATTGTGCATTCAATCATGACCTTTCACATCCAGTATTTATTACACATTTCTTTTTCTTTGGGTTCAAAAACATGTTAAAAATTGGTATATTCTGTATTTATTATTTTTTAAAAACATCTTTTCTTTATTTTAAGACCTCTAAGTTGAGAGTAGAAAATGGGGAGGGATAAAAATATCCACTGGACGTTAGTCGCTTTTTTCCTTCTCCAACCCCCATACTGCAGGGTATGGAGGTGCAGGAGGTATCCTTGTTCCTCTTTGCCACCTCTGTCCTTCCTATAAATCCCAGATCTTCTAAAATGCCCGTTACCTGTTTATCATAGTTACCTACTGTCCTTCTTTTCATTACAACTCTTTTTATTATTATCTTTGGTGACTTTAACAACAAAAGAGACAACCTATCCAGCTGGCTTCACAGGCACACAAATCTGCTATGCAACCACTGTTAGGGCTGTTTACCCAGCAGCTATTCCTCTCTCCAGCTGTTTTAATTAGTGGTCAGGATTTTGAAACAACTATTATTAATATGTTAAAGAAAACAAATGAAAAAGTAAACAATGGGAATTTCAATGGAGAACTGAAAACTGTAAGAATAAAGCAAATGGATATTCCTGAACTAAAAGAGACTATCTGAAATTAAGACTCATTGAATGGATTTCATATCAGAACAGATATAGCAGACGACAAGACAAATGAACCTAAAGGCAAGTCAGTAGGGAATTAAGCACAAAAAACCTAAGAATGGAAGAAATTAGACTTAGAATAAAAGGAATAAGGGACACAGTCTAAGATATATGTAACTGGAGTCCCAGAAGGAGAGGACACTGTGAATGGGGCAAAAGAAATATTCAGAGATTATGAACAGAATTTTCTAAAATTGATGAAAGATATCAATCAAGTATTCAGAAGCTCAGTGAATCCCAAACACGATTTACATTAATACAAAGAAGCTTAACCAGGTAGATCATAGCCATCCTGCTTGAAATTGAAGGAGAAATACTTAAAAACAGCTGGAGTATATTCAAGAAACCAAGGCTAACAGCTGACTTTTCAAATATACTGGAAATCAGAAAACAATGCCATGAAATATGTAGAGCATTGAAAGAAAAAACCTTCCAAGCTAGAATTCTAAACCAGCAAATATTCTTCAAAAATGAAGGCGAAATAAAGGCATCTCAGACAAACAACATCTGAGTGATTTAGTCACAACACATGTAATCATAAGAAACACTAAAGGAAAATTTTCAGACTAAAAAAAAAAAGGTTCTGGATGGATACATGGATCACTAGGAGAAAATAAAGAATACAAAAAGAGTAAATATGTGGGTAAATAAAAAGATATTTTAAAAATAAATGAGTAGTAAATATTTAAAGCAAGAATAAAATAAAAGTATTGAAAGGTTTACAACACAGAAACAGGTAAACTATAAAACAACGACATAAAGGGCTGTTATAAGGGTCTGATACTGTTTGTGAAGTGGTAAAATAAAACTTATTTAAAAGACATGTAAAGATCTAATGGAAAAAAATGAGGCTATTGAATATTCAATATTCAAATAGACAGTAAATATATGAAAAGATACTCAACTTATCTTGTAGATATTACCTACAAGGAAAATACAAATTTAAAGATATTACCTACAAGGAAAATACAAATTTAAAATCATAGCAAATTCTGGTTTCCTCGGTGTGTATGCCCAGCAGTGGGATTGCTGGGTCATAAGGGAGTTCTATTTGCAATTTTTTAAGGAATCTCCACACTGTTCTCCATAGTGGCTGTACTAGTTTGCATTCCCACCAACAGTGTAGGAGGGTTCCCTTTTCTCCACACCCTCTCCAGCATTTATTGCTTGCAGATTTTTGGATCGCAGCCATTCTGACTGGTGTGAAGTGGTACCTCATTGTGGTTTTGATTGAAAGAGACACATGTACCCCAATGTTCATCGCAGCACTGTTTATAATAGCCAGGACATGGAAACAACCTAGATGTCCATCAGCAGATGAATGGATAAGAAAGCTGTGGTACATATACACAATGGAGTATTACTCAGCCGTTAAAAAGAATTCATTTGAATCAGTTCTGATGAGATGGATGAAACTGGAGCCGATTATACAGAGTGAAGTAAGCCAGAAAGAAAAACACCAATACAGTATACTAACACATATATATGGAATTTAGAAAGATGGCAATGACGACCCTGTATGCAAGACAGGAAAAAAGACACAGCTGTGTATAACGGACTTTTGGACTCAGAGGGAGAGGGAGAGGGTGGGATGATATGGGAGAATGGCATTCTATCATGTATACTATCATGTAAGAATTGAATCGCTAGTCTATGTCTGACGCAGGATACAGCATGCTTGGGGCTGGTGCATGGGGATGACCCACAGAGATGTTATGGGGAGGGAGGTGGGAGGGGGGTTCATGTTTGGGAACACATGTAAGAATTAAAGATTTTAAAATTAAAAAAAATAAAAATTAAAAAGAAAAAAAAAATCATAGCAAAACTCCAATATACAGATACCAGAATGGTTAAAATTTTGAAAAGCTGACAATATCTAGTTCTGATGGGAATACACAGTAAGTGAAGCTCATTCATTATTAGTGAAACTATTGATGCAATTAATCACTTTTGAAAACTCTTTGCAATACTTTCTAAAGCCGAAAATACACTATCCCATGACCCAGAAATCCTACTGCTAGGCAGATATCCAAGAGAAATAAGTACATATGACCATCAAAAGAAATACATAACAACATTCACAGAAACCATGTTTGTAACAGTTAGTATCTGGAAATAACTCAAATGTTCAACAACAACAGCTTGGATGAAATGGTCTGAATATCTGTGTCCCCCCCAAAAATTCCTATGTTAAAATCCTACTCAAAAATGATGTAATAAGGAGGTGGGGCTTTGGGAGGTGTTTAAGTTATAGTTACAAGAGTGGAGCCCTCAAAAATGGGATTAGTGCCTTATAAAAAAGAACTCAGGGCTCCCTAGCCATTTCCCTCAGGTGAGGACAGAGCAAGCAGGCACTGGCTATAAACCCTCCCTTGGCCATGCTGGCACTTTGATCTTGGACTTCAGCCTCCAGACCTCGGAGAAATAAATTTCTGGTGTTTATAAGCCATCCAATCTGTTTTATTTTTTAATAAAAGCCAGAAAAATCCAGACATTGGATAATTTTAGTATTTATGTACAATGTAATACTATACTAAGCAGCAGTTTTAAAAAAGGACAAACTACTGATTTACATATAACATGGAAATCTGTGTTATCAAAAAATAGACACAAATGACAATATACTGTATGAACATGCATACTGCATGAATGTAGATACTGTGTGGCTTCAAAAAAAGGTAAAATTAATGCTGAAAAATTCTGAATACTGTTTACTTCACAGTCGTAGGTTAGAAACTGGGAAGAGAGCATGATGGAACTTTACACTATGCAAGAAACGTTCTATATACTGATTGGGGTGGAGGTTACATAAAGGTACACTAATATAAACATTTATAGGGAGTACACCTTAGAATACTTATCCACTTTATGCATATCACCGTTTAAAAGTCAAAACTGAGTGACATCAGTATCATGTCCCTGAGTCATTCCTTTTTCCTCCCCACTTCAACGTACAATTAATTGGATATCCACAACTGAACAAAAGTGCTTCTGCACTGCACCCACATCTGAAAGTGGGTCGACTGGACCTTGGAGGAGGCTGCAGATCCAAGGTACTGGCAGCAGTGACCTCTCTAGCAGAGGAGGTAGAAAGTGAAAGTGATGAGCGAGAGCCAAGTGGGCTGTGATGAGCGAGAGCCAAGTGGGCTGTGATGAGTGAGAGCAAAGTGGGCTGTGATGAGGGTTTCAGCTGGAGGATTTCTGAAGGGGAGGGGGAGGGTAAGAAAGGAAAGAAGGCAGGCAAAGATAAACGAAGGAATGCATTTCCTTCTGTCTGTCCACAAATCTCTGAGTTCTTCCACCAAAAAGGTCCAGGTACCAAGCATACACTTCCTAGACTCTGCCAACAGCTTTTACCATGCACATACTCCAAACTAGTGGTGAGTCAGCTCCGGGAAGAGAAACCCAAAATTTGTGCTATAGCGCCACCTTTTGGAGAGCAAAAGAAAGGCTTCTGATTGTCACTCTGGTGAAGGAAAGTGAAAGTCACTTAGTTGTGTCCGACTCTTTGCGACCCCATGGAGCCACATGCAGCCACAGCGTCCCCTTTCGGAGAAGGCAATGGCAACCCACTCCAGTACTCTTGCCTGGAAAATCCCATGGACGGAGGAGCCTGGTAGGCTGCACTCCATGAGGTCGAAAAGAGTTGGACACGACTGAGCGACTTCACTTTCACTTTTCACTTTCATGCATTGGAGAAGGAAATGGCAGCCCACTCCAGGTTTCTTGCCTGGAGACTCCCAGGGATGGGGGAGCCTGGTGGGCTGCTGTCTATGGGGTCGCACAGAGTCGGACACGACTGAAGCGACTTAGCAGTAGCAGGACTGTATAGTCCATGGAATTCTCCAGACTAGAATACTGGAGTAGGCAGCCTTTCCTTTAACCTTACCTAAATAAGAAAGGTGTTTGCTACTTCAATGTTATGGCAGAGACACATTTCATGAAACACTATGAAAACCCACGTAATACAGTATCCAAAAAGGAAAATGACAATTTTCTAGGCAACGGTCTCAAAGATACAGAATACTGCAATCTAACTGATAAAGAACTCAAGACAACTATGAAGAAATTCAACAAGCTACAAGAAAACATAGAAAGGTGACTCAGTGAAGTCAGGAATAAAATTAATAAATAGAAAGAGCACTTACTAGAGAGACTGATATTACAAAAAAGAACAAAACAAGAATTCTGCAGCTGAAGAACTCAGTAAGTGAGAGGAACACTGCATGAGAAAGCACTGGCAGTAGAACAGGTCAGAAAAAAAAAAAGCCATATGGAGGACAGGAATGGAGAGATGATCTGGGCGTAAGGTGAGAGATAATGAAGTCTTTTTTTAAAGTGAAGAAACCCGACAAGAGTTACCAGACTACATTTAAAAAGTAAAAATAAGAATAATGGGTATACCAGAAGGAGAAGAGATAGAGACGGGGCAGAGAGTTTATGTGATGAAATAATAGCTGAGAACTTCCCAAACCTGGAGAAAGAACTGGACATCCAATTCTATGAAGCTAATAGAACACCTTGCTGTCCCAATGCAAAAAGATCTTTTCCAACACATTATAATGAAAACTGTCAAAAGTCAATACTAAAGAAAGAATTTTAAAGGCAGCAGGGGAAAAAAGAAAGTATCCTACAAAAGAATCTCCATTAGGTAATCAGCTGATTTCTCAGCAGAAACTCTACAGGCCAGGAGAGAGCACAATAACATACTCAAAGTATTGAAAGATAAAAGCTCCTAGTCAAGAATACTCTACCTGGAAAAGTTATTCTTCAGATATGAAAGAGAAATAAAGGTTTTCTTAGACAAATAAAAGCTGAGAGTTCACAACCACTAGAAATGCTGAAAGGAGTTCTTCAAGCCGAAACAAAAAAGATGAAAGTACACAAGACTCTGATCAAGGTAACAAATACAGTCAGAATTAGAAAACTGTAACTGTATTTTAGAATAGTATGTTAAATAATTAATAATAGCATAAATGTTAAAGGAAAAGAGCATTAAAACTTACTATAGCTACTACCATTTGGTAGCAAATTCACAGCATAAAAAGTGATCATTTGTGACATCAAAAATATAACAGGAGATGTAAACTGATGAAACCTCCATAGGTGAGTGAAGATGGGCTGCTATCAGCAGAAAAAGGACTAGTTTATCAATTAGTTATTTTATGTAAAAGTCATGGTAAAGACAAAGCAAAAATTTAGAGGAGAGACATCACATAAAAGAAGAAAAAACCCAATGGAGATATAAAATAACCAGAAGGCAAAAGATCAATGGTAGTAATAAGTCCTTACATACCAATAATCACCCTAAATGGACTGAATGGATTGAATTTACCAAACGAAAGGCACAAAGTGGATGACTGGGAAAAAAAAGTCAAGTTTCAACTATATGCTGCCTATAAGAGATTCACTTCAGCTCTATCAACAAAAATAAGCTCAAACTGAAGGGATGGAAGACAATATTTCAGAAAGCAAAACAAAATGAGTATAGCTATCCAGGAAGTCAAGAAACACCTGGAGTAACAGGCAAATTTGGCCTTGGAATGTGGAACGAAGCAGGGCAAAGACTAACAGAGTTTTGCCAAGAAAATGCACTGGTCATAGCAAACACCCTCTTCCAATAACACAAGAGAAGACTCTACACATGGACATCACCAGATGGTCAACACCGAAATCAGATTGATTATATTCTTTGCAGCCAAAGATGGAGAAGCTCTATACAGGCAACAAAAACAAGACCAGGAGCTGACTGGCTCAGATCATGAACTCCTTACTGCCAAATTCAGACTCAAATTGAAGAAAGTAGGGAAAACCGCTAGACCATTCAGGTATGACCTAAATCAAATCCTTTATGATTATATAGTGGAAGTGAGAAATAGATTTAAGGGACTAGATCTGATAGAGTGCCTGATGAACTATGGAATGAGGTTCGTGACACTGTACAGGAGACAGGGATCAAGACCATCCCCATGGAAAAGAAATGCAAAAAAGCAAAATGGCTGTCTGAGGAGGCCTTACAAATAGCTGTGAAAAGAAGAGAAGCCAAAAGCCAAGGAGAAAAGGAAAGATATAAGCATCTGAATGCAGAGTTCCAAAGAAGAGCAAGAAGAGATAAGAAAGCCTTCTTCAGCGATCAATGCAAAGAAATAGAGGAAAACAACAGAATGGGAAAGACTAGAGATCTCTTCAAGAAAATTAGAGATACCAAGGGAACATTTCGTGCAAAGATGGGCTCGATAAAGGACAGAAATGGTATGGACCTAACAGAAGCAGAAGATATTAAGAAGAGGTGGCAAGAATGCACAGAAGAACTGTACAAAAAAGATCGTCACGACCCGGATAATCACGATGGTGTGATCACTCACCTACAGCCAGACATCCTGGAATGTGAAGTGAAGTGGGCCTTAGAAAGCATCACTACAAACAAAGCTAGTGGAGGAGATGGAATTCCACTTGAGATATTTCAAATCCTGAAAGATGATGCTGTGAAAGTGCTGCACTCAATATGCCAGCAAATTTGGAAAACTCAGCAGTGGCCACAGGACTGGAAAAGGTCAGTTTTCATTCCAATCCCAAAGAAAGGCAATGCCAAAGAATGCTCAAACTACCGCACAATTGTACTCACCTCACATGCTAGTAAAGTAATGCTCAAAATTCTCCAAGCCAAGCTTCAGCAGTATGTGAACCGTGGACTTCCTGATGTTCAGGCTGGTTTTAGTAAAGGCAGAGGAACCAGAGATCAAATTGCCAACATCCGCTGGATCATGGAAAAAGCAAGAGAGTTCCAGAAAAACATCTATTTCTGCTTTATTGACTATGCCAAAGCCTTTGACTGTGTAGATCACAATAAACTGTGGAAAATTCTGAAAGAGATGGGAATACCAGACCACCTGACTGCCTCTTGAGAAATCTGTATGCAGGTCAGGAAGCAACAGTTAGAACTGGACATGGAACAACAGACTGGTTCCAAATAGGAAAAGGAGTACGTCAAGGCTGAATATTGTCACCCTGCTTATTTAACTTATATGCAGAGTACATCATGAGAAATGCTGGACTGGAAGAAACACAAGCTGGAATCAAGACTGCTGGGAGAAATATCAATAACCTCAGATATGCAGATGACACCACCCTTATGGCAGAAAGTGGAGAGGAACTAAAAAGCCTCTTGATGAAAGTGAAAGAGAAGAGCGAAAAAGTTGGCCTAAAGCTCAACATTCAGAAAACGAAGATCATGGCATCTGGTCCCATCACTTCATGGGAAATAGATGGGGAAACAAGTGGAAACTGTCAGACTTTATTTTTTTGGACTCCAAAATCACTGCACATGGTGACTGCAGCCATGAAATTAAAAGTTGCTTACTCCTTGGAAGAAAAGTTATGACCAACCTAGAAAGCATATTGAAAAGCAGTGACAGTACTTTGCCAACTAAGGTCCGTCTAGTCAAGGCTATGGTTTTTCCAGTAGTCATGTATGGATGTCAGAGTTGGACTGTGAAGAAGGCTGATTGCTGAAGAATTGATGCTTTTGAACTGTGGTGTTGGAGAAGACTCTTGAGAGACCTTTGGACTGCAAGGAGATCCAACCAGTCCATTCTGAAGGAGATCAGCCCTGGGATTTCTTTGGAGGGAATGATGCTGAAGCTGAAACTCTAATACTTTGGCCACCTGATGAGAAGAGTTAACTCATTGGAAAAGACTCTGATGCTGGGAGGGATTGGGGGCAGGAGGAGAAGGGGACGACAGAGGATGAGATGGCTGGATGGCATCACTGACTCGTTGGATGTGAGTTTAAGTGAACTCCAGGAGTTGGTGATGGACAGGGAAGCCTGGCGTGCTGCGATTCATGGGGTCGCAGAGTCGGACACGACTGAGTGACTGAACTGAACTGAACTGATACTTAGTCAAAATATACTTCAGCCAAAAACGGTGACAAAGAGACAAAGAAGGTCATTATAGTGATAAAGGGATCAATACATCAAGAAGATATAACAACTGTAAATATACAGGCTCCAAACAGCAGAGCACCAAAATATATTAAATACAACAAACCCTAGGAGAGAAACAGACAACAGAATAATAGTAGGGGACTTCAGTATGCCACTCTCAGCAATGATAAATTGTACAAACAGAAAATCAACAAGGAAATGTTGGAAATGAACCATCTTAGAAAAATAGATTTAACAAACATATATAGAACATTGCATGTAACAGCAGCAGAATATACATTCTTCTCAAGTGTACACAGAACATTCTCCAGAACACATCATATGACAGGACAGAAAACATATCTTTACAAACATAAAAAGACTGCAATCACACCAATTATCTTTGCTGGTCACAATGGTATGAAAATAGAAATTGATAAAAAGAGGAAAGTGAGAGGATCTACAAACATGTGGTAACTAAACAACATACTTCTGAACAACCAAAGGGTGAAAGAAGAAATCAAGAGAAAAAAAAATCTCAAAACTAATGAAATTGGAAATATGACATTATCAAATTTGTGGGATGCAGCAAAACAGTTCTGAGAGGAAAGTTTATTGCAAAAAATGCATGTATTAAAAACTTAGAAATATCTCAAATAACCTAACTTTACATCTCAAGGAATTAAATAAGCCTAAATTAAGCCCTTGGATGGCATCACTGACTTGATGGACATGAGTCTGAGCAATCTCCAGGAGTTGGTGATGGACAGAAAAGCCTGGCCTGCTGCAGTCCACGGGGTCGCAAAGAGTCAGACACGACTGAACTGAATTGAAAGTTAGTGGAAGGAAGGAAATATAAAGTTCAGAGCTGAAATGAATGAAATAGACCAGAAAAACTACAGGAAGGATCGGTCAAATTAAAAGCTGGTTGTTTGAAAAGACAAACAAAAGTGACAAAGCTTTCGTCTAGACTAAGAAAGGAGAGACAAGATTCAAATAGAATTATAAATGAAAGAGGAGACATTACACGGGATGCTATAGGAATACAGAGGCTCATAAGAGGCTACTATGGATAACTATATGCAAAGAAATTACATAACCTAGACGAAGTGAACAGATTTCTAGAAACAAAACTGACCAAGACTGAATCATGAAAAACTAGAAAATCTGAACAGACCAATAATGAGTAAAGAGATTGAATCAATAATCAGAAACCTCCCAGAAAGAAAATCTCAGGACCAGATGGCTTCCTTGATGAATTTTACCAGTCAGTTTAAGAAGAATTAACATCAATCCTCCTCTTTTCCAAAATATTGAGGAGGAGGGAACACCTCCAAACTCATTCTACAAAGCCAGCATTACCTTGACACCAAAACCAGATAAGGAGACCACAAGAAAGGCACAGTTGTCCCTTGAGCAACACCACTTTGTACTGCACAGGCCCATTTACACCCAAATTTTTTTCAGTAAATATGTACTACATGATCCCCAGGTGGTTGAATCTGCAGATGCAGAACCATGGTTACAGAGGAACAACTGTAAAGTTATACACAGATTTTTGACTGCACCGGGCTTGTGCCACACACCCCTGTGTTGTTCAAGGGCCAACTATATTAACCAATATCTCTGAAGAATATAGATGTAAAGTTTTTTGGTAAAATATTAGCAAACCAAATTCAAGAACACATTAAAAGGATTATACACCATGATCAAATGAGAGTTTTCCCTGGCATGCAAGAATGGCTCAACACACACCAAACAATAAATGTAATGCATCACATCAATAAATTGAAATATAAAAGTCACATGACCACTTCAACAGATGCAGAAAAAGCATCTTAAAAAAATACAACATCCTGTCATGATGAAAACCCTTAAAAGGTTGGGTATAGAAGGAACACAACAACACAGTAAAGGCCATATACAACAAACTCACAGATAACTTTATACTCAATGGAGAAAAACTGAAAGATTTTCCTCTAAGATCCAGAACAAGAAAAGGATGGCCATTCTCATTATTCTTATTCAATATATAGTACTAAAATTCCTAGCTATAACAATTAAGCAAGAAAAAATAAATAAAAGGCATTGAAATTATAAAGAAGTAAAATTGTCAGTATTTGTCAATGTGATTTTATAGGTATAAATCTCAAAGAGGCAACCAAAAAAAACTGTTGGAACTACTCAACTATTTTGGTAAAGTGTAGGATACAAAATTAACATATAGGAATTAGCTGCATTCCTTTACACTAATAATGAATATTTGAAAAAGAAATAAAGAAAACTATTCCATTCATAATAGCATCAAAAGCAAGAAACTACTCAGGAATAAACTTAACCAAGGATGTGAAAGATATGTACAATAAAAATGACAAGACTTTGCTAAAAGAAACTGAAGAAGATACAAACAGAAAGACATCCCATGTTCATGGATCAGAAGAATTAACACTGGTAAAATATACATACTACCAAACCCATCTACAGAACCAACACAACTTGCATCAAAATACCAAAGGCATTCTTCATGGAATAGCAGAAACAATCCTAAATGTTTGTGGAACCATGAAAAACACTGAATATTGAAAGCAATTTTGAGAAAAAAGAACAAACCTGGAGGTATCCCGATTTCAAACTATATTACAAAGCCATAATGTTAAAAATAGTAGTGTACTGGCACAAAACAGACATAGACACCAATGGAGGAGACAGCCCAGAGTTAAATTCCAGTACATACAGTCAAGTGATACTTGACAAGGGAGTCAAGAACCTAAGGCGGAAAAGACAGTCTCTTCAACAAATGGTGCTGGGAAAACCAGAGAAACACATGCAGAACACTGAAACTGGACTTCTAACTCATACTCCTCACAAAAATTAACTCAAAATGTTTCAAAGACTTCCGTAAGATCCAATACCATATGTTTCACAGATGAAAATGTAGTGAAAAAGAAAAAGCTCCTTAACACTGGCCTTGGCAATGATTTTTTTGGATATGTCGTCAAGAATACAACAAAAGAAAAAAATCAGTAGACTACATCGAACTCAAGAGCGTCTGTATAGCAAAAAAAGAAAAAAAATACAGAATGGTAGAAAAATATTGCAACTGTACATTGGATAAAGGATTACTATCCAAAATATATATATAGAACTCATACAACTTTATAACAAAGCAAGCAAGCTGACTTCTTAAAGGGCAGAAAAACTAAACAGACATTTCTGCAAAGAGAACATTATAAATGAGCGACAAGGCACATGAAAAGATGCTTAACATCACTGATCATCTGAGAAATGCAAATCAAAACCACAAAGAGATATCACCTCACACCTGTTAGAATATCTAAGAAGAGACAACATGTGTGGGTAAGGATGTGGTGAAAAGGGAACCCTTATAGACTCTGGAAAACTATACGGAGGGTCCTCAGAAATTCAAAAATAAATGTACCTTAAAGATACAGCAATTCCACTTCTGGGTATACACATAAAGAAAATGAAAATAGATGTTTGAAAGGTCTGAGTTCAGGACAAATCAGCAAATGAGACTGGAAACAGTTGGTTTATTAAGAAAAAGAAAACCAGGAGATAAAGTGCTCCAAAAGCCAAGAAAAAGTGCTATCAGGAGAGGGATATGATCAACTGGGTCAAATTCTAATAGGCTAGAAGATGAAGACCAGGAAATAATCATTGGATTTTGCAACACAGTCTAGAGAAATGAACTAAGGGAAAAAAGTAGGATTGCTGGGCAGCATCAAGGTCTTAGTAAATTTGAGATTACTTTTCAGGAATTTCAAGTGGGATTAGCTGGCATGTTGTGTGTTTTCACTAAGCAACTTTTAGCCACATAGTTAAATGTATTTAAACATGGTTGGGGTTCTGCCAAAGGAGTGTGACTAACAGAAAGAGGAGCAATAGATTTAAGAGTGTATGTAAGGGTATAATTAAGATTTACCAAGAATGAGACCTGAGGGTATAAGGGGAATAGGGAAAGGGTGATAGAATTATAGGTAACGGTGGATTTGAAGAACAATACATAAGACACCAGAGAGAGTTAACTAGAAAATTACGAGCAGGAATATACAGAAGGTTTGCTGGAAATTGAGATTAATAAAGAATTTTAGACACTGTAATCTAATATATGTCTTACTACCACCTGAAGGAGTGGTAGGGATAGGGTGGAGAACAAGCTCACTGAAAGTGAAGAACCAACAAAGAAGTCAGAATATTAAAAGGTTCACTAACACGCACTTTAAAATCACCAAATATTACAGCAGGAGCCACACTGTAGAGAATGACAGTTCGCTAGAAGCTAGAATTTTTAAGGACTGAGGAAATATGGTAGGGAGTCTTATATAAAGTGTTATGCAGATGACACCACCCTTATGGCAGAAAGTGAAGAGGAACTAAAAAGCCTCCTGATGAAAGTGAAAGAGGAGAGTGAACAAGTTGGCCTAAAGTTCAACATTCAGAAAACGAAGATCATGGCATCTGGTCCCATCACTTCATGGGAAATAGATGGGGAAACAGTGGAAACAATGTCAGACTTTATGTTTGTGGGCTCCAAAATCACTGCAGATGGTGACTGCAGCCATGAAATTAAAAGACGCTTACTCTTTGGAAGAAAAGTTATGACCAACCTAGATAGTATATTCAAAAGCAGAGACATTACCTTGCCAACTAAGGTCTGTCTAGTCAAGGCTACGGTTTTTCCTGTGGTCATGTATGGATGTGAGAATTGGACTGTGAAGAAAGCTGAGCGCCGAAGAATTGATGCGTTTGAACTGTGGTGTTGGAGAAGACTCTTGAGAGTCCCTTGGACTGCAAGGAGATCCAACCAGTCCATTCTAAAGGAGATCAGCCCTGGGATTTCTTTAGAAGGAATGATGCTAAAGCTGAAACTCCAGTACTTTGGCCACCTCATGTGAAGAGTTGACTCATTGGAAAAGACTTTGATGCTGGGAGGGATTGGGGGCAGGAGAAGAAGGGGATGACAGAGGATGAGATGGCTGGATGGCATCACGGACTCGATGGACGTGAGTCTGAGTGAACTCCGGGAGTTGGTGATGGACAGGGAGGCCTGGCATGCTGCGATTCATGGGGTTGCAAACAGTCGGACATGACTGAGCGACTGAACTGAACTGAACTGATAGGATGAGAAGGGCTCCATTTTCATTAGTAGTATTGAATACTACTTTCCTCTCCCAGAGGTATTTATTCCCACAGATTTATGTACATAAATATGTACTTGTGGGAAACAAATGCTATTTTGTTGCTTACTGTTAGTTTTGTGAGTTTACGTGAGTGGTATTAAACTGTATGAGCTTCCCTGGTGGCTCAGACGGTAAAGAATCTGTGTGCAGTGCGGAAGACCTGGGTTCGATCCCTGGGTTGGGAAGATCCCCTAGAGGAGGGCATGGCAACCCACTCCAGTATTCTTGTCTGGACTTGTCAAATCTACTCTTGTCAAATCCCCCATGGGGATCTGTCCATCCCCATGGACAAAGCAGCCTGGTGGGCTACAGCCCATAGGGTTGCAAAGAGTCAGACATGACTGAGCAACTAAGCACAGCAACACAGCATTATACTGTATTTATACTGTATTCTGCATAAATTTCATTTTTCCATTTAATAAAGAAAAGTTCTTTTCAAGATAAAACAATCACTTATAATAAACAGCTTCTACACTGTGAGTCCAATACAAAAAGGGAAAACATTATCTTTAAAATATATTTACCTTGAAGCTTTCTACTAAGTTCAAGTTTTTCCTGCTCAAGGCGCTTAATTCTTCTTTCATAAGCTTCAGTTGCTAAGTTGTTATCTAGAGTCCTCTGCACATTAACATCGAGATCCAATGGCGTGGGACCAGCTGTAACTCTTAAACAGCTCCGATCAGAAAGAACACTGGGGAAAAAAAAAAAAAGGGAAAATATGGGCTTACATTGAAATAATAAGTCTGAAGAGAAAAGATAACATTTTGAAACTGTTCATTTGAAACATGGATCTGAACATCTAGTTACAGCTAGCCATCTGGAGTGATTACAAAATATTTCTTTTTTTTCAAAATCACCATAAACAACCTTTTGGAAGCAGGGGCTGTGCCACATGGCTTTCAGTATCTTAGTTTCCCAACCAGGGATCAAACCCAGGCTACTTGCACTGGAAGCACCAAGTCCTAAGTTCACCAGAGAATTCCTTAGAAGCATTTTTGAAAATAAAAACTTAAATAGTCCTAATTATCTTGAATTTATTCTAGTAACCATAAATTATAAAATGAAGCTTGCTGAAGGGTTACTGGTAACTTAAAACAATGTGATCACCTAAGTGAAACAGCAATCAAAAGCACCAACCACGGTCTTCTGTGGAATTATAAATTGCTTTCATAAGCTACTTATATAAAATGCTTCATAAGCAAAGATACACTGCTCAACACAAGGAATATAGCCGATATTTTATAATTACTATAAATGGAGTATAACTTTAACTAGTGTGAATTAATATATTGTATATCTGTAACTTGTGTATCAACTTTTACACTTTGATTTAAAATGTTTAAGTGAAATGCTTTAACTCAATACAATTTAATTAAAAACATTTGAAGTGTTGGACACTCAGCAGTGAACAGAACAGACAAAATGTGCCTATATAGAGGCTTTTATTCCAGTGGCAGAGACAAACAAACAAGGAAAATACTCAGTACATGGCAATGTTAATAGGCTAGGAAGAAAACAAAAAACAGGAAAGGAAGGCAACTTCATTTCTCCTTTCTGCCTTTTGAAATGAAGTATTGAGAGCGAGTAAATTAAAGTGTAGATACAGTGGTCAGGAAAGTCATCACTCAGAAAGTAACCCTGAAAAAGTCCAGAAAAAATAAGTGGCCCTGTCAAGGTAATATGAGAGGAAAGACATTCCCAGCAAATGGAACAGAAGTACAAACACACCATCAAGTGTAGTTCAATAAAATAAACTTAATACAAGAAAAAAAGAAGTGCAAAAGTCCTGAGGTAAGAGTTCTCTGGCATGTTCACAGGCCAGAAAGGAGACCTGGAGGGCTGCAAAGTGAGCAAGGACAAGAGTAGGAAGTAACATGAGAAAGGTAAAGTGAGCCTTGTTGGATCTCAGAAGAACTTTGTCTGGAGTTAAGATACGAAGCCACTGGAGGTAGGGGCAGCGAGGATTGGTCCTGCACAGGTGAGTGACATACTATGACTTATCATTTAAGCAGAATCAATCAGATAGGTTCAGAGAAATTTAATGACATTATGAACATCTGAAGTAGGTGATTAAGAGAGATTTTAAGTAGAAGAGAGGCTTCAGCTGGAAATATACATTTTAGAAGTCATCAGCAAATACCACCTAGGGGAGCATCAGAGAGCATAAATGGAAAAGATTCAAAGACAAAGCCACAAGCCACAGGAAATTAGGAGGGATGTGGAGAATGAGTGGGAGTGGCCAGAAAGACAAGGAGAAATGAGGCAAGTGTCCTGGCAAGTGTTGTAATGGGAAGGAGCTGTGGCAAGGAGATAAGACTAGGCAAATAAGGATGACTAGGACCAAAGAAATGACCATCAAACTTAGCGCCAGGGAGGCCAGCAGTGACGTCGATAAAAATCAGTTTGTGTCAAGTGACGGGAGCACAAACTTGACTGGAATGGTACCATGAAAGAAGAGGATGAGAAAAATGGACAAAGTCAGGGCAACAGTTGGAAGTAATTTTGCTGTATTGAAGAGCATAAAAATGGTTGGTAGCAGGTAGAGAAAGCTGGATTAAGAGAGTTTTTCTATTTTGCTTTAAGATGAAAGAAAAACCTACATTTTGTAAGCTGATGGAAAAGATCTGCTATGCAAATTACACAAAGGGGAAATTCTACGATGTAACAGCAACGCACTGGAGTAGGCAAGAAGGAGCAGAAGGGATGGGCGCTGGGTCGGGAGCTCACGGGTCACGCACATGAAGAGTGTGAGGGTCTAGCGGTATGTGCGATGCGGCCCGCGGAAGCCGCCTGCTGATCGCTCGGACCTCTCTGTGAACGGGGGAGGAAGGCCATCAGGCAAGAGTAAGAACGACAGAGGTTTCAGAGGCAGAGCATAAAGCAGGAAATGGTTACCTAGGAGAGTGAAGAGTGAATACGCTAGGGTAATGCAGTATGTTTGCCGGGCAGCAATAAAGGGGCACTTGGGATTAGTAATCATGAACTTAAAGTGAGAGCAGTAAGAGTACTCAGATATTTTTCTCTAGACAATCTGAACTGCACCGGTACAGGCTGAAAACTGAGCTGTAATAAGGCATGGTAACTTAGCAAAACCAATGTCATAGAATGAGATAGTCAGGAACTGAGAAGCTCCCAAGGAGCGACTGTAACCATTCTCAGTGAAAGTCAAGGAATGGTAAGGAGGAAACAGGGCTTCCCTTGTGGCTTCAGCTGGTAAAGAATCCGCCTGCAACGCAGGAGATCTGTGTTCGATCCCTGAGTTGGGAAGACACCCTGAAGAAGGCAAAGGCTATCCTCTCCAGTATTCTGGCCTGAAGAATGCCATGGACTGTATAGTCCATGGGGTCACAAAGAGTTGGACATGACTGAGCGACTTTCACTTTCACAAGAAGGAAAGAGAAGATACAAGTAGAATGAGGGTTAGTGGAAAGAGGGCTAAGATCAATAGGTTGAAAGACTGATGTTTGGAACCTAGAAAATGTTTCTTCGATAGCCTAACACTCTTCTAATTCCTGTTCCATTGCTAACAGATTCTGAGCTCTCTCTGTGTTCTATTTTTTCTCCCCTCAAAATGAGTTAAGATTCTTATATTAATTTGTTTTATTCACTTCGTAGTGTCTAACTTTTCCTAGAAGCAGCTTCAACCTATTAAAAAAAATTTTTTTTTACTTACAAGGTTCTCTTATGCATTATAGTTTTAAAACCTCAATTCATTTTTAATTTGCTTTAAATTATCCAAATCACATTAACTTTTCAAACTTACCAGCTACTAGTATATGTAAAACCAACAAATGGCAGATGGTGACCAGAAAAGGCAGTGTGTGTTGGTGGGGGCATCGTTTCCTAAAGGAGGAAGAAACATCTGGTAAAACATGAATAACTATAACCTGCAGACTGGGCTATAAAAATTCACTGTCAACAATTTACAAACACTGATAAGTTTGGTCTAGACATTTAGTGATAAAAAATTTAGACCAGAAACACTGCTACTGTAGAATTCTAATAAAAAGAAAAGAAAGATTTAAAGTCTGATGGATATTGAGAGTACAATCATTATTCATGTATTCCATATAAGTGAATTTGCCTAGTTGTTAAATTTCATTTGTAATCCCAAACCAATATTCACAAATACTTCTGTGATTATTTTCAGATATTTGCAGAGCAAAGAAAAATTTGCACTGCCCTATACACATGTTCCCAGCCAGAGCGGAACAAGGAGATGCTCTGCCCTCTTGTTTCAGATCTCTTTCAGTAAGTAAGTGGTCTTTTTCAAGGTCTACATGTGCCTTGACAGCTGTTGAAGTGATAAATAGTAAGGTGGCCTATAAAATTTCTTTATAACCATATATTTTTTAAAAAAAGCAGAGAGACAGAACTTCTTTAAACAACCATACTCACAGAATTCTTTAAACAATCATCATCCACATCAAAATTCGACGTATCTGTTGGGCTACTAACTTCTGGAATATAAGGTGCTTCACAGTTTCGAATATTATCCCAATCAATTCCATTGAAAAATGGGTGCTTCTTAAAGTCTTCTATTCCATTTTGACCAAGTCGATGTTCTCTGCTACAGATGAGTCTTCGAATAAGATCCTTAGCATTTTCAGACACATCACTCACTTGCGGGGGAAACTGAAACCTCTCCTAAATAGAGAATAATAGAAACAAAATATAAATCACTAATTTCCTAAGTAGGTTGACACTAACACTGACCTTCTTAAAAACATATATACTTTTTAAAATATCTAATAAATATGTAATGGTACAAAGTACTGACACTAAAGGAGATTCAAGAATAAATTTAAAAGGATCATTTTCGTAAAAGAACTTTTCATATGTAACTTAGTCATACATGTACTACAGAAAGAATAAGTTAAATGTAAAAATACCTTAAATGTTGTCAAAATAAAAAGAATTCACTAAATGTAATAGAATTTACATAATCAATAGTATATGTGATTGATTTATGATAACGATTGATATTATATCAATATTATGATATTGATTATATGATAACGTTCATATAAGTCACACACTAATGATTAATACTAAACATTTGTAAAGAATATAACGTGTACTACTAGAAGTATGTTACTTGTTTAGCCCATTTAATCCTCAGAGCCACTGTATTACTCTAATTTTATAGAAAAGGAAACAAAGAAACAGTTAAAACAATTGCCAAAGGTTACATAATCAATGGTAGAGCTAGGATTTGAACTGAAACTGTCTGATTCCAGAATCTGTGCTCTCAACAACCATGTTATAGTACAATGACTTCTATCAGAAATACTTTACATGCTATTGACAACTTTGGAGCTATTTCTTGTTTTCAAACTCTTGATAACTATTTAGCAGATTATCTTTGCAGCCAGACAGAAAAGCATCAACTTTGTAAAACTAACGTGTGTGTGTGTGTGTGTGTGTGTGTGTGTGTGTGTGTGTGTGTGTATTTGGGGCTTCCCTGGTGGCTCAGTAGTAAAGAATCCACTTGCGATGCAAGAGACCTGGGTTCAATTCCTGGGTCAGGAAGATCCCCTGGAGAAGGAAATGGCAACCCACTCCAGTAGTCTTGGCTGGGAAACCCATGGACAGAGGAGCCTGGCGGATTACAGTCCATGGGGACACAAAACAGTCGGACATGACTTAGCAACTAACAACAACTATATATAGCAATTAATTATAATTGTACTACCACAACAAATTAAAAAGAACAGATTACCACTCCCTTTATGGGATATTCCTATTCATATTCTAGGTTTTTGCAATTACCCATAATCTTCTGAGACTGATAATCAGTCTCCCTCCTCTCATGCAATCTATTTCATTTGGTATTAAATGGATTAAAATTTTATTCTTTCCTGCTTGGTATCTGGACTGTTTCCAATGTTTGATGATCATAAATAATACTGGGATAAGTATTCTTACACATATAGCTTTGTTCTGTGAATATTTCCTTATGGTAGATTCTTAGTATTGAAGGTGCTCAACCAAAAGTTTTAACCATTTATTTCTAAGGTTGTTGATGAATACTTACAGACTTCTTGACAGAAAAATTATATCAATTTACACCCCTATCAATGATGTCTAACACTGTTCTTCTCAATGGATCATTTATAGTAAAGAGTACTATTTTCTTTTCATCTTTGCCAATTTGTCAGGGAGAAAAAGTGTACCATTCTTATTTTAATTTGGATTTCATCTATCTATTATTATTAAGATCGAGAGTTTTAAATGCATTCTAGTCATGATTACACTTATACTATAGTTCAGTTCAGTTGCTCAGTTGTGTCCAACTCTTTGCAACCCCATGAATCACAGCACTCCAGGCCTCCCTGTCCATCACCATCTCCCGGAGTTCACTCAGACTCATGTCCATCGAGTCAGTGATGCCATCCAGCCATCTCATCCTCTGTCGTCCCCTTCTCCTCCTGCCCCCAATCCCTCCCAGCATCAGAGTTTTTTCCAATGAGTCAACTCTTCGCATGAGGTGGCCAAAGTACTGGAGTTTCAGCTTTAGCATCAGTCCTTCCAAAGAAATCCCAGGACTGATCTCCTTCAGAATGGACTGGTTGGATCTCCTTGCAGTCCAAGGGACTCTCAAGAGTCTTTTCCAACACCACAGTTCAAAAGCATCAATTCTTCGGCACTCAGCCTTCTTCACAATCCAACTCTCACATCCATACATGACCACAGCAAAAACCATAGCCTTGACTAGATGGACCTTAGTTGGCAAAGTAATGTCTCTGCTATAGGAGTAATGATAAATTGTCTGCTCATGATCTTTGTTACTCTACTGGAGAGATCATTTAATTGTCTTACTTATTAGCATCTCTGATAAATTACAAGATGAAGACTAACAATTTTATACATAATTGATAGATTAAAGAAATAATTTATGGACTTTGATTACTCATGTTGGTCATGTTCCCTACTAGCATAGAAATTAGATTATTTATTGTTTTTGGAAAATTATTCTCTTTTTAAATATCACATTCTAATTTTATTATATGTATTATTTGCCACACTAATGTGAAAAATAGTAAAATATACTAACTTTGTGATTCATGATTTTTCCATATGTTTCCACCAGAGATTCTGCATAAAACGGTGTTTCTCCATAAAGCATTTCATACATACAGACCCCCAAAGACCACCAGTCACACTCAGGTCCATATCTGCCTTTTCCATCTTCCATGGCTTGAAGGATTTCAGGAGAGATATAATCTGGAGTTCCAACAGCCACTGAGGATTGGACCTGAAGAAGTTCACATTGTTAGTAATCAACCATAATATATTAGAAATAAATAATTATTTTAATTAGAAAATTTTATATTTATATAGAAACATAATAAGCACTATTTCATAACAACTTCAATTTTGTCATTATCTGAATTTAGTCTCCTTGTCCATATAACTTAAAATATATATAATTACCACACTGACAAGTTCTCCAGATTTTCAACACTATAGAATGTTTATTATAGCTGTTACTTAGTTGACTACACTTAGAGTAAAGATATATGATTTGAACACCACAGCCATGAACCACAAATTGAATATTTATTTTAGAACATTCTTATTATTGATATTATCTGTCCAACACTGCCATATTTTAAGTGGAACTTTGAAAGTATTACAATTAATTATGTGGGGAAAGAAACAGAAAAAAACCTGGCTACTATTATAAGCAGCTTGGAGATTATTTTAAAACATTTTAATGATAATCTAACTAAATAAATGTTAATAATGTCCTGCAAACTATTATTTATTTAAAAAATTATAAAAGGGGAAAAATATTCTTCAAAACACTGAGTCTAAACAGAGAACATACAATTATGGCAATGTAGATATAACTTAGAAAACAACAGCTAAAAACAGATTCTGGGCACATATCTTTTAAGGTAGTCCAAAATAAAAGAAAATTAGTTTTTTATATGTTTTTAGAGAACATACCAAGAAATGAACATTCTCAAGATAAAATAATGGTTAATACTCTGAATTTCCTAAAGTACCATCCTTAATAATTATAGAACAGACTTCTTTGGCGATACTGAGATTAAGTAACTTGAACATTCTTGAAAACTCTTAAAAATACTAGATAAAATATAACAAACATTTTCTAAATGTATAAATGAGCCTTTAAATAAAGAGACATTCTTAGATATATGTAATCAAGAAATGATTAGAAACCAGGGCAATAAGCATTAGAGCAGGAGTGCAGTTGGGAAATTGTTTTCATTTTCTACGTACTTGACTTTTAACATATACATAAGGTCAAAAGGAAAGATCCTGCGCTTACTTGAGTTTTGAAGTAAAAGTCTGCCCCATATAATCTTTATCCTAAAAGGTGTGCGTATGCGTACGTGTGTTAGTCAGTCAGCCATTCGCTTAGTCGTGTCTGACTCTTTGTAACCCCAAGAATTGTAGCCCATCAGATTACTCTGCCCATGGAATTCTCCTGGCACAAATACTGGAGTGGGCAGCCATTCCCTTCTCCAGGCCTAAAGGGTATATTGTAAGTAAAAAGGTGAATTACAAAATCTGCCATTCAGCAGAGAAAGACAGTGACATATGTGAAAAAAAATTTACTCCTTTAGAAATTCGTAACTTTTAAGTCACATAGTCCCACCACTTGGGATTCTAATGCACTGGACTTCTGGGGTTCAGAAATTCTCAAGCCAAGAAACTGGTAAAATACCGGCATCTGGTTAGGGGTGCCTAGAAAGCTTCTCATAACAGATTCAAAGCTACCTGGAGGATACATGCTCAAACTTGGCCTCATATAATTCTCACACATAAAAATTCACTAAAAGATGAGTTCAGAATCCAATAATATAACTAAATGAGGAAACATTCCATTTATGAGCAAAAGCCAGAAATCCAAACAAACAACACAATCAGACCTCAAAAAATTATCAGTTCCACTTCATAAAATAAGTATGTTTAAAATTATTAGATGTTAAAAAATCTAAAGCATAAGAAAAAGCTGAAAAAAATAAAGTCCTAAAATGGAAAAAACTAGTTGTTGAAATAAAAGATATGAAGGAATAAAATCAGATCCACATCTGTACACTTTGTTAAACTACAGAGCACTAAAGGTAAGAGATTTTAAAAACCTATGAAATAAAAAGAGATTTTCTACCCAAGAAATGATAATTAGAATGACAGCTGAATTACTAAGCCAATGTAGCTGTTAGAAGAAAATGGAATTGTATTTTTCAAAGTGATGAAACAAAGTAATGGTCAATATTATATTCCCTACTCACCTAAATTATAAAATAGAAATGGGGATTAAATAAAGATATTTTCATACAAAGAGTGAGTAAACTACCACATATAGACTCTTTTAGTTAAACAGGAGTACTAAGGGATATACTTCAAATCAAGAAACATAATCCAGAGGAAGAAATGTGACACTAGAAGCACCTGTGAACAAAGATATTAATCAACTTTAGCATGCATCTAAACGGTGACTAACTGGATAAAATAACGATGAAGAAAAGGAGAAATAGGGCAATAAAGAGTAACATGAAGATGAGCAGGAGCAATAAGCGATAGGAGATGGTGGAGGAGGAGGAAGGAATAACTACTCAAACGATGAAAAATAATATGGAACTAAAACACCAGAAGACAACCAGTTACTAAGGGAGTGATCAGGATTAAAATGTTCCGAGCTTCTTGGTTTTCTATTTTTTCATTTATTTTTTAATTATTATTTTTTTAATTGTGGTAAAATACCCATGACAAAATTTACCACCATAACCATTTCCAAGTGTATAGTTCGGTGGCATTAAGTACATTTACACTGCTGTGCAACCGTCACCACTGTCCATTTCTAAAACTCTTTTCATCTTACAAAACTGAAAATCTATTAAATAATAACTCCCCCATCCCCTTCTCCTCCCAGACCATAACAACCACCACTATAGCTGCTAAGAATTTGACTACTCTAGGTAGTTTATACAAGTGAAATTGCACAATAACGTGTTCGTTTGTGTCTGGTGTATATCACTTGGCATGTTTTTTAAAAGGTCTATCCATGTTGTAGGATGGATCAGGATGTTCTTTTAAAGCTGAATAACGTTCCAATGTATGGATATACCACATTTTTTTCTCCATTCATCCAATAGTGGACACCAGAGTTGCTTACATCCCTTGACTTCTGTGAATAATGGTGCTGTGAACACGGGTGAACCAATATTTCTTTGAGACTCTGCTTTACCTTCTGTGGAATATGTACACAAATGTGGAACTGCTAGATCATATGGTAATTTTGTTTTCAGCTTTTTGAAGAACTGTTATACTATTTTCCACAGTGGCTACAGCATTTTACAACTCCATCAGCAGTGCACAAAGGTTCCAATTTTCCCACAACTTTACTAAAACTTGTTATTATTGTTTTTTTTTATAGTGGCCATCCTAATGGTATGAAGCAGTATCTCATTGTGGTTTTGATGTGCATTTCCGTACTGACTAGTGATGCAGAGTCATTCGTCTATTTTCTTAGGAGAAACATCACTTCAAATCCTTTGCGTATTTTGAAATGGGTTGTTAGTCTGCTATTGAGTTGCAGGAATTCTTTATACATTCTGGATAATAACCTCTTGTCAGACATACAATTTGCAACTACTTTCTCCCACTGTACAGGCTGCCGTTTCACTATAACAACTGTATCTTTTGATGCACAGAAGTTTTTAATGATGATGTAGTCTACTCATCTATTTTTGTTGTTGCATATTGTCTTCTGTCATATCCAAGAAATCACTGCCAAATCCAATGTCATAAAACTTCTCCCTCTGCCCCTTAAATGTAAGTTTTAACTCTTACATTTAGGATTTTGATCCATTTCAAGCTAATTTTTGTATATAAGATAAACTAAGTTTTTTTCTTCGATTAGGAATATGGGGAAAATTAGATTTAACATAAATGATAAATGCTTATTTTTAAGATAAACATTAAAATATTTGAAATAGAATGTATAAGTTCCAAAAAGGAAAAAAAAAAAAGAAATAAAAACAAATTTGACCCAGGCAACAAAAAGCAGGAAAGGGGGTGGGAAGCATGATGTAAACAAACAAGCAAAACCTATAGGAAATAGTCCAAGATACTAGAAAGAAATACAAACAAACAATGAAATTCACAAATGATTAAGTTCACCTATCAAAAACCACCATTATCACATTAGATGACAAAACCACAATGAAATTTTTCTTGAAAAATCAGCAATAATCTGTTTAATGCACCTAGACATAGAACCTAAGAAACGTTTTTTAAGAAAAAGGATGGAAAAATATGCCAGGCATATGCTAAACAAACAAAAGCTAAGGGAGCTGTATTAATTATCAGTCAAACTAGATTCTAAGGCCAAGATGATTATTATGATTTTTAATCATTTATTAACATAAATAGAAAATACCATGGAAGAGCAATCCTAAATAATATGTAACTAACAACACAACTACAAAACAGTTGTGAAAATTACAAGGGAAAATTAAGAAATTCAACATCATAGTAAAGATTTTTAAATAATAAATAGATGAGAAAGAAATAGAGGTAGTAAGAATATTAAAATTTTGAACAAAGTTTACAACTTTTATCTTATTACAGATATCTGCAACCAAAAGTTAGAAAAAGATTCATAATTTCAAACAAATATGTAATAGTTAAAAGAACTGGCCCATGAGAAATCAAAACATAATCTTGACAAATGCTAAAAAACTGCTAACAAATAGATCCACTCTTCGGTAAAAGAAAACTTTCTATAAACACCAGATAAGTAAATATTGTACTATGAATACTAAAAGGCACACATCTAAATAATTAATGGTCCACAGAAGAATTCTAACTAAAGCTGGAAAATATTTAGTAAAATGCTCTATGTCAAAACTTATGAAGAAAAAGTTAAGCATAAATAAATAATATTAGGAATGAAGAAAGGGGTGAAATATGCATGTAATTGAGATTTTAAAACTAGAAAGAGTGCAATCTGAACAATTTTATACAAACAAAATTGAAAATGCAGAGAAAAGAGATAATTTTCATAGAAAAAAATATAACTTACCAAAACTGACTCAGGAAGAAATAGAAAACCAAAGAGACCTATAACCATTAAAAAGTTTGAATCAATAGTATAAAATCTACCTGGAAAACAAACAAAATAAGAAGAAAACAAAACCTCACTGAAGCAAAGGTGATTTAAAGTGAGTTCCACCAATTACATAAGAAACAGATAACCCCAGTATTATAAGAACTGTTCTAGATCCAAAATGGGTAAGGGTGGGGGACATGGCTCCCCTGTTCATTTTATAAGGCTAAAACAACCTAAATACAAAACAAGGCAGACAAGAAAAATTTGAGAAGGAAAATTATACTGCAAACTCAGATATAATCAATGTCAGATATGAATCTCAGGTAACAATTCAATATAAAATTTTAGCATGGTCAATCTAGAAATTTGATCAAAGACAGCAAGCAATACAGCTTGATGATAAAGTTACATTTACATTCAAAGAATGTATGCTTCAACACTGGACAATCTATGTCACTCATCATATAACAGGAAAAACACTCTGATACCCACTCAATAGTGCAGAAAAATGATTTCAATGTACAACATTAACAACCATAACATGGCAATCAGAAACAGAAATTTCCTTAATCTGATGAAGAATACATACCAAAAGCTTCCAGCAAATATACTACTTAATTTAAAACTACAGGGAAAACACCAATAAAGCTATGAACAACGCAGAGAAGCTCCCAATTCCTAAACATTAATCCTGTGCTGAAGATCACTAACTGCATGATAGGAAAAAAAATAAAGCAAAGTAAAAATGTAAGGACTGGAAAGGACAAAACACAAAGCTGGCCATTATTTGTAGATTATAAGATTGTCTATATAGAAAAATATACATACAGAATCTATAAATTGTTTTGAACTAATAAAAAAAAGTTTAGCAAGCTTGCTTGTTTCAGGATGAATACACATACAAAAGTCAACTGTGGTCATAAAGAATAGCAACAAACTATTAAAATGCAAAACTTTAAGTTATCCATTTATAATAGCCCCCAAACAAAAAACTCCACAAGGTATCTAGGAGCAAATCTAACAAATAAAGGTAATGAATTTAACTTTACATAATTTACCTTTACCTGAACATAATTATAAAACTTTACACAAATAAGAGAAACCTACAACAATGAAGACAGAAACCATATTCACAGATGGGAAGATGGCAAGTTATAGACAAAGTTTTCCCAAAATTAGTCTCTAAATTCAGTGAACGTCTACAAGCTTGCATATGTGAAGGGGTGTTTATATGTGTCTGTATGTATATAAACCAATAATATAATCCTAACAGTCCTATGGAAAAACAAATGGCCAAGAACATCCAAAACAATTTCATAGAAAGAAAAAGAATTACAGCAAGACATCCCCACACAAAAACTGACTTCTTATAAATGTATAGTGATTTAAACTGTTTAATTTTGACTTCAATGTGAGAAACAAAAAGCAAGCTGAAAGTTAATATAGAAACTCACAAACTTTGGGAAAGGTTAAAATTGAAGCAACTATCCAGGTAATAATGATCCATACAAAATTATATAATTACAATATTTCAGAACACCAGAAATAAACGTAACACCCTAAAGGCTTCCAAATAAGGGGGGAAGATTATAACAGGAGCTTTGATAATTAGGATGGCATCAGATGCCTCAACAGTAAATTAAAAGACAATGTAGTGTCTTCTAAATTCTAAGAGAAGAGTAAGTTCAAATCTATAATATTATGTCCAGTCTAGACAATTTATTCATCAAGTATAAGAATAGAAATGAAGGCATTTTTCAGACATGCAAGATTATGAAATATTTACTTCCAATGGAACCTTTCTGAGGTTCAGTTCAGTTCAGTCTCAGTCATGTCCGACTCTTTGCGACCCCATGAATCGCAGCACGCCAGGCCTCCCTGTCCATCACCAACTCCCGGAGTTCACTCAAACTCACGTCCATGGAGCCAGTGATGCCATCCAGCCATCTTACCCTCTGTTGTCCCCTTCTCCTGCCCCCAATCTCTCCCAGCATCAGAGCCTTTTCCAATGAGTCAACTCTTCGCATGAGATGGCCAAAGTACTGGAGTTTCAGCTTCAGCATCATTCCTTCCAAAGAAATCCCAGGGCTGATCTCCTTCAGAATGGACTGGTTGGATCTCCTTGCAGTCCAAGGGACTCTCAGGAGTCTTCTCCATCACCACAGTTCAAAAGCATCAATTCTTCAGCGCTCAGGTTTCTTTATAATCCAACTCTCACATCCATACATGACCACAGGAAAAACTATAGCCTTGACTAGATGGACCTTTGTTGGCAAAGTAATGTCTCTGCTTTTCACTATGCTATCTAGGTTGGTCATAACTTTTCTTCCAAGGAGTAAGCGTCTTTTAATTTCATGGCTGCAGTCACCATCTGCCATGATTTTGGAGCCCAGAAAAATAAAGTCTGACACTGTTTCCACTGTTTCTCCATCTATTTCACATGAGGTGATGGGACCAGATGCCATGATCTTCATTTTCTGAATGTTGAACTTTAAGCCGACTTTTTCACTCTCCTCTTTCACTTTCACCAAGAGGCTTTTTAGTTCCTCTTCACTTTCTGCCATGAGTGGTGTCATCTGCATATCTGAGGTTATTGATATTTCTCCCAGTAATCTTGATTCCAGCTTGTGCTTCTTCCAGCCCAGCATTTCTCATGATGTACTCTACATATACGTTAAATAAGCAGGGTGACAATATACAGCCTTGACGTACTCCTTTTCCTATTTGGAATCCGTCTGTAGTTCCATGTCCAGTTCTAACTGTTGCTTCCTGACGTGCATATAGGTTTCTCAAGAGGCAGGTCAGGTGGTCTGATATTCCCATCTCTTTCAGAATTTTCCACAGTTTATTGTGATTCACACAGTCAAAGGCTTTGGCATAGTCAATAAAGCAGAAATAGATGTTTTTCTGGAGCTCTCTTGCTTAACTACCACTAAATTGAGAAGAAAGACACAGATGGATCCTGGAAACAGAGGATCCAATGCTAGAAAGCAACATATTAAATTCCATGATGATGAGGAAAGGTAATTTTAGGATGACAGTTGTATAGTAGGCCTATTGGAGAGTGGGCCTACAGACTAGAATCAGAGTATGCAAACCTCCACACAAGAGAGTCACTAAGTTATTCATTGTGTCTGAGAAAGAAAGGAATTGCTCAATTTCCTAAATGTAGTGGAGAGTTTGGGGATAAACTAGTGAGAAGGCTGAGTGCCAAAGAGTTGATGCTTTCAAACTGTGGGGCTGGAGAAGATTCTTGAGATTCCCTTAGACAGCAAGGATATCAAAAACCTGTCAATCCTAAAGGAAACAACCCTGAATATTCATTGAAAGGACTGATGCTGCAGCTCCAATACTTTGGCCACATGATGTGAAGAGCCGACTCACTGGAAAAGACCGTGATACTGGGAAAGATTGAGGGCAAAAAGAGAAGGGGCTAATAGAGGATGAGATGGTTAGTAGCATCACCAACTCAATGGACATGAGCTTGAGTAAACTCAGGGAGATAGTAAAGGACAGGGAAGCCTGGCACTCTGCAGTCCATAGGGTCGCAAAGAGTTGGACACAGCAACAAAAGTGAGATTTATACAGAAAACTAAGCAAAGCAAATGAGTCACTTACTCCAAGGAAAACAAAGAGCTGTTCAAGAAGAGAAATGTAATTAAAACAAATAGCATGGCACAGTCATAAATAATACTTGTAAAAGTATATTTGGCTTAAAGCTCAACATTCAGAAAACTAAGATCATGGCATCTGGTCCCATCACTTCATGGGAAATAGATGGGGAAACAGTGGAAACAGTGTCAGATTTTATTGTTTTGGGCTCCAAAATCACTGCAGATGGTGACTGCAGCCATGAAATTAAAAGTCACTTACTCCTTGGAAGAACAGTTATGACCAACCTAGATAGCATAGTGAAAAGCAGAGACATTACTTTGCTGATTAAGGTCCATCCAGTCAAGGCTATGGTTTTTCCAGTGGTCATGTATGGATGTGAGAGTTGGACTGTGAAGAAGGCTGAGCGCTGAAGAACTGATGCTTTTGAACTGTGGTGTTGGAGAAGACGCTTGAGAGTCCCTTGGACTTCAAGGAGATCCAACCAGTCCATTCTGAAGGAGATCAGCCCTGGGATTTCTTTGGAAGGAATGATGCTGAAGCTGAAACTCCAGTACTTTGGCCACCTCATGTGAAGAGTTGACTCATTAGAAAAGACTCTGATGCTGGGAGGGACTGGGGGCAGGAGGAGAAGGGGACGACAGAGGATGAGATGGCTGGATGGCATCACTGACTCGATGGACATGAGTCTGAGTGAACTCCGGGAGTTGGTGATGGACAGGGAGGCCTGGCGTGCTGCGATTCATGGGGTCGCAAAGAGTTGGACACGACTGAGTGACTGAACTGAACTGAAGTATTTTTTAAACATTGAACAGGATTTAATGAAAGACTATGTGATAATTACAACATGGGGAAGATAGGATGTGTAAGGATTGGTTGAGATAGGTGTAAGAGATCTGAATCCTCACCTTTCATGGTGGGAAATTAGTAGATAATATCTGCAACTAAATAACAAGAGACAGTAGTATGAATACGATAATAAAAAATAAATAAACGAAACAACAGAAGACAGAGCTGAAGGATTTGTATGTGTCTGTCTGTAGAAAAAGAGACTTGGAGGTGAGAAGGACCTAGGACAAAGGAATGCTGTTTTTGTGGTAAGTCTTCCTAAAATACGTAAACATCACTTGATAAAAATAAAATAAACAAGTAAAAAAGAAGATTCCTTCATTATAACTTTCTAAATGGAGGACCAACATGCTATTATGTCAAGAAAAACTATTTGGAGATGATTAATAAAAAATGAATGACTAGAAAGAATTTCTGACTCTACAGAATTTCAGGAATAAATCAGATCAAGGGAAACACAGACAGACAGAAATAGCACTCAGTGCATTCTGGAATGCACAGGAATTTGGAGAGCTGAACATCAGACTCCAGAGGAGTCCCAGCTTTGAATCTAAGACGCTTATAACATGCAGGACTGGGCAAACACTACCTCTTCCCCTGGAATTCTGTTTCAGTGTATCTCTCTCCTCTGCAGAATTACAGACCACTTCTTTATGGTGCCACAGCCTCCCTGACTTTAATCTGTGTTTTCTCAATTCAGCAAGACCACCATGCTATTTCTCTCCCTCTTACGTCATACCCGGCACTATCCACTTTCCACTTTATACTTCCCACACGTGCAGTTACCTTAGAGCAGAGTAATTACATACACCGGTTTTACAGAGTTTGTGTGATATTGCCATATCTTTTACTTCCACCCATGTCATAAAACCCACACTACATTTATTTTTGTTTTTAATAATCAGATGTCTCTTATGCAAACTTAAAAAGAAAGATTAGTATAGTCTTTTTTCTTTATTCTTACCCTATAAATCTTATTTATCGTATCTGATATTCTTTATTATACAGATCTAAGCATCCAAATGAAATTGGCTTCTTTGTAGTGGACATCCTTTAGCATCCAGGCCTCTTCCATTTATCTGAAAAGGTCTTCATTTTGAAGAGTATTTTTATTCTATATAGAATTCTTGGTTTGGAGACTTTTTTTTCTTCTTTCAGGACTTTAAAGATATCATGCTGTGATTTCTCATGAAAGGTCAATGGTTATTCTTACAATTTTCCCACAGTATGTATGGCTTTCTCCTTCTAGCTGCTTCCCATTTTTATTTTTTAATCTTTAATTTTCAGTAGTTTAATTGTGATGTGGCCAGGCATGGTTCTTTTCATAACCTTGAAATATACCAGGATTCTTAAATCTGTTTTTCATCATACGTAATAGCTTGAGCCATCAATTTTACAAATGTTTTCTATTACTATCTCATCTTTTTCTAGGCTTCTAATTGTATGCATCCCTAGGGCTCCTATATCAATTTTGCTTCAATCTTTTTCTCTCTGTTCTTCAGATTGCTTGATCTCTCTTAATCTATCTTCAAATTCACTGGCTTTTTCTTTTTTCATTTCTAATCCACCATTAACTTCTTCCTATGAACTTTTTATTTCTATTAATATAATGATCAAATTCTAAAAAGATTCACTTGATTTATTTTTCTGCTGACATTCCTTGTCTGTGTAATTACCAAGACTAATATCTTCCTTTGAACGTATTTATGATAGTTTCATTAGTCTTTGTCTGGCAAATCCAACTTCTGTGCTACCCAGGTTTCTACTGACTACTTTTATTTTTAAATTCTGTATCACAATCACTTAAGTTACCCACTATTTATTTTTGGTCTAGTGATTTTTTTTATTGAATGCTGGTCACTGTCAATAAGACATTGTAGAGAATATGAATTCTTCTATCTTCCTCTAAAGAATATTAATTCTTCTTTAAGCAGTTAAAAAAAAATACTAACTTGAATACGGGATGGCTTACAGTTTACTCTTTAAGGGCAGATTTATAAAAAACCTAAGATTCATCTCCTGATCCCCAGGTGGGTGAGTATTAAAGAATCTGCCTGCCAATGCAGGAGATGTGGGTTCAACCTCTGGGTCAGAAAGACCCCCTGGAAGAGGAAATGGCACCCCACTCCAGTATTCTTGCCTAGAGAATCCCATGGACAGAGGAGCCTGGTGGCTACAGTCCATGGTGTTACAGAAGAGTCAGACATGACTTAGCGACTGAACAACAGCAACAAAGATTCATCTCAAGCCTCTTCATCTGGAGGACCACTTTCATACTCTGTTGATTTTACCAGGACTTGGATTTAGGCTGTTAGATAGGTTTAGGGTAAGACTTAGATGTAACAAACATCTTAACTAGCTCTCCAGAGCTAATAGTCCAATGTCCCCTAGCACTGTGTCTCCTCCAGCACTACTTGATTTCAAGTAATCTGTTTGATTTTCAAATGGATAGAATTTACTATTTGGTAATTTTCAGATGTTCTTATACAGTTGGCCCTCCATGTCTCCTGGTTACACATTTGCAGATTCAACCCATCAGGGATCAAAAATATTTTTTTAAAAAATTTCCAGAAAGTTCCAAAAGGCAAAATGAATTTGTTACATGCTGGCAATTAAGTAGGTATTATAAGTAATCTAGAAAGAAAAGTGAAGTCGCTCAGTCGTGTCCAACTCTTTGCAACCTGATGGATTGCAGCCTGCCAGGCTCCTCCATCCAGGGGATTTTTCCAGGCAAGAGTACTGGAGTGGGTTGCCAGTTTCTAAGTTATCTGCTTAGGGTAAATTCTCAAAAGTCAAATGACTGGTCCAGAATAATGGGATGTTTTTGTGGCCTTTGGAATGTATTATACCAAATTTCTTTTCAAAAAGTTCCTACCGATTAAAATGATGTATATTTGGACATCTACTATACAACCAGGAAATTAAGATAAATATTACTACTACTACAACAAACGTGGAATAAAATTGAGGCATGTAAACCATTAAGTAATTGAGAGAATATAATGGAGGGGTCTAGGAGACGACAGAGGATGAGATGGTTGGATGGCATCACTGACTTGATGGATGTGAGTTTGAGCAAGCTCCGGGAGTTGGTGATGGACAGGGAAGCCTTGTGTGCTGCAGTCCATGGGGTCTCAAAGAATGGGACATGACTGAGTGACTGAACTGAAGTGAGGGTTAGCAGAAATAAAGCAAATGGTAACATAAAACTTAGAGGATTTTCTGATAAAAAGCATTCACTTGTTATACACTGACCCTCGGGAAAACTAGACAACTAGTAAAGAAAGAGAAAAGAAATGAAAGTGAAGGAGTCACATCTTTTCTTTTTCCCTCTAGGATTTATTTTCTTCAGTCCTCTGGAACTGTGAAAATAAGTTATGCTAAAGAAGAAACAAACAAGAGTCTCAAAAAAGGCATAGTATATCAATCTTAAAATCATTAATATAAGCAGTAGAAAATGGTGCGTGAATTTATAGACAAGCCTTATTATGAGTAAGCATGCCTAAGTGGAGGGAAGTTAAGCACAGAAAGACAAATGGATAGAAGGATATTTGATAGATAATATAAAGAGAAGGACTCTAAAACAGATAAAGGAAACAAGGAGGAAGGGTGTTACAGTTTAAAATTTATCTTTATTTACCGTTCCATCTTCCATCAGCTTCAGACATGAACCAAAATCCGCTAACCGAATATGTCCATTCATATCCATCAATATATTGTCAGGTTTGATGTCTCTGAAAAAAACAGACACGTTCAATTTTTTGTTGGAAAAAATAAACACAATTAGTTACTTGGTAAGATGGAAAAGACTCTTAAAAATCCCCTGGACAGCAAGAAGATCAAACCAATTAATCCTAAAGGGAATCAACCCTGGATATTCATTTGAAGGACTGATGCTGAAGCTCCAATACTTCGGCCACCTGACACAGGCAAAGAGCTAACACATTGGAAAAGACTGGGAAAGACTGAGGGCAGGAGGAGATGAGGGAGACAGAAGATGAGATGGTTGGATGGCAACACCGACTCAACAGACATGAGTTTGAGCAAACTCCAGGAAAAAACAGAGAAGGACAAGCAAGGAAGCCTGGCGTGCTGCAGTTCACTGGGTCGCAAAGAGTTGGACACAACTTAGCGACTGAACAACAACAGCTTGGTAGGATAACCATTTTTGTCTGAAAATCTCAACTTTTTTCAGAATTACCACTCTAGGAACACATATTTCTTTCATTAATTTATGGGTTCAAATCCTCTCTCTGGTTCGTATTAAAACATTCTTAAACACACGCAGTTTCAGTGCTCCGGAGATAAAAAGTGCTTGGTAATTCTCAAGTTACATTGGTCTTTCCCTGCTTCCTTTAGATACGCAGTTTCCAGTGTGACCATGGTAGGCCTACTTTCTGCACACAAAGAAGGGTCATAATCACTTGATTCTAACCCATGAAATTGAATAGGAAAAAATGTACTTCCTAGACCCTGCACATAAATGTAGATAAACACTCAGTTACTGCAGGTCATGACACAAAAATAACTGTTTCATAAAAGTGACTTGGAAAACAACTGAAACAACTACTTACTAGTGATCTACATTATATAAAGCTATTTACAGATGTTAAGTCAAAGCCTTGTAAGATATCCAAATTTAATTAATAACAAGCTCTATCACTCCAGCTTTGGCATTTGTTTTTACAGTGTTGCAAAACTCTGTGGCAGGTATCCCACTACAAGGGCAGAGCTGAGCAGTTCTAATAGCCTATGGCCTTCCAAGCCTAAAATATTTCCTACCTAGCCCTTTACAGAAAAAATTTTCTGACCCCTGTATTGGCTGATTGCTTAATATAGACAGGCAGATGGACAGGCTAAAAAACTACAAACTGTATGGGAAACGGGCTTCATAATCCTCAATATTTGAACTTACAACCTTGACTGTCAGAAATGTTATATTAAGAAAAGATTTTCTGCTGTTTGGAAACACTAAAAAAGTACACTTTAGTGCTAGAAGGAACCTTAGATATTACCTAAACCATTTTCTGATGCAGGGAAAACTGTACTTTATTCTTTATTTTTAAAAACATTAAAGCTATATAATCATTATGCTGCTACTGCTACTGCTAACTCGCTTCAGTCGTGTCCAACTCTGTGCGACCCCATAGATGATGGCAGCCCACCAGGCTCCCCCATCCCTGGGATTCTCCAGGCAAGAACACTGCCATTTCCTTCTCCAGTGCATGAAAGTAAACAGTGAAAGTGAAGTCGCTCAGTCGTGTCCGACTCCTAGCAACCCCATGGACTGCAGCCTACCAGGCTCCTCTGTCCAAGGGATTTGCCTGGCAAAAGTACTGGAGTGGGTTGCCATTGCCTTCTCCGATATAATCATTATACATAACTGCTACTGGCAGATTTCTCAGATTTTAAAGAAGACAAAAGGAATTATAAAGACAGAATTTATAAACATCAATAATATTTTTCAGTAATCTGGAAAATAATCTAATACTATGTTTCTAAAATTTATCCATGTTGACACATATTTGTTTTAGTTCATTATTTTAAATGCTATATGGAATATTTTCATACATGTAATTTACTTATCAATTCTCCAGATTATAGAATTTAAATTATTCCCAACAATTTTAGGTTGTTTTAGATTTTTATTTTGCTATTACACAAAATTCTAAGATGAATTTTTTTTACAAATACCTCCTTTACTCATACAGCAACATTTCGCCACACTATCTGGAAGTGGAATCGCTATGAAGAGACAAGTATGTTTTTAACTTTACTAGCAGGATTACTATTAAAATTAAGACTTTTTTGTGATGAACAGGGAGGCCTGGTGTGCTGCAGTCCATAGGGTTGCAAAGAGCTGGACAAGACTGAACGACTGAACTGAACTGAATGGTCATCTTAGATTTTTCTTCAATAAAATGCTAATTAAAATCTTGTGCCTTTTTTTATATTGTGTGTATGCTGTTTGTTTTTAGTTTATCTTCAGGAATTTTGTTTCCTCAAATTTACCTACATGTGTTAGAAATCTGTTCTCCCAGCATGTGGGCTTGCTCTCCCATACTGTTTAATGGATCTTTCTTTTTCATAAAAAAGCATTTAATGATAATGTAGCCTTATAATTCATCATTTGTTTTTCCGTCTTTTTTCACTGTTTTCAGCTTTACGGGAACAGAGTTGACAAGCAAAACTGCAATACATTTATAAGTGTACAAATGATAATTAATTCGATATACATAACATTGTGAAAGGATCTTCACCATTTAGTTAACACATTCATCATCTCATCGAATATATTTACTTTTTTTCTGTGTGAACACATATGTTCTACTCTCTTAGCAAAAAGATACTATCAACTATCATCATCATGCTATACATTAGCTCCTTGGATCTTGTACATCCTAAAACTTAAAAGTCTGTACCCTTTTACCAAGTTCTCCCTGTTTCCCATACCCTCAGTCCCTGTCAATCACCATTCTACTCTCAAAATTTGCCTTTTCTGTCCTAAGGTAGCTCCCTTATCTTCTCCTCCCAGGAGTCATCAAGACAGTGTCCTATATTTTCTTTTAAAAGTTTTATTTTTCATTTCAAGTCTTTATTCTCCCTGGAATTAATTTATGTTTTGTGTGAGATAAAGGCCACACTATATTTCTTTTTGTCCCAATACCATTTATTGAATGACATCCTTTTTTTTACCACTGATTCTTAATAGCACCTAGGTCATAAATGAAGTGCATCTATTTCAGGACTTCCCATGTAATTTCAATGAACAGTCTTTGGAACAAAAGGGAGCCTATTAACAGGACAACAGGCATGAATTAGAACTGTCATAGGCAAACAGAGGTAGGGCCACCCTATCTATATGCCTATACTTAGACTAATATCACAGTCTTTATTGTGACAACTCTATATGACCTCTTTATACCAGTAGATCATGTTTTTAAATTGCCATGGCTCTTCCAGATAAATGCTAGAATTAGCTTAGTAAGTTCTATAAAACATATTGAGATTTTGATGGGAATCACAATGACTTCGGGCTTCCGGGGTGGTGCAGTGGTAAAGAATCCACCCGTCAATGCAGGAGACACAGGATCAATCCGGGAGACACAGGTTCAATCCCTGGGTCGGGAAGATCCCCTGGAGAAGGAAATGACAACCCACTCCCATATTCTTGCCTGGAAATTCCCATGGACAGGGGAGCCTAGCAGGCTACAGTCCATGGAGTTGCAAAGAGTCAGACACGACCTAGCAACTGAGCACAGCGCAGTGACTTTACAGAGTAATCTGAAGAGAAATGGTATCTTTGCAATATGACTTTTCCTGTCCATGTATCAATTAACACTAAAGATACATTATATCTTACTTAATGTATATAGACACATTATATATTAATTACAAGTCTTCTTTTATGTCCTTCAATAATACTGAATATTTTTCCACAGAGAGCTTACCCATCTTTTGTTATCAATAATCTTACGTACTTATTGTGAATAGGACTTTCTTCATAGAAGCATTCTCAATTTGCTTCCAATTTTAATGGGAATGTTTTTAATATTTCACCATTAAATATGATCTTTAATTTAGATTTTTAGTAGAACCTCAATATTAAGAGAATTTCCTTCTATTCTCAAACTGCTAAAAGTATCAGGAATGGATATTCAATTCTGTTGTCATTTTTGGTATTTTCTTTTATGCTTTTTCTTCTTTAACCTATTAATACAGTGTATTACACAAACAGATTTTTCTTCTTTTCATGGTCCTTCATTTTTAAAAAAATTTTTAATGGGAGGAAGATTGCTTTACAATGAATGTTGTGTTGGTTTCTGCTGTATGACAACACAAATCAGCCATAATCACAGTTATGTCTCCTCGCTCATGAGCCTCCCTGCGCTCAAATAGGTTTTTTAATGCTGAAACTTCCTTGCATCCTGGGATAAAACCTACATGGTCACATGTTTGTTTTTAATGTGCCATCAGTCACTGAGTCTAAAGTTCTATCATAAAGATACACTAGTAAATCATATGCCACTAAAAGAACATACTGACTACTATAATTTTAGAAGTGATTAAAAACTTTCAGAGATATTAAGTTTGTCTTAGCATTGAAAATACATAATATGCATATTACTGAATTCAACTTTTATTTAAAACCTTACCTTCATATTCATAAGCAACATTGTTTCATATAACATTCTCTTCTTGTCAAGTGTTGTTGTTAAGGTTTTACTATCTCCATAAATTAAGGTAAATGGCTTTTCAAATTTTCTAAAACAGTTTAAACAGGATTCAATTGAAAGTAAAGGACCACTCATCCGTAAAATCATGTGGAGTAAAAGACTGTTAATAGCAGCTATATACATTAAAAGTTCAAAACTGGAAAAAACTCAAATGACAATCAGCAGGTAGGTGGATAAACTGTCAGAAAAATAAACTGTCAGTGGAAGGCTACTCAGCAAGAAGGAAAGATCAAATTGGATGAATCTCAAAAAACTTATGCTGATCAAAGGACATCAGACCAAAAAAAAATATGATGAATGACTCCATTTATAAGAAATTTCTTAATTTGAATATGAGTCATACCATTTATCATTAATTAAAGCTTCTGTAATCTATAATTTTCTTTATCTCCAAGGAAAAGCATTATTTGACTTAAAAAGAACACTTGACTTAAAACATTTATCTTAAAAAGAACAATATTATTTAAAATTCTAAGTCAAAATTAATACTTATGATATACATTTTATGTATAACAATTACTTATATAACTGTTACATATATAATATTTAATAATTATTCTATATCATTCTTCTTTATAAGAATAAAAAAGCATCCCAAAACAATGACCATATTAAAAGGGAAATATTCTATAGGTCATTCTTATTTTAACATTTCACTAGAATATCAGTACCAGAACATGATTATTATACATATTATTCCTATAATAGTAAAATGTGGATATAACAACATTAGTTGACCTTCAAAGCTGCAGTTTTCAACTCTGGATGGACAACAGAATCAACTAGAGAGGCTGCACCTACATACACTTCAGCCCCAGTCCAGAAACCACAGTTGGATTATTGCATAGGGGTTGATTACTGAGAACTAACTACTCATTTAGGACACATGTCTCTCCTTTCATCAACATCGCGTCAGTGTCTCCCATCTGGTTCCTTGTCATCATTTACACAGGTTGAGGATGCAGGCTCTCACATATGAATGCTTTCATTTCCTGGTCTTCCTACTCCTCCTCTTTATATACCAATATAAAAAAATTAGCATACTGTATTAAAACATCACAACTAAAATGGTTATTAAAATTGTATCATAATTTTATCAAATACATATTACGTCAGTAATACAGAAAAGGAAACCGACACTGGTAAAATTATGTCACAAACTGCCTCTTTGTTAGTCATACATTTGAATATTTTATAGGAATATTAATTTGAAGCTTACTTTACAATTGAAAAAAGTTATTCATAACATTCTGTCAATAACTTTTCTCAAACTTATCTTTCCCAACAGTGGCTGCCCAAATTCTAATCTTTTTATTGATGCACATCCTTCAAGAAACCATCTAGATACAATTAATAAGAGGAAACAAGTGAAACTGACAACTCACACCTATAGTGTAACTCAAAGAAAGTCTACCATGAAATTAAAATCATTTCTAATTACAAAAATAAACATTCAGATCCAGCAGACCAAACTCTAATATGCATGTAGAAGCAAGACAAAGGAAAGAGACTATGGGAAAAAGAAGAAAAGAACAGGGAGTCCAGGGATGATACAATGTAGATTAAACTACTACCCACTGTATCATTGAAAGAAAAGTCCTAATAAGCATGATATGCGTGTGCATGCTAAGTTGCTTCAGTCATGTCTGACTCTTCAAGATCCTACAGACGATAGCCTGCCAGGCTCCTCTATCCATGGGGATTCTCCAGGCAAGAATACTGGAGTGGGTTGCCATGCCCTCCTCCAGGGGATCTTCCAGACCCAGGGATCAAAAGCATGTCTCTTGTGTCTCCTGCACTGGCAGGTGGGTTCTTTACCACTAGCAATACCTGGGAAGCCCCTTATTAAGCATGGGGTAAGATGTAATAATGGAGAAGGCAACAGCAACCCACTCCAGTACTCTTGCCTGGAAAATCCCACGGATGGAGGAGCCTGGTAGGCTGCAGTCCATGGGGTCGCTAAGAGTCGGACACGACTGAGCGACTTCACTTTCACTTTTCACTTTCATGCATTGGAGAAGGAAATGGCAACCCACTCCAGTGTTCTTGCCTGGAGAATCCCAGGGACGGGGAACCCTGGTGGGCGGCTGTCTATGGGGTCGCACAGTCGGACACGACTGAAGTGACTTGGCAGTAGCAGCAAGATGGAATAAAGGGGGAAAATGAGTAAAAGGTACATGAGATCTTTTTGAACTGAGTGCAATTTCCTGTGAATCTAAAATGGTGTTAAAATAAAAGGTTTCTTTTTTTAAGGCCCAACCCTGAAAACTACCTTGAGAAAATTTATAGGCTTATTATTTTATGCTCCTTATTGTTGTTATATTAAGATAATCTTTTTAACACGTATTTATATTGTACTTAAACAATGTATCACTAAGAAGAACTTAAAACTGTGTAAGTCAACGGTATGTGATTTTCTTTCATCAGTGGACCTCCTATGTCCTTGTCCCCCCCAGCTCAGTCATTTCTCACATCCCCTTTTGCCCATGATCTTTACCTCCACTCCTCTGGTTAAAATCCCAACTGGCCAATCGCCAACTCCTAAACTGCAGAATAACTGCTTTCTCTTCTGAGATCAGCCTTTGACACTACAGGTACACCTCAGAAATATTGCAGGTTAGGTTCCAGACCACTGCAATCAAGCTTATCAGCAATAAAGCAAGTCACATGAAGTTTCTGGTTTCCCAGTGCATATAAAATTATGTTTGCACTATAATGTAGTCCAGTGAGTAAAGCATTATGCTGTATGTCTTAAAAAACAATGTACATACTTGAATTTAAAAATGCTTTATTACTTAAAAATGTTAACCATCATCTTCCAATGCAAGGTTTCCATAAAACTTCAATCTACAAAAAGCATAGTGTATTTGACGTATAATAAAGCAAAGCACAATTAAACGAGGTAGCTCTCCCTATATTCCCTCCACATGACCTCACTTGCTAAAGCTCTATAAAATCTGCCTTTCCTTCCTAAGGCAATGTCTAAGTCAGCTTGGGCTGCGATGATAAATACCATAAACTGGGTGGCTTAAACAAAAGAAATTTATTTTCTCGCAGTGAAAGAGGTTGGGAAGTCCAAGATCAACGTCCAACAGGGTTTGGCTTGCAGTTAGGACTATTTTCCTGGCGTGCAGATGGCTGCCCTCCAGTTGTGTCCTCACACGGCCTTTCCTTGGTGTGCTCACAGACTTGGGGAGAGGGGAGCACACGCTGCTACCTTCTTTCACTAATCCCATCATGAGGACCCTATCTTAATGACATCATCTAACCTAATCACTTCCTAAAGGCATACTGGGAACTAAGAGCTTCATCATATGAACTGGGGGTGCGGGGAACACATCCTCATTCCATACCAAGCGGTATATTCCTTGAAAGCATCTCATGCCCTAGCACTATGAATAAAGGCTTATTTATGCTTAAAAGTGAAAGTGGCTCAGTCGTGCCCCACCCTCTGCAATCCCGTGGATTGTATGCAGCCTGGCAGGCTCCTCTGTCCATGGGATTTTCCAGGCAAGAACACTGGAGTGGGTAGCCTTTCCCTGCTCCAGGGGATCTTCCCAACCCAGGGATGGAACCCAGGTCTCCTGCAATGCAGGGGTATTCTTCACTGTCTGAGCCATCAGGGAAGCCCAAGAATACTGGAGTGAATAGACGATTCCTTCTACAGGGGATCTTCCTGACCCAGGAATTGAGCCAGGGTCTCCTGCATTGCAGGCAGATTCTTTACCAGCTGAGCTGCAGGGAAGCCCTAACATTTACCTAGTCAATGTTCTCCTACAGTTTTTATTAATCACTTAATCAGCTAACAACTGAATAATCACTATGTACCACAGATTGTGCTTGGTGCTAGGGTTACCGAATATATATCTCAGATTAACCAAAGTATTTCTACTGCTAAAATTAAATAATGAGAAATAGGTGGAAAATAGCAAGTTAATGGCCAAAACTTATCTATTTTAAAATACCACATAATTATTTACATAAGATGCTAATGAGTAATCAAATAGTTTGACAGACTTTTCTTTTTAATAAGTATATGATGATACTATAGTTTTATATACACACAATAGTCATATTTGTTGATAACATAATGGTTCCTACTTTATATAATGTAGTAAGATATATCAATATTTCATGATATTCCACAAAGTTCACTTAACACCTATCAGAACTCTGTGCTGGTTTCAGATACCATGAAGCAGAAGTGAGACCAACTGAGCCAAAACCCAGCATGTTCTATTTTACAATGAAATCAGCCACCAACTTGCAAGAAAATGGCTAGCCATATTCTGCATTCTTCTGGCTGAAGTTTCTTCAAATAATTCTCAAACAGATGGTACTACTAAAATAATATAAAATTACTTTAAAATGTATTTATACACTGTTATGTTGTCTAGGCACTTCTGTCTTCATCAGAATCCATTTCAAAACTTACTAACTTAACTGTTTTTATTAAATTCAAAAATCATATTGTAAAAATCAACAAATTTCTTGAAACAAGTAATGAAAGCACAAAAATAATCACTAATGACAGTCATTGATTTTTTTCCTGGATCAGCAAGTAGAACAACTAACTGCCATATACTAAAGAGAGGCTCAAAATGAAAAGCATAAAAACAAGATGCAAAAATTCAGAGGAATATGCCTACCAAAGCCTGGTATACTTGCATTTTACAATACAAAGTTAGTTTCAAGGCAAAACAAAAGCCTTCTTAGTGATAAAAAGAAAATTATTTCACCAGCAATACATAACAAGTAAATCTGTGATACCTCACTTTCTTAGGGGAAGAGGACATGAAGGAGGATGATGGTTCAGTTCAGTTCAGTCACTCAGTCGTGTCTGACTCTTTGAGACCCCATGAACGGCAGCACGCAAGGCCTCCCTGTCCACCACCAACTCCAGAGTCCACCCAAACCCATGTCCATTGAGTCAGTGATGCCATCCAGTCATCTCATCCTCTGTCGTCCCCTTCTCCTCCTGCCCTCAATCTTTCCCAGCATCAGGGTCTTTTCCAGTGAGGCAGCTTTTCGCATGAGGTGGCTAAAGTATTGGAGTCTCAGCTTCAGCATCAGTCTTTCCAATGAATATTCAGGACTGATTTCCTTTAGGATGGACTGCTTGGATCTCCCTGCAGTCCAAGGGACTCTCAAGAGTCTTCTCCAACACCACAGTTCAAAAGCATCAATTCTTCGGCACTCAGCTTTCCTTATAGTCCAACTCTCACATCCACACATGACCACTGGGAAAATCATAGCCTTGACTAAACGGACCTTTGTTGACAAAGTAATGTCTCTGCTTTTTAATACACTGTCTAGGTTGATCGTGGCTTTTCTCCCAAGGAGCAAGCATCTTTTAATTTCATGGCTCCAGTCACCATCTGCAGTGATTTTGGAGTCCAGGAAAATGAAGTCTCTCACTGTTTCCACTGTTTCCCATTTATTTGCCATGAAGTGATGAGACCAGATGCCATGATTTTAGTTTTCTGAATGTTGAATTTTAAGCCAACTTTTTCACTCTCCTCTTTCACTTTCATTAAGAGGCTCTTTAGTTCTTTGCTTTCTGCCATAAGGATGTTGTCATCTGCATATCTGAGGTTATTGATATTTCTCCCAGCAATTTTGATTCCAGCTTGTGCTTCATCCAGCCCAGCATTTTGCATGATGTATTCTGCATATAAGTTCAATAAGCAGGGTGGTGATATACAGCCTTGACGTTCTCCTCTCCTGATTTGGAACCAGTCTGTTGTTCCACATTCAATTCTAACTGTTGATTCTTGACCTGCATACAGATTTCTCAAGAGGCAGGTCAGGTGGTCTGAAGAATTTTCAAACCATCTCTTGAAGAATTTTCCACAGTTTGTTGTGATCCACACAGTCAAAGTCTTTGGCGTAGTCAATAAAGCAGAAACAGATGTTTTTCTGGAACTCTTTGCTTTTTTGATGATCCAACGAATGTTGGCAATTTATCTCTGGGTCCTCTGCCTTTTCTAAATCCAGCTTCAACATCTGGAAGTTCACGGTTCATGTACAGTTGAAGCCTGGCTTGAAGAATTTTAAGCGTTACTTTGCTAGTGTGTGAGATGAGTGCAATTGTACGGTAGTTTGAACATTCTTTGGCATTGCCTTTCCTTGAGATTGGAATGAAAACTGACCTTTTCCAGTCCTGTGGCCACTGATGAGTTTTCCAAATTTGCTGGCATACTGAGTGCAGCACTTTCACAGCATGATCTTACAGGATTTCAAATAGCTCAAATGGAATCCACCACCTCCATTAGCTTTGTAGTGATGCTTCCTAAGGCCCTCTTAACTTCACATTCCAGGATGTCTGGCTCTAGGTAGGTGATCACAGCATCATGGTTATCTGGGTCACGAAGACCTTTCTTGTATAGTTCTTCTGTATATTCTTGCCACCTCTTTTTAATAACTTCTACTTCTGTTAGGTCCATACCACTTGTTTTATTGAGCCCATCTTTGCATGAAATGTTCCCTTGGTGTCTCTTAATTTTCTTGAAGAGATGTCTAGTCTTTTCCATTCTATTATTTTCCTTTATTTCTTTGCATTGATCACTGAGGAAGGCTTTCTTATCTCTCTTTGCTTTCCTTCAGTTCAGTTCAGTCGCTCAATCGTGTCCGACTCTTTGTGACCCCATGAATTGCAGCACGCCAGGCCTCCCTGTCCATCACCAACTCCCGGAGTTCACTCAGACTCACATCCATCGAGTCAGTGATGCCATCCAGCCATCTCATCCTCGGTCGTCCCCTTCTGCTCCTGCTCCCAATCCCGCCCAGCATCAGAGTCTTTTCCAATGAGTCAACTCTTCGCATGAGGTGGCCAAAGTACTGGAGTTTCAGCTTTAGCATCAGTCCTTCCAAAGAAATCCCAGGGCTGATCTCCTTCAGAATGGACTGGTTGGATCCCCTTGAAGTCCAAGGGTCTCTCAAGAGTCTTCTCCAACATCACAGTTCAAAAGCATCAATTCTTTGGCGCTCAGCTTTCTTCACAGTCCAACTCTCTCATCTATACATGACCAATGGAAAAACCATAGCCTTGACTAGACGGACCTTTGTTGGCAAAGTAATGTCTCTGCTTTACAATATGCTATCTAGGCTGGTCATAACTGTTCTTCCAAGGAGTAAGTGACTTTTAATTTCATGGCTGCAATCACCATCTGCAGTGATTTTGGAGCCCAAAACAATAAAGTCTGACACTGTTTCCACTGTTTCCCCATCTATTTCCCATGAAGTGATGGGACCGGATGCCATGATCTTCGTTTTCTGAATGTTGAACTTGAAGCCAATGTTTTCACTCTCCTCTTTCACTTTCATCAGGAGGCTTTTTAGTTCCTCTTCACTTTCTGCCATAAGGGTGGTTTCATCTGCATGTCTGAGGTTATTGATATTTCTCCTAGCAATCTTGATTCCAGCTTATGCTTCTTCCAGCCCAGTGTTTCTCATGATGTACTCTGCATATACGTTAAATAAGCAGGGTGACAATATACAGCCTTGACGTACTCCTTTTCCTATTTGGAACCAGTCTGTGGTTCCATGTTGAGTTCTAACAGTTGCTTCCTGACATGCATATAGGTTTCTCAAGAGGCAGGTCAGGTGGTCTGGTATTCCCATTTCTTTCAGAATTTTCCACAGTTTATGGTGATCCACACAGTCAAAGGCTTTGGCATAGTCAATAAAGCAGAAATAGATGTTTTTCTGGAACTCTCTTGCTTTTTCCATGATCCGGCGGATGTTGGCAATTTGATCTCTGGTTCCTCTGCCTTTTCTAAAACCAGCTTGAACATTTGGAAGTTCACGGTTCATGTACTGCTGAAGCCTGGCTTGGAGAATTTTGAGCATTACTTTACTAGCATGTGAGGTGAGTACAATTGTGCGGTAGTTTGAGCATTCTTTGGCATTGCCTTTCTTTGGGATTGGAATGAAAACTGACCTTTTCCAGTCCTGTGGCCACTGCTGAGGTTTCCAAACTTGCTGGCATATTGAGTGCAGCACTTTCACAGCATCATCGTTCAGGATTTGAAATAGCTTAACTGGAATTTCATCACCTCCACGAGCTTTGTTTGTAGTGATGCTTTCTAAGGCCCACTTGACTTCACATTCCAGGATGTCTGGCCCTAGGTGGGTGATCACACCATGGTGATTATCTGGGTCGTGAAAATCTTTTTTGTACAGTTCTTCTGTGTATTCTTGCCACTTCTTAATATCTTCTGCTTCTGTTAGGTCCTTACCATTTCTGTCCTTTATCAAGCCCATCTTTGCATGAAATGTTCCCTTGGTATCTCTAATTTTCTTAAAGAGATCTCTAGTCTTTCCCATTCTGTTCTTTTCCTCTATTTCTTTGCATTGATTGCTGAGGAAGGCTTTCTTATCTGTTCTTGCTATTCTTTGGAACTCTGCATTCAGATGCTTATATCTTTCCTTTTCTGCTTTGCTTTTGGCTTCTCTTCTTTTCAAGGCTATTTGTAAGGCCTCCTCAGACAGCCATTTTGCTTTTTTGCATTTCTTTTCCATGGGGATGGTCTTGATCCCTCTCTCCTGTACAATGTCATGAACCTGTGTCCATAGTTCGTCAGGCGCTCTATCAGATCTAGTCCCTTAAATCTATTTCTCACTTCCACTGTATAATCATAAGGGATTTGATTTAGGTCATACCTGAATGGTCTAGTGGTTTTCCCTACTTTCTTCAATTTCAGTCTGAATTTGGTAATAAGGAGTTCATGATCTGAGCCACAGTCAGCTCCTGGTCTTGGTTTTGTTGACTGCATAGAGCTTCTCCATCTTTGGCTGCAAAGAATATAATCAATCTGATTTTGGTGTTGACCATCTGGTGATGTCCATGTGTAGAGTCTTCTCTTGTGTTGTTGGAAGAGGGTGTTTGTTATGACCAGTGCATTTTCTTGGCAAAACTCTATTAGTCTTTGCCCTGCTTCATTCTGCATTCCAAGGCCAAATTTGCCTGTTACTCCAGGTGTTTCTTGACTTCCTACTTTTGCATTCCAGTCTCCTATAGGGAAAAGGACATCTTTTTTGGGTGTTAGTTCTAAAAGGTCTTGTAGGTCTTTATAGAACCGTTCAACTTCAGCTTCTTCAGCATTACTGGTTGGGGCATAGACTTGGATTACTGTGATATTGAATGGTTTGCCTTGGAAACAAAGAGAGCTCATTCTGTCGTTTTTGAGATTGCATCCAAGTACTGCATTCAGACTCTTTGTTGACCATGATGGCTACTCCATTTCTTCTGAGGGATTCCTGCCCACAGTAGTAGATATAATGGTCATCTGAGTTAAATTCACTCATTCCAGTCCATTTTAGTTCGCTGATTCCTAGAATGTTGACGTTCACTCTTGCCATCTTCTGTTTGACCACTTCCAATTTGCCTTGATTCATGGACCTGACATTCCAGGTTCCTATGCAATACTGCTCTTTACAGCATCGGACCTTGCTTCTATCACCAGTCAATCCACAACTGGGTATTGTTTTTGTTTTGGCTCCATCCCCTCATTCTTTCTGGAGTTATTTCTCCACTGATCTCCAGTAGCATACTGGGCACCTACTGACCAGGGGAGTTCCTCTTTCAGTATCCTATTGCTTTCCCTGGAACTGTACAATCAACTGGTATATCTTTTCTTTTCCCTTTTGCCTTTAGCTTCTCTTCTTTTCTCAATTATTTGTAAGGCCTCCTCAGACAACCATTTTGCCTTTTTACATTTCTTTTTCTTGGGGATGTTCTTGATCACTGTCTCCTGTACAATGTCATGAACCTCTGTCCATAAGATGATGGTATGATTGTATAATTCTTCCCTCCTCATCTCACCTTCCTACCAGATGCAGAGTCTCAGCACCAGGGCTGCAATTGTAGATGCCAAAAGCAAGGATAGTTCCTAAGAAGAAATTCTAGCCCTTAAACCTTAATGTCAGTATTCCCAAGGACTTGGTAGGGTGAGTCATGCCATCTTCTCATCTGGTGAAATGGGTTGCTTGGTCACTCAGATAGGCATTTCTGTATTTATGCAACCCTACACTGCATCAATGCATTGGTATGGAGGCACCTGCTAGTACTGCTGCTGCCAATCTGGACCAGCACAGGGTCAAACCTAACATTTTTCCCAAAGGACCAAAAGTTTGGGCAAGAATAAGTGACAGATGGAGAGAAGAAAAAGTAATAGCTAAGGATAAAAGTATAAATAAATAGATTATGTAATAAGGGGAATCCAATATTATATTGAAGCTCTGAGAGAGGCTTAGAGCAAGAGATGATATTGTCTCTTAGCTCAATTACACAAGATACCACAAGGGGTGAAGCCATATGTTGCTGAAACAACTTCCTGCTTTTGGCACCTGGCATCATCAAATGGAATTTTGCAAACCTGAGTGCCATTGTTCTGGGAGACAATTTAGTCACATGACATGATGATGGACTATAGGTTGCTAACTCAGTGGGACCCTGGTAATATGCCAGCATCTTCTGACTCACCATATGGTGTTAACACTGGCCTCGCTGGTAAGATTCAATTACATTACATAGGTCTTTTGATAATACTGATATTAATAAATAAATGTATCAGAAGATTTAGTTAAAGCCTCCTCTGGACATAATAAAATGATCAGCTAGAGAAAGAACTCAATTTTGCTAACCCTCAGCTAGATTCTATGCTAAACAGTTCTGCACAAGTTTATCATATGGTACAAATAACAGATCAAAGGGGGAAAACAAGTAATTAACATAGTAGTACAAAAATATGAAGACCATCTAATACGGCCTTATTAGATGAATTACTGGTTTCTTTGAATTTATCCCTACTGAGCTCCTCCAAATGACAGACATACTCACACTGGAATTATTGCTCTGTTCATTATATAAACGTTACACTAAATCTAAGCACCCCACCCCACCAAATATGACCATTTTGTTGTAAAAAAGCCTTGGCTAAAGGCCAGGAAGTGGCCTGTGCAGTGAAGAACTAATCTTATCCAAAGAGATGTCTGGCTTTTGCTGCAGCTACTGGTAGGTGACCTCTAGGACCTTGGAACATCATACCCAATAGGGCATCTTTGTCTGGGGCCTTGGGCCACCAAACAGATTAACAATGTAATTCATGATGATGTAATTTGTTTGGTCCATGTAGTATCACTTTTATCTTTGAAAGGGACTGGAAAGTATCATCTCAACTGCAGGAAAGGGCTGAAGATGAAAGGTCAGTCGTATAGGCAATATGCGATTGAGCAATCCCCAAAACTCTGGAAACCGAACGCTCAGGTGAGTTTCTGGGATTGGCAGTACTCCACGGGTACTGTCACATGGATGCCCGGGAAGTAATGCGATCCTCACTTCACAAGGAGAAGAGGACAGAAGCCCTGGGTTTGGTACTTCTCCTGAGAGCTGCCCTGTGCACTTCTTTCTCCCAGCTGATTTTACTCTATACCCTTTCCATGTGTTAAACTGGAACTTTAAGTAGAAGAGCTTTCAGTGAGTTTTCTGAATCTTTCTTAAAAATTGTTAAAATTGAAAGTGGTTTTGGGAACCCCCCCGAACTGTAATTGGTGCCAGAAGTAAGGGTGGTCTTTTGAGACTGGTCCCTTTAAGTTGTGAAGTTGGCCCAGATTGCTTGCAGTTACTGAAATACTAAAAGCACTGTAATACAAAGACTATCTTTAAGTAAAATGATCTCTATAATGGCTGACATCCCAACTTCACCTACAACTCTAGTCTGACAATTTCTAACTATAAAACTATCTATTCTTTAGTAATTTTAAGGTATTATACAAATAACTCCTTCATTAGTAGTATCAAAAATTCTAGTTTTCAAATGAGACTCAGACCTGTAGGAGACTGAAGGGAGTTTTTTATTAGCCTTGGGCTTCAAAGTATTTCTATTTCATTATAAAAGTATAATGATTTTACATATACCAAGAGAATAACTGACAAATCATACTACATATCCATGCTGAAAAGAGAAGAAATCTGCCTGAAGCCCTGGTGGAGGCATGTACATACCTATCCTTCGTAAAATCTTATGGGATAAGGGATGAAAAAACTTTTTTGAAACTGAATTCTGTGTTATTTCCCTCAAAAAATTCTATAAAAATAGGTATGACCCATTTCTTGTAATGTATCAGTATACTTTACCCTAGAGTTAACCATATTACATAAAACAGTATTAACATTACTAGGTGAGGTTTATAAAAACTATAGTCATGAATCTTGAATACTGAATAAATTCCATGAGGAAAAAGAAGTGGTGAAGAAATCCATGAAAAATAAGGGAATTATTTTTTGCCTCTTGTTTTATTTTTGGACTAGAGTAAGGACAGAGTACTTCAAAAAATACTTTCCACCCTAGGATTTGTTGAAGCCAGTACTTAATATTTAAGACAAACACAGGAAAGCACACACACTCCATTAGCTTCCACAAAACCGATCTAATTTGACCTCAGAGACAGAGTCTATCCAACAAAAAATTGGTGTGCCTGAGACCTTAGGATTTTTGTCTGATATGAAATATGAGCATTTTTACATGAATAAGCAATATACCAAGTGAAACAAGTAAAGGCAAGCATGAAAAACACAAAAACATAGCAACAACTGCTGCTCATTGGTTATTTTTTCCTGATTTAGGTTCTTCATCTTTAATTATAAGTTCTATCTCATGATTCTTTAGTCATACAAATATTCTGCCACTGTTTCATTACATGCACTTTAAACTACCTAAATCCACTGTGGAATGATAGGAGAAAGAAAAGGAACGAATAAACATGTAGATAAATTACTACACTATGAGGAAATACAATCCAGTGGACATAACATAATCACTGATTTGACTATTTTTTAAGTTTATGTATAGTCTAAATAATAGATGCAATAGTAACTGTTCCTAAAATATGATTTGACAATGGGAATACTATATTGCAAAAACCAACTAACCCACATCCAGTAAGATGACTTTGAAACAAACACAAGGTTTCCTGTGTAGAGGAAGGAAACCTCCAGAGATACATAATAAAATTTATCTATTAAACACAATAAGGCAAACATCATAGTCTCTACCTCCAGAAGCTTAAAAACTATGGAGAAAAAGTATTAGTCACTTCCAATCATGTCCAACTCTTTGCAACCCCTATAGACTGTAACCTACCAGGCTCCTCTGTCCATGGAATTCTCCAGGCAAGCACAGTGGAGTGGGTTGCCATAAGGCAAATATAAAAGTAAATAATTTGATCAGTACACTATTCTATACTTTAACACAGCATACAACAAATTACCAAGTGATCATTCATTACATGTACTGTTTATATTAGCTCATTTGCATACACACACACACATATATATATATAGTTCCTTTGGGCTTTCCTGGTGGTTCAGTGGTAAAGAATCTGACTGCTGACACAGGAGACACAGGTTTGATCTCTGATCTGGGAAGACCCACTGGAGAAGGAAATGGCAACCGAATCCACTATTTTTGCCTGGACATCACTAGGGACAGAGGAACCTTGTGTGCTACAGTCCATGAGGTAACAAAAGAGGTGGATATGATTAAACGAATGAACAACAATAGATCTTTTATGTTATCTATTTCACTGAAGAGAGTCATTCATCTCAAATGTGTCTTCCTTTACTTCATACTATGTTTCCGCCATTGAACTGCTTTTGCAACTAGTCAGAATCAGCTGGGAGTGATTGGTGTCAGTCTATGACTGGGTTCTCTAGTCTATCTACTGATCTATGTGCTTATTCCTCCACCATTACCAGAGTCTTGCTTAAGACAACAATATAGTATGTCTTAATATCAGTTACAGTGATTCTTCTTACTTTATTCTCCCTCTTCAAAACCATTTTAGCTATTTTTGTTCTGTAGCCTTTCCATATACACTTTAAAATAAGCTTGGTTTTATCTTTAAAAAAATCTTCACTAAATTTTATTTATCTTATATTTCATGCTCCAAAATGGACAAGAAGCTTGTCTTCAGTGTCAGAACTGTATGCTATACTTAAAATTTCACATATAAATAGTACAATGCTATTTGTAAAAGAGGACTCAACAAATATTTCCTCAGTAAACTACTTGCTGAAAACAGTCTATCAAGAAAATGGGAATAACATTTTAAGAAGAGCACTGACGTACCTGAACATGTTCACTGCCAAGCAAAAAGAAAGACAAGAAGGGAGAGAGAAGAGGTATGGAAGTGGTCATAGGTTGATAACAGAGAGAGTATGTGTGTGTATGTGTACATGTGTGAGACAGTGGGAAAGAGAATATATAAATTTTGATAACAGAGACACTATAAATATTTAGATATTTAACCTAAAGAAGAGATGACTTCAGAAAGCATGATGACTATAAGATAAATTAGATTACTGTATTTGACTCTAAAGGCAAAACTAGGACCAATGATTAGGAGAAAAAGAAATTGAGCTTACCATAAAGTAAAATTCTGTAACACTGGAGCTGTCCAATAATGGAATGAATAGGATTCATTTAACATTAAGTTGTTATTGTTTAGTAGCTAAGTCATGTCTGACTTTTTGTGACCCAATGGACTGCAGCATGCCAGGCTCCCCTGGCCTTCACTATCTCTCAGAATTTGCTCAAATTCATGTCTGTGGAGTCAGTGATGCTATCTAATCAACCCAGCCTCTGCCGTCCCCTACTCCTTTTGCCTTCAATCTTTACCAGCATCAGGGTCTTTCCAGTGAGTCCACTATTCACATCATGTGGCCAAAGTACTGGAGCTTCAGCATTAGTCCTTCCAATGAATATTCAGCATTGATTTCCTTTAGCACTGACTGGTTTGATCTCCTTGTTATCCAAGGAACTCTCAAGAGTCTTCTCCAGAACCACAATACGAAAACATCAATTTTTCAGTGCTCGGCCTTCTTTGTGATCCAACTCTCAAATCTGTAAATGACTACTGGAAAAACCATAGCTTTTCACTCTATGGGCCTTTGTCAGCAAATGATGTCTCTGTTTTTAATATGCTGTCTAGGTTGGACATAGTTTTCCTTCCAAGGAGAAAGGGTCTTTTAATTTCATGGTTGCAGTCACCGTCTGTGGTGATTTTGAAGCCCAAGAAAAAAAAATGTCACTCCTTCCACTTTTTCCCCTTCTATTCGCCAGGAAGTGATGAAACTGGATGCCATGATCTTAGTTTTTTGAACGCTGAGTTTTAAGCCAGCTTTTAAACTCTCCTCTTTCACCCTCATCAAGAGGCTCTTTAGTTCTTTGCTTTCAGCCATAAGGGTGGTGTCATCTGCATATCTGAGGTTATTGAGATTTCTCCTGGCAATCTTGATTCCAGCTTGTGATTCATCCAGCCCAGGATTTTGCATGATGTACTCTGTACAGAAGTTAAATAAGAAGGGTGACAATATATAGCCTTGACGTACTCCTTTCCCAATGTGGAACCAATCCGTTGTTCCAGGTCTGATTCTAACTCTTGCTTCTTGACCTGTATATAGGTTTCTCAGGAGACAGGTAACATGGAGTGTATTAACACCTCTTTAAAAATTTTCCACTGTTTGTTGTGATCCACACAGTCAAAGGCTTTAGAGTAGTCAATGAAACAGATGTAGATGTTTTTCTGGAATTCTCTTGCTTTCTCTATGATCCATCGAATGTTGGCAATGTGAACTCTGGTTTTCCTGCCTTTTCTAAACCCAGCCTGGTACTCAAGCAGCACTGAGGGTTGAAATGGATTTCAATCCATATGTCAGTGGATACCCAGAATGCTATGTTGAGAATAATTAAAAGACTGCATATATAGTCAGTGGGAAAGGGTCCTATGATCAGTTAAGAATATCTGTCACAACCTGGCAGAAAGTAGGGTAACAGAAATACCTTATACTTACTATCTCTGTATCTGGATGTATTATTTTCAGAAATGATCATTCCTTGTTGAAAATTTAGATGTGAGCCAAGTAAAGTTTCTCTAAACTCCACAAGTCTAAGACTAGCGTTCTTTAAATGTTCGATGAAATGATATCTTAAAGTATTTTTAAATGACAGTCCTTAGTCAAAATCTTGGATTACTGCTTAAGCAACAAAAAAGCACTTTGGGTTCTTATACTATAATTCACTCTGGAGACCACAGTACCATCTTAAAAACTGCATTGTGCTTTACCATTTTTAAAGTGTGCTCATGTTTTAGTTTTCAATAAAATTTGTGATTATCAGATATCAACAGAGAAAAGCATGTAAATAGGAAAAGTAAAATTGAGATCTGAAAAATACAAAAATTTTTAACCAAAATATTATTTTAATGATGTCCTAAAACTTCATTACTAATTAAATCAATCGTCATAAGATATCCACAACATAAGATACCCACATCAAAATAAACACTGAGGCAGAAAAAATTTTTTTCTTCCCCCATTCCTGTTCTTCACAGAGATTACACTTATCACTTGCCACTCAAAAGAAACACCCATTGCTATCTTAGCATAAGTTATCCAAAGTGAAGTCACTAGACCAGCAGCAGTATCAGTAGCATCACCTGAGAAGGTGTTAGTTAGCTTAGTCGCCAATCGGGTCCGACTTATGGGGTTGAAGAGTTGGACACAACTTAGTGACTAAAACTAACACCTTTTCAGGTGATGCTACTGATAACTGCTGCTGGTCTAGAGATGCCAATTCTCCAGCCCCATCCAACCTACTAGATCAGAAACTCTGGAGTTTTAACAGCACTCCACGTGACTCTGATGCATATCCTGAAGTTTTCAAGCCGCTGTCTTAGTAAATGGTTGTTCTTTCTAACATGCCAAGATCCCTTTACCTGCCTCTCCTTAGTGACTTTGCTCTCCCACATTTTGCACAACTCAAAAGATTTTCTCATCTGAATGATTAATTCACCAATAACTCTGCGAGGATTTCCTACTTTCTTTCCTTTTAAAATGTGAGGCTGCCTTTTAAACCATCCAATAAGTTTTAACATTTTTTATTACACATAAATTATGAGATGTTTAAATAGAGATTTTTAACATCTGAAAACAGGCATAAAAACAGGCCTATATAAAAGTCATTTTGTAAATGGCCTTTTTCTTTTCATTCCATCTTAAACTATATACAAAATAACACATTTGTAGGAAATTTTTAAAATAAATCATTATACCTGTCAAACAGTTTACAAAGAAGAAATCATCCCATGGCCATCAAAATGATCACTTTCTTACAAAAACATCTCTTCTGACATTTATATAATCCACTCCTTCACTGCATCTTACTCACCTGTGTACATAATGCAGCTGATGAACTGAATCAATTGCTATCACCATCTCAGCCAAGTAAAATCGAGCCATGTCTTCAGGCAATCTATCTTCAAATTTGCTGAGTAGAGTAAGCAAATCCCCACCAACATAATAATCCATAACCAGGTACTAGGAATGAAAATATAAAATGTACTCAATAAATACAAGTGAAAAATCAATGTACTTAACATACAGCAAGGTCAAACAGCATCAGATTAAATACTTTTCTGTTAGTTAACAAGAAGCTATGTAAGATGACCAGCAGCAATAAGTCTTAAAAATTTCATAGAGTAGTAAATAAATCTTCTAACAACTTAAACAGGGAAAAACATGGGATTATCATTGCTTTGATGTTGTCTTTAAAAGTGAAAAATAACATCATTATTGTCAACCTACAGCAGACCACAGTTTTACCAACATTTCATATAAGAGTCATTTATGTTAAATAAATTCATCTTCATCATCACTATATTTTCCTTACTTCATCTTGAACCAGTAAAGACTTTTCTTAGGTATACATAAACAGAGGAGAACTAATTTTAGATACAAACTCTGATGGGTTTGTAATATTGTGATTTATAATAAGAAATATATATATTTTGGGAATAGAGCAGAGAATTTCTTAAAACCACTGGAATTTAGAAAAATGGTAACGATAACCCTATATGCGAGACAGCAAAAGGACACAGATGTATAGAAGTCTTTTGGACTCTGTGGGAGATGGCAAGGGTGGGATGATCTGAGAGAATAACACTGAAACATGTATTTTATCATATGTGTAACAGATCGTCAGTCCAGACTCGATGCATGAGACAGGGTGCTCAGAGCTGGTGCACTGGGATGACTCAGAGGGATGGGTTAGGGAGGGAGGTGGGAGGGGGGTTCAGGATGAGGAACACATGTAAACCCATGGCTGATTCATGTCAATGTATGGCAAAAACCACTACAATACTGTAAAGTAATTAGCCTCCAATTAAAATACAGAAGTTGAAAAAAAAATTGGAATTTCCCAAATGACAAGATAAAGGTGTCTTTTGTTATTTATAACAAGTTCCTTTCAGCCACACCAGAGTCTATAAGGTAACTTTTGGAAAACCTCTAGGAAACCTAAGGATGGGGGCTGGTTGCCTGGGGAACCAATCAAGAGTACAGTATCAGAACTTTCAGTCCCACACCCTTACCCCCAGAGCCCTCACTCGTGACCTCCAGGGAAAGGAACTGGAAATTGAATAAATCACTAACATCCATATCACCCAGCAACCCCACCCCTGGGCATATATCTGGGGGAAATGATGATCTGAACAGATACATACACCCTCAATGTTTATAGCAGTACTGTTTATAACTGTGGAAGCAACCTCAATGTCCACTGACAGCTGAAAGGACAAAGAAGATGTGGTATATATACATGATGGAATACTACTCAGCCCTTAAAAGCATGAAATAATATTTGCAGTAACGTAGATGGATGCAGAGATTATCATATTAAGTGAAGTCAGTCAGACAGAGAAAGACAAGCACCATATGGTATCGCTCATCTGTGGAATCCAAAATGTAACACAAATGAACTTATTTTCAAAGCAGAAACAGACTCACTCACATACGTAGGAAACAAACGTAGGTATGGTTACCGAAGGGGAAAGGAGGTGGGAGATGGATAAATTAGGAGTTTGGGAATAGCACATACAAACTATTGTATATAAAATAAACAATAAGGTCCTACTCCATAGCACATGGAACTATATTCAATATTCTATAATAAAACATTATGGAAAAGAATATGTATATATATGTATGTGTGTGTATGTATGCATATACCTGAATCACATTGCTATACACCAGCAACTAACACAGCATTGTAAATCAACTATGCTTCAATTAAAAAAAAAAAATCAATGGCCAATTATTTAATCAATCTAAGCAATCATGCTTAAGTTGTGAGGCCTTCATAAAAACTCAGCATGGGGTTTTACAGAGCACCTAGGCTGACGAACAAGTGGAGGTGCTGGGAGAGTGGTACATCCTGGGAGTGGGCATGACGCTCCGTGCCTACCCTTCACATCTATTTCACTGGGCTGTTCCTGAGTTCTGTGAGCTGCTTTAGCAAAGAAACTGAATTTGAGGAGAGGGTGGTAGAAATCGCTCATCTACAGCCTGGAGGTCAGAACCACAAGTAACAACATGGTCTTTGCTTTGGGGAGTATATAGTGGGGACATCTTGAAGGACTGAACCCTTAACCTGTGAGATTTGATACCTTCTCCAGGTGGACAGTATCAGAATTGAGTTAAATTAGAGGACACCCAGCTGGTGTGGGAGAATTGCTAGATGTGTGGCGAATCCACACATCTAATGTCAGAAGTGAAGTAGTGTGCAACAATGTAAATAAAAACAATAGTGTCCCTTTACAGTGTATGTCTATCAAAAAAGATAAAACAAGGAGTACACAACAAAATGCAATCTGGGTTGTTAGATTATAGACTATGTCTGTCGTAACTTCTCGCTATTTTCTAGACTACTTCTTTGTTATTTTCTAGATATGTATTACATATACATGAGTATATTGTTATGTTACATAGTTATGTTATACAGTGAGTGAAAGCTAAACATAGTGGAAAGAAGGTTTTGTACTCAGAAACACCTGTATTCAAATTCTAACTGTGGGTTATAAGTGGCTTTTGAAAAATTAATTCTTTTGGCACTTTACTTTCTTATCTATATAACTATAATAATGATACCTTCTCCAGAGTGCACCATTTAACAAGAAGGTTAGTAAACAGAATATATTTAAATGCCAGTTATAATGTCTTTAAGGTGATTTTATTATAGAAGACAGTTACTATTTCAAGTTTATTACCAAGCTGACATTAAGATTTAAAAGTCTTGAGAAAATTCACATTCTTATTATTATACATTAAAATTATAAGCATGGGAAATTGTGTTAAATAAAAGAAACATTTCATTTTGTTAATCCTTGAAAATCAGGAAAACAATGTATTTCAAATTATGGTCTATGGTTTAGTTGCTGTATTTACAAGGTCTAATGTTTAACAGACTCTCAAGAAGGTTAGAACAGAGTAATTTAATGTAGTAAAATTTTGTTAACCTAAACATGTTGTTAAAATTGGCAATGGATATGGAGAAGAAATCCATAGCTCTAACTTTAAAAAGAAGTACTCTGAGTATAGTAGCAAACACAGAAACTTTTCAAATTAAAAAAAAAAATCTATTAAAACTGGAATCTAATATTTATACATAGAAAGTCATAAAGCAAAACTTATTCTCCAATAAACATTTACTAGGTACCAATCAGGATTTTTTTTGGTACCACACAGAGTATAAATAGATCAAAGGCTTTTACATCAAAAGCTCTCCTCTCTTGAAAGTGTACTCGATTCTTGCCATACCAGAATCCTAAAGTCTGAGTATATCATCTATCAATATCAGCTAAAAAATAATCATCCTAACATTTTTTCCACCCACCATCACCATTTAAAACTTAGGTTCCAAGAGTCACCACTTATTTCTACGTTCATCCTCAATATGCTTTGTGCTGCCCTTAACAAACCCAAAACTCCACGAACTCCTTCCCTTCCAATCTTTCAGTGTACATCACGTATCTCTTCTACAGTATACAACCATCCTTGAGATAGAATAAAACATAAGTACTTAAGTGTTCTTTGCTTTCCTATCCTGCCTGCTAAGAGTGTTCTGCCTCTGACTATTCACATTTCCCTCCTGCCTTGTCCTCAGAGGTAGAGTAGGTGCAGTTAAGACACAATTCAGCAACTGGGAAAAGCAAGAAGCAGAAAACACAAAAGGAGATTTGCAAGAGAAAAGAAAATGAACTATACTCGCAGTAGAGTTTTAGTGTTAGGCAGACAAAACGCATCCAAAAAAGCAGACAAGTAATAATCTCATGTAGGAAAAAAAGGCCCTTTTCTTCCACAGCATATCCCAGTGACTGTCTCTAAGTCATTCTTTTATGCTTTCTCCTTTATTGTTCACTACAACATTCAACTAAATCATCAGAGTTTTGTTGAGTCTGGTGCCGCTAAGTCGCTTCAGTCGTGTCCGACTCTGTGCGACCCCACAGATGGGAGCCCACCAGGCTCCCCCGTCCCTGGGATTCTCCAGGCAAGAACACTGGTGTGGGTTGCCATTTCCTTCTCCAATGCATGAAAGTGAAAAGTGAAAGTGAAGTCACTCAGTCATGTCCGACTCTTCGTGACCCCATGGACTGCAGCCTACCAGGCTCCTCCATCCATGGGATTTTCCAGGCAAGAGTACTGGAGTGGGGTGCCATTGCCTTCTCCGTTGTTGAGTCTATTTCCTACTAAATCTGTGAAGTCCATCTACTTCTAACCCTACCAACTATCCTAATCCAGGCTCCAGGCCTCTCTTGATTATATCACTACTGCAAGTTTACAGCCAAAGTGAACAGCTTTCTATAATACATTTTATTCTGTAGATAATTTTCTTGGGAGTGGAAAATAGAATACAGAACAAAAGAGGGACAAATGAAATCATTCACTAATTCCATATATATATAAATATAAATAATGTACTAGGTACATTACATGTACGCAGGGGAGATACAATTAACAAGACACAGTTCTTGCCTTTGTGGTATTTACAATCTAACGAAGAAAAAATACAAATAAATGGGCATTTTTAACGTAATATAAATCTCTGACAGAGATAAGCAGAAGGTACTGCTATAGGAAGAGAAAGAACCTATTTTTAATCTGGTTCACTTATTCATCTGAAATTTATTGAGTTTTTGTACAAGGTGTGAAGAGTATTTTCTCATATCCAGAGAGTCAGTTATCTAAAACAAGTAGTTAAATACTCCATTCTTTCCTCCAATTTAATTGAAATGCCCCTTCACCATATTTTAAGATGCTAAATACACTTGGGTCTGCTCTTGGGCACTCTATTCTGCTATAGTTGTCTATTTCTGTATCAGTATCATACTGTTCTCACTGACTAATCAGTAAAATTTAATATCCAGTAGGACAAGTATCTACTTCTTACAGGCTGACCACCTTTAAAATACTGAATATGGCAACAATGTCTTTAAACAAATTTAAGAAAATCAGAGACTGAGAGGCAACATTCAGATGACATGTTGAGGAGATGATAATCCTAACATAGAGAGGTCCTATCAACTGTCAAGGAGAGGGGAAGGAATCCAGCAAAACTAGGCTGAGTCTATTAACAGGTAACTCACTTAAAAGGAAACACAATTAGCCAATTAATACATAATCAAAACCAAAGCAACAGTGAGATATCTTTCATCAATGCAACTAGCAAAAAGATCACTACTGTTTTAGTGAAAGCGAGTTAAAAAACAAACACTGATTTTTTAAAAGATGAGTGACTACAACTATTTGGGGAAGTAATATCACAGTATTTATGAATTTTTAAAGATGCATACCCCTCGATCTAGCATTTCCACTCTTAGGAACATCAGTTCACTTCAGTCGCTCAGTCATGTCTGACTCTTTGCGACCCCATGGACTGCAGCACACCAGGCCTCCCTGTCCAACACCAACTCCCAGAGTTTACTCAAATTCATGTCCACTGATGCCATCCAACCATCTCATCCTCTGTTGTCCCATTCTCCTCCCGCCTTCAAATACAGTCAATTAAAATAAAAGCTCCAATGTGTAAGGCTTACAGGCAAGTACTTACTGCATAGCACTGTGGATAACTGGAGCAAATATGAAAATATGAATAGAGATCAACATCAAAACTTGTAATTGGATCTATTGAATATTTCATTCTGTGAAATAGTATACTGTTGCCCAAGAGAAAATTAAACATATATGCCAATGAGATGTTTTAAGTGACAACAGCAAGCTGCAGTATAATACGTACTTTGTAATTCCATTTTTATAAAAAGGAAGAAAATATCATACACACACAAACATGCAATTCTACAAAGCATAAAAAATGAAAGGATACAACAAAGTTAACATCCGTTACCTTAAGAGGATGAGACTATTAACTTTTTAATGTATACAGATCACTGTACAGAGATCACTGTATAGAAGGGAAAAAAAATCTAGTCAAACTGAAGTTGACCACTGGAGTCAAGTTCTGCTAAAGGTCAAAGGTGATGGAGTCAAAGGCAAAGGACAATAAGAATAATCTTAAATATAAAGATATACCTCATTCACATTGAGAGAAAATAAGAGGTCCAAATATGGATAAATTTCTATACAAGGGAGAGATGAAAGGAAGATGTTGAGGTCAGAGCATAGAAAGTTAAAGTTCATGCTGGAGTAGCCATGGCTTTCACTTTCCCCAGAAGTACGAACTATAGAACTAAAGTACAGTAATTATAATTTATATAGTGTCCTATACTAGAGATAGGGATATAACTGTTTATTCCTATTTTATGGCTATGTAATAAAAGAGAATGAAGATAAATTATTTGTCCAAACATACATTCAAGAGTGGGAAAGTCAGAACTCAGGGTTCTTGATCCTCTGATCAGTTTCCATCTTACTGAAATTAAAGAGTCTCAGCATTCGGTAAAAAAGCTGCCAATATCCATGACATAAAGAGCATGTACTAAGCACCAGGATAACAAAAAAAGAAATTAAGGATACAGGCCAAGTCTTCAGAAATCTTGTATCCCTCCAAAATAAACAGGTCTTTAGATGTGAATGTACACATCAGAAAATTTCCAATTCTGAATTTCTAAAAAATCCTTAATTAAAAGTTTTGCTTTTTAAGGAACAACATTCCAAGGAAAGAATGCTCAAGTATGTGAAAACATACAATAAAAGAATGCTATGAAGGCATACAATAAGCCATGTGAAAACATACAATAAGAAACATTTCACAGAACAGATATGCTTTAGAAGTCTTCTTAGGGAGAACACCAAACTCCTTTAGTCATCTTGTAACATGAAGAGATTAATAGTTAGTCCTTAGAGTCCCACTTTTATTTATCCCTTCTAGCTTTTTGTTTTTTCACTCTTTACAAAAACACCTTTCTAACTATTCCTATCTTCAGTACAAACTGGACTCCTGTAAGAATTTGAAGTTCATATGGCTAAATACAACTCAATAAATATCTTTCACCCACTAATCAGTTTACAAATGTTAATTCAAAAAGTAAAACTTTTGCTTTAAATATCTTCCTGTTTTTTCCCTCAAACCAAAAAAAAATAAAATAAATAACTAAATAGGAAAGAGTGGATAAAAAATATGAAGAAGAAAATTTTGTTGATTTGTAATATTCTAAATGATGTCTAAGTGAGTAAGTTTATGTGTCCATATACATGCAACCAAGTAGGCTTGTCTTTAGTGAGTTTTTCTTAAGGAAAAAAATGTTCTAATCACATCTTAATATCCTTTATTAAATTATCCAACTTCTTCCTAGTAAATAAAATGCACATATGCTATGATTATTATTTTATAAACTGACTATAGTGAATCTGAACTTATTACAAATGAAAGTCAAATTACTGAATATTTATCACAGCTTTCTTGAACTGTATAGCTCTGAAAATTCTATTACTTGTTTGACTGGTTTAGGGCTACTAGGGTTAAAAGTTATTCTGGAAAATAACTATGTGTAATAAAATTTCCTTTTGGGTATCTACAGTTAGGCTTGTCAATATTTTTAAACGATTTTATTTTCTTATATTTTATAAATATTCAAAAGAAAATCTTTGATGATAACTAAGATAATTTAGGACTTCTGACTCGTACCATGAAGGTTTCCGTAAGGAAAAACTGACACTTCACAGGAGATCGGCGTTCTAGAGCATTTCAGTCCTCCTCAGTTATTGTGAAACTTTAATTCTAATATAATTAATGACTGGCTACACACACAATTTCTTAGAAATGTCTCTGAAAAAGAAGTATTAATCCTAAGTCAAATACAAAAAGCAAAGACTCAATAACTCAGAGGAGAATCTCTGAACTATAAATCAGGCTTTTTAAATTTAAAATTAGGTAAAATTTTGCTATATAAAAATTGGTATTTGAACACTTTATTTCCATTCTATATATTTCTATATTTATAGCAAAATACAGATTTGAAGCAAACCATAAATATAGTGTTATATCTATCCACAGTAGACTATATTGTCATAGAGGTCTATAGTCCTTATCTTAAAATTTTTGCAAAGCTATGATAAACTGTTATAATTTTGCTAGGCAAATACTTGGCAGATGTTTAACTTACTTTTAAATTTGCTTATCTATGCAGATTATATTTGAAATGATACATTCATCTCTAAAATTTCATGTAAGTATGGTCAATTCAAGTCAAATATTCCATTCAGTTTAACAACTAAGCAACTAAAATGTGCAAAGCTCTATGTCATGACTTTTAGGCAATTCTGACTATAATTCACAATAAAAAATATGGTTTTATGAATATTCAGTAATTATAAAAGAAATAAATGTTATGAAATAATATTACTTGAACTCTCATTTGATAGTCTATTCAATTTTTTAAGTGCTGGTTGTAACCTACTAAATTGATTTTATAACTCACTGCTAAGTCACTTCAGTCAGGTCCGACTCTGTGTGACCCCATAGACGGCAGCCCACCAGGCTCCCCCGTCCCTGGGATTCTCCAGGCAAGAACTCTGGAGTGGGTTGCCATTTCCTTCTCCAATGCATGAAAGGAAAAGTGAAAGTGAAGTCACTTAGTCGTCTCCGACTCTTCGTGACCCCATGGACTGCAGCCTACCAGGCTCCTCCATCCATGGGATTTTCCAGGCAAGAGTACTGGAGTGGGGTGCCATTGCCTTCTCCTTATAACTCACTAATGGGTCACAATTTGAAGTCTGAAAAACACTACTATACTCTGGAAGCATGTATGGAATATAAGGACAAGTAATGACCCTGCCTGAACACCTTGACCTGTCCTGATATCAGATAAACCCCACAACTATTAAGTTTCACTAATCTCTGATTATATTTTAGCCAAAGATAACAGGGTTCATGTCATTTATTGAAAAATTTTTAAGTTGTACCAAAAAAAATCAAAGACACACACACACACACACACACACACACAGGTTAATCATATAATAGCAGTACTAAAAATGTAAAGGTAAAATGAAATAGGAAAGATTAATTCAAATTGTGAATTCTGAATTACTTTAAGACACAGAATTTGAGCACAGTTTTAAAGTACTGGCTAGACTTCAACAGGACTAGTGGCAGGAAGAAGAAGAGGAGTGACATAGTATGAAAGGTATTATGGAAAATAAAAATGAAGAAAAGTATAGAAGAGTACAGAGAATGTTCAAGAATGGAGGGTATTCCACTGAGGCTGAAACACAGGATTTGGGAGAGCACAGTATTTCCAGTCATCTCTTTTTTATTTAGCACCTTGGACTGCAAGGAGATCAAATCAGTCAATCCTAAAGGAAATCAATCCCGAATATTCATTGGAAGGACTGATGCTGAAGCTGAAGCTCTGATATTTTGGGCACCTGATGCAAAGGGCCAAATCATTAGAAAAGACCCTGATGCTGGGAAAGATTGAAGGAAGGAGTAGAAGGGGACAGCAGAGGATAAGATGGTCAGATGGCACCACCAACTCAATGAACGTGAGTTTGAGCAAGCTCTGGGAGATGGTGAAGGACAGGGAAGCCTGGTGTGCTACAGTCCACGGTGTCGCAAAGAGTTGGACATGAATGAACAATAACAACAATACTACACTGTTAATGGTTTCCTCTACCAACTCTCCTTGCTTTAGCTTTCATGGCGCAGTATTTTGATTCTCTTTCTTGCTCGGATCATGTCCACAAGTTTTCTACTTCAGGTGTCCTATCTCCGTCTTCTCTAGGCACATCTGTTTTTTCATTTCACAAGCACTATTTATTGATTCTCATTCACTCCTTGTATTCACTGTTATCTGCAAAAGGTGTTGGCCAAGTTTTCTTGTAAAGGACTACATAGTAAATAGGGTTTAGGCTTGGCAGGCAAGAGGCAGAATCAAAATAACATATAGGTACATATATAATAACAGAAAAAATTTCCACATATTTCATTAGCAAAATTCAAAATATAATGATAATTAGTACAATTTTGGTAATACAGACTGCTAATGAGAAAATGTAATCCTTTTGTATGCAGAGGGGAATATAAAAGTTTGCTTAACTGGGGCTCAAAGTTCGTGATCCCTATCATCAAAAGAAAGTTGAAGTGAAAGTCGCTCAGTCACGTTCGACTCTTTGCGACCCCATGGACTATACAGTCCATGGAATTCTCCAGGCCAGAATACAGGAGTGGGTAGCTGCTCCCTTCTCTAGGGGATCTTCCCGACCCAGGAATTGTACCAGGGTCTCCTGAATTGCAGGCAGCTTCTTCACCAGGTGAACTAATAGGGAAGCCTCAAGTCATCAAAAATCTACTACAAATGTAAATCTGTAAATGCTGATCTACAATGAGACTCTACACATCCCATGTGTGAAACTATCTATTCACAAGAAAAGGTACTGGTGTCAGTTCATGAGTATATAATTTTGATTGAGCATATTCCTCAGCTGTAAGGCATTTATAGAATGCTATTAAATTTTTCTCCTGATACTTGGGTTTAAGCACGTCATTACTGCAGATTAACCACTTCTAAGTGAAAGTTAGATGGAAGTTCTTCACTGCCCAGTTAAACGGATTTTGAACTATGAACATTTTCTTTGCACTTGCATCAGGTGCCAAGAACTGATGTTAGAACTGTAGTTTGACCTCAAAAGATCTACCTGCTGCAAATCTATACGGAAATGGAGATCTCTCTCTTTTGCACTTTTGACAATATGGGAAGTAGATACAGCAACTTGACATTTCTTGTGATTCAAACATTAGCTGTCAAAATGACTTCACCACAGCATAGTTTTTCATATAAGTGTTGTTTTGTCTTGTAATCTTATATTAAATTTATTTTGAAAACATATCAAGTCTACAGGAAAAGCTAATTTCCAAGCCTATTCAATACTTTACAATAATGGCTGAAGGTGTGGTTTTGGATTCAGAAATATTTCAGCCAGCCCTTTGTTCAAAATACTGTAATAAAACGTTACCACTGTAAAATCAGTGAATGGGTGTATGGCATAGCAAGAATGTCTGGCTTTTGATTTGACAAAAAAAAAAATCCATAGAAATGATTTTAATTGTTTCCAAAAAACTGAATGAAACACAACTTTGATACTACTGGTTCAATACATGATAGATTCAAATACTTGCAGCAAGCTGCCTGCTGATTAACACAAAAATGAACATCCACAGGCTTCAAGCACCTATTATTTTCACATAATTTATAAATCTGTCCAAATAAGCCTTTTCCTGTTTTACCACACTCCGTTGACACATTTTAGCAGATTACAATTCAGGCTGTATCAAAACAATATTTTCTCAAATTCTTTGAAAATACTAGGTTGGTGCAAAACTAACTGCAGTTTTTGCATTATTGAAATTTGACTTTGATACTGGAATATATTCTTAAATAAATGTGGTTATGTTATGTATCATTTTAATGCACATTTCTAGCTTTACGGTTTGTTTGTTTCTTGCTACTGACTTATTACTCGCTGTTTACTTTATATTTATTTTAGACTAGGGAAATGATGTTAGACCAAAAAGTAAACTCAAGCAGTTTTCTTCAGTTCAAAATGGCTCATAAAGCAGCAGAGACAACTCACAACATCAACAATGCATTTGGTCCAGGAACTGCTAAAGAAGGTACAGTGGTGATGCAAGAAGTTTTGCAAAGCAGACAAGAGCCTTGAAGATGAGGAGCACAGTGGCCATACACTGAAAGTTTACAACGTCCACGACAGAAGCCGTTACAGAAGCTGATCATCTTACAACCACTCAAGAAGTTGTCCAAGAATTCAATATTGGCATTCAATCTTCAATGCCATCCTACAGTCAGTTGGCATTTGAAGCAAATTGGAAAGGTGAAAAGGCTCAATAAGTGGGTGCCTTACGAGCTGACCGAAAAATCAAAAAAAATCATTGCTTTGAAGTGTCATCATCTTTTGTTTTACTCAACAGTGAACTATTTCTCCATCGAATTGTGATCTGTGACAAAAAGTGGATTTTATACGACAGTTGGTGATGACCAGCTCAGTGGCTGGACCGAGAAGTTCCTCCAAAGCCCTTCCCAAAGCCAAACTTGCACCAAATAAAAGGACATGGTCACTGTTTGGTGGTCTGTTGCAAGTCTGATGTACTATACCTTTCCGAATCCCAGCAAAATCATTACATCTGAGAAGCAGGCTCAGCAAATCGATGACATACATTAAAAACCGCAATGCCTGCGGCTAGCACTGATCAACAAAAGGACCCAATTCTCCATGATAATGCCCGATTGCACAACCAATGCTTCCAAAGTTGAAGGAATTAGGCTACGAAGTTTTGCCTCATATGCCATATTCACCTGCCCTCTTGCCAACCGACTACCACTTCTTCAAGTATCTAGACAACTTACTGCAGGGAAAATGGTTCCACAACCAGCAGGATGTAGAAAATACTTTCCAAGAGTTCATCAAATCCCAAAGCATGGATTTTTACACTACAGGAATAAACTTATTTCTCATTGGCAAAAATGTGTTGATTGTAATGGTTCCTATTTTGATTAATAAAGATATATTCGAGCCTAGTTATAATGATTTAAAATTCATTGTCAGAAACTGCAATTACATTTGCGCCAACCTAATAATATGATGATAATGATTCCACAAAATGTTCAGAGAGGCTAATTCCTCAGATACTTCAAACTCAAACACTGATTCCTCAAATAACAAGGATTGAGCAGAATCAGCAACAATCTTTCCACTCAAGAGTCAAAGAAAACCTCTCAATGTGATAGGAAATGATTATATCTCTCTGCTTTTATAATCTACCATTGATGCTCCTTCCAATGTCCTCAATTCTTTGAGCAACTGTTCTCCTTAAGTCTTAGACAAGTTTATTTTCTGTGGACACATTTCTTTGGCTGCTGCAATCATATATGATTTCATTAACTCAATATTGATCAATGGCTTCCCTCGCCTGATTAATAAATGAGACACTCAGGTACTATAGTTGCAGCCTCACTTTAATTTTTTATTTTGTGAAGAGATTCTGCTATGGTAAGATACTGGGTTACATTTTCTAACTTTTCTGACTGCTGCTTTCCTGTGAGTTAGGAATGTTGTGATGAGTGCTCAGTTTAGCCGTGTAGACATTTACTATATTCTATTAGTACAAGTGAAGCACAGTGGTGTAATGAACACCATGCTGTAATTTATTAATAAAATAATCCACAATCTTCTGTGCCTTTAAAGCATGCTGTTTGAAAAATCTACCTTTCTTATTTTGACATGAGGCATATGTGCTATTAATTTAAATAAAAAATGCCATGGTATAGCGAGATATATATATGTGTATTATATATAAACATATATACAGCACTTGAAATGTCACTGCAATTTATAGTCTGCTGAGCACAGCAGTGCAAAGTAATGAGTAACACATATAGTGTTACCCTCTGTCACAGTGCCAGTCTCCATCACAACTAGTCAACTTTGCCACTGAGGCACAAAAGCAGCCATAGGTAGCATGCAAATCAATGGCATGGCTATGTCAGTAAAACTACAGACAGTGAAATCTGAACTTTAAAAGATTCACTCTTCTTTTGATTTTCTTTCAACTGTTTAAAAGTGTAAAATAATTCTTAGCTTGCAGGCTGTGTGAAAATAGGTGGTGGTCCAGATTTAAACCACAGGTCAGAGCTTACCAAAATCTGATCTATAAGATAATAACTCCAAAATAAATGGTGCTATTTACCCTTAGAAACACCAGACTAATATCTATAACCCATTAAATAGATCACACTATAATTCAAACCCAACATACACCAAATTAAACTAACCATTTTCCCATCTACTCTAAATCTTCTCTTCCTTCCTATATTCCCCAACTCTGGAATCAACTACTGAGTACAGAACCCTGTAAGTCAGACACCAGAAAACTGGGAATCATTTTGATTCCTCTCTCCGCCCCTGATATTCACTCTAACACAAGTTCTAATTATTTTATTTCCTAAATAGTACCTAAATCCATCCCCTCCATCAGCTTTATTCAAATTCTCATTATCTGTCACCAGAATATTGTCTCCTAACTTGTCTCTCTAGTCTGCTGCTGCTAAGTCGCTTCAGTCACATCCGACTCTGTGTGACCCCAGAGATGGCAGCCCATCAGGCTCCCCCGTCCCTGGGATTCTCCAGGCAAGAACACTGGAGTGGGTTGCCATTTCCTTCTCCAAGGCATGAAAGTGAAAAGTGAAAGTGAAGTCACTCAGGCATGTCTGACTCTTAGCGACCCCATGGAGTGCAGCCTACCAGGCTCCTCCTTCCATGGGATTTTCCAGGAAAGAGTACTGGAGTGGGTGCCATTGCCTTCTCTGCTCTAGTCTAGCCCTCTGAAATCCATCCTTCACACTGCTGCTAAAATGTTCTGTATAAAATACAAAACTGATTATCACACTGTCCTTAAAATCCTCCTTGAAATTAGAATAAAATTTGAACTCTTCTGCATGGCCTACACTCAGGAAGCCTCATTTTACCTATCTCTCCCCTCCTTATCATAACCCTATTAGCCTTCCTCTCATTCCTCTGACAACCCCATCCTTTCCTGCCACAAATACTTCTACAGTCCTAAAACAGCAGTTTTGCTCCGAGAAAGAACCCTGGAAAAGCATGACAGAAAGTAGAAGGAGGAAAGCTAAGATATCAGTCAGTTCAGCTGCATTTCTATGTGCTTCACTGTCTAGGCTTTCAGATAGGAAAGTGAAAGTCGGAGCCACGCTGCCATGTTGTGACCCCATGGACTATACAATTCTCCAGGCCAGAATACAGGAATGGGTAGCTGTTCCCTTCTCCAGGGGATCTTCCCAACCCAGGGATTGAACCCGGGTCTCCTGCATTGCAGGCGGATTCTTTACCAACTAAGCTGGCTTTCGGATAGAATGTCATTTTAAAAATCACACACATGAGTTCTATGATTTAAAAAAATATTGCCTTTGAAACTCATGGCAGTTAAAGTCTAATTTACATACCACAATGTATAAAGTGCTACACAGTGTGACTCATATATCTCTCCTCTCTCATCATCAAAGCCTCTTTATCGTCCATCAAGAGGAACATAACAGGTGGCTTCAGATGTCCATGTTTACCAGCCCCTCTCTGCCTCTTCTCCCTTCTTGGTTTAGCCAACTTACACTTGTCTCAGAAGAGCCCTTATTGACTTTATATCTTTGAATAGATGTTATATTTTTCTTTATAAGAAACAATGTGAAAATATTATTTAATTGACTGTGAATTTCTTATCTGGCTTCCCTCACAAGAATGTAAGAATAAGATCTTTGTCTGTCTTATTTACTACCAAATTGCTAGAATCTAAAGAACAGTGCCAAGCACACAGGACATGTTCAATAAATGTTTATCAAATGAAAAATGTCTTATTAATTTTTATATACCAGTACATAGAGTAGTGGCTGGCACAAAACTGTCACTAAGCATATGCATGCTAAAAAATAAATCTTGAAATAAAAATTGGGGTCAGAAAATGAAGACCCTGAGTAATAGCCCAGGAATCTTGTGTTCAACTGTGGTAGATTCTGCCTTATTTTCCTATTCACTTGTTCATCTCTTCAATCTTCATTTGGCAGTGTTTCTAATAGTTTGATTTTCCTCCAAGCTCTTCCCCAACTTCTTTTGTCTAGTGGTCCATGATGTTAATATAAAATTAAACAAAGCCTACATTTAAAATATGGCTCTTCTTAAAGCAGCACATGACAACTTTGAAAAATATGTAAAATTCTAAATAGTTAATAGAATACTATTACAATAGAAATAAAATACATTGACAGAATCATGGGGAAAAAATCCCGACCACCTTTTACAGAATTTAAATGTTTGGATTTGACTTACTTACTAAAAAACATTAAAAATTCCAATTGAAAGGCATTAAATTACCCAGGGAAACAAATCATATATCAAACTTATACTCTCTGAAATACAGTGGTTTTCTAAAGAACATTTACATTTAAACAATGCTTCACAGAAAATAATGCTACATTTTGCCAATAAAAAGGTAATAAATATATAGAAACATATAACAATGATTCTTACTAAGTTATTGTCATCCTGGAAAGCATAATGTAAAGTTGTAATCCATTTATTGTCTCCATTCACTAACACATCCCTTTCTTCACGAAAACATGCTGTCTGAAAAGGAAAAAAATAAATTTTTAGATAATACTTTATGTAAAACTAGGAAATATATTATGCAAACAACTACTCAAATATTTATTATATTTTCTGTTCTGAAAAAGGAATACATTATAGGTATGACTTTCCAACATTATTATATGACTTATAGTAACAATAAAGTCATATAATGTTATTTCCAACATTATATGACTTTCCAGTAAGTTTCAAAGAACCCTCAAAAGCTGAACAAATGAATAGTAAACTTAAAAGTATTTTATATTTAAAATTACTGTCATAGTTCAAAAAATCAGAAAAGTACACAGAATTATTTAACAATCATGGTTCAATCTACCACTTAGATAACATAAATGTCAACAATGTCACGTTTACTCCTAACCTATTTGCTTTTAAGAAAAGAGAAGTTGTAGCCTTCCTATTTCTAGAGAAGTATCAGCAGTTCTTCCTCTAAGAAAAATGAATAATCTGAAGTTAGTATATATTCCTCCCATCACATCCTTCATTACACATGTATGTGTCCAAAAACAATAGAAATGCTTTGTGTCTTGAAAATTTCTGTGAATACTGTAACTGTATCTATCCCTTTGCAATGTGATTACTTTTAAATCGATAATGGCTGTTTAATTTTTAATTGCTACAGTATTCCATTCTATGATCATAGCAGAATTGCCTCATGTAACCCCCCCATTATGAAAACATAGGTTATTCCCATTTTTGCATCATTTCAATATCGCAATAAATATATTTGTACAAATGTACAAGAGTTTCTCTAGGGTATACACTTGGAAACAGAAATGCTAGACTTAAGCGTTTTCAACTTTATCAGACACAACCTAGTTTCTCTGTTAAGTGCTATACCAATTTCTACCTTTACCCCAGTGTATGAAATCACCCATTTTCCACAACATCCTGAATTCTACTTGGCACTTTTAAGCATGTTTCAATAAGACTTTTAAGCATGTTTCAATAAGATGGGTATGAAATGATATCTCATCATTCTTTTAATTAGCATATTCTTAATTACAGGTACAAATAAATAATTTTACCTATGCTTATTGGATATCTGAGTTTTCTCTTTGAAAAACTCCCTTTGCCCATTTTCTCTAAAGGATTATCTTTTTCAGATTTATAAAAGTTTTAATTTATTCTCAGGATATACTTCCATTATTATAAAGATACAGCCTGGAGAATTTTAGAAATATGTTACTAAAAATAAAAAACAACTTTGTATGATACAATTCTACACTATATTTTTAAATTTTTAATTAAAAAACCACTATGCCAGAAAGTTTCAAAAAGAACTGAAAGGTAAAGTAGAAACCGAAACTTTTCCCTCATAGATTCACTGTCCCCTTGTGACGTCCAATGATTAACACCAATAACTCAGTTGAATTTCTTTTCAGAAAATTTCTTTGTACATACACACATACAGACACACGCATATAGACACACACATCCTATATTCATGTGGTATCCCATCTGCCCTAACTTTTCTTTCTTTACACAAATGAGATCACAGTGCTCTATAAATCCTTTTTTCAAGTAACAACATATCTGAACAGCCTTCCATACCTGTACTAGAAGGCTACCTAATTTTTCTCAATGGCTATACCACATTTCATACACATTTAAAAATCATCATGCAGTGTCCTACACATAGCAGGTACCTAGTAATTTATTTCCCACAAGATAAATTCACTAGTCATGATATACAAAACAACTCACATTATCTAACCTAAGTAAGTGCCCTAATTTTTTTTCATGTATTTCCATAAATTTTATTTGATGCAACAGAATTTCTTTTTTTAATTAATTAATTTATTTTAATTGGAGGCTAATTACTTTACAATATTGTGGTGGTTTTTGCTATACAGCAACATGAATCAGCCACGGGTGTACATGTTGTCCCCCGATCCTGAACGCCCCCTTCCAGTCCTCCCCACCCCTTCCCTCTGGGTTCTCCCAGAGCACCGGCTTTGAGTGCCCTGCTTCATGCATCGAACTTGCACTCGTCATCTATTTTACATATGGTAATGTACATGTTTCAGTACTAGACCCTCAAATCATCCCACTCTCGCCTTCTCCCACAGAGTCCAAAAGTCTGTTCTTTATATATGTGTCTCTTTTTCTGTCTGATGCAACAGAATTTCTAAAGCCACTCATTAAATAGTATCACCAAGGAAAATCTTAAAAACAAAACTTAAACCAAATGAATGGGCAATTTACTCATAAATTCAGTTATTAAAATCTACCATAATTATGCTTCTGTTCACTTTAGGGGGAAAATAGTATCATTTGACTTACTCACTACTAAATTCTGTCCTTAGACTTTAACTGACCTGAGGTTATGGTTTGCTGCTAACATTTTAAAGAAGTAGTGAAGTTTATCAAGTCTAGGAGACTCCTTTCTCCTGACTTATCTCACCAGAAGAGCTGAAAATTTAAAGATATTTCCAGCTAAAATATGGAAATGTGACTTATTGCTAACTCTAAATAAAACTCCAAAGACTACCTGTTAACAGAGTTAACTTTAGTAGAGTCTGATCCATGCTAAACTATACAGTGAAAAAAAATTTTCAACATAAAACGTAAACTATAAAACTTTAAACACATACAAAATAAAGTAATCCCCTGCTCTCAATGTACCCCTCAACCAGTTTCAACAGTTATTTTTCAATCTTGTTTCATCTACACTCTCATGCACTTAGGCTTCCCCAGTGACTCATCAGGTAAAGAATTCACCTGCCATGCAGGAGATGCAGGTTAGATTCCTGGGTCAGAAAGATCCTCTGGAGGAGGAAGTGGCAACCCACTCCAGTATTCTTGCCTGGAAAACCCCATGGATGGAAGAGCTCGGTAGGCTACAGTCCATGGGGTTGCAAAGAGTCGGACAAGACTGAGCAACTTCACTTTCACTTTTCAATATAGTAAAATTTTCTATTAAGGATAAATAAGAAACTCTTATATATAAGATGAAAGTCTGGTTTTCCCACTCCATTGTTTTCCTCACAAGTGAAATTAGTTAAGAAGAAATAAAAGGTATATAAAGATTACTAAGGAGAGCGAAGCTGTAACTCCAATACTTTGGCTACCTGATGCAAAGAGCTGACTCATTTGAAAAAACCCTGATGCTGGGAAAGATTGAGGGCAGGAGGAGAAGGGGACGAGAGAGGATGAGATGGTTGGATGGCATCACCGACTCAATGGACATGCGTTTGGGTAAACTTTGGGAGTTGGTATTGGACAGGATGGCCTGGCGTGCTGCGGTTCATGGGGTCGCAAAGAGTCGGACACGCAAAGAGCGGACAACATGGATGCATAGAAAGAAATCACAAAAGAAAACAGATAAATTAACAGAATGTAAAAGTTCAACATACATAATTTATATTCCTATATAATTGCAACAATTAGAAAATCTTTTAAAATAGTATCATTTTCAAAAAAATATAAATAAATAATACCATTTCCAAAAGCAAATTAAAAACACCAACTATCTCAGAGTAAACTCAGTAAAAGATAGGCAAGGCCTCTACAGAGACAACTCTAAAATAATAGTGAGATTAAGCAACTAAATAAAGAGAGATGGAGGGGTGCAGTGTTTAAGGACTGCAAAATTCAATTAAAATCATAAGCCAACAGTTAGAAATAATTTTCAACATTTCATGATAGCAATCAATGTGAGTAATAGTCCCAAACAGAAAAAGAATGAAATAGAGGAAACGGAGACAAGGCAAGAAGGATGTATATACATAAATATATATAGACACACAAATATGTATTTTAGAGATAAGAAAACATTGCAACCATGAAACAAGACATACAAAAAGGGAACATATTGCAGCTTGCCAGACCAGAGATGCCAGAGCAGAAAGAGCTGCAGAAACCAGAAATGATGCGAGTAAGACAAACTCAACTGGGAATGATTCCTAGAGTCTGGACAACTCTGAGAGTTCAAAACTGCAGGGGACCCAGTCAGGGAGAATTACACAATTTTTCAGTCTCACCTCAAGGAGCTCAATCACACGATAACAGTAAGTAAAGGAGAAAAATCTCCTAGATCTTCCAGCAGGAAGAGAGGCAAGGAAACCATTTTGAAACTTGCCACAGCACTGAGTTCTTAACAAGGCCTGCCCTTAGGAGGAACTAATTAACCAGATCCGAATCTGCTGGAGTACGATCAGAGCCTAATTGACCTTTTGACTGGTAGAAAGGAGAACACCTAACACCAGTCAGCTGGAGCATCCTGTCTTACCTAAAGAGGGAGGAAAAAAACTGAGAAATTCTTTAAGTTTACAGTCCAGGGGCATAAGCTCACTAAAAAGGAACATGAAAAAAAAAGATCAAAGGGAGGTGCTGCTGCTGCTGCTAAGTCGCTTCAGTCGTGTCCGACTCTGTGAGACCCTATAGACGGCAGCCCATCCCTGGGATTCTCCAGGCAAGAACACTGGAGTGGGCTGCCATTTCCTTCTCCAATGCATGAAAGTGAAAAGTGAAGTCGCTCAGTCTACTGAATACTAAAAGGGTGGTTGAAAAAATAAAACACCCAATTGAAGTATTACAGCAAAAGCCAACACAACCTCACTAGTAAAGAAATAAGGAGAAATTAGCTAACTGGTCCATTAAGGGTATATCCAAATAAAAGTTTCAGAAAGAGAGAGCAAAAGAAACAAAAGAAAGGAAATTACCAAAGAAGTAATACGAGAAAATTTCCTAGAACTGAACAGCATGTATTTCAAAACTGAAAGGGCCTACAGAGGGCCCAGCACTAACAAACCCCAAAAACCCCATGATAAATATTCATATCCCATGTGCTTATATTTTCAATTCAGTAAATCCTCATAAATTCACCATCTATTTTACTCAAAAATATCAACAAGGACAATTCTAAGAATATGTTCAAAATTTTGTCCACTGCCAGGGGAAAAAAAAAAAGTGTGCTTCTGCATGGAAGTTTAGCCCTGTTTGGAACTAGCTCTAAATCACCTTAATGTTCACTGAGAATGGTCTTTGCCAAGGTAACTCACAACAGAAAGAACATTATACAACATGAATAGTATAAAATAAATATATATTTAGATAAATATATATTTATCTAAGAGAAAAAAGGATAAATAAGACTCTAAACTCTTAGTAATGATTTACTTTGAACAGAAAGACTGGTTATCTGAGGGAGAAGAAAAAGCTTTTATCTTTTTACTTATTTTCTACAGTGCTTGCATTTCTTTTTTTATTACAGGTAATAGGTCGGGAAGGAGAGGAAATCCCAGTCTAATGAACTGAATTCATTACTACTGTTACTACTGCTGCTACTGTTAACTACTACTATTGGCATGTCAATTATAAAAATAATAAAACAGGGCTAACAACAATAACAAAAATAGTAAGACAAGAGGCATAAACCAGTACTATCCCGGTTAAACTGAGATATATTATTCCTCCACTATATGGTACAGAGACAACTGAGCCTCAGAAAGGTTTGACCCTTGAGTCGGACAGCACTTCCGTAAACGATTCTGCATCTTTCAATGAAATGAGTAACATGTCTTGCATGTGAGTGAAATCCTTAAGAGTTCAATAAATTTGAAGAGAAAGTAAAATTTACAGAATTGATTGGGGGAAGTTAACTTCAGACATTGTTGACATACTAACAAAGTTTGTAAATGATGAACCTATAGATATATTAATCTTTGTAACTGTAAGTGAAAGTCTCTCAGTCATGTCCAACTCTTTGGGACCCCATGGATTTCTCCAGGCCGGTATACTGGAGTGGGTAGCCTTTCCCTTCTTCAGGAGATCTTCCTAACCAGGGATCAAATCCAGGTCTCCTGCATTGCAGGCAGATTCTTTACCAGCTGAGCCACAACGGAAGCTCTTGTAACTAACTACAAGATTATTTATTAATTATTTATCTGCCAGATACAGAAAGAGACAAGTTTCCTAGTACCTTCAAATAATATGTGTTGCACTAACTATATATTTGTTACATAACGAAAACAGAAATAAATACGACAAACAGATTGGAGGTAAATCTCTGAAAATTGTTTTAAAGTATCAACAATATACAGACTAAAATAAGAAATTTTGCTGTTCACTTGTAATTTATTAAGCATCACTGGTAGGACCAGTTTTCTAAAGCTGGGTAAGTAATGATCAAAATAAGTTTCTTCTTAATTTTTTTAAAGAAGGATTTGATAATTCAAGTATAAAAATATAATTCCATTCTGCTTTAAAATGAATTCCTTTTAAAAGTTTCAATGGAGAAATTCCTCCTTAAAAAATGAAAGTTTCAAGTAGTTTGAGTCAAGTTCTTTTCAAATAATGAACCAGCCTCGTATCCCTCAAACAAATCACACTTGCTCACAGTGTATAATTCACTTTATATATTGCCGAATTCTATTTACTAGTGTTTTGCTAAGGTATTGGCATCTATGTTCATGAGGCATATTGATCTTTAACTTTCTTTGTATGGTCCTTATCTGGTTGTTCCTTCAGAATAATACAGACTTCACAGAATGAGTGATGTTCCTTGGGTTCCATGGCCCCTAGCTGGTCCTCATTCTTTCTGCCTTTCAGAGTCTTCATATATTTGTTTTATACATAACGTCCATGGTCTTTAACTGTATTTAATGGGAGAGATTAAAAGAAGCATGTCTATTCCATTTTGCCCCAGAAACAGACTATATGAATGATTCTTTAATTCAACAAAATCATATTTAATTTTCAATTACTCCTGTTTTATCCTCAATTTTGCCACTTCCTCCAGTCAATCAGTAAAGCTAAACCAGTTACTCTTTCTTTTCAAAATTCTTCCCCAACAGCCAACATCATAAAAAGTAAGTACAAAGTTTAATTCAATCTTTTAAAAGTTCTAACCCTGGAACACTAACCCACTACAATTATGAATTCTGAAAAACAATTAAGAACATAATTATTTACTATTTTTTAATAATAAGACTTAATTGCTCTAACTGTCAGCAATGCCATTAGCCCCTCCTGGCTTTGTCTCAGCTACCAAAAGCCTACTAGTCCACATCCATGTCCTTCTGGAGGCAGCCCGTATTCAATGACTGACTAAGGCAAGTGCAAAGAGGTCAATCATTTGGTCTAAGGCAGGACAACTCTGACGGACCACTTCTGCTCCCCACTTCCCTGCTGGATCGACAGAGGCTGCTGGGACAGCCTGATGTCTCCCTGATAAATCATGTTTCACCTCCTTTCCCTTCGATCAAGGCCAATTTCAAAAGCACTCCCTAATAAACAGACTGCATACTGAACTCAATCTGACCACTGACAGTAAGGGGAAATGCAAAAGTAAATACTGAAGTTACTGAATATAATAGGCACTGGCACATAGATATGACATGAAACTTTCCAGATACTTTTTTAAACAGGATTTTATTAACTCCCTATAATCACCTCTGGGAGGCAGAGAGGGGCTGGATTTGGGTGGGGTATAGTCAATGAGTACTTTAGCTTTATCTGTAATGTGACATTACAAAGAGTTTATCCGTATTTCACTTGTGCAGCTTTTTCAGTAGACAAAAAAAAAAGAAAAAGACTGAAAGCAAAACATGCCCAAAATGTTATTAATCCTAAGTGATGGAATACAAGGGATTATTATTTTCTTTTCTGAATTTTGTTATATTTTCCGTATTTTCTAAAAGAAAGAAATACTGAAGTATTTGCTTTCACTACTGGGCTTCCTTGGTGGCTCAGTGGTGAAGAATCCACCTACCAATGCAGAAGATACAGGTTTGATCCCTGGATTCAGAAATGGCTGCCCGTTCCAGTATTCTTGGCTGGGAAATCGCATGGACAGAGGAGCCTGGCGGGCTACAGTCCACGGGGTCACAAAGAGTCAGATATGATGAGAAGCTGAGCACGCACGCACTTTCACTCCCATGGTATGTGTCTATCATCGTGGGAACCATTTTTGCTTTTCCCTATGTGTTTATTGTTTTTTTAGGTTGCTACAAGTACTGATATATAAAGATTTCTAAGGGCTAATTTCTCATTATTCTCTTATGTATCTTACTAACCCCCAGGGCTAATACTCACCTATTCAGCAGTATAATCCTTCTGCAAGTTAAAAAATTTAAATACTTCCACACTAGTAAGTTCTGCATCCCTGAGGCCCCTGAATGCCCTACCTCATCCAGGAACTCACTATAACCCAGCACAACAGGAGACCTCTAGAACCCCTCCCCAGAATTTACATATAATGTCAGTTTTGACCATACCATACCAGCTATTAGACATTTTTAACATCACTCCAGTCAGTCTTTCCCTCAAATTTAGTACCAAGATAAAAATGCTGACAATTCTTACAACAGAAGATTTTACTCTCATTCTTAATATAGAACATAGTGACTTAGCAGCAGCAGCAGCAACATAAATTTAACTGCATAGTCAGTTAATTGTATTTATCAGCAATAAATAGAATTCTTATAGGCCATATTCAAAATTCCTGCTGGCTTTTGCTTAGAGCAGAATAGAGATAAATACAAAATAATATAAACAAGTTACATCAAATTGGATATCAATCACTACAAAATTTCTTCCTATAAAAGAAACTGGTTGCCATACATCCTTTTAACATAAGAGTTTCCATTTGGTTTTCAGACAAAATTAAAATATCATCACTAATGTAACATTTATAATAACTATATCACAACTATGAATTCCTAAATTTGTTTCAGGCCTGAAAAACTGATGCCATCATAGATAAAAGGTTACTAAATGATACTTAAAGATCTATTGGCTCTCTATAATTTTATTTTTCTCTAAAAATATTTCTAAGATATTTAAATATTCTAATAATTAGAATCTTACCTCAGCTCTTTTCAGCATTTCCCATTTATTCAATATTTTCATGGCAAATACTTTATCTGCATTTTTTAGTTTCACTACAGCAACCTAGGAAAGGAAATACAACTTTTAAAATATGACAAATAATACTTTTTTCAGTCATCCATTTTCCTTTTTCCTCTCTGTAAAAAAAATAAATACCAAAATTATCAATGATTTCCATGCAGTTCAAATTCTAAGATCCTAAATCAAATAATACTGTCAGTTGAAAAAGTTACATTAGTGAACATGAGCCAAACAACTTTGTTTTTTGAATATGGTATCAGTTGGTGATTATATATTATATTCTCCTTTTCGAGTTTTCTTCCCTGGAATTTAAACTCAGTATCTACTATCTAAAAAATTGACCAAAATGTACCATATGAAATAACTAAAGCTTAGTAAACACTGAGGGCTTCCCAGATGGCTCAGTGGTAAAGAATCCGCCTGACAAGCAGGAGACATGGGTTCAATCCCTGGGTTGGGAAGATCCCCTGAAGAAAGAAATGACAACCCACTCCAGTATTCTTGCCTGGGAAATCCCATAGCTAGAGGAGCATGGCGGGTTACAGTCTATGGGGTCACAAAGAATCGGACACCACTTAGCAACTAAAGAACATTAAACACTGCATGCCAAATTCCAACACAATGTTACAGGTAAAGCCAGCTGCCAAAACAAATACATTTCATGGGGATCAAAGAGTATGACATAAACTGAAAATGGTATTATTTTTCATGCCACATAGTCTTGCACACTAAACCAACCCCCCCCCCCCACAACACACACAACCCCTAAAGATCAATTAAGGCTGATATCTCTAAAAATCGTACACTTCACACATTCCTTCCCAACAAAAAAAAAAGAACAGACACTTCTGTATTTCGTATTTTAGTTGTGGATCCAAAAACTGTCAAATATAAATCCCCCGTTTTTTTTCCACTCTCAACAAAGTGATGCCATTTCTGTTTCTCCTTCTCTCCCTCAGTTTGACTGGATAATGTGAAAGGGCCTTTGCAGCTCTCTGAGCATGCTACATAGCAGATGATGAACTACAGAAGAGAAGACAAACGCTGTCATCAGCTGTTGGAGGCTGGAAAGGGAACACAAACACTACTCTAATATGAAGAAACAGAAAACAAACTATGTACAGCATATCTTCAAACAGTTTAAAGGGATATTTCCAAGAATAGAGAATTTTTTAAATTTGAGGTTTAAACTCAAGTGCCAAACTTTTAAAAACCCTAATAGTAAATGTACATATCAGGGTCATTTAATAAATTCATTTTTGGATCAGAGTACAATAACAGTAATATGACCATGTATAATGGAAATCAGTATATAATACTATAATGTTTTCTGAACTAGAATATAGCTTGGTAAATGTCATAAACAATGGATATGAGTTTGAGTAAACTCAGGGAGTTGGTGATGGACAGGGAGGCCTGGCATGCTGCAGTCCATGGGGTGGCAAAGAATCGGACATGACTGAGCGACTGAACTGAACTGAACTGAAATGTCATAAATGGTTATACTAATGACTGTGACTACAGTTTTTCATCAATTATTAATAAAATGGTGGGAAGGAAGAAAAACTATCTCAATTTCAAGTGCAATCACTTCAGTCTTTAGTCATATCTGGTCATATCTGCAGAATGATGAATCAGTTATGGAGCCACCATTTCTGCATCAGTTATAGATCTCTTAATGGGTTCCCGTTTAAAGAAAAGGGGCTGTACAAGATATAGAAACAACCTAAATGCCCACTGACAAATGAATGGTTAAAGAAATAGAATATTATTCAGCCGTTAAAAAGAAGGAAATCTGTCTTTTATGACAACATGGATAAACCTGAAGGGCATTATACTAAGTGAAATAAGCCAGAAACAGAAACTCAAAAACTGTATGATCTCACTTATATGGAAAAATATAAAAAGGTAAACTCATATAAACAGAGAAATCTATTTCTAGAATTCTAATTCTAGAATGGTGGTGCCAGTGGCTGGGGGTTGAGGGAAATGGGGAGATGATGGTCAAAGGGTGTGAGTTTTTCAGTTATATGATAAGTTCTGGAGATCTAATGTACAGTATGTTGACAATAGTTAACAGTATCATATTATATTCTTGGAAATTGCCAAGAAAGTAGATCTTAAATGTTCTGATCACCAAAAAGGAGGAGGGGAGTCCTGTAATAGAGAGCACAGAAAAACTTAAAACATTTTTTTCACTAAGATCTCTGATAGACTGAAAACACAAGTTACACTACTGTGTAGACTCAAATCATATACTGCACAAATGGATGGAAGGATAGGAGCACAGAGCTAGACATGCCTCCACTGAGGACAGGGAAGAGATAAGGAAGGCTATCACTTAAGCCTTCTCCTCTTCTGATTTAGAGAAGAATTGCTGAAAGACTCCAACACTTAGATTTGCCCTCTTCAGGTCATATGGAGTGATAAGAACTCCTCCCAGCACGGTATGATTCACCAATTTTCTATGCATATGAATACAGAAGTACCTGAGGATACCCAACAGTGTAGTAGTAATCCACCAACACATATTGAGTGTGTACTAAATGCCAAGTACTCTTCTAAGAGTTTTATGCAGGTCCACAATCCTTTACCTGCAATTCTGTAAGATAAAGGGTTTTCACAATTCATTTGGCAACATACACTGACATCAGGCTAATCACAGTTTGAGGGGAGTTGTTTTTTTTTTTTTAATCTCACTTAGTATAAAAATAAATGTGCTTCATTGCAGAAACAAATGCTTATGAGGTTCTGCTCAAAACCCCATTAAGAATGCAATACAGAGTATATGTACTAAACTATCTTTCTAAAATCCAAAAACTACTGGAACCAAAACCAACTCTGGATTATAGAGATGTGCAGTAGAAATAAGCGAGCACTTACTGAACACTCACACACTGAGCTAGCACTTCCTGCTCAGGGTAGTGGTGATAACACAGTCTGTGCAGCCAGAGTCAGGTTATACACAAGTATAAAGTGCATACAACAGGGTCTGGCACTTGGTAAGTGTTCAGCGGGGCTTCCTTGGTACCTCAGCTGGTAAAGAATCTGCCTGTAAAGCAGGAGACCCCAGTTCGATTCCTGGATTGGAAAGATCCTCTGGAGAAGGGATAGGCTACCCCTTCCAGTACTCCTGGGCTTCCCTGGTTGCTCAGACAGTAAAGAATCCACCTGTAATGCAGGATACCTGGGTTTGATCCCTGGGTTGGGAAGATCCCCTGGAGGAGAATACAGCAACCCACTCCAGTATTCTTGCCTAGAGAATCCCCATGGACAGAGGAGCCTGGCGGGCTACAGTCCATGGGGTCGCAAAGAGTCAGACACGACTGAGCAACTAAGCACAGCACAAGTGCTCAATAACCACTGCTATTATCACATGCCAGGTACTGCACTAAGCACCTTGCAGCCCAGTCCCTTAACTGTTGCTTGCTCTATCACTATGATGTGGTAGACCTTATACATCCTAATTTCTTCAATTTCTTTAACTGGGAAATAAGCAGCTTTGGTCTCTTCAACACTCAACTTTATAAATTTTTATCCATGACACATACATATATATAGAAATATAGTTAGAAATATCCTCAAAGGAACATTCATACAGATAAAAACTAAGCTACAATATTTATGTGAAATAGTGAAATAATTGAAATAGTGAAATATTGAAAATAAATAATTTTGAAAGGTAAAACTGACTGAATATATCACAAACACTAGAAAATGTTTTAAATTATTGAATATGTTGTTAAAGATTACTAATTAATAGGAGAAAGTTCACAATATACTGTTTAAAAGAATTCTATTAAACTTTATAAACTAAAATAAAATTTTCTATATATACACATAAAATATATACCTATACATTTCTATATGTATTCTGAGAAAGACAAGCATCAGACCCTTAAAAATCAGTTATTTCTAGGGGATATGATTTCTATCCTCCTTTCTATATTTTCTATACAGGACATACAAAATTTGAAACATGGAGGGGCTAGTGTAGAATACCATAATTCATCCTGAACACGAAATGACCACTAATTGTTGAGATATTATATTGTGGCTGGTAAGGGTCAAAATTAGACCCACACTTCACATCTATGTGTTAATCAGGAATGTCAAGCTGCTGCAGGGTGAAAAACATTCTCAACACTGTCTTACAACAGTTTCATGAGCTGCCTAAAATCTTCTCTGGAATGAAGTGGGATGTGGTGAAATTAAATAGGTCAGTTCACACAGAAAACAAAATTATGGTTCCCAAAGGGGAAATAGGGTGAGGGAGGGACAAATCAGGAGTTTGGATTAGCAGATACAAAGTACTACATATAAAATAGATAAACAACAAAGTCCTGTTGTTTGCACAGGGAACTATATTTAATATCCAATCATAAACCATAATGGAAAAGAATATTTAAAAAAATGTGTGTGTGCATCACTTTGCTATACACCAGAAACCAACACAACATTGTAAATCAACTACATTTCAATTTTTTAAAAGTCAATTCAGAAACAATTCTTAAATTATCAAATTGATGACATAATGAGACGAGAATAATGAAGCTGATGAAGCGATAAAACTGATCATGCTTTTCTCCTTTAACACTATAGCTCATTTTCATGTTCATTTCTGTAAACTTGAAGAAGAAGGGATTGTCCTAAAACTCTAGGTTCTAGACGTTTAAGAACCACAGCTAACTGATATACAAAAGAGCAGTATGTTAAAATGTCCTTTCTCATCTAATTTGATCAAAATGTAAAGTACATTTAGTATGAACTGGAAAATTATAAATTTAATTCAGAACAAAGATGTAATTTTAAAAGCACCAAATACAGAGATGTCTTATTTAACAGCACTGTGATATCAGAAAAACAGCAAATGCTACAGAAAAATCAGTAGGTGACAAGTATAAATGAATGAGTTCTGAATTCTCACTTATAGATACAGCATATAACTAAGAATGATCATACTATACTAAACAATTTCAATAATCAAGAAGCAGTTGCCATGCAGTTCCACAGATCTAGTCTACATTCAATATATCTAAAATTCACCATACCTCCTCTGGCCCATCCCATTCCTATCCACCAGTCTTGCGTGGAGTGTCCTCTATTACTTCTTACTTCTACTCTCTCTTACTGTCCTCTCTTACTTCTGCTCTTATCCCCCAAAATGTATTCTCAAAACAGCAGCCACAGTGGTTCTGTTTAAACTAGCTCTCATATCGTGACACTCTGCTCCAAAACTTTAAGTTTCCTCTCTCCATGTAAAATCAAAGTTCTAACTATAACTTGTAAGTATTATGGGTTCCAACACACCCTGGTCTTCCAGTCTCCCAGATCTCATACTACTCTCCTCCTAGCTCACTCTGCTCAAAACACACTGATCACCTTGTTCAAAGTCAACTTGGTGTTTGTGCACTTAAGTCTCAAACGGTCTTCCCCCTCCCCACACTCTGCCATAGTTAGATGGTTTGCTCTCTCACTCTCTCACTAAAATGTCATTCTGCCCTTCACACTTTTCTATACCATTTCTTTGCTTCTTTTTTCCCTTAACTCTTATTATTTAACAAATTATATATTCTATTTCGGAGAAGGCAATGGCACCCCACTCCAGTACTCTTGCCTGGAAAATTCCATGGACGGAGGAGCCTGGTGGGCTGCAGTCCGTGAGGTCTCTAAGAGTCGGACATGACTGAGCGACTTCACTTTCACTTTTCACTTTCATGCATTGGAGAAGGAAATGACAACCCACTTCAGTGTTCTTGCCTGGAGAATCCCAGGGACGGCGGAGCCTGGTGGGCTGCCGTCTATGGGGTCTCACAGAGTCAGACACGACTGAAGCGACTTAGCAGCAGCAGCAGATTCTATTTACCTATTTTGCTTATTGTGTGCCTCACTCACTAGAACATAGCCTCTATGAGGGCAGAAATTATTTTTTTCTCATTTGTTCACTAGTATGTGCCAGTGCTTGGGAATCAGGAGGTACACAATAAATATTTACTGAATAAATAACAAGTGATTTGTAGTCTATATGAGCATATATACTTGGTACTATTGAAAACCATCTGTATGCTCAAGCTTCAAGTACACTACTAAACTGAGACTGAAACTAAAATAAAGACAAGGCATTATGACAAGAGAGATACAATTCTCTATCTTAAGGTTTATTAAGTGTGTACCAGATTATTCCAGCTCATGCTGCTCTCTTAGCCATATGTATGGCTTTTAAACTCTCAACTTTGCAACTTAGCTTTCACTATCTTTTTTGCCTATGGTTACTGTTCACTCTTACTGTTTCCTGGCATTATCTCCTTCTTTCTCTACTGTATAATGTCTACCATCATTCATTATTAATAAGAATAAAATATTAAAAACAACTCAATTATAGAAAGCTTACTCTGTGCCTGGCACTGGGCTAGGCACAATCCATATACTGCCACAATCAATTCTTATACCACGCTAAAGTAGTTTCTACAGTCCTCACTATGTGATTACAAAGCTGGTGTCATTTACTGCTATGAGTGCTAGACAGTTCTGTAGGTCTTTATAGAGATCGTCCCATTCATCTCGCCTGTAGTCTTGCTTCCTGCTGCCATGTTAATGGTGATCGTGGTTAATATGTATGGAAATAACTGTATTTGTTTTTTATAAACTGTTCTGTTAGTGATCAGCTTATATTCAAAATATTTAATAAAAAAATTAAGACACTTTAACAAACCAAAAACACTACAAAGAGTTAACTAAACTGGCTAGAGGTATCCCCTCTATGGAGATGCAATTTATATATCTACTAGTGATAGTCAAAATATTTAGAAATTGGTATAGCCTGGGCATTGACCACTTAGAGCAGACATTAGCTATAAAAATACAGTATGCCCACGCCAGAGTACTCCTATGGACTGAAGACTAGCCCTGTATATACAGAGGCTCTCAAAGGTGAATCATGCAACATAACTTCAAACTTCTTTTACTCCCCATAGAGCCAGGGAACAGAGTTTTTAAGGAAGAATGAATGGCTAAAAATAATTCTCCTTTCAAACTCTAGGACTAGGTTATGCAGACACATAAGGGCCTACTTATGGTAATTAGAGGAAGCAAGCTAATTAAAAGCTTTTGACACCTGAAGCAGGGGTAGCAGGCCAAAGCAGCAAGCTTTCACAACAAGCTCTGAAGCCCAGAAGCCTTGAAGCTGCCGGAGCAAGGCTGGAGCAGGCAGAAGCGGTGAGCCACCAGGAAACTGTGGACAGGCAACACCCAGGGCGTAAGTTAAAGGTTTTCCTGAAAGCAAAAAGGAAAACCCAGCGTTAAGTTAAGCAGTCACTGACAACAACTGAGTCGTAGAGAGAAGGTTCTTAACTCGTAGAGCTGTTGATTTTCAACTGTACCTGGCTCCTTTATTATTTCCCATAATTTATGCATTTCTTTTAGGAGTTATATAAATTATGCTTTTATTTTCATAGTTATATTTTTTTAAGAAAAAGCATAACTGAGAGAGGTGCTGTTCCTATCAGACATCTGTGCCAGAGATGAACCTATCCACTGGGTCTATATAATATCTACTGACAAATTCCTGATAGAAGACAAAATACTTTAGAGGAAAAAAATGATCTCTTTAGGGCAGTCTTTGAATTTTGAAATCTATTAGTTGATAAATACCACAAGGGTACGTAAGGCCATCAAAGATACTTTAATCAGGAATGAATAGCTAAGCAGCAAGAGCTCATAAACCAGTCAATACTACTTTTCTATACAAAATTCACTGTGTCTTAAAAGAGAGTAAATTATCTACAACCTATTGGTTGCTTTTATTTTATATACTTTAATTGATATATAGAGAGAGAGGAAGAATAAAGAGAGAGAGAGGGAGGAAGGGAGAGACAGAGAAAGGCACCTTTTCATACAAAATCTCAAATATTATCAGTCATGCATTAAATACTCTGAATTGACTCCAGATCACACTGGCCTATGACCCAGTAGGACTTATTCTTAGTCCACTAACAGCCAGACTACTGTCTGCTACAGCCCACTCCCCAGGCCCTGCATCCATTCTTCCAAACATTAGGACTATAGAGCAAGTATCACTGTCCTTACCTATATGCCTCACTTAATCCTCATGAGTAACTTTAAACAATTCTTCAGTACCCTGTCCTTTCCTTCAGTCCTTTTTATGGAAAAAATATAAAACAACACATATGCAGTTATTTAAATATTTATCTTATTGCTTTATTTGTTCCTTAGTTGCATCTCAACTGCATCATAAATCTATTTGCAGCCCCACCATTAACACTTTGTCCTTTACCAAGCTTCTAAAATAACCTATGTCACCCTGCCATCACCATCTATCCTAACCCTGAACTATCCAAACCCTGCCCTGCAACTAATAACCTAATATTCGACTTCATAGAAAATAGATCCTTCACATTTCCTCATATCACCTTTAAATATTTCTATATTTCTACTTCTCCTTATTTCTTTTCCTTTTGAGACCAAGGAAGAAGTGTCCCCATCACCTGCAAGGATAACAGTATCATCTGAAATCTTAATGCCAGACTCTCCTTTCTTTCCTTCTTTCCCTTGTTTAATTAAAGATTTGTTTCTGAACTTCCAGCTTTCTTTCTTATGGCACCTGAACACCAACTGATCAACATTCCCATGACCATCTCCTATCCAAAACCAAATATAAAACAAAAACTTTATTGCTATCCTATCTTCCCCTCAAGAAAGTGACATCACATCCCTTTCCACATCCCTTTCCATAAAGCACATTTCTAAAGAATATTATATGCTTGCTTTCTCCACTCATTCATCATCAGTTTCTCAGCCTCTTATAATCACCTATTTCAATCTACTTGCTATTTCCCTCTATTGGACTGAAATTACTCTCTCAAAGATCAATAATGTCCTTCCAAATTCCAAATAAAATATATTGTCCTCAACTCTCATCTGTTGCAACCTCTCTTCATTACTGGACATCGCGGACGATCAATATATTTTCCTACTTATTCTTTTTTTCATATCCTATTAAATGATTTTCTCCAAGGATCCCTACTCCACCTTTTTTAATATCTCCTCTCTTCCCTGACCTATATATGATCCTATTAATATCTATATGCTGATGACTCATAAATTCTTATCTCCTAATAGGTAGACCCATACTTCTAGTTGCCTACTAGTCATCTCTCTGAAATGTTCAGCATATATCTCAAATTTAACAAGTCAAAAACCTGCACATTAAACCCATTTACTCAGAGACTGCATACCTCAATCATCCATGATTTCTACCTTTAATTTATTAGTGACATATAAAGTGATTCCTTTAACATTCTGTCTATCCTATCCACCCTTCTTGCCCACTTCCACTGGCCAAGTTTAAGCCCTCATTTCATCTGAAAAAATGATAATAGGTTCCTTTTAGACCACCTGACTCTACGTCAAACATTATGCTAACTGCTGAGAGTACAAAGATAAATAAAAGAGCCCTTGCTCTCAAAAATCTCCAGTATGGGAAACATCACTAAACAGATAATTACAGTACAACATGAAAAGAAAGGTAAAAACAAGGTCCTATAAAAAGCAAAGAAAAGAGATTCCTAACCCAAAATGGGGGAGAAGGGAGGGATCTATGTAATTTGTGAATATATATGTTAAAGTTTCTTGAAAGAGGTGACTGACATATGAGTCTTACACAGCAAACCCCAGAAAAGGGGAACCAAGAGGATCTGATTAAAGAGAGGAATATTTTGGGAAATGGGGACAGCATGAGCAAGGCACAGAAGCAAGTGATGTCTGTGAGGGGGAAACGGGTGAGGATCATCAGGGATAATAAGCAGTCGTCTTTCTTAGGAAAGGGTTTCTTCCTAGCAGGGAATAGCTAGAAATGAAACTGCAGGGTCCAAGTAACGCAAGAGCTTGTATGTCATCTTAATCAGCTACAACCTTAAAAATGAAGATAATACAGAACAACTCTTCATAGTTGGTTACATCACTTTAATAGCTCTGTGGAGTCTGGGTCTGAGGCAAGGAAAAACATGAGTTTATAGCAGTAGCTGAAGTGAAAGATTTGAGAACCTAACTAAGGAAGAGAGGAAGAAATTCAAGAAATACTTACAATTTTGAAAAATCAATGATTAAATATAATGTGGCTGTTGGGAGTGAGATATCTAGGATCTCCCTCCCTTCTGGTCTCTTCTCTACCAAATCCTTCATCGACACTATTGGTATTATCTTTCCTATCATTCTGATTATATCACTACTCTGCTTATTAACATTTGATAGGAGTTCCATTTCTATGAAATAACGTTCCTTACCATAGCATACCAAATCATTCACTGCACTGCCCAAGAGAATTTTCAATCCTCATCTTTCACCACCACCACCAAAAACCCTTATATTCCAGGCACAAGGTCACTAACTGCTACCTGAATAAAAGAAATGCAATTAAAAGAAAAAAAATTCTTTTGATTCTTTTAGAATTATAGAAAATTTATAAAATTAAAGTGTAAAAAAGAGCCACAGACAGCATTATTTCACAGACAAAACCACGAAATCATGTAAGTTGCCTATATCCTTTCAACCAGCAAAGTCCTCTTCTAGAAGTTTATTCTAAAGTAATTATTTAAGAAATCAGCTGAAATACAGCAAAAGCATTTTGTTCAAAAATGCTTTGGAGAGCATCATCTCTAATATAGAAAAAAAGTGGAACTTAAATAATTCATTTTTTTTATGTTCTGAATACCTACTATGTACTATTAGGTGCTGAGGAGTCACAGTGAACTGACAGGGAATAAAATCCTTACACTCATACAGCATACATTCTAGCTTAACATTACTGTTTGGAACCATTAGAACCATCAGGTTTAAAAGAAAATGTTTCAGCACATGGGGAAAAGACTTAAAATATTTGGTAAGAAGAGCCAGTTTGACATCAATGTTTACAAAACTACCCCAATTTTATTACCTATGAGTAGAAATACAATTGGGGGAAAAAATGCCGGAAAATTAGAGAAGTAGATTTGTGTACCTTTTCCTCTTGTAGATTAGACTGTGATCCTAGTCACGGGCATGGAACATGTTTAGATTACAGTGTATGATTAGTAAGTATTTTTTTTTATCAGTCAAAACAGACAAGGATGAAAGAAAATAAAAAAAACTTCACTTTTCTGTTTTTAAGCTCCAATAAGGAAAATGATTATATTTAAAAGCACTGTGCTAAGTACTGAGTATAAAGTATAAAGAAATTCAGTCCTTGCCTTCATTTAGAGTTTATTGGTGAAGACAAATATTAAACACAGAAATAAGGAAACTTAAAAGTACAAGTGCTAGGAAGGAGTTATACAAAGTTCTCACCTTTCCCAATAAAAAGATAAAAGTGTCTTCCATCTGCACTCCCATTTTTCTGAACTCATTAATCCACTGATTTCATTTTCCCATTCATTTCTTTCATTGATTGCATTCTGCCATCAATTCTTTCTCTGATTTCAAAATATGTAATGATTTTAAAGAAGCCATAGTAATAACAAAATATATTTTGTTAGGCAGGATGATCTCCACTTCTTCTGGAAACATAATATCCATTAATATTGGCCACAAATATAATGCAAGAGTCATTTTAAACTATCAGCAGGAACAGTATCAAAAGAGGTGAGCCTGGGCAAATTTACTCTGCTCTATTTCTAGCTTCTATAAAACTTTTCCTACTGCCGTTTTCTTCCTAGAGATCAAGTTTGGAGTGAATAAAAACAGTCTATCTTTAAAACAAGAAAGGTTCTACCCTCTCTGGGTCAAGAGACAAGTGTTGAAAAATCATAGTAATTCTCCTTCACTTCTGCCCACAATTAACAAATGGATTAAGCCTCAAAGCAATCAGCCCGGAAGCCTGTATCTCAACATGACTCTGTTCCACTAGCAAATGAGTTTTTAAGGCTGACTGGAAACTTCAATGCAGCTAGCTGGATATGCGTATTTTGAGTCTATTTTGTGATCCAAAGTGGGGAGCAAAGGTTTACATTTGGGGGAAGGTAGTTAAGTCTCCAAGCTGGTTCATGTCTTAATCTTTTTTTAACAGGGGATCCTGATAACTCTGAACCTGATACGACTCCAACATACTGATTAAAACCCAATGAGGCAAAGAGAAGAGAGTGATTCGAACCTCATCTCCTTACATGGATACAGTATCGTATAGTCCAGAAATAAAAAATATAAAAAACAACCAGGATTCTAGAGTACAAGGACTACAGACATTCATGAAGATATGTAGAGGCAGAACATGGAAGACTGGGATTCTCCAAGGATGAAAACACTGAAGTAATATAAAGAACCTCAGTCTGTGCAGACCAGTCAAGAAATATTTAATTACTGAAGAACAAGAGCCAGGCATACTGACTTTTATTAATGATAACATTTTTTGTTAGTATTTAAAGTATTTTGAGATGGTAAATGATATTTACTTCTCTCTCACCCTCAATCTTATGAAATTATAGAAACTATAAGTTGTTTAAAGGAATAAAATTACAATATCGGAAAATAAGAACATCAACTAATCAGATATTTTAAAGAACCCCTAAAATCTAGGATGGATAAAATGAGATTAGATAGAGACAAGAATGGTGAAAGGAAGCAAATTAAGGCACAGGTTAAGAGCAATGACACAGGGAGTTAAAGCTCGAAATCAATAAACTCAAAGACTAAAGAGAACTCAAAAAGAAACTGTCAGTCTTCATTCCAAATTTTATCATTTTTGGTACAAGTCAGAATTGTACGCTTTAACATGAATAAAATAGTGAATGAACAGGAAACTACCAAAAACCACAAAGTACTTTGGTAAGGCAGCTGGTAAAAGAAGCTTTCCTGAGATATCTGTATGTAGGTCAAGAAGCAACAGTTAGAACTGGACATGGGACAACAGACTGGTTCCAAATCAGGAAAGGAGTACGTCAAGGCTGTATATCATCACCCTGCTTATTTAACTTATATGCAGAGTACATCGTGAGAAATGCTGGGCTGGATGAAGCACAAGCTGGAATCAAGATTGCCGGGAGAAATATCCATAACCTCAAATATGTGGATGATACCACCCTTATGGTAGAAAGCAAAGAACTAAAGAGCCTCTTGATGAAAATGAAAGAGGAGAGTGAAAAAGTTGGCTTAAAACTCAACATTCAGAAAAACTAAGATCACGGCATCTGGTCCCATCACTTCATGGCAAATAGATGGAGAAATAATGCAAACAGTGGCAGACTTTACTTTTGGGGGCTCCAAAATCACTGCAGATGGTGACTGTAGCCATGAAATGAAAAGACGCTTGCTCCTTGGAAGAAAAGCTATGACCAACCTAGACAGCATATTAAAAGGCAGAGACATTACTTTGCCAACAAAGGTCCGTCTAGTCAAAGATACAGATTTTCCAGTAGTCATGTATGGTTGTGAGAATTGGACTATAAAGAAAGCTGAGCACCGAAGAAGTGATGCTTTTGAACTGTGGTGTTGGAGAAGACTCTTGAGAGTCCCTTGGAATGCAAAGAGATAGAAATCAGTCCTGAATATTCATTGAAAGGACTGATGCTGAAGTTGAAACTCCAATATTTTGGCCACCCAGTGCAAAGAATGGACTCATTGGAAAAGACCCTGATGCTGGGCAAGATTGAAGGTGGGAGGAGAAGGGGACAACAGAGGATGAGATGGTTGGATGGCATCATCAACTCAATGGACATGACTTTGAGCAAGCTCCAGGAGTTGATGATGGACAGGGAAGCCTGGTATGCTGCTGTCCATAGGGTTGCAAAGAGTCGGACACAACTGAGTGACTGAACTGAACTGAAAAGAAGTAATATTAAAGAACTAATACATATTTTTAAAATGATATTCATATTTTTCAAGAAAGAAATGAAAATATAATGGTAGAGAAATATCCCAATAGCAACAGAAGAAAAAATATGTAGTAAATGAGTCAATCTTTCTTCTTTAAATTTATAAATCATATTATAAATTATATAAATCCCCAAAGAATACTGGGCATCAATTCTCCATTAATTAACCTATAAATTTAATATTATCTTAATGAAAATAACACTTTAAGTAGACAACTGAGTCTAAAGTTCATATAGGAAAATGAACACTTCTATTTTTGGTGGTATGTAAGGTTAGAAACTGTGAACGAGTTTTCTAAACATATCAGGATGGCCAAAGGTTCATTCGGCTTTTCCAGTGATGGCTCTAGCAGCGCTTAGTTGTCTTTAACTTCATTCGAAACACTTGTTAGATTGTGTGATGACAGCGGTCATATCAGTGTGCATTTTTAAAAAAACTTATCAAAATTGGTGAATGTTCGTGTAGCCATTTGAAGATTGAAGATGGAAGAAAAAAGTAACATTTTTAGCCTATTATGCTTTATTATTTCAAGAAAGGAAAAAAATCATCTATAATGGCAAAAAAAGTTTTGTGCAGAGTATATAGAGAAGGTGCTGTGACTGACCAAATGTGTCAAAAGTGGTTTGCAAAATTTTGTGCTGGAGACTGCTCGCTAGTAGAATAGGAAATGGCAACCTACTCCAGTGTCCTTGCCTGGAAAATTCTATGGACAGTGGAGCCTGGCGGCCTATAGCCCATGGAGTCACGAAGAGTTGGACACAGCTGAGCAAGAGCACAGGCTGCTCGCTAGACAATGCTCCATGGTCAGGTAGACCAGCTGAAGTGGTCAGCGATCAAATTGAGACATTGACGACAATCAACACTATACCACGCGGAAGATAGCCAATATGCCCAAAATATCCAAATCAAGCATGGAAAATCATTTGCATGAGCTTGGTTATATTAAGGATGTTTGGGTTCCACACAAGTGAAAAAAATAAAAACCTTCTTGACTATATTTCCATATATGATTCTCTAAAACATAACAAAAATGTTCCATTTTTAAAACAAATTTGTGATGGGGATGAAAAGTGGATACTGTACAATAATATGGAATGGAAAAGATCTTGGGGCAAGTGAAATGAACCACCAACAACCATAGCAAAGGCTGGTCTTCATCCAAAGACGGTGATGATGTTTATATGGTAGGATTTGAAGGGTTTCCCTGGTTGCTCAGACGATAAAGAATCTGCCTGCAATGCAGGAGACCTGGGTTCGATCTCTGGTTTGGGAAGATCCCCTGGAGGAAGACATGGCTACCCACTCCAGTATTCTTGCTTGGGCTTCCCAGGTGGTTCAGTGGTAAAGAATCCACCCTCAATGTAGGAGACACAGGAAACACAGGTTGGATGTCTGGGTCCGGAAGATCCCCTTGGAAGAGGGCATGGCAACATGCTCTAGCATTCCTGCCTAGAGAATCCCATGAACAGAGGAGTCGAGTGGGCTACAGCCCATAAGTCGCAGAGTCTGAAGCAACTGAGCACACAGCACACACACACAAAAGTGCTGAATAACCATCTCAATGACCTCCTCAAATCTACTTGGGAGGGTGGACCTGAATGATGGTTTTTGGATCTTCCCTGCTAGTTCAGCTGGTAAAGAACCCACCTGCAATGTGGGAAGCCCCAGTTCAATTCCTGGGTTGGGGAGAGCCCCTGGAGAAGTGAAAGGCTACCCATTCCAGTATTCTTGGGCTTCTCTGGTGGCTCAGCTGGTAAAGAATCCACCTGCAATGTCTGACTTAGCAGCAACAATGTTGGAGACCTGGGTTGGATCACTGGGTTGGGAAGATCCCCTAGAGAAGGGAACGGCTTCCCACTCCAGTATTCTAGTACTCTAGCCTAAAGAATTCCATGAACTACGTAGTCCATGGGGTCCAAAGAGTTGAACAGGACAGAGCAAGTTTCACTTTCACTTTCTTTCTGTACTAGGAGCTCCTTCCAGAAAAACAAAAGGACTCATTCCAACAAGTATTGCTCCCAATTAGACTAGCTGAAAGCAGCACTCAACAGAAAGGGCCATGAATTAGTCAACAGAAAATGCATAATCTTCCATCAGGATAACCCAAGACTGCACTGTTTCTTTGATGAACAGGCAAAAACTCTTTCACCTTGGCTGGGAAATTCTCATTCAGCTGCTATATTCACCAGATATTTTACCTTCAGATTTCCATTTATTTCGGTCTTTACAAAATTGTCTTAATGGAAAAAATTTCAATTCCCTGAAAAACTATAAAAGGCACCTGAACAGTTCTTTGTTCAAAAAGATAAAAAGTTTTGGAAGATAGAATTATGAAGTTGCCTGAAAAAAATGGCAGAAGGTAGTGGAACAAAACAATGAATACGTTGCTCAATAAAGTCCTTGATGAAAACGAAAAATGTGTCATTTATTTTTACTTAAAAACCGAAGGAACATTTTGGCTAACCCAACAGTAAACATGAAAAACTATTAAAATCACCTTTTAAGCAAATTTCAGAACTAGAATGAAAGAAAGCGGTATAACATCAAAACTAAGCACACTATGAATACTATAACACAAGCGAGCATAGCTGGCTTTCACCGTGAAGGCAGAAACTTTACCCCATACTCCAGAGACTGAATTTTCTTGTTGGTAACTGTAAAGCAGATAGGAAAAGGAAATAAACACTAGGCAGCACACAAGGCAGATAACCTAACTGGCCGCCATATATACATATAAAATACCTCCTAAAACTCATAAATGGATTTAAAACATGGTCACAGGCTACCAGGTCCACGTACCGAAATACCTACTGCATCTCAATACACTAACAAATGGTAAATGCTCCATATGCGCTAGATAAGAAATGAGCATTCATCAGCTGCTGAGCATAATGTACGGTATCAATTAAGTAGTCCGTTAATTGTTATTCATATCTTTTATTCCTTGTTGATTTTCATCTACTTGTATCAGCTATGGAAACAGTGTGTCAAAATTTCCTATTATGAAATTAATAGGTCTACCCTTTTAGTTTTGTCCATTCTTGTTCTACATACATAAAAACTGTCAATTAAAAAATATATAGTTATAATGGCTGTAGTACAATAAAAATATTTGATCTTTGTCCCTGGCACACAGTTCCTAAAACCCTTTGAATTTGTGCAGTGATAAAATTCTTCTGTATGTTAATGAGATAAGTGGTGGCGCTAGGTAGTTCAGTATAGGGGGATGATTGCGAGAAAGACTAAGCCATTATTAGAAGCTTGTAATCATCAGCCTTACACCCAAGCTACAGAGAAGGGGAGAGGGACCAGAGATCTCGTTAGTGGCCTACAATTTCATTAATAATGTCTAAGTAATGAAATCTCCATAAAAATTTATAATTGAATGGGTACCTTCCAGGTTACTCAGCACATCAAGGTGCTGCACAGAGAAGGCAATGGCACTCCACTCCAGTACTCTTGCCTGGAAAATCCCATGGATGGAGGAGCCTAATAGGCTGCAGTCCATGGGGTTGCTAAGAGTCAGACACACTGAGCGACTTCACTTTCACTTTTCACTCTCACGCATTGGAGAAGGAAATGGCAACCCACTCCAGTGTTCTTGCCTGGAGAATCCCAGGGACGGGGGAGCCTGGTGGGCTGCCGTCTATGAGGTCGCACAGAGTCGGACACGACTGAAGTGACTTAGCATATAGCAAGGTGCTGCCACAGGGGTGCACTCAGAGAGGTCATGGAAGCTCCATGCCCTTCCTTCCATACATTACCCCATGTATGTCTTCCCCTTGGCTCTTTCTGAGTTGTATCTTTTACAATAAACCAGTAACACCAGGTTAACTTCCGGGAGGGGTTAAAGAGAGCCGCATAGGAGAACCGTAAACTTACCTCCTCCCCTTAACACAACATATTTACAGCTACATAAGGAGCAGTTCTCCTTTCTAAAGGACCTGAGAACTAGATGAACAGCATCTTGACAAGAAAAGATAAAGGAGATGTATGGTGAGAGGCAGGAAAGGCAGAGACATGGCTTCACGTGGGACCCCATACCAGGAGCAGTTACCCACAGTTGGGAGGGGTTCCAAAAATACAAAACTTTTCCCCAAGGAGTGAGGAGACTGAGCAGCACATGAGGGACCCCAACCCTCAGGTGCAGCACAGGAAAGGGACCCCCTCAAAACATCTAATTTAGTGAATGAATGGGAATTAAATCCAGGAAAACAGCAGGACTGAAGGGAAGGGAGAACCTACTATTAAAAGGCTCACATGCAGACCCACTCACCCTGAGATCCAGTGCAAAAGAAATAGTTTGAAAAGCACCTAGATCATACGCAAAGGAGACCCACATACTGATCCTAAAGTAGCTGCCAGAGAGACAGGAGCCAGCTGGAACATTCTCTGGGGACAGAAGCACTGGCAGGCTTTGCAATATCACTCTAACTTGCAATATCATTCTTCACAATATCATTCTAGCTGGTGGCAGAGCTGATGGATGCCATTTCTGGTGTCCTCCCTCTAGCCTATTAGCACCAGGGGGATGCTCTACCTACCCCACGTCAAAATCCTGAATCTTCATTTACCTCATACAGCAGCCACGCTACAACTGGGCTGGGCAAACATCCCACACTCAACCAACCCCATGCAGCAGCCTAGCCAGGTAAGTGCAACATACCCTCCCTCCCTGCAAAGCAGACACAGCCCTGCCACGGCCATCAGGTGCATACACCCCATACAAGTGCCACACCTTGACCGCCTAGCAGGGATGGCCAGGGAATGGCACTTCACGGCTCATCGGCCATCTACTACAGAAGATCACTCTTTCAAGAATGGAATCGGTAGCCATTTCACCCAATACACGAAGACAAACACAGAGAGTCAGGCACCCGAGGAGGCCTAAAAATATACCTTCCAAACTAAAGAACAAGACAAATCTCCAGAAAAAGACCTTAATGAAACGGAGATAAGCATAACAGTTAGAAGTAATATTCATAAAGATGCTCCCTGAACTCGAGAAAACAATGAACACAGAACATCAACGAAGAGAAGGAATTCCTTGGCAGTTCAGTGGTTAGGAGTTGATGCTTTTACTGTCAAGGCCTGGGTTCCATCCCTGGTTGGGGAACTAAGATCCTGCAAGCCACACAGTCAAAACAAAAACAAAACAAAGAGATAGAAAATATAAGAAACTACCAAACAAAATATAATTGAACTGAAAAATCTACTTGAGGCATTCAGAATCAGACTGGATGAACTACAAGAACAAATCAGTGAGCTGAAAAACAAAGCAATGGAAATCACCCAAACTGAGCAGCAAAATGGAAAAAGAATTTTAAAATATGGAAGATACCATAAAGGACCTCTGGAACAACATCAAGATGAATAGCATTCACGTTATAGGGGTCCCAGAAGGAGAAGAGAGAAAGAAAGGGCCAGAAAAACTACTTGAGGAAATAATGGCTGAAAACTTCCCTATCTGGGGAGGGAAGCAGACATATAGGTTGAGGAACCCCCCCCCCCCGAGTTCCAAATAAGACCAACCCAAAGAGAAACACAGTGGCACACATTATAATTAAAACAGGGAAAGTTAAGGGTAAAGAGAGCATCTCAAAAGCATAAAGAAAAAAAAATACCTATTACATATAAGGGAAAACTCATGAAGGTATAAGCAGCTTTTCAGCAGAAATTTTACAGACCTGAGAGAGTGGCATAACTTATTCAAGTGCTAAAAATATTCCAACCAAGAACTCTCTAGTCATCAAGGTTATCATTCAGAATGCTATGGGAGTGGAGATTATCACCACTGTACCAGTCATATGAGAAATACTAAAGTGAAAAGATTCTAATTAATAGTAAGAGAACATACAAAAGGGAAAAGGTAAAAATACAGTAATGGTAGTGGATAAATCACTTACAAAGAAAGTATGAAAGCCAAAAGACAAAAGTAAACTAAAAATATATAATAATTAGTTAAGGAAAATGTAATATTAAAAGATGGAAAAGGTATCATCAAAAATATAAAAGGTGACAGAGGAGTAATAATTTACAGCTTTCAAAAAAGTTACTATCAACTTAAAAGAGATCACTATATACTTAAGATTATATGTGAACCTCACATTATCTGTCTGCGTGCGCACACACACACACAAACTTATAATAAACACACAAAAGAAAGTGAGATTAAATAAAACACTAAGGAAACGAGATAAATAAATAAAACACTAAAATAAAGCCAGCGAACAAGAGAGAAAAGGAAGAAGAAAGAACAGAGAGGAGCTACAAAGACACACAGAAAAGTACTAACAAAATGGCAATAAGTAAATACCAATCAGTAATTAATTTAAATGCAAATGAACTAAAACTCAAAAATCATACAGTTGTTGAATGAGCAAAAAGAAGACCCATCTCCAAGCTGTCTACAAGAGACTCAATTCATAAGTAAGAATATAGACTGTATGTGAGCGGATATAAGATATTTTACTCAAATGGAAATGAAAAAAGCTGGTGCAGCAATATTTATGTAAGACAAAGTAGACTTTAAAACAAAGACTGTAATAAAAGACTCCTTGTGACCCTATGGACTATAGCCCACCAGGCTCCTCTCCCCATGGGATTCTCCAGGCAAGAATACTGGAGTGGGTTGCCATGCCCTCCTCTAGGGGATCTTCCTAACCCAGGGATCGAACCCAGGTCTCTTGCATCTCCTGCATTGACAGGTGGGTTCTTTATCACTAGCACCACCTGGGAAGCCCTGTAATAAAAGACAAGGGCACTATATAATGATAAATGGGGTCAATCTATCAAAAAGACATAACATTTATAGATATATGTGCACCCAATATAGGAGAACGAAAAATACATAAAGCAAATATTAATGGACCTAAGGGGGAAAAGTGAAAGCAGTACAATAAGAGTAGGGGATTTTTCACACCCCATTTACATTGATGAACATATCAATGCTCTTAAATGGAACATTATTCAATATGAACTTAATAGACATATAAAGAGTATGCCACCCCAAAGCAGCACAATACACATTCTTCACAAGTGTACATGTAACTTTCTCCCTCCCATGCAAAGATCACATGTTAAGCCACAGAACAAGTCTCAATAAATTCCAAAGAAAATTGAGGTCATAGCAAGCATCTTTTTTGACCACAATGGTATGAAACTAGACATCAATTACAAGAAGCAAACTGAAAAAAGAAATGTAGATTAAACAAAATGCTACTGAACAGCCAGTGGGTCACTGAAGAAATCAATAGATAAATCAAAAAATACCTAGGGACAAATGAAAACAGAAATAAAATGTACCAAAGTCTATGGGATGAAGCAAAAGTAGTCCTATGTGGGACATTCATAGCAATATAGGATTGTCTCAAATCAGAAGAAAAATCTCAAGTAAACAATATAATTTTACCTAAAGGAACTAGGAAGAAAAAGGAACAAAGCCCAAAGTTAGTAGGAGGAAGGAAATAATAAATAGGAGAAAATAATAAATAAACAAGTGATTTAAATAATTAAATAATAAATAAAACTGAGGGGGAAAAAAAACAGCAGAAGAGATCAATGAAACTAAGAGCTGGTTCTCTGAGAAGATAAAAACTAAAGTCAATAAACCTCTAGGTAGACTAAGGAAAAGAGACAGTACTCAAACAAAATAAAAAATGAAAGAAGATAAGTTACAACTATTAATACAGAAATACAAAGGATTGTAAGAGAATATTAAGCACATATACACCAACAAACTGGACAACCTAGAGAAAAGAGATAAATTTCCAGAAATATACAGTCTACCAAGACTGAAAATTTAGGAAATAGAAAACCTGACTATACTAATTGCTAGGAAATGAAATTGAATCAGTAATCAAAAAATTTCCAAGAAACAAAAGTCTAGAACTAGATACTTGCCTGGTGAATTGTTCCAAACATTCAGAGAACAGTTAATGCCTGTTTTTCTAAAACACTTTCAAAAAACCAAAGAGGAGGGAAGGCTTCCAAACACTTTTTATGAAGCCTGCATTACCCTGATACAAAAGCAGACAAGGACACCACACACACTCACAAACACACACACTCACACCTAAGAAAGGAAGGAAGGAAAGGAGGAAGTGAGGAAAGAAAGTTACAGGTCAATATCCATTATTAACACAATGTAAAAATCTTCAATAAAATATTAGCAAACTGAATTCAACAATATATTAAAAGGGTCATACACCATGAACAAGTAGAATTTATCCCAGGGGTGCAGTGATATCTAAATATCCACAAATCAAACAATGTGACACACCACAGTAACAAACCAAAGAATAAAAATCATATAGTCATCTCAATAAACGTAAGAAAAACATTTGATAAAATTCAACAACAATTTATGATAAAAACTCAACAAGTATGCACAAATGGACATGTACCTTAACATACTAAAGGAAAAACATGATAAATCTACATCATACAACTCAACAGTGAAAAGCTGGAAGCTTTTCTTCCATTAGGAACAAGATAAGGATGCCCACTCTCACCGCTTCTATTCAACATGGTATTGGAAATCCTAGCCACAGCTATCAGACCAGAAAAAGGACTCGAAATTGGGAAGTGAAATTGTCACTACTTGCAGAAGACAAATTGAATACAGAAAACCCTAAAGGCTCCATCAAAAAGCTAATAAAGGAATTAAGCAAAGTTACAGGATACAAAATAAATATCCATGGCATTTCTATATACTAACAGAGAACTACCAGAAAAAGAAATTAAGAAAACAATCCCATTTACAACTGCATCATAAGAATATCTAAGATAAATTTATTAAAGTAGGTAAAAGATCTTACATTAAAAACTATAAGACACTGATGAAAGAAACTGAAGAAGACCCTAATAAATAGAAAGCTTTTCAGTGCTCATGGGTTGTAAGTATTAGTATTGTTAAAATATCCATACTACCCAAAGCAATCTACAAATTCAATGCAATCCCTATCCAAAGTCCAATGGCATTCTAGTTCACAGGACTAGAACAAATAATTCTAAGATCTGCATGGAACAACAAAAGATCTGGGACACCCAAGACAAACTTGAAAAGAACAAAGCTGGAGGTATCAGGTTCCTGATTTCAAACTGTACTACAAAGCTATAGTCATCAGTCGTATGGCGTTGGCACAAAAACAGACATAGCAATCGATGGAAAAGAACTGAGATCCCAGAAATAAACCCACACATATATAGGCAATAAATTCACAATAAAGGTCCAAAGAACTTACAATGGAGAAAGGACCATCTCTTCAGTAAATAGTATCGGGAAAACTGGATAGCCATGTGCAAGAGAATAAAATTAGACCACCACTACCTTATGTCATACACAAAAAGTAACTCAAAATAGATTAAAGAACTAAATGTTAAGACTTGAAACCATAAAATTCCTAGAAAAAAACATAGGCAATAACCTCAGTGAAATCAGCCTTAGCAATATTTTAGGGGATCTGACTCCAAAGGCAAAGGAAACAAAAGCAAAAATAACCAAATGGGACCACATCAAACTAAAAAGTGAAAAGTCAACCTACCGAGTAGGAGAATATATTTGCATATCATATATATATAACAAGGAGTTAATACTGAAATTATACAAAGAACTCATAAAACTCAACAACAAAAACCCCAAACAACCCATTTAAAAATAAGCAGAGGAGCTGAATAGACATTTTTCCAAAGACATACAGATGGCCAACAGACACACGAAAAGATGTTCAACATCACTAATTATTATAGAAATGCAAGTCAAAACCACAATGAGATAATACCTCATACCTATTAGAATGGCTATCATAAAACAGACAAAAAATAGCAAGTGCTGGAGAGAATGTGGAGAAGAAGAACATGCACACTGTTGGTGGGGCTGTAAATTGGTACAGTCACTATGGAAAACAGTGTGAAGACTTCTCAGAAGGTTAAAAATAGAACTACCACATGATCCAGCTATTCCACTTCTCGGTATTTAGCCAAAGAATATAAAAACACGAAATCAAAAAGATCTATGCACCCCTATATTCACTGCAACATTACTGACAATATCCAAGTTACAGAAACAACCTAAGTGTCAATCAATGGATGAAGGGATAAAGATGAGATAAAGTGTATATATATATATATACATACACACACACATACACAATGGAATAGTACTCAGCCATAAAAAGAATGAAATCTTGCCACTTGCAAAAAGACAGATGATTCTAGAAGCTACTATGCTAAGTGAAAAAAGTCAGAAAGAAAAAGACAAATACGGTATGATTTCATTCATACATGGAAATCTAAAAGTACACACAGAACGAAAGAGAAACAAACTTATCAATAAAGAGAACAGATCAGTGGTTACCAAAAAGGAAAGGGGCTGGAACGTAGACAAAAGTGGTGAAGAGGGTCAACGATATGGTGATAGATGGTAACTAGATTTTTGGGAGGTCATCACTTTGTAGCATATGTAGATGACAAACTATAACGTTGTACACCTGAAACTTATATATTAATAAAAATACATATTGAGGATATTTCCTGAGTTCTGTGAGTCTACAAGAAAATTACTGAATTTGAGGAAGGAGCTATAGCAACCCTTAATTTATAGCTGGTTGGTCAAAAGTATGAATGGCCTGGGACTTGCAAATGGCATTTGTAGTAGGGGCAGTCTTGTGAGATCTCTTGATAACTCTGGGGAGATAATATCAGAACTGAATTGAACTGCTGGGTGCCTAGATGGTATCCAAAGAGTTGGAGAACTGGTTGGTGTGAGAAAAAGAAAACCCACACATTGGTGTCAGAATGTTGTAACCAAAAGGGCTTAATGAGTGTATGTATATTTTCCTTATACATTCATCTGCTAACGTGGCACTGCTTTTTTTATATGTGGCTAGATTACTTCCCTGGTGATGCCAGTGGCAAAGAACTGCCTGCCATGTCCCTTTCTTCTAACTATTATTAAAATTTTATCTTCATCTTTGGTTTTCAGAAGTTTTAATATTATGTGGCTGGATATATTATATGCCTAGATGTATCAATATTTATCCTGTCATGGAATCAATGGAATTCTTGAATCTATGTACAGATTTATGTATTTAGTTGGCTCCAAAATTGTCAGCCATTATCTCTTCAAATATTGTTTCACCCCATTTTCTCTCTTTCATCTTCTGGAATTATAAACACAGAATGTTAATTTTTTTACTGTGTCTAATATGAACCTTAAATCATTTTTAAACTTTTGTTTCTTTTCCTTTTCATGTTTCAGCCTCAGTATTTCCTTTTGACCTATTTTCCAGTTCACTAATCATCTCTTCATTTGCTGTGAAACCTATCAAGTTTTAATGTGAGTCACTGTATGTTTCATTTCTACACTAGGGTCCAGATTACTTTAGTCCAATCTGAGATTGACTTGATCAGAACTGAGTTTCAGTTTTGTGAGGGCTTGCCTATTTCCATTTGTTCTTATACCAAACGATGTACCCTTTCAGATGTTCCAGTTAAACACCTGAGCCCTCCCTCTTTAACGGAGCTCTCCCTCTTTATTGAGAACTGAACTCCAATTTCTGTTTCCCTTACCTACGTAAGATTTCTGAAAGTGAGCTTTAACTTCTCTATCTCCAAAAAACTGCTTACAAGAGAAAAGTAAAGCTGAAGGTTGGGGGTTCACCTCTCAAAAAACCTATTTCTGTGACTCTTAGTACCTTGAGTATTTAATGATTTTATAGCTCTAACATCTTCAAATAGATGAATTTATATTTTAATCAAGGTTTTTTGCTGTTTTTAGCAGAAGAGTTGGTGTGATATAAACAAGTGTGTTAGAATCAGAAGTTCTGTGCAAATTATTTCATATGTCAAATTTCTCAAAATATTTTACTAGATTTTGATTGGCATTTCACAAAATTTATAGACGAATTTAGGGAGAACTTATATCTTCAGAAATATTTTTGTTCGATATTTAGGCATGACATATCTGTTTTTTAAGGCCTTTAAAATCACATATTATAATAAGAGTTTCAAGAATTTTCTCCATGTAGATCTTACATATTACTTGTCAGGTTAAATCCTACTTATTTTTTTTGTTATATGAATGATATCTTCTATTATTTCCTCTAGCTAAGTATTTTGAATATAAAGGAATTCTACTGATTTCTGGAAAACAATTTTTTATAGAGTTGACCTCTTTCTCCTACAGTTTTTTATACAGGTGAACTATAAATACTCACAGGTTTATCTCTTTTCTTTCAATCCCATTAACTCATCTCTATTAAGAAATAGAGATGCACTGGCCAGGAACTCCAGTAACATAAAAAATAGTGATAACCATCTTTGTCTTGTTCCTGATCTTAAATGGAATGCATGTAAAGTTTTTCCACTAAAGGTTTGCTTTAGGTTTCTGGCGCATATCCTTCATCAAATTAAAGACATTCTCTTTTACTATTTTTCTGGCTTTTTAATAAATATATATTACTCTTATGCTTTTTCTGAAATTGAACAAACCATGTATCCAACAATTTTTAAATATTGAAACTGGAGCCGATTATACAGAGTGAAGTAAGCCAGAAAGAAAAACACCAATACAGTATACTAACACATATATATGGAATTTAGAAAGATGGCAATGACGACCCTGTATGCAAGACAGCAAAAAAGACACAGATGTGTATAACGGACTTTTGGACTCAGAGGGAGAGGGAGAGGGTGGGATGATTTGGGAGAATGGCATTCTAACATGTATACTACATGTAAGAATCAAATCGCCAGTCTATGTCTGACGCAGGATACAGCATACTTGGGGCTGGTGCATGGGGATGACCCAGAGAGATGTTATGGGGAGGGAGGTGGGAGGGGGGTTCATGTTTGGGAACGCATGTAAGAATTAAAGATTTTAAAAAAAAAAAGAATTTTTTTTAATATATTAACTTTTAAAGAATCAATTTTGGATTTTGATAATATCTACTCTAATATATTTCTGGCCTTATTATTTCCTTCCTTCTTGTTTACTCTGTGGTTCTTTTTCCAGTTTCTGAAATATTTGGCTCATTAGTTACTATATTAGTTTGCTAGGGCTGCTGTAGTAAAGTATCACAGACTGAGCAGCTGTCAAACAGCAGAAATTTATCTTCTCTCAGTTCTGGAAACTAGAAGTTCAAGATCAAGGTATCAGCAGAGTTGATTCCTCCCAAGAGTCATGAAGGAAGGATCCGTTCCAGGCCTCTCTCTTCGGCTTGAGATGGACAACTTCTCACCATGTCTTCAAGTCATCTTCCCTCTGTCTCTGCCAACATCCAAATTTCCCCTTCTTATAAAGACACCAAATGATATTAGATTAGGGCCCACCCTATCGACCTCATTTTAACTTAGTTACCACTGAAAAGACCATTTCCAAATACGATCACATTTTGAAGTAGTGGAGGTTAGGACTTCAGCATGTCTGGGGTTTTGGTGGTTTTTTTTTTTTTTTTTTTTTGAGTAGGTGGAGAAGGAGACATAATTCAACTGATAACAATTACCAGTTTCTTGTTTAGTTGCTAAGTCACGTCTGACTCTTTCACAACCCCACAGACTGTAGCCTGCCAGGCTCCTCTGTCCATGGGATTTCCCAGGCAGGAATACTGGACTGGGTTGCCATTCCATTCACTAGGGTATCTTCCCACATCTCCTGCACTGGTAGGAGGATTCTTTACCACCAAGCTACCACGGAGGCGCCAAGAAAGATCTCAGTGCATACTGGACTACCTTTGTTTTGTTTAGTCGCTAAGTCGTGTCCATCTCTTCTGCAACCCCATGGACTGTAGCCTGCCAGGCTCCTCTGTCCTTGTCATTCTCCAGGCAAAAATACTGGAATGAGTTGCCATTTCCTTCTCCAGGGGATGTTCCCAACACAAGGATCTAACCCATGTCTTCTGCACTGGCGGGCAGATTTTTTACCACTGAGTCACCAGGGAAGCCCACCAGAGTTTCTTATTTCCTGGCAGATGTAAGTCTCTCTTTAAGTACTTTACAAACTGTGAAATGCAATATTTCCATTAATGTCTAATTATTTTATAATTTTTCCTATGATTTATGCTTTTAAGTCTGCAAACATGTCTAATTTTTTGTATCTGACTGATACTGATTGCATTTTATTAAGGTCAGATATCATGGTCTGCATAAAGATGATTTTTTTTTAAGTTACTGAGGCAACTTTTGTGGGCTTCCCTGGTAGCTCAGATGGCAAAGAATCTGCCTGCAATGTGGGAGACTTGAGTTAGATCCCTAGGTTGGGAAGATCCCCTTGAAGAGGGCATGACAAACCACTCCAGTATTCTTGCCTGGAGAATCCCCACGGGCAGAGGAGACTGGAAGTCCATGGGGTCACAAAGAGTCAGACTCGCCTGAGTGACTAAGCAGCAGCAGAGGCACCTTTTGTGGCCTAAAACATGGTAGATTTTAAGAAGGTTCTTCATGTGCTAGAAGAAAAGTGTATTCTCTTATGGATGGAGAACTCTCTATGTATCTATTAGGTTCAGCATGACAATCATGTCCTTAAAATGCTTTATATTTTGTCCAAATGGCAACATGGTGGACTTGGGTTACAGACACCAGATGCTGAGATTAGACATAGCAACTGCAGGCTTAGTCTCTACAACTTCCGTAAATCCAGGATCCAGATCCAAGGATGCGGTAGGCCCTAGCCATGCTTTTTGGCCTGATGGTGCTACTCAGTTTTGCAAGCAGACCCTAGTTTTGCCCCTCTGCAGATGAACTGTTTAGGCTCCATAATGGGGATATGAGTTCAACAGGCTTTCTGAGCATTTCCTGGATAGACTCAAGCTGCCTCGGAGAGGATAGCTCGCTAAGAAAATAGATCTGTCAAAAAAAAATTGTGCTACCCACGAAGAGTGGCTAAACTGCCTAAACACTAAAAGAGATACTAGCAGCAGAGGCCTGTGTTTCTTCCTGGGGCCCTGGGGTCACAGAAACCCCTTCTGATCATGTCTATATTGACACAATAGGAATGCAAACAGAGATCCCTGTTGAAACTCTACTGAGAAGTATGGGGATGGCTATATGGGGGCTTTCCTTTTGAAACCTAGAATTTCTGGACCAAGAAAGGTCTCTGGTAGCCTCTATGACTCCCATGTAGGCTGCAGGCCCTATTCTACCTACCAATGTGAGCACCATCTCAATGGCTCTCAGCCACCACATGATGAAAGTGAAGAGAGACTCCTGAGGGCAGAAAGACCTAGGAACCTGGTCTACTCCTTCCTACAAAGACAACAAACACTACAGCTGCAGTTTCCACAATGTTCCTGAAGATCACAGATGATATTTACAAGAATGGCCAGCCCGTAGAGGGAACATTCCCTGTGTATGCCAACTTTCAGCAGTCCAAGCCTAAAGTTCAACATGTCACCAATGAAATGAAGGGAAGTCACACCACCTGCCCCCTGGAGAATGCCACTCCCTAACAGCTGGCTATCAACCTTAGAAAACTGAACGCAGTGACAACTGCGTGTTCAAATTCTCTGAGAAAAGGACTACTGTGAGATCAAATCACAGACAGTGGACAGAATCTCATGCACTGATCAATACAGAAAAAAAGTTTAGCCTACTGCAGCCTATCCAGCCACCCTCGCACAGTTTTTGCTTCTAATATGGCAGGTTGGGTTAAGGTGATTATGGGGATGGAAATTCTCTTTCTCAGTTAAGACTGAAGAGTTTAGACAGTGGCTATGAAAGACTTGGGACTTCCCAGGTGGCAGCTAGTGGTAAAGAACCCACCTGCCAATGAGAAGACTCAGGTTCAATCCGGGGTTGGGAAGATTCCCTGGAGGAGGAAATGGCACCCTACTCCATGACTCTTGCCCGGAAAATTCTATGGGCAGAGGAGCTTTGGTGGGCTTCAGGCCATGGGGCCACAGAGAGTTAGACACGACTGAGTGACTAAGCAGCGTGAAAGACTAGACTAGGCCAATCCTGCGTACCCGATTTGAGCTGATCCTTTCTGGATTAAACAGAGCTCTCCTACACAGAAAATAACTCCAAATCCTGGCTGCATCTCAGCCTCATCTTACTGCTGACAAGGCAGAGCGCCCTTTAAATTTCCTAATAAGGACTTTCACAGAGACTAGTTCTACACAGAGCCTGCTGCCCTAAAGCCTGCTACAACCAACCTCCAACCCTTCCCCCACCAGAACATCTCCAGGGAGCAGAACTCACTGAGAACCTGAAGGGTTTAAATGGAATACAGAATTCCTAACAAGTATTTAAAACCCTACATATATTTACTACCTCGTTCCAAGTAGTTATTTTCTAGGTTTGGAATAAGTTAGGAGAAATGGTACACAGCCCTTTAAGTGAAGAAAGCCATTTTTTCTTGGGAAAACTGTTGAACTTCCAGTGTTACTTTATTTGTAAAGACTTCCCTGGTGGCTCAGACGGTACAGCGTTTGCCTACAATGGAGGAGACCCTGGTTCGATCCCTGGGTCAGGAGGATCCCCTAGAGAAGAAAATGGCAACCCACTCCAGTATTCTTGCCTGGAAGATCCCATGGATGGAGGATCCTGGTAGGCTACAGACCATGGGGTTGCAAAGAATCAGACACGACTGAGCGATTTCACTTCACTTCATTTGGGCTGATCATGGTATGAGCAATCTAACACTGGCTAGAACTGCTGTGCTAGTTGCAGAGTATACATTCTAACCAGTTCAGTTGAGTCATTCAGTCGTGTCCGAGTCTTTGCGACACAATGAACTGCAGCATGCCAGGATTCCTTGTCCATCACCACCTCCCAAAGCTTGCTCAAAGTAATGTCAACCAAGTTGGTGATGCCATCCAACCATCTCATCCTCTGTTGTCCCCTTCTCCTGCCTTCACTCTTGCCCAGCATCAGGGTCTTTTCCAAAGTGTCAGTTCTTTGCATCAGGTAGCCAAAATATTAGAGCTTCAGCTTCAGCATCAGTCCTTCCATAGAGTATTTAGGACTGATTTCCTTTAGGATTGACTGGTTTGATCTCCTTGCAGCCCAAGGGACTCTCAAGAGTCTTCTCCAATAACACAGTTCAAAAGCATCAATTCTTAAGTGCTCAACTTTCTTTATGGTCCAACTCTCACATCCATACATGACTACAGGAAAAACCACAGCGTTGACTAGATGGACCTTTGTTGGCAAAGTAATGTCTCTGCTTTTTAATATGCTGCTGAGGTTGGTCATAGCTTTTCTCCCAAGGAGCAAGCATCTTTTAATTTCATGGCTACAGTCACCATCTGCAGTGATTTTAGAGCCCCCAAAATTAAAGTCTCTCACTGTTTCCATTGTTACCCCATCTATCCGCCATGAAGTGACGGGACCAGATGCCATGATCTTAGTTTTATGAAAGTTGAGTTTTGAATATTGAGTTTTAGGCCAGCTTTTTCACTCTCCTCTTTCATTTTCATCAAGAAAGCAAAGTTTCTCTTTGCTTTCTGACACAAGAATGGTGTCATCTGCATCTCTGAGGTTATTGATATTTCTCCTGGCAATCTTGATTGCAGCTTGTACTTCATCCAGCCTGGCCTGTCACATGATGTATTCTGCAAAGAAGTTAAATAAGCAGGATGACGACATACAGCCTTGACATACTCCTTTCCCAATTTGGAACCAGTCCGTTTTTCCATGTCCGGTTCTAACTGTTGCTTCTTGACGTGCATACAAATTTCTCAGGAGGCAGGTCAGGTGGTCTGGTATTCCCGTCTCTTTAAGAATTTTCTGCAGTTTGTTGTGATCTACACAGTCAAAGGCTTTACAGCATAGTCAATGAAGTAGAAGTAGATTTTTTTTCTGGAATTCTCTTGCTTTTTCTATGATCCAATGGATGTTGGCAATTTAATCACTTGTTCCTCTGCCTTTTCTAAATCCAGCTTGAACATCTGGAAGTTCTCAGCTGACAACAGAAATAGCTTCAAACAGTACTTCCCTGGTGGCACAGTGGATAAGAATCCACCTGCCAATGCAAGGGACACAGGTTTGAACCCTGGTGTGAGAAGATTCCACATGCCACGGAGCAACTAAGCCCACAAGCCAGAACAACTGAGCCTGCACTCTAGAGCCTGCTTGTAGCAATTACTGAAACCCACACACCTAGAGCCTGTGCTCCCCAACAAGAGAAGCTACCACAACGAGAAGCCCATGCACCACAACAAAGAGCAGGCCCCGTTCGCCACAAGTAGATAAAGCCTGAGCAAAGCAATGAAGACCTGGGACAGCCAAAAATAAATAAATAAATAAAATTAGCCTTTAAAAAAGAAATGTGTGTGTACTTCCTCCCTCATTCACGTCCAACTCTTCGCAACCCTGAGGGAGAAGCCCACCAGGCTCCTCTGTCCCCGGGGTTTCTCCAGGCAAGAATACTGGAGTGGGTTGCCGAAACTTAAAACAGAACTAGGTGTTGCCCACTAGGTACAGATTTAACTGACCTGTAACCCCCTTGTGAAACTAGTTTGAGAGAAAACAGTTTCTACCATTTTTAAAAATCACTGCTCTGTCAAATATTTAAACACAGAACGGAATAACTATGTCATTAAAAAGTTCCACCTTCAAATAATAAATACTTTTAAGTCTTGATTTTTTTTACATGCTTAACTTGACAATTTCTGAGGAGAGTTAAAAGCTCTAAAACTGTTGAAAGTTCTTATAGTCCCCTATGCAAATTCTATCAGTTGTTACTTTATACATTTTAAAGCTAATTTGTTAGATGAACATATATTCCATGATTATTAGAGCTTCTTTCATTATTGTATAACATTTGTAATTGATTATAAAATACATAAAGAAAATAAAGGTAGAGTCCAACACAATTATAAAGTGAACAAAACAGAACTAAAACTAAGATCAAGAAACAGAACCCCAGGGCAACCTTGAAATCCCTGATGCGTTCCACCTGCCCACAGTTTCTGCTTTCCCAGTAGAGATAACCATTACCCTGACATATGTGATAAAAGCAAATCATATGCATTTTTTCCCTGTTGCCTCCTTCACTCAGTATACTGTCAAGAGTTCAGAAACAAGATTGTTCTAGCCTCATAGAAGGAACTGGGCAGTGGTCCCTCTTTTTCTATTATCTGAGGAAATTTAAATTTAGAATTGCTTCTTCCTTAAATGATTCACAGAACCTGCAAATTAATTCATCTCAATCTGGAAGAATTTTTTAGTGACTTTTAAAATAGATTACACACACACGCTTCAAAAATCAAAACACCAGAAAAAGGTTTCCAGTTAGAAGTATCACTCACACTTCTGCCTACCCCATTCCCTCTTGTCCCTTTAAAATGTTACTTTATGAAAACACAAGTATGAATCATAATATTTCTACCTCTTTTTAACAAAAGATAGTATTCTAAATCCATTATCCTACCCCTGATTTTTTTACTTCACAATGTATCCTACAGATTTCTCCATAGACGTATAGTGAACTTTTTCTTTACTGCAGCTACACAGCATTGCATAGGTGGACAGACCATAGCTTAGTCAACCCATTGATGGGTACTTTGTATTACATTTATTTTATTTTTATACTTGAATATTTCATCCATTTGTACTTTCTCCTAATTTACGGTATGAATTTTAACTGGATCCACAAATGGACTTTCCCAATTGGCTATCCAGTTGTCTCAAGACCATTTATTATGAATTCTACCTCTTTTGTAGTAATGGGAGGTCCTGTCTTTAGTAAATTTTAAATTCCTTTATGTAACTGACCCCATTTCTGGACTTCTTCTTCATGCGTTATTTGTTGAGGCTTTATAACATGCTTCAATTATATAATGGGTCTGTCATCACTCTAATTTTTAAGAGTTCTTCTGATGATTCTTAATTATATTCCTAAACTTAGAGTCAGCCTAATAATTAGCATATATATTAGTTATTTAATCTATAATTAATTTAGAAAGAATTAACACTTTTAAGATGTGCATTTTTTTCTTCCAGTATCTTTCAACTGTGGTTGTTTATACATATGAAAACTCATGACTTCTGTATAATTATTATCTCTTTAATTTACAGTAGCTTTCAGTTATTATCTTGGGTTTCTAAGATATATAATAATACTGGCAAATTAGAATTTTAACACTTTCCAGTTCTTATACCTGATTATTATACTTTTTGGCAGAAACTATGTGTATGTTTTTCTGGGTCACTGCAACTCACTTCTGTTTGGCTCTAATTCTCGGCAATTTATTTGGTGCTACTCTCTGGCTTATGTACGAACATAAAAGAAGAAAGCAAGCAAAGTTATCAGCAAGAAGGAAACTGACATTGATGTTTCTGTGATAAATAAGAATATTGTGACACTTCTTCAAAGACACTAACTTCTTGGAATGGGGGAAAAAGATCCATTAATACAGGGCAACCACTAAGAAAATAATACAGAGATGTGTGGTAAAAGAGTCAACAGCGAAATCATAAATAATAAATCACTAAAAAATGCTCAACTCAAAGGAAGGATCAATAGAATACTGATGAGACAAGGAGAAAACAAACAACAAATGACATAGCTAAATCTACTACATTTATAAATATATTAATTAAAAATAGTCTAAAGCAGGCTTCAGCAAACTGTGGCCTGAGGGTCAAATATGACACAACACTTGTTTTATAAATAAAACTGTCTTCGAACACAACCAAATCCATTCATTTGCAAATTGTCAAAGGCTACTTTCACACTACAGAGACAGAATAGAGTAGCTGCCACACAAACCATATGGTCTTCCTTCAAGATCTAAATATTTACGATCTGGCACTTTACTGAAAAAGTCTGCTGACCATGGTCTAAACAGTGCAGAGATTATCATAGTGTATAAGGAAGGCAAAACCCAACTATATGGCATGCATGAGACATTCCCTTTAAATACAAATGCAAAAAGAAAAAGGCTATATTTATGTGAAACAAATTAAGACTACAACACAAGGAATATTACCTTATCTAAAGTAAACATTCCATAATGCTAAAAGGGTTGGTATATCAGGAAAACATAAAAATTGAAAAAGTGTATACCCCCATTAAGAGTTCCAAAATGTATAAAATAAACAGTGATAAATTACAGGAGGAGGAACAGGCATACTCACAATTATATTTGGAGACTTTAATACCCCTCCCTCAAAAACACTGAACAAATTTCAACAAATTATGGAAGATCTAATGACAACATCAACCATCTTGACCCAACTGACATTTATAAAGACTAAAAGCAACAAATGTAGAATAAAAACTAATTTCAAGTACACATGGAGTGTTCATAAAGACAAGCCATATTCCAATCATATGGCAAATTTCAATAAACCTTAAAACTTTTGAAAAATTAAGAGTGTGATGTCTGATGATAAAATGAATTAAAGTCAATAACAGTAAGATAGTTCACAAAGTCCAAAAATTACCAAAGTAAATGATGCACATAATGATTCATCAAAGAAGACATCAACATTAAATAGTATTTTGATATGAATGACAGTGAAAATATAACATCAATATATACACCTAACTCTGCTTAGAGGGAAATTTATAGTTTTAATGCTTAAACTGGAATGGAAATGAATCAAAGATCTAAGTTTCTGTCTAGAGAAGCATAAAGAAGATGAACAAATTAAATCCAGAGAAATTAAAAGGAAAGAAATAACAAAGATTTTTTAAATGCTTAAAAAAAAAAAAAGGTTTAACGTAAAAAGAGGCAAGTGAGTGAAAGTCGCTCAGTCGTGTCCGCCTCTTTGAGACCCCATGGACTGTTCAGTCCGTGGAATTCTCCAGGCAAGAATACTGGAGTGCGTAGCCGTTCCCTTCTCCAGGTCTCTAGCATTGCAGGCGGATTCTTTACCAGCTGAGCCACCAGGGAAGCCCAAAAAGAGACAAAAGTATAGACAATTCACAAAGCCGAAGTAGCTTTGTTCAATTATTAACAACATTGAAAAACTTCTACACGACTGATCAAGAGAAATAAAACATGAATTATAAATATATGCAGTAAAAGAGAGAATATCATCTTGTATTCCACAGACATCAAGAAATAACAGATATTATGAACAACCTTATACATTCAAAAATTTAAAAGAATTATCCAAATTCTATGAAACACAAAACTTACTGATGGCGACAAAAGATGAAATAGAAAATCTTACTAACTTTGTAAGCATCAAGAAGTTAAATTAGTAGGATTAAATGCCCCACAAAGAAATAGCCAAGTCCAGATGGCGTCACCGGTAAATATTAAAGAAAAATAAATACATAAATAAATAAACACATATTTTTTCTGAAAAAGAGAAAACACTCCCCAATTCATAAGTCCAGCATAACCTGATGTCAATATTTGACATAGACATGATTTAAAACAAGAAAATTATAGGTCAACATTTGGCTCAGACAGTAAAGAATCTGCCTGCAATACAGAGGCCCTGGGTTAGATTCCTGGGTTGGAAAGATCCCCTGGAGAAGGAAATAGTAACCCACTCCAGTATTGTTGCTTGGACAAAGTAGCCCGGTGAGTTACAGACCATGGAGTTGCAAAGAGTTGGACACAACTGAGCAACTTTCACTTTCTTTCCCCTGAATATAAACATGGAAACAGTTAAGAAAATATCAAGGAAATGAATAAATCAATTATCTCAAAAGGACAAAAGTGAAAGTGAAAGTGGCTCAGTAGTGTCCTGGAGAAGTCCATGGAATTCTCCAGGCCAGAATACTGGAGTGGGTAGCTGTTCCCTTCTCCAGGGGATCTTCCCAGCCCAGAGATCGAACCCAGGTCTCCCATGTTGCAGGTAGATTCTTTACTAGCTGAGGCACAGGGAAGCCACAGAGGACAGTAAGTCATGACCAAATGGAGTTTATCCTAGGGAGTAATTTAATATTTGAAAATCAATCTACATAACATCAAAGGCATAATTCATGAAAGAATTGATAAGCTGGGCTTCATTTAAAAACTTCTGCTCTGTGAAGGATACTGTCAAAAGCATGAGAAACATGCCTTGCGAAAAAAATATTTGCAAAAGATATCTGATGAAGGATTATCATCTAAATTGTAGCATAAAAAAATCTCTTAAAGTTCCACAATAAGAAAACAAACCATCCTGTTAAAAGATTAAAGATCTTAATATATGCTTTACCAAAGAAGATATACAGATGATAAATAAGCACATGAAAAGATGCTCAACATCCTCTGGGGAACTACAAATTAAAACAATAAGATGCCACTACACACCCATTAGAATGACCAAAATTCAAAATACTGACAGCTGCTAAATGATGGTGAGCATGTGGAGCAATAGGAACTCTCATTCACTGCTGGTGGGAATGCAAAATGGTACAACCACTTGGTGGTTTCTTACAAACTTAAATAATGCTCTTAAACATATGATTCAGCAATTCTGTTTCTTGGTATTTAGACAAACGAATTGAAAGTTGATGTCCACATGATTGTTTATAGCAGCTTTGTTCATAATTACCAAAACTTGGTAAAAAACAAAGATGTCCTTCAGTAGGTGAAAGGATAAATAAGCAGTGGTACATTCAAACAATGAAATATTCCCTGGTGCTAAAAAGGAGTCATCAAGCAATATATAGACACAAAGGAAACTTAAAATGACTATTATTACATGGAAGAAGCCAACCTGAAAAAGCTATATACTGTATAATTTCAAGTCAATGACATTTGGGAAAAGGCAAAACTGACGGCAGGAAAAAGATCAGTGGTGATCAGAGGTTAGGAGAGGGAAGGGACGGATAGGCAGAGCACAGAGGATTTTTAAGGCAGTGAAAAACTATTACGTATTATACTAAAATGCTGGATAAATGTAACTATACATTTTTCTAATGTATAACACCAAGAGTGAAGCCTAATGTAAACTATAGACTACATCTTATGATATGTCAATGTAGATTCAACAGTTATAATAAATGTATCATTCTTGTGTGGTAGGCTTGTGTGCAAGGGAAAGGGGTATACAAAAATTCTTTGTACTTTGTGCTCAATCTTGCCATGGACCTAAAACTACTCTAAAATAACAAAGCCTATTTTAAAAATCCATCAAATTAATCCACCAAATTAACAGAATAAAAGAGTAAATCCACATGACTACTAAATCCTCAGAAAACTAATAATAGAAGTTAATTTCTTTAATCAGATAAAGGGTACCTACAAAAACACATACAATTAATATCATACTTACTTGTCAAACACTAAATCCTATCTCCTTAAATTCAGGAATAAAGTAAGAACATGTACCCTCAAGATACCCATTCAGTGTTACTTTAGAGGTCCGAATTAGTATAATAAGTCAAAATAGAGAAATAGAACACAAACTTTAAAAAGTGAAAAGGATACTATTCCTATTCTCAGATAATATGGCTGTTTGTAGGGAACAACTAAGAAAGTAGCAACCAAAAAAACCAAGACTATTTAAAAAATAATCAATGAATTTAGAAAATAAAGTCAGATAAAAAATGAAAATAAAGTCAGATAAAAAATGCTCTTACACACTAACAGCATACTATGTGAAATATAAATTTTTAAATATCATTTACATTAGCATCAAAAAACATAAAAATTTTAGCAACAAATTTAACAAATTATGAACAAGATCTATACACTAAAATTACAAAATACTCTTTAAAAAAGTTAAAAGACAAAGAAAATTGCCATGTTCATGGACTAACTAGTAGCCTCAAGATTAAGATGTCAGTCTTCCCAATATTAATCTACAAATTGAATGTAAACTCAATTTCAATACCAGTAAGTTTTTATGGAAACTGACATACTGATTTCTAAAATTTATATAATAATGGAGAAGTCCTCAGTTAAAACAAACACTCAACTCTACAGTATAAACCTACAAATCAAGATTGTGTGGTACTGACGTAAGGATAGAAAAAGCTATTGATGAAGTAGAACAGAAAGAGGAAAAACAGATCAACATTCGTATGGTCAACTGACATTTTTGACAAAGGTACTGAAGTAATTCAAAAGAGGAGAAGCAGCCTTTTCAACAAATGGTGCTGAAACTGCCATGTGCCATGTGGATAGCCACAGGGAAAAAAATTAACCTCGATCCTTATCTCCTATCAGACATGAATTAATCTGAAATGAATCACAATCTAAACGTAAGAGCTAAAACTACAACGGTTTTAGGGAAAGACATAAGTAAGTATCTCTGTGACCTGGATATAAATAAGGATTTATTACAAAGAACACAGGAAAAAAATAACCATTAAGGGAAAAAATTGATAAAATTAAACCTAACTTCTGCTCATCAAAAGACATTTTTAAGAAAATTAACAGGAATTTTATCCAGCCTTTGAGAAAATACTGACAAAATATTTATCTGACAAAAGATATCTATAAATATAAAATATAAAGAATTCTTACAACTTAATGACACAAATGCTTCATTTTTTTCACTGAACAAAATATCTGAACATATACTTCACAAAGGAAGATATAACACAAAAATTCATCATTCTGTTTTTATATAACACAAATCCACATAACGATGTGATTTAGCCATAAGACACTATTATTCATCCATTAGAATGACTAAAATTTAAAAGACCCAGAAGGAAAAAAATACTGGTGAGAACACAGAACTGATAGGAATACAAAATGGTACAACCCTATTAGAAAAAAAAAATGTAGTTTCTTTTCAATTTAAATATGCATCTACTACTTAGCAGCTTCAATCCATTACTTATCCAAGAAAAATGAATACACAGTCCCGTAAAACTTGTACACAAATATTCACTTCAGTTTTAATCCTAACAACCAAAAATGAGAAACTATGCAATTGTTTATCAATGGAAGAATAAACTATGGTAAACTAAGAAAGCAGTGTACTAATCAGCAATAAAAAGTATTACTACATTTAATCACAAGAATGAATCTCACAGACGTTATTCTGAGCAAAGGAAGCCAGACACAAAAGATTATGTATGGTATGATTTTCATTTACATGAAATTTTCAAATGGTCAACATTAATCCATGGTTAAAATACAGAACAGTGGTTGCCACTTGACAGAAGTTACGGGAAACTAACAGGAAAGGGAACTTCTTAGAGTGACAGAAACATTCTGTATCTTGAGAAAGGTGAATCCATTTGTCAAAACTCATAGAATTGTACATAATACAACTAGTGTATTTCAACATATATAAAATTTACCTCCAAAGATATAAACAAACAACCAAAAGAAACTGCACTCCTAGTCTAGATGGCTTCACCAGAGAATACTTTCAAACATATAAAGAAACAGCAATAACCTTAAACAAACTCAGAAAATTGATAATATGTGAATAACTCCCAACTTGTCTTAAGAGATATGCATAACATTTTTTAAATATAAGGAAATTAAAAGATAGATAAATTAAAGGCCAATATTTTTCATGCACATAACAAAAAATGGTAAACAAAATATGAGCAAATCAAAACCAACAATATACTAAAAGAATACATCAGAAACAACCAGATTTATATAGCAATCCACTATTGGTATATTTAAAAATTAATCAATATTACTTCCACATTAACCAGATATAGAAGTTAAATCATGTAATCAAAACAGATATAGAAAACCTTTGGACAAAAGTTAACTCTGATGCATGATAAAAGCTCTCAGTAGACTAGGACTGCAAGGAAAACTTCCTTCACCTAAAAAAGAGTACATCCTTAACCTAAAAAGAGTAACAATTAAAAAAAAAAGCTGTAGCAAACTTCGTACTTACCCCTGAATCACAAACCACACAAAAATTTGTTTTCAAAAACTGAATTCAATGTTTTAAGCAAAAAACTTCTCTATTGCAATAATATGGAAAAAGAAATAAAAGGCAAAATGAAAGAACGAAAAAAGCTGTCATTATTTGGAAATGGTATGACTATGCGCATGAAATTTTTTTTTAATTTATAAATACACTAGACTTAGTTAATAAATACATCAAGATATTTAAATACAAGATCAATACACAAAAGTTAATTGTATTTCTAGTCTAGCAGCAGTTATAGGCTCATCAATAAACATCAGACCCAAAAATAAATTTAATGAAACCATGAACAAAAATTTTACATTAAAAACTATTAAAAATTAATAAAAGTGGTGAAAGTGAAAGTAAACTCACTCAGTCGTGTCTGACTCTTTGTGACCCCATGGACTGTACCCCACCAGACATGGGATTCTCCAGGCAAGAATACTGGAGTGGGTTGCCATTTCCTTCTCCAGGGGATCTTCCCAACCCAGGGATCGAACCCGGGTCTCCCGGATGGCAGGCAGATGCTTTATCCTCTGAGCCACCAGGGAACTCAAAAATTAATAAAAGTAGCACACATAACACCTGACCAACAGAAGTTCCTTTGCAATCAAATGTAGAAAAGTAGTCTTTAAATAAATGATGACATGAAATCCACAAAGAATAAAATGAACCTTGACTATATCTCACAAAACACAAAATAATACCAGATGGATCACAGACATAAATGAAAAAAGATTTTTTATAGATTATATAACAGGAAACATCTTCATGACTTTCAGGGTAGAAAAAATTTAACAAATACAAAAAAACACTAATCATAAAGAAAAGCTTAATTAAATGCATTTCACTAAAATTAAAATCTTCTCTTCAATAAAAGATCTATACAGAGAAAAGTCAAGACACAGACAGGAAGAGATTTTGTTTAATACATGAGCATGCGTGCACACACATGTGCACACACGCACACACACCTCTAACAAAGAACTTGTATCCAGAATATACCAATAAGTCACGTGTTCCCACTCCTCCAGGCCCCAAATGTGGACTTTACAAAAAAGGATGTCCAAGTTACATGAAGTGATATGAAAATGGGCTCAACTTTAAATGTTATCAGGAAATTTGAAATCACAATCAATACCACTACTCATCCACCAAAAAAATGTCTAAAGTCTAAAAATTGACCCAACTGCTGGTGAGGTTGTGAAGCAACTGGGACCTTCACACATTGTTAGCAGGAATATAATCTGACCTAACCAACCGGGATATTACTTGGCACTACCAACTAAATCTAAATATGCCTACCATATGACCGAAATTCTACTAGGGTTATGGCAAACAGAGATGAATGCTTCTGTCTCCCAAAAGACATGCATATGAACGTCCATAACAACATTATTTACAACAGTCAAAAATAAATTTGAGTACTTGTAGTATATTCATACAGAGGAATATTGTGGATCAATAAAAAACAAAAGTGAATTATACAAGCATAATACTGAGCAAAAGAAGCCAGAAACAAAATAAATATATATATATATATATAATTCCACTAGTACAGCATTCAAAAACAGGCAAAATAAATCTATAATTATAGAAGTCAGAATAGATGGTTACTGAGAGGTGGTTATTCACAGAGAGGCGGGCAATAGAAGCCTATTTTGATCAACATAAAGGTTACAGAAGTTCATGCAAATGTACAAATTCACTGAGCTAAGTATGTATATGGATGTGACAGTTGGACTGTGAAGAAGGCTGAATGCCGAAGAATCAATGCTTTTGAACTGTGGTGTTGAAGACTCTTGAGAGTCCCTTGGACTACAAGGAGATCCAACCAGTCCATCCTAAAGATCAGTCCTGGGTGTTCACTGGAAGGACTGACGCTGAAGCTGAAACTCCAGTACTTTGGCCACCTCATGCAAAGAGCTGACTCACTGGAAAAGACCCCGATGCTGGGAGGGATTGGGGGCAGGAGAAGGGGGTGACAGAGGATGAGATGGCTGGATGGCATCACCAACTCGATGGACTTGAGTTTGGGTAAACTCCGGGAGCTGGTGATGGACAGGGAGGCCTGGCATGCTGTGGTTCATGGGGTTGCAAAGAGTCGGACACGACTGAGCAACTGAACTGAACTGAAATGAAGTATGTATATTAACACAATTTTGTTAATACCTCAAAATCAATGTATTTTCAGACAAAAAAAGGCAGATAATTTATCTCAGCAGACCTGGCAAAATATTACTAAAGGACACTTTTAAGTCAAAAGGAAAAGCCTATCAAAGAGAAATATATAAATGCAAATAAATATGTGAACGTGAAGAGTAAAAAACTGTAAATACACAGGTACATCTAAAATGAAGAGGGACAGTATAATCATATCTTTTGGGGTTTCAAATATATATTCAGACCTAAAAGACAATAATGACAAAAAAAAAAAACAAAATGGAAATGGCAAAATAATGGATTGGCCAAAAGTTCATTCAGGTTTTTTTGTGAGATGTTCTGGAAAAACCCAAACAAACTTTTGGCCACTCAGTACAAATTTACTAAGAATAGAAGAAGCAATCTCAGGAAACCAATAAAAGAAGGTGCATCTAAGAAATTAATAGAAGGGGGAAAGAATAATTTAAAATACTCAGTTAATCCAAGAATTGAGAGAAAGATAATACTAAATGTGCAAGACAAATAGAAAACAAATAAGAATAATGTGATTATGTTTAAATGCCAACTGACTATACTCCAATTAAAGATAAGAAATTTATCAGACTGAATTTAAAACCAAAAACTATATTCTATTAAATGGTAAACATGCAAAGTTATAGAAAACTGAAACTAAAAGGGTGGAATAAGATATTTCATGTAGAAGACTAATAATAAGAGCTGGAATCATTCAACTAATCTCAGATGAAGTAAAAGTTAACTTTATGACTTAGAGATAACAGGCATCATCACATCCTGATAAAAGAGTTAATAACTAGGGAGATATAATAACGCTATATCTGCTATCGGTAAAAACTGAAAGAAATAAAATAAAAAAGAAATAAGCAAATCCTCTCTCAGGAAATGAAGCAACAAGCAGGAAAAACACTAAGGATATGGGAGATTTAAACAAGATTAGTATCTTTCACCTAACTGATATTTACAGAACACCATACAGCAAATTCAAAGATGGGAAAGCACACAGTGTATACTCCCTGACTGCTCTAGAATTAAATTATCGCTCAGAAGCAGAAGCATAACTAAAAATGCACCAAGCAGAGACTGAGAAATAAACTTCTAAAATCAAAGATGAAAAAGATCCACTAGAGAAATCTAAAATCACACTGGAAATTACACTGTATTTAAGGAAAACTATAATGAAAATATGACACATCAAAACTTGGCTATAGCTAAAGTTGCTTAGAGGACAAAGTATAGAAAAGAGCTAGAAATCAATGCTCTATCTCCACAAGTTAGAAAAAGAACAGCAAGTTAAAACCAAAGACAGAGAATATTTTAAGAGCAAAAACGAATGAAACAGAAAACAAATCTAGTATAGGAAAATTGAAAGGGCAAAAGTTAATTCACTGAAAAAAATAACAGAATTGATCAACCTCAAAGCATAACAAACAAAAAAAATGAGAAGAGTAAATGGCCAATACAGCAATAAATTTGAAAAATTAGGTGACGTGGATGAACCTAGCAAAACTGACACACCTGTGCAGAAAATCCACATAGTCCAATTTCAATTGTTAAAAATGAATATAAAATTTAAAACTCTCTAGCAGGCTCAAATGCAATGTGGGAGACCTGGGTTCAATTCCTGGGTTGGGAGGATCCCCTGGAGAAGGAAATGGACCAGTGAAATCTTCGAAGCATTTAAGGAAGAAATAATAATCCTCTCAAACTCTTCTAGAGAACAATAAAAGAGGAAACACCTCCCTCTTTTTATGAGGCCAGTATAACCAAGATACCAAAATCTGATCAGGATGTGGTAAAGAGGAAAATGTCAGGCCAATTCCTGTTAAAGATCCAAAACACACACACAAACAGTAAACCAAGTCCAGCAGTAAATTAAAAGGATAACATATCTCAAAAAAGCTGGCTTATTTTAGAAATGCAAAGTTAGTTTCACATTTGAAAATAAATCGGTGTAACTCAACTAATTAAGGAGAAAAGCCATGTCTCAAAAGATGCTAATAAAGCATTGATTAAAATCCAACACAATTCATGATTTTAAAAGTACAATTAGCTACGTTGCTGAATATGAAGTCAATACACAAAATTCAACTGTAGTTCTAACTACTAGTAAAAACAATTAGAAAATAAAACTTAACAAACAATCTAATTAAAACAGCATGAATATAACATACCTAGGAATAAATCTGCTGAAAAATGCATAAATTATCTCTACTGAATGAAAACTACAAATAATTCATGGGTTAAATTTATAAGGCCCTAAGGAACATACTATGTTCATGGATTGGTTGATTCAATATTATTAAGATGTAAATTAACTTCAAAGTAATCTCTAGTTAAGTGCAACCCTCATCAAAATTCCAGATATGTGAGTGCTGCGTATAGATGTGGGAGTAAGTACAAACTGAAACATTTATTCCAAATTACATGAAAATATAAAGGGTTAACAAGAGAGGCAAAGAGAGAAGAAGTTACAGTAAATATACCACCAGATACTGAGACTTCTCAAACTAAAGGTAATTTAAGGCAGTGTACTATTGACACAGGAGAGACAAATATACAAACAGAAGAGTCCACATACTGAAACTTCAATAACATATAAAAAATAGAAATATACTGGGAAAAAATCCAGGCAGAAAGATTTCATTCAAAATTTTAATCATTTCTGATCAATAATATCAACTACAAAAGCAAGTAAATAATATTTTAGTTAAATTCTTTCAAAGACTGTATAAAATAGCTTGCAAAACAAATATCAGATCTCTATAAAATCTTTATCTCTTACCTCTCCAAAAGCCCCTCGACCAATCACCTTTAATATTTCAAAGTCTTCTCTATGTAATCGCATCTGTTTCACTTTAGAAGTAAATGGTTTAGCTGAAACAAAAACGTAATATCAATTATTGAAATGTGATACAAATTAGATATAAACAGTATTTCTTAAACATTATGATTAAGGATTAAGCTGAAGTATTTAATAGTCCCGTGAAACTATACTGCAAAGAAATAGTTTTAATTTCCATGTTTCATTGATTTCTTACATATGAATTATATTTTTGGTGGAAAACATATTTTTAAAAGCCAAATAACATATAAAATAATGCAAAGTAGCAGTGACATACAAATGAGATCAATATATTCTTATGTTAAACATTCCATGTATTCTAACTCAATGCTAGATATATATTTTAACACAAAGATCCAAGGAGTAAAAGGAAGTATGTTGGCACCAAAGAGATTCAGCAGTTCCCATACAGTAAATTAAAATTTCTGCCACGTTCATTCATTTATTTCTTCTTTTAACATGCCTTTAGCAAGAGCTGATATTATACAAAGCATGGTGACAATTACTGGAGTTTTAAACAAATATAATTACAATATGGTACCTTCATTCAAGAACTTCACAGTCTTTCTGAAAGACTGTTTACACAGTATGTGAACACATAACATAATAATGTGATCAAAGTTTCTAACAGAGATAGACACAAAGTACTTCAGGGTCAGTGAGAATGGAACCCTAATTTTCTTATGTGAACACTAATGAGGGAGTAAGTTTGGACCTGGGCCTTGAGGACTAAGTAAACTTTGCTACTTTACCTGTTTGCACTGTAGATATTCCCAGCAAAGTGAAAGTGAAGTCACTCAGTCGTGTCCAACCCTTTGAGACCCCATGGACTGTAGCCTGCCAAGCTTCTCTGTCCATGGGATTCTCCAGGCAAGAAAACTGGAGTGGGTTGCCATTTCCTTCTCCAGGAGATCTTCCCAACCCAGGAATTGAACCCAGGTCTCCCACATTGCAGGCAGATGCTATACCCTCTGAGCCGCCAGGGAAGCCCCATTCCCAGGAAAGGGAGAGATATTTGCATATTAAGGGAAGCAAGAAAGTGAAATTTGGGTGATAATGGTAAATAATTAATTGCTATAATAGAATTGTAACAATAAAAAAGAAATCAAGGCTAGAAAACGGAAAATGGAAATGGCCTTGGATGCCATGCAAGAAACTTAAACATTATTAACTATAAAGAGTATATTGAAATTTTAAAAAAATTATAAAATAAATTATACGTTCTGCTGTCTCTGAGAGAAATTTAGACCTTTCACCTTTCCTCCCCTGATGTCGCTCCTTATTCTCACACAAAAAGGAGTTAATGATTAAAAGGTCTTTATATATGGGTACAGCTCTCTTCTCCTTCCTACCATGGACCAGAATGTAGAAGATTAAAGGTATGTATTTAAGCTCTAGAAGAGTGAAAGAAACACAGAATGCCTTACCACTTGTTTTGGTCTAAGATATTTAGCCCTAACTAGTTTAGAAAAGAGGGGTATTCCACATTGCAGAACACAAGTCTATGAGAGATTTCTGCATTGGTTTAGAAGTTTCTGCAGTGGTTTAGATTTCTGCTTTAGATTGTCAGGAAAGGAAATAGAGATTGAATCTCTATTTGGAATTCACATAACAGAAAAGATGAAGATCAAATAAACAGATCAAATCTGAATGAAGGTATAAAGGATCTCATATTGTGAGAGAGAGATGTAAAGCCAAGCAGTTAACATTTCAATAAAATAACCAAGACATCTTAGTCTTGAACAAACTGGACTGGACAAATGGTGAGACTGTGAAATCACTCAGGGTCCTAATAGAAATAAATTATTCCAATCTGAGGATAGTTTATTTACAAATAGATTATTTACAAAGAATGGCACCCCACTCTAGTACTCTTGCCTGGGAAATCCCATGGACGGAGGAGTCTGGTAGGCTACAGTCCATGGGGTCACAAAGAGTCAGACATGACTGAGCAACTTCACTTTCACTTTTCACTTTCATGCATTGGAGAAGGAAATGGCAACCCACTCCAGTGTTCTTGCCTGGAGAATCCCAGGGACGGGGGAGCCTGGTGGGCTGCCGTCTATGGGGTCGCACAGAGTCGGACACGACTGGTGCGACTTAGCAGCAGCAACAGCAGGTGGGTTATAAGCCATGGCAAGAAATAGTGCAATAATCTTGAGACCAGTGTCCTTCTCTTTCCCTGCTTCTACACAAGTGTATCGGAAATACTTGGCTAAAATTGGTACACATAGAATGTGTAAATTAAAAATAAAGACCTGGAGCCAGCCAGGGGAGACTAGTATTACTCTAGTTGTCAGCTAGAGCTGGAGAATATCACAACACAGCTTACACTACATTGAACAGTTCTTTGTTTCTTCTCTTTATAACCCTGTCCCCCTCAAGATTTCCAAATATCTTAATCCAAGCAGAGGATACATTCTATACCTCTGTTTCATTCTGACCTTAAATCCAAAGACAGCAAATTCAACACAGACAACTATGGCTAAAGAATAATTCTATATATGCCTTCCTCTGGGTAACATTATCTAAAAGGTTAGAAATCGAAGTATTTCAATCCTCTAAAACACTATCATAAAACAGGAAAACTTTTTTTAAAAACTAAAGTATCTGAAATACAATTCAGGTAAGCAAATGGTTGCTGAAACAATCTTTAGCAAAGGTACAAAGAGTAACAATATGTCAAAAAATAAATGATATTATCTTTCCAAGCAACAGTATACATTCTGCAAGCACCAAGCAAATGAGTAGTTAAATCATGTATGATTAAGGATTCAGTCAGATATCCACATTTTATGGCACCTTGTAGTATTATTAACAACATGAATTAAAAGAATAATTCTGTCCATTCTTTATTTCCTGGAAACTGCTAGCAAAAATATCATTTCTTTGACACAACAAAACGATTCTATTTACAGACATTCAAAAATGAGTTTCACAAATTTCTTCAGAAGTCTCACAGTTTACCAATATTTATTCACTCAAAAAGTATCTCTGAATATTCACTATAGGCCAAGCATTTTATAAGATGTAAGAGGTATAAAGATAAATAAAATAGTGCTTTGTTCTCAAGTAAACAAACTATGCAATAAGTGTTACTCTCCCAGTTTTTCAATGTGTTGAATGCAAATGGCTAATAAAGAGAAAATTATGTACACAATACAAGAATTAGAGAAATGCAAATAAACTTAATAATATTCTATTATTTAACAACCAAATATGCCAAAAATAAAAGAATCTGAAACCACCAAGATTTTCTAGAGTGTGAATAACAGGTATTTTCATACATAACTGGTAGGACTGTTAATTACAACCTCTGTGGACAAGATTTTGTTTTCTTTTCTATTCTCTTAACATGGCATTTTACTTTAAAAGATTTTAGAAGTTGATACATCTTTGTTCACTTTGAGATAAATCTGCCATGGTTATAATGTATTTTTTATTTTTTTTATTTTTGTATTTTTAATTTTGTAATATTGTATTTATGATTTCTTTTTATATTTATTATTTATTTATTCTGGTTGTGCTGGGCCTTAGTTGCAGCATGCAGGATTGTTTGTTTGTCTAGTTTCAGCACGCAAACTCTCAGCTGTGGCATGTGGAATCATGCTCCCTGACCAGGGATTGAACTTGGGACCCCTGCATTGGGAGGGCACAGTCTTAGCCACTGGGCCACCAGAGAAGTCGCTGTAATGTATTTAAGAAAAAAAAAAAAAAAAAGAAATTGGTTTGCTTTCATTTTACTTAGGTATTTTACATCTGTGGTTATAAACAATGTTGGTTTACAATTATATATTTTTCCCTACTATCTTGATCTGATTTAGTACCAATGATAAACTAGCCTCATGTAATATGTTGAGTAGCTTCTTCTCCTTTTCTCTAAAATGAAATAATTCCAGGTTGTTTGAAGATCTTACTGTGAAAGACAAAACTAAAGAAGTTTTAGAAGACAAAGGAGACTGTGACTATACGGTCTGCTAAAACTCGCCAGCGAAACATCTTACATGCGTCATTATGTTGCACTTTTGATATTCCGATTTCTTTCGGACTGTCATTTTCATTTTTCTACTTCTACCTGTGACAACTGTATTAATTATATTCTTCTAAGAAATTATACACTGTACTGAAATTTTCACAAATTTACTGCAATAGAGTGACAAAATGCTCTTTTCTTTATAAAACCCTACTATACAGGGGCTTCCCTGGTGGCTCAGAGGTAAAAAATTGCCTGCCAATGCAGGAGACACGGGTTTGATCTCCAATCCAGGAAGATCTCACACGCCACAGAGCAACTAATCCTGTGCAACACAACTATTGAGCCTGCGCTCTCCAGCCTGCAAGCCTCAATAATGAGTCCATGCGCTGCGACTACGGAAGCTCACATGTCCTGGAGCCTGTGCTCCACAACAAGAGAAGCCACCACAGTGAGAAGCCCGTGCACTGACACTAGAGAGTAGCCTCCACTTGCCATAGCTGGAGAAAAGCCTGCAGAGCAATAGAGACCCAGCACAGCCAAAAATAAATAAAATAAATTTTTTTAAATGAATAAACCCCACTATATGAATACGTTTGATCCCTTTTCAGTTCCTAATAACATAGATTCAAGTCTATATTCGTTACTTTTCTTTACCAATGTTTCTGGAAGTTTCCATATTTTGTAAGCATTTTTCCAAATATACAATATTTACATGTGATCATCCTTTCTAAAATTCTGTTTTAGTAGGTTCTTAACTAAATTTACATAAAATTTCAGAAAAAGTAAATAGAGGCTAATATTAACCATCTGTCCTCACCCCCAAAATCAATACAGAGATAAAAATTAAACAAAAGAGATACCAGGTAGGGAAGCACTAGTGGAGCAGAGATTTAAAGGAGTCATACCTAAGGATTAAAAAAAAAAAAGAAAGAACAGCTGAACTTAACCAGGACATAATACGTCTAAACATGTATACACTCAATAACATAACCACAAAATATGTAAAGCCAAACTGACAGAAATAAAAGAACAAACTCACCTTCCTAAAGGGGGATTCTCTCTCTCTCTCGGTAACTGATAGCTCAAGCAAACCAAAAAAGGTTTTACTGTACTTTTAGTGTACCGAGTGGCGTATATATAACACTTCACCTAAGAGTTAGAGGATTAATTTTCAAACACACACTGAACCTCTACAAATTTCTATAATATGCAAAACATAAAACTGTCTCCAACAAAAATTCAAAGTATTGGGAACATGAAAACAAAATTCTATGAATAATATGAAATAAGCACAATTACACATCAATAACAAAAAGACCACAAGGAAAATCCATACGCTCTGAAATCCAAAAACAATTTTGAAGCAGAAACTAATTAGGTAACTAGAAAATATTCAGAACTACTTAACAATAAAAATACTACATATCAAAACTTCTATAATATAACTGGGATGGGAAAGTGCTCAGTATTTATAATGAGAAAAGGAAAGCTGAAATTTAAGATGTTAAAAACACAACACAAAAGGTCAGACCAAGAGAATAAAATCAAATTAGAAGGAAGAAAACAAAAATATAAAGAAAAAAATAAAATTAATTTGAAAATAAGCATAAAAAAGAAAGGCTCAACAAGGCCAAAGGACAAATCACTGAACACAGTAAAATAAAAACATAAGAAAGGGAAAAACTAGGAAGGTATAGAAAAGTCAACACTGGAAATGAGAAATTAGAGAAAACTACAGATGCTACTGATATTAGATAGTAAGAGAATGTCATAAACAACTCAGGGCATAAATTTGAAAATGAAGTGAACAAGTTACTAAAAAGAGCAAATGATAAAAATTGAAAATATGAATTGTTCAACAAGTAACTGAATCAACAGTTTAAAATCTTTCACACATAAAATACCAATCCTGAACCGTTTTACAAGCAAATTCAACCAAACATATAAGAGATAATTCCCACAGTAAAACACATTTTTGAAACAATAAACAAAGGGGAGACGCTATCAATTCATGTAATCCTAATCTCATGCCAAAGTACAGTCTTATTTATGAACATTCATGAGGACGAGATGGTTGGACTGCATCACCAACTCGATGGACATGAGTTTGAGGGAACTCTGGGAGTTGGTGCTGGACAGGGAAGCCTGGCATGCTGCAGTTCATGGGGTCGCAAACAGTTGGACACAAATGAGTGACTGAACTGAACTGATTCACAAACATAGATGCAAAAAGTCTTATCAAATTATCCAACTAAATGAATCAAGCAATGTATAAATAACATAACATAATATGACCAGGTTGGGCTTATACCAAGCATGCAAGGAATCTATAATATTATAAAATTGACTAGCATAATTTATCACATAAAGAAATTTAAGGAAAATTAACATATCAATATTTATACAAGCACATTTCAATTAAACAACCATTCATGCAACTTTAAAAACCACATTTATAACAAATGAGGAATAAAAGGAAATTCCTATGGCCTGATAAATGACAGCAATACCAGCAGCAGTTGCAAACAGCATATATAACTTACAGGTAAAATGTTTAAACTGTTCTCTTTAAAACTGGGAAATATGGCTTTCCTGGGGACTTACTGGTAAAGAACCCACCTGCTACTGCAGGGGACATGGGTTCAATCCCTGATTCACGAAGATCCAACATGCCATGGAGCAACTAGGTTCATGCAGCTGCTGAGCCTGTGCTCTAGAGCCCAGAAGCCGCCAACTACTAAGCCCACGTGCCACAAATACTGCAGCCCATGCGCCTTCGAGCCTGTGCTCTGCAACAAGAGAAACCACTGCAATGAGAAGCCCACACACCACAACCTCAGAGGAGCCCCTACTTGCCACAACTAGAGGAAAGCTCGCACAGCAAAGAAGACGCAGCAGTCAAACATAAATGAATAAAATTATAAAATTAGGAAATAAAGGATGACTTCCACTAAAATAATTGTTATTGTCAGTTTTATTTAAACATTGTAATAGTGGTCCAAGTCAGTGTAGTAAGAAATAACAGACAAAAGGATTGAGAAGACTGTTACAATCTGCAGATTGTGTGATTTATCTACATCAGTCAGTTCAGTCGCTCAGTCCTGTCCGAATCTTTGCGACTCCATGGACTGAAGCACGCCAGGCTTCCCTGTCCATCATCAACTCCTGCAGCTTGTTCAAACTCATGTCCATTGAGTCGGTGATGCCATCCAACCATCTCATCCTCTGTCGTCCCCTTCTCCTGCCCTCAATCTTTCCCAGCATCAGGGTCTTTACCAATGAGTCAGCTCTTTACATCAGGTGGCCAAAGTACTGGAGTTTCAGCTTCAACATCAGTCCCAATGAATGTTCAGGACTGATTTCCTTTAGGATTGACTGGTTGGATCTCCTTGCAGTCCAAGGGACTTTCATGAGTCTTCTCCAACACCACAGTTCAAAAGCATCAATTCTTTGGCACTCAACTTTTTTCATAGTCCAACTCTCACATCCATACATGACTACTGGAAAATCCATAGCTTGGACTACATGGACTTTTGTCAGCAAAGTAATGTCTCTGCTTTTTAATATGCTGTCTAGGATGGCCATAGCTTTTCTTCCAAGGAGCAAGTGTCTTTTAATTTCATGGCTGCAGTCACCATCTGCAGTACATTGGAGCCCAAGAAAATAAAAGTCTCTCACTGTTTCCATTGTTTCCCCATCTATTTGCCATGACATGATAAAACCAGATGCCATGATCTTAGTGTTTTGAATGTTGAGTTTTAAGTCAGCTTTTTCACTCTCCTCTTTCACTTTCATCAAGAGTCTCTTTAGTTCTTCTTTGCTTTCTGCCATAACGGTGGCATCATCTGCACATTTGAGGTTACTGATATTTCTCCCGGCAATCTTGATTCAGGTTGTGCTTTGTCCAGCCCAGCATGTCGCATGTAGTACTCTTGCGTATAAGTTAAATAAGCAGGTGACAATATACAGACATGATGTACTCCTTACCCAATTTGGAACCAGTCTGATGTTCCATGTCCAGTTCTAATTGTTGCTTCTTAACCTGCATACAGACTTCTCAGAAAGCAGGTAAGGTGATCTGGTATTTCCATCTCTTTAAGAATTGTCCACAGTTGTGATCCACACAGTCAAAGGCTTTGGCGAGATGTTTTTCTGGAACTCTCTTGCTTTTACAATGATCCAGTGGATGTTGGCAATTTGATCTCTGGTTCCTCTGCTTTTTCTAAATCCAGCTTGAACATCTGGAAGTTCACGCTTCATGTACTGTTGAAGCCTGGCTTGGAGAATTTTGAGCATTACTTTACATAGATCAAAAAAAAAAAATCAGTATGAGTCATTATTATTAATAACTGAGTCAAGATGCTGGACAGAAACAATATTCACAAATCAACTTCATTCCTATACCTCAAAAAAGCTTCTGAAAAATCATCTAGAAAGATATCTAAAGTAGCACTTTATTTATTTACAATATTATAATAATTTCAGGTGTAGAGCACAGTGATTGATTTTTACAGGTTTTACTCCATTAAAAGTTATTACAAGATAAAGCCTGCGGTTAACTGTGCTATACAATACTTTCTTACTGTTTATTTACTTTATACACAGCAGTTTCTGTCTTTTAATCCCATACCCTTAATTTACTCCTCCTTTCTTCCCTCTCTCCATTTGGTAACCAATAGCTTGTTTTCTGGAGAAGGTAATGGCACCCTACTCTAGTACTCTTGCCTGTAAAATCCCATGGACAGAGGAGCCTGGTGGGCTGCAGTCCATGGGGTCGTGAAGAGTCAGACACGACTGAGCAACTTCACTTTCACTTTTCACTTTCATGCATTGAAGAAGGAAATGGCAACCCACTCCAGTGTTCTTGCCTGGAGAATCTCAGGGACAGAGGAGCCTGGTGGGTTGCCGTCAGTGGGGTCGCACAGAGTCGGACAAGACTGATGCGACTTAGCAGCAGCAGCAGCAGCAGCTTGTTTTCTATAGCTGGTGTTTCTATTTTGCACATACATTTGTTTGTATTACTTTTAGGTTCCACATATGAATACCATACAGTATTTGTTTTTTTCCTGACATTTCACTAAGTATAATATTCTCTAGGTCCATTCACATTACTACAAATGGCAGAGTTTCATTCATTTTATGGTTGACTAATCGAAAAAGTAAAGAGAGTTCCAGAATAAACATCTATTTCTGTTTTATTGACTATGCCAAAGCCTTTGACTGTGTGGATCACAATAAACTGTGGAAAATTCTGAAAGAGATGGGAATACCAGACCACCTCACCTGCCTCTTAAGAAACCTATATGCAGGTCAGGAAGCAGCAGTTAGAACTGGACATGGAACAACAGACTGGTTCCAAATAGGAAAAGGAGTACGTCAAGGCTGTATACTGTCACCCTGCTTATTTAACTTATATGCAGAGTACATCATGAGAAACGCTGGGCTGGAAGAAACACAAGCTGGAATCAAGATTGCCAGGAGAAATATCAATAACCTCAGATATGCAGATGACACCACCCTTACGGCACAAAGTGAAGAGGAACTAAAAAGCCTCTTGATGAAAGTGAAAGAGGAGAGTGAAAAAGTTGGCTTAAAGCTCAACATTCAGAAAACAAAGATCATGGCATCTGGTCCTATCACTTCATGGGAAATAGATGGGGAAACAGTGGAAACAGTGTCAGACTTTTATTTTTGGGGGCTCCAAAATCACTGAAGATGGTGACTGCAGCCATGAAATTAAAAGACGCTTACTCCTTGGAAGGAAAGTTATGACCAACCTAGATAGCATATTCAAAAGCAGAGACATTACTTTGCCAACAAAGGTCTGTCTAGTCAAGGCTATGGTTTTTCCAGTGGTCATGTGGATGTGAGAGTTGGACTGTGAAGAAAGCTGAGCGCTGAAGAACTGATGCTTTTGAGCTGTGGTGTTGGAGAAGACTCTTGAGAGTCCCTTGGACTGCAAGGAGATCTAACCAGTCCATTCTGAAGGAGATCAGTCCTGGGTGTTCTTTGGAAGGAATGATGCTAAAGCTGAAACTCCAGTACTTTGGCCACCTCATGCGAAGAGTTGACTCACTGGAAAAGACTCTGATGCTGGGAGGGATTGGGGGCAGGAGGAGAAAGGGACAACACAGGATGAGATGGCTGGATGGCATCACCGACTCGATGGACGTGAGTTTGAGTGAACTCCGGGAGTTGCTGATGGACAGGGAGGCCTGGGGTGCTGCGACTCATGGGGTCGCAAAGAGTCAGACACGACTGAGCGACTGAACTGAACTGAATACTCCATTGTGGGCTTCTCTGGCAACTCAGTGGTAAAAAATCTGCCTGCCAATGCAGGAGACTCAGGTTCAATCCCTGGGTTGGGAAGCCCCCCTGGAGAAGGAAATGACCACCCACTCCAGTATTCTTGCCTAGGAAATCTCAGGAAAGAAGAGCCTGCAGTCGTAAGAGTCAGAAACAACTCAGCAACTAAACAACAAGAGTACTCCATTGTACTACATCTTGTTAATCCAATCCAAGATACATTAAGTGAGGAAACAAGTTCAGTTGCTCAGTTGTGTCTGACTCTTTGCGACCTCATGGACTGCAGCACGCCAGGCTTCCCTGTCTATCACCAACTCCCAGAGCTTGCTCAAACTCATGTCCATCGAGTTTATGATGCCATTAAACCATCTTATCCCCTGTTTTCCCCTTCTCCTCCTGCCTTCAATCTTTCCCAGCATCATCTTTTACAATGAGTCAGTTCTTTGCATCAGGAGGCCAAAGTATTGGATACTTACGAAGTCTGCTACTATATTTTTAAAATGTCCTTACTTCTTCAAAAAGAAATTAAAAGTTAAAAGTATTGCCTACAAAGTGTGAGTAGGAATGAGGTGGAAGTGACAGGGTGGTAACAAGTGACAGTGACACTTATCTGAGTATTCTGTTCTGTGTGTAATTTTAGCCTTCAAACAAATAACATAACCACAAGAGAATTATTTAAAAAAACTTATCCAAGTAACTTTACAACAAAGTATTTTAAATATTTGTCTTCAGTCGAGTGGGAAAAAAAAAGGAATACAAACAACTTGAACTCCACTTACATTGGTTCTCTGAATCAGTAGGGAGCAATTATGAAACTATTTTACATGTAGTGTAGTTAATCAAACAAATCAATAATGTTTAACTGTTGCTGGAAGCCTTGGTTCCCAATGTGAGGAAATACAAACATGGAAACAAGGGGTGTCAAGAAAGAAATCTTTCAGTGTTAAGTTAGAATATGAAGAACCAGGACTGCCCTGGTGGTCCAGTGGTTAAGACTCCATCCTTCCACTGCAGGGGGCAGGAGTTTTATCCCTGATCAGGGAGCCAAGATCCCAAATGCCAAGCAGTGTGGTAAAAAAAATTAATAAAAAATTAAAATGCTTTAAAAAGAATAATACACAGCATAAATATAAACTCATAGACACACACACAGCATAACATACTGAAGACACTGAAGCATGACATACAACTATCTCAGCAGCAATAAGCATACGTAACATCCAGACATTGATTTCTATTTACCAGCCCTCACCAAAAGCAGTCTAGGTTACTGGGCTGAATGTCTAACGTGCTCAACACAACACCATGACGATGGACAAAAGACGTTATGTGCCTTCTGGTATGATGTACTGAATGAACAGAGTATCACTTATTGCTACACACCTGCCAAAGACAGATAAGGTGAAGGTGAAGGTGAAAGTTGCTTAGCCGTGTCTGACTCTTTGCGACCCCATGGACTATACAGTCCGTGGAATTCTCCAGGCCAGAATACTGGAGTAGGTAGCCTTTCCGTTCTCCAGGGGATCTTCCGAATCCAGGGCTCAAACCCAGGTCTCCTGCATTGCAGGCGGATTCTTTACCAGCTGAACAACAGGGGAAGCCCAAGAATACTGGAGTGGAAAGCTTATCCCTTCTCCAGCAGATCTTCCCAACCCAGGAATCGAACTGGGGTCTCCTGTATTGCAGGCAGATTCTTTACCAACTGAGCTGTCAGGGAAGCCCCAGAGACAGATACCTCGACTCTAATCACATGGAAATAATCAGAACTTAAATTGAGGAACAATCTATAAAATATCTGGCCTGTGGTATGACAAGTTTTAAGATACAACACAGACCCTAAAAGATAAAAAATAGATAGATAGATAGATAGATAGATAGATAGATAGATAGATAGATATCTGAAGAACTGCTCCGGATTAAAAGATTTCAAAGAGACATTAAAACGAAATGCAGAATTCCCTGGTGGTCAGTGGTTAGGACTCCATGCTTTCACTACTAAGGGCTCAGGTTCGATCCCAGTCAGGGAACCAAGATCCTGCTAACTGCTCAGTGTGGCCAAAATATAAAATAAAATAAAAACTAAATGTAATGTGTAATAAAGGATTGGGACTCACAGCCAAAAATAAAAACTAAATATTGCTGTAAAGGAAATTATTGGGATAACTGGTAAAACTTCAATATTAAATTAATATTAATATTATATATTAATTTAATATTGAAGTTTCAATAAATAAAAATTTTACTGTATCAGGGTTACATTTGCTAAATTAATCATTATATGGTAGAAAGATCTAAGAGCATGTTTTAATTTCTCAGAAAACAGATGTTGAAGTGGGTATAGGTAAGGGGGCAAGAGATCTACAATTTAGTCTCACTAATTCAGCAAAAGTAATAGGTATGCATGTGTGTACAGAGAAAGAACAGCACAAATGTGGCAAAACATTAAAGACAGAAAAATCTAGGATACATCAGAGTTCATTCAACTATTCTTCAAACTTCTGTAGGGCACTGTAATTTTCATAATAAACATTTTAAAACAAGATCTCAACATTAAAATGTGAAGAAACAAAAATTTTCTCCACAGTCAACAAATAATTCAAAATGGAAAAAAAAGTCAGAAATGAAAACGTATTAGACTAATAATACGTAAATTCAAACTCGCTGTTTAAAGTTGTTGTTCAGTCATTAAGCCATGTGCAACTCTTTGCAACCCCATGGACTGCAGCACGCCAGGCTTCCCTGTTCTTCACTATCTCCTGGAGTTTGCTCAAATTCACATTCATTGAATCAGTGATGCTATCTAACCATTCCATCCTCTGTCCCCCTCTTCTCTGCCTGCCTTCAATCTTTCCCAGCATCAGTCTTTTCTGAAGAGTCAGTTTTTTGCATGAGGTAGCCAAAGTATGAGAGAGAGCTTCAGCTTCAGCATCAGTCCTTCCAGTGAATATTCAGGACTGATTTCCTTTATGATTGACTTGACTGGTTTGATCTCCTTGCTGTCCAAGAGACTCTCAAGAGTCTTCTCCAGCACCACAATTCAAAAGCACCAGTTCTTCGATGTTCAGCCTTCTCTTTGGTCCAACTCTCACATCCGTACATGACTATTGGAAAAACCATAACTTTGACTATATGGACCTTTGTCAGCAGTGATGCCTCTGCTTCTTAATATGCTCTAGATTTGTTATAGATTTTCTTCCAAAGAGCAAGCATCTTTTAATTTCATGGCTGCAGTCACCGTCTGCACTGATTTTGGAGCCCAAGAAAATAAAATTTGTCACTCTTGCCATTTTATTCCCACCTACTTGCCATGAAGTGATGGAACCATATGCCATGATCTTAAGTTTTTTAAATGTTGAATTTTTTAAGCCAGTCTTTTCATTCTCCTCTTTCACCCTCAAGAGGCTCTTTAGCTCCTTATCGCTTTCTGCCATTAGAGTGCTATCATCTGCATATCTGAAGTTGTTCTTTCTCCTGGCAATCTTGATTTCAGCTTGCGAGTCATCCAGCCAGGCACTTCACATGATGTATTGTGTATAGAAGTTAAATAAGCAGCAGTGACAATATACAGACTTGACCTACTCCTTACCCAATTTGGAACCAGTCTGCTGTTTCATGTAAGGTTCTAACTGTTGTTTCTTGACCTGCATACAGGTTTCTCAAGAGGTAAGGTGGTCTGCTATCCCCATCAATTAAAGAATTTTCCAGTTTGTTGTGATCCACACATTCAAAGGCTTTAGCATAGCCAATGAAGAAGAAAGATGTTTTTCTGGAATTCCTTTGCTTTCTCTATGATCCAACAGATGTTGGCAATTTGATCTCTGGTTCCTCTGCTTTTTCTAAAGTCAGCTTTTACATTTGGAAGTTCTCAGTTCACGTACTGTTGAAGCATAGCTTGAAGGATTTTGAGCTAGCAATGTGAACTAAGTGCAACTGTATGGTAGTTTGAACATTCTTTGCCCTTGCCCTTCTTTGGGATTAGAATGAAAACTGACCTTTTCCAGTCCTGTGGCCATTGCTGAACTTTTGTGATGCACTGAGTGAACACTTTAACAACATCATCTTTTAGGATTTGATATAGCTCAGCTGGAATTCCATCACCTCCCCTACCTTTGTTCATAGTAATGCTTTCTAAAGGCCCACTTAACTTCATACTCCAGGATGTCTGGCTCTAGGTGAGTGACCACATCGATTCTTTTGCAACCCCATGGACTTGCAGCCAGCCAGGCTCCTCTGTCCAGAAGATTTCCCAGGCAAGAATACTGGAATGGGCTGCCATTTCTTCTTCCAGAGGATCTTCCTGACCCAGGGATCGAACCTGCAGCTCCTGCCACATCTCCTACATTACAGGCAGATTTTTTACCACTGAGCCACCAGGGAAGCCAAATAAGGCTATGAACTTCTCCCAAAGAAAAAGCACATATACCTCAAATTTTATATATCATACAAAAAAGATTATTAGATATTGCATAATCCTAGATTAAGAAATCATGTTCTAAAAGACATTAAGTATGTAGATATATTATACCAAATTATATGTCATCAGAGAAAATACCACCCGGTTTTAAAATATTAGCCTTTTAAGCCACAGGATAGGCTGAGAATGTCATTTTCCACACTCCAAGCCTCAGTGAATTCTATTTCCTATGACATACTCAGAGGGAACTAGGAACTAGTAAGGAACTTGGGATTGTGGTATTCAAATAACTGGGTAAACTTACTGCAAAGATTTAAAAACATCTTTCTTTACAAAATCTTTCTTTCCTTACGAAAGAGTCTCTAAAATAAAAACAGGTGGTGAGTTAGATTTGTCCAATGGTGTCATAGTTTCCTGAACCCCAGAACAAAACAATTAAACAGAAATAAGTTCAGTAAAATGTCCATGAATATGTGAAAATTTAGTGTAAAATCAAAGTGGTAATTCAAGTCAGTGGCTAAAAGATGGACTATTTGGGGGCAGGGGGCGGGGGATTAATCCGAACTCATTCAACTCCAATGAAAGAAATAAATGTTTGTAAAAACTACAGCACTACCAGAGGAAATAATGGAGCATATTCCTGTAATCTTGTTTCTTAGCAAAACATAGCCACATGGCCAGAAGCCATAAAAGAAAGAAGTGTTAGATTTATCTACATAAAAATTTAAGTCTTCTACCTACATAAAAACTTAAATCTAAGTTTAAAGATAAGTTTTTTAAAACAATGGGAAAATCTGCAATATATACTTAAAAGAATAATATATAGAATAGTTTTTTACACATCAATGAAAAAGAAAAAATATTAGAGAAATGGGCAGAGCATAAAAAGGGGGTAATTTAAAATAAAAAAGAGCATACGAAAAATATCAAAGACCTGGAAGCAAATCAGAATTTACATATTAAAGTCAAAATATCAATTATTGATCTTGGGATAGGAAGAAAAAATGATTCATAATATCCTGTTTCTGGCAAACAGGTACGCTCATACACCATTACGGGGAGTTTAATAACCACTTTGGGGAAAGAAAACATTTCAGTAACTTTAAGTATTTTAAATGTGCATTGCATTTACCCCAAAATTTCACTTGTGATTATCTAATCCTGAATAGTACAAAGATATATGTACAAGCCCTGTAACACTCTATGTAAAACAAATATCTAGAAACTACCTAAGAAACAGGGAAATGGTATATCAATTATGGTATACCCATACCATGAAACATTATGCAGTCAATAAAAAGAATGAAATAGACCTATATGAATAGGGAAACACCTCTTAGGTGTATTATCAAGAGAAAAAAGGCAGTGACAGAACAGTATGTACAAAATTATCAGGTTCATTTTTAAAAAGGAAAAATTGTACATATTTTTACATGCACACATATCCCACCTAAATGAACGCACAGAAAAAGGGTCTAAAGGGATATAGGCCAAAGAATTAATAGAGATAATATTTGAAAGAGAATGGACATAGGGAGCAGAAAAGGAGGGACTTTCACTTTCACTACTGAAAGCAGAGAACCATTTGGTTAAAAATATGGAAGCTGAGGTTAGATCTGAGTTCAAGGCTAGGGTTTGTAACCTATTAGCTATATGATCTGTGAGAAGGCAATGGCACCCCACTCCAGTACTCTTGCCTGGAAAATCCTATGGACGGAGGAGCCTGGTAGGCTGCAGTCCATGGGGTCGCTAAGAGTCAGACACGACTGAGCGACCTCACTTTTACTTTTCACTTTCATGCATTGGAAAAGGAAATGGCAACCCACTCCAGTGTTCTTGCCTGGAGAATCCCAGGGACAGAGGAGCCTGGTGGGCTGCCGTCTATGGGGTCGCACAGAGTCGGACACGACTGAAGCAACTTAGCAGCAGCAGCAGCAGCTATACGATCTCATACTAGTTACTTATCTTTTCTGAACCTCACTGCAAAATGGAAATAATAGAACCTAAGTCAATGGGTAGTTTTTCACTTTTATTTTATGATAAATATATATACTTAATATGCCATTTTAACCACTTTTGAGGGTACATACCAGCATTAATCACATTCACAATATTGTACAACCATCACTAATTTCTATTTTCAAAACGTTTTCATCACCCCACACAGAAACTATGCAACTATTAGGCAATAATTCCCCATTCCCCTTTGGCCCCAACTTCTGCTAAACTCTATAATCTACTTTATTTCTCTGTGAATGTCCCTTTTCTAGATTCCTCATAAGTGAACCATTCAATAAGTGGCTTATTTCTGGCTTATATCACTTAGCGTAACGTTGTCAAGGCTCATCCAGGTTATAGCAGTATCAGAACATCATTCCTTTTTATGGCTGAATCATACTCCATTGTGCACATGTGTATATCACATTCTTTTATCCACTCATCAATTAATGGACACTTGTATTATTATGATTATCACTATGAACATTGGTATATAGTACCTTTGTGGTGGTGTTGTATTGTTTTATAATTAAATGATAAAATACTTAAAATGTATTTCACATATATAAAGGCTCAATAACTGCCAATAGTTTAAATAAACTTGTGTTAATGTACAACATGTACATTTTAAAAAATAATTGCTTGTAAATCAGAGCAAGATCTGATGGTAAAATAATAATATAACTAAATTAGGAAAGAATGTGTCCAGGAGGAAGATACTGATCAGCAGAGAGTATCTGTAAGTGAAAAACCTAAGTAGTAGCCTTTCATGCACAGTAGATGGGGATGCTGACAAATGAACAAAATATTAATCCATTTGATATGTCATTCCTGTTATGGGCTATCAGAACTTAAATCCATTAGAGTAACTATCCTTATTCCAACTCCAGTCTTCAGATAAACTTCTAATAAAATATTTTCTACAAGAAAAAATAAGCACTCATAGGCTGACACAACTGACTCCGATGCTTGACAGACACATTCCTTATCATAAATCGCTAAACTAGCTTTCTAAATTCACCTACTTTGCTTCCTACCAGTGAGATTAGTGAATATATGAGCATCCCTAACTTGATCAGTTCTATAAGGTTGAACTCATAAATTCTCCCAGAAGATGTCTTCATTAATCATTTAATTCTATGTTTAATTCTTTATCGAGTTCCTGTTCAGTACCAGCCACTGTGCTAGAAAGGACCAGTTGCTTAGTTTTCCCACAGTAACAATTTAATCTCATCACATACCTCTTTCATGTATCTTCCATTATCACCACTACTAATAATGCATAAATAAGTAAGAGGTTCAAAGGCTACTTTATGTGAGAGTTTTATGGGAAGTAAATCTCAAAAAGACAAATTAAATATGATACTATATAAATTTATTTCCACTCAGCTGGTCAGAATACTGCAATCAAATGGTGGGGTTTTGTTTTTGTTTTTTTGGGCAGTGCCATGCAGCATGTGGGATTTTAGTTCCTTGACCAAGGATTGAACTCATTCCCCTTGCAGTAGAAGTAGGGACTCTTAACCACTGGACTCAAAATGATGTTTTAAAGTTATTCCATATGTATAAAATATGACAAAAGTAAAAAAAAAAAATAGTTTGGCCATTCAGTTTATATTTTTTACATGTTTTTAAAACATTTAAAAAGAAACATGAAGGGTCTTGTCTTACCAGCTATTTAAAATGTGTTTTAAAAGTATCAGTCCAAATATAGGTAGATTATCTAAAAAAGAACCTATGTATACCATAAATGTATTAGAGTAGGGTATTTTTATGTTCTTGGGATGAGGAATATCTTTTCTAATCAGATGCCAAAAGCAAAAACTCTAAAGGAAAAGATAGAAAGATTTAACAAAAACTTAGTTACGTTTTTATTTATTTTTTGTTTTGCTTTGTTTTAATTTAAATTTATTTAATTGGAGGCTAATTACTTTACAATATTGTACTGGTTTTGCCATACATCAACATGAAGCCACCACGGGTGTACACGTGTTCCCAATCTTTTTAATTGAAGCGTAGTTGATTGACAATATTAGTATCAGGCGTAGAGCATAGCGATTCGCTATTTTTGCAGATTATACTCCATTATAAGTTATTATACATAATGACTATAATTCCCAGTGCTATGCAATATATCCTTATTGCTTATTTAAAAGTTATGAATTTAATTCTCTGAATAAATTTAAAAGAAAACTAAATTATTGGATAAGTTTCTTAAACTAATTCTCAGTTTCTTTATGGAGACTATTTATAACCGAAAAGTACTGGCAAGGTAAGTATTAATATTTTATAAACAGATAAGATGAAAACATAAAAGAAAGCAAGACCAGGCTATAAGATGATTGATAAAAATGATAAGGAGCTCAAATGAAAATAATAATGGCCAGTGGAGAATTCAGAAGAATGTCTTTGCCTGCTAAAATGTTTGTGTTCGGGATGGTGTCAGATATACATATAAATATATATTCAGTCTTGAGCCTCCTTTAACTGTTAAGGTATAGTTCATTCTAATTGTGGAACACCTATGTCATATTCAAAGTTTCCTAGGAATTCTCAAGCAGATAAACACTAACGGAAAAGAAGGGAGAGAACAAGGAAAAAAACATAACTTACCCAAGGCTTTTGAAACAGCTCAACCCTGAAAAGATGACCAGCTGGGGTGGGGAACTACCTTTGATAGGTTTCAAATATTCACATATACAAAAAGAAAAAGGAAAGGAAAGTGGAGGAGAAGAGAAAGAGGAACTGCTAAGAAGAGGAAAGGGAAATGGGAAGAGCAGAGGGTAGAGGGATGAGAAAGAAGAGATTTCCCCACGCTGTGAGTTTGCGGGGAAAAGAAGTCTTAGAGAAAGCGTATACAATTAGATACATGTGTGTTTGCCGCAATTCTGTGGCAGATAGGTCCTAAATGGCAGGTAAGCGGGACGGTAATATATGGCACAGGGAAGGGAAGGAAAAGGAGGGGTGCTAAGAGGTAAAAGAGAGGAGCCCAGGGGCCATATCCCTGCTAAAATCCTCCTCTTCCCCTACACCTCACAATAGCTACTAGAGCTAGGCACCTGATCCAAGCTATCTCAATTAGATTCTCTCTCTCTCAAGTAAAAGAAATAGAGAGTAGGAATCATAGGAGAGCATCCTTGGGAGACACCTAAAAGAGAGTGATTAGCTTTATACTTTGATACTTACATTTGGAAGTTTTAACTGAGTAACCTCTAAAGGAAGAGAAATGGAATGTATGTTAGGCAAACAGGAGGGGAAAATTGATTCAGGAAAATAAACTAATCCAAAAGATAAAGATAACATGGAAAATAAATATTTTTAAAGTTTTTTAAAAGGAAAAAATGGTAGAAATAAATCTAAATAATTCTGTATTTACAATAAATGTAAGTAGTCTATACATTACAGTCAAAATACAAAGATTTCACACTGAGAGAGAAAAATTCAGTCAGATGCTTTCCCCAAAAAAATCCAAATACAAGAATACAGAATGTAAATAAAAGGATGGAAAAATAAGCCACAAAAATAACCAAAATAAAGTCACACTATTTATATTAATGAAAGAAAAAATTGGAACTGTAGGGCAAAAGTTCTAACTAAAGATAATGATGGTCATTATATGAAAGATGCATTTCATCATGAAAATGTAATAATTCTATATTTTATGTACTTAATCTAGTACTACTCAAAGTATATAATAGGCAAAGCCTGACAGTTACATGGAAAAATTGGAAAATATCCCATCAAGATAGGTAACATTAATACACATTAATTGATGGGTAAAGCAGACAAAAATCAGAAAATCTAAATAATAAGCTGAGTCTAGTGGACACATACAACAACTGCAGGAGAAACATTACTTTGAAATACATGTGAAACATTTACATACATGGAACAAATACTGGGCCACAATGGAAATAAGTTGGAAATTTTTTCAAATAATAACTTTTTAAAGCATTTGGAAATTAAAACATATCTCTAAACAACTGACAGTTCAAAGAACAAAACAGAAATAGGAAATTCGAAAGCATATCACACGGAACATTTGGAAGTTTTAACTTCCAAATTAGAGTAACCTCTAAAGTAAGAGAAATGGAATAAAAAGGCAACATATCAAAATGTGTGAGATGCACCTACAGTGGTAGTTAGAAATTCAAAGCCTTAAAATTTATATTAGAAAAGAAGAATGCTAAGAATTAATGAACTAATCAAAGAATTTCAAAAGATGAGGAAAAGAACAAAAGTAAATGAAAGAAAATAACATAGATGAGGGTACAGATTAAAAGAAAATAGAGAAAATTAACATTACAAAAACTTGGTTCTTTCACAAGACCTCTAGAAAAGAGACCAAGAAAAAAGACATAAATAAGCAATATTAGAAATGAAAAAATGTACACAATTACTGATATTAAGAAAATAAACAGAAATCATTATTTTGAAGAAGCTTATGCCAATAAATTTTAAAATTAAGCACACAAATTCCTAAAAAAGCTTAACTTGTCAAATGACACAAGAAGTCACAGAAAACTTAAATAATTCTACAGCTAATAAAGAAACTACTTCATCAAACTTTATACTTTATAAAATTCTACTAATAAATAAACTACTAAATCCCTACTTTAAAATCTCTCCAAAAAGAAAACTCCAGGATAAGACAGATTTGTCATTGAATTCCGATGCCAAAACTTTACACCAAAACTTAAGAAAAGATTCTCTCTGTGTACACAATGTAAAAAATCGTAATCAAAGTTCTCGTAAATCAAATCCAAAAATATACATTAAGCATCACAATTAAGTTGGGTTTAATGCAGGAATGTCAGATTGATTCAATATTCAAACTTCAATGCTTATCACCACAACAGAATGAAGATGAAAAATCAAATGATTATCAAAACAAATGCAAAAAATGACAAAAATTTAATACCAATCTATGTTAAAATGACAAAACACTTAAAATCTTTAGAAAATTAGGTGTATATATAGGTGTGTGTGTGTGTGTGTATATATATATATATCTCGGATAAAACTGTTGAGTAGTTTTTAAGTAAACTTCTGAAGTCATATTGCCAAGGACAAGATTCAAAGCTAGGGTACACATAATGACTCTAAAACCCAGCCATTCCCACAATACACTAGCAGTGGTCATGAAATTATTTTTGTTCACATACTATCTCCATAAAGATTTTGAAAAATAACATACTCTTTTGAACAGTTCTACATTATAACTCGAATAATTACAGGTTTAACAGTTGTAAATGATGTAATTTCCAGTGTATTTCCTATTGCATATATGCTTTAAATAGAATTCTATTAAAATCTGGAATTTATGAAAATTTATGGGAAATGTCTACTATATAATCCAATTAGCAAAGCAAAGCCTCACTGGCAAACCAATCTACAAAGACTTATTTTCTGTTAGAAAACTTTGGACTTAAATTTTTGACTCAAATGTATGTTAATACATAGGCCAATATCAGCACTTTGCTTCAGAGTTTTCAGAAAGATGATGGATGATAGATAGAGTTTTGTCACTAGTTTGTAAGCTAGTGAAATAAACACCTGCTTCGATACTTTTTATAGGTTTTTGTTTTGCCCTTCTTTGGGAGCTATGTATTCTCAAATAGTCCCTTTTGTTATGCACCCAACGCATCTTCACAAGCTAAAGCATGCACCATAGCAAGAAGTGAGACACTATGTATGTGAGATGTGAGAAGTATGCCTTTATTTTATAAAGTGGAAGATGAGCAATTATGTAATGGAAGCGGAAAAAGAAAAAGAGACTTGGTGTTCTGAAACAGATGGGTTTTAGGAAAGAATATTCAGGGAAGTTGAGGATCTGGAATCCCATTAAACTATATGTATCCACAGACCCCTTGGGATGCCTTCATGCACCACGGGTACAGATACTTCAGTTTGAACACTACTACACTAAATTATCATAATCTTGAGCTTTAGTAGGTGTTTACAAGTGAAATTTACAATTTGCATTTTAACAAAAACATGTTAACCTGATGTTTAAAATTACTCTCAGGTGTAAGCGAATGAAGAAATCTTTAAAAAGGACTCCATGCTGGGGGCTCTGTTTTCTCACAGGGAACATTAGCCATATGGGCGGAGAGGTGTTTTGGATAGGGACAGCGATCATTTTCTCAACCCTCTCCCTTTCCTCCTCACTGGAAGGTAAGCTTGCCAGCTAGGGATCCCAGTCCAGCAGTGCAGAGTGTCAGAACCATTTCTCAGGGCCAGAGCTGCTGCTGAAGTTCCCCGGGACACGACTGCTGGCAAAGGCTGCTTTTAATTATTAGAACTCATTTTCTTGACTGGCTGCTCTGGTTTTACCAAAAACCACATGGGGATAGGTAGGTTAAAAGTCCTAAATCTTCAGGCTTTTCTTTCTGTCCCTACTTCTGACACCCCAAGCATGCCTGGGGAATTCCAAGGCTTCTCAGAACATAGCTCCAAAGGGTATCAATCAGCAGGCTGAGTTCCCCAATCTATGGGACAGAGGCAGTCAGCCAACAACAGGCCTCCAGCCTCATCCCAGCCCCGGCAATTCTAAGTGAGGGTCCTGTCTTGGGTCCCAAGGCCCACTAGACATGAGGCCCTCAGAAGCAGCTATCCCAGGTCTCCCAAAAGCAGCCCAGAGCACACAGGCCTGCCCACCTGCAGCCGGTGCGTCTACTGTGGCAGACACTCCGTGCCTGCACTGAGCCAGAGGTAGTGGACCTAGAGCAGCATGTCTCTGAGCACCCTCACCCAGAGCTGGAGCTTTCACAAGTGCTCCGACTCCAACTGAGTGTGATAACGATGCCTCAGGCAAGGAACTGCAGTGGGACAGAGTACTACAGAGACTCAGAAGACCTGAACTTCTGTACTGGACATAATAAGAACTCCCAAGGAATCCTAGGCAGGCTACACACATCCTTTAGTGTTAGACAAGAGAGAGAAAACCCACCTGGTCATGGGTAAAACCAGAGCAGTCAGTCAGAAAAAGAAAAATTTAGAGTGAAGGAGTAAACATTGCCTAAGACTGTAATATTAATATTCTTCAGGCCAGAACAGCAATTTTCTGAAAATTATTTTTATGGCTCCTAAGCAGCACTTCCAGTGAGTAACTAAAATTAAACAGTTGTTTACAAAACACTCTAAAATATGTTAGAAAATAGCAGGATCACTTCTAGTGTTTACTTATGTGCATTATACATATGTGACTTAAGAATTTTGATGCCAGCTGAGTGGAAAAAGACAACAGAATTTCTCTAGCACAACACTGTAACAGCAATGGGCTCTCTGTTATTACCTGCAGGCAGCTAAGACTGCTTAATATAGCTTTTTTAAAACACAGATGATAAATTATTTAAGTATTTAAATTGAGTATTTAAAACACAGATGATAAATTATTTAAGTATTTAAAATACTAGTTGCTCAAGAGCAGGTAAAAAGCAAACAGCAGAAAGGCACACCTCTACCTCACTTTTTGCTAGTGGTTCTTACATTTACTCAAGTGTACAGCCAGTGAAATAAGCCAGTCGATAAAGGACAAATACTGCATGATTCCACTCCTATGAGATACTTAGTCAAATTCACAGACAGAAAGTAGAATGGTAACGGTCAGTGGTCAGGAGTAAATGAGGATCTGTTTTTAATGGGTTCAGTTTAGTAAGAGGAAAAAGCTGTTGATGGATGGTAGTGTTGGTTACACCACCATGTGAATATGCTTGATGACACTGAACTGTACACTTAAAAATCGTTTAAAGGGAAAATTTTATGTATATTTTACCACAATATTTAAAATAAAGATTTTTTTAATTCATAGAAGAATGAAAAACTCAAAACCTGAGAAACTGAAAAATTTCTATTCATTAACTTAATCTTTTCTGCAATTAAATAAATTGTCCATTATTCTCTTTTATTAGCAGAATATCAGTGCTCTAAGGAATATGACTTAAAAGTCCATACACTGATGCAATACCAATGTCCTGAAAAGATACAGATAAGTCTCATAGGTATTTTTGCAAGCAGACATTTATAATTCTTTTGATATAAAATGATATAGAAATTCCTATATAGGTTTTCTAAATATACATAAACAAGATAAATATAAATGAGTAAAAAAGTATTTAACCCACAGAAAAATGATGTTTCATGAGCCATTGTAAAAATATCTAAGAGCTAATACAAATTTTGTCTTAACACTCTTTCTGCATGAAAAAATAATAGCAAACATATCTAAGAACCAAAAAGTAAGATCTGTTTGTGATGAAAATGTTTGTAATACATTTACTTTCAAAATGCTTTACTAGCTTATTTTAAATAACTGTTGAACAATCCATAAACTTTCTTCTATAACAGGAAATGAATATAAAGTAATTAATGCTTTGTCTTACTATATCAGATATGATGGTGTAGTTTGACAGGGATTTAACAAAATGTTACAAGAATTACTTTGTAAAAAAAAAAAAAGATTTACTTTTCTATATTTTATACTCAAAATGAGAAACTGAAGTTCATGAGGTATGAACTAGTCATAATCCAGAAATTTATTTCCAAATAATTAATCTGAAACTTAGAATACAATATCTCATCAAAAGTGTTACAAATAGTGGTTAGTTTTCCAGCCCACTTAAGTCTGTAAGCTTAAACCTAAGAGTAAACAACTAATTATCAATTCTTTCATTCACCATCACTTTCAAGAGAGTGCCTGAACTTAATAGCACTGAAGATGTACTAATATTCTCAATCTACGATTCCTAAAGAAATACTAAATTGGTCCCTGGGTCTAGACTTCAAGGCAACATTTGGCTGAGCTTCTCTCTTACAAGACACCAAAGTTCTGCCAACTAGTAGAAATTAGGCAGGCTGACCAAAGGATTCAATTCCCTGGCACACATCTCCAGGTGGAGATACATGGTCCAATCAACACTCCCCATCTATCCAGCCAGACACATGGCCCAACAGGACCATGACAAAATTCTCCTGGTTTCTTGCCTTAAACAGGGAGCAAAACAAACTGCCTCAACGGTACTAACGGAGGAGCCAAACATTTTATAAAGAGTAAGCTGACACTCTCCAGTGTGAAGCTGTGATTCTTAAGCAGAAGTGCACATTAGAATCAACAGGAAAGCATTTTAGAAATTCACATACCATTTCCTCATCCTGAGTTAACTGAATCATAATCTCTGGAAGTGATTTAAAAATCACATATATTTTGAAAAAGCCACACGAGTTATTTGGACGTATACCCTAAGTTGAGGCTTCCCTGGTGGCTCAGACAGTAAACAATCTACCTGCAATGCAGGTGATCCAGGTTGTATCCCTGGGTCAGGAAGATCCCCTAGAAAAGGGGATGCCTACCCACTCCAGTATTCTTGCCTGGAGAATGCCATGGATAGAGGAGCCTGGCAGGCTACAGACCAGAGGGTCCCAACAGTTGGATACAACTGAGGGACTCTCTCTCTCTCTCTCTCTCTCTCTCTCTCTCTCTCTCTCTCTCTCTCTCTCTGTCTCTCTCTCTGTCTCTCTCTCTCTCACACACACACACACACATACCCCTACCCTAAGTTAAGAGCCACTGCTTTTGAGGACTTTCACATCTTAAGTAATTGTTCAATAGCCACATATACCTATGAAAGAAAGACCAAATTCACTTTCTTGGTTTCATCTATCTGCTCCTGAAATAAAAGACCCAAATTCCATCCATCTAGTCCTAAAACAACTGGCCCAAACTAGGTAAAGAGACCCCATTAAAAAGTCACAATGAAGGCTTTTCAGGATTTGGTGCTGTTTTTCTTGAAGAGTGCCAGGTAATTCCATACAAATTCTAACCTCTAAGTCCCACATGCTCCTGTCATCTACCATGGAAATATCAATTGAGAATAAAATCTAAGAAACTCCATCTTTGTCTCTGTCTCAGACTGGTATGAGAAAGGAGCAATCTTATTTTTGCACTAGTCAAATGATTTTGGCACAGCCTAGTTAAAACTGCAGGCTTCCCTTGTAGCTCAGTCGGTAAAGAATCTGCCTGCAATGCAGGAAACCAGAGTTCAATCCCTGGGTCGGCAGGATACCCTGGAGGAGGGCATGGCATCCAACTCCAGTATTCTTGCCAGGAGAGTCCCATGGAGGGAGGAGCCTGGTGGGCTACAGTCCATGGGGTCGTAAGAGTGAGACATGACTTAGCAACTAAACTACCACAATAAAACTGCAACATAGCCTGCTTCTGAGCAGCTGGATGTAGATACAGGGGGGTAAAAAAAAACCACAATCCCACTAGCTGATTAAACTTATCACCACGTGTGTCATGTGAACACAACATTCCTGACGATCTCTATACCTCTCGTTAGGATGGCATCACTGACTTGATGGACGTGAGTCTGAGTGAACTCCGGGAGTTGGTGATGGACAGGGAGGCCGGGCATGCTGCGATTCATGGGGTCGCAAAGAGTCGGACACGACTGAGCGACTGAACTGAACTGAGCATGGTCACCTCATATCCTCTAAAATCACTATTTCATACTGTGCAGAAAAGAGGTGGCACTGCAGGCCTAAGGCTCCTATTCTTAGAAAGACCTGCTGGCAAGGCTGGTCCTTGCCTCAAGTCTGGGAACTCGGGTGTGGGAAGCGTCCTCTCAATCCTGACAGGAGTTAGTGGCTCAATGTGCTTAAACTGTGTAAACAATATGGCTTAGGCTGAATACTTGTGTTCTGGGCATCTGGAATTTTGTACGTGCTAGTCAGAGTGAGCCCATGTTACCAAGCTCCAAGAAAAATCTTGGGCAGTAAGCTTTTCTGAGTTTCACTCATTAAACATTGTTGGTAGTCAACACTTCACACATGATGTCATAGTACACTGTTGAAGGGATTAATAGCGTCTTAGGTGAACTATGGGAGAAGATTCTTGGAAGCTTCTGGTTGGTTTCCTCTGCCTTCGCCCCATGAGCTTTTCGTCTTTACTGATTTTGCTTTGCAGCTTTTTGTTACAGTAACCATGACTATGACTACATGCTGAGTTCTGTGAGTCCTGCTAGTGAAGCACCTAACTGAGGGGTAATCTTGGGGACCCTGTCAAACACATCTCCTCTCTCCTGAAATTTCCAATAACTCCCACCACTCTCAGCTGATTACTCTGTCTTAAATATTAATGAATTAACAGGAGCAATCAGAAGTGAACTCCTTTCTCCTCCCACAACCCTGTAACTGTACCTTGTGCTCTGCCTCTACAATATATACATATATGCATATAAGTGCCCTGCTTCAGTCAAAGACCAATCCCTGTATTTATTCTCCTCTTTCCTATATCATAAATCTCTGTCTCCTCAGTGGATCACTTCTATCAACCATAGTTTTCCCCCATGCTTAAAAACCCTCCCTAATCCCATGTCCCCTCTAATTACCACCAAAATTCTTTGCCCCCTCCATCACAGTGAAAGCTTTGTAAAAACTGTCCATATAATTGTCTATATACATATACATAAACACATATACGTGTGCTTATGTGTGTGTCTTCCACTTTGCTCCATTTTCTCACCTGACTCAATTTAGACTTGGGCCTGCATCCTAGCCACATCACAACATGTGACAGTCCCTTCTTCTGAAGCTAATTTTGACTTCCTGACAACATGTTCTCCTGGTTTCTTCTATCTCACTACCACTCTCCATTTCTGGCTCCTCAACTGCTCAAGCTTTAAATTTTGAACGCTTTCAGAGTCAGCCCTTAATCTTTTTCTTTTTCTTATCTACACATTAAAAATTCTCATCTAGTCCCATGGTTTTACCTATAAGCAGATGAATCTGAAGTTTGTATCTCCAGTCCTAACCTCTGAAACAACTATGTTTCCAGACTAACATATCAGCTACCGACTATTTCAAACGTGGCCAAAACAGAATTCTTAATTCTCACCCTACTCCACTTCTCAGGGATAACAGTCTGACTTTCTAGATGACTCAGTGACAAAGAATCCCCACCTGCTAAGGCAGGAGACACAAAAGACGAGGGTTCAATCCCTGGGTTGGTTAGAGTCCCTGGCACAGGAAAAGCCAATCCACTCCAATATTCTTGCCTGGACAGAGGAATCAGGTGAGCTACAGTCCATGGGGTCAAAAAGAGTCAGACATGACTAAACAAAATGGCAATACAACTGAGTAGTTGTGATTAAGACTGTGAGCTCTAAAATCACATTAAATGGTTTAGACCTTGACACCACCACTTAATATCCCAGTTTCCTCATCTATAATATAAGAATAATGCTACTTTCTTCATAAGGTTGTGCTGATTATTATTAAATTGGATAATCCATGAAAACTGCCTAAACAGTACCTGGCACACAGTAAATAATCAATATTAGCTATTGTTATTCAGCTGGTTGCCCAGAGCAAAACCATGGGTCATTCCATGACTAATGATCTAAATTATGACCCAAAACACCCTGTCATGTCAAACTCTTATTTTCTTTAGCACTCCTAGAAATAGCTAAAGTAATCCTATTTATTTACATGTTTATTTCCTGAATTCCCCCAAAATTTTGATGTAAGTTTCACGATAGCAGAGACCCTGCTTGCCTTGGTCATTGCTGGATGATACCTACCACATACCTGATATGCCATAAATACTTGTTTAAATGAATTAATGGGTGCACTCCAAAATCTTTCTATCATAACAAGAGACTACAAATCCTAAGGCTACTTATGCTTTGGTAGAAAGCAATTTCCAAGATTCCTTGCTTTAAAAACAAATACATATTCAATGGCTTCCTACTGTCCAGAGTCAAATTCAACTTATGTAGTAATACTTCTCAAATGGCCCCAACCCACCATTCCAACTATATTTCCCACTATTCCCTGACTCTGCTTCAAAGCACATGCCTTTGAGCTTTCCTGCCTCCATACTCTAGCTCCACTGTTCCCTTCCATCTAAAATGCCCTTCCTCCTACCTCTAATTCACAAAATGCTATTCTAAGGATCAGCTTAACTGATCCTTTTTCACTCCCTACTCTCCTTATCAAAAGTAATCCCTCTTGTGCTTCCTTTAGTACATTTATATTCTGCTTAATTCCTTGAGGGTAGGAACCACATACTGTCCATCTTTATTGTTCCCATACTCTATTATAGACATAATAATTCCCACACTCCATTATACATATAATATTTATTGTGTACAATTAATATTTAAGAATTAACTTTAAACAGACCTCCTAACCACACCATCTGGAGATATCACTAACAATAAAGATACACTGGAATTTATTTGTGTCAGAGATACAAGGAGAGCTGATTCTTGGTGTGACATATATAAAAAGACAATTAATAATTAAGATTATTCATTTTAGTTGCCAAATGAGCACCACAAACAAATTTTACAGGCATTGAGAGGAATAAGCCAACAAAAGATGTCATGGCTTATGCTCCAATTAAAAATAAATTTAAAAAAAAGATGGAATGGCTGAGAAAAGTATCATTTTAATGACCATCTGCAATCTTGAAGTTAAAATTTAATTGTATATATCTATAATGCATCCTTTTCTCTGTTCTATACAGCAACACTGGCTCAGAATCCTTAAATCAAAAACACACATTAGAGAAGGCATTACTTAGAGGTGGTCAGGGAAAAGGCAAAGAACACCGTAAAACTTTACTGTGGCACTAATAATGCCTAAAGAAATTGCTATAAACTGCTCAAAACCACAGTGCCAACTGTAGTAGAGACTGCTTGTGGTTTACCCAGAACCCAGCCACTCTTTCTAAACAGAATCCTAGTATTATTATCTATACTTCCCTTACATAGCCTATGTATCCTCAATAATCTCACCAAAGTAACCACTAGTTCAAAAACAGACATGTTTTCTCATTCTGGCTATTCAGACTACAGGGGAGATTTCAAGGGTATTTCTATGAAAGGTAGGCTTGTCCCTCTTGAAAGGGCTATAGGAAGCCACTTCTCTCTGTCTCTGTCTCTCAACCGCTCTCTTCTCCCACTTAAACAAGGGATCATGTTGCTCCAGTGCCATCAGTACCGCAGTCTCGAGGGAAAAGTCTTAAGAGAAGCCAATGCTACAGCCGTGGTGAGTACAAAGATACAATAATATAGAAATGATATAGAATACAGTCTACATAGAATAATGTAGAAAAGAAGATTATGATAATTCGATGTTGATGACAACTAATGCTGAGGGTGTTCTATGTGCCAGGCACTGGTCTAGTACCATATGTGCAACATTTTAGTCAATCTTCACAACTCTGTGAAGTATATATAATAACTATCACCACTTTTAGAGATGAAGAAACTGAGGAACAAAGAGGTTCATCAATATGTACCATCGCTTTGTCATGTTAAGTGGAAAAAGGAGAATATAAAAATACCAGAAGTGTTTCCATTTAGAAAGCTAAATGTGCATATAAAAAACAACCATAATAAGAAGGTACAAAAATGACAAAAGCTGCTATGTCATAGTGGCAAATTTTTTCTACTTTTTAAAAAATTGTGGTGGCCACTTATATATTAAGAACAAATAATTTTAAAGTGTAATTTACAAAACATATATATAAATTAATCCCCTCAAACATTGCACACAAAGGGAAACCAAATTAATATAATTGGAAAGGCGTATCAATTAAATTCAGATCTATAAAACCAAAAATCTCAAGTTAACCTCAACTTAAACAAAATAAAAATGTATTTCTTTTTCAAACAAAAGAAGTCTGAAGGTAAACAGTCCAAGGCTGGTAGGGCAGTCTGACAAAGTTGTCAAGGGAATCAAGATGCTTTCACCTCCTACTACGTCATCCTTGGAGCATAGCCCTCATGCGTCCATCCTTAAGGTTCAAGCTCAGAAGATATCACCTGACATGTTCTCTGTATAGCAGAAAGGAGTAAGTGGGGAAAGTTTACCTTTTAATGAAGCTCCTGATAAAACATATCACTTTCACTTAATGTCTAATGTCCGAAACTAGTCCTGTGTCCAAACCTAACTGCAAAGAAAGCTAGAAAATACAGTCAACTGAATATTATTAAAGAAGAGGAGCCCGCTCAAAATTCTAACAGCCTTTTTTAACAGAAATGGAAAAGCCAAACTTCAAATTCCCATGGAATTACAAGGGGCCCAGATTAATTAAAAGTCTTGAAAAAGAAGAACAAAGTTGGAGGGCTCACTCTTCCTAATCTCAAACTTATTACAAAACTATAGTAATCAAGGTTCTGTGATACTGACATAAGAACTGACACACAGACCAATGGAATAGAACTAAAAAGTCCAGAAATAAACCCATACATTTATGGCCAACTGCTTTTTGAAAAGGGTTTAAAGTTCATTTGATGGATAAAGAATAATCTCTTTAAGGAATTATGTTGGGAAAATAGGATTTCCACATGTGAAACAATGAAGTTAGACTTCTACTTCACACCATATACAGAAATTAACTCCAAGTGGATCTAATTAAAAATAAGAGCTAAATGGCAACCCACTCCAGTATTCTTGCCTGGAAAATCCCATGGACGGAGGAGCCTGGTAGGCTACAGTCCATGGGGTTGCAAAGAGTTGGACATGACTGAGTGAATTCATTCACTCACTCGCAAACCGTAAAACTCTAGGAAGAAAATATAGAGAAAAATCTTCATGATATTGGACTTGGCAATGATTTCTCAGATATGGCACCACAGGCAGAGGAAACAAAAGACAAAATAAATAAACTGGACTTTGTGAAAACAAAAACACTTTGTGCATCAAAAGACAATTATCAACAGAATGAAAAAAGGCAAAGCACAGAAAGGGAGAAAATGTTTGCAAGTCATATATCTGATAAGAGCTTAATATTCAGAATACATACAGAAGAACTCTTCAGCTTCTTCAGTACAGAAGAACTCTTCAATCTCAACAACAACAAAACAAACAACTCCATTTAAAATACTGGCAAATGACCTGAATAGATACTTCTCTGAGGAACATATGCAAATGGCCAATAAGCACATGAAAATCCGCCACTAATCATTTGGGGAAGGCAAATTAAAACTACAATGAGATACCATTTCACACATACTAGAATGGATACAATAAAAAAATGTCAAGCTACCAAGTGTTGACAAAAATACAGAGAAACTGAAACGTTAGTAAATTTCTGGTAGGACTGTGCAATGGTACAACTGCTTTGGAAAACAGTTTGGCAATTCCTCAAAAATGTTAAACACAGAATTACTATATGACCCAAAAAATCCACTCCTGGATACACGTCCAAAAGAATTAGAAACAGGAAATCAAACAGATATCTATATACCCATGTTTGATGCAGTATTATTCATGATAGCCACAAAGCAGAAACAACCCAAATGTTCATTGAAAGATGGATGGATAAAAAAATGTGGTAATATACATACAATGGTATATTATTCAGCCTTAAATACAAATGAAATTGTGATATATGCTACAAAAAGGATGAATCTTGAAGACATTAAGTGAAATAAGCCAGATACAAAAGGATAAATACTGTATGATTCAACTTTTATGAAACATCCAGAATAGGCAAATTCATAGAGAAAGAAAATAGATTACAAGTTGCCGAGAGCTTCGGGGAGAAGAACATGGAAAGTATTGCTTTATTAGTACAGAGTTTCTGTTTGGGGTGATGAAAATTTTCAGAAATAGACAGCTGTGATGGTTACAAAACATTGTAAACATGTCACTGAATTATACATTTTTAAATGGTTAAAACAAATTTTTGACATGTTTAGCCACCAAAAAAAATTGGTAAAAAAAAAAAAAAGAAGAACAAAGGGAGACAGGAAAATGGGGGAAACCAGAGAGATTACTGTGTTTTTCATCCATCTCAGAAACAAATACACACACACACACACACACACACACACACACACACACACACTCATGTTTAGTAAGAATTTCAGGCAGCTACAATTTTCAAGGGTCCTTCCCTCCCCAGAGTTGTACTGTGACTCCAAATTCAAATATATTTCCAAAGCACTGGTAACAAGGAGCATTTAGAGCACATCCAAAACACATACACAAACACAAAATAATCACAAGTTTAATTATAATCAAACAGCACCAGAATTCAACCACTATAACTGCCTTTACTCACGCTGTATTATTTTTGTAGTAATAATCTAAAGTAACAACCTAATAACGTCTTTTTAGTTTTAATAATTTAGCTAAATATGTGAATAAACCAGATGGCATTCATATAGCCATATCTGCTATACCCTAAAAACTCAAAAGGAAAATTAATCAAAACTAAGCTGAGTTTTCCTTGGAAGAAAAGCTGTAACAAACCTAAACAGCACATTAAAAAGAGACATTACTTTACCAACAAAGGTCTGTCTAGTCAAAGCTATGGTTTTTCCAGTAGTCATGTATGGATATGAGAGTTGGACTGTGAAGAAAGCTGAGTGCTGAAGAACTGATGCTTCTGAACTGTGGCACTGGAAAAGACTCTTGAGAGTCCCTTGGACAGCAAGGAGATCAAACCAGTCAATCCTAAAGGAAATCAACCCAGAATATTCATAGGAAGGACTGATGCTAAAGCTGAAGCTCCAATACTTTGCAACCTGATGCCAAGAGCCAACTCATTGGAAAAGACCTTGATGCTGGGAAATATTGAAGGCAGGAGGAAAAGGGGTCGACAGAGGACAAGATGGTTGGATGGCATCACCAACTCAATGGACATGAGTTTGAGCAAGCTCCAGGAGATAGTGAAGGACAGAGGGGTCTGGCATGCCCCCATGGAGTCCATGGGGTCGTCCATGGGGTCGCAGAGAGTCAGACGCGACTGAGCAACAAAGCTGAGCTAAACACACTGGTCATCTATAAAACTCCATCTCCAATATGCTGGAATAGAGTCATATTTAAAGGCATGTAAATACTAGCCTTTACATTTTGGAGGCTAGTATCTTTTAGAAATGGACAACAGTTAATCATAGTGAAAATCCTTCTGTGAAAGGACAGTAGTAAACTGAACTAAACATTTTCTCGGTATTTTTTCAGAAAGTTTTCCAAACTTTCAAAATGAGAAATTCTGACTCCAATATAATTTGAGTAACACGCAGAGAATTTTAGGGGAAAAAATTTAGTCCAAACAGCTTTACCTGAAAATTCTTAGTATTGGGGCTTTTAAAAATCTAAGTAATTTCTATTTCAAAAACTACATACTCTTACAAAAATCATCTTTGTATATTTCAGAATTGAAATGTAAAGTAGATACTGCTACAAAGGAAATATTACTATTGCTACAGGAAAAATTCCTTCATTATTTCCAAATAGCAGCTATATGACATCATTTCCTTTTATCTCTGTTTTTTGAAAATGGGATGGTTGAAATTTTATTTTTTATAGCATACCTAATTGAAAACAAAATGATACTAGGCTATTATAAATATTTCATTCTAACCCTGGGTAACTATTTTAAACTATGGACGCTGCTATCTAGGAATTCTGGTTAGAGCTACTTTCAATTATTTTGATTCTAAGTAAAAGCATTGTATCCAGAAACTGAAAAATGATCACCAATTTAAGATTTAAATTGTAGTTTACAGCAATACTATTTTTAATGTTTTTTCTCCTTTAGATGAAATGCAAGAATAAGTACAGAATGTTTTAAGTATACAATCACCAACAAAACAAGTTACTAACAGTCTGGAAAACAGTAAAAATGACCTTCAACAGCAGCAATGCATTCAACAAAAAAATCAGGAGAATAATCTCTCATGTAAGGAAACAAAGTACTGAATAACTGTTTAGCCCTTTGGGCTGCTATAATAAAATACCACAGATCTATTTCTTAAATTCTGGAAGTTAGAACTCCAAGACCAAGGTGCCAGCACAGTGGTCTTCTGTGTCCTCACATAGTGGAAGGGTTCGCAAGCTCTCTGGGGCCTCTTTTATTATAAAGGAACGAATAATCCCATTCAGAGAGGTTCCACAAAGGCCTCACTTCCTAATGTTATCATCTTTAGGGGTTTGGATTTTAACATATGAATTCTGGAGGGACACTTAACATTCAGACCTCAGCAGCAATTCAATAATAATTTGTTTTAGAGTGTGTTTTTCAAGTATCCTAGAGTTCAAATTAAACAAGGAAATTATCCCCTGAAAACCTGACCCAGGAGTAGTTAGAACATAGTCCAGTTTCCCACTAAGTCCTACTGCTCAGTAACTACCTGAAACAAACTTCTCATAACCCAGCCCTAAAACAGGTATGAAAAGGGTAACTCAAATTATTTAGGTTTAAAAAAATTTTCTCTGTGAAATATTAAAATTTATTTCAAAAAGATCTGATTTAATATGAGGCATTTCCTTGCATTTACAAGGTCCAACAGGAATTTCAGAAGACTCAAGAGAGGCAGTGTGCTTAGTTGCTCAGTAGTATCCAACTCTTTGTGACACCATGGACTGTAGCCCATCAGGCGCCTCTATCCATGGATTTTCCAGGCAAGAACACTGGAGTGGGTTGCCATTTTCTCCAGCGCATCTTCCCGACCCAGGAATCGAACCTACATCTCCTGCACTGGCAGGCAGGTTCTTAACCACTGAGCCACCAGGTAAGCCTACAAGAGAAGCTGAGTACTGTTAAAACAAAGCTATCCTGCAGCTGAGTATCTGACAAGCATTCTGATGTCTGTTGTCATAATACCTGGTCGCTTACTACTTTATAGAAGTGATCATTTCATCCATCTTTCATATCATTTGTATAATTTAGTTTATTGATCTACTAGAGTTCTTTTGTTGTGTGTTCAATTCCATAAACATTGAGTAATATGTGTGCCTTATGTAACTTCATTAATGTAATTACATAGAATTTACCCTACCTTTTCCTAAGATAAAGACTATTCATAAAGTGCCATCGATAAGAACAGAGCAATCACTAAAGAAGAAAAAAGACTATCTGCTCAAAAATAAACTGATAAACTTTAAATCTCCTATTTACCGTATCCAGTTTTGAGCTCCTTGGTTAAGGACTTAGAAAAAAATTTGAAAATGAGATTAATGAGGAAGGATTAAAGGAACAGGGACTACATAACTCTTCAAAAACTATTTTTTAAGTATTCATGTTTATTAGTTATTCATAAACACAGATTCAATTGCCAATTAAGGTTCAAGAAAACCACCAGGCCCTAGTAAGTACCTTCACCCTCACCAAAAGCCTTTCCCTTTCTGTACCAACCTCCCAACACAGTTACAGCATAACCTTATTCACTGTTTCCATTCCTGTAACATGATGTATGACCATTATCTACACAAATCTTTTTCTTAATAACTGCTTTCTCATTTGCTTCATTTTCCAAGCAACTCTAAGCTCTCCTCAGATTTCTGAATATCGTCTCAAGATATTCACTTGTATCAGATATTAAAGAAGTCTCTCAGGGAGATTTCTTTGCTGCCTCTTATCTGGGCTGACTGACCTCTGTGCTCCATGCAATCACTCTGTATTCTCCCTTCACCATCATCCTAGGAAATCCTTTCTTCTCTCCCCTCTACTGGATCTCCTACTAGGAGATATCCTATATTTTCTCATCTTAATTTCCTCTCTCGTTTAGTTGGGGCTAGAGCATCCAACTCATCACAGTTCGTCTATGTCTCTCCTGGTTTCAGCACAAGTCGATATATTAAGAAAGTCCCTAGTTCCAGGTAAACCTGGATGGTGGGTTATCTTACTGGGAGTCCACGGGTTGCAGGCGAAACATTTTTTGAAGACCTGCAGCTCTTAACATGTCCTCATCCCACCTTCACACCTGATTGAGAATACGGATGGCTACAGAATTCCAGTTTGGAAATCTTTTTCGTTCAGAACACTATCATCTAGCTTCCAGTGTTGCTCCTGAGAATTCCAGAGCCTTTCTGATTCCTGATCCTTTGTATTGATTAGTTTCTTTTCGGAAACCTTTTGAGTCTATTCTTTGTCCCCAGAGATCTGGAATCTGCACAGTGAACTGGCTGTAAATCTTGGTATGAATCTATTTCCACCCCTTGTGCTGTACTTGGTGGGGCCTCTCTGTCTAGAAATTCATGTCCTTCAATTCTAGAATATTTTCCTAGAGGTTCCTCCCCTCCGTCCTCCCAATTGGAATTCCTATTATTCAGACCTCTTAAACTGGTCCTCCAGTGTTCTTCTCTTCTATCCCTTTGTGATTTTTGCTCTATTTTCCAAGAAACTCCTTGTTTTACCTTCCAGGTCTTGAACTGAGGTTTTCATTTTAGCTATCACATGTTTAATTTCAAAGGATTTTTTTTTTATTCACTTTTATTCCTTTTTAGGACATCCTGACTCATGACTTACTTCATGGTCCTTCTCTTATCTCTGAGAATATTGATAGCTTTTTTGAAATTATGCTTTCTCTGCAGATGCTGTTTCACATAAGGTGTTTTTTCCCTGTTTTTCTGTTCATCTGCAGTTATACTTATTTCCTTACAGGCTTTCTTCAGATATCTGACAATCCTTGGTTTTCTATTAGGTTTGAGAAAATGAAAGAGCTAATCAAAGCTCTGAAGCCCTGGGTGAAGCCCACTGATAATGAACTGCACTGAAGTGTGATTGCCTAAGCCCTTTGCTGAGGAATCCCTGATATATCTATATCTTAATCCTTGATTTTGGAGCTGGTCAGATGCTTGAGACACTTCTCTAACCTCCTGCCTTTGTGATAAAGGCCTAGTTGTCCACATTCTGGTAGTCAAGCAAAAGTAAATAAACATGTATTTACTCTCCTGTTTTCAGTATGAAATGCCAATCCTAAACTATGCCTAATATCACTCAACACAAAGAACCTCTGTTTTACTGAAAATGAACATCCAATCTTTGAGGAGGAAAGACAGGAGCCAGGCGGCATGGAGGAGGAGAGGGGCACTAAAGCTCCTACTATTTGCGCAGCAGTTTCAATGGATCATCCACATTTTAGCTTCACCCCTACCTCAACTTTCACAGGTTCCTGACAATACCAACATCTAAGACTTTTGAGGATTCTGCCAAGTAAAAGGGATTGCTTTACACAATTAACAACTTAACACTGGACGTTCTCAGATGTGCTAAATCAGCAGTTATCACCCGTCTACCTGCTTTTTCCGCTTCCAATATTTCACCGTATCCTCCCATTTTTCTCATCCTTGAAGATTCATGACTTTTTAAAAATTCCTTCACTGTAATTTTAATGGGGTTGCAGAAGAAAATGCAACTAATTTGTGTGTTCAACTCATTATCACCAGACTATGCTGAATGTTGTGCAAATAAACACACACTCAGTGTAAGAAAGTTTTATCTTCAAAAACTAGAGATTATTTGCATTTTATCTTATTCCTTTAAATAGTAGCATCCTCTTCTCCTTACCTTTACCGTGATTAAATACTTATAGACTGTCAACTGCTAAGGGAGGGGATGATAAACCACTACTTATAAGAAATCTCTTTTGAAATAAAACAGGATACATCAGTGAGAAAAGAAATCAACGGAATACTAATAGCTAAAAAATAAGCAAGTAAAAGATTTGATTAGTAGAAGATTCAACACTTTATATATAAAATACAGTCTAGGAAACACTAGGGTATACTGTGAATTTTCTTCATGCTTACTATCAGTCCACAACATGCATTTATGGGTGCTACATAATCTTTAGTCCACAAAACATCCTAAGTGAATGAATACCAATAATTTTTCAGGATTATTTTCATCTTCTGAGTTGAGGTCTAGAACTCTACCACTGATGTGCAGGTTGGAGCTTTATAAATACAAAAATAAATCATAACTACCCATTTCATAATATTTGCTGTTGGTGATAAAAATATGCATGAACTCAATATTTACTGAAAAACAGTTCTGTTAATAAAAACAAAATGTGACAATGCAAAATATCCTAAGAGAAGGAATAAGATGCTGTCTGCATAGTCAGACATCAGAAGGAAAGACACCTCTGATGCCAATATAATTCAATAAAACATTATAAGTTATGTTTGTCAACAGTAAAATAAAGTTATTTACATCCCTGTATAACTATACATGCCAACTAAACTTTCAAAACTAGCATTTTATCTTCCTTTATCATAAGTCCCAATAGAAACTTCAAAACCAGAATGAGAAAAAAGACAACGTAATTTAACTATCAGTTCAGTTCAGTCACTCAGTCGTGTCCAACTCTTTGCAACCCCATGAATCGCAGCATGCCAGGCCTCCCTGTCCATCACCAACTCCCAGAGTTCACTCAGACTCACGTCCATCCAGTCAGTGATGCCATCCAGCCATCTCATCCTCTATCGTCCCCTTCTCCTCCTGCTCCCAATCCCTCCCAGCATCAGAGTCTTTTCCAATGAGTCAACTCTTCGCATGAGGTGGCCAAAGTACTGGAGTTTCAGCTTCAGCATCATTCCCTCCAAAGAAATCCCAGGACTGATCTCCTTCAGAATGGACTGGTTGGATCTCCTTGCAGTCCAAGGGACTCTCAAGAGTCTTCTCCAACACCACAGTTCAAAACCATCAATTCTTCTATAAATCACCAGAAAAAGAAAATTCTAAACCAACCTTCAACCTTTTGGAAGAGTAAGCTATTATTATTATCTCAGTTTTCCACTGGTGATAAAACAGACTTAGAGAAGTTAAGTAACTTGCTTAAATCAACCAGCCCATAACCAAGGGAGCCAGTTTGAAACCCAAGTCCCTGCTATTGTTTAGCATATAGGTTTAGAACAGAAATATTTCAGGGTGAGGTATTCCACTGTAGATCTTCACCATGGAAACTCTAAGTATTAAATTTGATTAAGCTTTTATCACTATGAATAGAACAAAGTGAATAGAAGTGTTTTTTTGTAGATTAAGTCTACAGTGATGCGTAAGCAATTTGAAATAAAAATCGAATGACTGCATGACTGAACTCATGTATTCTTAAAAGACTGTTTTCAACCACATAGGTAGGTATTTAGATTAATTAGATCAGGGTTGAGAGGAATAGTCTTGATGAGGAAGAATTAAAGAGAAAAATTAATGTATGTCAGTAGTGAGTGGGAAAAAAGACTAATTGATCCTGTAAGTTATTTATCTTTAAAATCAAGTCAAATTACTCTCCAGTATTATTATCTACCACTCTATACTCAGAATAGAAGTTTATAGTAATCACAGAGTTCTACTTGCTCACAGAGTGTTGAAACAGCACCAATTATATATGGCTTCCTCTTTAATAAAAGTACTGTATATTCTGGCTTCTTTGCAATACATAAATAGGTGCTGGCACTTGAAACCCATAGTTTCACAGATGCAAATAAACAGTAAAGTTCCCACACTAATCCTAAAGTCTGAAACCAACAGCTTAGCAAAAACATTATAACCTTACAAAAAACAATACTTAAAACTATAATGAATCCTGAAATTGCATGTCCATGATCTTTTCCTCTGAAATATCACAAAGTAATGAAAATAACTAAAGCTTCAAAAAGATACGGTGAGAACTTCTGAATTTGTTGTGAATGCCTATAGCTGAATAGCAAGTTGATATGAGAGCAAGAAAAGGTCATAAACAGAGACCTATCAGTAATGTCTAGGACTTTAGACGCTAACAGCACTGATCCATTATTGTATTTAATTTCATTCTGCTTTATGGGGTACTTTTCCTGGACGCAAATGCTCACCAGCCTCGCTCATGTCCTACTCCACCATGATTAAGTTTATCTTCCAGTTATTGTGACTATCACACAGGAGACAAAAGTTCACAACCACTAAGTAAAATCTAACTTACTCAGATGTGGATTTTCTCTCCAAACCATACCGTGTTCCAAAATTTCCCTGAAAATTAACTCTTTCTATCCCTGACACAAGGGACACCATGACTTCATACTCAAAGAGCATCTCCCAAAGGGTGTTCCATGGAACACTGGCTTCCATCCACCTTCCCCAAAACATAAAAAATTTCAGGATAACCCACAATATTTCTAATGTTTAATTTTGTTCAAAATACTTTCCCGTATTTATTTAGCCACATAAACCTTCTCCCCTCCGAAAGCACCTATTCATATCCCAGATTTCCAGAACCCACTTAAAAACTAGGGAGGAGGCTAGAGTAAAGAAACCCTAACTCCCAACAGAACAGTTCCTGTGAGGAAGAATTAATGGGCAAATAGTGAGACTGGAAAGTGGAGAGTCAGGTCTTTGAGCCTCCTGTTAACTATGAAAGCCAAAGTGCTACTTTCCTACAGGAGCAGATAAAGAAGCCCTAGAATGGGAGGAGGGGTACTGGCCAATAGAGGCTCATAGCTATTAATTGGAAGAAGTGGAGAACGCAGAGGGGAAGTATGGAGCAACTAGCTGAGAAAAGCAATTCTGTTACTCTGGTCAGTATCAAAGGGGGAAAAAGGAAATCCCCTGGATCTGGAAAGGAGTTTTATATGCAGTGATAACAAAAGACAGTCATTGATATGTCTGGGATGACCTGTATTTATAGTGCGGGTCATTCAAAAAAAAAACCTTTATGGAAAGAAGTTCTTGACTCAAGACACGCAAAATCTGCTGAGCAATTCTTCGTATTAGCTACTGAAACTTGAAGGCAACCTCACTGGAAGTTTTGTGAGTAACAAGGGATGAGACCATGAGTAACAAGGGACCCAGCAAACCTTGCTCACCTGTATCTACTGTAACATGCATCTGGAGTACTGGGAAGGCATAAACAGAAACTACAACCAATATCTGTAGGTCATATCCCTCACATTTGACAAGTTACAGAACTTTACAGTCAATGGAAGTCAACATCCAGGAGCCCAAAGTCAGAGAAGGAAAAATGTGAAAAGAAAGGAAATGAACCATCAAAGACAAAACAAATGAGTGAATTCACCTGTCTATTAATTTCTAAATTAAAAGTATCCAGTTATTCACAAATCAGCCTGAAGTAGCAACCCAGGAAAACAGTATATTCATGCTCATTATCTCATTTTTCCTCTCTCCTATTCTCCTTCTCTCCTTCCAAGTATCTTATCCCTATCTAAGTTCCTTTTCTTTAAATTCTTCAGTCTGTCCCTAATTTAAACACTTGTGCTTTTTGAAAAGAATAAGTATGTCCATAATCTTTACACTGTTAAACAGCCAACATGCTTTAGTATCATCTACCCTAGAATTCTAACTCTGCTCATTCCAATCTTCAGTAAAATATACAAGAAAATACAGGAATTCTGTATAATAGTTATTCTTTCAACACATGGCTACTTAGTATTTTCTATTCTAGTATATTTAATTTTTTAAATGCTAGCTGGACTTAGTAAACTGATTCTAAAACCTATCAAAACCAATAGGATGAAATCAGCAATATATACAATATACTGGCAATAAGTGAACATGAAGAGAAAAGGTTTGGGGAGAATTTTTTTTACTACCATAGAAGAGGAGTACAGTAAAATATTAATTTGCAACAAGCTCAGTTCTTTTACTTTAAAGTAGCCTGAGCTTACTATCTAATATTAGTCAAGTCCCAGGAATTATTTCATAAAATTTCCAAAATTATTTCATAAAATTTCCAACATATTATGCTATTTGTGTTTACACCACTATGCTTAGGTATATCCTACATTTTCTTTTTTTTAATAGTTGATAGTATTTTTTTTTCTTTTTTTAATTGTATTGGTTTTGCCATACATCAACATGAATCCGCCACGGGTGTACACGTTCCCCATCCTGAACCCCCCTCCCACCTCCCTCCCTGTACCATCCCTCTGGGTCATCCCAGTGCACCAGCCCTGAGCATTCTGTATCCTGCATCGAACCTGGACTGGCGATTTGTTTCTTATATGATATTATACATGTTTCAATGCCATTCTCCCAAATCGTCCCACCCTCTCCCTCTCCCACAGAGACCAAAAGACTGTTCTATACATCTGTGTCTCTTTTGTTCTCTTGCATACAGGGTTATCGTTACAGTCTTTCTAAATTCCATATATATGCGTTAGTATACTGTACAGGTGTTTTTCTTTCTGGCTTATTTCACTCTGTATAATAGGCTCCAGTTTCATCCACCTCATTAGAAGTGATTCAAATGTATTCTTTTTAATGGCTGAGTAATATCCATTGTGTATATGTACCACAGCTTTCTTATCCATTCATCTGCGGATGGACATCTAGGTTGCTTCCATGTCCTGGCTATTATAAACAGTGCTGCAATGAACATTGGGGTACACGTGTCTCTTTCAATTCTGGTTTCCTCGGTGTATATTCCCAGCAGTTGAAATAAGTTCCTAAAATTATTATTGTTATTCTTGACATCCCTGTTCTCACTCATGGAGCAATGTATCCTTTTGAAAAGAAAGAAATAGAAGAGAAGTGGAAATATAATGGCCACCACTTATGAACATGCTTCTATCATGTGCCAGCATTGTGTGAGATCAAATAATTGTACTTATTATCACTCTTAGAAGAGACTAGATTATTAGGTGACTAGTATAAAGGAAACTACCCAACCTATATTTCTGGTGACATTTATGATGATCCTAATTGAGGACTTAAATAAACCTAATTATGTGTATTAAATGAACTCTTTGATAATTTGGTATGATTAATAAACTCTACTTAGGAAAAGCTAACAATGAAGAACAGTATAAATGAAAAACAAAGAAAAGATTCAGATTTCTGTAATTAGGCCATCATCACCTCCCTTAACAGACCTACACATCAAAAAATGTGAATAAGCTTTAAAACTACTCTAACAAAATGAAAAGTTTAAACCACAGTACCTACTGATGTACTCTAGTAACAAGTTTATTAACCATTCAGGCTATTTTATGTGTGTGTGCATACACTGAATAAACCATAAAATTACTGTTGTTAAAGGATAATTTAAACGAAATATTGTAAACTCCAATATTCAGAAAGCATCAAAATACAGTTAGCCACATACAGTCTGGCTTTTTTTTGAGTAATATTATCTTTCCCCTATTTTTTAAGCAACTTGATTCAGAATTTCCTAAAATTTTAACTTTCCATTTCAAAGTAGAGGATAGCCAATTTAACGAATAACATATTCATTTAGTCACTACCAGCAAATTAGCTTATAATGTAAAAGCTATTTTTACAACTCTACTGTAGAGTTACACTACTGACATCAAAACTATTATTTTATAAACAAAACATATAAACCATAATCATTTTGACAAAAAATAAGGACAAAACATAATCTTTCAAATCTTACTGTGTATAACTGGAAAATATAAATTTGACAGTGATCTATGGCGTTAAGGTATAAAAGCACTCTTATCCCCTTGCTCAATTGCTCAATGGCTTAATCCCCTCTTCCTCTCTAGAACTCTACTTACTTCCTCCCTGAGGCCATCAGCACCAAATTCAAGGAGCACTATCCAAGAAACAAAATCTGACTTTGAACTGTCCGTTTTCTCACTGTCATGATGCTGTAATGAACAAAACATTAACAGTATCAATATAAATACGAAATAGGTCATAACTAGGAATAAAGTGAAACTGATGGAAATGAAGCAAGTCAAACAGAATTTTGCTGACTCCATTTTTAAAAATAAGTCATATGTAGGAAGGAGAGTTTGGGGGAGAATGGATATAAGTACACATATGGTTCAGTTCTTTGCTGTTAACCTGAAACTATCACAATATTGTTAATCTGCTATACCCCAATACAAATATAAAAGTTTTTTTTAAAAAAGATATTATCTAGATGACACTTTCATTAATACAGACAGCCAAACACAAATATACAGCATGTATTAACAGAGTATTTACTACTGCTCTCCTGTTGCAAATATTGGGCCTTTTAAAACTCAAACTAAAAACTGTATCATTTAAGGCAAATCTAAATTATCAAATTTAACCACAACAAACAAATTCTTTCAGTCTCTATCACAGACCAAATAAATAGTGTTAAAAAATTAAACGAGGCCAGTTCACTATCTGGAAACCTCCTTAATCTAACTGCTTTTTATATAATGTTAGGTAGTGAGAATAATGGAGAAGGCAATGGCACCCCACTCCAGTACTCTTGCCTGGGAAATTCCATGGGTGGAGGAGACTGGTAGGCTGCAGTCCATGGGGTCGCCAAGAGTCTGACACGACTGAGCGACTTCCCCTTCTCTTTTCCCTTTCATGCACTGGAGAAGGAAATGGCAACCCACTTCAGTGTTCTTGCCTGGAGAATCCCAGGGACGGGGGAGCCTGGTGGGCTGCCGTCTATGGGGTCCACACAGAGTCGGACGCGACTGAAGTGACTTAGCAGCAGCAGCGAGAATAAAATAAGACATTTCCCCAAATGCGTAATCAAATCATACTCGAAGAACAACGGATCTATTTCAATAATTAAATGAGGAGACTTAAATTGTTAAACCCAGTTTCTCAAATAACTTAAAAATAGTAAATACTACTACTCATGATGTACTTCTTGACAGCTTTTTCCATTCTTTTCTTCCTCCTTACCCAGACTTCTATGATTGGTATCTTCCACTTTCAGACCTCAAACACCAACTTAAAAATGCCTGAGACTTAATAGACAGTGCCTAGTCCCAAAGCCTGGCTTCCCAGGTGGCTCAGGGGTAAAGAATCTGCCTGCTAAGCAGGAGACACAAGTTCGATCCCTGGGTCAGGAAGATTCCCTGGAGAAGGGAATGGCAACTCACTCCAGTATTCTTGCCTGGGAAATCCCATGGACAGAGGAGCCTGGTGGGTTACAGCCCATGGGATCCCAAAAGAATTGGATACGACTTAGCAACTAAATAACAACAACAAAAGTTCTAAAGCCTACAAAATAAATCCCCAAAATTCTAGTCCCTTGTTTCCTATTACAACAGGAGTGTACTTAAGAGACTGTATATATTATTTTTGTTACATCACACCAGACTTCTAAAAGACAAAATATGAAGGATCATACTAAAACTCAATTTACTTTAAAATTGTGAAAAGTCCCTGTTTTAAAATTATTTTAAAATCTACTATATTATAAAAATAAAATGTATTTGGCCAAACACTTCTTTGACTTTTGGCTTATGTAGTTTAAATTTAATATATACAAACAAGTTTTTTTTAATACAGATAAAAGAAACAAGATCCAGGAAATCATAATTTAGTGGAAAATGTATATAAATTTTTCTGATAATACAGCAAGATATCTGATAACGTAAATGTAAGATCTTAACAACCAAAAGGCAATTGAGGATAGTTTTCTCTTTTTTCATAATTTTTACATTACATTTACAACTGGTACATACAGAGTTCTCCCATCATTTTACAGATGAGAAAGAATAAATATTAAATGACAACCATAATCATAGACTAGAGTATTGCTATGGAACCATAATTTAAGAACTGAAACTCTAACTCAAAGTATCAGAATCTTTTCGCTAAATTTTAAAAAGAGAACTAGAAAATTTCTAAATTTATGAAACATGAAGTGTAAAACTACACAGGCTTTATAAAATATTTTGCTCTACATATAAAATTAAAGGACATATACTCACTAATCCAGTATCAAAGTCAAAACTATCTCATTCTAAACTCAGTGAGCTCTTGAAAGATGATTTGAAATTCTTACCTTTCCAGTATGAGTTTAGTAATCTGTTTCTTAAAATCATTCATGTCTTATACACACACATATACATATATTTAACCCTATGACATCAAGTTACTAGAAAATTCCTGATATTGACATATTAAATAATTAAAGTTATTATGTGCATGCAATTCTGAATACGTGATTTACCTGGCAAATGAATTTTTAATAAATTTCAAGTCCAAAATATGGAATAATCACCAACTGACTTTCGCTTCAAAAAAAATAAAGCTTTACTTGGGAACAAAGACATTTTAGTATAAAAACTTTCCAACAAACTCAAGTATCCTTATTCCATAGATACAAAATAACTTCTTTGGCTAATATCCTTCAAAAGTCAGTGTATCGATACAGATGCATTGATATGTACTATATTAACAGTATGATGTGTGATGATGTATACTCTTCTCACAGTGAAGTGGTGGATGCTGGAACTTGCTCACAGGTAACACTGGAAGCAGAACTTAAACTAAGACTTCAAGCTAAAGGTCACGTGGAGCATTTGCTCTCATCATTGACCTACTCCAACATCTATGTCTTCTAAATTACATCTAGATTTCGGAGAATGAAGATAAAAAATGAACCAGTTTAGGTCTGAATTAAATTTGGACTGAATCTAACTCTCAGGCAGGCAGGAGTTGCTCCCAAACATTCCCTAGCAAATAGTATCACAAAATTTTTAAACTATTTATGTCATCTTACAAACATGACAATTTTTGGCAAGTCCATGTTTAGTCATTTCCTTGCCTTGTACTATATAGAGATGTAATAAAACCCAGTGATGACCACCTTCAAGTTCCTGTTGACCTAAGATATTTTAAAACCTCCTCCCATTTCCAGAGTGACTTCCAAAGCCTTGGAAGGAATGTTTCCACTAATAAATACCTTTCACTCAAATGCCTGTTAGACCACCACTTTTTAGGCAAAATGAGCAATAATCCATTTCCGCCCATCATAGAATTATTCAAAATTTGTCTGACCAAAAAAACGTAAGTTCTTCCCCTCAAGTTTCACATTAAATCAAGGCAACAACTGAGTACCATGCCTGCACTCTTGGGAAAATATTTAACGAAAACTACTGAAAAAAAAAAACCTTGAACTGGTGTCTACTCTTTTATTGTGTGTATACATACATATTTAAATACATAATACATACACAACAGATAGTATATGTTTATATACTTATTACAGAGTAGAGAGTTTATCACGGTAGCTCTCTGTAACAAATCACAATGGCCAGCTAAAGAGTTTTTATTTTAAATACAAACTTACCCCATTCTAGGTATTCAAGAATGTTCTTCTCTCTTCTCAATGGAGAATTATTGCATTCATCGTAAAGGCAGATGAGGATATCCAGTAACGTTTCCACACTGAAGCACTGCCCATTGGTCTGAGCGGGCCCATCCAAAATAAACTGCTCCAACTGCCTCAAACGCACTTCTCCAGACATGTTTGCTTCAATCTCCGCTGGTTTTCCTTTCAATTACTGAAACGATTTTGACTATGATTACTGAAACCTAAATGTTAAAATGTGTGGTTTAAAAATAAACCACTTGTTATTCAAATAACTGTCATGCAATGCCGGCCGGTGCTGAATTCAACATTTAACACGCCAGTAACCTCACTTAACTGAAGCGTCTTCAATTCCGCACATATACATATATTTTTGAGGAAAAGTTACCATAAAATATATATTTAATACATTTTTTAAAAGAATAATACAATTAAATCGTATATTTAAATAAAATAATTAAAAAGTACAGCGAACCAGAGTCAACACTTCTTTAGGAAAAAAAAAAAAAAGCTCTTCTCCTTCATTCAAAATTCAACTCGTGCAACAGAATCCTGAAACGAATCCGGCTGCATCATTTATGAATTAAGTCCCGATCTGCATCAGCAATTCACTTCCAGGCAGAAGGAAAATCGAAAGGGGAGGAAAAAGCCAGAATATATATAAGGGGGAGGGAAAACCAAAAATTCTGCTGCAAATCCTCCCAGCCACCACTTGGATAACGCATCAGAGGCAATTTCTCCAGCGGGAAAGGGAGGGGGGCGAGGTTCCTGAAGCAGCCCCTCGGCTCGGAGCACGCCAAGTCTTCCCTGGAGGAGGCTTTTCCTTTCTCCTTCCGAAGTCCTTCTTTTTAAGGCTTTGCAGTTAGTCCTATTTCCAACCGATTCCGATGAAAACTCTTCATTTTTCTCCCCGCTTCTCCTAGGGGCCTGACTGACTGCGGGCGGCACTCGCCCCCGACTCCGGGAGCGGCGGCTACTTGGCGGCCCGAGCCCGCTCCATGTCGGTGGTCGCTGGGCCGCCGGCCTGGGCCGCGCCCGGCAGAGAGCCGGGTCTCCCCCACACCCGCACCGCGGCCGCCCGCCCGCCGACGCTCCCGATGCCCTGGCGAGGGGGTGCTTTTCTGGATTCAAAGGACACGGACGGCGGCAACTGCGGCGGCGAGGGCGCGGGCGGCTCCGGCAGCTAGATCTCCCCCTTCTTCACACCCCTGGCTTAAGGGCATCTTTCCCCGGCGAGGAGGGAAGCGGCCGAGGCGCAGGAGGAGGGGTTGGTGCCGCTGGTAAGGAGACCAGAGGCTGCCGCAGCCCGGCTCGCAGCCACTCCCTTCCTTTCCCTCCACCCCTCCCCCGCCTTCCCCGTTCTCTCGCGCTCGCGCCCTGGGCTCCGCGAGGCAGCTCCAGGGCCCACCGCACGCAGGCGGAGGCTGGCGGACGAGTCCAGATCCAATATGGCGGCCCGCGCCCCCGCCCCCCGACACGCGCGCGCCCGCCCTCTCTCCCCTCCCCGCCCCCGCCCCGCCCCCGCCCGAGCCCAGCCGGCCCGGCGGGGTCCGGTCCAGAGGCCGCGCAGAGCCGAGCCCGGGCCCTGGGGGCGGGGGGTGCGCGCGGGCGGGGGCCGGGGGCGCGACGGCTGCGCCAGCCCGAGGGGCGGGTGGGACGCATCGGCCGGCGAGGCTGCCGCTGCCGCAACGTGGAATGCAGGGATACGGGAGGACTGAGGGAGGCCGCGGCGGTCGGCGGCGGCCGGTCTGGAGGTGGGAGGACCCGGGCGCGGGCTGGGAACTGCGCCACCGCCTCGCCGCTGTGTTCCCGGTCCTCGAGGCTTCTCGTACGGATCGCAGAGCGGGCCTTCCTCCTGGGCCTCGGAGGCACCACCTGACTGGCACGTTTGCTAAGGAGGCCCAGAAGCAGACGGCTTTAGGCTCCCGACAGATCTCTAAAAACAGTGCCCTTCTCAGCGCCTCTTACCTGCTCACCACAACCCGTCCCCCGTCCCCCCCGCCCCCCGCCGCAAATTCAGTTCCCAAGCACTCCAAACTAATAATTCCTTGGGTGTCTAATTACACCACTTCTTGTGTCACTTCCCAGGACGAATACAATGACACACTTGTACGCGCTACCTAAAAGCCCTGAGTGCGAGAAAAACAGACTTCCCCATGTCTATTCCCAAGTTTCCCTACGAAGAGCACTGTGTTTTCTTCTCCGGAACTGTTCTAGCTGTTGCCTGTTTATCCCCAGCCAAGGTTACCACCTACACGGGATTCAGCCAATGAAGGGGAGTCAAGACAGTTCACTATCCTCAAACCTCCATCCCCAGAGCGCGCTCGCGTGCGCGCGCACACACACGTAGCCCAGTGGCACAATGCAGAAACCTGGCAGCAAAGACGAATCATTGAATAGGTAAGGCCTCTGATGCATTTAGGGCCTTTCAAGCTGTTTTTTGTGGGGTATTTTTGACCCTGTTTAGGAGAGCGCTCTACAAATTTCTCATGGAAGAGCCCACATTTAAATGTGTCACTAAACTGGGTCACTGCATTTCTGTCATTCCCTTTCAAAATGCCATCTCCTTTATAAAAACTTTCTGCAAAATAGTTATTTTATATTCTTTCCCTACATCCCTGAGGCAGTTATATTTTCTATGTTAATACGCACAATTGTGTTTTTCACATCTTACTAATATGGAAGCTAAGGAAGGTCTAGAAATGAAGGCTAAGATTAGGGTTCAAGATGCCGTCATTCACAAAATATTGTGAATCTTTTGTTAATTCTACACTTGCCTGATTTCAATAAGGACAAAACATTTCTAATGAGCTCTTGACACATGAGTGATACATAGGTTCAGACAAAAGATGGGTCATTATACCCATTACAACTTTGTGTGTGTGTGTATTGACTAATAAAAGTAATAGAAAAACAGAAAAGGTTAATACACAAATAATAATATTTTGGTGTTTACTATTGAAGTATTTTTCCTATGTATTTTAATAAAATGATCCATTAAAAAAAGACAGTTTTATAGCCTCCTGTTTTCACATGTTGTTCAGTCACTAAATTGTATGTGACTCTTTGCATCCCCCTGAACTGCAGCACACCAGTCTTCCCTGTCCTTGACTGTCTGCTAGTGTTTGCTCAAACTCATGTCCATTGAGTCAGTGAGGCCATCCAACCATCTCATCCTCCGTCACTCCCTTCTCCTCCTGCCCTCAATCTTTGCCAACATCAAGGCCTTTTCCAGTGAGTCGGCTCTTTGCATCAGGTGGCCAAAGTACTGGAGCTTCAGCTTTAGCATCAGTCCTTCCAATGAATATTCTGGGTTGATTTCCTTTAGAATTGACTGGTTTGATCTCCTTGCAGTCCAAGAGACTCTCAAGAGTCTTCTCAAGCACCACAATTCAAAAGCATCAATTTGTCAGTGCTCAGCCTTCTTTATGGTCCAACTCTCACATCCATCCATGACTACTGGAAAAACCACAGCTTCCACTATATGGACCTTTGTCAGCAAGTTGATGTCTCTGCTTTTTAATACAGTATCTGGGTTTGTCATAGCTTTTATTCCAAGGAGCAAGCATCTTTTAATTTCATCGCTGCAGTCACTGTCTGCAGTGATTTTGGAGCCCAAGAATATAAAATCTGCCACTTTTTCCCCATTTACAACTTTCCTGGTGGCTCAGATGGTAAAGAATTTGCCTGCAATGCAGGAGACCTGGGTTCGATCCCTGGGTTGGGAAGATGCGCCGGGGAAGGGAATGGCAAAGTACTCCAGTACTCTTGCCTGGAGAATCCCCATGGACAGAGGAGCCTGGGGGCTACAGTCCATGGGTTCACAAAGAATCCAACATGACTGAGCTACTGACAACACAACGCAACATTTGCCATGAAATAATGGCAATATATTATAAACATTTTTCAGGTCAACACATATTCTTCAACAACATGGTTTTTAACAGTGAAGCCAAGACATTTTAACACTTTGAATTGACCATGAGGTGGGATAGCAAAGAAAATTTCCTCTGCTTTTATACCATAGAGCTGGTTCCAAGATAATCACGTATCCAACTTGTAAATAACTCTAAAAAAGAGGTTAAAAGAGAGAATCTAAAACATGTTGTCTCAATAAATGCTAATTAACAGTGGAAGTATATGAGATACAGGTATGTTTTTTAACAGAAGAGTCACGCTGCCAGTCCTCTCCCTACCTATTCTGTTAGCACTTGGGTGCCACCCACAGTCCAGGGTATTGATGATTGCTTAATAAGCTTTTCCATATTATTTAGAGAATAAAGAGGAGAACTCTTTTATTTAAAGAGTAATTTAAAGAGTAACACACACACACACACAAAGAGAAGGAAGAAGGGTGAACCCAATCAATTTTGCTTGAATAATTCAAGCTCAGAGACTTAATCATTAACTAGACCCTAAACATTGTGTGGGTGTTATTTTAAATGTTCCGGTTAAAGTGTGAACATGCTTGTTAATGAAACCAAAGCAAGGCGAAGCCCCAGCAGTCTCACAGTGCTTGAAGTGATCCTACAAAACGTGAGTGCTAAAGGCTACATGGCAGGGTGTTCTTTGGATAAAGAACCTGGAGGAGGGCTTTGTGAAATTTTGCTGAGGGGACTGGAGATTAGATGTAACCCCAAACACAAATTATTTGAAATAATCAGGAAAAGCTTTACGAAGATGCTAGGAAGTATTCTGACCTTTCAGAAAAGAAATAGGACAGGAGAGGACAGAGATAGGAGAGTGAAAAGAATAAGACAGAATAGGAGTCATTAAGCCTAGTCCAACGAATCCTCCAATTCTGGCCTACAAAGGGGAGAACTGATTCAACAATTAACATTTATAGCAACCAGCCCACTCTTACCTTGCTATATCTTACTCCAGAATAACTATAGGTTCAATAATGAAGACCAGAGCCCAAAAGCAAGGTGAGTGTCACAGCAGGGCTTCATGTATAGTAACACACAAGTATTATACTACATTGCCTTTCAACCCAGTTAGCACATCCTGACCCTGAAAATGATTGACTTGGTTTAGTGCTTTCTGAGAATAAAATGCCACCAAATGCTTGTCCTCCCTTCAGGTCTGGCTCCTGACATGAGTAATACCAGCTGCAAAAGCTGATTTTTTTTTTTTTTTTAAAGGAGGGGCAAGGGGAGAACACTTTACAATATGACAACACTCTCATGAATACTTTGAGCATATTATGCAATGCAATCATTACAACCATATGAAGTAGACAAAGTATCATTTCCATATGTAAATAAGGAAACAGGTTTAGAGATACCTTGGATAACCTGTGAATGACTGCATAGCTAGCAATGACATAGAAGCTGGGAGTCAACACCAGGCCTGAGTCAATGATTTTAACCACTATACAAGAGGGGTCAGAAAGATCTGTAGAATTCTATAAACCCAACTCGTCATTCCTGTTGTAACCAGGAAGCAGTGGGCTATAGTTGTTAATTCACATATTTGGATGTTAGAAGTTGACATCAGGGCAGAAAAGATGGATCAGGATCCAGCCAGAAAAAGAGAAATCATTCATGTATTTAAACCAGAAGAACTTTAGCTATGAGAAATGGTTACAGAGGTGATGGAAGAGCTGAGCTGAGGAGACAGACGGGAGAATGAGGTGACCCTCAGTTTGGTGGCAGTACCATCTACTACCCCAAGACTGGTGGGACCTAAAACCAGGCGTGGAGGGAGCTGGAACCACAAAGGAGGTACAAAAAGGACAGAGAGAGAAGAAGGAGAATCCTCTTACCTAGAATCTCCCACCATTTGTAGCTGAAAGAGAGCTTGTGTTAGAGAGCCTGCAGGCATTGTCCGCAAAGATACAGAGCAGAGCAGGTGATGAAAGTGGACTGGCTATAAACTGGTCAAGGATTTACATGCATATCATTAATGCAGTTTCAGTTTTACCTAAACTATTTAAAAAATAAACAAAGCAAATGTCTTATCTCTGAATAATAATTAAGTGGATATTTAAGTGGCATGGTTTTAACCTAGGAGCAGTTTTTATTGCTCTCTTTTCAGATTTATTTTGCTTTGTTTTAATTTCTCAAAAAGCTAAAATCCCAACCAAACCAACCCTCCATGTCTAGGGCATGTTTACTTAGGTTCACAGACTAATATTTCCCTCTTGCTTATCAGTGGATCTTGTCTGCTTTGCCCTACCTTTAAATCTTGCTTTTGAATTTCTCTTTAAAGCTCTGCATAAACAAGCTGTACTATAAATGGAATTTTCAAAAATAAGTTTAGAGTCAAACATTATGATGCAGATATTGCCCCCCTATTACAGCAGTTTAGTAAATTTGAATATTGGGAAGATAGATGCCATTCTTTTAAAAATTCCATTAGCAGGAAACATTTGGCAAAAGGCTCCATGCCATGTGTGATGACAAAAACCAAGCCAGTTAAGCCAATGTGTTCTCAGTCCCAAAATGGGGCTGGAGGTGACACTGCCAGGACCTAGGGGCTGGCAGCTGGAGAAATAAGTTGAAAAACCTGGTTATCCTTCTCTGGAAATCTCTTTGCCAAGGTTACCATGACTTACACATTATCCAAGCCAATGGTAAATCCTCAGTCCACATTTCACGTGAACTTTTAGCTCTTTTGACAGCACTACTTAACCCCCTTAATTGAAATACTTTTCTTAATGTGCCTTCTATGCTCTCCTTACATTCTCTTCCTTCAGTCTTCCTTGCTAGGTCCTCCTGTATTCCTGATTTCTAAAAACCAGAGTGCCTCAGGGCTCAATCTTTGCACCTTTTCTCTTTTTTATTTACGCCTAGTCTCTAGGTAACCTCAATTAGTCTTAAAGATTTAAATACTATATATGATGGTTTGAAAAAAAACAAGTCATGAATTCTTCAACACTTCTCTCAGTGAAGATTGGGTCTGCATCTTGAATCTAGGCCAATCTTAGTGAATTATTTGTAACAAATAGAATGTAACAGAAGTGACCATTTAGCTTCCCAGGCTGGCCATGCAGCCTCCCCTTGTCCACTGGAATACTATCACTAGAACCCTACACTGCCATTAAAGAAGTTCAATTATCATAAGATGTTCAACTGTCCCAAGGCTGCCATGCTAGCGGGGAGCCCAGATCATACGAAAGAGCCACATGCAGGCACTCAGACAGCAGCTCTGGGCAGTACAACTACCAGACATATGATTGAAGATGCCAGGTGATTCTAGCCTGTATATGTCATCACCTCAACCAAGACTCCAGGTCTTCCCAGCTAACACCCTGGTCATTGTAGAGCAGAGACAAACTCTCATCACTGTAATGTTTCCAAATTTCTCAAGCATATCATCCATAAACCTAGTACAATGATTGTGTTAAGCTACTAAGTTTTGAGTAGTTTGTTATGCAGAAATAGTAGCCAGAATAATTGATAAATGCTGATAACTCCAAATGTGTGTTTTTGAGCTGAGCCTTTAAACCCTGAATCCCAGACCTTTTTTTCTTACTGTCTACTTGACACTTATTTCAAGGCATTACGTTTAAACAGAAGACTTTAACCTGTTACCTCCAAAAACAAAAGAACCCATGATCCTTCTCCAGAGTACTCCATCTCAGTAAATGGCACCTTCGTTTACCCAGCTTCTTGGTATTAATCCAAATGTTTCACTTTCTCTCACCCTCCATGACCAATCTAACAGTAAATCCTGTATCTTGAAAGCAGGTATATAATTCAAAATATTTAATAACCAGAATAATATGGCTCTTGATGAAAGTGAAAGAGGAGAGTGAAAAAGTTGGCTTAAACCTCAACATTCAGAAAACTAAGATCATGGCATCTAGTCCCATCACTTCATGGGAAATAGATGGGGAAACAGTGGAAACAGTGTCAGACTTTATTTTTTGGGACTCCAAAATCACTGCAGATGGTGATTGCAGCCATGAAATTAAAAGATGCTTACTCCTTGGAAGGAAAGTTATGACCAACCTAGATAGCACATTCAAAAGTAGAGACATTACTTTGCCAACAAAGGTCCATCTAGTCAAGGCTATGGTTTTTCCAGTGGTCATGTATGGATATGAAAGTTGGACTGTGAAAAAGGCTGAACACCGAAGAACTGATGCTTTCAAATTGTGGTGCTGGAGAAGACTCTTGAGAGTCCCTTGGACTGCAAGGAGATCCAACCAGTCCATTCTACAGGAAATCAGTCCTGGGTGTTCTTTGAAAGGAATGATGCTGGGGCTGAAACTCCCATACTTTGGCCACCTCATGTGAAGAACTGACTCATTTGAAAAGACTGATGTTAGGAGGGATTGGGGGCAGGAGGAAAAGGGGAAAACAGAGGATGAGATGGCTGGATGGCATCATTGATTCGTTTGGGTGAACTCTGGGAGTTGGTGATGGACAGGGAAGCCTGATGTGCTGCAATTCATGGGGTCGCAGAGTCGGACACGACTGAGAGACTGAACTGAACTGAACAAATCAGAACAGATCCCAATCTGAACTTCAAAACAGATGTGTCTTACTGTTGCCTTCATACTCCAGCTCGAAATTTCCAGTTGCTACCCATTATAGAAAGAATGGGCTTCCCTGGTGGCTCAGACAGTAAAGAATCTGCCTGCAATACAGAAGACCCAGGTTCCATCCCTGGGTTGGGAAGATCCTCTGCAGAAGGGAACGGCTACCCACTCCAGTATTGTTGCTTGGAGATTTTCAAGGACAGAGGAGCCTAGTGGGCTAAAGCCCATAGGGTCACACAGAGTTGGACCGACTGAACACGCACACACGCATAATACGAAGAATAGAAACCAAGATCCTACCATAGCCTATAAGGCCCTCCATCATCAGGTCCCTGACTCTCTCTCTTATTTCATCTGTCATTCTCTGCCCTCAGTCTCATGTGTTCCAGCCATGCTATGCCCCATGCTTTTTCTCAACTACCACACACTCCTACCTCTTTGCAATTTGCCATTCCCTCTGTCTAGAACATTCTTCTGCCATATATCTACATATCTTATTCTCCCACTTACATTCAAGTCAACATCACTTCATCAGAGAGACCTTTCCCGTACAAGCTATTATTAACAGCAGCCCTCCACCTTGCCTCTCTCTAGCCTCTTATCCTGCTTTTATATAACATGTGTCTACACGGCATATGCTATATTGTTGTTGTTGTTTATTTGAATATTGCTTATTGCCTGGGTCTCTCCACTAAAATGTAAGCTCCACGAAGGTAGAAATGCTGTGTCATTCACCAACACTTAGTACTAGACACCATGCTCTACTTTCTCCTGGGCTTTGTCTGTATCCTGTAAACTGCCCCAGGAGCAGGCACTGCCTACTAAGCAGGAAATGGAGAGGACTTTTCCTAAGGAAAGAGGTTCCCTGTTGCACTGCCTACTAAGATTTTTTAATGCCACCGCTTCTCCAGGATCTTGTTGGCGACCAGTAAGTCAAGTGCCTTTAAGGAAGTGATCTCTAGGATCCTCTCATCCTAATACAACAAGCCTGCAAACACTTAAGGCATAAAGTCACAGACACTTTTCTCTAAGAAAGGTGGATGATATGTGTGCAAAATTCAAACATTAGAGAAAGAAAAACTTAATGTATGTTATTGAGGTTGGGAAAACGAGATGTGATGGCCATATCCTTTGTTGTATGGTGCCCATCAAGTACCACTGCTGCTACTGCTACTACTAAGTCGCTTCAGTCATGTCTGACTCTGTGCGACCCCACAGACACCAGCCCTCCAGGCTCCCCCGTCTCTGGGATTCTCCAAGCAAGAACACTGGAGTGGATTGCCATTTCCTTCTTCAATGCATGAAAGTAAAAAGAGAAAGTGAAGTCGCTCAGTCGTGTCCGACTCTTAGCGACCCCATGGACTTCAACCTACCAGGCTCCTCTGTCCACCAATAGCCGCTAATATTAATTAAGCATCTTCTATATCAAGTACCTGGAGAAGGAAATGGCAACCCACTCTAGTACTCTTGCCTAGGGAATTGCATGGACAGAGGAGCCTAGTGGGCTGCTGTCCATGGGGTTGCACAGAGTCAGACATGACCGAAGCAACTTAGCATGCATGCATGCATTGGAGAAGGAAATAGCAACCCACTCCAGTATTCTTGCCTGCAGAATCCCAGGGACAGAGGAACCTGGTGGGCTGCCATCTATGGGGTCGCACAGAGTTGGACACAACTGAAGCAACTTAGCAGCAGCAGCATGTCAAGTACCAAACTAAGGACTTTCTATTCATTGAATCCTCTTAACAACTCTATAGGACTGAAACTATTATTATTTCTTGCCTTAATCAACTCAGGTTCCTATAGTAAATTACCATACAATGGGTAGCTTAAACAACAAACTCTCATTTCCACACTTCTGGAGGCTGGAAATCCAAGATCAAGGTGCTGGACAAATTGGTTCCTGCTGAGAACACTCTTCCTAGTTTGCAGATGGCTGGCTTCTCATTGTACCTTCACATGATGGAGAGCAGAGAGAAGAAGCAAGCTCTCCTGTGTGCCTTCTTGTAAGGGTACTAGTCCCACCCATAAGGACTTCACCCTCATGATCTATTTACTTCCCAAAGGCCCTATCTCCTAATATCATTACATTGAAGGTTAGGATTTCAACATATGAATTTTAAAAGGGATACAAACATTTGGTCCATAACATTTCCATATAGAAAAACAAAAGATGAATAGTTTAAGTAACTTTCCAAAGATTGTAAAGTTGATAGGTAGTAAGGTCAGGGTTTCAATCCAGGTGAGATTCATTCTAAGGCCTATGTGCTGAAATGTTTTGCTAACCTGTCTCAGTACAAGTCAGAGAAACTAATAGGAGTTAACTGACTAATAATTAGACTATGCTCTCTTGTCTAACAGAAAGAAGGGAAAACTAATATGACTTGATTATAACCTCAAAACATAAAAGACATTCTCCGGCAGGAGTTTGATCGATTGTTTTCCATATAAAAAAGAGCAAAACCAGAGAGAACAGTATTGAAATAGGGTTTATGTCAGGCAGACAAAAAGAGAAACTCTTAATTGTTAGGTTGGTAAAGCCCAAAATCAGACACAAAGAGAGATTGTGGAGTTGTAGTATCTGAGGATCTGTAAAATGATCATTTTCAATTCGATTTCAACAGCCATCTCTCTTAAACAGTTTGAAATCCACCTGCCAGAAGGTGAGGAACTCAGAACAGATGTGCTCTCCAGGCTCCAATCAGCAATAAGATCCTGTGTGGGGGACCAGTTAAACCCACAGGCATATGGTGGAGCCAGCGATTCTGTTTTAGAACAGACTATGACCTCTCCCTGACCCAGAGGATAGCCGCATCAGCACTTACAAGCCAAATGAATTAAGGCCCTGTCAGCAGTGTTCCTTACAATAAAAAGTATAACAATAATAGTAATAAAAAGTATCAAGACATAAACCCACATATAGGATGGTATCTGGAGCACCCCTGGCATTCATGCAAATAAGGGAAATGAAAATTCAAGCAAATTAAATCTGAAATAGCAAGAGGGGCTTTCCTTGAATAAGAAAGGTTCCTAACACGACCAAGTACAAGCAGAAATCCCTGCGGAAGATAGGAAACAGTGTAAAACTCTTTGTAAGTATTAAAACTTGGGTCTTGTTTCAATCACTTCTTCAGACACTAGGGTGGTCAAGGTAAAAAGCTACAGAATAATATTAAGAAATGATGTTAGAAGACAAATTAAGTATTTTTATTTACTCTAACATTAGATTTTCCTGTACCTTGAAAGTTGGTTTCTCATAATGATAACATGTTATCCTGTTGATCTTTAGTGGATTATTTTTTCAGCAATGGTGCTGAATTTCTCTGAACCATCCATACCCTTTTGCTCACCCTGCCTTGTGAGAAAAGAATGATTTATTTAATGACAAGCCACAGTACAAAGTAGTACTGTGGAGCAAACACTTTCTCTATATAAAAATAAATAGTCCAGGCAGTGATAAAGCTAGAACATTGTCCTCATGAGTACTTCATTCTAAAAATAGAATTTACCATCTCAGAAAACTATCAGCTAATCATTAACAAATACAAGAGCAATCATTCCCAATTTTTTCAAACCACTAACCTGTTCTTGTTTCTTCATTCATTCACTCACCATTTACCAAGCCCCCAATCTCCATTAGGAACAAAGTAAAAAGTATATGTGGATGTTGTTTAACCTTCATTGTACAAATCCCCAAAGACACTCTTATAAATTATAAGCAAAGGTATCACAATACTGTTAATATCCTTTTAACTGGAAGAGGAAGATTGGTTGGTAGCAGGTGATAAGGCAGAGAAGTTTCCCCGAGGAGTTGAATTAGAGTATACCTTTTGGTAAGCTTTGGGTTACTCACAGAACAGAGCAGACAGGGATTTTTCCAAATAGGAAGAAAAGAAAAAGCCAACTCAACTTCAGCACCATGGGAAACAAGCCAGGACAGAAGAAGCAGAGCCCTCCAGGAAGGGATGAGGTACAGACAATGAAATCTAAGTACAGCTAAATGAAATCTTATGTGGGTGATTTAATATTCAGGTGGCCATTTCCATGAGGACAGGGTTGAAAGAAGCAGTGATTGTTATCATATGGGTGCCAGTATAATGATGGTTCTTCTAGGCTAGTAAGAGAGGGGGGAAGAGGATCTATAGGCAGGAACCCAGGATGCAGGAACCCAGGACTCAGCCCACAAGGAATGGACTCATTTCAGAAGGAAATTGGAACAGAAACCCAAAACCAAGATGCAAAGCTTGACATACAAGGTGACCAAGTAGAATAGGGGTCAGGTAGAAGTTCTCTAAGGTGTTTGGGAGCTAAATGTTTCTTTGGACCCACTAGATCCAAGATGTAGAAGCTATGATGTAGAACCACTGCTGCCTAATGGTTAGAGTTGTCAATGTCTTATAAGGCCAGGCTTACCCTATTCAGGGCCTTTATGGGATGGAGCATGAAGGTCATCACTGCTGACATCCAGTTAGAACCAGAAGAGCCACAGACTGATGCCACCTGCCTGAAACTAGCTCTCTCCACATCCTACGTAATGCTTAACCCCTTCAGCAGTCTGACATGGCTTTGAGTTAAGGTCGAGTTGGGGGAAAATCTTTTACAGGCTGGATACAATCTAGAGCTTTGTGCATACAATCCATGTACTGGAGCTAAAATTCAAATAACGCTTTCTCCTTTAACTGTCTGCTCTGACAATCCTATTCGGAGTGGAACCGCTGAAGGTTCAATAATAAACTGCTGTGGAGCTATGAACCAGCCTTGTAAACGAAAGTCAATAGAAGAAATAATGAAAGGAGAATATCCTCAGCTCAAAGAGCAAGCAGATGGTGACAGTGTCCCTCTATGACCCAGTGTCTCAACATGTCTCTCTGGCATGCTAACTGTGCCAGGCAGTGTACTGGACGCGCCCCAGTCTCTGTGAAGGTTGACAACGCAAAGAACTCTCTCCGCAGCTCTCTCTTCTTCCCTCCCTCTGTTTCTACCTTTGAACCCCACTTCAGTCTCTGCTAACGTATCTTTCTGCAGCAATTTCCATTATCTACCTCTTCCCTGGTTTCCTCTAACTTCCCTCCCTTCCCCCTTTCTGTGTTCTTTCTCTTCTCTAGTTTTCTTTCATTTCTCTTTCCTTTTTCTTCTGACTTCCTAACTATTTTCCTTTCCCTTAACTTCTCATAATGTTAAATGAAAAATCATTTGTAAATACTTAGTAGAGTTAACCTGTCTCAATGGAGGAAAATATCCTTTCAAGAAGGCAAATGCATTACCAGGGACAAATAAAAAGAAGTTAGAGCTTACTTACACATTCATATAAATTTAGATGAACTTATCTAGAAGAGACAGGGCTGAAGGAAGAGCATGCCAGGTGTAATTTTTCCTGGCAATTGGTGGCAGGTAGAGGGATGAAGGAAAAGCCTTTGCTGTGGGACACTCCATAAGGATAGTGAGCATTGGAGAAATCTGAGCAAACATTCAGTGGGGAGGGGGGTCTGTTCTGAACGTTTTTCTCACATCATTTCTTTGATCCTCACAACACCTCTGTGAATTAAGTAGCATTATCGATATTATCTCCAGATGTGGAAACAGGTTAGAAAGTAAGTGACAGAGGAAGAAGTGAGACCCAATCTGTCTGTCACCAAAGTCCACGGTGACAAAACAAAAAGAAACTTCACCAGCTTGATAGTTCTGTCTGTTAGAACAGTAGTGAAAAGGAACAACAGAAAGATATTCTGAGGGCTCATGGTCCCACTGGGCTACTCCCATTTAGCTTCACATTTGTGGTCCCTACCAGTGTGCTGGCACGGACCAGGGCGCTGAATAAATGATTATAGAACGCATGAACAGGATTCAAAGCAGCAAGCACTGGAGTTTCTGAACTGGAAAAATCATTATCGTACCCAATTCAGGGGTCATGCAGCCTCTGGGTAAACATTCCCAGGGACAATCCTCCTACAAAATAAGAGTCACCATTGAGCCACATTTTTGATACAACAGTGTAAGGCCTTAAACTCCCGTGTATGCAGAGGCTTTAAAATAACTGTCTGATGCTCCCACTTTTATAACATTTCATCTGTCGTCAATTCTTTAAACATCGCCAGAATGTAACGTGAACAGATTTAATGATGCTGGACTGCTTAAAGATAGTTAAGATGGTTACGTTTTGTGCATTTTTCACAAGAAAAAATTTTAAAATCATCCTAATACGAACATGTGTGTCTATAAAATATATATAATTTTGAAATATATAATCTTGCAAGTCGGTGGCATGGACAAGTAAGCTATTTGTTTTATTTCAGAAAAAAATTAAAATTCAAAGGATGACTAAGCAAGTCTATTTGTCTTGAGATTGGGGCCTAGCTGTTAACTGTGCTGAATACCATGTTAGTGCCACTCTTTCATCTATTCTTCTAGAAGTTTTAATAACTCATATTTCTCTTCAGCCTTCCGTATAAATGTACTTTTAAATTTTCTACAGTAGTTCAGTTCAGTTGCTCAGTTGTGTCCAACTCTTTGCCACCCCATGGACTGCAGCACACTAGGCCTCCCTGTCCATCACCAACTCCCAGAGTTCACTCAAAGTTATGTCCATCGAGTCCGTGATGCCATCCAAACATCTCATCCTCTGTTGTCCCCTTCTCCTCCTACCTTCAATCTTTCCCAGCATCAGGGTCTTTTTCAATGAGTCAGTTCTTCCATCAGGTGGCCAAAGTATGGGCGTTTCAGCTTCAGCATCAGTTCTTCTAATGAATGTTCAGGACTGATTTCCTTTAGGATGGACTGGTTGGATCTCCTTGCAGTCCAAGGGACTCTCAAGAGTCTTCTCCAACACCACAGTTCAAAAGCATCAATTCTTCGGCACTCAGCTTTCTTTATAATCCAACTGTCACATCCACACATGACCACTGAAAAAACCATAGCTTTGACTAGATGGACCTTTGTTGGCAAAGTAATGTCTCTGCTTTTTAATACGCTGTCTAGGTTGCTCTACAGTAGTTAGCATTTTACAGTTACAGCTGTCCCTCGGTATCTGACAGGGATTGGTTCCAGGATACACCCCCTGCCTTGAATACCAAATCCATGGATGTTCAAGTTTCTTATATAAAATGCTTAGTATCTGCATATAACCTACGCATATCCTCCCATGTACTTTTTCTTGGGGGAGGGGATATTACTTTTTCAAACATATTTTTAAAAATTTTATTGGAGTGTAGTTGGTTTACCACGTTGTGTTAGTTTCAGGTGGACAGCAAAGCGAATCAGTTATCCATATACACATATCCACTCTCTTTTAGATTCTTTTTCCATTTAGGCCATTACAGAGTTCTGAGTAGAGTTCCCTATGCTTCACAACAGGTCTTTATTAGTTATCTATTTCTCTCTTATACTTTAAGTCATTTTTAACTTACTTAGGTGGCGCACTGGTAAAGAATCTGCCTGCCAATGCAGTCACAAGAGATTCTGTTTCAACCCCTGTGTTAGGAAGATCCTCTTGAAAAGGAAATGGTAACCCACTCCCGGAAAATTCCATGGACAGAGGAGCCTGGTGAGCTACAGTCCACAGGGTTGCAAAGAGTTGGACGTGACTAAGCAACTGAGCACTCACACTCAGCTTACTTAAAATCATTAAAACAATGCAAAGTCTATGTTAATAGTCATGTATACAAAGTAACTGATATAATAACTGTAACTGTTATAAAAACTGCAAATAATTCAAGTTTTCCTTATTGGAACTTTCTGAAATTTTAAAAAAATATTTTGATTGCACGCGTAGATGTGGAACCCGTGAATACTGAAGTGTCGGTCACTCAGCTGTGTCCAGCTCTTTGTGACTCTATGCACTGTAGCCCACCAGGCTCCTCTGTCCATAGAATTCTCCAGGCTAAAATACTGGAGTGGGTAGCCATTTCCTTCTCTGGGGGATCTTCCCAAACCAGGGATGGAACCCCAGTCTCCTACCTAGCGGGCAGATTCTTTACCGTCTGAGCCATCAAGGAAGCCCTACAAATCCTGAAAAGCCCACTGTAATTCAGTTTGATCATTTGTATTCTAACCTAATTATTTCTTCAACGACACTTTTATTTGGGAATATTCACACATCAGGTGACATATTTGTTAGGATACTCTCATTTTGAGATTTATTCTCTGTATATCAGAGTGCTTCATATGTATATTTAATCTAACTTGGATTCTCAGCTGTATAGAAGGACTATACATGATTGGCTCATACCAAGTTTCAAGACAGAGGAAAGATTATTGTGCCTATTTTATTGGTCATGAAACTAAAACTCAAAAGCATGAAGAATGTAGCTGAGGTGTTACAGCAACAGTGGGAAGATATTAAAGACATGATCGTGACTTAGAAATTGATATGTGTGTTTCAGAATCTATCACTTCTCTTACACTGTCATTACATGACCAATTGGTTTTTTTGAGTCCATGCTCAACAGATGTTTTATTAACTTGGGATATTTTAATGCTAACGTACAAGAGTTTCGCTTATGGAAAGAAGAAAGCAACATGATTTAAATAGTTTATTTGCAGTTAGAATGGGTTTCCCTGGTGGCTCAGATGATAAAGAATCTGCCTGCAGTGTAGGAGACCAGGATTCGATCCCTGGGTTGAGAAGATCCTCTGCTGAAGGGAATGGCTATCCACTCCAGTATTCTTGCCTGGAGAATTTCCATGGACAGAGGAGCCTGGCGGGCATTCAGAATGAGGGAGAAATGAAACTGTCATAACACAGAATTTTGGAATCATGCATTTGAAAATACTTCTTGGGATCTTGTCACAAGTCCAGTATAGGAATCATAAAGTCTCAGCTTAGAGATCCCAGACCACCTGACCTGCCTCCTGAGAAATCTATATGCAGGTCAAGAAGCAACACTTAGAACTGGACACGGAACAGCAGATTGGTTCCAAATCGAGAAAGGAGTATGTCAAGGCTGTATATTGTCATCCTGCTTATTTAACTTATATGCAGAGTACATCATGCGAAATGCCGGGCTGGATGAAGCACAAGCTGGAATCAAGATTGCCAGAAAAATATCAATAACCTCAGATATGCAGATGACAACACATTTATGGTAGAAAGCGAAGAGGAACTAAAAAGTCTCTTGATGAAAATGAAGGAGGAAAGTGAAAAAAGTTGACTTTAAACTCAACATTCAGAAAACTAAGATCATGGCATCTGGCCCCATCACTTTATGGCAAATAGATGGGGAAACAATGGACGTGAGAGACTTTATTTGGGGGGCTCCAAAATCACTGCAGATGGTGACTGCAGCTATGAAATTAAAATATGCTTGCTCCTTGGAAGAAAAGCTATGACCAACCTAGATAGCATATTAAAAAGCAGAGACATTACTTTGCCAACAAAGGTCTGTCTAGTCAAAGCTATGGTTTTTCCAGTAGTCATGTATGGATGTGAGAGTTGGACTACAAAGAAAGATGAGCACTGAAGAATAGATGCTTTTGAACTGTGATGTTGGAGAAGACTCTTGAGAGTCCCTTGGACTGCGAGGAGATCCAACCAGTCCATCCTAAAGGAAATCAGTCCTGAATATTCATTGGAAGAACTGATGCTGAAGCTGAAACTCCCATACTTTGGCCACCTGATGGAAGAACTGATTCATTGAAAAAGACCCTGATGCTGGGAAAGATTGAAGGTGGGAGGAGAATGGGATGACAGAAGATGAGATGGTTGGATGGCATCATGGACTCGATGGACATGAGTTTGAGTAAGCTCCGGGAGTTGGTGATGAACAGGGAAGTCTGGCGTGCTGCTGTCTATGGCGTCACAAAGTCAGACACAACTGAGAGACTGAACTGAACAGAGAGATCCCAGTGATAAGCATCTTATTGTTTTTCAAGGTTGTCTTTGAAAGTGAAAATGAATGTTGCTCAGTCATATGTGACTCTTTTTGATCCCATGGACTATGTAGTCCATGGAATTCTCTAGGCTAGAATACTGGAGTGGGTAGCCTTTTCCTTCTCCAGGGGCTCTTCCCAACCCAGGGATTGAACCCAGGTCTCCTGCATTGCAGGCAGATTCTTTATCAGCTGAGCCACCAGGGAAGCCCAAGGATACCTGAGTAGGTAGCCTATCCCTTCTCCAGCGGATCTTCCCAACCCAGGAATTGAACTGGGGTTTCCTGCCTTGCAGGCAGATTCTTAACCAACTGAGCTTTCAGGGAAGCCCAGGGTTTTCTCTATTGCTAAATAATTCTACCTTTTACTATGAATAATAAGCAATATATTGCACTAGTTAGCAACTGATATCGTTGCATAACAAACCACTTCAGAATTAAGTGGCTTAACACAATCGTTTATAAAGTTCATGAAACTAGAGTTGGCAGTTCAAGCCCTACTTGGCAGTTCTTCAGCTAGGTCTCTTCATGCCCCTGTGGCCAACTGCAAATGGGTTCTCTTACTCTTGGGTGGATTCTCACACATCTAGAGCCTTAGGTGGGACAACTGAGCCATCTCTGCTCTGATCCACATGGTCTCACATTCTCCAGCAGACTGGCATGGACTTGTTCCCATGGCAAAAGGCAGGAGTCCCAGTGGTGCAAATAGAAATACACAAGGCCTCTAAAAGCCTAGCGTTGGAATCAGCACACCATCATTCTGCCATACTATATTGGCCAAAGCAAATCACAAATCCAACCTAGATTCAGAGAATTGGGAAGTAGACTCTACCTCTGAATGGAAGAAAATACATTATAAAGAGTGTGGACATATGGAAGTAAGAATGATTGTAACCATTTTTGACACCTACCACATATATCATAACAATTGCATTTAGGGGCTTCCCCAGAGGCCCAGCTGTAAAGAATCCACTTGCCACCCAGGGGACACTGGAGATATGGGTTCAATCCCTGAGTAGGGAAGATCCTCTGGAGAAGGAAATGGCAACCCACTCCAATATGCTTGCCTGGGAATTCCCTGGACAGAGGAGCCGGTTGGGCTACAGTCCACAGGGTCGCCAAGATTTGGACACAACTGAGAAACTTAAAAAAAAAAAAAATTGCATGCAGGAGATGTTGGGTATGTTATTAAGGATAGAAGAGATGGCATGCAAAATGTCTAAAGGACAACCAGTATGAAATGAACAGTAAACATTCCAGAATGGATGACAACTGTAAACAACAGATAAAGCCACACTAATGTGTACTCATTGTCTCGGAGGATGTGATACTCAAAACAAATACATACTCAAAAAGACATAGCAAGTTACCTTATCATTGGCTGAAACTTTGAACTTCTAGCAAAGAACTCAAGTTAAATCTGAAAAACTTCAAACTTAAGTTGACCCAAAGACCAACTTTGTGTTTTTCCACTGGAAGCCTGAACTTGATTCTCACATCCTTTCACTCTTCTGCACGGATAGGTCGTATCCAGTATACTTGGATGATTGAGAAATTCAGTAAATTTACATAACATGTTTGTTCTAAAAATATGAAGATAGGAAGCAAAAGATCCAAAAGGGACAGGCAGCAAAGATTTGTCTACTTCATAGCTTCTTAGACAAGGGCAGAAACACGGTACTTCTCAGATTAGACACAGAACGGGTCGGGGCTCAAAGAGGGGAAGGACATCTAAAGAGAAGGATATAGTGAGTGTTTCTCACACCAGGTGCCTTACACTTTGGTGAGGGATGAGAGAGCCTTGGGTGAGTCTCCACTCTTAAGAAGGAGATTCAGGCTTTATCTCATTTGTATAACTTTCTAGCAGGAGTCCAGAAGGGAATTTTTCCTTGTACACCAAATATATCATCCCAGAGCAGTGATTCCATCCACTCATATAGATTGGCTAAAAAAGTTATCCTTAAATCTGAATATCTGTACCGAAGCCTGGTTTTTGGTTTAGAGTAATGGATGAAGGAAGAAGAGCAGAGAGAAGACTAGAGGCCAGTGCTATATGCTGTTTAACACTTTACAAAATACTTGTGCACACAAATCCTCTTAATACATCCTGAACTTTCAGAAATCACTGTGAATTTATTTTAATAGTCAACTTTGCATAAAGTATCTCTATTGACTGTATTCATAAGTAAGTTGGAATTCTGTGGTTGCAAGCAACAGAAACCAATGCTAACATAAGGAATTTCCTGGAAGATTATGAGATAGCTCACAAAATCAAAGAAAAGCCAGAATCACCCAGACAGCTGTTAGGATCTAGGCAGCAAGAAATAATGTCTTGTTTAGCACATGTCTTCCAGCTGCCAAGCATAGAATAAATCAGCTTCAACATTTTTGATCTTTGTATCATAGAATGTAAGAACCAAATTTTAGGAAAACAATGTTTAGCTGACCTAGCTTGATTGCATGTTCATCCCCTGGACAGAGAAAGTCATGGAACCTAATGAACTAATTTGAGTAGAGAGGACTCACTTCTCATTTTCCAAAGGAATAGGAAAGACTGCAGGGTCATCCAAGAGTCCACTGCAATATCATAGCACAGTATCTTTAAAGTGCTGAGTGAGGACATGCAGTGAGGTTAAGGGGACTGTAATGTGGGTAATAGTCTAACAGACAACCTCAGAAGAATGTGTTGAGTTAGAACAGTCTATTTGAATGGTTGAGAAACTCAGTAAATCTACAAAACACAGTTGTTCTAAAAATGTACTTGGCACTTATTTTGAGCAGGAAAGTAAGACAAATAGGCATAAAAATGATTGCCTAAAGGAAGAAGTTTTTATTATACTGACAATCCTCTAGAAATAGGAGATTGTGCCATGCTATACCACTCTGTGCAGGGCCACAAAGGGAAGCACCAAATAAGATGAGACAGCAGAGGGGGTGGGGGGAACTGCAGGCAGGAGCTTTTATTTCAGTTATACAGAAAAGAATGACAGAAGCAAGCAGTACAGACTTATGACTGGATCGTTCGAATAGTTTTAACAGGCTCTGCTCTGCAGGGATGGTTCCCAGTTGTCCAGTACCCAGTCCTGTGGTGATTAGGGCAGAAGACAGTGTCCCAGACTGAAGAAGCATGAGAAAAGGAAATTGGTGGACGATGTTGGTTGCATATCAAAAGCATGCTGGCAAGCAAGCTGTTGGTCTCTCTAGGAATCAGTTAACCCTGGGAAGCAGTTCCCAGATCTGTAGGACTCCCAATTCTAGAGCCTTTACTGTTGTTGGTTTTTAGTTGCTAAGTGTCTAGGTCTTTTGTGAGCCCGTGGACTGTAGCCCACCAGGCTTCTCTGTCCATGAGATTTCCCAGCAAGAATGCTGGAGTGGGTTGCCATTTCTTTCTCTAGGGGGTCTTCCTGACCCAGGGATTGAATCTGCATCTCTTGCATCTCCTGCATTGGCAGGCGAGTTCTTTACCACTGAGCCATCTGGGAAGACCCCAGAACCTCATTCTAAGTTCCATTTTCCGACCATCTGATATGCTGTAGGCACAGTCTGTTGAACCTCCTTCCAATATTCCAGTTCCTCTTCCTCCAGCCTTGTCATGCTCAGATTCTTGAGTTTATCAAAGTAGTTGCTATAGCCACAATTATTGTCTGAATCTGCTTTTAAACATGTTATGATATATGCAATCATACATTAATAATCTATTTTAAGATATTAAAAATCTTGTTTATATATAGATTTATGGTTATATGATCTTCCAACTTGATGCCAAAATATAATAAATCCTCAGTGATTTAAAATGTTTAGCATATGAAACTAGTCATTTTTTTTTCTACTGTGATGTTCCTGTCTTCACATTTGCTTCAATTTCTCTACCAGAATCACATTCTTATTTATTTTCTCTCTGTGCATTCTTGGGATATTTCTGCTCAGTAGAAATGCAATATCAAGCTTCACTGCTTTATTAAATATATCAAACATCAGACTCTCTGAATGGTGAGCCAAAAGTTGCCAAAGGTCATATTTCTTTTGTGTGCTGTGAATTATGCCAGCAGGCTCAACAAAGTGGTAATGACTGTGTTTTATATTATTTACTGAATGTGTGAGAACTGATCTTTTAAGGACCTCAGTATCCTGTAGCTTTATGACATCATCAAGATAAATTTAAGTATTTTTTATTTTCTCCACAAATGAAGTGTATATTTTCTTTGGCTTTACTTCTACTGAGTTTGGTTAATCCTTTCAAACCAGGGAATTCAGACTTAATATATATACTTTCCTTAACACAAAATCTTCAGTATTTTACATTGATTAACACACAGTTTGTCTGTCCTTTAACTGTGTTCACCCAGACTGTGCCGATTTATACTTTACCATACCAAATTTCATTTGTGATTCCAGTTTTGGTTTTTGATTTTCAAAAGCAGTTGAAAGTGAATTAGCAGACTACTTTGAATGGTCTCTTTTGTAAAGAGTGATGATGTAATGCTCCCCCACAATTATTCCCTATAAAGTTATTTGGTTTTATGTTGATAGGAAAGGAAACACAGCTAATATTGACTCTCTGCATTTGAAATCAGTTCTCCAGTATCTTCACAAGACTATGCATATAGTGCTTAGTTGCTCAGTCGTGTCTGACTCTTTGCTGCCCCATGGACTATAGCCCACCAGGCTACTCTGTTCATAGGATTCTCCAAGCAAGAATCATGGTGTGAGTAGCCATTCCCTTCTCCAAGCAGTCTTCTCAACAGAGGGATCAAACCCAGGTCTCCTGCGGATTCTTTATTGTCTGAGTCACCAAGGAAGCCCTCACATGACTATGTCTACCCCTACATGTCAAGCTTTTAAGTCTGACTTTTATTCATTGCATAAACCTGGAAAAATAGCTATTTTTTTAAAATTTCCATTCCCTCATATATAAAAGTTAATAATTTAGCTACCGCAGATTACACTGTGAAATTCCACTAAAGAAACCACCATGGGCAATATGCTGCTTTGAGAGAGAGAAGAACCTCCATGAATAGTGGGTTGCAACAGTGTTCCTTTTAACACCTCTCTACAAACCCACAATTTTGATGCACAGGTTTCTGCCCAGTTCTAGAATTTCACATTTTCTCCTTTTATGAAGTAACAATTTCTCATGAAGTTTAGTAATATACCGCTCATTCTCTGTCTCTACTTCCTAAATAAACATATGGCATGGACTCAAATGCCTGAACTCTAGGAACTTCAATAAACTGAGATTGTTTAAACAAAACTGTTAGTGAATCATTATGCTATCCCTTTCCCATGAGGCTGTAGAATTTTAGCTTTGAAGCGAACATGAAGAATATCCAGGCCAATCTCTGCATTTTAGAGATGAGAAAAATCGAGCTTTGGGGAGCTCAAGAAATCTTGAAATTTGCCCAAAGCGGCAAGACTAGTAAGTGACATATCCGTATGCGTCTAGTTTTAAAAACATGTAATATTCATATTTACTTCTTTTAAAAAAATTATTTAGTTATTGGGCTGCACCAGATCTTAGCTGTAGCACACATGATCTTCGTTTCATCACGTGGGATCTTTTGTTATAGCGTATGGATTCCCTAGTTGTGGCTCACAGGCTCATTAGCTGTGGTGCGTGGACTTAGATGCTTCACTGTATGTGGGATATTAGTTTCCTGACCAATGATCGAACCTGTTTCCCCTGTCTTGCAAGGTGGATTCTTAACCCCTGGGCCACCAGGCAAGTCCCTTTATTTCATTTGCATTAGTTTCTTTTTAAAAAAAATCTGAAGACTAATATAGCCTGGTTAAATTTTTGAAGTCTCCAAATACAACTAAGGGAGTTCCCTGGTGGCCTTGTGGTTAGGACTCTAGGCTTTGACTGCTGCAACCTGGATTCAGTCCCTGGATGTGGAACTGAGATCCTGAAAGTCAAAAGACAAACAAGCCAACACAACTGAAATAACCCGTAGTGTCTCATTTTTTTTTTTAATCAAAGAATTCCTACTGGGCTTGTGCCTTTAAGAATGTTTCTAATAAAGCATTACTCAGAGGTGATATTCAATGTATTTAACAACAGGATATCATAGACATTGCCCAACAATTGGTCTGTCTGTTCTGGTTCTGCCAGCTGCATATGACCTTGGGTATATTACTCAAAAATAGACAATGCCCCATGTTAGAAATTAAAAAAAAAATCCTGAGAGGTTGTCACAACACAAGGAAAACAGTACCAAGTAACACTATAATATTTTCACTATCATGTTTGTTACGCACAATTTGTTCTTTCTCAGAAGTTTAAAAAGGAAACAAAGGACTTCTTTTTCCCCACAGGATAATCCTACTGGACTAACTGTTAGATTTACCTGTTGGTAACGATAACAGAACTGAACTTCTGGAGCTGGTAAAATTGATTGCCTCCTCAAGTTAGAACTTTGTATGTGTTATAAAGTAAGCTCTGGATATATTTATCCATGTATTTAGTTTGTAGTTGTTACATTGGGTTTGGGCAGTGAGGACATAATAATATACTTTGTTAGCAGACTTGAATAGGGGTTACATTTGTGTTTGCTCATACACTACAAAACTTCATATACAATGCTAAGTCGCTTCAGTCGTGTCCGAAACGATGGCAGTGTGTATTTCCCAAAGTCAATGTGGGAATGCACTGTGGTACTGGCTTTACTGCACAAGTCTGAATTTGTGGTAGGAACACATTTAGTTTTCCTGTATTTGTATTATTTGGAGGAATCAGACAGAGTGTTTTGCTGTTCTCTCACTTCCTTCAACCTAGAAGAAATTTTAGAGAAACATAAAATTTTAGTGTTACATTAGAAGGGAACCTAGAAGTGTAGTATAATTTTCCTACAATGCAAAACCCCCTCTGCCAGCATCCCTGAAAAATCTTCATCCAGATGCTTCCTGAATATTTTCGATGATGTAGTAGTTCAATGCTTCTTTTCCTTACTCAGGAGCTCTGGTTGTGTAAAGATCTGTGTTAACCCTTAACCTGTGTTTTTGAAAGTGTGCTCTCTGGATGAGCAGCATTAACATGGCCTAAATATTTGTTAGAAACACAAATTCTCAGGCCTCCACTCCAGACTGATTGACTAAGAAAGTCTAAGAAAGGAGCCCAGTAGTTGTTTAGCAAGCCCTCCAGGTGATTTTGACGCACACTGAAGTTTAAGAACCACTGCCCTATATACCTGGAGAAGGCAACGGCACCCCACTCCAGTACTCTTGCCTGGAAAATCCTATAGACAGAGGAGCCTGGTAGGCTGCACTCCATGGGGTCGCTAAGAGTCGGATACGACTGAGCGACTTCACTTTCACTTTTCACTTTCATGTATTGGAGAGGGAAATGGCAACCCACTCCAGTGTTCTTGCCTGGAAAATCCCAGGAACAGTGGAGCCTGGTAGGCTGCCATCTATGGAGCTGCACAGAGTTGGACATGACTGAAGTGACTTAACAGCAGCAGCAGCCCTATATACTGGAGAAGGCAATGGCACCCCACTCCAGTACTCTTGCCTGGAAAATCCCATGGATGGAGGAGCCCGGTAGGCTGTAGTCCATGGGGTCACTAAGAGTTGGACAGGACTGAATGACTTCACTTTCACTTTTCACTTTCATGCATTGGAGAAGGAAATGGCACCCTACTCCAGTACTCTTGCCTGGAGAATCCCAGGAATGGCGGAGCCTGGTGGGCTACTGTCTACAGGGTTGCACAGAGTCGGACACGACTGAAGTGACTTAGCAGCAGCAGCAGCAGCAGCCCTATATACAACCTTGTACAACAAAATTAACAAGGACACTGTGTTTTAGCCCTTTGGGTTGCAGATATCAGAAATCTAGCTATAAATTTAGCTTTAGCATAAGAGGGCATATCCTAGTTCATGAGGCTTGTGATAAGGGAGTACTTCATAGGATCAAAAGAATTGATCCAGACCTACAGGATCTGGGCTTCTGGGACTGAAAAGAAGGCAAAAAACATCTTACTCTTGTCCATGCTCAATACTGTGCACCTTGGCTCCACTGCCTGCCCCCTGCCCCAGCCTCAGCCCACAAGTTGCTCATTTCTATCTCTGCTTAATTTCATCCTCTACTACGGAAGGTTTCTGTTCACCCTGAAGATGTCAACCTTCTACCCTCCCACCCTTACAACATAACTTCATAAGCCTTGAGCACCTGACCTCAGGGGCAGGACTATTACTCCTCAGACTCCAAATCAAGAAATCCCAGAGAAGGACTCCTAGAGCAGGAAATGTTAACCAGAGAAAGTCTTGGAAAATCTTGCTGGGCCAACAAGCAACAATAGTTGCTGCCGTTTATTACTCAGACTATAGTCAATCTTACTTTGTTTTATGTACTTACTTGGCTGTGCACAGGCTTTCATTGCTGCATGTGGGCTTTCTCTCGTTGCAGCGAGCAGGCGCTGCTCTCTAATTGTGGTGCATGGACTTTCCATCTTGGTAGCTTCTTTCTTGTTGCAGATCAGAGACTCTGGAGCACGTGGGCTTCGGTAGTTGTGGCTCTCGGGCTCTAGAGCGCAGGCTTAGTAGTTGTGGGGCACGGATAGTTGCTGCATGGCCTGTGGGATCTTCACGGACCATGGATCGAACCTGTGTCCCCTGCATTGGCAGGCAGATTCTTAACCCTTGGATCACCAGGTCCCAATCTTATTTTAGTAAAGGAAGTTTAGAAAGACTAGTCACCTTGCTCAAATCAGTGAAATTGAAACCCTCAAAAGTTTAAGTAATAATATTTAAGACTACAGTGTAGTCACTCTTTTACCGAAGACTTCCCTTGAAAATTTATGTTTGGATTTTAAGTCAACATATTTGTACTGAACTTTCTTCCCCTCCATGAAAAAAAAAATAATTTTATAAAAATAACTTCATGAGCCTGCAGTAAAACAATGGTGAAAGAAATACAGTTTTCCTATGGCAGACAGACGGTCGAGATTTTTTTGCATTTATGTCATTCAAAAATGATTGTTATAAACTTCCAACTTGGCAGGAGTGTACTCCCAATGGAGGAAAAGAAAAAAATCAAGCCAATCTAAAGTCATAAAAATTTAAATAAAGTAGTTAAGAACAAGCACAAGAGAGGACATTTTACAGATTTTCACAAGAACTTTGACTTAAGGCTTCCTGATTCCAAAAAATTACAACTTAGGGGTTTGACTTTAGCAAAGTGATATTTTTTCTTTTGATATACCTTCTACCTAAACTCAAAAAATATATATAGTAATGAAGCACAAGCATTAGGAACATACATTATCCAAGCATAAGGAATTCCAAAGTTTTCATAGCAATGTTCAGTTGACCTCTTTACCCATAAATTGATCTTCCCATTTTCCCCTTTGTATGGTATATAATAGCATAACACAGTATGGTTTATACTTTTAGGGCATGTTATAAACCATATTGAATGTGCTCTATAGTTGAATCAACAGAAGAATTTGAACTCTGGAATTTCCTGGTTCTTGAATGTGTAAATTCACAAGACTGTGGCGATACACTATTTATGGACAGTTTCATAAAAACAAGCACCATTCTAGGTTTTTCCTACTCTACCTTATGCTTCCTTTCACCCACTAGATCGCTGTGGCTTTCCACGGCAGCCTGGGACAAGGGACTCTGTCAGCCAAAGCAGAGTTGAGCTAGTGTGGCACTGGAGAATTCTAAAATTGAAGTTCTTATTAATATTTTTTAAAGATTAATATGAAGCAATCGTTCTTTAATTCTTAAAATCATTGACTCGTCCTACAAATTTCTGTCAAACAAGCAGGACGGAAGCTGTTGGAAAAGCAAGGAAGTGTTAGTGGCTCTTATAGTAAAACATGAGCTCGCTGTTTTTTCGTGACCTCTTGCGCTAAATGCTCAATCTGAAGTGGTGGATGAAGAGGGACTAGATTCAGTTTTTCCTTACTCACAATTTTGGTTTAGTAGACAGGTTATGAAAATAAAATCAGAGAACCTCATCCTGTTCTCTATTTTGGGCACCAAATAAGTCCATCCATACTATTTTGCCATAAGCAGGTTACTCCAGAAATTCCAAATCTCGATAAGACCATCCCCAAAGCGATCTGGTTCTACTGTCCCTTGTCACTTTCAGCTGAAACTGAAAACTACCAGCATGCTAGAGCCAGTGGTTATGTTAGCAGGGGCGTACTCCAAGTCTCGGGCTCAGGTCGGAGTCTTGTTTCAGGATGGTTTTCCCGTATCGTCCCTGATATGCTGGTTCTGTGAATGAACTTTATTCTGAATGCCTGATCGGGGAAAATTAACATATATGATGGCTATTGTGACGATGAGTATGATGAGAATGATGTTGAAGATGACGTTGCAATAATTTAAGGAGCATCTACTATAAGGCAGCCACTAAGTTCAGTCTGTTCAGCTCCAGTGTCTATACATACCAGGCAAATTAGTCCACAGCTCAAATAAGGAGATATCAATATAATCAAGATTACTTTGATTCATAAGTGATTTGCCCCCCAGCAAGCGAATATTTTGCAGCTCCATGCACACATGTTAATATGTTTCAGCTCCATGCACACCATTTAATAAGATTTTTAAAAAACACAGGAAGTCATGAAGTAATCCAGTACCGAACACAGTGCCCATTCACCCCACTTTCTTCCTCTTGGCTCTATCTTGGAACTGCTTGCTGGGAGTTTTCCTGGATCTTAGTGCATTTTGCCCTCATCTCCATGACTTGGCAGCACCTACCCTTACTCATACCCTCTTCCATCAAGTAGCCATCACATTTTCTTAAAAGGCAAGTCTTAGATTTACTTAGCATTTTTTTAAAGAGAACTTTAACTGTGATAGTATTTTATTAGCATATGTGTTGTGATTGTCAGTGCTTTGGTTACAAAGTTGCACCGGTTTTGAGGAACCTGCCCAACTCTGTTTTTTCCATAAATTGTGTGTGCATGTTTACAGAATGAATGGCTTGTGGTTTCTGCGCTTATTACAGAAATGTCTGTCCTTTACCTATGTAGTCCTATTCAGTTCTTGTCACTATTTTATTGATAGGAGTTATCCCCATTAACTGAAGAAAGCAAAGCAAGGCTCAGAGAATTTATAAGTCATCCAGAATTTCACTGTAATGAGAGGGCAAGATGACTTTGAATCATTATATACTCCCCACTTATTATTGGACTTCCCTGGTGGCTCAATTGGTAAAGAATCTGCCTGCAGTGCAGGAGACCTGGGTTCGATCCTTGGGTTGTGAAGATCCCCTGGAAAAGGGAATGGCAACCCACTCCAGTATTCCTGCCTGGAGAATCGCATGGACAGAGGAGTCTTGTGGGCTACAGTCCATGGGGTTGCAAAGAGTTGGACACGACTGAGGGGCTAACACACACTTAATATTAATAGCTGGCCTCATAAACTTCTACTCAGCAACACTTTCCAGTCAGAACCAAAGTGAAGGCAGAAGCAGGAAGGACACAGACCCCGTGAAACAGAGTTGTGGGGAAAGCAGCTCCTGCCCTGCCATTCTCCCAGACTGACAGCACTTCCTCTGCATTTCTTGTGGAAGATATCCCAGAATACCTTTTTTTATTATTCCAGAAAAAGCCTCCATAAAAATAAATTAAATATATAGGTCAGCTTCAGCAAGCTACTGATAACATCACATGAGGCAGGCTGTGTATTTCTGCAGAGGGAAAAAGCCAGGCTGAGCTTACCCTGGCCCTGGCTTCATGGTACCATGATATAGCACATTCCAGAAGATGAAAATAGGCTGTTGAGCATTCAAATAAAAAAATAATAATCCCAGAAGAGATTTCCTATTGTCCGTTGAGTTCCTTTCAGAAACTGAATATGATTTGAGGGAAGCACTATTGTTCATCTCACAGATGAAAATAATGCATTTTTAAAAGAAATTGTCTGACACAGCATGATCCTGTTTTTATTAAAATAGAATACAGACACACAAACCCTTTGAAGAGTAAGCATCAAATTATTCATGGTATTAAACTCTGAGTGGTAAAATTATGGGTTTTTTTTTACTAGCTTACATTTTTACAAAATGTCTAAAATGAATAAGCATAATTTTTCTAAAAAGTGATGAAAATTACTTTTGAAAACAAATTCTTAGGATGATTTTGTGATTTTCTTTCCGGAGAAAAACTGATTTTTGTACTGAGGAAAGGCGTTAATATTTTTGAGGCTGATCAGTCTTTTGGTGTCACTCAGCTTGGCTGTCCTTATAGATGTCACAGACTTGCTGCTTTTTCTTCCCCTAGTCTTTCATTTCAGCTTTTCATGACTTTGCTTCTCCCTCGTTCCCAGGCATTTTACCTCATCCACATTTAAGGACCGTTCTTCAGCCTCACTTCATGCCGCTGCGTCTCCCTTCTTTCCTTCTCTCTGGCATGTCTGCTTCCCTGGGACACCCAGCCACCCCTGTGCTGACTCTAGCGTTCTCTTCCAGAAACAGTGGCAGCGTTCACATTTGATTGCACACTCCTATTGTTTTGGAGGGATTTTTTTGCATCTTTTTTTCCCTCTTATTTTTCCCAACAATAGCAGTGACTATTTGCTTACTTCTAAGAAACCCATGTCATTTGGGTTTCCTGGCAGCATCAGCAAGAAGAAGGATTCCTTCTAGAACACCTATGCACAAAACAGCAACGACAATAAATCTCTACTTCTAAGGCTTTTCATTACTTCCTTAGTTGAAGCAGAAAAATGGTCATAACTAAAAACCGGGAGGCTTGGTAGACACACGAGAGGTTATTGTAAACTCCTGTCTCAAAACCTTTTCCTTGAATTGTCTACTATGAGTGAGGTACAGTAATTAATGTTGTTCAGCCACTCAGTCCTGTCTGACTCTTTGCCACCACATGGACTGCAGCATGCCAGAATTCTCTGTCTTTTACTATCTCCTGGAATTTTCTCAAACTCATGTTACAATAATATCTCACTGGTAGTTTCATCACCTCTGGGGAAAATTGCCTAGAAGCTGCCTATGCGCGCCTATCTGCAACTATGTCTACTTCCATCCATGAATGGCTCTTTGCATCAGGGGACCATAGTATTGGAGCTTCCGCTCCAATCGGACACAAGGGACTCAAAACACCAACACAATCCTCCATTAATCGGCGAATCTTCTGGAATCCAGGTAATAAATGGAATTGTGTCCAAGTTCATCTCCTGGTGGGTCTACAGAGTCTGCAGACCCATCTATGGTTATTGTCCCAGTTCCCAAGGGCATCACTGGGATACATATACTTAACAGGAAGCAGGCGCCTTACACTGAATACCTGATCTATGGCATAAGAGCTATTATGGTAGAAAGACCCAAGGGGAGGTGTCGTAAGATTGTATCAGTCCCTGCTCCCTGAATCGGAATGAGCATAAAGTCATTAATTCAATTGATCAGCCTGATGTACTGATGATCAGTCATCCGGGTTCCACAGATGATTGAGATGGCCAAGGTCTCTGTTGGGTTTTGTTGTCATGGAAAGAAGATGTGTTAACACAGATCTGTGGCAAGACAGTGATGGTCTCTTGATGCCTTATAAAAGGAAACGGGTTTTTAATTTTCCTTACTGATCACATTCACTGCATCAATAGTGGCACTTCAAGTGCCAGAGACTTTGTGAATATATTCCAGTAAAGATCCGACATCTGGTACAATTGTTGCAACTGGGCAGCCCCGGTTACTACCTGCCTTGATCTATCTAGTTTTCACGAGGGCCAGAGAGGCAAATTGAATGGGGATTTGATGGAGGTTGCTACCCTTGCATTCCTGTGCTTATCACTACAGTTTTTCTCGGGATACGTGACAGCTTCTGATTTACTGTCTTGACTAGAGGAAGGCAGTTTTAAGGACCTCCGCTTGGGTCTTTCTACCATGATAGCCCTTATGCCATAGATTAGGCATTCAATGTAAGGTGCCTGCTTCCTGTTAAGTATACGTATCCCAGTGATGCCCTTGGGAACTGGCACAATAACCATAGATGAGTCTGCAGCCTCAGTAGACCCACCAGCAGATGCATTTGGACAGAATTCCACTTATCACCTGGACTCCATAAGATTTGCCTGTAATTGGAGGATTGTGTTAATGTTTTGAGTCCCCTATGGCCAACGGGAGCTGAAGCTCCAATACTATGGCCACCTGATGCGAAGAGCCAACTCATTGGAAAAGACCCTGATGCTGGGAAAGACTGAGGGCAGGAGGATAAGGGGGAGACAGAGAATAGGATGGTTGGATGGCATCACTGACTCAATGGACATGAGTTTGGGAAAACTCCAGGAGATAGTGAAGACAGGGAAGCCTGGCGTGCTGCAGCAACTGAACTGTTGGACAAAACAATGTCCAACAGCCTTCAGAAGGCATGGTCCCTTATCCCTCTGTATACTTAGTTTAATTGCTGTTGTAGTGTAGCTGTATATTCCTATAGTGGCGTTGTGGGGTCCTTTCTGAAGTGATCTAGCCTCTCCTTCAATCAATGGCCTCTGGGAGTGAGAACTGGCTCAGATATGGAAACTAGGTGAGGGGTTGTGATTTTCCTCTTCTGCAGTTAATGTTAACTTTCTCTTCACTAAGCTCTAGTGTTTTTCTGGTTATATAAGTGAAGTAATATCTTAGTTAGCTGCCCATTTATCTTGCCTCCCTAGCATCACTGGTCTGTTTGTTAACCGTTGCCATAAAACTTTGTGTGACAAAGCACCCTGTTTGAGTTTCTGACTTACTGCTTGTTTCTGTTACATTTACCTTGCTGTCATCTGTTTAGTGCTAGTATCTGGACTTTGCTATCCCAGAATTCTCTCACCTGTGCTAATACTAGATAGCCCAGTCCAAGGCAGGATCTCCTACAGTAGTCATTGCTTTTAGTTGCTCAGTCGTGTCCAACCCTTTTGTAACCCCGTGGACTGAAGCCCTCCAGGCTCCTCTGACAATGAGATTCTCCAGGCAAGAATACTGGAGTGGGTCGCCATGGGATCTTCCTGACCCAGGGATCCAACCTGCGTCTCCTGAATTTGCAGGTGGATTCTTTACCACTGAGCCCCCAGAGAAGCCCATGGCTACATTAACCAGTGAGGATAAGCATCACCGGGCTTCTCAAAGGTGCTGGTGCTCTGCTCACTGGCACATCCTTAGTGCTTCGATGGAAGGCATGTTCTTTGGACGATGTGGGGCTCAGTAACAGGTTCTCTTTATCACATAATAAAAATTCTTATATTTTCATCTCCCCAGTATTTATAATGTCCTCCTCTATATTCTATAAGACAGTTCCAACATCTCAACCTTGTTTACTGCAGGTCATTGCTATGTTAACTTCTTTGGAGCAATTCCAGCACATATTAGGACTGATTTTGGATTTTATTGCCAGCACATGAAACTCCTAAGTTTAGGGAGCTCTTCTATCAATGAATTCTCACCTACACAGTCTTAGATCCTGCCCTTCCTAGCCCAGCGCCCTCAAGACCCATCCCTGGATGTAGCTTCCTATTTCCTGCCAGTACATGTTAGCCAGATCTTTGGGCAATGAAGGGAGGTAGGAGCAGACCCAGAGGAGGACACTCATCCATGAGGCAACTGCTCCAAGCCAGTTCTCTTTTTAAAATGTATCTCTTTTTGGCTGCATTGAGTCTTCGCTGCGGCATGTGGCACCTTTTGTTGGGGTGCTTGTGCTCTGCGTTATAGCATGAGGGCTTCTCTCTAGTCGCCATGCCCAGGCTCAGTGGTTGCACTGAAGCATGTGGGATCTCAGATTCCTGATCAAGGATTGAATCCACATCCCCTGCATTGGAAGGCAGCTTGTTAACCCCTGGACCACCAGGGAAGTCACTCAGGTGAGGTCTTTGCAGGATCTCCAGAAGGGGAGAGGCTTCTTTCCTCCACCCTGAGACAAGTGAGCCACGTTTGCCAACCTGGAGTGTCCAGTGGAACCAAGATCTTGGGTGTCCAAATTCTTTAGTTCATCCACCCCACTATTCCCATCCCACGTGCCAGAGCCTCACTCATTCCACCTCAGGGCCCTAACATAGAAAACTTGACAAGGCTTCACGTTCACTCTTTGTTGTAGGTCTTCTACCCTTAAAATTAAATCCTGGGTCTGAGGTAAGAAAGACAAGATCCTTTTAAAATGCTGCTGTGAAGGTTTGCTGACTTTCACAGCATACTTCAGTTGATATTTGATTCATCTGAGCCTGCCGTCTTCTTTCTCCTGACTTGTGATGCTGTTCATAAGACCCAGCCAACTCCACATGCCTGTAGCACACATCATTCCCGTACCCTTCAGATGCCATTACTGTGGTATAAGACCATGTTCCAGTGTTTGCCTGCATCTCATGCCAGCCCATCACTGGTGAAATTCTCCATGATTAGGATGCTGCTGCAAGCCAGTGGTTGTTATCACCTCACTTAACACCAGTCAGAAGCCCTTGCCTGGTGGAAGAGCCAGACTCCTCTCTGAAAGTTTCCTTTCTATGCTGCTTCTGGCTCTGACTGCCTTAGCCTGGGTTTCCCTAGAAAGTAGAGCCTAAGAGAAAGGTTTGCATGCAGATTTTTCATTTTGGGATGTGATCTCGAGGAACAGAAATGAGGCAGGGAGGAGTAAAATAGGGAAGGAGGGAAAACAAACCAAAGGTGCGTTATTAAGCTGTTATCGAGCTCAGTCCTGGTGAGGACTTTCTAAAGGATCATGTAAAATGTGCCTCAGAATCAGAGGCATCAGAGCCTCTAACACAGGTCAAAGGAATATCTGCCCCAGGAAATGAAACTCCCGGCCAGGTCCGCACGGCCACCGTACCAGAATGACCGAATGGGTTCCTCTAGGGGTCCAAGAGAGTACAAAGTGAGAGAAGCTGAGAGATATGTGATACAGGGTTGAGGTGGGTTCCGTCCGGGTATACCTGCACACTGTTGGTGACATTCTGACTGATTAGGGTGCAAGCCTACTTGCAAGCCTACCCCATTTAACCCCACATAACACCAGTCACCTCAGTGACTAGAACAGAGATGGGTGAAGGGGCTTCCCTGGTGACTCAGTGGTAGAGAATCTGCCTGCCAATGCAGGAGACACCCTTTCGATCCCCGATCTGGAAAGATCCCACATGCGGCGGAACAGCTAAGCCCGTGTGCCGCCACTATTGAGCCTGTACTCTAGAGGCCAGGAGGGGCCACTGCTGAACCCACGTGCTGCAGCCTCTGAAGGCCACGTGCCCAAGAGCTTGTTCTCTGCAACAAGAGAAGCCACTTCAATGAGAAACCCACGCACCGCAGCTAGAGAGTAGCACTGCTTGCCACAGCTAGAGAAAGCCCACTCACAGCAGTGAGAACCCAGCACAGCCAAAAATAAACAAAAAAATAAAATTATTAAAAAGAAAGAAGATAGGTCAAAATGTTGTGTGATAAGATGCAAGATGTCTCTGATATGCCTCTTCTCCCAGAACATTGCCTAATATTATTCTCTTTGCCCAAACCTTCTATTTCATTTATCATCACTCTGACTTCTCTCCCAGAAACAATCTCAACAGGGAGTCCCTCCCCATCTGTAAAGCTTAACCCAACAACACTCTTATTATCTAACAGCAGTATTCATCCAGTTCCTCCGTGTAATTTCCTTGGTGAATTATCAGATAGTGACTCTTTCCTCAGGTTGTTTCCATATTATTTAACTGCCCCTGGTCACAAATTGCAATAGATTTGTGACAAAGATTTCTGAGGTCATATCCTCTGAGACATCCACTTTAAGATTGGTTTGTTTGCTGGATGTTAATTGGGGAATGCCTTCAGGATCAGCACCAATAAGAAGGGAAGGAAGTAGGATTAGGCAGAAAGAGAAGCTGAAACCTCACAGAAACCAGGCTGCCAGCAAAGGGGAGCCTGTTGTTCAGTCGCTCAGTCATGTCCGACTCTTTGAGACCCCATAGACTACAGCACACCAGGCTTCCCTGCCCATCACCATCTCCCAGAATCAATGATGCCATCCAACCATCTCATCCTCTGTCACCCCCTTCTCCTCCTCCTCCTCTGGTCCCACCTTGACACAAAGAGGATAGACCTTTGTATCCCACACCCACCAGTCTTTGGCCAAGGACTGGCCCCAGGGAGGGTGTGTTCTTGGGCGAGGGACTGAGAGCATTTCCTGGAGAGTGACTCAGCTGAGAGCTTTCAGCTGGGAACACTCCCCACAGCTGGGGAGATGATATCTCAGTTCTGAAGGGAAAATCTGGGCAGTGTATCACAGTGTTAATTAATGTCACCCTTTCTGCTGCTTGGGTTATTTTCTTTGTAAGTCAAGTTCTACAGATAGTCCTTCCAGGATTCTGACTGGTTCTTCTTGTGGGAAATTTAAAAGAGGAACGTTAGCAGGAAAAAAACCCACAACTTCCGTCACTGAGGCAATGGAGCTTGAAGCTCCAACTAACCACCTCCCCCTTAACTGCCTATTCTATGTTCCTCCCACCCTTGGCTAGCACCTCTGATGGTCTTGGTGCCTTTATCTGGTAGGGTGACCTAGACTCTCATCCCTGACAGACCTGAGACCCTGGTTGCCATGCCCTTCTCAGGCTGTGACTGTGGCAACTTGCCCACTTACTATCAAAATTGAGAGAGTACCAGGGAACTCTCCTGTAGATGGCTGAGCGCCACACATGTTTTCCCCTAGTGCCACCTCCTCCTGGTGACCAGAGCCAATCACCCCTATTGTTTTCCCAATATAACTCAATCCCAGAAGGATAATTCCTTTTTCCCCTTGTCTCTTACTACAAGGAACCTGAAGCAGTTGGGCAGCAGCTGTAGCTTATTGCCTAATGGAACGATTACTGTATCCCTGGTGGAAGGGTTTCCCTCTAGGATTGTTGTTTACTTGCTCAGTCGTGTCCGATTCTTTGCGTCCCCATGGACTCTAGCCCACCAGGCTCATCTGTCCATGGGATTCTCCAGGCAAGAATACTAGAGTGGGTTGCTAGCTCCTACTCCAGGGGATCTTCCCCACCCAGGGATCAAACCCATGTCTCCTGCATTGCAGGCGGATTCTTTACTGCTGAGCCACCTAGGATACAGGATCTCTAAAACCACGGAGTCCAGAGATCTAAAGACAGAATGCACAAATGCCCACCAGTCACCGACAAACACACCCATTCCTACTTCACCTCCTTTCTCAGGCCCATGTGTTCTTCCTGCTGGGGATAGAGCACCACATAGCTGTTTTGGGGTGTGTCCTATCTCATCCTCACAGGTTATCTGCAAACCTGAGCCTCAGGGACTCCTTCAAATTCCATTCCATTCCTGTGGCGGGTTGGCAGGGTCCAGTTGATACTACAGTCATACGCCCATATTTACACTCATGTGCTATTTTTACACCCCATTGACTGATAACAGAGTCACGTAGGATTCCATGTTTGTGGGTGAAACACTCTGTAATCCCTCAGAAGGTGGTGCTGGCAGAGATCATGTAGGCAAGAAAGGCAAAACCGCATCTGTAGATATTGATTTCTGTCAAGATTAATTGCTGTCCCTTTCAGGGTAGAAAGGATCCAGTGTAATCAACTTGCCACCAAACAGTTAATGGGATTTCTTGAGAGATGTTTGCTGGCAGGTTGGACAGGCGGCAGTTGCAGGAGCTGGACCAGCCTTGGCAAGTGGGCGTCCATGCCCTTGATCCATGTGTAGCCTCCATTCCTGCCACCATATCTACCCTGTTCATTCTGCCAACACTGGGTTGACTGACGATAGGGACTGGCTGATGACTACCAGTTGAGTCATTCTCTCCATTTGATTCGAGTGCCCCTTCCCTTGTGGGTGCTCTCTGATGAGCTAATTAACAATGGGGTTCAAAAACCTGCACACTTTGGGCCACACTCTTAGGTCTATCAATGTACCTCTCCTTCAAATGTCTTTACCCCAATCCTCTAATATTTCTGCTTCTAGCCTCCTGAGGAATCATCAAAGCTAATCACCAAGAGTAGATGACCTGATGCACTGCCCAGATCTGCCAGCTGGTAGGATTTCTTTCCCTTTCTTTCAGGGTCTTCCACTGTGGGGCTACAATAGAGCTGTTGTGCAGGCACAGTTCATTTTTATTTTGCATCCAAACACCAAGCTGATGTGAGCACACCAAGTCACATCAGTCGTGTCCAACTCTTCACAACCCTGTGGACTGTGGACTGTGCCTGGCTCCTCTGTCCATGGGATTCTCCAGGCCAGGATGCTGCAGTGGGTTGCCATTCCCTCTTCCAGGGGATCTTCCTGACCCAGGGATCGAACCCGAGTCTCCTGTGGCTCCTGCATTGCAGACAGATTCTTTACCACGGAGGCACCAGGGAAGCCTGACTGTGGGTAATCCAGCTCCAAAATCCATTTCTGAGTCAGCTTGGTCAGACTTGTCCTGGAGCCAGCTATCCTAGGTCAGGTTCTCCAAGAGACAGACTGAGATGAGGCTTAGCATATAGTGAATTTAGGAGGGGAGGGGTGTCATCAGATCATCGTGAATATGAGATGAAGAAAGAAGGATTTAGAAGAGGGAGAAGATGAACTGTGCTGCAGTCACAACAAAAAACCTTGGCTGATCTTCTAGGGAGTTCTGGGGTGAGATGTGGGTCACCTCCAGGGAGAAGGTGACTTGTCAAAGTGGCTCTCTTGGGCTGATGGGAATTCACACAAATGTGTGCACACACAAACACACGCACACACATATTCAAAGGAGAGTAGTCTAATGTGAACACTCTTATCAATCAGTTCAGCTCAGTTCAGTCGCTCAGTCATGTCTGACTCTTTGCGACCCCGTGAACCGCAGCACGCCAGGCCTCCCTGTCCATCACCAACTCCCGGAGTCTACCCAAACCCATAACAGTTAGGTGAGTGAGAGCCTCAGTCTTGAAGGGGCCTATGGACACCAGGCCATAGCATACACTATGTGAAGCCAATTCTTTCTCCAATGAAGAGAACTAATAAGCATATAACTTATTCCATTATAAGGGAGGACACTTAGCCCAGTAAATCAGGCCTAAAAACAGCAGCAAGATTAATAACATGGTATTAATAACTGTGGGTGACTTCATTTAATCCCAAGGTCTAAAAGGCAAAAATGCATCTTCTCTCACCCCAAGGATGTCCTTTGCATATTTTGTAGATCGTTCCCTGTATCAATCCTGTGGCAGAGAAACACCATCTATCTTCTGTACTTCCCATAAACTTTTAATATCACCCATCTATAAAGATGAGACAAAGTGTGTCCAGGTTTTGAAAAACCAACCCTTCTTAAATCTATTTTCTGACAAAGTAATTCTGGCGGAGTTGAGGATAGGATAACCTTTCTAAATTGCTCTTCTTCGGATGAGTGATGCTGCTTTCACACCTGGGTACCTTTGCAAATTCATTCTTTCTGCCAGAGTGCTTTTTCTTACCCCTGTCTTCCCCCAGGATTCTATTCATTCATAGGGTTGCCAGATTTAGTAAATAAAAGTACAGGATGTCCAGTTAAATTTGAATTTCAGCAAATATTTTTAGTATAACTCTGTCCAACTATTCCATGGGACATACTGATACTAAAAAATCACTTGTTGATGTGAAATTCAAATTTAAATTGATATCCTGTACTTTATTTAGCAAGCCTATTCATTCTTCACACATTTACTGAACACTTACCACATGCCAGAAACTATTCCAAGTATTGGGAATAGAGCACCAAACAAAAGTAACTCCAATTCTGGCTCTCATGCGGTTTATATCCTAATGGAGGAAACCAGGCCATAAACAAACTTTACACAAGTAAATACGCAAAGATACTGTTAGAGTATAAATAAATGTCATGAAGAGGACGTTGTATGATGTTCTTGCTGATTAGGTAAAATTTCTGAGTATAAAGCCAGCCATATGAAGATTTGGAGGGGGTGTACACTTCAGGCTTCCCAGGTAGGTCAGTGGTAAAGAATCCACCTGCCAATGCAGGAGATGCAAGAGATGTGGGTTCAATCCCTGGGTGGAGAAGATCCCCAGGAGCAGGAAACGGCAACCCACTCCAGTATTCTTGCCTGGAGAATTCCATGGACAGAGGAGCCTGGAGAGCTACAGCCCATGGGGTGGCAAAGAGTCAGATGTGATTGATCATGCAGGTACATGTATGTGGGCACACACACACATACACACATGCACACACACACGCACGCACACGCACACACACACAAATACACTCCAAGCAAAATGAGCCCCAAGTACAAAGTCCTAGAGGTGGAGGAACAGCAAGGAGGCTGATGTGGCTAGATCACAGTGCACAAGAGGGGTCCGCTAGGAAATGAGGTCAAAGGAGCAAGGGGAACACCGTTTTTAGTCTTTTGGCCACAGTTAGGGCTTTGGCATTGACTCTAGAGAGATGGAGCAGACACTTGATGGGATCTCACATGTCAGACAGAGCAGATGTCCAGTTGATACATATTTGTTAAATAAATGGCTTCCAAGTCCAGTTAACTCCTCTTGCTGGGGCAGGGAGGTGAGGCAGAAACAAGGAGATCAATCAGTTCAGTTCAGTTCAGTTGCTCCGTCGTGTCCAACACTTTGCGACCCCATGAATCGCAGCACGCCAGGCCTCCCTGTCCATCACCACAAGGCCAATTCAAGAATCCAGGAGAGAGGTAACGAGCGTTTGGACCACAGCGGCAGCAGTAGAGACGCTAAGTGCTTGGATCTTGAACATACTATGAAGGTGATAGCATTTGCAAGGAGAAGAGTCAAGGCTGAGTTGAATCTCTAGAAAGATGGAGTTGCAATTCATGTGTTAGTCCCTCAGTCGTGTCTGACTCTTTTGCCCATGGACTGTAGCCCACCAGGCTCCTCCATCCATGGGATTCTCCAGACAAGAATACTGGAGTGGGGTGCCATTTCCTTCTCCAGTTGCCATTCACAGAATTTGGGAAACATGCAGAGGAAGCAGGTTTGATGGCATTCTGTGGGGGGAAACATGGAAACCTGGGATTCAGCTTCAGACTTGTCGATTTTGACATGTTATTAGAAATCCAAGTGGATATGTTGAGGCAGCAATTAGATGTTAAAGTGTGGAGTTCAAAAGGGAGCTCTGGGCCACCTGGAAGATATAAATGTGGGCGCAGTCACCTACATAAAGCCGCGGCTCTGGATGAGACCCCTTTGGAGTGGGTATAGACACAGAAGAGAGTTCTAAGAACTGAGCTTTGGGGTCTCTAAGTGATTAGAGATTGAGAAGAAAAGTGGAAAAGGAGTCATCAGCTTGGGAGGAGGAGCACCAAGAAAGAATGACCCAGAAGCTAAGTGGGGAAAAAAAGTGTTTCAGGAAAGAAGACGTGATCATTCATGTCAAATGTCTCTGAAATGTGAAGTTAGATGGGGCCTGACCATTGGGCTTAGCACCCTCGAATTACTGACTCTTCGATAAGAGCCATTTTGGGGACTTCCCTGGTGGTTCAGAACCCGCCTTCCAATGCAGGGCATGTGGGTTCCATCCCTGGTGGGGAAACTAAGATCCCATGTGCCCCAGAGCAACTAAGCCTACAAGCTGCAACTAGAGAGATGCCTGCGCACTCCAACAAAAGACCCCGCATGACACAATGAAGATCCCGAGTGCCGGAGCTAAGGCAAAATAAATAAATATTAAAAGAAAACAAAGACCTATTTCAGTAAGATGGTGGGAAAGACAGCTTGATGGGAGTAGGTTAAAGAGAGAATGGAAGTGGGACTTCCCTGGTGGTCCTGTGGTGAAGCCTCTGAGCTCCCAATCTAGGGGGCCCAGGTTCCATCCCTGGTTGGGGAACTAGGTCCCACACACTGCAACTATGAGTTCACAGGCAGCCAAAGGTCCTGCATGCCACAAGTAAGACCTGGTACCACCAAATACATAAATACATAACCCTTAAAAATAATTTTTAAAAAAAAAGAGGGAGAGAGAATTGGAGGAGGAAAATAGTGATAGCAATGATAGGCAAGTCTTACAAGGAGTTTGGCTATAACATGGGGCTGATCCAAAAATGGAGGGGAAAGATAACGACATTGGAGATGAGGGAAGCTGTATCAGGAGCAGTGTTTTCTTAACTGAAGAGCCTCAGAAAGAGATGGGAACTAGCAGATGAATGAGAAATTGGCCCGAAACAGGAGCACAGGGAGTTCATCTAGAGTCACAAGAGTAACAGTGTGTAGTGGTAGGGATGCAGGAAGGTGGGCAAGAGGGGTGGGAGGACAAGGTGCTGAGTGGGAAGGCAGGGGAAGGAATGAGTGGACTCTGAAAGTGTGATAGGATGGCTGGGCAGCACGAGGGCTACTGGAGATTAGTGATTGTTTAATTTAGAACCAACAGCATGGTTATGTGTTTTTCTTCAGCTGTCCAAGTGCAGGCAAGGAGTAGGCAGAAAGCTGGCTATGAGCAGGGGTGGAATTTTGGCAAGCAAGTATATCAGAATGAGAGAGAGGCAAGGGAGGCTAGAGTGTGGGCAAGGGAATGTTTACAATGACTGCCCAAGAAATCTAAATCGGGTTAGGAGGGAAACCAGGACATCAGTGGGTGAAGGACAGTGAACAGATGGTAGGATCAGTAGATTGGAGGATCCAGTGGGATTGAAGGATTACTGGAATCAGGGCAGTTGAGAGAGCGCTGGAAACATAGGAAGTGATGGTCAAAGTGAGATCTTTGAAAGTGAAAGTTATAGAAGGCTTGAAATTGTTAGTAACATTAAAACTAGGCTATCACCAAGTGAGTGAGTGACAAGTGGGATAGAAATCACTGAAAGAAATCACTGAACCGAGAGGTCTGAGAACTTGGAAGAGAGCAGGCAGTGAACCAATACTTTAGTTTCCTATTGGTGCCATTTGCAAACTACTGCAAACTTAGTGGCTTTAAAAAATGCAAATTTATTGTCCTACAGAATTTAGAGGTTGGGCAATGGCACCCCACTCCAGTACTCTTGCCTGGCAAATCCCATGGACGGAGGAGCCTGGAAGGCTGCAGTCCATGGGGTCGCTAGGAGTCGGACACGACTGAGCAACTTCACTTTGACTTTTCACTTTCATGCATTGGAGAAGGAAATGGCAACCCACTCCAGTGTTCTTGCCTGGAGAATCCCAGGGACGGGGGCGCCTGGTGGGCTGCGGTCTATGGGATCGCACAGAGTCGGACGCGACTTAGCAGCAGCAGCAGTCTAAAATCAGTCTTATAAACCTTGACCCAAAGAGTTAGCAGGGTGGATTCTCTCTGGGGTTCAAGAGCAGAACCTTCCCCCCTCTTTCCAGCCTCCAGAGGCTGCCTGCCTCCCTTGCCCATGGCTCCTTTCTCACAACTGCATCGCTCCAACCTCTGCCTCTCTTCTCCCTCTTCTGACCCTAATCCTCCTGCCTCTCTCTCATAAGGACCCCTAATTATATTGAGCCCAGGTGGACAATCCCTCCTCTGCCCTCATCTCAAGATCTTTAACTTCTAAGGTTTTAACGTTCAACATCTGCAAAGTCCCTTCCATTGCTTACATAGGCACATGTACTGGAGATGAGGACATGGAGATCTTTGGGGGAGATGTTATTCAGCTGACCACATCAGCAATATATATTTTCTCTTCTGCGAAAACTTTCCTGATTCTGGCTTTCCCACGCCACCCCAGACTGAGTTGATAAATATTCCTTTTGATTCATCATTCTACCTTCTTAGCTTCCCTGGTGGCTCAGCTGGTAAAGAATCTACCTGCAATGCAAGAGACTGAGGTTTGAGCCCTGGGTTGGGAAGATCCCCTGGAGAAGGCAATAGTTACCCACTCCAGTATTCTGGCCTGGAGAATTCCATGGACAGAGGAGCCTGGTAGGCTATGGTCCATGGGGTCGCAAAGAGTCGGACACGACTGAGCAACTAACACACACCCACCCCTTTTTAGAACATTCATGTATTAGAGAATATGCCTTCTTCATTTGGGCATGTACTAGGCTAGATTCTGGGTTAATCACTGTTACCACAAATGTGAAACATCTTAAAAATTCTCACCGTAATTGCCACTGTTTGCTTATTTGTCTATCTCCCCAGGTAGACAGTGGCCACACCAGGACAGGATCTACTCACACTCATCTCTTTATCTTCAGTGCCTGTCATAGCATGTGATATATACCATGGACTTGGAGGTTCTTTTTGTTATTTATTTACGTTTGGCTGTGATGGGTCTTCTTTGCTGCTCGGGCTTCATCTCTAGTTGTGATGTAAAGGTTTCTCATTGCCGTGGCTTCTCTTGTTGCAGAGCATAGACTCTAGAGCAAGGGCTTCAGTAGTTGTGGTTCATAGGCTTAGTTGCTCCACAGCATGTGGGATCCTCCCGGACCAGGGATCAAACCCGTGTCTCCTGCATTGGCAGGTGGATTTTTTACCACCGAGTTACCAGGGATAGTCCTGGAAGGTCTTTTTAAATGAGTCAATGAACTCTGGTTACGGTTAGTAAAAGAAACATCTTCTCTAAGTGACCACGTGCACATGACCTGACAACAGTAAATTAGTAGGCCTTAATGTACACATGTATCATCCTGCTAATCTGCAAGCTAATCCCTTAGATGTTTGGAAACAAATGCTAGTCTTCTGAATTGTGAATTTTTAAACAGCTACCAGCTACCATCTTAATTTAGAAGCATTTGGACGTCAAAGTTCGTAACGATTCTGCCAAATGTGTTTATTCAGAAAATTTACATTGGGTTATTTAGCCACCAGGCTTCCCTAGTGGCTCAGCTGGTAAAGAATCTGCCTGCATTGGAGGAGATCCCGGTTCAACTCCTGGGTTGGGAAGATCCCCTGGAGAAGGGATCCCCTGGAGAAGGCTACCCACTCCAGTATTCTTGGGCTTCCCTGATGGCTCAGATTGCAAAGAATCTGCCTGCAATGCTGGAGACCTGGGTTTGATCTCTGGGTTGGGAAGATCCCCTGGAAGAGGGCATGGCAACACACTCCAGCCTTCTTGCCTGGAGAATCCCCATGGACAGAGGAGCCTGGTGAGCGACCATCCATGGGATTGCAGAGAGTCAGACATGACTGAGCGACTAAGCACAGCATATAATCTCCAGGGAAATTGCCTGAAATAAAGAGAAAGTATCATCCATCTCTTATTCAATCATGATTAGAGACTGACAAAAACACATCGGCACCCATATTAAACAGAACTGAATTTCTCAAAAGCAGCCTGACAAATAATATCCTGTAATAAATAATATCCTGTGCAAAAATCAACTGTAGACACATTAAATTAATATTGTTTTATGATTATTACCTCAAAGAACTAGACAATAACAGAACCCAGTGAAGATTTTTATATCTACAGTTACATAATGGTGAAATTAGACTTGGGACACTGAGTCCATTGTAACTCTTTTGTAAATGGAATTATCAAAGCATAAATCATTTTTAACCAGACAACTTGCTTTCTTCAGCTGTGCAATTCGACAACTGTGGGTACATATTTTGTAGATTATAGAGACCTACATTATAACTCCATCATAATGGCTGATCAGCTACTCAATTGGAAAAGCCCCAGAAGAGTTCTGTCATCAAAATTATTTAGATGCTGCCTTGATTTGTGAATGCCAGTCCTTGCCAAACTATTATCCCTGTGAACAGTAGGCGTATTTTCCGTCAGAATGTAGACAGAGGTTTGTCCATTCCATTTTCAGAAAATATTCATGCTTTAAACTAGTAGATCATCAATTTCTTCAAAACTCCAGACCTGTTTCTTTTTGACAAATTATTGGGTCATAGTTTCTCAATTGAGACTTCATGTAAAGAACAAACAAACCTCAGGCAATGGAGAGGCGCTGGTCACAGTCTGTTTTAGTTCGAAAGAATGCAAAACAACTTTAAGCTATTAGCAGCATTTATCAATCATTCATAAGTCCTTGATTTCCTAGATAAAAGCCATCCAGAGACCAAGTCATACAGTCCTAATACAGATGCAAGGCACTCATGTTTCTGTGGAGTATCCTCCTCCTGTGAAAATCAGAGTGGGTCCACGTACAACCCTAGAGAAAAGCATGCATTTGTGAGTAAAGGGACACAGACAAATGTGTTCATTGGAGCGTTGCAGTGAAGAGTGAAAATGAAAGACGGCAGATTCTATTTACCTTAAGGATAAAGTGGTGACTGGACGGAGCACAACGTGGGCCTCTGGGGTGCTAGCAGTGTTTTAATTTTTGATCTGGAGACTGGTTTATACAGGCGTGTTCACTTTTTGGAAATACACTGAACTCTGATGCTTCGTGCATATTTCTGTATGCATGTGATTCTTCAACAGAAAGGTTTTGGTTATTTTCCTTTTAAAGATCAAGAAGAGACTTTTCCCAGCTCTCAAGGGGTTGACCTTGTAATGAAAGTGCATTCCACGGGGCTAGCAGCGTGGACTTCTAGGAGGATAACAGAAACGTAGATTCTCCAGCCCCACCCCAAACCTACTGAACCAGAATGTGGATTTTAACAAGATTCCCAGGTGATTTGAATACACATTTAAGTTTGAGAAGCACCGATCTAAAGTATAAAATTAGAAGCAGAAAAGCACAGGGGCTTCCCTAGTGGTTCAGTGGCTAAGTCTCTGTGTTCCCAATGCAGGGGGGCCTGGGTTCGATCCCTGGTCACGGAATTCGATTCCGCATGCTGCAACTAAGACTAGACACAGCCAATAAGTAAATAAATAAATATTTTGTTAAACAAGGAAGAAAAGAAAAGCGCAACATGACAGTATAATAAATGATGTCATAGAAGGAAGCACAGGGCGCTATGGAGGCCAGAAGAGGCACCCCTCACCGAGACCAGCTCTTCTGCCCCACAGAGTTTGCTCCCAAGCTCAGTAATTCTGAGAGGACCTAACTGCCTGATACACTGATTTAGAACCTCAGGTTTGCTCCCTCCCTTACTTTTGGTTTATCATTTTTAGTGAAGAGCAGTAATTGGCTAGAATTAATACAAAAGAAGCCTGGGTTTCAGGCCAAGAAAGTGCTGCTGTGCTTCTGCAGTTGTTTAAAAAAGATAAATGGTCTCTATAGCTAGGGACAAAGAAAAGTAGGACAAACACGAGGAGAGCCTGATGGAGGAGTGCTTTGCAAATAATTAGTGGCTAATTTTAGCCCACCAGTTACCTATTTTTTCATTATTTAGTAATACTGAGTTCCAAAGTCAAAAACTGACCCTGCAGAAAAGACCCCCAAACAATATTTAAGATCCAATGATCCTACCTCACGTAATAGACACTGAAGGCAGGGCCTTATCAGCATCTCAAGTGCTAAGAGTCATTACCTCTCTATTTCTTCTATTTGTCATTCCTATGATCACTGTTATTATATTTCGCCAAAGTATTTGCTCTTTCACAAATGGGATCATAAAAAATGAACACCAAATGTAATGCTGTTAAACACCATGGAGAGATGATTTCTTGTCTTGTATGGCATACTCCCTTTAATTTATCTTTGAGTCACAATAAATCATTTTAATTATACTACTACACTGCTAACTCATGTAGTGTGTGGTCTACTCTTGGTGGCTCAAACGGTAAAGAATCCAATTGCAATGCAGGAGACTCACGTTGGATCCCTGGGTCAAGAAGATCCCCTGGAGAAGAAAATGGCAAGCCACTCCAGTATTCTCGCCTGGGAAATCCCATGGACAGAGGAGCCTGGCGGGCTACAGTCCATGGGGTTGCAAAGAGTTGGACACAACTGAACAACTAACACTGGCATGGAAACGCTTTCTACTCAGTTTGTGACTCTTTAGACTTAAGCCTCTTTAAGTCTGTATTTCTGACTCCTCAAGATTATAACATGCATTCGTCTCTGCTGAGACTGAAAGCAAATTTTAGTTTTAATAGACACATTTTCTGATTCTTCAGTCATGTTACATTCTATTTCTAATATTCAAGTTGATAGCATCTCTTCCCTGCAAATGGGTGCCCTCTTCAAATTTAGTGAATACTTTCAGTATCTTCATCTAAATTACTGATAAAGAACTAGCCCCGGAGAATGTCATTGAGTTAATAAGGAGCCACTGATAATCACTGACTGTTAAGGAATTTTTAGTAGGCTAATAGTATCTCAGCATCTGACTTAGAAAATCATGTGAAATAGAATCAGCTGCTTTATTCATATTCACACGGGCTCCTTCTCTCTACCCCACCGTCCACTCTCCACCACCCACCACCATGTATCCTGCCCCTGAAGCACAAAAGGAAATAACATTGGTTTGGCATAATCTTCTTTTCACCAACCCATGCTTTGGCATTAAAAATGTAAGGAAATAAGACCGTTTTCTTTGCATCATAGCCAAAGCACTCTGCAGCAAACCCAGTGTGGTTTCTGAGTAGCATTTAATAAGTGGAACAGAGAACAGGCTGGATCACTTGATGCCTGGAAAGACACACAGGATCAGTTATTTATTAGTAAAAGTGGTAGGAATGACTCAAGATCCAAGACCTCAAGGAATGATTTGAGGTCACCAGGGTCTGGGAACGACCCATCAGGAGGACAAGCAGCCACTCTGGATAAGATCAGACCTCCTTCCATAATCCCATTCAGCATCTTGAACAGACTACAGTCACAGCCAAGGGAAGCTCCCAATCTTTTTTTTTTTAATCTAAAATAGACATGCAGACAATCACCTAGCAAAGACAACTACATACTGTGTGATAGGAAAACATACATTGATCTGTGTTAAATGATACCTTAGCCAAGCTCAGGCAGGCCCCACAGAGGTCTACTCCTCTGCTTTAACTTGTCCTGCTTATTTGCTTTTTGAATAAAATCCCTGCCATTTCCATGGGTCTCCCTAGGAAATTATTTTCAGAGAAGTAATCCTCATTCTTCTTTTCCTTGTTCTAACTTGACCGTAGAATATGCAAAATTTGTTCAGGGTCAAATATCTGCTCTTTGCATATCAGGTTCCTTTTCAGTGTCAGAATCTTTGTTTCAATTGTAAGCAGCTAGATAGCAAGGACTATATAGGGGTGTGTGTCTGTCTGTCTGTCTGTAGATTCTTTTCTTAATACAAGTATTCCTCATCCTGTGGCAAAAAGGAAAAAGTTTGCCAGATTTTAGCACTAGAATGTAAATAAAGCAAGGAATTAAATCCCTAATAATGGCCTGAAGACTCTGAATTTCAGGATTTAAAAATTCCTTTCTCATTGAATTCAGTGGGTTGAAATTGCTATGCTAAAATGTTGACAGGGAAGGAACTTCCTTGGCGGTCCAGTGGTTAGGACTCTGTGCTCCCAATGCAGGGGGCCTGGGTTCCATTCCTGGTCAAGGAATTAGATCTCACATGCTGCAACCAAGACCCGACACAGTTAAAAGAAAGTTGACCTGGGATGGCACGCACTTCTGGCTGAAAGAGCTGCAGAGAGGCCGGTGCTCAGGAGCACCTGGTCACACCCGTGATGCCCCTACCAACACCAGCACAAGTGCTTCTAGACCAGGTCTCAAGGGCCTAACACAATCACTTCTTTTCTCATGATCTGACAAATGCCTGGGAATCAAGTCTCCAATTCAGAAGGCTCCCTACTTCCCTCTTCCCTCCCTCCTTCCCTCTCCCTTATTCCCCCATATGGCTTCACCAGGCCTCAGCCCCACTCTCTTAACTCCAGGTCTCAACCCCAGTGGGTCAAAGGCTTAATCTCCCCTCTCTTCTGCCTAATACTCCTCTATTTGGCTCTGTGTCCTAACCTATCCTCCCTCGACTCTACTGCCTCCAGAACTCATCTCCCCAAAATAGTGTTCATGATACAGAATCTCACTTTACACCCAACTTAGCTGGTATACCCGGTTTTCCAAACTGAGCACCACATGCAGTGTGATCTAAGTCACTTTTAACACCCACAGGTGATAACTGGCTACACTCAGAGGAGGGGACTTTTAGCCCCACAGCAGAACCACTGAATTTCTCTGTGCCCAATGATGTATTTGTTCTTGCGGAGCTGAGTTATACATACATATGCTCATGCAGCTCTATGGTGGGGTTAATGGCAACCTCCTCCATGAGGGCTTATGCCAAACCCAGGTCTGCTGCACCCAGAGCCCCTGTCCCTGCAGCAGTCCACTGCTGACCCATACTTCCTTAGGAGACACTCAAACTCAGTTCTGTCTCAGTCTCTGTGGGGTCTCTGGGTCCTGTTACGCACAAGGTTTGTTTGAGATCTCTGGAGGGTATGGGGTTTGATTCTAAACATGATTTCGCCCCTCCTACCATCTTGCTGGAGCTTCTCCTTTGCCCCTGGACGTGAGGTATCTCCTAACAGCTGCTCCAGTGTCATGCAGCCGCCGCTCCAGTGCCTATTATCTTGCTGGGGCTTCTCTGCCCTTGGGTATAGGGTGCCTGACCTGATACCTCACGAGACCCCTGAGACCACCTGATCTGCCTCTTGAGAAATCTGTATGCAGGTCAGGAAGCAACAGTTAGAAGTGGACATGGAACAATAGACTGATTCCAAGTAGGGAAAGGAGTACATAAAGGCTATATATGTAACCCTGCTTATTTAACTTATATGCAGAGTACATCATGAGAAATGCTGAACTGGATGAAGCACAAGCTGGAATCAAGATTGCCGGGAGAAATGTCAATAACCTCAGACATACAGATGGCACCACCCTTATGGTGAAGAAGAACAAAAGAGCCTCTTGATGAAAGCGAAAGAGGAGAGTGAAAAAGTTGGCTTAAAGCTCAACATTCAGAAAACGAAGATCATGACATCTTGGTCCCATCGCTTCATGGCAAATAGATGGGGAAACAGTGACAGACTTTATTTTGGGGGCTCTAAAATCACTGCAGATGGTGACTGCAGCTATGAAACTAAAATACGCTTGCTCCTTGGAAGAAAAGTTATGACCAACCTAGACAACATATTAAAAAGCAGAGACATTACTTTGCCAACAAAGGTCTGTCTAGTCAAAGCTGTAGTTTTTCCAGTAGTCATGTATGGATGTGAGAGATGGACTATAAAGAAAGCTGAGCACCAAAGAATTGATGCTATTAAACTGTGGTGTTGGAGAAGACTTTTGAGAGTCCCTTGGACTGCAAGGAGATCAAACCAGTCCACCTAAAGGAAATCAGTCCTGAATATTCACTGGAAGGACTGATGCTAAAGCTCAAACTCCCATACTTTGGCCACCTGATGCGAAGAACTGACTCATTTGAAAAGACTCTGATGCTGGGAAAGACTGAACGTGAGAGGAGAAGGGGACAACAGAGGATGAGATGGTTGGATGGCATTACAGCTCAATGGATATGAATTTGGGTAAACTCCGGGAGCTGGTGATGGGCAGGGAGGCCTGGTATGCTGCAGTCCATGGGGTCACAGAGTCAGACACGACTGAGCAACTAAACTGAACTGACTGATCTTCATACATTTAACCAAGGAAAGGAAAGGAAAGGATGAATTGAGAAAGTAGCATTGAAGTATATACACTACCATGTGTAAGATAGATAACTTGTGCGAAGCTGCCTTATAACACAGGGAGTCCCATCTGGCGTTCTGTGGCAACCTAAAGAGGTGGGATGGGAGGGCAGCGGTGCTCAAGAGGGAGATGATATATGTATATATATATATATCCTCTGCATAATCAATGTATACATATGACTGATTCAACTTGCTGTGCAGCAGAAACCAACACAACATTGTAAAGCAATTATCCTTCAATTTCTAAAAAAAAAAAAGGCAAAAAAAATGCATTTGTTAAATATCTGCCATGTGCCAAGCAAGGAAGAAATAAACAATATAATATTGTTATCCTCAAGAAACTAACAATATAGTAGTAGAGTCAGATAAATAAAGATAATGATGGTATGAAACAGTAAGAAAAAAATCAGTAATAGTGAAATGCAGAGGGTATTATTTTGGAAGCTTGAGAAGAGGTATCCTAACCAGCTTGGAGAAGGAAATGGCAACCCACTCTAGTATTCTTGCCTGGGAAATCCCATGAGTGGAGGAGCCTGGTAGATTACAGCCCACAGGGTTGCAAAGTCAGACATGACTGCGCAACTAACACTTTCACTTTTCATTTTCAACCAGCTTGGAAGGGTTAGGGAAGACTTTTTGGAGAAGGCCGGGATATAATCTAATTTATTGCTTTCTGGGCGGGAAACACAGAAGTAAGGCAGCAAGTAAAACCGAATTACATTTCAGAAAATCAAACCGTAGGCCCATAAAGCTTCAGTCAACATATGGAAAAATTTGTATCATGCCCTTGACCAAATACATCCAATCTCAGCAGGCAGTTTCTTGTTGTGAGCACAATTAGATGGTACAAAGATGTCAGTTTGAGGTAGTCATGAAATCCCTGGACGATATTTTGAGGATTCCAAGTTCACTTTCTCTGCGCCGACTCATTAACGATTTTCATAATAGATCTTCAGAGGGGCCAACATATAGGAAACTCAGCTGTTTCTGAAAGATGACCTCTAAAATCGGAAAAGTTGAACATAGACTAAAAGGTTTGTACTCGACTCTGCTGACAGAATTGCATCCAGAATCTTTCATATTTAAAAATACCTTAAAAAAAAATCAGCTGCCCATATGTATACAAGCCACAGTGCTGATCTACTTAAGGCCTGCTGTTTCCTGCAAATAGAGAAGGAAAAAACACCTTCCAGTCAAAATGAGATCAACTCATCTGACCCAAAAAGAAAAAAAAAATCCAATTACTCTACAATAAGACCATTACAGCAATTCCCATGGAATAAGCTAGCTTGGGCTTTTAACTAATCCTGGGTAAAGCTTGGAAGCCAAGTTGATTTTAAAAAGTGATCTAAACATTTACATGCTTATTTGGAGTTTGGCTCTGTTAAATTCCTAAGAAAGGACGGTCTGCATTTTTCTGCATAGTAAAAAGGTCTTCTTATATTTTCCTAAGTTTTGTCATTACCAAGCCGCCAACATGCAGCAAGATGTCTTGTATTTTGTATCCCCAGTGTGTAACAATTAGCAAATGGGAAAAAATTTAATGAATGTTGATGAATAAATTAAAAACTCCAAATTTGGAGACAGGGTGGATAGATAGGGAGGAAAGAATCCGATCTCTGTTTGCCCGGGGGAGTGAATCCTGCACCCCTGGACTGGCTCCAACCATCTTAACAGAGAACAGAAGAACAAGTACTAATCCCTTTTCAGAATGTCAGTATTTCAAATTATGTTTATTTGCTGGATAGGGTCTCTGTGTATGTTTTTCCCAGTGTCACGCAGCTCTGTTTGTCTGCCCTTTGATGTGTTTGTGCACCCTGACGGAAAGCTTAGACAGAGTGGAAACGATGCCTGTTGTAATGGCTTCATGGCACTTAAGTGGGTACTTAAAGATGCTATTCTGAAGGGCGGCTTTGGGAGACCCTAATGAGTGACACCATTCTAAACGAGCTGAAATACCGAAAGAACAGTCTCTCTCTTTGGAAGAAGAATACTGAATGACATCACTGTGTTTTCAAAGGACAACACCATCATTTAGAAAACATTGCTCATTCCTTCAGAAGCCTCTCCCGCTGTGCCCCAGGGCCCATTTCCCTAAAGGGGCATTTCTGGGGTTCGCAGAGGAAGGGAACATAGAAGTGAAGGAGCCACTGTTTTGCTGCTTCTTTCTTAGGCTGAGGTGCCCTATATACATACAAATGTCCTGCATATAAAAGGCTACCACGTTTCTACCCACCACCGCCAGCAAACCTTTCACAAGTGACTCTCAAGCTGGGGCCAAAAGGGGGATTTCCAGCTCACCCAGGCTTCTGCCCTAATATAAACCAGCACCATAGAAAGATGGAATCAGAGGCCTGGGAGCACCTGTTAGACCCACAGCATCCCTAGCTCCTCCTCCAGAGGCTCTGATCCAGTGGGTCTGGGGTGCATGTGTGCATGCTAAGTTGCTTCAGTAGTGTCCAACTCTGTGTGACCCTATGGACTGTAACCCACCAGGTTCCCCTGTCCATGGGATTCTCCAGGCAAGAAGACTGGAGTGGGTTGCCATGCCCTCCTCCAGGGGATCTTCCCAACCCAGGGACTGAACCCATGTCTCATGTCTCCTGCATTGGCAGGTGGGTTCTTTACCACTAGTGCCACATGGGGTAGGGCCTGGAATTTATATAATTAACAAGAACCGCAGGAGATGCTGGTCATCAAGTAAACTAAAGAGGCACTGGTTCTTATTTAACTACTTGATTATATAGGTGACGAGATTGAGAATAGAAAGTTGCAATGACTTGGGCAAGGTCACACAGCAAATCTGTGTTTAAGTCTAGCTTAGGCCACAAGGAGCCACATTTTTAAAAATTTCATCCCCAAATGGTGCTATATTAATACCATCATAGGTTAGTCTTCTGGAAATAAACCTTTTTCATAAGCAAATTGGTCACGCTGATCTTCAGGAAGCACATGAAGCAGTGTTGGCATATCTCATCTGGTGGAGTTCATTCCCACGTTAAGTGGCTACATGAGACAAAATACCTGCATGGGTGGCATCTGTCTCCAAGCTGTGCATAATTAAAGTTGTACAAGCCAGGTCCCCAAGTGCAGAGGGATTTGCAAGGAGACAGCAGAAAAAGGAGTGGAGAAACAATTAGCTGAATGTTAACAACAAAAAAATAATTCTTTACCGTATTTCAATGTCTATGTTATTATTCTTATTCTAACAAAATGAACTTCAAGCAGGAGAGGTTCTGTAAACTTTCAAAGGCATTTTTTGCTGACAGCATTCTCAAACAATTTAAAGAAAGTGACTGCTTGCTTATCATTGAAGATCTGTATAACATAGCCAAAAATTCAAAACATGACTTAAAGAAGACCAACTCTAGGCAAGATCATAGAGACAGCAAGTGTGCTCCGACTGACTTCCTCACTTGGCTTTGGTTACCGTTTGATCCATAGCAGCAATTACTCACCTCCGCTGGTGCTAATCCCCTTCTGCTCCCAGTCTCCCCTGTCTTGATCAATTCAATACCCATTTTTTGGTATGTTCTCAGCCTCCTTTCTCTCTCTCTCTGTTTATAATTTGGTTGTACTGGGTCTTAGTTGCAGCATGTGGGATCTAGTTCCCTGACCAGAGATTGGACCCAGGCCACCTCCATTGGGAGTGTGGAGTCTTAACCACTGGACCACCAGGAAAATCCCTCAGTCTCCTTCCTTTCTTCCTCTTTGCTTTCCCCAGGGCTGGCTCCAAACCCTCCTTCAGGTTTTCACACCACTCGTCCCTCCTGTCTCATCTTCTTCCTCCTCTGCCTCTCTTGCCAGTTCTTCTCCTCTGTGCCTGCATCTTAAATGGGCCCCACGCTGAGGCCCCTCTCGCTTTGACACTATATACTTCCCTTGGACAATTCATCCACCTACAGACTTAAAGATGCCCTAATCTGTGTCTTAGCCCAGATAGCTCTCCCGAGCTCTAGACACATATTTCCAACCGTCTGGACACTCCACCTGGATGTCCTGTAGGCACCTGAAGCGTACATAACATGTTCAAAATCGAACACTTTTCCTCCTGCCAAACCTGCTTTCACTCACGTTTGTATTACAGAGAAGTTTGTCTCCAGCCATTTTGCCTTTAACATTAGACTCTCCAGCATCAGCTCAGAATCCTCCATCACTCTGATCTGAATAAACCCACTCTATATATTCTGGCAATCTATCTCAAGAATGCTTCTTGAGCACAGTCCAGCTAACCTTCCTGGTGTTACCACCCTTATCGTTTTGGGTAAGAGCCTCTGAACTGGTTTCCCTCCCCCAACCTCTCCTTGCTCAGCTCCTCCAGCACTGTTTGCAGAGTTACTGTCTCTTTTGCCTGCCTTTCCTTTGCCTGTAAAATCATGTCGTGATTTCTTAAAATGCCATAAAGTTTCCTTCAGCCTAGCTTTCTTTGTCATTCTTACTAATTTCTCACCATTCTCCTAGAAATGCACCCTATTGCCAAATGAATTTACAATTCCCCAAATACCCTGAGCACTCCAGTGATTTTGTGCCTTTATATATACTGTTCTTTCATTGTCCTACTTGTCCATAGTATCTCAGTTTAAAAATCACCTCTGAAAAATTCCCTTCAATTCTGGGCACGACAATGAAGGAAACTATAAGCAAGGTGAAAAGACAGCCCTCAGAATAGGAGAAAATAACAGCAAATGAAACAACTGACAAGGAATTAACCTCCAAAATATACAAGCAGCTCATGCAGCTCAATACCAGAAAAATGAACAACCCAGTCAAAAAGTGGGCAAAAGACCTAAACAGACATTTCCCCAAAGAAGACATACAGATAGCTAAATAAACACATGAAATGATGCTCAACATCATGCGTTATTAGAGAAAAGCAAATCAAAACCACAACGAGGTATCATCTCATGCCGGTCAAAATGGTCATCATCAAAATGTCTACAAACAATAAATGCTGGAGAGGGTATAGAGAAAAGGGAACCCTGTTACACTGTTGGTGGAAATGTAAACTGGTTCAGCCTCTATGGAGAACAGTGTGGAGATTTCTTAAAAAACTGGGAACAGAACTTCCATACGACCCAACAACCCCACTGCTGGGCATACACTATAAGGAAACCAGAACTGAAAGAGACGCGTGTACCCCAGTGTTCATTGCAGCACTGTTTACAATAGCCAGGACATGGAAGCAACCTAGATGTCAATTGGCAGATGAATGGATAAAGAAGTTATGGTACATACACACAATGGAATATTACTCAGCTATAAAAAGGAATGCATTTGATTCAGTTCTAATGAGGTGGATGAAGCTGGAGCCTATTACACAGAGTGGAGTAAGTCAGAAAAAGAAAGACAAATACTGTATATTAATGCATATATATATATGGAATTTAGAAAGATGGTACTGATGGTCCTACATGCAGGGCACCAGAGGGGACACTCATATAAAGAACAGATTTTCGGACTCAGTGGAGAAAGCGAGGGTGCGATGATCTGAAAGAATAGCATTGAAACATGTATATTACCATATGTAAAACAGATGACCCGTACCAGTTCAACGCATGAGGCAGAGCACCCAAATCCAGTGCTCTGGGACAACCCAGAGGAATGGGGAAGGAAGGGAGGTTGGAGGGGGCTTCAGGAGGTGGGGGAACCCATGTTAATCTGTGGCTGATTCATGTTGATCTACAGCAACAACCATCACAATATTGTAATTATCCTCCAATCAAAATAAATTAACTTAAAAAAATACTGGGCACGGGGGCTTATTCTGCCTTCCTGGACCCTGCAGTGCTTTGAATTTCAATTTTTTAAATTTATGTATTTATTTTTGGCTGTGCTGAGTCTTCGTTGCTGCCTGCAGGCTTTCTCTAGTTGTGGCAAGCAGGGGGGGCTACTCTTTAGTTGCAGTACATTAGACTCCCCTTACTGTGGCTTCTCACTGTAGAGCACAGGCTCTAGGTGCTTGGGCTTCAGTACTTATAGCTCATGGGCTTAGTTGTCCTATGGCATGTGGGATCTTCCTGGATAAGGGATTAAACCCATGTCCCCTGCATTAACAGGTGTATTCCTAACCACTGGACCACCAGGAAATCCCTTCAATTTCTTGGTGGATGTGTTTGGATTTTTTACCTAGCTGTGAGTTAAGGTGTTCAAGGGAGCATTATGTTTTATCTATAACTCACACAACATACAATTACTCTTGTATACAATTCCATGGCTTTTAGTAAGTTCACAGGGCTGTGCAACAATCATAGCAATCTAATTTTAAAACTTTTTCTTCCCCTGGAAGAAAGCCCCATATGCTTTAGCTATCACTTCCCCAACCCCCCAGTGCTTCTGACCCTAGGCAATCACTAGGCAGTCCTAGACAATCACTAATCTAGTTTCTTTCTATATAGATTTGCCTACCCTGGACATTTCACATAAATGGAATTATACAATACATGGTCTTTTGTGACTGGTTCCTTTTATTTAGCTTAATGTTTTCAGGACTCACTCAGGTTGAGGCATGTACAACTACTTCATTCCTTTTACATGGGTGAATAATATTCCACTGCATGGATATACTACATTTTTTAATCCATTCATTAGTTGATCATTTGAGTTGTTTTCACTTTTTGGATATTATGAATAACATTGCTTTAAACATTCACATACAAGTTTTTGTGTGGACATATGTAAACTACCACACAATTGCACTCATCTCACATGCTAGTAAAGTAATGCTCAAAATTCTCCAAGCCAGGCTTCAGCAATACGTGAACCGTGAACTCCCTGATGTTCAAGCCGGTTTTAGAAAAGGCAGAAGAACCAGAGATCAAATTGCCAACATCCGCTGGATCATGGAAAAAGCAAGAGAGTTCCAGAAAAACTTCTACTTCTGCTTTATTGACTATGCCAATGCCTTTGACTGTGTGGATCACAATAAACTGTGTGGAAAATTCTGAAAGAGATGGGTATACCAGACCACCTAACCTGTCCCTTGAGAAATCTGTATGCAGGTCAGGAAGCAACAGTTAGAACTGGACATGGAACAACAGACTGGTTCCAAATAGGAAAAGGAGTACGTCAAGGCTGTATATTGTCACCCTGCTTATTTAACTTCTATGCAGAATACATCATGAGAAACGCTGGACTGGAAGAAACACAAGCTGGAATCAAGATTGCTGGGAGAAATATCAATAACCTCAGATATGCAGATGACACCACCCTTATGGCAGAAAGTGAAAAGGAACTAAAAAGCCTCTTGATGAAAGTGAAAGAGGAGAGTGAAAGAGTTGGCCTAAAGCTCAACATTCAGAAAACGAAGATCATGGCATCTGGTCCCATCACTTCATGGCAAATAGATGGGGAAACAGTGGAAACAGTGTCAAACTTTATTTTTCTGGGCTCCAAAATCACTGCAGATGGTGACTGCAGCCATGAAATTAAAAGACGCTTACTCCTTGGAAGAAAAGTTGTGACCAACCTAGATAGCATATTCAAAAGCAGAGACACTACTTTGCCGACTAAGGTCCGTCTAGTCAAGGCTATATGGTTTTTCCAGTGGTCATGTATGGATGTGAGAGTTGGACTGTGAAGAAGGCTGAGCGCCGAAGAATTGATGCTTTTGAACTGTGGTGTTGGAGAAGACTCTTGAGAGTCCCTTGGACTGCAAGGAGATCCAACCAGTCCATTCTGAAGGAGATCAACCCTGGGATTTCTTTGGAAAGAACCAAGCTGCCAGTGCAGGAGTCCTAAGAGACAAGAGTTCGATCCCTGGGCCGGGAAGATTCCTCTGGAGGAGGGCACGGCAACCTACTCCAGTATTCATGCCTGGGGAATCCCCATGAACAGAGAAGCCTGACGGGCTGCAGTCTATACGGTCACAAAAAGTCGGACACAACTGAAGTGACTTAGCACGCAGGCACATGTGTTACATTTAGATCTGTGATTCATTTTGAGTTAATTTTTGTGAATGGTTTGAGATAGGGGTCCAGCTTCACTCTTTTGCATGTGAATATCCAGTTTTTCCACCACCACTTGTCAGAAAGACTGTTCGTTTCCCACTCTATTGTCCTGGCATGCTAGAAAACCAACTGCCCATAAATGTAACTGTTTGTGGACTCTCAGTCTTATTCCACTGAGTTATATGTCTGTTCTCATTGTAAAACCTTTTATCTTTAGTTTAATTCGAAAGACATCATCCCTGTCAATAATTACATAGGAGGCAATACAATTTGAAGTTCAGAAGGCCCCCTAAAATTACCCTAAGCTCAAGATCCTGAGATAGCTCTTGCCCTAGAGGAAAGCAATGAACTTCAGCTGCTATAGATCTATTCTTGGATTCTGTTTAGGTGAGGGAATCGTGCAGGGGTCAACATTCCTGGGAACTGGCTGTGTCTTGCTCAGTAGGCCTCTTCTCTCCATGTGGTCCCTCTGAAGTCCTCCCTTCTTCTTTTGCTTAAAAACAAGCTCCAACCTGTCCTGATCTTACTCTCTCCCTTATCCTCAAATCCATATTTGGAGTTTCTCAGGATATTAGGTATAGTTCTTAGTAGCATGTAATTCATTGAGCATCTGCTCTGTGCCAGACATTGCTCTTGACATGGGGAATACAGTGGTAAACAGAACAGAACTCATAACCCTCAAAGAACTTACATTTTAGAGGCACAAAGAAGCAGAAAACAAACAATCAAATAAAGTAGTTTCAGGCAGTGATAAATGCAATGAGGTAAAGAGAGGTCATGAAATTGCAAATGAAAGGGGGGACCCAATTTAAATAGACTGGTATAAGGGAGCTCCCCAAGAGGTGGTATTTGAGCAGTCTTCAGTGTTAAGTGAGCTGTATGAAGATCTAAGGGGAAAGTAATCCAGGCAAGGGTGCAGCAAGTAAAAGGGCTCCAGGAGGGTATGTGGTGGGCCGCCGTCTATGGGGTCACACAGAGTCGGACACGACGGAAGCGACTTAGCAGCAGCAGCAGCAGCAGCAGCAGCGTATGCGGAACAGTAAGAAACAAATGCGGTTGGAGCAGAGTGAACAGTGGAGAAAGGGGAAGAAGGCAAAGGTCAAAGAAGAAGCCTAAGGCCAGACCATGCAGGCCTTTGTAGACTAAAATCTGGAGTTTAGATTTTATTTTAAATGTGAGGGAAAACCCTTGGAGAGTTTTAAGCAAAGGAGTGATGTGATCTAATTTACACTTTAAAAAAATTACTCTGCTAGAAGAAAACAGATGAAAATCTTTGTGACCTTGAATTAGGCAAAGATCTCTTAGATACAACACACAACAGCTTGATCCATTAAAGAAAATATTGAAAAATTGGACTTCATTAAAATTAAGGATTTCTGCTGTCTGAGAAACACAACTTAGAGGATTAAAAACACAGCACAACCAGTCCAGTGGGTAAGGAGCTTGGAAGTCGCTGCTCCAGCCTAAGAAGGAGACGGCTGACCAACTGAAAACTCAACCACTCTCCTTAGATCTATAAGAGCAGTGAGGTCACACGGCTAACTGCTGCCCGCAGATTGAAGAAATGGACAGACAAACAGAGGGAAGCACAACTTGCCAGAGCAGAAACCCGCAAGCAAAAACCTCCATGGGAACCAGTGTAGGATAGAGAGACCTGGATTGTCAATGACAAATTACTGTAGGCTGAGGGAAACACTACAGGAAGATCCCCCTGTTATGCGGAGGGCATCACATTTTTGTGGGTTTTCCCTCTAAGAACTCAATCAGGTGCTCGAGTGCATATCAGAGAAAAATCCCATTGTGCTTCTGGCCAGGGAAGGAAAAAAGAAATCATTTTGAAGCACAATAGAACATTCTATTCTTAACAAGGCCTGTGCTCAGGAGAAACTATTTAACTAGAACCTAACCTGCTGGTGTTTTATCAGAACCCAAGTGACCTTGGGGAAGGAAATACCCAACTCCAGCCCCTTCTAGCCATCTGGTAGGACCTAAGGGAAGTTGGCGGTTGTGGGGGTGGAGGGGTGCAGTTCATGAACTGATAAGCACTTGTGTCCAGAAGCACAGGTTCACTAAAAGCCTAAAATGTAATCACAGGGTTACAGCATGCTTTCCCTCCCCCATCACACTTTACCACATTCAGTTCAGTTCACTTCAGTTGCTCAGTCGTGTCCGACTCTTTGCGACCCCATGAATCGCAGCACGCCAGGCCTCCCTGTCCATCACCATCTCCCAGAGTTCACTTAGACTCACGTCCATCGAGTCCGTGATGCCATCCAGCCATCTCATCCTCGGTCGTCGCCTTCTCCTCCTGCCCCCAATCCCTCCCACCATCAGAGTCTTTTCCAATGAGTCAACTCTTTGCATGAGGTGGCCAAAGTACTGGAGTTTCAGCTTTAGCATCATTCCTTCCAAAGAAATCCCAAGGTTGATATCCTTCAGAATGGACTGGTTGGATCTCCTTGCAGTCCAAGGGACTCTCAAGAGTCTTCTCCAACACCACAGTTCAAAAGCATCAATTCTTCGGCGCTCAGCCTTCTTCACAGTCCAACTCTCACATCCATACATGACCACTGGAAAAGCCTTGACTAAACGGAACTTAGTTGACAAGGTAACGTCTCTGCCTTTGAATATACTATCTAGGTTGGTCATAACTTTTCTTCCAAGGAGTAAGTGTCTTTTAATTTCATGGCTGCAGTCACCATCTGCAGTGATTTTGGAGCCCAGAAAAATAAAGTCTGACACTGTTTCCACTGTTTCCCTATCTATTTGCCATGAAGTGATGGGACCGGATGCCATGATCTTCGTTTTCTGAATGTTGAGCTTTAAGCCAACTTTTTCACTCTCCTCTTTCACTTTCATCAAGAGGCTTTTTAGTTCCTCTTCACTTTCTGCCATAAGGGTGGTATCATCTGCATATCTGAGGTTATTTATATTTCTCCTGGCAATCTTGATTCCAGCTTGTGTTTCTTCCAGTCCAGCGTTTCTCATGATGTATTCTGCATAGAAGTTAAATAAGCAGGGTGACAATATACAGCCTTGACGTACTCCTTTTCCTATTTGGAACCAGTCCGTTGTTCCATGTCCAGTTCTAACTGTTGCTTCCTGACCTGCATACAGATTTCTCAAGAGGCAGGTTAGGTGGTCTGGTATACCCATCTCTTTCAGAATTTTCCACAGTTTATTGTGATCCACACAGTCAAAGGCGTTGGCATAGTCAATAAAGCAGAAGTAGAAGTTTTTCTGGAACTCTCTTGCTTTTTCCATGATCCAGCAGATGTTGGCAATTTGATCTCTGGTTCTTCTGCCTTTTCTAAAACCGGCTTGAACATCAGGGAGTTCATGGTTCATGTATTGCTGAAGCCTGGCTTGGAGAATTTTGAGCATTACTTTACTAGCATGTGAGATGAGTGCAATTGTGTGGTAGTTTGAGCATTCTTTTGCATTGCCTTTCTTTGGAATTGGAATGAAAACTGACCTTTTCCAGTCCTGTGGCCACTGCTGAGTTTTCCAAATTTGCTGGCATATTGAGTGCAGCACTTTCACAGCATCATCTTTCAGGATTTGAAACAGCTCAACTGGAATTCCATCACCTCCACTAGCTTTGTTCGTAGTGATGCTTTCTAAGGCCCACTTGACTTTACATTCCAAGATGTCTGGCTCTAGATTTACTAAAGGCCTATTTACAGTACTTCTTTTTACTTAATGCATCATGTCCAGCTATCAGGGAAACAATTACAAGGCATAATGAAAAGCAAAAGATACAGTTTGATGAGATAGAGCAAGTCTCAGAACCAAACTCAGATATGGCAGGGGTGTTGGAATTATTAGATCGGGAATTGTAGGAACTACGATTAATATGCTAAGGAATCTAACGATAAAGTAGACAATCTACAAGAGTAGATGGGCAAATTAAGCAAAGAGATGGAAATTCTATGAAAGAATCGAAAAGAAACGGTTGTGATTAAAACAAACACTGTAACCAAAAGGAAAAATGCCTTTGATGGGCTTATAAGTAGACTGGACACTGCTGAAGGAAAAAAAAAAGTCTCTGAATTTGAAGTTATCTCAATAGAAAGCAGTGCTTAGTGGGGAATTTATAGCATTGAATGCATATATTAGAACAGAAGAAAGCTCTAAAATCATAATCTAAGCTTCTACATTAGAAAATTAGAAAAAGAAGAAATTAAATTCAAAGTAAGCAGATCTCATGGATATTAAAAAGATAATAAAGTAATACTATGAACAGCTTGATGGCCACAAATTTTATAATATAGATGACATAAAATATTTCCTTGAAGGATGCAATCAGCCAAAACTCACAGAAGAAGAAATCAAACAATCCAAGTAGATGTATATCTTTCAAAAATCTTAATCAATAATTAATAACTTTCCAAAAGAGAGCACCAGACCCAGATGGGTTCACTGGTGAATTCTACTAACCTTGTAGGAAAGAAATTATACCAATTCACTACAACTTCTTTTAGAAATGAGAGGCAGAGAAAATACTTCTAACTCATCCTATGAGGCCAGCATTTTCTGACTACCAAAGGATATTACAAGAAGTTTATAAGCCACTATCTCTCATGAAATAGAGGCAAAAATCCTCAACAAAATAATAACACATTGAATTCAACAATGCATAAAAAGAATTATACACTGTGACCATATGTGATTTATCCTAGTTATGCAAGCCTGGTTCAACATTGAAAATCCATTAATGTAATCCATCACATCAACAAGCTAAAGAAGAAAAAACACATGATCATACCAATAGATGTATAGACAGTGTTTGACAAAATTCAATAGCCATTCATGACAAAAATCCTCAGTAAACTAGAAATAGAGGGAAACTTCAACTTGATAGAGAGTATCTGCAAAAAATACCCTACAGATAACATCATAATTAGGAACAAGGCAAGGATGTCCCATCTCAGGACTCCTTTTCAACATTGTACTGTATGTCTTAGTTAATGCAACAGGACAAGAAAAGAAAAGTGTACCAATTGGGAAGAAAGACATAGGACTGTCTTTGTTTGCAGGTGACATGATTCTGTATGTAGAAAAGCCAAAAGAATCAACAAATAAACAAACAAAAACTCCTAAGCAATTATAGCAAAGTTGTAGGATAAAAGGTTAGTAAACAAAAGTTGACTGTTTTCCTATATACCAGTCATGAACAAATGGAACTTGAAATTACAAACACAAGAGCACTCCCCTAAATTAAATACTTAGGTATAAATCTAATACACTATGTATAAGATCTATATAAAGAAAACTACAAGACTCTGATGAAAGGTATCAAAATAAAATCAGGTTGAGATACAGTCTATGTTTGTGGACAGAAGGACCCAGTATTGTCAAGATATCAGTTCTTCCCAAACTGGTTTATAGATTCAAAGCAATCCCAATCGAAATCCCAGAAAATTGTGAGACTGTTAACAAACTGACCCTCCCTGGTGGTTCAGTGGTTAAAACTCTGTGCTTCCAATGCAGGGGGCATGGGTTCAATCCCTGGTCAGGGAACAAAGATTCCACGTGCTGCATGGCATGGCAAAATAAAATAAAGTATATATGGAAAGGCAAAACAACCAGAATAGCTGACACAGTATTGAAGGACAAAGTTGAAGGACTGACAGTATCCAACTTGAAGACTTTAAGCTGCAGTAATCAAGACAGTGTGGTTTTAATGAAAGAACAGATAAATAGATTTATGGAACAAATACAGAGACCAGAAACAGACCCACATAAATATAGTCAACTGATCTTTGACAAAAGAGCAAAAGAAATGCAATGGAGAATAGTCTTTTCAACAGATGATGCTGGAACAACTGGCCATCCACATGCAAAAATAAATCTGGACATAGAGCTTACACCCTCTACAAAAATAACTCTAAGAGGATCACAGTCTTAAATGTAAAATGCAAAACCATAAAACTCCTAGAAGACAACATATAGGAAAGAACCTAGACTTGGGTATGGCAATGACTTTTTACATACAACACAAAAGGCATGATCTATGAAAGAAACAATTGAGAAACTGGACTTCATTAACACTAAAAAAAATTTGCTCTACAAAAGACAATGTCAAAAAAATGAGAAGACAAGTCACACACTAGGAGAAAATACTTGCAAAAGGCACATCTAATAAAACACTGTTATTCAAAATATACAAAGAGCTCTTAAAATTCAACAGTAAGAAAAAATTTAAAAAATAGTCCAAAGACCCTAACAGATACCTCACCAAAGAAGATAACAGAGGGCAAATAAGCACATGAAAAGATGTTCTACATCATACGTCATCATGGAAATATGAGTTAAAGCAACAATGACAAACCGCTAAACATGTAAAATCTAGAACATTGAAAACACCAAATGCTGCTGAGGATGTGAAGCAACATGAATTCTCTCATTTATTGCTGGTGAGGAATGCAAAATGGTACAGCCACTTTGGAACAGTTTGGCAGTTTCTTACAAATTTATGTGCACATAAAACCCTGCATACAGATGTTTATGGAAGCTTTATTCAGATTGTCAAAACCTGGAAACAACCAAGATGTCCTTCCGTGAGCAAATGGGTAAACAGAGCTAAATTCATTCAATGCATTATTATTCGGCACTAAAAAGAGATGAGCTATCAAGCCATTAAAAGACATGGAAAAAAATCTTAAATGTGTATTACAAAGTGAAAAAAGCCAATTAGAGAAAGCTAGATCTCATATGATTCCAACTACAGGACAGTTCTAGAAAAGGCAAAACCATGGAGACAGTAAAAAGATCAGTGATGGTCCAGTGTTAGGGAAGAAGAATGAAGAGGTGGAGCACTATTTTTAGGATTTTTAGGACTTCTCAGGTAGCGCTAGTGGTAAAGAACTCACCTGCCAATGCAGGTTAGAGGTAAAAGATGCAGGTTTCATCTCTGGGTCGGGAAGATCCCCCGGAGGAGGACGCAGCATATCATTACACATTTGCCCAAACCCATAGAATGTACAACACCAAGAGTGTACCTGATTGTAAACTATGGACTTTGGGTGATTATGATGTATCAGTGTAAGTTCATTAATTGTAACAAATGTTCCACTCTGGTGGTCGACATAGAAGAAGCTGTGTGTGCGTAAAAGAAGCTGTGCACGTAGGGGGCACAGGGAGTACATGGGAAATCTCTGTACCTTCTGTTCGATTTTGCTGTGAACCTAAAACTGCTCTAAAAAAAATCCTAACCCTAAAAATATAACCAACAAAGTACTTATATTCAGATTATTTTTAAAAACTTTCTGAACTCAGCAGTTAGAAAACAATCTAATTAGAAAATAGCAAGGTAATTCCCTGGCAGTCCAGTGGTTAAGACTTGGTGTTTTCACTGCCAAGGGGAGGGAATTAATCCATGGTCAGGAATTTAAAACTCTGAAAGCCAAAAAAAAAAAAGAAGAAGAAGAAGAAGAAGAAAGGCAAAAGATTTGGATTCTTCAATAAGACGGTATAGCTTCAGAGAGTATATAGATGGCAAATAAGCATATGAAAAAATGGTTGGCATCTTTAACTATAAGGAAAATGCAAATTAAAACCACAAGAGCTATCACTGCATATCTACCAGACCAGTTAAAATAAAAACTAATGTCAATACAAATGCTGGTGAGCTCAGGGAGAAATGAATCTCTCATACATCACTGCATGCTAAGTCACTTCAGTCATGTCTGACTTTGTGACACTGTGGACAGTAACCTACCAACTCCTCTGTCCATGGGATTCTCCTAGTAAGAACACTGGTTGTCATTCCCTTCTTCAAGGGATCTTCCTGACACAGGGATCAAACCCACATCTCTTTATCTCCTGCATTGGCAGGCAAGTTCTTTACCACTAGTGTAACCTGGGAAGTTATCACTGGTGGGAGTATAAAATGGTGCAACTATGCTGAAAAACAGTTTGTCAGTTTCTTCTAAAGTTAAATATATACATTAAATATATACTTACCATACAACTTAGTGATGCCACTCCTGAGTATTTACCCAGAAAGAAATGAAAATGTATGTTCACTCAAAAGGACACATATGAAGGTTTACAGCAGCTCTATTTATAATCACCAGGAACAACCTAAATGTTCTTCATTGAAACTATTCTATATCTTATCTGTGGTAGTGTTTACAGGAATATATACATGTGTCAAAACTTGTAGAATGACCAACCAGGTGAATAAAGATGCTGTTAACTGAATTGGGAATGGTTGGGGAAACAGCAAGTTCCAGGAGTATGGGAGTCAAGAGTTGTTTTTCAGACATGTTAAGTTTGAGAAGACTATTTGACACTAAGTTGAAATGGTATGTATGACCTTGGAATTAAGGAGAGTAGTGAGAAATGGGAGTATAATTTAGGATTCATCAGCATTTTGGTGGAATATTTAGATCAGAAGCACACCATCAATAATCACCAGATCAATGTGATCTTATTTAGACACTGGGCACTGTGGGCACATGCTACCAACTGTATTTTTCTCATTAATCTTGACATGAATGGGAATGAGACAAAAGTTATTTCCTCCATGTTACTTATAACTAAATCTAGATATATCTGTCAAAGGACTTTTAACCAAACTTTTACCTTTGAGCCACCTGTTTTGTGAGTATCAAGTTAACTCAAACAGGGCTAAGGCCTTGAAATCTTGAACCATAGTAAGCTACAAAAGAGTGCCAGATTTGAAGGGAGTTTCGGGGAGAATGGATACATGTATACCTATGGCTAAGTCCTTTTGCTGTTCACTTGAAACTATCACAATGTTTTTGTTAATTGGCTATACTCAAATACAAAATTAAAAGTTTAAAAAAAGCAAACAAACGTAACAGCTGACTCAAAAGTAACAACCTCAAAGCAAAAAAAAAAAAAAAGAATGCCAGATTTAATTGATCCCATAAAAATGATTTATTGTACATATGCATGTGTGCATATGATTCATAAGTATTCTCAGCAAATTGTAAACATTTTAAATGTATGAAAATTAGCAGAAATAAAAATGAACAATAGACAGAAAGGGGAATAAGATACTTGATTTGCTGCTTCACAGAGTAAAAACCAAATTGCTTAAACAAATCCATCCTATGCAATTAAGAAGTTAAAAGGAAAAAAGTGGAAGTGTTAGTCACTCAGTCATGACCAACTCTTTGTAACCCATGGACTATAGCCCCCAGATGCCTCTGTCCCTGAAATTCTCCAGGCAAGAATACTGTTGTGGGTTGCCATTCCCTTCTCCAGAGGATCTTCCTGACCCAGGTTTCGAACCAGGGTCTCTGGCATAGAAGGCAGATTCTTTACAGTCTGAGAAACCAGGGAAGCCCTGAAAGGAAAAGTCAGCTCCAACTTACTCTATATTTACACTCTTGTAGTCCAGTGGTCATGTATGGATGTGAGAGTTGGACTATAAAGAAAGCTGAGCGCTGAAGAATTGATGCTTTTGAATTGTGGTGTTGGAGAAGACTCTTGAGAGTCCCTTGGACTGCAAGGAGATCCAACCAGTCCATCCTAAAGCAGATCAGTCCTGGGTGTTCATTGGAAGGACTGATGCTGAAGCTGAAACTCCAATGCTTTGGCCACCTGATGCGAAGAGCTGACTCATTTGAAAAGACCCTGATGCTGGGAAAGATTGAGGGCAGGAGAAGAAGGGGACAACAGAGGATAAGATGGTTGGATGGCATCACCGACTCGATGGACATGGGTTTGGGTGGACTCCGGGAGTTGGTGATGGACAGGGAGGCCTGGCGTGCTGCGGTTCATGGTGTCGGACATGACTGAGCAACTGAACTGACTGACTGAGTCACAGCATTTAATTGTTTGGTCTTGGAATTGGTTCCCTTATGTAACACATGTCAAAAGAGCAGGCAAAATGTGATTAACAATTGCCAGCTGAAATTCCTGTCCCACAAGGACAACTCCCTCCTGGCTTCCTTATTTTCTTCTCATATTTTGGGTACCGGGAGCTAGTGGTTGGAGCGCAGGCAGGCAGGCAGTGTGGCTCTGCAGGAGAGAGAATTCCAGGGTTGGGCCTTCTAACTTTGCAGCTATCATTCATTTCCTAAATCCTCTTGCCAGAGCCCCTTACAGTCTCACTGTGGTCTCACACAGGGTGTGGTCAGCAGGAATTTTGCCATTATCTGGATTCCTACAAGAGCCCAATCTTGCTAAACATATAATTTAGGTGCTTAAGAAAGAGGGAAAGGTGAACCAACCCTAACGCCTTGGCCTGGATTTCCTCATCCACCAAGAAGCATAGCCTTGTACACGATCAAGACCATCTAAGGGAGGTTTTTGAACAAACATACAGCCAAATTCTAATTTTGGTTCCACCAAATTTACTGTTATGCACATCTAGCAACCTCTCCATTTCCCAGTAAATACTCTAAAATGCAGCTCATAAATGTGGTTAGAAAGTTCCTTTGATAGGAGACCCTATTAGAAGGGAATACATTCAAAATGGATAGCATAGTTTTTGCCACATGGGTACTCAGAAAAAAATTTCTCTGAATTTTTTTTTTTTTTTTTTTTGAGTTGAGCTCCTTAGATGACTGGAAAATAGTACTAAGTGGCATTTGCAAAAACAATTATGGGAATAAAAAAATAATTTCTAAAGTTCTTTAGTTTTTAGTGTGTGCATGCATGCAGGCATGTATGCTTAGTCACTCATCATGTCCAACTCTTTTTGACCCCATGGACTATATAACCTGCCAGGCTCCTCTGTCCATAGAGTTTTCCAAGCAAGACTACTGGGGCGGTTGCCGTTTCTTACTCCAGAACATCAAACCTGGATCAAACCCACGTCTCCTGCTTCGGCAGGCAGGTTGTTTACCATAGCACCAGAAATTGACAAGCCTTCTTCCCTGTGTCTCAGACACTGTCCTTTGTTGCTTATCAAATCCCCTTTCGCTACCTTCAACTGATCAATATTTATAGATATTTGCAATATAACTGACAGTGTACTTAGCACCAGGGAGGATCCAGAAGATATGGAATGCATGGTCTTTGCCCTCAAGTAGTTTATAATCTATTTTAGACATACTAAAATTCAAAATAGCAGTAAATGACATATACCATCTACGCATTACATCTATTCTTTAGCAATGGAGTCAGAATCTGAGGCAAGGGAGGTCCCTGAAGTTTGGAGTACTCAGGAAAAGTTTTATAAATCTCATCTTTCTCCTGGGGAGGGAAGTGGGGAAGGAGGAAGGTCAGGTGTGGAATCTTGGCACTCAGAGCCTGGACACAACAACAATACCATTTCTCACAAAGCAGACAATTGTGTAACAAAGTTCAAAGGGACAGCACAAGTAGATTTATCAAAATGGGGTGCCAAGGTAACCTAAAACTGTGTTGACTAGTATGGTAACATGTAGCTCTCTAAATATAACTTAATTAAAATTAAATAAAATTAACATTTCAATCACACTAGGCATTCAAATGTTCAATGGCTGTATGTGGCTAGTGTTACCATATTGGACAATGCAAATATAAAGCATTCTCATCATTCCAGAAAGTTCTTTTGGGCACTGCAAGTCTAGAATCACTGAAGTGTGAAGAAAGCCTGGATTCCCCAAGCCACTGGCATATTGCTGCAGCTGCTTTCTATATCCTGTCACAAGTTTCCAACGTCCAAAAGAGGTTTAATTATTTTAACGAATATACATTGAGCACCTACTATTAATAATACAAGTCTGGGTAATATGATAGACACAAAAGTGAAATCAAGCAGATTCCAATCCTCAAAGAATTAGATATCCAGAGGGGAAAGTGAGCACAAACAACTGTCATACAAAATTTAAAGTGATAACTATCCGTAGGGGTTTAAAATTAAACATTTAGGATCTCAAGGAAGGGACCCATTACTTCTACTTGAAGATTTCAACAAAGCTTCAGAAATAAAGCATTATTTGAGTGGAACCTTGAAAAGGCAGTGGGTGTGGTAGACAAAAATCCCTGGGAATCAAGAGTCCAGAGGTGACTTTAGGCTCAGTTATGACATTACTAACCTCAGATATGCAGATGATACCACCCTTATGGCAGAAAGTGAAGAGGAACTAAAGAGCCTCTTGATGAAAGTGAAAGAGGAGAGTAAAAAAGTTGGCTTAAAGCTCAACATTCAGAAAACTACAATCGTGGCATCCGGTCCCATCACTTCATGGCAAACAGATGGGGAAACAGTGGAAACAGTGTCAGACTTTATTTTTCTGGGCTCCAAAATCACTGCAGATGGTGATTGCAGCCATGAAATGGAAAGATGCTTACTCCTTGGAAGGAAAGTTATGACCAACCTAGATAGCTTATTAAAAAGCAGAGACATTACTTTGTCAACAAAGGTCCATCTGGTCAAGGCTATGATTTTTCCAGTGGTCATGTATGGATGTGAGAGTTGAACTATAAAGAAAGCTGAACACTGAAGAACTGATGTTTTTGAACTGTGATGTTAGAGAAGACTCTTAAGAGTCCCTTGGACTGTAAGGACATCCAACCAGTCCATCCTAAAGGAAATCAGTCCTGGGTGTTCATTGGAAGGACTGATGTTGAAGCTGAAACTCCAATACTTTGGCCACCTCATGTGAAGAGCTGACTCATTTGAAAAGACTGATGCCGGGAAAGATGGAGGGCAGGAGAAGAAGGGGACGACAGAGGATGAGATGGTTGGATGGCATCACTGACTCAATGGACATGGGTTTGGGTGAACTCTGGGAGTTGGTGATGGACAGGGAGGCCTGGTGTGCTGTGGTTCATGGGGTCACAAAGATTTGGACACGACTGAGCGACTGAAATGAACTGAACTGAACTGAACTATGTGACTGGGTGAGTCAAGCTCCAAGCTCAGTTTCTTTACCAGTTGAGTAATGGTAGCAAAAGAGAAACAAAATATCCAGATGGAGTGTGACCACTGCAAGCAAAGGCATAGGGATAGATGGTTGTGTATAAGAAATCTAATAATTTAATTAATATTCAGGTGCAACCACAATACAATGTATATATTGTATCATATATCATATGATAGTTATTATATATGTTATATGTGTTTTATATATATTAATATATATCAATAATATGTTATGTATTTGAGGATTTTATAATATATTATAAAATTATATATTATATACTATATAATAAATATATTAATATATAATAATATATAAATAATATAAGTTATATAATATAACATATTCCTGGGCATTACATAATTCTGAGACAACTCAAAATTTTTTTTTCAACAATTAAAAACCACCATCATGAAAACAAAAGCTAGATTTTGGTAATGCTTCTCCCTGACTCCATTTTATTGACGTACAACACTGTGTACATTTAAGGTATACAAAATGGTGATTTGATACACTCAAATATTGCAAAATGATTGCCTTTACAGCATTAGCTAACACCTCCATCACATGACATAATTACCACTCCCTTGTGGTGAGAACATTTAAAATCTATTCTCTTAGCAACTTTCTAGTATATTATACAGTATTATTATCAGCAGTCCCCATCTGTACACTAGATCCCCAGAACTTATTCATTTTATATCTAGAAGTTTGTCCCTTTTGACCAACTTTTACCCATTTCCCCCACTCTGTTGTAAGTGTGTATATATGTAACCCACATCTTCTTTATCCATTCATCTGTTCATGGGCACTTAGGTTGTCTCCATATGTTGGCTATTGTGAGTAATGCTGCAATAAACATGGGAGTGCAGATATCTCTTCAAGATCCTGTTTTCATTTCCTATGTGTATGTATATCCAGAAGTGGGATTACTAGATCATATGGTGGTTCTATTTAGGATGTTTGAAGAACCCCTATACTGTTTTCAATAGTGACTATATACATTTGCATTCCTACCAAGAGTGTCTCCATGGACAGCTTCACCAACACTTGTGTTTCTTGTCATTTAATAATAGCCATTAATAGCAAACTCCAGGAGATAGTGAAGGACAGGGATGCCTAGGGCACTGCAGTCCATGGGGTCGAAAAAAGTCAGACATGACTTAGCAACTAAGCAATAACATTCCAATAAATGTAAGATAATATCTCACAGAAGTTTTAATTTACATTTCCCTGACAATTAGGGACAGTAAATCATTTTGACCACCCATATATCTTCTTTGGGAAAATATCTATTTAGTATATTGGCGCATTTTAAAATCTGATTGTTTAACAGTTTTGCTTTTGAGTTGTATGAGTTCTTCATATATTTTGAATTTTAACCCCTTATCAAATACATGATTTGCAAAAATTTTCTCCCAGTCTATAGGTTGCTTTTTATTTATTTGTTTATTTATTTTTGCTTGCTTCTTTTGCTCTGAGAAGCTTTGTAGTTTGATGTAGTGTACTTGTTAACCCTGGCTTTTGCTGCTGTGCTTTTGGCGTCACCTTCAAAAAATCATTTCCAAGACCAACATTAGGGAGCTTTCCCCCTATGTTTTCTTCTGAGATTTTTATAGTTTCAGAGATCATGTTTAAGTCTTTAGTCCACTTTGAGTTAACTTTGGTGAGTGCTGTAAGATAGAGGTCCAATTTCACTCTTTGCGTGTGGTTATCCAGTTTCCCAACACCATTTATTGAAGAGGCCATCCTTCCCCTGTCGAGTATTCTTGGCTCACTTTTCAAATATTAGTTGACCATATATGCAAGGGTTTATTTCTGGGCTCTCAGTTCTTTTCCATTGGTCTATATCTGTTTTTATGCCAGTGCCCTACTGCTTTGATGACTATAGCTTCATAGTATAATTTGAAATTAGGGAGCATGATGCCTTCAGCTTTGTTCTTTCCCAGGATTGTTTTGCCTATTCAGAGTCTTCTGTGGTTTCGTTTGGTAATGTCTCAATAGTCTAGATTAAATATGAGAAGCAAAGCTAAACAAATGGGAGCAATTATATTTGCGTTTAAACACAGTTTTTAAGTGGAGCTAGAGGATGGCTCCCTCTGGGAAAAGGTTGTTATTCATGGAAAATATGAGTGACAGCCACGCTTTGGGAAACAAGAAATAAAATTACAGGACATTTCTGAAGGGGAAGAAAAGCAAGTCAGAGTCTGAAGCTGAGAATCACTGTTAATGCATAGTGAATTAAAGGACGCTTAAAAGATAAATCTGACATGACGAGAACAAAGCCAAGAACATGGTAGTTAAAATAAATGTAGATCATATGTGGAATGCGGAGTCCCTTGTTAAGAAGGAGACAGAAAATAGTGCATAAGTGAAATACCAGCTCAGCAGGTTTATAGATCTCTATCTCTAGAGTGATTATGAATATATAGAGAGAAATAGTTTCATTTTGCAGCTGTACCAAAGCATCTGTCAGTAGCTCCATTATCATTTTCTTGTATATTTATTTTTATATCCACACAGAAAGATTAGAGTAGGTAAAAATATATGATCTGTGTATACAAATATGCTAAAGTATTTATTTAATGGATAAAATTAAATCTTACCAGAAACTGTTTTTTGAACACTACAGCTCCCTGCTGGCTAAGGGCACATTTCTCAGTCCCTTATTTTTCACCTAAAAATCTGAAAATAAGGCCCAATATAAGCCCAAGGCAGAGACATAGCTATTACAAATAGAGATATTATGTGATCATCTACCCATCCAAGTTTTAAAAATAGATTGAAGTGCTACTCTATCCAAGATTTATAGAAATTGTTTTAAAAATAAGTGTGAATTGTATATTAAGTATTTGACTGAAATTCATGCCCATATTTGTTCAAGAGCCCTTTAATTCAGACTCTTCCTATTGCTATAGATGACTGTCATTACTGTATGAAATTAACCAGGTAAGGTTAATTGTTCGGTACTACAATTAAGTGAGTGTAATTAGCTTTTGCTTGATAAATTTCTGATTTAATCGTGTGTTCTTTTTTCCTTTTGCTTTATTTTCTTTTTTCTAAAATATGAACTCCAGAAGGTAAAGTTAACATCTAGTCAGGATCAGTTTTAAGTGAAAGACTGCTATAACATGTGCCTTTTCCCCCTTGAAGAGCTTTGTTAAAGACTGTGTATCCACCTTAGATTTTTTTTCTAAGAACTAACTTTTCGTTGTACTTCTTAATTACAACTTTGCTTTCTATTCAGCCATTCTGCTCTTATTTTTATTCATGCTTTCTGTTATGGGTCAAATTGTGTCCCCCTACCTCCAAAAGATGTTGAAGTCCTTACCACTGGTCCTTGACAATGTTACCTTAGTTGGAAATAGGGTCATCACACATGAATTTAGTTAAGTTGTCACAAGGTCCTACTAGAGCAGAAAGGTCTCTAATCCAACATGACTAAGGCCTTTTTAAGAGGAGGGGGATCTGGCCACAGACACAGGTACAGAGGGACGACAGTGTGAAGATGCACAGGAAGAATGGCAGGTGAAGACAGGATTAGAACAATGCGTCTATAAAACAAAGGCTTCCCAGGTGGCACTAGTGGTAAAGAACCCAGCTGCCAGTGCAGGAGACCTAAGAGACAAGGGTTCGATCCCTGGGTCGGGAAGATCCCCTGGAGGAGGGAAAGGCAACTCACTCTAGTATTCATGCCTGGAGAATCCCATGGACAGAGAAGCCTGGCCGGCTATAGTCCATGAGGTCGCAAAGAGTCAGACACAACTGAAGAGACTTAGCACCCATGCACACCTCTAAGCCAAAGGACACCTGAGGTTCCAGAATCTAGTAGAGAGCCCTGGACAGTTCTTGCCCTTCACATCTTACCTACATCTTGATTTCAGACTTCTGGCCTCCAGAACTGTGAGACAATAAGTTTCTGTTGTTTTAAGCCAACCAGTCTCTGGTACTTTGCTATGGCGGCTTTAGGAAACAAAAGTTTCCTTCCTTTTGCACTCTTTATCACTCTATCATTTTTCCAGTTTATATTTTAAATGGTTAGCTCATTTGCTTTCAATCTTTTTTTTAATTAAAAAAAAAGGATATATGTTTATCTCTAGATACGACTTTATTCATTTTTGTAATTTTCATTATGATTTTCTTTTTAATCCTGAGTTATTTGGTTATATATTTTTAAGTTTGAAAACACATGGAAATTTAAATATGTTTAGTGTTGATTTCCAATTTAAATAATCATAAGACTGTAGTCTGTATGATATAGATTTTCTTAAATTTGTCTTGACTACTTTTTAACCTAGTAGGTGATAAATTTCGTTTTTAGAAGTTAGATGACCCTGAAAAAGAATCCACTGCCCATATTCCTTATTTGCTTGGTTCAGAGTATTACATGTATTTGATTTATGTATTAGATCAAACTTTTAAATTTGGTATTCAAATATTCTGAGGAGTTGCTAATTTTATTTTATTTTTAACTGGAAGATAATTACTTTGCAATATTGTGATGGTTTCTGCCATACATCAACATGAATCAGCATAGGTATACATGCGTCCCCTTCCTCTTGAACCTCCCTCCCTCTTCCCACTCCATCCCACCCATCTAGGTTTTCACAAAGCCCCAGATTCGGGTCCCCTGCATCATACAGTGAATTCCCACTGATTACCTGTTTTACATATGGTGTGCACATGTGTTGGTTCAGTAGTGTCTGATGCCTTGTGACCCTATGGACTGTAGCCCGCCAGGCTCCTCTCTCCGTGTAATTTCCCCGGCAAGAATACTGGAGTGGGTTGCCATGACCTCCTCTAGAGGATCTTCCTATCCCAGGAATCAAACGTGTATCTCTTCTGTCTCCTGCATTGGCAGGCAGGTTCTTTACCGTTAGCATCACCTGGGAAGCCCTTACAAATATAATGTATCTATTTCAGTGCTGCTCCTTCATCCCTTGCAAGCGAATTGCTAGTTTGTAAAGTTCTGCTTGATCTGTCAATGGTGTGTTAAAATTCTTTACCATGATACTGGACTAATAAATCTCCGTGTAATATGGTCAGTGTTGCTTTACATATTTTGAGGTATTTACAGGTTTGTGATTGTTATATATATATCATGTTTTTGTATAGTGTACCTCTATATACCAGCTCAGAGGTTAAAGGGTCTGCCTGCAAGGCGGGAGACCCAGCTTCAATCCCTGGGTCGGGAAGATCCCCTGGAGAAGGAAATGGCAACCCACTCCAGTATTCTTGCCTGGAGAATTCCATGGACAGAGGAGCCTGGTAGGTTACAGTCCACGGGGTCGCAAAGAGTCGGACATGACTGAGCAAGTTCACTTTCACTATATACTTATTAATTTTTGTGTTTTTAAATTCTATTGCATTTGGTATTAAGACTTCTATACCAACTTTCTTTTTGTTATTATTTTTACTGTGAACCATTTCCTATATTTTTTTATTTTTCCAAATGACTGTTTTAGATATGTCTGTTGTGTATAGTATGTAATTGATTTTGGCATTTTATGTATTCTGGTAATATTCTTGTTTTAAATCAATTTTTAACACATTTGTGGTTGCAGAAGTTAATGAGTATTTGAACTTATTTTTAACTCTTTTTATTTTATTTTTACCATCTTTTGCTCTTTTCCCCCCACTTTTCCTGCCTTCTCTTGCATTAAAAACATTTTGTACATCCCCTTTTTCCTATTCTGCTGGCTTAGGAGCCAGACATGGTATTTTATTTTAGTAAGAATTTTTAAATTGTTAACATACATACTTAACTATTCCATTTTCTGAAAACATCTAAGATTATTCAGTATTTTTATCTTTTCCCCTGACATGAAACTGATCTTAGCATATGTATAAACCTCCCATTGAGTAATTCTCATTTTCTTTACCCTTCCTTTACACCCTTTGGCTTTTTCACTTTTGTTTAGAGTTTTGTCTAGAGTTCATCCTTTTAATAAATGCAAAAATGGTGAGTTTTTAAAGAAAACTAAATTTGCTAATCTAATTTATCAATTTCTCTATTTATTGTTATCAATCTCTGTTTCTTTTTGTTTTTCCTGAAATGCATTCTTACTAGTTATGTTCATGAGAGTCTCTGAGTGGAAATATTTTAATCACTGTCTTTTTAAAAATGTCTTTGACCTTCACTGTTAATAATAGTTTCAAGAGATATAAGATTTTTGTACTCTCAGCTATTTTGCCTTACGACTTATAAAGATACTATTTAATTGTCTTCTGGCATAGATTTCTACATATGGAAAGTAAGATGTCAGTCAAATTTTCATTCCTATGAAGGTGATACATCTTTTCTAACAGCTTTTAAGTTCTCTATTTATCTTTGATGTTACACAGTTTCACTAGGAAGTGTGAATATATGTTTTTCCTCCTTGGCAGTTTATACGACTCTTCAAATCTAAGATAGAAGATCTTCTTTAACTGTGGAAAATTCTTAGCTACAACCTCTTCAAATAGTGGTTTCCCACCATTCTGTTCATCCTCAAGTCCTAGAACTCCTTGGAGATGTTATGTTGAAGACTCACTTGATCTCTCTCTCTTAATTAACTAGAGTTTCCCAGGTGGCACTACCAGAGAAGAATCCACCTGCCAGTGCAGGAAACTCAAGAGATGCAGGTTCAATCCCTGAGTCAGGAAGATCCCTTGGAGGAGGAAATGACAACCCACTCCAGTGTTCTTGCCTGGAAAATTCCATGGACAGAGGAGCCTGGCAGGCTGCAGTCCATGGGGCTGCAAAGAGTCAGACACGACTGAGCACGCACGCACTCGCTTAACATTTCGCTCACATTTTTTTAATCTGTCTTCCTGCCTTGTTTCTTGGGTGAAATCTTCAGCACTATCTTTAATTCATTCACTTTCTTTTAAACTATTTCTGGTGTAGAGCTTATCTCATCTGTTGGATTTTTATTTTAATGACTCTGCTTTTCATTTCTAAGATTTCGAGTTGTTCTTTTCAGCCTCCATCCATTCTAATTTCCTTTATGCTGGCATTTTTTCTCACAATGTCTTGCTCTTTTTCTAATGGAAGTTATTCCTTCACATATCTCTTTGAACATTCTAAATATAGTTAAACCTTTTCTCAGATTGTTCCATAAAAGTAGTTTCAACAGTAATAAATTCATCTTCTTTTGTCTAGTCGGCTCTTACTTATCATTGGATTTTGGCTGAGTTGCTCATTTTGAGACTAGGCTTGCCTTCCTTCCATCTCTCTTTCCCTCCACTCCCAGTGTGTTTTCTCCTTCCTGTCTAGTGGTTTTATGATTGCCCTCATGCTGCTCTTGGCTCTGTGGACCCCAGTTCAGACTCAGATCTACTAACAGATCTTCAGAGATCCAGCCCACAGGGATTGAAGACAGATCCAGGCACCAAGCCGGGTGATGGACTGCTCCCTGTCCTAGTCACAGGGGTCATATCTGTGTCTTCTCTTTCCTCTAAGATCACAGTTTGCTAAAAGCTGTAGCCCCAGGCAGGAACAACTTCTTTTCCGACCTCCTTTCAAGAATAGGAGGAGCCTGCATCTGCCTCTGGCTTCAAGCAGTGAGCCTGGCTTCAGTCTCCCATCTCTGCATGGAATGCTTTTAATTTACCCTGGAAGAGCCAAACTCTAGCTAGCATTGCCTGGTTCCAGACCTAGAGCCCTGTAAGCTTGTGGCTTCCGCTCGGCTTGAGTTTTGTATGTCTATCCCAATTCTGGGCCACAGAAGTGTTTATTTAGTTTTTAAGCTTGATACATTTCATTTATCATTGCTAGGTTTTTGGAGTAAAGATGCATCAGGTACAAACTTTCAGAACAGCCTGGATTAGGTTTGCATGCCAGCTTCTTCAGTGAACTGAAGACTGTGTAATGCATTCAGCTCAATCCTTAGTTCACTTTTAGGTGAGAACAGGATTTAGCTTGTGGCTAGATGTCACAACTGAAATAATGTCAAAAACGTAGCTCTTTAAACGATTTCATCTTAACATCTGTTTATCTAATAACTAGCTTGATTATCTAATAATCTAATTCATTTGTCATGATACTGAACATATCAAACTTTCCAACTTCCAGTTACTTTTCTTGTCAACATTTTCATAGAATCACAAGCATTTTTTTGAAATGGAAAAGAAAGATGGGAGAAATATCATCTCTTAGCCCTTGAATTCTGGAATCTTCTAATGATTATTTTTACCAAGTAAATAAACCCAGGAGTAAATGAAATGTGGTTTACTGTTATGCTTCCCAGAATTTCTTGCAGCCAACTCAGAATTATAGCATCCTTAGACATGGAAGAATTTCTTCCTATGAGCACACGGAATATTTTTTTCCTGTTGGTCTGCATCCCATTTGCAAAGTTTAATGACTAAAATGCAAAGACTTTATTTAGAAGGTCCTGTGCAAAGGTAAAAACCCATTTCAAAGGAAGTTCAGACATTCAGCTGCTTTCTTTGAAGGGAACTCATTTCCATGAAAAATGTTCTGAAAACTTTCTGATGGGACCAGAGAAAGCAGAGAAGGCTGTTTCACCCTTCATTTTGTTATAAATGGAGTTGCATTGCCGGTGGCATGTTGGTACATGTTTAATAACTAGCTCTCGAGGGGAAAAAAAAAAAATCATAGTGTTTGTCAACTTTCATGTTGTAAATACTCCCACTGTGGCTCTTTTCAAACTAACAGTGTGTCATTGCTAAACACAGAACTGAAAGGAGATGCTCACAATAGGTTTCCTGGGCAGGTAGGGCTCAGCTTCAGCACCATGGAGTGCTAATGCCAAATCCAGTAGATTCTTTCCAGATCTCAGCTTAACCTCTCAGCAGCACTCAGCACAGTTGCTTGTACTATTATTGAAACACTCTACCCTTGCCCTTTCTGCCAGCAGTGCTGCCTCTTCTCCCCTAAGCTTGGGTTAATATAAGTATCACTGTCAGCAACTCCTTCTCTCTGCTTCTATTACTGGAGACACTCGGCCCTCCTGGAGCTGTTATTCATTTCTCTCTACATTCCCCCCACCCCCCACCCCGGGTGATCTCATCCAGTCCCATAGCTTTAAATATCACCGAAATGCTGTTAACTCCCGTATTTTTATCTCCAGCCCAGACCTTTTCTTTGATATCCAAGCTTGATATCCAACTGCCTACTCAGATATCTCAGTGGCAACTCAAACTTGAGTTGTCCAAAAACTGAATTCTTAACCCTCCTCCTCCCATCTTTCCTATCTCAGTAGATGAAACTACCGTCTGTTCATTCTCTAAAACCACAAACCTAGGCGTCATCTAGGCAAGCTCCCTCCCCTTTGCTCATAACAAGCAATCCATTCCGAATACTACTGAAGCCACTTCTGAAATATTTCTCGAATCTCTCTGTATCTCTCCATATCCAAGCTCTCACCGTTGCCAATGAACTACACCAGCTGAACTCCTAAAGCACTATCCCATCTTCTCTTGCCCCTTCCTCCTGTGCTCACCACAGTGGGTAGAGAGATTGTTTAAACATCTTTAAAACCTCTATTGCTTTTTCCATTGCATTTAGTAGAAAATGAAACATCCTTACATGGCCTACAGTGCTTGCATGGTCAGATTTCATTTAATTCTCCAACCTCATTTCCTACCACTCTCCTCCTCACTACCACAACTTGGCCCCACAAGTTGCTTAAGAGTCTTAACACACATAATTCTGAGTATTGAACTGTTTGCCAGTTTTATGTCTATCTTTTCCCATTAAACTGTAAGCAACATGAGTACAAGGACCATGTTTATTACACTCATTGTATACCTAAGGCCTAGCCCATAGTTAGTGCTCAATAGATATTTGTTGAAAAAAAGTAATAAGTAAATGAATGAACACAAGATCAGATTTTCAGATGGACCTTTTAAGGGTATACATTTTGGACATATGCAAAGAGGCACTGGAGTGGCTATTGCCATTGAAGCTTCTAGAATGCTGTGACTGAAAAAAATTCACAGTTCCTTTGATGACAATATAAAGTTGGGAGAATTTTCTGGAAAGAAAGCATAGAAAACAAACCAAGGAAATATATGAACCTCCCTGAATATGATTAAAATGCAAAATAAAGCAACATCGTCACCAGGTATATTTACTTTAATGAAAAAAAGTGTTAAAAGAAGAGAGTCTAGCATAGAGGTTAGACCACAAGTGGCAGTTCACGTGGTAAAGAACCTGCCTGCAGAGCAGGAGACCTGTGTTTGATCCCTGGGTCAGGAAGATCCCCTGGAGAAGGGAATGGCAGCCCACTCCAGTGTTCTTGCCTGGAGAATCCCATGGACAGAGGAGCCTGGCAGGCTACAGTCCATAGGGTCACAAAAGAATTGGACACGACTTAGCGACTAAACAACGGCAACTTATACTTCATTAGGATGGGAGTTGTATCCACCCCTATTTATTTACTTTTTAATGGACTTTATTTTTTAGAACAGTTTTAGCTTCACAGCAAAACTGAGCAAAGCATACAGAGATTTCCCATAATACCCCCTTTACCGCCCCCCCCGACACACAGCCTTTACCATTATCAATATCCCCCACCAGAATGGGACAGTTTTTACAACTGATAAGCCCAAACTGACACATTATAATTACCCAAAGTCCATAGTTTACATTAGGGTTTATTCTTGTACATGCTTTGCTGCTGCTGCTAAGTCGCTTCAGTCGTGTCCGACTCTGTGCGACCCCATAGACGGCAGCCCACTAGGCTCCCCCATCCCTGGGATTCTCCAGACAAGCACACTGGAGTGGGTTGCCATTTCCTTCTCCAATGCATGAAAGTGAAGAGTGAAAGTGAAGTCGCTCAGTCGTGTCCGACTCTTGGCGACTCCATGGACTGCAGCCTTCCAGGCTCCTCCTTCCATGGGATTTTCCAGGCAAGAGTACTGGAGTGGGGTGTCTTTGCCTTCTCCGTGTACATGCTTTGGGTTTTGACAAATGTAAAACTGCATAATGACATGTACCCACCATTATAAGATCATACAAAATAAATAGCTCACTGTCCTAAAAATCCACTATGTTCTGCCTACTTACCCTTCACTTAACCCTTGGCCACCACTGATCTTTTTTCTGTCTCCATAGTTTTCCATTTCCCAGAACTGTCATATAATTGAAATCATACTGGCCAGTTCATTTCTTTTCAGTGCTGAATAGTATTCCATTATCTGGATTTATTACTGTCGTGAGAAACGCTGGATGAAGCACAAGCTGGAAACAAGATTGCCAGGAGAAATCTCAAAAACCTCAGACATGCAGATGACAACACACTTATGGCAGAAAGTGAAGAAGAACTAAAGAGCCTCTTGATGAAAATGAAGGAGGAGAGTAAAAAAGTTGGCTTAAAACTCAACAGTCAGAAAACTAAGATCATGGCATCCAGTCCCATCACTTTATGGCAAATAGATGGGGAAACAGTGCAAACAGTGAGAGACTATTTTGGGGGCTCCAAAATTACTGCAGATGGTGATTGCAGCCATGAAATTAAAAGATGCTTTCTCCTTGGGAGATATGTTATGATCAACCTAGACAGCGTATTTAAAAGCAGAGATATTAGTTTACCAATAAAGGTCTGTCTAGTCAAGGCTATCGTTTTTCTAGTAGTCATGTATGGATGTGAGAGTTGGACTGTGAAAAAGCTGAGCACCAAAGAATTGATGCTTTTGAACTGTGGTGTTGGGGAAGACTCTTGAGAGTCCCTTGGACTGCAAGGAGATCCAACCAGTCCATCCTAAAGGAAATCAGTCCTGAATATTCATTGGAAGGACTGATGCTGAAGCTGAAACTCCAATCCTTTGGCCACCTCATGCGAAGAACTGAGTCATTTGAAAAGACCCTGATGCTGGGAAAGATTGAAGGCAGGAAGAGAAGGGGATGACAGAGCATGAGATGGTTGGATGGCATCACCAACTCAATGGACATGAGTTTGGGTAAACTCCGGGAGTTGGTGATGGACAGGGAAGTCTGGCGTGCTGCAGTCCATGGGGTCGCAAAGATTTGGACACGACTAAGCAACTGAACTGAACTGACCTGATTACTGTTTATGTATCCATTCACCTACCGAAGGACATCTTAGTTGTAACCAAGTCTTAGCAATTATGAATAAAGTTGCTATAAACATCTGTGTGTAGGTTTTTGTATGTACATAAGTTTTCAATACCAAGGAGTGTGATTGCTGGATTTTTTGGTAAGAATATATTTAGTTCTATAATAAATTGCCAAATTGTTTTCCAAAGGGATCATGCCATTCTGTATTCTCACCAGCAATGAATGAGATTTCCTATTGCTCCATATACTCACCAGGATTTTGTGTCAATATTCTGGACTTGACAATTCTAATAGGTGTGTAGTGGTATGTTACCAGTGTTTTAGACTGGCATTTCTCTTTGACTTTTGAGAAGACATAGAGCATTTTTTTCATGTGCTTATTTGACATCTACATATCTTCTTTGGTAAAGTGCCTGTTAAGGTTAACAAGCCATTTTTTTAAAACCCAGTTGTTCATGCTCTAATTGTTGACTTTTAATTTTTGTGTTTATCCAAGTTATGCTTGCATATATTTTTTTTTATCAAGTAATCTGTAAGTATTGCTATTCAAATCAGCATTTTCTTGAACCCAGTCTTGTTACCTATACCTCAGTGACAGTGCTGGCAACTGATTCTCCTAGTAATTATTTCTAAATTTCTAAAAGCTACTCTTACATTGGAACTTTTTGATTTTTCAGTTCCCGGCATTATCTATTAACTTCTTACAGTGGAAGATGAGGGTTTAGTGCCCTCTCACCTTCACAGTTCTCTCCCTGTATTGCATCTCACACCCACTCTCTCCTCAACTCTCATTCTACAATACAGTGGCCACACATTTTATTTCTATATTTAGTGTTTATACTATTTTGACTATGTGATATGATTAACAGCTAAGCAATGTAGTATACTGTCTTGATTTTTTCTTTCCCAAACATTTTATTTTATATAGTCTTGTTTTGTTTTTAAAACGTGTTTACTTTTTAACGTACTTACGGCCTAGTCATCTCCAAATCCTTCCCCAGTTGTGCAAATATCTTCTCAATAGAGTGATTCCCATTGTTGCTGTCATTCAGTCGCTAAGTCATGTCCAACTCTTTGAGACCCCATGGACCGCAGCACGCCAGGCTTCCCTGTCCTTCACAATCTCCCAGGTCATTTCATTAAAGGACACCCCCTTGGCCCACCTATGTCAATATAAATAGATCTTTTCTCAAGGGCTGGACAGACGCCCCAGAGAAGACTTCCAATTTTCTACTTAGATGAAAAGCCTAAGCTTGGCTGCCGATAGACCAGGAACTGATTAAGGAAAGAAGTAATACAGGTACCAACATTGGGTGAGTAAAATTTCACCTAATACCTCTGGTTTTAGTATGGTATTCCCATCCTCAATTAAGTCTGGTGTTCCCTGGTTCGGAAAACATTCCTGGGTGGGAGAGATACTATGGACATCAAACTGTTTTGATCTGTTTTTTAAAAGCAGACTTATTGAAATATAATTCACTTACTATATAATTTCATCCAATTAAACAGCACAATTCAATGATTTTTACTATATTCACTGAGTTGAGCATCCATCACCACGAACAGTCTTAGAATGTTTTATTACCACCAAACAAAATTCATTTCCATCAGACAAAACTCCAATTTTACCTCCCACTGGCTCTGCTGCTGCTGCTAAGTCACTTCAGTCGTGTCTGACTCTGTGCAACCCCATAGACAGCAGCCCACCAGGCTCCCCCATCCCTGGGATTCTCCAGGCAAAAGTACTGGAGTGGGTTGCCATTGCCTAGGCAACCATTAATCTACTTTCTATTTCTATAAATTTGTCTATTCTAGGCGGTTCATATAAATGGAGCCAGGCAGTATGTGGTCCTTTGTACTTAGCTTCTCTCACTTAGCATGATGTTTCAAAGTTCACCCTTGTTTTATACTAAATCAGAACTTCATTTCTTTCTTTGGTAAATAATATTCCACCGTGTGGATATATCACATTTCATATATCCATTTATCCATCTAACTGCTTTGTAAGTAGACTTTTATCCAATCTGCTGACTGTAGCCCCGCTTCAATATCAGTTCAAAAAGAACCTCCAGTCCCCACTTCCTCAGCCTTTTGCAGGTTCTTGAGTGTAAACTGGGTCGCTTCTCAGTTTCCCAGCCACTGTCATAAACTCGGCATTCTCCAGTTTTCCAAGCAGCTGTCACTAGACCAGGTGTTTTCTAGCAGCCCAAACTTTGTCTTTGTTTCTCTTGTTCTAGTCTCTGTCATTATGGTTTATTGCCTTCCCCTCTCAACCCCAATCCTTCTGTTTATACTTTAGAACAGCTTAGAAGGGACTGCAGGCTAATGCATACATTTAATCTGCCATCTTCAGCTAAAGTACCTAATATCAATATTTATTAGTATAAGAAGAGATGGCTTTAATCTAGATTTTTCAAAATCTGAAATCAGCAGAAAGAGCATAAAATGCATCAGCATCACAAAACAACCATAAATAAGTATCTTAGACAAATGCACGCATGCAATAAGCTAGTATATGGTGTGGCTCTGGGTTTCATTTTAGACGAATATAACCAAAGGAAACATACCTGCCCTGGTCCTTACTGATCCTTCCATTATCCCTGGTTCTTGTTCATCTACTGATCCTTTTCTGCATCCCACACTGACCCACATCCCATGCCCTCCTCTATCCACAAAACTTCCTGATGTCAGGAAGCATTTTATACTAATTACAGAACATTCTCAGTCTCTCAGTCCACCATTGCTCTTTTAAGTAGATTCTTCATGTTCTCTGGTTCTAGCTATGTACATTCTGGTCTATATAACACCAGAGCATAAAGACATCCGCTTGCTTCAAAGATTCAGTGAAAATGATTTCAGCATGTGCCCTTTCCCTGGAAACAGCTTTTTCAGTGGAAACAGCTGCTATATAATATGGTAGCTTACACAGACTACCTGGGTTTCCCTGGTGGCTCAGGGTTAAAGAATCTGCCTGCAATGCAGGAGAAGAGAGTCTGATCCCTGGGTCAGGAAGATCCCCTGGAGAAGGAAATGGCAAACCATTCTATATTATTGCCTGGGGAATCCCATGGACAGAGGAGCCTTACAGGCTATATAGTCCATGGGGTTGCAAAGAGTTGGACACGACTAAGTGACTGAACAACAATAAAATTTCATATCTAGTCACTCTGCATAGTACTACTAGTTTGATGTCTAGTCACTCTGCATAGTACTACTAGTTTGAAGTCTCACTTTATATCTACGGATCAGTATGCACCAGGGGATCTCAATGTCTTAGAAAAACTGAGCCTAGTGGATCAGGTTGACAGACCTGGGTGGACAAGGAAATTCTAAGTTCTAATTCAGAACCTTCTTCCAACTTGCTGTGTGGCTTGCATGAATCATTTTACACTCTCAGTTTTCAGCATGCAATAGTGCCTATTAGCTTCTCAAGGACATTGCAAGAAAGGGCATAGTGGTGGTCAAAAGAGAAAATGAACTGAAAATACAATATGAAGAGCCCCTCAGGGCCTCTCCTGAAGGTCCAGTGGTTAAGAATCTGCCTCCCAATGTAGGGGACGCAGGTTCAATCCCTGATTGAGAAACTAAGATACCACATGCTATGGGGTAAGTACTGAGCCCAGGCACTTTCGAGTCCTTGCCGAAACAAAGAACCCACATGCTGCAACGAAGACCGACATGGCCAAATAAATAAATGCATATTTGATTTAAAAAAAGAACTCAATAGTTCCAACCTGTAGCAAGAAAAGAAACAAGGCCGCACTGGAAAACCCAGCACGAACACAGCCAAACCAAAGGCTTGTGAAAAAGAAAAGGGAACAATGTCTGATTTTAACATTCACACATTCCAAACCACAGTCATCCAAGCCTTTCTCCTGCAGCCAAGCCCGTTGATGGGAGCCAGGTCTAGAGGAAAATTTCCAGAAATCAGATTTTGGCAAAGTTTTGCCGCTAAACCTGCAAAGAATACAGTTCCGTTTTGGGGGATTTATTTTTTTAAAGAACATATTCATTCCTCTTAGCCACAGGCTTTCATGGACTATGTTTATTTTTCCTTTTCAGGTTATAGTACATGGATTTTTTCATCGTCCGATGTGAGAAACACACATTTCTTTCCTTTCTTCGTTCCTTCCTCACACAATTCTTTCAACTCGTGGCTGGTTAGCCAAAGTGTAAGATTGTATTTTAGAGAATCTATTTTCTTATATTATCACTAAATTATTTCTGAGAAAGAATGAGTTAATAAGTCCACTTTCTGAGGGCTTTGAGAAGAAGCGAACACGTGTCCAGCGCAAGGTATGGTTACGGATTTTAAGTACAATCCCTGGACGAGTGGTCTAAGTGGCCCAGAGTCCTGCACCCAGAGAGGACAGCAGGCCCTGGGTCTGCTTTGGATGGTTTCATAAGCCAAAAACAATCACTGCAAGTGCACTGGTTTGAGAGGAATGTCTAAGAAAATTGCCTTCCTTCTTCTCACAACGTGTCATTACAGAAAAATAGGAACCCGTACATTCCAATCTGATTTCCATTTAACTCTGCAAGCTTGTAAATTTTGCCATGAGGTAAGGGGCTGATTCAGACCTCTAGAATCCTTGTGGTTCCACAGACACTATTTTAAAATGGATATTCCTTTGAGTTTCTCAATGTTATTCTGCGAGGGTCATGGAATAAATGGAGCTCTGTCTGATGAGAACTCCCAGTCCTGGTAAACAAGAACGGGGATGCCTGGTAGCCAAGTAGCTGCCTTGTATTTTAAAGGTTAGGAGTTCAAATCTTGTGGGTTTGCACTTGGCCTCAAGCGTGCACATATCTTGGTTGAAGAAGCAATAACATTACACGATGGAATCTGGCCTACCCCCAGCTGAGTTCTGGCTACAATTAATCAAACAAGTACTTCTTATGGAATGCTTTACCTCGTAGATCCTGAACAAAGGCTCTACATTCCAGGAGGCATAGGAAAGCCTTATTTTCAAGTGTCCTGCCCCCTACAGTGTATAGATACTTGAATTCCATCACATAGACTAGAGTTCATACTTGACACATTCTTTAAATTTTGATATACCTATAGCCCCAGGTCTCATTTCCCCTCTTCATTTTCTTTTCTTCTGATTTTCCAGGGAGATAATAATTTACAGATTTAAAGTCATGCTTCTTGTGCCATTGACCCATTGGAAATAGATGCCATTGGCAGAAAACATAACCGGAACTAGGGGCTATAATTTTAGTGGTCCATCAGCTTCATAATAGCATTTTACTGTTAATAAAGCACTTTACAAATATGAGCTTTTTAATTTATTCTCATGTGGTTATACATGCTCAGTTGCTCAGCTGTGTCTGACTCTTTGCCACCCTATAGACTGTAGCCGGCTAGGCTCCTCTGTCCATGGAACTTTCCAGGCAAGAGTACTGGAATGGGTTGCCATTTCCTCCTCCAGGGGATCTTACGACCCAGGGATCAAACCCTGATCTCCTGCACTGTAGGCAGATTCTTTACCGCTGAGCCACCAGGGAAAGCCATTGGTGACAGTAAATATTTTTGTGCCCGTTTTGCAGACAAAAAAGAGAGATAAAGACTCAGATTAAGAGTTTTACTCTAAATCACTCAGCAAGTTACTGTCCGAGTTGGTACTCCAGCCTAGACCTTTATAACTCTAAATGTTTTCATCACTATAGCAGAATTGCTTTTAATAGCAAAAAACTGTATTTGTTGTTAAGTCACTAAGTCACATCTGACTCTTTGTGACCCCACGGACTGCAGCATGCCAGGCTTCCCTGTCCTTCACTGTCTCCCAGAGTTTGCTCAAACTCATGTCCATTGAGTCACTGATGCCATCCAACTATTTCATCCTCTGTCATCCCCTTCTCCTCCTGCCTTCAATCTTTCCCAGCATCAGGGCCCTTTCCAGTGAGTCGGCTCTTCACATCAGGTGGCCAAAGTATTGGAGCTTCAATTTCATTATCAGTCCTTCCAGTGAATATTCAGGACTGATTTCCTTTAGGATTGACTGGTTTGATCTCCTTGCTGTCCAAGGGACTCTCAACAGTCCATTTATGTTCCAGAGTCTGTTGCTAGTCCTATTTTATTGAACTGTGCTTGGTGATGCCACTACAATCATGGAAGGAAAACAAATGCAGAAGCTCCCTATAGATGTTGAACACAGAATACCAACAGTTAAATTGATTTAATTAAATTATCTACTACCTCATTCCCTATACACCCACAATAAAGGGAAATAGCTAATGCTTTATGCTCCCTTGCTTCAAGAATGCCTGAAATTAGAAATATTCCAGCACTGTGACCTGAAGTTGCCTCAACAGGAAGTTCTGTTTTTTAAATCAAAACACCAGTCATTTTCTTTCTGGTTGTTCTTATTGCCAGTGGGACTTTGGACAAATAATTCCCAGGAAAGCTATCAACATACGTGTGAGAAGAAGACTGTAACAATACCTGTTCCCTACCTTGCTGGCAAAGGTGTTGGGGAAAACAATCAGATAATGTGTATCATGTGCTTTGAAAGCCTAGAAAGAAAGTTTACACTCAAAGGTATAATTATATAGAGTTGGCCGGATAACCACCATCTATATTTTACATGTGTGGTTTTTACCTAAGATACTGATGAATATAATTTGGTGCTCATTTTGATGTTTAAGGTTATGATCATATTATAATAAAATAGTAAAAGAGCCTAAGTTGAGAAAATGAGGCATCCTCTTCTTTTAAAAATTTCTGAATGACAGAGACATTTTTGTCTATCTTCTCCACCTGGTTCTGCACTTAGGAACACCTTCTTCCACTTCTTCATCAGTCATGTGATTCCCCCTCTAAAAGGGGGAGGGTACTGTAGCAAGGGGTAGCTGGAGAGGAGAATAAACTGTGTCCAGTTGTACCGAGGGGTTACCATAGCGTGAAACCCCAGGTTGAGGATTTCTATGAGCATGCCTCTAGAAAGCCTATACTCATCAAGCCTATGCCCACAGAGCAATATCCTGTCCACAGTTAGCAGAATCAAACCAGATGACCCTCCCCCACCCCCTGGCACCATTTGAATTTGTTCAAAAGAATAATTTAAAAAAATTATTTATTTGGCTGTGCTGGGTCTTAGCTGTAGAACACAGGGTCTTCATTGTGGCATGCAGGATCTTTTATTAATAGTTGCAGCTTAAGAACTCTTAGTTGCCGCATGTGGGATCCAGTTCCCTGACCATGGATTGAACCCAGGCCTCTTGCATTGTGAGTGCAGAGTGTTAGCCATTGGACCACCAGGGAAGTCCTAAGAACAATTCTAAAATCTACAACCATCGTGTGTAATCCTACTGAATCTCTTTTAGTGTGCCAGGCATTATCCAGCCTGCCACACCATCACTATCTGAATCATGGGGTCTCCAATACAGACCTGTTAAATACTGTTCCTCAGAGAAACGGGCATCCAGTGGGGAGACAGACAAGCACTCAAGACCAACAACCAGCGCAGGACCTGACACACAATAGGACTCACAGGAGACTTTCTGCACAAATGGGCAGCCTCTGCTGTGTGGTGACGAGGACCTTAAGAAAGGAAGCACGAGGGGCCGTGGGAACACACACCGGAGCGCCTGACCACACTGAGCAGGAGAGAGAGAGACTGAAAGAAAGACCTTGTGTGGGGGCTGTGTGTGGGAAGGTGGGAGGGCACGTGGTTTACAGAGGCAAGAGCATTAGGTGTCAGGCTTTTCATCTCCCCCAGTTGACTTTTTAAAAAAATATGCTGTTCACAGCCCAGTAAGGTCTCAACCCTCAGTGTGAAAAATGCTACATTTTAAAAAGAATTTTCTCTTCTACATAATTGTTGACCTTGCAGTCAAGAACTAGGCAAAAGAACTGAAAGGTTTGCTTGGGAGTCTTACGTTTCTGCTGGGGAGCACAGTTCATTTACATCCCATGTCCATCGTATTCAATCTGTAGTCGTGCCAACCAGCTGTATTAGCTTCTCGTTGCTGCTGTGACAAAGTGCCACCAACTTGGTGGCTCAAAACAACAGAAAGCTAATTTCTCTCACAGTTCTGGAGGCCAGAAGCTTGAATTAGTCTCTCTGGGCTCTGAAATCAGGGTGTTGGGTCAGCAGCACTTTCTCCTGAAGCTCTAGTGGAGAATCCATTCCTGGCCTCTTCCAGGTTCTTGCGGCTGCTGGCATTCATTGACTCATGGCAATATCACTCCAATCTCTGCTTCCCTGGTCACATTGCCTCATTCTCTTCTGTCTATTGTCAGTCTCCCTCTGCCTGCCTTTAATGATGATGCTCACGATTGCATTTAGGGCCCACCTGGATAGTCAGAAAATTCTCCCCATCTCAAGATCTGTAAAGTCCGTTTTGCCATAGAAGGCAGTATTCACAGGTTACAGACGTTGGCTCATGGCAATTTTTTTTTAAGGTGGGGGAGGGGGACATTATTCAGCCGACCACACCATCACTATCTCAATCACTGGGTTTCCAGTACAAACTTGCTAAATATCTCAGTTGAGTTTCCAGTTACTTTCCTTCATGAAGACAGAATAACCATTCTCTCCTTTCTTTGGAGGAGGAGTAAAATAGGCAAAAAGATGGGAGATAATTTTTACTGAGCCCCTATTATATGTTAAATAATTTCTATGCACTCTTTATGACAAGATTAGTAGCTATTGTCACCATTTTACAGATTAGAAAAGTGAGGCTCAGAGAGGCCAGGTAACTTGTCTAAGGTATCCCAGTGAATAAACTGTAGAGACAGAGTTTGAAAATGGATCTATGTGATTTCAAAGCCCATGTCCTTTCCACTATACCAGCATTCCTTGAATTTCATTATTACTCTGAAATCTCATTAAGAAAAAAATTTCTTACAGACCCTAGTTGAGGAAACAAAGTTATGCTCTATGAAAACATAAAATTTAAAATTGTCAAGTTCTCCCCAAATCCTGAGGACCACCCTGGAAGAAATACTACAAGAAACCACGGTTTCCCTAACCCCTCATAAGAACTCCATTTCCAAAGATCTTAATATTAAGGTCCAGAAGGGCTGCATTTTAACCACATTGTTCTCTCAACAAAGAAAGGCTTCAATGAAACCAAATACTTGCTACAAATAAAATTTATTTTAATTGAGGTATAGTTGCTTTACAATGTTGTACAAGAGAGTGAATTAGGAATATTTTAATGCTAGCAATTTGTTACTATTACAAATGCAAGTTAACTATTTCCACTATAGAGACACCTGATGAACACACTTATTCAAAGTAAGTGGCTGTAGCATTTTTTTAGTTTCATCAAATGAAAGCTTACCTGGATGTCTTACACAAGTTTTGAGGTTTAAAGATGTCATCCTTCTGGCACATGCTGACCCACTATAATAATATGAAGCACATCCATATCAGTTCAAGAACAAAGGGATTTTTCTCATCTTTTAATCACTGATTTCTAGTTCCACTCTTAAGACTCCAAACTTTGAAGTGGTCAACCCCACCAGTTTTGTCTTATACAGTCCAATATGGGGTCTGTGTCTGGCATCGAAGAATTTCACAGCAGTCAGAGCAGCAGAAATTCTGCCCCGGGAACTCATCTTTTGGTCTCTGTGCTCAATTCCAATGTTTGGACAGTCACACACAGAAAGATACATTCTCAAATAAGGAAGTCAATAAAAGATCCTCGTTTACACTTTCCACTCCTTTCTCATTCCCGGTACGTACAGGGCCTTTCTCTGAGGTAATATCAACCTATTATATTTAATCAGTCAGCTTCCTTATACTGAAAGTTCTTCAGAGGAAAAAAAATCTTCTGATATCTTGTACTCCTTCACTTCTCTTGGTCAGGGTGGTGCAGACAATGCATGTGCCTGACACACAGAGTAAGCCACAAATTTTAGCCCTCTCAGCCACCTGGACATTTCACATGAACCTCCTGGTTCTACTGGAAAATGGTTATTCTTATTTTATTATTTAGTGTGGTTTTTATTAGGAGAGGTCAGTTATTTAGAGGGGCAGATTTTTCTACCAACTGATCAAGAAACCGAGGGGAAGTTTTCCCATCTTAGGAGCCCAGTTTGATAGGAAAGCTTGCAGGACTTCCCTGGTGGTCCAGTGGGTAAGAATCCACCCGCCAATGCAGGGGACACAGGTCCCCTCCCTGGTCAGGGAACTAAGATCCCACAGGCTGCGGAGCAGCTAATCCTCTGCACCACAACTGCTGAAGCCTGTGTGCCCTGGTGCCTGTTCTCCACAACTGCAGAGAAGCCCCAGCTCTCTGGAACTAGAGAAAGCCCGTGTGCAGAAGCAAAGAGCCTGGAAACCACAGTGAAGACCCAGCGCACTCAAAAAATAAAATACATTTGTAAAAATATTTCAAAAAAGAAAGGAAAGCTTACATTAGGTAGCTGTGGGAGGTGAGTTCTCCTCTGACCATGACTGGCCTCGATTTGCCTGCTGCATCATCCTAGCAGCCCCTCTGACAGAGTACCTATGCCTATTTTTCATTCTGGCTACCCAGCCTTTAAGCATCCTACCCACCTGGGAAGAACTCCAGAGGAGAGGAAATACAAGACTCTACTTCCTACTTTAGAAGCCAAAGAGGGCAGAGTCTCTATGTACACAATGAGGAAATGAGGATCTCACCTGGGCTCGGCAGATGGAAGGTCCCATCCGGGACACGCAGTCTATGGGGAGGCAGTGGTCTTTGGCAGGGGCAGAGCTGGGTTTGAGTGTCCAGCAGCTTGGTGACAAATGCCCAGAGGTGGCAGAGCCTGATAGCCCCAGAGGTAGCATTTTATGCAGATTACCCATGTGGCAGCAAGATCTCAGCTGTGTCTTGCCTCCTTTGATTTCTTTTTAATTAATTTTTTTGGTGTATAGTGTTCCACATGTTGTGTCAGCTTCTACTGTATAGCAAAATGAATCAGCCACACATATACACATACTCCTCTTTTCTTGGATTTCCTCCCCATTCAGGCCACCACAGTGCAAGAAGCAGAGTTCCCTGTGCTATACAGTGTTTTCATTGGCTATCAATTTTATACATAGTATCAATAGTATATCTGCACCAATCCCAGGCCTCCCAGCTGCCCACCCCAGCCCCCTTGGTATCCATATGTTTGTTTTCTTCATCTGTGTTTGCCTCCCTTGACTTTTACTCATTTCCATAGCTGGATTCTCTAGCCTTCTCGCTGATTCTCTGAGCTGCACGTATTCCTCCTGCTCCAGTCAACTAGAAGAGATTTTCGTGGGTTGCAAGCAAGAATTTTGACCAATATGCCAATCTCTCCTTCATGGACACGTGGTCCAACAACAAATGAGTATGGCAGGCTTGACTGGATCATTTCCATCTCTTGGGTCAACCTTCCAATCATGTGAACTGCTTTGCTTCATCTTAAATCAGAAGGAGCTGTTTGAACTCCAAAGGACAGGTACATGGGACCTTAGAAGACAAATGCCACAGAGCCCCCCCAAAAACTAGGAGAATTGACTGGGGATGGAGGATGTTCATCTGACATCTTCTCTGCAGAGAGGTATGGTGATTTTAAGAACAAATGGAAAGAACTTTGTACATTGACTCTTTTCTTATAAAATGAAGTTTATTTTGCTATTCACCCCAAATATAGAATGAATTCATGTTCATTGTAGAAGAATGTGAAAGAAGGAAAAAAAATTACCTGTCATTCTACTGGCCACCAAGGGCCAGAGTTGAAGTTTTGGTGTGTCTTTCTAGTATTTTTTCCTATAAAAATGTTTTCATAGCTATGAACATCCTAGTCTATGCTTATTAAAATTTGGAAAAGAGTTGGAAATTACCTGGTGGTCCAGTGACTAGGAAAGCATGCTTTCACTGCTGAGAGCATGGATTTGATCCCTGGTGGGGGAACTAAGATCCTGTGGGTCACAAGGCCAAAACAAAAACAAATGTGGAAAAGAACATTTCCATTACACATTGATAGATAGATAGTAGATAGTAGATGGAAGATAGATAAATAATAGAAGATAGAGAGACATATTCCCAGCTGCTAAATGCAGGACAGAGAACTCTTATTATTTGGTTGAAGGAAGCATTTTTCAAAATGCGTCCCATGGAACAAATGGGACAGCTGTTATAGATATAATATAAAAGGAAACGTCCTTGATCAGGTAAGTTTGGGAAATGCGGAGTTAAAGTTGAACACATTGCTTTATTGCATTAATTTTTAGAGCTTCTAACACATTAGGGTACAGTGTGATTCTTTTGCTTTCTTTTTCTTTTTTGGCTGCACTGGGTCTTAGTTGAGGCATGCAGGACCTTGATTCCTGACCAGGGATTGAACCCTGGCCCCCTGCATTGGGAGCTTGGAGCTTTAGCCGCTGGACCACCAGGGAAGTCCCTGCAGTGTGAGTCTTAAAGAGAGTAGCATTTCCCAAACATATGTGACCATGGAACTCCCCTTTGAAAACACATTTCCCGGGACCAGTGTTCTAAAGAGTACTGACCCAGAAAGGTTAGATCTTCATATTGTTTTACCTTCCTTCCACTTCATTATTGAAACACCAGTCCAGGATCAGTCAGGAAAATGGAGAATGTATTTCAGATACATATAAGCAAACTTTGGAAAAGAAATGACAGAATGAGATCTTGGAAGTAAAATTTCTTTGCTGATTTATTTACCTGTAAGATGGCACCCCACTCCAGTCCTCTTGCCTGGAAAATCCCATGGATGGACGAGCCTGGTGGGCTATAGTCCATGGGGTCGCTAAGAGTCGGACACGACTGAGCGACTTCACTTTCACTTTTCACTTTCATGCATTGGAGAAGGAAATGGCAACCCACTCCAGTGTTCTTGCCTGGAGAATCGCAGGGACGGGGGAGCCTGGTGGGCTGCCATCTATGGGGTTGCACAGAGTCGGACACGACTGAAGCAACTTAGTAGCAGCAGCAGCAGAAGCAAGAACATGTTCTAGGGAATAAAGTTTATAGGCCAACATCAAATCCATAGCTGAGAGAACTGAGAATAGAGCAATGGTGAATTCTAAGGGAACAATCTTATCTTGGGAAATGTTGCTGCGTAAATGAGTTTATCCACATTTAAGTAGAAAATCCAATTAACCTATTAGACTAGAACACTGCATTGCTAGACTAAGGAGATTAGCTTCATGTTGCTCAGTATCATTTTAGTACCTCCCCCCTAAAAAGCACAGTTCCATATGACCAAAAAAAAATTTTTTTTAATGATGCAAACAAGGATAAATGGGAAAATGAAGAACCCAAGAAGTATAGTTTAGGAAATGAGAATGTCCTCACCAGAAGGAAGCATGATGGACAGAAGAAACTTCAGTGAGAAATCCTGCTCTTGTCTCATCTCTTTCCCAGCCAACCTAACGTCTGGCTGGACTCCAAGTAAAGAACCTACCACACAGGCTGTAGTTCCAGGGGCAGAGTAAGTATGAAAAAGTGGCTTCTTCCATTAATCCAACAAGTTTGAATGTCCATTTGACATTTGCAGGAGTTGAGGTGAGCAGGAAGTAAAAAGAATCTTGAGATGGGTGCTGTCTCCTAACACACACCTTATTTACCACCTTGGGGTCAGCTCAGTGACCTCGCCTGGTGCCAAAACCAGCCCCAAGACTCTGCAGTATTCCTGAGTCTGGTGTCTGTCACTTTAGGAATAAACTAAATGTTTAGGAAAGTCTGGGAATTACCAAAGTTCAAAAGTACCTTTATTCTTTTGTGAAGGAGCCTGAAGTATATTCTAGGACAACTTCCTAATTCTTTCGCCTAAAGATTTCATCCTGCTTCTGTTCGGTAAGCCACCAGGCAAGACCCCTGACACCAAGCTAGACAACTCAAGCTGCAGGTGATCCTTGAGAGGGAAACAGAATCTGAGAACGTCAGAGCTGGAGGGGACCTTGATGAGACTCTCTTCTAACCCAACCCCCTCCATTTATAGATCCAAAAATATGAAGCCAGAAACCCACCCAGAAACCTGAGAGTCAATGTGCTTTCCTCCCTTCGTCTATTTTTGTGCACTTTTCCCACGGCGTCTGGCCAGAGCATCTACATCAGTAATGCCTGGAGGATTTATGAGGCCAAGCAATCCTTCGGGTTTCTACACAGACCTAAACAGGAAACCCACACAAGGAAATGCCCTTTCTGTTTGCCGGCCGAATTCCCAGGATGCCTTCCCCAGAGTGCCCTGGCTGGAACAAAACAAAGCTGGCACAGCCAATGCCCTCAGCTCCAGAGGCAGAGGTGCCCTCCCCACCATCGCCACCCCCTCCCCAGTCCTGTGCTAATTTAACAGCTTCTCTCAGGCCTCCACTCGAGGTTGTGCCATCGGCCTAGATGCTGAGTAGGGGTCAGGCTGGAGACCCCCCACCCCTCGGCTCTCTGACTGAGTTCAAAGCTTGACTCATGCTTTTTTTACTTGTGTGAAATTAATTACCTGGGGAAACCAGGCATCCCTCTCACACCTCTCCTGGTCGGTCCTTCTGTATGTTGCATTTTGCTTCCAGAGGATGACTTGGGGCTGAAAGAATGTGTGCATTTCCCAGCTGAGGAGGACCCGGAAGCTTCTGAGCCCCTCTGAGCCACCCTGGTACAGTGTGACAGCCTCCTGATGGGGCACAGCTCTGCTCCCCTTTGCTGGAACCCCAACCCCCAGTGTCCTGCCAATCTTCTCTCCCTGCACCAACAGTTCATCTGCCCTCCCGTCCAGCCATTCTGGACGGGCATGGCCTGTTTAAATCTCTTCAGTTCTCCTTGCAAGATTTAAAACTGCAGAAAGAGACTGTTGCTCAGGGCTGGACAGGAAGGAAGCCTGCATTCCTGGCTCAGCGAACAGAACAGCGGTGCCGCTGACCCTTCGCCCCCTCCTCAAGGCATCCTCTCAGGCTGACACTAAAAATAGACTCTCTCCTCCTTGGTTGCCTGCCCCCACCTCCCCTCGGGAAAGAAGATAGAGGCAGCTAGTGAGCCAACAGTATTATCAGGGCCTGACTGTCTTTCAGGAATTACCAGATGTTGGGAAGAGGATAATGTGTCATTTCCTTGGACAAGCAGTCTGGGCATTTGTGCATTTCCTGTTGAGCCAGCTCTTTAGGAGAATGTGATGCACCACTCTCAGGTACTGAGGGGCCTCTCCAAAGCCTTCCGTTCCAATCCTCCCTTAAGAAAGTAGCTCTGTCCTCTGTAGGCACAGGTGACACACGAGGGATCAACACAACTTAAAACCAAGGCTTTGGGGACTTCCCTGCTGGTACAGTGGGTAGAAGTCAGCCTGCAAATGCAGGGGACAGGGGTTCGATCCTTGGTCTGGGAAGATTCCACTTGCTGCAGGCAACTAAGCCCATGGGCCACAGTTACAGAGCCCATGCAAGTACAGCTCATGTACTGCAACTGCAAAGTAGCCCCTGCTTGCCACAACTAGAGAAAGCCTGCATGCAGCAATGTAGACCCAACACAGCCAAAAATATAGATAGGAAATAAAGCAAGGCATTGGAAGCAGGATGAAGGCTCAAAGGGAAAAGGACAAGGAGCCAAGGAATGACGGGAGAGGGCTTGGAGTAATCAAACTGTCCCTCCATCTTCCCATATCATCCAGCTCAGTGGTGAACCAACGGAGGCCACATCCCCCAGGATCCTCCCACCCCCCAGCCATCCTTACCAACCTGAAATTCTGGTGCTGAAGCCCAGTGCTCTTTTTTGAGCCTTCTAGGTGATTTTGATGGTGCCTTCAAGTTTGAGAACCTTTGACCAAGATAGAGATGCAGGTTAAGGGTCCTCAGAAGGCAAAAGAAGAAGAGATGGTGTGAGATGGTTACCTGAGAAAATGCTTTACAGACCTTGTGGAAGTGGGAGGGAAGGATGGGACCTCTGGATGAGGTTATCTTGGCAAGAGAAACATTCTAGAAATAAAAAATGAAATGACAGTGGATGAAATGGAGCTATATCTCTTTATTCAGGCTGCAACTAGTTTGTGGCACTTCCAGAACATGATTCAAGGATATAAGAGCATATGCACAGAGTATTTTTCAGTTCAAGTAATATGTGCAATGTGGGCCCAATTATGTAAACTTTGTGTGCATATTAATTGATATATAGAAAAAAATATTGGGAAAATATACATCAAAATGTGTTCATTCCTGGGTGATGGGTGATGGACAATTATTATTTCATCCATTATACTTTTCTGGGTTTCCCCCAATTTTTCCATGATAAATAGGTATTTTTACAACCAAAAAAATTTTAATAAAGTGACAAGCTTGTTGGGTCAAAATGGTCATTTAAACAAATTCTCTAGCACTCTCCAGAGGCCAGCTCTCCAAGAATTTATGTCACACAGATAATTAGCACCACCTGTTACACTCGTGCTAAAACAGGGCATGAGGAACATTGGATTCAGAATGCATAAAGAGATTGTTAAAGTCATCAGCTCCAGTTCAAACCAGCACAGCAGGGAGAGCTCCAGAAAAATGAGCCAGAGCCCACCCTGGGGCACCCTGGCCTCACTGGGGCCCAGCCCCACACCCTGGCCTCCTCTCCTGCCTACTGGGTGCCTCCAAGCAGGATCTGAGTGCCCTGAGTGCTGCAGCCCATGGGGATGGGCCATCCCTCTGGACGGCTTTGTTCAGAAACCTCTGCAGCCTCTCCGTTTTTACACCCCTTTTTCCTAACAGGGATAGGCCGGAGGCTAAAACAGAACAAAACCACTGAAAAAGCCCTTAAAAGCCTGGAAAGGAAGAAAGGACAATGGAACGTGATGTAAGGGTAAGCAAACAGCCAGTGACTCAGCGCTTCTGCGCCATCAACACCAGCTGCAGTCCGAGGTGGCAGCCGCAGTGGCAGCTCACAGAACAGCCACACACACACACACACACACACACACACACACACACACACACAGAATGCAAACATCGCCTGGAGAGCAAAAATTCTGGCTCTTAGACTGTGCTGCTGACAAGACACAGAATCAAAGGTTTCTGGAGCTGCAGACTTGGCAGGATGTATAAGGATTTTGCATGTTCATTCGGCTTTCCACTAACATTTTTTATCAAGACTGTCTCTCTCTAAGGAGCTGGACATGTGTCCCTGGGGTCAAATTCTCCAAACCAGAATCGGTATCAACCTGCAAGCACAGCTATTTCTCACAGTTATGACTCCGTGAAACATCCCAAGATGAAGTTCGGTTAGCATGGTAAGTTTCAGTATTGGCTTCTCAAGAGGACTGTGTGTGGGTGGGGTGGGCATACAATTCCCACCCTTCATGAGTCATGGAAGGGGCTGGGAAACTACAAATGGGAGTGAGACTGTCCCACAGAATTCTGACTCAGGCAATAACTCTGTCTGCAGAAGTATCATTTTATTGACAGATGCATTTCTTAACTCAGCCTTTACCACAGTTCACAGTGGGCTTCAGCTGGCCCCCACACCTTGCAGGTGGCTCTGTAACCACAGGGCCCACCCCCAGGAACCCTGTGGATCAGTGGCCCTAGAGGCCTGGCGCTTACAGCTTACCACCAAATCCACACATGTGATCAGTATCACTCATGGGATGGGATCCAGAAGCAAGTTTTTGTCGCCCACTGCTCCTCCAAAATATATTCCATGAGCTCTTTCCTGCTGTTAGACTAAACTCTGTGGACTCCAGAATTTTTATGTTCATGCTGAGATACTGGATCATTCTATGGACAGATGTTTAAATCACAAAACACAGTTTCATTTCTGAAATTAGGTGTCTGGGCCAAGTATCCAGAATATTAACACTGTCATATTCATTTCAAGGTGGGGCTTCACAGCCCTTCCCACGCCTAGCCTGTAGGTAGGAGCAGAGGTCAGGGGACAGCACAGCTCTTCGCAGGCTCTCTGAGGCCCTGGCAGATGGTGAAGACGACCCTCTTCCCTAGGTCTGACTTTTGTTTCAGTCTCATGTTGGCACCTTGATGCCTCATTCTGCCTGCTGCTCCTCCCACACGAATTCTCTCTCCCTGTGATAATCCCCTCACCCCCTTACCTTCTCAGGCCAACTCATTTCAAATGTCTTTGGCCTGCTCTCTTTATCATGAGGCCCATGTTGGTTGGTCCTTGCTTTTTGTGAAAGAACAGTTCTTTCCTTTTTAAAAAATCTTTTATTTATTTATACTTTGTGTGTGTGTGTTTCTTGGGCAGTTCTTTCTTAAATGAAGCCCTATTTTTTTTTCCTCTCTCTCTCTCTCTGCCTGTTCCCATGCCCATGCCAGGCTGGATGAATCACAAGCTGGAATCAAGATGGGCAGGACAAATATCAAGAACCTCAGATAGGCAGATGACACCACCCTTATGGCAGAAATTAAAGAGGAACTAAAGGGCTTCTTGATGAAGGTGAAAGAGGAGAGTGAAAAAGCTGGCTGAATCAACATTCAAAAAAATGAAGAACACAGCACCTGGTTCCATCACTTCATGACAAATAGATGGGGGAAAAGTGGAAACAGTGACAGACTTTGTTTTCTTGGGCTCCAAAATTACTGCGAAATTAAAAGACATTTGCTCCTTGGAAGGAAAGCTATGACAAATCTAGACAGCATATTAAAAAGCAGAGACATCACTTTACTGACAAAGGTCTGTATAGTCAAAGCTATGTTTTTTCCAGCAGTCATGGATGGATGTGAAAGTTGGACCATAAAGAGAGTGCCAAAGAACTGATGCTTTTGTATTGTGGTGCTGGAGAAGACTCTTGGGAGTCCCTTGGAGATCAAACCAGTCAATCCTAGAGGAAATCAACCCTGATTATTCATTGGAAGAACTGATACTGAAGCTGAAGCTCCAATACTTTGGCCACCTGATGCGAAGAGCTGACTCATTGGAAAAGACCCTGATGCTGGGAAAGATTGAGGGCAAGAGGAGAAGGGGACGACAGAGGACAAGATGGCTGGGTATGAGTTTGAGCAAACTCCAGGAGAAAGTGGTGGACATGGAGGCCTGGCATGCTACAGTCCATGGGGTCACAAAGAGTCAGACATGACTTTGTGACTGAACAACAGCAACCTATTCCCATGGCCGCAGCAGCTGTAGCCTCCGCAGGAGTTCCCCAAGGCAGGTCTCAGTCTGGCTCTCCTCTTGTAACTTGATGTGTAGGAGGCAATACTCCCAGCCCCGCACCTCTTACGGAGCGCTGTCAATCATAACTTTCCTCACACATTCTCCTCTCTCCATTTTCTTGATCCTTCCCTATTCCTTCATGGATGGGGATTTTTAAGGGTTGTATAAAACAGTGTTGAGATATTTCATTTGAAAAGCATGTATGGTCTGTCGCATACATACCCAAAATGAACATACTATTCAACCAACCACCTGTGTGGACACATAAGAGTTGTCATCTATAAAAATGAGAATAATATCTGCCCTTCTTACCTCACAGAAGTAGTGTCAGGATTAGGACAGGATCAGACAGGAAGTTCTGGAAATGCATGCCATCAGTGGTGTGCAAGGCTGCTCCATCTGCTCTGACAGCTGTTGCGATCACCTTTGGAAACCCAATCACCATGTTCTGTGATATCATATGAGGAGGTTGAAATCAGCCATGGTGAGAATATTTACACCATGGAAATGAGCAAGTGTTACACGTTAGAGCTTTCTCCCATCTCTCCATCCAAGGGTGGCTTTAAATAGTTACCTGCATCTTCTTGTTATACATGGTTTATATCTGGAGCCCTCACATGACATGGCTGGAAGAGAAAGCTCCCAGTTAGAACCATGACAAAGAAGACGGCAGGCAAGTGAAGCCTGCATTCCACATAGGAATATCCTTGGGAGTGGCCAGCAAAGATATGCCGAAGGGAAGGGACAGTTGAGTTCTCAGGGCCTGAGGAAGCACCTATTTTCTAGGAAAAGTAATTTGCTAACAGATGGGATAGAGGAGGGAGGGCTCCTTGCAGTGGCTATGCAGGTTGGAGCAACTGCAGAGTGGCCCACCAGGCTGGGCCACCCCCTTCTCAGGCCTGGAGGAATCTCAGCTCCCACATGCCTTCCCCAGGGCCCAGGAGCAGAGAGGTGCACTCTGGCCCCACAAGCAATGTGGCCTTCATGGTCCCTGAGCTGTGCTCAACATTCTGACCTTTGAAGGCTGCAGAATTGAGGATCATGAAGGCCATTTACATTAGAAGGGAACAGAGGGGCTTGGGTAGCAATGGGGGATGGTGGAAGCCTTCTTGGGAGGTGGAAAGGCCAGGAGGACCTTGGCAGTCTGCCCCTGGCAGGTGTGCAGGCATATGGCTTGACATCTTTTCCCATGGTGTGAGGATAGGCCAGACTCGGAGATGGTGGGGGCAGGAGGGTCAGTCAGTGCCCAGGCTTGGGGTGTGGAGGGTCAGCTCCTGGCTGTGACAATTACAATATTCCCTGGAGAGGGCATGCCATTAGAGAAAAACCTAAATTTCAACAGTGAAATAGCTGTGGCAATGACCTAATGAATGAATGATGGTTAAGGTCAGGTTCCTAAAGGAGCATCAGGTTCTGGGGCTGAGGACACTGAGCCCTACCCTGGTAAACTGCCCTATTTGCAAATCTCTCTACCACCTTGATTCTGAAGCAAAGAAAACCTTTACAAATCAAATTCACTCTGTTTTCTCATTTCCCCTGGTTTGTTTTCTTCTTGGACTCTTTATCTTTCCTGAAACTAGGTCTAATTGGATGTTTTCTTTCTCTACTAGCCATGGATAGCCCCATTAGCTTTCTAATACTGTTAGAGAGTCTTTCAATTATGTTGGAAATTAAGCCAAACTTGCCATTCTTAAAAATGTTTAAATTTCCTTGGAAGTCCCCTTAACCTGGTTTCCTTTGTCCCCTTGGGCACAGAATCCTGATCTTGACACCTTATAACTCACTGCAGAAGACAGGAAGACACCAGTGTCAAAGGGCAGAGGACTCCTGAAACGGAGGAGGGATAGAACCTGAGAAGAGCCATTTCTTTCTGCCCCAGGTCACGAGTGACCGAGGAGAGAAGCTGACAAACACTACGCTTGCTTCTTCTCAAAATACCAGTTTAGGAGCTCAGAGACATGAGGGGTTGAAAGTTATATTCTAATGTAAAGACATGCATTGGATTTGATGTTGGAAAAGTGACAGCTCTATCAGAGAGTAATGATAAATTATATATGATAGCATCCAAATTTAGAAAAGTAGAGAAGCTGAAAGCTCTGCTAAGGAGTCTCTGAACAACTTTCAACTCCAATCAAGTATTCTTAGGCTTAAATGATAATTATCCTCGATCCAAAGCTAACAGAGCTAAAAGTAAGTTCTGTTACCAGGGTGGCTTTCCATGGATTCTTATTTAGGACAGAGGTCCCAGGCCCAGACCTACCCTGTTGGGGCTGCCCAGGACCTGATGGCTCTACTAGACCAACCAAGACCTCTCTGAGCGTATTCAAATGGGTGAAGAGATTGTCCCTCTCCCCCAACTACTATGCCTATTACTATACTACCATCTAATGGTGAGGTGCATTAAAACATAAATGTAACCTAGTTCAAGGACCACTGGCAAATAGTTAGAATGTGTCTCTCTGTCTTTCTAGATAAGTCACCAAATGGTCCCATAGTTCATAAAACATGGCCCCAGATCTAAGATTCCTGGTAAGGAGAAGGTAATGAAGTCTAATTTGCCTGTCTAAAAAAAGATTGTGCTAGCATCAGGGAGAACAGCAAGGCTTCTATAATACTCCCAAAGTGTGCAAGGTAAGAGAAACTTATTTTAAGATAGATGTTGCTTAAACTTTCCTATATATGAAAATTTAATAATAATGAAAGAATTTTTACAATATCATATGTGTACAATGAGTTACTGTGTTACAGAGGGGATAAAAAATTAGACTATACCCATATGCAAAGACAATGCTCTAAAAATAAAGTCCCAAAGCAAAAATCAAGGTTTATAAGAACACAGTAATATATGATCAACCCTTCACCCTCTGCTCCTGTTGGTCAAGATTTTAGATTATTAAAAATCCACTTTGGGGATTTTCCTTCAGTGCTAAATGTTAGAAGTGGAGATTGTTTGGGGAAATTTACTGAGCCATGAAAACAAAGACTACTCCCCTCCCCCGCTCTCCCCTTTCTCCAAACACACAAGACACACACATCAGGGATTTTTCCACTTCCTGAGTTAGCACCACCAATAACTCAACTCTAAATAAACATCAGAAGACAGACCGAACCTCAAGAATTCCTGGGATGCAGCTAGCTAGCGGGTCCACAATGCATCAAGACTGGCTGCAGAAACCCCAGAGCTGGGTCCTTCGTGGGGCTGGGAGACTGGCCTGGACAGATGACAACCAAATACTCAGCCAGCTTGTGACGGATGAGCTGCCATGGGAACAGCAGGCAGGATGGGTAGGTAGAATTAGGATATCCTGAAACATAGCTTCAAATGCTCATTATGCTGTGAACATTTGAGAAACATCATTAGTAAACTTACCACAACCTAGAAACACAAATTGCAAGTTGGCTTCCAACCAGAAAAGTGGGCAGGTGGGTCACCATAAGACCAGAGAAAATCTTCCTGGTTGAGGTCCACCTGGATGTGCCTCTTCCCAAACAGCACCCCTCCCCAACGTCTGGAGCTCAGAAGAGTGGAAATGGATGTGCTGCTGTCAAAAGCACACTTAGAAGCACTGAGCTGTGCAAAACCACCACATCTCTTCCTCTCCTGACCTTGGTCTCACCCCAGCACAGAGATAAGATAAAACCACCAGTCCTATCTCCTAAATCATTGGTTCTCTGAGGGTTGTTCCTCAGCCAACAGCATCACCTCAGAACTGATTAGAAATGCAAATTCTTGGGTTCCACCCCAATCCTATGGACCAGAAACTCAGAGTCTGGACTTTTAACAAGTTCTCTTGTGGGACTTGTTGATTCTGATGTCACATAAGCTGGAGAACTGTGGTTGTAAATGGAGACACTGCAGGGAACATACAGAGATGCAGTTTGTTGGTTGTGTGCATGCTCAGTCGCTTCAGTCGTGTCTAACTCTCTGTGACCCTGGGGTCTGTAGCCCTCCAGGCTCCTCTGTCCATGGGAATCTCCAGGCAAGAGTGCTGAAGTGGATTGCCATGCTCTCCTTCAAGGGATCTTCCCGACCCAGGGATCAAACCCACATCTCTTATGTCTCCTGCATTGGCAGGTGGTTCTTTTCCACTCGGGCCACCTGGGAAGCCCCAGTTTGTTGGTTAACCAAAGGCAAACGAGGGTGAGATCAGTTGAGCTAAAACTGTAGCTTGGAGTCAGTAGCTTCATTCTGTACCCTCAGCTCCCTTGAGGGTCAAGCACTGTGTCATCTTGGTCCAGACTCCCCCACCTCCAGTAGCTTTAGAGGGTCTGCCCACCTCCTTTCCCTGGGAACTGGAGCAAAGCACAAGACAAGGCTAGTAATCCACGGTAGAGTCAAGCAGAGACGTCCCCAGGGGACACTATAGCTCCTTATTTTGTTTGTTAATCTTTGGGATCAGTGGTTCACTTCCAGGTCCGGCAAGAATGGTTGGCAAGCGGTGGTTGTTAGGTGGGAGAAACACCAGCCTGGAACACTAAGATCTCACTGTTCTCAGAGGAAACGGCGTGGCCCTGCTGGCAGCTTGGGAACTGAGATAGCAACCAAGCCACTAACAGAACCGAGGGCAAGAGGGCGCAAAGCAATTGATTTCAGGGGTTTTCTTTTTCTTTGATAAATATAAACGTTACGTAAAAGTCTAAATAATCCTTTAACTAAAACCCACACTGTTAGCATTGTGTTAACTGAGAAGGCAGTGTCTTAAAACTAAAACGACTGCATGTGGCAGTGAGCTGGGGAGAGGGTAGGGGTGCAGAAGCGAGAGAACAGGGAGAACCAGACAAAGTATCTCTGAATTCTTTTTTAACCAAGTATGGCCCCGTTCTTTATCAGAAAACATTCGGACTATGAGGTTTTCCACATAGCTACTAATAATAACTTGTCAATTTGCCTAGCTGGAGGCTGGAGAGTTGGAATTTACAAATAATGAAGAGCAGAAAAAGAGCCGAAGAGGAAGCCAGTTTCTTTTCCTTGGGAATAAACAGAACATGCTTTTGGACAACCACCCCCTGGGAGGAAAGCAATTGGGCTAGTCCAAGAGAAATTAGGCTATAGATCAGTATGGAGTAAGGCTTTCCCATCTCTGTTTATAGAGCTGGAACCAACCCCGGAAGCCCCAGAATAGAGAGTCATCACCAAGGGCACTCCCCTCCCTGGCTGACCTTGAACTGCGGCTCGGTGCTCTCATCAAGGCTGAGAGGCAATGACAACATGTGCTGAAGCAAAATCCATGAGCCTCCAGGGCTCGACCCCAGGATGGGGACAGATTGGATGTCTCTAGGCTATACAGTTGGTCGCCAAAGAGAACAAAGCCCCACAGTGTTGAGATGACCCTGGAGCAGGTGGAGGGGCCGTCATCTTTGCTCTGAGCCAGCCAGTCTCACAGCCGCCAGAGCAACACGTAGAACCTCCGAAATGAAATCACCTGTGGCACTGAGGCTCTGCTTCTGCTCTTTGATAAGCTCATTCCCTCAGTGAAGGGAAACAGTCTATTAAAATACACATGTTCCTCCCTCAGCCCCTCCTGTGAATCTCATCCTTGCTTAAACAAACCCATTTCTCCTACAGGCAAGACCAAGATCAGGGGTGGGGGGAGGGGGTGATAGGGGCAGGGAAGTTCTTTTGGACAGAGGAAGGGAAACTTCCTTGATGACTCGATAACTACTAGGGACTCCCTTTTGTGTGCATGCATGCTAAGTCCTTCAGTCATATTCGCCTCTTTGTAACCCTATGGGCTGTAGCCTGCCAGGCTCCTCTGTCCATGGGGATTCTCCAAGCAAGACTACTGGAGTGGGTTACCATACCCTCCTCCAGCGGATCTTCCCGATCCAGGGATTGAAACTGTGTCTCCTGTGGCTCCTGCATTGCAGGAAGATTCTTTACCACTAAGCCATGGGGAAGCCCCTCCACCCTCGCCTTTTTGTGTACCTGTTGGTGAACTGAATACACTCATTGGAGAGTTCACACTGCCCACTCCCACCCTCCACACTCACCAGCCTGTGCTTCTTCCCAGACTCTTCAGAACCTCAAGCCATGCAATGGAAGTGTGTCGGCTGCTGCCAGAGCAAACTGCCAAGGAAGCCTGCAGAAGCGTTCAGGCTCATTAAAAGCCAATAACAAGAAATGAATTTTTCACCTGGTTTCCTATGGAAAAAAATAATACCAGGGAGAAAAAAAAAATGTGTGTACAATACATGTGTGAGTGCATGTGTGTGTGTGTGCTCCTCTCTCTCTTCTCAGATATTTATTCTTTCAGCCAATAAACATTTTTGATACCTACTATGTGCAAAGCTCTGTGCTAGATTCTGTTAACAAACAGGAATGAGACACAGTCCCTGACTTCCAGGAGCTCACAGTCTAGAGGAGACATAAAAACTAGGAAATCGCATTAAAAGTTCTGTAATAAAGGCTCATTCATCTGTCCAACAAAGATTTACTGTGCACGATGTGCCAGCCTCAAGTATGAACAAATAATTTTAAAAGCACAGAGGCCACATATAACTACCATTCCTCTTTCAAATAGGAAAGATAGGATAAGAGAGCTCCCATGTCTACATTCTGAAAGGATAGGGCCCAGATCTTTCACAGACTCATCATATGTGGTGTGTGACAAACACTGAATGAACAATGTCTCCTTAAGAATGAATTTCCTGTCCTGTTATTCACCATGCAATTTCAACCTAACCTTTCTTTGCCAATCATTCATCAATTCTATAAACATTTATTGAACAGCTACAATGTGCTGGGAACAGGGGCTGCAGAAACAAGAAGTTCTCTGGTTGTTCACATTTCAGAGGGGAGAACAAGCAAATAACCACCAGATAGCATGGCGAGCAGTCTTTCGTGAGCATCGGATCCCTGTGGAGTGGCTACAGAGGCGGGGACTGTCATCCACCCTGGGACAGGAGGGAAAGGTCTGCAAAGGCTCTCTGAAGTGAAGCCTGAGTCTCAAAGAAGGATGCATAGGAATGAAACCAAGTTGTGTCTGTCCTAGGGATGACCTTTCAGACAGAGATTTCAACTTAAAAAGACTAAGAGGAGAGAGGCAGCCAGGGCTCATGGGGATCTGCAGCAGTTCAATATCTGGGGCTTTGTACTTCCAAAAACTCAATTTTGTCAGAGTTGTTTGGCATCCAGTTAGCTTCCTTCAGCTAACCAAATTCTTGAGAAGATGCGTAGCAAGTAGAATGCCAATTTTTCAAGTTAGAGTGACTCTGTCTGGTGGGCCAGATGTTTGTGTGGGCCCTGGAATCCAGATGCATGCAGAAGGATGCTGAGTGAGCATGAAATTGGAGCAAGTTGCAAAGTCAATGATTTTGTCATCAACTTCTGATGGCATTGTATCTGTCTCCGGGACCAGCTCCTCTCCCCCTCCCTTCGCAGCCAAGCTTCCGGGATGCACTTTTCTCACCATCCTCTGCCCATAAACTCCCCACCACACTGTAATTTGGATTCTACCCCAACTTCTCTCCTGAAACTGCCTTCACCTTGGTCACAAATGCTCTTTGTTGCTAAATACAGGATCCCTTTTAGTCCTCCTCCTTAGCATCTCTTGGTGAAGGAAATGGTAACCCATTCCAGAATTCTTGCCTGGAGAATCCCATGGATAGAGGAGCCTGGCAGGCTACAGTCCATGAGGTTGCAAGAATTGGACAACTTAGCGAGTAAACCACCATTAGCATCTCTATAGCTTCTGCGCCTGAGACCTGCTCTCCTTTCTTCACATCTGTACACCATTCCTCCAGTTTTCCCTCTGATGCTTCGAGCTGCTACTTCTCAGGTCCCTCGGTGTCAGGTTCCTTTTCCTTCCTGCAACTGGTAGCTTCCCTCTCTATCCTACTCTAGGTGAGATCGCGGCTTCAGTTGCTATCTATATACTCTGCTGCTGCTGCTGCTGCTGCTACTAAATCGCTTCAGTTGTGTCTGACTCTGTGCGACCCCATAGACGGCAGCCCACCAGGCTCCCCTGTCCCTGGGATTCTCCAGGCAAGAACACTGGAGTGGGTTGCCATTTCCTTCTCCAATGCATGAAAGTGAAAAGTGAAAGTAAAGTCGCTCAGTTGTGTCCGACTCTTAGCGACCCCATGGACTGCAGCCCACCAGGTTCCTCCATCCATGGGATTTTCCAGGCAAGAGTACTGGAGTGGGTTGCCATTGCCTTCTCCAATCTATATACTCTAAAGATTCCCAAATCACTATCTGTGAATCAAATGGATTTTTTTTTTCAATTGTGGTAAAATACACATAAATGAACCATCATAACCATCCTTGGGGTTCTTTTTTATCATAACTATTTTTAAGTTCAGTAGTGTTAAGTACATTCACATTGTTGTACAACCATAACTATGGCTCTTCTCCGGAATTCTTTCTCATCCTGCAAAATTTAACTTATATGCAGAGTACATCATGAGAAACGCTGGGCTGGATGAAGCACAAGCTGGAATCAAGATTGCCAGGAGAAATATCAATAACCTCAGATATGCAGATGACACCACCTATATGGCAGAAAGCGAAGAATTAAACAGCCTCTTGATTAAAATGAAAGAGGAGAGTGAAAAAGTTGGCTTAAAACTCAACATTCAGAAAATGAAAATCATAGCATCTGGTCCCATCACTTGATGGCAAATAAATGGGGAAACAGTGGAAATAGTGGCAGACTTTATTTTGGGGGGCTCCAAAATCACTGCAGATGGTGAATGCAACCTTGAAATTAAAAGACATTTACTCCTTGGAAGGAAAGTTATGACCAACCTAGACAGCATATTAAAAAGCAGAGACATTACTTTGTCAACAAAGGTCCATCTAGTCAAAGCTATGGTTTTTCGAGTGGTCATGTTCGGATGTGAGAGTTGGACTATAAAGAAAGCTGAGCGCTGAAGAACTGATGCTTTGCTGGAGAAGACTCTTGAGAGACCCTTGGACTGCAAGGAGATCCAACCAGTCCATTCTAAAGGAGATCAGTCCTGAGTGTTCATTGGAAGAACTGATGTTGAAGCTGAAACTCCAATACTTTGGCCACCTGATGTGAGGAACTGAGTCACTGGAAAAGACTCTGATGCTGCAAAAGATTGAGGGCAGGAGAAGGGGACGACAGAGGATGAAATGGTTGGATGGCATCACCGACTCAGTGGAGATGAGTTTGAGCAAGCTCCGGGAGTTGGTGATAGACAGGAAAGCCTGGTGCACTGCAGTCCATGGGGTCACAAACAGTCGGACACGACTGAGTGACTGAACTGACTGAACTGATCTTAATGGGTATAAGATTCAAATGAGTTTTGTCAACTTTAGACTTGTATAGCCAGCTGCTTACTGGACATCTCAGTGCGAATATCTTAGAGAACCTTGGACTCAACTTGCCCAAAGCAAAAACTTTTCCCCCAAACCTCATCCCCTGTGGTGTTCTCTGCTTTTCCAAACCCTCCCACCATTCATTCAAGTGCCAAAGCTAGAGACCTAGATGGCTTTCTTGTCAGTTTCAACAATTCTAGCTCCCTGCTAGCTCCTGAATTTTTTCACTTCTCCACATCTGGCCCCAACACTACCATCTCAGTTCAGGCCAGGGTCATCTGACATCTGAATGGCCACCGGAGTCCCTGCCTTCTGCCTTGTTCCAGCTGATATAATCTTCTCACTTCAGTCATTTATCTCTTTAAAATGCAGATTTGATCCCATCTTCCCCTGTTTAAAATCCTTCAGAGGCTCCACAATGTTTTGGCCATAAAGCTAATGTCCTTAGAAGGAAAAATTCTGCAGTGTGGCCCTTTATGATCTGGTCATAGGACCTTCTGATTCAAGCCTAATTTCTTGTCACTTCCTGGTTTTGTCTTTCGAGCTCATTTGGAATCACTAGCCATTGCCCAGATGTGTTACAATTACAACTCCTCTCCTCAGGAATTCTCGATCTGGAACATCCCTCCCCTCCCCAGCTTCCTCTCTTGCCTAACTCTATTGAAATGTCACATTCTCTGGGATCCTTCCACCCTCCCTGAGCTGGGTGTTTTTTCCAGTGTTCCCATAATACTTCACCCCTAGACTATGAGCGCTTTCAGGTTCTGGACTCTAATTTGTTTATCTTTGGATCCCCAGAATCTAGCATAGAGGTTGACACACACTAAGTGCCTGTTGGGTGGTCAAGGAAGGCTTCCTGGAGGAGATGACAACTAACCTGAGTCCTAATTAACGGCTAAGAATTGACCAGATGAAAACAGGTCAGGGAATATCTTGAGCAGTTGAGGCAACAAGCAAAGATGCAGTAGAAAATAAGACAATAGAGAATAGCAGGTTATTCAAGGTGGCTATAGAATATGACATGTGAGTTACCAGAGACAAGCCTGGGGCACTTTCACCAACAGACTCAGAGGAGAATCTATCAGGCAACCCTGGCCAGGGTGCCGAAATATGGAACTATTTACATAAAATGAGCTAGGGGTGACTCCTGAGCACCAGGGCTTCCCTTGTGGCTCAGCTGCTAAAGAATTTGTCTGCCATGCAGGAGACCTGGGTTCAATCCCTGGGTTGGGAAGATCCCCTGGAGAAGGGAAAGGCTACCCACCCCAGTATTCTGGCCTGGAGAATTCCATGGACTATAGTCCATGGGGTCACAGAGTTGGACACTACTGAACCACTTTCACTTCACTTCACTTCACCTGAGCACCAACATTCAAAATTAAAGAGCAAGTGACAGATAAATGTGTTTTCCTCCCAGAGTATATATGTTTGAATTAAGTGATGGATGTGTCATTTACCAAGTAGCTCCTCATCACGTATTTGTTAAACTCAACTGACTAAAGCATTAAGATAAAAAAATACTGACAATAATAATAAAATACATAATATACACTACTGCTGCTGCTGCTAAGTCACTTTAGTCATGTCTGACTCTGTGCAACCCCACAGACGGCAGCCCACCAGGCTCCCCCGTCCCTGGGATTCTCCAGGCAAGAACACTGGAGTGGGTTGCCATTTCCTTCTCCAATGCATGAAAGTGAAAAGTGAAAGTGAAGTCGCTCAATCGTGTCTGACTCTTAGCGACCCCATGGACTGCAGCCTACCAGGCTCCTCCATCCATGGGATTTTCCAGGCAAGAGTACTGGAGTGGGGTGTCATTGCCTTCTCCGATAACATACACTAAAGTATAATGAGATAATGAAAATTAATATACATTAAATAAAATGTAATAAACAAATATAGTAAAAATAATATCAATAATGTTATAAAATGAAATAGAACACTTCAGGAAATGAGTCAGAGGTTGAGTGATACATGCATGAAATCAGGAGAGCTTGAGCTCCCTGAAATTAGGAACCGCTAGTTCTTTATAGTCTCGAAAGATCAAGAAGTCAGAAGAGAAAGGAGTAGAAGCAGAAAGGGTGGAAACAAGAGAAAAGAGGTTGAAAGGGGTTCGAAGGTGAGCATTTGGCACAGGAGAGCCCTAGTGGGGTTGCTGGTGATTTATTTTGAGGAGGAAAGGCCTTCACACTTGCTCTGTCAATGATGGAAGAACCTGAGCAATGGGAGACAAGTCCTGTAGCCACAGACCTTTTGCCTTTAATGTACAGGAACCTACCCAGCCCTGAGTGAGATTTTCGGGATTCTGACTTGTGTCCTTCCTGGCAATGTGTCCCCCTAAACTGACCTTCAATTTACTATGTCCATCACCGGGTCCTTGTTCTTTATGCTTTTCATGTCCTTCCTCCCTTGCCACTCAACCCCCATTTTTCTTGTTCTTAACTCAGTTATGTTTGCTTGATAAATCAAGCTTTATGTTTAACTTGATGAATCAAGAGTTATGTTTACTGATAAATAGGTCCTGTCACATACATCCTTGGGGTAATTTCAGCCTGTTCCCACTGGCCTTTCAGCCTGGCTATTCCTTCTCTGGCTACCTGCATTCTGGTTTTCCTTTCCTGGATCAAGCCCACCTGATCGCCCCCTCCCCCGCCCCGAACATAACTGAGAAGGGCTCGCTTAGACTACCTGGTGTTTGATGCCCAGCCTGGAGCAACAGGAAGGGGAAGAAATTCTCCTTTGGCGCTATCAGCTTGTCCTGAGAGCTCTGTGAAAGGCGGGAATGCCGACAACAGACGCCTGTGCAAAACCACTGCAGCTGAAAATATAGAAGCTCTGGCCACAGAATCACCGAGTAAATTCAGGCCTTGTCCCCCACATGAAAAGTTCCCCGGCTAAGTCACACCCTCCAGTGAGGCAGCTCGGAAAGGCTAGGGAGTGCTCTCTTTTCTGGGAACTGGGAATGTGGGAAACTCCCAAAGGGAGTCAAAATCGCAGCCTGCAGGAAACGAAGTTCCGGGCACGGAAACTGTGATCGGTTATGTTTTCGTGTGCTGCCACCTCCCGGGAGACTTAGGAACTGCAGAACTGCCGGCCCGTGGAAGAGAGAAGCTTACTCATTCATTCTCCAGGTACACCTGGAGTTGGGAGCATACATTCACTTCCTCAACCTTGAAGAGGTTACAATTTAGGTAATTTGTTGTAAATGCAGTGGAGAGAAGTGTGCAAGCCAGAATCCTGGGAACACTCTCCACCTCCAATCTATTTTCAAGTTCTTTCAATTCCAAGTCGAAAATGCTTCTTAGATCCATCCACATCTCTCCACTTGCGCTTTCTTCTATCCTGAGCCAAACCACCCTTTGCCAAGCCTTAATATTCTCTTTCTTCCCATCAATGCACTTCCTGCAATTCATAGCAGCCTGCTTAAAACCATTTAATGTTTTATGGTTGCTGTTAGGAGTAAGGGCTTCCCAGATGGCTCAGATGATAAAGAATCTGCCTGCAATGCAAGAGATGGGGGTTTGATCCCTGGGTTGGGAAGAACCCCTGGAGGAGGAAATGACAATCCACTCCAGAACTCTTGCCTGGAGAATCCCATGGACAGAGGAGCTTGGAGGGCTACAGTGCATGGGATCACAAAGAATCAGATAAGACTGAACGATGAACACTTTTGCTTTAGGAATAAGAGCAAGCCCCTGCCACAACCCGGGGGGCTGAGTGGCTGCAGCACCTCATCTGGTGCTCACTCCTCCTGACCCTCTCATATCTGCACATAGATCTTTTTTTGATTCTCCAAATCAGACAAGTTCGCGCTTGCCTTCACGTCTTCGCTTCTCTGTCCCTTCTGTCAAGCATAGTCTTTCTTAGTTAATTCCCCCTCTGATTAATTCCTTTCACCCTCCAGATGGCAGCTCAGACGTCATTTCTTCAGATAACAGGTCCTTTTGTGATCTAGTCTAGATTTCGCTTGCTTTTTCCTCATGGCAAACATCAGAATTCAATTTTCTATGTGCACATTCAGTTGATTAATGTCTCCTTCCAACCCCGCCCTCCCCCCAGCCTGTCAATTCAACCGTGTATCACTAGCATCTAGCATGGTACCTGGCATGTGGTAAATGCTGAATAAAAATTTGTGGAATGGATTCAAATGGGCCTGTGGCCTTATGTTGAAAAAGGACACAATTTGGCTTTCTCAGTGAATATAAACATATACTCCCCACCACAGGAATAGGATCAGGACCGGGATTTCCCCTGCCACCTGGTGGGATGCTCTAACCACAGTGGCATCTTCCTCTGAACATTTCTGGAAGGCTTAGCATAGTTCTGTCCTGGGTGGGTGGTCCCTAAAGTGGGTCATTGGTGGAGGGTGGTGAGGCTAATGACAGAGGGTGGGTGTGAATGGAGCAAAGAGCAGGGAAAAGGAGTACAAAGAGACCATAAATCCCACATATAAGCCATAAAAAATGATATTTGTCTTTCTCTAGCTTACTTACTTCACTTACTATGATAATCTCCAGGTCCATCCATGTTGCTGCAAATAGCATTATTTCATTCTTTTTAGTGGCTGAGTAATATTCCATTACATATATATAATGGAATATATATATATGGAATATATATATATGGAATTATATATATATATATATATAAACACCACATTTTCTTTATCCATTCATCTGTCAATGGACATTTAGGTTGCCTCCATGTCTTGACTATTGTAAACAGTGCTGTAATGAACACTGATTGTTTTTCATGTATTATTTGTGTGAAAAGTGTTACAAACCTATTACAATATAGTACTATATAGCAGATTGTGTTAGCTGGGAAGCCAAGCTAACTTTGTTGGATTTATGAACAAACTGGACTCACAAATGTGCTCTTTATACTCCTTTTCCCTGCTCTTTGCTCCATTCACACCCACCCTCTGTCATTTAGCCTCACCGCCCTCCACCAATGATCCACTTTAGGGACCATCCACCCAGGACAGAACAATGCTAAGCCTTCCAGAAAGGTTCAGAGGAAGGTGCCACTGTGGTTAGAGCATCCCACCAGGTGGCAGGGGAAATCCCGGTCCTGTTCTGTAATAGGTTTGTAACACTTTTCACACAAATAATACATAAAAAACAATCAAATACAGAAAATAAAGAAAACATTCTAAACTTAGAGAACAGTACCTTGAAAAGTACAGTGGTATAGTCCAACAACTGGTATACAGGGGCACGTTCACATCTGTGAAAGTTTGCAACTTGAAGGTTTCTATGTAGGGGACTTGATGTTGAAGCTGAAGCTCCAATACTTTGGCCACCTAATGCGAACAGCTGATTCGTTGGAAAGAATCCTGATGCTGGGGAAAACTGAGGGCAGGAGAAGAGGGCGACAGAGGATGAGATGGTTAGATAGCATCACCAACTCAAAGGACGTAAGTTTGAGCAAACTCCAGGAAATAGTGAAGGACAGGGAAGCCTGGGGGCATGCTGCAATCTATGCGGTTGCAAAGAGTCGGACACAACTTAGCGACTGAACAACATGTAGGGGACTTCTTGTCCTTCAGGAAGGTATACAGCCCTTGGCCCCTAGAGGGCACCCTGGAGGCACTTCCGGGCAGCCTGTCCTGAACTCAGGTTAGCGGAGCCTGATGGGAAAGCTGCTGAGGTGGAAGCCATCTTGTTATGAAGCAGCCTGAGTTGGGGAGTCCGGGAGGGCTCCTCGGGGTGGTTTCTGCAGTGGTGAGGTGGGTTGATTAGTCATGTGTTTGGTAGAACATGCAGCAACAGAGCTACGTATAGTAGCCATTAGTTGTTTGTTTTTTTAATTGCCAGCATTCGTTTCCCCTTTATTGGAAATAGCACCCCAGCTTTTGTTTGTGGAGTTAACCCTCTCTCCAGTGTGCACTCTGGGTGGGACAGTGAATCAGGGGACTCTCCTACAGCCAAGAGGTGGGAGCACAATGCAGGCCAGGCGACTCAGACTCTCCTGAGATTTTGAGTCTGTTTTTTTTTTTTTGGCAGAGCCACATGGCTTGTGGGATCCCAGAGTACAGAGTTTTAGCCGCTTGACCGGTAGGGAATTCCCATGAGACTGTGATTCTTGAAGAGAACAAGGCATCATCAGCAACGAACACTTGGAGCATACCCATCAGTGACTCTCAGGTCCAACACTTGACCAGTTTCTATCGGTTCCTGTCCCATTTCAAGGCTGGGTACCCAGTCTCCTGTCTACTCTGTGAGCTACCTGTGTTTCAACAAGCTTCTCCTTTTGTCTGATTCGCTGAAGTTGGTTTTTCTTGCTTACAACCAAAGAACTGTGATGCATCATCAGCTTGTTCATAACTTGCGTTTGGCTGACTACAGATGGTGGGCAATAGTGTAGAGGCTTGGATAGGAGTTGCCAAAAGAAGAGGTAGTGGGAATGCCTGAAATGTGGCCCATCAGGGTCCTTGGAGGATAAACAGGCTGACACTAGTTGGTGGGGGTAGGGGGAATATTAAGTGACTGTCTTGCTGACAGTATCTCTTACCACTGGGAATGAGCCAGCCAAGGGTATACAAGCACAGAAGGTCAGAGATGGAGCCCAGAGAACACATATTCCAGGGACAGTTGGGATTGGGAAATGTGCAGTGATCCTCAGATGTCCCCAGGCACAGAAGCCAGAAATGATGTCACAAGATGGGATGTCATCAAGCAGACAAATATCGCTTTCTGAAAAGGATATCTGCCTCCTACTGCTACCAGATTCAGAGAAAAACAGGCATAAGATGGCCCCATCCTCTGATGGAGAAGTCATTCATTCTCAGCAGTGAGAGGCTGGTCAAGATAAACTGGGACTCTGCAGAGGTGGTAGGTAGGAGTCTGTAGTGGAATGAGAATTTGGAGTCCTCGAGGGGATGGATCCTGGTTTGTACGAGCTGGGGCGGGGGTGATGACAGTAAGTTGGACATGCTTGTCATAAGCAGCCGGGGGGCGGGGAGAGCTTAGGAGTCACATGCCCTCCTCAGAGCATATATGTTGGCAGTGTCTATCTCTGCACAGGTGGCCCTGGGTTGTGTTGGAAGCTGGCTCTGTCAGACCAAGGCTTGCTCCATAAAGCCTCCTTGTGCTCTGAGTCCATAAATGCTCTGACCTGAAGGCAGAACCCAGGGCTTCCCTTGCCTCCTCCCTGCCCTCAGAATGCCAGCAGGCTGGGGAACCCTCTCCTGGGGCTGGGGCCTGGTGACCGGAGTCAGGGACCAGGCCACTGGCATCGGGCCCATCCTCGCCTCAGTAGTCCTGAGGGTGGGGGTGTTGGGGGCTCTGCAGCACGGCCCTGAGAGGGTGTGCATCAGGAATCTTGGTCGTAAGCAACAGAAATCAGCAGGTTAGAGTGGAAAACAAGTGTACTGAAAAGATACTGGGTAGCTCAGAGAAGGGCTAGGACTAGAAAATCCGACCTGGAGGAGACAGGGATAAACAATACAGGGCAGCGCTGCTTGTACTGCCCACTCTGGACCGTGGACACTACAGCCACCACGCCCACACTCGTGACACTGGGGGCGAGCGTGACTGTCGTTCTGTCACAGCTGGGAAGGGTCCTTTGTTTCTTTGTTTCATTAACTCTCAGGTCTGACTCTAGGGCAGTGCTTTTGATTAGGCTGAGTCTAAAAGATAAAATGAGAGAGAGAAAGATATCTAGAGAACTCTTCTCTACCTCGACTTAATCTCCTTCTTTGACTTCTATCATCTGAATTCTTCCCACACATTTTATTTATTTTTTGGCTGCACTGCTCGGCATGTGGCATCTTAGTTCCCCAACCAGGGATTGAACCCTCACCCCCCGTGGCTTCCACACACACTTTATAAAGAAGAGATCTGAACTGTCACCATAGTGGAAGCTGTGGTGCCCACCCAGATCCCCAGCCAGTCGCTGGGTGCTGGCAGCTAACACGTACATCATGGCTGCGCCTTTTCCTCCCCTTCTCAGGACAACTGCCGTTGACTGACAAGAGCTGCCTGCTGGGAAGTTACGAGTTCTTTTCCCTAGGAGGAGCGGGCAGCTCCAGCCACTGACTGACTGATAATGGGACTACAAACTGGCCCCCGTGCCTCAGAGTAGGTTACATTCCAGAGTCCCCCTCAGCCTTTACCTGAGACCACAACCTTCACCTGAGTTAGTACTTACCTTACACACACCCTTACTTGGAGCTTCCATTCCCCTTACCTGTTTTGCCTCCTTTTCTCACTTGCCGGTTTTTCTTAAAAACAACCTCTCAATAAATTACAAGCACCCACTACCTTGTCTCAGGCTCTACTTCCCCAGTCCCACCTGCAATATCATTTCTCTTCAAGCCCTGCAGTCTAAGATGTCTTCTCTTCTGCTTCCCGGGCAGATGAGTTACAGTGATGAGGGGCGGGCAGGAGAGAGAAGTCAGGCTCTCCAGCCAGAGAGACAGGTCTTAACCCAGTAATCACGCCCATAGCTGTAGGATAGTGATTGAGACAAATCTTGTGAAGGAAAGGCTGTATGAGAGGATCCAACCCAGTCAAGATGTCGGGAAGGCTTCCCTAAGGAAGTGAAGAAATTCTCTGTTGGGTCTATCAGCTTGGCCTGAGAGCTCTGTGAAGTGAAGTTGAGTAAAAGCGTAAAGCGGGTAAACAGAGCCTTCCTACACAAAGGCCCTGAGCCAGGAGGGGATACAAGGCCGTTGAGATTGGAGCCGAGAAAGGCGGTGGCACTGAGGATGTGGGGGCAGAGGGGGCTGACTCAGCTTTTTAGGGAATCTGGTCTTCATCCTAAAACAAAAGAAGTGTTGGAGGGTATCCCGCTCCTGGGAGAGGGGTAAAGGGACACGGTCCGTCTGTGGCTGGGAAGATCTCTCTGGCTGCAACACAGAGAAAGGGTAGGAAAGGGGCGGCTGGGTGAGTTGGTGAGGGGCTCTACAGAAGAGCGAGGAGAGCTCGCAGGGTGCAGGGCTGGCAGTGGGGAGGGGCCACAGATCTGGAAGATCTTTAGGAGTGATGTTAGCAAGATCTGGTGATGGGTTTTACGGGGCGGAGGCAGGAGAGGGAATTGTCAAGGATGACATCTGAGTTTCTGGTTTTAGTATCCGGAGGGATTGTAGGAAAAGCTGGGAGAGCCGAGGGCAGGCGGCCACAGACCTCTGCGTTCCTCTGGAGCAAAGGAAAGAGAAGAGAAACCAAATGCAGATGCCTTTCATCTGCGTCCCCCGCCCCCAATAGGGTCACCTACACACTATCTCTCAGGCGAGGTGGCTGGCTGTCCAATGGGGTTTTGCATACTGGGGAAGTATCCCAACCAGTGGTCTCAGATGACAAAGGGTGTCCTTCCACTCCTTATTTTTAAAAAGAAAGTAAATATGTGTATAACTGAGTCACTTTGTTGTACAGGAGAGACTGGCACAACATTGTAAATCAACTGTACTTCAGCAAAATTAAAAGGATAGGAATAAAAGGAATATACATTTGCTCAGTCAGTCCATCATTACCTTGAACAAACTCTTACTACGTTTATGATAAAGATAATGCAATTATTTTTTTTTAAAAACCAGCCTTCCAAATTTTTATGGACCTTTAAAAATAATAAATGCATTCACCACGGCATAGTCAAAAGTTACAAAAAATAAGAACCCCTGCTCTAAAGCTTTCTTGGTTCAGGGATTTTTGCCAGATAAAAAACAAATGCCTTCAGGATAGTTAGTGCTCTAAAATGTCACTGTCACTTTTATTTTGGTGTCTGTTCAGATCGTTTTATGAAAATGAGTCCCTGTGAAAGGAAATGGGAGACTGTGAGAGCACTAGTCACCTGAGAAAGATCAGGAGGCACCAGACTGGGAAAGGAGGCTGGAGAGTGGAGGACCAAGGACATCTCAGCTTTCCCAGTGACAAGCTGTAGGAGTCTTGGTCTGTCATCAAGGACAGGGCCCGAGTCAGGTGTCTGATCCTTTGTGGCATCTCTGTGGCCCAGGTCATATAGCACCTGTCCTAGTGCATTGCAGAAATCAGTGGGCCCCTTTTCTCCTTCAGATCTGTTTTCCCACCTGCAACCCCATTCATTAACTCAGCAAGTACATATGGAGTTAAAACGTGTACCAGGAAACACACTGAGTATAAGCAAGGACTCTGCATGCATGGAAGTTACATTCTCTTCTGGAATGGGTGTGAAGATAGACAATAAACAAGTAAATAAACAAAACCAAGATCATTGCATATCTTGTTGAGTGTGGCCAAGAAATAAACAGGAAATGGGAGAAAGTGCTCAGGAGTGTTTTAGATAGAGTCACCAGGGAAGTCAGCTCTGAGTGAGTAACATCTGAGCTCTACTCGATGAAGATGAAGTCATAGGTGAGAAGGGTCTAGCCCCATTAAGTAATGAAAATGAAGTCATAGATGAGAAGGGCTTAGCCTCATTAAATTCCAGGGGGAGAACATTCCAAGCAGAGGAGAAAAATACTCAAAGCCCAGGAGATAGGAAAGAGCTTTCTGATAAAAATTAGGCTGGTGCAGCTGAAGAACATGAATTGAGGAGGAGAGTTGTGTGAGATGAGATTGGTAAATTAGGTGAAGCAGATCACTTAGGACCTTAGGTGATCAGGGCTTAGTCGGGAAAGAGAGAAATCAAACCAGTTATTTTAAAAGAGAGAATTCTATGTAAACAATTGTTAACTAGGTAACTGAAAAGGCTAAAAACATAGAGTTAAGGTATCATGAAACTACAGGTTCAGGAAGCAGCTAACGTCCCTGGAGGTGAAGGAACAAAGGGAAAGTATGCTTTTGTTAGAACTCACAAACTTGGAGGAGGGGCCCCTCGGAGCTGAATTTCTGGACTTTAGAGAAGGGGGTGTGGCTGAGCTTCTGTTAATGTTTCTAAGTTCAGAGGAGGGGGCCTCTCAAGCCTGGACCCAGAACTCAGAGAAGAAGGAGGCACTAGCCAACTAGTGCTGGTATTTCTGTGGGTCATGATAAGGCTGGTTCTGTGTGCATCAGAAAAACTGAAAACTAGACTTGACTATTGCTAAGAAGAGGGGCAGTCACTGACGGAATGAAGAAAAGGTGATGTGTTCAGAAAAAGGAAGCAGACAGGAGGCAGTGAGGAATAGCTCCCTTCTTCCTCCTCTGAATTTACAGTCTCACTCTACCACCCTGTTGGCAAGGTACTAAAAAAGAAAAAAGCTGTCAAAAACAAAAATAGAATTTTTAGACCCTCAGATCCAGAAAAACAAATTTAGAATAAAAGGATGAGTTTAGACCTGAGAGGCAATGGACGAATAATCGACATAGACCGTGTGTCCCACAAAAAATAGGAATTTGGTTTTTAAGAGCAGTGGGAAGACACTGGTTGGTTTTAAGTGCAAGTCGGTGTGATGAGATTTTTCCTTCGAGAATATCTCTCAGGCTACTGTGTAGGAAGCAGAGCAGAGACGAGCAGGATCAGAATCAAGAAGACCAGTTAAGAAGCTCTAGCAGTTTCTCTATTATGCATTCAATTTTTAAAATAATTACAGAGTATTTAAATGATTTTTATTGGGTGAAATGTGTTTTGGGGGAAACTGTGCAATATTTATCTAAGTTGTCAAAATTTCTCCAGGCAAGAATACTGGAGTGGGTAGCCATTCCCTTCTCCAGGGGCTCTTCCCCACCCAGGGATTGAACCCAGGTCTCCTGCATTGGCAGGCAGATTCTTTACCATCTCAGCCTCCAGGCAAAATAGTAGATGCTTGCTTTGTGGGATATTTTCATTATAAAACTACACGTGTTATGTAGGTTTTTTGAGGTGCAACTAACAAATGTTCACTAGAATAAACTCAGATATTCAGGCCCTATTATTATCATGCCCATGAAAATAAAGATGGGAACTTTCCTAATAGCCTGACTTAGGGTCAGCCAAAGAGCCACATTACTTTAATGTAGTTTTGAGGAAATTTCAGTGAGTGTATGCTCCATGGAATCCAATGACCCTAACTAAACTATGATTATTTCTTATGACACTATTTGGCTCAGGACATAGAACACAATGCTAGCCCATGACTCACTGTGAAGGGGCAAAGGCATATATCAATTTGAAAGTCTGGCTTAAATGAAAGAACAATTTTAGATTAAGTAGGAAAATGAGTTGACTACATATTCTTCAGACCATCATTCATACATATTATTTTTGTAACCAAACTTTTGATATGTAGTCATGCCGTTATATTCCCAAACCATATCTGAAGAGCCTGGCATATAGTAGTTGCTCACTAAATATTGTTTAAATGAATGAGAGCCATTTTATGTTGCTGATTAAGAACATACTTTAATTAGAGATAGGTCACTTGACTGAATAAAAGCCCAATGTGCAAAGAAGGGCCAAGGGAGTATTCATAAGGAAAGCACATTTTATATTAGAGAACAGTTCTGAGATTATTCCAGCACAGAACAGATGGGTGACTAAACTCCAAATTTCTGTGTCATGAAACACATTTTTTTATATGTAAGTATTAACAAATGCTCAAAACAACCACTATGAAATTTCAATAAAGCAGTAATAGAATATCTAATGCCAAGAAAACAATTAGCTATATATATATATTTATATGTGTGTGTGTATGTGTGAATTTCTAGGCTGTCTTCTGTTTCATTGGTCAGTATATCATTATATTAATATACCAATACCATACTGTCTTAATGAATATAACTTTATAGTAAATATTAAAACCATGGAATATAAGTCTTCCAACTTATTTGTATTTCAACTTTTGGTTAATTCTAAGATTTTGCCTTTCCTCATAAATTTTAGTATCAGTTTGTCTGTTGGGATTTTAATTAGGATCCCATTGACTCTGTAATTTGGACAAATTGACATGTTACTGTTGAGTCTTCTAATTGAAGAACAAATGATATCTTTTCGTTTATTTAGATCTCCTTTAACTTCTTTCAGCAGTGTTTTGCTTCAGAGGTAATCCCATATTTTATGTTTATACAGCAGAGTGCTGGTGAGCCAACTCTTCCTGCAAGTTGGGAGGTCACAGAGCCCTAATATGTTTTGTTTGCAAGGTTCTGTGGTGTGAATACTCAAACCATGATCAGCTTCAAGCTCTCAATGTGACCTCACCCAACATGGAGTTCTGAAGAGATGGGAGAATGAGCTGTTGTGTGAGCTGATTCCAACACACATTGGATATATCTGTAAATATTTCATAGTTTTGGTGCCATTTTAAATTCCTGACATTGTAAATGTTCTGTTGTTGAGTGATGGGATTTTCTTGTCTTCCTTTAAAGAGAGTTAAAGTCTGTTTTCTTGGGGCAATTAAGTTACTTGCAGATCAGGCTGATCTTTTTGAATTACAGCTTTATTTTACAGCCTTTACTTTAGGCTTAGTTTAGCTCTTCTGTTGATACTAAGGCATGACCCTTCTGAGGTCTTTACTCAGTACACCAAGTGTTCAACAAGCACTTTTCACTCTGCACAGTAAGAACTCAAGTCTCTCAGTCCGGTGTTAGCTTTGGGGATTGCTTAGCTTAGAGATTCCCATCAGCTGTTCTTTGCTAGGCCTTCAGGGTTTCATCCAAAATGTGCCCAGATTAGTAGTTACACAAAGTCTCAAGGGAGTCCCCATGCAGATTTTTGAAGCACTTCATTATTTTTTTAATTTTTAATATTTCATATTGGGCTGTAGTTGATTTATAATGTGTTAGTTTCAGGTTTACAGCAAAGTGATTCAGTTATACAAATACATATGTCTATTCCTTTTCAAATTCTTTTCCCACTTAGGTTCTTATAGAATATTGAGCAGAGTTCCCTGTAATATATAGTAAGTCCTTGTTGTTTATTTTAAATATAGTAGTGTGTATATGTCAATTCCAAATTCCCAGTTTATCCCTCCCCACCACCTTTCCCCTTTGATAACCATAAGTTTCCTTTCTATGTCTGTGAGTCTGTTTCTGTTCTATAAATAAGTTCCTTTGTATCATTTTTAAAATATTCCACATATAAGAAATATCATATGATATTTGTGAAACACTTAATTATACAGTGTCTCTTTAATACTGCCCCCGCCCCCGCCCTCACCATACTCCCCCTTCAGCCTCCAACAACTCCAGTCTTTGTCTCTTTAATTCAACAAGATCTCATGGGTTTTGACTGGGTTCCCAACCCCTGAACAGCAGTTTAATAGCTAGAGTGATTATGGGGCTCAATTATTTGTTTCCCTCATCTCCGAGGGCACATTCTTCACTCCCTATTGTCCCAATATCTGAATAGTTGTTTCATTGATTTTGTCCCGTTTTCTAGTTGTTTATACCGGCAGGGCAAGTTCCATTTCAATTACTCCTTCACAGCCAGAACAGAAGTTATTGGTTTGTTTTTTAATCTGAGTCAATACATGCTCAATGGAGACATTTTGTGTTAAAAGGGCTGCTTTGTGTACTAAGGGCTCTGAGAGCAATAGAAACCAGTTTAGGGGAAAACCAATGTGCATATTCTAGGTGAAGAGAGAGAACTGGGGAGGCTTTAAGGAAAAGAAACTCAGAAGAAGTTCAGATGTTTCAAATCCAAACCAGAACTCCTAATCTTTGCCTCAGACCTGCTCCTCCAAGTATGCCCTATCTCAGTTAATGGCAACTCCTTCCTTAGAGTTGATCAGACTAAAAACTTTGATGACATCCTTGTGCCCTTTCTTTCTCTCTCTTATCCCACATCCAATCCGTCAGCAAACTCCATCAGACCTATCTTTAAGCTAGATGTAGAATTCAACCCTGTCTCATGGGCTCCACTGTCCTCACCCTGGCTCAAGCCATTAGCAGAATCTCCTGCTTCCACCCTTGTCTTCCTACAACCTATTCTCAATTCAGCAGCCAGAGAGATCCTTCCATTGTGTAACTTCCCAATTCAAACCCTCCAATAAGCTCCTCATCTCCCTTAGAATGCAGTGGGGACTTCCCTGGCAATCCAAGTGTTGAGAATCTGCTGGGCAATATAGGGGATGTGAGTTCGATTCCTGGTTGGGGAACTAAGATCCCACAAGCCGAGGAGCAGCTAAGCCTGCAAGCTGCAATTACTGAGCCTATGCACCACAACTAAAGGATCCATGTGCTGCAACGAAAGATCCTGCATGACGCAAGGAAGATTCTGCGTGCCACAGCTAAGACCAGACACAGCCAAGTAAATATTTTTAAAAAGCTTTGCAGTGGTCTACAAGGTCTCCCCTTACCTTTCTCCCTTTGACCTTTACTCTTCTCCCCCATGCTCACTCTCCTCAGACCACAGTGGTCTCCTTCCAGTTCCCATTTTCGAGGGCTGCCTCGACCTCAGGATCTTTGCCCCTGCTCTTCACTTTTCCCTTAATACTTATCCCCCAGATACTCACATGGCTTGCTCCTTCATTTCCTTAAGTCTCTGCTCAAATGTCCCTTCTCAGTGAGGCCTTCCCTGACCACTCCATTTGCTGTGACCTGACCTCCACCCCTGCTCTGGCATCTCCACCCCATCCTTCTTCCCTGCTTAATATTTTCCCATAGCACTTACCCCTCCTAGTCTGTGATATAATTTATTTATTTTGTTCATTGTCTGTCCTCTCCCACCACCACTGTCACCACCACTATAATGTAAATTCTGTAAGTCAGGAAGTTTTGTCTGTATTAGTCACTGATGCTCAGCATCTAAAAGAGTATCAGGCACAGTCAGCCTCAGTAAGCATTTCGTGAATAGATGAATGCCAAGGCAATGGTAGGGGAGGTAATCAGTGAAGGATCATTTCAGGATGAGGGGATGGCACAAAACAGCAATGAAAGTTTAAAGACAGAGATGATGGTGAAACTGAAATGGGATGTATATAGCTGGAATGAAGGGCCTGTGGAAATATAGCCAAGAGGCAGGGGATGGTTTGCCATGCTAAGGTCTCTGAACTTCAGCCTAAAGCAACAAGGTGTCGTTGAAAGATTTTTAAGCTCAATGGAGAGAGCTATGAAACCTGATCATGTAAGTAGTTTAGAAAGATCGCTCTGCCAGAGATATCAGTTTAGAAGTGGTGAGGCCAGACCCAAGGAGACCACTTGTTTCTAATTGCAGCAGATCTGATGACAAATGATGAGGACTCTAAATCAATGGCCAGAGGTATTAACACAGAAAGGGAGTGAATTCGAAGGATAGTTAGGAAGTTAAATCTTCAGGACTCTGTAAACAAATCAGTTGTGAGTTGTGAGACAGAGCAAGAATTCAGGATGACAACCAGATTTCTAGCTTGGGTAACTTGAGAGGTGATGGTGCCATTCACTGAACACAGATGAAAAGCAATTATACAGCCTCACCAGTCATCTTCCTGTTATTGGGTCACCAGGGCCCAGTGATGATGGGCGCAAAGCCCAAGCCATTTGTCTGAATTCACCGTATGTGAACACCCAGATGGTGGCAGGAAGTCTGACCTGAGCACCATGAGTCAGCAGCCTCCCTTCTATTATGAAAGCCCAAGCCTATAATATAAACACTGCTTTAATTTGTTAAACAGGGCTTTGTGGCTTCTTGCCCCACCTTAACTGCCCTATGAAGTAACTGAAGAAGGAAATTATGCGTGTTTCCCTAAAGAGAAGTTTAGATTTGCCTAAGATTAGAAAGATACAGGTGACAAGGATTGTCACTACCAGAACCTGCTGTGACAATGTTTATGCAAAGTACAGTGTTAGACACTAAACTAAGCTCCTGTGCCCTTGAGGTGCTACTTTATACCTCTGCCTTTGTGAGAGGATCTTTTCCTTTAATTGGGTAGTGAGGGGAGTGGTGAAGAAGACACTTGACTGACCAGACTGGTCAAGCTTGGAGCCAATGGTCAAGTAGTCAGATCACCCCTACCATGACGTTCAAGCAGCCTGAGTTTCCCTCCCAGGCTGGGACTGGCTGGAGAGTGAAACAGGCTGTGGGATGAGGACTCCAGAGAGAGCACTCAGGAAGAGAGCCTGAAGTTATCATTCACCCATCAGAGGGATCAGGCTGATGGGTGAAATTTGAGTGTGAATCAAAGAGACTATGAGCAGAGTTAGCTGCTGCTGCTGCTGCTAAGTCGCTTCAGTCATGTCTGACTCTGTGCAACCCCATAGATGGCAGCCCACCAGGCTGCCCCGTCCCTGGGATTCTCCAGGCAAGAACACTGGAGTGGGTTGCCATTTCCTTCCCCAATGCATGAAAGTGAAAAGTGAAAGTGAAGTCGCTCAGTTGTGTCCAACTAGTAGCGACCCCATGGACTGCAGCCTACCAGGCCCCTCTGTCCATGGGATTTTCCAGGCAAGAGTACTGGAGTGGGGTGTCATTGCCTTCTCCGGAGCAGAGTTAGCAAGAGGGAGTAAGTCAGTTTAGTAGAAAGGAAGGGACACATCCTGAAAAGATTCCTTGAGGGTCTGGAAAAGAGAAGCAGAACCTGCCTGTGAGTATACAGAAAGCTGCTGAAGAAACTCACTTAAACATGAGCAGTTTACATAGCAGCTGTGCCACATTTTATGGGATGGAAGTGGCAGAGGATGGAATAGAACAAAGGAGATTAAGATTTAATGTCACACTGTAAGAAAGTAGAATATTTGCATTTATTCATTTAGAAAGCTTTTGCTAAGTACCTGTGCTGTGCTGTGCTGTGCTAAGTTGCTTTAGTTGTGTCTGACTCTTTGTGACCCCATGGACTGCAGCCCGCCAGGCTCTTCTGTCCATGGGATTCTCCAAGCAAGAATATTGGAGTAGGTTACCATGCCCTCCTCCAGGGGATCTTCCTGACCCAGGGGTCGAACCTGCATCTGTAAAGTCTCCTGCTTTGGCAGGCAAGCTCTTTACCACTAGCGCCACCTGGGAAGTCCTGTTAAGTACCTGTGCTGTGCTGTGCTAAGTCACTTCAGTCGTCCAATTCTGTGCAACCCTACAAACTGGAGCCCTCCAGGCTCCTCTGTCCATCGGATTCTCCAGGCAAGAATACTGGAGTGGGTAGCCATTCTCTTCTCCAGGGGATCTTCCCCATCCAGGGATTGAATTGGCATGTCTTATGTCTAATCTGCATTAGCAGGCGGGTTCTTTACCACTAGTGCCCCTGGGAAGCCCTGTTAAGTAACTACAAATACATAAAACAATATTGCCACCTGAATGGAAGAAACAGATTATAGGTTAGTACAGTTATAGGAGGCTTTTAACACATATATAACTTCTAATGAAGTGTTAGTGTTACTCCTAATTAGAAAAATGACATGTATACAATTTCTTTTATGATGATACAGCTAAAGATGGCAATTCTGAGTTAAGTATATATTGTGTAAGAGTTTTACCCCATGGTTTTGACATAGATAACTTTTCTTGGTTACTAATTTAACCCTCCTATAAGTTTTAATCCATGACTCAAGTCAGGAGGCTCACCATCATGATGAATATTTTAAAAATGATAAATGAAATAAAAGCATTTGAGTTTAAAAGATTGCCATAGATCCTTTGGTTGTTTTTTTTTTTTTTATATAGTTCCTTGTGCTGTTCTTCAGAGGCTAGATAGCTTTATTGAACTATTGAGAATTGATGGACAGAAAAGAAGAAAAAAATTTTTTCCTGCACAGCCAAGCAGCTCACTCTGAATGGGAAGATTGTTCCTTGGGCCTTTTACATATTTGTGAAACACGGGTAGTGTTCTATGTTGTTGCACTAACTTGTTTTTACCTCTCTATGTATGACAAATAGCATTGGAGAAAGCAGCGGGTCACCATTAAAAATTTACCTCATTAGATAGGTAGATATGAATATAGAGATATATATATTTTTTACTGCAATCCTAACACCTTGCTTGAGTACAGTAAAATGCATCTGGGACACTGAGAAATTGGATGGCCATGTTATTCACTCTCTAAATATATTAGTGTTCAGATAAAGCTATGGTTCCCTTTTTGCTGATATGTTTACAATTTCTTTGTCTGAACTAAAAAGAGGAAGTATTACAATATGATCATTTCCTTAAATAATGACATGGCAAAATGTGTGAAATGTGATAGGAAAAACAAACAATTATGAATTCTTCATGAAACTTAAACCTGTGTTTTGACGGAAGAAAGACTAAGACGATCAAAAAGTGGATTTTAAATGCAATTTGGTTTTTTTTCAAAGAGCATATTCGTGTAACATATAATCTGATATGTGGTACATTGTAGGCAAAAGGGACAACCTCAGTCATCCAAGTTCTAAAGATGCTTTTTTTTTGGTGTTCTCTGCAGTAACCAGACATCCATTTTCAACATTTAAATGCTACTTTCTGAAGAGAGGATACATCTGGTTAACTGACAGCCAGGAAGATTAATGATAACTTATACTGCATTTCAGGATTCCCTGATAGCTCAGCTGGTAAAGAATCTGCCTGCCATGTGGGAGACCCTGGTTTGATCCCTGGGTTGGGAAGATCCCCCAGAGAAGGGAATGGCTATCCACTCCAGGATTCTGGCCTGGAGAATTCGATGGACTCTAAAAGTCCATGGGGTCGCAAAGTGTCAGACACGAGTGAGCAACTTTCACTTTCACACTGTGTTTCAGTTCTTCTCTCCCAGTGGCACTGTTTTCTAATCAATAACAAACACATTTTCCACATCAGAGGATTTCACTGTCCCTCTGTGTTATAATGACTGCATGTTACCCAAAACATAGTGCCTTGAGGCACGATAATCATGCATTATATAATGTATTTATTTCCTCTTACTGTTTCTTTGGTCAAAAATTCAGACCAGGAACAGAATGGAGGTTTCTGATCTGGTTTCTGATCTACAATATCTGGAGCATCAACTGGAAAATTCAAAGACTGGAACCATCTGAGAGATCATCCACGCTCACCATATGACAGTGGCTGATGCTGGCTCATGGCTGGGGGCTGGCTGGGGCTGTCAGCCAGGATATCTGCACTGGGCCTCTCTATGTGGGCTGGGTTTCCTTACAATGTGATGACTGAGTTCTAAGGGCAAGTATCTAAAGAGAGAAGGAGAAAGAGAGGGAGGTTGTATCTTTTGCATGGGCTGGGCTTCAGAGTCACACGTTTAGTGATGGTCTGCCAGACTCCAGTGCTTTGGGCAGCCACAAGTCCCTGTTGAGGTTCAGGTTCATAAGCTTGAGACAGAGATCTTATCTCATATAGGAGGTTGTAAGACATGCATGTAGGATGGGAAAAATGTATAAATAGAGCCATCTTTGGAAGATACAATCTGCTACCCTGTGATTCTAGAAAGGTCTCCCATCCGAGTACTAATCAGGCCGAACCCTGCTTAGCTTCTGAGATCAGATGAGATTGGGCACATTCAGGGTGGTATGGCCATAGATTAGAAAGGTATTGGAGATTCATCCTGTAGTTGCTACATGATTTAAATTTTAATAATTTTATTACAAATAAAATATCTACTCATATGAAAAATTTAGGAAAGTATAAAGGGAAAGAGTCCAATAAAGTCCTACCACCCAAATAAACCACAGCTAGAGAGGATGAAAGTTTTCATATAGTCACATCTACAATTTCCCCCTGTGGTCTCTTTCATTGCCTTCCCCTCCCAACTTTTAATGAAAATTTTGAAAGAGTATTTCTAAGAACATCCGTTTGCTTTCCACATAGATTCACCAAATGTTCACATTTTGCAATATTTGCTGTATCTTTTCTTCTTGCTGAACTGGTAAAAATGTTCGTTAGAAAGCTAGTTTTAGATATCACGATACTGCCTCAACATATTGTTATCGTTGTTCAGTTCTAAGTTGTGTCCCACTCTTTGCGACCCCATGGACTGCAAGCACGCCAGGCTTCCCTGTCCTTTGCTCTCTCTCTCAGAGTTTGCTCAAACTCATGTCCATTGAGTCAGTGATGCCATCCAAGCATCTCATCCTCTGTCATCCCCTTCTCCTTCTGCCCTCAATCTTTCCCAGCATCAGGGTCTTTTCCAATGTGATGACTCTTTGCATCAGGTGGCCAAAATATTGGAGCTTCAGCTTCAGAATCAGCCCCTCCAATAAACATTCAGAGTTGATTTCCTTTAGGATTGACTGATTTGATCTCCTTGCTGTCTAAGGAACTCTCAAGAGTCTCCTCCAGCACCACAGTTTGAAAGCATTGATTCTTTGGCACTCAGCTATTGCATGTATCTCCTAAGAACAAGGGCATTATCCTAAATACTCACAATACCATTATTATCTAAGAAAAGTAATAGTCTATAATGCTATCTAATACCCATTCTATATTCAGTACTCTCCTTTTGTTTCATGACCATCTTTCACAGCTTTTTTTTTTTAAAAAATTAGAATCCACTCAACATTGACATTTGGCCCCTGTGTGACTTTGGCTGGTTTCCTGACCTGGATCCTGTGCCCTCAGTTCCCACCTCTGGCAGATACACCCTTAGCCAGGAGATCCCTGTCCACCCACGGAGTTGTTGTGAGTATCACATTCATTCATTTCAACTGACACTTACTTGACACCTGCTGTGCGCTGGACCATCATGCTCTAATGGAGCTTACACTCCAGACAGATAATAGAAAAGAAGAGTCTTTGAGAGTTAACAATGCTATATAAATATGGGGGATTATCCTTTCAGATTAAAGGCCTGGGGCAAATCTTGAAAAAAAAAATCTCCTTTATGCAAAATAAAATTGATTTGGATTGAAATTAAATCATTCCTGTTCTGTAGAGGTGATTGGCAAGCTCAATGAACGGATTAGCAGTACTGAGCAGAATGACAATTTTGGAAGTTGTTGTTGTCTTATCCACTTTAAATTCCAAAGTGCATGTGTGCTCAGTCATGTCCAACTCTTTGTGATCCCATGGACTGCAGCCGGCCAGGCTCCTCTGTCCTTCACTATCTCCCAGAGTTTGCTCAGATTCATGTCTGTTGAGTTGATGATGCCATCTAATCATCTCATCTTCTGCTGCCCAGTTCTGTTGCCTTCAAATTTTCCCAACACCAGGGCTTCCCAGGTGGTCCAGTGGTAAAGAAAATCTGCTTGCCAATGCAGAAGCCACAGGGGACATGGGTTCGATCCCTGGGTGGGGAAGATCCCCTGGAAGAGGGCATGGCAATCTATTTCAGTATTCTTGCATAGGAAGTCCCACGGACAGAGGAGACTGGTGGGCTACAATCCATGAGGTTGCAGAGTTGGACTCAACTGAGCACACATGCACTTTGGAGTTTAACTGTATAAAAGCACCATGCAAAGAGGTTCTTCTGCTTCTAATTAAATAAAATTAGAGGGGAGGGAGGTGGGAGGGGGGTTCATGTTTGGGAACGCATGTACACCCGTGGTGGATTCATGTCAATGTATGGCAAAACCAATACAGTATTGTAAAGTAAAATAAAGTAAAAATAAAATTTTTTTAAAAAATAAATAAATAAAATAAAATTATGTATATGCATTCATGTCTGTTGAGTTGATGATGCCATCTAATCATCTCACCCTCTGCTGCCCAGTTCCATCCAGTCACATAATATTTGCTAATTTTTGACTTTTGCAGTTTTTATTTTTCTAAATATTTAATAAGCAAAAAAGCAAACCCATGTTATTAGAACGCAGAGATAGTGAGACTCACAGGGGTTAGAGCTGAAAGGGGCTATAGAGGTCATCTAACCCAGATTCCACATTTTTACAGATGATCTCATCAGTGGCTATTTTAGAGGAATTTGTATGAATTTTAAGGCTCTAAATGCACATAGTTTCTATATGTAGAAGCCCAAATTTGAAATCCTGCTTATTGGATAAAACAACCAGAATCTTATATTACCTTAATCTTTGTTCCACATCTTCCAGTTACACGGATTTTCTTTTCTGCCCTGTGACAGCTGAAGTGGTAGTGGTGTAACAGTGTAATGAGCATTGTGTAACGGTGCTCGCCTGTTTGGAGGTCTTTCTCATGCCGCTAGAAGGGTGATGGATCTTCTCCAGGAATATGAAAGAGATCACTTGGGAGCCTTTCTGTGAAACAGCTGACAGGCATTGCTTCTTCCTGTCTTTGGCTCTAAGCCGCTCAGCAACGTGGTTGGAGAATGGATGCTAATACTTGGGGATTTTATTGTCCTGGTTTTACAATTCTGGGTGCTGTTGGTTCTTAGGGAAATTCAGGACAGTGCCTTCTGTTACTTTTGGGTTGGCTTGATGACCGAGGGGGCTCTGGTCAGATGAGGACAAATTAGTCATTTGTTCATTCACGTGCTGGTGCCCCTGTATTTAGGAACAGATGTTCTACGGATGGCAAAATGGAGGACTTCAGGATTTTTTATAAAACTGAATGACCATCCTCTTGGGACTACTTAGGGACTTAGCAGAGCTCCATGTGTTACACTTACCCTGACTTTTAGGTTTCTTTGTTTTTATCACTGAGGATATTATATAGGTTTTCTTAAAATAAACGACCAGTGCTCGCTTTGGCAGCACATATACTAAAATTGGAACAATACAGAGAAGATTAGCATGGGCCCCGCACAAGGATGACACGCAAATTCGTGAAGCGTTCCATATTTTTTTTAAAAATAAAAATAAAAATAAAAAAAATAAAATAAACGACCAGTCTCTTGATCCAGAGAGACTGATTTACAATTTACAATTTTTGATGATCTTTCAGAACTTACCAATGAATTAAACAATAATTAGCAATGCCATGTTAACTCATTTCAATATACTGGAGACTGCCTATGTTCTCTTATGCCTCTCTCCAAAAAAGGCCTCAGGTTTGAGCATGTGATAGCAATGGGGAAACCACTAGAGAATGGTGGTAGGTAGATCCTGCTTCAAAAGTATGACCCAGGTATGGTCAAATTCTTTTTCCAGATCTTCTTCAGCTTAGTTGAGAAAGGCAATAATTTCCATAAAGAAGTTACGGATACTGTGAGTGAGTAGATGGGTGGGGAAGCTGAATTAAACATACAGACTAAAAGAAATATCATTTACTCAGTCATGTATTTAACAAATATTCATCAAGTATCTAGTATACGCTGGAGACAAGCAGTGAATAAAACTTTAGAGAAGGTATATAGTTTTTAATACTCTTTAAATCATTTAATTTTCACAATAACCCTAGAAGTTAAAACTATTGTCTTTTTGCATTTTGCAGATGAGGAAACTGAGGCATGGCATGGTTAAGTAGCCCAAAGTTACTCAGTTGGGAAGTGACAGAGCCATAGGAGCAATAAAATATTGATAACCTTTGCAAAATCCTGTAGCTTGGATGTTTCTGGCTTGGGAGCATCATTTTAAAAGGATTATGTGTAATCACAAAGGGTAGCAAATCTGAATCTTATTCAAGAATCCATCCTAGTTATATATTCAAACATCAATTTTGTCTTTCTCCTAAAAGATCACAAATAATAAAATTAAGCAAAAGAAGGAGGTGACTGGATAAAAGTGGTGAGACACATTCTCAATGCAAAGAGCTTTTCATGTTGCATTATGTCAATAGCTTATTCATTCATTTGGCTTCCAATAACTGAAACCTAGCCACATAAAAAATAAAACACAAATACCACTTCTCTTTATGGCATGAAACACTACTGAAGCAATAAATTCTGAAGCTTAACTGCTTAGATTCCCTATACATTTAACTGTTATAAAATGTACCTTCTATACATTTATATTAACAGACCACAATTGTTAGTATGTAATTGATAGTAATATTATATAATAGAGTGGTCATTTGACTTTTTCAATGACCCCATACTCAATAGCAAGAAGGCATAGGGGATGTGAGAGACCTTTGAGGAGTTGGGAAGGATCTATCACTTTGGGGATCATGCAGAGAAAAGAACAGCTCTGTCAGGAAGGAAAGCCTGTGGTTCAAAAGTATAATTCAAAAATTGAATTTTATATTTCAACCACACCTGACAGCATGTGGATCTTAATTCCCAGACCAGGGATTGGACTTGTGTCCTCTGTATTGTCCAGTGGAGTCTTAACCACTGGACCGCCACGGAAGTCCAAGCCCATGATTCAAAAGAAAGCTCTTTAGGAGACACTGGGCTTCCCTGGTGGCTCAGATGGTAAAGAATCTGCCTACAATGTGGGAGACCTGGGTTTGATCCCCAGGTTGGGAAGATCCCCTGGAGGAGGGCATGGCAACCCACTCCAGTATTCTTGCCTGGAGAATCCCCATGGATAGAGGAGGCTGGTGGGCTACAGTCCATGGGGTAGCTAAGAGTTAGACATGACTGAGCAACTAGGCACAAGTCTCACTGCTTCCAATATGACTGGTGACTGGACTGAGCCAGAGTTCAAATTTTTCTGCTTTTCACAGAATTAATTTAAAGAAAATATTGTAATGTAGTATTCTTATTTCTACCAGTGGGGTCCTATCTTTCATTGTTTTCTAGAGTTCTGGAGTTATTGTTACTTTTAGGAAATTTTTGTATATGGCTACAGTTTCCTCTAAATATTAGGCCAATATTCTTAAAAGTATCCTCAAAGCTGGTGGAAATGAAGGAAGGAAAGGAAACTAATGTTTATTGAATACCTACCATGTGTTTGGCATAGTTCTCAGTGTTTTACATGGCACATGTAATTTAGTTCTTATAACAGCTCTAAGAAGTAGGCACTACTATTACTCCACAGATGAGAAAATAGATTCCTAGAGAGGTAAGGCTTACAATAATGAAATGAATGGCAGGATATAAAATCCTCAGCTCTTGCTTCTCTTTTGTTTGTGAGGCTGTTGCTGGGTTATACTTGCTGCAAAAGTTTGTTGCTAGTGCTAAATTATGCAACAATAATAATAAAATAACAAACCATTATTTACTGTACACCTAGCATTCCAGGCATGTATCATGCATCATCATTAATTTTATTCCCATAAAGTTGGTGCTGTTTTCCATTTTTATTGATAAGGAGCCCGGACCAGAATGTAAATTAATGCACAGCTTCCTCCACTGAGAAAGTTTCCCTTTGAAAGAAAAAGTCAGTGTGCTTAGTGACAGAGATGATTCTATCTTCTGGCACTAGCTCCTTATCTCCTTGAGATCACACTTAGAGTAGCACAGGTTTAGAAAGATCAAGTAACACTCACAGTCTCATAGGTCATGAGTGTTAGAGACAGGATTCCAATGCAGGTCACCCTGCTCTTCCCCAAAACCACACTATCTTCCCAGCGTTCAAAGAATGAGCAGCTGGCCTCAACAAACAGCTCTTCAGAATGTTTTCCCTTCATTGTGCTTTCCCTCTCGCATTCCTTGCCATCATTTCACAGTGCATATGTTATATGAGGAAAACAATGGCTATTATAAATGTTCTGTTAGAATTACAGAAGAGTGAAATTGGTACATAGTAATCCATGGAGGTGAGAACAAGATATTGTCCAAGAAATTAAAATAAGGGAAATAATAAACAAGCAATCCCATTAAAAAGTGAGCAGAAGACCTGAGTAAACATTTTTCCGAAGAAGACATTACAGATGGCTAATGGGCACTTGGAAAGATCCTCAGCATCACTAATTATTAGAGAAAAGGAAATCAAAATCACAATGATATATTACCTCACATCTGCCAGAATGGCTAACATCAAAAAGTCTATGAATAGCAAATGTTGGGGAGGATGTGGAGAAATGGGAACCCTTGTACTCTGTTGGTGGAAATGTAAATTGACACACTGTGGAAAGTGGGGCTTCCCTGGTGGCTCAGATGGTAAAGAATTTGCCTGTAATGCAGGAGACCTGGGTTTGAAATTCCCACTGTGGAAAACAGCATGAGATTTCCTAAAAAAAAAATAAAATTAAAATAGAACTACTAGATGATCCAGCCATTCCACTGTTGGATATATATCTGAAGAAGACCAAAAAAGTCAGCTTGAAAATATGCATGCACCCCAGTAGCAGTATTATTTACAATAATCAATATATGGAAGTATATACCAGTATTATTTATAATATCCAGTATATGGCAGCAACCCAGGTGTCCATCAACAGAACAGATGAATGGATAAAGGAGATGTGATATATACACATACATGTGCACAGTGGACTACTACTCAGTCCTAAAAAGGGATGAAGTTCTGCCATTTGCAGCAACATGGATGGACCCAGAGAGTATTATCCTTATGAAATAAGTTAGACAGAGAGAGATAAATATTATGTTATTTTATACATATTAAGGAAATGGCAGCCCACTCCAGTATTCTTGCCTGGAAAATCCCATGGACCATGGAGCCTGGTAGGTTACCGTCCATGGAGTCGCAAAGAGTCGGACACGACGGAGTGACTTCACTTCACTTATACATGGAATATAAAAATTTAAAACAAATAAATATATACAACAAAACAAAAACAGACTCACAAATATAGAAAGCAAACCAATGGATACCAGTGGGATGAGAGAAGCGGGGAGGGGCAAGATAGGGGTGTGGGATTAAGAGATACAAACTACTATGTATAAAATAGATAAGAAACAAGGATATATTATGTAGCACAGGGAAATATAGTCATTCTTTTATATCTTTAAAGGGAGTATAACCTATAAAGATATTGAATCATTATGCCAAATACCTGAAACTAATATAATATTGTAAACCAACTAGGTTTCAATTAAAAATATATATATAAGGGAAACAAGATTGCTCTCCAAAAAATTAAACAAATGAAATTCACACATATCCTGAATAGACATGACCACCACTGGAAATGAATTAAGAGGTTGTGTGAATAAACGTTTCGTTGAGAGGTGCTGCTGCTGCTGCTAAGTCGCTTCTGTCCGACTCTGTGTGACCCCATAGATGGCAGCCCACAAGGCTCCCCCGTCCCTGGGATTCTCCAGGCAAGAATACTGGAGTGGGTTGCCATTTCCTTCTCCAATGCATGAAAGTGAAAAGTGAAAGTGAAGTAGCTCAGTTGTGTCCAACTCCTAGCGACCCTATGGACTGCAGCCTACAAGGCTCCCCCATCCATGGGATTTTCCAGGCAAGAGTACTGGAGTGGGGTGCCAGAAACACCTAATATACTGCTCACAGTGACCTGGAAACAATCTCAAGGAGACCCCCTGATGGTTTCATCAGCAAAATCCTGATCTGTTCTACTGGGCTTTGTCTGGATTGACCTTGTACTCAGACTGGTGATGGTGAACCCAGGGTGGGAAAGGAAGTCAAGGACCTTGAGTTGGGCATGTTTATCCAACACGACTCTTCTGTTGTGACGCAATTATGAGTCATCATGCTTCCCAAGCCTGGATGAGATCTCTCCCAAAGCAACACCCATTTCTAAACTTTTATTTCATGTTCACCAAGTAATCTTTTGATTATTCTATTTCCCAGGTACCTCACTATCAGAAAAGACAATGCTCTGGATATGAGTTACAGGGATCCAAGAATGTATTCACTACCGCAATGTATTGTAAATGAAGACATAAGAACTTGGGTTTATAAATGTCTGCTGTCACCCTGTTTGTTTAACCTATATGCTGAGCACATCATGAGATGCTGGGCTGGATGAGTTACAAGCTGGACTCAAGGTAGGTGGGAGAAACATCAACAACCCTGAGGTTGTTGCAGATGATACTACTCTAGAGGCAGAAGTGAATAGGAACTAATGAGCCTCTTGATGAGGATGAAGCGGGAGAGTGAAAGAGCCAGCTTAAAACTAAATATTAAAAAAACTAAGATCAACTAAATATTTAAAAAAACTAAGATCAAGGCATTGGGCCCCATTACTCCATGGCAAATAGAAGGGGAAAATGTGGAAGTGGTGACAGATTTCCTCTTCTTGGCTCTAAAATCACTGTGGATGGTGTAGCCATGAAATCAGAAGATAGTTGCTTCTTGGTAGGAAAGCTATGACAAACCTAGACAGTGTGTTGAAAAGCAGAGATATCTCTCTGCTTACAAAGGTTTGTAGAGTCAAAGGTATGGTTTTTCCAGTAGTCATGCATGAATGCGAGAGATGGATCACAAAGAAGGCTGAGTGCTGAAGAACTGATGCTTTCGAACACTCTGGAGAGTCCCTTGGACAGCCAGGAGATCAAACCAGTCAATCTTAACGAAAATCAACCCTGAATACCCCTTAGAAGGACTGATGCTGAAGCTGAAGCTCCAGTATTTTGGTCATCTGATGCGAACAGCCGACTCTTGGAAAAGTCCCTGATGGTGGGAAAGATTGAGGGCAGAAGAAGAGGGTGTTGGAGGATGAGATAGATGGAAGGCATCACCAGTGCAATGGACATGAACTTGGGCAAACTTCAGGAGATGGTGAGAGACAGGGAGGCCTAGCGTGCTTCAGTCCATAGGGTCACAAAGAGTTTGACATGACTAGGTGACTGAACAACAACAACATGAATTTCGTATGAGTGTGGTTTCTACAAGTCAGTTTCCTTGAGACAGAGAAGCTCTAGAAGAATTGGCATGGCCGTGTTTCTGAACTTCCAAGGGCAAGAACAGAGCCAGGCTCATACTGCTGCTACCCTGGGAGGGTGTGCAGGGGTTGTCAGCCAGGTGCCATCTCTCTCATCACCCTTCTTTTCAACTTCAAAAACAAGCTCAATAGTTGGCTGTGTAAACGCCAGGAAATATGTAAATGTCCAAGAGGGTAAGGAAACTTCTCAGAAGACTAAAAGTCAGTAATGAATCAGGAGGGATAAAAATTGAGAAAATGATAGGAACCATGTTAAGAAAAAAGAAAAAAGAATTGCGTAATTTTAAAAAGTGACAACAGGCAAGAACAAGCTTTGGACGGGAATGAAAGTAAAACCATGTTGTAGGGAGACCAGAGGAAAATTTTGCAGCTTGGATGGAGGAGTCTATCATGTTAAGACAAGGTGGGTCCAGAAAAACTCAGAAAGTGATCAGGGTGGTCTATGTGAAAAACAAAAACAAAAACAAAAAAAACACCTAGGTTAGGGAGTAGGGGATAAGAAGAGTCAAAAGTCAGTGACATGAGGATGATAACCTGACTGTCAATAGGTGGGAAGGGTTTAGCATTTTCATTGTTCACTCTCTTAGGAAAGACAATCAGCTGCCTTCATCCCCCATGCCCCACAAAGAAAGCTAAAATACCCATGTTTATGGAATCATTGCCAGCTTTAGATTTCTGTCATCTTTTTGTTGTCTAAAACTTCTCAGGGCACTGAAGATTTAAAATGGCAATAGATAGGAGGACTTCTCTAATTGAACCAAGTCTTTGGTTAGAAATCGTCAAGTTCCCCAGTGCAAACCACACCCAAGGAGTTCCTCAAGGAGAACTGTGAGTCACTTTGAAGAGGGTCCCGCAGAGGGCCTGCCTCTGCTCTGATAGCGTCTACACTGTTCGTTAGGAGGTGGATCTCCTCCAGGTCTGATCCAGCTGCATCAATATGAGTTCTAAATTATTAATAATACCCATCTCTCACAGAGTCAAATTGTTATTAATGGAAGAGTCCCATGTTTGCTTTTATTAATAGATATCTCTTTACCCTTTTTTGTCTTGTTTTCCTAACTCCATGGGCAGAAGAAAAAGTATATTCATTCACTCATTAATTCATCCATTCAAAAAAAGTGAATACCTACTGGATGCTAGGTACCTTTCCAAGTTTTGTGGGGGAAAAAAAAATGACAAAGACATTTCCCTGCCTTAATAAAGCTCACAGTGTAGTCAGGAAGATAACTTATAAAGAGTAATCAGAATACAGGGTAATAGATGCTGTAATGGATCCCTGAACCCTTTCCTATTTCAAGGCGGCAGGCTTCTCAACTACGTGCAAATAGTAACATCATTCATTAACCTCCTTTGTCTGGAGTGCCCTTTCTATTAACTTGCTGCCAACATTTCAGATAATAGCAGCAATTATGGTGTAAAAAATTTTTTTCTTCTGGTTCATTAAGCTGGAAATGTTTTGTTTCTCTTTCATATCTCAAGTATGTTTTGTTTGCCGTCTAATTATCCATGTTAACATTTTAAAGTAGGCTGGAGAATAGATTTTATTTACATGGCTTGCAGTTCTGTCATAAGGGATAATTTCTTTTCTTCCAGTTGAAAAAAATGAGAAACAGGCACTTAGGCCCTGATGGTTATCTATTGGGCTTCACCTGTGGCTCAGCAATAAAGAATCTGCCTGCAGTGCAGGAGCTGCTGGAGGTGAGAGTTCAATCACTGGGTTGGGAAGATTCCCTGGGGGAGAAAATGGCAACCCAATTTAGTATTCTTGCCTAGAGATCCCCATGGATTCTCCGGAGTTGGGACGACTGAAGCAATGGAGCACACACACACTCATATGAAATTATATATTAGGCAGATTAACATTTAAAAAAATCAAGGACCAGCAACTTAAAAAAATCTTAATACAATGATGGAATGTAGCCTGATATTTGTGCAGAACAGCTCATCCAAAACGAAGAAATCTGTTCTATACTGTCACATAGTGTTCTTATTTACACAGCTTCAGTCAATCATCTGATGGCCAGCAAAGTGTTAGCAATAGTAAATATTTGGTAGAAGTTCAAATTTGGAAAACTCAGCAGTGGCCACAGGACTGGAAAAGGTCAGTTTTCATTCCAATCCCAAAGAAAGGCAATGCCAAAGAATGCTCAAACTACTGCACAATTGTACTCATCTCACACGCTAGCAAAGTAATGCTCAAAATTCTCCAAGCTAGGTTTTAGCAATATGTGAACTGTGAACTTCCAGATGTTCAAGCTGGTTTTAGAAAAGGCAGAGGAACCAGAGATCACATTGCCAACATCCGCTGGATCATGGAAAAAGCAAGAAAGTTCCAGAAAAACATCTATTTCTGCTTTATTGACTATGCCAAAGCCTTTGACTGTGTGGATCACAATAAACTGTGGAAAATTCTTCAAGAGATGAGAATACCAGACCACCTGACCTGCCTCTTGAGAAACCTGTATGCAGGTCAGGAAACAATAGTTAGAACTGGACATGGAATAACAGACTGGTTCCAAATAGGAAAAGGAGTACGTCAAGGCTGTATATTGTCACCCTGCTTATTTAGCTTATACACAGAGTACATCATGCGTACTCTGGATGCTTACTGCTGGACTGGAAGAAGCACAAGCTGGAATCAAGATTGCTGGGAGAAATATCAATAACCTCAGATATGCAGATGACACCACCCTTATGGCAGAAAGTGAAGAGGAACTAAAAAGCCTCTTGATGAAAGTGAAGGAGGAGAGTGAACAAGTTGGCTTAAAGCTCAACGTTCAGAAAATGAAGATCATGGCATCTGGTCCCATCAGTTCATGGGAAAAAGATGGGGAAACAGTGGAAACAGGGTCAGACTTTATTTTGGGGGGCTCCAAAATCACTGCAGATGGTGACTACAGCCATGAAATTAAAAGACGCTTACTCCTTGGAAGAAAAGTTATGACCAACCTAAATAGCATATTGAAAAGCAGAGACATCACTTTGCCAACAAAGGTCCGTCTAGTCAAAGCCATGCTTTTTCCAGTGGTCATGTATGGATGTGAGAGTTGGACTGTGACGAAAGCTGAGCACCGAAGAATTGATGCTTTTGAACTGCGGTGTTGGAGAAGACTCTTGAGAGTCCCTTGGACTGCAAGGAGATCCAACCAGTCCATTCTGAAGGAGATCAGCCCTGGGATTTCTTTGGAGGGAATGATGCTGAAGCTGAAACTCCAATACTTTGGCCACCTCATGAGAAGAATTGACTTACTGGAAAAGACTCTGATGCTGGGAGGGATTGGGGGCAGGAGGAGAAGGGGACGACAGAGGATGAGATGGCTGGATGGCATCACTGACTCGATGGACGTGAGTTTGAGTGAACTCCGGGAGCTGGTGATAGACAGGGAGGCCTGGCGTGCTGCGATTCATGGGGTCGCAAAGAGTCGGACACGACTGAGCGACTGAACTGAACTGAACTGAAAGGTTTACTACATATTTTTACACATAATCTTCACAACAGGTGAGGAAATAGAAGCTTGGATAGTTCAAGGTCTTTACAAATCAGGATTCATTTAACATCTTCTCCCTCTGAATTCAGTACTTTTTAACACGCTGCTTCCCAAAGTGCTTCACATATTCAAAGAAATTCTCAGGAGAAAGCTGCCTTAAACCACATGTCAGAGGGACTGACCCCACTGCATTTGTGTTGAGGCTGGTCTAGAATGGGATGTAGCTCATTCAGGGTGTTACTGGCCTGTGAGCCCCTGATGGTTTAGGGAGAGTTGAGGGCTGACATAAAGTTGGGAGCTACTGTCTCAGATCTCCTCTTCTGTAGGAGGTTGATACTATGCAGGTTTGGAATGTGCTAGCAAAAGTAGCAAAGGAAGGAAATGATTTTAATGAAATAAAATGAACAAAGGCACTGAGTTTTTAAGGAACTCCAACTGTCATAAAATGACTTACTGAGATTTTGTCTACATAACAAATGGTTTCCAAATCAGCTGGAATTATACCCAAGTTGGCCAAAGTTGTTTTTCACACATCACTTTGTCCTTTAATGTCCCTGTACGTGACTCCATCTAAGTCTTACAGTATTAGTAGGACTGTGTTTCGCTGTTTGAAATCTTCATGATCTTCAAACTGAAAGACACTTGGTCTTCTTTTCTAATCTCTGAACACAGTAATTCAATAAGACAAGAATTCTTACACAGTAGTTCTGGCGTGTCCAGCCCTACCTGATTTCCATAGTCTACCCTGCTGAAGGGACAGCTCCTTAGACTCATTTATTAAAGATTTACCAAGCGTCTATTTTTCCAAAAAGGGACTTCCCTGGTGGCTCAGACGGTAAAGCGTCTGCCTACAATGTGGGAGACCTGGGTTCGATCCCTGGGTTGGGAAGATCCCCTGGAGAAGGAAATGGCAACCCACTCCAGTACTCTTGCCTGGAGAATCCCATGGATGGAGGAGCCTGGTGGGCTAAAGTCCATGGGGTCGCAAAGAGTCGGACACGACTGAGCGACTTTACTTACTTACTTATTTTTCCAAAAGCTGCTTCATCGATGAGGTGATGTATGTGTGTCTGAGATAGAATTAAAAGATTACATAATTGATTGCTGCACTAATCACTGAGAAGACTCTAAGAACCTCCTTACAATACGGAAGCATAAGTGCTGGGGGAACATAGGTAATGAGGTTGTGCCTCATCATTCACTCTTAACCAAAGCACTCACTGTATTATAATTAATATCTGAAGTTTACCGACTGTCCTGAACTTTCATGTCCATAATCGGTGACAAAGGTAATCAAGAGTAGTTACCTAACTTTAAATTTAGACTCTTTAAAATAAGAGAATGCAGAATCAGAAGAACAAAAGAAATCTGAGAGATTATAGAGGGGTTATTCAAAAACACTCCAAATGTAACCCATGCCATACAGGCTGCTTAATCATGTCCAACTCTTTGAGACCCTATGGACCGTAGCCTTGCAGGCTCCTCTGTCCATGGAATTTTCCAGGCAAGAATACTGGAGTGGGTTACCATTTCCTCCTCCAGGGGATCTTCTGGACCCAGAAGAAATGCGGGTTGAACCTGCATTTCCTGCATTGACAGGAGGATTTTTTTTTTTAACCAGGCCTTCTTTCAAAGTGTCTTTCATCCAACTCCAGGAAATGTCTGTGACCCAACCATTTCTAGTGAATATCCGCTTGACCAAAACCAGAATATGAAACTAGAATATTCCTATGACAGACTAGTATGCTGAATTGAGCGTTCATCATAATTATCAATAAGATGCGTGGAAAAGAGTTAGGGACTTCCTTGGGGATCCGGTGTTAAGAATCTCTGCTTCCTCTGTAGGGGGTGAGGGTTAGATCCCTGCTTGGGGAACTAAGATCCTGCATGCTGCACTGCATGGTGGGCCAAAAAAAAAGAAACGGTTGTAGTTCTCTTTGACTTTAAAGGATTTTTAATAAAAAATACTTCAAACAAAAAGTAATTTGCCATTTAAATATGTTGTCCTGATTTCATTGCTGAGACACAGATAATGGTCTTACCGAGATCTGTATTCCCAGTGCCTTAAGTAAAGACTAGCCCATCAAAAGCATTTGATAAGTATTTGACGGATGAACAGATACATGAAGAAGAGATGAGGAACTGGAACAAAATAAAACTATTCTGAAAAATACCACTTGAGAAATACAACTTGGCTTCTTAAAGATGCAATTTTGGTTTCATTAAAGTTCTATATTGTTTTCTTCACTAAATAAGAATTATGCAGTCTGCTAAAAAATAATTCACTCCTAAACCCTAAAGATCTTTGACAGTCAAACTTATTCGCTAAACTTATTTGCAAACTTATTTGGAGAAGAATGCTCTCGGGCATGCTGAACTTTATTCCGGGCATTCCACTGCTGATTTTCCACTTAGGGCATCCTAGTTGACATCTTGCTTTAGTTTTCAGGCATTTCATGGTGAAAAATGAATACCATGTCACCTATGCTTTTCTTTAAACAAATCCAACAAGTCTACTAAAATTTATTAAAATGCCACACAGAGGACCCAAGAAGGAGTAAAGATAGAAAAGGAAAAAAGGGGGGGAAAAAAACTCCATAGCTTATCATTTAAACCATGTAAAGATATTGTTTCAACTAAAATTTTTAAATGCCTTGAAAACTTAGCCAGCACCATGTAAACATCACAGTTAACATAGCACGTGCAAATTCAATGGGATTAAAATAAACTTACAGGAAAAAATAAGGCTGAGAATCCACCTACAAAAGAGGCACAAAGCATTTATTCAGATGGGTGACCTATTCCCTCAGTAGAGTATCAGACTTGACTGTTCGCATTTCCATCACTTTCCAACACTGCAGAGGCAACTTTTAACACGGCTTCCTTAGAAGCAGGAAGCTTCAAGCAAGTGGAAGATTTGTGACTCATGAGCAATACTTACAACACCGTTGACTAAAAGAAGCATAAAAATTACTATGTGCCCGCTATAATTTGGTATAACAACGCTCTAAGGCAAGGATGAGTCTTGAGGAATTAAAGATTGAAAATGAAAAACGCAGTGGTACGCAAGGACATAACCTGTAGCTCACCCAGCAGAATTTCAGGATCCATCACTAATAGTGGTCTTTGGGATTAAGAAACAGAGAAACCATAACCATGATAGCTTTAATTAAAACATATAGAATTTAAAGTAGCTTTAAAAGAGGAAGATGTGAAAGAAAGGGAGAGGTAGAAAGGGAAACAATTTTTAAGAAGAAATTAAATTTCAGTACCATGTTTGTGCAAATATTATTAGTGTTCATTAGAAGTAAATCTATGACTTTTGGGGGGTACCATTCATGAAAAACAATTTTTTTTTCAAGTGCACAAAGACTATTTTAAAGACAGAAAATATTTACATTGCTTTTCTTTACAACTATAGATTTTATTCGATGTCTATTTTTTTAAACAAAACAAAATCCATCCCAAAATCATTTGACAAATCTGTTTCCCCCTTCCTTAGAACAAGATGTTTAACCTAGAAAATCTGTAGGGTCCTTTTTGATCAAAATATTGTATATATTTTGCTTTTTGAATGGTGAAATCAATAAATATATAGTCAGTCACTAAATAATTATTTTTGCATTTATTTAGATGCTGGTCACTATTCCTTCACTGGAAATATAGTAGGAAATAGGAAAAATGTGACTCTTCACCCCCAATCTTATTGTCAATTAGAAAAATCAAGGTTGGGGTACTGCTTGCTATAATCAACAATCTCCATAAAAATGATGAAAACATAGCTATCAGGACAGAGGCATTGCCACTGTCTGAGACAGACAAGCTCCGTTTTGTTGTTGCTGCTAAAATATCATGTTTTTTTTTCCCCTATTACTTTGCAAAACAAACGAGTTCTAATTCAGAGCACTTCAATGAGGTTCTAAGTTCTCTGAGATCAGATGGCTGTCTGTTTCTACCAGGGTGCTGGACTGGGAGTGAAATAGCTCTTGAATAAAACATTCCAAATGGAAGTGTCCACACTAGTTATTACCATTTTCTAAGCCTTTTACCAAAATAACTAACAACTGATCATATAGATAGAAAGGGAATGAAGTTTTGAGTGGGGCACATACTTGCCTCTAATCTTTGCAACAGCTCTGAAAGAAAAATAAGTAACAGCCTTTCTTTTCAGGTGAGAAAACAGGCAGGGAGAGTGAAGCAATTCCATTAAAGTCATGTTTCAAGAAAGTAGTGAAATGGATTAAAACTTGAGTTTGTCTGGTTTCAAATAACCATGTTCTTTCCACTACACAGTGCTTCCTCCAGTAAGAGGAAGCTTGGAAGCCGTGTTTACCAGTCCATTCTGTGGAACGCTGATGAGACAAAATGTTCCACAAGCATAGATGGATTCATGCCACAGTCAAGTAACTTTGGTAAATGCTGAGCATATTAAAGGCAGTGAGGTATTATGTAAAAGAAATGTTTAATTTTATCTTTTCCTCAAACTCATCTGACTACCAAACCCAGATTTTTGTTTACATTTTAATACTTATTAGCATCTCTTGAAACTAAAACAATTTGGCATGTGCTTTTTCCTTTAACTTTTTGGTTGAGGCTCAGGGCGTATGGGATTTTAGTTCCCTGACCAAGGACTGAACCCCTGCCCCCTGCATTGAAAGTGTGGAGTCTTAATCACTAGGCCTCCAGGAAAGTCCTTGGCATATGATTAAATGACTGAAAAGAGAAAAGATGAATGAATGAGATCTTTAAAGTAGAAATTCAGTTTACAAAGCAACTGAAATAAAAAAGCTAATAGTTATGAGAGAAGCATTTGAAAAAAGTATAAGATCTGGTCTGTTTTCAGTGTAGCTGAGAGATGGGGGCATTGGGTGGATGGATGGAGTGAGAGGCAAAAGGGGAAACAATACACACAGCATATTTTCAGTACAAGTTTTTAGTGATTAATATGGGCTGAAGTTGAGAAGATTTTGAGAGAAAAGAGTCTTAGCTGGACCATTTTCAGTGGAAGATACTGAGAAGCAGAAACATGTTTGCAGGGAAGTGAAGAAAAGATTCTCAGGAGCTACGCAGGGAAATAAAACAGGATAGGTAGGATTGGTCCAGATTACAGACAACCGTACAGAAACCATATCAGCATTCTGTCAGTAATTATGGAAAGAAAGATTAAAATCTGAAGGATAGTTTTAGAAACTCAGTTTGGATAAGTATGATGATTTTGAATTTCACAACTGGTAACAAATGCTTGTTAAGGAATCCGTTGAACCTCTAAGTCATCCTTGCTCTACCAGCATTCTGGAGGTGAGAATCTACCTCTTCAGATTACAGAGAAGTACAGCACCTATGAATTGAGGACGAAATGGTGCCAAGGAAAGGAAGTATAAAATGGAGAGCAAGGCAAGGACATGAATTCGCACATCTGACTGCAGAGCAGTTTCTGTTTTAAGAAGTCTATTTAAAATAGTTAAGACAAACTAATCAAAAACCTCTTTAACTTTTTCTCTGCCACAACCTAGCCAGTACATTTTGTAAGCCACTATGTTTCTGATGGCGCAGTGGATAAAGAATCTGCCTGTAACACTGGAGACCTGGGTTCCATCCCTGGGTGGGGAAGATCCCCTGGAGGAGGGCACTGCAACCCACTCCTGCCTGGCAGGCTGCAGTTCATAGGGTCGCACAGAGCCGGACACGACAGAAGCGACTAACTTAGCACACACGCCTGTTACTTTTAGAGATCGCTGTCAATAAAGAGACAAAAAATATGGGGAAAAAAAGATTACATTTCTAAAAGACAAACTTTGACAAAAATCATACGGGAAAGGATAACAGAAAAGGATAAACTTTCCTCGTTAAAACATAAGTGGCTTGTTAGAATCCTACCCCTATCTCCCGTTTTATTATTTTTCTTATTATTTTCGCTTTCATTATGGTTATAGTCCACGTTTGTTTTAAAAGTGTGTTGTGCTGGGATTAACGTCAAAGATCCTGTGTGCTTAGTCACTAAATTGTGTCCAACTCTTCTGCAACGCCCATAGACTGTAGCCCACCATGTAGCTACTGTCCATGGGATTCCCAGGCAAGAATACTGGAGGGGGTTGTCATTTCCTTCTCCAGGGAATCTTCCCAACTCAGGGATCCAACCCGCCCCTCCTGCATTGCAGGTGGATTCTTTGCCACTGAGACACCAGGGAAGCCCGTCAACTTCAAAGATATTAACCATAAATAAAAGAAATTCCACAATGAAACCCCAGGGTGACCAAATATGCAACACTGATTTGGGGTAAAATTTTGAATTAGAAGATTACACTAGGTCTCGTGAGCACCTCTGGCCACGAAAGCACGCTGGCATATTTAAAAATATAGAAGAGGGGGAAAGAAGCTTTCCCCCAAAGTCAGACGCCCGCTTTCGGCACAGAAAGTCGGAGCAGGGAGAATGAAAAACACCGAGGGCAAGGATTATCACTCGGCCGCCAGCACGCGGAGCCAGAAGATAATGTGGCGACTCTCCCGCCACAAAAGACTGCGGGAGGGATCGGGAGGCGGGCCCTACAGCGGGTACAGACTACCACTCCCAAGTCCGCCCTGGGCTTAAGGGCTGGGCGGCCAAAGAGGCTTAACGCGCAAGGTATTATGGGACTCGTAGTCTTTGTTCCCTTCAGTTCTTTGGAGGCGGGGAGTTCCTGTTTTATGTAAATACCCGGCCCTTCCAAACCCTACTCCCTTTCCTCCCTTTCCCTCCCCCTACGTTCTTTCGCCGAGTTTGAAATTCCCGCAGAGCAGGCGCCCGAGGCCGGAACCCTCGCGAGAACTCAGGTCTCCGCGCCGCGATCTCTTGTCTCCCACTTCCCCGCCCCTCCCCGCCTCTCCCCTCCCTCCCCTCCCCGGTGAGTGGGACTCCGTGTGTCTTTCGGGGGTAATGCGCAAAGCCGGGCCTGCACTGCCGGAGCGGAGGAGGCAGAGGCAGAGTTGCGTTGGGAAGGACCCGGAACCGCGGCGCAGGCAGTGGCTGCGTTTTACGCGCTGAGCGGTCGGCCGGTCTGCAGCCGGCGAAGGCGCTCGCGGGGTTGGGGGTGTGTGGATCTGAGCTGGCCGGGGCGGTCGCAGGCGGAGGCCCGCGAAGAGGCAAGCGGCTTCCGCGGAGCGGAGGTGAGCGCGCCCTGCCGGTGGCGGCCGTGTCTCCCGGGAGATGCTGTGACGGACTCGCGCGGGAGGAGCTCGCGCCTCGCCTCGCGCGCCCCACTGGACTCTGCGGCCGCGGCGGCTCGGTCACCCGCCCTTCTCTGGTAGGGGGAAGGGAAGCAGGGGGTTGGGCCGGGGCGGCGGAGGGTGGGTCGGCGCGGCCTGGGCCCGGAGCCGCGGCCCGGCTTCTCCCGCCGCGCCTGGCCCGCCGGGCCCTCCTCGCGCCGGGCCTAGGCCATGCTTATGGCCGTTCAGCGCGCAGCGGCGGCCGGGCTCGCGGAGCCGGCGCGAGGAAACCAAGGCGGGCGTTGGCGGGTGCGGCACCCTCTAAAGCTCCGGGAGTTTGTTATATAACCTCCTTCTCGGCCGAGCGGCGGCACATGGCGGCGGAGAGGCGCCTCGGGGTCCTACCCCCGCGCCTAACGCGCCTGCAGCCGGGTCCTCACTCTGTCCGGGCGGGCCTGGACCGCGGCGCCTCCTCCCCACGGTCTTCCGATGCGGTTGAGACCTTGGCGAGCTTCTCCCCTGGGCATCCTGCTGGTACTTTGGATCTCTGTTACGTTGCTGGGTGCTCCGCATGCTGCCGGGCATGGCTATGATGAGTCTCGGGCGGAGAAGTTTGACCGGTGATTTGAAAAGTGCAGTGAATTGGTCTGATAAAGGGGATTTAAAATAACTGTACATCTTGGAGTAGCTATTAATTTGCCTTGCCTGTGCCATCTGGAAACTTGAGGACGATGACTTTTGTTACTCGTTGACTGTTTTGGGGGGACGTGGGGAGGTTAATTTGTTCTCATAAGCTAGTGAGGTTCAAACTAGCCGTCATTATGTTTTTTCAGATAGGCAGTTTGAGAACGTAATTGATAAGAACCTGGATCCTTTAGAATAAAATACAGGTCTCTTGGAAATCTTACCTTCAGTTTATCCTTAAAATTAAAGAGACAGTAGATTTTAAGAACTTTAGTGCTCTTTCATTGATTGAGTCTGGGAAGAGAGAAGAAATTAGGATCGATTTACTGATTTTGGAGGATTTGACTATGGATGATAAGCCCAGCTCAAGTTAATGTCTTCAGGATGCTCGTGTGTTAAAGTGCAATGGGAAGCCTGCACTCTCCCCATACTTTAATTTTTGATTCTGATTTTTCAATAATCTAGTTCCAAAATGTCACCATTTCGCAAACAGCAATAATTATTAATTATTTTTTTTTAATTTCAAAGATTGTTATACAGCACTTTTGGGATGGTCATATATTTATTTTTAATTTTAAGAAGTTAAGGCTTGTTTCTTTCCTAATTTTAAAAAATTCCCGGAGATTTTTCACTTTTTTCTTCAGAATAGTTTCATTTCCCTCGCTGAGGTCATCGGTCTCAACAATAAATCTTGTCTACTGTCCACCCTCAACTCTTCACAGATGTATGCTTCAGCTATTCTAGAATCATCCCCAGTCCTGGGCCCGTTTTCTTGAAGATGTGCTTTGATGTTCCTTCGCCCCTGTCCTTCAGCCTGGAGTGCCATCTCTGCCTTTTCAAAGTTGCACGCGTGCTCAGTCACTTCACCCCGTGTCCGACTCTTTGTGACCCCCGTAGACTGGGACCTGCCAGGTTCCTCTGTCCATGGGATTCTCCAGGCAAGAATACTGAAGTGGATTACCATTTCCTCCAGCGGCTCTTCCTAACCCGGGGATCGAACCCGGGGTTATGTCTTATGTCTCTCGCATTGGCACTAGCGCCATTTTCACCTTTCAAATCCTCCTTCGCTTAAATGCCATCTTTTCTATATACTTTCATTCCTCTGTATCCCACTTCTTCCCTGGGATCTCACAGAGTATATACCTTTATTGCAGGATTTATTTTCATGGTTTATTATGTATCTCCTAGAATGTAAACTCCTTGAGGTCAGGAAGTAGGTCATCTTTGTGCCTTTGTATTGCCTCCCCAACGCAACATTTTAAAAGTAGTTGGTGTTTGATAATTGTTTAAGTTTGAAAGAACAGCTACTAAACGACTGGAAGTTTCTGGATCTGTGGATAGTTCACATTTATATCATAATTTTTAGTCTTTTTTAAAAAGTAAAAATGCATGCAGAACGTTTTGTAGAAATGTTTGCTCAGTATATGCTGCAATACAGTTGTTGAACAACTAGTTTAAAGTTTTATTTTATTTTCTGTGGTGGAGCTCCGGAGCTTTCTAGGATGAGTGTATTTCACATAGCTGAGTTTTGGTATTGTGTCAGTATCCTTCCCAGTACCTTTGCAGAGTTTGCTTTGCTTCTTAATATTGAAACAATGTTTATTTACTTAAAAGTAAGTTAGATCCAATATTGAGTTTCTTCTTTTTAATACACTTTGTTTTTTAAAGCAGTTTTAAGTGGAAGGCACAGAGATTTCCAGTATTTGCTTTCCCTGCTCCGATTCATGCATACATTTCCCCATTATCAGCATCCGGTAGTAGACTGGAACATTTGTTACAATTGATGAACCTGAATTAACACATCATCACCCAAAGTCCCTACTTTACCTTACTCTTCATCCTTGTTGGTGTAAATTGTCTGGGTTTGGAATGTATAATGGCATGTGTCTACCATTATAGTATCATTCAGAGTAGTTTTCACCCCCCTAGAAATCCTCTGTGCTCCCCTGTCTTTCCCTCCCTCTCTGTTAACCCCTGGCAACCACTGATCTTTTTGTCTCCATAGTTTTACCTTTTTCAGAATTGTCCTGTAATTGGAATCAGGCACTGTGTAGCCTTTTCAGATGGACTTTCTTCACTTTATAATTCAAATTTAAGCTTTTTCCAAGTCTTTTCTTTGCTTGATAACTCATTTCTTTTCAGCCCTGCATAATATTCCGTTGTTTGGATGTGCCACTATTTATCCATTCACCTACTGAAGTACATTTTGATTATTTCCAGGTTTTGACAATTATTAATAAAGATATCCATGTGCAGGTTTTTGTGTTTTAGGTAAGTTTTACCTAACTCCTTTGGGTAAGTATCAGGGAGCATGATCGCTGGATCTTACAGTAAGAATATGTTTAGTTTTGTAAGAAACTGCCCAGTTGTCTTCCAAAGTGGCATTGGACCAGTTTGCACTCCCAGCATCAGTGACTGAGAATTCCTGTTACTCCACATTCCCACCAGTGTTTAGCTGTTGTCAGTGACTGGATTTTGGTCATTCTAAGTATGTAGCGGTACATCGTTGTTTGAATATGCATCTTTCTGATGACATAAGATGTGGGACATCTTTTCATGTGCCTATTTGCCATCTGTATATCTTCGCTAATGAAGTGGCTGTTAATATCTTTGGCCATTTTTTAATTGGGTTGTTTTCTCGTTGGGTTTCAAGAATATTGAGTTTTTTAAAATTGATTTTGTTATTCAACATGTCAATTCTTGCCTTGCTAGTATCTTACCATCATAATTTATGACATGTTTAAGACCTGTTGTAAGGCATTGTGACCCTCTGGAATTCATAGGAATAAGATACGATTTTTGCTTTTTGGGAATTCATAGTGTTCTGGGGAAGACTGACAAATATAAATAGTGGATTTCAAAAATCATTTTTAGGATTGCTAACATAAATGTGGAAAGGAATGAGCTCAGAAATGAGATTAAATAGGAACGGATTGATTTACCCAGACCACACTGGGAATCTAGTTCTTAAATGATGTGTGGGGCTTTGGCAGATGGAGATGGAGGAAGGAACCACATAAACAGAAGAATGAATATGCTAGTGAAGGAAGGGCCTTGGGGAGACACACCTGTGAAGATAAATGCCAGATTGTGGAGGACTTTGATTACCTGTGGCTGAAGATGTTAGTCTTTATATGCAGTAGAGGAGTCATTGGAGGTTTTTGAGAAGGGAGTGACAATCCATCTATGCTTTATCGAGAAAATAAAATTTTCATTGACATTAGGCAGTGTTCCTGTTCTGCTTATCTGGAACTTGGAAGAAGTTGAAAGTTTGTAAAGTACTTTTTAGAAGTTTTTTAGAAGTTTGTAAGTACTTTTTAGAGGTTGGCAATTATGTCATCAAGGCTAGGATTCTACCTGATTTTGTACAGTACTGAACGTAGCTGCTTGATGTGTTTTTGTGAAGATATATGTATAGATAGATATACATACATATGTAGACATAGATGTCTTTATATAAGATGTTCTTTCTAATATACTTTTTAGAAGTTCTCTTTAGTGTACTTAAAATGTTAAAAATTCACACTGTAAATTCAGTATCTGAAAGGTCCTGAAGCCAGAAACCAGTTTTTGCCCTGTATTTTCAAAATGCTTGTGTGCTCAGTTGTGTCCGACTCTTTCAACCCCACGGACTGTAGCCTGCCAGGCTCCTCTGTCCATGGAATTTTCCAGGCAAGAATGCTGGGGTGGGTTGTCATTTACTTTTCCGGGGAATCGTCCCAACCCAGGCATTGAACCCACGTCTCCTCTTATCTCCTGTGTTACAGTTCGATTCTTTACCACTGAGCCCTCATAGAGGCCCATCACCAGTTCAAAGACTAACTTCTGAATTTGGAAAACTTTTTCTTTCAGTGAACATTTTTTTGAACTCCTTTTGTGTCACAATTGACCAATTTGTTGTCAGGAAATGACCCTCTTTATTCCTGATAATATTTTTTGCTCTGAATTCTACTTTGGTGTTAATAAGTTGCTTCTGTTTTTTTTTTTTTTTCATTAATGTTAGCATGATTCATCTTCCGTTATTTACTTTTAACCTATCTAGGCTTTTTATTTTGGAGAAGGCAATGGCACCCCACTCAAGTACTCTTGCCTGGAAAATCCTGTGGACGCAGGAGCCTGGTAGGCTGCAGTCCATGGGGTCTCTAAGAGTCGAATACGACTGAGCGACTTCACTTTCCGTTTTCACTTTCATGCACTGGAGAAGGAAATGGCAACCCACTCCAGTGTTCTTGCCTGGAGAATCCCAGGGACAGGGGAGCCTAGTGGGCTGTCGTCTATGGGGTCGCACAGAGTCGGACAGGACTGAAGTGACTTAGCAGCAGCAGCAGGCTTTTTATTTAAACTTGGTCTTATTTTTTTGTCCAATCTGACTGGTCTTTGCTTTTTAACCAGAATATTAATGTCATTTTGTTATTCTAACTAGTGATGTAATATGGTAGGTTTCAGTCTACTGTCTTCCTATTTTTTTGTCTCATTTTTCTTTTCTTTTTTTAATATATTGGGATATAGTTGATTGCTTCCCTGGTGGCTCAGATGGTAAAGAATCTGCCTGCTCTGCGGGAGACCTGAGTCCGATCCCTGGGTAGGGAAAATCACCTGGAGAAGGGAATGGCTTGCTGCTGCTAAGTCACTTCAGTCGTGTCCAACTCTGTGCGACCCCATAGATGGCAGCCCACCAGGCTCCCCCGTCCCTGGGATTCTCCAGGCAAGAACACTGGAATGGGTTACCACTCCAGTATTCTGGCATGGAGAATTCCATGGACAGAGGAGCCTGGCAGACTACAGTCCATGGGGTCGCAAAGAGTCGGACAGGACTGAGCGACTTTCACGCACTCAGAGTTGATTGACAATGTTGTGCTAGTTTCAGGTGTACAGCAAAGCGATTCAGTTATACATGTGTCTATTTCAGATTCTTCTCCCACTCAGCTATTTGTTCTTTCTCTCTTTATATTATCTTTTGGGTTTTACTTTTATAAGGATATTTTATCTTTCATTGGCTTATACTTATTTCCGTGTGTTGTGTGTGTGTGTGTGAGGTTTCTAGTGTACATCTTTAAATTATTACAGTCTGTCTTTAATCAGTATAGTATTTACAGTATAAGAACCTTGTAGCAGTATGTTCCTCTCCAGACCTTTCTCCTGTTTTGTCATTTGTTTCCCTTGTATTATAAATGTTACGAACTCCTGCTTTAAATAGATGATTGTCTTTTGTTTTCTTTTTTGATGATTGTCTTTTAAAGAGATTTACAAATAAGGGAAAAAAGTGTTTTGACGGTTTTGGTTGTCTGTATTTTTTTACGTAGATACCAGTTTCTGTCTGAAAGAATTCTTTTAACATTCCTTGTGGTGCAGATCTGCTGGTGATGATCTCCTCAATGCTCCTATGTCCAAAAGGTCTTTATTTTACCTTCATTTTTAAAAGATAGTTTCACTGGATATAGAATTCTAGGTTCACAACTTGCTTTTTTCACAACTTAAAATACATTACTCCACTGTTCCTTGCTTGCAGTGTTTTCAGTGAGACTTCTTTGAATTATCTTTGTTCCTCTGCAGTGTGCTACTTTAAGATTTTTTTCTTTCTCCCCTGGTTAGGATGTATCTTGGTGCAGTTTCCTCATGTTTCACATGCTGGAGGTTTACTGACCTTTTTGATTTGTTGCTTTGTTGAGTTCAGTTTCTCAGTCATGTCTGACTCTTTGTGAACCCCATGGACTGCAGCATGCCAGGCTTCCCTGTCCATCACCAACTCCCAGAATTTGCTCAAACTCATGTCCATTGAGTCAGTGATTCCAACCAAACATCTAGTCCTCTGTCATCCCCTCCTCCTGCCCTCAATCTTTCCCAGCATCAGGGTCTTTTCTAATGAGTGAGTTGTTTGCATCAGGTGGCCAGAATATTGCAGCTTCAGCTTCAGCATAAGCCTTCCAATGAATATTCAGGACTGATTTCCTTTAGGATTGATTGGTTTGATCTCCTTGCAGTCCACAGGACTCTCAAGAGTCTTCTCCAACACCACAGTTCAAACGCATCAATTCTTTGGTGCTCAGCTTTCTTTGTGGTCCAACTCTCACATCCATACATGACTACTGGAAAAAAACATAGCTTTAACTAGATGGACTTTATTGGCAAAGTAATGTCTTTGCTTTTTAATATGCTGTCTAGGTTTGTCATCGGAAAAGGCCATGGCACCCCACTCCAGTACTCTTGCCTGGAAAATCCCATGGGCGGAGGAGCCTGGTAGGCTGCAGTCCATGGGGTCGCTAAGAGTCGGACACGACTGAGCGACTTCACTTTCACTTTTCACTTTCATGCATTGGAGAAGGAAATGGCAACCCACTCCAGTGTTCTTGCCTGGAGAATCCCAGGGACCGGGGAGTCTGGTGGGCTGCCATCTATGGGGTCGCACAGAGTCGGACACGACTGAAGTGACTTAGCAGCAGCAGGTTTGTCATAGCTTTTCCTCCAAGGAGCAAGCGTTCCTTCTGCAGTGATCTTGGAGCCCAAGAAAATAAAGTCTGTCACTGTTTCCATTGTTTCCCTATTTGCTTGCCATGAAGTAATGGGACTGGATGCCATATTCTTAGTTTTCTGAATGTTGAGTTTTGAGCCAGCTTTTTCAGTGTCCTCTTTAACTTTCATCAAGAGGCTCTTTAGTTCCTTTTTGCTTTCTACCATAGAGTGGTGTTATTTGCATATCTGAGGTTGTTAATATTTCTCCCGGCAATTTTGTTTCCAGCTTGTGCTTCATCCAGCCTGGCAGTTCACATGATATACTCTGCATATGAGTTAAATAAGCAGGGTGACATTATACAACCTTGATGTACTCCTTTCCCAATTTGGAACCAGTCTGTTGTTCTATGTCTGGTCCTAACTGTTGCATCTTGACCTGCATACAGATTTCTCAGGAGGCAGGTAAGGTGGTTTGGTATTCTCATCTCTTTAAGAATTAGCCACAGTTTATTGTGATCCACACAGTCAAAGGCTTTGGTGTAGTCAAATAAAGCAGAAATAGATGTTTTTCTGAAACTCTTGCTTTTTCCATGATCCAGTGGATGTTGGCAATTTGATCTCTGGGTGCTCTGGCTTTTCTAAATCCAGCTTGAACATCTGGAAGTTCACGGATCATGTACCGTTGAAGCCTGGCTTGGAGAATTTTGAGCATCACTTGGCTAGCATGTGAGATGGGTGCAATTGTGCGGTAGTTTGAACATTCTTTGGCATGGCCTTTCTTTGGGATTGGAATGAAAACTGACCTTTTCCAGTCCTGTGGCCACTGCTGAGTTTTTCAAACTTGTTGTCATATTGAGTGAAGCACTTTCACAGCACTGTCTTTTAGGATTTGAAATAGCTCAATTGGAATTCATCACCTCCATTAGCTTTGTTTGTAGTGATGCTTCCTAAGGCCCACTTGACTGTGCATTCCAGGGTGTCTGGCTCTAGGTGAGTGATCATACCATCGTGGTTATCTTGGTCATTAAGATCTTTTTTGTATAGTTCTTCTGTGTATTCTTGTCACCTCTTCAGATCTTCTGCTTCTGTTAGGTCCATACTGTTTCTGTCCTTTATTGTGCCCATCTTCGCATGAAATATTCTGTTGGTATCTCTGATTTTCTTGAAGAGAGCTCTGCTACTGCTGCTAAGTCGCTTCAGCCGTGTCCGACTCTGTGCGACCCCATAGACGGCAGCCCACCAGGCTCCTCCATCCCTGGGATTCTACAGGCAAGGAGACTGGAGTAGGTTGCCATATCCTTCTCCAGTGCATGAAAGTGAAGTCGCTCAGTCGTGTCTGACTCCCAGCGATCCCATGGACTGCAGCCTACCAGGCTCTTGTGTCCATGGGAGTTTCCAGGCAAGAGTACTGGACTGGGTTGCCAGTGCCTTCTCTGTGAAAAGAGCTCTGTTCTTTCCCATTGTTTTGTTTTCCTCTGTTTCTTTGCATTGATCACCAAGGAAGGCTTTCTTATCTGTGCTTGCTATTCTTTGGAACTCTTCATTCAGATGGGTATATCTTTCCTTTTCTCCTTTGCCTTTTGCATCTCTTCTTTTCTCAGCTATCTGTAAAGCCTCCTCAGACAACCATTTTGCCTTTTTGCATTTTTTTTTGGGGGGGATGGTCTTGATCACCACCTCCTATATGGTGTCACAAACCTCCATCCGTAGTTCTTCAGGCACTCTGTCTATCAGATCTAGTCCCTTGAATCTATTTGTCACTTCCACTGTATAATGGTAAGGGATTTGATCTAGGTCATACCTGAATGTTCTAGTGGTTTTCCCTACTTTCTTCAATTTAAGTCTGAATTTTGCAATAAGGAGTTCATGATCTGAGCCACAGTTAGCTCCCAGTCTTGTTTTTGCTGACACTATATAGCTTCTCCATCTTCTGCTGCAGATAATATGATCAGTCTGATTTCAGTATTGACCATCTGGTGATGTCTGTGTGTAGAGTTGTCTCTTGTGTTGTTCGAAGAGGATGTTTGCTATGACCAGTGAGTTCTCTTGGCAAAACTCTGTTAGCCTTTGCCCTGCTTCATTTTGTACTCCAAGGCCAAACTTGCCTGTTACTCCAGGTATCTCTTGACTTCCTGCTTTTGCATTCCAGTTCCCTGTGATATAAAGGACATCTTTTTTTCTTGTTAGTTCTAGATGGTTTTGTAGGTCATAGTTTTCATCAAATTGAGGAAGAATTTGGCCATTAGTTTTCCAGATATTTCCGTCTTCTCCTTTTGGCGATTCCTAATACATGTATTAGGTCACTCAGATTGTCTCATAGCTCACTGATGGTCTCTCCTTTCTCTCCTCACCCCAGTCCTTTTTTCTTACTGTGCCTCATTTTAGTTTCCACTATGGGTGTTTAAGTTAACTAATACTTTCTGTGTCTAATCTGTTAATCCCATCCAGTGTATTTTCTCATTGCTAGAAATTTGATTTAGACTTTTGATATCTTCCACATCTTTCCTTAATGTTTTCATGCTTTGCTCTATCTTGTTGGATGTAGGGACTCTAGCTAGAATAACCGATTTACGTTTCTTATCCAGTAATTCTAACTTCTCTGTGATTTCTAGGTCTGTTTTGATTTTTTTTTTCCACTAAAGGGTCATGTTTGCTGTTTCTTTGGATATTTGCCATTTTTCAATTGGATGCCAGACACTGTGAATTTTATTTTCCTGAGTACTGGATATTTTTGCAGTCATTTATATATTCTTGAGCTTTGTTTGAGCTTTGTTGAGTTTCTCGGGAACAATTTTCTTCTTTTGAGGCTGGCTTGTTTTAGACCAAAACAGCCTTTAAACAGGGCCTAATTTTTCTCCCCACTGCTGAAGCAGTCAATACCTTTCTGAGTACTCTACTCAGTGCCCATGTGTTAGGTTTTTTTCCCACTCTGGAGTTATACCTGGGCCTGTGAACATTTTGTGGATCATTCCTTGGTCTCTGGTACTTTCCTTATACACTTATGCTAATCATATTGAGATTCAGGGCAACCCACCGCAGATCTCTGAGTTCTTTGTGTGGCCCTTTGTAGTACAGTTATTCTACCCTGTGAATTCTAGCCACCTTTGGAGTTCTCAGTCCTGTTTCAATTCAAGGAGACCCTTGGGCCTTATTTGGGTTCTCTCTCAGCTCTGTGTCCTGGATTCTCTCCATACACAGTAACATGGGACAGTCCTAGAGGTCATCTTGTTTTTCTTCCCTGTGCTACCTATTGTCCTGTTTCTGGACAACTTGTGTTCATATATTTTGTTTCTTTTTTTTTAAGGTGGGAGAATATATTGGGAATGGAAATGACAATTCTATTCTTGAATATTATGACTGAGCCATTTCTTCTACATCATGCTTGTTTTTTTAATTAAAAAGAGCATAACAGAAAATACATCCAGCCTGAGAAATGAACATTTATTATATTTCATTTTCAAAAAATTGATTATTGTGCACCTGTCATGAGTTTTAGAATCACTTTGTGAAAGTCTTCTAAAAATTCTGTTAGGGTAATGTTGATTGAATTGTAGTGATCATGGAACTTTTTTGCTTAATGGCCATAAACACTCCACTGATTACACTTTGGGTAAAGCTACCCAGAGTGTTTGGAATTTTGAAGGTTTTAGCTCTAGAGAAATGATTTTGGTTTCAAGTTTAATAGGAAAAATGTATTCACTTCAGTTTACCATTAAATTCTTTCAAATCAAGGCTATAAAAGGCCATCAGAGGTGAAATCTCATAACAATGAGATTGTAGCCTACCCTACCTAAATTGGTGTAAAATTTTCTTTGGTACTAAAATGTTTAGAAGAGGGATATAATCAATTTCTGAAAACAATGCTTTCAGCATCTAAACTTGAACCTAGGATGTCACGTAAATATAAGATGTTAATATAAGAGGCTAATGAATGGACAGTACTTTTCACTGACTATATGTTACAGTAATAATAGTTTAATTTATGTTTGATTATACTTTGGATCTGTTTTGGATAAAAAAAATTCCACGTTTAATGACTGGGAAATCTCAAACATAACTTTTTTTTTAGTTTTTTGAGTTAATGCTAACAAACATGTTTTTTGAGTTAGTTGGTTAGACTTTTGTCTAGAAAATAGCATTTATAGCCTGAATAGAAAATTGTAGCTCATGTTTTATTAACTTTCTGAGTAACCTTTTCAAATCTGTTTTTTCTTTTCACAGAAATTGGTAGTGGGGCTGAGTACTTGCCAATTATAGAATGACCAGAAAGAACAGGAGACTGGAGATCAAAAGACCAATAGTCTAGTATGCAGAAATTTATTTATTTGTAAAATGAGTGGGTTTTATTGACAGTTTGGATTGCATGGTAAAGGGTGGAAAAATAAACCATTTATTATGTAGTTAGTCAATATTCTTTGCCCCCTCTAGTGAAACTGGTAGGGTTAAGGTAAGTAAGATCGGATCTGTCCCCTAAAGAATTTTCTAGTTGGGGATACAAAGAGTCAGTTACAGAGTGTGACAAGTGCCATCCGTGATAGGGGAAGTACCAGGTTCATCAGGAGCAAACAGAATTGTGACTTAACCTGGGCAAGGAAGGTTTTCTTTGTTTTTTGAAGAATGATTGTTTAAACGAAGTCCTCAAAGTTTCTGCGTAGTGATGGAATCATTAACCCAGAGAAGAAACAGAAGAACAGAAACAAATCCGTAGAGAGGAGGGAGAAAGATTGTTTCATCTTGGAAGCGTTGACTGAGGGGTCGTGGTGGCAGCGACATAGGGAAGGAATGTGGTATTGCTGTCTTACAGTATTTGAAGCCTGGATTTCTTTCTTCTGATGACCCGATACGATGAGCTGATGATGAGATAGAGGGTATAGCATGGCGTTTCCCTTTTCTTTTTTCAAGAAGAGTGACGTTTTATTAATTTTTATCTGTCTCTGCTCAGTCTTAGTGATGGCACTCGGGATCTTCGGTCTGTGGTTGTGGCTTGTGGGATATAGTTCTCAGACCAGGAATCTTTAACCTGGGCCCTCTGCATTGGGAGCTCGGGGTCTCTCTGCCACTGGACCACCAGGGAAGTCCCAAAATGGCATTTTCTTGATTGTTAAGTGAATATTGATACTAGTTTGATTGGCGCCTTCTTCCCATCTTAGGTTATATAAATATCTCCTGTATTTTCAAAGTTTTATTTTTATTTTAGATTTTTTTAAAAAGTCTTTAATTATTGATTTTATAAAAATGAAAGACATTTAAAAAAATTGAAGCCATATCAAAACTTATAAAGAGAAGAACAAATCACCTCAAAGTAAATAGTGCTAATGTTGTATTTCAGACATCGCTGTAGCCAGATATACCAATAGAGGATTTCATAGAGAAGTGAAATAGACTGTAAATGTCACTTTTTAGAAAGATTTCACATACAGAATAGTTTTATGAAATGAATAAAATTAAAATGTTATTTTTTAGAAAATTAATTTTATAAGAAAAGCTGAAAGAACAGGAACTTAGTAATTTCCTGCATTTAGTAATTTATGATAATTCCTTTAACACATCAATCATTTCTTTCTAAAGGTGATAGTTTTGGTTTGGTTTGGTTTTTAAGAAAGAGCTTTTAAGCATGCGCATGCTCAGTGTTTCAGTTGTGTCTCTGCGGCCTCTCAGTCTCTTTGTGTGTCTCAGAGTTGTGACTCTTTGTGGCCTCATGGATTCTAGCCCTCCAGGCTCCTCTGTCCATGGGATTATCCAAGCAAGAATACTGGAGTGGCTCGCCATTTGTTCCTCCAGGGGATCGTCCCAACGAAGGATTGAATCCGCGTCTCCTGCATTAGCGGGTGGATTCTTTACCACTGAGCCACCTGGGAAGCCCTGTCTTTTAATGATGTTTGTTAACTATTGTTTTGCCATAGGTTTTGGTTTGGTAGTATTGATTTTATTTTCTGAGAATGGCTTGAGCTGAGTGTTAGAATTGTGTGTAGTCCCTGCTTGGGAACCTTGTACCTTGTAAAATGACTCGTACCAGGTTGATATCATTCTCCAGCCAGGGACTCTCCTTTGGACATTAATGCCTTTCTCCCAGGAAAGTAGCACAGTGCCCTGGAAAATGGCACTCTAATGAGGTCCAGGGCTTTCCTGATTGCTCAGTTGGTAAAGAATCTGCCTGCAATGCAGGAGACCCCTGTTCAATTCCTGGGTTGGGAATATCTGCTGGAGAAGATTTAGGAGGTCCAGTGTATATAGTATGTAATGAGAGGCTTTTTGATCTGGTGTTTTTCTCGGATTATCTATATTCACCCTTTTAATTTACTCCTTTCCAAACTGAAGAATATTCAGATGCTATGGATTTTTTAACTAATCTTTTTTCTTCTGTACTGTTTCATTCTGTACACATACACATATACTTTTATTCATTTTGTAGATATTAGAGGAGTGTTTAGCAGTATGTGTGTGGATGACTTGTATAACTTTACTCTACCAATGTGTAGCTTCTTTGCTGGAAATGAGTAGCAGATTGTCTCAGTAACTTTAATTGAGTAGTCCATACTTATGCTCTGGTTTGAAATATCCAAATATCACCTAAATTTTTGTGGTTTTGCATCTAAATTACCCTGTTTCCGTGACCTGTTTGTCCATTACTAGCATATTATAATTATTACAGTTCATCTATTTACCATTACTTTGACACATCATTGTTTTTGTATCTTAGAAGTTGTGTTTGATCATTATTCTATCTGAAACCTGCCTTTAGAATTCCGTTTAAGGAGGATATGTTTGTGTAAAACTTAAAGTTTTTGTCAAAAAATGTGTTTTCATATTTATTTGGGGGGATGATTTCAGTGATATATAAATTATATGTTGACAACCATTTTTGCTTAGAATTTTAAACATATTCCAGACTTCCGATTTCCGCTGTTGTTGAAAAGTCACTTATTTTTATTTGATCTAGAATTAATACTCTTCTTGATTTCAGAGAATTTGTCTCTACAAATCTGGGAAATGTCTTTTAGAATATTGTCTCTTCCTTACTGTTAGTATTATATTTTGGGGGATTCGGAATAAACATACATTAGATTCTTTCCCCCCTATATAGTCTGTAACTTTTAAATACTCATTTCTGTCTCTTGTGCTACAGTTTTCTCTCTACAGCTTTTCTTATCTTTTGAGTTTGTTTTTGTTGACTTCAGTTCAGTTGCTCAGTCGTGTCTGACTCTTTGCGACCCCATGAATCGCAGCACGCCAGGCCTCCCTGTCCATCACCATCTCCCGGAGTTCACTCAAACTCACGTCCATCGAGTCGGTGATGCCATCCAGCCATCTCATCCTCTGTCGTCCCCTTCTCCTCCTGCCCCCAATCCCTCCCAGCATCAGAGTCTTTTCCAATGAGTCACCTCTTCGCATGAGGTGGCCAAAGTATTGGAGTTTCAGCTTTAGCATTGTTCCTTCCAAAGAACACCCATGACTGATCTCCTTTAGAATGGACTAGTTGGATCTCCTTGCAGTCCAAGGGACTCTCAAGAGTCTTCTTCAACACCACAGTTCAAAAGCATCAATTCTTCGGCGCTCAGCTTTCTTCACAGTCCAACTCTCACATCCATACATGACTACTGGAAAAACCATAGCCTTGACTAGATGGACCTTTGTTGGCAAAGTAATGAATGTCTCTGCTTTTAAATATGCTATCTAGGTTGGTCATAACTTTTCTTCCAAGAAGTAAGCGCCTTTTAATTTCATGGCTGCAGTCACCATATGCAGTGATTTTGGAGCCCCCCAAAATAAAGTCTGACACTGTTTCCACTGTTTCCCCATCTATTTGCCATGATGCCATGATCTTTGTTTTCTGAATGTTGAGCTTTAAGCCAACTTTTTCATTCTCCTCTTTCACTTTCATCAAGAGGCTTTTTAGTTCTTCTTCACTTTCTGCCATAAGGGTGGTGTCATCTGCATATCTGAGGTTATTGATGTTTCTTGATTCCAGCTTGTGCTTCTTCCAGCCCAGCGTTGACTTAAGTAGGTACAAAATAATTATTTGTTGAGTGGGTACAAAAGAATATTTGTAAATAACAAAGAAGTATGGTACAAAGAATACCTATGTGCTCACTACCACGTTTTAGAAAAAGAAAGCTAATTCCTTGAAGTCCCTTATGTATTCCTCTTCATTCCAGTCCCCTGTCTCTCCTCTCACTTTGTGTTTATGGTATCCTGTGTTTTATTCAGTTTTGCTACATGAGTTTGTATTCTTAGACAATATTTTGTTTAGTTTTGCAGTCTTTTAAACTTTATGTAGGGCTTCCCTAATAGCTCAGTTGTAAGTGTAATTCTGCATGTATTTCCTCTACTTTTAATATACCTTGATGTTGGTCCGTATTGTTGCTTTGTAGCTGCTACATTCTCACTGCTCCATTGAGGTTTTTTCCCCCTTGAGTTCTGAATTTTACTTATTTCATTTTTCATTCCAGCAGTTCTTCCCCTGTTCCCCAAATCTATTTGACCAATTTTCATTGTAATTTTTAGTTTATTCCTCATTAGCAAGCTAAATCTTTGGTTTCTTTAAACCTATTAAACATACTTTTTTTTATTCTCTTATTTCAGTATCTGAATGAAGTCTTTGATAGGTTAATTCTGCTTGCTATTGATCATGATATCCTTGTTTTGTTATTTTGACTGTAAGTTCATTTTCTGTGAAACTTCATCTTTGAGAACTCCTCTGAGATTCCAGAAAATATTTAGTAGTTTCTGTGGGTTGCTTGGAGCATTACCAGCCTGAAACTACTTTATATGATATTTTTCACCAGAGTATTTTCTAGTACCATGCCTTGAATTCTGGCTACTAATTTGTATGAAGGGGAATTTTCTTTTTCTTGTGTAGAAACTTTCAGTGGTGGTCAAAATGAACTGCTCCCTCTCCTGCACAGAGAGTGTTTCTATCACTCACCTATATGCTGATGGATGATACAGCCCTATGGAGTTTAATGGGGTTGGGGTTCGGGGGGAGACCCTTAGCTTCCGTTGGCTTTGTTAGCCCTAAGGTTATTTTCCTTTGGACCTTAGGATGCTCAAAACAAGATTAGGGTCACCAGGACTATATTTAGTAGCTAACCTTCAAGATCCAAGCCAGCTTATATATCTTGCAAAATTCCTACTGTTTCTACATTTGGATTTGCCAGTAATCATTCAAAAAGATACTTTCATAGTTCAGCCATCATTTTTTCTTGTTTAAGTGGGAAAGTCATTTAGGACTTTCTAGTCTTCTGTATACTGGAAATGAAAGACAATTTTTTTTTCTATCCAGTTAAAGACATATACCACACTCAATTCCTGAGGTTACTGTGAGTTTGGCATTTTTCCTGGACTTTCTCCTGTTTTACTGTGGTGGTAATTTTTCTAAAACAATATCATTTTTATCCTGTTTTGTGTGTGAAGTGCTTTTTGAGAGTGAATGTAGCAATAGGATTAATTAAATTGAACCCAGTCTTCAAAGAACCTGTGTAGGATTCATGTATATCCTTAGGACATCTGGTTTAAAGAATCTTTACTCTCTTCAGGCTGTTTGGGAAATACTTTCTTAGAGAATATCCCAGACCTAGAAGCACATAATATGTATTTCATAATCAGATTTTAGTTTCAGTTTATTTACTTTTGTATGTTATCATTTTCTTTTTCTTTTCTTTTTCTCCTTCTGGCTAGAGATGATGAAATGTCTTATGCGACAAATATATCATAATAATCTTACTTTAAAAATTATTTGCAGTGGAAGTATGCGAGACCTAACAGCGCAGGTGACTAGTGGTCTTCTGAAGTTCCCAGAAGTGACTATCCAAGCCCTTGGAGAAGATGAAATAACATTAGAATCTGTGCTTCGTGGAAAGTTTGCTGCAGGTAAAATAATGTTAATGAAAATTTACTTATTTGATGTGTAAGATAAATAATAGTAAACATATATTGTGACTCCTTTAATGTGGAAGAAAAAAAAGCAGAACCTGCTTAGAGTGGTCTTATATGTAAGTATATTACATCTACAACTACATATGTAATAATTTCTACCTACTTGAGCACATTTTCATAGAATATCCTGGGATATTATAGTTCATTTTTCTTTATTACAATACCATATATTTGTTACCTTTTAGTATTGAGTATCTGCATTTAAAAAGTAGAAATAATGCATGGCTGGTTTTTCTTTATAATGAGGCAGTTTTACTGGTGATGAGTTTAGATTAGTACCTAAATAATCGTAAGGGTAGAAAAGGCTGATTGTAGTGCCCTGTGTGTGCATGCTCAGTCATGTCCGACTCTTTGCGACCCCATGGACTGTAGCCCACCAAGCTCCTCTGTCCGTGGATTTTTCCAGCAAAAATACTGGAGTGGGTTGCCATGCCCTCCCCCAGGGTATTTTCCCACCCAGAGATCAAACCTGCACTGATAGGTGGATTCTTTACCACTGAGCCACCAGGGAGGCCTGTAGTGCCCTAGGTGATAAAATATATTCAGGAAGTCTTACTTCTTAATTACATTAATCTGAACAATGTCTTAATAATGATCATGGTTTAAACTATGTAATATAGCAGAGAATTATACCAAACCATTAAATTATGGATTTCAGTCTAGTGAAATATATTGCAGACGTCTCTAAAAATGAGTGTGATAGCCACCCTTCCTAGCAGAAAGACAGTAAAACATATAGATTAGTAATTTAGCTATTTATGGAGCTGTTCTCTTGACTATTAAAGGTAATAACACTACTTTTGTTACATACTAGGCGCCATAACAACTTTTCATTGAGGGAGTGCTAGGTTTTTCTAATTACGCACTTTTCTTTGTAACTGAAAATCAAATAGGTTAAGTAATTTGGTCCCAGTACACAGAAAGCAAGTTGTAAAAATGAGCTTTGAACCCATGTTTTCTGGACCCCCCTGTGCCATGCTATTTTTTAAAACTATAACTTCTATCAGCTATAGTCTAGGATATACAGCCACCTATTTAGATGCGTGATTCAGTTCAGTTCAGTCGCTCAGTTGTGTCCTTGGTCATGTCCGACTCCTTGTGACTCCATGGACTTCAGCAGGCCAGGCCTCAACTTAGTAGTAAAAGTTACATTGTTCATCTAACTGTTGAAGGAGAAATTCCAGGGTCTCGTTCTTGATTCTTCACTTCCTATATATTATTCATCAGCAAGCAAATCCTTTTAGTTTTGCCTCTGAGATGAATCTCTAGTCAGTCCACTTTTTTTTTATTCATAGCCACCAACCAGGCATAGGTTATCATCTCCCTACTTCTGCTTTGCCCCAGCTTTTTTCCATTTGCTGCTTAGCAGCTGGACTGACATTTAAAAACATAAATCAGATTGTCACTGCCCTGCTTAAAATCCAGTTACTTTACATTGCATGCAGAATAAAATCCAGACTAGACTTGCCAGGGGCCATAAAGGGCTTCTGGTGTTTCCTATTATACTAGTTATATCTTGTCTCCTAGATTTTGAACTTTAAAGCGACAGAATATGTGTTATATTTTTCTAACTCCTGTAACATGTAGTTTAATTCTTAATGTATAATGTAGTAAAAATATGAGTTTGGGAGTTAAGGAGACTTGGGATCCACTTTTGGCTCTGGTTTTCATAGCTCCATGGGTTTTGGGCAAGTTAGTCATTCATACAGTTGTATGAAAGTTTAGTTGCCTTATTTCTGTATTGAAGTATAACAAGGAGTAATAAGATAATTTAAGCATATATATAAGCATCAGTTCAGTTCAGTCGCTCAGTCGTGTCCGACTCCCTGCGACCCCATGAATCACAGCATGCCAGGCCTCCCTGTCCATCACCATCTCCCGGAGTTCACTCAGACTCACGTCCATCGAGTCCATGATGCCATCCAGCCATCTCATCCTCGGTTGTCCCCTTCTCTTCCTGCCCCCAATCCCTCCCAGCATCAGTCTTTTCCAGTGAGTCAACTCTTCGCATGAGGTGGCCAAAGTACTGGAGCTTCAGCTTCAGCATCATTTCTTCCAAAGAAATCCCAGGGCTGATCTCCTTCAGAATGGACTGGTTGGATCTCCTTGTAGTCCAAGGGACTCTCAAGAGTCTTCTCCAACACCACAGTTCAAACGCATTAATTCTTCGGCGCTCAGCCTTCTTCACAGTCCAACTCTCACATCCATACATGACCACTGGAAAAACCATAGCCTTGACTAGACGGACCTTAGTCAGCAAAGTAATGTCTCTGATTTTGAATGTACTATCTAGGTTGGTCATAACTTTTCTTCCAAGGAGTAAGCGTCTTTTAATTTCATGGCTGCAGTCACCATCTGCAGTGATTTTGGAGCCCCCCAAAATAAAGTCTGACACTGTTTCCACTGTTTCCCCATTTATTTCCCATGAAGTGATGGGACCAGATGCCATGATCTTCGTTTTCTGAATGTTGAGCTTTAAGCCAACTTTTCCACTCTCCACTTTCATGTTCATCAAGAGGCTTTTTAGTTCCTCTTCACTTTCTGCCATAAGGGTGGTGTCATCTGCATATCTGAGGTTATTGATATTTATCCCAGCAATCTTGATTCCAGCTTGTGTTTCTTCCAGTCCAGCGTTTCTCATGATGTACTCTGCATATAAGTGAAATAAGCAGGGTGACAATATACAGCCTTGACGTACTCCTTTTCCTATTTGGAACCAGTCTGTTGTTCCATGTCCAATTCTAACTGTTGCTTCCTGACCTGCATACAGATTTCTCAAGAGGCAGGTCAGGTGGTCTGGTATTCCCATCTCTTGCAGAATTTTCCACAGTTTATTGTGATCCACACAGTCAAAGGCTTTGGCATAGTCATATTTAAGCATATAGCATCGTACCTTTACTGAATGGTTATTTGATTCTTATTGCAGTAGTTCAATTTATTTTACTGTTTTGAGGACACTGTTCTATAAATGCTTAGATTTCAATTTGAAGATAATGAGTTATAGATTATATATGTAACAGAGCTTACTGCTGTTTAGTTTTGTTGTATACAATATTAAAATAAGCAAAATTTTAAATTTCTTTTTTCTTTTAGGGAAAAATGGACTTGCTTGCTTGGCCTGTGGTCCACAACTTGAGGTAGTGAATTCTCTAACAGGAGAGCGGTTGTCTGCATATAGGTTCAGTGGAGTAAATGAACAGCCTCCTGTAGTCCTAGCTGTGAAAGAATTCTCTTGGCAGAAGAGAACTGGATTGTTAATTGGATTGGAAGAAGCAGAAGGGAGTGTTCTCTGTCTTTATGACCTTGGTTTATCAAGAGTGGTTAAAGCAGTTGTTCTTCCTGGACGGGTAGGTACTGCTTAAGATATATGGCATTCTGTTTTCAAAACTAAACCCCTGCTGGTTACATGGGTGTGTTCACTTTGTAAAAATTCATTGAGCTGTATACATTTATTTTAGATTACTTTTTGTAAGTTTGTTATTTTTCATTAAAATGTTTAAAGAGGTTAAAAATATTATCAAAACAACATAACATTTAAAGTGAAACTTTCCTTGGATAAAGAAGATATATGTATATATACATGCATAGTGGAATATTTCTCAGCCATCAAAAAGAATGAAATAATGCCATTTGCAGCAACATGGGTGGACCCTGAGATTTTAATACTAAGCAGATTGTCAGAAAGAGAAAGATAAATACCATATGTGAAATCTAAAAGGCACAGACCATAAGGGTCTGTGGAACAAAAGCAGACTCACAGACAGAGAGGGCAAATCTGTGGTTGCCAGAGGGGCTGAGGGGAGAATAGAGGAGGGAAAGATTGGGTGCTCGGGATTACCATAGGCAAACTATTATTTATAGGATGGATAAACAACGAGGTACTGCTGTGTAGCATAAGAAACTATATTCAGTATTCTGTGGCAAACTGTAATAGAAAAGAATATGTAGAAGGAATATATATATGTATAACTAAATCACTTTGCTGTACAGAAGAAATTGACACACCACTGTAAGTCAGCTATACGTAAGTAAAATTTAAATTATAACTTATATTTGGTTAGAAAATTACAAAGTAAAAATGACATGTTGTGTTCTAATCTTTCATAGGACAAGTATCATCTAAGTCTTATTCTTCCAGTTTTGTTTTATGAAGACACTGAAAATTTATAAAAATACTGTATTCATTACTATGACGTTTTTTCCTTGCCTTTTTAATTTTTTCTATTTTAATTTGAGCCTTGGAGTAATATGGGAAGTATGTCTTTATTACCATTTTTGATTTGACTAATGTACATTTAAATCGTGGGTTTCTTTATATTCACATTTGTTAATTCTAACATACATATGCCTTCTATATGCCAGATATCTTATCTGGTAGTAATGATAGAAATTGAGTTGTTTCCTCAAACTTATTACTCTTCTTTTTCCATAGTGAGAAAATGTATACACTCACAAATACACACAGTCAAAAATAATGGAAGAGTAGATGCCTGTGTGAAAAAAGTATGCACTTAGATACACACAAAAGTATATGTAGGTTTGTATGCATATATATATATGTAATGCATATAGTCATAGAATAGAATTTTAAACTTAAAAGGGAGCTTAATGACAAAAGATAATGTTTTTATAGTGAAGAAACAGACCCAGTGGGCTAATGTAAAGTCTGAAATAATTTATAGCCTGATACCTTATATGTACTTGCCAGTGATAATGATTTTAAAGACAGAATTATTTGGCAGTTTATTGAGTGCTTACTGTAAATCAGGCTATGTGCTAGATTTTACAAATAAGTAGATAAATTGAACCTGGTCCGTGCTGTCCAAAAAGGCTTGTAGTCTAGTAGGAGAAGACAGATTATAGGATTATAGTATAAATAAGTACTTTAATACATTTTAGCACTCGGAACATGAAGAACACCTGGATGACTTCTACTCAAAAAGATTGGACATTTCAGGCTAAGAGACCCAACATGTAAAAAGTCGCAGTATATGGAACCTTCGGGAAACTAGACTTATGTAGAATGGCAGGGAAGAGTAGGAGGAGGAAGTGGGAGCCAGAGATGGTGAGGATTGAGATTGTGAATGGCAAGTTGTGCAGTTAGAGGCCTCCTTCTAAAGTCTGTAGGTGACATTTTTAATTGAAAGCAGAATTGTAGTGTAAAAAGCCCTTTGGTTGGGTAGTTTAGGTAAATAAGGATGATGAACTGCACTGAGGAAATGACATAAGAAATCTGTGGAACAGATTGCAGAAGTGTATTCCAGAGGTGACATGGACAGAACTTGTTGACTTCTAATTGGGTGAGTGGTTGATGCCAGATGAAATATAGGGGAAGGAAAAGACTGGGAGAGGAGTGACAGACAGCTTCAAAAGGATTCAGTCAGCTGACTTTATTCTTTTAAATAAAGGCACAGTATCCCTTCTTGAATTTGCTTTTAACTACCCTTAAAATTACTTAAGGTAGCATTATCAGTAGCTTCATATGTAGTATTTATATGAGGAATGCAGATTACTTATCCTTCACTGAAGGAATTACAGAAAACATACTTCAGTATGATAGACATTATTACCATAATTCAGAAAAGGAAGATAATCCATGAAATTACAGCTTTCAGAATTAGAAACACTAAAGAATGTTTTGTGTACTAATGAAATACTTAGAAAGCCAGTGTTTTGTCTGTAATAATAGATTACAGCCTGAAACAAACTTTAACCTTACATTAACACATAAACCACTGATAGCAAATTTTCTCTTTTCTTTCTAGGATGTTCATCAGTATTATAGTAGAAATCACCAAATACTTATTTATCAAGTATCGTACCAAATTAATTTCTGTGAATCAATAGGAAACAGAAGGAAAGCTAAGTGTAAACTAAAATACAGACTATTAGGTACAGACATTGAAAATTTGACTCATGAGGTGAAAAGGCAAAGTAGAACTCCACAGTGTAATTACAGTATGATTTTCTTTAAGTAATTTCAGCCCATGTTAAACTCAGAGGTCCAATTAGTATGAAAGCTTTGTGTGAAGTCCATTATAATGTAGTCCTTTTAAAGGTTAGACCTCTTCAGGCTTTATGGCATAAAAAGGACTTAAAAAAATAAACGTAAACAGTAAATTTTTCTGGAATGATTTATTTTTAGTCTTCTTTGGAGAAGAAGCTATATATACTTTTACAGTAGCTGGTTTAGAGTTTTAAAGTGAGACGGATCTAGGTTTGAATTTTAATGGCTTAAATGACTGTGTTACTTGAGTAACTCAGCTAAATTTTCTAAGCCTCAGAGTGTTTCATCTTTAAACGGGTGTAACTATATATAGTCTAATATCAAAGGGTTATCGTGCATTGATTAGCATAATGTCTGGAATATGGTAAACTCTAGGTAAACATCAGTTGTTGTTCCAAGTGCATGTTGTAATTCTTACATCTGAAGGTTTCATAATGCTTCTCAGATTCACAGGTATCAAATGCAGATTTGTGCTTCTGTATTGGAAGTGTTAATATCTGTATAACTAGTAACCTGCTTTAACTTCAGAATTTGTTTCTTGTGTTTTTAATTGTGTTTTCTCAGTTTGTTTGAGGAAAACAAATGATACATTCTGCTTTCTAGGTAACAGCTATTGAACCTATAATTAATCATGGAGGAGCCAGTGCAAGCACTCAGCATTTACACCCAAGTCTGCGATGGCTGTTTGGTGTGGCAGCTGTGGTAACTGACGTTGGACAGATCCTTCTTATTGATCTATGTTTGGATGACTTGTCATGCAGTCAGAATGAAGTAGAGGCATCAGGTAATTAATTAGTCATTCCTGGCTTAAAACCCAAAATTGAGCACCTGAATATTCTGATGCATTGGATTGGTTTTTTTTAATAATCAAAAAAAAAAAAGAGTCAAAAACTTGTTTATTTTTTAAAAATTGTTTGCTTGTATTGTTTTATTGTTTTGCGTGCCATGGATATTTTTTGCATGAGTTACTATGTTTTATTGATAAAGTGTTTATAGACTAAAGTAGTTCTTGAAAGAGAGACATGTTCCCAGATACACAACTAAATAACATCATTCAGGTTATTGAGTAAATACCAGAAGAAGGGCTGAAAGGTATAAAATCTTGATCCTTATCAGACAATATAAAATTATCCAAGTATGTAGGATCTGACATACTGTTTTTGGCATACTGTTTATGTTCCTGTGGTAAGCCCAAGATAGAAATAAAGTAATTTGATAGAAAACAACAGTAATTTAATAAAGTAATTTGATAGAAAACAATAGTAATTTAAAAGTCTTCCCTCACAAAATAGCATCTTGAAATAGAACTAAAGCTTAATTAATTAGTAAGTAAAGAGAGGGCAGTGACTCTGGTAGAGAACCCCCCTGCCAATGCTGGAGACAGGGCTTCGGTCTCTGACCCAGCAAGATGGCACATGCTGCAGAGCAGCTAAGCTCATGTGCCACAGCTGTTGAGCCTGGGCTCTAGAGCCTGGGAGCCACAACTGCTGACCCTACGTGCCGCAGCTACTGAAGCCTTCTGGGCCTAGAACCTGTGCTCTGCACCAAGAGAAGCTACCCACATTGAGAAGCCGGCACATCCAACCAGAGAGTGGCCAGTGCCCACCGCCAGACAGCCCGCCCAGCAGCGAAGATGCAGCACAGCCAAAACTGAATAAATAAATACAGATTTTTTATAAAATGTAGAGAGACAGTTTCCTCTTTTGGTGCTATTGTGCTTAGTCGCTCAGTCGTGTCCAACTCTTGGAACACCCTGGACTGTAGCCCACCAGGCTCCTCTGTCCTTGGAATTCTCCAGGCAAGAAGACTGGAGTGGGTTGCCATTTCCTACTCCAGGGGATCTTTCCAACCCAGGAATCAAACCCAGATTTTCTGCATTGCAGGCAGACTCTTAACTCATTGAGCTAGAGGGAAGCCCTTGTTTTTTAGTACTGTGCATATATTTATAAATCTTCTCTTCAGTAGTAGTTTGTTTTTGTGATTTATGTTACTCTTGATTGGTTTATATAGGAAGAAAAGCTAACCTAAAAACTTAAGTGAGTGAGTGAGTGAAGTCGCTCGGTCGTGTCTGACTCTTTGCAACCCCATGGACTGTAGCCTATCAGGCTCTCTGAGCCATCAGGGAAGTGTATTATCTATAAGGTTTTAGGAAAGGACTATTTAAACTTGAGGACCTTCTTGATTTTTAAAATAGTCCTGTAATATTAGTGCAGATCTTTTAATTTTTGGATCAGCTAAGAAACAGATACAAATAATCAATATTTTGTCCCAACATATAATAATGAGTATAACTATTAAGAACTGTTGGTATGTAATAAAACGGATTAAAACTACAATATTTTGGTAAAAATTATGTTTGACAAGAAATTGAAGAACCAGATTATCTGATGAAAATATAGATCTGCAAAATATTATGTGGAAGAGTTTGATTTGGTAGAAATAATGGCCCCACATGCACTTAAGGGAAAGAAGTTCTCATAGTGATGGAAACTACGCCTTGAAATCTGATATTGAGGTCTGATTGATCTTAATAAAACTTGGGTATAGTTTAAATGAAAAGAATTGATTAGTAAGAATGACAGTAACTAAAAATGAATTTGTGGACTATTAGAAATGATTTAGCTACTCTTTGTAGAAAATTGATGAAAGAATTAAATAATCTTAATGGAGTTTTGCTCCAGAGTGTGTTTTGTGTATATCATTATAGTTGTAAGGCTAATTAAAATACCTATACTTATAGTTAAAACTCAACAGATTGAAATAGTAGAGTTGAAAACATGTTTTATTTCAGTAGTCAGTCGTTCCTTTCCACACAAGAGTAATTGTATAGTGAAATTTTATAATTTTAATTTTATAGTGAATTTTTTCTCAGTTATGAGAATTAGAAAGCTGGTGAATTTTATAGCATAGAAAAAGTTGAGTTTTGGAGTTTAAGCAAAATGTATATTTTTTTTTTACATAAATAATTTATGATTACAATTATTTAGACTTCACTGAAACACATAACATAGAAAATGAAGTTCCTAAGATTTATCATACTGTAAGTACTGTTTGTAACTTTTCCAAACTTAACAGTTTCTTATACATCTTTACACACATCCCTACATAAAGAGTCTGCTTTATTTTCTTGAATAACTTTACAGTATTCCATTGAATAGATTAGTTATTTTGGCATAGTTTTATCATTTGCTATTTTCTGAGGAGAAAAAATCAGAAGCAGGATGGATAGGATTTTTTCCTTCTTCATTAACAGCATTGAGGGAATCTACTCTTGCACAACAGTTACAGCAGTAAATGAGCCTGAATTTTTTAATGTAAACATTTGGGACATTCTCAAGTAGAATAATAAAAGAATTCCCACAAACCTGTTACCTAAGTTCAATTTAGTTTTCAAAATTTACCGTATGTGCATCTGTTCTATTTCCCTTTCCTCCCTTCTCTCTTTGAGTCTATTAATTTAAAGCAAATAATGATTATTTTACTACTAATCATGATGCCATTTACCACTGTTAAAAGCATTAATGATTACTTGATATAGTGTTAATTACTAGTCCATAATGAAATTACTATGATTTTCTCTAAAGCATCTTTTTGCATTTGAATTGTTTGAACCAAGGTCCAAACACATTTGACAGTTTGCATCTCATGTATATTTAAATGTAGAGCAATCTTTCCTCTATCCTCTCCTTATTCATTTATTTATATTTAGTTCCACTGTCTTGCTGAAGATATTACTTTGGAATGATCTATGTATCTTCACGTGGTGTTATTTACATTTTATATTTTCTGTAAATTAAGTTAGCTCAGATTAGATTCAGATTTAACATTTGACAGGTATCTTTCAGAAGTGCTGGGTATTTCATAATGGTTCACATCAGGAGGCACATGGTGTCTTGTTTTATATTTAGTGATCAGTGGGTTTAGGTGATGACAGCACGATCCATCAACCTTTGTACCAGTGGTTCTCAACTGGGGCTGGTTTTTTGGCCCTCTAGATTTTTGGTCGTGTTTAGAGATAATTTTGGCTGTTAATACTGGAGAGAGAAGTGGCATCTAGTAGATAGAGGTCAAAGATGCTGTTAATATCCTATAAAGCACAAGACAGCCCCCACAACAGAGAATTATCTGACCTAAAATGTTAATAGGGCCAAGGTTGAAAAATCATATTTGAAATTAGTTGTTTCTCCATTGACATTGTTGCCTAGATCTCTTATTTCAGAAGGGCTGCAAAAATGCTTTTAAAGTTCTGTTAATCTAAAAAGAATTTTTTCATTAACTAGGTGTATTTGTTTATCTTGAAATACAGTTTGTACAGAAAAGGCAGAATAAATGCATACGTTACCGTTTCTTTAAGTACTGATTTTCCAAGTAAGAAGCTGGTACTCAGCTACTTTCAGTGGTTCAGTAAGGTCTCTTATAAGTAAAGAAGGTAGAAACTCATGGGGTTTTACATAATACTTAATATGCTTTATTCGTTTATTTTCATTATTTGTTGTTGTTGTTCTCAAAAGTGTCCTGTTTTTGCTAACGAAGGCACCTTCATCGAATCTAACACATCACCTTAGATTTTGATAGCTTCCTAGATTTCTGGCACAGGATATACCAGCCTCATCGGAGAACCAGCCATTCTCCGAGGGGAATATTTAGGTTGTTACTCCTAAATTTGAATAAAGAAACCATCAGCTTTATTTATGATTGTTAAGGAAGTTAATTTCTTATTTACTTATTTGTTTTTGGCTGTGCTGGGTCTTTGTTGCTGGGCGCAGGCTTTCTCTAGTTGCAGTGAGCAGGGGCTATTTTCTGGTTGTGATGCACAGGCTTCTCATTGCAGTGCATCTTTTGTTGCTGAGCATGGACTCTAGGGCTCTCAGGCTTCAGTAACTGTGGAGCACAAGCTCAGTAGTCGTGGCGCATAGTTACCCCACAGCATGAGGGAATCTTCCCAGATCAGGGATTGAACCCGTTTCTCTCTCCTGCATTGGCAGGTGGATTCTTTACCACTGAGCCACCAGGGAAACCTCGAGAAAATTAATTCTGTTAAAATGGGTAACATTTGATATGTACTGTGAGATTTTAAAGATATTACACAATTAAATGTGTTTTGAAAATTATAAGATTTAAAATAAAGGTGGCTAGTTCATATAGTCAGTATGCTTTGTTATCACTAATCTTATTTTAATTGACCCCAGTAGTTTTCAGCTGCTGATTGAATATTGGGTGACGTACTTGGTTTTATGCTGTTTATAGTTTGTTAATCTTACTTGTCCAATTTATTTTTTAGACCTCGAAGTTGTAACTGGCATCCCAGCTGAAGTACCGCACATCAGAGAGAATGTGATGCGAGAAGGACGCCATCTGTGTTTTCAGTTAGTCAGCCCATCGGGAACAGCCGTTTCAACCCTTAGTTACATAAACCGGACAAATCAGCTTGCTGTAGGTTTTTCTGATGGCTATCTAGCACTTTGGAACATGAAAAGCATGAAAAAAGAGTAAGGACAACTTTTTAATTATTTACTAGTAATTTCTTTCTGAATATACTCAGTTACTAATATTTAAAGATTAGCATAAACAGGAAAAGATAGGGTAGACTAAGGATTGAATGCATAAGTTTCCATTACATGAAAACATGACTTAGTATAAAAAGGAGTGACTTAGTCAAAGTCACTCAGTCGTGTCCAACTCTTGCGATGCCCTGGACTGCAGCCCGCAAGGTTCCTCTGTCCATGGGATTCTCCAGGCAAGAACGCTGGAGTGGGTTGCCATTTCCTTCTCGCACATCAATTTAAGTTGAATCAATGTATTTAGAAGGAATTTTGCTGAATTTCCTGCTAGTCCAGTGGTTTAGACTCTACACTTTAACTGCCGTAGCACAGATTCAATCCCTGTTCAGGGAACCAAGATCCTGTAAGCTGCACAGCACAGCCAAAAAAAAAACCCCCAAACCTGGCATTTTAGTCATTGTGGAGTTCAGTTTGCTAGTAAACTTTGACACTACTAAGATATCTGGCATGAATTCTTTCAGAAGTTCTTTTCTGCATAAACATATGTGTAAGGTAGTTAGTAGTTCTCAGTTGACAGAAAAAGTAAAGACTTTTTAAGAAAATTACAAAATACTGTGTTTAAAATATTTATGCTGTCAAAAACTTCCCCCAAATATAATTGTATTGATACTTTTTAATTAACTCTTTATTAAAATTGCCGAGGAATCCATTTATTAATTTAACTTTATTTATTGAATTATTGAATTACCTCCCTTTATTGAGGGAGGTAAGGCACTATAGGTTTTAAATCATATCTCTATTGAGTTAAATAGATACCTATTTGTCCTTTAAGTTGTCAATTTAATATTTCTTCCTTTTTCTTCCAAGTAATACTGGAATATTTTCTTGAGTAACTTCTTTCAAATGAGTCAACAAAATAGTCACCTTTCCAAACCGTCTGCTCAGTTTGTCTCACCAACAAATTGGTACCTACTTGGCAGTGTTTGAGTGATTATAAATGTTTACCAAGTTTGAAGTGCCAGAGAGAGAGATAGAAAATAACAATGTATATATACCAGACCTATTTTTTTTTTTAACCTTTGGTTCTTTGATGATACTGAGGTATCAGTAGCCCCTAAAGTAAACACTGACTGTCCTTGTACTTCCTCACACTCAATTTTTCTGCACAGAGCCTGTGGTGAAGTGATAATGCTGTTGCCTAGTAGCTTCCTATGGGAATTCCATCTTCACTGTCTTCCCTTTTATCAGCTCTTGTCTTTGAATTGCTCACAAAGGAGTGCCTGGAGAACCTGGCTTCTAGAGGATTTTCTTGGACACTCTCTTCTCTTCACTAATTATGCTTTTTCAAGGGATTTGTGAGACGTCTTCAGATTCTAACTCATTCTGTTGTAGTAATGGGAAACTGACCCAGCTGTAGCATTTGGAGTGTTGTGGCGGTATTTCATCTCTTTCTAGAGTACCTGTTATTGGGGAACAGTACGTAGTGGCATACATTTATATGACTGGAAGGAATAGTTCGTGCTTTAGTGATTCTAACCCTTCCCAGTTCTACCTGGGAAACGGGGTGCCATGCTCATTTTCTTGATGTCTTGTACCCTGTGTGTTTTTGAAGATAAGATGATTGTAAGAGCAGTAACCCAAATTCGTACATGAGGCATCATCTTCCTTTTTCATGAAATTGTAACTTAGAAGAAGTATGAAGTGTACTGATTTTTGTGCCTGTTACAGATACTACACACAGTTGGAAGGTGGAAGAGTTCCTGTATATGCTGTCACTTTTCAAGAACCTGAAAATGATCCTCGCAATTGCTGTTACCTCTGGGCTGTTCAGTCTACACAAGATAGGTAAATGTGATAAATGTGGTTTTTAATAATGTTTGTCAAGAATGGCATGGCAGTTAATTTCTTTTGCAAAGCTTTGTGCTATATTGCCTCTTTTTAATGAGAGCCACATAATTCAATGAATTAGTAAGTTGCCATTAAAATGACTTTAAAAGGTCCTATATGTTTGAGTAAGTCTGAGATATCAGTAAGAAGAAATTGTGTTTGCTTGACTTGTTTGGATGTAATATATATTTCAGAGAGTAAGCTGATAACACATTAGTAGGCAACTTCTTGTTCCTCAGACAATTTTTATGGTCTTCTGTGTTCTCTCATAAGAACATTTTTCCTCTTTTATAATCTCATTCCTTTTTTCTCTTTATTGTATATGCCTCTCATTTTTATGTATCCCTACTTTGTTCTCTAGTTCTTCTGTTGTACTTGCCTTTTGCAGTGTATTCCTAAGGTTAATTTGGTTAATTTTGCCTTCTCTTTCATAAGCTTTAATTTTATCTCAGTGTAGCTTTTGAGAAATCTTTCAGTTTAATTTCCAACTGGTTAAGCTCATTCATTTCCAGTGCTGGAACAGTGTAAGTATTGATTTTCTCTTATTTTTCATTGATGTTTAGTGCTTTCTTTGGTGTTCCCAGTACATTCTCTTCCCAAGGCCGTTCTGCTTTAAATTCTAGATACCTGAAATTTGTCAACTTAGGTTTTTGTGTTAGAGTTCCTCACTTTGAGGTTTTATCTTAAGCTTTAGTACATCAGTGAAGGAGAATTAATTGATTTGTCACTTCTGTCAATCCTGGAGGAAAATCGAAATAAAAATATAGAGACAGCTATTGGAACAGTCCTCATTAGGTCCATATTTCCATCCAAGTGTGATGTGGGCTGGCAGCAGCTTGAGTAATGTGCCTTGTGAAGACTCCTGTGGTGAATAAGAAAGGACATTTAGCTCAACAATTTTTGTATCCCATTTATTTTTTCTTCCAATACTGTCTAACTAAAGCACACGTATTGAAGAAGGGGAGAAAGAATGAATTTTGAGTAACGTTATAGTCTCAGTCATGTAAGATGTCACCTAAAATATGCAAGTAACATAAGCTTAAGTTAATTAGGATCAATAAAAATTAAATCAGCTATTATGTCAAAGGACTACATTTTGTGAAAACAACCAAGTAAAACTAAATTCTTTATAGTAACCTCAGTTTTGTCACATGCACTCAATATTGTATGCAAATTAAATTTATTTGAGCAATAAGAGGTATTTAATGCATTAATATGGTATTTAGTATTTCTTCTCAGGTAATTTCTGTTTCTTTCAGTGAAGGGGATGTTTTGAGTTTGCATCTGCTTCAGCTGGCCTTTGGTGACAGGAAGTGTTTGGCTTCAGGACAAATCTTATATGAGGTAAATGGTGATACCGGTTGATAGTATCAGTTTTGTTTATTGTTTACCTATTTTAAGTCTTTGTTTTAAGCTATCGAGATATTACAATCTTTTCTTCTATTCAAGTTAATACTGTCTTCATAATATAATGTAAAAAGTATTAGATTTAGGGATCAAGACACTGGTATTTTACCAAGGTGGCAATCTTAAAATCTTCAGGTATAATTTTTCTCTAGAATGAGGAGATTAGACAAGACTGAAGCTTATGGCCTAGTTGGTAGCCAGGAAAAATAACCCCACTTTGTTGCTCTAATATAACAAGCAGTAAGCCATAGGGTAGACTTTATAGTCTGGTCGCTTACACTTGTAAGAGAGGATAAATGCATCTAGCATTTTAAGTGACTGTTTTTCTGGCTGAATTCTTGAGAAGTAGTGAAGTGCTGTTAATAACCAAATAACCATATTTGGTTAGCTGTCACAATACTTTCTCTAGAACAGGCTTTTTAACCTCGTCCTTGAGGGTGTGTGATTGGGTTTTAGGGAATTCATGAAGCCCTTTAATTTTGTGTGGTATTTTTATGATCACAGTGTCCATGTTGTCCCCGAGCCCCCCTCCTCCAACTCTCCAGTTCCACATCTGTGGATTCAGTCAATCTTGGATCAGAAATATGAAGGGGAGGAATTCCAGAAGGTTCCAGAACACAAAACTTGAATTTGCTGTGCCACAGCAACTATTTATATGGCATTTACATTGTATTAGGTATTAATAAGTAATCTAGAAATGATTCAAAGTATATAGGAGGATGTGCATAGGTTATATCCAAGTATTACACCATTTTATGTAAGAGACTTGAGCATCCACAGATTTTGATATTGGAAGAAGGTCCCAGAACCAGTTCTTCATGGAGAACAAGGGAAAACTATGCATTCTTCTAGAGAAAATTTCATAGCTTTTGTCAGATTCTTACAGGGATCAGTGAATAAAAATTTAAGAACTAGAGCAAGAACTTCAATGAAAACAAAGAAGTAGGTTTGCTGCTTTAGAGAATATGTGTTTGTAATTTCATTGCTTAGGTCCAATTTATACCCCAACCAGTAATGCATGAAGGTTCCTGTGTTTGATAACAGCTTTAGAAGATTTATTGGTAATTATTTTTGAGAAACAAAATTAGCCTTTTTATTTGTGTTTTATCCCATGTGTAAATTTTAACGCTTTCTTCAGTAATTGGTTCTCTTCAGTCTTTCACCTTTTTGTTTTCTTTATATTGTGTGGAAATTCTTGAACATTTAATTTTAGAATAACTAACTTTTTCTTAGAATCCTATTAAGACATAGATTGGTGTACATTTTATATTTCAGGGGTTGGAGTACTGTGAAGAAAGATACACACTGGACCTCACAGGTGGCATGTTTCCTTTGAGGGGACAGACTGGTAATACCAAACTTTTGGGATGCCAGAGTATAGAGAAATTTCGATCTCATGGTGACAGGGAGGAAAGCATGAATGAAGGTTGGTTTAAAGCACTTTTATTATATATCTTGTGAATGCTTGATTTAAGATTTGTCTTGATTTAAGATATATGACAGGTATTGGTTTCTAGAGTTTGTACTCCTGGCAGTTAAGTTGGAATACTAATTATGGGGTTTATTTAGGACTGTGTGAGATCCGAGGTATTTCTTGTTCTCCAGATCGTGATGTGTAGAACCCAGGAATTGAATAGATTAAGGAAATGAGCAACCTCTTTATTCTGATCTGGCTCTCAAAACAGACACACTCAGAAAGGTCTCTAGTTGTGACTAGTATGAGTAGTCTCTGAATAATGTTTACTTCTGTATTTTGTGAGACATATACAGCAAACATGTTTTGTTGTCTTGAATTTTTTGTTTCCTCTAGTGTCATCCCTTCTTCCTGGTAAATATTGTGACAGAATGATAATGGCATAGATTTTAGAATCCAACATGGATTCAAATCCCAGATCTGTCACTAGTTGTGAAGGTGAAGTCTCTCAGTCGTGTCGACTCTTACCCCATGGACTGTGACCTACCAGGCTCCTCCATCCATGAGATTTTCCAGGCAGGAGTACTAGAGTGGGTTGCCATTGCCTTCTCCAGGGAATCTTCCCAACACAGGGATCAAACCCCGGTCTCCCGCATTGGAGGCAGACACTTTGCCATCTGAGCCACCAGGGAAGTCCTTTCACAAATTATTTAACATTTGTGACTAAGCCTTTGTTTCCTTATCTGTGAGTGGAATAATACATTTATACCTTCTGCAAAGGGTGGTGGTTAAGAATTGAATGGGACAACATGATAGGTTTATTCAGTTCTGGGAATGCTTAGTGGGGCCCTGGTTTAGCTTGTTCCTATTGGGATTTATTCTCATGTATAGCTTTTTCATCCTAGAGATTTCCTCTGTCCTTGTCCCCATTTTTCATATCCAACTAAACATGTCAAAACAGAATTTATGTAACTCTGTCTCTTACTCCGCACTCATATCTTTTTTATATTTCCTGTTAGTTATGTCTTGGATTTTTACTTCCCTTTTTCCTTCTATTGGTCTCTCATCTTTGTTCCTATCTTTCCATTCCACGTACCACTTGGGTACCTGTCTCTCTCCCTTACCACCACTGCCTTAGCATATAGCTGGATCAATCCTTCTCAGCTAGAATTCTACAGAATTAAGCCCTAAAGCCCAAAGGCATCCATTTTAAGTATTGATATTCTCTGGGCTTCCTGGGTGACTCAGAGGTAAAGAATCCCCCTGCCAAAGCAAGAGATGTGGGTCGGGACGATCCCCTGGAGGAAGAAATGGCAACTCACTCCAGTATTCTTGCCTGGGAAATCCCATGGACAGAGGAGCCTGGCAGGCTACAGTCCACGTGGTTTCAAGAGTCAGACATGACTGAGCTTGCACACGTCTGTGTGCACACACACACACACACACACACACACACACAGTCTCTGGTACTAGCAATGATTTATTTGTGGGAGAACTTTCATTCAAATCATTTTCTACTTTCTCCTTACAGCATCTTGAAGTTGCCAAACTGTTAACTGAAGACAAGCCAAAGTTACTGTTTTTCAGATGAATACATTTTAATAAGGTCTTCTTGAAATAGAAAAACAGTCAAGATAGAAGTGAATGAACTTCTTGTTACAGAATAAATGATAGAAATGTGTTTTAACAAATCAGATATGAGTTAAACGTCTTAATTTATGGGAAAATCTTCCTAATTATATTTGTTGTATTTATTTTGAGATTATTTATTCTGTTTTTAAAAATTATCTCTTTTAGCTCTGTCTCCTGACACCAGTGTTTCAGTCTTTACCTGGCAGGTGAATATATATGGACAGGGAAAGCCTTCTATATATTTGGGGCTTTTCGACATAAATCGTTGGTACCATGCACAAATGCCAGATTCGTTAAGGTATGATTTCTCTATGTATTTATATTTATAGGAATTTTTATGTGTAGAAGTTTATTGACTTAATAATTGTATAAAATTTCTTTTAGATCAGGAGAATATCTGCATAATTGCTCTTATTTTGCATTGTGGTCACTGGATGCTGTTGTAAGTAGGACTTCTCCACATCACATCTTGGATATATTAGTACATGAGAGAAGTTTAACTCGAGGAGTTCCTCCCTCATATCCACCTCCTGAGCAGTTTTTTAACCCAAGTACTTACAATTTTGGTATGTATTTATTTAACATTACTTTTTGAGAAAAATAACATGTAAGAGTATGTATGTAGTGTATTATTGTTCATTTCTCATTATTAGTTAACATGTATGGATAAGTTACTATGTTAACTTGATGTATGTACACGAGAAATTTAATGATTGTATGTTTTATGGAAAAATGATCAATATTTGAATTTGCTGTAAAACATTAACTGTTTCATATTAGGTGAACTTGTGATAAGGTTTGGTGTCTTGTTAGGATAGAAATACAGGGACAGATTATTTTAAAATTTATTGTATGTAGTAATACCATGCCTTGCCTAGTAATCTGTTCTTAGGAAAAATTTTGTTGAACTAATACCATGCCAAATATAACATGTAAGTGGATATTTTTAAATCTTTTTTTTTTTAGATGCCACTTGTTTGTTAAACTCAGGAGTTGTTCATATAACTTGTACTGGCTTTCAGAAGGAGGTGAGTAAGAAATAACAATTTGGACAGAGTGTTTCTTCTTGAGCTGAAGTCAGACCATGGATTTAAACTTTAGTGTTATTTATATAAACTACTCTTTCATCTTAAAAGGTAGCTTCTGCTAGGTATATGAGATAGTGGCTCGTAGCATCAATTATTGACGGCAACTTTCTAGGAAGAGGTACTAGGGTATTTATACAGCTTTATAGAAGATAACAGGGTTACCTTATATATAAGCAGTTTAAAATACCATTATCAGTAGTAGTATTTGTGACTGACAAACATTGGTTACTTCAAGAACTTATAAGCTCTTTTCCTTGCAAGAAGTACAGAAATGTAGTCTTCCACAATTTTCATTCAGGGCCTTTTAGTTTTCTTCATACTGTTAAGTGTAAAGTAGGGTAATGGGTTTATTAGTTATTCTTAAATTTGATTATTTGAGTTGATTAGTGACTGATATCTTATTAATCAATCTGTTATAGACTTTGACTTTTTTAAAGAAATCAGGACCATCTCTCAATGAAGTCATTCCTGATGGTTATAATCGATGTCTTGTGGCTGGCCTTCTCTCACCAAGACTTGTTGATATTCAACCTTCCAGTTTAAGTCAGGTGAGAGATTTTAAACTCTTGTTGTTTCTTTGGATCATGTCATTAGCTCTCTATTACAACAAAAATCTATTAGATAATTTCTTAAAAAGTTAAGTAGTGTAATGCCAGCTTTGCATGTCAGTAGCTGTGGTTCTTGGATTTGGCTTAAAATTCATACCTGCAGGATCCCATAGGTATAACTTGACACCAGGTCTATAGGCTAGTGAAAAAAAAGCTGACTTTAAACTCAACATTCAAAAAACGAAGATCATGGCATCTGGTCCCATCACTTCACGGCAAATAGATGGGGAAACAAAACAGTGAGAGCCTTTATTTCCTTGGGCTCCAAAATCACTGCAGATGGCGACTACAGCCATGAATTTAAAAGGCTCTTGCTCCTTGGAAGAAAAGCTATGACCAGTGTAGACAGCATATGAAAAAGCAAAGACATTATTTTACTGACAAAGGTCCATCTAGTCAAAGCTATGGTTTTTCCAGTAGCCATGTATGGATGTGAGAGTTGGACTATAAAGAAAGCTGAGCGCCGAAGAATTGATGCTTTTGAACTGTGGTGTTGGAAAAGACTCTTGAGAGTCCCTTGAACTGCAAGGAGATCCAACCAGTCAATCCTAAAGGAAATCAGTCCTGGATATTCATTAGAAAAACTGATGCTGAAGCTGAAGCTCTAATACTTCGGCCACCTGATGGGAAGAACTGACTCATTAGAAAAGATCCTGATGCTGGGAAAGATTGAAGGTGGGAGGAGAAGGGGACGACAGAGGGTGAGATGGTTGGATGGCATCACCGACTCCATGGACTTGAGTTTGAGCAAGCTCTGGGAGTTGTTGATCGACAGGGAAGCCTGGCGTGCTGTGAGTCCATGGGGTCACAAAGAGTTGGACATGACTGAGCGAGACTGAACTATAGGCTAGGAAACATCATGGATGCATCAGGCATGTCATGAGTAGAAGTCATAGTTGTTTTAATAAGCCCTTGATGTGATTTCTGATGGTTTGAGAACCACTGCTCTATAAAAACTGCTCTTATGAAAGCCTGTTAGTGAAGATTGCAGGTTTCTGCAAAACACAAGAGAGTTACGGGAGTCAGACTTAGTCATGGAAGCCAAGCGTAATTTCCCAATGGATACATAAATAAAAATATTGTAAAATCCACACAGGTTTTAGAGTCACAATACATTTTACCAGTCAGGAGACATTTTAAAACAGTGTTGTCTAGTGACAACTTGTAATTCAACATTTTAACTTGGTATTTGCTGAAAGTAAACAAACCCTGGGTCATTTTTCCTTGGAGAAAGAGAAAATGTTTTAATAACTCTTTCCCCTCAAATAATGTTTGAATTAAGTTATTTAAATAATTGCAGATATGTAGTGTAATGAATTGTTAGGGAAGGACCCTTTTAAATATCAGATGAATTGTGAATATTGCTGCTGACGGTTTAACACCTACAGTTGGACTCTAATACCTGATGTCATGAAAATAAGAGAAATAGTCAATCTATTATCGGGATTTTTTTTTTCCTTTCTTCCCTCCTCCCTTTTGTATTACTGTACTGAGCAAATATTGACCATGTAGTCATGTTCAGTCAACCCTCGGTACCCATGAGGAATTGGTTTCCTGGACGCCCATAGATGCCAAAATTGAAGGATGCTCAGTTAATTTATTGGAGAAGGCAATGGCGCCCCACTCGAATACTCTTGCCTGGAAAATCCAATGGACGGAGGAGCCTGGAAGGCTGCAGTCCATGGGGTCGCTGAGGGTCAGACATGACTGAGCAACCTCACTTTCCCTTTTCACTTTCATGCATTGGAGAAGGAAATGGCAACCCACTCCAGTGTTCTTGCCTGGAGAATCCCAGGGACCAGGGAGCCTGGTGGGCTGCCATGTACGGGGTCGCACAGAGTCGGACATGACTGAAGTGATTTAGCAGCAGCAGCAATTAACTTATATAATAAGGCATGGTATTTGCATATAACCTGTGCACACCCACCTATGTACTTTAAATCATCTCCAGATTAAAGTACTTAATACAACATACATGGCATGTCAATAGTTGCTGGCACACCTCAAATTCAAGTTTTGTTTTTTTGGAACTTTCTGTACTCTCCCCCACCCCTAAATGTTTCCTATCTGCAGTTGATGAGGAACTGACTGGATATCAACATTTCAGTTTGGTTTTGCTCTTTGTAGAACTCCTTTAGACAAATATTCACTATCCTTAGTTGGTCTTATGTTAGCTTATCTTTGCTTTCCAACTGTGTATCGTTTGCCTCTGATTTTGGTTTCTGGGAGATGTTTTCATCTAATTTTCTTTTTTTTAGATTAAAAAAATTTAGCCCCGTTCTAAAATTTTACATGCTCTTACTCTTTGGTCATTCTTTTTTGGTAGTATTCTGTTCTATTTTATGGATGAAATACCTTTTAGCTCTGTGTTTCAGATTTTATTTAGTTCCCTATATTATGCCTGTTTTATCTGGAGTTATTTTTTATTAGTTTAGTCTTTTTGATCTGGTTGTTACTTAGTTGCTCAGTCATATCTGATTCTTTGCGACCCTATGGACTATAGCCCGCCAGGCTCCTCTGCCCATGGGATTCTCCAGGCAAGGGTATTGGAGTGGGTTGCCATTTCCTACTCCAGGGGACCTTCCTAACCCAGGGTCTGTACGTGCATCTCTTGTATTGCAGGCAGATTATTTACCATCTGAGCTGCCAGGGAAGCCTTTTGATCTGGTGGCTATACTTAAATGTTTGATGGTTCTTTTCTTTTCATATGTTAAGTAAGTCAGTAACAGATTATAAGCTGTCTTCTACATAAACAGAGCTCTGAATTGGGTTCATTAAAAAACCTTAGGTAAATTTTGTCTTGGTGGCCCTTGCTCATAGGACCCTTTGGTCAGGAAATTATCCTTTCCTGCCACAGGCTCCAAATTAGTATTAGTGTTCATCATCCTTAAGGAGCACTTTAAGTCTCCGTCTAATTTTTTTTATTTTAGAGAATTAATACTGATCCCCCCTATTCTATATCATGAAACTTAGTTAAATGCAATGATATCTAGTTTTAAAAAGAAAAAGTGAGAGGTTACTCTGGTGGTGCAGTGGATAAGAATCCACCTGCCGATGCAGGAGACGTGTTTGACCCCTGGCCCAGGAAGATCCCACACACCATGGAGCAGCTAAGCCTGTGGTCCGCAACTACTGAAGCCTGCGCTCTAGAGCCCGGGAGCTGAGACTGCGGAGCCCGCGTGCCACAGCTACCAGGGTCTGTGCACCCTAGAGCCCGTGCTCCGCAGCTGCTGAAGCCTGCGCCTAGAGCCCGGGAACTGCGACTGCGGAGCCCGCGTGCCACAGCTGCCGGGGTCCATGCACCCCAGAGCCCGTACTCTGCAACGAGAAGCCCAAGCACCGCAACCAGCGAGCAGCCCCACTTGTGGCAGTTAGAGGAAAACCCACGCAGCAGCGGAGAACCCCGTAGCCAAATACAAATAAATAAGAAAGAGTGAGCAAAAATTAGCTGTAATTCAACCATTCAGCCATGTTAGTCAAATAGCGTTTAATATCTTTTTGTGATTATTTTGAATCTGGTAATCCGTCCCCTTGGTTTCTTTCCACTTATATAGATAAACCCTGGAGAAGGCAATGGCACCCCACTCCAGTACTCTTGCCTGGAAAATTGCATGGACTGAGAAGCCTGGTAGGCTACGGTCCATGGGGTCGCAAAAAGTTGGACACGACTGAGCGACTTTCCCTTTCCCTTCCCTTATATAGATAAAACTTGAATAATTTCAGTTTAGAAAATAGACTAAAGTATGTGGAGGCATGCAAATATTGGCATTTTGTTGACTTTTTTCATGTATCTTTTTAAAACCTTTATTCCTGAAATAGACCAAATTGAGCTGAATTGGTTAGTAATGGATATGTAGAGATGAAGGAAAAAAAGCGAGGAAGAGATTCCTTCAAAATGTTAGAGTGGTTACCATAGAGGATGGGAGGAGTGAATGGAAATTTATTTTGATTAGGTAGGAGGAGACAGGGCTTCTGTGAAATATTCTCAATCTAGACTTGGACCAGTTTCATCAGTGTCCAGTTGGTAATTAGTTGTTAGTTGTATGGATGGTATATGGACTTTTTGATATGTATACTTTCCTGTATCTCTTTATCCCACCATATGCAATAAAAAAATGATAGCATATATATATTTGTTAGCAGGGTTTTTTCCGTGAATTACATATTGATAGGCTTTACTTTTTCTCTAATTGGGTTGTTATGGAAACTGTTTATAAAATACGTAGATATTTATCCTGTCATAAATCTTACAGATAGTACCCCTTTTGTTTGCTCTTCACTGTTTCATGATATCTCTTACCACATTCAAAATAATGTTTTTATAGTCAAATGCATTTTATAGCTCTGACTCAGGCTTAAAATTTAACACCTAAATGTTTCTTTAAGACTCTAACTCATTTTCTGTGTGTCAAATAAATTAGTCTAGCTGTGTTATATCATTTGTGAAACAGGACCCAAAATATCTTTTTCTCATGCTACTGAAATATTGCCTTTATCTGATATTATATGTCCGTATCAACTGGCTTCTATTTCCAGGTTTTTATCTTGTCTCATAAATCTAGTTATCCATTTGTATACCATTTTAATATATTGCTTTGATATTTGAAAATGCAGCCTCGTTTTTTAATCTATAATTTTTGGAAATTCATTGGCACTTACTCTTTTAATTATAAGATGGTTTTATCCAGTATTCCTGTTGGAAGTCTTTTGAGCATTTTATTCACATGTTAATTTGGGGGAGAGTTGGCATTTGTATCTTTCCATTTATTTAGGGTTTATTTTTACATCTGTCATAAGAGTTAATGGTTATTTTCTTGTGAGTTTCTCTTTTTATCCATAAATGTTTTATGGCATTTTTTATGAGTAGACCATTTTCCCCATATTCATTCAGAAATAGAGTTGGGTTTTGTATATTCATTTGATGCTATTAATACTTGGCTAGATTAGAATCTCTTAGATTTTCAAGGCGTGTAATCAGCAAATGTAGGCTTTCTGCACCCCTCCCCCCAGTTTATTACTTTATTTTCTTACACCACTTGGTGGAACCTCTACAAATTATAGAAAAATAATGGCACTACCAGACATCCTTGTTTTGTCCTTGATTTTAATGTAAATTGTTCTATTGAATTTCCATTTAGAATCATGCTATAGTTTTGGGGTATCTTTATCATATTATAGCTCTCTCTATTCCTGTTTAACGCATCTATTTATTCCTGTGATTCCTTTTTAAAAAAATATTTGTTGTAATGAATAAAATTTACATAGATTCTTAAATAAAGTATAAATAAAGTATAAAAAAAAACTTTGTTGAGATTTAATTCCTATAATTCAGTTCAGTGGTTTTTAGTATAGAGTTGTGCAACTATCACAACATTCAATTTCAGAATGTTTTTATCACCTCCCTCCAAACTCTGAAACCAGTCAATTCCTTTTCCTCCTTTCTTCCAGTCTTTGGTGACCACTAATCTACTCTGTCTTTGTAGATGTATTTGCTCTAGACATATTGTGTGTGTGTGTATGAGTCACTTCAGTTGTGTCCGACTCTTTGCAACCCCATGGACTGTAGCCTGCCAGGCTCCTCTGTCTATGAGATTCTCCAGGCAAGAATACTGGAATGGGTTGCCATTGACATTTTATATAAATAGAATCAAATAATATATGGCCTTTTGTGACTGACTTTGACTTAGAACAATATTTTCAAGATTTATCCATGTTGGAGCACATATCAGAACTTTACCCCGTTTTATGGCTATGTAATATTCCACTGTATGATATACCACATTTTATTTATCCATTCTTCAGTTTCAGGGCATTTTGGTTGTTTTCATTTTTGGCTTTAGAAATAATGCTTCATATACAGTTTCTGTGTGTGTTTGTTTTTCAGTTCTCTTGGGTGTATACCTAAGTGTGAAACCACTGGGTCATATGATCACTTTATAGTTAAGATTTTGAGAAACTACAGACTGTTTTCCAAAGTGGCTGTCTCATTTTAACATTCCCACTAGCAGTGTGTGAGGAGTTTCTACACCATCACCAGTGCTTGTTGTTTTTTTTTGTGTATAGCCATCCTGGAGAATCATAATGATTTTTAATCCTTTAAAATTTTGTGTTGTGAGCTAGAACTTGATACCTCTGTCTCTGATCACATATCCTTTCTTTTCTTTTTTTAAAACATGGTTTAGGAAGAACAGTTAGAAGCTATATTGTCAGCAGCAATCCAGACAAGTTCTCTGGGACTTTTGACAGGGTGTATCAAAAGATGGATAACAGAAGGTAAGATTATGATTTTTAACAATTGAAAATGCTTTGTAGTTTTAAAATTGTCAATTTACTGTTGGGGGGGCTTAAGTTAACTGTATTTTGAGATAATTGTGGTTCACATGCAATTATAAGACATTCACAGTGTACCCTTATCCCCCATGAATGATGAGATGTAGCACGTCTCTAGTATTATATCACATGCAGGACTTCTCTTCTCCCTCTTTGATAGCCATGCTTACCACCATTAGCCCCCACCCCATAATGCCCAGCACCCATTCATTTATTGTCTGTTTCTATAATTTTGTCATTTCAAAAGTGTCCATAAATGGAATCCGACAGTATGTAACCTTTTAGGGTTGACTCTTTTTCACTCAGAAAAGTTCTCTGGGGATTCAAGCTGTATGTATTACTCTCTTTACAAACAAACACTTCACACACACATGTTGTTTTTATTCTGACCATTTGATAAGTTGAAGGCATCATGCTTCTTTACTCAAAATATTTCAATATGTTTCCTTCTAAGAACAAGGATATTCACTTACCAAAACACTTTGGAGTTAGAAAATGGGAAAATTAATATTGATACATGCTATTATCTAATCTGTAGATTCTATTTGGAATATCACTAATTGCCCCAATAATGTCCTTTGTAACATTTTTAGGGAGAGGGAATTCAGAATCCCGTCCAGAATATGTTCTATATTTAGTTTTCATGTTGTTTTACTCGCTCATAATATTGTGTAATTCTTAAGCATTTGTCTTTGAAGAAATTGACATTTTGAAAGAATATGGGCCTATTATTTTGTAGCCTGCTCTCAGGTTGTGTTTGCTGATATTTCCTCATGATTAGTTTTAGATTTTACATTTTTCATAGCAGCATCACGTAAATGGACGTGCTCCCTCATGTGATACCCTGAGCACAGATGCAACCAGTTTGTCTCCATCAGTATTGATGTTAACGTCGCTCACTTGGTTAGGGTGGTTTTTGTCAGGTTTCTTCACTGAAAAGTTTCTATTTTTTTTTTGTAATTAGTAACCATTCTTCATTTTTCCCTTCATATTTACAAATAAGAACAACCAAATTCTGCTGCTAATTTACGCTTTGTTCTTGAATGGACATGGAATAAAGTGGTTCTCACAAAAGAGGAGTTTGACAGACTGTGTAAGTATTATATAAAAAAAAACTAGTCTTGGTTTATGTTTTGAGTACATAACAATAAATTTTTAATTATTTTGAAGTTGCAGGCTCTTTGAAGAAGTCCCAGAAACTATTTCGTTTTATATTAGAGTGAAAAAATTATTTTTTGGTCAAGATTTTGCAGCAGATTGTTTAAATTGGCAACATGTTAGGCATGTTCACAGTAACAAATTTCAGAATTATATCATATCTTTTAAGGTTAGGCATTTAATTTATAAGATATGCTGATGACGGAGTAAAGAGAATATGCCAGTTAACCTCTGAGCTTTATTCATTTTCTATTTGAAATACTTAGGAATATAAAGAAGCGGAATAGTAGGGCAAAAACTCAAATCACCTCTTGTCTTCTACTAACATGTCATGAGTCATGTCAAGTTATTTATTAGTCTGTTGTACACTTTGAGTTTTAAAATAATGCTGTGAATATTAAAAACCCATTATGTCCAACTAGTGCAAAAACATTAAAGGTAATATGTAATTGCCCTGTGCATGAAAGTAAATTTTAAGTTTATTTAGAAGTATATGTGCATTTGTTATTACTGTTCTGTCTTGATGAGTGAACAAATTGGACCTTAAAAAAAGTTATTCTTAGCAGAGGATTTTTTTAAACCTACAAAATTTGATAGGATATAGGGTTCTGTATAGTGTTTTTGTTGTTGTTTAGTCGCTAAATTGTGTCCAAAAATGCATTTGTGAACTCAGCCTTAAGCTTGAAATGAGAGGACAGCCAAGTCTACAATACGTTATAGCAAGCATGCAGTTATATTGTATTAAGTCTCTGGATCTTAATTTCAGTGTCTCACTTTTTCAAAGACTAGAGGTGGAACAAAGAGTTCTTATAAAATAATAATCACACAGCAACATAGTACTGATTTCTAGTAAATCTGAAGTTGAATCTTTATCACTTTTGTCTGCTCACCTCATTCTGCTTTTTTTAAAAATAGAATTTGTAGCTGTCCTTTCTATATTCCTTGAGGATATTTGTCATTTGAAGCTTGTCTTTTTAAATCTGATAATGTATAGAATAATTCTATGATTAAACGAATTTGAGATATTTTGCATTTATTATTTTAATTAAGTCAAGATTTAGTGTGTCAAATCTTGTCTTTTTTTCCTGAAAGGTACACCGTTATTTGATGGTTCATGTCGTTTCATCGATCCACAAACTATACAGTCTCTCCAGCAGTGCCATTTACTTCTTAGCAATCTTAGTACAGTCTTAAGCTGTTTTGCAACTGAGGCCCACGACATCACTGAGAGAGGTGTGCTCCTTGTCTTACGTAAATGAATGTTTCATTGACTTTTGCTTCTTGACTTTGGGACAGAATACATTTCCTATGTGTTAGATGGATTATTGGGCAAAGAGGCCATTATTTCTCAAATGCTAGATTTTTTTTTTTCCAAATGAAAAGCTACGGATGTTATTAGATGAACCATGAGTTCATGATTAAATAAGGTTGGGAAATTGGGGATTTAAGGATTGTTAAGGCAGTGTATTAGTGGTAGAACTTTAGATTTTATATATAAGTTTTTATGCATAGAGTTGGTGGTCTTCATTTTTCTCCTCTGGTTTTCCATTGAAACAAAATAGCCAGTTTCATATAAAGGCCTGGTTTGAACAGCCTGTATTAATGATACTGTACTAGTTTTAATGTATAGATCTGATTATTGAAATTAGCTAAATGGGAGTATAGCTAATATGGAAGCATATTTACTTAAAATGTCTATTTTAGTCATTGAGTTAGTTTAGCAGTTTGGAGATTATTTGTTCAAGCTAAATTTGTTTAAAAATACATGCATATTGTTTAAAATCACCAAGTAGTTACTGTTTTTGAAAACTATAGAGTGCCTTGATTTTTCATTTGTTTTTGATAAACTGAAAACTAAACAACTGATTTCAACTCTTCACAGGTCTTACGGATTTAAGCAATAAGTATATGGTCACCCAGCTCATCTGTCAATATGCACAAGTGGTTCTTTGGTTCTCTCATTCTGGCCTTTTACCAGAGGGCTTAGGTAAAATATTTCCTTAGTCTATAAATATTAATGGAAACTCTTCTTAAATGTTTATAATTCTGTTGTCCTGTTGTTGGGGTTTCCTTTCTTCTGCAGCTCTCTTGTGTTTTCTTTCATTCTTGCCTTCTGTCCTTGCATTCTCTTTGTGCCGTCAGTGCTTCACCCACGCCTGATAGACAGGTGTTGCATGCATGTTTGCTGGGTTAAAAAAAAGAACATTTGACAAAACATGGCTTCTGAAGATGAGTTCAGTGATATCACCAGCTATGATTTAGATCCATAGAAGTATGAGGTTAAAATCTAATTTGTCCATCTTTTTCTCTTCAAGGTTCTATTAATATGGTTATTCACCAATACTTTTTGCCATCAATTACTTACCCCATTTTATCTAATAATTCATGCTAATACCAGGAATTAGAGAATTTGACTTTTAATACATTTGTGTAGAACAAACACCTTCAACTTCTTGTATTTCCAGGATTCACAGACTTAGAAGTGTATCTGCCACTGTGCATAATTACTGTTGATCTTATTCTTTCATAATTCTCTTAGATTTTTCCTTGAACAGATAGTGAATTTGCTTACTTTTAGATTATCATTTGTGCCTAAGGGAGTAAAATAATTTTCTGAAATAGTTTTTCCAGGGTCTTTAACTGCATCCTGTTGTTACAAGACTTTCTTGAGACACTCAGTTTTCTCATTTATGCATCTGTTACTAAAGCGGTGTGCAGTGTTCTTTTATTACTTTAAGAAGCCTGCAATTTAAAGAACATCATAAAATTGTAGTAAAATATCAATTATGTAAGTTTATGGCAAGTATTTTGGAAATATTACTAGCTTTTTTCCAACTCTTACGAAACATCTAGATGACACCGTGCAGTTGTCAAGGTTCTGCTACAACTACCCCGTAATTCAGAGTTACTACACCAGTCGTCGGCAGAGGTGTGAGCGCTCATCAAGGTACAGTGCATCCAGAGCCTTCAAAACCATTTACAAGTTACTTGTATGAGCAATCAAAGCTTTCTTAGAGTAGAATTCATTATGTTATAAAAAAAAGATTAAAGGGGTGGAATTCTCAGTAAAGTATATGAATTTGTAACCAGCATTACTATTTTAGTTGTAGTGTTTGCCTTGACCTACTGTTTACATCTTTATTTTAGAATTTGAATATAGCTATTTATTATTTCCTAAATCTGTTTACCACATGATTGATTTATTGGAGGAGATTCTATAATTTAAGTATACATTTTTCCTGAGTATTCTTATTCAGAAGAAGACTTGAAGCAACTGTAATTAAAGCTGAAAATATCATGTTAGTTATTTTACATTCTTTGTATTAACATTTGCATTTCAGCACTTCATCCATTTTTTTCTTTATTGCCTTTATCTCTGTTTTCTTTAAATATAAACTCCCCTTTCCCCTTAAATACATATGTGGTTGGGTCCTTTGAAATAAAGATATAAAAGTAATAAAAGAAAAAAAGAGTAATGTTTTACAGCCATGACTCTACCTTGGAATTATAAATAGCCTTCTTCCTCAAGTTGGAATGACAGAATTGTGGAGTGGATTATAACATTTAGAGCAATTATTCCCAAACCCTGATTTCAGGTTTGTTGTCAGAATCACTTGGAAACCTGTATAAAGTTATGCATAGTTAGAGGATCCAGAATCTAATCTAGGATTAGACTAGAATAACTAATAACTAATCTAGGATAGTGAGCATAGACTTGGGAAATTTATAAGGTATATTTAAAATTTCTAGATCAGTTATTTCCTAAGTGTATGTCCTTGAGCAGGTTGGATAAACTTTCTAATCCTATTTGTCACAAATTATAAAGTCAATATAAAGTAAATACAAAGATGAAATAAAATATATGCAAGATACTTCTTTCAATGCCTTATTCAAGAAAATTTCATCCAATAGGTAGTAACTGCTATTTTTGTTACTAATATTAGATGAGGAAACAGACAAGGTCAGTATCTGCTTATCACCTGTATGTGCTCAATAATATATATTAGGAGGGGATTAATGAGGTTTAAAAACTAGTCCAGGTGATAAAACTGAAAGTGAAACTTCTTGGCTTTGAACTACAGTATTTACTTTCTCTCTACTGAGATGTCATGCTCTTTGGTAGTTTGCTCAAGGTGGTATAAAGTAAACAGCATTTTGCTGACTAGACCACTTTCTCCCCTGGAACCTGACCTTCACTAATTGACTTGGCTAATAACCAAACTTGAGGCTTCTTCAGGGTTTATCTGACTAACTTTACTTGATGTCCGGATTTCTCATGATGGGATCCTGTCCTCAAATTTCTTCTGCCTTTGATAGTTGAGATCATTACTTTTAAGAGTTTGGTGCTGGTTGTTTTGATAATAATAATTAGCACTAATGCTCAATATCCTTAATGTTGCCCTTATTGCAGAGGGAAGTGGAACCCTGATTGCTTGATGATTGATGGAATGATTTCTCAGTTAGGAGATCGAGTAGAGAAGTTGTGGAAACGGGATGAAGGAGGCACAGGAAAATACCCTCCTACTAGTCTACATGTAGGTTTGCAAAACATGATATCATTTAGTCTCAAAAGTTGGGCTGGGAGAGGGAGGAATGCTTAATTGGATTTTTCATACCTGGCATGGGCTTGGGAAAAACAAGGGACGTAAATGAATGAATATGTAAAATGCACTAAATTTTTTTTTAATAGGCGTTACTTGACATATACCTACTAGACAACATTACTGAAGCAAGCAAGCATTCTGTTGTATCCTTTAAAATTTTATCAAGTAATGCACATATTACCAAAATCATACGATGTCAGAGTAATAGGACCCTTATGCATCTAATCCAATCTCAATTTCACATTTGAATTTGTTTTAAAGGAGAGATTCTTAATCCAGGACCTGTTGGTTGGATTCAGATGGTCTTCCGTTAACCTTGAAACTGTGCAAAATGTTTATGTTTATTTTTCTAGAGTTACAGTTCTTGGCTTTCATCAGACTCAAATGTGTCCAAGACATTCCCGAAGTTAAAGACAGCTCTAGAACATTGCTAGCAAGTGGTCATTCTCTATGAGATTTTATGTGCTGGATGGGAATGCATTAATTAATGCATTAGCTTAAATTACCTAGGTAGGCCTTGTGGTCTCTTAAATAAGATTCTTGTATTAATGTCTATTTCTTAGTCAAAATGCATAGTTTTATTCATAATTTATGAAATAAATAATGTGTTTGCTTAAACTGCCAGGGTTTGTTGGATAACTGGAATTTCATCTGTGGCTTTGCTTCTTAAACTTGTTAATCTGCTAACTTCAGTGAAGAAAGTATGCTTTAGTTCATCTCCTTGTGGTGCCTGTGTGCTAAGTTGCTTCAGTCGCGTGTGACTCCATGCACTGTAGCCTACCAGGCTCCTCTGTCCGTGGGGATTCTCTAGGCAAGAATACTGGAGTGGATTGCCATTTCTTCCTCCAGGGGACAATGTACCTTTGTGGTGGTACTTAATACAGAATGAATAAGGTTTGTGGGGTTGGCTCTACTGACATTTAATAAAACTGTCTTAAGCCTTTTTTCTGATATCTTCTATTGTTACCTATTGCAGATATATATGTAGGAGTTTTTCTTTTTGTTTATTGTCCTTAATCCTCTTTTTTTTAAGACTATTTATTTGCTACTTGATATTATGTATTCCTTTCCAAACAAAACGGATACTTCCATTGAATCATTTCCAACTGCCTTTGCCATTTCTTGGGGCCAGGTTAAACTTATTCAAGGATTTTGGCTGATAGATCATAATGACTATGAGGTAAGTCTGTATAGTTCATTTAGAATGTTAAGCTTTTGTAAGCTATTAGAATTTCAGGAAAAATACATTTAATATTAAAGATATGACATAGTCTACTTCCGGAGGTATTTTAAGGATTTAGTTTAATCAGTACCTTCACCAAGCACCGTTTCAGGCAACAAGAATATACAAAGATAAAATAGTTTAGAACCCCAAGAGCCTTATTGTCTAAAGAAGGAAACATACAAACAATTACCAGTAGTGCAAATATAGTGATTTTTATGTTACAGATATATTTGGTGTGTTGGGTGAACCAGAGAAGCCAGAATTTGACATTGATGTATGAAATTGGTGATGGAAAGATTTTATATATTCACTTGACAAGATCTCAAAAGTATGAGGCTTTTGATAAGGCTTTTATTTAAAATAAAATATATAGTAAAGTAGATATTTTCAGATATATTTAAACTGGTTTTAGTTTAATTTGCGTAGGTTTAGTATATTGCCCTTTTTTTTTTTCAAAGTGCAAAGCGTTATATTTAATTCACCAGTTTTCACTGTCATTTTTGCAGAGTGGTTTGGATCTGCTGTTTCACCCAGCTACTGCAAAACCTGTGTCATGGCAACATTCAAAGATGATTGAAGCCTTTATGAGTCAGGGCGAGCACAGACAGGCCCTCAGGTACATTCAGACGATGAAGCCAACAGTGTCCAGTGGTAGAGATGTTATCCTTCACCTCACTGTTCTGCTTTTTAATAGGTGAGTACCTGTTTCGAAAGTACAGTTGAACTCTTGGCCATGTATTAATAAAATGGAACTGGTGAAATAGAGCAATAGATATTTTGACTTGGTTGCATTGCACAGTATTCTTATGTTCTTCATCTTTCATCATTGAGAAGAATGTAAAGCACCTTTTACCTAGAATAAGATGAATAAAAGAAGTAATGAGTAAAAGGGGAAATCAGACTGAGGTTTAAAAATTATGTTGGTTTCTACCTGGCAGTATTGACAGTTTTCTCCTTGGACAGTTGAGGTTTGATTATGCCGAGAAGCAGCCAGAAATAGAGAAAGAATGAAGTTTATGCTGAGTTAATAAATTATATTCTTTGATGGTATATTCCAGTGACGGTACTCTGATATTCTTGTTAGTCTTGATTGCTTGGGTGTTGCAGTTCTTTAACTTTGCTGTTGCATTATAGCAATACACAGCTGCTCTAATAATTATGTTTGCCATGTATATGCTAACTGACAATTAAGTGGCATGATTGGGAATACAGTGGTCTGGTTATTGGGTTTTCTTAATACCCAGGTAGTTGGGAAACTTGTTTGGGACTGGAACTTCTTAGATTGTAACTATTTTTATTTAATTCATACTGGTTTTTTGCTGAATCTTACTGGTTGACTCATTTTATATTTTCTTTATATATTTAAAAATTGGCCATTTCTCACCCCAAATTGTCATTTATGAACCATACGGCTTTGAGGAGAGAGGATTGGATCTTTACATTTCAGACAGATCTGCAATTTAATAATAGACTTGTTAGACATTGAAACTTACAATGTCCTCAAAAGTAATGAACTGCTAAACTACTTAAAGTATTTGGCTCAGCTGAACAAATCAAGAATGAATATAAGAACAAAAAGTTAAAGAAGCTAAAGAACATAAATGCTTAATAAATGGGTTAAAGAGTTCTAGTACTTGATAATGTTTATAATAATGCAACCTTTATATAATGTAATTTCAAAACTGTATTTCTCAAATATGGTAAAGCCTTGGTTATCTAGTCTCTAGAAAAATAGCATCATTAAGTGTCTTTTACAGTAAATGCAGAAGTTAAAACAAAGGGCCACTCAGAATGCCATTTGTGAGATAACATGTTTTCAAATTCAATAAATTTTTAAAATAATTACTGAGGTGGTGTTCGGTTTTCTAGCTGTTGTGTGAATTTATATTAATTAATCTACATTTTAAAATGACAATATTGGAATAGTTACTGATTGTAACAGTTGACAGTGTTTGGACTCAGATAGATCTGAATTTATACCTGAATTCTGCTACATTCTGAAATACGATCAGAAGCAGTTAAATTATCCTTTCTGAGCCCAGGTTTCCTCCTGGGTTAATAATGACTGCTTTGCAACATGTTGAGGTTTAGTTAAATGGCGTAAGCACTATTGCAGTTGCAAGTAGTAAATCATTAGTAAATGGTGGTGAAAGTAAAAGTGGCTCAGTTGTGTCTGACTCTTTGAGACCCCATGGACTGTAGCTTGGCAGGCTCCTCTGTCTGTGGAATTCTCCAGGCAAGAGTACTGGAGTGGGTAGCCGTTCCCTTCTCCAGGGGATCTTCCCAACCCAGGGATCGAACCTAGGTGTCCCACATTGCAGGGGGATTCTTTATGGTCTGAGCCACCAGGGAAGCCCAGTAAAGGATAGTATATTGAACCTTCTTGAGTTAGCCATCATTGCATCATTTATCTAACTTTCCAGCCTAACTCCTGCCTATATCCTCTACCACCTCTTCTTTATTCAGATCATCTTTCTCTTTCTGTGAAACCTTTATGCTGGTAGCTTTTCAGTTAATACGAGCTTTCTTTATGGACATACCATCACAGTTATGGCAAATAGATTTTCCTAAAAGTAATCATGATGCACAGTACACGATAGCCTCAAAGTAACAGTTTCAGATTTTCAGGTCTTAACATTACGTGTTCAGTTTTAATAAAATAGAAGTACAATATAGCTGGAAAACCTTTCTGTATAGGTATAATCATCTTTATTCTTTCCACTTTCTGTGGGTTTCATTCTGCTGTGCTTTTTAACTCAAGTTGGTGTCTCATTTTCAACCTTTTATCTTTACTAACATAAAAATGTAAATCTGAATGTTCTGCATATTACTTTGGCATCATCCCACAATTTTTATGATTTTTTTTCTAAGTATTTTTAATTATCATTATGATTTTTTTCTTTCCATATTAATTATTTAGATGCTTTAATGTACAAATATAGTTTAAAAAATTCTTTTCTCTCTTAATTGCATTGTGACTCCATAATGTGATCTACACATGGAGCAGATGGCCAACACCGAAATCAGATTGATTATATTCTTTGTAGCCAAAGACGGAGAAGCTCTATACAGTCAGCAAAAACAAGACCGGGAGCTGCCTGTGGCTCAGAGCATGAAATCTTTATTGCCAAATTCAGACTTAAATTGAAGAAAGGGGGGAAAACCACTAGAGCATTCAGGTATGAGCTAAATCAAATCCCTTATGATTATACAGTGGAAGTGAGAAATAGATTTAAGGGACTAGATCTGATAGAGTGCCTGATGAGCTATGTATGGAGGTTTGTGACATTGTACAGGAGACAGGGAGGAAGAACATCCCCAAGAAAAAGAAATGCAAAAAGGCAAAATGGCTGTCTGAGGAGGCCTTACAGATAGCTGTGAAAAGAAGAGAAGTGAAAAAGCAAAGGAGAAAAGGAAAGATATACCCATTTGAATGCAGAGTTCCTAAGAATAGCAAGGAGAGATAAGAAAGCCTTCCTCAGTGATCAGTGCAAAGAAATAGAAGAAAACAACAGAATGGGAAAGACTAGAGATCTCTTCAAGAAAATGAGAGATACCAAGGGAACATTTCATGTAAAGATGGGCTCGATAAAGGACAGAAATGGTATGGACTTAACAGAAGCAGAAGATATTAAGAAGAGGTGACAAGAATATATAGAAGAACTACAAAAAAGATCTTCACGACCCAGATAATCACGATGGTGTGATCACTCACCTAGAGCCAGACATCCTGGAATGTGAAGTCAAGTGGGCCTTAGGCAGCATCACTACAACAAAGCTAGTGGAGGTGATGGAATTCCAGTAGAGCTATTTCAAATCCTGAAAGATGATGCTGTGAAAGTGGTGCACTCAATATGCCAGCAAATTTGGAAAACTCAGCAGTGGCCACGGAACTGGAAAAGGTCAGTTTTCACAGCAATGCCAAAGAAGGCTCAAACTACCACGATATTGCACTCATCTCACATGCTAGTAAAGTAATGCTTAAAATTCTCCAAGCCAGGCTTCATCAATATGTGAACTGTGAACTTCCAGATGTTCAAGCTGGTTTTAGAAAAGGCAGAGGAACCAGAGGTCAAATTGCCAACATCTGCTGGATCATGGAAAAAGCAAGAGAGTTCCAGAAAAACATCTATTTCTGCTTTATTGAGTATGCCAAAGCCTTTGACTGTGTGGGTCATGATAAACTGTGGAAAATTATGAAAGAGATGGGAATACCAGACCACCTGACCTGCCTCTTGAGAAACTCTTACGCAGGTCAGGAAGCAACAGTTAGAAGTGGGCATGAAACAACAGACTGGTTCCAAATAAGAAAAAGAGTACGTCAAGGCTGTATATTGTCACCCTGCTTATTTAACTTCTGTGCAGAGTACATCATGAGAAACGCTGGGCTGGAGGAAGCACAAGCTGGAATCAAGATTGCCGGGAGAAATATCAATAACCTCAGATATGCAAATGACACCACCCTTATGGCACAAAGTGAAGAAGAACTAAAGAGCCTCTTGGTGAAAGTGAAAGAGGAGAGTGAAAAAGTTGGCTTAAAGCTCAACATTCAGAAAGTGAAGATCATGGCATCTGGTCCCATCACTTCATGGCAAATAGATGGGGAAACAGTGGAAACAGTGACAGACTTTATTTTCTTGGGCTCCAAAGTCACTACAGATAGTGATTGCAGCCATGAAATAAAAAGACCCTTGTTCTGTGGAAGAAAAGTTATCACCAACCCAGACAGCATATTAAAAAGCAGAGACATTACTTTGCTGACAAAAGTCCATCTAGTCAAAGCTGTGGTTTTTCCAGTAGTCATGTATGAATGTGAGTGTTGGACTATAAAGAAAGCTGAGAGCTGAAGAATTGATGCTTTTGAACTGTGGTGTTGGAGAAGACTCTTGAGAGTCCCTTGGACTGCAAGGAGATCCAACCAGTCTATTCTAAAAGGAAATCAGTTCTGAATACTCTTTGGAAGGACTGATGCTGAAACTGAAACTCCAGTGCTTTGGCCACCTGATGGAAAGAACTGACCCATTGGAAAAGACCCTGATGCTGGGAAAGTTTGAAGGCAGGAGAAGTGGACGACAGAGGATGAGATGGTTAGATGACATTACTTACTTGATGGACGTGAGTTTGAGTAAGCTCTAGGAGTTGTTGATGGACAGGGAAGCCTGGTGTGCTGTTGTCCGTGGGTTCACAGAGTCGGACATGACTGAGCGACTGAACTGAACTGACTGAAGGAACGTTTGCTGGACTTCTCGTTGGTTTAGTGGTTAAGATTCCTCACTTCCAGGACAGGGAGTGAGCTTCGATCCCTGGTTGGGAAACTATAAGATCCTGCATGCCTTGCAGCACAACCAAAAAATAAACTTAAAAAAATGAATAAGAAAGAAACGTTTGCATGTTGCCTCCTCTAATGCTTATGTGTCTATTCCTGGTAATACTGCTAACTTTTTGTATTTTGAATATAGTATTAGGTACATAAGAGTTTTAAATTGTTATTTTTTAATGACTTGAACCTCTTATTGTGGAATAATCATCACGAGTAATTGTTAACATAGCTACAACAACTTTCTCTTATTTATGATTCATCTTTTCCTAATATTTTAACTTTTACACTAATCACTGGAAATCAGTAGTTGCTTGTTTACATTTCTGAATTTTTTTTCATTGTGATCTCTATGATCCATTTCAAAAGACTGTTTATATTTGAGCTGTCATTTTTAGAGCCTGTCACAGGAGTGTATCTAAGGCTGTCTTCTTGCTGTGTTGCCAAGAACGCCCATACATTTCTTAACTTTACTGTTAGCATGCTAGTTTTAGCCTTTCATCAATTGAGGTGATTTTCTTACTGCTTTTATTGGCGTCGTGCCTTCCTGCCATGAGGAGCAGGAGAGTAGTGGGCATATGAGAGTTACTTATTTTAAAATTTATGTTTAAGTGTTGGCCCAAAATGGATCGTCAGTTTCTTGAAGTTGGAGGTAGCTATGCCTTCTCCTGCTATGGGAGAAACTGAGAAAAATATACTATCATTTGTCTTTTGCTTTCAGGTATGCTTACTGTTATTAGATTAGTTTTTGATAAATCATAAATAAATTAATCTCTTACCTCGTATATCTGCTCACTGGGAGTGGATATCATACTTTAAAGTGGAAAACTTGAAACATATCCAGGGACTTCTGTGATGGTCCAGTGGTTAAAAAATCTGCCTTGTAGTGCAGGGGACATGGGTTTGATCCTTGGTAGGGGAGTAAAGATCCCACATGCATCAGAGCAACTAACCCCTTTGGCGGCAACTAGAGAATCTGTGAGCTCTGAAGATCTCACGTGACACAATGAAGATCCTGTGTGCTGTAACTAAGACCTCCTGCAGCAAAATAAGTATATATATGTGTGTGTGGTTTATATATATACATACACACACGTATTATATATAGCATATATATAATATTTTATATATGTGCGACCCCATGGACTGTAGTCTGTCAGGCTCCTCTGTCCATGGAATTCTCCAGGCCAGAATACTGGAGTGGGTGTCTGTTCGCTTCTCCAGGTGATCTTCCCAATCCAGGGATTGAACCTAGGTCTCCCGCATTCTAGGTGGATTCTTTACCATCTCAATCACCAGGGAAGCCTGTATGTATATAGGCTGGGAGAAGAGAGGCAAGAATATGGTTCTTTTTGTTTTTTGAATAGTAAGATATTTACATGCTTTTTTCTAAAATTACAAAAGGATACACAGTAAATTCGCAGCCACCTAAGCTTCCTCACAGTACCCAAACAGTGTTAGTAATCTCTAGTGCCTCTTTCCTGAGACATTCTGGGGCATACTGAGCAAATACACATGTATGTCATTGCCACCCCTCCCCCCTTTAAAAAATACATGCTGTCATCCATCTGCAGCTTATTTTTAAAAGTTATTTAGTTTGGAATTCATTTCCTGATAGTACATGAAGAGCTTCCTTATTTTAATCATTGCATGATAGTTCATTATGTGGATGTACCAGGATTTGTTTAACTGCCTTCGCTTAGTGGACATTTGGGTGGTTTTAATCTTATGCCATTTCAGACACTGCGATGTATGAGTAACCACCCATTTTACACAAGTGCAAATTTATTTTGTAAAATCCTGGGAGTAGAATTACTGGGTGAAAAGTGTAAGTGTTAGTCACTCAGTCGTGTTGGACTCTTCGTGACCCCATGTACTGTAGCCCACCAGGCTCTTCCATCCAGGGAATTCTCCAGGAAGGAATACTGGAGTGGGTTGCCATTTCCTCTCCAACTGGGTGAAAAGATATTTGCAATTTTAATTTTGATAAGGCATATTACCTTCCATGTGTGTCTCACTTTGTGTTATACCCTTTAGTTAGACATTTATCCAGTTGATTGGTGAAAATGGTAATATTAATGTGATTAGTCTCACTATAATAGTAGAATGCATCTTTTCATGAAGAGCTGTTTTATGAAATTAGAGTTGCCAATGTTTTATGACTGTCTCTTCTATTTCAATATTATTTAATCCTCTCGCTGTTTCTGTTACTACTTTGTGATTTTTGTTTTATCATTTAAATTTTTGATGCAGCTGAAATTTATTTTGGTTCAAGCATTTTGTAAGCAGATTCCAGAATACGCAAAAGTAGAATAGTACTATAGTACGATGAAAATTCCATGTACCCATCCTACATCAGATTTAACAGATACCCACTTCATCTATTTCTTTATATTAAAATTAATGATTAGATGTTCATTCATCTTCATTATCTATTTTTCTTTCTGTGGAAATGGTGTGCTCATTTTTAACACTCCCAGATTTTTTATTTTGGGGGAAAAAACTACCTCTCTTAGATACTCAGGTTATAACAACCACACTGTCTTGCCTGTCCTGGTAGAAAAAGGAGTGCAAGGCAATTTCAGATGTAGATTTTTAGGTAATACCCCTAAATGTTTTACTTATTTGCACTATTGTTTTTATAAGTTTTGTAGAATATGTAAAATATTCTAGTCAAACAATAAAAATTTTAGGGTCCTGAACTGCGAACAGTGGGATTTGCTTCCCCAAGAAACTTTGTATATACAGAAAGTCTAGGGCAGTGCTGCTAAAATTTCCTCAGATGCATTTTCATTATGAATACTAATTGCTGTAACTTGGTTCATGTATTCTGTGTTTTTTATGCATGTCAGTTTTTTATTTGCAAGTCGTTATTTCAATTTTTGTGATTATTTCAATAAAAACTATTGTTAAAGCTTTTGGTAGGGGGTGCTGTGCCTGGTCTTAGTTGTGGCATGTGGGATCTACTTCCCTTACCAGGAATGGAACCTGGGCTTCCTGCACTGGAAACGCAGAGTCTTAGCCACTGGACTATTAAAATCAAAATTACCTATTCACTTGAAATTAGGAATGATGACTTTTTTTTAGAAAATTATTCCTACCTACTTGCCATTTTTTATTCTACACCTGCTTCTGCTTTGACACTTATCAGCCCTTCCCAAAATTCTACATGTGAGACTTATCATTGTTAATCTTAGTATGTGTCTTTCAAGACATTTTGTTATTTATATAAGTACATAAAGACTCACAGGCTTTGTTTATTGGTTAATTTTTAGAAATTCTTAATATTCATGTTGATTTTTACTTATCAGTGTATCATGAGACACATTGCTTCATTTAATGACCTATTGCTCACAGAAGGATGTTTCAGCAGCCCCACTTGGTTTCTAAAACTGTCTGATTTGACCTAAGTTCTCTAATCAGATCTTGCTGTAGATAAGCCGAAATCTTACTAAGAAGAGTTGCTAAGCTAAGGCTTCTACTTTCCCATAAACACAATATGCTGTTTCTGCCTCTAGGTCTTTGCTCATTTTCTTTTCTACTCTTCTCATGCTCAGTGTCACTTTCTTAAGAATCTCACTTGAATATTTCAGTTCTGTCCAGATTGCATTAGATTTTTGTCTTCTTGAACTCTTGGGTTCAGATGGTCCCTGACTTAACGATGCTTCAACTTATAATTTTTTCAACTTTAAAATGGTGTAAAGCAGTATGCATATATGAAGTAGTAACCATAGTTTGAATTTTGGTCTTTTCCTAAGCTAACTATATGCAGTGTGATTTTCTCTTAACGATGCTGGGCATCGACAGTGAGCTGCAGCTCCCATTTACCGTGGTCATGAGAGTAGACAACTCGTACTCTCAAAACCATTCTCTGTCCAAAAACAATTTTGATTTTTATTTTCAGTGGAATAGTCAGTAAATAACATGGAATAGTCAACATTCCATGATAAAGTTTTTAAAGCTGCCTTATTTTCTTTACTACTTCACAGTGATTAGTATTGAATAAAATTTTAAAGTACTTTTAAATAATATGTACATAGTATCTTTTGGGGCTTCCCAGATGACTCACTGGTAAAGAACCCACCTACCAGTGCAGGAGATAGTTTGATCCTTGGGTCAGGAAGATCCCCTGGAGGAGAAAACGGCAGCTCACTCCAGTGTTCTTGCCTCGGAAATCCCATGGTCGGAGGAGCCTTGCAGGCTACAGTCCATGTTGGTCGCAGAGTCAGGCACGACTAAGATGCATGCACAAAGTATCTTTGGGATTCTTCAGGTGGATGTCTTGTTTTGAACATTTTAAATAGCTTTTCTAAAACTAAACTTTGATAAATATTGATTTCAGGTGCATGGTGGAGGCCTGGACTTTACTGCGACAACATTCTAATAGGTTGAATATAGAGGAGCTGCTCAAGCATACGTATGAAGTCTGTCAGGAGATGGGCTTAATGGAGGATTTATTGAAGCTACCGTTCACAGACACTGAGCAGGTAAGGATTTGTCAGTGTAAACTTATATCTGGAAATTTAGGATAAGTTAGTAGCTTACAAATCTATTTTTTTCTTTCTAGGAGTGTTTGGTGAGATTTTTACAGTCCAGTGCAAGTGTTCAGAATCATGAATTCCTTTTAGTTCACCATTTGCAGCGTGCCAATTATATTCCTGCCTTGAAGCTGAACCAGACTCTGAAGATTAATCTTATGGTACAGTTGAACTTGTTTTATTATGGGGGGACAAGAGAATAGGGAAAACAGATGACTTCATTATAGAAGAGCTTTGTATAATCTTAAATTTAGAAAATCCTCACTTTCTGTAGCAGAATTGACAAACAGGATGTTGTTACTTATCCAGTTCTTTTATATGTGCCATTTCTGTTAAGGAATCTGCCCACAGTCTTGCCAGACTAACTACTTTACTCACTCAGGGAAAATAGCAATTGGTAGAGGAAAACAGTAGGAAATAAATAGTGCAAAAAGCATGGACTTTAGGGGTTGGACTAATTGCTCATTGGCTCTGTGTGCTTGGACACACTCTGAACCTTGGTTTCCTTAATTGTAGAATGATAGTATCTTTTGTGAGGATGCACAGAGGTGTGTGTGATGGAACATGTTGCTTAGTAAATGAAAATCATTGGTTTTATTAGTTGTAAATAATCAAGGCTGGGAAGGAGAGACTTGGAATTTATTGATGGGTAAGAATTGATGAAGCAGTTAGGTTGTGTGTATGACGTCTTTGGTTTGGAAGAATGGGTATGTAGAAAGGAGGAAGGTATTCTTGTGTATTCATAATTATATTTTAAATGTAAATAATAGACATAGCACCTAACATTTTTGAAGATTAAATTTTTACCAGTTATGTTATATTCTGTAGAATGATCGTGATCCTCGTTTGCGAGAGAGATCAGTGACTCGAAATTCTATAATAGACCAATATGGGAAAATTCTTCCTAGAGTCCAGCGAAAATTAGCCATTGAGCGAGCAAAGCCTTACCATCTGTCAGCATCATCAGTTTTTCGAGAAGGTAAGATTTCATTGAAAAATGTCCTAAAATATTGTGCTAGAAAAGATATTGAATGATTATCTTCTGAAACCTTTGTTATCTTCTGTTTAGCTCAATTTTGCTTAGATTCATCACAGTGATGCTTTGTGGTTTTGTTTGTTTGGTTTTTTATTGGTTGTTCTACTCCAAGAAAGCGAAAGCTTCCTTAGAACTTTTAAACTTTCTAGTTTTTTTAGTGCAGAGTGACAGAACTCTTTTGATTTCATTTGAAGACTGCTGACTTTTAGAAAACATGTAGAATAATTATCTCACCATCTCCTAAAAGCCAAAATTGTTAAATTTCTGCACATATATTGCTAAACCAAATATAATTGAACTACTCATGTTTTGTTTTCTCCAATCACTTTGCCATATTAGTCTATCTACTTTAAAATCCTGGTGTTAGAGATGAAATTAAATACTACCTTTTTTGTTTCACAGTTTCTAGACCAAAACCATTATCAGCAGTTCCAAAGCAGGCTGTAACCGGGACTGTGTTAACAAGATCTACTTTCATCAATAATGTGTTATCTAAAATTGGAGAGATCTGGGCAAGTAATGAACCTGAAAATAGCATCTCTGTCTACAATAGGTATGTTTTTCTTACACCTTTTACAATAATGCTGCTTGCTAATCTTCCCTGGGTTATCAGCTGCATTCATAAACAGTCCAGCCTTAGAGCTTATTAATGTATGTAGGAAAAATGCTTTGTGTTGTCTACTTTTCTTGCAAGAAGAATATTCTTTGTTCTTAAATTTGAAACCAATTATATTCATTGTTATTTGTAAATAAGCAGAATATACATGGTGAAAAAAAGATAGTCCCCTTCCCATCTAACCTCACCTTCTTACAGTGTTTGTATTGATAATTTAGTCTTCTTTGTGATACATAATCAAAAGTTAAATTTTTATTTTCTCTGTAGTCCTAATGTAGAGGAACCCTCTCCTGTAGCATATTCTCTCCCAGATCCAGAGCTGCCTGAGGCATTTGTTGGAACACCAATTACAAAGGCATCACAAAGAATTTCTAGGTAAGAATTTATTTAATCACTTTTAAAAGACAGTGTTAGACAAGACTTACACTGATAGGGTATTTGTCTTAATTTCACTTACTTCACTTAGTAATGGTATTCTCCAGGTTCATCCATGTTGCTTACAAATGGCAATATTTCATTCCTTTTTTGACTAATTCCATTATATATATATATATGTATATTATATATATGTCCATTATATATTTTTTAAGGAAGCCTGATTCTGTTTTCCATGGTGACTATACCAATTTATATTCCCACCGGCAGTGTAAGAGGGCTCTCTGTTCTCCATACCCTCTTTAGCTTTTATTATTTGAAGACTTCTTGATGATAGTCAGTCTGACCAGTGTGAGATGATACTTAATAATTACACTATAATTTTAAAATTATCTTTGAAGTCTTCATAAATACTGTTTTAAATTATTGAAGGAGTTTTTTAATGCTTCCTTTAAAAAAAATAATTTGGGCAGTTTTATAGTACTTTTAAGGAATTTTACATCAGCTGATAATCTACTTAGAATTTTCGCTTAATGATTTCAGACTGCTTAAAGAAAAGCAAACTTTGTTGTATTAAAATCATAAGCAAAATAAATTATTTGTTTGTTTTCTTTAATTTCTCTGATTCAGACCCAAGAATGAAGGTTATTTTTTGTAAATCCCAGCTAATCTTGGTTGGCTTCTAAAAACTTGCTCCTGTTTAACTGAGCCTACTAAAATGTCTTAAGTGGCTTTAGTACAATAATACTTTTATTTCTTAAACCTATGGTTATTAGAGTAGTAAATAGTTAAATTGAAATTTTGTATCCAAGATGGAACTGTGATTGTTTATTTTATTTAAGGCATTGGAGAGTGGAGAAGTGTTCATGATCATCAATAGCAGAGTACAACTATCTCTTAATGTAATGATTCTTTCTCTTTAATATGACCATAATTGTTGAAAATTTTTGACTTTTTACAATTTATCCAAGACAAAATGACATAATGTTGTTGAAATAGTTTTGATACTAAGAATAAAGGTACTCAGAATAAATTCAGTTCAGTTCAGTCACTCAGTCATGTCCAACTCTTTGCGACCCCATGAATTGCAGCACACCAGGCCTCCCTGTCCATCACCATCTCCTGGAGTTCACTCAGACTCACGTCCATCGAGTCTGTGATGCCATCCAGCCATCTCATCCTCTGTCGTCCCCTTCTCCTCCTGCCCCCAATCCCTCCTAGCATCAGAGTCTTTCCCAATGAGTCAACTCTTCCCATGAGGCGGCCAAAGTACTGGAGCTTCAGCTTTTAGCATCATTCCTTCCAAAGAAATCCCAGGGTTGATCTTCAGAATGGACTGGTTGGATCCAAGGGACTCTCAAGAGTCTTCTCCAACACCACAGTTCAAAAGCATCAATTCTTCGGCGCTCAGCCTTCTTCACAGTCCAACTCTCACATGCATACATGACCACAGGAAAAACCATAGCCTTGACTAGACGGACCTTAGTCGGCAAAGTAATGTCTCTGCTCTTGAATATACTATCTAGGTTGGTCGTAACTTTTCTTCCAAGGAGTAAGCGTCTTTTAATTTCATGGCTGTAGTCACCATCTACAGTGATTTTGGAGCCCCCCAAAATAAAGTCTGACAGTGTTTCCACTGTTTCCCCATCTATTTCCCATGAAGTGATGGGACCAGATGCCATGATCTTCGTTTTCTGAATGTTGAGCTTTAAGCCAACTTTTTCGCTCTCCTCTTTCACTTTCATCAAGAGACTTTTTAGCTCCTCTTCACTTTCTGCCATAAGGGTGGTGTCATCTGCATATCTGAGGTTATTGATATTTCTCCTGGCAATCTTGATTCCAGAATAAGTTAATAACGTAAAAACAACTGGGCTCAACCCATTTGTAGTGTATATAATGGATATCTTTTCAAATTATGAAAGGATTTTCCCTTTTTTGGGTTAGATTTTATTAAATTGAGGTTCTTTTCCTTTATTACCATAAGGAGATGGTGAGAAGGTTGCTTCAAATAGAAGTCATTATCACTGACATGGTTTTTTACCAATAGTTTTGGTTTTTTCCCACAAGTCACTTTATCTCAGTTCCTTTGTACTTGAAAGTGAAAGTGAAGTTGCTCAGTTTTGTCTGACTTTTTGCAGTTCCATGGACTGTTGCCCACCAGGCTCCTCCATCCATGGGATTTTCCAGGCAAGAATACTGGAGTGGGTTGCCATTTCCTTTCTCCAGGAGATCTTCCCGACCCAAGAATTGAACCCTGGTCTCCCTTATTGTAGGCAGCTGCTTTACCATTGAATAGGTCTGCAATTCAAGAAGGGAGAGATAATAAGTGTTCAGGCCTACTAAAGGCCTAAGGACTATTATGAGAATCCTTTAAAGCCAGTGTTAACACATAATTGAGCTGATTGAGGTGTGAATATTTACCTTTTATAAAAGTCATTCCACTTCTTGCTTCTATATTTTTCAAATTGGGTGTGCATTAGTGTAAGTAAAATTTAATGGATTGTGGCTTAGCATAGATAATATCAATGGGCACTGAATATAATAAGGCTAAATGCCATTTTATGTAATTCATGTTTTCTATATGTGTATAATCTAAAATGCATTACCTACTTGGATCATGGTCAAAAAGTTGTTGAGGAAATAAAAGACCTAATGTGATATTTAACACTTTGTTCAGAAAACAGTCAAAATTTTTTTTCTTCATATCTTTTTAAAATATAACTTAAACACATCGTCTTGTTAGTACAAGAATTTTGCTCTTACTCAGGAGGTATACCACTTGTTGCACAGACCTTGCTTCTGAGAAATAATCTTTCCTAAATAGGCACCTTAAACATAAATTTCAGCCTAATGCAAGGCATTTAACAAAATACCTATTTGGGATAGCTCAATAAAAAAGTGAGCAAAAGTTCACAGATATATAATTTGAATGCAAATGAAGTAGAGAAGGAAAGAAGAATCAGAAGACAACAGAGAAAGAAATGTCTAGCAACCTGACTGAATATTTTTGGTTTGGTAGAAATCTCAGAGCTGTGCTTAGTACAGAATAACAAATGCAAAGATACTGTATTTAGGGGAAGAAAATATTTACTTCCTGTAAATATTTTCCCACCACATAATAAGTTGTTTTGAAGCACCTATGATTTCTTTTTTTTTTTTGAAAATGTACTAAAATTTAATCATCCATAAAAGCTGTAATTTAATCTGACAGTAAAACACAAGAAGCAATATTAGAGTTGGTTTAGTATATTATATATTTTAGCTTTGAAAGCCATAGAAATCAGTATCCCAGTTTTTTCCCTATAAAAGACCCATTTTTCCAAAGCATTATGCACAAACAATTTTAATTAGAATATAATGACAGAATGATATTTCATAATTTTTTAAATATAAAATGAAGTCAATGACTCAAAAAAGTTATCTGCTGCAATGAGTTTGAGGGGAAATTTTAGAGTCAAGTATATTTATTTTCACATCTGTTATAACTGCTATTGCAAAGGAGAAATACTATTGTCTTATTTTCCAAGAGATATACACAGAGCAATTCTTTTCTCCAGGGAACTTGTGCAAACCAATATAAGATCTAAATTCTTCACATAATATATAAAACAGGAGAAGCCTCTTCAGATTTATTTTTTGAAGTCTGGAATGCTGGCACTTTCCAATTAGGCAACAGTTTTTCATTCCTGTAATCTGGCTCAGAGCTGCTGCTTACTGTGGGTCTAAAGCAGCAGACATGATTTCTTTTTAGGCTTCTTCTTTTCCACTGGTGGTTTTCTATTTATCTGTCTGACCAGGTCATAAAATATCTCATTAACGTTGATCTTTGACTTTGCAGAAGATTCTAAAAAGGCACAGTTACACCACTGTCTTGCTAAATTCTGACCCTGTTCTTTGCCAACTACTCGCTCGTCTTCCAGGTCACATTTATTGCCAACCAAAATCATTGGAACATCTTCTGTGTCCTTAACTCGCAAAATCTGTTCCCTCAGGTCTTGTAAGTCATTAAACGTGGACTGAGCGGTAATAGAATATACTAGTGCAAACCCTTGGCCATTCTTCATATACAAATCCCTCATTGCTGTAAATTGCTCTGTTCCTGCTGTATCCAGGATTTCGAGCATACACTGTTGGCAGTCTACTTCAACTTGCTTTCTGTAGGAATCTTCTATCGTTGGGTCATATTTTTCAACGAAAATTCCCTGAACAAATTGAACTGTCAGAGCAGACTTCCCCATGCCTCCTGAACCAAGGACCACTGACCACTAGCTTGTACTCACGCATGATGTGGTCTGTTTAAATACTGACAATCCCCGCCCCCCCCCCCCCCCCCCGTCCGGCACCTCCTCCACCTCCTCCTCCCCCCCCCCCCCCCCCCGCCTCCTCTCGGCCGTGGCTCCTGCTCCTGCTCCACGCGGTAGCGGCCTCGAGAGCAGCGGCGGCGGAGCCTCCAGAACGCGCACGCACGCAGCATGCAGGCCCCGCCCCCAAGTTCAGCACCTATGATTTCTGTTGGTCTGCCATCTCTTGCAGTAAAACTCTTGAACTTAAAGGATAGAATGGCAAAGAAGGCATAGCAGCAAGAAATTACTATTTCTGGGCACCAAACTTACTTTTCTGGTTATTCTCAGCTGAATCACATAGGCATCTTGAGGTAGTGTTTTTGTTGCTAGGAATGTAGCCATAAAATAAACTATTAGGAAACTGGGAAAGTAGTGACCGTATGTTTATAAATGGTCCACAAAAATCGTAATCTGAAAATTTCACCTTCAAGTTTATTTATTTGTAAATTAGGTTTTTAAGCTGTTTGGACTATGCATACTTAATACAAGTCATCTGTGAGATCATTTTTATCATATGATAAAAATGTGCAGGACACTAGAAAAAGAAACCATTGAGTATAGTCCTGGGATTCTGTTTTGCTACTGACCTCATTAATTTGAGAAAATTAACATTTCCTTTGGTTGCTAAGTGTAGTGATCAGAACCGTAAAGGTAAATAAACCAGTATTCATTATGTACATTTCATGTAGGTGAAAGGAATTTCTATGTTGATGAAAGTGAATTGCTGTGAATGGCTTGCTAGGGAAGCGTTACATTGTTTTCTTGAGTGCTTGTATCATTAACTGTTTGTCTTCATTTGAAAATAAATAGTTGGCACATAGAGGGGCTCAGTTGGTTAAGGGAGGGAGGAGGGCTATAACTCCTTTTGAGGAAGTGGGGAGCATGATCAGAGAAGGAAATGGCAACCCACTCCAGTACTCTTGCCTGGAAAATCCCATGGATGGAGGAGCCTGGTAGGCTACAGTCCATGGGGTTGCGAAGAGTTGGACACAACTGAGCGACTTCACTTTCACTACTCCATTGGAGAAGGAAACGGCAACCAACTCCAGTATTCTTGCCTGGAGAATCCCAGGGACAGAGGAGCCTGGTGGGCTGCCGTCTATGGGGTCGCAGAGAGTTGGACATGGCTGAAATGACTTAGCAGCAGCAGCAGCAGTGGGAGCATGATCAAATTGCTATCTAGGTTTCATAATTCTCTTTTTTCACTACTGAATTAATTCTGATTTTTGAAACTAAGGGTGGCGTTACAGATAGTAATATACTTGTCTGAATTTATATTTTCATATGGTTATCATATTTACCAGTGAATATAGAAGTTTGCATAATTAAATGGGATACTAATTCTTTTTGTTTCTTCAGTATAACTCAAAATATGTTACCAGGATTTTTCTTTTTATATGTATACTGTGGTTACAGACTGCTGGATTTGGTTGTTCATCCTGTCCCCCAGCCCTCTCAGTGTTTGGAGTTTATTCAGCAAAGCCCCACAAGATCTCCTTGGTCCCTGGCATCTAGTTCATTGCCAGTAAGTTCACAATTAAAAGGATCACGTCAGAATGCCTCCAGGGCTTCAGAATTACATTTACTTGAAACTCCTCTTGTTGTTAAGGTAAGTATTATATTACGCATCTAGCATCTAGTATTCATAGTGAAGCTAGGAAGTTCCTTATAAATAGCAGAGAAAAATGAAACTATTTATAATCAGCATCTCTGGGTAATAGGGTTTTAAGCCTTTATTTTCCCTTTTTCTGTGGATATGTTTCCAAATGCTTACTATATTATAAATTAGCCTTTTTTCTTCGAAAAATGCTTTCATGTTCTTGTGTGTTTTTTTTTTCTGATACCATTTTGCTATTCCTTCATCAAATACTTTCTCATTCTTAACATTTTTTAAAGTTGTATTTTAAATTCTAGCTCCTTCAGTAAAATTATAAAGTGTTACTCTTTCCTACTGTTGGTAGGAAATTGCTTTTTCCTTCACCCTTTCTGATAAATTACTAGCAGAGAAACCACAGCTAAACTTGTGATGACTGGTAATAGTGGATTTTTACCTTCCTGTTGGAAAGCCATTTTCACATATGTTCTCTGCAAGTTCCTTGTCTGATATTCTGGATTGAGTCCCAGAACTTTTCATTATTTTTTCCTTAATTGTTTCTGGATATCCAGCATTTAAAGTGAAGCCAAGGAATTCTTATTTTTCAAACTGGATAAAAGATACTTCAATAAGTCCTATTCCTAAAATAGCTATTAAAAGAAATTGAAAAGGTGGTTGCTAAGATTAAGTTCCTAATATTTAATATCCAGTATAGTATTTCTCGGAGAAAGCAATGGCACCCCACTCCAGTACTCTTGCCTGGAAAATCCCATGGACGGAGGAGCCTGGTAGGCTGCAATCCATGGGGTTGCTAAGAGTTGGACATGACTGAGCGACTTCTCTTTCGCTTTTCATTTTCATGCATTGGAGAAGGAAATGGCAACCCACTCCAGTGTTCTTGCCTGGAGAATCCCAGGGACGGGGGAGCCTGGTGGGCTGCCGTCTCTGGGGTCGCACAGAGTCGGACACGACTGAAGCAACTTAGCAGCACCAGCAGCAGCATAGTATTTCTAACCTTTTTCTTCTATAGAAAAACACTCATACTTTATATAATCTGCAATTAAGTTCAAATGAAATTAAATGAGGGAGTAATTTTGTACCTGCTACCAAAAAGAATCTAGGAAAAAATCAATATAATCTTATGATGGATCTAATGGAACTTAATAATCTAATAGGATCCAGTAATTTGTTTACGAGTCCTTTAGAGGAGAGGTTAAGTGAGGAAATTGTTTTTGCTAACTAGTTCCTCTGCTAATTATTTATAATCATTGTAGTAAACCATCAGAATTCTCATAAGTCAGTCAGTTACTATTGGATTCATGTAATGGAATTACATTTTTTCTAAAACATTCTTAAAGTCAATCTTATTAATTTAGATTACTACTACTAAGTCGCTTCAGTCGTGCCCGACTCTTCGTGACCCCATGGACAGCAGCCTACCAGGCTCCTCCATCCATGGGATATTCCAGGCAAGAGTACTGGAGTGGGGTGCCATTGCCTTCTCTGTAATTTAGATTAGCTTGCTATAATTAAACTAGATTCTCTTCATCACACAGTATCATCTCTTTCACCTTCTAAAGTTTTTCTAAGCGATAGTTAAATAATTTATCTTCTATCAGCACTTTATTTTTTAAGTTGAACTTAAACCTAGGAATAATCAAGGTTTAGAATGATTATGGATGCAATTTTATGTTTTGTAGCCTTATAAATAGAAAGCTCTGAGTAGAATTTTCTGTTTTCTTTCCAGTAATCTATAATAATACTTATTGATGTTTTTATTGAGATGAGAATATAGCCATCATTGCCACTCATTTGGCTCTGTCTGTCCTTATGTAAGTGTCTTTTACAAACACTAACGGTGAATTCCATTTACTCTGTGTCATAGAAAGCTAAGACTTTGGCTATGTCGGTTACTTCCTCTGGATTTGCCGAGTTCACTCCTCAGTCCATCCTAAGGTCTGGTCTTCGAACGACACCTTTAGCATCTCCCTCTCTGTCGCCTGGAAGATCTCTTAGTCCTCCTTTACGACTCAAAGAAACTAGAATTTCGTTCATGGAAGAAGGCATAACCACGAAATGGACTGCTGGAGTAAGTTTGATAATAGTTGGAACGAAAGGACTTCTTAATAATATATTAAGCTCCTATCAGTGTAAATGATATCACTATAGATTTTTATATACAGTCTTGCAGATAGTCATAAAATCAGAAAACATTAATTCAGAGAGAGACTTTAGGGCCTTGGCTAAGCCAAACCTGTCATTTACAGGTAAAGAAAATAGGGCTAGAAGCACCAAGTTAAATTGTCTATAACCACATAGTTACTTGATGGAAGAAACGAGACTGGGATTAAGGTCCATGGCTGGTTTTGTTTGTTTTGTGCTGTCTTTGTTTTGTAACCTGTATTGCACTGCTGCTCTCAGTAAGCTCCTAGTTAGTTGTCTGTTTGGGAGGGTATGTCTGTAGAGCTTCTCTGTAGGTTAATCGGAGCCCATTGGTGGTTGTTGGGCATCTTGCCTAGCCTGTATTTTAGTCTTTTGGAAGTACTGATCTATTACCAATTAGAGAATCATTAGCAGTCATTAACTTTTAGTCCTCAGTCTGAGGAGAATGAATTTAGAGTAAGTAAATTTTGATGGAGAAAAGAATTTGGAGATAACAGAGCATGGAAAGGATGGGTATGATTGGGATGGACAAGTTAGACTCAACTGATTTAAAAAATTTTTTTTCTCCAAATCTTTACTTGATAGACTGCAGATGACAGCAAAGCAAAAACATGTATTGCTGCGTCTTTACATGAATGTGGAGCTCCAGCAGAAACTGAATGGCTGAAGAACAAAGATAAGACAACATCTTTTCCCCTGGATATCCCTGAAAAGGAGCATCAAGAAATGGATGCCAGATCACAGGATACAACTTCACAAAGTTTGGAGAAACTGGATGTGAGCGTAGAAAATAGCAATACTTCCACCAGATCAGACCAGACTACCTTAGAGTATCAGGATGCTCCATTACCAGAAGACTTTGAAGATATTTTGATAGCCTCTAAGTCAGTGAGCTCTTCCACTGAACTGGTTACTAATTTAACTGAACAGACTGAGAAGAACAGTGATAAAAATACATTTGAACCAGGAGTGACTCCTCCAGAGCCAGAGAAACAAATGGGTAAGGACTCATCCCAGATATTAAAAATGGCCATTGATATCCTTCAGTAAAATTTGGAGTAGAAGTTTTTCTACTGAAGAAAAGCAACAGGGTTAAATAATTACATGATCATAGCACAGTAGGTTCTAGCCATAGTACACATATCTTATTCTTTCCACTTACAAACTTTGATTATAAATATGTATGAGGTTTGAGGAGAATTTAATGTGTGTTCTATTTTCATTTGGAAATGAAATTTAGAAAAGAATAGTAATGATTAAGGAAGCAGTGTCAAATATCAGTGTGACTTAAGGTCTTCCTATAGTTATGAGAAATAATAATACTACCTTTACAGACTACATTAACTTATCTATCCAGCAGCCTCAACTTTCTAGAAAGCTGCTTAGAAAACAGGAAGTTCATTCTGCTCTCCATCCCTACCTCCAAAATAATCGCTAGAAAGTGAAAATAAATGTTCAAAGACCCATGAATTTATTGTCTTTATATTCATTTATCAAAGAATGGTTGAGCCCCTAATCTTGTGCAATGGACAGGGTCCTGTTTTGTGTGTGTGTTAGGTATTAAGGATAAATAAAGTAGAGGATAAAGAATAAAAATGTGCTAGATGGTAAGGATAAACTAAGGAGACGTGGCACTTGCCTGCATGTAATGTAAAGTCTAGTCAGTGAGTGATAGTTGCTCAGACACGCCTGACTCTTTGCAACCCCATGGACTGTAGCCTGCTAGGCTCCTCTGTCCATGGAATTATCCAGGCAAGATGACTGGAGTCGATTGTGGATTAAATCAAACAAGTGTGTACAATGCAGTTTGATAAATGCTATGCTGGGAGACACAGTAGGAACCAGTGGAACACAAGAAAGGGGAGAAACTTTGCTTAGAATTGGTGGATCAGAAAACTCTTGTCTATTTTTATCTTTATTACTACTGCACAGATTTAACAAGCTTATTTAAAGATAATTCCTATTTTTAAATCTGTAAAACCAGTGTAAAAATGTGTGTCATAGTGGTTTTTTTGGGAAAATATTTTCTGCCTAAGCTGAACTAAGGTTTCTTAAAATGTGAATCCAGTGAAGTTGGGGCTAATGTTGTCTTTATTTGATAAATGTACACATTATTAACTGGACATGGAACAACAGACTGGTTCCAAATAGGAAAAGGAGTACGTCAAGGTTGTATATTGTCACCCTGCTTATTTAACTTATATGCAGAGCACATCATGAGAAACACTGGGCTGGAGGAACCATAAGCTGGCATCAAGATTGCCGGGAGAAATATCAATAAGCTCAGATATACAGGTGACACCACCCTTAATGGCAGAAAGTGAAGAGGAACAAAAAAGCCTCTTGATGAAAGTGAAAGTGGAGAGTGAAAAAGTTGGCTTAAAACTCAACATTCAGAAAACAAAGATCGTGGCATCTGGTCCCATCACTTCATGGGAAATAGATGGGGAAACAGTGTCAGACTTTATTTTTGGGGGCTCCAAAATCACTGCAGATGGTGACTGCAGCCATGAAATTAAAAGACGCTTACTCCTTGGAAGGAAGGTTATGACCAACCTAGAGAGCATATTGAAAAGCAGAGATACTACCTTGCCAACAAAGGTCCGTCTAGTCAAGGCTATGGTTTTCCCAGTGGTCATGTATGGAAGTGAGAGTTGGACTGTGAAGAAAGCTGAGCACTGAAGAATTGATGCTTTTGAACTGTGGTGTTGGAGAAGACTCTTGAGAGTCCTTTGGAATGCAAGGAGATCAGTCCTGGGTGTTGTTCATTGGAAGGACTCACGTTGAAGTTGAAACTCCAATACTTTGACCACCTCATGCGAAGAGTTGATTCATTGGAAAAGACCCTGATGCTGGGAGGGATTGGGGGCAGGAGGAGAAGGGGACGACAGAGGATGAGATGGCTGGATGGCATCACCGACTCAATGGACATGGGTTTGAGTGAACTCTGGGAGTTGGTGATGGACAGGGAGGCCTGGCGTGCTGTGATTCATGGGGTTGCAAAGAGTCGGATACGACTGAGCAACTGAACTGAACTGAACGCGTTATTAATTGCTCTAAGAATTTCAGTTCAGTTGATCAGTCATGTCTGACTCTTTGTGACCACAGGGACTGTGGCACGCCAGGCCTCCCTGTCCATCACCAACTCCCGGAGTTCACTCAAACCCATGTCCGTTGAGTCGGTGATGCCATCCAGCCATCTCATCCTCTGTCATCCCCTTCTCCTCCTGCCCCCAATTCCTGCCAGCATCAGGGTCTTTTCCAATGAGTCAGTTCTTCGCATCAGGTGGCCAGAGTATTCGAGTTTCAGCTTCAGCATCAGTCCTTCCAATGAATATTCAGGACTGATTTCCTTTAGGATTGACTGGTTGGATCTCCTTGCAATAGAAGGGACTCTCAAGAGTCTTCGCCAACACCATGGTTCAAAAGCATCAATTCTTTGGCTCTCAGCTTTCTTTATAGTCCAACTCTCACATCCATACATGACCACTGGAAAAATCATAGCTTTGACTAGATGGACCTTTGTTGGCAAAGTAATGTCTCTCCTCTTTAATATGCTGTCTAGGTTGGTCATAACTTTTCTTCCAGGGAGCAAGCATCTGTTTATTTCATGGCTGCAGTCACCATCTGCAGTGATTCTGGTGTCCCCCAAAATAAAGTCTCTCACTGTTTGTACTGTTTCCCCATCTATTTCCCACGAAGTGATGGACCAGATGCCATGATCTTAGTTTTCTGAATGTTGAGGTTTAAGCCAACTTTTTCTTTCTCCTGTTGCACTTTCATAAAGAAGCTCTTTAGTTCTTCACTTTGTGCCATAAGGGTGGTGTCATCTGCATATCTGAGGTTATTGATATTTCTCCCAGCAATCTTGATTCCAGCTTGTGCTTCTTCCAGCCCAGCATTTCTCATGATGTACTCTGCATATAAGTTAAATAAGCAGGGTGACAATATACAGCCTTGACGTACTCCTTTTCCTATTTGGAACCAGCCTGTTCCATGTCCACTTCTAACTGATGCTTCCTGACCTACATATAACTTTCTCAAGAGGCAGGTCAGGTGGTCTGCTATTCTCATCTCTTTAAAAATTTTCCAGAGTTTGTTGTGATCCACACAGTCAAAGGCTTTAGCATAGTCAATAAAGTAGAAATAGATATTTTTCTGGAACTCTCTTGCTTTTTTGATGATCCAGTGGATGTTGGCAATTTGATCTCAGGGTCCTCTGACTTTTCTAAACCCATCTGGAATTCACAGTTCACGTATTGCTGAAGCCTGGCTTGAAGAATTTTGAGCATTACTTTACTAGCATGTGAGATGAGTGCGGTTGTGTGGTAGTTTGAGCATTCTTTGGCATTGCCTTTCTTTGGGATTGGAATGAAAACTGACCTTTTCTAGTCTCGTGGCCACTTCTGAGTTTTCCAAATTTACTGGTATTTTGAAAGCACTTTCACAGCATCATCTTTCAGGATTTGAAATAGCTCAACTGGAATTCCATCACCTCCACTAGCTTTGTTTGTAGTGATGCTTCCTAAGGCCCACTTGACTTCGCATTCCAGGATGTCTGGCTCTAGGTTGGTGATTACACTATCATGATTATCTGGGTCGTGAAGATCTTTTTTGTGTAGTTCTTCTGTGTATTCTTGTCACCTCTTCTTATCTTCTGCTTCTGTTAGGTCCATACCATTTCTGTCCTTTATCGAGCCTATCTTTACATGAAATGTTCCCTTGATATCTCTCATTTTCTAGAAGAGAGGTCTAGTCTTTCCCATTCTATTGTTTTCCTGTATTTTTTGCAAGGATTACTGAGGAAGGCTTTCTTACCTCTCCTTGCTATTCTTTGGAACTCTGCATTCAGATGGGTATATCTTTCCTTTTCTCCTTTGCTTTTTCACTTCTCTTCTTTTCACAGCTATCTGTAAGGCCTCCTCAGACAGCCATTTTGCCTTTTTGCATTTCTTTTCCTTGGGGATGGTCTTGATCCCTGCCTCCTGAACAGTGTCTCGAAATTCCATCCATAGTTTTTCAGGTATTCTCTCAAATCTAATTCCTTGAATCTATTTGTGACTTCCACTGTATAATCATAATCTAAGAATTTAGGACTGTCTTTGTAAATAAGCATATCTTTAGAAGTTCACATACTCTTTTGATGTGCTGTGTTCCACTAAAATATTTGAATGGTAACTGTTCGATGAGGATGTTATTGGCAGTATTTTCACTCATTTCAGTTGCCCAGTCATGTCTGACTCTTTGCGACCCCATGGACCTCAGCACACCAGTCTTCCCTGTCCATCAACTCCCGGAGGCTACTCAGTACTCAGACTCATTGAGTCAGTAATGCCATCCATCCATCCCATCATCCTCTGTCATCCCCTTCTCCTACCTTAAGTGTTTCCCAGCTTCAGGGTCTTTTCACATGAGTCAGTTCTTCACATCAGGTGGCCAGAGTATTGGAGCTTCAGCTTCAGCATCAGTCCTTCCAATGAATATAGTGTTTTCATTGATTAGTCCTAAAATGATGAGGCAGTCTCAAATAGACATTTTTATTGTTTTGTGGGGGGGATTATATAGCACAGACTTTAGAGTGAAATCAGCTAGATTTGAATCTTACTAGCTCAGCTAGTTGCTAACCTGTTAAGCCAAAAGTATTAGTTATAGATGAAAGAGGGGGTTGGGGTGGGGTTTGGCCTATGCTCAGAGAATTAAAAGGAACTGGTAGTCTGATGCCAAAGGAATAAACTAAAAGTATACAAAAAAGCAGACCCAACAACTTACTAAAAAGTAATAAGCCAAGACTGTAAGTAATTGCTAAACATTTAGTAAATAAATATGTTCTTAACTGTATTATTTACAGGCACTTTAGAAGATGCAGAAACAAAGGATGGCTTAGTTGTGGAGGGTGTACTTTCAGAATTAAATCACTTAAGCCCCATTCAAGGAGTTGAAGCTTCTCTTTGTATACCATCAGTCCCTGAAGAGTAAGTTTATAGAGAAAATTTCAAATATTGATAAAGTTTAATGAAGCTGTGAAATAGTAGTAAATATTGATATTTGTTCCATGCATAGATTAACTCTTATTTAGATCTTTCTTTGTCTCTGTCATTTCCATTTTGGTACTGTATCTGTTATGTAAGAAATTCATTTGCACAACTCAGTGTTATTTAGTAGTTATAATGAAATGATACCAGATGGTTTCCTAAACATATAGAGACATGATAAACTGAGGCAGAACTCTTTAGAATCACCAAAGAATATTATTTCTGTTGAAAAACAGAAGTTTCACTTACAGCCACATATTCTTCCATGCTCTCCCGCTTTCCGTGGTCTCAGTAACCTGGTATGTATCCTGTAGCACCAAGGCAGACCATAAGGGAGGTAGTTCAGAGGCAGTATTGATCCTTGCCATTTGGTTGCTACAAGACTCAAGTTAGAAGTTGTTGATTTTCAGTGACAGCTTGAACTATTACGCTCCCAGTTCTTCAGTTTCATTTGGCGCTTACACATTCAGCCAGCATACTAGGGACGTAGGACAATGCTACTTAAAGTGTGGACTAGTAAAGTTGATGCTGGTTGCTGAAGACTTTATGGTCTGCAACAAGATAGCAGCTTCTATTCACATACTTATCAATAGCCTTTTTGGAAGTTAGCTGAACTAATCATTGAGGTAATTGATTGACCTTCTGGCATAAATTCCTTATCTCATTGCAAGACTGGACACATTGTATATCAGCACTTTGGAGTAATGCTGTTGTAGAGAACACAATAAAAAGTTGCAGCTTCATTTATCAAGAAGTTGTAACGGTATAATTTACTAGGATTAACCCACATAAAACATGACAATTTAAGATACTGTAAATGCTTCACTGTAAGTTCTGAGAGTGATTTCACAGACCACCCATAAAAAAATCAGTATTATAATCGTCACCTCTCATACATTTAACTCAGTCATATTCTTCGCTTCTGAGAGAGAAGTCGTGATAACTACAATCTTTGCCAGTCCTTCATGGAAAAGGAGGGAGAAATAGTATGAAAGGATCATCAAGATTGTTATTTAATTCTAAGGTTTTAAAATTTTTAATGAAAATTAGTATAAATTATAAGGGGTTCAGTGGATTACAGCAACAACAAATCAAAAAGCAATCACTTGATCAGAAATTTGGCATTCATCAGTGACAATCTAGGCGAATCTTCAACATCTTGGCAAGCTAGTTCTTTTTAAATGTAAACTTATTTTGTTGTTGGTTCTTGGTTATCTTTACTGTAAACACTGTGATTGAGATAAGTCTTACAAATATACCTATAAATAAATGTGTACATATTCCAAATGCATACTTTTTCTTGAACTTTATAATTTATTTGTCCCATTTTAAAAATCAGCATGCTTTAGCTGGCTTCAGGGGAAGGCCACCTCAGAATACAAAGGGACCACTGTCAACTCTTTGTAGAACTTTTGTCAAGTAGATTAATAGAGGTTACATTGGTCTCCCATTCTAAGTCATTTATCATACTTTTTCCAGTTGGCCTTAAAATAGTGAATCTACTAAGTATATAGGGAAAATGTCCATAATATTTGATGGATTTATTTGAAGAATGTGACCACCAATAATTAACCGACCAGCATTTAAAAATCATTTTATTTGTAGTTTAACGTTATGCCATTGTTTTCAACAAAGTAAAATACTAGAAAATAAGAAAAATAAATACAACATTACTTGTTTCTAAATTCACTTGTAAATTATATCGTTGTATTATTCAGAATGTACGTGCATTGTATAGTCTCTGAACCTTGGCTTTAAAAGTAGGAGTTGGGGTAGGATTAAAGCAGGTCAGAAGAGATGGATCTTCTTATACACTGAAGTATATGTTTCTCTTCCTGAAGGGAACCCCTCACCCTGAAGTCCACAGTACCTGTTTTAGACGAAGGACTGGTCTCTGTTGAAACCTGTACCTCTGCAATTAGAGCAGGTAACAATAAATGTATGTATTATTTTGACTTCAGAATGGTTTCACTTTAGTGTTTTGTCTAAAAAGTGTTCTTTTCTTAGGGCAAAAGAATCTGGATAACAGTCCAGACTATTATCTGTTATGCCTCTCCAGTTGTTTCCCTAGCTAAAAATAGCATTCTGAGGAAGCGTGGTAGCTATCAGAGCAGATGGTTGCTTATAAAACACTCTGTAGTTCTAACAGTAGAAGGTCTTAGAATGGTTTTTGTGGACATATTTAAAGAGGAAAAAAGTAAATTACCAGTCCCCACCCAAGACTGTATACCTGTTTATTGACCTTCTGGGTTTCAGGTATCTACACAGGGTTACTTCCATATTTATTCTGTGTTTGTGATAACTTACAGCCAAGATTGGCTTAGTGTTATTAGAAAATAATCACAAATGTCTGAATTTGCTCCAGGGAAGATTAACAGATATATGGAATTCATTTGACTTTTTTTCCCCAGTGAATTTTTTTTCTTCTTCCTTCCTTCTTTTTTTTTTTTTTTTTTGAGTGTCTCCTCTCAGTTAGACACTGGCTATTCAGAGATGAGTTTGTTTTGCTAATTTCTGCAGTGAATATTACTGTGTATACATCTTTGCATGTTCTGTGTCAGTATTTCTTTCACATAGATTCCCAAACATGGCCTTGCTAGGTCAACAGGTGTGCACAGGTTTTTAATATTTTATTGTTTATATTTTATCTTTTTGAAAAGCAAATATGTATTGTCTAAACTGAGTGAGTGGATACTGATGAAGGAGAAGTATTGTATAGATCCTCATAGGCTTTTCCTCTTCAAAGACGTTAGAAACGTTTTGACACTCTTGACAGCTGTTCAAGGAAACATTAAGTGCAGTGCAGCCTTTCCCCTTCTGTTTGCTTCCCCAGTTGTGTATATATCTTTTTTTTTGTTTAGCTTCAAACATGGAAGATTAACTCTCATTTTTTTTTTCCAGCCGTAACCGAAGTCCCTGGTGATAGTGGAAGATCTGGGCCTGTTACCTCTGAAAGCCCTGGGGTCTCTGAACATAGGCTTGACCAGGAAGTAGAGTTGAACTTAAAAGAAGATCGTGAAATAGAAGTTGATGTACTAAAAGCAAGTTTTGACTTACCAGGAGAAAAGGCTCCAATTTCTGATGATCCTCCTGATACTCAAGAAATTCATGTAAAAATAATAATTTTCTATTTCTTTGTCAGTCTCAGTGTTGGTTTAGTTAGGTTTCAAACCATAGCTCTAATGTAATGTATTCATGTATTTCACTACTATATAGAAATCCCTTTATAAAAATCTGTGTTTGAAAAGGTATATAAAATACATTGTGGAATTATAGAGATCATCCTTTAAGAAATTGGTGTCATGAAGACCAAAAGACTGTGTTAAAGAAGTCACAGTTTTAATAATTTTCACTCAGTATCCAGTTCAAATGAAAGGTCTTTTAGCCATATGAAAACAAATATTAGCTACTCTTGAAACATGCATGACATCAAAACTATCTGAAGATAGTTGAGTACAGTTAAATAGAATTCTCTACCATCTCCCCTCCCTTCATACTTTTGGGAAAATGATATTCTGCTGCCTGGGGTTTAAATTCTTATATACTCCAGAAAGGTGGGATTTTTTTTGCTATTTAATATGACTTACATTTCCTAAAAATCCCACCAGATCTATTTTATTATCAATAAGTAAGTTTTGCATGATAAGTGAATTTAAGGTAAAGACAAATAATCTCTTCTGATTATTTATGATTGTATAGTAGTTGGGAAGTTTAACTCATAAAAATGTCTTCGTTATCCATATTCAATTTCATGAGTATTCTCACTGTGAATTAGATGGATATAGCCCCTTTTCCTTCAGCCAGGAAGCTAATAAAATTTGTGGGCATAGTGTAAATGGGAATCCTCGTTTCTGGGTATTTCCAGTCTTTCAGTGAATGTGTGGGTAGTGGGAAAATGTCATTGTTTAGGTGGGTGGTAATGTTCTACCTTCTTGGTCAGGAGATCTCTCTGTTACTTTCTGCCTCCTCCTTTTTCTCCCCTTCCCTTACCAAAAGGTAAATGCAAGGACCATTCCTTCTTCCACCAAACCCTTGCAAGAGAGGTACTGAACTTGAAAGCCTTAGGAATTTCATGGTTTATGCAGCCCCAGCAAAGGGAAGAGGATTGAGTCTAGCCCAAGGGAGCTTATGTAGGTGAACTCTTCTTCAACCTTATGGGGATCATGCTATTTAGGAAGTGTGGTTAGTTAGGTAATTTGGGGATTATCATTAGAACATAGTTTGGGGGTTGTTTCTTTTTCTCCGGTTCATTTTTTTTTCCTTGAGTGAGAATAGAATAAATCCTTAATTATTGCAACTGTTAGCATCATAATAATTTTTAACATTTTTGTTAAGACTGTCTTTTTTAGCCAGGGAAATGTAGACTTCTACTTTAATTCCATTCAGAATTTCGATCTTTTTCTATCTAGTTATTTTGACTGAGTGAGAAAGTCTGATTGCTTAAATGGCTATTTTAATAAAGTAAACCCATAAGTATATGCCATATTGATGTAGCTTATGTTTAACAATTCATACACCAAGAGTGAGATGGTCTTTTAAAAAATTTATGCTTTAGGTTAAAATATATACGTTAACAGTCTCTTATCTTTAATTCATTTTAGGTAATTGAACATGAAAAGCTTGAAGGTCAAGATTCAGGACAAGAGGCTAGGAATCTTTCATTTAATGAGTTGTATCCCTCAGGAACTCTTAAGCTTCAATACAATTTTGATACCATTGAGGAACAGTTTTGTGACTTACCTGATAATAAAGACTCGGCTGAGTGTGACATTGCTGAGGTAGATGGAGAGCATTTTGTGGCACAGAGCAACTTTACCTTGATTTTGGAAGGTGAAGAAGGAGAAGTAGAGACAGATGATTCTGCAGCATCTGATGTGTTAGCTAAAGCAGCTAATGCAGCCACTGAGGAAAAACATGTATGCGGTGAGGAAAGTGCTAATCACAGACATGTTGCAAATTTGCCATCTGTCGTAACTAGTGATCAGGAGTCCCAGAGGGTGGAGACATTACCATACGTGCCTGAACCAATTAAAGTAGCAATTGCAGAAAATTTATTAGATGTAATTAAAGACACAAGAAGTAAAGAAATTACTTCAGATACAATGGAACAGTCCACTCAAGAAAACATACCTTTAATAAGCCAAAAGGTCGTGTGTTCCACCAAATTGGCCAACTCTACAACTAAGACTGTTCAGGAAACAAGTACAGTGACTATAAATGTCAGCGAGGTTAATGACATGATTTCCTCCAGAACTCGCAAGAGAGGACGTGTCCAAAACCTGAATGTCAAATCAATACAACAGGAAGAACCAGCAGCTGTTGCTACTCCTGAGATGCTGGGGCTTTCAGTTACAAAGAAAACTAGGAAAACAAAAGAAATTGCAGGGGCTTTGGAAAGTGCCTGTTCTGATGACAAGGGAGTATCTCATAACCAGCAAATACCTCAAAATTCTATTACTCCTAGGAGAGGAAGGAGAAAAAAAGGTGTTAATCAAGACACATTAGAAAATGCTAATTCTGTGGAACAAGAATTACAAGTTATTACTCCAGGTAGGGAATTAAGAAGGTTAAAATCATCTCAGCTATTGGAAGCAGCAACTGAAGAAAGTTCTTTTAGAAAAGAAGTTAAGCTTTCATCTGCTACAAAAAGGACTCCTAGAAGAACTAAATCTGTAGAAAATCTGGAAAGTGTTGAGGTTATAAATGATCTGAAAGTCAGCAAAGTAGCAGGTCCTAGCAGAAGTACCAGAAAATTGAGAAGTAATCATTTGGAAGCTTCTGAAAGTGTAGAATATAAACAAGAGGGGGAGTCCGCTGAACAACAACTGCCTATTCAGCATAGTAAAAGGGTTAAAAAGAAAGAAGTTAGTGCGTTGGATGTTATAGAAGATTCCAAACTTGGTTCCTCCCAGTTGACTATTCAAGCAGATTTTGGTACGCCTGCTACACCTAGGAAACGTGGTAGACCAAGAAAAATCAATCCACCTGAAGATGTAGAATCTAAGGCTGTTACAGAAGCAGGAAGTCTCAAGAAGAGAGAAGGTCTCAGGATCCAAAGGAGAGCCACAAGAAACACCCCAGCGAAAAATGAAAATACTGATGTCGGAAAACCAACTTTAGAAGAGTCAGTTTTCATGCCAAATGAGGAACTTGCTGCAGTGATGAGCTCTAAGAAGAAGCTTACAAAAAGGACTCAAAACCAAAGCCAAAAACGTTCATTACGTTCAATACCAGAAAAGTGCATAGATGAAGAAGAAATGGCACACAAAGAGCCAGATGACCAAGAAGAAAAATTGCTTGCTACAGTTGCTCTGACTAGATCTTCCCATAGTACACGGACTAGGTCTAGCAAGGCCATCTTGTTGCCGGACCTTTCTGAACCAAAAAATGAGTCTTTTTTATTTTCTCCTCCTGTGTCAAAGATTCCAAGGAAAGAGAAAGGTACTTTTATTTCTATTTGAAGAATAATTTCCATTTCATTTAAAGTCTTCAGCTTAAACTTAAATCGGTTCAAAAATGATTAGATTTTAAGGCACTATTGGATCATATCTCCTAAAAATGATGTGTAGTTACAAGGAATTCCCCTCCCTTCTGAAAAAAAACTTTGATCTTTTAATAGTAAAATATTAGTGTTTTAATTTTAAAGTTTATTTTTAGATTCAAGAATTTTCTGCTTCACTGTGACTTTTTAAATCTTACATAGGTGTAATTTTTTTTAGAGTAGGATCATTTCTCTTCATTCTGTCCTTATATCATAAGTGACTTGGTTTTGGTTTTTCCCCAGATAGACCCTTCATTTTTGTCTCATATTCCAAATGATGTCCACAACTTCAAATTGTTTTGAAGGGAAGTAGCAGTAGATTATCTTGATTATGATGCAGAAATTATTTAAGTCCATATTTCTTGTTGTCCATGAACTGGCAAGGCTACATGTCCGACCTCCCTCACTGATGATACGAGCTTTTAATTGTCTTGTTTGATAGGTATAGTTCATATCGTCTCAGCAGGAGTGAAGTCTCTTACTCTTTATGTATAGTGTGTCTGTTAGTCGCTCAGGCGTGGCCTAGGCTTTCCCATCCCATGGACTGTAGCCCGCCAAGCTCCTCTGTCCATGGAATTCTCCAGGCAAGAATACTAGCGTGGGTTGCCAGGCCCTCCTTCCGGGGATCTTCCCAGCCCAGGGACTGAACCCAGGTCTCCTGTCTTGCAGGCAGATTCTTTACCACCTGAGCCACCAGGGAAGCCCATGTGTAAAGCAGAGATATGCATAAGTACATACACAGATACACAGTATATTTGTGCTTTTAAGATTTCTTGTTGGGCAGAATTCAGTGAGGGAGACAATTAAGAAAAAAGATCTAAAAAGGTGCTGATAAAGCAGATTAGGGACTTGCAAGTAAAGTGGGTGACTGTTGTTGTACTAAACTCTTGCATGTATTTTTTAATGCATTGGTGAACATCCTGTATAGTTGCCTCCTGACAAAGGAAAGATGAGTCATTTAAAAATCCACAAACTAAAATTTGTCTCCAGCATTCGCTGTGCAAAAACCTCTTTAAATATATTGTATTCGTGTAAGTTGTTATATTGCATAAGAGCCTAGAAAAGGATGCTTTGCCATAGATTTGATCATTTGTTCTAAAAATGAATCTGTAGTTATTAGGAATTCCTTTTTCCCATCCCATCTGCCATTTTTGAATACATTTTGATTTTTATTTTGGTTTATTAGGAAACCAAAGTGTGGTTATGCCTGTTAGGAAAGTGTGGTTATGCCTGTCTTTCCATGGAGGAAAATGAAATGACCAAATATGTGAGATTTTAGCTAACTACTAAGCTACTGTGTTAGATAAACGTTAACATGAAGAAGAGCAGTGAATGGTAGAAGAATGTCATTTAACAATTCTTTTTATACTTTTCTCATGACTGTCATAGCCAAACACCTCAATAATTCTGATCTTTGTTATCTTAACATTCTTCATCCATATACATATTAACTAACTTTTTTCTATAGTAAAAATAATAGATGCCTGCCACAGAAAATTAGAAATTAAAAATATTTAATTTAGCTATCTAGAGGACCACTAACCACTGTTTACATCTGCTTGTATATCCTTCTAGCTGGATATATAGTTTGTTTTTTTTATAAAACCCAATGCACAGTAGTTTGTGTGTATGTATACATATTACTCCTCCCACCTGCTGCTTATTTCATGAGCATTTTTCAGGTACTGGAAAACAGCCTCAAAAACCCTGAGTGTTCTTGGTTTTGTGTTTTGTTTTTTACATATTGATAATGTGTAAAAGTTCACGTGTGTAGCATTTCAACTCACTTCTGTGCCACAGATAGCTCAAACATTCTCCTGGTAGGTGTTTGAATCATTTTCAGATTTTCTAGTATTAAAAATGAGCACCTCCTAGGACGAGTTAGAGGTAAGAAGTTTGGGACTTATATCTCTCATTTCTGCCTCTTAACTAGCTTTCTGAATCTTGTTTTCTCATCTTCATAGTGAAGGTAATAATGCCTACTCTGTAGGGTTCTTGTGTGTATTCACTACTCTAACAATGCAATTGCTGCCAAGATTCATCTGCGTTCTTACTTTGCTGTTAGATTATAGGTTCTACACTCTTAAAATTCCTTCTTGTCCCTTGTGCCTACCTACTTTTTTAGGGAGGGATAGGAGGTCCAGTGTTCTTGCCTGGAGAATCCCAGGAACGGGGGAGCCTGGTGGGCTGCTGTCTATGGGGTTGCACAGAGTCGGACACGACTGAAGCGACTTAGCAGCAGCAGCAGCAGGAGGTACAGAGAAGAGTGGATACAGAAATATATGATTAGAAAGCTGGAGGCCATCCTCTATTTAATTGAAACATGTCAAAGAAACACATATCTTAGAATCACTAGCTGAAAAGAATGTACAGTTTGAGATTTCAGTAGCTTTTCTGTAATTCCATTACTCAGCAGCAGATATTTAAGAAGGGTTTGCTTATATGCCTGAGTCTGTACTAGGGTATACATTTATCAGTTCATTTGATTCTCAGTATAACCCAGCGTAGTTTAGGTACCATTGTTCATTCTTTTTTTCCACAGTGAAGAAATTGAAACTGAGCACCCATGACACCCAGATAATGAGTAAATAGTGGTGTCTTGGAGCCCATACCCGCTGGCTGATGAGAGCCAATTGCTAAATACTCAGGAAATTTTTTTGAGCCAACCATGGAACATTTATAGCACCGAAATAGGCAAATGCTGTAAGTCAGAGCTGTGTTTTTGTTGTTGTTGTTGTTGTTGTTTTTTTCCTAGAAAGCTGTTTACCAGTACATTACTGTAGGACTGAATCTATAGGATTTTTGAACTTCCTAGGCCTTAAGTCTGGCCATCAGAACTTTACCCCAGGAAGCTTACAGAAGTGGGCAAGAAATTGACATACAAATAAATATAATCAACTCTTGTCTGGCTGTTAGAAGCATATGGAAGGAATGTGGAGCTAAACATTTTTGCATGTGATAATACATTTTTGTTCCTTTGGGTGCAGAGGGAAACTCAGTGAGGAATATGAGTTTGTCTTTGAAAAGCCAAAGAAGCTGTTGCTCCAGATAGCCTGGAAGGAGAAAAATAGAATGTATCATATGGGATCGCAAAGAGTCAAACACGACTGAGTGACTGAACTGAACTGTCTGTTTTTTAACCTACAAAAGAGGAGAATTACTACCAGTGCCGTTTATGCCACCTGTTAGCTGGGAGCAGAGAGGACGTTTATTTCTGACCTCACTCCTCTTTTTTCTTTTATTAAGAATCACATGCTTTAAGAACAGAATTTGGCATTTTATAGAACTCTTGATTGTCCTAGTAGATGAAATAATATTGAACTCTATAATTTGGGAATTTTCTTTCAGAGATTGGTGAATTACATGCTTTATGTTCTTTAAATAATAATATAACATGCAAGCATCTATAAAGCACTTAGCATATACTAACATTATTCTAATCTTTAATCTTCACAGTAATGTTAAAGCACTATTATGAATATTATAGAAACTGAGGCACAGAGAGGTTTAGGTGACTTGCTTTTGGTACCACAGCTTATAAATCCAGAAGCTAGGATTTAACTTCTGGCAGACTGGTTCAGCTGTACCCTGCCACTTCCATAATTTCATTGCTAATCACCATTAATATGGAGACAAGAATGTGATAAATATTTTTAATTACATATTTTCAACTAATTCTTAAACTGTTTCTGTTTTTCTGTGGAATATCTTCCTATCAATCTTTTTCTATATTATTAACTTTCTCTGCTTGCTTTTTTCCTTTTATGCTGTGGACTTTTCTCTTCTTCCTCTTGCCTGGAACAACTGGCTCAGAATGAGCTGAAAGGAAAGAGTTTGAGTCTCTACTTTGTAAACAAAACCGCTTTTTAAAATAAAAACCTTGGAGCTGGAGAAGTAGGAGTTAAGGAACAAAGTAGTTCAGGTTACACCAACAGGTTACACCATGGAAATGTTTGCAGATTAGGTTCCTTACTATCACAGTAGAGCGAATATCACAGTAAAGCAGATGACGCAAATTTTTTTGGTTTCCCAGTGCATATAAAAACCATGTTTACACAGTACTACAGTCTTTTAAGTGTATGGTAGTATTAAAAAGCGCTCATTGGAAGAATAATGCTGATCATCATCTGAATTTTAAGTGAGTCTAATCTTTTTGCAACAGTCAGTCAGAGATCACTGATTACCATAGCAAATATAGTTAATAGTGGAAAAGTTTGAAATATTGCGAGAATTGCCACAATGTGCCAGACAGACATGAAGTTAGCAAATGCTGTTGGAAAAATGGCACCGATAGTAGACTTGCCACAAACCTTCATTTCACCTTATATCAAACCTTCAAATATGCTATACCTCACCTCTTTTATCATGCCTTGCATTATTTCCCTTAATCACACTTCACAAGTGTTAACTTTTTTTGTAAGTTGAATTTATATGTATGTATATATATATATAATGCACATATATATATATGGTGTTTTGTTCTTTGTTTCTACCTTTCTTTAGCTAAAAAAATAGAGGCTCCTGCACAGCTGCAAGAATTAGTTTCAGACTTACCTTCTCAATTTGTCTCCTCACCTCCTGCTTTAAGGACCAGGCGGAAAAACCCATTGAATACATCCAAACGTACAGATGGACTGGTAAGAAATGCATGATTTTATTTGTATGCAATGCTTTTTATTTTTTAAGCAGTGCTTCCTAGGTGAACTTCTTTAAAAACAGCAGGTGTTTACGAGACCAGAATTACCTTTTGGGGATCCTAGGTTTAAGATAGATTGGTATATTACTCTTGGTGTATTATTGGCAGCTGTGGTTGAAATTGCCTATTAGGGGAAAGGTTTTAAAACTGTAGTGTCCCATAAGAATTATTTGAATGTATTTATTTAAAATGCAGGTCACAGACCCCATGGAGTGTCATCCACAGACCACACTTGGAGAGAGTGTGTCAGAGTTGACTAGTTGCATGTAACTCTAAATTTAAAATAGTTTATGGATTAAGTATGAGCATGAAACCTTTATATTTACCAATCTTAATTTGTGAGCATTTCTTGAATTATCTGCTATGAGCCATTACTATGCAGTGACAAAGATGCAAAAATAATTCAGGCAGATTCATTGTTTTTCAGGAGTTCAGTTTAATTGAGGAGGCAAAAATACAAATAATTACTTCACAGCATGATAATCATTTATACTCAGATAATGCTGCAGACAGAAGGTAAAGGAGACAGGCGCTGCTGGAAGAGGACAGCAGATGCAAAAGCACGGAAGCCTGACCGTGCATGAGGGCGGGGCTGGGGCTGTCGACAGGCTAGCAAATAACCATGTGCATGTTTTAAGGAATTTCAGTGAAAAATGAATCCTAGGGAGGAGAAAATATTTGATGGTGGTCTAAGCCTTATGCAGCACTCAGAGCCTGGAATTGGACAGAGGCAGTGGAGCACTGCAGTGGACAATGGAAAGACGCCAGAATAAGACTGATAAGATTTGGGGATGAATTGAATGTGTGGGGATGAGGGATAATAAGCTGTCCTGGATGACCGAGGTTTCTACCAAAAAAATACACAGGGTCCATTTGATTGTTTATTGAGGTTAAATTCATTTAGCACTGTCTGGCTATAGTCTTTGACTCAGGATAGAACTTTTTCAGTTTAAATTTTGAATATTTAATTAGCTAATGTTGATCTTTCAAAACTTTTAACCCATAGGAAGGGGATGGTCAGTCAACTGAAACTGTGGGAAAGCAACAAGTGAAAAGAATCAGGACTGCAAAAACAAAACAAGCAAGCAAGTAAGACGTTTTCTAGGCTGTAATTTTTATTTTCAGTTTTGTTTCTTAAAATTATATTGGTAGAGACTCAAAAAAGAGAAATGAAGCTCATCAGAAAAAGGTCATTCTTTGGGGCATCTGTATGCACTCAGTTCAGTTCAGTTCAGTTACTCAGTCGTGTCCAATTCTTTGCGACCCCATGAATCTCAGCACGCAGGCCTCCCTGTCCATCACCAACTCACACAGTTCACCCAAACTCATGTCTGTTGAGTCGGTGATGCCATCTAGCAATCTCATCCTGTGTCGTCCCCTTCTCCTGCCCCGAATCCCTCCCAGCATCAGAGTCTTTTCCAATGAGCCAAATCTTCGCATGAGGTGGCCAAAGTATTGGAGTTTCAGCTTTAGCATCATTCCTTCCAAAGAACACCCAGGACTGATCTCCTTTAAAATGGACTGGTTGGATCTCCTTGCAGTCCAAGGGACTCTCCAACACCACAGTATGTCCGTGCTATCGAGCACTTAAAATGTCACTAATGTAGCTGAGTGACTGAACTTTTTTATTAAAATATAGTTTATTTACAGCATGTTGTATTAGTTTTAGGTGTTCAGTTCAGTTGCTCAGTTGTGTCCGACTCTGCAACCCTATGAATTGCAGCACGCCAGGCCTCCCTGTCCATCACCAAATCCTGGAGTTCACTCAAACTCACGACCATCAAGTCGGTGACGCCATCCAGCCATCTCATCCTCTGTCGTCCCCTTCTCCTCCTGCCCCCAATCCCTCCCAGCATCAGAGTCTTTTCCAATGAGTCAACTCTTCGCATGAGGTGGCCAAAGTACTGGAGTTTCAGCTTTAGCATCATTCCTTCCAAAGAAACCCAGGACTGATCTCCCTTAGAATGGACTGGTTGGATCTCCTTGCAGTCCAAGGGACTCCCAAGAGTCTTCTCTAACACCACAGTTCAAAAGCATCGATTCTTTGGTGCTCAGCTTTCTTCACAGTCCAAATCTCACATCCATAAAAGACTACTGGAAAAACCATAGCCTTGACTAGACAGACCTTTGTTGGCAAAGTAATGTCTCTGCTTTTCAATATGCTATCTAGGTTGGTCATGCCTTTCCTTCCCAGGAGCAAGCATCTTTTAATTTCATGGCTGCAATCACCATCTAGATTTCACTGCAGAAGGTGACTTTCTTACATAGCATGAAAGTTGGTCAGTTCAGTCACTCAGTCATGTCTGACTATTTGCAACCCCATGGACTCCAGCATTCCAGGCCTCCTTGTCCATCGTCAACTCCCGGAGTTTACCCAACTCATGTCCATTGAGTCGGCAATGCCATCCAGCCATCTCATCCTCTGTCGTCCCCTTCTCCTCCAGCTTCAGTCTTTCCCAACATCAGGGTTTTTTCAAATGAATCAGTTCTTCACATCAGGTGGCCAAAGTATTGGAGCTGCAGTTTCAGCATAGTCCTTCCAGTGAATATTCAGGACTGATCTCCTTTAGGATGGACTAGTTGGATCTCCTTGCAGTCCAAGGGACTCTCAAGAGTCTTCTCCAACACCACAGTTCAAAAGCATCAATTCTTCAGTGCTCAGCTTTCTTTAGAGTCCAGCTCTCACACCCATACATGACTACTGGAAAAACCACAGCTTTGACTAGATAGACCTTTGTCGGTAATGTCTCTGCTTTTTAATATGCGTTTTAACATAGCATGAAAATCCCTTTAAAAAGGATGAGTGAAGGGCTTCCCTGGTGACTCAGACAGTAAAACATCCCTCTGCAATGCGGGATACCTGGGTTTGATTCCTGGGTTGGGAAGATCCCCTGGAGAAGGGCATGCAACCCACTCCAGTATTCTTGCCTGGAGAATCCCCATGGACAGTGGAGTTACAAAAAATTGGACACAACTGTGCGACTAAGCACAGTAGGGTGGGGGTAGTTGAATGCTCAACAAAGCTTTGTATTTTTTACAGTGAATTTGGGGAGGGGAGTGCAATGTTTCACCTTTTCTTTAGTGAAAAGTGATAAAACTATCAATAAAAGTCGTTAAAAACACAAAAGTCCTGTGATTATGTCACTATTAGCAATTAAAACTTCATCGCAAAATTACTCCCATTTTGGATATATTTTGCTTAGATACGGTTGAATTTCATAAAAGTACAAAGTAATTCATTTTATCTTTAAAAACTGATTTAATGAGAGCTTTTGACTATAATTAATAGCACTAAATTGGCTTTGTGTATATGTGGAAAACTGCTTCATATTATGAAATACATACATAGTTTCTAATTGCTGGTATTTGAGAATTCCCATTTCTCATATATTTTATGGACCTACTGGGCTCTCCTTCTTATGGACCGACTACTGGTATTTGGCCCTTCCTTGTAAACCAGTAGTATTTATTAATACATATGAAATATTTAAATGAAAATTCAAATAGTAATTGTTTTGAGGATCCCAAACATAAAGGATAATCTCTATCATGTGAGTCTTTAACTCTGCTTCACCTTAGTTTATTTGACTAAAGTTTTATTTTACTTCTCCTTTATAAAATGAAAGCACTAGAAAAAGGTAATACCTAAGATTTCTTCATATATTGGGAAGTGGACTACATTTTATACTATATGTTTATTCTTACTTGAGTTATATCTTTATTTCAGAAACACAGAAAAAGAAAGTTGGTCACCTCCCCCAGTAGAAATTAAGCTGATTTCTCCCTTGGCAAGCCCAGTTGATGGAGTCAAGAGCAAACCAAGAAAGACTGCAGAAGTAACAGGAAAAACTGTTGGAAGGAGCAGGAAGAAGTTGTCTTCTTTTCCAAAGCAAGTTCTACGCAGAAAAATGCTGTAATTTTTTCAAGTTTTTTAATGTACACCTATTTGTAAAGTCATCAGAATTGTGTGGATTATTAAAAATCATTAATTTGGAAGAAAATAATTTATATAAATTATTGTAAATTTTTGTAAACAATGTCTTCAATAAGTAAAGTAACTCCATATGGAGTGTGATTCTTTTAGTCCAGGCAGTTTTTTCTATTTTATAATAAGACTTCATACATTTATATAATATGTAAATATGGCTTATTGGAATGTTAAATAAAGTATACTTTACAGTAGTCTGTGTCTGTTAGATTTTTGAGAGGGGATTTCTGTTTTAATAATGATTTTATATGCTAGTAGATATTGGTTCCATTTTCTTTGTCTATAGTTAAAAGTATTAGACCAGTTTGAAGATGACTGAACTGTTGGGTTTTTTTAAGTTGCTGTTTTATAATTTATGCACTTTGCTTCTGTGATTAAGACTTCTAATCTTAAATTGAGGGAGGCTGTTACTATGTTGAAATTGAATTATGGGCATGTAATTTTGCCACTTTTTTGTAGTTTAACATATTTTGTGTATTCTACCTCAAATTAGTGATTTTCCAAGTAATGCATTGATTAAATATAATGTTGGCATTTCTTGTTCAGCAAGTTTAAAGGCTATTATCTTTAAAGTCTCTTAATTATTCAGAGACTAATTATCCAGGTTAGACTGACCGGTTCACTGCTCACTAGCAACTTCTTAAAGGGGTTTGAGTAGTAAGAAAGGAAATGTTTAAAAAAAAAAAAAAGCTGTTTCTTGGCTATTCAGTGCACTTTGTATGTGCCTAATATTAATAGAATGAAAAGTCTAAACAAATTTTACAAACATTCTCGCTGTGAAGGAGCTTGCTACTGAATCACAGAAATCCCTTAACATTTATTCAGGTTTTAAAATGACAAATTCTCATAGGACCTCAGGCACAGAGTATTGAGGATGGATAGAGTGTGAGTAGATGCGGAAAAGGAAAAGAAAAACCACTCTGTTTCTGCAATGTGACTGTGTGCAATTAAGTGGTGATACTTGATGTGGGCTATAAAATTCATCAATAAATCAGTATTGTAAAATTATAACAGGTAATTGATAGTGTGTAATGAATGGACCATTAATAATTGATTGTCTAGAAACAGACTGCTTTTGTTGGCTAAGCTTTCAGTGTTTCAGTGTGAAGCATAAGTGGTGTACCTTCTACATTATTTTTCTACCAAATAACAATATGAATACTGGGAAAATGCTGAAAATGCCTATGCCAAGTACTGACAGCGTGAAAGTAGCAGTGCGAGTGCGGCCTTTTAGTCAGGTTAGTGATGAATGTTACGTTGCCTTGTTGAAAGTTTGACTATGACTTTCATTTTATTAATTTTTAAAATAATAATTATCAAACTTGTATTGAAGCTGCTTGTCCTTTACCGAATATTAAATTTATTTAAATGAACTTGTTAAATGACTAATTTAAAGATCTAAATTAAACATAATTCAGAAAACAATTCATTCCTTTGCACAAGTAGCACAATAAAAAATTGACAAGAAAAATGTTTTGTCAATAATTTTTTAAACCAATGCAGTTTGGTGAATATAGACATGTGCTATGTGTTTTTATCCCCGCCCCCGAAACAACAGCTCATAATCAAACAGATTTTCAGTTCTGAATGACCTCTTATGTATTTTATATGCTTTTATGTATAATTGTATTTGTATAACTTTTTACAAAAATACCAGTCATTAAACTTGCTACAACATTTTAGGATAAAATATGAGTTATACTTATTCTGGGACCTTTAGCAATTGTCTATCTTTGATTATCAATGGAGTAGTTGAATTTCAAGATAATTGTGAACAGTTGATCCATTCAGTGGACTTTTGCTTATTTGTTGTGGATCAAACACTGAACTAGGAACTGAGGATGCAAAGGAAAGTCGTCGTTCTCTAGGAGCGTATAGTCTTATGTATGTTAATGATTTGTAGCAATATGTACCATGGTAAGGTGAATCATCTTGATACCCAGAGAAAGACTGGGTACAGTTCATTCTGCTTGCACAGAACTTGAAGACTTCCTGGAACTAGAAGAATTTGAAATGGTCATAAAGGAGATAAATAAGATTTGGATAAGAGTATGCTGAAACAACATGGAAAGGCTTATTTGATAATGATTCTGAATGGGATACAATGTAGTGATGACCTCATATTACATCTACTTTCCCACTTGTATAGTTTGCTGCTTTTGCTTTCATCCATTAATACAAAATATTGCTTTGCACATATTCAGTTGATATCAGTTCTGTCCTGTCCCTTAACATTCCTCTATATTGCAGAAAATACTTGAGGAATCAGGCAGATATATGATTAGATAACTTTATAACTAGACATAAGTGTGGTTATGTCTCACTTTAGCATAGCCCCTAATTAAGGTTTCTAAAGTGGCATAGTTTCTCAGGGAACAGATTCAAAACACGTCAAAGAGTTAACTTGTGATTAAATGACCACATTGAAGGACAGTTAACTAGGATATAGGAATGGGCAGTAAAACAATTACATAGTTAGGTCCCCTTTGATTCATATCTACCACCAAAGTTGATTATCTTAGACTGGAATAGTAGGAAGAAAGAAAATGAATTCAGGAAATGGTTTGGGGTAGTTCTGGATCACATCTGGACAACTATTAAACCGCCTTGGTGACCTAGACCCTGCCTAGTTTTCTAACTTCATATCCAGTCTTGCTTTCACTGTGGGATCAGAGATCCGACTTTATGAGACTTCCTTTGTTGTAACACAGTGGCTGTCAGGAGCCTTTGGGGGTCCGGGGGCACACTGGGTCTTTGTTGCACTGCATGGGCTCTTCGTTTCTGTGCTTTTTGTTGCAGTGTGGGCTTCCTCTAATTGCAGCAAGTTGGGGCTACTAGGTGCAGCGTGTGGACTTCTTGTTGTAGTGGCTTCTTGTGGAGCATGGCTCTGGACCTGTGGGCGTCAGTAGTTGGGACTGGCAGCAGCAGCAGAGCACTCTCTCAGTAGTTTTAGCACACAAGCTTAGTTGCTGGCAGAATGTGAGATCTTCCGGGATGGGTCAAGGATGAAACCCATGTCCCCCACGGTGGATTCTTAACCACTGGACTACCAAGGAAGTCCCGACTGTCAGGAGCCTTTGAAGTCAGATGAACATGAGTTCAAAACCTGACTTTATCCCTTACCTACTGTGTGGCTTTGAGCAAGGTTTTAAGCTCTGAGCCTTGATTTCCTTAAGTCTAAAATAGAGATGTCGATACCTCACAGGATTGCCGTTAGAAACACTAGGTGAAGTAATCTGTAAATTACTGAGCACGACATTTGACAAGTAAGTACTTCTAATATTAGCTGCTATAGTTATTTTCACCATCGTGTTAGTCACTCAGTATCTGACTCCTTGCAACCCCATAGACTATAGCCTACCAGATCCCTCTGTCCATGGGATTCTCCAGGTAAGAATATAGGAGTGTGTTACCATTCCTTTCTCCAGGGTATCTTCCCAACCAGATTGAACATGGGTCTCCCACATCGCAGGCAGATTCTTCACCATCTAAGCCACCTTTTAAATGGTTTTATTGAGATAATTTACATAGTACACATTTAGCTCACTTATGGTGTATGATTCAGTGACTTTTAATATATTCACAGATGCAACCATCACCACGATCAGATTTATAACGTTTTTAATCACCTCATTCCCGTAGTCCTAAACAACCATTAAACTAATCTCTGTTTCTGCATAGTTCCCTGTTGTGTACAATTCATATCAATAGGATTATATAGTCTTTTGTGACTGGCTGGCTTCTTTCAGCATAATGTTTTCAAGATTTCTCTATGTCATATCATATGATACGACATTTTTATATTGTGTCATCTGTGTTGTATCAAAAGTTCATTTCTTTATGGCTGGATAATAGTCCATTGTATGGATATACCACATTGTATTCATCCATTCCTCAGTGAATGTCAGGGTGGTTTCCACCTGTTCACTGTTAGCTGTTATGAATCATGCTGCTATAAATATTTGTTTACAGATTTTTGTGTGGACACAGGTTTTCATTTCTTTTGGTTATATACCTAGGCATGGAATTGCTGAGTCGTTTAATAACTCTGTTATCTTTCAAGAAATTGTCAAGACTTTTCTAAGCAGCTGCACCTACTTAGAAAATTTTATATTCCTACTAGCAGTGTATGAAGGTTCCAGTTTCTCCAATCCAGGCCAACATTTAACTTACTTGATTACAGCCATTCTGGTTGGTGTGAAGTGGTACATCATGTTTTTTTGATTTGCACTTTCCTGATAACTAATGATGTCATGGATCTTTTCATGTACTATTGCCCATTAGTGTATCTTCCCTGGGGAAATGTCCATTCTGATCCTTTGTTCATTTTTAAATTGGACTGTTTATCTTTTTATATTGAGCTGTTCTTTACATATTCTAGTTACAAATTCTTATTAAATATACAACCTGCAATTTTTCTCCCATTCAAAGTGTTACCTTTTTATCCTTTGAAGTACAGACATTTTTAATTTTGATGAAATCCATTTTTTAAAAGTGTGCTTTTGGTGTCTTATCTCTCTTTGCCCACTCCAATGTCATGAAGATTTATATTTTCTATTTTAGTTTTAGCTCTTACATTTAGGTCTTTGGTCCTTTTTGAGTTGCTTTTTATATATCATGTGAAGTAATGATCCAAGTTCATTCTTGTGTGTGTGACCATCGAGTTTTCCCAGTGGCATTCCTTGTGAAGGCCATTCTTCACTTTGGCAGCCTTGTTGAAAATCAGTTGATCATAAACGTTTGGATCTGTATCTGGACTCTCCACTTTGTTACACTAATCTGTATGTATGTCATTATGCCAGTGCCAGACTCTTGATCACTGTCGGTTGTACTAAATTGTGAGATTGGTGTGACTCCTACTTCTTTCTTTTTGAAGATTGAAGATTTTGGCTATTCTGGATGCCTGTCAGGTCCATATGAATTTTACCATCAGCTTGTTAATTTCTACAAAGAAAGTGGGCTTTTGATAGAGTTGAATTGAACGTACATCTGTTTGGGGATTTTTCTCCTAATAATAGGCTTCCCTGGTGGCTCAGATGGTAAAGAATCTGCCTGCAATAATGCCAATTCCTTCGATCTATGAAATGGGGTATTTTTCTAAATTTTAGATCTTTAGTTTCTTCCAATAATGTTTTGAGGTATTCAGGGTATGTTTCGTACTTCTTTTGTTAACCTTATTCTTAAGTATTTATTCTTTGTGGTAGTACTAGAAATTTTCCTAATTTCATTTTCAAATTGTTTAAAGTGTATAAAACAGTCTATTATTGTATGTTGATTTTACATCCTGCAACCTTACTGAACTCATTTACTAGTTGTAATAGTTTCTAGTGGATTCCTCAGGATTTTCTAAGATCATGTCATCTGCAAATTGCTATCATTTTACCTCTTCCTTTCCTATCTGGATGCTTTTGTTTCCTTTTCTTGCTTAATTTCCCTGGCTAGATCCTCCCATGCAATGTTGAATAGAAACATCAAGAGTAGAAATCCTTGTCTTCTTCCTGATCTTAGAGAGTAATAGCCTTGACTGTTCAGTATGATAGTAGTATTGAGTTTTTCATAGATGCCCCTTATGAGATTGAGGAAGTCCCATTCTGTTGCTGATGTGTTTTGAGTGTGTTTATCATGAAAGGGTGTTGACTTTTGTCATATTCATTTTCTACATGTTGAGATGATATGTGATTTTTTTATTCTATTGAGAAGTATTACATTGATCATTATTTTAAAGTGTACCCAAGATTTGTTTTAATCAGATACAATAAGGTGACAGATTCAGTGATCACTGCCTTATAATTTTCAAGAGAAGGGAGCATTCCATGTAGCCATACAAGGAAGTATCAAAGTTGGTCAGAAAGGCTGGAGGAAAGGATGCCTGTCCCACACCCTTATTGTGGTTTCCACCGGAAGGAATGGGCACGGCACAGTAGGCAAGTTTGAGCAATTTCAGGATTGGATAGTTAGTGTAGTTTCCATGGACTCTAGACTTCAGTAGGTCAGGTGCAGCCTAGTAGTCAGGTACCTGGTGCTGGGGTAATGTGAGTTAGGAGGAACACTGGGGTGGGGTGTGAATTAGATAAAGGGATTAGATAAAGGCTTGGGATGTGGCCTTCAGATTGGTTGATATGCACGATAAGTTGTTCGCTATCCCTATGAACTCATGGATGTCAAAGTCATAAAACTGAAACAATAGAAACGTTTTCAAATATTAAACCCAAGCTTGCATCCCTGGGATAAATCTCATTTGGTTATGGTGTATAATTCTGTTTATATGTTGCAGGATTCACGTTAGTAATGATTTGTTGAGGATTCTTGCAGTATCTTACAAGAGATACTGGTTTGTAGCTTCATTTTCTTGAGATATCTGTCTCTATTTAGTATCAGGGTAATACTGGCTTCATAAACATAAGTTAGGGAGTATTCCCTTTTCTATGTTTTGGAAGAGTTTGTGAAGAATTGGTATTATGTAAATGTTTGATAGAATCAAGCAGTCTAGCCATTTGTTCATGAACTGTTTTGTTTTTACTACAATCTCTTCATTTGTTATGGGTCTATTCAAATTGTCTATTCTTGAGTATTTCGTACTTGGTGTCTAAGAATTTGTCCATTTCATCTGAATTATCTAATGTAATAAATTGTTTATATTATTCCTTTATAATCTTTCCTTTATTTCTTTAATCTGGTTTCCTTCCGTGCTGTGAATATATTTATGGTTTTTACTTTTCTGTTAACTCCTGCATCTGATCACTCTCAGTTTCTGTTGCCAGCGTCCCTTCCAGTGTATGGATCTTACTTGCCTATTTCTTTTGCAGGCACAGTTTTCTATTAGGCAGACGGGACATTTTAGGTAATGCATTATAGCAAATCTGAGTGCTGGTCTTCCCACTCCTCTTTAGCTTGTTATTGTTATTTGCTTGTTTATTTGTTGTTTTGCCAAAAGATTTGTGTTCTGCTGAAGGACTTTCAGGTTCAGAGGATTCACTGGCAAAATAACCACTTTGTCTTTAAGTAGGCAAGAATTAAGGAAGTTTCTTATATTAATAGTAAGTTACAGTTTGAGGACAAGCAATATAGCAAGAGATAAATATATATACATCACCAGATTGGGGAAACACTACATCCAGATTCAAGCCACGGCCCCAGTTGGAAGATCCACAAGCAGTGTAGCAGGAAATACATATCCATATACATCACCAAATTGGGGGAACCCCTACTTAATCCAGAGTTAAGGAACACTGGGAAGTCCCTGGAACAGCAATCTGAGTCCCCAGTTTGAGGGTACATTCCATGGCTGAGACTTGAGAGTGCCATCCAAAGGAGTCCTGCTTTTATCACCAAGCTGCAGGCTGGCTGGTAGTCTTCAGCTTACATGCAAATATGCAGCTTTGGCTATTGTGTTAAATGTTCATATTTCTAGTTGTCAGTCTCAGAATGTTCACTGATCCCTGGGAACTGGCCAGATTCCCCAGGCCCAGGAAGTTTTGTGACTCATTCCCGTCCATGTTATTTATTCCCTTAACTGTTGGTTCTCAAGACCTACTTTCAGCGTTCCTGCCAGTCAGCAGTTTGGCATGTAATTCCTTTCAGGGCCTCTGATCAGTCAGACCTATTGCTGCTTCTGAAGCCTGAACAAGACTACTTGTATGAACTTCCCCAATGTTTGTTTAGTGATTGGCTGGATTATTTTAGTGAAGTCTTATCTCCTACCTGGTCACTATGGGATGGTGACAGTTTTTGTAGGGCCCCCTTTCTTTCTTGACCATACCAAACTGTGAAGTCCACTGATTGCCAACCGATTGCTCTGTTTTCAACAATGAGCAGGGGCATAAATTGCTCTAAAAACTATTTCAGTCAAATTCCGGTTCCTTTTAAAGGATTAGTTTCTGAGATCAGCGATTGATATTTTTTCTGAGTCCAGGTGGGTTCCTCCCCAGCAAACCAGACCAAAAAAAAGTGAAAGTCACTCAGTTGTGTCCAACTCTTTGCAACCCCATGTAGCTCACCAGGCTCCTCTGTCCATGGAATTTCCCCAGGCAAGTGGGTTGCCGTTTCCTTCTCCAGGGGATCTTTCTACCCAGGGATTGAACCCGGGTCTCCTGAATTGCAAGCCGATTCTCTACCATCTGAGCCACCAGAGAAGCCAAACCAGAGAACCTGTGCTTTAACCTGTTACCTTGAATATCCGAATTGCCCTTCATCACAGCCACCTCTGTTCTTAAGAGTGCTCTTAGTGTTGAACTATAAGGGGGCAAATGAAGTCAGTTCCTTTGGGAAGAGGTTAAGTGCCCAGGCAAGATCTCTAAACCAGGGCTCTGGATTTGTGGGTGGGGACACAAGGAAGCTACTCTGTATGACGGCCCTGCTCTAGAAGCCCAGTGTTTGGTCAGTGTGGAACAGCAACCTGCAGTCGTTTGAGCCTGTCTCTCCTGGCAAAGAACCACCACCTCGGGAGCCAGGGCAAGTGTGATCAGCACCCCAGGATTCTCAGCACGTGGCAACCAAGGCAGAGTCTCTGTTCCATGTGTGGAAACTGGGTAAAAGAAGGAGCTCCCACCTCTCACCCATACTTTCCCACATGAAGCCTCAGTCACAGGTAGAAGGGGGCAGGGTGAGAAAAGCCGACATTCTCCTCTCAGGAAGAAATCCCTCCTCCTGGGACCCAGGGAGAAAGGGAGCCCTGTGCTCTCAGCTCCAGCAGTCTGGAGTTGTCTCTCCTTGGCTGAGCTGACAGTGGAGAGAGAAGGAGTAGTCTTGCTTAAACACCATGGACTCCTTTCTTACCAAATTTTGATACATTTCTTGAATAGATCTTTCTTCATTGGCTGTTGCTCTTAGAACCATTTCCATTTCCTTTTTTTTTTCATTTTCATTTTTTTAATTATTACTTTTTACAGTTTTGTTGGAGAGTGGGACAGTGGAGCGTCTTATGTTGTCATGTTGGGAATGGATCTCTGATGCTATAGTTTATGCTATTAGCATAGTTGAGTGTTAGATATGCTATTCTCAGAAGGTTAATATGACTAGAGACAAGCCTTTCAAAAATTCTGAGGACCCATAACAGCAACTATTGTCATAACAGCTGCTAAGAATAATCAGAGAACAAAATGAATGAACAGTAAGTTACTAGCTTAATTTCTTACTAGATGTAAAGACCTGCAAAAAAATTGGATGACAGGGAAACTGTAATGATTGACTCAAATTTGTGATTTGACTATAGAGAGAGAAGAATTCTGGGAGCAAATGTGTGATTTCCATGCATTCCAGGACCACCACCATTATACAAGACCCTAAGAATCCAGAACATACGAAGACGTTTACTTTTGACCTGGCATATTGGTCTCACAATGGATTTCAAAAGGATAAAGATGGTGTGTTTATTTCAGCTGATCCTGGCGGTAAATTTGCAGGCCAGGTAAATTACTTTAAAATAGCATCAATGGAAGTTTTTTTTTTTAATTGTTAACAATATATTAGTACATTGATTTTTTATGAGGTCCAAAAGTATAGCTGTTGCCTAAAAAATTCTTTAGACACTTAAGTCTGTTATTTTTTTGATGTATTTACATGTTTCGAAAAAGGAATATTGGTCAAGTCAGTTATATTTTCCTCTCTGATATAAGCAAAATAAGCCAAACTTGTGTGCCACTCAGCATTTGAGAATTTTGGTTTATCGAGTATTTACCATGTGCCATACACTATTCTGCCTGAAAGTTGCTCAGAATTTGGTGTAGGGAGACAGGCAAAAAAGTGCATTCAAATGTTACAGGTTCTATAATAACATATGTGGGATACAATGGGGTACAAAGGAAAAGTGGTCATTTCAATGTGGATAGAGCTCCTTAACCTGCATAAATCTATGTGTTTGTAATTTCCACTTTGAAAAAATTTCAACCATAATTTCTCCAAGTATTTTTGGTCTCCCCTTATTCCTTCTATGATTCCAGTTACATGTATGCTTGAGATTTTCCCACAGGTTACTGAGGCTCTGTTCATTTCCTCCCCAACCTTTTCTTTCTATTCTTCTTGTCTACCTACTCATCTTTGAAAACTCAGCTCAAAGATTATGCCTTTATTAAACCACCCCTAAAAATACTCTGTCAAATTGAAATCTAACAAAAAAAGTATAACTAATGAGTCAGCTGTGGGAAAATGAAATTATGAAAAACTTGGAGCATGGCAGGAAAAGAGTGGGAGGGAAAAACAAAGAGGAAATGAAATAAGCAGAATACAAATAGCAAGATAGTAGATTTAATGCCAACCATTGGTTATTTTATCAGGTGTAAATAAGCATGCCAATTAGATGGTACAGATAATCAGATTTGATAGGAAAAGCTGGATCCAATGACGTCATCTTAGGTGCTTGTATGCTCAGTTGCGTCCCACTCTTTACAACCCCAAGGGACTGAGGCCGCCAGGCTCCTGTCCAAGGGATTCTCCAGGCAAGAATACTGGAGCGGGCTGCCAGTTCCTACTCTAGGGGAATCTTCCTGACCCAGGGATGCAACCTCAATCTCCTGTATCTCCTGCACTGGTGGGCAGGTTCTTTATCACTGAGCCACCTGGGAAGCCCATATCTGTCTACACAAATAGACAAAATACAATTTAAATATAAATAAATAGATACTCATGTTAACACTAAGAAGAAGAAAACTACAGTGCTATATTTACATCACACAAAGTAGACTTCAGAACAAGAAATATTTCATACACACCATCCTAAGTGGGAATGTACTTATTAACAGAACTTCAAAGTACACAAAGCAGAAGCTGGTGGACACTGAAAGAGAAATATTCAAATCTACCATTGATTGGTGACTTCATCACTCCTTTCTGAGGAATAGAGCAAATAACCTGAAATCAATATTACAGATGACCAGAATAATATCATCAACCTAACTGACAACTATAGAACAATTTTGCTACCCTCCGTTCAACCACAGCACTACACACTTTTTTTCAAGTGAGCATGGAACTTTATGGTAAATTATATTCTGGATCATAAAACTAGTCCCAATAGATGTAAGATAACTGAAATCATACGAAGTATCTTCTCTGACCACAATGGAATTTAACTAGAAAGGAATGACTGAGAGTTATTAGGAAACTCCACTAATATTTAGAAAATGACAGTCTTCTAAATAATCCATAGGTCAGGGAACAAAGAATACAGGAAATTAGTAAATATTTTGAACTGAATGAAAATCAAAACATTTATCAAAATTTGTGGGATGCAGCCAAGTCAGGGCTTAGAGCATTAAGTGATTATATTAGAGAACAATCTCAAATCAACAGTCTAGGTTCCTCCACCTAAGAATTTAGAAAAAGAAAAGTATAGAAAAAGCAAGAAAGGGATTAAAAAAGACTAATATAACACAGTAAAATAATAGAGAAAAATCAATGAAACCAAAACCTGGGAGAAAGGAGAAAAGATGCAAAATATGAAGATGAGAAATAAAACAGACGTTGCTACATATCTTACAGACATTAAAAAATAATAAGAGAATATTATGAACAACTTAATGCCAATAAATTTAACAACATAGATGAAATGGATGCAATCTACTGAAGTCCACACAAAATTAGACAACTCAAGTATCCCTATATCTATTAAGGAAATTTAAACCTAAGCCCAGATGACTTTTCTGTGACTTCTACTAAAGGAAGAAATAATGATAATTCCGAAAAAAAGAAAAAATCTTGTAGATGATAGAAGAACCATTCATTTTTGAAGCCAATATTACACCAAAACCCAGCCAAATACTACAGAAACCACTACAGATCAATACTGTTCTTCATGAACATAGACACAAACATTATTAACAAAATTTTAGCAAATAGAATCCAACAGTATGTATTTTAAAATACATCATTATAAAATGGGACTTAATATCAGTTTAACATATAAATATATCAATGTAATTCATCATATGAACAGAACCAGGAGGGGAAAAAAATGTATGATCAGATGCAGAAAAAGCAATTGACGAAATTCAACACCCAGTCATGATAAAAACTCTCAGCAAATAAAATAGGAGGGAGCCTCTTAGAAGTAGAACTTCCCTCAAATACATAAGTAACATCACATTTGATGGTGAAACACTGAATGTGTTGCCCCTCAGAATGGGGACAAGGCAAGAAGGTTCAATCTCATTATTTCTATGTAACATCCACTGCAGGCCCCAGCCAGGGCAATAAGGCAATTAATAGGAAATGAATGATATGGCAAGAATACACAGAAGAACTGTACAAAAAAGATCTTCACGCCCCAGATAATCATGAAGGTGTGATCACTCACATTCACCTGGAGCCAGACATCCTGGAATGTGAAATCAGGTGGGCCTTAGGAAGCATCACGATGAACAAAGCTAGTGGAGGTGATGGCATTGCAGTGGAGCTATTTCAAATCCTGAAAGATGATGCTGTGAAAGTGCTGCACTCAATATGCCAGCACATTTGGAAAACTCAGCAGTGGCCACAGGACTGGAAAAAGTCAGTTTTCATTCCAATCCCAAAGAAAGGCAATGCCAAAGAATGCTCAAACTGCTGCACAATTGCACTCACCTCACATGCTAGTAAAGTAATGCTTAAAATTCTCCAAGCCAGGCTTCAGCAATACGTGAACCGTGAACTTCCAGATGTTCAAGCTGGTTTTAGAAAAGGCAGAGGAACCAGAGATCAAACTGTCAACATCCGCTGGATCATCAAAAAAGCAAGAGAGTTCCAGGAAAACATCTATTTCTACTTTATTGACTATGCCAAACCGTTTGACTGTGTGGATCACAACAAACTGTGGAAAATTCTGAAAGAGATGGGAACACCAGACCACCTGACCTGCCTCTTGAGAAATCTGTATGCAGGTCAGGAAGCAACAGTTAGAACTGGACATGGAACAACAGACTGGTTCCAAATAGGAAAAGGAGTACGTCAAGGCTGTATATTGTCACTCTGCTTATTTAACTTCTATGCAGAGTACATCATGAGAAATGCTGGACTGGAAGAAACACAAGCTGGAATCAAGATTGCCAGGAGAAATATCAATAACCTCAGATATGCAGATGACACCACCCTTATGGCAGAAAGTGAAGAGGAACTAAAAAGCCTCTTGATGAAAGTGAAAGAGGAGAGCGAAAAAGTTGGCTTAAAGCTCAACATTCAGAAAACGAAGATCATGGCATCTGGTCCCATCACTTCATGGGAAATAAATGGGGAAACAGTGGAAACAGTGTCAGACTTTATTTTGGGGGGCTCCAAAATCACTGCAGATGGTGACTGCAGCCATGAAATTAAAAGACGCTTACTCCTTGGAAGAAAAGGTAGGACCAACCTAGATAGTATATTCAAAATCAGAGACATTACTTTGCCGACTAAGGTCCGTCTAGTCAAGGCTATGGTTTATTCCAGTAGTCACGTATGGACGTGAGAGTTGGACTGTGAAGGAGGCTGAGCGCCGAAGAATTGATGGTTTTGAACTGTGGTGTTGGAGAAGACTCTTGAGAGTCCCTTGGACTGCAAGGAGATTCAACCAGTCCATTCTGAAGATCAGCCCTGGGATTTCTTTGGAAGGAATGATGCTAAAGCTGAAACTCCAGTACTTTGGCCACCTCATGCAAAGAGTTGACTCACTGGAAAAGACTCTGATGCTGGGAGGGATTGGGGGCAGGAGGAGGAGGGGACGACAGAGGGTGAGATGGCTGGATGGCATCACGGACTCAATGGACGTGAGTCTGAGTGAACTCCAGGAGTTGGTGATGGACAGGGAGGCCTGGCGTGCTGCGATTCATGGGGTTGCAAAGAGTCGGACACAATTGAGCGACTGAACTGACCTGAATTGTAAGTAAGATTGTGAAATATTTACAGCAACATCAAAACCATGAAATAGTTGGTTAAATTTACAAAATCTATGCAAAATCTGTGCACTATAAAAACATTAAGAAGAGGAAGACAAATCAGAAGACTCAACATTATTAAGAAGTCATATTGATCAACAGATTCAAAAAAATGTCAATCAAAATGCCAATGGTAACTTTTTACAGAAATTATACTATTTCAATAATTTACATGGAATTGTAAAGGACTTACAGTAGCCAACATTAATTTGAAGAACTGAAACCAACAGATCTACAATAATCAAGGCAATGGATAAAGAAAATGTGTGTGTGTATATATATATATATATATATATGCAGTTCTGTGCTTAGTCACTCAGTCATGTCCGACTCTTTGCAACCCCATGAACTGTAGCCCACCAGGCTCCTCTGTCCATAGGATTCTCCAGGCAAGAATCCTGGAGTGGGTTGTCATGCCCTCCTCCAGGGGATCTTCCCAACCCAGGGATCGAAGCTGGGTCTCCCACATTGCAAGCAGATTCTTTACCATATGAGCCACCAAGAAATATATATGTATATATACATATATATATAGGCAATAGGATATCATTCAGCCATTAAAAAAGAAGGAAATGCCATCAACAACATGGATGGACCTTGGGGACATTATGCTAAGTAAAAGAAGCTGGACAGAGAAAGAAATACTAAATGTGGAGTATTTTTTAAAATGAACATGATAACAGAGAACAGATTGGTGGTTTCCAGAGGCAGGAGCTTAGTGTTCCGGGTTGGAGCTGAGCGGGGTGAGACTGGTATATGGGTGAAAATGGAGAAGATCATCAAAAGTTACAAACTTCCAGTAAGATAAACACGTCCTAGAGATGTGATGTATAGCATGGTGATTATACAGGTGCTTTGCTTTATTGCACTTTTCAGATACAGTATTTGGGCATTTTGTTTTTGTTTTCACTAATTGAAGATTTCTGGCAGTCCTGAGTCAAGCAAGCCTAAGTCAATTGGTGCCACTTTTCCAACAATGCTTACTTCATGTCTCTGTGTCACATTTTAGTAACTTTCCCAAATATTTAAGACTTTTTCTTTCTATTTCTCATCGTAATCTGTGATCAGTGATCTCTGATGATACTTTTGCAAAAAGATTATGACTCCTTGAAGACTCAGATGATGGGTAGCATTTTCGAGCAGTAAGATATTTTTAAATGGATATATCCATTGGTTTTTTTTAGATGTCATGCTATTACACACTTAATAAATTACAGTATAGTGTAAACATAACTTTTATGTTATGCACTGAAAAACCAAAAAAATTGTGTGACTCACGTTACTGCATTACTTTCTTTATTGTGATGGTTTGGGACTGAACCCACAGTATCTCTGAGGTATGCCTGGAGTTAACAATCCAACATTGTATATTCGAAGGTTGCTAAGAGACTAGATCTTAAATATTCTCATTGAAGAAAAAAAATGTTTAACTCTGTGAAGTAATGGGTGTGAACTTCTGGTAATAATTTCTCAATAAATACATGTATCAAATCATTATGCTATACATTTGAAACTATTTAATGTTATGTGTCAATTCTATCTCAGTTTTTAAAAGACAGTTTTAAAAGACTGCAATTGTGATAGTTGACCTTGAACTTCAAGCGGTCTACTCAACCAAGGAACATGTCCAGGGAAACCACAAACCATTTTTAACACATTCAATCAGTCACAGCATCTTCTCCGTACACTGCATAATTTTTTTTTATTTTTCTTGAAATAATATGCACAATATGCCAAAATGTTGCTTTTATTTTTCCATCTTCAATATTAAAATGGTTATACAAAAATTCACCAATTTCTGATAAGTTTTTCTAAATATACAGTGAGATGACAGCTGTCACAATGCAATGTAACAAAATTGTTTCAAATGAAGTTAAAGACTATTAAGGGATACTACCACCATCTTTCAGAAAAAAACAAATGAACACTTTGGTCAACCCAATAGAAAACACTTTGGCTGGTCTGTGTCCCTTGGAGCCTTGAAATTTTTGTCTAACAGCTGAATTTTAAAGACCTAGTCCATGTTTTGTAAAATACACAAGTCCATTACTGACGGGTACTAGCTAGTTGAAGATCTGTGGTGATCCCATGGTGATCAGTATCTTCCAAAGTGACAAATCCTTTTTTGGTTTCCAGCTTTATTCCATTGGTTCTAAGACAGCATCTGAGTTATATTTCAAGTAAGTTGAATGATACTAAGTAAGGTGGAACTCATCAAAACCAGAATGTTAGATTTTTAAAGTACTGTGAGAAGTCTGTGCTGAACATAATACCTGCAATTTTCTTTCCAGAAGGAGGTTTTTCATGATCTTGGCAGGGGAATTCTGGACAGTGCTTGGCAAGGCTATAATACTACTCTCTTGGCCTATGGGCAGACTGGCTCTGGAAAAAGCTATTCCATGATTGGGTTTGGTGCAAACAAGGGTATCATTCCAAATGTGTGCGAAGAGCTATTTCAAGCAATTGAGAACCGGGACAAAAATCGAGAATACCAGGTATGTATTATTCTAGAATCGCTTCTTTAAGGAAAAAAAATTGTTTTAATTTTGGAAATTCCTTGCCCCCAGTGGAAGTTATCAGCGTATCTATTTCAGGATAATGTTCATTTTCCATACCAAAATCCTTACATCATTACAAAATCAAATAAAATGTTGAATTTTTGTGGTTCTATGGAGGCAAACCCAGGAAAAAAATTTTTTAAAGGCACTTTGAGAGACGTCTTAAATGCCAACAATAAGAAGAGACCACTGTGGAGTTTTATAACACAAAACCCTAGCCAGCTCAAGTGTCCGGTTCCCTTTGCTCCCCTCTTCTATCAAGGTGTGTTCTCCTCTTAATTTATTTTTATTTCTAAATTAAGAACATTATCTTGCTTCTTAATTGTCCTAACATAGCTTCTTACTTTCCCTAGAAGGTGAAATACCTGTACACGGATGAAAGAAACTGATGAAGACACAAATAAATGGATACGCAGCCCATGTTCATGAGTTGGAAGAATTAATATTATTTAAATGCCCATACCACTCAAATTTATCTACGGATTCAATACAATCCCTATCAAAAGTCTAATGGCAAATTTCACAGAAGTAGAATAATTCTAAAATTTGTATAGAACTGCAAAAGATCCCAAATAGTCAAAACAATCTTGAGAAAGAAGAACAAAGCTGAAAGCATCACACTCCCTTGTTTCAAACTATACTACAGAACTATATGATCAAAAAAGTATGATACTAACAAAGAAGGACCTACTGTATAGCATATGGAACTCTGCTCTATGTTATGTGGCCTCCTGGATGGGAGGGGAGTTTGGGGAGAATGGATACATGTATACGTACAACTGAGTTCCTCTCTGTTCACTTGAAACTATGACCACATTACTAATCAGCTATGTTGCTGCTGCTGCTAAGTTGCTTCAGTCGTGTCCGACTGTGCGACCCCAGAGATGGCAGCCCACCAGGCTCCCCCGTCCCTGGGATTCTCCAGGCAAGAACACTGGAGTGGGTTGCTATTTCCTTCTCCAATGCATGAAGGTGAAAAGAGAAAATGAAGTCGCTCAGTCATGTCTGACTCTTAGCGACCCCATGGACTGTAGCCTACCAGGCTCCTCCATCCAAGGGATTTTCCAGGCAAGAGTACTGGAGTGGGGTGCCATTGCCTTCTCCGATTAATCAGCTATACCCTAGTACAAAACAAAAAGTTTTTTAAAAGTGAAAAATAATACAGTATTCTTTAATGTCAATTACTCACTTTTTCAAAAGTGTTTTTTATGAAGTCTGCTCTGATTTTATCTTTTTCTTTCAATGGTAGGCTTTTAAATAATTTCTCTGGAATTATATTTTCAAATATCTAAGAATTCATTAAATTTTTAAATTAAAAAAAAAGTATGATACTGGTACAAAAATAGACACAGAGATCCATAGAACAAAACTGAGAGCCCAGAAATCAACTCATGCATACATGGATGATTAATTTACGACAAAGGAGTGAAGAACATGCAGTGAGAAAAGGAGAATCTGTTCAATAAGCAGTGTTGGGAAAATTGGCTAGTCACATGCAAAAGAATGAAACTAGACCACTATCTTATATCATAGGGTTTCCCTGGTGGCTCAGATGGTAAAGAGTTTGCCTGTGATGCAGGAGACCCAGGTTCAATTCCTGGGTCGGGAAGATCCCCTGGAGAAGGAAATGGCAACTCACTCCAGTATTCCTGCCTGGAAAATTCCATGGACAGAGGAGCCTGGCAGGCTACTGTCCATGGGGTTGCAAAGAGTCGGACATGACCGAGTGACTAACACTGCACTTCATCTTATACCATACACAAAATTAACTTAATATGTATTAAATACTTGAATGTAAGACTTGAAACCATTCAATTTCTAGAAGAAAGCTTAGGCAGTAACCACATTGAAATCAGTCTTAGCAGTGTTCTTGTGGCTCTGACTCAAAAGTAAGGGAAAGAGAAGCAAAAATAAACAAATGGGATCAATAAAATGAAAAACCTTTTGCACAGAGAAAGAAACCATCACTAAAATGAAAAGGCAGCCTATTGAATGGGAGAAGATATTTGCAAATCGTACATCTGATAAGAGGTCAATTTTCAAAATATATAAAGAACATATACAACTCAACAGCAAAAAAAACAAACAACCCAATTTAAAAATGGGCAGAGGACCTGAATAAGCACTTATCCAAAGAAGATATACAGATGACCAATAGGGACATGAAAAGATGTTCAACATCACTAATTATTAGGAAAATGAAGCTCAAAACCACAATGAGATATTGTTACCAAAAGTGGGCTAACTGCTCGCTGCTCAAAAGCCAAAATAGACGACTGCACAATTTTTTTTTTTTCTTTTATCTTCATGAAGTGAAGTGAAATGAAAGTCGCTTAGTCGTGTCTGACTCTTTGCGACCCCATGGACTATACAGTCCATGGAATTCTCCAGGCCATAATCCTGCAGTGGGTAGCCTTTTCCTTCTCCAGGGCATCTTCCCAGGGAACGAACCCAGGTCTCCTGCATTGCTCTCCAGCTTTTCCCAAAGAGGGTATAGTGGCGGCAAAATGTCAGTATTTCAGAGCCTTTTCTCTAGACTAGAGTCACTGAGCTTCCTCCAAGCTTCTGTTTAGGAGGTAGGAGATTGGCTAACGTAGCTCCAAATGCATGGTAGGGTAAAGATCAATCTTTTTCTCTGCATATGTTCAGATTGGAGAATGAACAATAAGGAAAAAGCTTTTTTTTTCCTGTTCACAATCAAGACCAACACACACACACACTTTGGTATCTGTTTTTAGTTTATGTTAAGAACTTCCTCCATGTCATTAAAATTATTTCAGAATCTCATATTGCATGTGACGTTGAGTGTCACTATTTTAATATTTAGCTTTTTCCTTTGTTGTACATTTATGTTGTTTCCATAGTCCTTTTTTTTTTTTTCTCCCAAAGGTGACTGTTTCAAGAGAATCTTAATTTACTTTATGCTCTTTCCTATACAGGTTACATTCAGCATGCTGGAAATTTACAATGAACAGGTAACAACAATTACATTTTTTGACAGACAATTCTAAGCGATTCTCTGCAGCTTAAAAAATGGCAGGGGCTCCCCCTCATCCATCCTACAGATAAGTCAACACCTGTTAGCCTGGCATTGGCTATCCAGCCCTAACCTACCTCATTTTAGCTAGGTTCCGCTTCATCTTATGTCCTTCTATCTCTACACACTCCTTGCATCAGCCACATAGAACCTTTCTCCCTTTCCACAGTATGTCCTTCTCTCCTACATCTATCCTTCCTCTGCCTGGAATACCCTTCTTGGTTTCTCTGGTCTTAGAGAAACCACTGAAATTCAGGTCCAGTTCAAATGTCAGCTTATCTATACATTCTAAAGCAGTTGGCTTCAGCATGAGGGTTGGCAAACTTTATCTTCAAAGTACAAACAGGAAGTATTTTAGACTTTGAGGGCCTTGAAGTCTCTATCACAACTACTGTACTCTCCCCTCAGAGAGCAAAAACGGCCATAGCTGAAGTGTAAGTGAAGGGTAAATGAGCTGTGTACCAATACAACTTTGTTTCTAGACACTGAGGCTTGAATTTCACATAATTTAGCAAATCTGATCGTAGTTGGAATATGGTTTCAGATCCCTGCTTTCTCAGTTACTAGTTTTGTGACTTTGAACAATTACTTTGTCTCAGAGCTCAGATTGCTTATTTATAAAGCAGAGAATTTAAAATAAGACACAACCAGGGACTTCCCTGGTGACCTAGTGGCTAAGACTCCACGCTCCCAATGCAGGAGGCCAGGGTTTGATCTCTGGTCAGGGAACTAGAGCCCACATGCCGCAACTAAAAATCCTGCATACTGCAGGGAAGGTCAAAGATCCCCCAGGCTGCAACTAAGACCCAGCACAGCCAAATAAATAAATATTTTTTAAAATAAATACAATAAACTAGACCACACATTGAGACGTAGTGCTGAGCAAATACTAGTTATTCAGAAAGTCCTTTTTCATTCTACCCTTTCCCTTTGCCCTTATACTATAAAATTTTATTTCCATATTTATATTTCTAGAGCAAAGGATTACACCTTTCTATTTGCAATACTTAGTATAATATTCCCTTTCACTTTTCACGTTCATGCATTGGAGAAGGAAATGGCAACCCACTCCAGTGTTCTTGCCTGGAGAATCCCAGGGACAGGGGAGCCTGGTGGGCTGCCGTCTGTGGGGTCGCACAGAGTTGGACACGACTGAAGTGACTTAGCAGCAGCATCAGAGGCAGTATAATATTTGGTTTAAAATGGATGCCCCTAAGGTTTGCTGAATGGATAAATTCACAAAGGTATCTATAATTGTAAGTTTCTTAAGGGCAGTTTCATATCCTAAGATTTCTTATATAACTCCAAGCATTATCCAAAGTCTTGCACTTAATCATTGCTAAATAAACATTGATGGAATAAATCCACCCATGTTTTTCTCTTTATATTAAGGAGAGAAAATACCCATTTTGTTTCTCATATGCTTCCATGAGCCATTTATTATTGTTGAAGGTTGATAGCAAATTCAAGTGGGTTGTTATTCTAAGGTCACTGATTAAGTTTCTATTTCTTTCAAAGTGATGGGCCTGGAAGGCAGTATGACTCCTTTATTTCATACCAAATAGGCAGCTTCACTTCGTTACCAAGTTCAGATGGAAGAAACAGGGAAATGGCATCCTGTTGTGGGCCCCCTACTGATAACCTATTAATGAAGATAATCTCTCTGGAATTTTGTTTTCTCATCTCTAAAATAAGGACATGGACATACTTATAACCTCTTCATGTCTTACCAGCTTGGAGTCTGGTATTTTTCCAGTAGTACTTCAATAGTCTAAGTGAAGTTTATTAGATACTTTTAATATTTCAGACATCATACTAGACTCTGAGGATGAATAAAACCTAAGATGTGATTTCTGCCATGGAGAAGCTTGGTGGTAGATTTTACATCCTCTCCAGACAGTAATAAAATATATCATGTATGCTGCATGAATGGTAAAAAGGCATAGAAGAGAGACCAACTAATACTACCTGCGATTGTTGGTGTTCTTTGTAAACAGAGGAGTTAGACTGGATCTTGAAAGATGCAATGAGTTTGGTGAGCCAGGAGGAGGGTTGGGGGCATTTTAGGTGGCATGATTAGTACCAGCAAGTCCAGGGACACGTGAAAGCACATGGCGTTTAAGGGAACAGTGAGGGCTCCAGGTAACCAGAGTTAGAGGCATGCAGGCAGGTGAGAATGGGGAAGCATCAGGAGAGGGAGCTAAACATCAGTTGCCAGAAGGCAAAGGCCCTTTGGTAGGCAATGGAGCATCAGTGAAAGATTCTAAACAAGGAAATAAGAAAATCAGCCTTGGGTTTAGAAGATCTCTCTAGCAGCAGAGTGAAGTTGTATTTGGAGAAGTGCCAGATAGAAGCAGAGCTAGGAGAGTCCCGTAGGGGCTGAAGTGAGTGAGGAAGGTCTCATCATTGACTCAGTCTCCAGGTACTACCTGGAGAGTCCAGTGTCAGGAACTGCCCTCATCTCTGGGCCCTCACACTTCCATTCTATCTGGTTAAACCTACTTATCTTTCTTCTCTAATGAGCCCTATTCAGACATATCTTCAGCCTTAGATGCCACTTCTTATATTTATATTGCTCAGTGGAAGTTATAGGAAAGGCTTTCTAGCTAAGGCAGAAGTTGTCACCATTTCAATGTCTTCCTATCTCTGGCTCTTCTGTCCACTGTCCTAACTTTTCTTGCCTGAATTCAGTCTGTGTGTGATCTTGCCTCTGTTGCAGGAAGGGGAACCCTTTCCTGGGCCAAGAGCGGGTTCTTATCTAGCCCTCAGAAAAGAATTATCTGAGAGATACATAGGACAAAGCTAAAGACCTTATTGGGAAAGGGGTGCCTGGGAGGAGAGCAGCAGGGTAAGGGGATCCAGGAGAACTGCTCGGCTACGTGGCTGGCAGTCTTGGGTGTTGTGGTGATGGGTTTAGTTTCCAGGTTGTCTCTGGCCAGTCATCTTGCTTGGCCCATATTTGGCCTAACTCAGAGTCCTTCCTTGTGGTGTGAGCATCTCTCAGCTAACATGGACTCCAGCATGAAGGATTCTGGGAGGTTAGTAAGGCATATTATGGGGTGGTGTCTGCTCTCTCCTTTTGGCCCCTCCTGAATTCTCCCAGTTAGTTTTCTGCGCCAGCACCAAATTCCTTATCAGGAGGGACCTCCTGGTGCAGACAGCTCATGCAAGCGGTTATCATTGTGCCTGGCCGAGGCTGGTGGTTTCTGTCAGTGGTTCCCTAGCAACTTGACTCTAGGACTTAAAGCTACAGAATATTTGAGCTGGGGGAGATCTTAGAAATCATTTAGTCCATTCCCCTCCTCTTATGAGAAAAAAACTGGCAGTGTAGGAGACTTCCCAAAGCTCTCATAGTTTGGAGGCAGAACCAGAAGTAAGAACCCAGGTCAGATTCCCAGCCCAGACCTCACTGCACCATGTAACACCAATTCCCCTCTGCAGAGGCTCAGGCTCTAGCAGGTTCCCATAGCTCGACCTGCTGTGCCCCGGCAGAAGTGGCTTTCTGGGGGGAAATGCACCATGGGTTTTCACCTGAGGCCATGGTCTAAGTGTGACATCACACAACTCTCCAATAATAATAATAATAATGAGATCCAAAAAATTACCTATATTCTTGTGTTAGGTTTGCCTATAGCAAATCCTGTTTGGGTTAGATAAATTTCTTGGAAGTAGAGATTCAGAGTGGTGGCGTTTGTGGCAGCATGATTTAACCTAGGCAGAACATTAGGTACTTTGAATGTTATGAACTTTTAATTAAGTTTCATTTATCACTGTTCTTAGAAAAGTAAGACTTCATTATTTTGTGATACAAAATTTGTGACAATTCAGAAAGAGATAATTTATTTTTGTGTTATCTACAAAGGAGTTTCTAATCAACTGCAAGAGTTAACAAGATTTCTAGGAACATACTTAGGTTAATAAGAGAACAATATTTTCAACCACAAATGCTTTAAAATCACCACTGGGGCTTCCTCAGTGGCTCAGATGGTAGAGAATCTGCCTGCAACACAGGAGACAAGATTCGATCCCTGGGTCAGAAAGATCCCCTGGACAAGGGGATGGCTACCCACTCCAGTATTCTTGCCTGGAGAATGCCATGGGCAGAGGAGTCTGGCAGGCTCCATGTGGTCACAAAGAGTCAGACATAACTGAGCAACTAACAGTTTCACTTTCATTTAAAGTCAGACAACTATAGATACCAACTAAATATTGTTTCATGCTACAGAAGCAGTTCCCCCAATATCCTACATGCAATGTATTAAACATTTCTTGTTAACTTAGCTCCGGTTACACTGTTCTCTCCAGAAGCATTTCACTGGGTGCCTACTATGTGTCAGGAGCTATGTTAGGATTTACTAGTCAACTCCCACCCTCAGGGAGTTTGCAGGCTGGTTGAATTGCTCTTGTTGTTGTTTACTCGCTCAGTCATATCCAATTCTGTGCGACCCCATGGACCGTAGCCCACCAGGCTCCTCTGTCCATGGGTTTCTCCAGGCAAGAATACTGGAGTGGGTTGCCATTTCCAGAGGATCCTCCACACCCAGGGACTGAACCTGTGCCTCCTGCATTGGCAGGCAGATTCTTTACCGTCTGAGTCACCAGAGAAGCCCTGAAGTGCTGTAGGTACTTGAAAATAATAAAACTGAAATCCTTAAAAAAAAAAAAAAAAAAGCTTCTGATTTCACTAACTACAACAGGTTTCTCTATTTTCTTACTTGTCATTTCTCTGTTTCTTACTTATTGTAAGTCATGAGGCTGTCTGGTACCTACAGAACTTTAACATTTATTTATTCATCCAATATATATTTACTGAGCATGTACTATATTCTACGAGGAGCTATAGCAGTGAAGTCAACAAAACTTCGTGCCTTCCTGAAGTTTGCGTTACTTGTTTTACCACAGGTAAGAGATTTGCTATCCAAGATCAAGAAACCTGGAGGGTTAAGAGTAAGGGAGGACCAACAGCTGGGCTTTTATGTGGATGGTCTGAAGTCAGTGCCTTGTGAGAACTATGCCCATATTGAAAGACTGATGGAACAAGGGGCAAAAATAAGGACCACAGCTTCGACCAACATGAATGCCAGCAGCAGCCGGTCTCACATGATCATCACCATTCAGTTCAAACAGGTGAGATTCAACTGGATACCAGTGTCCCCACCTCTCACCAAGGGGGTCTGGGGATGTGTTCCCAGTAGCATTATGGGCTGGTGAGTATTATGGAGTGTTTTAGATTTGATCTATGGATTAAGACAGCTATTTCCGAACATAGACTATAGGGTCAGAAGCAGGAGAAAGTAAAACACTTGTCTTTTCCTGCCTCCCTACCGCCACATCCATGCCCCACTCTGGCCTAAGTGATCCCATTACTGATAGAGGGTCACTAGTAAGGTCCCAGAAATGCCTGTAGGGCTAAAGGCTATTTTCCCTCAAGTAAATTACATACTTTGAGAAACAGGTTTTGACCCCCAATTTGATGGAATTGTGGAAATAGGAGAGTGAGTCTGTGGTTTGTCATGGAGAATTCCTATTAACAGTCCTTCCATGCATCACCAATATAATGATGGTCAGCTTTCAGGTCCATGGGCCTAGAGGACAACCAGATACTGAAGTGTCTTTCTGAAATTTGCAAGTCCAAGATAAAGCCTTTGAAACCACGTCATCCATGTAATGCTCCACTAGCAAGAATCTTTGATAAGCTAAAGCATACTTTCCTCCTCCATTCTCCTTGGTTGGGAATGATGTAGGGAATGATAGCTACAATTATGGACAATTTGACTCAGAAATGGTTATCATAAAGCCTGGGTAAGCATGAGAGTTAGCTACAATTTTACCACCTCCTTCTCCTATGCCACAGCGCTAGTAATAGATAAAATAGTAATAAATGAAGATTGTCCTGTTCTAGCCAGGATTGGTAGAAGAACACTAGACCATGTAGGAATCCATTTACCAGCTCTGAAATCGTGGGAAATAACTTACCTTTCCTGAGTCACAGCTTCTTGGTCTGTAAAATGAGACAGTTATCCTCGTAGGAATGTTGGGAAATTTAGATAAGATATTACATTTTTTAAAAAATATATTACATTTTAAACTTTGTATTTATTTTATTTTTTGCTGGGCTGGATCTTCGTTGCTCTGCAGGCTTTTCTCTAGTTGATATGAGCAGGGTCTTCTCTCTAGTTGGTATGCAGGCTTCTCATTGAGGTGGCTTCTCTTGCTGTGGACCATGGGCTTAGAGAACAGGCTCAATAGCTGAGGCACATGGGCTTAGTTGCCCCATGACATGTGGGATCTTCCCACACCAGGGTTTAAACCCATGTCTCCTGCACTGGCAGGTAGAATGTTTACCACTGAGCCACCAGGGAAGCCCAAGATATTATGTTTTAAAGAACTCTGTAAATTTCCTTGGTGACTCAGACAGTAAAGAATCCTCCTACCATGCAGGAGACCTGGGTTCTATCCCTGAGTCAGGAAGATCCCCTGGAAAAGGGAATGGCTACCCAACTCCAGTATTCTTGCCTGGAGAATCCCATGGGATAGAGGAGCCTGGCAGACTACAGTTCATAGGGTCACAAAGAGTTGGACAGGACTGAGCAACTAAGCACACAAGTAAACTTTTAATTATTATTCACTTGATTTTTACAATGTAGGTAAGATGTTACATTGATAGACTTTATATGAATATAATATTCACTTTATATGAATGTAACATTCATTCTATATTCATAGACTTTGTATGTATTATATTTACAATGAATATAAAGTGTTACATTCATAGACTTTATAAATGGTTTTCTGGGCTATTTTTTAATTTGATATTTTAGAGGTAGGAGACAAAATTAACTGGATAGAAACAAGCATACTCTGTTAATTGGTGTCAGTACTCTTGCCTGGAAAATTCCATGGATGGAGGAGCCTGGTAGGCTGCAGTCCATGGGGTCGCGAAGAGTCGGATATGACTGAGCGACTTCACTTTCACGTTTCACTTTCGTGCACTGGAGAAGGAAATGGCAACCCACTCTAGCGTTCTTGCCTGGAGAATCCCAGGGACAGCGGAGCCTGGTGGGCTGCCATCTATGGGGTCGCACAGAGTCGGACATGACTGAAGCGACTTAGCAGCAGCAGCAGCAGCAATATTATCACCTAGTAGTGTATGCCAGGCATGATTAGAACCATTACATCTATTATACTTTATCCTCATAACATCCCAATAATATGCTATCATCCCGATTTTACAACTGAGAGAAGTTAAATCATAGCTCAGAAAAGTTAAATCATTTGCTCACAGTTACATGACAGCAAGAGAACCTGTAGCATTCTTTCCACTACATGACTACACCATCCTAAACAGCTACTTATTTTTCAGATTTCACAGTATCTTTAAAATATTTATTGATTGGGAAGTGGTTAGGACTCTGCACTTCCACTGAACAGGGCACGTGTTCAATCCCTGTCAGAGAACTAAGATCCCACATGCCACCTGACATGGCCAGAAAAAAAAATGATTACAGAAATATTAGGACAATAATTGGTATCTAATACATAACTGGAAATAATGTTACAGAAGGGAAGGGGCAACTGAGATATTTGGACCTAATAATGTTATTGTAAAATGTCATTGTAAAGAGGATGGCATTTTAACTTGCAAATTTTATTATATCTTTTTTGAGTGTGAAATACAATTAGAAAAATATTTCAGAATGTAAATGTAAAATAGATTGACTTCTCGTGTAGCCTGCTACCCCTCTAATAGCATTACTTGTGGTGCTTTCCTGCAGGTTTTCCTAGACAGAGACCTCTCCAAACAGTCCAGTATTAACTTGGTAGATTTAGCTGGAAGTGAAAGGCAGAAATCTTCAGGATCAGAAGGAGACAGACTGCGGGAAGGATCACGGGTTAACCTAAGTTTAACCAATTTAGGAAATGTCATCAGGTAAATAATCAGTGGACAGGTACTTATTTGTGCCATAAAAATGACCTCAAATATCAAAATTTAGATTAATCATAACCCTTGGTTCATGACCAGCTAGCATCATTGGTTAATTTCTGGCTTCTCCTAGATTTTATTTTAAACTAATTAATTGCTTTTAGATGAAATAACAAACACTAATAAAACTACCACCAAATCCAAAAAACAGTTGGAGGTAATCACCATCTTGCTCCCCTTGGAGGTGACCATCATCTTGAATTTTTTGTTTTATGTATGTCCCTCCCCCCCCCAACTTTCTTTCTCCCCTTCCTTTCTTCCCTCTTTCTTTCTTTTCTTATTTTATCACACGTGAATATTATATTCAGTAGCACTGATTTTTTAATTTTATGAAAGGGTAAAATATTATGTATAAATTACATTATAGTAAAGTGCACAAATCTTAAATGTTCAGCTCAATGGATTTTCATATATGTATATATCTATGTAATTAATGACTAGACTGAGATATAGTACATTTCCAAAACCCAGAAAACCCCCTCATGCCTTCTCTTTGGCTTTTAATCCCAACAAAAGAAATCAACCTGCTATCAAAGATTTATTTTTGCCTAGCTGTTTTGATTTTCATATAAATGCAATCACATATCAGATCATTGTCTTTTATATCTGGCTTCTTTCACTAAGGATTGTTTCTATGGGACTTATCCATGATGTTTTGCTTAGCAATTATTAGTTCTTTTTCATTGTTATGGATTATTTCATCGTAGGAATATACCATTATTTATCCATTCTTCTATTTGATGGGCATTTAGTTTGTTTCCAGGTTTTAACTATTATGAATAAAGTTGCTACAAACGTTCTTGTACATATAATTTGGGGAAAATAATTACTCATTTCTCTTTAGTATATACCCAGGAGTATAGTTTGTTTTTAGATTCAACGTTATTAACAATATCCATCTATCTTATGTGTGGCTCTAGTTAATTTATTTTCTGTTCTTTTACTAAACATTGTGTCTATGAGATTTATCCACATTGTTACAGTAGCAGTTGTTACAGCGTCCGTGTTCTTGCTCTTTTTCATTATTATGTAGTCATCCATTGTGGAAATATGCCACAATTTATTCCTTCATTCTCATATTAAGTGTTAATTTGGTTGTTTCCAGGGTTGTTGTTTTGTTTTGGGTGTTTTTGGCTTTTACAAATAGTGCTACTATGAACATTCTCATAAAGTCACCGAGTATCAATATACTAAAGGATTTTTTTTATATCGGCAACTGAAATTATTGTGCTTTATATATAAAGTGTGTGAATGCCTAATTTTTCTAGATGGTGATAAATTGTTTTCCAAAGTTGTTAGTCCAGTTAACATTCCCAGTGGCAATGTATAACATATCCCATTAATCCACATCTTTTCTAAGGCTTGATGTTGTCAGATTTCTTGACATTTACCAGTTAAATGGGCATAAACATACTTTGGGCTTCTGGGATAACTCAGTTGGTAAAGAATCCGCCTGCAATGCAGGAGACCCCAATTTGATTCCTGGGTCGGGAAAATCCCCTGGAGAAGGGATAGGCTACCCACTCCAGTGTTCTTGTGCTTCTGTGGTGGCTCAGCTGGTAAAGATTCCACTTGCATTGCGGGAGACCTGGGTTCTATCCCTGGGTTGGAGAGATTCCCTGGAGAAGGGAAAGGCCTGGAGAATTCCATGGACTGTACAGTCCACGGGGCCGCAAAGAGTCAGAGACAACTGAGCGACTTTCACTTTCAAACACACTTTACTGTGGTCTTGAGAGCCCTGGTTACTAGCAAGCTTGAACAACATTTGATTTCTTTTTTAGCAAAAAAATACCTGTTCTTATGTTTTCCCCTTTATTCTATTTATTTACTGTCTTTTTCATTGATCTGTAGATGTTTTAAACATATTTTTATTACTCTTCTCTCAGGTATATGTATCATAAGTATCTTCTCCCAGTTAGTAGATTGTGTTTTCACTTTTTAAAAGATGTCTATTGATGAGCAGAAGTTATGGTGTATGTTTTGCATTTTTTCGGTGTCTTATTTAAGAAAAATTTGTGCTTAAACCCTATCTATCTGAAGTTGATTTCTGTGTATAGTGTAAAGTAGGCATCCTTTTCATTATTTTTCCTTACAGATTACTAATTTTTTTTTTTGTCTCATTTGTTGAATAGTCTGTCCTCTCCAAGTGATCTTCTATGCTACCTTTATCATATGTCAAAATTCAACATGTTTTTTTCTAACTATTTCCTGGCTTTTTCATCTGTTCAGTGGTCAAAGTCTAAAAATTATAAATACTTCAACCTATTCATGGATAATGGGCTTCTCAGGTGGTGCAGTGGTAAAGAATCCGCCTGCCAGTGCAGAAGATACCAGAGACACAGGTTCCATCCCTGGTCAGGAAGATCCCCTGGAGAAGGAAATGGCAATCCACTCCCGTATTCTTGCCTGGAGAATCCCATGGACAGTGAAGCCTGGTGGCCTACAGTCCATGGGGTTGCAAAGAGTTAGACACAGTGAGCAACTGAGCACACACATCCTGGGATAATATGAAGATCTCCATCTTACATATGTCATTGTTGACATGTATTCTAATTTTATTCTTTAACCACCAAATATTATTATTACTGTTTCATACAGTTAATGTTCATTCACATTTATCTATTTTTAAAATTATTTTTATTCATTCCTTCTTAAACTTCAGAGCTGCTATATAAAATCAGTTTCTTTCTAATTGAAATATTCTCTAGATTTTCCCTTAATGACCATTTGCTGACAGCAAATTTAGTTTTTGTTTGGTTGAAATTTCTTATTTCAATTCATTTTTGAAAGATAATTTGCTGGGTATATAATTCTAGATAAGTAGTATTTTCTTTCAGCTTATTAATGATACCATTCTACTGTTTTCTGTTGTTGGCCTAATTGCTATTCCACTGAAGACAATCTTTTTCCCTATCTGCTTTTAAGCTCTTCTTATTTGGTGTTCTGCAATTTAATTCTGTTGCAGTTTATTTATCCTGCTTGGAATTTTTTAGTCTCCATAGGTCTATGATAGTGATTTTCATCAACACTAAAAAAATCACAGTCATTATCTTTCACATATTGATTCTGCATATTTTTTTTCTCCTTTCTCTCCTGGAACTTCAATTACCCTATTTGAATCTTCTTTTCCTGTCCTCTATGTCTCCTAACCTATCTTTCTGATTTTTCATCTCTATGTCTCCAGGCTGCAATCTAGATTTCTTTTGAACTCTCTAGTTCACTAATTCAATTATCACGGTGTCTACTGATGAACTTAGTTTCATTGAGTTAGACAAGGCTGTGGTACATGTGATCAGATTGGCTAGTGTGGGGTTATGCTGTGTGGGGCCACCCATGATGGATGGGTCATGGTGAAGAGGTCTGACAGAATGTGGTCCACTGGAGAAGCGAATGGCAAACCACTTCAGTATTCTTGCCTTGAGAACCCCATGAAGAGTATGAAAGACAAAATGATAGCATATTGAAAGAGGAACTCCCCAGGTTAGTAGGTACCCAATATGCTACAGGAGGTCAGTGGAGAAATAACTCCAGAAAGAATGAAGGGATGGAGCCAAAGCAAAAACAATACCCAGTTGTGGACATGACTGGTGATAGAAGCAAGGTCCAATGCAGTAAAGAGCACTGTTGCATAGGAACCTGGAATGCTAGGTCCATGAATCAAGGCAAATTGGAAGTGGTCAAATAGAAGATGGCAAAAGTGAACGTCAACATTCTAGGAATCAGTGAACTAAATGGACTGGAATGAGTGAATTTAATTCAGATGACCATTATATCTACTACTCTGGGCAAGAATCCCTTAGAAGAAATGGAGTAACCATCATGGTCAACAAAAGAGTCCGAAATGCAGTACTTGGATGCAATCTCAAAAATGACAGAATGATCTTGATTCATTTCCAAGGCAAACCATTCAACATCACAGTGATCCATGCCTATGCCCCAACCAGTAACGCTGAAGAAGCTGAAGATGAATGGTTCTGTGAAGACCTACAAGACCTTCTAGAACTAACACCCCCCAAAAATGTCCTTTTCAGTATAGGGGACTGGAATTCAAAAGTAAGAAGTCAAGAAACACCTGGAGTAACAGGCAAATTTGGCCTTGGAGTATGGAATGAAGCAGGGCAAAGGCTAATAGAGTTTTGCCAAGAAAATGCACTGGTCATAGTAAACACCATCTTCCAACAACACAAGAGAAGACTCTACACATGGACATCACCAGATGGTCAACACCAAAATCAGATTAATTGTATTCTTTGCAGCCGAAGATGGAGAAGCTCTATACAGTCAGCAAAAACAAGACCGGGAGCTGCCTGTGGCTCATATCATGAACTCCTTATTGCCAAATTCAGACTTAAATTTAAGGAAGTAGGGAAAACCACTAGACCACCCAGGTATGACCTAAATCAAATCCCTTATGATTATACAGTGGAAGTGAGAAATAGATTTAAGGGACTAGATCTGATAGACAGAGTACCCGATGAACTATGGATGGAGGTTCGTGACATTGTACAGGAGACAGGGATCAAGACCAGCCCCAAGAAAAAGAAATTCAAAAAAGCAAAATGGCTGTCTGGGGAGGCCTTACAAATAGCTGTGAAAAGAAGAAAAGTGAAAATCAAAGGAGAAAAGGAAAGATATACCCATTTGAATGCCAAGTTTTAGAAAATAGCAAGGAGAGATAAGAAAGCCTTCCTCAGCAATCAATGCAAAGAAATAGAGGAAAACAACAGAATGGGAAAGACTAGAGATCTCTTCAAGAAAATTAGAGATACCAAGGGAACATTTCATGCAAAGATGGGCTTGATAAAGGACAGAAATGGTATGGACCTAACAGAAGCAGAAGATATTAAGAAGAGGTGGCAAGAATACACAGAAGAACTGTACATAAAAGATCTTCATGACCCAGATAATCACGATGGTGTGATCACTCACCTAGAGCCAGACATCCTGAAATGTGAAGTCAAGTGGGCCTTAGAAAGCATCACTACGAACAAAGCCAGTGGAGGTGATGGAATTCCAGTTGAGATATTTCAAACCCTGGAAGATGATGCTGTGAAAGTGCTGCACTCAATATGCCAGCAAATTTGGAAAACTCAGCAGTGGCCACAGGACTGAAAAAGGTCAGTTTTCATTCCAATCCCAAAGAAAGGCAATGCCAAAGAATGCTCAAACTGCTGCACAATTGCACTCACCTCACATGCTAGTAAAGTAATGCTCAAAATTCTCCAAGCCAGGCTTCAGCAATACGTGAACTGTGAACTTCCAGATGTTCAAGCTGGTTTTAGAAAAGGCAGAGGAACCAGAGATCAAATTGCCAACATTCACTGGATCATCAAAAAAGCAAGAGAGTTCCAGAAAAACATCTATTTCTGCTTTATTGACTATGCCAAAGCCTTTGTGTGGATCACAATAAACTGTGGAAAGTTCTGAAAGAGATGAGAATACCAGACCACCTGACCTGCCTCTTGAGAAATCTGTATGCAGGTCAGAAAGCAACAGTTAGAACTGGACCTGGAACAACAGACTGGTTCCAAATAGGAAAAGGAGTACGTCAAGGCTGTATATTGTCACCCTGCTTATTTAATTTACATGCAGAGTACATCATGAGAAATGCTGGACTGGAAGAAATACAAGCTGGAATCAAGATTGCCGGGAGAAATATCAATAACCTCAGATATGCAGATGATACCACCCTCATGGCAGAAAGTGAAGAGGAACTCAAAAGCCTCTTGATGAAAGTGAAAGAGGAGAGTGAAAAAGTTGGCTTAAAGCTCAACATTCAGAAAACGAAGATCACGGCATCTGGTCCCGTCACTTCATGGGAAATAGATGGGGAAACAGTGGAAACAGTGTCAGATTTTTTTCGAGGGGGCTCCAAAATCACTGCAGATGGTGACTGCAGCCATGGAATTAAAAGACGCTTACTCTTTGGAAGGAAAGTTATGACCAACTGAGATAGCATATTCAAAAGCAGAGACATTACTTTGCCAACAAAGTTCTGTCTAGCCAAGGCTATGGTTTTTCCAGTGGTCATGTATGGATGTGAGAGTTGGACTACGAAGAAAGCTGAACACCAAAGAATTGATGCTTTTGGACTGTGGTGTTGGAGAAGACTCTTGAGAGTCCCTTGGACTGCAAGGAGATTCAACCAGTCCATTCTAAAGGAGACCAGTCCTGGGTGTTCATTGGAAGGACTGATGCTAAGGCTGAAACTCCAATACTTTGGCCACCTCATGCGAAGAGTTGACTCACTGGAAAAGACTTTGATGCTGGGAGGGATTGAGGGCAGGAGAAGGGGACGACAGAGGATGAGACGGCTGGATGGCATCACCGACTCGATACACATGAGTTTGTGTGAACTCCAGGAGTTGGTGATGGACAGGGAGGCCTGGCGTGCTGTGATTTATGGGGTCGGAAAGAGTTGGACACGACTGAGCGATTGAACTGAACTAAACTGAACTAAGCTGTTGAACTTATCCATAGGGTTTTAAATGTCAATTGCTGTATCTAATCCTTTCTAGATGATCATTTTGTTTATTTTCTAAACCTGGTATCTTAATTTTTTGGATTTATTTTCTTTGTTTGTGGTTATAATTTATCAGGGATGGGATTTCCTCCCTCTTCCCCACCCTCTTCAATGCCAACACTACTTCCTCTGAAGTACCCTGAGTGACATTTACCTCTCATTCACTCTTACTTGATTCTGTAGCCTATCAGGTCCTAACTCTATGAGATCTTCCTAAGGCAGTATGAGAGAAAGACCAGAAAGCACTTAAATCTACTCCCCATTCCTGTCTCCACACTGCTAGCCTACCACCCTCTCCCTCAGGTCAAAACCCTTCTCTGTACACACACAAAAAGACCCTTCTCTGCAGGCTCTGGGTTTTCCTCCCAAGGTTTACTGTGTTGCTGCTGCTGCTAAGTCACTTCAGTCGTGTCTGACTCTGTGTGACCCCATAGACGGCAGCCCACCAGGCTCCCCCATCCCTGGGATTCTCCAGGCAAGAACACCGGAGTGGGTTGCCATTTCCTTCTCCAATGCATGAAAGTGAAAAGTGAAAGTGAAGTCGCTCAATTGTGTCTGACTCTTAGTGACCCCATGGACTGCAGCTCATCAGACTCCTCTGTCCATGGGATTTTCCAGGCAAGAGTACTGGAGTGAAGTGCCATTGCCCTCTCCGGTTTACTGTGTTAGAGCCCCAGATCTGGGCCTTCCTCTTTGTTATGATTTCCCCAGGGTTGACCTTGGAGAAGGAGCCAGCTGCTTCTATCTTGCAATATGCCAATATCTTTGTATAGAAGGTATATCAACTATTGGATGTTCCTTAATATCATATCTGGTATATGGGGTTGTCAAGGATATTTGAGGGATGTTTCTGACTCATCCACAAAGAGGCAGATTTCTTTTTGATATGTTTAAAACTTTCTGTTGTTTTTTATTTCTTTTTCACTTAGTGCTCTGGCTGATGCCGCCATGGGGAAGAAAGTCCTCCATGTTCCCTACAGAGACTCTGTACTGACCAAACTGCTCCAGTCAGCTCTGGGTGGGAACAGCAGAACTACTCTGGTATAGTGACTTTCCTACCACATTTTAGACTGTTTAGACTCACGCAGCTGTCATGATTGCTATCGTTATTATTCTTAAAGTTACTCTTCACAAGAATCTTGTCAGTTCTTGACAAGATTCTCAGTTTCAGCACACTGACTGTGGAGCCTCATTTCCTTCCTTCCTAAAGTGAAGATCACGATATCGCCTTGAAACTGTGATTGTGATGATTAAATGAAATATAATGAATAAGCTTTAAAAGTTGCAAAGCTGAACAAAGGTAAATGATTATTCATCAGGCCCTTATGCTCTGAATCATGGCCTCCAGGCCCATAGATTAGGAGCTGCCCCATGGGCAGTCACATTCCCTCCTGTTCACTCTCAGTGATCCTGCCCACCTCCAGCTCATCAAAAAGTTTATTTTCTCATTTGAATTCTAGAACAGTTAAGCTGAAGTCAATACCAGATTTGAAACCATTTAAGTGGGTACTCAGTAATGATTTATTTATCAGTCTCTGCAGTGCCACCATTCAACTGTCATTTAAAGTCCTGAGGAAATCTGTTGGGGACTCAGTGCCGAGGGTTGCGTAGTACAGAGGTTAGCGGCACAGTTGTTCAAGTCAGGACAGGTTCAGGTACCAGCTCTGCCAGTTATGGGTGCCATTATTCTTATCTAAGCCTCAGTTTTCTGAGTTGTAAAGTTTAAACAAACCACAAGTTCCAAGATATTCCATGAATGTTAGCTGTGTAAAATCAACAATAGCTATGTGCTGTCTGTTTAGTCTCTCAGTCGTGTCTGACTCTCTGTGACCCCATGCACTGTAGCCCACCAGGCTCCTCTGTCCATGGGGATTCTCCAGGCAAGAATACTGGAGTGGATTGCCATGCCCTGCTCCAGGGGATCTTCCCAACCCAAGGATCAAACCGAGGTCTTGTGCATTGCAGAGGGATTCTTTAGCATCTGAGCCACCAGGGAAGCCCAAGAATACTGGACTGGGTAGCCTATCCCTTCTCCAGGGGATCTTCCTGACCCAGGAATCAAACCAGGATCTCCAGCATTGCAGGTGGATTCTTTACCAGCTGAGCTACCAGGGAAGCCCAACAATAGCTATATATCCTGTATAAAAAACAAAATCTGAAAAGGATATTTGTTTACAGATAGCAGCGATAAGTCCAGCTGACATCTGCTATGAGGAAACTTTATCAACACTAAGATATGCTGAAAGGTACGATTATGAATACTTATTATCTATAGTGGTTCTAAGTTCTAAATTTGGCAAATTCTTCTAGTGCCTTTAAACTTGATGAGCTGGTGTCTTGGGAAAGGGTCCAGAAAAAGGAAGAAAAAAATGATCTGTGAGAGAAGAGGGAAAGAAAATAAAATAAATAAGAAGAAACAGAAATAGGGGCTCAGGGCCCTCCTAGCCTCGCATTCTGTCACTGCAGTCTTGGATGGGGGAGGAGCCACAGGCTCAAATTCATGGGAGGATGAATTGAACCCACCCCTGAAGTGCTCAGTTCTCTGTCTCCCTGCATTTTTCTGTCAAATAGCATGGCCAGTCACAGATTCTCTTTTTGTCCTATGGGTCACAGGTAGAGAATAGCGGCAGGCAGGGATTTTTTGTGCTAATGATAAAGATGAGCATGTAAGAGGCTCCCCAAGTTGGGAACCACCTCTGGGCCCTGCCCCTTTCCCTCTGTTGTGTCTCATATCTCCAGGCCTCACACAGCAGGGCAGAGGTGGCTCCTCCCAGGGAAGGGCTGTCCACACACATTCCTGCCTTCCCACTTGGCCCAGAAAGCAAGCCCACTCCTGTCAGTTAGTCCTGGCAGGAGGCTCTGCCGAGCCATTTCTGCTTTTCAAGGCAGGCAGAAGCCTGCTTCCCCTGACCCTTTTGGGAAAGTGAGGGTCTGGGGAGAGGGAGGCTGTAACCAGGGGTTGGAACCCCATGGCGTCACCACCCTTCCATCCCATTCAGCGTGGACGACGTAGAGAATGCCCCTCTGCAGCTTTCCCGTCAGCTTCATTCAGGAACTTGGAATTCTCGGCCAGTGTTCCAGGTGACTGGAGCTGGCATGTGAAATGAACCTGGTTCCTATTCTAATACATCACTTGTCAGGTCTACGGGCCAGTGTGTCAGACAGAATCTGGCCCTACTCTCTCTGAGACCTGAACCTCCCTGCCCTTGGTGAGCTCACATGCTAAAGGAGGTGATACCTCCCTCTCTGGGCTGAGTGAAGACTATGTGAGATGGTTCAAGAACCGTTCCTGGCCAAGTTCTGCCTGGCATGGGGCTGAAGCTCAAAATGACAGTTGTTGTGATGTCTCCACATAGTTCTCTCAGTTTTTCCTTGGCCTCTTCTCTAGGGAAAGGCCTTTGCATTTTAGGGACAAACCCTTGCATTCTCATTTCTCACTGCCAGGCCTCAGTATCATTTTGCTCCATTTGTTTTTCTCTATTTTCTTCCAACATCTGTGCTACAAACTCAGAACTTAAGGTTGAATTTTGCCTTTAGTATTATGTGCTGTGCTGTGCTTAGTCACGCAGTTATGTCTGACTCTTTGCAACCCCATGAACTGCAGCCCACCAGGCTCCTCGGTCCATGGGATTCTCCATGCAAGAATTCTGGAGTGGGTTGCTATGCCCACCTCAGGGGATCTTCCCAACCCAGGGATCAAACCTAGGACTCCTGCACTGCAGGTAGCTTCTTTACAGTCTGAGCCACCAGGGAAGCCCTTAGTATTATGTAGAATGTTCATTTTCTCTCCATTTGTCAATTCTAAACTGTTGCTAGCACTTTTTACATGAGAGACTGTGCGATGCCGAGGAAGTAGAAAATGATCCCCAGGGGTCCTGGGCTCCAGGCCTGGATCTGTCGTGGTCTCTGTGACTGGGGGCAAGCCTTGCAAACCCTGTTCCTCGGGGAAAGAAGTAAGGTTGCCAGATGTAGCAAATGAAAATATAGGATGCCCAGTTACATTTGAATTTCAGGTAAAGAACAAGTCATGTTTTAGCATAACTATGTCCCATGCAGCACTAGCCAGGAGTGAACTAGGCCAGTGGTGCCCAACTTTTTGGCACCAGGGGCTAGTTTCATGCAAGACAATTTTTCCAGGGACCGGGGGTCAAGAGAGGTGGGGGATTAGGGGTGGTCTGGGGATGAGTCAAGCACATTACATTTATTGTGCACTGTATTTCTATTGTTATTATATCAGCTCCACCTCAGATCATCAGGCCTTAGATCCTGGAGGTTGGAGACCCTGAACTAGGCAAAGTCCAAGCCCACTCCTGGCCTGGCACACATGGCAGAGCAGTCGCTGGAAGCCTCCAGGGTTTGTGTTGTTACAGCAACAGTAGAGATTGAAGATTTTCACTAACCAAGTCAGCCCAACTGGGGGAGTGTGTTTGGGGCCCAGAACACGTTGAGGGTGGACTCCAGGCTTGGGCTGAGTGGCTCATGTTTGAGCCCTGGATGTCACTGAGTCCCTTCTGGTCTTAGTGGTTTACTGGAAACTTACACAGTGGAATCTCAAGTTACTAGGAAGTGAAAGGCTCCCATTTTGACCATTTAAGACCAGTTTCCCACCAGTGCTCTGGTAGTATTGCTCCAGCTGTGAAAGACCCAGGGCCTGAGTGTGTGTCCACCTTTGCACAGGGCTAAGAAGATCCGGAACAAAGCTGTTGTCAACACCTCCACCCTGATAAGGGAGTCCAGGGGAGAGAACGACAGACTGCTACTCGGGTGTGGAAACTGCAGAATGGCAGGTAAACTGAGTCAGGGGTCAGCGCAGGTCCAAGGCTTTTGTAAACAGTGATGCAATGAACATTGGGGTACATGAGTCTCTTTCAATTCTGGTTTCCTCGGTGTGTATGCCCAGCAGTGGGATTGTTGAATTGTATGGCAGTTTTATTTCCAGTTTTTTAAGGAATCTCCACACTGTTCTCCATAGTGGCTGTACTAGTTTGCATTCCCACCAACAGTGTAAGAGGGTTCCTTTTTCTCCTCACCCTCTCCAGCATTTATTGTTTGTAGACTTTTTGATAGCAGCCATTCTGACTGGTGTGAGATGGTACCTCATTGTGGTTTTGATTTGCATTTCTCTGATAATGAGTGATGTTGAGCATCTTTTCATGTGTTTGTGAGCCATCTGTATGTCTTCTTTGGAGAAATGTCTGTTTAGTTCTTTGGCCCATTTTTTGGTTGGGTCGCTTATTTTTTCTGGAATTGAGCTGCAGGAGTTGCTTGTATATTTTTGAGATTAATTCCTTGTCAGTTGCTTCATTTGCTATTATTTTCTCCCATTCTGAAGGCTGTCTTTTCACCTTGCTTATTGTTTCCTTTATTGTGCAAAAGCTTTTAAGTTTAATTAGGTCCCATTTGTTTATTTTTGCTTTTATTTCCATTACTCTGGGAGGTGGGTCATAGAGGATCCTGCTATGATTTACATCAGAGTGTGTTTTGCCTATGTTTTCCTTTTAGGAGTTTTATAGTTTCTGGTCTTACATTTAGATCTTTAATCCATTTTGAGTTTATTTTTGTGGCTCAGAGGGTAAAGGGTCTGCCTGCAATGCAGGAAACCCGGGTTTGTTTCCTGGGTTGGGAAGATCCCCTGGAGAAGGAAATAGCAACCCACTCCAGTATTCTTGCCTGGAAAATTCCATGGATGGAGAAGCCTGGTAGGCTACAGTCCATGGGGTCGCAAAGAGTCGGACACGACTGAGCAACTTCACTTTACTTCATGGTATTAGAAAGTGTTCCCTTTGTCAAAGATAAGGTGTCCATAGGTACGTGGATTTATCTCTGGGCTTTCTATTTTGTTCCATTGATCTATATTTCTGTCTTTGTGCCAGTACCATATTGTCTTGATGACTGAGCTTTGTAGTATAGCCTGAAGTCAAGGAGGTTGATTCCTCCAGTTCATTCTTCTTTCTCAAGATTGCTTTGCCTATTCTAGTTTTTTTGTATTTCCTTACAAATTGTGAAATTATTTGTTCTAGTTCTCTGAAAAATACCATTGGTAGCTTGAATCTATAGATTGCTTTGGGTAGTATACTCATTTTCACTATATTGATTCTTCCAATCCCTGAACATGTTATATTTCTCCATCTATTTGTGTCACCTTTGATTTCTTTAATCAGTATTTTATAGTTTTCTATATATAGGTCTTTTGTTTCTTTAGGTAACTTTATTCCTAAGTATTTTATTCTTTTTGTTGAAATTGTGAATGGAATTGTTTCCTTAATTTCTCTTTCTGTTTTCTCATTGTTAGTGTACAGGAATGCAAGGGATTTCTGTGTGTTAATTTTATATCCTGCAACTTTACTGTATTCATTGTTTAGCTCTAATAATTTTCTGGTGGAGTCTTTAGGGTTTTCTATGTAGAGAATCATGTCATCTGCAAACAGTGAGAGTTTTACTTCTTCTTTCCCAATCTGGATTCCGTTTATTTCTTTTTCTTCTCTGATTGCCATGGCTAAAACTTCCAAAACTACATTGAATAGTAGTGGTGAGAGTAGGCACCCTTGTCTTGTTCCTGACTTTAGGGGAAATGTTTTCAGTTTTTCACCATTGAGGATGATGTTTGCTGTGGGTTTATCATATATGGCTTTTATTATGTTGAGGTATGTTCCTTCTATGCCTGCTTTCTGGAGGATTTTTATCATAAAGGGATGTTGAATTTTGTCAGCCTTTTTCAAAGGCTTTCTCTGCATCTATTGAGATAATCATACGTTTTTTATCTTTCAATTTGTTAATGTGGTGTATCACATTGATTGATTTGCAAGTATTGAAGAATCCTTGCATCCCTTGGATAAAGCCCACTTGGTCATGATGGATGATCTTTTTAATATGTTGTTGGAATATATTCTTTTATAAAATATTCTGTAATATAACAATAATATATTCTGTTATAAAAATGCCAACAGTATTTTTCAGAGAACTAGAACAAATAATTTCACAATTTGTATGGAAATACAAAAAACCTTGAATAGCCAAATCAATCTGTTGGAATATGTTCTGTTTGCTAGAATTTTGTTAAGGATTTTTGCATCTATGTTCATCAGTGATATTGGCCTATAGTTTTCTTTTTCTGTGGCATCTTTGTCTGGTTTTGGTATTAGGGTGATGGTGACTCTGTGGGAGAAGGCAAGGGTGGGATGATTTGAGAGAATAGCATTGAAACATGTATATTATTATATGTGAAACAGATCACCAGTCCAGGTTCGATGCATAAGACAGGGTGCTCAGGGCTGGTGCACTGGGATGACCCAGAGGGATGGGATGGGGAGGGAGGTGGGAGGAGGGTTCAGGATGGGGTTTAAATAAATTAGATTAAAGAAAAAAAATTGAATGAGTTTGGAAGTTTATCTTCCTCTGCAATTTTCTGGAAGAATGACTATAACTTTGTTTTCTAATTCTGTGAGTCTGTTTCTGTGTTGTAAATAAGTTCAATTGTATCATTTTTTAAAGATTCCACATATAAGTGATACTATATGATGTTAATATTTGTCTTTATGATAATCTCTAGGTCCATGCATGTTGCTGCAAATGATGTCATTTTTTATGGCTGAGTAATATTCCCTTGTATATGTGTACCACATCTTCTTTATCCTCTGTTGATGGACATTTAGATTGCTCCCATGTTATGACTATTGTGTCTAGTGCTGCTATGAAGATCCTTCTCTTTACAGCACTTTCCAGGCTGTTAGTGCATTTCCATTTCCCATTCCTGCTGAGAGTCCCTTGTTTTGACTCAGAACAGAATGGCAACATTCTGCGCCTCACCTTTGACACTGCAAACCTTAAAGCTGGCCTTCACTTGCTTAAAATACCTCCCTCCTTCCAGAGCTTCCAGCCTGTTTACTTGGGCCTCCCTGTGACCAGATTAGCTGGGCAAACCAGCTGGAGCAGGCCCGGTGGGAATGGCAGCAGCACTATGTGGCCATTGCCCAGGTGAGCTCACCACCTCTACCTGCTGAGGCCGACTACCTGGGAAGGGGATGGGGCAGCCTTGCACCTTAACCAGACATTCAGTGATACCTGGACTGCTGACAGGAGGATAATTGGGTAATCAGATAGTATACCTATTATGTGTAATGTGCGATTGTGACAAGTGATATGTGACATATGACTTTAAATTATTGGCAGAGTTGGGGATACAATGGCAGGGCATGAAAAGGAAGGAAGCAGAGAGGCCTTGGTGCCTCTGATGCATGAGGCTGAGGATAGAATTCAAAGCTGTTGAAAATTAGAATTTGGGGAGAATTTGAGGAATGTGATTGTCTTCTGGGGACTGTGTTGTGATCCTGAACCATGGGTCTGGCATTCATTGCCAACTCCAGATCATAAATGGGCTGTGATGTGAACTTTGTTCCTGGGCCAGGGAGATGTCTTCTCTGCCTTCCGTCAACACTACCCCTCCCATAACCTTACTCCCCAAAGCTATGAGGCTCTGGACAAGCTCCAGAGTCATGGGCTAGCCCTGGAGGACTTCAGCAGTGGTGGGAGGGATCCAGTCCAGATTCTGGAAGGTTCCTGGAGCCAGAATAAATGGGAGCCTCAAGTGTTGGGAGTGGAGTGGGGTGGAGGTCTGTGGCTGCAGGGGGTCAGGATGAGTTAGGGTCCAAGGACTCTAGAGGTGTGGGCATAATGTGGCTGCATATGGCAGAGAGAAATGCCAAGAAAATAACCTCCTGTGTAACCTGGGTTTGTGCCTCTTGGCTGCAAGAGTCAAGAGGGATCCAGAGTGAAGAACCTAGGACTCTTGTTTTGTGTGGATAGTTGCAACCAGAAGAACTTTCATCCTCTTTATTAGAACTTCGGGATTCAAAGCTTTCCTTGTGCCCATATAGTTTATTCCAGTTCCATTTGACTGTCAATCCTCTATAATCACAATACCAATCACTACCTGTATTGAAGAATGAAATGCATTTTCATAACCAGGAGAGGGTGATGCCACAGCCCCATTTTGCCATCAGCACCTTTTAGGTGATGAGGTCACTGGAGGACTGGGAGCAGTGGATGGGAAGGAACTTTGCCCTCTGTGCTGTGCTGCCCCATCTGGTGAGGATACCTTCTCTGTTTCTCCTCCAGGAGCAGCAGATGATGAAAACTTTCCCCCACCTTCTCAACGTCAATGAAGACCCACAGCTCACAGGGGTTCTCAAGCACTTCATTCAGGCTGGTACTTACCCCTCTCAACTCACACCATGGGAAGGCAGAGGGAAGAGGGTCAAGGGTCACTTGCCTGCTGTCTTTGGTTCGTAAGGTCTCTGACCAAATTTTCTGGGCCTGGACCTTCTAATTTATAGAGTGATGTTAACTGACCTGGCACCTCCTCAGCAGTTGATTCTGGTTCTGTTCGTGCCTTTTGCCCCTGGGCATATTTCTTTTTCTTTTTAAAATTCTTTAATGGTAAAATACACATTACAGAAAACTCACCATGTTAACCATTTTTAAGTGTACAGTGCAGTGGCATTAAGTGCCTTCGCATTGTTGTGCAACCATTTTGTGTGTGTGTGTGCACGCGTATGTGTGCACGCACTCAGTTGCTCAGTTGTGCCCGACATTTTGTGACCTCATAGACTGTAGCTCACTAGGCTCCTCTGTCCGTGGGACTAGCCATGCTAGAATACTGGAGTGGGTTGCCGTTTCCTTCTCCAGGGGATCTTTCCGACCCAGGGATCAAATCCACGTGTCCTGCATCTCCTGCATTGGCAAGCAGATTCTTTACCACTGAGCCACCTGGGAAGCCCTGTGCAACCATTACCGGCACCCATCTCCAGATTTCTTTTGTCTTACCAAACTGAAACTCTGTCCCCATTATGCAATAACTCCCTGTTAGCCCCTCACCCAGTCCTTGGCAACCACCATTTTACTTCCTATCTCTATGAATTTAACCATTCCAGGTACGTTGAAAAATACAGTGTTTGTCCTTTTGTGTCTGGCTTACTTTACTTAGCATAATGTCTTCCAGCTTCATCCATATCGAAGCATGTATCAGGATTTTCTCCCTTTTCAGACTGAACAATGCACCATTTTATGTGTTTACCACATTTATTTATCCATTCATCCACTGGAAAATGGCACCAGTATTTGGTCACATCTGTCTTCTGCATTTTAGCCTTATGCACACTCAGGACAGGAGAGGCTTTTGCAGGACAGTAGTTGGGGCTGGAGATCAAGACTGACATATACTCACTACTACATATAAACTAGATAATTAATAACCTGCTGCATAGCACAGGGAACTCTACTCAATACTCTGTGATAACCTACATGGGAAAAGAGCCTACAAAAGAGTAGATACGTGTATATGTGTAACTGATCCACTTTGCTGCACAGAAGAAACTAACACAATATTGTAAACCAACTATGCTCCAATAAAAATTAATTAAAATTTATTTAAAGTAACAATAATAAATCCATTAAATGTTAACATAAATGACACATTCTTAAATAAAAAATATTTTCCTAAGCAAACAAACAGAAAGTTGGGAATATCACCAAAAAGGCAGAGATTAAAGCAATTATCCCCCAGGCAAGGTGATGTCCATGTACCATCATGACTGAAAATCACAGTGAGAGAATCCCTTCAAGTGATCCAGTTGGAGAGGAAATGGCACTTCCCAAACATCAGATAAGTTACTAAGATCAAATCCTGAAAATTTTTGAAAAAAAAGTTATTTTAATTCTTTTCAGGTTCATGTGATGCTGGTCAGGCAGCTTCAAACGCCATTATTCTTCAAGGTTTGGGGTAAGTGGACAGACTCAGCACCTTTGTCCAGCATTACAGAATTGAGACCACTGCATCCAGAGGACACTCTCAAAATTCATCTAGTCATTGTCAGGGCAGGCAGGCCACAAGCCCTGCCAGACAGCCAAAGATGAGAACTGACCAGATGTATCTCAGGACCCACTCTAATACTTATTATGGAAGATCACATGGGACGGTTTTCTTCTCTCACCAAAATCCCTCTTGCTGGGCTCAGTTTGTTTTCTTGGATCTGGTCTTGGGAGAAAGGGACTTATTCTCACAAATGGACCTGAGCAGATGGGGGCAGGAAATAGAGAGTTAAGAGGACAGGCCCAGTACGGTGGCACGGGCCTTTTGTGGTCTCACCACCAAGAGCAAAGGCATCTCTGTGCTCGGAGCCTTTGCCAACTGGACTAACACAAAGCCCAGACTTGGAGCTGATCCCTCCCCGAGGCACCCAAGGCAGGTCTGTAAACTCAGAGTAGGGGCTGCACTTCTGTGGCCTCTCTCCGGGGTAGGCTGCTGCTCCAGTGTTCCTCCCCCGATTCCGGCCCCACTGTGTCATGACTGCCCACAGATTTCCAGCCAGTAGACTCGGGGCATTACTGACCAGTCCCCTGTGCCAGACCTCAGCCCACCATAGCCCACCCCAGCCCTTGTGTGTGGGTGTGTGTGTGAGGTGGCAGCAGAGGGCGGGTGGGTGATGAGAGGGACCAGTAGGGAGGGGCCTGTTGGCACTAACTCACCCTGACCGATGGCCTCTAGCCCCTTTCCCCCAATTCTTCCTGGGGATCCCTTCATCCCTCTTTCCAGACCACTTCCTGTGGGGACCCTGGTCCCCAAACCCACAGGTCTGGAATTGGCTGAACTGCAGCTGAGCTTAGGTTAAAACCTTGCTCTGAGGACCCCTGGGCCTGAGTGTGTCTCAGCTTCTCAAACATTCACAGCAGCCAAGGAGCCCAGGGACATTCTAGCACAATCATGTCACACAGGTGACATTTGTTGGGAGCCAGACTGATGCCTGTGGTACTGGCCCCAAATCTTGTAACATCTCAGGTCTGGATTTGTGTAGATAAAGACCAAGAAACAGACCTAAACTTCTCGGCGATATGTAGGCTTGTTATTAAATCTCTTTCCCAAGAGTCTCCTCTGAAACACCATTCTTTCCATTTCCCTCCACTCCGTCCCACCGACTTGTGAGTCCCTGCGGGCTCCAGCTTGACTCTGTGTCTCCTGGCCCCAGGAGGGTGGGGAGGAATTGGGAGTGGGGGTTGGTTCTACTAATGAACAATTGCTTTGTTGTCTCCCCTCTTGCTCAAGGCAGGGTCCCTCACACCCACCTCTCCACCTCCACCCACTGAGCACACAGGAGCCCCATCAGACTTCCCTAGCAGCTGTAGGCCTTACCTGATTGTGCAAATGAGAAAGAACTACCTACACTGTTCACCAAAATTGTGATTTATTTGGTCACTTAGACACATTCTTGTCCTTTTAGAATTTCAGATAAACATGCTTCCTTCACGAATTCGGGTGGTAAAGTGATGGTGACTCCATACGGCAAATGTAAGGTCATCGTTAACGGGGTGCCCATCACGACCAAGACGAAGCTGCAGCATTTGGTAAACTCCCCTGCGGAGCCACAGGATTTTCTGAGTCCAACCAGGAGAGCTGGAGTGAGGCCGGCAGGGCTGGGCGCTAAGCCCCTTCTGTCCCTCTGTCACCGTGTCCCAGTGATGAAGAGGTCACAGCTGTGGAGTTGGGAGACCTGATATTAACTCCCTGAGTGTCTGGGGGAAGTCATTTCACCTCCCTGGACCTTGCTTACAAAACAGAGAGAGGTGAACTAGGTGCTCACCAAGATCCTTCCAGCTCTAACGCTACATATTTTAGATTTTAACAACCTGCCATGGAGGGACTTCCCTGATGGTCCAGTGGCTAAGATTCTGAGCTCCCAATGCAGGGTTCGATCCCTGGTCAGGGAACTAGATCTCAGATGCTGCAACTAAGACATGGCACAGCCAACTAAATGAATGAATATTAAGAAGAAAAAAAATCTGCCCTGGAGAGGGACTGCCAGCACCTTGCCAACACTGGGCTCTCCGCATCTCCCCACCACCCTGCCGGTAGCACAGGTGCTCCAGACCCCTCTCCTGTCCCTTATCCATGCTGAAGCCACAGAAAGCCTTCTATTTTACTTTTTAAGTTAAAAAATAATTGCTTTACAATGTTGTGGTGGTCTTTCAGTTCAGTTCAGTTCAGTTCAGTTGCTCAGTCGTGTCCAACTCTTTGCAACCCCATGAATCGCAGCATGCCAGGCCTCCCTGTCCATCACCAACTCCTGGAGTTCACTCAGACTCACGTCCATCGAGTCGGTGATGCCATCCAGCCAACCCATCCTCTGTCGTCCCCTTCTCCTCCTGCCCCCAATCCCTCCCAGCATCAGAGTCTTTTCTAATGAGTCAACTCTTTGCATGAGGTGGCCAAAGTACTGGAGTTTCAGCTTTAGCATCATTCCTTCCAAAGAACACCCAGGGCTGATCTCCTTTAGAATGGACTGGTTGGATTTCCTTGCAGTCCAAGGGACTCTCAAGAGTCTTTTCCAACACCACAGTTCAAAAGCATCAATTCTTTGGTGCTCAGCTTTCTTCACAGTCCAACACTCACATCCATACATGACCACTGGAAAAACCATAGCCTTGACTAGACGGACCTTAGTCGGCAAAGTAATGTCTCTGCTTTTCAATATGCTATCTAGGTTGGTCTTTGCTATACATCAAATCAGTCATAATTATATATATAAAACCCCTTCCTCTGGAGCCTCCCCCCACCCTCATCCCACCCATTCCACTCCTCTACACAGAGATCCTTTTAGACTAGCACACTGGAGCAAGCCACTCCTTTCTTGGAAATCCTTCATTGACCCATCTTTTTAGGACACCAGAGTGAGCGGGCCCATCATCTGCCTCTCTGGCCTCACTGCTCTGCCTGGGCTTCCCTTGGTCACATGACTGATGCTCAGACCTTCCAGGCTCTGGTCAACAGTACTCTTCTCAGCCTCACCAAAACTTAGCACTCTTGAAAAGTCACTCAGTCGTGTCTGAGTCTTTGCAACCCCATGGTCTATTCAGTCCATGGAATTCTCCAGGCCAGAGTACTGGAGTTGGGGACCTTTCCCTTCTCCAGGGGATCTTCCCAACCCAGGGCTCAAACCCAGGTCTCCTGCATGGCAGGCGGCTTCTTTACCAGCTGTGTCACCTTAAATAGTGCACCTTCCCAGAGATGCTCTGTGATCCCCAGTGTGAGTTAGCCCGGTACACTCTGTGGAAGCCCTGCCCTTTTCCTCCCCATCCCGCACAGGCTGTGGTTACATCATTAGTTTATCAAGTCTTGGAGGGGAGGGATGGGTCTGTCTAGTCCCCACTGACTCCTCTAGTGGCTAACAGAGAGTGCGGAATAAAGGATTAGTCAACGAAAGCACGAAAAAGCAAGAGGCCCCTCTTCCCTCCTCATTTACAGGTCTCTCCCCTGCTTGGGGATTCACGAGGTCCCGTGATGCACACAGAGGAGCAGGCTGACCTCACTCACTCTGCCCTCCTCTCTCTGAGCGCATTGTCTCCTTCCTAGGACCGGATTATTTTGGGATCCAACAGCGCCTACCTTTACATTGGGTTTCCTTCCGAGCGAGGCAGTGAGGACTTGAGCAGATTTGATTATGACTTTTTCCAGCTGGAGAGAGCGGCTGCTGAGGGCGTGAGTGCTGATAAGCTCGGTAAGCAGCCCAGGCCAGGCTTCTGGCATTTTCCATGGGTAGATGTGAAAGCAGTGCTTTCACTTGTGTGCAATCCTGCTTTCCTTAAGAAAATAATCTTTGTGTCAAAATACAATGTTTAGAAAATTAAGGTATGATTTTCATACAGAGTAAGCACATGTGGAAGATTTACTTAATTCATAAAATTAATTATGAGGGTAAAGATGCTGATGTAGGTTCGATCCCTGGGTCGGGAAGATCCCCTGGAGGAGAGCACGGCATTGCCTGGAGAATTGAAGGATGCTCCAGTATTCTTGCCTGGAGAATCCCATAGATAGAGGAACCTCATGGGTTACAGTTCATGGGGTCGCAAAGAGTTAGACATGACTGAGCATCCTTAAACACTTCATTGTGTTATTCCTAAGGAAAAGGACTTTCTCTTAATAACTACAGTACAATGCTCAATATCAGAAAATTAACATTGATACCATTATTTAATCTATGAATTTCATGCATATTTACCTAATTGTTTCAAATACCTCCCTTATAAAAAATTGGGATACAGGGTCCAGTCCAGGACCACATTTAGTTGTCATGTCTCTTTGATCTCCTTTAATCTGGACCAATTCACCAGGTCTGTTTTTGTCTTTCATGACCTTGACATTTTTGAAGAGTAAAGACCAGTCATTTTTACCTATTTAGGATGTTTCCTCATGATTGGATCGAGGTGATAGGTTTTTGGCAGGAATGCCAGCAAAGTGATGATGTATTCTCTGTGCCTCGCATCAGAAGGCACCTGGTGTCAGTTTGTCCATTTTTGGTGGCGTTAATTGTGATCACTTGGTTAAGGTGGTGTCTACCAGGTTTCTCCATTGTAATATGAGTTATCCTGAGGCAAGAGGTAAATGCTACCCCAGGGTTAAGTGACTGGAGATTCACTCCCTGTGGACCAAAACTCCAGGAGAGAATAACAGGACAATTAAGAGAGGCGGCGGGACTCTGCCCCGACCACATATTTCTCATTCTCGAAGTCAGAAGACTTCCTTGACCACATATGTGCAGAAAGGCTCCTTAAAGGTTCAAAGGGGAGTGACCTTTTGCCTTCAATCTTTCCCAGCACTATCCACATGTACTGTACTCTTTTTCCTTCCTGATAAATACTTTACTTACTTCGCTGCTGCTGCTGCTGCTGCTAAGTCACTTCAGTCATGCCCGGCTCTGTGCGACCCCAGAGACAGCAGCCCACGAGGCTCCATTGTCCCTGGGATTTTCCAGGCAAGAACTCTTTCTGCCTTTGTGGGAATTCTCTTCTGAAAAGCTGAAGGGCCAGGGGCCTGCTCACTGTCCTCTGGTCTAGTGGCGAGGATTTGGTGCTCTCACCGCCACAGCCCCACAACCCCACTTCAATCTCTGGTCGGGGAACTGAAGTCCCGCTTCCAGCCACTGCAGGCTGAGGCCACCTGAGAGCAATCCTATCTTTTCAATTAATATTTTATGGGGAGAGACTTTGATATGTAGATATCCTATACCTCATTACAATTTCATCCACTAGTTTTATCATCCTTTGATCATTGGATGATTAGTATGAATTTTTGTCAAATGGTGAATTTCTAGCTTCACAATTTCCTCTACCTTTATTTGAAAAAAACAAAAAGCTACTATAAGAAATGTTTTATCTGTTGATTTGTTAATTCATTTAGTTATGTCAGTGTGGACTCAAGAGTCCTGTTTTACTCAATCAGTTATCTGTTGCTTTCGTAATTCATTTTGATGTGCAAACTATCCTCGTTTTGGTCAGTGGGCACCCCTTCAAGCTGAATTCTGTGTCTTCCTGACATTCCTCATCAGGCACTAGCTTACTTTCTGGCATCAGAAATGTTCCAGGTGCATCTTGTGGGCTTTCAGTCCCAGCTCAGCTGTCAGTCATTTCCCCCAAGGATCCTGATTCCTTTTGGTAAAGAATGACATTTATAAATCAAGATCTGGAGCTACATGTGCAAACTGCTACATTAATACCTGTGTTCCCCCACACATATTATAGCTTCACCTGTTCTATAAAACCATAAGTTCATACTCATATGGCCAATTCCAGTTCAGAGTTTATTTTCGTTTTCCCTGGATGGGCAAACATAATACGTCTGTCAGTTTTCTTCCATCTGTTCTCTGGATTCTCTCCCCTCTCACTATCTCAAGCATTTGTCTGTGAAAAGCCCCTTCTCTTTTGCATCACTAAAGGCTGTCCATGGATCATTCCGTCACATGCGAATATGCTCCACTATCTTCTGCTGTAAAAACAAACTTACAAAGCCCTACCTGGACCCCCATCTCCCTTCGTTGTTGCTCAGTCGCTCAGTCGTGTCTGACTCTGCGAACACATGGACTGCAGCGCGCCACGTTTCCCTGTCTCTCACCGTCTCCCAGAGTTTACTCAGACTCATGTCCATTGAGTCCGTGATGCCATCCAACCATCTTGTCCTCTGTCGTCCCCTTCTCCTCCTCAGTTGAGTTCCGTCGCTCAGTCTTGTCTGACTCTTTGTGACCCCATGGACTGCAGCAGGCCAGGCTTCCCTGTCCATCACCAACTTCTGGAGCTTGGTCGAACTCATGTCCATCGAGGGGGTGATGCCATCCAACCACCTCATCCCCTGTGGTTCCCTTCTCCTGCATTTAATCTTTCCCAGCCTCAGGGTCTTTTCCAAGGAGAAAAGACCTCTAGTTACTCTGCTGCTGCTGCTGCTGCTGCTAAGTCGCTTCAGTCGTGTCTGACTCTGTGCGACCCCGTGGACGGCAGCCCACCAGGCTCCCCCGTCCCTGGGAGTCTCCAGGCAAGAACACTGGAGCGGGGGCCACTGCCTTCTCCGCTAGCTACTCTAGCTCCCTCTAGCTACATCTCCCTCTAGCTGCTGCTGTATTTCAACTCCCCCACAGCAACCTGGCAGTCCTTGTCTGCAGGAACACTCAGGAGCTTTGTCATTTCTCTTTGTTCATCTCTTCCCTTGCCTCAGATGGAGGTTCTTGACCACCTTGCCTCCCCTCTCATCTCCAGACCCCAGATCACTCCCCTCAGGGGAGGCCATGGTTCCAGGGCCCACCTGCTGCCCACCCGCACCCCCAACCCTGCTCAGTCAGGTGAGTGTGGGCTCCACCGAGGTCTTTGGCTATGCTGAACTCCCAAAGGTGGAGCATCTCACATCGCGCCTGTGCAAACTTGTCTTATAAACCCACGAGCAGAGTGCCGTGGGTGCACCTACGTATGTGCAAAATAGATCCTCCCTTTTTTCCTGCACCAAAGGTTTCTCTTCAGAATTCTAGCAAAATAAATGGATTTGAAAATGACCTCTTTGTTCATTGTCTGTAAGTTATTGAACAAAACAAGTCAATAAGACTCTAATACCAAGCCTGGACACCCTATATACTCATTTATTCATTTACAGGGTTGAATTTTCCAGCCCAGGGCTGGCAGCACAGTGAGGTTGAACAAGCCCTGACCCTGGTCAAAGGTGCTTAACACCAGCAAAGACTGATTCTTCAGCAAGGTGGCTGTTGGGCAATTCTGTGGAGTCAGACCTCAGCACAGGAAATCCCTAAATAACTGAGAGTTCTTGACAGGAGGCAGCACCAGCCAGGGTCTGGCAGGGGGGATTGGCTCACCCATCGTGTCCATGATCCCCTCCTCTAAGCCACCCCAAACAGAAGTAAGGACAAGTTGCTTCTGTACCAGCTGTGGTTTCAGGAGAAGCTCCCAGATCTTCCTTTAGCCAGCTGTATTATTCTTGTCCCAGCCTCCTCACTGGACAGTCTGGAGCTACCTTGGGTCAAGGACACAAGACCAAGTCTGAAAATCAGAGGCAGGGAACCTCCTGTCACAATGCTGCCAAGATTCATGGGTTGAGACGAGCAAGGGAGGCAGTAACTTTTCTTCCCCACTTAGTTTTCTTTCTTGTTTTTTAAAAAAATTACACATTTATAAATTTAAAATATAAATATTTGATGAACAGTCAAATGAATGACTGAACGAAGGAAGCAAGGAGCGTGCAGGTTTATTCAAGGCTGAAAAGTATCCCAGAGCCAGTGAGTGACTTCCCCTCCCTCTCCGATCTTTCCTAGGTGCTATGAACAGCGGGGATGGGAAAGCAGACCCCAGTGTCCTGGCTGTGTTCCAGGACTACGTCAAACTGATGCCACTGGTTGCAGAAGCAAATCAAATGAGCAAAGAGCTGAAGAAGGTAAGTGCAGAAAATGGTAAAATCTCAGCTCTAGAAAGGACCTTAGAGGACAGATTCAACGAGTGTCTCTTTCCCACTGTCCCGAATTGGCTTCATGGTGTAGACATGCCAGACCCTCGGGCCTGGAGAGGGCAGGTGCTTTGCCCGAGACCCCACAGTGAGCTAGTGACAGGGCCTCAGTCAACACCCCAGGCCTCCCCATTCCCAGCCTCGAGTCCGTTCCTTCTACCTCTGGTCCCCCGTGCTCCAGGACCACCAAGACGCCAGAGCAATGCTTGCCCACCATGGCCACCCCACCCCAGACTGTCCTCCAGAGTCCTGCTCTGGGTGCGCGCACCCTGATGGCTTCTCTGCCCCAGAGAAGGCCTGGGTTCGGACTCACTCCCTGGTGACACAGGATCTCAGTCATCAGGAAACTTGCACAAGACTCAGTCACCCTGGGGAGGCTTACACATGAAATAGTTCCAGGATGCTGCTGAGAGATTCTGGGTGCTTTGTCATTTCCCTTGATGGAAATTCCAAGGAGCAAGAGGTGGACCATCTTCTTTCAGAAAGTCCGAGTGTGGAGAGGATGAAAAATAAATTGCAAAGATGGTATGTGCTGAGAAATGTAAAATTATTTAGTGAAAAGTGTTTTTCTTACCAGGGACTTAATATGGAGCTGAAGGTGAAGAATTTAGCTTCATCAGATTCCAGGGGCTGTGACCTACAAAAAGAGGTCACGGTGAAGGTAACCCGTCAAAGGACTCATCAGGTGAGGCTGCCCCTGGGGGCTGGTGTGCGACTCCACAAGGGGCTTCTGAGCAGGTTTCCTAGGGATACAGGTTAGTTTTACCTGCTACAGCCTGTGGAGTCCCAGCAAAGGGGCAAGATAGGCTCCAAGTATGAGTGGGATTCTGGGGGACCGACTCTGGGGAGAGGAGGACCCTCCGAGTTTCCCCTTCTGGTTCCTCTATCCCACACAACACCGAGACCTGGGATCTTTCCCACCCGCAGGCAGTGAACACTTTCTATTTATTTTTATCATGACTCCAAAGTTTTAGTACCCGAAGGGAGCCTAAACACCAGCTGAAAATGGTGTTCGTGTGAGTACCCAAGAGAGAGGGCTACCATTCTGAGCAATGAGAAAATGCACACTTTCATTAACACTCCAGAAGGTGGGCTTTCCTGGTGGTCTGGTGGCAAAGAATCCACCTGCCAATGCAGGTGGTGTTGTTCAGTTGCGCAGTTGTGTCCAATTCTTTGTGACCCCGTGGACTGCAGCACACCAGGCTTCCTTGTTCTTCACCATCTCTTGGAGCTTGCTCAAACTCGTATCCATCGAGTGGGTGATGCCATCCAACCATCTCAACCTCTGTCATCCCCTTCTCCTCCTGCCCTCAATCTTTCCCAGCATCAGGGTCTTTTCCAATGAGTCGGCTCTTCGCATCAGGTGGCCAGGTATTACAGCTTCAGCTTCAGCATCAGTCCTTCCAATGAATATTCAGTGTTTATTTCCTTTAGGATTGACTGGTTTGCTTTCCTTGTAGTCCAAATGCAGGGGACATGGGTTTGTTCCCTGGTCCAGGGCAACTAAGCCCATGTGCCAAGACTACTGAAGCCCACACGCCCTAGAGTCTGTGCTCCTCAACAAAAGAAGTCACCACAACGAGAAGCCCATGCACCAAAACCAGAGTAGCCCCCGCTCTCGGCAGCAAGAGAAAAGTTTGAGCGGCAATGAAGTTCTTTGAGCATCTTTATTTGCTGACAAAGGTCCATATAGTCAAAGCAATGGTTTTTCCAGTAGTCATGCACGGATATGAAAGTTGGACCGTAAGGAAGGCTGAGTGCTGAAGAATTGATGCTTTTGAACTCTCTCTCTCTCTCTACTCACTCAGTCATGTCTGACTCTTTGCGACCCCATGGCTTATACCCTACCAGGTTCCTCCGTCCATGGGATTCTCCAGGCAAGAATACTGGAGTGGGTTGCCATTTCCTTCTCCAGAGGATCTTCCCAACCCAGGGATCAAACCCAGGTCTCCCGCACTGCAGGCAGACACTTTACCCTCTGAGCCACCAAAAGACTCTTGAGAGTCCCTTGGATTGCAAGGAGATCAAACCAGTCAATCCTAAAGAAAATTAACCCTGACTATTCACTGGAAGAACTAATGCTGAAGCTCCAATATTTTGGTCACCCGATGCATAGAGCTGAGTCATTAGAAAAGACCCTGACTCTGGGAAAGATTGAAGGCAGGAGGAGAAGGGGACAACAGAGGATGAAATGGTGGATGGCATCACTGACTAAACGGACACAAGTTTGAGGAAGCTCTGAGAGATGGTGAGGGACAGGGAAGCCTGGCGTGCTGCAGCCCATGGGGTTGCAAAGAGTTGGACATGACTGAGCGACTGAACAACATGATGGTTACTTATATTCTATATTGGGTAGGTTGCTTATCTCCACTTCACTTTGTTCTTGGTGTTGTTTTTTTAATCTTATTCCCTTATTTGGAACATATTTCCTTATTGCCTTATCTTGACTAATTTTCTGTTTTGTTTCTATGTGTCTGGTAGGTTGGTTACATCTCCCAGTCTTGGAGAAGTGGCCTTTTGTAGGAGACATCCGATGTGTCCCAGAAGTGCCCTCCCCTCTGGTCTCCAGAGCTGCATGCTCTAGGGGTGCCTCCCACATGGGCTGTGTGGCCCTTCTGTTGTAGTGGGATGACTACTGTGGGTGGTCTGGTAGGCAAGGCTGCCTCCTGGTCTGGTTGGTTTCTAGGGCCTGCTTTTTGGAGGTTGCCAGGGGCTTGTGGCTGGGGCTGGGTAATGAGGTGACTGGCTGTGGAGCCCAGGGGTCCTGGGCTAGTCCTGGCCCATTGATGAATGGCATGGAGCTGGGTTCTGTTTGCAGGGCCAGGCGTCTCGGTACTACTATTGCCTATGGGTGGGTGAGACCAGTTCCTGACATGGCTGCTTGTGGGACCTGGGGTGTCCCACTGCTGGTGTCAGCCCACTGGTGAGTGGAGCTGGATCCTGAGGCAGCTCTTGAGATGCCCAAGTTTCTCAGAGCTGCTGTGGGTTTGCTGGTGGGCTGGGTTGAGGCTTATGGGGCCCCAGGGCTAGTGCTGGGCTGCTGGTGAAGCCAGGTCTTAGGTCTCTGGCTGCAGAGTCTTGCAGGTCCTGGAGTTGCTGTGGACCTACTGGTGGGTGAGGCTGTGTCCTGCAGGCTCTGGTTGCATGGTCCTGCAGAACCTAGAGCTGGTTTTGGTGCACTACTGGGCAGGGCTGGGGCCTGGGCCCTCTGGTAGATAGGGCTGGGTCCCCTAGAAGCTGGGGGTTCAGGGGCTCCTTAGGAAACAGCTCACTGGTGGTTGGGGCTGTACCCCTGCCACTGCCTGCTTGGCCTAAGGTAACCTAGGACTGGTGCTGACTAGCTGGTACACAGGGCCAGATCCCAGGCCTAATAAACTAGAGGCAAGACTCAAACCAGTGCTTGTCAGCACCTGTATCCTCTTGGTAGAACAACCCTCCCCGCCCTTCCCAAGGCTTCCATCAGCATCTGTGTCCCCCGAGGGAGCTCCAGTTGCCTCTTGTCTCTCCAGGAGTTTCTCCAAGATCAGCCAGGGGATCTGACCAGAAGGTTCTCCAAGATCAGCCAGGGGATCTGACCCAGGCATATTTCCAATTACTACCTCTCCACTGGATTTTGGAGCATGTGAGATTTTGCATGAGCGCTTTAAGAGTGAGGGGCTTCCCTGATGGCTCAGAAAGTAAAGAATCTGCCTGCAGTGCAGGAGACCCAGGTTCGATCCCGGGAATGGAGAAGGGAATGGCAACCCACTCCAGTATTCTTGCCTGGAGAATTCCATGGACAGAGGAGCCTGGTGGCTACAGTCCAAAGAGTCAGACACGACTGAGCGACTAACACTTTCACTTTAAGAGTGAAGTCTACATTTCCCACAGCCCTCTAACTCTCTCCAAGCCCAGCTTGGCCTTCAAAGTCAAACATTCTGGAGGCTGGTCTTCCCAGTGCAGGACTCCCAGGCCAGGGTGCCGGATGTGGGGCTCAGACCCCTCTCCTTGGCGAGAACCTCCGTAATGATAATCATCTTCCTGTTTGTGAGTTGCCCACCTGGGGGTGGGTCTTGATTATGTTGTGTCTCTGCCCCTCCTACCCATCTTCTTGTGGTTCCCTCTTAGTTGCCAGGGATCCTTTCTGCTAATCTTTACTTCTTCCTCACCAACAGCTGCTCCGTAAATAGTTCTAATTTTGGTGTGCTGACAGGAGGAGGCAAGCTCAGGACCTTCCTACTCCTCTGTGGAGGCCACGCCTCCTGGTAACCACTTCTGATGTGGCATTTATCATCAAGCAATTTTCTGCCTACCTGGAATTCTTCTTATTTTGGCTTATGCTTTTGTCCACTGTCTCATTAATCACTGTTGGTACGAGGCCCTGTCCCTCACCTACTGAGGGGACAGACCAGTGCCAGGCTCTTTTCCTGGATTTTCTGCTCACTGGGTGTGAGCACACCAATTTATTATCTTCTAGTTCAGTAGGTTAAAAGCCCAACACAGGACTTCTCTGGTGGTGCAGTGGATATGAGTTTGCCTGCCACTGCGGGGGACAAAGGTTTGATCGCTGGACTGGGGAGATTCCATATGCTGCGGAGCAATGAATGAGAGCCACAACGAGAGCCCAGGAGCTGCAACTGCTGAGCCGGGGTGCTGCAACTGTGTGAGGCCTGCGTGCCTGGAGCCTGTGCTCTGCAACAAGAAAAGTCACTGCTATGAGAAGCCCATGCATCGCAATGAGAGTAGCCCCCACTCAGCACAACTAGAGAAAGTCCACACAAAGAAGGTCCAGCACAACCAAAAATAAATGAAATAAATAAATGAATTTGTAAAAAGTGCAACACAGATGTTGCTGGGTTAAAAGCAAGGTGTCAGGAGGGATGTTTTGCTCTCTGGAGGCTTGAGGGGAGAATATGTTTTGTTGCTTTTTCAAGCTTCTAGAGCCACTTACATTCCTTGGCTCATGGCCATCTTCAAAGTTATCCACATAGCATCCCTGACCCTGCTTCTGTTGCCGTCTCTCTTTCTCTGACCTTCTCTTCTGTCCCCCTCTACACTGGGCCCATCTGGATAATGCAAGCTAATCTCCCTATGTTAAGGTCGGCTGATGAGGAAACTTAATTGCCATGTAAGATAACATATTCACAGGTTCCAGAGACTGGGACAAGAATATCTCTGAAGGTCTTTCTTCTGTATACCACAAGCTCAGACTTTCATTTCTCCTGGGAAAGTGTTCTCTAAGTCCGTCATTTCCTCTAAGTCATTTCCAGCAAAGCTGAAGTAGATAGGTCAGCAATGAATGTAGTGCTCTTGAAGATCCTCACCAAAGCTGAGTCTGATGAGACTGTCATTGGTCTTGGGTACCCAAAACCCAACCCATCAGAGAGAGCACGCTGGGAAAACCATAGAAATGAATTGTTAGAGCAGCAGGTGGAATCAAATATTGATGATGTACCTTTGTGTTTCCAGGTGTGGATTTGGTCAAAAGCCAAATTTATCAATAGGAAATTCCTAATGGAGGAACTTTACCAGCGTTTTCTTGATGGAGAAGACAGCCAGGTAGCCCAGGAAGATGACCCTTTCTGGGATCCTGTCGAAGTTGTTCACCTGGGCTCCGCTCACATCTGGCTCCAGTCCCTTGCCTACTGCATGAAGTACGAGGAACAAGTGGAATTTCTGAACTGTGACGGGCTGGAAGAGGCAGTGTTGCATATCCACATAAACCCCTGCTCCCCGACAGGACAGTGGGTATCTCCGCCACCCTCTTGTCTAGTTCTGGGTCACACAGAAAACTCACACCAAGACTGAGTTCTCCTGGAAGGGGAGAACTTGGTGCCCTGAAGAGGTCACTCCTGAGACAAACAAATGAGCTCGTTCATTCATAATTTGGCCTCATCATATCTGATTTTGCCAAGGCAGCCAAATCAGCTGACCTGTACTATTTAAAACCCCATGTCCAGCAGTCTTTGAGCAGCTCACACTGCCCTAGAGGACCAGAGGAATGAGAACACCCTGCAGAGGCAGGACTGTAGTAGGAGGAAACACGGACACGAGCCGAGATCTGGGTCGGTAGAGAAGCCAAGGGTGCCGCAGAACCTTCCACCCTCCCCCGCCCTTCCTGGCGCCTGTGAGGTCTGGGACCCACCACACACATTTGTTCTTTCCAGCGTTAGTCCTCAGCCCTGCTGACCAGGCCCAAGCGCCAGCAGCAGGAAGCTGATTTTGTAGCTCACCCTGCCTCCCTGGACAGGCTCTGTTAATTTCTTTGTTCCTTTTCTCAAGGAAGGAACGGCGGTATCTTTGTTTACTTATGTGGCCCCAATCTGAGCTGTTATCTGATCTTTGTGCTAACTCCACTGTATAGCCTTTACTGTCCCCTCGGGTTGTCTCTGGGGCTTCCCTGCTGGCTGATAGTAAAGAATCCACCTGCAGTGCAGGAGACATGGGTTTGATCCCTGGGTCAAGAAGACCCCCTGGAGAAGGGACCAGTATTCTTGCCTGGAGAATTCCATGGTCAGAGGAGACTGGCTGGCTACAGTCCACAGGGTCACATAGAGTCGGACACGACTGAGATACTTAACACACACACACAGGTTGTCTCCCTGTTTCCTCTCTCTGGGCCAAAGGCAGTTGAGAGAGTTTTTAGGAAAGCTCACACCTCTTAGCAATTCTAAGTAAAGAGGCCAGCAGGAGGCCTGGTCTGGTGCCAGTGTCCTCAGGGGCTAGCTGATGCAAACTTTTTGTCTTTCTGAAGAAGAAACAGTCAACAAATGAGCAACAAAACTGCCAAGTCTTGTGACTAAAAGACTAAGATGACCAGTGCCTCGCTGTCTTTATTGAACTCTAAGTAACTTCCTGGGCATTTTGCTACCCCAGGCTCCTAGGCTGCCTGATGGTTGTATTTCTCACTCTGAATTAGTAAAGTGGCATTATAGTTTACAGGTTTCAATCTCTGTGAGCTCAGTTGATGTGAGAGAAGTACCCTGTTGGAAAGCTGTCCAAACTGGTTTCTGAGCCTGTGGGCCTGGAGTTGACTGGACTGTGAAGGGTTCACAAGGAGAATGACACCTGGAGAGGCTGCCTGTGGCCAGCCAGCTGGCTTTCTCTAGGTGGCAGCCCCTCTGCCCACTGGGGAGCCTACCTAAATCTTCAGTGGCAGTCTGGCATCCACACCTGGGTGCATTTATTGCAAGAAGCTGTTATATTCCCGTCTCCTCTTTGAGAAAGTCCATATCTTGAAGTACAAGAGCAGAGTGGGCTCTTGTGATATGTCTCTTGAATGAATGAATTCTACAGCTGGTAATATTACCCATCCTTCCTTCAGAGAATTTTGCTGTCTCTCAGGGCTTTCCTGGTGGCTCAGATTGCAAAGAATCCACCTGCAATGATGCAAGAGACCCGGCTTCGATTCCTGGGTCAGGATCCCTGCAGAAGGGAATGGCTACTCACTCCAGTATTCTTGCCTGGAGAATTCCATGGACAGAGGAGCCTGCCCGGCTGCAGTCCATGGGGTCACAAAGAGTCCACCATGACTGAGTGACTGACACACACAAGGCATCTATGTAATCTTCACTGACATCAGTCTCACTTGCTTGGGCCCAGGTTAACCTGTGATCAATGTTTACCTCTTTTGTTTACAGAGCACGTGGTGAGGAAGATGTGGTTACTGACCCAGTGGACCTGCTGGGCAAGAGGATGGATTTCCAGATTCGCCTTGTGCAGTGCCTTGGCACCAAGTGGCTAAAGGAAGATGTGGAGAGGGGTGTTCAGATGGGGTACCAGCCTGCCCCACCGAGCTGCTGAATGTGAACCACCCGGCCTGTGTGCCCTGGTGGGAGGGAGCCTTTCCTCAAGTTTTAAGAATGAGTTGATTGTGACATTTGCTTAAGTTTTTCTGCTTGTTCAACTCCCAAATGACTATTTCCTCTTTCTGCTTAACAGAGGGAGAAGTTACATGTCCCTCCCGGTCACTATGTACAGGTCAACATGTACTGATTCTTCTAAGTAATTGAAGCCAAGAGTCAGGAATTTTAATTATCAGAAAGAACATCTAGTAAATCTGTGTTATCAAAGTAGGATGATTGGGATTATTTTCTTTTTTCAGTTAGAAACAAAAGGACTGTGTGTGACTATATGATAGAGGCACCAAATATGCTTAAACTAATTGGGCTAAAAGGATACTAAAAGATGAAACAATAAAGAAGCGAGATTTTGAAGGACAAAAACAAACCACAGTGGAAAATTAATAACTTTAGATTGTCTAAGTAGAAAGTATCACAATCCTTTTCTCTTTTTGTTAGACTTTTAGTAAGTATTATCTATGTAATGATGATATCTATGTTGAATAGCTGAGATGTTGGGGGTGGCAATCAGGAGAATCAATTGTAGGTCATCTTTTATCAACTAAATGGCAACCCACTCCCGTGTTTTTGCCTGCAAAAGCCCATTGACAGCAGAGCCTGGCAGGCTGCAATCGATGGGGTTGCAGAATTGGTCACAACTGAGCATGCACGCCTTATCAACTCAACAAAGCAGGCTACAACTCTTTGGCTTATCTGATAGTTTCCTTTAGAAATGTATCCCTTATGGTTTTGAGTTATGTTTTCTGTTCTTTTCTCAGGTACAGAATTTATGATCTTCCACACACCTTATATACCAAGCCTGTATGGAAAATTGTGAATCCCCAAATTGACGAGACTGTCCAATTTACAACCTTAAATGCATCTCAGGAGTTTCTGAATTATTTACAGACAAATGCTCTCATTGTTGATTTATGGGGTCTTCAAGGTACCATGCTTACCTCCCCTTTTGCATGGTGCATTCCTCCATCAGATATCATGTTGTATATCTCCCTGCAGAGGGAGGTGGTCAGGGTCTTGACAGCAGTGGCTGAGAGCTGTCTTCTCCTGAGCCTCTGGGTTTTAGTCCACAGTTGATTATGTGGTTTAAACCTCCTCACACAACACTGCGAGTGGAGGATGAGACATTTCTTTCCTTGATGGTATCTCCCTCACACTACAGAAGGCTGCGCTGAACTGAGCTGCTCTCGGCTGGACCTCATGGTTACAGGTGAAGGCCACATCCTGGTGGACACGAAGAAAATTTCCACTGTGATGGATACAGGTCAGGTGTGTTTATTTAAGTCACATTAAAAATAGATGTCACAGATGACTAAAAAAAAAAATCTCAGATAATAGTTGTTTGGGGATCAATATTCCCTCCCATTAAAAAGCCTCTTTCTTGATTTACTCCTGTGTATCTTGAGGGTCTTAAATCTTGGTTACCACCCACCCCTCACTGCACCCCGTCCAGTTTTCATAAGATAGGAACAACGGCCAGTCTCAAAGGATATGCAAATAATGCACCCAAGACTAACCCAACTTGTTTCTGTAGTCAAACCAGATACCAGAGCTTTATCTGAAGCTGCTCAAGTTAGAACAGGAGACGGAACTGCTCAGAAACATAAACAGAATCCTCAGAGAGGAAAATGTGCTTCTTAAAGAATCTATTGAGAGAACCAGTTCTAGTCAACAAGGTGAGAGGCCACTCAAATCTTATTTAGACTTTCTCTAAACTCCTACATTTGTGATGTATATTTTCTAAGAAATGAGCTTTTAAATGAGTTAATATCTTGTTTCAGTTTTTTAAAAAAAGCAGAACATTTTTTTCTTGTAAGATTTCTTTGGATGGATCCCAACTGGTACCTGATAAATGATGATGTAGTACAATGCCACCAAGATAATTAAATATATAAATATGTGGATAAATAGTTGTTGGTCAATCACTTAGTCATGTCCGACTCTTTGAGACCCAGTGGACTACAGCATGCCAGGCTTCCCTGTCCTTCACAACTCCCAGAGTTTGCTCAAATTCATGTCCATTGAGTTGTGATATCATCCGAGCATCTCATCCTCTGCCACCCACTTCTCCTCCTGCCCTCAGTCTTTCCCAGGATCAGAGTCTTTTCCAATGAGTCAGCTCTTCACATCAGGTGGACAAAGTACTGGGGCTTCAGCTTCAGCATTAGCCCTCCCAATGAATATTCAGGGTTGATTTCCTTTAGGATTGACTGGTTTGAGATGAACAAATAAACGTTCTCTTATCTTCCACCTTCAGCACATCAGCCTTCCAGTACCCGAAAGATCACTTGGATGACAGCACAAGGGCCAGCAGCCAGAGAGATTAATCAAATGTGCACCACCCAGCAAGCCAGCTATGACAGAGAATTTGCCAGAGCTCTTAAGGTGTTCTACCAAAGCATGAATGTGGCCAGAGGGCAGTTTCTCAAACTGGGACATTATAAACCTCCTGTGAGTACCCAGCACCCATGGAGCCAAAGGATTATCTTTCCATCAAATGTAGCTCTTGGCTAGAACGGCATTTCTGGAGGGGGGTGGGTGTGTGCTGCTGAAGAGCAGGCCAAGGCCGGGAACACTGAATCTGCTGCTTTCCGGCTCCTGCCCGTCTCTGCTCCCATTTTCCACTTTAGTGTACATCTGGTTGGTTCATCTGTGGCCCCTGCAGGATTGAGATTCCTGCACTTTACGACATATAGAATATCCCAGAAGTGCATGTTTGCTTTATTGTTATAAAACCAAAGAAATATAATTCATCACACTAAGATATTATAGGAGAAAAATCATGGTTACTTCAATAGATACCGAAAAAGCATGTGATAAAATTCAGCATCCTCCCACGATAAAAACTCTTAGTAAACTAGGAACAAAATGGACATTTCTTAATCTGATAAAGGCAGTCTTAAACACACAGGAAGCATAATCTTAATGGTAAATCATAGATGTCAGCTATCTTCACTTTTTTTTTGACATTGTACTTTAGGTTCTAGCCAGTGTAGCAAGGCCAGAAATAAAAGGTATAAAGATTGGAAAGGGGGATAAAAAGTAATAGTCATAATAGCAAACATTTATATAACACTTGGAGGCTTCCCAGGTGGCACTAATGGAAGAGAACCCGCCTACCAAGGCAGGTTAGATGTAAGAGACACGGGTTCCATCCTGGGGCAGGAAGATACCCTGGGGAAGGGAATGGCTACCCACTCCAGGATCTTGCCTGGGAAATCCCATGGACAGAGGAAACTTGAGGACTATAGTCCAGCGGGTTGCAGAGTTGGACACCACTTGGCAACTAAAAACAACGTAATACTTACTAAGTGTTTTTATATTTATTGAGTTCTCACAACCACCAGATGGGTGTGTATATGTGTTAGTCACTCAATTATGTCCAACTCTTTGGGACCCCATGGACTGTAGTCCACCAGGCTCTTCTGTCTATGAAATTCTCCAGGCAAGAATACTGGAGTGGGTTGCCAATCCCTTCTCCAGGGGACCTTCCTGACACAGGGATTGAACCCAGGTCTCCTGCATTGGCAGGCAAATTCTTTAGCACTGAGTCACCAGGGAAGCCCATAAATCAGTATAAAAACTTTAAAAATTGTTGCCATTTATCTAATAAAAGTCAAAGATTCACCTTCCCAGAAGCCTGCAATTCATCTCCTCTTCTCCACAGAGTAAACTGGTTCTGCAGAGAACTGCGCCCTCATGCCCTAAGGTAGAGGTTCTCGAAGTGTGGTTCTCACACTGTCAGCAGCTGCAGCATTATCTGGAACCTTGTTAGAAATGCAAATTCCAGGGTCTCCTCCCAGACCTGCTGAGTCAGAATTTCTGGGTGTGAGGCCCAGTCAACTGTGCTTTAATGAGCCCTCTAGATTATTATCAGAGAAGGCAACGGCACCCACTCCAGCACTCTTGCCTGGAAAATCCCATGGACAGAGGAGCCTGGCAGGCTGCAGTCCATGGGGTCGATGAGAGTTGGACACGACTGAGCGACTTCACTTTCACTTTTCACTTTCACGTATTGGAGAAGGAAATGGCACCCCGCTCCAGTGTTCTTGCCTGAAGAATCCCAGGGACAGTGGAGCATGATGAGCTGCCATCTATGGGGTCGCACAGAGTCGGACACGACTGAAGCGACTTAGCAGCAGCAGCAGCAGCAGCAGCAGCTAGATTATTCTGCCTTCGACTCAAGTTTGAACCACCTCTCATTACATACATGCTATGTATGTAATGAATTAATTTTCTCTTACCTATCTGGAATGGTCCTTGTTACAAACCATTCCTGAGAGAACTGGGAAGACAGTTTTTCAAGTCATTCTCTGTTCTGTGGTTCAGATGGTGGTCCAGGTGAAAAATCCTGTAGAAACCCACGCATATATGCATAAGATGGTATTTTAACCATTTTCTGTTATAGCTCCCCAAATAGGAACATCCTAATGCACGTCCACAGAAGATAAGTAAATTATGGCACAAGTGGCCAGAAAACAGGCAAAATATAGGGCTGTTTAGGGCTGCATTCTAGGTGGCAAGAAAATGATGATCGACTTAGGTTAGTGGTTGCTTCTGGGGATGGGGAAATGGGTATAACCAGGAGGAAATCAAGAGACAGAGTGTTTTCTTGAGCAAACGTGTTTAATTTGTACCTATGCATACATTTGGGGCACTCTTTTGGATGTATCAGTTCAGTTCAGTTCAGTTCATTTCAGTTGCTCAGTCGTGTCTGACTCTTTGCAACCCCATGGACTGCAGCACACCAGGCTTCCCTGTCCATCACCAACTCCTGGAGCTTGCTCAAACTCATGTCCATCGAGTCAGTGATGCCATCCAATCATCTTATCCTCTATCATCCCCTTCTCCTCCTGCCTTCAATCTTTCCCAGCATCAGGGTCTTTCCCAATGAGTCAGTTCTTCCCATCAGGTGGCCAAAGGATTGAAGCTGAAGCTTCAACATCAGTCTTGCCAATGAATAGTCAGGACTGATTTCCTTCAGGATTTACAGGTTGGATCTCCTTGCAATCCAAGGGACTCTCAAGAGTCTTCTCCAACACCACGGTTCAAAAGCATCAATTCTTCAGGGCTCAGCTCACAATAAAGAAAGGAAGAAAAACTACTGTGGTGAAAGACACTGAAAATAACGTAAAAAGTAAGCCACAACCTGGGGGAACCTATTTGTATTGTTGTTCAGTCACTCAGTTGTGTCCACCTCTTTGTGACCCCATGGACTGCAGCACACCAGGCTTCCCTGTCCTTCCCCATCTCCCAGAGTTTGCTTAAACTCATGTCTGTTGAGTCGGTGATGTTAGTATCCAGAATAAACAAACAACTACATATTTATTAAAATAAGAAAGACAACACGTTGCAAAACACATTGGAAAAAAAGGCCTAAGTCTTTGAGTAGGCATTTCACTAATCATCAGGGAAACAGAAACTAAAAGGAGATGCCATGACACACTACCTGCCCCCTGCCCATCTCTGTGAGCACCGTCACCTCCTCTACCATTGCTCACAGGCGCCCTGGCCCACAGGGCTATCTGCAGTCCCTTCTCCTATGGGGCAGGGGAACCATATCAGTCAAGCCTATTGATGGGAGAATCCCCACCCACATGGTCCTTTGCAAACTTCAGAACATCTACAGTATTATGCCAGTCCCAAATATTTGGATTCTCTCACCAATTTTCCCTGTTGACAATAAGCAATGGTTAGAACTGGACATGGAACAGACTGGTTCCAAACAGCAAAAGAAGTGCGTCAAGGCTGTATATTGTCACCCTGCTTATTTAACTTATATGCAGAGTACATCATGAGAAATGCTGGGCTAGAGGAAGCACAAGCTGGAATCAAGATTGCTGGAAGAAATATCAATAACCTCAGATATGCAGATGACACCACCCTTATGGCAGAAAGTGAAGAAGAACTAAAGAGCCTCTTGATGAAAATGAAAGAGGAGAGTGAAAAAGTTGGCTTAAAGCTCAACATTCAGAAAACAAACATCATGGCATCCAGTCCCATCACTTCATGGGAGACAGATGAGGGAACAGTGGAAACAGTGACTGACTTTATTTTTCTGGGCTCCAAAATCACTGCAGATGGTGACTGCAGCCATGAAATTAAAAGACACTTACTCCTTGGAAGGAAAATTATGACTAACTGAGACAGCATATTAAAAAGCAGAGACATTACTTTGCCAACAAAAGTCCATCTAGTCAAGGCTATGGTTTTTCCAGTGGTCATGTATGGATGTGAGAGTTGGACTATAAAGAAAACTGAGTGCCAAAGAATTGATGGTTTTGAACTGTGGCGTTGGAGAAGACTCTTGAGAGTCCCTTGGACTGCAAGGAGATCCATCCAGTCCATCCTAAAGGAGATCAGTCCTGGGTGTTCACTGGAAGGACTGATGTTGAAGCTGAAGTGCCAATCCTTTGGCCACCTGATGAGAAGAGCTGACTCGTTGGAAAAGACCCTGATGCTGGGAAAGATTGAGGGCTGGAGGAGAAGGGGACGACAGAGGATGAGATGGTTGGATGGCATCATCGACTCGCTGGACATGGGTTTGGGTGGACTCCGGGAATTGGTGATGGACAGGGAGGCCTGGCATGCTGCGGTTCATGGCGTCGGACACGACTGAGCGACTGAACTGAACTGAACTGAAAGGGTCATTTAGGCAGGCTACCTAAACTAGACCTGCTCCTAGGTGAATTGTTGCCTCTGGTAGCAGCTTTCAAATGCAGCTTTCCAGCTCAAAGAGAGACCTGACTGGGCACCCCCTCATGTACACGCACCATCCTTTTACTATAATGAAGTGAGTCTACTAAGACTGAAACTGATCAGGACACTTCAGGCCCTTTTGAGTACACATCCCATCCATGTTCCTGGCTTCTTGTTTGGAGAAAAAGACTTTCCTCTCCTAGACCTTCCCTGAGTTCCAAAGAGCAGATTCAAGCAATTACTAACTAGGGGAGCGAGGGAACACAGACACAAAGGAAAAACAAGCCCAGCAACATCTTTTCCATGATTGTCAGCTTAAAACAATGCGTTGACTTATGACCCCAAACTGTGGAGATAATGCTCTATCAAATGGCCCCAAGTGTGGGAGGAATCACACTGACTGAAACCACTCACCCTGGCCAGGCACCATAGTTACCATTTGTATGAGTTATTTTATGACAGGAGGTCCTGGTAAGGAACATGGAACTAATAAGCCACCACCAACTGGAATAGTTCAGGAAAGGTCAAAAGGTGACACCATGTGTCCAACCACCTCCCCAAATCCTTCTCACTGCCGTCCATCTTTGCTGAGCAATGTACGTACCACCAGGAAAGACTCTGAACCAGAATGATTGGCCAAAGACAACCCGGAAACTAAATCCCATCACCATAAAACCCACTGCAAGCCATGTGGCAGAGCAGTTCCCCTGGGTTCCCTTACCTTACTGCTCTCTGCCCAGGCACCCCTTCCCAATAAAATCTCTTGCTTTGTCAATACATGTGTCTCCTCTGACAATTCATTTGAGTATTAGACCAGAGTCCACTTTCTGGCCCTGGAAGAGGTTCCCCTTCCTGCAACACAAGCAGTCTTAAAATTAGTGACACTGGGTCAATTAAGAAGTGAATTCCTGAGCCATCATGAGGTAAATAACCATCATTGCTTTTGCTCTCTCTCCAAAAGAAGTTAAGGGATCACGAGACCATGGTATACTAGTTTGCTAGGACACACAGATCAATCACAATGACAGACTCAGGTTACAAGATGATGCTCAGAAGTCTGCAACTGAGGTCTTATAGGGGAGCTGAAATCACATACCACCCCCACCCCCTTTACTTTTGCTTTTAAAACCCTTGCACCCTGGCCAGCCAGTAGGATCGATTTGAGATGAGCCTAGGTCTCCCATCTTCAGAGTTGGCGCCTCCTCAACTAATACAAGCTTCTTTGCTCCAGACTCCACTATTTCAGTTTGTTTGGCTTCACTGTGCATTGGGCATATGAATTTGGGGTTTGACAACAATATCATTTTTTTTCTTTCATTTATTTTTAGGAAGATGATCAAATGCTTCGGCCATTTGTACACCAACAGTCACAAATGTTAAAGGACTTTGGGGACCTACTTGAATCCAGCTTGTGGAAACTGAAAAATGATGTTGCTCTTATAGTGAAACAGAAGAAAGAATGTTTATTGCATGCGGAATAGTGTTCAGTTCAGTCGCTCAGTCCTGTCCGACTCTTTGTGACCCCACAGACTGCAGCACTCCAGGCTTCCCTGTCAATCACCAACTCTTGGAGCTTGCTCAAACTCATGTCCATTGAGTCAGTGATGCCATCCAACCATCTCATTCTCTGTCGTCCCCTTCTCCTCATGCCTTCAATCTTTCCCAGAGGATACACCAACTGAAAACATTTGCGCTTTGAGTTGTCAAGATTATTTAATTAACTTGGCTATCGGAGCTGAATTGTGGACTCAACCTAGTCAACCCATTTCTCACTCACTCAACCTATTACACTGCTTTCAAGCAAAATTCCTTTTTATTTGATTTAAAATCATGTAAAAATGAATTCAGGCTGAAGGTGAGGTAGAAAATATGAGCAGTGAATGGTCAGCACTCTGAGCAAGAGGATCGACTGTCTGGAGCTGAATCCATGACTAATCAGTTCTACGGTTTGAAGCAAGCCATGTCCCTTCTCTAAGCCTCTTTCCTTATTTGTTCTTCTTTCAGTTAAAGACCCTCTTTCTTCTGTACAGTTTATACAGCTGCTGCTGCTGCTAAGTCGCTTCAGTCCGACTCTGTGCGACCCCAGGGACTGCAGCCCACCAGGCTCCCCCGTCCCTGGGATTCTCCAGGCAAGAACACTGGAGTGGGATGCCATTTCCTTCTCCAGTGCATGAAAGAGAAAAGAGACAGAGTTGCCTCCTAACATGAGTGAGATTCTTATCAGCTTCATACCTCTCACTGTATTGTAGAAATTCCATAAAGGAAATGGTTGTCCTCTTTACATGATGAATGTAATAGAACACTGATTTGTGTTTATGGTATGATTACAAAAGGAAAAGTCTTTGCCTTATTTTTAGGCTTCAGTGGAAAATGTAGTTAAATATAAAAAGTAAATTAGAGAAAAGTTTTGCTTAGGCAGTGAAACTCAGTAGAAATTTACCAGCTACATCTTTCAAACTAACCACAGGTATAGAACCAGGGAAAATGAATAACCCAGTTATTAGCAGGACACAGACCACTTGGGAAGCACATTTCTACCATTACTCAATTACACAGACATGTCCAAACACAAATCCACTGTTCAATTGACAATCCTTTATTATTAAACTTTAGGTAAGAGTCCAAAATCAGTCAGTGCAGATGGGTGAAAAACTAGGCTAAAACAGCAAAAACTGCAGTTTCATTTGGCAAAGGCCTACACTATGCAGAGAAATTCATGGGAAAGTGAGATCCCATTTGATACCATGACAAGGAAAACAGCAGCCACTATCTCACATGACCACCAGCCGGGGTGTGTCAGCAACACAGACAGAGCCACCATCCCATCCTCTGATCTGCCAGCTCACTTATAAAAAATGACCATGAATTCTTCAATGAAAAAGTCAGTCAAATGTTAAGTTTTCTCTCAAGAGCAATAAAATCACAAATATCAGCTAAGATTTGAAATTCAGGGTAAGCTAGTACAATTTCCTGCTTTAATGTATACATATTTTAGATTTGACAATCTTTTCCACATATAGTCAGATAGGTTTATAGAAGCATTTCAACATACCAAATTAAAAAGCTGTTAATTCATACATTTTATGACTTCAATTAATTATTCAAATGTTTAGACTTCAGTGCTGCTAATGACACTAAATTCAATGCCACGTTCATTGAGTCTGTCAATCAACTTTGTTCGGGAGAAAGCTGCTCCGGGCGTGAAGACTCCACCCCTGTAAGACAACAAGGTGAAAACAGTGCACCGTGCCCAGCTCCAGCCCCTTCCTCTGCTAGATGACCTGCTGGGCAGCCAGCTATCAAATCCATGCAAAACTTATAAAAATCCGATTCTTGATTTCATCATGGACTGTTTTTGGTTCCATTTCTAAAACCAGCCAAGTGAGCAAGTAGCTATTATTTAAGAGGAAACTAGTACCTAGCAAACCTGTCTAGACTGGTTCAGTGATAATGAGACTGTTTCCACAAACTGGTGTGTGTGTGTTGGAAGGGCCACATGGAGAGTTATCAACCCAAGTAGCAGTTGCTGTTTATAAAGTCAGCCCTAAGACTCAGGAAGATTAAACATACACATGCATGTGTGCTAAGTCGCTTCAGTTGTGTCCAACTCTTTGCGACCCCATGGACTGTAGCCTGCCAGGCTCCTCTGGGATTCTCTAGGCAAGAATACTGAAGTGGGTTGCCATGCCCTTCTTCAGGGGATCGTCTCTACCTAGGGATTGAACCCATGTCTCTGTCTCCTACACTGACAGGAGGGTTCTTTACTACTAGTGCCACCTGGGAAGCCTCTAAATACATACATGGACAGAATAAACTTAGGCAATCAATTATTAATGCAGCATAAACAGGACAAATAGGATGAAAAAGAAGTTTTTTTAACATTTAATGGCTACCATTCAGAAAATGCTAAATACTTTCAAAGGGTATACAAATATTTGAAGAAAATGTAATTAAGTTTCACTTTATATAATTTTTATGTTTATTATTTACTAGTTTCAGGTCATACCTGATTTGTTTCTAGGCCTGCAAGCCTATGCTTATTTGTAAAGCTGGCCTACTTTTAGGCTAACAGCTAAATCCTCCAGGAAGACAGTGTACTTAATAATGATCTAGCCAGGATGCCATGAATCACGGCTCTCCCTGGCAGCTGGGAATCATTCAGCCTGGATTAAGGGCTCCTGCCAATAACACTGAACTACGGGGACCTTTTTTTGAGTAGCTAACTTGGGATCTGAGTTATTTTTTGAAGGAACTGAAGCCAAATTACATGGCTCTCAACTTCTTTCTACTCTCATTTCTTTCTGCACTGTTCCTAGAAGTCAGTAAGGAACTTCCTTACGATTTTAAGTTCATCTCTCTCTTTGGATCAAAGATACTGTAAACCCAATACCTGAAAACTGAACTAAAATAAGCTAAAATATAACATAAATGGAAAAGATATCTTTAAATTGGAAGAAAACCAGACTCACGCTTTAGGAAGATCAGCGGCATCATTTAGAAGAGTCATGGCTGCCTGGACCATGGCTATGGGGGTAGTCACGTAGCCAGCTTCTGCAGAAAACAGGTGATCAAGAAAAAGAAAGTATCCATAAACTAGACGTTCAACAGCACCGAAAAATCAAATGGTAGATTTTATATCTTAGTGTACAGAAACTTCCTTAATACTCTGTTCATGAAATAACAAAAATAACAATTAACATGTATACAGTCCTTACTAAGTGTTAGGAACTGTATTAAGTGCTTTAAATCTATTAAACTCATTTAATCTTCTTAACAATCATACAAGGTTAGTACTATTTTATATCCATTTTACAGATGAGGAAACTGAGGCATAGAGAGGTTAAGCACCTCATTCACATTCACAGAGTCAGACAGTGGTTGAACCAGAATCACATGCGGGCAGCTAGCTCAAGCCAACACTCTTACCAATGATCTTAGATTTATTCATATCCTGTGCAATCTTTGCGACCCCTTAGACTGCAGCCCATTCAGCTCCTCTGTCCATGGGATTCTCCAGGCAAGACTACTGGAGTGGGTTGCCATTTCCTCCTCCAGGGGATCTTCCCGACGAAGGGATCAAACCCTGGTCTCCTGCATTGCAGGCAGATTCTTTACCATCTGAGCCACCAGGGAAGCCCAACTCATACACTAAACTGACCTTTATCAATCAAATACACTAAACTTCACTTTAAAAAACAGACTCAGTTTCTTAAAGGACAACTGAGTAACTCTCAAAGAAGTCAAACTTTAAGAAGTAACTTTAAAAGAAGTCTATAAACCAGTAGAACATTGGTGTTTATATTCATGTCAAATAAGAACACAGCTTATCCTAAAAACCCAAGTAGAAATTTTAAAAAAATGCAAGATGCAAAGATATCTTTGCTATTTGGCTTGATTAAAAACTGTACAACAGAGGCCCGTGATCTATTAGGAAGGATGGTAATGAAACGTAACTCACAGCGGGGCTGTCTCTGTATAGTTCTCTAAAATTTATAGTACTAGTTACTGAATGTTTTGGGGTGACAGTTTTTTAACAACCTATCAAAATTTTTACCCTCCCTGGAAAAACACACATGTGCACATATTTCACAAGCAATGTCAGGGTGATCACAGACTCCAAAGAAAGCTTGGACCACAGCCTTGATTATAATTATACTACTGTTATAAGTAAAAGGCTTTTAAGTGACCCTTGAGTATGAGAGTAGAACAGACAAATATCAATCAGCCCCTTGTCTTCTTATATTAAAAATTCCATTCAGAATTACTGAATCATACTGAAAGAAAAAAAAATCAGAGAGAGGTATACAACAATAAAACTGAATGATACCAATAATTCCAATCCTCCTTTTGACAGAATTATTTATCATTATTAACTTAAATAACTGTGTAAATTTATTTCTAAAACAAATTTTAAAAAGAAATTATGACTAGTACACCACGTTATAGCTTAAGACAATGTAAAACTCCCAAACGTTCTTAAGTCACATGTGAAATACCTGGTCCTTTCACCTGAGTACAAATTCTGATATTTGGTTTGTTCTTAACAGGGGAAACGCCTTGGCTGAATCCTTGACCAAAAAATGTCATAGTAAATGATGAAGCATCAATCTGAGGAATAGAAAGCAAAGAGTTTATTAAATAAATATGTCATTTCCTCCTTGAACACAATAAAACATTCTATCAACATTATACTTCATATAAGACATTTTTAATAGATAACATCAATATTCTATTACATAGACTATCCTGTCATCTGTAACTAAGCATGGAACAAAAAATAACTCTTTGAAGAACCGTAAGTGTTGCTGACTGGTGTAATGTTCTGGGAACAGAGGTAGTGAGGACTAAAGCTGAGTCTTAGTGAAGAATAAAGATGAATCTTAGGCTGTGGCTGAAGGAACAGCATCACTACAACAGGCAGTTTCAGAGGAAAAGCTGGAGGTAGTGTTTATTTCAGGACAGAATATGTTACTCTGGCTTTAGATATGTTTGAGGTGAGAAGACAAAAATAGTCAGCAAGTAATGGTAATATGGGCCTAGGATATAAACATAAAACTGCTCCATTTAGAAGTATAAAAATTTGATTCAAAATTAAATTATAGAAGATTTATCCAAGCATCTGTCATAATCACTAAACTTAGAAACAAAGTAACAAAGCCATGGCGAACAAATTTTTATTAAGTATAAACCAAGTGTCAGACATTATATTGGGCCCTGAGACATAAAGTACTTATAAAATAAAATATATGGCATTTCTAGAGCTTAGTTTAGGGGAGGGGGGGAGACTGTGTGTGTGTGTACATACACACATGAGATCTAGTAACAATATGAAGCATGAATTAGAAGTCCAGGGTTAGCTTAGTGGAGGGCATTATTATATTTACTGAGCAGGAGGCCAGGGTCTTGAATTGTGTGTGTCCTCACAGCACACATACCTTCTAATAGAGAAGTTTATTATTACAAAGAAAAGTAAGGTAGGTACCAGAAAGGAGCAATCATTACTTAAAGGCAAAACCAGACAAGGTGGCTACAAGAAATGAAAATTACAGCCCATATCTCTGATAAATATAAGTGCAAAATGAAAGCGAAAGTCAGTCAGTTGTATCCAACTCTGCGACCCCATGGACTGCAGCCCGCCAGGCTCCTCTGTTCATGGAATTCTCTAGGCCAGAATACTGAAGTGGGTAGCAGTTCCCTTCTCCAGGGGATCTTCCCAACCCAGGAACTGAACCCAGGTCTCCTGCATTGAAGGGGGATTCTTTACCAACTGAAACACCAGGGAAGCCTCAGCTTCCTGTGCAAAGTCCTCAGCAAAATGTTAGCAAACTGAATTCAACAATACATTGAATGGACCATAAGCTATAATTAAGATCTGGCTGTCACACTAGTGGTAAAGAACCCGCCTGCCAATGCAGGAGGCATAAAAGACATGGGTTTGATCCCTGGGTCAGGAAGATCCCCTGGAGGAGGGCATGGCAACCCATTCCAGTATTCTTGCCTGGAGAATCCCATGGACAGAGGAGCCTGGTGGGCTATCGTCCATTGGGTCGCAAAGAGTTGGACACAACTGAAGTGACTGTGCACAGCACAGCACAGCACATACTATACTTAAGTGGGATTTAGTTTAGGGATGCAAACATGTGCAACATCCACAAATAAGTCAGTGTGATATTCCACATTAACAAAATAAAGGATAAAAATGATATAATCATCTCAAACACAGGAAAAGCACTTGATAAAATTCAACATCCATTTATAATAAAAAGTCTCAACAAAGTGTGTATATAGAGGGGACATATTTCAACATAATAAAGACCACATATGACAAACCCATAGCCAACAGCATACTCAACGGTGAAAAGTTGAGAGCTTTTCTGAAAGCTTTTCTTCTAAGATCAGAAACAAGACAAGAGCACCCACTCTTGCCACTTCTATTCAACATAGTATTTGGCAGTCCTAGTCAAAACCATCAGACAAGAAACAGAACACAAGGAATCTAAATTGGAAAGTAAGAAGTAAAATTGTCACTGCATGCAGAGGTCATGGTATTACACACAGACTATCCTAAAGATCCCACAAAAGAACTATTAAAACTAATAAATGAACTCAGTAAAGTTGCAGGATATAAATACAAAGTTAACATACAGAAATTTATTGCATTTCTATATACTAACAACAATCAGAAAGAGAAATTAAGAAAACAATCTTATTTACAATCAAAAGGAGTAATACCAAGAAATAAATCTAATCAAGGATGTAAAATACTTGTGCTTGAGAAACTATGACACTAATGAAAGAAACTGAAGATGACACATAGAAATATATACCATGCTCTTGGATTGTAAGAACTAATATTGTTAAAATGACAATACTACCCAAGAAAATCTACACAGTCAATGCAATACCTATCAAAATGACAATGGCATTTTTCAAAAAATGAGAGCAAATAATTCTTAAATTTGAAGTCAAAAGATCTCAAAGAGTCAAAGTAATCCTGAGAAAGAATAACAAAGCTGGAAGTATCATCTTCTCTAATTTCAAATTATAGTACTAAAGTACAGTAATCAAAAGAGTATGGTACTGAGAACTCCCTGGTGGTACAGGGGTTAGAACGCCATGCTTCCTTCCGCTGCAGGAAGCATGGGTTCAATCTCTGGTTGGGGAACTAAGATCCTGTAAGCTGTGCAGCATGGCCAAAAAAACCCCCCAAAACCAGCATGGTACTGGCACAAAAAAAAAACAGACACATAGATCAATGGAACAGAATAGAGAGCTCAGAGATAATCCCACACTTACATGTTCAATTAATCTACAAAAGAGGAGGCACGAACATACAACAGGAAAGACAGTCTCTCTAATACACTGTGCTGGGAAAATTGGACAGCCTCATGCAAAAAAATCAAACTGGACTACTGTTTCACAACATATAGAAAAATAAACTCAAAGTGGATTAAGAACTTAAATGTTAGACTTGAAACCACACAACTCCTGAGAGGAAAACATAGGCAGTATGTTCTTTGACACCGGTCTTAGTATTTTACTGGATGTCTTCTTAGGAGAAACAAAAGGAAAAATAAACAAGTGGAACTACATTAAACTGAATTTTGCACAGTGAAACTATCAACAAAACAAAAAGACTGCCTACTGAATGGAAGAAGATATTTGCAAAAAATGTATCCAATAAAGAGTTAATACTTAAAATATACAAAAATACATACAACTCAACCAAACAATCTGATTAAAAATGGGCCTGAATAGACACTTTTCAAAAAATACATACAGGTGACTAACAAAACATGCTCAGTATCAGTAATCAGCAGGGAAATGCAAATCATACAATCCAGCAAGTCCACTTTCAGATATTTATTTGAAGCAACCCAAAGCACTAATTTGAAAAAATATCTGTACCCCCATGTTCACCGCAGCGTTATTTACAATAGCTGAGACACGGAAACACCCTAAATGTCCACTGATGTGCAAAGAAAATGTAGTGATACACACACACACAGGGATATTATTCAGCCATAAGAAAGAATGAAATCCTGCCACCTGTGATGACATGGATGGACTTCAAGTAAAGTAAGACAAAGATAAATACTGTATGTTCTCTCATTGGTGAGAACGTAAATGGGTACAGCCACCATAGAAAACAGGATGGAGGTTCCTTAAAAAAAACTAAAAACAGAGCTACCATATGATCCAGCAATCCCACTCCTGGCCATATGTCCAGAAAAAAGGAAAACTTTAATTCAAAAGATAAATGGATGCCAATGTTCATAGCAGCCCTATTTATAATAGCCAAGACATGGAAACAATCCAAGTGCTCATCAACAGACAACTGGTTTAAGGAGATGTGATATGTATGGTGGTGGTGGTGGTGGTGGTTTAGCTGCTAAGTTGTGTCCGACTCTTGTGACTCCATGGACTGTAGCCCGCCAGGCTCCTCTGTTCATAGGATTTTCCAGCCAAGGATACTGGAGTGCATTGCCAATTCCTTCTCCAGGGGATCTTCCTGACCCAGGAAATGAACCTGGGTCTCCTGCACTGCAGGCAGATTCTTTACCAACTGAGCTATGAGGGAAGCCCCTAATATGTATATATACAATGAAATATTACTGTTATAAAAAAAGAATGAAATATTGCTGTTTGAAGCAACACAGATGGACCTAGAGAATACCATACTAAGTGAAATGAGTCAAACAGAGAAAGGCAAATATTATATGATATCATTTATGTGTAGAATTTAAAAACTGATACAAAATATAAACAAATTCAGACATAGAAAACAAATTTACTATTACCAAAGAGGAAAGGGGGGCAGATAAATGAAGAGTAGGGGTTTAACAACTACAAACTGCTACACACAGAATAGATCAGCAACATGGATTTACTGTATAACAGAAGGAACTACATCCAATACCTGGTAATAACCTATAATGGAAAATAACATGAAAAAAATATATATGTATAACTAAGTTACTTTGCCGTATACCTGAAACTGACACAATATTGTAAATCAACTACACTTCAATAAACAATTAAATCTGACCCTGTTATCACCTTCTTTAAAATACTTCCCTGATTTACTGCTTAGGCAATGACTTTTACACCTGGGACTTTGTATATCAGAATCACTCAGGGAACTTTTTTCAAATATATGTTTTGACTCTGGCATTTGGATATTCTGATTCAGTAGGTGTGAAGTGAGGCCTCATAGCAGAGATCTCAACTTTGGGAGAGAACCCAAAACAGATGATCGGAGATTCAGGTTTGATTGGTGTAGAATGTGGCTTGGGCACTGGACTTTTTGAAAGCTCTTCAGTGATGTTAATGCACACTCAATTTCATAAAAGCATTATTCAAAATAGACAAAAGACAGAAGTAATACAAATGTCAATGCACAGATGAGTGGATAAGCAAAACAGGGTATATACAATCAGCCTTCTGTATCCCTGATGAACAAAAATGGTTAAGATAGGAAATTTTATGTCATGCGTATTTTAATTTTACCACAATTAGAAGGAAGTGGCGGAGAAGGGAGACAGGAGAGAAGGGAGAAGGAACTAAGGTAGTTGTGATGGATTTGGAGACAAATCTAGAGTGATGCCTGCATTCTTGATTGGGCAGATGATAGTGCCACCAACTGAGATGGGAAACAAAAAGGAAGAAGAGGGTTTGGTGGAAAGAAGTTCAGATTTTACACGTTATATTTTAAATGCCTAAAGCAGTCGTATTGAGGATATTGGACAGGTGACAATTCAATTTATCTACCATGGGAATCCAGGGTGTGTGAAAGAGGAAAAAGGAAGTACACTTGGGAGTGGGGGACAAAGGAGGTAAAAAGGATGAGACAATGAAGGAGTAAGATTGAAGAGTAAAAAATCTGAAATTTCCATGATGCAAAGAGAACACAATTTCTGGAGCCAAACAGCTCAGTTCTCATTCTAGCCTGCCCATCTACTTACTACAGGACTTTGGCAAATTTCTTAGCCTCTCTGTTACTTCTGTTACTTATTTTCCTCATTTCTAAAATGGATATAACACCTCCCTCAAGGAGTGTTTGAAAAGATTGACTAATTTAATGTATATAAAGAACATAAGAATGTCTGAAACAAAGTAAGTGCTTCATCAAGTCTTAGCTATTATTGTCACTGCACTGAGGAAAAGTAAAAGAAAAATATTACTTTAGAGATCTGGATACAAAGGAAAGGGTTACCTGTTTTTGTGTTGGACCTTGTTTTGAAACATAACCAAAGGAGAAGAGCCATGGGAACTAAAGGGGAAAAAAACAAAACCTTTAGTCATATTTTTTTAAATTCATAGAAAATACTTCTATAGGTTTAATTTCATAAAAACTTACTTACTTTTATGAGAAGTTGCCTTCCAATGCCAAACCTCACAAAGAATAAAAAGAAGAGTCCAGCAAACATCAGCTTAATAACAGAAGTGATGCCTCCCACAGTTACATAAGCAGCATACTGAACCTAGATGAAGAATATAAAATCAGGATGTTATGCCTTTCTTAGACCAAGTAATACAAAAATGTTAGCTACTAATAACTTACTCTATAGTCAGAAATATCAAATGAAAGCAGTTTTCACTTTATGAATGTGTTATGTTCTAAAAGCTTGTTCAGAAAACAGACACTAGAGGGACATTTTTTAAAAGGAATTGTTGCAAACAATAATTAGCTCCCCCTCCTTGAATACAATATGAAATGTTCATAATCATATACCTGAGTTTAACAATTATACATTATAGAATGTATACTCCACTTACAACCTGTTTGAGAAATTCTTTTTTAACTTGAAATAGTTTCAAGTCTGGGCAGTGGGAATAATGACTTCTCTCACCAGTGGAGTAGGATGGGACTCCAGAGGTAGCAAGGACAGAAGAGAGAAGAACCCAGACACCTCCATAAGCAACAGAAAGTATTCTAGCAGCTCAAACTCTCAACAGGACTGTTGGGTGCTTACAACACCAGGATTTCCTGCACTGAACTTGCTTCTACTGTCTCAAGTAAAAAACATATCCAGAAGGTCAGATCTGAATTGTGGGAGGAAGCTATTACCACCCCCATAAAATGCAAAATGCTTTACACTACTAATTCTTTATGCTCCCAGAAACTGAAACATTCACTATTCAACTCTTTCTTTTTTTGGATTTATAAACATAAAAATCCTACATTAAACTGATAGAAGAACTGAAACAAACTAGAATACTCTTTATTAAAAAATAAATCATATACACTTACAGGTGACTGCTCTAAATTTTCATGCAAGTAACGCTGAGTCCGCTTCACAACAGACACATCTGCTCCCAAGAAAGGAATGGAATAACTGCTGAGTTCTCTGCAGTAAGATATTGGCCACCTGCAAGACAGACCCATGTTCCATCTTTTCCATTTACAGTGACCACAACTTTAACTGGTAAATTTCTGAATAAAAACTTTAACTCTTGCTGAGGCAATTAATGATAACAATAATGATGGCAGATCTGCTCTTAATTAAAATTTACTTTAGTATTCGTCCTTTGTTCTTTACACTTGCACCCAAATAAGTGACAAGTTGCTGCTGCTGCTGCTAAGTCACTTCAGTTGTGTCGGACTCTGTGCGACCCCATAGACGGCAACCCACCAGGCTCCCCCGTCCCTGGGATTCTCTAGGCAAGAACACTGGAGTGGGTTGCCATTTCCTTCTCCAATGCATGAAAGTGAAAAGTGAAAGTGAAGTTGCTCAGACATGTCCGACTCTTAGCGACCCCATGGACTGCAGCCTACTAGGCTCCTCTGTCCATGGGATTTTCCAGGCAAGAGTACTGGAGTGGGGTGCCGTTGCTTTCTCCGAAGTGACAAGTTAGAACACTAGTATTCTTCATACCATGGGCACTTAACACATACATAATTTAACCATGTTCTGTACCCCAACAATTTCCCCAGATAACAATAAAAAGAACACTCATTTCAATGGCCAAACTCTGAGTTCAGGGTTCTCACATGTAAACACTATTAATATATTTATTAATATACATAAGATCATCACATTTTTATTGCATAAAATTTAACTGATGTTTAATTTTGATACTGATGGTGAAGAGTCATAAAACTAATTTTTCCCAGAATCCAAATGTATTATTATATATGAAGTAGTTAAACTTAGTGTAACATATTAATTATATTTTATTTATCTTTGAAAATAACAGTGAACTCACTATAAAAGTCTCCAGGCTTTTTTAATAGCATATGTTATTAACAGTCAGATAAACAATAATATGCTTAGATAAACTGAAGAACAGATTTTGTGATAATATACCTTCTTTTCAATTTTGGTCCAACAATTGGGACAGGCTTCATATCTGACTCATTTCGTAGTTTTTTCAAATTACTCTTATCTCCAAAACCATAAACTGCTGACTTCCAGGTACCATCATGAATGGACAAGCCCTAACAAAATAATTCAAGAGTTAAAGAAACATGTAAACTCATACAACACTGTAAATCAACTACACTCAAAAAAAATTAAAATATTAAGAAATATGTCTTAAGGGATAATTACTAAAATGTAAAACCAAGTCATTTCTAATTAGTACAAAGAACATTTCATCTTATTTGAGCAAGGCATAATCTCTAATTCAATAATCTTGAGATGAATTTTTATGACCAGATAAGCAGCAGTAACATTCATTAGTACAATCATATTCACTGTTTACACCTTTTTACATACTACATATTTACAACATATGTCCTTTTTTCTTTCCTCCTACCATTATTTATATTTTTTTTAACAAGCCAGTGAGTTTCACTTCATCATTTTCACTTAACTATCACTGATTGCTTTAAGCAGGAAAAAAGAAATTATAAAACCATCAGAAGATTCATGTTTTCACATAATAGCTTTGATGAAACTGAAAGGTAGAGAGATACCAATCTAACTTCCATTTTGTTACAGATTAATCACTTCTGTTTTGCTAAAACTAAAACAGAGCTAAAAGTCTTCTGAGTTTAATTTGTGAAACTGTTCTCAATCTGCGCCTAGCCAATTTGACCTATTTGCAAAGATTTCTTAAAATCAGGGGAAAACGGATTTTTTAAAAACCTAAGAGTATCTTCTTATACAAATAAGCCATTAAAAAGACAAAAATTACATCTCATTTAAAAAACCCTTTATTTTGCTAAAAAATAGAAAAGTGCACAGAACATAAAAGCATAATTTAATGTAATTATGAGGCTAACATCTATTTAAGCCCAGAAAGTCCTCCTCCTTTCCTGCCTTTGTGATAATCAAGAAAAATTCTTTTTTTTTTTTTAGTCTTACCACCTAAGAATTCATTTCTAGACAGTGTAGTAAATTTTGCCTGTTTCTAAATTTTATAGAAATGGAATCATATAGTGTATATTTCTTGAGTTTTGCTTCTTTTGTTCAAAACTGTGATGTCAGGATTTATCATGTGTTAGAAATACCTTTTTACTCTGCAGCTGACCTTAACATTTTCTTAATGGTGTCTTTGATTAAAAAATACTCAATTTAAAAATTTTAAATGTATACAAAAATACTATATAGCATATTAGAAATTTGCTTAGAGAAATTTTATAAGTTTTCATCACAAGAAAAAAAATTTTAACTAAGTGTGGTGATAGATATTAACTAGTGGTGATCATTTTGTAATGCATACAAATACTGAATACTGTTCTGTTGACCTATTGCTATCTCCCTGACAATATTACATTCTGACTTGATATTCAAGAGCATTGTTCTACCTTATTCTCCTTTAAGAAAGTGTTGCCTATTTTTAGCCCTCTGCATTTTCATACACATTTTAGAACTAGTTTGTCAAGCTGCACACTAAAAGAAAACAAGCCAAAAAAAAAAAAAAACCTGTTTGGGATTTTGATTGGAATTATACGGGATTATAAATCAATTGAAGGAAAACTGACATCTTAATAAAATCGAGTATTCAAATCCATGAATATGGTGGATTCTCATATTTTCTTGCTTTCTTTAAGATCACTCAATAACATTTCATAGTTTTCTTCACAGAACTCTGATACATTTTGTATCACTTATTCTTAAGTATTTGATTATTTTAATGTTTTAAAGTTTTGGCTGCAGTGGTTCTTCGTTGCAGTACACAGGCTTCTCAAGTTGTGGTGTGCGGGCTTCCTTGTTGTGGGGGCCGAGCTCTAGAGCACACAGCCTCAGTAGTTGCTATGCATGGGCTCAGTTGCCCTGTGTCAGTCATGTGGGATCTCAGTTCCCCAACCAGGGATTGAACCCACGTCCCCTGCATTGGGAGACAGTTTCTTGACCACTGGACCATCAGGGAAGTCCTCTAAAGTTCTTGATTTTTTAATGCTACTATAAATGGTTTCTTTTTCAAAACAATTCATTTTCTAACTGTGGCTGGTATATAGAAATGCAACTGATTTTTATATTTCTGCTTTCTATTCTAGTCTTCTAGCAATAATAAAGACTCGAGTGGAAATAAACAAAGAAAAGAAAAACAATAAAGTCAATGAAACCAAAGCCGCATCTTTAAAGAAATCCATCACACTGAAAAACCTTTAGCTGGACTGACAGAGAGAGAGAGAGAGAGAGGGAAAGGGCTCAAATTACTAAAATCAGGAATGAAAGAAGTGGCATTACCAATCTTACAGAAAGAAAAAGGAGCATAAGGAAATACTGTGAACAGTTGTATGCCAAACAAATTAGATAACCTAGATGAAATGAACAAATTCTTAGAAAGATACTGTTATGGATCAAATTGTGTCCCTGCCCCAAATTTGTATGTTGAAGGCCTAACCCTCAGCACCTCAGAATGTGCCTTATTTGGAAATATGGTTGTTGCAGATTTAACTAGTTGAGGTCATACTGGAGGAGGTGGACCCCCAACCCAAAATTACTGGTGTCCTTATACAAAGGAGAGATCTGGACACGCACACACATCATGTGAAGATGAAAAAGAGGTCTGAGTGATGCCTCTAGAAACAGAGGACACCAAAGAGCCCCAGCAAGCACCCAAAGCTAGGAGAAAGCCTGGGGCTCCCTCAGTCCTCGGAAGAAACCAAGCCCGCCAGCATCTTGATCATGGACGTCCAGCTTTCTAGCTAGATCAGACTGCTAGCTAGATCTAGACTTCTGCCTGAAGCACTGTCTCCCTTGTTTAAGCAACCCAGTTGGTGGTACTTTATTATGGCAGTCCTAGGAAACGAACACAGACACAAACTACCAAAACTGACTTGGGAGTATATGCAAAATCCTAAAAACCTGTAACAAGTGAAGAGACTGAATTCTTGTTATCTCTTCACTGATTTCTAGTGTACAATTTCTAGACTGTAATAGTATTATAGCCTGAAACATACTCTAAAACAGCGACTGGCACGCTATTTCTGTAAAAGGTCAAACTAAGTATTTTGGGCTGTGTAGGCCACATATGGTCTCTGCTACACATTCTTCGTTTTCCATTATAGCTCTTTAAATATATTAGAATTATTCTTAGCTTGCAGCCATGTAAGAGCAGGCTGTGGGCTGACACCTGTACTGGAGGTATGAAAGTCGTTATATAGCATATATGGAAAACCTGCATCATCGTGGGAAGATGTACTAGACAGCACTGTCTTGAGAATATGATTTCAATCCTCTGAAATTCTTTGAGTCTTGCTTTGTGATCCAATACATTGTCTATGATTCAATTTTTATGTAAAGTAATAAAGCTTAAGGGGAAAAGCGGGAGAAGCAGCAGGAGGAAACCAATTCTGGGCCAAGGGATGCTTCTTCAAGGGAGTTATCTTTGTCCATCCTTGGGAAATTAAGGCTCCATATTTTGCTTTAAGGGGAGTGAGAAGGAGCTGCATTGAATATGATGTTTTCAAATCTTTGGTCCTGATCAAGCCCCAACTTAGAGTCCTTATAAAAACAGGACTTAACAATATTTATTGAGTGATTATTAACTGCCAACCACTGTTCTGATTTATATTCATTGACTAACTTCATCTTCATAACAATTATATGAAGGAGACAGTATTATCATTTTGTGTTACAGATCATCTCCTGCTGCTCTTTCAAGAAGCCTCTGCTTTTTGGCTCTAATTATTTTCTCATTATCTCCCTGTAGTGGACATCTGTTTTTGTCAGTTCTACACTGGTCCCCTGCAGGGAATTTTTAATTCTGCTACCCTGTCTTCTACTTACAAAACTCTCTTTCCTATTTGGAATTTGTTCCATGGTGTTCAGAAGGGCTTGGCCCTATGATTCCCCCTCCAGAGGCCCATGACCCAGGCCTGAGCTATCTGCTGCTGCTAAGTCGCTTCAGTCGTGTCCGACTCTGTGCGACCTCATAGACGGCAGCCCACCAGGCTCCCCCGTCCCTGGGATTCTCCAGGCAAGAACACTGGAGTGGGTTGCCATTTCCTTCTCCAATGCATGGAAGTGAAAAGTGAAAGTGCAGTCGCTCCATCGTGTCTGACTCTTTGCGAGCCCATGGACTGCAGCCTACCAGGCTCCTCTGTCCATGGGATTTTCCAGGCAAGAGTACTGGAGTGGGTTGCCACTGCCTTCTCTGTGGGCTATCTGAGTACTCCATTATACCCCAGGTCTCACTGTTTGGCTCAAGAATGACCAAATAACCCAATACTTGAGTAATCTTCCCTAATTTTGCATACTCAAACTCTGCCAGCTGTTTCTGGGAGATCATGAACCTTAAGTACAATGTGTATCTGTGGCCGCCAGCACTTCCCCACCATTGTGAGAGCCTACACTGAGGAATACAGAATTACTGAAGAGACACGAAGAGGACAAGGGGTAAAGATGAGTTCTGATAACATCCAGAACATCCAGATCCAGCCACACTGTTTACCTGCAGACATTTGGTTACAAGAATCAGTAAATTCTTTTCTATTTTGTTTAAACCAGGCTGAGTTGGCTTTCTATAACTCATGTTCCCCAGAGTTCCAAGCATGTCTTTCATTCTCATTTCTGTGGTTTTGTTTTAGGTTGCTGCCTCTCATCTTCCAAATGCTATTCACTTTTCAAGGTTCAACTTAATTAGGCCTTTATGAGGCACTCTCAAATTACTCAGTCCCACTATCACTTCCCTTCCCTCTCATACTCTAGCAGATATTATTTGTAACACAAATTTTAGCGTGTTTTACAGAGTTCTTTGTGTTCACCAATCTGAACCCATAATCCAAAGGAACAGACCATTACTTAAAACGTCCACTACACCATCCCACAGTCACATCTTGATTAAACTGTCTTCTCCCCCTTATCTATACCTCCTCACACCAGCCTTTAGAATTCAGTCCATATCCCCGCTTCTCCAAAAACTCCATGATTTCTGGCCTCCCAGGTAGATGTATTCCCCAGTCTCAGAATCCTTCAGTATTTCACCTGACCTCTTTGATAACAATTCTTGTCTCCTGCTAGTCTAAGTTATTACCTCTTTAAGGGTTTGCATGTTGTTCCTTTATACGTCACACTATCTTGCACTATTACATATACTTGCATTACACAACACCTGAAATACTGAGTATTTGTTTTAAAGAGAACAAATATTTATGAAGCCTCAAGTATAGACACAGAATTGGGTTAGGTACTATTGGCAATAAAAGTACTACCACAAAACATGGTCCTATCCCCAAAATGCAATTATCTTATGTTCCCAAATAGACCATAAATTCAGTAAGATTACATTTACATCATATATTTCCTGTAGGGCCACAAGAGCATCCAACTCTAAGTTAGGCACATAATAAAAATGCACTGATTTGCACTACGGTGATAATTTTCTAGGGTGACAACATTTCACCACATAACAATGACAAATGCTTAGTGTTTGGATGAAGATAGCTCATTCTAATACAATGAATTGTGCAACTGTTTTAAATAAATTCTATTTTAAGTCAAAATAATTCTCAGCAACCTTTAATTTTTAAAATTAAATATAGTGACTTCCATGCACTAAAAATTACAATTGTGTATACAATTTAATTACTCTAAATCTTTTTAACAGGCACGTATCATTTCCAAAATGTTTTTTCATATTAACATAGAAAACATGTGACAGACAAAAACTAACCTCAGGTCCTGAACATATGGTCAGGAAACTTTCCACAGCAGTCAGTGTACCTAAAAGAGGAGGAAAATGGTAAAAGTAAAATCAAATAAAAATCTATTAACCCAGGACAAATAATAATAAGCTATACCTATTCATTTAGGAAACATTTTTATTAAGCTTATAACTGATATAATCAGGAAAATCTGTGCTTTAACAGTATTATTAGGTTACTGTAAACAGATTTAAGCAGCAGCTAAAGCCAGAAAAATTATCAGAAAAAAAGTACTTTAACATAAACTAACTGCTGGTACACACAAAATGTTTTCTAGCAGTCAAACTGACACTGCAAAAAATCTCTTCCAGTAAGGCAACAATTTAGCTCATTCATTCTGGAAGCCCACCAGTTCTCAAAACTACACCTATGGGAATTCTTCCATTTTCCAATATGAAAGCTTTCAAGAAGGCTCATTAGTAGTGACTTATAATAAATGTTGGAGAAGGCAATGGCACCCCACTCCAGTACTCTTGCCTGGAAAATACCATGGGCAGAGGAGTCTGGTGGCCTGCAGTCCATAGGGTCGCTAAGAGTTGGACAGGACTGAGCGACTTCACTTTCACTTTTCACTTTCATGTACTGGAGAAGGAAATGGCAACCCACTCCAGTGTTCTTGCCTGGAGAATCCCAGGGATGGGGAAGCCTAGTGGGCTGCCATCTATGGGGTCGCAGAGAGTTGGACACGACTGAAGTGACTTAGCAGCATAATAAATGTACAGAAACCCTACCAAAGTGGGCCTTTGTGATGGCTTATTAAATACTGAAAGTAAGGCTGTTTAATTGAGATAAAAATGTAGACAGTAAAAATAAAAGTAGAAAACCAAAGCCAGGAAAAAAGAGGAGAAATCAATTATATTAACCATGAGGACTAACATACATGTAGAGTGGTTAAGAATTTAATTAGTCTTTGAGCTTATTGAGAGCAGTAAGGCAAAAGAAAAACATAATGGGCTAGCGAATTCTCAAAACGTGATAAAATGAAATACATCCATTTCTTAAGAGACAGTATTCCCAGTTTTAATTCCAAGAGAAAATTAAAGCATGAGGCCTTTGAAAGCTGACAATGAGTAAGGTAATGAATAACTATGTCATCCATGACGATGTTACACCAGAGAAGAACTAAAGCCACATAAACATCTTAACACAATGAAAGCAGTAGCCAACATCATACTTAATAATGAAACACTAGAACCATTCCTAACAAAGAGAAGGGCATAAATTGAGCAACTTTAAAATATCTGACAAAACCAAAAATAGATCATTAAAGTCTAGCTCACTGGAGAGGATTCTGAGAGTTAAGAGAATGTGGCCTGAATATATGGCTCTGTGATCTAACCCTACGCACAGGAAGAACATGCACCACCTAATACGTATGTATGTAATAAAATGTGAACCACGTGAATTAACAATTAGTTGGGGTATTTGCTAAAATGCTGACTCCTTGGTTTCAGTATTGAGAAAAAGTTTTAAAACAAATCTCAAAGTAGTATTTCTCCTTTAAAAGTAAAAAAGGACCTATCCAAAATAACAACTACTAAATATTTAAGAATAACCTCAATGGGAAACATGTAGGAACATCATGAAAAACAGTCCAAGCTTTTTTAGTAAATGAAGATTTTTTAATAAATGTAAATATACTAGATCCACGGGTTGGGAGACTAAGTATTCAATTCATGCCCTTTTCTTTATTAGGAATGGTTCTAGTGTTTCATTATTAAGTATGATGTTAGCTGCTGCTTTCTGACATTCACTATGTTAAGAAAATATTCTATTCCTCAATTTCTAAAATCTAAAATCAGTAAATGGTATACATGTGCATTACATGTGTTGAGCTTCGGTTTCAAAGCTACCTTTCTAACATAAACTGGAACACATTCCATCTTTTTAAGCTCTAGAATGGTTTATACAGAACTGGATTTATGGGCTTCAGATCATCTTCTAAAAGGATTTTTTTGTATATATATGACATTAGTAACTTCCATTGTTTTACTACATTAGTAATTTTTCCCATTCTTATTGTCTCCATTTTTATACATGAGCTAAAAAAAAAAAAGACATCAAAAACTTTGTTCAATACTTCCTAGCTTCGTTCATTAAAAAATTAAAACTTTTCAATTTAGTATGATACTTTAAGATATAGTAATTCCTAAACAAAGCAAGTTTGAATTTATAATGCTTGCTAAAAGATTTTTCCACAACTAGATTTCCACAACTATAACCATAACTAGATTCAAAAAATGGAGAATTCCTTCTTTTAGAACACTTATAGTACTATCCATACCTCAAAAACCAACAGTGTCAGTAGCATTTTCTAACATGCAGTTATATTAAAACAAAGTATGTGTTTTAATATTACCCATTAATAATTATGTTTCTTTTCCCAAGCAGATTTGAGTTCATCACAATTACCAACATGAAATTACTCTATTTTAAATTCCATTATTGCTTATTGATCAATAATTACCATTCATTTTATTTCTGGTATATATTACTCCCAGATCTGCTGGAATGGAGTCAAAGCCACTGCTTCCAATGATATAAACCCCCTTTTCTGCAGCTTTCTCATGATACTTCCAATACATTAGTTCCAGAAACTAAAGATTCAAGACAAAAGATCTAAATCAGACCTACATAGAAACATCTAGAACAATAATAAAAAACAAAGCAATTAAAAAGCAAATTTAAATTTAAACAATTTAAAAAACAAAGCAATTAAACTGTGAAAACGCTAAGATGCCTCTGCAGTAAAACATTAACTGTGAAAATAGTCGGCACTTATTCAGCAAACATACCTACTCTGTTCCAGGTGAGAGATATGCTGATCTGAATTAATTCATTTTTTAGAACTATTTTTAAATGTAAAAGTAATTGCTATTATGAAAAATTAATATAAAAGTATACAAAGAACGCCAAACAAAGCTATCCCAAATCACATCTTCCTGATGAACATCATTACAAACATATATCTGTGCACATATGTAAACAGAAAGATAAGAATGGTCAGAAAGGAGGGGATGCAAGAAGGTAATAATGTCTGTTCAAATTCTTTTGCCTGTTTTTCAATAATTACTTTTTTAAAACAATTTTAGATTTACAGGGAAATAATTGAGTAGTAGAGTGTTCCTAGGCACTCTGTACTCAGCTAACCCTATCATTTCATCTTTCACATTAATGTGTTATAATTAAAGAACCAATCTTGATACATTATTACTAACTGAAGTCTATACTTTGTTCAGGTTTCCTTTGCTTTTACCTAATGTCCTCCTTCTATCCAGGATCTCATTCAAGATACTGTTCTACATTTAGCGGTCATGTCTTCTTAGGTTCCTCTGGCTGTGACGGTTTCTCAGACTTTTCTAGCTTTTTATGACCTTTACAGTACTGCCCAGGTACTTGGTAGAATGTCCCTCTACTGGAATTTATTTCATGATTTTCTCATTACTATAGTGAGGTTATAGGTTTTGGGGAGGAAGATCACAGGAGTAAAGTGCCATTTCATGATGTCATATCAACAGTACATACTATCTCACAAATATATGGTTACCAAAGCAGGAGGGAGGGTGGGAGAGAGGGATAAATTAGGAGTATGGGATTAAAAGATATATCACTAATATAAAATAGATAAACAATAAGGATTTACTCTATAGCACAGGGAACTATATCCTATAATGGAAAAGGATCTGAAAATACATATAGCTGAAACACTTTGTTATACGTCTGAAACTAACACCATATTGTAAATTAGCTGTACTTCAATTAAAAGAAGAGAGTACATACTATCAACATAATTTATCACTGTTGATGTTGACCCTGAATACCTGGCTGAGCTAGTGTTCTCCAGCTTCTCCACTGTAAAGCTTGTCTTTTCCATACACTGGAAGGAAGTGACTGTGTGCAGCCCACACATAAGGCGGCAGGTGTTATGTTTACCCTCCTTGAGGGCACAGAAGCTACGTGAATTACACGGAATTCTTTTGCACAGGAGATTTGCTTGTTTCCTCCCTTGCCCTTTTTTTAAACTGAGTTACTTAAATTTGCTTTTTCGGTGTACACACTTTCTGGATCACTATTAGGTTTTGATACTACATTCATAGTGTTTTACAAGGTAACTTGGAAGCTTTTCACCATTTTCTTTGTTCTAGAATATTTTAAGTAAGAGTCAGTTTTTCTTACATTCCTGCTTCTGACTTCTTGCATCAGTCTTGGTAATTTACACTTTCTCAGCACTTTCCAGTATCACCAACTGATAAGCTCTCAGTATGTATATACTATACTGGAACACTGATGACAGGACTGAGATTCTAGGAGCATAGGAGATTATAGTTATAAAGCAACTAGTGTAGCTTTGTTCTTCTAATACTCCACTCCCTGCAGTCAGGCAAACCTCATTTCAAGTCCTAGCTTTTCAACTTAATGGTTGTATGACTCTGAGCAAGTTTTATTTTAATTAATTCTGTTTACAGCATGCAGTAGTTATATAAATCAACACATACTATACACAAAGGCTTTGAAAGAAATCAGACTGTTGGGAACAAATTCAGAAAAAATGAAGCTATGCTCTCCTTCAAGCTTTTATTGAAATACCATCTTTAAATGCTAGGGAGGAATCATTACCTTCTAAAATATGTCCGCAAAATTGCACCATTTTTCATGTGAACAGAAGTTGTATTATTAATTCTGTTCTCTTTTCATTTTACATACCTGAGGTTCTCCAGAGATGTCAATACAGCTAGTTCCATTTTCAATACATGCTTTTATTACAGGTTCTCCATAAAATCGGTACTGAGAGAATAAAGAAAACCAACAATTTACTCTTAGTTGGCAAGCTTAAATGAAGGGATACCATTGAGTTCTGGAGGTACAGTCTTGGTTATCAAGAAATCAAATATTAATAGTCTAAATAGAAAATTAGAAAATAATATAACTGCCATATACTGACACTCACAATGTAAATTAAGGACTGATGGAATTCTCTCTAACTTAAGATAAACTCGGAAGTTTCACAGAATCAGTGACTCATTTGAGCTCACTTCTGAAGAACAGTAAGGCTTTGCCAGATCAGGAACGACCCTAAGTGCCCTGCCATCAAGACTGAGCTTTATCTTTTCTGCATTGCTGAGCCCTCCTGGAGGATCTGAAATAGGACAGTGATGAAAAATTTATAGCACAGGCATATCACTCTGCCTGTGGCATTAGAAAACAAAACTTATGGCAAGTAAGAAATGAAGGACAAAGCTAAGGAAGGGGAAGGATTTACTAAGGGTGAGATATACTTAAAAGAAATGATCTGACTTCCTGATTAGCAGGACATGGAGGCCAAAAACCAGTGGCTGTATTAGACAAAATAAAGAAAAACAGGATGAAGAGGTTTGGAAGGGATAAGTTTAATATTGGACACAGTAGATAATCTGAGTGATTTTATCTCCCAAACTATTTGTTGCTCAAACTCAAGGAATTTCACATTTTAAAACTATACAATAGTTAATATATCAGTCAGTCCCATTTCAAAAGAAGCATGATGAATTTCTCCTTTTGAGGGTAGGGTAGGAGAAGAACAAGCTCCTCTGCTTCTCTCATTCCTCACAGCAAAAGATGGAGAATGGAGATGGTCTGCTTCCTCTAGACTTTAAGAAACAGGTAAAGGGACACTTACAAGACAAGACAGGGCACTGCAGGGACGGACCGTTTCACGTAGCTTATAGGTTCCTCTCTACCTAACTCCCCAGCCTTCTCTCCCCCTTCTTAAAAACAGCAAACAACACTGGAATGACAGGACTGGGAGAGTGTGTTTAAGTTCTAGTTCATCCTCTGCCACTAACCAACACTAAAATTACTGAAGCACTTCACCTCTGAGGCAACACAGCACAGCGGAACAAACCAGGGCTTTCAAGGCACCAAGACCTAAGTTCAGATTTTAAAATCCATCATCTACTAAATCGTACGAATTTATTTACACATCATGGACATGGATTACTATACTAATACACATTTTTAAACATACATAAAAGTCAAAGCTCTATTTTCTTCCTGTACTCAATGGATCATCTTAGGTAATATTGACACACATCCATTTGAAACTCATTTAGTGACTTCCTTGGCCTCCTGATTATTTTACCCCCAAATATCTCAAGTTACTTATGTCAGAATCACCTGGGCCCTCATTAAGCCTGCTGGTTGTTCAGTCCCACCCCAATGCCCTCCAGTAAGAAGTTTTCTGGGGTAGACTCCAGGAACCATCATTATAAATAAGCCTCACTGGTGACTCCAATGTACATTAGAGGTAGAGAATTGCCTCCCTAGACATTCTCCCCAGAAAATCTCACCTACTTTCTGGATTTCAATTAAAATATGTATGCTGATGACTTCCAACTCCTGTCTTCAGAGCTGCTCACTGATGAAGTTGCCTCATCTGCAGCTTCTGTCATGAAATTCAGGATCCACAAAAGCACAGAACATTTGGCAAAACTAATTTCTCTTAGGTTTCATTTTCCTTCCTCTATTTTCTCTTCATCTTGATTTCATCACTTATTTACAGAAAATAATTTCATTATAATTCCATTACATATTTCCTGTCTTAACTTAAAAATATCTAGCATACACCTCAGTTTCAATACATCCAAAATCAGATTCATCATCTTTCTCTCAAAAGCAGTTTTCCCCTCTCCACTTCTGAGCACAGAAGACCATAGAGAATAATGCTTAAAAGTATTCACTCAGTCATTTCTGTCTATTTTGACATACCGCTTGTTTATAAATGCCTGATTAGTTCCACAGATATCATTTAGTTCTCACGAAAGAGACCCTCACAAAGTAGAGACATGGGTGTTAAAAAATACCTTCAAAGAAACAAATTATGACACCAAAACTAGCAAACTGGCATCTACCCTGGGAGAATAATCCATATTACAAAGTAAAAACAAGCTTCAGAGCAGCGGTTAAGGAGCAGAATGTTTTGGAGGCAAAAAGCTAGAGAAGACTATAAACCGTCCGACTGGAAACATCCAGAAGGTAATTAGATCCAGTTTAAGGGGTATGTTTTCAGTGGAAATAAGTTAATGTGGGCATCATCAGCATACAGACGGTATTGAAAGCTATAGATTTCTAATCTTTCTGACTACGACCCTAAGAAATTCATTTCACATAGTGACTCCATACACAAATGTTACCTGACATGAAAGCTTCATGAACCAATATTTACCTTTATTATGTGTAATTCATCCTATTTTCTACTTCAGTCTATCTGATTATTTTCTTTGTACTGCCTAGTCTTAATCCACTGAATTGATTTCACAAGGTTTAAAAAATAGTGGCCCAGTTACACTTTCTGTTTGGGGTAATAAAAATGTTCTGTAAATAAAGTGCTGATGGTTCTATAAGACTGTGAATGTACTTAATGTTACTAAAGTGTACACTTAAAAATGGTTAAAATGCTAAATTTTATGTTATATACATTTTACCACAATCATAATCACATTTAAAAATGGTCCAGCAAATGTAAACAGAAAAGAGTTTCTAAGGCTTAAGCTCTGAGGCCTCTGGCATTCACAGGAGGATAAAAAGCTAGGGGGCGGGGGAGGGGGACTAGGAAAGGGCAAGAATTTAGAAACTAAATGAAGAAAGGAAAAAGTGATCAACTGGAACAAATGCTGAGAGGTTTGACTAAGATGAGCAATGGGAACTGACAACTGGATCTGACAGGACAGGGATGTTGGCAGAGTAGTTTCATTGAAGGCCGAAGGATAAAAGCCTGACAAGACTGGAGAGAGAAGAAGGTGAGGAAGAGGAGACAATAAATAGAGAGAACTCTTTCAAGGAGTTTTGCGCAGAAAAATGTGAGTAAGGGTATGTAGAACTTAGGGAAGTTTTTCTTTAAATGAGAGATATAATCCCACATTTGTATGTTGAGAGGAATAATCCATCAAGATGGAAAATTTGATGATAACAAGAACACATGTAACTATAAACCTGTAACTATAAAGTCTTTGAATATGGTGCCCAACAGAAGCAGGGGCAGTTTTTCCTTATAAAAGGAGGTAAGGCAAAGTCAAGGTATAATGCAGGGAAGTAGGGAGTATAAATTCTCCCAACAGGTAGGGAGACACGGAGGGAGAAAGGGAAGGAGAAAGAAAGAAAGAGACAAAGAAAGGAAGAAAGTTACCAGGTAAGTGAGAAAAAAGGAAAAAAGGAATGGGATGTCAAAAGTATGAGAAAAAAGAAGTTATAAAACTGTTGCTTCAGAGAATAGAAGAGAAAATAGCCTAGGGAAACAGAACTGCGGGAAGTACTGAGACTGCACATGAGGTTTGTAATCACATATTTTAAGTGGGACCAGTCAGCATCACGATGCATTTTTCCCCAGCCACACTGGGTTACACATGTTCAGGTAAAGAGTAAGCAGGGAGCTGGACCAATCAGGGCTCGGATCTTTCCAGAGTATGGGGAGGGAGGGACAAGTTCGTTTGAGGATGTATATAAGACAGTGATTCAAGCAACATATCACAGAGCCATATTCTAAGCTAGTCAAGAACAAAATAAATTGAAATAAACAACAGAAACATATTTTATGACAATCAAAAAGTTTCTGGTTTCACTTAACAAAATTATGAACAATTTCCTAAATGCTTTGACAATTAGGATTGCTTCCTCTGATCAGTAAATGTCACCAACATTCACCATGTTACACAGACCACAAGTATCTCTTTCTCATTCAGGCCAACAGCAGCTGCTTGAGGTTCTCTTGTCAGAATATCTGGACTCAACCACTTCTCTCCCCGTCTAACACTCCTACCCTGTCCTTGGCTTGCTTGCATCATTCTACTCTTGGTTCCCTACCATCTATTTTTCCTCTCAGAAGCCAAAGAATTTCAAAACCATAAATCAAATTATGTCAACCTGCTTTCAATCGTTCAGTAACTGTCATATTTAGAAGAAAAATCCAAACCCCCAACCTTGACCTTTCAGACCTAACCACCTAGCTGCTGGGTATCTCTCCAATCTAACTCCTCACCTCTCTGCCCTGTTCACGCCCAACTACACTGGCCTCTCTCACATTCCTCCGTCTCTCCAAGAACATGCTCATCTCACGACCTTTGTGTTTGCTCTTCCCTGCAACCCCCTACCCTCCAATACACACAGAGTTTATTCCCTCACTGCATTGAGGTCTCTCTGCAAAGTAATACACACACGGTTTATTCCCTCACTGCATTCAGGTCTCTCTGCAAAGTTCCTATAGAGACCTTCCCTGACCATCCACCCAACAGAGACTGGTGTGCCAATCTTTTTCTCTCTCTTCCCTGTTGTATTTTTCTTCAAAGCACCTGTCACTTACCCACTATTATAACATATTTTTCTGTCTCCTCACTGGACTATCAGCTTCATGAGAGATTTTCTGTGTATTTTCTATATATATATTTCAATAAATATTTATTGAATACATGAATGAGTCCTTTTAAAACATCTTTCTTTGTACATGCATTGACATATACACTGTTATATAGCAGTACACAATGCAATTTTAAAAATAAATAAAAAGCAGATTGTGGGTACCTGCTCATTTTTCTAGTTAAGGGGCATATAGCACACAACAGTTATGTGTTGTAGCCACATGTAGCCACTAAATAAAACAGCAACAATCCTAGAGTCTAGTGTCACTCCCTCTTTCAGGAGACTTTGGTCATATTCATTTGCTTCTCGTGAGAAGTAAAAACTCCTCGTAAGGGGTTAACGTCCTGAATCAATTCTTCTGTTCCTTGCCCTTATGTTTCTCTGGAATACAAAATACCAGATTCTGCTAGAAATGAATAGATTTTTTTGTTCTGATACAAAGAAGGGCAGATTACTTACTGGGCCTACACAGTTGAGGACAACTGTTGCCTGTTTAGCCATTTCATCAAGTGAGGCTGGATTAGTGATATCACAAATTATTATTCCAACCTCAGATGACAGTGTCGGTCTTCCTGAAATAAAGAATAAATCGTTTTAGGCAAATCCCAGTATAGTATTAGATCTCCCAGATCTTCCTTTCATAATAACCAGTGATGGCAAACGCACTAAGAGCTAATTCTTCCTCTCAAACAAAACTGTTTTTAAACAGGTAATTTAAAAAAGGGAAAAGACTACGAGGTAAATGGAGTTAATACGAAGGGTTAATAAAACACATTGTTGTTGTTTAATTCCTAAGTCGTGTCCGACTCTTTGCGACCCCAGGGACTGTAGTCTGTCAGGCTCCTCTGTCCATGGGATTTCCCAGGCAAGAATACTGGAGTTGGTTGCCAGTTCCTTCTCCAGGGGATATTCCGGATCGAACCCCTGTCTGCTCCACTGTAGGGATTCTTTACCACTGAGCCACTGGGGAAGAAGCTCCCTAATAAAACAACTTAACGTTTAAAAGAAAATCTAACATAAGGAATGTGTAAATGACAACTCTATGTAAAATGCCAATTTTACAAGTTTTCAGAAGATGATTTTCCTGTATTCCTCTCCAGGAAGAATCATAAATGCAGTTTCTTATCAACTATTAAATAACTACATATGATAAAATTATCAGGTGGAAGGGAGTTAACATTAACATAATGAAACAAAAGAGGACTGAAGTGTAAAACACAGTCTAGGGAAGAACATTTAGGTTCATAATAAGGAAATAATTGGAATAAACTGAATCAATAGAGTACAAAGGTTTCATGAATCAAGGTGTATTCCCTGCAGTAACTTGATGTGTGCATTGTAAATGGTAGCCAACTAGGCTGTATCCGTACCATCTTCTTGAACAAAATAAAAAGGAGGAATTTTTAAAAGGAAATTTTAATAATCAAAGTATTTCTTCTGGAAAAGTAAAGACCAGAAAGCTCTTTGGGAAAGATTCTGTACTTGGTAGTGGTAGCAGGAGAATTGTAGAAGAGTCAGCCTACATGGTATCTCCTGTACAAACCACAAACAAAATAGGTTCCAAATTCCCACCGTAACAGGACTCTGTGTAGAATTAGCAGGAAGTGAGATGAAGCTTAAACAGAAGAATGAAGAATATCCCGAACTCTAACAGGTGCTGTTTGTCTGTATGAAGGGGCAGTAGGGTGGAAAATTAGTTAAAAGCAACCGACTCCTAACCTAAAGGTCTCCCTGCAACCCAAGGGCCATGGGTGTTTGTGTGTATGTGACTCTCTCCTCATCTGAATCCCAGCATTTAGAATAGGACCTGACATTTAAAAGACCACTCAATAAAAACATTTTTCAATCAATGCAGAAGGAGCAAGTAAATGCCCAAAACAAAACCACACCAAAAAAATTGGGGAAGGTTTAATAGAGGGACTGCTGGAGAATTCTTACACGCAAAAATGAAATTAAAAATTAAAACCACAACAATGTTATCATTAAAAGTCCTAAGCTTTCTCTCCCATTTCCAAAACGCGGCAGAGTACAAACAATGCTGAAGAAGCCAGTGCTCTACTGTTCTATCCGATCAAGTACCTAGAACTTCCAGCCCTGTAACGCTGGAAGCAGGGTACAAGGTACCCCTGGCTCTAGACGGGGAGGGAGCAGAAAGGAAAAACTAAAGTTCCTGTTTCGCCAGCGGGAGATTCCCTAAGGGAGAAACTGAAGGGGGGATTTCTCTCTTTTCGTTTTAGGAAATGGGGGAAAGCTCTGACATCATGTGAAGCATCGCTCTCTTCTTCCTGGCCTCTAGCAGGTTTGGGAACCTCGAGGGGCACCCAAGGGAGAGAAGCGCTCATTTAAGGCGACGGGAACCCCTCAGCCGGGAGAAGGAGGCTCGTGGGGGGTGAGAGCCGCGGCGGCGGGGCCGAGCCCAAGGTCCCGGGACGTCCCAGCCTGCCCCCTTTACCCAGCTTCATGGCAGCCCTCTCCAGCACTCGCAGCAGCTTCTCCCGGGAACGGCCCGCCACGGCCCAGGGCAGATGGGTAGTCCGCTCCGGGGACACCTGCTCCCGCGCCACCTCCTCGGTCACGAACTGGCCGGTAAAGCCAGAGGCGCCGAACACCACCAGGTGGAAAGGCCTCTGCTGGGTCGCCATGACGAACCCACAGCGACGCAAGGCCCGGGGCGGGCTGAGCCCACGGCGCCTGCGCCTCAGGCAGCGGCCACAGTACCGGGCGCAGCAACCGCCTCTGCCGCGGCCGCTGCGGTCTCTGCCGCCTGCACACCGCGCTCCCGAAGTCCCGCGCGCGCCGCCTAGCCACAGCCACGCCCCCGCCCCCGCCCACGTCGCCGGGTGCCCAGGGGGGCTGCCACGCCCACTCCTCACGTGTGTTCGCCAGAGCTGCCCGCGAGGGCTTTGTGCTTCCCAAGCTTCCCCGGTTGGCGGGAGTAGACGGTGGCTATCCTCCGATCCGTCGATGGTCTGACACAGCTCTGAATCCCTTAGGTGTCGCATCTTTTCGCTCCTCCGTAGGCTGCAGCCAGTTATTCCTTTTTTTTTTTTTTTTTTTGGCAAGAGGAGGCTGCTCAAAGCGAGAGTTTGCCAAAACATGATGGACTGCAAGGAGATCCAACCAGTCAATTCTAAAGGAGATCGCCCTGGGTGTTCTTTGGAAGGAATGATGCCAAAGCTGAAACTCCAGTACTTTGGCCACCTCATGCGAAGAGTTGACTTACTGGAAAAGACATGCTAGGAGGGATGGGGGGCAGGAGGAAAAGGGGACGACAGAGGATGAGATGGCTGGATGGCATCACCAACTCGATGGACGTGAGTTTGAGTGAACTCCGGGAGATGGTGATGGACAGGGAGGCCTGGAGTGCTGCGATTCATGGGGTCGCAAAGAGTCGGACACGACTGAGCGACTGAGCTGAACTGAACTGATGGATAGGAACTCTGCCCACGCCGAAAACCCTTATCTTTTTGTTTGTTTGGTTACGAAGCACATTACCTAGAGAGTGTCTGCTGAGCCAGGTGGAAGTGGAGGGTGGACACATGGGTCCCCCTCCCAGGGCCGACTCTGCAGCGCCCTCTGCCGCAGGCTCCGCCTCCACCGTCTGAGTGCCCTCCGGTCACCTGAGGGACGCCCCCCTTGGTGATGCAAAACACAGTCAATGGTGAAGCTCCTCTTACTAAGGACTATAGTCCAGGATACAGCCTCTCAGATGCCTCTGAGGAGCTATTCTGAAGAGGTGGGGAGAAGTCAGTATATATGGGACTTTAGTGAAGGGGAAGCAAGCACACATTTTGGCAGAAGGTTGCTGCTACTTCAGAGGCAGAGATGTCTCCGTTAATGATTTTAGTGCTTTTCTAGGTATGAGAAAATGTAAGAGATTGGGCTCATAAAATCTCCTACTATCTGAAGATCTGTTCTGCCGACTTTTCCCAGAACACAGAGTGGTTTTTTTGGGGGAGGGTGGGGGGGCTGTTGTTGAAGGTTAGTGATTGCAGAGGCTAGTGACTCCATTCTTATAGAACCAGATGGCAAGTGACAATTTTTAGTTGACTGTATGAATATGAAATAATAGCAGAATATATGACAAATCTTTATTTTTAAAAAGAGCTGTGGGGGGAGCTTCCCTGGTGGCTCAGTGGTAAAGAAATCACCTGCCAGTGCAGGAGACAGGGTTCCATAGCAACTAAGCCTATGCACCACAACTGTTGAGCCTGTGCTCTAGAGCCCAGAAGTGGAAACTACTTAGCCAACATGCGCTAGAGTCTGTGCTCTGCAACTAGAGAAGACAGTGCAATGAGAAGCCTTGGCACCACGACTAGAAGCCCCTGCTCTCAGCAACTAGGGAAAAGCCTGCACAGCAAGGAAGACCCAGGACAGCCAAAAATAAATAATTTTTTTTAAAAAAAAGAACCGTAAAATGCTTAAAAACACCTTACACATCTTAAATAGTCAATACATGTTAGTTATTGTTAATAGTAATAGCAATAATTATTGAGGAGTGGGTTTTTATGAATTATGGAGGAGGAAAGGGACCTGTACTTTTCACTTTTTAACCTATTTATACTTCAATAACTTTTGTTTTTATCTCTTTGACTGTGCTGGGTCTTAGTTGCCATATGTGGGATCTAATTCCCTCACCAAGGATCAAACCTGGGCCCCCTACATTGGGAGTGCATAATCTTAGCCACTGGACCACCAGGAAAGTCCCTAAACTTTTTGTTTTAAACAGGAAGTACATTACCTTTATAATCAGAATTTTTTAAAAAGGAACAGGAGCTGGCTTTGAGAAGGGGCTAGGGAGCAGCTGTGGGGATCACCCTGATCATTTGCAGTCCTGCCGCTGAGGCCAGTTCCTCTTGCCACCTGGATGGGATTTTTGGTCCACTGTTACACACAATAATATGAATGAATCTCATAAACACTAATTTGAATAAAGAAAGTTGGGTAAAGAAAGAATACATCTGTACGATTCCCTTTATTTGAATTTCAGAAGCAGGCAAAACCCATCTATGGTGATGGGAGTCTTGGAAGGATTTGCTCTTGTGTTGAGCAGTCCCAAGTACTGCATTTTGGACTCTTTTGTTGACCATAATGGCTACTCCATTTCTTCTAAGGGATTCCTGTCCGCAGTAGTAGATATAATGGTCATCTGAGTTAAATTCACTCATTCCAGTCCATTTTAGTTTGCTGATTCCTAGAATGTTGACGTTCATTCTTGCCATCTCCTGTTTGACCACTTCCAATTTGCCTTGATTCATGGACCTGACATTCCAGGTTCCTATGCAATATTGCTCTTTACTGCTTTGGACCTTGCTTCTATCACCAGTCACATCCACAACTGGGTATTGTTTTTGCTTTGGCTCCATCCCTTCATTCTTTCTGGAGTTATTTCTCCACTGATCTCCAGTAGCATATTGGGCACCTACTGACCTGGGGAGTTCCTCTTTCTGTATCCTATCATTTTGCCTTTTCATACTGTTCGTGGGGTTCTCAAGGCAAGAACACTGAAGCGGTTTGCCATTCCCTTCTCCAGTGGACCACATTCTGTCAGACCTCTCCACCATGCCTGCTCATCTTGGGTGGCCCCACAGGGCATGGCTTAGTTTCATTGAGTTAGACAAGGCTGTGGTCCTAGTGTGATTAGATTGACTAGTTTTCTGTGATTATGGTTTCAGTGTGTCTGCCCTCTGATGCCCTCTTGCAACACCTACCATCTTACTTGGGTTTCTCTTACCTGGTACCAGGGGTATCTCCTCACTGCTGCCCCTCCTGACCTTGAACATGGAGTAGCTCCTCTTGGCCTTCCTGTGCCCACGCAACCACTGCTCCTTGGATGGGGGGTAGCTCCTCCCAGCCACTGTCCCTGTCCCATCACTTCATGGCAAATAGATGAGGAAACAGTGGAAACAGTGTCAGACTTTATTTTTTTGGGCTCCAAAATCACTGCAGATGGTGATTGCAGCCATGAAATTAAAAGATGCTTACTCCTTGAAAGGAAAGTTATGACCAGCCTAGATAGCATATTCAAAAGCAGAGACATTACTTCGCCAACAAAGGTCTGTCTAGTCAAGGCTATGGTTTTTCCAGTAGTCATGTATGGATGTGAGAGTTGGACTGTGAAGAAAGCTGAGCGCCAAAGAATTGATGCTTTTGAACTGTGGTGTTGGAGAAGACTGTGGTGTTGAGAGTCCCTTGGACAGCAAGGAGATCCAACCAGTCCATCCTAAAGGAGATCAGTCCTGGGTGTTCTTTAGAAGGAATGATGCTAAAGCTGAAACTCCAGTACTTTGGCCACCTCATGTGAAGAGTTGACTCATTGGAAAAGACTCTGATGCTGGGAGGGATTGGGGGCAGGAGGAGAAGGAGACACAGAGGATGAGATGGCTGGATGGCATCACTGACTCGATGGACGTGAGTTTGAGTGAACTCTGGGAGATGGTGATGGACAGGGAGGCCTGGTGTGCTGCAGTTCATGGGGTCGCAAAGAGTCGGACATGACTGAGCGACTGAACTGAACTGAACTGAACTGAGCAGTCCCAGGTCAGCTCTTTTCTTTTTTTTAAATTTACTTTATTGAACTAGAGTTGATTTGCAATGTTGTATTAGTTTCTGGTGTACAGCAAGGTAATTTGCTATATATATATATATAAATATTATTTTTCATATTATTTCTATTATAGTTTATTATAGGATATTGAATATTGGTCCCTGTGATATATAATAGGATCTTGTTTCTTTATCTATTCTATATATAATAATTTGTATCTGCTAATCCCAAACTCCCAGTCCATCCCTCTCTCATTTCCCCTTCCCCTTGGCAACCACAAAGTCTGTTGCCTATATTTGTCTGCTTCTATGTCATAAATAAGTTCATTTGTGTCATACTTTCGATCCCATGTATAAATAATAGCATGGTATTTGTCTTTCTGGCTTATTACACTTAGCATGATAATCTCTAGGTCCATCCAAGTTGCTGCAAATGGCATTATTTCATTAATTTTTACAGTTGAGTAGCATTCCATTGTAGGTATGTACCATATCCTCTTTATCCATTCATCTGTTGATGGGCATTTAGGTTGTTTCCAGGTCTTGGCTATGGTAAATAGTGCTGCTATGAACATAGGGGTGCATGTATCATTTCAAATTATAGTTTTGTCCAGATATATGCCCAGGAGTGGGATTGCTGGATCATACAGCAAGTCTTTAGTTTTTTAAGGAACCTCCTTACTGTTTTCCATAGTGGTTACACCAATGTACATTCCCACCAACAGTGTAGGAGGTTTCAGGCTGTTCTTAAAGTAATCCTCTATCTGATTGATTTCCAAGGAATTCCTTCTCTCCAGGGACCAGCATAGAGGTTCATTTCAACCCCAACATAGCACCAAGAAGAAGGGGAAGATGCTTCCCCCTACAACAGAAGATGGGTTGACTTGTGGACAAGGCTGCTGACCTTCACAGAGATGGAGACCCTGTCCTCTGAGGCTCAGGGGTGAAGGGTAGGAAGCAGCAGGGGAGGGGAGTGAGAAGGGAGAATTCAGCTGTGAGTGGTTGCAAGGTAACAGCTTTTCTCCTTGACCATCAGCTGTGAGTGGTTGCTAGGTAACAAAGCTTTTCTCCTTGACCAAATTCTAGCCAGATTCCTCTGAGCCCTCTTCACAACTAGGCTTCAACCTTGGCCTACAAAGACCTGGGCAAACACTGACATAGTTTATAACAGCTCAAGGATGCAGCCCTAGGATGACACTACACTCCCTCAAAGTGCCTGCAGGAGAAAGATCAGGGCTGCAAAAATAATGTACCATGTGTTGCAGCCGACACCTGAAGACAGGGCCTTTGTCTCCCAGCCTCAGTGGAAGGGTAGGAGCCTGACTTCAGTAAACACTGATTAGCAAGCCCAGATTGGTGGCACACAGACCAACTGCTTACCACTTTTTGTGATTTTTTTTCCCCTGACTCTACTGAGTTCATCTCCCTCCCTATTCCCTCCTGATCTCTTTAAATGTCCAGACACCTCTGTTGAGTTCAGTTTACACTGGACTCTTTTCCCAGCTGTAATAATGTATTACTGATTAAAATCTGTCCTTACACATTAACTAGTATCTGGCTTTGTTCATCTTGGATGTAGTAAACCAGAATGATAAATATAGGAACATTGAGAGGATCTTAAGGGTCCATTTGCAGCTGAAAAAAGAGAAAAACCAACTTGTTCTGTGCATCACCTGAGCGCTCCAGAGCTCAGCAGGCAGAAAGCAGGTATGGACACGACCCATCTGAGGACATGGTGCGGCTGCTTTGGGTAAATGTGAAGGGGCAGAAGGATGGGGAGTCGTTTAGAAGGTGTTTTGATTGCCAGAATTACCTGCTGAGCTCCAGTGAGTAAATTATGCCTCTAAATGTAAGCAGAAGGCAAGGAAAGCAACAAATCCAAGTCAGAAATTCCCTCATGGGCATTTAGAACACATTGCGCTCTCAGCATACTGCAAGCTGCAGAATGGTGCAACACAGGTCCAGCCTTTCCACCAACCTCTCCCCATCCTGCTGGAATGACTCAATGAAAAGGAATTCGTTTGGGTTGATCTTATAACAAATCAAAAGAAATTAAGGTTTGTGTTTTTTTACCAACTAAAGTAACTATTTCTTTTTTTTTCTTCCCTTTATTTTTATGTATGATTTCCTCCTTTTTTCTACAATTAATCTAAAGATATGTCTGTTAATGAAAGTGCTTTGTACAAATCCTCAGAGATCTGTGCTTTATTATTTTTTAACAAATGAAGTAGCCAATGGTGCAATAAGATCAGTTATTAAATTTTTAGAAATTTTGTCAGCCACTTGAAGCCATATTGGTAATTTGAAATCAGCCATGGTGGGTGTATTCACATTATGAAAACTGGGAAACACTAGAAATCCTGAGTTTTCCCTTAGGAGATTGTTCATATTCACCAGCATATCACCAGAAGCATTGTACAAAAAAAAAAGGAAAGGAAGGAATCAAGAATATTGTAGAAAGCAAGAGAAGTCTGGAAAAAGCTCTTTGATGATAAAATTAAAGATCAGTTTAATAGAGGGGAATCTAATTTTCCTGACCCTGTCAAAGAATCAATTTGTTACAGGCTAATTATTCAACCTCTGGTTTCTGCGTTTCCTTTGGGTAAAAAGATAATAGGACCTGATGACAAGCCCTTATTTAATAAAAGTATGATAAAGCATATATGTATTTAAGCAGTGATAATTTTCTATTTTGAAATGAATGTACCTCCTCTTATAGGTGATGTAATTTGGTCAGGCAGTGCCATCCTCAAATAATGACCTGAGGTATCATGAGCAGTCTGTTTCAATTTGCCTATTTCTAAACTAAAAAAAAAACAAAGACTGTAAAGACAACATCCCATGAAGCAATACATAATATCTTAATCTTCCCATATGCTCAAAAACTTAATCCTTCAGAAACATTTTACCTGTATCTACCTGCCAATTGACAAGTCAAACAGCTTTCCACCCTTCAACAGTGAAAACAGTGAGCCTTCAGAGAGATCAGGGACAGCATAGAAATCTCACAGGTGCTTCTGTCTTCAGCAAATGACGTGACATTCCTGCTGAGGCCCGCGGGAGACCACCACACCATCTATAGAGTACTGAATTGATACTTTTGTACTGCTACCTGTCATTTTTAGTGCAAGTGATACTTGAAAAAAAAAAGCCATACTCCCTAATATTAACATTGTGTGAAACTGAGAGCCTACTATGTGATGGGAACCATGCGTGTCCCTTTTAGACACTGCTTTTGCTGCCAGCAAGTAGAGACTTCTATTAAGCTGTAGCGAACAGAAGTTCTCCAATCAACCTTTGAGCCTTGTATTACAAAGATCAAATTTTGAAACATTGATCTATTAGGAAACTCTGCATACCACACTGCCAGTTTACTGGTAAGACGGGCAGTTAGAATATTTGGTCTGTATTTCCAGAGGACTCACAGTAATTACAGCTACCTATTATGTACCAAGTACATGCCAGACACTTTACAAATATTTACAGCTCTGCAAGTTACACATATGACTCTCATATTGTTGCCAAACTGAACTTGGGTTGGCTTGCCCATGTGCAACAAAGCCAAAGCAGTCACACCGTACAACACAGTGTAGAGGACCACACAAGAATGGGCAGCTAATGCTCAGAAGACCCACACTCCCTGATGGCTTTCAAGGCAGGCTTTTGAAAGGTGATATTTGGGATGAGTATTGCAATTCATTGACTTAATTTTGATTGGTTGGTGTTGATGTAACAAGGTGCTGTTTTGGGAATCTTAATCATCAGCTTTCTGGTTCCACTCAGTCTGGGGTCTACATAATGTGGTCAGCATGTAGGCACCATCCTCCACCTGGGTGAGGGGCTTAGTTTCTGCAGAATAACCCAAAATATGCATAGATTGTTTTATATATATATATATATATCCCTTGAGGAAGAACTATGACTTTGTTTTATCCCTGAAGAATTGTTTAAGCTGTCATTAATTTTCTGGCTGGACTGCTTTTCCTTTTTTTCCCTGTTTCCTACTTCCTTATTTAGTAACTGCTCTTTGAAAGTTAGAGAAGGTCTAGGAGACTAAAGCCATTTTTCAACAAAGAAGAAAAGAGGGACAGTGATACCTCATTATAGTTTTGATTTTCATTTCTCTAATAAGTAGTGATGTTCAGCATCTTTTCATGTGCCTATTGGTCATCTGTATGTCTTCTTTGGAGAAATGTCTTATTTAGGTCTTCTGCTTATCCTCTTTGGATAGGATTGTTTTTGTTGTTGTTGAGTTGTACAAGCTGTTTGTTTACTTTGGAAATTAACCCCTTGTTGCTTGCATCACTTGCAAGTATTTTCTCCCATTCTGTGTGTGTGTTTGTGGGAGGGGGTCTTTTGGTTTTGTTAATGGTTTTATTTGCCGTGAAAAAGCCTTTAAGTTTAATTAGGTCCCATTTGTTTATTTTTGCTTTCAGTTCAGTTCAGTCGCTCAGTCGTGTCCGACTCTGCGACCCCGTGAATTGCAGCATGCCAGGCCTCCCTGTCCATCACCAACTCCAGGAGTTCACTCAGACTCACGGCTATCGAGTCAGTGATGCCATCCAGCCATCTCATCCTCTGTCGTCCCCTTCTCCTCCTGCCCCCAATCCCTCCCAGCATCAGAGTCTTTTCTAATGAGTCAACTCTTTGCATGAGGTGGCCAAAGTACTGGAGTTTCACCTTTAGCATCATTCCTTCCAAAGAAAAGACAGATCAAGAAAACATTTTAAAATATTGCTGCAATTTATGTCAAAGACTGTTCTGTATGTTTTCCCTTAGGAGTTTTAGAGTATCTGATCTTACCATTAGGTCTTTATTCCATTTTTTAATTTATTTTTTAAAATGAAAATTACTGCAAAAATCCATGATGAACAAAATACGAAAATTTAAAATAAAGACAGAACCAGTGTTTCTGGTTTTTGAGCAAAAAAAATTAGGGGTGGGGCTCAAGATTTGTGCTGGCATGGGATGGTGGTAGCTATTAAGGCATCAGTTTGGGTTATGTTAAGTTTGGGATGTCTATGTTACATCCAGGTGAGGACTGTCAAGTAAGCAATTAGAGATTCTCTATTGCGACTGAGTTCCTGGTGGGCTACAGTCCATTGGGTTGCAAAGAGTCAGACACAACTTAGTGACTAAACAACAGCAACAGTGAATTGCAGCTCAGGGTTGGAATCTGCCTGGAGTTATATGTTTGGAATTATTGGTGTACTGAGATCATGAGTATAGGCAGAAAAAGGAAGAGGACTAAGAACTGAGCCCTGGGGCACACCATTCTCTAGAGTTACCCTGTTCAATACAATAATCTCTACCCACATGTGGCTATTACAATTAAATTTTAAACTAAATTAAATCTAAAATTCTGTTCTAAAGATTAGTCATAGGTTTTGCTTTGTTTTTTGGCCCAGCAGCATGCAGAATATTTCCTGGCCAGGCATTGAACCTGGGCTTCATAGTGAAAGTTCTGCATCTTAACCACTAGGCCACCAGGGAACCCCCACTAGCCACTTTTTATGTCGTCAATAGCCACACATGTCTACCATATTTTCCAGTTCACATAGAGGACGTTTCTGTAATTTCAGAAAGTTCCACTGGACAGTGTGGATTTAGAGGGGAGGAAGGTGAAAAGAAATCAGCAAAGGAGAATGAGAAAGGACTAGAGTGGTACAGATAAAACCAGGAGAGTGTGCCATCTTGGAAGCCAACTGAAAAAGGATGTCTCAAAGAAGACACTTGTTCCCTGAGCCAAATGCTACTATGCTCAATCATCTCCAACTTTTTGTGACCGTATTGACCATAGCTCACCACACCCCTCTGTGCATGGGATTTCCCAGGCAAGAAGACTGGAGCGGGTTGCCATTTTCACCTCCAGGGGATCTTCCCAATCCAGGGATTGAACCTGTACCTCTTGCATCTCCTGCATTGGCAGGAGAGTTCTTTATCTCTGCACTACCTAGAAAGCCCTGATAATATGTTATGTAATAATGTTACGCTATCTTGTTCCCCAACAACCTTTGTCCTTTCACTCAATAGTTGTGATGAACATTCTTGTACATATATCTAATTGCTTTTGTGTCCTCATGTCCTGGATATATATCTAGGGGTGAAGTGCTGAGTTACAAGGTTGGTATATGTTTACCTATAGTAGATACTGCTAGACAGTTTTCAAAAGTGGCTATTTCAATTAACATTCCAGTAATTTAAGAGAATGTTCCAGTTGCTCTGTATCCTTACCAGCACTTGGTATTGTTGGTCTTTTAAATGTTTAAGTCATTCTGGTTGGCATATAATAGCATTTCATTGTGTTTTAAATTTTGTCTTTACATGATAATTATTGATATAGATCACCTTTTTTATTGATCACTTGCTTAGAGTAGTTATTTTCTCACTTGTGAAGAATGTGTTCAAAGCATTCCCTTTCCCCAACTTTTTGGTCTTATCGATGATGTTAAGTTTAATTATTTGATTAGGTGATATCTGCCTTAATTCTCAACTTGAAAGATTCATTTTTTTCCTTTGTCATTGGTAAATGATCTATGAGGAGAGACTTGGAGACTGTATGCATATTTGGTTCAGTGGTGTTACCATCTATTGATAGTGTTTGCCTCGATAAGCTATAACAGTGATAGTACAATGGGCACTCGTATTTTTTGGTTTCTTAGTTGGTTTATTTGGGTTTTCTCTCTTTTCTTCTTGGTGAGCCTGGCCAGAGGTTTGTTTATCTGTTCAAAAAAAAAAAAAAAACACAATAGTTTTTTTAGACTATTTTCTATTTTTTTAATCTCTATTTTATTTATCTCCTCTCTGATCTTCATTATTTCCCTTCTTCTGACTATGCTTTGTCTATTCTTCTTTTTCTAATTCTTTTAGGTAGTAGCTTAGTTGCTTCCTTGAGTTTTCCTTGTTTTTGAAGAAGGCCTGTGTTGCTTTGCACTTCCCTCTTAGGACAGGTGTTGCTCCATCCCACAGATTTTGTATGGCTGTGGTTTCACTGTCGTTTGTCTCGAGGTATTTTTAAGTTTGCTCTTTGATTTCACCATTGACCCATTGGTTTTTAAGTAGCATGTTGTTTAGATCAACTGTATTTTTGAAGGGACTCCAAGTGATCCTAATATTTTTGCCAGTTTTTAAATTGGGTTGTGTGTCTCTTAGTGACTCGCAGTTCTTTCTTAACAGAGGTGCTTTATCAGAGATAAGAAAGCAAAGTGTCTCCCAGTCTGTGGCTTTCATTTTAACTGTCTTAATAGTATTTTTCCTGAACAGAATTTCTTAATTTTCATGAAGCTCAGTTTATCATTTTTCTTTTAAGGTTAGTGCCTTTTGTGTTCTGTTTAAGACAACCTCGCCTAATCTATGTGTTCATCTAAAACTTTGTTTTCCTTTACACATTCAGGTCTGTGATTCACCTTAATTGTGTGTGTGTGTGTCAGATAGAGTGTCAACATTCATTTTTATACAGATATCCAATGATTCCATCAACACTTACTGAAACAAATGTTTAAATGTATTTTAAAAAATCTGAAAAAATTTATGAGCCAATTGGAAAGATTTGAACACTGAATATCTGATGGTATTAAAGTGCTGATGCTATTTTTCTTAAGTGTGACAATGGTACTGTAGTTAAATTTTTAAAAAACTTGTAGAGATGCCAAGTGAATTTTTTTACAGATGCAATGATACAATTTCTAGGTTGGCTTCAAAATAATGCAGAAAATATCAAAATAATGCAGAAAATATATTGGCATCACAAGTTAAAAGTTCTTTGCCGCCCCCCCCCCCAGGTGGAATAATTACTTCTCTCTGGATAAATTTGTTATGAAAATTAAAACCCCAGAATGAGTTAGGATGATTATTATGTTACATGTAATAATACATGCTTATTTCCTCATGTATTGTTTCCAGTCAATTACACACCTACAAGTTGCTGTCAAGCAGCTCTCACTGGTGTTCCCAACTACTGCCTGCACATGTCAGTATTTGTATCCATCAGGGTCCAATTAGGAGAGAGAAATCACTGTGCAATCCTAACATGAAAAGTTCAAGGTAAAGAATTCTACATCACAGTCAGTCAGTTCAGTCGCTCAGTTGTATCCCACTCTGCAACCCCATGGACTGCAGCACCCTGGGCTTCCCTATCACCAACTCCCGGAGTTTACTCAAACTCATGTCCATCCAGTCAGTGATGCCATCCAACCGTCTCCTCCCCTGTCATCCCCTTCTTCTCCTTCCCTCAATCTTTCCCAGCATCAGGGTCTTTTCAAATGAGTCAGTTCTTTGCATCAGGTGGCCAATGAGGGATTGACTAGTAACAAATAAAGAGAACGTTAACCAGTATAGAAATAACAGATATAAAGAACAGCCAGTACCCATAGGAAGAGAAGCAGCATCCAAGGAAGAGCTTCCCCTCCCAGATCTGTGCAGCTGTGACTCACCAAATGGTAGAGAAGTTATTGTTGGTGCCAGTCAGTGGAAGTTTCTAGAAAGCTACACTCTGAAGTGTGAAGGAAAAGTGTTCATGGGCAGTTGTCTTGATCACTAGAGGCACTCTACTATAAAACTGCATGGGAGTGTGGAGACACCTAGGATGGAGTTGGGGAGGTGGGGTCTGTGGGGGCTGCTGGCTGCGGGGCAGAGCAGGGAGGGGCCCAGTGCACAATGTCCCCGCAGGTGCCGGAAAGCTGCTGAGTAAGCACCCTGAAGAAAGTGGAAGTGAAGTCGCTCAGTCGTGTCCGACTCTTTGCGACCCCATGGACTATAGCCTACCAGGCTCTCTGTCCATGGGGTTTTCCAGGCAAGAGTACTGGAGTGGGTTGCCATTTCCTTCGCCAGGGGATCTTCTCAATCCAGGGATCGAACCCGGGTGTCCTGCATTGCAGGCAGACGCTTTACCGTCTGAGCCACCGGGGAAGTCCTTTTTCTTCTGTATTGTCTCTCTGGCCCCCTCTATTGACAAAACTTCAGCGCCAGCGCCTCACGAAAAATTAAAGACCAGGATCCATTTTCACAGCTCAGTTCAGTTCAGTTCAGTTCAGTCGCTCAGTTGTGTCCGACTCTTTGCAACCCCATGAATTGCACGCCAGGCCTCCCTGTCCATCACCGACTCCCGGAGTTCACTCAAACTCACGTGCATCGAGTCAGTGATGCCATCCAGCCATCTCATCCTCTGTCGTCCCCTTCTCCTCCTGCCCCCAATCCCTCCCAGCATCAGAGTCTTTTCCAATGAGTCAACTCTTCGCATCGGGTGGCCAAAGTACTGGACTTTCAGCTTTAGCATCATTCCTTCCAAAGAAATCCCAGGGCTGATCTCCTTCAGAATGGACTGGTTGGATCTCCTTGCTGTCCAAGGGACTCTCAAGAGTCTTCTCCAACACCACAGTTCAAAAGCATCAATTCTTCAGTGCTCAGCTTTCTTCACAGTGCAACTCTCATGTCCAACATGACCACAGGAAAAACCATAGCCTTGACTAGACGGACCTTTGTTGGCAAAGTAATGTCTCTGCTTTTGAATATGCTATCTAGGTTGGTCATAACTTTCCTTCCAAGGAGTAAGACTCTTTTAATTTCATGGCTTCACAGGCTAGTCCCAAACCATGAATAATGTGGAACTGAGAATCACTCAATCCGTAAGTGACACAATACCCAAAATAATGACTTTGTGCTGGGGAAATATTAACTTAGATTTGGATTTAGAAGCAATAAGGCAGCCCGTCAGTCTTTTACGTGCTGTGTTTAGATTAGGCATTGTAGGTTATTGAGCAGCAGTGTGATATGATGGGAACAGTTCTATCACATGTGGGCAATTCTTAGATACCTACAATCATTGTACAGAAGAGTGCTTCCTCTCTCGTAATTAAAGCAATTACGTTTAAAATTAGTTTACTGTACCATTTTATACCACTTTATTTGGCAAAACAAATGAGATAATGAAACCTAATACTGGTCAGGTATCGAATACGGATATACGCAAACATTGTTAGCATCTTCAGTTTATTGCAAGAGTTAAGGAAAAGAATTTAAAGAATTTAAAAATAATCACATTCCTTTATTCAATAACTAATACCTCTGAGTATATTCTTACAGAAATGATTCAAAATAAAGATTTATCTGTTTAAGGTAGTATTATCATTATTAATAATTATACAAAATATTAATTTAAACTTAATATTTTAGTAATATATTGAAAAAATTAATGTTATAACTATTGTAAATTCATGAGATTAATAATTGTAATAATTTTAGAAATAGAATGCCCACATGTCCAATGAATAGAGAATGGCTATGTAACTGAAGATGTGGTAACACCAAATTAAAATGATAAATGTAAAAACTACATGCAAGCACAGAAATATGAAGATAAAATTAGGCAAAATGAAAATGAAGCAGAAAAATAAATTTTTTTTAACGTCGGACCTAATGAATATTCTAAAAACCATTGAACTGTACACTTTAAAATGGTGAACTTCATGATATGAGAATTATATTTCAATTTTTAAAAAAATTCTAAATGAGACTACCAAGATATGTAAAATATTTCTATGGTAAAGTAAGGAGATATTTTGCTTATGTTTTCCTCCAAAGTTTAATATTTCCTATTACTTGGCAAGATTCATTGTACAATAGCGAATGCTATTTTTGATATTTGTTACAGTGTTTATAAGGAGTCAAGAGACAGCAAGAGAAAACTCTGGGGGCCAAGTGCTCCCCTGCCTCCCCAACATATTCCTTCAGGAAATAAGGTAAGATTGAATCATGAGGACATGAGTGTCAGCATTGAAAACGTTTAGGATTGTGGGATTCACAGGACAGAGTGAAGTAGAACACACCATGAGAAAGGAAAAAACAAGGCGTTTTGTACAATTGATGAGCATTAAGTACCAGACAAAGCAGGTTGCTCCATCCCAATGCCCACTGAGAAGTGTAAAAATGCTTAAAAGTTGCCAAACATCAATGATAAAAAGTTATCAACAGGGTTATGACTTTTAACTCTGTCAACACACATACGCCTTTAGCAAAAAGGCATTAGATCAGAGACCAAACAAGCCAACAGAACCCTTCAAACAATGTTTCCATGTTAATTATTATAACCCTTACCCAGACATTGCTTCTTTATAGTCACACATATGTATCCTGACCAAAACACAACCCACTGTGACCTCAGTGAGCTAGTCATTTTGGTCAGTGCTGAAATCATCACAAATTCAGGTTTAATTGTAATTTTAGTCCATAATAGAGAGTATAATTTAGAATTATCTACTAAATACAATGCAAGAATGATTCTCATTTTTTTCAGCTATAATAATATCTATGTGTATTTTGTCTTCTTTGAAAATACATTGTTCATAGCAGCTTGGATAACAAGATGACAACACAATTAGTTCCAAAGAAGTTTGTGAGTCACGTTGTTATATCTGAGCCAGTATAAGTTTATTGACATCAAATATACAGATAAGTTTTAATATTTAATATTCTTTAAAGAGAAAAACAAAGTCAGAAACTAAATATAAATTTATAGATTTCTTGGCGTGTGACGCATGCTCAGTCACTTCAGTCATGTCCGACCCTTTGCAATCAATGGACTGTAGCTTGCCAGGCTTCTCTGTCCATGGGATTCTCCAAGCAAGAATACTGGAGTGGGTTGCCGTCCCTCCTCCAGGGGATCTTCCCAACGCAGGGATCAAATCCACGTCTTTTAGATTTCCTGCACTGCAGGCAGATTCTTTACCACTGAGCATCAGGGAAGCCCAGATTTGTTAATTCTTGGGATTAAATTGCAGATTTTTAAGATGGGGAAAATACTCTTTCCACCAAATGCTACAGCAGGATATTTTCCTTCTTTATACAAAAAATTTTTTCTCTCTGTTCTTTTGCAAAGAAATCTGCCTTTCCATGCATTCCAACATTTTCTTTCTTTTCTCTATAATTCTGCATTACAGCCTTTATCCTCTCAGTCAATCCATTAACACAGAAACAAATTTGGTTTGCAATCAACATGTAAATTTTTTATTAAAGTTGGTTTTAGAGTTTGTATATGTGTACCATTCAGTGTCACTCTCAATAAATCATAGTTATAAAAAATACCAACTTTAGGTATAGGAATGTAAAGAAACATCAGAACTTCAAAAAAATTCATGAACTCATTCCTAGTTTCAGCAAATTATGTGTATGAATCAGGTTAAAAAATATGTCCTAAAATTTTTTCTACTTTTAAAAAATATAATAGTAAAGAAAAAAAGGAAATATTCATTAAGAGCTACAGAATGAGGTGAAGTATAGTAGGCTGCATTATTAGGCAATATCTTAAGTAACATATCAAGTATAAAGTTTTCTCAAAAAAATTAAAAATAGAACTACAATACAGTCCACCAATTCCATCCTGGGTATTCTGAAGAAAAAAAAATAATTTGAAAAGATATATTTAGCTCTGTGTTCATTGCAGCATCATTTTACTGGCCAAGATAAGGAAGCAATCAGTGTCCATTGATAGATGAATGGATAAAGAGGATGTGGTTACTCATGGAATGGAATGATATTCAGCCATAAAAGAGAATGAAATCTTGCCATTTGCTACAACATGGATGAAACTAGAAAGTACTATGCAAAGTGAAATAAGTCAGATGGATACAGATGAATAGCATATGATGTGACTTATGTGTGAGAATCTAAAAAACAAAATAAATGAAGAAACACAACAAGACAGACTCATAGATACAGAGAACAAACAACTGGTTGCCAAGGGGAAGTGGGATTGAGTGATAAAGAAATTGTTGAAAGAGATTAAGAGCTGCAAACTTCCAGTTCCCAAAGAAATGAGTCAAGGGGATGAAATATACAACATGGGGAATGTAGTCAGTAATATTGTGGTAATTTTGTATCACAGCACATGGTAACTAGTCCTGTTGCTTGATCATTTTGTTCTGTACAGCAATAGGGAGCCACTGTGTTGCACAGCTGAAAGTATCTGGATGTATGTCAACTGTACTTCAGTTAACAAACAAAAAAGGACTTGGAGTAATGAACCCCTACACAAATGCTTAGCAATTCTTCATGGGTGTGACCATTCTCTTTTCATTGGTGATGCTATGAATTAATAATGAACACTAAAAGTACATCATAGATCAGAATTAAGAAAACTCAGAAACGAAGACATGAAACTCCCGAAAGAATAAGAAAATATTGAAAAGCACACGTAAATGAAATTTAAACAGAAACCTGCTGTCAAATAATGCCTTGTAAGAAATGAAACAGTAAGGAGGTAGAGCTTAAACACTGTTTAAAAACACTTCTGGAAAAGAAATTAAGCAAAAATTTATAAAATATTTCATGAGTGTGTTAAAAGTGAAATATAATCATAAGAGATCTGACATTTGCAAGATTCAAGGACCGGAAAGAGAAAAATCAATAAAAGATGCAAAGCAAATACTAGGCATTATTGTCCAAATTTTTCTGATAATTTTAAAAACAACTTTTAAATTGTCTTTTGAAGAGAACAATGTGCATTCACTTGTAATGACTAAAGGCAGATGATATTCTAACAAACTTACAGGGCTTTAAAGAAAAACAAAAATCTTTTGGGCATCTAGAACAAGACAGCACGTGACATATAACGGAACAAAATTCAGAATTCAATGAAACTTTTTGGAGAGAAATACTCTGTGCCAGAAAAAAAGTAGAGCAATGTATTTGAACTGCTCAAGGAGAGAAATGATGAGTCATGAATTTTCTAGCAGGCAAGTAACTGGGTATCAAAGGCCCTGTCATTCAAGTCATCATGAAAGATCTAGGGAAATACTGTTCCCATGATCAAAGGAATGAACAGACTTCAGAAAACAGAATCCTTAGAAAGACACATCAGGACGGATGGTATGGACTAAATTCATAGTCACCTGATATAATGAAGACTGAATGACGGTGACATAAGAGAGGGGGTGACCTTGGTGGTGGACACGAGGGTGAATGCAAGACAGCAATTCATTTAGAGCTACCTCGGATTAGGGTGATTTTTATAGGAAAATATGTGAAAAGCAACTAGATAGATGAATGTCATTTAATAGAGAAAGCTTCCACAGCATATATAAAACATATGTCTGAACATAATACTAAAGCTATACAATAAAAAAAAACACTAAGCTGTACTAAATTAGGTTCCTTAGGAGATGAGCAGTGAGGCCGACCCTGTTCCTTGTCCAGTTGGAAACCTCCTGACTCTGTACTGCTTCCTTCCCCTCTGAGGCCCAGGATGAGGCCCCAAGGTCAAGGCCTTCACAGGTGTCAGAGCAGAACCTGCAACACAAACACGAGGGTTGGAATCACTGAGGAGGCTCACAGACAAATGGAAGAAGGCTCCCTGGGCTGTGTGTGTAGTGAGCGTGCAGGAGCCAGCAGACTCCGCAGGCCGGGTGAGTAGCTTCGGGTCCTGACCTCCCCAGAGGTCAGATCCACAGGGCACTGGGGTCTCTTTGCTGCTCTTTGCTGAAGGTGTTGTCTGTCAGCAGAGAGGGAATATGAATGTCCCGTGGGAGCAATTGAATTGGTCGTTTGTCTGGGTAGCCTTCAAGTCCCTGGACAGTGAAACTGGTGCAGAGGAAAGGGGAAGGCCTGGGGCTCTGGGGCAAGAGAGCTGGGCGCCTCTCCCCTGGAACCTGTGAGGAGCAGGGGGTCTGATGACACAGGTGGGAGGGGTGACCCTGCCCCTCCAGCCCACACTCAATACCACCAATTGTGAGATCTGCCCAGTGGAAATGGCAGAGACACGGGCAGCTCCCTTTATCCCTGATCATTCCTTCTAGATCCGCTGGAGAAGGAAGTGGCAACCCACTCCAGTTTTCTCGCCTGGAGAATCCCATGAACAGAGGAGCATGGTGGGCTACAGTCCATGGAGTCGCAAAGAGTTGGACACAACTTAGCAACAAAAGGACAATGATTCTTAGCCCCCAGCAAAGCTTTGCCTGTGCTTTTAATTTAAAAAATCATTAAGTTGTGGTAATAAAAACATGGATTTATCTCAGTGCTATATTGCAACATGAAAAATTTATAGAAGACACTACTTTTTAAAGTGTAATAAAACAAGTGATATTCACGTTAAAATAAATACAAATAAATAAAAGGAACACAAAGTAACTTGAATCCTGCCCTGTAACTCATCCCAGGTGAACCCTGATTTGAATTGCTCTCAGGTGTTTAGTGGCGATTTGACACATAGACCAGAATCTACAGAACTGCAAACTCCAGTTTGAGAAATGGTCCCCCAGGGTGACCTAAGCACTCCCCGGGCCTCCCCAGAGGCTTGGACAGCTGCCACTCAGGTTGAGATCCTTCAGTGTCCTCTACTTGATGCCGGGCCTACTAAGCACCACAGGGATGCCAGGCTGGGCAGGTGGGGCTGTCCCGCTTTCTGAGCGCTGGGGTGCCTCTGTCTTCTTCACTCTTTTTTTTTTCCATACCTTTGGAATTGAGGAAGTCAATGCCGTCACCTAGTGATTAAGTGGGGTGCTCTGGGCTGCCGACACTGGGGGCTTGAAAGGGCAGGACGAGGTCCTGCAGGTGGCGATGATGCACCACTCCAGTGGTGCTCTTCACAAAGAAACAGTTTGAACTGCATCTCCTGGAGTCACACACACGCTGGCTCCTCCCCTCCAAAGTGAGAGCTACTGGAGAACAACACCTAGGAACCTCGGGGTCTTCTGTGAAAGGATACCAATCCCCCTAGGAGATATGCTCAGCTCACAGCATTCTCCGCTTGTCTGCATGAATCATTACAATCCTCTTCTCTCCATGTTTGTGTCACTCGCAGTAGCAGCGGCCTCAGTGTTTGTGCTTGTCTTCCCAAAATGCCATCCAGTAAGTTAGGGACTTGACGGAGAACTTGTGTACCTTACCTTTCATCCCCACCCTCCATATTTATGTCTCCTCCTCCCTGTCCTCTTCTTCACTGACTGCAGACCCAACAGCTTCTCTTAAGAGGAGAAGCAGAGGATATCTTGACATCTGGAGGGAAGAAAATGGTTGCACGTGTCCAGAGCTGTCCAGGGCAGCAGAATACCCATGTTGGGGACCCCAGGGCAGGGCCAGATTTCAAAGGAGTCTGACTCAAAGCCAGCTTCCTGCCTGGACCACTCAGAGTAGCTCCATCAGATTCAATGGTGCAGAAGTGGGGTCAGGAGCCAGGGGGATGCTAGGAAAGTAGGGGAGGAGGGCTGCAGAGAGATTTTATAAAAGACCCCAGGACACATGTGCCTGCATGAGACCAGATCCTTCAGGACAAGAATCATCCAAAGTGGGGATGAGAAAGCGCTACAAAGAGGAGCTTATGATTAGAAAAAAAGAGAAAATGGAAAAGAGATGAAAGAAATAAATTACATGCAGACTGTTGCTCTCCTGATCTGATTCTTCATTAGACTCGAAGTAGTATTCTAGTGTCCGAGGGCAGCAACGATGTGGTGGCCAAGAGAAAAGAAAGCAGAGAATTAGAGTCAATATGAGAACTAGGGGCCTTGATGCTCCTGGGATCATGTAGCCTGCTCTCAGAATCCTTTCTGTTCTTATGTCCATGGTCCTCCCAAGGCATCAATTGTTTCTCCCCTGCAATGAAGGAGTGGGTCTCTGACCTCTCACATATTTTTGCAGCCCTCAGATTCCCTACATGTGACCACAAATGAAGGCCTGTGTCATCCTGTTCCTCCTTCAGGCAGCCACTGTGTTCAGCAACTCTGTGCATGAAGTTGCCATCCTCTCTCTCCATCCTCCTCCTCACTCCTCCCTTTCCTTATTTCTCTCTTAAAAATTAGTGCTTCTTTCCTTTCTCCTGTCCCCCTCCATCAATCATATAGTTCTCCAGTACGGGCACATTGGAGGAATGTCCATGGGTATACCGCCACCCTCTTCAATCAGGGTGTTTCAACTAGGATCAGCTAGGATGGTTGGATCAACTAGGCAATCCATCCTCTCCATGGAGTAGCAGGCATGGGCCTGATACTGTGTTGGTCCCTATGGGAGGGAAGCGCAACTAAGTCCACATAAGAAGCGACTGTCCTGTGCTTGGGGTGACTGTAGGCACCTGGGAGATACTTAATCCTCATACCAACCCCATAGATCTCCTAGCCCCTTACAGAAGATGAGAGTCAAATCAGAGGGAAAGTTAGTAGTCCAAATTCCCTTAACATGAAAATGATTCAACACAGGTCCTGCACAAATACACCGTTCCTGCCCATGTTGGCCCTGAACCTCAGAGACGGAGGGGACAGAGCAGGGCAGGCCTGAGGAGAGGTCACAGGATGAGCGTAACAGAGGCTGGGGCCTCTACAGAGGTATGTCTGGTTGGAGCAGAGGGATCTAAGATCAGCAGGGCCCTCTCTGGCTTTGCTATCCTGAAGCTCTGTCCTGAGACCTAGACAGTCACAGGCGACAAAGGTCGGCAGTGTGCGAAGCAAGCAGCAGCCTCTGCACACAGTCCACCAGAATTCCTGCCTGCCAGGGAGTGTCTCTAGGGGCCACTGAATATGGACATCCCAGAAATGGATGAACATTCATGACACAAGCCTTGGGTGAGGTGAGGAGGCGGAGATGAGATCAAGGATACTGGAGCATACGCAGTAACCCCAGAGGATGGATCCTACGTGAGGAACAGTGAGGGCAGAACAAGAATGTGATGCCACAAAAGTACAGAGAGAGAGACTTCTCGTCCACCTCCTCACACTCAGCAGAACTTGGTGTCCAGGTTCAAGTGCCAATGAGAGTTTTGTGTCCCAGCAGATTATGTGCATCATAGACCAACAAAGAAAACCAAAATCTCTCATGCATAATACCCTCAGGGTGCCAATCACAATGGGCAGTAACAAAAGCAGGAAAAATCATAGGTAAATACTTTTTGCATACCAAAGGCAGAAAAGATGATTGTAGACACAGCACAGTCAAAGACCATGGACACATTTCCATTTATTCTGACATATTTAAAATACAAAGGGCTTCCCTGGTGGCTCAGTTGGTAAAGAATTTGCCTGCAATGCAGGAGACCTGGATTCAATCCCTGGGTTGGGAAGATTCCCCGGAGAAGGAAATGATAACCCACTCCAGTATTCTTGCCTGGAGAATTCCATGGACAGAGGAGCTTGGCAGGCTACACACCATGGGGTCACAAAGAGTCAGGCACAACTGAGTGACTAACACTTTCACTTTTCATTTAAAATACAAAAAAAAAAAACCCACACCAAATCTGATTTCTACCCATATTTTAACATTTCCCCCCATTTCACATCCACCTTCCTCAGTCTCCAAACAAGCAGGTGTAGCCCAAGTGTTCCCAGGACCCCTCTCCTCTCAGACCCTACCTGAGTGTTGTTCCTTACCTGTAGCATCTTCATCCTGGTTGCTCCATGAGCTGTCCAGCATCTGGTCTGTAGAAACCCAAACATGAGTGATGAAGTTGTTAGAAAGTGTGACCAACCCGTTTCTCCTACTTCACTTGAGGTTACTGTGGGTCTCAGAGCATCACCCTGATTTTTCCCTCCAGGTTCTCATGTCCTCCTTAGGTTCCATGGAGTCAGACCACTCGACAAGACATTGCTCACAGTTGAAAAGTCCATATGAGAAAAAGATTCTGAAGATGCACCTCAGAACTTCTCACTTCTACAGACCCCATGAGAGCTCTTCCCTCTAAATTTACAAATCTGAAATTCCAACTGTATGAACAAACTTGAAATGTGCCTAGTGGAACTGAGCAATTGGATGAGTTTCATGTTTTATATTAATAGAGTGAGTTAATTATTGATTGAAGTAGACAACTGTGAACAGGTACCTCTGGCTAATGGCTATCACACTGTATAACACAGATCTAGAGTATCAAAGATGAAGGAGCTATTATTGCTCTTCCTGTGATTGTTCCCTATTGCAGAGTAGTGTGCTGGTCTGATATGATCATTCATTTGTAAGTATTTCCTGAGCTCATGCATACAAGTCACAAATTCTCAAATTGTAGAGGGAGAGAATTTATTCTGGTCCAACAGCTGACACTCAGTAGAAGAACCTGGTGTCCAGGGGCAAGTACCTACAGGAGTTTTGTGTCCCAGCAGATTATATGCCACATAGGCCAGTGATAAACACAAAACCACAATCTCTTGTGCACGATACCCTTTGGGTACTCATCAGACACCAGTCTTTCAAATTGGCAGTGACCAAAAGGAAAGAGCAGTCCTTATAGAAAAGATGGTTTTTGCATACAAAGGAAGATGTGCGTGTGTGGTAAGTCACTTCAGTCATGTTCCAACTACTTATGACCCTATGGGTTCTAAGTAGCCAGGCACTTCTGTCCGTGGGATTTTCCAGGCTAGAGTCCTGGACTGGACTGCCAGTTCCTCCTCCAGGGGATCTTCCTCACCCAGGGATCGAACCCTCGTCTCCTGCCTTGCAGATGGATTCTTTACCACTGAGCCATCAGGGAAGTCCACAAAGGAAGATAAGCAATTATAATCACAGCACAGACAGAGCTCGTGGCGAGAATCCTTCTTACTTTTAATATTAAAATATGAAATGGACATTTCTACATATATTTCCTGTTTTTCAATGTTGTCTACGTCTTCCTCAACAGCAAGTGTAACCCAAGTGTTCCCGGGAGCTCTTTCAAGTTGTATCCTACCTGAATGTCATTCCCTACCTGTGTTGCATTCATTTCCACTGTCATATATGCTTTCCAAAATGCATTCTGAGAAACAAAAATATGAGTAGAAAAGTTATCAGGAAGGATGGCCCACCCATTTCTCCTGCTTAACTTGATGTTATTCTGGATCACACAGAGAAACCCTGTGGTTTCCTCCAGGTTCTGAGATCTTCCCTGAGCTCTGTGAACTCAGTGATCTTCAGTAAGACATTGGGCACAGTTGTAAACCTTCAAAAATAGGGAGAAGCTGAAGAATAACCCTTCAACGTCTCACTTCCAGGAATTCATCTGTAGTTCTTACCTTCAAGTTTACAAACCAGAAATTCCAGCATTTGAAATGTGACTAGTATGACTAAGTAATTGGATGTTTTGTTTCCCTTTAATAGATTGGATTAGTTATTGATGGAATTAAATTAATTGTGAACAGGTACACCCACCTAGTGGCTGCCATTGAATAGAGCAGCTCTAGAGATACAATGCCAAAGAATGCTCAAACTACTGCACAACTGCACTCATCTCACACACTAGCAAAATAATGCTCAAAATTCTCCAAGCCAGGCTTCAATAGTACATGAACTGTGAACTTCCAGATGTTCAAGCTGGATTTAGAAAAGGCAGAGGAACCCAGAGATCAAATTGCCAACATCCACTGGATCATTGAAAAAGCAAGAGAGTTCCAGAAAAACATCTATTTCTGCTTTATTGACTATGCCAAAGCCTTTGACTGTGTGGATCACAACAAACTGTGGAAAATGGGAAAAACTTAAAGAAATGGGAATAGCAGACCACCTGACCTGCCTCCTGAGAAATCTGTATGCAGGTCAAGAAGCAATAGTTAGAACTGGACATAGAACGACAGACTGGTTCCAAATAGGGAAAGGAGTATGTCAAGGCTGTATATTGCCACCCTGCTTTTTTAACTTATAAGTACATCATGAGAAATGCTGGACTGGATGAAGCACAAGCTGGAATCAAGATTGCCAGGAGAGATATCAATAACCTCAGATATGCAGATGACACCACTGTTATGGCAGAAAGTGAAGAGGTTAGTTCAAAGAGCCTCTTGATGAAAGTGAAAGAGGAGAGTGAAAAAGTTGACTTAAAACTTGACATTCAGAAAACGAAGATCATGGCATCTGGTCCCATCACTTCATGGCAAATAGATGAGGGGAGCAGTGGAAACAGTGAGAGACTTTATTTTTTTGGACTCCAAAATCATTGTAGATGGTGAATGTAGCCATGAAATAAAAAGACACTTGCTCCTTGGAAGAAAAGTTATGACCAGCCTAGACAGCATATTAAAAAGCAGAGACATTACTTTACCAACAAAGATCTGTCTAGTCAAAGCTATAGTTTTTCCAGTAGTCATGTATGGATGTGATAGTTGGACTATAAAGAAAGCTGAGCACCGAAGAATTGATGCTTTTGAACTGTGATGTTGGAGAAGACTCTTGAGAGTCCCTTGGACTGCAAGGAGATCCAACCAGTCCATCCTAAAGGAAATCAGTCCTGACTATTCATTGGAAGGACTGATGTGGAAGCTGAAACTCCAATCCTTTGGCCACCTGATGTGAAGAACTGACTCATTTGAAAAGACCCTCCTGCTGGGAAAGATTGAAGGCAGGAGGAGAAGGGGACGACAGAGGATGAGATGGCTGGATGGCATCACTGACTCAATGAACATGAGTCTGAGTGAACTCTGGGAGTTGGTGATGGACAGGGAGGCCTGGCATACTGCGGTCCATGGAGTCACAAAGAGTCAGACACGACTGAGCGACTGAGATGAACTGAACTGTGAAATACACTGATGAGGAAGGGGCATCCACCCCTCTCCTGTTTTTTTCCTTGTTGCAGAGTAGTTGGTTGGTCTGATCTGAACATTCATTTATATTTCCTGCTTTCATCCACATGTGCCAGGAATTATGTGAGGCCTTTGTGTTGTTGTTGTTTAGTCACTAAGTCATGCTGACTCTTTTGCGACCCCATGGACTGTGCATGGGATTTTCCAGGCAAGAATACTGGAGTGGGTTTCCATTTCCTTCTGCAGGGGATCTTCCTGACCCAGGGATCAAACTCGCAGCTCCTGCCATGTCTCCTGCATTGCAGGCGGGTTCTTTACTGCTGAGCCCTGGGGAAGCCCCATTTGAGGCCTTGGGGGCACACTCAAACAGTAATGTCAACACCTAGGTTGTAGATGAATTCCTAGCAGGGAGCATATAAGCTGAGGTGCTGGAGTTTGCCCGGTGCACCTGTGCTGGACATAATCCAAGAGGAGGGGCAGGGGGAGGGTGGACACTTCCCTTGAATCACGAACCCATCCTTCTCACCCCAGCTCTGGAAGGGTCAGGAGGTCAAGGACAAAGGTTCTAAGATGGTAAACAACTTGTATACAGAAAACTTCAAAACATTGCTGGAAGAATTAAATAAGAGCCACTAACTGGAATCATAGTATCAATTCGATGGCCATGAATTTGAGCAAACTCCAGGAGATGGTGAAGGACAGGGAAGCCTGGTGCACTGCAGCCCTTGGGGTTGCAAAGAGTCAGACCCAACTTAGCAACTGAACAGAAAACGAAGTTGGAATGAAATGCCAAGTTCATACACTGGAAGCTGATATTGTTGAGATTTCCATACCACCCAAAGTGATGTACAGATTCACTGCAACAGCTAACAGAAATCCAATGGCATTTTATAGAAAGGGGAATTTTTTTTCTTAAAATATGTAGGGAACCACAGAGAACCCCAAAGAACCAAGGCAATCTTGATAGCAAGAACAGAGATGGAGGCTTCACACTTCCTGAATTCAAAACATATATGCAAAGTCGAAGCAATCAAAAGAGTGGGGGTAATGGCATCAAAACAGGCAGACAGACCCATGGACCAGAAGAACAGCTTTCAAAAACATTCTTACATACTGAAACAAGGACCTTCACTGATGTTCTAAGACTGTACAATGGAGAAAGAATAGTCTCTTCAGCAATCAACAGAATGAAAAGACATCCTACAGCATGGGAGAAAATATTTGCAAATCTAATATTTGAGAAAGGAGCTAATATCCAAAATATATAATAAACTACTAGAACTCAATTGCATCATAAGGGACACATAATTCTGTTTTAAAATGGGCTACAAACTTGAATAAACATTCCTCCAAAGAAGATATATGAATAGCCAACACACATATGAAAAGGTGCTCAACATCACTCATCATCCTGGAAATGCAAATCTAAACCACAGTGAGGTATCACCTCACACTCATTCAGATGTGCGTGTGAGTTAAAAAAATTTTTTTAAGAAAATAAAATTGGTGAAGATGTGGTTAATTGGAAATTTCATACACTGTTGGAGGGAATATAAAATGATACAGCCATTATGGAAGACAGTATGAAGTTTCCTCAAAAAACTACAAACAGACCCTATCATATGATCCAGGAATCCCAATTGTGGTATATATCCAGAGGAAGAGAAGTCAGCATCCAGAAGACAGATCTGCAATCTCATGATCACTGAAGCACTATACGCTATATACTATACATGATATCTGAGGTAGAAATCCAGCCCCAGGTCCGTAGGCAGATGTATTAAGGAAGAAAATGTGGAGAATATATACAATGAGGTGCCATTCAGCCTTCATGGAAGATGGAGATCCTGTCATTTGCAGCATCATGAACAGAGAGGACACTATTTGAAGCGAAATAAGCCACTCACAGAAGGACGGATACTGTATGAGGCATTGAAATGGGGTATCTGAAAGAACACTCCTAAGCAGGTTGTAGAAGGGTGGTTGCCAGCAGCAGGAGGAACTGGAAATGGGAGTGTTAAGTCCTGCAGGATGAAAATGTTCTAAATATCTGCTGTACGAAAATGTGCATATAGTTAAAAACAATGTACGGTACACGAACAGCTTGATGTTAGAGTTCATGTTATGTGTTTTAAATCACAATTAAAAATAAGGGAAAATAAAATGCAAAGAAAAGAAAGAGGGGGGAAGGAAGGAAAGAGGAAAATGGAAGGTGTCTGGCGTGTCACAAAGGCAGCTGGAGACAAGGACAGAACAGGAGAAAGTTCCTCTCGCACGTCTTAGAGAAAATGCCTGTCCAGTGTTCACTCCAACAAGACGGCCCTGTGCTTTCTCATCCCCAATCAAGAAGGATCCCAAAGAGCATCCTACGTGAGGGCCTGACTGGGCTCAGGTGCTGTCCCCCGATTCCTGATCTTGAAACCAAACACCTGATCACCACCGGGCCTGGGTGCCTTCTTCTGTCTTCCTTCTGCTCCTCTAAAGTGTTTCCTCTTCAAGTCATGCCCAAGGATCTTGATGCTGTTTCCACACCTGAGACCACTAGCTTCATCTTTGAGTTCTTATTTACAAAGATAAGATATGGAAGCAATGCAAGTGCCCATCAACAGAGTCACAGCACATGAATTCATATACAGACACTCTCACACCTATGTACACAGACTGACATCACCTAGCCATTTATACAGCTGCCTCCTGGGATGCTAATTCTTGGCCTCAGTTCTTTACCTGGAAAATCACATTCCATCCCCAGGTCCCATATTCCCAGTCCCAGCAGGAAACTGGAATCAGGTGGCTCTCCACAGGAAAACCTGCAAGAAAGCCCCATCTTTCACACCTTCTAAACTTTTCTCCCCGAGTGAGTTGAGGATACATACCGTTTTCACTTTCTACTGAGACCACCTGCAATTACAGAGAAAACACTGTGAGGATCAGATCACGCTGCAGCCCATTTGCCCAGGGTTTTGTTCATTTGGTGACAGTGGGAAACCAGGTGGGAAAGACTAGCAAAGTCAAGGGAACCCAGCAACAGAGCGAACCTCCTCAGGCCAAAAGGCATGAACTTTTCCTGGAGGATGTGTCTCCCAAGTTCATTTGTCTTGGCTGTGACAAGATTGTTTTCCCAGTAGGAAAAATTGCTGCAAGAATAAGAACTCACTACTGTACAGTGTGCAGCTGATGTTGTTGATTTGTTAATTCCCCTTGGAATCCAGTACCATGAGTTGGTAATAGACTCCCACTCCATATTCTCCCACCCAAGGAAATTGTATGCATCATCCGGGATGCGCATGCTCAGTTTTCTGTATCTTAATTCCACGGAAAGAGATATAGATTAACCTTTCTATCTCAGGGTAAGAAAGGTGAGCTTACCTTAGAGATGGGTGAAGCTTCCTCCTCTGCTCTGTCCTTCAACAAATCCTCCGGGGGAGCTAAGAGGACACAGAGAAACTGTCAGCACCTTAGTTGTGTTCATCAGAAGCTACTCAAGTAGTTTGGCTTGATGTGGACAAGGGCTGGGATCGTGTGGACATGCGTGCGTGCGTGCATGCTCAGTCACTTCAGTCACATCCAACTCTTTGTGACCCTACGGACTGTAGCCTGCCAGGCTCCTCTGTACATGGGATTCTCCAGGCAAGAAAACTGGAGTGGGTTACCACGTCCTCCTCCAGAGGATCTTTCCAACCCAGGGATTGAACCTGTGTCTTCTGTGGCTCCTGCATTGCAGGGGGATTTTTTCCTTTGAGCTACCGGGGAAGCCCTGATTGTGCGCGTGCAGGTGGTTAATATGTTTAGATTAAGCTGCCTTTGGGGAATTTGGATGATGAAGACAAAAGAGTAAAAAAATGAAAACTGAGCCACTGCCTTTCCATCTCTGGAGAACCTAATCACGTGAAATAGTCTGTAAAAGAGGAAGCACTAAAACGCATGCTCTGTTTCACTGACAGAATCCCGTGACTCCTGCTGTCTGCTTCACAGCTGAACTAAATGCCACTGTCTCCTTATCTTCTTCCAAGATCACTTTTTCCTCCTGGATTCACAGTTGCTGCTACTGTATTTATAACCACATCTAGAAGATTTTGTACTTGATTAAAAGCAAACGTCACTGGGGAGCCGAATTCCATGTGAGGCAAATCACGCTATTATATTTATTCACTTTTAGCTTGTCATAAGGAAAATAAAAAACGACACCCATTGTGGATATGACTGGTGATAGAAGCAAGGTCCAATGCTGTAAAGAGCAATATTGCATAGGAACCTGGAATGTTAGGTCCATGAATCAAGGCAAATTGGAAGTGGTCAAATAGAAGATGGCAAGAGTGAATGTCGACCTTCTAGGAATCGGCAAACCAAAATGGACTGGAATGGGTGAATTTAACTCAGATGACCATTATATCTACTACTGTGGGCAGGAATCCCTTAGAAGAAATGGAGTAGCCATCATAGTCAACAAAAGAGTCCGAAATGCAGTACTTGGATGCAATCTCAAAAAACAACAGAATCATCTCTGTTTGTTTCCAAAGCAAACCATTCAATATCATGGTAATCCAAGTCTATGCCCTGACCAGTAATGCTGAAGAAGCTGAATTTGAATGGTTCTATGAAGACCTACAAGACCTTTTAGAACTAACATCCCCAAAAGATGTCCTTTTCATTATAAGGGACTGGAATGCAAAAGTCGAAAGTCAAGAAACACCTGGAGTAACAGGCAAATTTGGCCTTGGAGTACAGAATGAAGCAGAGCAAAGGCTAATAGCGTTTTGCCAAGAAAACACACTGGTTATGATAAACACCCTCTTCCAACAACACAAGAGAAGACTCTACACATGGACGTCACCAGATGGTCAACACCGAAATAAGACTGATTATATTCTTTGCAGCCAAAGATGGAGAAGCTCTATACAGTCAGCAAAAACAAGACTGGGAGCTGACTGTGGCTCAGATCATGAGCTCCTTATTGCTAAATTCAGACTTAAATTGAAGAAAGTGGGGAAAACCACTAGACCATTCAAGTATGAACTAAATCAAATCCCTTATGATTATACAGTGGAAGTGAGAAATAGATTTAAGGGCCTAGATCTGATAGACAGAGTGCCTGATGAACTATGGACGGAGGATCATGACATTGTACAGGAAACAGGTATCAAGACCATCCTCAAGAAAAAGAAATGCAAAAAAGCAAAATGGCTGTCTGAGAAATTTCTTACAAATAGCTATGAAAAGAAGAGAAGTGAAAAGCAAAGGAGAAAAGGAAAGATATACCCATTTGAATGGGTAAGATATACCCATTTGAGTTCCAAAGAATAGTGAGGAGAGATAAGAAAGACTTCCTCAGCAATCAATGCAAAGAAATAGAGGAAAACAATAGAATGGGAAAGACTAGAGATCTCTTCAAGGAAATTAGAGATACCAAGGGAACATTTCATGCAAAGATGGGCTTGATAAAGGACAGAAATGGTATGGACCTAACAGAAGCAGAAGACATTAAGAAGAGGCGGCAAGAATACATGAAACTGTACAAACGAGATCTTCACGACCCAGATAATCATGATGGTATGATCGCTCACCTAGAGCTAGACATACTGGAATGTGAAGTCAAGTGGGCCTTAGGAAGCATCACTACAAACAAAGCTAGTGGAGGTAATGGAATTCCAGTGGAGCTATTTCAAATCCTGAAAGATGGTGCTGTGAAAGTGCTTCACTCAATATGCCAGCACATTTGGAAAACTCAGCAATGGCCACAGGACTGGAAAACGTCAGTTTTCATTCCAATCCCAAAGAAAGGCAATGCCAAAGAATGCTCAAACTACTGCACAATTGCACGCATCTCACATGCTAGTAAAGTAATGCTCAAAATTCTCCAAGCCAGGCTTCAGCAATACGTGAACCATGAACTTCCAGATGTTCAAGATGGTTTTAGAAAAGGCAGAGGAACCAGAGATCAAATTGCCAACATCCGCTGGATCATGAAAAAAGCAAGAGAGTTCCAGAAAAACATCTATTTCTGCTTTATTGACTATGCCAAAGCCTTTGACTGTGTGGATCACAATAAACTGTGGAAAATTCTGAAAGAGATGGGAATAGCAGACCACCTGACCTGCCTCTTGAGAAATCTGTATGCAGGTCAGGAAGCAACAGTTAGAACTGGACATGGAAAAACAGACTGGTTCCAAATAGGAAAAGGAGTACATCAAGGCTGTATATTGTCACCCTGCTTATTTAACTTATATGCAGAGTACATCATGAGAACTGCTGGGCTGGAAGAAGCACAAGCTGCAATCAAGATTGCTGGGAGAAATATCAATAACCTCAGATGTACAGATGACACCACCCTTATGGCAGAAAGCAAAGAACTAAAGAGCCTCCTGATGAAGGTGAAAGAGGAGAGCAAGAAAGTTGGCTTAAAGCTCAACATTCAGAAAACGAAGATCATGGCATCTGGTCCCATCACTTCATAGCAAATAGATGGGGAAACAGTGGAAACAGTGGCTGACTTTATTTTGGGGGGCTCCAAAATCACTGCAGATGGTAATCGCAGCCGTGAAATTAAAAGACGATTGCTCCTTGGAAGGAAAGTTAGACAGCATATTAAAAAGCAGAGACATTACTTTGCCAACATTGGTGCGTCTAGTCAAGGCTATGGTTTTTCCAGTAGTTATGTATGGATGTGAGAGTTGGACTATAAAGAAAGCTGAGCACTGAAGAATTGATGCTTTTGAACTGTGGTGTTGGAGAAGACTCTTGAGAGTCCCTTGGACTGCAAGGAGATCCAACCAGTCCATCCTAAAGGAGATCAGTCATTTGGAAGGACTGATGTTGAAGCTGGAACTCCAATACTTTGGCCACCTGATGTGAAGGGCTGACTCATTGGAAAAGACCCTGATTCTAGGAGGGATTGGGGGCAGGAGGAGCAGGGGATGACAGAGGATGAGATGGTCGGATGGCATCACCGACTCAATGGACATGAGTTTGAGTAAACTCCGGGAGTTGGTGAAGGACAGGAAGGCCTGGCATGCTGTAGTTCATGGGGTCGCAAAGAGTCGGGCACAACTTGAGCGACTGAACTGAAGTGAAGGAAAATCAAATATAAATGTTCAAAAATACTAAGATCCTACTGCTTAAAAATTGACACTATCAACCATGTGCCATTTTCTTCCCCGTCTTCTTTTTGTAAACAATGTGTGCATGTCCGCTGAGTTGGTGGCAGTTCACACTCCCAATGTGCCGTCCAACCAGAGGAACAGTTCATTACAGAAAGGAAGGCTGGAGTGAGTGCTGATGTCTCTAACCCAGCTGTGCAGGAGGTTTGTAAAACAGCTGATGGGCACCAGGACTAACAAATTCATTTAGACTTCTTTGCCACTGTGCCATCGGTGAGTGTTTACAGGATTCTAGCATTTCTAGGGCTTGTGCTAGTATTATCCAATGCAATAAATACCTCCCTCATTCTTGCTGTGTTTGGTCAAATGCTAAACAATGACCCCAACACTGAAAGATGTTGACCTGCATTGTCCTATGTGGAACCTCACACCTCTCAGAATCTGTGAGCTGAGCACAGTGTGCTGGCTTTCTGGGTATGTTTCACATGCTTGACTCTGCCCAAGTTGGCTGTTGAATGTACCGACAGCTGTCCTGGGTTCTGTGAGCCACCTTAGAGTGATGGGCAGTGTCTGGGACCTCTGGAGAGTCTAGTGCTGCCAGGCATGTACACGGAGCAGAGACCCCCTTGTCTCAGGACTGATGATCCTGTGGCTGTGTGATAAGTACAGGTCAGTGGTCCAGAGCATCACATTGGGACCCTCATCTGGGTTCCCATTTTGACTTTTCGCTTTAGGAAGTCAAGAGTTTGGGCTGTTTATCTCTGTCCCATCTCTCTCTGAGGAGAGAGAATATTATCCAAACCTCTGGGAACAGCTGCAGTGAAGGAAGAATGAGGTGTTGCTTTTTTTTTTTTAAACAGAAAGTTGACAGGAGTGTTCTGTGCAAGTGGGAAATAGCTCTTGGGGAATCAACACATTTATACACACAGATTGACAATCATACCCGTAACCTCACACGTGGAGAGCCTGTTAGTCCTCATACACACAAGCAAACATCATCTAAGTGACCTCACAGCTTCCGGGGACTACACAAGTTCAACGCTTTTTTGCGGGAAATTCATTTATTTCACTAAATCCTTCACTCTCTTTCCTAGTGGGAACCCAGAATCAGGGTGTTTCTCCAAGCAAAGCGGGCAAGACAGCCCCACACTCTTCATCACTTAGCTTTCTCCTCTGAAGAGGAGTGGTTTCAGAATACGTACGGTTTTCACCAGCTCTTGCATCCTCCTGGGAAGAGAGAGGAGAGGACACTGTGAGGATTCACAGAGAACAGAGAACAAACGAGGTTACCGATGCGGAGAAGGAAAGGTTCCCCTTTCCTCAGGGCCACAAGTGTTGTACAAATTTAAAGGGTACAAACTACTTTGTATAAAATAGAGGAGCAACCGGGATGTATTGTAGAGCTCAGATAATTAGAGCCATTATCTTTTTCTTTTTTAAAAGATTTGTTTATTTAATTTTTGGCTATGCTGGGTCTGCACTGCTATGTGCAGGCTTTCTCTATTTGTGGCGAGTGAGGGCTTCTCTTCATTGTGGTGCGTGGGCTTCTCCCTGTGGTGGTATTCTTGTTGTGGACCGCAGGCTCTAGGAGGGTTTGCGTCACTAGTTGCGGCTCACGGGCTCGGTATTAGCAGCTCCTGTGCGCTATAGTGCAGGCTCAGTAGTTGAGGCACATGGGCTTAGTCGCTCTGCAGCATGTGGGATCTTCCCAGACCAGGGATTGAACCCATGTCCCCTGCATTGGCAGGTGGATTCTTCACCATTAGACCATCAGGGAAGCCCGAGCCATTATTTTCTAACAACTTTGTATGCAGTATAATTGGAAAAACACGTAACCACTATGCTATACATTTAAACTAATATAATATTGTAAATCAACTATAGAAAGTGAAAGTGAAGTCGCTCAGTCGTGTCTGACTCTTTGCTACCCCATGGACTGTAGCCCACCAGGCTTCTCTGTCCATGGGATTTTCCAGGCAAGAATAATGGAATGGGTTGCCATTTCCTTCTCCAAAATCAGCTATAATTCAATTAAAAAAATTTAGACCTCTGGGGATGGCAGCAACCTGTGAACTTGGGTACAGTTAGTTCTTTGGGTGACTTTGGGAAACCAGATTGGAAACAGGTTGTTGAGTTTATGGCCCCAGTGAAAACAGTGAAGACACCTGCAGAAAACTCTTTGACTTTTCATGGAAGAACTTCCCAAGTCCATGTTGACAGGCAAATACAAACTTTTTTTTTCCAGTGGGAAAATATTATGTTCGGGGAAAAAGCTCACTATCTTCCAGTTTGTAAGTGATGCTGTCATTTTTGAAATGTCCTTTCAACCAAGTATCTGTTGGTAATAGACTTTCATTCAACATTCCCCCGATCAAGGAAATTGTAAGTATCATCTATATTGAACATTGTCAGATGTCTGAATTTGATTGGGAAGGAAAAAGAGATTAACCAACATTTTCATCTCAGGTAAAGAAAGGGGAGCTTACCTTGGCAGTAAGTGGGATCTCTTCCTCTGTCCTGTCGTCAGTCAGGTCCTCCAACAGGTCCGCAGGGGGAGCTAAGAGAACACAGAGTAAATATCAGCATGCTGGTGGTGGTGCTCAGGAGCTAGAGAGAGTTCACTGCTGTGCAAGTGGGATGGGTGTGTGTGGGTGAGGATGGTTAATAAATACAGACTGAACTGTGGTTTGGCATTATGTTGGTGGACTGAAAGAAGGCAAAGGCGAGAAGAAAGGAAAAAAGTGAAAAAAAGAAGCCTTTGGTTTTCTAGCTATGGGGATCATGCTCAATATGAAATAGTCTGAAAATCAAGGACCCCTCTTGACCCAGGACTGATGATCCTGTGGCTGAGTGATAAGCACAGGTCAGTGTTCCAGAGTGTCCACACTGGAACCCTTGCCTGGGTTCCCATTTTGACTTTTCCTTTTAAGAGGTCAAGAGCTTGGGCCATTTATCTTCTGCCCCATCTCCATCCGAGGAGAGAGAATATTATCCACATTTCCAGGAACATCTGTGTGAGGGAAGAATGAGTGACTGTACAGACAGTGAGCAGTGGTGATGAGATTTTTTTTTTTTTAACAGAACCTTGACAGGTGTATCGTGCTGCGTGAGTGGGAAATAGCTCCTGAGGAAACAGGCACTCTTCCACACACACAGATTCACAATCACACCAACAGGCTCACACAGGGACACTCAGTTTTTATAGACACAAACCCACAGCCGATAACCATTCTCGTAGTTTCCAGGGACTGTGCAACATGGGGTTGCTCTTTGCTGCATGCAGGCTCAGTTGCAACCCCATGCACTGTAGCCCACCAGGCTCTTCTGTCCATGGTGTTCCCCAGGCAAGAATATGGGAGTGCGTTGCAATTCCCAGTGGGAAATCAATTTCATTCACTGCATCCCCACCCCTCATTCCCTGTAGCAACCCAGAATGGGCTGAGTGTCTCTCCAATTCCAGCAGCCAGGCAAGTCCCACCTTCTTCGTCAGCATCAGCTAGATTTCCTATCAGCAGAGGAGTGGTTCCAACACATGTAGCATTTTCATCGTTTGTCCCATCCACCTGCAGTTAGAGAAAAGAGAACGCTGTGAAGGTCACAGCATCCTCTGCACTGCGGGCTCAGGTCTGCCCTCTATTGGTGACCTTAGGAAACCGTCTGTAAAGCCACAGTTGAGTCAGTTTCCTCAAAAGAGAACTGTGAAGACTCTTCTGGAAAAGGCTTGAGCTTTTCATGGAAGATTTTCCAAGTAAGTCCATGCTGACCAGAAAAAAAATAAAAAATCCTTATCAAGAAGGAATATTTTCAGGCTTCCCTGGTGTCTCAGTGGTAAAGAATCTGCCTGCCAATGCAGGAAACACGAGTTCAATCCCTGGTCGGGGAAGATCCTGCATGCCGCAGAGCAGCTGGGGCCGGGCGCCAAAACTATTGAGCCTACGCTCTGGAGCCTGGTAGCTGCAAGCACTGAAGCCAGCGAGCCCTAGAGCCTGTGCTCCGCAGCAAGAGAAGCCACCGCAATGAGAGGCCCCCACACCGCAACTGGAGAGCGGCCCCTGCTCTCTGCAGCTAGAGAAAAGCCTGCGCAGCAGTGAAGACCCAGCATAGCTAAAAACAAATAAATAAATAGAAATTATATTTAAAAAAAGAAGGAATATTGTCTGCAGAAGAAAATGCTCACTCTGCTCAGTTTGTAACTGATCCTGGCAATCTTTCAAATGTTCTTTGAATCAGTTATTTGTTGATAACAAACTTTTATCCAGCATTTCCCCAAACAAGGCGTTTGTATATGTCATCTCTAACGTACAGTGTCACAATTTCATGTCTGAATTAGTTAAAAAGAAACAAAGCAAATTTTTATCTCAGATAAAGAAAGGCGAACTTACCTTGGGGGTAGGCGGGGCCTTCTCGTCTGCCCTGTCACTGGGCAGGTTCAGGTCTTCCAACAGGGACTCAGTGGGAGCTAAGAGGACATAGAGTAAGAGTCAGGATGTCGGTGGTGCTGCTCAGGAATTACTCAGCAAGCCTTATCTGAATGGACGTGGGGAGGGTGTGTGTGGATGCGAGAAGTATGGACTGAGCTGCTATTAGGCCTCCTCCTAGGTGGACTGAAGGAAGGCTAAGTGGTGGCTCAGATCGTAAAGAATCTGCCTGCAAGGCAACAGACCTGGGTTCAATTCCTGGGTCGGGAAGATCCCTGGAAGAAGGAAATGGCAACCCACGCTAGTATTCTTTGGGAAATCACATGAACAGGGGAACCTGGTGGGCTACAGTCCATGAGGTCACAAACAGTTGGACACAACTGAGCAACCAACACTTTCACACTTTCACAGAAGAGAGGAACTTGGAAAAAAAAAATGAGCAACTGAGCCTTCAGCTTTCAAGTTCATGGGAACATATTCAATTGAATAGAGTCAGTCTCAAAAAGGGCACACTAAAATGCAGGCTGTTTCAGTGTGAGTGTCTCATGGCTCCTCCTGCCCATTTTAAAGCTCAGCCAAATTTCCATTTTTCCTGAAATATTACAGGATAGTTTCACACATGCTGCTACTATGTTCCTCATCTATTGATTGGATTTTTTTTTTTACTTCTTATATATATTTGAAATATACATAATATTTATCCTTGTAATAATTTGTAGGTAGTCAGTTCAGTGATCTTACCTTCACAATGCAATGCATCCTTCACTACTGTCTGTACATAATTTTTTCATAATATCTTATACAACCTCTGTACCCATTCAGAAATAACTCCGCCTTCACCCATGGTTCCACGTTTAGTGCTCACTGCTTTCTGTCTTTGATTATCTGGCTATTCTGTTTACCTCGTATATATGGAATAATACTTTGTTTTTCTGTGCCTGCTTGATGTCACGACTGATATATATATATAGTCTATCTATGTTTGAATATGTAACATATTTCAAAATTTACTTCCTCCTTCTGGCTGAATATTATTTAACTGCAAGTATATATTTCATTTTATTTATCCATTGATCACAGTGAAATTTGGGGTAGGTTCCATCTTTTGATGCTTCTGTGAACAGTGGTGTACAGATATCTGTATGGTGACACCTGACATTATATATTTGTCAGAACTCACCCAATGTCACAGCACAATGAGTGAATTTTAATGTAAACTTGGACTTTTAATTAATAATGTACCAGCATTGTTTGCTAATTTTAACAAATGTACTACAGTATAATTCATTAATAATGTACCAGCATTGTTTTGCTGATTTTAACAAATGTACTACAGTAATGTTCAATATAGTTAATAGGGGAATCTGGAGGGACTGAATATGGGAACTTTCTGTTTTATCTGTTCAACTTTTATTTTAGTATGATTTGGTGCTAAATAATATCTAATAACATTTAAAAATCTGGAAATGTGGCTTCAGGGATAAATCTATTTCAGCTAATATTCAAAAACCAGCTAAGGTCTAAGCATGACTGAGGCCATCTTAACTATTAAACATAAACTGCATTTTGAGTTTTAAATTCATCATCACTTTATAGTTATAAAATTACCGACTGAGTCAGTCAATTTGAAGTTTCAAATAATCTAAAAGAAGAATATGGCTTAGAATTTGTATGGTTCTTTCTTAAATATGGAACACTGAATGAACTAGAATAATCGCTCTTGAATGAACTTAGAGTCACTTTTCACAGTACCTTCTTCTGAGTCATTGATAGGGTGCACCCTCTTATGTGGCCAGAAGTGGATTATTCTGGCCCAGCTAGTGGGTGATTTTCTTGACATTAGATGAATATTTCTTCTTTCATTCCTGAAGCAAGATCCTGGAAAATGAATTATAGCAGACAGAACTACTACCTTGATTTCAGAAGATGACAATGAAATTGCTAGTAATTGGCTCACAGGCCAGTCTTTGATCCCTTATTAACGGACAGCCCAGCAGAGCCTCCAGAGTCAAAGTTGAACTTAGGAAGATCTTGCCTTTTAGGTTTTGTGGGCAAACACCCTTGTGTAGCAGAGACATTCTAGATATACGGCAAAGCACAGTGACCATGCCTGACGACCTGATTTCTAATCCCCTTTATTAGAAGCACATACCTGAGAAAGTGATGCAGATTTCTCTGTACCCCAATTCCCTGCTCTGAGATGTAGAAATGTTAATATGACCCACATATTCATATTGTGTAAAGTGGCCAAAAATGATTCATTACAGGTAAAGCCTTAAGAAAAATAAAGGACGGCTGCTTCATGATTGTTTTATGGGTATTCACTTATTGAATGCCTGCAAGAATAAGCTAGGCATGTGCTAGTGGTTGAATCCAGAGAGGTGATTTGGATGGCGCCAGAGCAAGGGAGGAGGGAAGCTTTCGCTCCAGCCTAGGCACAGGAAGGATGCTTTACAGCTCACAAAGAACATCTATTACTGTCTCCTCTGGTCCCCACATCAGTCCAGTTTCAGGTGAAAGCCATAAAAAGCAGGTGCTGTAATCCATGTTTTCAGTGGTAGACACTGAAATTTAGAGAAACTTTTCAAGAGTCACAATTATGATGAGTGATGGATCTGGGACAGGAATGTACTTGCTTGCGGATGACAGAGTTCCCTGAATCCCTGAGAAGCACCCAAGACTGAGATAATGTGCTGCACCTTTGAATCAAGAGCTCCCCTCCCCTTGAGTGGAGTGAGTGAAGTCGCTCAGTCATGTCCGACTCTTTGCGACCCCATGGACTGTAGCCCAGCAGGCTCCTCCATCCATGGAATTCTCTAGGCAAGAGTAGTAGAGTGGGTTGCCATTTCCTCGTCCAGGGGATCTCATTCTCAAATCCTCCCGCCCCAGGTTTACGGCAGGTGAGACTTGAAGCCCCGAGGAGATGTCTAAGCCAAGATGACTGTCTACATCCTCTTCCAGTATGTTGCCTCCATGTTTCAATCCCTGATCCATATACAGGAGTTTCCTCCAAGTAAATCCCCTCTAACGGACCAACATCACTGATTCAATGGACACTCTGGGAAATGGTGAAGGACGGGGAGGCCTGGTGTGCTGCAGTCCATGGGGTCACAAAGAGTCGGACTTGACTTAGTGACTGAACAGCAACAAGGGACCAGAGGAAGTCCAGCTGTGGCCATCCTCCCCAGCGTCTCCACATTGTCACTGTCTCACATGGTACCTTCACAATGACCAGGTGACTGCCTCAAGTGACCAGTGAGTGGTCTGTTTGGTCTGAAGGGCTCTCAAGATGGCTTCTGAGCATCAGAGGGCTTCAGATCAGCCATCAGATGGCTTCATAATGGCCTAAGCCAAGTGCCCCACTCTGCCAAGAATTATCCTCCCTTCAGCTGAGCAAGCTGTGTGAGCAGTTAATGTGAATTCCCTAGGGAGATGGCCATCCGGGCTGGTGCTTTGGTGGTTTAGGAAATCTAGTCTGTGATGCTGAATGTCTCACTGACTTTCTATCTAGGTACATGTTGACCAGCAAAGGCCTGTTTGAGAATGGGAAGGAGATCAGGTCTTTCTTCACCAAAATCCAGTCTCTACTCTATAAACATTTCCTCCATCTATAGATCCTGTAGAGGCAGGAATGTACCACATTCCCCTCCATGTCCTCAGCCTGAACACCCTGCCCCACGTCAAACCTTCCCTCCTTCAGTTGCCAAATATTCATTCCTTAATTTGATGGCACTGTCCCTTACCACACTCTCAGGCAACACCCAAGGAGTCTATGATCCTGCCCTCATCAAACCATGGAAAGCCTGCCTGGAAATCCCAGTTGCTTTCCATTCTAAAAATTTCTGTATTTCAACTGCCATTATTTGGTTTCAGATTTTGACATCTACATTCAAAAGAGCTGAGCTGTTCCCCTTTCCTGCGATGTCTATTGCAGGGGTGGCATCAAGATTCTCCTGCTTCAATGAGAGTTGTGTGATACAGTTCCTGTGTCTCTGCTCCAGAAGAGTGTGCACAAAATTGATGAATTAAGACACAGAATTTTTTCTTGACAGCAGAATTAAAAAGTACCTTAAGTAATACAACAAAGTTAAATAATAGATTTATATCAATAAGTTTATATGTAGAGTGGTGGAAATGAAAAAATGGTGAGGAGAATATTTTCACTCAAAGTTAATCTCCCATTTGAAGGAACAGCCTTTAGAGGATCAATATAATGTACCTAAAAATAACAATTTGGATTTCCCATTTTCAAACACTAGAGGTGTGAAGGTGAGAGCTTCTCACCTGTTACCAAATTTGAACCTCTCAGCTCATAGACTGACAGCTGGAATGGAAGACAGGATGGGCATCATCACATTACTATGGAAACCAGTCATCATAGAACTTTCAGAGTGAAGGCATCTCTGCCCACTCTGAGTCCACCTGCTCTGTCTAGACTAGTGTGTGTTCCCATGGACAAGTGTGGGATTTCAGAGTGAACATTTCATTTCAAAAATTGAATCCCAGCCTCACACATTATTGCTCTCTGATTAAGAAAACAAGTTATGTGAGAGGAAAAGACCTCCCCAAATACCATTGATAAGTCAAAATTTTAGGATGAGGAGGAACAAAACATGGGGAAGACTTTACATAGGAAGGATGCTTTACTGCTCATGGAGAATATCTATTATCTTCTCATCTGATCCCTGCGACAGCCCAGTTGCAGGGGAAGACAAATGCAAAGCAGGGGCTATAATCCATATTTTTTCAGTGGAAGACTTCACAGTTTAGAATAACTTTCCAAGAGTCACAACAATGAGTGGATCTAGGACAGGAATGTTCTTGGTTCCTTGAGGACAGAGATCTCTGAACCCCTGATATCCACCCAGAGCTGAGATCATGACCTAGAGCCTTGAATCAAGAGTCCCCCTCACTCTCTCCCTCAAATCCTCCTTCTGGTGAGTGTTGATACCCTACGGAGATGTCTGAGCCAAGATAACCATGCAAAATCTCATCCAGCATTTTCATCCATCTTTCAATCCCTGATCAATGATAGAGGAGTTTCCTTCAGACAAAGCCCCTCTGAAGAACCAGGGGAAAGACAGCTGCCACAGCTGCTATCCTCCCCAGCATTTACACATCGTCAGCTCTCTCCCAGGACACCTTCACAATGACCAGGTGACTACCTCCAGTCACCAGTGGTCAATTTGGCTCTCAAGATGGCTCAGAGTTCAGAACAGGCTAAACTAAATGCCATATGATGGCTCTGCCAAGAATTAGCTTCCTTTAGCTGACCAACCCTGGATGAGCTGTTAATGTGAACTCACTGGGGAGGTGGCCGTCTGGGTAGGTGCTTTGGTCGTTCAGGAAATCTAGTCTGTGATGCTGAATGTCTCACTGACTTTAGATCTAGGTATATGTTTGAGTAGCCTGGACCAAGGCCTGTCTGAGAATGGGCAGAGGCTCAAGTCTTTCTTCACCAAAATCCAGTTTCTATAAACTCATCCTTCTATAGACCCTGTAGTAACAGGGACACAGTCCTATATTCCCTTTGAGCATTCCCTCCATATCCTCAGCCTGAACACCTCATCCCAGGACTCATCTTTGAGTACTGCAGACAGACACTCCTTCCCTGAACCAGTTGCCAAATGTTCATTCCTAAATTCAATGGCACTGTCCCTTCTTACCACACTCCCAGGTAACACCCAAGCAGCCTGTGATCTTGTCCTTATTAACCCATGGAAATCCTGCCTGCAAAGTCCAGTTGCTTTCCTTTTTACATTTCTCCTGCTAATATTTGGTTTCAGATTTTGACATCTACACTCAGGAGAGTTGAGCAGTAATTCCCCTTTTCTGTCTATCGCAGGGGTAGCATCAAGATTCCCCTGCTTTGATGAGAGCTGTGTGATGTTTTTTGTGTCTGTGCTCTACAAGAGTGTGTACAAAATTGGCACTAGGAATAGCATATTTTTCTAAATTTAGGAAAATATTTGAGGCAGCCAGCTTGACAGCAGAATTGTAAAAATACCTTAAGTAATACAACAAAGCTGTATAATAGACTTATAAGTCTATAGAAAAATTACAGTGGCAGAAATGGGAAAAAAAGGTGAGAAAAAAATGTATTTTCACTCAAAGTTAATTATCCATTTGAAGAAATAACCTGCCTTTAGAGTATTGATATAAACGTACCTCCAAAATAACAATTCAGATTTCCCATTCTCAAACACTCGAGGTGTGAGGGTGACAGCTTCTCATCTGTCACCAAATTTGAATCTCTCAGCTCACGGAGTGACAGTTGGAATGGAAGGTAGGATGTGCATCATCGCATTACCATGGAAACCAGTCATCATAGAACTTTCAGAGTGAAGGCAGCCCTGCTCTGTGCAGACTGTTGTGTGTTTTCATGGACAAGTGTGGCATTTCAGAGTCAACATTTTACTTCAAAAATTGAATCCCAGGACCACACATTATTACTCTCTGATTAAGAAAACAAGTTATATGAGAAAAAAAGACCTCCCCAAATAGAGTTGCTATTGAAATTTTCAGAGTGAAGAAAAAAACGAATATGTTGAGAAAAAAAAGAAGTTTCATTCTTGGTGGAAATACCATTTTTACTATTTCTGAGTCAGTAGACCTTTGTTTTGGAGAAGGCAATGGCACCCCACTCCAGTACTTTTGCCTGGAAAATCCCATGGACGGAGGAGCCTGGTTGGCTGCAGTCCATGGGGTCGCGAAGAGTTGGGCATGACTGAGCGACTTCACTTTCACTTTTCACTTTCATGCATTGGAGAAGGAAATGGCAACCCACTCCAGTATTCTTGCCTGGAGAATCCCAGGGACAGAGGAGCCTGGTGGGCTACCATCTATGGGGTCGCACAGAGTTGGACACAACTGAAGTGACTTAGCAGCAGCAGACATTTGTTTATCAAACAACTAAAATTTTTTTCCAGATGAAAAGCAGCAATAATAGGAATTCAACTGTAAAATGTGACATTCTCTCTCTGAGCATATACCTATCAAATTACATTAATCCTTGTCTTATTCATTTTCACTTTCTTTTTCTCTGAATGCAACTAACTTTGTAGACTTGATTATGTCTCAGTCTCCGTGTCTTCATTAAAAGAAGTCCCTGTCATTGTGTATACCCAAGAGTGTGTAGTCAATGAGCTAAAATAATAGTGTATTTTCACCAGTGGGTTGAGTAAAAGTATATAATTAAATCTTTCCTATACAAAGAATTTTAGATACCCCCAAACTGTAGGATTAAATATATGTTCTGGCTCAAAATTTAACACCTAATCACACCATTCTTGTGTTAGGTCATGAAATCTAGCTATGAAAAGGTAAGTAGCAGCCGCCCCCCCCCCCCCCCCCCCCACCACCACCTCCAGCGTTGGTACAAGTGAAAATTCTAGAAGATGAGAGAATTGCCATGTTTAAAACAAGCAGGTAATGTTCGAGTTTTGGAATGCTGTAGTACAAATGTCTATCACTGTTGATGTACCACAAAAATCTGCAAGAAAGCAAATGGATCATTGGTGAGGTATAACAAGACTATAGATGGTGTCATAGTTTCTTCAGGATTGCCCTATCCCAATTGCTGTTTCTCAGAGTGATTGAACAAGGACGCAAAAGAAGAGGTAAAATAATACATTTCTAAATTAAGAATTTTATTGCTTCCCAGCTTGGTAGAAAATAATATATGTGCTGCTGCTGCTGCTGCTAAGTCGCTTCAGTCGTGTCTTACTCTGTGCGACCCCCACAGACAGCAGGCAGCCCACCAGGCTCCCCCGTCCTTGGGATTCTCCAGGCAAGAACCCTGGAGTGGATTGCCATTTCCTTCTCCAATGCATGAAAGTGGAAAGTGAAAATGAAAGTGAAGTCGCTCAGTCATGCCCGACTCTTAGTGACCTCATGGACTGCAGCCAACCAGGCTCCTCCATCCATGGGATTTTCCAGGCAAGAGTACTGGAGTGGGCTGCCATTGCCTTCTCCAAATATATGTGCTGCTACCTCATGAGAAACGCTGGACTGGAAGAAACACAAGCTGGAATCAAGATTGCCAGGAGAAATATCAATAACCTCAGATATGCAGATGACACCACCCTTATGGCAGAAAGTGAAGAGGAACTAAAAAGCCTCTTGATGAAAGTGAAAGAAGAGAGTGAAAAAGTTGGCTTAAAGCTCAACAATCAGAAAACGAAGATCATGGCATCCGGTCCCATCACTTCATGGGAAATAGATGGGGAAACAGTGGAAACAGTGTCAGACTTTATTTTGGGGGGCTCCAAAATCACTGCAGATAGTGACTGCAGCCATGAAATTAAAAGACGCTTACTTCTTGGAAGAAAAGTTATGAGCAACCTAGGCAGCGTATTCAAAAGCAGAGACATTACTTGGCCGACTAAGGTCCGTCTAGTCAAGGCTGTGGTTTTTCCAGTAGTCATGTATGGATGTGAGAGTTGGACTGTGAAGAAGGCTGAGCACTGAAGAATTGATGCTTTTGAACTGTGGTGTTGGAGAAGACTCTTGAGAGTCCCTTGGACTGCAAGGAGATCCAACCAGTCCATTCTGAAGATCAGCCCTGGGATTTCTTTGGAAGGAATGATGCTGAAGCTGAAACTCCAGTACTTTGGCCACCTCATGCGAAGAGTTGACTCATTGGAAAAGACTTTGATGCTGGGAGGGATTGGGGGCAGGAGGAGAAGCGGACGACAGAGGATGAGATGGCTGGATGGCATCACCGACTCGATGGACGTGAGTCTGAGTGAACTCCGGGAGTTGGTGATGGACAGGGAGGCCTGGCGTGCTGCGATTCATGGGGTCGCAAAGAGTTGGACACGACTGAGTGACTGAACTGAACTGAACTGAACCATGTATAAAATAGGTAACTAATGAGAACCTCAGTTCAGTTCAGTTCAGCTGCCGTGTCCGACTCTTTGCAACCCTACGGACTGCAGCACACCAGGCCTCCCTGTCTATCATCAACTCCCAAAGTTTACTCAAACTCATGTCCATTGAGTCAGTGATGCCATCCAACCATCTCATCCTCTATCATCCCCTTCTCCTCCCGCCTTCAATCTTTCCCAGCATCAGGGTCTTTTCAAATGAGTCGGTTCTTCACATCAGGTGGCCAAAGGATTGGAGTTTCAGCTTCAGCATCATTCCTTCCAAAGAAATCCCAGGGCAGATCTCCTTCAGAATGGATTGGTTGGATCTCCTTGCAGTCCAAGGGACTCTCAAGAGTCTTCTCCAACACCACAGTTCAAAAGCATCAATTCTTCAGCACTCAGCCTTCTTCACAGTCCACCTCTCACATCCATACATGACCACAGGAAAAACTACAGCCTTGACTAGACGGACCTTAGTCGGCAAAGTAATGTCTCTGCTTTTGAATATACTATCTAGGTTGGTCATAACTTTTCTTCCAAGGAGTAAGCAGTCACCATCTGCAGTGATTTTGGAGCCCCCCAAAAATAAAGTCTGACACTGTTTCCACTGTTTCCCCATCTATTTCCCATGAAGTGATGGGACCAGATGCCATGATCTTCGTTTTCTGATTGTTGAGCTTTAAGCCAACTTTTTCGCTCTCCTCTTTCACTTTCATCAAGAGGCTTTTTAGTTCCTCTTCACTTTCTGCCATAAGGGTGGTGTCATCTGCATATCTAAGGTTATTGATATTTCTCCTGGCAATCTTGATTCCAGCTTGTGCTTCTTCCAGTCCAGCGTTTCTCATGATGTACTCTGCATAGAAGTTAAATAAGCAGGGTGACAATATACAGCCTTGACACACTCCTTTTCCTATTTGGAACCAGTCTGTTGTTCCATGTCCAGCTCTAACTGTTTCTTCCTGACCTGCATACAGATTTCTCAAGAGGCAGGTCAGGTGGTCTGCTATTCCCATCCCTCTCAGAATTTTCCACAGTTTGTTGTGATCCACACAGTCAAAGGCTTTGGCATAGTCACTAAAGCAGAAATAGATGTTTTTCTGGAACTCCCTTGCTTTTTCCATGATCCAGCAGATGTTGGCAATTTGATCTCTGGTTCCTCTGCCTTTTCTAAAACCAGCTTGAACATCATGAAGTTCACGGTTCACGTATTGCTGAAGCCTGGCTTGGAGAATTTTGAGCATTATTTTACTAGCGTGTGAGATGAGTGCAATTGTGCGGTAATTTGAGCATTCTTTGGCGTTGCCTTTCTTTGGGATTGGAGTGAAAACTGACCTTTTGCAGTCCTGTGGCCACTGCTGAGTTTTCCAAATGTGCTGGCATATTGAGTGCAGCACTTTCACAGCATCATCTTTCAGGATTGGAAACAGGTTCACTGCAATTCCATCACCTCCACTAGCTTTGTTCATAGTGATGCTTTGTAAGGCCCTCGTGCCCAACTCTGTGCGACCCTGTGGACTGCAGCTTGCCAGACGCCTCTGTCCATTGGATTCTCCAGCAAGAATACTGGGTTGCTGTGCCCTCCTCCAGGGGATCTTCCTGACCCAGGGATCGAACACTTGTCTCTTATGTCTCCTGCATTGGCAGGAGGGTTCTTTATAGAAGCAACCTAAATGTCCATCAAAGGATGAATGAATAAAAAGCCACACACACATACTCAATGGAATATTAACCAGCCATGAAAAAGAAGGAAATCCTTCCATTTTCAAAAACACTGATGGAATTTGGGGACATTGTACAAAATAAACAAGCCAGACTACATGCTATCACATATATGTGGAATCTGGGAGGGGGGTGGAGTGTCAAATTCATAGAAATAGAGAGTAGAAAAAATGATTTTCATGGGCTAGAGGCTGGGCAATAACAAGAGGGTGGTAAATGTTACAGTGACTAGATTACAGTGACGAGATTAATAAGGTTTCAGGATCTGATGTAAAACATGGTGACTATAGTTGATAACACTGTATTTGTAACTGAAATTTGTTAAGAGTAGAATTTGTATTTTCAAATAAAAAAATACAAAAAAAGGTAAATATTTGAAGTGATAGATGAGAATTCTTTTACCATGTATACGTATGTCAAACCACCATGACATACACTTTAAATATTCTACAATTTTATGTCAATTATGCTTTAGCAAAGCTGAAATTATAGATTTATTAATAAATAAAATTCAAAGAATAAGATTTAAGATCTTGTCACTGGCTTTTTTTCAGTCATTAGCTTAGTCATAATTTATTCTCTAAAAACATAACCAAACCAAGAAATACACTTCATATTTACTGAGACCAATTTGATCCAGACTTTCTGATAAGAACAGAAGTTGAAAACAAAATGGAAAATAAGATTTGATGGTGAATTGATACAAACTTACATACTAGCTCTGTAGAAATGGTTGTGAAAACTCTGGCAAGACATTTGCTTAATCTGAATCTCAATTTTCACATGTATATATTTAAAATAACAAGAAAGAGTTGTTGTAACCACTGAACTTGGGAAAATATTTTGAAAACTGAGAAAAACTTCTATGGAAAGCAAGTGTAGTATTTGTTTTGCATGAAACAAATAATAATCTGTATTTTATTATTTTGTTATTTACTGAAGTGACAGATAAAATGTATTGATGAAATGTATTTTACACATAAAAGGTATGCCCAAATGGCATTCAGTGATACCTGTCTTAGAAAATTTTGTCAATAAAATAACTGTATTTTAAGACAATGATATTTTAAGCCCAATCCACTATCTATGAATACATAGTCTTTCTAAAGTATTTCATACTCTTCAAGATTTTTGTTTTGTCTGACCTTTAAAAAACTGCCAGTCCATCAGGGTAAGTAAGGCTAGAGTATTTACTTAGGAAGAACACCCCGGTGAAGCAGTTTGGTCGTTCGTTGGAGGGGGTTCCGCTCCTCGCTCGGCTCTCCGTTGGGCAGCAGACGCTGCGCCGCATTCGAAGAAGTGGCCTAAGACTTGGGCAGCGGTCTCAAGGAAAATGGCCCGGACCAAGAGGACAGTTTACAAGTCCACGGGTGGGAAAGTGCCCCGCAAACAGCTGGTCAGTGAAGCAGCCGGGAAAAGCGCCCCCTCTACCAGCGGGATGACAAGACCTCATCGCTACAGGCCCGGGACCGTCGCCCTCCGAGAAATCCGTCCTTACCAGAAGTCCACCCATCTTCTGATTCGGAAGCTGCCTTTCCAGAGACTGGTGAGGGAGATCGCCCAGGATTTCAAAACCGACTTGAAGTTCCAGAGTGCCGCCATCCGTACGCTGCAGGAGGCTAGCGAAGCGTACCTGGTGGGTTTGTCTGAAGATAGTAATCTGTGCGCCATCCATGCGCAGTTTCACCATCACGCCCCAAAGACGCCCAGTTGGCTCGCTGGAGTGGGCAGGGGGCAGGAGAGGAGCTTTCAGTGAAGACAGTTTTTATGGTGTTTTGTAGTGAATTCTGTAAAATACTTTGGCTTAGTTTGTGACTTTTTTTGGTAGGAAATTGTTTATAATATGTTGCGTTTGTGCTTAAGTCGTTCCATCTTTCACTCAGGATGAATGGGAAAAGTGGCCGTTCACAGACCTCAGTTAATATGAGCACTGTTACTCAGAAAAGGCAAGTTATTAATATGCAAAAGGGACGAGTGATATTTCTTGCTTCTCATGATGCATGTTTTCTGTAGGTTTTGGAGAAGGCAATGGCAACCCACTCCAGTACTCTTGCCTGGAAAATCCCATGGACAGAGGAGCCTGGTAGGCTGCAGTCCATGGGGTCGCTAAGAGTCGGGTACGACTGAGCGACTTCCCTTTCACTTTTCACTTTCATGCATTGGAGAAGGAAATGGCAACCCACTCCAGTACTCTTGCCTGGAGAATCCCAGGGACTGGGGAGCCTGGTTGGCTTCCATCTATGGGATCGCATAGAGCTGGACACGACTGAAGCGACTTAGCAGCAGCATCAGGCATTAACTGACAACATAAGATTATCTCATCAATAATTAGATATTGACATGATACTGAAACGGCTATAACACATTTTTGTAAATACTGATTTTTAAATTTTATTTCTTTGTAAAATTTGAAGCTATGATAAAAAATAGTTTACCCAAATGTAAAATAAAATGAAATTTAAAATGTAGAACAGAAGTTATTTGTCTTCTAATAGATAATTTTTAAACAAGTTATGCCATGAATAATTAGGTTACTATTATAAAATGATAATGCTGTCTTTGTTCACTCTTTTGTATTTGCTGATTGATATTACAAAATACAAACATATTTTTCTGAGGGATGACCTGGTTTTGGCTTTTGCATGGTCAAATAGTTCATTTCCTATGTTAAAAATTTAAGGTGGCTTTGTATGATTTTATTTCATTGTGTTTTACTTTAAGGATAGAGAAGCTGTGCAACTGCCTAGAAGGATTGTCATTTTAGTGATATTGAGCTACTGAAATGAGAAAAGGTCAAGACCTTGCAAAGTGTAAAGGTGTCTTCAGATTGGACTCTGCTCTTCTTTCGCATTACTTTCTTCAGGCTCTTTCTTAGGGCTGTGATTCAGTATGTGCTTGTGCTTGTGTGTGTGTGTGCTTAGTCAAGTCCATCTCTTTGCGCCCCCATGAACCATAGCCCAGCTGGCTTCTCCATCCAGGGAATTTTTCAGGCAATAATACTGGAACGGGCTGCCATTTCCTACTCCAGGGGATCTTCCTGCACCCAGGGATTGAACCTGTGTCTCTTGCATTTTCTGTATTGCCAGGGGGATTCTTTAGCAGTGTGCCATCTAGGAAGCGCTTGTGGCTAGTGGGCACTACTAAAGCAGCCTCATCCTGTAACATTCTGTAAGATTTCTTAAATGAGTACTGGCTTAGATGAAGTTTCTTGATTATTTTTTAATCTATTTTCTTTCCACTCAACAGGTTGTATTCCTTGAGTCCAAGCAGCACAGTAATCTGGCAAGAATGTACTCCCAGAATAAGAGCTTCCCATGGCTTGTAGGAAAAAGGAGACAGCCACAACCCATGTAAGATGAGAACGGGGGCCTGAGAAGAGCTCTGGGACGCTGCTGGAGTAGCCCTGAGCCTATGATGGAAGTGCTCATTCACATCCCTGAGTTTACTGTGAAACAAGTACTGTCTCAAAACACAAACAGAAAAGTAAAAAATAAACAGGAATCCCTGTCTCTGTGGTATTTATGTTCTAATGGGAGTGGAGAGGAAGCAGATGGTTAATAAATAATGAAAGCAGATGACATTAGTGAGGAATAAGTGTGACAGGGAAGAATAAAGCAGGAAATTGAATTTGCTATTATTAGAAAATTGAAACATTTAAAAGTAAAGTCTGGGTTGAATCAGTAAAAACTGTACATTTAAAAATAGACGTAGACTTTCCTGGTGGCTCAGTGGTAAGGAATCTGCCTGCCAATGCAGGAGGCATGGGTTTGATCCCTGATCCAGGAAGGCCTCACATGCCACAGAGCAGCTAAGCTCGTGTGCCACAACTGCTGAGCCTGTGCTCCAGAGTCTGTGCTCCACAAGAGAAGCCACCCCAGTGAGCAGCCCATGCACCACAGCTAGAGAGTAGCCCCCACCTACCACAGCTGGAAAAGAGCCCTCACAGCAACAAAGACCCAGCACAGCCAAAACTAACTGAATACAGAACTTAAAAAATAGACATAAAGTAGGTGAGGTTACTGGGGCTTCCCTGGTAGCCCAGCTGGTAAAGAATCCACCTGCAATGGAAGAAATCCTGGTTCGATTCCTGGGTGGGGAAGATGCCCTGGAGAAGAGAGAGGCTACCCATTCCAGTATTCTTCGGCTTCCCTGGTGGCTCAGATGGTAAAGAATCTGCCTGCAATGTGGGAGACCTCGGTTTGATCCCTGGGTTGGGAAGATCCCCTGGGGGAGGGCATGGCAACCCACTCTAGTATTTTTACCTGGAGAATCCCCAAGGACAGAGGAGCCTGGCAGGCTATATAGTCCATGGGGTCACAAAGAGTCAGACATGACTGAGCAACTAAGCATAGCACAGCATAGGTGAGGTTACTAGCCATACGAATAGTTCTGAGAAAGGTGTCTAAACAGAGGAAACACACGTGCAGTCTTGGACATCTCCTTAACCTCAGGAGTGATAGATGTGGTCATCTCATCTCTGTGCTCCAGCAGAGCTCAGCTCCTGCCATTAACTTTGTCCTTGAGGTATCAGAGAAAACAAAACTCCAAGTTCACTCTACTTGACGAACTCCAGTTATTCAATCCAGGGGCCCAGCTACCTCCTACCTCAGCATGAGACCAAGTTTGTTTTATCCTAAACAGCTAAAAAGATAGGTAAGAGAAGGTCGCAGCTGATTTTTGGTTGAAGTGGAGAGAAAGAGATCAGAAGTAAGATTTTAGGCATGTTAAGTTTGAGAAGTTTCTCAGAGAGCCACGTGGAGATGCTCAGAAAGTATTTAGGATATCAGTTCAGTTCAGTCGCTTGGTCGTGTCCAGCTCTTTGTGACTCTATGGACTCACAGCACGCCAGGCTTCCCTGTCCATCACCAACTCCCAGAGCTTGCTCATACTCATGTCCATCAAGTCAGTGATACCATCCAACATTTCATCCTCTGTCATCCCCTTCTCCTCCTGCCTTCATTTTTTTTCACCAGCATCAGGGTCTTTTCCACTGAGTCAGTTCTTCCCATCCAGTGGCCAAAGGATTGGTACTTCACTTCAGCATCAGTCCTTCCAGTGAATAGTCAACACTGATTTCCTTTAGAATGGACTGGTTGGATCTCCTTGAAGTCCAAGGGACTCTCAAGAGTCTTCTCCAACACCACAGTTCAAAAGCATCAATTCTTTGGCGCTCAGCTTTCTTTATGGTCCAACTCTGACATCCATACATGACCACTGGAAAAACCAAAGCTTTGACTAGACAGACCTTTGCTGGCAAAGTAGTATCTCTGCTTTTTAATTGTGTCTAGGTTGGTCATAACTGTTCTTTCAAGGACCAAGCGTCTTTTAAATTCATGGCTGCAGTCATCATCTGCAGTGATCCTGGAGCCCAAGAAAATAAAGTCTGTCACTGTTTCCACTGTTCCCCCATCTATTTGCCATGAAGTGATGGGACCGTATGCCATGATCTTCATTTTCTGAATGTTGAGTTTTAAGCCAGCTTTTTCACTCTTCTCTTTCACTTTCATCAAGAGGCTCTTTAGTTCCTCTTCACTTTCTGCCATAAGGGTGGTGTCATCTGCATATCTGAGGTTATTGATATTTCTCCCAGCAGTCCTGATAGTTGGTGAAGAATCCGCCTGCAATGCAGTTTGATTCCTGGGTCAGGAACATTCACTGAAGAAGGGATAAGCTACCCACTCCAGTATTCTTGGGCTTCCCTTGTGGCTCAGCTAACAGAGAATCTGCCTGCAATTCGGGAGACCTGGCTCCAATCCCTGGGTTGGGAAGATCCCCTGGAGAAGGGAATAGCTACCCACTCCAGTATCCTGGTCTGGAGAATGCCATAGACTGTTTAGCCCATGGGATTGCAAAGAGTCGAATACGACTGAGCAACTTTCATTTTCACTTTCCCAGCAATCTTGATTCCAGCTTGTGCTTCATCCAACCCAGCATTTTGCATGATGTACTCTGCATAGAAGTTAAATAAGGAGACTGACAATATACAGCCTTGACATACTCCTTTCCCAATTTGGAACCAGTCCATTGTTCCATGTTCGGTTCTAACTGTTGCTTCTTGACCTCCATAATGATTTCTCAGGAGGCAGGTCAGGTGCTCTGGTATTCCCATCTCTTTAAGAATTGTCCATAGTTTGTTGTGATCCACACAATTAAAGGCTTTAGCATAGTCAATGAAGAAGTAGTAGATGTTTTTCTGGAATTCTCTTGCTTTTTCTATGATCTAACAGATGTTAGCAATTTGATCTCTTGTTCCCCTGCCTTTTCTAAATCCAGCTTGGACATCTGGAAGTTCTCAGTTCATGTACTGTTGAAGCTTATACAAAGATGCATGTATCTATGCATTTACTTATTAACTATAAACCTGTTTTAATTTTTAATTCAATGGTTTTGCATGATTATTTTTTTATATTACTGTCTAATGAAACTTCTACTTTATTTTATTTGTCTAATATGAGTGAATCAGTAATTAGCCAATTAAAAAGCTCAAATTGGCAGAGGCATAGCTGACTGTTCCCTTGAGATCAATGCTCACAGATGCAAACTACAGGAAAAAAAATCCTCATTTGATATTTTAAGGATTATGGTAATATATATTTTCTAGAGATGTTTAAGGCAAGAGGAAATGAGAGCAGCAGAGGATGAGATGGTTGGATAGCATCAAAGGACATGAATTTAAGCAAACTCTAGTGGGTAGCGAAAGACAGGGAAGCCTGGTGTGCTGCAGCCCGTGGGGTCACAAAGAGTTGGATACAACTTAGCAATAGAGCAACAACAATAAATATTTTATAGAACCTAAATTTTCCCCATGGAACAAATATAATTGGTAACATTAAATATTCAGATAAATATATGTTGTATTTTCATATGTAATTCAGTCATATATGCATGTAAGTGGTATAGATTTTAGAAATACAACCTCATATTCCAAATTTCAAAAATGTTGATCTTTACTGAGAGACTGTCTGAGTTACTGGCCAATTGGCCACTTGAATCAATCAGTACTTACTGTAGAAAAAGACATATTCACAGGTTTTCAAGTCAAAGGTATCAAATATAGGGAATCAGACACTTAGAAAATTGTTTAGGTACTAAAGAATTAAAAGCCAAGGGGAGAATTTATAGGTTTCAAATTTTACTCATGAGTTTTGGGGCTTCCCTGTTGCCTCAGATAGTAAGGAATCTGTCTGAATTGCAGGAGACCTGGGTTTGAACTCTGGGTCAGGAAGATTCCCCCTGGAGAAGGAAATGACTGCCCACTCCAGTATTCTCGCCTGAAGAATTCCACAGATAGAAGAGCCTGGTGGGCTCCAGTCCATGGGGTCACAGACAGTTGGACACGAGGGAGCGGCTAATGCTTCACTTCACTTCACCTCACCACTTTGTCAAGATATTGTCACCATTGCTACTCCTGCCTTATAAAGCCAGGCAAGTGCATGAGAAATAACCCAATTTTGATTATGGGTGGGGAAAGACCCCGAACCCTCACTTAGAGGAAAGCACACAGTTCTGGCCTTTCAGCTGGAACCACCATCTTCCAGTGATTCACCAAAATGACCGAAACAAAGGGAAGAAGGGGAAGCACCTGCTGTGTGTTCTGTGTGTGCTCAGCTGCTCAGCCGTGTCTCTTTGTGACCTCATGGACTGTAGCCCACCAGGCTCCTCTGTCCATGGGATTTCCCAGCAAGAATACTGGAGTGGATTGTCATCTTCTCCAGGAGAATCTTCCCAATCCAGAGACGGAACCCACATCTCCTGCATTGGCAGGCAAATTCTTTACCACTGAGACACCTGGGAAACCCTAGGCCTTCAGAAAACATGGAATTGCTCCTTTGGCCACATACATGTGAGTCTACAAGAAAGCTGATATTGCAGACATCAAGGGAATGGGCATTGTTCAAAAAGGAATGCCCCACAAATGTCACCACAGCAAATCTGGAAGTCTACAATGTTACCCGGAATGCTATTGGCATTGTAATAAACAAACAAGGGCAAGATTCTGGCCAAGAGAAGTGACGTGTGATTGAGCATATTAAGCACTCTAAAATCCTAGGATGCTTCTTGAAACATGTGGAGGAAGATGATAATAAAGAGGAAGCCATGGGACTTCCCTGGTGATCCAGGGAACTGTCATTACCTGTTCATTGCAGCGTTTTAAACAATAGCCAAGAAGGGTCAATCTCGGGTGCAGTGGGAAGCCTGGAACTCACATGTTCCAGGACCAGTGGAGCTTATTGTTGCACTGAGAGAATGCAGCAGGCAGAGCTCCCAACCCTGGCCCAGCCTCAGAGCATACCCATCCTTGCCCTGGATGGGCAGGTATGTTTATGTAAACTATTAATATTTCCAAGCCATTGTCTGGAGACTGGGACACCTTTGTTGGCATACACTGTTCCCCACAAGTACTCCAGGGCTTATGTCTGCACAGCCTGAAAAGCCTTATAATGATCCTATCTGCAACACTCCTATTGCCGCGGACAACAAGAGGAAAGATGAGATGGTAAACACAAAGAGCTGTGTATTCCTCTGTGAGAAACTATTCAAACGTTTGTATTTACAGCCTGACATCCTCCCTGTGATTTCAGGCCCTTGGGTAACTGTAAGCTATTTGGAAGGCCCCCAGGGGTCACTCCTGTGCAAATGAGCAGCCCTCAGATTTCTACCTCCCTCAAAACAATCATTTTCTTTCTTCTAGGCCCTTCGATTCATTAGTAAGGTGACCACATGTCCCAGTTTGCCTGGGACAACGCCTGTTTGCATCTACTGTCCTGGAGTAAGTAGAACAGCTCCAAAGTATCCTAGTTTGTTCCATAAATTGTAGACCATCCTATTCCTTAGCCATACCTGTGCTTCAAGTTAATTCTGTCCTCTAGTGGATAGAGAGTCTCATTACACATATCCCAGACGCAGATGGCCCTGGAGGAGGACCCTCTGGGGTAACATCTCGGCCCTCTGGGACCCCAACTTCAGTGAAAAGCTGAGCTACTCTAACTGGTGTAGACAGAAATTGTCCAATTTAAAATGCTGATTAATGAACTCCCAGGGCTACCCACAGGCACTCACTGGGGAGGTGATCTTTCTGGGGGAAGGGGTGACTCAGGTCATACATTTGCATAACTGGGTCTACTTGCTTTCCTGAGGGTTCGGGGGATTCTTGGTCAATTGCTGAGCCATATCTGGAAGACTCCCATATTTCACCTACTTTCTTCCCCTCCTGGTCACCTGTTCAGCCACTGACTTGATGGAGAAGAACTAGGTCACTCAGAATGACCTCCGGCACCTTCTAACCTTTCTTCTCTGTCCCCTCACCCTCACCGCTCTTCTCTGCAGAAGTCGGTGCCTGCCCCAGAGCCCTTGGTCTCTCTCCCTCCTCTTCTGGGGAGCACAAGCCATGAATCATTCCTCTCCCTCATCCTCCTCCCTCCTCCCCATACACCTTCTCTTATCTGCACACTTCTCTTGACCTTGCTGTTCCTTCCAGTTACCTCCTCTTTCTTTTTAATTTCAAACTTACTTTTTTCTGTTTGAAAAGCATTATCTGTATATTAGAGAAATTTGGAAAATACAAAAAGGTATCGGAAGGAAAAAGATTACCTATTATTCCACAACCATGAGACAACCACTTTTAAATGAACAGTCCTGTTGAAGCCTAAATTCCTGTGTGTGTACAAACTAAACTTGGTGGCCTCTTGCATTCACTATGTTATAAAATAATTTCCCATTTAATGTATCTTGGACATTTTGTCATATGATATTGTTAAAATATATATTTTATGATTGCTATCTCAAAATGTCTGTATTTAACCAATTTTTATTAGATATTAAATGTTTCTATCTTTTTTCTTTTAAAGATATAGTTATTATTTTAAGAATTTTTATACTGAAGAGTTCAAAAGAGGTGAAAGTGTTACTCCTTTAGTCATGTTAAACTCTTTGCGACCTCCTGGACTATAGCCTGCCAGGTTTCTCCATTCATGGGGTTCTCCAGGCAAGAATACTAGAGTGGGTTGCCATTTCCTACTCCAGGGAATCTTCCTGACGCAGGGATCAAGCCCATGTCTCTTGCACTGCAGGCAGATTCTTCACTGTCTGAGCCACCAGGGAAGCCCATCAAAAAGTGGTAGGTTTTTTTACATTTATTGATCTGTATTTAAAAGGAACATTTGACAAAGATTCACTGGAAATAATCTGAACAAACAGGAGAATAGTTATTACTACTGAAACCTGACAAAACGTGGTCCACTGGAGAAGGGAATGGCAAGCCACTTCAGTATTCTTGCCGTGAGAACCCCATGAACAGTAGGAAAAAGCAAAATGATAGCATACCGAAAGAGGAACTCCCCAGGTCATTAGGTGCCCAATATGCTACTGGAGATCAGTGGAGAAATAACTCCAGAAAGAATGAACGGATGGAACCAAAGCAAAAACAATACCCAGTTGTGGATGTGACTGGTGATAGAAACAAGATCTGGTGCTGTAAAGAGCAATATTGCATAGGAACCTGGAATGTCAGATCCATGAATCAAGGCAAATTGGAAATGGTCAAACAGGAGATGGCAAGGGTGAACGTCGACATTCTAGGAATCAGCGAACTAAAATGGACTGGAATGGGTGAATTTAACTCAGATGACCATTATATCTACTATTGTGGGCAGGAATCCCTCAGAAGAAATGGAGTAGCCATCATGGTCAACAAAAGTCCAAAATGCAGTACTTGGATGCAATCTCAAAAACAACAGAATGATCTCTGTTCGTCTCCAAGGCAAACCATTCAATATCACAGTTATCCAAGTCTATGCCCCAACCAGTAACGCTGAAGAAGCTGAAGTTGAATGGTTTTATGAAGAACTACAAGACCTTTTAGAACTAACACCCAAAAAAGATGTCCTTTTCATTATAGGGGACTGGAATGCAAAAGTAGGAAGGCAAGAAACACCTGGAGTAACTGGCAAATTTGGCCTTGGAATGCGGAATGAAGCAGGGCAAAGACTAATAGAGTTTTGCCAAGAAAATGCACTGGTCATAGCAAACACCCTCTTCCAACAACACAAGAGAAGACTCTACACATGGACATCACCAGATGGTCAACACTGAAATCAGATTGATTATATCCCTTGCACCCAAAGATGGAGAAGCTCTATACAGTCAACAAAAACAAGACCAAGAGCTGACTGTGGCTCAGATCATGAACTCCTTATTGCCAAATTCAGACTCAAATTGAAGAAAGCAGGGAAAACCGCTAGACCATTCAGGTATGACCTAAATCAAATCCCTTATGATTATACAGTGGAAGTGAGAAATAGATTTAAGGGCCTAGATCTGATAGATAGAGTGCCTGATGAACTATGGAATGAGGTTCGTGACATTGTACAGGAGACAGGGATCAAGACCATCCCCATGGAAAAGAAATGCAAAAAAGCAAAATGGCTGTCTGGGGAGGCCTTACAAATAGCTGAGAAAAGAAGAGAGGCGAAAAGCAAAGGAGAAAAGGAAAGATATAAGTGCAGAGTTCCAAAGAATAGCAAGAAGAGATAAGAAAGCCTTCTTCAGTGATCAATGCAAAGAAATAGAGGAAAAGAACAGAATGGGAAAGACTAGAGATCTCTGCAAGAAAATTAGAGATACCAAGGGAACATTTCATGCAAAGATGGGCTCGATAAAGGACAGAAATGGTATGGACCTAACAGAAGCAGAAGATATGAAGAAGAGGTGGCAAGAATACATGGAAGAACTGCACAAAAAAGATATTCACGACCCAGATAATCATGATGATGTGATCACTAATCTAGAGCCAGACATCCTGGAATGTGAAGTCAAGTGGGCCTTAGAAAGCATCACTATGAACAAAGCTAGTGGAGGTGATGGAATTCCAGTTGAGCTGTTTCAAATCCTGAAAGATGATGCTGTGAAAGTGCTGCACTCAATATGCCAGCACATTTGGAAAACTCACCAGTGGCCACAGGACTGGAAAAGGTCAGTTTTCATTCCAATCCCAAAGAAAGGCAATGTCAAAGAATGCTCAAACTACCGCACAATTGCACTCATCTTACATGCTGGTAAAGTAATGCTCAAAATTCTCCAAGCCAGGCTTCAGCAATACGTGAACCGTGAACTTCCTGATGTTCAAGCTGGTTTCAGAAAAGGCAGAGGAACCAGAGACCAAATTGCCAACATCTGCTGGATCATTGAAAAAGCAAGAGAGTTCCAGAAAAACATCTATTTCTGCTTTAGTGACTATGCCAAAGCCTTTGACTGTGTGGATCACAATAAACTGTGGAAAATTCTGAAAGAGATGAGAACACCAGACCACCTGACCTGCCTCTTGAGAAATCTGTTTGCAGGTCAGGAAGCAACAGTTAGAACTGGACATGGAACAACAGACTGGTTCCAAATAGGAAAAGGAGTATGTCAAGACTGTATATTGTCACCCTACTTATTTAACTTCTATGCAGAGTACATCATGAGAAACGCTGGACTGGAAGAAACACAAGCTGGAATCAAGACTGCCAGGAGAAATATCAATAACCTTAGATATGCAGATGACACCACCCTTATGGCAGAAAGTGAAGAGGAGCTAAAAAGCCTCTTGATGAAAGTGAAAGAGGAGAGTGAAAAAGTTGGCCTAAAGCTCAACATTCAGAAAACGAAGATCATGGCATCTGGTCCCATCACTTCATGGGAAATAGATGGGGAAACAGTGGAAACAGTGTCAGACTTTATTTTGGGGGGGCTCCAAAGTCACTGCAGATGGTGATTACAGCCATGAAATTAAAAGACGCTTACTCCTTGGAAGAAAAGTTATGACCAACCTAGATAGTATATTCAAAAGCAGAGACATTACTTTGCCGACTAAGGTCCATCTAGTCAAGGCTATGGTTTTCCCTGTGATCATGTATGGATGTGAGAGTTGGACTGTGAAGAAGGCTGAGCGCTGAAGAATCGATGGTTTTGAACAGTGGTGTTGGAGAAGACTCTTGAGAGTCCCTTGGACTGCAAGGAGATCCAACCAGTCCATTCTGAAGGAGATCAGCCGAGATTTCTTTGGAAGGAATGATGCTCAAGCTGAAACTCCAATACTCTGGCCACCTCATGTGAAGAGTTGACTCATTGGAAAAGACTCTGATGCTGGGAGGGATTGGGGGCAGGAGGAGAAGGGGACGACTGAGGATGCAATGGCTGGATGGCATCACTGACTCGATGGACGTGAGTCTGAGTGATATCCAGGAGATGGTTATGGACAGGGAGGCCTGGAGTGCTGCGATTCATGGGATCGCAAAGAGTTGGACACGACTGAGCAACTGAACTCAACTGAACTGAAACCTACAAAGATAATTCCAGGACATACAGTTTATCTGATATAATAACACCTTTAAATACTGTCACTGATATAAAACACTGGTTCTCACTTTTCTAAACACACAATGGTATAATAATATTCAATCACTTCTATTCTTTATCAGTATATAAAAATTAAAATATCAATTAAAAATGAACATATCCTCCTCTTTAAATGCTTCTCACAGATACAACTTCAATATTTTTATTCAATAGTGGTGTGGTTTAAGAGATTTTTCATTCATGAGTCCAACAACAATCCACCTCAAAGGGAACTGACAGTCTATAAGCTCACTGCAAATAAAAGAATTCAGGAATGCAGCAACAGACATTTCTAAAATACAAAACAGATAAAATTCTTAGAAAATACATGCAATAAGCTCTGCTAAGCAGCTGGCCACAGAACTAGAAGATTTAGTAATTTTACTGATGATTTCCATGGGATTCCAGATGTTACCAAACTCAGCCTGAACTCTCAGCTTCGGATTTGTATTTTGCTTTTCTAGTTTCACTAATGATACAAACATGACTCAAATCCCTGAAGTATTCATTATAGTCAAGGGCATACCCTATTACAAACTTTTCTGGAATTTCAAATCCAACAAAATCTGGTCTACAGCCAGTGCTTCGAGGGGTCCTTTTCACCAGCAAGCTGGCAACCTCACCCATCTTTGGATTATGCTGCTGGACCAAGGATAGCAAGATTTGCATTGTTTTGCCCATGTCAATTATATCTTCAACAATCAAGACATTCTTTCCAGCTAAAGTTGAGAGATTATCTCCACCAATGACTTTGATGGCACCTGTTGACTGGTCATTACAGTAGCTCTTAAAAAATCTAGTCTGATAAAATCTACAGTCATAGGAATGAACCTATCACTATTTCTGTTCAGCGCTTTAATGTAGTCCAGCAGGTCCGTAAAGAATGTATAGCCTGCCTTGAGCACACAGAGGGCCACGATGTGGTCGCCTCCCATATCCTCCATCACATCTCGGGCCAGCTTTTCCGTCCTGTCCAGAATGAGTCCATGAGGAATAAACACCTTTTCCAAATCCTCAGTATAATGGTTAGGTACACAAAATAGATCTAGGTCATAACCTGGCTCCTCATCACTAATCATGACGCAGGGGCTGCAGCACGCCATAACGGAGTTGGCTGGTGCGCGGGCCAAGGGCAACCTGGCGAGGGGGCAGCGGGGCAGCGCGGGGGAAGCCAGAGGGCCCACCCGGCTCTCTTCCTAGTGTCTACTGTTTTCTGCTGGCTTAACTGTGGCCATCTTTATTATTTATGGGAATAAATTCATAGAAATATAACTAAGGGAGTATGTCAACATTTTTCAGGCATTTGTTATTTTATCAAATTATGAGCCAAAATATTTGCATAAATGTGTATTCTCCCAACAACTCTGTATTTGCTTTTTCTGAGCACCCCTGGGGATATTCCCTCCCTCAATGGGGTTTTGCGGTTTTAGAAAGTAATTGCTTTCCCTGTGCTATACAGTAAAAGAATATGGAAAATAACATATAAATGTGTGTGAATAACTGAGTCACTCTGGTAGACAGCAGTAATTAACACAACATTATAAACCAACTATAATTTTTTAAATAGTTGCTATTTCAAATCCTGAAAGATGATGCTGTGAAAGTGCTGCACTCAATATGCCAGCACATTTGGAAAACTCAGCAGTGGCCACAGGACTGCAAAAGGTCAGTTTTCATTCCAATCCCAAAGAAAGGCAATGCCAAAGAATGCTCAACCTACTGCACAATTGCACTCATCTCACACGCTGGTAAAGTAATGCTCAAAATTCTCCAAGCCAGGCTTCAGCAATACGTGAACCGTGAACTTCCTGATATTCAAGCTGGTTTCAGAAAAGGCAGAGGAACCAGAGACCAAATTGTCAACATCCACTGGATCATCGAAAAAGCAAGAGAGTTCCAGAAAAACATCTATTTCTGCTTTAGTGACTATGCCAAAGTCTTTGACTGTGTGGATCACAATAAACTGTGGAAAATTCTGAGAGGGATGGGAATAGCAGACCACCTGACCTGCCTCTTGAGAAATCTGTATGCAGGTCAGGAAGCAACAGTTAGAACTGGACATGGAACAACAGACTGATTCCAAATAGGAAAAGGAGTACATCAAGGCTGTATATTGTCACCCTGCTTATTTAACTTCTATGCAGAGTACATCATGAGAAACGCTGGACTGGAGGAAACACAAGCTGGAATCAAGATTGCCGGGAGAAATATCAATAACCTCAGATATGCAGATGACACCACCCTTATGGCAGAAAGTGAAGAGAAGCTAAAAAGCCTCTTGATGAAAGTGAAAGAAGAGAGTGAAAAAGTTGGCTTAAAGCTCAACATTCAGAAAACGAAGATCATGGCATCTGGTCCCATCACTTCATGGGAAATAGATGGGGAAACAGTGGAAACAGTGTCAGACTTTATTTTGGGGGGGCTCCAAAGTCACTGCAGATGGTGATTACAGCCATGAAACTAAAAGACACTTACTCCTTGGAAGGAAAGTTATGGCCAACCTAGATAGCTTATTCAAAAGCAGAGACATTACTTTGCCGACTAAGGTCCATCTAGTCAAGGGTATGGTTTTCCCTGTGGTCATGTATGGATGTGAGAGGTGGACTGTGAAGAAGGCTGAGCGCTGAAGAATCGATGGTTTTGAACAGTGGTGTTGGAGAAGACTCTTGAGAGTCCCTTGGACTGCAAGGAGATCCAACCAGTCCATTCTGAAGGAGATCAGCCCTGAGATTTCTTTGGAAGGAATGATGCTCAAGCTGAAACTCCAGTACTCTGGCCACCTCATGTGAAGAGTTGACTCATTGGAAAAGACTCTGATGCTGGGAGGGATTGGGGGCCGGAGGAGAAGGGGACGACAGAGGATGAGATGGCTGGATGGCATTACTGACTCGATGGACATGAGTCTGAGTGAACTCTGGGAGATGGTGATGGACAGGGAGGCCTGGCGTGCTGCGATTCATGGGGTCTCAAAGAGTCAGACACAACTGAGCGACTGAACTGAACTGAACTGAATCTAGCAATGTTCTCTGTCTCCAGTTTTCCCACATTTTCACCACCTATTTATTGTTTTAATCTCTTGCAATGTGACTTCTGGTCTCAGAGCTTTTCTAATACAAAAAAGTCTTTTTCAGACTTGATTCTTCTTGTTCCTTTGATTTATTTTCTTAATCTCTTGAGGCTCTGGAGCCTGGAGCTCTTGCAGCCTGGAGCCCTAAAGTTAAACCTACTGCTCTGGGATTCCTCACTGGCAGCCTTTCTCAGTGAGCTTGAGATTGAGATTCTGGACTTTGGGGGCAAACTTTAATACACCCCACATCCAGATGGATGGATGGATGGATCATAAACCTGTGTCTTCTCCTTAGGCTCTGGCTCTTGCTACACCTTCAGCCTTCCTGCTCAGACTACAAACACCTCTCTCCCTCTACCACCAATAGTCTCCTTCTCTGCTCCAACTGGGGGTGACATCTCTAGGGATGGATCCCAGCTCACCTCTCTACCCAGAGACTCAATCCTGAGACCTGGGCAATTTCTAAGTCTGCTGAATATCTTCTGGATGTCTGTCCACTTCATCAACTCCTGTCGACAACCTTGATATCAAAGTCTCCCTCTTTCTCTAAGATCCTCTTCCTTATTTCTTCTACTTTTGTGTGTGGCTCTAGGGACCATGACACACTTGACTCCTCTTCCCCAGTTGCTCTCTGTCTACCACCTCTCATCCACCAAGCCCCATAGAAGAACATTTTCCTGGTGGGTTTCTCCATCTGCAGCCCTCTTGCCAGTCTCACGGCCACTGCTTTAGCTCAGGTCTTTGTCTTCTCTTCTCTGGACAAACTCATTAATTTCTTTGCTACTGGTACCCTTCGCCTAACCTCTCCTTGCTCGAATTCAGCCCATACGCTCAGTGGTTACCAAAGGCTCTTACCTGAGTCGTCTCCTTGAAGCATTTCTAATCATCTAAATTATCTGCTTAAGATTTGTTACTAGGCAGTAGCTCCTCACTAACCACAGAATACCCACCTCAACCTCTTCAGCCTATCTTATAAAAACACCTTCAGTTTTAGCTCTGGTCTTTACTCTTAGCCTAAACTCCCACCCCACCCAGCAAAGCTCAATCTGACACGGTCACTCACATATTACAGGAACGTGCCTTACTCTCCCCCATCTACACATCTTTGTTGATGTCATTCTTTCCAATTGATTTGCCATGCTTCAGGGACCAGATTAAATCTTACATCTTCCACAGAAACGGTCCTCATACTTAAAAAAATTAAGTGACCCTTTACCCTCTGAATTCTTATATCATTTACAAGTAACATACTTGAACATCCTTGTGTAGGTTTGTCTGGCACGGAGGAGGGTTCCTGAGATGAAGGTTGGAGGCTGGAGGGACTGGGATGAGCTAATCACTACACACTCCTAGTACTTACTACAAAATGCCTTAATAACGCTAACGTTATTAATATGCAAAGCATATTGCATGCATTGCCTCGTTTAATTTTCACAGTATATGAGGCAAACTGGTAGCTATATACAAGGGACTTAAGGGCTGTGGTCTAACTGGAAGCAGAAAATGCCAAGTAAACATGTTGTTTTTACTTACATTTTATACTGATTCAAGGTGGTTTTGGAGGATGCTGAGAGCAGTTATGGAAAAGAGGGATAAAATCTTCCCAGCCTACCACTGGGAGAGTGAAACTGCTGATGTAGGAGTTATTCTTATGCTCATTACACAAATGAGAAATTGATGCTTAGAGAGGTGGAGTGACTTGCCCAAGGTCACACAGCTGACCCAGGTGGAGCTGGACCTTGAGCCCAGTCCTTGTGATGACAAAACCCAGGCTTTATGGCATCAGCATCATCGCAGTACAGCTTGTCTTACCAAAAGCTTCCCTCTTTGGAGGTAGGATTTTGCTTTTTTTTACAAAGTTATTTTTCCCAAATCAATTATCACAATGCCTACCATGTAGTTAGAGCCCAATGATTATTGTTTGAATGGACGAATAAATGAATAGGAAGTGAATGCAAGAGACAAAGCCATCATAGTAGCCTTTTTCTTTTTATACTCAGATTACTATCCTCAGAAAATCCAGTGATCCTCTTATGTCCAGAAACTCCCCTTGTCCCTCCTTGGGTGTAGAGTCTATGTTTGTCTGCATACATTGGTGTAAATACATTGGCTGGCCTGGCCAATGCTAAGATTTCCTGGATGAAGTAGTGTGGACATAACGATACTCATAGCTACTAGATAAGAAAACAACAGCATTTTAAAAAGCTAAGATTGTGGTATGACTCACAGCTATCAAGCATCCTTTATTTCTCTAAGGGAAGGAACCATTTCCTGTAATTTTCAAAAAAACTTATAATAAAGAGAAGCCATGTATTTTTAAAAAGGCTACGATTGGCTCTTGTTTAGCAACTTTAATTATGTAGCTGTACAATTACTCCTTCAAGCATAAGCTGGCGAGCTCTGTTGCTGAATTTGATCTTTTACAACACTAGGCTGGATGTGTGCTGAAGTGTACTGTCGATCTGGAATACAGTAAAATCTCGGGATTTTGTTATGGACTGAACTGTGGCCTTCTGAAATCCTTATATTGCAGTCCTAACCCCTGTACCTCAGAATGTGACTATTTGGAAATAGGGCCTTTAAAGAGATAATAAAGGTAAAATGAGGTTATATGGGTGGGCCCTAATCTATCATAACTGAAGTCTTTATAAGAAGAAGAGATGAAAACACAGACACAATGACTTACCCAGTGATCAAGATTCCGCCTTCCAACACAGGGGGTGTGGGTTCAATCCCTGGTCAGGGAACTAAGACCCCACACGCCAAAAGGTGTGGCCAAAAATTAAAAGTACGTAAATAAAAAGTGTGCATATATGCACTTCCACTTACCACCTCTCTCTGCTTGACTCCCTCAAATTGTATGTAACCATTTTATATTGTTAAGTTAGCCATGTTCCCATTATGGCTTGCAATTGTAATTATCTTTTATTTTATTTTTTGTCTGGCTATTGATTGTGAAAACTGATAAACATGTTTTACTATTGTGGAAAAAAAAAAAACAAAACCAGGGAGTTCCCTGGAAGTCCTGTGATTAACACTCACTTCCACTGCAGAATCTGCCTGCAATGTGGGAGACCTGGGTTCAGTCCCTGGGTTGGGAAGATCCCCTGGAGAAGGGAAAGGCTACCCACTCCAGTATTCTGGCCTGGAGAATTCCATGGACTGTATAGTCCATGAGGTCACAAACAGTCAGACATGACTGAATGACTTTCACTTTCACTTTGAAGAAGTAGAGTTATAGTGGTTATGTTATGTGGCCAAGGTCTTGTACTCTGTATGTAGAAAAGCTGGGTCTTGAATTTAGGTATAGTCCATGGGGTTGCAAAGAGTCGGACACGAATGAGCGACTTTCACTTTCACTTTCCACTGTAGGCGGCACAAGTTTGATTCCTGGTGAGGGAACTATGATCCTACATGCCATGTGGCCTAAATAAATAAAAATTTTAAAAGACAGAAGGAAGACTATCTGAAGACAGGGAGAAAGCAGTCTTCAGCTAACCTAAGGAGAGAGGCCTCAGGAGAAATAAACTTGCTGACACTTTGATCTTGGACTTCTGGCCTCCAGAATGGTGAGGAAATAAATTTCTGTTGTTTAAGCCACACCGTCTCTGGTACCTGGTTATGGCAGCCCTAGCAAACTAATACAGATCTTAAGGTCTTGATGTGGGAAAAAACCTGGAGGCCATCCAGTCCATCCACCCTTACGAGTCTTGCTTTCACCACTTCACATCCCCCTCATCTTTCTAACAGTGTTTTCCTTTGAACAGGTCCTCTTTGAAGATCTCCTCACCTTCACAAGATGCTTATTTCATTTCAGGCAGCTTTGACTCACAGTGAGCTTTGCGGATGGAACAAAATCTTTGTCCAAATACTGAAGGCAGCTCTGCAAGTGTGCTATAACCAGCACAGAGCGGAGAACTGGCACAATTTCTTTGCAGGCTGGGTTCCCTGGGATGCAGACTCTGAAGTGGAGTTTAGGGGGCGGGATGTTTATAAAGGAGCGTCCTCAAGATCAACACCTGTGGAAGAGAGGGGGCCAAAGCAGGAGTGGGCAGAGGGAGACATGGCCCTGAGTACAGCCCCAACCACAGCCTTGCAGAACCCACAAGGGTCTCTGGCTTTGACTCATCATTGGATGTGGCCCCCTGGGTGGGGCTGTGACCTTGAGAGGCAGCTCATGGAAGCTGAGGGCATTCCTGATGCAGAAGAGACCTGTGTGCGGAAGAGCATCCTCTCAGTCAAGGCCTAGCCTGTGGAATCTCTTTTCTGAGGATGAACAATGTGAGCCTGCCATGGAGTTTATAAAACAAACTCACTCATAGAGCTTCCCTGAGCAGCTATCTCTAGGACTCTTTATAGCCCAACTAGAACTGGAGCTGGGTCACCAAGTAATCTCAGCAAAGCACCCCAGTAGCTGAAGCAACAAGTCTGGGTGGGCTCTGGAAGCACACCACTGTGTTTACCACAGAAGCCTGGGTTTACAAAGGACATTTGTATGGAAGCACATACCACTACTGGCTTTTAACGACTGTGCATGCATGCCAAGTCACTTCGGTCGTGTCTGACTCTTTGCAACCATATGAACTGAAGCCCACCAGTCTCCTCTGTCCATGGGGATTTTCCAGGCAAGAATACTGGACTGGGTTGCATGCCCTCCAAGGGATCTTCCCCACCCAGGGAATCGAACCCTCATCTCCTGCAGCTCCTGCATTGCAGGTGGATTCTTTACTGCTGAGCCACTAGGGAAGTCCTAATGACTGTCCACTGAAACCTTAATTTTTTTTTAAAATCTCTGCCTGCCCAGATCCAAAGGACCCGTGAGACTGGTTTTCTGAGAATAAAATTATAAAAATTTAAATTTTGTAATCTGTACCTGGTTCTTCCCTCATCCTCACCAAATGCCTCCCAAATAAAACTCCACTTGCACAAGAATTTTATTAGGCAGTGACTGGAGGGACTGTGCTAGACTGATTTCTTTAATCAGAGATCTGTATTGCAAAGGGCAACAAGTTCCATTTCATGAATTAGGAAAACATTTTCTTTGCAGTGTCAGAAGTCCTGGGAACATTTGTGCGAAAGAGATATGCTTTCGATTTTTTCCTGTGATGATTCAGACTCTTACTGCCCAATGTGAAAGACAATGTTCCTACAGAAATAGGAGAGGAGCCAAAGCAAACACTCCCAAACAGAATCAACCCAAATGACTGGAAGGAGGAAGTAAGGGGGAAAAGAGAGCTGAGCATGTGGTGCAGAGTGGGACCATGCCCACAGAATCCTGGGCCTTCTGAGCATGTGCAAGCAGGGAGGGGTGGTCTCTACCTGTTTCACTCTACCACCCTGCACTCTGTTTTCAAGACCCACATAGGGGTTTTTAAAGAAGATAAAACAATCCTATTAAATTCTAAAAACCCTACCTCGCCCTGCCCTCCCTTCTCTTTGCTCTTCTCCTTTCCTGTAATCATAGGAACAGAGCAACAAAGACCTGGACTTACAGCATTTATGCAGAGTCACCATCAGTCTACAGGTTGAAGCTAATTCCCATGGGCTCTGATGAAAAATGCTTTCTTTCTGTCTGCAGTCTTGATTCGTAGATGAGTTAGAAGGTTGGCTCTGCTTGGCAGGGGAATTGGTGGGCAAGGGGGAGGGTGGAAGCCCTGATTGGAGGAAAGACGAGGAGATGAGGGCCTGGCTCTGATTGGTAGGGGAGCCTGCCACTTGCAAACCCTTGACTGGTGGAGAGGAGAGAGGAGTCATGCTCTGATTGGCGGGGAGTTCTCCGGGTGTAAGCCATGTTTACCTCTGTGCCTCTGAGAACTGGTGTTGCCTGTTTCAAACCTCTTGTCCCCAGTGCTCCATGTCTCCAGCATAGGGTCCACTCTGGAATCTGTCTGGGTGCTAATCCCTCCCCACCCTAGAGGGGTGCTGCTGAATCCTCGCCTGCCATGCTGCCAGCCTCCCCAAGGTGTAAGCAGGGCTGTCTCCGAGCCACCAACGCTGCACTTGTTTCAAGGACAAGGGCCCAGCTTGCCCCCAAAGATCAGTGTTGCAGAAAAGATGACAGGCATTAAAATGGCATGTCAGTAATTCTCTTTGAAACTTACTAGAAAATATGAAAAATAATGCACCTCCCCTCCTTGTCCCCATCTGTAGATTTAGAAACATTACCGAAGAAAGCAAAAGGTTTTCTTCCCAGTGCCTGACTCCTCATTGGTTTAACTGACTGAGGACATGCATTAACAGCTGCTGAAGACAGGCTTTGTGCCCTTTCCAGCCCCCACTTCCATCCCCTTCTCCAGCGGTCCATGTGTTTTCATGAGGTCTTCAGGCTCAGATTGGTGTACCCACCAAACATTCCTCCCTGTCATCATGTAAAGACAAGAGCTGATGTCTCAGAAAGGCATCTGGAAATTGAAAACTGGGCTTCTCTCCTTTTGAGGTCTTCTGAGGCTTCTCACTTCTCTCAGTTTACCCTTAATGGGAATAGTAAAACTTTTCTTTTCATTTTTACCAGAGTATTTCACAGAAGAACTAAAAAAACAAAAACAAAAACAAAAAAACCTATAGGTGACAAAGTAGGGGAAAACAATACTATTAGAAATAGGAGCTAGAATATTTAAGGAGGAAAGGGTGAGGTTGGGAGGGTCCTAACCCATAAGTAGCCCAAGAAAGAATGCAGTGGCTGACTGCACTTTCCACCTTGTAGCGAAGACAACATGCAGAATGTGAGGTCATAGAAAGGTTGCTGTGGAAGTTTCCCCAGGGACACTGTCTCTGGGCCTCTGGGGAAGGGAAACACAGGCGCTGGGCAGAGGTCTGTTGGCTGTGTGAGCACCTTCTGAACAAAGGCTTTTGCAGACAGGTACCTCTCATCTCAGGGCTTCCCTGGTGGCTCAGTTGGTAAAGGATCTGCCTGCAACGCAGGAGACCCCAGTTTGATTCCCAGGTTGGGAAGGTCCCCTGGAGAAGGCATAGGCTACCCACTCCAGTATTCTTGGGCTTCCCTTATGGCTTAGCTGGTAAAGAATCCACCTGCAATGTGGGAGACCTGGGTTTGATCCCTGAGTTGGAAAGATCCCCTGGAGAAGGGAAAGGTTACCCACTCCAGTATTCTGGCCTGGAGAATTCAGGGGGTCATCTGAATTTAATGACCCCAGTTTTCAATTTCCAGATGCCTTTCTGAGACATCAGCTCTTGTCTTTACATGATTACAAGGAGGAATGTTTGGTGGGTACACCAATCTGAGCCTGAAGACCCAGTCCATGGGGTCACAAAGAGTGGGACATGACTCAGTGATTTCACTTTCACCTTTTCACCTCTCATCTCTTCCCACTCTGTCCTCATTCAGGCCTGCATTTGGGATTTTTGTTTTTTACCATTTCAATGTTCAGTTCAGTTCAGTCGTTCAGTTGTGTCCGACTCTTTGTGACCCCAGGAATTGCAGCCCGCCAGGCCTCCCTGTCCATTACCAACTCCTGGAGTTCACTTAGACTCACGTGCATCGAGTCAGTGATGCCATCCAGCCATCTCATCCTCTGTCGTCCCCTTCTCCTCCTGCCCCCAATCCCTCCCAGCATCAGAGTCTTTTCCAATGAGTCAACTCTTTGCATGAGGTGGCCAAAGTACTGGAGTTTCAGCTTTAGCATCATTCCTTCCAAAGAACACCCAGGGCTGATCTCCTTTAGAATGGACTGGTTGGATCTCCTTGCAGTCTAAGGGACTCTCAAGAGGCTTCTCCAACACCACAGTTCAAAAGCATCGATTCTTCGGCGCTCAGCCTTCTTCATAGTCCAACTCTCACATCCATACATGACTAATGGAGAAACCATAGCCTTGACTAGATGGACCTTTGTTGGCAAAGTAATGTCTCTGCTTTTGAATATGCTATCTAGGTTGGTCATAACTTTCCTTCCAAGGAGTAAGCGTCTTTTAGTTTCATGGCTGCAATGAAGACCTGCAAAATTTCAATGTTAGCCATATGAATTTATTGTTATTTAAATGATTGATCTCTTAAGTGTTTATGCCTTGCTAGATTGAATAGTAACTAAACAGACAGGTGAAACACACACACACACATGCTCAAAATGCATGATTTCTGAAATCCTGTTTATCTTTCATTGTTTTCCCCTCTCTTCTTACTATTTTTGCCTCTGACAAATCAAGGCCGCTTTGCAGACGTGTAGGCAGACATGGCATTTACTCTGTCCTATATCTGCTGCAGCCAGCGAGCTCTGGGGAGGGTGCTTCCCAGGCCGCACCAGGAGCCTAGCATCTGTGCACAGACTGTGGCTCTGCAGGGCCCGGCCTCGCCTGCTCCCCCACCCTCCCCTTCCTGTCCTTTTGCCAATTCATCACTCTGCACAGAAGGGAAGCGACCAGATGGATTTTGGCCACCGCTAATGTACTTCTATTTATGAGTAATCATTTTAAACAGAAAATGGGGTTTGCTGTCCTGAGAGAAGGTCAGACTGAAAAGACCAAAGCTCTCATCCTGAGAATCTGGTTTCACTGAGTGAAGACGAAAAGGTAGAGGGGCTAAAAGGTAGTTGTTGGTGAAAAGTGGTGGCAGCCGAAAGCTAAGGCTATGGATACACCAAATGGAAAAGCCATCTTTTGTCATTAGAGGAGGAAATGAATAAATTAGTTTTGGCTAGGTACAACCACCCCACTCATATATCTGCAACAAGGGCTCAATAAAAACTAGATGACCTAGGAGCTAAACAAAAGGAGCAGTAGAGACGATATCTTCTATTTGAGTTATTGCTGTTGTTCAGTCACTCAGTCGTGTCCGACTCTTTGTGACCCCAAGGCAGCACACCAGGCTTCCCTGTCCTTCACTGTCTCCGGGAGCTTGCTCAAACTCATGTCCGCTGAGTTGGTGATGCCATCCAACCATCTTGTCTTCTGTTGTTATTAGGTGGTGCCATCTGAAAACCAGGAGTAAAACACAATTCTGTGAATTCAGATTGTTGACAGTCACGAGCACCGTAGGATGAACATCACACAGATCCACATTCGGAAGGTCTTTCGCCTCAGGTAAAGTACTACATTACTTTTTTTGCATCACATTCTAAGCTCGGATTAAATTCTCATTTCTGTGTTAGATTGAAAGCACTTTAAACTAAGACTAAGTTTTGAGTACTACTTGTGTGTGCGTGCTCAGTTGTGTCCGGCTTGTTTGCAGCCCCACAGACTGTAGCCCGCCAGGCTCCTCTGTCCATGGGGTTTTCCAGGCAAGAATACTGGAGTGGGTTGCCATTTCCTTCTCCAGGGGATCTTTTTGACCAACAAATTCTGGCCGCTTTCTACCCTTTTGTAGACAAACGTTGATTTTAATCACTGAGTTGATGTGCTGTCTTCTGTTTATACACCAAGACATGGCAGGTACTGAGGGAATCCAGAAAGGGGGGCTGAATGCTGCTCCCCAGAGCTCCTCGCGCCTAAGCCACTCCGCTTCTCTGGCTCTCGTGAGCCCCTCCCTCTCGTCCTCGGTGTCTGTGCTATGCTGTGGCACCGATAGGGGTTGCCTTCATTTAGTAAACAAAAATATAGGATGCCCAGTTAAATTTGAATTTCAGATAAACAACAAACAATTGTGTCGTACAAATTTGTCTCATGTGATAACCAGCATCCTGTATTTTATCTGGCATCCCTAGGCTATGTTTAGATTGTCTGCCAGGAAAACCTCTGCCTTCTCACTAGGGTCCCCTACAGTCCATTACACAAGACCTGCACACCAACTTACCCATGCCTGTGGCCTGCAGTATGTAGTAACTGCCTCTGCTGTTTTTTTCCCACATGTAAGACCCAGAAGGAAAGTTATGACCAACCTAGATAGCATATTGAAAAGCAGAGACATTACTTTGCCGACTAAGGTCAGTCTAGTCAAGGCTATGGTTTTCCCAGTGGTCATGTATAGATGTGAGAGTTGGACTGTGAAGAAAGCTGAGCGCTGAAGAATTGATGCTTTTGACTATGGTGTTGGAGAAGACTCTTGAGAGTCCCTTAGACTGCAAGGAGATCCAACCAGGCCATTCTAAAGGAGATCAGCCCTGGGTGTTCTTTGGGAGGACTGATGCTAAAGCTGAAACTCCAGTACTTTGGCCACCTCATGTGAAGAGTTGACTCATTGGAAAAGACTCTGATGCTGGGAGGGATTGGGGGCAGGAGGAGAAGGGGACGACAGAGGATGAGATGGCTGAATGGCATCACTGACTCGATGGACATGAGTTTGAGTGAACTCTGGGAGTTGGTGATGGTCAGGGAGGCCTGGCGTGCTGTGATTCATGGGGTTGCAAAGAGTTGGACACGACTGAGCGACTGAGCTGAACTGAACTGAACTGAACTGAAGACCCAGAGTGGACTTCCCTGGTGGCTCAGTAGTAAAGAATCTGCCTGCCAATGCAGGAGTCACAGGTTCAATCCCTGAGTCAGGAAGATCCCCTGGAGAAGGAAACCCACTCTAACCCACTCTAGTATTCTTGCCTGGGAAATCCCATGGACAGAGGAGCCTGGTGGGCTACAGTCCATGGGGTCACAAAAGAGTCAGACACGACTGAGCAACTGAACAACAGCAAAGACCCAGAGTAATCGTGATCGAGGGTACAATCGTGATCGAGGGTACAATAGTGATAGTGATCGAGGGTTCAAAGTTGTAGGTAATAAAAACAGTAGGAGGAGGATGCAGCGGCACCCCCAGGAGAAAGGCTCTGTAGATATTTCCAACTTCATGTTCAGAAGTGGAGAGTCTTTGACTTATTCTCTTGATTTTGACCTTAAGGAAGTCACTGGAACACCTTGGATCCCAGCTTCATTTCTGACACAACAATGCCCGCCTGATAACTCTAAAGGAACATGGTTTTAAAGAGCCAGGCAATACTTACATACAAGAGCTGTTGCATAGCTAGTTTTTCCTCTTCATTTGCAGGGAAGAGACACTTTCCAAGGTCACCAAGTGCCAGGGCTTCTGGAAATGGAGCATTGATTGGGAGAGGGATCTTGGTGATTCCAGACGTTTCCGCTCTCTGCTCTGGAGGCTCCGTTGTTTGGGGGACTGCAGCCTATGTGGTTTCTCTGATGTCTGCTCCACTTCTCCTCCTTCCTATTTGCCAGGGCTGGATGCAAAGTCTGGACCCCAAATTCTAAGGACCTGAGAGAGGATCTGCTCAGGCAGATACTATTAACTGAAACTCCCGATTCGATGTTGTTTTGGAGACTAGACATGTGTCCGGATCACTATCCTTCCTCATGTTCAGGCTTGAAGGAATGCATCAGGCTGGGGCACCAAGCCCCAGATCTAAAGAACTGTGGCCTGAGTTTCAGGATGATGGGACACAGCACTTAGCACTTTGTTGAGAAGGGACCACCTGGCAGTCTTTTCCTCCAAAGGGGCTTTGGGCACAATGGGCACTTCAAGTCTCTGAGTGGATTTCCACCTCTTATCCTCACGCACAGCTTCAAAGAACCTCCGCCGACCCTGATGCCACCATTGCATTTATCCACCAAATACAGACTTCCAAGTGGTCCTTCCTCCATGATGGCAAATAGAAAACTTTTGGTTATTCAAAAGATCATGAAGTTACGTTAGAAATACAGAGAAGAAGGGGCACTTCCTTGGTGGTGCGGTGGCTAAATGCTACACTTCCAGTGCAGGGGCCCTGGGTTTGATCACTGGTCAGGAAAGTAGATCTAACATGCCAGAACTAAAGACCCCAGATCCCGTGTGCTGGGACCAAGACCTGGCACAGCCAAATAAATAAATAAAATACCTTAAAAAAAAAAAAGAACTATATAGAAGGGGAAGCTGACTAAACAGCTAGTTCCTGTGATCTCATTCATCCAGATTCCAACTGTGGGGACTGCCTTCCTTCTTTGCCTTTTATTTACCACTAAACTATCGTATATCCCAATCTCCTCTCTAGTGATGGCTGAACTACTTTTCCTATCTACATAATTTAGTTTTTCAATCAAGAAAAAATGAAATTAAAGAAAAAGCAGACTGCCTATATTTATAGTTGCTTTTAGACGAAGTTCCTGTCTGGACCAGAAGCTTAGGCAAGGATTTTTTTTTTCTCTTCCTTGTTTAGTTTGTGCAGATCTTGTCAACCCTCCAATCTTGTACTTGGAAAATAACAACCAGCCATTTATGGGCTGTCATCATTCTGATGAATGATATGAGCCTTCTCTGTTCCCTAAGTGCATATCTTCTTCCTGACCCTTGATCCGAGGCAATTAAGAAAAGCAATAAAATCACAAAACCTCACTCTTGATCAATGTATTCCAGCCAGAGGGAGATCAGTTTGTCCTTACAGAATACCTATAATTAGATTGGGTTTGAAATTTGGACTGCTGTATCAAGTAGAAAAAAAAAAAGCATAGTCTTTTTTCTATGCATTTTTTAAGCACAGAAAAAAATCACTATCCCAACATTTCTGAAAGAGCCAGAGAGATCCAAAAGCTGTGAACAGACTTAGGACTGAAATCAAGGCATTTCGAACTAAGGAGCTTATTGTGACACTTTCTAAGTAGCCAGTTGTGTAGTAGTTAGGTCTTGTACAAACAAGGGGTGGTACTTGGAAGTCACCAAAATTTTTGTGTAGCCCAAATAAGCAACAACAGTGAAAGGGAATAAAGTATTCTATTAGCAAGGATTCCCTTACCACTCATGATACCTTGAGATACTGTGAAGCTACAAACTGAACTTTTTTAATAACAGTTTTATTGAGGTATAATTTATGCACATAACTGCATCTATGTAAAGTGTACAATGCATTTTGAAAGATGTAGACATCCATGAAACTATGACCACAATCAAGGTACATTTCTATCAATTTCAGAAGTTGCCCTGTGACCTTTATAATCCATCTTCCCACCATCCTTTGCCCCTCAAGGATCTGTTTCTGTCACTATGGGGTTAGTTTGCACTTTCTAAAATTTTATATAACCAGAAACATACAATATATAGTCTTTTCTTCCTGGCTTCTTTAACTCAGAATAGTTAGAGACTCAACCATGTTTGTTTATGTATCCATAGTTTGTTCTTTTTTATTGCTGAATAATATTCTATTGTGTTAGTGATGAACTACGGGGTGTTTCCATTTTTTGGCTATTATGGCTGCTATGGACTTTTGTCCATTTTATCTCTCTTAGGTAAGAACCTAGGTGTGGAATTGCTGAGTCATGCAGAGATCTGTACTTAACTTTATAAAAAACTGCCAAGCTGTTTTCCAAATGGTTGGTACTGTTTCATATTCTCCCTAGTTGTGTATGTGAATTTGGTTGGTTCACATCCTCACCAACACTTGGCAGCAAGTGTGCACACATGCATGTGTGGTAAAATTTGTGTAACATAAAATTTGCCATTTTAACTATTTTTAAGTGTACAATTCAGCGGCAATAAGTATATTTGCAAAGTTGTGACGCCATCACCACCATTACCTTAAAAAAATTTTTTTTATCCTCCAAACAGAAACAGTTAAGTTTTAGCTTTTACATTTAGACCCATATAACTTTCCTTTCCCTCTTCCTTCAGCCCGTTAACCGTTGTTCTACTTCCTGCCTCTTTGAACTTGTCTATTACAGATATTTAAGTCAAATCACACTATTTGTTCTTGCGTCTGGCTTATTTCACATGACATGTTTTTGAGGTTTGTCCATGCTGTGTATGTACCATTTCATTCATCTTGTGGCTTTGATTTGCATTTCCCCGATGATCAATGATGTTGAGCATCTTTTCATGTATTTATTGATCATTTGTAGATCTTCTTTGGAGAAATGTGTATTCAAGTCTCTTGCCCATTTTAAAATTGGGTTGCTTGTCTTTTTGTTGAACTGTCAATGACCTTTCTGTATTCTGGATATTTAACCTTTACCAGATATCTGAATTGTACATATGTCCTCCCTTTCTGTGGGGTGTCTTTTCATTATCTTGATAATTTCCTTTGATGCACAAATTGAAAAACATATTTTTTGAGGAAGTCCTATTTACCTGTTTTCTCTTTTGTAGCTTGTACTTTTGGTGTCATACCTAAGAATCCATTCCCAAATTCATCGTCATGGAGATGTACCTTATGCTGTATACACCCCTAAGAGTTTTGTGGGTTTAGCTCATATTTAGATTATCGATCCATTTTGGGATGATTTTTGTATATGTTGTCAGGCAGGGGTTCAATTTCTTTCTTTTGGGTGTGGAAATCCAGGTGTCCTGAAACTATTTCTTTCCTCACTGAATGAACCTGATGCCCTCATCATAAATCAACTGGGCAAAGAGGTACAGGCTTGTTTCTGGATTCTTAATTCTATTCTGTTGGTCTATGAGTGAGTGAGTGAGTGAGTATGTGAAGGTCACTCATTTGTGTCCGACTCTTTGCAACCCCATGAACTATACAGTCCACTGAATTCTCTAGGCCAGAATACTGGAGTGGGTAGCCTTTCCCTTCTCCCGGGGATCTTCCCAACCCAGGGATCAAACCCAGGTCTCCCTCATTGCAGGCGGCTTCTTTACCAGCTGAGCCACAAGGGAAGCCCCCATTAGTCTATAGGTCTATCTTTATGCCAGCATCACACGGTTTTGGTTACTGAAGTTTTGTAGTGAGTTTTGAAATTGGGAAATGTGAGTCCTCCAATTTTGTCTCTTTTTTCAAGACTGTTTTGGCTTTTTGGGCCCCCTTGCAGTGCCATATAAATTTTATAATTGGCTTTTCTACTTTGGCAAAATAGGCTCAAAATAGGGATTACATTCAATCTGTAGATCACTTTAGGTATTATTAACTTAATAATATTATCTCCCATTCATCAATGATACCTTTCCATTTATATAGATATTATTTCATTTCTTTAATAATGTTTTGTAGTTTTCAATGTACAATTTTCTTTCTTGGTTAAATTTATTCCTAGGTATTTTATTCTTTCAGATTCCACTGCAAATGAAATTGCTGTCTTAATTTCCTTAAAGAATGTTGAATTTTGTCAAATGTTTTTTCTGCATCAATTGGGATAATCATGAAGTTCTTTTTCATTATCCTATCAGTGTGATGAATTACATTGATTTTCTTAGGCTGAACCACCCTTGCATTCTTGGGGTAATGTCAGTCTTTTAATCACTCTAGCAGGCGTGTGGTGGTATCAGTTTTCATTTGCATCTTGATGACTAATGATATTCAGCAACTTCTCATGTGCTCATTGTGTATATATACACAATGCCTAATGTAAATAAATTTATCCAGTAAAGGCCTTGTATTCAGTACAGAAAGGGGTTTTCAAATGGGTTGTCATAATATTGAGTTGCATGAAATCTTTACATATTCTGAATACAAGGCCTTTACTTGATAAATTTATTGTGAATTTCCGACCCCCCATCTTCAGCTTGTTTTTTCATTTTCCTAACCATGTTCAAAGAGCATGTGTTTTAACAGTCCAGCTGATCAGCTTTTTTCCCCTTTTATGGTTTGTGTACTTTGTATTCTAAGAAATCTTTACTTACTCAAAGGTTGTGAAGATTTTCTGTTTTAGAAGTTTAATAGTTTTAGCTTTTGCATTTATATCCATTTATTTTAAAGTTAATTTTTGTTTTGTGTAAGGTAAAAGTTTAAGTTTATTCTCTAGTGAGACATAGAGTTGTTTCAGCATTATTTGTTGAAGACGTCCTTTCTACCCTAACTGCCTTGGCACGTTAGATCACTTGAACACATACACAGGGCTTTCCTTTTGCCAAACCACAGTTTTGAATATTGCAGCATTCAGTTTTGAAATCAAGTTCAAGTCTACCAGTTTTGTTCTAACAAGTTCACCGCTATCTTCTAGGTCATATGCATCTCCAAACATATTTTAAAATCAGCCTGTCCACTTCAAATTTTGATGGAATTCTAAGAGGGCCAGTGTCAGGTCTATTAGTTCAGTTCAGTTCAGTCGCTCAGTCGTGTCTGACTCTTTGCGACCCCATGAATCGCAGCACGCCAGGCCTCCCTGTCCATCTCCAACTCCTGGAGTTCACTCAAACTCATGTTCATGGAGTCAGTGATGCCATCCAGCCATCTCATCCTCTATCTTCCCCTTCTCCTCCTGCCCCCAATCCCTCCCAGCATCAGGGTCTTTTCCAATGAGTCAACTCTTCGCATGAGGTGGCCAAAGTATTGGAGTTTCAGCTTTAGCATCATTCCTTCCAATGAACACCCAGGACCGATCTCCTTTAGAATGGACTGGTTGGATCTCCTTGCAGTCCAAGGGACTCTCAAGAGTCTTCTCCAACACCACAGTTCAAAAGCATCAATTCTTTGGCGCTCAGCTTTCTTCACAGTCCAACTCTCACATCCATACATGACCACTGGAAAAAACATAGCCTTGACTAGACGGACCTTTGTTGGCAAAGTAATGTCTCTGCTTTTGAATATGGTATCTAGGTTGGTATCTAACTTTTTTTATTTAACTTTTCTTCCAAGGAGTAAGCATCTTTTAATTTCATGGCTTCAGTCACCATCTGCAGTGATTTTGGAGCCCAGAAAAATAAAGTCTGACACTGTTTCCACATCTATTTCCCATGAAATGATGGGACCAGATGCCATGATCTTCGTTTTCTGAATGTTGAGCTTTAAGCCAACTTTTTCACTCTCCTCTTTCACTTTCATCAAGAGGCTTTGTAGTTCCTCTTCACTTTCTGCTATAAGGGTGGTGTCATCTGCATATCTGAGGTTATTGATATTTCTCCCGGCAATCTTGATTCCAGCTTGTGCTTCATCCAGCCCAGCATTTCTCATGATGTACTCTGCATATAAGTTAAATAAGCAGGGTGACAATACACAGCCTTGACACACTCCTTTTCTTATTTGAAACCAGTCTGTTGTTCCATGTCCAGTTCTAACTGTTGCTTCCTGACCTGCATATAGGTTTCTCAAGAGGCAGGTCAGGTAGTCTGGTATTCCCATCTCTTTCAGAGTTTTCCACAGTTTATTGTGATCCACACAGTCAAAGGCTTTGGCATAGTCACTAAAGCAGAAATAGATGTTTTTCTGGAATTCTCTTGCTTTTTCAATGATCCAGCAGATGCTGGCAATTTGATCTCTGGTTCCTCTGCCTTTTCTAAAACCAGCTTGAACATCTGGAAGTTCGCAGTTCACGTATTGCTGAAGCCTGGCTTGGAGAATTTTGAGCATTACTTTACTGGCATGTGACATGAGCACAATTGTGCAGTAGCTTGAGCATTCTTTGGCATTGCCTTTCTTTGGGATTGGAATGAAAACTGACCTTTTCCAGTCCGGTGGCCACTGCTGAGTTTTCCAAATTTGTGGCATATTGAGTGAAGCACTTTCACAGCACCATCTTTCAGGATTTGAAATAGCTCCACTGGAATTCCATCACTTCCACTAGCTTTGTTCGTAGTGATTCTTTTTAAGGCCCACTTCACTTCACATTCCAGGATGTCTGGCTCTAGGTGAGTGATCACACCATCATGATTATCTTGGTCGTGAAGCTCTTTTATGTACAGTTCTGTGTATTCTTGCCACCTCTTCTTCATGTCTTCTGCTTCTGTTAGGTCCATACCATTTCTGTCCTTTATCGAGCCCATCTTTGCATGAAATGTTCCCTTGGTATCTCTAATTTTCTTGAAGAGATCTCTAGTCTTTCCCATTCTGTTGTTTTCCTCTATTCGTTTGCATTGATTGCTGAGGAAGGCTTTCTTCTCTCTCCTTGCTATTCTTTGGAATTCTGCATTCAGATGGTTATTTCTTTCCTTTTCTCCTTTGCTTTCACTTCTCTCTTTTCACAGCTATTTGTAAGGCCTCCTCAGTCATTTTGCATTTCTTTTCCATGGGGATGGTCTTGATACCTGTGTCCTGTACTATATTACGAACCTCTATTCAGAGTTCATCAGGCACTCTATCAGATCTAGTCCCTTAAATCTATTTCTCACTTCCACTGTATAATCATAAGGGATTTGATTTAGGTCACACGTGAATGGTCTAGTGGTTTTCCCTACTTTCTTAAATTTAAGTCTGAATTTGGCAATAAGGAGTTCATGATATGAGCCAAGGTCAGCTCCTGCTCTTGTTTTTGGTGACTGTATAGAGCTTCTCCATCTTTGGCTGCAAAGAATATAATCAGTCTGATTTCATTGTTGACCATCTGGTGACATCCATGTGTAGAGTCTTCTCTTGTGTTGTTGGAAGAGGGTGTTTGCTATGACCAGTGTGTTCTCTTGGCAAAACTTTATTAGCCTTTGCCCTGCTTCATTCCATTACTCCAAAGCCAAATTTGCCTTTTACCCCAGGTGTTTCTTGATTTCCTACTTTTGCATTCCAGTCAGGTCTATGGATCAGTATTATTTTCGTAAAATGAATTAGGAAGTCCATTTTCTCCTTCTGAAAGAGTGTTTTGTTGGATAGGTGCTATTTCTTACTTACATGACTGCTAGAATTTACTGGAGAAGCATCTAGATACGCAGTTCTGTGAGAAAGTTTTTCATTGTGCTATTTAGTGCTATTCAGACTTTAGATTTTGAAGAAGGCTCCTGCCAAGAAGCTTTTTACTCTTGGAAAGCCCATCCACTATTAATGCCACAAATGCTAACAAGAAGCAAAAAGTATTAGTTACCAGGATTTTGCCTGGAGAAGATTCCTGTCTATCAAGGTGCTATGCAGGTGGGCTAGACAGAACTTTATTTTTACTCCTAATGCCTGATACATGGTAGAAAGGAATGAACTTAAGCTTCCACCTCCATGAGTTGTAGTATTCTGTTTCTTCATTCTCCCTTCCCTTTCACAAATATATTTACCTTGCCAGATGCTAACTTCTTTAAGCTGGTACCATTTCTTGTTTTGAGAGCCCCAACACCCAGCTCAGTGCTAGGTAAACTGTAGGCATTCCAGTTTGTCAAGGTACAGATAACAGTTAACACTGTCGCTCATGGTACTGCAGTGTTTTTGGAGCAACAGGCAAGAGATTGAGTTTAGGACTTAACTCTTCCTAGGACTGCGAAGAAGAGATGTCTAGTAGCCTCCACCAAGAGAGACTGAAATGCTACCAGAATTCCTTAAAGAAAATTCTTTAGCACATAAGGCTCACTAATTTATCCTTGAGTTTATTAAAATATCAGCTGGCACCAGAATTTGTACCATAAACCTTAGATCACTCTTACTCTTTTTGAAGATGGAAGCAACATAATAGAAGTGAATTTATAATGGATTCTGAAATTACAAGGCCTGATTTAAGGGATGTATGCTTACTGATCTAAGCATCAAATGAATAAACGTGCAAAATCTATGTACACTTCATAAGTATACAAGCGTACTGAAAACGTTGGTTAGTTGTGTCCAACACCTTTGTGACCCCATGGGCTGTAGCCCACCAGGCTCCTCTGTCCATGGAATTTTCCAGGCAAGAATACTGGAGTGGGTTGTCATTTCCTTCTCCAGAGGATCTTTCTGACAGAGACTGAACCCGCATCTCCTGCATTGGCAGGCGGATTCTTTACCACTGTGCCACAAGGGTAAGTTAATATGAACTGAGCCCACAGAAATGAACAGAGTTATACAGGTCACGTTAGTGGGAACACAAACATTTAGTCTCTCTCTGGATTGGGGTTAAATGCCACAAAGTCAGCTTCAGCAATACAAGTACTAGGTAAAAGATTTCTTTTCTCTTTTCCCAATCTTCCCTCTTCATTTCTCAATTCCTATCCCTTTCTCCACCTTACCATTTCAGCAAGACCCAATTCACATCTGTCCTTTCAAAACAAAGCCTACCTCCAAATTTTAAATCCTCTTAGCATAATACACAAATTCACAACTCAATATAGTAAACCTCCCAGAGAGATTTGATTTTTAAATCTGAAGGAATGAATTTTTACAGTGAATTTCAGTGGCTGTTTCAGGCAGATGGGGAGATGTTTTAGAAGCACTGGAGCATTACGTAGGGACCTATTAGACTACCCAAAGTAATCTACTTGAGGGGCCAGAGACCAACTTCTGAAATTACTTTACTTTCACTTTAAATAAAGCGGTTTTTCTCAGTACCCAAGAGATTCAAATAAACTCTCTGAGACATTTTGTTGGTGTAGATTTTAAATTACAAGCTTGATCTGTTACCCCCAAATACAGGTTTTAAGGAAGATTAGTTACAAATCGTTGTCAGTACTTTCCAATGACAGGAAAAAATTACATGATAGTAAAACTGGATGAATTTTTATGTGAGAGATAACAATTCTCCCATCACCAGATGGAATTACTCCAATTCATGCAATAAATGACCATTACATTTTTAAAAGCTGCCCTAGTTTTTCTAGGTGAGATTTCATGCCTATTTTAAATCAAGACCTCAGTATGCTCTTGAGCTCAGCTCCCTCTCCATGGGACACAGTGAGGACAAGCGTGGCTTTCCTGAGATGCAGCTGCCTCCAGGGACCAAAGCGTCATCTCAGGTCTTTCCCCTCAGTGTGAAGGCACCCAGGAAATCCTCAGTTTCAGAAGCAATGGCTCTGGTGGCCAATGTAATACTACAGATTATTTAGAACTTCAATAGTGATCAAAAAAAGGAACAGGAAGGAAATTTTGACTTATCTTGACATAAAACCGGCAGAAATCAGCATTGCCAAATTTCTGTAACTAGAAATCATGAGGGTAAAACAGAAGAGGTTCGTCTATGTTGGGGATAGCCACACAGTAGACTTTGTGAATGTCTCTTACAGAACCACATAAGATAGTACCATCAGCATTTTATATATTTACATACAAGTTGAATACAAATTCTTAAAATTTATCATAGAACATTAAAATAATCTTCTAATAAAATCAGCCTTAAGTATAAGGAATCTAGATTTCAGTATCTTGTACACTTCTAAATAAATATCTTTGATCTATAATCCTTGAAAATATTATAGTTTATGGTGGCATGATAGAGACAAGTCAAACAGTATTATAAGTAAAAATAAAACATCAATTTAAAAATAAGCCTAAAAACACACTGAGTTGAAATTATAGAAAATCAAAACACTAAGTATACAGTAATTAAATATCAGGTATAACCAAATGCGTGCTAAACGACACAATTTCAACTTCTATAAAAAGCCCTTTAAAAATCATAAGTCTAAATAAATAAGCTGAAACATGAAGGGATGTACTGTACCAGCCAGTAACAACTAGTAAGAAAATTCTCTTTTTCTTTCAAATGATCCTAATGGAAAAACATGAAATAATGATCACTGCTAGAAAACTATAATCCATGTGTTTTGTTTCTTTTAGAATGCTATCAATGAGATAAAAAAGTTAAAGAAAGGCTTCCTAATCGTTAGATCACTGTACTTTCGGAAAGGAAAACTGACAGATTTAAATAAAAATCAGACATTTGTCTATTTAAGATATGATTGAATTTTCATCTAATGACCCCATATTAGGTCTGAATTAAGCCCATGATATGAATGCACATTCAAGCATCTGAATGTCTGATCTGTTAATACTGAATTATATATGATGATTTAATTTCATTCATTAAAGTATTAGTTTATTTTACCTAAGACCAGGATCAAAACATCTAGAGCAGGAACTAATATCTTATTTATCTTTGCAGAAGGGGTCTTAGATTCTCAGAACATAATAGGTGCTCAATAGGTCTTTACTGAATTGAGCTGAATCCGGCATTCATTACAGGAAGCATTGAATCCATGATGAAACTGGTTGCCTGAGACTCAGAGGGAGCTATTCAGTTTTATCTCTAGGCCTGTGATGAACTTCTGGCTAGTTAACCAAGTTAAGTGTCACTGTATCTGTCATAGTTTCTCAATTCAGGGCCAAGATTTCTATAATTCATCTGTTCCACAGTTAAGCCTTCTTGAAAGTTTTGTGCCTACACATTTGTAGTCATGTTGAAAGAATATTCTTCGTTATTTTATGTTGGGTTTTTGCTTATGATAACTGTCTGAAACACACACATACACACACACAAAAAAAACCATTTCGCAAGTGGAAAACAGAATCTGGAAAGAGTGCACAAAGCCTAAATTATATAGCTCCCAACGTGAACTAAAAAAGACACTGAAACCATAAGGAAACGCCTTTTCATTACACACAAACTTATTGCGGGATGGCTGGAAGCAATGTCTTTGGACCAACAACTGTAAATCAACAGTGTCCTTTAACCATTAGCTTAGTGAAGTGAAGAAGTCGCTCAGTCGTGTCTGACTCTTTGCGACCCCATGGACTGTAGCCTACCAGGCTTCTCTGTCCATCGGATTTTCCAGGCAAGGGTACTGGAGTGGGTTGCCATTTCCTTCTCCAGGAGATCTTCCCGACCCAGGGATTGAACCCGAGTCTCCCGCATTGTAGGCCGATGCTTTACCATCTGAGCCACCAGGGAAGTCAACCATTAGCTTGAAGGTAGCCAAAAATGGTTTGGCTCCAGCACTGCCCTGTCTAATTCTGCTCAGTGTAGCTCATTACACTAGGAAGCAGCGAGGGGGAGGTGGACATGCTGTTCAAAGACCATTCCCTCCATCCACAGTGCTCAGATCAATATCGCTTCATTATGTGATTATTCTGAGAGCTCCTCTGGATTGCCATTTACAGTTGCTGTTTCTGATGTTTGTTGTTCCTCTGTGGGGAGGCGGCGGGGGGGCGGGGGGCGGCGCATGTTACAGAACTCCTGAAATAAAAGCTGCTTAGAAAGTCTCCCTCTGTGATGCTCACTGCCAGCATGCCTGTCCCTCGTGAACGCTTGCTAGGAGAGGTAGATCCAGTGTTTAAGTTCCGCTATTCCCTGTAGTAACTTAGTGTAATAGAAGTCCATGTTGTCTGCAAAGTCTGTACAAACGGGTGACTCCATGTCACCAAAAGTGCAGTATAACGCAGTTCCTCCCACACTAAGCAAAACCGTCACTATGCACAGCAAGACCAGTAAAATACAGGAACCACCTCCAACTTCATCTGCAAACAGGAAAACAGAGTAAGGTTAAGCTGACACAAGAATCAAATTCTAGTATCTTGCCTCACCGATTAAGATAACCAGATGTTTGTAATATTAGTCCTCTATGGATGGTCCCTGTTAGAAAGCTAGTGTACCAATGACTGTACGAGGACCTGTTACCATAAAGATAGACACTTGTGGAACTTGTAAATGCTAAAATTAAAACTAGTTCATTTATCCAACGGATGTAACCACTTCCATAAAAAAAGAAGAAAAAATCTGGCAGTACATCTCAGATCAAACACATGTGGTTAAGGATTTTTTTAGAAACAGGATTATGTAATTGTATTCTCCTTTGACTGACATATTTAGTTTAGTAGCTCTTCATAGTTAATTGACCTTAAGAGATTTAATAGTTAATACTTAGTATACTTTTTATACATACAAATAAAAAGGACTGTATCATTTGTGCTGTGTTTCTTAGTTTTTGGGGGGGTGGTTTGGTCAGTTCAATACTTTTATCATCTTTTCTGTTTTTGCCATGATTCCCACTCACTCTCTTATCTTTGTTAGCAATCTATTTTATGTATTTTTTCAGCTATTTCTTTATCATATATTTATATATAAACATTTAAATACAATTTATTTTAAAACATCTATTTTGTTTTATTTGTCTACATGCACTGACACTGTTTAGAGCTGTGCTGTCCAACATGGAGGCCAAGAAGTGCAGGTGGCTACTGAGCAAAGTTATATGACTTAGTCTAAGATGAGATGGTTCCTAAAGGAACTAGGGACTGTCAGTTCTAAATCCAGGGTTCCTCCTACTAGGCAACAATTCAGTACCAATTGGCACAAAGAACTGAGCACTTTATCTGGAGAAGACTGTGATAGTTACAAGCAAGGTTCAGAGGTAAAAATGAGGAGTGAGAACAGATTATTTCCATGGCTCCTGCCAGTTTTATAGTTGTAAAAATTTAGAAACAGCTACTGCTATCACTTTATGTCATACTTAGAAATTGTGTCTACACATTGACATCATTATTTAATAATGCAGTTGTTTTATAAACATGAAAAGCACACTGACATATTCTAGGCCATGTTTCTACTCTGATTTACCTAGGCCTTAGGTAAACTTAACAGCAACCTTAAATACAAGCCCAGGAGGGGGAAAAAAAAAAAATCAAACAATAGCAACAGTGTTAAACTACTGCGCTTGAGAGACACTTTTTTTCCCATAGAGTCGAGAAGAAATCACCGAAGAGAATATATTTGTAATTTATAAATATTTTCCACAACACTCAAGCAGTATTGACTGTCACTGAAAAGAAGACAAAAACAGCAGGGTCACTAAAAACAAAAAGTCAGAAAACAAAACACTAAACAAAGAAACTGAGATGAGCTCTGAACACTGACCACTATCTGTGGGACAGGCAGGCAAGGAGATGAACTTGCAACTGGTCACTTATTCGAGCAAACAGAATACTTAGGACTTACTTAAGAACTTATGATAGTTCACTTCTCTGTGATTCTTTATATAATGCAACTAAGTCTACATATTCTTTACAAATCCTATTACCAAACATCTTATTGTACATTAATTCATTCTTTTGGCAAACACAGATCAAATCTGTGCCAGACACAGTGCTGAGCACTCTACCTTGATCTAAGCTGTCGTCTATTTCTTGGAATCTCACTCTTCGCTTGGATGTTTTCTGCTGCATCTGGGCGGGATGATCTCCTACAGTATCATTCCTCTTCTTCAATATAGAGACCAGTCCTTCAGCAGGAACAACCTGTCAGAAATGACAAGAACCGTCTGTTATACCGTGGTAAGACACCTCAGTGATATTTTACATGTAATGGTAAGAAGGCTAATTCAATTCAACAAGTATTGGAATTCCTATTGGAGTTTTAACCATAGGGGAAAAAAAAACATAACAATTATCAAAATTTTACAGAGTAATACTTTCACTTGTATTCAGATACTGCCAAATACAGACTTCTAAAACACTGATTTCTTTTCTAAAGCCTTGAATTGAATCCAGGGCCAGGCAGTGTGACACAGCACCGACTGGAAATCAGGCCTCCTTTAAAGCTCCCCTTACCTGTTACGTCATCTATGAAATGATTCCTTTCTGCCCCTCTTTGCTTAATCATGAGTGCTGGGTTTTGCTTTACAACAGAGGCTTTTTTTTCATTCATCAGCAACTTTTAAGAAATGAGTATGTGAGGCTAAAAATATACTTGATACCAACTTTTAACATCAAAGTCAGTGTTGTCCTCAATTTCTCTGAGAAACTACACATTTACTAAATAATGTTACAGTGCTCTAAACACTTTACGAACTTCTCTTCTAGACTATCTCTCAGGCCCAGTTTACTAGGCACGTATTACCCTGTAGTATGCATAGCGTGGCAAACTATGGCCAGTAGGCCAAAGGCCCACTGCCTAGCTTTGTAGATATAATTTAATTGGAACACAGCCAAGCTCACTCATCCACATATTGTGTATGCCTGCTACGATGGGAAAACTAAATACAGGCCATAATGTCTAAAACATTCAATACTTGACCCTTCATAGAGTTTGCTATTATCTCTTTAGTCCCCCACCTCTACCCCTTTCTACGCTGTCTTTCTGGTTTTCACTTGGGATACCTCTCCTCTCCCTCCACCTTCCTCCCTTTATTTAGGATCAAACACAAAACAGAAACCCTTGCCATTTTGGAATGAAAAGACTCCGAGGTGTAGGGAGAAAGAGAAGAGAATTGGTTCGTAGAGCCAGGCTGGGCAACTAGAGGCCTTACCAAGGGCCCCCTAAGCAGTAGGTTGATTCACACAGGTTGACTTGTGGCTGCCTTCTTGGACAAGCTGTAGGTGATGACATAGTTGGGCACTGTGTGCCTAACATTGTACGTGTCAGTGATTTGCAGGTATCACATCACTGTAAGCTGACCACTTCCTGTAATGTCATTTATCTGATCAATGGTATAAAATACTTAATATGACTTGGAGTTCCAGCCAACCATCTCTGATAATAAATTATTTGGAGTTCCAGCCAACCATCTCTGATACTAAATTATACATAAATATTATAGATTCTATTAGTTCTTTTTATAACTCAAGGCTTTTAGGGTCAAATAACTCAATATTGTCTTCTACTGGGCTTCCCTGAACATGGGTCTATAGAAACCATTATCTCAAAAAAAAAAATCAATGTCAGTAACTTATTCTTTTTATAGAAAATATGTATTTCAGATGATGTAGTTCTTTTGAGAAAGCTAAAGTACTTTAGTGACATTAAAATGATAAGTACAAATTATGTAAAGGAATAGTTTTTCAATCTTTCATCAGAAAGCAAAACATTAAAGAGAATCTTTGTAAAACAAAGAAAAACTTTACAAGTACTGGGTACTTAAGGGAGAAAAAGAAGTCCTAATAAGTTTCTAAAGGGCAAGACATGGAAAATGGAAATTAACTTTTCATGGATTCATTTACTTAACTATCAATTTTCTCCATAAAACAGTATTTACCAAAAGTGATGTCACCTATCACAGGTGCTTTCAAGTTGCTTTAACTACTTAGAATAAGCAATTCTATTAAGAATAGCTCTGAAGAAGACCCCCAGAATTGCATCACTATTAACTGTATATCACTGTGATCTGAGTTTTGAATCTGTAAATTCAAGAAACAGACCCAACAGTGAATCTAAAGAACTGCAACTATGAGTAAATGGATGGTGAAAGGCCAAGAGAAACTCTCCAAATCATCTGGAAAGACACAGATGGTGCTTCTAAGACCTAGAAGCTACAGTAGGTGCAGGAGCTGTTAGGCCCCCACTTTAGCTCCTGCCTGGCCTACTTTTGGGGTGTTTGGCTCCAGAAGTCAAGTAGTTACAGGATACAAGCCTTTCCAAGTGGCCCCATTTTATTTACCATGGGTGGCAGTGAACTTTGGCAAATTTTTTAAAGAGGGAAGAAGAAAGAGTATGAGGAATTATAGTTATGTGGGATGAGCCAGCATGCTATCTTGACACCCTCCCCACTCAACCCTTAATTCCTCGCAAAAATCTAACCACAGGCTTTACTTTCTTTTCCTTTTTCTCTCCCACCAAGAACGTGTTTCAGCAAGACAGTGTCTGAAGTGAAGGAATGTGCTGTTTTCCGTTATTTCCCTTTAGTCTTGCTCAGGGATCTTCTCCAGGGATCCTTCTTTTTTACTTGCACTCTGGTCCTACAGACTATAGGGATGGTGGGACTAAGTTTAGGCATAGGAGATGCAAGCCAAAAGGGAAACTCTCAGAAGACAGGTCTTTTCTGTTCTGGGAGGAGTTTTGAATAAAGGTCTTAGAACCTACACCTAGCCTGGAAATTCCTACTTACCATGCTAAGGCAATTGAACAAAAAATTAAAGAAATGGCTTTGGTAGAGTTTAATTTTATGGTAGAAGGGCAAGTTAGTTAAAACAAGATCAAGGTGTTAGTCTTGGGTCTCATTCAAAAGTTTGCCAAGTGTTTCTAAGTTTAGGGGACACAGAAATGTGTCTTATTCAAACTACTTAAAAAAAATTCTATGCTTCTATGCCTTTTAATTTTTTTATCATAATGTTAAGATTAAAAGGTTATGAAATTTTAAACCTCAAAAAACAAAGCTTTAAAAACTAAATTTAGCTAATTCTCTGGTGATCCAGTGGTTAGGACTCTGTGCTCTCACTGCTGAGGGCCCGGGTTCAACCCCTGGTTGGGAGAACTAAGATCCCACAAGCTACATGGTACAGCAAAAAAAAGAAAAAGAGAGAAAATAAAACTAAACTAAATTTAGTTTCCCACTTCAATTACCAAATTCCTTTCCTACTAAAACAAAGTATACCAAGCCTTTACACTGAGAACAAAAAGAATGTCTAAGCTGCAATTAGTGTAATTGTTACTGGTGCTACACTATGAATTAGTGCAGAATTTAAAAAAAATAATGAAATATCCACCTGACCTAGCTCTTCATGGGCTTCCCAAGTGGCATTAGTGGTAAAGAACCAGGCTGCCAATGCAGGAGATATAAGAGAAACGAGTTCCATCCCTTTGTAGGGAAGATCCCCTGGAGGAGGGCATGGCAACCCACTCCAGTATTCTTGCCTGGAGAATCCCATGGACAGAGGAGCCCGGCAGGATACAGTCCATAGGGCTGCACAGAGTTGGACACAACTGAAGCGAGTTAGCATGCACGGTAGCTCTGTATATTTGTAAATAAATAGCTCTCCTGCACATCCCCTCAAATATCAATGATCATCACAAACAGCATTTTAAGAATGAACTGGTTATAAAAACAAGATTATTCTGCAACTCTGCTGGCACAAGAAATCATAATATGACAAGGAAAAAAACAGACAGTCCTTGCTATTAAATCTGCCTCCTCAAAGGAGAAAATAGATATTAAATAATATTATTTTATTGACCTAGGCTTTGCTCAACCCAGAACCTTAAGGCTGGCAAATTTTGCTTGGTTTGCAACTAACTTGATAATTAATATTCATAAATCATATTAGTATATTACAAATAGCTTGACCGCCAGCAATCTCACTGTGGAAACACATGTGAAGTTTTCTGCTACTATTCTTCACTGAAAGAAAAAGTCATGGTTCTCTGTTTGGTCCTTTAGATCTGGGTTCCATAATAAGAACTATAATTTAGTGAATCTCTACACTTTCTGTAAAGACATTTACATAATATGTCATACTTAAGTCCTATTTTACAGATGAAGTCAAGCTGAAACAGCTTAAATAACTTGCTTACATTTGTAGCACCAGTTATTGGCAAAGTTGAATACAAACACAAGATTAAACCTCCTGCCATGTTCTTAATGTGAAGAAATCTTATTTTCTATGATTATTAAAATTTTGCTTAGTGTCATTTGTTATACATTACAATTAAAGTGAGATGAACAGAATTTTCAAATAAACCTAGTAAGTTTCTTTTGTCTTTCCAAAGCACTTTATACAACAAATCCTTATAAGTCATCTGAATTAAGAGATACTTAAACTAATGGCTAAATCTATCTAGAGACACTGGAGAGGAGATGGTTAGATGAAAGAACATTTGTGCCATTCAATTCATCTGGAAGTAGATTAATGTCATGGTTACTACTACAGCAAATTAACATAACAAGTCACAGCTGGAGCAACAAGAACTGAGGCTAAATGGAGGAAAGTCATCTTCTAGAAAGAACACAATGGTTATCTCCAGCCCCACAGTGCTGCATCTTAGAACACTGCAATCCGGAGAGTGCAAAACAAATGATCATGAGGTTCAGTGATACTGAATTGCTCCAAGATTAATTTAAAAAGAAAAAAGTTTTTTAAAATAAAAATATGAGTTTTATAATGCACCTAAGTTTCTAAATTAGGCACTATCTGTTGTTTTTGTAATTAGGTTTTATTTGTTTAAAGGGACAATTTAATAAGTATAAAATAGGACAAGAAATGGGTAAGAATGTCAAGATACCATCCCACTTTTTAATCCCCAGTAAATCATTTTAAATGATTCCAAAGGTAGATTCCAAAACAGAACTCCTGATTCTCTTTCCCTCAAAACTGCTCCATTAGCAAATCTTGTTAGGTCCTCCTTCATAAAAATATATCTTCACCATATCCATTGCTACTGAGTCCTTCACTATTTCTCACCTGAATAATTGCAATAACTGGATTGATCTCCTTTCTCTGGCCTCTGCCTCCACTTTTCTAGTCTCCGTAGAGCAGGCAGGAAACATATAAAATCACATCTTCTGCTCAAAATCCATCTTAAAATGTTACCATCGGTTAAGTTTAATTCCAGTTCCTCACCTTGGTCTACGAGGCCCTCAAGGAACTCGCTCAGCTTGTCTTCACCACCTGAACGTCCTACCGTTCTGTTCACTGTGCTCCAGCTTGGCTGGCCTTCCTGCTGGTCCCCTCATTGCCCTCCCCTCCACCCTGGTTAGCCAGAGCCCATTCCTCCACCCTACCCAGTACTCTGGTCTCTCTACACCCCTTCATCCTGCTAAAATTTCTTCAGAGCCATTATCAATATATAATAAAATGGTACTGTTTATTTTTATGTGACCTTATTATGTGTCTCTCCCTCTAGAGAGTAAGTATCATGAGGGCAGGCTACTTTATACTTACTCAAATAACATAGCCTTTCCCCTTAAAATAATCAAAACCAAATCTATCCTTAAAGCTGATTAATTTTTCTAAGTGAACTAGGTCAAAAAAAGAAAAGAGGAGCAGGGGAAGGCTTATTGTATACAGGTGGCTGTTGGGCTTTGCAGAGAATACAAAAAAAATGCATTCAACAGGATCCTCACCCTTCAGAAGCTTGCAATTTAGTGAAGAGGGCAATATACAAACACATGTGTGTGCCCTTTAATAACAGGACAGGTAGACAGAACTTTGGGAGGAATGATGTTCAGGCCCCTCCCTCATCTGCAAGTCAAAGGAAAAAACATTATGGACTTTGGTGATCAAGAAATAATGGCAGCAGCTAGCATTTATTGAGTATTGCCCATGACAGGCATTGCGCTTGGCACTCCACATGCTAAAAAGGCAGAGCCTAGACCTCGAGAGTGGACAAGAAATAAATATGTGGGGAAAGCGTTTGTCACTCCAGAGCAGACTAAGACTAACACAGAAGGTGAAGACCAGAGGCGACAATATTCGAGTAATACCTGAGAGGCAGCAGGGACGCCAGGCTGACAACAGTAACAGTTTTAGAACAAAGGAACAGCAGGAGATGGTGCTGGAAAGGGAAAGTGGGCTAGATTACCAAGTGTCTCGAATATCAAGCCATTTACTATACAGCCCTTATCCTGGAGCCAAAGGGAGTCATGGGAAAAGACTGACAAGCAAACATTATTTTATAGCAGAGGTTTAAACGCACAGTTTATGTGTTAGATCCAGACCCTCAGGTGTGTTTGATTGCACCTAGAGAATTTCAAAAAGCTATTCAGCTTTCTAGATAAGAAATGGGAACGTTCCCCCATCACCTATAACAGTCATTTCATTTACCCGTGTTGCCTGAGTGGCTGGGGGATCCTGTTGAGGCACGACTTTTATACAGTACTAAATATAAGACCATTTGAAGGGGGAGAAGATGATATGAACAATGGGGAAACTTATTAAGTAGCTACTGCAAGAGTTCAGAAAGAGGCAGTAAAGATGTAAATTTAAAGAACGATTTAAATGGAAAAGGAAAGCAGCTGGGTCCAAGAGACATGACAAATAAGAGATGCAGTAAGTAATCAGAAAATTTAGAGGGCAGGATAAAAAAGAAAGGCAAAGATGAGACCATCTGGCACAGAGAAAGGATAGGTAATCCCTGGATAATCCTCTGGGGCTCATTAGACACTTACATAAATCCTGGGTCAAGCATTTTCCATGCACCCTCTTACGTTATTAGAAGACTATATTTCCTCTATGGTGACGAAGCTGGGCTTACCCTGCTCCCCTTAAAACAGTCATTCAAAAAAACACCATGATTGCTGTTTCTAAGACTCTCCTTTGTCTGAGATCCATGGAAGAGCTAATTATATGATTTCCTAACATCCTGCTGCTTGATCCTAGCCTCGCATCTTACATTGGTAAGGGAATCCCACAGTGGTTACTTAATGTAACTTAATCCCCGGTCCCACCCAAGAGACAGAGATGACTACTGCACAGAAGTCACTTAGATTAGTTTCTCTGGAGACAAACTCAACACCAATTCTGGGTTGTTACCTTTCTCCCCATCAGAAAGTTCTAGGTTATGTCCTTCCCTATTTTGGTTCCTGTGTGACAGGCAGACCTAAAGCTAAGTAATGCTGCCGACATAGACACAGGACAAGGAACACGTGTTGCCCTCTTTCAGATTAAAAGTTTTTTAAAGACCCAAGCAGTAGTAAAGGAGTAAAGAAATTATGACGTCTTTTCTAAAAACAAAAATCGCTTGAATCTGAAGCCTTTAGTTTTCTGAACATATGCCATCTCTGCCAACAGATTACACATACATATGTTAAATGAAGAAAAACGAATGGTTTATTTTCCTATGGCATATCATGTTGCCAAAAATCTGCTCATAAAGGTATCCTTGAATTACATACTATGATTATTTTCAATGTGAATAGATTAATTATTGTAAAAATTCATCCAATACTTGATGTGCTACTTATTTAGAAAACAAAACAACTCCCTCTTCTCCACATATGTAGCAGCCTACTATGAGCTGAGTGGACTTTTATTATCAATAGCAGTATGAGGCTAGTTCCTATTGCCTCCTTGAACTTGTATAGCATATTTCCTCCTAAGGTTCTGATGCTAGGAACAGCTAAAGAGTTTAAAGAGACAATAATGCAACCCTCCCAGGGCAGAACAAAGCAAGTCAATGATGTATTAGCATTACTAGGTTGCTGGGTAAGAGGAGTTTGCATTCTGAGATTAAAACGTCAGGGTATTATAGGTATTGAGAAAAAATTTCATCTTTTTCTAAAAACTAGGGTACTCAAATTCAGTAAATGGGTAGCACATGCAGTCAGACAACTGTTAGACAGAGGCTTCACACATGTAGCATCCTTCTCTGAATTTTTAATCACTGCACCTGTAATGTCATGGCACTCAGAAGTTACATAAAAATCACTGAATGAGGGGATAAGTGAGTGAATCGCTCTAACGTACAGACACTCCACATGTGATGAACTTTTTTCTTAAGAATCGATGAAATGAACATAAATGTTTTTGATGCTTTTTGAAAACAGTAGAGAGGGGTAGAATGGGGAGGGAGGTGGAACGGATGTTCAAGTGGGAGGGGACATGGGTAAACCTATGGCTGATTTCATGTTGATGTTTGGTAGAAATCAACACAATACTGTAAAGCAACTATCCTGCCATTAAAAACAAATATTTTTAAAAGATTAAAAAAAGACAGTAGATATTATACGTTTGATGACAGTGTGTCAGGTTCTAGGTTCTCTTTTTACATAAGAAAGAACAGCAATGCTTCGGATACTAAGCTATTATTTTACTTAGCAAAATTATTCTGGCTTTGAAAACATTTCCCAAACCTAGAAAAGTTTCATTGATACATATTTCTTTATTAATGAATTACTGCACATTAGTTCTCTATGAGATTTTGTATAAATTATCTCATCTTAATGAAATAATGATGAACCTAAGTGTTTAAAAAAAACAACAAACACTTCCATTGTGCTGGTAATGGTTATCAGGGCCAAGTTCCACAGAAGTCAGAGCTGAGCAACGCAGAAATGGCAAAAGAACGAAAGCAGAGAGAGCTATGGCAATGAGAGATCATACCATTATATTCTACCATGAACACAGTGGCAGAAAGTGTGACAGGTGGTAAGGAGATCTGTGAGGGTGGAGTCACTGACAAGAAATGATGAATTTGGGAGAGAAGGACTCACAAGGAGAGCACAGTTATGTGGAGGAACACAGGCTATGAGCCTCAGTGGATCCTGAGGGCAGGAAAAATATCCGTGAATATTATTTAGTTAGTAAGAAATTATGTTCTGTATCCTCTGTTCACAGAAGTATGGACCGGTGTGGCAGCAGAGAGCCCCTCAAATGCCACGAACTTCATCTGACTCCTCCCTGCATCTCCATCACCTGACACATGGGAGACATCCTTAATACAATTTCATTGAAAGCATGAAATAAACAGTGTTTGGATTAAAAAGAAGTTTGTGCCTCAAAGCAAACCCCCTATTACCTGAACATTTTACTTAGCTCAAAACTTCATTCTTAAGGTGCTAAGGAAACAGTAAGCACAGTGATTTTCAGTTTCAAAGTTTAAAAACTTCTCCTGACACAGTTAGGCAGATTTTATTAAAGTATAATTTTTAGGATGGAGAAGGAGTATTCAGAAACAGTCCATTTAGCATTATCATAGAAAAGTAAACTAGCTTTGTCAGTCATATGCAGCTTCTGGGGTTTTAAAACCAGTACAATTTAACAGACCAATAGACTTTCAGGCAAGGGGACCATCGGGTATAAAAAGTAATGTCACAGGAAGGACGATTTTAAGATGTACATAGCATAATCTCCATGGAGGAAACCTAGGAAAAGCTGACATTATGAGTTTTAGGAAAGACTATTCCATTTAGTTGTAGTACAGTGTTAATTCAACAATTAATTCCCCACGATAAACGTCCATTAAGGCAGGGAGACTCAACAGGAGCATCTGTCCTCCACAGTTTATATTTGAAAAAGTAAAACTAGACCATACAACAAGTAAGCTTGATTCAACCTGAAAAGAAGCAGTTAGATGTTAGTAAAGTTCTGATATTAAACCTAGATTTGAATATGGTTGTGACCTTGCTTTGATAATTCCCTGGACCAGAAGTCTGATGAAAATAAAGAGAAAGGAGTTCTGGGTCCAGTGCTATACTATTAGATCTATTTAAAAATTTTTTTTCTATTCTTAAAAATTATGATACAAAAATTATACACACACACACACACACACACATATAACATTGCCATTTTAACCATTTTTAGGTGAAATTATATTCATGTTGTATAACCACCACCAATATCTATTTCTAAAATTTTCATCACCCCAACAGAAACTCTGCACTTATTAAGCACTACTAAACAATTTTAAGGAAAAACTTTAGAAGAAAAGTCAGTTTATGGAGGATTGACTGTCAATGGTAATAAAAAGATCTAGTTAAAATACAAAGAATGACTGTTTTATCTATTTTGTGAAGAAAAAAATTAAAAAAAATCATAGCTGATAGAGTTGACTATAAACTGCAAGAAAGCAAGCTAGTAACATGACAGTAGTTATCTTAGAAAGCTCTCACAGGGTTTCATTTCCATATGTATTCTGTTGTCTACTTTGGCTTGGCTACATTTCCATCTTCATGGCTTTTTATTTCAGTGATAACGCAGAATCAGAAAACAACAGATACAAATTAAAATTAAAAGCTTACTTGGAAAAAAAAGTAAGATGAGAGAAGAAGAAAAGTAGTTAGCATCCTAATTCTCAAGAGAAATAAACAGAATTAGACGTTAGCTCCATAAGGCTGGTAACAGTATTTGAAGTCAGTATTTGAAGGCTGAGTCAGTATTTGAACTAAGGTTGTCACACATTGCTCTTTCTACTAGGCCAGGCTGCCTTTTGGAGGTGCTATAGTTTTGGTACGGTCCCCCTACCCCAGCCTGAACTTTAAAAAATTGTATTTTCAAACAAAGGAGGATGGTCACTTCGATATTCTCTCCTGCCCTCTTTTTTGGTTTTGATTAGCTTAATTACTATTTAGAGAAACTTTAAAACTTTGAATTATTTGTAAAATTTGACTCAGTCAAGCAGTATTTAGTTTGTTCAAACCTAGAGCTGATAAATCCATTCGGTATTCCCAACTCTTACTGTATTTTAAAATGTTTCATTCATTGTTATACTGTTTTAAAGAATTTAAAAATACATTAGTATTAAGAAGAAACAGTAGTATTTTATCTTCTAGATGTATGAAAAGAAACATAAGATTTCCTCACAAGAATGTAACTAATCTTGTCTTGTTCGTAATTCCCAGGCCTGCTGAATGAAAATCATAAAAATATGAAAAATGGTGTATATAATATTTACTATACTGGAGGCATGCAATATAATTACCTGAGGAATAAACATCATGATTATACATAGCAAGTCAAAGTTTATGCTAACTCAATTTCCCTGTCATGTTTGAGGCCAGAGAAAAATTTACAAAAGCAAGGCAATATTTAACATATATGTGCTTTCAAATTTCATCTTATTTTTAAAATTATATTTATATTAAATCTCAAATTTACCTCTGCGATCTCTATCCTTTTTGCAAGATCATCGAGAGAGAGACAGCTTTCATCAGAAGGCAGGTTCTCCTGTAGGCTATAGGATGCTTCTTCAGGAGAAAGATCTTGAAGGAAATCAGAGTCTTCCTCTTGGTTATCTTCGTATGAGAGGGAATCTTCAGTATCTTTTAAGCATCCTTCTAAAAGGCTGTTCAGATAGTCGTCTGTCTCCTTACTGACGTGTTCTTCCTTATCTCCCTGTTCCTCTGGGGCCATATACACCTCTGGAAGCACTGTACTTAAATCAGACACTGGATTATTTTCACAAAGTACACTCTCAGAGCCCTCTGAGTCAGCCTGCCCCTGTGGTGATTTTCCATCACGCTCTGTGAGATCAGGTTGCTGCAGCTCATTTAATTCATTGTTCTCAAGTTGGTCTGTGGGCAACGCCTCAGAAGCATCCCAGAGTGGCAACCGGAGTTCCTTTCTTTGTGAGTATTTACCCTCAGAAATCAATGCAGGAGGTATATGGTCAGAGCCTGGTGAAATCAATGGCTCTGTCACTGACTGGCTGGAAACCTTAGGGTCCTTAGCAATGCACTCTGTTTCGGCCAGGTCTTGGCAGGCCTCTGTCTGAGCCAGCTGCAAGCGGCTGTCATCCTCAGGAGCGTTCCCTGAGGAGTGGGGGCTGGACCTGCTCCCTGCCGACTCCGAGGGCTGGGCGTGGAGCTCCTGCGTGGCTTCAGTGCTGCAGAGCGGCTCCTCCGTGTGGCCCTTCCCTGCAGTTACCGGCAGGCTCCGGGGATCTGCCTGCCTGACCATCTCATTACAGCAGGGACTGCTCTCCGGGGTCTCTTCTTTACGTTGGCTTTCTTTTCTTGATTCCATGCCAAGACAAATTTCACTCTCTGAAGATGAAGAAAAACAAGTGGTTTTAAGATTCAACATGGCACTTTGTACAGAAGGGAAGAGAAAGGACATGAATTGATCATGGGACACAGTAATGCTCTGCACCTCTGAAATGGAAATTCTACCTGTTGGATTATAGCATCTTTAAGTAGAAGAAATACTCTAAACATTTAGTAAGTAATCCTTTAGATATAAAAATTAAGAGATTATTAAAAAACATGTTAAGAACAAGAATATATTGCTTAGTCTTCATTATAATTGAAAAAAGTCATTTTTCAAAGGTTTAAAAGACATTCTAAACTTATTAGCTGCGTCTATTTAAACAAATTAAAGTGTGGGAAAATTATTTTCAGTATGTTTATGAAATATACTGTATCATATTGTAAGAAAAACAATACTGGTTCTGATCTATTAAGACTAATAATTAAGGAACATGCTGTGCTGTGCTTAGTCACTCAGTCGTGTCTGACTCTGTGACCCCATGGACTGCAGCCCACCAGGCTCCTCTCTCCATGGGGATTCTCCAGGTAATAATACTGAAGTGGGTTGCCATGCCCTCCTCCAGGGGGTCTTCCCAATCTAGGGACTGAAACCAGGTCTCCCACACTGCAGGCAGATTCTTTACCATCTGAGCCACCAGGAAAGCCCAGTAATACTGGAGTGGGTAGCCTATCCCTTCTCTAGGGATATTTCTGACCCAGGAATCAAACCAGGATCTCCTGAATTGCAGGTGGATTCTTTACCAGCTGAGCTTCCAAGGAAGCCCCTAAGGAACATATATCTGCTCAAATTCATTTAAGCATCCTTAATAATAACATTCTTAATTAATGTATTAGAAAATTACTTGTAACTTCTCAAGGGGAAGTAGTAACAGGCAGTGGTAAAAAGCAAAGCATAAGTCTTGGCACCAGGCAAAAATGGGTTTGGAATTTTGATATTTCTTTCAATTTCTATTTTAAATAAAATCAATTTAAAATACTTCCCTTTGACTTTAAACCATTAAAAAGCTTCACAAAATATATACTGAATGCATACATAAATTAGTAGATCGCAGAGAAGCTTGTTCATGATTCAGCTTTCGGTTGACTGGGCTACGTCACGTTAGTCACTTTCACTTCAGCCAAGTCAAAAAGTCACTGACTGTGATCCTGTGGGCTGCAGCCTGCCAGGCTCCTCTGTCCATTGGATTGTCCAGGCAAGAATCCTGGAGTGGGTGGCCACGCCCTTCGCTAGGGGATGTTCCCGACTCAGGGATTGAACCTACGTCTCCTGCATTGGCAGGTGGGTTCCTTACCACTAGTGCACCTGGGAAGCCCTTTCGGTGGATCAAGCATTCCTAACTCCTGGCATGCTGCACTTCATGGGGTTGCAAGGAGTCGGACTTAGCAACTGAACAACTATCACAGAAGTTTTAACTTTTTCTTTTATCATATATTATTTAATTTAAAAATGATGTAAATTAAATAATATAAGGACTTCCCTGGTGGCTCAGATGGCAAAGCGTTTGTCTACAATGCGGGAGACCTGGGTTTTATCCCTAGGTTGGGAAGATCCCCTGGAGAAGGAAATGGCAATCTGCTCCAGGACTATTGTCTGGAAAATCCCATGGACAGAGGAGCCTGGCAGGCTACAGCCCATAAGTTAAAACTTCTGTGATAGTTGTTCAGTTGCTAAGTCCGACTCCTTGCAACCCCATGAAGTGCAGCATGCCAGGAGTTAGGAATGCTTGATCCACCGAAAGGGCTTCCCAGGTGCACTAGTGGTAAGGAACCCACCTGCCAATGTAGGAGACGTAGGTTCAATCCCTGAGTCGGGAACATCCCCTAGCAAAGGGCGTGGCCACCCACTCCAGGATTCTTGCCTGGACAATCCAATGGACAGAGGAGCCTGGCAGGCTGCAGCCCACAGGATCACAGTCAGTGACTTTTTGACTTGGCTGAAGTGAAAGTGACTAACGTGACGTAGCCCAGTCAACCGAAAGCTGAATCATGAACAAGCTTCTCTGTGATCTACTAATTTATGTATGCATTCAGTATATATTTTGTGAAGCTTTTTAATGGTTTAAAGTCAAAGGGAAGTATTTTAAATTGATCTTATTTAAAATAGAAATTGAAAGAAATATCAAAATTCCAAACCCATTTTTGCCTGGTGCCAAGACTTATACTTTGCTTTTTACCACTGCCTGTTACTACTTCCCCTTGAGAAGTTACAAGTAATTTTCTAATACATTAATTAAGGATGTTATTATTAAGGATGCTTGGGCCAAAGGTTAAAATCAAGGATGAAATATAGTGAAGATTATATTATACCTTGCTTTTCATGTATTGGTACTTCAATATTTAACAATTAGCAATGGTGGCACATACCATAACAAAGGCAGGACTTAAATGCCATCTTCTGATTTCAGAGAATCAGGGAAAGAAAGAGGCAAACTCAGCTCTGCACTGCTTAGTTCGTATTACCTCTCCCAACACCTTAACTCAAAGTCAGATGAGGAGAGGACAAGGAAAAAGAGGTCTCTTTTGGGGAGAATACAGCATTCTTTCTTTTGTCCCACCCCAAAGAATCACTCAGGGAGATGGTAAAGCTCCACGAGATGGTGAAGGACAGGGAAGCCAGGCATGCTGCAGTCCAAGGCGTAGCAAAGAGTCGTACATGACTGAGCATTGAAGAACAACAAAGATTCGCTCAAAGTTGAGAAGACTGCAAAAAACCATTTTAATCCCCATTAGGTTGTCACCTTCACCACTGAGCTTGCTGGTCTGCCTCTCTGTTAAGATGGGGGAGGTCAGAGCAAGGAGGGCCCCAGCCAGCTGCAAAGGGATCCAAGCTCTTCTCCCCAAGTTCCCAGTACCCAAAGGTTCAGAAGACAGCCTTCCAGACACATCCATAGAATTCAAAGAGTAAAGAGCATAAACACATGGCAGAGAAGCCCTCAAATCAGAGGAATGGGGTATGCTGTCTCAAGCTGAAGGTCAGTTACCTGAAGGACCACAAATGTCCAGGAAAGTGACTTGGAAGCAAGCTCCTCCTCACTTGGTCCTGCTGGAGCCACCAACGTCCCTATAGACTAGATTCAGGCCTAAGCACGAATCTAGATAGCTTAAAAGGGAAAAGACCACGCACCCAGCCCTTGCAGACCTGGTGGACAGAGAAGAGCTTTGAATACAATGAGATTTAAGTGTTAAATTTGGAATGTAATAGGACTAAGTCATAAAGAATCAAAGTGAGAGTATTTAATAGCTATAAGTTATTGAAAGGTTAGAGAATCAGCCTGAGATGGCATTCTATTGTAACAGGGAAGAGCAAATTCTGACTTTATGTTGGATCTGTTTCTTTTACTTTAACCTTCGCTTTTTATTGCTTTTGTTATTATAATCACTGTCTACAACTGTAAGTATACACAATGGCCTGCCACAGGGAACCCTGCCCCTCCAACCTGTCTGTTAAACTAGAGTACTTTGTTCAGCTCACAGAGAGACATTCTGACCCTGCTCACCTGTGCAAGGCTGCAGAAAAGAAATTAACATAACCCCTCCACAAGACTGGTTATTTCAGGAGATTTCTGCAAGACTTAGGACCTTTTTACTTTACTTCCTCACCTCCTTCCCCTCTCTGTTCTATAAAAGAACCTAACATCCAGGCTCCCATAAGATGGCTATTTTGAGACATTAATCTGCCATCTTCTTGGTCTGCCAGTTTTTTGAATAAAGTCGTATTCCTTGCCTCCAACACCTCATCTCTGATGTACTGGCTTGTCCTGCAGTAAGCAGAGTGAGCTTGGACTCGGTTAACAATACAACCGGAAAGTGAAGTGGCTGACTGTGGTTACCAGACAAAACACAATCAATTTAAGTAGTTCCTAATGAAGCAAGATAACACGTAAGTGGTGTGCAGTAAAGACTATCATTGGTACAATGTATTATTTATAAAATAATAGCCTGAGAACAGTTGTTTCATTCCACTATTAGAAACAATATTAAATATAAAAAATATAGTAATTTAAGATGTAAAGAGCAAAAATTTCAGACTAGATCAAGACAGTAGCTATAATTTATGTGTGATGCCATATAAATGATATTTTTAATACATATTCAGTCTCCAAATCAAATAAGACATATGCTATTTTATAATTTGTTATATCAAATTATGCTTTTGGAGAAAAGTTTTAAACCTGTCTTTACTGGTAATGCAAAACAGTCTTCCGCCTTAGTCTTCCATCTGTCTGATTCCTGCTCTCTAGGGGCAGCTACTTTTCAATTCCTTTAGCTTTTTCTGCTCATATGTACCCTCCATTTCTAGAGAAGACTTCCATTGTCATCTATTGACTTTTCAGTTTTAGAGACCACCTACTAACTTCCTACTGAGGAAGAGAGTTAGGTCTCACGGTTCCTTAGATTCTCTCTTTCCCCTCTAGCTCCCGTTACAATTCAGCGTATATCTGGGGCAAATCAATATTTAAAGTTTGCAGTACTATGGCTTTGTAAGTATTATTCACAAGATACCCAGACTGTGTATTATGGTACATCTTTCTTTCTCATTTATGCTGTTTTCTTTTGTGTTGATAACTGCCTCATTACTTTGTTAAAAATAATTTTAGTCTATGCATCTTTGAACTCTGACAGATGGACAACTATGGCATATGTAACAACAGAGAATCTTTCAGTTTTAAAACATATTCTTCTTGAGTCCCTGACCTGGAACTCCTTTCCAGGCTTGCTACACAGGTATTGTCCTGGAACTTCCTTTCCCAGTGATCCTAGGAATTCATTTTGGCTCTATTTTGGAAACCTTGTTTTCTCTGAATCCCAGGTCTTCCTCTTTGTTTATTTTCTCTTATTGTAAGGACACTTCCTAAGAAAACATACATGGAAGGTAAACTTTTTAAGATTACTCACATCTTAAAGTCTTTACTCCTTCACCACTGACTAGAACTTTGGTTGGGTAAAGTTTTCTAGGTTAGAAATCCTTTTCTCTCACATTTTTGAAGACACTGCTGTATTATGTCTAGCTTCCAATAGGGCTTCCTATTTGGTCGAGAGGGGATATCAAGGTCTAAATGCTTCCTACACAGCTTTTTGACTTAAATTTAGAGGTCCTCTCTGTGCTTCCATTTCCCAAACCCTCTCAGGCAGAAATCAACCTTTTCCCTGTAGACACTAGTTTTCTGCTTTCCCTGGTATGTTAAGCTGGGCTTCCCAGGTGGCTCAGTGGTAAAGAATCCATTTCCAATGCAGGAGATGCAGGTTCTATCTCTGGAGGCGGGGGGGAAGATCCCCTGAAGAAGGTAATGGCAACCCACTCCGGTATTCTTGCCTGGAGAATCTCATGGGCAGAGGAGCCTGGTGGGCTACAAACCATGGAGTTGCAAAGACACAGCTGAGTGACTGAGCATGCACGGTATGTTAAGCCAGCTGTCACCCATCCATCTGCTTTCCAGCTTCCAACATTTTCTGGATGTCCTATCTGCTGCTGGTTCCTTGCCAATTCTGTCCTTCTGGCTTTCTGCCTTTAAGGATCCCTTTGTGACATTTCAATAGTATTTTTTAAAAAAAGTAGAAGTACATGGTCAATCTACTATGTTTAACCAAAAGTATATTTTGAATTTTCTACAAGCAGGTATCACAGTATAAACTTATTGCTAATGTTTCTGTTAATACTAACATGAATTTCCGTTAACTTGCTTTCTTGAGCCCAAAGATCTAGTAAGGTAAGTCTACTAATCCCTATTGCATTGACTTAAGACACACTAAAAAAAAAATTCTACTCTGATGAACTAACAATGGAATAATAGTTGAATGTATGACATACTTAATAATATCAAATTAAAAAGGTAGTTCTCAAATGAGAAGTTAGACTTCATCTAAGTTCTAACATGTGCTCTACAAACGCACATGCCTTTGAGTTATTCTCGCAACTCTCATTCTGCCATGAATTCTCCTTAGGGAAAAATTCCCTATGTTATTTATGGATGAGACTAAAGCATTCATGAATTAACATGTTTCTTATACCTTCTCAATATCTCACTAATCATCATGTAAAAACATTTGAGTGATATATCAGGCTTGAAAAAGAAATTTTCAATGTTAATATTTATTTTGGCAGATTGATGAAAAAATGTGCCTTCATTAAGTTTGAAATATTGATAATAGTATAAATTAGTACATCTTCTACGGAGATTAATGCAAAACTAAAAATGTACACACTTGGTCCTCAGAGAAAAACAAGTTAAAAACCACAATGACATTCATATCTACTAAAATGACTTAAAAAAAAAGACTGACAATATTAAATGTCAGCAAGGATTTGGAGCAATTGAAATTTTCATTTATTTGCTGGCAGGGTATAAAATGGGACAACAGCATTGTAGAACTGTTTTGACAGTTCCTTACCAAGTTAAACATGTACCTTCCATATGACCCTGATTTTACTTTCAGTTCTTTACCCAAGAGAAATGAAAACACATAGCTACAAAAACAACAACAAAAAAACAACTTCCTATCAGTTTTATTCATGATATCTCCAACTTGGAAATTACTCAAATGTCTATCAACAATTATGTGGATAAACGAATTGTGTAAAGTTAAAAATGGAATACTACTCAGCAACAAAAAAGAATGTATTAATGGTACATTTAGTCATCAGGGTAACTCTCAAAACAAAGTATGCTGAGAAATTCTATTTCTATTACATTCGGAAACAGGGAAAACCTATTGATAATAACAGGAGGCACTGGGTTGCCTGGGACTGGAGGTGGGAAGGACTGAGTATAAGAAGATTAGGAGAAAGATTCTCGAGTGATAAAAATCATCCATATTCTGACTGGGGTAGGAGGTACATGACTGTACACAACTGCCAAAACTCATCAAACTGTGCACTTAAAATGGGTACATTTTACTGCATAGAAATTGTACTTCAATAAAGTTGATTAAAAAGTGGGAAGGGAATGATAAATGGAGAACTCGGGATAATGACTACCTTGGGGCAGGGGAGTAAAGCAGGTGATGGGATAGAAAGGAACACAAAGGTAGTTTTACTAGGAGGACTGACAATAATCTAATCCCTCTGTTGGGAATAAGGTTCACAGGTCTTCATTTTTTTAATACATTGTTATAATGTATATATGTAACATGTTTTCACATATAAATATAACTTAATAAAAATGAATTAAAATATAATAAAAATACATGGGCTTCAGGGCCAGAAAACAGGATTTTAACTTTGTGTTCTAATTAGTTCTGTTTGGATAAGTCACTTACCTCCCCTGAGTTTCTTAAAATGACTGAGCCTACCTTAAATCGGTTGTTAAGAGGAAAAGATGAAATAATACACATAAAAGTACACTGAAAATATAAAGTAATATGTAAATAACTTGGAGACTTTAATCATGGTAGATTAATCAGGAAAGCAGCAATGCATAACACATAGAGAAGATTAATGGAATACTAGCCATAGCGGGTGGTGATAACATGGGAGGAAGTGCTAGAGGAAGGGTAATGAGAGCAGTCAGCACGTAGGTTTCTTACCTTGTGCCAGGCACTGTTCTAAACCTTAATGAAATTACTAATTGAATCCTCATAAAAATCCTATGAGGTAAAAATAACCCACATTTGGAGCTGAGCAAAGGGAGGGACAGAAAAAAGTTAAGCAACTTGTCTATGGTCACACAAACTTTTTCTTTTGGCCATACTATGTGGCATGCAGGATCTCAGCTCCTCAACCAGAGATTAAACCTGTGCCCCTACATTGGGAGTGTGGAGTCTTAACCACTGGATTGCCAGGGAAGTCTCTTAAGGTCACACAGATTTAAGTGGTGGAGAGAGGATTCAAACCAGACAAGTTTGATACCAGCAACAACCACACACAGACAAAAAAGCAAGTTACTTATTATATAAGGAGCTTAAGACCAAGACATGTATAAAGAAAGAAAAGCAAAACTCTACACTGTAGAACATGTAAGATATTAGAAACAAGGAATATGGGGTAAAACAAAGAGAATATATTAAATACAAATCATCTAAAGTAATATTTTTATATTTCTATTTTTTTCATATTCTTTCTAACATTTCTCTGTATCTATTCATAGAATAACCTGTCTGAGTAGACTATGAGAGATTTGACATTTTTCTTTAAAAGATACTATTTTATCAGACTTGGCAAGATTTCTTTCTCTAGAATTTAGTTCACACCCTTCCCATAAAATGGTTACTAATGAAATGTCTGCACTGTGGAATTTGATAATCCACACAACTTCCTTAGCAGAAGTATGCTGCAATTCAGTTAGAAACCAGAAGACACAGGTTCTAGTTGTGAGTCAAAGCACCAAGTAAGTGGCTTATGTGCAGTATCTCAGTTTACCTGTCTGTGCCACTCATCCTGCAGCAGAGGCTAAGCTGGAAGTAGTGCTGACCTATTGCTGGGCAGTGTCAGACTCAAACTTAGAATAGCCTTCTTCCCAATGTGCACAACACAGAGACGTATTCACACCCAAACCAGCTGACTACTTTGTGATGTTTTCCCGTAAGATCATTATGAAGCTCATTATATTCTGGTTTCCAACATAACAATGACCAGAAAAAAGAGATAGGAAGAACAGAACATAGTAGGATTGACCTAAGGCAACCCAAATTTGCCACATAAGAGAAGAGGGGATAAAGTAAAGATCTGAGGGGAAAAAACTTAAAAGAGAAAAAGGTAAGTGAAATTCAGGGCATCATCATCATCATTATCTCTTCAGGCAACTCAGTTAAGACACATGATGCTGCCTGTTTAATATCAGGGTTTTCAGACCTAGGAATATAAAGTAGTACTAAAATCATATACATGGAAAAATAAATGCCCTAAAACACATTTTAAAAAATCTATCTTTAGTTTCTAAAGTTTTTGTAATGAACATACATTATTACTATAAGAAAACAAATTTCTAAAACTCTTAACTTTTGACATAAGACACAGTGGTATAAAACATAACTATAAATGCTTTAGAAATATATATATATACAAATTAAAGTATACCATGTTAGCTAACAAAAAAGGAAGAGAATAAATTACTAAGATAAGCTATCAAGATACAGAGCTTATCTTGATAATATCTACATTTACAGAAAAAAATTTCTGGTAAAGTTTGTAAAAATAATTGTCGGTTTTTATACAGAAAAGAATGCCTGAATGCACTAAAACCAATTCGCTTTCACAGCTTATTTGCACTCTTGTCATATTCTCTTAGATACATATAACCACCTACTGAAAACATGAAACAATTTTATGTTTTCGTAAGAATTTAGATTTTATACTTTCTACTACTAGATATCTAAAAATAGGATTATATGATGTTAAAAAAACCCCTTGCTTTGCTATTTATCTAGGAGCAGTATGCACAAAAAAGCTCCTTCACAGCAACTCAGATGTAATACTTGTAAAATATTATATGAGGCAGGCATTTTTAATGTCTACTTCTAATTTAAAAACATACCCAGCTCTTTGGCTGTAGCTCCTCTTTCCTTTGGATCTTCAGATACTATTAACTGCGTAAAGCATTTCCTTCCCAGGGACTTCTGGACAGCTGCTATCTAAAAAGTTTTTCAAAAAGAAAGGAAAAAAAAAAAAAAAAACTTTGGGGAAAACTGTTGCATTAAGTTAGAAGGCTGAAAACAATTTGAGGAAGGTTTCATTATTTTCTAAACCAGTCCATACAACAAAACATGACACTCTACGTTTTTCCTCTAAACATTTTCAAAGAAAATCTCTTACCTTATCTTTGGATAAAAGAGGACTGTAGGAAAAAAGAGAGAAAGGGGGAAAAAAAGAATTAAAAAAAATATTATAGCAGCAAAATGCTTCCAAACAAATGTCACTGAAACGGCTGTGAAAAAAAAAAAGAAAAAAAATACAGCTTCTCTGGATTCTAATATTAGCACAGAACATTTCCACTGCTGAAACATTACCACTGGTTCACACAGTTCAAAGTGCAACTATATCATGTGTTAATCTTCTTAGATGACCAATAACTAATGAAAAACCTCCAAAGAAGCTATAAATACTGAGATTCAGTGGGGGAAAAAATGTCAACCTTTTGCTAATAATGTGTTTCAAGAGTATTTTACACATATTAAAATTTCAGTTTATGTCATTATTGTCTAAAGTTGATTATGGCGGAAGATATTTTATTCACATTTTCCACAGAAAAGGATAAAAATAGACGTAATCGGTAAATATATTTTAGGGAACACTCAAGATAAAAGATTGCACACATTCACCAAAAAGCATACACAATAATGTTCACAGCCATTTTATTCATAATATTAAAAAACTGGAAACAATCCAAATGTCTACTAACAATATAATGGATAAATAAATTGCTGCACAGTCATATAATGAATCCACACAGGAGTAAAGCAGAGCAAATTACCACTGCAGGTAACAACATGTAACACAGACGTAATCATGCGCAAAAAAGCTAGACACAAAAATCTAGTCTGTGTGATTACATTTATGTAAAACTACAGGACAGGCAAATACAGTGTTACAGAACTCAGATAGCAGTTACTACCTGAGGGGGATGGGTGCTGGCTTTATACACAAATTAGGGAGCTTTCTGAGGGGCTGGACTGTTTTGACTCTTGGTCAGAGTATTAGTTACATATATGTATCCTGTACATATAAAAATTCAGCTGTGTGCTTTAATACTCAAACATTTTATATTAATTTTAGGAGTATAATTTTGGGGAATTATCAAATATAAGCGTAAAATTTTAGGTTTGGTTTACAGTACTATTTACTGTTCACTAGTCAGATATTCTCTTCAGATGTGTAGCAATGTGACTGAAGGCTAGTTTTTAAATTATGTGTTGGCACTAATAAGGACCTATTGTATAGCATAGGGAACTCTACTCAATACTCTGTAATGACCTATATGGGAAAAGAATCTAAAAAAGAATATATATGTATAAAAGTATAACTTGATTCACTTTGCTTTATACCTGAAACTAACAACATTATGAATCAACTATACTGCAATAAAAATTAAAAAAACAGTATGTGTTGGCAAGTTGCCTTTTATTTAAAAAGAGAGAAAAAAGAAAAAAAGTCATGTCTATATTAGGTTCAATAACTATTTATTTTTAAATAATTAAAACATTTATAACACATTAAACAATTATTAGTTCCCTGGGAAGAGCAGAAAAGTATCTATATTGAATATTTTGAAAGTAAGAAAATAATCTCCCTTATCTATTTTTAATATTCCATTATTTAAAAGTTTTACAAAGCCAAGAGTTAACCTATTTAACACACTAAAATTAGGTCATAATGCAGAATCCATAAAAAGACTGTTTCAAAAGTTCAAACTAACACAATAAAATTGTACATCCCAGAAATCTGCACTAGTTTAATAACTATCATGTCCCCTCACCTTTATAATTCTGAGTTTTCAAATAATAAATTAAAATATATATACTTAAGTGCTTTATTATTACTATGTTCAGTTTTAAAAATCCAACTCTTTACACAAATCAAACAATTTAAAATTATCTGGTATTCTGATTAAATGCATTTGCATTCCACTATTAGGCTACTCTTAAAAGTGTGTTTTTACTACAACATACAAACAGTGACAGACATACAAACACTGGAAAACAACTGTAATAAAAATTCCAACACAAAATTTTCCATCCGAATCACCTAATCTCTTAAGCAAAAAGTAATCGAAATTAGAAGTTACATTTAAAAATTTCTAATTAGAAGGTGCTTTGAATTTTGTAAAACAGACCTTTTGTTAAGTTTTGTGTAAGAAACTGAGATAAAAGCTGAGAAAGGAACCTAATCATTTTATTAATTTTAATTTCTCCAGTTAGCATTAGCAAAACAAAGAAGCGAATTCTGCGTTTTAACTATTCAGGACTACAATGCTTCTCCAATATTCTATTCCAGTTCACTGTAAACAGTCAAGTACTTACTCGTGATGTGTTGCACAAAATTTAGCAAGCCGTTCAAAATCTTCACCATTAAATCCTTTTTCTGAATTCCTCAAAGGTGTAACTGTATGTGGCTGTACAGTTTTCCATTTTGTTTCTAAATTTAAAATATCTGTTAGTCACTAGCTATTACAAAACATGTTTAGAAGGGAAAAAATACTTAAGTGGCACCACTGATAAAGATTATCATGAAAAATTATCTTTTCAGCCCAAAGTTAACACAGAAATAGCTAAGTGATTACTTTTAGATCTAAGTATATAACCCAGAGACTAAATCAGCCAAGGACATCAGAAGAAATGAAAAGTTACAAGTGTTTTTTCCTTGGCACTGGTATGAAAAACAAAATACAAAGACAAAAACTTGCTTAAAATGAGGTAAACTTGCGGTAAAAATGCTACTTTCAAAAATGCTACTTTCTTTGCAACACTAACTTGACTAGAAACATCTACTTCCTGATTTAGAAAACCAGGTCAAATACGTTAACTTTCTAGATAGCAATTTGTTAGATTATTGATAATTCTGCATTCTACATTAGTTTGTACTCACCCCACTGTTCTTGAATGGCAGAAAGATTTGCGAGCAATTGCTCATGATACAGTCGTTCGAGCTGAATGAATTTCATTGCTTTCTCATCTGAACAGAAAATTTGAGGAAAACAGGAATCCAGGCTAAAGAATAATGTCCTAGATCAACTGAGAATTTTGAAGCTTATCAAAAAATGAGAGGACTCTAAATATTTTTAAATTTAAACAAAAAAGTAAGGTTTCTTGGTTTTGAAGTAGGTAAATTTTAATGCTGCGTATCATGCAGTAGCTACCTGGTTTCTATTCTATCAGTAAACAGGAGACAGAAAAAGGTTTTAATGTTCAAGAAATGCCTGCTTGCTAATAATACCTCTAGCAGTCAATTAAATATAATTGGAAGTAGGACCCATATGGAATCCGTAATCTAAGTGCCCCCTCTCTTTTTTCTCTCCTTAAATTACCTTCTGTCAAGCCACTATGTTATCCTCTAGTCAAATGTTTGTTTCCGATTTCAACTCCCCGTGATCCTTATTTCTCACTGAATTTTTTTTTTTTTTGTAAATTAACTTGCCACAGTGATTTTTATAATTATGTGATTTGACTTTTTTTTTTGGTAGATTTTCTTATGAATTTCTGCCTTCTCCATCTGTATCACACATTTAGCATTACATGCGGTCAAGACAAGCTGTCCAACTGTCTACCTTCCTTTGGGCCATGTTCTAAATGTTGACCCAGAAAGAAGGAAGAGAAAAAACTTATTGTTTAGCTTTTTAGCCTTCCCATGGTCACTCAGAGGTTCAGTTCTCTCTCTCATTTGTGTCTTAAATATATGCCAGGGATCATAAAATAGACCCGGGAGAAGCAGAGACAATTCTAATTTCCTCTGCTCACAACTTAAAAATATACCAATGTTTCTCACACTTTACTGAACATAAATGTTATTCGAAAATCTTGGTAAAATACAGATTCGTAAGTCTGATCCCCAGAAGCTCTGATTCTAAAGCCCACAAGTCTGCATTTCTAGGAAGCTCCCAGGGAAGTTGATGCGATCTGCACTGTACTCCATCATACTCATCATCTGGGTAGTTCTAAGCTTCATTTCCTTAAGAATTTGATTTCCTTCAGACTTAGTGACGGACAGCCACTGCCCTAAGTTTCTACCACACTTTACTAGTTTACTTGATAGGGGTTCAGGATGACAACTGCTTGTCCTCCAATCTGTAGTGAAAATCAGTAAGGTTAGGAGAAAAAAGAAATCACACAAATGGGGAAATAAAGATACTTAGGATGAGTTCTCTCTAAAGTGTATATATTGGACCTTCTCTGAAAAAATAAGAACAATTTTAAGAGAGGGAAATTAAAACATGGAAGGAATAAATCTTTCTTTTACAAAAGTTATGGGCTTTCCAGGTGGTGCTAGTGGTAAAGAACCTGCTCGTCAATACAAGCAGATGTAAGGTAGATGTAAGAGACGTGGGTTCAATCCCTGGGTCTGAAAAATCCCCTGGAGAAGGACATGGCAACTGACTCCAGTATTCTTGCCTGGAGAATCCCATGGACAGAGAAGCCTGGCGGGCTACAGTCCATTGGGTTGTAAAGAGTCAGACATGACTGAAGAGACAGCACAAACACAAGTTAACATGCAGTCTTCCTTGACAACATTTATTCTGTTTATCGCTAATGAAGAACTCAATCTTCCCTTTGCTATATATATATATATAGCTATAATAAGAGTCATGAGACTTGCTATGTATAATATGGCTGACAAACTCTATCATATGAATATTACTTGACATGTACTTCTGTTTAATTCAAAAGAAAACAAATCCAATGGGTTTTTATTTTTTTGCAACATGCATTCTCCCCTTCCTCCACACACAAATATTTAGATTTTGGTAAAATTAGAGCTTGTCCACAGGAGGTCAAACTTGGGTGGTTCTAGAGAATTTTCTGGAGTAACAAATTTGCTACATCTTGTTTTCTGAGATGGTTACATGGGTGCATGAAACAAAATCCAGTAACAACAGATCATACATTCACTGTAGGTAAATCTCAATTTTAGAAGTGGGCAATTCACTAAGCGTTCTAGGCATTTCTTCTTGTAATTAAAAAAAGGATACAGTCCTCCTCCTGAAAATAAGACTCTGCTATCTGTTAAAAACAAATAAAAAAACAGAAAAAGTTAAATTAACAGTTGAATAAAAAGACAAATTTGGAAGAAACCAAAACCTTGAAATTCTCAAAATCTTTGATATCAAACTAAGAAAACTCTTATTTAACTATATTTGCCAGTTCAGAAAAAATATGACTCTAGGCACAAGACACATTTCTGAAGTCACTTGTCTCAAGAAAAGCAAACACAGACATTCTTTGGTCTGTACACAATCTCATTCTTTCTGTTCTATTTCAAGTCAAAGCAAACATCACGGATTCATTAGAGTTTAGAATAAGAACTCTAAAGAATGAGAGAAATGCTATCGAGGCTTATAAAAGTAGAACACAAATGAAAGGACGGCTTTATCATAAACTAAAAAACTGAAATATGTCATGTTACAAGGGATCTTAAAACCCATTCGTCTCTTTAGTATTTCACAAACTACCTCATGGGACACTGATTTTTCATTCTCTTTTGATATTTCAGAAAAGGACAGACCAAGTGCTACTAGTTGAGCAATGATGTTTGGAATATATAGAGTGCTGCACAGGATAAAGGGCACTGGATGGGAGGGCAAGGTCCAGGGACTCAGCATCTGGACCCAGTTGAGGCACATCCCTTAGCAGATTCATTCTAGGGCAACTTTAAATGTAAAAATTCTTTGATTCTAAAAACTTTGGGGTCCTTTATTCAGATGTAGCATTTATAAATAGAACAGTAAAACCAAAAGTATACATGGAGAAATATTTGCATGAATTGACTATTGTCATACTTAAAATACTTCATTAAGTAGTTTACACTTTCAGTTTGCCCTGCTTTTTCCTAAGTCACTAATGAAAAAGGTATTCTGTTTATGGATCATGAGGTCTACTTTCCAGGAAGCTATCAGTACAAAGAGCAATAAAGCACTAGTCAAACCTATAAATTAGAAATAAAAAAGGAATTTTTTTTTCTAAATCCCACAGTGGAAAAAGTATAGTTTTAAAGGAAATAGTTGCCTAGCTTAAAATTTATTCTACATATCTAACATTCTTCCAGGAGCAAAACAACAATATAGATGGAGCTAATCACCTCTCTGTAAACTGTCAGTTTAATCCATTGGCTTTCAGACTTCTGGGATAGTTCCAGTCCCATAAGTGCAACCATAAAGACAGGATCATGAAACCCAAGGCCTCAAAAGTAAAAAGGCACTTACAGGTGCAAGGGCAGCTTGAAAAATACATACACAGGCTTTCTCCCATAAAAACCTACTCCTGGCAATTCAAGTGGGGAAAAGAAGGTGTGATTTTCTTTGATGCCCCAAATGTCGAAATCCAGGAGGTAGCTTGGTAGAGCAGAAAAACATGAAAGTTTGAAGGCGAATAACCTGACTGTGTTCTAGACCAAGCTTTGCCACTACGAGCTGTGTGACTCTGGACGTGTCATTTCATGTCTCAACCTCGGCTTCCTTATTTGTAAAACAGGGTCAGTAATACCTACAACTCTAGGAGACAGAACGTCTGTCTAGTACAGTGCCCAGGACACAGCAGCAAGTGCTTAAAACGGTTTGCACTTGCTGACTCTGGACCAGAAATACTCTACTCTACCAGTGCAAAGTAGAATCGTGAGGAAGTGAGTTGAAAATCACTTTGGGAGGGCAGTCATTTTAAGGTTTTCCTGGTTTTGGGCATCTTTTATCTACTGGGAACAAAAAGGAATGAGGAAGGTGTATGCATTTGTCCACAGTCCCACAGAGTGGCTTCAAGGATCCCAGTGAAGCCGTTTCCTGTTTGAGTCTGAGATGAGTTTTAGGACATGCTCACTGAGGACAGAGTACAGCATTTGAACTACTTCTTCTCACTTCTATATGAAAAACTCTCAAGTTTATGACTTAGATAATATACATTTAAAGCTAACCTGCCATTATATTAACAAAGTCAGTGTGTAAGAGATTACTCACACCCAAGAAAAACAATTTTTTTTTCGGCCACACTACACGGCCTGTGGAACTCCCCTGATGAGCGATCAGACCCACGCCCCTGCGGTGGGAGTGCAGAGTCTTAACCACTGGACCACCAGGGAAGTCCTCAAGAAAAGTAATTTTTAAATGGAATCTTTGAGAGATCCAAGAACTTTAGTGTGGACTCTGGAACCAGACATGGACTTAAATCTTGTCTCTATGACTTATTGGCTGTGTGACTTCAGACAAGTTTAAAAAAAATCTTCTTTGGTTATAGTAATGTGTCATTCTGATACTGTGAGGATTAAATGGGCTAAAAAACCTAGAATAGTGCTACGAAAACAGTATTTCCTATTTTAGTATTCTTATCATTAAGGCTGTTATTAGTATGTTATGTCCATACCGACAAAGACTTACAATGAATGCTTGGAAAACAAGAATCAATAAAACATATTAAGTGCCAAAAGGAAAAAAGAGTTCCGAGAGCTAAAAATGTAAGTGAATATCTGTAGTGATCACAGTCATTAATATCAAATGTCCTTTAGCATATATTCATCCATATAATATGTTAAAAATAGTAACTATCCTGTAATTAACTCTCCGTTAATACTTCCTTATTTCTGTCAGTGGTACTACCATTCCTAGAATTGGTATTCCTAGACTTATTCTTCTCTGATTTCTTTATCATCCCTTTTTTCATTATCTACACCGAGTCCTGATATCAAGATTTCAAATTTACCTCTCCTTGTTTCCACTGTCACCACGCTGACCTAGAAACTACTCTCACTTTATGTTTGAATTATAAATTTCTTTTTACCTTTTACCTTTATCAGAAATACATATATTCACATGGTTCAAAGAGGCAAATGGTTCTATAAGGTGTGCTTAAGAAAGGCCCTACTGTTCATGTCCTATTCTCCTTTCTTCAGGAGCAAGCACTTAAGATGTCTCTTTTTAAAAAAAAACACTATATCTCTACATATTATGCTTATATTTGTTATTTCTCAATTTTTTTTTCCGTTTTAGAAAATGGGGATTGAGTCTTTTGCGCCTTACCCTACAAACATATACCACACACACTTTCTCTCACATATTGACCTATCCCATGTTGTTCTATTGTATTAAAAGGTAGATACACATTTAATGTTTACCTTATTATGAGTAAGCCGTGTAATAAACTCTCATTGTTTTTCCCTTCATGAAAACTTTCTGTTTTCTCTGGAGTTTCTTTTTTCCTTTTTTTTTTGGTATAGTTTTCCAAGCACTTATCGCTTATACAACTGGTCTATCAAGAGTTGAAATCTTCCCTCAATGTATTCAGACACACTGAATATTCAGAAATCAGAAAATGATATAAAAGTTTCTCCCCAGACCCTTCTGATCTGCTCAGATAGAAGTGGGTACACTCTCTTTCTTGGTACAAAGCTGTCATCTAAGACTCTCTCTTCTCCTAGAGATCCCCTTCACCCATCTCCAGGGTAGCACCCCGTTTTCTTATATCTTAATCTTTCTGTTCCTTGGTTTACTCTCTCGTTTTGGTGGAGTACACCATATAGTGACTTCCTGAGAAAGGATGAAAAGGAAATATCACAGGCCCTGACGTAGGAACATTCCTGGTATAGCTGAGGAAGTGCTAGGAGGCTGGTGTATCTGGAAAGAAGTGAAGAAGGAGAGTTTTAGGAATTAAGGTCTAAGAGGTAACAGGGCCAGATCATGGCGTGTCTTGCCATGGTAAGAATTTTGGCTTTTACTCTGAATGTGAAAAGAAGTCAATGGATGGCTTTGAACAGAGAAGTCTCATGATCCCAACTAACATTTTACCTGGATCACAATGACTGCTGTATGGAGGGGGGAAAAAAACCTAAATGGAAATAAAGATAAAGCAGAGAGGGTTCTACAATTAGTTTACTGAAAGAATCTGAATGAAATCTGATAGTGTCTTGTACTGAGATGGTGGCAATCAAGGAGGAAAGAAGACATCAGAATCTGCATATATTTTTTAAATAGATTGGCAGGATCTGCTGGTTGGATATGGACATGGGGAAAAGTGAAGGATGACTTCAAAGTATTTGGTCTCAGCAACTAGAGGGATGGATATGCCATCTAACAAAAGGGAGAAAAAAAGTCAAAGTCTGATTTTGGGCATCTTAAATTTGAAAGGCCCATGAGATGTCTCAGGAAGCTGGATGTTTAGTTTATACTGCAGAACTGAATCCTCAAGCACTTCAATGTTTAATAATCAGTAAAATTTGGAGGACTCAACAAATGACCCAGAGAAGGCATATCCAGTGAGGTAAGATATAAAAGTGGAAAGTGGAGGGTCCTAAAAAGCAAAAGAAAATGCTGCAAAATAGAGCATGTGATCAACTTGTCAGAGCTTCTAATACTTCCGGCAGGAAGAAAACTGAGGACTAACAACTAGATTCACATGAGCATGCAACACGGAGATCAGTCCTGGCATTTACAGTGCAATTCTGGCAGAGCAGCTGCACAAAGGCCAGACTGGAGTGAGTTCAAGCGTCATCTGAATGTGGAATGTTACCTAGGTAGAATTCTTGCCCAGTGTATTTTAACCTGAATCAAATCGAAGAAATAATCAGACAGATCCTAATTATGGGACATTTCTACAAGAACTCTTAACTCTTCAGACATGTCAATGTTATAAAAGCAAAAATAAACAAACAAATAAAACAGAAGGCAGGGAATTGTTCTGGATTACTAAGGATTAAAGAAGGTTCACAACCAAATGCAATGTGTGCTCTTTTACTGGATCCTGGATCAGAGGGAAACCAATTATAATGAATATTTGTGGAATAACCTGAAGAAACAAATATAGGCTCTATATTAAATAATATTAAACCAACATTTCATTTCTTGGGGTTGATAATGGCATTGTAAGTTATTTAGGAGAGTGTCATTGTTCTTGAGAAATTTATGTGCGAGTATTTAAGGGTGAAGTGATGTAATGCCTGAAAATTACTTTAAGATGTTTCATGGAAAATAAATATGTGGGGTAGGGTTGAGTGGGAGGAGGGAAAAACAAAATCTGGCAAAATGTTAACAACTGTCAAATTCAAGTGAAAGGCACAGTGTGAGCTGCTGGGAATTACTAAATAATGGAAAAAAAAAAGTCACTCCACTTCTCTCTAACTTGTGTCTCCCTTGAGAGTAACTGACAGGATATTTTGTATTCTTGGACTACAGAAGGCAGTCATCAGCTGACTGCTGTTGCCCTGGTGTCTCAGCTTACTGCAGTCTCAGCCATCTCTTTCCAGCAAGCAATGTTTGAATTAGTGACAGAGAAATATAGTTCCGCTTAATGTTTACCGCTTAATGTTTAATTACTTTTATGTTAAGTATACCAAGTGTTATTGATATGTTAAGTACTTGTACATGCAGTATTTCACTGAGTCCTCTACAACATTACAGAAGATGAAACTAAAAGCTGCTTAGTTTGTTAGTAGTAGGGTTACGGTTAGATTTTAAAGTAGAGCCAGAGCCCATACTTTAAAGCCACCACTATACTCTCTAATCTTCTTTGCCAGGAGAGGACAGACTGCTGAGGTATTTCAGAAGCAAAACCTACAGGACTCAGCAAACTGACATGTTCCTAGGGGATGAAGGTGGAGTTCTACTTTGAGACATTTAAAAAAATTAAATAATCTGCATCTGATCAAGACTGTTATCATCTTCCTGCCTAAAAATGTGATTTTCTACTAGATCTGCTTCAGCTATGGGATCACCTGCTAGTAGAAAAGCGCATTCTCCTTACATTCAATGTAACAATATCCCAGTGACATAAACTGCTTGAAAAGGTTTGGCTACACTTAGCTGTTTCTATTTACTCCAAATGTCCATTTCCCCAACTTATTATTGAAATTCTACAGAAGACTTCAAAGAATAGTAAAATCAACAGTCATATACCTTTATTTAGATTTGTCAATTATTGACATTTTGCCAAATCTTCTCTTTTTCTTTCCCTTTCTTATACATTTTTTCCCACTGAAATATCTTAAGTTGCAGCCATTATATAACTTTACTCCTAAATACTACTTGCACGTGTGTTTCCCAAGAATAAAGACACTCGCCTACATGACCTTCAGTTCCATTATCAATCTCAAGAAATTTGACAATGATGCAATAGTAGTATTATTATACAGTCAGTATTCAAATTTCTGTCAGGTTGTCCCCAAAACACATGCTTTGAGAGATGTGGGTTCGATCCCTGGGTCGGAAAGAGCCCCTAGAGCAGGAAATGGCAACCCACTCCCGTATTCTTGCCTGGAAAATTCCATGGATGGAGGAGCCTGGTGGGCCACAGTCCATGGGGTTGCAAAGAGTGAGACATAGCTGAGCAACTGAGCACAAAACAAAGCCCTACAATTATAAGGAACTTGCTTTGTGAGGGAGTCTTATATCTCCCATTTGTTAAGATGATGATAATGTCTCTCTAGATTGTTTGGAGAATGAAATAACAGAGTAAATATCCTTTACAAACTCAATCCATTGTACAAATTTAAAGAAGGCTGAAAGATTAGAAAGCTGCCTTGGTATTGGTGGTTCTCAACTACAGTTCTCAACTATGGTAAACATGTATTATATACGTCAGCAACACACCAGAGGTCAAAAAGTAGTACACATTTTCTCAAAGGCATTCTTCAAGCCCAACAGGAGGTAATATAAATTTGTAAAAATATATGTTTTCCTGCATTGGGACAAAAGCTGTTTTACTTTTAAAAAATTATCCCCTGCTTATTGCAAATGTTTAATGAAACAGGAAGAGTGAGTGAAATAAAATTGAAGCTTCTTCCAATCCCATATATGAATTATTTTCATTTTGAAAAAAGAAAACAAAACACAGCTTATAAATACCTTAATCTTTTCAGAATTATCTCGTGTAAAAAACCTTCTGTATTACTGTCCTTAAGGTCTCCCAGTCTCCAGGCTCTCCATCTTCTAGTTTACCTTCTCAATCATCAAGAGTTATATTTCTAGAATTCTAATTTTGGCACCTGCATAATCAAAAGCTCTCAGCCTCTAAAAGCAAGATCTTAATGTTACAAGTTATCTAATCTTAATTCTCATCTCTCTTCCATCTTAATCTTCAAAATAATATCCCAGTCATGTCTTTGCAAAGGCTGATCTCTTTTTGTGCCAGTTCACTTTCTTTATCTATTGTGAGCCTATAAATCCTGCAAAACCCAGCTCAAGAATCACCTTATTTCTGCCTAATGTCCAAAGGACAAAGTTAATCATGCATCTTGTGCTTTTGCTGAACCTGAAGCACATACCTACTCTAATACTTTATACAGACTTCTACCATTAGTTAGCTACATAATTGTTTTTCCTATTCCACAGTGTCGTCTTAAGGACATGTTCTTATGTAATTTGTTTGCCTAGTGTCTAGCTTAGTTTTGGGTACCTTGTTGGTACTTACTAAGCACTTTCTACATTGACTCATTTGTACAGTACACTGACTCTCAACTGTACACACCAAGTAAAAGAAGGGGCTTCCCTGGTGGCTCAGCAGTAATCAATCTGCCTGTAATGCATAAGATGCAGGAAACGCGGGTTTGATCCCTAGATTAGCAAGATTCCCCAGGAGTGGGAAATGTCAACCCACGCAAGTATTCTTGCCTGAGAAATCGCATTGAACAGAGGAGCCTGGCAGGCTACAGTCCATGGGGTTTCAAGAGTCAGACACAACTTAGTGACTAAACCACCACCACCACCAAGTAAAAGCAGCTAGCAATTGAATGAGCCATAGACTGATGATCCAAACCAACATGTGGCCACCAGTCAGTGATATGCCAGATTTCCTACCAGCTACTGATCCAAGGTCACCTTCTCCGGGACTCACCAATGACAGGTGGAGCAGAATCAATTACAGAGAATTGGATTTTAGATTATTACAAATATTGGCCCCAGAACTTCAGTGAGGCTGCAATTGAAAGTTCAGCAAGATACCTGGTGAAGGCAAAGGGGAAGTGCTCTTGAATCCAACTGCTCAACTTCACCTCGTATAAGTGAGAACAGAGATTGCAGAACCAACTTTGAGGCTTCCAGTTGATCGTTAGCATTTACTTCTGCAGATTCTTCATCACTAACGGCATGTGTGGCTACATGTAGTATATTTTCTTGCATTAAAGGTGTGGTATCTTCTGAAGAAAGTCCTTTGAGAGTAAATAAAATGCCCACATTAGAATAAATTTCCATCATGGTAGAACACCTTAAAATAATTATGCCTTTTAACCATAAAATTTTCAGATAAAACTGATTATATGAAAAAAAAAAAAAACCCACAGAAGCCACAAGTTATTTTCCTCATTAAGTTAAGACTGCTTGACATCTGATTCTTTCTATTAGCAATTAGTTAACAGAAGCAATTCTGTTAGTTCTATATAAACTTTTCTATTTATAATATATTGTAGATTAAGAATCTAATTTATATTCTTAATTAAAAATATTAAAAAAGAGAGATCTAAAGAAAAGTATGTAGGTTAAAATCTGACCAAAAACTTGACTCTCCCAAAGGAAAAATGAATTAACTATAATCTGAAGTCATACTTTGCTCTAAATGAAAGAGCACTAAATGAGAAAGTAAACGTGGCTATCGTACCAAAGGCTAAAGAAGTTAAGCCGTCTTCTCTAAACTCCGGTCTGATAACTTTAGAACTACCTCTGGAGCTCAGGAGAGCAGAGGGAATCAGATGTCCAGAGCTAATGGTCACAGAAACTTTCTTCCTAGTAAAAAAGAGTAAAACAAACTTGGGGAAAAAAAAAAAATCAGTGACTAAATCCTTGGCCCAGAGCTCCTGAAATAACACACCAAATTTTAAAACTCTAAACGTAACACATTATAACTTTATCCTTCACTGAAATCTCAGCATGAGTTCTAATTTTCACACTGAAATTGAACAGACTGTGTACATCTGTACTTACCTTCAGCTAGTCCGTCTAGGGAAGGATCTTTCTCAGTGATTGAGTGTATGCATACCATGATTGAAGATGCCTTCAGCCTGGAGATGGCCTGCCATTTTATTTTGTAGGAATGGTATTTGTGAAAAACAGGAATGATTTTTCTGCTTTCTAATTTTCTAACTGCAATGGTGGTAATGCCAATGTAGGAAGAGAAGCTTTCTATAGAGAACTACAAAGAAACTAAGATAAATACTGTTTTCTTTCCTTTTCCTCCCAGCCACACTACTATACCCAAGACATTAAATTACATAAGACTGTGATAAGGCGAATCACCCAAATTCTATATTTCTCTTAATTAAATTCTTCTTAATTTTTTATTAAATGTTTGGTAGAATTCACCAAGGGGCTTCCCAGGTGGCTCAGTGGTAAAGAACCCACCTGCCAATGAAGAAGACCCAGGTTCAATCCCTGGGTCGGGAAGATCCCCTGGAGGAGGGAATGGTAACTCACTCTGGTATTCTTATCTGGAAAATCCTATGGACAAGGAGCTTGGAGGGCTATAGCCCATAGGGTCACAAAGAGTCAAACACGACTGAGTGACTGAACAACAACGATAATAAAATTCACCTATGAATTAAATGTTTGGTAGAATTCATATAATGAAAAATTAGTGTCAATCCTTCTCAGACTTTTCCAAAAATCAAAGAGCAGGGAACAGTCTCAATCTCATTTTTACAAAGCCAGCATTACCCTGATACTAAAGCCAAATAAAGATATTACATAAAAAGTAAACTACAAGTAAATGTCTCTGATGAATACAGGTGCAAAAATTCTCAACAAAATACTCAGCAACTTAATTCAACAGCACATTTAAAGGATCAGACACCGTGATCAAGCAGAATTTATTCCTGGGATGCAAGGCTGATTCAACATACATTAACCAATCAATGTCATACAGCACATTAACTGAATGAAGGATAAATAACACATGGTCAACTCACTGGATGTGGGAAAAACTATTTAACAAAATTCAATATCCTTTAATGATAAAACTCTCAACATAGTAGGTACAGAAGAATGTACCTCAACACGATAAAAGCCATATATGACAAACTCACAGATAACATCATACTCAGCAATGAAAGGTTAACATATTTTCCTTGAAGATCTGGAACCAGACAAGGGTGCCTACTCTCACCACTCCTATTCAACATAGTACTGGAAGTCCTGGTCAGAGCAATCAAGCAAGAAGAAGAAATGAAAGGCATCCAACTCAGAAAGGAAGATGTGAAACTGTCTCTGTTTGCAGATAATATAATCTTATAGATGGAAAACCCTCAAGACTTCACTAAAAAACTGTTAGAACCAACAAATGATTTCAATAAAGTTACAGGATATACAATCACCATATAAAAATCAGTTGCATTGCTATATACTAACAGCGAACTATCTGAAAAAGAAAAACTATTTTATTTACAATAGTATTAAAACAACAAAGTACTTTGGAATAAATTTAACAAAGTAGATGAAAGCTACTGTTGTTGTTGTTCAGTTGCTCAGTCACGTCTAACTCTTTGCGAACCCATGGACTGCAGCACGCCAGGCTTCCCTGTCCATCATCTCCTGGAACTTGCTCAAACTCATGTCCATTGAGTCAGTGATGCCATCTAACCATCTCATCCTCTGTCGTCCCTTTCTCTTCCTGCCTTCAATCTTTCCCAGCATCAGGGTCTTTTCTAATGAGCCGGCTCTTTGCATCAGGTGGCCAAAGTGTTGGAGCTTCAGCTTCTGCATCTGTCCTTCCAATGAATATTCAGGATTGACTTCCTTTAGTAATGACTGGTTTGATTTCCTTGCTGTCCAAGGGACTCTCAAGAGTCTTCTCCAACACCACAGGTCAAAAGCATCAGTTCTTTGGTGTCCAGCCTTCTTTATGGTCCAACTCTCACATCTGTACATGGAAAAACCATAGCTTTGCCTATACAGACCTTTGTCAGCAAAGAAGCCCTCCAGAGTCCTCTGTCCACAGGGATTCTTCAGGCAAGATTACTGGAGTGGGTTGCCATGCCGTCCTCCAGGGGATCTTCCCAACCCAGGGACAGAACCTAGATCTCTCGCATTGCAGGTGGATTCTTTACCATCTGAGCCACCAGGAAAGCCCATGAATACTAGAGTGGGTAGCCTATCCCTTCTCCAGGGGATCTTCCCAACCCAGAAATTGAACCGGGGTCTCCTGCACTGCAGATGGATTCTTTACCAGCTGAGTTACCTGGGAAGCCTGAAAGCTATTGAAGAAGACACAAATAAATGGAAAGATATACTATGCTCATGGGTTGGAAGAATTAAAAAATAACTACGCTACTCATAGTAATCCTCAGATTCAGTGGAATCCCTATCAAAATTGCAATGGCATTTTTCAAAGTATTAGAAAAGGTCTTAAAATTTATATAGAACCGTAAAAGATCACATATAGGCAGAGCAATCATGAGCAAAAAAAAAAGAAAAAAAACCCAACAAAGTTAATAGCATCTGACTATGAGATTTCAAAAACTACTACAAAATTATAGTAATCAACAATAACATAGTTGGCATAATAACAGATGCACAGAACACTGGGACACAATAGAGCATCACAACAGAGCAACAGATTTGTTTCTACACATTTATAATCTTTATCAAAAATCCAAAGAACACACACAATTAGAGAAAGGACAGTTTCTTCAACAAAGAGTGCTACGAAAACTGGCTTTCCACATGTGGAAGAATGAAATTGAACTCATCTCACTACATATGCAAAAAATCAACTTGATATGGAATTGAGATTTGAATGTAAGACCTGAAACCATGCAACTATTAGAAGACAATATAGGGGAAAAGCTTCCTGACACTGATGTAGGTAAGACTGTTTTGGACATGACACCAAAAGCACAGGCAACAAAAGCAAAAGTAGGCAGATGGGATTCCACCAAACTAAAAAGCACAGCAAAGGAAACAATCAACAAAGGGAAGAGACAGTCTATGAAGGGGGAGAAAGTATTTGCTAACCATCCATCTGAAAGGGGATTAATATCCAAAATACATAAGGAAGTCAAACCACTCAACAGCAAGAAAACAATGTGATCGAACTGTTGGTGGAAATACATATCGGTACGGCTATTGTGAAAAACAGTACAAACGCTCCTCAAAAATGTAAGACTAGAACTACCCTGCTGCTGTTGCTAAGTCGCGTCAGTCTGTCCGACTCCGTGCGACCCCATAGATGGCAGCCCACCAGGCTTCCCCATCCCTGGGATTCTCCAGGCAAGAACACTGGAGTGGGTTGCCATTTCCTTCTCCAATGCGTGAAAGTGAAAAGTGAAAGTGAAGTCGCTCAGTCATGTCCGACTCTTAGCTACACCATGGACTGCGGCCTACGAGGCTCCTCCGTCCATGGGATTCTCTAGGCAAGGGTACTGGAGCGGGGTGCCATTGCCTTCTCCGAGATGATCCAGCAATTCCACTTCTGGGTATGCACACAAAGGGAACAAAATCAAGAATCGAAATGATTATCTACACTCTAAGGTTCATTACAGCATCACTTACAGTAGTTCAGATATGGAAATAACCCAAGTGTCTGTCAATGGATGAACAGCTGAAGAAAAGGTGATGCACAGATACAATGGAGTATTCTTCAACTGTGAGAAAGAAGGAAATGCTACTTTGTATGACAACTTGGATGATTTAGGAGGTCGTCATGCTGAGTGAAGTAAGCTAGACAGAGAAAGACAAATACTACATAATTTCACTTCTGAGCGCAATCTAAAAAATAAAAATTTAAAGTGAAACTCAAGGAAGCAAAGTAATATGATGGTTGCCAGGGGCTGGTGGGGGCAGACGGGGAGATGCTGATCAAAAGGTGCAGAGCTGCAGTTATGTAGGTTGAATGAATCTAGAAGTCTAACGTACAGGCATGATGATTCTACATAATAATACTGCGTGGAACACTGAAAATACACCAAGAGAGCAGCTTTTAGCTGCACGCATCACACAGTAATAAATGATAACTATGAAATGAGACATGTTAACTGGTTTGACTGCATTATGTGTATCGAATCATCATGTTGTACACCACAAATATGGATGATTTAAATAAATGAAACGTCTCTGAACAAGGCTGTTCAATCATTTAAGAAAACTGAAGGTAAGGGTACCTGTGTAATACAAGTATCTTCTAGCTGCTCCACACACCCCACATGCTGTTTTTTTAACCACTGTGACTATTTTGCATAAACCGTGGGTTGCATAAACCGTGGATTGCATAAACAGAAGCACATCAGAGTTTGCAAGAAAATAACTGAACGGCTTTGCAAGAAGAATTATGCAACATTGCACACTGAAGAGCAGGTTTCTGTTTTCAGTGTTGTTAAGCTTTTAAGGAAATAATTTTGGGGCTTCCCTGGTAGATCAGATGGTAAAAAAAATAACATCTGCTTGCAATACAGGAGACCCCGCTTCAATCCCTGGGTCGGGAAGATCTCCTGGAGAAGGGAACGGCAACTCACTCCAGTATTCTTGTGTAGAGAATTCCGTGGACAGACCACGGGGTCACAAAGGGTCAGACACGACTGAGTGACTAACACACGTGGTGGTGCGACGGTGAAGCATCTGCCTGCAACGTAGGAGATACAAGCTTGACCCCTGGGTGGAGAAGATGCCAGTATAGAGGAGGCTGGCAGGCTGCAGACCACGGGATCAGAAGAGTCGGGCATGATTAGTGACTAAACCCCCACCACCAAAGAAACATAAATTGTTATCATACATGTAATTAAGTGACAAGGATATACTTTACACATAAAATTCAATAGGAAAACAATAGTTGGCCAAATTCTAGCTACATCAATTTTTAAACTACTTAAAATACATCCTAATTAATTTCACATTGCTAGGATAAAAAACTCGCATTGAGAAAACTATTCCCAAAAAGTTGGGAGAAGAATGACAGGGGACATAAGGGCAGCCCTGAGTGCCCTTCCTGTTTTCCAGTACTTATTAGCTATTCCTATGGCACATCAGTCAATCTTTCACTCCCTAGCCTCCCAATCGATCTCTAAACTGGGTGTTCTACCATCTTATAAAATTACTGTGAGAATTAAATGAGATAGTGAATGTAAAAGCCAGGTATCCTCCCAAAGAGCATCTTAAAATAATGTCCTGAGGCTTTACTGTCACTTGAATTAAAAACGTCAGAGGACTTATAAAGCACTTCTGAGACAGCCCTGTTTTTTTACTTTGAAGAAAACATTAAGAGGGAAGTGTAAATAAAGCTAATGAAGCTCATATTTCTATTGTCACATTGCATAACAGGAATTATAAAAACTATGTTGGCATATCAAATTGCTTATTTATTACTCACCAATACTATAAGTTTGAACACGCTTGAACTTATTTTTAGTAAAGACAATAAGGAAAATAAATACTTGCATAACCATGAGTACTCAGAATGACTAGCATGTTGTGAATTGATACGTTCATAGTGTACTAAAATATTTTAAAGTAGTCTTAACAAAGCATTTATGTCATAACATGGAAGTTCCAGTATTTTTCCACGTGAATTTCAAATTAATTATTTTTCATGCCACATTGGTCTTACAAAAGTTTTGCTTGAGAAAACTAAGAATATGTCATCAATTAATAGGAAAATTCATTCTAATACATTAAAAGTTTTCTTTTAATGGTAAAGACATATTTTAATGATAAAGATATATTTATCATTAATGAGAAAAGCCAAATCAAAACATATACTGGTACATATAATTTCACCTTCACTACAAACTGTCATTCAACATAAATGAAGATTTCTTGTGTCAGATATGAATCTATACATACAGACAGGAACAAAAAATTCTATTTGTCTTCATCTGTGGGCTATGGTTAAAACTTGCCATTAACCAATTTGGTGTTCTATTTATAAGTATATGTAGGTGGTGACAGTCAAATCATAGGCCTTCATTTCACTTAGTATCTGTCAACTTTGTCAAGCTCTAAAATAGACATCACATTTTACATGTACCTATTGAGGTTTTACACTTAAAAAAAAATTTACTTGTAGCTGCCTTGGGCCAGAGATCAGAGGAGTAATCTTACCTGAGAGATTTTACTCAATTTATCATACGACAAAATTCAAACTGAATTCTGTCTGTTTTGACATGCAGTTTTATTCAACTCAGAATCTGTCTCTCATGGTGGTCAAGAGACACACCTGGGGGAGATCAGTGCTGGTACCCTTTACCTTAACTCATTAGGAAGGTACTCTAACACTAAATTACTGGCAGTATTCTCCTTTAACAATCTAGCATTGATCTACCATTTGTTAATATATTGACGAGATATTAACTGTTTCTCTACGTGACAGGGAGAATGATGTAACCAGATAACTTAAAGGTAAAAATCTCATAGCTAGTACTTGAGGTAGTAATTAATCAAGATAATGAAAAACTATCACAGGCAAAATGGGGTTTGAAAAGATGCTACAATGAGACATCCAGGTCTAGGTAAAGACAGAAGCAATGACTATACTTAGGATAAAACAGTGAAAGTAATGATATAAACTAAGCTGATGGGGATGTCTGGGGATGGAAGAAGGGTTATTTAAAGACTTAATGTATTTCACCCTTACGTTCATAGCAGAACTATCAACGATAGCCAAGAAAAATGGAAGCAACCTAAATGTCCACTGGCAGATGAAGGAATAAGGAAGATGTAGGACATACATTCAGTGGAATATTCCTCAGCCATAAAAAAATGAAATAATGCCATCTGCAGCAACATGGACGCAACTAGAGAATATCATACTAAGTCAGAAAGATAAATATCACATATCACTCATATGTGGAATCAAAAATACGACACAAATGACCTACCTGTGAAACAGAAAGACTCACAGGCACAGAGAACTGATCTGTGGTGGTTAATGGGGGGAGAGTTGGGAGAGGGATGGAGAGGGAGGCTGGGGTTAGCAAATGTAAGCTACTACATATATATATATATATATATATGATAAACAACAAAGTCCTACTGTATAGAATGGGGAACTATATTTCAGTATCCTATGATAATGGAAAAGAATATTTTAAAAAACAATGTCTATTTATATAACTGAATCATCTTGCTGCATAGCAGAAATTAACCCAAAATTATAAAACTATACTTCAAATTATAACGATAAAAGTTCAATCATTTCAAATACTGTCTACTACTATTCAGAGTATAAGGATGCTCTCTTCTATGCAGGTTAGTGTGACTTTAGAAAACAATCTGGTTTTTGTTCATGCTGGTCCCTCTGCCTGGTCAGTCAGCTTTTAAAGGGTTAGAGGTATGCTTCATCACTGTGACATCAACAGTAAGCATCGTGCCTGACCAACAGCACGTACTTAGAACACTTCTTGGGGAAAACGCTGGTTAAACGTTACATACCACAGACTACAGAGTATACTACAAGCCCATATTCACTACGCCACTCAATCCTCACAACATTATAAATGAAGCAACTGAAATTAATCAGAGATTAAATGAGAGCCTTGGCTTGGAAGTCAAGTGCCTGCCTGTGAATTCAAAAATCAACTGTTTTCTAGTTCTGCAACTCTAGGCAAAGTCAATCTCTTTAATCCTTTATTTTCCTATCTGTTAAACAGGAATATACCCTATATGGACTCTCCTAAGAAACTTCATTTAGATGAGAGGTTAGGAAACAGTCATGTCTGACTATGTGTGATCTCATGGACTATACAGTCCATGGAATTCTCCAGGCCAGAATACTGGAGTGGGTAGCCTTTCCCTTCTCCAAGGGATCTTCCCAACCCAGGATCGAACCCAGGTCTCCCACATTGCAGGCGGCTTCTTTACTAGCTGAGCCACAAGGGAAATCCAAGAATACCGGAGTGGGTAGCCTAACCCTTCTCCAGTGGATCTTCTGACCCAGGAATTGAAATAGGGTCTCCTACATCGAAGGCAGAATCTTTACCAACTGAGCTATCAGGGAAGCCTGCCCATCAGAACAAGACCCAGTTTCCCCCTCAGTCAGTCTCTCCCATCAGGAAGCTTCCATAAGCCTCTTATCCTTCTCCATCAGAGGGCAGACAGACTGAAAACCACAATCACAGAAAACTAACCAATCTGATCACATGGATCACAATCTTGTCTAACTCAATGAAACTATGAGCCATGCCGTGTGGGGCCACCCAAGACGGATGGGTCATGGTGGAGAGTTCTGACAAAACGTGGTCCACTGGAGAAGGGAATGGCAACCACTCCAGTATTCTTGCCTTGAGAACCCCCTGAACAGTATGAAAAGGCAAAAAGATAGGACACTAAAAGATGAACTTGCCAGGTCGGTAGGTGCCCAGTATGCTACTGGAGATCAGTGGAGAACAAACTCCGGAAAGAATGAAGAGACGGAGACAAAGCAAAAACAACACCCAGTTGTGGATGTGACTGGGGATGGAAGTAAAGTCCAATGTTGTAAAGAGCAGTATTGCAGAGGAATCTGGGGTGTTAGGTCCATGAATCAAGGCAATTGGAAGTGGTCAAACAGGAGATGGCAAGAGTGAACATAGACATTTTAGGAATCAGCAAACTAAGATGGACTGGAATGGGTGAATTTAACTCAGATGACCATGATATCTACTACTATGTGCAAGAATCCCTTAGAAGAAATGGAGTAGCCATCATAGTCAACAAAAGAGTCTGAAATGCGGCACTTGGATGCAGTCTCAAAAATGACAGAATGATCTGTTTCCAAGGCAAACCATTCAATATCACAGTAATCCAAGTCTATGCCCTGACCAATAATGCTGAAGCTGAACGGTTCTATGAAGACCTACAAGACCTTCTAGAACTAACACCCCCAAAAAGATGTCCTTTTCATTATAGGGGACTGGAAAGCAAAAGTAGGAAGTCAAGAGATACCTGGAGTAATGGGCAAATTTGGCCTTGAAGTACAGAATGAAGCAGGGCAAAGGTTAACAGAGTTTTGCCAAGAGAACGCACTGGTCATAGCAAACACTATTGGAACGACTGATGCTGAAGCTGAAACTCCAATACTTTGGCCACCGGATGTGAAGAACTGACTCCTTTGAAAAGACCCTGATGCTGGGAAAGATTGAAGGCAGGAGGAGAAGGGGACAACAAAGGATGAGATGGTTGGATGGCATCACCGACTCAATGGACATGAGTCTGAGTAAACTCTGGGAGTTGGTAATGGACAGGGAGGCCTGGCGTGCTGCAGTCCATGGGGTTGCAAAGAGTTGGACACGACTGTGACTGAACCGAACTGAAATTAACACTGCTATTTATTCACAAGTCCATGATCTATCTAATTTCAACTAAGACCACTGAGTTTTCGAAGAAAGATATTAGGAAACAAAACTACATTCACTGCTTAAAAAAAAAAAACTTTCCCCTGGAGAAAGAAATGGCAACCCACTCCAGTATTCTTGCCTGGAAAATTCCACGGACAGAGGAGCCTGATGGGCTACAGTCCATGAGGTGTCATAGTGGAACATGACTGAATGACTATATTACAACAAGAGGCAGGATGAAGATTTCCAAGGTGTTCAAAAAATGGTTTGAGAGGACAGGGAATGGTGATTGGCTTGATGTATTTAAGAGAATACTTGATGAGGCTTGAACTTTGAACTTCCAGTTTGTGTTAAAGGGAGTCCTCAGGCTTTTTTAATCAGCTTGCTCTGGCTAAACAGGAAGAAACTGTCCAGAAGACTAAAAGATGTCAGTGGGGATTCCCAGGTGGTGCTAGTGGTAAAGAACTCCAGGAACCTGCCAACGCAGGAGATGGTAGAAGTGGGTTCAATCCCTGGGTTGGGAAGGTCCCCTGGAGGAGGGCATGGCAACCCACTCTAGTATTCTTGCCTGGAGAATCCCCATGGACAGAGGAGCCTGGTGGGTTTGCTATGGTCCACAGGGTCACGAAGAGTCAGACAAGACTGAAGCAACGTAGCACAAAGGTATTTTTATCCTAGATTAGTAAAAAGCAAAAAACCCCAAACTTTCCTTGACCCAATTGTTGACAGTCCTTCTCACTACATTGAGGATAGATCAAATAAAGAATCTAAGGATTCAGAGACAATTAATGAAACAAACCAAACTCCACCACTTCCTTCAGGGTGAACCAACACCCTTTTCTCTGATCGTGTTTCATCTTGCTAAGGCTGGTAGGCAGGAATTGTTCTGAAGAAGCATGGCTGCAACATACTCAGAGAGAAAGTATGTGTGAAATGGTCCTGTGGCAAAGTATGTTAAGTCAGACATGAAACAGAACTTTTCTTTAAACATACTTCAAAATTAGAAAATGTCAAATAGCATAGTTTAACAATCAGGCTCAGTTTGAAGTCAGACTGCCTGGGATCAAATCCTGAGAGTGTCACCTGTCACCAGTACAATCCTGGGCAAGTTACTTCTCTCTGTGCTTTCAGATTCCTCCTCTAGAGATTGAGGCTAATCGTGGTACTTAATATGAAGATTAAATGAGATATTTCATACAAAGCAGGTATCACGGTGGCATTCACACACTAAGTGCTCAGAAAATGTTCAAGAACTTTTGTTTTTAAAACTCAGTAAGCTGCAATCAAATTAAATATGTCCATGACAGTAAATTTGGAACTCTATGAATTGTTATTTGGTGATTTTTTTATATGTAACATAAAACTTAACATTTTAACCCTTTTGAACTGCGCGATACAGTGACATTACATTCACAATGTTGTACAACTATCACCACTTACCATTTGCAGAACTTTTCATCACCCAAACAAAAACTCTGTACCCATTAAACACGAACTCCCCATTCCCCTCCTGCTTAACATCTGGAATCCTCTGTGGATGAAAAATGTTGCCTGCCATATCAGTAAACAAAGAATGTTGCGGCCATCACGTCATTAGCCCCTGCAGCTGCCCAGCTGCTAAGCCCCGAGAGAACTCAGGATGGACACAAATAAGCTGCCAGCCACTGATACTAGCCACGGCAGCCTCTCCCCAATGGTGCATCCTGAGGGGATTTAGGATGGAAAAAAGCAAGATACAGGCCCTAGATAATTATAATGCATATCAAAGGAATGATTTCAGTGAGTCCAGACTTTCACATCTTCCTATACATAGAAAGGCACTAAATTCATTAACTTGAGTTTTCTTTATTTAACGTTTTCTAGTTTCCTTTATTTAACGGTAATTTTTCATCTCGTTTTTGTTGCAAAAATTGCTCTTTTTCCCAGTTTTTACCTTACCTCTTGGGAACAGTCTCTCTGGAAAAAGGTTGACTCCTGGGTTTAAACCCTCAGAACGTCTGCCAAATTAAACAATCTCTCTTCTAGGCTGTCCTTTTTTTTCAGGTCAGCAGCTCTAGTCCACTTTCTGCCTCCATGAATTTGCCTAAACCAAGTACCTCGTGGAAGCAGAGCCACACAGTGTTTGTCTTTTTGTGTCTGGCTTGTGTCACTCAGCACAACGTCTTCAAGATTCATCCATGTGGCAGCATGTATCAGATTATTACTCCTTTTAAGGCTGAACAATGTTTCCATATACATATATATATATTTCCTTCATGTATTTTATCAATGGACATTCTGGGGTGTTAACACCTTTTGGTTACTTTGAATAATGCTGCCCTGAACACTGGTGTACAGCTATCTGAGGCATTGGTTTCAATTACTCTGGGTACATATCTAGAAGTAGAATTGGTGGATTTAATGATAATTCTATGTTTAACTTTTCAAGGGAACTACCAAACTGTCTTCCTGGAGCTCTACAGAATTTAAACTTCTCCACCAACGTATCTTCATGAGGCTGCAACAGTTATGTTTCCCCTCCCCTCATCTCTAAGACAAAAACAGTATTACTTTCCAAAGATTGAGGTGATGTTTCTTAATCAACAGTATGTACACCTCGAAGTTTCTATCATACAAAAATATTATACAGTAGTATTCTTCAGAGCATTTTAATTTAAATCCATGCCTCTGGACATAGTTTACGGATTCTTTTTCCTGCTTGCTGAAATCTGCTGTTGAATCCCCTTAAGTGAAATTTTCATTTCAATCACTGTATTCTTAAGTTCCAGGATTTTGGCTTCACTTCTATTAATAATTACCAGACTAGATTTTATATACAACAGATGTGAAAAAGTACTTCAAGAAATGAACTTCATGAAACTCCAAGGGAATTTAATAAATGCATGCCCATGAGAGCTCCAACAGGCTGTCAGAGAAAAAAAAAAAAAAAATTCTACCTGCCATATCAGTAAACACAGGATGTTGCAGCCATCAAGCCATCATGCCATCACATTACAGCTGCCCAGAAGGTGAACCCTGAGGGAACTCAGGACAGAAACTGGATGCCCACTATCCAGTAGTCAGCCACTGCAGCCACCCCAATGAGGTACCCAGAGTCAGGACGAGAAAGCACAGGATACTGGTCCCAGAGGGCTGAGGTGCACATCAAATGCATGATTTCAGCAAGTCCTTGCATCTTCCCATTTGTAGAAAAGCACTAAATTCCTTAATTTGAGATGTCTTTTTTTCTTTAATTAACAGTGATCTTGTAATATTCCCACTACCTGGCCTTTGTTGCGAAAACTCCTATGTATCTTGGCTCCTCTCTTACCTATTTGGAGCAGTTCTGTAAAGCTGTATGAGAGGCTGCATCCTGGGCTTAAGTTCTCAGTTTTGTCTGTCAAAGAAAGTATGATTCTCAACCTTTAGGCTGTGATTCTTTTTAGTTGACAAAGATAATTATCCTATCAGATAACAATTCAATTTTGAAAACTATGTTATAAGCTGGAGTGTCTCCTAAGTGCTTGGGTTCACCCTATTATGTCTTTAATTTAATCCTTAGCCATTAATTTATAAGGACCAAGGTTGAGAGGATTCAGGTTGCTTACCTTAGGTCACAGGGCAGTTTGACTGTGGCCTGAGATCTTAACCACAGCGCTGTGCTGCTCCCTCTAAAGGCAGAGGCTGCCACCTGAGGGTATAGCAGGAGAATGCGTTGCCTGGAGCAGCCGGTAATTACGTTATAATTACATAAGATAACCCTCTGACCCCAGGTCAGGTCAGAAAGGAGCTGACTCATTTTTCAACCTTGTCTCTCATAATACTAGTATGTAGTGTTAAGAAAAAGGAAGGGATATTTCCTTTTAACTACTTAAATGTGTTAAGCTAACAACTGAAGATATTTAAACGCTGAGCACTCTTCTATTTTCATAGCACTAACTTGAACCTTTGAAAGAGGAAATTTTGGAAGGAAAAAGGAACAAAGCACAGCAAACTTAGCATACAAACTGCATACTCACATATTGAAATTTATTTCTGATTCATTTCCCAAATTCATGGCCAAGATAGGCATCAGCATACACAGGCGATTTGAGGAATTTTACTTATGCAATGGTTCTAAGAATCGTAACACGAAATCACAGCAATGAAGACATTTTTTTTCAATGTCACTATAAGGAAGGAAAGACATAAAAATAGCCACAACTTTATTTTATGACACAGGAGCCTTGGTGGGCTACAGTTCATAGGGTAGCAAAGAGTCAGCCACAACTGAACGACTGCAGACATGAAAATTACTATTAATATTTCATGACTTTTGGGGAATGGGACTCAAACAAGGCTGAAAGGCCACTCCTTTCACTACCTAAATCACCTATGTTTTAAATGTTTTAGTAGGAATGTGCCATCATATCAGACTCTGACATAAACATATTTAAAAGAATATCCTTATTTTCTTCTCAGATGCCATGAAGGACACTTATCTTGAGAGGAAAGAATAGCACTTCTTTCAGCTTGCTTGCTTTGCTGAGCTCCTAAAGAAGCAGAACTTCAGAAAATTTAATGAGCCACATGAAGCCACAGTCTGGTTCTATAAGCTTACCTTATTATTTAAGCACCTCGGTATCCAGCCAGACTGTCTTAAACTCAGAAACCATTATTTCCTTTCCCCTTTCATAGAAAAGGGTCACTTAGGGCACACAACTGTCTTGAGTAACCTAAACTCAACACTTAGATTTTATATACAGCAGATCTGAAAAAGTACTTCAAGAAATGAACTTCATGAAACTCCAAGGTATTTTAACAAATGAATGCCCATGAGAGCTCCTATAGGCTGTTTCAGGGCAGAGTAAATGGAATGACTGTTAATAGGTACGGGGTTTCTTTTTGTGGTAATGAAAATAAACTAAACTGTCTAAAACTGACCATGGTAATGACTGCATGGCTTTCTGAATATACTAAAAATCACTGAATTGTATACTTTATTATATGAGTGAATTATATGGTATGTGAATTGTATCTCAATTAAGCTGTTAAAAATTTACTGGTTTTAACTATAATTCAATAAAAAATAAAAAATATATTGATTTTCACTTGTTCTTAGGATATTTACCTAAAGCTTCACCAGATTGAGCCACAGGGAAAATCTGATGGAATGCAGCTTGAAACCCTGTTTAGTTGACTATATCAAGGGGATTCCATTCTCCTAAGGAAAAAAAAATTCTCGTAATATAATGACAACTGGATTTTCCTGGGGACAAGTTCCAGGTTTTAGCATGTTTACAGAAATGTAGCCTCCAGAAAACCAGTAAATAAAGATGTCTCCTAACACTACTACTCCAATTTTTTTTTCCCTTAGTACTAGCTACTGGATACATGAAAAATCACTACAAATTAAGCATAATGTGTGCATGTGTGCTAAGTCACTTCAGTCGTGTCTGTTGAGCCCCTGTGGACTGTAGCCTGCTAGGCTCCTCTGTCCATGGGATTCTAAAGGCAAGAATACTGGAGTGGGCTGCTACGCCCTCCTCCAGGGGATCTTCCCGACACAGCCATTGAACCCACGTCTCTTAGGTCTCCTGCACTGGCAGCTGGGTTCTTTACCACTAGCACCACCTGTAAGCATAATAGTAAATAAATTCACCTTAATGTCTGTTTCCAAAAAACAACTGTTGAGAGGGCACCCAGCTATAAAAAAGTTACTTCTGGTTTGGGATTGAACATCATGTTCTCTATGTCTTTCAAATCACATCTGAGAAGCTAGTCTATTATTAGAAAAGTACTTATCTGCAAAACTGTGAGACTTTATTTATGTAGGCTGTAGGAATTAAAGCATGAGAAGAGAGAATATGCTCATGTCTAGATCTCTAACTATAAACTCTCTGCCTTTTTAATCCTAACATGCAGAATGGATTGGCAAAACGTAAGATGGAAGAAATGTTTGCAGAGGGCTTTTGCAGTACTCCAGTTACAGATGATGTTTAAAAACAAAAATGTACCAATGTATTGCTTACACATGAAAAACTCAACAGATACACTAGAGAGGGATTACCAAATTTTAATTGAGTTTAGACTGTACCATCTCAATTCAGAAATCTGAGAAATTCACAGCTCAAAAAGGAATTTTATAGATATGTGGAGATGAACATCATCATTACACAGACGTGGAAACTAAAATACAGAATGGTTAAGACTCACCAAGTGACCAACAACCAGAAGTAATGAGATTTGAACTTAGGTTTTACAACTCATAATTCAGTTTTCTTACACTCTTAAACTCATTTTATTAAAGGTATATAAAATAATTTTAAAAATAATCTGTATAAAAAGTGTCCCTAAGTTTTGTAAATCATATATTTCAAATGCATTAGGAATACTAATTCTACACATATCTGCTCACGGGATAATAAGTACTAAATAACTTGAAATTATATAATCACACCTAGGGTAACTGGAATAAGATCATGGAAGAAATAAAAGGAGCCATCAGTCTTGAAGCTATGACTGATTGTTACACATATGCAACTAGGTCTCAGTTCTTAAAAGCATCACACGGTCACATTAGAAAGGAACAAATAACTTTTGACTTATGTTTACAGAGTAAATCAATTTACATACAAACAGCGCTGTGTATATCATCGGTTTACACTTAGGTCTTTTAAGAAAATGCTTTCAAATCAAAAAATCAAAAATTTTTTTGCTTTACGTCTACTAAGAAAAAGCAAAGAAAAAGGGATCCATTAATTGGAAAGCCAAATGATGAGTTACAGTAAAAAGTTGTCAAATTGCCCTACTGAATAAACAAGGATTTGTAGAAACTGAGAAGTTTCATATTTTACTCCAAATAAACAAATACAAATAAAAAACAGGATATGGATAGACTGACCATATTTCTCAATCAGCCAAAGAAGTAGAAGAGGGCAGATGAGACAGTCCATTTTGTTCTCCAGAGCCTCACACAGGCCATAGGTGTAGGTAAAGTGGTGCTACACTAAGGTGGCCCAGACTAAGGTGTCCAGAACTCTCTAGACCCACATGGTTCTGATCAAAAAATAACCAGAGGCTGCCTTTTCGCAAGGGTGCCTTATGATTCAGGCAAAAAAAGTCCATAGCTCCAAATTTTAACTGCTAAATTATATGCCAGATGAAAAATACTCTGTAACCAAAGTAACATAAAGCTAGATGTCTTACTCAACATTGTTATATGATGTATATTAATGTACATTAATGAAGTGAGATGTAAAGATCCAAAAAAGCTGTGTAAGACTGGACTAGCCCATAAACTCACTGGTTAGAAATCAAGGCCAAAGTGACAATGGAAGGAAATTTTTAATGCTGAAATTGGTAGAAAAGGGTCTAACAGATATAGGAAAAGGCTATATATATATATACATACATTAAAAGCATCTAGGGAGAAGACATGTACAAAAAATGCCACCTTCAACACATTTATTATAGAATACTGGGAATAGCCATCAAGTGGTTAAATACTTCATGGTACACCCATACAATGAACACTATAGACACACATGTCACACCACACAGCTGTGGTTTCTATGTGCTATCACAGAACTAGCTCTGGAACATATTAAGAGAAGAAAAGCAAGAAGCAGGACAATACACACAGTATGGGATGGGAAGACTGTTTATTCTTAGTTAAAAATAATAATTAAAAAAAAATACCTTGTGGTATCTTCTTTACAGTGCCTCTTTTGCCTCTTGAACTTCTGCTTCCAGGTATCTTGTGGTCCTTTCTCAAGAAGGCCTGCCCGTCTTTGGGGCTTTCACAAGAAATGTTTTCCGAGTTCTCACTTGCAGCCACCTCACAGCTTGGTGTGCAGCTTTCATTATTGTTCAGACTGTCCTGCTCCAACACTTCAGGTTTGCCCATTGCACTGTCACTGCTGGTCAGAAGCTCAAGCCCATCCCCATCAAGTTGATTTTCATTTTCATCTGATGCAGAAGGCAAGCATGTTACTATACTTTCCACGCCGTCACCAGGATGACATCCATCTTGTGGTTCTATCTGCAGATTATATGCAGGAGTTTCGCTGTCATCCATTAGAGCATCTTTTGTTGAACCATTTAAGTTTCATTAAAGTCCTTGAATGTCTACAATGACAAAAAGAAAAATCTAGTTCATTTTTTGAACTCTGGATTTTCAGTGATCTTTCATTTTCCTCTTCTCCTGGATTGTTTTACTGTAAACATAGAAGAGACAGAAATGACGAAGGCTCACTCCTATTTCTACTTTTCTCACAACCCTACCCCACCTCACCTGGTTCCTGCTTGAATACAATGGTTCTAAATCCTGGGTGCATGTTTATTACTTGTGGAGCTTGTCAAAGTTCTACTGTAGACCTATGAAATCAAAATTTCTGAGGACTAAGCCTAAATATTGATGTATTTTTTGAAGTTCTCAAGATATTCTAATGGTGCAACATGCTGGAACCACCCCCTTGATGAAAGACATTATTATTTAAATAAGGTTGTCTGCTAAAACCAATCATTCATCTTATCCCTGGACACTTAATAGACAAGTGTAAGTGTAAGTCCTTATATGGCCAAGCAGCAGCAATATTTACAAATGAAAACATTTAAGGATAGTTTTAAAATAAATTTTTAAAAAAGTATATGGGGGAAAATTCAGGTAGCATATATTCTCATTACATAGTTTACTTTCTAAAAATAAGCCCTGAAAAGTACTTAAGAATTGTCAGCAAATTTCTTTTATTCAATTTAAAAAAAGAGAGAACCATGATTAACTCTAGACTACTTAGTTTAGACTTGGAAAAAATGTAAATCTACTCCAAGAATCCTTGTAACATTTTAAAGACATACAAAACAGACTTTAAGCCATTAAGACTTTAAGACTGTATCAGTCATGTTTTTTCCCCTTCTTCTCATCCAAAAGTATATCATATTTTAAGAAAAATGATGCCACCCAGATTTAGGTATTTTATGGTTGCCAAGTTTTGCTTTGGGTTTGAATCAAATATAATTCAGCAATTTTGAGAAAAACACAGTGATAAGAATTTTATAAATTCTTCAAATTAATAATAGAAATGCTATTTGCTCTTTAGAAACAGTAAATATACACAGTAAATAAGTATCATATTTAAGTAAAGTAATTGAAAAAAAAAAACAGAAAACAAAGTATAAAACAAACCTGAGCCCTACACTGACTGGATCACATGCTTTCAATTATCTTACAACTGGAATATTTTATCTGATTCAGAATAAAAGTACTGCTTATCAAATATAAAAAATATCTAAATCTGGCTGGTATCATTTTCCTTAAAATATATACTATATTTCTTCATTAACAGATACATAATGTAAAAAGTAAAATGATTTAACTTGACTAAGAATGACTCAGTTTAGACCTAAAATGAATTCAAACTAGAGTATAATTTTTAATTGAAAAGTGATTAATAAAGTATTTTCAGGATCTCTATCATGAGAAAATTCAAATTCTAATAAGAGCTTAAAAGTGTATGTGGCTAATATGGTGTCCCATGATGGATGAAGAGATAAGCAAAAGGTAATATATTTATACAACATAATGTTATTCAACCATAAAAAGGAATAAAGTTCTGATACATGTCACATCATGGATGAACCTTAAAAATAGTAAGCCGACACAAAAGGATAAATACTATATGATTTCATTTATATGTAATACTCATAATAGGCAAATGCACAGAGATAGAAACTAGATTACAGGGTCTGAGGGCAAGGGAGGAAGTTACAGCTTAATGGTTACAGAGATTTTGCTTAGAATGATGGATAAGATCTGGAAAGAGACAGTGGTGACAGTTACACAACAGTGCCACTGAACCGCATACTTAAAAATGGTTAAAATGGCATATTTTTGGTCATATATTTTTACCACAATAAAAGTAAAAATAGTGAAAAATTTATGTGGCTATGTAAGAGAAATGTCAGTTCTTAAAACTGTCAACAGCCTCAGCTGTTTTCTAATGTAAACAATCAAGTTATTTTCTGGCATGTATCTGCAGTTGAAAACATAAAGGTTTTATTTTTATCTGAAAGAGACACAGAGATTTCTTGCCAAGGTGGAAGGCAGAAAGCGATCTAGAGAGCCCCAAATAATAACAGTCACCTCTTGCTGAGTCTCTTTCATGTGTTAGAAGCTGTGCCAGGCACTTCATGTATCTTATTTTTAATCCTCCAAACAAGCCTCCATGGAGGTACTCATACTGTGTTTGAGATGAAGACTCTGGGGCTCGAAAAGGCAAAAATATCTTGATTAAAATCGTATTTATTCCTAGATAAGTGGAACTGAATCTGAAACCAGGTCTTCCTGATTTAAATCCTGTGCAGTTCAGCATAATGTCTGAGAACACAGGCAGACCAAGGCTCAATTTCTAGCTCTGCCATTTAACAAACTGTGTATGTGACCTTAGGCAAATTACCTAGCATCTCCAAGCTTTAATTTTCTCTTTGTAAGAGTAAAGAACTGTAATACCTACCTCGAAGAGTCACTTGTGAGGCTTAGATGACATGGCAGGTAAAGCATGTAACCTGCCCACAGTACCTGGCCCACAGTAAATGTTCAAGAAAGTCAGCCATAAATACTGCCCCCCAAACTCACAGATGGGCATAACAACAGGTTTATTCGAGTGGCTTAAGGTTCAGAAACAGAGCTTTTCTAAACCTCCTGAAAATTATTTATTGTGATCCTGTGTGGATCACAATAAACTGTGGAAAATTCTGAAAGAGATGGGAATACCAGACCACCTGACCTGCCTCTTGAGAAATCTGTATGCAGGTCAGGAAGCAACAGTTAGAACTGGACATGGAACAACAGACTGGTTCCAAATAGGAAAAGGAGTACGTCAAGGCTGAATATTGTCACCTTGCTTATTTAACTTATATGCAGAGTACATCATGAGAAACGCTGGGCTGGAAGAAGCACAAGCTGGAATCAAGATTGCTGGGAGAAATATCAATAACCTCAGATATGCAGATGACACCACCCTTATGGCAGAAAGTGAAGAGAAACTAAAAAGCCTCTTGATGAAAATGAAAGAGGAGAGTGAAAAAGTTGGCTTAAAGCTCAACATTCAGAAAACGAAGATCATGGCATCTGGTCCCATCACTTCATGGGAAATAGATGGGGAAACAGTGGAAACAGTGTCAGACTTTATTTTTCTGGGCTCCAAAATCACTGCAGATGGTGACTGCAGCCATGAAATTAAAAGACACTTGCTCCTTGGAAGGAAAGTTATGACCAACCTCGATAGCATATTCAAAATCAGAGACATTACTTTGCCGACTACGGTCCATCTAGACAAGGCTATGGTTTTTCCTGTGGTCATGTATGGATGTGAGAGTTGGACTGTGAAGAAGGCTGAGCACAGAAGAATTGATGCTTTTCAACTGTGGTGTTGGAGAAGACTCTTGAGAGTCCCTTGGACTGCAAGGAGATCCAACCAGTCCATTCTGAAGGAGATCAGCCCTGGGATTTCTTTGGAAGGAATGATGCTGACGCTGAAAGTCCAGTACTTTGGCCACCTCATGCGAAGAGTTGACTCATTGGAAAAGACTCTGATGCTGGGAGGGATTGGGGGCAGGAGGAGAAGGGGACGACAGAGGATGAGATGGTTGGATGGCATCACTGACTCGATGCACGTGAGTCTGAGTGAACTCCGGGAGTTGGTGATGGACAGGGAGGCCTGGCGTGCTGCGATTCATGGGGTCGCAGAGTTGGACACGACTGAGCGACTGCACTGAACTGAATAACAGACTAACACTAAGCAGCATCATTTGAGAATGCTAAGTATTAATTTACAATAGGGATATCTCAGCAAGTTCCTGGAACTTTTAACTATCTCTTCTATATACCATTTCAGATGATAAAGATATCTAGAAATTAGTGATTAAGGCTCCCTGGTGAGTATAAAATTACAAATCACATTTTGCAACTTTATCGAGCATCATGTGCCAGTTAAACTGTTCAGACCAACACTCTAATCTTGTCAAAGGTCAGCTAATAAGTTTAGAAATAGAACATGAAATGCTTGTGATCCTGAGGCTGCATTCATTAATTATGCTCTATGGACAGTGGGGCGAAAGCAAGTCAATATTTCACTCCAGCTGTGGTATACCTCAGAGAAGACTCTCACCCTACAACAGAGGACACACTTCTAACAACCAAGAAGCTCAAGTTCCTGGAAGTTCTCTCTTTCCCTGGGAACTGCTGGATTCACACAATATACAATTTCTTATCTAGCCCACCTTCTTCTGCTGAGAACTTAAAAAAAAAAAAAAGACGTATATACTAATATACTATTTATGTTAAATATCTGTTACCAGCAAAGTATGTCTTATTTCTTTGGGCTTAAAGACATTTTGCATCCTATTATTTTGTGGTGATGTAATTAGTTGAATACTCAAAAGCCCACTTTGTAAACTATTTTCTAATACTAACACTTTTAAGTATGAATGTCCTGTAATTATCATTAGACACTGACCAATTCTTTGTGGCTTGGCACAGAAGTCACTCCATTTGTCTTCCCTGACTTCTACATTCTGTAAGATATAGTGTATACCTCTACAGCATTCATGCACAGAGTTTCTCCCATATACAGTTTTCTGCAGCGTATATATGTACATACGTATGTATGAAGGAGTACGGGACTTACTTCCTACAGTTTCCCTCTGAAAAGCAGAAAGGCACACGGATTCCTATGTACTCCTCTGCCCATACTCTGAGAGGTAAAGGAACCTATTACATAATATTTGGCTTCTAGCTTCATTTTTAACAAATTTCATTTGGAACACTTTAAGCAGTAGGATAATATTCTTAATGGGATTTCAAATTAGTACAGTCCTACTGCTTTTAGAAACAGTTATAAATTAAAGTGTTATTTTTGTCTCTTCTTCCTCCTCTTCCCTTTCCCTCAACGCTACACTGACAGCATTTCAAAAAGTTGATATTCAAGTACACCTGTATTGCACTATATAAAAGCATTTAGCCAAGAGAAAATCATAGCAAGAAGCCTCAGTTAACACAGTACTTTAAAATATGCCCTAATATTATACTGGCTTTCCTAGTGGCTTAGTGGTAAAGAACCCGCTTGCCAATGAAGGAGATGCGGGTTCAACCCCAGGTTGGGAAGATCCCCTGGAGAAGGAAATGGTAACCCGCTCCAGTATTCTTGCCTGGGAAATCCCATAGACAGAGGAGACTGGCGGGCTACAGTCCATGGGGTCGCTAAAGAGTTGGACAGGACTTAGCGGCTAACAACAACACTGGAAGTTAGAAGTACAGTTGAAATGGCAATCTAAGTCATTTGCTGTCTCTAAATTCTATGTCTATTATGTAAGAGTCCCTATGACTGCACCGATTCTCACAAAAGAAACAGTGACACAGTACAGTGACTGCACAGCACTGACTTGGGCATAATTTTTGCCAGTTTTTGCCTTTTTAAAGCATGATAGTAAGTGCTGCCCAAGTTTTCAGCCTCTTGTGGCAAAAGAGCATACCAAATATGTACACTGCATAAAAGTTATGTGACATGTTGACTCCATGCTGAAGAATTTTAAGCAAACTATTTGTGAGGCTTACATAAAACTTGAAAAAAAAAACCAAACTCTGAGGAAGCAGCCTTAAATAAATAGGCTAACAAATCTACATTTTGTCAAAAAAAAAAAAAACCAATCTCACTCCCAGGTATGATTTGACTTCATTTTTTTTTTACTATCTGAATCACCAGGGAAGCCCCTGACTTCCTTTTTTTCTTTTTTAACTTGAATTTATTTGACTTCATTTTTTGATATATCTTAATGGATTATCTGGTAAGACTAAATATCAAGTGTCACTAAAATTAAAACATTAATTTATAGGAATGGTTAAATATATAACATTATTCAATTTTTTAATTAAAATGCTTTAAGAAGATTTTGAGTGCCATTTTTCTGTAATTCATGTAAATGAGGCCTAAACACTACGCTTTTACCTTCGCAAGAAGCCAAGATTCTTCTTAAAAATTAAGATGCAACCGCAAGTTTAAATTTGATGACTTACAGTCAAACCAAAATATAGAAGACAAATTACCAAATCAATAACATATTCTATTAACCATAAATTAAAATCTGCCTCCTCATAATAACTCAGAATTGAGTAAGAAATTTACTACAATCCTACGCTGTGTCTATGAAGGTAACTACATATGACTTTACATTTCGCCATCTTACTCACTTGATGTGTTCTAATACTACTTATACCTCATTACTAAACCTACAGTTTTCTGTGATTAATGTTTTGTTTAGACATATGTACCTGTAGGAAATATTTACTATATCAGCAATCAAAAGCATGCCCCAGAAAAACAATTCTCAAAAATTCTGCAGCCCCAAATTAACAATTCATTTTTTTCATTTGAGATCATGTACCTACGATCATGTACATACAAAATACACACTAAAAAATTAAGAAACTGAAGCAAGGGTTAGACTACACACACACATGAAGCACTCTGATACACTCTCCATTCTGTTCAATACTATTTCTTATTTTCTTTAAATGCTACTCAAGGTCCACTAGGCAGATTTCATAACCCACTAATGAGCACCAATCACAGCAATAAGGCAGTTTCTAGGAAATAACAGAATCTCAACCTGAAGACCACAAACTGAGCACTAGATAAGTTTGCAATTATCTCCACAGCTTTTCTGAAAATGACTCAGACCATATGACACTCAGACATAAACTTCACTTAAAATGTTATCTCTGTAATATCCATAAAATAGTTTTTGCTAATTTATATCATTCCCTTCACATTAAAATTTAGCTAAAATAATATGCTTGATTCAGGGTCCTTTAGTTGACATTTTCAGTTGTTAGCTATATTCTGTATCTATGTTAACCAATGGTAGCCACTAACTACATATGGCTCCTGAGTACTTGAAGTATGAACAGTAAGACTAAAGAACTCAATTTTTACTTTAATTTTAATTTAAATTCTACAACAGTTGTTGATTCAATTATTGAAAAAATTATGGATGTTTGGAGTAAACTGGGTATGTGAATCTGCTTTTTCACCTAAATTCTAGTAAGATGCTTGGTTCCAAATAGGGAAAGGAGTACATCAAGGCTGTATACTGTCACCCTGCTTATTTAACTTATATGCAGAGTACATCATGAGAAACGCTGGGCTGGATGAAGCACAAGCTGGCATCAAGACTGCTGGGAGAAATATCAATAACCTCAGATATGCAGATGACATCACCCTTATGGCAGGAAGTGAAGAAGAACTAAAGAGCCTCTTGATGAAAGTGAAAGACGAGAGTGAAAAGGCTGGCTTAAAAATCAACATTCAGAAAACTAAGATCATGGCATCTGGTCCCATCACTTCATGGCAAATAGATGGGGAAACAGTGGCAGACTTTATTTTTTTGGGCTCCAAAATCACTGCAGATGGTGATTGCAGCTATGAAATTAAAAGATGCTTGCTCCTTGGAAGAAAAGTTATGACCAACCTAGACAGCATATTAAAAAGCAAAGACATTACTTTGCCAACAAAGGTTCACCTAGTCAAAGATACAGTTTTTCCAATAGTCATGTATGGATGTGAGAGTTGGACTATAAAGAAAGTTGAGTGCTGAAGAATTGATGGTTTTGAACAGTGGTGTTGGAGAAGACTCTTGAAAGTCCCTTGGACAGTAAGGAGATCCACCAGTCCATCCTAAAGGAAATCAGTCCTGAATATTCATTGGAAGGACTGATGGTGAAGCTGAAACTCCAATACTTTGGCCATCTGATGAGAAGAATTGACTCATTTGAGAAGACCCTGATGCTGGGCAAGTTTGAAGGTGGGAGAAGGGGACGACAGAGGTTGATATGGTTGGATGGCATTACCGACTCAATGGACGTGAGTTTGAGTAAACTCCGGGAGCTGGTGATGGACAGGGAGGTCTGGCGTGCTGCAGTCCATGGGGTCGCAAAGAGTCGGACATGACAGAGTGACTGAACTGAACTAAAGATGTGTGCATAGTAATCTTTCTAAATGATTTCTATACGATAATATGTACAAAGGTAAGCTAGACTGTTTTACTTAATAAGAATAAAAAGCTCTATCTCACAATAAGGAATTTATTCCTAATAAATTGAAAAGTCATAGAAAACTTAGGTCTTAAGAAGGAAGACAAAAATATAACAAAAGACATAGATGCAAAAAACTACGTATAAAATGGATACACAACAAGGTCTTACTGTATAGCACAGGGAACTATATTTAATATCCTGGGATAAACCATAACAGAAAAGAATACAAAAAAAGAATGTATATATGTGTATAACTAAGCCATGCTGCTGTATAGCAAAAATTAACACACTGTAAATCAACTATACGTCAATAAAATAATAAACTAATAATAAAAACACAACAAATTATGTAACAGATTATTTACCAGCTGAGCCACAACGGAAGCCCAAGAATACTGGAGTGGGTAGCCTATCCCTTCTCCAGCAGATCTTCCTGACCTAGGAATCGAACCGGGGTCTCTTGCATTGTAGGTGGATTCTCACCCACTGAGCTAGCAGGGAAGCCCAAATGAAAGCACAAGTGGCTCAGTCGTGTCTGACTCTTTGCGACCCCATGGACTATAGAGTCCATGGAATTCTCCAGGCCAGAATACTGGAGTTGGGTAGCTATTCCCTTCTCCAGGGGTTCTTCCCAACTCAGGGATCAAATCCTGGTCTCTCACATTGCAGCTGGATGCTTTACCGTCTGAGCTACCAAGGAAACCCAAGAATACTGGGGTAGGTAACCTATCCCTTCTCCAGAGGATCTTCCTGCCCAGGAATTGAACTGGGGTCTCCTGCATTGCAGGCAGATTCTTTACCAGCTGAGCTACCAGAGAAGCCCTATGTAACACAATGAAAAGAATATAAAAACAAAGTCAAGAAAAACAAATGCTAGATTAGTGTAAAATGTGAAGGTAATGATTCTAAGAGAGAATACAACAAACACGTATTTTATTTATGCATAGAAGGTATTCTTGCAATAACCTAGAGGGTGGGATAGGGATGGAGATGGGAGGGAGGTTCAAGAGAAAGGGGATATATGTATACCTATGGCTGAATCATGTTGAGATTTGGCAAAAACAAAATTTTGTAAAGCAATTATCCTTCAATTAAAAACTAAATCAAGAAAAGAAAAAAATTACTATTTGATGTACATTAGATTTCCTTACTGTATGACCTACATCACTGACTCTTTTCTAATTTCTCTTTATATTTTTGTATTGAGATTGGGGGCTGAATTCCAAATCAAACTTCACGTATCATCCAGTGAACTACTTCTTTCTTCAGCTGTATAAAATTTGTTGCTTAATTTGTTCGCTCAGTTTTTGTGGTTTTTATTTTTAGAAGTCATACCATACTACTTAAAATATCTTCAACTTTTTGACAGCACCATTTTCCTTTTTATCCCATTTTATTAATTTTATTAAAATATTTTAAGTATATAATTATAGAGAAAATACTCATTCTTAGGAATCTGAATCTATTGTTTGTTGTTTCTATCGACTGTTAACCCTGGCGAATTATTCTGTGATTTTGAACAAGCTGCTCTGTAGGGACCTTGCATAGGCAGATTTAAGGATCACCTCTTCCAGACTGCTTTAGCTTTTGCCAGGTATCCCTGGTTATGTTACCAGCCAGGGCCAATTATTGCATTAATTCTTAACTGAGGAAAGCATTAATATAAACCTCAAACTTCAGAGTTAATAGACTCATGATTACAAACAAAAAGAAGCCACTTTCCAACAGAGTATCAGGGCACAGACAGAAAAACTCCTCATCTCTTTGCTACTAGGCAGATGCCCCCTTCCCCTAAATCTATCACTGGAGAACTGAGGTCTTCAGGGTCCTGGCTGTGTGTGCAGCTCTCAGTTCCCAAGCCCTGTTCAGGTTCCTTGGCCTGGACTTAAGGCCTCCTTTTCTGTCCCAATGTGGCAGTTAAAATCCAAGTCTACTGAATAATTGTCCCTATTCTGTTGTCCTAAAACAGCTGCTGATTATACGTGATTATTTATCAATATTTAATGAATGCCAGGTATTACACTAACACTTTACGTATCTTATTTTATTTCATTCTCATGGAAATCCTTCTATTTTTCATTTCATTCTCATGGAAACATAAAAGGAAATGAGTAACTTGCTCAATGTTTAGATAGCAAGAAAGAAGCAGGACTGAGATTTGAACTGAGATCTATGTGAATCTGGAATATGCCCTGTTAATTACCATACACTGCCACTTTTGAAAACATCTTTCTAGTGCCTAGGCTAGTGCTAGATGCAAAGAAACCACTCAAGAACTGTCTGTTGAATGAACATTCTCCTTCAGTGTGTAAGCTTGGTATTGGAAATCCTGAGAACAATTTAGTATTTAGTAGATTTTTAATAGTAGAGTTGGACTGTGAAGAAGGCTGAGCGCTGAAGAATTGATGCTTTTCAACTGTGGTGTTGGAGAAGACTCTTGAGAGTCCCCTGGACTGCAAGGTGATCCAACCAGTCTATTCTGAAGGAGATCAGCCCTGGGATTTCTTTGGAAGGAATGATGCTAAAGCTGAAACTCCAGTACTTTGGCCACCTCATGCGAAGAGTTGACTCATTGGAAAAGACTCTGATGCTGGGAGGGATTAGGGGCAGGAGGAGAAGGGGACGACAGAGGATGAGATGGCTGGATGGCATCACTGACTCGATGCACGTGAGTCTGAGCGAACTCCGGGAGTTGGTGATGGACAGGGAGGCCTGGCGTGCTGCGATTCATGGGGTCACAAAGAGTCGGACACGACTGAGCGACTGAACTGAACTGAGATTTTTAATGTGCTTAGTTGCTCAGTTGTATGCCACTCTTTGCGACACCATGGGAGTGCAGCCTGCCAGGCTCCTCTGTCCACGGGGATTCTCCAGGCAAGAATACTGGAGTGGGTTGCCATGCCCTTCTCCAGCGGATCTTCCCAACCCAGGGATCAAATCCAGGTCTCCCACACTGCAGGCAGATTCTTTACCAACTGAGCCACCAGGGAAGCCCAAGTATAAAACAGTGGGTAGATTACAGGATATCACCCAAACTACTGAGGAGAAATAATGTTGGATGGCACTTCCAGCTATGATTTATAATTGAATCACAATATTAAAATGTTTGATGGACTAATTATGAAATTCTAATGATAGCAAGATGCATGACATTGTGATGAATAATTGTTACATTTGTCATCACTATTGAGACAGAATGCTTCCTTGAGAAGAACTTACAGGCTAGTGGAGAGCACATGTGTATAACGTACAGTCAGACATAATGAATAAATACTTAACAGAAAAAGAGAAAACTAGGGGAAAAAAAAGTTAACCAGGGATCTATAAATTCATAGGATGATAAGTGACCATTTCCTGATAACATCAACTGACTCCAAAAATTGAGGTGGGAACTATTTGTATGTTAAAACAGATGTTATGAAGCATAATTTAAAAAAAACATAAAATTCCAAAAATATTTAGGTTCAAATACATGCCTTCATAGAATGATTACACTTATTGTGAGGAATAACCGTAACAACAGAGTGTGAGAATAAAAGCAAATACTCATACAGTACTTACTCTGTGCTCTGTATATACTGATTCATTAAGCCTCAAAACAATCCTCTTAGGTAGTTATTATTAGCACCTCTATTTTATGGGTGAGCAAGACAAAGCACTGATAGGTTAAGTACTTATCAGGTCAAACAGCTGTCAGAATTGTAACTTAAACCTAAGCTGACAGGCTCGAGAGTCTGTGCTGCCTCTGATGACGACACACAAGGTAGAATCTGAGCTAAGCTGTTGAAGGTGAAAAGTTGGGACAAATTAGGAGGAGGAGGAAAGGAAACTGTAATATAATTTACAATAAATATAATACAAATTTATTCTTTGTCCTTAGAGAAGTCCAGTCATAGATGGAAACAGCTTATGCTGGATCTATGCTAAAACATTTACAAAGACCTTTTTTTTTTTTAAATGAAGTAAACACTGTATTTATTAAAAGTATCTAGTGTAGCCTTTTAGGCATCAGGGACTGGTTCATGGAAGACAATTTTTCCATGGATGGGGGTGAGGGGGTTGGTTTCAGGATGAATCGAGTACATTTACTGTCCACTGAATTTCTATTATTACATTGTGATACATCATGAAATGATTATACAGCTCACCATAATACGAATCAGGGGGAGCCCTGAACTGGTTTTCCTGCAACTAGATGGTCCCATCTGGGGCTGATGGGAGACAGTGACACCTGAACTGTGTTGCTTATGTCCACTCTACTCTGTGATTTTGTTTTGGTTACTGTCTCTGCAGAAAACTCTGCTTCACAAAAACAGGATAGTGGAAATATAAGCAGGCTTTTCAGGGCTTCTGTGGAAATCTCAGGATATTCTGCCTTGACTTTGATCTAGAACGTGTGAAGATTTGAAGGTGACTTAAACCTACTTTTAAGGCCACCATCATTTGCAATCTCAAGTAGCTGATCCTCTTCTACAGTGGACAAAACTGATTCACCTGGCAGCCATTCCTTCCCAGTCCAGGGGTCTTTTGTGGTAGAGGAGTAATGCTCAAACTCTTTTGAAAGCTGAGACAGGTGATAATGCATCCAGTTGGGAGAAAGAAAGCCCTGGCTCAATCTCTTTCAAAATCTCTTTAAATGTTCAAAATATCAAAAATTCCAATTGTTCACTCATCGCTCCCATAATTAGAGTCTGGCTTCGAATGCAGCCACTGTATCTGCTGACTTGAACACCGCTGTCGTTCTCCCCTGAAGTGAAAGAATGAGTTCTTTGAGCAGGCTATGTCACACAAGTAATCAAGTTTTGCCACCCATTCTGTGTCACTGAAATATACTGCCAGTGGTGACTGTGCTTCTAAAAGAAATCTTTGGAGTGGCTCTTGTAACTCAAAAACTCTGGCCAGTGATCTTCCTTTATAAAGACACCTCACTTTTGTGTATAAGAGAAGACGTGTGTGCTCTTGTGTCCATCTCACTGAGCTGTGCTAAGAGACGTGAATTAAGGGCATGTACTTAAATGTGTTCATTTTAATCACACCCTGCAAAATGTTGTTATGTTCAGGTGACATTTTTCAGCTAACTAGCATTTCTGCATGGATGACACAGTGCATAGACTCACATTCAGAAGCAACCTCTTGGTGACCTGAGTAGTGTAACCAGAAAGTTTCAGTCATGGCAGCAGCTCTGTCTGTATGGAATGACCAATTCATGTATCACCAATTTCCTGATATGTAATCATTCAAAGACTTGAATAGTTCTGCAGCTGTGGTGTTGGCTGGCAACAAAGGTGCACGTAACATATCCTCATGTACATCCTCCTGAAAAATATTTGCACAAAAACAAGCATTGTTGCCTTGTCGTCAACATCAGTAGACTTGTCAACCTGGATTGTGTACCACAGTGACTCATTAATCCTCTGGTAATTATGCCTTGATATCCTCTGCTATTTCATCAGTTTGTCTAGTTATGGTACTAGCCAAAGGAGGAACACGTGCCATCTTGTGAACGGCAGTCTCTTCTAAAAGTTCATGACAAATGTCCTAAGCAGCAAGCAGATCAACTCTTCACCAACAGGAAAGGGCTTCTTAGCTTCAGTAATGCAGTTAGCCACTAAGAATGATGCTCTCAGTGCAGACACGTTTGATGAAGTGGTGGCCTTCAATAATTGCTTCTGTTCATGTTCACACTTTTTCCTTTGGAAAATCTCCAAAGGCTTGTCCTTTAATGCAGGGTGCTTCGTCTCCATGTGGCAAAGCAGTTGTGAAGGTTTCATGACTTCACTGGATAGTCAGTCGCCACGTATTATAAAAAGCAGGCTTGGAGAATGTGAATCACTTGTTGCCATGAACCCATAACTTAAATAGGACTCTTGGTATTTTCTTTAAAATGCAGCTTTCTTTTTGTTGGCAATCTTAGAGTCTTCTGCTGTCTCATCATTGGGTCTTTCCCCCTTTGTAAAGAAGCTCTCCAGCAACATTTGTCTTTCACTCATTTTGGTGAAGGTTATATTGTGGGCTTCCCAAAATTGTGTGAGACAAGTGTGCAGTGTGGGAAAAAGAAATGGATGGAAGTGGTATACAAAATAAAGGGGAGACCACACATGGACTAAAATAAGTGTTGGATTCTGACTTAGAGTCTGCTACCAGATGTGGCTTAATTGTCACTTGCCACTTACTCACTGATAAGAGTTTTGATGAGCCTGCAAACGATTTATTATGGTCTCTGCAGTTAACCTCTTTGCTAATGAATCTGTATCTGCAGTCACTCCCCAGCGCTAGCATCACCGCCTCAGCTCCACTTCAGATTAGATTCTCATCGGGAGTTCACAACCTAGATCCCTCACATGCACATTCTCAGTAGGGTTCTGATTCCTATGAGAATCTAATTACAGGAGGTGGAGCTCAGACAATAACGTGGGCGACGGGATGTGGCTGTAAATACAGATGAAGCTTTTTACTCACCCACTCACCTCCCGGTGTATGGCCTGATTCCTAACAGGGTTGGGGACCCCCATTTAGTGGGTGCTGCCTCAAATTTGCTTATTTATTGCTTTAGGGCTTTTTCACAAGCTATTCCAATGCAAGTATATTATCTCCCAAGGTAGAATCCAAGTGCCTGAAGCAAGAGAATGTGTTACTTCTTTTGTAACACCATAGCAAAGCCTGAGGCACATAATAGGTGCTAAATAATGATTGTTCCGTTGAACTAAAACACTAACGTCTCTTTTTCACTACCTCTTACCTAAGGAAATAAACTTAGGAAAAATGGTTACATCACTCAATACTTAAACTTTATTTAACAAAAAAGACCCCACAAATATTATCTGGTAGGAAACAGAAATAGAGGGGAAACTCTAAAAGAGCACTTCTGTCATTGAAAGATTAAATATAAAAGGCAATTCAGCAAATCTGAAAAAAAAAAAAAGAAGCATGAATTAGAACAAAAAGCAAAGATTCAATTAAATGGGTCCACTCTTATTGTCTTTCCAGAAAATTTTGAGTCTGTAATTACATATCCTTCATTTTATGCTATGTAAATTAAAGGATAAGGTTTAACTATTCAAAGAACATAGAAGAAGTGTTTTAAGTTCCTTTCAAATATAGAGATAAGACAAACAGAACTAGACCAAAGTCAAATTAATTTTACTCTAGAATTTCCTTTTTTTCAACAACAATTTTTACTTGAAAGTTTCATCTTCTCACATTCTTGACTGCATTTCTCCACTAAAGAAAAACATAAAAGATATTTCTATGCTCATTTAAAAGACAAATTGAAACCTAAGAAATAAATGGAATAAAACTGGTTCCAATAAAAATTATGACCACTCTTACTGAAATTAAGAAAATGTATTATTTTACTAATAGGGCTCTCCTGAAATTTTAAAAGTAAAAGGCTAAAATAATAGAGTAATCTCAGAGGTCCAAGTGAAAGTAGCAATAAATATAGTTTGAGAATTTGAATGATGGGTATAAAACAGTGTATGAATTACAGGATATCACCCTGACTACTACTGAGTTTCCGTGGCCCAAAGTTAGTTCAGTCAGACCCAGAAGAATGGCCAGAAGGTCTAGAAAGAGAATTAGAATAAGGAGGTAAAAGTAGGAGAGGGAAGAGGCTATGGGGCAGGAGAAGGGGGTACAACAAAGTCATAATAACAGTGCGACAGGATTACTGCTTACATTTTTATTTCATAAGAAACGCCAATTGTTAAGATGTTTTAACCACAAAAACATCTGCACCTGAATCATTTTAGTACATGTTCTTTTAGTACTAAAAGGAAGATGTCCAACTTAGCAATATTTAAAAAAAACCTACAACTTTGCTATGATCCATCAACAACAGAGGGTAGGATAGCTTCTAAAAAGCTAAGTACTGAATTAAGAGAATTCTCTGGTGGCCAGTGGTTAGGACTCCTCGCTCTCATTGCTGAGAGGGCTGGTTCAGTGTGACCAGAAAAAAAAACAAACAAACCCAAAATCAGTATTTTACGGAAAAAGTGTTACTATATTTGCTCCATATTAGAACAAGACTTCCAAAGGTTTGCACTCTGGCCCAAGCTTGAATTTTGAAGGCCAAGTTTCCATGGCTCCCAGAAGGCAAAGTTAAAGCCCTTTATTAACACCTACTGAGAGCCAACTAATTATCTAACACCAGGCTCAGTGCAGTGTACACTGCAGGTGGAGCAGGGTGGAGCGGGGTGAACAGGAGCATAGGACAAAAAGAACTGAGGTGTAATTTGTGTCCAAAAGTACTCTATTTGAGGTGACAAAGCATATATGAAAGAAAGAAATCACAGGAGAAGGCAATAATAATTGAGAATAAGTCAAAAGAAAAAAGTGATAAAAGCATATGAGAAAAAAAATTAGGCTATAAATACTGACATCTGAATTCTAACCAAGCCCTAAACTTGTTTGAAAAGCTTGAGCAAGAAACCCCTCTGAGCCTTCATTTCTTCAGCAATAAAATCATAGGCCTTTTAATTCTATTTATGCCATTATTCCTCTTGAATGGCTATTAAAAGATATAATTATGGTAGTCCTTATGAACTGACAAATTACTTTTACTTAAAATTAAAAGATGTAAAAAGAGAATTATGTGTTTCTAACTCCATACAATTATTAAACCAAAACAAAATTTGAAATTAATACAAGCAACAAAAACACCAATAATATTAACATTAATTTATTATGATGTATGATGCTGCTCTGCAAAAATTAAATGTCTGTTCATAACCTGAATTTGGTATTAACTGTGATAACACAGGTTCCTTCAAGTTCAGCACCTCTATTTACCATGAGCACCTTAAGACTCAGCTTTCCCACCAGTTTTCTCTACTAACTACTGAGAAACCTTTGTTTTTGCAACATGCTATAATGTTGCTCCAAAGATGTAACTTATTAATTTTACCCCACGATTATAAAAAGAAATCTGAGCACTGAAATCCCATAGCAGAAAGTTGTTTTATGGCAGTGTTCATGATGATCTTGAATAAGCTTATGCTATTTTCTTTTGGAAGAAGACAATGGCAACCCACTCCAGTGTTCTTGCCTGGAGAATCCTAGGGACAGAGGAGCTTGGTGGGCTGCCATCTATGGGGTTGCACAGAGTCGGACACAACTGAAGCGGCTTAGCAGCAGCAGCAGCAGCATTTTATCTTATCATAAAAATGAAAATAGGAAAATGTTTAAATTCTAACAATTTTTTTCTTTTTGTAAATCTCTATGTTTTATACATTCTCTGTGATAAACATGCATTTTTTTCCAACTGAACTTTTAAATGATAGCTTTATTGAGATATCACTCACATACCACAGAACTTACACATTTAAAACGTACGAGTCCACCGTTTTCAGTATAGTCACAAAGCTGTGCACACATGTCACAATAAATTTTGGGACATTTTCATCATTCCAAAAAGAACCTCCCTGCTCTCCAATCCCCACATACCCATTAGAAGTCACTTTCCATTCTCTCAGCTCTCCCAGCCAGCTCTAGGCAACCACTGGTCTACTTTCTTTCTCTATGATCAATCCATTCTGAATATTTCGTATCAAGAGAATCATATAATATGTGGTTTTCATAACTGTCATCTTTCACTTAGCATAATATTTTCCAAGGTACATCTATGTTGTAGCATATTATCAATACTACATTTCTTTTATTGCCAAATAACATTCCATTATATTGGTTTACCACTTTATCTATTCTTCAGTTGATGGATATTTGGGTTGTTTCTACTATCTGGCTATTATGAATAATGTTGCTACAAACATTCCTATATAAGCTTTTGGGTTGTTTTTTTAACATATGTTTTCAATTCTTTTCAGTATGTACCTAGGAATGGAATTATGAGTCATATGCTAATTTGATGTTTAAGTTTCTGAGAAGGCATCATACTATTTTCCACAGAGGGCCTACCATTTTACATTCTTACCAGCAATGTACAAGGTTACAATTTTTTTATCTAAAGATATGAAGTAGTATACATAGTTTTGATTTGCATTTCCCTGACGGCTAATGATGTTGAACATCTTTCCATGTATTTATTGGTCATTTGTGTTTTTGGAGAAATGTCTATTCAGATCCTCTGCCCAATTTTTAAGTGGATTATTATTTATTGAGCTGTCAGTCTTATTATTTTTGTCCTCAGAAAAAAAAATTTTTTTAAGGCATTGAACATATGCTAATATATGTTTTTTAATCACTAAGAATGTGGCAAGGTTACTGTAAATACTGAGAGTTATGAAGAAGCTTCCCTCACCCCTGATGTCTTCCTTTGGATTCATCTCTGGGGAGGTAAACTGATTTATCAGTTTGGAAATTTGTTAATACCTAAGCTTAACTGTCTCAGCCATCCTTCTCTCTTGAGTGACCCTGCCAGCAGAAAACAGACTGCTCTGCTCTGTTGTTCTGGCTGGGTAGGCCTCCCATACAGGAAAAGACAGAGGAGAAAAGATTGAAACAAGGACTAAGAAGGAAAAATTAGACAGATGGACAATAAAGAGAGGCGGGCTAGGACAGGCACTGTAGTACAGATACAAAGACTAGGAGTTCTTAGAGGAAAATGAGTATGATAGGTTGGCTGCATGGGAAAAGTATAAGAAGCAGCTAGAGGCCTACTGAAGTTGCCTTTTCAACTCACATTGCCCTCTGTTGTTGTTTAGTTGCGAAGTCGGGTCTGACACTTTTGAAACCCCATGGACTGTAGCCTTCCAGGCTTCTCTTGAGAGCCTGAGGCTCCTGGAGGGCTACAGTCCATGGGGTTGCAGAAGAGTCAGACACGATTAGTGACTAAACAACAACAATCTTCTATTGAAATATAGGCACTGTCACATGCTTTTCAGTTAGAATATAAACTGGCACAATTTATCAAAAAACAATTTCATAACATGTTCCTGATAGCTCAGTTGGTAAAGAATCCACCTGCAATGCAGGAGACCCAGGTTTGATTCCTGGGTCGGGAAGATCCGCTGGAGAATGTCTAGGCTACCCACCCCAGTATTCTTGGGCCTCCCTTGTGGCTCAGCTGATAAAGAATCTGCCTGCAATGCGGGAGACCTGGGTTTGATCCCTGGGTTGGGAAGATCCCCTGGAGAAGGGAAAGGCTACCCACTCCAATATTCTGGCCTAAAGAATTCCATAGACTGTAAGTCACAAAGAGTCAGACACGACTGAGTGACTTTCACTTTCAGGGGAATGATTAAATAAATTAGCTTATACCCTAAATGTTACAATACCACAAAATGTGCACATTGTGAATCTATAATAAATATAACTTAAAATCATAAATATGATCTCAACTATGCCTACACATACTCCAGGGACACTGAAAGTACATATACAGAAATGTTCACAGTTCTTGCTGTTGGCTGATGGGAGTACAATTTTTTTTTCACTTTTCTGTATTTTGCTGTATTTGTTTTCTGTGTTCCTTTCTGTATTTCTGTATATTTAACACACAATATTTTTTCTATTCAAGAAAAACATTAAACCACTGAATCAAGGACACATTTTTTTATAACTCCTAAGAATGCTACACAGTGAATCAATATATTAATACTGTTCACCTCTCTACAAATAATCCAAATAAATACAAGGTTATCACAAAGTTTAGCAAATTAAAAACAAAACAACCAATTTACTAAGTGCTCTGTGTGCTTAACACTGAGAAAAGCAGTCACTTTAACATGCATTATATCATGTAATAAACGTGTGTGTGTGTGTTTTTTTCTTTTGGAAATGCTTTTATCCACTATCTCAAAGGACTCTCATTGCCTTAAGACCCTATTTTAGAGCAGCATATAATCACTGGATATATAACCTACAGACACAGGAGTTCCTACAAAGCCAGTTCTCAAGGGCACAAAGTAGAAACCTCTATGGTGGAACACTACAGATCTTAGAAATGAATTCATCTAAACTGTTACATAACTTTTCCCTATTATGTTTACCAAACCGTAGGTCAAAAATGTTGCATTTAAAATTCTGGAAAAATGAGGAAATAAATTCTACAAAATATTTAGTAAATTAACTATAAGTTAGACAAAACCAAAAATGGTTTTCATGTAAATTTCCTTCCTTTTCTTAAAAAATTACCTATATATATTTGAGACTTGCACTTTTCATCAAATGTTTTGATGGAAGGGCTCATTTTTACTGCATTTCACACAGTACTTAGTATAATGCTGATCACCGATGGGCTCAGTTCAGTCCAGTCACTGAGTTGTGTCTGACTCTTTGCAATGCCATGAACAGCAGCACACCAGGCCTCCCTGTCCATCACCAACTCCCGGAGTCCACCCAAACCCATGTTCATCGAGTCAGTGATGCCATCCAACCATCTCATCCTCTGTCGTCCCCTTCTCCTCCTGCCCTCAATCTTTACCAGCATCAGGGTCTTTTCCAATGAGTCAGCTCTTCGCATCAGGTGGCCATAGTATTGGAGTTTCAGCTTCAACATCAGTCCTTCCAAAGAACACCCAGCTCAAACATTAGCCAATGAACTAACAGGAACTAATGCTAGGTTCAAGGTCATTGACAAGCTACCATATTTCAAAACTATTCACCAAAGCGTATATGGACATTTTAATGTGCAGGTTCAAATGGATATCAGTAAATTAAAATCAACCTATCAATTCAACTAGAATAAAGAACAAAACCATTTTAACAGTATTTTAAAATTATAAACCTGAGCTAGGAAAAGGTAAAAATTTATTAATTCTATCATTTCAGAAGTTATGAAATTTCAAAATGAGTTTAGGCTGATATGTTTACTTTTAATTAAGGTTTTCTCTCATAAGCCAGAGGCAGATTACTGTTCAGAAAACACTACCTTTGAAAAGCAATGATACTCCAATAAAAATTAATTAATTTAAAAATACTAATAAAATTTTAAAAAAGAATATACTATCTTTGTGTTCTATATAGGAAAAACAGTGACTTAACAGACTTATGGAATGCATGTTTCTTTATGCCTCAAAAATCTATAATGACATTATTGTCTGGTCAGTTTAGCAACTGTCACTCTAGTCTTAGATTTTACTGTGCATCAAAACACTGTATTCATCTCAGATGAGTCTCCATATCTCCAACTACCAATATCCCATTGTCTGGTTCTAAATTCCTATTCTTTCTAACTCTCAGTCTTTACTGTCATTACCTCACTACCATCACCCAGTTCAACCACATCAAGAACTCCAGACTCAGGGGTTCCTTTGTGGCCAAGTGGTTAGGATTCTCGGCTTTCACTGCCAAGGCCTGGGTTCAGTTCCTACTTGGGGAACTGAGATTCCGCCAAATAATGCATCATGGACAAAGCGAAAAGAAAAAAAAGAACAAAATTAAATTATTAAAAAACAAATTGAAAACTCCAGACTCCTGCATTTTTTTTTAAACATTAGTCAGACTCCTGGCATTCTTTCTTTTCAAGCACTGAATTTATGTATCATCTCTAGCTACTTCCTTTGTTATCTTATACGTCTACTGCACCCACCCTATAAACCCCAGGCCTGATCAACCTGACCATCTTCTCTGCTCTTATACCCAGGCTGCTAAAGAAAATCATAACTATGCAGATTGGAAACTATAAAAGCAGTATCCTTCCAACATCAGGTGCAGCCTCAACGCTGGCCAGACATCCTTACCCAATCAGCCCCAGAACCACATCCCCAAAGAGACACTAACCTTCATCACTGCCCTCCAGTCCTCTTCCTATTCCTAGCAAAGCAGTCTCAACTGGGCCACAGGTAAACAGAAGTTACCAGATGTCAGTTGGTAATCAGTTATTTCCCCTTCTTATCTCAGTAGTACAATGTTTCTATCTGCTGTTCAAGGGTAATCTTTCTAATTGTACCCAGTTTCTTATGTTTTTCTACTTCATCAGGAGCATGCGTATATATAATCAACCTATCTGTGAATGCATTCCTCTCACTGGGTAGGGGAGCCTCATAAAATGCAGCTTTCCTTTATCCTGATTCTGAGTGTATATATAGGAATGTTTATAAAACTATAGCTGCTTATAAGGATTAGCAATTTATAACCAAGCTCAAATTAATTCTGTGAGTCTTATCCTCTTCAGGGTCTTGGACCCTTTGAAGAATCTGACAAAAGCTAAGAAATGTCTCCTCAGAAAACTACACATTAAAAAAAAAGAAAATGCACATATACTACCATTAAGTTATGAGAGTTATTTCAGGTGGCGCACAGACCCCTTGAAGCCTGTTCTTGGACCCAAGGTTAAAAAACTCTGACTGTTTCCAGAGATTATATTGTATCCATGTCAAATAGGTAGATACTGTTTTCCTCTCCTATAATAAAATATCTAAGTAAACATTAATGGTATTAATTCTTACTGTGATGGGACACAACGGTGACATGCTAATTTATATCTGCAGCCTACCAAAAGTTAATAGGAAGGCAAGAATGGAGGTAGGTGTAAAAGTGAACATGCCTTCTCACCATCAGCCATTCAAGAGAAATATGATGATGCAGGTTTGGGGGAAAAAAAATTCCAGAGTAAGGCAGCTTATTCTAGGTAAGAAATTCTTAGAAAATAATAAAAAAAAAACCAACCAGTACAGAAAAAAATCTGTCTCAGAGGAAGATAACTTGGAATGCTTTGAAAGACTGCTGATAGAATATGATTTTTCCCCAAGATATTTTATTTCAGTGGAGAATATCCCCTAAAGGAAACACATATGACAAAAGAGACACTATTAAAGTTATTCTAGCAGGAATTCCTTGGCAGTCCACTAGTTAGTTAGGCCTGAGTGGTTTAACTACTGAGGGCCCAGGTTCAGTCCTTGACTGGGGAACTAAGATCCCATAGGCTGCAGGGCACAGCCAAATAAATAAATGAATTATATACATAATGAATGAAAAATACATGTGCATATATTTCTAGCACTGTCTCATATTAGTGCAACGTTTCCCGGTGTGATAGGGAAGAACAAATCTGACATCTTATTGGATCTATTTCTTCTCCTTTAACTCTTGGTAATCTATTGTTTTTTGCCAGAAGTTTAGAATGTTGCCAATAGCCTAAAACATACAGGAGAGCCTAATCTCAAGACTCTGATCTCTACAGGTAAAACACTTTTCTGTTCACATAGGGATAAAAAATAACATCTGTCTGGCTGGCGGTTTATAGGAACACTGTGACTGGCTACCTGGAAAGCTGCAAGAGCAAAGGATTTCCGCACCGAGAAGTTCCCAGCAACCAACTACAGGCACACTCCTTTCGGTAAAAAGAAGCCTGACCTCTAACTGGAGGAATGGTTCTTTGGAACACTAGTCCATCACCTCTTCAGTTGTTGGCTTTCTGAATAAAGTCACTCACTATTTCTTGCCCCAAGAACTCATTTCCCAAGCCATACTGCTACCGCTTGTACTCAAAGATTCTTCCTGGCAAGTCTACCAGGCATCAGAGCTAGGACAAGAGAGATCAATGAATTCTGACTGCTAAATTAAAGCTTCTGTTCAACGTTCATTATAGGAAAAAACACTAATTTTTGAAAAACCATGTTTTCCTTAAATTAAAATTTAGCTTCCTTCCCCCTGCCCTCTCCGCCCCCCACCCCCCCACCCCCACCGGAGCACAATCACTTCTGTAATAGAGAAGAAAGAGAGGAAAAAAGAAAGGAGTAAAATTTGTTGTATTCCTACCACCTACCCACTCCCACCCCCACCACCAACGTTATACTAAACCATGACCTATTCTGACTTTTGAACTTTACATGGAAGACAATAGGAAAAAAATCAAATGGTGAAGTTAGGCAAAATAAACTAGAGGAGATATTTATTCTGGATATTTTTTTACACACTCCGAAGCACTGGAACAAAATGAAAACTCTCCAGCAAAATATACAGTTTTATGCAAAATTTTATACAGGTACATGGCAACTGTCATTTTAAGACAGCTGTAGAACATCTGTTTCATCACCATAGGTAAGTGTTTCTGAAGCAGAATTTTTGCTCATAAGTTTCTGCACACACACATTTACTCTTGGAGGCTGTCAGGGAAGGTAAGCCATATTTTCAAGCAACAAAGACCTGTCATGATTTACTAGGGAATCCCTAGGTTTTCCCCAGGTAAGCAGCTGAAAGAGGACAAAAAGGCTGTAGGCATCAAAATCCACAAAATTATAATTAATCAAGAGGGTAAGTGATATAACAAAAAAAAATCTCCTGAATTAAATAGTTTACTTTAGGTTAATTTGAAATCTTTCTCTGGCTAGCAAAAATATGAACTTTGGTTGACATAAGACCTATTAGGTCAGTTTTAAACTAGAGTTCAACTGTAAGACTAATAAGACAAACCATTGCATCTTACAAAACATTTAATTATATGATCAAAGAAGTCACATGACCTTGCTTCTCATTTTGGCTCTTTACAGTGCTGATGCAATGCTATAGGTATAAACTCTAACTGGAATGACAAAGAACTCCAGAACAATTTTTTTTTTTAGCTACTGAAGCAAAAGGAACCTAGTGATTACTTTGTAAACTGTTGAAGAAAATAAACCCTAATGACTGATTTTAGATTAAGAAGTCACAAATGGACATAAAGTCTTTTCCTCAGGAAACTAAACTTTGCAGTTTTCTAATCAGCAGAGTTTCTACAAAATTCCATTCCTCTTTTAATTTGGGTTGAACAGGAGAGAGGAAATCAACTCTGTTACCTGCTATAAATCCTTCTGAGACCTGACTTAAGAAAACCTTTTCATGCCCACAGTAGAAAAAAGAAAAATCTAATCTTTGGTGCTTCATAAACAGGGAAAAAAAACTCCATGAGGATTCAATAAATAGAATGCAAGTTGACAAAAATAAGTCCTTGCTGAAAAATCTTAAAGGAAAATGTTTCAGTTCATTCAATAATCACTTTTAAGATTTATCTGTACACTGTTAATACCTGCAGAAGAGAGAAACAGTGAACAAGAAAAACAATGCATGCATAAATTAAAAATACAACTGGTATGCTCTCCAATATCCAGGAACAACAGCATTCTTCCTGTTATTATAAAGTTCACATATTTTAAGGAAACTATTTACCTAAAAATCTATAACATAAAAGGCTCTTCAAAATGGTTGTTTGCCTTCATTCAAATTACAAAACCACAGCCACCCAATTCACTGGGTTTTCAAGATGCAGCAAACATAGAAAAAATATAATTATTTATTCAGGTAGTAGTTTTCCTAAAAAAATCAGTGTTTTCATAAGAGGATTTAATAGGTATGGCGATTACAAGAAAGTAAGAGAGTTCCAGAAAAATAACCACTTCTGCTTTACTGACTATGCCAAAGCATTTGACTGTGTGGATCACAACAAACAGGAAATTCTTCAAGAGATGGGAATACCAGACCACCTCACCCGCCTCCTGAGAAATCTGTATGCAGGTCAAGAAGTAACAGTTAAAACTAGACATGCAACAACAGACTGGTCCCAAATCTGGAAAGGAGTACGTCAAGGCTGTATATTGTCACTCTGATTATTTAACTTAGACACAGAGTACATCATGCAAAATGCTGGCCTGTGAAGCACATGCTGGAATCAAGATTGCCAGGAGAGATATCACTCTCAGATATGCAGATGACACACCCTTATGGCAGGAAGTGAAGAAGAACTAAAGAGCCTCTTGATGAGTTTTCAACATTCAGAAAACTAAGATCATGGCATCCGGTCCCATCACTTCATGGCAAATAGATGGGGAAACAGTGACAGACTGTATCTTTTTGGGCTCCCAAATCACTGCAGATGGTGACTGCAGCCATGAAATTAAAACACGCTTGCTCCTTGGAAGAAAAGTTATGACCAACCTAAATAGCATATTAAAAAGCAGAGACATTAGTTTGCCAACAAAAGTCCATCTAGTCAAAGCTATGGTTTTTCTAGTAGTTATGTATGGATGTGAGAGTTGGACTATAAAAAAAGCTGAGCAGCAAAGAATTGATGCTTTTGAACTATGTGTTGGAGAAGTCTCTTGAGAGTCCCTTGGACTGCTAGGAGATCAAACCAGTCCATCCCAAAGGCAATCAGTCCTGAATATTCATTGGAAGGATTGATGCAAAGCTGAAACTCCAATACTTTGGCCACCTTATGCAAAGAACTGACTCCTTGGAAAAGACCCTGATGCTGAAAAAGATGGAGGGCAGGAGGAGAAGGGGATGACAGAGGATTAGATGGTTGGATGGCATTACTGACTCAATGTACATGAGTTTGAACAAGCTCTGGGAGTTGGGGATGGACAGGGAAGCCTAGTGTGCTGCAGTCCATGGGGTCGCTAAGAGTCAGACACAACTGAGCAACTGAACTGAATCACAAGATACTGTTAATTCCTAAAATCTCTTGTGAAGTTGCCCAGTCTTGTGCGACTCTTTGCGACTCCATCGACTGTAGACTGCTAACCTCCTCTCTCCATGGGAATTTCCAGGCAAGAATACTGAGTGGGTTGCCATTTCCTTCTCCAGGGGATCTTCCCAACCCAGGGATAGAACTCAGGTCTCCTGCACTGCAGGGAGACTCTTTACCATCTGAGCTACCAAGGAAATCCTTAAAATCTCTTATGTACAGTCAATTAAAATATCAAATGCTCCAATGTTAATGAAAATGACTAAATCTGTCACTTTTAAAAAATCTGTCCTACAGTCAAAGGGAAAAATAATCTTGAGCTGTATTTTGACAAACACACACTACCTTTCCTCTCCACATGGCTAATGATGATGAACGGGGGTGGGGGTCAGCGGGCGGGGGTGGGGGGGGTGGGGGAGCCCTAAGAGATGGCAGGGAGGAAGTCATATAAAGGCAAAAAGTTTCCATCTCCAAATATGGTAAAGAGCAGAATCTGAAAACTGTGACTAAAACAATTTAAGAAATCTCAAGCTGTTGTAAGATTCAGAACTTTTTAATGATGTATTTTTTTTGAAAATTGTTCAGATATGATTTTTTTTTACTTTTTATTAAAGAATATTACAAAATAGTTATTTCAAATGCATTTTTAAAAAGTATCCCTTGGTTCAAAGGAAATATAATTTCCCCCCAAAGGAATGATCCATAAATAAAGAGAAGCCTATATTCACAAGAATCTTCAAGGCCCTAAACAAAAGAACACATTCATAAGAGCACTGAGACAGATTATTGAATGTATGACTTCTCATGAATGAGATATGAATGTAGAACTTCTCAATAAAAATATAATCCTCGTAGAGGCCACTTAAATTGAGGTTTTTAAAAAACTTGCAGGACTTCACTGGTGGGCCAGTGGTTAAGAATCTGCCTACCAATGCAGGGGATACAGGTTCAATCCCTGATCCAGGAAGATATCACATGCCACGGGGCAACTAAGCCCACGCACCACAACTAGAGAGCAGCCCCAGCTTGCCACATCTAGAGAAAAGCAACGAAGACCCAGCACAGCCAAAAATAAACAAAACTGGAAAAAAAAATGCAAATTGCCAGACTATCAATTACTCCTTCTTAACTAACTAAAGAAAAATTAGCTAAGGCTAATTTGTAGGAACAAAACAGTGTATTTCCTCTTATCCAACTAAAATGGTAGCAACGGATAGCCACCTATATTTAAAAACAATTGAAAATGCTACATTTTCCTACATAACATGCATGCACCTCTCATGAAACAAGCAACAACCAGTAACTAGCCCTTGCCCAAATCTGTCCTTGATCCTTTAATACTGCACACACTGCCAACACTGTGCTAGGTCTATACTGACTAGCTTTTACAGAAGGAATCTGTTTACTGATCAAGTAATTTAGGATTTATTTATACCATAAAAGTTGTGGAGGAGGCAAGTTTCTCACATTAAATTACAATGAATACTAATTAATCCCTGAAGAACATTTTGACATTAAGTGTAAATGTAAAACCGTGCAGCTAAAATAGTATTTAGGAAAGTTTAACAGAATACAGACATCAGGATAAGAACCATGAAGGGTCATAGTAACCCACAGAAGTCTGTGAGCTGCAGTTACCCTTCCAACAGGGCTATCTTTCAGTCCTAACAGCTCTGAACAATTGGCATTCCATGTAAATCACCATCTCTGTTGCAAAAACAAGTTAAAACACATTCCTAGTCAGTATGTCAGTAGCGTTCTCTAAAAACTGCCATATTTCTTTTATAGTTTACCCAAACCACCATACACATTTGTGTTTTGCTACTACTCCCAGTGTTTGGGAGTTAAAAAACATTCCCTCTTCCTTCCTAATTTTTGCTAACAAGATTTTATCTTTCCTTTGATAACACCATCATGCAGAGAAGCACATACACAAAACTCTTAGCCATACCTGAAACTGCTTCAGAGCAAGTCTCCAACAGCAGATATTCTACCTGTTCACCATAAAGTTCAAACTTCTGGTATGTCTTCAGGTTCTCCCTGCTTAATGCCAACAGACTTAGTAGACAAAGACTCACACAGTTCCTTGACACATTGTTGACATGCAGATGTAAATAACTGTAACAACGACACCCCAGGAAATGACTGAGCACTCTATACATCTTATGACCCTCACTAAACAAGCACAGGGCAACCTGTTCATCTTCCTCAGTATTAACACAGTCAACACTAAGAGGAAGAGACCCTCCAGGACCTTCATCCTGCTTAGAATCATCTCAGTTTGAACATCCTAACACTTCAGGAAAAGGATTTTTAGAATTTACCCCAGACTCTTAGGATAAGAAAACATCTTAAGAATCACACAGAAATCCTATAGATAATATGCTAGCCAATAAGGTCTTAGCCACAAACTAAGACCAGTAACTAGTCAGAATTCAAATGTACTGTAAATGTAAAATACACATGAAATTTCACAGACTCAGTATGAAAGAATGTAAAATATCTCATTGTTAACTTTTAAAACAGATCACTTGTTGAAATGATACATACAGGATTAAATAAAACAGGTTGAAATTAATCCTATTTCTTTTTTACTTTGGTAATGTGACTAAAAAACTTAAAATTGCTCGTGTACTAATGCCTTGTATTTCTATTGGACAGTACTACTGTAGACTCACAGCCTTAATTCTGACAACAAACTTTTACCACCTGGCATTTCCCAATCACAACGGTAACATAGAAGTCAAAAGAAAAGAAGCATTTTGGCTTCTTTATCAGTTAAATTGAGATAATAATAGAAAAAACTTTAAAATAGTCAGTAGAATCATTTTGCCTGACACCAAAGAGATATTTTCAAAAAGGCAAAAATAGTACCAGCTGCAAAAACTATACTTCTTAAGAAAATAATATGGGGAATAAACAACCAAGGTTTTTCTAATAAAGGAGGTTTAAATGCTGATTATAAGGTTCATCTTTAAAGTAAAATAGACATTTCTTTCATTTCTAGCAACTGGGATCTCAGAAAAATAAAAATGCAATATTCTGTCTCTTGTGTTGTTTAAGCACCTACAACCTCAAACAAACCACTATTAACACTATAAAAGGGGAGATACTTATCATAACCTAATACTCTTTTCCAAAATCAGAAGAGAATAACACCACTCAAAAGCAAAATTTAAAGTGACATCAATTTCTCTAGGGCTGATATTATGAAGAAACCAAATTTTAAGATAAGTATTTTTATCACAATTTTTAAAAGCATATTTTAAAAGTGAGAAATTGAACCATTCACTGTGCGTGAACTATTTCTTCTTTTACTGTAACACATCTTTCAGCTTTGATTTTAACAATATTTAGACCTCCAGAGCTTGTGTATTTCTGAATCTACAAAAATATTTTTATAAGGAGAGAGGGGACAGCTCAGTAAAAGGATGGGGGGGCAGGTCTGTTCACTCAGGTATTCAGAGGGTGCAAGAATAATAACTTCTAGAGAACTGTCAATGGCAAAATCGCATTTTAAAAAGAATTTTTAAAAATTAAGACCAAAGGGTCCCCAGGGCTCCACAAGAGTTGAGAAGATACTTTCTGTGCTGTCCTAACAAATTTATAATCGGAAAAAGATCACAGTTGGCCATCAATTCCTTCTCCATTTGATATTCACCAGCTGAGTAAACCCTCAGACTTCTATTTGCTAAGTGATACATTCCTTAGAAACCTTTTCCTTGTGTATTTAAAATGCCAAGGTCAATTACGCGGCCAGTAAAGTATGCAGAAAGGATGGTGCATATTTTAAAATAGGAAGTTGGATGCCTGCAGCTTCCTGCCTTGGTAGAAAGAGTGATGCTGGTAAAGCTCTTGAGTATAATCCTTAAACACTGAAATCACTCTCAGAGAATTGAGGCTTCTAACACTGCCTAAGAGGTTAAAAAGACTGCCAAATTTTCCATTAGGGCATCCTATTTTTAGAGTCTTTGGAATCTCTCTTTTAAATTGCATTCCACAGTAAGATGTGTTGGACTAAGTTTACAAAAGCAACAACATAAGCATTCTAAGACCTTAATGTTTCCAAGCTTAGGAAGAAATGCTAAGCTTTTACATTTTTCTTTTTTAAATCTTAACTTTACACCTTTAACAACACGCAAATAAAAATAAAAACAAAGGTAAATATTGGCCCAGAGAGAGGAATGGAAGGGAGGCACTAGGTGCTTCTTGACAGCCTAAGTGGTGAGGCGAGGGGGGGAACAGGTATGAAGGAAAATACAAATCACCCGCAGAGGTGGAGAGACTGGGCAACAGAATGAAAAGGAACAGAAGCGCAGAGGAAGCCGCAGGCTCCGCGGGCAGCCGGGCGACGGAGGACCTCCGGCGCGAGTGCCCTAGAGAGGGAGAAATGGGCGCGCGGCGCAGGGAGAGGCCACGGCGGCGAGAGAAAAAGAGGAAAACAGGGGAGCGGAGAAGGGGCGGAGGTGAGGGAACGGGGCTCCCCCGCACCCGGGGGGCAGAGGCGGCGCTGCCAGAGGAGGACAGCGCCGGGGAAGGAACGAGAGGGGTCCCAAAGGCTTTCCCCTCGGCCGCCAGCCGGCCGGTCTCTTGTATCTCGCTCTTCCTCTCCTTACCTGGGAACAGGAGACGCAAGGAGGGCTACCGCCGGGCGCCGAATCTGTTTCCAGCCCCGCTCGCTGACATGGCGGCCGACGAGCTGTCACAGAGGTTGCTCAGGTCTCCCGCCGGTCGGGTGGAGGAGACACCTCTCGCCTTCCCGCCCCGCCTCCTGCTCAACCCTCCCGGCAGGCGGGAGGGCGGCCGGCGGCCAGCGACCGCGGAGCATAGAGCGCGGACGGCTAGAGAGGAGGCACAGAGGGCAGACGACCATAGAGTCCGAGTTCAGACACCGCCTAGACGGGCCTTCTCTCTCCGCGGCCGTCCACGCTCAATCCTCCGGCGTCTGCGCCGGCAAGGAAACGGAAGTGACGGCAAAGGCAAGACGGAGAGGTCATTCGCAGGCACAGCGTGGAGTGTTTACTTCCGCCGGCCTAGTCCTGGAGTAGGGCTAAGTGGCACGTGGGGTGTGCCCTGTGTGGAGTTCGTCGACAATGTAACGATCCTGGGCGACCCTGGGACAGGCCTTAGAGGGTGAGAATGTGGGTCCCAGGGGCGGGAATTCCCTCTCGGCTGACGCTTTCAGCCTTTACCCGCGCTGGGCGATTTTGCGTTTTGAATTCCGGAGTGGCGAGGTGGAAGGACGTCCCGGCAGAGAACTGTCGTGGCTTGTATGACTTCCATCCGCAACTGAAGCCCGATGTGGGATTTGGGAAATTGTCCTCTCGCCTGTACAAGTCCCGCTCCGAGACCAAGCGATACGTAACCAGTCCGAGAGTGGCTGAGACCGTGGTGCGCAAGCTGCGGGGAAAACGAAAAGCTGGCCAGCTAATCCTGGAGTGCAATCCAGGTGAGTCCCTCGCGGACTGCATTTTCACGTCTGCGTACTGTCATGACTCCTTCGTTTAAGGAACTTTTATGGCCTGTGTTAATCCTGACTTCACATATTTCTGTATCAATTTTCACTTTACAAAATATTTTGATAAAACATGCTCTTAGATTTCACTGTCTTTCCAGAAGAACTTTTCATCTCGTTAGTGCATTTTCCGTAGACCGTATGGGAACACAAGATTTATAGACTTACTGAAGAATAATGTTTTAAAGCACCATTTCCTATCATGAGCAATCAAGTTCTGTTTAGGTTTCGCAATATCTTTGCTATTAAAATATCCGGATAGTCCATAAGTAACTGGTAAGCTAGAGGCAACCTTTTTTGTGTGTTTTTTTCTTGAGAGGTAGTGGAACATTGTAATTAAGAGAGCAGGTTTTTCACTCTTTCCCTGACAGAATGCTTTCAGAGCCATGCAGCACCACATACCAGTTGTGATGTTGGAGTAAAGTGACTGTCTAATCCCAGATTTCCTTATATGTAAATAAGGAGTGTAATATCTACTTTGGGAATGTTGTGAGAATTAAAATTAGATCATACAGGTAAAACATCTAATTTCTTTGATATTGAAAAGGGTTTGGTGTTTCTTTTGCAAATAAACTTTTCGTTCTTTTAATGTGTTAGGTCCTGGAGTACTCACCCGAGCATTGCTTGAAAGTGGTGCCAGAGTCATTGCCCTTGAAAGTGACAAACATTTTCTTCCAGGATTGAAGGTATATTTTTGTTTTTTAAAATAATTTATTGTTCAGTCAGCTACATTCCAGTGTTTTAGGGAAGTAAAATTAAGCACACAGATTATTTTTAAACAATCACTCTTACAGGCTATTCCATGAATATCTCCTTACCCTCAGTGGATGGAACAGAGTAAGTATCAATGATTGCTGACTGACTGAAAGATAGGATTCAAACTTTTTTTTTCTAATTCTAGCTCTGCTACACACGGGTGACTTTGAACAAAATGTATAGCTGGTGTCTCTAGGCTTGTTTCCTCATCACTAGTGGACTGTCCTGTGCCTCTTTCTTACAAGGGGCTTGGAAGGGAGCTTAGAATCTAGTTGCTAATATTAGGTTAATGGAACTATGCTAACCCTGGACTTAAGGACTCAGAGGCTGGAGAAGTTTGATGTATTCTTATAAAACTTCATGGAGTAAAGTATTATCCAAATGGATATTTTAGTGAATTCAGCTTCATGTATGGCTGACAAGTTCAGTAAACGGTAAAGTGGAAATTCCTGGCCTCATTGCCAGCCTCTTTTTCTTTATTTCTTTCCTTTCCTTCCTTCTTTTATAAGTCATTTGATTCAACTCAGGAAAATAAAATGTACAACACATTAGATGGTTGTTTTTCTACAACTGAAAAAAATCAAGGTTATAATCAGGTTATTTAATTGATGTTAAATATGCTGAAATTCCAAAATCATGATGAGAAAAAGGACACTTAAAATTATTCAGAGATTCAAGATCTTGAATGTGACTTAGTAAACAAAGCCATCTGTCATTTCAACCTGGAAATTAAAAACAAGATAGCTTTTATTTTGGTATTTAGAGGGGTGCCTACTTTTGAAGATTAATCTACACATTCAGAGTTTTTCCAAGAGAATGCACTGGTCATAGCAAGCACCCTCTTCCAACAACACAAGAGAAGTCTCTACACATGGACATCACCAGATGGTCAATGCTGAAATCAGATTGATTATATTCTTTGCAGCCAAAGATGGAGAAGCTCTATACAGTCAGCAAGAACAAGACCGGGAGCTGACTGTGGCTCAGATCATGAACTCCTTATTGCAAAATTCAAACTTAAATTGAAGAAAGTAGGTGAAATCACTAGACCATGCAGGTATGAACTAAATCAAATCCCTTATGATTATACAGTGGAAGTGACAGATTCAAGGGATTAGATCTGATAGAGTGCCTGAAGAACTATGAACAGAGGCATGACATTGTACAGGAGGCAGTGATCAAGACCATCCCCAAGAAAAAGAAATGCAAAGAGGCAAAATGGCTATCCGAGAAGGCCTTACAAATAGTTGAGAAAAGAAGAGAAGCTAATGGCAAAGAAGAAAAGGAAAGATATACCCGTTTGAATCACTGAAGTGAACTGAAGTACAGATGGCATTGACATGTCCTGTTTACAGTTTGTTATCCTGTAGCACAATGGTTTTCTATAAGGTCAAAGTAAGTCTTAAAAAAATTGAATCAATGAAAAAAGGATAATTAGGGTCTGGAGAATGCCTCACACACAGTATTTCTTGAGAGAATGTAGAACTACCCTTGAAAATGTTTCTGAAACTGTTAATAGAAGTGCAAAATTTAAACGTCTTAACTCTCCATTCCCTCCTCCCCTTAGCAATAACTTGAGCCCAGCCTTTAACTCGTTATAAAGTGCAGCCAAAAATGGAGAAGCTCTATACAGTCAGCAAAAACAAGACCAGGAGCTGACTGTGGCTCAGGTCATAAACTCCTTATTGCCAAATTCAGACTTAATTGAAGAAAGTAGGGAAAAATCACTAGACCATTCAGATATGACCTAAATCAGATCGCTAATGACAACACAGTGGAAGTGACAAATAGATCCAAGGAATTAGATCTGATAGAATGCCTGAAGAACTGTGGATGGAGGTTTGTGACATTATACAGGAGGCAGTGATCAAGACCATCCCCAAGAAAAAGAAATGCAAAAAGGCAAAATGGTGGTCTCAGGAGGCCTTACAAATAGCTGTGAAAAGAAGAGAAGCGAAGGTAAAGGAGAAAAGGAAAGTTATGCCCATTTGAATGCAGAGTTCCAAAGAATAGCAAGAAGAGATAAGAAAGCCTTCCTAAATGATCAATGCAAAGAAATAGAGGAAAACAATAGAATGGGAAAGACTAGAGATCTCTTCAAGAGAATTAGGGATATCAAGGAAACATTTCATGTAAAGATGGGCACAATACAGGACAGAAATGGTGTGGACCTAACAGAAGCAGAAAATATTAAGAAGAGGTGGCAAGAATACACAGAACTACAAAAAAGATCTTCATGACCCAGATAACCACATTGGTGTGATCACTCACTTAAAGCCAGACATCCTGGAATGCAAAGTCAAGAGGGCCTTAGGAAGCATCACTACAAACAAAACTAGTGGAGGTGATGGAATTCCAGTTGAGCTGTTTCAAATCCTAAAAGATGATGCTCCGAAAGTGCTACACTCAATATGCCAGCAAATTTGGGAAACTCAGCAGTGGCCACAGGATTGGAAAAGGTTAGTTTTCATTCCAATCCCAAAGGCAATGCGAAAGAATGCTCAAACTACTGCACAATTGCACTCATCTCACGCTAGTAAAGTAATGCTCAAAATTCTCCAAGCCAGCCTTCAACAGTATGTGAACCGTGAACTTCAGATGTTCAAGCTGGATTTAGAAAAGGCAGAGAAACCAGAGTTCAAATTGCCAACATCCATTGGATCATCAAAAAAGCAAGAGGGTTCCAGAAAAACATCTATTGCTGCTTTATTGACTAAGCAAAAGCCTTTGACTGTGTGGATCACAACAAATTGTGGAAAATTCTTAAAGAGATGGGAATTTCAGACCAACTGACCTGCCTCTTGGTAAATTGTATGCAGGTCAGGAAGCAACAGTTAGAACTGGACATGGAACAACAGACTGGTTCCAAATTGGGAAAGAAGTACATTAAGGCTGTATATTGTCAGCCTGCTTATTTAACTTCTCTGCAGTGTCCATCATGAGAAACACTGGGCTGGATGCAGCACAAGCTGGAATCAAGTTTGCTGGTAGAAAATCAGTAACCTCATATGCAGATGACACCACCCTTATGGCAGAAAGTGAAGAACTAAGGAGTCCCTTGATGAAAGTGAAAGAGGAGAGTGAAAAAAGTTGGCTTAAAACTCAACATTCAGAAAACTAAGATCATGGCATCTGGTCCCATCACTTCATGGCAAATAGATGGGGAAGCATTGACAGACTAACTTTTTGAGCTCCATAATCACTGCAGATGGTGATTACAGCCAAGAAATTAAAAGATGCTTGCTCCTTGGAAGAAAAGTTATGACCAAACTAGACAGCATATTAAAAAGCAAAGAATTACTTTGCCAACAAAGGTCCATCTAGTCAAAGCTATGATTTTTCTAGTAGTCATGTGTGGATTTGAGAGTTGGGCTATAAAAAAACCTGAGTGCCAAGAATTGATGCTTTTAAACTATGTGTTCGAGAAGACTCTTAATGAAGAGTCCCTTGGAGAGCAAGGAGATCCAACTAGTCCATTCTAAAGGAAATCAGTCCTGAATATTGATTGGAAGGACTGATGCTGAAGCTGAAACTCCAATACTTTGGCCATCTGATTTGAAGAACTGACTCAGTAGAAAAGACCCTGATACTGCAAAAGATTGAAGGCGGGAGGAGAAGGGGAAGACAGTATGAGATGTTTGGATGGCATCACTGACTCTATGGACATCAGTTTGAGTAAACTCTGTGAGTTGTTGATGGACAGGGAGGCCTGGTGTGCTGCAGTCCATGGGGTCGCAAAGAGTTAGTTGGACATGACTGACTGAACTGAACTGAAAGTGAAGAGCCATTCAAAGTTTTGAGTGAATTCATATATATGTGCCAGAATAAAAGAGAAGTAATTAAATAGAACCTTTGCAACCCTAAATCAGGGCCTTAAGTGGTGCTCTTAGCAAGCAGTGCTTTTAGCCACCTAAAGGCTCTCAGTTGTACTAAAAACTAAAAGGATTTTCAAGGTTAATGCTTGACTCAGCATGTTTACCTAAATTTAAAATCCTCTCTGCTAGTCCACTTCCCTGATAAAATTCCTCAGATTCCACATTAACAGTGTTTCAAATAGGAACAGTTTGTTTTCCTATTTGGATGTGCCAGAGATACACATGTTGCAAATTGTGTTCTATGTCACAACTTTTGTAAATCAACTAGTTTTTTTTTTAATAGATGGAGTTATATCTCATTTGAATTGTGAAGACTATTGTTGCAGAAATAGCTGTGTATGTTCAGTAGAAGAGACATCATCATTTGTGGTGGTGGTTCAGTTGCTCAGGTGTGTCCACTCTTTGCGACCCCTTGGACTGCAGCACGCCAGGCTCCTCTGTCCTTCACTATCTCCCAGAGTTTAATCAAACTGTTGTCCATTGAGTCAGTGATGTCATCCAACCATCTCATCCTCTGTCTCCCCCTTCTCTTCCTGCCCTCAGTCTTTCCCAGCATCAGGGTCTTTTCCATTGAGTCGGTTCTTCACAACAGGTGGCCAGAGTGTTGCAGCTTCAGCTTCAACATCAGTCCTTCCAATAAATATTTAGAGTTGATTTCGTTTAGGATTGACTGGTTTGATCTCCTTACTGTCCAAGGGACTCTCAAGAGTCTTCTCCAGTACCACAATTCAAAAGCATCTTTTCTTCGGTGCTCAGCCTTCTTTATGGGCCAATTCTCATATCCGTACATGACTACAGCAAAAACAATAGCTTTGACTAGACGGATTTTGTCAGCAAAGTGATGTCTCTGCTTTTTAATATGTTATCTAGGTTGGTCACAGCTTTTCTTCTAAGGAGCAGTTTTCTTTTATTTTTATGGATGCAATCATAGTCCACAGTGATTTTGGAGCCCAAGAAAATAAAGTCTGCCACTGTTTCCATTGTTTCCCCATCTCTTTGCCATGAAATTATGGGACTGGATACACTCTCCTCTCTCACTTTCATCAAGAGGCTCTTCAGTTCCTCTTTACTGTCTGCCGGAAGGGTGGTGTCATCTGCATATCTGAGGTTATTAATATTTCTCCCAGCAGTCTTGATTCCAGCTTGCGCTTCATCCAGCCCAACATTTTGCATGATACACTCTGCATCGAAGTTAAGTAAGCAGGGTGACAATATACGCCTTGATGTACTCCTTTCCCAGTTTGGAAACAGTCTGTTGTTCCATGTCCGCTTCTAACTGTTGGTTCCTGACCTGCATACAGATTTCTCAAGAGGCAGGCCAGGTGGTCTGGTAGTCCCATCTCTTTCAGAATTTTCCGCATTTTGTTGTGATCCACAGTCAAAGGGTTTAGTGTAGTCAATGAAGCAGAAGTAGATGTTTTTCTGTAATATCCTCACTTTTTCTGTGATTCAGCGAATCCTGGCAGTTTGATCTCTGGTTCCTCTGCCTTTTCTAAATCCAGCTTGAACGTCTGGAAATTCTCAGTTCACGTACTATTGAAGCCTCGATTGAAGGATTTTGAGCATTACCTTGCTAGCATGTGAGATGAGTGCAATTGTGCAGTAGTTTGAGCATTCTTTGGCGTTGTCCTTCTTTAGGATTGGAATGAAAACTGACCTTTTCCAGTCCTGTGGCCACTGCTGAGTTTTCCAAATTTGCTGGCATATTGAGTGCAACACTTTTAACAGCATCATCTTGTAGGATTTGAAAAAGCTCAGCTGGAATTCCATCACCGCCACTTGGTTTGTTCATAGTTAACACTTCCAAAGGCCCACTTCGTAAGGCTTTTGTGGTAAAAGCCTTATTTCAGTTCATTTATGTCCTCAGCCTGTACTTCAGTATCCAGGTCTACAACTTCCTACCTGCATCTCCACTTAAGTCACATAATAGGTGTCTCAAAATTATCATGACCAAAAATACATTGTTTCCACTCCCAGCTCTGTTCCTTTCCCTATCACTAGTTTTTTTTAGGGGTCCTCTTGAAAGTAATCATTAAATGCTAAATTTAGAAAGAGAGTCATACGTATAGGTTGAATTCAAACAGTTAAGAAAGCTTAATTTTGTGGTATATTTTTTTTAACTCATAACTTTAAATTGCATATTCACTGAAACCTTGTTAATACCTGTAGAATTTTCTGTGCATGAGAACCTTAGGGTGCACATCAAAACATTGCTTTCTTCTGTTTGATTTTTAGTAACTTCTAATTAAGTTTGTAGAGTCTAGCTAATACTTCTTTTCACTAGTAAGTTCTCCAGCACTGCCAGGTGAAAAACACACGGGCAGTAAAAAGATTGAGATATATTTTATGTCTTCTAGCAGGCAAAGAGCTTTCCTTCTGTTGCTGGCTCTGACTTTAGGAAAAGTAAAGGAAAAATTAAGAGGAAGCTAGAGAGTGAAACGCTAAAATTTCTGAACAAGTTCTCTCTGTCTCTAGTCCTTACGAGACAGTGTGAATGGAAGACTAGAAGTGATATATTGTGACTTCTTTAAACTGGACCCTAGAAATCGTGGCACAGTGACACCGCCCGTTATGACTTCAGATACGCTTTTTCAGTATTTGGGAGTGAAAGAACATCCTTGGAAAAAAGGTGATTTTTGTCTTTCAGTAGAGACATATCTTATAGTTTGTCAGTTTTCTTTAGCAGTATACCAGGCTTGTTGGGATTTGTGTAAATATTTACATAGTATAGTTTATGGGCAGTTGCTCTTAAATTGATTATGGCTTTTCCGTCACCTGGATTCAATCAGAGCAGTTTTGTAGGGGCTAAGTTCTAGATCATGGAATGATGCTAAAGGCTTAGTTTTCATTGAAGTAACTTTAATATAGTTTGTTAACTTAATTTGACTCAGTAAAGTATACTCATAGGAAAAAAATGTTAATGATTTATTTAAATAATTTGCTTGTATTCTTAACAGGTTTACCTTTCAAAGTAGTTGGGATCTTACCAGTTAAAACTGAGAGAAACACACTTTGGAAAATTTTACATGACCTGTATTCCTGTTCTTCTGTATATAAATATGGACGAGCAGAACTAAATTTGTTTGTTTCTGAAAAGGAATGCCGGGTAGGTTGTTACAAGTACCTGATTAAGTTTTTGTTTTGAAAGAGTTCTGTGATTTTTATCAGATTAGTCTTAATCTGCATGATTTTAATTTGGGCTCATGACATTTAAGAGTACCGAGGTTTTTAAATTTCTGTAGAGCACTCCTTAGGTTTTATTTTTTAAAAGGTTTTTTGTGTGATAAAATATACGTAACTAAAGTTTACCATTGTGACTATTTTTAAGTGTACAGTTGCATGGCAGTAAGTACATTCGCGTTGTGTACAGCTATTACTAGCATCCATCTCTTCACAGAACTTTTTCATCATTCCATTCTAAAACTGTATCCACTAAACAACTAATTCCCCTTCCCCCATCTCCTGGACCCCTAGTAACTGTTGTTTTATTTTCTGCCTCTGTGAATTTGACTACTCTGTGTTCCTCATGTAAATGGAATCGTACAGTATTCCACTTGGTGTCTGGCTTATTTCACTTACTTATTCCACTTTTTAGGGTTCATCCAAATTGTAGCATGTGTCAGAATGTCATTCCTTGTTAAGGCTGAATAATAACTCCATTGTGTATTTACACCACCATCTTTCAATGGATATAACGGACATGTAGCACTGTATAAGGTATATAGTATAATGTTTTGACTTATATACATAATGAAATGATTGTCATAATAAGTTTGGTAAGCATCCATCATCTCATACAGATAGAAATTTAAAAAAAAATAACTTTTCCTTGTGAAGAGAAATCTTGGGATGTATGAATTTGTTTCTTGAAGTGTAATTAATCTAAACACTATGTTAGTTTCTGATATATATAACATGGTGATTTAAATTGTCCATGTATTAGAAAATGATCACCATGGTAAGTCTAGTTAGCATCTGTCATCACACAGAGATGTATCACTGAGTATATTTCCCAGACTGTACCTTTCATCCCTCTGATAAATTTATTTTGTAACTGAGAGCATGTGCCTGCTAATTTCTTTTTCCTATTTCATATATTCCCATACCCCCTCACCTCTGGCAAGCTTCCATTCTGTCTGTAATTCTGTTTCTGTTTTGTGTTTGTTATTTGTTTTTTAGATTCCACATATGAATAAAATTATACAGTATTTGTCTTTCTTTGTCTGACTTATTTGATATAACTTAATACTCTGTAGATCCATCCTTTGTTGTAAAAAATGACAAGAGATCATTCTTTTTTAATGCTGAGTTATATTTTGTGTGTCTGTGTGTAATGTATATATATATACGTGTCTATATATATATATACACATATTTTTAAAGAACATATCCATCTTTATCCGTCGTCTTTACCCACTGAACTGTCAGTGGGCACTTAGATTATATTTTTTTCTTGGCTGTTCTGAATGATGCTGTAGTGAACATACAGTTGTAGACTTTTTATTCTCTGAAATCTGAGGGCCTCTTAAAGTCCTTGAAAGTTATGTTTCTTTGCTGCTCAGAATGCTTCATGTTATTCATGTTTTAATCCAAGATAACTGGAAATGCTTATTTGTTTAAGAGCTACAGATTGGGATGGGGATTGTGGGGGACCAGGGTCCAGAGATGAAAAGATGATTTGCTCACCCAGATCCAAATAGTAAATAAATGGTGACTGTCCCTGGAAAGAGAAGAACTTCCAGATGGCTCAGTGGTAAAGAATCCACCTGCCAGTGCAAGAGCCACAGGAGACGTGAATTCAGTCCCTGGGTCAGGAACATCCCCTGGAGTAGGACATGTCAACCACTCAGGTGTTCCTGCCAGGATAATTCCATGCACAGTGGAGCCTGGTAGACTACATTCAGTCCATACTTAGCCCATCAGCTCGTATATTTAATGTACATGATGATATATTTCAGTGTGAAAGTTTAAGGAGACTTGAAATGGTTAAGATTTTGCATTTAATTCTTATTTTTTTTCATTTCTAGACACTATTAAGATATTACTATTACCATTTCTAGATACTATTAAGATCTGACAGTTGATTTTGGTGTATTTTCCTTTTACTAGAAACTAACGGCAAATCCCCAAACTCCAGGCTTATATCAGTCATTAAGTGTGCTCGGTCAAACAGCTTGTGCGATCAAGGTCCTGTGTACGGTGAGTAAAATCCGTCTAAATTTCAACAAAGAGCTTCATTGTTTTTCAAAGAGGCTGCATTTCTGTAACCAGTAAATGAAGAAAAATTAAATTTCTTTTTTCCCAAGTATTTAAGATAATAGAGCACTGTGCTGATGTTTTGTGTCACAAATATGTATTTCATTGTAAAAGTTTTTATTCTTTTACAGTGGAGATTTTACCTTTTTAAAAAATTTGATAGCTAATAGTCAATTACAAAAAATTTTTCCCTTCTATCTAAACATTTTTCTTGTTTTTAATGGCTATTTAATACCTCATTTTAGAGCATTCTCCTTTTTAGTTGATTTCCTTAGGCAAGATCAGAGCTGTCTAATAGAAACATAATACAAGCCACATATGTAATTTTACATTTTTAAACAGTAACGTTATGAAAAGTCAAAAAAGGTTATTGTATAATTTACATTCTTCCTTGTGTAATAAAATTCCAGTGTGTATTTTACACTTAAAATCAATTCATACTGGATGCATTTTATGTGTGCAGGAGCTACATATGACTTGTGGCTACCATTTTGTGTGTGTGTGTGTGTCTGCCATTTTTAAAAGAGGCCTAAAGTATAAGAAAAAAATGATAAATACCATTTCTTTCCTAGCATAGTTTGCCCATTCTGTTTTTTATTATGGTAGATTATCCATCAAGTTATTGTTAGAAGGAATATGTGTGTGAATATTCTACGAACCCTTGTTCTTCCAAAGATATATTTGCTTAATTTTAAAGTCGCGTACAGTGTTTCTCCATGTAGTCTGGTCATTGCTTTTGTCCACATTAAGATCTTCAGTACGTACTTGGCCGTTAGAATGTGGTCTCATCTGATTTTAGCTTTTGTTCTGATTCTGGCTTTTCCCTCCAGAGCATCCCAGGTTCTTAGTTTGGATCTCTCTGTACCTTGTCCTGCTTCTATTATGCTCTCATCCTTTTTCTGTATTCCCGGAAATCTTTTTCGCCTGTGACCTTCACGGCACTGACCCTGCCTTCTGCCCATACCATATAATGCAGTCTTGGTGCTGTCATTCTTGGTTTCCCTAAAATCCTCTCTTAACCCCACTGATCTCTTCTCATTCTGTTAGCTTTTCATCTCCGCTCTTCTCTCCTCCTGACTTTTGTTTCTTTTCTTCATAGAGACCCTCAGAGGACTTCAGCTTTCAGGATAGTTTTATTGTTTTTTGCAGTGTTTATTTTCAGAAGCCCTATGTTGACTTTTGCCGTTTATTAACCTCCAGAAAGGACAAGTTATTCCAGACCCAGCATTTTAAACAGTTTTCCATTATATTACTATGTCTGCTACTGGAGGGTCTGTTGTTAAACCCAGTTCCCAAAGTCTTGTAGGTTTTCCTCGCCTGTGGGTTTGGTAAGTAGAAATGAGGTCTTCTCTGTGCCTATTGCAGAGCCCTAAACTTCTGTAGATAGACCGGGTGTGGGAGCATGCTGTGCACTGCCCGCTGCGACTGTTGTTGCTCTGCCTTCCTCCTCTCAGTGACATTCGTGAAACTGCTGAGAATTTCACAGATGGGCAACAATTGCATTTTTCATTCTATGCCAGCAGCAACTGCAATTAGTAATAAATTAATCATTTTTGACAGTAGACTTGCACACCTTACACTCAATATTATGTCTTAGTCTTTTAAGTCTGTGTCAGATGCTGTTCTTTTGGAATTAAATGTATGTGTGTATGAAAGTGAAAATTGCTCAGTTGTGTCCAGCTCTTTGCAACCCCATGAAGCCCAACAGGCTCCTCTGTCCATGGGATTCTCCAGGCAAGAATACTGGAGTGGGTTGCCATTTCCTTCTCCAGGGGATTTTCCTGACCCAGGGATCGAACCCAGGTCTCCTGCATTGCAGGCTGATTCTCTACCATCTGAGCCACCAGGGAAGCCAAATATGTGTCTAATGTATGTACACATATACAATAAATTCTTGTGTATATATATGTATATACACACACACAATTTTTCAGTTGGGTCATCTTTTAAAATGGCTTCACATACAAAATTGTTTATACCAAAGTTAGACACAAACAAGTAATGATTCTTTTAAAAATTAACATAGTTTGTCTCCTTACATGTCCCAGCATATTCATATCAGTGACTTTTCCACTGAGGTAGAACAGAAACATCCTCAGTATTGATCTGATAGCCCCTAAACTGATTGTGCCTATAATAGAGAAATGCTTGCTAACGTAAGAATGTATTTACATAATTATATTAAGGGCAACCGTGTTTATCTAAGCAAGTAATAGAGTATTAGTATTGGGATAGACCTTTGACCCTCCTTTTATCTAAAAAGAAGAAAAATGTGTATGATTTAACTGTCACATATTTTTCTTAAATTTAGTTAGACTTGGCTTTAATTTATTCTGCTGTATAGGCAAGACATTTTTTAAGGTGGTAATGATGTGTGGCACTTTGTCCAAAAAGAAATGAAAGAAATGTGTTTTTAAAATTTATCTTCCCTCAAGGAGCCTTCCTCATCATTTGACGTGTATACTGTTAAGGGACAGCTGGAAAGGCAAAGGCATAGGGTAAGAACGAATGAATACCTTTTCCTTTCTTCCTCTAAAAGTAACATTGTTTTCTTTTGCATTACCTGGTATTCTGTATTTACTGAAATTTTAAATTTTAGAATATCTAGAACTTTTAAAAATATATCTTATTGCTTTTAATATATATTCAAATTATTTTGGAAAAGAGTTGTATTTTTCAGCTATTTGTACAGTGAATGCCAGCATAATAATAGGGTTAAACCCAGATTCTGTCTTCTCTTTTTAATTTTTGATATGAAGACACGTCTCAAATTTGGAAAATGCAGTTATTTTAATAGTCATCTAATTTGATAAACTAAAAACAAGATTTTATTTTTTCCCTTTATAAGAAACCAAAGTGATGATGTTATAAAGTGATCCTCTGTTTAGATTATATAGAGCTACTTATAACAGTTTTTGGACTCTATTCAGAAGTTCCACTTTGGGATTAAATGCTAACGATGCACTAATCTCAGTGTGTTAGCTCAGTCTGACGTTCCCAATCGCTTCCTACTTTGTTTTTTTCCTCACTCTTGCCACCAAAGGAAAAAAGGAAAATTTTCAATTTTTAAATAATCCTGATTTCAGAGTAACCAGCGATCATTGCAATTTTAGTGGTATTTCCCTATTTGTAAACATAATTTATGTAGCCTCACAAAATAAGAGTGCATTTTGGCTTGGCACCGCTAGGTATTTATCCATATGACCTGAAAATGAGTAAGTCCCCTACATTTAATACACTTTCTCATTTTCTCATTGAAAGTGTCAAAAGGTAAAATATTTTTTGGCTAACATAATTGTTTAAACTTTTAGAGATGAAGATGAAATAACCAAATGTTACATTTCATGAGAAATTTTTACTCAGATACTTCACATGTATCTTTGATGTTGGTGTGTTCATAATTGTTAAGAAGCACCTTTAGATATTTAACAGATTTTCTAAAGCACATGATCTTCACTGTCCACATGGTTTGAGATTTCCACTTTTTTGAACCCATGTTTTTGTGTTGTTCCTGGAAATTTTTTCTTAAGCTATTAAATACAAATAGCCATTCATTGACATCAGGTAAGTTTTTTTTTCTTCCTTATTTATCAAATGAACCAATATCTGTAACTCCAGATCTATGTACAAGGTGCTTTTTAAATTCACCTTTAAAAAACTTGTTAACAATGCTTTCAATTGTGTTATTCCCCTCCCTAGTTAATAATTGCTAAATATTTTAAAACTTTATTGCCTTGCTTTTTTTTTCTTCAGCTACAAGAATTCAAAAGTAGAAACCAAAGCTGAGTGAAATTTTATTTTTTGTCCACCATGTCTTCCACAAATAGTATTTTTGTTTACATACGTGTATGTATACATCTTTTTTTGTAAAGAAAGGGATTGTTGTGTAGTAGCTGAGTCATGTCTGACTCTTTCGCGACTCCATGCACTGTGGCCCGCCAGGCTCCTCTGTCCATGGGATTTCCCAGGCAAGAATACTGGAGTGGGGTGCCATTTCCTTCTCTGGGCGATTTTCCAGACCAAGGGATCAAACCCATGTCTCCTGCTTGACAGGTGGATTCTTTACCAGCCACCTGGGCAGCCTAAATAAGAGATTATTAGCTAATATGTGAGATTTCCTAAGAACTCAAACATAAGGCTCCCTCTGCTCTGAGTAATTAATTTTAGGGGGGAGAAACAGCTTAACGTTACATCAAATCATATACAGTTTTTATTTTAATCTGTATGACACTATATGCTAGAGTAGGTTGGCAAACCTTTTGTGTAAAAGAGAATATTTTATGCTTTGCAGGCCACATACAATCTATCACATATCCTTTGTGGGTTTGTTGTTATTGTTTGTTTTCTAAGAATCCTTTATATATGTAAAAACCATTTGTAGTTCCGTAGTGTATAAAACAGGCAGGCCGTGGTTGCTAACCCTATATTTTTAAAAATCCAAATAAAAATTATAAGGCAATAATTTTTTTATGTTTAGTATTTGCTGTTATGCCTCAAATACAGAGGAGACTCAGTATATTTGAGTGTCACATTTAGGATTTCATTTTCCCCTGCTTACAAGTTAAGCAGCTGTTACCCCGGTGTCCCTTGGAAAAATGTGAAATTGCTTGGCTGAGTGGTGTGCGTGCAGTGGGTTTGCCTTGCAGCTGAGGAACACAGAGCTGGGGGCATCCATCCCTTTTATAGCAAACACTTTGTCCTGTAGAGGGGCACTGTCTCATCCCCCAAGAGAATAGCCCAGGTTAAGAGCAACTGGGGCCTTGCTTTATTGGCACATCCAAAAAGAAGCTCTAGAGACATGCAGTGTCTGTGATGATTCTGTCTTCCAAAAGGTAAATTGAATGCATCAGTGAACAGTGTCTTTCACGGGCAATATTTTATGACTAATACGTTTTATTTTCCTTTCTCTGCAGGAATCATTAGAACAAAACCTATGTTTTATTCAGTTGACTCCTCATAGAAATTTATTTACAGGAGCCTTAACACCTTTTAACTATGATGTATTTTTTCACATGTTAAGGCAATGTTTTATGAAACGCAATGCCAAGCTAATAGACCATTTACCGTAAGTAAGAATTATACAAGCAAATACAAAAGTAGCAACTTAATGTGAGAATTGTGCTTTCATGTTAACAGCTTTGTTTTTATATCTTTTATGGCTTCATTAACAGTGAGGGACCATGTTTTCACTCATCTATTAATATTGCTTCAAAATACTTCCTTTTTGCTGGTACATATTTTGAGGAAAATATATTTTCCACACAATTTTCCAGTTAAGGAAATTAATTTTCCAATTAATTTTCTTAATTTTCCAATTAAGCTGTCCTGAGCTTAATTTTTTTCCCCCTTGTTTGAAAAAACAACTAGGGATGCTTAAAATTTGTTTTATCTTTGTTGAGATTAATCTACATGAAGAACTGGCTCCTTGCCACTGACATTAGTGGTGGCATACCCACCAGCTGCATCTTGTCGTTGCCTGTCCTTGGTGGTTCTGTTTCCTAACCAAAGTAGGCACAAATCATTATACCACCCTAGTCCTCCTAATGTGGGTCATACTCTATATTTCTACCTAAAGCTTTGGAGATCCTATGAACTGCAAGGATGTTTATACCCGTGACCAGGATTCCATTCACAGTCAGAAAAGTATCGGAAATATTTTCCACCAAAACATTTTACTGCAATTGTTTACTTGTTATTGTCAGAGGCTCACTGGTGGTTTCTCGCTAGACCAATACAGAATAAGGCAGTGCTTATTTATTTATAATTTATAATTATAAATTACAAGTATATTACCTGCTTCTAATTTATTCACAGTAATATTTACACAAAAATGGGAAAAATTATTTCCTCTTTGAAAACAGACAGTAGTTTCTGCCGTTTGTATACTTACTGAACTTCTACATAAATATAAATGGAGTTAATTTTTTTGCAAAGAGAGTTAAAAGATGAAACAGGTGGGCAGAACAATATTTTGAAGGACAAATGTTAAACTAGTGTTTTGCTTAAGAACTGATTAGAACATGTTAAAGCCTAAACTGCTCTTTTCATTGCAGGCAAGCCATGAAACTTTAGGAATAGACATAAGTAAAGCTATATATAATATGCAGGCTCTTAAACTTAATAGTATTAATTTACATATATTGTTAGACATTTAAAATTGGGCTTAGAAACCACCTCTGTCAGCATTCACTGCCAGTTTTGTTATGAAACATATTTAAGCAGATCTACTTTGTGTTTATTTTGCAGTTCATTGAGTCCAATTGATGCAGTGCATATATTGAAGCAAATAAAAAAACCTAAAGATGTGAGAGTAGTAGATATGTACCCTGAAGACTTTCAGCGCCTTTTTGAAACCATAGAATGTTCAAAAGATGATACTTGTAAGTGGCTATATGATGAATTCATGGAGGATACACTCGCATAGTGAAGTGGACTGCTGAGACATTAACTGGAGCTGCTTATTATTTTGAAAATTATGACACAAATGAAAAAGAACTGAGTTTGAAAAGCTCACATCCTTTCAGAAGATAACTGTTCTTGTCTTGCACAAGTAGGCAGATCATTTCTTCTGCCACTGATAATGGTGTATTGGATAAAACAGTGGTTGCTGTTTTATTCAAATGAATGAAATGAAAACGTCTGTTAATTGTGGATTTAATAAAATTGGATTTGTTTTGTTTTAAATTCCTATCTGTTGTAAGCGTACTAGTAGTTATAGGGTATTACTAGGTGTAATTCAGTTTTAGAAATTCTTTTGGCCTTATATCATATGCTGTATTTAAATTTTCCATTTTCGCTGTCGATTTTTATATCCTCCTGGGGGAGCAGAAGAGTGTATATAAATGTGGAAAGTAAACTGATTTAATTGGTTTGTTTTGCTTTTCAGTTTATTGAAATGTATTATCAAGTACTGTACAGTTATTTAAATTTTAATATGGTTTAAACTTTTTTAGAAATTAAAATATTTTAAGTAATAGGATTTTGTGACTTTTTGTTTCTATCTGTTCAAACATAAAACTGACCCTGACTTACTCACTTTAAATTCTGTCTTGTATAGTCGATGTACTTCAATGAGTTATTCAGTCTGTTATTCAAAAGTTTCATGCATTTTTGTTCCATCAAGAACATCTGAAGTTAAGACTTTTACATAAACCTAAATGGAATTAAAAATATCTGTCTTCTTAGCTCTTTGAAGAAGCTTCTAGATTTTACCTGAGGCATAGCTAATCTCCTCTGTTAGATTTCTTTGGTGTTATATATAACCCTTCATAATACCTAAGACATATTATTAGTAACTCACTGTAAGGCACATTAGTAATAATACTTAGCAAAACCATTTCTTCCTGACTTTCCTGCTATTGTCCTTGGTTTACATTTCAGTCCAGCTAGAAACTCTGAATCCTTTTTTCTCTTGCAATTCCTATCCTGCTATTACATAATCTGCCTGATCTTCATAATGTCTTTCAGTCTTCCTTCTCAGTCCTATGCCTAAGTCTAAATTTCTCCTGAAACTTACCTACTTCTCTCTCATTTTCATTACATCTTGTTTATCACTGCTATGTTAATCTTTTTTAAAACATTTATTTCACCATAGATTCTTCTAAGGCCTTGGTTTCCTAATGAGTAATAGTGTCATTTATCAGGGTTATTATCAGGAGTGGTGGGGCTTCCCAGGTGGCATTAGTGGTAAAGAACCTGCCTGCCAATGCAGGAGATGTAAGAGATGGCGGGTTCAGGCCCTGGGTTGGGAACATGCCTGGAGGAGGGTATGGCAGCCCACTTCAGTATTCTTGCCTGGAGAATCCTGTGGACAGAGGAGCCTGGCAGGCTACAGTCCATGGGGTCACAGAGTCAGACACTACTGAAGTGACTTAGCAGCAGCAGGAGTGGTAGTGGTAAATGTTGATATAATACAGAGTTTAAGAAAAGAAATTAACAATTATGTATTCACTAAAAGATAAAGTAATTGATGAAGCTTAATATGTGGGGGTAGTTGCTCATGGTAACAGGTGCCCCAAGAATTTTGAATTAAAGTTAGCCTTGTTGCACAGTAAAAACACAAGGAAGTCAATAGTAACCAAAGCCTCTGGAGAGGTCAGTTAACTAAAATTATAACCAATGTAATTATCAGTTAGGCCAGTTTCAAATAAGTGGTGGAGCCAGAACCCTGATGGTGGGAGTGTGTGCTTTGTTGTAAACTTGGCTGTATAGGGGAAGAAAAAGAAGTCGAGGTGTAGGATGGGTCCCTATAGTTCTTAGTTCATTTTTTTTAAGATGAGATTTTTAAATAGGTTGTTGAGTTGCTAAGTCATGTTTGACTCTTTGTGACCCCGTGAGCTGCAACACGCCAGGCTCTCCTGTCCTTCACTATCTCCTGGAGTTTGCTCAAACTGTGTTCGTTGAGTCAGTGATGCTGTCTAACCGTCTTGTCCCTGCTGCCCTCTTCTTTTGCCTTCAGTCTTTCCCAGCATTAGGTGGCCAAAGTATTGGAGCTTCAGCATCAGTCGTTTCAATGAATATTCATGGTTGATTTCCTTGCAGTCCAAGGGACTCTCAAGAGTCTTCTTCAGCACCACAATTTGAAAGCATCAATTCTTCGGGGCTCAGCCTTCTTTATGGTCCAATTCTCACATCCATATGTGACTACTGGAAAAATCATAGCTTTGACTATAGGGACAGTGTTGGCGAAGTGATGTCTCTGCTTTTTAAAATGCTGTGTAGCTTTGTCATAACTTTCCTTCCAAGAAGCAAGCGTCTTAATTCCATGGCTGCAGTCACCATCTGCAGTAATTTTAGAGCCCAAGAAAACAAAATCTGTTACTCTTTCCATTGTTTTCCCATTTATTTGCTATGAATTGATGGGACCAGATGCCATGATCTTAGTTTTTTGAATGTTGAGTTTTAACCCAACTTTTTCACTCTCCTCTTTCACTCTCATCAAGAGGCTCTTTAGTTCCTCTTTGCTTTCTGCCATAAGGGTGGTGGTGTCTGCATATCTGAAGTTGTTGATGTTTCTCTTGGCAATCTTAATTCCAGCTTATGATTCCTCCAGTCCATGATATACTTTGCATATAGGGCTTTCCAGGTGGCTCAGCGATATAGAATCCGCCTGCAGTGTAGGAGTTTCAGGAGATAAGTTCAATCCTTGGGTGTGGAAGAACCCCTGGAGGAGGGCATGGCAACCCACTCCAGTTTGCTTGCCTGGAGAATCCCATGGACAGATGAGCCTGGCAGGCTACAGTCCATAGAGTCAAAAAAGTCGGACGTGACTGAAGCGACTGGGCACACACCCATGCCGTCTGTATATAAGTTAAACAGTATGACAGTATACAGCCTTGATGTATTCCTTTCCCAATCTGAACTGGTTCATTGTTGTGTATCCAGTTCTAACTGTTGCTTCTTGACCTGCGTACAGGTTTCTCAGGAGGCAGAAAAGGTGGTCCAGTATTCCCATTTCTTTCAGAATTGTCCACAGTTTGTTGAGATCCACACAGTCAAAGGCTTTCGTGTAGTCAATGAAGCAGTAGATATTTTTCTGGAATTCCCTTGCTTTTTCTGTGATCCAGTGAATGTTGGCAATTTGATCTCTGATTCCTCTGCCTTTTCTAGCTTGTGCCTCTGGAAGTCCTTGGTTCACGCACTGCTGAAGGCTAGCTTGAATGGATTTTGAGCATTACCTGCTAGCATGTGAAATGAGCACAATTGTATGGTAGTTAGAAGATTCTTTGGTATTGCGCTTCTTTGGGATTGGAATTTTCTAGTCCTTTGGCCACTGCTGAGTTTTCTGAATTTGCTGGCATACTGAGTGCAGCACTTTAACAGCATCATCTTAAAAAGGATTCAGTCCTGTCAGATTCTCTGCGACCCCATGTCCTGTAGCCTGCTCGCCAGGCTCCTTTGTGCACAGGATTCTCCAGGGAAGAATACTGGAGTGGGTTGCTGTGCCCTCTGCCAGGGGGTCTTCCTCAGCCAGGGATCAAACCCACATCTCTTATGTCTCCTGCATTGGCAGGCAGATTCTTTATCACTAGTGCTACCTGGGAAGACTTTAAACATGTTACTAGGTTACAAGAATGAAGTCAGCTGAGAAAGACATGTTAAATAAATAAAGCTCAGAAGAATTAGCTGATGTTTTTAAGAAACGGTATGATGTCAAAAGACCAGAAAAGCACATTTTGTGGAAACTAGGTAAAAAGAGTTGGGTATGGGTGCTGGCACATGTACGCAGGGAGCAAAAGATGAATTAATGCCTTTTAACTGGGAGAACCTGGGGACAGGAAGGATCAACCTGAAATAATGCACATGAAGCTAACAGGACCTGCCAATGAAAAGAGAAGGACTCCCAGATCTGAGGCTGGGTTATGCCAATGATGGTTCCTTGTTCATTACTTAGAACCCTGAGCTTTCAGTCTTGACACTGAATTTCTCTCTCCCTCTCTTTCTCTCTTACACATTCTCTGAGCCAGAATGTCTGCTCCTCACAAGAGACCTTAGCTGCATAGCTCCTTAATCTCTACACGGTGTCTCCTGATGGGAAGAAAGAGGATTTATAAGTTTACTTGCACAAACTGCCTAGGATGGTGTCTGACAAATATTAGGCACTCAATTAATGTTAGCTGTTAGTATTACAAAAAACAAATCACCATTCTCGTTACTCTTTCCCTGTATTTTGTTTCCCTCGTAGCTCAGTTGGTAATGAATCTGCCTGCAATGCAGGAGACCCGGGTTCAGTTCCTGGGTTAGGAAGGTCCCCTGGAGAAGGAAATGGCTACTGACTCCAATATTCTTGCCTGGAGAATCCCGTGGACAGAGGAGCCTGGCAGGCTACAGCCCATGGGATTGCAAGAGTCAGACACGACTTGCCAATAAACCACAACTGGTGTATGCTCTTGAGAAATACCAGGCAGTGTCACTTCTGGTGGAATGGAAGAGGGGATTTGAGAATGACCAAGATTTGTCAAGTGCTATGGGCAATTGGGGAGTTTAGGAATGACTAATACAGAGGGTCTAACTAAGAATGGAAATAGAATTTACAGTTGTATCATTTTATTCTATAATACTGTGTCATTGGGACTAGAGCAATGGAGGAAAAGGACAAAGAGATTAATAGAAAGTGAAAGTTGTGTTTGAGGACATTAGCTATTAGATCTGTGTGTGTGAATGATTTCTGTTAGTGAGAAATTAGTCTGATATTCACTGTCTTTCAGATGGGATGGATGCAGCCTAAAGACAGTGATTGGGGGGGCCACATCTATGTGGGGAGCAATTTGACTGTTGTCCCCAGCTTCTTACTCCTTCAGTCTCCCACTATCTATGCCAAAGGCCACACTTCTTACAGGCTGCTCCCAGACTAAGCATGGTGGAAGTACTGAGGAAGTCCCCATCTGATGACACACAGTACTCCAAAGGGCAATTTGGGGGTTTTCCTGGTGGTCCAGTAACGGAGACTCTGCTCTCCCAATCTAGGGACTTGGGATCGATTCCTGGTCAGGGAACTAGATACCCCATGCCACAACTAGGAGTTTGCATGCAGCAGCTAACACCTGGTGCAGCCAAATAAAAATATTTAGAAGACATACATTTTCAGAGAGCAATTTTGACTTAAGGGCTCCCTATTGAACTGACTAAAACTTTCTTTGAATTTTGCTGTGTTTGGGGACTTCCTATCCAATCTTCCTGCCTTTCCTCTCTCTTCCCATAGATGACCCTGCAGTCACAGTCTGAAGCCCTTCCTGCCTTCTGCTCCCTTCTCTTAAAAAGGTTTTACATGGCTAATCTTTTCTTAGCACCTGCCTCTCTATGGACCCAAACTTGCTGAAGAGTCAAGGAATGTGAAAGTAATAGGAAGAAGAATGTTTGGAATAACTGAAGCATGTGTTAGAAAGTCAAGTCACTTAAATTCTGATAAGAAGGTGCCAAAGATGGAGTGATTCCTAATGATACAAAGGTCCAGTACTATGTAATTTGGGGTTAAGCACTTTCAAAGATATTTTGCCAAAAGGCCTTTTATTTTTGCTGGTGGGAAGGGTCATTCGATTCATTTGAATACCCCAAACCTGGTGAGTTTAGTAGAATGTTCAAATGGAATATTGGGAACATCAATTAGCTCTAGGTAAGATCATGGTAGAGGAACCAGAGATCACATTGCCAACATCCGCTGGATCATGGAAAAATCAAGAGAGTTTCAAAAAAACATCTATTTCTGCTTTAGTGACTATGCCAAAGCCTTTGATTGTGTGGATCACAATAAACTGTGGAAAATTCTGAAAGAGATGGGAATACCAGACCACCTGACCTGCCTCTTGAGAAACCTATATGTAGGTCAGGAAGCAACAGTTAGAACTGGACATGGAACAACAGACTGGTTCCAAATAGGAAAAGGAGTATGTCAAGGCTGTATATTGTCACCCTGCTTATTTAATTTCTGTGCAGAGTACATCATGAGAAATGCTGGGTTGGAAGAAGCACAAGCTGGAATCAAGATTGCTGGGAGATATATCAGTAACCTCAGATATGCAGATGACACCACTCTTATGGCAGAAAGTGAAGAGGAACTAAAAAGCCTCTTGATGAAAGTGAAAGAGGAGAGTGAAAAAGTTGGCTTAAAGCTCAACATTCAGAAAACAAAGATCATGGCATCTGGTCCCATCACTTCATGGGAAATAGATGGGGAAACAGTGGAAACAGTGTCAGACTTTATTTTTCTGGGCTCCAAAATCAGTGCAGATGGTGAATGCAGCCGTGAAATTAAAAGACGCTTACTCCTTGGAAGAAAAGTTATGACCAACCTAGATAGCATATTCAAAAGCAGAGACATTACTTTGCCAACAAAGGTCCATCTAGACAAGGCTATGGTTTTTCCTGTGATCATGTATGGATGTGAGAGTTGGACTGTGAAGAAAGCTGAGCACCGAAGAATTGATGCTTTTGAACTGTGGTGTTGGAGAAGACTCTTGAGAGTCCCCTGGACTGCAAGGAGATCCAACCAGTCCATTCTAAAGGAGATCAGCCCTGGGATTTCTTTGGAAGGAATGATGCTGACGCTGAAAGTCCAGTACTTTGGCCACCTCATGCGAAGAGTTGACTCATTGGAAAAGACTGATGCTGGAAGGGATTGGGGGCAGGAGGAGAAGGAGACGACAGAGGATGAGATGGCTGGATAGCACTGCCGATTTGATGGACATGAGTTTGAGTGAACTCCGGGAGTTGGTGATGGACAGGGAGGCCTGGCATGCTGCAATTCATGGGGTCGCAAAGAGTTGGACACGACTGAGCAACTGAACTGAACTGAAGATCATGGTGGCTAAAGTTTTCTAGGAGAGCTAAGAGCTTACAACAGGAGATCCTTTTTCAGTGGTATTTATGAATCTCCTTGTGTGTTTGTTTTAGAATATTGATAAATTCCCATTAAGAAAATAGATATTTTTCTCTGTAGAGTATATAAGGATACAGTCAGCGTAAATGCAGAAGGTGATCGGGAATAAAATAGGCTTGCTGTATATTAGCAGGGTTTTTAAAAAAAGTTCTTTGTTATTGTGGAATATTACCATTTGTTCTCTCATCACTGAAGTGTAGAACAGCATTTAGCAAGTTACTTATCTGGGTCTTGGTTTGCGTGCACATGATAGAAGGATTTAACTATGTGCAAGGAGATCCAACCAGTCCATCATAAAGGAGATCAGTTCTGGGTGTTCTTTGGAAGGACTGATGTTGAAGCTGAAACTCCAATACTCTGGCCACCTGATGTGAAGAGCTGACTCACTGAAAAGACCCTGATGCTGGGAAAGATTGAGGGCAGGAGAAGAAGGGGATGACAGAGGATGAGACGACTGGATGGCATCACCGACTCAATGGACATGCTGCTGCTGCTACTGCTGCTCCTAAGTCGCTTCAGTCGTGTCCGACTCTGTGCGACCCCACAGATGGCAGCCCACCAGGCTCCCCTGTCCCTGGGATTCTCCAGGCAAGAGCACTGGAGTGGGTTACCACTTCCTTCTCCAATGCATGAAAGTGAAAAGTGAAAGTGAAGTCGCTCAATCATGTCCGACTCTCAGCGACCCCATGGACTACATCCTACCAGGCTCCTCCGTCCATGGGATTTTCCAGGCGAGAGTACTGGAGTGGGTTGCCATTGCCTTCTCCCAGTGGACATGAGTTTGGGTAAACTCCGGGAGTTGGTGATGGACAGGGAGGCCTGGCTTGCTGTGGTTCTTGGGGTCACAAAGAGTTGGACACAACTGAGCGACTGAACTGAACTGAATATTCTATAATTATCTGACAATGTGTTTATTTCCTATAGGGAGGAAAATTTCTTTTTTACCCACCACATAAGGAGAATCTTCTAAAAAATAAAGTCAACATGAGAAACTATGGAAATAGGGAGACATCATTCTGATATTCAAACCCCTGGCCCCAGCTATACCCGAAGTCATGATGGTAGTGGTTTAGCTGCCAAGTCATGTCCAACTCTTGCAGCTCTGTGACCTGTACCCTGCCAGGCTCCTCTTGGGATTTCCTAGGCAAGAATACTGGAGTGAGTTGCCATTTCCTTCTTCAGGGGATCTTTCTGACCCAGAAATTGAACCCCAATCTTCTGCATTGCAGGTGGTCTCCTGTATTGTAGGCCAATTCTTTACTGACTGAGCCACCAGGTAAGCCCACCTGAAGCCACAAACATGTTCAAAGCCAAGGAAATGCCTGAAGCCGATCTGCTGGGGTCCAGCCCCAGCAGAGTCCTGGGATATCCTCAGCATGAAAGGCATTGGTGAAGGAATGAATGACACGGGGAGACCAAGCTTCAGTGAGCGAGGCCCGTAACTTTATTCTCAAAAGGGGCTTTTATACCCTGACTTGTACATAGAGGAAAATGAAAGATGCAAGCTCATGCAGAGTCAGCTCAAACACTCCAGCAGTTTTGCCCTTAGCGAAACCAGGATTTTTTTCTGCATACCTTTCCCATAAACAAGCGTCCTATGTTGTGTACATTATCTCATGGCCTTGGAGGCCTGTTGATATTTTATGACCCTTTTTTGATAAAGGTTGATCAACCAGAAAACTTGTTTTCCCTTGAAGTGTTTTTTCTTTATACCTCTAATCTCTGTCAGCCTCAGAAAGTACTAAACAAAGTAACATTCTCATGGAGCAAAGGTGCAGTGGGTTACAACAACAACAAAAAGAACTTATTAGCTCAAAGGTCTGATGTGGTTAATACCAAGGCTACTACTTGTTTTTCTTACATTCCAACTATATTAACCAATGCACTCCCAGGCACACAATGGATAAGGGATATGGGAACTTGGCAGCAAGCATTGGCTCAACAATGAAACTCTTCACCAGTATTACTTTAATAAAACTTTTTCACCCTTCGAAGGGCTCTATATTTTTAGAATGCTTAGGCTTCTCGTGTCATGGTTGGGATGTTGTGAACAAGCATATGCGTAGTTGCAAGAGTCTGGATAAACCTGCCAAGCAAGCTAGAATGCTAACAGGGGGGTTTGAATTGAAATGCTCCTTTCATGCCCAGGAGACTTATCAGCTAGAGCCCTAAGTTGATTTTCTCCAGAGAAAGGTGGTCGGGGATAGCCCCATGTTAATGTCAGAAGAGTTGGTGAAAGGCATAATATAGTATACAGCACACAGACAGATTTTGATTTGGGGTAGATGCTCGAGCAGGTCCAGGGAGTCCCTTGAGTCCTGATCCGCCTTGCTTGTCAGGTCTCCTCCGCATGACCTTGTCATGGGTGGGATCTCCCGCGCTGGCTCCCAGCACCAATCCATTTCCTATTTTGTTTAAACTAGTTTGGGATGGAATTCTATTACTTTTAATCCAGAGTTCGAATATAAATACTCTCTTAATAGCACTCATCAATAACATCCCATTCCTATATTAATACAGAGACTCTTCTGAGTTTAACTATTACAAATGAGCATGCTTCTAGCACTGAAGAATTGATGCTTTTGAACTGTGATGTTGGAGAAGACTCTTGAGAATCCCTTGGACTGCAAGGAGATCAATCAATCCTAAAGGAAATCAGTCCTAAATATTCATTGGAAACCCTGATGCTGAAGCTGAATCTCCAATACTTTGGCCACCTGATGTGAACTGACTCATTGGAAAACACCCTGATGCTGAAAGATTGAGGGCAGGAGGAGAAGGGGACGACAGAGGATGAGATGGTTGGATGGCATCACGGACTTGGACATGAGTCTGAGCAAACTTTGGGATTTGGTGATGGACAGGGAAGCCTGGCATGCTGCAGTCCATGGGGTTGCAAAGAGTTGGACATGACTGAGCAACTGAACTGACTGAAAGTGATGACTGTGGTTGGTGACTTCCAAGCCACAAGTATGGGCCTTTGGATTAGTGAAAGAGGAAGGGATTTTTAATTCCATGACCTGTGAATATATTATTTGCACCATTATATAGGCTTGAATGAGGAATTCTAGTTACCTGATGAGATATGTATTAATTATAGACTTTTAAAATAATTCAGTAATTCTTGGTTAAATGTTCCTTCAGTTTATTATGAAAATTGCTGGGTAATTCTGTATTAAAGATTTATAGCTACTACTTAACTTACCTCTTGGAGAAGGCAATGGCACCCCACTCCAGTACTCTTGCCTGGAAAATCCCATGGATAGAGGAGCCTAGTAGGCTGCAGTCCATGGGGTTGCAAAGAGTTGGACACGACTGAGCGACTTCCCTTTCACTTTTCACTTTCATGCATTGGAGAAGGAAATGGCAACCCACTCCAGTGTTTTTGCCTGGAGAATGCCACGGACGGGGGAATCTGGTGGGCTTCCGTCTATGGAGTCGCTTAAAGCATATTTGTAAGGCTCTTTATTGGAAACATCAAATCTTCTCCAAAACTCTGAGAAAGAAGGTCAGGTGAAATATCTCACCCAGGATTTCCTTATAATTTATGGTATAGAAACCTTTACTATATATCATGAGCCTCTCATAACATCCTTCAGTTCTCTTTAAAATAAACCTTTTCTTTTACTGTTTTCATACAAGAGAAACTCCCACAAGAATTTCTTGAGAGCAGGACAAGATTGAGAGCTTAGGGATTCTGAGCTTTTGTTTTTCTAATACATCTAAACCATAATGTGGTCCCTCCTAGGGAACTTTATAGTATGATCAGCCACCTTTACAGTTTCTGAGTGGTCTTTGAATAGGAAATTTGGATGGAATCTGATGCTTGTGATTTATCATTTAGGAATTCTGAAGAGCAGAACTTCCTATTTCCTAATACTTTGATAAATCTTTTTTATTAAGAGGAGAGGGGAAAAAAAACCCTTAATCTTTCTGTTACCGACTACATGATTTTCATTTTAGGACATGATATTTGTATTATTATGGAACTGTATATTCCATTGGTAGGAACAGATCCAAGTTCGTGGGCCTAAAGTTTAAACAACTTTAGGGAGCCATCTTTTTAAAACTATGGAATAGATACAGTAGTAAGAAAAAATACACACATACACACACATGTGCCATTTTAACCATTTTAAGCTTCAATTCTGTGACACTAAGTGTATTCACATTGTTGTGATACTATCACCATTATATATTTTCCAAACTTTTTCATCATCCCAAATAGAAACTGTATATCCATTAAATGAATTTTCCATTTCTCCCCTCCTCTGGCCCCTACTTTTTGTCTCTGATCTTATCTATTCCATGGACCTCACATCAGTGGACTCATAGTATTTGTTATTTTGTGTCTGGCTTGTTTCACTTAGCATAATGTTTTCAAGTTTCATTCACACTGTAACATGTTCAAATTTCATTACTTTTAAAGGTTGAGTAATATTCCATTGTATGTATAGACTACATTTTGTTTATCCATTCATCTGGACATGGACGCTTAGGTTATTTCTATACCTTTTGACTATTATCAAGAGTGAAGCTATGAATTCTCTTGGAGTCCCTGCTCTCAGTTCTTTTGAGTAGAGGGATCTTTTTTAAGAAAAAGGATACAAAATAATGAATACAAATATAAGTACAAGAGGACATATTTGGAATAAGAAAAAGTATAACAAATATAAAATTTTAAAAGCTGATAAATACCACAAACATCAAAAAATCCAGCAAAAGTTCAGTTCAGTCACTCAGTTGTGTCCGACTTTGCAACCCCATGGACTGCAGCATGCCAGGCCTCCCTGTCTATCACCAGCTCCAAGAGTTTGCTCAAACTCATGTGCATTGAGTCCATGATGCCATTCAACCATCTCATTGTCTGTCATCCCCTTCTCCTCCCACCTTCACTCTTTCCCAGCATCAGGGTCTTTTCTAATAAGTCAATTCTTCGCATCAGGTGGCCAAAGTATTGGAGCTTCAGCATCAGTCCTTCCAATGAATATTCAGGACTGATTTCCTTTAGGATTGACTAGTTTGATCTCCTTGCAGTTCAAGAGAATCTCAAGAGTCTTCTCCAACACCACAGTTCAAAAGCATCACTTCTTCGGTGCTCAGCTTTCTTTATAGTCCAACTCTCACATCCATACATGACTACTGGAAAAACCACAGCTTTGACTAGACAGACCTTTGTTGGCAAAGTAATGTCTCTGCTTTTTAACATGCTGTCTAGGTTTGTCATGGCTTTTCTTCCAAGGTGGGACTTCCCTGGTGGCTCAGACGGTAAAGCGTCTGTCTACAATGCGGAAGACCTGGGTTCAATCCCTGGGTGGGGAAGATTCCCTGGAAAAGGAAATAGCAACCCACTCCAGTACTCTTGCCTAGAAAATCCCATGGACAGAGGAGCCTGGTGTCCATGGGGTCGCAAAGAGCTGGACACAACTGAGCGACTTCACTCACTTCACTTTCTTCCAAGGAGCAAGCGTCTTTTAATTTATGGCTGTAGTGATTATCTGCAGTGATTTTGGAGCCCCCCCAAATAAAATCTGTCATTGTTTCCACTGTTTCCCCATCTATTTGCCATGAAGTGATGGGACCAGATGCCATGATCTTTGTTTTTGAATGTTGAGTTTTAAGCCAGCTTTTTCACTCTCCTCTTGCGTTTTCATTAAGAGGCCCTTTAGTTCTTCTTCGCTTTCTGCCATAAGGGTGGTGTCATCTGTGTATCTGAGGTTATGGATATTTCTCCCAGCAATCTTTATTCCAGCTTGTGCTTCATCCAGCCCAGCATTTCGCATGATGTACTCTGCATATAAGTTAAATAATCAGGGTGACAATATACAGCTTTGACATACTCCTTTCCCAATTTGGAACCAGGCTGTTGTTCCATGTCCAGTTCTAACTGTTGCTTCTTGACCTGCATACAGATTTCTGAATAGGTGAGTAAGGTAGTCTGACATTCCCTTCTCTTGAAGAATTTTCCACAGTTTGTTGTGATCCACACAGTCAAAGGCTTTGGTGTAGTCAATAAAGCAGAAGTAGATGTTTTTCTGGAACTCTCTTGCTTTTTTGATGATCCAACAGATATTGGCAATTTGGTCTTTGCTTCCTCTCCCTTTTCTAAATCCAGCTTGAACCTCTGGAAGTTCTCAGTCCATGTAGTATTGTAGCCTTGCTTGGAAAAATTTGAACATTACTTTGCTAGCATGTGAGATGAGTGCAATTGTGTGGTAGTTGGAACATTCTTCGCATTGCCTTTCTTTGGGATTGGAATGAAAACTGACCGTTTCCAGTCCTGTGGCCACTGCTGAGTTTTCCAAATTTGCTGGCATATTGAGTGTAGCACTTTAACAGCGCCTTTTAGAACTTGAAATAGCTCACCTGGAATTCCATCCCCTTCACTAGCTTTGTTTGTACTGATGCTTCCTAAGGCCCACTTGACTTTGCCTCCCAGGATGTCTGGCTCTAGGTTAGTGATTACACCATTGTGGTTATCTGGGTCATTAAGATCTTTTTTGTATAGTTCTTCTCTGTATTCTTGCCACCTCTTCTTAATATCTTCTGCTTCCATTAGGTCCATACCGTTTCTCCTTTGTCTTTCGCTTCTCTTCTTTTCTCAGCTATTTAAGGCCTCCTCAGACAACCATTTTGCCTTTTTGCATTTCTTTTTATTGGGGATGGTCTTGATCACTGTCCTCTGTACAATGTCATGAACCTCTGTCCATAGTTCTTCAGGCAATCTCGGATCTAATCCCTTGAATCTATTTGTCACTTGCACTGTACAATCATAAGGCATTTGATTTAGGTCATAACTGAGTTACCTAGTGGTTTTCCTACTTTCTTCAATTTAAGTCTGAATTTGGCAATTAGGAGTTCATGGTCTAAGCCACAGTCAGCTCCTGGTATTGTTTTTGCTGACTGTATAGAGTTTCTCCATCTTTGGCTGCAAAGAATATAATCAATCTGATTTCAGAATTGACCATCTGGTGATGTTCATGTGTAGAGTTGTCTCTTGTTTTGTTGGAAGAGGGTGTTTGCTATGACCAGTGTGCTCTCTTGAGAAAAACTCTATTAGCCTTTGCTCTATTTCATTTTGTACTCCAAGGCCAAACTTGGCTGTTACTCCAGGTATCTCTTGACTTCCTACTTTTGCATTCCAGTCCGCTATGATGAAAAGGATATCTTTTTTTTGGTGTTAGTTCTAGAAGGTATTATAGGTCCTCATAGAACCACTCAACTTCAGCTTCTTTGGCATTAGTGGTTGGGGCATAGACTTGGATTACTGTGATACTCTGTGGTTGCCTTGAAAATGAACAGAGATCATTCTGTCATTTTTGAGATTGCACCCAAGTACTGCATTTTGGACTCTTTTGTTTACTATGAGGGACTACTCCATTTCTTCTAAGGGATTCTTGCCCACTGTAGTAGATATAATGGTCGTCTGAATTAAATTTGCCCATTCCAGTCCATTTTAGTTTGCTGCTTCCTGAAATGTTGGTGTTCACTCTTGCCATCTCCTGTTTGACCTCCTGTTTGATTCATCGACCTAACATTCCAGGTTCCTATGCAATATTGTTCCTTACAGCATTGAACTTCACTTCCATCACCAGAAACATCCACAACTGGGCATTAGCCATGTTACCCCAAACTAATTCTGAGCCCAGAGAACAAGTTTATATTATAATATCATAATATAACATTATCAATTTCTATAGTGAGGGTGAAAAGATAATGCAGTCTTCCCTCTAACATGGTTGCCTAAAATGATTTTTTTTTTCATTAGCAGTAGTTTGAATTTTTTTCTTTCATTCTCTTAACTAATTGGTGATTCCATGTCTCTAACTTCCTCTGCATTATTTTGTACTGGCTGTGCTTCTCACCTGAAGGCAAGCCCCTTGGGGCCCAGCCCTTTGATCTCCCTCCACACTGCCCCAGGTCCAGTTCCATGAAGTACCTGGTCCTCCCCATTCCCTGAACCCTGTCTCTGCCAGGTTGGTCTTGGACTGGTGAGTGAAGTCTGGATCATAATGATCCCAAACAGTGACTCATTTAAACTTTTCTCCTTGGGATCGAAGATGCGGATGTGGAGGGACTGCTGACAGTCTCAAGACTGCCACCAGGAAATAGAGGATGAGCCCCAGTACTCCATGGCTTCTACGTGCCTGAGACTCCTGCTTTCTTCCTTTGTTCATTGAGGAAAACTAAGAGCCTTGGAAAGGGGCTTTTTAAGTGAAGGACTCTGAGTATGAAGTTTCCTTAGTCTGTGTCCACTGGTCAAGCATGGGACAGTGGGTGACCTATTTGGTAAGAAAGATGCTTTGCAGGGGGTAGGCTACTTTCCAATTCTCGAAACCCTCTTTTTGTTCACAGTTGGGTCCCAAAGATCCTCAACAGTAGGCTCAGTACTCTAAACTCAAATCAGGAATTATTTAACTCATTCCAACTTTACATTCTGTGGCTCAACATTGAGTTATCTTGGCTTCACATAGCATCTCAATAACTGAAATTCTTGGACTTCCCTGGTAGTCCAGTGATTAAGAATCCATGTGGCAATGCAGGGGATGTGGGTTCAGTCCTTGGCTGGGGAACTAAGATCCCACATGCCACAGAGCAACTAAACCTTTGCGCCACAGCTGTAAAAACCCAAGTGGCCCCAACAAAGAGCCCCTTGTGCTGCAATAAAGACCCAGTGCAGCCAAAAATACCCCCAAACAACAAAGAATCCCCAAAACTTAAATCCTACATTCTTTCTGAGCCTTAAACCTTCAATTGAGGAGCCCATGCCTTCTCTTGCCAGTGTACTGCTCACAGGCACACAGCATCACACCCAGTTTCATGAAACAACCAACAAGAATAGGGACTGAGCCCTGCCATTCATTCATCTGTCAAATCTCTGCATGCTAATTATGAGCAATGCATTATTTAAGATTGCAGGAAGATGGAAGTTTGCACCCCTGAAACTGTGCCCATGTTTTTTGCTGTGTAGCTATCTTTCTGATGCCCAGCATCTGCTTCTGAGATAAAAGTTTTGATTCCATGTTGCCACGTATGGGATGAAACAGAGATCTCTTGTGCATAGCCTCTTGGACACTGAGCTTTTCTGGAAGCATAGATGACCTCTTGTGGTATAGGCAGCTTGATGAGAGTTCCTAACTTCCCTTGGATCTCGTGAAAGTATCTGATACTTGTTCCAGGCATTTCTTGCCTGCCCTGGCTCCTGTTGTTCCTGAACAATGAACGTGAGCAGGGGACAAAGAAAAATAGAAGTATGTATTAGCAAAAAGTGCCTCCATAACTCTGCATGGGAAGGCCAGATGGGCAGAGCCCAGGTATTGCACTTTGGATACTAAAGAGGTTGTGATGTAGTGACATTGGTTTTCTCTCTTTAACACAGACCAAAATAAGAGCCATTTAACCAAGTTGTCTCTTCCATGGAAATGTCCAGTTAGGTGAACAGTTGGAAGTATAGGGCTCTTCCTTTCTTATTGCATCATTGTCTGGGATATTGCTTTTTTCTTCATGGGAGGTGATGGCTCACCACCAGCCAAGTCCCAACCAGTGGGAAATGAGAAACTTATATATGCACATACTAGGAAAAAGTGAGACTGCAGGAACAGGATATTCCTCTAAGATGTGGGGCAGCTCACTTTCTGCGTCAGAGGGAAGGGGAACAAGTCATACATGAGAGGAGAAGGGGTCATGTCCGGGTAGCTGGAACCACATCCCAGAACGGAAGGACTAAGTCATCTCATCTCTGAGTATGGAACCCAGCATCTTGTTTCCCTTGAGAACTCCGCATGCTTTAGTGACAGGGAATATTCTATGGTACAATTAGCCCCCGGTTCTCTGGAACTCCTTATGACATGTTAGTTAGTTCAGTAAAAGGTTTGTGAGTTGCTTCTATGTATCATGCTTAATGCTAAGTACTGGTATGAGATGATTATACCAGCAGTGTTGGTGAATGCTCAGGCATTAAACTAAACTTATAGATGTAAAAGATTTACCTCAGAATAACGACTCCCTATATTTGTAAGGTGAATTAAAGATTTTAAAAAATACTTTCATAGGATTTCTCCTCATCACTTTGTAAGGTATTATAATCTTCATTATAACCTTACTAAACAGGCTTGGAAAAGTCTCCAGAGCTCACACAGCAGAACTGGGACTCAAAGTCATGGTTTGAAATCCTTACCCACAGCTCTTTCCACTACAGCACAGCCACTGCTAGACTACTTTAGGAAGTGCCAGAAATTTGCCTCTCAAGGTTGTGAAAGTCAAGTTATTCTTAGGGTGCGAGAATATTACCTCAAAATTTACTTACTAATAGCAAAGGTAAAATGTACATTTATAAGGAAGAGTTTTAGCAGCCCCCACTTTTACCAGCTGATCAAACTTAATTTTATTAGTAGCAAACAACTTGATATTATGCATGCTCTGATATGATCTGATGCAGTATGAAGTGAACAATCTATAATTTGTAGTGTGAATTTTTACTAAAAAACACTTAAACTTGAATCAAGTCAAACCTCTATTTTTCTAACATTTAGATCTAGCCTGAATTTTATAGGGCATGCAGGGAACTGCAGAACAAAGGAAATGACACTAGGAGAAAGTAACAGGCAAATACAGAATGCGGGACATTTTAACAAGAATCCTAGCTTAGTATCTTAAAAGAGTCACTGTCATGAAAAAGAAAATGCAATCCTGTTTTATGAAGAAAAAGTTACCAAAGCCATTCTTAAAGTGAATATGCTTTCTGCTTGCTATTACAGAATACTTTTTTTTGGTTGCATGTCTTGTGGGTTCTTAGTTCCTGGACCAGGGATTGAACCCACACCCTCGGCAGTGAAAGTACAGAGTCTTAACTCCTGGATCACCAGGGAATTCCCAGAATAAATTTTTTAAATGTGGAGTGTCTTTATTTTTATATAATTTTAAAGTGATTGAAAATAAGCACAAATAATAATGATCATAGTAGTAACTGACATATATATTAAATACTATGTGCCAACACTGCTATTTTACTTGTTCTAACTAAATCTCCACAGTAGCACTGCGTGGGAAGCAGTATTATTTTTCCCATTTTTTGATGCAGAAACTGAGGCTCAGAAGTTGACTAGACCAGGCAAGGTCATATAATAGGTATCATTACCTATTATGATGATCATTACCTATTATCTTCCAAAGGAGAATGGACAGACAACCTCTTGGCTTCATTTTTTAAATTTATTTAAATTTGAAATATAATTGCTTTACAATGTTGCATTAGTTTCTGCTGAAACAACACAACATGAATCCAACAAATAGCAAGAATTAGCTATATTTATACATATATACCTTTCCTTTTGAGCCTCCCTCCCACCCCAACCCCCATCCGACACTTCAAGGTCATCACAGAGGAGAGAACTGAGCTCTGTGTGCAATATAACAGTTTCCCATTAGTTATCTGTTTTATATATGGCAGTGCTACTCTCTCAATCAGAATAATTTTCTTCAGTTCAGTTCAGTTCAGTTGCTCAGTTGTGTCCAACCCTTTGCGACCCCATGCCAGGCCTCCCTGTCCATCACCAACTCCCGGACTTCACTCAAACTCACATCCATTGAGTCGGTGATGCCATCCAGCCATCTCATCCTCTGTCGTCCCCTTCTCCTCCTGCCCCCAATCCCTCCCAGCATCAGAGTCTTTTCCAATGAGTCAACTCTTCGCATGAGGTGGCCAAAGTACTGGAGTTTCAGCTTTAGCATCATTCCTTCCAAAGAACACCCAGGACTGATCTCCTTTAGGATGGACTGGTTGGATCTCCTTGCAGTCCAAGGGACTCTCAAGAGTCTTCTCCAACACCACAGTTCAAATACCAGTGCAAATACTCCAATACCACACTCAGCTTTCTTCACAATCCAACTCTCACATCCATACATGACCACTGGAAAAACCATAGCCTTGACTAGACAGACCTTTATTGGCAAAATAATGTCTCTGCTTTTGAATATGCTATCTAGGTTGGTCATAACTTTCCTTCCAAGGAATAAGCGTCTTTTAATTTCATGGCTGCAATCATCATCTGCAGTGATTTTGGAGCCCCCCAAAAATAAAATCTGACACTGTTTCCACTATTTCCCCATCTATTTCCCATGAAGTGATGGGACCAGATGCCATGATCTTCGTTTTCTGAATGTTGAGTTTTAAGCCAACTTTTTCACTCTCCTCTTTCACTTTCATCAAGAGGATTTTGAGTTCCTCTTCACTTTCTGCCATAAGAGTGGTGTCATCTGCATATGTGAGGTTGTTGCTATTTCTCCCGGCAATCTTGATTCCAGCTTGTGCTTCTTGATGATATTGTTTTACAGAATACTGTTATTCTGCGGAAATGCATGTTACAGTACTTATGCCATGTCATGATGTAAAGAGTTGTGAAACGTTATGATGTCTGCAATTTTCAAATGGTTCAACATAGCTTACTTTGAAGTGTTTGAATCACTATTATAAACATACATATATAGCGGGAGAAAATGAGCAGAAACTGCGAAATGCTAAGAACTGTGTGATCCAGGTGGAGGGTATACAGGTGTTCACTGCACTGTGCTCTCAACTTTCTGTCTGCCTTGAAAAATGATCATAATAAAATGTTAGCGGTGGAAAAAACCGCCTCTCCTTGCAGCGCCGCCTTAGGAACCAACGGTCAAGAGAGCACAAACAACAGCCCACACCTCCTGTCCCCGGCCGGCGCGCCCAGCCTTGAAGGGACCCCATCTGGGCATGCTCAGAGGCCGCACGCGCCCGCCCCGCCCCTCGGGCGTACGTGCGCGCAGAGCGCAGGCGCGCGGCTCCCGGTGGCCCACGAGACCCTAGCTGCTGGTCCCGGCAGACGCAGAGGTGTCCGATCTCGGCAAGGATGGAGCCATCTAAGGTGGAAAAGTTCAGCACCACCGACAGGGGAAACGGGCTGCGCGCGTTGGCACCGCTGCGGCCAGGAGAACTGCTTTTCCGCTCAGATCCTTTGGCGTACACGGTGAGCAAGGGGAGTCGTGGTGTCGTCTGCGACCGCTGCCTTCTCGGGTACGTATCGCTCTCGCCCGAGTCCAAACAGTGCGGGGTCCGGTATGCCGGGGACGTAGCGGGGCAGTTCTCCCCCGACTCTCCCGGGCCGTGGCTGCACTAGATCTCCGCGGTGTTGCCCAGATGCCCAGCCCCGCACTTCGCTTAGATGCGCGGCTCCCCGAGGGCACCTCGCGGCAGACGGGCTCCGCCTGGCCGTCGCCTGAACTGCCGCGGCGGGTGGCTGAAGGGACCCCAGGCTCATCGCCTGTAGCTGTGCAGGGCAGAGCTGGACCCGCTGCAGGATGGGTTGGGGAGAGCCGGCGGGCAGACTTAAGAGGAAGCGTTTAGTCGTGGGTAGTTTTGCTGGGGAGTAAAAAAGTCTGCGTCCTGGGGTATAAGCTTCCTTGGTGCAGTTGCGGAAACCACAGTTGGCGGAGGTAGGGATGAGTGGGCGCAGGGATGGTGTAAATCTGGATCATAGCGGAGGCCTAGCCAGGAAAGTACTGAGCTTGAAGGAGGCGGAAGACTCTTGGTGTTTACGGAGCACTTCCTGTGGTCCAGATTCTGTTGGGCGTGTAGATAAGAAGATGAACGGTACATGCTTTAGAATCCTTAAGGAGCAGAGGAGTGAGTGAGATGATTAATTACAGTGTATCAGAAGGGCTGAAATTGAGATGCTTCCCAGGGGGCGCTAGTGGTAAAGAACCCGCCTGCCAATAGAGACGTAGGAGACTTGGGTTCGATCCCTGGGTCGGGAAGATCCCCTGGAGGAGGGCATGGCTACCCATTTCAGTATTCTCGCCTGGGGAATTCCATGGACAGAGGAACCTGGCAGGCTACAGTCCATAGGGTCGCACAGTGTCGGACACGACTGCAGCGACTTAGCACACGCAGGCACTGTACAGTAGGAGCATAGGTTATTGAGGTTCAATAGTGTGCTTTACTTTTAATAACTGTGCAGGCATCTCTAATTCTTAACCATCTATCTAGAGGCAAGAATTTATGTGAAAATGTTTTATAAGCCTGGACGCATTGGACCAATGTAAAGGGCTATGCGACAGCAATTTATGGAAATGTGTTGATATAATATGTATGCACAGTCATAGGAATTGTATTCAAGAAACAATTGTTATTGAGCTATTATAGGTCAAGGAGAACAGCCCTGTTTGAGATAGGCAGGATGATTTTTTCCCCAGGACTTCTTTTCCAGACCCATTAAGCTGGGATTGGGATGGTGGAGGTGAGGGGGTTAAGTGCACAGCTTAAGTCAATAGCTTGACCATTAATACTGTTATGTCCTTATTTGGTTCATAATTGAGGAATTTGTTTAATTTCATATTTTAAAGTTACTTAATTGTATTTTATTTGTTGCTTCCTAAAGTAATGATCACAGTAACAACAACAATTCGTTGAGAACACCTTGACATTTCTGTAAAATGTGTGGTTGAAAACAGTTCATTCCTTTCAAGTAATGAAATGCTGAAGACTTCAGCACTGAAAGGTATAGATCTTTAATTCTCATTCAAGCAAGTTAGAAAGCTGGGCTTTTCCTTCTGTTCAATCCTTTGGGAGGTGTATCTAGAGTTTGAATGCAGTCCAAAACAGAGAACTTTCATTTTCTTAAACCCTACAGCATTAATTGGGGAAGATGTGGGGCATCTTACAGATAAAACCAGACTGCCAAGTTGTTTTGTAGTTGGAGTAGAAAAGTTTTGTAATAAATACAGTATGACCAATTATTAATTAAATTATCAGAGCTAAACTTGAGTCATAAGGTAGATGAAATCGTCCGTTTTCCAAAATAAACTACACAAACCCAGCCCTTCGTATGTGGGGTGCTTCTTGATTTACCATACAATTCTGTTACTGCTATCACTTATTTTTCTTACTAACAAAAAGTGTAATGATTAAAAAAAAAAAGGTATTTCATGAAATAGTATTGGGGAGTTCTCAGCATTCTTTTAAAGTCTGAAGGAAACCCAGCTCTGACAATGGGCGGGAGCCAGGGGAGATCCACGGTTAAAATTGCACTGCAGAAGTAGTTGGAGTTGAGAGTCCGGGAGTCCGTGGCCTCTGATTCTGCCTGGTAACTCTGGGTTTTGCAGCATGTGTTACCAGCACCCTGACAAGGGGCCCAACTGCTTGGAGAACTGGTTATTGCTGGAAAATTGCTGTCTCAACCATGCTCCTTTGTGATGTTAGTTTTTATTTTTGGGGTATGGGAGGGGATGTGCCACACTGCAAGGCTTGCAGGATCTCAATTTCTGGACCAGGGATTGAACCCAGGCAGTATTCAAATAGTGTATAAAAGGCATTCTCTGGGTTTAGGGCTAGTTTTCTGAAATATACCAGCAGCAAGTGCAAGTGAACTGCTGCAGTGTTGTAGACTCTTCCTGAGGGCATGAGCTTGGAAGGTGGAAAGACTAGCAAAATCCTCTCAAAGGTCATGAAACCTTGAGAGATGCCTTGAAATCAGCATTTGCAGATTCCTGGACAAGGGCTAATGGGTTACTGGTGGGTCAAGGACTTGGAATAAATAAAGTAGAAGGATCGATAATGAGGTGGGTTGGGAAAGGTCTCGTTGGATATGACTTCCATTTTTCTTTTTTTAAGTGGGAGTTATAATCCCTGTTTCTTTTGCTTCTTCCTTTTCTTCTGCAAGGAGGTTTGGGGAAGGGCTGTATGTCAGAGCCCTGAGCCTGAAAACATTTGGTCCATGTGAATGCCACAGCAGAGGACGTTCTTAATCAGACAGCATGACCTGCTTTGTGGATAGCAGTGAGTTCTCCTTCTTCAGAGAGCCTGGTGCTTGTTCAAGGGCTCAAGAACAGAGCGACCATGGAGACAGGGATGGAGGCTGGTGCCTGGACCTCAGCAGTGCAGACTTCCTCTCACCGTGGCCATCGTGGCTTCTGCTGTTGCAGTTTGTAAGGGATCCCGAGTTCCCCACACGGCAGCACATGTCTGGGGACAGCCAGCTGGGCAGCTGGGTTGGATTTTATTTTAGACCCTTTTGTCATGAAGGGATCACTGATTTATTCTCATTGGAACACTCGTGTTTTTCCCTGCACTTGGATTTGCCTTTCCTACTTGGACTGCATCTCTTGAGACCGTATGAAATCTTCTGTGAGGGCATGGTGTTCCTCTCAAGGTTGCCTCTGACCTTCACAGAGAGAGAAGTGAAGCAATGGGCTAGTTAATACCCATGGGTTGACTGCTCTTGGTTTATGCTGTCATTTAAAGCAGCTGATTTCATAGACGTGGTTCTTAAACTTCAGTCTCAGGACTCCTTTACTCTCTTAAAAATTATAAAGATTTCCTAAAAGGGTTTTTAAAAAAATGTACTTAGGACTCTGAAGAGGTATAAAGGAAACCATAACCACATAAATAATGTGGTTATATTTGTTGATTTTACTGCTTAAAAAACTAAATTGATCGCTTTTGAAATTATGTACCATTGGCCAAAAATCTTCAGGGGACGGAAAGATTCCAGAAAGTTCCTAAAAGCAAAACTTGAATTTTCAGTGTGAAGGCAACTATTTACAGACCATTTAACTTTTATTTACAACTATTTCCATACATTTACGGGGGTTCCCTGGTGGCTCAGATGGTAAAGAATACACTTGCAATGCAGGACACCTGGGTTCTATCTCTGGGTCGGGAACCTCTGGAGAAGGGATTGGCAACCCACTCCAGTATTCTTGCCTAACATACATTTACATTGTATTAGATTCTAGAGATGATTTAAAATATATGAAAGGATGTATATAGGTTCTGTGCAAATAAGATGCCATTTTACATAAGGGACTTGAGTATCTGTGGCTTTTAATATTGACGGGGTCTTGAAACCAGTCCACAGCAGATACCAAGGGATGGCAGGATTTAGACATAATAAATAATTACATTTTGACAAGGATTTTAATGAAGTGGACTATATTTTCAAAACAAAAGAAAACTTAGAAAACTTGCTTGTTTTACATTTTTGAATATCTCTTTAACGTCTGGCTTAGTAGAAGACCCGCAGATTCCCATCACTGCTCCTGCATTTAGTGTATTGTAAAATCATACGTCATTTAGCCTCTAGAAGACTCTACTGTATACTATGAGAGGAAGAGAAGAAAATAGACAAGAAATGTCTTATTATCAAAATAGTTCTGACCTTGTGGGCTTACTGAGAGGGCTTCTGAGGCCCTGGACCATCCTTTGAGAGCCTCTGTTGTAAAACACTGTACAAGTTTTGTAACATTTAGAAAGTCTGGGGTTTCTTCTTTAATGTTTGTTGTGAACCACGAATAATACTTTGCTTTGGTTTTCACATAATCTGCCAAGATATATTGGGATCGGGAACTAAAGTATAGAGTTAGTGCCTGTCTGTTAAGAGGACTCACTTCTCACTCTGGCTGGTTCTGGTTATTGAAGAGTCAAGGGATTTGGATGGTGGTTAACCTTGATTTTCAAAGGAAAGTAAGAGCCATTTTCCACTTACTTGTTATCACAATATATGGTGATTGAAAATTATTATTCCGTAGGTAATATTTACTATCATTGACTGAGCAATGAATGGCTGGGGCTTCCCAGGGCGTGCTAGTGGTAAAGAACCCGCCTACCAGTGCAGGAGACATAAAGAGATGTGGGTTCAGTTCCTGGGTTGGGAAGATACCCTGGAGAAGGAAATGGCATCCCACTCCAGTATTCTTGCCTGGGAAATCCCAAGGACAGAGGACCCTGGAGGGCTGCTGTCCATAGGGTTGCAAAGAATTGGACACGACTGAAGTGACTTAGCACACACTAAGCAGTGACAGGCATGATTTTAAGCACTTTACCTTATGTACTGCTTCACTTAATTCTCATAGTGACTCTAAAAAAGTGTCCCTTATGTTCCTTATAAGCACAGATAAGGACTAGAGAGCTTTTATAACTTCGTAGACTGTGAATTGGTATCATCCTTTGGAGGGCAATTTGGTAGTACCTAGCAAAATTGAGCACTGTGGTTTCTTTGACTCTATTTTAGGGGATTCTGACAAATAACATTGGTTGCACAAGGATACTTAGCATAGCAATTTGGTGATGAAAGGAAAGGGAGAGAGAATTTTAATGTCCATTAATAAGGACTGGTTAAATTATGCTGCAGCCATATTGTAGAATAGCATGTGGCTGTTAAGACTGAAGTGGATCTGTTTCTATACATGTGGATGGATGTCAATAACACATTACTGGGTAAATAAAGTTGTAGAACAATGTATGTATTTGAAAATCTTTTTGTATACGTGCTTGTGTGTAGAAAAGTTCTGGAAAAACATCCCAGCGTTCTGTTACGATTACTTCTGGAGAATGAGACTTGGAGTGGGGGAAAGATATCCCTTGGTCCTTAATATATTTTGTATTTTTCAAAGCTTGTATCATTTTTTGTAATTAGAGATTTGAATAAACTTTGAGAGAATCTTTGTTTCATTTGGAATTGTAAAAGGGTGGTATTACTTGGGATGAAGATGATTTTGAAATGCTTGCCAGTTTATGTCTGCTTTTTTTTTTAAGTTGCATTCAAAGGAGAAAGAAATGGCAACTCACTCAAGTATTCTTGCCTGGAAAATTCCATGGACAGAGGGGCCTGGTGGGCTACTGTCCATGGGGTCACAAAAGTGTCAGACATGACTAAGCGACTAAACTACAGTCCCTTTCTTTATAAAAAAATATGTATGTATATACGTATGTAAACAAAAATACTGTTTGTGAAGACATGATGGCCGAAAAAGAAAATTTCAATCAGCTTTGGTTTCTACTTTTGAATTCTTGTAGCTGAAGAATGTCTTTGCTCTTTGACTTTTGCAGAAGACAGGGTTTAGGAAGTATGCAGGTTTGTGCAAATATGCATATATGTACACACATATGGGCTTCTCAGGTGGCGCTAGTGGCGAAGAATCCACCTGCCATGCAGGAGACTTGGGTTCAGTCCCTGGGTTGGGAAGATCCGGTGGAGTAGGAAATGGCAGCCCACTCCAGTATTCTTGCCTGGGAAAATTCCATGGACAGAGGAGCCTGGCAGGCTGCAATCCATGGGGTCGAAAAGAGACATGACTGGGCACACACACATACAACATATAATATGTATTTTAGAATATGTATTTCAGAAGTCATGAGTTCACATCAGTACTTTCAATTCAGATTTGCCTCCACAGGGTTCTTTTTACTTTTCTTCATTCCATAATCCTTTCTTCCTCACTGAGAACTCTGACCCTTGAAAGCCTCAGCGTATTTACTCATTTGCTCAATTCTGTATATCATCTAAAATTGTTTCAGAATTGCTTTGCCCACATTGTTACCAAAAGGACCAGTATGGAATTTGTTTGCGATTTCCCCTTTCCTTCTACTCTGCCAGAGGCTGAGGATATATCATTAAATACTGTATTCGTTTTACCTTCTTTTTTTCCTGCCTTCAGGGTATTTATTTGTATTCATTAGAAATACAGTTGAATTCATTTGTTTTACTTTGCTTTCAGTTGTAGTTTTTCTCCCTATCCTTTTGATTTAATTTTGTATTTTGAATATATGAACATTCATATGCTTCCAAAACTCAAATTATGAAAAAGAGAAATGTCACCCCTCCCATATTCATACTGTTCCCCACTCCCACCCCTTGCAGGTAACCAACTTCATTGTTTTCTGGTGTATCTCTCTCTCTCTCTCTCTGGTAAAGAGAAACATATGTGTGTGTGTGTCTTATTTTCCATTCATATACAAAAGACAGCATAGTGTATTTGCTCTTTTGCACTTGCTTTCTTCACTTAAAGAATCTACCGGAAATCACTTCATGTTTACAGAGATCTTTCTTACTCTTTTTTTCTTGCTCCATAATACTCCATTTTATGAATGTACTATAGTTTCTAATTTTCCTATGCTTGGACATTGAGGTAATTTTCAGTATTTTGCAGTGGTGAATAGTGCCGTCATGAACAACCTTGCACATAGGTATTTTCATATTGTTTCAGGTGTATACTGGGGGTAAAGTCCTAGGAGTGGGATGGCTAGGTCATAGTGTGAATACCTATGATGGCGAGGGTGGTACCATTTTACGTTTCCTCTAGCAGTATGAGTGCTTGTTTCCCTCAGTTTCACAGACTTCGTATGTAGTCAGAGTTTTGAATTTTTACTAATCTGATGGATGAGAAGTGGTATCTTAGTATAGTTTTGATTTGCATTTAAATTGCACTATCAAAAAGTTACTGTATGTCAACAAAATGTAACTAATTTTGCATATACTTACTGTGATTGCATTTTGCAATTCAATATACCCTGTACTATTAAATTTATGTATGTTAAAGTAAAGAGCCATTTTCCTGAAAAACAATTGTATTATCAGTAAAGTTAAACATCTTTTCATATGCTTAAAGGCCATGTTGATATCTCTTGGTGGATTATCTGTATATATCTTTAGCCCATTTTTCTGTAAGACTTTTGTCCTTTCTTTCCTCTAAGATTAAAACATTTTTTTTTGTCTATTAGAGATATTAGATTTATGTTTGATAAATATTGCAAATATTTTCTTTCTGGCTGAAAAGAAAAGTCACTGGTTAAAAGTCTGGTTAAAAATCCCTTGTCTTTTAATGTTTCTTGTAATAAAGCAATTCACACATGTTTTCTTCTAGAACTTGTTTCCTGGGTTAGCCAGCAAGTTGTTCGGGTTTTCCCGTAGCTGTTTATGGAAAAACCCAAAAGAACCTTTTTTTTATTAAGTACAAGGGAAAAATACAGTAACTTTACAATGGGGAAACTTGGCAGGCATTATTTAAACAGGTGATCAATGTTAGTATCACCAGGAACAGCACAAGTTGACATCATGAGCTTCTTGATATGCCCTGAACAGGACACAGCGTCACTTTTGTGATGTATAGATGCCAGAACATGTAACCTGAATTTAGTCTTGAGGAGACTTCCGTAAACCCAGCTGTGCATGCATGTTAAGTCACTTCAGTTGTGTCCAAGTCTTTGTGACCCCAAGTCTTTGCCCACCAGGGTCTTCTGTCCGTGGGATTCTCCAGGCAAGAATACTGGAGTGGATTGCCTTGCCCTCCTCCAGGGGATCTTCCTAACCCAGGGATCAAAACTGTGTCCTTTGTGTCTCCTGCATTGGCAGGTGGATTCTTTACCATTAGCGCCACTTGGGAAGCCAACTGAGAGAGAGTCTGCAAAGTAACTAGGCAGTGCCCTGCAAAAATGTCAAGGATGTGAATGACAGGCAGAGACTGAAGCACTCTTGAATTCAGGGAAGCCTGGCAACTAAATGCAAGTGTGATCCTGGATAAAGAATTGGACATTTGTGAGACAGCTGATGAAATTTGAATAAAACCCATAGATTTGATAAAAGTATTGATTCAGTGTTAATATTTTGATTTTGTTAATTGTTCTTTAGTTTTGTAAGATACTAACATAGGGAATCTTTATGAAGGACACCTGCAAATTCTTTACTATTTCTTACAACTTCTAAAAAGACTGATAAAAATCAATCAAATTAATTTCAAAATGAAAAGTTTAAAAACAACGAAAGCTTTTATCTTTTTGAGATAATGGATGGCGTGACAGGCTGTCTGGTGTTTAAAGTAATGGAATTGGGAGGTATTGGAAAGTTTAGGTTATGTAAGATTGGTTATGTATTGATAATTTCTGAAGCTAGTTGATGGGTTTTTTATTATACTGTTCTCTCTAGTTTGGGGAATGTTTAAAATTTTCTATGAAAAGGAAAAAGGAAAGGAAAAGAATCCTTAAGCGTCTGCTCATTCTTGGCCAGTTGTATTTAAAAGCGAGATGCCACAAAGTTTTAGGTTAAAAAAATTCTGGGCATTTGTACAGGTTCTTTCCCAGTGTCTCCCAGCTGTCAAGGCTATTCTCTAAGGCTGATCGGTTTTTGTGGGAAGGGATTATATCACTTAGGGTTTGATCAGAGAAGCAGAATCCTTGAATGACAGGGGATAAGGATTATAGGGATTAGAGTTGACATGATAAAAATACTGTTGTTGTTGTTCAGTTGCTCAGTTTCATCCAACTCTTTGCAACCCAGTGAACTGAGCATACCAGGCTTCCCTGTCCTTCACTGTCTCCTGGAGTTTGCACAAGCTCATGTCCATTGAGTTGATGCCATCCAACCATCTCATCCCCCTTCTCCTCCTGCCCTCAATCTTTTCTAGTATTAAGGTCTTTTCCAATGAGTCAGCTCTGCATCAGGTGGCCAAAGTATTGGAGCTTCAGCTTCAGCATCAGTCCTTACAATGACTATTCAGGGTTGATTTCCTTTAGGATTGACTTCTTTGATCATCTTGCTGTCCAAGGAACTCTCTAGAGCCTTCTCCAGCACCACAATTGAAAAGAATCAATTCTTTGGCACTTAGCCTTCTTTGTGGTCCAGCTCTCACATCCGTACATGACTACTGGAAAAACCACAGCTTTGACTAGACGGAGCTTTGTTGGGAAAGTGATGTCTCTGCTTTTTAATACTCTGTCTAGGAAATGGCAACCCACTCCAGTGTTCTTGACTGGAGAATCCCAGGGACAGGGGAGCCTGGTCGGCTGCCGTCTATGGGGTCACACAGAGTCGGACACGACTGAAGTGACTTACTTAGCAAGTTGGTCATAGCTTTCCTTCCAAGGAGCAAGTGTCTTTTAATTTCATGGCTGCAGTTACTCTCTGTAGTGATTTTGGAGCCCAAGAAGATAAAGTCTCACTGTTTCCAATTTTTTCCCCATCTGTTTGCCATGAAGTGATGGGACCGGATGCTATGATCTTAGTTTTCTGAATGTTGAGTTTTAAGCCAGCTTTTCAACTCTCCTCTTTCACCTTCATCAAGAAGCTCTTTAGTTCCTCTTTGTTTTGGGCCATTAGGGTGATGTCATCTGCATATGTGAGGTTATTGATATTTCTAACCAAAATGATCGCATGGATCACGGCCTTGTGTAACTCAGTGGAGCTATGAGCCATGCCATGAGGGCAACCCAACATGAATTGGTCATGGTGGAGAGTTCTGATAAAACATGGTCCACTGGAGAAGGGGATGGCAAAGCACTGAAGCATTCTTGCCTTGAGAACCCCATGAACAATATGAAAAGATGCTGTTGCCTCTGCTTTGTGTAGTGGGCCTGAAACCTTGGTAAGTCAGCAGAACTGGTGGAGAGAGAATCTGGTATCGAGTGGAAGAAAGGAAGAACAAGTTGGAATCCAGCTAGAACTAATAGGGCAATTGGAACCTGTGTCTGTCATTGCCTTCCCCCTCAGTGACACCGATGGCCTGCAGAAATTGCTGATGCTCTTTGCCACAGTACTGTTTGCCTTGAAGAACGTCCAGGAAGAGATACACTGGGGATTGTTGGAGGACAGAGCTTGCCTGCTGCCCCCGGCCATGCAGTGAGCCGTTAGATGGGTGACAGTGCATGCAAGCTGCCACAGTGCGTGGCGCCCTGCGCAGACTGTCAGAATGCAATGTCAGTGGCTGCACTCCTGCCTTCCAAATCTCACCCATGTCTTTTTTGGCCAACCTTCACCTAGAATCACACACAGAGGGAATTTGGGTAAATGTGATTCCAGTTTGCTATGTTGCTAAACTGCGGAAGCCACCACAGGTCATCTTTTATCATCTATACATACTTCATTTAACTGTACTGAACTGTACTTAACAGACAAGTGCAAGCTCACTCTCCCACCTAACCTTTGCACAACTGAAAACACTAGCCCTCTCCCAAAAAGAGTATCCAAAATCTCTTTACCCATCTTTGGGTGATTTCATTCTTCTTAGAGCTGAATCACATTCTCCTTTCAATAGTCTATAACTTTGATATCCAGTAATCACTGTCATTCGCTGAGATCCATCTGTCTTTTCCATTGCCATATAGGCAAGTTAAGTGATGATGTGGGAGGAATCATCACCTTTGCCTCTCACAAACCACTGATGGTAGCATTACGCCCTCCAGAAATGCAGTATTGGTTTTGGTTCAGTGTTTGGGAGGGTAAAGGCAGGTCTAGTGGCTTCCTCTTGAACCATAATAGCCATTACCGCATGGGTTAGGGAATGAGCGGGGGTTCTGACAGTTGTTGATGATGTCCTTCCCAAATATGCATTCTAGAACTGGAGACAGTAACCGTGAGGTGGATTTGGGGGCTTACCAAGCCCACTGTGAAATGAATCTGAGCTAAAAATTCTGTCGATTCTCTGACTTCCACAAGCTTCTATTTCTGAGAGATTGGACTAGATTTTGGTTCTGGGCCAAGAATTAAGTTCTGGGCCAATGTCCAGTAACCCACCCCCACCAACATCCGCATTATGTCCTCTTCCCTAGTGCAAAGTTATCCTTGTAAATGACTGTAGATGTCTTTTGGGAAGCCTAGGAGGAAAATTTATATTATCCATATTTGACTCTGTGGTAGAGTTCTTCTTCAAGGACCTGATCTTCCCTTCTCTCAAGGGGCTCTGGGTCTGTGAAATGGCTCAAGGGAATTGGTGGGAGGAAAGGGGCCCAGAGGATGATATGGTTGGATGGCATCATTGGCTCAATGGACATGCTGCTAAGTTGCTTCAGTCGTGTCCGACTCTGTGCAACCCCATAGATGGCAGCCCACCAGGCTCCCTGGTCCCTGGGATTCTCCAGGCAAGAACACTGGAGTGGGTTGTCATTTCCTTCAACAAAGCGTGAAAGTGAAAAGTGAAAGTGAAGTTGCTCAGTAATGTCCAACCCTTAGCAACCCTATGGACTGCAGCCCACCAGGCTCCTCCGTCCATGGGATTCTCCAGGCAAGAGTACTGGAGTGGGTTGCCATTGCCTTCTCTGCAATGGACATGAGTTTGAGCGAACTCTGGGAGATAGTGAAGGACAAGGAAGCCTGGTATGCTGTAGTCCATGGAGGTCGCAAAAAGTCAGACACAACTGAGTGACTCAACAACTACAGCACTTTATTTTTTCAGTGATTTAAGTTATACTTCTGTTTGCCAGACCTAGCAGTTTTTCTCCTTATATTAATCAGGTAAAACTTTAGTAGATTGCCTTTCTATTTCAGTTCTAGGGACACAGTGATTAGTTAGGCTATGTCAAAGATCTCTGCAGTTGGAATCTTTCTGGTTACTGCTTTGGCTGCCTTTATGGTATCTATTCCCACCTTCTTTTTGGTGACTGAGTACTGTCATCCCTTCTACCATGGGGCTCCACTATCCCCCATTCAGTTTTGGGAGCCCTGTCTGATGGCAGGAGTTCGCACTTTTATTCCTGGCCTCTGGAGAATAGCCACCATGGAGCTCTTAAGGGAAGCCAGGGCTTCTCTCCTGAAGGTATTTCTTTTTGCTTGGTAAATGACAAGTTATCTGGATCCTTCCTGGGACATGGTTCAGGGGTAGGTAAGCAAGTCTTACCGATTAAATCCACTCAGCATTGTGATCTCCCTAAGCCATCAGATAACTTCCTCCTCAGTGTATGAAACTTCTGACATTGTAGTTTCATTTACTGTAGGTCACCTTTAGGTTGGAAAAGACTCAGATGCTGGGAAAGATTGAGGGCAAGAGGAGACGGGGCGACAGAGGATAACATGGTTGGATGGTGTTACTGACTCAGTGGACACGACTTTGAGCAAACTCCGAGAGAGTGAAGGACAGGGAAGCCTGGCACTCTGCAGTCCACGGAACCACAAAGAGTTGGACACGATTGAACCACTGAATAGCAACAACCTTTAGTTCAGCTCCCAGCCAGCCAAGCACACTGTTAAGAGTCATTTCCAGCTGCTTGAGCCAACCTATTGAATTCACAGTCTTGGCTCCATATCAATAAATCCACTCATATCAATAAATTCAGCTCAATCCAGAATTATTGGGGCTTTCCTGGTGGTCCAGTGTTGAAGAATCCACCTGCCAATTCTGGGGATGCAGGTTTGATCCCTGGTCAGGTAACAAAGATTCTACATGCCATGGGGAAGCTGAGCTCACGTACTCTAAAGCCTGTGTTTCACAAGAGAAGCCTTTGTGCCACAACAAGACAGACCACGTGCTGTAACTAGAGAAAGCCCACTCACCACAGTGGAGGCCCAGAGCAGCTGAAAAAAAAAAATCCAGGGATTTCCCTGATGGTCCAGTGGGTAAGACACCAAACTCCCAATGCAGGGGACCTGGGTTCAATCCCTGGTCAGGGAACTAGATCCCACATGCTGCAAAGAAGACCCACTGTGGCCAAATAAATAAAAATAAATAAATACTAAAAAAAGACACAGGATTATCTTTCACCTGAACCCAACACTACAGCACTCTTAGCATCCTTTCCCATATGTGTTTCCCAAGTTATTGTTGATAGAAATTGGTAAAATCTTGCAGTACTTTTGGTGTGTTATTCACCTCCAAATGGGTCACGTTTTTTTAGCTTTGTCCTTGGGGCCCAACCAGACTCGAATCTGGCCGTAGATCTAGAAACTCTCAACGGTGGTGAAAGTAGTTCCCAGAGAGGATCAGTAGTCCTTTATAAGGCACTTGGCGTAGGGAAGGGCTTTGGAGGTTCTTCAGGCAAAGGGAAACCAACCTCTTCAGAGCACTTTTACTGGTAAAGGTGATTCAACATAATTTTGGAGTTCAAGGTGCCAAATTTCATGAGTATCTACCCAAATGTTTGCATTTCATGTTTAGGGCCCCACTCCTTACTTGATGTAAGAGTTAAACACATGAGTTTGGAAATTCAGCGTATGTTGTCATCCAGTTCTTGCTGAATGTGGTCTGTGAATCAGTAGCATCTCTATCAACTGGGAGCTTGTTAGCAATGCAGAGTTCTGTGCTACACCAGACTTACTGAATCAGGATATACATTTTCTATATGTGACTTCAAGATATCTGTGTAACTTGTATTTACACTAAATTAAGACAGTGATTTCTTTAAGTATTTTTAAACTTAAGTTCTCAGCAATCCAATAATTGGATAAATATAACATTTGAGATTATTTTGGAGATTTTTATGATTTTTTACTTTTAAAGCTGTATATACATCTAAAATTTTTGCAGGTCAATGTTTTAGATGATTTCTACTTTCTATTTGGGAGTTCTGCAAGCAGTCTTGATTAGATGTGATGCTCCCTCTGGTGGACAGTGGATGAAAAGCATGCAGACGTTTTTCAGGATACACAATAAACTGTGGAAAATTCTGAAAGAGATGGGAATACCAGACCACCTGACCTGCCTCTTGAGAAACTTATATGCAGGTCAGGAAGCAACAGTTAGAATTGGACATGGAACAACAGACTGGTTCCAAATAGGAAAAGGAGTACATCAAGGCTGTATATTGTCACCCTGCTTATTTAGCTTATATGCAGAGGATATCATGAGAAATGCTGGGCTGGGAGAAGCACAAGCTGGAATCAAGATTGCCGGGAGAAATATCAATAACCTCAGATATGCAGATGAAACCACCCTTATGGCAGAAAGTGAAGAGGCGCTAAAAAGCCTCTTGATGAAAGTGAAAGAGGAGAGTGAAAAAGTTGGCTTAAAGCTCAACATTCAGAAAACGAAGATCATGGCATCCGGTCCCATCACTTCATGGGAAATAGATTGGGAAACAGTGGAAACAGTGTCAGACTTTATTTTGGGGGGCTCCAAAATCACTGCAGATGGTGAGTGCAGCCATGAAATTAAAAGACGCTTACTCCTTAGAAGAAAAGTTATGACCAAGCTAGATAACACATTGAAAAGCAGAGACATTACTTTGCCAACAAAGGTCCGTCTAGTCAAGGCTATGGTTTTCCCAGTGGTCATGTATGGATGCGAGAGTGGGACTGTGAAGAAAGCTGAGCACCAAAGAATTGATGGTTTTGAACTGTGGTGTTGGAGAAGACTCTTGAGAGAGTCCCTTGGACTGCAAGGAGATCCAACCAGTCCATTTTAAAGGAGATCAGCCGTGGGATTTCTTTGGAGGGAATGATGCTGAAGCTGAAACTCCAGTACTTTGGCTACCTCATGCGAAGAGTTGACTCAGTGGAAAAGACTCTGATGCTGGGAGGGATTGGGGGCAGGAGGAGAAGGGGACGACAGAGGATGAGATGGTTGGATGGCATCACTGACTCGATGGCTGTGAGTCTGAGTGAATTCCGGGAGTTGGTGATGGACAGGGAGGCCTGGTGTGCTGCGATTCATGGGGTCGCAAAGAGTCGGACACAACTGAGAGACTGAACTGAACTGAACTGAACTGAAAAACTTACCAGCCACTTTGAGGCAGCCTCATTTGTCCTGTTTCTTTAACCTGTCCTCTTATCCTCACTTTCTGACTGACATCTCCGGGAGTTGGTGATGGACAGGGAGGCCTGGCGTGCTGTGATTCATGGGGTCGCAAAGAGTCGGACACGACTTAGCAACTGAACTGAACTCAGGGGCTTGGTTTTCAGCTGTTAAAGCTTAATATCGGGAGTTCCCTGGTGGTCCAGTGGTTAAGAATCCTCCTTGCTAATGCAAGGGACGCAGGTTTGATTCCTGGTCAGGAAATGAAGATCCCACATGTGGTGGAGAAACTAAGGTCGCATGCTGGAACTACTGAACCTGCACACCACAACTAGAGACTCCGTGTGCCACAACGAAAGATCCCATCCGACACAGCAAAGATTACAGGTGCCACAACTAAAGACCCAGTGCAGCCAAATAAATGATTACGTAGTTCCCGACCCAGGGATTGAACCCCTGTCTCCTGCACTGCAGGCAGATTCTTTACTGTCTGAGCCACCAGGAAAGCCCAAAGAAATATTAAAAAAAAACAGTTATTTTCCCTGAGTGATCGCCTTCATGACTGTTCTCAACCTCTGACATTTCCCATAATGTTTGTTTTGAATTTGAACCAAAAATACTCCAACCAGAATCAAATTTTGTCATAAATATCTATATAAAACTCATCATAATGAAAGAGCACTGGCAAACTGATATGGTAACAGTGCCTTATTTATTGTTTTGGCCATGCCATGAGGCTTGAGGGATGTTAGTTCCCGGACCAAGGATTGAACCCGAGCCCTTGGCAGTGACAGTCTGGAGTCCTAACCACTGAGTCATCATGGAATTCCCAACAGTGCCTTATTAATAATATTGATCATGTTATTCATACTGAAAGTCAAAAAATCTTGTCTGAAACTGGTAGTTGGATTTGTGATGATATGGGAGAAAAATTGTGCCTTTGATCTATTTATAATGGAATTTATTACTAGGAAATATTTTGTGCAATTAATTTCCCCCCTAGCTTTTGCTATAATAATTACTTACTAGGATGAAAATAATAAATGTGACTGGCTGCAATGACCTCTTCTTCTATATCACATTCTGATCTTAGAACTCAAATGGTTGCTTTTCCAGAGGCATAGGTATATATCTGAACTGTTCCTTTTCAGTTCACCCATGTGACAAACACCTTACACATTTTGTTTTAAAAGTAAAAGTTGCAAAACCATTACTTTACTTGTCTGAATCCAGTAAAAAATTGCCTTTTTAAAGTTAGATTGTTGCCATTTTACTATTTTACACATGGGCTATTCACGTTCAATTTAAAATACTTAAGAGCATTTATAGTCCTAGATTAATGTTGATTTTTATTCATTACTTTGGTTGAAAATTTTAATGTTATGGAGTTCTCTGGTTTGGTTTGTTGTTGTTGTTAGCCATCAAGGCAAAAACGATGAGAGAAATCTCATAAGGGAATAAAGATAGATTGATAGATCAACAGATTTGGCTTCATGAAAGAACTGTCTTACAATGGGAAGCCAAGAAACTGAGGGACATATTTGTAACACAGAAAAGCATATATCTTTAATACATAAAAGTCATTCATAAATCAGTGAGAGAACTGCGACCTCCCCCCTCTTTGTTTCCGTCTCTAAACAGTTGTGAGCCTCAGATTTCTCTGAGAGATTTTCTGATTCATAGGTTCTCAACATTGTGCACCCATGGGAAGCACCTTTAAAAGAATACTGATGCATGGGTCCCAGCCAGAGATTCTGTTTCATTTGGTTTAGAGTATGGTTTGAGCATAGAAATTTTAAGACTCTCCAGGTTTTTATAATGTTCAGTCTGAGTTGACAACTACTCTCTTTTTCACCATAACTAACTCCGTTCTTTGCATCTTTAAATTCAAGGGCTAGGGTGAAATTGACAGCTGGGCTTAGTCAAGCTACTTAGGATACCTTAAATAATTCTGCAGTTGAATTTCAAACTGGATATTTACATTAGCATGTTCTGTTCATATTTAAATAATCACCATATGTGGGACAAGCATGTATGAAGTTGTGTTTTTAATTTGAATGGTTGTGATATTTCTCACAAATCAACTTCATGAATATATAAAAATTTAATTCTTGTTGGCATTTTTCAACTACTGTGTTTACTCTTATTAAGAAATAGATATTAATTAGATTGATGTTGTACAGATGATCAAGAAAAGAATGCTTGGATATTTAGGAAACAGTTTCTCTGGACAGGTTTTTGTTTTTTGACTGTATGATATTAGATAGTTTAGGTACTGAAAACTTAACCATTTTACAGAAGACTTTCTTAAAGTCTATGAAACATTGGTGTTCACTCCTTGTAAAATTTACTTGTAGAATTTTTAAAAAATATCCAGATGTCCGGGCCGCATCTTTAAAGCCCTACAGGTAAGGCTGAACTGAGAACTTTTAGGAAACGGGGTGGTGGTGGTGGTGGGGGAGACAAACAGATTAATAGTAAATATAAGTGAAATAGATAATAGCTATGGGGCATAACTAGTGGAGAGATGCATATAGATTCTATGCGTATCTGCTCAGTCGCTTCAATCTTATCTGACTCTTTGTGACCCTGTGGACTGTAGCCCACCAGGCTCCTCTCCCCATAGGATTCTCCAGGCAAGAATACTGGAGTGGGTTGTCATGCCCTCCGCCAGGGGATCTTTCTGACCCAGGGATCGACCCTGTGTCTCTTATGTCTTCTGCACTGGCAGGCGGTTCTTTACCACCCGCGCCACCTGGGAAGCCCATAGATTCTGTAGCAGATCATTTTGACTGTATTGGAATGTTATTCGTATGGAAGGTTGTAGTGAATACGGTTGGAATAGATTCTGGAAGACAGAAGGCCTTGATGGCCAGGCTAAATAATTTGAACTTTATTTTGTAGGTATTGAGGAGCTCATAAAGATTTTTGAGTAGCAATATGAAATGTACAAAAGTTGAGAAGACTTGTGCAGGAGAACTGGTTTGGTGAATGTGACTGGGGAGAGATGTTGGAAGGACTGAAGGTGGGGATTCCAATTAAGAGAAAATTTCCTTTCGTGAAGGCCTAAGTTAGGAGGGTGTTAGAGCGCCTGGCAATAAAACAGGTCCTTTTGAGAGAAGAGTTGGTACAGTTCATTGACTGATTGTCAGGCGAGGGAGAAGTAAAAGATGACTGCAGGGTTTCGGCTTTAATTGTTGGAATAAAGACACAAGTAGTAATGATAGTGGTGCTATTTGGAGTCATTGGTGTGGCTGAGATCCCCAGGTAATAAGTTACTGAGCAAAAGATAGCACTGTTGAGGACCAAGCTTAAGAAAAATCAGTTCTCAGGGCTGGGAGACAAGAGAAGGCTATTGAATAAGCTTATAGTGCCCTTTTGGGGGGCTTAGGTTTTACTGTCTATGTAACATAAGTGATTTAATTCTATGAGCCTCGATTTTACTTTTTTTGAAATGAAGGGATTGAATGATTTCTCACATCCTTTTGAAACTCTTCTACCGTTCTTGAGATCATCCTGTATTTGTTGCCTCTTCCTCCTTTTTTTTGTAACAGCTTTTTTGAGATATAATTCTTATACCATATCATATATTCAGTGATATAACATAAAAGACCATTTTTTTCCATTTTTAACTGTATAATTCATTGGCATTAAGTACATCAAAATGTTACACAACCATCTCCACAATTTTAGCACATTTTCAACACCCCCAAAAGAAACCCTGTACCTTAAGCCTATCTTCTACTCTAAACAAACAGAGGAAAACCTTAAGATTTAAACCCTTGAATTCATCTTGTTTTCCATCTGCTTTGTAACCAAATGAGTTCACAGCCACCTAGAAATCACTGTCAGTTCAAATCAGCTCCTTGCCAGTTTGACCCACTAGGTGGCAGTGTGGGAACACGAGGTAAGAAACGTGACTTGGAGGACTCTATCTGCATCTGTTTCTACACAGCTGCAACAGGCACTAGTTACGCAGTTACAGCTGTTTGTGGTGGTAGGTGTAGTTGTTAGGCAGGCACTCTCAGAGGACCGAAAGTTTCCCTCCTGAAGACTTCGCTAATGCCGAATACTGTCTTTACCAGTCGACCATATTTCCAGTCACAAAATTTTGACCAACCTAGATAGCATATTCAAAAGCAGAGACATTACTTTGCCGACTAAGGTCCATCTAGTCAAGGCTATGGTTTTTCCAGTGGTCACGTATGGATGTGAGAGTTGGACTGTGAAGAAGGGTGAGCGCTGAAGAATTGATGCTTTTGAACTGTGATGTTGGAGAAGACTCTTGAGAGTCCCTTGGACTGCAAGGAGATCCAACCAGTCCATCCTGAAGGAGATCGACCCTGGGATTTCTTTGGAAGGAATGATGCTGAAGCTGAAACTCTATACTTTGGCCACCTCATGCGAAGAGTTGACTCATTGGAAAAGACTCTGATGCTGGGAGGGATTGAGGGCAGGAGTAGAAGGGGACGACAGAGGATGAGATGGCTGGATGGCATCACCGACTCTATGGCCGTGAGTCTGAGTGAACTCCCGGAGTTGGTGATGGACAGGGAGGCCTGGCGTGCTGCAATTCATGGGGTCGCAAAAAGTCGGACACGACTGAGCAACTGAACTGAAGCCTATCTTCACAGTCCCATCTGGTTTCTGTGTATCATTTGTTAAGTGCAATGCCTCCTTTATCATTTTTCATTGCTCTGTATCTTGGAATCCTGTTCAGTCTTCAAGCCAGATTTTTCATTTTAGCTTTTGGCCCCAGTAATTCCTTGGGTCTTTTTTTCACCTTTCCCATTGCTTTTCCTTCTTCCTCCCAGTCATGAACATCCTCTGTGATAGTGACTCTTGACTTTGCTCTTGGAACCACCGGGGAGCTTTAAAACATCCTGATGCTCAAGCTACACTCAAGATCTGTTAAATCAGAACCTTTGGAATTGGAACCCAGACATCATTATTGTTTAATCTCTAAATTGCCTACGAAATATTTTTGTCTTCCTGTATCTTTTATAGCCTATGAGAAATGAGCTAATTTAACTAGATCCACTCTAAGTTCATAATATTTCAGTATTCCAAGCGATGTATGTCTTGATTTTTTTTTTCTTCTTTGTCTGTTACTAGTTCTTTTCATTCTTATCTGAAAATGTCTCTTTCTTTCCTGTGTTCCCACTGCCTATGGGTTAGTACAGGCTCCTGTCTCTGTCAATGCCCCCTCTACCCAAAGACTACCAGGAAAATATGAGCCATTGAACGAAGTAAGGTTTGTTAATTCATTGCAATGAGATAACTCACAGACCATGGGGGAATTGTGGGGTGTCTCAGAGGATGTTGGAAGGGATTTGTTGTAGGATTTGGCTTGTGTTAAGTGATTTGGAGAGGGTTCAAGGAAGTAAGACTTTGCTTGCAGTTGGATGCTGTCAAGAAGCAGGGCGATTCAGTGATTTAAATCTTACCTAGAAGGCGATCAGCCCTGGGATTTCTTTGGAAGGAATGATGCTGAAGCTGAAAGTCCAGTACTTTGGCTACCTCATGCAAAGAGTTGACTCAGTGGAAAAGACTCTGATGCTGGGAAGGATTGGGGGCAAAGGGGACGACAGAGGATGAGATGGCTGGATGGCATCACTGACTCGATGGCCGTGAGTCTGAGTGAACTCCAGGAGTTGGTGATGGACAGGGAGGCCTGGCATGCTGCAATTCATGGGGTCGCAAAGAGTCGGACACGACTGAGCGACTGAACTGAACTGAACTGAACTGAGAAGGCATGAGGAATGAATTGAGGCTACAACTATGATTGATAAAGAAGCTACAGTCACCTGTGTTAGCCAGGATGGGGAATGTTTGATCATTTTTGTGGCTTGGACATTGTTCATGTTTTATGTTCATGGTTACAGAGAGGTCTTTTTTTATTTTTTGTCTTGGTCCATCTTTGCCGCAGAATAGCTTTGTCTGATGATGATGCTTGTGGAATTACTTTCAACAGGGGGATGTCACCCACTAGCTATGAGTGTTGGGCAGCTCCTAGCACTGTGTCTACAGCCAACACCTTACACATTGAAATTTTCTCCTTCCGTTAGTTAGCCAAAGCTGATTGTGCCAGGCTGGCTCTGACAGTGAGGGGCAGCTTCTTTCTAGAGCAGTTTCTTAGATGACTGTATCTTTTGATAGCTCTTCCCTCTTTTGGTTTGTTCTGTGCAGTACTGACATAATAGTCTTCCTTAATAAACGTCCCTTCAGTGTCTGATTCTGAGCTCTCTCAGATTAGCAAGTGGTCCTGTCTTATCCGGCCCATCTCTGTTCAGCCTTACCTCCCAGTGTACCTTATAGTTACGTGAGTTGAGGGAAGTGACTTCCTGCTCTGAACTTTGCTTTCTTCACCTTGAACACTACTTCTCAGGTATTCTTAGAATTAAAAGAGATAACGTGTGAAAGTATTTGGTATGTAAGAGGTGTTCATACTTACTGTTCTTGCACTACTTCTCACTGATTTCCTTCATTAATCTGCGGTATTAGGTAATATTACATAATTTAGTTCCCAGTTTGGTTCTTACTAGATTTTATTTCCCATTTGGTTTAGCCTCCTTGAGGACAAGGATGTAGTCTTATTTGCCTGTGAATTTCCAGGGCCTGGCACAGTACTGAGCATACAGGGATGCTTGATAAGCGTTTCAGTTTCTGAAATTTACAGGGTTATCAGAGCACCATGTCTACAGCCAGCTCCTGAGACGTTTTCCTTATACTTTGAAGCTTTCTCCTTCCTTTAATTAGTTAATATGCTCTGTCAGTTGGTACTACCAGTTAAGAGAGCTAATATATATTGGGCCACAGGCTGAATTCTTTTTATCAAAATTATAATTCTGTGTAATCACCATGAAGTTTATATCAAAATAAATTTTAATAGGTATTTAACTTACCTGTTAAAGATGACTGAAAGTTCAAAGAAAGTAAATTTTAAACATGGAAGACTTCATACCAAAGTACTTGTACTCTCTGCCTCAGCCTGCATGTAGTCAACTACAGAGATAATTTTAATTTTAAAAAAAAATTGAAGTATAGTTGATTTACAGTATTGTGCCAATCTCTGCTGTATAGCAAAGTGACTCAGTTATGCACATATAGACATTCTTTTTATAGAGATAATTTTAAATTATTACTTAATAGTGTATAGTTTTTAGTGTTGGTCTTTCATGTCTCTGTGTCTTTGAGTGACACAAGATAATGAAACTCTCTGACTTCCTATTATTTTTATTTTTTAATGATTTTAAGAATATTTGATTTTCAGCTTCTTTAGTTTACTTTCAAGTTGCTGTCTAATACAGCAAATTTCTCTTCTGTCCTTTTTCTTTCTCGCTAGTTAAGTTTGGGTCTCCTGTCCTTTTTCTTTCTCTTTAGTTGTTTAATTTTGGGCATCTTAACCTCTGGACGTTTGTTTCCTCATTCATAAAGTAAGGATAATATCTATGTCATGTGATCTTTATGAAGATTAAGTGAAAGAACACATCTGAGAGTACCTAGTATAACGCCTGGAATATTGCTGTTTCTCAAAGCATGACCCACAACCATCAGAATTAGCTGGCAGTGGGCTTGTTTTAAATTTTGTTTTTCTGTGTTTCTCAGAATATCTACTATTTTAGGCACATTAGTGTACTTTCTTACTAGACTACCTGGGTGATGTTGGTATGCAGCAAATTTTAAGACTTGCTTACCTGCAGGATAAGAACACATTCCCTGTGGAATCTGTCTTTTTGCCTACTTTGTCTTATTGGCACTGAAATTTGAGACTACTGGGATGAAATAAGTATTACTTGAATGTGAGTTTTTGCAGCATATCTCAGCAACAGCCTGATTAAAGTTTTTACTATTTTTTTTCTATGCTTAGCTCTGACTTTTTTCTTGGCAAACTTCACTTTTATCTATCTTAACTTTGCTTTTTGATTGATTTTCTTGAACCTGACCTTTTAGTATCTATAGGAAGATCTATAGGAAGATCTTCTGTTGTCTTTAGTTAAGATGTACAACTCAAGCTAGCAGATGATTCTAGAAGTCTACTTTAAAATGGCCATGTAAGAGCTGTCTTTAGTCATTAATTTATCAGTCACAGAATGAGTAACTTGATTTAAATGTAACTTGGAGCCCACCCCTTAATGAGCAGGATTTAGTGAGCAGTGCATTTTTGGATGGTCAGTTTATTGACAGGTCAAATGATTCATGTACTGGGCATCCGAAATGGAAAAGCATAGTAAGTGGCAGCTATATTAGAAACTGAGCTTAGATTTGTGTAGCAAACTGACACCTCCTGAAATTCTTTTTCTTGTATTTTGAAGCATCTCCTATTTTTCCCTGTTTCTTTCCGTAGATCAACAGATCACTCGATTACCCAGGTTGTTAAAGTGTTGCTCTCTCTTCCATGTTCTCATAGCATATACCTTTTATCCTGTGTACTACATTGTGTTTTAGTTAATTGTGTGAGCTTGTATTTATCATATAGTTTTCTGTCTCCCCTGGAATCTCCGACCGCAGGATCCATGTCTTTTAGTACTGCCAGTGTATAGCAATTCTGATGGCTCTTCCTCATATACATTAAATTTCTCAGTATAGTTTTCACCCTTATTTTCTTTATTTTTCTTTAGTACAGGTAAATAATTTTATTTTCCTATCTTGGAGACTGTGATCCTCTGCCTTCCTTCTAGGTCCCGTGGCCATCCTTTTTGAAGAGTGTTAACGTTCCTTCTCCTTTCAATGTTGTCATTTGGAGAACAGCACACTGTTTTGTCTTTAAGGCTTTTGATCATGGGTGAGAATGAGTGTGATGTGTGGACTCCTTTTGAGGGGAGCCGTTACTCTTTTTAGGGAAGCCGTTACTCTTTTTTGAGATTTGTTTTTAACATTTATTAACCTGTTGGTCTACATGTTGGGGTAAAAAAATTTGCTCTGTCCTTGGAGCGGGAAGACTTAGGTTTGAGTCCTTCTTCTGTTACTTGTCAGATTTGTGACCTTTCACTTGCCTCATCTAATAAGATGATAGTTCCTATCTATATCCATGGGATTATAGTGAAGATCAATTTACTATAGTATATATATAATATATATATAGTATAGTATATATTTGGTATATATTATATACCAAAGGATTATATAAATGTGGTATATTATCAAAATCATCACTCGCATCCCTAAAATAGCTTTTAAGAAAACGAAAGGTCAGTTAGTTAATCTATAGATGGAATTCGGTTTTTCTGTTTTTGGCTGAAGCATTCAGAAGTTGGTATAGTTACTTGTAGGTGAATGTCACCTATAATGTCTTTTGGATAATGAATCCGTTATTACTCATTCTCGAGGAATTTCAACCTGTTAATACTTATGTCATACCTGTTAAGGAGCTTTGTTATCAGATACATTCTGGTTCAGGTTCTGGTTTTGCTATTTACTAGAATTTTCCCTGATGCTCACCAGGAAAAGAATCTGCCTGTAATGCGGGAGATGTGGGTTTGATCCCTGGGTTGGGAAGATCTCTGGGTAAAGAAAATGGCAACCCATTCCAATATTCCTGTTTGGAAAATCCCAGGGACAGAGGAGCCTGGCAGTCCATAAACTCGCAAAGAGTTGGAGACAACATATTGACTAAACAACAATAACAAAAATGCCATTTATTAATTGTATGGACCTGAAAAATTACTTGCTGAACCCAGTTTCTTCATTGATAAATGGGGTTAATAGTAATAATAATAACAATAACAACAGTACCTACCTTATGAGGTTGCTGAAAGAAATAAATGAGAAAACCTATGATAAAGTATCCAGGATCCAGTACAATGCCTAAGATATTATTTGTGATTGATAAGTAAATAATAAGTGATGGATGGTACCACCCTTATGACAGAAAGCGAAGAGGAACTAAAGAGCTTCTTGATGAAGGTTAAAACTCAACATTCAAAAAATAAAGATCATGGCATCTGATCCCATCACTTCATGGCAAATAGATGGGGAAACAGTGCAAACAGTGACAGACTTTATTTTCTTGGGCTCCAAAACCACTGCTGATGGTGGCTGCAGCCATGAAACTAAAAGATGCTTGCTCCTTGGAAGAAAAGCTATGACAAACCTAGATGGCGTATTAAAAAGCAGAGACATCACTTTGCCAACAAAGGCCCGTCTAGTCAAGGCCATGGTTTTTCCAGTGGTCATGTATGGATGCGAGAGTTGGACTGTGAAGAAAGCTAAGCACCGAAGAATTGATGCTTTTGAATTGTGGCATTGGAGAAGACTCTTGAGAGTCCCTTGGACTGCAAGGAGATCCAACCAGTCCATCCTAAAGGAAATCAACCCTGAGTATTAATTGGAAGTACTGATGCTGAAGCTGAAGCTCCAATACTTTAGCCACCTGATGCAAACAGCCGACTCATTGCAAAAGACCCTGAAGCTGTGAGGGATAGAAGGCAGGAGGAGAAGGGGATGACAGAGGATGAGATGGTTGGATGGCATCTTCAACTCAATGGACATGGGTTTGAGCAAGCTCTGGGAGATGGTGAAAGACAGGGAGGCCTGGTGTGCTGCAGTCCATGGGGTCGCAAAGAATCGGACACACTGAGACTGAACAACAACAAAATGGTGATGGTAAGTATAGAGGACGATGATATTTAACACTTCCAGAGTACTTGCCATGTTAGGAACAATGCCAAGGGTTTCAGCGTGCATTATCTTATAGAATCACACAAAATCTCCTGAGGTCTCTGTGAAAGTGTTAGTCACTCAGTCGTGTCTGACTTTTTGCGACCCCATGGACTGCAGCCCGCCAGGCTCCTCTGCCCATGGAATTCTCCAGGCAAAAATACTGGAGTGGGCTGCCATTCCCTTCTCCCTGGGATCTTCCCGGCCCAGGGAATCCAGCTCGCCATCTCCCGCATTGTAGGCAGATCGTTTACTGTCTGAGCCACCAGGGAAGCCCAGGAGCCCCATGAGGTAGATATTCTTATTATTCCCATTTTATAGATAAGGGAACTAAAATTTAGATAAGTTTTAACTTGCCCTAGTCATCCAGCTAATGCTATTATTCCTGAAGTCAGAGCCCATGAACTTTATTATTAATTAAGCTTTTCTTTCCTGTTTGAAATTTGTCAGATGTCAACAGTAATTATACATTCTGTGATGTAATAAAATCGATGATAATCTCTCTTAGAGATTAGGGAAAATTGTACAGACAAGAACGAATATGTAAAACCCTTTCTTGTAATGTGTAGCTAGCCCAGTAGTTCAGAGTTTTAGGTTGAAAGTTATGTATTTTTTGTCCTTCATTATCTTAAAAACTTTTTTGTGAATAGCATCTGTTAAAATAGTGAAAAAATAATGGTCCGTTTATTAATATTGAAATATTATTTGTAATTAACCACAAACTACTTGGACTGCATTGAGACCTTGTTTTTATGACAAAGACCCCAAACAGCAGAATGGATGAAAGGGAGAGAGAGAGAAAGAGAGAAGGGAAGAGAGATATACAGATTATTGCATTTTCTGTGAATGCTCATTGCTGGTATTTATAAATATATATATTTTTTCTCTGTTGTGCTGTCTTATTTGCTCCACGCTCTTGTAAGAAAGCTGATGTGAGAGTCAAGGCTGTATGAGAGAACATAATTACATAATTACACAACCTTCTTTCCCGTAAATGGTCCCTTAAGCCTTTAGGTCAGCAATAGAGATAACTTAGTGGCTGTTCTTCTAAAGAACAAAGAAGTTCTATAGTTTTGTTTTTAGCGAAAGCAATCTTTGTGTTTGCATACAACAATGCTTTGGTAAATGCTGTGTATTTAAGGGAAGAATAGGGTACCTTTGGGGGCTCAGTGAGTATTTTGATGTTAGTCTTAAAACTTATTTTCATGCTGTGAATGATAACTTATGATAAACTGATGCTCTGGGTGTCTTAATGGTGGTTCTTTTCATCGCCAGTTTAGTATGACTCATTATGTAATGCTCTTTAATGTTTTGCTTGAATTAATGTGAATGTTTTATGAGAATACCAGATTTCAAGGACTTATCAACAGCTTAATTCTTAGTTTGATGTTAAAGCGCATCAATTGAGGTATACATGTCATCAAGGGAGAACTCCTTTCATTGCCTTAACTTAAAAAGGAACATTAGAAAAGAAGTCACGTGGGTGCAGTAGAAAATCACTTTTGTTGCTGTGAGCAGTAAATCCTCTCTAAATGTACAACTGGGTTTTGTTTAGGTTCAAGAGAGGGCCAGTGAGATCAATCTGGTTGTGTAAGAACATATGGTCTAAGTCAGAAGAAACCTGAAATTTGGGGTAACTAGTTTTATCTCTTCGGGAAATCTACTTACAACCATAGACTCTTGGGAATCTTAGAGGTTCCCTGGCCCCTCTTTGCTTGTGGTGATATCTTTTCTTCTCTCTGTTCTTAGATGGCAGTTTTCCAGGGGGCCATTTCTCCTAGGGAGGAATATATGACTTTGATTTTCTTGTACTTGAAATTGGAGTACTACTTGTTTCTCACCGTCTCCTAGGTTATTGTGTTTATAAAAGACGTGTAGCTTGTTACCTTAATTTTACCAGCTGAATTTCTGTGTCTGTTAGTTCAAGGGCTGGCCACATTGTTAGAAAAAGGTGCTGTACTGAGATTGAGTAGGTGTTTGTCCTAGGACATGTGAGAAGATGGCTATGTGTGCCTCTGATTGAGGGTTGTGGAGAGCCTATCTTGGTTGTTCCTGCTTATACTTGGCCATGATCTAGGCCTGGAAAGGGAATGAGATGGCTTCCAGCAGCCATTGTAGCTGTTACAAAAAAAAAAAAAATTTTGATGGAACTTGTATCACATGGGTGCTTTTGTGTTTGATGGAACTAGATACATGACTAATTAATTTGTAAAGTGATTAAAAAGTGCCTAGTATGTGCCTGTAACTTTGAGGATTGGGTTGGTAAGGAGGACTGCCATGACTTTACACATAATGGCCTCAAGTGAGACCGTCAGTATAGAGGTTGTTTGTCCTGGCCTGACCCAGAGTGTCACGTCACCTTTCATGACAAACTGAAAAGAGTCAGTTGCACAAGTTATCTCTGACTCTTTGTGACCCCATGGACTGTAGCCCACCTGGCTCCTCTGTCCATGGAATTCTCCAGGCAAGAATACTGGAGTGGATTGCCATTTCCTTCTCCAAGGGATCTTCCGACTCAGGGATCAAACCCGGGTCTCCTGCATTGCAGGCAGACTCTTTACCCTCTGAGCCACCAGGGAAGCCTGGATTCTCATGGCAAACTGAGAATCACTTTAATGAGAGATGTTATGGAAGTGTTTTAAGCTTCTCAGAGAGGAGTTGACATACTGATCTGAAGGTCTTTGGAGCAGACTTATTTATTAATATAAAAAATGTTTATTTATGTGTGCATGGCTGTGCTGGGTCTTTGTTGCTGTGTGCAGGCTTTCTCTAGTTAGTGAGCGGGGCTACTCTCTCGAGGTGCTCAGGCTTCTCACTGCAGTGGCTTGTCTTGTTGCGAAGCACAGGCTGTAGGTGCTTGGACTTCGCTGGTTGTGGCATGTGGGCTCGGTAGTTGCGGTTCCTGGGATCGAGGGCGCGTGGGCTCAGCAGTTGTGGATCACTGGCTTAGTTGCCCTGTGGCACGTGGGATCCTCTTGGACCAGGGATCAAACCTGTGTCTTCCTCATTGGCAAGCAGACTCTTAACCACTAGACCATCAGGGAAGTCATGGAGCTGATTTATTACATTCATAATCTTTGTGTAGCAAGGCTTCCCTGTTGGTTCTTTTTAAAATTGAAATTTAAAGAGATCCTTTAAAAAAAAACAACCAAAACAACGAAAAACCTTACTTGGATTGCATTGAAATTTGCTTTTAATTTATCAGAAAGACCCAAAATAGCAGAATGGAAGGGCTTAGGAGAGGATTGATTGCTATATTTTCTGTGAATGCTCATTGCTAGTAAAATTTATTTTTGCTATGCAGTGCCACCTTATAAGAGAGCTGATGCGAGAGCCAAAGCTGTATGAGAGAGCATAAACTCATACACCTCCTGCTTTCTCTTAGACTAGGAACTAATAGTTATGTCCAAATGGGTAGTTTATAAGTCTCACCTTGCTAAGATTTGGGAAACACATTTTAATACAGTGAAAAATGTGTTGCTTATTGTTGAAGCTGGTTGATGAATACATGAAGGTGCATCATACTTTACTCCTTTGTATGTTTTAATATTTTATTGTACAGAACGTTCAGTTAAAAACACTATAAATATGTGACAGAAAATCTCACATGGAGTCTTAGGAACTAGACTTCTAAATCTTATTAAAAACAAATGAGGAGACTTGAACTTCCGGCAGTGCTTCAGTTCAGTTCAGTTCAGTCGCTCAGTCGTGTCCGACTCTCTGCGACCCCATGAATCGCAGCATGCCAGGCTCCTTGTCCATCACCAACTCCCAGAGTTCACTCAGACTCACATCCATCGAGTCAGTGATGCCATCCAGCCATCTCATCCTCTGTCATCCCCTTCTCCTCCTGCCCCCAATCCCTCCCAGCATCAGAGTCTTTTCCAATGAGTCAGCTCTTCGCATGAGATGGCCAAAGTATTGGGGTTTCAGCTTCAGCATCAGTCCTTCCAATGAACACCCAGGACTGATCTCCTTTAGGATGGACTGGTTGGATCTCCTTACAGTCCAAGGGACTCTCAGGAGTCTTCTCCAACACCGCAGTTCAAAAGCATCAATTCTTCGGCTCTCAGCCTTCTTCACAGTCCAACTCTCACATCCGTACATGACCACAGGAAAAACCATAGCCTTGTCTAGACGGACTTTAGTCGGCAAAGTAATGTCTCTGCTTTTGAATATGCTATCTAGGTTGGTCATAACTTTTCTTCCAAGGAGTAAGCGTCTTTTAATTTCATGGCTGCAGTCACCATCTGCAGTGATTTTGGAGCCCCCCAAAATAAAGTCTGACACTGTTTCCACTGTTTCCCCATCTATTTCCCATGAAGTGTTTCCCATGCCGTGATCTTAGTTTTCTGAATGTTGAGCTTTAAGCCAGCTTTTTCACTCTCCTCTTTGGCAATGCTTACATATGTATATTCTCAAGAAGGCTGAGTCTAACAAGGGTTGTGGCAGAGGGAATAGTTTCTGATCCACCTGGCACTAACCAATTTCTTCACTATTTAGCAAGATATTTATTTAAAGCCTTCTACTTGTCAGTCATTGTTCTCAGTACTGAGCAACAGCAGGGGACAAAACTGACAAAAATCCCTGGGTTGTTCTTGACGCATGCCAAGCACATTACACGTATTTTCCCACCTTATCCACAGTGCCCAGTGCAATGCTAGATGGTGAGGTATACCTTCAGTGAAAGTGTGTTAAATGAATAACTGTATAGAGTAAGTGTGGTTTTCATTCCCATTTGACAGTTGAGGTCACTAACGCTTAAAGAGGTTACTTGACTCAAGTCACACAGCTGTTAATGACGGAGCTAGATCTTAAACTCAGGTCCTTGTGACCTCAGGTCCTTGTGCCCTCAGGTCCATGCTGTGAATCATGACCTTGTACTGCCTCCAAGATAGAGGATAGGCGTCTACAACTGAGCACTTGCATGTCCATAGACTCTTTCTCACCCACTATCACTTTTGTACAGACGAGCCTTAGTATCTAGGTGAGTGTGTTGTTGTTTAGTTGCTAAGTCATACCCGACTTTTTTGTAACCCCCATTCAGAAAACTAAGATCATGGCATCTGGTCCCATCACTTCATGGCAAATAGATGGGGAAATAGTGGAAACAGTGTCAGACTTTATATTTTGGAGCTCCAAAATCACTGCAGATGGTGACTGCAGCCATGAAATTAAAAGACACTTACTCCTTGGAAGGAAAGTTATGACCAATCTAGATAGCCTGCCAGCCTCCTCTGACCATGGGATTTCCCAGGGAAGGATACTGGAGTGGGTTGCTGTTTTTTTTCTCCAACCTATGGATCAAACCTGAGTCTCCTGCATTGGCAGACGGCTTTTTTTTTTTTTACCACTGAGCCACCAGAAAACCCCTTAGGGTGAATATCCTCAGATGCAATTACATTAAATCTCCAATCACTTAAAACATCAGCTATTAGATATTCTTTGTGGTTTAAGTTGGTTTCTTTTTCTTGTTTTAAATTGTCCTTATCTTTACTCTTAATCCCTCTTATAATGTTTGGTAAAATATTACTCTAGCACTATGCTCTCATAGTGGGTCTTCAACAGGTTTAGAATAAAAACCTGGGAGGGCCTAATAGCTAATTTTCTCAGTCATCTTTGTCCTCAGCTACATATTAATGTGTGTTTACTTGAGATTCACCTTTATGTTTTTCCCATCCAGTTAGTTGATATTTGATAATTGGTTGTCTTACTACCAATACTGTAGATGTCGGTGGCACTTGTGATACAGTATAGATATAGGCTTTTTAAAATTAAAGATCCACTTGGCGTGTGAGAAATACTTGTTATCTCTGGTAAGCAATCAATAACTCTACATTGGAAATGCAATACCTGGGTCAGAGGAGATATCATGGGCTTTGGAGTCAGATAGAGCTGACTTATTCATTTTTCTTTTTTTCAGTTATTATGTGACCTTCGACAAGTTGCATAAATTCCGTGAAGTTTAACTTTCTCTTTAATAATATAAAGGGTTCTATAATATCTGCTGCAATAATAATTATGTGAATGCTTACTATATGAAAAACCAAGAATTATGGCATAGCAAGTTTAGATAACCCTGCCCTTAGGTCACACAGTCACTAAGAGTGGATGTAAACCCAGAATAGAAATCCAGATCTGCCTAATTGCCAAACTTGTACCTATTTGCTGGTAGGAAAGCCATAAAAATAGTCCCTTCTACTTATTTTTTCAAGTAGTTTCTCTACATTTCAAAAAGAACATTAGAATATATTTATATTGAAAGGTGATTTTAAAAGGCAGTGCTTTTTTTTTTTTTAGTACTCTTTTTAAAAAAAGGTACCTGTTGGAGAAAGTTCTATAGGTAATTTGGTTCATAAGACCAGATTTTAATTTCAAAATCTAATAAATTCCTTGATTATGTTTATTCAAATATTACATAAAGAGCAAAAATAGAGTGCACGAACACAGAAAACCCTGGGTAGCCCTCAAGAGAGAGACAGCATAATTTTTAGAAATGGCTTGATTTTGAGAAAGAGAAATGAGTTTTAAGTATATCAGGAATTAACCATATTTTAACGTTGGTCTAGTTTCAAACAAGTAAGTCTATTTCAGTTCGTGTCAGAGGTGTCTTTAAGTGCAAGGCCTTGAAGCGTGTTGTTTTTAGTAGACAAGCATGACTAGTTGGAACAATATTTTTTTGTAATCCCGCCTTTAAAAAGTTGCTGAGCAGGAGAAATCCAGAGACAAGCTGTCTTTGAAGCTTTTTGTGGCATATTTGAGAATTGAGTAGTCAAGAGCTTTGTGTATTAATGATGTGTCTGCTCTTATGTGTAATGTTCAGTCAAATGCCAAGTTGTAAAAGCTTGTCTACCTCCCCACTCCCCCTAATTAAAAAAAAAAAGTTGTTTTTCTTCTGTATATCTGCATGGGAATAGGAGAAATAGGCTTTTGTCCTAAGAATAGAAAAAAAGACATTGCACAAATCAAGTGTATTTTAGTTGGGTCTAGAACTTCATTGTAAATTGAAACTCTTCACATAAACTGACAGCAGCGCCTTGATTCAGTACTTAGAGTTAGGATATAAGTGCCTTTTTGCTTAGGTCACTGGATCCTAAGTTAAATATCACCCTCTTCTAGTGTATAGTTGGGTAGCAGAGTGAAGTGATCTAGAATTTATTACTAAAAGTGTGGTCTGTGGACCAGCAGCATTGGTGCCTTTTGGAAATGTAAAATGTCAGACCCAGTCCTTAGCCAGCTTAATCAAAGTATTCGGGTGATTTGTGTCTCAGAGTCTGAAAAGCACCAGTTGAACATGAGCTATGGACGTGAATCTGACACTTTCTAATGTTGTGACTTTGGGCAAGTTATTTAACCTCCTAAGTTTCAGTTTCCTAATTTGTAGAACAGAGATAATAATGGTATATGTGCAGTGCATAGAGGAATGGAGTTCACAGGAAGTGCTTCGTTAGAATTAGCAAGGTATTTTTAAGGTGTGGGGTACACTATGTGCAGCACGTGAGTAATTACAGAGTGAAATGCCAATGTTTGTTACCATGAACCCCATTATTAATTTATTGGTGAAGGTATTAAAAATAGCTTTAGGATCATATACTATGATTATCTTTCTGTATCAGTGTTACTTGTCACGGAATAGCAAAGTGAAAAGTAGATAACTTATAACTTTTGAGCATGAATAAAATCAATTTAAATACAAACTCACAGTAAGAACTTTAATCATCCCATAAATCACCAGAAGGTTGTAGTTGAGGATTTGATCATCTTTGTCAAAAGTACCAAAGGCAACACCTTAAGGTTATCATAGGGCTGTTTTCTTTCTACCTGAATTGCCTCGTAAAACTGTACCTTCTTAGAAAGAGGGTGGAAGAAAGGAAGGGGGAGAATGACCTGCAGACTCTCTTCCTCCCCCCACCTCTTCCTGTCTACCTTCTTTCCTCCATTAACCTCCAAGAGTTGCTGACTTCTGCTTTAGGTGTTGGAATCCTCTATATATATCCGAGAAGAAAAAACCTAGTGCCTACATTTTATAATTCTATATGTAGAATTAAGTTTTGCTGTTAATAATTATTTAATATTAGTTTTTAAAAAGGCTAGTCAAGCCAAATTTCTGTAAGAACTGTGTAAAATGTATATCTGTCTTGTCTGTGGGGGAAAACTACAGACTGCAAAGTTTAAATGCTGAAAGTGCCCCTTTGAGGTTTGTCCTGATGGGGCTTTATCTGTAAACCTACATTGTTGGAAATGCTTCATAGAGTAACTGTGTGGTTTCCTTTACTCATAGAACTGTTAGGTCAGTGGGAAAAAATTACAAGACAGAGCTGCCAAATAAACTATGAAAAACGTAACAGGCAAACTTCTAAAATCTTAGATATTGGCATATCTCAACAATCTGTACCGTTCTAAGGTGTGATAGCTTAGGAGTGAATATGATTTGAATTTAATATATTTTTAAAGACTGTCAAATTCAGAACTAGCAGATCTATCTCCTGACCCTAACCATGGTCCCAAAGTAAATTGCTTCAGGAAATTGGATCCCAAAGATTACAATCTTTTTCCTTAGGTGGGAAATTTTGAAGTGTGTCTGTATTCCACTGGAGATCAAAGAGATGAAAGAATTTTGTGCTGATTGACGTGACAGCTGTGGATTGAGCAAAACTTCTTTTTGAAAGGGCTGTCTTACCTTGAAGATTATGACTTTGGAGGAACTAAGGTGAAGCAGTAGAAAGAATCAGAACGTGTGCAATTCGTTAAAACTTTATTGGCTTAAATAAAATTTGGTCTGTGTTATGCATAATTAAAAAACCCTTTACACTTTGTGCAAAAAAAAAAAAATGCTGAAAGTGCCCTAATGTAGAATTAGAATATTTTGTATTTTATTTTACTTTATTTAGGTGTTAAAAGTGATTAAGCGTATATAGAATTAGGTTGGGCTTCCTTGGTGGTTCAAATGGTAAAGAATCTGCTTGCATTGCAGGACACCTGAGTTTGATCCCTGGGTTGGAAATATCCCCTGGAAGAGGGCATGGCAGCCCACTCCAGTATTCATGCCTGGAGAATCCCATGGACAGAGGAGCCTGGTGGGTTACAGTCCATAGGGTTGCAAAGAGTCAGACACAATTGAGCAACTGACACTTTCACTTTTATTTTTTTTCAGGATTAGGTTACAAATAAACCTTGGGAACTTTTGGTAGGCCTATGGTATACTGAGTTTGCTGGCCCTACAGATTTTTTTGTTTGGTTTTGAATATCAAAAAAACCTCAGCCTTATCAGTGATAGACCATTTGGAAAAAATGACTTTGGTGTATGGCAACAGTTGGCCTCCACAGGATTAGGCAACAGAGGCCAACTTAGTCTCTTGGCATTACTGAATGACCCCAGGCTTTCCCCTGAGGGGCAGGACCTGCTTCTCTGCAGTTTATGACATAGGCGAGTTACCCCAGGAAAGAACTCTGAAGGGACTGAGCCACTTGTGTCCAGCTTCCCAAACTCACCAGTCATGTAGGTCATAAATGGGTCTTGGACTTTCAGTGCATAGTGTGTGTCTGCTACTTTAGTACAGAAAAATGTTTCTTGAACCTTACAAGACCTATTAGAGAGTGATGTCCTGAGCCAAAAGCAAGTGAAGCCGTAAAACAATGTTTTTAGAAAAATGGTTCTGAAATAAGCCTGGAGTAGTGATTTATAGAGCTAGTCATAAAAGATTTTTCTTCCCTGAGATGAACAGAATACCCATCAACAAAAGTAATAAGGAGCCAAGATACTTTCTTCAGTTAAAAAAATATGTATAATAAAATAAATAGTACCATAATAAATCAGATTTACTATGAATATGTTCTAGACCCAGACTGCTAAAGTAGTCTCCAAGATATAAAGCAAGTTAGACTTGCTGTTTACTGTAGACTTGTAGTTTACTGATTTTCCTTATTACCAGAACCTAAGCAGTGTAAAACGATTAACTAAAGCATTAAGATACATGCTAAATAAGGGAATGGAAAAGATTAATAAGAGGAGACCAGATTGATAAGAAACTCTTATTTGTCTCTTTAGTAATAATCAAGCTGTAAGAAAACATGGGAAATCTTTAAATAGAACTGTTTCATTTTCTCCATTCAATTAGACAACAAATATTGTCAACTGTTCCTTCAGTGTGTAACTTGAATTTGAACGTTTCTCTTTATTTGCACAGCAGCCAACATTGTCTAAACAGACACACATGCGCACATACCCACACAAACACGAGCTTGTTTATTTCTATGTTGCTGTATCTACCTAACTGTACACACATACACTGTGTGTGTGTATGTGTTTTAAGAGAAAAAATGGTCTGACGAAACTACATGTACTACAGTTGGGTTTTGGAGAAGTAAACCCTGAAACAGTTCTTTTTGTCCTGGCCTAGACTTGGTTATTTATCTTAGAGCAGAAGCAGGGAACATTGAAACACATAGAAGTGGTTATGTCATCAACGAAGAGTGAGTCCATGGTATACAGGCCTCTGCATTAGCTTTATTGGGTGTACAGAAATCATGATTTTGATCTCTTAGATCAGAAATGTCGGATATGTGTCGTGCATGCTAGTATTCCTTTTTCCCTGAGCAGACTTGACTAACTTCCTATGGCATTGTGGAATTGGCTTCTAGTCCCTCTTAATACCTTTCTCTTCCTAGCAGGCCATTATCATCTGATTAGAGATAATAACATGAAGCCCTTTCAAACTTATTATATAAGTGAGGGCCCTGGGCAATGTCCTCTCCTAAGGCTTCACATACCATCTCACTGTGTTTAGGGCTCTGAAACCTTTATGGCTTTGATCCTAGTTACAATAGTTAAACTCTAGACTCTCTCCTCTGCAGTGGGCAGCAGCTGAAATCTCTGTTCATTTCTGTTAGCTTTATTTTAGCTGCTTGCGTCTTGCTCTGCTCAGTTGCTCAGTGATGTCCAACTCTTTGCCACCCCATGAACTGTAGCCCATGAGGCTCTTCTGTCCATGGAATTTCCCAGGCAAGAATACCAGAGAGAGTTGCTATTTCCTTTTCCAGGAGATCTTCCTGACCCAGGGATTGAGCCTGTGTCTCTTGCATCTCCTGCTTTGGCAGGTGGGTTCTTTACCACTAGTACCACCTGAGAAGCCTGCATCTTGCCCTGCTGCTGCTGCTAAGTCGCTTCAGTTGTGTCCGACTCTGTGCGACCCCATAGACAGCAGCCCACCAGGCTCCCGCATCCCTGGGATTCTCCAGCCAAGAGCACTGGAGTGGGTTGCCATTGCCTTCTTCGGCATCTTGCCCTATCCGTGTGTAATTTTTAAGTGTCAGCCAAAAATTATGGTAGAGTTCATACTTGGAAATTGGGGGACACGTGCTCTTCTCTTTGAATCTTTCTTTTTTCCTTTCTTCCCTTCATTTGCTAGCTGTTTTAGATGCCCCAAACTCTGGTTTTTCAAGCCAGTAAGTCTGTGAATTTTTATCTTAATTTTAGCTGTCCCGCATAGCACAAACTGGGACCTGCCTTCAGAATAAAAGTCGTTCAAACCAACCAACCAACCAACCTGGAAATTCACCCAGGACTATTCCCTTCTTCCAAGTATAACCCCCGACTCCCTATCTCCCCACACTTTGGTCTTCTCCTGTGATTTTCTCTCTGCTTTTGGTAGCTCTCTAGTGCCTTTGGTAGTTGATTTTTTAATATTTTGCCCAGAGATTTTAGTTGTCATGGGCAGGAGGATTGCCCCATATAGGAGCAATTGCCCATGACTTCTTGGTCCTTTCCTTTTTTATGTATTTGTTTTGGTTGCCCTGGGCCCTCATTGCTGTGTGTGGACTTTCTGTAGTTGTGGGGAGTGGGGGCTCCCCTCTAATTGTGGTGTGCTGGCTTCCCGTTGTGGTGGCTTCTCTGGTTGTGGAGCCAGGCTCTAGGGCCAGGGCTTCAGTAGTTGCCGTGCATGGATTCAGTTGCCTTGCGTGGACTCAGTTGCCATGAGGCATGTGGCATCCTCCTAGACCAGGGAGCCAACCCGTTTCCCCTGCATTGGCTGGTGGGATCCTATCCACTGTGCCACCAGAGAAGTCCCCTGTTCTCTCCTTTTTTAAAGAATTGAAATATAGCTAAAATACCATAGTTTATCTATTTCCAATACTGCTTCAATTATACTGGACTGAAGCTCTGTAACCACTACGTAGTAACTCTCCTCTTTCTTCCCCAGCCCCTGGTAACCTCGAATCTAATTTCTGTTTCTATGAATTTGCCTCTGCTAGATATTTCATATAAGTGGAATCATACAATATGTGGCCTTTTATGACTGGCTTTTTTCACTTAGTATAATGTTTTCAGGGTTCATCCATATCTCAACTTTATTGGTTGCATATCTCAACTTTATTCTTTTTTATGGCTGAATAATATTCTATTGTATGTATATATTTCATTTTGAGTATCCATTCGTCTGTTGATGGATACTTGCATTGTTCCAATCTGTTGGCTATAATATGTAAATAATGCTGCTGTGAACAGTCACAATATAAATTTTTGTGTGGACATTTTCATTTTTCTTGGGAATATGTGTAGGACTGAATCATGCATTTTTTTAATGTGTGTTTAATTTCTGAATTATGTATGTTTAATCATTTGAAGAACTGCCAGACTGTTTCCCAGTGTGGCAGTGCCATTGTACATTCTTACCAACATATGTAGAGGGTTCTCATTTCTCCACATCCTTGCCAACATCTGTACTCTGTGTTTTGGTTGTAGCCATCACAGTGGGTTAGAAGTGTATTTCCTTGTGGTTTTAATTTGCACTTCCCTGATGGCTAATGTCTCCCTTATTCTTAAAATCCCTAGGTCTCTTGACTTGCATGTAATACCACACTTTCTTGTTTTCCCTATTCTCTCATTATCTACTTCTTAGTCTCATTTGTTGATTCTGCCTCTTCTGCCTGCCCTCGAAAAATGGAGTTCCTCAGGTACAACCTGGGTCGTCTTGTCTTTCTGAACATTTTTCTTAGGGAACTTTGTTCAGTCTCATGCATTTCAATATCTTCTGTAGTAGAGGCAGTCCTTCTAGGCCTTCATTTTCCTTGACGTTTAGATATGATATCATGAGACTCCCTTAAGATGACCACCAAGTGACTGGCCAAATTAAAATCTGTGGTTCTAAAACTGTGAGCAGTTTGCTTTTGGTTTTCTAAGTGTTAGTTTGAACTTTAGATGAGTGTATATGTTGGTGTGGGGGATAGAGAGGGAAGCTTTTGGACACACTTGTTGACAGCTGGAAATTCTGAGGATTTTTTTGGAGCACCTGGGAATGTGCTCACCCGCTAAGACCTCCTCACTGTGTAGAAGAGCTGTTTCTCATCTGACCAGAAGAGGCTCAAGGAGTCAGTGTCATAGGTGACTGACAGGTTGCTGAGATGGTGGCCTGCTTTCCTCCTTTTTGTATAGGCTTTACAGCTTAGTGAGATTGTGGGGCATTCCTTCTGACCAGGAATCTCACTTTCTTCTCCTTTGGGGTTAAGGACAGGTGGGAGTCAATAATCAGTAAATTTTTATATTCAGTCTGCAAGTGTTCTTTGTCATTTTGTGATACCAAAGGTGAACCTGAGATAATCTATCACCAAGTTTATGTGTGTGTGTGTGTGTGTGTGTGTGTGTGTGCGCGTGCGCGTGCGTGATCAGTCATATCCGACTCTTTCAACCGCATGGATTGTAGCCCGCCAGGTCCTCTGTCCATGGGATTTCCCAGGCATGAACACTGAGGTGGGTTGCCATGCCATCCTCCAGGGGATCTTCCCAACCCAGGGATTGAACCTGAACCCACGACTCCTGCGTCTCCTGCATTGGAGGCAGATTCTTGGCTGCTGAGCTGCTGGGGAAGCCTGAGCCAGATCTGTTACCAAGTTTACACCCAAGTTTATAAGCCTGAGGCAGATTTGTTGTTCATATGCTAAGTTGTGTCCCACTCTTTGCAACCCCGTGGACTGCAGTTCTCCAGGCTTCCCTGTCCTTCGCTATCCTAGAGTTTGCTCAAACTCATGTCTGTTGAGTCGGTGATGCTATCCAACCATCTTATCCAATGTCGCCCTCTTCTCCTCCTGTCCCAAATCTTTCCCAGTATAAGGGTCTTTTCCAGTGAGTCAGCTCTTTGCATCAGGTGGTCAAAGTATCGGGAGCTTCAGCTTCAGCATCAGTCCTTCCAATGAATATTCAGGTTGATTTCCTTTAGGATTGACTGGCTGTCTCTTAAAACATTGCCTGTAAATTGATGATTCTCAAATGTATGTCTCCAGTTCCCACCTCTATCCTCAGCTCCAGGAGACTACCTGTAGGGTAGTGAAATGTCAGGATGACTGCTTATAATATGCATTTGGTTCAAATTAGAAGAGAAGGCCATTTGTTTTCTACTCTAAGCTATAGATAGGGTGAGTAAAAAGTGCACAAAAAACATAAAACAAATCCCAAAGGGGGAAATAATGCAATAAATTCTGATCTAAATATGAATCAAATTAAAACTTGGTATGCTTTGGAGCAACTGGTAGTAGCCAGGAAGGGTATTGTATTGTGGCATTAGGAGCATTCTTTTTCTAGTAGCAAAAGGGTCATGACCTTATAAGCATAGAGAATGAAATGGGTAGGGAAAGAGCAAATTAGGCAACATGGCGTGGCCAGGTTCCCTTGCCCCACGTTTTGTAAATGATTATGTAATAGCTGAGATCACTTATAGCACTGTCCATGCACGTCATGAGGTACTCGCTTGGCCACGGGCAGCTTTCTGTTCTGTAAGCATATGTAAGGTCCACCTGGAAAGCCCTTGTGGCTGTGTGGTGTTAGGTTATGTTATGGCTGCTGCTACAAGCTGTTGTGCCCGCCAGCAGAGACTAAACATGTCTGCAATTCCTATGGCTCCTCGCATTTTCTTCCAGCTCCTTCTTAGCTCATGTCTTGTCTTGTCTACCATGGATTCAGTGAACAGTGTGCACAGTGCGATACAGTGAGACAAGTGTAATCTTAACGTACCTTTTGACCCTTTGTTGAGCAATGTGCTTTATTGGTTTTTACCTTTAGAATTATCCTTTAGACCAGTGGTCTTCAGAGTTGAGTCCCTGGACCAGAAGCACCCTTGGGAACTTGTTAGTACTGTGAAGATTCAGGTGAGATCTCAGATCTGTAGAATCAGAAACTCACCAGGTGAAGTCCGAGTCTTGTGTTTTAACAAGTTCTCCAGGTGATTCTGATTCACATTGCAGTTTAAGAACCACTGCTACAGACAACGCATGAAAGACACATAAAATTATGGCTATATAATGGAATGTGAATTTTATTTTATTAAAAAAATATTTATTTATTTGGCTGCACCAGGTCTTAGTTTCCTTTATGCAGAATCTAATTCTCTGACCAAGGATAGGACCCAGGGCCCCTGCATTGGAAGCATGGAGTCCAGCCACTTAGCCAAGGAAGTCCCTGGAGTGTGAATTTTAAATCTCAACAATGTAGGACAAAAATACAGCAGAGCTGAGGGAAGTTGGGAGATGTAGAAGAATGGGTACAGGTTCTGATAGTCTTATTTTGTGAAGGAGTCATCAAAGTATTTTGTATTTGATAGAACAAAAAAGAAATTGGTAGAATATCTAAAAAGTAACAAACTAAAAATAGTGATATACATCGAGAGGAATAGAGAGGGTGTTTATGGCAAGTGTAAGTTAACTAAAGCATCAGTCCTATCAGATGTATACCTGTAGGTGATAAGCTAAGCTGCTGCTGCAAGTCGCTTCAGTCGTGTCTGACTCTGTGTGACCCCATAGACCGTAGCCCACTAGGCTCCCCTGTCCCTGGGATTCTCCAGGCAATAAACACTGGAGTGGTTGCCATTTCCTTCCCCGATGCATGAAAGTGAAAAGTGAAAGTGAAGTCGCTCAGTCCTGTCCGACTCTTAGCGACCCCATGGACTGCAGCCCACCAGGCTCCTCCGTCCATGGGATTTTCCAGGCAAGAGTACTGGAGTGGGGTGCCATTGCCTTCTCTGAGGTGATAAATGAAGAAATATTGGAAAAAATGAATTATTTAGAAAATTGAGAGTAACTGCAGGAAAACCCCTAAAATGAAATGGTTAAATATGATTGCCTTTAGGAACAGGAGAAAGGAGCCCTTGGTCCTCCTTCAGTTTTTTTAACCATATGCTATATATTACTTTGATTAAAAATTTAAAGACAGAAGAAAACGTGCTTCAATTGTGGAGGAGTATCCACTCATTAAATTGCAGAAAGGGCTGCCTGTCACTGTTCTGAATTCTTTTTCATATGGTTGAAAGCCTCTGATTCTTGTAATTACACATGGCACTTCTGTTTGAGTGTTAGATGAGTGGGTTTGTAGAAGTGTGGTGTGTGTGTTTTTCTGAGGCTCCCGTGGCTTGTGCTGGGTAATTAATCTTTAGTTTATATTCTTCCCATGTTTTTCTTTATTATTATTACTTAAAGAGCATCAAAATCATTGGAAAACTAAAATCAGGCATTTTAGTTCAGTGCTTACATATTTTTATAGAATCATCCATAGCATAAGACTTCATAAGTAACAACTTAAGTTTTTATTTCCCAAGATAGGTCTGAATGTTCTCCACTTTCTATATTTGAATTGGGCTTCCTGCTAACTAGCTTTTAAAGGCTAATGAGATTAAGAGCCAAATTTGGTGCCTGTGCAGTTCTTAACCTGGTTGACTTTATGAGCTGTCTTCCTCCATTTTTATAGAACTTCTTTTATATCCAAATGTAATGATCTATTTATAGATAAGAGATAAAGTGTTTTAATCTTACTCAGGGGATCCCTGATGAGCCCTAGATGAAATCCAAGTGAAACAATAAGCTGAGTACCAGTGCATAATTTCTATGCTAGCTGAAGCTTTAATCCTCTCATAAAATATTTATCTATGCTTTATGTCACAGATATAAATATCTTTTCCATCGGAAGTTATATTTTATTAGTTTGCTAATTATGGCTGAAATGAAAGACAAAGTGTGAATGCATTCTTAGTTTCAAACATGTTTTAAAATTGGTTAAACCACTTAAAAAGCTTTATTTTGGAATAATTTTAATATTGTAGAAGAGTGAAGAAATAGTACAGAAGACTCACATGTCTGTTATCCAAGTTTAGCAAATTTTAACTCTTTGCTACGTTCAGTTCAGTTCAGTCGCTCGGTCGTGTCCAACTCTTTGGGACCCCATGAATCGCAGCACGCCAGGCCTCCCTGTCCATCACCAACTCCCGGAGGTCACTCAAACTCACGTCCATCGAGTCAGTGATGCCATCCAGCCATCTCATCCTCTGTCGTCCCCTTTTCCTCCTGCCCCCAATCCCTCCCAGCATCAGAGTCTTTTCCAATGAATCAACTCTTCGCATGAGGTGGCCAAAGTATTGGAGTTTCAGCTTTAGCATCATTCCTTCCAAAGAACACCCAGGACTGATCTCCTTTAGGATGGACTGGTTGGATCTCCTTACAGTCCAAGGGACTCTCAAGAGTCTTCTCCAACACCACAGTTCAAAAGCATCAATTCTTCAGCACTCAGCTTTCTTCACAGTCCAACTCTCACATCCATACATGACCACAGGAAAAACCATAGCCGTGACTAGACGGACCTTTGTTGGCAAAGTAATGTCTCTGCTTTTCAATATGCTATCTAGGTTGGTCATAACTTTCCAAGGAGTAAGTGTCTTTTAATTTCATGGCTGCAGTCACCATCTGCAGTGATTTTGGAGCCCCCCAAAGTAAAGTCTGACACTGTTTCCACTGTTTCCCCATCTATTTCCCATGAAGTGATGGGACCAGATTAGGTTTATCATATTTGTTTTTTCCTCTATCTCTACTCACACTCTCACACACACACTGGCACACACTATTTTTTGAGAGTATGCTGCACACATAATGTCCCTTTTACTTAATACTTTATTGTGTCTTTCTTAAGAACAGCAATATTCTCTTCTATCACCACTGTACACTCAATAAAATCAAGAAAACTTAACATTCACACAATACTTGTATCTTTAGTCCATATTGCCAGTTTTGTCAATTGTTCTAATAATGTCCTTTGTGTGTTTTTCCCCTTTGCATTCAAGATCCAGGTTAGAACTGCATGTGGTTGTTATTGCTTGGTAGTTTTCTTTAACCTGGAATATTCCTAAGCCTTTCTTAGTCTTATGACATTAATATTTTTATGATGTTAATATTTTGGAATAAAGCAGGGTGGTTGTTTTTTAGTATGTTCCTAAAACGGTTTGTCTGGTGTTTCCTCATGGTGCGCCTTGAAGTGACTTAGCAGCAGCAGCAGCAGCCAGAGGGCGACATAAATGATGTTGTGTTCTCAGGGTCTCATGTCGGGAGGCACACAGTGTCCCTGTGCTCCTCACTGATAAAATTTTCATCACCTGGTCAAGGTACTGCCTGAGTAAAGTAGTTACGATTTTCCCCCTTGTACCTTGTAAGCCAGTTGGTGGGGAAGATACTTTGAGACCATGGAAACGTCTAATCCTCATCTTTTTTTTTCTCCATATGTTTAGCATCTCTTTATGATTGGTTCTTGCCGGAACCAAAATTTACTGTGACGGTTGTAAAATAACGATTTTTAAACTCCTTTACTCCCTCCACATTTTTAAGTGTTTATTCTCTTCAAAGGAAGAGCTCCCGCTTCTTAATTACTTATTGTCTGTTGATATCAGTATGATAGGTTCAAAAAATAAAAAAGCTGATTTTATTCAGTGAGTTACAATCCATTATTGTTCTTTTTGCTTAGATGTTGAAGTTATCACAGATTTGACTAAAAGAGCCCCTTAAATCTGGCTCCTGTATTTTTGGTCTTCGTCCATATTTTTTGAACACATATTTTTTTCTCTGGTGCAACAGACTGTTTTAGGTTTGCCTAGTATATTCTACCTCCTTGAATCAGCTATTTTTATGAATTCCTTTAGCTTTGTTTTGTAAAAAAAATTATTTTTTTTAAACATGTTATTGAAGTATAGTTTGGTTTACAATGTTAATTTCTTCTGTACAGCAAAAAATATGTGATTCAGTTACACATATATGTGTTCTTTTTCACATTCTTTCTTTTATGGTTTATCACAGGATATTGAATATAGTTCCCTATACTATACCGTAGGACCTTGCTTTTTATCCATCCTATATATAACAGCTTGCATCTGTCCTTTAGCTTCTTTTGATATCCTAACAACCACATCTAGACTATGAGGTAGTGAAATTTACAATATTTAGGGCTTTTTCCACCAAGGGAAATTGTGGGAAGAGGAAAAAGACCTAGATTAAAGAAGTAGTTGGTAAGACTTCACCTGCTTGGGAGGTGTGTTTGATAATGGAGGTGGTGACAGTGGAGAGCAGATGGCCAGCAGCAGAGGCCACTCCAGTGGGTGGCCAAAGAGATCAGCCAAATGTGACAGTACTCCTGGTTCTTCATGGCTTGTTTTATACTTGCCATCCCGGATTCCACAAGTTCCCTTTTGCTCTAGTGATGGACTGTGGAGGTACTCAATGGGCTAGTGGGTGCTGGGTTTAGGATGGAAAGGCTGCCATGTGTGGTGACTTAATGAACAAAGGCAGATGACTGTGGTTGTGGACCATGGCAGTGGGGGGTAGCACAGTCTCTCAACAAGCCATTTGGCAGGGGTAAGGGATGGAGAGAGGGATTGAGTACAAAGAAGCACCCCAAGAGAATTTGGGGAATGATAGAGCTTATCTTTCTATGCATTTTTAAAAAATTATAGAATTGTATATCAAAAGAGTGATTTTAACAATGTATAAATTTTTTTAACAAGGCATGTTGGGTGTTTCTTGTCAAGGTAAAGAGAAGCCATCTTACATTGTATGAAAACTCTAGTTTGTCAAACATTGTGCATCTCTTGGCCTAAATAAAGGAAAGATATACATTGATTCCCAGTGTTTTAGTGACAGATGTCCTTCCAATATCTCTTCCAAACTCTAGAACTTCTTCCATTAATTTATATTTTAGTATCAGTACTGAATCCCTGTGCCAGAGCAAGAGTTATTAGCAGGGTATTTGACACAATTCCAAAAGTAGATGCTATCATATTTTGGTCATTTTCAGAGGGATGGCAGTGTCAAGTTCCTACAGGTGCATTACTTACCAAGTTTGTGAATTAGTCCACTTTTCCTGAAGCAAGTCACATTGTTGGAGAGAGGATCCAAATTATTTGGTAGAACACTGACTCCTGCTATCTCTGTTGGGTTTGATGAGACATATTTTGACAGGAATCCATCAACTGGTATTTGGTCATTTCCGTTCCCCCAGCTGTATTAATATATAGTTGAATATTGTGAAAGTTTAAAATGTACAATGTAATGGTACATGTGTATTTTGCAAAATGTTTACCACAGTAAGGTTAGTCAACATATCATTCACCTCATGTAATTACCCTTTTTTGGTTGTTATTGAGGGCAGTTTCCCATCTTCTTATTACCATCTTGAAGGATAGTAGCATCTGGAAAGCATAAATAAGAGGTTTAGCTGAGAGCTTTTCATTTTATTTAATTTATTCCTGCATTTCGTGCTTCTCACTTTTGGGGAATTTGGTTCCTAAAGCAGGAAGATACATCAAATGACAGTCTCAAATCCCTCAAATCAAGCTAATGAAAGAGTGTATAACGAATCTATCATCATTCTTTCTTTGCTTTAACATACCGGACCGAGTAAGACCTTACTTACAATAAATAAACATTCCCAATCTCGGGGGTGGAAAAAGGCCCCACACGACAATATGTTAGTGCTAAGTCCTGGTTAACCATGACCGGTGGGCTGGAAAAACTGAAAATCGGGGGGACTGCTTCTTCAAGTACCACCCTAAAGCCACACAAGCTTTAGTTTAACCAGAAACCATCTGAGAGAGGAGGAGCTGTTCCCCCCACGTGGAACAGCCCATTTTCTAGCCTTGTGGGGATTTATACTATTGAATATCATTTTTCTCTTGTGTTGTTAATCTTTCTCTCTTTACTGACTCCTCCTTTCAAGCATTTAAACGTGTTACCTTGCCTTCCATCCCCAATAAAGTGGCACCCCTGTACCTTAGCCTCTTGTCTCTCAAGGCTACTTCCTGTATTATCTTCTCTTTCTCACAAGCACAGTTCTCAAAAGCTGTGTTTACGATGGAACACTCCACTTCAGTTTCATGCGTAGGTCCTCCCTGCCCCTAGTATCTAAAGTTAAGATTTTAGATCTTTTCAGCACCTGTTCCCAGGCCATCTTTTCAGGACACATTCTTCCTTATCCTCTGGTGATCTCGGGTATCGTTGCAATTAATTATAGACTAGCAGTTCCCCAAATTATAGTTTTAGTGTAAAGAGGCCTCTCTTTTGAGAGATCTGTATATTCAGCTGTCTGCTTGATATTTCTTCCTAGATATCTCAGAGGTGAACATGTTTAAAATACTGTGTTCTCAGTCTTCTTTAATCATCTTTCCTCCACTTTATTTCAATTATTGTTACCACCATTTTTGCCCTTGTGTTTCCTTGGGAGGGATCTTTGACATTCTCTCTCTTTCTCTCTACCACATCAGTCCTGATAACCAGTGAATCCTACTGGTTTTAGCAATGAAATATTTCTTTTTTTAACTTTTAAATTTTTTGGAAATGTTTCTTAAATAGATGTTTATCTCAGTGTCTCTACTGGCTTCACCCTAGTTGAAACCATCATGCCATAACCTCTCATATAAACTACTTTAGTAGATTGCTAATTTGTTGCCTTGTATCTATTTTTATTCCCCTTCTAGCTATTGTTCTTTTTTGTTTATTGGAGTATAACTGCTTTACAATGTTGTGTTGGTTTCTGCTGTACAAAGAAGTGAATGAGCTGTATGTTGACATGTCTCCGCTCTCTCTTGAGCCTTCTTCCCCCGTGTCCATCCCACTGTCTAGGTCATCACAGAGCATGGAGCTGTGCTATACAGCAGCTTCCAACTAGCTAGCTGCTTTACACATTAGGTAGTGTGTATATTGGAGAAGGAAATGGCAACCCACTCCAGTGATCTTGCCTGGAGAATCCCAGGGACGGGGGAGCCTGGTGGGCTGCCGTCTCTGGGGTCGCACAGAGTCGGACATGACTGAAGCGACTTAGCAGCAAGCTTCCAACAGAAGGGCATCGACGAAGTAAAGAAACAGGGCTTCCATTCAATAAAATCCTTCATAGCCGTTTGGGATCAGGAAAATCTTTGGAATTCCTCCTTTTCAAAAACCCCCAAATTCGTCTTTTTCGTAAAACCAAATTTTACATACAAAGTTCAAATACATTGAGTAGATTTTTTAAAAAAATGGTAACCATGAAGAAGGAAATGGCAACCCACTCCAGTGTTCTTGCCTGGAGAATCCCAGGGATGGGGAAGCCTGGTGGGCTGCCGTCTATGGGGTCGCACAGAGTTGGACATGACTGAACCGACTTAGCAGCAGCAGCAGCAGTGTGTATATGTCACTGTTAACTGTCAATTTGACCCACCCTCTGCTTCCCCAACTCCATTCCTGCTCTACTGATAGGTAGCTATTGTTCTTAATTTAGGGCTTAAAATCCCTCCATGCCTTTATTCTTCCCCCCTCCCCCACCTCCATCTTGAGGCATTTCTTACCCTTTTCCTTTTCTTTCTTCTCGTTCTAATCAAGTCCAACTATCTTTATGGTCTGTATCACTAAATTTTGCTGGAATTCTCCTTCTTTCCATACCTACTACCAATGTCAGAGTTTAGGCCTCTGCTATTTCACTTGAATGTCATCCCTGACACAGCCTCTCAAAGGTGGCTTTTACCACCTCCTGACCTCTCATTCACCAGTCTGCCCCGTTAGCCACCAGAATAAGTTGTCTGAAGTTTCTTTGGATCCGGATTTCCTATAACATCAAGTCCCACTCAGTGGACATAGATTTGAGCAAACTCCAGGAGATAGTGAAGGACAGGGAAGCCTGGCATGCTGAAGTCCATGGGTTGCAGAGTCAGACATGAGTTAGTTACTGAACAGCAAGTCTGAACTCCTCAGTGTGTTTCTTTAGTCCGGCAGTCCTGATCGTCCTCTCAACTCTGGGCTCATCTCCTGATTGTCTCTGCCCCGAACTTGTTTCAGCCAGACTGGATTAGCTGGAGCCAATTCTCCTGTCCCCCACCATACCCAGCAAGCTGATTCGTCTCTCCAGGGCTTTACTCAAAATTCCAGGCTTCCCCCCGTATCTATACACAACACACACACACACACACACACACACACACACACATACACACACACACGCACACACGCACACACACATGCACACTTGTCTACCCCCACCTCCCTGTCCCGCCCACCCCTCCATCCAACTTGGCTACCTTCTACCCTCTGTTTTAAGATTTACCTCCTTCATGGAATGAAACCCTTCCTTGCTCTGCCTACCATCTCACACCGCATTAGGTTCCCCACTCTGTTACACTTTCCAAATTAAATTACAGTTAGGCTTATGTGTTTGTTTCTTTTCTAAACATGAGTACCTTTATCTTTATGTCCTTAGAATTAGACAGATGTACAATCATTTTAGAATAAATGATAATGAACGTATGAACATGAGTGTTCTGAGAACTAAGAAGTGTGTGCCACAGCAAAAATCAAATAATAGTACTTTTACTGTGTCAGAAAAAAATATTTTTGTGTGGATATTTTCTCAATTGTCATTTTTTTCCATACGTTTTTCTTAACTTTCAATTACATACTACTTCTTAGCAAAATTAATGAATAAATATGCTTCCCAGAAGACACTAATGGTGAAGAATCCACCTGCCAGTGCAGGAGATGCAGGTTTGATCCCCAGGTTGGGAAGGTCCCCTGGAGTAGGGAATGGCAACCCACCCCAGTATTCTTGCCTGGAAAATGCCATGGACAGAGGAGCCCAGCCAGCTAACGTCCACGGGGCTGAAAAGAGTTGGACATGACTGAGCAACAGAGCACACAATGACATATGTTCAAAAAAGCATGGAAATAGACTGCAGTGCTTTGTATGACAGGCTTTTGTTTTTCTATAGAAACATGCTTGTGACATGATCACTTTCTGCCATTAAAATTGTCCTAAGTTTTTATGATGAATGTTAAAAAACATTTTGTTGAAGTATAATTGATTTATAATGTTGTATTAATTTCTGCTGTACAGCAAGAAAGAAAGAAAGAAAGTGAAGTCGCTCAGTCGTGTCTGACTCTTTGCAGCCCCATGGACTGCTGCACGCCAGGCTTCCTTGTCCATCACCAGCTCCTGGAGCTTGCTCAGACTCAGGTCTGAGTTGGTGATGCCATCCAACCGTCTCATCCTCTGTCGTCCCCTTCTCCTCCTGCCTTCAATCTTTCCCAGCATCAGGGTCTTTTCCACGAGTCCATTCTTCACATCAGGTGGCCTGAGTAATGGAGTTTCAGCTTCAGCATCAGTCCTTCCAATGAATATTCAGGACTGATTTCTTTTAGGATTGAGGGTCTGATCTCCTTGCAGTCCAAGGGACTCTCAAGAGTCTTCTCCAACACCACAGTTCAAAAGCATCAATTCTTCAGTGCTCAGCTTTCTTCACAGTCCAACTCTCACATCCATGCATGCTACTGGAAAAACCATAGATTTGACTAGATGGACCTTTGTTGGCAAAGTAATGTCTTTGCTTTTTAATATGTCTAGGTTGGTCATAGTTTTTCTTCCAAGGAGCAAGTGTCTTTAATTTCATGACTGCAGTCACCATCTGCAGTGATTTTGGAACCCCCCAAAATAAAGTCTGTCACTGTTTCCATTGTTTCCCCATCTACGTGCCATGGGGAAATAGTGATGGGATCGGGTACCATGATCGTTGTTTTCTGAATGTTGAGTTTTAAGCCAACTTTTTCACTCTTCTCTTTCACTTTCATCAAGAGGCTCTTCAGTTCCTCTTCACTTCCTGCCATAAGGGTGGTGTCATCTGCATATCTGACATTATTGTTATTTCTCCCAGCAATCTTGATTCCAGCTTGTGCTTCATCCAGCCTGGCATTTCTTATGATGTACTCTGCATAGAAGTTAAATAGGCAGGGTGACAATGTGCAGCCTTGATGTACTCCTTTTCCAATTTGGAACCAGTCTGTTGTTCCATGTCCAGTTCTAACTGTTGCTTCTTGACCTGCATACAGATTTCTCAGGAGGCAGGTCAGGTGGTCTGATGTTCCCGTGTCTTGAAGAAGTTTCCACAGTTTGTTGTGATCCGCACAGTCAAAGGCTTTGGTGTATACATATGTATATGCCACTTATACACTTATACATATGTATATATTTTCATATTCTTTTCCATTATGGTTTATCATAGGACATTGATTATGGTCCACTATGCTATAGAGTTGAACCTGGTTGCCTGTCTGTCCTATACATAATAATTTGTTTCTGATAATCCCAAACTCCCAGTCCTTTCCTTCCCTTTGGCAACCTCAAGTCTCTTCTCTATATCTGTGTGTCTGTTTCTGTTTTGTAGGTATGTTTATTTGTGTCATGTTTTAGATTCCATATTAAGGTGATATCATGTGGAATTTTTCTTTATGACGTTTCGTTCAGTATTAGTCTCTGGGTCCATCCATGTTGCTACAAATGGCATTATTTCATTCTTTTTAAGGGCTGAGTAATATTGCACTACACACACACCACCCCCCCCCCCCCCCCATCTTCTTTTATCTGTTCAGCTGTAAATGGACGTTTAGGTTGTCTCTATGTCCTGGCTATTGTGAATAGTGGTGCTGTGAGCACAGGGGTGCATTTATCTTTTTGCATTACACTTTTGTCTATGTATATGCCCAGGAGTGGAATTGCTGGATCATGTGGCAATTCTACTTTTAGTTTTTTTGAGGAGTATCCTTCTTGTTTTTCATGATGACTGACCAACTTACATTTCCACCAACATGCAAGAGGGTTCCCTTTCTCCATACTCTCTCCAGCATTTGCTATTTGTAGACTTTTTAATGATGACCATTCTGACTGGTGTGAGGTGGTGTAGCTCATGGTAGTTTTGGCTTGCATTTTTCTAATAATTAGGAATGATAAGCTTCTTTTCATGTGTCTATTGGCCATTTGTGTGTTTTCTTTGAAGGGTTGTCCATTTAAGTCTCCTGACTGTTTTTTGATTGGGTTCTTTGTTTTTTGGTTGTTGAATTGTATGAGCTGTTTGTGTGTTTTGGAAATTAAGCCCTTGTCAGTCACATCATTTGCCAGTATTTTCTGTTATTCCATAGGTCATCTTTTTGTTTTGTTCGTAGTTTCCTTTGCTGTGCAAAAGCTTATGTTTGAATAGGTCCCATTTGTTTATTTTAATTTTCTTGTGAATTGGCTGCACTGGGTCTCTGTTGTGGCACGCAGGCTTCTCTCTAGCTGTGGCTCACGAGCATCTCTTATCGTGCACCATGGTCCTAGAGTATGCAGGCTCAGGAGTTGTGGTGCGTGGGCTTAGTTGCTCCAGGGCATGTGGAATCTTCCCTAAGCAGGGATTGAGCTCCTGTCCCCTGCATTGCAATGCAGATTCTTAACTACTGGACCACCAGGGAAGTCCCCCATGTGTTTATTTTTGCTTTTATTTCTATTGTCTTGGGAGACTGACTATGATGAGTTTTAAAGTATCAATATTTCATGGCATTCCACGTTATTTATGTTGTTCTGCGTAATTCCTAGAGCAGCCTGTGCTGGGTGTTCAGGAAAGATTCTTGTTGACTAATCAAGGGTATCATAACTCCTGCTAGTTGATAACGATTGGAAGTCTTTAGAGAGTAAATGTGTTTGAAATCATTTTTCTTGAAATGCAATCAGATTTTTAGGTTTAAGATAATGTGGAAAATACACAAAATGCCAGGGTATACCCAAGTGTCATTTGATGTAGTCTTCTTACATTCTCTTCAGTTACTGTTTTCCAGAAATTACGTTAGACCATTTAGAGTCATTGTGGGCTTTTAGTAACATTTGAACTCTGGTATCTTCTGCCTCATGGTTGTCTTTTTCTAGGCTAACTTTTTATCTCTTATAGCGCAGTAGTTACCCTGGTGATGATTGGGTTTCTCCCAGTCAGCATTCATTGTAAGTAAGGCAGAAATTTACTAAATTTATACTCAGCTAATTAAGAGTTTATAATAATTCTGACATGCTGATTTGAACTTTTCTTTGTACTGTTTAAGTCAAAGAGAAAAGGATTTGCTTAGCTAATTAAAACTAAACAAGGAGGACTGTTTAATGTAGTTGAGGCAAACCAGTAACTGTTTTCAAGCATGTAAAATAAACACAAACTAAGGATACACCAATTAAAATTATTTTTTATTTATTTAAGCACTCATGGATTCTCTGAGGCACAACTTCTGTCTGGTATTTGTTGAGGTTATTAAGAAATACTGATCCACTGGTATTTTTCAAACTCTTTGTTCATGACTTAGTTAGAAATACATATTATATAGCTATCCATTGCGAACACATGTATAGCTGAGAGAAAGTTATAGAAAGCAATGTTTAACCTTATTCTTATTTCTACTTTTATTTTCACATATTTCAAAATTTTGAAAAGTACCTCTAGGAACCCACTAATTGATCTAGACTCACATTTGATGTAAGTACTTCGCTAGATTATGAATTTGAGTGCAGGGTCCCTGGTTTCCTTGTCATTCTGTTGCCGGGTGCTAGCAGTGGCTGGCATGAAGTAGGTGCGCATTAGATGCTAACTGAATCCATTGGAGGTTGGAAAGATGAGTAAGAAATGAAACAGGATTTATAAAAGGGGTAGATGTTTCTGGCAATGAAGTTTTTGGATGTAATCAAGGTAGCAGAGGCAAAGCACTTGTGGTGTGAATATTTACTTAAGATTTCTTGTTTTTAGGTAACAGAAACCAGTTCGAGCTAGCTTAAGCAAAGACGCATACACTAAAAGGATTCAGGGTATCTTATAGAACTGAAAGGCAGAGGTTCATCTCACAACCTGGAAAGGCTTCACGATCCCAGGCCTGTTCTGCATTGTTCCATCTGTGTTTCTTTCTGCTTCACTGCTTTAGTTTTTTTGTTTTACTGCAGAATGGTTTGCTGTGGTGCTCGGTCCACATGCTAATTTATGTCCAAAGCTCCTTCTTTTATATTTCGGTCCAGCCTTTTTTAAAAATTGAGTATGACTTGTATATGTTGGAATAAATTAGACTTTTGATATGTGCTGTGTGATAGATGTTAGTAATCTCAAGTCACTGCTTTTAGATTACATCTGCTCTGACATCCTGCTCTAAAATTAGTGTTTCTAATGTCTTTGTCTTGCCTTCTGGGTCATATGAAGACACACGGTATACATGTATGCATATATAATTACTGTTTGCGAAAGTGTTAATTAATTCAGCATATTTTTGCAGCATCCATCCTATTACTAGGTTAGGCTATAGGATGGTTACAGAGATTAATACAATGTATTTAGAATCATTTTGCCCCTTGAAGGTTATGGCCCTGTTCCAGTGAAGTGATGCATTGATGAGCTTTGTTCATGATGTTAGCTCAGAAATTAATCTTCAATTTTCCCATACCTCCGTTTCATCTCTGCTTTCCCCATTTGTCTCTTTCACCTCTATCCTTTTCGTCTGGGATGAAGATCTTATTTCACCTCTCTTCACTTTCACTATTTGTATTCTACACGTGGACTCAGGCTAGTGTCAGTCCTCGAAGCCTTATCCAGGACCCCCCACAGTTATGAGCTGACCTCAAGGGGAGGCTCTTTACTAGGCATAGCCTGGCATGCCAGCCTCCTCTTGGACCCAAGCAAGAGAAACAAGAGAGCTGGACCAGAAATTAGTTCTTATCTTCAAGAAATGTGTAAACAGATGAAGAAGATTAAATCACAAGTGTTATTATTAATACATCGTTATAACTGTCATAACTCAAGTTTGAACACGGTACAAAGGAATGTTTATACCAATGTCTGTCACATAGTAGGGCCTTTAGAAGAACGTTTAGAATCAGTACATAATGAGTGTGTTCATCTGTTGTAGCTTCACTGTAGAGGTAACAGCTGAGCTGATTTTTTTTTTTTTTTTTGCAGGATCTGTGAAAGTTGGAAGATGGGTGGGTAGTGGGTTGACATTTTTACTGTAAGAACAGCTTGTGTACAGGAACGAGGTTGTGAGCTGGTCAGGTGTGAATGTAGCGTTGGTACATGTTGCATTGGTACAAGGAAGGAGAAGAGCGGAAGAGCTTGGTTAGAGCCAGCTCGAGGAAGGCCTTACAGGTTATGGTGGAGAATCTGGACTTCAGTCTCAGAGCTACATGAGAATTTCCAGTGCAGGAGTAATGGGAGGAGATTTTCTTTTTTTAAAGGTTACTCTGTGGTGAGTCTAAGCTTGGGGTGGCAAGGAATGGGCAGTACAATATGAGCATGAATTGTGATGTTGTTTTAGAAGTCCAGGCAAAGACACGGAAGACTCCATCCACCTAAGGGCTATAGCTATGAGGGTGAAAAGCACTTATATTTGATATACTCTGGGGGGATAGACTCCGCAGGATGGTTAGCTCCAGCACAGGATCACTTAATCAGCCTAGTCTACTCAGTGTATGGGCTGGAGGCTCAGGTGCACGTCCCCTCCCTTCTGTGTCCTCCTCCATGACTATCGTCCTGTGTTTTCATGGTTAACCATCCCTTAGCTATTTCTCTTGTTTTCCAGCCTTGCAGCTACTTCTTAGAAGTGATTATAAAAGTTTGGTTAGTCTTTTTGGCTATCACTCACCCTTTGGAACCACCCATTTGTGGATGCTTGGGATACAAAAATGAAAAAAGAAAATCCAGTCTTACGGGGATGATGGAAATATGCACAGTTCCAGTAAATGGTGATGGATGCTCTCATGGGGGCATGGACAGAATTCTGTGGAAGCTTGGAGGAAGGACCACCTGATGCTCCTAGGGTCAGTTAAGGAAGAAGAGAAGAAAATGTTCTAGCTTAGTGCTGGTGGAAGCACATGTCAGATAGGAGAGAAGTTTGAGGGGGTCTGTGGGGTACTCAGGTGAGGCTCATCAGGAAGGTTGATGTGATGGATCTAGAAGAGCAGTAGGTCTGGACCTTGACTGCCTGCTAGGGAAACTAAACAACAACAAAACTGTGACCTGGTGCTTCTTATAGAGATTCTGATTTAATTAATGTGGGATGGGGACCCAGCTTGCTGTTTTAAAAGCTACTGAGGTCATGCTAATGTGCAGCCAAGGTTGTCAGTCACTTTAATCCTGGAAATTGTGGAGTGCAGGTGACAGCTGATGCCTTGATCAGTTTGGGAACAGAGAGAATTAGAAGAAAATACAATTAGACAAAACCCCTGATTCAGAAATACCAAGGGCTTCCTATGTGATCATCATGAAACTATGAGCCATGCCCTGTAGGGTCACCCAAGATGGATGGGTCATGGTGGAGAGTTCTTACAAAACATGGTCCACTGGAGAAGGGAATGGCAAACCACTTCAGTATTCTTGCCTTGAGAACCCCCTGAACAGTATGAAAAGGCAAAAAGATAGGACACTAAAAGATGAACTCGCCAGGTCGGTAGGTGCCCAGTATGCTACGGGAGATCAGTGCAGAAATAACTCTGGAAAGAATGAAGAGACGGAGACAAAGGAAAAACAACACCCAGTTGTGAATGTGACTGGGGATGGAAGTAAAGTCCAATGCTGTAAAGAGCAGTATTGCATAGGAACCTGGAATGTTAAGTCCATGAATCGAGGCAAATTGGAAGTGGTCAAACAGGAGATGGCAGGAGTGAACATCAACATTTTAGGAATCAGTGAACTAAAATGGACTGGAATGGGTGAATTTAACTCAGATGATCATTATATCTACTGTGGGCAAGAATCCTTTAGAAGAAATGGAGTTGCCATCACAGTCAACAAAACAGTCCAAAATATTCTTTGCAACCAAAGATGGAGAAGCTCTATACAGTCAGCAAAAACAAGACCGGGCTGACTGTGGCTCAGATCATAAACTCCTTATTGCCAAATTCAGACTTAAATTGAAGAAAGTAGGGACAACCACTAGACCATTCAGGTATGACCTAAATCAAATCCCTTATGACTATACAGTGGAAATGAGAAATAGATTCAAGGGACTAGATCTGATAGAAAGAGTGCCTAAAGGACTATGGACGGAGGTTCATGGCATTGTACAGGACAGGGATCAAGACCATCTCCAAGGAAAAGAAATGCAAAAAGGCGAAATGGTTGTCTGAGGAGGCCTTACAAACAGCTATGAAAAGAAGAGAAGAAAAAGGCAAAGGAGAAAAGGAAAGATATACCCATTTGAATGCAGACTTCCAAAGAATAGCAAGGAGAGATAAGAAAGCCTTCCTCAGGGATCAGTGCAAAGAAATAGAGGAAAAGAACAGAATGGGAAAGACTAGAGATCTCTTCAAGAAAATTAGAGATACCAAAGGAAATTTTGATGCAAAGATGGGCACAGTACAGGACAGAAATGGTATGGACCTAACAGAAGCAGAAGATATTAAGAAGACGTGGCAAGAATACACAGAACTATACAAAAAAGATCTTCACAGCCCAGATATTCATGATGGTGTGGTCACTCACCTAGAGCCAGACATCCTGGAATGTGAAGTCAAGTGGGCCTTAGAAAGCATCACTACAAACAAAGCTAGTGGAGGTGATGCAATTCCAGTTGAGCTATTTCAGATCTAAAAGATGATGCCGTGAAAGTGCTGCACTCAATATGCCAGCAAATTTGGAAAACTCAACAGTGGCCACAGGACTGGAAAAGGTCAGTTTTCATTCCAATCCCAAAGAAAGGCAATGCCAAAGAATGCTCAAACTACTGCACAATTGCACTCATCTTACATGCTAGGAAAGTAATGCTCAAAATTCTCCAAGCCAGGCTTCAGTGGTATGTAAACCATGAACTTCCAGATGTTCAAGCTGGATTTAGAGAAAGCAGAGGAACCAGAGATCAAATTGCCAATATCCACTGGATCATTGAAAAAACAAGAGAGTTCCAGAAAAACATCTACTTCTGTTTTATTGACTATGCCAAAGCCTTTGACTATGTGGATCACAACAAACTGTGGAAAATTCTGAAAGAGATGGGGATACCAGACCACCTGACCTGCCTCCTGAGAAATCTGTATGCAGGTCAGGAAGCAACAGTTAGAACTGGACATGGAACAACAGACCGGTTCCAAATAGGAAAAGGAGTACGTCAAGGCTGCATATTGTCACCCTGCTTATTTATCTTCTGTGCAGAGTACATCATGTGAAATGCTGGGCTGGATGAAGCACAAGCTGGAATCAAGATTGCTGGGAGAAATAACAACCTCAGATATGCAGATGATACCACCTTTAGAAGAAGAACTGAAGAGCCTCTTGATGAAAGTGAAAGAGGAGTGTGAAAAAGTTGGCTTAAACCTCAACATTCAAAAAACTAAGAACATGGCATCTGGTCCCATCACTTAATGGGAAATAGATGGGGAAACAGTGGAAACAGTGTCAGACTTTATTTTTTGGGTCTCCAGAATCACTGCAGATGGTGACTGCAACCATGAAATTAAAAAACTCTTGATCCTTGGAAGAAAAGTTATGACCAACTTAGCTTATTGAAAAGCAGAGACATTACTTTGTCAACAAAGGTTTGTCTAGTCAAAGCTATGGTTTTTCCAGTGGTCATGTATGGATGTGAGAGTTGGACTATAAAGAAAGCTGAGCGCTGAAGAATTGATGCTTTTGAACTGTGGTGTTGGAGAAGACTCTTGAGAGTCCCTTGGACAGCAAGGAGATCCAACCAGTCCATCCTACAGGAAATCAGTCCTGAATATTCATTGGAAGGACTGATGCTGAAGCTGAAACTCCAGTATTTTGGCCAACTGATGCGAAGAACTGACTCATTTGAGAAGACTCTGATGCTGGGAAAGATTGAAGGCGGGAGGAGAAGGGGATGGCAGAGGATGAGATGGTTGGATGGCATCACCGACCCAATGGACATGACTTTGAGTAAACTCCAGGAGCTGCTGATGGACAGGGAGGCCTGGCGTGCTGCAGTCCATGGGGTCAATGAGTCAGACACGACTGAGCGACAGAACTGAATTGATGGGCTTCCCAGGTGGCTCTAGTGATAAAGAGCCTGCCTGCCAATGCCGGAGACTTAAGAGATGCTGCTTAGTCCCTGGGTGGAAAAGATCCTCTGGAGTAGGAAAGGGCCACTTGCTTCAGTACTTTTGCCTGGATAATCCCATGGACAGGAGAGCCTGGTGTGCTACAGTCCATAGGGCTGCAAAGAGGGGGACACGACTAAAGCAACTTAGGATAGCTGCAACTTAGAGGTAGGTGGCAAGGAAGTGCCAGCCAAGGAGAATCTGTAAACATAATTCCTAAATCTTAATTGTACCCTGTTTTAATTAAGTTATTAATGTGAGTTTTGCCTAATTCTTCCCTTTTATGACCCACGGTGAATAGTCTATCTCCTGATACCGTTAATGCTGGATTCATATTTATATATTGTTGATTGACAGACTGATACAAATGATAAACATTAATCCTTTGGTCGTTGATGTAGAAAATCATGACCTTTAATTCTTATCAGTAGCAAATAACTATACCTGCTTCCAAGTTTATTTAAAAGAAGGCTGCATGAAAGTAACAATTTCCAAGAATCCATTTTATTTTCTGAATTCTAAGTCACCTGTCATTTTTGCTATAAATTCTTTGAGGCATGAAATAGCCTGTCAGTTGTCTATTGCTCTCAAAGTTAATGAATGGTTATCAATTTATCATGGGTAATAACCTAACTGCAAATTGTAAAGAAGGCATTCTATCACTTCCTAGCATTTTTGCCTCAAGGCTGTATCTGCCTTTTCCAGAGGATGTAGAGGCTCAGTGTTCCCAAAGCTTTCAACAGTACACATTTCTTACTTGAAAACCTCTTTACACTTGGTAATGGGGCCATGAAGTATTAGCTGTTTATATCTTGTTTTTTTTGGAATAGATTTTGTGTAAATAAAACTTCTTGATGTAGGATGTCATAGTTTTACATTGAACCAGTACAGCATTATAGTTTTAGAGATATGCAGTTTTATTTCTAATTCACATTCCAATCACTCATTACAAGTATAGTGTAGTGATGTTCCAGCTTTGTAGCCTCTTGGTTAGGCAGTTAATGATTGGAAAAAGAGGATTGTTTCAAGGAACCTTACTTTTTAAAAGCATGCCATTTTCTTTTACCACCGACAAAGACAAAGAACTCTGTAACATGAGCTCTTTTAGATCAAGGACTTGGGCTTGACTGTATATTTATTTAAAAGCACAATAAACCGAGTCCACGTCTTATTCAACTTCACATTTCAGGCACTGAGCAGAGTATGAAAACTCAAGTACATATTTGTTGAATTAAAGTGAGCCATCACCTGTGCTTCCTCAAGGTTGGGTTATCTTAGGGATGGGAGGACGTTGATTTAATCTCATCACCAGTTTTTATCCTAGCAGTATAAGCAGAGGTGACTATGTAGCTACGTGTACTTATTTTCGGTTACAAACTCAAGAATTTCAGAATGAGCTGCCCTCAGAACTTGCTTCCAGTCCTGTAACAGGCTTTATATAAGATTTCTTCGAATATTTTCATCTATTTAATTTTGGTTCATTCAGTTGGTCTCTAGCATAGTGGCTTGGGAATATAATTGTGATTAATTAGTTAATATGCCTTGTTCAGTGGGAGAATAGACATTACTGAGATTTCTTTAAGGTGTTAGTATGTTTTCAAGAATCTCTGATCAGTTATTACCATTACCACTGTGGTAGATTATTTACCTGTGTCTGTTTAAAAAGCTTCCAATCCTTTCAGCTTCTGAAAGTTAGAGGAAGGAAACTGTTCAGATTGACTGCTTCTTGTGTGCTTATTCCTAAGACATCTAGGAGAAAGCAGAGAATTAGGTTGCCTTATCCATCTCTTGTATTGTTTTGTTCTCTTCCTGTGTTTATTCTGTCTCCCCAACCGTGGAATAGGTATTTGTCTTGATGGAACCGTTATCTTACATTTTATTATAACTGCTACAGAGCTGTGCACATAGTAGGAACCCCCTAAATTATTGATTGGTTGCTTAGCTGATTGATGAGTTAAGGGGGTATCCTTGACAATGAAAGCATCTTCACCATCTCAGTGCATGACGGTTTCTTAACGATTGTGTATCTGTCTTAGAATCCCAGGTTCTCTCGTCAGCTGATTTCATATTGAAATGATGCTTGTTTTTCGGGGAGTGTATTTCTATATACTTGTTCAGGATTTCCCTTTTTGCCCTGTGAACAGTGTACTCATGTAGGCTCTAATGTGAGCCAGCTGGTCTGAAGCAACTGCCTTCATCTCGGCATTAACGGCCTTCACCAAGGTCTTTCATGGAAGAGGAGCCAATGGGAAGATCTATGGTTACGGTTCCATCAGATTCCCTCCCCCTCTCCTTGCTTCGAGATTTGGTGCTTAGTTGGGTGATAAGAGTGTGGACTGTTGTGCACACAGTTGAAGTTTGCTGACAATGTGCTGAAAGATCACTTCGGATCCCATCCACGGGCTCCCCTGCTGTTGGCGTGTGCTTGGTTGCTCAGCTGTGTCTGACTCTTCGCGGCCCCATGAACTATGACCCACCAGGCTCTTCTGTCCGTTGAATTCTCCAGGCAAGAATACTGGAGTGGGTTGCCATTTCCTCCTCTAGGGGATCTCCCTAACCCAGGGATTGAACCTGATTCTCCTGCATTGGCAGGTAGATTCTTTACCACTGGCGCCACCTGGGAAGCTACTCCACCACCACCACCACCACCATAACATTTTGCATTTTTCAATTATGTTAAGGAAAAAGTCATCTGTTGCTGTTTTGCTAAGGGTTAAAAATCAGGAGTGGTTTTGTAATTTTTTCATAAATATGTTTGACATATACTGCCATGGTCATTAACTTTTGTTTTTTGACCTATTTGTGTGGTTATTATTTATATGGGTAAACTTAATATTTAATAATCCTTCTATTCCTAGATTGAACATTTTGTGCTCATAGCATATCTTTCATTTAATGTATCCCTGAGTTCTTTTGGGCATCACTTTTAGAGTTTTTGCAGTAGTTTTTATTATGTTATTTGTCAGATTTTGGTGTCAGTGTGATGCTGTAATTATTTGACAGTTTTCCTTCTTTCTCTGGACTTCCCTGCTGGCTCAGACAGTAAAGCGTCTGTCTACAATGTGAGAGACCTGGGTTTGATCCCTGGGTTGGGAGGATTCCCTGGAGAAGGAAATGGCAATCCACTCCAGTACTCTTGCCTTGAAAATCCCATGGACGGAGGAACTTGGTGCAGGCTACTATGTAGCTTCTTTCTCTATACCCTAGAAAAATTAAACTTGTATTATCTCTTCATTTAAAATTTAAAAAATGTTATATTAGGAAGGGAACTGAGAGATTTAGTCTAGTTGTCTTAATTTTACAGTTGAAGACCCCGTGGCTTGTTTATAGCTGCTTAATGGCAGCTGCTTGGGATGTGGAATTAGGGCTGCGCCACAGAGATGAGGACTGTTCCTTGTAGCTCAGTTGGTAAAGAATCTGCCTGCAATGCAGGAGACTCAGGTTTGATTCCTGGGTGGGGAAGATCCCCTGGAGAAGGAAATGGCAACCCACTCCAGAATTCTTGCCTGGAGAACCCTATGGACAGAGAAGCCCGGCAGGCTACAGTCCATGGGGTCGCAAGAGTTGGACATGACTTAGCGACCAAACCATCACCGTAGAGGTGAGGAAATAACGTTTACTGAGCATTTACTTCCCAATAGCATAGTTTTGATGTACTCATTAGATGTGGGTTTGCTTATTTGAACATCAGGGTGAAAATCATATTGGTTTTTAGAAGCAGATTGTTTACAAGAGCAGTTTTAGATTCATAGCAAAGTTGAGTGGAACGTACAGAGCCCCCATATACCTCCTACCGCACACATGCACGGGCTCCCCCACTGTCAACATCCCCCGCCAGAGTGGTGCACGTGTTGTCACTGATGAACTCACGCTGACACATCATTGTCATCTGGAGTCCATAGTTTACATTAGGGTGACCATTCCATGGGTTTTGACAAATGTATAACTGCGTGTATCCACTAATAAAATACCACACAGAGTAGTTTCGCTGCCCTAAAAATCCTGTGCTCTGCCTGTCAATCTCTCCCTCCTCCCAACCCCTTGTGGCCACTGATTTTTTTTTTTTGCTATCTCTATAGCTTTGCCCTTTTCAGAACGTAATATAGTTGGAATCATATATGTAGCCTTTTCTGACTAGCTTCTTTTACTTAGTATAACATATATTTAAGGTTCCTTATGTCTTTTCAATGGCTTGATGGCTTGATAGTTGTGTATGTGTGTGTGTGTGTGTGTGTGTGTGTGCACGCATGCATGTTGAATAATATTCCGTGGCCTTGGTAAAATTCTGTTGGCTTTGGATGGCTGAATGCCTTTACTGAAGATCATGTCTCAGTCTTCTTTTAATCCGTAGAATCTAGTTGTCAGCTTACAGATGTTTACTGAAAGCTGCTGCTGCTGCTGCTGCTGAGTTGCTTCAGGCGTGTCCGACTCTGTGCGACCCCATTATATTATGGCTCCCCTGGCGGCTCAGCGGTACAGAATCCGGCTGCAGTGTAGGAACTGCAGGAGACCTGGGTTCTATCCTTGGGTCAGAAAGATCCCCTGGAGGAGAGCATGGCAACCCACTCCAGTATTCTTGCCTGGGGAATCCCATGGACAGAGGAGCCTGGCGGGCTACAGTCCATAGGGTTGCAAAGTGTTGGATACGACTGAAGCAACTGAGCATGCATGAACAAAGTATATTGTCACTCTTCTTGACTCTAGTGATACAGCAGTGATCAAAACAGTCATGATCTTTGCCTGTCCTTGTGGAACCTGGCATAATTTCCAGAACCTAGCAGGTGCCTGGTTAATGTGATTGAAATGTGTTTGCTCATGGTCCCCCAACCCAGTTGGAAATTTTCTACTTTAAGGAGTTTGCAGTCATGGTAATGTTCATTTATTTCCACTAGGTGGCGGTAGTGTCATGTAGCCAGAGCAGTTTGCCCCATAATTGTCACTTAATTGTTTGCTTATAAATATACTTCTCTTTATAAGAAGTAAAATTTAAATCTGTTTATATTAATTAGAATGTAATTACTAATTAAAATGAGGACTTTTAACACACATTTCAGGATGAATTCCAGTAAGTAAAATTCCTCGTTTTCTTAAGTTTGTCTTCCTTTGTTTAATAATAAAACATTTGTTGGGATTTGGCTACATGCTAGGCATTGTACTATTGTTGGGGATTTAGAATTGCATATGATTTCCTTTTTGTCTTTGACATGTCACAGTTTGATGAAAGAGATAGGAAAAGAGATTCAAACTTACAGCGAAATGTGTACGTGTTAAGTGTACCATTAGATGAGTGTTGACAAATGTATATACATGTGAAAGAAAGTTAGTCGCTGAGCTGTGCCCGACTCTTTGTGAGCCCCGTGGATTGTACCTGCCAGGCTTCTCTGTTCGCAGAATTCTCCAGGCAAAAAGGATACCGGAGTGGGTGGCCATGCCCTTCTCCAGGGGATCTTCCCGACCCAGGAATTGAACCCGGGTCTCCTCCATTGCAGGCAGATTCTTTACCATTTGAGCCGCCAGGGAAGCCCGAAAGACGTATATACACGTGTTTAAACCCAAATCCCTATCAAGTTATAGATCGTTAGCGTCTTGGAGTGGCTATTTTTAAGGGCCATGTATAGGCTGAGTTAACGGAAGAAACCAGTTAAAAGAGAAGTGAGGTGATCAAACCGAGCATTTCCTGGGAGAGTAGTAAGCTGGTTTCTTGAATTACTGCTTATTAATTTCAGTTCAGTCCTTGTCAACCCTAGGTGTACTTTAGATCTGTGTGTGGGGTTCTGCACGAGCTGGTTTTGGTGGTTTTCTGTCACTTGCAGTCAGAGCATCACATCCATGCTGTCCTTAGCTTTCTAAGATGAGGGACTTGGCACCATATTGCTAATAACGTAACTTAGAAACAAAAAATAACTACCAACTGTAACAGCAGGTTATTGAATCACAGAGTTAGGTGTTTCAGTGCTGAAAACTGTAGCCTAATCAAAGCAGCTAACTTCACTGAGGACTTATTCTGTGCCAGGCACTGTTCCTCTTTGCGTTCATCATCTCTTTTTAGGGCAGTTAGCAGTAGGTGGTTCCTGTTCCCTCAGTCGGGAACATTGGCAAGGAAACTGATGTTCAAAGAAATTATAGAACTTCCATAAGATCATAGCTAGAGGAGTCAGATCCTGAAACCCAGGGCTCTCTGGTTCCAAAGCAGCTGCCTGCCCCCCCGCCCCGTGCCCCTCCCCTACTGCCACCTCCCCCCGCCCCTCCACCCCCACCCCGCAATATATCATACTGTCTTAGAAGAACGGATTTTTAAGATACGGAGCAGAAACACCACAAAAATAAAATGAGGACCTCAACTCCATTTATCCTAGTTGCGGAAGTAAATGAAGACCAAGCAAATGAGACCAACCAATGGCTATTCATTTAGTGCTTGCTGTAACAAGGGAATCAGCCATGCTTGTATCTGTCAGGGATTCAAAGGCAAATAGGGGAGTGGGAAACCTTGATAGCAGAAAGGAAGGTTCAGGTGTGCCTCGATGGGAGACTGTTTGTGTGGGGAAGCTGTGGGCAGGCTAATTAGAAGCAGGTCATCCTATGCGGTTGGCCTTCCCAGGTGGCACAGTGGTAAAGAATCTGCCTGCCAATACAGCTCGATCCCTGGATTGGGAAGATCCCTGGAGAAGGAAATGGCAACCCACTGCAGTAGTCTTGCCTAGGAAATCACCTGGGCATAGGAGCCTGGTGGGCTCTAGTCCATGGGGTCGCAAAGAGTCAGACATGACTAGAGAGAAGAAGCGCCTGCTACATTCTCTGGAAAGCATAGTGATTGATGAAGCAGGGGGACCCAGGCCAGTGTGATTATAAAACTCACGTTCAAGTAAACTTTGTGTTTTGTTCATTTTACCTCAATAAAAACCAACCAACCAAACAACAACAGCAAACTAAAACGGTATGAGTTTCCTAGGGCTGCCTTAACAAATCAGTGCAAATTCGGTAACTTAAAGGAAAGATGTCTTTCCTCATAGTTTTGGAGGCAGTCTGAAATCAAGGTTTGGCAGGGCTTTCTCGAAACATTGTATTGAGAAACCCTTTCTTGACTCTTCCTAGCTTCTGGTGCTCCCAGAAATTGATGGCATTTTTGGCTCCACAATTCTCCCGTCTGCCTGTGTTGCCATGTGGCTTTCTTCCCATAGGCCTGTCTTCTCTGTATGTTCTTATAAGGACCCCAATCACTGGATTTAGGGCCCACCTAATCCAGCATGACTGCATCCTAACTAATGACATCTGCAAAGACCCTGCTTCCAAATAAGGTCACATTCTGAGGTTCTGGGTGGCCATGAGTTTCGGGGCCACACTGTTCACTCCAGTGCAACACCTTTGTGAAAAGCCACTTGACCGTATACAAGAGTCTGTTTTTGGGCTGTGCTGTTCCTTTGGTATATATAGCTGTCTTTATGTCAACAGTGTACTGTCTTGGTTGCTCTAACTTTGTAGTAGGTGTTGGCATCAGATAGTGTGAGTTCTCCAAGTTCATGCTTTATAAAAATTGTTTAGGCCCTTTGCTTTTCCTTTTATACATCTTAGAATCAGTTTGTCGATTTCTGTAAAGGAGCGCCCGGGAGGTGTCCTCGGCTTGTGGGTGCGTGACTGCAGTCTCTGTCTCCACCTTCATATGGCCTTCGCTTCTCTCTGCCTTCTTTTCTTCTGCCTCTTGTAAGGACAGTTGTCACTAGATTTAGGGCCGACCCAGGTAATTCCAATCGGAGCTCATCTCCTGATCCTTAACCTCTTTACATCTGCAAATATCTTTCTTCCAAACAAGGTGGGTTTCACAAGTTCCTGGGGTTAGGACATGTTCATATTTTTTTAAACCCACTCTAAGAACCATGCTCAGTCTCCAGCTTAAAAAATTGTATCATTATGATAAAATGCAAAACAAGGGACTTCTCTGGCGGTCCAGTGGTTAAGACTCTGGTTTTGCTGCAGTGGGGGAGCCTGGTTGGGGAACTAAGATCCCACATGCTATGTGGTCCAAGGAGGGGAAAAATACAAATCAAAATCAAATACAAAAATACAAAATCAAATACAAAGCAAAAACAAATCATAGTTATACACTGAGTATATGATGAATGTCAGGATTCATTCTTTTCTGATCTTACATCCTGCAACTACCCCCAGCTTACTGGACTCCAGCCACACCGCCTTCATGCTGATCTTCAAACATTCCAAGCAGGCCCCTTGCTCTGTTCCCAGGGCTGGGCTTTCTCAACCTCCAGATGCTACAAGCTACTCAGTCAAATTCATCTGAGTCTCTGCCTCATGTTATTTCTTTGGAGGGGCTTCTCTCTACTCTAAATACCAACTCTCTCCCATTTTTCATCCCATACACTGCTTTATTTTTCTCCTAAGCACTTACCCCCATCTGATATATTACATAGTTATTTTTCTTTCTGTTTTTGTCTTCATAAATAACAACGTAAGCCCCATGTAGTAGGGACTGTGTTGTTCTTTAATGTATCCCCAACACTTAAAAAGGCATCTGGCACATGGTTAATACTTAAGAGAAATTTTTGAAATAATTTATATGAATGAATAGGTGATTTTCTTCAGTAGAGAAATAACCTTAAAAAAAAAAGGTGACTTTAATCATACTGTATTAAGACTCAGATTTTAAAAAAGCAGCAGCTTAAAGAATTTGCTAATTGTCAAATTTGGGGCAATTTGAGTTTTAAGAAAGAATAAGAAGTCTGATTGTAGCATTTAGAATAGTTAACAATCTATTAGTCCATAGCCCCTGGAGGAGAAAGTGACAACCCACTCCAGTATTCTTGCCTGAGAAATACCGGGAACAGAGGAGCCTGGCAGGCTACAGTCTAGTTTAGTTCAGTCACTTAGTTGTGTCCAACTCTTTGCGACCCTATGGACTGCAGCACACCAGGCTTTCCTATCCATCACCAACTCCTGAAGCTTGCTCAAACTCATGTTCATCGTGTCAGTGATGCCATCCAACCATCTCATCCTCTGTCACTCCCTTCTCCTCCTGCTTTCAGTCTCTCCCAGAATCAGGGTCTTCCACAAAGTCAGCTGTTTTCATCAGATGGCCAAAGTATTGGAGCTTCAGCTTCATCATTGTTCCTTCCAATGAATATTCAGAGTTGATTTCCTTTAGGATTGACTGGTTTGGTCTCCTTGCAGTCTTCTCCAACACCACAGTTCAAGAGCATCAATTCTTCGGCACTCAGCTTCCTTTATGGTCCAACTCTCCCATCCATATATTATTACTGGGAAAACCATAGCTTTGACCAAATGACCTTTGTCGGCAAGGTAATATCTCTGCTTTTTAATCTTCTTTCTAGGTTGATTATAGCTTTTCTTCCAAGGAGCAAGCATCTTTTAATTTCATGGCTGCAGTCACCATCAGCAGTGATCTTGGAGCCCAAGAAAATAAAGTCTGTCAGTCACTGTTTCTACTGTTTCCCCATCTGTTTGCCTTGAAGTGACGGGACCAGATGCCATGATCTTCGTTTTTTGAATATTGAGTTTTAAGCCAGCATGTTCACTCTCCTCTTTCACTTTCAGCAGGAGGCTCTTCAGTTCCTGTTTGCTTTCTGCCATAAGGGTGGTGTCATCTGCATATCTGGTGGTTAATATTTCTCTCTGCAGTCTTGATTCCAGCTTGAGCTTCATCCAGCCTGACGTTTCACATGATGTGCTCTGCATACAAGTTAAATAAGCAGGGTGACAATATACAGCTCTGACAGTCTCCTTTCCCGATCTGGGACCAGTCTGTTGTTCCATGTACAGTTCTAACTGTTGCTTCTTGACCTGCATACAGATTTCTCAGGAAGCAGGTAAAGTGATCTGATATTCCCGTATCTTGAAGAATTGTCCACAGTTCGTTGTGATCTACACAGTCAAAGGCTTTAGTGTAGTCAGTGAAGCAGATGTTTTTCTGGAATTCTCTTGCTTTTTCGATGATCCAGCAGATGTTGGCAGTTTTATCTCTGGTTCTTCTGCCTTTTCTAAATCCATTTTGAACATCTGGAAGTTCTCAGTTCATGTACTGTTGAAGCCTCAGTTGGAGAATTTTGACCATTACTTTGATAGCATGTGAGATGAGTGCAATTGTGAGATAGTTTGAACATTCTTTGGTATGGCTTTTCTTTGGTATTGGAATGAAAATTGACCTTTTCTAGTCTTGTGGCCACTGCTGAGTTTTCCAAATTTATTGGCATACTTAGTGAAGCACTTTAACAGCATCATCATTTACGCCTATATTCCATGGGGTCACAAAGAGTCAGATATGACTGGGCATGCACACATTATTATTATTACAGTCTATCAGTTCAGTTCAGTTCAGTCGCTCAGTCGTGTCCAACTCTTTGCGACCCCATGAACCGCAGCACACCAGGCCTCCCTGTCCATCACCAACTCCCAGACTTCACTCAGACTCACGGCCATCGAGTCAGTGATGCCATCCAGCCATCTCATCCTCTGTCGTCCCCTGCTCCTCCTGGCCCCAATCCCTCCCAGCATCAGAGTCTTTTCCAATGAGTCAACTCTTCGCATGAGGTGGCCAAAGTACTGGAGTTTCAGCTTTAGCATCATTCCTTCCAAAGAAATGCCAGGGCTGATCTCCTTCAGAATGGACTGGTTGGATCTCCTTGCAGTCCAAGGGACTCTCAAGAATCTTCTCCAACACCACAGTTCAAAAGCATCAATTCTTGGGCGCTCAGCCTTCTTCACAGTCCAACTCTCACATCCATACATGACCACTGCAAAAACCATAGCCTTGACTAGACGGACCTTAGTCGGCAAAGTAATTATAGTCCATAGTGGTATTCAAAAAGGGTAGTAGGGTAAGGAGGAGAACAGAGGAAATCAAAAAGCAAAGCCCTACCATAAAACAGAAATCCCCCATATAAGTATAGATGGATGATAGAACATCACCATTGTGAAATATTCTCTCAAAAATGTTTAACTTGACTCTAATCAACCCTATACCAAAGTCAGTATTTTAGGAAACACAGCGGATAGAAAAACAAGGTAAATGCCTGAAGAGGAAAATAGTCAAGTTCAAAATACATGACATGAAATAAGAGTTTTCTGGAACTTTTCAAAATGTCATTGTCATAAAAGAGCACACTGTGTGTGTGTGTGTGTGTGGGTGTGTTTGTGGGTGTGGCTGGGTGGGTGGATTGGTGTGTCTGAGAAAGAGAAACAGAGAGAAACTATTCTTTAGCCTAAATAAAGCTAAAGAGACATAATTGCCAATTGTGATCTATGAACTTAGACTGGACCCAGGTTGAAGGGGGAAGTTAAAACAAATGTTCTTTCACCCACTGGTGAAATCTGAACTGAATAATAGATAATACTATATAATTGTTTATTTTCTTGGGTGGAGTAATAATTTGTAACCACACAGAAGATGTTAATCTTAAGAATCACACGCTGGAGATTTTAGGGTGAGTTATGATTTCTGCAGCTTTCAAATGGATGAGCCAAAGAACATCCACGTTGATGTATGTATGGAGAGATAAGCAGACATGGCAAATTGTTAACAAACATTGGATCTAGGGGAAGGATATAGTAGTGACCGTTGTATTTCCCCCCTACCCCTCAACTTTTCTTTTTGAAAAAAGTGGGAGGAAAACAGTTTTCTTACAAAGCTGGGAGTGAAAGAGTAGAGCTTGATAATCCAAGTGATGATTATGTGGCAGTTAATTCCCCAGGGAAGGTGAGGCTGCCTTGAACTGGGAAAGGATGTTGAATGAATTGACTAAGCATGAAGCTGACCTGTCCTCTGTGATTTACGATGTGTGTGTGTCCTTCTCGCTCTCCTTATGTGGGTATTTCTGTAGTCTATAAGGCTGCAAAAGAAACATTGGAAAGACAGTCATCCTTGTATTGAGAGAATCAATCTTAAAAGACAGGTACAACAACTTTAGGTAGGTGGCCTGTGAGTAAGTCTCTCTCTCTGATATTTGTGAGAGCAGCTCTGGTGATTAGATATGTTTTCAAATATCAAAAAAATATTTTTTTTCCCTGTTTTTATCTTGTCATAAGCCTGAAATTTCCTTCTGGCTTTTATAGCCAATAATCATTTTTTTCTGTCTTTTAGGAATTTGAATCATGCTACTGATTTTACAAGTATTCTTTTTTTTTTCTTTCATGCTACATTTCATTACTGAATGTTAGTAAAGTTTATGGAACCAAAAAAATATAGTACACACTCTAATCCACTTATTTAATCACCCACCCAATTTCTCAGAAAAGACAAAACGTCACAGATTTTCTTACAATTAAATCTAGTTTCCAAAGCAAACATTATAATGATAATGCATTTAATACTTTAGTAAAAATTTCATTTATAGGATATGGTTTTGAAAGCTGTACATCTTTTTTTTAATTACCAGCTTATAGATCTCTGTTTTTATTCTTTTTATTTTATTTATTTATAATTGAAGAGAATAAGTGCTTTACAGTATTATGTTGGTTTCTGCCAGACACCAACATGAATCAGCCATAGCCTTACCCATGTCCCCTCCCACTTGAACATTCTCTAAGTTATGGTGTGACAAAATTAACTAGGATGCCAATTGTAAATTGCTGTTATGCAGTAATAGAAATTTCCTTTTAATAAAGCAGTGCCATCAGATTCTTCAGCTTACCGAGGTTCCTAAAATTTATCTCCATATGGTACCAATCTCAATCATAGATAAGTATTAATGAATTTTTAGAAATAAAACTTTTAATGGAAAGAGATCAAAGAGGTAGCTTGAATGGGTTTAGATAAACAGCATTGCTTGATACTATCTTTAATGTGAAAGTCATCATTTACTGAAGATTAGTATGTTGCAGAAGAAGAAGGGGATGACACAGGATCAGCTGGTTGGATGGCATCACCGATTCGATGGACATTAGTTTGAGCAAGCTCCGAGAGTTGGTGATGGACAGGGAAGCCTGACGTACTGCAGTCCATGGAGTTGCAGAGTCGGACACGACTGAGCGACTGAACTGAACTGAGTAGGATGACCAGGCTTCGCTGGTAGCTCAGCTGGTAAAGAATTCCACCTACAGTCCGGAAGACCCTGGTTCGATACCTGGGTTGGGAAGTTCCACTTTAGAAGCAGTAGGCTACCCACTTCAGTATTCTTGGGCTTCCCTGTTGGTTCAGATGGTAAAGAATCCACCTGCAGTGTGGGAGACCTGGGTTTGATCCCTGGGTTGGGAAAATCCCCTGGAGGAGGGCATGGCAACCCACTCCAGTATCTTGCCTGGAGAATCCCCATGGACAGAGGAGCCTAGTGGGGTTGCAAGAGCCAGTCCATGGGGTTGCAAAGAACTGGACATGACTGAGCAACTCAGCACAGCATAGCACACAGTATATTGTCTCTCCCAGATCCCAGAACTTATTGGATAATATAGCCTTTTTATTTTGGACATTCTTTGAAGGATTATATTGTTTATATATAGTAAGTTGTTGCACCTTTTCTTATTAAATAGAATTATTTCTAGAGTAGTCTTTAGGATGAATGAGGTAACACATTGTCTCATGGGTGTAGCGCTGTGACCCCTTGGCTCTCTGCTGTCTTGCTGTTTGCTGCATGTACTGCTGCACTCTGTTTCACAGTTTGTCCACTAATAACATAAGCCATGCTTTTGGGGTCTGCTTCCGCAAAAGCGTTGGGAGACAGTGCAGTATCTTCTTTGCTCTTTCAATATTTGTTCTTTGTTTTTAGAGGCAATTGATACAATTACATCCTGGGTCTCTGATTTACCTTAGCAAGTGGGGAGGTAAAGATGAAAGAACAAACCACTTCTAGAAAGGTTTTAAAAAATGAAATAGAATTAACTGTTTGTGGTCTTGAATGAGCCTGATCTATGGGGCAATTCATTGATTATGTGTTCATATGTTGTTTAATATTAACAGATGTCTAGTAATACCTTACTTTTTATGAGTCATTGAAGTTAATTTCTTCATGTCTAGGAATTTTTTTTTATTTTTTGGATGGCCACTCAAAGGCAAAGCTCTAGGCTCATTTCAGAAGTGAAAATATTTGTGAAATTAAGCCTAGGTCATTCCAGACAAATTAAGTTCTTATCTGTTCTAAGCTTTCCCGGACAGATGGCTGGCTGGAAGTCCCCTCCATACTTGCACAAATTAAATTCCAAATCTTTTGGTTTGCAAAAGACTCTCTCTTCACACCTGTAGGGGTTTTCTAACTAAGCTCGCTTGAGTTCATTTCCTTTGTTAACTGTGTCATATACTATTAGACTCTGGGCACCTTAAACTCAATTTGAAATTCAGATAAAGATTTGAGAGTAGCTTAAAAAATAGCAGAATCTTATTAGTGCTGTTTACCCCTTAGGTCAATAGTAAGAAAGGATGATTCTTATGTTCTTCAACTGTGCTGTGATTGGGGTTAGATTCATGGAAGTCAATTTTGGAGACATAGGGTGGGCCTATAATTGAAAATGTCTCCATTTTGTCTGAGTTGCCTTGATTTTGTCAACAGTCCCCTTTCTCACAGTCTAAATTACTGTTTGTTAGCATTGATTGAATGTTTACCACTTGGCAGGTTTTGTGCTAAGTGTCTCTTGCTATCTCATCTAACCTTCACAACGATTCAGTGAAGCACAGTCATTTATAACATGGTCATCATCATGACACGATGACCATCACTCCTGTTTTATAGTCGAGGAAACTGAGCCTTAAGGGGATGAAGGACTTGTCGTATATGTCCTGCTTTGTTGAAGTATGTTCCTTTTTTATCCAGTTGTTGAGAGTTCTTATTGTGAGTGGATGTTGAATTTTGTCCAGTGCTTTTTGTTTCCTGTATTGAGATGACCGTATGGTTTTTTCCTTTCATTTTATGAATGTGATATACCGTACTTATTAATATGCATATGTCAAAAGTCACACTCAATGAGGAAAGACTGAAAGCTTTTCCTATCAGATCAGCAAAACGGCAGGGGTGCCCACTCTCACCATTCTATTCAATAGAGTACTGCAAGTCCTAGCCAGAGCCCTAAGGCAAGGAAAGAGGTAAAAGCCATCTGAATTGGAAAGGAAGAAGTAAAATTGTCTCTGTTTGATGATAGCATGATCTTCTAAATAGGAAATTCTAAGGACTCCACTAAAGCACTGTTAGGACTATTAAATTCAGTAGACAAAATCTAATCTAATGTATAGCATGGTGACTATAGTTAACAATGCCGTATTGTATATTTGAAAGTTGCTGAGAAAGATTTTAAAAGTTCTCACCAAATTCACACAAAATTGTAATTGTGTGAGTTGATGGATATGTTTACTCACTGTGGTGATCATTTCATAATATATACATATATTCAAGCCTTATATTGTATCTTACACTTATACAATGTTATATACTCAATGATATCTCAATAAAGGTCATCCAAAAAGAAAAAGAAATTTATTTAAAAGTCACAGTACTCTTAAGTGGTAGAGCTGGAATCTGAACCCTGAGCATGACGATTACAAAGTCCAAGCTCAGCCTTCCCTATGTTGAACCTACGTATCTTAGAGCTTTTACTGTGTTGCCGTGTATCTTGATTCTGCTTCTTTGCTTAGGACGTTATGACTGATAGTTTTCAGTTTGTGTGCCTGAGTTTCAATTTTGAGTTCCACTCTGCAGCTGTTCTTAGGTTAGTAGTCTTCAGAAGAGGGTATATATACACCTGGCATTTCAGGGAAACTTTCTAGGGATTTTGCATGCAAAAGTAGTTTAAATGGTATTTAGTTGCTCAATGCACATATCTGCTTTCCTGAAATTGGCTGTCTGAGAGCACTTGTGGTTGGCTGGTTCTCCTTTCCTACCTTCCGCTTCACAAATTGCTTTCCTCCTACTTGGCCACGGAGTCACACATGCTTTTCACCCAACGTGAATCTTTCAGTAGTTGATTGCTTCCGGATGAAAAAACCTCTGGCTCTCCAAACAAAGGGACCATTTGGCAATTCTTAGCTCCTGAGTGAGAATCTATAGCAAAGCAAACAGAGCTCTGGTCAGAATCCTAGATAGGACAGGATCTTATTTTATCTTGGTACCAAATACACCACAAATGTCCATGACTTATTTCTTTTGGAGTTGAACTTGATTTCTGTGTGTATAGTGAGGGGGAGGGGTTACTGAGAAGGCAGATTAGCACATTTATTTGAAATGAAAAATTAAGTCAGGCTTTTCTGAAAGATAATTAGTTTGATTTGGTTTATTGATTTGACAGTGAGGACATGCTTAGCAACTAGATTGTTTGGTAAGCATATTTCACAAATAAATGGGTGAAATCTACAGTAACCAGGGTTGCAACAAAAATGTATTTAAAATAGTGTTGGCATATATATATATGTATATGTATATGTATGTGCATGTAATAATATAAATGTTATTCAACCATAAAAAAGAAAGGAATCTTGCCTTTTGAGACAACATGAAGATCCTGGAGGAAGTTATGCTAAGTGAAATAATCCAGACACAGAAAGACAATACTGTATGATATCATTTATGTGTGAAATCTCAAAAAGTTGAACTTACAGAACCAGTGAATAAAATGGTGGGTGCCAAGGGGTGGGGGAAATCGTGAGACCTTGATCAAAGGGTACAAACTTCCAATTATAAGATAAATAAGTTTTAGAGAGCTAATGCACAGTATGATGACTATAGTTGGTAGGACTGTATTATGTACTTAGGATTTGCTCAGAAACTAGATCTTAAATCTCCTTATCACAAAAAAAGAAAATAACTCTATGAGGTGATAGAAATGTTGATTAGTTTGATTGTGGTAATCATCTCACAATATATATGTATATTAAATCATTGTGTACACCCTGAATATACAAATTTTCTTTGTCAATTTTATCTCAGTAAAACTAGAAAAAATAGAATATATACATATATAATGTTGGGAATTCTTCATTAGGTTTATGATTAAAATTTAAGAGGTCAACTTAAAAATGTCAGAGGAGTGCATTCTTTTAGGAGGTGCAAAAGCAAAGAACTTGAAGCACATGGTGTTGGATTGCTGTGCCTTTTTTACCTATATCAGCCTTGATTAAGACTGGTTAGAGCCCCTGTTTGTACCAGGAAGGATTTAGGACTGATTTCTCCTAAGTGTTTTAAAATTAGATTATGTATCTGAAGCACTGTAATTAAATTAATCTCAGTTACCACATCTCTTTCCATAGAGGCTGCCTTTTAATGTTACATGTGTATTGATTGTATAGGAAATGATTTCTGTTTGAGGAGTTATATTCTAGAGCTTCCTAATTCAGATTTCAAATTTTATTGATGTCTGGCTGTGTGTTAAATTCTGTTAGACACGTTGGTGGATATTAAACTTACAGTAGATACAGAAATGTCTAGTTTGACAATCACACTCAAAGGTATTGAAGAGTTTAACAGTTAACTATAATCTTCTTCCTTGATGAAACCAGAGCTGATTGGTAAGAGAAAGTCGAGCAAAACTTCTTATGCCAAATATGAGTAGGTGAACCAAAATGTTAATGTAAGAAGTAAGAGAGTAAAAATCAAAAATGACTGTAAGGAGTACACAAACTCCAAAATAGAACTACCACAGTATTTTCATTTAAATAAGAACATTTTAAAGACAGTTTCAAGTTTGAAGTCAGATTTGTGGAGCATTTTGTATGGGAAGTCGGTAGGCAAGAATCCTAGAGAGTAGAGAAGAGAGCCTGAGGTTAGGTGGACACAGCGGTTAGGTGCCCAGAGGGAATACTAACCTTCTTTCTCAAGGCTTCAAGTTCCTGCCTGAGTTAATCTGTGACCATCCATCCATTCTCTTTTTGCACTGCTTCATCCCCTAGAAGCTTTGAGGGAGTAGAACCAGTGTTTGCTGTAATGATTTTGCTTTATCAGTGAGTTATAGCATACAGCTGTATCTATAAACCTCTGGCCTAGTTTCCTACCTGCTTCAAAAGTGTTTTGTTTTGAAACTTATTCTCCAACTGGTCTCCAGTTCAGCAGCCATACATTACGTTATCATAACATTGTCTTTCTTTTTCTCATTTTCTGTGTGACTACTTTCACTCTTTTTACTTCTTCTTACTAAACCTTTCCAGTTGTCTTTTAATAGACTAGGGGGTAGGATGGGGAGGGAGACAGGAAGGAGTTCCAAAGGGAGGGGATATATGTATACCTATGGTTGATTCATGTTGAGGTTTGACAGAAAACAGCAAAATTCAGTAAAGTAATTATCCTTCACTAAAAAACTTTTTTCCTTAAGGGCACATAATTTTTGTCCTCTATGCTCTAGCTCTGATGGATTGTTACATTACCCCTTCTTGCCTGATAAAAAGGTGCCTCATGGTATGACTCAAATAATACCTCCACTGTGCTCACATAGTTTTTTTTATGAAATTTAAATTTATTTATTTTAATTGGAGATTAATTACTTTACAATATTGTATTGGTTTTGCCATACATCAACATGAATCCGCCACAGGTATACAGGTGTTCCCCATCCTGAACCCCCTTCCCTCCTCCCTCCCCGTACCATCCCTCTGGGTCATCCCAGTGCACCAGCCCCAAGCATCCTGTATCCTGCATCGAACCTGGACTGGCAATTCATTTCATATATGATATTATACATGTTTCAATGCCATTCTCCCAAATCATCCTACCCTCTCCCTCTCCCACAGAGTCCAAAAGACTGTTCTATACATCTGTGTCTCTTTCGCTGTCTTGCATACAGGGTTATCGTTACCATCTTTCTAAATTCCATATATATGTGTCAGTATACTGTATTGGTGTTTTTCTTTCTGGCTTACTTCACTCTGTATAATCGGCTCCAGTTTCATCTACCTCATTAGAACTGATTCAAATGTATTCTTTCTAATGGCTGAGTAATACTCCATTGCGTATATGTACCCCAGCTTTCTTATCCATTCATCTGCTGATGGACATCTAGGTTGCTTCCATGTCCTGGCTGTTATAAACAGTGCTGCGATGAACATTGGGGTACACGTGTCTCTTTCAATTCTGTTTTCCTCGGTGTGTACGCCCAGCAGTGGGATTGCTGGGTCATAAGGCAGTTCTGTTTCCAGTTTTTTAAGGAATCTCCACACTGTTCTCCATAGTGGCTGTACTAGTTTGCATTCCCACCAACAGTGTAAGAGGGTTCCCTTTTCTCCATACCCTCTCCAGCATTTATTGCTTGTAGACTTTTGGATCGTAGCTATTCTGACTGGTGTGAAATGGTACCTCATTGTGGTTTTGATTTGCATTTCTCTAATAATGAGTGATGTTGAGCATCTTTTCATGTGTTTGTTAGCCATCTGTATGTCTTCTATATAACACTTCCATATGATATAGTACATGATTTATAAATTGGATTTCTTGGCTAATTTGTGAGAAGCATGATGGTATCTGTTGTTCTTCATTGCTTTCCTTGGAGCCTATCACATGGTAGGCTTTTTATGCTTGTCGGCTGAATGAATGGATATATGTCAACATCAAAGGCATTAAAGAGAAAGATGTGGGGAAAGAAAAGCCCAATAATAGTATTATTCAACATTTATGGTATGTTTCTTATGTGCCATGATAAGTGTTTTGTGTGTACTAACTCATGGAATCCTCATGACTCCATGAATTACTTCTCAAATTTTATTTCATAAAGACAAGTGAGAGTGGCTTAGAAACTTGGCCTTAGTTCATTCTTAATTAAAATGCAAAGGAAGCTTTAATAGTCTGTTTTGACCCACTCTGCTGCTGCTGCTGCTAAGTCACTGCAGTCGTGTCCGACTCTGTGCGACCCCATAGATGGCAGCCCACCAGGCTCCCCCGTCCCTGGGATTCTCCAGGCAAGAACACTGGAGTGGGTTGCCATTTCCTTCTTCAATGCATGAAAGTGAAAAGTGAAAGTGAAGTCGCTCAGTCGTATCCAACTCTTAGCGACATGGACTGTAGCCTGCCAGGCTCCTCCATCCATGGGATTTTCCAGGCAAGAGTACCATGGAGTTGGGTACCATTGCCTTCTCCTGACCCACTCTAGGTGACATTATACCCTCAAAGTTAAGATTCTGGGTTCTAGAGCCAGGCTTCCTGGATTCAAATTCTGGCTCTGACTTTAATTAGCTATGCAGGTTATTGGGCAAGTGTGCCTTCATTTGTTCATTTGCCAAAAGAGGATGACAGTAGAATGTACATTATGTGATTATTGTGGATACTGAACAAGTTAACTGTGGTATTGGAGAAGACTCTTGAGAGTCCCTTGGCCTGCAAGGAGATCCAACCTGTCAGTCTTAAAGGAAATCAGTCCTGAATATTCATTGGAAGGACTGATGCTGAAGTTGAAACTCCAATAGTTTGGCCACCTGATGTGAGAGACCCTTGGACTGCAAGGAGATCCAACCAGTCCTGCCGGGGTCCAGCCCCGGTGGATCCAGGGAATTCGAAGGGTGGACGGCGTTGGCGTAGAAAGACTTGTTTATTTATTAATATAAGGTTAGATTAAGAAACTATAGTGTAGTAAGAAGATTAAGTGGAGGAAGAGGGCTGAATAGCTTGGTTTACGCGGAAGACCAATAAAATTCCAGACAAGGAATTTGCACCATCTACGTTGGGCCACTGGCGCCCGCTTGAATATCTAAGGGCGCCTCGCCTTAAGCTCCCTTTCGCGCGGGTCTTAACAGCCAGGGCAAGTAAGTAGACCTGGCGAGCCTCCGCGCCCCACGTGGAGATTCAGCCTGAAATTAAAGAGCGGAGGGAGGGAAAGGGAGAGAAGAAGAGAGACAGAGACACGGGGGGAGCCAGATTCCCAAGAAACCAGGCCGAGAGACTAGTCCGAGAAACTGGCCGAGAAGCTGGTCCCATCCTTTATTGTTCAGAAGGCCTTTTATACTTTTGATAAAACATGGAGATCAATGGGTAACACAAAATTATGTAGTGTTCGCAACCCAGACTCTTTCTGTATATCATTTTGTATACAAAAGGTCTCAGGTGATTTACATTATCTTCTGGCCAAGAGGCTTGTTAACACTTTTTGGCTCTCTTCCTTAATGAATGTTAATTTTGTTTCTCCTGAAGTGTTTTTCTTTAATCTGCATCTCCTTAAAGCGCTAAAGTTACATCTCTATAGAACAAAGGCGCAGTGGGTTATAACAAAGAAGGTACTTAACTCAAAGATCTAATGTTGCTAATACAAGGTCTACTACTTGTTTTTCTATATACCAACTAATCTAAAAATAAAGGATATGAAAATTCAGCAGCAAGCATTGACTCAACAAATGAAACTTTTAATCAGTCCTATTCTAAAGATTTTGACTCCTCGGAAGCCCCTACGTTCCTAGGATGTTTTAAGCTTCCCGTGCCTCCTGCGGTCAGGAGGCCTCAAACAATCACAGGCGCAGCTGTACGAGTCCTGCAGGCAGGCTAGAAAGCCATCAGAGGGGTTTCTGGATTGAAACACTCTTTCAAATGCAGAAGACTAAAGCCCTGAATTGACTTTTTCCAGAGAATGTCAGAAGAGTGGAAAAGCAGAGCACAAAAACCGGCAGATTTTTGTTGGGGTACATGCTTAGGAATTTCCAGAGGGGTCCCTGAAGTCTGAGCACGCCTTGCATATGTCAGCTTCCTTCCTCATGACCTTGTCACGGGCGGGATTCCTCACACTGGTTCCCGGCACAGTCCATCCTAAAGGAGATCAGTCCTGGGTGTTCATTGGAAGAACTGATGTTGAAGCTCAAACTCCAATACTTTGGCCACCTGATGCTGGGAAAGATTGAGGTGGGGAGGAGAAGTGGACGACAGAGGATGAGATGGTTGGATGGCATCACTGACTCAATGGACATGTGTTTGGGTGGACTCTGGGAGTTGATGATGGACAGGGAGGCCTGGTGTGTTGCGGTTCATGGGGTCGCAAAGAGTTGGACACAACTGAGTGACTGAACTGAATAAGTTAATGTGTGCAACACACTTAGGCAGTGCCTATTAAAAGGAAACAGCCACTAAATGTTAAGCATTTTTATTTCACAAATGACTCTATTGCCACTTTTACTTAATACAATTAAATGCCTTGAATGTCAGATTTGTGGCTATCTTCTTTGTGAGCCTTTTCAGAGGAGAAGGCGCAACAATACAGAGAATAGGGAGTATATTCTCTGTGTTTCTCAGGGTCAGTTGCTCAGTCATGCCCAACTCTCTGCAACCCATGGACTGCAGTCCACCAGGCTTCTCTGTCCATGGGATTTTCCAGGCAAGGATGCTGGAGTGGTTTTCCGTTTTCTCCTCTAGGGGATCTTCCTGACCCAGGGATCAAACCCAGGTCTATTGCACTGCAGGCAGATTCTTTACTGACCCAACTACCAGGGAAGCCCAGGAAATTCTATTTTCCGTAGGCTTTAAAAATGACTTAGTCCCTAAGGTTTCAGTCTTGTTAATTTAGGGAAATTAAGAAGCCATTCTCTGTCCTTGTTTCAGTGTCTCTGCTGAGCCACTAGCATGTTTTCCAGTTTCTTGAAGATTTCCAAGTTTCAGTGATGTCAGAGAAGGAGTGACCAGTGGTACTTTCCTCACAGGGTTCTTGTGAGGGTGAAAGGAAGTGGCTTGGAACGCTGTGATCACACACTCCGCAGGGTTGTTTCAAACCATGACCTTGCCCTGTAGGTGACGTGACCTTGCAGCAAAGGTATTGTGGGACTTTAATAAGTAAACGTCCATGAATGAGATCTAAGAAAGAACCACCTTAGAATGACTTTTACCCGCAATGATCCTCTTAGAGACTTTTCTGTGAGTCTCTAAGAGGTCTTTTCTGAGTCTTCTAGTGAGGTCTTTCAAAGTCTTGGGGAAAAGTTTTCTCCTCATAGGCCTGTAATATGTGAATGCTTATGGATGGCAGGCCAAGGGGAAAGGCACAAAATGGAGATTAAGGGTTACCTATAATTTGCTTCTGCATAAAATGATCAGATTGGAGGGCCTTGTTTCTCCCATTAACAGGTGTGCATAATTCCCAATGGCCTGAAACCAAGCAGCAGGCATAGATAGCTTTACAACACGTGGCACCAAGGGCATTGTTCCATTCACGAAGGGATTTCTTCTTCTCTCAGGAAAATACAAAGCAAGGGGTAAACCAGGACATTCAGAAACATGGTCACAGATGAGAAGGCTCCAACCCTGTAATTATGAAAGGGATTTTGTGAGCTTTTTCTGTGAAAGCTCGTGCTGCTGCTACAGGTTGTTTGAATTACCCCTCTCTACACTTCTGTATGGTAGTCAAATGTGAGGCTTTCTTTTTTAGTCATATCAATGTCAACATTTTCAACTTTACCTTAAATATATTTGTATTCCTATTTTAATTTAGTTTTTGTACTTAAAAAATTTTTTTCATAGACATGCACTTGTTGATTTGAGGAGAGTTCCCACTGAAGTTCTGCCTGAAAGACTTCTGTACTTGACTTTGTAATTAAAAAAACAAAACAAACTACTATTGTAATTATTTGTCCTGCAACCCTAAATATCACTAAATATTTAACACTCAGTTGTTCATCAGTATGATGAGTGTTATGATACCATCTCACAGGCTTTTTGTGAGGATGAAATAACTTATGGAGAGTGCTAACTGTAGTGCCTGGCAGATGATAAGGACTTAGTATATGATAGGTATGTATCTTTGTTAGTCATTTTTTAATGATATTTAATGACATGGGACACATAATCATATTGAGTTATAAAAGTAAATTACAAAACTGTATCCCGGGCCTTGAAAAATAAAATCTTATACATATTTTGTATGTGTATTGATTTAACAGTGGTTATTTTTCTACATAATTGCAGTATTATCTTATGTTTGTTTTTCTCATTATTTCACAGTTTAAAAAACTCCCCATAGCCATGACTATTTGAGAGAAAATGTTTTTCTTTACTCTCTTCCTATTTTTTGTCCTTCCTTTTTTTCCCCTTCTTCTTCTTCCCTTCTTTTTTTTTAAACTAAGAGTGCTGTTGAAAACTGTCATGACTGCCTACAGAAATAATGTTTAACTCTTTTTGGCCAGAGGAAAATACTCACCCCTCTTTGGGATACGATGTTTACTTTGCAGGATATATTGATGACATTTGGTGGTATTGGTGAAAGAAAAATGCAGAATTAGAGAGTGGTTGGTCATTATATACCTTCCCAAAATCTATTTTGACATTTTAAAAACATATCCAAAGTAGGTTTTTATCTGTGTGAGGTTATGTTAGATGACGTGATCTGCCAATCAAATTTTTATTTCTCACATGTTACATTTGGGTTAAAATCTTGAGTGATCCTATGGTAATAAAATTTCTATCAGAATTTCATATAAAAACCACAGAGTTTAGTATTCAGTGTCTTCGTGTGATAATATTAAGAATTTTAGAGTATATAACATAGCCCCTTCATTTTAAACAATCGTTAGTGTAGCTTGAATAAAATGCAAAGCTGGACTCAGAAGCAACCGTGGGAAATGATGCATTATTGCTAGAATAACTTAGAAAGTGTGTGGAGAAATGAAATTTTAGATAGAAGTCAACCTTTTATTTTTACTCCCGTAATTCAATTCAAGAAATGGTGACTGCAGACACTGAGACTAGAAGCATAGTGAATGCAATGGAAGTACTGAAGAAGTGTAATTTCTTAGGTAGGTTGCATACAGTCTCTGTGCATAGTTAAAGTTGAGTTGAGTTCAGTTGCTCAGTCATGTCCAACTCTTTGTGACCCCATGGACTGCAGCATGCCAGGCTTCCCTGTCCATCACCAACTCCCAGAGCTTGCTCAAACTCATGTTCATCGAGTCAGTGATGCCGTCCAACCATCTCATCCTCCGTCATTCCCTTTTCCTCCTGCCTTCAATCTTTCGCAGCATCAGGGTCTTTTCCAATGAGTCAGTTCTTCACATCAGATGGCCAGAGTATTGGAGCTTCAGGTTCCGCATCAGTCCTTCCAATGAATATTCAGGATTGATTTCCTTTAGGATTGACTGGTAGGATCTCCTTGCAGTCCAAGTGACTCTCAGGAGTCTTCTCCAACACCACAGTTCAAAAGCATCCATTCTTCAGTGCTCAGATATCATTATAGTTAGATAATTTTCCTTGGGTTATTACAAATTCTAAATTAGCAGAACTGAAGAAAGTGATATCTTCTCAGACCTAGGATATGCTGGACCTATGGTTTTATATTCAGACCCATACCTGGCTGTCTATTCTTAGTGATGGGTTGTGGTGATAAGGACACTTGTCTGGCAGTCAGAAGGTTCTAGGTTGCTTCTAGCACTAATCTTAGCTGTGTACTCAGGCAATCTAATTTTCTTGTTTAGGTTGTAGTAAAGTGTATATAACATCAAATGTATCACCTTAACCATTTTTAGCTATATGTTTCAGTGGCATTAAATCCATTCATATGGTTTTGCAACCATCACCACCATCCATTTCCAGAAATCTTTTCATTTTACAAATCTGAATCTTTGTACCCATGAATAGTAACTTCCCCTTCCCCTTTCTGTTTTCTATGAATTTAACTACTCTAGTGAATGAATGAGTGAAAGTTGATCAGTTGTGTCCAACTCTTTGCAACCCCAAGGGCTGTAGCCTGCCAGGCTCCTCTGTCCATGGAATTCTCCAGGCAGGAATACTGGAGTGGGTAGCCTTTCCTTTCTCCAGGAAGTCTTCCCAACCCAGGGATGGCACCCAGGTCTCCTGCATTAGAGGCAGATTATTTACCATCTGAGCCACTCAAAAGTACCTCATACAAGTGAAATTATATGGAATTTGTCTTTCTGTGACTGGCTTATTTCACTTAGCATAATTTCCTCAAGGTTCATCCTTGTTGTAGCTGGTGTCATAATTTCCTTCCTTTTTAACGCTGAATACTATTCCACTGTATATATACAATATTTTGTTTATCCATTCCTCTGTAGATGGACACTTGGATTACTTCAGTATTTTGACTCTTTGTATAGTGCAGCTGTGAGCATCGAAGTATCTGTTCAGGAAACCTCTTTAAATTCTGTTGTAAATATATCCGGAAATGTAATTGCTGGATCACATGGTAGTTCTATTTTTAATTTTTTTTAGGAACTGCCGTTCTGTTTTCCAAAGTGGCCGTACCATTTCACATTCACACTGACAGTGCATAAGGCTTCCAGTTTCTCCATATCCTTGCCAGTACTTATTTTCTGTTTTTTTGCATCCACCGTGGTTACCTGTATGTGTGATGATCAGTGTAAGTTTGTCAATATGTTGTTTCAGCTTTTTCTTGGATAATCTGAATGAACTAGACCAATGTTGCCTAAACTTTCTGGAGTGGGTAGTAAGAATATTTGCCCCATACCTGTTGACTCAGAATCTCCAGGCTTGAAAATCTATGTATTTGATCCTAGGTGATTCTTACTGCCAGGCAGTTTGAGAAATACTGATTAGAACTTTATTTGCCTTGATTTTTGGTCAGGTAGGTTCATAAAATTTCAATAATCTCCCTCTTGGAGATTCATAATGAATATTATCTTAGTAAAAGATTTGTAAAAATACCTCTCCTAAAGCTCTTTTATCTTAGTCTAGTCCAGCATTTCCTAGCTTAAGCATGAGCCCTCTTTTGGCATCATATTTAACTTCTTATTCAAGGCTATTATGCCTTGAAACATAGTTTGGATGTTCAGTTCAGTTGCTCAGTCGTGTCCAACTCTTTGTGACCCCATGGACTGCAGCATGCCAGGCTTCTCTGTCCATCACCAACACCCAGAGCTTGCTCAAACAGATGTCCATCGAGTCCGTGATGCCATCCAACCATCTCATCCTCTGTTGTTCCCTCCTCCTCCTGCCTTCAGGCTTTCCCAGTGTAGGGTCTTTTCCAGTGAGTTGATTCTTCCCGTTAGGTAGCCAAAGTATTGGAGTTTCAGCTTCAGCATCAGTCCTTCCAGTGAAAATTCATGACTGATTTTCTTTAGGATTGACTGGTTTGATCTCTTTGCAATCCAAGGAACATAGTTTGGTAAATATTAATTTAAACTGTTTCTTAACTCATATTCTGTGTGAAAATTTGACCATTCTGAAAATTTTACAGCTCAAAGGTCTTACTAGACTTAGTGGAGTTACAACCTAGCATAACATATTCAGGCCTTAACTATCAATTAATTCCCTGTGTGAAAGAGGTCTTTTGTCTCTATATGCCTACCATACCCTGTCTGCTTATAACTAAGGGGAGTTTTTTTTTTTTTTTTTTTAAGTGGTTTCTTTGGATTGTTTTAATTATTTTAGCCTTAAATTCAAAGACTTATTTTTTGTAGTCTTTTGTCACTAATGAAAGAGAGGAAGATTTTCACACAAGAGGGAGAAATATCCAGGATTACTCTTGTTTCTGTAGTAGTCAGAGTGATTCTGGTCCTACAAAATGTCCTATAACCTACAAAAATGAAGCATAGCTTTTTGTCTGCAAAGCAGAAAGTGCTGGGTGTTACCTAGAATCAAAAAGTCTAGTACAATAGCTTCTAGCCACTTGTGGTTATTTAAATTTGATTTAAATTTAAAAATTTAGTACTTTAGCAGATTCTCTGGTGGTGCCTTGGCTAGGACTCCTTGCTTTCACTGCTTAGGGCACTGGTTCAGTTCCTGGTTGGGGAAGTAAAAATCCCACAAACCTCACAGCACAACCGAAAAAAACAAAAAAAATAGTGGTTTAACCAAATACCTACATTTTAAGTGTATGGCTAGTGGCTCCTGTAGCTATAGAACGTTTACACCATTGCAGAAAGTTCTATTGGGCAGTGTCCATCCAGAGGATCTGAAACATGATTATACTTTATTGTTTGGCCCACATGAAGTATGTCAAAGTTGCCATGTGTCATTCATGGAGATGATGTACTGCATGGAACCATGGAGCCAGATAAGTTTTCTTTATATCTGAAGATAAAAATTTACAATTAGAAAATAAACCCATTCAAAAAACAGCAACTATATACTCTTATATACTCAAACCCACTCAAAAAACAAAATAACAGCACCTATATTCTTCTACAAACTCAGCTGTAACTCTTAACACCCATGAAAAGGATTTTTCCTAAAACCTTTCAAATCAATTCTTTAAAAAATTTTATTGAATTTTTATACACATATAGTGCATATGTTAATGTGTATACACAATGTATATAAAATCATGTTAATGTATATAAACTATATGTAAATTATATATGTACATACATGCACATGTGCTCATACACAACATACATAAATGTTATGTATCAGTACAAAAACTATTGATCAGTTTTACAAACTGAAAACGACAGTGTCACCAGCACCCCATATGCCTTTTTCCTTTTGTTTTGTAAGTATTGCAGTGCTTGTTTATTTATTAACTAATGAATTATCACTTCCAAATATTAACTGAATTTGAAAAACCATATTACAAGAACATTCTTCAATTTATGGAAAAAAAATTGAACTTTGAAATCAAATCGATTTGAGATTGCACCTCCAGTTCTCTGAAGTGAATAATATCTTCAATTTCTGAAGTAGAATAAACAATTAAAAAAAATAAAATTTTTAGTGGAAGTGCTCATAATAGAATAATTAGAGAATACAGCTTTTAGTTTTTTTAATTATCTTTTATTAGACATGACTATTCAGTTTAGTTGCTCTTTGTGACTCCATGGACTGCAGCACACCAGGCCTCCCTGTGAGTATAAGAAGTAACAAAAGGCACTATTTGTGAACTTCTGAGAGAAACTTTCTTGAGTATTTAATAACTGCTCTTCACTAATAACAATCCTAAAGGAAATCAGTCCTCAGTATTCATTGGAAGGACTGATGCTGAAGCTGAAACTAATACTTTGGCCACCTGATGCGAAGAACTGACTCCTTGGAAAAGACCCTGATGCTGGGAAAGATTGAAGGTAGGAGAAGAAGGGGACGACAGAGGATGAGATGGTTGGATGGCATCACCAACTCAATGTACATGGGTTTAAGAAAGCTCCAGGAGTTGGTAAAGAACAGGAAAGCCTGGCATGCTGCAGTCCATGGGGTCGCAAAGAGTCGGACACGACTGAGCAACTGTATGGAACTGATTCACTAATAGACTTCTGTTTGGGAAGCATGGAGATTACTGGTCCTCTAGAGCATTGAAATATCTATTTCATGTACACTGAGGAAGAAAAACCTACAGAATTATCTTCAGATTTAGGATTACAATATATATTTAACAAATGAATATAACAGCTTGAGTGATTAAACGCTCCCCTAAAGGGACAACAAAAACGTTGCTATTTGTTCTAGTTGTAAAGCAAAGTTGAGAGCTCTGATGATGATGAAAGCCAAAGCATGTTTATATAGGTTGTTTTCTGCCTATGTATTGTTAAGCATCTGCAGCAAAGACTTTCACTAGCTATTGTAGGCTAGCTTTTCTCAGATTTTTTTTTTTGAAAATAGAATTTGCAAAAATTTATATCTTGAGTTAGTTCAAACAAGTATTTTTATAGTTGAAAACAGTAAATCACGCCTTCCTACTTGTGACCTGGGATATATTTTGTTCTATTCATCTTCAGTCCCTTGTTTAGATCACTTAAAGAGTGCCTACATTGATTTTACAGCCCACTAATGGGTTGCAGCTGCCCATGTGAAAATTCTGTCCTGGTCACCCACAGCAGTCGCTAATTGAGGGACTGTGACTTCCTCTGTCTACATGTGGGACTGTTGGTATAGATGCTCCTCTTAATGGATACTATTGGTCATCCAAATTCAAGTTTGCCCCTGTTAGTAAATGTGAACGCCTACCACCTGTTAGACTCTGTTGCCACGGTTTCCTAATCTTACTTAACTCGTGTCCGCTCAGTCGCTCAGTCATGTCCGACTCTGCGACCCCATGGACTGTAGCCCACCAGACTTCTCTGTCTATGGGATTTCCCAGGCAAGAATACTGGATTGGCTTGCCATTTCCTTCTCCAGGGGATCTTCCATACTCAGGGATCGAACCTACATCTCTTGTGTCTCCTTACTTATGTCTTCTTAAAGTTTTAATAGTGGTTCAGGCTGTGCCCACTCTTTTGTGACAGGGTGTTCATGTGATCCCAGGAAATAGCCATGGGTGAAGGTAGTTCTGCTCAGAGAGTCTGCATTTGACTACCATCATGCCTTCCTCCACTCCTTGATTTTTTTAAATTAAGATAAAATTCACACAACATAAAAATTCACCATTTTAACCATTTAAAAGTATACAATTGGATTTTTAGCATATTTAGTGTTCTGAAAATATCACTGCTGTCTAATTCTAGAAAATTTATGTCACTGTGAAATCAAACTCTATAGCTCCTAACTTCCCCCTTCTCTACCCTCTGGTAACTATTAGTCTGTTTTCTCTCTCTCTGAATTTGCCTGACAGTTCATATAAATGGAATCACACAATATGTGGTCTTTTGTGACTGACTTCTTTCAAGGTTCATTAATGCAGTAGAATGTGTTAGTACTTCATTCGTTTTTTAAAAATTGAAGTGTAATTGGCATATAAACAGTAACTTAGTTTTAGGTGTACATTGTAATTTGCTATTTGTATATATTGTGATTTTATTCTTTTTTATGGCTGAATAATGTTTCATTGTCTGTATATACCACCACATTTGGTTTATACATTCATTAGTTGATGGACATTGGATTCCCCCCCCCCGCCACCAAATTTCTGTTATGAATAATGTTGCTGTGAACATTTGTGAACAAGTTTTGTGTGGCCAAAAATTTTTATTATATATTATTTTACATACCTAAGGGTGGGATTCAGTTCAGTTCAGTCACTCAGTCACGTCCAACTCTTTGAGACCCCATGAACCGCAGCATGCCAGGCCTCCCTGTCCATCACCAACTGCTGGAGTCTACCCAAACCCATGTCTATTGAATTGGTGATGCCATCCAGCCATCTCATCCTCTGTCGTCCCCTTCTCCTGCCCTCAATCTTTCCTAGCATCAGGGTCTTTTCAAATGAGTCACATCAGTTGGCCAAAGTATTGGAGTTTCAGCTTCAACATCAGTCCTTCCAATGAACACCCAGGACTGATCTCCTTTAGGATGGACTTGTTGGATCTCCTTGCAGTCCAAGGGACTCCCAAGAGTCTTCTCCAACACCACAGTTCAAAAGCATCAATTCTTTGGCACTCAGCTTTCTTTATAGTCCAACTGTCACAGCCATACATGACCACTGGAAAAACCATAGCCTTGACTAGACAGACCTTTGTTGGCAAAGTAGTGTCTCTGCTTTTGAATATGCTGTTTAGGTTGGTCATAACTTTCCTTCCAAGGAGTAAGCGTCTTTTAATTTCATGGCTGCAATCACCATCTGCACTGATTTTGGAGCCCAGAAAAATAAAGTCTGACACTGTTTCCACTGTTTCCCCGTCTATTTCCCATGAAGTGATGGGACCAGATGCCATGATCTTAGTTTTCTGAATGCTGAACTTTAAGCCAACTTTTTCACTCTCTACTTTCACTTTCATCAAGAGGCTCTTTAGTTCTTCTTCATTTTCTGCCATAAGGGTGATGTCATCTGCATATCTGAGGTTATTGATATTTCTCCCCGCAATCCTGATTCCAGCTTGTGCTTCTTCCAGCCCAGTGTTTCTCATGATGTACTCTGCATATAAGTTAAATAAGCAGGGTGATGATATACAGCCTTGACATACTGCTTTTCCCATTTGGAACCAGTCTGTTGTTCCATGTCCAGTTCTAACTGTTGCTTCCTGATCTGCATACAGATTTCTCAAGAGGCAGGTCAGGTGGTCTGGTATTCCCATCTTTTTAAGAATTTTCCACAGTTTGTTGTGATCCACACAGTCAAAGGCTTTGGCATAGTCAATAAAGCAGAAATAGATGTTTTTCTGGAACTCTCTTGCTTTTTTGATGATCCAGCAGATGTTGGCAATTTGGTCTTTGGTTCCTCTGCCTTTTCTAAAACCAGCTTGAACATCTGGAAGTTCACGGTTCACGTATTGCTGAAGCCTGACTTTGAGAATTTTGAGCATTACTTTACTAGCGTGTGAGATGAGTGCAATTGTGAGGTAGTTTGAACATTCTTTGGCATTGCCTTTCTTTGGAATTGGAATGAAAACTGACCTTTTCCAGTCCTGTGGCCATTGCTGAGTTTTCCAAATTTGTTGGCACACGTTCACAGCATCCTCTTTCAGGATTTGAAATAGCTCCACTGCAATTCCATCATCTCCACTAGCTTTGTTCATAGTGATGCTTCCTAAGGCCCACTTGACTTCATATTCGAGGATGTCTGGCTCTAGGTGAGTGATCACACCATCATGATTATTTGTGTTGTGTAGATCTTTTTTATATAGTTCTTCTGTGTATTCTTGCCAGCTCTTCTTAATATCTTCTGCTTCTGTTAGGTCCATACCATTTCTGTCCTTTATTGAGCCCATCTTTGCACGAAATCTTCCCTTGGTATCTCTAATTTTCTTGATTAGATCTCTAGTGTTTCCCATTCTATTGTTTTCCTCTATTTCTTTGCATTGATTGGTGAGGTGTATAGAACTGAGGAACTGCCAAACTTTTGCACAGTGGCTGTACCATTTTATACAAGCAATTATGAGGGCTCCAGTTTCTCCACATCCTCAAAAACTCTTGTTAATCCATTAAAAAAAGTTAGTATAGCCATCTTCCTGGGTATAAAGTAGTGTCTCTTTGTGGTTTGATTTGCATTTTCCTAGTCATAAGTGACGGAGAAGGCAATGGCAACCCACTCCAGTACTCTTGCCTGGCAAATCCCATGAACAGAGAAGCCTGGTAGGCTGCTGTCCATGGGGTTGCTAGGAGTCGGACACGGCTGAGTGACTTCACTTTCACTTTTCACTTTCATGCATTGGAGAAGGAAATGGCAACCCACTCCAGTACTCTTGCCTGGCAAATCCCAGGGATGGGGGAGCCTGGTGGGCTGCCATCGATGGAGTCGCACAGAGTCGGATATGACTGAGGCAACTTAGCAGCAGCAGCAGCAGCAGCAGTGATAAGTGATTTGGGCATTTTTTATCTGCTCATTGGCCATTTTACATCTTCTTTGGAGAAATGTTCAAATCCTTTGACTATTTTTATATTGGTTTATTTATCTCTTTATTGTTGAATTGTAAGAGTTCATTATTCTGAATCATAGACCTTTATCAGATATATGATTTTTCAAATATTTTCTCTCATTTCATGAGTTGTCTTTTCATTTTCTTGATAGTGTCCTTTGATGCACAAAAATTTTTAATTTCTATGAAGTCCAACTTACTGATTTTTTCTTTTGTTATTTGTGCATTTAGTGTCATACTTACGAAAGTACTGTCTAATGCACGGTCACTAAGATTTATATCTGCATTTTCTAGTAAGAGCTGTAGCTCTTCCATTTAGTTCTTTGATCCATTTTGAATTAATTTTTGTATATGTGGTGAGTAAGAGTCATAGTTTTTATGCTGATACCTAATTGTGCCAGTATTATTTGTTGATTAGGTACCTACTTACACTTCTGTTTATAGGAGGGAGAATGGAAATTGTCAATTCACGCATTGGTTCAGTAATATGGATCCAATATTTCATTTCTTCTTTCTTAAACAATTTTATTAAGGTATAATTTAAATACCATGAAGTGCACCCATTTTAAATGTACAATTTAATGATTGTGAGAGGAGAGAGAAGGTAAGGGAAAGAACCAGACCCCATTCTAGAATAACTGGTTGATAATGGCAACCCACTCTGGTACTCTTGCCTGGAAAATCCCATGGACGGAGAAGCCTGGTAGGCTGCAGTCCATGGGGTTGCTAAGAGTCGGACACGACTGAGCGGCTTCACTTTCACTTTTCACTTTCATGCATTGGAGAAGGAAATCGCAACCCACTCCAGTGTTCTTGCCTGGAGAATCCCAGGGACGGGGGAGCCTGGTGGGCTGCCGTCTATGGAGTTGCACCGAGTCGGACACGACTGAAGTGACTTAGCAGCAAAGGCTATAATTGTAGATATAGCCTATGAGACAGAATGCTTCTTCTGTTCTGAAAAATGTGCCATGCCATCTATCTTCAATTTCTTGATTGTTTCTGGGATGAAGATATAAGACAGAGCTTCTAGATTTTTACATAAAGGAAAGTCTAGGGAAACTCACAGATTGTTGGCCTATACCAGGAAAGTAATTTCTCTGGGCCTGAGTTAAGTACATTTTTCACTGTCTTGCTCCAGCTGTCTCTCATCATTCACCCATAAGCCTGTGCTTATGAAGTCCTCTTGATGGTTGAAAATTCATTTACTGTGTGTGGTTTTATTATAGAAATGTGATCATGTGATATAGTTGCAGGAAGAAAGATATAAATAAGAGACAGTACTTTATTGACTAGATTTTATTTTCCTATTGTTGACATCGTTTATATTTTGGCAAAAGGGAGTTGGATCTCATGAAGGAAAAATTCCCTCTGAACGTTTGCCAGAATCAGTTTACTGTCATTTCTAGTTAAAAAGATTTTCTTTTTTCAAACCTACCATACACCTTCTTTTTGCATAGCAGATGGGAAAGATCAGTGAACTGCTATAGAGATTACAGGGTTTTCCTGTATTTTGATCTTTGATCTTAAGGCAGCTTTTAACCCTGTAGTAATCTCCCAAGAGATTTGAGGAAATATTTTGTAAAACAAAATTATGGGGACTATGAATACATAATTGGTGTTCTCAAAGCATTCTGTCAAATGTAGAGTAAATGCTTTTAAGAAATCATTATCAGCTGTTATGTTTTTTATTAAGCTGATTCCTTAGGTGTATGCCCAAATGCATTATTGTAATTTGTTTTTGAATTTATTCTATTGTTAGGGAAATAGACTTTCCTTGATATATCAACAAGCAGCTGGAAAAAATCACCTCAGTGAACAGCCAAAACTCTCTAATTAAGTTTTCAGATTAAAAATTATATTATTTTAATTTGGAATTTGGAATGGTACTTTTGACTTTTTACTAAGCTTTAATTTTTGTTTCATAGTCTTATCTTTTAGCAAACAAGTTCATGCATTAATAAAATCAAAATTGTGCAGAAAGAGCATTTCCTCTACCCTTAAAACATGACCTCCTCCTCTCTACAAAAAGTGGTGCAACTGCAAGCTTATAACTTTTTTGGAACTCTGATCAGAGAGCTTAGGTTCCAGCGCTGCCCACTGGTGTTAGGTCTAAGGAGAAACAGTCCCTATAGAGAGAGACATGAGCACTTACTTACCCGGGGCAGCAATTGCTGGGCACTGGCAAGAGTTTAGCTGAAGAATTCATGGATGCTGAATGTGGGCTGGTAAGAGAATGTGAAGACTTTGCAGGCTGTACATATAGGTAGAGTTTCTATACACTTGCAGCTTTTTCCTCTATGAACTCTACCAGGCGTTCCCCCCCCCCAAAGACAGGTGCCAACTCTCGAGAAAGCATCCTCTGGTGGTATAGGGATTGGTAGGAAGAGCCACTTGCCGTAGATGAAGCAAGAAATTATGCCCGTACACTTGTTCCCTATCTTCCGTTTCTCCTATACTGAATGAAAGCAGGGGAAAAGGCAGAAAAATCACTTTGCCTTAGGGCACTGTTAAAACCCCATTTGCACTTGAGGGTAGAAAGTAGAATCAAAGCTACACTTGGGTATCATGTTGGGTTCAGAACCACAGCTGGGTAAGGGACAGGAGTAGTGAGAAGGCCACATCCTTGAGATTCAGTGACTTTCTAAGATTTATGCTTAGTGAGAACAACAGAAAATCTTCACTCCTATCACAGAGTGGTGAGCGTGGAGTAACAGGTGACAGTTGAACACTGCTGGAAGACTGGCCAGACCATGCAGACCTCCCTGAGGGGCAGCACAAAGGAAAGACTAAAGCTGAGAGCAGGGCAGACATTAAGAACCAGTCCCCACCCTAAACACTTTAAAAACAAGTTACCGGGAGAGGAGTTAGACTGTGATGCCCCAAGGATACCATATCCACAATAAATCTCAAACCTAGCCTGATTTCTGACTGGAAGAAAGTGAAGTGAAATGTGCTCAGTTGTGTCCGACCCTTTGCAACCCCATGGAGTATAAAGTCCATGGAATTCTCCAGGTCAGAATACTGGCCTGGAATCTTGGAATACTCCAGGCCAGATTACTTCTCCAGGGGATCTTCCCAAGCCAGGGATTGAACCCAGGTCTTCTGCATTGCAGGCGGATTTTTTACCAGCTGAGCCATCTGACTAGATTGATTTAAACCTTCACCCTAAAAACACAGCAAAAGAAAAGAGTTACGTTGCTTTCTATGCATAATATCTACTACCTTAGTTCTTAATCTCCTTCACAAGTTCAACTTTCAACAAAAAAAATTAGGTGGCTTACAAAAAGGCAATCAAAAAACCCCCAGTACACTTATTGCCAAGAGACAAAGTAGTCAACAAAATCAGATTTAGATATGACATAGACATTGGGACTCTCTGACTTAAAATAACTATAATTACTATATTGAAAGCTCTAATGAAAAAGGTGAACATGGATTACATGGATAGTTTTAGCAGAAAGATAGAAACTATAAGAAAGAATTAAATAGAAGCACTAGAACTGAGGAAAAGCAGCAGTGAAGAATGCCTTTGATGGGCTTATCAGTAGTTCTGACCGTCAAGGGCAGAATCATTGAGCTTGTGACTAGGCCAATAGAAATTACTATAAAGGAGAAAAAAGTCAAAAAAGAGTAAAAAGAGTAGAGTAAAACACAAAATAGAACAGAGCGTCTAAGAGCTATGGAATGATGTTAACAAGTCAAATGTAAGCACAGTTTTTATATTGGAAACCACTAAAGAAAGTGGAAAAAGTAAAACTATAGGAAGAAAAGACAGATCAGGGGTTGTCAGAGTTGGAGATGGGGAAAGGTTTGACTGCAAGGGGCAACATGAGGGGATTTTGGAGGTAATGGAACTGTTCTGTGCTGTGACTGTGGTGTTGGGTGGATGGCTCTATCCATCTATCAAAATTGAACTGTATACCACAAACAGTGTGTTTTATTGTTTATAAATTAAAAACAACAACCAGGATGTGAAGGGAAAACAACGTGGAATACAAATGAGTAACATATCACTAAAGAGAGTGGGGAGGAAAAAAGCTCGCCTGATTAATGTTGGAAGATAGTCTTTTGACTGGATGTTGTAAGGCAAACGAGCTGCACACAAGCACTGCACTCTTGTTGGCATATTTGTTTTTCACAGAGGTATGGATTAGCAATTCTGAAACTATATGTTTATTAGAGTTGAAAAAGTAGGTACAGTAGATAAGGAGATTCAGTTTTCTGCCAGAGAAATTACAAATAAGGAATGTGACCAAGTAGAATAAACCCTGTGGTACTGGATTGCATTCAGAAGTATCAGTATAAATTCATTCTGAATATTTCAGCTGTATATGTAAACAGATATAGAAATAAATATAGGTGCATATGTAGGTGTTCGGTAGTATATGTACATATACAGTTGACCCTTGAACAACATGGGTTTGAACTGAATGGGTCCTCTTATATGCTGATATTTTGCAATAGTAAATACTGTTTACTATAATACAGTACAGTATTTACTATACTACAGTAGCCCGTGGTCTGGGGCTGGTTGAACATGGGGATGCAGGGGATCTGATGCTATGGAGGACTGAATGACTCTAGTTATACAAGGATTAACCCCCACATTGTTCAGAGGCCAACAATATTTCTTATCACTGTCCATGGAGAGGGTCTACCTAGAATCAGAGATAGCCCATTGACAGTGAGCACACCTGGTTCCCATATTGTGTTTTCTAAATACCATTCTCCAGTTAATGGAGCTAGGGTTCCTTTGAGAATCAGTTGATCCCAGGACTGGGTGAGAGAAAATACAAGATAAGCCAGGAGCATCTTGTATTACCAGAACTAAGAAAGTTCTTAAAAGAAGCGTGTGGGCATGTTGAGAGGCATAGGAGCTAACCCGAAAGAGCTCTCAATGACCAAAGCTGGAAAAATTGGGACCATAAAATATCGGAGTAGTTTTAGACTGTAACTCACAGAAGAAAGTAATATTTAGGAGCCCAGACTGATGCAAATAAATAAAATAAATGAATAAGTGAGTGGGGAGGTAGCATATAGAAGAATTTGAATTGTAAATGCAGAAGGGATGAGGGAAGTAGAAAATTGCCATTAGAATACTACAGTAGTAATTTTCACAGGCAAGATCCAGTGATGGATGCCAAAATTAGTGCATGATAGTGTGATTAGAAACAGGATATTTGCAGAATCTTAGAATGTCCCTTCCAAGATATTAATTACAAGGGAAAGAGAGTATCTTTACAGTGGATTAACCTGGAAAATACCACCTTAATCAAGACAAGAGCACCTCACCTTTGTGGTACTCTTGCTAAAATGCATAACCTCAATTTAATTGTGAAAAAACATCAGAAAGATGTTAAATACTTGATCATTACTCTTCAATGGTATCAAATGTCAAAGGCAAGGTAGGACTTTAAGGATTACCACAGATTGAAGAAGACTAAAGATATGCAGGGTACCTGAATGCATTGTAGAATCCTGGACAGAGCAAGGATACTAGTGCAAATATTTTAGTTGGATGAAGTCTGAGTAAAGCCTGTAGTTTACTCAATGATTTCATCAACTTTTGTTTCTTAGTTTTGATAATTATGGTATGATTAAGTAAAATGTTAATATTAGTGGAAATTGGATGAAGTGTATTTGGGAATTCTTTGTACTATTCAGGTTTTCTGTAAGTTTAAAATTATTTAAAGATAAAAAGTTAAAGGGACAACTGTAGGTTTTTTTAAAACTGCTGCCTGATGACTGAGATACTATAAAAATGAAGCTCCCATCTCCAGTTAAGAAATTTAAACTTGTAAATCTCCATTCACTTTAGGAAGATTAAGTTCTTTTGCATTCTCCTACTTTTGTTTTATAGTTTTATTAAAACAAGGAAGAAGGTTTTATAACTAAATTTTCCTCTCGAATATTTTGGGATCTATCTATACATTTTATTTCTCAAGTTGGTGAATTTGAACATAACTACTACCCAAAACTTCTGGCCCCCCAATTTTTTAAACTTGGCATTTGCTTCCAACTCTTACTTGCATTGTTGATTCATGAAATGTTGAGTATGACTATGTGACAAGTGTTGAGCTGGGACACATGGTACAAAGACTGTTAAGGCAGGTCTGTCCCCTTGATGAAGTTGCAGTATTGGAGAATGTAGGAAAAATTGTAGTCGAGGAAATTTCATTGTCATGGGGAACATCCTATTCTATGTGGTTTTATGTCTTCAATCTCTTTGTACCTTCTGTTTGGAATTTGACTCGTTTAGAATTTCAACACCTCGGCAGTGTTCCTTTTCCTCCACCCTCTAAAGCCATTTTGGAATTCTCAATATTTTCTGATGACTTCCCTAACTCAGAGAAGAGCGATAGGTTTTGTCTTGGTTGTACTTTTTCTCAGGTGGTGCAGTGGTAAAGAACCCACCTGCCAGTGCAGGAGATGTAAGAGATACGGGTTTGACTTGGGTTGGGAAGATCCCCTGGAGGAGGGCACAGCAACCCACTCCAGTATTCTTGCTTGGAGAGTTCCCCTGGACAGAGGAACTTGGTGGGCTGCAGTCCATAGGGTCACACAAAGTCAGACACGACTAGAGTGACTTAGCACACACACACAGTTTCTCATAATGCGCTTTGCTTAACAAGCTAGTCTTAACAAAGAAACTTTGGAGTATAAATAAAATGCCTTCACTTAAATTCTGCTGCTCTGTTTATTTTGTGGTCTTACTCATGCAATAAGAAAATTAATTTATGAAACCTCTTTGTAGAAATAGGCATTTATACATATTTTGCAAGAATATCAGACAAGCAGATCTCATAAAACTTATTCATTGACTCTAGGTAAAGAATCATGTTCAGGGGCAAAAATGAAGTATCAGTGTACCTTGATACTTCATTTAGTTCTTATCACATTAGATAATGATTTTGGAGGGGTTGATTATGATAACTCAAAAAACAGTGAAAGGTTGTTAAAAAGAAAAAAAGACTATGGACTGTTTTGTCATAATGAGAGTATAGCTGAAGGATGTTGGATCTGGGAATCTTTTACATTATTCTCATGTCTTACCTGCATTCTGTCAAATATTTTTACTTCTCCCTACTTTCCGTTCTTGGTATATTCCATTTGTCCTTAAGCTGTTGCTATGATGTTAGTCTACTTGCTGTTAAATGTGAACCTTCTAGTTCTTAATGACTTGGTACCAGAGGGGTTGTGCTGAATTTAGGTTACACATGTTTATTAAATGTCTTCTATGTGGCAGACTGTGCAAAATCCACTTTCACACGCCTTCTTTCATTTGATCTTATTTAGTTAAACGAGACTGTGAAATATAGCTGACACAGAAAACCATTTTATTGTGTGGCCTGAATCATATTGAGCGAAGTGTGTGGGATTACTAATGGGATTCTGGAAGGCAGTGGAAGAATGGCATAAAATATGTATAAAGTAACATACAGGAAGGCTGATAAGACTGGAAGATAAGCTTATGTGTATGTTTTGAAAGTCACCTCTAACGCTAAATGCTATTGATGACACCTTTGCCTACATAAAATCATAATGAGTTTACATTTTAAGATGGATTACTTTGGATGGAAATAAATTGCTTTATTATTAATGAATGTAGGGTGAGGGTAATGTGTGCCACAGTTGTAGCCCATCATTTGCTTGCTGATTGGTAATATCTTAGATTCCATTATATGAAACCTTTCTTATTTATAGTTCAATCTGTAATGTATTTGAGCTAATTTGGAGCTTTGTTAGTCATAGCTTATGACTTTGTTTGCCCTTTGTCTCTTGGAAATATTCTAAGAATGATTCTAGAGTCGTCATTTATTATGTAGTGAAGTCTCGTAGAATATTGAAAACTAAACCTGACATAGTGAAGAGAATTTTCTCCTGAAGTGAGCCCACTGAAGAGGATCTCTTGCTGTTTTTTGACTCTACGCAGATTACATATTTTGAGTTTTTGATAAAGTCTGTTTCCTGGGTGTTTTCTCTTACTACATGCATGCCAAGTTGCTTCAGTCGCATCCAGCTCTTTGCAACCCTGTAGACCAGAGCCCAACGGGCTCCTTTGTCCATGAGATTTTCCAGGGAACAATGCTGGAGTGGGTTGCCATGCCCTCCTCCAGGGGATCTTCCTGACCCAGGGACTTAACCCACATCTCCTGCATTGGCAGGCGGGTTCTTTGCCACTGATACCACCTGGGAAGCCTCTCTCTTTATTGGGTGCCCTCTAATTAACTTTTTAAAAAGCACTGAGCACTAGTACCTCCCCACTGCCTTTGAAATTGTTCTGTGAGAACAAGGAGAATGATTAACTTTCTAATTGATGTATGGTGGCATCACTATCTAAAATACTTTCATTAAAGCAACTTATTTTTTAAAAAAGATAGCCAAGTTAAATATGTAATCACTCTCCAGAGTAATTACAATGAAAGAATGGATGTAATTAGGAACTGTGTCTATCTTTTTATAGGCCATCCCATAACTGACAGTTCTGCTTTGTACATGCAGTTGATAATACGTGGCTCTGATAGTTTCCTTTGAGCAAGTGCTGAAGGAGCTGGTACTTTCACACTGATGGTCCAATCTGAGTTTGACATAACTTCTTCATCACTACTCTACTGTGGCATCTGTAGTCATACAATGAGGGCAAAAACTTTCACATAACTGTGTGATGTCTCTTTTTTTCCTCCTGCAGTGTAGCCAGAAATGTGGATTTTTAGGAAATGACTGATTTTTCTAAATTTCAATAAAGATAAAGGACATTTTGAGTTTTTTTTTTTTTAAATGGCTCCTTCTTGAGAAAAGAAGAACTGAGTAAAAATGAAGATTTAAGATTGAAGTTTCACTGCCTAGGTTGAGCTTGAACAGACTGTGGCAGAATTGGAGAGTAATTAATGTAGCAGATATATATAGATTTGTTCCTTTTAGAAATTGGTCATACAAAAGGTGTGACCTCGTTCATATACCTTTTCATAAAATTTTGCTAAGCAGCGTATTTATGAGAGTTTTGATTAGTTTCTTTTCCCTCAAAAAGTTAACATTGTAATTAATATTATTTTGCTCAAAATAACAAGTTCGTTATGCTTGCTGAGCTTGCAAATCTTTTAATGTGTGCTTTAAAGCTCTTTTTGTTTAAGATAAACATTTTGAAATTGGATCCAGCTCATCCTTTGCAGGTACTATTTTCCTTTCCTTCCACCTGATGACTTTCCCTGTTCATCTGGGTCCCTTTGACTCAGCTTGGATGGATTCTCCGTTGCTCGGTCATGTCTGACTCTTTGCAACCGCATGTACTGTAGCCTGCCAGGCTCTTCTATCCATGGAATTCTCCAGGCAAAAATACTGGAGTGGGTTGCCACTTCCTCTTCCCGGGTATCTTCCCCCTCCAGGATTGCCTGTATTGGCAGGCAGATTCTTTACCCCTGAACCACCGTTGGCTCAGCTCAAGGGGAGTCTGTTCTGACCTCCCAGTGTGCACTCCACTCCCATTCCTGCCACTCCACTTAAACTGCTTTTAGCCAGGCCATCAGCAGCCTCAATCCCTGGGAATGTGTTTTGGTTCTTACTCCATCTTGCTGTGAAATTTGTCAGTATCGATGTCTCTTTTTCTTCCATGCTGTTTTCCTGCTCTCCTGATTTTCTTTCCACTTACATGGTTGCTGCTTCTTATTCTTTGTGAGCTCTTCTGCTCATCCCACTAATGGTGATGATCCTCAGATTATTTCTCTGGGTTCCTTTTTTTTTTTCCCCTTATGTATCACATCCTCTCAGTGAAACATCTTATTTCATACCTTCAGCTATTATTTGGTCCAAATGGTGATGGTTTAGTTGCTAACTCATGTCTGACTCTTCTGACCCCATGGGCTGTGGCCCGCAAGGCTCCTCTGTCCATAGGATTTTCCAGGCAAGAATACTGGAGTGAATTGCCATTCCCTTCTCCCGGGGATCTTCCTGACCCAGGGACTGAACCTGGGTCTCCTGCACTGCAGGCGGATTCTTTACCGGTTGAGCTGCCTGGGAAACCCTAATGAGCCTTAGAGGGGTCCAGATGAGTCCTAAATAAAATTCCCAGTTCACATCTTTCTTTTGCTTTCCTGACTCAGATCTAGCTGGATTCTGGGCCCTTGCAATAGGTGAGAAAAATCACCAAGATGTCCTAGAAGCCCTTTAAATTCAGTGTCTCTAAGCCTTCTTTAGGGGATCCCCCCTGCCTCTGGTTATGTCGTTTTCTCTACTGGAAAACATTTAGTGCCTCTTCTTGCCTACCAGTACTCTGTATTTCTAGCTTCATTTTCCGTTGTACCTTTGCTTCACTGAAATAAAAATATTTGGTTTTCTACCAGAATGTCCTGAGCCTGCCCATATCCTTTTTATTTTCTTTTGTTTCTTGCCTCCCTCGTCTCTTGCAGATGCTCGCACAGTTCTGATGCCAGCTTGATACTGAAACTTTGCCTGATCTAGTAAGTCTACAGTCCTCTTTCCTTTTTGTGAACTCGTATAGGGTTATTGAGGATTTTCGAGGTGGCTCAGTAGGAAAGAATAGCCTGCCATTGCAGGAGAGGTGAGTTCGATCCCTGGGTCAGGAAAACCCCTCTGGGGGAAGAAATGGCAACCCCTCTCCAGTATTCTTGCCTGGAAAATGCCATGGACAGAGGAGCCTGGTGGGCTACACATCCATGGAGTCGCAAGAGTCAGACATGACTGAGTGACTGCGCATATACATGTGTTTTATTAAAACCAATTTAATGGCATTACCTCGTTCTGTTAATTATTCTGTATAATTACTTAGTACTTGCCTTACCTCCCCTCCAGCCTATCATATCCATCAGGCTGGAGTTAAGACATTTTCCCTCAGAGAACTTACACATTGGGCTTGACATATGGTGGGCATGTTGTAGCCTGGTATGGTGTTTGATTGAGGGGCTGAGGAGTGATATTTGTGACAACTCTCAGTTGCCATTGATGTTAAGTTCTGGGCCACAGCAGGACTAATTTCTGTTCCATTTCTCAGCTTGCATGCGGAGTCAGGCTAGACTCATGTTAGATATATATATGTGGGGAAGCAGTTGTAGATTTTTTCGATCCCTGGCTGTTTTCACTTATCATATTATTAGAGTCATATTATCTGAAGCTAACATGAACATTTTCTCCCACATTTCAGTATCTCTGAAGTTAGGATGAATTTTACAGTTGATGACCTCTTACCATAATAATTGGCGATGTGATTCATCAACTCCTGCCCAGCTTTGGTGGCTAGCTTCTCCCTGATACTCTGGCCTTCTGTCTACATGCTTCTAGCCAATGAACACTCTGAGGCAGAGAGTAGCTGTGGCCCACGGCAGAAAGCTGTAAGACTGTAAGGGAGTGGTGGGTGCTGAGTAGACAAGCAGCTCATCCTCTACTGGCATTCCAGATCTGTGCTGAGATATAGAAGGTGTTCTAGTTTCAAGCCAAAACGAGGAGATGGATGTACTCTATGGGCCTTGTTGTCTGCTTGCCATCTTATCTCCAGTACCTGGAGAGCTACAGTCTTCCCTGAGTGGGCCCATAAATGAGTCAGGGAGCAGTTTTGCACTTTTTCTGTTGAAAAGAGCTGGTGAGCTTCTCCACCTCAGGGCCCGATGCCCTGTGCTCTTTCCAGGTCTCGTCCAGGCCTGCTCAAAACTCTGGACTGGCTCTTGGAAGGAGTTGTTCTTGCTGTGACCAGTTTTACATTGAGCCTGTGGTTTTTGCCGATGAAATTTAATCAAGTAGGATAAATTAACATTGACAAGATAATTATTTATTTTTAAAACAGATAATTTTTTTGGTTTTATTTGCCTCTGCCAACATGAATTCTAATGTGTTCAACCCTTATCTATCTACTGTGAAACAAGAAAAGTGTAATTTTACAAGCAGATATGTTGATGTGACTGTTGTATGTTGATCAAGGAACTGTACAGTACATGAGATACAAAATGGTCCCATGAACCAAAGACTAGGGTTTTACAAATAACTATTTCCATTGAATATTTCACCTGATTTTCTTCTTATATATCCTCAACCACTGTTTTTATTTGGTGATGTCTAGTATTTCCAAAAGCTTATTTGAATGCGTGGGTATCAGTAACCTAGTTGGCTAATTAAAAACATCTCTTGATTTTGGAAACCATGTGCAGTGTGACAGATTGAAAGGGAATGTGCAAAATGAGCATATTACAATAAATCACCTGTGAAACCTACAGGTAAACGTTTACATCCATTAGTAAAGATGTTGGTTTTCACCTTTATTCCCAGTAGATATGCTGAGTCAGACTAGCTTACACATGTTGCTTGGTAGTCACTTTTCTTGCCAAGTTTTCTTAAGTATACTTGTTTTTCTTATTTATTTCTTGTTCTGATTTCCTTTGAATTGAATATTTTTAAATATTCCATTTTATCTCTTTTATTGGTTTGTTAGCTCTGTTTTACTTTTTGTTGTTGCTCTAGGATTTAAAATATTTATCTCTAACTTATCTGTGTATCTCTACTATTAAATAATATCACACACAACATGTAATGTGTGGATGTTATAATCATAGTATACTTCCATTTGCCCTTTCCCATTTTTGGTGCCATTTCATCATAAGTTTTACTTGTATGTATTATAAACCCCACTGTATATTGTCATCTTTGCTTTAAATGATAAATTATCTTTCAAGTAAAATTTTAAAATGTGGAACAAAATTTTTTATTCTTCTTTTTTTTTTTTTTTTGACCAAGCAATACAACATGTGGGATCTTAATTCACTGACCAGGGATCACACCTGTGCCCCCTTCATTGGAAGTGTGGAGTCAAAGTTTTTGTCACATAGATAGCATTTTTAATATATCTTTGGATTTATCTGGATTTCCATCTGGTATTCTTTTCCATCAGCTTCCTTTATTTATTTATTTATTTTTGATTATCCATTTTATTTTATTTTATTTTATTTTTTAAGTTGGCAGGTGAAATTTATTTTATTTTATTTTTTTTTACATGCATTCCCAAACATGAACTCCCCTCCCACCTCCCTCCCCATAACATCTCTGTGGGTCATCCCCATGCACCAGCCCCAAGCTTGCTGTATCCTGCGTCAGACATAGACTGGCGATTCAGTTCTTACATGATAGTATACATGTTAGAATGCCATTCTCCCAAATCATCCCACCCTCTCCCTCTCCCTCTGAGTCCAAAAGTCCGTTATACACATCTGTGTCTTTTTTCCTGTCTTGCATACAGGGTCATCATTGCCATCTTTCTAAATTCCATATATATATGTTAGTATACTGTATTGGTGTTTTTCTTTCTGGCTTACTTCACTCTGTATAATCGGCTCCAGTTTCATCCATCTCATCAGAACTGAATCAAATGAATTCTTTTTAACGGCTGAGTAATACTCCATTGTGTATATGTGCCACAGCTTTCTTATCCATTCATCTGCTGATGGACATCTAGGTTGTTTCCATGTCCTGGCTATTATAAACAGTGCTGCGATGAACATTGGGGTACATGTGTCTCTTTCAATTCTGGTTTCCTCGGTGTGTATGCCCAGCAGTGGGATTGCTGGGTCATAAGGGAGTTCTATTTGCAATTTTTTAAGGAATCTCCACACTGTTCTCCATAGTGGCTGTACTAGTTTGCATTCCCACCAATAGTGTAGGAGGGTTCCCTTTTCTCCACACCCTCTCCAGCATTTATTGCTTGTAGATTTTTGGATCGCAGCCATTCTGACTGGTGTGAAGTGGTACCTCATTGTGGTTTTGAGTTGCATTTCTCTAATAATGAGTGATGTTGAGCATCTTTTCATGTGTTTGTTAGCCATCCGTATGTCTTCTTTGGAGAAATGTCTATTTAGTTCTTTGGCCCATTTTTTGATTGGGTCGTTTATTTTTCTGGAATTGAGCTGCATAAGTTGCTTGTATATTTTTGAGATTAGTTGTTTGTCAGTTGCTTCATTTGCTATTATTTTCTCCCACTCAGAAGGCTGTCTTTTCACCTTGCTTATATTTTCCTTTGTTGTGCAGAAGCTTTTAATTATAATTAGATCACATTTGTTTACTTTTGCTTTTATTTCCAGAATTCTGGGAGGTCGATCATAGAGGATCCTGCTGTGATTTATGTCTGAGAGTGTTTTGCCTATGTTCTCCTCTAGGAGTTTTATAGTTTCTGGTCTTACATTTAGATCTTTAATCCATTTGGAGTTTATTTTTGTGTGCGGTGTTAGAAAGTGATCACTAATAGATGGAGAAATATACCATGTTCATGGATCGGAAGAATCAATATAGTGAAAATGAGTATACTACCCAAAGCAATTTACAAATTCAATGCAATCCCTATCAAGCTACCAGCCATATTTTTCACAGAACTAGAACAAATCATTTCAAGATTTGTATGGAAATACAAAAAACCTCGAATTGCCAAAGCAATTTTGAGAAAGAAGAATGGAACTGGAGGAATCAACTTGCCTGACTTCAGGCTCTACTACAAAGCCACAGTCATCAAAACAGTATGGTACTGGCACAAAGACAGACATATAGATCAATGGAACAAAATAGAAAGCCCAGAGATAAATCCACACACATATGGACACCTTATCTTTGACAAAGGAGGCAAGAATATACAATGGAGTAAAGACAATGTCTTTAACAAGTGGTGCTGGGAAAACTGGTCAACCACTTGTAAAAGAATGAAACTAGATCACTTTCTAACATCAGCTTCCTTTAAAATTTCTAAGTTTCAAGTCTTCTGGTACCAAAGTATCTTTGCATTTAACTAAAATTTTTATTTTGCTTCTTTTTAAATGTTTTTGTTTGGTATAAAATTCTGGCTTGGCTTGCTTTTTTTCTTGACAGCCCCCGATTGCTTTCTTTAATTTCAACACATTAAAGATGCTCCACTGTCTTCTGTTTGCATTGTTTCTGAGATGATTTCAGTGGTAAAGCCTTCTCAGTGACCCAGAAAGTCTACATGATTTGAATCTTCCTGGCTTTTTGGCCTCATTTCCTCCTCTTACCTCCCTCCGTCATTAAGGCAGGCTGAGTGCTTATCTGGTATGGATTTTCGTGTTTATTCTTCCATTTTTGTGGGCCACTCTTCTCAGATACTCTTATGTCTCCAGCTTTCACCACATGCATGTCATCCTATGAGAAAAGCATTCTGTGGTTACTCTCTATAGAACAGTAATAGCTTCCATTCTGCACTTATTTTCCTTCTGACCCAACATAACTTTTATCCATAATGCCTGTCACTGTGTCATCATTTGTCTTGATTTGTTTTTTGTCTTGTTTCTACTGTTGAACTTTAAGTCCACCTAGGAAGGGAACTAATGTTTTCTTTATATTTTAGAATAGTACCTGACCCTTAATAGGGGTTCAGGAAGTATTTGTGGAAATAAAGAAAATAAAGACAGATGGATAGCAGGCTTCAGTTCATTTTGGAAGTGATGGTATAAATTTGGGGTATTAAAGATAGCTATCTGTATCCTTAAAAAACATGTTAGATATGAGAGTACTCATGAGTTCATTGTGTGGAAACCTCATAACCTCTGTTAATAATTCTTCAGCTAACCACAAGTAGATTATACTCTCTGAGCCTGACAACTGAAGGAATGGAGTCAGACAATGTCCAAAGTCCCTTGCAACTTTTCATTCATCATTCTAAACAAGTTCATAATGAGGTCTCCTTCCTAGTTTTTCCTTTAAAAATCCATTGTAATCAGATTAAACATGTAGTAGGGAGATTAATTATATCATTTCATCTGCAGAAAACCTTCATTGGTTTTTGATTGCCCTAAAATTCTTTGATCAATCATCAAAGTTGCTCTTCCATGTTCTATCCTGTCTCCAGTATTCCATATCACCATTCCAATTTGTATCCCATACCTGTTCTACATTTTATTTTTTTAGATGCTGTTTTTGTTCCTACCATTAAGGATTCCTGTCTTCCATTACTATTTGTGAAAATCCTTTCTGTCTTTCATGTTTAATATCAAATACTATCTTTTTTTGTGACATCTTTCCCAGTGCACAGAATTAAATGGTTGTTTCTTAATATCTGAATTTCTTTTGGACTCTGTTGGAATGAAATATTATATTTGAATATACTTAACAGATCATAGGGCCTCAAAACTTCTTACTGTTTTAAAACATTAAATAATTTCGTTATTTCTTGACATAGGTAGGTATGTTGGTGTAGTGCAATAACATTGACTGTAGGAAAAATTGTGTAGCCAGTGAAGTTTTTTTAACCCCATCCTTCCTGTTCCTTTGGAGGAGTATTGACCTCTCTTTGAATGTTAGTTTGTTTTTCAATTTGCACTTGATAGTTGGGGCTTTGCACTCCAGCTGTCCTCTCCCCAAGCAGCAGCCTCCTCTAGCTCCATTTTAGAGTTAAAAATCTCTTCTCTTTTTTATATTATTGTCTTTATTTATCCTATGTTATTTTCAGGTACTTTCAAATTCTCTACAATTGTTCTTAGTATTTTTTATTTAGTATTTTAAATCCTATCAGATTGCCCTTAATATAGACTCTAGGGCTCTGTGGCTTTCAATAAAATAAAAAAGTCAAATTAAACTTTAGTTTTAAGGTCATCTTTTTCCCCATTTTTCTCATGGATTTGAAGGTTGACTTTTTTGATTTTATCATTTTATTACATTTTATTGCCTTTAGTGTTTATACAAAGGGCCTCTCTTGATATCTTTTTATTCAGATTCTTTTGATAACGTTTACTGGTTTTTCACATATCAGTAAAGGAATCTTTAAAAAGAGAAGGTAATTTATCAGGCCCTTTACTGTTCTTTATTGTAAGGTGCCTCAAAATATACATCTGTTTTAGCCTTATTGGTAGTTTTGTTTATTTGATCACAGTGAAATACTGATATAAATTAAATAAGCTTCTTCCTATAATTAGTAATTTAGATTATTCATCAGTTAATGATGTAAAGTTGATCCTTACCTATTAGATATGACAATGTAAAAATTGAAGAATGGATATTTGAGGAATTTAGAGTTAATTTCATTGTAGGATATCTTAATTTTATAAGATCATGTCTTGACATGTATAGGTATACCTTGAAGATATCATGGGTTACTTTCCAGATCACTGCAATAGAGCAAATATATCACAGTAAAGTGAGTCATAATGCTTTTGGTTTCCAAGTGCATGTAAAAGATATGTTTACACTGTACTGCAATCTATGAAATGGGCAAAAGCATTATATCTAAAAAAGCAATGTACAAACCTAAATTTAAAAAATAGTTTTGTTAAAAAATGGTAGCCATCATCTGAGTCCTTTGCTGATAGAAGGCCTTGCCTTGATATTGGAGGCTGCTGATTGATCAGGGTGGTGGTCAGTGGAGTTTGGCATGGCTGTGATAGTTTCTTAAAATGAGACAGCAGTGAAATTTGCTGCATCAATTAACTCTTCCTTTTATGAATGATTTCTCTATAGTGTGCAGGAGCATTTTACAGCAGCTGTTGTTCAGTTGCTCAGTTGTGTTTGACTCTTTGCAACCCCATGGACTGCAGCACGCCAGGCTTCCCTGTCCTTCACCATCTCCTGGAGCTTGCTCAAACTCATGTCCTTTGAGTTGGTGATGCCATCCAACCATCTCATCTTCTGTTGCCCCCTTGTCCTCCTGCCTTCAATCTTTCCCAGCATCAGGGTCTTTTCCAATGAGTCGATCCTTCCTGTCAGGTGGCCAAAGTATTGGAGCTTCAGCTTCAGCATCAGTCCTTCCAGTGAATATTCAGGATTGGTTTCCTTTAGGGTTGACTGGTTTGATCCCTGACTCTCAAGAGTCTTCTCCAATACCAAGTTCGATAGCCTTGATTCTTTGGTGCTTAGCCTTCTTTATGGTCCAGCTCATACATTTGTACACAACTACTGGAAAAAACATAGCTTTGACTATATGGACCTTTGACAGCAAAGTGTTGTCTCTGCCTTTTTTTTTAAATTTAAATTTATTTTAATTGGAGGCTAATTACTTTACAATATTGTATTGGTTCTGCCACACATGAACATGAATCCTCCACGGGTGTACACGTGATCCCCATCCTGAACCCCCCTCCCACCTCCCTCCTCGTACCATCCCTCTAGGTCATCCCAGTGCACCAGCCCCAAGCATCCTGTATCAAACTTGGACTGGTGATTTGTTTCTTATATGATATTATACATATTTCCATGCCATTCCCCCAAATCATCCCACCCTCTCCCTCTCCCACAGAGTCCAAAAGACTGTTCTATCCATCTGTGTCTCTTTTGCTGTCTCTCATATAGGGTTATCATTACCATCTTTGTAAATTCCATATATATGCGTTAGTATACTATATTGGTGTTTTTCTTTCTGGCTTACTTCACTCTGTATAATAGGCTCCCGTTTCATCCACCTCATTAGAACTGATTGAAATGTATTATTTTTAATGGCTGAGGAATACTCCATTGTGTATATGTACCACAGCTTTCTTATCCATTCATCTGCTGATGGACACTTAGGTTGCTTCCATGTCCTGGCTATTACAAACAGTGCTGCGATGAACATTGGGGTACACGTGTCTCTTTCAGTTCTGGTTTCCCGCCATCTAGGTTTGTCATAGCTTTTCTTCCAAAGAGCAAGCATCTGTTAATTTCATGGGTGCAGTCATGGTCTGCAGTGATTTTGGAGCCCAAGAAAATAGTCTGTCGCTGTTTTCATTGTTGCCTCTTCTGTTTGCCATCAAGTAGTAGGACCAGATGCCATGATCTTTGTTTTTTGAATGCTGAGTTTTAAGCCTACTTTTTCACTCTCCTCTTTCACTTTCATCAAGAGGCTCTTTAGTTCTTCTTCGCTTTCTGCCGTAAGGGTGGTGTCATCTACATATCTGAAGTAATTGATATTTCTCCTAGAAATCTTGATTCCAGCTTGTGCTTCACCGATCCTGGCATTTCGCATGATGTACTCTACATATAAGTTAAACAAGCAGGGTGACAATATACAGCCTTGGTGTACCCCTTTCCCAATTTTGAAGCCATCAAGGCTATGGTTTTTCCAGTGGTCATGTATGGATGTGAGAGTTGGATTTTAAAGAAAGCTGAGCGCTGAAGAATTGATGCTTTTGAACTGTGGTGTTGGAGAAGACTCTTGAGAGTCCCTTGGACTGCAAGGAGATCCAACCAGTCCATTCTGAAGGAGATCAGCCCTGGGATTTCTTTGGAAGGAATGATGCTAAAGCTGAAACTCCAGTACTTTGGCCACTTCATGCAAAGAGTTGACTCATTGGAAAAGACTTTGATGCTGGGAGGGATTGGGGGCAGGAGGAGAAGGGGACGACAGAGGATGAGATGGCTGGATGGCATGACTGACTCGATGGCCATGAATCTGAGTGAACTCCGGGTGTTGGTGATGGACAGGGAGGCCTGGTGTGCTGCGATTCATGGGGTTGCAAAGAGTCGAACACGACTGAGCGACTGAACTGACTGATTGTTCCATGTCCAATTCTAACTTGCTTCTAAACCTGCATACCGGTTTCTCAGGAAGTAGGTAAAATGGTATTCCCTTCTCTTTCAGAATCTTCCACAGTTTGCTGTGATCCACACAAAGGCTTTAGAGTAGTCAATGAAGCAGAAGTAGATATTTTTCTGGAATTCCCTTGCTTTTTCTATGATCCAGCAGATCTCCTCACAGTAGAACTTCTCCCCAAATTAGTCAGTCCTCTCAAACCCTGCTGCTGCTTCATCAATTAAGTTTATATAATATTCTGAACCCTTTGTTGTCATTTCAGTAATTTTCACTGGGAATGGATTCTGCCTCACAAAACCACTTTCTTTGCTCATCAGTAAAACACTTCCTCATTCATTAAATTAAAAAAAAATTTACTGGAGTATACAACACTGCTTTAGTGTTGTATTGGTTTCTGCTGCACGGCATAGTGAATCAGTTACACATATACATATAAATGACAGAGTATTAGTTAGGGAATCTGTTTGGCTGAAGTAACAGAGACTAGATTTAACAATGAATTAAACAAGGCTGATGTTTCTTTCTCCCGCATATAAATTCCATGTTGGTTCCTATGTGATGCCACCTGGCACTGGCCCAACTTCCGTCTGTAGTTTTTTGTCTTCATTAAAGGTTGATCGTGAGATTGCAGCAATTCAGTCACATCTTCAGATTCTGCTTCTAATTCTCTTGCTCTTTCTACCGCATCTGTAGTTATTTCCTCCACTGAAGTCTCGAACCCCTCAAAGTCATCTGTAAGTGTTAGAATCAACTTCTTCCAAACTCCTGTTAATGTTGATGTTTTGACCTCTTCCCATGAGTCTGGAATATTCTTAATGGAATCTAGCATGGTGAATCCTTTCCAGAAGGTTTTCAGTTTACTTTCCCCAGATCCATCAGAGAAATTATTAGCCTGAACAAAATGTATTTCTTTCATAATCAGACTTGAAAATCAAAGTTACTCTTTGATCCAAAGGCTGCAGACAGATGTTGTGTTGGTAGGCCTAGAAGCAACGTAAATCTGCTTGTACATCTCCACCAGAGCTCTTAGGTAGCCAGGTGCTTTGTCAATGAGCAGTGATATTTTGAAAGGAACCTTTTTTTCTGAGCAGTTGGTCTCAACAGTGGGCTTTAAACATGCAGTAAACTGTGTTGTAAACAGATGTGCTGTTATCCAGGCTTTGTTGTTTCATTTATAGAGCCCAGGCAGAGTAGACTTAGCATACTTCTTGAGGTCCTAGATTTCAGAATGGTAAACAAGCACTGGCTTCAACTTCACGTCACCAGCTGCATTAGCCCCTAACAAGAGAGTCAGGCTGTCCTTTGAAGCCAGGCATTGCTTTCTGGTCTCTGGCTACCAACGACCCAGACGGGATCTTCGTCCAATAGAAGGCTGTTTCATTTACGTGAAAATCTGTTGCTTAGTTAGCTGCCTTCATTAACTGGATAACTTGTTGCAGCTTCTACATCACCATTTGTGGCTTCATTTTGCATTTTTATGTTTTGGAGACAGCTTCCTTCCTTAAACCTCAGGAAGTAACCTCTGCTAGCTTCAGACTTTTCTTATGCAACTTCCTTACCTCTGTCAGTGTTCACAGAATTGAAGAGAGTTAGGGCCTTGCTGTGGATCAGGCTTAGGTTTAAGGGAATGTTGTGGCTGGTTTGACCCTCTTTCCAGATCTTTATGACTGTCTCCATATCAGCAATAAGGCTGTTTTGCTTTCTTACCATTTGTGTGCTCACTGAAGTAGCACTTGTAATTTCCTTCCAGAAATTTTCCTTTACTTTCACAACTTGGCTAATCATTTGGCAAAAGAGGCCTAGCTTTGAGCCTGTGTTGGCTTTCGACAAGCCTTCTTCACTAAGTTTAATCATGTTTAGCGTTTGTTTTAAAGTTAGAGACATTCTACTCTTTCCTTTGCTTGAACATTTAGAGGCCACTGTAGGGTTATTCAGTTCAGTTCAGTTCAGGTTATTAGTTAGCCTAATTTCAAATTGTCGTGTCTCAGGGAATAGGGAGGCAGGAGGAGAGGAAGGGAGAGTAGAGCAGTCAGAACACACACACAGTATCTGTCAAGTTCACCGTCTCATATGCTGAGGTGCATGCTACCCCCAAAGAATCAGAATTGTAGCATCAGAGATCACTGATCACACATCACTATAACAAATATAATAAGAATGAAAGTACTTGAAATGGTGGGAGAATTACCAAAATGTGACACAAGAGACGTGAAAGTGAGCAAGTGCTTTTGGAAAAATTGTGCTCAACCCAGAGTTGCCACAAACCTTCAGCTTATTTTTTAAAATATGCAGACTCTGTGAAGGGCAATAAAACAAAGCTTAATAAAATGAGTTAAACCTGTATTAATCGTGAAGATGTATTTGGTCCTTCCAGACACTTTTGAATGCTTTACATCCTCCATTGTTTTTAATTCTAGCAACAATCACATTATTAATCCCATCTGTTAATAAGGGAATTGACAGAGAATTTAGGTAAATAGTCTCAGGGCATACAGTTGGCAGAACTGAATCTAGAACGCTGGCTTCTAGCAATAAAAGAGTCTTTGCCTCTCCCGCCCCCAGTTGTAGGGCTTCCCTGGTAGCCCAGAAGGTAAAGAATCTGCCGGCAATGCAGGAGACCCAGGTTTGATCCCTGGGTTGGGAAGATCCCCTGGAGGAGGAAGATCCCCCTACTCCAGTATTCTTGCCTGGAGAACCCCATGGACAGAGAAGCCTTGTGGGCTACTGTCTATGGGGTTTGCAAAGAGTCGGACACAGCTGAGTGGCTAACAGCCCCCTCGCCCCCCCCCCCCACCCCCCCCCACACACACATATACACTTTTAACGTACTTGGTTTAAGATTCCCTTTGGAGAACAAAAGGGTTTTACTGTTTCAAATAAAAATGTTCAATGCCACTGGACTGCAGAGTTCATTTAGTTATTATTACTTATCCTTTGACATCACTTTTACTGTGATCTTGATACATGCTTTAATTCTGTGTTGCTGTTTAACTTTCTGATGTTAGTGACAAATATTTTTACATTCTGAACTGTATCCATATGGGTATAAATTTCCTACAGATACATTCACTGACCGGATTTTCCTAGAGAACTTTTATTTCTTTGTGTCTCCTATGTGGCACCCAGCACAGTACCTTGACATATAAATTTTTCAATAAGTAAACTTACTATAACTAAGTTTTCAGTTATAAACCCATATTTTTGTCCTTGGGAAAACAATTTTAATTTGGTGTAAAATATGGTCCTGATAATAAAAATCAGTCTTGAGAATGTCACATGAGAGGAATAGTTCTGCCCCACCCACCCCCATTTCGCATTCCTACAGTGACACATATCAATTCGTAGGTTGGAACAAGAAGTCTTAAGCTACAAATATATGGAGCATACTTTTCCTGTAGTGGGATGGCTCATGTGACTTGTGTATTCTAATTAAGCTTTTTTTGAAATTCAGGTCTGCATTCTTACTTGATTAATATTCACCACTACTGTTTTTATGCAGATCACATGAAAAATGAACCCTACATGCCAGGATAGCTTGCATGAAATTACTATTCATCAGCATGAATCAATAAGCACACAAGTAGAGCAGTATCCACTGGGAAAAGTTAAAGAAAAAAAAAAAAACTGTTATGAAGGTCATATAATATGAAAGGAAAAGGAGAAAAAAATTCATTTTTGCATTGAAAAACATAAAAATGTTTCAAGAGAAAATTAGTATGGCTATCTTAAGATCAAAAACCAATAGATGAAGTTCTGATATATTTTACTGCATTGAACCTTGAAAACACGAGGCTAAGTGAAATAAGCCAAACACAAAGGGACAAATGTGGTATGATTTTTCTTATATGAAATACCTAGAACAAGCAAATTCAGTGAGACAGAAAGTAGATCAGAGGTTACTAGGGCCTGGTGGGAAGGAGAAAGTGGAACTCATTTCTTAATGGTAATAGAACTTTTTGAGGGGGATGACTTAAAAATTTTAAAAACAGTGTTGATGATTGCACAGCCTTGTGAATTGTACTTAAAATTGGTTGAAATGGTAAATTTTATGTTATCTATTTGACATTTTAAAAAGCATATTAATGACTGGGATGGAAATTTAAGCATTTTCTTTAGTCTTTGAATGAAGAAAGCAACTGATTTCACAGACACTGAACCAGACCACACCATTGGCCCAGGGCTTTCTCTCTGCCCATGAGTGAGCGTTGCCTGGCATACCTTCAGGTTGTACATGGTAGACCTGTGTGGGTCAGGTGGACAGAGGAATCTAGCAGTGATCAGCTTGTGAGACACTGTAGTTGGGAAAGGAACTGACTGACCCAGAATAGGAGACATGTGAAATTTTGCAAACTTGGAAGTCCTAAAAGAATGAAAATGGAAGAAAAAGAAAACGAGGCAAATAATGCTGAGAAGACAAGACCAGATGTGCAGTGGAGGAAGGCAGCTTGCCTGGGGAAGCTGGACACCTTCCTTCTGTGCTCTGGAAGCACCCAGGTGATGTTAGTGGTAAAGGTAAAGAATCCGCCTGCCAACGCAGGAGACAAGGCTTCGGTCCCTAAGTGGGAGGATCTCCTGGATTTGGAAATGGCAATCCACTCCAGTATTCATGCCTGGGAAATCCCATGGACAGAAGAGCCTGTTGAGCTACAGTTCATGGGGTTGGAAAGAGTTGGATGTGACTGAGCATGCACACACACACCTACACACACCCACCCACCCCAGTTCAGGATTGTGGTATAAAGAACACACACACTGAAATCACCTATCTGTTCATTCCTTTCTTTACCCTTTGTGAATCTTCCTGTACTGGACTGAGAGACCAGGGATCATGTCCATTTCTGTATTCTCAGGGTTTGGGACGTGAAGAGGACTCAGTAAGTCAGTCAAATACCTGGGAGAAGGGAAGGCTGTGGTTGGCACAGACAGAATCAGCCAGCCAAATGACCACCAAGAGAGATGTGTGGAACTGCAGAAAACAGGCAGTTAAAAATGGCTGAGGAAATACCTACATTTACTGCAGTTCCCTCTTGAAATACAACAAAAATAACAAAGGAAATTTTTTTTCTAAGAGGAGGGGGGAGAATTGGCATAAACAGAAAACAATGTAAAAAATAGGAGGAAGAAAACGTCCAATGTAACTGTAGAAGCTGATTTAAAAAGTCAGAGACTCACTTCGAAAGAAAATAGGAAGTTGAAATCTAAACAGATGATAGAAAGTGAGCGTTTGCGAGCATCCTGAACCTGTAAAAGAATCTCGAAAGATGCCAACGATCTGTTGAAAGAAACGACAAAGAATTAATGCCCCCCACCCTCAGGTCTCCCTAATGCTGCATAGCCTGGGAATTGCCCCTCTAGGGGCATCAGGCATAGCTGAGGCAGTGGTGCCAGGCTGAACACTGGCAGGGGCGGGATGTTGCGACAGTCTATACTGTGTTGTAACCCCTTTGCACACTTGAATCCCAGAGCAATGGCAAAGGGGCTTATACTCCCCCAGCAGGATATGGGAGGACACTTTTCTATTTTTCTGGGAAATTTTGACCAGCCCCAGTTCCCATAATCAGGCTTTCCCCAAATCACTCAAGGCTTCCGTTGTCCAATTTGGTAGTCACTGAGCAATGTGAGGCTCCTGAGCATTGAAATATAGATGGTCTGATTTTAGATAGTAAAATTCACTCTGTATTTTAAAAACTTCATAAGAGAAAAATATAAAGCACCTCAATAATTGATATAGTGATTACATGTTGAAATAATATTTCTTTTCTTTTTTTTTTTTAAAAGTATTTAATTGGCTCCACTAAGTCTTAGTTGTGGCATTCTAACTCTTAGTTCCCTGACCAGGGATCGAACCCAGGCCCCCTGCACCAACAGCTCAGAGTCTTAGCCACTGCACCACCAGGGAAGTCCCCCTGAAATGATATTTTTGATATAGTAGGTTAAATAAATTTTATTTAAATTAATTTAACCCATTTCTTTTTAATGTTGCTACCAGAAAGCTTAAAATTACTTATTTCTACTGGATAGCGCTGCTCCAGAATGAAGCCTTCTACTCAATAGTTGGCTTTTGCTTACTGACTTCAAAACAGCTTTCAATATCTACCATAGAGGGGATAGTCAAAGTTCATTAGACTTTGAGGAAACATGTTAATATGAAGGACACAGACAAAACAAACTTTTTTATTTTTAAGTAAGTTTCTGAAAATAAACAATGCAAGAGGAAGAAAACATAATGAGACAACAAAAAAACTGTTCTGTTATTGTTAAGGAAAAGTTACTGCAACCCCGTTTTTTTTTTTTTTTTTTTCATAAAACAAGTATTTTTGGAAATTAAAGCCCAAGTACAAAAATGAACTGTGGGGCAAAGTAATAGCCTCCTAAAGATGTTTATATCCTAATCCTGGGATCTATGACTATGTTGGGCTTCCCAGGTGGCACTAGTGGTAAAGAACCTGCCTGCCAGTGCAGGAGACATGAGACGCTGTTTCGACCCCTGGTCAGGAAGATCCCCTGTAGGAGGGCATGGCAACCCACTCCTGTGTTCTTGCCTGGACATGGACAGAGGAGCCTGGTGGGCTACAGTTCATAGGGTCACAAAGAGTCAGATATGACTGGGGCAGTCCCCAAGCGCTATAGTTTTATTTTCAAGAATCTATGGCCCTATCCAAACCTGGTCTTATGAATGTCCAGAGAAGGTGTTCACATAATTGGCATGGTTTCCCAGGGAGCTGAAAGATTCAGCCCCTCCATATCTCTGATCCACTGCCTTGTTCTAATATATCAAATCCCCACTAACAGAAAGCCTTCAAGGTTAAGTCTTCAGAAAGAGTATTAAAATGGAAACATTAACAGGAAGAATCGTGCCCACTAAAATTTTAGCATAGGTTAAGGAAGAGAAGTGGTTATACAGAACAGCAAAAATGGTTGATTGGAAAGAGAATCAGCCATCTTTGGTGGAAATTTGATGAGCTTTACCATTTTCTTTGTCCAAGTTCTAAAATATCCCTATTTTTATAAGACAGGACTTTCTTCTCCCAGCTCTGGAATCCTGAGCCTAGAGACGATAAATCTTACCTGAGTTTAGAGAAAAAAAGATCACAAATTGGTGTGGTAGTTTTTGGATAAAAATTACTAAGAATAAATCTGGGTTAACAGTTCTAAGTTAGTTTTATTAGTTTTATCTTCGTTTAGATACTATTCTCATTAGAATAATATAAAATATTCCTAAACCTAAGTTGTCAGCCTTAAATTACAACAGCATTTTGTTACAAATGCTCTTCTGCTCACCAGAGTTGCCCAATATGGATTGAGAAACCTGATTCCAGTATTTACACTTACTCGATCCACACATGTATTTCCATTTACATATGTGTTTCTACCTGTGAACATATTATGTGAACATATATGAGACTATACATATATGTATAAATGTATTCTGTCTACATATATGATACAGAAAGAGTATATACATGAAAGCCTTCAGAATGTTGACAATAAGAAGTATTTACATGATACCACACATTATACTTTGGCCACTTGATGTGAAGAACTGACTCATTGGAAAAGACCCTGATGCTGGGAAGGGTTGAAGGCAGGAGAAGAAGGGGATGACAGAGGATGAGATGGTTGAATGGCATCACCGACTCGATGGACATGAGTTTGAGCAAGTTCTGGGAGTTGGTGACGGACAGGGAAGCCTGGCATGCTGCAGCCGATGGGGTCGCAAAAAGCTGGATACGACTGTGCGACTGAACTGAACACATTAATCTATCAGTTCTTCTAGCATATTTGTTCTAAATCTTAAGCTGTGTGGAGAAGAGGAATGGTTCTCTTCTTATCTATTTTTCTCTGTGTCCACAGAGCTGAGTTGGGATATCCGATTCTTACGTCAGGGCTTTGTTAGTTTAATGGATTATGTTTTTAGCTTTTCTTAACATACATTCTAAGAATAATCCCTCAATGCCCTTAAAAATGGTTTATTTAGACTCTTTTGCTCTTCTCTAATATATTCGTATATCCTTAACATTTCTCACTGTTGGCCTTGTTTATAAAATTGTGTGATGCCTCAGCCCTCAGTCTCTCAAGAGATTGCCTGCTCTGTTTTGTGTTTTGAAGCCACTTCTCTCTGATTCTAAACGGTTAAGGAGGAGCCTGGAGGTCTAAGCAGAAAAATGATTTCCACTGGGGTAGACATAGGGAGACACTTCTGTGTTACACCATTAAATCTCAGCTACTCCCTTTCCATGCATAAAGAGCAATTAAAGGGAATTATCTCTTTAATCACTTCATGTTTGGTATTTACAATAGCACGTCAAAAGAGGATATTTAATCCTTAAGGTTAGTGGTTATGATTTTTAAGAATTTTAATTCTTACATTTTAAAAAGTCAGTCCCATTTTGATTTGCTAATCCAACCTCATGAATGTAGCTTTGACTCAGTCCTGACCCCACGGACCATTGCACCCCAGGCTCCTCTGTCCGTGGGATTTCCCAAGCAAGAACACTGGCGTGGGTTGCCATTTCCTTCTCCAGGGGATCTTCCTTACCCAGGGACTGAACCTGTGTCTCCTCCATTGGCAGGCAGATTCTTTACCACTGAGCCACCTGGGAATTCTGCTTTTGGGAATAGAATTGTTATAATTCCATTAGTTATCTTGGCTGGTGAAAACTAGCTGTTTACTCAGTTTTGCCTAGTGAATTTTAGTCTTTGCAGAGGGTATAGTCTTATGATGAGGGGCATGGATTCTGGGGTTCGAATATGAGCTGTGCTATTTCCTATGGTTTTGAGCAGCTTAACTTATTTTCCCTAGCCTCAGTTTTCCCATTTGCATAATGGAGCTAAATTTGGTACCTATCTCATTGGGTTATTATGGTGAATAAATAAGAAATAGCACAGTTCCTGGTATGTTGTTAGCACCAGTTTAATACTTATTGTCAAGAGGCAGAAAGGTGTAATCTAATTAGACAAGCATGGTTTATAATCCTAGCACTGAGGTGGCGCTCATAGTGGAGGTTTTTTGTTTGTTTGGTTTTTTATATGCAAGATCTTTAGCAAACTGTCTAACCTCTCTGTGTTGATTTCTTCAGACTAAAACGTTCAGTAACCTTCTTTATCAGGTGATTGGAAGGTCTGGTATAGAGAAGACTTATAAAACTGCCCGCTATGCTCTTCTCTTCTCCCTTTCTTTCCAGTTCTTAGTTCCATTTAGGAATGCAAATTCAGAAAATCTTCTGAAGGGGGGTTCTCTACCCCCTTCTCTTAAAACTCAGCAAGTATTCTTTTATAACACATGTTAAGTAGTTGTCATTCAATCTGTTTTGTTTTACTGGGATCTTTTTTTATTTAATGCTTGCCCTATTATTTTTGACTAAAGTATAGGAAATGAGTAGAAGGCATTGAGAAGAGATCAAGTATTAGAGAGCTTTAAGGTTTTATGTCTGAAGAATAAATAGAAAATAAAAAAAATAGGCAACAGAATTGCTTTCATTAGATGCTATGTGGTAAGAAACTAAAGAGATGCCTGGTAGGTCAGGGAAATGAAATATACGTCCTGTGTTTTGTCTTTGATTTGGTGATGGAAATAGCAATATCAGTAAACTATATGCAGGCTGGGAGAGTGCTGGAGGAACTACCCAAGGGATTGTGAAGTCATTCTTATTCACCTAGTGGGTAAAGATGCTGAGAATTTGAGGTGATTTGATGGTGATCAATCTAAGGTCATGTGCCTTTTCTGTAGCTTCTTGGGGATGTGCTGAGAATGGTAAATTCAAACCAAGATGGCTCAGCCTGGAAGGCAGTGATAATAAAAAATAAAATTAAAAAAATTTTAAAAATTTAAAAAAAAAAATGAAAGAGGAGGGATAGTAGTTTCTCTTCCGCAGACTTGCTTCAGGGTAGGGATTAGGATAGGGAGGGACCAGGACTCTATGGAGAACTTGCAAGTTTCATTTTTCCCTTTGTTTATCCTGGGCAGTCAGAAAGCTGGTGTAGGGGATATGAAGCTCTGAGGACAGTAAAATATTGATGGCAAGCAGCACGGTGGGTATCACATGGCTCCATTCTGTGCACCACCAGCTTGTTTCACAGAACTATGTCCCCTTTTTGTAAACATGTATTTGGAAACAGACACACAGACTTACTATCCTGAAGGAAAAAAAATCTTAGCTAAGACAGCTACTTATTATACACATTATTTCAAAATACAAATATAATGCCCAAATAATACAATAAAGAAGAAATAAATGGGAAGTTATCATAAAATAGTATATGTTGCCTTATATGAATGTTTAGGCATGATTAGAATTCATAGAAGAATTACTATAAATATGCAGCTCTAATGAAGACTGATAGAAATGTACTGAGTTGGTGATTCAAATAGCATGACATTATCGTCTGAAATCTTGAGCAACTCTTGGTATAGCTTTGGACAAAAAAGTATTAATTTTCTTTAGTTTACCTAGTAATAGCAATCCTGGAAAATTCAGCATGTTAAATTACTAAAACAATGCAAGGATTGCTTCTGTCCATATGTAAAAAGGAATTTGGTTCTAGACCAAAATGTGCTAGCTGAAAGCTGTGTGGGATTGTGACATGTACTGTGGGATGTAAGCACCCTTGTCTCCTGCAGGGTGAATGCCTGTGGTTCCTCCCCCGCAACCACTCATTGTGAAATCCGATCCACCCTCACAGCTTGCTCCCACACCTCCCAGGGATCCGTGCCAACCCTCCTGAGCAGAGCTTGTTTCCTTCCACATTTGCCAGGGGGGTTAGAAGTCCAGATAGTGATTACTGCTGTGGTCACATCCAAATCCCGAGACTTCCCCCTTCCCTGTCATTGCCAAGCCCATTAAATAAGCTGTCTGTTTCTAATAATATTACGTAACAGCTAGCTTGGAAATGCTTTGTGTGTTTGGGAAGGAAACTTTCAGCATATAGGGAAACATTGCATAATGACTGTGAGCAGAAACTCTGGGTCCGGATTGCCTGCATTCCAATCCAGTCACTGCCACTTCCAAGCTGCATGATCTTGCATGGGTTACGGAACCTCTCAGCGTCTCTGGCTTCTCATCTGGAAGGGGAGAGGTACATCGAGGTACTTACCTTGTGGGACTGCTGTGAGGATTTCGTTAGTGGCCACATGCTATGTGCTTTGAGCAGTTCTTGACACATAGCACTATGCACAGAGTGTGTACACAAGACTTGTGAGCACAGTGAACAGGCCTGTAAAAAGTGAGACAGGAAATGATTAATTTGTAAATATACAGTGCAGAAAATGAAGTAAGATCATGTATTTTGATTTCTCTCATAGTGAATCTTTAGCAGAGCTCTAAACTGATTCTAATGGATAAAATTCATCATATTATTTCCTTTGTCTACCTTTTGGCAACGATAATAATGGTTAATAGATAACAATTACAGAGCTCTTAACATGTACGAAGTATGGTACTAATAGTTTTATAAGTATTATATCATTTAATTTTTAAACAGATCTATGAAGTTGTTACTATTGACTTCATTTTTACATATAGGAAAATGAGACAGGGTGAGTAACTCAGAGAGTCACAGTTTAGAGAGTCAGACTCAACCATGCAGCTCCAGGGCTCCATTCTTTCTCATCACTGGGCACCGCTAAACCATGAAATGGACATATACAGACAGTTCCAAGAGAAGCCTCGAACACCCAAGCCTGGAAAAACCTCAGGTAACTGTGCTGGGTGACTAATCCTTGACATTTTCTGGCTGACTCTAGGATTTTTATAGTCAGCAGTCTGGTGAAGGTTTTGTTTTGAATAACTTATTGTTTGTCGATTGAGTTTTGGCTGTGCTGGGTCTTCGTTGCTGCACAGGCTGCTCTAGTTGCAGTGAGCAGGGGCTGCTCTCCAGGTGCGGAGTGCGGGCTTCTCATTGAGGTGGCTTTTCCTGTCGCAGAGCACAGACTCCAGCACGGGGCTTTGGTGGCTGTGACTCCCCGGCTCTAGAACCCAGGCTCAGCGGTTGTGGCGCTCAGGCTTAGTTGCCCTGCGGCATGTGGGATCTTCCTGGTCCAGGGATTGAACCTGTGTCTCCTGCTTTGGCAGGCGGATTCTTGACTGCTGAGCTACCAGGGAAACCCTGGTTTTGTTTTAAATATGCATTAGTGTCTGGATCAGGACTGTTCAAAAGTACTCTCTTTAATGTTCTGTATGGTAAACAGCCAGTAGTCATATGTTGTACTTGAGCACTTGAAATGTAGCTAGTGTGACTGAGGAAGTTAATTAAAAAATTGTATTGAATTTTGATGAAATATGAATAGCCACATGTGTCTAGTATTAGTGCAGGCCTAGGTAAGTAAAGGAGATGCAAAGAGAAAATGCTGGACTTGCAAAACCACCACCCTCTGTTTCAGCAGGAGGGAGTCTGTTATAAGGTATAGAAAATACATGGAGGGAGTGGGACTGGTCTCTTTCTGCCTGTTTGGACATGGGGACCTTAGTGCCGCGCCTTCGGAAGTATCCTTTGTTTAGCAGGTGGATGCCCTATGGGAAGTCCTCTGGTGTGTTCACAGGTCCTCAGCTTCAGCATCCCTGGCACTGCTGAACTGGCTCCAGAAACCTTTAATTATTGCAGCATATGTTTCAGTTTTTAAACTGGAAGAAATTTATTCCCTTCAGCCTGAAGTCAGCACAGATGGGATCTACAGCTGAGACCTCAATATGAAAGAGCTAAATTGCTGACCTTTCATAGTTGCCATGATGCTGCTGACCTCAACAGCTGTGGTTGCCACAGTATGTGGAAAGCTTTTCTAACAAAAAGGAAAAAAAAATTCCATTTAGAGCCATCATTGTGATTTGAATTCAAGGTAGGTAAATGAAAGGTGGTCTATGTTGCTGGCTTTATTTTAAAGAAAAAAATCTACAGTATTAGAACAGAAGAATGTTGCTTTTGTTCAGTGTGTCCATGAATGTTGTAGTATACATTTCAATCTAAGTGTGTATTCAAACAGGAATAAATTTCTGTGAAAACACTGACTATGAATCGGGGTATCTGAGATGTTTCTATGCTTAGTACAAATGTATATATGCTTAAACCCAGATGTCTCATTTCTTGAGTGCTATAAAGTGGTATCATTGCTGAATGTATATAATGGGATATTTTGGGTAGTCAACATTGCAGTTTCAAGATTCATCTGTCATTGCATGTAGCTGTAGTCCATTCATTTTCATGGCTGTATGACAGTCCACTGTATAGATTTATATCACACTTCATTCATTCTCCTGTCAGTGAACTTCTGGGTTGTTTCCTGGTTAAATGTTCTTTCAGTTGATTATACTTTCTGTTGTGTTATGGTTGGGAGGTAGCAAGGATAGGGCATGGATTATCTACCTCTGAGAAGGAGAGAACAGTAGGAAGAGCAATCTGGAATGAAGGATATATTTAAGATAAGGAGAAGAGTTGGGAATTAACATATTTTATTTTTTGAGTATCTGAACTGTCACATATGCCATCTGATTTACTTCTCAAAACAGTCATGTGAGAAATTTTATTATCTTCATTTAGTAAGTGAAGAAATGGACCTACACAGAGGAAAACCAACTTTTCCAAGATCACACAGCTCATAAGAGACGGAGCTAAATGTTCAACCCGAGTGCTTTCTGACTTAAATCCTTCATGTTTTCTCTACATAGGGCTGACGAGAACAGTCAGGATTATATGACCCTGAGAGGAGACGAAGTATAAATGGAAAATATAACAGTATACTGTCAGACTCTGTCACTTAAAACAACAAGGTCGACCTAGCACCAGGAAATTTGATTTCAAGGTAGACTACTAAAAGAAAACAAAAGGGGCTTTCTGCTCCAGGCTCTGCATATTGCTCTCCAGCACAAATCTTTCTGACTCTGCCTTCTGACTTAGACAGTGACTTATCCAACCAGCTCTGTGGTCTTAATCTTCCAGAAATTTTCCTTCTGTCAGGGATGAACCAAAAAGTCATGTCATCCCGGCATTACCCTTCATCAGCCATGCAATCAGAGTGAAGAATAAATTGACCCTGTTTATCAGCAATCTACCATATGAGCTTTTGGTTGTTTTTTTTTCCCCTCAATGGTAAGTTTTTATGAAAAGTTAGGATTGAATTGGGTGCTAGGGACTTCCCTGGAGGTTTAGTGGCTAAGACTTTGTGGTGGTGACTCAAGTTTGATCCCTGGTCAGGGAACTAGATCCCATGTGCTGCAACTAATACCTGGCACAGCCAAATAAACTAAGTGAATAAATAAAATGAATTAAAGAGAATTGGGCGCCATCCTAACATATGAGAGCACTTTGTTATTTTTGGTCTGTAGCAATTTTTGGTGGCTACTGTGCAGTTCATAGTAAAGTGTAAGTATATATTCAACATTTATTTCCATGATTTTAAATTATTGACTGCTACTGCTATCCCAGGGATCATACAGCCAGGGTGATTGTGCATCTGAATGGAGAAAAATCTCTTCGGTAAACAGAGGCTGGAAATTGCCGTTGCTCTTTGCAGGTGGCTGTTGTACTTGTTCATGTTTTATTTAGGTGTTTAGCAGTGCCATTTGAGTTTTTAATTAAAGTTGTGCCTGCACTTCAATTGTTTATGAAGCCTCACATAGATTTAATCATCCGATCAGCTTGATGAGGATTGCAAAGGTGAGCTTTATTGCTTCACGCAGTGGCTTCTAACTTCTATCTGGAATGTAAAAGGGAGCATCGATTCATAAGAACATTACAAATAGCTCAATGATCATTGGAATATATTGAGTGGAGATGAAATGCAGAAGTCTATTACAGACACTCTGTCTCTATTAACCTCTCTAACCTTCCATTTACTTTGATGGATAGAAGGATTTGTGCCCTGAAATCATGGAGATATCACGTGTTTCAGATGTGGGATTATCTTTAAGATGGTGTTGTTAATCATTTTAGCACATCAAGACTGAGTTTAACTGATTTTGAACAGTTTTGCTTCACATTATACTATAGTAATTCATAAATTTGGAGACCAGATAGTTAGCAAATATCTTGAATTTACTCAGTAGGATGAAAAAATACCTGTATTTTGTTATTTACGGTATTTAGAATTTTAGTTCCATACATATTTGAACTAATGTTCCTATGACTGCAATAAAAATACTGCATTTCTGTTTTTGCCATTCCTTTGGGAAAAGAAAGGATGGGTGAAGGTAGTATATACCGTTTAGAGAGGTTATTTTATCCTAGGGTAGAATGGATTATAATAATAATCTTAAAATAATATTTGAGTTTCTGAGCTTTAAAAACATTGTTACTGGGATGTTTTAAAACTTTATACGATTATTACATACATTATTTTTAGAGTTTAATATTATCAGTGTTTTCCAGTTTAATGACTCTTTTTGGTTACCTAGAAATATTTTCTTTTTATAGCTCTGAAAGAAAGCTTTGCTTTGAAAATGATCACTGAATTAATCTAAGGAAGTATGTCTTAAGGTACTGTGATATTGATATTCAGCTGCCCCAAACATTAAAAAAAAAAGCTAGTATCATATTCATTGACTATTACCAGTTTCTTTTGATTTACAAATGTTATTTGTAAATCAAAATGGAATTTTGTGACATTTATGAATTTCAGTTTCTGAAAAAAAAGGCAATGGTGGATATAAAGCCATTTCTTTCCATGTGAATGTTTTCATTTTTCAGTATTTCCCAAAGAATACACTCACAGATACCGTGTAATTCATAGTCGGTTTTTCCTTTTCTGCCCAGGATAATTAACTGAAAAAATTAGAGTGTATTAGTTATTTTATTGCATGGCTAGTATTTTTCATTTTGCTTCTTTTACCTTTTTTTTTTAATCTTAAGTTTCCCATCTAAACTGCAGTAGCCTGAGAGTAGCAAGAATTTGAAAGTGGCTAGGAATTTGTACCGGAGAAGGCAATGGCACCCCACTCCAGTACTCTTGCCTGGAAAATCCCATGGATGGAGGAGCCTGGTAGGCTGCAGTCCATGGGGTCGCACAGAGTCGGACACGACTGACGACTTAGCAGCAGCAGGAATTTGTACTGTATCAACATTAGAAGTCATCAGTTCAGTTGGTCGCTCAGTCATGTCCGACTCTTTGTGACCTCATGGACTGAGCATGCCGCGCTTTGCTGTCCATCACCAGCTCCCAGAGCTTGCTCAAACTGACGTCCATTGAGTCAGTGCTGCCATCTAGCCATCTCATTCTCTGTCATCCGCTTCTCTTCCTGCCTTCAATCTTTAGAAGTCATAAAATAGCACAACTGTTTCATGTTGTTAACCATGTTATTGTTTCTTAAGGTTGTCTAAATATCTCAAGGACTTTTAGCAAATGGATCTGAAATGAAAATTTGAAGTGCAAGTCATTTCTGGTGTAGTTGCAAAACTTAGTTATTAAAAAAAAAGCACTTGACATACTGTGTTTTAGTTGCCTTGTTAAATTATTTTACAGCTGAAGACTAAGCTTTGTGAAGGCAGGTACTGTTTTTGTAATGTTCGGTGCTTATTTCTCACTGCCAAAATAGTATCTGGCTTAATATGTAATTGTTAAATGAATAAATCAATGAATGACTTCTTAAACTGATGACATAAATTTAGTCACTGAGGAATTGAACCATTTTTAGGATTCAAAGTGTGAAAGTGTTAGCTGCTCAGTCATGTCTGACTCTTTGTGACCCCATGGACTATATGTAGCCCATCAGACTCCTCTGTCCATGGGATTCTCCAGGCAAGAACACTGGCATGGGTTGCCATTTCCTTCTCCAGGGCATCTTCTGACCCAGGGATTGAACCCTCATCTCCTGCACTGCAGGCTTACCACTGAGATTATGTACCTTAAATATGGGCTTCCCTGGTGGCTCAGATGGTAAAGAATCTGTCTACAATGCAGGAGACCCAAATTTGATCCCTGGGTTGGAAAGATGGCCTGGCGACGGGAATGGCTACCTACACGAGTATTCTTGCCTGGACAATTCCACGGACAGAGGAGCCCAACAGGCTACAATCCATGGAGTCACACAGAGGAGTTTCTTTGCCTTTTATTTCTTAAAAATAAATAAATAAATGAAGGAGAAAAAAGGCAATGATGAAAATTATAGCATAAAATATGCCTATAATCTTAGTGGTCTTGTTGAATGGCTTTTTAAAATTAATTTTTTATTGATACATAGTTGACTTACAATATTAGGCTCTTTTTAATCTGAGGATTAAAAACTTTAGGGGAACCTAGTCACGGGAGGCAGCCCATACTTTTTGAATTTTACCTCTGGGAGCTTGACCAGGTTCTTACAGTAAATGTTGCAGAAAAATTCCCTCATGCTTCTGGCAGGGGGAGGGGAAGAGGAGCCATTCTGAAAAACACCAGAGCACTTTGCACTCCCTAACAATGCTTCCCTCAGAAGAAATTAGCTTATCATATCCTAACCTGCTGGAGTGTTACTGGAGCCTAATGGACCTGGAGGAAGGGAAATACCCACTCCAGTCAGCTCCAGTAGATGGGAAATACTAACCTCCTCTCTGCCTTCCGTGTGGGAAGAGGGAAATATCCAACTCCAGTCCACGCTAGCCATTCTCTCACCTAAAGAGACCAAAACAACAACAAAAAACAACCCCAAGAAACACTTGTGATGCACTTGTGATGTTCACAGTCCAGAAGCACTGGCTCATTAAAAGGCAGAAGCCTGATCACGAGACTGCTTTTGCCCTACGACTCACTTTTGCCCTACGACTCACCACTTCATTATTAAAGGTCTGTTTACAGCAGTTCCTTTTACCCAGGACATCATATCCAGCTATCAAGAAGAAAAAATCATAAGGCATACCAAAAGGGGACAAACACAGTTTGAAGAGAAAGAAGTGTCAGAACCAGATATAACAGAGATATTGGAATTACCAGACTGGGAATTTAAAACAGCTGTGATGGATATGTTAAGGGTTCTTATGGATGAAGTAGACAGTATATAAAAACAGATGGACAATACTAGCAGAGAGACAGAAATCCTAAGAAAGAAACCAGAAGAAATGCTAGAAATAAAAAAAAAATGCTGTAACAGAAATGATTCATTTCTTTAATATCTACTAATATTACTATCTGCTAATATCTACTGGATATGGTTGAGGAAAGAATATTACTCACTGCTAAAATGGAATGATCTACGAAGCCATGAAAGACAGGCAGGTACTTAAATGCATATTGCTAAATGAAAGAAGATAATCTGTTAAGTCTGTCTGTACGGTACAACTCCAATTATATCACATTCCAGAAAAGGAAAAACTGCAGAGGCAGAAAAAGACCCATGGTTGCTATGGGTTGAGTTGAGGGGAGGGATGAATAGGTGGAGCCCAGGATTTTTAGGGTGGTGAAAATATTCTGTTTGACACTTTAATGATAGATATATGTTATTGTACATTTATGAAAGCTTGGAAAATGTATAACAGCAAAAGTGAACCCTGATGTAAACTGTGGACTTTAGGTGCTTATAATGTGTCATGCATGTCGGTTCACTGATTGTAACAAATGTGGTGTGGAGGGCGTGATGATATGGGAGTGGCTATGAATGTGCGGGGGCCACGGAGTGAATGGGTGATCTCTGTACCTTCTTCTCAACTTTGCTGTCATCCTAAAAGTGCTCAAGAATTTGTTATAAAAATAACATGAAGTTAAAACAGTATAGCATGGGAGAAAAAATATCTGAAAGTTGATTTATCTTTCAAGATAGTTTTCTTGAGTATTTTCATGTCATAATATTGCTTCAAAATTGTTGTTGTTGTTTAGTTGCTAAAGTTGTGTCAGGCTCTTTGCAAATCAATGGACTGTAAGCCACCAGACTCGTCTCCATGGGATTTCCCAGGCAAGAATACTGGAGCAGGTTGCCATTTCCTACTCCAGGAGATCTTCTCGACCCTAGGGATCGAACCTGCATCTCTTGCATCTCCTGCATTACAGGTGGATTCTTTACCTCTGAGCCATCAGGGAAGCCCATGAAAGTGAAAGTGAAAGTGAGGTTGCTCAATCGTGTCCAACTCTTTGCAACCCCATGGATGGTAGCCTACCAGGCTCCATGGTCCATGGGATTTTCCAGGCAAGAATACTGGAGTGGGCTGCCATTTCCTTCTACAGGGGATCTTCCCAACCCAGGGACTGAACCTGGGTCTCCTGCATTGCAGACAGACGCTTTACCATCTGAGCCACTAGGGAAGCCCCAGGGAAGCCCATAGTCAGCCTTTTATCATAGGTTAATGGAAAACACTGGGCTTCCCTGGTGGTTCATGCAGTAAAGAATCTGCCTACAATGCAGGAGACCTGGGTTTGATCCCTGGGTCAGGAAGATCCCCTGGTAAAGGGAATGGCTACCCATTCCAGTATTCTTGCCTTGAGAATTCTATGGACAGAGGAGCCTGGTTTATAACAGTTCATGGAGTTGCAGAGTCGAACATGACTGAGCGACTGACACTTTTCACAGTTCAAAGCACAGCTATCTCTGCGTGTACCTTTTGTTTCTGCAACTGAGCTGCAATAAAACCCATTCAGCTTAATAGTGTACGTGGACATTTTGCAGTCATGTCAGCTCCCTGTTAATGCGCTTCACCACATGAAGCCAGTGGAATAGTCTCAGCCTTGTTCACAAAGCCCTGGTCTCTCAACTCCCCTTGTATAATTTGCATTTTCTATTTTTCTCATCACTTTCATTTCAAAATTGCTCCATTGAAGGGAAATTGTAGCCTCTAAAATCAGTTTGAATTTTTTAGGAATAGCAACTTATTAAGAAAATAGTAATTGTGTCACATACTGTGCGTAGTCCTAGGAATGCTTTAGAACTCACTTTTGCTTTTATTCCTCCTTGACTTTCTCCTGATCATGAAGTCTCCTTCTATTCCTGATAGCATTTTTGTACCTCTGTTCTTTTAGTCTGGGTGCCTTTTAGGCCCCCTGTAAGGCTATCCTGTCACCTTTACCAATAATTATTAATCCTATATTGCATGCTTCACTAATGCTTCACTAGATGTTTCTAATTTGAAGCTTCATGTTGGTGAAATAAATTAGACCTTCCTTTATCAGTGTGTTCTCAAATACGTTTACATAAAATGATGGCTACCAATTTACAATTTTCCAGTGGTTACATACTTGGTTTAGTGCGTATGCATGATCTGTGGTGTTCAACTCTTTGAGACCCCCATGAACTGGAGCCCACCAGGTTCCTCTGTCCATGGAATTTCCTAGGCAAGAATATTGGAGTGGGTTGCCATTTCCTTCTCCAGGGGATCTTCTGACCCAGGGATAGAACCTGCGTCTCTTGTGTCTCTGGCATTGGCAAGCAGATTCTTTACCACTCAGCTACCTGGGAAGACAAATGGTTTAGTAATTGATTACAACTCTGTATTTCTCCTGATTAGCTTCTTTTGGACTATATTTAATATGATGTAATATTATATGTTGTGTATATGTGTATGTGTATTCTGTCCTAAATTTTATAGGCTAGGGATGAATCAGTTTAATATATTGACCATCTTCTAAAAAGCAGCATCATGACAGCTTTTATTTCACATGATATGTTAGATTTTGCTGCTTGCCATTTCAAAGATTATATATTTTAAAAGCAAACAGGCTTAATATTCAAAATAATTATTTGCAATTCCATTTCAGATATGACCTTTTTTTTTTTTTTTTTTCAGGTTAGAATACTGCTTTTCTACTATTAAGGCAATATGAATTACCGAAAGGTATTTTTAAGATGCAGGTTCAGATTCCATAGTTGTGGGATACTGTTAAGCTCCCAAGTGAAGCCAGGCTTCTGGCACTAGCAGTTGTCACCTTCTATCATTTGGGAGGAGGATATGATCAAGACGGCTTCTTTCAGTGATGGCGGAAGTCTCCTGCCATTCAGATGTCCTCCAGCGGGTAGGTCCTACTGTGAAGACGGAAGCTAGGTTAGTGATTCCTTAAGGATCTTTCATGCCTGTAAGGTCCTTTTGCCTTCCATCTGTGTGACTCCACCCCTCAGAGGAGAAGGGGCACCTCGTTAGAGGAGAGGCTGGACCCATTCTTTTAACTGCATTAAGAATGTCAGGAACTTACATTTTAGCGGACCTGCATTTTAGCTTGGAGACACAGGCTTGGCATGACGAGTGCAGGCAAAACTTAGTGCATCTAATAATTTAAGTGTAGCAGCCAGGCCCATTTAATAGAGCACTTCAGTAAGTCTTTCTGAAAAGTGAATATAAGGAGTTCCTTGTTGGTGTTGTTCAGTCGCTCAGTCTCGTCTGGCTCTTTGTGACCCCGTGGACTGCCAGAACGCCAGGCTTCCCTGTCCACTAGCTTCTGGAGTTTGCTCAAACTCATGTCCATTGAGTCAGTGAAAAGTGAATGTAAGATATTCTTTTGTTTTACAAAAATGAGAATTCCCTAATGTTCATTTTTGTTAGTGTTTCTGTTAGTGGCTTTAATTTTTTTAATTTTTATTTTTACTTTGTTTTACTTTACAATACTGTATTGGTTTTGGCATACATTGACATGAATCCGCCATGGGTGTACATGAGCTCCCAAACATGAACCCCCCTCCCACCTCCCACCCCACATCATCCCTCTGGATCATCCCCGTGCACCAGCCCCAAGCATCCTGCATCCTGCATTGAACATAGACTGGCGATTGGTTTCTTACATGATAGTATACATGTTTCAATGCCATTCTCCCAAATCATCGCAGCACTGTTTATAATAGCCAGGACATGGAAGCAACCTAGATGTCCATCAGCAGATGAATGGATAAGAAAGCTGTGGTACATATACACAATGGAGTATTACTCAGCCATTAAAAAGAATACATTTGAATCAGTTCTAATGAGATGGATGAAACTGGAGCCGGTTATACAGAGTGAAGTAAGCCAGAAAGAAAAACACCAACACAGTATACTAACACATATATATGGAATTTAGAAAGATGGCAATGACGACCCTGTATGCAAGACAGCAAAAGAGACACAGACGTGTAGAGCAGACTCTGTGGGAGAGGGAGAGGGTGGGATGATTTGGGAGAATGTTATTGGCTTTTAAAAAAGAAGTGGTATTTTATATGGGCACCCATTTTCACTTTTGAACATATTTCATAAAATTTCAAACTTGCACATGAATAATAATATGGGAAAAGCATGGTGGTGTACACTTTTTCTCCTTAGAACACGCTAAGTAATTTGCATGATTACCAGGTGAGAATTTTGTTTGCCCTTAACTAAGCATTTAACATAAAGTCATGAAAACTGTATTGTGTTTGTTGAAATATTTGAGTGAAGGTGGAGACCTTTTTTTTTTTTTTTGCTTTTATCTTTGAAATAGTACAAGTTTTGAGAAGCACAAAAGACTAAAATTTGTCTATTCAATCTGAAATTTGCCTCTTGACCTCTAGGAATATTATTTTGGAAAAATTTGTCAGTTTTCTTTTAAAGATCTCAACCATTATTGGTCTTGGCAGTCTAGTTGAAAGTACTTCTCTATGTAAATGCACATATTCGTTTAGCAAATATTTATTTACGTGTGAAATGTGCAATGCACTGTGGGAGACACTGATGAGGTTACAGAGAGGTACCGGATGCAGTTCATCTTTTAAGAAAATCCCCATTGCCCTTTAATGCATTATCAATCAGTCTGAGTTCACTGGTCTTCATGGTGTGAGAAAGTCTTTAAGTCTTCTTATTTGATTTGATTGCAGTTTGTCTATGGTATTTTACAGAAGAGTATACTTTGTCTCTCTTCTTCACTCTGTTACCAGACGGTGTCTTTAATCTCATCAGTGAGATGATGTTTATCATCTGTATCTGTTATATTAAACTTAAATAATTTAAGTGAATTATTTAATATCTTCTTTTGCATATAAGTGTATCCTGGGCTCACTAACTTTCAGTGCTTTTGTCTCTAACAAAATTAAGAAATCTTATTCGTATTGCATTTAAACTCTTTATTTTGGGAGCCTTTCTTGGGACTCCGTAAACTTCTGTTTTGCATGTATTCTTTATGTCAGATAAAGTCTGCTCTGCTCTCTAGTAGTGTGGAGGGAGAAGGTGAGAGAAATGTTTCAGCGAGTGCGAAGGGTAGGACAGGCTTGTTGCATTTCCACGACAGGACATGAGGCCTGGGCGTGGGGAGGTTAGAATCCTCCCAGCGAGATGGAGCCATTGTGTGGACATTCTGCTGCTTTCGTTTTCTAAAGGAAGGACAGAGCCATGTTCATGTTAGGGGTCAAGAGCTTTCTTTGCCCCAACAATCTCTCCTTCTCCGACTTTAGAATAGAGCTGAACTAATCAGAGGAGTCAAATTATATCATCTCTTGGTTATCTTTTTTTTTTCTCCCTGTAACAGCTTTATTGAGATATTCACACTCTGTACCACATGTATATTTACTCATTTAAAGCATATAGGTTAGTGGTTCTTAACATATCTATAGAGTTGTGGAACCATCACTGTAATCAATTTTAGAACATTTCAGTTCAGTTCGGTCACTCAGTCGTGTCCGATTCTTTGTGACCCCATGAATTGTAGCACGCCAGGCCTCCCTGTTCATCACCAACTCTTGGAGTTCACTCAAACTCATGTCCATTGAATCAGTGACACCATCTAGCCATCTCATCCTCTGTCGTCCCCTTCTCCTCCTGCCCCCAATCCCTCCCAGCATCAGAGTCTTTTCCAATGAGTCAACTCTTCTCATGAGGTGGCCAAAGTATTGGAGTTTCAGCTTTAGCATCATTTTCCTTCCAGTGAACACCCAGGGTTGATTTCCTTTAGAATGGACTGGTTGGATCTCCTTGCAGTCCAAGAAACTCTGAAGAGTCTTCTCCAACACCAAAAGCATCAATTCTTCGGCACTCAGCTTTCTTCACAGTCCAACTCTCACATCCATAAATGACCACTGGAAAAACCATAGCCTTGACTAGATGGACCTTTGTTGGCAAAGTAATATCTCTGCTTTTCAATATGCTATCTAGGTTGGTCATAACTTTCCTTCCAAGGAATAAGCGTCTTTTAATTTCATGGCTGCAGTCACCATCTGCAGTGATTTTGGAGCCCCCCAAAATAAAGTCTGACAGCGTTTCCACTGTTTCCCCATCTATTTCCCGTGAAGTGATGGTACCAGATTTAGTCACTCCGAAAGAGATTCTGAACCTCTTAGAGGTACTTCTCACTTCCGCCATCCTCCACTGCTCCCACCCCAGCTCTTTGCAACCACTGGTCTGCTTTCTTCCTTTATGGATTCGACTATTCTGAATAATTGTATCAACAGAATCATACAATATGTGATCTTTTGTGACGGACTCCTTTCACTTAGCATTATTCTTCAAGGTTCCTCCATGCTGTGGCATAGCAATACTTTATTTCTTTTTTATGGCTGAGTAATAGTCCATTGCATGTCTGTATCATACTTTATCTGCTTATCCGTTGGTTGACGTTTGTTTCTTTTCACTTTGGAAATGTTATGAATAGTACTGGTATGAGCATTCAAGTACAAAATTTTATGTGTTTGAGTTTTCATTACTTTTATCTGTGTATCTAGGAGTGGAATTGCTGAGTAAACTCTATGTTTGAACTTTTGAGGAATTGCTAGATTGTTTTCCAAAGTAGCTCTTTATTATTTTTTGAAGCCATTTCTTCCACCTGTTTTCACTTTCCCTGCCTTGATTCAGGTCTTGATGCCTCTTGCCTGACTGAAGAGACTCACTCGTAGGCAGTGGCACAGTGGCTGGGAGTGTAGGTTGTGGAGTCAGATGAAATCAGTGCCTAGCATGTGACAATAGAAAGTTACTGAACTTCTGCCTATCTCAGTTTCCAGCTAAAGAATTCTATGTTCCTATCTTCCATGCAGTTAGATGTGGCCATGTGACTTATTGTGGCCAGTGAGATGTAAAGAAACATTGTGTGTGATTTCCAGGATAGCTTACTGAGGGGGCTTGTGTCGGTCTCTTGCTTTTACTTCTTCTTGCTGCCTGGAATTGGATACACTGTCTGGTGCTCTAGCAGCATCTTGGTCTCACCAGTAACTATTCGAGGGAGCTGGATGCTTGGTCACCATGGATCTCTCCAAGCATCCCCATTTCCTGCCTTTGTTTTACATGAGAGAAACAATGGAACTCTATGTGATCAACCCACTGTAACACTGAATTTTCTAGATACAACCACATCTGTTTTGAAAGTAATTTTACTACCACCAACCTTTCCCTTACCCTGTGCCTTTCCAGTTTATAGGTTTTATTCATGCCTGGCCCCTTCGACTGATTCAGCCACAAGGACTGCCCTCTAGCTGGCATCTGTGCATCTTAACTGCTGTTCCTATCGTCTGCAGTGCTGACGTCGCCTATTAACCATATTAATCCAGCAAATTCTTACCCATTCTGTAGTTTTGATTTCGTTGATCATTTTTAATGAGTTCTGTTCTGACAACTCTTTGTTTCTAATCTTGAGTTTTCCTGGATATTTGTTACACGTTTTGACTGAAACATTTTGTCATTTTGCATCAAGGCTATTTTAAGAGTAGAATGTAGGTAAAATGAGTGTGGCCTCTGAAGTCAGCTAATATCCAAAGTTATCCATCAATACTGAACAAATGGCTCTTGTCTATCTTAATCTCACTCATTCTTTACCCTTTCTTAACATTGTTTCCCCTATCCTTTCTTCTCTATCACCTGGAACGTGCTTTATCATCAGCAAAAACTTCAGGCAATATCCTGAAGGTCTTCTCTGAATGTTCTCTTGTTGCTCCAAGTGAAATCTGACTGCCTCTTAAGGACAGTGCTTCCTGTCCTTCCAGGTAGTGGCTGTTTTTTCTCATATCCTATGTTCCTTGGTGTTGAGAGAAACTGCATGTCTTTCTTGCTCCCATTGCTACTTTTAAAGATATGTTTCTTCTCCTTCGAAGTTACCAGGTCCTTTGAAGCATTTGCCTTTATATCCCATCAGCTCACCTTCCATTTACCCCTTTACATTCATGACTCACTTTTTCTTTCTTCATCATTACTCTGTGTCATTCTTGGTGTGGTGAATATCCACCCAACACCTGGCCTCTTCATCCCTATTTCTTATTATCTTTCCCTTTATCCCAGTTTAGCTACCTCTTCCTGTGGCCATACTCCAGAACCTGTGGTGACCAATAACTGTTACTTCTGTTACTTCAGTATCTGGGTTCCCACTCTCCACCCACTACTGTCTTACAGATGGCTAGCACAGTACTGATTCCACATAGCAGGCGGGATAGTAAACATTGTTGCTGTTCCTGCTTCTCTGTTTCTGTTGCAGAAGTTCTTGAAAGTAAGAACTGTATCTTATTATGATCCCTATTTCTACAGAACCTACCAAAGTCCATTGTACAAAACAGTTCTTAGTGATGTTTATGGGCTCAGTAAAATAAAGAGCAGTAACAATAGGAAGAATTTGTCTTTCAAAAGATCCTTTTATCAGAAAAAAAGATAATTAAAATTTACCATTTAAATATCACATGGCTTTAAAAAGCCATTTGAGTAATGACATTTCAAAAATTGTTTTCTTTCTCATTCCCTCAGGGGGAAAATAGATGTTATAATTTATTGCCATTGGGATTCTTTAATTTTAGTCAGGGTTGATCAGTTATAAATTTCCATCGTCCAAAGATGATTATAACCGAGCTATAAATAGGAAGATTGCTTTTTAGTAAAATGAATCAGCTTACCTGAAAAGAATTAATTATCTTTTCAGTGTTAGAAAACTTTTTACTACTCACTTAATGAGTGAGAAGGAGAGGGGAGTGGATGTGTTAAGATTTTCTCAGCCTTTCTTATAATATTTGTAGAAAAATAGAAGTATTCAATGCCATTGTATTATTTGTGATTTTTTTTTTTTGGAGATAAGAGAAAGATATGTAAAAGTTTTCTACTAATTTGGGTTGGATGTTGACTTTCAAGAATGTTTAAAACTAATGTGTACCAACAGTTCTCCCAGAAGCACTAGTTTCATTATTAGTGTATTTATGTGTGGTTGCTCATTATATCCATGAATATTTCAGTAAATAACTTCTACTTATATTGCTATTATACTTTTCAGTAATTTTTCATAGTTAGATATATGAAGGACTTGAAAATCATTGGGAAAAATATTCCAAGGATTTATAAACATTCAAGGTTTTATAAAATTCTGAATTTCTATAAGGTTAAACTTTTTAATATATTAATATGTTTTTTACCCAGCACTTGAGGTATTTCAAATAGTATCTGGAAACATCTTTTAGAGTTTGCCATTAAAAAATCTCCTAGGTAATAATAACATGGTGATGATTATAAGGAGCACTTCCTATAAACCAAGCACAGTAAGTTTTTCCCATATTTTATTTAATTCTTATTATAGCCATGAAATTTTGCTGTTATTATTATTCCCACTTTAGTTCAGTGGTTTAGAGAAAGCAAACTGAAAGTTCAGTTCCAGGCCATATGGCTTCATTCTCAGTGATTTACCTATTGTATTTTTCTTGTAGTGCCTAATTGAGGAATAAATACAGACTCGATCTGTGAGAAACTAATTTAAAATCATGCATCCAACAAGAGATCAAACTCAGTAAATTTAATCTCTTTAAAAGACAACACAGCTGAAAATGGGCAAATTACATGAATAGGCAGCTCACACAAAAGAAACCAAAAATGGTGAATGGACTTGCAGAGGTGCTCAAGCTCTGTTTATCAAGAGAACACCCAGCAAAAGCACGAGATACTATTTCACACCCATCAGGCTGACAAAAAGTAAAATGACTGTCAACAGGGTTGACAAGATATGTATTTAAGAGAACTGTACTGCTGCGGAGAATTCCATGGACAGAGGAGCCTGGTGGGCTACCTTCTATGGGGTCCCAAAGAATTGGACGTGAATGAGCAAATAACACACACACACACACTGCTGAGGGAGTGTGAATTTTTACAACAGCTTTGGAGAGCTGTTTGTCGACATGTAAAATATTTCAAGATGTGTATTCTTATAACTCAGCAATTCCACGTCTACAAATATGTGCTCTAAAGCAGCAAAAGGCAAAGTGGGGTCCTGAAACTTCTGGGCTTTCCCCAAGGTACTTTCAGAGGATCTTTAAGGTGAAAACCATTTTTATAATAATATTAAGACAGTATTTGCCTTTTTCATTCTAATTTTCTCATGATCATACAGTGAATTTTCTCAGAAGCTCCATGATAATTGATTATTCAGCAGATTGAGTTCAGAAACATTGATAAGAATTCAGCTGCATTTATTCAGCCATACACTTAAGATTTGCATAAATTTGTAACAGTGCCACTCTTCCTCACTAATTTATTTTTGTTTTGTGAAATATTAGTTATTTTCATAAAAATATATTCTATCAACATGTAGTATAATTATCATTTTAAATGAATTAATAAGTATTTTTAAAATTTCTTAATTTTAGTCTTTAATATAGGAAATATGGAGAGATGTTAGCTGCATGAGTCAAACCTCTTTGGAGTCCTTCAGCATTTTTTCTTTTTACATTGAATTTGTATTATATATTGGAGTATAGTTGATTTTCAGTGTTGTGTTCATTTCAGGTGTATGGCAAATGATTCAGTTATATGTATACATATATCAATTCTTTTTCAGATTCTGTTCCCATAGAGGCTATTACAGATTATGGAGTAGAGTTTTCTGTGCTGTACAGTAGGTTCTTGTTAATTATGTAGTTGTATGTATATGTAAAGTCCAAAATAGTTTTGAAAATCGTTGTATATATGTACAATGCAAGTGTTCACCATAGTATTGTTTATAAGAGTAAAAAAATAAACCCAAATGTCCATCAGTATAGATATGATGCCAATTCTATCAATGTGGAATGATAAAATAAATTGTGATATATCTTTATATATATACACATACATACACACACATTCATCCATATTTCTCAGATACTTCTTACCTTATGTGTCAAAATGTTTTTGAGACTGTATTTTTCTATTTATAAGGACACAATAAAAACAGATGCAAAGTTTATTAAAAGTTAAATACCAGTTCATAATATTGCAAGTTTGTTGACCTTCATCTTGAAGTGTTAGCCACTCAGTTATGTCAGACTCTTTGACAAGCCATGGAGTATAGCCTCCAGGCTCCTCTGTCCATGGAATTCTCCAGGCAAGAATACTGGAGTGGGCTGCCATTCTCTTCTCCAGGGGATCTTTCCAACCCAGGGAATGAACATCGGTCTCCTGCATTGCAGGCAGATTCGTAACCGTTTGAGTCACCAGGGAAGCAAGGTAGAAATAAAAGTGGTACCAAACAGAAGCTACTCCGTTTGACTAGATGCATGATAAGCACCTTTAATAAGACTTGGTTTTTCAGAATGTAGAACATGTTTGTTGTTTTATTTCAAGAGTACTGTGTGCTTATTGATAAAGAAATGTCATTTAATTGTATCTTTGTATAGATACTTCCACTGTAACGGCTTAAACAAATAGGAACTTATTTTCTGATTCAAAGTCTGGATGTTGGTAGCTGCTGGCTGTTGGATGTTATCAGGGTCTTTCTGTCTCATAGTATTTATTCTCTTATTGTTTCTTGTGCTCAGAAAGTTGAAATAAGCAAAATGCCTCTCATTAGAAATATAGTTGATTCTTTTTATTTACCACAAGCACTAAATTAGCCAAAACTGAATCATTGCTCCTAGGTGATAGTCAGAGTTAGGTTCCTATAAGTCGCTGGGCATATTTTAATCAACAATCAATATATAACCCTATTTTGTATGTGTTTCTGTTTAAAGACATATTATTTAATGTATATTGTTGATTCACTAACATTGCACTCATCGCCAGTAGTACTATAACTCATTCCTGAATGAAGCTTATCTAACACACGTATTTCCTGGGCAAGATACATCATAGCTTCCTGTGCTTAGGATACATCGCAGTACTATGCTAGCTGGCCATTTAAAATAGCAAAAACACCAATGAAAAGTGAAAAAAATAAGAGATGTGTGGCGCTAGATAGATCATACAAAGGGCACCTGTTTACAGTATGAGAGCTGAAACAAGAAAGCAGAGTGTCCTTTTGTTTGACCTCAGCTGGGAACATGTGCATTGGGTGACTCAAATTTTTTCCTTCTCTACACATATCCACAAATGACTGCAAAAATGCTGCAGGTATTGATTTGGAGTTATAAATAAATTTTAGTGAGTCGGCAGATTTTCTAGTGAAGAATCCATGAGTAATGAGGATCAGCTGTATTCCTTTACAAGACATTAGCCAGAACTGGGTAACATGGTCCGTTCTCAGAACAACTAGTGTCCATGGGCATAAGATTTTTACTAGTTTGGACCAGTGATGATTTATCCCCCTGGAGTTGGCAACTTGCATGCTCTGAAATCAAAAGATCTCTTGTATTTCAACAAATCACAGTTCCCGTGGCAGGGAAGAGTCAAGTGGTTGTTGGGTAAGCAATGGACAGTCTCTGCTATATGCCCAAACAAGTGCTTGGCATCTGGAAGGGACCCAGTACATTTTTGCTGAAGAAGGAATTGGTGGATGAATGACAGGGTCAGTTTTGAAAACAACCTTTAATATCTCTCATACCTCAAAGATTTTTCCATTTGCATCTGGAATTTTTATTTACTTATTTTTAAAATTTTTATTTACTTTATTTTACTTTACAATACTGTATTGGTTTTGCCATACATTGACATGAATCCACCACAGGTGTACATGCGTTCCCAAACATGAACCCCCCTCCCACCTCCCTCCCCATAACATCTCTCTGGGTCATCCCTGTGCACCAGCCCCAAGCATGCTGTATCCTGCATCGGACATAGACTGGCGATTCGATTCTTACATGATAGTATACATGTTTCAATGCCATTCTCCCAAATCATCCCACCCTCTCCCTCTCCCACAGAGTCCAAAAGTCCGCTATAAACATCTGTGTCTTTTTTGCTGTCTTGCATACAGGGTCATCATTGCCATCTTTCTAAATTCCATATATATGTGTTAGTATGCTGTATTGGTGTTTTTCTTTCTGGCTTACTTCACTCTGTATAATCGGCTCCAGTTTCATCCATCTCATCAGAACTGATTCAAATGTATTCTTTTTAATGGCTGAGTAATACTCCATTGTGTATATGTACCACAGCTTTCTTATCCATTCATCTGCTGATGGACATCTAGGTTGTTTCCATGTCCTGGCTATTATAAACAGTGCTGCGATGAACATTGGGGTACATGTGTCTCTTTCAATTCTGGTTTCCTCGGTGTGTATGCCCAGCAGTGGGATTGCTGGGTCATAAGGCAGTTCTATTTGCAATTTTTTAAGGAATCTCCACACTGTTCTCCATAGTGGCTGTACTAGTTTGCATTCCCACCAACAGTGTAAGAGGGTTCCCTTTTCTCCACACCCTCTCCAGCATTTATTGCTTGCAGATTTTTGGATTGCAGACATTCTGACTGGTGTGAAGTGGTACCTCATTGTGGTTTTGATTTGCATTTCTCTAATAATGAGTGATGTTGAACATCTTTTCATGTGTTTGTTAGCCATCCGTATGTCTTCTTTGGAGAAATGTCTATTTAGTTCTTTGGCCCATTTTTTGATTGGGTCGTTTATTTTTCTGGAATTGAGCTGCATAAGTTGCTTGTATATTTTTGAGATTAGTTGTTTGTCAGTTGCTTCATTTGCTATTATTTTCTCCCACTCAGAAGGCTGTCTTTTCACCTTGCTTATATTTTCCTTTGTTGTGCAGAAGCTTTTAATTATAATTAGATCACATTTGTTTACTTTTGCTTTTATTTCCAGAATTCTGGGAGGTCGATCATAGAGGATCCTGCTGTGATTTATGTCTGAGAGTGTTTTGCCTATGTTCTCCTCTAGGAGTTTTATAGTTTCTGGTCTTACATTTAGATCTTTAATCCATTTTGAGTTTATTTTTGTGTTTGGTGTTAGAAAGTGATCTAGTTTCATTCTTTTACAAGCGGTTGACCAGTTTCCCCAGCACCACTTGTTAAAGAGATTGTCTTTACTCCATTGTATATTCTTGCCTCCTTTGTCAAAGATAAGGTGTCCATATGTGTGTGGATTTATCTCTGGGAATTTTTAAAAAAGTGGTATTTTGACTACCTAACTCCAAGTCAAAGTGAAAGATAATGTAAGAGAATAAAGAAATTTTACTTTATATGGATTAACTTCAAGTTGAATAAATCAGCAAATTCTTAGTTGCAGCAGATGAGATCTAGTTTCCTGACCAGGGATCGAACCTGGACCCCCTGCATTGGGAACACAGAGTCATAGCCACTGGACCAACAGGGAAGTCCAAATAAGTCAGAGAAAATAATAAGAAATGAAGCATCAGTTGAAACTTGTGTTCAGAAAATGACTGAGTAGCCCAAATTTCATTTGATCGAACTTAAAAAAATTTTTTTTCATATTGTTCCATTTTAGAAATGATTGTTTTTATATGTTGAAAGATATTAACTCTAGAAAATGTTTTAAAATATGCTATGATAATATAGATATCATTATTTTAAATTATCAGGTTCTCATATAGTATCTGAGTAAAAATATTTTACTTTTTAATACTACCATTTGTACCAAACACCAGTTAAAAATAAAATCAATTAATAAAATATAATTTCATTTACATTTTGTTTAAACAAAGTATACATTTGTGTTTACTATTCCCAACATGGTAATAAATTGTAATTCAAATTCAGTCTCTTTCTCTGTGTCCTGCCTTAGACCAAGAACAATTTAAAGTCATTAAATAGTAGTACATATTTGCTTTTCATTATTATGCTTATTTGGTTATAGAAGTAAAATAATACTATTATATAAAATCGGAAAAGAGGGAAAAAAGGGAAAATCATCTCAATTTGTATCACTCAAAGAAAAATTTAAACAATTTGGTCTATTTCTCCTGGTGGCTCAGATGGTAAAGCGTCTGTCTACAATGTGGGAGACCCGGGTTCGATCCCTGGGTCAGGAAGATTCCCTGAAGAAGGAAATGGCAATCCACTCCAGTACTATTGCCTGGAAAATCCCATGGACAGAGGAGCCTGGTAGGCTACAGTCCGTGGGGTCACAAAGAGTTGGACACGACTGAGCGACTTCACTTCACTTCTCCCCCCCAGACCACATTTCAAGAACTTAATTTCATAAAGTATGTGTAATGTGAAAAATCTGTTCAACTTTCTAGGTAGCCTTTATTATTATTATCATAGATTAGAATAACTTACAACTTTAAGGACAGAATTATATTTATTACTATCATTTGTAGAGCAATAAATGAAGCAGCTAGGATTAAAGTTTGCTTCTTCTGGAACTTTTTATGCTCGGTTTACCTTCTCTATTCCATACCTGCTTGCATACTGAGCTGGAGTCCAAATTTCAGGGCAAATGAAATTGTCTTCTTGTACATTTTTAACTTCCATTTTGGTCCGTTGTCATAGCTTCTCCTGTCTTTTCTCTCTAGACCTTTCTTCATGTTGAACACTCTGGTAGTTCTCTCCCCTTCCTATACCTTCTTGAAACAAAATTTCTATTCCTAGAAATCTCAACTAAGTGTTTAGAGAAAAATAATATGATTATCTGATTAAGGTAATTCATTCAGTTCAGTTCAGTTGCTCAGTCGTGTCCGACTCTTTGCAACCCCATGAATCGCAGCATACCAGGCCTCCCTGTCCATCACCAACTCCCGGAGTTCACTCAGACTCGCATCCATCGAGTCAATGATGCCATCCAACCATCTCATCCTTTGTTGTCCCCTTCTCCTCTTGCCCCCAATCCCTCCCAGCATCAGGGTCTTTTCCAGTGAGTCAACTCTTCATACTGAGTTGCAAGTAAATTGTAGTCATAAGTCTTTTGCAGCGATGTGTACATTTTGTCACAAGCTGCTATCAAGCTCAGAAAGGTTTTTGATAAGTATAATGTGAGTGTAATACTGTGGGACCGTGAGAGAATCGTGTATAGGCATAGCACCTACTCACTGTAAGAGGGCCACACGGGCATGAAAACCCTTACAAACCACTCCTGTTAACTCTCATTAGCTGGCTATCAGCTGATGATCATTCTCTTTGTAAATATCTTGGGAATTAATAATTGTAATGAATTCACTGGTGAAACATTTAATTCTGTGTCTCCTATGGGCTTGTCTTTTAAGGTTTCTTTGGGACTAGGTCAGTACAGTGTTTTTTGTGTTTTTTTTAATAAACATAAAAGGCCACTTTATTCAAAATTGAGAATGAGTTATTTGAGATTTCATTATTGCTTACTTCCAAGAGGACTTGAGGAAATTTAAGGTTAAAAGTTAAGCAAAGTAATGTACTTAATTATGAAAGAGGAAAATTTTAAAGTAGCTAGAAGGAGAAAATGGTCTCTAGGCCTCTGAAATGAACAGATTAATATGATTAGATGGTGAATTTGACTTTTGGATTTCTCACTATTGGAGTTAAAATGGAAATATGCTGCTGTTTTATTTTTTAACTAGAGGAAGCATGATTGATGATTCATTCATACTGATAAAGTGTACTCTGAATTTGAAACCAAGATGAACATCTTTTGCCATTTTGAAGGCTTAGGTTATAGTATATTAATGAAAATATTGACCAGATTTTCTTGTACCTTCTTTGAAATTTTACCTATGGTACTTTTATTTTTATGATTATGCAGTATGATATTTATAATAGCAATACTTATATATTTAAAGCATTTCTGATTTCAGTCTTTAGGCAAAAGCATTTTTTTCCTTCATCCTGATTTAAAACTATTTTAGATTTTAAGATGACTTAGGGAAATTGAATGTATTAATGTCTCTTAGACTTGTCAGAATACACACTGAGGAAACCAGAATTGAAAGAGACACGTGTTCCCCAATGTTCATCACAGCAATGTTTATAATAGCCAGGACATGGAAGCAACCTAGATGTTCATCCGCAGACAAATGGATAAGAAAGCTGTGGTACATATACACAATGGAGTATTACTCAGCCATTAAAAAGGATACATTTGAATCAATTCTAATGAGGTGGATGAAACTGGAGCCTATTATACAGAGTGAAGTAAGCCAGAAAGAAAAACACCAATACAGTATACTAACACATATATATGGAATTTAGAAAAATGTTAATGATAACCCTGTATGCGAGATAGCAAAAGAGACACAGATGTATAGAACAGACCTTTGGACTCTGTGGGAGAGGGCGAGGGTGGAATGATTTGGGAGAATGGCATTGAAACATGTATACTATCATGTAAGAAACGAATTGCCAGTCTAGGTTCGTACAGGATACAGGATGCTTGGGGCTGGTGCACTGGGATGACCCAGAGAGATGATATGGGGAGGGAGGTGGGAGGGGGGTTCAGGATTGGGAACTCATGTACACCCGTGGTAGATTCATATCAATGTATGGCAAAACCAATACAGTATTGTAAAGTAAAATAAAGTTAAAAAAAAAAAAGAATTGTATTACTTGACTAGGGCAAAGAGATTTCCTATTTAGCAACACAGATGCTGTCACTGGAACAAATCCCTCTGCAACAATTCATTTTGGTCACAGCTTTCTTCATGTATGTGTCCTCTGCCTAAAACACATCTTTAAGTCTCCAGATTTCAATTCTTAGCTGTTGGAATGACCCATAGTTCAGCTCACAGTATCCAGTTTTATAGGGAAACATATAATGAGAGTTTAAATCTGTACTCTTGCGAAAATGTTAATTCCTCCTTAACCTATAATAGATATTACTTTGCATAAAGCAAACAGAATTTTAGGAGCTGTCATTGCCTTTTAATATTATTGAAGATATAACAGCCTTCTCTGATTTTAATTTCCACAAATGAAACTTTCGTAAAACATTTTTTCCTTCTTGAATCAGACCACTTTGATATTAGTCATTCTGATCAAGTTAAGAACAGTAACAATACAGACTTCGGTGAATGTAACTTGAGTGCTGAAACGCTTATGATGCGAGTCAAATTTTGAAACTAGAGGCAAGTATTTTGGGTACATGTGGGTTTCAGAAAAATGGCGAATTGTCTGTGTGCTTGAAAGAGATGATCAGATTTGTGGCGTTTGTGGATTTTGCCTTTTTAGCAACCGTGGAAGGGGCGTGGGATTTTCACACATGGCATAGAAATAGGCAAAATTATCTCGAGACTTTGAAAGTATACTCGAAAGCCTCAGTTTTCACTCTACGCTTCTATGCTTTGTTAGCAGACACTTTATGTAAGTTATCTGGTGTAGCCTACCCCACAGTCTTATGAATAATCACTTGTTGTCACTTTACAGAGCAGAAAATCGAGGCTAACGGGATACAAAGTTACACTCTCGGTAGGCTGTGGGCTTAGTGTCTCAGTCCTTTCCAGCTGCTCTAAGAAAATGTCACAGACTGGGTAGTTTATAAACAACTGAAAATTTTCCCCACAGTTCTGGAAGCCAAGATCAAGGTGCCAGCAGGTCACATTCTGGTAAGGGCCCTCTTCCTAGCTCATAGCTGGCACCGTCTCACTTTGTCCTCACGTAGTGGAAGGGATAAGGGATCTATCTCTCTGGGGTCTCTCTTATAAAAACGCTAATCCCTTCATCAGCATCTTACAGTGGAGTACAGGTCTTTGGTCTCCTTAGGTAGATTTGTTCCTAGGTATTTTATTCTTCTGATGCGATGGTAAATGGAAGTGTTTCTTGAATTGCTTTTTCTGATATTTCGTTGTTAGTGTATAGAAATGCAACAGATCTCTGTGTGTTAATTTTGTAACCTGCAACTTTTCCAAATTCATTGGTGGTTCTAGTAGTTTTCTGGTAGCATCTTTAGGATCTTCTGTGTATATTATCATGCCATCTGTGAACAGCGACAGTTTAGCGTCTTCCTTTCCAATTTGGACTCCTTTACTCCTTTTTTCCTCTGATTGCTGTAGCTAGGACTTCCAAAACTATGTTTAAAAACGTGGTGAGAGTGGACATCCTTGTCTTGATCCAGATGTTAGAGGGAGAACTTTAGGAGACCAAAGACAGTGAAAAAAGGAAGTTCTCGAGTAAGATGGTCAGGCTCTCTTGACTAACCTGTCTCAAATACTTTGCTGTGCTTTTCTCTAAGAGCTAATGTGGGTTTAAGTTACTTGTATTTCTCCGAGGATGTGATGGTGCCTGTGAATCACAGATTCATTTTTCCTGAAATATCAACCATTACATTTTCTTGTTTTGTACTGTAAATATTAGAAATAAGAAATAAAGTGATAGGGACTATAGAAAAAGGAATCCAAACTGATTCTATTTTCCTGTGATATAAATCTATATTATTTTGATCAACTCTGCTGTTTTGTATGAAAAACCATTGGATAGTTAGGTGGATGGTGGGTATGAATCTCTTTAATTTTTAAAAAGGCCTTTGGGCCCAAACCAGCACAATTACCATTTCCAAACAAAAATGGAGTATCCTTTTAATGTGTTATTATAAATATTTATGTCTAAAGGAGTTCTTTTTGTTTACCATTTTCCAGTGTATTTTATTTGGCCAGAGTAGATGTTACATTATCCTTGAAGATAATGCCATGATTTTATTTGGGATAATCTCTTTTTCATACTGTAGAATTTCTTTTGCTTTAGAAATTTCCAGGGAGAAGCATCCAAAAACTTGGTAAAGTGGCATTAACGTTTCTAATGAATTCTGTGACTTCAAAGAAGTTTACAAACATAAAAATTCTGTAAATAAATATTTCTGTGGTATTTTTGTTTTAAAAATTGTACTTAGACTTCCTTCACTTATTTATTTTGGCTTTCTCCATTTAAAAACAGATGGAGAGTTTTTATTCTTTATTCTTAAGAGTTTCTTCATGACATTCACTATTTCTCATACAGCATAGAGCACCTTGGGTCTTAATTATATAAAAAATACTTTCATAGGAATTCTATTCAGAGAATCTTTCTTAAAACTTGTATAAAAGCCTAGTGTACTAAATCAGACATGCCATTAGTCAATACTCTTTAGCAACTGTAAGAGGTACAGGCTTTATTCCATGTGCTCTGGTCTTTTTCTTAGCTCAGACTTCTTCCCAAAGAAATCAGCTTCAAACTACATTTCCACAGTGATCAGCCACAAATTAAAATTCAGTCCTTGAGATACTCAGTGTGCAGAAGATCCCTGGGTAGGGATCTTCACTGTGAATAAGGAGGCTGCACAGGCACACAGTAGGCTCTGTGTTGCTTCTGATCATACTGGGCTCTGCTCCATCCAGATGAGTGTGCTTCAGCAGGTAGGAGGGTCATCTGGCTTTTCTGTGGTGTCCGGGCCTTTGCCTGTAGCTGATTGGTCAGTGGTGAGCCAGTTACCTTCCATAGTGAGAATGGGCTTTCGAGAAGACATTCACCTGCTAGGCATACTGGGAGACTTCTAGGAGATCAAGGCGTATTACTAGGGAAAACCCTGTGTAATAAATACATTACCTATGAATGTGTTGTAGCTGCACTCTTTTTTTGTCCTCTAGAGGAAGTTTAAAATGGATTCTGTAGGTGCCCGGGCTGGGTGAAATTTGGCAGTCAGTGGAGTTTGTTCATTTTTTAAAATATCCTTTCCAGGGAACTTCTTTCTACCTGGCAACTGCCTATATTATTTTAGGGCAGTTTCTGAATAGTAAGGATGCTTCCCCCCCTCAGATAGCCAAGAAGGACAGATGTTCCCTTAAACAAGTAGTCTATTGTTGGTATTTAAGGGAACTATTTAATTCCCTTTCTTTGATTTCTTTTATAAACATTTTTATTAGAGTACAGTTGATTTACAATGTTGTGTTGGTTTCAGGTGTATAGCAAAATGAATGTTTTACATATACATGTATTCACTCTTTTTTAGATGCTCTTCCCATATAGACTATTACAGAGTATTGAGTCGAGTTCCCAGAGCTATATGCTATAAAGAGCAATATTTTATAGGAACCTGAAATGTCAGGTCCATGAATCAAGGCAAATTGGAAGTGGTCAAACAGGAGATGGGAAGAGTGAACATCGACATTTTAGGAATCAGCAAACTAAAATGGACTGGAATGTGTGAATATAATTCAGATGACCGTTATCTACTGGTGTGGGCAAGAATCCATTAGGTGAAATGGAGTAGCGATCACAGTCAACAAAAGAGTCTCAAATGCAGTTCAGTTCAGTTCAGTTGCTCAGTTGTATCTGACTCTTTGAGACCCCATGAACCGCAGCATGCCAGGCCTCCGTGTCCATCACCAACTCCCAGAGTCCACGCACACCCATGTGCTTTGAGTTGGTGATGCCATCCAACCATCTCATCCTCTGTTGTCCCCTTCTCCTCCTGCCCTCAATCTTTCCCAGAATCAGGGTCTTTTCAAATGAGTCAGCTCTTCACATCAGGTAGCCAAAGTATTGGAGTTTCAGCTTCAAGATCAGTCCTACCAAGGAACACCCAGGACTGATCTCCTTTAGGATGGACTTGTTGGATCTCCTTGCAGTCCAAGGGACTCTCAAGAGTCTTCTCCAACACCACAGTTCAAAAGCATCAATTCTTCGGTGCTCAATTTTCTTTATAGTCCAACTGTCACATCCATACGTGACCACTGGAAAAACCATAGCCTTGACTAGATGGACCTTTGTTGGCAAAGTAATGTCTCTGCTTTTTATATGCTGTCTATTGGTCATAACTCTCCTGCCAAGGAGTAAGCATCTTTTAATTTCATGGCTGTAATCACAATCTGCAGTGATTTTGGAGCCCAGAAAAATAAAGTCAGCCACTGTTTCCACTGTTTCCCCATCTATTTCCCATGAAGTGATGGGACCGGATACCATGATCTTAGTTTTCTGAATGTTAACTTTTAAGCCAACTTTTTCTTTCTCCTCTTTCACTTTCATGAAGAGGCTCTTGGATGCAATCTCAAAAATGACAGAATGATCTCTGTTCTTTTCCCAGGCAAACCATTCAACATTACGGTTATCCAAGTCTATGCCCCAACCAGTAATGCTGACGAAGCTAAAGTTGAATGATTCTGTGAAGACCTACAAGGCCTTCTAGATGTAGCACACAAAAAAGATGTCCTTTTCATTATAGGGGAGTGGAATGCAAAAATAGGAAGTGAAGAAATACCTGGAGTAACAGGCAAATTTGGCCTTGGAGTACAGAAGAAACAGGGCAAAGACTAGTAGAGTTTTGCCAAAAGAACGCACTGGTCATAACAAACATCCTCTTCCAACGACACAAGAGAAGACTCTGCACATGGACACCACCAGATGGTCAATAGTGAAATCAAACTGATTATATTCTTTGCAGCCAAAGATGGAGAAGCTCTATACAGTCAGCAAACACAAGACTGGGAGCTGACCATGGCTCAGATCATGAACTCCTTGTTGCCAAATTCAGACAAATTGAAAAGTAGGGGAAACCTCTAGACCATTCAGGTATGACCTAAATCAAATCCCTTACTATTATACAGTGGAAGTGACAAATAGATTCAAGGGCTCAAAGAACTATGGACTTAAGTTCGTGACATTTTACAGGAGGCAGTGATCAAGACTATCCCCAAGAAGAAGAAATGCAAAAAGGCAAAATGGTTGTCTGAGGAGGGCTTACAAATAGCTAAGAAAAGAAGAGAAGCAAAAGGCACTGGAGAAAAGGAAAGAATACCCATTTGAATGCAGAGTTCCAAAGAATAGCAAGGAGGGATAAGAAAGCCTTCCTCAGTGATCAGTGCAAAGAAATAGAGGAAAACAACAGAATGGGAAAGACTAGAGATCACTTCAAGAAAATTAAAAGTTCCAAGGGAACTTTTCATGCAAAGATGGGCTCAATTAAGGACAGAACTGGTATGCACCTAACAGAAGCAGAAGATGTTAAGAAGAGGTGACATGAATACATAGAAGAACTATACAGAAAAGATCTTTTCAGCCCAGAGAATCTCACGATGGTGTGATCACTTACCTAGAGCCAGACATCCTGGAATATGAAGTCAAGTGGGCTTTAGGAAGCTTCACTACGAACAAGGCTAGTGGAGGTGATGGAATCCCCGTTGAGCTATTTCAAATCCTAAAAGATGAGGCCATGAAAGTGGTGCACTCAATATGCCAGCAAAGTTGGAAAACTCAGCAGTGGCCACAGGACTGGAAAAGGTCAGTTTTCATTCCAATCCTAAAGAAGGGCAATGCCAAAGAATGCTCAAACTATCATACAGTTGCACTCGTCTCACACACTAGCAAAGTAATGCTCAAAATTCTCCACGCCAGGCTTCAGCAATATGTGAACTGTGAAATTCTAGATGTTCAAGCTGGATTTAGAAAAGGCAGAGGAACCAGAGATCAAATTGTCAACATCTGCTGGATCATCATAAAAGCAAGAGAGTTCCAGAAAAACATCTACTTCTGCTTTATTGACTATGCCAAAGCCTTTGACTGTGTGGATCACAACAAGCTATGGAAAATTCTTAAAGAGATGAGAATACCTTACTACCTTACCTGCCTCCTGATAAATCTGTATGCAGGTCAGGAAGCAACAGTTAAAACTGGATATGGAACAACAGACTGGTTCCAAGTCAGGAAAGGAGTACATCAGGGCTGTATATTGTCACCCTGCTTATTTAACTTATATGCAGAGTACATCATGAGAGATGCTGTGCTGGATGAAGCAAAAGCTGGAATCAACATTGCCGGGAGAAGTATCAATAATGTCAGATACACAAAGGATACCACACTTAGAGCAGAAAGCAAAGAACTAAAGAGCCTCTTGATGAAAGTGAAAGAGAAGAATGAAAAAGTTGGCTTAAATCTCAACATTCAGAAAACTAAGATCATGGCGTCTGGTCCTATCACTTCCTGGCAAATAGATGGGGAAACAGTGGAAACAGTGAGAGACTTTGTTTTCTTGGGCTCCAAAATCACTGCAGATGGTGACTGCAGCCATGAAATTAGAAGATGCTTGTTCCTTGGAAGAAAGTTATGACCAACCTAGACAGCATATTAAAAAGCAGAGACATTACTTTTCCAACAAAGGTCCCTCTAGTCCAAGCTATGGTTTTTCCCATTCATGTATGAATGTGAGAGTTGGACTATAAAGAAAGCTGAGCACCAAAGAATTGATGCTTTTGAACTGTGGTATTGGAGAAGAGTCTTGAGAGTCCCCTGGACAGAAAGGAGATCCAAACAGTCGACCTTCTTCCTAAAGGAAATCAGTCCTGAATATTCATTGGAAGGACTGATGTTGAAGCTGAAACTCCATACTTTGGCCACCTGTTGAGAAGACCTCATGAGAAATGCTGGACTGAAAGAAACACAGCTGGAATCAAGATTGCCGGGAGAAATATCAGTCACCTCAGATATGCAGATGACACCACCCTTATGGCAGAAAGTGAAGAGGAACTAAAAAGCCTCTCGATGAAAGTGAAAGAGGAGAGTGAAAAAGTTGGCTTAAAGCTCAACATTCAGAAAACAAAGATCGTGGCATCCGGTCCCATCGCTTCATGGAAATAGGTGGGGAAACAGTGGAAACACTGTCAGACTTTATTTTTTGGGGGCTTCAAAATCACTGCAGATGGTGACTGTAGCCATGAAATTAAAAGATGCTTACTCCTTCGAAGAAAAGTTTTGACCAACATAGATAGCGTATTCAAAAGCAGAGAGATTACTTTGCCGACTAAGGTCCGTCTAGTCAAGGCTATGGTTTTTCCTGTGGTCATGTATGGATGTGAGAGTTGGACTGTGAAGAAAGCTGAGCACCGAAGAATTGATGCTTTTGAACTGTGGTGTTGGAGAAGACTCTTGAGAGTCCCTTGGACTGCAAGGAGATCCAACCAGTCCATTCTGAAGGAGATCAGCCCTGGGATTTCTTTGGAAGGAATGATGCTTAAGCTGAAACTCCAGAACTTGGCCACCTCATGCGAAGAGTTGACTCATTGGAAAAGACTTTGATGCTGGGAGGGATTGGAGGCAGGGGGAGAAGGGGACGACAAAGGATGAGATGGCTGGATGGCATCACTGACTCGATGGATGTGAGTCTGAGTGAACTCCGGGAGTTGGTGATGGACAGGGAGGCCTGGCGTTCTGCGATTCATGGGGTCGCAAAGAGTTGGACACGACTGAGCGACTGAACTGAACTGAACTGAACTGATGCTGGAAAAGATTGAAGGCAGGAGAAGAGGGGGATGACAGAGGATGAGATGGTTGGATGGAATCGCCGACTCAATGAATATGAGTTTGAGTAAACTCCGGGAGTTGTTGATGGACAGGGAGGCCTGGCGTTCTGCAGTCCACTGGATCGCAAAGAGTCAGACATGACTGAGTGACTGAATTGAAATTAGCACAGTCAAAGGCTTTAGCATAGTCAATGAAAGAGAAGTAGAATTTTTTTCTGGAATTCATTTGCTTTCTCTATGATCCAACAACTGTTGGCAGTTTGATCTCTGGTTCCTCTGCTCTTTGTAGACCTAGCTTGTACATCTGGAAGTTCTTGTTTCAAGTACTGTTGAATGGTTGAAAAGAGAAGTGAGTGCAGTTTTTCATTAGTTTGTACATTCTTCAGTTCTGCCCTTCTTGGAAATTGGGATGAAGGTTGACGGCTTCCAGTCCTGTGGCCACTGCTGGGTTTTTCAAATTTGGTGACCTTTTAAGTGCCATGCTTAGTCACTCAGTGTCTAAGTTGGATTGTAGCCCAACCTCTGTCCCTGGTGATTCTCCAGGCAAGAATACTAGAGTAGGTTGCCATGCCCTCCTCCAGGGCGTCTTCTCAGCCTAGTGATTGAACCCAGAGCTCCTGCATTGCAGGCAGACTGTACCATCTGAGCCAACAGGGAAGCCCACTTTTATAGCATCATCGTTTAGGATTTTAAATAGCTGTGCTGGAATTTGATCACCTCCACTAGCTTTATTGGCAGCAGTGCTGCCTAAGGCCCACTTGAGTTCACACTCCAGCATGTCTGTCTCTAGGTGAGTGACCAAACTGGGTCATTAATATCTTTTTTGTACATTTTTTCTGTGTATTCTTGCCGTCTCTTCTTGATCTATTCTGCTTCTATTCGTTCTTTACTATTTTGTCCTTTATTGTGCCCATCTTTGCATAACATGTTCCTTTGATATCTCCAGTTTTCTTGAAGAAATCTCTAATCTTTCCCCTTCTGTTGCTTTCTTCCATTTCTTTGCATTGTTCATTGAAGAAGGCCTTCTTGGCTCTACTTGCTATTCTCTGAAACTCTGTCTACATTCGGTTGCGTATATCTTTCCCTTTCTCACTTGCTTTTCACTTCTCTTCTTTCCTCAGCTATTTGTAAAGCCTCCTCAGACAACCGCTTTGCCTTCTTGCATTGCTTTTTCTTTGAGAGGGTTTTGGTCAGTGCCTCCTGTACAATATTACAAACCTCTCTCTATAGTTCTTCAGGCACTCTTTTATCAGATCTAATCCCTTGAATCCATTCATCACCTCCACTGTATAATCATTGGGGATTTTATTTATGTCATACCTGACTGGCCTAGTTGTTTTCCCTGTTTTCTTTAGTTTAAGCCTGAATTCTTTAGCTGGAAACTGACCACAGTCAGCTCCAGGTCTTGTTTTTGCTGACTGAGTAGTGCTTCTCCATCTTCAACTGCAAAAAAATATAATCCATTTGGTTTCTTTATTGACCCTTTGGTGATGTCCATGTGTAGAATTGTCTCTTGTGTTGTTGAAAAAGGGTGTTTGTTATGACTCTTCACAGAATTCTCTTGGCGTTTGACCTGCTTCATTTTGTACTCCAAGGCCAAACTTGCCTGTTACTCCAGGTATCTCTTGATTTTCTGCTTTTGCATTCTAATCACCTATGATGAAAAGGACATCATTTTTTGGTGTTAATTCTAGGATGTCTTCTATGTCTTCATAGAACTGATCAACTTTAGCTTCTTCGACATTAGTCGTTGAGGCATAGACTTGGTTTATTGTGATGTTGAATGGTTTGACTTGGAAACGAACCGAGATCATCCAGTTTTTTATTTATTTTGGGGGTTGCACCCAAGTACTGCATTTCGTATTCTTGATTTTGTATTGTTGGTTATGAGGGCTAGTCCATTTATTCTATGTGATTCTTGACCACAGTAGTAGATACAGTGGTTATCTGAATTAAGTTCACCCTTCATGGATCACTGCCTTGCCATGATGATGAGCTTGCATAACTCAGTGAAGCTATGAGCCATGCCTTGTAGGGCCACCCAAGATGGACAGGTCATAGTGGATAGTTAGGAGAAAACGTGGTCCACTGGAGGAAAGAATGGCAAGCCACTCTAGTATTCCTGCTGCAAAAACCCCATTAACTGTGTAAAAAGGCAAAAAGATATGACACAAAAAGATGAGCCCCCCCACGTTGGATGGTGTCCAATATGCTACTGGGGAAGAATGGAGGACAATTACTAGTAACTCTGGAAATAACGAAATGGCTCGGCCAAAGCAGAAATGAGGCTTAGTTGCGGATGTGTCTGGTGATGAAAGTAAAATCTGATGCTGTAAAAAACAGTGTTGTGTAGGAACCTGGAATGTTAGGTCCATGAATCAAGGTTAATTGGACATGGCCACACAGGAGATGGCAAGAGTACACATCGATATCTTAGGAGTCAGTGAACTAAAATGAATGAGAATGGGTGAATTTAATTCAGATCCTTATTAGTTATCTACTTTTTATATAGTAGTGTATATTTGTCAATCTCAGTCTTCCAATTTATTTCTTTTATTTCTTAGAGACACCGGTTTCCTCAATATCCACATACAGCTGACCCTTGAATAACGCAGGTTTAAACTGCACAGGTCCATTCATATGCAGAGTTTTTTTTTTTTTTTTCCTTCACAAAATATAATCTACAGTGTTACATGGTCTGAGTTTGGTTGAATCATTGATAGAGAACCTTGGATACATGGGCCACACTATAAAGTTACAAACAGATTTTTGCCTACATGCAGGGCCAACACCCCTACGTCCTGCATTGTTTAGGAGTCGACAGTATAAATTTTTAACTTGTATACTAGAAGAACAATTAATTTTGCCTTACTTTTATTTCTTTTCCATACTTCAGTTGCATAGGCTATTGGAAAAACTAATTATGAGCCAACTTTTACTTGGAAGAGAGGACTTCACTTATGCTCCATGAATCACCTTCTCTGGGGCACTGAGGAAGCTGAGAAGTTTCTCTGAGTTGACTTTGTGTTCAATAACATATCTGAGTTTATATGAACAAGTGATAAGGGATCCCTTTTTCAGTTTTTTGCAGTGGGATCTAAAACTTCCATTTATTTTAGTATACAATAATACATCTTGTCTAGTTTAGAGGTAGCATACTACTATTTGTCTCCTGAGGGGAAGAATAGATAAAAATTAATCACTTTGCTGTTACTGATACATTCCTAACCTATTTCTTTAGATTGTTTTTTATTCAGAAATTCTAGTTCTGGATGCACTCTTGAGATAATCAGTTTGCAAACAGGATGTTCGTATAGTCTGTGAAAGCTGTTTTCCGCTCTTTTCTACTCCTCTGAGATTATCATATTTGGCCTTATAATATGCCCAAATTTTGTCTTCAAATTTATTTTATATTTGTTGATTATACAAGAGGAAGAGAACCAATTAATTTGGAATTAGAAGGAAACTTAACTCATGTTCCTTTGCAGTGCTGGAATTTCCTTTACATCATGTCTGTAAATGTATGTACCAGATTCTCCTTATGTCAAAAGACTGAGAACTCCACTGTCTCGGGGGCATTTCTTCTGAATTTTGAGCTGTTGCCCCCCAAGGTCTTTACCTTTAGACAAAATCTGCCTGTCTCTACCTTCCATTCAGTATTTCTTGTTTTAGCCTCTGGAACTGCATAGAATAGGTGATCCTTTTTATTTAGGGGCTTCTAATTAATTTTGCTTTTTATTTGACCTGTACATTTCTGATTTTTTAAAGAAAAAATATGGGTTTTTCAATTAGAAATGATATGTTGATTTTTAAGAGAAAGAGAATGTTTTCTTGAACTGTCTGGTGGCTGTGTTTCTAATACTTATTTTCCTCTCCCTCTGCTGCCCAAGTGTTTTCTCTGTAGGGAAACCTTCAGTTCCGTTCAGTCGCTCAGTCGTATCCGACTTTGCGACCCCATGAATCGCGGCACACCAGGCCTCCCTGTCCATCACCATCTCCCGGAGTTCACTCAGACTCACATCCATCGAGTCAGTGATGCCATCCAGCCATCTCATCCTCTGTCGTCCCCTTCTCCTCCTGCCCCCAATCCCTCCCAACATCAGAGTCTTTTCCAATGAGTCAACTCTTCGCATGGGGTGGCCAAAGTTCTGGAGTTTCAGCTTTAGCATCATTCCTTCCAAAGAAATCCCAGGGCTGATCTCCTTCAGAATGGACTGGTTGGATCTCCTTGCAGTCCAAGGGACTCTCAAGAGTCTTCTCCAACACCACAGTTCAAAAGCATCAATTCTTCAGCGCTCAGCCTTCTTCACAGTCCAACTCTCACATCCGTACATGACCACAGGAAAAACCATAGCCTTGACTAGACGGACCTTAGTCGGCAAAGTAATGTCTCTCTTCTGAATATGCTATCTAGGTTGGTCATAACTTTTCTTTGAAGGAGTAAGCGTCTTTTAATTTCATGGCTACAGTCACCATCTGCAGTGACTTTGCAGCCCCCAAAAATAAAGTCTGTTACTATTTCTACTGTTTCCCCATCTATTTGCCATGAAGTGATGGGACCAGATGCCATGATCTTTGTTTTCTGAATGTTGAGCTTTAAGCCAACTTTTTCACTCTCCTCTTTCACTTTCATCGAGAGGCTTTTTAGTTCCTCTTCACTTTCTGCCATAAGGGTGGTGTCATCTGCATATCTGAGGTGATTGATATTTCTCCCAGCAATCTTGATTCCAGCTTGTGTTTCTTCCAGTCCAGCGTTTCTCATGATGTACTCTGTATAGAAGTTAAATAAGCAGGGTGACAATATATAGCCTTGATGCACTCCTTTTCATATTTGGAACCAGTCTGTTGTTCCATGTCCAGTTCTAGCTGTTACTTCCTGACCTGCATACAGATTTCTCAAGAGGCAGGTCAGGTGGTCTGGTATACCCATCTCTTTCAGAATTTTTCCACAGTTTATTGTAATCCACATAGTCAAAGGCTTTGGCATAGTCAATAAAGCAGAAATAGATGTTTTTCTGGAAGTCTCTTGCTTTTTCCATGATCCAGCGGATGTTGGCAATTTGGTCTCTGGTTCCTCTGCCTTTTCTAAAACCAGCTTGAACATCAGGCAGTTACTAGTATGCTATTACTCTGAACCTTACCCAACAGAGAAAAGCAGTAACTCTTCAAAGGCTCAGTGGTTCCTCTAATCAAAGACACCTTTTCTCTTGGATTCAGTTGACTTTTTTTTTTTGAAACTTGAGAAGTTAAGTTTATTTATATAGTTATATGATGTGTAAAAATAACCCCAAACATTTAAATAACTCATATTAAAGAAGTTTTCTTTATGCATCAAATGGCAACTAAATTATCGAAGTACTTTGAATCATCTTGCTATTCATTTTGCTGAAAGTCTGTGCTAAAATTCATAAAAGTCTGTAGTTGAAAGCTATGGAGTGGGAAGGTGAGGTTTTAATACCTGCTACCAGGTTCATCACTGACCTTCTGGGTGTTTTGATTCTGCTGGTTATTTTTAAAAATTGAGATGAAACATTTTATATAGTTGGGGATCTTTATTTGCAGGCAGCAGAAATAACCTCTGTACAACTTAGACAAGAAAAAAGGAAACGAGGAGATATCTGAGGAGCCAGGTCTAAGGAAAGCAAGATTCAAAAGCGCCCCAGGGACCTCGTCCTTAGGAGTGTTCTTGCAGAAAGCATTCTCTCCCAATTTTGGTGGCAATTCTCCAGTTGGCTTGACAGACTTTCTGCCGGATATCTTTTGGCAGTTTGGAGCTTCTTCTGTTTTCAAGCCTGTTGGAAGTTGCTTTTGTTTTCTCCCACAAATATACTGATTTATTAAAATCTTGAAGCCTGTAGTATTTTTTTTCTGATAATATTTTTGGTGTTGTTGTACCTTTCCAGGTTGGGGAGTGATGGTTAGTGTTTCCTATTTCCTACTTATTCCGTCTTCATTTTTTTTTTTTTTATGAGGAGCGTAAAACAGAATAAAAAGTTATACCGCTGCAGTCAATGTAAGCATTTAAAGCTATAAATTTTCCTTTAAGTATTACGTTAGGTTACATTTTGAGTTTTTTTAAAATTATTTAGTCTATTTTCTAATTTTCATGACAATTCTCCTTTGATCATTGAATTATATAGAGGTAAGCTTTTAAATTTCCATAAATATGAGATTTTACTTGCTTGATTTTTGATGCTGATTTCTAATCTAATTCTTTTATTGTTAGAGAAAATTTTATATATATATACATATATACATATATATATATACAATATTGATTCTTTGTAATTTTTGAGATTTGCTCTGTGTCCCAGTATGTGGGCATATGTTGTAAAAGGCCAGTGAGTGCCTTAAGAGAGTGTGTGAATACACATGGGTATAAAAAGTGCAAGGGTCTGTATTACATGAAATCAAATAAACTGTAGAGCTCCTTTTTCTTCATCTGCTTTATCTATGACTTCCTGAAAAAGACTTGTTATAGTGATAACTATTATATTGATATACTGTTATGGTACTTAATATATTCCAGGTACTATTTTAAAGGCTTTACTTGTATTAATTTAGTATGTATTCCTCATTTTTATCTTAGATCTATTACTTCTACTTTACATATTTTTAGACTGGGTACCCTTTTTGCTGGGTACTAATACTTGGTGGTTGGAATCTCTTAATCTTTGTGTATTGACTTATTCATCTCTAGTAATATTTTTAACTTTAACGTCTTTTTTTTTTTTTCTGATGCTGATATAGTGACACAGGCTTTTTTCTATTAGTATTAATTAAATTTTAATATTAATGTTACTATTTGCCCATCGTATTCTTCTCATCCCAGATTTGTGGGTTCTTTTATTTGAAGCGTGTCTCATCAGTTGCCCATGGGTGGATTTTGCTTTGATCCAGTTTTGTCTAATAGTGGTAGTGGAGTATGATTCTTGAAATCGAGGACTTTAAGGCCATATTGTTTGGGTTTGGGTTGTTGTTTGGGATATTGATATCTGACAGCTATAATTCTACGCTTGGGGGAAGCAGGTGTTTTGACTTTGCTTTGTTTAGGCCTTTAACCTCTCCTCATGTTATATGCTCCGAATCTCACTCCTGCTCTCCTGTGAATGAGCCACCTGATATATTCATGTTTTGATTCTCTGTGGTTTTTGTTCTTACCCTTTCAGTGTCTCCCTACCGCATTGCACTTTATGGTGTGTTTCCTTAGTCATCTACTTGTTATCTCCTGAAAATGTATTGAAGTAACTCTTAAATGAGCACAATAAAACTGTTTACTTACAGAATTGTCTGAGGTGAGTCAATAGATATACAGAAGTTTGAACCACACCTGGCACATCAGAAGTGCTCAGAAAGATTTCTTGTTGTTTCATCACTGGTATTAGTATTATAGTTTGACTTTTAATGCTCTTGGCCACCTTGAAAGTATCTAGAGTCCTGTCTGTTATTTATCACTATGAATTGCATCATCAGATTTATTGCTTTTATTTTATAATGTGGGCTTCCCTGGTGGCTTAGTGGTAAAGAATCTGCCTTCAGTGCAGGAGCTGCAGGAGGCGGGGGTTTGATCCTGGGTTGGGAAGATCCTGTGGAGAAGGAAATGGCAACCCATTCCAGTATTCTTGCTGGAAGAATCCCATGGGCAGAGGAGCTTGGCAGGCTACAGTCCATAGGGTTGTGGAGAGTCAGACATGACTGAAGTGACTTAGCATGCGTGCACAGTCCTGTCTGTTATTTGTCACTATGAGTCTCATCATCAAATTTATTGTTTCATTTTATAATAAAGTTTTTCTTTGTTTTGACTTTTTTCTTCCTCAGGCAACTAGGGGGACATAACTTTGGTGTATCTCAATTTAGCATGTTGAAAGTAGTAATTGAATTTAATGGAATTAAAACTCATTTCCTAGAAAGAGTATATTACAATTAACCTATATGATAAATTTAAACTTGGACAGTTTTTATATTTGAAAGGCATAGGATACTTTGAGTTAGTTGATAGACTAGATTCTGAATTTCTTATTCAGAGATTAAAAACTCTATTAAAGTGATTTTTTTTTTGCCTAAGTGGGAATCTCTGTATTTTCATTAAATTTATGTTAAAAAGAACATTAGTCATAGGGATTGTTACACAACAATGTTCTTAATGCCACTTAATGAATGTTCTTAATGCCACTAAAACTATGCACTTCACAATAGTTAAAGTGGCACATTTTATGTTACATATATTTTACCATAATTTTTAAAAAAGAATGATAGTTATTTTTAAAAAATCACTAGTCTCACACTGAAAGAAGTTGTTCACCACTGTGGAAATTTAAGTCTCATGGACTATACAGATGGAGTGAGTGGAACATCTTGGTGTCAGCATGCTGACTTACATTTTCTTTCTTTCTTCAGCCATATATGATTCTCATTCGTTTCCTAATGTGAACTTTATTTTTTAACTTTATTTTTATTCTTTAACAGGAAGGAAAAGCTGATGCGATGCTCTCAATGCCGAATCGCCAAATACTGTAGTGCTAAGTGTCAGGTAAGAATTTTGCTGTATATAAGTTCTCTACTCTTAAATTTGTTCTCCGTTATGCCTGTTGAACTATCTGTTTCATCATAATCTTTTATTTATTGTAACATTGTTTTCTTTCAACTTAAAAATCATATATGTATATGGAAAAAATTATATATATATAATATGTAAACTCTATATAGTATATAAATATATACATGTATATGTATGTATATATATGTGTCTGGCTCTTAGTGACCCCATGAACTGTAGCCCACCAGGTTCCTCTGTCCATGGAATTTTCCAGGCAAGAATACTGGAGCAGGTTGCCATGTCTTTCTCCCAACCCAGGGATCTTCCCTGGATCTCTCTGATGCAGGGATCATACCTGCGTCTCTTGCATCTCCTGCATTGGCAGGAAGGTGCTTTACCAGCTGAGCCATCTGCGAAGCTCATATATCATTGAAGAAAAGTTAAATGTTTACTCCTCTCCATCTTCTTGTCCTCTTGACCTCAATCCCATTTCTCAGAGCTGGTAAGTTTCTTGTGTAATTTTGAAGCATTTTTTGTGCAAACACATTCATGTATCTTTACCTTTTGTTTTAAAAAGCAGATACAGGTTATTCTGGCACAGATTCTTGTATACTTTGATTTGTCTTTTCATTTAATAATCTACCTACAATAACTTTTGTTATCATTTCATTTATTCTATTACATGAATGTACCACAATCATAATTTCCCCACTAGTGAATGTATGATTTTTCCCCCAATACTTGGTATTGCCAGTAGTGCTCCAATAAACGTCCTTTTGTGCACATTTTTGCACCCTTGTGCAAATTAATTGTAGGACAAATTTTTCCACATTATATTGATTAGTAAAAGGGTATATGTAGTTTGAATTTTTAAAGATAATGCCTAGTGCCTTTCAAGAGTTTGAGTTAATTTGCAACAACTGACAGTCTATGAGAGTACTGCTGTTCACATCTTTGAAATTCTTTAAAGGATGTATAATTAACATTCAACATGACCTTTTCTTCTAACCTTATGATTAATCATTTAATAAGAAATTTAATTATGCTCTAACGAATTGTGTCATAATAAAAAGTCTTAATTGGAGGTTTTGTGTTTGTGTCACTTATCACCCACCCTCCATCCATACATTTTGTTTCTTATTTTGGTGTGTGTGTGTATGTGTGTGTACCATACATGTATACACACACAAGTGAAAATTCCTCTTTTCCTTCTTTTAAATCTAGGCTGTGCTTATCTGAAGGATTTCTGTTATATCACTTTTTCCTTTGAAAATAATTTCTCCAGCCTACAGATAGAGTGTTCTAAATGGAAAAGAAACCGAAACATACAAAAATTAGAGGACCCATTTTAATAATATTCTGCCATCAGTCCGATGAAATTATCTCAGAGGAAGCACTAAATCTCTCTGGGCCTTAGTTTCCTGTTTTGTCCTGCTACTAAGAGCTCATATGTATTAGCCATCTACTATATGCCGTGCCCTATTGTATTCAATTTATTCTTAACAAGAATCTTCAAAGGACTATTATTATTATGCTTATTTTACTATTAAGGAAACGGAGGTGTAAGAATGGCGAGCAGCCTGCCAAACATTCTACAGCTTGTAGGCTCTGCAGTTTGTTAAATGAATCCAGGTAGTCAGAAGCCAAACTCTTAATGTCTCTTCTAACCCTAAATTTTATTCTTGCTCTAACATTCTGATTAGCTGTAGCTTTCCATTTTCTATTGTAATCTCCTTTTCATTCCTGGCCTTTATTTTATTTTTAATAAGGATGTACATCCTTATGAGTACATCCCCAAGGAATGCAAACAAAAAAAAAAATACAAGAAATAGAAGGTTAGAAATAACATTTTCCCAATAAAAATAAGGAACATGAAAATCAATTGAATGCGCTATACCTCATTTTGTAAACCAAAAATTCTATCAGAATTTTAAAGATGTCAGAGTTGTATAAGATCATCAGCAATAATAGCAACAAAAAGCAAAATATGAAAACAAATCCACCCCTTTTCTGCAAGATAAATTCTGGAAAGACTGTCCGTGGTGATGGTTTAGATATTTTATTCATGTGAAACTGAGCTACATGTTTCAGGGAACTTCAAGTTAAGAAGACTCCATATAGAACCAATGAGTTATCATGTTACTTGATACAGATTTTCTCGCTAAGCTTCCTTTCTGTTCTCAGTGACGTGAACATTTGCTTTTATTTTCCCTTGTTTTCATGAATGTTTTCCCCAGTGCTACTCCCTCCTTTTATAGTACATTCAAGAAACAAAAAAGCAAAACCCATTATCTGGTTAGAATGAGTAGAGGAAGTCTGGTGGGTAGGTTTGTCATTTTGATTCATTATAGTGCGTGTATTTTTACCACATATATTAGCTGTTTACTGTAGCATTAATAATAGTGTCATCGTCAGATACTGTAGAAGGTAATAGGAAAATAGCTAGTAAGATGAAAGATACCATCTATAACACAGTTAGTGCATATGCTTGTGTGTGTGTGTGTGGGGGGGCGGGGGATGGAGTGTGTGCACAAAGGTGGTGTGGGAGTCGGAGAATGGCCGGAACATATGCATTTAAACTGCTCTGTTAAACTCACCCTTAAGGTACAACATTAAACACTGTAATTATTGCGGATACCTTCAAAGGAGCACAAAATTAAACTGACAACTGAACTATGAACTGTAATGAACAAGAGTACTTGGAATGGAAATTGATAGAGAAGATGTGAATTCATAACATAAAATCTATAATACGTTTACCCGAGGGGGACATAACTTTTGTTCACAAGCTTAGCATTTGATGTGTGTGGCCATTGCATCAGTGAGTTGTCTACAGGAGGCTGAGGTGTTACTGGGTGTAATGTCCCCTGAGTCCATAAGAAAGATATCAGTGGCATCAGTTTTCACACCTCATTTTTAAACATAAATGAAACCGGGATGCATTTGCATTATAAAAGTTAGCACACTATAGACTGAAAGTGAAAGTGAAGTCGCTCAGTCGTGTCTGACTCTTTGCGACCCCATGGACTGTAGCCTACCAGGCTTCTTCCTCCATGGGATTCTCCAGGTAAGAGTACTGGAGTGGGTTGCCATGTAAAACGTGTTCTTCCTCCAGTGTTCTTTCCCCATTCCTACTTCTGTTTTTCAGAGGTAATCTCTTTGTGTTTATTTTGTGAGTGGAAGATATACATGAAAACTGTTAGTGTATGTTTCATACATAGTATACACATATATACATATTTACTGCTGTGTCAGAAATGTTTATATTCTTCTGTGTAGGCTCTGTTATGGGGTGTCAGATATTGTAGTAGATGGGCTGTGGCTTATATATGGTATCCAGTTTTATTTCTATATTGGCATAATCAGAATATCACTGATGGTTATGAGTCAAAGAGGAAGAGTAAGCTAAGTTTTCTTACAAAAATTCTCAAAATTTGTAGAGAATTTGTATCAATTCTCAAAAATTGATAGCAAATAAACCAGTTTCAGACAGGTTCACCAGTTATTACTTCATCTCTGTTGGATTTAATTTGATTCACAATATGTACATTTCTAATTGAATTAAGTGCTGAGCAAAATAAGCACTAGGTACCACATCAAACTGCAGTTTATCTACTTTTTAAAAGTACTATATTAGCAGGAAGAGGCTCTATTTTATGTTGGTAATTATAGACCTCTTTAAAAATGTGAATCATATTTTTGAGTTTGCATTTGATGTTTAGTTGTAGAATGATTTGATTCATTTTTGATGAATCCCACATTAGTGAGCACTTAGCAGGGTGATTTAATGAGTTGTCAAACCCAAAATGATAATGAAGAAAGCCGAACTGGGCTTCAGGCTGCTAGGATATGCACTGGGTGCTCTGTAGAGAAGTTGACTTCATGTCTAATTGTGAACAGAAAAAGAATACTGTATAAAGGTTACAATTATTTGATCATGTTTAACTTTAGATTTCTACAGCATTCTGCGGGCTTGAGCTTTTCTTATCTCACTCTATGTTTGCCCGTGGAACGATGCCCTCTACTCCCATGGCTTCAATTGGGATCTCTGTGTTAATTTTTCTCAGAACTCCATCTCCAGCCTCTTCCTTTCTCCTGAGCACCAGACCCACATCTTACGGGCACCTCTGCTTGGTGTCTTAAATCTTGTGTATCTATACCTGAGGGCATTATCTTCCCCCAGACCTGCTTTACTCTGTGTTTTTCTACCTTAGTAAATAATCTCATCAACCACTCAGCAGTCCCAGGTGTAAATGTAAATGTAAATCTCTGATTTACATTCTTCTTGACCCCGCATCCCATCCACCACCATGTTCTGCTTATTCTTCCACCTGAAGGTCTGCATGGGCTCACTTCTCTCTAGCTTCTCTACAACTACTCTTGTGCACGTTACCATGATCTCTTTCCCAAGGTTATCTGCAGTCTTCAATCTGCCAGCTTCTATTTTCTACACAGGAACCAGAGTGATTTTATTTTTTTTCCTAGGGAAAGTGTTAGTTGCTCAATTGTGTCTGACTCTTTGAGACCCCATGGACTGCAGCCTGCCTGGCTCCTCTGTCCATGGAATTCTCTAGGCAAGAATACTGGAGTGGTTAGCCAATCCCTTCTCCAGGGGATCTTCCCGAGCAAGGGATCAAACTGGGGACTCCTGCATTGCAAGCAGGTTCTTCACTCTCTGAGCCACCAGGGAAATGCCAGCATAGTCTCTCACTCACCAGTTTTAGACCCTGGCCCTCCTTTTCCTCAGGATGAAATTCAAACTCAGAGACTTTACCATGTTTTTACTTCAGGGCCTTTGGCTATGTAAGTTCCTGGACCTAGACCAGAAGTCTCCCCCTAGCTACTGAATTTCTATTTATCCTTTAGAACTTGGATTAAATGTCACTCCCTTCTTTCCTAACCCCCTGAAACTAGTTTGCGTTCTTTCTTCATCATACAGAAAACTAATTGTGTTAATTTAGGGGTTAAGTTCCTGTGTCTAGTTAGATGTCAGGCTCCTTGAGGGTGTGCTCTATGCTGCAGATGTAGTATAATTTGTTGAGTGAATGAATAATTGAATGAATACCTTTCATTAGTGACAATTGTTGAATTAGATTTTAAAAATTACAGCATCTCTAAATAACCTGTCTGTAGTAATATTTCTTTCTAATGGAAATATAAATAACATTTAATGCTGTGTTAATTTTAGATATACAACATAATGATTTGATAGGTATATATTTGATAGATCATCACAATAAGTTTAGTTAACATCCATCACCACATGTAATTATCATGCTTTTTATTGTGATGAGAACATTTAAGATTATTCTTTTATCACTTTTAGATATACAATACAGTATTGTTAACTGTAGTCACTATCCTGTACGTTACATCCCAGGAATTATTTAATTCTTATAAAGTGGAAATTTGTATCACTTGACCATCTTTACCTCCTCCCCAGTCTCCTGACTCTGGTAAATACCTACCTATCTGCTTTCTGTATCTGTAAGTTGTTTTTTTTTTTTTTACTCCATGTACAAGTGAGACATAGTAATATTTTTTGATTCACCAGTATAGATATTATCTGTTAACTTTCTGCTCTGATGGACAGGGAAGGTAGCTTACCTTTTCAAGAAGAATAGGTAAGCGTACCTTACCTATGCAAGACGAGAGACAGGCATCTCCTTCCTGTCTCTCTTCTTGCATAGCTATATCAGGATCCTCCATTCTTCCAGAGTTTATCCAACAGATATTCACTGAGTATCTGCTAGCTAGTCACTGTTGTAAATTGGGATTAGGGTGGTGGGCAGTTAGCAGTGAACAAGTAAACAAGGCCCTGTCTTTTATGAAGTTTATAGGGGTGAGGAGACAGTAACAAATGCCGTGATTGTATTAATATCAGTGAGTATGATTTGGCTGAGTATTAACTTGCCATTGCATGGGTGGTTACAAAGGGACTTCCTGTAGAGGTGACATCTGGCCTGGAATCTAAAAGTACCTAGTTTTGGAAACGTCTGGGAACAGATTTCTTTTTTTTAATTAATTTATTTTAATTGGAGGCTAATTACTTTACAATATTGTAGTGGTTTTTGCCATACATTGATATGAATCAGCCATGAGCAGATTTTTTTAATGTAAAAGGAATAGCGAATGTAAAGGCACTGAAGTAGGAAAAAGCTTGTTATCTTAGAGAAATGAAAAGAAGCTGGATGTAAACGGCTTCACAAATTCATATGAAAAAATGAAAACGATCGTTTATACATATATAAAAATAGCCTCCCAACCGCCATTACAAAGGATTTTCAACACCAAGAGGGAACCCTAGTGTACAACTGTGGGCTTTGGGTAGTAATGTTGTGTCAACATAAGTTCATCAGTTTTAACACATGCACCACTGTGATGGGGATGTTGGTAACAGAGGAGGCTATATGTGCCTAGGGGCAGACGATACATGGGAACTTTATGTACTTTCCTCTCAATTTGCTGTGAACTTAAAACTGCTCTAAAAACTAAGATCTTAACAAAATTAATTGTATGGGAAAAAAAGCAGTTGGAGGTGAGACCAGTGAGTTAAGACTTGAAGGACTTGATCATTCATTCATCTATTAATTTACTCAGCAAATAGTAGTGCTGATGGCAGGACTTTTCTTGACTCTGACACTGAATTTTTTTTTTGCCACCTTATTTATTTTTAATTGAAAGATAATTGCTTTACCGAATTTTGTTGTTTTCTGTCAAACATCAGCCATAGGTGTACCCATGTCCCCTCCCTCCAGACTCTCCCTTCCATCTCCCTGACAGAGTATTCTTGAACAAGACGCAGAAAATCCTTGCCTTTATGGAGCTTTCAGTTTCCTTGTGAGACAGATATATAATACTGTCTTATTTTTATGCATAAAATAAAGGGGGTAAGAGAAAATGATAGGGATTGGGAGTCTATTTTGATATAAGTATGTATGTATGTATATACATATACACATATATACATACACCTATCTATATTTGTCTTCTCTCTATATATCTAATATATAATACTGAAAAGAGATATATTCATATATGTCTATAGGGAGATAAATATTTCTCTATCTAAGACCTCTCAGGAGTTGAGTGGAGACCTAAAAGAAGTAATCGAGACATGTGAATATTGGAGAAAGAAATTTCAGGTTGGATGTACATCAAACGTAAAAGCAGGAATAAATATGGTGTGTTCAGTGAAGGACAGGAAGGCCAATATGGTGAACCAGAGTGAACAACAAAGAGAGTTTTATAGGAGATAAGATTAGAGAGAGAGGAGGAGTCAGGTTATGAGGCCGTTGTTTTCTATGGCTAAAAATAAACATTTTGTTTTCTGTGTGATGAGCTGCTACTGTAGGGTTCTGAGAAGCGAATGGGGATTAGTATTATGGTCTGATTGAAATTTTAAAGGAATTTTCTGGCTGCTGTGGGAACAGGTTATAGGAGGCAGGGGTAGAGACAGAGGAACCAATTAGAGGCTTTTCTATAGTTGATTATAGTAGTCTGGTTTCTGTATGATGGTTCATACAGAGTAGTAACAGCAAAGAGAACTGGTTAGATTTGAGATATCTTTTGAAGGACTGACTGAGAACTGACTGAGTTTGCTCATGGATGCTCATTCATTCGTACGTTCATTCAAGTTGAGAACTCAGCATGTCAGGCATTGGTCCAGTCAAGAGCTCTGATGGCTTGGGTTAGAGTGGTAGCGGTAGAGGTGGTAAGAAATCATTGACCTTGAGACATATTTTGCAGGTGTAGCTAAAAGAGTTTGTCGATAGATTAGATGTAAGAGGTTAGACAGAAAGAACAGTCAGACATACAACTTTTAAGTTTTTGGCTGGAGCAACGATGGGTGAATGTGGTGCTAATTAGTGACTTACAGAAATCTTCGTGAAGAACAGGTTCTAAGAGGAGAATTATACACGTTTAGTCTGTACCCATTAAACATCTGCATGGAGGTATTGAATAGGCAACTGGATAGTGTTGCTCAGATTGCGGGGGATTAGACTGTATGAAAAAATTGTAGGGGAAGTGAACATGGGGATGTGGAAGAGAAGAATCAAGAGTGACTCCTTCGCTTTTGGCTTTAAAAATTGGGTAGATGATTCTCTTTACTGACATGGGGAAGCGAGTGTAATAGACCCACTTTTAGGTGGAAAAAAAAATCTGCTCTTGCTGTGTTAGCATTGTGATAACTATTATATGTTTATTAGGTTAAATTCTTTTTCTTGTGTTTGTAACTTTAAATGTTGTGTGCAAGCCCCCATCCATGTTTTATCAATTCTAAACAGTATCTCTTGATTCCCTGCGTTAAAGGTGAAGATACTAATATTCCCACTCTCTCCTCGTCTCTGTCACTCCATTTTCCACAGTTTGCTAGTTGTGCCTTTGCTTTTATGTTTTCAAGGTTAATGATAATTGGATGCTGTTCTGGAACCCGAAGTTTAAATTTAAGCGTTAATTTTAAAAATTCAAAATCAATAAAAAGTTACAGATAAGTGATTTCAAAATATCACTTTCTAGATTTAGATTCAGTGCAATGCTACTCAAAGTCCCAAAGATTGATAGCTGATTAAAATTTATGTGTTAATGCAGAAGACTTAAACTGAGTCCTTTATTAAAAGGAGAGCAAAGTTTCAGGGTGTAGACCGCTTGATTTAAACATGCTAAAGCTGCAGTAATGAAGACGATGGTTTTAGGATAGACATACAGCACAATGAATAGAAGAGAGAGTTCAGGAATAGGCCCTGTTCTGTGTGCTTTCTGTGATAGGTAGTTGTGGCCGCAAGAGGGGACTTGGAGAAGCTCAGGAAAAACAGTTTATTACACTCATATATCTAGAAACAGAAGCATGAATTGCCACACGGGATCACATGAGGGGAGCCTCAGAGTGGTTAGGAGGCAGAAAGGAGAAGAGGGGGGTAATTAGAGGCTAGCGCCTTTAGTAAGGTTTCCGCAGGAAAGGCTAGGAAGGGTAAGATAAACAGTTTCAGACTGGCTAATTTGAATAATTCCAGGGAGATTTGAGCTATAGGAGTGGTCGCTAGTGGCCCTACCTGACTCTGAATTTTAAAGCAGATGGAGGAAGTAGGTCTCTGATTGGTTAGTTTGCATATCAAAGGCATGCTGCCTGCTGAGCCTTTTGCTGTCTATTTCTAGGTGGTACTAGTGGTAAAGAACCCACCTGCCAATGCAGGAGACATAAGAGATGTGGGTTCGATCCCTGGATCAGGAAGATCTCCTGGAGGTGGGCATGGCAACCCACTCCGGTGTTCTTGCCTGGCAAATCCCATGGACAGAGGAACCTGGTGGGCTACATACAGTCCATAGCATCGCACAGAGCTGGACACGACTGAGGTGACTTAGCACGCATGCACAAGAATTGGCTAGCTCTGGGATGGGTAACCTCTCTCCAGCCAGAAAGGTTTTTAAGATGTCAAAACATCATAATATATAGAAAAATTTAAAAAACGAATACAATCCCACACATGTATAGCCAGTTTATTTTCTGCAGAGGTGCCAAGGTAATTCAGTGTAGAAAGGATAGTCTTCTGTGTGTGTGTATGTGTCTGATTTAAGTTTTTTAATCCTAATATTGAAAACAAGCTGAAATAAATGAATTCAAGCATTCATCAAAATGAAAACATACACCACATAAAGAATTAATCAGGAAGGATGATCTTCAACAAACAGTGATAGATATGCATATGGAGAGGAATTGATATATATACAGCACCCCTTCCCCCACCAAGGTCTCATAATAGTTACCAGCTTAAATGTAAAAGCCAAAGGTATAAAACGTGTAGAAGAAAACTTAGGAGAAAAATCTTTGAATTTCCTAGGTCAAGTTTCTCAGGCTGGACACAGAAAGCACTAACTATATAAGACATATGGATAAAGTGGACTAGAGCAAAGTTGAAAATGAAAAGGCAAGCCACAAGCTGGGGAAAATGTTTGTAATTCATATATATCTGACCAAAGAGTTGTATCTATAATTTTTAAACAGTGCTTGCAATTCAATAGTAAGATAATACAGAAAAGTGGACAAAAGATTTGAATAGACACTTCAGTGAGATATACAGAAAAAAGGCTTAATATCATTAGTCATCAGAGAAATGAAAATGAAAAGCACAATGAGATACCGTTATAAACCCACTACTACTACTACTACTACAACTACTACTACAACTACTACTACTACTACTAAGTCGCTTCAGTTGTGTCCGACTCTGTGTGACCCCATAGACGGTAGCCCACCAGGCTCCCCCATCCCTGGGATTCTCCAGGCAAGAACACTGGAGTGGGTTGCCATTTCCTTCTCCAGTGCATGAAAGTGAAAAGTGAAAGTGAAGTCGCTCAGTCATGTCCAACCCTCAGCGACCCCATGGACTGCAGCCTTCCAGGCTCCTCTGTCCATGGGATTTTCCAGGCAAGAGTACTGGAGTGGGGCGCCATTGCCTTCTCTGATGTACCCACTAGAATGGCTAAAATGGTAAAGACTGACGATACCAAGTGCTAATAAGGAAGTAGAACAACTGGAACCTCATACTCTGCTGGTGGGAATGTGAGATGTTATACCTGCTTTGGAAAACTGCTTTCTAAAAGTGTTAAATGTATACTTACCAACTAACCTAGCATTCTGCTCCTAGGTAGGTGTGTGTGTATTTGTATTTGCGTGTGCACGTGTGTATACACATAGATACACACATAATTTACCATTTCTCAGCCATCAACAACAGCTGGTGATGCATGCAGCAACGTGACTGAATCTCAGAAACATTTTACAGAGGCAGTAAAGCCAGATGGAGAGTAGTAGTGTGTTCTGGAACAGACACAAATAGTCTGTAATAATGGAGACCATATCTCTGGTTGTTGGGGATGGAGAGCTTGAATGTGAAGGCCCACAAAGGAACTTTTGGGAGTAATAACATTCTATATCTTAATTTTGGTGATATTTACATCAAACTATACTCTTAAATGGGCACATTTTATTGTAATATAATTATATCTTAATGTATCCTTGGCACCCTACTCCAGTATTCTTGCCTGGAAAATCCCGTGGGCGGAGGAGCCTGGTGGGCCGCAGTCCATGGGGTCGCTAAGAGTCGGACACGACTGAGCGACTTCCCTTTCACTTTTCACTTTTATGCATTGGGGAAGGAAATGGCAACCCACTCCAGTGTTCTTGCCTGGAGAATCCCAGGGACGTCAGAGCTGGGTGGGCTGCCGTCTGTGGGGTCGCACAGAGTCGGACACAACTGAACTGACTTAGCAGCAGCAGTAACAATGCATTCTTTAAAAAATGTTGCTCACTCCACAACTATTAAGTATGCATAGATCTTATTTCTTCCTCTCTAATAAAGTGATCACAACCTTAAGCCACTCAAAGAATGAGACTGCTATTTGAGGAAACCCTTATAAGGGGGTGAGCATGAGGGAAGGAAGACCAAGCAGAAAGTAAAAGCAGTGATCTGGATCAGAGATAATTTTAGCATTGCATTCAACTCTACAACTTATTCAAAATCATGCCAGTAGTAAGGAGATGTTTTGGGACTCTCTTGTATAGACACTTCTGGTTAATACTTTCTTTTTCAGTCACTCCTTAATCCCATTCTCTGCCCCATACATTGTCTTCAATTCTGGATTCTTGTTTGAGTTCTGCTTGGCAGGAGTTGAAGATTTTGAAGGTAACTAACTCGTGAACTTCCTGATGTTCAAGCTGGTTTTAGAAAAGGCAGAGGAACCAGAGATCAAATTGCCAACATCCGCTGGATCATGGAAAAAGCAAGAGAGTTCCAGAAAAACATCTATTTCTCCTTTATTGACTATGCCAAAGCCTTTGACTGTGTGGATCATAATAAACTGTGGAAAATTCTGAGAGAGATGGGAATACCAGACCACCTGAGCTGCCTCTTGAGAAACCTGTATGCAGGTCAGGAAGCAACAGTTAGAACTGGACATGGAACAACAGACTGGTTCCAAATAGGAAAAGGAGTGCGTCAAGGCTGTATATTGTGACCCTGCTTCTTTAACTTCTATGCAGAGTACATCATGAGAAATGCTGGACTGGAAGAAACACAAGCTGGAATCAAGATTGCTGGGAGAAATATCAATCACCTCAGATATGCAGATGACACCACCCTTGTGGCATAAAGTGAAGAGGAACTAAAAAGCCTCTTGAAGAAAGTGAAAGAGGAGAGTGAAAAAGTTGGCTTAAAGCTCAACATTCAGAAAACGAAGATCATGGCATCCAGTCCCATCACTTCATGGCAAATAGATGGGGGAACAGTGGAAACAGTGTCAGACTTTATTTTTCTGGGCTCCAAAATCAGTGCAGATGGTGATTGCAGCCATGAAATTAAAAGACACTTACTCCTTGGAAGAAAAGTTATGAGCAACCTAGATAGCATATTCAAAAGCAGAGACATTACTTTGCCGACTAAGGTCCATCTAGTCAAGGCTATGGTTTTTCCATAGGTCATGTATGGATGTGAGAGTTGGACTGTGAAGAAGGCTGAGTGCCGAAGAATTGATGCTTTTGAACTGTGGTGTTGGAGAAGACTCTTGAGAGTCCCTTGGACTGCAAGGAGATCCAACCAGTCCATTCTGAAGGAGATCAACCCTGGGATTTCTTTGGAAGGAATGATGCTAAAGCTGAAATTCCAGTACTTTGGCCACCTGATGAGAAGAGTTGACTCATTGGAAAAGACTCTGGTGCTGGGAGGGATTCGGGGCAGGAGGAGAAGGGGACGACAGAGAATGAGATGGCTGGATGGCATCACGGTCTTGATGGCTGTGAGTCTAAGTGAACTCTGGGAGTTGGTGATGGACAGGGAGGCCTGGCATGCTGCAATTCATGGGGTCGCAAAGAGTTGGACACAACTGAGCGACTGAACTGAACTGAACTGAACTCAGAAACTTTCCAGCCACTTTGAGGCAGCCTCATTTGTCCTGTTTCTTTAGCCTGTCCTCTTACCCTCACTCTCTGACTTACAGAAAAGAAGTTAAACCCTTCATCCACTGATGGCCCTTCTGGTTTACTTTGGGAGTTAAAAACTTGATAGATTACTTGTGTTGGGGAGATAAAATGCATGTGCCCATTTGCCATGTTCCACTAGAACTCAGCATTGACATTTCAGTTAATCTAGCATGGAGATTTCTTTCAAGGAAAATTGGAAGTGTGTAGAGAATTATTTATTTTGCCCTTCCAGATAAAATGTGTCAATTGCACCATTCCATCTTGATACGACCTCTCAGTAGGTCAGAGGTTGGCAAACTTTTTTGGTGGAGGGCCAGATAATAAACATTTTTTAATTTTATAAATGATAAAAGATCTATGATTCTGTAATATCCATTCCTAACAAATATGTGAATTATGTCAAAAGGGCATGAAACCTCCTTGTGCGTGCTTTGTGGATTGTAAGATTTCTGTCACAGCTCTTCAACTCTGTTGTAGTATGAAAAGAGTGAGTGTAAGCTGTGAATGTGGCTGTTTCAATAAAACTTTCCAAAAATAGGTGTCAGAATGGATTTGACTTGAACCTGTTATTAGATGGTGATTGACTTACTTTGGGACACATGTTGTTATTTATTATGAGGTTCCTTAATTAACCTGGAGACTGTAATCCCCATTTGCCTAAGGAGTAATTATTTATTAATTTTGACAACTTCTTGCCCTGTAACCATCCTCTTGCCTTACTCTGTCTTTATATTTGGCCCTATCTGTCTAATTTGATTAAGGCAGTGGGAAGACGCTCTTGTTCTACATTTGATACAGTATCCAGAAAGCTTTTAAAGTGAAAAGTCTAATGTCTATCACGAGGTCTCTAGCGTGCTCTAAGGAGAATTTATGCAAGATTTTAATCAATACCTGTCAGTCAACTGTAGCTTGTTACATAGACTGCTTAGCTCTCCAGTTTTCTTTTCCCAGATTCCAGCTTTTCAGGTCTTCAGACATCTGTCAACCTGCAGTTCATTAGTGTACCACATTTGAAGCATGAAGAAGGTATTATTTATTTGCCATTAAGAGGTTACAAGTGAATGGAATACTGTTGGGTCCTCTTTCTTTCCTGAAAGTCACATGGCAACTCAGATATCCTAAGTTTGCTCATGGGAGACAAACTGTAGATGATTGTGCATATTAATGGTTATTAATTGTGGCTAATAGTGGTTATCAGTCATAAATGAACTTGTTGAATAAGCTGGCTTAAAAAATTTTCCACAGTTTAAGCCAATTTCCTTCATCTTTAAATGACCCCAAATCTGAGGAAAATACCATTCCAAATTTTCATAAGTCTCACATGAGGAGGTTTCAGGGGCTTTCTACATGGCACTAGTGGTAAAGAACCCGCCTACCAATACAGGAGACGTTAGACACATGGGTTCAGTCCCTGGGTTGGGAAGATCTCTTGGAGAAGGGCATGGCAACCCACTCCAGTATTCTTGCCTGGAGAATCCCAGGGACAGAGCAGCCTGGCTGGCTACAGTCCATAGGTTTGCATAGAGTCGACACAACTGAAGCTTACTTAGCATGCATGCACGAAGAGGTTTCATGCCTTTTTGGCATAATTCACATATTCGTTAGAAATGGATATTACAGAATCATAGGGTTTTTTTTTTAATCATTGAGAAGCTGCCTTAGAGATGATTGAATCCAGTCCAGTTACAGAATAAATGTCTAGTGAGCCCTTAGTTGTAAATTAGATGTATTTTACCCAGGCTGGGCTCAATATATATCGACCCTTCCCACAGGCTATCCCACAAAATAATAAGCTGCCCTAAAATGAGTATTTAATCCAACCAAAATTCAATGTTAAATAGTATTTAAATGGGTTATTAAGCTGTAGTAGCTTTGTGTCCAACTCAGGGAGGAAAACATTACGATAATAGCATAAAGGTTATTTTGTGTAAGAAAGAAGAAATAAATGGATTTTCTCTTCCTGTCCTAACATTTCATCAGTCCTCTCCTTTCGTAATTAAGCAATCAAGACCATCTCCGACTGGTCAGAGCAAGGATTGTTAGGGATTTTCCTGATCTTCTTTTTGGATGGCCTACATTTAAAATAAACAGTGATAAATATATAGTAAGTTGTATCTCCTAAATGGTACTTATATTAGAATAAATCATCAGATATCTATTGCACACCTCTTATATGCATGATACAGTCGTGTCCAACTCTTTATGACCCCATGGACTTAGCCCTCCAGGCTCCTCTGTCCATGGAATTTCCCAGGAAAGAATACTGGAGGTGGGTTGCCATTTCCTACTCCAGAGGATCTTCTTGACCCAGGGATCGGACCTGCATCTCGTGTCTCCTGCATTTGCAGGCAGGTTCTTTATTCCTAGTGCCACATGGGGAACTCAAAAATAAAATAATAATATTTAAAAATTGGTGAGTTTACTTATTCTTTGTGTTACAAAAGATTTATTTGCTGTTATAAAATAATTTATTGAAGCATTTTTTAATATTTAAAAATTAATACATTTAAGGGATTATAGGAGTTACAACCAGGTTTTCCAAAATAAACAAACATTAAGCAGCTGTGTTTATTAATAGTGATTTTACTTTTTTCTCTTTCATATAAAAATGCTTCTCCCTGAATCACCAATACTAGTTATAAGAAAGATAATTATGTTTGCTTCTACTTATAAATATAGTGTATGATATTTGTAAAAGAAAACAGTATTGGGAAACTATACAGGGAAGAACAAAATTGGCTTTTTCTTATAGGAAAAACTGGAAAATTAGTGCCAATTTTCTAATATTTTAACAAATCTACAGTGAGCATTCTTCAGCTTATTTATGTATATCATTTAAATTAGGGTTAATCACATTATAAATATTACTTCTATGCCAGCAAAATGCACATTAAAAATTCTGATGTTCTCTACCAAACACTCATCAGAAAGATTAGGGAAGCTTATAATTCTAATGATGAGTTAGAGAGTCCTCACTTGCCTACACCCTAGAAACTTTTGAATACAGTTATTTTCATTTATCTTTAGCACACTAATGGGTCACCTATGATATTTTGTTTCTATTAGCATTTCTTTGATCACTGTTTTTTGTTTTTTTTTTTTGTATTTTTTGTTTATTGGCTTTTCTTTTTTAGGCATGAATTTTCCCTTCATGTCTTTCACTTTTTTCCCCCTAATTTTATGGAAATATTCACCCTTTTCTTATTTATTCTATAAGACCTCCTTCTATTTTGGAGACATTTAACACTATCCATATACATAGTTTAGATTTTGTTTTCCTAGTTGTTCTTTATTTTTCAATCATATTTGAGATATTAGGTTTTCTTCTTTCTGATATAGAAGTTATTTATTTTTATGTTTTTTAGCATATGCATCTTTTCATTTATGGTTTCTAGGTTTTATGTCCTGCTCTAGAAACTCTTTCCCACCTCATTACAAAAAAAATATTAATTCCTGTAAGACAATAGTTTAAGTATAGAATAGTATTTTATAGTTTTAATCTATCTTGTATATATGGTGACCCCCCTTTTTAATTTAGCCTAGCTCAGTGGTTTTTCAATGTTGGCTGCACATGAAATCTGCCGCAGTGATTAAAAACAATTTAGACATCAGATTCTATCTCAGCAATACTGTGAGATTCTGTGGGATGTGTCCCAGGCTGTGTATTTTAAAATATTTTCTTATGTGCGTGTTGGATGTGTACCTGTAGCATTGTTCTAGATCTGGGGTTTTCAGCTCTTTCAGGCCTAACTTCATCTTTCTAAGTTACTATATTGTCGTCTCTACTATCTTGAAATGAAATTTCTTAGGTAATACAGTCTACCTAGTTACATCTTTCAAAATTCAATATCAATATAAATGCCATAACTGGAACATAAAGAAAAATGAGCATTAAAATAACTTACAATAATATATACTTTTGTGTGTAAGTGCTCAGGTGTGACTAGACTAGAAGACATAATTAAGAAGTCATATACTTGTACCTGTACAGAGTCACTGTGCAAAGGGAAGTTGCAAAATGCAGATCAGAAAATGTGTTTTGTTGGTTAACACACATACCAAAGCTGTTTTTGGCTTCAGTGGGATGCTTTTGAGAAATATTGAATAATTGTGTAGCATTTAATTCTTAAATGCAATCTTACCTTAATTTCCCTAGAGAATTCAGTGCTATTAAAAGTACATAAAAATGTCTTTATATAAACAAAGGAGATTGGGCTCAGATAATTATGAACAAGTTTGTCACCTTTCTAGGAAGTCTGATCAGACATTTACAAGTCCTGTTGGATATGGAACAGTTCTTCATTGTATGGGACAGTCTTATGCAGGGTGTCTAGCATTTCTGGCCCCTGACTAGTAAGTACCCATGGTGCTCCCCAAGCACCATGGGTACAACAAACAAACAAAAATATCCCCAATAAAATCCTAAACTCCCAAGTTTAGGATTGCTCCCACTGAAAACCATTGGGTTTAGTTCATCAGTTTATATGCTGAATCAATATAAACACTATAAACTTTATGAAAATGTATATACTCTGAAGTTGTTTTTGAGTCATACATGTACTTATACATGGAGTTGAGTCAAAGATGTCTTAATTTCTTTTTTGCCCTATCTAAAATTCCTCTCTCCTTGCCTTTGTTTCTTTTTTTTTCATTTTGTTTAATATAAATTTATTTATTTTAATTGGAGGCTAATTACTTTACAATATTGTATTGGTTTTGCCATACATCAACATGAATCTGCCACGGGTGTACACATGTTCCCCATCCTGAACCCCCCTCCAACCTCCCTCCTCATACCATCCCTCTGGGTCATCCCAGTGCACCAGCCCCGAGCATGCTGTGTCATGCATGTCATTACCTGGACTGGCAATTCGTTTCACCATGTTTCAATGCCATTGTACATGTTATACATGTTTCAATGCCATTCTCCCAAATCATCCCACCCTTGCCCTCTCCCACGGAGTCCAAAATACTGTTCTATACATCTGTGTCTCTTTTGCTGTCTCGCATACAGGGTTATCATTACCATCTTTCTAAATTCCATATATGCATTAGTATACTGTATTGGTGTTTTTCTTTCTGACTTATTTCACTCTGTATAATAGGCTCCAGTTTCACCCACCTCACTAGAACTGATTCAAATGTATTCTTTTTAATGGCTGAGTAATACTCCATTGTATATATGTATCACAGCTTTCTTACCCATTCATCTGCTGATGGACACCTAGGTTGCTTCCATGTCCTGGCTATTATAAACAGTGTTGCAATGAACATTGGGGTACACGTGTCTCTTTGAATTCTGGTTTTTCGCCTTTGTTTCTTAATTCAGTATTTTAATTTTCTTTGTCTTTCATGCTAATTTGTGCTTGTTATACTTTATTGTTGATTTTCAACTATGAGAACAGAAAACATTACAGTTAGTGTTGTGAATAAAATCTTAATTGTACCCTGTGTTTGTAGTAATAGAAGAAAAGAGGAAAAAGTAGATCAAGGGCTTATCTTTGAGAAAGGGGCAGATATGTAAAGTGTATGTGTCCTTATGTAATGTGTCCTTGAGGTCTCCATCTGATGACTCACATGGTAAAAAAATCTGCCTGCAATATGGGAGGCCCGGGTTTCATCCCTGGGTTGGGAAGGTCTCCTTCCTGGAGAAGGGAATGCCTACCCACTCTATTATTCTTGCCTGGAGAATTCCATGGACAGAGAAGCCTGGCGAGCTGCACTCCTTGGTTAAAGTTTGTAGAGTGAAGATGATGCCTAATGTTTCTATATGAGTGTGAGGTTTTCTTCGAAGTCAAATGCAGTCGCTTAAAAGATTTCTTTTTAAACTTTTTCTTGTGGTTTGTTTCTATTAGTAAGCCTATGGTAAGCCTACAATTAATGTTTTAAAAACATAGTTTCTAGTAGCATGGTTTCTAGTGGTATGATTACCTTCCATATTTATATAGATCTGGTTTAAGATGAAAATAATGAACTTCTTTTTTTTGCTGAAGCAAGTTTGGAAAATAAGTACATTGTCCAAAGTTTCTGTGCAATGATCTAGGAATAGCCTTAAGAGATATATTGTCTACTTTCTAATTATTGCTGAGAATAAAAACTCATTTTAATTATGTTAAAGAAATAAAGTCTTTTTTGCCAAGAGTTTTCTAAAATTTAGAAGCTTCATTCTAACTAATGTCGTCTAACAGATCTGTTGGTTTGTTACCTGGGGTACATGTTGTAGTTGCCTTTCCCTGGTAAGCTTCCAAAAGGCTGAGCTGCTCAAAACTGGAGGTTTTAATATGAAAGTTATGGGTGATCTCTAAGAGTTAAGTGTCAATTAAAATCTGCTCTTAAGATCATTTAATCCATTATCTCAGCCTCATTTTACTAGTTGCAGTTCATTTCCAGCCAGACACTTTCAGTATCAAATGAAAACTCTTGCACCAAAGCTATGGTTCTCTCCTCAATCAATAATCAAAAACATCCATGCTCTAGTTCCCCGTCGGTGAGAATGACTGTGAATTTGTCTGCTTACCCACCCTCATTCAAAGACCAGCTGAAGGAAAGAAAGTGTACAGGTATCTCTGAGTCCGTATACCCCAACCTGACTTCCCAAAGGATGGTAATAACAGTAACGGGAAACTCTGTATTAACTTATTTATGTAAGTTTCTGAAATACAGAGCATTTTAGAACTTTTAGTAGGCTAAAAGTATTTTGAATCTCTAAGCAGGTTCTACAATATGAAATGTTTTTCAAGCTTATTTGACAGTGAAACCATATTTATTTTAGGGATCTTACAGCACATTGGTGCTTACTAATTGTAGTCCAAGGTTAGCCCCTGGAGCAATGGAAATCTTGTCTTCTCTGAGTTGTATTCTATTGACGTTAGAAGCAGCGCTATGAAAGGCCATTGTGTTGTGAGCTATTGTCAGAGACATTGTCCAGTATACTGATTAGCATTCTTGGAATAAGTCCCTCCTGTGATTTAATACTTGGTAAATCTATGTGTTTTTCTCTTCTGTCAGATGAGAATTATGATTTCTTTTTTCCTTGCCTGTAAGGCAACTCATATAAATGGAGTGCACAAGCGCGATCGCTACTTCTCTTTCCTGTTTAGCTTGCTAAGAATTTATACTCTCTCTCTGTATATTTATGTAGCTTGGTAGTTAGATTCCAGCTCTTGAGCCTTACTTTCATCATCTTTAGTATAAGGATAATATCTACCATTTGGATTATTGTGAAAATCAAGTGAAATATTTTTTAACTGCTTAGCCATGTGTCTGACACACTGTAGAATGCTAAGTAATGCTAGAATACTTTTTTCCCCATAATTTTAACATTACATTTTGTTTCTAATTTTACAATCTTATCTCATACACACCTCTCTCTGAAACACTCATTTTTATTTGGAAATGAGGCAAGTGTAAATGGGGCTTCCTAGGTTGCACAGTGGTAAAGAATTTACCGGCCAATGGAGGAGATGCAAGAGATGCAGGTTCCATCCCTGGGAAGATCTGCTGGAGGAGGAAATGGCAACCCACTCCAGTTTTCTTGCCTGGAGAATCCCATGGACAGAGGAGCCTGGCAGGCTATAGTCCATGGGGTCGCAAAGGGTTGAACACGAATGAGCGAATGAACACACACACACACACACACACGAAGTATAAATACTTAAAAAAAAAAATCACATTAAGAGCATCGCCATAGTGAATAAGAAGGAATGAAATGAGGCAATTGTGAGTAGAGTTGATAAAAGAAATGATGTACCCCTTGTAAACAATGTCTCCAAGATTTGGTTTACTAGGAGATAGTGGTGGACAAACTGCGCCTTCACCCAGCAAACTGGCACAGGCAGTCTTTCTGAGCAGAATGCTGGCTTGAACTTGAATCTGAGTCACAGCTTCAGAGTAGCTGCAGCTACTGGTTTGGTTATGCTGCATGTTGTGCTATTAAGTGGAAAAGAGAGACCTCTTATAGGGGGATTTCCTAGGCCCAGCATCTGGGAAGCAGATTTATAATCTCTGAAAGAAGACAATGTGAGCATGAAGCATTTCACAAGCAGAACTTACAGCTCTCATTTGGAAAAGAAATATTAGATATTTGGTCTAGTGGTCTCCCTCTCACCAGGGTTAGATATTAGACACCCTGGATTATATTTCCATAGAGAAGCAGTCCCATATAAAAGGAGTCATGGCATTTCAGACTCGAGGACAACGTCCCTCCATTTAGTCCTCTCCCTCCTAGTGTTTCGATGTTGGTGACCGGCTCTGTGGTCTCTTCACTCCACCAGCACATGGCTAGGACTCTGGGCTAAGTGGCTGTGCAATCCCAACCATTAACATTTCAGAATGTTAATAATTAGGCCAGGACAACATAAATAAACCAAGACCATTCTGAGTAAAAATAGCCTTTGGTCATTTTAGCTAATAACTCCTTTCTATGTTATCTTAAAAAACAAAAGGATTTTTCTATTTTTAAAAGTTTTGTTAGCCCTCCTGATATTTCTGTACTTACTATAGCAGCACAGAAATTCAGATAGCTATCTGTCCTGTTCTGATTTTTCTCAACCATGAGTTTTATTTTCTAAGTTGGAGTGATGTTTTCTTTTTGTATTCAAAATCACTGTCTATTAAGAATCCTATTTAATCACCTAGGAGACTATCTTATGAATTATTAAGAAAGACATAATCATTCTTTCTTTGGATGCTACCAGCCAGGTAATAACCACGGGGCAAATAAAGGATAAAGGTGAAATGGAAGCTTTTGATATCCATGCTTGGTAATTGCATACTAAATCCTGGATCATAATAATACTAGAATATTGCTTTCCTTTCCTATTTGCACTTACATTTAGGCTATTAAAATTAAGTTAATGTTGATGACTCTCAACATTCAAAACCCATATAAACGAAAGTGAGATTTTTATGTCTTATATGCCCTCCTCACTCTTGTCTTAACAGAAAAAAGCTTGGCAGGACCACAAGCGAGAATGCAAATGCCTTAAAAGCTGCAAACCCAGATATCCCCCTGACTCTGTCCGACTACTTGGCAGAGTTGTTTTCAAACTTGTGAGTATAAAACTTGTGAAATATGCTTGGGTTTTAACTTAACATAAGCACTTGCAATTGCTTGTAGTAGTCATATTTAAGGCTAAATTTAAATCTTTATTAAAGTAGAAGGTGGATTATTCCAGGAAATATCTTAAGACAAAACTTGCTATTTTCTATTAATCACAACATTGGTGGCAGTGATGAAGTGCATGGCCCCCTTTTTGAAGGCCCTGTATGTGTTCTCTTAGGAATGGAGACATAAGGTCCCATGTTTGGGGCATGAGATGTTAGTGATTCCTGTTACGTTGCCTTTATTGCTGTTCTACTGAGAACTAATGCACAGGGCAAGTATATCATTTTTTGGGTTGCTTCTTTAAGTGAGATTTTAATTAGATGATTCAAGGAAGAGTGCTTTTTTTTTTTAAAAAAAAGCTAACATCCATTGAAATTGTTTCTCCCATCCCTTTTCCTACTTTGCCAAAGTGGCTAGTGGATTCTATGAAATCACTCTCTTTCAGCTTTTGTTTTTCCCAGGCTTTAGCCTGTATCTCTTTATTGCAAGCTTCAGCTCTATTCTATCCTGTTGTTTATTAACTTCTTTGGCAATTAAATTTTATAGGGGTTTTTTAGGAATGTAAAAGTATATACTTAAAACCAGTGCAGTGTTTTGTATCAGCTACATCAGTACTAAAAGATGAATTTAGAATACCAAATGGGTATTGTCTTTAGACTGATTATACAACATCTGTTACATATACTTACTGCTATTTTCAAATGTATATATTGTATTGAACTAAACTCAATAATACACATATTTATTTCAAAGCTTTAGTAAATTGAAAGCAACTTTGTTATTATGCATTCCTTTAATTACTTGATATTAAAAGTATAATAATATATTTGAGCCTGAACTTTGTCAACTTTATTAATATTGAAAAGATAGAGAACCACTGTTAGAGCAGAAATAGGTTATTTCAGAATCACCCAAGGTACTAGTTCTCAATCTCCACCCCCAACCTACTGAGTCAGAATCTAATAAAAAGTAGTTATAATGATTGCTCCCTTCTATTGAGCACTTACTACTTCCAGGCCATGTGCTAATTGCTTTATATGTTAAACATATTTTATACCACAACAACTCAGTGTTATACATTACTTCTTATGTGTGTTTCACAGAAGGAAATTGACTCCTCTTGCCTCAAGGTTAAGTAACATGCCCAAGGTTGCACATTTTGTAATAAACTCTTATTTTTATTCATCTATCTTGGTTTTTCTGTAATAATTAGTAATAAAATCCTTGCAATGACACAAGTCAGTGGTAGAACTGGGGAAAAAATAAAAGTATGGAAACTTTTTGTAAAAGGATTTTGTGTTTAGAAATTAAACTGGTGGGTCAAGTTGCAATACATTTTAACATGATGAAGAGAAGGAATATATAGAAAATTGTCTTTTTAACAGACTTGCATTTAAATATCTAAAGATATCTAAACATATTCATGTATATATTGGAACACTTTAAATTGTTTTTGGTGTTTTCCTTCTTTCTTCACAGATGCAAGAAACACCCTCTGAATCGGAAAAACTTTACTCATTTTATGATCTGGAATCAAGTAAGTGATTGTCTGTCAGCATTTTAAAAGTTCTATAATTTATTTGCTGAGCTGAGGAGCTGCTTTATTTTTGCCTTTGTTTTTCTGTCTCTGTTTGTGAGGCAACAAACCTTTTCAAGTTTTTATGTAGGCTGACACATTAGCTTATTTAATTTATTCCAGGGTAGCTTTGGCCATAGAGGGGTTTGTGAAACGCTGTAGAAGAGTCTCAAGTTAGGCAGTGAGGGGAGTATAACCCTTAGTCAAGGTGACAAAATAATTTCACTTCTATTTTCCCCTCTGTGTGCTCTTCTTCCACTCTTGGCTTCTTTTTGATGTCAGGGAACAGTAATATGAATGGAGGGCTCCAAGGAACATTTAGGTTCACTGGTCCTTTAGATAATATGGAAAATAGAAGGTACTGATGACTTGGGCTCTCTGACAGCACTGAGTGTTGTTCAACTCCTGAACCATGGCAGTGGCCAACCTCCCTGAGAACACTGAGAGGCTTTGCGTGCGAGTGTTTAGTGAGTGTAAGGTTTATCTTTCTTTCGTATTGGCACAGATCCTCTTCACTGAAGTTGCAAGTGACTTCAGCTCAAAAATAGCAAGAGCTTGTGGAGTAAATGTGCTATACAGTTTAATATTTCTGGATGGAGACAAATAAGAGGATCTAGTCCAGATTTATGGTTATGGAATCCTAAGTGCCAATGATAATAAATTATTATTTAAGAAACCATTGGCTTAATTGTTCTGTTGCACAAGTAATTTAGAGAAAATATGTAGACCTGACATGAGCACCAGAGTAATGGTGTAGTTCGTCTTGATCTATGTTTTCAAGTTTTAATAGAGAACTAATTAGTCATTTTTTCTTGTTACATTACTGCAAGATAATTAACATCTCTTAAAGTGAGTTTTGCTATGAACAGTAGCCCTGCTCAGTAGCAGTGTCATCCATGCTGCCTTAAGTGAAGTGCTCTCAAATGTTATTAATTGAATTGTGCACTCTTAAGCCTTCACAACCCTTTTGTGGTATAAATGAAACTGAGTTTTTCAAGGAGTGATACTGGCTTTGGAACTTTCTCCTTCTGTTTGAATGGAAACCTTATATATCTTGTTTATTCATTCTTTAAAGAGCTTGAAGATGTGATTTCTTTGGTTGATCCATGTTTTCTTCTTGATATACTTTCTCCTTGACACATGTCATCAATTTGAGCTTAATTTAACCAAACTTGTCAATTTTTGCTTTCTGGGTTTCTTTTTTTTTTTTTCCCTTTAAAATGATAATGGTAATCGGTCATGTCCTGATTGTAAACTGTTTCATGAAAAAGTCTGCTTAAATTCACTGACGAAATAAGCATTTATGGTGGTTTGAGCATGTGTGCAGGAGAATGTAGACAATCCGCTAACAGACATCATTACTGATTTTGGTTTTATTGTTTTTTCATGTGGGTGTGTGTATTTTGTTTTGCTAGGTGTTTGATCTTATTTTGTAGATGACATTTGGCAGAATTTAACTGTTAAGTATATATAATGATTTGTAGCTGTCAAAAATTAAAAGATAGGCATTTAAAAAATTTATTTTTTAATTAAGGATAATTGGTTTACAGAATTTTGTTGTTTTCTGCCAAACATCTGATCTCCCATGAAATCTAGGGCAGGAAATATCTGGCTTAATAGCTACCATTGAATACCTGAAAATTATCCACTGAAATTTCACTGTATGATACTGCTATTTATTTTCTGTTTAAAAAAGATATTAACAAACTGACTGAAGATAAGAAAGAGGGCCTCAGGCAACTTGCATTGACATTTCAACATTTCATGAGAGAAGAAATACAGGATGCTTCTCAGCTGCCACCTTCTTTTGACATTTTTGAAGCCTTTGCAAAAGTAAGTGTTAACTTTGGTATCTTTGCTAATGCCATAAATCAACCCTTTACTCCTTATTTTGTTGTTGATCCATGAAAATCCAGGCCTCTTCATGTTTTTATCACTTCCCTGCCTGTATGAGTAGAAAATGGGAGAATGTATTGCTAATAATGAAAAGAGTATTACTTTTCCTGCTTTATCACTATGCTAATTAACAGCCAAGAGTGTTCACTGTTAGCTGGGAAAGCATACCCTCAAAAGAGTGTGCTTTCTTTCCTCAAGAGAGAGTAACATGTTCTCTTATTTCTTACTAATAGATTTAAGTTTGCCACTGAGTTCATTTAGTTTTGTGGTGGTGGTTTCAGCAATGGAAACTCTTTTGAAGTGGAAAAATTATTGGAATCCGTTTCTTGATTTAGTGAATTCTAAATAGACTGAAGATATAATCATTTCTGATTTGAAAAGGATTTCCTAAATTGCCTAAAAATTTGTTTAAATGTTTCAAGTCACTCAAATCTTAGATTAGGAATATAAATAGGTGTAAGTTAATATTTCATTATGATCTCTTGGCACTGGTTATCTGAGTGTACTTTTTGTAAATGTTTCTGGGGTTTGTTTAGGCTCAGAGAGACAGAATGTACTGATTAATTCTTGATGTCTACCCTGGGACAGGGATAAAGGAATCAATATGTCCTGCACTATTATCATATGTTTGCTTTCCTTACTTTGCCATACTGTGTGTTTTGATTTGTTTAAATATTTTATCAATCTTTCAAAATATTGATATATTTTAATAATAAGCAAAATTTTACATTTGAGGGTGATTTTTGATAATTTTACACTTTATAAGCACAAATCCAGTGACATATTTATCCTGTGAATATATTTAAAATATGTTTTATATTATAATCTGCTTATTTTCTAAGTATTTAAATGTGGTTAGTATGATGGCTATAGATTTATTTTTGTTTTTCCCAAATGTATTTTGATTCTTTAGAGTATGTTCTTATGATTTTCTGATACTGTCATCTTAGCATTACATTCTGGTTTGTCTGTAATTTTAAATTAATTTCAGAATATAAGGATTGCTTATGATACATCTGAGAGGTTTCACATATATGTATTTCACATGCTTCTGAAAATTACTACCTATAGTAGTGCTATGTATACACCACACACAAGCTCTTTTGATGTTACCTACTATACAAAGTAACACCTACTGAAAGATAAAAGTATACCTATGATGACTATAACTTCATTCCTAGCGTTCCCTATTGTTGGAAAATGTTCAAGTGCTAATTGCTGGACTTATAAATGTTCATAATACCTATTTAAAAATGGTTTCCATTGTTCCATGTAAAGTGTGAATTACTGTCTTATTTCTCTGGTTTCTTTTAAAATAGTTTTCATCTTATGAATCTTACAATGAAGTTTTCTCTGTATTGTTTGGAGTGGGGGAAATTCTGTCATTACAATTAACCAGGAAAAATTTTAATAATATGCTTTCCTTCTCCCCACAAAATTATATTTGTTATTGCTGCAAAAGTAAAACATATTCATTTTTGTAATTTATGAGGGAATTGAACTCAATCTGTGATTTCTGTCTTAAAGTTTGGGTTAATATATATAAATCTATACTTTAACCTATATACTAACCTATATATATGTACATACATATATATATATATATGTTAATAATCAGAGGAAAGCAGCATTGACTTATGGCTCCTGAACGTCCTTGTAAAAGTTTTGTTTATATTTTATAGATTGTAGTTATTTTTTCTGCTTATAAGTTTGTCCTTAAAAGAGAAAACTCTTCTCCCTCTCCCCTCCTCTTCTCCATCCCTCCTTCCTGTCCTTCACTCTTTTTTAAAGAGAAGATTAGGATTGAATTAAGCTCATCAGTGTCCTGTAAAGCTTAGCGATGAACCACTAAGTTTATAACTTTGCAAGTGTGTGTGATGATGTAGATCATGACAGATGCATTGCAAGTGGGTGGAGAGTGCTGGTCAGGAAATTTTATCCCCAGCTACTGCCCTCTCCGTCTTGCTGGAATAAAGAATTAATCAGAGAGAAGAAGTGGGCAGTACAGAGAGGTTTGCATCCTGTTGCTGCTTCCCTGTGTGCAGTCTGTCAGCATGCTGACCTGCATTTGTCAGCCTAAGGAACTAGCTTTCGAATTTATGCTTTAAAGAAAGTTGACTTTATCTGGCCTCAGTAAAGAAAAGCCTGCTTTATGTTTTGCTTTTCCTCCCACTCATTTATATTCGTTTAGGTTCTCTGAAGGTATTAGACACACTAAGCTTATGTTTCGGTTCATCTCACTGTCATTTAAGACAGAAGGAATTCTGAGAGCTTTTTCAAGTTGGTTTCTATCTTAATTTTTTTTGAGTTTTTGATTATGGGCTTTTCCAAACACTCACAAAAGTAGAGAGACAATTCTGATAAGGCCTCATGTTTTTATCAGTTGGCATCAGTAGTTTTCAAACTTGTTTTATTAATGTATCTGATAGATTTCACACAGGTGTTTGTCTCCTTTACTTGGATCTCCAAACATTCCTTACAATTACTCTTTTGTTATCAGGCCTCTTGGCTTCCTGAGAGAGGTGTTTGTTAGTGAATTTATTGATCAAATTATGCAAGCTTTATTTTGTTTTTGTTTGGTGGTGAACTAGGTACAAAGCACTCTTGGGCCAGGGTTATAGAAATATGTGGCTAATCTAACTCTGAAAATTACGTTCCAAGGCAAAGAACCTCAGCAAGTCAAAAGTCTTTCTTGGGGATATGCAGATATTTATCAAACTTGCACTACCTGGAAATGAAAGGCGTTGGTGGAGGATGAGAAGGTTCTTAATCCTAGGAACACGTTTCTTCTCTGCTGAGCAGATAGCTTTTTCTAGTAGCAATCCATGATTAATTACTCAAAAGTTGGCAGTTAATATTTTGAACACTCTGGGGTTTTCTGTTGAAAAATAGTGTATATTTGTTTGGGGGCTAGATTCTTAGTGCCTCTTGTGCTTCTGCTGCTCAAGACTTGGTTTTACTTAGAAAGTTTATCACGGCCCCCTCCCCACCCCCCTGCCCACCCCCCTGCCCCACTTCATTACTCTGAAGACATTATAGTGTAGTCTTTTTCCAGTTATGTTTCCAAGTATCCCTGGTTTTCACCACTTCCTTATTAGCAGTATCAGCCCCCCACTCCCCCCACCCCCACACAGAGCAATTGACAAATTGGGATTCAGAGGCTAGGAATTTGCTGTATAAAATATCCTGTCCACTTAGGAATTTGTTGCCTGGTTGTAAAAATTAAGTGGGAAGGAGAAATTTTTCTAGGGTAAGAAATCAAGGAGAACTTCACATAGGAAGCAGAAATTAATGGCATGCATTTCAGAAGAGAAGATGGTGTTTGGAAACAATTAGAGAAAATGGTCTAGAAATACCTGTGGGGAGCAAGGGGGTACAGCTCCTCTAACCCCCTGTGCTAAGAAAAATTCATTGGCTTCCTGTAAAGGATATTTGAAAAGGCAGTTGTTACCAGTGGAATACATGTTTCAGTTGTACGCATTTTCAGTTAGTGATTACAGTTGGAGTTGAATGAAAGCTTTGATGCTTAAAATGCAGCTTATTTTCCGTAGTAATAGAAATTAGAGAGGGTGGTAGTGCCTCCAGAACTTCTAAATAGGGTGGCTGCAGAGTGATGATCTGGTTGGATGGAAAGGTGGGAGTGGTTTGCCTGTAGCTTTATTTGCTTAATGATTTTTTAAAAAAATTTTAGATTGTATCTTACTTGAGAGTGGGGCTGAATGGAAATTAAAGCATCAGGTGTGAGGAAAGTGGTGGTTTACCAATGATGGTATTGAAGGTGGCCAAAGGATAGGAGATATACTGCGGATATTTGTGAGAATAGTGATGGCGTGTGATTATCTGTATCTTCATCAAAAATAGAGACCAGACTCATCTCTACTGGCTCTTTTTCAGATTGTTTAGAGAAGGGAAAATGTATGTTTTCATTTCTACAGGCCCTTCCTCCTTCCCACTCCCCAGCTTTTTTTTTCCCCCACTTCTATTTTGAAGTAGAACTTCTGGTTCTATTTCAAAATGGATTTATACTGGTAAGACAACTCCTATGGTTCAATCTATTGATTGAGCTCTAAACATTTGCTACAAATATGCAGATAGTATGTATGCATAGTCATGAATATAAGCTTTTAAAAGGTGAGAAAATGACAGTTAGAGGACAAGTTTAAATGGGAGGCTGAGTAGTAGTGTGATGGTTAAGTCATTTTTTCAGACAAGTAAGTGAAATTCTCTCAACCTCGATTTCCTTATCTGTAAATGGGAATGATAATCATAATACTGGTGACTTAGTGGTTAAGAATCTGTCTGCCTATGCAGGAGACACAAGAGATATGGGTTCAGTCCCTGGGTTGGCAAGATCCTCTGGAGGAGGAAATGGCAACCCACTCCAGTATTCTTGCCTGGAAAATCCCATGGACAGAGGAGCCTGGTGGGCTACAGCCCATGGGGTCACAAAGAGTCAGACATGGCTCAGTAACTGAGCAGACAAACAGAAAACACAGAAAATAATAATAATTATAGATTAAAGTGAGGATTAACTGTAAAGTACTTAGGGTGTCTGACGCATGTTATTAATTTCTGCCAATACTGCCACGTTTTCCATCTTTATTTGTGTTCCAGTGTAAAACAGGAGTGTAATCTGCAGCTGTCTGTAAATCAGAGTCACAGATACTTGCATACAGTTGTGTCCGGTGCTGGTGTCCCATACTCAGAATTACCTCTGTTATTGAGAAGAAAATTTTGCAAACAGAGAATAGTACCTTTCGACTAGTAACTGGCTTCGTTTCAGCCTGTAGCTATCATGATCAAAAATCATTTGCTGTGTCCTACATTGATCACAACTTCATGATTTCAGAGTAGTTCCTTGGGATTTCATGGAGGAAATATAAAAGCAGGCTTTCTATGATGATTGAAATGTTTCTTACACGTGAATCTTAAAAGGATGAAATTAAATTATAAGAGTTTTGTTAGTTGTCTTGGCATAGTTTACTGAAATGACATGTATGGCATTTCCTCTATTCTATCCCCTCAAACGTACACTGGTAATTATTGGTAATGGTCTTTCTAAATTTAGTGTCAGTAGACTTAGTTTTGAGCTTATTTCCAATGCATAGAGTATATTTTTTAGAAATTATTGTACAGAGTTTTAAAAATATATACTTATTTTTTTCCTGGACTTAGAACTTCCTTTTCTAAAAATGTGTTTGGTAGACTGATGAGAATATGATAAGCTCTGAACAATAAAATAGAAAATGGACGAGTTGCGCAAAATGTTTCAAAGCCAGATATTAAATTGGAAGCAACAAGAATAAAAGTGACTTTTCTGACCACAAAACATATGTCATTGTTATTGCTGCCAAAGCTCTACAAAGTACTTTTTAACTCGATAATATATAACTGCAGCAGAATTTTTTGATTAGCAATTCCACATCTGTTTGAGAAGATTTTTTTTTTCTTTTAAACAAAATAATAGTTTTCCTGGTAGAACGTTCTTTTTATTCTTAAGGGTACATCTGTGACCTCCTGATCTTGCCTTCCAGACTCATGCTATTAGTGGCAACTGGCTTTGCAATGTATACTGTGATTGCATAGATCTGAAAGTGAGAATTTTAGAAGGTTTTTTTTGTATTATGATACTTAGAGTTTACATTGAGTTTCATTCTGAGTAAATTCTTTTTACAGGAAGAGATTTACTTTTTATTGGAGATGCAGTGAAGAATGGGTTAGAACAAGAATCTTGCTAATTCATAGGATGGAAATAAATAGCGATTTAATATTTTTAATCAAAATGTGTTAGAAATAAGACACACATGGTAATATATTAAAGAGCATATGCTTGCATTTGGTATATGCCATTTGAGTGTTAATAAATAGTCCCTGGTATTCTGCCATAACCTCATACTTTTAGCAAAGTATATAAGTCAGCATGGTGGAAAAAATAACTAAATAATCCCTTTTTGGATCTATTTGCTGAAGAATGGTATACTTCAGTAAAAAGGAAGAACAGATTTGTTTTTGACATATTCAGTTTTTAATCTTAAATTTTTCATCTAGTTAGCCCTCTCATTCTGGATGTAGGGTGCCTTCTTACTTCAGTGTTGCCGTTAGGTTAATTTGTGGGACAAATAGGCCTCTGTTGTTTGAAAGGTCAGGAGTGTGTGTGTGCCTTTGCCGCTTGAAGGTTTCAAGTTCATGCAGGACCCGATTTTAGAACCTTTTCGTTGATCAGCTCAGTTGGATTTCACTACTGTAGCATGCTCTAAAGTAGTCAAGAAAGCAATCTTTTGAATTAGTAACATGATGGATTATCTAATTACAAAGTTTATATGAAATGGCAGTATGATAACTTTGACTGCATTACTAAATGATCCCAGTGACTGATCAGATGTGCCTGGATTCCATTAAGGAAAAATATGCCATTAAATATTTAATACTAAAAGCGAGCAGACACACCAGGATTGCTAACCTCTAATCACCAGGGTGCATGTATCTCAACATTTGGAGGTAGCTGCTAGATAACACATCTCTCTTGTCTTGCTCAGAACAGCTGTTAGAAGACTTAATTTTTGGGATTTTACTTTTATTCAGGTTTTAAGTAAAATGGGCAAACAGCCAACATACTTAACTGCATGTAGATCTTGGCATTCTAATTATGAGGAGCTGATGCATTTATGATTTATGTTTTTTTTTATACAATAGATTGACTGTCTGAGTAGATTCAAGAGATGATTATTCTCAAAAATGTTCTTCCAAGCAAAGTGACATTTGTAGGACACTTGGGATTTCAAAACAAAACAAGTCATGTATTTTTAGTGATATTTATCTATTCTATTCTTCATTATTAACCATTCAGTTACTATTTCTCTTCATTTATGTATAAATAACCTGTGATGAATGGATGTCTGTTTATCATAGTTAAGGACCAGATGCCAGCTAACTTCTGAAGTTCAGAAGGATAATTATTAAATTCTTAATCAACATTTTTATGTATACCTGCGTTGCTCAAGGTTAATTACATATATGAGGCCAATACTTTGATTAAAACTACTGATGGATAAAAGTGTTTGCTAAGCCTTGTTGCCTTATCTATTTGAGTGTATAACTTGCCAATAATTCAGATAGAGGTAATATTTTAAAAATGATAATCTGTCATTACGGAATGGCAGACTTTACTTTCATTGCTTTGCCTTTCCCTCTAGTGACAAAAACTTCTATTAGAGTACTGTGTCTCCCTACTAGAGTGTGACTTCTTAGAGCTAGCAATTTATTTATTTTGAATCCCTGGGAATCTTCATGGTACACAGTAGGCATTTAATTATTGACTGGGTCAAAGAATGTATAAAAACTGTACATTTTCTGTTTTATGGAGAATCCTTAGTTAAATATATTTTTAAATTATTACTATAAATATATAAGACTAGATAAAAAAAGAATCTATATTATGGTAAAATTCAAGAAGTTCAGTTGATAGCTCAGAATCACAGAAGCTGCCCTATTCACAAATTCTTCAGGAAATTATAAATCATTACATTAATTATTCCAGAGTTCATCAAATTTTTTCTGCAAAAATCCACATAGTAAATATTTTAGACTTTTAGGCCAAGAAGCAAAAGTGAATTATTACTGCCAATTTGTAATGCACGATGAGAGGGCTACTCATGGTTTCCATGGCAACTCCTTAACTCTTCCATTATAGTTGAAAGCATCCATGGATAAAATATAAGTGAACTGGCATGGATGTCTTCCAATAAAACTTTGTTTACATAAATAGAGCGTTGATTTTCATATAACTTCACTTGTACTCAAATATTATTCTTTTTATTTTTTCCCAACCTTTTACAAATGAAAGAAAACATTCTTGTCTTGCAGTCTATGCAGAAACAGGTGGTGGATCAGATTTGGTCCATGGGCCATTGCTTGCCAATCCTTAAATTATTTTTTGTAGCCAAAAGATTTTTGTGTGTGTGTGTGCACAATAGGAGATAGCACATGCTGTCGAAACTTCCCTAATTAAAAAAAAGATAGGAAATATTTTATTTAAATTACTTTTAACAGTTACTGTTACTTTTTAACATACCATTGGTTCTACAGTTTTACATTCCCAGTGACAATTGTAAGCACAATGTGTATACAGTAATTATCTCTTGAATTTATTATGTTTTATCCCCAAAACATTTGATTCAATGAATTTAAGATGTTTTAATTCAGTAATGTAGTAGAAAAGATGTAGTATATCACTAAGGATTAGGAAGAAAAAAAACTCTTAAATAGAAAAAATATATACTTTATTAACATCTTATTTATCATAAACTATCATTATTAGTTTTTTGTTTTGTTTTTTTTTAACTGCAGATGGTATAGTTTGTTATTTTGCCTTGAAAAGAAATGTAAGAGCACAGTTTTCTAGTAGAATTATTTTAGATGTATAACTCACGTTTAGAAAATTTTTGTTTGAGTCTTCAGATCTTTTTCTTAGATTGTGGATATTGCCTTCAGATTTTATTGTGCTTTGACTATTTGTGTTATGAATGAGATGGACCTCTTATGGGAGGAAAAAAAGTTTTAGGGGTATAACACTAATAGTAGTGAAAAATTATGATATGATAAACTTCTGTTAAATTTTATATCAGGGAGAAACAGAGTGATAGTTTTGAAGGCAGTAACTAGACATTGCTACATGATGTAGAAAATAAGGTGTTATGTTATAAAGGTAAGCAGGTAAGTGTGGGGATGGCTTCTGTAAGTCAGATGAAAAAATGTGGCCTGATCAGGAGAGAAAATAGCCCAATTACTATCTGAAAGGATCAATTTTCATTAAATTTTTCTTCAGTACCTAGTGTTACATATTAAACATACATATGTAGATAGCTGTTCTTTGTACAGTATGAGGAAGGAAGAACAGAAAGCCCTGTCATATTGGGCAAGCTGTCTATGGCTCAGTACCTAGAAGAGCTTTGTCATTAGAGTGGTCCAAGGATGTATCAGGCTGCCTTGGCATAGCTTTGAGCTTCCTGTCCTGCAAGTGTGTCATTCCAGGTTAGAAGCACATGTCAGGATGGGTTATCCCCATGAATAAGATAAAGTGAAAGTGTTAGTCACTCAGCTGTGTCCAACTCTTTGCGACCCCATGGACTGTAGCCTGCCAGGCGTCTCTGTCCATGGAATTGTCCAGGCAAGAATACTGGAGTGGGTGGCCATTTCCTTCTCCAGGGCTCTTCCCAACCTAGTGATTGAACTCGGGTCTCCCACACTGCAGGCAGATTCTTTACCAACTGAGCTGCCAGGGAAGCCCCGTGAATAAGGTAAAGCTTGATGATTTGTAAGATACTCGGTGTTTGTCATCTTCATGGTGCATCATGGAAGAATGCAGTATATACCTTTCCCCATCCTCTCTACCCAGGTCCTGCTTATTCTTAAACATTTCAGCTCAAATCGTTGATGGAATCCAAATGACTAGGATCGATCCTTCCATGCTGTAAAATCAGTAGCCACTGGTATTTTCTATACTGATCATTTGACAACTGTGAATTTTCTCTCTCTTCATTAGCTGTATGTCTTCATTTCCTAAATTCCCAGCTAGATTGTAAACTTTGTGAGAATAGGGGTCATGTTACCCAGTTCCTTCCTTAAGCATCGGAGAACCATACAATTTTAGGCCTGAAAAGATCACAGAAACTAGCCAGTTCCCTAGCCTCCCCGCTTCCTCTCCTCTACCTCTTTCCATGATGTATCAGTCACAGTTAAGAGAAGGTTGGTGAAAAAAAGTCACCCTGTGACAGGATGGATGCTAAAATTTAAGTCTTTGGAGCTCAGTCAAATGCTTCTTCTCCTATCTAATGCCTGAGTGTTCAAGAATTAGTTTCTAAGTTGAAGTAAAACTGTGATGGAGCAAACAACTTAATGTCACAAACAAATCTTCATCAGTATCTATTCCTTATATATTTTTTCTAGCTTTATTGAGATGTAATTGACATATAGCACTGTGTAAGTTTAATATGTACAGTGTGTTGCTTTGATATACTTACATATTACAGAATGATTCTGACTGTACGGTTAGCTAACATCTCCATTACATCACATAATTACCTTTGTGTGTGTGTGGTGAGAACAGTTAAGATCTACTCATGTAGCAATTTTTAAATATAAAACAGTATTATCAGCTATAATCACCGTGCTGTCCAATTGATTCTCAGAATTTGTTCATCTTATAGCTGGGTATATACTCTTTCACTGACATCTTCCCATTTCCCTGGGTCCACACTTCTCTATTCCTTATATTGAAAGTTATCAGTATAAAGCCAGGAAATTAAGAATAAGTTACACTGTAGGATTACTCTTGTCAGCATTAGAAACTAGACTAGATTGTTTCTATAAAGATGAGTTTCAGTCTCAGAGATTCTGTCTCAGTTCAGTTCAGTTGCTCAGTCGTGTCCGACTCTTTGCGACCTCATGAATTGCAGCACACCAGGTATCCCTGTCCATCACCATCTCCCAGAGTTCACTCAGACTCACGTCCATCGAGTCAGTGATGCCATCCAGCCATCTCATCCTCGGCTGTCCCCTTCTCCTCCTGCCCCCAATCCCTCCCAGCATCAGAGTCTTTTCCAATGAGTCAACTCTTCGCATGAGGTGGCCGAAGTACTGGAGTTTCAGCTTCAGCATCATTCCTTCCAAAGAAATCCCAGGGCTGATTTCCTTCAGAATGGACTGGTTGGATCTCCTTGCAGTCCAAGGGACTCCTAAGAGTCTTCTCCAACACCACAGTTCAAAAGCATCAATTCTTTGGCACTCAGCCTTCTTCTCAGTCCAACTCTCACATCCATACATGACCACAGGAAAAACCATAGCCTTGACTAGACGGACCTTAGTCGGCAAAGTAATGTCTCTGCTTTTGAATATACTATCTAGGTTGGTCATAACTTTTCTTCCAAGGAGTAAGCGTCTTTTAATTTCATGGCTGCAGTCACCATGTGCAGTGACTTTGGAGCCCAAAAAAATAAAGTCTGACACTGTTTCCACTGTTTCCCCATCTATTTCCCTTGAAGTGATGGGACCGGATGCCATGATCTTCGTTTTCTGAATGTTGAGTTTTAAGCCAACTTTTTCACTCTCCTCTTTCACTTTCATCAAGAGGCTTTTTAGCTCCTCTCCACCTTCTGCCCTAAGAGTGGTGTCATCTGCATATCTGAGGTTATTGATATTTCTCCCAGCAATCTTGATTTCGGCTTGTGTTTCTTCCAGCCCAGCATTTCTCATGATGTACTCTGCATGTAAGTTAAATAAGCAGGGTGACAATATACAGCCTTGACGTACTCCTTTTCCTATTTGAAACCAGTCTGTTTTTCCATGTCCAGTTCTAACTGTTGCTTCCTGGCCTGCATACAGATTTCTCAAGAGGCAGGTTAGGTGGTCTGGTATTCCCATCTCTTTCAGAATTTTCCACAGTTGATTGTGATCCACACAGTCAAAGGCTTTGGCATAGTCAATAAAACAAAAATAGATGTTTTTCTGGAACTCTCTTGCTTTTTCCATGATCCAGGGGATGTTGGCAATGTGATCTCTGGTTCCTCTTCCTTTTCTAAAACCAGCTTGAACATCAGGAAGTTCACGGTTCACGTATTGCTGAAGCCTGGCTTGGAGAATTTTGAGCATTATTTTACTAGCATGTGAGATTAGTGCCATTGTGCGGTAGTTTGAGCATTCTTTGGCATTGCCTTTCTGTGGAATTGGAATGAAAACTGACCTTTTGCAGTCCTGTGGCCACTGCTGAGTTTTCCAAATTTGCTGGCTTATTGAGTGTAGCACTTTCAGAGCATCATCTTTCAGGATTTGAAACAGCTCAACTGGAATTCCATCACGTCCACTAGCTTTGTTCATAGTGATGCTTTCTAAGGCCCACTTGACTTCACATTCCAAGATGTCTGGCTCTAGATTAGTGATCACATCATCATGATTATCTGGGTCATGAAGATCATTTTTGTACAGTTCTTCCGTGTATTCTTGCCACCTCTTCTTAATATCTTCTGTTTCTGTCTGGCTATGTTTAAATGATGGTGACTTTCCAAACCATCTGGATGTATTCCGTCCAGATAACTGTTATGAACAGAACTGCTGTATTAGATACTTGACAGTTTGTGGATTTGTCTTGTATTGCTCATTTTTTTTGATCCCATACTTACTGGGAAACCAGTGTGTATTAGGCAGAGGTCTTTGTCTTACATTTCAGGACAATTGAAAGATTTATCACAAGTGGCCTAGTGCTAGAGTCACCCAATTTTATTTTTTATTTTAATTTTTAACTCTACAAAGTACTTTAACAAATACAGTCACATTCATTGCTTATAAAAACCTTCTGAGCTGTTATTATTCCTTTTGCAGATGATGGAATGCTTAAGGTCATATTGTTTTTAAATAAAGGTGCCAGAGATTTAACTTGAGTATCATGATTTTAGATTTTCCTCATCCCACCATACTGCATTCTGTGTTATGTTCTATATTAAAGGTCTAATTATGAACTACTCTAAGCCTTAGCAGAAAAACCAGAGTGAAAGAAATGGGAGTATGTATCTGATAAGATTTCTATCACTAATACTAAAGCACTGCTATAGTATTATTTAAATTAAATATTTAAATTATTTAATTGGGATTCCTTCTGTTTTCATAGAGGTGGTGCCTCATGTCTTACACCTCTCCTTCATATATTCAAATCTAAATAAGTGATAGCATGAGGGGTCAGGGGAGGGTGGGTTTTTCCTATCAAATATTTCTTAGCTGATGCTGCCACAACTGTAGGTGAAGATAAAGGTAATTGAAATGAAATTTTCATAGAGTTAAGATACTTTTTGAAATCTAGATTCTACAACCTTGAAGTACTGCATATTAAAATAGTAATCATTCAAGAGCCTTCAACTTTGTCTGTCTTGTTTTCAAGCCATTATTGGATGTGTTTTTTCTTGTAATTCTGTAAATACTTACATTTATGGATTAAAACATTTTATAATACAATAGAATATATATAGTAAAGGGTAAAATCATCTTTGGCTTCTTTGACACCTATTTTTCTGTTATACCTTTAAAGTTTATGACATGAGTGACATAGGCAAATAATTTAGAAATACTATGTTTTGAAGAAATACTTGTCAAATAAAAGCATTGAAACTGCGTATAACCAGATTTGACAATTGTGGGTGCTGGTTTAATTTTAATTAACATTTGGTTTTAGTTTTGATGTTATAGGAAAAGATTACCAAGGCTCTGTTTATGCAGAGCTCTTTTATTAGGATCTGATGAATTATGAACAGGATTAAAAATGCCCTTTACAGCATTTTCTTTCTTCCCCTCCTGCTCCTCATGGCTGGCAGTATTTTATTGAATTAGCCGGACCAACTCAGTGTCTGAAGAGGCCCGTGTTACTTGCTGGGTGGTGTCCTGGGGCCTGTTGCATCCTTCACAGCCTTTCATGGGCTCTTGGTGTTTCAGGTTTAGAGAGAAATTGGTAGGCTATGTTGTTTTGGTGCCTCGGGAGTTTTTATAATAATAGGTGATTGTGTGGATTTTCTTGTTTTGTTTGTCCAAGAGTCCATAGAACAGTACCCACTTAAACCTTAAGAATGCAGATCTTATGGTGTGATAGTGTCCAAATTTTAGAAATCTTTGAATTGCCTTTTGTGGCGTGACCTGCCCCTGTTTTACCTTCTACACCTCTTACCATTTTGTTTAAAAAAAAATCATAATTTGTTAATTCTCTTTATACCTGTTGAATGACAAGCATTCCGCTGTCATGGCCTAACTTGCTGAGCCTTACTATTTCCTCTGATCTTCAGTCTCATATTTTCTACTTAATAAAAACCTTCACTTGCGTAATCTGTTTTAACTTCAGATTCATCATGAACAATACTTAAAAGTGTTGTCTTCTCCTTCTCCTCAATAGGATGGGCTTTTTATCTACCTTTTCTGTCTTTCCTCTTGGCGTGGCAGTCTCCTGAGTCAGCCACATCAGGAATATCAGAGATGTCTCTCAATGAATTTTCCCTCTCTCTTGCCTTCTATATGCCCTGCTTATGCTGCTTTTGAAATATCTCTTAATTCTGTTTTTTTTTTTTTCTTTTCTCTCTTTTTCTATTTTTTGCCTCTGGCCTAATTAAGGTTCTTTTTATCCTGCCTATGTGGCCTGTCTAATCTTTTTTGCTTCTCCTTTCCTGGATCTCAACCCATTTTTGATATCGCCTTTAGAGATAAATGGGCTTTCCTTGTGGTTCAGCTGGTAAAGAATCTGCCTGCAATGCAGGAGACCTGGGTTCAATCCCTGGGTTGGTAAGATCCCCTGGAGAAGGGAAAGGCTACCCACTCTGGTTGCAAAGAGTCAGACACGACTGAGGAACTTTCACTTCATTTCACTTCACTTATATATATATATATAATTAATCTGATCATTTGTATTCTCCTGCTTTAAAATGTTGATTTCCTACTGCCTATTATATAAAATCAAGGTTTTAAAATATGGCATTTGAAGGCTCTGCAGGCCTCATTCCTTGCTCCTTTTCTGGAACTGGGTGACTGCTTGGATAGACTAACTTGAGGGGTGTAACCATTTTCTTAGCACCTTGCATAGTAACTAGTAAGTTGCAAGGATTTAATCAATGCATTCTTTCTCTCCTTTACATTGTTACATTGTCACTGATATCTTGCTTTTCCTTTTTCACATTATTGCATCGTCAATGTGTTTCTTCACACTTCCAAAGCCTGGTGATATCTGAAGCATTGCTGCTATGACAGTAGCAAATGAATGTAGGCAGGGCAAGTATGTCCTCTGGATAGGGAATTATTTTTGACAGGCTAAGCTATTTTGAGCCCATTTGTAAAGCTGCCAGTAAATATGAGAACACACAAGGAGAGGTTATCAAAGTCAGTGTGACTAATCAGCAAAGCCTGGTTATGGCTGCTGGTGTGTGTGTGTGTGTGTGTGTGTGTGTGTGTGTGTGTGTGCATGCGTGCACACACACATGCGTGTGTAGATATGTAAGCAAGGAGGTAGAAATCATTGTGTTCCTTTGGATCCTAAGGTAATGTGCTTATACCTGTAAGTCATTCTGATTTGACAGAGGAAATTTAGCTTTGAATGCTAATCATCAGCAGTAGTTGAGTGGGCTTCTGCTTTGGAGAAGGAAATGGCAACCCACTCTAGTATTCTTGCTTGAAGAATCCCAGGGATGGAGGAGCCTGGTGGGCTGCCATCTATGGGGTCGCACAGAGTCGGATACGACTGAAGCAACTTAGCAGCAGCAGCAGCAGCAGCAAGGATGTAATCAGATTTTGGAATTCCATTCCTAGAAGATATCTATGTGTGTTTGCTAATGGTTGTCAGGCAGGCTTCTAGCTTTTCTTCAGATACTTGCTAAACATAATTTTTTTCTATGCTGAAAATATTTTCCTCATATGCCAGTGATCTTTAGATATTTTTTGTCACTTCTTACCTCCTGAAAGTCACTAAAGAGAAGCTTGCAAAGTCCTTTGAATTTTGTAGAAGCTGTATAGTTAGAGTTATAGTTCTTTCAGTTTATTGGGAGGGTATTTTCTACATGGCAAGGAGTGTTAGATGATCTTGGTATTTAAAAGTTTCTTTTGAAAACAACTTCATGTTTTCAATTACGAAATAATATAGTGGTGTAGTGAGTGTGATAATTCACGTATATACTAATAGTTATCAGCATTAGTTGAATAGGATTCAAAGTACTTTAAACTCTTGCCATTTGTCATTTCCCTAAGAGTAAAGATTCCTTTCCCAATTCCAGTGTTTGTATGTGCAGCTCTTTCTATTCTTCCTGGCAAATTCCTTTTCATTCTTCAAGATTCACTTCAAATGCCCCCCTTTCTCAACTTCCTTGGACATGTTCCATTATGACAGGAATGAGAAAGTAGAAGTACAAAAAAAGCAGATTAAAAAAATCTAAGAGCAGTAACGTCTATCCTTTCATCCCTCCAGCCAGGAGCTGTTGTCAGGAGTTGGGCAGTTTATCACAAAAGGGCATAGTCAGAGGTTCCAGTCCATCATGGTTGAACGGCTGCCCAAGATGACTGGCAGTATCTCACATCCAGACACTGGGAAGTCTTTCCTCCCATTCTAATCATGTAATTTTCTCCTTTTTGATAGTTTTTTTATCTCTTATCATTCTGGTCCTCTGTGAAGAATCAAAGGATTCATGATTTTTAAAAAAGCAGATCTTAAAAAATTACCAGTTTACTAGGGGCTTTCTTGGTGACAGAGACAGTGAAGAATCTGCCTGCAATGCAGGAGACCAGGGTTTGAACCCTGGTTCAGGAAGATCACCTGGAGAATGGAATGGCAATCCACTCTCGTATTCTTGCCTGAAGAATTCAATGGACAGAGGGGCCTTGCAGGCTACAGTCCATGGGGTCGCAAAGAATCGGACATGACTGAGTGACTAACATTGTCATTGTCGTATTTATAACAAAATGATAAGCGTTAGGCATTAAATGATAAAATAGGTATTAAATAGTATACTGTACATTTTTTGAAAATATTGCTTATGAATAACTTTCATAGATATCAGATTATGTGAAGTAGGAAAATTTGAAGATTAAGAAGGTCCTGAATTTTTTTGTGGAGGAAAATTTATTTTGGTAAACTTGCTCTATTTTTAAAACCTGGATTTCCATATGTGTCTAGCTTTCCCTAAGTCAGAGCACATTTGTGGTTAAGTTTGCCTTTCTCTTCCCCACCCCAGCCCCTCTTGCAGGGACCAACTGTTTCTTTAATGGGCTTTACTGAACTGAAGTTTGTGGGGGCCCATTTGCCCTTCTGTTTCTAGAACTGGTTGGAATCTACTTGGCTAAATTGTAATTCATAGGAAGAGTGCTGTGAAATTTATCTTTTGGCCATGAGGCCATTTAGCAAGTGACTGACTTCCTCTTTTCCAAAACCTAATTAGTGTCCCTGGGAACATTTCTATGCAAAATACCCATTCACACAGTTCAGCTTGCTCTCTCCTAAATGGAATTTCAAAACCCAATAACTTGAGCAGGTGTTCAGATTACCGTAGACACAGAGCATGAGAGAAAAAATAGCATCCTGAAACTTCCTTCCTGGTAAGTAGAGGAAATAAGGGTAGTAGTCACACTGCCATTTATCCTCATGCAGCCATTCAATTCACTTCCGATGTATTTGACATAGTGCACGTTTTGGCTGTTCTATTCCCTTTTGTGATAAACTGGCCAATCACTGAACTGACGCTTGACTGTTGCTGCTGCTGCTGCTGCTAAGTCACTTCAGCCATGTCTGACTCTGTGCGACCCCATAGAGAGCAGCCCACCAGGCTCCTCCATCCCTGGGAGTCTCCAGGCAAGATACTGGAGTGGGTTGCCATTTCCTTCTCCAGATGCTTGACTGGAGTCGTATAATAATACAAGTGCCTGTTCTGATGTTTTTATCTGCATATATTTTATACTTTGACTTTTCTACTCATGTCATAATTTAATATGTTTACTAGAATATGAGTCCATTCTGTGAAATGGAAAGCCCATGAAGACCATGTAGGCCTATACTTGTGAATGTTTTTGTTTGTCTCTTTTGTTTTGGCCCATTGCGTGGCTTATAAGATCTTAGTTACACAACCAGGAATCAAACCCAGGCACATAACAGTGAAAGTATCAAGCCTTAATCACTGGACTGCCAGGGAATTCTCAACATTCAGTATTTTTGAACAATTGAAAATATATACTGATGTTAGAAATAACTTTGTTCTGTTATATAAATATAGAATGAGTGCTTTAAAATTTTTTTAGTGTGATTAAGCTTTTAAAATCTTAGGCAAGGAAGTAATTTTACATTTTTGTGGATGAATCCTAGATTGGATGCTTATTTTGATGTTGGTTTTTAGAATATTGACATTGCAATCCTTCCATCTTTATTTTCAGTGACAGCAGAATCCCAAGTATACGAAATGTGATTAATTCTTTCACATTGAAGTCATTTAATTGTTCTTTGCGTAACAGCTGCTTTTTATTCAGTACATTGAACATAAAGTTCTGGAGTGCTTTTGTGCAATCATAAATTTTAAATGTGAGCCATTCTTCCTCTGAAGGCTCATATGCTGCTATTGCTTTGATTTGTCAGTTTGGTAGACTCTGTTGCTAGAGATTGCCATTGTAGTTGGCCAGGAGGGCATTCTTCTGGGACTAAACTCTTTCTGCAGCTTTGTGTGTCACTATGGTATTTAGTATTATGTACCGGCAAAAAGATAGGCGGGAGAGACATCAACAACTTCACATGTACAGATGATACCACTCTAATGGCAGAAAGGAAAGAGAAACTAAAGAGCCTCTTGATGAGGGTCAAGGAGGAGAGTGAGAGAACTGGCTTAAAACTAAATATTAAAAAAACTAAGATCATGCATCCGGCCCCATTACTTCATGGCAAATAGAAAGGGAAAAGGTGGAAGTAGTGACAGATTTCCTCATCTTGGACTCTAAAATCACTGCAGATGGTAACTGCAGCCATGAAGTCAGGAGACAATTGCTTCTTGGCAGAAAAGTGAGGACAAACCTAGACAGCATGTTGAAAAGCAGAGACATTACTCTGCTGGCAAAGGTCTGTATAGTCAAGGCTATGGTCTTCCCAGTAGTCACATACGGTTTTAAGAGTTGGACTGTAAAAAAGGCAGAGCGCCAAAGAATTGATGCCTTCCAACTGTGGTACTGGAGAAGACTCCTGCAAGTCTCTTGGACAGCAAGGAGATCAAACCAGTCAATCTTAAGGGAAATCAATCCTGAATATTGGAAAGACCGATGCTGAAGCTGAAGCTTCAGTATTGTGGTCATCTGATGCAAACAGCTGACTCAATGGAAAAGTCCCTGATGCTGGGAAGGATTGAGGGCAGAAGGAGAAGAGGGCGTCAGAGGATGAGATGGCTGGATGGCATCACCGTGCAGTGGACATGAACTTGGGCATACTTTGGGAGATGGTGAGGGACAGGGAAGCCTGGTGTGCTGCAGCCCATGGCGTCACAAAGAGTCGGACACAACTGGGTGACTGAATAACAACAACTAGCAATAATGAAGCGAGGGAAAATTGGTTTGACTTGTCATTCCTAAGCTTCGTTTATTTTTAGAACAAAGGTGAAGTGGAGAAGTAGGGTCACAACAAAGCAGTGACTTGGATATTTTGGGTCAGAAAGAAACAGCTTAATACATTTCAGCTCAACAAATGTATGTTGTCTCTGTTTATGGCACTATGTGGAAAAAGAAGGGTAATTAAGACTTCATTTCTGCCTCGTCTGTTAGGAGACATTAAAGAAGTTTATAAATAACATATATTTGTGTTGAAAGTTCCTTGCATAGATTAAAGACTATGCCTTAATCTTCTTTTTTAAAAAAATTTGCATGCCAAATTCAGCACACTGTAGTTGCTCGGGATATTCTCTGGTATACTATAATATTGTGTATAATGACTGTAGTAGTCCTAAGATGGGCATCTGGTGTGGGGGCATCATTTGATTTGGGCTTTTAAGGGAAGGTGCTGTAGCTGCAAGAGACAATTCTGACTTCCTAGAATTTAGCAGCCACTGTTGCCCACACAAGTCAGTGTGGGCCCTGCAGATAAGAATTAGACTGCTATAACCCTGGATGCCAAAGGAATGAGCATTCCAAGGAGATTTTCTCCCCCTGCCCCCCGAGGAGATTTCTTTCTCTCTTTTTTTTTTTAAAAAATAGCTTTACTGAGGTATAACTGACATACAACAAGGAGATTTTTGCTGCTGATTTAAGTTTAATGAATCTGACTCTTTTGTGTCAGAAGCAGATAATTTAAGATTTTCCTCGAAGCCTATACCTGTGGCTGTCCCAGTGAGTCTCGTCCCTGTGTGAGCCCCCCGTGTGCCACTGGCTCTTCCTCATCCTGATGGGATTCCACTGATTCATGACAGCTTTGTTTTCACAAGGGAAGTTTGGTGGTAGACTGTTGTTTATTTTGAGTTTGTTTTTCAAAATAAACTGAGAAGGATCTTTTAAATGACATGAAGGAAAAAGAGTAGCTTAGGTGTCTCAGGATCCTTGGTGATCTCAGGTGGTTTGGGATCCATGAAAGAAGACAGTTTCAGAAAGAAGATGGCCAACACACATGAAAGGGGGGAGGTGTTAAGGGGGAATAAAGTCAACATTGAATTTAGCAATTCACTGGTATTTTTTTTTATCTTATTTTTTTAAGGGTAGGAAGCAAGATTTATCTATTTTGACAGCACGTGAGATACTAAGTTCCCTGACCAGGGATCACACCCGTGCTCCCTGCATTGGGAATGCAGAGTCTTAACCACTGGACCACCAGGAAAGTCCCTCCCTGGTGCTGTTTTTATATGTTGTGTGGAATGAAGCTATGAAGACTTTCATTTTTTTTACTTCAGAATAAGACCAAATGTCTAATCACTCTTATTTCTTATTCTTATTCATTAAGAGGAACTAAAGAACCTCTTGATGAAGGTGAAAGAGGAGAGTGAAAAAAACTGGCATAAAACTCAGCATCCAAAAAACTAAGATCATGTTATCCAGTCCCATCACTTCATGGCAAATAGATGGGGAAACAGTGACAGACTTTATTTTCTTGGGCTCCAAAATCACTGCAGAGGGTGACTGCAGTCATAAAATTAAAAAGATGCTTTCTCCTTAGAAGAAAAGCTGTGATAAACCTAGACAGTGTATTAAAAAGCAGAGACATTACTTTGTGGGCAAGTCTGTGTAGTAAAAGCTATGGTTTTTCCAGTAGTCATGTATGGATGTGAGAGTTGGACCATAAAAAAAGCAGAGTGCTGAAGAATTGATGCTTTCAAATTGTGGTGTTGGAGAAGACTCTTGAGAGTCCCCTTGGACTGCAAGGAGATCAATCCCGAAAGGAAATCAACTCTGAATAATCATTGGAAGGACTGATATTGAAGCTGAAGCTCCAATACTTTGACCACCTGATGCAAAGAGCCGATTCATTGGAAAAGACCCCGATACTGGGAAAGATTGAGGGCAGGAGGAGGAGGGAGCAACAGAGGATAAGATGGTGGGATGGTATCACTGACTCAATAGACATGAGTTTGAGCAAACTCATTCAGGGAGATAGTGAAAGCCAGGGAGGCCTGGCGTGCTGCAATCCATGGGGTCACATAGAGTCGAACACAACTTAGCAACTGAACAACCACCACCACCCAAATGATAAGATGTTTCTTAGGATGCCCCTAATGAAAAACTGAGTTATTCTTTTTCATTCTTAGGAAAGAAATCCCTTGCTTCTACCATATTTGAATTCAGAATTACTCCTAGCTAAATTGGTATGTTAATCCATTGTTCTGAAAAATCAGCGAATATCTTTTGAAGTATTTTGTGGAAGGCTGCGGAGTCATGGTGATTTAGGATTTTGCAAACTTGATTACTGTGTTATGTTCTATAATGAAAATATCCAGCATGAAGAAAGAAGTCAAAATGGTCTGATCTGAGCAATCCTTTGCTTTACTCAATCCTTTGTAAAGCATCATTTTTACAATATTAACCTGCAAAGTAGTGCACACATGTAATTTTGGGGATTACTTATACCTTACTAAGTTGGAAGCATAGGTTTATTTTAATGTAGTGATCACTTAAGTATTGTACTAAGGTACTAACTAAAGTGATTGTCTATTGAAAAGCCATACCTGTTAATGGCTCTATCATGCTGTTAAGTATTCACTCGCCAGAGGTGATGTAAACCAAATTGTGCTATTTTGAATAGACATCTGCTTGAATAGCAGAAATGTTCATATTTGTATATGGAGAATATATGTTTATTCATGAGCATTAGAACAATAAAATATATCTGTCTCTGTGTAAGTTTTTGGAGGAACATGGCGCAGGCAAGTAAAGCTTGAAGATACGGTCTCTTGAAAGCTTTTAACTCCACTCAGAAATACATTTTGCAGTGCCCTTGCGAAGGTTCCCAAAATCAGGGGTGTCAGCGTCTGGCTTACTTACCAAGTCTAGGTCTTCCCAGGCTTGAAGGGAATGAGGACTTTCGTAACCTGGTTTGTCACGGTTGAATGCTGCCAGTAGGTATCAGTAGCATATTCAAGAGGAGGGCAGAGCTCTTAAACATCATGCTTGCTTTTAAAGCAAGATAATAGTTGAAAAATCATAGAACAAACTAACTTTGTATACTTATGAAAAGGGGCCTTAAAGTATTTTTGGCTCTTTCATATTAGATTTTCTGATTAAAAATTCTGTAATAATCAATAATAGTCAAACATTAGTTAGCATTTTCCTTCTACATTTGACTGTGGAAGCTTATATGTTAATTTCAAGTTATCTTTTTCAAATGGTTTTATTTCCTTTATCATCTCTCTTTAATATTCATTTCTTAATATCTTTATGAGAAAGTAGCTGTTATCTGCATATTATAAAATGGAGGTAATCTGACTTGACCATTAAATTTTTTTCAAATGTAATAAAGCTGTGAAATTACTATGACCCCTAGTATTTTATGTTAGAAGGACAATTTGTTCTATATTGAAGATAACAAGGAAACTCTTATGCTGTGGCTTATGCTGAAATGAGGTTTTGTATAATTCTATTAAATTGTTGTTTGAGTTTAACTTATTTCCTGGGGCAGTTTTGTACCTTATAATATTTTATTATTATTATTTTTTAATCAAATGTGAAATGGAATCTTTAATCATTGTTTTCCTAAATGAAGTCTGTGCTCCTCCTCAAAATGTGTACTATGAACCCTTTTGGACTCAGCAGTTATTGTGAGAGATTTAGAACACTTATGAAAGCTTGAAGCAACCTCTGGAAAAGTGAATTATTATATTTTTGTAAAGCTATACTTATTTCTTACTTCAAATAATTGTATCAAAAGTTATCTCACATTTCATGTGTGTATTGTAGAGATGTAAGACTAAGCGGGTATATGCTAATAGTTTGGGGTTGAGCATTAAGGCTGTGCTCAGTGATAGAGCTTAGGAATATAATTATTTTCAACCAAGATGAAAGTTTCATATCTCATGGGTAGCTTTAACGTAAACAAACAAGTCACAACCCAGAGAGATTTACCAGTGGACTATTCTTATATTATTTCTGATACAGATTTATTAATTTATAGCCAAGGGCTCAAAAGCAACAGAGACATTGACAGAACGTTAAGTTCGAGCTAATGTTATAGGTCTCTACACTGATCATGCTGTAAAATAGTCTTTTCAAGGTAGTGATGACTGTGACTAATTAGGAATGCTGGGGGTCCAGAGAATACTCCCATTCCAGCAGCATGGGTGGGTGGGTGGATGGGTGGTGGGGGGCCTTTAGGCTTTGGGCTGTGATTCACTTGGTTTTGAGGGTGAATGAAAAAATACTTTTTCCTCACTATTTTTTCTTCTTGTGTTCATGGAAGTCTTTTTAAAATCCTATTTTCAATTTTTTGTTGCTCGTCATTTACTAATATTCAGAGAAACAAGTGATTTTTATGACATGTATGCACATTATAGGAGTATTTTTTCAAATTCATTATTTTTCTGCATGCTTTGAGCTAGTTTTTTTTTATAGCTGATGTATATTTCTACATGTACTATGGTTACCTTTATAGGAATTTTTTTCAAACTTATTTTGCTTTGTACAAATTCTTTGCTGTCATTTTGTATATGCGGTCTCTAGAAATTCATTCAAATATATTTTATATTATGTTGTTTTGTTAGTTGCTAGTATCACCTGAAATATAGTACCATTATTTAATTTTATATGCATGATATGGTATTTTATTTACCAGTAAGATTATTATGCTTTTTTCCATGCTAAGTATCTGTTGATTTAAAACACTTAAAAATAACTTTGTGTTGCTATTCCTTATTTTTAGGTTAGTAGACTGTAATTGCACATCTTGAACTTGATATTTCCAACTGGATTCTAGTTTATAGTATACGAACAAAACAATCACTTTCCTCATACAAAATCACTTTAAAGTCACTCTCAATACATATATTATAAAAATAATTTTAAAAATTGTTTGCCCTGATTCCTTGTAACTTTGGGATTCTTCGGAGGAACAACTAACTATATGTATGCGTGTGTGTGTGTGTGTGTGTGTGTGTGTGTATTTGAGGGGGAAGGTGGGAGGAGGAGAAGAGGGGAGAGAGAGAGATGAGTGGATGTGGCTGCCCTGGGTTATTTCCCACGTGGCAACGATTTGTTTGAGCTGGGTGGCAGCTACTCCTTGTAGCATAGCACTTCAGCTTGCTATTTGCAGCCCACTCAGCTAACCTCAACCCATTCTTTCAGACTTGATATAAGCTTAAACTTGAGCGATAGGTTTTTAAAAGAGTCGTTATGATTAAAGTAGTCTTCTTGCTTCTTTTCTCTGCCGTCTTGTTTTTGTAGTTCTTTCCATTTGGGATCTCTTTCCCTGTTGAAAACCTGCCACATCCTTCTGTGATCAATTCCATCTTTGCACAAAAGCTCTTCTAATTTCATATGATTGAAAATCTGGCTTGATATGGAATGAAGCAAAAAAGGGATTTGCTTGCTAGGAACTAAAAGGTGTCTCCTTTGGCATTGCTAAACCTAGAGGCTCAAGAGCTATCATGAAGATCTGTTATCTCTCCATTGCTAGACTCTCTTTCCATGGGATGCCTCCATTCTTGGACAGGCTCTTACCTCTTGGTGGCAAGACATTGGTTGCAAGCTATAAGTTTTCATCCTCCCAACTCCAAATCCAGCATGGAAAAGAACTTGTTTTTTTGGTTGCTTAAGAAAAATTCCTAAGATTAGTGGTGATTGTATCTAATTAGCATGGCTGGGGTCAGGAATGAGTTTTTGAACCTTTTTCTGTAACCAGGGGGATGTAGTGTTTTTTACTTACTCAGCCTAGGTCACCTCCCACCCCTGAAGTTAGCTTCATGGGAGCAGGGAGACAGATAATGGGGAAGAGATGATTACCAGAGGAATATGGGTGTGAAGGCTGGATGACAAAAATGGTATATACCTTCCCCTTCCTTGGTTGCCCTAATGCAAATTCTGTGTTCCTCTGCTAAACTTCTCTGATACTGGTATTCAGCGGCACATATAATATCCTGCTTTGTATTATAGTCATTTGTTTATTCACTTATTTGCCAGACATTTATTTGATGCCATTGATTATGTAGGTATTGACCAAGAAGATGAAAATATGAAGATAAAGAAGACTCATCAGTTGCCCTTGGGGAATTCACAATACAATGTGTATCATTTGTTTGCCATTGTTTGCTTAGGGTATATCAGAAATATTACTGTGCTCCCTTGTAGCACATAACATAATATTTTCCACAAAATAGACACTTGATAGATAGTAGAAATTTCGTGCATACAGCTTACTAGTAGTCTTATTACTTCAGACTTGCTAGATGAATGAATCTCAATTTGTGACCATTTTGTTTGTACTCATATACTTGAAGAACATTCCCACTATACCTGTATGCTTCTTCCTGACTGGCAAGAAGTATGGTTTCTCTTGGTCAGACTGCTATGGTGCTTGGAAATTCTTGTGTCACAGTTACTTGTTGGTTTATCTTGGTTCCCGTAATAGAATGGGATATTCCCGAGGGCAATGAATTGCTTAATACATGTTTATTGATTTCCTTCTGTTGAATGATGAAAATGTATGTGCTTTGAGCATGGGAAACAGTTTCAGTTCTTTTTTGCATTCTCTTTATAGTTTATTTGTTCCTAAGACTTTGTTTAGATTTTCCCCGAAGTTCTCGTTTATGTTTGACAGGTAGATTTGGGTTTTGTTCTTCATTTGGTGCTTTTTATATGTACAATTTGAACTGGTATTATTTTAACACCTGTCACAAAGTCAGAGTTGGTATTAATAGTCACAGAGGACTTAGATCTCTGGAATACTAAAACTGTCTTTAGGATGATTATTATTACAGAGGAAAAATGAATTCTACTGACTGGTTGTGTGTTTTTTGTTATTCAATCTGAAGTTAACATCCCTTGTTTTTATTTTTTCTGCAATAAAATTCAGGCTTTGATTCCCTGAGGTCTTTGTAATTGCTACTGAAAGAAACAAACTTGGCGTGCTTTGAGAAGGATAAGAGCCAACATCGAATATTGGCCATATACGAGGCACTGTTCCTTGCATATATTAGCTCTTAAAACTTCCCAACAATTTTATAGGGGTAATACTACTACCCCTGTATTCTAGGAGAAAAACTGAAGCTTGAAAAGGAGAAGGAACCTCCCCAGGGTCACATAACGAGTCACTGACAGAATTGGGCTCCTAAACCATGTATCTCTGATTGCAGAGCCCATGGTGTAAGTACCTGGACAGCACAGAGACATGTAAACCCCAATTCATACTTTACCACCCGTGTCTCTCTCCTACCACCTTGAAGGTTGAAAGCATCTTCATGCTGGTAATATATTAAACATTTGCTGGACTAATTTTTTCACCAGTATTCCCAAGAAGACAATTTTGTGTATTTCTTTTCATCTCTTGTGTAATAACAGTGGTAGACTATAGATAACTACCTAGCCAACACATTATCTTTCATTTCTCTAAGTATCTCTCATCATTTGACACAAGCGCAAGTCATTGTCTATAATATATGCAAATATGTATTTTTCAACTGTGATAATAGATGTAATCACTTATTTCAAACACTTGTTCAAGTGATTTAAATGTTTATTTGCATTATAAAGAAAATAATAAAACTGCAAACCAGAAATTCAAGTGCTTCAGAACCCCTACCTCTTAGAGACCAGTTTTTCCATCACTCCATAGATGGTGTTGGGTCTACATCTGCTTCTATATCTAACATTTACACTCCCGCAAGCACACCCACCGTATGTAATTTTCTTTTAATAGTCATATACTGTTCCATGATATGCGTGCATGCTAAGTTGCTTCAGTCATGTCTGACTCTGTGTGTCCCTATGGACTGCAGTCTGCCAGGTTCCTGTGTCCATGGGATTCTCCAGGCAAGGATACTGGAGTGGGTTGCCATGCCCTCCTCTAGGGGATCTTCCCTACCCAGGGATCAAACTTGCATTTGTTCCGTCTAACCTGTATTGGCAGGCAGGTTCTTTACCACTAGCACCACCTGGGAAGCCCATTCCATGGTATGAAGCATGTCAAAATATATATATAACTAGTACTCTTTGGAGGGTATTTCAATTTGTTTTTTTATTGCATGAAATGTCAGTATATGTGTATATTTACATAATAAAATTGTATTTTTTTTTGGCATAGAATGAAAGGAAAGTGAAGTTGCTCAGTCGAGTCTCTTTGTGACCCCATGGACTATAGCCTGCCAGGGTCCTCCATCCATGGAATTTTCCAGGCAAGAATACTGGAGTGGGTTGCCATTTCCTTCTCCAGGGGATCTTCCCAACCCAGGGATTGAACCCTGGTTTCTCGTATAGCAGGTAGACTCTACCATCTGAGCTACCAGGGAATAAGTTAATAAAAATGAATTTCCAAAGAAATTTTTTTGTGCATTTTATGAAAGTGAAAGTTGTTCAGTTGTGTCTGACTCTTTGAGACCTCATGGACTATATAGTCCATGGAATTCTCCAGCCCAGAATACTAGAGTGGGTAGCCTTTCCCTTCGCCAGGGAATCTTCCAAATCCAGGGATCGAACCCAGTTCTCCCACGCTGCAGGTGGATTCTTTACCAGCTGAGCCACATATATGTTGCCAAATTGTGCTCCAGTATATATTGTATTAACTTATACCCCATAAGCACGGTATGAGTGCATTTGTTTAACAGCCTTGATAGCATGAGATATTATCATTCTTTTTAATCCTTGTCAACCTTATAAATGCTGTAAATAATATCTCTTTGTAATTTAATTTCAATTTCTTATGTTATAAAATTGTGTTGGGTTTTGAATCTTGAAATTTTGCTTGATAGAACGTTGAGACTGTCACTGTTTTTCTCTGTGAAATTGAGGCTGTGACAGTTCTAAGCAGACCTAGATATTTTCTTTGGCTTTTGAAAGTAGAAATGTTTCTTCCTTCTTTGCATGGTTGAGTCTAATATACAAGTAATGTTGTATGTTCTTAATGATTCAGTCATTATCACAACATTATGATTGCTTTTTGTATAGCTTTATTTTAAGAGCCATTAGATGTAGAATGCTTTAACTTGGTGGGGTATATGCTTTACTTTTAGAGCAAAACTTCCATTTCACGTCTGTTATTTTATGAAAGAATACCTGGAACCAAATGTGGCAGTTCCTATATGATATCTGAAATTGTACTGTAAACACAGGAGAACCTCTATACTAGTCTCAGCTTTCTTCTTTACATTCAGGTACTTTGGATTTAGTGGTTTCCCAGGGGGCTCAGTGGTAAAGAATCCACTGCCTATGCAAGAGATGCGGGTTTGATCCCTGGGTCAGAAAGATCCCCTGAAGGAAAGGGCAGCCCATTCCAGTGTTCTTGCCTGGGAAACCCCATGGACAGAGGAGCCTGGCAGGCCATGGGCTTGCTACGTCATGTCCAACAACAACAACAACAACAACTTTGAATCCCATTAGGCATTAGCCGAGTTTGTTAGCTTTACTGTTCTTTTTGGTTATAGAAGAAAACTAATATTCAATATTTAAGTGTTTTTTCAATTCATTATGTTTCTAGTGCTTGAAATTGGTATGTCATTATATTTTATCTTTCCCCCTGCTTTTTTCCTGCAGGAATACTGCTACTTATTATTTTTTAACCTCTGAAAGCATGTTTTTGCCTTTTAGGAATAGTTATCTTAGAAGTTTCTTCTTATTTCTCTTTGGTTTTTGACAAAACTGTCTCTGAACCTGCAGGTTTAAATAGACAAAGGAAAAAACCTCTGTTGTTTATTACCTTTCCAGAAGAGGGTGTAGCAAGAGAGGAAAAGAGCAATTATACTGCCCATCCTTCTTCATATTCAGTTCAGTTCAGTCGCTCAGTCGTGTCTGACTCTTTGCAACCCCATGAATCGCAGCACGCCAGGCCTCCCTGTCCATCACCAACTCCCGGAGTTCACTCAGACTCGCATCCATCGAGTCCGTGATGCCATCCAGCCATCTCATCCTCGGCTGTCCCCTTCTCCTCCTGCCCCCAATCCCTCCCAGCATCAGAGTCTTCTCCAATGAGTCAACTCTTCACATGAGGTGGCCAAAGTACTGGAGTTTCAGCTTAAGCATCATTCCTTCCAAAGAAATCCCCGGGTTGATCTCCTTTAGAATGGACTGGTTTGATCTCCTTGCAGTCCAAGGGACTCTCAATTCTTCGGTGCTTAGCCTTCTTCTCAGTCCAACTCTCACATCCATACATGACCTATGGAAAAACCATAGCCTTGACTAGACGGACCTTAGTCGGCAAAGTAATGTCTCTGCTTTTGAATATGCTATCTAGGTTGCTCATAACTTTTCTTCCAAGGAGTAAGTGTCTTTTAATTTCATGGCTGCAGTCACCATCTGCAGTGATTTTGGAGGCCCCCCCCAAATCAAGTCTGACACTGTTTCCACTATTTCCCCATCTATTTCCCATGGAGTGATGGGACCGGATGCCATGATCTTCGTTTTCTGAATATTGAGCTCTAAGCCAACTTTTTCACTCTCCTCTTTCACTTTCATCAAGAGACTTTTTAGCTCCTCTTCACTTTCTGCCATAAGGGTGGTGTCATCTGCATATCTGAGGTGATTGATATTTCTCCCAGCGGTCTTGATTCCAGCTTGTGTTTCTTCCAGCCCAGTGTTTCTCATGATGTACTCTGCATATAAGTTAAATAAGCAGGGTGACAATATACAGCCTTGATGTACTCCTTTTCCTATTTGGAACCAGTCTGTTGTTCCATGTCCAGTTCTAACTGTTGCTTCCTGGCCTGCATACAGATTTCTCAAGAGGCAGGTTAGATGGTCTGGTATTCCCATCTCTTTCAGAATTTTCCACAGTTTATTGTGATCCACACAGTTAAAGGCTTTGGCATAGTCAATAAATTAGGCAGCTCTTAAAAATTACAGATGACGGAATAGTCATCATACTGCGAAGCACTCCTATACTTGTAACTCATAAATAATATTGACAATTAAATCCAACATGTTCTGTTAACAGGAACTAAAAAAGGAATGTTGTCTCCCTCTAAAATATGAAGATCGTTGCCCTGTGAGACAAGGGTGAATAGAGAGAACACATATTTAGGACAGAAATGGAAGTCTTGGAAGGAAAAATCTTTTAATTTAATTAAAATCATTACTAATCTCAGATAGACTCATAGCATCTTTTAATTGGTGCAGTGGATTTATGGCATTTATATATTAGAAAAAATAAACAACATTTTGACATTTGATGCCTAAGAAAATAGACTCTTCTTTTTTTTTTTTTTGGCTGGGAAATTTATTTATACTGCTAGGATTTGAGAAAAAAAAAAAGGATGGATTGCTGCTTCCTAGTCTAAATCAGTAATTTAAAGTTTTTTGACTTTAAAAACAAATCTGCTATTGTTTCTTTCACATAAGAGTGGTTATTATATAGTCCAGAAACACTAACTTTTATTTGTTGAGGTTTCCGATTTTCATGTTAAGGGCAAAGAATACAACAAATCTTGATGTGTTGTTTCCATAGTCTCACTCTCTATCCTTTGAAGCCAAGCCTCAACTACTATATTGAAAATGACTTCACTAATGCACCTAGTTACATCCTAAGTACAGATCCCATTATGCCTTTTCTGTCACTATGTTCTGCTGAGCTCTTTGAGGCATATATTGTTGACTGCTCTCTTCTTGAAACTCTCGTCTTAGAACTTCCAAGATACTTTTCTCACCTAGTTTTTAAAAATCCTCCTGCCTTTAAATATTTGATCTCCCTTAAGGTTTATCTTTATTTCTGTTTATCGCTCTCTTTTTCACAATATTTTCCTAAGGGATATCGTCCTAAGGAAGCATTACTATGAACAAAGCTAGTGGAGGTGATCAAATTCCAGTTGAGCTATTTCAAATCCTGAAAGATGATGTGGTGAAGTGCTGCACTCAATATACCAGCAAATTTGGAAAACTCAGCAGTGGCCACAGGACTGCAAAAGGTCAGTTTTCATTCCAATCTCAAAGAAAGGCAATGCCAAAGAATGCTCAAACTACCACACAATTGCACTCATCTCACACTAGTAAAGTAATGCTCAAAATTCTCCAAGCCAGGCTTCAGCAATACGTGAACTGCAAACTTCCAGATGTTCAGGCTGGTTTTCGAAAAGGCAGAGGAACCAGAGATCAAATTGCCAACATCCTCTGGATCATGGAAAAATCAATAGAGTTCCAGAAAAACATCTATTTCTGCTTTATTGACTATGCCAAAGCCTTTGAGTATGTGGATCACAATCAACTGTGGAAAATTCTGAAAGAGATGGGAATACCAGACCATCTGACCTGCCTCTTGAGAAATCTGTATGCAGGCCAGGAAGCAACAGTTAGAACTGGACGTGGAACAACAGACTGGTTCCAAATAGAAAAAGGAGTAGGTCAAGGCTGTATATTGTCACCCTGCTTATTTAACTTATATGCAGAGTACACCATGAGAAACGCTGGGCTGGAGAAAGCACAAGCTGGAATCAAGATTGCTGGGAGAAATCTCAATAACCTCAGATACGCAGATGACACCACCCTTATGGCAGAAAGTGAAGAGGAGCTAAAAAGCCTCTTGATGAAAGTGAAAGAGGAGAGTGAAAAAGTTGGCTTAGAGCTCAACATTCAGAAAATGAAGATCATAGTATCTGGTCCCATCACTTCATGGCAAATAGATGGGGAAACAGTGGAAACAGTGGCTGAATTTCTCTTTTTGGGCTCCAAAATCAGTGCAGATGGTGATTGCAGCCATGAAATTAAAAGATGCTTACTCCTTAGAAGGAAAGTTATGACCGACCTAGATAGCGTATTCAAAAGCAAAGACATTTCTTTGCCAACAAAGATCCATCTAGTCAAGGCTATGGCTTTTCCAGTGGTCATGTATGGATCAGAGAAGGCAATGGCAACCCAATCCAGTATGCTTGCCTGGAAAATCCCACAGATGGAGGAACCTGGTAGGCTGCAGTCCATGGGGTTGCTAAGAGTCGGGCATGACTGAGTGACTTCACTTTCACTTTTCATTTTCATGCATTGGAGAAGGAAATGGCAGCCCACTCCAGTATTCTTGGCTGGAGAATCCAAGGGACAGAGGAGCCTAGTGGGCTGCCGTCTGTGGGGTCACACAGAGTCGGACATGACTGAAGCGACTTAGCAGCAGCAGCAGCAGCATATATGGATGTGAGAGTTGGACTATAAAGAAAGCTGAGTGCGAAGAATTCATGCTCTTGAAGTGTGGTGTTGGAGAAGACTCTTGAGAGTCCCTTGGACTGCAAGGAGATCCAACCAGTCCGTCCTAAAGGAAAGTCCTGGGTGTTCATTGGAAGGCCTGATGCTGAAGCTGAAACTCCAATGCTTTGTTTGGCCACCTGATGCGAAGAGCTGACTCATTTGAAAAGACCCTGATGCTGGGAAAGATTGAGGGCAGAAGGGGAAGGGGACGACAATGGATGAGATGGTTGGATGGTATCACCGACTTGATGGACATGGGTTTGGCTAGTCTCTGGGAGCTGGTGATGGACAGGGAGGCCTGGCGTGCTGCGATTCATGGGGTCGCAAAGAGTCGGACACGACTGAGTGACTGAACTGAACTGATCATCCTCTTGTTTAGATTTAGTTGGTGCTTATTCACCAATAAGTGCATCTTTATCTCTTCTGCAGACAGCTCCCCTCAGTTCCAACCCTGCATTTCCAACTTCCGACTCTTTTACTAGATATCCCTACCTCGCTTTTCAATTTATTAAAGAGTGAATGATTATCTAGCACTTTCCCTGAAATTTTTACTCACTCGTATATTTCCTTTATCATTTAATGTTGTTGTTCAGTGGCCAAGTTGTGTCTGATTTTTTGCGACCCCATGGACTCAAAGCAGGCTTCCCTGTCCTTTGCCATCTCCCAGAACTTGCTCAAATGTCCATCGAGTTGGTGAGGCCATCCAGCCGTCTCATCCTCTGTTGTCCCCTTCTCCTCCTGCCCTCAATCTTTCTCAGCATCAGGGTCTTTTCTGATGAGTCAGCTCTTTGAATGAGGTGGCCAGAGTATTGGAGCTTCAGCTTCAGCATCAGTCCTTCCAGTGAATATTCAAGGTTGATTTCCTTCAGGTTGACTGGTTTGATCTCTTTCCATCTATGTTCCTCTGCCTAGAAACCTTTGGTCTTAATCTTAATCTCCATAAGGTCTTCCCTGATAGCTCAGTTGGTAAAGAATCCACCTGCAATGCAGGAGGCCCCATTTCGATTCCTAGGTTGGGAAGATCCAGTGGAGAAGGGAAAGCCTACCCACTCCAGTATTCTGGCCTGGAGAATTTCATGGACTGTATAGTCCATGGACTCGTAAAGAGTAGGACATCACTGAATGATTTTCACTTAATCTCCATAATCTTTAAAAACAATAAATAAAAGTATGTAGTCTGTGCAAGCTATAGTTGTTATTTGCATTGTTAATATTTTGTTTGAATTTAATAAAATTTAAGATACTAGATTTTAAAGTTTTCTTTAACATTAACTGTTATTTTGAAACGGTGTCTTTAGCCAATTCTTTTCAGAGAATCTGGGGACATGTTCTGTAGTTTTATTTTTACAAAGGTAGAGGGAAAATATGACATATAGAAAATTTGACTACACATAGTTTTAAGGCCTATGTTTAAGAAAGCAAGCGAGTTATTTTGTATATAAATAGTTATGTTTGTAAAAATCGATGGTATTACATATAAGTGAGTTGGTGATGGACAGGGAGGCCTGGCGTGCTGCGATTCATGCGGTTGCAAAGAGTTGGACACGACTCAGCGACTGAACTGAACTGAACTGAACTGATATAATAGTATATATAATATAAAAATATTACCAAAATTAAGTTATTTATAATTCTGCACTGACTATACAAGAAAAGAGCTGGCCAATGAGCAGGAAAATTTCTTCAGGAAATTTTCTATGCATGTTGATTCTTTCTAACAAAGCCAGTTTATTGTTGTTGTAGAGGGAGTGCAGATTTTTATTCTGGCTGTCTTTGAGGACATTGGGCATGTAGATGCTCTTCTGTGAAATCGTTACAAGCAGAAAAGGAATGCTTTGTTCACTGCTGAGGTTGTGGGGGAAAAGTTACCATTTCTTGGATTGTTGTAGAAACAAATATTAAAAAGCTCACAGGAGAGAAAATCTATATGATTTTCATAGTCACGGCTGAGGCTTTGCTGATTTTGTAGAAATTGTTCCTGTGTGCTTAAGCAGTCTGCGTGTCCAGACTTCAAAATGGTCTAATTAAAAACAGTAACTTTCTTCTCTCTTTTTTTTTTGTTTAGAATCCATTTATTTTGAATATGTCCTTCTGATATTTTCTAGATAAACGTAGAAGGTTAAATCATCCAAGGATGTCCTGGATTTCAAAATATAGCCTCCCCCCAGCCCACAACAAATACATGTACACATACACACAGAACAAAACACTGAAATGAACCCCTTGAGCTTCCTGTGAGAAATTTCGTCTTTATAATTCATACTTCCCTTGAGGATTGATTTTGTTCTGCTTTTGATGAATTCTGACTTTCTTGTTCCGTGGCTGTCATCTCAGTTGTTTAATGATTTATTTTTTTGTACTCAGAGAATTGAGTTTTCCAGATAATATAGCTATACCTTGTGTTGGTGTCAAGGTCAAAATGTTTTAATTTTATTGATGGAGCTCATTGTAACCTGAGGGTCTCTTGCTGTGTATTTAAATCCTGTCATATCATCTAAAAATGGTCATATCTTGGCTTTTGGTCCAGCAGATACTTTTATTAAATTCCTTGGCTACATCTAGTTTACTTGTCTTTGAGAGAAATATAACGGAATTCTACCAGCATCATGATTGCAAATAGATTGTTACTATGGCAACCTGACAGTTTTTAATATTAGAATTTTCTTGTTGAAGCAAAACTTACGACATTGGGGACCTTGCCCTGACTGTAATAACTTTATGGCGTGTCTTATAGTTGGCAGTACCCTGTGTTTGCTAAGAAAACTTTAATTCTTTAGCAGGGAAACCATTCATTTAAACACTTCATTTGCTCATCAACCCCTCAGCTACTATGTTAGGAAGACTTATACTTTCTCAGCTTAGACTTTCTCCCTTTCTTTGGTGTCAGGTCTTCTAGAGTTGGCACCAGTGAGGTTTGTAAGAGACACTAAGTAAAGAGAATCACAGTATTGTACCTGACACCAAAGGTTTTTGCTGTCAACCAGCTGCATGAGTGGTCTTGGGAAAATAGCTTAGATTCCCTGGGACAAGTTTTTAAAAATGGTAAGTGGGAATATTAATTCTTGTCTTATTTATCTCATGGATTTATGTAAATAAAGTGAAGCATGAGTGTTTTATTCATAGTGAATAATAGGAAGAACTAATATATTTATTCCATAATGGGTTTATGTATTATCTCATGTAACTCTCATAGTAACCCTGTGAAATGCATATTTTACTCTCATTTATGTATGAAGACATTTATAAGCAGAGAGCTTAATTGATTGGCACATAGATTTCACAGCTATTAAATGTCTAGGTGGATTTGGAATCAGTTCTTTTTCTCATTCCATTGCTTCCCCTGCCAATTCTTGTGCCTTCTATGGTAGCCGGCATGTAGCTGACTCTGGATATTTGTTGAATAAGTGAATGCTGAACTGAATACTTCTTGGAAATACAGGCTTCAGGAAGGCTGACCACTTATTGATAAGCTAAATCTGGACTAGTCAAGAAATTAGAAATGAGTAATTTTTCAACAAGGTTGGCCCTATTTGTTTCTATACTTTCCTTTATAATATCTCATTCATTAGGCCTTTATCACACTTTGTGAGTGACACCCTGTGCCAGGGACTCATGTATGCAGAGATGAGTAAGACAGACTTAGCCAGTGGCCTGGATAGTCAGACCCTGTGGAGGGTATATGAACTCCTCTAAGAATATGTGATATTTCTATCAAGATAAGTTATTAAGGCCTGGAGACTGGTCCCTTCTTTGAGCCTTTATTAATACTTAAAAACAACAAGAAATATATTACTCTGAAGTTCTGAGTAAGTTTAATTTGTCATAAACTCTTTAGGTTCTACAGCTGTTATACCAGTTGAGTCAAGCCAAATTATTATTTGTTCATCTTACATTCTTTGAAAGTCATTGAGTGCCTGCCATGCTTGTCATATAAACTATTGGTTTATTTCTTCAGATATGAGAGTCACAGTACTGCCTACTATTCACAGGGGGCTCCTGCCCTTAGAGCCCATGGGAAGGGCATTACCCCAGGCTGTAGGTGCCTGGGGAGGCTATGGGAAAGCCTTTCAGTTAGTTCAGTTAGTTGCTCCATCGGGCCTGACTCTGCAGCCTATGGACTGCAGCCCACCAGGCTCCTCTGTCCATGGGATTTTCTAGGCAAGAATACTGGAGTGGTCTGCCATTTCCTTCTCCGTGGAAAAGTCTTTGCAGCTAGATAAATTTGGGACAAAAGTTGTCAGTCAGAGAAGCAGTATATGTCAAGGCACAGATATAAAAGATGTTTTCGGGAAACTGCTAAACAATTCAGCATGGGCAGGATGTAGGAACTTGCTTAGAAATGAGGCTGAGGATAGGCTGGAGCCAAGGCGTTGGGCCTTGTCTTGAAGGAGAACATCTGTATATACATATTTTTTTCTTTTTAGCTGGCCTGGGTCTTCGTTGTGGCACATGGGCTTTCTCTGGTTGTGGGGCTTGCAGACTTCTTTTGTCATGGCGCATAGGCTTCTTGCTAGGGCTTGCAGGCTCTTTAGTTGTAGCACATGGGGTTGGTTGTGCCATAGGCATATGGGATCTTAGTTCCCTGTCCAGGGATCTAACCCATATTCCCTGCCTTAGAAGGCAGGTTCTTATCTGCTGGACCACCAAGGAAGTCCCCATTTAAGTTGACAAGGGACATGGGATTTGGTAGGTGAGATGTGTGCTTCAGAAGCTCTTTCTGTCTCAGTTTGGAGGATGATGGGAAGAGAGTAAAGCTGAGACCAGAAGACTGCTGGTTACCAGGTCAAGAAATGATGTGGTCCTGTACTGTGGCAGTGGTAACTATGGCCGTGAGAAGGGAAGAGGGAAGGAATGGCAATATTTTTGAGAAGGTGGAATTGCTAGCACTTGGAAGCTGCCCACTGTGCGGGTTAGAAAGAAAGGAGTGAGGATGCCCAGGTTTCTAACGTGGCACACTGGGGAAAGAGTGGTAGTGCCCTAGAAAGACAATGAATACAGCCTGGGGAGTTGAGAATAGGAGAGAGAGGAAGTGGAGAGGGAGTTGCCTCTATAGATCATGAATTTCACTTTGGATATGTTGAGTATGAGATGTTTATGGGATATCTGGGTGGATGTATTCATCAGGAAACTGGATATATGCAGCTGAATCTCAAGAACAATTTGAGTAGGAAATTGAGACTTGAGAATATAGTATATATTCTCAAAAATATAGAGAGGATTGCTTATTCTGTGGAGGTACAAATATTGCAGGGACATGGTGGAAACAACGAAAACAGTAAGCGTATGGGTGGAACTCTGTGGAGCAGGAATATTTGTGAGGCTGATTGCGTATGTGTTCAGTCATGTCCAGCTCTGCAGCTCTATGGACTGTAGCCTGCTGGACTTTTCTGTCCATGGGCTTTTCCAGGCAAGAATCCTGGAGTGGGTTGCCATTTCCTTTTCCAGGGGAATCTTCCCAACCCAGGAATCAAACCCACATCTCTTGCAACTCCTGCATTGCAGGAGATCCATTGCATTACAGGCAGATTCTTTACCTGCTGAGCCAACAGGGAAGCTCCCATTTAAGAGACTAGCTGAAAAGAAAGAGAAGCCAGGTATGGTGACTGATTGAGAGGAAAAGGCAGAGGAAAATCTAGAGAAAAAAGTCATAGAAACCATGGGAGAAAAAGACATTTCAAGATTGAAGTCCACAGTCTCATGCAGTAGAGAAGTCAATTATCATGACGACTAAAAAGTGTTAATTGATTTCAACGGTAAAGAATCCTTTAGTGGTTAGAGTGATGAATGCTGAATCTTTTTACAAATTTTGGCTACAAATAAAAATAAATAGGATGGTAGTTAAAAAAGGAATGCAGTTTTTTGGTTCATTGGTTGGTTGTTTTAAAGAGATTTGAGCTTGGATGCCTATTTAAAGGTAAGCGGGGTAGATGGTCATTGGTGATGAAGTGAGATTTCTGAGGTGAGAGCAAAGGGATTAGCCTTGAGTCCTGGGAGAGACACTTCCCTCCTGAGACTATTGTGGGTTGTTCCACTGTGTATGCTAGAAGACTTACCAGAGTGGCCTCACCAGTTGGAGAGCCTTAAAGTGTCCTATATCCTCAAAAGAGAAATACATGGGCATCTGCCCATGGAGAGGGAAATGGCAACACGCTGCAGTATTCTTGCCTGGGAAATTCCATGGACAGAGGAGCCTGGCAGGCTACAGTCCACGGGGTTGCAAAATGTCGGACACGACTTAGCAGCTAAACAACAACAATGCCCACATTATACTATGTTATATTATTTTGACCTCATAGTCCTCTAGTTTTTTTAAACTCACCTTCAGATAATGGCTTAATATAACTCACAGTTTAATAAAAAATTTACCTTGACCACATTTATATTAAAGTAGCCTTTCGGAAGCACTCTGAGGTGCCAGTGAACCATTAGTAAATACACAATACATAGTATGTGTAGAGGTGAATGATTTGTTGTACAAAATGGCAATCAACATAGCTCAGAAGTGGACTGCTAGTTCTGAGACTCTTGATGAGGTTGCCTGTAAGACTGTGGCCCCATCACTGTCTTGAGGGGGTGATATGATGTAGTTTAGGGATTCACACTCCATTCCTGGTGAGGAGCTGCAGGTTGGCTTTATAGGTGCCACCAAGTATAAAATCAGTATCAGATGTGATCTGGTTTTTGCAGTGGGCATTCCTACTATAGATGCAGTGAGAAAGGTATTTTACCCACTGTGGCAGCTAGATTGTTGTTGTGTGCAATCCTCCTCGATGTTATCTGCAGGTTTTCTCAACTCATGCTTCAGTCTTCACATCAACTAAATTTATTTTCTTGAAGATGTTTATCTCTTGACTTCTTCCCTTACGTTTTTCAGTTCCCCTCACCCTTGCCTGATCTCCCTCTGTCTATGCTCAGTCCCTGATAAGAATGCAGACTGCTAGTTCTGTGAGACCTTTTAACCCCTGAATGATCTCAAGAAGTAGGTTGACAATACCTGCTCATAGTACTTTAAGAAAGATGTAATTGTCATACCTTTTACTGTGTCATATGGTGTATTACAGCACATACCTGCAAAAATTACGTTGTAGTGTGCTGGAGTGACTTGTATGTTGGAGTGGATTTTTATTAGCCTTACATTTGCCCATATAGCGATCATGTCTGCTTAGTATGTGACAGTTAGAGCAAGTTCAAGGTCCAGACATACTGGATTAGTTGTGGGAGCTTGTCATGACTCCTTTACGACCTACCTGTATGATAATCAAATTCATTTTTTTCCCAAGACCAATATTTTCTTCTTTCTATGATAATTAGCTTTCTCATTCTGCAAGTTAACTGTGATAATAAATAGTGAATACTTGGCATGTTTTCTCAAGTATGAAAATAAAGGCTTATACTTAATGTGTAAATTACAGCTGAACATAGGTCCAGACATATGTTTATTAGTGTTGCTGAAATCACTGGGACTTCTTGTCAGTGCTGTTGCAAATGTTCCCGAAGGGCCTTCAAGTTGCTTCCTTTTCTGTCTCCTGTAAGTAAAATAAATACATTTTAATTTGCGTGAATTTCAGATTTATTTATCCCTTTATTTGGAGGTCCAAATACAAACAGCAACAACTAGTACTGAGGAGTCCAGATGCTGCCCTGGGCCTGTTAGATGCCTCATGGTCTCTAAACATTTGGTCTAGTGTTTCTGGCTAAATGCCAGGAGCAAATTATACTTTCCGTGCAACTGTTAGCTTACTGTCTCCCTTCTCAGAGCATGATCTGCAAAATGTACTCATAAGACATCAAATTTGAATTGTAAATTTGTGTGTGAATATTATTTTACAAGTAGTCAGAAAAGAAACCAAAGGGGAACATTTTTGTAATTTGTTAGCAAGCTGTACACATTATTTATAGCTGATGCTCATTTTGACCATATCATCAACATTCTGTAGGATATAGAAACACCAATATTCTCAAAGCTTTCTTTCTTTTTATTAAAATCGCTTTATTAATTTCCATATTTTCTGGTGTACTTAAAAGCTTTCTTAATTGAATCATCGTGAGGTAACAAATAGTCTAATTTTTTAAACAGGGGAAATTAGATATTTTTTAATGTGGAAAACTGCCTGTCTGAAAAGAAGTATATATAATAAATATACTTACAAATAATATACTTATTTATAAATAAATAAATCAGAGATTTATTATTACTTTTCTTTCAACTGTTCTGTATTTGGTGATAGGATAATTGATTAAGATGTCAGGTTGGTAAATTATGAAAATTGTGCAGCTCACGTGTTTTTATTTCAGAATAAAGCTAGCTTCCCCCCACCCCCCAATCTGGACAAAGGAAAAGATAAACTTGGAAAAAAGAATGCTGCAGAGTTTTCCTTCTTTGTTTTGTGGGGTTTGTGTACGTTGGTTCCTTCTGTTGAGATAGTCCTGGTATTGCTTATTGATAGTATGAAAACTGAGCTCCAGACACTTTAAAGAAAAGCAGTGGAATGAAGGGCATCCGATGGCTGTGGGCTTCATAGTGTGTTGATGTGTCTGAAATTCTCACCCCCTGAGTTAAAGTCAAAGTCAAGTCTTGAAGTTTCTTATAAGCCCATTTTTAATTGAGACAAGGTTTTGTTTTTACAGGTGCACTTCATTTGTGAAGAAACTTCCTGTAGAAAAGTCATACCTATGGAGTTTATAATTTAAGAAATTAACTATACTTTTGCTTTCTGGGAGCTTTTGCTCCCTCCCTTGACGAGTTTCCTCTCTGCTCACACACCAGTATAGTTAACTTTACTCTGTTGTCAATTGCTGAGGTTTTGAATATCGTTCAAGTATCCCCTTGAAGTATGGAAGAACACCCTTTTGGTCACCAAGGAGATGGCTTCTTTAAGATCAGTGTACTTAATTTTATTAAGTTATCACTGTTTTCTCCCCATAGGCCCACATACCTATTGTGATAAACACTCAAGTGATTCTCATCATCTGCATTGATAGTTGGGGAATTATTTTGAACAGAGTGGCTTCCTCTATCCATAATGTTTGCAAATGGCCTCAACTGAGGGAGACTTCCCTGTAACTGAATTCTTCCATGTAACTGAGGGTGACCTGGGTCATCCTCGATTATTGTTTTGAATTCCTGTTGGTGATTCAATGGCCACTTGTAGTCATGTAAAATCCCTGCCAACTACTAGCAGCTGTGAACACATTTACTGAGCATTTTCTATGTGCTCTGAACTGTACTCAGCACTTTACTTGAATTATTTTGTAAAAGACCTGTTTGAGATCAAGGTCATTGGGAGGGTAGATTTGTGTACACTGTTAAATCTGCAAAGAAAGTATAATATCAAGGAATAATTTTCAAGAAGTTAGAACTTGAGTCATAGAAATGCAGACTAAAGTGTGTCAATGATTTATTAACTTATTAACAAGGAAACCAATAGGGTTACTGCTGGTTCCAACATTTATATATATATATATATATATATATATATATATTATATGTTATGTATATGATACATGCTCATATTTTATTTACATATATATGCGTGTGTGTGTGCTTACTCGCTCATTAGTATCTGACTCTTTGTGCCCCTTTGGACTATAGCCCTCCAGGTTCCTCTGTGCCTGAGCTTTCTCAGGCAAGAATACTGGATTGGGTTGCCATTTCCTCCTCTAGGGCATCTTCCCTACCCAGGGATCGAACCAGCATCTCCTGTGTCTCCTGCATTGCAGGTGGATTCTTTCCCCTCTGAGCCATCAGGGAAGCCCACATATATGCATACATTTATAAATACATATATAGAATAAGATTTCTAGGTTGGAGATGAAACTGGTAATGTTCTACAGTCAGTAATGAAACTATAGCATATAGTCTTTTTCTTCCAGAGTAGTTTATGTTTAATTTTTCTACTGGTTGGTGTGCTATTTTATTTAAGTATTGATATGCTAAATGTAAGTGCTTAACATTAATCTGATGCAAATACCTCCTTTTGTTATTTTTAATCAATTGTTAGAAACTGGAGTGTCGTGAATGGTGTATTTGAGGTTGTGTATAATCATAATTGTCATGGAGTCTGAAATCGGGAATGTCCCCTGGTCTTTGTTTATGACTGGACAGTGTGAAAAGTGGGAGATATAAACCCTAAAGATATGGCAAGTAGGGATCCTTGTAGATTTCTGTGAGTGCTGTAGGCTCTATGTACCAATGAGCTTGTGCTTTTGATGTCATAGGTATGGCAATTTTATGTTTTTCTGGTCTTGCAGAAGCAGCTGGTGTCATTTAGGGACCAATGGGGCAGAATATTGCAGTTTGGATCAAATTGTTTAATTTGAAACCTCTAGTTACCAAAAAAAAGGACATAATCATAAATACATGTGAACGGGAACTTCAGTTGTATGTGAGCAGGGGAACATTTCGTGAAGTGCTGATTATTGACAAGAAGGGGAGAGGGAGGATGAGATGGACTCCTCTAACACATTTAAAACCCAGCTTAGCCAGAGTGAGGATTCTGAGGGCCTATCTCTTTCTTCAAGTTGAAAATCAAAGGCAAGACTTTAGGAGGGAAGTAATGTAGGAGTTGTAATAACAGTTATAGCTTATGCTTATTGAACATTTACCTGCCATGTAGTATGCTAAGCTCTTTGCATGTGATAGTTTGGTTTTACAAAGATAATCTTATTATATTTGATTTAGAAAAGTAGGGGACTTGCCCATGATTACATTTGTGGCCCTTCAGTCTGAATCCAGGACCCATAAGCCAGACCACTGCTTTATAGTCTTTGTATTCTGCACTGTTGTTGAGTAGAAAAACCCTATTTCTTCTATCTGTTTTACTGTACCAGGGAAGGTGCAGCAAGAGGGGATTAAATTCCAGTTCTTCTTAAGAAATGATTTTACTGTAGCGGTTTGGTGTAGGGTAGGATGGCATAGCTGGAGAAGGCAATGGCAACCCACTCCAGTGTTCTTGCCTGGAGAATCCCAGGGACGGGGGAGCCTTGGTGGGCTGTCGTCTCTGGGGTTGCATGGAGTCAGACACGACTGAAGCGACTTAGCAGCAGCAGCAGCAGCAGAGTGGCATAGCAAGTATTGACAATGAATCTAGGCTTATTTGTTGCTGTTTGGGGAGAGAGATTCACCCTCAGTTTTACCTTAAATTGTTAGCAACCATAACAAACCAGATTCATGTATAATATTTTCCAGGCAGTTTTTGTTGACTGTTTAGTTAATTTAGTCATGAATACATTTCTTCCGTTTTCCCCATAACATATGTTGAAACAGAAGTCTCATCTGCTAGAAGCAGTATTAAAAGTGCTTACATAACAATAATGTTGATACACAAGATCATTTGTATCCAAACAAAGAAGCTTAACCACTGTACTTCATTTATCTTCATCTGTCCCTAAGTGGCAAGAAAAGAGATGTTGAAAAGTAAGAGGAGGTAGGAAAAGAAAAATACATCAACTTCTTGGGAACCTGATGTAGTTTTTGAATCTCTACATTGTATTTGTTTTCATGTTTTCCTTTCTTCTTTTCATGATTCCTTCTTTTCGTGGTTTTCTTTTTTTTTTTCTTTTCCCCTTTTCTTAATAGGTTTCAGGTTCTAATAAAGTCCAGCACCCATGTATTTCATCATCCTCTGATGTTCGAGTCCTTTTCCTATTTGGTTTTTATAGCTAGATAGTGTTAAGCTGTGTTTCCATAGCCTTCTGTTTAACTCATGTCTTGGGAATTTCTTCTTTTCTTGCCACAGTTGAGTATGGGTGACTATATTCAGGAATCAAAACTTTTTCTTCCACTGCTTTCTTGACACTTAAGCACAGGTTGTGCTCATAGTATGCGTTTAAAATTCACATTTGTTCAGTGTTGTCTCCACTCATATATTATGCAGACATTTTTGGGTTGCATACTATACGCCAGGTACTGGAGATGTCTTCAGTTCTGGGGATACAAAAATGACAATAGCATAATCCCCTATGCTGAAGATGCTCAATTTTCTTGTAGAGGAGAAACATCTGTTTAAAACAGAAACATTGTAGTATAGTATGACAGAGCTTTCACTATCCATAAACTAATCATAAAATAACTATTTCATAGTGTTGCAAGTAAGGTAAATGTGATAGTGTTTGGAAAGCAGCCAGCCACAGTCCCAGGCATAGGAGATCATTAATTTTTAAATGGAATCCATTGTTATTCATAAAGTACAGTAGGTTCCTAAAGAAGAAAGAGATAACATTTTCCCAGGCTTGTTCAGTAAAGAATCTTGAGTTAACTCAGACCCATGATTCAGGCTGTACCATTGTATATGGTAAGGTAGCCCTGCTTCCTTCTCACTTTTATGGTATCCAATCATATGCTAGAATTTAATTCTCAAATGTATCTTTTTAATGACTGCTAAGTGCTTGTGAGTACCCAGAGGGCAGGTGCTATATTTCGATGTATCTCTGCTTTTCTATGTTCTTTCAGAAATATGTAAATGTTTGTTAGATAAATAGACTTGTGGAATAAATCGGTAGATTCTAGGAAACACTGCTATGGAATACTAGGGTGATTTTAATTGCTGGGTCTTTGCAAATAAAAGAGCCAAACTGAAGAAAGCATCTTTCTACTCACAATTGCAGGAGTAGCCATATTTTTCCACTGTCCTGTGTTTGGTATGGGAATCTGATCAAATGCAGTTTCAACTCTAGGATGCAGCTGGGTGTTGTCGCATCTGACAAATGCAGAAAAGATGAGGCCAGCAGGGGTCAGTTTAATACCAGCTTTCATTGCAAGCACACTGCTTTTTACTTCTCTGTAAACTGGAGTGAGAATAGAAACTGAAACATACAGTCCAAATATAAAATATCAAGCTATAGCAGAGAATTGCCAAAAAATTAGGTAGAATATTTAACCAGTTTTAATGGATGACAAAGACTACTAGTGACAGAAAATAAACTATGGGAAATAGATGGATTCATTCTCTTTTTCTTGATCTGGCAGAGTAGGACTTTCAGCTAAAGTTATTTTCCTCACTGGCTCTTTTGTGTTGACATATGCCAGAAGAAGCGTGGAAATAGCATGTGTATTCCTTTGATCTTAGTTACTTGGTAGGCTTTATAACACAATACTTAAATTTATGCCTGTTTTGGGACTACCTGGCTATAACAATAAACCAACACTACTCACAGCTTGCATATAAAATGTCAATACTTCACAGAGTTGTATTCATAATAAGAAACTGTACATGAAATCATGACTTCTGAATGCTAAACTTCAAGTGAAATAACAAATATCTATCTGTCTATTAGCTGGAGGTTATCTTGTTGTTCTGTTCTCAGTCGCTCAGTCGCGTCCGAGTCTTTGAGACCCCATGAACTATAGCTCACCCGGCTCCTCTGTCCATGGGTATTCTCCAGGCAAGAATACAGGTGTGGGTTGCCATGCCTTCCTCCTCCAGGGAATCTTCCCAACCTAGGAATTGAAGCCAGGTCTCCTGCATTGCAGGCAGATTCTTTAACATCTAAACTACCAGGAGAGGATTTGAATGGCCTTTATCTTTGCAGCCTTGATGTATGGGTTGACATTTAATAAGACTAGACTCTACTGGATACTGGATGCTTGGGGCTGGTGCACTGGGACGATCCAGAGGGATGGTACGGGGAGGGAGGAGGGAGGGGGGTTCAGGATGGGGAACACGTGTATACCTGTGGCGGATTCATGTTAATGTATGGTAAAACCAATACAATATTGTAAAGTAATTAACCTCCAATTAAAATTAATAAATTTATATAAAAAGAAAAATTAAAAAAAGAAAGATTAGACTCTCAAATGCTGAGAACACAATGTGTGCTAAAACTCAGAGCCTTGCCTGCTAATCTTAGTTACTGAGAATAAGTACTCTTAGCAGATTGAATAGTTGTTTCCCTGATGTCTTAGTACACTTCTTTTCCTAAGGTAGTAGGTGCTTGTTACTAAAATTGTTGAACTAAGACATTCTTAGGTTAAGACCGAAGAATGTAGGAACTGTTAGACCTGGAAGATACCTGGAGTGTCATAAGCCTCTCATAGGTGGCTGTGTGATGCTCCATGGGCAGGGCTGCTGCTGGCAGAGCACTTCAGACTTCCTTTTTCCTATTTTAAAAACAATTAAAAATTTTATTCAATTTAATTAATTTGACTGAGTTGGGTCTTAGTGGTGTCTGGCGAGATCTTTTCGCTGGAGTGCACTGACTCTCCTAGTTGTGGCCTGCGATCTCAGCAGTTGGAGCACATGAGTTTGGTTGCCTTGTGGCTTGTGGGATCTCAGTTCCCTGATCAGGGATTGAACCTAGTCCTTTGCATTGCATGGTGGACTCCTAGCCACTGGAGCACCAGGGAATCCCCACTTCAGACTTCTTATAGTATCTTTTCCATGATAGCATACTGTGTTTTTCTTTCCATTCGGTGTGTTTGCTTTGGCGTGTTCACTATTCTGCATATTTGAATTGAATGTTAAATATACTGTAGAAATCAAGAGCCTGCCTTAGTGTCGTACCCTCCTTCAGTTGTAGACTAGAAGCCCATGCTCGTGAGTAAGGCCTGGTGACGGCAGTCTCCCCTCCTGGTTTTAATGGCTCCCACAGGATTGTTGTGAGCCACGTCTCCTGGGGCCACTTAGAGCCAAGGGAGAAGGGTCTCCTCAGGAAGGAATAGGGCTCTGCTTCAAAGCACAGTGGGTTGCATGCTCCCAGCAGTGCTTGTAAGGACTGTTGTGAGGTCTGTGATCTGCATTTGGTCCTGCTTTAGGGCTGAAGTTGCTAGCCTAGAGTGGTATCAGGAAGGAACACAGGGCGGCCTTACTCACTGAACTAAGAAGTGACTCTGTGGTCTGTACAACAGACAGACAGCTCTGCCTAGCCCTGGTGTTCTGGAAAAGCCTGCTTTACTGGCAACATTTTTTTCTTTTAAACCGCATAAGAAGTGTCTCCCTCTGTGTCTTGATTAGTTCTCTGTTGTGGGTGACAAACTGCTACAAATTTAGTGGCTTAAAATAATAACGTACTTATTTTACAGTTTCTGTGATTCCTGCAGTTGATTACTTCAGTATTGTCTGAATTTTACAAACCTGTGATGTAGTCTCCCCTTAGTTTCAGTATTCTAAGTTTCGCATCTGGGATCTTACAATACCTGACTTTTCTAAGAAAGAGCGGAGTCATATAGTGAAAAACACTGATGTGAGCAGAACGCTGACATTCAGTCCAGTGTTTTATTCTGGTACTTCTCTGAAGACGAAAATGGCAAACCACTCCAGTATTCTTGCCTAGGAGATCCCATGCACAGGGGAGCCTGGTGGGCTACTGTCTTGGGGTTGCAAAGAGTCAGACATGATTTATCAACTCAACAACAAAAACTCCTGCTTTAAGCCACTACTGCTGGATGCTGTGGACTCTGTTTTCCAAATGCACATGATTATTTCCTGTCTTAAAATTGCTAACTTACTGCATATAATTGAAAGCAACACAACTCTAAGAAAATTCTACAGCTCTGGTTTTTCACTGATTCAGGTTGAGAGTCCTTCCATCCAGTATAAATTCATCCAAATTTTATTGACTAGCCCATAGACTCTGTGAAATGAAATGTCTCACCACAGATGCAGGCAGCCTGAGAGACCGTCACATCCCATGGGAACACAGCTCATCTCTGACAGTATAGAGAGCCAGTCTCAGCCTCGCTCCCCTGCTGTCTGCTGTGTCAGAATTCCGTTTTACAAATAACATACTAGAAATGTTAAGCCAATGCCATTAGGGTCATTCAAGAATAATACTCGACAGAATAAATGCAAGAGTCGTACTGCAGTATGGGAGAGAGACTATTAATTTATAAATTAGATCTGGATTCTAATTCTGGCTCCATTACTTGCCACCAACTTTTTAACTTATAAGCCTCAGTTTCCTGATCTAGAAAATAAGGATATATCGGCATCACAACATTAGGACTTCCCTGGTGGTCCAGTGGTTAAGACTTCGTCTTCCAAGACAGGAGATGCAGGTTTGATCCCAGGTTGGAGAGCTAAGATCCCACATGCCTCGCTGCCAAAAAATCAAAACAAGCAATATTGTAACATTGCAGTATTAAACTAATTCTTATAGTGATAATAAGAAATGAAATGTTAGCTGCTCAGTTGTGTCTGATTCTTTGCAACCGCATGGACTATAGTCTGCCAGGCTTTTCAGTCCATGAAATTCTCCAGGCAAGAATACTAGAATGGGTTGCCATGTCCTTCTCCAGGGGATCTTCCCAACCCAGGGATAGAACCCAGGTCTCCTGCATTGCAGGAGATTCTTTACTGTCTGAGCTACCAGGGAAGACAGTGATAATATAGGGGTCATTCAATTCAATATTTATCAATTTATTAATATTGGTTATAGTTACATTTTTCAGTAGATCTACTAAGTATGGTGGCAGATCTGGAAAGAGTAATGATACCATTCAAAAAGTGAGCAGAGAAAACTGTGAAACTTCAGGATCTAACCCTGGGTCTCAAATGGTATGCTTTAGATAAGGATACAGTGGGATTACTGGCATTTAGTGGGATAGATAAAGGGAAGATTTTGTTTATTAGTTAAGTTTGGTCACATAAACTTGTTGGTCTTTATTGATGCTAATTTAGTAGTGAGAGCCTACAAATTCTCCAACTACTTCAGAGTAATGAATTTATCAAGGCAATGGTGATGTTAACTAGAGCTTGGATCATTTTATGAACAGTGATATGATTTCCAGCTGATAACTGATACTGTGATAAAATATGCAAGAAATAATAGGGAAACAGGATCTTCCAAAACCCAAAAGAAATCTGGAGAGAAATCTTAATGTGTATCATTTTACACGACTCCACACCTGGGAATGGTGACTATGCAAGGCTGCCTTCTCTTACTGCTCATAGGAAAAGAAAGGGCCTTCTTGTTTAGAGACTCACAGAAGAATGATGAAGAGCTCTAAGCCTGGTCTGGGAGTAGACGTCTATTGAAGTGAAGAACTGAAATTAAGGTTGACTAAAAGCCTACTTTCCATTCAGCAAGTGTTGTTGAGCATACATGTCTGTGCTCAGATAACTAAGATGTGGTCTCTGTCTGGGGGTTGCATTCCAGGGAGGATGTCTAAAGGGTTGTAAGAGAGATGCAGAAAAAGTGGTCTGAGCATATATGGGCATAATGTCTAGTTGGATGGTGGGGAGAATTAGGGATGGCTTAAAAGCGTTATCTTTGACAAGATCTCTCTGCTTCTATGTGCCAAGAATGGTTTGCTGGTATTTGAGAAATATGAAGTTGAGTATGTTCAAATGAAAATTTGAAAATGTTTCCCCAAAGCATTATTCATGTCAGATTTTAGAGGTTTGCTATGGACGTGGAATAATTAAATAACATAAACCATATTTTTTCTATCTTTAGAATTGGGCTCAGAAGAGCATTTTATAGGTATTCTCCCAATTGATAAAACTTCAGTTCATATGTTAAGATATGATTATTAGGTTTTTAGATTATCTAGGCTGTACTTATAGTTGTGGTCCATCTTTTTCTTTGGGCCAAGCATATACTCAGCTATCACTAGGCTGATTTGTATTCATGCCATGCAAATATATTTTACTATTGCTCTGTTTCATTTTTAAAATGCAGGCAAATATTCTGACAAAAAGTTGCAAAGTGAATTTTATATTATTCAGTACTGAGTTTATATTCTGTATGTATCTTTCGGGCAAGACATTTGTAAGGTTCATAAAACTAGATAACAGTTCAGTTCAGTCACTCAGTCGTGTCTGACTCTTTGCGACCCCATGAATCGCAGCACACCAGGCCTCCCTGTCCATCACCAACTCCCGGAGTTCACTCAGACTCACATCCATCGAGTCAGTGATGCCATCCAGCCATCTCATCCTCTGTCGTCCCCTTCTCCTGCCCCCAATCCCTCCCAGCATCAGAGTCTTTTCCAAAGTCAGCTCTTCACATGAGGTGGCCAGAGTACTGGAGTTTCAGCTTTAGCATCATTCCTTCCAAAGAAATGCCAGGGCTGATCTCCTTCAGAATGTACTGGTTGGATCACCTTGCAGTCCAAGGGACTCTCAAGAGTCTTCTCCAAAACCACAGTTCAAAAGTATCAATTCTTCGGCGCTCAGCTTTCTTCACAGTCCAACTCTCACATCCATACACGACCACTGGGAAAGCCGTAGCCTTGACTAGACAGACCTTTATTGGCAAAGTAATGTCTCTGCTTTTGAATATGCTATCTAGGTTGGTCATAACTTTTCTTCCAAGGAGTGTCTTTTAATTTCATGGCTGCAGTCAACATCTGCAGTGATTTTGGAGCCCCCCAAAATAAAGTCTGATACTGTTTCCACTGTTTCCCCATCTGTTTGCCATGAAGTGATGGGACCGGATGCCATGATCTTCGTTTTCTGAATGTTGAGCTTTAAACCAACTTTTTCACTCTCCTCTTTCACTTTCATCAAGAGGCTGTTTAGTTCCTCTTCACTTTCTGCCATAAGGGTGGTGTCATCTGCATATCTGAGGTTATTGATATTTCTCCCAGCAATCTTGATTCTAGCTTGTGCTTCTTCCAGTCCAGCGTTTCTCATGATGTACTCTGCATATAAGTTAAATAAGCAGGGTGACAATATACAGCCTTGACCATTCATAAATATAAATTGCCCTAAAAGATGTTTAATGGAAGAGAATTAAGAAACCATGGGAAATGAATGAGAAAAGAAAAATATTAGTTTCTGCAATTTAAATTTTTTACTTGGCTTCATACTCCATTTTGAATTTTTACTACTTAAAAAGAGATTTTTTCTTTCTTGTTGTTTCAAAGACTATGTTATAATATGTTCCTTAAAATTACTGCTAAAGATTTTGAGTCACATTGATCAAATTACTCAAACATTTTATTTAGTAACTGCCCCTGAATCAGGTACATTTTGGACATATAAAAATGAATAAATTATGTTTTCTGTCTTCATAGACTTCATTATCTGGAATATAAACAACTTACTATAATCATTTTATTAGTCCTCTGATAGTAGTATGAACACAAAGTTTGGAAGTATGGAAGGAAGAACTGTTAATTCTGTTATGGCAGGTTGGAAATGAGATTTGATCTGGTCCTGACAGGAGGTTATAACATTGCCTGATGTTAAAAAGAAGGAGTGTGAAGGGAAAGGCATGGCATTTCCAGTAGAATTCTCTCCCTGTCCTTTAAAAATTGCCAAACTTTTTAGGACTCATAAGCTTTGATACTGGTGAGCCAAAAAAAACAAATTTATTAGATGAGTATTAAGGATGACTAACACGGAACAGTTGTTTGGGGAGTTTGCATGATTCTCTTTAGAAATAGGTTTTCAGCATGCAAGAGAGCTGAGAAGTTAGTGGTGTCTTGAGGAACAAGCTTAAAATAAGGAGGTGAATCAGTTGTATCTGTGTTTTTATAAATAGCAAATATCTGGACCTTAAGTATTAAAAACATTTGTGAAGAATTAGTTAATGCAGAGCAGAAGATTCTCAAACCCAATACTTTGGGAGAAGAAAATCCATTTTCTCATTAACTGGAAGATTGTCAATGTGAGGGGATGGAAGTGATTCTGAGGTACTTTCACATAATCCTACTTAAAAAAGCAAGCACTGCGGGAGTATTTTCTGTTGCTTCTTTGATTTATCAAGATGCCCCCACGGGAGAAGGCTTATACAAGCTGGACAGTGAGCTGATTTATTAAGATATGTGGTGGTCACTGAATGCTATACTGTGTCTGACATGTTTATTCCTCCTGCTGATTTGCTGACTTTTCATTGTTGTTTCATGTTTATATTGAGACCTGCTGAACATGTGAATATACCAAGAACTATCACCCTTGAAAGATGTATTCTTTAAAAATGAGGACTGCAGGCTCTCTAGAGTCATCTTGTCTCTTTCTGCCGGCTCATATTTGTGAAATGAGGGTTTATTCTTTAAAAATTTAAAAAAAAGAAGAAGAAAGAAATATATGCTGACCAATAACATCCGTCTGATCCATTGTCAATAAAGAACTATGCAAGCACGATTAACTGGAGTTGAGTTAATGTTTCACAAACTCAGGATAAACTAAAGCTGGCAGGATTATTTTTTAGGCATATTTCTCTTCATATGCACCTTTGATTTAAAAACCGCTCTCCTTTAGGTTTTTATTTCTTCAAAATTATCAATTGGAAACTGACATTCTTCTAGTAGTAAGATTCCTGGTACTATCTGTATCATAGAATTGCAAGAATTAAGCAAGAAAGTCTATGCAGAGTGTTTGCAACATAGTAAGCACTGAATAAATAGCAGTTAGCATTTTTGGGCTCATCACCCCAGGACTACCACCATCACCATGAATATCATCATCCTTGTAAGTGCTAACTTTCACATTCTCTGTTTACATTGGAGTCTCTGACAAGTAAAGAGAAATAGCCAGTTAAATTTCAGATCTCAGGAATTTAAGAAGGCCTTAAACGTTTTGGACTAAGAAGGATTTGGTCCAGACTGTGTGTTCTGTGTTTATGAAGACAGGACATGCAGTCCCCACAGAATGGTTATAAAGCACTGCACTGCATTAAGAAAACTATTTTTTGAAATACATTGTCTTGTTGAAGTATGAGAAGAAAGTTGTATTGAACAAATATAGAAAAGTTACCATATTTCATCAACTCTAAGATGCAGATGTCATTTCGTATTTTGTTTTATCTGAAATCAATATGCTTTTTAAAGTCCATGGCATGTTGCAGATTAATTGACAGCGTGTTTCTGTTACATAATTTAAAATGCATCTTAAAATCACAGGCATTTTAGATTTGATAAAATGTTACAAATGCTTACCTATGTGGTATTCACAAGAATGGGGGTGAGCATCTAGACAAAGAGAAGTCAACGCAACTCCTTAAGAGGAGGTCATGGGACTTGGGTAACCATGGTATATCTGACTGGGGTCAGTCAAACCCTCTGGCTTCACTTCTACTATGCAACTAATGTTTACATTCATCAGTTGCACCATCCTAACTGCTTCAGTGGTATTTCAGACCCAGACTTCTCATCTGGGCTGCTGCTGCTGCTGCTGCTGCTGCTAAGTCGCTTCAGTTGTGTCCGACTCTGTGTGACCCCATAGACAGCAGCCCACCAGGCTCCGCCGACCCTGGGATTCTCCAGGCAAGAACACTGGAGTGGGTTGCCATTTCCTTCTCCAATGCATGAAAGTGAAAAGTGAAAGTGAAGTTGCTCAGTCGTGTCCGACTCTTAGTGACCCCATGGACTGTAGCCCACCAGGCTCCTCCGTCCATGGGATTTTCCAGGCAAGAGTACTGGAGTGGGGTGCCATTGCCTTCTCCGCTCTTCTGGACTACTTTGATGATAATCTTTTTCTTTTTTCACTAACCTATCTTTTCAAACACTCTGAGAGTCCTTTTAATAACAGTCGGCTCTTACTACTGCCCTCCTCAGCAGTCTCTAAGATCTGCCTCCCAAGACGGCAGAGCATAGTCCCGTCCAGTCTTCAGTCTGTCACCTGGTGGTCACATTTCCCTGGGCAAGTTTGTCAGCCTTTCTGAACTCATTGTCCTAATTGTAAAACTGGAGTGATAATCATTCTTTATCTCAGAGGGTCATTATGTTTGCTATTTACCTTGCAAAGGGCTTGTTACATAGTGAATGTTTAGTAAATAGCAGTGTTCTCACTGAACTCAATTTCTTCATCTGTAAAATAGGGTTGATCATTTTTTCCTTGCTAACTTGGCCAGATTGCTCTGATGATTGATGGAAATAATTTATATGAAAGCATAAATTATTTTTTTTCTTAAAATTACTATATTTTGTTCTTTAAATTACTATTTTCTGAACTATAAAATGCTGTGTCAAATTAGAGGTTATTTTTATTGATGCATTCTAGGCCTTTAATGAACTTATTCCACGGTTTCTTTCCAGATCAGTGTACTACAGTGCACTCCACTTATATACATCCCCAGGATATACTAGATACTTTGACATATTGTTGTTGCTTAGTCATTAGGTCGTGTCTGACTCTTGCAACCCCGTGGACTGTAGTCTGCCAGGCTCCTCGGTTCATTAGATTTTTCAGGCAAGAATACTGGAGTGGGTTGCTATTTCCTTCTCCAGGGGATCTTCTCGAGCCAGGGATTGAACCTGCATCTCCTGAACTGGCAGATGAATTCTTTACTACCGAGCCACCTGGGAAGCCAGTGCTTTGACCTGCTTGTGTGCTATATGTTTATGATGTAGGAATTTTATTCTTCACTATATTTTCCATATCCACATCCTTCAAGAGCCAGTGAAAATATCCTTACTTTTCTGATTATACTGGAAAAAAATTGCTTTGTCCCATTTTGCCTCAGAAGTTGTAGGAGTTTGAGCTTCTTTGTAGCATCAGTTTTACTTAGATTTATATTGTGTCAATTGTTTTGTCTATTTTCTTATCCATTAAATCGAAAATTACTTAAAAGTAGGGGCATGTCTAAGAAATCGTTTTGTCCACAGAAATTGTCTAGAATTTGTTGAATGGAACAAGGCATTTGAAGGCAAGCAAAAAGACATTCTTGACAGTGGGGTTAATGACTAAAGAGGTAGTATGCATTGAACGTGTAGAGCCCAGTCATGTTGCCTGGAGTGACGAGAGTGTTAAGAAAGTTGTGAGAAAGCAGAGTTGAAAGGTGGGGTAGCATCTCGTTATGGACGTCCCCAGCGACCAGCCAGAGAAGATGGAACCCACTGTAACAAGACAACCATTTTCAGTTGTTATTTACCAGCAGAATTTTCTTCTCACATTTTTACAAGAAAATCCCAGTGTATTCGAAAGAGGAAATGGGAGATACTTGGGCAAGTTTGTCAGCCTTTCTGAACTCTTTTTGATAGAGACACTGGATTTCCACCCTCCCTGGATGCTCCCTCTTCCCCATTGCTATCACACTGGCAGCTCAGCAGAACAACTGGAGTTTCAGGAAGCGAGGTTTGAAAATCATTGTCAGAGATTAGGCTGCTACCTTCTTGCGTCGGAGAAGAACATGATGGGAATTGTGCTTCACATCTGGTAGCAATGTGAAAGATAAACTGGAGAGGAGGTGTTTGATTTCGTTTTTAATTGCTTCATCTTCTTTCTGAACTAGCTCAGAACAACTGCCAGTCTTCAAGGATTATCCTGTTGAACGATTTTTCCTGCCTGCCTGCTCTCTCAACTTCTCGCAGAGCTATTGTCTGTTTTGCTCATCTTCACGCTGGTGACTGAGATGAATACTTACTGTTTGACTGTACTCACTAAATATTTCCCAGGCTGTCAAGACCTATCCATGCTGCTTATTTAGTGTCCCTGTGCCAAATTTGGGCAGTTATTTATTTATTTTTAATAGGCAATGATGTTAGTTTTTAGCCCCATGATAGCTTATACTTTGTTGCTGTCTTCTACTGCTTGTTCAAAAAGATACTTAAAATGGGCCCTGGGAAAGATGATTGTATTGAATTATTGTCTCCAGAATAATTATATGCCAATTCAAAAGGAGGTGAATATCCAAGTGATAGAATAAAACAAGAGCAATTAGTCAAGATGCAATGAGTTTTACTTCTAACAGGAAAAGTTTCCATCTGATTGTCTCTCCCTCAGAGGATTGTGTTGTTAACCTGAGTTTCTTCATTACCTGTATGTAGGTTATAAAGTTAAAAAATAAAACAAAGCATTTATTTGTGTTCCTAATGATTGTTTGGCTATGACTTAGAAATTGAAAGCTTGATATATCTGTCTGTTGGTTATAAAGACTTCTTACATCAAAGTAATTAGTAATTTGGAGATTAAAAAATTAATTATGTACTATCTATCAAGGAGGAATATAATTGTCTAAGCCAGTTACAATCTTATGCTTTTCATTTAAGACATGAATAAATGGCTAGTATAATTTTTTTCTGAGACACATTTTTTAAATGTTCAGATTTAAATACTCAGATTTATCACAAATCTTTGGGCTTGATCACGCCTTTGAAAGGAATTGGTGTTTTCTTTTTAGAATAAAAAGGCAAAATTTGTTGAGGGAATATAGAGAAATTCAGAAAGAAATCAGTAATCTTCCCCATTTTTACTACTAAGTTATAGGTAGTTATTTTGACTGGTAGTTTGAAAAAGAAGACTATGCCCATGTGATGCTGGTAATGGAATTGGGTATGCAGATCACACACTTGAAATAGTCAGATGGCTGTGAGATGGTTTATTTGTTCACTGGGTTGAAGGAATGTGTACCATGTAGCATGTGTCACCCTGCACCACACGTCCTCTCTCTGTGTAAGTTTGAAGGGCGGGTATTTGCCATCTGATGTGGGTTTCCTGGATGCTCATAATCAGTGAAATAATTACTCTTCTTAAAAACTGTTTTTAAAATATGTATTTTGGGGTTGAATGGCAAGATGTTTTAAGATAATATCACCGTGGGTCCAGATATCTATGTATGTTTATTTTGTAGAGCTAAGGAACTTACTTAATCAAATAATTCAGTGAACCTTCACAAAGAGCCTAATATGGGCTGGGTAGCATGCTGGGTGTCAGGGACTGGGGCTGTGGAGAAGTGAGAGGGAAATGGGCTCGTAGGGTGGTGGCTGAGCTAAGCAGAGGGCCTGGTCCATACAGAAAGTCCCAAGAAATTATTATTATTTTTAATAAATTATTAAATTATTTACTGAAATGAGGGCCAGAATTAAAATTGTGGTCTATCTAAAATGGGCAAATTAGTTAATACTCTTAGTTTGTTTCTTCGTCAGAAATACAGGGTAATAAAATCACCATCGGAGGGACTATGTCAAGATTAACTGAGTTATTCAACAAAATGGAAATATTACTGAATGGGAGAAGATATTTGTAAATGATATAACTGAGTAGGGATTAATATCCAACATATATAAACAATTTATACAACTCAACATCAAAAAAACAAAACAATTTGATTAAAAAATGAGGAAAAGAACTGAATAGATGTTTTTCCAAAGAGAAAATGCAAATGGCCAACAGAGCACGTGAATGGATGCTCAGCATTGCTAATCACCAGATCACCAGGGAAATGCAAATCAAGGTCACAATGAGATATCACTTCACAGCTGTCAAAATGGCTATAACGGAAAAGAAAAGAAAAAGACCAAATAGTAAATGTTGGCAGTTCAGTTCAGTCGCTCAGTTGTGTCTGACTCTTTGCAACCCCATGAATCGCAGCACGCAAGGCCTCCCTGTCAGCAAGGATGTGGAGAAAAGGGAACCCTTGTACACTATCAGTGTGATGGACATTGGTACAGCCACTGTGGAAAACAGTATGGAGGTTCCTCAAAAATCTAGAGATAGAACTACCATATGACCCAGCAACTATACTCCTGGGTATATATTTGGAAAAAAACACTAATTGAAAAAGATATATGCACCCCAAAGTTCAAAGCAGAATTACTTACAATTTCCAAGATATAGAAGCAACCTAAGTGTCTATCCACAGATGAATGGATAAAGATGTGGTTTACAATACAATAGAATATTCAGTTCAGTTCAGTTCAGTCGCTCAGTCGTGTCCGACTCTTTGCAAACCCACGAATCGCAGCACACCAGGCCTCCCTGTCCATCACCAACACCCAGAGTTCACTCAGATTGATGTCCATCGAGTCAGTGATGCCATCCAGCCATCTCATCCTTGGTCGTCCCCTTCTCCTCCTGCCCCCAATCCTTCGCAGCATCAGAGTCTTTTCCAATGAGTCAACTCTTCGCATCAGGTGGCCAAAGTACTGGAGTTTCAGCTTTAGCATCATTCCTTCCAAAGAAATCTCAGGGCTGATCTCCTTCAGAATGGACTGGTTGGATCTCCTTGCAGTCCAAGGGACGCTCAAGAGTCTTCTCCAACACCACAGTTCAAACGCATCAATTCTTGGGCACTCAGCCTTCTTCACAGTCCAACTCTCACATCCATACATGACCACAGGAAAAACCATAGCCTTGACTATACAGACCTTAGTCGGCCAAGTAATGTCTCTGCTTTTGAATATACTATCTAGGTTGGTCATAACTTTTCTTCCAAGGAGTAAGCATCTTTAAATTTCATCGCTGCAGTCACCATCTGCCATGATTTTGGAGCCCCAAAAAATTAAGTCTGACACTGTTTCCACTGTTTCCCCATCTATTTCCCATGAAGTGATGGGACCGGATGCCATGATCTTCGTTTTCTGAACGTTGAGCTTTAAGCCAACTTTTTCACTCTCCTCTTTCACTTTCATCAAGAGGCTTTTTAGTTCCTCTTCACTTTCTGCTATAAGGGTGGTATCATATTACTCAGCCATAATTTTTTTTTTTGCCATTTGCAGTAACCTGGATGGACTTGGAGGGTATAATACTAAGGATATAAGTCGGACAGAGAAAGACAGCTACTGTATGATATCACTTATTTGGAATCTAAACAGTACAACAACCTAGTGAATATAACAAACAGAAGCAAATTCACAAGTAAACAGCCAATTAGTGGTTACCAGTGAAGGAGCAATATAAGGATAGTGGAGTGGGAAGTACAAACTATTGGATGTAAAATTGGCCCAAGGATATATTGTATAATGTGGGGGATATAGCCAACATTTTGTAATGACCATAAATGAAAAGTTACCTTTAAAAATTATATGAAATATGAAAATTTTTTAAAAGATTAAATGAGGTAAATTATGGGAGTATGCCTTATATGGGACATGCCCAGAAGTATGTCTGGCACATATCAGATAGTTAGTAATTGTTGGTAAAATAGTGAAAAGTAAAAAAAAAAAAAAAAAAAAAAAATTCCCTATTCTCAAGATGTGTCATGGCTTAGAACAGGGGATTCTTATACATTATGAAGTTGGACTTTAGCTGTCATTCCCACGTATTTGCTTTAAAATTCAGTCTGAGTTTCACTAATAATCCAAAGAGATTTTGGACTCTAAGAAGAAAACACACATACACAAACACACCTACACATTTCCCTGCTCCTGCGCTCATAATTATTCTTCCTTGTTCATAGGTTTAAATTTTCTTAAACCCATGAAATATTTTTATATTTAAATGTCCTCTGTAATAACAGGAGAATGTGAGAAATGAGCGGATGCAGCAGAATTATATTATTGGATAAAAATTTGGATACAGAAGGAGATGTGTAGGTATTGAAATTTCAACAGCTTTATTCCCCTCACTGCTACATATTTTGTGGTTCATATAAAAAGAGTTATTGTGTTTTTTTCTTGTGATTGGATGTGCATGTGACAGGCTATGGTTTGTGCCTGTCTGCATGAAATGCCACTCATTTTAAAGAACTTTTCCCTTTCTTTCTTAATAGGAAGAGAAAATGATGTGTTTTTCCTGCTAGACCATAGTAAACTGACTTGTTTTAGTCTTTATTGCTATTTTAAGAAAAATTGCTGGTGTGAAGTACAATGTTTTCACTTGTTAAGGTCAAGTCATATTTTAATAATGTGTTTTGTGTTTATCTATCTTTAGATTTAACCATTAAAAAAAATCTGATCTCTAAACTGATCATTTCATACATAATTGTTTAAATACCATAGGTCATTTGATGACCTTTGTATGTTTTTTGATTTTTTGAATGTCTTTTATTTGAAGCTTGTCATGTCTTTAATGCTAGTAATGCCTCATCTTTTCTGAAATTAGATTTGAATCATCACTAAAGGATAAAATGCTACGACAATAAGGTGGCATTCAAAAACAAGGTACACTTATTAAATTTAAACTATTACTTTCAGGCCCATATTTTCAACTCTTTCAGAAATACTTTTGAGTTAAAATTGAAATGTCAGATAACATAAAATTTAAAATACACATTTGGTTCAGTATTACCATCATACAGTATTAAATATTAAACATTAATTTATTTCATGCTGCTGGCAGGACACAGTGATTCAGTGTTTAATGAAAAAAAATTGTCTGCTTGATGACTTCCATGTATTGTAATAGAACTGTGCATGTTTATTTACTGTGGATTAATAGGCTTTGTTGTGCTGGTGCATACTTAAATATGGTTTATAAGTCGTGTATAAATATACCTATGTCAGACATAGTCTATACTGAAATCCACAAATACTCTTTTTCAAAATATGCCTTTGTTTCTCTGTGAAAGAAATATTTATGAAAAGGTGCCTCTACCTTGTACACTACATTCCTTACAGTAACCAAGGCCTCATTAAAACTGGGTGCTTTGCACCTGGTGTTGGGTTTAATGTAGGTAGTAAAATCTTACTATGAATGAATGTGAAAGGGAAGCTGCTTTAATTAAAGGGAATGAATCTAAAATAATACAGTGTGCTATTTGGAATGGAATTAAAAAGCAATCTTTAACAGAGAGCAAATTTATTTCATTATATTTTGGAGTCAACATAATTATACGTATTGTTTGTTCATAACACTGAATGTGTGACCTTGGGCCAGTTACTGATCACGCTATACTTCAGCTTCTTTGTCTGAAAAATGGATATAATCATAGTTCCTACCTGATATATTAATAGTATACTTGGAATTGTCCATGGCACTTAGCAAACACTGTGTGTTATCTTTTGTTATTTTTATATATGATACGTAGAGTAGGGTAGGGAAGTGGGAACAGAGAATGAACCAGAAGATGAGCCATTCAGAATCAATTGAAATAGCACACTTTCAAGGGCCCTGTTAGGGATGCAGGCTGGCTATTTTTGCACTTGAGATGAGCTCCAGTCACAAAATGATAACATTCTGTGGAAGGTGTCTTATGTCTTATTGTTTAGTTCCTAAGTTGTGTCTGATTCTGTGACCTCATGGACTGTAGCCTGCCAGGCTCCTCTGTCCATGGAATTTCCCAGGCAAAATTACTGGAGTGAGTTGCCACTTCTTTCTCCAGGAAATTTTCCTGACCCGTGGATCAAACTGGTGTCTTATCTCTACAACTTACATACAAATATCTCAAGGAAGACACTACTATTTGAAGTCAGGACACAACTGAAGTGACTGAGCAGCAGCAGCAGCAGCAGCAGCAGGTTACTTTATGTCATGAGAGAAAAATTGTTCCTCTGTGAAGTTCCTTTCCCTCATCTCCAAACTCCAAATCCAGCAACACAATCCTCATCTCCAACTCAAATAGACTACCTACTCCCAACTCAAATCTACCCATTGATTTTCTTTGAATTAAGAAATTACATCCCTAGTGGCTCAGTGGTAAAGAATCCGCCTGCCAATGCAGGAAACGTGGGTTTGATCCCTGGTCTGGGAAGATCCCACGTGCAGTAGAACAACTAAGCCCGTCTGCCACAATTGAGCCTGTGCACCACAACTACTGAGGCCACATTCTCTAGAGCCTGGACTCTGCAACAGGAGAAGCCACTGCAGTAAGAAGCCTTGCACTTTGACTAGAGAGGAGCCCCTGCTCTCTGCAGCTAGAGAGGCGCCCCTGCTCTCTGCAGCTAGAGAGGAGGCCCTGCTCTCTGCAGCTAGAGAGGAGCCCCTGCTCTCTGCAGCTAGAGAAAAGTCCATGTGGCAACAGAGTCAGCACAGCCAAAAAAAAAAAAAAAAAAAAATCACACCTGAAATGAGTTTCCAGAACTACATGTAGGTCGTATGTAATTTTTAGCAGACCTTAAAGTAGTTGGAATTCAGGTTTTCCTTTTAGTTTATTGATCTCTTATAGCTAATAACTGTTACTGAATGTTTTTTTGGGTTTTGTCAAGGTATAATTGGCATACAACACTATAGGAATCTGAGGTACACTGTTGCTGCTGCTAAGTCACTTTAGTTGCGTCCAACTCTGTGCGACCCCATAGATGGCAGCCCACTAGGCTCCCCCAGCAATTCAGTGTTTGTGTATATTGCAAAAGTGTCACCACTAGAAGTCTAATTAACATCTGTTACTGTGCATCCTTATAAAATTTTTCTTTATGATGAGAACTTTTAAGATTTTTTCTCTTCAGTTCAGTTCAGTCCCTTAGTTGTGTCCAACTCTTTGTGACCCCATGAACAGCACTCCAGGCCTCCCTGTCCATCACCAACTCCCGGAGTTCACTCAAACTTAGGACCATCGAGTTGGTGATTCCATCCAGCCATCTCATCCTCTGTCGTCCCCTTCTCCTCCTGCCCCCAATCTCTCCCAGCATCAGAGTCTTTTCCAATGAGTCAACTCGTCGCATGAGGTGGCCAAAGTACTGGAGTTTCAGCTTTAGCATCATTCCCTCCAAAGAAATGCCAGGGCTGATCTCCTTTAGAATGGACTGGTTGAATCTCCTTGCAGTCCAAGGGACTCTCAAGAGTCTTTTCCAACACCACGAAACTTTCAAATATTTGCAACACATTGTTATTAACTGTAGTCACCATGCTGTACATTGCATCTCCTTGACTTATTTATTTTATAACTGGAAGTTTGTGCCTTTTGACCCCCTTAACCCATTTTGTCCTCCCCCAGTCCTCTGCCTGTGGTAACCACCTCTGTGTTCAATGTATGTATGAGCTTTTTTTTTTTTTTTAAGATTTCACATAAAAGTGAGATCATAAAGTATTTAACATTTTCTGTCTGATTTCACTTAGCATGATGCCCTTAATGAACTTTCTTGTCTCAAATGGCAAGATTTCTTTCTTTTTCATGGCTGAAAAATATCCCAGCGTATGTGTCTGTGGGTATGTATGTATGTTTATTTATTCTCACCCACACTTGTTGTTTCTTGTCTTTTTGAGAATGGTCATTCTGACGAGTGTGAAGTATCTTTTTGTGGCTTTGATTTGTATTTCTCTGATCATTTTTGGTATTGAGTCCTTTGCATGTGTTAGTTGACCATCTCTGTTTCCACCTTCTTTGGAAAAAAAATAGCTGTTCAAATCCTGTGCCTATTTTTTAATGGTTTGTTGTTTTACTATTAAGTTGTTTGAGCTCTTTGTATATTTTGACTATTAACCCCTTATCTGATACATGATTTGCAAATATCATCTCCTATTTGGTAGGTTGCTTTTTCATTTTGTTTGTGATTTCCTTTGCTGTGAAATAGCTTTTTAGCTTAATGTAGTCTCAGTTTTTTATTTTTGCTTTTGTTTTTGTTGCCTTTGTTTTTGGTGTCAGATGGCTACCTTTTAAAGTCTGATCTAGGACAGTTATATTTACACTCTCAAGTTTCATAGTTATCCTTGAAGGAGTCTTTCAAAGTTACTTTTTTCCCATTTTGCTTGGTAAAATTCTAAATGTATGAAAATCACCTTAAATGAAATCTCAATTGTAATCTAATTTCTGATTGAGTTACACAGAAGCTGCCATTTTGTCAGTGTTACAACCCTATTGACTACTTCTAATGTAATCCGTGGGCTCTTTTTTGATGATTCAAAGCACTATATAAGTGTAATAACATCTTACTTGTTTTCTGTACACTTATGTATTGGATCTGGTGAAGATTTATTTTTCAAAATAAAATATTCTCTTATGCAATCTGAACATTCTCTGTCTTTACACCTAGCTTTTGTGAAAAATCGCCTTGCATGCTGCAGTTTTGCAGTCACTAAAATAGTGTTCTGAGCTTAGTTGCTTCTCCTTAAATAGATGTTCTATGATAACCAGATTTCTCAAGAAAGAGTTGTAAAGTAAAAAAAAAAAAAAAAAAAAAAAGATAAATGGTTGAAAAAAAGAGTTGAAGATGTAAGTATTGCACTGTGAAAATGAAAATTTTCAAATGTAATTAGTCGCAGTAGACACAAGGTGAGAACAGATTAGATAGTGTTGCCAAATTTGTAGAGACACGTTAGACTGAAGAATCAATGGAATCGGTGTATCATATGAGTATAGAGAAGTACATTTTTTAAATGTTGATTTCATACCAAGTTTTTTTTGAGACAGTTTTGCAGGTATGCTATGTATCAAGAGAGAGAAAAGGGGAAAGAATAGTTGGTGGGAGAATGAAGAAAAAGAGGAGGATGGAAAGGAATGCATTTAAATTTACCCTGCAAGCACTTAACATTATTAATGGACTCCATAAAGGCACATTGCCACAGGTGGCTCAGTTTGAAGGCAAGTTCACATGGAACATATCTGACTGCCTGGGGCAACTGCTCTCAGCAGAAATGAGACAAAGTTTTAATATAAAAAGGACAAGATCACTTATCTGAGGGGGAAATAAGTTTCAAGTTCATAGAACAGCCTATCTATGAAACAGTTGCCAAAGCAGATATAGTGCAATGAAAGGAAAGGGCAGTAGGCTTCATGTGACCTTATCTTAATTAAATGATAAGGAAAACTAGTTTTCAAAGTACGTAAACACATATACAACAACAACAGCACACACATACATACAAACATTTTTTTAAAGAGGAAAGAGAAGCTGTATTTTGATGTTGCCTTAGGTAATGCTTTTAATCATATTGTACCATGATTCTCAAATATGACTTTAAATGAAGAGTTTTATAGAACCAATTTTTTTTTTTCAGGATTATTTTTTCTAGACTATTGAGAAAAAAAAAAAAGAACCAAATCTATACTGTATAATGGTCCATTGTGGGCACTTTTTTATGAATTAAAGTGTGGAATGTTGAATAATAGCAACAGTGATATTATCCTGTTTTTATTGCACTTTATAATTTTCACACCTTGTTCATGATTTCAGTTGATCCTCAGAGCAACACTATGAAGCAAGTAGATGGTTTCTTCCTTCTTTAGATGAGGAAGTTGAGGCCAGATCAGTAACATGATTTGCCCAAAGACATGGGTCTACAAACCAGGCTTTCAGAGCTTGACTGCAGAGCAATCAGGTGAGGACTAGAATGTAAGCACAAGGAAGCCCAGGAGCAGCTTTGATATAGGAAGAGAAGTATTGAAATACTGATCAGTAGGTGCTAGAGAAGACTCTTGAGAGTCCCTTGGACTTCCTGGAGAGATCAGACCAGTCAATCCTAAAGGAAATCAACGCTGAATATTCACTGGAAGGATTGTTGCTGAAGCTGAAACTCCAATACTTTGGCCACCTGATGTGAAGAGCTGACTTACTGGAAAAGACCCCAATGCTAGGAAAGATTGAAGGCAAAGGGAGAAGTGGGAGGCAGAGGATGAGATGGTTAGATAGCATCAGGGACTCAATAGACATGAATTTCAGCAAACTCTGGGAAATACTGGAGGAATAGAGGATCCTGACTGGCTGCAGTCCATGAGTCACAAAGAGTTGGACCTGACTTAGAGACTGAACAAGAACAAATTGATGGTGGAACAGATGACTCAGACTGAGCTTTATTAGCAAAACCATGCAGAAGAGGTAGCCTTTGTGAACTACTGAAAGCAGACACTTAGATCTGAATGGAAGTTTAGTTTCCAGACTTAGAGAAATTAGTTTATATATACTGGTTTGGCGAAAATTTCTTTCCAATAAAATATTGTCTCTGGAGAAGTTTCAAGCTGGAAAGAAGGGCAACTTTTGGACGATACAGGAAGATTTTAAATCTTGTGAAATCTTTTCAAAATCCAAAGAGCCCAGTTTCTGTTTTGTACCCAGACTTTTCCTGTGTATATTACATTGGTTAGAGGGCGTGATTTGATTATGTGGTCAGGAACAGTCTGGGCAAAATTGTTAAATCATCAGTTTTTATGTTATTGGCCCTAGCCTCACTTTCTTGTGGTTATTTTTCAGTTTTATAAAATGCTTTACTCCCAAACACTTTCTCAGTGACTCAATGCCCTTGTACTTCACAATTATCCAAAGAGATACCCTCACTTTCTGTGAACTATTTAAATCAAGACTCAAACCTAATGTCAAGAGAATGAATCTTCTGGAACTTTGGGTTCGGCCGGTTGGCAGGAGGAATTTTGGTGATGAACAAGAGTGAAGGCAGGAAAGGATATGTTCTCTTTGCTCACAAAAACAAAGTGAAGTTCTGAGGTCGTGTTTATCCGTAGCAGCTACCCATCCGAGGGAACGTTCATCCAGATTCTAGAATACTTGGATTCTTTTAGGAGGGAGAGGCTACTAAAATTTTTCAAAGCAAACATTGTAACCCACTTTGATTTATCCCTGTGAAGAAAATAGGTAACGTGTAGCTAGAAAATAAAAAATGCTACTGTAGCTTTTTTTCTTTAAAAAGCATTTTAAGGTTGTGTATTTAATCACAAGAAATGAAACTTGAGATTTTAGCATTGTGCTTGTAACACATAAAGTTCGAGGTCTGGGGCTCAAGATATTTCCTTCCAAGGTTCATGCACACTCTGAAATGCTGTTACCTGCCAGAGTCCAGCATCTGGCAATTTGTTATACTGAGCAGCTAATTTTTCACTGCGGTTCCTCTGCGGACTCAGTGCAAAGTCATACAACACAACTGACACAATGGAGTAGCAGCCTGAATTCAGATCAGGAGCCAGGTGAGTTTACAGCTCTATCGCCTTCCAGCCTAGTAAGGAAGTTGTTTTAGCATTTGGCCTATTAATCCATTTAGTGATTGGATGTGTAATCTGGGTATTTGACACCTATAACTACCAAGACATATGCTGAATGTTATTTTCTCCATGAAAGCATTTAATTATCAGAATAATTGGAATTTAGATGTCTTACCCTTCCTGGAGATAGTATAATCATATTCAGCAGTGTAAAATGTTGGAATCAAATTGGGCATGAATTTTGGCAGAAACAATGTGTCTTTTGGACATATTCTGTATGCCTCAGTTTCTGTATCTGTAAAATGGGGCTGCTAAAAGTAGCAGCTTCATAGGGCTCCTGTGGGGATTAAATAAAATCATAGATCTACTATTAATGCATGTTGTAAATGCTCCATGCCATTTATTGCATTTATTAATATAACACTTTTTTGATGATAACAAATACATATATAATATAAATAATTCATTTTTTGTAAGTTATACTTGGTCTGCAATAGTATGGAGCACTCCACGTATTGTAGTGATGCCACTTGGAAACCTCATTACTTGGGATTGCTGCTATTTCCACTATAACAGTAACCTTAGGTACTCAGACGCCGGATTATCCAGTAGAAAAGTGTATATTGTACATTGCCAGTAGGATCACATTTGAATAACTAGAGCAATGTCCAGTTCAATATAATAAACACATTTTCATGGTTATAGTTTACATGAATAATCTTTATTCAATGCAAAGAATGTGTGTTTGAAAATTGTCATCATTGTTCAGTCAATAGATCACATCCAACTCTTTGGGACCCCATGGACCTCACGCCAGGCTCCTCTGTCTTCTATTGTCTCTGAGTTTTTGCTCAAACTCATGTCCATTGAATTGGTGATGCTATCCAACCATCTCATCTCAATCATCTCTTAATTTATTATTTTGAATAATGAATTTTTTAGAATATACTTAATATTCTCTATTTTCCTTTATACATTATATGTAGTAAGTATACTTGAATATCTTTATAATTTAAATGTTTCTTTGAATAAACAGGGCTGGTAATCATAACTATAGGCTGAAGCTTAGGTACTAGAGATATGTAGTTTTGGAAATGCCCTTGTTATCATTACCTTCTATTTATCAAATCAGTGGGGCTCCTTTAAGCCATGCATCTCCTAGCTAACTGGAGTCTTGGTCTTGGCCTCTTCACCTTTGTTGGCAACTGCCTGGTTCTTGGCATGTTCATTTGGGTATACCACTGTTAGCCTGGTACACCCTGGGTGCCAACATCAAGAAGGTAATTTTATCAGGAAGAAACCAAAGTCCATCTCAAGTGAGCATCCCACCCTGATTTATTGTCTTATTTTATTTTATTTTTTAAGCTATTGGGAAATAAATTCCTTTGATTTTATATCACATTTCTCTCTTGGGTCAGAACATCTCATCAATATTGATGCTTTAACTTAAATGAGAATGCAGTACTGGAGTGTAATTCATACTGGGCACAGGTGGTGGTGACATGATCTTCAGAAGGTGAAGGCCCTAAATCCCTTAGGCTATTAAGCAGAAACCCTCCCAGTCCCTAATTGTTTAGCCATTTGTTACCTGCATAGTGAAACAGATTGCTCTTCACTATTGGTCCCTTACATTAGCTCAAAAGCCCATCACCCAGTTTTGTCATGGACGAAGCTATATCTTGGACTCTTCTTATTTGGATACTAAATTGGTAAGGGAAGCATAGTAACTGGGCTGTCACCTCCCACTCTCCAATTTCATTTTCTGGTAACTCTCAGGTTTTATCATCTTTTGAATTGCTTGTTCTTTTTTGCATGCCATATCAGTGATTGGCTCCCGTGTGACCTGGGTCAGCCAGGCTTCATGGCCACTGACTTCCCTGGAGTAAACCTTTGTTACAAATTACAGATCTCATGATAACCAAACATAATCAGAGGGAGAGATGGCCATTATTTCTCTTTTTTTTTCACAGCATGGGCCCAGTAATGAGTTTATTAGATATAGGACTTTGGTATGTATACATTTCCATATGTATGTCTGGCTAGAGAAAATTCTCATTCATAAATGTCCTTGACTTATAAATCAAGAAAATAATTATTTGTGATATAGAAGGACATACTATAGAGTCCTATAAATCAGAAACCTTTCTGAAACTTAGATGTTTCAACCAACAAAGGAAAGGGGAAGAAAGGGGAGAAAAGGAAAGGGAGGTCTGAGCAGGTCTGCCCCGCAGTGCAGTATGACTGGGATCATCTCCGAGTTACACAGCTCAAGTCTGGCACTTGAAGTTTGGTTAAAAAGTGATGCAAGATACTTTTGTTTGCAGTCAAGATACATGCTCCAGGCTTAGTGAATGAAACCAAAAGCCTCTGTGTTCCTGGATCCATATTACATTAAAACCTAGCTCATATACCAGAGCTCAGTTCTGCCCTTTAGACTAATGGTTCACCTTGATCCTGCCTTCAAAGCCTCAGGTGGTTCCTACCACATCGGTTCTCTCTCCTTCCAGTGTACCCACAACCATTTCCCCAAGGTAGTATGTTAATTAAGAGACTTGGTATGGAATGTAATAGAAACCAACTCTGGGTAACTTAGGTCAAAGGGGAATTTGTTGACTGGATCTTGGATTATTTTGTAAGATTAAAAAAAAAAAAAATTCCTTGGTAGCCAAGCCAGAGCTTGTGGACCTGCCCAGCCTCCGGAATGCTCCCTTGCGTGTGACCACTTCACCAGTATCCTGTCTCTGAGTGTCTCTGTTTCAAACCTTTGTACCCTGGAATCAGAGTCTGTTTGGATCAGTTTGGGTTAAGCGTCAGTTAGCAGGGCCATGTAGCTCAGAAATGAGTATTTGGTAAACATTTCGAGGAAAGGGGAGATTGTTTAACTAAAGCATCTCATGGCATAACTGCTCGATAATCCTGTCCAATCTTTGTTTCTGTATTTATGATGGTTCCTTTGCTTTTGTCCCTAATGCCAGTCAAAAATCTCTATGTAGCTCACTGCCTACCTTCTCCGTGTTGCCTTTCCTGAGCATCGGGTGCCAGTGACAGCATTTTCTTGCTTCCCACAGTAAATGACTGCTGTCTTTAACTTAGCAGGCTCTATTCTGCATCATTTTGTTCTTCTGATAAGCTGAGATATTGACTGCCCCCAGACAGTTTTTTCACTTCCTTTCCAACTGTTATGAAAGTCAGGGCTGAGCTTTCCATTCAATTGTTATGGCTTTCCTTAGTCAAAAATATTTTAAAATATTATCTTTCTTTTCACCACCTGTCTTTTCTCTTTGTCCTTGTGGTGTGATCCTTGATCTTACTGTACCTGTGGTTTACTTTAGAAGAAATGTAAATAGTAACAGAAAAGATGGCGTTTGTCATGCAAGTTCTTTTTCTGGTGCCCTTGCACTACCTGGAATAACTCTGGCCACAGCTCTGCTCACATCTTGGTCTATTAAAACCTATGCCTATTGTCCAGGGCTTTGCCCCACTGTCACCTCCTTTATTAAGTCTTTCCTTATCATCCTGATCCCCCAGCAAGATGTCAGAGATAGACATTTTTCCCCCCTTGAAGATACTTTTATTCACACTTTATATAAAACTTGACACATATGTTTGTCATTATTATAATTGGTATTAACATTTTTATTAGGGGTGTTACTTTTCTTTTTTTTTTTTAATTTTAAAATCTTTAATTCTTACATGTGTTCCCAAACATGAACCCCCCTCCCACCTCCCTCCCCATAACATCTCTGTGGGTCATCCCCATGCACCAGCCCCAAGCATGCTGTATCCTGCGTCAGACATAGACTGGCGATTCAATTCTTACATGATAGTATACATGATAGAATGCCATTCTCCCAAATCATCCCACCCTCTCCCTCTCCCTCTGAGTCCAAAAGTCCGTTATACACAGCTGTGTCTTTTTTCCTGTCTTGCATACAGGGTCGTCATTGCCATCTTTCTAAATTCCATATATATGTGTTAGTATACTGTATTGGTGTTTTTCTTTCTGGCTTACTTCACTCTGTATAATCGGCTCCAGTTTCATCCATCTCATCAGAACTGAATCAAATGAATTCTTTTTAACGGCTGAGTAATACTCCATTGTGTATATGTGCCACAGCTTTCTTATCCATTCATCTGCTGATGGACATCTAGGTTGTTTCCATGTCCTGGCTATTATAAACAGTGTTGTGATGAACATTGGGGTACATGTGTCTCTTTCAATTCTGTTTTCCTCAGTGTGTATGCCCAGCAGTGGGATTGCTGGGTCATAAGGTAGTTCTATTTGCAATTTTTTAAGGAATCTCCACACTGTTCTCCATAGTGGCTGTACTAGTTTGCATTCCCACCAACAGTGTAGGAGGGTTCCCTTTTCTCCACACCCTCTCCAGCATTTATTGCTTGCAGATTTTTGGATCGCAGCCATTCTGACTGGTGTGAAGTGGTACCTCATTGTGGTTTTGAGTTGCATTTCTCTAATAATGAGTGATGTTGAGCATCTTTTCATGTGTTTGTTAGCCATCCGTATGTCTTCTTTGGAGAAATGTCTATTTAGTTCTTTGGCCCATTTTTTGATTGGGTCGTTTATTTTTCTGGAATTGAGCTGCATAAGTTGCTTGTATATTTTTGAGATTAGTTGTTTGTCAGTTGCTTCATTTGCTATTATTTTCTCCCATTCAGAAGGCTGTCTTTTCACCTTGCTGATATTTTCCTTTGTTGTGCAGAAGCTTTTAATTTTAATTAGATCCCATTTGTTTATTTTTGCTTTTATTTCCAGAATTCTGGGAGGTGGATCATAGAGGATCCTGCTGTGATTTATGTCTGAGAGTGTTTTGCCTATGTTCTCCTCTAGGAGTTTTATAGTTTCTGGTCTTACATTTAGATCTTTAATCCATTTTGAGTTTATTTTTGTGTGCGATGTTAGAAAGTGATCTAGTTTCATTCTTTTACAAGTGGTTGACCAGTTTCCCCAGCACCACTTGTTAAAGAGATTGTCTTTACTCCATTGTATATTCTTGCCTCCTTTGTCAAAGATAAGGTGTCCATATGTGTGTGGATTTATCTCTGGGCTTTCTATTTTGTTCCATTGATCTATATGTCTGTCTTTGTGCCAGTACCATACTGTCTTGATGACTGTGGCTTTGTAGTAGAGCCTGAAGTCAGGCAAGTTGATTCCTCCAGTTCCATTCTTCTTTCTCAAGATTGCTTTGGCAATTCGAGGTTTTTTGTATTTCCATACAAATCTTGAAATGATTTGTTCTAGTTCTGTGAAAAATATGGCTGGTAGCTTGATAGGGATTGCATTGAATTTGTAAATTGCTTTGGGTAGTATACTCATTTTCACTATATTGATTCTTCCGATCCATGAACATGGTATATTTCTCCATCTATTAGTGTCCTCTTTGATTTCTTTCATCAGTGTTTTATAGTTTTCTATATATAGGTCTTTAGTTTCTTTGGGTAGATATATTCCTAAGTATTTTATTCTTTTCGTTGCAATGGTGAATGGAATTGTTTCCTTAATTTCTTTTTCTACTTTCTCATTATTAGTGTATAGGAATGCAAGGGATTTCTGTGTGTTGATTTTATATCCTGTGACTTTACTATATTCATTGATGAGCTCTAGTAATTTTCTGGTGGAGTCTTTAGGGTTTTCCACGTAGAGGATCATGTCATCTGCAAACAGTGAGAGTTTTACTTCTTCTTTTCCAATTTGGATTCCTTTTATTTCTTTTTCTGCTCTGATTGCTGTGGCCAAAACTTCCAGAACTATGTTGAATAGTAGCGGTGAAAGTGGACACCCTTGTCTTGTTCCTGACTTTAGGGGAAATGCTTTCAATTTTTCACCATTGAGGATAATGTTTGCTGTGGGTTTGTCATATATAGCTTTTATTATGTTGAGGTATGTTCCTTCTATTCCTGCTTTCTGGAGAGTTTTTATCATAAATGGATGTTGAATTTTGTCAAAGGCCTTCTCTGCATCTATTGAGATAATCATATGGCTTTTATTTTTCAATTTGTTAATGTGGTGAATTACATTGATTGATTTGCGGATATTGAAGAATCCTTGCATCCCTGGGATAAAGCCCACTTGGTCATGGTGTATGATCTTTTTAATGTGTTGTTGGATTCTGATTGCTAGAATTTTGTTGAGGATTTTTGCATCTATGTTCATCAGTGATATTGGCCTGTAGTTTTCTTTTTTTGTGACATCTTTGTCAGGTTTTGGTGTTAGGGTGATGGTGGCCTCATAGAATGAGTTTGGAAGTTTACCTTCCTTTGCAATTTTCTGGGGTGTTACTTTTCTGTTAGGGACTTCCCTGATAGCTCAGTTGGTAAAGGTTTCGCCTACAATGCAGGAGACCTTGGTTTGCTTCCTGGGTTGGGAAGATCCACTGGAGAAGGGATAGACTACCCACTCTAGTATTCTTGGGCTTCCCTTGTGGCTCAGCTGGTAAAGAATCTGCCTGCAATGCGGAGACCTTGGTTCAATCCCTGGGTTGGGAACATCCCCTGGAGAAGGAAGAGGCTACCCACTCCAGTGTTCTGGCTTGGAGAATTCCATGGACTGTATAGTTCATGGAGTCACAAAGAGTTGGACATGACCGAGTGACTTTCACTTTAGGAGGGCTGATGGAAATTGGGAAGGAGGGGTAAAATTCCCTAAGACTTGGCAACCCTGCTACCAACTGGATTTTAGTCTTGATTCTGGCACTTGCTTCCTGATTGATCTGGGACAACTCATTTCCCCTTTTCTAGGCTTCAAACAATCTCATTTTTCAAAATGTCTTTATTGAGTGTTACAAAAGCAAAAGTGATAGTTGAAAGCCCCTATAAACTTATATATATCTATAGAACTAAAAGAAGAAATAAGAGCAACTCTGTAGCCTCCTAGACATTTATTTTTCACATTAATATATGGAAACTTCAAAGTATTTTAACCTAAGTTATGTCATGCTGTCCATACCATGTGACAACTTAGTTTGTGTTATTTGATTAAAAATCTTGATTATATACATTAATATTTCTCATTTGTTTCATCTACTATATTATGAGGAAGAACTGTTATTTAACAATCCCTTATTGATGAAAATACCCTTTAAATGTTGAACTTTTCTTAAAACTAGGAAATTAATATATTCACATATATATTTTTAAGTGTAAAATGAAAATGTTCCTTCCTCCATCATCACTGTCTCTGAAAAAATTAAAACCAACACTTCTAAAATATATTATTTTTGTTCTGATGGCTAACATCATAGTTTTAAATAATATATTCCTACGTTTCTTGATTTTCTTATAGTATTATTTTATACTGCCATAAACTATTCTTTTCCATAAACTAGAACTCCATCCTCTGTACTTTTTCATTAGTTGAGTTTAGGAGACTAAAAACCAACAGAGAACATTTATGATATTCTAATTATATTAATATTATTAAGCATATGCCACATATGGTGGCAAGGTAAATAGACCCGCAGAAAAGGAAATCCAATTCTGTCAGTTCAGTTCAGTTGCTCAGTCGTGTCCGACTCTTTGCGACCCCATGAATCGCAGCACACCAGGCCTCCCTGTCCATCACCAACACCCGGAGTTCACTCAGAATCACGTCCATCGAGTCAGTGATGCCATCCAGCCATCTCATCCTCTGTCGTCCCCTTTTCCTCCTGCCCCCAATCCCTCCTAGCATCAGAGTCTTTTCCAATGAGTCAACTCTTCGCATGAGGTGGCCAAAGTACTGGAGTTTCAGCTTTAGCATCATTCCTTCCAAAGAAATCTCAGGGCTGATCTTCAGAATGGACTGGTTGGATCTCCTTGCAGTCCAAGGGACTCTCAAGAGTCTTCTCCAACACCACAGTTCAAAAGCATCAATTCTTCGGCGCTCAGCCTTCTTCACAGCCTAACTCTCTAAACCTGTATTATTTAAGAAAAATTTTCCAAGAATCAAGATCAAGTAGATTCAATCTCCTATTGATTCTGACATCTCAAGTTTTTTTTTTTCTTGGATTCTTCGTCATTTCATTAAAGTAACTCTTCAGATACTCATTTTTCTTATAGAAATCAGGGATAGTACTATTATGGCTTATACCCATGTATATTTGAATATTTTTATTGTTGCCTTAATAGATTTTTGACTACCTAAGATTTTTGGCTAAATTATTTTCCCTGATATCTTTAAAAATATTACTCCATTATCTTCTATAATACAGTACAGCACATGAGAAATTTAACTTTAGTGTAGTTCTTGTACCTTTTGCAACTTACTTTTTTTCCTCTAGAAGTATTTAGCGATACACACGCACCCATGCATGCACAGACATACAGAAACACACACACTTTTACATCAATGAAATTATCACTGAGAATAGTAATATCTGAGTTTTTTTAAAAATCTGACCCAACGCATAGTTTTTTTTGGTCTGAAGCCTAGTATAGCATTTATTGGCTTTGTGAAAAATTTTTCTATAATTTCATTTATTATTGTCTCCTCTCTGTTTCAACTGTTATTTGCTTCTGAAAATCCTGATGAAAAGGTCTTGGTCTTCCTGCATGTTAACCTCAAAGTCTTTTATTTCTCAAATTATCCATTACTTAGTCTTTCTTCGTACATATTTTGGGAGTTTTCCTGGACTTTGCTTTCAAAATTAGTCTTTGGCTATATTTATTCTACTAGTTTGTCCTTATATTGAATTTTTAATTTTTTAAATTATGAGACAATTCTTAGGAAAAATGTTTTTAACTATTTCAATACTGTTTTGATTCTTGCCTTGAAAGGTTGATGCAAAAAGGCCAAAGAACACAACAGATTGAGAGTTAAGTCAGAAACATTTTCAAGGTTTAAAAAAATTTTTTTCTCCTGTTTTATTTGGAGGTAAAAAGTGATTGTTTTTAAGTATAAAAGTGAACTCATCTCTCATTTTAATGTGAAATACTGCCTGAAGTGTAGCCTATTATCAGTAAAAACTACATACTCTTTTCATGCATACTTTTCTGTCATCAAATTTAAATCATGTGTCCAGGCAACCACAGATTCAATTGACCACTGTTATAGATTTTTGCCTAGCCTTGTGGTTTAGGAGAAGGACAATAATAGATTAAGAGGAAAATACATATTAAGAGAATCTCTGCTAAATTATTTTCCATGTAAAAAAATACTTTATTATTGTCTCTTGTACACAGGAAACATTAACACAAAACACTTTCCTCTTTTTCTATTGAACTCTAAAATTCACTATAAAAGGGGTTAGCTACAGGTCACAAATCAGCTACTCATCACTCAGCTCCCACACCTGAGAGAGTCCAAGGACACTTAAATGCAAATACACTGCACTTTTCACTTTCCTGAGTGACCTCCATTTAAAATGTATCTTTAGACTATTTGCATAGTAGAATTTTTAATTCTAAAGTGCTGACTCACTTCATTGGAGAAAATGAGGTTTTCAGTTGTGAATGTGAAAACATTCCTGATTTTCTGGATCATTTTCTTCCCTTTCACTTTGGATAACACCACCTTATAAATAGGATTTAATTCACAGAAAACAGCAAACTGAAAGCTCCAGTGGTATATACTGTAATCATTTATTTTCATATTTTAAATACCTTATTATTAATGGAAAATAGCTTTAAAGCCATCCATGATATGCACCACAGCTCACTCAGTTTGACAGTGAAAGATTCTTTGTTGGTCTGTAATGGCAGATATAAAGTATATACCATAAGAGCGCATCTTGCGCATATATAATCAAATTCTCTGTGCTTCATATTTTTTGTTACTATAAAAAGAGACAGGAAGCACTACTAATACTGCTTTTACTTCTTTATTTTTTCCACAGTGTTTTCTTTTACCTACTATAAACATTGAAACATGTCTTTTTTTTTACTGTCTGGTTGCAACAGTTTTATATACAGAAAAGATACTTCAGTTCTAATGTGAATTGGGTTTATATGGGCTCCATCTAAACATTATTTGTGAAATATTCTGAACACATACAAAAATGATATTTCAATGATCTTCAAAATGCTGAGGTTTCAAGTTTCTATAATTCTGCTCTCAGACCAGGCAGTGTGTTCATCTCTGTGTGGCAGCCTGCCTTTTAGGCATCATTAATGTTTTAGATTTTCATAAATTCTGCCATGGCCAAACAGACCAAGAACCTGGTCTATAAACTATAAAGTTGCTCTAGGAATTAAACAGCTGCTAGCTTTTATTTTTCCCTTTGGGTCTCATCTCCAAATAAAGTGAAGCTTAAAAATAAGAATAAAGATTGGGAACAAAAATATTTTGAAACATGCTAGCATCTGTGTGTGCGTACATGCTAAGTTGCTTCAGGCTCTTTGCAACTCTGTGGGTTGTAGCCCACCATGCTCCTCTTCCCATGGGGTTCTCCAGGCAAGCATATTGCAGTGGGTTGCCATTTCCTCTTCCAGAGGATCTTCCCAACTCAGGGATCGAACCCACACCTCCTTTGTCTCCTGTATTAGGCAGGCAGGTTCTTTTCCACTAGCACCCCCTGGGAAGCCCTGCTAAAGTATTTAGTTTCTATTATATTAAGAAAAGAGCAGACAGTGCATTCAGGGTAATCCCCGACCCCAAAAGGGAGAGAGAAATGAAACATTTTATAACTTAAGTGAAAATATCTCATCAATACAACAGTGACTTGTATCTCAGAGATGAAAGCTTGAAGTTTAATGTAGAAAATGCTTGAAACATAATATGATTCTGAGTAAGCCTTAATGACACTTTTATATCACCCTCGGCTAAACTGACATTAGCTAATTAACATTCCTTCAATACCAATAAACCACTTTGCTCTGTATTCACACTCTGTATTTCATTCATACTGTATGAAAAGTTACAGCTCCATTTTTTTTCAACTCTGCCAGTTCAACCACATAACCATAGATTACACAGAAGGAAGGCCAAGGTGTCAGTCAATTACTGAGCCATGTTTTCCTGCCCAGATATTCGTTTGTTTTGGGTATCAGTTAATAATAAAATATTTTAAATTTATTCATTCGTTTGTTTATCCTATGGCTATTTAATCACATTTGTGCTCCAGCTTGTTCCATAGAAGGTTTGAGAAGACCAGCAGTAAAATTACATACGGTGCCTTAAAAGTATCCAGGACTAAGAAAACATAATTTAAATAGGAAACTGAGACCAGAACAAACCCCGAAGCACAAAGACTCAGGGCCTTAAGTTCAGCAGATGTTTTGTTCTTCTTGTAAACTGTGATGTTGCCTGCCACCAAACAGTGATTTTGTTTCCTTCCTGTTGGGGGGACCTCTGACAGGACGTGGCACTGCCAGGAGCCTGATGAGTGGAGATGGCTCCCTCTAGATAGATATTTAGGGCTTCCCAGGCGGTGCAGTGGGAAAGAACCTGCCTGCCAGTCTAGGGGACATAAGAGACACAGATTCAGTCCCTGGGTCGGGAAGATTTCTTGGAGGAGGGCATGGCAACCCACTCCAGGATTCTTGCCTAGAGAATCCCACGGACAGAGGAGCTTGGCAGGTTACATTCCATAGGGTTGCAAAGGGTCGGACATGACTGAAGTGACCTAGCACACAGCACATAGATACTTATTTATCCCAGAGCCTTGCTGTCGCCAAGCTGAGGACCACAGTTGTGCTTAATTTACTTACATAGCCGTGTATGGTTGTGTATCCCTAACAAGACTATAAGCAACTGGAGAGCAAGAATTATAGTTTATCATTCTGCCTCTTCCTCAGTGAATAATGTATTAATAATGTGTATGGGAAGGGATCATAGTCTGGCTTGAAGATAGTGTGTGATTCACACTCCAGTAGAGACTGAGACCGATTCTTCAATTTTAGTGAGCTGGAAGGGGTTAAATATAGGATGATTAGGACAGAAACTAGTGTAGAGTTTATGACACTTCCTAATTACAGTGGATAAAATGGTGTTAACTCTTGTCTTTTTGCTCTATGATCATGTACTTTCTGTCTCAGCCCTACGCTTAAGAGCAGATCTGTTAATGAGATATTTGACCTTTAGCTTTTTCCAGGTTAGTGGTTCAAAAGTAGTCCTATTTTTACGACTGGGAGAATAGAAAGCGATGCAAAGTCAAATAGAAATCTGTGCTGCAAAATCAGATTTAGTGTCGCATTCCATGTTTCAATCCTCTGTGCATATCTGCACCCCCTTCCTTTCTCCTTTTGAACTGAAACAGTCTCAGAGGTAATAGAACCTGATTTTTTTTTCCTCCTTTATATGGGTTTTGGTCGTTCTTTATGTTAATTTTGTATCTGCTTCAATCGACACATAATGTAAACATAATCCTAATTCCAAACTGTGTACTTACAAAGGCTTCTTGCACAAGTTTTAACTGATACGTAGAATTCTGTATTCTGAAGTTAAAATTTACGCTGCAGCATGGTTCACTGTGTTAGGTATTTAGCATTTGGCGTCTTGCAGGATAAAGGCAATATTCTCTTACATGAGATCTTTAAGGTACTAAAATTTAAGACACATGGTGGTGAGAGAGGCCAGTGACCATCCCAGGGTGGCTTGAAGGAGCACTTTCTTTCTGAACAGAGTGTGTTCTTTAAAGGCAGCAGCCATTGCTTTCTCCCTCATTGTAATTCACTCTACATCCAGCGCTACTGGAAAACTAATGAAAATGCTGGGACTACAAGGCTTTATTTTACTGTTGAGAATTCTCAGTGGTTACAGTATTATGTAGTGCCTAATTCTCTTGGTGTCACATTTTTTTTTAATAGTGATTTTTATTTTCAGTGCAGTAATCCATTTCATTCATTAACCCCCTAACCACTGAGTAAGCTTCATGTCTCAAAAGAACTTCCCAAGGAGAGGCATGCATTAGGTTTATTATAAATGTAAATGTTCTCATCCCTCCTAAATCTCTCTCTCTCTTTCTGTATATTTTTCTCATTGGCATTAAAAACTATGACTTTTAAGTCAAACTATGAAAGATCTAAGGGCTACAAGAAGAGAGTAAATACTGTGTTTCTCTTAGAATATGATCTCAAGTGATACAACTGTTGTCATAGCAAAATTAGGTTAAGTTTAATAAAATCTGCTGTTTGCTCCCATGGAGAAACTAAACTGGGACATAAGGATTTTAATGTCACTTCATTCCCCTTTCATTTGGTTTCCCATCCTTAACACAAAATAAACATTGATTATACCCTTTATTTTGAAAAAATTGATTTCCTGGGGGCAGCTAAATGGTATTGCATCCTCTGTGTGTGTGTGATCTGTACAGATTTGTACCCAAAACAGTAATTGTCATTCATGCTGTGCCTTTATGTGTCAAGTACTGTATCTGATGAATAACCGGCACCCTGGATGACTAAGGTGGTTTTGAAATGTTAGGGGATGTTATCTCCAGGATGTTATGAAATGTCTTAGGATCTTATTTTGAGTAATTCCCTTGCCATTTAAAGCAGTACTTTCTTTTTTTGTGTGTATCAGTGTGTGTTTATATGTACATTTTAGTAAAATTGCCCCCAAATCGGTTTTTAATATGGAATTTAGAATTACTATGTTGATGCTTATCTGAGCACTGTAAAAATATTACAGCTGCATTTTGTTGTTATACTGTTCCCTGTAGTAGAGATATGTATTTGCTTTTTAAAATAAGTCCTCCTATTGCTGCTGCTGATGTCTACTGCCCAGTGACTACAGAAGCTGCTTTCTGGACAGCATCTTTATTACTCTGCAAGTGTCCACAAGCCGTATCAAAAAACCAGGAAATAGTATGGAAAACATACCTCTTTGAGAGTGGAATGTCATCTTCAGTGAGAGTAGGGTAAGAATGATTGATAGTTAAGGAGAACAAAAGACTGCTTTCAGAAATCAATGAGGACCAGAATCTAAGTGCATCCAATATAGTGCTTAGCAGTAACCCAGGAAACTCACAGATGAAGAATATGCTGAGTTCCTAATTTGAAAAATTCTGTTGAATAAAATGCATTAGATAGAAAAGTAACTAAAATATTTAGATGACAATATAACTCATGTGGAAAATACTTCTAAGGAAGCTAAGTAACTGAGGAAGATACTATCATGATGGAGAAATTTATGCACATGCATACATGCACGGCACCTCCCAGGTGGTGCTAGTGGTAAAGAACCCGCCTGCCACTGCAGCAGACATAAAAGACGTAGGTTTGATCCCTGGGTCAGGAAAATCCCCTGGAGGAAGACATGGCAACCCACTCCAGTATTCTTTCCTGACGCAGCCCATGACAGAGGAGCCTGGTGGGTTATAGTCCATGGAGTTGCAAAGAGTTGGACACGTCTGAGGTAACTTAGCACACACAAATGCGTATATGCATTAGCACTAAACTGTCAAATACAACAGCCAATAGCTGCATTTGGCTAAAGTTTAAATTAATTAAAATAAAAGTTAAAATTATATTTTTAGTTGCACTAAGTATTTCAAGTGTTAAATAGCCACATGTGGCTACTGGCAACCATATTTAATGGTGCAGACATAGAAAATTTCTATTACTGCATGAAGTTATCTGGGATAAGACTGCTCTAAAAGAATTTCTTCTTAAGAAGGGGACAAAGATCATGATACTGTTCTTTAATGATAAAAATAAGCCAAATGGTATAAAAGTGAAAGTGAACGTGAAGTCACTCAGTCATATCTGACTCTTTGTGACCCTGTGGACTGTAGCCTACCAGGCTCCTCTGCCCATGGGATTTTCCAGGCAAGAATACTGGAGTGGGTTACCATTTCCTTCTCCAGGGAATCTTCCTGAGCCGGGAATCAAACCCTGGTCTCTCATATTGCAGGCAGACACTTTACCATTTGCGCCACCAGGGAATAAGTTAGTAAATTTGATCTCTGATTCCTCTGCCTTTTCTAAATCCAGCTTGTATATTGGGAAGTTCTCAGATCATGTACTGTTGAAGCCTGTCTTGAAAGATTTTGAGCATTACCTTGCTGGCATGTGAAATGAGTGCAGTTGTGCAATAGTTTGAACATTCTTTGGCATTGTTCTTCTTTGGGATTGGAATGAAAACTGACCTTTTCCACTCTGGCCAGGGCTTAGTTTTCCAAATTTGCTGGCGTATTGAGTACAGCACTTTCACAGAATCATCTTTTAGGATTGAAAGTAGCTCAACTAGAATTCCATCACCTCCACTAGCTTTATTGATTGTGATGCTCCTGAAGACCCACTTGACTTTGCACTCCAGGATGTCTGGCTCTAGGTGAATGATCACAGCTTTGTGGTTTTCCAGGTCATTAAGATATTTTTTTATAGTTCTTCTGTGTATTCTTGCCACCTCTTCCTAATCTCTTCTGCTTCTATTGGGTCCATACCTTTTCTGTCCTTTATTGTCCCCATTTTGCATGAAATGTTCCCTTGCTATCTCCAATTTTCTTGACGAGATCTCTATTCTCTCCCATTCTGTTGTTTTCCTCTATTCACTGAGGAAGACTTTCTTATCTCTCCTTGTTATACTTTGGAACTCTGCATTCAGATGGGTATATCTTTCTTTTTCTCTTTTGCCTTTCACTTCTCTCGTTTTCTCAGCTATTTGAAAGGGCTTCAGACAATCATTTAGCCTTTTTATATTTCATTTTCTTGGGCATGGTTTTGATCACCACCTCCTGTACAATGTTATGAAGCTCTGTCGATAGTTCTTCAGGCACTCTTTCTGTCAGATCTAATCCTTTGAATCTTTTTGACACTTCCACTGTATAATCGTAAGGGATTTGCTTTAGGTCATACCTGAATAGTCTAGTGATTTTCCTACATTTTTCAATTTAAGTCTGAATTTTGCAGTTTAAGTAGTTCGTGATCTGAGCCATAGTCATCTCCCGGTCTTGTTTTTGATGACTGTATAGAGTTTCTCCATCTTCAGCTGCAAAGAATATAATCAATTGATTTCAGTGACCACTTGGTGATGTCCATGTGTAGAGTCAATCTTGTGTGGTTGGAAAAGGTTGTTTGCTGTGACCAGTGCATTCTCTTGAAAAAACTCTGTTAGTCTTAACCCTGCTTCGGTTTGTACTCCAAGGCCAACCCGCCTGTTGCTCCAGGTATCTTTTGACTTACTACTTTTGCATTCCAGTCCCCTGTGATGAAAAAGACATATTTTTTGGGTGTTAGTTCTAGAAGGTCTTGGAGGTCTTCATAGAACTCTTCAACTTCAGCTTCTTTGGCATTAGTGATTGGAGCATAGACTTGGATTCCTCAGATACTAAGTGGTTTGCCTTGGAAGCAAAGTGAGATCGTTCTGTCATTTTTTTATATTATTAATGTGCTATTAAAATTTTTGGTATTAACCCCTAATTCCATAGATTATTTTAAATTACATTTTTAATTCACTATGTTGTCTTTTCTTTTTGGTGATGATTTACTTTGTTGTGCAAAAGCTTCTTAGTTTGATGTACTTCCTTTTGTTTACTTCTGCCCTTTTTTCCTTTCCTTGAGGAGACAGATCCAAAAATATAGCAAGACTGATGTCAAAGAGGCTGGTATGGGAATTAGACTCCTCACTTCACAGGGGTACCTCTGTGGTTGTGATATCCCTCTTCTGGGTCACCACACCAGGGGTGTGGGTTCTGATCAGACTGTATTGAATTTTAGGAGGGAGATTCCTCCCGCCTGTCTCAATGTGGCCTTTCCTATATATATATATATAAGTATATATATATACTTAGTTGTGGAAAATCTGTTCTGCTAGTCTTCAGGTCATTCTTAGAAATGGTTACCCTATATGTTATTTGTAGTTACCCTATATATAACTATACCCTAATAGTTATCCTATTGTAATTTTCATAATGTCTGTCTGAAGAGGTGGGCTTAGAATCTTTTTACTCCACCATCTTAATCTATACCTTCCTTCAGGTTATGATTTCTTTGTGTACCTTTAAAAAAATTGTTAGCTTATTGTATTAATTGTGTTTATGCAAACTCAAATCCTTTCTGGTGTGGAGTATGAATTTGAGGTAAATGACCAGTTTCCTTCTTGTTAAAAAAGAGTTGACATTACTAATCCATGCATCATAATAGTATGAGAAATAATGAATTGATCATAGGGAACAATTGGAAAAATGTAGAACGTTATATACAGAGTGCCACAGATACCTGGAAAACACCATGTAGGAAAAGCAGTGGTTCTTAAAGGCTTGGTGCATTTTCAAATTAAAAAATTTTAAGATGTTTCTGAATTAATGTTTAAATACTATGATATTGAAATTATTTTATGTCTCTGGACAATGACATTGATGTTAATGCTTTATTTAGGGGGTTCATCTGTTTAAACCACTGGAAAAACCCAGGCCCTGATTTTTAGGACTGAAGATACATTTAAATTTTTTGTAGGTGTTCATGGACATTGAGATAGTTTCAGTATTATGTTAGTTTCTTGAAAGGTGTGTTATTTAACTTTGCAACATCTCTATGAGATGGATAAGGGAAAATTTTCATCATTTTTTCTGTAGATTTAACATGTAAAAAACTTTTAGGATTAAATACATTATTGATATTTTGTTCTGTGGCAGATAGACTGAAGCAATGTGACACCTACTACTAACCTAAACTAATTATTCAATAGGTTATTGCTAGTCATTTCACTTAAATTGACACTAATCCCTTTTATTTTTAATGAGTGACATAAAGTGATTTAACAGAATTTTAGCAGGATGATAAGGTGAACAAAAACTCAATGTAGAGTTTCTCAGGAGAAAGTGTAGAATTTTTGGATATAAGCAAAGATAATTTATTAGGAGATGTTCTAACATTATTCCTATAATGACTTTTAAATTAATGAGCTACTAATTGCAGACTTAGGATAATTGTCATTATCAATGAATTATAAAACAGTATTGGAGCTTTACTTGTGGAAATTATTTCAGGCCTCTAAATTGCTTATCTTAATCTAAATGATGCTAATGTGGTGTCTAAATTTATCTGAAAAAAATTTTTTTTAATCTGGCTCAAAAATCCCACTTCATTAATTTGTTCATTCTTAGTTTTATTACTATGGGTATTTCCAAGGATAATTGAAACTTCTAAAAGTAATGGAAGAATATGAAATAATATACAGTTAAAAAGAAGCCTTACTTCTTTTAGAAGAAAGATTGTATCTGGATGGTAGAGTTTTCAATTTATTTATTTTTAATTGAAGAACGGTTGCTTTACAGTACTGTGTTGGTTTCTGCCATACATCAAAGCATGAATCACCCATAGGTATACGTATGTCCCCTCCCTCTTGAGCCTCCCTCCTATCTCCCACCCCGTCCCCCACTTCTAGTTTGTTACAGAGCCCTGTTCTGAGTTCCCTGAGGCACGCAGCAGATTCCCACAGGGTGTCTGTTTCTCGTACAGTGGTGTGTATGTTTCCATCCTAGTCCGTCCATTGTCTCCCCCACCCCCCGCACCATGTGCATAATCTGTTCTCTATGTCTGCATCTCCACTGCTGTCCTCCAAGCAGGTTCATGAGTACCAGCTATCTATTCATATATATGTGTTAATATGTGATTTTTCTCTTTCTCTTTCTGACTTACTTCATCCTATATAATAGGCTCTAGCTTCATCCAGGAATGGTAGAGTTTTAACTGTTTTCATAAAATCAGATCCATGATTGTTGTCAGGCATAACATATCTTGTTTTTTTTCTCTTTGAGAAATTGATACATAAAAGGAATATCAGTAGAGTAGAGGATTTTGAACTTTTTAACAGTTGAGACCTAAATTGCCACTTCAACTACTACAAAAGATGTGGTCAAGATATTACGATTTGTGAGTATTTGGGATTTTTTGCTGCCATTCAGCAGGAAGTACAGGGAGCCCCTGAGATAGGAATGGGGACAGTTTAAGAATCACCAGCCAGTACTAAAGATGCAAGAAAGGATGTGTGGGAATCAGAACGACATTTGATTGATTTTCTTATGCCTCAAAATGTTGGAAGTTAAATAGATACAGTACCACACAGTTCAATAGTCTATGAATTTTTTGCCTTCCTTTAAAAATGTTATAAATTCAAGAGTCCTATAGGAGAAGCTATTTTATTCTCATTAAACATTGAAAGCCAATTGAATTGCTCTGCTTTAGCATCTTCTGAAGTCAACTTTGAAACTGAAATACGGGAAATATTTTTATGTAAGTGTAAATAATGACATGTGATGTCAAACCTAGTTTATAAATATATTTACCATAGCTTTTAGAGATAGGTGGGACCTTAGAGAGTTATTTGAATGATTAAGTGTGAACTAGTATTGTCTTGTTTTATACCCAAAGTTAAAGGGGCCAAAGGGGTCATCTGCTTAGGTTCAAAATGTTAATGAAGTTTCAAAAGACCCCAGTTTTACAGCCTGGCATCTTAGGATGGAGTTTTCTCCACTTCAGTGTTGTTTTATTTAGTCTTTCTAAGCGCTCTTGGAGAAGGACATGGTAACCCACTCCAGCGTCCTTGCCTGGAGACTCCCAGGGACGGAGGAGCCTGGTGGGCTACCGTCTATGGGGTCGCACAGAGTCGGACACGACTGAAGCGACTTAGCAGCAGCAGCAGCAGCAGCAAGTGCTCTTGAGTATATTAAATGGTAAGGAAGCATAAAATGGTAGAGTATATAATGAACATTTTCTAAAATAGCTACATAGTTCTCTAATAATAGAAAAAGTGAAAAGTGCAGCTAATCATGTATTGTGATGTGTCCCAGCAAAAATATTACCTTTTTCCTCCTCAGGGTCTACCCTTTTACCATGTGACATAGGGAAAATTGGACTTGGTTAATATTTTCCATGAATTTTTACTGAGGTATGGAATTTAATATGTCAGTCATTATACATGCAGTTATTAAGTGTTAATTATTAATGCTAAGAAAATTAGGAAGAACAAATAACTTCACCTAATAATCAAATGCTAAACAAATCAGGAATATGTTTTGAAACCAAGGAAGATGAACTATATGATTTATAATGTCTTCCTGAGCTTTAAAATTCAGTGATGATGATTACTTCACTCTTTGTTTTGCTGTTTTTCATATAAAATATATTTATTTATTTATTTTTTTGCCTTTTTGGTGTATTTGCATCTGTCGGTTCAGTTCAGTTGCTCATTCATGTCTGAATCTTTGCGACCCCGTGGACTACGGCATGCCAGGCTTCCCTGTCCATCACCACCTCCCAGAGCTTGCTCAAACTCATGTCTATCCAACCATCTCATCCTCTGTCGTCCCCTTCTCCTCCTGCCTCCAATCTTTCCCAACATCAGGGTCTTTTCCAGTGAGTTGTCTCTTTCCATCAGGTGGCCAAACTATTGGAGCTTCAGCTTCATCATCAGTCCTGCCAATGAATATTCAGGACTGATTTCCTTTAGGATGGACTGGTTGGATCTCCTTGTAGTCCAAGGAACTCTCAAGAGTCTTCACCAATACCACAGTTTAAAAGCATCAGTTCTTTGGCGCTCAGCCTTTTTAATGGTCCAACTCTCACATCCATACATGGCTACTGGAGAAACCATAGCTTTGACTATATGGAGCTTTGTCAGCAAAGTAATATCTCTGCTTTTTAATATGCTTGTCTAGGTTGGTCAAAACTTTTCTTCCAAGGAGCAAGCGTCTTTTAATTTCATGGCTGAAATCACCATCTGCAGTGATTTTGGAGCCGAAAATAAAGTCTGTGACTTTTTCCATTGTTTCCCCATCTATTTGCCATGAAGTAATGGGACCAGATACCGTGATCTTAATTTTCTGAATGTTGAGTTTTAAGCCAACTTTTTATTCTCCTCTTTTGCTTTCATCAAGAGTCTCTCTAGTTCCTCTTCACTTTCTGCCATAAGGGTGGTGTCATCTGCAACATCTGAGGTTATTGATATTTCTCCTGGCAATCTTGATTCCAGTTTGTGCTTCATCCAGCCTGGCATTTTGCATAATGTACTCTGCATGTAAATTAAATAAATAGGGTGACAATATACAGCCATGACGTACTCATTTCCCGATTTGGAACCAGTCCATTGTTCCATGTCTGGTTCCTACTGTCACTTCTTGACCTGTATACAGATTTCTCAGGAGGCAAATAAGGTGATCTGGTATTCACATCTGTTTATTCAAAGGTTAGTTTGATAGTCTTAAAACAGAGTTTCAATTCTTTATTCCAAATATTCATTAAAAAAATCAGAAGAAAATCAAGTTGTAAAAGGACTAGAAATCATTGTGCTTCCCAGTTCCACTCAAAATAACTCATAGTTGAAAGAAGTTGGGCACATCAAAGATTTGTAGGTGTAATTGGTAGCACAAGTGATGACAGTGCTGCAGTCCATGACTTGAGTAAAAATCCTTTAGTGGTTAATGAGATTATAATCAGCATTGAAAGGGGGACTCATTGACTCATTGACTATTTTATTTTTGCATAATTTGTAATTTTCCTTCCAGTAGTCACTGATGAATATATGTCCTCCATCCCCTGTAAACTACCATGATGTAGTAGATGGCATCATCATTAAGTGGTCTTCATGTAAATTAAAATGTTTTTCCTAACTTATGCGAAGTGTGTTTAGTAGAAAAGATGCTCCTTCAATAACTTAATAGGAAGGCTGTGGAATTGCATTTGCAGTACACTTAGGAGTTCACTACCTGCTCAAGGCTGTTACCAGGGCTTTGATAGTTATGAGGCCCTCAGCCTGCCCTGTGAAAACAGAGTCCAGACTGTTTATAGAGATCAAATTGCTGCACTTTAAGTTCAGTTTAACAGAGACTATTTGGGTAAAGGGAAACTCCCCAGAACAAAATGAGGGCCAGAGAGTGTAAAAAGAGCTAATAAATATGGATACTTACCTTGTGAAAGGTACTGGAACATAACATTGACTTTCATGAATGGAAATAATAGAAAATCAGATTTAATCTTTCTAATGAAAGTTTTCCCATTTCCAAGTAGAAGAGAACACCAAAATTTTTTGTGTGTGTATCCTGTGAGGTATGTCTCTCCTTGCTATCTTTTAATACCTACAAAATGCTGCTAATTTGCATGTTTATACAAATGAAGATTTTAGTTGATCCTAATCTGTCCTCTAAACTCCTGATTAGATTTGGAAGAAAAATATGGACAGAGAGGTTGAATAAAAGAAATATGGGCCTAAGAGTTATTATATGTTGTGGGTCCATTTCTATTATTCAGTGAGAGGATTTTTAGAATTAGCCTTTAGCAGGTTGATTTGAATGGGAAACAAAGTGAGAGGATTTTAAATATGTTCCATTTCTTACAGTAACTTCTATTATTACCTATTTTGAGTGTATGTGCACACTCACATATACACACTTCTTTTGACTTACCTTCTTTGTAATTACTGCTATATTTGTAAGCACAGTGAAACATTTTTGCTGATGTGGTTATGATTTAGAGGTGGTCTACATCGGCCCCTGTTTTCTAGGATCTGCCCCTGGTTCTCTTGGTTCTCCAGGCACATCTTTAGGTTTGTGTGGGTTTAGATGCAGTGACTGAACATGCCTAAGCAAGAATAAATGATTCAAACAGTATCTGATATTTAAAAAGGGACTGACATTTCATTGTGTCTGGTTGGAATTCTCTGCTTTGAACTTACTTTGTCCATTGTTTTCAGTGGAAGATACTGCCATTCTTCAATATCAAATTAATTCCTTATTGCTCTTAATAAGATAACAAAGAACTGTGTATATAAAGATGAGAGGAGCCTTCCTATTCCAAAGAAGGATATGTTTTGCTGCAACCGATCTTGCTTTTAAAAAAGAGACATAAATGCCTTTATGTATTAATTTTATTGGAGTATAGTTCCTTTACAATGTAATATTAGTTTCTACTGTATAGCAAAGTGACTCAGCTATACATATACATCTATCCCCTATTTTTTTGATTGCCTTTCTACTTAGTTCACCACAGAGCACTGAGTAGAGTTCCGGGTGCTATACAGTAGGTTCTCATTACTTATCTATTTTATATGTAGTAAGAAGCCAGCTGCAGTGCAGGTGACCCAGGTTTGATCCTTGGGTCAGGAAGATCCCCTGGAGAAGGGAATGGCTACCCACTCCAGTATGCTTGCCTGAAGAATCCCATGGACAGCAGAACCTAGCAGGCTACAGTCCATGGGGTCACAAAGAGTCAGACAAGGCTGAGCGACTAACACTAACCATTTACTTAATAATGTATATATGTCAATCCTCAAATCCCAATTCATCCTGCCGCCACCCTCAGAAATACCTTTATTTCATCATCACTGATTCTTTCTTGACTTTCAGAGCATCTGCCTCTCTTCTTTCCTCTCTGCTTTCCTTTATCAAAAGCATGAAGTGAGATTCATGGTGCCCTAGAGCCTTTTGTTTTTAGATAACTCTTTCGGATAAAGCTTGGATAAATGATTTCTGATAACTCAGTAACTTACTTAAAGAGAATATGAATGTTTAGGCCAATATAGTACTGGCCACCTGATGCGAAGAGCAGAGAAATTGGAGAAGAGCCTGATGTTGGGGAAGATTGAGGGCAGGAGGATAAAGTGGCAGCAGAGGATGAGATGGTGGGATGCCATCCTTGACTCAATGGACATGAGTTTGAGTGAACTCCAGGAGATAGTGAAGGACAGGGAGGCCTTGCATGCTGTAGTCCACGAAGTTGCAAAGAGTCGGACATGACTGAGCGGCTGAGCAAAAACCCACATACCAAGTTATTTTCTACATGAGGCCTTTGTAATTGCTAGTTCTCTGGTTGGGAAGGTCTTAATTCTGTGGGTCTTAGTAAAGATGTCACTCCTGAGAAAGACCTCCTTGGCCACTCAGTCTAAAGGAGCTCCCCATTAAAGCTACTGTATTATAGTCTCTTTGAAACAATAGTATTGTATAAAATGTTGTTGTTCATTTACTTATTTACTTGTTTATTGTCTTTCTACTGCACGAGGACAGGGTCCTTGCTGGTCTAGTTCACTCTGTAGTAGCAATCCTCACAAAGAAATCCCATGTGTTCAAGAAGGATGCTTGAATAAATGTGCTAGAAATCAAAGGATTGAAATCCTCTTACAAATGAAAAGTATTTTAACTAAAAGGATTTTTCATTTCTTTTCAAGTATAATCAAAAGTGATTTTGGAAACAGGTCAAACTGAATGCTATGATTTGATTAAGTTCATTTAATGAAATTATAGAATTTAGCAATTTCAGCATATTAGAATTACTGAAGTTTTCCATATTCTAAGGAACCAATCAAAACACGGTTCTAATCAAGTGTGCTTGTCAGATAAGAGGATATGCTGCATAGAAGAGACGGGGACTGTAGAAGGGGTGGACCTCCTAAAGTGACACCAAGGTTAGGTGAAATCCTTGCATGCCTTCAATAGCTAGCAGCATAGTGTCAGGTCTGTAAGAGAGGCAGGAGGGTGCTGGACATCCTCTTTAATGAGCACAACTCCATTTTGAGTATTTCTTCAAAATGTCAGAATGAACAAATATATAAAGTGTTGTGTGTCACCCTCAAGCGGGAAAAACAGAGACAAGAAACTAATATCATGGAGATTGGGAGGTTTCTGTGATAGTACAGGAAACTCAGGCTGCATAGTTGATCAGATAAAACCGTCATTCTCATTCCCTGGCTACACATCCTTCTTCTCTGCCTGGTGGGACATTTGTGGGTGGAGTGCCTCTATAGCCTCCCTTTCCTGTGCCCAGCTCTCCTCATTCCTGCCTGCAGGGGACTTGCTTCTCTGAACCCTGGCTGCCCTCTGCCCCCTCATAGGAAACAGAGGAGTTGGGAGGAGGGGTGTTTGCTAGAAGCTCCAGGGAGGATTCAACGAATTACAAATCCGCAATATCAGAAACAGGAAATCTATGAAGGAATGTCAGAGGCTGTGTGTATGTGATATGGAGTATACTATTTAACTGTATAGGAAAGACATGCACATCTTAGATGTTAACTAACAATATTAGAGCATTATGATTCAGTGTCAGATGAGTCACGATTATTACTAATAGGGCAGTTCTGTCCCTTCGTAACTACTTAATGACCCACTTAATAGATTCTGTCCATTCCTTCAGGGTATCTGTGAGAAGCCACTGAAGTGTGATAATAGAAAGTTTAGAGTTCCTTGCAACCTCCAGTTTATATTGATATTTTAGGTGTAAACTTTTCTCTTGTCCTAAATCTCAGTTACCTCAGACTCCTTCCACAATAAACTGTGGAAAATTCTGAAGGAGATGGGAATACCAGACCACCTGATGGGCCTCTTGAGAAACCTATATGCAGGTCAGGAAGCAACAGAACTGGACATGGAACAACAGACTGGTTCCAAATAGGAAAAGGAGTACGTCAAGGCTGTATATTGTCACCCTGCTTATTTTACTTATATGCAGAGTACATCATGAGAAACGCTGGGCTGGAGAAAGCACAAGCTGGAATCAAGATTGCCAGGAGAAATATCAATAACCTCAGATATGCAGATGACACCACCCTTATGGCAGAAAGTGAAGAAGAACTAAAAAGCCTCGACAAAAGTGAAAGAGGAGAGTGAAAAAGTTGGCTTAAAGCTCAACATTCAGAAAACGAAGATCATGGCATCTGGTCCTATCACTTCATGGGAAATAGATGGGGAAACAGTGGAAACAGTGTCAGACTTTATTTTTCTGGGCTCCAAAATTACTGCAGATGGTGATTGCAGCCATGAAATTAAAGATGCTTACTCCTTGGAAGGAAAGTTATGACCAACCTAGATAGCATATTAAAAAGCAGAGACATTACTTTGCCAACAAAGGTCCATCTAGTCAAGGCTGTGGTTTTTCCTGTGGTCATGTATGGATGTGACAGTTGGACTGTGAAGAAAGCTGAGCACCGAAGAATTGATGCTTTTGAACTGTGGTGTTGGAGAAGACTCTTGAGAGTCCCTTGGACTGCAAGGAGGTCCAACCAGTCCATCCTAAAGGAGATCAGTCCTGGGTGTTCATTGGAAGGACTGATGTTGAAGCTGAAACTCCAGTACTTTGGCCACCTGATGCGAAGAGCTGACTCATTTGAAAAGACCCTGATGCTGGGAAATATTAAGGGCAGGAGGAGAACGGGATGACAGAGGGTGAGATGGTTGGATGGCATCACCAACTTGATGGACATGGGTTTGGGTCGACTCTACGTGTTGGTGATGGACAGGGAGGCCTGGCGTGCTGCGGTTCATGGGGTTGCAAAGAGTCAGACACAACTGAGGGACTGGACTGAACTGAACTGTAAGATGAAGATTTGGACATTTTCTTGTCAACTGGGACTTCATTATTAAATAGAAGAGTATATTTATTGAGAACCTACTCAATGACAGGTACTCTTATTAGGAATTTTAATAGATTATATGTAATTCTCTTAAGAACCTTGTGAGTTAGGTGGTATTATACCTGTTTACAAAAAAAGGAGGTTGAGGCTCTGAGAAATTAAGTTCTTACTCAAAGTTATGCAACTAATGAAACCCAGATGAGCTTAAATCCCAGGTTTGATTTCTGAAATCAGCCCATTTTCCATTAACATGAGTATCTCCCTATGCTTTATTCCTTGTCTGTATAAAGTCAGGCTAATAATACCTCCATATCTGTTTTGTAAAACCATGAGAACTCGATGAATATGAATGTAATACCTATACAAATTCCAAGCTCTATTGTGATTATTAGTAGAATTAATTTGACAACATTACCAAAATGGTCTTTTAATTAACTGTCATTTTATACCAAGGTTTCTGAATACCCATCATGGTTCTGTGATGACTTCTCTCTGCAACAGTGGATATTTTAATTATTTGTTAGACTCCGTGTGGTTATGTTTGGGTTTCTTTGAGGATGAGTTTTACACCCTTCCAAATGTTGGCAAATATTCATTCTGGAGAAAAACTGTCCATCTGTTCAGCTGCTAGCCAAAACATCACAGCAAAATAGCAGATTCAGCTCTAATATGAATCATGATGGGACAGTGTAACACAAAATATGTCATATCCTCATCAACAGATGTGAGAAGAGGTAGTGTCCATCTAGGAAATTTTAAGATTGTCATCATTTAAGGATAAAGCTGGGTTTAGAAGAGCATAGCAAATGCCCCAAATTGCTCTTACAGATAGCATTTGATTTGAAACTGAATGAGCAGAAATAGGGAGGGAAAACAAAAGGCTAAATTATTTAGCTTAAGCCCAGCCTCTGTTGCAGATAGACTTGACATCTCCTAGACACTGAAGGAAAGCTCTTGGCACACCATAGGATGGAGGTCTACTTGACTAGATCGATCATTGCAGTTGCCCATATATTCTTCTTCTTTTTTAATGTCTGAAATTACTTACAAGATTTACAGCCGTATATAATTTTTTTTTCCGAAGCATTCTTTTCCGTTACAGTTTATCATAGGATATTGGATATAGTTCTCTGAGCTCTACAGTAGGACCTCATCGTTTATCCATTCTAAATGTAATAGTTTGCATCCACCAACCCCAAACTCCCAGTTCTTTCCTCTCCCTCCCTTCCTCTGCGTTGGCAAACACAAGCCTATTTATGTCTATGAGTCTGTTTCTATTTTTTAGATAGGTTCTCCAATATAGTCTTGAAGCACACATTTTCTTGATCTTCCTGAATGTTATTATTTTCCTTTTTTTCAAGGCATGTGTCCCGTATGCCAGCATGAGTATAATTGTGCTTTTGGCCAGAATGCCCAGGTATATTGCTTTCTTTGTTCTGCTAAATACTTTTTTATTATTAAACACACAACAGAAATGTTTATAACAGAAATACAAGGCGCAGATAATAGTAAACAGAGACAGGTATTGGAATCAATCAGCCTGACAAACAGAACATTCCCACTCCCTTTGAAGTTCCCTGCACCTCCTTTATCTTACCTCCGTGTCTCCTATGATGTAACCACTATCTCAGATCTTAAAAACCACTGGCTTTTCTTTATATAGTTTTTCACATGTATATTACAATTGATGTTCTAGTTTAGTTTTATATGTTTTTAACCTTATGTAATTGAAGTCAAAGTAAGTTTAATTGTTTTCTTCTTTTTTTTTTTTTTTGGCCCAGTATTCTTAGAATTTATTCATGATGATAAAGGTAGCTATAGCCCATTCGGTTTCACTGCTGTATAGTTTTCTATTATGTGAGTATATCATAGTTTAGTTACTTTCTGTTTTTAACAATTACACACTCCATTGCCATGAACATTTATATACTTATCTCCTGTTGCAAGTATACAGGAGTTTTCCTAGGGTGTATAACTTGTAATGGAATTGTTGGGCCATGAGTAGGCTTATGTCAGCTTCACTAGATACTATCAAATTATTTTCCAAGGGGACTGTATAAATTTATACTTAACCATCTGTGTATCAGAGTCTGTATTGTTTCAAATTTTTGCTGACTTCAGACATTGTAGGATTTAAGGATTATTGCCAATTTTTATCAGTTTACTTATAATTATATTTTATAGTTCTAAATATTTTTGTTTAAACATTAAAGGATATTTTTATCTTTCCTCATTTTTATAATCTTTTGTTTTTAAAAAATGTTAAACATTTACTTTGACAACCCAAATTGCAAAACTTTGCCAGCTTAATTCAGCTATATGATATTTATGCTGAGTCTTTCTCACTAGTTTTAATTCTTTGTTTTGTGATTTTTTAAAACACTGCAAGCTTATGCGCTTTTGAAATTCTGTGAGGTTTCTATTGAAGGTGTTTTCATCCGAAGTGAATTTGATTTTTGTTCTGGTGACTCACTAGGATAATCTAAGGTTAATTTCTGTGTTTGAGACTTCTTGGGCCAGAAATGTAATGTTAATTTACGCTTCATGCTTGCTTGGCCAATTATCAAGTTAACGGCTTTGAATCCTCTGCAAAAGTATTACTCCACTCTATTCAGTGCTAAACACTAGTTTGGCAACCTCCTTGTTCCTTCTGTGGAAAAAGTTTATTTGAATTCACTCTAAGGGTATGATCTTTTGGAATCCAGAGCTATTCAGGAGTTTGACCCAGGCACCGTTTCCAGTGCTTTTTCCCTGGCTGCTGTCAGAATGGAAGTTCATGGTCCTTGGGCTAGCCATGTGTCCCCAGTGAGAGAGCCAGCCTCAGCGTTTACTTACCTCTCTGGGTTACTGCTTTTGCTTCACTGCAGTATCTAGTGATATTTTTCTTTCTTGTCATCTAAATGATTAATTTTATATTATTTTAAAATTTTCTCTTTTTTGATGGAACTTCTTATATACCTTAAGTTTGCTTTATTTTTAATTATAAAAACATCCAGTCATGTAGAAAAGATGAAGCGATGAAACAGGAAGTGTATCACCTAGATTCATTAATTGTTAGTATTTTGTCATATTTGCTCTTGTGTCTGTGTTTGTGGGTGTGGAGGGGTGGGTGGTGGTTTCTTGAATCATTTGGAAGTCAGTTGCAGCTATCATAACACTTGACCTTGGATGTTTTGTTGCACATCTTCTGAAAATAAGGACTTTATACTTTATAATCACAGTAGCATATTACACCTTAGAAAATAAATAAAAAGTCTTTCATATTTTATTGAATGCCTAGTCTGTATTCCGGAGAAGGCAATGGCAACCCACTGCAGTACTCTTGCCTGGCAAATCCCATGGACAGAGGAGCCTGGTGGGCTGCAGTCCATGGGGTCGCTAGGAGCCGGACACGACTGAGTGACTTCACTTTCACTTTTCACTTTCATGCATTGGAGAAGGAAATGGCAACCCACTCCAGTGTTCTTGCCTGGAGAATCCCAGGGATGGGGAAGCCTGGTGGACTGCCGTCTCTGGGGTCGCACAGAGTCGGACATGACTGAAGCAATTTAGCAGCAGCAGCAGCAGTCTGTATTCAAATCCTCCAGTTATAATATATGTTTTTTTCTCTAAAATGAGAATACAAATATTGTAGTAATGCATTTATTTGTCAGTAGGGCTATTTGGGTTATTTGGTCCACCATACTTTCAAATGTGGAAAGACACTTGGTTGATTGACTTTTTCTGAAGTTTGCCCATAACTTTTGTTTTTTAAGTAGCTGGAAGTGATGCATCTTTTGCCCTTTACTCACTTTCCTTTGAGGTGCTGATTATTTGGGTATGAAGTTAAAGAACTGTAATTCTACTGAAAAATTATTTTTATGTCCTTTTTAAAGAGCTTCACCTCTCAAGTGGAAGATACAGAGGTAGTTAGCTCATTGACTTTCCCCCAAATAGTTGTAAGTTTTAAGCTCTGTCAAGGTAAGTGGACTGACCTCACCCAGCATTGCCTCCTGGGTATGCTTTTCTTTTTTTTTTTTTTAAGACATTTGGTTTTCTTTACACAACAAAACCAATCTGTAGTTGAACTTTTGTTTGAACAGCTGAATTTTGCTGACCCCTATTTTGTCCTGCTGCTGGTCAACCCAGTTGGGTGAAAATGGGTGGAGAATGATGAAGACGAACAGTAATCCACGTTACTTATGGGGAGAAGACAGATGAATAAGGATTTCTTCTTAAATATAAATCGAACCTATTGTTGCTCCTCATTACTGGCAACTTTCTTTAGGGCTTAAGGCTTGATGAATTTAGTGTTGCTTGACATATTTTTTAAATGGCTGAGGATTAAAAAAATATATTGCTGTTGAATAATAATAAGCATCACATAAGAGATACGACTGTGCTGCTGCTTTTTGATGATTTCAAGTTATTTATGTATTTAGCTACCCATATGAAGCCCCCATATTTGTATTTTTCTTTGCTACTGACTTCACAGCAGCTCAGGAGGACTTTAAGTGTTAATATTTTCTGGCACCTGCCCCAAGACAATATGCATCGACCGTACATGCAAAGATGTATTTAGTGAAGAGACTGTGCAACTGTTTTATTACTGTCCCGATCTTCATCGGAAATGAAGCTGCTTTTTCAAACACTGTTTAGGCTTGCTATCTAGCAGTCAGTAATTGTGGCGATTATAATCATGAGCTTCTCTTCAGCATGTGTATGGCTATGGTGGTAATAACTGGTGAATCATTGCATTTTAATATGAATGAACAAAAAATAGAAAGCTCAGCAGAAGCATTCGTTAGAGAGGTAAAAAAAAATCTTTTAAAAAAAGAAAAGAAGATGTACCCATGAATTTTAACTTACTAGATAGTAGAAAAAAATGACTTTCATAATAGAATATATATGTATGTATGCTTTTATAGTGCCACTAACACAAACATGAACATAGAATTTTAGAATTCAGCTGGTTTAGCTGCAAAATGACTTTTCTTCCTCCTTCTTTGTGTTTTTAAATGATCATCCCTCAGTAATTAGAAGGTTCTGTGTCTTCATTTTTCGGCCTAAATATCCCACTAGCTATCTTTGGAAAGCTTTAAAAAAATATTTTCAGTGACCGTAATGGAAAAATGTTGAGTAAAACAGAACCATCTCTTTACATGAAAGAACCCAGTGGTCTAAAACAGTTGCTATCTTAGCCCTACTGCTTGGGGGTATATTTGTTGTATGGTTATTTATTTACTTCAGTGTGCTAACTTTTAAATTTCTTCTTTTTTATCCTTAATAAATTAGCTGATGCTATTAACTTTAATGTGTTGGTTTCAAACTCATCTCTTCATCTTTTCCTTTTCCTTTCCTCCAGATATGGTTAATTGAGAGTTCAGTTTGCTCTTCCTTTGAGATTTCTTGCCATGTTTGGTTTAATATTCAAGCATAGACTGGACACTTCTAGCTAGATTTCTGTGGCATTTGATACTTGTCTCTTTCCTCTTCAGTCTATCTTGTGTGTTTTTATCAAAAAAATCTTTTAAAAATGTATCACCTCCCTGCTGATTCGTGGTCTAGAATGTGAAATCTTTCTCTGGCAAGATCTGAAGGAGCACGCCCCTCCTTGTCTTTTTCAAAATCATATTCACAGCTTGGCATTTTGAAGACCATGTTCCATTTAGGCTAAAACCATCACTTCTTTAAAAAGTCTGACAGCTTCTAGAAGGTGGGGAGGAGAGTATATATTTCAGTACCTAGAAGATTAAACCATGACCAGTTCACTACAACTTCTGTCTCCTGATGTTAGGATGTGGATTTGGTGTTGCAAGAGAGCCACCAACCAGGGAAGGTTATGGGAGCCAGTTCTGCAGAGCTCCTGACAGCAGGTGTTCAGAAGATATAAGCTAGGATACTCAAGGTACCTCTAAAGGCATTTCTTGGAGGAAGAAGAGCTGTATTGAGGAAAAGAAAGCACCAAGAGAGGAGGAAACATTCTTTAGTCATATGTAGATTTGAAACTAGGTTTACTCAAAGTTTACAGTTGTTTTTGGGACCATGGTAAAGTCAGTGAGCCGAGGGGAGCATCAGGGTAGGACTGATCTTGGCTTTTGAACGGGGCCTCCTGGACTGGAAATGCAGTGCGATAGTCCCAGGCTGACATGAACCAGGAAGCTGAGTGTTCCGTTGCCCTGCGGTAGCTGACCTGGCTGGGGGTGGTGGGAGTGTGGGCCTGAGAACACCGTGGGCACCGTGGGCACCGTGGGCTCCCTGTTTCACCCATGCTGTTCCTTTGAAACAGATACCTTTCTCCAGTCCATTTACCCAGCTGTCACATTGCTATGATGGAAGGAGCACAGATATAGGTGGTCAGCTGACCTAGACTTGAGTTTTGTCTTTTTGCTGGTTATCTGGGTGACCCTGACCAAGTTACTTCCCCATTCAAAACTCCAATTTCCTCCTTTGATAGTGGAGATATTGATACAATCTCTGCTGATATAAGGAATGAAAAGTCTGCCTCTCAGTTTTTGGAGTTAGGAAATTGCTTTTTTTCAGCACCTATAGTCACTGATAATCACACACCCATATATGTGTGTGGGTCTGTGTGTGTCTGTGTGTGTCTTTGTGTGCTCCTGCTCAGTCACTCAGTCATGTCCGACTCTTTGTGACCCCAGGGACTGTAGCCCACCAGGTTCCTCTGTCCATAGGATTTTCCAGGCAAGAATACTGGAATGGGTTGCCATTTCTTCCTCCAGGGAATCTGCCCGACCTAGGGATTGAGCTCGTGTCTCTTGTGTCTCCTGTCTTGGCAAACCGGTTCTTTACCGGCTGAGCCACTGGGGAAACCATATATATGTGTGTGTATATATGCATGATACAGAAGATTTAAAGATTTACTCGTTTCCATTGTTTCTCTTAATTTCATTTGTTTCTCTGCATCTTTGACCCTTCAGTCCCTCTGCTGGGAGGGGCTTTGCCATTGTAGATAGCATAACCCCCTGCTCCAGATGGCGCTAGAAACTCCTTTTGTGAAAAGACAGGGCATTCTGATATAAGAGAAATGCTTGCCTGACCCCTCTATATTTTCTGGAAGATCATAAATGGAAAACAATTTATTGAAATATATCTCTAACATTTCAAGAGTATCCTATGCATGTTTGTATGCCCTGTGCTTGGTGCATGTTTGTTGAATTATTAAAGGATGCTTTTCTTTACATTAAAGTTATATACTTTTATTGTAACTATTCTCTGTGAAAATATTGGAAAAATTTATCAGATATTTATAGAAATGAACACTATTGTTCTAAATACACTTTTGAAATTTAAATACTTCAATTTGTCAATACTTAGGAGACCAATGAAGAATGAAGTTCTGAGTGGAAATTTAAAAATCTATTAATCATTCAAAGAAAATTCTGATATATTTTATTTACTAGGACATTTTTTTATTACAAAACATGTAATTGTTTACTAGTATCGTGATATGTTCTCCACTATGTTTCCTATACATATTTGTATGTTATTTTGTTGTTTTTCTTTTTATTATAAGAATTATTTCTTTTCATAAAATATTCCTGAAAAATACTTCAATAGTGCTTCTCATATACTGTATCATTATTCATTTAATCATTCTTCTAATACTGGGCATTTAAGTATTTATAATTATGAATGTAATTAAAATAAATATCTTTTGTTAACATCTTTGATTATTTCCTTAAAATACTTTCTTACTTTCTTAAACAATTACTGTGTCAAAGTTTTAAATGTATGTATATATATTTTTTATATCAGTAGGGTGTATATTTTAATCCCAAACTCTTAATTTATCCCTAACCTCCCTTTCATGTTTAGTAACAAGTTTGTTTTCTATGTCTGTGAGTCTTAAATAAGTATATTTTTTTAAGTTTTTTTTTTTTTTTTTAATTGCCAATATTCTTCAGAAAGGTAGATTTAGTTTACTAGCCTGATATCCTTTAAGTGCATTATGGCCTTTTAATCTCATCGTAACCTTGCCAACACTGTTTTCATAAAAAAATAAAAGCTTTGGACTCTCATTTATTCATCTAGTCTGTGTTGCAGATATATTCCTTATTACCTGGGGTGTTTGTTGTAACTAAATACCTGAGGTCATACCTCTATTCTTCTGTATTACTTTTGCATTGCTTATTGATGTGACTGTTTCTACCACAAGATTGTACAGGGATCACATCTTCCTCATCTTAATGCTGCCCATAAAGATATGAGCATATATTGTTCTTAGTCGCTCAGTCATGTCCAACTCTTTGTGACCCCATGGACTGTAGCCTGCCAGGCTCCTCTGTCCATAGGGGATTCTCCAGGCAAGAATACTGGATTGGGTAGCCATGCCCTCCTCCAAGGGATCTTCCCAACTCAGGGATTGAACCCAGGTCCCCTGCATTGCAGGTGGATTCTTTACCATCTGAGCCACCAGGGAAGCCCATATTACGTGCTCAGTAAGCATAAAAAATAATGATAATGTAATACCCAATACCCACCTTGATGGATTCCACCACTTACTAACATATGTATGCATATATTTTAAGCAAATACCTCCTCTTTTTATTGGAAAGCATCACATAAAGTTCCTGAGTGTCTTTCTTGTTTTTGTATGAAGAACCCATTCATTGGTAGGCCATATTGGTGTATTTAAAATAAGAATTCTTATCCCCTCCTCTCAAAGTCAGTTCTGGTATCATGTCTATGTAATTTAGCTTCTAAATCACATCATAAACACCAAGTCGTTTAGCCTGTAAGCAGTGTCCATGCAGGAATCTGATGTTGTGCTGTCAGTGGAAAGTTATTGGAAAATGTAGCTAGTGGTTAGTAAGAATGTAACCACGATGGGAGCTTTACCAGAGATGTGAGATATTTATTAAACCAGTTTCTGAAAATCATTTGCTTTTTGTATTTTATGGCTGTACCTTGTGGATCTGCATTTAGAATGATAATTCATGCTAATGGCTTTCATCTCCCACGAGGTAGCAGAAATCAGTTCTAAAGTGGCAGAATGAAAGGATATAGCAAATAAAGTCAATGAGCTGTCAAAGAATTTTTCTTCATCAAACAAGTCCCAAAGCACCATGTGTTACACTGACCTTCCTTCACTCTTCTTTTCTTGGATCCTTATGCTGATTTGGTTCATGGTTTTTTTTTCCCCCATAAAAGAAAAATTAACAAACATGTTTGGTCAGTGAAACAGAAGGTATTTGAAAATAATACCTTGGAGCAGTGTCTCAATCTTCAGGAAAATGGTGAAGAGGAAATACAGCATTGATTGCCGTTGCTAAGCAACAGCTTTCGGAGCAGATGTGCCGGGGACAGTGGTGGTGTCTACCAGCACACGATGCAGGCTAGAAAGCCGTGCAGCACTGTGACGTTTCTGAGGAATCAGAACACGGGCCCAATGTTTCCTCTCTCATAATTTTCTAAGATCAATATTTGAGACATTAAGATCATATTGTCAAGTATATAGACTGAAAACTTTGGATCACTTTGGGAATTTTTAGAGCGCTAACTGTCAATGGATTTACAGAGCCAATTCTAAAGGAAACACAATTCCTATTTCCTTCCAGAAATATTATTAGTTTTCCCATTCATGCATTTATCCATTCATTCATGAATATGTTCACACATTCATTTAGCTTAATGTTCAAGGCGTTACGCTGCTCTTAAGAGTGGTACCTCTTGTATTGCTAATGGGTGCACTGTAGGTGTGATGGTAGGGAATTAGAGGTGGCGTGGCGACATGCACATGTGGTATAATGAAGAGCCTCTTGGGCCTTCTTTCTAGGACTGTAGCCCTGGAGCTTTAGGGCATGTGAAATCTCCTGGGTAGCTTATTAAATGATTTCTCAGCCCTGTTCCTGGCGATCCTATTATCAGAGGTCTGGAAGGTAATTTAGGAATATTCATTTTAAACAAGCTCCATGAGTTATTCTGACAGTGGTACCACTCTTAAGAAATACTGAAGTAGATGGATTAGAGGAGATTTCACCACTGTTACCAGGCAAGTTTAGATTCAATTAAAACTGTCACCTGTCAGTTTTAATTCAATAAAAGAACTACTTTTGTGATTTTACTTGTTCATTCAATCTATGCCTCTTCAAACTTGATTCTTTATTTTTTTTCCAAAATTGTTTATAGACTGTTTTGAAAGTCTTTATTGAATCTGTTACAATATTGCTTCTGTTGTATGTTTTGGTTCTTTGGCCATGAGGTGTGTGGGATCCTAGCTCCCCAACCAGGGAGCAGACCCTCATCCCATGCTTTGGAAAGCAAAGTCTTAATCACTGAACCACCAGCGAAGTCCCTCCAAGTTGATTCTTAAGTCTCTCCATATTAGAACTGCTTTTGATTCAGTAGAGTGAGACTAGTTGGGGTTCCTTCCAGAAACTTCTGTGGGGCTATCACTTCTGAGGATGGTGGAGCCCATCATCACTGCATGTGACTCACCCATGAGCAAGAAATGAGAGTATGTATAACAAAGTACACAAGCAAAGCTTGGTGTAAATCTGCAGTACAAACCCCAAAGACTAGATTTCCAAGCTGCGTCTCATTGAAAACAAAAAACAAGTGAACAAGCAAACACCTGAACCAAGAGGTCATCCATTTTTTTTAAACCCCAAAGCTGGTAACATTTTAGTGGTCTGTCAATTGTGAATCTGGCCAATCCTTTAATAAAATCTTGTGTGCTTATATAGTATTTGCATAAATCAATGAGTAATTATTTTTTATAGTCTTTTAATAAGATATTTTTTCCTTTCTCCAGTTAAATATGCTGCAAAGCCCAGTTTTGGTCCTAATTAGACCATGTTTGAGATCTTGGCTTCATGCCATGTAGTACTATAGACTAATAACATACGGTTCTTATTAGTTTATATAGTTTGTTAACCATTCATTTATCAAGCTAAATGACTTATAAATGACTTGTACATTTAAAACTGTTCAAAAGTTATTAAGGTCTGTAATTTATCATTATGAACACTTCTGACCTTATTCTTGGTCCCTTACCAAAATGATGTTCATTGAATATATACAACACAATAGGAAGAAAATTAAGTTGCATTAAAGGCATTACCAGTATGTGTAGGGAGGTTTAAACTATTGGCAGTCATCAAATAGAACTTAATTTATATGCTTTGTAATAGAGACATTTTTCATTGCGCTTTTATTTTCTAAATTGCTCCCATTTTGCAATTAGGTGCCTTCATTTTGGACCATATTCAGCAGTGAAAGAATGTATTTTCTGGATCTAAACTATTATATATGGTTTGGCCTTTAGCTGAATCAAGTAGTAAAGATCAAAATGAATCATGCTTGAGCAGAACGGGATTTTAATGCTGCTCCGCACTGTGTTTTTCCTCATCCCACATGCTGTTTAATATTATTAATTCAGCTTGAATGATGATGAGACAAAAAAAAAATGACTCTAGTTGTTTTTGGCTAATGTATTCTTGGATGTTATAGAAGTGCCTGTAACACCTGAATGGTTCCACAGAAATAGCAATGCATTTTTTTATTTTGCCCACAAGAGAAAATGCAGCATGATTGCCTCTAAGCAGCAGAGAACAGGTTTCTAGATGTATGTTCTTTCCCAGGTACACATATATAACTTCCATTAGTGCTAATAGCGCCTGTGTGTTTGCATCCAGAAATTCAGAATTTAGAATATGACAAGCAATGAACATTTGAGGAGTTACTACTGAACCTTTCAAACAAGCTGAAAGGCATAAATGACTTTGAGTACGGGGTACGTGTGGCAATCCCTTGGAAATGAACTACTCAGAACGTTTAACTCTATTATCAGTGAAATATTAGAAAGGGACTGTCCACATGTTTGGATTCATTCCAGCTTAATAGCATATATGTACCTTTGCCATGTCAGCTCCCTGGTAATACACTTCACCACATGAAGTCAGTGGAATAGTCTCAGCTTTGCTCACAAAGGCCTGGTTTCTCAACTCTGCTTGTTTAATTTGCAGCCATTATAACGGCTCCTGCAGCAGCTCTGTTGCAGAAACAAAAGGTGCATATAGAGAGCTGGCTGTGCTTTCGACTAACCTACGATTTAGGGATGACTGTCATTCAATAATTATTTTCCATCATATGGACACAAAGCAAAATGTATAATCTTACTTGCCAGAATAGATACGTCTAAAAAGTTTGTCACCTGAAGTTTTATATACTAATTTGCTCTTCCTTTATATTTTTTTCCATAGATAAATATTCATTTAGATGAAAAGACATGACACCAAGATATAGGCAATATTAAGAAGGTGTCAAGTCTCTTAAGACTTTAGAAATCACAGATTTATAGGAAATAATAATTTTTCTAATAAAACATGACAGCTCCCAAATAGCTGAGCTTATTTTCGTGTTGGTGTCTTGAAGGAAAAATGAGTCAGTTAGCTGCTTTGGAGAGGCACCTGGGAAGTCTCAACCGTGTAGCTCTTTGTGTGAGCCCGTGTGATGTAGCAATGTTCATGTTTGACTGGTTTACGAAACAGTGGTTTAAAAGGTGGCATTGACTTAACAGAGAGGTACAGGGTGATTACTGATTACTTGTCTAAGTCCTAGGGATGTAACGTACAGCATGATATTTATAGTTACTGATATTGTGTTGCATATTTGAAAGCTGCTAACAGAATAGATCTTAAAAGTCCTTTTCACAAGGAAAAAAATATTACGCCAGCTATGCGTGATGATGGACCTGAGCTAGATTTCCTGTAGTAATCATTGCACAGAACTGTTGAGGGCTGAACAATGTGGAGGTTAGGGGTGCTCACCCTGGTGCAATGGAAAATCCGTGGGGGATAAAGATAACTGCAGTTGTTTTTCTGTGTTTGTGTATTTTTTCTTTTTATTATTACACAGTTGATATCAGGCTGTATATCAAATTTTTATATTCTACATTTTTGTTTATTATTGTATTAAAGACATTGTTTCCTTTCACTAAATTCTTTGTAGATCCGGGTTTTAGAATGCAAAGGAAATCAATCCTATTGAAAAGATATGCTAAAATTAATGTAGTTTTCTATTGTTTAGGTTATACCTAAATTTTTGCTAGTGTAAGTACCATTACAATAAAGTTATGATTCTGTTTTTGCCACCTGTTCCATTATTTAATGTATGTTTTGTATTTTCTTTAAACTCAAGATTTCCTTGGGACTTCCCAGACGGTTCAGTGATTAAGACTCCATGCTGCCACTGTAGGGGGTGCAGGTTCTATCCCTGGTCAGGGAACTAAGATCCTACATGCTGTGCAGCCAAAAACACAAAAGATTTTCTTAAGGCCCCTTCCTTTTGCTAACTTGAATGTTTTTTGTATATTTGCTTTTCTGTGTTTTAAAATTCATGATGAACATTTTTCAGGGTATAAATTTAGTTACAAGCACAGTGTTAGCTGTAACCTATACCTTGAATTCTTTTTTGTTACTTTCTAAGAAATAGGTTGCTGTAGGTCTAGTGTTTGTTTTTTCAGATGAATAGAATTCTGTATGTACATTCAGTAATTTCTAGTTTCAGAATATGTTCAGCGTGTTTATTACAGATTTGTTTTATAGGTAAATAGGTGTTCAAACTCTTTCATGGACATTTTTCAAAAAGTGCAATATTACTTGGAGATGCAGAGTTGGTGTGTTAATAATCCAGTCCTGTAGGTAAAATCTTTCACAAACCATGCTTATGGATTGATCACTGTATTTCAGTCTTCCCCTACAATTTGTCTTTGCTTGTGTTCATTTCTAATGGCTTTTGATTTTCATATTTTGATAGTACATGACTGAGTGGAAAAAGGTTCACAATTATTTCATCATAGGATTGGTATAAATATAAATTGACCTACAGGCTTGGGTTTTGCTCTGAATTTTTTGTAATCTGATTTATCTTATTTTGTTGAAGTATGGTTGATTTACAGTGTTTCAGGTATACAGCAAAGTGATTCAGTTGTACATATATGTGTATGATTATTTAGATGCTTTTCCATTGTAATCTGATTTTACTTTGTTAACTGTTTTAATTATGATTTATATATCTTTACCTGCTCTCTAATTTTTAATCTCTCTGTTTCATTTTGTTTCTTGGCTCTATATTAAGTTCTTTGTCCTGCTCTTGACAGAATTTTTTACATCTATTTTACCAACTGACAGATGTCATTCACTTTGGTTCTTCTTTGGAGTTATCCCTTATTCATTGGTTGAATTTCCTGTCCCTGGCCTCATAGGCATTATCTTTTTCCTAGCATGTAGATCTCTTTATCTCTTTCCTCTAAAGCTAGCAGTTGTAAAACTTTTTCTGTAAAGAGCCAGATAGTAAATATTTTACACTCTGTAGACTGAGAGGCAAAGTGAGGATATTATGCAACTACTGTAACAGAAGCAAGAACAGATTTCTATAAATTTTTTATTGGTTCAATTCCAAATAAAAGAATAATTGAATAGAGTTTTGTTAAATTGTTTTGTTTTCTTGTAATGTGGAGCTACTAATGAGACAGATATAATTCTTTTGGAGAGAGATAACCTTTTGGTTGGGGGCTTCCCAGGTTGGCTCAGTGTTAAAGAATCTGCTTGCCAGTTCAGGAGATGAAGGAGATGCAGATTTGATCCCTGGGTCGGGAAGACCCCTTGGAGGAGAAAGTGGCAACCCACTCCAGTATTCTTGCCTGGAAAATTCCATGGACAGAGGAGCCTGGTGGGGTACAGTGCATAGGGTCACAAAGAGTCAGACACAACTGAGTGACTGAGCATGCAACCTTTCGCTTCATTGGGGTTCAGAGTTCTCACCCTTCAGTTCCGTTTAGATGCTCAGTCGTGTCCGACTCTGAGACCCCATGGACTGGAGCACGCCAGGCCTCGCTGTCCATCACTAACTCCCAGAATTTACTCGAACTCATGTCCATCAAGTCAGTGATGCCTTCCAGCCATCTCATCCTCTGTGGTCCCCTTCTCCTCCTGCCTTCAATCTTTTCCAGCAAGGGGGTCTTTTCAAATGAGTCAGTTCTTCGCATTACTTCATTGCAAATATTCATCTGTAAAAACCATTTTTAGCCCACAGGACTTAGAGAACCAGGTGGCAAGCCGTATTTGGCTTTCAGTCGATAGTTTGCTGCCTTCTATTCTAATATTTTGAAGAATTTCCCAGACTTGTCGTCTTTTCTTCAGAATTCACTTTCTATATTGTCCATTTGGCTTTTTATTGTCTTGGATGCAAATTTTAAGTTTCCATTTACTGTTTCAAAAATCGTATCCAGTTTCCTTTACATTTCAACCTATTGACTTTTCAAACCATGTTCATCTCTGTCTGTTGTTCTTTTTGAAGCCATGCTTTTTATGTTTCCCTGGAAATACAAAATGGACGTCTTTAGAATAGTCATGGTAAGTCATTTGCAAATGATTTTCTATGTATCACCAAACGAATGTGCACTTTATCCTAAAGCTTCAATTTCCATAGATTTACGCTACAATTCCAAATTTATACTTGTTTTTTCATGAGGACAAATTTAAGCACAGTTCAGTTCAGTTCAGTCACTCAGTTGTGTCTGACTCTTTGCAACCCCATGAATCGCAGCACACCAGGCCTCCCTGTCCTTCACCAACTCCCGGAGTTCACTCAGACTCTCGCCCATTGAGTCAGTGATGCCATCTAGCCATCTCATCCTCTATCTTCCCCTTCTCCTCCTGCCCCCAATCCCTCCCAGCATCAGAGTCTTTTCCAATGAGTCAACTCTTCGCATGAGGTGGCCAAAGTACTGGAGTTTCAGCTTTAGCATCATTCCTTTCAAAGAACACCCAGGGCTGATCTCCTTCAGAATGGACTGGTTGGATCTCCTTGCAGTCCAAGGGACTCTCAAGAGTCTTCTCCAACACCACACTTCAAAAGCATCAATTCTTCAGTGCTCAGCCTTCTTCTCAGTCCAACTCTCACATCCATACACGACCACAGGAAAAACCATAGCCTTGACTAGATGGACCTTTGTTGGCAAAGTAATTTCTCTGCTTTTGAATATGCTATCTAGGTTGGTCATAGCTTTTCTTCCAAGGAGTAAGTGTCTTTTAATTTAAGCACAGTCTGTCTCAAGTCTCAACAAACAGGTAGTTGCTTGTCTTTTGTTCTCTCACTATTTATGTATCTTTCTCATATTTTAAGCCAAGATTATGTTGTTGCACCTAGCTTCTCACTCATGTTCCCAACTCTTTCTCCTAGTGTGACTATGTTAGAACGAGGCATAGTCTTTCCCGTCACTCTTCATTTAACAATTATGAGAATGCAAGTTACATCTGTATCATCAGAGGTAGCTTGCACATCTTATTTAACTATACCCATACCGCCCCCCACCCCAAGTTTCTGTGCTCCTTCCTAGGCTTGTCAGTGTTTGCTCCTTGCCTCAGTTGTATTAATGTGATTCCTGTGAAAAATTGAGATTGAGTAGTAGATATGGTTAAAAAGTGCCTGCCAACCTAAAAAAGAAACTTTAAAAGCTTTCTTAAGCAAATCTTTCCCTACCAGTTGTTTGTGATTTATTTTCTTTATCTTTCTTCTAGTTAGGAATGAAGAATACTCCATGGTTGTATAAATTTGTAGACTTTAAAGCTTCTTTTTTCCCTTTTCTTTAAAAATTTTTGTATTATTCAACCTTTTCTTGGATTGCTTTTTCAACTTTTACTCTTCCTCTCTGATAAATATTATCATACATGCCACTTTTTCCTGGGCTACATTTCTTGTGACATGTTTCTTTCCCCCAGTGAGCTTTATTTAGTAGTATCCAAACCATTGTCCTTTTCCACTTCTTATTCTGCATTTTAGATGGAAATATGAGGGCACAGTATTCCATCTTGGAATTCTGGGAGATGTTAAGGCTTACAAAATAAGATTAATATAATAGCATGGGCCAAGGGTAAACATGAAAACATGGAAGAAGACACATCGTAAATAAGAAAGAGAGACATACATTTGGATAATAGATATGAGAATCTGATGGTGCAATGGAGTATTACTCAGCCGTTAAAAAGAATTCATTTGAATCAGTTCTGATGAGATGGACAAAACTGGAGCCGATTATACAGAGTGAAGTAAGCCAGAAAGAAAAACACCAATACAGTATACTAACACATATATACGGAATTTAGAAAGATGGCAATGACGACCCTGTATGCAAGACAGGAAAAAGACGCAGCTGTCTATAACGGACTTTTGGACTCAGAGGGAGAGGGAGAGGGTGGGATGATTTGGGAGAATGGCATTCTATCATGTATACTATCATGTAAGAATTGAATCGCTAGTCTATGTCTGACGCAGGATACAGCATGCTTGGGGCTGGTGCATGGGGATGACCCACAGAGATGTTATGGGGAGGGAGGTGGGGGGGGGTTCATGTTTGGGAACACATGTAAGAATTAAAGATTTTAAAATTAAAAAAAAAAAAATAAATAAAAAAATAAAAAAAAATAAAAGAGAGGAGTAGATGTAGGAATGATTTATACCCAGGAATTCAAATTGTGTGATGTTTCATGTAAAATATTTATTTTATATAGTTTGGGTCTACAAATAATTCAAATATAATGTCAATGTACAGTATCCATTTGCCAGTTCAGTTCAGTCGCTCAGTTGTGTCCGACTCTTTGTGACCCCCATGGACTGCAGCACACCAGGCCTCCCTGTCCATCACCAACTCCTGGAGTTCACTCAGACTCATGTCCACTGAGTTGGTGGTGCCATCCAACCGACTCATCCTCTGTTTGTATAGAAATGCCTCTTGTGGTATCATTTTAGGTAATCTGAAGTCCTAATACCTGCCTTATGTGCTGTGGCATAGAATGGCATTCCCTGCTAATGCCTGGCAATGAAATGTTTGGAAAAAAATTTCTTTAAGAAAGCGTCTGAATCTTTGGCAAATCTCTGTTTCTATTAGTGAATCATAAATTAATAATAATTATATTCCTATGAATCTGGCTTTTTATTGTTATTAAATCAACTGAAGTGATATACTTTCTAAAACTATATTAAAATTAATATACTTGCTCTAAAGTAGCTAAGGTTTTAAGGTTGTGTTTTTCCCAGCCTTTTGTGAATTTTATTAAAGCATCAAATACAAAATGCTCTCTTTGCCAGTTTATGATTAGTTATGTACTGGTCAGAATGACAAATTTACTTTCTGAGAAGATGCTGAGCTAGGAGTTCCGTTCAGGCAGTGCTGAAATTGGCTTTATAACACTACAATGGATACAAATCTAGAAATAAAATTGGTTATTGATTTTGCTTGTTTTGCATTGTAGTAAGAGAAAAATAATGTTTATAATCTTTCATTCAAACATATTCAAGCATACCAGTTCTGTGCAGAGTTTTTTTCTGTTCATTTTGTGTGTGTGTGTGTGTTTTTTTTTTTTGCCCCACTAAAACTTTCCATGTGGTACTAGCTCAACTGTGTGTGACATTCAGCCTGCTCGAATACCTGTTTAGTTTATTCAACTGCTTCATTTACCCACAGAATTCATGTTGCTTTTACTTAAAAGAAATTCAAAATTCCTCATCTTTTCTTACAAGAAGGTTTCATGTTGTTTTATGGGGGCATATTGGCTTCAGTATAGATTTTACCCCCTAGTTTGATATTTATTCATCTGTCATCTAGACCGTGTTTTTGTTTTTTAAACAGTGATAGTTGTTTTATGGTAGGCTGGGTCAAAAATAGTTTTCTGATTCTTTTGAAAGTGACTAAACATTACAGGACACAATTCAGATTTCCAGGAAGGCCTAACATTTAAAAAAGGAAAAAAAAGGACAAATAAAATCAGTTTTTTGTTTTTTTTTCTTGGTCATTTTATACTTCGCTTTTTAATTCATTTTAGGTTTAAATGGTGTCTAGGTTTTAAAAAATTATATTTTCAGAGTTTTCTGTGTTTTTTTTTTCTGTTACTTCAATATGTAATTGAAATTGTCCTGTGAATAAAGAACATTATTTCATGTAAGATGTTCAATAGAAAATCTGACTCTTAACCTGGATGCTATATCAGGGATGTGTGTGTATGTATGTTCAGTTGCTATAGTCATGTCCGACTCTTTGAGATCCTACAGACTGTAGCCCACCAGGCTCCTCTGTCCTTGGGATTCTCCAGGCAAGAATACTGGAGTGAGTTGCCATGCCTTCCTTCAGGGGAACCTTCTAGACCCAGGGATTGAACCTGGGTCTCCAACATCTCCTGCATTGGCAGGCTAGTTTTTTACCATTAGCACCACCTAGAAAGCCTCCCAAAGATACCCCTTGTTGTTGTTGTTGTTGTTGTTCAGTCTCTCTGTCATGTCTGACTCTTTGGCACCACATGGACTGCAGCACGCCAGGCTTCCCTCTCCTTCACCATCTCCTGGAGCTTGCTCAAACTCATGTCCATTGAGTCAGTGATGCCAGCTAACCATCTTCTCCTTTGTTGTCCCTTCTCCTCCTGTCTTCAGTCTTTCCTAGCATCAGGGTCTTTTCTAATGAGTCATCTCTTTGCGTCAGGTGGCCAGAGTATTGGAGCTTCATCTTCACCATCAGACATTCCAATGAATATTCCGGAGTGATTTGCTTTAGAATTGACTGCTTTGATCTCCTTGTAGTCCAAGGGACTCTCAAGAGTCTTCTCCAACACCACAGTTCAAAAGCATCAATTCTTGGGCATTCAGCCTTCTTTATGGTCCAACTCTCACATCCATACATGACTATTGGAGAAACCATAGCTTTGACTAGATGGACCTTTGTTGGCAAAGTAATATCTCCTCTTTTTAAAACGCTGTCTGGGTTTGTCACAACTTTTCTTCCAAGGAGCAAGTGCCTTTTAATTTCATGGCTGCAGTCACCATTGGCAGTGGTCTTGGAGCCCAAGAAAATAAAGTCTGTCACTGTTTCCCTTGTTTCCGCATCTATTTGCCATGAAGTGATGGGACTAGATGCCATGATCTTAGTTTTTTGAATGTTGAGTTTTAAGCCAGATTTTTCACCTTCCTCTTTCACCTTCATTAAGAGGATTTCAGTTCCTCTTCACTTTCTGCCAAAAGGGTAGTGTAATCTGCATATCTGAGGTTATTGATATTTCTCCTGGCAATCTTGATTCCCGCTTGTGCTTCTTCCAGCCTGGCATTTCACATGATATACTCTGCATATAAGTTAAAAAGACACTACTACAGAATAATAAACAGATATCTTAGGAGCTATGTCTGGCTTTCAGGCTGACATAATAGAACATAGTTCTGGCCAGATGTATTTCTCTTCCAAATAAAGTTATGTTTAAAAGTTAAAACATGAGATATTAAGCTTCTGAATGAAGGCTTGTAGGGTTCCCTTATAAGTGAAATTAATGAACAACCAGTCCATCCTAAAGGAGATTAGTCCTAAGTGTTCACTGGAAGGACTGATGCTGAAGCTGAAACTCCAATAGTTTGGCCACCTCATGTGAAGAGTTGACTCATTGGAAAAGACCCTGATGCTGGGAGGGATTGGGGGCAGGAGGAGAAGGGGACGACAGAGGATGCAATGGCTGGATGACATCACTGACTCAATGGACATGAGTTCGAGTAGACTCTGGGAGTTGGTGATGGACAGGGAGGCCTGGAGTGCTGCAATTCATGGGGTTGCAAAGAGTTGGACACGACTGAGCTACTGAACTGAACTGAACTGAACTGAACTGAACCATCTATTCTGACATTAACCATCCATTCTGACAATTTATAGAATTTCTTGTCTCTTGATGCTTGACTTGGAGAAAGCAATGGCAACCCACTACAGTATTCTTGCCTGGCAAATCCCATGGACTGTAGCCTGCCAGGCTCCTCTGTTCATGGAGTCGCAAGTGTCGGACACCACTTAGTGACTAAACCACCATCACTTGATACTTGACTATGTTCTAAAATGTCAAACATGTAGATAATTGACCTTGTAAATAAAAGATAGCATTATATCAGAATTTTCCTCTTAAGAAGCTAAAATTTGCCATTAGGAAGAAAAGTGGGAATTTAAGCTCTCATGCCATGTAGGAGGATATACATTACATGCTAAGCAGGAATCTTGCTGAAATAACGAAGGAATTAGGTAAACAAAGTAAGTGGTGAGCCCTTACAAAATTATTCAAGCTAGAATTCTTTGATTTATAGTTCCTCCATGCATTTTGGTTGCTCCAAAGAGATAAGCTAGTTCTTTACTCCATAATCATTTATTCAGGATACAGTGTTAAGCATTTGAAATATGACACAAATGAGATAAAATAGACACAATAGACCTTCAAGGAGCTCACATTCAAAATGGGGAGGTTAACAGGGATGCTGTGTGGACTTCAGCAATAACTGTTTCAGTGGAATATGCAAAAAGGAATTGATGCAAAGAAACCTGATGTCAGAAATGTTAGAATGAGTGAGGTAAGAAATGGGGAAGGTAAGAAAGAGATAATGGAAAAAATTAGGAAAAAGAGAGATTTGGGGTCTACTTTTCTGGCCCACTTAAAGTGTTTTTTTTTTTTTCCTTGCCACCTGCATATAAAACTTGGGAAAAGTTATATTTCTAGGTTCTCTTGAAAGTCAGAAGAACAAGATACCCTGGGCTCTGTTTTCACACGTGACTGAAGTTTAGCAGTGGGCCAAACTTTCGATGGGCTGGTGCTCTCTGGTTCTCCCCCTGATGCGTTGATGATCTACCCCTCTACTTTGAGGTGGAGACTCCTTGTTGTTGTTGTTCAGTTACTAAGTCATTTCTGACCCCTGGACTGGAGACTCCTAGTCTGGGATATTTTCACATCTTGGCAGTTAAGGGAAACAGCCAGATGGAACAGGGGAAAGATATGGGCTAGTGGTGGCCTGCTGGTGTTTAAATATGAAAAAGACTTGAGAGTGTTATTAATGAGGGAGAAGAACCAGGACCAAGTGTGAGACTGGATGTGGGCCAGGTGAGTTACAGGCTTAATTGTGTTGCTGCAGAATCTATATGTTAAAATCTCAATCCCCAGTTACCTCCAAATGTAAATATACTTGGAGATTAAAAAATTTTTAAGTATTTTTTAATTGAAGGATAATTGCTTTATAGAATTCTGCTGTTTTCTGTCAAACCTCAACATGAATCAGCCATAGGTATACAGATATGCTCTCCCTCTTCAACCTTGCTCCCATCTCCTGCCCCATCCCACACCTCTAGGTTGATCCAGAGCCCCTGTTTGAGTTTCCTGAGACATACAGCAAATACCCGTTGGCTATCTGTGTTACATATGGTAATGTAAGTTTCCATGTTACTCTCTCCATACATCTCACCCTCTCCTCCCCTCTCCCCATGTCCATCAGTCTGTTCTCTGTGTCTGTTTCTCCATTGCTGCCCTGCAGATAAATTCTTTGGTACCATCTTTCTAGATTCCATATATATGTGTTGCTGCTGCTGCTAAGTCACTTCAGTCGTGTCCAACTCTGTGTGACCCCATAGAAGGCAACCCACCAGGCTCCCCCGTCCCTGGGATTCTCCAGGCAAGAACATTGGGGAGTGTTGCCATTTCCTTCTCCAGTGCATGAAAGTGAGAAGTGAAAGTGAAGTTGCTCAGTCGTGTCCGACTCTTAGCAACCCCATTGACTGCAGCCCACCAGGCTCCTCCATCCATGGGACTAGTATATCATATTTATCTCTCTCTTTCTGACTTACTTCACCCTGTATAATATGCTCTAGGTTCATCTACCTCATTAGAACTGACTCAAATGCATTCCTTTTTGTGGCTGAGTAATATGCCATTGTGTATATGTACCACAACTTCTTTATCCAGATTTACTCATCTGGATAAAGAAATCTTTAAATATACAGATTTATTCATCTGTAGATGGACATCTAGATTGCATCCATGTTTTAGCTGTTGTAAATAGTGCTGGAATGAATATTGGGGTAAGTGTGTCTTTTTCAGTTTTTGTTTCCTCAGGGTGTATACCTAGGAGTGGGATTGCTGGGTCATATGGTGGTTTTGTTCCTGGTTTTTAAAGGAATCTCTGTACTCTCTTCCACGGTGGTTGTATCAGTTTATATTCGCACTAACAGTACCTGAGGATTCCCTCTTCTCCACACCCTTACCAGCATTTATTGTTGGAGAAGGCAATGGCACCCCACTCCAGTACTCCTGTCTGGAAAATCCCATGGATGGAGGAGCCTGGTAGGGTGCAGTCCATGGGGTTGCTAAAAGTCAGACACAACTGAGTGACTTCACTTTCACTTTTCACTTTCATGCATTGGCAAAGAAATGGCCACCCACTCCAGTATTCTTGCCTGGAGAATCCCAGGGATGGGGGAGCCTGGTGGGATGCCATCTATGGGGCTGCACAGAGTCGGACACGACTGAAGTGACTTAGCAGCAGCAGACTTTTTGATGATGGCCATTCTGACCGATGTGAGATGATATCTCATTGTAGTTTTGATTTGCATTTCTCTAATAATAAGCGATATTGAGCATCTCTCATGTGTTTGTTAGCCATCTGTATGTCTTCTTTGAGGAATTGTCTGTTTAAGACTTTTTCCCACTTTTTGATTGGGTTGTTTGTTTTTCTGGTATTGAGTTGTATGAGCTGCTTATATATTTTGGGAATTAATCCTTTGTCGGTTGTTTCATTTGCTATTATTTTCTCCCATTCTGAGGGTTGTCTTTTCACCTTGCTTATAGTTTCCTTTGCTGTGCAAAAGTTTTTGATTTTAATCAGGTTCCATTTGCTTACTTTTGTTTTTATTTCCGTTACTCTAGGAAGTGAGTCATAGAGGATCTTGCTTTAATTTATGCCATTGAGTATTCTGCCTATGTTTTCCTCTAAGAGTTTTATAGTTTCTGGTGTTCCATTTAGGTCTTTAATCCATTTTGAGTTTATCTTTGTGTATGGTGTTAGGAAGTGTTCTAATTTCATTCTTTTACATGTAGCTGTCCAGTTTTCCCAGCACCACTTTTTTAAGAGGCTGTCTTTGCCCCATTGTATATTCTTGCCTTCTTTGTCAAAAATAAGGTACCAATAGGTGCATGGGTTTATTTCTGGGCTTTCTACCTTGTTCCATTGGTCTGTATTTCTGTTTTTGTGCCAGTACCATACCCTTTTCATAACTGTAGCTTTGTAGTATAATCTAAAGTCAGGAAGGTTGATTCTTCCAGCTTCATTCTTTCTCAAGGCTGCTTTGGCTATTGTGTCTATTAAAACATCTGCCTCCAATGCGGGAGATCTGGGTTCGATTCCTGGGTTGGGAAGATCCCTTGGAGAAAGAAATGGTAACCCACTCCAGTATTCTTGTGGAGTATTGTATCTATTGTGGCTATTTGTCTTTTGTGTTTCCATATGAATTGTGAAATCTTTTGTTCTAGTTCTGTGAAAAATGCCATTGGTAATTTGATAGGGATTGCACTGTATGTGTAGATTACATTTGGTAGGATAGTCATATTCACAATATTGATTCTTCCTACCCAGGAACATGGAATATCTCGCCATCTGTTTATGTTGTCTTTGATTTCTTTTCATCAGTGTCTTATAATTTTCTGTATGCAGTTCTTTTGTCTCCTTAGGTAGGTTTATTCCTAGATATTTAATTCTTTGTGTTGCATTGGTGAATGGGATTGATTCCTTAATTTCTCTTTCTGATTTTTTAGTGTTAGTATATAGGAATGCAAGTGATTTCTGTGTATTGATTTTTTATCCTGTGACAGTGCTAAATTTACTGATTAGCTCTAGTAATTTTCTGATAGTATCTTTAGGGTTTTCTGTGTATAGTATCAGATTATCTTCAAACAGTGAGAGCTTTACTTCTTCTTTTCCAATCTGGATTCCTATTTCTTTTTCTTCTCTGATTCCTATAGCTAGAACTTTCAAAACTATGTTGAATAATAGTGGTAAGGGTGGACACCCTTGTCTTGTTCCTGATCTTAGAGGGAATGCTTTCAGTTTTTCACCATTGAGAATAATGTTTGCTCTGGGTTTATAACGTATGGCCTTTACTGTATTGTTGTAGGTTCCATCTATGCCCAGTTTTTGAAGAGTTTTAATCATAAATGGGTGCTGAATTTTGTCACTTTCTGCATCTATTGAGATTATCACATGGTTTTTATCTTTCAATGTGTTAATATGTTGTGTCACATTGATTGATTTGCCTATGTTGAAGAATCCTTGCATCCATGGAATAAACTCAACTTGATCATGGTATATGAGCTTTTTAATGCGTTGTTGAATTCTGTTTGCTAAAATTTTGTTGAGGATTTTTGCATCTATGCTTATCAGTGTTATTGCCCTGTAGTTGTCTTTTTTGTGTGTTGTCTTTGTCTTGTTTTGGTGTCAGGGTGATAGTGGCCTTGTAGAATGAGTTTGGAAGTGTTCCTTCCTTGGAGATAAAGTTTTTAAAGAGGTTCAGAGTGAAAACTTTAAGGTGGAGCCCTAATCCAATGTGATAGGTTTCCTTATTAAAGAAGGAGAGATTCTGGGGAGGGGCACACACTGAGGACCACTGTGAGAGGCCACAGCAAGAAGATGGCCATCTACAAGCTGAGCAGAGAGGCCTCAGGAGGAACCAACTTGACCTCAGACTTTAACCTCCAGAACTGTGGGAAAATAAATTTCTGTTATTTAATCCACCCAGTCTGTGGTACTTTGTTATGGTAGCATTAGCTGATTAATACATAGAAGTCCTGGAAGCAAGAGGGAGAGAAGATGATTTAGGTAGCGGAGACTATTGGCTCTGTGAAAGAAGGGGCCTCTGATTGTTGTCTAGAAAAATCCTCAACACCTTAACCACATCTGGCTCAACTCGATGAATGTTTATTGAGTTAATTTAATTGAATTACTTGTAAGAGGGCTTCCCTGATAGCTCAGTTGGTAAAGAATCCACCTGAAATGCAGGAGATCTTGGTTCAATTCCTGGGTCGGGAAGATCCCCTGGAGGAGCGATAGGCTACCCACTCCAGTATTCTTGGGCTTCCCTTGTGGTTCAGCTAGTAAAGAATCCACCTGCAGTGCGGGAGACCTGGGTTTGATCCCTGGGTTGAAAAGATCCCCTGGAGAAGCGAAAGACTACTCTCGCCAGTATTCTGGCCTAGAGAATTTCATGGACTGTATAGTCCATGGGGTCGCAGAGAGTCGGACATGACTGAGTGACTTTCACTTTTATTTCACCAGTAAGAAGAAAACGGCTCCAGAGTCAGAGGGATTCACTTTGGAAAAAGGAAGGAAGGTTGAGAGAGTTCTTAGTTTCCAGCTTTTTTTTTCTTTGTAAAGGGGTTGAGGAACAATTAGATTGGATTTGTTGCCTTAATGTTGGACATCCCTGGTGACTCAGTGGTAAAGAATCTGCCTGCAGTGCAGGAGACGTGGGTTTGATCCCTGGGTTGGGAAGATTCCCTGGAGAAGGGAATGGCTACACACTCTAGTGTTCTTGCCTAGAAAATTTCATGGACAAAGGAGCCTGGTGGGCTATAGTCCACGGAGTCACCAGGAGTCAGACATGACTGAGCAACTAACTCTTTCACACTTAATATTAGCATATGGTGTCGCTAGCGATGGAGCCTCTACGTTTACATGTAAGTGAGTATTGTACATTTTGTTGAGTGAAAAAGGATTTGGGCTATATTTTCTTAGATATGTGAGGGCATGATTTGCATTTTTATGTCTGTGCATGGTTGTCGTTCTTCTCATCTTGGTGATTTGATTGAAGAGAGGTGATGGATTGGAGAAGTTGAGGAAAAGGGGACATCTTTGGAAACCTACCTAAGGAGACAAAAGAACTGCATACAGAAAATTATAAGACACTGATGAAAAGAAATCAAAGACAACATAAACAGATGGTGAGATATTCCATGTTCCATCCTAAAGGAGATTAGTCCTGGGTGTTCATTGGAAGGACTGATGCTGAAGCTGAAACTCCAATAGTTTGGCCACCTCATGCAAAGAGTTGACTCATTGGAAAAGACTCTGATGCTGGGAGGGATTGGGGGCAGGAGGAGAAGGGGACGACAGAGGATGAGATGGCTGGATGGCATCACTGACCTGATGGCCGTGAGTCTGAGTGAACTCCGGGAGTTGGTAATGGACAGGGAGGCCTGGCATGCTGCAATTCATGGGGTTGCAAAGAGTCAGACACGACTGAATGACTGAAATGAACTGAACTGAAAAGGCCTGAAGGTGAACGATGTGAGAGAGATTACTATACTTGGGCTGACATGTCTTGGCTTGCAATGTGGCAGTGTTAGAGCAACTGTTATTTTCATAAACAGGCTCCATTTCTGGGTTTCCTCTGAACATTATCATCATCAGTTTGCTGGTATCTCCTTCTTTACCAAGGTCAGCAGGCCATATAGCTGGTACCACCACATTCCTGACTGTCTAATTAAATACTTCACATAAAGCACATATACTGTCCGCTTAGGTTACAGATACAGTGACCCAAATAATAAACTGAATTGCTTGTGTGTGCTTAAGGTGATCTGGAGATGAACCCGCATTTTTGACATAGTGAAAAAATGCTGGACTTGCACTGGTTTAGAAAATGCTCCCGCTTCTGACCCCCTTTAGTAGGGTTGACTGTTTGTCATTAGGGATTAAGGATTAGTGATTTTTGCTTATGTGTCCATATTCTCACCTGGTGTCCCTCATTACTGGCATCATATGTATGGCCTGATAGAATTAGTTAGAGGGGCGTTCTGAGCTTATAGAGATGAGCAAACTCATTAACTTATCTCTAAGAATTATATTTGTTACCTTGCTATCACCATATTCTATCATTATCTGTGCAAACTATTGGTTTATCTGTAAGCAAACAATGTATTTTTATTGAATGAAAAGGAGTCTGTATATATTACGTGAAAAAACCTGGATTATGTGAGGGCAGGAAATCCTTAACAGTCAGAAATGGTTGTCTTCAAGAAAGACTTGCATCTCTGAAACGGTCTGGGTTTAATGTTTCACATCTTGGTACTTGGATAAGAAGCTTCTATTTCTATTGCCAGGTAGAAAGACCTAGGTTTCTTCCTATATAACTTCAGCTAAGTAACTTAAATGTTGTGAACTTCAGCGTTTAAACTTTAGTAAAATAAGGCTGATAATACTTTATTTTTGGTTGCTTGGAGAATTGAATCAGAGATGTGAAAGCAAAATGCCTACTACAGCTCCTGGAGATTAGTTGGTGTTTCCCATCCCCTGCTCCTTCTCCATCACAGTGGACCTCTGTCTAGCATCTGTATCTCCCTCTTCTGGGAACAGCACCTCCACGTTTACTTTGGTACCATCTCCTCCATTTTTGGATAGAGACTTGGTGTAATTGTTAATCAAGGTCCCTGGTATACATACGGGCCAAGCCAACCGTTCAGATGTGCTCATGATTCTTGAGCTATGCATCGTGATTTGGCAAATGTGTAGAATAATGTCCTGAAGGGACTGACTGACCAGTAGTTTCTACTGTTTAGAGCCCTGCAACTGCTTTGGTCCCTTATAGCAAATACTTTTTTTTAAACTTAAATTACCTGGGTTGTTTTGTTGATATTGCTATACCCAGAGTCCGCTGACTAGTACACTTGACTGGTAAATTTGAATAATTTCCCGCAAAGGTACTTTCATTCATGTGTTGATTCAGTTCAGTTCAGTTGCTCAGTCGTGTCCGACTCTTTGCGACCCCATGAATCGCAGCACACCAGGCCTCCCTGTTCATCACCATCTCCCGAAGTTCACTCAGACTCACGTCCATCGAGTCTGTGATGCCATCCAGCCATCTCATCCTCTGTCGTCCCCTTCTTCTCCTGCCCCCAATCCCTCCCAGCATCAGAGTCTTTTCCAATGAGTCAGCTCTTCGCATGAGGTGGCCAAAGTACTGGAGTTTCAGCTTTAGCATCATTCCTTCCAAAGAAATGCCAGGGCTGATCTCCTTCAGAATGGACTGGTTGGATCTCCTTGCAGTCCAAGGGACTCTCAAGAGTCTTCTCCAGCACCACAGTTCAAAAGCATCAATTCTTCGGCGCTCAGCCTTCTTCACAGTCCAACTGTCACATCCATACATGACCTCTGGAAAAACCATAGCCTTGACTAGATGGACCTTAGTCGGCAAAGTAATGTTTCTCCTTTTGAATATGCTATCTAGGTTGGTCATAACTTTTCTTCCCAAGGAGTAAGCGTCTTTTAATTTCATGGCTGCACTCACCATCTGCAGTGATTTTCGAGCCCCCAAAATAAAGTCTGACACTGTTTCCACTGTTTCCCCATCTGTCTCCCATGGAGTGATGGGACCCGGTGCCATGATCTTTGTTTTCTGAATGTTGAGTTTTAAGCCAATTGTTTCACTCTCCTGTTTCACTTTCATCAAGAGGTTTTTTAGCTCCTCTTCACTTTCTGCCATAAGGGTGGTGTCATCTGCATATCTGAGGTGATTCATATTTCTCCCAGCAATCCTGATTCCAGCTTGTGTTTCTTCCAGTCCAGCGTTTCTCATGGTGTACTCTACATGTTGATTACGTTCCTCTTTATCTGTCCAGTGCTGAGTGCTGGAGTGCATTCAAAGAAGAGAAAGATCAGATTTTCCGCTCCCTTGGTGCTCTCAATTCAGTGGTTTCACAGAGGACATTTGGCCCTAGCACAGTAGCTCATGTGTTACACAGTCTGAGGCATAATCCCAAATTAAATTTAATGTTAGGTATAGCAACAGCTAGTCTAACTCTAAAAAAGTTAATTAAGATGTTTTAAATTAAAAAAAATCCCTTTAATTCCATTAATTATGTTTTTATGAAAGAATAGCTTTTACTCAGGCTTTTCACTAGTTTCATTTGTTTCACTTAATTTCATCTTTTCATTTATTTGATCTGATGAAGAAAATGTGTCTTTATGGTTTTGTGTTAAAAAGTAGGTGACGTTCGAAAATTCAGAGCTTTTGCTGAAAATTGTGAACTTTGATTATTTATGCTGATAATTTATTCTGTTTTATGTTGCTATTATAGCATTCAAAAGAGTAGACGAAGATCTAATAATTTAGAAGCACCAGAGGCATTGTTGGACCAAGATGACAAGCCTTTAATGACTATCTTAGCTGGTAAAAGCCAGTACAATTGCTGCATGAATATTCATTTGAGAAGCATTCATTTGTAGGAAAGTTGTAAATCTTACAACATATAAATTAAAAAACAACAACAGCACTATAAATCCTGATCATTTTTTATTAAAAGTATCTTCAGATGTTCTCATCAAATTCATTTTGCCCTTTTTCTTATAATAAGCTTTGCTTGTGGAAAGAAAATAGAATTTCATTAGCCTCATCTGAATATTAGAACTAATAAACAGGTAGTGTTCAAATTTTATGAAACTGCTGATAGTTTGTAAAATCAGTCCTGCACTTTTCTCAGAGGCATTAACCACTTCCCTGGTTACATCTGTTCTTAGAAAGGAGGACCTGCCTTGACTGTCAATGGGGACAAGGTTGCCATCGGCTTATTCTCAGTGTTATTCAGAGCAACCCACTGGCCTGGTCATCACTAGACATGGTTAACCTGTGGTAAGAAAGTCAAGGCTGATTGGGCTTTACTTATTTTTCTCTTGTTGAGAAAGCAGAGATTGTGCTGAATATACCGAAGTCAGGCTGGTCTCCATAGTTAGTTATATCCTGTGTGCAAGGCAAGCCCTTAGCTAGTAAAAATCAGTGTAGATGGTTGAATTGGATTCAGATCCAAGCAGTTGATTTTGTTCATGCTCTTCACCACAATGGCAACATCAAACAAATATTTAAAAAACAAACCTAAAATGGTATGTAATATGACTTAGTTTTGAAAAGATAGTATAAACTTTCAAAATAAATTTTTACTTTTAAAACAATTTGAACTTACAGCAAAATTGTGAAGATAGTACAGAATTCCCCTATATCCCACACTGTTTTCCCTGTCATTAACACTTTACACTAGTATAGTACATTTGTTAAAATCAATGGACCAATATTGTTTTCGGGTTTCTTCTGCATACAAATATTGTCTCTTCTTCCTTATTTTATTCAAGTTATTTACTGAGTATAGACTGATGGATATTTATTTTACACTTTGGTTATAATTCGGTACTGCTTCATTTACGCTGTTTCTCAAAGTATTTCAGCTTTGGTCACTGGAAGCTCTTTCAGTTGACTTCTGTGTCCCTTTGACATAGTCCCACCTTTGTGGAGTTTGTTTATAGCTCTTCCTTACTTCCTGGCATCACAAAATGCTCCAGGCTTATCTTGTATATTTCCCACTCTACTCCTTGAATCCTTCTTTTCTGCAGTGAGCCCTGGTTCCTTTTATTAGAGAATGATGTTAGAAACCAAGAGCTGGATGCTAGTTGTGCTTATTGCTACTGGACTGTCTTTACTGCCAGGGCTTATAAAACATTTTAATTCTAACTTTTTTAAGGGGCCTGAACTTCTATACTGAGCAGTATTTTTAAATATCGGTAACCAAAAGTGTTACATAAATAGGTGTAAATTTGTTATTCCTTGGGGAAAGAATGTTCTATTGTAGCTACAGTCAAAAACTGCCAAAAATGAAATTAAAAACGAAAGCATGCTTTGTAAGAACATGCACTTTTGTCTTATAATTGCATAACTGTCTCCTTAAATTTGCCTTTATAGTTTTCTGATTTTTTTTTTTTTTAAGCAACAGTTCTCTGGATAGTGATGTGAAGAATACCATTTGTGCTTTTTGTTTGTTTGTTTGTTTACAATAGACTTTTCATTTGTTTAATTTGGATTAGAATTAGAAATGCGAACAAATCAGCAATTGAATTTAGCTCTTGGAAGCTGGAGATTGACTGTCTTAGTTACACAACTGAAAAAGCAAAAGGGACAAACTACAGTATCTGTGCCCTGGAGTAATTTTCAGAAATTTTAATAGCTAGCACTGATTGAACGATGGGAACAGGATAGCCGGAAACAAGATTGTGTCAGGTGTATTTTGGACAAATATCACTCCTGCCCAAGCCTAAAGAACTGCCAAAGATCTGAGAAATTTTGGCTTATAAATATTATGAGTTTAAAAATCTTTTAAATATCTGTGATATTACTAAAAGTAAGTTTTTAAAAAAAGAATCCAGAAATGACAGTGAAAGTTATTTTTGTTAGCTCTAAGACAGTGCTGTCCTTTGTATGGCAATATATTACTCTGAAAAAAATCTTCATTCTTTCAAGCCTGTTACCACAGGAAAGCCACCACTACAATGACTGATATCGACAAAGTCTCTAAATCTTTTGGTTAAAAATTCAGCAAAATCAGAGTTTCCATAGAGCTTCCCAGTCGGCTTTAGAGCTATGTGGAAGAACCATCCACCCATTTTAATAATCTAGACATGTAATGATACATTCTGGTATCCTGCAAAGTAATTACTTAGAAAGAGGTGTTCTTTTTCAGAATAGGGAAAGACTGAACCACAGAAGGTAAAATGTAGAAGAAAGGTGAACTATTATTATAACGTTCTTTCAGTCTGTGTGTGTGTTTTCTTGAGCATTGTGTCATATGGTGTAAGATTTCCTGGATCATTTTTTGTTTCTGAACATACCTGTCCAACTGACAGAATGAATGATGTATTACCTTGAGGGTCACTGGAATATAGTCCTGATGTGCTTAAGGTGTTATGAAAACTTCTCTATTGTCACAGAGACCCAATGTCACATTACATTATGTGGGCCTGTGCTACAGTATTGTTCTTAAACTTTAAAGGAAATCTAACTAAAATTGAACTCAACTTCAAGTATAGTTTTTTCATTTGAAAGGGACATTATACTCTTTAAAAAAAGTTTTGTTACATTCGCTTTGAAAACCATTAAGTTATTTACTATTACTTACTTCCCAGTAGCCCAGGTTCTTTCAATCTCCTGGGCTGAAGTAAAACTTCAGTAGCATAAACTTGACTTCTGTCACTTCCTTGGGAGTCATACTTCGTACGGACCTGTGAATTTCCAGGAGACTACAATATTATTTCATATGTGCAATAATTTGATATCTTTTTTTGATCCAAACTTTTGCTAGACATTCGAGAGAGGTTAGAATGTAGTCCGGGTTGGAAGACTCCTGCTCTCAATGGGCAAGGTAGAGTGTCAAAAACTGCAGTGGTGTGGAACTTTCCTGGCAGTCCAGCATTTGAGACCCTGTGCTTCTAATTAATGCAGAGGGTGCAAGTTTAATCCCTGGTCAGGAAATTAAGATCCCAGATGCTGCGTGATTCCCTTTGCTGTACACCTGAAACTAACATAACATTATAAATCAACTATATGCCAATAGAATTTTTAAAGAAACTGCAGCGGTGAAAAATGAGGGAGCTGTAGGAGAGTTCATGCAGAAGGCTGCGGGGTTCTAATTAGAGCTTTGGTGTGACAGAAATCGTCTTCATTGTGCCAGAGGGACCAAGTGTAATTCTACAGATATTTTTCTGGAAAATCTTGAGTAAGGAGGAAGGACAGTAGAGCTGTCCCATAGAACTTTCTGTAATGATGGAGATGACCTGTATCAGGACCCTGCAGTAATGGTGGTCACTGGCCACCTGCATCTTTTGAGTCCTTGAATGTGCCTGAGGAACTGAATTTTTAACTTAATTTGGTTTTTAATTTAAATAGCACAGCTTTAGAGGTCTATGTTTGTCATGTATATTCATCAGATAACGTCCAAAAACTGGGGCATGATAGATAACTCAAAAAATGTTCAATTTCCCTCCAGGACGTATGTAGGCTTATATGATACTTCTTTTAAATAACAACCTAGAGGAGAATAAATCTCTTGTTTTAACTTTCCAAATATAGCAACATTGCACATATATCTCTTAAATTTCAAGGTGGAATCAGGAACTTTTAGAACTATGAAACTACAGAGAAATATACCTGAAAACAATATACTTCTCTTAATCTTGTGTTCCCGAATGAAACAGAACATAGCTAATACATTTGTACCCATTTTGTTCCCAGCTCTGGACTGGGTGAACATGATTCAAGATGCTTTGGTAGTTTTGCAATATATTTTCACTCATTGAATAAAAGGGGAAGTTTGAGAGGGGGTTCAGAGGTAGGAAGGAACGAAAAGCAGGCCTAGAATTATGGAAAGAGGAAAAGAAAGGGAAGTACCTCCAGAGCTAAGGGCGCCGTGTTTGTAGCCTGATTGTGGAGCTAGTGGGGTTTTTGTAGCTGTGCTGCCAGTGGCTCCTTCTGGAGGCGTCTCAGGAAATGGCAACCCGTTCCAGTATCCTTGCCCGGGAAATCCCATGGACAGAGGAGCCTGGTGGGCTACCACCCAGGAGGTCACAAAGACTAAACAGCAGCAGTATCGGAAGTGGTAAGTCATTTTCTCTTAGCTGTGATTAGCAGTTGACCTGGATCTGGTCTATACTGTGGGAAAGAAGCCTGGTGAGAAGTGTGGAAAGGGCAACAGTGATGGCGGTGGGAGCTGCTTGGCTCTCTATGCAGGGTCAGTCAGACTGCAAGGCCACTGAGGGGTTACACTTTTTTCTTGTCCAGGCACCTCATCCAGTGTACTGCATAAGCCTAGACTTTTATCTGAGGGCACATTTTAAAATGTCTTACAGGGACTTCCCTGGCAGTCAAGTGGTTAAGACTTGGTGTTTCCACTGCAGGGGGCACAGGTTCCATCCCTGGTCAGGGAACTAGGATCCTGGATACACACGAACAGCCAAAGAATAAAAATTATATTAAAAAAGTCTTAGTAATAAGCATGTTCTAAAGATATGTAAAGCGGTATATAGTTCAATTTAAGCTCCAAATAGTTGGTGATTTCACTTTTTTTTGACAAATCTTATTACTTATTCCTATTCCTTATTGTATTTTAACCATGAATTTATTCTTCATGCCTCTTCTTCCTTTTCCATCTCATTTACTTCAGAAATGTATGTTGTTAGTAATGTGACTCTCAAGTCGTCTCTAATTTGTCAGGGGCTGCAGTCTTGGTTTCCCTTAACTAGAGGTAATAAATGAGACATGAAGATAAATGTAAGCTAAGAATATTTCTAATAAGGAATTTTTTTTTGTTTAACATGTTTTATTGGCCTTAATTAGAATGAAAAAGCAATCATAGTGCCACCTCTCACTTGGTGTCTCAGACAGTAAAGAATACGTCTGCTTCCCTGGTGGCTCAAATGGTAAAGAATCTGCCTGCAGTATGGGAGACCCAGGTTCAATCCCTGGGTTGGGAAGATGCCCTGGAGAAGGGAATGGCAACCCACTCCAGTACTGTTGCCTGGGAAACTCCATGGATGGAGGAGCCGGGCGGGCTGCAGTCCCTGGGGTCGCAGAGAGTCGGGCACGACTGAGCGGCTCTCGCTGTCACTGTCACTTCGTGGGTCTCTCACTCGTGTCCGCCTCTTCGTGACCCTGTGGACTGTAGCCCGCCAGGCTCCTCCATCCATGGAATTTTCCAGGCGAAAATACTGGAGTGGGTTGTCATTTCCTCCTCCAGGGATCTTCCTGACCCAGGGGTGGAAACGCAGGTCGATCTCTTGCCTCTCCTGTATTGGCAGGTGGATTCTTTACTATTAGTGCCACCTTAGCATATTTGTTCTTAATTTAGTTCTACTTATTAGAATTTCTCAAAGACTTGCTATACTTATTACATGGAAAGCCTCCATTGTCAGTTGAAATGCATCCTTTATAACCACATTCTTTTTATTTTGACTTCACATTTTACCATTTTAAAAATAATGAATGCCTTACCATTACCATGAAATGTAAAGATCCCAGTAAAATTTATTTTTCTCCTTTCCCCAAGAGAGAGCCGATCTCAGGTTCATTCTTTATTAATAACTAGACTTAAATCAGTTTAGTCTAATATTTATTCTTTTAAAGAAAATGTGGTGATTATTAATTTGATTTCTTTTCCCCAGTCCTTTAAAGCTATGACTAAATAATGGTACATTTTAACATAGATAGGTGCCATAATTTCAGATTTCTTCTTATTTTATAGTAACATTTACTAAAGAGACTGTTAGAATGTGAATTTGCATGTAAAGCACACAGAGAGAGCCTTATCTGTATCCAATTATGTGTAAGTGAAAGTCCTTACAACTTCAAACAAATGTAACATTCTTAATTTTTCCACTGTAACTTTAGTGTTTTAAGATTTTCTGATTGTTTTCCTATATATTTTTGTGGAGATGCTCAACTTTATAGTGCATTCACATTACTCATTACTGGAGTTTTTGATTTAGTAGGTCTTCGGGAGGGCTCGAGATTGGGCATTTTGATGAAGTTCCCAGGTTGCTGATGGCTGTTGGTAGTGGGGAACACAATTCAGAAATTGCTGAAGAGGGCTTCCCTGGTGGTGGTTAAGAATCTGCCTTGCGATGAAGGGGACAACAGTTTGACCCCTGGTCTGGGAAGATCTCACATGCCATAGAGCAACTAAGCCTGTGCGCCACAGAGCAACTAAGCCTGTGCACCACAGCTACTGAGCTTGTGCTCTGGAGCTCAGGAACTGCAACTGCTGAGCCTGAGGGTGCTGCAACTACTGAAGCCCAGGCACCACAACTATAGTGGAGTCGCCGCCTTGCCGCAACTAGAGAAAGCCCGCGAACCGTACCGCCCCTAGAGAAAGCCCGCGAACCGCAGCAAAGGCCCAGCACAGCCAAGAAGGAAATCAAGAACTTTTTAAAACGATGGGGTTAATTTATTTGATCCTCAGAAGAACCCAGTATGGTGTTGGGCAGATATAGAGAGGAACCTGAGACTTTCAGAAATTCATGATTTTCCCTGTGGCACATGATGAATTATTGGTTGATCAGAGATGAGAACCTGTGAAGACCTTTCAGTTGTCCTGCTCAAGTCAAGAGTTCAGTTCCCCCAAAATTCTCTCTTGATTTCACATGTTTGATATTTTTGATGCATTCTGTACAGAGCCATTTTTCTATGTAGATACACCCTCCTCTGGCATTCACTTTTTTTTTTTTAATTTTAATTTTAATTTTTTTTTCATTTTAAAATCTTTAATTCTTACATGTGTTCCCAAACATGAACCCCCCTCCCACCTCCCTCCCCATAACATCTCTGTGGGTCATCCCCATGCACCAGCCCCAAGCATGCTGTATCCTGCGTCAGACATAGACTGGCGATTCAATTCTTACATGATAGTATACATGATAGAATGCCATTCTCCCAAATCATCCCACCCTCTCCCTCTCCCTCTGAGTCCAAAAGTCCATTATACACAGCTGTGTCTTTTTTCCTGTCTTGCATACAGGGTCGTCATTGCCATCTATCTAAATTCCATATATATGTGTTAGTATACTGTATTGGTGTTTTTCTTTCTGGCTTACTTCACTTTTAATAAATACGTGTGTTATATGGTCTCCCCTTTGAAAGATATAACTGATTTTAATGTGTTAAGACGTTCTAAAAATGGCCAATTCCTTCTGTAGAAACAAAAGGCTTATATAACTTGTTAAGGCTTCCCTTTATCATGAGGAAAGATGTTGATACTTTTTATCCACTAGCCTAGTGCTCTGGTATTTTTTCACTCTAATTTGTGGTGATGGTTTTAAGCAGAACCATTATTTGTGGATGCAGGGAATGAGGATGGAACATGAATGATCCAGGCAAGGAATCTTAAAAGTCGTGACTCTTGTGTGTAAGACATTGGCAATCAGAATGAACTGTGATGTGTGCTTTCTCTCCCTTCCCCACAGTTTCTCCCTGAACTGGTTCAGGGTCCTTAGCATATGTTTGTGGAGTGATCAGTCAAACCTAGTGCCACCCAGTGTTCAGAGCTTACCTTTTGAGTGTTGCCTAGTGATCTTTTCTAATATTATGAAGAAAATGTTGGTGTACTTTCTGAGACTAGTTTTTCTAGTGCCTGCTTTCTCTGTTCTCTTGCTTCCCTCCTTTTGTTCTATTTTGATCTTGGACCTGTGTCGTCCAAACAAGAAAGGGAGAAAAGTAGTGGCGGGAGAACAGGTTGAAAATCCTGACCCAATGATCTTCATTATTATTAATTATTTTGTTTTTGTTGTCTTCTTCACTGTAGGACAAAGGAAGCCTTGATATGTTTAACTTAGTCTTGCTGAGTATTAATTAAAAAAAAATTCTCCGTGCTTTCAAACCTGAATCTCACTCTGTGCTTCAATTGCTCCTCTCCTGTCCCTGCTCTTTATAAAGCTTGTATTAAGCCTTAATGTTTACCAGGCTATGTTTGGTGCTTATATATAGCATTTTACTTAATTCTCGCATCGGCCTTACAAGGCACACTTTTGAAGAAGTTGCTGATTAGGGCTTCCCTGGTGGCTTAGCTGGTAAAGAATCTGCCTGCAATGTGGGAGACCTGGGTTTGATCCCTGGGTTGGGAAGATCCCCTGGAGAAGGGAAAGTCTGCCCATTCCAGTATTCTGGCCTGGAGAATTCCATGGACTGTATAGAATGGGGTCACAAAGAGTCAGACATCGCTGAGTGACTTTCACTTTCACTTTGAAGAAGTAGAGTTGTAGTGGTTATGTTATGTGGCCAAGGTCTTGTACTCTGTATGTAGAAAAGCTGGGTCTTGAATTCAGGTCTTCTGGATGCTGCAGCTTATGCCTTTAAGGACTAGTTTATATAACTCCCCATGTGAGACCGTTACTCAGAGGAGAGTTGTATTTAATAATCTCATACAAGATTAATAATAATTTCATGCTTATTTTTTGTGGAGCTGAATTTATTTCAAGATTTAATTATCTAGATATCTTGAAATAAATTTGGCTCCACAAAAAATAAGATTCTGACTCCAAACTTGTCTCCATGTTTCCTCTTGTTTCTCAGTTAAAAAAAGAAATTCCTGTAGAGAGAAGGAAAGAATTATAGCATTCTCCAGAGAATTGTGCCTCTCCTAAGCACACACGATTGGCAGTATCTTGCCTTTGCTGTCCCTGGGAGTTTTTATTCTAGTCATTTGGTCTTTAAAGCAGCATGTGATGGAGTTTCAATGTGTCTTAAAGCCACAGAGTACTACTGTGATACAAACACCAATAAACTGCAGGGTGTGCATTAGGGTCTTCTCTTTATTTTTTCCCTTGAAATATTTGGCAGTTTTTGGAAAAAGGCAGCCACCCTAAGAGATTGAGTTGACACATTTACAGGGAGGCAATTGAGGATATCTCCCAAAGCCTATTCATTTAAAAATCCTTCCTTAGCCTCTCCTATATCTTTGAAAATATCATTTTCATCTTTCCTGTTTTTTCCTGTAGATACCTCTTCTTGTGTGAATGTGTTTTTTTTAAACAACATTTAAAATACAGAATTCAGATTAAAATCAGTGTTTAGTGAATCTTTATTTTTAATGGTAACTCTGTACCAAAACCACAACTAACCATATGTCTTCCTTCCCTCTCTCCTTTTTTCCTCTCTCCATCCCTCACTCCCTCCCTTCTTCCTTTTGTTTCTGCCCTGCTTTCCTTTCTTTCATCATTGCTTCAATATAGGATAACTGGTGTTGATTCTTGGACTTTTCCCTTACTAACTGAGTACGCTTGAGAAAATCCATTCATTCCTTTGAGCTTCAGCTTCTTTATCTGTGAAAAGGTGATGGTAACGTCTGTCTAGATGTTTGTGAGACTTGGGTGACATAGTGTACAGCACACAAGAAAGTGCCTCTCTGCCGTGTCTGGCTGGTAGAAACGCCATTTCTCTTCTCAGAAAATAAGTTTACCTTCTGGAAAATGATGATAAAATCAAAGCACAATGGCTAAAGTATCACAGAGGTTAAACGAACAGATCTTAGGCAGTCCTTATCTAACTGAAATATTAGTAACCTGTGGCCCTTTAAAAAACTGAAACACCAAGGCGGGAAAGCAGGGTGGATGGGATGCATTGAGAGATTGGGATTGACGTATATACATTATTGATACTATGTATAAAATAGGTAACTAGCTGATGAGAACATACTGTACAGCTCAGGGAACCCTACTCAGTACTCTGTGGTGACCTAAATGGGAAAGAAATCCAAAAAAGAGGGGATATGTGTATACGTATAGCTGATTCACTTTGCTGTATAGTAAAAACTGACTCAACATTGTAAAGCAACTATACTTCAATAGAAACTAATTTTAATATACAAACAAAAAACTTTTAAAAAGTAGAGTTACTGCAGAGTTTCCATTTGGAGTGCTGAGAAAGTCTTGGAATTAGTGGTAATGCTTACACAGCATAGTGAATTTAATTAATGCCACTGAATTAAATACTTAGGAATGGTTAAATGGCGAATTTTGTCATTCAAAAAGAAGTCAGTTAGGTGGATATTCACAATGTTCCTTGGGGTGTTATCCAGGAAAAGGAAAGCTGAAGTTAGGACCATGCTGCACAGATCCTGTGCAGAGCAGAACCTGTTTGTACAGTTCAGTCCAGAGATAGTAAGCTCCACCAGGGCAGGAATCTGCTCTCTTGTTCAGTGCTTTGCCAGCACCTGCTGAATGAATGGATAGCCTTTTATCATCCAACATTCTATGTATGCAACTTGCTGTCTAGCCCAACCAACGAGGTTCTCTCTGTCGTGCATTGTCTTTGGGCTGTTTTATAGCTCTGTAATATTATAGACATCAGATAGTAAAGCAAATGATCTTGTCTATGAAAAGCTAATTGTGATCAGTGAATGCAATAGATTATTACCCTTTGTATAGTGATCAGTTTTTCCAATTTTGCCTACTTTAGCTTATTTCCAAATAAGTACTACTGATGCTTATATATTTGTTTGCTCTTGTGATTCTCTTTTGAATAGATTATACCATCTCACTGGTTCCTCAATTAATGAATTTAATGAAAGTTTTACACTTTTTTCAGATTTATGATTTTAACTTAAAAATTACTCCTTAACAGCACAATAGAAGAACACAATTCTGAGAATTAATGGATCTATTTATGTCACTTTTAATAAGGCACTCAAGTCACTGATCAGTGATTTTCTTATTTAAAAAAAAAATGAGGTTGACTTAAATTGTCTCTGGTCTATGATTCCCCATTTTGTACTTTTATAATTTTATATTCTGTAAGTCTAAATACAGTGTCCTACGTTTGGTAATATCTAGGTCAATGGTCATAAAACCAAGGAAGTTAAGTATCTTACTTATGTAAAAATTTCAAGAGTAGTTCTTTATAGTGTTTTTAGCACACATGTACACGTAAATTAGTGTTAAAGATATTTTATCTGGTTGTCGATGTTCCTCATGGAGGAAATATAATACTTATGTTGCTATCGACAGTTTTCAGTAGTGAGTGAGCTAAGGGTGAGCATCTGACAGCCTACTTTTTAATAAAGAGAAACATTTGTTTGACTGTAGAAATGATATCTTGGCTTATAGCAGCATTTATGGATAATTGTAGGTGTTATTGCAGTCAGTGTCATTTTTAAACCATTATTATGTTCAAAAGAGCATTTCTGAGGCACAGAGCATTGCATTATGCCATATATAATAAATATATTTAAAATTTCATTCCTGCTGTCTGGAAAGTCACTAAGAAACATTGGTAGAGTAGGTATGTCTTACTTCAGGTTACTGTAACAGAATACCACAAATTGGGTGGCTTAAACAATAGAAATTAATTTTCTGCCAGTTCTGGAGCCTAGAAGTCCATGATCAAGGCTCTGGCTGATTTGATTTTTGGTGAGGACTGTTTCTGGCTTTCAGATGGCTGCCTTCTTGCTATGTCTTCATGTGGCCTTTTCTTTGTGGGTACTTGTGGTGAAATAGGGCAAGCTCTTTGATGTCTCCTCTTAAAAGGACACTAATTTTATTGGCTCAGGGCCCCATCCTTATGACCTCTTAGGTGCTTCCTTAGAGACATCTTCTATAAATATAGACACATTGTGAGTCAAGGCTGCAGCATATTTCTTCTGCAGGGCCACAGATATGCAGGCCATAACAAGGTGTGATACTTTTAGAAGCAGAAATTACACATCTAAGGTACAGATTGGGGATGACAGGAAGTACTGTCCTCCAGAGATGGCCAGGTCACTGAGCATTGATGAGTCTGATGCTGCAAATGTGTGTGCTGACTTGGAAACTGTTAGTTATATTGACCTATTATGGCTCATCTGTTTTTTCAACTATTACTGTCCAAGTATTTCCCCGTAGAAGAAAAGGGTGATGCACTTGCTTATCTTTTATATTTAATGTAAAAACTGAGGACTCTGGGTGTCAAGGTATGCCTTCAGGTTTTTTCAGCATTTGTAACAATATCTTGGAAAGGACAAGAAGTTTCTTTGATTGCATTCATCTCGCTTCTAGTTTTCCACCTAACTGCCTCTGGTGGTTTGATGTAATGGGGATGCTGCCTGTTAGGGCATAATAAAGCATGATCCTTCTTGGATCTCGGGGTGGCTTACTTGGTTTAAAATAATCTAGTATGTGTGTAGATAGAGTTATTTCAAGTCATCTGGCTTTACTTCCATGCCTAATGTCTTTTCTCATCATTTATTAAAGCTCGCCTTTTGGACTTTCATATATGTCATATTAGTACCTTGTAAGTCCTTCTAGTAATACCTTTCTATTATTAAAGTGTAAACATTGTTGTTTCTACCCCATTTGCTTTTCCCTCTCTGCCATTTTTATAGGGTTCTTTAACCTGCTAATGTTCCAGGATATTAATTTGAAACAGCCAGCCAAATAGTAGAAATTGCTTTTCTTAGGATGAACTGACCTCCTTTTAACTTGGTTCCTTTTCAGATTCAGTTTGGAAAGTTAACTTTTCATAATCTTCTGAGCTGGTACTTGACTTCCCTGATGCTTGAAATTTGGCAGCCTTATTATTCTCAAGACTTTATACCAAGAGTACACACTATTTTATTTTTTCTGAACACTCTCCCCTGGCTCAGTCAGAAATTTGATGCATATATTTGTTTGTTTATTCTTTGTATGCATTTTCTCTAATTTATTCACCTTGCTTCTTCCTAACTTTATTGTGTCATTAAGGGGTTTAGCTAGGACATTTCTGGCTTTTGTCTCTTAAGCTAACCTTCTCATATTTAGCTACATGGGTAGAGCTGTCAGATTAAATGATGTCTAATGGACTATATTTGAGTTTGTGCTTGAAAATAATTTCAAGACTTGTTTGATGTTTTCTCCTTTGTTTCTGATTATTCCTGAAGTTCATAAGTTTATTCTATCTGAAAAATACTGTTGTTTTGAATACTGGCTCTTTAGCATGGAAGTTTCTTTGATTGTCCTGGACTTGTACAAGTTTCTAATACTTTTGTTGATGGCTTTTCTCTTACATTAAGGATATGCTTGGTCTTTATATTAACCTGTTCTTTGGTTCTAGAGTCTAGCTTCCAGAAAGCAACATAGTCAGTTTGAACGGACTTTAGACCAAAGCCAAAAATATCATTAAAGGGTTGAAAAAGCTAAAGGGACTAAGATTATTTAACCTCCTAAAGGTAAGGTAAGGCTGTGGAGATGTTTAGGTTTGTGCTTTTTGAAAAGATCCTTGTGTTCCTTCTGCAACCATGCCCACCTGCACTTAGGGGCTTATGTAGAGTGCCTTTTCAACCTTGGTGGTGATTGTGCTTCAATATCACATTTAAGCGGGCTTCCCTGGTGGTGCTAGTGGTCAAGAACCCACCTGCCAACGCAGGAGACATAAGGGATGTGGGTTTGATCCCTGGGTCGAGAAGATTCCCTGGAGGAGGGCATGACAACCCACTCCAGTATTCTTGGCCTGGAGAATCCCATGGACAGAGGAGCCTGGTGGAGTATGGTCCATGAAGTCACAAAGAGTCAGACATGATTGAAGTGCTTAACATACACATACACACATCACATATAAGAATTAAGGGCTATTTCTTCTTCTAGGAAGGATTTAGGTTTGATTCATGGAAGGTATCCTTCCAGTCACATTCAGTAGTGGAAAGAACCACTGGGAGATGGTCATTGTGGAATCAAATATTACTCTCTGGATGAGGTGGACTAAGGGTGAAGACGTTTGGACTTTGGTGGAGTCCTTCAAATATGGGATTCTAATCTGATCAAGATGGTTGCTTTTGTGTTATTTTTGCGTTTGTGACTGGAAGCCCTCCTTCTGGTAGAAAACAATGAGATGCATCACCTGGTTCCTCAAATCCCTCTCTTGGGTAAGAGTGAGCAGTGCCAGGTAGGTGGTAGCACCATGCTATCCCAGGAGGACTGCTGGATGAGGACGGAGCTTTGCAAATGGTTGGCTTCCTGATGATGCAGAGCCTGTGCCTTCATCACTTCAGGCCTCATCTTTCTATTTTTACTGGTTAGGAGTTTGAGTAGAAGAGTTCTAAGGTCCCCTTCAGCTCAGTCTTATTGGTGACAGTGGGAGGGACATTATAATTGTAGAGGGAATGAGGGTAAAATAGGGGAGATGAGTGATAGAGGACCCAAGAGAGAGCAGGGGGAAGGCTATGATGGTGGGACGAAGAGGAAGGATGGAGATGCAAATACGAGGTGTGGGGGTTTTAACCTCAGTAAGGAACTGGTGAGAAGACAATGTTTACAGCCACTGATAATGGGTCCTTCCTAGCCTTGGAAGTTGATCTCTCTCTCGCTAATCTCTCTTTAGTTGGATTAACTGGGCAGGATTTATTCAAGTTTTTCTTTCTGTTTACTTCATAGTTAGGTTAAAGTTGTGTTCTTTCTTCGACGATTTCAAAGAATTTATTTTTCAAAAATGCTCCTGCAAAATAAACTCTGTGAAATGGATAAATGAAGGTACAAGGTTGCTAAACAATTTATTCTGGAAATAAATATGCTGGTGTTAGAATCCAGTTTTTCAGCTCTCTCTGTTAGGCTTTCTGTTGTGTGTAGGTATCTGAAGGACATGCTACTTAGACAACTGGTGCTTGGCATACAAGTAGCTGAAGTAATACCATGTCTCAAAGATGGAAGCCTTGCATCCCCTTTCATATTGGAGAATGGATCCCAAACTAGACCACCCTAGTCTATGTACTTGTTTCATAACTCAGTAACTTGAGTTCTGCCTCTTATAAATAAAATTATACAAATTAAGAAAATATCCATACACGTGGGGAACAGAAATTCTGAGATTTCCTGTGTTTCTGTGTAGAGAGGATCTTTGGTTGCCCAAAGTGCCATTCATGAATTGATACATAATTCCTAGCATTCTTGAATTTCCCAAGTCCTGTATGTGGCAAATAAGATGTCAGGCATATTACTGTTCCTGAGCCGTCTCGGCTTTGGAGGGTGGAAAGGTGGGATGCTTTTCATTAATTTTGTACGTAGACTTTTTATATCACAGCTGCATATAATTTCAAGGTCACCTCTCCCTTCCGCTGGACTGGAGACTAGGCTGTCTGTCTGAAGGAAAAATATAGGAGAGACATTTTCCTCCACTGTGGTCACTTTTACTGTAGTGTGTTCTTGGTGAGCCCTCCATTTGCCTTGCTCTCGTGAGACACTGTTCTGCACAGTCGTTCCTCTGAGTGGAATGGAACCTCTAGGAGGAGAATGAGTTCTCTGTGCACAAGAGCATTTGTTTGCACACCATGTCAGCCTCCAGTTTCTACTGCTTCTCAAGGATGGAAATGCATGTGGAGAGAGAGATGATAGTAATCACCATAGTTTAAGTGATCACTTTATTTCTCAGAAAAAAAAATACAAGCCATATGATGTACATTCTATAGTAGAATATGTCATTTCCATGGTATTTGGTTGCTTTTCCCACATCTCTTTATGGCTTCTTATATCACAGACTCTGTTTATATCACTTTTGAGGAGTGTTTGCAAAAGGAAGCATCTCTTGCTGGAAACTAGTGGCAGTCAGTTCTCTCTATCCAGGGGTTCTTATGTGCGGATTCTGCATCCACAAATTTAACTGAGGATCAATTTTTTTTTTTTTAAATTCTAGGAAGTTCCAAAAAGCAAAACTATAGTTTTCTGCTTGCCAGCAACTACCTACATAAATTTACATTGTACCAGGTATAATAAGGGACTTCCCTGGTGGCTCAGAGGTTAAAGCATCCACCTGTAATGTGGGACGCCTGGTTCGATCCCTGGATTGGGAAGATCCCCTGAAGGAGGGCATTCTCCAGTATTCTTGCCTGGAGAATCCCCATGGACAGAGGAGCCTGGCGGGCTACAGTCCATGGGGTCACAAAGAGTCGGGCATGACTGAGCAACTAAGCACAGCACAGTGCAGGAATTATAAGTAATCTAGAGATGACTTAAATTGTTCTGGAGGGGACTTCCCTGGTGGTCCAGTGGTTATGACTCGATCTCTGGTCAGGGAACTGAGGTCCCACATGCTTTAGAGCAACTAAGCCCACACGTCACAGCTAGAGAGTCCATGCACTGCAAGGAAGATCCTGCATGCTGCAACTAGGACCCAACACAGCAAAATAAATTAATATTAAAACGTAAATTGTAGCACAATGTGTAAATATGTAGGCTATATGCAAATATTACTCCATTTAATATAAGGGACTTGAGCATCCTTGGATTTTAGTTTAAGGGGTTCCTGGAAGCCGACTCCCACAGATACCAGGGACAGCTGTGTAGTGACTGCTACCCATTCTCTTCTGCCCTTTGAGTTTCTGAAATCAGGTGGCAAGCATTTGCATCATGCCTCTGAGAGAAAGGTGTTAGATATTTAATATTCTTAAAGATGCAGAATTTTTTAACTTTCTTATTTGGAGATATTCAAATTAAGGGGAAAAAAAATCTGCTTGCTGAAGAGGCCTTAAGGAGACAGATGTTCTCAAAGCAGATTATTATCTTTCTTTACTCCCACTCTTAGACATACTTAGATAACGGATAGTTTTAGATTTCTGACACAGATGTGGGGGATAGTCCCCTCAAGGGATTTTCAGAGCTGAAAGTTAAACCCTTATTGGTTCTTTTTGTAATGATATTAGGGAGTCAATCATTACTTTGAAAACTGACAAATAAAAGGAAAAAAGTTTTTAGCATGCTTCCCTTTACAAACTATACCTCGTATTTACCAAATAGTTGATGAAACTGTCTCTCTTTAGAGTGGTTTAGTCCTGCTAACAGAGGAAGGGGTCAGAAAGTCAGGATTTATTGTTTTGTAACCCCCGGTAAGTTGATGAATCCAAGTGATAAGTACCCCTTTTTTATGGACATCACAGAGAGGCACCTTGAGATTGTAGGTCTCCAGTACACAGCTTCTAAAGTGTTCTTGCCAAAATTTCAAACTGTAATCTGATCTGGCCTCTTTCTCTGACTACCCAGGGACTGGAAGTACAGAGGGCAGGGGAACAGACTGAATTAAATATCATGGAAATACAATTTTAATAATCTAGACTGGGCAGTTCTACAGGGTAAATGACTTTGTATCATTAGCTACAACAGCTAATGCAACAGAAAAAAAAAGAGATGGAGGGCTTCCCTGGTGGCTCAGTGGTAAAGAATCTGCCTGCCAGTTCGAGAGACACAGGTTCGATCCTTGGTTCGGGAGGATCCCACATGCCATTGAGCAGCTAAGCCTGTGCACCACCACTACTGAGCCTGTGCTCTGCAGCAAGGGAAGCCACCACAGTGAGAAGCCCGAGCTCCCCAAGTAGAGACTAGCCCCTGCCTGCTGCAACTAGAGAAAGCCCTTAAACGGCAATGAAGACCCAGTGTGGCCAATAAATAAATAAATAAGATTGTTTTGTAAAAAAGAGATGGAGGGGAAATCTATAGATTAAAAGAATTTATGGGATATGTCAATTCACGCTACTGTCTAGACATCTTTTGGTTACAATTATATACAAACTGGGCTTCCCTGGTGGCTCAGAGGTTAAAGCGTCTGCCTGCAAGGTGGGAGACCCGGGTTCAATCCCTGGGTCAGGAAGATCCCCTGGAGAAGGAAATAGCAACCCACTCCAGTATTCTTGCCTGGAGAATCCCATGGATGGAGGAGCCTGGTAGGTTACAGTCCACAGGGTCGCAAAGAGTCAGACACGACTGAGCGACTTCACTTTCACGTTCATATACAAACTATAAAAGACTATAATGGGTGAACTGTGAACTTCCAGATGTTCAAGTTAGTTTTAGAAAAGGCAGAGGAACCAGAGATCAAATTACCAACATCTGCAGTATTCTTGCCTGGAGAATCCCAGGGACGGGGGAGCCTGGTGGGCTGCCATCTATGGGGTCGCACAGAGTCGGACACGACTGAAGTGACTTAGCAGCAGCAGCAGCAGCTGGATCATCAAAAAAGCAACAGAGTTCCAGAAAAACATCTATATCTGCTTTATTGACTATGCCAAAGCCTTTGACTGTGTGAATCACAATAAACTGTAGAAAATTCTGAAGGAGATGGGAATACTAGAGCACCTGACCTGCCTCTAGAGAAACCTATATGCAGGTCAGGAAGCAAAAGTTAGAACTGGACATGGAACAACAGACTGGTTCCAAATAGGAAAAGGAGTACATCAAGGCTGTATATTGTCACCCTGCTTATTTAATTTATATGCAGAGTACATCATGAGAAATGCAGGGCTGGAGGAAGCACAAACTAGAATCTAGATTGCTGGGAGAAATATCACTAAACTCAGATATGCAGATGACACCATCCTGATGGCAGAAAGTGAAGAAGAACTAAACAGCCTCTTGATAAAAGTGAAAGAGGAGAATGAAAAAGTTGGCTTAAAGCTCAACATTCAGAAAACGAAGATCATGGCATCCGGTCCCATCACTTCATGGGAAATAGATGGGGAAACAGTGGCTGACTATTTTTCTGGGCTCCAAAATCAGTGCAGATGGTGATTGCAGCCATGAAATTAAAGGATGCTTACTCCTTGGAAGGAAAATTATGACCAACTTAGACAGCATATTAAAAAACAGAGACATTATTTTGCCAACAAAGTTCTGTCTAGTCAAGGCTATGGTTTTTTCCAGTGGTCATGTATGGATGCAAGAGTTCGACTATAAAGAAAGTTGAGCACCGAAGAATTGATGCTTTTGAACTGTGGTGTTGGAGAAGACTCTTGAGAGTCCCTTGGACTGCAAGGAGGTCCAACCAGTCCATCCTAAAGGAGATCAGTCCTGGGTGTTCATTGGAAGGACTGATGCTGAAGCTGAAACTCCAATACTTCGGCCACCTCATGCGAAGAGTTGACTCATTTGAAAGGACCCTGATGCTGGGAAAGATTGAGGGCAGGAGGAGAAGGGGACGACAGAGGATGAGATGGTTGGATGGCATCACCGCCTCTATGGACATGGGTTTGGGTGGACTCTGGGAGTTGGTGATGGACAGGGAGGCCTGGAGTGCTGTGGTTCATGGGGTCACAAAGAGTCGGACACGACTGAGTGGCTGAACTGAACTGAATAATGGATAAAAGGTATAGTGCCTGAATGATATTAAGGAATTCTTATTAATATACTTAAGGGATTTTACATTGAAATTTTAGAAATGAAGCCTCTAATTATTTTAAAAAATATTTATATATTTATTTGGCCCTTAGTTGTATCACATGGAATCCTTTGTTGTGGTGTACAGGCTCTCTAGTTGCTGTGTGTGGGCTCAGCAGTTGTGATTGGTGGGCCCAGCTGCCCTGTGGCATGTGGAATCCTAGTTTCCCAACCAGGGATTGAAACTGTATTCCCTGCATTGCAAGACAGACTCTCAACCCACTGGACCACCAGAGAGTCCCAAACCCTATAAACATTGCCGCATAAAATGATATGATATTTGAAACTGGCTTCAAAATAATACAGGAGAGCTAATGACACAAGGTGTAAATGAAAAAAATTGGTCAATATTATTGAAGCTGAATCTGGGTATGTGAGCTATTCTCTCTACTTCTGCATATGTTTGAAATAATCTGTCATAGAATTTTTTTTTTTTTTTAAGAATCTTATGTCAAGATATGTAGTAAGGCTTTGGGAATAATGGAAAAGAAGTTGGGAGAGAAGAAAAAGAGATATAAAGTGTTTAGCATGATACTTGGTATGTTTTATATATTGAATTGTATTGGCTATAATTATTTCTAAGCCATGCATGCATCCATTCATTTATCCAATTACTCTGTTGCTTATTTCAATAATAATTTATTGAGTGTATATGATATGGCAAGCATCAAAACACTTCTGTAAATCAAGTAAAAATAGAGCCCATCATACCCCAGTGGTATTTTTGGCCTGCTCATTCACAGAGTTTCTGAACTGTATGTGAATAGCTTCCAGACTAGAGGATTTTAAACAGCACTGTGTCGTGTCATGCCTGGCTTCATTCAAGTTTAGTGTTTAATATTCTTCTCAGGGTCGCTCTAACTAACCATATGCTGGGTCTTTGCCTTCCTCTTGAATCATCCAGCTCTTAAAGGTCACAAGTGCCACCTCTGTGACTCCAGAAGGACCATCTCTGATTCCTGGCCTGGTTCATCCAGTGCCTGCCCATTGAACAGGCAGCTCCAGATTTATAGTTGAAATCCTATGGGAAAGCTCCCTCCCCTTGCCATTTCACCTTTAGAACTGTTGTTACACTCTGGAAGATTTTCCAATTACTACATCTAATTACAAGGAAGAATAAATTACTGAAGCAAGTTAAATTATCATGTGTGTCATAACAGTAATTAACATTCAAATAGGAAGCTGCTCCCAATAAACATCTGAAAATAGAGGCAGCACCCCTTTTGAAAGAAGGAAGCTAGAGGGTCTGAAACCTGGAGTAAGGATGGTCTGGGAGGGTTGTTAGATTGTGCCTGTGTGCTAAGTAGCTTTAGTCATGTCTGACTCTTTGCAACGCTATGTAGACCATAGCCTACCAGGCTTCTCTGTCCATGGGGTTCTCTAGGCAAGAACACTGGAATGGGTTGCCATGCCCTCTTTCAGGGGATCTTCTAGACCCAGGGATCGAACCTGCGTCTCTTATGTCTCCTGCATTGGCGGGTGGACTCTTTACCACTAGAACCTCCTGGGAAGCCCGATGTTTAGAATAATCTATCTGGATAAGATTGATGCAGTTGGAGAGATTGATTTTTTAATTGTTCCTGTTTTAATCTAAATTCTTAGAAACATCAACTTGTCTCTGCATTTCTCACTATCTACTTTGTTCTCATGACCATACATATTTTCTTACCTCTTTTTTTCTCCATATTTCACATAGGACTGGACACCAGTCTGCTCATAGGACATTTCATGTGCTAGGCATTGCTTGGAGAGCAACTCATAGCCTTCTCAGAATCTACTTTTCAACAAGTCCCTGTGCATTCCTTAACCTTTTCGGTGCTCTTCTGCCATGAAAATGCTTATTCTTCTCCCGAGTGGTCTCTTGACTTGATATTGTGTTTTTGAGCTCTGTTTTAGGGTGAACATACTTTTCTTGCTCAGTATATCGCCTAGCCTAGCGTTACTGCATCTAGTATTTAGAAATTCTTAATGGCAGTACAAAAATTAAAAACTCCAAGAGTTTAGGAGGAATCTCTTTTATTGTTTGTTTGTTTTAAATTTAATTGGAGGCTAATTACAGTATTGTGGTGGTTTTTGCTATACATTCACATGAATCAGCCATGGGTGTTCATGTGTTCCCCATCCTGACCCTCCCTCCCACCTCCCTCCCCTTCCCATCCCTCAGGGTCATCCCAGTTCTCCGGCCCTGAGCACCCTGTCTCATGCATCGAACCTGGACGGGGGTTCATGCATAGAACCTGCTGATCTATTTTACATATGATAATATACATGTTTCAATGCTATTCTCTCAAATCATCCCACCCTTGCCTTCTCCCATAGAGTCCAAAGTCTGTTCTTTACATCTGTGTCTCTTTTGCTGTCTCACATATAGGGTCATCGTTGCCATCTTTCTAAATTCCATATATATGTGTTAATATACTGTATTGGTGTTTTTCTTTCTGACTTACTTTGCTCTGTATAATAGGCTCCAGTTTCATCCACCTCATTAGAACTGATTCAAATGCATTCTTTTTAATAGCTGAGTAACATTCCATTGTGTATATGTACCACAAGGAGGAATCTCTTTTAAATTATGCGGTAGTGGCATACAGGACTAGTACTAACGGGTCTGTAGCTGCTTTTAACCTCATTTGGTGAGTAGTGTGTAGGCAGTTAAAACTCAGCAAGGTTTGGGAAGATCATTTTAGTCTGCTGTTAGTATTTGGGATTATGAATTGTTTTTATTTATTTAGTAGACTACTAACCTGCCTAGAAGGGCTTCCCTGGTGGCTCAGACAGTAAAGCGTCTGCCTGCAATGTGGGAGACCCGGGTTCGATTCCTGGGTCGGGAAGATCCCCTGAAGAAGGAAATGGCAATCCACTCCAGCACTCTTGCCTGGAAAATCCCATGGATGGAGGAACCTGATAGGCTATAGTCCATGGAGTCGCAAAGAGTCGGACACGACTGAGCGACTTAAATGGTAAAAATAAATTAAACTTGTCTAGAATTTATTTAGAAAATCGACACTATAACTCTACCTTGGATAATAATGAATGGTTATGATTTTTGTTCATGTTCTTTGAAATTTATAAATTCTTAAATGATGTAAGGATAGTGAACAGTAGAATCTAATTTAAGAAAGCAGTGGTCTTAATATCATAAATAGGTATCTCTGGTGTTATGAAAGGTTTGACTAAGTCATGGAGATAAGCAGAGATCTTTTTACCCTCAGGCCAAATATGAATCACAATGGTTCCTACAATAAGCAAATTATAAGCCTGACAAAAATTTCGAAATTTCTCTTCCTTTTGCCCTATTTTTAAATCGAAATATTATGTATTTCTACCAATTTTAGTTAAAGTCTGTAATTTGGGGATTCATACAGTATGTTTGTCTGTTCTTTATTTTTCTCCTTTTTTTAAAAAATTGAAGGTGTGAAAGTGTTAGTCGCTTAGTCATGTCCATCTCTTGTGACCCCATGGACAGTAAGTAGCCTACCAGGCTCCTCTGTCCATGGGATTCTCCGGGCAAGAATACTGGAGTAGATTTGCATTTTCTATTCCAGGGGATATTCTGGACCCATGGATCGAACCCAGGTCCCCTGCACTGCAGGCAGATTCTTTACCAACTGACCCAATAGGGAATAGTTTATTTACAATGTTGTATTAGTTTCAAATGTACGCCAAAGTGATTTCATTATACACACACACACAAACACATACACATATATTCTTTTTCAGATTCTTTGCCATATAGGTTATTACAAGATATTGAATGTATCAGTAGTTGTTCTCTGTGCTGTGAGACAAGTCCATGTATGTGTTATTTTAGGTCAGGAGTGGCTAACGTCACCACCTAAGGGAAGAGCCAGCATTTACCAGCATCACTGACAAAAGTCCAATATAAGTATTATTCTCATTGTTGCTGATTTTAGGCCATTTTATTCCTGTTGCTGATTTTAGGCCATGTATGTCATTTCTGTTTTAAATAACAAAAAATTACTTTTTGGTCACAGTATCAGTTCAGTTTTAAATGCTTTCTTTTTTTTTTTTCTTTTTTTTTTATGTTTTCTCTATCTGCCAAGGTCTCTGAAAAGCCAAATATGGCCCCAAGTTTTGGTTCCCTTTTTGGATTTGGATGACAATGGGAGGATTTAGGAATGACTGATGAGCTGGAACTCATCAGTGGTTGAGGGAGGCTAATTTTGTTTACTGATCTCCAATTTTGCAACTCTGCACTTGTTTCTGAGACTAAGTGTTGTGTTAAAAGATAAGAATTATTTTGTGGTCACTGGTAATGGAGTTTTTGCTGGGGCCTGGAGGAGGCAACTGAAAGGAAAGGAGGATGTTGGAATGGAATAAAAAAGCTCCTGAGTGACTTTGTGTAACATTAGCTTAGACTAGAAGACTTGTTCCCCATTCTCTTGCTGCTCTTGAATAAATAAATACCTATTCTAAACCATGGAAGATGTAGTAACTTGGGTCAATGTAAATTGCTTTTCATGAGGAATGTATTTAAGATGGAAACTCCTTTGAATAAATTACAGATTTGAAAGAGGTTTCTATTCTCTTTTATCCAGCATAATATATATCAAATTTGTGGCTAATTTACACGTTTCATTTACAATGTATTTGAAAGCCCTCCTCAGTGAATAGTTGGTAATTAGATGATTGACATATTCTAGCACTTGACAGTCATACACACCAGTAAATTGTCCTCTATTTTTCAAGAGTATCTCCAACAAATATTTGAAACTTCCCCTAGCAATTGCTGTTGAGCAAAATTATAGGGGACTGACGGATACTGTATTTCCATAAATGGAATGAATGCTCATGTTGTAACACCCCGTCTTCCCGGATGGTTTATGAAGTATTTTCAGATCTGTGATGGAACGAGTGGTTCAACTTGAGTAGGCAGATATGAATCTTTCGTGTTTTAATTCTTAGGTAGTGAAGGAACTGTAGAGTTTAGGGTACCTCTAAATGTAAAAGTTACTTATAGAAAAAAACCTAACCTTTTTTGTTTGTTTGTTTGTTTTTTAATACATGAATAATTGTTATTCTAAATTTCAAAGATTAGAGCAGTTATTTTGTTGAAGGCTTCCCTTGTGATTTAGTGGTAAAGAATCTGCCTGCCAAAGCAGGAAACATGGGTTCCATCCCCAGGTAAGGAAGATCCCCTGGAGAAGAAAAGGGCAACCCACTCCAGTATTCTTGCCTGGAGAATCTCATGGACAGAGGAGCCTGGAGGGCTTCAGTCCATGGGGTCACAAAGAGTTGGACACTACTTAGTGACTAAACAACAGCAAAAGCTTATCTCAGGGCTGCTTTTTCTTTTATCTCCCATAACAAGTGGAAAATACTGTGTTTATTGTCATAATTCATATTGAAATTCAGCTTTAATTTTTGGTGCAACAGAGGGATCGTTACCATTTCACAAAATACCATTATATAAGAGATAGAGAAGAAAGTTTGGCATCCTGCAGTCCATGGGGTCGCAAAGAGTCAGACTTAACTTAGCAACTGAACAACAAAAACAGAATTTCGTACTCAAGCATGATTTTATAAATGAAACGAATGCTTGTGTCTGTATCGCCAGTGTCACTTCTGCATGGATTAAATGACTTCCTGCGTGTGTGCTGAGTTGCTTTCGTCATGTCTGACTCTTTGCGACCCTAAGACTGTAGCCTGCTAGGCTCCTCTGTTCATGTCATTCTCTAGGCAAGACTACTGGAGTGGGTTGCCATGCCCTCCTGCAGGGGATCTTCCTGACCCAGGGATCGAACCCACATCTCTTCTGTCTCCTGCATTGGCAGGTGGGTTCTTCACCACCAGCACCACCTGGGGAGCCCACATGATTCTTTCATCATACTTATATTTTTTCCCTTGAGTACTCTTTATTTAAATTGAGTTATAATTCATGAACAGTAACAGATACAGACCTAGATATAATTCGGTGATACCTGAATATTGATATGTAGGTATTCATGTAACACACACATTCATGTACTCCCATCAGTATGTAAAGCATTTTCATGATTGTCAGTTCAGTTCAGTCGCTCAGTCGTGTCCAACTCTTTGCAACCCCATGAATCGCAGCACACCAGGCCTCCCTGTCCATCACCAACTCCTGGAGTTCACTCAGACTCACGTCCATTGAGTCAGTGATGCCATCCAGCCATCTCATCCTCTGTCGTCCCCTTCTCCTCCTGCCCCCAATCCCTCCCAGCATCAAAGTGTTTCCAATGAGTCAACTCTTCGCATGAGGTGGCCAAAGTACTGGAGTTTCAGCTTTAGCATCATTCCTTCCAAAGAAATGTCAGGGCTGATCTCCTTCAGAATGGACTGGTTGGATCTCCTTGCAGTCCAAGGGACTCTCAAGAGTCTTCTCCAGCACCACAGTTCAAAAGCATCAATTCTTCAGCGCTCAGTTTTCTTCACAGTCCAACTCTCACATCCATACGTGACCACTGGAAAAACCATAGCCTTGACTAGACGGACCTTAGTTGGCAATGTAATGTCTCTGCTTTTGAATATGCTATCTAGGTTGGTCATAACTTTTCTTCCAAGGAGTAAGTGTCTTTTAGTTTCATGGCTGCAATCAAATCACCATCTGCAGTGATTGTAGAAAGTATTATAATATTATAGTATTCCTGATTTTAAAATTAGCAGAGAACCTTGGAGTAATGATCAGAGAAAACTTCATTTCAGTTTATTAGGTGTTTACTAGAAGAAAGCATGATAGAAAAAGGCAGATGTATTAAATATTAATAACTTAATAGTTGGTTGAGGCTCTGTTCCATGCGTGAGTTATTTTAGCTCCTAGAGTAAATCCATTATTAATAAACAAATACTGTAAAATTTAAGCTATTTACAGGTGACTACACTCTCCTCCTCCCTCAAACTTTGTTATTGAAGTAAAATTATAGGCAAGGCAAATCAGGCAATTAAACTAAAAGAAAGGGATTGCAATATCAATTTCATATAAATGGAGTTTAAGATAAAAAAAATTTGATGGAATGAATTTTATCTCTTTCATAAAAGAAATAAATCTGGGTGGATGCCAGGACAGAAGGAGTTGGGGAGTTGGGTGAAATCCTTTAAAGGATTTAAGGGGCACAAACCTACTGTTATATAACAAATAAGCCATGGGTTGTAATATCCAGCATAAGGAATGTGGCCAATAATACGGTAATAACTTTGTATGGGGACAGATGGCTACTAGACATATGCAGTGTCAAATTGATGTATGCAGGTGTCAAATCATTATGCAGTACACCTGAAAAAATGTTGTATGTCAACTGTGTTTCCCACTGAAAGGAACTATACTGTTTATTCAGATTCAGTTATCATTGAGATATCTATTAAAATTGATTCTTTTTTGTGCCAGTGTTAATTCAGCCCTACCCATTCCCCGGGAACTAAGAAACTGTAATTATTGGACCAAAGTGGAAATCATAGTCATTCCCATGTCATGGCCATAGAAAATTTTCTGATTAAAAAAAAATATATTGGAGGGTGTTTTGGAAAATGCCATGTATTTTGCTTGCAGAAATCTCTGAGAAGTCTTGAATAGGGTAGTTAGAGGCCACAAATACCACAAGGAACGTACAAAAAAATACAAACTTTAAGAAATAATAGATTAATTAAAGAGACATACTACATTTGTAGATGACGGGCTAAGCATTATAAATATGGCGGTCTTTCCAAACTAAGTATTTTTGAGACATTTTTTCCAGATGATTATTTAGATTTTACATGGAAGAATCAATAGACAAGACAGTGTAATATACAGAGAAGTCACAAAAGAATTAGCCTATAAAAATGTGAAAAAATATTTAATCTTACTAATAATCAAAGAAAGACAAATAGGGAAATGCCATTTGGCAGGAATTAATAAGAAATGTTAATGCTGAAATGTTAGCAAGAACTTAAGTCACTTCCATGTTACTGCTATTGTTGTTTGCACTGATTTGTGATTGGTACAAAGCAAATTTAAAAGTGTTTATTAAGAGTGTAAAATTATTAATTCATAGTGAACCTATTTGGTGCAACTAGTAATTGTACTTTATTTTAATGGAAAAAAAGAAAAGGTCCAGCAATGTGAAGTGGTTAAATGAATTATAAGTGAAACTAAAAAGAAGTTACTTGAACCATTAATCATTTTTAATAATATGGGGAAATAACCATGGTACAATATTAATTGAACAATATGTATATATATATACAACATCATTCTGATATTTTGTAATCAGATGTATTTCTGGAGGGAAGAAATCATAATATGTAAATTCTCAATTTAGGATAACACAAAATAGTTAATTCTTGCCTATGATAACCAGGAACTATACCAAAAATATTCCTTTTCTTAACTTATAAATACCTAATAAACTGCAGTGTGGTTTTCTTTGATTGCTAGTCCATGGTTCTCTGCTAATTTTAAAATTCAGTTCAGTTCAGTTCAGTCACTCAGTCGCGTCTAACTCTTTGCGACCCCATGAATCGCAGCACGCCAGGCCTCCCTGTCCATCACCATCTCCCAGAGTTCACTCAGCATCTAGCCATCTCATCCTCTGTCGTCCCCTTCTCCTCCTGCCCCCAATCCCTCCCAGCATCAGAGTCTTTTCCAATGAGTCAACTCTTCACATGAGGTGGCCAAAGTACTGGAGTTTCAGCTTTAGCATCATTCCTTCCAAAGAAATGCCAGGGCTGATCTCCTTCAGAATGGACTGGTTGGATCTCCTTGCAGTCCAAGGGACTCTCAAGAGTCTTCTCCAACACCACAGTTCAAAAGCATCAATTCTTCAGCGCTCAGCCTTCTTCACAGTCCAACTCTCACATCCATACATGACTACTGGGAAAACCATAGCCTTGATTAGATGGACCTTAGTCGGCCAAGTAATGTCTCTGCTTTTGAATATAGTATCTAGGTTGGTCATAACTTTTCTTCCAAGGAGTAAGCGTCTTTTAATTTCATGGCTGCAGTCACCATCTGCAGTGATTTTGGAGCCCAAGAAAATAAAGTCTGACACTGTTTACACTGTTTCCCCATCTATTTCCCATGAAGTGATGGGACCGGATGCCATGATCTTCGTTTTCTGAATGTTGAGCTTTAAGCTAACTTTTTCGCTCTCCTCTTTCGCTTTCATCAAGAGGCTTTTTAGCTTCTCTTCACTTTCTGCCATAAGGGTGGTGTCATCTGCATATAAATTAAAATATTATAATACTGTATATGGTTATAGATATTCTTCATGTACTTATGGGGGCATGAGTCACATGAATGCCTATCGGTATTCAAATTAATCAGATTATATCTAAACCTATTCATGCAATTCTTTGCAAATTATAACTAAATTGAAAAAACAGTGTTAGAGGGAAAAGTATAACATGTATGTTAGTTCAGTTCTGTCGCTCAGTCGTGTCCGACTCTTCGCGACCTCATAAACCGCAGCACGCCAGGCCTCCCTGTTCATCACCATCTCCCGGAGTTCACTCAGACTCACGTCCATCGAGTCCGTGATGCCATCCAGCCATCTCATCCTCCGTCGTCCCCTTCTCCTCCTGCCCCCAATCCCTCCCAGCATCAGAATTTTTTCCAGTGAGTCAACTCTTCTCATGAGGTGGCCAAAGTACTGGAGTTTCAGCTTTAGCATCATTCCTTCCAAAGAAATCCCAGGATGTTATGGGGAGGGAGGTGGGAGGGGGGTTCATGTTTGGGAACACATGTAAGAATTAAAGATTTTAAAATTAAAAAAAATAAAAAAAAATAATTAAAAAAAAAATAAAATAAAAAAAAAAAAAAAAAAAAAAAAGAAATCCCAGGGCTGATCTCCTTCAGAATGGACTGGTTGGATCTCCTTGCAGTCCAAGGGACTCTCAAGAGTCTTCTCCAACACCACAGTTCAAAAGCATCAATTCTTGGGCGCTCAGCCTTCTTCACAGTCCAACTCTCACATCCATACATGACCACAGGAAAAACCATTTATGTATGTAATATATATTATAGTATGTAGTATATATAGAGTCCCTTTCTTTTTTCTTTGTATTATTCTCTTATTCAGAGAGGGCAGTGGCAACCCATTCCAGTGTTCTTGCCTAGAGAATCCCAGGGACAGGGGGAGCCTGGTGGGCTGCCGTCTATGGGGTCGCACAGAGTCGGACATGACTGAAGCGACTTAGCAGCAGCTGCAGCATTCTGTGATTTCTGTACTTTCTATAATGGTTAGAAAATGAAAAAACAGGCAGCATCCAGAATTAAGCTGCAGGAAATTCTGATTGTCACCAAATTTGAAAAATCATTTCCATAATTTGGGAAAGATGAGTTTATTAGTTACATTTTGGACCTAAGCTTCTTGCCATATTTGTGGAGTTGGAACTCAAACCTGGGACCGCCCGTGCATTGTGTATGCATTACATTATTCTGCCTCTTAATTGTTCTTTAACTGTGATCTGGGACAAGCAAGAACATTTTGATGACTAATCCAGGACTTATTTTTATTTGCTTTCCCAAGAACATAATTTTTCTTTTTTACAGTAAGTTTACTTTTAAGCTTGCCCATTTCATGTATCATATAATTAGAGGTTTTTCAGAGAAAGTTTTTTGCTCTGTAACAGACCTTCACTAATTTCCCTTCTCTCTACTTTGTAAATTATATTTTGGCATTTTACCTTTTCGTTTACTGATTTGTTTCCTTCCTTTTGATTTACTAATTTTTGACCACCCCTTCCATCTTATTCATTTGTTCCAGTATTGAGAATAAACTTGAATTTGAAATGGCAACCCACTCCAGTATTCTTGCCTGGAAAATCCCATGGATGGAGGAGCTTGGTGGGCTACAGTCCATGGGTTGCAAAGAGTCGGACATGACTGAGCGACTTCACTTTCACTTTCACTTACCCGTGACTCCTAGTTCCTTTCCCTCTATCCTTTGCAGAGCTCATGAATTATAATCTAAGTTAATCAGTATGTCAAGGTTTAAATTTGCTGGTGAAGGGAATGTGCGGAAGAAGATACATAAGCCTTTAGAAAACCCAAGCTCCCTAAGGAATTCAAGTGAAGTCAGGACTTCATTCCTTTTGAAAGCAGTGTAAAATGACAGGAAAAATTACAGGTATGAAATTGTATATTACAAACAGAAGATTTAATTGAACCAGAGTATATAGTAAGAGCAAAGACCCTGAAGACATTGGAAAAGACCCTGATGCTGGGAAAGATTGAGGGCAGGAGGAAAAGGGGGCATCAGAGGTTGAGATGGTTGGATGGCATCACTGACTCAATGGACATGAGTTTGAGCAAGCTCTGGGGGATAGTGAAGAACAGGGAAGCCTGGCATGTTGCAGTTCATGGGATCGCAAAAAGTCAGACACAATTTAGCAACTGAACAACAACAATATAGTAAGAGATATTGAACCCCTACCCTGGAAGAACTTTTAGTTATCAAATCTGGGATAGACTTGGAGCACAGAGGCCTTTGCACATTGACATTGGATTGGTGTCACATGTTACAATGAACGTGCGTTTCTAAAGACTGCAAAGCATAAAGGCAGCAGCATAGACTTAGCAGAAAGATGCATGTGACTTTTGGATATGAGTGGGTGCACTGCTTGACATGATTACCCTGGTTGTGATGAAGTTTTTGTTTGTACAGAAAGGAGAGAATCTTGATGCTTCTCAATAATATGATTTACTGTTCTCACTCACAGTGATGGATAGACATTTCAAAGAAATGACAGTTATAAAATACAGTAGCCTGCAAGCTTTCTCCGTTTTTTTCATTCTAGGGACTGTATGTCGGGACAGAAGGTTTGGTCCTTGTTTAGTGTTTGAATCATCAAACTTTCTTTTCCGATGTGGGTTCTGCCTTCTGTTCTACAGTATAAGAATGCTTTTCCTATGTTGTTAAAGGTATAAATAACAATATTTTACCAAGTGCTTTTCATTATTTTGAGACCATTTTATACTTAACATTTATACTTAACATATTTCCTTGCTGGAGTTCCTTTTTCCCTTGCATGGCTGAATCTGGTAAAGGTTCATGCATTTCTCCCATCTCTATGGGAATACATATGTAATTACATGGAGATGCTGTCCCTACAAATTTTATTGATTATTGACAATTTTATGGTTCTTACTTTGTCTTGGACACAGTTAAGTATACTACATTGATTAAATTATTTATTGCTCATCACACATCCATGAAGTTTAGTATTAATATCTTCACCTTACAATGAGAATCTCTGGTTCAGAGACATAGCTCTGTCAAGGTCATAAAGATGTTCAGTTACAGAGTGAACCCAAGCAGTCCGGTTCCAGAACATAACCTCTTAAGACTATACTGTTAACATCTTGTTTTGCATCTCATCTGCTTGAAGCAGTATGTTTAGAGACGAGTATCGGAGTACCTTGCTTAAAAATGACTAAAAGACAAACAATCCAGTTTAAAAATGGGCCAAGGGCTTGGATAGACGTTTCTCCAGGGAAGTTACACAGCTTGTCAATCAATACAGGAAAAGATGCTCAAGGTCATTGGTCATCAGGGAAATGCCACGGTGAGGTACCACTTAACATTTACTAGGATGGCTATAATCGAAACAGTGGAAAATAAGAAGTGTTGGTGAGGATATGGAGAAGTTAGAATCTTTGTACAGTTCCTGGTAAGACTGCAAAGTGGTACAGCCACTGTGGAAAACAGTTCCTTAAAAAATTAAACGTAGAATTATCATGTGACTAAGTGATTCTGCTCCTAAGTATATCTCCAAAAAGACTGGAAAACAATACTTAACAAATATATGTACACATATGTTTGTAGCAGCACTATTCTCAAAAGGTAGAAACATCCCAGATGTTCATTAATGGATGAATGAATAAGCCAGTTGTGTTATATCGATACAGTGGAATATTTTTCAGTCATGAAAAGGAAGAAGTGTTAATGCATGCCATAGCATGGATGAATTGCAAAAACATTATGCTAAGTAAAGGAAAGTGAAAGTGAAGTCGCTCAGTCGTGTCTGACTCTTAGCGACCCCATGGACTGCAGCCCACCAGGCTCCTCCGTCCATGGGATTTTCCAGGCAAGAGTACTGGAGTGGGGTGCCATTGCCTTCTCCAAACATAATGATTATGTAACCATTAATCAAGCTCCTGAAAAAGCCCACATATTGTATGAATCCATTTATATGAAATATCCAAAAGAGATAAACCTACAGAGACAGAGCTCAGATTGGTGGTTTCCAGGAGTTGTGGGAAGAGGGAGTCAGGAGCAACTGCTTAATGGGTACAAGGTGTCGTCCTGGGGTGATTAAATGTTTTGCAACTAGGTGGAGGTGGTACTTCTACAACATCTTCAGTGCCATGAGTGCTACTGAGTTGTTCATTGAAAAATTTTAATTTTTGTTATATGAATTTCACCTCTGTAAAAAAATAAATGAAAATGAGCAAGCTATCCCGCATCACCTGGCCTGCAGATATTGCTGCTTTTAAGGAGCACATGCTTGCATGTTCTACTGCAGAGCAAGGCAGGCAGGCACTATCTGGCAAAGATCAGGTTGAGTACTTGACATGTGCAGGGCACAGTGATTGACACGGTTCCCAGGCTCTCGGATCCTGCCATCTTGAAGAATTATCAGAGGCTGCCCCTCTGTGTTGACTGAGCTGACACTCGGTAAATAAAGGGCTTAACATTTTGGATAAGCAAAGAACTAACATGCCTTTTCCCACAGCGAGTAGTAAGAAGAGAGTCACAGGCCTTCAAGCATGTTCAGACAGCGTGATGCTATCTTTCTTCTCGTTAAGTTTCAGTCATGCACAGTGGAACAAATGATTCAGGTGAGAGGAATGTTCCTGAAAAGAGCCCTGTACTCATCAGTACCTTTTTCTTGCTGAGTGTAAAGGGAACCTCCCATTGTGTGGCCCAGTGTAGCCAGTGCCCAGAGATTGTTCCAGTTTAGTGTGGGCTTTTGATGTTCTCAGTTTCTTTTCTAAGTTGGCTTGGAGTTTTAAGTATACAGTGCATTCATCTCCACAGTATCCCTGAGGAGCTGAAAGCAAATAGATAGTATTTTCCTTTAAAAAAAAAAAAGAAGGGAATTTGGGACACGGCAAGGGGAAGCAGCTTGCCTGAGGTTAGGTAACTGAACTGTGCCTCGCAGAGCATGCACCTTATTTCTCTGAATTCCTCCCCTCTTCAGTTTAGATGTATGTGTGCAGATATATTTGCTCCTGTATAACCCTCTTGTGTTACTGAGCTTTTTGCTTCAGCTCTATCTACATTTCAAGGTTTTTTACCCCAGACATGGAGTGATGAATGAAAATGTTTATTTGCAAATGTTTGAATCATTGTGTTCCCCAAGTATTTCTGCCTAGTTGGACAAATTTTATATGTCCCACTATTAAGTAAATTTATTAAACTATAACGCACCTTCTCCCCTCTCAAACCTCCCATTCACTTTTACCAGTTGTCAATTAACCTAACCTAAAATACACATTCCAGTCCCTGGGGGCTTCTTCCTTTCACAGTAAATCTTGCCTGAGAATTTTCCTGGCCTGAGGCCGTTCAGGTAGAAGTCTTTCAACCTTTAATCCTTCACTTCTGCTCCTTAGCCCATGGTTGCTCTCCTCCGCATCTTTTGTCCTCCTGTCCCTCAATTCCCAGGGGAAAGGAGTCTCCTCCTACTTTCTGGATCCCACTCTGTTTTATTCTTTCAGGGACCTCAATCCACCAAGTTATTCTTCATTAGTCTGTCTTTTCAGCCTTTAAGTATGGTTAAATCTTTCCTATTTTAGGAAGGGAGGAAGAGAGAAAGGAAGAAAGAAAGGGGAAAAAAAAAAAAAAAAGAAGAAAAACCCTTCTGTCCCAACTGTTTCTCTGCTTATCCTGGAACCAGTCTCTTTCACAATCAAAACTGAAATTGTCTGCATTCTTAGACTGCATTTTCGTACATCTCATGGGCTCACCTGCCCAGTGCAGTCTCAGGTTCAGGCCTATAACTCAATTGAAACTGCTCTAGTTGATGTCACCCTGTTGCTAAATCCAGTGAGTCCTGGATCCTCTTGGTATTGACTCCATGGTGCTGAAAACTTGGCCTCTGTGTACCAGTGCCAAATCAAATCTCAGAGACAGAGTTTTGGGTGAAGTAGAAAGGAATAGCTTTGTTGTCTTTGCCAGGCAAAAGGGTACACGGCGGGCTCATGCCCTTCAAAACTATGTGTCCCAACTTGGGGAGGATTTGGTGAGGAGTTTCATAGCAATGGTTTCAGTGTGGGGTTGCTAATAAGGATCAGGGCGTTTGCAGGGCCTGTACTCCTTTAATCTGGCCTCAGGTGTTCTCCTGGTGAGTTTGTGTGGTTAACATCAAGTAGTTAACGTCTTCATTTGTTGGGGGTTTTAGTTCAAGAAGAGCTCAAAGACATTGTTATGCGTGTCCCTTGAGGTGGAGCCAGGACCCTGCCCCAAGGCTGCACTGTGGTGTCTTGGCTGCTCTTCCCTTGTCTCTGTATCCCCTTCCTTCCATGATTGGCATCTGTTTGAACCTGCCCTGTGGAACTTACGAAAGTTCTTGGAGTCCAAAGCCTATTCCTTCCAAATAAGGAATGAGGGAATGAGGAACACAGAAGTGTTTCTGTGCCCAGGAGCCCTAAAGGATCCTGCTCCGTTTCATCCATGACATAAAAAATGTGTGTACTATGGATGGGTCCTTCTTGAAACACTTTCCTAGTTTAAATTTAAATACTTTTTCTATGTTTGTGGCTTATTTCCCCCTTTTTTCCTTTGTCCTCTACGCACTATCTGGGTGACCTCATTAATTCCTATAGCTTCATTACCATATATATGCGACTGATCCCCAAGTTTCGCCTGTGTTTTAATTCCCATTGTGTGTTTCCAGCTGCTAGCAAAACGTGCATTCAGTCTTTTGTGAGGGAATGGGTAGACTAATGGATGGATATTTTCCTAATAGCACTGATTACTCTCCCAAAGATATTGGTTATTATTGTTTCTATTAGGCACCGCTTACAAGAATGTAAACTCCATGTGAGCAGAGACATTGTCAGTCTTGCTCAGTGTAAGGACAGCGTGCCTGGCGCATGATAGATACTCATTCAGTATGAGCAAGTGAATGAGTGGGTGTCCAGGAAGATCCTAGTGCTGGTAACCTGGCCACAACAGTTACTTTTTTCACCTTCAAGTGTGTTTCTCATGGACATCACTGAGAACTGCAGTTACTGAGCTTTTTTTAATCATAGTCCCAGCAGTGCCACTCATTCCTGTATTAAGTAGAAAGAATGTTTTCTAAGAAATCTTTCTTCCTCCCCCCATCTCTCCTGTTACCTGAAAACTGTTTCTGTTTCTCTGTTTCTTGAGCCAAAAGACACAACCAAGCCAAACATCAGGAGAAGGAAGGATTTATTACTTGCAGCAAATAAGGAGAACACTGGAGAACTTTTCCCAAAGCAGCATCTCTCTGAACAGCAAAACTGAGGAAGCTTTAAGTGAAGGGTACATGCCTAGTCATGAGGGGGCTTGAGCAGAAGACAATTTAGTGTAGAATTGGGGCAAAGTTTGCTGAGTCTAAGCTTTAGCTGATTGGGGTCTCGAGGGTCAGGTTCTAACCAGGCTGGATCTCAGCATGTGCTTAAGTCCTCTACCTGGGTGGGAGCCTTGGTTCCTGCAAATGACTAAAAAATGTATATCAGATTGTTCTGTACATCTTTTGAGGAAGAACTAAGACTACTATCATTTCTCGATTGCTTTTCTTTTGTTCCCATAGTCTCCCACTTCCTTTAAGATCATTAACTACTTAGATCCATTCAAGGGCAAGCACTGTGGCCAGCTTAGACCACAAAATGGCTTTGGCCAAAAATGGCTTCTCTTCTGTCAAAAAAATCATGCCTGGTTCTCTTTCTCCAGGGACCCTTTCCCCAGCAGTTTACAGAATATCTAAAGCAGGCCCTCATCTCATAAGAAGCCTAATTTTTATACCATTCTCCTTCAAGTCCCTTTCCTAGGAACCTACTGGGAAAAAACAGCTCAACACTACTTGTACATTTAAACTTCGTGCTCTGAATTGACTCGGCTAGGGTGGGAGTGAAAGAGGAGGCCCTCAGAGAACTTGAGCTAAACACAGAAACATACCTTCTGTCTTGAGTATTTCTTTTATTTAGAGGATCTGTTCTTTAGATCTCTGAATCTTTGGCCTTCAATTCATGGAGATTCTGACTTTTGTAGAACCTTCTCTCAGTTCCCTTTACCCTGAGGTCCTGAAGTGTAGCTGAAGGCAGTGTACCAGCACAGCAGGGAGTATACATAGTGGGCCTGGTAACCTCTGGGTTTCAAAGGTATTTTCTTTCCATCTCACTGTCTTTTTGTTTTGGTTGTTATTGTTGTTCTTGTTACTTTTATAAAGTGACAGCAGCTAAATTTATTTGTCAACATAAGTTCCCTTTTAAAGAGTGTCTATATTAATAAACACTGAGCAAAGGAAGCTAATCTGAATTGGTGTTTTTACAGAGAGCACTCTAATTAAACACAGGCTGATAAAATATCAACTAGATCCTTATGCCTCTTGGAAAATCTGATCTTTTTTTCCTAGTCTAGCAGGCTGAGACCTTTATTTCCAAGTTCAGAGGGCTATAGGTAAACAAAGATTAGAATAGCCTTGTAGTGAATATACATAAGCCTATGAAATACAAATATAAATTGGTTAAAGAGCAATAAAATTGTTTTCACTTTCATGAATGCTTAACAGCATTATAAAGACATGAACATGTTGTCTATTTCAGTGAACTGCAGCCTTACCACTTGATAGGTTTAACTATTTTCAAGGTCATTTCTTTTTATAAAATCAGGGCAAGCTGGAAAATGTCTAACAGCCCCTGAGTATAGAATGAACTCCTATTTTCATTGTCATTTTATAGTCATATATAGTTGTGGTTTTGATTTTCCAAGTTACAACCGGTCATGGAGTATAGAAGTCACAATAATTTATAATATTAGGAGCATGGCATCTTTTATCTCACCAGCCATTAATGTGCCAAGGACCTTTTCAAGTGAAAGAATGGCAGAAAAATAATTGATGTGTTCTGAGAATATGAATATTTAAAGCATCAGGTTAACAATACAGTTGAAGGTGATTAACTGTGCAATAGGTCGCTACAATAAGATAAATGTAATTGAGGCATCCAGCTGAAAGGATTATGTACTTAGCCCCTAAGCCACTTAGGATATATATTAAGTAAGCTGCTGGCACCCTACCATTTCAACTGAAAATAATTTTTCCTTGCATAAAGCAAATACTACTAACATAAGATCTTCAACATGAGTTGTAATTATAACACTTAAATAGGAAGTTGGAAGTTGTTCATCATGTAGTATATGGTATAATGCATATACCATATCCTTTTATGGGAATCCTGACATACTAGTAATCTCTACCTCTGGAATAACCCTAACATGTTACTGTGCTTGAGAGTTTGAGGTGATTCCGGGGTAGGCATCATAACTAAGAAGTCTGATCTCAAGATTCAAGATTTTTGCTGCCACCACCTGTTAGGACGTGCTTGTTGTTTTGTAATGATGCCTGAAAACCATGGACTCCTCAGCACTGTATAAATTTGGATTCAGAGGTAACACAAAATTCCAGATCCTTCTAAATAGGAGATAAGAATTTTAAATGATCCAACAGCATTCATACTATGCTGTTAATTTAAAAAGAATTCACGTGCCTGGTGTGCCTGCAGTGTTCAAGTCAGTTGGCTACAATCTTCAGAAATACTTCTGTATTTATGGTGTTAGTCCACGCTCTCTCTGAGGTGACTCGTAGCCATCACTTGTGCCCAGGATCTGACAGACTCCTTTTCCCAGAAGCACCGCCACTCCCAAATGCAGAGTCTCTTTAGCTTAACCTAGTTCTGGTGGGTTCTCTTGGAATAATTGAGGTTAAGACTGTCCCTCCACTTAGGCAGTTTGGAGATGCTGCCTCTTCAGTTGATGGTCATTCCTGTGTGCCGTGACTTCACTATTATGCTTCTTTTTCACTTTGGAAAGATTGCTCCTACAGATGTAGCCTGTACAGTTAGTCTTTCTCTGACAGATTTACCAAGGCAAAACTAATTTAGCTTAGCCAGCCAGATCTGCGGCAGCTTGGTTCAACCTCACTCACTTGTACAGGGAGCTCAGGGTCCCACCACACTGTCCTCTCCTCTATTCCCAAAGCTCTCTATGCTCCCTCAGGAGGCACACAGGCTTCTTCCTCTGTAATAACTATTTTCACAGACACACATGCAGGCGCACACGCATGCACTGTTGCTGGCCAACTCTGCCTTCCAAATGAAGCCTACCCTAATCCTCATGCACTCCTACAGGCAAACCTCCCATCTCTAACCCAGACTAGGTTGTTGTTATTGTTCAGTTGCTAAGTCGTGTCCAACTCTTTGAGATCCCATGGACTGCAGCACGCCAGGCTTTCTTGTCCTTCACTATCTCCCAGAATTTGCTCAAACTCATGTCAGTTGAGTCGATGATGCCATCAAACCATCCCAACCTCTGTTGCCTCCTTCTCCTCCTGCCTGCAGTCTTTCCCAGCATCAAGGTCTTTTCCAGTGAGTCGGCTCTTTGCATCAGGTGGCCAGAGTATGGGAACGTAATCATCAGTCTTTGCAGTGAATCATCAGGGTTGATTTCCTTTAGCATTGACTGATTTAGGTTTCCCCTATTAAACTGCTATACTCTTCATTATACCTTGTCATTTTCATCATGAAGCATTTATCACAATTGTAATATTGTAGCTGTTTATTCACTGGTTTAATTCCATGGGGGTAGGATTAATGCCGGTTTTGTTTGCTAATGTATTCCCAGGGCTTAGCACCATGCTTCCTGTGTGAAGTGTGTGATACATACTTGTTGACTGAAATAATTAGCATTCATAATTTTGGTTTGAAGGCTGCTATTAGTTTAACTAGGGAGGAGTAATATGAGGGTCTGGATAGAGGCCAGAAGAGTCATAGCTATATGTTGAAGGAAAAATCAGGACTTGGAAAGACATATTCCTGCCGGACAGTTATTTGAAATATGCTCTTCTTGGGCAGATCTGTATCTGATTAGCTTTTTAGGCTTTGAAATAAAAACTTTTAGGTCATATATTTATCATAAAAAATTTATTAAACAGTTACTATGTTGTGGGCACAGTGCTAGGCTCTGGATATGTTGTAGGAAGGGGGAGGCCCCCCCTTCAGGGCCCCAGGAGCAGGCTCTTGTCTAACACTCAGAAAAGAATTGTCCGAGGAGACACGTGCTGACAAAGCAAGAAATTTTACTGGGAAAGGGCACCCGGGTGGAGAGCAGTAGGGTAAGGGAACGCTGGAGAACAGCTCTGCCACGAGGCTCGTAGTCTCGGGCTTTGTGGTGATGGGATTAGTTTCCGGGTGGTCTTTGGCCAATCATTCTAATTCGGAGTCTTTCCTGGTGGCCCATGCATCGCTCAGCCAAGATGGATGCTAGTGAGAGGGATTCTGGGAAGTGGACGGACACGCGGTGTCTCCTTTTGACCTTTCCTGAACTCTTCCGGTTGGTGGTGGCTTATTAGTTCCGTATTCCTTACCAGGATCTCCTGTCATAAAACACCTCATGCGAATGGTTACTAAAGGGCCTGGCCAGGGTGCGCGGTTTCAGTCAGTGTGTTCCCCTAACAGATACAGCTATTGAGGAGGCGTAGAAGTAAATCAGTGACTTCAGTGGAGTCCGGTATGCTGGGGTAGAGCATCTTCAGAATGAAGGGGGGCATGAAGGAGGCCCCTCAAATCAGGCTGGGGGAGGCTTGCTGGAGGCAATGAGGCCTCAACTGGTTTTCTGGAGTCCCCATAGGGGATACAGTTTTATGAAAGCAGGTGCAGCATGGAAAAGAGGGAACAGCCTGTGTGTGGGGAGGAGGGATGTAACCTGGTATGTAGAGGAGACAGAAGGAACTCTGTCTTAACTGGTACTGGGGGGCACGCAGGTGAGGCACAGCATAAGTGGAAGCCAGAGGGCAGGGCATAGTTGGGGTGCTCGGAACCACTGTAATACACAGTAATGTTACTGAAGGTTACACTGAAAGTCACTGGGCCCCAGAGAGGAAGAGCGGTCTCTGGAGGAAACTTTTTTTTTTTTTTAAACTACCACAGAGAAAACAGTGTCACACTTGGTAATCAGGGTTCAGCCACACCAGGTGCCCCTGCCAGCTATATTTGCATTTGCAGAGGACTCTGCTTGGAGGTGCTGGGTGGTGGTGGTGGGGAGGGGGTGCTGAGAATGAGGGGAGGGAATGAGGTTCATCTAAAGCAACTGCTGGAACTCATGGCTTTTCTGATGTTACTGTCTGTCTCAGCATGCAGGGCAGTAGCCTTCATTCAGGGCAAGAGGTATAAGCAATCCCTTCCGTGTGTCTCTGCCCTGGAGACTCCAGAGAATCTCTGGCCTCCTACCCTTCTTTGAGACTCACTGCCTCCTTTTAAGCTCTCCGGATTTAAAACCAATGGCTTGTCCTGGGTGTGACGTGATCTCTGAGCATTTGCCCGGTGCCTGCCCACAGAATCACTGCTGCCTGCCTCTCGGATCATGCTGGAACGCTGCAAGCTCTAATGTGAGCCTGGACAACTGCCACCCTCCCAGCTCCCTGCTCCCTCCATTTTCCCAGACCTCTTTATTCTCCAATTCCTCAGGAAACTCAATTACCTTTACTTCATTATGCAGAGCAATTTAACTCTCAAACATCCTTAGGCTCTGGGCCCACCTTTGCAAATCCAGAAGCTCATTAATGTTTCACAGCACTGATGCACTGGCAGGAGCTTTGAAATTTCGCTCTTTTCTTCTTGCCTCCCCAGGTATCTCAGAGTGAATAGGAGCTGTGTAGAGATTATATTCCCACTAATATGAGTTTCACTCCCCCAAACTTCAATATCAGAAAGAGATACAGTCAGTTTTGATTTTTTAAGAATTATTTTTCTTTCCATACATATTAGATAGGTAAAGAATCACATGGAGATTTATCTAGAGTACCAGGTAAATGAAAATATTAGAACAAATAAAGAAGTACTTCTCATAAATGTGAATGAATAGGACAGTGGTAATAACCAGAATGGATTTGGGAGAACGAGTTCTGTCAGTTCAATATTCTGAGTCCTTGTTAAAGCAGAGAGATGAAGGCAGTGGAAGAGGACGGGGTTATGAGTGTTATCCACTTAAAAAATATTCGCAGCCTAAGAGTTGAGAATTATGTTTTATTCAGTGGGAATTTTTAGGACTTAAAGCCCAGGAGACAGCATCTGGAGTAATCCCAAGAGAACTGCTCCAAGGATGCAAAGGGGCTACAAAAGGTACAGGCAAGTTAAAGGCATGCAGCTTTCCAAGCTGCTTTGCAGTAGCTGTGGAACAGTGTTCAGAGCAAATGTAAATTGAGGTTTATGGGCAGAGCTTTCAGGAGGCTATTATTTTCTGATATGAAGGGACTGGCTGGACTGGCTGGGCCTTTTACCCTTCACCTTTTTCCATTCTTCCCCCCTCCACCCCCCAGATGCTGGTTTCCTGCAAAGTGATAGAATGGCCCTCTGGGTGAGCATAAGGAGAAAAGATATACATCAGGGGTATCAAAGGAAACATTAGCGGGAGCTTGGGTCTCCCTCTGGAGACCCAAACTATGAGAAAAAGAACTTCCTTTGGGTAAATCATTTTATTTGGTATTCTATTATAAGCAGCTGGGTTTAATTCTGGCTGTTTATACTTGTATAGAATTGAATGGTGCTAGTGGTAAAGAACCTACCTGCCAGTGCAGGAGACATAAGAGACATGGGTTTGATCCCTAGGTCAGAAGGATCCCTTGGAGGAGGGCATGGCAACCCACTCCAGTATTCTTGTCTGGAGAATCCCACGGATGGAGGAGCCTGGCAGACTACAGTCCATAGGGTCGCAGAGTTGGACATGACTGAACCGACTTAGCATGCACACACACATGTTCTTTCCCCACCACTTAATTTTTTTTAGTTAAACAATTTTGTCTATTCATTTATTTAGGGCTGTGCTGGGTCTTCACTGCTGTATGGGCTTTTCTCTGGTGGCAGTGAGCAGGGACTACACTCGAGGTGCGGTGCACTGGCTGCTCATCATGGTGGTTTCTCTTGGTGCAGAGCCGGGCTCTAGACGGGGGCTTCGGTAGTTGCGGCTCCCAGCTCTAGAGCACAGGCTCACTAGTTGTGGTGCACGGGCTTAGTTGCTCTACGGCATGTGGAATCTTCCCAGATCAGGGATCAACTTGCATCTCCTGCATTGGCAGGGGAATTCTTTACCACTGAGCCACTAGGGAAGCCCCCCCCCCCCGCCCCCGCCCCAAACCCGCCACCTTTTCAATTTGTATGACCAACTCCTTTTCATCATTTGGTTTTCAGTTGAAGAGAACCTCCACAAAGAGGCCTTCCCTGGTCCTTTCATCATGACTCTTCCCTTTCACATTCCTGTTACATCACTGTTTTATTATTATCAAATTGTTAACACCATCTGGAATGATCTTGTTTCTTTACTTCTTGGTACTGTACATCTCTCTGTAGAATTAAGCTGCATTACAACAAGGACCTAGTATATCTTATTCATTGCTCTGCTTGCATGGAGGATGGTGTCTGATATGAAGTAGATACTAGTAAATATTTTTTAAGTGAATATAAGATGTGTTATGTGGATTAAATAGCTGCTTTTTGATTTAGTCAGTAATTTGTTGGGAAGAAGAAAAACAAATTGAAGTAAAATTAATGGTATTAGACTGATTATATATATTTATATAATCTGTGCTTATGTGTCTCTTTATGTCCCTGAGATCAATAAATTGCACACTTATGTGCTAGGAACTCTGACTTCTAGCTTTTTATATTTTTCAATAGTTTGTATAAAAAAAGAAAATAAAAAGTTTGTCCCTTACTCTACCTTTCCTGGGTATTTCTAAAAAACAAAGAAATTTCCTCTTTTCACCATCGTATATGTGTTTACTCTGAAATGTTTGCTCAAAGTGAAGTTTGGGATGTGTGGTGGACTTTGAAATAGAACTGCATTTCTGTCCCAGTAGAAAATGCTCTTTCACAAATATCTCAATGGCTTCGTTTCAAAAATGCGCCATTTTGCATGTCAAGATACCCTTCTTTCCTTACTGTGCCTTTCAAAGGATGGCAGTATAGAGAATGAAATTTTAGTGTCAGACACATCAATTACCACCCAACGGAGCTATTTCATTTTTTCACCAGTGATAGAGAAAGAGAGTCGAGGGAATTATGAGTCTATTTTTAACCTTAAAGTCATAGCATTCGGAATAAGATATCTTCAGTTAGAAACCAGTCCTGCCTTTGACTGTGGATCAGTACAGGGATTAATAATTCATTCTGCAACCTGCGCTTCCTGGGCCAGTGCTCCCTGGCTCTTATTTGGAGGTCTGTTTACCTCTCAGTTTGCACCTGCAACTGTCCTTTCAGTCTACTGTACGTAACCAGTGGAGAGTAAGCCCATTAACCAGAATAATTTAAGCATCTCAGTTTTCTGCAATCTACAACTTACTGGCATCTCACTGGCAACATATGTCTTTATGAAGCTCACCTTTTATATCAACTGTGAGTCCAGATCCTTAATACACTGATCAGAAGCATGTGGTTCTGTGACATGTGAAAATTGAGAAGCCCTGTAATAGATGGCTTGGCTTGCAGGTTCTCAAAGCAGCCATCAGCCATCATTCAGGTGTGTTTCATGTCTTCACCTAGTGTCCCCTTTCTAGTGCAGCTGACTCCTTCTCAACCTTCAAATTCAGCTCCGACATGTCCTCTGACAGGGCAATGTGCCAGGGGCGGGCTCTCCCTCTTCAGTCTGATTTGAATGCCCCCTTTCTTGGCTCTTCAAAATTCCTTGTGAATATTCTAGAAATCAGCATTATTCTGCAAACATTAATTTCCTCCTCTAGACTCTAAGCTCTTTGGGGCAGAGACTGGATCTTATTTGACTTCACATCCCCAACTCTTGGCACAGTGCTTCGTAGGCATTTTTAATGTTTATTGAAGGAATCAAAGAAATAGGTCTTGGTGAGTTAACCTTGGATTGTAACCATGATGGAGAACTTATTTTCATGGGAAAATAAAATAACTTAGGATTATAAGCTTTAGGGGATTAGCAGATGGCATTCTGAAAGTTCCTTTGTGAAGTTTAATGTCTAAACTGTTTAAAAACCTTGATTCTGTGTGGTGGTGACTTACCAGTCCTCTGCCTTCATCAACAACTTCTCAGTGGCAGGAGTTTTATAAATCCTTTTCATCTTGTTGTTTTATTTCCTTTCACTTTTTTTTTGTTACCAATTCTTGAGTTTTGTGGACCAAGGGTAAGGATTGTTTGAGGAAAGGGTCTTAGCTAAATTTATTGGAAATGATGAGCAAACTGAAGGAAGTCTTCAATAGTTAAGTGTTCAAAGTTAACAGCCAAGGCAAGCCTCTCAGACTTTAATATTGATCTAATAAAAATGCTATCCTTAGAATTGTCATAGCTGAGAATAGATAAGATTCTTGCCATGTTGTAGTTTGGGTTCTGTTTCTCCTGCTGACTCTGAAAATCTTGAGGGCAGGAAGTGGATCTTATTCACTGTATTGCCAGTGTCTAGCATAATGAATGTTTGGTGAGAGATCAGTCAGTAAATGAATGATGATATTTCCTTCTCAGTGTTGATGAGAGATCAAGCTATTGGATTTGATAACATATTTTCTTTAATCTGCAGGTAGGTTTTGATTACTGTAGAGAAGATCTGCTTGATGGAGTCGAAGTTTTATATTTTTATTTAATCAAAATGTATAGAAATATCAGTGTACTCATCCTACTGGGTTTCTGTTTTGAATCAAGAAAATTATAGGATGAAAGGGATGAAAATTATATGCTTTATGTCTTTTATTATTCTCAAAGAACTGGAATTTGCCGTGGAGACAAAGCTAAGTGGGAAGCAATAATCTTTTCCTTTTTAAAGTGGTGCCAGATTATTTGCCATAGTAATAATAACAAAACAAATTTCTTCATTCCTTTCACTCTCCTCATCGGATGCATGGTTTGTTTAGGGTAAAGAAGTTTAGGAATGAAGAAAACCAATTCATTAATTAATTTTGCTGATTTGGTATAATGTTAATTTTGTAGTAGCTTCATTTCTTTAACACATTGTTATTGTCATAAATTATGTAGGTTATGAGAGGTTGGAGGGATTGAGGAAAGATAAATAGAGGAAACAGCATTTTTAGGGCAGTGAAAATACTCTGTATGATACTATGATGATGGATCCGTGTCATTGTACATTTATCCAAACCTATAGAATGTACCACACCAGGAGCGAAGCCTAATGTAAACTATAGGCTTTGGATGGTTATGATGTTAAAATAGGTTCATCAGTTGTATCAAATGTACCACTCAGGTGGGGATGTTGATCATGGCAGAGCCTGTGCCTGTGTGGGGCAGGGGATGGGGCATGGGAAATCTCTGTACCATCTTCTCAATTTTGCTGTTAACCTAAAACTGCTCTAAAAATATTAAGTCTAAAAACATTCCCCTCAAAAGTATAAACAATAAAGAAAGAGTTCTTTCTATGTTGTAATACTATTTGCAAAATTTTGTTAAGTACATCCTATTGTTTTTTTTTTTTTAATCTTTTTTTTGATGTGGAACACTTTTTTAAAGTCTTTATTGAATTTGTTACAATATTGCTTCTGTTTTTTGTGTTTTGGTTTTTTTGGCCTTGAGGCATGTGGAATCTTAGCTCCCCAATCAGGGATCGAACCTGCACCCCCTACATTGGAAGGCAAAATCTTAACCACCGGACTGCCAGGGAAGTCCCTGCCCTATTGTGTTTAGAGGAAAGGAGAGGAGAAAACACTGGATCTGAGACTGTATTACAGGAAAGATTAACTGGGAGGGGTACTGGCTTCAGCTTCCAGGGTCATTTGTAACACTACTGATGAAGCTATGTGGCCTTGAAGTGTGTTGGACAACCTTCTGTGTTGTGAGCTAGGCTGAGAGTTTGAAGACAAACTCTCGATCACTCATTAAACCAGTAAACATATTTCCACAGGAAAAAACCAAGAGCTAAATAGAGTAGCATCAGGTAGAACCTTGGTTCCTTGATATCTCACTTTGCCAACAAAGTAATTTACAGAATCACTTTTTAAGTTTTTACCAGGGGTGAAATCAACAGAGATAGCACACTAAAGGCTTTGGAGCCACCAAGACTGATTATTTTCATTGATTCTTTATTTTATTGACTCATTCAGTGCAGACAGGGCACCATATTATGTGCTTGGATTTAGAGACAAAATAATGCTGTTGTTTTGACATTAATGAACTTACAGTCTAATGAAGCCACCAAAATATACAAGAGTGATTCAAGGGTGGGAGAGTAAGCAAAATGTACAAACTCCAAAATCCTCTGATTTTTGCATATGAGGTCATTGGAAACCAAAGCAAGTTTAGATTGAGGGGCTTAATGGTGTCATTGTACATGGAAAATCTCACGGACAGAGGAGCCTGGTAGGCTGCAGTCCATGGGGTCGCTAAGAGTCAGACACGACTGAGCGACTTCACTTTCACTTTTCACTTTCATGCATTGGAGAAGGAAATGGCAACCCACTCCAGTGTTCTTGCCTGGAGAATCCCAGGGACGGGGGAGCCTGGTGGGCTGCCATCTATGGGGTCGCACAGAGTCGGACACGCTGAAACGACTTAGCAGCAGCAGCAGTACACATTATAAAATGTTGAAAATTTGAGTAATGAATATGAGTGTGGAGATTTTTCCTAGCAGTTTGGCTATGAAGGGAGAAATAAAGTGAGCTAGAGGTGAATGGAGTTAGAAGGGGGAAGTCTGTTTCAAGATGGAAGTCTGGGAGTCAAACTTAAGGCAGGAGAGGTAGTTAGTGGAGACAGAAAGAAACTAAAGATTAGGAAGTAGAAGTTATGAGTGCTGGAGCGGGAAGGAGGCAGGAAGAATGAAGCTTAGAATACAGGAGAATGGATTATTCCAGCAGGAAGAGGACTATTCCTCTCAAAGAGGGAGAATTTAAAGAATGGGCATACGTGCTGTTCCTGGGGAATGTGTTAGCCGCTTGTGTCCTACTCTCTGCGTCTGTCCATGGGGTCCTCCAGGCAAGAATACTAGAGTAGGGTTGTTATTCTCTTCTCTAGGAGATCTTTGGAGAAGGCAATGGCACCCTACTCCAGTACTCCTGCCTGGGACATCCCATGGGTGGAGGAGCCTGGTAGGCTGCAGTCCATGGGGTCGCGAAGAGTCAGACACGACTGAGCGACTTCACTTTGACTTTTCACTTTCATGCATTGGAGAAGAAAATGGCAACCCACTCCAGTATTCTTGCCTGGAGAATCCCAGGGATGGGGGAGCCTGGTGGGCTGCCGTCTATGGGTCGCACAGAGTCGGACATGACTGAAGTGACTTAGCAGCAGCAGGGGATCTTCCTCATTTTCAGGGATCAAACCTGGGTCTTCTGCACTGAAGGCAGATTCTTTACTGTCTGAGCTAACAGACTGGTAGGAATTCGTAGCAGATTGTGCCTTCTGTGAAATCAGGAGCAAAATCATCAGGTGAGGAGGGGCAGACACAGAGGATTGGGGCTTGAGCAGAGAGATGGAGGTTTGAGGGGACATCTGAGGAAATGAATCTGGACGATGCAACAAGGTTCCAGGGTCATGAGCAGGTTATAAGGGTAAACCAGGCACCATATATGTGTTGAAGCATTAATCCACAGAGTGCAGCCAGGTGTTATAGCAAATAAAAATAGCAAACATTCATTGAGCACTTACTTTGTGCCAAGTAAGCACAAAGTAATTTGTAATTTGTGTGGTTTTCACCACAATGCTGTAAAATAAGCTCCTGTCTTTACCATCTGCATTTTGCAGATGAGACTGGAAAGTTGAATACATCACTCAGTGTTCTGTAGCTAATGAGTAGCAGGGCTGATTTTCAAGTGCAGGCAGTGCTGTTCTGGAGCCAGCCCTCACTTGTGCTTTCCTGGTTTCGAGCCCACAAGTGCATAGTGGACTACTCTGTGTTACATTCTGCTAAGTAGATGAAACTGAAAAGGAGTTGATGATGCTGGTGATAGAACGGTTGAAATTGCGTGGAATTAAATGATGCCCTTTGGGGTCTGGGTAGATGGATAAAGGGGTGGAGCTGGAGTGGGTTTAGGAGTTTGAGGTCCTTGGAGAACAGAGTACCCCAGGGACTAGAGTGCAAGAGGAGTGGTTAATAACAGGAGGGTATCACATGGGTCTGGAGGGAGTTGGTAAGGTTTTCCTCCAACGCACATTTGAAAGTTTACTTTTCCTGAGGTATTCTATTTTCTTTAAAAACTTTGGCCATGTTAGGTGTTCTTATGGGCACTATTTTTGACTGATCAGTCTCTACACAATTTGCTACCTATAGAAAAAGAGTTTAGTATTTGAGATAGTTCAAGTTTTCACCTGAAAGACTTGGAACAGAGTATCAGCATTAATAGGGAAGAAATGTACTGGCACTAATACTGCTCTGTTGGGAAACAGCAACTGTTAGCAGTAACATTGCTTCGTGTGGTCTGCAGCACAGTGAACTGTGATGAGTTTATTGAAAGTTTTCGGGCTTTAGATTCTCCAGAGTGAAGTGTACTAGGCAACTTCTTCATCCACGGGTTACAGACAGAAAATCTCTATGGAGGACAGTGTACGAACACTGAACAGTGATTTACATGGGTTGTCAGAGCGTACCAATACCAAACAACACAGGCCAACATTTCTAAAAGATTTTTGTACGTGTGTAGCTACTTGGCAGTCCTCAGAGTCCAGGACTCACTCCAAAGCAATTGGGGACATAGGAGAAAACTTTAAAACCAGTTATATTACTGTTCTCAGTGAGATTCAAGAGGACATTACATCTATAGAGAAAGAAGAGACAGCTTTGAGTAAGGGACATTTAGGAGTACATTCGTTCTTTTACATGATCATAAAACTATATTACAAAATTTGATCATGCATTAAGCAAAGAGAATCTCAATAACTACAGCACAGAAACCCCAGAAATTCATAGCAAAAATATAGCCCCCTCAAAATTTAACAGCTTGTTAATTTTAAAAATGCTATCTGCATCACTCAGAAAGGAATACAGCTTGTCTGGAAAGAGCAAAAGAAGAAAGGATGTGTGTTTCTTGTTCTTTGTAGAAAGCTGGATTTCATGTTATCCCAGGCAAGGTCAGCATGATTTGGGGTAGTGTCATACCATTTCTTGTCTTTTTTAAAAAACTAATTTACTTATTTTTGGGTGTGCTGGATCTTCGTTGCTGCATGCGGGTTTTATTTAGTTGCCAGAAGCGGGAGCTACTCTCTAGTTGTGGTTTGCTGACTTCTCACTGTGGTGGCTTCTCCTGTTGCGGAGTATGGACTCTAGAGCGCAGACTCAGTAGTTCTGACACGTTGACTCAGTAGTTCTGACACGTTGGCTCAGTAGTTGCGGCACCCATCTCTAGAGCACAGGCTCAGTATTTGTGATGCATGGGCTTACTTGCTCCGTGGTACGTGGGATCTTCCCAGACCAGGGATCAAACCCATGTCCCCTGCATTGGTAGGTGGATTCTTAACCACTGTACCACCAGGGAAGCTTGAGTCATACCATATCTTGATTTGTTGTAGGTGGAGAAAGATGAACTGTACTATATACTAGTGATTCTCAAACTTTTGATCTCAGGATCAAAGTGCTTTGAAGTATACTGTTTATACTCTTCAAAGTTATTGAGGACCCCAAATATACATTTTTATAAGGGTTATATAAATTTTTGCCATGTTACAAATTTAAAACGGAGATATTTAAAGTGTTTATTAATTCATTAAATCCATTAAATATTAGTAAAAATATTTTTATGAAAAATAACTTTTCAAAGACAAAAATTAGTAAGAAAATTGACAATGTTTTATAGTTTTGCAAATCTCTTTAGTGTCTGGTGTAATAGACAATGGTTGAGTCCTTATGTCTACTTTGGCATTCAGCCTCTTGCGATCCCATATGATGTGTGGCCTCTGGAAAACTTTGTCCACAAGATGATAAGAATGAAGAAGGCAGTAGTATCTTGGTATTATTATGAAAATAGTCTTGACCTCTCAGATTCTCTGAAACAGTCTTTGAGAGCTGCTTTGAAGACCACTAGTATACATAGTAGGTTATGTTTTCCAAATAAATCAATAAATACTTGATGTGAATTCCAGGTTATCTTTTTGGTGATAATATTCAAAGAATATAGCTTGAGCTTCAAAATTAAATTTGCTTTCATTCAAAAACCTTTATGGACTAGAGCTAATCAGTGAATTTAGCAAAGTTGCAGGATACAAAATCAATACACAGAAATCACTTACATTTCTATATACTAACAGTGAAAAATCAGAAAGAGAAATTAAGGAATCAATCCCATTCACCATTGCAACAAAAAGAATTAAACATCTAGGAATAAACTTACCTAAGGAGACAAAAGAACTGTACCCAGAACATTATAAGACACTAATGAAAGAAATCAAAGACACCATAAACAATGGACAGATATTCCATGTTCCTGGATAGGAAGAATCAGTATTGTGAAAATGACTATCTTACCAAATGCAATCTACAGATTCAATGGGATCTCTATCAAATTACCATTGGCATTTTTCACAGAACTAGAACAAAAAATTTCACAATTCATATGGAAACACAAAAGATCCTGAATAGCCAAAACAATCCTGAGAAAGAAGAATGGAGCTGGAGGAATCAACCTTCCTGACTTCAGATTATACTACAAAGCTACAGTCATGAAGAGAATATGGTACTGGCACAAAAACAGAAATATAGACCAATGGAACAAAATAGAAAGCCCAGAAATAAACCCAAAACTCAAAAATGGATTAAAGACCTAAATGGAAGACAGAAACTATAAAACTCTTAGAGGAACTCATAGGCAGAACACTCGATGACATAAAGCAAGATCCTCTACGACACACCTCCTAGAGTAATGGAAATAAAAACAAAAGTAAACAAGTGGGACCTGTTTAAACCTAAAAGCTTTTGCACAGCAAAGGAAACTATAAGCAAGGTGAAAAGACAGCCTTCAGAATGGGAGAAAATAATAGCAAATGGAACAACTGACAAAGGATTAATTTCCAAGATATACAAGCAGGTCATACAACTCAATGCCAGAAAAACAAACAACCCAATCAAAAAAGTGGGAGAAAGATTCAAACAGACATTTCTCCAAAGAAGACATACAGATGACTAACAAACACATAAAAAGATGCTCGATATCACTCATTATTAGAGAAATGTAAATCAAAACTGCAATGAGATATCACCTCACACTGGTCAGAATGGCTATCATCAAAAAGTCTACAAACAATAAATGCTGGAGAGGGTGTAGAGAAAAGGGAACACTCTTGCAATGTAAATTGATGGAAATGTAAATTGATACAGCCACTATGGAAGACGGTATGGAGATTCTTTAAAAAAGTAGGAATAAAACCACCATATTAACCAGCAATTCCACTCCTTGGCATATACCTTGAGGAAACCAGGATTGAAAAAGACACATGTACCCCATTGTTCATTGCAGCACTATTTACAATAGCTAGAACATGGCAGTAACCTAGATGTCCATTGACATCTGAATGGATAAAGGAGATGTGGTACGTATACACAATGGAATATTACTCAGCCATAAAAAGGAATGCATTTGAGTCAGTTCTGATGAGGTGGATAAACCTAGAACCTATTATATAGAGTGAAGTGAGTCAGAAAGAGAAAGATAAATATGGTATTCTAATGCATATATACAGAATCTAGAAAAATGGTACTGAAGAATTTATTTACAGGGCAGCAATGGAGAAACACACATAGAGAACAGACTTATGGACATGGGGAGAGGGGAGGAGAGGGTGAGAGGTATGGAAAGAGTAACATGGAAACTTACATTACCATGTGTGAAATAGATAGCCAACGGGAATTTGCTTTATGGCCCAGGAAGCTCAGACAGGGGTTCTGTAACAACCTAGAGGGGTGGGATGCGGTGGGAGATGGGAGGGAGGTTCAAAAGAGAGGGGATATATTTATACCTATGGCTGATTCATGTTGAGGTTTGACAGAAAACAGCAAAATTCTGTAAATTTTATTCTTCAATAAAAGAATAAACTGGAAAAAAAAAGAGATGAAAAACTATGGAAAAAAAAGCACCTTACGATCTGCACTGAACTGATGGTAGAAGTATATCTAATCAAATCATGCAGTTCTGCAGAATGAAATTACATGGAATTAAATGAGAAAAAGCTTCATTCTGCTTAGAATATAGTAAATGCACAGAAGATACTGGCTCCCTTCCTCTGCTCACCACTTCCCTCTTAATAAGTACCTAATTTGAGATGACAGTCTGAAAGTGTATAGCTCTTGCTTTACCGAGTTATATTAGTTAGGTATGAAAATAGAAATAAGATGGTACTCCCTATGCTCTGTCCCCACATACCCAACTGCAGGTTCTTCTCTCCATATCATTTCTGCAGGTCTGTGGCTGTCTTGTCAAGTGCACTGTGCCTGCAGTGTATGTTCGTAGACACTTTTCCCTTCTCTTCTCCAGCACCATCATCCCTGCTTCTAGGTGCAAGGCATTCTCAGCTATCTTTCTCTGTTCAGGATGTGGGCCATCTGCTGAGAGCCTCTTCTATCCATCACCCAGACTCTCTTATCTTCGTTTCCAGTGGCCATTAGGTATTGAGTACACTGCCAGGAGTAAAATGAACCTTAAAGATAATTTCCTTAACTAGTTGCAACCCACTCCAGTATTCTTGCCTGGAGAATCCCATGGATGGAGGAGCCTGGTGGGCTACAGTCCACGGGGTCGCAGAGAGTCGAACACAACTGAGCGACTTCACTCACTCACTCTAGCCACATATTTGCTTATCTATTCAAGTGATATTTGAACCTGTCTGTTGGTAGAAATTGTGGGAAAAAGATGAACAAATAATTGTTTGTTCAGTGTCCATTGAATGGTAGACTCTAGGCTAGGCCCTTTTCAAATCTTATTTTAATTTTTCGTTCTTTTAATAGTCTTTCAACACAGGCTTATTATCTCTGTTTCACAAATTGGGGAACTGAGGGTCAGAGGTTAAAGTTACTTGTGTGTTGCACTGTGTTTAGTAAGGAGCGGAGTCAGGATTTTAAACTGCTTGGTCTCAAACCTTGTCCTTTTTCTGCTGTCTCAGGCAGACTCACTAGCTAATAGACACTCCATCCTGCATAAAAAGGACATAATGACATATGAAAAATAGAGAGTTACAGAGCTCTGTTTTCCCCTCAAATAGTATTTTAAGTTATAACTTTGGAAGAATTTTATTTCAGCCTGGAGCCAAACTTCTAAACAAGTCTACTTTCTCTCAAAAAAAATCTCAAGTTGGTAACTGGGGAAAATTCTGCCAAATCTTTGGGGTTTTGGCAGGGCTCTAGATGGGAAAATAAGCCATTAGGCTATAACCGTGGTTGTATGGCCAGGACATGGATGGGACTTTGTTGGTTCTGTCTCCCTGTGTCCCTATCTCTGCCGTCTTTCATGGTTGGGTCAGGCCTTTCCTTTCTGGGACAAGCTTCTGAGTCTGTCCCCTCCATGGCTGCAGAGAAGTCTTTGGTTTGGGTCCCAGTCTGTCACGTCCAGAATTAGCGGTATAGTAATTTTTTTTTTTAGCAGCATAATATTGTATTATTTTAACCAATAGATGTAAAACATGATTCATCAGACCTTCCTACTAGCCCTACTCAGAAGGTGGAGGTAATCTGTTTCCCTCATTCTTGTGAAAACTCACACCAACAGCATTAGCAGACTGTAGACAGTTAAGATGTTAGTGGAAGAATCTAGGAAATGATCAAACAGATAGTTGACCCCTAATTACAAAATCTTGATTACCAATTCACATGTTCAGTTAATATTTATATTAATTTTAAGTTTATATTATATTCTGTTACCAATTTGGGGTATAAAGTACTTTGCCTGATTGATGGGCTATATTCTAGATTGGATTTTTAGTAAGGTTTTGGGTATTTTAAACCTGGCTTAATCATTTTATGATAGTTGGGACAGGATTTTGGAATAATTTGGAATGAGTGGTTTTAATCACAAATGTGAAGGAAGATGAATTGAACTTCTCTTCCAAGTTTAGTTATAATTACTGTTGCTCTCATGCTGAAATTTAAGCTGAACCTGAGATTGGTAACTTACCATTTTCTGTTAAAATGAAATGTTCAGCATGAGTGAGCTATAGTAAAAAATAAAAAACCTCAAACAAGTGAAATACAATTACCTTTGCTTGATCAAAGTAATTTTTGCCCCCATAGTTACCTAAGTACTATATGTATCTGTACGTATACATATATATATACACCAGTATATATATAGTACTATGCATATATACATATATAGTACTATATACATACATATATATGTATAGTACTATACATATACATGTATATGTATCTAAGCTATATGTGTCAAAATTGTAGCAGAATGACGTGAATCTAATAGCCAAGAAATTTGATGTATTTTGAGAAGGAAGGCAGCCTTATTATAGGTGTCTTATATATTTTCTTTAGGTATTATTTATTTCTTTGGGCATTTAAGTTGTTTGAGAAAGAAAATATTTTTATGTTTTCTTCTGAGACTTAAATGATTAAAATATTTGTGCAACAAATTTATGTTTATGCTAAAAGTTACTGTGGTATTTTTTTCTTTAAAATCAATCCTAGTGATGAGTCAGAAACTGAATTTCTTTTTTAATAGCTGTGGCTATAGAAGAACAGAGAGGTTAAATGGGCTTCCTTATATATAGAAGTAAATGGTTAATTCAGATTAAAAATGTATAGTACTGTAACTTTCTTAGGACATGAGATAAAAGGGAGACACAGAAATCTTCAGGTTAAATTGTAGACAGTTGATGTATCTTTGAATATTAGGAAGCTTCCTGTCTTACATGGGTACTTTCCAAGATGGTCCTTAGAATACTGATCTCTATTTTGAAGGCACTCAAGATCAGAAGTTCATTTAATATTCTGTCTACTTGGCACATTTTGGATTTTGTCTGATGTAGCAGAAAAATTCCTAAGTAGAATAATTTTTTAAACATGATTACATTGGATTAGAGCAGTGAACACATTGCTCTTCTCAGTAATGCTTCCAGCTTTTGAATTCATTAAAATAATAAAAGCTTTTCTTTATCTGCCTCATTTTTTTTAATGCAATTCTGTCACAAAGCAGACTTAATCCTTTTGTTGATGAAGGTTGTTATAATTTCCCTTCTGAAAGGAAAAAAAAAGTTCACTTCTTCTAGTTAATCTGATACCTTTATCTTCAGGGTCTTTCAAAACATCTTAGTAAAAGCAAAATCAAAACAAAAATTGGGTCTAGTCACAGTGGCGCAAGGGACATGGTATTGCATGGCAAGGTGGTGGGTGGAGCAGAGAAGTCTTCAGGTTAAATTGTAGACAGTTGGTGTATCTTTGAATGTTAGGAAGCTTCCTGTCTTATATGGGTACTTTCCAAGATGGTCCTTAGAATACTGATCTCTATTTTGAAGGCACCCAAGATCTGAAGTTAATTTTAATATTCTGTCTACTTGGCACATTTTGGATTCCTCAGGGCTCTGAACCCAGCCTTGCTCTTCATTGGTGCTGGGTTTTGAAGAAGTCACCTAAACTCTCTTGAGTCTCCATTTTTTTCGTACAGAAAGAAAGACTTCGATTTAGATCTCTCAGATACTTTTTAGTGCTTTGTTGTTCAGTTGCTCAGTCATGTCTGAATCTTTGCAACCCCATGGAGTGTAGCACGCCAGGCTTCCCTGTCCTTCACCATCTCCCAGAGTTTGCTCAAACCCATGTCCATTGAGTCAATGATGCCATCCAATCATCTCATTCTCTGTTGTCCCCTTCTCCTCCTGCCTTCAATGTTTCCCAGCATCAGAGTATTTTCTAATGAATCTAATAGTGCTTATTGTTTATATAATTTAATAAAAATGCTGCAGGAGGTATTATTTCCCAATTTGACCTTCTTACTTTTCATACCTCTTAAGACACCACACCCTCCATCAGCTACTACTTCATCGCTTTCATTTCCCTTACAGGAACACTTCTCAAAGGAGGTGTCATTATCCTCTGGTTCTGCTTCTTATCCTCCCATTTTTTCTTAAACTTACTTTATCACCCTTTGGCCCCCTCCACTCTAGTCAGACTTTCTGTCAAGGTATCTACATTGCTAAACCCAACACATTTGTTCTAGGACCTGCCATGGACGGTAGGGTTTCCTTGCTACTCACCCACCTGAAAGCACTAGATGAAGCCTTTGAGTCCCTTGGGTGCTTAGGTGGTGCAGGTCTCTCCATAGCATCATTCTGATGGCAGACCTGTGACAGATGAGTTGTCACTTACTACACAAAAGGCAGATCCCAGGAGTGTGTTGGAGGCTAGAATGGGAAATTGTGCTTTTAACTTCAGATGTCGCTAGGCAACCTGCAGTTTGAGATCACCTGTATAGCACGCCTGGCCCCGTGCCGTTGAACAGCAGGCAGTCTATACCTGTATGATTTTTCTCCATCTTTTTTTTTTTTTTCTCCTTCCATTTTTCCTCCACCCTTTAGTCTTGGCCTCTACATCATAGCGTGGAATTATAACCACAGAGCACATTCTGATTCACATTGCTTTCAACATGTAATAAAGGCGTATTCTTCATGGGGGCTATTTCCCAGTTTTTCTCTCCTGTCTCACCATAAATGAAGGCTGCTCCCCTGGCTGTCCCTGCAGCTTATGACACGAATCCTCTAAGGCATAGCCCTTCTCCAGCAATAAATCAGCAGAGCTGCTCCTATTCCTTGGCCTGGGAAATTAACAGAGCAGGATACCCCGCTTTCCCTGAGGGTTTACTGAAGCGGAGTTTGTTCACAGTGAAGAATGTAGCATGCAGCTCCAGCTTTAACCTGATCGGTGAACATATGGGTTCAGATGGAAGCAAATGGGATATTGTAAATATACCGCATGCTTCTGTCACCAAGGCAAGAAGTGAGGAGGCATCTAATTATTCTTGAACAGATTGTCCTCTGCCAGGGACTATCATCCTTGTGTGCAGGCATACAGGAAAATGGCCCGAGTCTAACTCCAAAACCACACAGAGCCATCTGTGGGTTCTCTGTCAGTTCACCTCAGTGTGTAGATGGACAGCACCATCACCCTTCACTAGATTAGCAACAGTCTGGAGCCTGAAATTTTAAGCTGTTTTTTTCTCTTTTCTCCAGCCTTCTTTCTGAGGCATCATCTCTCAGAATGCATTATTGGCTTGTTAATTACAGGTCTGTGTCTCTGGAGCAGAGGCTCTGGAGAAGGCAATGGCACCCTGCTCCAGTACTCTTGCCTGGAAAATCCCATGGCAGAGGAGCCTGGTGGGCTGCAGTCCATGGTGTCGCTACTGGTCGGACACGACTGAGCGACTTCGCTTTCACTTTCCACTTTCATGCATTGGAGAAGGAAATGGCAACCCACTCCAGTGTTCTTGCCTGGAGAATCCCAGGGACGGGGGAGCCTGGTGGGCTGCTGTCTATGGGGTCGCACAGAGTCGGACACGACTGAAGCGACTTAGCAGCAGCAGCAGCAGCAACCAGTTTACTTCCTTTTTGTCATCCTATTTCCCACTCCAGTTCTCTTTTACCTTGCTTCCCTTTCAAGTCCCTTTTTAAAAAAAAAAAAATTTAATTAATTAATTAATTTATTTGGCTTCAGTGGGTCTTAATTGCGGCACACAGGATCTTTCCTTGCTGTGCATGAATTCTCTAGTTGTGGCTCCCAGGCTCAGTAGTTGTAGTCCTTGGGTTTAGTTGCCCCATGGCATGAGGGATCTTAGTTCCCTGTGCTGCTGTGCTGTGCTTAGTTGCTCAGTCGTGTCCGACTCTTTGCTACCCTGCGGACTGTAACTCACTAGGCGCCTCTGTCCATGAGGATTCTCCAGGCAAGAGAATCCTAGAGTGGGTTGACATTTCCTCCTCCAGGGGATCTTCCCAACCCAGGGATCAAATTCATGTCCTCTGCATTGCAAAGTGGATTCTCAACTATTGGACCACCAGGGAAGTCCCAGGCCCTTTTATTCTGTCCTCCTCAAGACTCACCTTCAGGAAAGATCTCCTAGCAGTCTTTCGTGCCTCACCATGCCTCAGGTCTGTGTGCTGTTACATTTAAAGTCTTTCCTAAGCTGTGGAAGAAGAACTTTTTCCCCTTGTTTGAAAAAGTTGGCAGGAGACTGTTTCTCAAACCCTCCACATTACCCTCTGCGTACTTGCCCTACTGAGTTCAGTCCACAAGCATTTCCCTCCTTTTGGTGCATTTGCACTCCTGCGGCTTGGATCCTAGATACTCAGATGTTCTGAACTGCTAGACATGTCTGGAAATTGGGTTTTAAGAAAAGGGTTAAGTGTGAGGTCATGTAAATTTTTTCATTACCTTTATTCTTGCCTTCTGAAGCATCCCATGTTTATTCACTTAACTATTCATCCCCCTGTGGTGCTCCCTGCTGCTGCTGCTGCTAAGTCGCTTCAGTCATGTCTGACTGTGTGCAACCACATAGACGGCAGCCCACCAGGCTCCCCTGTCCCTGGGATTCTCCAGGCAAGAACACTGGAGTGGGTTGCCATTTCCTTCTCCAATGCATGAAAGTGAAAAGTGAAAGTGAAGTCGCTCAGTCATGTCCGACCAGTAGCGACCCCATGGACTGCAGCCTACCAGGCTCCTCCGTCCATGGGATTTTCCAGGCAAGAGTACTGGAGTGGGGTGCCATTGCCTTCTCTGGTGGTGCTCCCTGAGACTTGTGTATTTTTCCTGTGAGATCACAGAGCATATTATTTTGTGGTGTTCAGTATCTTTTTAAAACTATTTATTGTTATTATTTTATGCATTTTGCTGTGTTGGGTCTTAGTTGTGGCATGTGAGATCTTCAATCTTGTGGGATGCAAACTCTTAATTGTGGCAGGTGGGATCTAATTCCCTGACCAGGGATCAAACTTGGGCCCCTTGCATTGAGAGCACAGAGTCTTAGTTCCTGGATCACCAGGGAAGTTCCAATGTCCAGTCTCTTATGTGTTCCTTCCAAATATGTAAGCTCCCTGAGGCCAGGTCTATCTTCCATATGGTTTATTATAATAAGTCAAACAGACCTGGAATAAATTCCCACATTTACTCCTTGACAGTGGCAAGACTCTTCGAGTTTTCTAAGCCTCTATAGCAGAGGTATGATCTTGAATTGTCACTAAATAGATAGTAATGTCTGACACATAGGACATGCCAGGCATTGTGCTAAGGAATCTACAGGAATTGTTTCATTAAACACTCCTATCTGTGAGGTGAGTACTGTATTATTACCTGCTATTTGGGGATGATAAAGTCAAGGCCTTAAGAAGTCTGTTACTCACTCAAGATTACACCGCTAGGAAGGTGGGCAAGCTAGAAACTAACACATGATCATCTGACTCCAGAGCCTGTGTTCCTTAGTTTGCAGGCTCCTTGAAGAGTAATACAGCAGCTATTCAACAACCATACTTTGATAATCAAGATAAATGAGGGTTATCATTACCATCTTTCTAAATTCCATATATATGCATTAGTATACCATATTGGTGTTTTTCTTTCTGGCTTACTTCACTCTGTATAATAGGCTCCAGTTTCATCCACCTCATTAGAATTGATTCAAATGTATTCTAAGAAAAAAAAAAAAGATAAATGAGGGACAAGAGCTACACTTTACAAATTGTCCTTAATCCAGTGAAGCTGAGATACCTATAGTGTCTTTAATTCTCTAAATATTTGCACAAAATTATTTAATGTGATCCTAAACAACTCAGTATTATTAGCCAAAATTAATGTATTATCATTGTTAGAATAAAAGTTACTTTATTGAGCAGCTATTCAGTGCTCAATACTTAACTAATTTGTTAGTTAACAGACTTTACATACTTAACTAATTTTCATAACAGCCTTATGAGTTAGGTGTTACTAGCATGCCCTCATTTTACAAATAAGAATCTGAAGCTCAGAGAAGTCAACAAAATCTGTCAACGTCACATTGTAGCTACAATGGCAGTGCGCAGATTGACGGTTAGATCTGATTCCCAAGTCCATGTTCTTTCCACTGCACACACCTAATTAATGAGAACTGTTACTAGAGAGCTCAGCCTGTTTGACTGCATGTGAGGCTTTTTCAGTGAAACTACCACAATCCTATACGAGGAAAAACCCTGTGGCCTCAGATAACTCCAGTTTGATTTAGTCTAGTTCCTGCAAAGTTGTAGATGGATGAAAATCTTGTGACCTGAGAATGGAATCATATTTTAAACAATTATTTTATCAATATGTTGTGCTACGTCACTTTAGTCGTGTCCGACTCATCGTGACCCCATGGTCTGTAGACTGCCAGGCTCCTCTGTCCATGGGATTCTCCAGGCAAGAATACTGGAGTGGGTTGCTATTTCCTTTTCCTCTGTTATTGGTATTTCTGTTTAAAAAAATCTACTTCCAAGGAGCCTGACATTTTATAAAAGGAGTGAGCATAAACCTAAAAATGATTTTATCATTTTTCAGTTCCACCGGCTTTGTTTCTTAAAGGTGTGTACTTACACAATTTTCAGGAGTCATATGTGCACGTACACCACACACTTTCCTAACACAAAGAATAATAGCTGTGTTCTAGAGATTGTCTCCAAGCTCTTTTCAGGCAGATTGAGTGTCTGTTTTATCTTGTGCTCCGCCTCTGGGTCGTGTCTGACTCTACAGCTTCATGTACTGTAGCCCGCCAGGCTCCTCTGTCCATGGGAGTTCCCAGGCAAAAATACTGGAGTGGGTTGCCATTTCTTTCTCCAAGGGATCTTCCTGACCCTACATTGATAGGCAGATTCTTTAGCACTTCCCCACAGCCTTATCTCAAGACCATGAATATAATATTTGGGTGCAATTACCTTTCCCATCATGTTCTTAAGATGCAACTACTCCCCCCCTTTAATGCGATTGGGCAGGTTAGTGAGACTCAGTCTCTTGAAATGCCTTCCGTGGCACTCACAAACAGAGCCACATTTCTGAGTCACTGTATATCGTTAAGTAATGCTTGTGTGAGGTGGTGGCCAAGTTGACTTTTGGGCAATTTTGTGCTACCCAGGGCCCCTGTTTCATGCTTTCAGAACTAGCCATGTGTGTCCCCTTCAGAGGAAGTTCTGTGCCCCAGTCTCCAGTGACATGGGAACATAATGACTATGTCCAAATATTTTGTATCTTTTTGTGAGGTTTCTAAAGGTCTTCTTTATGAATGTTATTAGTTATGCAGAATCTGCCTTTATGGATAGTTCTATGAAATGGCTCTAATTGAAATGGATAGATTGGCAGTCAGTGTCGGCTAATTAAATTATGATATGCTCCTGTCATTAATAACAATTCTGACTGGAGAAAAGAAAGAAAAAGATAAAAGCAGATCCTTGAAATTTGTTGATAGAGATGGTATATTACTCTGTCCATTCTTATATAATTAGAGGAATAAAACAGCAGCTTCCCATTATGTATTTGAAATAGGGAAATCTGTTATTTTCTTCTAGGGTATAATTAATTCAGCTGTAGTATTTTAGATGCTATGTGAAATGGAGTTTCATTAAAAACTATAGTTTAATAAGGGGTCAATCAAACTGGCACTGTTGCAAACGTAACAATGAGCTTTAAATAGCAAAAACACATTGCTTCTTCAGTGTTAATCAGAGAAGAAATTGCATTGAGAAGGGGCAGGGTTAGAATTTTGAGGCTGCTTCCATCTCAGAATCTCGAGCTTCTGAGGGGAAATACTGCACAGGATTGCATCCAAGAGTGCCAAGGACATGGCAGTACAGCCTCTCAAATGCTCAATAATACTCTGGTGGGTACATCCATCACCACTTGTCAGCTCTGCAAGGATGCTGTCTATCTGGGCGAGGAGAGGCTTGCTGGGCTGCAGAAAGTAGTTTATAAGTACAGTCAGAGAATGAAAAAGAAATCTCCAGCTTTTCTTCCAGCAGAAGTTATAAATCTTTACAGGAGCTTCTACAAGCAGTTTATTAACCATGCTGCTGCTCTGTGAGGATGAAAATATCTGACTGCCCACTATGAAAGCTTTGTAAAAGTCACCTTTTCTGCATTAAATCAAATTTCACTATCTTTGTCTAACGCCTTTTTGTGGGGTTATTTAGTTGGGTGTTCCTACAGGTGAGTGTATAGATGATATAGATTTACCAGATGGAGGATCCAGGGCAGCTTTGAGAAGTGTTGTGGCCAGGGAGAGGTTTCTTATGGGATCCTCAAACATAAATAAGCAAAATCTGGAGAATTTAGACTTTTACTAATTTTTTAAATTAAAGTATAGTTTAGTTGATTTACTATATAAGTTTCAGGTGTACAATATAGTGACAATTTTTAATGTTATAGTCCATTTATAGTTATAATAAACTACGGGCTATATTCTTTGGGCTGTGCAATATATCCTTGTGGTTTCTTCATTTTGTGTATAGCTAGACTTGTACTAATTTGACTTTGTGAAATTCACATAGGCTTGCAATTTGATTGTTTCACTGTGAATGGACAAAGCTTACTGGAAAAGAAGAAATAAGATGCAAAGTACTCCAAATTCCTTTTCTTGAATATTTGGAATTGGCGATTGAAAAATCTGAGTGTGTTTTATTAAAGTCGCTATAGCATGCACTTGAACATAATCATTAAAGGTGTGTAAAAATATGCCAATTAAGAATGTTTTAGGTAAGTGTGAGGTGAACTAAGTTCTAATTCTCTTTTTTTGTGTGATCTGGAGCAAATCCTCTAGGTATTGAAATACTCTTTTTAGCTTCCTGCTTTCATTAAGATATGTTTCTAAAATATTTCTGTGCCCTTGGGAAAGATCTTTTGTAAACATAAGGTTAAAAGGTTAATTTTAGGTCTTTGGTTTATGAAAAATTAAATTTCCTGGGAAGTTTAATCAGATATTAATATAACACCCCATCAGTCCTGTGGAACCTGCTGTGAGTTTCAACGTTGCTCTTTATTGATTAGAACATGTTCTTTTTGCTGCTCATGAATTATAGATGGAGGATCCCCTCAGGGTCCTGAGGCATTGTAAAGGGAGAAAATAAAACCTCTTCCTCTGAATGGCTCAGACAGAGCTTGGTGGCTGCGGTGCCTGAGGAGGCCACCTCCCTTGGCTCCCATCTCAATCCCCCTACAGCCCTCCCAAAATTGGGAGTTGCTGGAAAGAAACATAAAGGGTTAGACTGTGCCCAGTGAACTTAATGGACCTGGCCACTTTAGAAAACATGTTTCACATATATTCGTTTTCAGAGAGCAGTTCAAAGAATTGTAGGAAGTATTTAGAAAATAGATTCTTCTAATAGTTAGCATGTTAGTCACTCAGTCGTGTCTGACTTTTTGCAGCCCTGTGGACTATATCCCACTAGACCCCTCTGTCCATGGAATTATCCCAGCAAGAATACTGGAGTGGGTAGCCATTTTCTTCTCCAGGGGATCTTTCTAATAGTCGATTGGAAAAAGTGAATCAATCAAAACACATTCTTCATATTTATTTGGCTTTGGTTTTATTATTTTGATGCCAGAAGCTGAAGATCATCGAAACAGTTGTTTTAATATTAGCACCTTTATTATCGGTGTGTGTATATGTGTGAAGGGGGTGTGGTCCTGAGAATGCAGCACTTGGAAGGCTGAGTGAGAAGGGGGCAGATGAGAACTGTACGACATTTGTCCTATTTGTAAATTCAGTCTTTGGAGGGGGGCCATATTCATAGAAAAGGAAAAATAAGTCAAGCTCTATTTTGTGTTTGTTCAGCCTGAGTTTGTTAACTAGAAGAATATTTTTTAAAAATAAATATATTTTGCATTTTTAAAAGAATCAGTTCAGTTCAGTTCAGTTGCTCAGTCGTGTCCAACTCTTTGCGACCCCATGAATTGCAGCACGCCAGGCCTCCCTGTCCATCACCAACTCCCGGAGTTCACTCAGACTCATGTCCATCAAGTTGGTGATGCCATCCAGCCATCTCATCCTCGGTCATCCCCTTCTCCTCCTGCCCCCAATCCCTCCCAACATCAGGGTCTTTTCCAATGAGTCAACTTTTTGCATGAGGTGGCCAAAGTACTGGAGTTTCAGCTTTAGCATCATTCCCTCCAAAGAAATCCCAGGGCTGATCTCCTTCAGAATGGACTGGTTGGATCTGCTGGCAGTCCAAGGGACTCTCAAGAGTCTTCTCCAACATACAGAGGGATAAAAGTATGTGTGTGTATGTGGCATATAAAGGCAAATGTTGTGCTTAGTCACTCAGTTGTGTTTGACTCTTTGTGACCTCTTGGACTGTAGCCCACCAGGCTTCTCTATCCATAGGGATTCTCCAGGCAAGAATACTAGAGTGGGTTTACCATGCCCTCCTCTAGGGGATCTTCCCAACCCAGGGGTTGAACCCAGGTCTCCCACATTCCAGGCAGATTCTTTACTGTCTTAGCCACCAAGGAAGCCCAGGAATACTGGAATGGGTAGCATATCCCTTCTCCAGGGGAACTTCCCAACCTGGGAATCAAACCAGGGTCTCCTGCATTGCAGGTGGATTCTTTACCAGCTGAGCTATCAGGGAAGGTTTCTTCTAAGATTCACGGTAATAATCTATGAGAGATATTTGGAGATTTACTTATTTTGAAATGTGCTGCTAAACAATAATTTCAAAACCAAGTGGTAGAATTATAAGTACAAAATTTAGTGGAGGGTCATTCTTAGTTGACCTTAAATGGGGTGGGGGAAAGAATTAAACTGAATTTATAACCCTCTAATTCCATCTGGGGACTTACAGAGAAATATCTGTGCATTCTTGGGAGAATTTCAGTTTCATTCTTGGAGGAAAAATCAATGATCATCTAAGGCTGTGGTTGCTGCAGTGGGTGATTAGGTGTTCACCATCTTCTTTAACCAGCTTTTGATCTGGCCACTATATTTAGATTGTTATGATATCCAAAGGGCAGAAAAAACTCTTAAGCTTTTGTAATTGGGAAACCAAGTGATACTTTAAGAACGTAATGAACCTTGAAAGTTGTTACTTACCAAATGAAAATAAAAATGCCACATCAGGTAGACAGAAAATTTATTTCTTTGATACTTCCTCAGTTCTGGCAGTATTTCTTTAGTAAATAATCTTTTATGTTCTACTGAGATTCTTCAATGTAAATCACCATATGTGCACCTTGGGGAGATATAAAAAATAGAAATTCATGTTAAGATTGCGGTATGTTAATTCTGTAGGCTGACAGGAAGGAGAACTGGGAGTGACTGCTAATAGGTACAGTGATAAAATTTCCTGGAATTAGATAGTGGTAACCTAGATAGCATATTCAAAAGCAGAGACACTACTTTGCCAACTAAGTTCCGTCTAGTCAAGGCTATGATTTTTCCAGTGGTCATGTATGGATGTGAGAGTTGGACTGTGAAGAAGGCTGAGCTCCCAAGAATTGATGCTTTTGAACTGTGGTGTTGGAGGAGACTCTTGAGAGTCCCTTGGACTGCAAGGAGATCCAACCAGTCCATTCTGAAGGAGATCAGCCCTGGGATTTCTTTGGAAGGAATGATGCTGAAGCTGAAACTCCAGTACTTTGGCCACCTCATGCGAAGAGTTGACTCACTGGAAAAGACTCTGATGTTGGGAGGGATTGGGGGCAGGAGGAGAAGGGGACGACCGAGGATGAGATGGCTGGATGGCATCACTGACTTGATGGACATAAATCTGAGTGAACTCCGGGAGTTGGTGATGAACAGGGAGGCCTGGCATGCTGCGATTCATGGGGTCACAAGGAGTCAGACACGACTGAGTGACTGAACTGAACTGAACTGAACTGAAGGTTGAATCACTGAATTATATCCTTCAAGAGCATGTATATTTTGGTATGTGACTTATATCTCAATTTTTAAGAAGATCATTAATGCTGAAATTCTAGTTATGTGCCTATCATGTTGGTTTTGAGTAGTCAAAATAGTGGCTTAAATTGTAGTTACCTGTTATGTCTTCTATTTCTTGTATTTTACCTACTACTTCCAAATTAATTTTCCTCAATCATTTGTTTTATAGTGATAAAAACTTACAGTGAATTCTCTTTGATTTTGGCAGGTCTGCATACAGTTGGGCAGACTGTACATTATACAACTCTTAAGGAGCACCTTTCTTATTTGCTTTTTAGGAAAGATTCAAACTCATTGCTTCGCATTCAGGACTACCTGTACCTTAGCTCCAGCATACCATTCATGAGCCTCATTCACTTATAGGTTCACTCATTCCTGTACTCATTTATTTTATTTGTTCATTGGTTGCTTTGTTAGTTCATTCATTCAACTCACTGATTCCTTCAATAAACTGTATTCCTTATCTTAAAATTGCCTGCTGGTTGGTATGTTCTCTCTGCCTGAACTGCCCATGCTCTGCTTCATCCCAGCTCTTTTCCCATCTTTTTTCTTCACTTCTAGGCATTCTCAAGTCCCTCTTTACATACCACTTCTTTTCCACTTTTCTTTACCATGGTACAGTCAGTATTTCTTTTGTAGACAGTAAAAGATTCATTCTTCTTGACTGTCTCTAGACTCCTCCATGATGTGTCTCAAATACCTGCCTTTCTTTCAACTTTCAGATGTAAGCAAGAGGGACTTATGCTTTTAGAATTGATAATAGATATCAAACTGAAGAATGATAGCTAGGTAGGTTAGTTTTTTGCTGTTGCATGATGGTAACTACAAATTAAGGAGATCTACGTTTTTGTCAGTTAGCCTAATAAGCTTTCACCTCTGTAGAGTGTTCTGTGTATGGTTAATTCCAGTCTGTTGGAACTATGTTGAGATGGTTTGTTGAGTTTGGGAACATATGCAATTCCTATTTGAGAGGATTTAAGAATATGAATGATAGAGAAACCAGTACCAGTGACTGATCTAACAATCCCGAATAAATACTCTTGTTATCAGTGGGCACTGCCAGATTTAAGAATCCTCCTCTCTTCTCATCCAGTTTTCTCTCCTGTTTGCAGAAGTGAACAAAGGATGCTTTTGGAACACCTTTACCCCTTTTAAATGAGATTTTAAAAAAAGTGAAGGTGAAAGTCACTCAGTAGTGTCCGACTCCTTGTGACCCTGTGGATGGTAGCCTGCCAGGCTCCTCTGTCCATGAAATTCTCCAGGCCAGAATACTGGAGTGGGTAGCTGTTCCCTTCTCCAGGCGATCTTTCTGACCCAGGGATCAAACCCAGGTCTCCTGCATTGCAGACGGATTCTTTACCAGCTGTGCTACCAGGGAAGCCTTAAAGGAGATGACTCCTAGCAATTCTTTCTACTTGTATGATCTTATATGCTTCCCTTTTATTTAGAATTTTATTTTGAGTTGAATGTGAAAAGATTTTAAACTGTGTATATTTGTTCTATTTTTACCTATATTTTTGGTGAAATTTCCACATTCAGGTGGTGCTAGTGATATAGAACCTGCCTGCACAGGAAACGTAAGAGATCGGGTTCAATCCCTGGGTTAGGAAGATCTGGAGGACGGCATGGCAACTTGCTCCAGTATTCTTGCCTGGAGAATCCCATGGACAGAGGAGCCTGGTGGGCTACAGCTCATTGGGTCGCCAAGAGTTGGACATGACTGAGGTGACTTATTGGATAGCTTTCAGCAGTTCAAATTATAGTGTTTAATCAGATCATGCAGTATTATAATTAATCAAAAGCTATTTGAATTGCCTGTGTTAACCGGCCCCTGTGTCTGACACTCAGTGTAGAAGGATGAATGAGACAAAGAAGAGTAGTGTAGACAGACCTATTTAATTAGTTAATTAAACTGTTTGTTTTTTGCAGTTTTTTTTGATTATTTGCTTGTTTGTTTTTGGTTGTGCTGGGTCTTGGTTGTTGCATGTGACCTTTCCCTAGCTGTGGTGAGTGGGGGTTATTCCTTGTGGTGGTGCACAGGCTTCACATTGTGGTGGCTTTTCTTGCTGTGGAGCACAGGGTCTAGGGAAGGCAACCTCAGTAGTTATGGCGTGTGGGCTTAGTTCCGCTGTGGCACGTGGGATCTTCCCAGACCAGGGACTGAACCCATACCCCTGCACTGGCAGGCAGATTCCTAGCCATTGCCCCACCAGGAAAGTCCTAGACCTATCTTAAAAGGTTTGAATTGAAACATTTTGAGGTATATTACCAAATTATAGCTCTTCAACACATCACTGTAAGAGAAAGATTTACTTTTTGATTTTAATGAGCATATTTGCATTTTAAATATTAGTAATGTTTTGCACTCAAATACGGATGTGGTTGTAAGTCAGAGAAGCTCTTCGTCCTTTCCAGTTCTTACTGCCCACTTCAGCACTATCCCAGGGCCCAATGCTAGTTCTTCCAGCATTAGGTACCCAATTTTCTTTGCAGTTTGACTATGAACATTTTCTAGGCGGCATAATTTTTAGGTTGGCTTAATGTACAGGCAAGCATCTGGAAAATTTGGTCAATCCAAACTCATCGCATATAGGTATAGAAATAAACGGACAGCTACGTGGTTACTTGAGTCCTCCAAGAGTCATGTTTTGTTTTCTGCTCAGAGATGCTGTTTATAAATATAATGGTCATTTGGGAATAAACTAATGATTCACAGATTCTTTTGAGGAACTGTTTAAAACGAAGTACACATAACAACATTTGCATATACTTTCAAGGGTTTCATGGGTCCTGAAACACAAAAGTGGACCTGCTAGGAGCAAATAAGAAATATATGTTTAATTTATCTTCTGAAAATTATATTACAAATGTATAATTTAAAATTTGCCTACATTTATAAATTATCTAGATTATCTATAAATTATATAGCTGATCTAGCTGAGCTGAATACATGCATGTTCATTAAATGCTTTTATGAAAAGCCCCAATTTAAAATATGTCTTACTGGAATTTAGGTTGAAATATACTTTTGGATTACTATTTCTAAAAGAAAATATTTCCAAGTAAAGGCGATTCCTCTTGAATGTCAGTCATATGCCACTTCTAGAAGGAAAGGTGAGAAAATAAAAACATTTTTCTTAATGTAATACAGTAAGTGACAAAGTGAGCTGACATGCTTGTGAAGTTAGGTAGGAGATGTGGTTTGTAAAGAAAGATTAAAATGTCATTTTATCTGAAGTTTCACTAGTCATTTCCCCAGGGCTATCTTTGCCTGTGTATGGAAATGGTTCTTCTGGTACAAATATCATGCATTTTTAAATAGTTTGATCAAAACAATAATGTATTCCTTTTGAAGTACTTTTAGCCTATCGATGGCAATGGTTTCATTATGGAGTTTAAAATGAAAACTTAGAATATAATTTTAATTATAAGAATAAGAGACACCGCAATGTCAATTGCTAACTTAGCTCTGACTGTTACTAAAATAATGAAATGGTTTCAAGTATTGTTTTGATGGCAGATGAGTTTATTGTGCTGTTACTCTGCTACTTTTAAAAAAATATGCTCGTGAAAGAGCGAAAATTTTCATTTCTTTAAGAGGATGTTTGCTCATGCTGCTCCCAGTATAGTATAAGCCTCCCTCCATTCAGTTCAGTTCAGTTCAATCGCTCAGTCGTGTCCGATTCTTTGCGACTCCGTGAATCGCAGCACGCCAGGCCTCCCTGTCCATCACCAACTCCCGGAGTTCACTCAGGCTCATGGCCATTGAGTCAGTGATGCCATCCAGCCATCTCATCCTCGGTTGTCCCCTTCTCCTCCTGCCCCCAATCCTTCCCAGCATCAGAGTCTTTTCCAATGAGTCAACTCTTCGCATGAGGTGGCCAAAGTACTGGAGTTTCAGCTTCAGCATCATTCCCTCCAAAGAAATCCCAGGGCTGATCTCCTTTAGAATGGACTGGTTGGATCTCCTTGCAGTCCAAGGGACTCTCAAGAGTCTTCTCCAACATCACAGGTCAAAAGCATCAATTCTTTGGTACTCAGCTTTCTTCACAATCCCACTCTCACATACATACATGACCACAGGAAAAACCATAGCCTTGACTAGACGGACCTTTGTTGGCAAAGTAATGTCTCTGCTTTTCAATATGCTATCTAGGTTGGTCATAACTTTCCTTCCAAAGAGTAAGCATCTTTTAATTTCATGGCTAAAATCACCATCTGCAGTGATTTTGGAGCCCGAAAAAGTAAAGTCTGACACTGTTTTTACTGGTTCCCCATCTATTTGCCATGAAGTGATGGGACCAGATGCCATGATCTTTGTTTTCTGAATGTTGAGCTTTAAGCCAACTTTTTCGCTCTCTTTCACTTTCATCAAGAGGCTTTTTAGTTCCTCTTCACTTTCTGCAAAAAGGGTGGTGTCATCTTCGTATCTGAGGTTATTGATATTTCTCCCGGCAATCTTGATTCCACCTTGTGCTTCCTGCAGCCCAGCGTTTCTCATGATGTACTCTGCATAGAAGTTAAATAAGCAGAGTGACGATATACAGCCTTGACATACTCCTTTTCCTATTTGGAACCAGTCTGTTGTTCCATGTCCAGTTCTAACTGTTGCTTCCTGATCTCTTTCAGAATAATGATGACATGAGTCCAGAATCAGGTTTTAGGGCAGATCAGCAGTTGTAACAGATGGGCCTCTTCACCCGCCTTTTTGTAGAAATTCCCAACTAAGTAAAACAAAATTGAAAACTACCTAAGGGACAATGAAATATTATCATTATATAGCAAGTTTAATAACATTCAGGCCTTTTGAAGTTTTTTTTTTTGTTTGAATTTTCTAGCTTCTCCATTTAGTAAAATATGAAGATTTACTATGGCAAACACTCGCATCCTTGCCTTACATTATGGGAACTGGACCAACTGACTTTTTCAGTAATTGCAGAGCCTGGGAGCTTTTTCCCTCAGTCAGGTTATAAGAGCTGATTTAAATGATGTGTTGTGGGAAAGTTACCTTCTTTGCATTAAATCAAATGTTCAATTTTTCAAACTGTTGAGGTTTGAGTGTTCTTTATATATTCTAGATTCTAGTTCTTTATCAGATACATGATTTGGAAGTAGTTTCTCATAGTATGTAACTCAGCTTTTCATTTTGTTGAAGTCCAGTTTATCAATAGTATTTAATATTTTTTGGATAGTTCTTTTGGTGTTGTCTAGGAGCTCTTTGCCTAGTCCTGAAACCAAAAGATTTTATCTTTGTTTCAGGATTCACTATTCTGTTTCATTGCTTGTGTGTCTATGCCTTTAACAATACCACACAGTCTCAATCACCATAAGCTGTGTGATATCTTGAAATCATGTAGACTGATACCTTTCCCCTTTTTCTTTCTGATTATAGTTTTAGCTATTCTAGTTCCTTTGGCTTTTCAAATTTAAAAAAAAAATTTTTTTTTTAACTGTGGCATACAGGGTCCTAGTCCCTCAACCAGATTGAACCCATGCCCCCTGCAGCAGAAGCATGGAATCTTAACCACTGGACCACCAGGGAAGTTCCCCAGATATATTTTAGAATAATCTTTTATATAGCTACAAAATTTGTTGCTAGGATTCTGATGCTAATTACATTAAATCTATGTATCAATCTAGGGAGAATTTACACTTTTTACTATGTGAAGTTTTCTAATCCGTGAACATGATATGTCTCTCCTTTTACTTAGATTTTCTATAATTTCCTCTATCAACTTGTCGTTTTCTCCATATGGATCCTATCTATGTTTCATTAGATTTACAACTGAGTATTTCGGTTTTGAGCAATTATAAATGGTATTGGTTTAAAATTTTTGTGCATCCATGTGCTCCTGTGTGCATGCAGGTGTGCAAAAACACATACACTCTTACTTGATTTTGGTAAGTTTACCTTGCATCCTGAAAACCCTGTGGTGATGATATATGTAAGCGCAGGTGTTCAAAACCTTGTCTTTGATTCACAGCTTCATCTTTCCCCCTTCTTATGGAGGGATGGGTGACTGCATGGTTTATTCATTCTTTCACTCTGTAAGCATTCACTTCAAGGCAACCACCATGTACATGGTTCTTTGTTAGATAGCTCTGATAATCTGGAGTTAAACCAGACAGAATCTTTGATCTTGTACAGTAGCAAGCAAGAGGGCAATGCAGGCAGCCACTGATAATATTAATCATGATACACTAGGCATCATTCCAGCAGTAACACTCTGTGTGTGGTGGGAATGCACAGGAAGAAACAAGTAACTGTAACTATGAGGGTCAGGAATATCTTCATGAAAAAAGTAGAATATGTGTGGAGTGAGGCTGATCAGTGGAGGGAAGGGCTCTGTGTGTACCCAGTCCTTGAAGCCCTGCAGCTGTTGAGCTTTATTGTCATATAGGGGACTGAAAGGCTTCCCTGGTGGCTCAATGGTTAAAAAAGGAAAAAAAAGTCCACCTGGCAATGCAGGAGATGCAAGAGATGTGGGTTCGATCCCTGAGTTGGAAAGATCTCCTGGAGAAGGAAATGGTAACCCACTTCAGTATACTTGCCTGGGAGATCCTATGGATGGAGGAGCCTGGTGGGCTACAGTCCATAAGGTCACAAAGCACTGGACACGATTTAGCGACTAAACAATGGGAGACTGGACAGATGAAATGAGCTTTGACTGTGAGGTTCTTGAATCCTCTGGTATGAAGTTTGGACTTTGTTCTATAGTAAATAGGGAGCTATTTAAAGTTTTTAAGCAAGAGAGTAACATGATTGTGATGATTTAGTAAGATAATTCTGGTAATAATGTCAAAGATAGATTAGAAAGTAAAGGGGCTAGAGGAAAGGATGCTCTAGTCTGTTAAACCCTTGTGATGATTTAGGCAGGAGAAATGGAAATGCAAAATTGATCTCTTTCAAAACGGTCAGAACCATCTGAAATGCAGTGAATTCATGTAACTGCTGCTTTTGATCCAAGCAGCATTTTCTCCTTGTGATTAGGAGGAGATTAAAATCCTCCATTATCTAAGGAGAGTAAAAATTGGGTTTTCGAAAAGAGAAATGCATTGTTTTCACGTAAGATTTCTAGCTTCTTTATAAATAATAAATATAGGTTGTAATTTTCTTTGAGTGATGCAGTTTTGAATTTTAAAAGGGCAATCCCTCTGTAAGAATCAGTACATTTTAGCATACATTGGTATTCTTAGGGGAGGCAGTCACTCTGCATTACCTGTTTTGTAATTAAAAATTTTCAGTTTTGGGGATTCAGTGGGTATAGTACTTGTAATAGGAGCTCAATTTGAGCAAATTCTACTGCTGTTTATAACACCAAAGATATGGAGGTCTAGAAACTAACTATATAAAAGAGTGAAGGAGCCTAAATCTTTTTGGAGATAATTTTGTCTATATATTGTTGTTGTTCAGTCGCTCAGTCATGTCTGATTCTTTGTGACTCCATGGACTGCAGCATGCCAGGCTTCCCTGTCCTTCACCATCTCCTAGAGCTTGCTCAAGCTCATGTCCATTGAGTCGGTGATGCCATCCAACCAGATCATCCTCTGTCGTCACCTTATCCTCCTGCCCTCAATCTTTCCCAGCATCAGGGTCTTTTCAAATGAGTCAGTTCTTCGCATCAGATGGCCAAAGTATTGGAACTTTAGTTTCATCTGTCCTTTCAGTGAATATTCAGGATTGACTGGTTTGATCTCCTTGCTGTTCAAGGGACTCTCAAGAATCTTCTCTAGCACTGTAGTTCAAAAGTCTGAATTCTTGAGCACTCAACCTTCTTCATGGTCCAGCTCTCACATCTATACATGACTCCTGGAAAAACCATAGTTTAGACTAGAGATTAATTCTAAACTATGGCCACTCAAAGTGATGTGATGAATTGTATGAGTCTGGTCACCTACTTCTGGAGAACCTGTCTTCTTGGGGATACTCTCCTCTCTTTGCATTTTTAACTTGTCTTCAGATTGTAGCATCACTTAATATTCTTAGTTTCCTAGTCTCTGTGCCTTTGAATAGGAGGAGAGAGAGCTACAATTGCATCTTGATTGATCAGAACTTTAAATTATAGAAATACTTGAGATAATTCAGTGAAGGGCATACTGAAGAAGAATTTATTGTGATACGATTATGAATATTTATATGTTAAGAGTTTAGTACTATCTTTGCCTTATCAGATAACAGTACTGTAGAATTATCTTAAAAAAATTCAGGCTTAAAAAAGAGAGAAAGAAATGTATTCAGAACTTCCTCAGCCTGATGGAGAATTACTCCTCTCCTGTGAACAGATGAGTCCTCTCCTGGCAGCCCCTTCCTATAACCTCTTGTGAGTCCCTTGACACACGTGCCTTTTCTTATGTGTACCAAGCGCTTTATTCAGGGTTGATTAAACAGCAGCATCATAGATGCAGACTGTCATTGTTCCCTTTGGTCTAGTTTGAATAGTGAACATGCAGCAGAAGATGCTGTTAGTTGAAACAAAATAGCTCAGAATGTCAAAAGGTTAGTCCCTCAAAGATACTTTGAGAAATGAGAAAATGTAAAATGTCACTTTAGGAAGCTGAGATCAGCCATGCTCTTCTCTATTCTTAAGCTTATTTTTACCGCATTTGATAAATTTCCTTTTGTCTCATGGAGTGTTTAGGGGAAGTCATTCTTTGTTTTAGAGGTGTTAAGTCAACAGTTACCTATCAAAGCTTCTAAGACCCCAAACTGAGGTATTTAGAAACACAGGTGCATTAACACATTGTTTTTTATTGTGCATATTTTGCTGAGGGTATTGTTCAGTCGCTAAGTTGTGTCAGACTTTCTGTGACTTCGTGAACTGCAGCACGCCAGACTTCCCTGTCCTTCACCATCTCCCAGAATTTGCTTAAACTCATGTCCATTGAGTCAGTGGTGCCATCCAACCTTCTCATTCTCTGTTGCTCCCTACCTTCAGTCTTTTCCAGCATTGGGGTCTTTTCCAGTGAGTTGGCTCTTCACATCAAGTGGCCAAAGTATTGAAGCTTCTGCTTTAGCATCAGCCCTTCCAATGAATATTCAGGGTTGATGTTCTTTAGGATTGACTGGTTTGATCTCCTTCCTGTCCAAGCCACCTGAGCCACCAGGGAAGCCCCTTGCTGAGGGTGCCAGTGAATAAAATTGGGATTATCTCTGGGACATGGAACAACGGACTGGTTCCAAATAGGAAAAGGAGTACATCAAGGCTGTATATTGTCACCCTGCTTGTTTAACTTATATGCAGAGTACATCATGAGAAACGCTGGGCTGGAAGAAGCACAAGCTGGAATCAAGATTGCCGGGAGAAATATCAAGAACCTCAGATATGCAGATGACACCACTCTTATGGCAGAAAATGAAGAGGAACTAAAAAGCCTCCTGATGAAAGTGAAAGAGGAGAGTGAAAAAGTTGGCTTAAAGCTCAACATTCAGAAAACGAAGATCATGGCATCTGGTCCCATCACTTCATGGCAAATAGATGGGGAAACAGTGGAAACAGTGTCAGACTTTACTTTTTGGGGCTCCAAAATCACTGCAGATGGACTGAACTGAACTCAACTGGGGCTGAGTGATCCAGAGACCGCTTTCATCTCCTGAGGGGAGAATGATGCAGTCTGAGCTTTGCCAAGATCCATTGCATTGGTCATTGGATGGACTTTCCTCTCACACTGCCTGAACTTGACGTGAATGCCAGCTCTACCGCTCACTGGCTGTCCATTGTAAACAGCTTTCTTAGCTTCTCAAAATTCCAGTTTTCTCATCTGTAATATGGAGGTTAATAATACTTACTTTGCAGGCTCTATTAGTAAGGATTAAAGAAATCCTCTCTGTAAAGCACTTTAGGATGTTTCTGGTTCATAGAAAGCCTTCAGTTAATGATAGTTGTTGCTGTTCATTCTTTCCGCAAATAGGTACAGGCCACCTACTGTTTCAGCCCCCTTTTTAGATGCTGGAATATAAAGCAAACAAAACAGGCAGTGGTTCCTTCCCTTGTGGAGCTTATATTTTAGTAGCAGGAGGCAATGATAATCATAAGAAATAAGTAAATTATGTAGCATGCTAGAAATTGAGCAGATCCTGGGATTTCTTTGGAAGGACTGATGCTAAAGCTGAAACTCCCGTACTTTGGCCACCGCATGTGAATTTGACTCATTGGAAAAGACTCTGATGCTGGGAGGGACCGGGGGCAGGAGGAGAAGGGGATGACAGAGGATGAGATGGCTGGATGGCATCACGGACTCGATGGACGTGAGTCTGAGTGAACTCCAGGAGTTGGTGATGGACAGGGAGGCCTGGTGTGCTGCGATTCATGGGGTCGCAAAGAGTCGGATGCGACTGAGCAACTGAACTGAACTGAACTGACAGGGACTGGGAGTGTCGATTGCCGAGTAAGTTGTGATTTTAAACATGGAGTCACTTTAGGCCTTGTTGAGAAGTTGACTTTTTTTTTTAATTTGAATATAATTGCTTTACAATTTTCTGCTGTACAGCAAAGTGAGTCAGTGAAATGTATCCATATATCCCCTTCTTGAGCCTCCCATCTGCCCCCCACTCACCCCTCTAGTTTGTCGCCGAGCACCAAGCTGAGCAACCTGTGTTATACAGTTTCCCGCTCCCTCCCGTGTGACACACAGCAGTATATCCACGTCAGCGCCACGGTCTCAGTTAGGCCCCTCTCCTCACCCCACTGTGGCCACAGTCCATCCTCTACGTCTGCATTTCTATTCCTCCCCTGCAAATAGGTCCGTCAGTACCATTTTTCTAGATTTCATACATATGCATTAATACATGATATTTGTTTTTCTCTTCTTGACTTCAGTCTGTATTACAAACTCAAGGTCCAGCCACATAACTACAAATGACCCAATTTTGTTCCTTTTTATGGCTGAGTAATGTTCCCTTGTATATATGAACTACATTGAGAAGATGATATTTGAAGAGAAACTTGAAGGTCTTTGTTAATATTATTAACTCTACCAAATAGGTTTTTACTTTGTATATACATTTCTACCATTATTATGTGTAGTACAAATCATTACTATAACAAATTGATACTTAACACTATTAACTTTCATTATAGAAATCATGAGCTATATATACAGTCACTTTAGCTTCCTCTGTTCCTTTCCCTTGCATGTCTCCCCTCTCAATGTCTCTGCCCCACTCCAGTGAGTATACCGATTAGACTAGTTTAGAAATGCTCTTTGAAAGCAAAATAAAACAGAAATAGAGAGTTGTTCTGCAGAGTCAGATTTCCCACCTGTCCTTTGTCAGATACTTTCCAATAGCGTATCATGACATGGCAACAACACTATTTCTGAAAATACTAGGGCTCATCTCAGTTGCAGTTATTGACAAGAAAGCTTGTACCTTTCCTGTGAATGAGAGCCAGTCAGCTGTTTATGCAGACTGGTTAGATGATGTAGCTGAAAGAACAGGGAAGCGGCCCTTTCCAATCTCCTATTCTAGTCATGATCAGGTGATGTTTTCTTCTTCATTGCTAGCATCAACTTTTGATACTGTTGCCCTTTGCCTTTCTCTGTAGGAAAATCAGAATCTATTCTCTGATGCAGGTAAAGCAGGCGTTACCAGCCATATCAGATTCATTGCCCCCTCTTCCTAGCATCTTTTGGAATATACCCCCTTTATTTTAAAAATGAAATTTATAGATAAAGGAACCACCTATACATTGAACTTTGAAATTAAAATAATGCTATAATTTTAAAAAAGAAAGATAACTTTAAAATATGTATTTATTTAGCTGCCCCAAGTCTTAGTCGTGGCACACGGGATCTTTAGTTGTGGCGTGTGGGATCTAGTTCCCTGACCAGGGGTCAGAAAGAGGCCCCTTCAGTGGAAGCATGGAATCTTAACCACCGGACTGCCAGGAAGGTCCCGAAAGATAACTTTAAATGCATTTTACCATGTAAATACTTGTTCGTTACTCTACTAAGAGATGTAATGAGACAATCAGATATTTGAACCTATTTCTCATGCATAAGTTTGGATTAAAGAAAAGTCAAACAACATTCAACTGAGTATTGGCAAAAGTTCTTTATATTTGAAATTTTGAAATGATGACTAAGTAAGTATACATAGACACACATGGAGTAACCGTAAAAGTAACAGCTGCAAATGCAGATGGAGGCAGGTATGTTGTATTAAACACCATGATTTGCTGACATGCTTTTCCAAAATGGTGAACAACTCTGATATAATTTCAAATGAAACAAGGTATAATCCTTCCTCAGTTTACATTCAAGGAAATGGCAGTCTTTGAAAATTTAGTAGTTATTAAAATGTGTTGGAAACTTTGTGTCTCTAAGTAAATTGGGGTTGGATTCTAAATTTAGATAATTAACAGGAATTTTCCATCTACAGAAAAGTCCAGTGAGACATTGAAAAGACTTGCAGGATGCAAGATAAGTCTTTGTTATTGAAGACTGTCCTGTCTAGCAGGCTGGGCTCCAGTTTCCCATTGTGATCACTGAAAACATCCAAAAATGGCCCAGGGGCAGTGCCGCTCCCACTGAGAGCTGCTGGTCTAAAGCTGTTGCTCACCACTTGTGCCCCTGTGGGGTCTTGTCGAAGCTTCAGTGCTCTTTGCTTCCTGACTTAGCTTGGCACCATGCTGCACCACGTGTGGGTGCCCCTTCCTGCTCTGGTACTGTTCTTGAAGCACTTTCCAGACATCTGGCTGATAACTCGTAAGGACGCTGAAATCTGCTCAGGTGGTTTCTAATTCTCCAGATTCCTCAGCCCCTTTCTTGAGATACATTTTATACTTTCTTCAAAGGTTATTATGGGTAAAAGGAAGTGAATTGTTAGGTAGTTTTTACTCCTTTTCAGCACCTTTCTGATTACAGAACTGGTGGTTGTTGTTCTTACTGGTGATTTATTGACTGATTGGCTGTTTTTCTTTGTCGTCATCTAAATTTCATGGCCATGTCCTGGCATTTGTTTGTTGCTCAGTATCCCTGCCACCGCTTTTGATCGTGATCATCATCATTGTTGCAGTTCTCACTCCGCTTAACTTTATGAAAGTGTCTTTTATGATATGTCACCACTCCCTTGGAGTATTTCTTTGCTTCCAATTCATCAATATTGTGGTCCTCTACTGTGCTTTTAAAATTGCTGTAAACTCAGGGATCACTTCTTTAATACTGTTTTTTTTTTTAATTCATTTTATTTTTTGTTTACTCCTTTTTTGTTCTGTCTACACCAGAATGAAAAATATCTAAAAGACTTGATCTAGAAAGCCCTAGTTTCTTCGTCACAGAAACCTCTAGTATGTAGTGTAATGTATTAATTACATTAATGTAATGTAATGTATATCATGTTTACCACATGGGCACGGTAAGATTTTGTCTTTTGTTTGGTATGACAGACAATAGTCAGTATGTGTTCTTAAGATGAGTGAAATGATCAAAGTTATATTCAAATGACTTAAATGGTATTCATTCTGCAGGGGGGGGTTGTGGTTTTGGGGTTTTTTTTTTGAGAAAAATTGAATGTGGATTCTATTTCAATATGTGGAGTACTAAGAAACTTGTTCAAGGTTTTAAATATGCCATCGTCATCATGTTTACTAACGAGAGGAAATTTCCATAATGGTTGACACATCAGAAATCTGTTAAAGGAAATAGGGTCAGATTTTGTTTTGAGTAGAAGATCAAACTCTACTTCGGGGTCATATGTGGCCTGGGATGAGACCTACCCAGGTCCGCTTATGTGACCATGAGACATGTTCAAGCTTGAGACATCACAGCCAGTTGTTTTCTTTTTTAAAATTATGCTATTTGTGCGTCTCTCTAGCAGTTAGGACATCTGCCTTACGTTACATTGGTCTTTTACTTATTTCTCCTCCCGTTAGATCGAAAGCACGAGGGGTCGTCTTAGCAGTATTGTGCACTCACACAGTGTGTGTGCTTAGTAGCTAAGTCGTGTCCAGCTCTTTGTGACCCCATGTACTGCAACCTTCCAGACTCCTCTATACATGGAATTTTACAGGCAAGAATACTGAAGCTGGTTGCCTTTTCCTCCTCCAGGGGTTCTTCTCAACCACAGATTGAACCTGAGTTTCCTGCATCTCTTGCGTTGGTAGGCAGATTTTTATACCACTGAGCCGCCAACCATTACACTTAATCAGTGATCAGTACATGTTGGGAAATTGACACTACCCACACTTCATCTTCTCATTAGAGCACAGCATCTTCAAATTTTATGACATTTCTTTAATCACCTTCGAAGAACTTTAGATGCTGATTCAGTTAATACTGGGCTTCCCTTGTGGCTCAGCTGATAAAGAATCTGCCTGCAATGTGGGAGACTTGGGTTCGATCCCTGGGTTGAGAAGATCCCCTGGAGAAGGAAAGGTCACCCACTCCAGTATTCTGGCTTAGAGAATTCAAGAATAGTCCATGAGATCGCAAACAGTTGGACACAACTGAGAGACTTTGAATCGGTTAAAATAGCCTTTTAAAAATATAGAATTATAGACGTCTATCGCTGGAAAGAATTTCTTTTAAAAAAAATCACCTTGACTAACTTCGTCTTTAATAGGTGGAGAAACAGAAAACTGAAGAGGTTAGTGACTTGGCCGAAATCATTAGCCAGTTAGCAACAGAACTAAGGTGGCTCAGTGATAAAAGAATCTACCTGCCAATAGAGACACAGGTTCAATCCCTGAGTCAGGAAGATCCTCTGGAGAAGAAAATGGCAACCCACTCCAGTATTCTTGCCCGGGAAATCCCATGGATGGTGGAGCCTGGCAGGCTATATAGTCCATGGGGTTGCAGAGTCGAGCATGACTTAGTGACTAACCAGCAGCAGCAAGAGAATTAAATCAAGAATTTAGGTTTAAATACTTCAGAAAGATTATTTTTCACTTATTAAAACTGACCATTGCTTTCACAGTAATAGTTGTAGTCTAATTCATCATTAATTCAACAAATATATATTGACCATTTTTAGGCACAGAATATGGTATTAGGCTTTAGCAATGATGTATATACAAAGACAAATTTTTTTTCTAAGAAGGATGTTAAATGAAGAGATTTAAAAATAAAGAAAATGTAGTAGCTCAGCAGTAATGAATCTGCCTGCAATGCAGGAAATGCAGGAGACTCAGGTTCAATCCCTGGTTTGGGAAGATCCACTGGAGGAGGAGAAGGCAACCCACTCCAGTATTCTTGCCTGGGAAATCCCATGAATAGAGGAGCCTGGTGGACTGCAGTCCATGGGATCTCAAAGAGCCGGGCACAATGGATCCTGTACACATACATGCATGCAATGCATTTAAAGATGACAGTGACAGAGGATAGTGAAAGGGGTGGCTGATACGACCTGCATGAGGAATTGATGGGAAGGATGGCTAATGCAGGCAGGTGGAGAACTGGGCTCAGCCTTTGATGCTGGGGCTGCCATTAATTTGATGGTTCCTGTACGAAAACGCACATTTCTTGGAAGAAAAAAAAAAAAAAAAAAAAACGGAAAATTTGACAGCAGGCACTTTTTTTTAACTTTTAGTTTTATGTTGGTGTGTGCTTAGTCACTCAGTCGTGTCCGACTATTTGTGACCCCATGGACTGTTGCTCCTCTCTCCATGGGATTGTCCAGGCAAGCATACTGGAGTGGACTGCCATGCCCTCCTCCAGGGCATCTTCCCAATCCAGGGATCAAACCCAGATCTCCCACATTGCAGGCGGATTCTTTACCATCTGAGCCACCAGGGAAGCCGATTTTATATTTAGTAGAGCCAGTTAACAATATCAGGATCATTTCCGGTGGACAGTATAAGGACTTAATCGTACATAGACATGTTTCCCATCTCCCCCACACGTCCCTGCCATCCAGGCTGTCACATAACATTGAGCAGAGTTCCCTGTGCTATACAATAGGCCCTTGTGGGTTATCCATTTTAAATACAGCAATATGTACTTGTCAGTCCCAAACTCCCTAACTATCCCTTCCCTCAACCTTCCCTGCCTGGTAACCATAAGTTGGTTCTCTGAGGAAAGCATGCATTTCTGTGTGATGATTTAATTAGGTCTTTTGGACTTATATACTAGTAGTTTATATATTACCTTATGTAAAACAATAAAAACATATAATGCAATTTAAATGCCTTTAATTTTATTAGAAACAAAAATATAAAGATGCAAACCAAGGATTGTCACTGTTAGAAAAGGTATTTAAAAAATTTTTATCTTTATTTTGTATTGGAATATAATTGCTTTATAATGTTGCGTTAATTTCTGCTGTCCAGCGAAGTGAATCAGCTATATGTATACATGCGGGCTTAAGAAAGATGGTACTGATGAACCTATTCACAGAGGAGCAATGGAGACACAGACATAGAGAACAGACTTTTAGACAAGGGTGGGGGAGAAGAGAGAGAGAGTGAGATGAAAGGAGAGAGTAACATGGAAGGATATACATTATATGTAAATAGATAACCAATGGGAATTTGCTGTATGACTCGGGGAACTCAAACTGGGGCTCTGTAATAACCTAGAGGGGTGGGAATGGGTGGAAGGAAATGGGTAGGAGGGAAATTCAAGAGGGAAGGGGCATAGATATACCTATGGTTAATTCTTGTTGATGTATCACAGAAATCAAACCAATATTGTAATAAATCGGTCAATTAACATATACACAATGGAGTATTACTCAGCCATTAAAAAGAATACATTTGAATCAGTTCTAATGAGATGGATGAAACTGGAGCTGATTATAGAGAGTGAAGTAAGCCAGAAAGAAAAACATCAATACAGTATACTAACACATATATATGGAATTTAGAAAGATCGTAATGATGGCCCTGTATGCGAGACAGCAAAAGAGACACAGATGTGTAGAGCAGACTTTTGGACTCTGTGGGAGAGGGAGAAGGTGGGATGATTTGGGAGAATGGCATTGAAACATGTATACTATCATGTAAGAAACGAATTGCCAGTCTATGTTCGATGCAGGATACAGGATGCTTGGGGCTGGTGCACGGGGATGATCCAGAGAGATGATATGGGGTGGCAGGTGGGAGGAGGGGTTCATGTTTGGGAACTCATGTACACCCGTAGCGGATTCATGTCAATGTATGGCAAAACCAATACAGTATTGTAAAGTAAAATAAAGTAATAATAAAAATTTTAAAAAAAGAATAAATATAATTTTAAAAGACATGCTCTATAAACAGAATTACTGACTTAAAACAAAGAAAAAAGAAAAGGTATTATTCTACAGCCCAGATTGACTTAGGCCAATAAAATTCTCTTTAATTTTGAATTGTTTTGAACATACTCAACTTCAGTTATTATCTGGTAGGCATTCTGATACTTTAGAATTTTGGATTTCTGTGGTTTTGAACTCCATTTTTTTTACTAAAGTTACTCAGTTTTTGGTGAGAGAACAGGGTGAAAAAGGAGGAGAATTCATTGTCGAGGATAGTCTCTTATCTCCCCTTATATCTTTCTCTTTTATTGGACTTCACTGAGCGTTCTAGAGATGATGTCCCCTGGAAATCAAAGTAAAAACCAAAAACTCAAAGTATGCTTTCTACTGACAGAAACTCCCTCTGAATAAATTCCATGAACCAAAAATGTACAATTATGCCTCCTTTGGGAACCATAGGATTGGCCTGACGTTAGTAATTGCTGTATTCCACACTGATTTGTTTTGGTACAGATATGAAAGTAGTTCTGCATAGCAGGGAGAATGTTCACTTGACTTCTTGGTTAGGACATCAGCTGCGTTTAGCCTGTCGTGGCACACCCTGCCATCTTGCATTTGGTCTCTGAGTTCCAGCTCTGTTATAAAGCTGGACTTACCAAAATGACCACCTAGCATTCAGTGAAAAGGTTCAGTAAGAGTTAAATGAAATATGTCCTTTAGTCAAGTATGTGATTTTTTTCTTTAATGAGTAACTGCATTTTGGAAAATTATTTGGCAACTGGGGATATTTCATTAACATGTAATAGGATTAATATTTAGTGAATCACTTTTGAAATACATGACAGATGTTTGGGGCTTTAGCAAATTTATCATTTGGCAGTAAGGAGTAGTTTTCAGAATTCTTAGTAACATCTTATATGAATACATTTTCATAAGGATGTAGATGTGTGTGCTAGAGATGAACACATATGTGTTCTTGAAATTGTGTCTCCTTGGCTCCATAAAATGTTGGAATTTTTTTTTTCTTTTTGTGTTATCAGTTTTTCCTTCCCAGACATTCTATAAAATATGTTTCTTTTTAAAATTTGAACGAATAAAGGGGGATTATTTTTCCCTTGGAAATAGAAATATTTTCAGATATCACAGTAGCTTGTTGGAGATGATATGTCACTATAAAAGAGGATATAGGTGTTGTATTAACTGGTGTCTTATTCTGAGCATGAAATTTTTCACTTAGTTTATGTTATTTTATTAGAAATCTTTTAGTAAGTCTCTTTGTTATGTTACGATGCTCCTGTCATAGGTAGTATTCCCAGATGCCAGCATTAAGACTGTGTTCTTTATCCCAGAATGACATCACTGAATCCTCATTTAAGGACCAGTGTCCAGAATTTATTCTTCTTCCTTGCCCCATGGGGCCAGTCTTTGAAAGCAAAAAGTGAAAGTGTTAGCGGCTCAGTCGTTTCCGACTCTTTGTGACCCCATGGACTGTAGCCCGCCAGGCTCCTCTGATCATGGGATTTCCCAGGCAAGAATACCAGAATGGATTGCCATGCCCACCTCCAGATCCAGGGACTGCAGTCTGAGCCACCAGGAAGGCCAGGGCAAGTCTTTATCCACTATTATGGTATTAGCTGCAGTTAACTTTAAAATGTGAAAGAAAAAATAACAGTGTTACTTGTTTGGGAATAAACTGGAAAGTATGGAAACAAAAAATGTTTGTTTAACAGACATAGATGACTGTTGCAGTATTTCATTTGTAAAAGATTACAATTAAAATGGACACTAATTAGGGCAATTATCCTTGACAAAATGGGAGGGTTTCAAAATTCATGACAATGCTGGAAAGTAAAGTCAAACAAATGTGAGGGGTCTCAGCCTTGGTCTGACTCAGTTGGCAGTAATGTTTAGCTTCCCACTGATTCTTTGTTGCCACATATTTACTAAGTGGATTTTAAAAATACTCATCAAACAAGAAATATCATGCCTTAAGATTATATCCTAGATTACTTTTGTTTTATCTTTAGTATCATGAAATATTTACAGACTAGTACATAATACGGGCTAGAGACTGCAGACACAACACAGTATTCTGTCTTAAAAGCTGTATTCTTACTTTCTAATTATTAGTATATGTGACCTTCTCAAAGCAAAGACTCTGTGATTATTTTGTATCCCTACTGCAGCAGTGTGTGGTGAACAGGAGATGGAAGAAGGCCATTCTTCATTTAGTTGATCTGTGTCAGTGCTGAGTAAATATTTAGGAGCCAATGCGGTAAGTCAGTCAGGGTGCTCAGTGTTGGTATCAACCTGTGTGATACATGGTCTCTGCCCTTTTGGGTCTCCCAGTCTGGCAGGAGAGGCAAATGTGTGAATACCTAACTACAATCTGTTTTTCAGTGGTATGTACAGAGTGTTCTGCAGGCACAGAGGAGGGAGAGATTGGGTTGAGGAGAATGATTTCCCAGAACAAGTCACATTCAAGCTTGGCTGGCCATTGATCCATTGTTTATAAATCAAAATATTGGCCATCCAGTAACGGTCATGAGCCAGACACTGTGCCAGATGCTAAGGATATAGAGATGAACGTGATACACTCTCTGCTCTCAGGACTAAGGATTTATAGAAGACAGATATGTATACAGATGATTAAAATTCAACAAGGAGGGCTGTGAATGGAATGCTGTACAGGGAGAAGAGAGAGGCAGACGAAGAAAGCCTCACTTGAAGGGGAGAGAGGACCAGCAAAGACCACACGGGAATGACCCTTGAACTTAGGTTGTGGGACTGTGGATTTAGTAAGCCAGTAGTGGGTGGGTTGGGGTCTGGTTTCATGCAGAGGAACCTGATCTATGAGAATATGGGGCATGATAGGGAACAGTGTTCTTAGCAAAAGCAGAATAGCATGTGACAGAAGGTGAAGCAGGATTCAGGACATCTGATGGGTAATGCAGAGTCATTCAGGAGGGAATGTATTCATTAAAACATTTACCTGCAAGAGACAGAGACCCAACTACAGTGGCACAGATGTAGGAGTTTATACTCTCACATAAAAGAAACCAGGCAAACATTCCAGGGATGAGGTACCAGCTTTAAAAAGCCCTCAGAGGTCCTGGCCGAGTCTCTCTTTGGCTCTGCTGTACCTGGCTTCCTTCTCGAAGGTGCTGCATGGCTCAAAGCAGCTGTTGGAGCATCAGCCATTGTTTTTGCATTAAAGAAGGCAGAGAAGCCATGAGTGCACGTTCCCCATGCCTTTGAAGTAACCTCTGCTGAGGTTCCACAGCACTGCTACTTAACCATGCATTTAAAAACAGATAAATAAAAAAAAGTGAAGGTCTTCCTTATTGAAGAAGAAGGGAGAATTGATATTGGAGAGCAACTCCATTCCCTGTTACCTAGAGGTGTGTCATCAGATTTGAATTTAGAAGGGTTTCCTTGACAGAGGATGGAGGATTTGTTGGTTAGAGAACTGGCATTGCTTCCCTGGTGGGTCAGTGGTAAAGAACCCTCCTGCCAATTCAGGAGATGCAGGTTCAATCCCTGGATATCAGGAAGATCCCCTGAGAAGGAATTGCAACCCACTCTAGTGTTCCTACCTGGGAAATCCCATGGACAGAGGAGGGCCACGGTCCATGGAGTCAGACTTCGTGACTGTAATGTTGAAACTGGCCTTAGATTGACAGAAGGAGGTACCTGTCAGCCTTTCTTTTTTCCTTTTTTCATATTTTCCATCACAGAGAGTCTTGAGTTGGTACCAACGATAGCTGGCTTCATCTGATCCCTGGGTGAAGATGGGCTGTATCCCATGTGATTATCACATGTATTAACTCGCCGTGTTTGATGTAGGCTTCTAGGCTCACCATGAGTTTTCAGTGAATTTGAAATGAAGGGTGGAACTGAGTTATCTCTCCTGTGATTTCCTTTTTTAGTAGACCTTCTACCTGGAAAAAAATATCATCTGCTTTTAAAATCATTTTTGCCCTTTGAATGGCCTTTAAGATAGCACTTATATCTTCTGGGCTTCCCTGGGGGCTCCGTGGTAAAGAATATGCCTCCAGTGCAGGAGATGTGGGTTCCATCTCTGGGTCAGGAAGATCCTCTAGAGAAGGAAATGGCAACATACGCTAGTCTTCTTGCCTGGGAAATCCCGTGAACAGAGGAGCCTGGTGGGTACAGTCCATGGGGTTGCAAAGAGTCAGACATTACTTAGAGGCTGAATGACAGCAATAACATGTATCTTCCACTTCTCTTTATTTTTATTTTTTTGTCTAACGTGAATTTTGGAGAAATAAACAAGAAAGCAGAGCTGTGTTCAGCTACTTTCCGCTTAATCTCTCTTCTATTACATATTTAAAATAATCATCTGTAAAACTTCATGGTACTTCTGATTTATGTACTTGGTTACTGATAATATATAGGCACTTTCAAAACCACTCATTATTCTTGGAGTCCTTTTCTCTTAAAAGTTCATTATCGGAATTACATAGCTGTTATTCACCTCCTGGGAATTTATGTCGTTTGTGCTACATTGTAATGGTATTGAGATCGAAAGATACATCAATAATCATATAGTAACTATTAGTTTCTAAGTTCCTAACAGAAAGATATCCTGTCATAAAGAAAATATATACATTTGACCAGTGGTGAGAAATACTATTATTGCATTGTTTTTTAGGACTAAAGGAACTGAGTTTTTAAAGTAGTGTTTTTTTTTTCTTTTTTTTTTTTAACTGTAAATGTGAAGTTGCTGGCTGCGTGCATGACAAAATGGATTCCTAGGTTGTTTCCTGCTTAAGAGTATAAGTACCGTTACTGGGTTTGCATAACCTGACACATTGAGCATAATTCAGGATGTACAGGAAATGACTTCTGTTGAAAAATGAAAAGCTCTTTTTTTAACAATGAGATAATCAAGTCTTACTGGTAGGCTGGATTTTTTTTTTCTAAATTCAGTAAGCCTTTTATTAAAAAAAATTTTTTTCCTTATATTATTGGAGGCTAATTACTTTACAATATTGTGGTGGTTTTTGCCATACATCAACATTTTGCCTTCTATTAACCTGGCTTCAAGTTATTTTTGTCATCTGGGGAACCTGCTTCTTGTGCCCTGTTTAAGCAGAAGGGGGCAGTAGAGAAATCAGTTGGAACGTCAACAGCCTGGTTTGCTTCCTCCTAATAGAAGTGGTTGTGCCATACAAATATACTGAAAGGAAATGAAAGTTGAAATTAATCCCTTTTATTTATTTAAGCCTAAAATTATTAGAAAAAAATTAAAATAGCATGATCTAGATTTCTTGGCAGTTTTAGCTTATATAGATGTTGCAAACTAGATATAATATTTGTAGGGTTTACTGTTCTGAAATCTGATCAGCAAGTGTAGAGTGTGTTATTTCGTGCAGTTCTGATTTCAGTGAGACTTGTTTTCTGCAAGATATCTTGTGTGTTTACAGAAAAGCAGATGCTCCAATGCGTTTTGTGGTTTATTCTAATATGTTTATCCATTGGAGTTAAGAGTTTCTAAGGAAAACCATTTCATTTCTTGCTAAAACAAAGGGGAACTTAATGTCACTTGACTAAATTTTGGTTTTGGAGTCAGAGATATAATTTTTTTTTTAATATGCCTGCATAAATTTTCCCCCCTTGTTTGTTACAAGGAATGAGGTCTAAGCTAGCTGACTGTTTTCATGCCCTTGATCTTTGAAAATGTGTTACTAAATTAATTGAAGCAACACTGTTTTTCTGTAAAGAATGACTTAAGTCTTGCAGATGGGCCTGGCTAACTAGTTTTATTTACTATGTATGAAAGCTATTCTGTTTCTCATTAATATTTGATATTTTCCCATATGATTAAAGACACAGTAAAACAGCAGAGCTAAGGGCTTCTGTCTGAAAGCCAGTCTGGTGTTTTGATGTATTCTGCAGTAAAGAACGGAGAAGGAAATGGCAACCCACTCCAGTGTTCTTGCCTGGAGAATCCCAGGGATGGGGGAGCCTGATGGGCTGCCGTCTATGGGGTTGCACAGAGTCGGACACAACTGAAGTGACTTAGCAGCAGCAGCAGCAGTAAAGAACAATGTCTAATGCTTAACAAGTAACTAGTACTTCTTTCTCTGGTTTACAAGTGAAAAGAGGAATCATAAAGTTTTATTGGAGCTCCCTCTGCAAGAGAACCAATGAAGATAAAGGTGCAGCTCTGTTCTGCAGTCTATTATGTGTGTTTGTTTTTATATTGTGGTAAATTTATCCTATTGATTTCTTTGTTATGGCCCTATTTTAGAAGATAAACTATGAAGAAAATGGCCTCAGTGTGATTTACAAAGTGAGAAATGTTAGTTTTGCTCTCAAGGTTAGGATATGTACCATAGCCTAATGTCTAGCAGAAACGTGTGTGTGTTTGTGTGTGTGTGTGTGTATCACACAAGTGCTTTACACATGAGATTAAAGTTCATTGTTACTGAAAGCACTTAGTGGCTCATCTGGTCCATTACCTTTTGATCCCAGTCCTTCTCATACTCTCCCTATGTGGAAGGTGTCATTTGGTAAAGGCTAATTGTACAGAAGTAATAGAGTAGGAAATGGCAACCCACTCCAACATTCTTGCCTGGGAGATCCTGTGGACAGAGGAGCCTGGCAAGATACAGTCCACAGGTTCACAAAGAGTCAGATGTGACTGAGCAGCTGAGCACAGCACAGCAGGAGCAACGGTTAGTCTTGGTGAAATTACCAAGGCAAGACTCTCTGAGTCCTCTATCCAGTGCCCTAAGAATCTTGAGCTCTTCTTCTCCGGCTGATGGGAGCAAGTTTTTGGCTTTGTTGCCTCTAATTCTTTCAGGCGGTCTGTCCCCACGCTAGAGTAACGTCCTCATGTGCCTGTGCTGATCAGCGGTCTGTTCAGTACTTAAGGGTGAGCACTCACAGATTTGTAGAGTTTCCACTGTGCAGTTCTTTCCTCACCGGCATTCTGATCTCTGAGGTCTAGCCCTGTAGGTCTCCATGTACTCTCGGCTTCATTGTCTTAACTCAGGAAACCCACCAGGCTTCCCTCTCCCACGCCATAACTCTCTGCAGTGAACTGGGGTCACCTTTTTGTTCAGTTCCCATCTGTCAGTGATCCCTGGTCTTTGTCTCATCATGTTCAGTGTCATGAAAACCTTTCTTTTTTTCCGTATTTTTCATATACCTGATCCAGGCTGTTTCATGTGGAAGGGTAGATCCAATTCTTATTACTCCTGCTGGGCTGGTAGCTGAAGTGTCTGTATGTAAATTCTCAGTGCTGTCCCCTGTCAGAGCCCATCTGAACTTAGTGATTTTCTCTCCTCTTGATATTGGAGTTCTGTTAGGAGCAGTATAAGGTTTAAGTTATAGGTCCCACCATGGAAATCTATGCAGCATCTCCAAGAAGTCCCATTCCTAGGATACCTGCTGGACTTCTCTTCCTTTGGTGGATTCTTAAGCAGGTTTTCAAGGAGTGCCAAGAGCATGGCCACATCTCTGCCTGTTGACCGTGAGTCAGCATGGAGTGGACATTCTCAAAAGGAGCAGAATGAGGTGGTCATTTCTAGGCAAATGCATTTATTGCTCCCACAGCCTCTTTTTGAAAGGCTCAAGGATGAGATTGTAAGTTGCCATAGTTTAAAGTCTCTCTGCCAGTCTTGACGTGTATATACAGGTGCGGAAGATACAGGATGAGTGAGAAGCAGATGTCCTATCCCATGGGGAACTCTGTCTATGGGAGAAAAAATATGCAGATGAAAAACTCTAATACAGTGTGATAAGCTGTGGCATTCCTATTTAAAGACCTAGGCACCAGAGACAGTCTCTGTCATTCCCATTTTAGCACAAGCTGAACAATACTGTTCTGGTGCTTTTGTGTACTTCAGATTTCTGGTGAAAACAAAATTCCCTATCTTATCATTTAGCGACAAACCAGAAAAGAGCAAAAAAAAATTTTTTGGGGGAAACATTTCTTCTTGCTAAGATTATCTCCAGGTGACACTTTTTATCACTTTACTAATTTGTAGTCACCTACATAGAATTTGGTTTGTTAATGTAATTTTTCAGATCGGTGATAGGTTTTATTCTGTTTACCACGTGGAGAGCATTTCTAAGCCTTGATCTTTAAAATATGTATTCCCTTTGGCAGCAATTCTAGTGGAAAAAATAGGATTGTCTCTGTTTATTAAGTCTCTTCTATCTTTTTTATAAAACAACTGTGAGATGTTTGGTCTTCATTGGTATTTTAACTTGTGCTTTAAGAAGCAGAACTATTTCTCTAAAAATATATTACAGAAGCATTGCTGTTCTCTAAGATGTTATTAAATGAAGTAATTTGTTTTCCAGGTACATTTGCAAAAGTTCATTAGCTGGTTTTTAATTTTCTTTGTTTTATCTTTGGATACCAATCAAGATATTCCTTCTCAAAGCTTAGATTTTTCAAAACACACATAATCCACATTTTTCAGTAACCTTGCCCTGTATAGCACTTGAAAGAAGAAATACTGGAGCTATTTAGCTCTGATCCTTTTCTTGGTAGCCATCTATGTGAATTGTTAGTGACTTCTCTTAAAGAAACCTAATTATTCACCTGTTTAGGAGACTCTAGTAAAGAACTGATTTGGTAGAAACAAAATAAAGTAATCCAGTAGTACAGTCATTGTAGAACCAAAAATTTAACAAAGATTTATTAGAACATTTGGCCAGTTTTAAATTTCTTCCAAAATGGACCAATTTTGAATTTTTTCACAATAGTCAGTGGAAATCTTAAAGAAAACAGCTCAAATTTTGCAACAACAAGGAAATGAGGTTTAGCTTTTCTCTCTGTCTGATAATTTATCATATCGTTTGAAGAATAAACTCATAAATTTGGGGTTGTTTATAAGTGCTGCACAGCCTTCATTAGGAAATGACTTAGTAATTAGCAATTTTAAGTATATAGGGGGTATGCACCCACTCTATCTAGGGTAAGAACATACCAGCCAAGTAATATTCCTCCAAAACTAACTTCTGTGCTGTATGTATAAATTAACTGGTCAATTGCAAGGAGTTCCAACCAATCCATTCTAAAGGTGATCAGTCCTGGGTGTTCATTGGAAGGACTGATACTAAAGCTGAAACTCCAATACTTTGGCCACCTCATGCGAAGAGTTGACTCATTGGAAAAGACTCTGATGCTGGGAGAGATTGGGGGCAGGAGGAGAAGGGGATGACAGAGGATGAGATGGCTGGATGGTACAACTCGATGGACATCAGTTTGAATGAACTCCAGGAGATGATGATGGACAGGGAGGCCTGGCGTGCTGCGATTCATGGGGTCGCAAAGAGTTGGACACAACTGAGCGACTGAACTGAACTGAACGGAAGAGCTGGTTAATAAGCAGCTCTTGTTTGTCTATCATAAACAGGCCTATCTTGCATCAGCCATACACTGAGCAGACCTTTTGCTAACTATATTATTCACCCTGCATGGTAGAGTAACATGGGAAAAAGTACTGTCGTTGGTTCACTCCAGATAGATGGCTGTGATGGTGATGTTACATAAACTAGCAGAATGCTGTGTGGATGAAAAGATGATGTCCACTGTTTTGGTGACTATTGTGCACTCCTTCTCGTCAAGAGGAGCCCAGAAAGAAGGATCATCCATGAGCTGTGTAGAGACATTACCACATGGATGAAAGCAGTCCTCCTTGTGTAGAGGAGTTTATATCTATATAAATGATATATATGATAGAATGATAGATTTGGAATGATTGATTCGGAGCTCGAGTAGACTTGTTCTTGAGCAATGCTACCCAGAAGAGTGTTAAGGAAAAGCCAGAGATTCTTCTGGCTGCACTGAATTCTGCACTGTAGGCAGTCTTATATGTGTGGCATGGAAAGACCCTCTGCTTGCCCATTGTGGCTTTTTTCCCTCCCATGCTGGCTCACGTGGGTTTCCTTCAAGATCATTTGTTCCAGAGTCAAAATATCAATAAGAGGGAGAGCATTTAACTCAGGAGGTCTTAAGACAGCTGTAACACTGTTCAAACACTGGTTATTATGGATGGGATCACTTAGAGAGCATCAGTAGTATTAGCACCTGGATTCTTTTAACTAGGAAAAACATAAGTTGTCTTCTTTGGGGGGTTTGAACTTTGTTAACGATTTATTAAGAGGGAGTGTGAAACCTCTAGACATATTTCTATCACATGAATATCTTGCTCAAATACCATGTTGTACCCAAATGTTATGCTGGGTGAGGGTTTTCAGTAAAACAATTTTTAAATGCCATTTCTGTTGTATTTTGGTTGTTTCTCTTTGTGAGAGGATGCGGTGATTGATCTCATGGGCAGTGAAACAGAAAACATCCTAATGAAAGGGTCTTTCCTAAATTAGTGTTTGAAGAGTATCTAAAATCATGACCGTCTTCATTTTTGTAGCTTAGAGTCCTTATGTGGAATTGTAGTAGTTCAGAATTAGACAAGACCTAAGAGATGATCTGATTGGACTCTTACTTTACAGATGAAGAGATTGAGTTCCCCCGAGGTTAACTGACTTGTCAAAGGCAACACATCTGGAGACTAAGCTAAGACAGAGCCCAACTTCTGACTTCTAGATCCATGACCTTTCCTCACCGGAATTTGCAGTTTCCGTTTATTTGTTGCTGAGGTCTGCCACTTCTGCGAGTCTGTCTACCCTGGAGTTAGGTGTGCATTGCTGAATGAGAAATATCTTGCTGTATGTCCTATTGAGGCTGCATTTGGGGCTCTGACTGTGTTAATGGATCACCATGCCTTGTTTGGTCTCCTAGTCCTACTCTTATCCTAAGAATTCTGCCTTCCTGTAGCATTTAATGGGGAGTCCTGGGACCTTGGAAGAAAGGCTTCCCTGCACCCTTGCCCGAGTCTCTGCTTCCTCCTTTGCGCTCCCACGTGGCAAATTGACAGCCACACACTGAGGCCTGGCCTCTGCCCACCTGATTGGCTCCCTGGTATGCATCCGCAGCCCCAGGAGAAATTTATTTTAGCGAGACAAACAAACTTGGAGACCAGGGTCTGTAATCAGTTATTTGGTTGTAAGTGAGAATTTGGTCAGAGACCTCTATCGTTTTGTTGAGAGCTGACTATATGAGACTGTTGATGAAACCTGATTTTTTTTTTTTTTTTGGTATAGGTTAATAACTTTCCTGGAGGCAAGCAAACAATGTTTTCTTGACCATACAAAGATTTCAGCTGCAGAGAGATATTTTTTCAATAGTCTTCTTAGAATACATTGCATTTATTTTTTTTTTAAATAAAATCTGGCCTTAAGCTTAAAAATAAGTTTGTCAGAAGCCGGTCTTATTTTCCCTTGAGCTAACTTCAAACCTCAAATGATTTGCAAGCTGCAAGGTGAGTGCAGTGGAGCCAGGCGGATGCAGTGAATGGTAAAGAATCCATTTATTAAAAGCCTCCCATTCTGGCTCTTTCCAGAACTATAACAGTATTTCTTTATCAGGTCCAGGATAATTTTATCTTTGTAACATGGTGCAGTACCACCCTAATAGGTAGTAATTTCCTTTGTTAGACTTGTATTGAGGATGGATTAGTAATTCTGCGAGTTCATTCATCAGATATTTTTCAGATATGCTCCTTGTATCACCTATTATGCTAGGTTCTGGCAGATGATTAAGAAATGGTCCTTTTCTAGGAAGAAAAAAGACAAATAAAATGACACCAATACACTGAATACAGTTCTGTGGCATATGTAGAATATTATAGCTACACAGGGCCAGATGTTAAACCTTTCCGGAGCCAAAGAAGACTACACCAAAGACAGTGTGTTAGAAGAAAGAAGAAAGAGCTCACTGGGCAAGGCCAAGGGGAAGAGGCCTTCTAAGGAGAAGGGACACGACTGAGTAACTGAACTGAACTGAACTGAACTGAACTGAAGGAGAGGGAAGAGTGTGTACAGAGCGGTGGTGGCTTGATAGTCCTGGGGTCAACGCTGAGTTCAGTCTGACTGCTTCTGTGTTAGCTTGCGTGTGGGGAGTGAGGGGAGGGATAAAGTGAGTATTTGCTTTGCTGATTGGACTTACCAGTTAGTTTGAACTTCATCTTCTGCCCATCAGAAACTGTTAGAGGTTTTATTAATAAAAAAGAGAGTAGGGCTTACCTGGTGGCTCAATGGTAAAGAATTTGCCAGCCAATGGAAGGAGACCCGGGTCGGATCCCACGTGCAGCAGAGCCACTTAGCCCGTGTGCCTTACTCAGTTAATGAGCCTGTGCTCTAGAGCCTGGGAGCCACAAGTACTAGAAAGCCCATGCACCCTGGAGCGTGTGCTCCCCGCCAAGAGAAGCCACCACAGAGAAGGCCCAGGCACTGCAACTAGAGAGTAGCCCCCTCAGTGGGGCTTAGAGAAAGCTGGTGGGCATCAGTGAAGACCCAGTGTAGCCAAAAATAAGTAAATAAAAATTAGATGTAGCAAGAGAAAGGGAGTGAAATCAGATTCTTGTTTGTGGAAAATATTCTAGTAGTAACTAGTAAATAATGAAGGATGTGGATGCTGGAAGTGAGGACCCAGATTGAGAAGCATTTGTAACAGAAGGTATAGGGTATGTGTTAAGAAGCAGGCAGTGGCTGTGATGTCTGAACCAGTTTGGATGACATTTTTTTTTAGGTGGATCAGGAACTCAGTAAAACAAGGAATTTAGAGGAAGGTGAACGTTAGGACTGGATTAATGTTGATGGCATTAATTAGGGGAGGGCATAATCCTTTTGCTGAGATTGTGACTAAGGTTATGTTCTGGGATCCCTGCATTCATAGCTACCCTGTGACCCTCCCTGGCATTGTCACGGTCAGTTATTTCCCTGGAGCATAAACTGTTTGAGGTCAGGGGCTAGTTTTACTTTGCTGTTGCTGTTGTTACCCCTACTCCTTGGCACAGCGTTAGGTATGTACTAATAGTACTGGGCTTCCCTGGTGGTCAGTCCATAAAGAATCCATCTGCAATGCTGAAGACCTGGCTTCGATCCCTGAGTCGGGAAGATCCCCTGGAGAAGGAAATGGCAACCCGCTCCAGTATTCTTGCCTGGACAATCCCTGTGGACAGAGGAGCCTGGTGGGCTACAGTCTGTGGGGTCACAAAGAATCGGCCGCTACGGAGCGACTAAGCACACAAACACGATAGTAGGTGCTTGGTAAGCACTTGAGTGTTTTGATGAGGCATCAGCCACCTATGTAAGGGATTCCTCTACTGAATTCTTCCTTTACCCAAGATTTTTAAATGCTTTGTGTCAGAAACAAGACCGACTAGTTCTAAAAGTTAGTTATAATTTTCAGTGTATGAGCAAGTTTCTCTGGGCTTTCTATTTTCCAGAAACTGCCCAGGCTTAGATCTCACTGTTTCCTTGATGACAACTGACGGAAGTTCTTACTGTTGAGAGATTACATGATGAAGTGGGTGCATGTACTGGAATCTGGGGCAGGCAACCCCAAAATGTGCTTCAATGGCATAATTAATTATTTTGAGTTAAAATTCCTTATGAAGCAGCCTGTGTAAAAGGGACACTCTGACCATCCTTCTCTGACTCCCTGAAGTCAGGATATAAATCTGTCATGTGAAAGGTACTCTCTGGGCCTCTGAAGGAAGAAGGATACCCCTTATTGCTAAATTTAGGAAATCTGGGGCCAAGAAGCCTGTATAAACAAATCTGTTACTTCTTTAATTTACTGCCCCAAGCCCAAACTCTGTTTAGATTCTTCACTAAGTAAGCATTCAAAGCCTAACTTTCTTTGTCCTGTTGATTCGTCACAAATGTGTTTGTTGTTTCTTTGCCCAAAAAAGTAAAAAAACTGCCTGCTTTGGTGACTTCTTAGGTCCCATTTCTAAAGAGACCTCTGTACACGAGATAAAATTTGTTTCTCTTCTGATCATCTGTACTGCGTCAATTTTATTATTAGTTCAGTCACAAGAACTCAAGGAAAGGAAGGGAAGGATTCCTTCTCCCTGAAATATATATATATGTTACTATATACATATGTATTTTTTCATATTAACACTGGCTACTTGAAACTATGGCTCTGTGATAAAAACAGTAATTCTTTTCTAGATTTGTTTATTTGAGAGTTCTCTTTTTTGAAAAATACTCTCGTGTTTATGCTCTTCAGTTAAATACACTTATAATTGCTGTAGGGGGTTCCCATGGCATGGCCACAGCTGGAGGTCTGGTGGGCTTTTGTAAATGGCATTTGGAAGAATGATTAGTTTGCCGAAGCATTAGCAGTCTTTTGTATTGTTTCCATCTGTTTCTTGTCCAAAGAGACAAGTGTTAGAATTTTATTTATTTAATGAACTTTGTTTGAGTTAGCTAATTTTCCCACTGCCCAGAATTCTTGAGGGAAGCTGTGAGCATTTATCACAAGGAATTACTCTATTCAGTTCTTGCTGAGCAGTGCAGAGGCAGGGGGTATCACTTTTATGGCCATCAAACACCTGATATTTTGATCTTTTCTGTGATTAAGTTATAAAGAAGAAATTGTGAACTTGCTTGGTTCTTGTATTTAGTAAAATTTTATTTCATTATAGTTGATTTATAATCCTGTATTAATTTCTACTGTACAGCAAAGTAATTTGGTTATACATATATAACCATTCTTTTTCATATTCTTTTCCATTATGGTTTATCAAAGGAAAAGGATATTGAATATAGTTCCCTGTGCTATACAGTAGGATCTTGTTTATCCATCCCCAGTTTGTATCTGCTAATCCCAAACTCACAATTCATCTCTCCCCAACCCCAACCTCCCCCTTGGCAAGGGCCATATTTTTAAAGTACAATTCAGCAGTGCAATAAGTTGGTTCTGTTTTTGGTTTCTTTTCTGAAGAAGGGAAAAATAGATATATTTACATTTCTAAAGTTTTCTCATCTAGAACTTGTTCTGTGCCCAGGTCTTGCATTACTTTCTCTTATTTCACATTCACAGCAACCCTACTTGAGCACTGTTGTTATCCTCACCTTACTGTTCAGAACAATATTTCAGAGAGCTCACAAAAATCTACAAAACTCCCTTACCAGTCAGTTATCAGAGGTTGTTTCAAACCCAAGTCTTGGCCATGAGGGGGAAGCTTATCTCAGAAGCTTGTGAGATAAGCCTCTGTCCCCATAGCTCTGATGGGCTTGGAGGCGTCCACATGCAGATAAAATTGTTGGAAATGGAAGCTGAAAGACTTGACCTCCTTTGGAAGAGGTGGTCACAGTTGTGCTGTGAAAATCAACCAGAGGGGGACATTTCAACTCTTTCTTGGTAACCATGGAAATCGTATATAAATTATGACACCTGGTGTATTAGGACTACGCATTTTAAGAAATTAATAGTCTTTTGTCTTCTCTCTGTTAGTATGATGTAGGGTCATGTAACTGCCAGTGAGCTGCTTGCTTGCTGGCAGACAAGGGAGTAGTTTTACTTCCTTGGCTGTTTAAAAATCATGATAATTTTTGCACTCTCATTGTGAAATGGGTGAGTTCAGAAAAACAGTTTGGAGAATATCTGTATTAAACCAAAGCATAAGCAATTTCACCTTCAGTAAATTTAATTCCTGACTTTGGCTTTAGACCCCAGAAATCTTCAATGAGATATTTTGTTGCATGTTAATAGCCTTAGGGATTTTATCTGCTGCTGTTGTGGCCCTTTGAGAAGGATTCTCCCATTGCAGAGGATGCCTAAATATAATGAATGGCAAGAAGTATCGGGAGTATTTCTGAGTGCTTAAACCCATCTGAGGTTTATTAATTTTCCGGATATGGGTTAACATGGTTCCATGAATAGGCACAAGGCCTAGAGAGTAGGATTAGGAAGATTTCCAGGGGCTCTGAACTCATGTCAAGCAAAACTGGCATGCTTGGCAGCTAAGTCAACTGAATGGGGAAAAGGCTTTGAAAGTGCTTTATCTCACTGCATAATGTTTGTAAATTTTATTCAGTTAATTTACAGCTGCAGGGCTCATGAGGCTGAAATTAAAGTTTTGTAAAGTTTCGATAAGGACTTAGCCAAACAAGTTGGATGAGCTGTGGATGCTTTGGAAATGAGTTGGCAGTCATGTAAAAACCAGAGGTTTGAATTTCAGGAAGCGTGTTGGGTTTCACAGTGCCCATTTGATTCTCTGTGGAAAGCACGTATTTCCCACCTATCACTTCAGGCATCTTTTCTCTCTCTCATTCTCTCATGTCTTCTCCAAGCTAACCTCTAACAGCGAAATATGCATCTTTGATAGTTAAGTCTCATCAGCCCAGTGTTCTCAGGAAGCCTGTTTTATTAGTGGAAATCAATGGGAATCTTTCCACACTCTCACCCTTTGCTCTTTAATCTTTCTTTTCAGGTTGTGGGCATTTTAAGAAAGTCTTTCTCTCACTAAAGTTTTCGGTGGCACATGTTCCTTTGCTTGGAGTTCAGGTCTGTCAGTGGCCGAAGGATCACAGATAAGGATACGCAACACAGGTGTTCATATACAGTGATATTAAGCAGGCAGAAGTCTTCAGAATAACATCAACCACTGTTAAATATTAGTATTCTTTAGTGACACATTCCCATAAGCCTCAGCAGGAAAATTTCGTGCGACTAAATTGGATTTATTGTCTGTATTTGTATTTGTTGCTCAGTCGTATCCAACTCTTGTGACCCCATGGACTGTAGCCCATCAGGCTCCTCTTTTCTTGGAATTCTCTAAGCAAGAATATGCTGGAGTGGGTTTTCAGTCCCTTCTCCAGGGGATCTTCCTGACCCAGGGATCGAACCTGGGTCCCCTGCATTGCAGGTAGATTCTTTACCGTCTGAACCATCAAGAAAGCACCAAACAGGATTTAGTAACCTACTTAAAAAGTCATTTTGGAAGCTGTCTCTGAAGAGGAAAGGAGAACATAAGGATTGGAGAAATACATAGAGGTGGCTTCAGCTGTGTCTGTACTATTTTAGGTCATGGGAGAAAAAGGTTTCAATCAAATATGGAAGGTGCGTATGAAGACATTGGTTGTGGTACATGGGACATTGTTATATTATTGTCTTTGGTCATGTTTTCCAAACTGTCTCTGAGTGAAAGACTGTTTTTTTTCTTTTCACTTTCAATCTGTCACGAATGGTATGCACACCTGTTGAGCCATGGCTAGCCTGCAACTCTTGCCATCCATGCCACTTACCATGTAAATTCAACAAGACCCCGCCGGTACCTTAAGACAAACCCACGGATGGTGTATGTGTCATCCTTGTCAAGTTGCTATAAAAGTGTCTAGATGATTATTCTTTATTTTGGTTCTTATCTCACAGTAGACCCATAACTGTGTTCCTGGCCAGTGGCGTACTCTGGGGTTTGTATGCCAGAAGTATTTCATAATAAAAGTGTTTAAATCATTTTGGAAATATTTCCGTTTTCCAAATATCTCACATTAACTGATTTACCTATTCTGTGTGTTTGACCCCAAAGTAAGCCATTCTTTTATTTCACAAGTTTGTCTTAATCTTGGAGCTGTGATAGGTGCCCCTAAAAATGCAAGGATGAATAGACATTGTTCCTGCCTTTGAGAATTTGCTCTGTAATGAAGATGGCTTGATTCACCTTTTGTTTTTGAGCACTTGTTTTGCCTTTGGCTTTATCTTAGGTAGTGAATAATCAAAGATAGGTAATTCACAGACTTTTTTTTTTTTGGCCTGGAGTGTCCCTTTTTTAGTAGAGATAGATCCAGTATTTTGTGTTTCATGCAGGTGTCTAAACTAAATGCTATGGAAAGCCTGAAATAGTCATTATTTGTAACTTGGTTAGGTTGGAAAGTTTTATGGAGGAGAAGCTTATTTGAACTGGATCTTCCAAAAGGGTGAGTAGAGATTTTTCAAAGTGACAAAGGGATCAAGTCAAAGGAACTGCATGAGCAAAACTGGAGAGATGTGGCAGACCGTAGCTTGATGAGAAGTGATCAGTGATTGGCAGATGGATGTGAGTCTAGAATGCAGCAAGACAGGTGAGGTTAGCAAGGTAGAATGGAGCAAGGTGGCACTGGGGCCTGTACTTGCAGGCTAAGACGTTTACACTTTTTTCTTCATCACATGAGTTGATTTTAAGGCATGAACAGATTTCCGGTAGGGCCCAAATAGTATAAAGAGTTATTCAGAGGAGAGGGTAGAGGAGGGGAGACTCTTGTAGGGAGTTAGTTAAAATAGTCTGAGTGGGAGGTGATAAAGACCTGGCTCTGGGAATTTAGAGGAGGGAATCAGCCTAAGGACTATTTCCGAGCTGAAAGTGAAGGTGTGGAGTGCAGGGAGAGAGACTAGCTGAGGGTCCAGACCTCCTTCACATAGATAAATGGAATCACAGAGGGACACATTTTTCCATGGATGAAAATACTGATGATTTTTGCAGCAAAGAGGAGAGAGCATAGAAAATCACTTTCAATGATCCCAATAGTCTCAAAATAATTGAAGTTATTTCAGGAATAGAAGAAGCAATGTAAAAATTGATACAGAGGACAAAGGAAAAAATACAGATTTGCCCTAGGGAATGTAGTAGGAGGACCTTCTTTATTAAATAGCAGCTAGGATGGTTGACTTTCATTTTCTGATAAAGATCTTTAGCTCTCACTTTTGAGCTCCATATGTTCACTCATTCTTCAATATTAATTGAAGGCTACCTCCCGAGAAGCACTGGGTTATGAGCTGGGGATATAAATGTTAAGTTGTAAGCCCTCCCCTAAAGGAGCTCGCAGGCTAAATTTAGGGACAGCAATATGGGTCTGGGTAGGTAGGTTAGTTATAGGAAGGATGGCTTTCCAGGTGGCACTAGTGTTAAAGAATCTGCCTGCCAGTGTAGAAGATCCCAGAAACTCAGGTTTATCCCTGGGTTGGGGATACCCTCTGGGGAAGGAAATGGCACCCCAGTCCAGTGTTATTGCCTGGGAAATTCCATGGATAGAGGACCCTGGCAGGCTACAGTTCATAGGGCCACACAGAGTCGGACCAGCTAAGTGGCTAAGCACACGTAGGTTATAGGAGGGATGGCTAATCTTGCTCACATGCCTGAGGGCCATGAAAGCATTGGAAGAGCTAAGTTTTGAGAATAGTCTTAAGAGATAGGTACATGTTAGGTGAACAAAGTAAGAAGGACTTTTCAAGAGGCGGGGAGTGTAGAGGTTAGAGGGAGAGGTAGGCGATGCCCAGATTCTTGAATGCCCAGTATGACATGGGAGAATTTATGGTCAGATGAAGAACCTTTGAAAGATTTCACTGGAAGAGTTACTGAACAAATTTAGGTTTAGATAGATTATGCTGGCCACTGTGGAGAGCGGATTAAAAGTTCTATCCTGCAAGGGCAGAATCAGAGAGACTAGCGGGGAGACACTGCAGTAACTCAAGTGAGAAATGATCAGGATCAGGCAATATCAGGAATAGAATGAGGAGTAATATAAGAAATAGAAGGAGACATAGAGGTTGATTCAGGTCAGAAAATGAGAGAGGGAAGGCACATGAGATGGCACAGGTTCAAACTTGAGCTACGTAAGTGGAGGGACCACCACTAAGAGCCTGGGGCAACCATACTGGGGAGAAATTTGATGAGTTCACCCTTAGACTGTGCAAGACACCTGGAGATGTCTGGCAGATAGCTAAATGTTCATGTGCAGAGAGAGGACTATGGAGAAATTGAAGCTGGTATGGATTTGGGGGGCAGTAATCAACATGTAAAAATAGGTAGTTAAAATTGATAATGGAAGAGTTTGCGTTCATGGGGCTAAAAGAAAATCAAAGTTACTCTTTTTCATCCTTCGTTTCAAATTTACAGGGAATTGACCTCATGGCCTCTGGTTCCATCACTTCATGGGAAATAGATGGGGAAACAGTGGAAACAGTGTCAGACTTTATATTTTTGGGCTCCAAAATCACTGCAGATGGTGATTGCAGCCATGAAATTAAAAGACGCTTACTCCTTGGAAGGAGGGTTATGACCAACCTAGATAGCATATTGAAAAGCAGAGACATTAGTTTGCCAACAAAAGGTCCGTCTAGTCAAGGCTATGGTTTTTCCAGTGGTCATGTATGGATGTGAGAGTTGGACTGTGAAGAAAGCTGAGTGCCAAAGAATTGATGCTTTTGAACTGTGGTATTGTAGAAGACTTGAGAGTCCCTTGGACTGCAAGGAGATCCAACCAGTCCATTCTAAAGGAGATCAGTCCTGGGTGTTCTTTGGAAGGAATGATGCTAAAGCTGAAACTCCAGTACTTTGGCCACCTCATGCGAAGAGTTGACTCATTGGAAAAGACTCTAATGCTGGGAGGGATTGGGGGCAGGAGGAGAAGGGGACGACAGAGGATGAGATGGCTGGATGGCATCACCAACTCAATGGACGTGAGTTTCAGTGAACTCCGGGTGTTGGTGATGGACAGGGAGGCCTGGCGTGCTGCGATTCATGGGTTTGCAAAGAGTCGGACACAACTGAGCGACTGAACTGAACTGACCTCAGAGGACAAAAGAAGCCAGTTCAAATGCAACTGCTGGTGCTTCCTTTTTGCTTATCTAAACGAAGACAAGTGAAAAGATACTGAAGGACAAAATGGGGGAAATCTTTCCTTTCCTTGGATTGTATAGTTAGAGAAATTTTTTTAAAATGTAAGCATGAGATAATTTGAGAACAGGTACAATATATTAACATAAGATAGTGCTAATGATAAACCTACCTGCTAGTGCAGGAGATTTAAGAGACACAGGTTGCACCCCTGGGTTGGGAATATCCCCTGGAGGAGGAAATGGCAACCCACTCCAATATTCTTGCCTGGAAAATCCCAAGGACAGAGGAGCCTGGTGAGCCACAGTCCATGGGATCCCAAAGAGTTAGACACAACTGAAGTGAGTTAGCACACACATACACGTAAAATATCACTATAAAATTTATATAAGCCATATTTTTAAAATATGAAAAAATAGAGTTATAAACTGAGCATTTAAATACTGTGATGATTTAGAATAAGTTAAAAATTCTGTCAACTCTGGGAGATAGTGAAGGACAAGGAAACCTGGTGTGTTGCATGCCATCCATGAGGTGGAAAGAGTTGGACACGACTTAGCAGCTGAACAGCAGCAAGAATACCTCAAGGAGCATTTAATTAGGGAAATTCCCTGCAAGTTTGTAGAATGTGTGGGTGGAGATTGGCAGAGATTTAAGGAGCCCATTTTGTGCCAGATACTGTGTTGTAAGAGGTAGGGATAAATAGGCAGAGTCTGATAACATTTTTTTTTAAAATAATACCCTATCTTCACTAAACCATTGATATGAATGTGACGCTGCAGTATTTGTTCCTGTTTGCTGATGTAAGCTCTCAATTGGAAAATACAGAGATGCACTAGCATTGCAGTTCTTTTTTTGTTTCACAGTCAAATCTTAAATTTGGCTGCCTCCGATTAGAGGTATAATTCTAAGCAGAACCAACCCTAGCATCTCAAGAAGTAGTTGACAGAACTTCATATATTACAAGCTTCTTAGTCCATAAACAATATTAAAATAGATGTAGGATGAATAGCAACAAGGTTCTACTGTTATAGCATAAGGAACTACACTAAATATTCTGTGATAAACCATAATGAAAATAATGTATAAAAGGATATATGTGTGTATGTGTGTGTGTGTGTGTGTGTATAACTGAAGCACTATGTTGTACAGCAGAAATTTACACAGCAATGTAAGTCAGCTCTGTTTCAACTAAAAAACCAAAGTGTTATTAGTAACATATTCATTGAAAAAAGTTTCAGCAATTTATCTGATTTGTGGAAGAGACTGAAACTTAATAATTCCTTTGCTTCAATATAGTAATCTGCAACTGTAAGTTAAGTGGCAGTTTTTATTGATCTTGTTTTAATTTGTTTTCTCAATGATAATATCTGTAAGACTTCATGGGGGAAAAGGTACATAGAAATTTGATTCACAGGAGTCTGTATAACATTGTAAGCAAAGAAGCTTTGGGAAGGTGTGGATCCTTCTCTGCAGATTGAGTCACTCTCTTGGATTTGAGGTTACTCACTGATGCAAGAAATTCAGGTCCAAGGGGGGATGTGGCCGAGCTGACCTGTGAACAGTTCAGTGGGTGGGTGTCCTCTGTCTTGAGAAGGTATGCACACCCTGACTCCTGGGTGTGCTCATTGGTCCCTTGGGCCAGGCTTGTCCAGTCCTCGAGGGCAGGTGGGGAAATGAAGATTGCAGGCAGATTTGTGTAGACAGTGAGTGTTAGAGTGGGATTGACATTGGCAGTGCTTGTCAGTGTGGTGCTTGCCCATCGGAGAAGTCTGCAGACATTGGAGTGACTCATGACTGGGATGACTTTACTCATCACATTGGTAGGTGCCACAGCTCACACTTGACATGTGCCTTCTGATTTCTTCAGTACCAACCTGGCTTTTTCATGCAAATGTATTCTCTGTTAATCAACATTTCTGCACTCTCTGTTGAGGGTCTACAAAAAGGTTATGCTAATCTAAACAATTAGGCAGGGTGATGTGTTAGGTAAATGTAACCTCATGTATCCCAAAGATGAAGGGACTTCTGATTTTTTTTTTTTAATTAACTGGAAAAAAACTCCAGCTTTTCTGTTCTATTGGCATGAAAAATTATGAGCTGCTTATATGTGTTGGACTGTCCATAAATACTTACTAGGCATTGTGCTGTTAATGGTCATTTAATGATTTAATCAGAAAGGGCTGGCTTTAGATTTCTGATGAGGTAATGAGAATTGGCATTTAACAAGTTAATTGGAACTGGAAAGAGCTATTAAAAGGCCATGAGAAGGTCTTTCATGAAACTCTTGAATATGCTTCAGTCTGAAGAACTTATTAAATTATGCTAAGGGTGTTTTTCCTTTCACTTTAAATCACCCATTAGGATCACCTAATCAACTTCTTGAATGTTGCTGCAAATGGAATTATTATTAACATCATAATTGTTGGAATTTATATTTTTTTCCCTCCAGTTGTCAGTGAATCAGTGTATAATAGACAATAGTCTTTCACAGCCACACTGGGACCAAACCAGAATCATTTTTAGGTGTCTTTTTCTTTTTTTTAAACATCTTTTTGAGTTTAAAACTTTATTATTGTGGATATTGGTGACAGTTTTTAGTGCTCAGTTTCAGTAGTTGCTTCATTGTTTCTTGCAGATATCGTTCTATTCTTTGAACAGACAGCTTTGCTGGAGTCATGCGTTGTGCATAGATCAGTTCATTGTCAACACAGAGGCAGATGGAGAGATGAGGTGGTTGAATTTTGCTAGCCCTTTACCAATAACTCAGAGAAAGCTGTTTATTTCACAGCCAACTATGGGACTGAATGATTGTTTGTGTCCAAATAAAGATCAAATTGAACTTTCCTCAAATTATTCTGAGAAAATCACTTGCCTATTCGACTCAAGGATATTAATAATAAGAACTACTCTGTGCTGAAATCTTAAATACTTGTTTTTGACCTAGATTCACAGTTTGAGGCTCTGTCAACACTTTTTTGAGACACTTTACCCAACAATGAATGGTGAATATGGATTCTCTTTTGAATCAATAAAGAGCTTGAAACGTAGTTTATCAGACATTTTCATATGGGAAAACTTGCTGCCACCCCATTTGTTTAGAGACTGTTGGCCAGTGGTCTTCTTGCAGCCTCCATCTCCAGAGCATCACAGCTCAAGCTGTGCAGTTACCACTTTTAATTCTTAACATTCTAGACCCAGGACACTAGATGGGCTAAATCTGTTAGTTGAAAATTGTTGTCAGTCCCTAGTATTGTTTAAAGACAGACTAGCTGGAAGAGATTGGCAGGAATTCCACATTTCTTTGCTGAGAGACAACTTGGAAATAGTTTGGCAAAATGGCATTTTAGTTATTTTTGGAATTTTTTTCAATATTTTAATGTGTTTATAAGATTTATGTGTATGGTTTATATTTTAATCAGAGGGTTCAAATTGTGTGTGCACACACACACATACCTGTCTTTATTTAATAATGTTTATAAAAAGTTGGGTATAATAAATCTTTTATAATTTAAAAACTATTTTAATAGGACAGGGGAACCTGTCTAAAGAAATGCAGTGTCATATACTAAGAGATGAACATAACTTTCATTTTTAATGTAAAATTCAAAACACTAAACATAAAATAGGTCACTCAACATGAAAATTTTTCTAGTATTTTATTATCATTATATAATTATTCTGTAAATGGCATACGAAACATTGGGGCAATTTGAAAAGAGATATTTTACTTTACTTTTTTATTGGATAAAATATACATTTTATTGATAGCCATAAAAAATATAAAGAAATGAATTGCACTAAGCCTTTTCATAGGAGTAATCATTATTCCAATAAGACTTCTAGGAATGATAACGTTAGTATTCCCCAAATACGTGTCTATACACAGCAAATTTCTAATAAAACCCCAATATTAAATTTCATGACAAAATATAATTCAGAACTCTGTCTGACAGAAGGGGTTGGTATAAATCAAGACACACCTGCAGCAGAAGGAGGGGGGATGTTGGCCGAATTGGACCTACTTTATAAGGATTTCTTTAAAAGCCTTAGTAATTAAGACTCTTCAGCTCATGAATGGATACACGAGTCAATCGAACAAAAGACAGAGCACCAAAACAAAGCCAATCAATATGAAATCTGCTTTATAACAGATTGCTGGGCAGTGAGGAAGGTGAATTATTTATTAAATGAAGCTAGTACTATTTTTTTTTTTGGTATTCACTTTATATATTATTAAATATAGTGTTAATACTAAGATGTATATAAAATAAAGTAAAAAAAAATGTGTGTGTGTAATAGAGCCCATTGTGAATTCTTGATGCCTCTTGGCTTTTTTAAAATATTGGCATATAGTTAATAATGTTGTGTTAGTTTTAGGTATACAGCAAAGTGATTTAGTTATACACGATCTATTCCTTATTTGTTTTTGCAAAACTTGAAAACCCTTTAGTAACTTGAAAACCCTTTCATTGGCATATCTTCCTCTGATCCTATAAACAAGGATAGGATTGTTGATAGGATCAGAGATATCCTATCTTCCTTAAAAAGAGATTTTAAAAGGAAATAATAGCTTCTTATTTATTAGCTTGAAATAATTAAATGTTTAAACAGTAGGCTCTAAGAACACAAGATAGAAAGTATTTTCTTCTAAAGTCTATGGTTGCTGCTTCTGGATCTTCATCAACCTCCTTAAGATAGTGTGTGTTAGTTGCTTACTCCTGGGCGACTCTTTGTGACCCCATAGACTGTAGCCCGCCAGACTCCTCTGTCCATGGAATTCTCCACGCAAGAATACTGGAGTGGGTTGCCATTTCCTTCTCCCAGGGATCTTCCTGACCCAGGGATTGAACTCGGCTCTCCTGCATTGCAGGTCCATTCTTTACCGTCTGAGCTATAGGGAAGTCCCTCTAAGGCAGTAAGTTCTTGAATATTCAGAATACCTGGGAAAATCTTAACAGACTCATCACAAGCAAGGAAATTGAAACTGTAATCAGAAATCTTCCAGCAAACAAAAGCCCAGGTCCAGACGGCTTCACAGCTGAATTCTACCAAAAATTTCGAGAAGAGCTAACACCTATCCTACTCAAACTCTTCCAGAAAATTGCAAAGGTAAACTTCCAAACTCATTCTATGAGGCCACCATCACCGTAATACCAAAACCTGACAAAGACGCCACAAAAAAAGAAAACTACAGGCTAATATCACTGATGAACATAGATGCAAAAATCCTTAACAAAATTCTAGCAATCAGAATCCAGCAACACATTAAAAAGATCATACACCATGACCAAGTGGGCTTTATCCCAGGGATGCAAGGATTCTTCAATATCCGCAAATCAATTAATGTAATATACCACATTAACAAATTTAAAAATAAAAACCATATGATTATGTCAATAGATGCAGAGAAGGCCTTTGACAAAATTCAACATCCATTTATGATAAAAACTCTCCAGAAAGCAGGGATAGAAGGAACATACCTCAACATAATACAAGCTATATAATACAAACCCACAGCAAACATTATCCTCAATGGTGAAAAATTGAAAGCATTTCCCCTAAAGTCAGGAACAAGACAAGGGTGCCCACTTTCACTGCTACTATTCAATATAGTTCTGGAAGTTTTGGCCACAGCAAACAGAGCAGAAAAAGGAATAAAAGGAATCCAAATTGGAAAAGAAGTAAAACTCTCACTGTTTGCAGATGACATGATCCTCTACATAGAAAACCCTAAAGACTCCACCAGAAAATTACTAGAGCTAATCGATGAATATAGTAAAGTTGCAGGATATAAAATCAACACACAGAAATCCCTTACATTCCTATACACTAAGAATGAGAAAACAGAAAAAGAAATTAAGGAAACAATTCCATTCACCATTGCAACAAAAATAATAAAATACATAGGAATATATCTACCTAAAGAAACTAAAGACCTATATATAGAAAACTATAAAACACTGGTGAAAGAAATCAAAGAGGACACTAATAGATGGAGAAATATACCATGATCATGGATTGAAAGAATCAATATAGAGAAAATGAATATACTACCCAAAGCAATCTACAGATTCAATGCAATCCCCATCAATCTACCAACGGTATTTTTCACAGAACTAGAACAAATAATTTCACAATTTGTATGGAAATACAAAAATCCTCAAATAGCCAAAGCAATCTTGAGAAAGAAGAATGGAACTGGAGGAATCTACTTGCCTGACTTCAGGCTTTACTACAAAGCCACAGTCATTAAGACAGTATGGTACTGGCACAAAGACAGAAATATAAATCAATGGAACAAAATAGAAAGCCCAGAGATAAATCTACACACCCATGGGCACCTTATCTTCGACAAAGGAGGCAAGAATATACAACGGAATAAAGACAATCTCTTTAACAAGTGGTGCTGGGAAAACTGGTCTACCACTTGTAAAAGAATGAAACTAGAACACTTTCTAACACCATACACAAAAATAAACTCAAAATGGATTAAAGATCTAAACTTAAGACCAGAAACTATAAAACTCCTAGAGGAGAACATAGGCAAAACACTCTCCGACATAAATCACAGCAGGATCCTCTATGACCCACATCCAAGAATACTGGAAATAAAAGCAAAAATAAACAAATGGGACCTAATTAAACTTAAAAGCTTCTTAACAACAAAGGAAACTCTAAGCAAGGTGAAAAGACAGCCTTCAGAATGGGAGAAAATAATAGCAAATGAAGCAACTGACAAAGAACTAATCTCAAGAATATACAAGCAACTCCTGCAGCTCAACTCCAGAAAAATAAACAACCCAATCAAAAAATGGGCCAAAGAACTAAATAGACATTTCTCCAAAGAAGACATACAGATGGCTAACAAACACATGAAAAGATGCTCAACATCACTCATTATCAGAGAAATGCAAATCAAGACCACAATGAGGTACCATTTCACACCAGTCAGAATGGCTGTGATCCAAAAGTCTACAAGCAATAAATGCTGGAGAGGGTATGGAGAAAAGGGAACCCTCTTACACTGTTGGTGGGAATGCAAACTAGTACAGCCACTATGGAGAACAGTGTGGAGATTCCTTAAAAAACTGGAAACAGAACTGCCTTATGCCCCAGGAATCCCACTGCTGGGCATACACACCGAGGAAACCAGAATTGAAAGAGACATGTGTACCCCAATGTTCATCACAGCACTGTTTATAATAACCAGGACATAGAAGCAACCTAGATGTCCATCAGCAGACGAATGGATAAGAAAGCTGTGGTACATATACACGATGGAGTAATACTCAGCCATTAAAAAGAATACATTTGAATCAGTTCTAATGAAGTGGATGAAACTGGAGCCGATTATACAGAGTGACGTAAGCCAGAAAGAAAAACACCAATACAGTATACTAACACATAAATATGGAATTTAGAAAGATGGTAACGATAACCTTGTATGCAAGACAGCAAAAGAGACACAGATGTATAGAACAGTCTTTTGGACTCTGAGGGAGAGGGGGAGGGTGGGATGATTTGGGAGAATGGCATTGAAACATGTATAGTATCATATATGAAACGAATCACCAGTCCAAATTCGATGCATGAATCTGGATGCTTGGGGCTGGTGCACTGGGACGACCCAGAGGGATGATATGGGGAGGGAGGAGGGAGGGGGGTTCAGGATGGGGAAAATGTGTATACCTGCGGCGGATTCATGTTGATGCATGGCAAAAACCAATACAATATTAAAAAGTAATTAACCTTCAATTAAAATAAATAAATTTATATTAAAAAAGATGCAAAGCATTTATATAGTGCTTTTAACTTAGGGCTTTATTAGTTGGCAATGACCAAATATTTGAGATATGTTTATTGGCATGCAACAAGCAAATGAATGTGAACATCATTCATTTTGAGTAGTTTGAGAGTTAATTCCATCTTCTTTCTTGTTCTTGATTTACACTTTTGCAATATTGTCTCTTTAGGTGCAGGTGTAAATATATTTTCCCCCCAATTGCTTATTATTTTTGAGGGTGTGTATTTGACATTCATATGTTTGATACAAATAAAATATTAAAATGAATCTAATGGTAATTTAGAAATAAGTAGACACAGGAAGGAAAAATATGATTGTAACAAAAAAAGAAAGAAATGGCAAACCACTCCAGTATTGTTCCCTCGAGAGCCCCAGGGACAGTATGAAAAGGCAAAAATATATAACACTGGAAGATGAGGCCCCCCGGTCAGGACATGTCCAATATTCTACTGGGGAAGAGCAGAGAAAGCTCTAGAAAGAATGAAGAGGCTGGACCAAAGAGAAAATGATGCCCAGTAGTAGATATGTCTGGTAGTAAAGTCCAATGCTGCAAAGAACAATATTGCATAGGAACCTAAAATGTTAGGTCCGTGAATCGAGGTAAATTGGATGTGGTCAAGTAGGAGATGGTGAGAGTGAACATTGACATTTTAGGAATCAGTGAACTAAAATGGACAGGAATGGACAAATTTGATTCAAATGACCATTATATCTACTACTGTGGGCAAGAATCCCTTAGAAGGAATGGAGTAGCCCTCATAGTCAACAAAAGAGTCTGAAATGCAGTACTTGGGTGCAATCTCAAAATAACAGAATGATCTCCATTTGTTTCCAAGGCAAACAATTCAACATCACAGTAATCCAAGGCTATGCCTCAACCACTAATGCCAAAAAAGTGAAAGTTGAATGGTTCTATGAAGACCTACAAGACCTTCTAGAATTAACACCAAAAAAAGAGATGTTCTTTTCATCATAGGGGATTGGAATGCAAAAGTAGGAAGGCAAGAGATACCTGGAGTATCAGGCAAATTTGGCCTTGGAGTGCAGAATGAAGCAACACAAGAGATGACTCTGCACATGGACATCACCAGATGGTCAGTACCAAAATCAGATTAATTATATTCTTTGCAGCCAAAGATGAAGAAGATCTATACTGTCAGCAAAAACAAGACCTGGGGCTAACTGTGTCTCAGCTCATCAGCTTCTTAATGTGAAATTTAGGCTTAAATTGAAGAAAATAGAGAAAACTACTAGGCCATTCAGGTATGACCTAAATCAAATCCCTTACAATTGTACAGTGAAAGTGAATAATAGCTTTAAGGGATTAGATCTGACAGACAGAGTGCCTGAAAAACTATGAACAGAGGTTCGTGACATTGTACAGGAGGCAGTAATCAAGACCATCCCCAAGGAAAAGAAATGAAAAAAGGCAAAATGGTTGTCTGAGGAGGCCTTACAAATAGCTGAGAAAAGAAGAGAAGCGAAAGGCAAAGGAGAAAAGGAAAGATATACCCATCTGAATGCAGAGTGCCAAAGAATGGCAAGGAAAGATAAGAAAGTCTTAAGTGAACAATGCAGAGAAATCAAGGAAAATAATAGAATGGGAAAGACTAGAGATCTCTTCGAGAAAATTGGAGATACCAAGGGAACATTTCATGCAAAGATGGGCACAATAAAAGACAGAAATGGTATGGAATGAAGAGAATCAGAAGAGATTAAGAAGAAATGGCAAGAATACACAGAAGAGCTATACAAAATAAAAGTCTTAATGACCCGGATAACCATGATGGTGTGTTCACTTACCTAGAACCAGGCATCCTGGAGTGTGAAGTCAAGTGGACCTTAGGAAGCACCACTATGAACAAAGCTAGTGGAGGTGATGGAATTCCAGCTGAGCTATTTCTAATCCTAAAAGATGATGCTGTGAAAGTGTTGCATTTAATATGCCAGTAAATTTGGAAAACTCAGCAGTGGCCACTGGAAAAGGTCAGTTTTCATTGCAATCCTGAAGAAAGGCAATGCCAAAGAATGTTCAGTGCCAAAGAATGTTCAAACTACCATACGGTTGCGCTCATTTCACATGCTTGCTAGGTAATGGTCAAAATCCTTCAAGACAGGCTTCAGCCTTACATGAACTGAGAACTACCTGAGAGACAAGCTGGATTTAGAAAAGGCAGAGGAACCAGAGGTCAAACTGCCAACATCCTTTAGATCATAGAGAAAGCAAGTGAATCCAGAAAAACATCTGCTTCTGCTTCATTGACTATGCTAAAGACTTTGACTGTGTGGATCACAGCAAACTGTGGAAAATTCTTAAAGAGATGGGAATACCAGACCACCTGACCTGTCTCTTGAGAAACCTGTATGCAGGTCAAGAAGCAATAGTTAGAACTGAACATGGAACAAGGGACTGGTTCAAAATTGGGAAAGAAGTATATCAGGGCTGTATACTGTCACCCTGCTTATTTAGCTTCTGTGCAGAGTATATCATGTGAAACGGTGGGCTGGATGAATCACAAGCTGGAATCAAGATTGTTGGGAGAAATATTAACAATCTCAGATATGCAGATGATACCACTCTAATGACAGAAAGCTAAAAGGAATTAAAGAGCCTCTTGATGAGGGTGAAAGAGGAGTGTGAAAGAAATTGTTTAAAACTCAACATTTAATAAACTAAGATCATGGCATATTGTCCCATCACTTCATGGCAAATAGATGGGAAAAAAGTGGAAACAGTGACAGATTTTCTTTTCTTGGGCTATAAAATCATTGTGGATGGTGATTGCAGCCATGAAATTAAAAGATGCTTGCTCCTTGGCAGAAAAGCAATGGCAAACCTAGACAGCATATTAAAAAACAGAGACATCACTTTGCTGACAAAGGTCCATCTAGTCAAAGCTATGGTTTTTCCAGTAGTAATGTGCGAATGTGAGAGTTGGACCATAAAGAAGGCTGAGTGCCAAAGAACTGATGCTTTTGAATTGTGGTGCTGGAGAAGACTCATGAGAGTCTCTTGGACAGCAAGGAGATCAAACCAGTCAAGTCAATCCTAAAGGAAATCAGTCCTGAATATTCACTGGAAGGACTGATGCTGAACTGAAGCTCTCTCTGATACTTTGGCTACCTCATGCAAAAAACTGACTCTTCAGAAAAGACTCTGATGCTGGGAAAAATTGAAGGTGAGAGAAGAGGGCAGCAGAGGATGAAATGGTTAGATAGTATCAGCAACTCAATGGACATGAATTAAAGTAAACTCCAGGAAGTAGTGGAGGACAGGGGTGCCTGGAAGGCTGCAGTCCATGGGGTTGTAAAGAGTTGGACATAACTTAGCAACTGAACAACAATAGAAATTAATGTGCTAGGTCAGAAGGTGTGTGGTCAAGTCTGATTTAGGCAGGAAGTGGAAGGGATTTGTGACTACCTAGGTGTGGCACAGCCTTCCCAGTGGGAAGTGCTGGTTGGGAACTTGGGTGGGGTGGGGTTGCAGGTAAGGAGTTGGTGTTGGAAATTGGAAGAAAGGAGTGAGGGGAGTTCAATGTGTCTGTTTGAGAGCTCTGGAGTAATAAAGAACGTATTGCTTCTCCAGTCAACTCTCCTCAGGCAAGTCGAGTTTGCATGGCCACATTGGCAATGTGAGGGAAAGAACCGTGGAGAGAACCGTGGCATGGGAAATTTGGGGAGGTTCCCTGTGGCCAGTGTGAGCTGACTTGGAACCTTTTCAGCAAGCCTGGTTCATGCCCTGAACTTGCTGCCTTTGTTATCCTTTCGGAGAGCTGGATACCTGCCGCCCCCCCACCCCTGCTGAGTGAGGCTCACACCAGGGAATCAACATAATTTACAACCCCTCCCAACTCCTACTCTGTGCTTTGCCCAAGTTAGAACAGTGGGTTTAAAGGAAATAGGTTGAAATGAGTTCTGTTCTTGGGGAGCAAATAGAAGCAGATCAGTGTGATGTTTCTTTGTTTGAAAAGCTATCTTTTTCCTATGTTTTCTAAATTTTCCACTTATTTAGAACTCAAGAAATGAATACTTTGTAATAGAAGAACGTTTAACTGGCTCAGTAGGGCAACTTTAAATTGCATATCTGCGCCTAGTACTTACGAAGCTCTTTAGATTCCCAGATTATGCATGAGAATTTGGACTGAACACATACAAATCAAAGACTTGGATAAAAAGTGTTCATGCACAAGCACAGAGCCCATCATTTTCTTGCCTTTGATAAGATAGGCAGATCATGTGGCAGTTATTATAAGTGTCTCTCCTCATAGACTGTGCTTGTCGTCATATAATTGGAAGTACGGTTTAGATGATAAACACTTGCCGGAGCCATGGATCCTTTGTTCAACAAAAGCTGGCTCTGGTATCTTTTTCATATACGTTGTTTTCTCAGGCCAGTAGAATGTTATTAACTCAGACCGAAGCTCTGGTTGACAGTATTTTCTAGTTGGCTCTTTGTGGTCCTGCTTCAGAGTACTTGAATCCATCAGAGTATCTAAAAAAGCATTCCCTTAAATACAGTGGACTGAGATTGCCAGATTTCTTCAAAGATTATTCCCGTTTAAAGGATTTAGACCTCAGCTCTTCATTCTTCCCACTGTCATAATTTTCTAAGTGCTGAGGCCTTGTAGATCTTGTCTCTCTGTTTATTCAGTTATAGAATTTGCCAACAAAGAGGCTTGGACCAAGATCTGCTAATCCTCTAGTAAGGCTAGTGAAGGGGTTAGTTTTTCATATTGTCTATTCTGCTTGCTTTGAGTATGTTGGTTGAAGAAAGCTCCAGACATAAAGCAGCTCTAAACATTCAAGCTAATAGAAATAAGCATGAGTGCATATATTTCATACATGTATATATATATTCAGCAGCAAGCTATTCTATATTTGTTTTAACATTTTTCACAATTCTTTTTAAACAAAAGATACTGCTGTTTACTTTTCAATTGTGAAGGGAATAGTGTTTGATATCCATAAGTTTTGCTTACTCAGTCCTCACAGAATTGCCTTTCTAGTATTCATAAAGAAAAGATATTTTATAATTTTTACTAAGTTTGGGGGAAATACTACTATAATTGTGGTTTGAGAGAAGCTGACTGTCTTTGCATGTTTAGCTTATTTAAAAGGAGTGTTAATGGTGATCCTGATGTATGAACATACCATTAGGATTGAAGGTGACCTTTCAGGTGGTTTCTCCTTCAGAGCTGGTTCACCAGGGCTCTGTTACTGGCTTGATTGACTTGTTACTTGCAAAGCATACACAGCTATCCTGCCCTGTGTCTCCTGCTGATAAACTACCAGTATAACTGTCTTTAACCCAGGCCTCTAGGCTTCTATGCAGTCTTCTCCAAATCTTTAGGCATGGATTTGTCTTCTCAATCTGTGTTTTCAGAGAATCTTGTGCTTACCTTATCACCTAACAATTATGTTTGCATGTCCGACTCCTTTACCATATTGCAGGGCACTGTATGCTAATCATCTCTGTCCTTAGAGTGCCTAATAGAGTGTCTGGTATATGGTATAAGTCCAGTAAGTATTTGTTAAATGAACTATTAAATAGTTAAAGCCTAAGAAAGATTGAGATACTAATGACTGTGGAGTACTTCCTTCTTATACGTATGTTTGCGGAGAAGGCAATGGCAACCCACTCCAGTACTCTTGCCTGGAAAATCCCATGGATGGAGGAGCCTGGTAGGCTGCAGTCCATGGGGTCGCTAGGAGTCAGACATGACTGAGTGACTTCACTTTCACTTTTCATTTTCCTCCTCCATTGGAGGAGGAAATGGCAACCCACTCCAGTGTTCTTGCCTGGAGAATCCCAGGGATGGGGGAGCCTGGTAGGCTGCCGTCTGTATGACTTTTTTTCTTCCTGTTAAGGACAGGCATGTCAAGTTGCATTTTTGCTAGCTACCAGGAAGCCCATGGTATAGACTGAGACTCAGAATCAAAATCAAAATATCATGTATCAGTGATAGGATGATGTGTGCAGGGGGTTTTGGAAAACCAGGGGAGGATACCCAGTCCAGCCTGAGCAACCAGAGGAGGCTGTCTGAGGGGATAGCCACTGGAATGGAAGATGATGGCTATAGTATGGAAAAGCCATTGATGTGAGGAGGGGTCATACCAATATGTAGGTCTCTGCATATACTCAAGGTCAAAGACGAGAAAAGTCTAACCAAGGCAGGGAAGAGAACGTGGCAAAAAGGAGCCAGATTAGAGAATGTGAGATACTCTTTCAATTTTGGTGCTGCTTAGATATGAAAAATAGGAAGTGGGATAAGTGTTAGGTGTGTTAATATTAAGAAATTTCTGGTATTCCTGGGGGATACTTAAACTTGAAGAAGTGAGGTGCAACTCACATGGTATAGGACTTTAAAGCTCTGAGGGACAGCCAGAAATAGCTCTGTTAATTGTTTTGGAGAAGTAAAAACAATTATTCCGGACCTTTGTGTACCTGCCGGAGCCTTGAAGGGTGATTCTTTGAACTCAGACAAACCAGAGGTTTCTGAAAGTCTGGAAAGTTATGAACTGTGGAAGAGAAAGCACTGTCTAGAGGATCACTCAGGGGAAGCCTGTCCCAGTTACTTGGATGTGAGTGGCAGTGTTGTCCAGTGAGCAAAAACTTCACTGCCTCATTTTTTACCACGTGAGCTTGGGAAAGTTATGTAGCCTATTGAAGGCTGCTTAGGACAGAAGGCTGTGACCCTTCATCGAGTCTGTGTATGGATTAAACTGGGGATTAAAAGGTGAGGCACATGGAAAGCCCCAGCTTGTAAGCCCCTTTCTCTTTCATTCTTATTTGCAGTATAAGGTTATCACCAGCCTTCATGGTAGTGTTTTTCCTCTGTCCAGAAACAGCCTGAATGTAAAACCCCTGCATAATCCTAGAGGTCTCTGTCTCTCTCCCAGGCAGTTGCCTCTGTGACTGGGGCTGGAGGAGTCTCTGCGGTGAGTATACAGATTCTCCCTGTCCGACCCCCGCCCTGCCATTGGGACCCCACCTGTTGGAAACTCCCTTGCTTGTGATCAAGTGGGTTTTGATGTTTTGATGGCCCTGTCCCTGCCCTGATGAAGGATGTTTATCAGCTGACAGAGCATATAGCACAGATACTTTATATAAGCCAGAAGTTTGCATAGGTTGTGTGTTTCTTCTTCTTCTTTTTTTTTTTAATCTGAAGTGGGGGAAGAGGGGAAAATGCCAATAAATGAGATTTATTTACATTTTAAGTGTATCCAAATAGGCACAGAGCCTTCAATAACATCTTAGAACTTTATCTGTTGGAATTTTAAAAATGAGTTAGAAAATTGTTGCCCAAAGATATTGTTTTCTAGTGTTTGTTAGAAATTTCAAATTTTTAACGTATGGGGTTATTTTCCAAAAAGTAGGAATGTGTTTATTCCTGGTTCTCCAGTGGTTTCCTCTGATCTGATGGGTCTTGGGTAATTTTAAACAGCAGCTCAAGTTTGCACTGTGCCCTGTAAGGATTTTTGAAGTTATTTTAACATTTTCCCTTTTGGAGAAACATAGACATTTAAAATAGCTGCAGCTCCACCACCCCCCCCCCCCAAAAAAAAGTAAGATTAACCCCACAGCTATGCAGTTTAATTCATCACATTTTATCATTAGAAAATATAATAGTCCACACATAGCCTTTTATCTAAATTGATATCTTATGCTTGAAGTAAGATTTGAGGGCCTCCCTGGTAGCTCAGTGTTAAAGAATCCATCTGCCAGTGTGGGAGACATAAGAGACACCGGTTCAATCCCTGGTCCCGGAAGATCCCACATGCCGAGCAGCAACTAAGCCCATGTGCCAACTATGGAGCCTGTACTTCAGAGCCTGAGAACTTCAGCTACTGAGCCCACCTACCCTCGAGCCCGTCCTCCACAGCAGAAGCCACGGAAATGAGAAGCTTGTGCATTGCAGCTAGAGAGTAGCCCCCAGCTGCCAAAACTGGAGAAAAGCCATGCGGCAATGAAGAACCAGCACAGCCAAAAATAAGAAATAAAGCAAGATTGAATAGATAACATGCATGATTAGGAGAGAATTTTGTATAACGTAGATGAGTAATGGCTATAAAGGCTTTTAAAGAAAAAAAAATGTATTGAATGATTAAAGAGCAGTTATCTCTGTTTCGGAGATTGTTATCAGCTTTGCAGGTGATGAACAGTGATAAAAGAACAGTGTAAAAGAGCACTGTTCTTCTATGCCCAATGGAAAGGTTACAGGTGTTACAAAGAGTTGTGCTTGGAAAATATCCCTTGATAATAGAGATGAAAGTAGCATTTGAAGCACAAGATTAATATTCCTGATGCAGCATTTGTACCAAGTTAATCACTCATGCCTGCTGTCACTCTTTTTTTTTACTGGGTTAGCACATACTCTTCCAGGAACTATTAGGATTTCTAGTGAAGCTACAGTCATACACAGGACTTTGTCTAAATCACTTGAGTATGTGCTTAAAAGGAGCAGTCTGTCAGTGTGCAGTGGAAATGCCAAAGCACAAATCACTAGCATACTCTCCTTGACCATCAGAGAAAACAACCACAGCCAAATTTAAAGCACATTTTCCCAGTGTGAAGCCAGAAGTGATTTCAGTTCTTGGCTGACATCAGGGTTTTGTTCAGAAAGAGCACACCATCTTCTCTGCTTCCACAGTGCCCATTTAATGACCAACTTGTAGCTGTCACTGAGGGGTGAGAAAAGAAGAGCTCTTGTATATGATTAACTTTCTTGCCCCCCCACCCCTTAGAACTTATTTCTTTCCCTTTTAGGACAAACAGAGTGATCATGTAAAAGCTTGTGTGTTGGTCAGTTTTGCTGTTTGTATGCTTCTTTATAGAATTTTTCTAATTTTTTTTAAACTTTAATATTTTATTGATCTGAAATTTAACCCTGGATTTGAAACAGTTTCACCTTTTCTTTGATGGGAAAATAATTGCCTATCCAGTGGTAGACTGAACCGTAGTCTCTGAGGGCAACTCCTACAGGGTGTTGCTGTTCAGTTGCTAAGTTGTGTCCTCTCGTTGCAACCTCTTGGACTACAGCACGCTAGGCTCCTCTACTCTCTTCCGGAGTTTGCTCAAATTCATGTCCGTTGAGTTGGTGAAGGACCAAGGTGTAAAACCAGACTAGATTTTTCTAGCCTCAGAAATTGGGAATTGGAAATAAAACTTTTTCCCTACCCACATTGCTCCCAATCTCCCCTATACAAACACCTCTCTCACCCCCCACACCTATGCTAATTTCAGAGTTAATTATTGAATAACAGTACCGTAGAAACTCTGAATGATTTATAGGATGAAACAGTGTTGTAAATGTGTGTGACTGGCATTTGGAGGGGGAACAGATGGTAAATGGAATCAGTCATTGTGTCTATTCCTCTCCTGACTCTTCAACTCCTTTACTATTACTGAAGATGAAGGGACAGCTTTCTACCAGAGGCCTTGGCTGAATAGTCATAAGCCTGTTTTCATGGGTGTACAAAAAACATGAAAATCATGATCATGTGAAATGGGAATGTTTTGGGGAGAAGATAACTTCAGTGATCTGTGAAGGTTTTATGAAGATCAGAAATATTTCTGGCGGTCTTAAAAGAACAGCTTAAGTAATTTGGGGCAGTTTGATTCCAACTAGAAATATGGATGAGTTGGATATACATCTTTTCTAAAATAATAATTCTCTGGATCAAATATTTATAATTAAAATAGATCCTAAGAATAAAGATATTATTTATGGACATGGAGAATGCAACTGACTCCCAGTGCCTAATGTTTTAGTTATACGAAAAAGAATGTACCAGGAAAAAATAATCTTTTAAGAAATATATTTGTTTATTTACTTGGCTGTACCAGGTCTTAGTTGCAGCACGCAGAATCTTTAGTGGCATTTGTTGTTCAGCCTCTCAGTCATGTCTGACTCTTTGCAACCCCATGGATGGCAGCACGCCAGACTTCCTTGTCCTTTACCATCTCCCAAAGCTTGCTCAAACTCATGTCCATTGAGTCGGTGATGCCATGCAACCATCTCATCTTCTGTCATCCCCTTCTCCTCCTGCCTTCAAACTTTCCCAGCATTGGGGTCTTTTCCAGCGAGTCGGCTCTTCTGATCAAGTGGCTAAAGTATTGGAGCTTCAGCATCAGTTCTTCCAATGAATATTCAGGGTTGATTTCCTCTAGGATTGACTGGTTTGATCTCCTTACAGTCCAGGGGACTCTGAAGAGTTGTGGCATACCAACTCTTAATTCTGGCATATGGGATCTAGTTCTCCAACCAGGGTTTGAACCTGGGCCCACTTCATTGGTTGTGTGGAGACTCAGCCACTGGACCACCAGGGAAATACTGGGAAACATGTCTTTATGCACTGAAATTTCAAATAAGAGTCAGGTAATTACCCACACAGGAGTCCAAGGATTCAGAACCTCTGAAACTAAAAATATGGTTGAAATTCTCCTGAATATAGCATGTATGTATATAGCATGAATGCACACAGACATATGGACTTGTTAACCAAAACTGCAGAAATGGAGACCTGATTGCGATAAAGACACATTGATTTGTAGTTTGCTAGGACTACAGCCCAAGAGACACAGATTTCAGAAGCACTTGAACATAGACTACAAAATGGAGGAAACTTATCAAGGCAAAAACTGCAAGGCCGCAGTGAGTGACATAAATTATTTCTCAAGAATTATAATTGGAGTTATCTAGAAGTAAATGTGCTTCTTAAGCAAGGATTGATTGGGGGTCTGAAGTTGAGGCATGGTTACAGTAAAGACCTTGAAACCCTGAAGTCATAGCTGGAAAGTGTTGTTCTAAATATGGTTGGTGATATCCTTGGGTTTGATACCATTCAGAAAAAATTCATGTTCTCAGTGGAGCAGGGACATGTCTGAGAACAGATCCTCAGTGGCTGCACTACTCCATTTCTGTATGCCTTCACCACAGTTACTCCAATGTAATTTCAATTTGTCATCATATTTCTAAGATAAATAAACATGTGACTCCCTCCTGTTAAAATTATAAGGTTTTCTGAAATCATTAAAATGGGGTGCAATGTAGGAAGTGTGTTAGATGGCGCATACAGTGTTCATTTTTCAAAACATTTTGTGATGTGGTACTGAAGATAGAAATGGACGATCATCAGTCTCTTCAGACTTACCTCTTGGGTAAAATAAAAATTTTAACTAGATTCCTTTGTGAAATTTCTCTCATTCCTCTCAACATTTAAGCCAGAAGGAACAAAAAATTGAGAACTCCTGAAGAGTACATGTGTGTACGTGTTTGCTCATGTGCTTTTACATGGATTACATTTCTGTGGCATTTCTGAGGCATTTCTTTGTCAGATGTGTGTTTCCTGTTGAATATTTTTATGGTCCCTCCCTTAGTCTGTGTTGGAGGTTTCAGAAATAGTCAATTCATGTACCAAAGGGATCCAGAGAAGAACAAGAGTATTGCATTGGCTAGAAATTCAGTGCATGAAACAGATTATAAATGATACTTTATAATTTTTTTAATTTAGATTTAAACTTTTGCCTGCTATAAGTCTAGTCGGTTAGAATTGGGAGTCTGTTTTGATGAATGTTTGGATGATGCTGAGGAATGGGCTCTGGTTTAAATCTTCATATGGAATCCAGAGTGGACCTGAACTATACAGTAATCTCGTATCACAGCAATGTTGGAACTCAACTTTGCCAAATTGAGGGGGTTTTTCTGTTTTTTGTTTGTTTGTTTAACATACTAAACATTAAAATCAAGATGCATAAGCAGGTATGTACATGCATGCATGCTCAGTTGCTCCAGTCATGTCAGACTCTTTGCAACCCTGTGGACTGTAAGCAGGTAGTCTTGCCATATTTGTAAGTCGAGTTGCTATGTCAGTGGGTTAAAGTATTTTATATAGAACACTTTGCTTATTTAGAGAAAAGTGTCCTGGGGCCCACTGCTAAATTAACTGCTAAACTCTTTTCCCCTACAGCATTTATAAGAGCCTCTGCTCCTCAGATTTTTTTTTTATTGCCGTTGCTTTCCCATTGTCTCAAAAGGAGAAAAATAACTATTGAAGTCTGATGGAGAAACCAGGAGATCTTTCTTTTATTCACTGTTCAACAAATATTTGTTGATTTACTCAGTTCAATTCAGTCGCTCAGTCGTGTCCGACCCTTTGCAACCTCATGGATTGCAGCAAGCCAGGCCTCCCTGTCCATCACCAACTACTGGAAAAACCATAGCTTTGACTAGATGCACCTTTGTTGGCAAAGTAATATCTCTTCTTTTTAATATGCTGTCTAGGTTGGTCATAACTTTTCTTCCAAGGAGCAAGCATCTTTTAATTTCATGGCTGGCGTCACCATCTGCAGTGATTTTGGAGCCCCGATAAATAAAGTCTCTCACTGTTTCCATTGTTTCCCCATCTATTTGCGGGGAAGTGATGGGACCAGATGACATGATCTTAGTTTTCTGAAGGCTGAGTTTTAAGCCAGCTTTTTCACTCTCCTCCTTTACTTTCATCAAGAGGCTCTTTAGTTCTTCGCTTTCTTCCATAAGGGTGGTGTCATCTGCATATCTGAGGTTAATTGGTATTTCTCGCAGCAATCTTGATTCCAGCTTCTGCTTCATCCAGCCCAGGGTTTCGCATGATGTACTCTGCATATAAGTTAAATAAGCAGGGTGACAATATACAGCCTTGATGTACTCCTTTCCCGATTTGGAACCAGTCTGTTGTTCCATGTCCGGTTCTAACTTGCTTCTTGACCTGCATATACGTTTCTCAAGAGGCAGGTCAGGTGGTCTGGTATTCCCATCTCTTTCAGAATTTTCCACAGTTTGTTCTGATGTTGACTAACTGGTACATGCCAAATGTGCTAGAACCCAGGGATATAGAGAAGACTGAGAAGGGAGGAAGGGAGGTTCAAGAGGGAGGGGTAGCTAGTTCACTTAGTTGTACAGCAAAAACTTTACAACATTATAAAGCAATTCTACTCCAATTAAAAAAAAAAAAGGAAGGACAATGCAACTGTCTTCATGAAGCTTATAGCCTAGTGTTGGAAGAAAGATGCTGTACAAGAATTTAAAAGAGCAAAGATTCTAATTCCCTTTAAACATGAGTGACAGGATGAATCTGGAAATAGGCAAATGGACTTGTAGATTTGGTGGCAAGAATTGTGGGGTACTTCTTGCCAAAAGCTCAGTTTGCTCTAAGATGCAGGAAGAGCATTCATATGCTGGAAACTGCCAGCAGGGTAAATGGCGAATGTGGATTTGAGGAGAGTTAGGGCCTTCCCAAGTGGCACTAGTGTTAAAGAACCCGCCTACAAATGCAGGAGACATAAGAAGGGATGTAAGTTTGATCCTTGGGTCAGGAAGATCCCCTGGCAAAGGGAATAACAACCCACTCCAGTATCTTGCCTGGAGACTCCTATGGACAGAGGAGCCTGGCAGGCGACAGTCCAAGGGGTCGCAAAGAATTGGACATGACTGAAGTGACTGAGCATGCACACAGGAAGATCTGAAAACAGTCATGATAGAATGGGGAAGCCAGCATTGCAAGATAGTAGAGAGTTATTTTCACAGAGAGGGATGCAATCTTTTCAGTCATGTGGTCTTCCTTTTCCCCAGATTCACTCAAGTTCTGGACCTAGGCAGTGGGAAGGCAGATAATCTTAGCAATTCTTATTCTTCAGTCATATGATGGTATTAGTATAGAGGGTCCCTCCATTTTCATTTAGTTATTATGTTTATTCTGGCAAGTATATGGAGGATTTATCCCTTTGTTAAAAACATTTGAGTCATAAAAATTTTTCAAGAGCTTATATGATCAAGTAAGTTGGCAAAATGGTTAACATTAACATCGTGTGCACTACAGAAAGCAGTAACTCTTAAGAAAAAGACATCTTCCTAAGGTATTCTGGCTAATGAGCCCTTCTTTGGGAGCTGAGGATAATGGCATTTGCCTGTCTGAGAAATAAGTTACAAAAGTAGTTAATTTAAAATGAGATTAAATTAAAGAAGATATTTTAAAGATGCTTAGTAAGTGTACATGCTCAATAGATTTTTCCATCTTTCCTTATTTAGTTTCTCTTAATCTCTCTTTCCCTTTCATGTATATAGACAAATGAGGTCTTTTATATTGTGTATTAGATTAAGTTGTGCTATTCTGTGCTGAGTGGGTATTCCTAAGAGAGAATCTTGAATATGTTCAATTTTCCTTTTCAAATGTTTAGAGGAAATATATTGACACTAAGGATCTTATGCATTCCCTAACCCCATTAACCTTTAGTTTTAGTTCCACATGATTTGTTACTTTGGTCTGGCCCCAGTCCCTGGGATGCTCATCTCAGTCTCAGGGACGGGAGTTGGCAAGCAGCTCTGGTAGGCTTTGCTTGGGGTCCTGACCGGAAGAAGCATGTCAGAGCTTGTCATTATTGCCTAAGCCAGGCGTAAACAAGATTTCCAACTCAGAAGTTCAACTCTAGAGATCAGTGCGTCGAGAGGAATTATAAGTTGTGTTTAGTTGTTCCGTTAGGTTGGGATCTTCTTAAAAGAAAATCAATGATAATGCCTCATAAGCTGTATCTATGATGTTTTTTCCTTTTACAATGAAGTTGCATCCATATTATTCCTCTTCTTGTATTGTGTTTGACAACATCCTTCATGATTTTATACTGTCGACTAAAAAATATAGTCCCAACTTGAGAGTAGAGAGTTCTTTTATTTGGTGGGAATGTTTAGGACTCCGAACCCCTCGGGAGACAGCATCTCAGTAGCTCTGATGAAACTGCTCCAAGGAGGCAGGAGGGGAAGTTGGGCTATATACAAGTTTGCAACAAAGGGAGCAGGCAGTCTGAATGTCAAAGATCAGGTATCATTTAAGGGCTTTAGCATTCTGTGTGGGGGGAGGGGTGGCAGCATCCACTGGATCCCAGTTTGGGGAGACTTCATTCACATTTGGAGGCCAGGAATCGCTGATGGCTGTGACATTTCATATGGCAGGAGGTATTTTCATTTCATAATGTACACATATACACACATATTCATATTTATCTATATAAGATTAGGCCCTGTGTCAGCACACAGCTTAATATACTTACCATAACAGAATATGACTGAAAGTTGATGGTGTTATGCCCAGTGTCTGAGTCCCCAAAACTGAGAGAATAAGACATCCACAGCAATGCAAAAGCATAAAGGGGTTTATTGCTAGCTCGAGCTAGGGCTCAAGTCTCATCCAGCGCAATGGAGTCTTGACGAGAGCCCGGAGCTCTGAATCACATCTACTTTTATACAGACGGTTCTTTGTTCCTGTAACAGCATAGCTGATTGGTTAAACTATGCACGCATGGGACTTTTAAACCTCGCATCCCTATCCGGATTGGCTCAGGTCTGGCGCGGGCCGGGGGCTACCGGGATTTTTTCTGATTGGTCGAGCTACACTGCCTGCGGGAGTTCCCAGTGCCTCAGCTTTCCTAGAGACTAAACCTCAGGCCTAGCCTGACCCTTAGAGCCTGTCCTGGCTTCAGTTTGGTCCTAACAATGGGACTGAGGAATTCTTGGGTGCATTTTGGTTTCGCCATGTTTTGCTCCAAAGCGACAAAAGTACCGAAGTACGTTTGCCCTTAACACATATCCACGCACACTGTGTCATGTTTATAGGTAATAATAGCAGGAGAGAGTAAAGAGAAATGAGCGCATGGTGCAGCTGGCACTGCTCCTGAGCATTCTGCATCTGTCGGGAGGGGTGGAGAGAAGCTCTCAGTGTCTGTGTGAAAGGAAGCCCTGTTTCCTTTGAAGACCTTTCATGAACCTTCTTGGTAGCTCTGCTGTGTTTCATTTGTACAATGTTTGAGTCTGTTGTTATCCAGCTCATCACAAGATTTCCAACTCAGAGGCTGATTTAATTCCCGGAGCTGGGAGTTTTTAAGGTATTTCATTCCCGTTGTCTGTCCTTGTCGTGTCGTTGTCTCAGGGACTGAAGCATTTGACTGCCTTCCTCACTGTGTTTTTTTTTGGTAAACTTCAGTTCTTCCTGTCAGTTTTTTGCCATTCAGCTTTCTTTCCAGGGTTTTCAGAGGTATGAGGTGTGTGCCTAGTGTCAAACTTCGTGACTTCCTCAAGGTACCTGTTGCAAACTGACCTAAGTAAATTTATTTGTGACTAATTATGTGGAAATATGTCTGTAGCCTCCAGTTGTTAGAAGGAAGTGAGAACTGAAGGTCTTTGTCATGCAAGCAGTTCCAGGCAGGGTGATGTAATGAAAGCAAGTCTCGGACAGTATCACACACAAATATGAACATCACCACACAGGCACAAAAACTCACACTGCCTGTTCTGCAAACTTCTTGAAGCCCCCGTCTCTTTGTCCTTTGAGAGCTCTCACAAGCACCTTACAAGGAATCATTCATTAGAGGTAGATGCAAAGGTGTTTTAGCTTCAGGATTCAGCTATTCAACCTAGTCGGTTGACAAAGCTCCATTCAGCTTTTATTGTATTTTTAAATATAGAGGATTCTAAGATGTGTATGCTATATTGTACAGGGGTGTCCATACACTTTAATGTTCAAGCCAGGGTACTTCTGAGAACAAAAGGAGGAGCTATTTGTAATTATTCTGCGGTAAGTGGTGTAAACCAGGGCTATACCAGGCAAATAGCTCTGGGCAGGCTAGGTTTGCATCCCCTGCTCATACAAAGCAAAGATACCTATTTACATTGTATTTTTATCCATGCATACTTAATCGCTCAGTCTTGTCTGACTCTGTGCGACCCCATGGACTGTAGACCACCAGATTCCTCTGTCTATGGGATTCTCCAGGCAAGAATAGTGGAGTGGGTTGTCATTCCCTTTTCCAATTTTTATCCATCCACATATCTTAAACACTCATTGTATCCACCTAGGAAAAATTATTTCTATCATCTTTTATGCAAATTAGCATCGCCTTTAAGGTTGACAAGAGGAAAAAGATATTTGAAACCTTTTTGTAGCTACTTCTGACTTGGTGGCATAACATGTCAGAAAATAACTAACCACTCCTGGAGTAATGGCTCACTAACCTACTTGAGATGTTAACTGATACCTTTTGGATGTGAACTGAAACTCACTAAAACACATCCATCACCCTGTAATACTTCTGTATTGAAGTACTTAAAAGTTACTACAGAAAGTGTAACAATGCCTTTGCTGGAAGACAAAATCCTGGTGGTTTTAAAAGAGAAAATGCAGTATTGCTTAGTGTGTACAGTGTAAACACGGCTTAAGACTGCATTAAGGGGAAAACACAGGTAGACTCAGCCTTTGGCAACTATATGCACTCTCTTTTATGTCTTCTGGGTGCTTTAACCATAAAATATTAGTGTGCATCTTTGGGGGTAAAATAATGTGCACTAAAGAATATGGATAGTCACTTATAATTTGCAATTACTAGATTTTTAAAGTAAATAATTCAACAGCAGCACTATAGGATCAATAATCAGTATGCTGAAGAATGAATAATGCAATTGATTTACATTCTTTTGTTTTCACTGATAGGGTGATAACAGTTTACCTTTCCTATATTCTGCAGGTAGGCATGTTTTTCAAAAAATACATGAAAATAAGATTACCACACATGTCATAAAGTCATTTGCTTAATGAAAGTGGCAGTCAACAGCATGGTAAAGCTGATCCCCCCCCGATCCAGAGATGAAGTTTCAGAAGCACTTACTTATTGAAGTAAGGTTGTAAAATTAGTAAATTGGTTATTATTTCATAGGGCAATGAAACTGTAATCTTGGCGTTATCTTTGTACCAGAAAAAAATCAGTTGCTTCTCTATGGACAAAAATCTACAAGTTAACAAGCAGCAGCAGTCTGGACCCTGAGAGATAATAAAAAAAAGTAAGCCAAAGATAAAGGATCCTAAGTTGCTAAATAATCCTCAAGTAGGCCTGTGAGACAGATCCACTCTGACATTGAAAGGACACAAAGTTATCCTTATTTCCAAGTTTCTGATAATTTTTCCTAACAAAGTTTTTTGTTTAGTTTGACTTTGGTTTAAATTGAATTGTGTGATTCTTCAGCAGATACTGCCTTGTGACCTTTGTATGTGTTTTGTCTGTTTTTTTGTTTATCTGTTTGGATCAAGGGTTGGAACTTGGAACTCAGTCAGGAAGGGGCTAATGGCTTTGACTTAGTCTGAAATGTAAGCAAGACCAGCTGTGTTGTTATTGGTTTGGAGCTTTTATTTCGTGTGAAGGGAGCTCTTCAAAAATCCAGGAGCTCAATTCGGCCCTTAGGCCAACTGGAGACATTTATTTAAAATTTTTTCTAGCAGAGGGAATGATGTATTTGATTCTCAGTTGGCACACTAGTAATTAAGAGATAGAAGCTAGGAGAAAAAGAAAAAGAAAATAGTTCTATATTTAACTGTGCTTATAGATTGTAAGAAATATTATCTTCTTTTATAGTTCCCTATCATTGCAGAATTCACATTCTAGTTGGGAGATAGACAATAAAGAAGATAAGTAAGGGGTTGGATAGAGGAAAGAAGATAATTAAGGGGTTGTGTATTTTGTTGAGAAAGAATACACTGAACTTGAACATTTAAGTTCAAGGTATCTTAAGGGCTTCCTCCTTTGTGTGGTAGGAAAAAGCGTCCCTGATAATCTTTCTTTTTGCATTAGTATTAGTTCTCTTTCCTTCTAGATTCCCCAGCTTTCCTAAAGGACTTTTGCTACACAGACATGGTTCTCCTAGGGCATTGACTTAAGGGTTTGTGAAAAAGTTAAAGATAATTTAAAGATTATTGCAGTTTAATTTTCCTGAACAGTACTAACATTCCAAATTACCCCCAAAGCATCTGAAAAGGCCTCCTTTCCCCAAACTATCTCTTTACTTGATCGTCCCTTTCCTCTTTCTCCCCCTCTCATTCTTTTACGATTATTCAGACTTTAAACTGCTCCGTAGTGAGTCATTAGAGATTACATTTGTCAGTGAAAATAATCAATAAACAGCCTAGAATATGAATAGAAGAGTTTTACTTGAGCCAAACTGAAGACTATACCCTGGGAGCCACAGATTTAAAAAGCACTTGAATTGTGTTCCACAGGACTACAAAATGGGAGAGAATTATAAAGGCAAAAAACCACAACGTTACATAAATTGTTCATCAAGAATTAGGATTGGAGTTGCCAAGAAGTAAGAGTGCTTGTTAAGCAAGGATTTGCTGGGGCCCAAAATCATTGCATAGTTATAGGAGGAGACCCTGAGATCCTAAGGTTGCAGCTGCTAACAGATAATGTTTTGAGAATGGCTGGTGGTGTCCTTGAGTTTGACACAGTTCAAAACATTCATGTTCTCAGTGATGCAAGAACAAATCTGAAATCACATCAACAATGGCCACTGGCTCCATTTTGGATACTTGAACTGCTATTATATATCTTCTCAGAACAAAGAACAAACATCAAACATGACAGGGGTACATTCCTTCAAGGTTTGAAACGAGATTAGCATGTACACGAGTCAGCATGATGTTGGTGTCTGGGAAGAGAGCCTCATCTTTGAAGGAGTCCTAGCATGGGTGTCATCAGAAGGGGGGAGGGTCACTTATCCCTGTCTTCAAAGTTGACCATCTAAACAATCTGGTAAATGAATTCTTTTCTTTGATTTTTTTTTTAATGTGAAAGCAGATGTACAATATATGACTGACAGGTCATAAAACATGCTGTTCTGGTTAGCATAAAGTTCAAGTCAGATCACCTATAAGCCAGAATGACTTTTTTCACACCTTGATATATGAAATTTTCTTTCATCACATTCATTTGCTTACAAAGGTTTTTATAATTAACATTTATGATTTTGTATGAAATGTTTATTAAATTCTTTTCTTTGGGGGAACAGATTGCATTTCCTTGCTATATAGCTGACATACCCTAGTTTGTTTTGGGTTATGGGGTTTTTTTGTTGTTGTTTTTTTTCGCACTGGGGACCAGAATTTGCAGCCAGATTATACACTGAGCTTCATTGGTTTCCACTAAGCTCATGTTTACTCAACGCTTCCTATACGCCTTGAAGTCTGCTGGTGACCACAGGGATTGTGGAGACACACAAGGCACAGTGTTGCGTTCCCTGCACTTGGAAACTTACAGAAATGGTTTTACTTACCTACCCAGGTGAAACAATTACAGAAAAATAATGAAAAATACAGTAGAGTCTACTTGGGAAGTAGAGATGGAAAATAAATTAGGTTTTTAATTTATCACGTAACATGAAAAAAAGTAGAGTCCAAATTGTCTTGAAAATTTCTTAAATGGTCCAAATGTATAAAAAATATTTCTGTTAAGGACTCTTTAACAGAAGAGTCCTTAAATTGTTCAGATGTTCTTTCAACATGAAGGGCCTCTTTCAGGCTTGATCAGCCCCATCATCTCTTTAATATACATAGAGTAGGACTTGCAGGCAGATTCACTTACCGTCAGTATCTTTAGGATATGACTCTACTCTTTGTCATCTAGTTCTGAAATGTGTGTGGTGTACTCTGGCACACCTAAGAGGAAGGAATGATTTTTGGCCAGAATGAGCAGAGATGGGCTCATGGAGGGCTTTGTTTCTTTGTCTGTCCTCTTTCTTCTTGAGGGTAGCAAAGATGTTCTTTTGTTCATTGATGTATCTCTGGTGCCTAGAATCATGTTATGAAGTAGGTATTTGATAAGTAATTGTTGAATGACTGAATTGAGTCATTCTCGATTGACCCAGATTGACCCTTGGGTCACTCTTGCCTCTTCCCTCTCCCTTATCTCCACATGAAGTCAGTCAATACACTGAGTCAGTTCTACCTACTGACATTCTTTGAATCACAGAATCTCTATGTGTTTCTCTCCATCCCTGCTGCCCACTCCCTAGTTCAGGCCACCACTATAAGGATCAGTGAATCAGCCTCTAACTGGTACCCTTGCTTTCTGTCTTGCCTTCCTCCCTTTAGCCAAGAAGGCTTCCACAGCATGTGGACTGAAAAACTAGCCATCTTTAAATCCTTTGTGACTCCCCATTGGCTTCTAATAAAGGTAAAACTCCTTAACATAAATAGAAAACCCTTCATAACCCCGTCCCCTGCTTACCTCCCAGTCGTTTTTGACCTCAGAAGCTCCTTCTGGGCTTCTGCCATATTGAAATTCTCCAATCCTACATGCTATCTGCCCTTACGTAATTCCTGTAACTCATGTTCCATGTCTGAATTGTGTCCCTTCCACTCTCTACCTCATTCTTCAGTTCTGAACCTTTTCAATGTATCTTTCTTCGGACTCTCCAGTCTAGATGAATTCCATAACTTTATTCTCCCATAGCGTCCTGATTCTCTCTTTCTATGATTAGGGTACTTATCCCATGGTATTAAAATTACTTATCTACCTCCTCCAGTGTTCTGTTATATCTCTGAGGCCAAGGACTTTGTCTTACGAGTTTTTTTTTGGTAACTCTAGGAGCAAATAGAGGTCTGACATAGAATGTGCAACTATTGAATGGATGAGTGAAGGGCTAGTTCAGTGGGACTTGAGTGTTGCACTTGAAAGGTAGATAGACTTCGTATACTCTCAAGACTGAAGTGAACTGAATATTATTAGAGATGAGACAGTATCTCTGTTGTAGAGTAGAAAGAAACCAGTTAAAAAAAGAGTGCATTTTGTTGTTGTTAGAAATGAAATTTGACTGTATTAGTGAACACTGGAAATGAGGGCATCTGTGCAGTAATTGGGGTTTATGTGGCATTTGAGTCCTTAGGTCATTATATTCCTTTCCCCTGCCTTGTCTTCTAAGAGTAAAATTGGGATAACAATAGTCCAATAAGGAGTATTTTGGGGGAAAAATATTTGAAGTGCTCAAATAAAAGTTGCCCAGATGTTTTATAGTAAAAAGAAAAGCTTATATTATCTCAAAGTTTTTTTTTTTCTTAAAGTGTGTTTGTATGTTTGTGAGTGTATCTCCTGCTTGGTTTATGAAAGATACTTTAAAAGAAGTTGCTGAGCTATACTTTTATTTAACACTGGCAATATAGATTTTTATTTGAACTAATTTTGAAACTTGAAAGAAGGGAAAATACTAGTTTTTGTTTTCCTTGACAAACCATTATTTCCCTTTTTAAAATGAGAATATCACCAGAACAGGAAAGGCATACCAGAGCATGTGTAAAAAGTTCTGCAATAACTTTTGCCTCAAAAAGAAATCTCTTTTTTCTCTCAGGTTTGTGGTGTTATTTTGCACTCTCAATGATGGGTATTCTGATTATAGGAAAAGTTTATTCCTCTATTCTTTCCTTTCTTTTTTATTATTTTAAATTCTTTACTCTTCCGTGTATTTGTTTCATGTAGCCTAGAGGGCATGAATTGGATAAGGCAGCCCCGATCTTGGCATGATTTCTGGGCAGCACCATAGTATAATCTGTTCTCCATGCTGCTGCTTTGGAAATTATTTAGCTTTACACATTTAGCTCCCATGCCAGGCTATCGTCTTCTTGAGGGACTTTGTAGGATTCAGTTCTGTACCATTACTTTCAGCACAGTTTCTGGTACTGTATAGGCTCTCAAATAATATTTGTTGTAAATGGAGAAGCAAGATAATTCATAGTTCAATTATTTATAGTATAGTTTAATTATTTACAATCATTGTTTATAATTTACAATAATTATTTACAATAGCTAGCACTATTTACAGTAGCTAGAACATGGAAGCAACCTAGATGTCCCTCGACAGATGAATGGATAAAGAACCCGTGGTACATATATACAATGAAATACTACTCAGCCATAAAAAAGAACATATTTGAGTCAGTTATAATGAGGTGGGCTTCCCTGGTGGCTCAGACCATAAAGCGTCTGTCTGCAATGCAGGAGACCTGGGTTCAAGCCCTGGGTTGGGAAAATCCCCTGGAGAAGGAAATGGCAATCCACTCCAGTTCTCTTGCCTGGAAAATCCCATGGACAGAGGAGCCTGGTAGGCTACAGTCTATGGGTCGCAAAGAGTCAGACATGACTGAGCGACTTCACTTTCACTTTTCACTTTCAAATGAGGTGGATGAATCTAAAACCTATTATACAGAGTGAAGTAAGTCAGAAAGAAATATAAATAATATATACTGATGCTTATACATGGAATCTAAAAAGAGAAATATAAATATCATATACTAGCACATATATATGGAATCTAAAAAGACAGTGCTGATGAATTTATTTTCAGGCCAGCAGTGGAGAAACAGACATAGAGAACAGACCTGTGGACATGGGGGGAGGGGATGAGGGAGGGGGTGAGATGTATGGAGAGAGTAACATGGGAACTTACATTCCCATATGTAAAATAGATGCCAATGGGTATTTGCTGTATGACCTAGGGAAATCAAACAGGGGCTCTGTGACAATCTAGAAGGGTGGGATGGGGAGGGAGACTGGAGAGAGGTTCAGGAAGCAGGGAACATGGGTGTACCTATGGCTGATTCTTGTTGATGTATGACAGAAAACAACAAAGTTCTGTAAAGCAATTATCCTTCAATTAAAAAATAAAGTGGCAAAAAAAATTTTTTTTGGTCAACTCCACTGCTTATCAAATAAGGTCCAAGCTTTTTAGTTTGGCATCAAGACCCCAAATTACATATCCAGCATTTTCTTGCCCACACAACTTTTGCCCACATCGCCTCTATACACCAGCTGTATTGGACTACCCCCTTCGTTTAAATGCCCTACACTTCTCTGCTGTTTTATTTCTATCTTAGGTTCCCCACCCCAGTCTCACCTCTGAAACACTCACCAAGAACCACTTCCTCCTGATTCTCCAACTGGAAATAGTGTTTCCTCTTTTCTGCTTCCATATGACAGTCGGTCTTGTTTTCTATCTGTGTGTATAGCTTACTTATTCCACTTCAGTCTTAGAGGATGAGCCCTGTCTCAGTCATTATGATGACTTTTAATAAATGCTGTTACAGTAAATATGTTCAATAAATGTAGACTAACCATGAAGCAAAGTGTTTTCTTCTGTTATTATTATTATTGTTGTTGTTATTATTATAAACCCTAACCAAAAGGAAGACAATTAAATCATTTATCTCGCTTGACCATGGCAAAAATGATAGGATGCTAATGTAAGCAGTTCAAATAAAGGAGCCAGAAAGCCAGGTGACTGATATTTATGTCAGGCGCTTGGTTTATTCATTATTATTTTAGTCAGTACCATTAGTGGTCTTAAATTATCAGTTTATATAGTAGTTAATCAACCATACAGTGAAGTCTATGATTTTGAATTGTTTTTAAAACCCAAAAGAGTTACATTGAATCAGATTTGATTCTTCCCTGAGTAAAGTGGGGTCTATTAGAAGGACACTGAAATCTAACCGCATTTGTCTGCCTTGGGCGTTTTCAGTGTGGGTGAGTGGGTGGATTGTACTGAAGAAACTCCTCTCAGCTGGCTGCATGTGTAGGAAGTCTCCGCTCCACTGTGTCTTCTCATTTCTTCAGCTTTTGAAATGCAAAGTGGGAATTGTGAATGGACCCAGCAGAGCTAGAGATGGATTTGTTGTTTTGCCCTTTGGTATCTCTTTCTGTGCTTTCATTCTTCTTTAATTGAATGAAAAGTAGAGAACTAAAACATTTTAATGGACATATGCGTTTGTGTACATGTTTAAATCTGCCAGTGTGTCTCATACCACTTCTTATACAAATGACCATGTTGGCAAGGAATCAATGAATGAGATCATTGCTGGCTGAGACTTTATAATAGCATTGCCAAAAGTATTTTCCATGAAAAACTAACTCTGTGAGTGATGGTATCATGGTAGAGGGCTTGGGTGGTATAACCCCTGGAGAGCTCCAGTGTATATTTGCATATTAAAGGATGAGAAATTCTGCTCAGAAAAAAGTGTTTAACTTCGTTTATCCCAATGTTTCTTAAACTTGTATGATGGCAGAACAGTTGTTTCAAATATCACTTATGTCTTACTCAGCTTGGGCTAGTGTACAAATTGCCCTACATTGGGGAGCTGAAACAACAAATATTTATTTGTCACAAATCTGGTGATTTTAGAGAAGTCCAAAATCTAGGTGCCAGTAGACTCAGGGTCTGGTCAGGGCCTATTTCCTAGGTTCTTGCCATATCCTCAGGTGGCAGAGAAGGAGATTATCTTTATTGTGTCTCTCATAAGAACACTAATCTCGTTCATGAAGGCCCCACCCTCATTACCTAATTACCTATCAAAAGCCCCACTTAATTTAGCAAAGGCAGAAGTATTTAGTCCATATTGACTTATTTTGAGAGAAATGCTGCTTTATTTTACTATGGTTATTGTACCTTATAGGTGTTGCTCAGTGGTGTCCAACTCTGCGACCCTGTGGACTGTAGCTCACCATGTTCCTCTCTCCATGGGATTTCCCAGGCAAGAATACTAGAGTGGGTTGCCATTTCCCTCTCCAGGGGATCTTCCTGACCCAGGGGTTGAACCCTTGTCTCCTGCATTGGTAGGCGGATTCTTTACCACTGAGCCACCTGGAAAGCCCTTTTTAGGTGTGCCATCTTACTGTTTATTTTCTGTCTATCCTATTGGTTTTTGTTCCACTATTGCTCCTTTCTTGCCTTCCTTGGCTTGATTGGAAAAAATTTTTATTGACTATTATCTTTTAGTCTTGCTATACCTCTGTATTCTTTTTTAGGGATTATAATACACATACTTACATGTTCACTGTCATTAGCATTTATGTATTTCAAAAACCTCAGAATATGATGGTTTACTTTTTTGTTTAGTCCTATGTATTTTGAAGAAATACAGAGGCGAAAAGTCATTTATGCTTACCCACATAACTACCATTTCTAGTTTTTTCATTCTTTCTTGAAATTTCCACCTGATACCATTTTCCTTCAGCTGGAAGAACTTCCTGTAGCACCTCTTGAAGTCAGGAGGTCTGCAAGCAATGGATTCTCTTAGTTTTCTTCGATATGAAAATGTCTTTATTTTTATTCTTATATAATAATTTTTGCTAGATATAGAATTATGAGACAAGGTTTTCTTCCCCTCTCAACATGTTTACCGCAAACTTACTGGCATAGAGCAAGTCTAGAAGTCCGAAGTCCAAAATTGATCTCAGCTGGCTAAAATCAAGGTGCCAGCAGGGCTGTGTTCCTTCTGGAGGTTCTAAGGGAAAATCTGCTTCCTTGTTTCTCCAGCTTCTAGAGACTGCCCATTTCCAGACTCATGGCCCCACCACCAAAGCCAGCAGTGTCAGGCTGACTCTTTATCATTGCCATTTCTCTTGCACCTTCTTTCTGGTCTCCCTTCTCCCATTTCTAAGGACCCTTGTGATAATACTGAGACCAGCTAGATCATCCAGGATAAGCTCCCCAGTTTAGAGTCAGCTGATTTGCACCCTTAATTCTATCTACAGCCTTAATTATCTGTCGCATAACATGGTCACTGGCTCTGGGGATTAGGATTTATACATTTTTAGGGTCCATTCCTCACCAACCACAGCACTATAAAGCTTTTGTTCCACTGCCCTTCCACCCTCTACAGTTTCTGGGAAGAACTCAAAATAATGTCCTTGTAATATGATTCTCTCTGGCTACTTCAAGATTTTCTCATTTTGTTTGTTTGTTTTTTTACCACCAGATTGAGTATGATACCTAACTATGAGGTTTTTAAAAAATGTATCCTGCTTGTGGTTTTTGGAAGTTCTTGAATATTTTTTTCTTTTGCCAAATTTAGTCAAGTTTTGGTCATTGTGTTTTCAAATAACTTTTTCTACCCTGCATCCCTATCTCTTCTTGTGCTTTCTCTGGACTCCAGTTACACACGTTAGACTTTCTGATATTTTCTCACAGGTTTTGAAGCTCTTAAAAGTTTTTCCAATCTTATTCTCTTTGTCCTATAGATTAGAGGATTTCACTGACTTTTTTTTTGTTATTGCTACCCACTATTAAGTTATCCAATAATTTTTTTTATTGCATATATTGAAGGTTTTAGAATTTCCATTGGACTCTCTCTAGTTTTTAAAACATTAACTTTCTGATACTATTGCCTATTTTTTCATTTATTGTGAGCATATTAGCCTTTATTCCATTGGGCATAGTTATAAAACCTAAATAAAAATATTCTTATCTAGCTACTGCAACATTTATGTCATCTTGGGTTGGTCTCCACTGATTGCATTTTCCCCTGGAAAATGGATCACCTATTCCTCTCTCTTTACATGTCTAGTAATTTTGAATTTTATCCTGATTATTTTGGATATTTTCTAGGATTTGGGACTCTGTTATATTTCTCCAAAGAATACTGGATTTTGTTTGTTTTTGTTAGCAATTAACTTGGCTCAACTCACGATCCAAACTTGGTTAACTCTGTGAAGGGCAACATTTCAGTCCCTTTGACCTTAGCTGGGCTTATTGGCATCTGCTTGATCCAAGTGGATTTAAGAAACTAACCAGAGATTCAAGTGGATTTTATGCAGTAAATTTAGAGTTTCCCCTTTGTGCTATTGTTGGGACATTTCTTCTTACTTTCTTCTTTTTCTTCAAGTTTCAGTTGCCCAGCTGATACAGACTTTCCTTCAGCTACAAAACCTTAAAAACAAGAAACTCACCAAATGTTGTTCTTTTTTTTTCCAAATGTTAATTCCCCTACAGTTTCTGCCCCACTTTTCATTACTCTCCAGTGCCTTCAGTTAGTTGGTTTTTATATTTTATCCAGAGTCTATTGTTGTTATATTTGGGAAGGTTGCTATGGTAGAAGCTATTACCAGAAGCCTTATTATAACTTTTAATAACTGTTGTTTCTAGTGTATATTTATAGCTTTTTGGCAAGCCAACAAAAAGGAAGATAATTTTTTTTCTCCTGTTTTTATTTGCAAAATGTGTTTTACTCAGAATTTGTCTGACTCTCAGAAGTATCAAAGTATATTCTCTGGAGGTACAGGCCACTTCTTAATTTAGCATGATCCTATCTAGACGTTTCTCTAGTATTAAAGACCTAGACCACAATCAACTTGCCAGTTACTGCATTTACATTTTTCTTTGGAAATTGTGCCTGAGTCATGGATCTCTTAAGTTTGAATATTAATGGAGTCACACACTGTAGGGACGTCTGCAGCACCTACCATAGTGCTTTCTTTCCTAGTATCTTTAGGTGCTAGACCTCTTCAGTACTAAGCAGTCATGGCGTGATTAATTACAGCGAGCTATAACTAATCTGAAATCTTAAAATATATAATCCTTTAATTTTGAAAGATACATACAAAGCTAAAACCTGCCCCGGTCACTGTCCTCAGTCCCCATTTCCTCTCCTGCTACCTGCCCACCTTCCCTGAGGTAACCATTGCTGACATTTTGGCATGTGATCTTCAAGACCACACACACACAAACACACACACACACACACACACACACATACACACACAGAAAAACAGAGAATTGTTCCGTGCTGCTTTGATAGGAAGGATTATATTGTGTGTGTGTGTGTGTGTGTGTGTGTGTGTGTGTGTGTGTGAGCATCCTTATTTTTACTTACTAATAGGCCTTAGATATCTTTTCATAATTACCACATACAGATCTACTACATTTGATTTTGTATACTTCTATTTTTCTCCGAGTTAATTTATCCTATTGTAATCTCCTTAGGAAACCCTTCAACTGGTATTCTTAATTGAACCAGTAAAGCCTCATTGTTTTGGAACCTACTTACTTTGAAATGTGTGATAATTAGACCAAGAATAGAATTAAAATTTATGGCTGCCAATTAATGACTTTAAAAGAATATATTTTTCTAACTAAGAGATAAATAGCTTTTAAGCCCTAGTTTAAAATGTACCAATTACATATAAATTTTTATCTATGTTTCATTATCTAATGAAATAGTAGCTTGTTCTGCTAACTGTATGCATTTGAAAGCAATGAAAGGTACATGCCATTAAAATAATTCCACAATCCGATTTGTCACTAATTAGGACTCTGCCTTTGCAAAGTTAGACACGATCGTTAACTTCACATCTTATTCCACTGCCTTACTTGGTTCTGTTACTTTCTGATTAGAGTTCTGACATATCTCTGGGTGAAGAGTACTCCCCTTGGGCCTGATCCCTGAGTAGTTAGGGGAAGGGAATATAGACAGAGATTTTTCTCTTTTGGTATTCTAACAGCCTGAAATGTTTTAAAAAAATCATTTTGGATATCTTTTTCAAAAGATAAAATGGGAATGAGGAAAGGGTGTTTTCAAATGGATGCATTAAATATTTATAAAGTCTCTTACAGATTGCTACAGAAATACCCAGTTGTGTTTCTGGCTGAGTGCCAAGAAAGTATAACTGGACTTGATCGATATTAAATACTACTTTCTCTTTTTTCTTCTTTGAGAATTTAACTCAGTTGTGGCATCTTCAGAAATGCCCAGTTGTATTTCTGGCTAAACACCAATAAAGTATAATTGGACTTGATCGATATTAAATACTGCTTTCTCTTTCTCCTTCTTTGAGAATTTAACACAGTTGTGGCATCTTCTCTCATCTTTCACAAAGAGGTAAGGTGAATGTTATCCCTGCAGCCATCAGGCATAGAGGGGAACAGGAAAAGAAGAGGACCCAAGACATAAGCTATTGGCATGCATTTAGGAATTGCCAGTTCACCCCTCACTAGTTTTCTGTTTCTCTGGATTTTGTGGCTCCCAAGTCTCCATTGCCTTAAAATAAAGAAGAGGAGGGTGACCATCTCTCAAAGCACAGATTGAGGCCTAAGAAGTGACCCCCACACCCATGAGCATGACAGGAAAGTGGGATGTTGTAATTCACTTCTCACAACTGAAGCTACATATCCTGAGGATGTGGGGGAGAGTGTTGGGGTCTGAGGCAGTACCCTCTGCAGGGCCTGCCCAGTGCTAACTCCTGAGCAGGTGGCTAAAAAAGAGAATACTGCTGCCTTTGATTCAGGAATGAGCCTGCAGAGAATGTTGAATTCTCTGTTGAATGAAGAATGAATGTTGAATGAAGCAACAAAGCAATTCTACATGCTTTTGGGGTTGGATGGAGATAAGTTTGAAAGCAGCTTGAAGTGATATCTTTTGGGCTTACAAATGCCATCTTTCTCTTTTATGATGGCTTTGTTTCTTGATTTGAGGTTGTGTTTATTTGTTTGACTTATTAACATTAAAATAATTAGGAAAATAATACATGCATTCAGGAACTTATGTTTAATTTCTGACAATATTTTTGTCTTTAAATGCTTAGCATGGTTTATTTGCAAACACAAACATGGTGCATCATTGCATATTGACATTTGTAAAGAGGCTTGTCTTCAAGATTTTTATCTAGTTCAGGAACATAATCATAATTAGCATGACAGTATTCTTTTGTTTATGTGGAATGTGTTGGATATTAATGTTGAGTTGAAGGTATCTGGTTTGAAGCTTTCCTTATACAGAATAAAACTTTCCTGCCTCTAGCAAATTCTCCTAGTTTGTTTTCTTGTTACTAAACATTAACACTTTTTTTTTTAGATTTTTGTTTCAAAATTTTTCTTTTCATGGCAGAACAATAAGAAGCAGCTATAATGTCAAGATTAAGAACCCAAGGTCCAGAGCCAGACCACTGGCTTAGTAGTTTGCCATTGGACAGGTTACTTATCTCTGTGACTCTGTTGCAGTATCTGAAAAATGGAGAGAACGATACAGATGGTGTTTTACCTAGTTGATCACTGTCATTTTATTTTCAGATGGGAGCTGCCTTGTTTCCTGATTCTTCCCATGTTGGTTTTGGTGTTTTATTTTTGTTAGGAAGATCGCCTTTTCATTAACCATGTGCGTATGTGTGCTAGATCACTTCAGTTGTGTCTGCCTCTTTGTGACCCTATGGACTGTAGCCCGCCAGGCTCCTCTGCCCATGGGATTCTCTAGGCAAGAATACTGGCGTGGGTTGCCATGCCCCCCTCCAGGGGATCTTCCCGACCCAGGAATTGAACCCACGTCTCTTTCGTCCCCCTGCACTGGCAGGCAGGTTCTTTACCGCTAGTGCTACCATATTGGTCCTTTCCCTGTGGACCTATGTGTGGTGATTCTGGATGAATGACTTTGCAAATTGTATGCCTGTTATGTCTGTAAAACTGATTTCCTGCCAAGAGTCATTCATACTGATTCCACATGAAAGAGATTCTTTGATTTGTTACTAATGAGTAGTATTTATTATTGTGGTTTCTATTAGTGTAACTAACAAATGCTAACGTAATTCATTATGACTATTGACAATATACTTACATGCATTATTCTACTCTTGGCAGAGACGTGGAAAGTGTGGCTGGCTGAAGGGTACAGTCTCTTCTGCTCTTGTTCTTCACCAGCGTCTCATATTCCATCCCAGTGGTATTAGCCTCCTGAGCATTGCTTTGATCAGCCTGGACATATTAAGCTGAAGGGTTTAATATTATTATCACTTTTGATTTTTCTTTTTCAATTGTTTGTATCATCAGAATACAAGTTTTTTTATGAAGAAGAAAATTATAAAACACTGACTTGAAGGAAGCATCCCTGTAATAAAGGCAGTGACAGGACAGCTTTTTACCTCTTGAATGTTCTTTTTTTGCTGACCTATAGTTTAATTTCCATTGTCTAGACTTACTAGTCTAGATATAATCAAAATCATCTGGAACTGATGTTTTTCACACTAAACCCTTCTTTCTGATCCTAGCTTCCAGGAGGCTTCTTCCTCCAACCACACCAACAGATGAAAATTACTTAATTAACCAAGAAATATTTAGCTGTCTTTAACTGCTTTTCTAAACAGTCACATATGTTGAATTCACTTATGTTGAGAATTGACTAGCCAGTTGCAAACCACAGATTCATTCTCATGAACCTCTGCCCAGTCTCTTTTCCCCCCAAATAAGGTCTTGTTGGGGACCGTTTGCTCCTCTTCCAGCAGCACCAGCTTAGTCGGCACTGGGATATGTGGCCCTCATAACTGTTTGTGGTTTTCCTGCCTCATGATGCTGACGGGGCCAGTCCTCTCCAGAACATGAGATACATACAGTAACACGCATCTGAAAGTTCCAATTTCTGTTCCCGGTTGCTGTCACACATATGTTTTTCATTCAAGCCAAAGAAGAGAATGGATTTCCATCAAGTTATTGAATAAATGTGTCAAATGAAAATAATCCTGCTTGTTACATTCACATCTGGGAGTAAATTGTCCTTAGTTTTGGCTACTGAGCTCTGCTCTCCTGGGAGAGCCCTGAGGCTGTGGGCCCTAGGAGGGCATTAGAGAGTGGAGGAGTGTCTGTATTTGTACCAGGAAGTACAAGTCTACAGAGCAGTATTAAGTATTTGAAGAACCCCTGCAGATAGTTCAACTCAAAATTGTGTGCTAATTAAGAACAAAACTGTGCTCCTCCTCTGGCTGTCTGGTATATAGATATGTAAAACCAGTTGCGGTATTAGAGCTTAGTATGTTTAAGTACTGATGATAGGGTTTAGTTTAGTTTATCCCTGGCAATAGTCATGATCTTTGTGACATACCCATGCCCCTAGTTCTTCTAATCTGTCTTTATTGAACTATCCTGTCTCCAGGTGGCTGTTACAGTGATCTCAGAAACTACTCTTGCAGCTCTTATTCACCAGAAACTTTTACTTTTATTGACTCTCTCTGAAAGTTTACCAATTCCAAGAGAGGTTATTCCAACTAAAATAAAGTATTAAATTCTGCCATCCACTCCTCCCGTTCCACCCTTTAATTATCAAACCACTCTTACACCAGATAGTAAACCTTAAATATTTTAGCATTTTTCCCAGCAGGGAAACAGCAGCACATAAAACAACATGCAATTATACTAAAAGATTTATTTGTCTCTGACCCAGGAAGCTATGCATCAGTGCTTTAAGATGATAAAGTCTGCCCTTCCCACACTGGGGGAGCTAATGAATTAGCATAAATACCTGTGAGTAGGTTAAATATACGCAGTATGACAGATAGCAAAATAAGGGACCTTTAAACAATTAACACGGAGAAGGCAATGGCACCCCACTCCAGTACTCTTGCCTGGAAAGTCCCATGGACGGAAGAGCCTGGTAGGCTGCCGTCCATGGGGTCGCGAAGAGTCAGACACGACTAAGCGACTTCACTTTTCACTTTCATGCATTGGAGAAGGAAATGGCAACCCACTCCAGTGTTCTTGCCAGGAGAATCCCAGGAATGGGGAAGCCTGGTGGGCTGCCATCCATGGGGTCGCACAGAGTTGGACACGACTGAAACGACTTAGCAGCAGCAGCAAACAATTAACAAGGGTTTAAAAACCCTGATCTATCAGGTGTTCTAGAAGGTGTTTGCTTATACATTTAGAATTTAGCTCAAATTATATTGAGCACCTTAACATCTTTCTAAGTCATGGTTCATTGTCAGGTTCATTCACAAGAAGAGTTTCCATCTGATTATACTTATTTAGAAATTGTTATGATTTTGGACATAAACTGGCTAAAACCGTTTTGCTGTTGTGAAAAATAATTTGAAGAGAAAAAGTAATGTAAAAAATATTAAAAGACTGATCTTTTAATTAAGTGTAAAAAGTTGAGATAAGATTGATTTATCAGGTCGGTTTCATATGTCCGTTCTAGTTCTGCTTCTGTGTACACACACTACAGTGGGCTCACCACCAAACATTTAGTTTCCATCTGTCACCATACTGTCTTCCCTGGTGGCTCGGATGGTAAAGCGTCGGCCTACAATGCGGGAGACCCGGGTTCGATCCCTGGGTTGTGAAGATCCTCTGGAGAAGGCAATGGCACCCCACTCCAGTACTCTTGCCTGGAAAATCCCATGGACAGAGGAGCGTGGCAGGCTACAGTCCATGGGAGTCACAAAGAGTCGGACACGGCTGAGCGACTTCACTTTCACTTTTCACTCTCATGCACTGGAGAAGGAAATGGCAACCCACTCCAGTGTTCTTGCCTGGAGAATCCCAGGGACGGGGGAGCCTGGTGGGCTGCTGTCTACGGGGTTGCACAGAGTAGGACACGACTGAAGCGACTTAGCAGCAGCAGCAGGATGTCCACTAAGCAACATTTGATTAGCCCAGTTTGAACTGCTGCCTTTGTATTTGACATAAATTAAACTGAATGCTTTAAAAATTTAAATTTAATTCAGAAAGAGTTTTCATCCAGCAATTAAAACTAGTAAGATTTAGTATTAAATTTTGATATTTTAATGGTGACAAGCATTGAATTTTCATCATGATTTTATTTTTCCCAACTCTGTATGAAATGTCTTCCCTCTGTGTTCCCTTCTCTTTGTAGTTATTTGTTGGGGATTTCATAAAGCAAATTAATGAAAATTATCTCCTGCTTGAGTGTTTGTAAAGCAAAAACAGATGCAAAGGAGGAAAAAAAAACCTTGGAAAAAAGTTGTCTGATGTCAGTAATAGTTAGATCATTGTTATTCAGTCACTAAGTCATGTCCGACTCTTTGCAGCCTCATGGACTGCAGCATGCCTGGCTTCCCTGTCCTTCACCATCTCCCAGAGCTTGCTCAAACTCATGTCCATTGAGTCAGTGATGCTATCTAACCATCTCATCCTCTGCTGCCCCCCTTCTCCTCTTGCCCTTAATCTTTCCCAGATTCAGGGTCTTTTCCAATGAGTTGGCTCTTCACATCAGGTAACCAAAGTATTGGAGCTTCAGCATCATTCCTTCCAATAAATATTCAGGGTTAGATATTATAATAATGAAAATGGGGGGAGGGGGAAACAGAGAGGGTTTGCTCATTAGGTAGGCATTAAAGTTCCTTGAGGGCAAGAACTGTGCATTAATTACATTGAATCCACCCAGCTCTTAATACAATGTTTTACTTAGGATTTTATCAAGGAAATTTTGTCAAGGGGACAGGAATTAACACGACTTTGAGCACATTCTCACATTTGAGATGCTAATAATTTTTAGTGTGAATTCATTGATAACAGTGTTTCAGTATTTAATATTAATTTGATTTTTCTGGCTGGTTTTGGACTTGAGTTACATTTAGAGGTAATGAAACAAAAGGATTGCATGGTAGAATCTGGGGAGGATTTTCTCATAGTACATTTTAAAATAGCCTTAGTAGTTAAATCTGGGATGACAAAGTAGGTATAATTGTGGGGTGTTTACTACCCTTATCCCAAAGAAACTTCATTGATTTGCCATAGCATTCCTTTAGATGGTGAGCATCTCAAGTAAATTTAAATTTTGATTCTGCACACAACTCACTTTACACCTAGCTTCTCAGCAGTGAGTTGACCAAATAAAGTGTACATCTGAACTCGCTGCTTTGAGTTGTGTTCCTGAATCCTCTGAGGAAAATCTGGGCACAACCTGTGTGTGCCTTTTGTTAGACTGACATAATTGCATGAAGTTGAGCTCAGAGCTAGAAGTGAAATATTTTCTTTTTTAAGATGTGCTTTGGATTCAGCTAGAAATGGGTCGCTGAGAAACATCATAGGTTCACTTTCTCTAGAGAAGAATGGGATCATGTTTTCTTTTCCTGTCTCTGGGCCTTATGCATATTTATATTCTTCCTTTTTCTAGCAAGAACTTAAGTTTTTAAAAAGGAAAACAAAATGTTTAGAAATAATCAGGATAAGAAGTTAAGGAAGGAAAGTAAGTTGAAAGCAGACTGGGGACTTGTGTACAAATTTTATGCCATGAGAACCTAGACAGTCACAAGAGGTGGACCACACATTTGGCTGTTAGCTTTTGAACAAAGCCAATACAAACAGAATAATATGAATAATGTACTACTCCCAATGTTTCTACCGGAGCTAAGTTGAGTCCTCTCTCAAAGGCTGAGAGATAAAGCTAACCTCAGGAGAACCCTTTGCTAAAATGATGACATTTAATCAATTAACAAATATTGGTTAAGCTGAACCATTTGTCAGTCATCATAGCGGATACTGTGGATGCACAGACCATACCCTGACGGAGAACATAGTTAGTGTGTGCAGATAAATAAATGAAATAAACTTGGAAATCACAGTGCAGTGTAGTACATGCCATGGAGGGGAGGAAGCTCAGGGCATCATGGCAGAGTCCAGACTCGGGGAGGGGGTGTACCTGGGGAGTTAATGTCTTAGGAAAGGCCTAAAGGATATGTGCTTCTGATCCTTGGCAAAAGCAGAAAAATGTTCCAGGGAGACAGCGCAAGTGGTCTGTACAAAGTGCCAAAGGCAGGAAACCGTGATGCCTTCTGACAATTGTACATCATCATTCAGTATGACTGCAGTAGAGAATACAAAAGGGAGAGAGTTCTGAGAAATGAGACAGAGAACTCGGGCATGCATCCTAAGCCGTTGGTACAAACACTGTGGTTTATGCTGAGCACTATTCCTGGGGTTTTACTTGTTAGGTTGTTTTTTTTGTATTTTACCAAATTTACCATTTTAAGACACTTTCTGTGGCCTTAATGTGGTTTGCCACATATTTGATCTCAGAGCATGAATCAGTACATTTTTCCAGTTGTTATCTATTTGGGGAAACATTTATATGGTACCCAACTGCCCACTTATATATCTTGTTTCAGCTATCTCTCTCTGTTATTTTACCTTTAAGCATTTACAAGAGTTTAAAACATCTGTTTCTAATGAGGGTGGCTACCTGCATAAAACCAGGATTATGTTAGAAATGAAAAGAAGGAATATGTGTCAGGCAGGTGACCAGTAATATATGGTAAGTGAAAAGTGTAAAAGTGTTAGTTGCTCAGTTGTGTCCAACTTTTTGCAACCCTATGGACTGTAGCCTGCTAGCTCCTCTGTCCATGGAATTCTCCAGGCAAGGATACTGGAGTGGGGATCTTCCTGACCCAGAGATCAAACCTAGGTCTCCTGCACTGCAGGCAGGTTCTTTACCATTTGAGCCACTAGGAAGACTAGTATATGCTAAGCAAATGGGTATTCCCGGTAGTGATGAGAGTGACTGCTTCCCCACCTTCTGACTTGCCTAGCAAAGCAACAGAAAGATAAAATGAGACCTGGGTCTCTTTGTTGGTGAAATGGAATGATAATTTCAGAGCTCAGATTCATTCTGCAAATGGGAACAGCAATAACTAAAAATTCATTAAAATTGACAAGTCATTTAAATAAATTGACATGTTATTTAGAGAAACTTTTTAAAAGCAATAAATTTAGTGATCTCTCGAGTAGCTCTATTTGTTAGCACTGCCAAATTTGAAATTATAACTTAAGTATTCTGCACTGTCTTCTCTATTTTAACTTTCATGCTAATACTTACATGCCCTCCAATATAAATGGATTTTGTTGAACAACTATTGCTAGTAATTAGGCTTTTTACCAGTTTCAGCTGACTTCTACAAGCAAGAAACACATTTCTTCTTCATTAGTTCTCCTAATTGAGTTTCAGAAAATGAAATATTACTATGCCACAGAATAACTGTCTTATTTGCCTTTTCCCTAAAGCTTCTTACAAAAGCTTAAGACTTTTTAAAAGGAAAGGAACACTTGTTGTTTTTAACCTATCTATCCCTCAGCATCAAGTCTAAAATTATTTCTTATAACTTCTTGGAGATACTGCTTTTAGTTCTGGTTCTCAAGACTGCAGTATGACTAATGTCAGCTCAACATACCACTAATAAATCTGAGTAAAAGGACCCTAATTCCAGGGTCATAGCAGATGCAGCACCTCCAGTTGGTCAAGTATCTGCTCAGTTTTAAGCATGTTGAATTCTTTAAAAAAAAAAAAAAAAACTTTATTGGAGTATAATTGATTTACATTTGTTGGTTTTAGGTGTAGTGAATCCGCTATACTGATTATATACATATATATATATCTCCTCATTTTTTTATGTATCCTCTTCCTATATAGGCCATTATAGAGTGCTGAGTAGAGTTCCCTGTGCTATACGGCAGGTTCTTACTAGTTATTTATTTCATATATAATAGTGTGTGTATGTCAATCCCTGCCTCCCAATTTATCCCTCCTCTCCTTTTCCCCTACTAGCCATAAGTTTGTTTTCTATATCTGTGACTCTATTTCTGTTTTGTAAATAAGTTCATAAGCATAATGGATTATAATTTAAAAGCTTTCCTATTACTGTAGAACATGTATAATCATTTTAATTTGAATATTCTTTCTTTTTCTATAATAATTGACTGTCTTTTATTATCCGAGACTCTGCTACTTTGGAAAACCTAGCAGCAGCAAGCCACCTGACTTGACTATACATACATCATACCCCAAGGATCTGTTGCTTTCTCATGTACTTTTACTAATTTGGAGCCTAGAAATACAGGATTTGAGTAGGCAAGTGGGTACCTTTGTTAACTGTAAGAAACATTATCTATACATTATTTTTATTACACTAAAAGTCCTTTTCTGTGCTGCATGACTTTGAAATTTTCCAACAATGTTTTATTGTTTCCCCAATAAAACTGATTTTGCTTCTCTGAGCCGCTTGGATTTGAGTTCTATAGAGTAGCAAAATGTTTTTATATGGCCCTTTAGACTGCCAGCTGTTATGCTTAGCTATAAAAAGACCTCCTCAAGCTTCCTCATACTGGCTTTTAAAAAGCCATCTCCCAAGTTTTTGAGAAAGAGTAAAGTTTTTATTTCCCTAGAAAGAGAAAGACAGGGAAAAGCCCCAATTCTGCCAAAGAGAAATGAATCATTTATTCTTTCATAAGATAATGTGCTGCTTTAGGTTACTGACTGGGGTTTGCTTCTATCATTCATGGTTTCCATCATACATTTTTAATGCAAAAACTTTATTTGAAGAACAGTAGAAGAGAGGAAGGGAGAGAGGATAGGAAAGAAAGGAGGGAGGGAGAGAGGAAAGCACCAATGAGTCTAAGCCACCACCTAAGAAGCTGCTTTTTTTTTTTAAATTTTTGCATATAGCTATGCTTTCCATACCTGGATATTATAGGTGGAGTTTATGGAAGAAGAATAAGAAAAAGGCTAATATTTATTGAGAATATATTATGTCCCCAACATTATGTTAAAGTATAACATCTATTGTTTAATTTAATCACTGCAAAACCTTTTGAGGTTGATATTATTATAATTTCAATTTTGCCTTTGAGAAAATTGCAGGAAGAAGAGATGGTGTCTCTTCTTAGATCCAAGATTGGGACCTGGGAGGTACGATACTTATGCTCATTAAGGGCTGTTCTAAGTCACTTCAGTCGTGTCTGACTCTATGTGACCCCATGGACTGCAGACACACAGGTTCCTCCATCCATGGGATTTTCCAGGCAAGAGTACTGGAGCAGGTTGCCATAAGGGCACGTGCTCTTAATCTGTGTGTTCAAATGTTGACTGAAGTGAGAAATAGCTCAGGACAGAAGTTTTGAATTCTTTACAAGACGTTCCTAAATGTGAACAAAAGTACCTGTTTTCCACACATTTTATTTTGATCGATTGTCATGGCTTTGCATCTTAGTACTTCCGCTCTCCCCTCCCCGCCCACCCACCGCCCCGGTATGTGGGACCCTGCTTATGCACTGATTCCCCTCATGTATTTGGGCCCGTTTTGGACACAGACAGAGAGAAAATCTCTGAGTGCACCTCTTGTGAAGACTCTGAATCATCAGACAGTGATTGCAAACTGAGCTCTGCTGTTTACTCTCTGTGGAACCTGGATAAATTACTTTATGGTACCAAACCTCAAGTTTCCTCATCCACACACCTGTTACTGGAGTGACCGATGAAACAGATGCTCCCCAGGTATTTGTTTGATGAATGAATTTTTCTCCTCTTTCCTTCCTGCTTCTCATAGCAGAGGGGAGATGACAGGACACCCAGTAGATATGGCAGGATAAAATGAGGGAAAGCAGGGAAGAGAGGCATAATAAATTATATTCTCGCTAATTTGTTGGTCTCTTTTTTTCCCTTATCAACTTTACTGAGCAATAATTATATATAATTAAATGGATCTATTTAATTGGATGAGTTTTGACAGTTTTATACACCCATGAAACCATAATCACACTGAAGATACAGAACATTTTCATTACTCTGAAAAGATTTCCTGTTCCACTTTTTTCATTATACTATTTTTTTATTGCAGTAAAATATATGCAATATGAAATTTAACATTTTAATCATTTTTAAATACACAATTCGATGGCCTTAATTGCATTCATAATGTTGTACAACCATCACCACGATCTGTTTTCAACAATATTCTCACTCCAGATAGAAACTCTGTACCCATAAAAGAGTAACTCCTCATTCTCTCCTTCCCTCCAGCTTTTGGTAACCTCTAACCTACTTTCTTTCTTATGAATGTGCCTGTTCTAGATAATATTTCATGTAAGCAGATTCATATAATATTTTTCCTTTTGTGTCTGCCTTTTTTCACTTAGCATACGTTTTTAAGATGCTTCCATGTTGAAGCATCTGTTAGAATTTTATTCCTTTTTATTATTGAATAATATTCCATTGTATGTATACACCACAGTTTGTTTATCCACTCATTTGTTTGGTATTTGGTTATTTCTGTGTTTTGGCTGTGGTCATTAATGTTGCAGTGAACATTGGTATACAAATACTTATCTGAGTCTCTGTTTTCAATTCTTTTGGTTTTCTACCTAGAAGTGGAATTGCTGGATCACATAGTGTCTAATTTTTCAAGAAACCACCATAATGTTTTCCAAAGCAGCTACACCATTTTACATTCTCACCAGCAATTCATAAGGGTTCCAGTTGCTCTACATTTTACCAGTACTTTTTTGTTTTTGATAATAGTTATCCTAGTGGATATGGGCTTCCCTGGTGACTCACATGGTAAAGAATCCACCTATAATGCAGGAGACCCAGGTTTGATTCCTGAGTTGGGACGATCCCCTAGAGGAGGGCATGGCAACCCTCTCAAGTATTCTTGCCTGGAAAATCCCCGTGAACAGAGGAACCTGGCGAGCTACAGTCCTTGGGGTCACAAAGAGTCGGACACGACTGAATGACTAAGCACATCCTAATGGATATGAAGTGGTATCTCGTTGTGGTTTTGATTTGCATTTCTCTAACAATTAGTAACGTTGAGCATCTTTTTATGTGCATACTAATGACCATCTGTATACCTTCTTTGTAACTGAATACTTTTCTAGTCCAGCCCTCTATCCATCCATCCCCAACTACTGATCTTTTTGTCACTGTACTCTATTTGCATTTTATATGAGCAAAATCATTCAGTTGCTGCTGCTGCTGCTAAGTCGCTTCAGTCATGTCTGACTCTGTGCGACCCCACAGATGGCAGCCCACTAGGCTCCCCTGTCCCTGGGATTCTCCAGGCAAGAACACTGGAGTGGGTTGCCATTTCCTTCTCCAATGCATGAAAGTGAAAAGTAAAAATGAAGTTACTCAGTCATGTCTGACTCTTAGCGACCCCATGGACTGCAGCCTACCAGGCTCCTCTGTCCATGGGATTTTCCAGGCAAGAGTACTGGAGTAGGTTGCTGTTGCCTTCTCCAAATCATTCAGTATATACCCTTATAACCAACTTATTTCATTTAGCATAATGGTCTTGAGATAACACCCACTTTGGTACTATCAGCAATTTACTCTTTTTTATTGATCAGTAGTGTTCCATTATGTAGACATACCACATTTTTGTTTTTCCATTCACCTATTGGTGGATATTTACTATGAATAAATTTGCTGTTGATAGTCACATGTAAATTTCTGTATCGACTATGTTTTCATTGCTTTTAGGTAAATATCTAGGGGCATAGTGGCTAGATTATATGGGTTTATGATTAACTTTATAAAAAACTGCCAAACTGCTTTCCAGAGTGATAATGCCTTTTATCACTTCCAACTGGCATCATATGAGAGTTCCAATTGCTCTACATCCTTGCCAACAATTAGTATGACCAATCTCCTTAATTGAAACAATTCTAATGGGTGTGTAGTGGTATCTCATTATGGTTTTTATTTGCATTTCTCTGATTAGCTAATGAGGTTGAGCATCTTTTCATGTGCTTTTTTGCTGTTTTATTTTTCTTTTGAGAAATATTTGTTCATATCTTTTCCACATTTTATATTTTTTGGCTTTATATTATTGAATTATAAGACTTCTTTATATAACATGGATATGAGTACTTTGTCAGATAATGCATTGCAGACATTTTCTCCCTATCTGTGATCTCCCTTTTTGTTTTCTTAATGCTATCTTTTGAAGAGCAAAAGTTTTAATTTTGGTAAAAGTCAGTGTAACATTTTTTACTTTTATGGTTCTTTTTTTGTGTGTCTTATTTAAAAATCTTTGGCAACAGAAATTCACAAAAAGTTTCTTATAGACTTTTTAAACTTTAGCTTTTATGTTTAGATTTATAATATATTTTGAAATAATTTTTTCACGTGGTGAGGTTAAGGTTGATGTTTCTTGTTTTTGTTACTTTTTGGGCGGGGCTACACCTCACTGCATGTGGAACTTCCCCAACCAGGGACTGAATCCTCATCCCCTACAATGAAAGCCTGAGAATCTTAACCATTGGACCACCAGGGAGGCCTTGATGTTTATTTTCTATGCATATATTCAGTTGTTATAATATCATTTATTGAAGAGACTTCCCTTCTATTGAATTACCTTGTCATCTTTGTTGGAAATCAATTGACTATATATAGTCAACAATATATTTATTGTCACTATACATATATATATATTTAATGATATATATAAAATATAATGATATATATTATATATAATGAATATAATATATATAATGATATATATAAAATACATATAATGATATATATAATATATATAATGATATATAAAATATAATGATATATAAAAATATATAATGATATATATAAAAATATATAATGATATATAAAACATAATGATATATATAAAATATATGTAATGATATATTAAAAATATATATGATATATATAACACTATATTGACTATATATATTGACTTAAATATATAAATTTTTACATATAAATGAATTTATATATATAAAGCAGTAAAGCAATCTCTAGATTTCCCAGCAAGAATACTGGAGTTGGTTGCCATTTCCTACTTCAGGGTATATTCTCAACACAGAGATCGAACCTGTGTCTTGTGGGTCTCCTGCATTGCAGGTGGATTCTTTACCTCTGAGCCACCAGGGAAGCCAGATGTATATATGTATGGCTCTATTTCTAGAGTCTCGATTCTGTTTATCCTTTCTCCAATATCATACTATCTTGATTTGTAGAGCTTTTTAATAAGTCTTGAAATTAGGTAGTGTATACCCTCAAACTTTTTCTAGGTCAAGCAAAGTACAAAGATTGCAATGGATCCTCTATTACCCTAAAGCTTGTAGTGTTCACATTGTGTTCAGTGGGGCAGCTGCCACTGAGAGAGACTATCACTTGCCCAGAGTCACAGAGCTAATGAATATTAGAACTGGGATTCAAGAGAGCTCTGCTGGCTCCAGAGGCCATGCTCTTAGTCACTAGTAGTCAAGATAATGTATTTGGGAACTACAGATATTTATTTAAAGATATTCTTAGCAATTTTTTGCATGCCTATTTTTCTCACTTCCTGTTTTTTCCAACCTAAAATATATATGCAAGGTATATGAGCGGTTAGATATACTCATGGAAGGATAGATAAGTCTTTAGTCCACCATCTCAAACTCATGGTGGACATACCTATCATTGGAGAGTCATGTCAGTTTTATCTCTGTAATGCATTTTAATTAGCCTGGATTTTTTCCCCTTTTGTCTATCTCATCTAGACATCATCAGGCAGAAAATAAGTCTTGTACTATCACTATCACATAGGAAATTATTAGAATTTTCCAAAGTTGTCTTTTCTCATACCGTCCCATCAATGTGCTGTTCAGCTGGCACCTTTATCATGCCCTATGTGTGAGGTCTCAGAATATGGAAGACTTGGATTTCACTTGTTAAAAGTTGTCTGGAACTTTGGTTGTGCCTAACAGTTCTTTTTCTTCCTCCTTTTAAAAGACAAGAAAAATGAATGGGCCGTTTTATAACCCCTTTCAATCCTCTGATCTTCAGTGAGGAAGATGTTGAAAGGCATGGTGCAGCTGTTTTATGTTGCAGTTAATAATCTAATTAAATGTATCTTATTCAGATCATTATGGACTTCATTAGAGCTGGACTTTTTATAAGAAAGATGATGAGTTAGATTTATGCAGAATCATCTGGGTCTTTTAAATTTTGTGATCATGCCAGCAGTGCCTGATGAAAAAAAAAGTTCAAATCTGCCTATCTGATTTAGTTGGTTGTTTGTTTTTGAAAGGTTCTTGCTTCCAATTTTGCTCACGTTTTTGTGAGCAGACAGTTTTCACAATGATTAATAAGTGAAGTTTGTTGTTTCAGAGAGAGTACCATTGGGAAATGATGCATCATCTTCTTAGAAGGCTATGTATCATTTGAACATCCTGGTGCATATGGGAAATAAAACATCTAAAGTAATTGGCATTATGTAGGTCAAAAGGAAAAGAAATTACATTTTGCTTGCTGTATTTTCTGTACTGGAGAAGAAATTAGTTTTCTGGTCTTCAGTTTAATTGCTGAATTTTTCCAGTGTCAGGGAGATGTATCTAAGCTAGAAATTAATTTGAAAATAAAAAGTGACTCATGTTAGCCTTAGTCACATAATTTGTATATAAAGGTTTCAGAGTATTTTTACTCTGTTTTAGATATGATGATCAACTTCTGCATGACTTCCTAGTCTGTCACTTTAAAAGGGAAATTGATATTAAGGTGTGCTCAACAAAAATTTCATATTTTTAAAGAATTCTTCTTAGGATGTCTTCCTCTTCATAATTTTATATTTTATAAGTCAGAGTATATCTATGGTCTTGAATTCCTCATCCCTTTAGCTCTGATCATAGGATCCTAATGACGTACATAGCTTTTCCCCACTTGGATAATTTATTCTATCAGTTTAACTGTGAAAGTGAAAGTGAAATCGCTCAGTCGTGTCTGACTCTTGGCGACCCCGTGGACTGTAGCCCACCAGGCTCCTCCGTCCATGGGATTCTCCAGGCAAGAATACTGGAATGGGTTGCCATTTCCTTCTCCAGGGGATCTTCCTGACCCAGGGATCGAACCCAGGTCTTCCACATTGCGGAATGGCTGACCCAGGGATCGAACCCAGGTCTTCCACCTTGCGGGCAGACGCTTTAACCTCTGAGCCACCAGGGAACTGTGGTTGGACCCAAACAATTCTGAGTTGTTATTCAGTAAGAGGCAATATTGAAATATAATTTGATGGTTGATATTCTATTGGAACTTTTGTCTTGCCCACTTACTTGAAGCCGGGAAACCTGCACACTTTCCCAGATGGTTCATATCTGTGTGTGGCCTGCACAAGCATTTTCTATGTAACTGGCAGAGTAACAGAGATTCTCTAACCGTCTCTCAGTATTCAGTTTTAGTTTGAACTGCTTGCAAGGATCCAGTCTTCTTTCTCCATACCCTGATCCTTAACTCCTGATCTTCCTCATGCCTGGCCTAGGGATTGCTTTAACCTTTTTATGGTCAAGTCATATACATTGAACCTGACGTTCAGAACACTTCTTGCCTGTGCTTTTTCTTCCCTCGTCCACAGTGATTAATATTGTTCCCCCAGGCAAACTACCTTTGGTTATTCTAGGTGAGCTGCACGCTGAGTCTGGCCTACGCTTGAGACCCTCATCTTTTGCCCAGCCTCCCATCTAGGATACCCTCCTCTTCTGTATTTGTGGGCCTGCATCCTCAGAGTCAACCAACCACAGATCAAAAATATTCAGGAGAGAAAAAAAGAAAAACAATTCCAGAAAGTTCCAAAAAGCAAAACTTATTTACTGTGCTCCAGCAACTGCTTACATAGCATTTACATTGTATCGGGTATTACAGATACTCTAGAGGTGCTTCAAAGTATACAGGAGGGTGTGTATAGATTACACACAAATACTATCCTGTTGTATTTAAGGGACTTGAGCAGACAGACTTTAGTATCTTTGAGGGGTCCTAGAACTAATCCTCAACAGATACTGAGGGGCTCCTTACTGTACATTGATACTGTTTGAATTCCTAGTTGGTTAAGATTATATCTATGAAATTTTTTTGTGTATTGGACCAGACTTACCTGTCTAGAGACTATTGTGGGGCTAGAGCTTTTTGGTGATCTCCTTAATTGAATAACGATATAAAAATTCTAGACTATGAGTCTAGTGTTGGCCTATACTAAATTTCTCATCTTTCATTTTGAAGTGAAAAGAACATTGGCTTGTCGTTTATGGCCCTAATCTCTATGTACTTTGGTGAAAGACTGTCCGTGGGCTGTATTGGCACAGTCATTGCTTGCTCTCTAACTTGTATTCCTTATTGATATTTCTTCATATAGATCTTATTTTTTGCTGCTAAATTTACCCTATATGTCATATGATATGTATTGCTACTTTTGTTGAATATTTTTATTAAATGTCTAGGTGTTTACTCCTAGTATAGTGAAAAGTTGATGATTTTTTTGGTATATTTATTTTCATCTGTGCATCTTAGTAAATCCTCTTATTAATTTAAATATTTCTTTCAATTAAAGTTGGATTTTCAAAATATATAATCTTACTATCTGCAAGTAAAGACTATTTGTGTGCATATATAAAATTTATATATATATATAAGTATGTATATACGTATTTTTCTTATATCAACCAGAACTTTCAAAATAATATTTTAAAAGAGATCATGATAGCCATCCTTGTCAAATTTCTCTTTTTAATAAAAATGACTTGAACACTTAACCATTGAGCATTGTTTCCTATTGGATTTTCTAAAATGTCTTTATCATATTTAAGTAATTTTCATTTTTCCTAATTAAGTATTTTTAACACACCTCTTTATTGACCTAACTTCTTGTATACAGGCTGGTCTCCATAAAGGCCTCTTTACCTGTTGTGCAGCCTTAATTCAAATAAACAATTTATCATAAAATTTTGTGCCAAGTGAAGGGGGCTGGAAATCAGTTTACTTGATGAATTTTTTTCTCAGTGATCTGACCTCTAGCCTCTCTGCAAAATATGATTTAGCGTGTATCATCTTTAAATTAGTTCTTTCTTTATGTACCTACATAATTTCTTTCCCAAGCCATCCATTTACATGAGAGTCTTTATTCTGGCATAAACATTAGCAAGTTTATGTTCGTTTCCCTGAAAGTAAAATGGACATCATGTGATATCTTCATTTATCTGCTATGTATTCATCTAGAACATGTTATTTTGGTGTGTGTAGACATGGACTTATTTAAGCCATTTCCCATAAATTGAACCACGAATCATTATCAGTTCAGTTCAGTTCAGTTGCTCAGTCGTGTCCAACTCTTTGCGACACCATGGACTGCAGCACGCCAGGCTTCCCTGTCCATCACCAACTCCTGGAGCTTGCTCAAATTCATGTCCATCAAGTCAGTGATGCGATTATAATTTACACTAAGAACTGAATCCAAATAATGACTTCTTATTGCACAATGAGCACCCCCTAACTTAGAAAAATATACTGTGTATCAATTAAAGTTAGATCTGTGTTTAATTATTTACAAAACTGTTGAATTAGAGGAGAATTGGAGTATGTTATTTTGTGGAATGATTTCTTTTCATTTTTAAATACAAGTCTTAGACAAAAGAGGCTGCCAGGGAACTTCATTGACATCTGGGAGAAAAATGAAACATACCTAGAGAATCTACTGTTTCTCACCAGGATGTACCTACGGACACTGCAGCAGTTGTAGTAAATGCTGAATCTTCCTAAACCTAGTGCTCTGACAGGTTTTCCTTCACTTATGGATCCCAGAAATCCTTGGTGAGAATCGTTATTCGGTTTCCTCTCTGTGTTGAGGATTTTTGCCTCTTGCAGAGTCCTAATCCCAGTGTTTCTGAGAAAAGAACATACTATCATAGTTCTGGGACGTTGCTGGGGAAAAGCTACCCCCTCAGACAGTTATTTTGTTTTTTGCTTTTACTGCATATGTAATACATTATTCATCAGTTTCTAAGCATGTTCATTATAAATGCTATTTAATCATGTTTTAAAAGTAAACAGCATTTATCAAATTTTAAGTCAGTATCCACTTTAAGTCAGCATTAATTCTTTACCACAAACCTGTGCTCTGCACGGGGCATGTGTGTCTATCTTTTGTGCCATTACCTGTGCAAAGGCTGGGAGCTACCCGCATGTCCCCTTGAGTTATTTCCTATGTTTTGGGTCATTCCCCATATTAAAATAATCGTATATTTTGGTTGTGTTGGTTCTATCTCAAGATATGTTTTAATTATGTGAAGTGAAAGTCGCTCAGTCATGTCTGACTCTTTGCGACCCTATGGAGGATACAGTCCATGGAATTCTCCAGGCCAGAATACTGGAGTGGGTAGCCTTTCCCTTCTCCAGGGGATCTTCCCAACCCAGGGATCGAACCCAGGTCTGCTGCACTGCGGGCAGATTCTTTACCAGCTGAGCCACCAGGGAAGCCCTGGTATATGCACAGTAGTTTAATTATGTACAGTAGTTAATTTTGCTTTTCTGGACTTTTCTGAATATCCATGATGGTTCAGGGATTTTGTTTTCAAAATATGTGAGTATCTTAACTGACTTGCTTTTAGTGCTTTACACAGTACTATGAGCTCCATGAATATTTGTTTGATTGAATGGCAGCAATGCATGGTGAGACTGATGAATTATACAGTGTTGTGTATGTTATCAGAAATTCTTAGATTTCTTGATTCCTTTTTGCCTGTTTTTGATAATAATGGCAGTGGAGACAGTGTTAGTCCATGCAGAAGGTAGAATGGATGATCATGATAATGATGTGTCTGTTATGTGCAAATGTTGGCCTGTATTTATCTGTATATAGGGAAGAGTGAGGATAAAGAAATAGTGAGAGTGGCTGAAAAAAAGAGATAAAGATTTCCCACCATGTTCTGGAAATAGTTTTAGGCACTTTGATTTTTCCTTTATCCTTCAAGATATACTTACTAAGCATCTACTAAGAACAGGCATTAACGCTCCAGAGACAGCCTCAGTAAGCTTAGCCTAGTGGAAGAGATAGCAGGAGGCTATCTGGTTAAGGCTTTGATAAAGGTAGGGTTCACAAGTCAAGGCACAAAATAAGGCCTCCATACTAGAGTAGGATTCAAGAAGGCTTACTTTAAGGAGTGAGTCTTGGGTTTAGTCTTGAAGACGAAAAAGGAGGTAGCTTGACAGAGAAGGGAAGAAGCGGGGGCTTCAGCCAAAGGTAACAGCAGCCATGGAGAGTTGATTTATACAGCTTTAATTTCCTCTTGCAGGATAGAGGAGAAACATTTTGAATTAAAGCTGTCACACTAGGTGCCCCTTATAGAATCGGTTCATTCATAATATTAAATTCGTTCATATGGGCAGAGAACCTAACAGTGCCCAAAAAGAGCAGGACTATGGCCACTGAACGCCTGTGGTTTGGCATGTACACCTCTTGATGTACATGGCGTGTCATGCTCCTTTTGCATAACTTGCAATTAGGAATTTAGAGATAGTCTGAGTATGTGGTTCTTTTTTAATTGCAGCATGATTGACGGACATTGTTATATTAGTTTCGTGCATATTACATAATGATTTGATATTTGTATACATTGTAACATGATCACTACAGTAAGTCTAGTTACCATCTGTAACCACACAAAGTTAATACAATATTCTTGACTATATTCCCCATGCTGTGCATTACACCCCCATGACTTATTTATTTTACAGCTTGCTCCCTTTTATTCATTTAGCCACCTTCCCCCGCATCCTCCTTCCTCAGGCAACCATATGGTTCTTGAATTGTGATTATTTTTCTGGGATTTTACCCCCCAGTTTTTTTCTTGTCATATTAATTTGCTTTTAATCATAATTTCCCCATTGTTATAATATGCAGTATATATTTGTGAATCCGGAGGAACATCTTAGAAATTTTAATTAGTATATAAGAATATAAAAAATCCAAAGGACTATCTGAACAAGAATAGGCTTTGGAGGGAAACTGTTAAGCTATCCGTTGTCGTTTAATATTCATTCTAGGATGTACAGATAACATGCCTCAACAGCCTCAGATGGTGACTACAGCCATGAAATTAAAAGAGGCTTACTCCTTGGAAGAAAAGTTATGACCAACCTAGATAGCATATTGAAAAGCAGAGACATTACTTTGCCAACAAACGTCCGTCTAGTCAAGGCTACGGTTTTTCCTGTGGTCATGTATGGATGTGAGAATTGGACTGTGAAGAAGGCTGAGCACCGAAGAATTGATGCTTTTGAACTGTGGTGTTGGAGAAGACTCTTGAGAGTCCCTTGGACTGCAAGGAGATCCAACCAGTACATTCTGAAGGAGATCAGCCCTGGGTGTTCTTTGGAAGGAATGATGCTGAAGCTGAAACTCCAGTACTGTGGCCACGTCATGCGAAGAGTTGACTCATTGGAAAAGACTCTGATGCTGTAGGGATTGGGGGCAGGAGGAGAGGGGACGACAGAGGATGAGATGGCTGGATGGCATTACGGACTCGATGGACGTGAGTCTGAGTGAAGTCTGGGAGTTGGTGATGGACAGGGAGGCCTGGAATACTGCTATTCATGGGGTCGCAAAGAGTCGGACACGACTGAGCGACTGAACTGAACTGAACTGAACAATCAGATGGGCCCAGGGTCACATCCTCAAAATGTCACTTATCAGTCATATGACCTAGGACAGATTCTTTAATCTTTTGATCTTCAATTTCCTTTACTATGAAATGAACACACACTGAAACTAACTCTATACGTGAAGCTGTTAGAGAAAAGTGTTACAAAGTACCTCAATAAGGGCTTTAAGGCATAGTATAATAACTTCCTTATTGGTAATTTCATCTAGGAATGCAAGCTTTTTATTTGGTCAAACCTTTATTTTTATAATAAGGATTTCATACCATCTAAATTTAGCTAGTTATAACTCCATTTGGATCCACTGGAAAAGAGATTACGAACCCCTCTAATTGTCTCCCAGAACCAGAAATTAATATTTTCCTAATGTAGCCAGTGTATTTGATTGCTTTAGATGTGAATGTTTCACTAGCTCTCTTTAGAATTACTTTCTTGTAGATTATAACCATTGTTGAATTGCCCACAAGGCAGATTTCAGGCTGCTGTGTGCATGCTTAGTGCCCTAGCAGCACTGAGATGCAGGCACAGGCAATCATACACATAGACAATTTACTTTCATAAAAAAGGTCAAGTCTGAACAAGTTAACCAGAAATTTACTATTAGAAGTTCTGTAAAGACGTAGTTAATTTCAGCATATGCAGCATTTTTCTTTTGATATATAGTGTTTTTATTTTGAAATCTCCATTGTGGGAAGAGAGTAAGGAACATCAAATGTTTTCACTGCGTGGGGACTTTAAAGCCCCTCTGGATGATAGGTATGTCTTAATTAGGAAGTAGTTCCTAGTGAGTAGTTCTTCACCGATTATATATCAAAAGTAGAAAAAGCACAACCATCTGTCTTTCAGTTATTTGCCATTTGTGCAACATCTAACCATTTTCAAACAAAATTCTAAGCAGCAAGATATTAAGACGCAGTAGAATCAGTGAAGGGTAGACTATAAAATGTTAACGTTCTGTAGGAATAGGATTTGTCCAAATATTTTAGCATAAAACCCTTTCTTTAAATGAAAGAGGAGACAGGAGCCCACCAAGCCATTTTGGTAAGAGTATATAGAATGCTTACTGAGGGGAATGTGAGGGGAACGGGATCCCCAGAGTTTGACGCCTCTTTCTTGGTTGCCCCACCCCCCAGGCTGTGGGACTCTGGGGAGGTTCTGGGAAGCAGAGTTTGTAACTACTGGTTTAATATAAGCCCCAGCTGAGAACCCTGACACCCAGAAGGCTTTATCCCAATGTGGCTGAACTCGAGTATTTCTGGCTCTGGGGGCTGCATTTGGAACTAATTTGGCAAATTCCTATCAGAAAGCAGTGTTTGGAGGGCATTGTCAGCTTTTATTGGGATAGTTCTTTGAGAGAAGGAAAGTGTGTCAGAGTCATTCCAAGCCCAAGTTCATGTTCGTGTAAGAGAAAAGATAAGCAACAGCATTTCTTAGATTTCTGGTGACAAAGCAGAAGTAGTTGACTTTTGAAGATGCTGTGATGGATTAAAAGCCGAGAGTTTGAATCTTGGTGGTTTTCCTATTTCTTTAACCCCTCAGGTTGGAGCTAAATAAATCCTCCTCCTTTTTAATCTTTGCACGTTAATAACATTCAGATTGTAACGCAATAAATATCCAAAACAGCCCCAAATTACTTGTAAACCAAAGCATTAGAATACATCCATTTGAAAGGTGAATGCTTTCTCTGATTCTTTAGAGTGTCTTATTAGGTGACTGAATAAATCCAGTTTAACACTACCTAGGAGAAATGTTTTATAATACTTAATTGTACATAGCCACATATTACGTTGGACATTCACTATAATTTAGACAATAATAGTGGTACTGATTCACTCTGAATTAGTATAAGTTACTTTTCTGGTACTTGGGATTAGTTTGGGCTGAACCATTCTCTTTTCTTCCCAAATCTCTTTTGATCTCCTGCTAGGATGTTGAGAATACTCAGGCCTGAGCTATGTCTTTGAAACACCATAAAAGGTAATTGGCAAAGAGAGGAATGAACCTGTGACCTTGCTTCCACTACAACAGGACCTAATCAATTGAGAACACTCCTGTCTGCAGCTTTTCTTTCAAGGGTTCTCCTCTCTTTATTGCCATGTAACTGATGTTTGCTATCTTGTGACTCAACTGTCACCAATTACCCTACCCTTTTAATCCCACATGGTATTCTTGCACATTAGGTGCTTAGTAAAATTTATTGAGTCAATTAGTAAATGGAGACAAGAAGTCTATAGCCAGTTTGTAAGCATCAGTTATTCCTTTGAGGAATACAGTGATATTATGGTCACATTTCAAAGGCTCCCTCAGATTATCCTAGGTATTGTGCTTATTTTTGTGCTGGGTCTTTCTTCTTCCCCAAAGCCTATATTTACCTTGGCCATTTTGGTTTTGTATGTTGGCCTTTGTAAATGTATATTTTCTAATATATATTTTCTAGGCAATATCATTAGATGAGGGTGGGTATATATCTGCCTGTATCTATGTTTACATATGGATGAACATATAATTTGTACATCTGCATATACCCATATATGGAGAGAAGGGCCTCTAAACATGAGTAAATGTGTTCCGTCATGGACAGAGCAACTGATTGCAATTTCAAAGATTATTTTTGTACCTCCACTGAAAAATTTTAGATTGTTATTACTCATTACTAGTATTATTGTGTAGAAGGTAAATTCATGTTGAAATCTCTAAATCTCCACAGTCTGCGTTTTGCTCCTTCACCTGCAACTGGATTTGCTTCTTCATGACGGGAGAAAATAAGCAATGCTCACTGTGGCTTTCAAATATTAAACCCTGGTAGAGACTTGAATGCCCAACACCTTTTTCCTATGAGGAAAACCTTTCCTAGTTTATGGAAATAAGTATTTAAATTGGCAATGCTTTAATTTCCCTGTTTCTACTTCCAAAAATTCCCGGAAGTTATTTGTTTTTTAAATTGTAGACAGCGGAAATTCGCTATACTAAATTCACTACAAACTAAGGCCAAGAACCCTTATACCCTGGAGCAGAATTATACAGGAAGTAGTGTGTGGGCCTGAGATGGAAACACTGAGAGATTGCCTTCATGTTGAGACCTGCAGCAGACGTCCCGTATGCCTGCTGATGGAAAGATGTTGGGGTGGGCGTGCCATCTGCCTCTGTACATGATGCAATGGAGAATTCTTGGAATTTTTACAAGAATATGATGTAAAAGCTCTTCTGAGTTCTAAGGCCCTTAGTATTCGTGTAGAGAAGTGGTTTTTACGGTCCAGAATCCAGTGGGCTGGAAGGTCACTCTCTCGCACTTTGGGAGCAGAGAGTTTGCCTCAGCCGTGGCGCTCAGTCTATGTCATGCCTCAGTCTTCCTTCCATGGAAGATCTTACTTGAGAAATAGGTTTCACTAATTGAGACATGTTGTTAAAACTCTTGTCTTAGAAGGCTGAGTGGTCTCATTAATAGACTATTGATGGTAGCACAGGCTACCTGATTGAATTTAAGATGCAAGCTTTCTGCTTTGAGTTTCTTGTGGTTTTCCTGACTCCTGGTTCTTTTTTTGAGTGTGACACAAAAATCTGAAACCATAAATAAAAGATGAATTCTACCGTGTTAAAATAAACATTAAAAAAACATCTGTATAGCCAAACCCCTGTAAAAAACACACTGGGGAAAAAATATTTGCAGCTCATAACCTAGGGAAGGGATAATTTGCTTAATGCTGGGTCTGTAAGTACAGTCCCAAAGCCAAACTCAGCCTGCTTTTATAAACTGAGTTTTTTAGAACTTGATTTGTACACCCATCAGTGTGCATCTTGTTTGGGGCTGTTTTCACCATATGGTGGCAGACTTGAGCAGTTGCAGCAAAGACCATATGGCACACAAAGCCAAAAATATTTACTGTTTGGCCCTTTATAGAAAAAGTTTGCCCCTCTTCGCTCTAATAAATAATGAGTTCCTACAGTTATGAATCAATATGAAAGAGACTAAACAGCTCAGTAGAAAAATAGGCAAGGGGTTTGTATGTCAGCGTCTCAGCAAAACACAAAATCAGCTAACAGTTTTCAAATGAAGACTCAGATTAAGGGGCAAGATGAAGGGAATGAACGAGGTGTGATGAGACATTCAAAGACCAGCAAGGGCAGGAAGCCATCACCATCACTCCGGGTGGAGGGCACACAGAGGGAAAATAGTGTTGCTAGAACTCAGTGAGAACAGCAGCGGGGGATGACGGATTGCCCAAAGGAAGCTGTGAATATAGAGGCTTATAGCCACCATGAGAAGCGTGGCATTGGGATGAGGCAGAAATAGGAAAGAAATGCCTTGATATCTCTCTCCTACCTTCCCATCTCCTCCTGGTGCCTCCCAGTTACTGAACCTTGCCAGGCAAGAGAGGTCAGGTGAAGCTGTCCCCAGGGGTCAGCCTCCTAGGGCACAGATGAAAGATCCTCAACTCATTCATAATAAGAGCAATGTAAGTGAAAACTTACACTGAAATGTCTTTTTTTTTTTCCTATTAGATTCATAAAGAGCAAGGTGTTCACTGGTACCCTGTGTTAGCGAGGGTACAGAGAAACAAGCTGTGTGTGTATTGTGTGTGTTTGTGAATACATTTTACAAATACATATACCATTTGACTCAGCGACTACACTTCTATGAATTTATTTAATACATACTTTAGCAATACTTGAAGTGACATTCACTGCAGCATTATTTGTAATATGAAAAGAATGGAAATAACATTTACCAATAGACTGGTTATTTAAATCAAGCTATGTCTGTTCAATGGAATACTATAAAGTCATAAAAAGAATGAGGACACTCTTTATGCCCTCATATGAAATTAAATCTAAGTTATATTGTTTAGTGTGCAGAAAAAATGAAAATGGACTGTGTGGTATATGGCCATTTGGGTAAAAATTAGGATGGAAAAGAATATGTAAACATATTTTTATATGCATAAAAGTAAAGCTGATAAAGTTGGATGCCTCTAAAGATGGGGGAGTGGGCAGGGAGACTTTTTTGTGGTTTTGAACCTTTTCAGTTTGGATTCATGTCAGTTAATTACCTATTTTTTTAAAAAAAAGAATAACTATTGCTTTGCCAGGCAAAGGAGGACTCACCTGGCTCCTACCCTCAAAAATTGTATCCCCTACCTATTTAAAAATAAAGTAAAAATAATCTTATGGATGAGTTAGTTGCAGTCATAGGTAGCTTTTATATGAAAATTTCATTTAGGAGAATCTCAAAATTCTAGTCCCCACCTTGTGACTTCTGTTAATTTCACAAACAAAATCTGAGAAGCTGATTGGGAGATCCAAGCTGGGCTGGCTCTTAAGGCTTCAGGCTTCAGTGAGGATGCTCTGTCCCCTCCTCAGCCCCATTTTGTTGGCCAGTTGGTCATGGTCCCAGGTACTGCCTCTTAAATCTTTGTTTTCCTCAGCATACATGAAATCAATAACACTTTATTTATTCTCTATCATTGTGCTTTCAATTAATTCATTGTGCTTTTATCCTGCCCTTATCTATTGGTCTATATATTGAGATTTTTCTCTGCATGTGTCAGCCCTCCTAGAGATAGATGTATGCTTTAGTTATTTGGAGCTACGTCTTTTGAATATTTATTTTGACATGGAGCAAATTGTGGATTATCAACAAGTAAACATTTGGACAATCAGGGGATCAAAATACAGGAACAGATCTGGATTTCTCAAATCTGTCTCCTTTTATTTTATTTTATTTTTTTCTGGGCAATATTTGCCTGAAGTGGAAAGAACTGAATATGGATGAGCGCATGTTGCAAACTGATTTTCCACCGTAATTGCTTTGCAGTACGAAAATAGGCCGAGAAAGTAGATTGAGAATATAGGCAATCAGAGATGAGATTCTTACACCTGCCAGATACCATGTGTAGCACACGAGCCTCCACAGAGAAATTGAAATGCTGCTATCTTGTGACAAGAGGTTCCAATTAATGTGATTCGGAGGCATCTGTCTGCCAATAGCTCACCTCATGAAATGACAATACTGTCCTGATGTTGGAGTCTGTCAAAAGGCTCATTTGGTGAGTGGCAGAGAAGTCATCTCAGAACTTTGCTGTAGGCTGTGACCTTCATTCCCTTCCATTTATTTCAACTCAGGACCAGCAGCTTCCAGGGAACTCTCCTAGCTGGAAGACTTGCAACAAGATGGCATTTATACAATAAATGCTATTCTGAAAACATATGTTCCTCAAATACATGGCTATGGAGTAGGGGTTTAACATAGCAAATTGCCAGGTTTTGATCACTAGAATAAAGACATCCTTACCACCTTCATTTGGGCATGGAAAAGATTTGGACTGCATTTGGATCATTTCAGGCCCTAATTTAGAACTAAAGAGTTCAGACGGGGCCGCCTGGTAATTCTGTATCCTGAGGCAGTGAACTGGAGGAGAAGGTGTGGGAATGTTTGTCCTGCCAAAGAGTCTGGTCCTCATTTTATTTTGAGGGCTAGAACACTCTGATGCTTCATCCACTGTGCATATGTGTGTGTGTGTGTGTGTGTGTGTGTGTGTGTGTGTGTGTATGTGTATATGTGTGTGTGTGTTTTCCTTTCCTTTGCCTGTGTTGTAATTAGGAGCTTCATGCAAGCTCATTTATACAGTAAGGATCAGGCAGAGGGCCTAGAGCTCTCTGGGAAAGCTCTCTCTCTGAGCATCAGCAAAATACTAAGGTCAGCTGCAGTCCTTCAGGAGGCCAGGGCCATGTACCAGACAGCAGGACCAAAGGGGCTTTATGGAGACCTGTAGCATCCTGCTGGTCTTGCCTTGCCGCCTCCCAGCCATGTGCCCAGATCCCAGCGCCCGCTCACCTCTGCCTTCTCAGCACCTTTGTTGCACTGATGGTCTCTTCTCCACTTACTTGTTCTCTGACCTCTTCATGTGTGACTTTTTCTTCCTTAACTAGATGTGAATTCTTGAGTGGATGAAGCCAGGTTTTATCCTCTCCTCTTTTTTCCTGCTATACCTGTAATGGAATATACAAACTGATTTTTGGCCATAGTTTTTCTTTTGATGGTGGCCTTTGGCTAACTAAATCAAAATCCACTGCTGCCTGCCCCACTATTCACATTTTTGATAAAGAAATTTGGTGGTGTCTGAATTGCACAGTTTTTCTATGGGAATTGGGCTGATTTTGTTGGACATGAAATAATGCAAATTTTCCTGAAAGTCTAGATTTACAGAAAAAAAGGCCAAGAAAGACTTGTATTATTATCAGACTGTTTTCATGGAATTATGTTTTCATTTGAACCAGAAAAATCCACCAGAACACATTCTATCTATGAACAACTTCCTAGGGGAAAGAAACGAACACTTAGTGAATCTCTGTTTTTGCCAAGAACTGACTGTTCTAGGAGATTTTCCATATAATATTTAATAATAATTTATTGTTCAGTTCCATATATTATTTAATCCTTGTGTGATCTTCTGAAATATGCACCATCTTCAGAATTTCTTTTAATTAAACCTTTTATTTTGAGATTATTATAAGTTACATGTATTAATAGTTTTCATAAACAATACGGAAGCGATCTCTGTGTTTTTAACCTGGTTTCCTCCAGGGGTGATATCTTACAGAACTATGGTACAGTATCACCAGACACTGCCATTACTATAGTCAAGAAATAGCGTTTCATCACCACACACATCCCTTAAATGTTGCCCTTTTCTAGCTACATCCATTTTTTTTCCCACCTCAACCCCTCTAGTCCAAACAGCCACTAATCTACACTCCATTTCTATAATTTTGTCATTTCAAGAATGATATACAAATAGAAATATATACTATGCAACCTTTTGGATTTTTTTTTTTCACTTAGCCTAATTCTCTGCAGATTTGTCCAGGTTGTTGTGTGTATCAATCATTTCTTCCTTATTTATGATTTAGTAATATTCCATTTATTACTAAGTAGTTTAACCTTTCCCCCCATGCAGGACATCTGAGTTGCTTCTAGTTTATGGCTATTTCAAGTAAAGCTGCTCTAAAATTCATGCACAGGTTTTTGTAGAAATAGGAATTTTCATTTCTCTGGGATAAATACTCAGGAATACAATTCCCAAGCTGTGTGGCAGCTGCACATGTTGTTTGAAACTTGCAGTGATCCTCTAAAGTGTGCATTTTCTTTATTTGCTACCACTACTATTGCTACTACTACTACTATTGATTATTTAGATGAGGAAACTGAAGCTCAGAGTAGTTAGCTGCCTTGCCCAAGCTTACATAGCTAGGAAATAGCAGAGCTATGACTTGAACTCGGGTCTGGCTGACTCGCCACATCCATACATTTTCCAGTCAAGGACTCTAATACAGTATGTAGTCTTTACATGTAATGGTGGAATGAAAGACTGAGGATGCTGTTTCTGCCTGACCTTGGATCCCTAAAAGTGAGAAGGTGGTTTAATGGTCATGCTACTTGAACATGAGAGGAGACAACAAGCATCAGTACAGAGGTACCAGAGTCCATGATAGACATCATTAAATTAGAGCTCCTAGCATTTTGATGCTAAGGTAGTAAGTTTTATGATCCCTGCTTTGCTGAGAGGTTGAAGGGACTTGTCCAGAGAATCAAGGGCAAAGCCCAGGCTTGTATATATAGAAACTCTCCATCCCTTTTCTATCTGGTTGCCATCTCTCTTTCAGCTCATACATCCTTCAGTGCTGGGACAGGCAGCTGCTGACGGTTGATCCTCAGAAAGACAGATGCCAGCAATTATTGCTGTGTTTGTGGAAAAGATGAGAGTGGGGGAAGGAGGGAACAGGGTGAGACAAATCCAGGTGTGAGCTGATCTGCTCGTGGCAGGTACTGAAACTCTGACGATGTTTATAGTTATCAGATGCACTGCAAGGAATTGCAGCCCCTTCCTGTAATATCAAGGGCTATTTCTGGGTGACATCTTGACAGGAAACTGTCCTCTCAGTGTGCTTGACCAACAGTTAATTATTAATACTCCGTGCCCTAATAAGTAGAGTGTTGGTGCCTGGGTGCCTATTATGGAGCTATTGGTATTCTGCTTGTTTTTTTTTTCCTGATAAAAAGGATAAAGTTTTATTAAGCAGTTTCAGAAAATTGCAGCCACAGAATTGCACATTTCTGCAAGAGTGAAAGGGTCTTTTCCGTATAACTTTAGAGCCTGTGTAATTTATGCTATTACAGAAAATATCCCTTTTGTTTCAGAGATTTTAAGCAAAGGCAGGGTCGTCATCACTGCTTTCTGCAACCTAAATATTGTTTCTGAATTAAAATGGCTGATTTCAGTTAAGTCCCAACAGACTACAATGGAGCCAGAATGAAAATGACCTGATTTTATGTTCATAGCAGCAAAGCCTTTTGAAATCAGCTTCTACCATAACTTAACATCTTTGTAACCTGAAATAATGTTTATTTCCAGGGGTCAATATTATTTCTATTAAAATAACAGATTTTCCCAGTTAATTCTTCACTCAGTTTTAGATCTCAATGTTTCACACATAATAAATGCACAAGTAAGATTCCAGGGTGGTCTGAGCTTAAGCTCTCACTCCCTCTTTTCTTAGCAGAGAGGTAATATGCCATCAGGATTGTTTAGTTTGATCTATTGTAGTGATTATCATGCCAGTGATCTTCCCTTTGTTTATGTGATTTCCTGTGAGAACCATATATCATAGAGTCATAAACTACTATTGCTAGAAGCATATAGAAAAAAAAAAAGGCTTTAATGTATAAGGTGACATCACCAGGAGGGGAATCCACTTTTAATTTTATCCGCAAATGAAAGGCTTATACTGCCTCAGTGAATTTCTTTAAAAAAAAAAAAAGTTAATTTTTTATTTGGCTATGTCAGGTCTTGGTGTGTGGGATCTATCATTGCAGGGCATAGGCTACAGAGAGTGTGGGCTCAGTGATTGTCACCCAGGGGCTTAGTTTCCATAAGACATGTTGGATCTTAGTTCCCTGAAAGTGAAAATGTTAGTTACTTAGTTGTGTCTGACTCTTTGTAATCCCATGGACTGCAGCCCACCAGGCTCCTCTGTCCATGGAGTTCACCAGGCAAGAAGACTGCAGTGGATTGCCATTTCCTTCTCCAGGGGTTCTTCCCAACCCAAGGATCGAACCTGGGACTCCTGCATTGTAAGTGGAGTTTTTACTGCCTGAGTCACCAGCGAAGCCCTGAGCAGGGAGCCCTGTGTCCCCTGCATTGGCAGGCAGGGTCTTAACTCCTGGACAGACCACCAAGGAAGTGCCTGCATCAGTGATTTTCAAACAACATTCTGGGGAAGCAGCCCTGTCCTCTCACACAGACATGTTCATGTCCCCTTCCCCCAAGCCCAGACACGTACACACATCTTCCTTGCATCACATCGGATCACATTTATTTTGTGATTCTATGTTTTTGGGGGTTTTCTTAATGCTTTGATAGATGTAAGGGTTCCACAGCAGAAAAATTTGAAAACTATAGTCAAGATGCTTAATAAGTCTTCTTAGGGCGCTGTCATCGGTGAAACATGTTAAGTGCACATAATCTGTGTGTTGGTATGTACTTATGACCTTCTTTGTGACAAGTCTGGCAACAACGGAACTTTGAAAGAGCTTATTTTACAAGTTTTTTTTTTTTTAAACAAAACAGCCTAAGTTGATTGGCCATCTAGAATACAGTATAGAGTGCTTTAAGCATCTGCTTCATTTTCCATGTCCTATAAGATGCTACTTTTTACCTACATGATTACTCTGCTGTTGCTGCTGCTGCTAAGTCGCTTCAGTCGTGTCCGACTCTGTGCGGCCCCATAGACTGCAGCCCACCAGGCTCCCCTGTCCCTGGGATTCTCCAGGCAAGAACACTGGAGTGGGTTGCCATTTCCTTCTCCAGTGCATGAAGGTGAAAAGTGAAAGTGAAGTCACTCAGTTGGGTCCGACTGCAGCCTACCAGGCTCCTCCATCCATGGGATTCTCCAGGCGAGAGTACTGGAGTGGGGTGCCATTGCTTTCTCCCATGTGATTACTCTAGATGAACTTTAAAAAGACCAACCTGTCTTCTCCCAAAGACAAATGGAAAAACTACCATTTTGTTAGGCAAGTGAGTGTTTTGAGGTTCCATGGTTACACTATGTATATCCTGTAGTGGTGGTGGTGGTGGTGGTTTAGTCACTAAGTCATGTTTGACTCTTGCAATCCCATGGACTGTAGCCCACCAGGTTCCTCTGTCCATGGGATTCCCCAGGCTCAAATACTGGAGTGGGTTGCCATTTCCTTCTCCAGTGTATCCTATAGATAAACATAATTATATGGCACGGATTTAAATGAGAGTACTTGATCTAAGAGCTCTTTATGATCTCATCTACAGAACTTAGGGAAGGTTAGAAGAACTCTGTTTTTGAAAAAAGAGCAGGGTTGTTTCTGGGACAGGGTTCTCTTTCGAACACTTGGGATTTAGTATATAGCTCCTTAGTTCATTGTTGCTGGGTCTTAGTAACCTCACCACGTCCATTGATTCTCTCTCTCCACCTATTTACCTCCCTACCCACTTATAATATAATCATGATCTATTCAGATGACAAAAGGGAGAAATTATACCCACTGCTTTTATCAAGATGGTATGTTGCTAAAGTTCACAGGCAGACCCAAGTCCCTCTCTGTCCAAAGGCACTGAGTCTTGGAGAGTCTGTGTCCTCTCTGTGGTTTAGGCCAGAAGAGTGTACAGGATACCCAGCCAGCTTTTTCTTTCTGAGTTACAGACTTAGACTTAGCATTATTCTCTTAATGATTCAGTTAATTCCAGTGACCTGATCCGTAGAGTCACTGATTACTGCTTTTTGGTTTATAGAGGGATGTTAGGAATCTGAGTTTAGCAATCATTTGGATGGAGGAGACAAATCTTACTGATAGTGCTCTTACGTTCAAGATGATCTATTTTATTTCTAGATTTGTTTTCCTCTTGGCTCATATCTGTCATAACTTCCTTTCTAGATGCTATCCATCAATAGAGTCTTTAACTTTTTTGTTGTTCAGACAGAGATTATACTGAGGTTCTCCTTCTCTGGAAAAAGATTAAGCTGTATTGTATATCCTGGGTTCAGACTGCAGGCCTGTTTCTCAGCCCAGCATGCTGGGGCTCATCCCCCTACGTGGCTCAGCTGCATTGGCCAAGAGTACTAGTGCACCTGCCCTTCTCTGAGCATATCCCCGAGATCTTACCAGTACTTTACAATGCACTCTTGCTCATTCACACAGTCTTAGGGACCAAGGCTATTGATCTGTGTCCTCTACAGGTAGCATATTCTAGATAAGTGGCAGGTGTTCAGGAAAGTTCTAACTGGATTCTCAACCTTCTGCTGGAATTCATGTCTGGATTCTGCTGGAATTCATCAGATAAAATTACCCATTTTTAGGTAGCACTTTTTTTTTTTATCAACTGTAATATAGGGCCTAGCCATACCATCTGGATTAGGTATTAAAAAAAACTATATTGTATATCTATTACTGTACCTGAGATTACTATTTTTTGCCTCCATATAATATTGCAGAAGGAAGAATATGGTGGGATGTGGTTGAAAAAAATACTGGACTGTGATATAAGAACTGATTTTAGCTCGAGTTCACTCCTAGGTGACCTGACCAAGACATTTGACTGTCTGTCAACTGATGACCTCTGTAGTTTCTTATTTCATCTCCTCCCGCCTAGTATAGTGGTAGTCATACATATGGTAATTTGAAGGAGTTAATCTGTCATTGTTCTCTATTTATTCTCACTAAATGATCAAAATTTACCATTCACAAAGATGTCTCTGAAATAATAATTTACAGCTATTAGTTTGTACTAAGAACCAGTCACTGTTTTAGAGCACTTTATAGAAATTAACTCATATGATCCTTAGAATAGTACTATGAACGGGATTCTAATAGTGCATACCTTCATTTACATGATGAAGAAACTTAACTCCAGAGAGATTAAACAACTTGCCTAACATGAATAACTAAAAAGTGGAGAGCCAAGATTTGAACTCATGCAGTTTAATTCCTCTTTTCTTCTATGTTATCTACGTCTCTTTGTCTCAAAATCAAAGCCACAGCTACATTTTCCAAACAAGACTAGGGCCCAAAGTAAAGCATTCATTCTCAGCATCATCCTGTACACGGAAAAGAATTGTCTTCTTGACAATTCTCAAATAGTAGTGACTTTGGAAAATGAAAAACCATGAGCCTTTTCTGGTGAAAACCCATTGGAGGAAATAAAAAAAGGAAAATGATTCAAGCAACTTCATTTGGTCATTTTCCCAGATTCAGTTTTCCTTGTATCTGAATTCCATAATACGACACATTGGATTTATCAGTTAGAGCTTGCTGTATTACCTAATCTTCACTTTGCTAATTGCTAATTTGAAAGACTACAGTTCTGGAAGGAAATCCATAAAAGAGGAGATATGTGTATAGCTGAGTCACTTTGCTTTACAGCAGAAACTAACATGGCAATGTAAAGCAATGTATTCCAATAAAAATTAATAAAAAATAAAAATAAAGGACCACAGTTCTGCTTGGACATGCATTCTAACAAAGCTTTCCATCAGTGCTTTCAGCATATCATTTCTTGAGATGCAATCACTGATTAGCAAGACTTTGCTTTTTAAGTAGATGCATCTTTAATTCCCACCACTTGTGCCTCTTAGCTGTTTTCACTCACCAAGGGTATCCAGTCCAAGACAAATACCCAGTAAGTTTGAGAGGAACAAATATCTGCTTATGTCCTAAGTGGAGAGGCAACCCTGGCTGGGAAGTTTAGACAATGAGTTGGTAGAGAGGTATACTTTATTGCTGCTCTAAAAATTCCTGGGCTAACAAGTGACCTTATTCTTCCTAAATTATATCCTACTGTCCTGATGTGAAGAAGCAGCAGCAGAAAATTCTTCACAGAATTAAAATTTAGATAAGAAAATTTAAGTTGTGGTTATGATTGCTGTTTGCTGTTATGATGTAGGATCACCCTCACATCATGAAAAGTGTAAAAGTGAAAGTTTTCCTTTGCCTAGCAACTTCTCATTTTCCAAGGGAATCCACAGTTGGTATGTATCCCTGCACGTGCTCATGCATGCATGCATACACACACACACACACACACACACACAGAGTCATGTGCCCACATTCAGAGGTATGCTACTTATATTCATCTACAGCTTGCAGCAATGACTCAAGGCCATCTTAACATGCTAACAAATATAGGTCCATCCTTGTTTTAATGGTCACTTGTCGGCCAAAAAGTTTGTTTGTGTTTTACCAAGCATACTGGGTATTCCCTGGTGGCTCAGATGGTAAAGCGTCTGCCTACAATGCGGGAGACCCAAGTTTATTTCCTGGATCGGGAAGATCTCCTGGAGAAGGAAATGGCAACCCACTCCAGTATTCTTGCCTGGAAAATTCCATGGATGGAGGAGTCTGGTAGGCTACAGTCCATGGGATCTCAAAGAGTCAGACACGACTGAGTGACTTCACTTCACTTCAGGCATACTGGTAATGTTATATCATAATGATTGCTAACATTTGTTGAGCTCTTATTCTGTGTCTGGTATTTTATTAAACCCTTTACATTTATTCTCACTAAATGATCAAAATTTACCATTCACCAGGATGTCTCTGAAATAATAGCTAACAGCTATTAGGTTTGTACTAAGAACCAGGCACTGTTTCAGAGCACTTCATAGAAATTATGAAACCATAGTGAGGAAACCAAGGTTCAGAGAGGTATAGTAACTTGCCCAAGGTTATACATTGAGTATGTTGTGGACTGTGGATTTAAACCAAGTGGAACCAGGATTTAAACCAAGGCTGGTGGCCCCAGAATCCATATGTGCACTGTAATACATGTTACCAACCCCCTGCTAATAGACATTCATCTTTCCTTTTACACCATGATAAGTGTTTCTATAATGAACATCTTTGTATAGATGTGTACATCTCTATATATATTTGTATACATTTTAATGAATATTTCTCTTTGATATGTAATTTTTGATGTCTGAGAGCCAACTTTTTTGTTAATGATACTGACTTGTGCAAAGAAGTTACAGTCTATCTCCAGAGGGCCTGATGTCTTAAGCATAGCAATATATCATCTTGATTATGACAAAGAATTCAGTTCTTCTGTTGTTTTATTAGATTTTTATTTATTTAATATAAGGTCAGCCAGTCTTTGATTCTGTTCAGTGGTACTGGCTTCCAGGTGCCAATGGAGTTTCAACTATCAGAGTCATTCAGAGCCTAGGAAAAGAATCCCTGATTATGGAACAATTTGGGGGACTTACTCTATAGGAGTCTAATCTTCAAAGAGGTCACCTACTGAATACTGAAATAATACAGTCCTTTTACAAAGATATCTTATGCTCAGTATCACACTGGAAAGTGCAGTTCCATTTTTCCACTTTCCATTTGAATGGGTTTAGATTTGCCTAAAAAATGAATGAATAATATACAAATAAAATTTGGTGTGTGTGAAACTTTGCCTGTATTGCTGAGAAAACAACAGAACTGTAAAACTGAGATGGCTTTTCATCAATAGAGTGATTAATTACTACATCAGAGAGTGCAGAGGCTAATCAATAATATAATGATTGATATGTGAATTTCTTGCCTCCCAAGAAGCTTCTCCAGCAATTTTTTTCTTCATATCTCCCTACAGATCCTTATAGGGATCAGGCAGCTGGTTGGCAAAGCAGGTGTCTCTTTGGCTGTAGGATTCCAGATCCATTGACTGCAGTCCTGAGCATGGGCGTCAGTCCACACTCTCCTGTTGCCTGGCCACAGAGTGCCCTGTGTGTGGCAGGGGCTTGTGTGATAGTGTGGATAGATCCAAAGTCAAAATATACTCTCCCCACCATAGGAAGGGGCTCTTGAGAGTCCCTTATACTGCAAGGAGATCAAACCAGTCAACCCGAAAAGAAATCAGTCCTGAATGTTCATTGGAAGGACTGATGCTGAAGCTCCAATTCTTTGATCACCTGATGTGAAGAACTGATGCACTGGAAAAGACCCTGATGCTGGGAAAGATTGAGGGCAGGAGGAGAAGGAGGGTGGGAAGAAGATGAGATGGATTGCATCAGTGACTCAATGGACATGAATTTGAGCAGGCTCCAGGAGATAGTGAAGGACAGGGAAGCCTGGCCCGCTGCAGTCCATGGGGTCGCAAAGAGTAGGACACGACTGAGCGACTGAACAACAGTAACCACCACAGAAAGATGAACTCTGAGCACTTCCATAACAGCAGAGTTATATTTTGCACCAAGACAGAAAGATGTAGTGGAATTCTGCATGTGCATCATGAGGCTTCAGAGCTCCTCAGTCTTGCTTGTACGCTACTGGGGCAGCTAGTGTCCTTCCAGTCTTTGCCCCTGAGTGGAGACAGAAGATGGTGGAGAGGCTTTTCTTCTGCGTTTGGAGAGATGCGCTCCATTTTTCCTTTTTCTCAGATAATTTAATGTCTACTTTGTGATAGTCACATGTTTCTGCCATTGTTACTGTGAATAGTTGCTGGTCGTCTTAACAAAAGAACTGATGTTCTTTTTTGCAATCAAATTCACCAATGATCGAGACAAATTTATAAAGATTTGTCCTGGTAACTATGTAAATATGCTCATGCAGTTAGGCTTTATAAAAAAAAGGGGGACTCTGGGTTTCATGCAGAGTGAATGTTGAAGTTTCAGATTCAATCAAAAATAAAGATGAAGAAAGTTTTATTTTCCATGACAGAGTAACATTCCTTTTAGCATACAACTTAAAGAACCTAAGAGAAAAGCCATGATGCTGCGAGTGAGTGAAAGTGGCTCAGTCGTGTCCGACTCTTTGCGGCCCCACGGACTATACGGTCCATGGAATTCTCCAGGCCAGGATACTGGAGTGGGTAGCCTTTCCCTTCTCCAGAGGATCTTCCCAGCCCAGGGACTGAACCCAGGTCTCCTGCGTTGCAGGCAGATTCTTTACCAGCTGAGCCACCAGGGAAGCCCATAATGCTGGAAGGAGGGTGGAAATGAGAGAGGCAGAATAGTGGTTGGTACCGTGGGTTTCATAATGAGGCTTTCTGATTGCAATCCTGGTTCGGACCTAGAAAAAGTTATTTAAACCCCTGGGCTTCGGTTTCCTTATCTATAAAATGGGAATAATAATTATAATATAATAATATCTACTTCATAGGTTGCCATGGGATTGCATTAACACATGTAAACTCATGTAAAGCATTTAGAATAGTAAGTAACACCATAGAAAGCCCCCAATTCAATAAATGTTAGCTCCTGTTTTGATTGTTATTATTAAATAATAATCATTTAATTTTCACGGGCTTTTTATTTCTTGTGACAAGTCAGGAAAGAGACAAAAGTTTTAAACTACAGTGGTTAAAAATTTGAAAAAAAAGCTAGTTTAGTGCATGTAAGAGAGGAAACAGAATTTACAGGGTTTGTAGGCTTTTGAATTATGTAGACTGAGAGTGCTCCTCATTATGTAAGATCCCACAGCTCATTAGGGAATCCAGACCACAAGAAGCCCCTCTAATGAGTTTAACACTTTCTCACTGGAAATCACAGTTTCTGAGACTACTGTTTTACCGGTGGTACTTTTTTCAAGCTCTTGTGCTGAAGGAAAGGGAGACAGCACTGGTTTTTGTTTCGCCCTTAGCCTCTGGGTAAGTTTTATTGGACTCCCTTCCCGTGCGGGGGTGGAAGAAAGTAGATGTCAATTCTGTCAGGAGGATCGGATTATGTTCAGGTGGATCTGGGACAAAGACATTGCCCTGATTGGGTAGAGGAGCTCCTGAAATCCCTGGGTTCTAAGAATTGGATACTTGTGAAAATGATAGTGAGCTGTTCTGGCAGGCCAGCAATGATTCTATAAGCAAGAAGATACATGCTGTGTGTGCAAAGAGAAAACATTTTAAAATCCCCTTTGTTTCTAATATATCTTATATATTCTTTCTTCCCTCGGCTTTATGGAGGCATAGATAATTGGCTCTTGTTATAGTTCTTCATGTTATTCTCCTATATGAAAATTTTCTTCCAGGAACCTGATTTCCAAGGAAGCAAGGATTTTATTTTTAATACTTCTCTTTATTTAAAAGATGTGTATTTATTAGTATTTTTTTTTTTTTTGTACTAAGGTCCTTGGTACTGGCATTACAGGATTTGAAACAATTAAGTTGTTATTTGCCTTCCTTTTTGTGGGCATTTAAGATAGAGCAAATGCAGCCAGATAATCTAGATATGGGTTCTTGACAATATTGCAAACACACATTTAAAACTGAATGATCAGGTGAGTGTCTTCATGTGAAGACTTCACCTGAGAGAATCCTCTGTGGAAATAGTAATAGCAGCTTTATTTTGTTTTATTTTTTACAATCACTTTGGATTGTAGGAGGCTCTGCGATCAATATTTATAAGTCAAATTCAGAGAAAGTCATTGTTTACATTAAAGATCCTTCCCCTTTTACCCTTTCTTCTCCAATATCTCGTTTTGGAAGAAATGAAAAGACAGCTTATAAGCGGTGGGGAGAATATGTGTGCTTGCATGCATGCATGCTCAATCGCTTCAGTCTGCCCAACTCTTTGTGACCCCATGGACTCTAGCCCGCCAGACTCCTCTGTCCCTGGGATTTCCCAGGCAAGAGTACTGGAGTGGGTTGCCGTTTCCTCCTCCAGGGGATCTTCCTCACCCAGGGATCATACCTGAGTCTCTGGAGTCTCCTGCATTGGCAGGCAGGTTCTTTACCACTAGTGCCACCTGGGAAGCCCTGGAGAGAATATAGAACAGGATTTTTCAACCTTGACGCTGTTGATATTTCGTTCTTGGTTGTGGGGCTGTCCTGTGCATTGCAGGAGGATTAGCAGCAGTCCTGGCTTCAACTTACTAGATGCACATCACACTCCCCCTCCCCGGGTAACAACAAACTAAAGTATCCGCACATCGCCAAATGTCCCCTATGGGGCAAAATTATCCCTGATTGAGAACCAGTGGTGCAGAGAATAACAGAAATGCCCCAAATTCAGAAAACAAGTGGAACTCAGAGGCAGTAGAAAAGCAACAAACAGTTCAGATTTTCTTAATCAACAAAGTAAACGTTCTTGTTAAGAAAATAAAAGAAATTAAGAACCAAGGAAGACATCAGGAAATTATTTGCAACACTGAAACCAAAGAATTAATACCTTTACCGTACAAAAATCATAAGCTAATCAATATGAAATTGACATAGATCCATTTAGACAAATAAGCAAAACACATGAAACCATTTTTCTACAGAAAATATACTAGCAAACATAACATTCAAATGCATTTGAATTTTGACATTCAAACTCATATATAAAGCTGGTAATATATCTTGTTCTCACTATTTCCCTGTGGTTCAGTAGCAAAAGTTATTAGATGAAGCAGAGCAAATTAGGGACCTTGGTTAGGAAAGGGTCCCGGGATAGAGGAAAGCCACAGTGGCCCAGAGCCGAGTGTCAGAACTCAGGTGGAGTGAGGAGAACATTCCCAAGTCCACATCCAAGCAGGACCAGGGGACAGTGACAGACATGACTTCTTGTTTTAGAAGGGGAGGAAATTAGAATGAACTCTGATAACAACAGTGGACTGGTTAACAATTGGGAAAGGAATGTGCCAATGCTGCATATTGTCACCCTCCTTATTTAACTTACATGCAGAGTATATCATGCAAAATGCCTGGCTAGATGAATCACAAGCTGGAATCAAGATTGCTGGGAAAAATACCAACAAGCTCAGATACGCAGATGATACCACTCTAATGGCAGAAAGTGAAGAGAAGCCAAAGAGCCTCTTGATGAGGGTGAAAGAGGAGAGTGAAAAAACTGGCTTAAAACTCAACATTCAAAAAACTAAGATCATGGCATCTGGTCCCATCACTTCATGGCAAATAAATGGGGGAAAAGTGGCAGATTTTATTTTCTTGGGCTCCAAAATCACTGTGGGTGGTGACTGCAGCCATGAAATTAAAAGACACTTGTTCCTTAGAAGGAAAGTTATGACAATCCTAGACGGTGTATTGAAAAGCAGGGACATCACTTTACCTACCAAGGTCTGTATAGTCAAAGCTATGGTTTTTCCAGTAGTCATGTACCAGGTGTGAGAGTTGGACCATAAAGAAGTCTGAGTGCCAAGGAAGTGATGCTTTCGAACTGTGGTGCTGGAGAAGACTCTGGAGAGTCCCTTGGATAGCAGGGAGATCAAACCAGCCAATCCTAAAGGAAATCAACCCTGAATAGTCATTGAAAGGACTATTGCTGAAGCGCCGATATTTTGGCCACTTGGTGCAAAGTGCTGATTCACTGGAAAAGACCCTGGTGCTGGGAAAGATTGAAGGCAAAAGGAGAGGGAGGCTGCAGAGGATGAGATGTTTAGATTGTATCACCAACTCAATGGACATGAATTTGAACAAACTCTGAGAGACGGTGGAGGACAGAAGAGCCCAGCTTGGTATAGTCCTTGGGGTTGCAATGCGTCAGACATGACTTAGTGATGGAACAACAACTGTTCACTGAAGGTATTGGTGTGAACTCATGGTATTCAGTAGAGAGAGTTGTAGAAACAAACACAGATGTAAATCTTTGTGTCATTCATACAGCTGTTTCCCAGCTCTGTCCACCAAGAGGGTCTGTGAGCAGTGCTTCATGGTGCACACCTAGTCTGAGACCTTGGCTTCCTTTAAAGTATTCCTTGGATGAATGGCTGATTTTAGGGCTGGGACAGAGAAGTAGGAGATGAGCCTGGAATATCTTACTGTTCCATAAAGCAGGGGTCCCCAAACTCTGGGATCTAATGCCTGATGATCTGAGGTGGAGCTGATGTAATAATAATAGGAATAAAGTGCACAATAAATGTCATGTACTTGAATCATCCCCAAACCATCCCCACCCCCCGTGGAAAAGTTGTCTTCCATGAAAATGGTCTCTGGTGCCAAAAGAGTTGGGGATCACTGCCATAAAGTAAGGAAGCGTTAGAGTTGGGGACCACTGCATAAAGTAAGGAAGTGTTCAAAGAAAGGTAGGGAATATGTCAAAAGGACACAGGAACAAGCTTTAAGCGGCTCTCACTTGGCAAACCTGGGTCATTTTGAGCATAAAAATAGTGATTGTAATAGATTATAATCTGTTGAATAAAATAGGAATTCACAATCCTCTACTGAGCTAAATAAAATCAGTGCTTAAAGTCTATATTTGAGGAGAAATGAGATATTTGTGAAATCTCAAAGTAACTCCCATACCCTCAAATACTTATTAATTACAAATGAATACGAGTGACTTCACAGTGGAGAAGCCTGGCAGATACGACCTTAGCCAAGTGATCAAAGTTAATAGCAGCCTGGTAGGCTACAGTCCATGGGGTCGCGAAGAGTCGGACACGACCTCACTTTCACTTTTCATTTTCATGCATTGGAGAAGGAAATGGCAACCCACTCCAGTGTTCTTGCCTGGAGAATCCCAGGAACAGCGGAGCCTGGTGTGCTGTCGTCTGTGGGGTCGCACAGAGTTGGACACGACTGAGGCGACTTAGCAGCAGCAGTAGCAGTAGGACTGATTGAAATTAGGTACCACCTGATAGGCTACAATGGGAACGTAGCATCGTTACTGTGATAGTCTAGCCAAAGATGCATAAATTGAATCTAATCACAAAGAAACATCAAGCAAACCCAAATTGAGGGACATTCTACAATATAGCTGGCCTCTAATCTTCAAACGTGTCAGTGTCAGGAAATAAGGAAATGGATGCTTTGAACTGGATCCTTTTACCATAGAAGTCATTACAAAATGATTGGCGAACCTGAAATAGAGTCTAAGGATTAGATGACAGTGATATGCCAGGGTTAATTTCCTGATTTTCACGGTTCTATTGTAGGACAATGTTGTATAGGAAATACACAATTTGATGGGAGTGGGGCAGCTACCTCTCAAATGGCTCAGAAGAAATAAACCGTCCTGTTTTTTCAACTTAAGTTTAATATTCTTTTGAAATAAAAAATAACAAAATTAAAAATGGCAGTGCTGATACCTTGCTGATATAACCCTTTGGATAGCAAATTAACAATAAGTATCAAAAGCCTTAAATGTACGTATCCTGAGGTATTTGTGTTTTAGTGTTAAGTGAGAAAGTTCTATTAATAAGCTCTACCTACAGTGACTTCTTTACCACCTACAAAACATCCTTAACAGACTGGAAAACCCCCATCCCCATTATTCTTAGTGTTAGCCCTTCAAGGCAGCTCTGAATGGCCATACATTGGCTAACCCTTTTTCCCATAATTTTTTTCAGTATATGTTTTAATTTCCATTAAGGTTGTTCTGTTTCCATGTATTCTTTTTTCTTTTACCTTAGCCAGCTCACTGCACCCACCACCATCCCTGCTTCATCTCAGCCTGTCTCTGTCCCACCTGACCCTTGCATCTCCCTGAGGACGGGATTTCTTGTTTTCTGTGTTGAAACATTTTCAGACGTGCTTATATTTTGTAACTTTAGTGTTAAGTTCTCTTTCCCTCATACTGTAGAGACCCGTGTTAATGCTTTTCTCTTTCTAATCTGCATCTGCCAGCAGACAGACAGGATCGCCCAGTCATGAGCTTCACTAGATGCCAGTTAGAAGTCTGAACACTCATTCACCAGTGCTGTCCTCAAAGGAAACTCCTTTCATATTGTTGAGTAAGGAATCTTCTCTCATCTGCAGTTGATAGTACTGCGGCTAGATTCCATGCAGTTTCATGGGTATTTTAATGGGAAATTAAAAGAAGATATCTTCTGAAGTCCAGAAGGCCTCAAATAAACTTTAATTAAACATCTGCTATAAGTAAAGAATCCTTGTAAAATATTCACAATAGCCTTACAAAGGATTTGTTATATTATCATTGAATACTGGGAAGTGGGGTTTAAAGAGGTTAATAATGTGACTGGTTAATCAGCTGGTACGTGGTAGTCAGGAGTAAGCCCACACCTCTTGGGTCAGCTGCTGCTGCTGCTGCTGCTGCTAAGTCCCTTCAGTTGTGTCCGACTCTGTGCGACCCCACAGACGGCAGCCCACCAGGCTCCCCCGTCCCTGGGATTCTCCAGGCAAGAACACTGGAGTGGGTTGCCATTTCCTTCTCCAATGCATGAAAGTGAAAAGTGAAAGTAAAGTCGCTCAGTCGTGTCCGACTCTTTGCGACCCCATGGACTGCAGCCTACCAGGCTCCTCTGTCCATGGGATTTTCCAGGCAAGAGTACTGGAGTGGGGTGCCATTGCCTTCTCCGCCTTGGTTCAGAGTTCATGCTATTTCGTGAAACCCCAGTTCCTCCAGAAATTACGCATGAAGTGTTATCTGATTACTAGGAAATCACATGGCCTTAGCTTCACAGTTTGTTGCTTAGGACACGTACTTTAGGACAAAATTGCTGATGAAAGCCGAATTTCTATGATGCTTTTGAATTCTAGGAGATATATTTTGACTTTTTCCCTCCATTCTTCTCTCTTTTTTGTATTTACAGATAATATTAATCAGATAGCGTAAAACTGTACACCAAGAGGCTCCTCAGGTAGAAGTTTCAGGCTCTCTGTTCTCCGAGTGTGGGCATTGAATACTATATGACAGTTAAGACACTGCAAGAAAAGCCTGTTATCTCTTCGTAGTGCAGCCTGATTTTCCATGTAATTTTCCTCTTACCCACTCATCCACTTTTACAAAAATACATTTTTTAGTACTTCTGCAGCTCAGCATTCCAAACAGTCTCATACCTGGCACATCCCTTTAGGCTCATGACTTGCCCATCCGTCATCTTGATCTCAGCCTTACTGCATTGGCAAGATTTCCATTGTTAAATTGTCCTAATAAGAATAATAAAAAAGCAACCCCCAAACTCAAAATTAAATAAATTTAATATATCAAGCCAGTAACTATTATATTGTCGTCTAGAAATCATATGGTAACTGCTGTTACATAATAAAACTGTGCCTGTGAATAAAAAAAAAAAAAGAGCATGTGAAAAAAGAAAATGAGCCATAGGTGTTGAATGAGAGATTCTTGGCATGGCAATTTTCTCATATTTAAAGGAGACACAAAAAAACCTACGAAATGTAATCTGTCTTCTTGGCACTTTCGAGAAAAGTCCTGAGTTCTGTGTTTTCCTCGTGGAAATGCCATTTCTATACCTATTTTTTCCTTCCAAATATTAAGCATGCTCTTTTGGTGCAGACGTGCTTATGACTTTTTGGGTGACAAGTGCTTATGAAAAATGGACAGTAGAGTGTTGTTTCTTGATGTGAATTAATTAACAGACTTCTCAGGTCCTAGATTTCTCAATCATTTGCCTAGAATGTGCCCCACACCTTGTGGCGCTTCTCTTTTGCATGTGTCAGGGGTGGGAGGGATATACACGTCTACAGTAATTGAAAATCAGAACAAACGTGATGGGAATCTCTTTCCCTTCTACTTCTTCCCTATGGTGATGTGTCCTTGAGGGAATTTATGCCCGTGTGTAGATGACTGTGCAGGAAGGGGTGAGGATGGTAGGTGGTGATTGGTAAAACCGCAGTCGCACAAATTCCAACGTTTCCCTGCTCGTGTTTGCATTTACTACATGGGAACATATGTACATGCTATCGATAGAGGTGATTGTGAAAACTGTTGATGCCTCCTGGAAGGTGAAATCGCAAACTGCAAAGGTTTCTTGCCAGGGAAAATGTAGCTCTGGCGGTGCCACCTGTTGTTTAAACCAGAGAACAGCTTCAGGTTCTGTTGCACAAATATGGAAGCCGATGCTAGGAGAGAACACCAGGGAGCTTTTCTCTTGTCTCATCACAGGGAAGCTCCAGTACCTCATTTACAGTCTCATCCATTCATTATAGAGTAGGCTAGCAAATGTGGGTTTTCACAGTGTATGCGAAGGCGATTTACATTGAAAATGCACATTGGTCCTTGTTTGCATTGTGATTTTCAGTGCTTTCTTTCACACCGGGAAGCTTAAGGCTCTCCCTTTTGGTGATTTATTTCCCTCAAGAAAACAAAAGAGGAGTTTATCTTCCTTACAGCTGCTAACGGTGGATGAAAAAGTAAGAAAGTGCTCTCGACTAGTGTTACATCCAGCAGGCAGCTCGCCCACAGTTCGTGATGGCCAGTGCTGGTTGCTTTTACTGCTCTCCATGCATGCATTCCGCCTGATGTGAAGAGCCAAGTCATTGGAAAGACTTGATGCTGGGAAAGGTTGAAGGCAAAAGAAGAGGGTGACAGAGGGTGAGATGGCTGGATGGCATCACCAACTCAGTGGACATGAGTTTGGGCAAATTCTGGGAAACAGTGAAGGACAGGGAAGTCTGGTGTGCTGCAGTCCATAGGGTTGCAAAGAGTTGGACACGGCTGAGTGACTGAACAGTAACGACAATGTGTGGGCTTATTTTCATATCAGATGACTTGTTCTGCCCCCGGGGTGTTTGCCCTTCTGTGGGGAAAATAGTTTCGTTCCTGGAGGTCTTGAGTGCTGGTGTTAAGTGTGTGTAGTGGAACAAATGCGAACTTAGTAGGAGTTTCTGACAGATGGTGTGTGGTCATATAGGTTTCAAGCCATTTTGATTGGTAGAGATCTACACCCACTGTACAAATTTACCATGGTTTAATGCAAAGGCTTTCACAGAGTTAAGGAACTTTACCTGTTGAGAAACAGGTAGCTCGGTCAGAAGGCGATGCAAGGCCAGGTGAAGGACATCACCTTGTTGGATTCCAGTCTCTAAAACTGTTCCTGGTTTTTAGACCATTTCTCAACATTCTAAATTCTAAGCACCTTACACTGGAACCTTGGGGAGTGGGGATTCCCACCCACAGCCTTGACAGTGGCCTAAGTGGCTTTCTAAATCCTCCCCCTTCCTCATATTCGTTTTCTAAATTTCTCAGACACAGGTGCCAGACATGTATTGCTGACTTTCGGACCCTGCTAAACCACTAGCAGTAAACTCTAAGTTGTCTTACTGAGGATTGACACAATCAGTGGTGTCCATGTTGGCCTTTAAATTCAAGAAAGCCAAAGCCCAGACAGAGTATTAAAAAAAAAACAAACACAGTAATAGATGAGAGGCAGAAGATATTTAAAGGCTACTTCTCAACCTTGGAGGCAAGTTTGTAAGTTCTTAGGGCCTTGATTTCCTTATCTGTAAAATGGGAAATAAAGGTCAGATTGGATGAGATTTTTGAGGTCTCTTGTACTTTCATATATTTTGAATTAATCTTATAATAGGGCATTGGATATATAAATATAAAATCCTATTTAAAAATGTAGATTTCCACTCCAACTGCAATACTAGGCTTTCGTTTCCCTGGAACACGTGGTGATAGCCCTCTTTCTAGCCTCATGATTCTGGGAGAAGCTTCCGATTGTTTTCTCTGACAGAAACTCTCCAAAGTTTTCATAGAAGACTCATAAATAAACTAGGATAAGCAGTTTTCCTTGGGGGAAATACCATCTTCCCTTAACCCTTTTCAGCCTATTATTTTTGATCTTCAATAAATTTAAACAGGTGACACAAATTTTATATCCATAAAGAGCACATCATAGTGAATATCTGATGCCTTCCAACAGCTATGTTTTGGCAGGTATTTTAGACCTCTAATCCTTAAACATGGGTAAGAATTTCCTCTAATCTAAGAAATATTTTATGATGAATGTTTAAAGATGAAGAAACTCACTTTTCCCCATCTCCTGTTCTTTTTCCTGTTTGGATTTTCTCTGTCATAACTATTCATTCAATGAATCAGCAAAGGTAATTCATTTAACTGCTTGCCAAAAATACACTCAGATTTCTCCTGTAAGAACTCATTTTTAGGCAAACCAAAATAGTAGCAAATGAAGAAAATAAAGAGTTTATTAAACTGTGTTTACTCTGGGTACATGTTGATCTGATTACTTGCTTTGTTGGACATTTCTTTCAAGGATAGAAGCTGGGCACAGCTGTCACTGGTGAGTGTTTCGTGCCCAAACTTAGGTCCTTACTTTCTGTATGGAAAAGCTTCATCACTGGTTGAGGTTTGGTAGTCAACTAGTATAAAAGCAGAGGTCAATTTTTTAAAGTCCATTTTTAATCATTTCATACATTTTGACTACAACCAAATTGTTGCTCCAAATAGAAAATATGATTCTATATTCCGTTTCCCATCAGAAATTCAGAAAAGGTGGAGAAGCATCTTGTAACACCCACAAATACCATTCCCAATGTCATTTAAAAAATCATCATTATTATTATTTCAAGCTCTTATGGACATATGTTTGAGCAAACTCAGGGCGATGGTGAAGGACAGAGAAGCCTGGCGTGCTGCAGTTCATGGGGCTGCAGAGTCGGATACAACTTAGCGACTGAACAACAACATTCTTATTGAGGACAGTACTAAACTTTATAATATGCACAGTCTAATATGAAACAATATCACTTCCCAACAGCTTCTTCCTTTTCATTCTAGTTATTCTCCTTGGGGTCACAACAGTATTCCAAAGGGTTTTTGTTTCTCATTTTTAATGAAAAAGAAAACATGCTTAATGTTTCTTTTCTTTTTTTAATGATGAGAATTCTGAGACCTGATCAGAAAGGTTGAGACTTGTCTGAAGACTCCTGCTATCTTCAGTATTAGAAATAGATGGTCTAAGTTGGAATCTGACGTTCTTGCATGCATGCGTGCAAAATAAGTCACTTCAGCTACGTCAGACTCTTTGTGACTCTTTGGACTGTAGCCCACCAGGCTACTCTGTCCGTGGGATTCTCCAGGCAAGAATACTGGAGTGGGTTGCCATGCCCTCTTCCAGGGGATCTTCCTGACCCAGGGATCGATCCCACTTCTTTTATGTCTCCTACATTGGCAGATGAACTCTTTACCACTAGATCCACCTGGGAAGCCCATATTATACATACAAGCCCGTGTTATTTTCTCCTTTGATACCCTTTCACGCATATGTGTGTCTACATATATACATGTTGCAGAGTCATTCAGTTCAGTCACTCAGTCGTGTCTGACTCTTTGCGACCCCATGAATTGCAGCATGCCAGGCCTCCCTGTCCATCACCAATTCCCAGAGTTCACCCAAACTCATGTCCATCGAGTCAGTGATGCCATCCAGCCATCTCATCCTCTGTTGTCCCCTTCTCCTCCTGACCCCAATCCCTCCCAGCATCAGAGTCTTTTCCAATGAGTCAACTCTTCACATGAGGTGGCCAAAGTATTGGAGTTTCAGCTTTAGCATCAGTCCTTCCAGTGAACACCCAGGACTGATCTCCTTTAGAATGGACTGGTTGGATCTCCTTGCAGTCCAAGGGACTCTCAAGAGTCTTCTCCAACACCACAGTTTAAAAGCATCAATTCTTTGGCACTCAGCTTTCTTCACAGTCCAACTCTCACATCCATACATGACCACTGGAAAAACCATAGCCTTGACTAAATGGACCTTTGTTGGCAAAATAATGTCTCTGCTTTAAATATGCTATCTAGGTTAAGGGTCCAATTAAAAATATATATTCAAAAATGTTTCCATGACTTCAAAAAGTGTGAAAACTCCTAGTTTAGATGAGATGACGAGAATACATTGAAGTTATGATTGTAGAATCTTCCCACAAATGGAAAGGACACTTAAGAGAAGGTTCATTAAGTCCTCTAGCTTCAGGCTCTTCTGCCCCCAAAACCACCTGGATGAATCATCACTAAACTTTCTATATGTGAGTAGGGTGTTTCCCCCATTACAGGGGTCCACAGAGTGTTTCTGACTTGACTGCCACAGTCTGGACAGGTATTGTGACGGATACTGCATTAAATGCATTGAGTATAATATCTCAGTGCAACGCCAAGTTACACACGCTTAGAGATATTTTGCTTGTTTTGACACTGTTTTACAGAGTTAACATTTATTGAGTGTGGACTGTGTTAGGGGTCGGGCGTTTCACGGCAACCCTAGTTTCCTTAGTTTTTGCTAAGAAGAATCTGAGACTAAACAACTTGACCGAAGTCACGTTGCCAGCAAGTTGCCTCGGCTGGTACTTGAACCTGGGTCTGTCTGACCCCAGACTCTAGTAAGCTCTCTGCCCCTGGTGCTCTGCCATCATCTCACCCGGAAAAGGTGCTGCAGTGTCTCAGTGGATTTGCCCACACTCTGCAAGCCTGAACAGACTCGATCCTGTGGTTTAATGTCTTCACAGGGATGCTGAGGGCAAAGGAGGGGCTCTTGTTTTCAAAACAAATGACTTTGGCATTCATGAGAAAAGGAGGCCTAGGCAATCGCCAGCTCCTTGCTCATGTGTTGACGCTGCTGCTTTGCTTCCCTGGCCTGTGGCTGCTCATTAAACCGCTCCCTCCCCGTGTTGCTGGAGAAAGGAAAAGAAAACTTCAGAGATGCAGCGACTCCCAAAGCACTGTTGTTAGTCGAGCTTCTAGCACTGACTTTTCAAGATCTGAAAAATAGTGGTGGCATTCATACCGCCCTCGCTCCCACCAGGATCTCAGCCCAGCTGACTTCCAAGCACAGAAATGTTAATGGGCCCAGGGAGCCGCGTGGGGAGGGCTGCCTCCTTCCCAGAAATTCAGGCTAAGCCGGTTATCAGCCCAGAGGAGCGCCCACCTTTATTTCTTATTTATGTGGAGTTGTGGAATATGGAGAGGGCCCCCAGACTTCACAGAGGTGAGCAGGGGCCCGAGGGTTCCCTGAACAGGCTCTGGGCATGTGATAAGGGCTTGATTGCCACTGTGTCTCCAGGGTCACCGAGACCAGCCATGGAGCATAGCCTATGGCGCTTCATTACTGTCAAGAGTTTAGAGGCCCTGAGGTTTTTTTTTTTTTTTTTTTTTTTACTCTCCCCTCTTGTCCTATTTACAAATAAGGACAAGCAGGAGAAGGGAAGGGACTTCATTACTGCCACAGAATCACAGTACCAGTGGTCCCCCTCCAGACAGCCCACATCTGGGAACGGCACTCGTTTGTTGACACTGCTTTGTTGTAAATGTCTTTGATGTATGGACAAGGGCCATGACTTATCGTGGTTTTGTTTTGGTATGAGATCGCCCCCTTGATATTGGTAATAGCTTTTAAAAAAAGTATTTATTTGGCTGCGCTGGGTCTTTTCATGTCATATGGGATCTTTAGTTGCAGCACACAAATTTAGTTGCGGCGTGTGGGACCTAGTTTCCTCACCAGGGGTTGAACCGAGGACTCCTGCACTGGGGATGCAGAGTCTTAGCCACTGGACCACCAGGGAAGTCCCAACAGTTTGTTAAGTGACTCATTGCTGTCATTTCTCAAAATTTCAGTTTCGTTCTTTTCTAATGAATTTAATCCTGTTTCTCACTCCCAAGTACAAAATGCCCTGGAGTGTATTTCTTGTCTTACCCTTCTGCCTCTTCTTCCATTATTTAAATATATTTATATTTATATGTATATTTATATATTGTGATACCTTACATGAGACGCTCTGAACATAGTTTTAAGTGAACAATACTGTATTCTTATCTAGAGGCACAGTGTTGCACAGACCTCTAAAACATGTTCATCTTCCATAACTGAAATTTTATATCCATTGATTAGCTGTCCTCTCTTTTCACTTCCCCCAGTCTCAGCCGTTCTGTTTTTTGCTTTGATATGTTTGCCTCTCTTAGATAGCTCGTATCAGGGGACTCATGCAGAATTTGTGCTTCTGCGAACGACTTGTTTTACTTAGCATAATGTCTTTAAGTTTCATTCCTATTGTCACATCCTGCAAGATCGCCTTCTTTTTCAAGACTGCGTAATAGTCCATTGTAGAACCGTACTACATTTAAAAAATACATTCATCCTTCAATGGGCGTTTAGACCATCTCCACATCTGAGCTACTGTGAATGATGCCATGGTGGACACAGGGTTAATAGCTCTTTGAGATCCAGATTTGAATCTTCTGTTCTTTCCTTACCGCCTTTTCTTCTCCTAAGTCTCCATCTCTCCCTCTATAGAATGAACATCCAAAGTGTTAGAATCATGGATCTGTTGTATTAAGGAGCCTCAGATTCCAAGGGCATTTACTTATTTCTTCAGGCGTTTATTGCTGTCAGTTGTTCTGTGTTCAATCTCCCTCCTGTACCTTTTTTGAACCTTAATGAGATATCTGGCAACGGTCTTGGTTTCCCCTTAGTTATTAAAATTAGCCCAGTTCATCTGATTTTAATTTTAACTTTACATCTGATTCAAATATCTTTCTCCCCATCACAGGTTAGACTTAAAACTCAGGGAGCTTAGAGGAGAGGGGATTGGGAGCCTCTCCTTCCCCTCCTTCCCATTTCCTCCTGTGATAAGTTTGGCACATATGCCCTGGTGGGCCAATCGGAGGGTGAAAGTGAAAGTGTCAGTTGCTCAGTCATGTCCGACTCCATGAACTGTAGCCCGCCAGGTTCCTCTGTCCATAGGATTCTCCAGGCAAGAATGCTGGAGTGGGTAGCCATACCCTTCTCCAGGGGATCTTCCAGACTCAAGGATCGAACCCAGGTCTCCCACATTGCAGGCGAATTCTTTACCATTTGAGCTACCCGAGAAGTCCATCAGTCGGAGGATGGTTCAAGACAAAAATTCTGTTTTCTTTCGGGGAGAACATGCTGGTCGTCCCTACTGCTCTATAACACCCTCTGTGGCGAGTATCCAAATACTGAACTCATGCAGCAGGCCTCTGTGGGTAATTTGGAGGGCCCCGTGCCCCTGTCTTCCTCCCACCATTGTGGGGGTGCTGGACGTGGAAGCCTTGGTGCTAGATCTGTTGGCCGCCTCTGGGATTAGGCGTCAGCATGATGGCTCAAGCTCAGCTGCATTGTGTGGTACCCGCCTGTCCCAGAGGATGCACGTGTATTTGTGACCAAACAATTGACAGCATATAGGCAACGCCACTGCCTTCTTGTGAGCGCTCCCATTCTCATATGCCCTGCTCAGGTTGGGAGAGGTGAGATCAGGAAGCCGGCTGCCCAAGTAGGCACCTAACCAGGGAACTGATGCTAGACTCACTCCTTTTTAAATTCTTTTAATTGAAGTAGAGTTGATTTACAATAATGTACTTATTTCTGCTGTACAACAAAGTGGCTCAGTTATACACATATGGACATTATTTTTTTATATTCTTTTTCGTTATGGTTTACTCCAGAATATTGAATATAGTTCCCTGTGCAATACAGAAGGACCATGTTGTTTATCCATTCCATATGTAATAATTTGGATCTAATAACTCCAAGCTCTCAGTCCATCCCTCCCCCACCGCCCCTTGGCAACCACAAGTCTGTTGTCTATAAGACTCACTTCCAGATCCCCTGGAGGAGGGCATGGCAACCCACTCCAGTATTCTTGCCTGGAGAATCCCCATGGATAGAGGAACTTAGAGGACTACAAGTCCATAGGGTCACAAAGAGTTGGACACGACTGAAGTGACTTAGCACGTATGCACACTTATCAATACCCAAGAACATTCCCTTCTGGAAGGGAAAGCACCCTCTCCCATCCCCTATAGAACCACTTTTCATTTTGTAATCAAGGCCAAAGATAAACTCGCATTTTTTTCAGACTTGGCAGTCTGGGAAGGACAAGTGTGGTCATGGAGAGTTACTAGCACTCCTGATGGGGAGGATGTATGGTACCAGCTGTTGGCTGTTTCTCTGACAGTCTCTTTAGGCTATGGGGAATTTAGCATCTTGTCCTCAGCTTTGGGCTTTGGTTTCATTTCTGGACCAGTAGGGGAAGGCTCTCTCAGCCATTAACTGGGGTAGCAGGAAGGAAGCGGGGAGGGAAAAGACCCAGCATACTTTTGCCAGGAGAAAAATAACCAGGAAAGAGTAATCCGACTCTTCCCCTCCCCGACTCTTCTCAGGCTCTGGCTGCTCCTGTTCTTGAATTTCATGATGCGCATTGCTGTTATGTTCTAGAGGTTTCAGAGTCCTTTGTCTTGCTCACTGTCACGTCACCAGCAGCCCTGCTGTGTGTTCATTGTGTTCCTGGTGTTAGTTGATACAGTTCAGTTCAGCTCAGTCGCTCAGTCGTGTCCGACCCTTTGCGACCCCATGAATTGCAGCACGCCAGGCCTCCCTGTCCATCACCATCTCCCGGAGTTCACTCAGACTCACGTCCATTGAGTCAGTGATGCCATCCAGCCATCTCATCCTCTGTCGTCCCCTTCTTCTCCTGCCCCCAATCCCTCCCAGCATCAGGGTCTTTTCTAGTGAGTCAGCTCTTCGCATGAGGTGGCCAAAGTACTGGAGTTTCAGCTTTAGCATCATTCCTTCCAAAGAACACCCAGGGCTGATCTCCTTCAGAATGGACTGGTTGGATCTCCTTGCAGTCCAAGGGACTCTCAAGAGTCTTCTCCAACACCACAGTTCAAAAGCATCAATTCTTCGGCGCTCAGCCTTCTTCACAGTCCAACTCTCACATCCCTACATGACCACAGGAAAAACCATAGCCTTGACTAGAGGGACCTTAGTCAGCAAAGTAATATTGCTGCTTTTGAATATGCTATCTAGGTTGGTCATAACTTTTCTTCCAAGGAGTAAGCATCTTTTAATTTCATGGCTGCAGTCACCATCTGCAGTGATTTTGGAGCCCCCCAAAATAAAGTCTGACACTGTTTCCACTGTTTCCCCATCTATTTCCCATGAAGTGATGGGACCGGATGCCATGATCTTTGTTTTCTGAATGTTGAGCTTTAACCAACTTTTTCGCTCTCCTCTTTCACTTTCATCAAGAGGCTTTTTAGCTCCTCTTCCCTTTCTGCCATGAGGGTGGTGTCATCTGTAATGGGGTCCATGTGGGGGGCTTCCACATAGCCAGCTCGCTACGCTGTGCTCCACCTATGTTCTGTATGGGCAGGAAAGACAGGTGTTTGGTGGTGCGAGGCAGGGCAGTGCACCATACCTATTGCCTCTACCTACTGATCTGAATTCAGTTACTTCTGATTTTTTTTAAAGATATTATGAAAACAGACCTCATTGATTTACCAAGGTCAGACAGCTAGTCCGTTGATAAGCCAGGGTTTAAATCCATTCCCAAGTGTGGTCTTCAGTCCCCCACATAGGATCGCTTTGCTGCTGTGAGCTTTTGCTTTGCTGCTGTGGCAAAGATTTATAGTTTGTCTGCTGAGTCTCAGGACAATGGGGATCTCTTAGGCTTGCCTTAACCTCATTGGTGAATGATTGAAAAGATAGGAAGAGCCCTCGTTTGTGAAGTCTTTCTTTGCTTACATTCTTAATAGGACCCTCCTCCCTTTAAATGTTTTCACTGTTACTCCGTTTGTTTATATCTGATAACATCTGTCATCACATGGGTGTCCCCAGGGAGCAGTGTCTAGTGGCTTCCCGTTTCATGTTGTTGTTGCTCAGTAACTAAGTTGTGTCTGACTCTTTGTGACCCCATGGACTGAAGCATGCCAGGCTTTCAGTCTTTCACCATCTCCCGGAGTTTGCTCCAACTCATGTCTATCGAGTCAGTGATGCCATGCAACCATCTCATCCCCTGTCATCCCCTTCTCCTCCTGGGTGGTCCCCAACTCGACTCTGTGGCTCACCATACTCTAGTCCTAAACCCCACATAATGCTTTGTGTGCACATGTATTCTTGGGCTCCCAAGATAGAGACTCCTACATGAGGAAGCTGGATGAAAGCCTGGAAAGGTTATTTTGTTTAAATTCTTTCCTTGAAGTTCCTTTGGTAAGGGAGCCAGACTGGAAATCATACCAGAACAGTTGTGTTTCATAGTTACAATGTAATCGGGAAACTGTAATTCATGGCCATTAAATTGCTTCCTTTGAAGTGTAAGCAAAACCAGAACAACTTTTATGGCCCTTTAACCCGCAGGATTATAGTGCACATGAATTAAAGTCAAGTGTGTTATGAACTCTCCCAGGTACCTTGCCTGGCAGAATTCCATTTTCACCCTAGTGCTCATTACTAGGTTGACCCTCAGTTGAAAACTGGAGGGCAGATATCAGGATCCTGGAAGGGCTTTTCTTCTCTCTCACCTTTGTGTTTATATCAAACAAAACAGAGGACACTTACTATGGATACTCGACTGAAAATGAAAATTGTTCTTTCTCTGTTGGGTCTCTTCAGAAAGGGCAGCTGAAAAGAATTAGTATATACTTAGCACTTTCTAAATGTCAGCACTGTGCTGGCCATTCTACAGGCTTGTTTTTTACGGAAGCCTCACAACAATCCAGTGAAGTGGATGTTAGCATTCCCATTTTACAGATAGGAATGATACAGACTTGTGAAATTGAGTAAGTTCTGGAGGATATCGGTCCTGGGTGTTCTTCGGAGGGAATGATGCTAAAGCTGAAACTCCAGTGCTTTGGCCACCTCATGCGAAGAATTGACTCATTGGAAAAGACTCTGATGCTGGGAGGGATTGGGGGCAGGAGGAGAAGGGGACAACAGAGGATGAGATGGCTGGATGGCATCACCGACTCGATGGACGTGAGTCTGAGTGAACTTCGGGAATTGGTGATGGACAGGGAGGCCTGGCGTGCTGCGATTCATGGGGTCGCAAAGAGTCAGACACGACTGAGCGACTGAACTGAACTGAAGGTCACTCAGCAAGTGGTAGGGTCTGAATTCTGGCCGAGATCTGAACCAAAGTGTGTGCTTTGCCCTCACCCTATGTTACCTCCCAGAACTCATGCCTGATGCCACAGAAAAATCTATAGTACTTCTGGAGCCCCGTATCCTGGGTCCTAATATGACTAGTATAATCAGTTGTACAATAAATCACTGAGATTTACACTATTGTAACTTTTCAAGGGAATTTCATGGGAAAACCATAGAGAGAGAAAGAAAAGCAATAAAATTGTATGTTAGTATTTAATGATACATATGAAATATTTATATTATATATAATAAACATATTTCATGACATCTATATCTGATTTTAAGAGAAGAGATGCTGAAAATAGATATTGTTAGAAAAAATATCATTTTTTTTCATTAAAAATTTCATTGAGAGCTGAGTTAATTTTAAAAGAGGGCGGAATCTTTCAGAATGTGGAATATCAAGTTATGCTTCACTTGTTCTAAGAGGAGGTAACCTGTCAGACATAAAAAAAAAATTTGAACTTAAGTTGTGTGTATTTCTTAGTAATAGATTTTGTCGTCTTTATTTATTGCTAGGAATATTTTCAATATGGACTTCAATTCAGTTCAGTTCAGTCGCTCAGTTGTGTCCAACTCTTTGCGACCCCATGAATTGCAGCACGTCAGGCCTCCCTGTCCATCACCAATTCCCGAAGTTCACTCAGACTCACGTCCATCGAGTCGGTGATGCCATCCAGCCATCTCATCCTCTGTTGTCCCCTTTTCCTCCTGCCCCCAATCCCTCCCAGCATCAGAGTCTTTTCCAATGAGTCAACTCTTCGCATGAGGTGGCCAAAGTACTGGAGTTTCAGCTTTAGCATCAGTCCTTCCAAAGAAATCCCAGGACTGATCTCCTTCAGAACGGACTGGTTGGATCTCCTTGCAGTCCAAGGGACTCTCAAGAGTCTTCTCCAACCCCACAGTTCAGAAGCATCAATTCTTCGGTGCTCAGCCTTCCTCACAGTCCAACTCTCACATCCATACATGACTACTGAAAATATGGACTTAGTCCTAGGCAATTCTGCTCTAATGGCAGAAAGCAAAGAGGAACTAAAGAGGCTCTTGATGAGGGTAAAAGAGGAGAATGAAAAAGCTGGCTTAAAATCCAGCATTCAAAAAACTAAGATCAGGGCATTTAGTCCCATTGCTTCATGGCAGATAGATGGGAAAAAGTGGAAGCAGTGATGGATTTTATTTTCTTGGGCTCCAAAATCACTGTGGATGGTGACTGCAGCCACAAAATTAAAAGATGCTTGCTCTTCGGAAGAAAAGCTATGACAAACCCAGACAGCATATTAAAATGCAGAGACATCACTTTGCCAACAAAGGCCTGTATAGTCAAAGCTGTGGTTTTTCCAGTAGTCATGTATGGATGTGAGAGCTGGACCATAAAGAAGGCTGAGCACTGAAGAATTGATGCTTTTGAATTTTGGTGTTGGAGAAGACTCTTGAGAGTCCCTTGGACAGCAAGGAGATCAAACTAGTCATTCCTAAAGGAAACCAACCCTGAATATTCATTGGAAGGACTGATGTTGAAGCTGAAGCTCCAATACTTTGACCACCTGATGCGAAGAGCTGACCCATTGGAAAAGACACTGGTGTTGGGAAAGATTAAGGGCAAGGAAAGAAGAGGGCAACAGAGGACGAGATGGTTGGATGGCATCACTGACTCAATGAACATGAGTTTGAGTAAACTCCTGGAAACAAGGAAGGACGGGGCCTGGCATGCTGCAGTTAATGGGGTCCCAAAGAGTTGGACGTGGCTTAGGAATTAACAGTAGTTAACAGTTCTGATTAGGTCATTGTAAGTCCCACCACTCCACTAGATGGCGCTGTGGTAACACTGATATGCCTGATGCCCCACCATGGGTTTGAGAACCAGGTGAGCACTCTGTTCTGTTAGGATGTTCCCAAGTCCAAGGAAGTGTGGATTAGCGTTCCATGGGTATAATAGAATTTTTTCACATGTCTGACTCTGGTTCCAGTTCTTTTCCATGTCTTCACTTGGTATATCTTTGTCCTTTTACCATTCTTTCCCTCTAGACCGTCAGCCTTTCTTCCTACACCCTGCCCACCAATCCTCTTTACCCATAACCTTCACTCTTCTCTCCTTTATGAGTCGTATGCATTTTTCTCTTGAGGGTACATCATGCTCTTACACTGTGCGGTGATAGGCGGAGACATTTATGGGCCATGCAGTGGGACCACCTGCTGAGGCTTGCCCTGCAGACTGGGGTCTTTCCTTACACCTGCATGGTCTCCTTGGTGGGCTCAGCTCGCTGCTTCCCCCTACAATGAATTTGGAAAGTGAAAGTGAAGTCGCTCAGTTGCCCGACTCTTTGTGACCTCATAGACTGTAGCCTACCAGGCTCCTCTGTTCATGGGATTTTCCAGGCAATAGTACTGGAGTGGATTGCCATTTCCTTCTCCAGGAGATCTTCCCGACCCAGGGCTCGAACTCGGGTCTCTCGCATTGTAGGCAGACACTTTACCGTCTGAGCCACCAGGGAATTTGGTGCTTTCTCAAAAGTGGTAGGTTTGGCTCTAGGAAATACAATCAGAAGAAGGAAAGGGGCTCTGGCATGGGGTGTAGAGTATTGGAGGCATACAACTTGCTCTTGATCTTCTTGGGCATCATTCAGAACCAGAACTGACAGGGAGCTGCCAGGGCCTCTGTCTAAACCCCTCATTTTGAAGTGAGGAGAGATCAGGAAGATCCTTATCTCCTGAGTAAGCTGCCAGTTCCAAAGAGGGAGAGCCCTGATGTGCAAGGAAGGAAACCATCTGTGAGTGCTGTTTACTGTAGGGTCTGCAGTTCTGAGGATTACTCAAGAGAAGTGACCTCTGTTTGACTATCATTTGTAATTCAAAAGGGGATCATGAAAAATATTTAAACTATTTTCAGTTGTCCCTATCAACTGTTCCTCTTTGCTATGTGAGAGAATTAATGTTTCTGCCTTCACATCCCAGCTTTCCAAAGTCAGAGATCACCAGGTGGGAAACAGGCATGCTTCTCAGATTTAGAGCTTGGTAAGGCTGGTTGATGTAAAAACTTTCCCCTTCAAAGTGTGATGAATTCCTCATATCCTTTGGTGTCTAGGATGAAGCTAGATTCTGTCTCTTCATAGTACCAAGAGCAAGGAGAAACTTTCAAAACACCTACACCCTATGAGGTTGAAGATGGGTTGGCAAGAGGAGGAGGTGCTTATGGGAATCAAGCTTGTAGGTGGGCAAACATGTTTGGACTTGCCTGGCATGTTTTCTCTTCAATGTAATTCATCTTCTGTTGAAGTAAACCTTCCTCACTAGTCAGAAGTCCATTTTCCCAGATGTTGTTTAATTCACACTAACAAATTACAATGAACAACTTAACAATACTTAAATTTAATGTTTAGTAATTAATATTTAATTAATAATAAACAGAATTTATATTTAATAATAATAAAACATAAATGAACAATGTAACAAATTACAGTGAAGTTCAGGTGAACCGGTTGAAAGGCCGTGTTTACAACTGGTCTATAATGACCCTAAGTACGGCTCTTTCTGGTGACCTGAGGAATTAACCTGGCTCCTCTCTTCCATCAGAGGAGCAGGACAGTGGTCCCATTTCATCAGACATGGGTAAAGTAGTGTAAATAAATTTGTTGTTTATTGGTAGATTTTTCCTTGCCACCACAGGACTTTAAAAATTACATGAAGTCTTAGGTGAAATAAGTCAGTCTTTATTTAAGTGATCCAGACTTTCAATCCATTAGCATATTTTTTCAAAGAAATCTTTGATCTTTCTGTTTTCCAGTGCTGAATAAACCAGGGATGAGTTGAACAAATATTCCTTAATGTTGTAGTAAGACACGTTCTCCGCCATCCAGAATCCTGCAGTTTACTAGACAGCAGGAACTCGGTGAATAACCAGTGATCAGCATAAGACCTGTTCTGTGTATTTGAGTTCACTCGATTAGTGAATATTCCAAAATGAAACTCCTTAATGACTGTTTTCTTGCTGTTTAGTTATAAATCATGTCTGACTCTTTTGCAGCCCTGTGGACTGTAGCCCGCCAAGGTCCTCTGTCCATGTGATTTCCCAGGCAAGAACGCTGGACTGGGTTGCCATTTCCTTCTCCAGGGGATCTTCCCAACCCAGGGATCAAAGCCGCATCTCTTGCACTGGCAGGTGGATTCTTTACCCCTGAGCCACCGGGGAAGGGCATTTACTGTTTTGTGTGCAAGTCGCTTCAGTCATGCTCAACTCTTTGCGACCCCATGGACTGTAGCTGCCAGGCTCCTCTGTCCATGGGATTCTCCAGGCAAGGATACTGGAGTGGGTTGCCATTTCCTTCTCCAGGGGATCTTCCCAACCCAGGGATTGAACCCACGTCTCTTGTATCTCCTGCATTGTCAGGCATGTGCCTTACCACTAGCACCACCTAAGAATCCCCGAGGTGACTGTTTTGGTCTCTTGCAAACTAAAGAATGATGATGTAGTTGTGCCTGTGTGGTTGTGGCCAGGGGAGGGGGGAATGGGGAAGAGTCCTTTGACCCCAGCTCTGGCTTAAGGTGGGCCTCCCGGGTGTTGCTGGGAGTAAAGAACCCACCAGCCAGTGCAGGAGAAGTTTGATTGCTGAGTTGGGAAGATCCCCTGGAGGAGGGCATGACAGTCCACTCCACTATTCTTGCCTGGAGAATCCCACGGATAGAGGAACCAGACGGGCTACAGTCCAAAGGATTGCAAGGAGTCAGACACGACTGAAGCCACTCAGCACGCACGCTAGTTTCGAGGGTGTAGAGAAGTTTCCTGTCATCTTCAGTCTTGGGGCGTGATTGATGTGACAGGACATTCTAGAGAGAAATGGAAGGGCGGAGCCTCCTACAGACCACAGCCCCTCCTCCCCGCTGGGAGGGGGCCACAGAGGTAACGTCCCATCTCAGGCCACAGCCCCTCCTCCCCGCTGGGAGGGGGCCACAGAGGTAACGTCCCATCTCAGGCCACAGCCCCTCCTCCCCGCTGGGAGGGGGCCACAGAGGTAACGTCCCATCTCAGGCCACAGCCCCTCCTCCCCGCTGGGAGGGGGGGCCACAGAGGTAACGTCCCATCTCTGGCTTCACATCCTATTTCCTTTTTTCCTTCCATGAGCTCTCTTTCTCCTCTCCTGCTTCCTCTCCTCTCTCCTTCCCACGTCTTCTGGGAAGACTGGAGAAGTTCTGAGGCTTTTATCAGTACACTGCTTTGTGTCAACATCTGGCTGGCTTGAGGGTAAGAAGCAGGGAGGGGCAGAAGACACAAGGTAGCTGTTTGGGAGTATTTGTCTGCAGCCTGGCAGGCTTGAAAAAACAAGCACCGAGATTTATATATCTGATCATTATCAAGAATCTTTATTCTGAGAAGTTAAGCAAGAGAAAGTGTCTTCAGTCAGCCATTATGGAGAGTAAATGGGAGTCGGGAACGGTCACAGCTTATCTCATTTACCTTCTTGACAACCTGGTGAGGGAGGAATAATTCTTCCCATTTTGTGGCTGAGAAGCTAGGATTCAAAACACCAAGAGAAATGGTCCACGCTGTGCCCCGTGCCCAGTAGACGGTTGATAAATGCTAGTTAAATGAAAAACTAAAATAGGTGATAGGGGCTTCCTGGTGGTCCAGTAGTTAAAACTTCATCTTCCAATGCAGGGAGCCCCAGTTCGATCCCTGGTCAGGGAGTTAAGATCCCACATGCCTCATGGCCAAAAAACCAAAACAGAGAACAGAAGCTATAATGTAACAAACTCAGTAAACTTAAAAGAGTAAAGTAAATGATAGGGCTGCGATTTGAAACCAGATTTTATAACTTCAAGTCCAGTCCTTCTGCTTTATTATTCATCTTCCTGGAAGGGACTTGGGTAAGCCTAAAAGATCAGTGGTATCCTGCACTATTTCTTCAACAGTTAGTGTCTGATTTTGAAAGAAGAGGAACACATCAGTTTCATTAACCTTTATCTGTCCTTTACTTTGCATGCATGTGAGCTAAGTCACTTCAGTCATGTCCAACTCTGTGCAATCCTGTGGCCTGTAGCCTGCCAGTATCCTCTGTCTATGGGATTTTCCAAGCAAGAATTCTGGAGTGGGTTTCCATGCCCTTCTCCAGGGGATCTTCCCAACTCAGGGATCGAATCCACATCTCGTACATTGCCTGCATTGGCAGGCAGGCTCTTTACCACTAGTGCCACCTGGGAAGCCCCTCTCTTACTTTAGTTAGTCTGAAATTTTTTTATACAGCCCTAACCTTAACCTCTGGAGAAGGCAATGGCACCCCACTCCAGTGTTCTTGCCTGGAGAATCCCAGGGACAGGGGAGCCTGGTGGGCTGCTGTCTATGGGGTCGCACAGAGTCAGACACGACTGAAGTGACTTAACAGCAGCAGCAGCAACCTTAACCTCTTGGTGGAGGCACCCTTTTGTCATTTATACTGGCACAAGGATCAGTTCTGAAAATATGGATTCTGGGTCCAGACTTCCTGAGTTTAAATCTGCCACTTACTAGCTATGTGACCTTCAGTTCAGTTCAGTCACTCAGTCGTGTCCAGCTCTTTGTGACCCCATGAACTGCAGCACACCAGGCCTCCCTGTCCATCACCAATTCCCGGAGTTCACTCAAACTCATGTCCATGAGTTGGTGATGCCATCCAGCCATCTCATCCTCTGTCGTCCCCTTTTCCTCCTGCTCCCAATCCCTCCCAGCATCAGAGTCTTTTCTTAGGCAAGTCATTTAACCATTAGGTGTCTCAGAATAACCAACTTTAAAATAGAGCTTATAGTAGAAGGTACATCAAGGGATCACTCTGAGGATTGTATGAGTCGATATATGTATAATACTTAACTCCTGGTGTAGAAGAAGTACTATATAAATGTTATTAATATAACTCTATTGTGAATATTACCATCATCCTATTCTTTTTTCTACTTTTGGAAATAAACTTCATGATAGCAGTGTGTCACTATCACATCCCCTTTTTTTAAAAAAAGATACTTTATGAATAAGCTCTGTTATGTTGTTGTTTTACAAATTTCTACATTGCTTTCTCCCTTATCTTTTGTTTTCATATTTAGTTGTTTTTATTGTGGCAAAACATGCCATTTTAACCATCTTTAAACATATATTTCAGTGGCATTAATTACATTCATATTGTTAGGCAATCATTACCACTTTTTATTTCCAAAATATTTTCATCATCTGAAATAAAAACCAAACCCCATTGGGCAGTAATCCCCATTCCCTTCTCCCCAACTCCTAGTAACCTCTGCTGCTGCTGCTGCTGCTAAGTCGCTTCAGTCGTGTCCGACTCTGTGCAACCCCATAGATGGCAGCCCACCAGGCTCCCTGATCCCTGGGATTCTCCAGGCAAGAACACTGGAGTGGGTTGCCATTCCCTTCTCCAGGGAATCTTCCCAAGCCAGGGATCAAACCCAGGTTTCCCACATTGCAGACAGATTCTTTACCGTTCGAACCACCAAGGAAGCTGCTGTGGACGTTGGCATGTTAGTTTGTACTCCTGCTTGTAATTATTTTAGGTATATACCTAGAAGTGGAATTGCCGGATCATACGGCAATTCTAGGTTAATTCTTTGACGAACTGCTGACCTGTTTCCCCAGCAGCTGTATTGCTTTGCATTCCCACTAGCAATGCACAAGGGATCAAGTTTCTCCACATCCTCACCAGTACGCTTCCTTTTTCTTTCCTCTTCTTTCTCCTTCGCTTTTCTTTTTCCCTTCCTCCCGTCTTCTTTCCTCCCTTTCTTCCTTCCCTTTCTCTCTCTCTCTCTCTCTCTCTCTCTCTCTCTCTTACAGTCATCCTAATAAGAATGAAGTCGTGTTTGCATTTTGTTATCTAGTTTGTCATTGTGTTTCTCTCATAGTTCCTTACTAAAATCATGGCTATTAAATAAAATGAAGCTAATTTATCGTAAAAATCAAGCTATATTTCAGATGTGTGTCCCTGGTTAGGTTACTGACTTAGAATTATTTATTCAACAAGAGTCATGTCTTGATAAAACTTATCAAGTTTCAAAACCATGAGCGTTCTAGAGAAGAAAGTTTCGTTGTGCCTTTTTTCCAGGGTTAGTGATCTCCCTACCCTCCCAAAAGGTGGTGATGTTACCTAAGTGGGGCTCTTAGCAGGAAGATGTCTTCTAGTCTTCACTTCTCTTTTGAAGAAACACTGTGAGCCAAGCCTCAGAGGAGCTAAACCTGTGACTGTACATTTTGGAATTCACTTGCTCGCAGGTGTTGGCAGCCCTGGCCTGGGTCCAGCACAGCATTTTCCCTGGAGGAATGCCCCACTCTGGATTTCCTTGTCTACAGACTGTGTTATTGTCCAACCTTTCAGCTGAGATCAGGGAGAGGTTGGTCCGTCTGTTGCCAGAATAGCGCCTACGCGTGACCTCTTGTCTGAGCGCCTGCCAGAGCGCACTGCTATCTCTGCAGGGCAGCTGAGGGCTTGAAGATGCGCTTGACATCAGCTGGGCCCACTCCCATCTCTTCTGATCGCATCCAGACAGTCGGGCCCTGGTCCTCACTGCTCACCTTTGTCCTTCCTCCTGTGTCTGCGCATACTCCCAGCCGCCTTGAGTTGGGTCTTGTTTCCTGGAGCTGTTGGATGCTCTGGCGTTCTGAGGAAGGGCGAGGACTCCTGAGTGTGGGTTGCAGCCCTTGCTCCTACTGCGCTATTTGCATAGCTAAGTGACCTGGGGAGAAGGCAATGGCGACCCACTCCAGTATTCTTGCCTGGAAAATCCCATGGATGGAGGAGCCTGATAGACTGCAGTCCATGGGGTCGCTAAGAGTCGGACATGACTGAGCGACTTCACTTTCACTCTTCACTTTCACTCTTCTCTTTCATGCATTGGAGAAGGACATGGCAACCCACTCCGGTGTTCTTGCCTGGAGAATCCCAGGGACAGAGGAGCCTGGTGGGCTGCCATCTATAGGGTTGCACAGAGTCAGACACAACTGAAGCAACCCAGCAGCAGCAGCAGCAAGGGACCTGGAGACAGTTCCTTACAGCACAGCCTACTCTGCCCCAAGCCCACATCCCAGTTTTTTTCCAGGAAAAACAGTCCTTGCCTTGAGTGATTCATGGCTAAAATCGAATGAAATCACGTGAGATGAAAGTGCACTGTTCAACAAATATGTTAGTTGTTAATGTCTCTCCAAAGCTTCTTGAGGAGAGAAGGAGTCTTTTGTGTCTTACAGCATAAGACGTAACCTCGGTGAACTCCAGCCAAAAGAAAGATGCTCACACTTCTGATTTCATAGGGAAATCAGTTCTCCAGTTCTCCCCTCCCCCAGCCACCACTGAGTGACATTCCCAGTTATATTTGATTAAAATGTTTGCTTCTTGGAAAAAAAGCTATGACAAACCTAGACAGCATATTAAAAAGAAGAGACATCACTTTGCCAACAAATGTCTGTCTAGGCAAAGCTATGGTTTTTCCAGTAGTCATGTACAGATGTGAGAGTTGAGCCATAAAGAAGGATGGCATTAAAGAATTGATGCTTTTGAATTGTGGTGCTGGAGGACTCTTGAGAGTCCCTTGGACAGCAGGGAGATCAAACCAGTCAATCCGAAAGGAAATCAACTCTGAATATTCATTCAAAGGACTAATGTTGAAGCGCCAGGACTTTGGCCACCTGATGCAAAGAGCTGACTCATTGGCAAAGACCCTGATACTGGGAAAGATTGAGGGCAGGAGGAGAAGGAGGCGACAGAGGATGAGATGGTTGGATGGCATCACCAAACTCAATGGACATGAGTTTGAGCAAACTCTAGAAGATAGTGAAGGACAAGGAAGCCTGGCGTGCTGTAGTTCATGGGGTCACAAAGGGTCAGACGTGATTTAGTGACTGAACAAAAACAACAGCACTCGGGTGACGGATTCAGTTTCCCTGAGATGACTTGTAACAAGTCAGTCTTTTTCTTCCTGTTCCTGGTGCTATTCCATTTAAAGGGGGCTCCCCGTATTTAGCATCATTAAATAAGTTCACTAAATGTCTCATTGTGTTGGGCAAGTGTGTCATTTCTTAGATTAAAGTCCATTCCCTGAACTAAGTTCAGAAGCCCCAAGAGCCAGAGCTGACTGCACTCGTGGAAGGACACCCCACATACCCATCTCCCCAAAGCAGACGCCCTGGTTGTCTGTACCAGCTAATGTAGTCTCAGTGCCAATTCATAAATCAGAACTTTTCCGGAATGTAGGTCATGTTAGGGCTTTTGTATCTGGGGCAGACTCCTCCTTCCAAAGCACAGAGGCATGTTGCTGAAGAACAGGAAGGAGCTGGAGGAAGTTGAAACCTGAGACTAATAAGTGGCTCTTTCCTCTCCGCTCTCTCTCCACAACCACAGGCTTTGAGGTTTTTGTGTCTCAGAAAGTGTCCCCTCTTTGGATGGGGATACTGGAAAGCCAGCCAGCCCTTGTTCTGCATGCTATTCTTGATTTTGTTTGGTTCTTGAATCCTGGGTTTGGCTATTTTTAAGCTGGGAAAACCACTAGACCATTCAGGTATGACCTCAATCAAATCCCTTATGATTATACAGTGGAAGTGAGAAAGCGATTTAAGGGACTAGATCTGATAGATAGAGTGCCTGATGAACAATGGACGGAGGTTTGTGACATTGTACAGGAGACAGGGATCAAGACCATCCCCACGGAAAAGAAATGTGAAAAAGCAAAATGGCTGTCTGAAGAGGCCTTACAAATAGCTGTGAAAAAAAGAGAAGCGAAAAGCAAAGGAGAAAAGGAAAGATATAAGCATCTGAATGCAGAGTTCCAAAGAATAGCAAGAAGAGATAAGGAAGCCTTTTTCAGCGATCAATGCAAAGAAATAGAGGAAAAGAACAGAATGGGAAAGACTAGAGATCTCTTCAAGAAAATTAGAGATACCAAGAGAATATTTCATGCAAAGATGGGCTCGATAAAGGACAGAAATGGTATGGACCTAACAGAAGCAGAAGATATTAAGAAGAGGTGGCAAGAATACACAGAAGAACTGTACAAAAAAGATGTTCAGGACCCAGATAATCATGATGGTGTGATCACTCACCTAGAGCCAGACATCCTGGAATGTGAAGTCAGGTGGGCCTTAGAAAGCATCACTACGAACAAAGCTAGTGGAGGTGACGAAATTCTAGTTGAGATATTTCAAATCCTGAAAGATGATGCTGTCAAAGTGCTGCACTCAGTATGCCAGGAAATTTGGAAAACTCAGCAGTGGCCACAGGACTGCAAAAGGTCAGTTTTCATTCCAATCCTGAAGAAAGGAAATGCCAAAGAATGCTCAAACTACCGCACAATTGCACTCATCTCACATGCTAGTAAAGTAATGCTCAAAATTCTCCAAGCCAGGCTTCAGCAATACGTGAACCATAAACTTCCAGATGTTCAAGCTGGTTTTAGAAAAGGCAGAGGAAACAGAGATCAAATTGCAAACATCCGCTGGATCATGGAAAAAGCAAGAGAGTTCCAGAAAAAACATCTATTTCTCCTTTATTGACTATACCAAAGCCTTTGACTGTATGGATCACAATAAACTGTGGAAAATTCTGAAAGAGATGGGAATACCAGACCACCTGACCTGCCTCTTGAGAAACCTGTATGCAGGTCAGGAAGCAACAGTTAGAACTGGACATGGAACAACAGACTGGTTCCAAATAGGAAAAGGAGTGCGTCAAGGCTGTATATTGTGACCCTGCTTATTTAACTTCTATGCAGAGTACATCATGAGAAACGCTGGGCTTGAAGAAGCACAAGCTGGAATCAAGATTGCCGGGAGAAATATCAATAACCTCAGATATACAGATGACACCACCCTTATGGCAGAAAGTGAAGAGGAACTAAAGAGCCTCTTGATGGAAGTGAAAGTGGAGAGTGAAAAAGTTGGCTTAAAGCTCAACGTTCAGAAAACGAAGATCATGGCATCTAGCCCCATCACTCCATGGGAAATAGATGGGGAAACAGTGGAAACAGTGTCAGACTTTATTTTGGGGGGGGCTCCAAAATCACTGCAGATGGTGACTGCAGCCATGAGATTAAAAGACACTTACTCCTTGGAAGAAAAGTTATGAGCAACCTAGATAGCATATTCAAAAGCAGAGACATTACTTTGGTAACAAAGGTCCATCTAGTCAAGGCTGTGGTTTTTCCTGTGGTCATGTATGGATGTGAGAGTTGGACTGTGAAGAAAGCTGAGCGCTGAAGAATTGGTGCTTTTGAACTGTGGTGTTGGAGAAGACTCTTGAGAGTCCCTTGGACTGCAAGGAGATCCAACCAGTCCATTCTGAAGGAGATGAGCCCTGGGATTTCTTTGGAAGGGATGATGCTAAAGCTGAAACTCCAGTACTTTGGCCACCTGATGCAAAGAGTTGACTCATTGGAAAAGACTCTGATGCTGGGAGGGATTGGGGGCAGGAGGAGAAGGGGACGACCGAGGATGAGGTGGCTGGATGGCATCACTGACTCGATGGACGTGAGTCTGAGTGAACTCTGGGAGTTGGTGACGGACAGGGAGGCCTGGTGTGCTGTGATTCACGGGGTCACAAAGAGTTGGACACAACTGAGCGACTGAACTGAACTGACCTTGTATTTTATAAATATCTGTATTATTTTGTATTTGCAGATAGAGGTGTTGTGTCTTCTGACTGTCTGTCAAAATGTATCAGGTATTTATTGAATCCCTACTATGTGCCTAGCACTCTTTCTGACACTGTGAATGCATTAGGTAACTAGATAGACAAGGTCCTACCCTCCCAGGTTTATCTATTTGTTCCATTCTCAGGTTGTTAGGTCACAGTGTTTAAAGTAAAAGAACATACATATCATGAGTTCTAGTCTATACACACCTATAAAAATTACACAGAGACAAGTTCCATTCATTACAACACATCCCTAATCAAAGCCGCCTGGTTGGCGGTTTTGCACTGTTGATCTCAAGGGTCTGGAGGAGTTAAGACCTACTCTGGATGGTTTCGGAGAATGAATGTCACCCCACTCCAGCACTCTTGAATCCCAGGGACAGGGGAGTCTCATGGGCTGCCGTCTATGGGGTCGCACGGAGTCTAACACGACGAAGCAACTTAGCAGCAGCAGCAGCAGCTGGATGGTTTGTCACCAATCAGCGAGCAGGTTTTCACTGAGCATCCTCTGTGTACCTAGCAGCATATAGAGAATCATTTCAGAATACGTCCTGCTACTCGTTAACGCAGTATAATGCCTACGTTCTTTTTAGTCAGACAAGATGGCTTATTTATGTGTGTGTGTGTATGTAAAGTAAAACAAGAACATTTATTAAACATTCATTGCATTGAGCATTGCTAACTGCCAGAAATATATTATGTGTTGGAAAATTAGACACTGGAATGAGTATAATCTTCAGTCCAAAAACTACAGTGTGCAAGAGATAACACTGAAAATTTTTTCCTTAAAGCTGCCCAATTTCTGGCTCAAATTCCTCTTTCCACTGGTGTGGTGGAAAACCGCCTCCCTCTGGAGGTTCTGGGGTCATTCCAGGACCAAGTCGGTAGGGGCTTGGGTCTCCGCCACAGGGCTGGCAGCTCTCTCTCTCTGCTGCTTCCTTGCCACACGGAGGACTTAGGAGTCTCGCTTGAAGTTGCATGTGGCTGTGTTTACCCATTTCCTCCTCCCAGTGAAGTGTGCTGCCAGGATGTTAGCACTACCAAGAATCGTTCAGACCTCCTGGTCCCCCTCAGCCCCCACTACCTCTGCTGAGATTCTGTGCAGAATCTGCTCCCTGGGAGAAAAAGAAAGAGGAGAAAACAAATTACTCCCTCGAAATGTCATCCACAGTTCACATCTGCCTAATCTGTAAAGATTTCTCAAACACGTCGCAATTACCTATTGAATCCTCATAGCGGCTATGAGTTTGTTACTGTTCTCACCATTGTTCAGGTGCATAAAAAGGCTTAGGTTACACACTGTCATTCAAGTGGAAATCTCACAGACAGTAAAGAAGTTGTGGTGATCTTTCTGCAGCATCAGACTTCACAGGCTGCCCTCAGGATTACAAAGCCACCTCAGATGTGTAGTGTTCCTAAGCACAAAAGTTAGTGTAGGAAGTAGACGTCAGAAACATGCCGGTGAATGATATGCTTTGTTTTACTATTTTATTTATTTGTATTTAAAAAAAAAATTTTTTTTGATGTGGATCATTTTTGAAGTCTTTATTGAATTTGTTATAAGATTGCTTCTGTTTTATATTTTTTGGTTTTGTTTTCGGCCATGGGGCATGTGGGGGTCTTGCCTCTCTGACCAGGGATCACTCTTGCACCCCCTGCATTGGAAGGCAAAGTCTTAACCACTGGACCACCAGAAAAGTCCTTTTATTTGTATTTTTTTTAAGGAGTTAATTTTTTTGAAAGTTGAGTTTTACAAACTGTGTCCTTTTTGCGGTATCTTCTTCTCTTAAAAAACTTTTCTATATCTTTCAGTTTATCTCGCTCCATACCACCTAGTGTTGTGATCTGCCTATGGGGCTTCCCTGGTTAGCTAAGTGGTAAAGAAGCTGCCTGCAGTGCAGTAGACCCTGGTTTGATTCCTGGGTCAGGAAGATCCCCTGGAGGAGGGCATGGCTACCCACTCCAGTATTCTTGCCCAGAGAATCCCCATGGACGGAGGAGCCTGGCAGGCTATAGTCCATGTGATCAAAAAGAATCGGACACGACCAAGCGGCTGACAACATACATAACATCCACATGGATGGATAATTAAGGGAAGTGCTTAGTGAATTAAAAATATATGTTCTTAACTAAGGGCATGAAACTTCGTTTATGACTAAAGTCTTCTCTGTTTCTGAAATGAGACCAGAGATGCCTTCTGCCCAAATGTGGAAGACGATCACGGTGGTGAGAAAGGAGCCAGAGCTCTGGGCTATGAGCCCTGGGCTCCCCAGTGTACCAGGAGAAAGTGCCTCTTCAGAGGTTGAGGACAGGGTTCTAACGTTAATCCAAGGTGCCAACCCCGGGAGAGAGCAACCTTCCCACATTGCCTCTGATGAGCCAGCATGTCCACAGCAGGAGTTTAGGAAGAAACCCTGACTACCAGGTGCCTGCTTGTTGTGCATCTTTACCCCAAGGTCCCAGCAGCTCCCTGTCTGCTGACTCCCATGCTTTCAGTTTGTGGAGCCGATTTCTGACTCTTGAAACACACAGGAGACATCTGGGGAAGAGTATAAATGATGATAATCACAGAGTAGTGTCTAAAGTATAGGCTATGAAGCACTTAATAGTGTGGGCAGATTTTCCCTGGATTTAGGATTGGGCTGCAATTTCCACTTTAAAATTGCTACTTACACAACTTGGGAGATACAAGCATAGAGGAAACTGTTCTAACATTTTTGTGTGTGAGGAAAAGAGCAGTCAGAAGAAGGTGAGAGAAAGATGATGAACCAACCAAAATGGACAAGTCCTCTGGATTCCTTTCTATGCTTTCCAACTAACCTATTTTCTAAGCATTTGAAGTGCTTAAATACGTGGGGTTTTCCATTTTGTGTGGTTCTGAATGGAATATCAGACACTGAGTTTCATGTCTGCATTTTTAATTGTGGTAAAATATACATAACATAGACTTTATCATCTTTTAAATTTATTTTTAATTGAAGGATAATTGCTTCACAATATTCTGTTTCTGCCATATATTAACGTGAATCAACTGTAGGCAGATATATGTCCCCTCCCTCTTGAACCTCCCTCCCATCTCCCACCCCACCCTACCCCTCTGGATTGCCACAGAGCTTGGGTTTGAGCTCCCTGCATTATACAGCAAATTTCCACTGGCTGTCTCCTATTTTGCATATGGTAATGTACATTTCCCTGCTGCTCTCTCAATTCGCCCCACCCTCTCCGTCCTCTGCTGTGTCCACAAGTCTGTTCTCAATGTCTGTATCTTCACTGCTGCCCTGCTAAGAAGTTCATCAGCACCATCCTTCTAGATTCCATAGGTATACATTAACTATTTTTAAGCATACAACTCTGTGGCATTAGGTCCACGGTCCACAGTTTGTGGACTTCCCTGTGGCTTAGATGGTAAAGAATCTGCCTGTAGTGTGGAAGACCTGGGTCCAATCCCTGGGTTGGGAGGATCCCCTGGAGTAGGAAATGGCAACTTATTCCAGTATGCTTGCTTGGAGAATCCTGTGGACAGAGGAGCCTGGCGGGCTACAGTCCGTGGGGTCACAAAGAGTCAGACACATCTGAGTGACTAACACTTCCACAGTTTGTGCAACTGGCACTACCATCCACTCCAGAACTTTCTCAGCTTGGCAAACTGAAGCTCTGTATCCATTAAACAGTAGCTCTCCACCTCTCCTTCCCCTAGCCCCCGGCATCCACTAGTCTACTTCCTGCCTTTATGAATTTGACTACTCTAGGTCCCTCATATAAGTGCACTCATAGTGCCTGTTTTTGAACCAAACCTTAAAGTGTGATTGCTTTTTTTCAAGTTTTAGTATTGCTAATGTTTTATAAGTTGTGTATTTGCTTGCATTATTTTCATCCTCTCTGTTGGAGTGCCAGTAGAGTACAGCAACTTAGAACATGGACTCAGGTGCTAACTCACCTAGGTTCCAATCCTGGTTGCCTCCCTAGTGATGCAGCTTTGGGCAAGTGGATGAACCTCTCTGTGCTTCCGACTCTGCAGCTGTCACGTGGGGGTAAAAACTGTGCTCACCTCCTAGGGGTGTAGTGAGGAGAAAACAAGTTAATAAGCATGGGATGCTCCAAACTGTGTCTGGCACATGATAAAGACTCAATGAACGTTGCGTAGCAGGAGCAGCAGGCCTTCTGCGTCCAGTGTGATTAATAATTGGGACTCCTGGGACTTCTCTGGGGGTCCAGTGGTTAAGACTTCGCCATCCAATGCAGGGGTGCAGGTTCAGCCCCTGGTTTGGGAGTTAAGATCCCACATGCCTGAGGACCAAAAATATAAAACAGAAACAATATGGGAACAAATACAATGAAGACTTTAAAACTGGTAAAATGGTCCACATCAAAATAACTCTTAAAAAAACATTATTTGGGATTCCATTTACATTTTGCAATCATGGAGATTGAACCTTGATGGGTTTTACACACTAGAAAGTAGCCGACCCATGACCACTTCAGGCCTCGTGACCACATTCTAGAGCCGTGCTTCTTATGCTCAATGGCTTCCTTTGTTGAAATCTTTTGGAAGAACATGGTGTGACAGCCAGCCTCCAACATGATTCTTGCCTCCAGGTATTCACGTCCTTGTATAGGATTCCCTCCTGCCTTGGACTGGAGTTGGTCTGTGTGACCGATAGAGCATGGTAGAGCTGATGGTATGCTGTTTCTGAGAGTGGGTTATTAAAGACATTGGCTTCTGTTTTGGTCCTTCTCTTTCTTGGGTTTCTCATTAGGGGAGAAGCCTCCTGCTTCCTTGTAGCAGCCTTGTGGAGCCTCTGGCAAGCAGCCAGTAAGCCCCGAGGCCTGCCTATAACCATGTGAGTAGAGTGCTTATGGGAGTGTTTCTCTTTAAGGCCTCGCAGCCTTGGGTACATTTAAGTTGGGCCCTGTCTTGCCGATCACTGAACCCAGGGTAGGCAAGGCCCAAGCGGGGAAGCTGGAAGAAGATGAAAGGAGCCGTAGGAACTGCAGACATACTTTCTTTGCTGGTGGCTGTTGCTGCAGCAAGTCAAACATGCTTTATTCTCTAATGGTTGACTCTGACACAAGCACTGTTTCAGGTATTGCTCATATAGGTATGTGGTAGAACTGATGGTATTGCTTATATAGGTATATGGTAGAACTGAAGGGGTCTCAAAGAGTCAGACACGACTGAGCAACTGAACTATATAGGTATACAGAACAAAGGTGGCTCGTGGCAAAGTGAGTACATCATGACGTGCGTATGCATTGCTATAAATGATCTCAGCTGTTACTTAACCATGCAAAGTCATTGTTTACAGAACGAGGGGTGAGAGCGAGAGGCTGTGGGGCAAGAGAGCATGACCATTGCCATCTTGGCTAATTTCTATCCCTCTACAGGCCCTAAAAGTTGCAGAGGAGTTTTTCAGGAGAAGTGAGAGAGGGCACTTCAGGTAGAAACCTGTCATCATAAATGTTGTGAATTTTATGACAGGCACTAATTATGTAAATAGTCCTAAGAAGTTACAGAATCATAAAGTTAGAAATGATCCAAGTGTTTATATCTCACCACTCCCCAAGAGGCGATTCTGAATAAGTTGAAATGTTTGCAGTCTCAGTAATAGAAAAAGAACTTCAAAGCAGCATGGATTATAAAAGGGATTTGGATGTGTGCTAAGACGCTTCAGTTGTGTCCCACTCTGTGCAACCCCATGGGCTGTAGCCTGCCAGGCTCCTCCGTCCATGGGATTCTCCAGGCAAGAATGTTGGAGTGGGTTGTCATGCCCTCTTCAAAGGGACCTTCCCAACCCGGGGAATGAACCCCACGTCTCTTACGTCAGGCAGGTTCTTTACCACTTGCAGCACCTGGGAAGCCCAAATTCATTCTAATGGGGCCCATTTAGGGCACATATGCAGCCTCCCTTCACACCAGCCACTGTGGCCAGAGGAACAGTATTTGCTGATTGGTTTAAGCTGTGTTATTGCTTCTCCCAAGGGGGCAGGTGTCAGCTGATTGGATTGGGCCAATTGTAAGCTGAGGCTGGAGCCTCTTCCATTATATTTCATGTGGGAAGGGTGGTGGTGGGGATGAAGGGAGTGGATGTTTATCAAGACTTGCTGTCATCTCAGCCTGGATACGTGTCAAGCAGGCAGAGGCCCCACTTGCTCATGGGTGTTTGGGGACCCGTCTCAGGCCAGCCACAGTGCTTGGAATTTTAGCTAATCATCTCTAGTTCATAACAAGAGTCTTTTGAGGTAGGTCAAATTCTGTAACTGAAAAAAGCTGAAACTCAGAGAAAGTGACTCGACCAAGGCTGCACACCTAGCAAATGGCTGAACCAGGAGTGGAACCGGCCACATCTGTTTGCAGACACTGAGCTCTTATCTATTATGTCGTGATGTCCTAGGAGGGAGCTGCTGCCATGTTGGAAGAGTTTTGATTGTTAGGTCTGGTGTGTGAATGGAGATGTGGTTTGGTTGATCTGTTTAATAATGTAAAGCTAAACCTGCCTCCTTGTGAAACTCCTCTGCATTTTATTCCAGTTCTGAGGTCCAGAGCAGTGGTTTTCAGGCCAGCAGGGCATCAGTTCCAGAGATGGTCCTTTAGCATACACAGTTTTGGGAACTCCTACTTTAGAATACGGGCTTCCCAGGTGGCCCTACTGGTAAAGAACCCACCTGTCAATGCAGGAGACATAAGAGACTTGGGTTCAATCCCTTGGTTGGAAGGATCCCCTGGAAGATGGCGTGGCAACCCACTCCAGTATTCTTGCCTGGAGAATCCCTTGGACAGAGGAGCCTGGCAGCCTGCAGTCGATAGGGTTGCAAAGAGACACAACTAAAGCAACTTAGCACACATGCCTGCACTTTAGAACGTAACCAACTTCTTCTCTCTTCCATGTCACAAATCTTGAAATATTTAAGACTGTTTCATCTCCTAGGGCCATTTGCCTCTTCAGGTTCTTGTGTTGTGCTTCACAGTTGAGATTTCAGAATCAGAAAGACTGTGTTCAAACCCTCCTCTCTGTTGTTTATAAGTCATATAGTTCAGGGAAGTTTCTTATTATCCCTAAGCCTTAGTTTCCTTATTTGTAAAAAGGGAATAATTAGCCTATATTTAAAAAAAAAAAAATTGTTGCAAGGAAAAAGTTTAAAAAGCATGTGGCATTTCTTAGCAAGATGCTGGCATGCAGAAAGGGTTCAATGGATATTATTAGCTGTTGATAATAATTAAAGTCCCCTGCTCCTCTAGCTCTTTTTAAAATTGTATTTTCAAGATCTCTTTTACCCCTCGTTTTTGGTGCACTTTAATTTTCCTCTTAAAATGCGATTCCCCTGCATTTTCTTTAGAAAGTGGGTAGTGGTATGGGGTGGGTAGATGTTAGCACACAACTCTAGGCATCTGACCATGTCAGCAAACGGTAGGACTGTAACTTCCTGTGGTCTGAGTGTGCCATTTCTCTGCATGCAAATATCCTCTAGATATTTAATATCTGGGAATTTCCCATCCTTGCGTAAGTTCTCTTCTCTTGGGAAATTTATCAGTGGACAATTACAGAAATTTCTGGATTATTGAAGATTTTCTGGACATGCTTCGGCTTATTTTCAGGCCTAAGCTTTGTTTGGAGGCATAGTATGAGAGGTTCATCGTCAACGTAGGTTGTTTCCAAGGCCACTGTGATCTGCTTTCTCTGGTGTAGATCTGTCAGCATTTTCCTCTGCAGCAGCCGTGATGACTGACTTTAAGGGAGATATCCTCTCCAGCAGAGTGCATTGCCATTTACGTAAAATGCAAGTGTGTTTGTTTAGTTCTATTTATTTTTATTTCTTGATCCTCAAATGCATGTTTACTCGATTTGTCCATGTGAATGGGTTTTCTGTGAAGCGCCTGTCAGACAAGAGCCTGACTGTTGAGCCCTGATGGGGAGCGTGCCCAGCTGGCCCTCGCTGAGGCCTGCGGGCGCAGGTGGCTCTTCACACTGAGGAGATGGGAGTGGAGCGTCCTGCTTCGATGGTGGGCCATTCGGGGCAGTAAAGCCTTCACTGAAGACCGTGAAAGTGCCGGGAGGCTACCAGTTTCAGTCAGCTAACTGGGGCCTTTACAACTGGCCTTAAAACTTCTTGTGATTTTGTTCATGGTCTCATAATATATGAAAGCAGCTGGGCTGACTCAGGGCTGTGTGGGTAGTCTGTCCTCCTTGGCCCAGATGCGGGAGTAACAGTCCAGAGTCATGTAGCACAAATGTGTTCCAAGGCACTGTCTTTGATTCGAATGTTAGGAAACCGGTACTTACAGAAATAAAAATTCCCAACACCAGCTTCCCTCGGGCTTCCCTGGTGGCTCAGATAGTGAAGAATCTGCCTGCAGTGCAGGAGACCCGGGTCGTGATCCCTGGGTTGGGAAGATCCCCTGGAGAAGGGAACGGCTACCCACTCCAGTATTCTGGCCTGGAGAATTCCATGGACAGAGGAGCCTGACGGGCTACAGTCCATGGAGTTGCCAAGAGCTGGACGCAACTGAACAACTAACACTTTCCCTTTTTTTCACCAGCTTCCCTTAGCTTCCCTTATTCTAACAACCAGAAGAGAAAAACTGTTGAGAGAGACATTTCAAAAAATGTTTTAACAGACTGTTAATCATTCCCAAATCCAATTTCATGTCTCCTTCCCCAGTTCCTTGAAGAAATGAAATGAAAAACAGATTAACGTATTTGAACTGAGGTGAAAAAACAAAACAAAATCAGACATTGGTGGTCTGAAATTTAGTGTTTCAGTGACTGCCAGAGGAACATGTTCCCTTGTTCAGGGTCACTGATACATTCTTTAAAACTTATTTTTAGTAAGGATCATACTGTGAGCGAGGTATTGCTCTCAGCAGTAGCCCTTCAAAGGTTTATTTCTGAGAACTCTGCAGTCTAGTGCACCGGTCGCCTTAGGAACAGGTCGTTTGCTTCAGTGGAGGCAGGTGCCACGTGGAGTGGGAGCAGGAAGGGGCTCTGAATCCAAAAGGACTGGGGAAAGTTTTGGAAAGAAGAGAGAACTAGTGCAGGGCTTTAAGGATAGATAGTTTTCCAGGCAGAAGGAATAGGATATACAGACATTTTTAGATGTGAGAGAACATGACATATTCAAAGATTTAATTAAATAGATTAATATTACCAGAGATTAAAATATGAGGGGGGAGTGACTAGAAATTAGGTTAGACAGATGGGGAAGAGCCAAATGTTAAAAGCTCCGAATGCCATGCGCAGGAGTTAAAATCTTTATCTCAGTGGTAATGGGAGCTACTGAATAATTTTGCATAGAGGACTATAGATCACTGTGTTTGCAATGTAGAGCTTGGAAGGGGAGGGCTTAGAAGTAAGAAGATCATTGGTGCAGGCTGGATGATGTTGACCTAAGTTGGTGCAAAGGTCATGGAGATAGGAACAAATGGCCAGTTTGGAGATATGAAGTGGATTGGACAGACTCAGGATATGATTGGATGTGAGACATAGGACATGCTGGTCCTTGCAGACTGGTTTGCACGAGTGGGTAATGGAGCAGGGGGGTATTATTAGATAGAAAATAAAGAAAGCGGAACAGGAAATTAAGAAAAAAGAACAGGAATGAAGTAGAAGGTAATGGGTTCACTTTTATGCATTGATATCTTTGAGGTGCTTGTTGGACAAATAGAATTGTCTATCAGTTGTTTACTGATAGCTGTGTATTTGAAGTTTAGGAGAGAGGTGTAGGTTTGAGAGTTATCAGGATATAGAAAATAGTTGGAATACAAGCATAAATGACAATTCTCAGGCAAAATGTGTAGAGCGGGAAGAGGAGGGCCAAGGGAGAAGGACCTAAGGAGTCCCGATACTAAGGGGGATGTGAAAATACATTCCTACAAAGGAGACCAAAAAGGGTCAGCAAGAGAGGGGTAAGAGACCCGGGATAGAGAGATGCTACAAAATCCAAAGGAGGAGGGAATGCCCTTTCGGCAGGTGAGTACGCCAGACATTGTGGAAAGATTAAGATGGGGACCAAGAAGTAGCCTGGAAACTCGAGTTATGCAGGAGCATAGGCTGTGCAGGTTCAGTGGATTTGAGAGGGCAGCTGTCAGGCTGCAGAGCAGCGCGGGTTAAGTGGGAAAGTAGAAAGTGATATGTGGAGAACATTCTCTTAAGAATTTTGGATGCGTAAGGAAGGAGAGAGAAATACACTACACCCATTCTCAACGAGGTCAAGGGAGATTATTTTTTGCATTTTTAAATGAGAGAAATTTAAACATGTTTATATGCTGAGAGAAAGGCAATATGGAGGGGGAGTCTTAAGAATCTGGGAAGAGAGGACAGTCAACCCAACAGGTTCTAGAATAGTGTTTCTGAAAGTCTTGTTTGGAGGCAACAGCATCAATATCACCTGAAACTTTTTTAGAAAAGTAAATTTTCAGCCCCTATTGAATCAGAAACTCTGGGTTTGCGGCCCAGCAGCCAGAGTTTTAACAAGCCCTCCAGGTGATTCTGATACACCCTCAAGTCTGAGAACTCCTAGAGGGAAGGGCTTCCCTGGTGGCTTAGGTGGTAAAGAATCTGCCTGCAATGTGGGAGACCTGGGTTGGATCCCTGGATTGGGAAGATCCTCTGAAGAAGGGAATGACTACCCACTCCAGTATTCTGACCTGGAGAATTCCATGGACTGTATAGTCCACAGGGTCACAAAGAGTCGGACACGACTGAGTGGCTTTCACTTTTCAAAGGGAAGGGAGAGGGGTGAGATTGAGAGCCCAGGTGGGTACACACACCTTACACAGGAAGGGAAACATCTCTGTAGGGTTCAAGTGCAAATAGATTCTTGGTAAATGGTTGTGAAGTTGCTTCTGATTGAATAATTTTTCTTTTAGAAATAGAAAGTAGCTTTGTCTATGAAAGATTCCACGAAAAGAGTAGGCTTAATTGAGTCTATCCTAATGTAATACCCATTTAAGTTTTGAAAGTGTTGCCTTATAGTTGAATTATAATGTGATTAATCTGAAGCTAAAATATAACTCTGTTCTTTCTCTCGTTGGATCTTTCTCCTGGCCATTTTTCACAGGAGCAAGCTGTTTTGCTTATTGGTTTCTAATTCCTTCCAACCCGAACTGTCCCTATCACACCATGTGTTTGGAAACTATGTCTTTAGGTGTTTTGGGTTTTTGTTTGTGATTTCAATGGGGCTTTTACAATATTGTCTTAGTCATTGGATACTCTGGGAGATTGCTGAGATCACATCACTCAGAACCAAAATAAAGATGAAAACAAGTAAGGATCCATCATATCAATAAGAGATTGACAGATGTTACTAATAGCTTCTTATTAACATTCTCACATGGAAGGTTTGAAATGATCAAGAGAAAAGCAGGACATATATCTTAAAAAGAAAAGCCAAACAATTAAAAAAATCTGAGTGTCTGGTCAAGGGTCCAGGTGGCCCATATAGGCTGAACTTTTGATCTCATGAAAAGGTGGTTGCCATTTCATCTTATGACTTCAATATAATGAAGGACTTTGACAAAGAAGCATCATTTTGACATGCCCAATTCTTATTAAAAAATAATGAAAGTGAAAGTGAAGTCGTGTCTGACTCTTTGCGATCCCATGGCCATGGGATTCTCCAGGCAGGAATACTGGAGTGGGTTGCCATTTCCTTCTCTAGAGGATCTTCCCGACACAGAGATCGAACCCAGGTCTCCCGCACTGCAGGCAGACTCTTTACTGTCTGAGCCATCAGGGGCTTTCAATCTGCTGTAATAGCCATTAATTTTCTTTTGCTATTACCTTTTGAAGAATGCATTTATATTACTTCTAATCTAGGCACAGAATCCCTTAAGGGTGAGAATTTGAAAAGTTACAACTGAAAATTATGTCCTGAAGGCCATGGCAAAATAAGGAAGGGGAGAGATGTTATGTCTATTATTAATAGATCTTCATTGCTGAGTGTTCTCATCTGGTAGCAGGGGAGCAGGGTCATGTTGGGGCATCATGTACCATCATGCAGAGCACCAGCACTTTAGAAATTGTTGTAAGAAACACCTGACCACGTCCCTCATGGTGTGACTACAAAAAGGGAATTCCTACTTCTGAATGGAATACAACACTCCTCAAAGCAAGTCTAGTGTGATTTTTTTTTTAATCTTTGTCTGATTTTTTTGCTCATCCTATGGAATAAATTTTCTTAATATTATAAAAATAATTGGTATAGACTGTGCACATTTTCCCATAGTACCTGAATTATTAATAAATATGAAGTAAGTGGGCTTAAATGTGTGTGTGTGTGTGTGTGTTGCTCAGTTGTGTCTGACTCTGTGACCCCACGGGGTGTAGCCCACCAGGCTCCTCCATCCATGGGATTTTCCAGGTAAGAATACTGGAGTGAGTTTCCATTTCCTCATCCAGGGGATCTTCCCAACCCAGGGATCAAACCTGGGTCTCCTCCATTGCCCGCAGATTCTTTACCATCTGAGCCACCAGGGAAGCTCAAGTGGACTTTGGAGACAGTTAATTTTTAAAACTCTGTTACATTGAGATTTCTTTGGTACAGTATTTAACTTATTATACTTTTATTGTAATGTCAGGTCAACCTTCAGAGTGGTATTTTGATTGTTTCATATTTGATCAGAAACTGAGAAAATAAATGCCACTTTTATTTAAATCTAAGTGTAATCCTGTCATAACAGTAATTAAACCCCCCACTGCTTTCAACGATGGTAATTCAGTATTACCAAAAACATTTTAAAGGAGAATATGTGTGGATTAGGAGAAAGTCACAGCTCTACAGACCTCCTGTAAAGAAGACACCACAGCGCTTAGAGCCCCTGCAAGTATGAATTGTGCCCCAAATCCCTTGAGGCAGGACCTAGAGTCTTCTACCCAAGCCTGCCTCCAAGACATGTGCATAGAAGCAAGAGTTCTTTTGAGTGAGAGGGAAAAAGTGAAAAAAGAAAAATAATATCAAAATCTTCCTTTATGCAACAAGTTCTATGTGATCATTTTCCAAGTTAAAGGACCCTTCCTTACTTTAAATCTAACCATAAACAATGTTATTGGAGCCAGAACTTACACATGCTTTTAATATTAACACTAAAGGATCTTGCTTAGAAATGTCTGGCTTTTCTGTTTCTTTCTTTGCTTTTGTTATGGCAGGTTAGATTGAGCTTTTTCTTTCAGATCTGAAAGTCTTATTTTTTATTTTTTTTTTGCTCAGTACCTTGAACATTTGTGTTTATAAATGTTTGGCTTCTGACAGCTGTTTTGGGTTCAACTGTGTAAGGGACCCCTTAAATTTGAACCGCTTTGCAAGTGTTTATTCCCTTGAAACATTTCTAATGTAAATGTATATATATAGAAAAAGGATTTTGAAAGGTTCTTCATAGTTAGGTTTAATCTGTCCTGACAGGCCAGCAATTTTGATTTCTTACAGTGATTATGCCCTGGTTGTTTGTCCAGCCTGGGCTCCCAGAGTGCTCCTAGGTACTTAGTTGACCAAAGGACATACAGTGGCAGCCCTAGTTACTCATGGTTTGGCCTCTCAAAGGGGGCAGAGCCTCTGGACACGGGCCTGGCCCCATAGGCATCCTACCAGTACTTGGTATGCTGTTGCTACTGCCCATCATAGAATCTCACCGTTTATTTGGCTGTGTGTTCATTCTATATTCAAAGGTTTATCAAGTACCTGCTGTAAACCAGGTTTTCCAAATGTCAGACATAGAAGTCTGAGTCAGACAGACAAGGTTCCTATCATCTTAGAGCTAAAATTGTAGCATAAACACTATAGGATGGTTCAGATTAGAGGTTGGCTGATTTTTCTATAAAGAATCAGGCAGTAAATAAATATTTTAGGCTTTCTGGTCTTGGTTATAACTATTCTACTCTGTCCTTGAACACAAAAGCTGCCATAGACAATATGTAAGTGAATGGGCAGGGCTGAGTATCAATAAAACTTTATTTACAAAACAGGTAACTGGCGTATCAGATAACGGCAGCAATTCAGTGGGGCAACATCCATAACACAGTCTGTACTAGGGTTCTGCCTTCCAGACTGGAAGGCATTGCTCCAGCCAGCATCCAGCAGCCATAGAGTAGGTGTATCTCTCACCTTTTGCTGATTGTTGCAGAATTACTGACTGCTGCGTTTGTCATGTTCTTGAAACTGTTTTCTCTGCCTTGGATTTAATAGGTTTTCCTAGAGTCTTCAGTTAGGAAGTATCACCCTGATTTGCTCTACATGTCATATGTGTGTGATAAGCAGGAAGGAAATAGGCAAACTCAGGTCCAGACACTGAACTTGGAAGGAAGCATTTAATTCTGGCTCTCTTTCCAGCTTGGTAGTGAATGATTCTTTGTGACACTATGGACTGTAGTCCGCAAGGCTCTTCTGTCCATGGGATTTCCTAGGCAAGGATACTGGAGTGGGTTGCCATGCCCTTCTCCAGGGGATCTTCCTCACCCAGCCACAGACATCCCTCCCTTGGGAGCACTTCCATTTACTCTGTGCGTAACCTTTCAGCTGATGCCTGGCACTGTGGAGGAAACAGAACTCAGATTTTCCCCTCAGGGAGTACACAATCAGAGGTCAAAGAGATGAAGTAAATTCATACCTTCTTTTCCCAATGTGTTTGACCACCTATCACATCCATGCAAGGAAGGCGAAAAGACCAAGACATAGACCTTGTCCTAGAGGAGTTCACAGTAGAGTAACCAGAAAGTAATGCACAGCAAAATGCAGTCAAATGATTCAACCCAAGATAGAAACCACACTGCTTTGGTTGCTGAGTTCTCTTTCCTCTACGTGATTCTGAAGGCTGCCCAGAGTGCCGTATATACTCATGGGTGAGGCATGTTACAGTATCGTCTCCATTTATAGATGGAGTGACTGAGGTGCAGAGAGCCCAACCCCACAGCTGGTGAGCATCAGGGCCAGCATATGAGCTCATGCTTCTTCCAACCTCCAGACCCTGAAAGGTAATTCTGCTCTTTAGAAGAACATATGCTGATGTGTTACATCCGGAGAATGAACTTTCTTTTTGACCACCCCCCCCACCCCAAAAGAGTCTTGTAACAGTGTTTTTGATTTTTAGCAAAAATATGACTACCCCCTGGATAGTGAACACTGAATTAGAGGCAATCTGGCGGCCAGGCCCTGGATCAGGGCCACAGATGTGTTGTTTGGCCAACACAGGTTTGTTTGTTTTTTTTTTTTAAGACATCTGAATTTGGACACTGTTAGTTTCCTAGGGCTGTAAAGCAAAATACGAAAACAAAGTACCACAAACTGAATGGCTTACAACAACAGAAGTTGATTCTGTCACAGTCCTGAAGAATAGAAGTCTGAAATCACTGTGTCAGCAGGGGTAGCTCCTTCTAAGGGTTCTGAGTGTGAGCCTGTCCCATTCCTCTGCCTTGGTGATAGCAGACCATCCTTGGTGCTTCTTGGCTAGGAGCTGCATTCACCGAACCTCTGCCTCTGTCTGCACATGGAGCTTTCTGTGCATCCCTCTTCATACAGCCTTCTGACAAGGTCCACCATTTGCATTGGATTAGGGGCCCCTCGACTATGTGATCTCATGTTAACTAAATCACCCACAGTGGCATGTATCCAAAGAAAGCGCATTCTGAGGTCCTGGTGGTTGGTCCAGTGTCCAGCAAGTCTTTTTTTTGATGAGAACATAATTCCACCCCTAACAGATACTTTTAGATAGGACAGAACTTCCCTGTTCACCCCCACTTTACTCTCCTTCATCTCCTCTAGAACAGATTCACAGACCTCTGTTGCTTCTGGCCTCCTTGGGCATTTGATTTGACTGGTTCTGCCCTCAAGGTCTTTCTGTTTGGTGGTGTGGTGGTGGTTCCAGAGAAGGGCTGGATGCCAGACCTTTAGTCATCTAGATTTCCTTCACTAGGAAGCTAGGTTTATTCTTTCACTAACGACTGTTGTTGCTGTCCTCTCATGGAGCAGAAAGCCACATTTCAGAACAAGGAGGTCTGGATTCTTACAATAGCCATATACTTTTTATAAAAAATTGAGGTATACTTGATTTACAGTGTTGTGCCAATCTCTGCTAGACAGCAAAATGACTCAGTTTTACACAAATATATGTTGTTTTTTGAAGTATTCTTTTCCATTATGGTTTATCTCAGGAGATTGGATATAGTTCCCTATCTCCATAGTAGGACCTTGTGATTTATCCATTCTAAACGTAATAGTTTGCTTCTTGCGCAAATTCCCAGTCCATCCCTCTCCCCACATCTCCTCTTTGGTGACTGTAAGCCTGATGTCTGTGTGTCTAGTCTGTTTTACAGATAGGTTCAGTTGTGCCGTAATTTAGATTCCACATATAAGTGATATCATATGGTATTTTCTTTCTTTTTCTGGCTTAACTTCACTTAGTGTGATACTCTCTATGCATCTACGTTGCTGCAAATGGCATCACTTTGTTCTTTTTTGTAATGGCTGAGCCGTAGTCCAGTGGGCACCTGTACCACATCCTCTTTATCTGTTCTTCCATCAACGGACATTTAGGTTGCTTCCGTGTTTTGGCTTACAGTGAGTGAAAGTCGCTCAGTCGTGTCCAACTCTTTGCAACCCCATGGACTGTAGCCTGCCAAGCTCCTCTGTCCATGGACTTCTCTAGGCCAGAATACTGGAATGGGTAAGCCATTCCCTTCTCCAGGGGATCTTCCCATCCTAGGGAGTGAACCCAGGTCTCCTGCATTGCAGGCGGATTCTTTATCATGTGAGCCACCAGGAAAGCCTGGTTTACAGTAGCCAGATACTTTAAAGATACATACCCACTCTGAGAGGGATGGGTACTTCATACTAGACTGTACTGCCCTGAATTTGTAGGCCCTCTCCTAGGTGTTGCCCGGAGAGAATTCTTAACGTGGTAGAAAGAGCTTTGCAGTATGGATCACCATCATTTGGTTTAGCAGAAGTCAGAGCTGACAGGAGGAAATGGGAGAGGAGACTGGGCCGCAGGAGCACAGGGGTGGTGTGGGGAACAGCGCTGATGAGACACAAGGCTCTTGGAGGGTAAGGCCACACTGAGCTCCCCACAAGGCTTGTGGTAGACTAGCCATGCTCTGAAAGGCTGGACGTGCCCTACCCTGGGGGATTCAGACTTTTGAAACAGTTCTCCCTTCCTTCCCCCACACTTAAACATTTTTCCAGTAAAAATGATTCCTACTCACTCATGGAATAGAATGCCACACTCCATAAAAGGGCTCTTTAATTTTGAAAGACAAAGAATACCTGTAGGATCAAATCAACTCCGTAAGTGATTAAAATGATGAATGGTAACTGTTGTACTTATTTTTTTATAGGAACACGTAGGTGACTTTTAGTTTATTGCAATTCTGGTTCTGCTAACTTTTAATTTGCCGGCACACATTAGGCAAACTTTTCTGAGCACCTACCATTATGTTGGATACCGTGAGAGACATAAAGACGGATAAAGGATGATTTTTGCCCTCGAGGAGCTTATAAATTAGTGGAGAGAGACAGTGCATACCAACATAAATAACTGCACTGGGAGTGAGTAAGGGAACATATAAACGTCCTCAGTTTCTCCGGTTGTTCAGACTTAGACGATTTTACTGCATTGTTCCCTGAGTCAGTATTTATGGAGCGCCCTCATGAGCCAGGCCTGCTGCTTGTACAGGAGGCTTACCTGCAGTGGTAACGCCGAGCACAGACTCTGAGGCCAGGCTGCCTGGGCGTGTGCTTGTCCCTGCTTCTCAGCAGCCGTGTGACCTGAGGGAGGTGCTTAACCTCTCTTTGCCTCAGATCCCTTAATCTGTAAAGTGGGGATAGTATTAGTCTTTACTTCATAGGGTTTTGGTGAGGATTGAAGGAGCATATACATAGACTGAGAGCGAGCCCACGTTGTAATATAGCATGATTCCTACCTCCCTTCAGAGGTGCTGATAACAAGCACCAGAGAAATAAAGGCACTATTACAAATTGTGGTAACTGGAAGGGTGTGAGAGAAAACATTATCAGGCAATGGAGAGAAAATTGAAGAGGAAACCAGATTTTTTGGTTGGGGTAGGCTGCTACGCTGGTTGTATTTGAGCTACCCTGAGCGGATGAGCGTGCAGAAGAGAGGTGATTTGGAGGCGGGGGCGCTGAGCACTGGGTAACAGGCAGATCTGATCTAGCAGCACCTCATGGGCCATTTGAAGAAGTTTCTATTTTATGTCAAAGCAGTAGGAAACCATTGAAACGTATGAAATATGAGCGTGACCAGATCGAATTCGTGTTTTTAAAAAGATGATTCTGATACTTTTGAGTGGATCCACGAAGGCAAGAGCTGAAGCTGAGTACAAGGCTGTTACAATCAGAGACAGAAGATGGTGTTAACTAGGAGGCTGGCAGCAGGGATGGAAAGAAGTGAATGCATTCAGGAGACTTTCTGGAAGCAGAATTGTCAAAGATTTGGATGAGCTGGATCCTAATTATTAGAGTCCAAACTCTGCACTCTTCTCACCACCCCATTGCCATTGAGCACTTTGTCCTTGCCCTCCAACCCTCTGGAGTTGACGGTGGAGCTTCAGGTATGTGAACTCACTTACAGCTTCAGAAGTGTGTGTCCAGCCTCTTACCCAGCAGCTAAAGTGCCTGTGACCTAGTAGTGGAGTGAAAACACAGCATAATCCTTAAGATGTGAAATCCGGTTTCCTTGTCCTCTCCTTTTCAGGAGCTAGAGGCGAGGACAAGAAAGCAATCTGGTATCAGGGGACTTCCCAAGTGTCTCAGTGGTGAAGAATCCACCTGTTAATTCAGGAGATGCGGGTTTGATCCCTGGGTCAGGAAGATCTCTTGGAGAAGAAAATGGCAACCCACTCCAGTATTCTTGCCTGGAAAATCCCATGGACAGCGGAGCCTGACGGGCTACAGTCCATGGCGTTGCAAAAGAGTGGCACACAACTTAGTGACTCAACAATAATAACATCAGTACTTATTAAGATATTTGAGGACATGGCCTGGGGTAAGAACACCTTTGGATCAGTGGCCCCTGCTCACTTGTTTCAGTTGAAATGAGTCAGTGGCACCCAGAAGCCCTCTAAGACCAGCTGTTACCAGGGCACAGGAGACCACGCTGAGGACAGTACGCTGCTCACTTCAGTTAGGCTTTGCAGGCTGAGTCTCCTTCAGTCACTTACCAGCTATGTCACCTTGGACAGGTTCCTTAATCCTCCTAAGCTTGAGATTTCTCCTCTGAAAAGTGGGGTTAATGAAAGCTGCTTCACAGCATCATTTTAAGTCTCATGGATCATGTAAGCCAAGAGCCCACCACATAGTAGCTTCAGGTTTTCCCTCAGGAAGAATAATGTAGTCTAATCAGACTAGAGTGTGTGTTCTGTTAATAGATTGTGTAAACTAAAATTGTGCAATAGCCAGTTTGGGTGCAACTAGGTATTCAGATGAAACATTGACATTTTTATATGTTGTTTTAATAGCCCTTATGATAAATGCCAACAAAATAATACTTTTTAGAGACGCTTGCTTTTTACACACACTTTGAGAGGTAGTAAAATCTCCCATTAATGCTAATAGCATTCTGACAGCGCGAAGACTTAGCGGTGTGACGAAAAGTAAGTTACCTTGCTCTTTTCCAAATGCAGTCTCAATTCTGAAGCAACACAAAGGAATGCTCTCCGTATTTATTCAGGGATTTGTGTGTGCGTTTGATAGGTACCATTTATCTCCAGCAGAGGAATCCACACTTCTGGCCTTTTTCCCTCCTCGGTTAGTTCGGATTTCCTCAAAACCCTTTGCCCTTTGAAGAGTTGCATGCTATTAAGTAAATGAACAGAGTATGTTTCTGGGCTCGCGCTGACAGATTTATGACAGGATGGCAAAGTCAGCAGGGAAAACAGGGTCAGGCACATACCCTGGCTGAGAAGCCCGGCTGATTCAGACATGAGAGCTTTGCTTGTGCTTTTCCTCAGCGTAGTAGAGGTTTTGGCGGAGGCCTTGAAAGCGTGTGTGCTAAAATAAGCTCTGTCATCATCTTTACTGCTAGAAGAGATGGTTGCAGTTGTTACATTATTGCTATGTTTTGTTATGTCCTATCTGCTGAGTAGTATTAATGAATTATTGAGATTAATTTTCGCAGTGACTCCATGTTAATTTTAACTTCATGTTAACTTCATCCCAGGCTCTCAATATTTTAGTTGAAATGAGAACTTCTGCAGATCTACTCTTATTTCATCTTGCCTCCCCTTATGACTTAATGAAGAGAATTCACAAGTACTTACATTTGGGGGAAGATGAGAGGTTCGTTTCCATAGTATTACGAGGGTAACCCATTATTAACAATCAAATAATCAAAACCATCAAAAATTGAGAAAACAATCAAAATTGCATGTTTTTAGAGGTTGTTTTTACAGGACACAGTAGAAGTCCCCGAAGTCTGGAAGTCTCAGTTTTCTGATGGAGAATATTATTATCTTCCCTTGTGATCAGGGATGGGGAGAGGGAACATTTCCTTAACAGTCTGTAGAGACATCTTCCACTAGCTCTGGGAACTAAGCCTCTGTAGTGACCAGCAAAAGAAAGAAACCTGAAGAGACCCAAACTTACAACATAGGAGGGACATGGGCAGCATAGAATTATTCATTAGAACATGGGAAATGTGTGTTTTGTGTCTAACACCTACATTTGTGACAACACGGATCATTATGTCTGTTTTACAGGGGAGAAAACTCAGTTTCAGAAAGGTTGATTCACTTAAACAAGGTCACGAGAGATTAAAAGATGTCAGAGCCAGGATATAAAGCCACATATATCTGACTTCAGAATCCATCCCTTCTGCTTTGCCCCATAGCAGTTTGTGCAACATGTTTTGGTAACAAAATTTATTTGGCCTTGAATGATTTTCACCCTCCGCTTTGAATAGTGACCTTTTTGAGTGTAATGCAAGTTCTGAATGATTTTGGTGAAATGAAAAGTTCTAACTATTCCTTCTTAAAAAAGGAGTGGGAGCCTCGAAGGAGGATTGCCATTTCAGCTGTCTGATGAAGGGCATTTCAGGCAGAAGACACAGCGTGGCTAAGGCGCAAAGGTGAGAAAGGTGCAGGCTTAGTCAGAGAATGAAGAGTAGTTCATTTTGGGGAGATCTGAGTGCATCAGGAGGTGAGGGTTTTAGGCCAGGACCTGGGAAGCGGAGGAAAGCCATCTCTGAAGAGAGGATTAAAGTGCTCAGAGTTGTGTTCTAAGATTGTTCTGACAGCAGTGCGTAGATTGGAGCAGTGCTGAAATAGACTGAGGAAGAAGTGACCTTTTCCATAGAAACTGTTAAGTAGCTCGAGAAGTCTGGGTTTTCATTTACTGAGTTCAGGAAACATTAACTTTGTCACAGATGTTTCCCAGAGGTATGAATATATACTGCACTCTACTGGTTCAGAATGCAAGGTTTAGGGGGAGTTAAGAAACACCCTTAAGCCACAAGGTGGACGCTTAAAAATGAAACATGCCCTCAAAGTGAGGCATAAGCAGTGGAAATATGAAGACATTAATTCATGCCATTCTTCCTGCCTGTTGCCTTGTACCAACCATTCCGCCGAAATGATTTCTTCTATGGCCATGTGGCTGAATTAGTCACAAATGGAATTATTCAAGGAATGATGCATTTACTTTGCATTTAATGCTCTGTCGTTACCACTCTGTTTAGGGCTTTGATCTCTGTTGCTTTAATTAAGAAGAAATTCTTGAATTGTGCCTGGCCCTGGTCTGAGGGCCCCAGGAAGTCTGTGTCACACAGTAAGCAGGTCATTGGTGAGCCCACCAGATGAACTAAGTCTGTGTTACAGATGCTTCAACACCCTTCGTAGTAGGTACATATAGATACCAGATGTGGTCACAGGCCAACCTTCCCTGCTTCTCAAACTGAAACAATTCACAGTACAACAGATTTTCTTTCAGGGACAAGCCCAGGTTTCCATAAATGCTGCTATGTACGCTATCGACCTTCCCCCAGACAGCTTCTCCGTAATCACTCAACAGGTATTGATCACCAGCTACGTGCCTGGCATTATCTTAGGAGTTGATAGAGGAAGTTTCACCTGTGAAAATTGTGTTCAGAATTTCGAACTTCTTTGCAGTTCATTGATCTTACAACTCATTCCTAATTTTAAAAACAAACACACGAAAAAGACTTCCAGAAACATTCAGTCATATTTGAAATGGGTATATTCCTAACAGTGAAATAAAGAGCGATAATAATACAGAGAATATAGTACTAGGATACTGTATAAGAATTATGATGGAATAAAAACCTTTCATCCTCTTCATTCTCCCGAATACCTAGGATACTGTATAAGAATTATGATGGAATAAAAACCTTTCATCCTCTTCATTCTCCCAAATACCATTCATCATTTGACAATGAAAAGGAGAATGAGAAATAGAACTGATGAGACCAACAGTCACCTACACCACCAGTCTACCAGCAGTGGAGACAGGCAACCATCGGAGGTCTGATGGCTACATGCATAGGGCAGAGCTTTGTGAGACCCAGTGCCTGCAGTAATGGCTGCCAAAGAGAAGCAGGCGGATTTCCTGCAGAACTCTGGAAACACTCAGAAATTGAAGAAGCCGAGTGCTGAGAAGGATGAGTTGATACGGAGAGCTTGAAAGAGAAGCAGTGTTTGAGAGACTACATAAGATCCTCCCCTGTCTCCCTACAACCCAGGGTGGTACCTCCTCATGCACAGAGTTATGGCTTCTAGAGCAAGCCCCAGACCCCAGGTGCAGGATAGGTTTTGAGGGTGAAGAGGAAATAGGGACCCTAGATTAACTAAAAAGTTTGTTTCCCCAGGGTTAGAGCCTTAGCAGTCAGGTTTAAGCAGAATTAAAAAAAAAAAAATCTGTGCTTAGAAAAAAGGTTATGAGGAAACAACCTGTAATTGTAGTTCCCAGTTGGAAAACTCTCAGTGATTTTTTTTTTCTTTTTTCCTTTGTTTTTCACATTTTGTTTAATGTGTATATGTTATTTTCATGCTAAAAACAGCTATATAACGCAGGAAAAATAATAATTGTGATAAGGAAGAAAGAGGAAAATGGTTGTCAAGATTGATAAACTATTTTTTAGAGCAATTTTAGGTTCATGGAAAAATTGTAGAGAAAGTGTAGGTTTTTGTGTACCCATTGTCCCCACACAAGCCCAACCTCGCCCACGACTAGCATCCGCTCCGCAGTAGTACGTGTGTTACAGTCAGTGACCCCGCACTGACACATCCTTAGGGCTCACTCTCAGTGTTGTGCACTCTCTAGGTTTGCACAGATGTGTAATAGCATGGATCCACCAGTGCAGCCTCACACGGGGTAGATTCACTGCCCTCAAAACGCTCTGCGTTCTGCCCGTTCCTCCTTCCCTCCCCATTAGCCTCTGGCCACACCGATCTTTCTATTGTCTCCATAGTTTTGCCTTTTCCAAAATGTCATAGCTGAAATCATCATGTTGCTTTTTTAAACTGGCTTCATCACTTAGCAAGTAATACACATTTACCTTTCCTCCCTGTCTTTCGTGACTTGATAGCTCATTTCTTTTTAGCACTGAATATTTTCTTTTCTGGATAAACCACAATTTCACTTACCTACCAAAAGACATCTTGGTTGCTTTCAGGTTTTGGCAGTTATAAATAAAGCTGCATTTTATATGATTCTATTTTCTCTCCTCTTAGCATATCCATTAAATGTCTTTTAAAGCTACATTTTAGTGGTTGCCCTAGAGTTTGCAATGTACATTTACAACCAATCCAAGTCCACTTTCAAATAACTCTATACTATTTCATGGGTAGTATGTGTAGCTTATAATAACAAAATAATCTTTTTTTTCCTTCCTGTTCCTTGTGTAATTGTTGTCATTCATATCATTTATATATAAGCATATATATATATAGTTGAATGTATTGTTGCTATTTTTGAACAAGCTTTTGTTAAATAATTAAAAATAAGAAAGATAAAAGGGTTTTAATTTTATTTTACCGTCACCTATTCTTTCTTCAGTGCTTTTCCTTTTCCACATAGATCTGAATTTCCAATGTATATCATTTTCCTTTTCTGTGAGAACTAATGTTTCTTGTAAGATGGGTCTACTGGAAACACATCCCGTTAATTTTTCTTTGTCTGAGAGAGCCTTGATTTCTCCTTCACTTTTGAAGGCTAGTTTCATAAAGAACAAAATTAATAGGTTGGTGTTTTTTTTCCCCTTCTCAATATTTTAAGTATTTCACTTCACTATCTTACTTGCATGGTTTCTGAGAAGTCAAGTGAGTTCTTTTCCTTATTCTTCTATAGGTAAGATTCTTTTCTCTTCTGATTCTTTCAAGTTTGTTTTTTTTTTCCTTTATCTTCGATTTCTGAAGCTTAGATGTGATACCTTTAGGAGTAGGTATTTTGGACATTTGTCCTGCTTGGGCTCTTTGAGCTTCTGGAGCTGTGGTTTGGTGTTTGACATTTAATTTTGGGGAAATTCTCAGTCATCATTGCTTCAAATATTGCTTCTGTGTCTTTCTTTCTTCTCCTGGTGTTCCTGTCTCACATATGTTATGCCTTTTATGGTTGCCCCATAATTCTTGGATATTCTATTCTATTTCTCCCCTTTGCTTTTCCAATTTGGAAGGTTCTTGTGTCATAGCCTCATGTTCAGAGATATTTTTTTCTTAGCTATGTCCGTCAAAGGCATTCTTCATTTCTGTTACATTGGTTTTAATCCCTAGCATTCTTTTTTGATTCTTTCTTAGTTTCCATCTCTCTGCTTGCAATATCCATCTATTCTTGCATGTTATCTACATTTCCCACTAAAGCCCTTGACATATTAATATTTTGAAATTCCTGGTCTGATAATTCCAAAATTGCTACCATACCTGATTTGGGCTCTGATACTGTTCAGTCTGTTCAAGCAGTGTTTTTTTTTTTTTTTTTTTTTTTTTTTGCTTTTTATTATGCCTTGTCATTTTTTGTTGAAAGGTTGATGTGAAGTAGTGGATAAAAGGAACTGCTGTAAATAGACCTTTCATAAAGTCTGAGGCACTGGGAAGTGTTCTGTAGCCCTGTGGTTTTTAAAAATGATTTGTTTACTTCTGGTTGCAGAGTCTTCATTGTGGTGCACGGGCTTCTCATTGTGGTAGCTCCTCCTGTCGCAGGGCACAAGCTCTGCAGTGCGGGCTTCGGTAGTTGTGGCACACAGGCTTAACTGCTCTGAGGCATGTGGGATCTTCCCAGACCAAGGATCGAACCTGTGTCCACCGCATTTATAGGTGGATTCTTATCCACTGCACCATCAGGAAAGTCCCTGTAGCCCTGTGATTAGGTCTCAGCCTTTTGGTGAGCAGCTACCCTGGGCTGTGGACCTCACCAGTGCTCTTCAATTTTATCCCCTCTTTCAGGTGGAACAAGATGGCTGAATTATTCAGCCAAGTTGGAGTAGGATATTTCCCTTCCCGAGGTCATTTATTCTCTGATAAAACCCCAGCAGGATAGGTTCTGGTAAATAGTTTCTCCCAAGGCCAGGCCTTGTAAAGAACAGAATTCTGTGGTGTTTATCAAAATGGTTCCTTTTCCCCTCCCTCTGCCGGAAACATGAAAGGATTTTTCTCAAGTACTCACTGTGAGGCTCTGGTCGAGCTCTGGGAGGTAAAACTCACAAAGGTGTGGGGTCCTCTACCCCTGACCTGAGTCCCACTAGAGTTTTTCACGCTTAGATTTGTCCACACTGAGCTTCCAGCAATTTATCAATTACCGTTTGGGTTTTCCTGTGCCAGCGCTGGTTTTCATGGAGGTTTCTGCTTGAGGGTTTCTGTTTGCCTTAGGTTGTGATTCTCTATCTATCTTTCCAGTTTGGGGGCAGCTGTCTGCCCTATGACCTCACTTCTCTGAGAGTTTTCAGCAGAATCATTAAATTTTCATTTGTTCAGCGTTTTACTTGCTGTTAGGATGGAGTGGCAACCTCTAAGCTCCTTACATGCTGAGCCGGAAACTGGAAGTCTCATCCAATTTTTAAAACAGGGTTTTGGACCATTTTATTTTCCTGAACAAAATGCCAGCAGCTGGACCTGCATAGGCATGCCATGGTTTCTAGTCTTATAAGAATTTATAAAGAAGGACTTCATGTCTTATCCAGTAAGCCCCCTGTGACTCTTGTACATTTAAAGTGAAATCCCAGTTTCTGGCAAGATCTGAAACTGTAGCTTTTTGGGTTTTGTCACATATTTAAAACATCATACCAGAAGTAAGCCCATGAGAGGCATTATTATATATTAAGGGCTACTGTGATTTTTTTTGCTCCCATGGATGTTTTTAGAAACCTAATGAAACACTGAGATGATTGGTTTTGCAGCTGTTGAGGTCAAACCTTAGCCCAAGATTTTGTGTCTCTGTTTTCTCTTTACCGTTCAGCACAACCAACACGCAGGGTTCTGTTTCTCCTTCCCCTCCACCTCATCTACTTGACATGTTGATAGGAGCTTGGCCAGGCTGCCTGGCAACCAAACCGAAAGCCATATGGCTTGTTCAGTCAGAAAGGATATTCAGGAATAAAATAACCATGTGGACAGCCCTGCACTCACGGAGGCACTGAACTTTAGAAAGAGTGTTGTGATCACCTAGTCCTTCCCCTTGTCTCACAGTTCTGGAATCAATGTTAGCAAAATTGTATTTCTGACAACACCAGGATTCTCTAATCATTTTGTGTAGAGTAACCTTGCAAGGTAAGTGATAAAGAGAGATGAGGGAACGTGAAACAGTGAGAAATTCAGCCACTTGCTTGAAGTCCCAAAGGTAGTGGTAAAAACAGAGAGCAAAAAGTGAGATTTGTAACTTGCATCTCACCACGAAGTCAGTGGTTTTGAAGCATTTCTTCTCTGCCACCCAAAAAGTCTTCCACTTGACTTTCTTTAGTCAAGTGTTGGGAAATACCTTATGTGAAGTAGATGAGAGCAGCTACTGGCCCACATGGGAGGCTGTGTAGTGTGGTGTCGTGTAGGAGAGAGACTCCACCATTGCACTGCTTAGGTGCCTCGTCTGCAAAAGGAGGATGACCACTGTCCCTGCTTCCGAGGGTGGCTATGAAGACACAACAGTGCTTGGCTGCCTTAAGTCTATGGTTCATCCATCCTTTCATTTGCACATTCAGAAGTTTTCATTGAATATGTTACTATATTCTAGGCTCTATTTTAAGCACAGGGTTATGTCCCTGAGGAAAACAGGTAGACAACCTTGCTTTATTGACATGTATACATTATCATGTGTAAAATAGATAACTAGTGGGAAGCTACTGGATTTAAGCACAGAAAGCTCAGCCTGGTGCTCTGTGATGACATGGGGCGGGGGAATGGGAGGCCTTGATATATAACAGAGACCACCACAACAGTATAAAGCAATTATCCTCCAGTTAGAAAAAGGCATTCTCATTATAAAGATTTTGCCCTGTCTGTGCTCAGTCATGCCCAATTCTTTGTGAACCCATGGACTATAGACCACCAGACTCCTCTGTCCATGTCCTGTCTTTTCCAGGCAGGAATACTGAAGTGGATTGCCATTTCCCTCTCCAGGGAATCTTCCTGACCCAGGGATCAAACCCACGTCTCTTTTGTCTCTTGCAATGGTAGGTAGATTCTTTGCCACTATTCCACCTGGGGATCCCTATTGGTGGTGGTGGTTTAGTTGCTAAGTCGTGTCTGACTCTTTTGCGACCCCATGCACTGTAGCCTGCCAGGCTCCTCTGTCCGTGGGATTCTCTGGGCAAGAATACTGGAGGGGGTTGCCGTTTCCTTCTCCAGGGGATCTTCCTGACGCAGGAATCCAACCCAGGTCTCCTACATTGCAGGCAGATTCTTTACTGACTGAGCTACGAGGGAAGCCCGGGAAGCCCCGTTAGTGTTGGTAAAATGAATTTAGGGGAAAAAGACCTGTAGGTCTCCCTCCTCTCTCTTCTTGGCTCCGGGAGTTCTGAGGGTGCAATGTTCAAACCACTACAATAGGTCAGGCATTTTAACAGCTAGAACATCATTCAGAGCTAGAGAGGGGAGGGGGAAAAATGGTGGGATCATATGACAGCATGTAAATTTTCCATTACTGCCATAAACCCTCCCAGAAATATTAGGTAGAAGAAAAGGGTGATTCCTCTGTTCGAGGGTCCAGTTTGGATAGCTGATTAGTGACTTGTCCACCTTGCCCTCCTTGGCCATCTCGGATGCTCACAGCTGTGTGTCTTGCTTTGTGTCTTATGCAAGCTGAGAGCTGTAGGATGGAAGGATGAGAAGGAAATTTAGATCCAGAATGCTGACAAGATGAAATGTTCTCTAAAGACTCATCCCCTTTAAAAATGAAGTTATAACCCAGATAACTTTTCTTAGCCAGCTGATGTGGGGAAAGTGGAAAGCTCCAGAAAATTGTTTGGTTGAAAATTATGTTCTTAGGAGTGAGGGTTGACTTGGTTGGAAATGAGCCTGTACATCTCTGCAGAGAAGCATGAGAACCTTCTTTGTGTAGAGCCTGAGAGAAACCTGAGTGGATAATGAACCCTTCTCAGGTGGCGCTGTGGTAAAGAACCCGCCTACCAATGCAGGTAGACTTGAAGAGATGCTTGTTCAATCCCTGGGTCATGAAGATCCCCTGGAGGAGGGCATGGCAACCCACTCCAGTATTCTTGCCTGGAGAATTCCGTGGACAGAGAAGCATGGCAGGCTGTAGTCCATAGGGTCACACAGAGTTGGACATGACTGAAGCAACTGAGCACGTAATGAATCCTAGTTTGTGATTATCTTCAGTTCTTCTTAGATACCTACAAACATCTTGCATCTTATCTAACTCTGCCTTCCCTCAGTAATTTTCAAAGCCATCTGGTAGCATTTCACCAAACTGAGTGTATTTTTGAGGGGAATTTTTTTTTTCTTATTGTTGCCATTTTAAGGGGCTTAAATACCATCCAGGAGACCTTTGGCATTCACATGGACTGTGTCTTGGGGCAACTACAAATCTCCAAATGTAAAAATGCCATATAACATGTAATTTTTCCTTTTTCTCTTCCTGAAAAATGTAAAGTCTAATAGAGAAAGTTAAGCAACCCAGATATGTAATGATTCCATAAAATCAGGATTAAAGTAATTTATAAAATTACTACATGGCTGTTGTTTAGACTGATTCACTTCTATCACCAACATCGGTCAGTTGGTTTTCATGTTAGCAGGATCATTTTCAGGCAGGAAAAAAAAAGTTTTTTCCATTTTGCCCAAGTTTCTGCTTTCATTACGAACAGCCAAGAATAACAGAGCCCATGAATCAGTCACTAGGTAATGGACCTTTTCCTGTGGACATCAGGCTTACAGCAAGGAGAATTCAAATATCTTTCTCAATAAAATTGCAAATGATCGCATATCATGTACCCTCAGCATCACATATGCAATTGTAAAACCCATGAATACTAAGTGTCTACTGTAGTGCAACAGATTAAATTTTGTAAGCTAATACCCATTTCCCCTTGGACTTGGATTTTACCTGCATTCATTTGTTTTATTAGCTTTTTCCCCCCAGAAGTCATCCTGTCCAGTGCTCTCAAGCAAAATATGTAGATTTTACTCAGTTTTTTGTTCATGTCGTACCTTATTGTTTAGAAAGAGCCATCAGACAGAGAAAAAAGTGTTGGTGCAAGATAATGAGTAGGGGGCTTTGGACAGTAGCATGTTGCATGTTGTTGTTTAGCTGCTAAGTCATGTCTGACTCTTTTGCGACCCCGTGGATTGTAGCCTGCCAGGCTCCTCTGTCCATGGGATTTTCCCAGCAAGAGTACTGGAGTGGGTTGCCATTTCCTTCTCCAGGGGGTCTTCCCCACACAGGGATCAAACCCCGGTCTCCTGCATTGGCAGGTGGGCTCTTTAGCACTGAGCCACCAGGGGAGCCTAGTATGTTGCTCAGAACACAGTAAGTGATGGGAAAACAAACAGCCTTTCTTAGAGTGGGAGGACATTTTCCAAGCCATCAGTTGACTGCATTCACCCAATTCTTTTTTCACTTTTGATTTTATAAATGGGAAAAGTATGTATCTCCCTAAAGTCACACAATGGAGTCAGGGCTAGAACCCAGGTTTTCTGACTCCTGTATCTGTCTGCTTGTTATTATGCCATGGTACCTTCTGAGACGCTGGCTCATCTTTGTCACAGAAATTTGGTCAGGAGTTGTCAGGAACCACAGAACATCTGAGCTAGAATGGGTGTGTTATGTCATCTGTACCACTCCTCGCTTGATGTTAGGAGTTCTTTACCACCCTGATGGGTTATTATCTGGCTCCTACTTGAACACTGGCTCATGAGATAGATAGTCCAGCTCTTACAGATTTTCGGTATGGGGATCCCAGTTAGACTACCCTCTGATTTCTGTCCATTTGTCCCAGTCTTCTTCCTTGATGTCTCAAGCACTTTCTATTTTTTAGTAATACAAAGTGAAATAAAATGTGTCTCCTGCCCTCCAGGAGCTTAGTAGGGGAAACCGTCAAATAAATGAGTAATGAGGAGCCAGCAGGATAAGTACTCTGGAGGGGTATGTGCTTTGCTGTGCAGGAGAAACATCTAAATCAGGCTGGAACCAGGTGAGGAAAAGCTGCTTGAAGGAGGTGACCCTTGAGCTGGGTTTTAGAATAAGTAGATACATAGATGAAGAAAGAAGAGGGGGCATCTCAGACAAAGGGAAGAACCTGCGGAAAGGCTCAGAATCATTCTTTAGCGCATCACTTTAGAGATGAGTGTGATGATTTGTACAGCTGGAGGTAGGGAGATTTATGGCAAGTGAGGGGCGAGAAGGTGAGGAAAGGACGCAGGAGTAAGATGCAGCCGCCTACATCGTGTGCAGCTGTGTTGTCAGAAGAGTGTTTTTTTAGCCTTCACCCCTCTTAGTGAAAGTCACTCGTCGTGTCCAACTCTTTGCGACCCCACTGTAGCCTGCCAGCTCCTCTGTCCATGAAATTTGCTAGGCAAGAATACTGGAGTGGGTTGCCATTTCCTTCTCCAGGGGGTCTTCCTGACCCAGGGATCGAACCCCTGTCTCCTGCGTTGCAGGCAGATTCTTTAGCATCTGAGCCCCCTTAAGATGCCTTCAAATTTAACTTGTCCTGCTTCGGAGCATGATGATCAGAAAACTGTAGGTTCAAATCCTGACGCCAGTATGAGGCCATTCTAAGCGTTAGTTTCTTCATCTGTAAATTGAGGGTGGTAGTAATTTTTCCCAACTTTTGTTTAGATAAAAGGGTACGTGAAAGCACCTCACATAGTTCCTGACTCGCTGTAGCTATTAAAATCTTTCTCTTCTTTTGCTAAAGTCTCTGTGATAATTACACCCAGAGGCCCTACCTTGGCTGTTGTAAACTCTTAACTTTAGACTGTCTTGTTTTTGTTTTGTTTTTGGCAAAGATCCTGTCATTTTTACCTAACCACACATTTCTGCATTATGGAGTGAAATTAAATCCAAAGTAAAGATTGCGCTTATTACTTCCTAAGGCTTTGAGAGAGAAAGTGATTAGAAAGGTAAGTTATGATTTTTCCAGATATTCTGCTTTTAGCAGGCTAACTAAGAGGGTGAGATGATGAGGATTTCTGAGAGAGTCAGACAAAAAGGTCAGGGAAGCTACTGGATTTGATTGAAGTATGTGGGGGAGACAGTGTTTGTATGATAAATATATTTTGTTTGAAGAAGGATTCTGAACCTACTCAAGTGTAGTAGCAATATGTCTGGAGCAGAGGATATGCTTTAGCTAAAAGCACGTGCAAGAAATATAGCCATCCTAAGAAAGACCCAGAGTGTAAAAGGAAGAGTTGAATTATTTGCAGTGAAATGGAAACTCAAATTAGAAAGGAAAAGCCTTGCCTGGAGAAAACTTGAAGTTAAAAAGTAAGGATTGGCTACTCTCTAGCCCTGTCCAAGGATCTTTATCAAGAGAGGCAAGGGAGACGTGGAGGAGGAAATGAGACTAGCGGAGCCATGGGAAAGCAGGTGAGGGGAGATTTAATGATGAAACGGAAGTGAAGGAAAGGATGATGTGTGTGGCTTTGTATTTGTATATTTGCTGTGTCAGAATAATGGCTTTTCCCCTTCCTTCCTTCCTTTCCATAGCAGCCCCCTGCCTTTTTTTTTTTTCTTGGCTAAATAATCAGATCTAAATTATGACCATGGTAAAATGATGACAGCAAAACTCAAAGTGAGATGAACTTCTATGAATAATACTCAATTTCATGGAAAAACTTGTCTGTAGTTGACAGTCTTTTCTTTATCTTTGGATTTAATCCCTTTTCATCATTTTCTACACCAATTCTTTTGAAAGTAAATTGACTAGTGCTGCAGATAAACATATACTTATTTGGTTTGATGTAATTTGTCTTCCCCTGCATCTCCACTAGCAGTGTTATCCTGAGAATTAGTTTCTATTTCAGTAAAATGAGAAATAGACATAGAGCATGCTGGGATGGTGATCATTTTTTCTAGGTTTTGCTGAAGAGCTGACATCAAATATGTTAAAAAGGCAAAAGGCAGGGTAGTTCAACTGCCTGAAAATGGGTCTGCAGTGTTCAAATGGTGACACAGTGAGAGACAGATCATTGCCTAAGAGAATGTAGTTATCACTAGAGCAAGTCAGAGCTTGAGATGGGTAGGCAGAGAATGGAAATTCAAAGGTCAGTTCTTACCACCATCCCTAATCCTTCCCAGGTGTAGCAGAGCAAATTCATTCAGAAGAAGAGAGTAGCAAAGGAGATGAGGAAGTGTGGGGGAGAGGGTGGGTTGCAGAGAGAAAGGAGGGTGCCTTTGAGCCACAGTGGTTTGTAAGGCCTCAAAAGTAAGCAGGTAGAATTAACACTGTCAAGTGTAACACTCCATCCACCTAGCTGGTGGTAGGCATTGTTGTTTACTCGCTCAGTTGTCTCACTCTTTGCAACCCCATGGGCTGTAGCCCACCAGGCTCCTCTGTCCGTGGGATTCTCCAGGCAAGAGTACTGGAGTGGTTGCCATGCCCTCCTCCAGATGATCTTCCCGACCCAGGGATCAAACCTGGGTCTCCAGCTTGGCAGGCAGATTCTTTACCACTGAGCCACCAGGGATTGCCACATTGCAGTTTCCACTTTGTTCTCTCACTTGCTCGGTGCAGTTTATCTAAGCTGTCAGTTTATCTGAGTACCTGTCCAGTGCCAGCCTTAGGGGCTAACCTGATTTTGTGAATAAATGTCTCAGATATTTGCTGAACATATGAGTGTGTGTTGTGTGTTGGGCTTGCACGGGGAGGCCATGGTGAATCAATTGTTGTTTTTCCTCAAATCCATTTATCTATTTAAAAAAAACTTATGGAGACTTACTGTGTGCCAGACACATTAGTAAAAGCACAAGTGTGGAAAATATCTTGATTTGTTTACATATCCTCCTGATAAGACACATTCGGGTCAATTGCAGTTTTTACATTTATAAATGTTACTATGGACATTTTTCTTGTATGTGCCTCCCAGAGCTCCTTTGCAGGAGGTTGTCTTAGGTAGTGAAATGAATAAACTATAGCTACACACATTAACATATGTGAATCTTAGCATAATGTTGATCCAAGAACCAAACACATATAAGTTTGCAACACAGTAATAAATCGGTATGATTCCATTCATAAGAAACCAAAAGCATGAAAAATAAACATTGTTTAGGAATGCATGCATATGGGATAAGACTATCATAAAAACAAGGGAATAAGTTGTACAAAATTAAGACAGCGATAATCTCAGGAAGATGGAGAGGGAATGAGATGGGGGAAGCACAAAGGCTATTGTACTGTTCCACCCATACAGGAAACTCTGGTTAATTTCTGTTTATTTAGTGAGTAAATGGAACCTTGACATACATTTATATTAAGTATCATATTTATATTTTTGATACATATTTAATTTTTACTTAAAATATTTTTAGAGGGAGGTGTGGATCATGACCTCAAGAAATTTACAGTTTATTGAAATAGAAAAGACAGATTAGCAAATAAATGCCGCAAAGTGCTGGAGAGAGATGACTCGTGGTGTTCAGTTGCTTATAGTCCCGTGTAGAGATTAATTTTTACATAATTTCAGTTACAGTTTCAATTCAAAGTAGAATATAATAAATGTCATATGAGTAAAGTGCTATGAGAGTATAGAGAAATAAAATGGATAGGTTATAGGAAAGCTTCTTAAAGGAGGTGTCATACAAGCTGGATCTTGCAGGGTGAATAAAATTATGAGCAACACAGATCATGAGGGAAGAGTTTTTTTTAAAGAGGAGATACTGTAGGGTTTCCCCCGGTGGCCCAGGTATAAAGAATCTGCCTGCCAGTGCAGGAGACACTGGTTTGATCCCTGATCCGGGAAGATCCCACATGCCCCGGGGAAAAAAGCCCTGGGCCACAACTGTTGAGCTGTGTGGTCTAGAGCCCAGGAGCCACTGAAGCCCGAGCGCCCTAGAGGCCATGCTCTGCAGTAAGAGAAGCCACCACGGTGAGAAGCCTGCGTTCCACAGCTGGACAGTAGCCCCCGCCCGCCACAAGAAGAGAAAAACCTGTGCAGCCATGAAGACACAGCACACACACACAAAGCAAACCACAATAAGTAATACATAAATAAAATTATTAAAAAATAAAGAGGAAACGCTCTAAACAAAAATGTAACATCTCTTGAGTACAGGACATGGCTGAGGATGACAACGAGGCCAGTGTAACTGAAACTTACAGTTAGTGCTGGATGCAGAGGGAAGAAAGGATGCGGCTAGACTCGGGACCTCTAATGTCATGCTAAAGAATTTTGTCTTTATTCTGCAACTACTCAGTGGATCTCAGATTTCTCTTTATCTGGTAGCATTTTGAAGAATGGATTGGAAAAAGATGCAGGGAATGGGAGAGTTCGCAGAGAGCATACCTTGGAAAGGTGCAAGCAAAAGATGAAGGTGTAAGAAGTAGTGGAAATGGAAAGAAAGGGATGAATGTGAGAGGTGACACAGAGGTATGACCTGATTGGTAATTGAATTTGGAACGATCCACCACTTTCTTTATCTTACCTTTTTGTCCCGGTTTTACATTGACTCTAATTTTCTTGAAGAGATCTCTAGTCTTTCCCATTCTGTTCTTTTCCTCTATTTCTTTGCTTTGATCGCTGAGGAAGGCTTTCTTATCTCTCCTTGCTATTCTTTGGAACTCTGCATTCAGATGCTTATATCTTTCCTTTTCTCCTTTGCTTTTTGCTTCTCTCGTTTTCACAGCTATTTGTAAGCCCTCCCCAGACAGCCATTTTGCATTTTTGCATTTCTTTTTCGTGGGGATGGTCTTGGTCCCTGTCTCTTTTACAATGTCACGAACCTCCATCCATAGTTCATCAGGCACTCTATCTATCAGATCTAGTCCCTTAAATCTATTTCTCACTTCCATTGTATAATCATAAGGAGTTTGATTTAGGTCATACCTGAATGGTGTAGTGGTTTTCCTTACTTTTCAATTTAAGTCTGAATTTGGCAACAAGGAATTCATGATCTGAGCCACAGTCAGCTCCCGGTCTTGTTTTTGCTGACTGTATTGAAATTAAAAGACGCTTACTCCTTGGATGGAAAGTTATGACCAACCTAGATAGCATATTCAAAAGCAGAGACATTACTTTGCCACCAAAGGTCTGTCTAGTCAAGGCTATCGTTTTGCCAGTGGTCATGTATGGATGTGAGAGTTGGACTGTGAAGAAAGCTGAGAGTGGAAGAATTGATGCTTTTGAACTGTGGTGTTGGAGAAGACTCTTGAGAGTCCCTTGGACTGCAAGGAGATCCAACCAGTCCATTCTAAAGGAGATCAGTCCGGGGTGCTCTTTGGAAGGACTGATGCTGAAGCTGAAACTCCAGTATTTTGGCCACCTCATGCGACGAGTTGAGTCATTGGAAAAGACTCTGATGCTGGGAGGGATTGGGGGCAGGAGGAGAAGGGGACGACAGAGGATGAGATGGCTGAATGGCATCACCGACTCAATGGACATGAGTTTGGGTGAACTCTAGGAGTTGGTGATGGACTGGGAGGCCTGGCGTGCTGCGATTCATGGGGTCGCAAAGAATCGGACACGACTGAGCGACTGAACTGAACTTCCATTGACTCCTGCATCAGTCCTATCCTGATCTGCATCCTTTTATTTCAGTTGCCACATAACAAGCAACTCAGGAAAGGCATTACCAACTGCATTTTACCTAACATCTTTAAAACATTTATCTGGGGAAGATTGGCAGTATTTGCAACAAATATTTATACTGGGGCAAATGGGTAAAGACTAAGGAGAAATATGCTTTTCCTAATTACAATGTTGATAGTTCAGGATTTGGTCACTTATCTCCAATTTAATCATATCAGTGCCTAAACATGCGCCACCTCGTGCGCTACCTTTTTTAGTTTCTTTTCACTTAAAAGTATTACATCCACTGGGATTCCCTGGTGGCTCAGATGGTAAAGAGTCTGCCTGCAATGCGGGAGACCTGAATTCTATCCCTGGGTCTGGAAGATCCTATGGAGGAGGAAATGGCAACCCACTCCAGTATTCTTGCCTGGAAAATCCCATGGACAGAGGAGCCTGGTGGGCTGCAGTCCGTGGGGTCGTGAAGAGTCGGACACGACTGAATGACTTCACTCACTCACTCATTCCATCCATTAGCTGTTTTATTTTTAATTATTCAAGGTAAAGAGGATTATTGTATTTCAAAAAAGTTAAACAGAAAAAATCTCTTAAAATTTCAGCAAAAATCATTGTTGAAAATCTTTCTGAAGTTCTAGGGGCCTTAGTAGGTACAAGTTACTAAACACATTTTAACCTTAACTTGATGTTGAGCTTCTAGGCTTCATTTATGGTATGTAGTACTGTAGTTGAAGAACAGGCCCAAAACTAATCACGTAATATACTTCATATTATTTACTGTTGTTCAGTCACAAAGTCGTGTCTGACTCTGTGACCCCATGGACTGCAGCGCATCAGGTCCTCTCTGGCCTTCACCATCTTCCTGGGTTTACTCAGATTCATCTCCACTGAGTCAGGTTTTTGTTATTTTTGCTGTTCATTCTTGAATACTGAACCCTACATGTAAGCTTGTGTTCCTGACATTTTCTATCCCTACTGCCTCAGAATAACATCCTGAAAAATATTTTTAGTTTATTTAAAGATTTTATATAGTTGGAGTCCAGCATGTCAGTGTAGACAAGTTTCCCAATTATAATAAATTCAAGTACAGGAAAAAAACATCTCACCTTACTTTGTTTCTTTCTCCAAATACACTGGACCAAAGAGGTCTAACTGTCTTGAATTCCTTTTTCGGGAAATAAAAACACTGTACCCAAAGGTATTTATTTTTATCACTTTCTGGGGTGTTTTGGGGGATTTCATGATTACATGCTTGCCAAGCTCCTTTGTTTTAAGTTCCTACAGCCTCCTGCTCAGCCTCTAATTGCTACCTATTCTGTCTGATAACTGCCTTTCTGTTTTGATTCTAGTGCCTTCCTAACAGTAATGATATTTAGTCTTTGGCTTGATATATCATCTGGGTATGCACGGACCCCCGCATAGGGAAGGGTAGTTGCTTATGTTCAAAAGGCATTGGCTGGAATGTGACACTCCAACATGTGTAGGGCATTTGGGAAGTTGAGGCTCTTCATTTTAGAAAGAGTTTTACAACTCTCTGCTGCTGTGGGTAGCCAATGCTTCGTTTGCCTTTAGCTTAGTAAAGCTTGCTCTGTCTACACTGTGTTACAAAACATATGGTTAGTGCGTGTTGACTTTCAGTGTTTCTTTTGCACAGAATCTTCACCATGGTGGAAGCTATGGGGAGGGGAGATACCTGTCTTTAATCAGTAGCAGGAGCATCTGGGGAGCCTGTATCACAATCTGCTCAGATTAGAACAGTGGTAACAATAGTGCCTACCACACTGTACTCTCCCCATTTACCTGTAAGCTGCATCTTCATTGATCTGCTTCTGAAAGTCAACTCTGACTTACTGGACTGAATTATTATCAGGCAGTCATGTAAAAATCATAGTCTTTGTTCCTTTTCCTGTCAATCTTTTATTTTTCTTCATGACAAGCCAAATACATACTAGAAATCAGTAATTCTCATACTTAGGTTTACTATCCTTGTAACTTTTTTGTTGTCAACTTATGTTTCCTTAACCTCCTTTTCATGCCTTTTTCCTTTCTATTTCGTTTTTGCTCCATTTCCCAAAATGATCCTTGCATTTCAGTTTTGTGAACTTACCTTTTACTGATAATGCTTTGGTTTATTGTTTCCCCTTCAAATTGTCTTTGTAATAATAATCTTCACATAGGGGTATTTCTGTGTTATTTTCTTTGAAACCAACATTTCTTTTCCTGCCATTGATAACTTACTGATTTTTTTTTTCACAAATAGCAGATTAATTCTCTACTCATTGTCTCTCAATTCAAAGTTGGAAACCTTACATATGCAAATTCTGTTCTATTTGCTTTAATTATCAAATTCTGTTTCCTTCAGTGAATATGTTCTGTTTTGCATTTAGATGTTGCTAGAAAATGAGGAGAGAGTATGTGCAAAATAAGTCTGGAGGTAAAGGAAGAATCTTTTGGAATTTTATTTTTCATTTAAAGAACTAATTAAAATTGTATAACCCAAGCAAGGGAAAACTTGACTCTTTTGTGATTGTAAGGGTGGACTGTTGGATCTCACAAATTAGGAAGTTCAGATGTTTCTTCTTTGTGTAGGCAACTCTGAGTGTGATCATTATGAAGGACAATGCAAAAGAAGTGGGGAGTTTGAATGGCCAGACCACAGGCAGCATAATCTGATTTTTAATAATTAGGATTTGTCTATGGTCACGAAGAAGCATTCTTACAAATATATCTGAAGAGTATATTTGCATTAGGATAAGGTGAGCATTAAGTGGACGTTTCACTCTCAGATATTTGTATAGCCAAGGAATGCAGTGCACTGCTGATCACCAAGGACTCTGGCTGAGGCTTTAGAAGATTACCCACTCTTTGGCAGTGAAGTGACAAGGGTGTTGTAGAAACAACACACCTTTTCTTTCTTCAAGTCCTGTGTGGTTTCTATTTATGTCTTTGTGTATCTTTCTCATTTCCTTATGTGTTAAGTAGTCTTGAAGGCCAGTACTCTTCTTGAAAACTAACTAAGATTCTGGAGCATTCAATTCCTATCTGTGTGACTTGTCAGGCTAATGATGAGTGACTTTGAAATCTGTCTGCAGTGTCTCCACCCAAACTATCCTCAAAAGTGCTTTCACTTGATTCTTTAGAGAGAGCTATATGATAGGTGGGGGAAAAATGTGAGGTTGGGCTTTAAAGTAACAAATTCCTTTCCAGGGGAAATTGCACTGCTTAACTGAGTATTGAAAGAAGATACTGGGAACATATGTGCGTTAGGTCAGCCTCAAGAGTATAGCTAAATTTGCAAGACAGTTGACTTGGCTCAAGTGATGTAACTTTATATCACAATTGTCCTTTGGGTTTTGAGTGACTTACAATAGTCTGTTTTGTGATGACGGATTCAGAAGATGGTGAAAACATCTTGGTAGTGAATACCTTTGAGTGATAGTAAGAGTCGAGGAGAGCAACCCAGTCTGTTGGTGGGAGAGGATCTGTGAGGTCAGAAACTCAGGGCATGACATCTGCAGAAACCAGCTGTTTATCAACATCAACTGATGTTCTTCCAGGAACCTGGAGTTCTATGGAGTGATGTTGTATTTTATTCATTCCAAGCTGCATATTTTTTATAATTTTACACCTCTGAAATTGGAATCTGTTTTATATGACTGACAACCTAACATAGTTTGGTTGTGTTTTTTTCCTAGTGGTGTATATGATGGTGTATCTTACTAATTATTGAGTTTGTCTTATAGTTAATAAACTGGGCAGTAATAATGATCTTGATACTATTCACTAAGCTTCCTGTGTGCCGGGAGACTTTCTGAGGCCTGCATTTATTATCTCACTTAATCTTCACAATTCCTCTGGTTTATAGCTTTCTGATAATTTCTGATCTTTTATTTTGGGGCTCTTCCTAATCTAAACTATTTGGCCAATAGTGTAGAAATGCAGTGATGGTGGTTTAGTCGCTAAGTCGTGTCTAGGTCTCGTGACCCCATGGACTGTAGCTCACCAGGCTCCTCTGTCTATGGGATTTCCCAGGCAAGAATACTGCAGTGGGTTACCATTTCCTTCTCTGGAGAATCTTCCTGACCCCAAGGTTGGAATCTGGGTGTCCTACATTGCAAGCAGAGATTCTTTACCAACTTAGTCACCAGGGAAGCCCATAGAAATGCAGGCACATACCTAATGTAGCACATTTCATCCCACATAAAAAATACAGATTCCCTGATGTTTAAATGTGATCAAGTGGGAAGGCAGAAGGCATTCATGAAAAGAGAGAAAGCGACCGTGGTTATTTCAGAGAGAGGACCACGTGGGAAGGAGTTCTTTGTAGATTCTGTCTCTGATCCCTCCCTGTGTGAGTGCCTGCAGATACCATGCCAGTCATGTGCCAGAGTATCCTTGGCCTCATTTTCTCCTTCTTTCTTCAGCCACTTGCTCTTTTATAGCTGATTGATCTTTCCAGACTGCTCTGGGAGAGAGCATCCCTCTCTTTGTGGCACTAATTTGGTGAAGGCAGTGGGCTGCAGTCAGACAGTGGGAGAGTGGAAAATTCAAAAGCCATCCATTTTACTTGACATCTCCCAGCTGGTCTTCAGTAATCCCCAGCAATCTCTTGTGTGAATGATCAGGGGATGGGGAGGCCAGACCGCCTCCCAGGGCCATGGAAGAGCAGTGGACTCATGTGTTTCTAAATTGACCTGACAGATCAGAGTGGTGCCCTGCATTATTGCAACTTGTATTTTGACATAGTGACTCATAAAGAAATATGGTCAGTAGTCAGGAAAATAATCTTTGACTGAGGAAGGCTAAAATTTGTCAGAACTGGAGAGAAACATGACATTTGTTTTTACTCGCTTGTTTCACCGGGATCACCAGACAAAATGGTGGAAGGTGTAGCGTTTGCTCCTTGCTCCTGGTGCTTTGGTGCACATTGAAGGTTGCTCAGTTGTGTCCAACTCTTAGTAACCCCAAGGAATTCTCCAGGCAAGAATACTGGAGTGGGTCACCTTTCCCTTCTCCAGGGAATCTTCCCAACCTAGTGATCGAACCCAGGTCTCTCACATTGCAGGTGGATTCTTTACCAGCTGAGCCACTAGGGAAGTCCAAGAATACTGGAGTGGGTAGCCGATCAAATTCTCCAGGGGATCTTCCCAACCCAGGAATCGAACCAGGGTCTCCCTCATTGCAAGCGAATTCTTTACCAGCTGAGCTTTTGGTACATATAAGGCCCTTAATAAATGAATGAATAAATCCTCATATCTGAAGGCCCTGGTACACCATCCTTCCAGATCTCACCTTTCAGTGAACTCCCTCTCCCAGTCTGGGACTTCCTCCAGGACCGAGTTTTCTGCTAAGATGAACTACATTTTGCTGCTGTGTGAGAGCAAGTGAATCTGTCCCAGAGAACATGCACTGATCTCTCTGAGCCTGCTTTTCCTCATCCTTAAAATGAAGCCACAGTACTCACGGCTCATTGGTGGACTGCAAGAGTAGAGGAAATCCAGTGAGAAGCGCTTCCAAGGGCACCGCAGAAGCGTCAGCTGGCTCTCCGGCAGCGCACTTAGGTTTAGTCGTGGTTTTGCTGTGCTGGAAAATTGTGGGTTCAGTGGTGTGAACCCACACCTTGCATTCTGCTCTTCCTGCATCTCCTTCCTGGTTCTTTCCTTTTTTTTTTTTTAAATTGAAGTATACCCTTCTCTGGTTCTTCAGAGAAAACAGTTAAATCCTTTTTTCTCCTCTCCACAATATGGAGTGAAAACAAGGTACATTTCAGAGGCTTGTGGACCTTTTTAAACGAAGAAAGAAAATGTGGTGGGTATTTCCTACCATCTGGCAAAATCCTAAGTCCCTATTCCTTTTACTTGTTGGTGTTTCCTTTGTAATAGCTGCCGTTATCGGATGTCACCACCTTTAACTTTTTAAAAGTCAAAGGGGGTCTGTATAGGTATTAAGTTTATGCCAGTTTTCTTCAGTCTTAGGAAACAGATTTTTAGAATTTATGATTAAGTCGATATTTTCCCACTTTGTCTCAGAAGGAATAAGAAGTTTGAGTTACGCTTTTGATTCCAGGCTCCGGGTCCCTCTTTTGGCATCTGATCTTCATTGAGCCTTCCCTGACCTGACCCAGCCCAGCTAGTGACCGCTCCACTGGGCATTAGTTCAGTTAGCGTGTGATGTAGTTCATACAGCTGTCTTGCCTGCTGGTCTCAGAGTCCTTGAACGCAGGGTCTGACTGCATATCTTCTTACAGTTCCAGAACCTGTCTATGTGATTCGCTGAGTGACTTTGTTGTAGGAAGGAATGAGATGGGGAGAGAGAGAAAAGTGTGGAAGAGTGGAGGATGTTAAGAGAACTGGTTTTTTTTTTGATTGTACAGTGGTGATTGCCTTGGTTTATGAACATTTCTATATAGAAGTCACAAAAGCTAACAGAGTCACTAAAGTAGTCAGTCCATAATCATTCATTCAGCAAACATTTTTGGAACATACTCAATGTATCAGACCTATCTGAGCCAGGAGGAGAAAAAGGATAAAGTGGAAGATCTACCCTCCTGGAAGTCGGGTGTTCAGAACTCATCATGATGTCCTGCATCGATGGTGGCAGTGGATATGTGAATAGCAGTGCAGGAGTGCTGGCCAAGGGGCCTCACTTCCCAGCTGGGCAAGTCCAACGGCCTCCCAGGAGGGAAGATTTTTCAGGTGGACCTCAAAGGATCAGTGGGAGTGCATTCAATAGGTGGGAAAAGGAGAGGGGACAATTCTAGACAGAAAGATTGGCCTGCCCCACAGAGACATCAGGGTATTAAGAGTGGAAAATTCAAAGGCAGTGTGAGAGGCCAGTGCCGGGATAGACTGGAAAATTTGGTCAGGACCAGATTCAAGTCCAACAGTTAGCCTCTCTCCCTAGCCCAGGGCTTGTCTATCTTTTTTTTTTTTTTCTTTTAAATTTTTTTAGTGTCTCAAGAATCAGTGGAACTTTATTCACTTCCATTCTTTTGCCATTAACAGAAAACTGGAGAAGGCAAAAATGTTTTATATGTTTACAAAGATAAATGACCTCTTTACCCAAGAAAGGTCAAACCTCAAACAACAACAGGGAAGATCTTTTTAAAGCTCATGCTTCAAACCTAGACAGCTTATTAAAAAGCAGAGACGTCACTTTGCCAACAAAGGTCTGTAAAGTCAAAGCTATGATTTTTTCAGTAGTCATATACAGATGTGATAGCTGGACCATAAAGAAGGCTGAGTGCCTAAGAATTGATGCTTTCAAACTCTAGTGCTGGAGAAGACTCTTGAGAGTCCCTTGGACAATACGGAGATCAAACCAGTCAATCCTAAAGGAAACCAACCATGAATATTCACTGGAAGGACGGATGCTGAAGCTGAAGCTCCAATACTTTGGCCACCTGATTTGAGGAGCCAACTCATTGGAAAAGACCCTGATGCTGGGAAAGAGTCAGTGCAGGAGGAGAAGGGGGCGACAGAGGATGAGATGGCTGGATGGCATCACTGACTCAATGAACATGAGTTTAAGCAAACTCCAGGAGATACTGAAAATACAAGGAAACCTGGCGTGTTGCAGTCTATGGGTTCGCAAAGAGTCGGACATGACTTAGTAACTGAACAACAATATATTGCTTTGTTACTACAGAGTCCCACACCCTAGCCAAGACTAGCAAACTTTATTTTCAGCAATGCATGTTACAGAAGAAAAGATGTATTTAGTCTGCTTTTCCAGATAACCCTCCTCATCACTTTCTGATGAACTCTGAATGGGGAGAGGGGTCCTTCCTTAGGAATCTCTGTAGCTTACCACCGAAGTGGTGCAGGGCGTGTGTTGGTGTTTTATCCAGTCACCAACTCAGGCTCTTGGTCAGAAGAGAGGCTGGGAATAGTACCATTTATGTATTCATTATGCTGTTTAATTTAAAATGGCACCAGAAGAAAGGACAAATAATCACCTGGGGTCCTTGCTTTGAAATCCCACCCGTCTGTTCTGTGTATCTGTCTGTAAGAGTGGCTGGAGGAAGCAGGGGAAAGGCTGATCACCTCTTAGAGAAGGGGGTTGGGCGGGGATGAAGCCATGGTTTACCTTCTCTTTTACTTGACCCTGTGTTTCTGAAGATAAAGGGGCTCACCTTGAAAGATCACGAGAGGGACTGTCATCCCAGGGCCTCATTCCATACACTGGACTACAGGAGTAGAGTTGTGACTCTCTCTAGTCTGGGGTCCTTTCTTCCCTGGCTCCCGCTCACATGGGTCAACAGGCAGTGTCCAGGGATCAGGTAGGCGTGGAAAACCACACAGGGATTGACCCACTGAAGTGCTTCCTCAACCGTGGCCATTGCCTGCCAGAAACGGCTCCAAACCCTAGTCCCCAAAGCACCCGGGTACAGGTTCATGCAGCTTGTACATGAGCCCTGCACACCTGGTCTAAGGTGAAATATATGCTTCTGGGGTTTCATTCCCTGAGATGTCAGGTATGATCAGGATGATAAACCCTCACCTGCCAACATTTCTCCCGGAAAGAAAACTCACCTTAATTTCTACATAGCGAGTGTAACCTTAGCTCACATGTGAATTTGTCTTTCATTTGGGGATTACATCAAGCAGTTGGTTAGTGCTCAGTATTCCCTTTCACATGGAGTATTTTTCTGTAGTTTTCTTTTTCTCCATTAACTTGATGGAAAAACACAGATGATTTGAGGCATACTCTGCTCTCTCCAGTTCAGGCTCAGCTGGGGACACACATTACCTAGCATACTTCATTTAGAAGTGTAGCACTGGAGCTCAGAAAAATTGGCTTCCCTGGTGACTCAGACGGTAAAGAATCTGCCTAGGATGCAGGAGACCTGGGTTCAGTCCCTGGGTCCAGAAGCTCCCCTGAAGAAGGAAACAGCAGCCCACTCCCGTATTCTTGCCTGGAGAATTCCATGGACAAAGGAGCTTGGCAGGCTGCAGTCCATAGAGTCGCAAAGAGCTGGACACGACTAAGCGACTAACACACTTTCAGAAAAATTACAGCGAGGAATACTCAACTGTCCGTGGGTAGATTTTTGCTCTGTTTACATGGAAAGAGAATAATGAAACTAAATGATCATGTAAGAGAACATTTCTTGCAATTCAGGTCAAACAAAAGAATCTTTAAGTGTGCTCTGTGGAAAAAAGTTGAATTCGCTGTGGTCATAAACTTTTTGGATAGGAGCGTGACTCAGTGAAATTTTTAACAGAAAAGACTCTTATGTCAGAGCTATGGAAACCTAGAATATCCTGTAATAAATTATTTAAGAATATCCTAGTAGAGCTGAGCCTCAGGATGTGGGAGGAAAATTAAACAATGGAAATCATGTTCTAGGACTTCATATTTTTATACATACTTGACAGACATCTACAGTAAGTGGTTTTTTCATCAGATGACTTATAAGGAGGTGAAATGCCAGGTAATATCCCCAGGGAAAGAACAATGGGCAAATTTGTGAATATCATTTCTGTTTGGCTTTCTATTATCAAGGACAGTTGTTGGATATAATAAGTTCTGCTGTGAGTGAAGCCCTTAGAAAAATGAAAATGTGGGTAGATTTTAGAAAGCAAACATGATATCTAAAGGGGCTTCATTCTTTGAATCCTCATTTGCTAACATTGGGTTGTTTGACCTTGGGGAAAATGTAAAACAGAAAGCCCAAATTTATGATTGCTGTTCCTTCACTTATGATGCTGATCTTGCTGTTGATTTTAGCCTTGGCAAGTCAATGCTGAGTATTCTGTATGTCTGTGTGCATGCGTGTGAAGTCACGTCAGTTGTGTCTACCTCTTTGTGACCCTATAGACTATAGCCTACCGGGCTCTTCTGTCCATGAGATTCTCCAGGCAAGAATACTGGAGTGGGTTGCCAAGCCCTCTTCCAGGGGATCTTCTCAACCCAGGGATCAAACCTGCATCTCTTATGTCTCCTGCCTTGGCAGGCGGGCTCTTTACCACTAGCGCCACCGGGGAGGCCCTCCATATGTCTAGGGTACACTATTTGTGACCACGGCTTGAAATGTGAAAGGCACTGTTAAAGTTGTGGAAACAGTACTTGAATGTACTAGGGTCTAGAAGCACACAGTTCCAAATACATTGTTATATGGGATGTGATAAAGTAGTTTACTTAAGTAAGATTATTTATTACCTAGGTTGTATAATAATACATTTACCAAAACAATAATATTCATTTAGTTCAGTTTAGTGACTCAGTTGTGTCTGACTCTGCAACCCCATGAACTGCAGCATGCCAGGCTTCCCTGTCCATCACCAACCCCTGGCACTTACTCAAACACATGTCCATTCAGTCAGTGATGCCAGCCAGTCATCTCATCCTCTGTCATCCCCTTCTCCTCCTGCCTTCAATATTTCCAAGCATCAGGGTCTATTCCAATGAGTCAGTTCTTCCCATCAGGTGGTCAAAGGATTGGAGTTTCAGCTTCAGCATCACTCCTTCCAATACATATTCAGGACTGATTTCCTTTAGGATTGACTGGTTGGATCTCCTTGCAGTCCAAGGGACTCTGAAGGATTTTCTGCAACACCACAGTTCAAAAGCATCAATTCTTCGGCACTCAGCTTTCTTTATAGTCCAACACTCACATCCATACATGAATATTCATTTAACACAAGGACAATTTTTTAATTTTTCCATTGAACAAGTGGTATACATGGTTAAATTTGCTTTAAGTTAGTTTTGCACCCAAAACATTATTTATCCAAACATTATTTGCACAATGCATTATTTATCAACACATGGTTTTGTTTTTTTTTTAATGCTCTTTATTTTGTATTGAGGTATAGCCAGTTAACAATGTTGTGATAGTTTCAGGTGAACAGCAAAGGAATTCAACCATATATATCCATTATCCCCTGAACTCCCCTCCCATCCAGGCTAACACATAACATTGACCAGAGTTCCCTGTGCTATACTGCAGGTCTTTGCTCATTATCCATTTTAAATAGAGCAGTGTGTATGGGTCGATCCCAAACTGCCTCACTATCCCTTCTCGCCATCTTTCCCCCCAGCAACCATAAGTTCATTCTCTAAGTCTGTGAATTTGTTTCTGTTTTCTAAATAAATTAATTTGTATCATTTCTTTTTAGGTTCCCCATGTAAGGGATGTCATAGGGTATTTCTTCTCTGTCTGTCTTACTTTACTCAGTATAACAATCTCTAGGTTCATCCATGGTGCTGCAGCATCATTTCATTCTTTTTAATGCTGAAAGTGAAAGTCACTCAGTTGTGTCTGACTCTTTGCAACCCCCTGGACTATACAGTTCATGGAATTCTCCAGGCAAGAATACTGGAGTGGGTTACCTTTCCCTTCTCCAGGGAATCTTCCCAACCCAGGGATCAAACCCGGGTCTCCCGCATTGCAGACAGATTCTTTACCAGCTGAGCCACAAGGGAAGCCCAAGAATACTGGAGAGGATGGCCTATCCCTCCTCCAGTGGATCTTCCCGACCTAAGAATTGAACCTGCATTTCAGGGGTCTCCTGCATTACAGGCAGATTTTGTACCAACTGAACTCTCTCTCTCTCTCTCTCTCTCTCTCTCTCTCTCTCTATATATATATATATATATATATATATATATATATATACACACACACACACACACTATTATATATATATATATTTATACACAGTATATATATATAGTGCATGTGTCTCTTCAAAGTATGATATTCTCTGAGTATACCCCCAGAAGTGGAATTGCAGGGTAATATCATGAGAAATGCTAGACTGGAAGAAACACAAGCTGGAATCAAGATTGCCGAGAGAAATATCAATAACCTCAGATATGCAGATGACACCACCCTTATGGCAGAAAGTGAAGAGGAACTCAAAAGCCTCTTGATGAAAGTGAAAGAGGAGAGTGAAAAAGTTGGCTTAAAGCTCAACATTCAGAAAACGAAGATCATGGCATCTGGTCCCATCACTTCATGGCAAATAGATGGGGAAACAGTGGAAACAGTGTCAGACTTTATTTTTTGGGGCTCCAAAATCACTGCAGATGGTGACTGCAGCCATGAAATTAAAAGACTCTCCTTGGAAGAAAAGTTATGACCAACCTAGATAGCATATTCAAAAGCAGAGACATTACTTTGCCGACTAAGGTCCGTCTAGTCAAGGCTGTGGTTTTTCCAGTGGTCATGTATGGATGTGAGAGTTGGACTGTGAAGAAGGCTGAGAGTGGAAGAATTGATGCTTTTGAACTGTGGTGTTGGAGAAGACTCTTGAGAGTCCCTTGGACTGCAAGGAGATCCAATCAGTCCATTCTGAAGGAGATGAGCCCTGGGATTTCTTTGGAAGGAATGATGCTAAAGCTGAAACTCCAGTACTTTGGCCACCTCATGCGAAGAGCTGACTCATTGGAAAAGACTCTGATGCTGGGAGGGATTGAGGGCAGGAGGAGAAGGGGATGACAGAGGATGAGATGGCTGGATGGCATCACTGACTCGATGGACGTGAGTCTGAGTGAACTCCGGGAGTTGGTGATGGACAGGGAGGCCTGGCGTGCTGTGATTCATGGGGTCTCAAAGAGTCAGACATGACTGAGCGACTGAACTGAACTGATGGTAGTTCTGTTTTTAGTTTTTTAAGGAACCACCACACTGTTCTCCATAGTGGCTGTACCAATATATATTCCCACCAACAATGTAGAAGGGTCCCTTCTCTCCATGCCTTTTCCAGCATTTATTGTTTGTGGATTTTTTTATGCTGGTCATTTTGACTGGTGTGAGGGATATCCATGCCAAATGCCGGACTGGATGAAGCACAAGCAGGAATCAAGATTGCTGGGAGAAATATCAATAACCTCAGATATGCAGATGACACCACCCTTATGGCAGAAAGCAAAGAAGAACTAAAGAGCCTCTTGATGAAACTGAAAGAGGAGTGTGAAAAAGTTGGCTTAAAACTCAACATTCAGAAAACAGATCATGGCATCCTGTCTCACCACTTCATGGCAGTTAGATGAGGAAACATTGGAAACAGTGACAGACTTTATTTTGGGGGGCTCCAAAATCACTGCAGATGGTGACTGCAGCCATGAAATTAAAAGACACTTGCTCCTTGGAAGAAAAGCTATGACCAAAAAATAGAGCATGCTAAAAATAGAGACATTACTTTGCCAAGTAAGGTCCGTCTAGTCAAAGCTATGGTTTTTCCAGTAGTCATGTATAAATGTGAGAGTTGGACTATAAAGAAAGCTGAGCGCCGAAGAACTGATGCTTTTGAACTACGGTATTGGAGCACACTCTTGAGAGTCCCTTGGAGTGCAAGGAGATCCAACCAGTCAGTCCTAAAGGAAATCAGTCCTGAATATTCATTGGCAGGACTGATGCTGAAGCTGAAACTCCAATCCTTTGACCACCTGATGGGAAGAACTGACTCATTGGAATAGACCCTGACGCTTGGAAAGATTGAAGGCAGGAGGAGAATGGGGGCAACAGAGGATGAGATGGTTGGATGGCATCACCGACTCAATGGCCATGAGTTTGAGGAAGCTCCAGTAGTTGGTGATGGACAGGGAAGCCTGGGGTGTTGCAGTCCATGGGGTCACAAAGAGTCGGACATAACTGAGTGACTGAACTGAGGGATATCTGATTTTAATTTTGATTTGCATTTCTCTAATAACTAGTGATGTTGAACATGTTTTCATGTGCCTCTTGGCCATCTGCATATCTTCTTTGGAGAAATGTCTTTTTAGGTTCTGCCCACTTTTTGGATGGGTTGTTTGTTTAGATGAAGTTAATCCTCATGAGCCACTTATAAATTTTGGAGACTAAGCCCTTGTTGGTCTCATCATTTGCAAATAATTTCTCCCAATCTGTGGGTTGTCTTTTCGTTTTGCTTATTGTTTCCTTTGCTATGCAAAAACTTTTGAGTTTAATTAGGTCCTATTTGTTTATTTTTGTTTTTATTTCCATGATTCTAGGAGACAGATTGAAAAAGATAATTGCTGTGATTTATATCAGAGAGTGTTCTTCCTATATTCTTTTTTAAGAGTTTTATAGTGTCCAGTCTAACATTTAGGCATTTAATCCATTTTGAGCTTATTTTTGTATATGGTATTAAGGAATGATTTAATTTCATTTTTTTACATGTAACCATCCAGTTTGCCCAGCACCCTTTGTTTAAGAGACTATCTTTCCGACTTTGTATAATCTTGCCTCCTTTGTTGTGGATTAATTGACCATAGGTGACTAGATTTTTAAATGAGTATTTTTGGTTTGGCCTTAGACAGTATCGTTATTTTATGACCTGATGTTTGCCATTACTATCATTTACTTTTCTAAATCCAGATAGATTAGATTTCACAATTTTCATGTTCTAAGTGATGAAGCAAGAGAGAAGGTTTTAGGTGAGAAATAACACACTGCAAGTGGACAGAGTTGGGCACGACTGAAGCGGCTCAGCACAGCATGCACAAGACTTTAATAGAGTTCATGTCACCTGCTAAAAGTAAGATTATGTACTCATTATACTTCTCTGTCTAACGTTTTCTAAACACTAGAAATGTCTGGAGGTGCTATGTAAGAATTTCAACCAGATCAGAGTCGTTATATGGAACATCTTGAATCAGATTTATAGAATTCTTTATATAATTTATTTATAAAATTATTATTTTTGTGTTCCTCCTTGCAATCCTTGCTTGCTGTCTTTAACCAGTGGTCCATTAGGTTTGCAAATGAAATAGCACATTAGTAAACACTATAATGTCAGACTTCCACGGAGCTTGCAGTGCAGCAGAGACGTGGCTCAGTGATGGGATCTCAAGCAGACTGGTTTGCCCCCACCTCCTTACGGCCCACTCACAACACAACACGGAGGCTCGCCAGCTACTTCCTGATAAAGGGCAAATATATTGCAGCGCTTGTCTTGTATATTGATTGTTAAAAATCCGAATTGAAACAGATGTCACAACCATCCTTACTGTTGTAAGCCTGGGAAACACTTGTGGATCCTGGAATTTATGGTTTTGTCTTTTGAGAAAACTTCTTCCGCAGCCTGGTCTCCTCCCATCGTTCTCCCGGTCTGGAGACTGCAAAACCTTCATCTTCAAGGCTAGGAAAAGACTGTAAGTGAGTGACCAAAGGAGGGAGGGAGGTATTAGGAAAGGCCTGCTTTGAGTCATGAAAGAGGGATAAACATTTGCCATGAAGATAGGAGGGAGCAAGAAATAAAGATTTTAATCTCTTAAGGCTCATGAGAATGTTTGGAAAGAATTCTCTATTCAATAAAATATCATATTCTATGGAAAGAGAATAATATTCCCTGACTGAAATGCTTATCTTGCTTGTGAAGTTAGAGAATTGCTAGTTCAAGGAGTAGCGGGGAGGGCCGTTATTTTGAATGAAAACCCCTGCTTTTGGTTTTCATACCTGCCTACTCTTCTTCCTTTCCTTCTGTCCCCAGAGCTTAATAAAACTAAGTGCAGTAAGCTTCCTTTTGAAAAGGTACTCTAATTAATAAACTCTATGTGTCAAAATCCTGTGTCGTGAGCATTCTATTTATGCTTCAAGTAGAGACATTTTTAAGGAGATGCAGATGGTCTTTGAGGAAACCACTTTATATTCAGTTCAGAAACTGAGCTCCCTTATGTTTAAATGTGTTTTAAAATTTATATATCTTGAAATTGAAAGCATTCTTTGAAGTAGGCTAGAAACCAGCTAAAGCTACTTGCACACAAGACTCAGTTCTTTGTAAAAATCCGTAATTGGGCTGGGTGGGGGCGGCTGGGAAGTGGATGGCTTCTCCTGTTAGGGTGTAGAATTACTGTGTTCTGAATCGGTGGTAAGCTCTCTTATAGCTGTTCAGCTTTGCCATTAAAAGCCATTATGCTGGTGATTTTCCCTTGTGTCTCAAACATCTTTATTTGTCTGGCACTATAATAGAAGGCTTCTAGTTCAGAAAACTTGACCAAAAGATTTGAAATTTAAATAAGTGGTATTGATTGCTGCAGAGAAGTTTTAAACTCAAAACAAAAATGTCAGGTTCTGGAACATGAATAAAATGACTTAAGAATTTGGTTTATAGACTATTTTAAAGTTCACTTTAGTTTTTGTTTTTGTTGTTGTTTTTACAAAATAGAGATGTTCCATGGCTAAAGAGTACACATAATGTTACATTCAGTAATTATAAAATACTTTAAATGTATGTTTTAGCTTCATGTCATGGGAAATATTTTTACAGTAATAGTCAAGCTAGTTTTTAAAAAATACTTTTTTAACCTAATTGCTTTCTTAGGAATAATTCCATTAATAGGCTTTTCTATAGTGTGAAATATTCATTCATTGATTGTTTAACCTGTTTAATTTCCTAAGAAAATGTGAGATAATATTTTGGAAAATGTTTAAACTTTTAGTTTTGGCTCCATATACATTCTTTTATCTCTTGGTATAAAGAGGAATTCTTTTCAGATTTTAGTAGTGCACATATGGAAATATTATCTACCTGTTATTTCATGCAAAAAAGATAAAACCTGAGGGCTAACTCATGTCCACCATTGCTATCAGTTATATATGTCAAAAGAATCCCTGTAACACTTTTCTTAAATCACATATTACTGAATGGAACCAATATTTTTTAATAAAAGTAGTTGTATGCAAAAAATTAAACCTTTTGTTTGCTAGCTCAGTTAACACTAGCACATAACACCTCTCAGAATACAAATGCGGGACTTGTTAAGAATTTGTTAAATAAAACTTTAAAACAGTCCTGCTTATTGTGGAGTGGGACAGAATGAGAGATGGTGACAGACTGATAATAGTGAAAATAGGACAAGAAGGGAAGAAAATAAAGAATAAAAAGAAAAGATGGAAGAGAAGTGAAAGGAAAAGAGAAGGACCATCACTTATCTAGTCACTGGTTCGTTCGTTTTCCAAATACATATTTTGTGCTCAGTGTATTGGACCTCTGGCATTTTAAGCAGAGAATTAAACAAGTCCTTAATGCTCCTCTGATATATACTACCGCCTTCCCCTTCACTGAACTGAAAGAAAAGAGGATGAGACAAAAGTGAGCTGGAATAAAGAGAAAGAAAGGACAAAGAAATATGAGCAGAAAATATAAAAGTTGGATGCCTAAGGACAAGAGAGGTGGAAGGTTAACTTCTACTTATTCTTTTTCGTGGTACAGAATTACATCCATATCCCCTTATTCACACCCACAGGATGCTTTTGATATGTTTCTGGCATCTTCTCATACCCTATTTGGATAATGACTCTCTGGGCATGCTGAGGTCTACACCCAAGCAACCATCTATTGGAAAAAAATGTTCTTTAGTGTCTTCCACGTGCCAGGCACTGTGCTAGGCAGGGAGATACAGTGGTGAATGCAACTCTATCACTGCCCTCTGAGTATTTCATGATCTAGTTGTGCCAAGTAAATGGATAAATGATTCAGTGCGATAAATGCTGCTAAAGAGATAAGTAAAAGTCAGCTAAGTCTTGGGATCAGTAAGAGTTTCCTGAAGTAAGAGAGAGCCAAGTTGATATTTCCCCTTGTTCACTTGTCCTTTTTAAAAATTCCATCAGAATGCCTCTTTTGGAAAAAAAACCTTTCAGTTTCTTTATAGTTGAGAAAAAATTTTTAATTTTGGTTTGATTAGTTAGTAAATTACATTTGTTTGACCTGGCTTTTCATTGGTGAATTGTTTTAGGTAAAGTCCTGATTACACATTTAAAATAGATGTTCTAATGTATATTTCCCCCTAAAAGATTCATACCCATTTAAAAATATCTATGAAGTTTCAAAAACAAAGCACAGGATCTTTTGTCCTGTATTTTTAACATCCATTTTATGTATAAATATGTATAGGCAGTACACTGTTGCAGCTTAATATGAAACAGATGCCCTTACAGCAATTTAATGAGTGTGTGTCTAAAGTATGTGTATGTACACCAATTTATTTCCTGACTTAAAACTGCAGTGTTATCAGAATTGTAGAGGAAAAATGCCAAATCATTATAGGTTGCACTAGATTTCATCTAAGAGCTCTTTGGAACAGTGAAAGAGACTAAAAGGACTGAATGCTTTTTCATACTTTATGTTCCTTCACGTAAAGCTGATTTAGAGACATTCCTATCGCTGGTTTTTCCTTTGCAGAAACTTCATAACAACAAACCAGATCCATCTGTAGCCACTGGTTCATCTCAAGTCTGTAGTGGCCTTTTCTGTCGTCTTCTTGATGGGTTTTGTTCTGTTTTGTCTTGAGTGTCAATGTCCAGCCCTAACTGTTCCCTGAACCCCAATTACTCATTCTTAGTCTTGGCTTGATGTCTAATAGGTCACTTCAAGTTTAGCGTCACTAAAACAAAGCCACCGGGCTTCCTCCCGACTCCAGTAACCAAACCTGGCTCCTTTCACAGTCTTCTTCACAGATACGGCGATGGCAGTCTTGTTCAGGCCCCATACTTGAACATTATCCTCGGCTCTTTTCATCTCCATAAGCAATCCATTGGCAGTACCACCTGCTTCTCCCAGTTTCTACAGCTACCAACCTCCATGCCACCACCATCTCTTGCCTGGGCTATTGGCTTGGTCTCCTAACTATTTCCCCTACTTCCAGTTGTGAGTTTCTATAGCCATTCACTACAGAACAGCCAGGGTGATTCTTTCAAAACAGAAATAAGATCCAATCAATCCTTGGTCAGAATAAACACAGTGGCTTTCTGTCTCATTTACAGTAAAATCCAGGCATGGCGATAAGTCCCTATATGATCTAGCTACCTCTCTGATCTCATATCTCTCCTCTCTTCTTACCTACTCTGCTTTGGCCATATCAGCCTTGCTGTTTTTTTGTACCTGAGATAGGAGCGTTCCCACCTCAGGGCCTTTGCACTTGCTGTGACATGAACCGTCATCACCCAGATACACACATGTTCATTTCCAGAGTTCCTTCAGATTTCTGGAAGGAACTTAATTGTTCCTAAGAACTTAATTGTCCTAAAGAAACTTCCTGAACACCTTTTTCTGCCCTTTTACTTTATTTCTTTCTTAGCATTTATCCACATGTGTCATTTTTCTATCAAATATTTATCTCTTCCCTGCTAGTACTTAAGCTCCATTAAGGCAGGAATTCTTTTTCTTTCTTGTTCTATCCCTAATACCTACCTGAGGCCGGATTTATGGCCAGGCCCTAGATTTTCTAAGTCCATTGCTCTTTCCGTGGTTCTACATGCCCTTCCATAGGTTTTAAGTTCCCCAAGTGCAGTGATTGTATCTTTTATTTCTTTTGCCCCATCGCCTCATAGGATATAGGACCATGCTGTACACTCAGTGTGGGGTTCCATGTGCCAAGTCAGTGCTGTACATAGCCTGATTGAATTACTTCCTGTGCTCATATGGTTGGTCATCAGCTTGGATCGCAGACTTACTCAGGATGTACTTCACCCTTTGTAGGAATAAAAGACAAGTTGCGGTTATTCCCCAGGTACACAGTGGCATTCAGAAACTGTAGGCAGTTTGTTTGCGTGAAAAATCTAACATGGTGAGACTCTGGTTCTCAGTAAATAGATTATTTGCATTCTGAATTTTGAATACTTGATGGAGAGGATTAGATTGTGCTGGTTTAAGCCTGAGGATTTTGTGGTGGTGGTGGTGGTGGTGGTGGTTGTTTTTGATGTTGATATTTGATGTTGTTGATATTTCTGCATTTAACCACCCAAAGTTCTTTTTTTTAATGTATACAAATTTTATATATATATACATATATATAAAATATACATATGTGTGTCTGTGTGTATATTTAAAGAACAGGATCACACACTGCACTGTTGTTCAGTCACTAAGTTGTGTCCAGCTCCTTGTGACCCCATGGCCTGCAGCACACCGGGCTTCCCTGTCTTTCACTATCTCCCAGAGTTTCCTCAAACTTATGTCCAATGAATTGGTGACGCCATCCAACCATCTCATCCTCTGTCATCCGTTCTCCTCCTGCCCTCATTCTTTCCCAGCACCAGGGTCTTTTTCAGTGAGTCAGCTCTTCAAATCTGGTGGCCAAAGTATTGGAGCTTCAGCATCAGTCCTTCCAATGACTATTCAGGGTTGATTTCCTTTAGGATTGACTGGCTTGATCTCCTTGCAGTCCAAGGGCCTCTCAAGAGTCTTCTCCAGCACCACGATTCAAAAGCATCAGTTCTTCAGCACTCAGCCTTCTTTATACACTACATACTATGTAGATTTTTATGCATCATATCATGACCTTTTTATTGTGTCACCATGATATTGACAGAAAAATATTGTTTTTAAAGATTATCCATATGTCATCAGTTCTCAAACTTCAGGAAAATATGTCCCAGACATGTTCTTTTACAAATGGAAGAGTATCCATGTTTGGCTTGAGTCTTTCCAAAGCAGCTACTAAAAGGCTCTTGCATTTTATTTCGACAATTTGTGTTCTTTTGCCTATGAGGTTTCTTAGGTGACAGGTAATCCTGACTGTTCCCCTCTTGTTTTTACAGGTGATCTGCAACTCTTTCACCATCTGTAATGCAGAGATGCAGGAAGTTGGTGTTGGCCTGTATCCTAGGTAGGGTGGATGCTATTTCATTTACTGGAAGAAGCCTCTTTAATTCCCACCCAGCTCTCCAACCTTTTAAAAGTAGTTAGAAAGGCTATTACATGCAGCTGGTTTGAGAGCTAAGCTTGAAACTTAATGATAAATTACAAGAAAAATGGAAAATGTGAAGTTTAAAGAAAACAGTTTTATAACCCCACATTATATTCTATGCTATTAATGGAGAGGCAGACCTCAGACCTAAATTCTTGTTGGGAATTGTGTTGAGGGCTACCCTGTGGTCCAGTGGTGAAGTCTGTGTGCTTCCAGCAGAGAGGGTATGGATTTGATCACTGATCAGGGAACTAGGATCCCACATGCTATAGGGCATGACCAAAAAGAAAAAAAACCACCCCAACATTAAAAAAAGTTAGGGGTTGTGGGTGCTAGTAAACCACCCTGCCCTGATCTTATTCCTAGCCTTCTGGGCTGATCAGATGGTTATTATACCAGACATGCTGTAATGCACCAGTTGGGTCCATTTTGTCTTTTGGCTCAGCCTCCTCTGAACCCCAGTGCTCCACGAGGTGGAACCCTCTTAGGCTCTGGTCTCCCAAGGAGCTCTCTCCAGCTCTCACCCAGGTGATCTGTATCGCTGAGCTGCTAGAGTCTCCTTTGACGAGCACTGAGTTTCATTTTGTTTTCAGACTATTAGTGTCCAGATACAAAGAGGGTCTTTTCTTATAATTAACTGTGAATCTGAGAAGTCAGCTTCTTATTTCTCATGTGTTATAAACCACAGGTCTATGCTGTGGAGCAATAAATGACTCTCGTAAGATTATTGTGATGATGAAATTTGATCAACATGATCATGTGCTAAGAAGGTGCTTTCTACATAGTGAATACCCACTTAGAGTTATTTCTAATTATTATCAAATGTGGTGGCAGCTTAAATACATTCCCTTTCCCAAAAGTAAAAGGTATTCCTCCAAGGTAGTGAAATGACTTGGCCACAGCCTGAAATGCATGAGGGTTTTGGTAGTGAGATAATCTCAACATTCTGTTGAAGAGGAAGTACTTCTAATTATTCTGCGACACGGTTGCATGTGTTCTAGTGAGGTTGGCAGTTCCACCAAAGGAGTTCAACAAATGTGATCCTGAGTGGGAAGCTCAGGGATATTTTGGCTGCTTCCTACTTACCTCAGAAGTAAATAAAGTATCCCTTTACCTCAGAAATTTTTCCTTTGCAAGGCAGTTTGTTTTCCCCATCTTCATGTTGGGTCGCATTAGTAGCTGGTACCTAGTGAGCCACCTCCCCATCCCCTAAAGTTTATTAACAAACTTCCCTAATGAGCTTTCACCCAGGGAGCCTTTCACTTCATGGGAAGTAGGTTAGTGCCCCCAGAGGACTCAATCCCTGGTACACTGTCAACCCTACCTGTCCCTCTGCCCCTAAATTAAAATGTCTTTTGCCTTTATAGTTGTTAAATATAGATGTTTGATTCTGTCTACTGAGCCACAGTATTCTCCTTTTTTTTCTCTCCTCCAGTATGTCTTTGCTCAATCACAGCTGTGACCCCAACTGTTCGATTGTGTTCAATGGGCCCCACCTCTTGCTGCGTGCAGTCCGAGACGTTGAGGCGGGAGAGGAGGTAAGGAACCCATGTTTCCCACTGGCTGGCCTCTTTTTCCATTAAAACCAGTTGTGCCTGAAGGGCAGCTTTTCATTGTCTTTCTGCTGAAGAAAAGATATATATAATACCTCTACCCACATATATGTGTTAATATACGATATTTTTTTTTCTCTTTCTGACTTACTTCAGTCCGTATGACATTCTCTTGGTCCATCCATGTCTCTATAAATGACCGCATTTCATTCCTTTACATGGCTGAATGATATTCATTGTATGTAAATATCAAATTCCTTTTATCCATTCATCCACTGATGCACTGCGGTGACCTGAATGAGAAGAAAGTCCAAAAGGAATCAGCTATACATACGTATACCTACAACTGATTCATTTTGCTGTACAGAAGAATCTAACACAACATTGTAAAGCAACTATGTGCCGTGCTGTGCTTAGTTGCTCAGTCATGTCTGACTCTTTGCAACCCCATGGCCTGTAGCCCACCAGGCTCCTCTGTCTGTGGGGATTCTCCAGGCAAGAATACTGGAGTAGGTTGCCATGCCCTCCTCCAGAGGATCCTTCCAACCCAGGGATTGAACCTAGGTCTCCCACATTGCAGGCAGATTCTTTACTATTTGAACCACCAGGGAAGCCACTATACTCCAACAAAAAATTAACTAAAAAAGAATACCTCTGCCCAGAGACTAATTTAACCATCATTACTTCCAGATATAGGTGGGCTAAATTTTTTTTTTATCATCATTTTCCTGGATGATGAAAAGTTCCTACCACATGTGTGTGGGAGAGACGTGTATGTGTGTGTGATAGTGTGTGTGTTTTGTGCATATGACAGTGCATCGGCCTCTTGCGTCTCTGCAAGTGGTCATCCTTCTGTAGTCAGAGAGGTCAGCCCAAGCTTGTGACAGATCGCAAGGGTTTACTTACTCCCAAGGCCGTTAATTACATTTCAAGGATGATTCATTTTTACCTTTGTGTTAAGAAAGCAAACAGGTTTATATTCTTTCAGGTTGTCGTTGGGCCTTTACAAACCTATCAGCATCAGCTTCTCAGAGTAACTGTCCAATCAAAGATGTGAAGGGAATAGAGGACAGGAAGTATGACCTCCAGCACTGAACTGGCCTTGACCTTTCCAGTTCTGCAGGCTGCCCAGCCAGCCTCTTTTGATGAGGACCCTTCTCAGAAGTCCAAAGACTCATAAGACAGCTGTGGATGGGCTACTCCAGCACTGTTGAACCCGAGCCTGACAGAGTTTGCACAGTGCCTACTCTGAATTCTGGGTTATAGATATTTATGCTTTTTAGAACCCAGTTTCCCTCTACCTTCCAATTTGCTAAAGTGGATATTTACTGCAAGGAAAACAGACTATCATAAGCTTTTATTGCATTTATGCAGCACTCAGCCAATAAAACCTAAACTCAGAGGTACCATATTTTATGTAGACAGGGATTTGGCTTTGATAAGACTGCCTCCAAACTGAGTTGCGACTGAATAAGCTGTCTCTTATCAGCCACTTAATTGAATTTCCAGTGTTTAGGATTGGTGTAGTAGGTACATGGGGATATCTGTCAACAATATGTGGAATTTAGATTTTTTTTTCCTTAGACCATATGTGACTTCAAGCCAGGGAAGAAGGGGACTGCTGTCCATTTTCAACAACATTAGTTTGGGAGCTGAGCGATGGCTGCCTTTTGATAATGTTGTTGTTGTTTTATTAAATTTAAAAAAAAATAGGTAACTTGACAAGCAAACAGGAAAACTATGAGAAACAATTGGACTTCTCAGAAACAACAAATTTCTTCATATCTTGTTTTCTAGGCTTGGCTGCCAATTATTCTCCTTGGTTAGTTTTCATTTAGTTGAAAAACACCGTCTTTTAGTGCTTATTTCATTTCCTTTACTTTCCATCTCTGAAGCAACAAGCAAATCCTTCTTCTTGCCTCACACAAAGTAGTTTTCTGCTCAGCATCTGCCCTGTAGACTCAGATATTTCCCCCTACAGTCCTTATCAAAATGGCTTCTCAACAGAGAGAATTGTCCCCATAAGTACTTTTTATACCAGTTTGTTCAGAAAATAAATGTTTTCCTACCATTATACACTTTCTCTGTTCACTGGCTCTGTCTTCCCAGCATTTCTACCTTCTTAATGTTATTTACCCCTCAAATATCATCTCTTCTATTAAATGTTTCCTGAGTTCTCAAATTATGAGATTCTTTTCTCTGAGACCTCTCTTAGAGTGGTTATTAATATTTCTTTGGCATTTATTCTGGCTCTTTTAGTGACTTCTCCATTCGGTGACAAGCTGCATGAGCTCGGGCAGTTGTGTCTTACTGTGTCTCCTTAGGTCTTCCCAGGTGGCTCAGTGGTAAAGAATTCCCCTACCAATGCAGGGTTTGATCCGTGGGTTTGAGACATGGGTTTAATCTGTGGGTTGGGAAGATCCCCTAGAGTAGAAAATGGCAACCCACTCTGGTATTCTTGTCTGGAGAATCCTATGGACAGAGTACCCGGTAGGCTACAGTCCATAGTGTCAAAGAGTCGGACATGACTGAGTGACTGAGCAGGCATGCTCACACACATGCATATGACTCCTTTAGTATCCAATGGATCATAGAAAAAGCAAGAGAGTCCCAGAGAAACATCTACTTCTGCTTTATTGACTACACCAAAGCGTTTGACTGTGTGGATCACAACACACTGTGGAAAATTCTTCAAGAGATGGGAATACCAGACCACCTGACCTGCCTCCTGAGAAATCTGTATGCAGGTCAAGAAGCAACAGTTAGAACCGGACATGGAACAATGGACTGGTTCCAAATTGGGAAAGGAGTATGTCAAGGCTGTATATTGTCACCCTACTTATTTAATTTATATGAAGAATATATCATTCAAAATGCTGGATTGGATGAAGCACAAGCTGGAATCAAGACTGCCAGGAGAAATATCAATAACCCCAGATATGCAGATGATACCACCCTTAAGACAGAAAGTGAAGAGGAACTGAGGAGCCTCTTGATGAAAGTGAAAGAGGCAAGTGAAAAAGTTGGCTTAAAATTCAACATTCAAAAAACTAAGATCATGGCATCTGGTCCCATCACTTTGTGGCAATTAGATGGGGAAACAATGGAAACAGTGACAGCCTTTTTCCTTGGTTCCAAAATCACTGCAGATGGTGACTGCAGCCATGAAAGTAAAAGACGTTTGCTCTGTGGAAGAAGAGCTGTGACCAACCTAGACAGCATATTCAAAAGCAGAGACATTACTTTGCCAACAAAGGTCCATCTAGTCAAAGCTATGGTTTTTCCAGTAGTCATGTATGGATGTAAGAGTTGGACCTTAAAGAAAGCTGAATGCTGAAGAATTGATGCCTTTGAACTTTGGTGCTGGAGAAGACTCTGGAGAGTCCCTTAGACTGCAAGGAGATCAAACCAGTCAATCCTAAAGGAAATTGACCCTGAATTGGAAGGACTGATGCTGAAGCTGAAGCTCCAATGCTTTGGCTACCTGATGGGAAGAACTGACTCATTGGAAAAGACTCTGATACTGGGGAAGATTGAAGGCAGGAGGAGAAGGGGACGACAGAGGATGAGATGGCCGGATGGCATCACCGACTTGATGGACATGGGTTTGAACAAGCTCCAGAAGTTGATGATGGACAGGGAAGCTTGGTGTGCTACAGTCCATGAGGTCGCAAAGAGTCAGACACAGCTGAGTGACTGAACTGACTGAACTGAGAATTAGCAGAATTTGAAAACTGGCTACAAGGTTGTGACAAAGACCAGAGACATGATTAGCATTTAAGTTTGATTTTAAAGAGAGGAAGGATTTTTCTTTTTCTTTTAAAAAGATTTTATTTATTAATTTTTATTGAAGTATAATTGCTTTACAGACAAGGAAATAGCAACCCACTCCAGTATGCTTGCCTGTGAAATCCCACGGACAGAGGAGCCTGGTGGGCTACAGTCCATGGGGTCACAAAGAGTCGAACATGACTGAGCACACACACACACACACACACAATTGCTTTACAGTTTTGTGTTAGTTTCTGCTGTACAACAACGTGAATCAGCCATATGTATATATGTGTGTGTGTGTGTGTGTGTGTGTGTGTGTGTGTGTGTGTGTATGTATCTACACCCTTGCTCTTAACCGCCCCCATCCCCCCTCTAGGTCATCGCAGAGCACCGAGCTGAGCTTCCTGTGTTATACAGCAGCTTCCCACGAGCTGTTTTATACATGGTGGTGTGTATATGTCAATCCTACTCCAAGAGAGGAAGGATTTTTCAAAGTCTATTTTCAATTCAGAGCCAGTATTAGAAAAATTTATAATTGTGACAGTGTAATTTGAGAAATGAAAACAGAGTCTAATTTTAATTTGATCTTATTATCCACTCAGAAATACATAATGAGAAGATGGGCTTCATGTAAAAGGGATTCATTTTGCCTTGAAATTTTCAAGTAAGCAACAAATTAAATATCCAGCAAATATCTTTCAGGATATTACTCTAATGTTGGGAATGATATACTGCATTTTCTATAAGAGCTGCACTAAAATGGCAAAGCTACGGTCAGTAGCATTAATATTTTAATGTGATCTTGTTCTTTGCCATTAAGACATCCACTGCTCAATGGCAAAGTTTCAGATATCTTTTCCCACTAAATGAGCCCTATACTGAGTGAGCAGATTCTCCATTAAAACTGGTGAGTCAGTGAGTCTTTGATAAAGGTTTTTAGCTCTGGTTGATAGAATGATTTAGCTGTCATCACTAGTTAGTATTTTGGATTTTTTTTCCAAAAAAATTATGGATAAAAATGTTTTCACTGTTGAGACCTTCAGTTTTGATAGTGTATTTTGCAAACTTCACTGGTGTGAAAGAGGCCCAAGGAGAAGAATGGGGCATTCTTCATTGGAGGAGTCCTGTTTGAGCCATGCCTGAAGGAGGAGAGAGTTCTGAATAGACTGAGAATGGGTGAAAGGGCATTCACTGGCTGGTGAAGGTCAACACCATACACATTGCATGGTGTACACTGTTTCAACATAGTTAGGTTGGATATACATAATTATGGAAGATGGTAGTGGGCAGGGTAAAGAATCCTCCTGCAATGCAGAAGACCCAGGTTCTAAACCTGGGTTGGGAAGATCCCCTGGAGAAGGAAATGGCAACCCACTCCAGTATTCTTGCCTAGGAAATCCCATGGACAGAGGAGCCTGGGGGGGCTACAGTCCATGGGATTGCAGGAGTCAGACGTGACTGAGCAACTAAACTGCCAAAGGGTGTGGGGGGGATTTTGAGGTTATAAAGGCAGACAGAAAATCAGCTTGGGAAGCCTTGTGTACCCTCATCCTCTATTCAAGGAGGAAGCATCAGAACTTCGTGTAGTAGACAAATGACGTGATCAAATGTGAACTTTAGGAAGATCTCCCTTAAAGCAATTTAGAAGATGTACTATAGGCTAAAGCCAGCAGGGTGGCCAGCTGGAAGATCATTACACAGTCCAGGTAATGGTTCCAGGCAGTTACAGGATACTGAGGGAGGCCGTAGGCGTCTCTCTATTGGGGTTAAGTGAAATAACTGGCCTCCTGCTGCCCATTCTCTGGCTGGCATGATCACTCATGAGTTTTGGCCCTTGTAATAAACTCAGGTTTGTCAAGCATATTTCTCTGGTGAGACAGGGCCTGGTTTTGTTGGTTTCACCCTGGGCACGTTGGAATCACCCAATAACTATTACTGGTTAATCCTGATATTTGGGGCCGATGACTAAGAGCCACTGGGCTGGATGGAGAACTAGAGTCGTAGGGACTTTTCCGATAACCTGCCTGCCAGTGCACAGGACATGGGTTCAGTCCCTCATCTGGAAAGATCCTACATGCCACAGGCAACTAAGCCCATGTGCCGCAACCACTGAGGCTACCCGCTCTGGCGCCAGCACAACACAGCTAGAGGGTCCGTGTGCTGCAATGGAAGACCCCACATGATGCAATTCTACTCCCCAGCCTCTTCCCCACCCAGCACCCCAGCAGAGGCATGAGCCGTGCTACTGTAAAAAGAGTGTCAGCCTGAATCAATAGACGTGGGTGCAATTCCCAAATGGATCTAGGCTGGTTTTCACTGGTGAGTGCCCAGCACATCGTAGATATTCAGTAATGTCAGTGTACATTCCTTAAGGACAGGCACTCTTGTTTTCTGCTTGTGGAGCAGCATGTTATAGCCGCCTCACATGGGAAGGGTTTATAGAGGGCCAGCCAGCTGAGGCTGTGGCTTCTGTCACCCTGGTGATGGCCAGGGTGAACTTGACGTTCTTCCCCACTGACCGCTTTAACGAGGCCTCCCGAAGCCATGTTTTCTGTCGGGGTATGGCCTCCCCTGCCCTACCATGCTGTCAGACAGGAAAGATCAGGCTTTGTAGACAGGAGATGCTTTCTTTTAAGTCTCAGAAAGCCACATGGCATGTTCCACTCTAGGGAGTGTTTGTCATCTCCCTCAGTGGATAATCCTGCCTCCTTCTTCTTTACTACCCGCTTCTTCCCCCACCACACAGGTGCTGCTGCTGCTAAGTCACTTCAGTCGTGTCTGACTTTGTGTGACCCCATAGACGGCAGCCCATCAGGCTCCCCTCTCCCTCGGATTCTCCAGGCAAGAGCACTGGAGTGGGTTGCCATTTCCTTCTCCAATGCATGAAAGTGAAAAGTGAAAGGGCAACCCCCCTTAATTACTTCTACACATAAAAGCAAATAAAGAAATAATTTATGCAATGTGTCACTAGCTGATCTGGTACAGAAAAAGGAAAACTAGAAGAGGATGAGGAAACTAGGAGTCCTTGGGTGAGGGAGGAGTCAAGCTGTTATTTTAAATAAGGTTGTAAGGGGACTTCTTTCATGATCCAGTGGCTGAGACTCTGAGCTCCCAGTGCAAGGGGGCCCTGGGTCAGGGAACTCTATCCCACATGCCACAACTAAAGATCCTGCGTGCTGCAACTGAAGACCTGGAGCAGCCAGATAAATAGGGTAGTAAGGTTAGACCTCAGTGAGAAAGTCAGTTTTAATGGAAACTCAAAGGAGCTGAGGGAGGTCACCATAGTAGATCTGGGGGAAGGGCAGAGGAAGCTCCCATGTGCAGGCCTTGAAGCAGGTGTGTGTGTGAAATCCCGGTGGGGCTGCACTGCCTGAAACAGCCAGGAGGGGAGAGGAGATGGGAACAGACCTTTATGAAGCCACTGCTGCCCTCACTACCTGTGATGAAGGACCAGTTTCTTTATTATTTTTTTCCTTAGTCCATGGTCAGCTGATAGTTTTATAAGATTTAATGAAAACGAATTACAAGAAAAGTGAACTTAAAATAAGAGCCTAGTATTTTTTATTAGAGCCACATAAAATTTCTCTTACCAGACTGATGTCAAAATTTCCAAATGTTTCCTTTGCATTTCTGTACTCACTTCAATATAGACCTATAATCCACGCTGTAGAACCACACTTTGAGTCGTGTTATGAGAATCCATTGTAAGGACTTGGCTTTTGCTCTAAGCTAAAGGAGGACCTGTTGGAACATTTAGAAGAGAGGAAAGATCTGATCCAACTGACCTTTAAGTGAATCACTCTGGTTTAGAGGATGGAGTGCAGGCAGCTCAGGGGAGAAGCAGGGATGCCTGGTGAGACTTGCATATTACAGGCAAGAGATGATGGCTCAGACAAGGATGGAATAGGAGGAAAAGGTAGAACATGAGTGGTTCTGGATGTATTTCTATGGATGAGCCCACAGAGTTTCCTAGTGGATTCAGTGGGAAAAGTGAAAGCAAGGGAAATCAGGGGTGACCTCAAGGTCTCCACTTGGATAACACAAAAGATGAATTAATATCAACTGAGACTAGGAATGTTCCAGCTGTGAGGGAAAGGTTGTGGAAATCTGGAGTTCCATTTTGTATGTTTTGAATTATACTTTCAGTAGATAGGAGATCTAAGAAATGTTTAAACATCTTGATGTTACATAAAGACCTGCATCTTGAAATGAAAACCTAGGGCTAGAGAGAAACCTGGAAAGTCCCTCAGGTGTGCCCTCTCACCTGTGGTCTTTCACTATTCAGTGCAAGGCATGTTGTTGTTCAGTTGCTAAGTTGTGTCCAGCTCTTTGCAACCCCATGCACAATGGCACGCCAGGCTTCCCTGTCCTTCGCTGTCTCCTGGAGTTTGCTCAAATTCACGTCCATTGAGTTGGTGATGCTGTCTAACCATTTCCTCCTCTGCTGCCCTCTTCTCCTTTTGCCTTCCATCTTTCCCAGCATCAGGGTCTTTTCCAGTGAGTCAACTCTTTACATCAGGTGGCCAAAGTGTTGGAGCTTCAACTTCAGCATCAGTCCTTCCAATGAATATTCAGGGTTGATTTCCTTTAACATTGACTGGTTTGATCTCCTTGCTGTTCAGGGGACTCTCAAGAGTCTTCTCCAGCACCACAATTCGAAAGCATCAGTTCTTGGCACTCAGCCTTCTTTATGGTCCAACTCACATCTGTACATAACTACTGGAAAAACCATAGCTTTCACTGTATGAAAGTAATGTCTTTGTTTTTGAATGCACTATCTGGGTTTGTCATAGCTTTCCTTTCAAGGAGCAAGTGTCTCTTAATTTCAAGGCTGCAGTCACTGTCCTCAGTGATTTTGAAGCCCAAGAAATAAAATCTGTCACTGGTTGCACTTTTCCCTCTTCTATCTGCCATAAAGTGATGGAACCAGATGCCATAATCTTAGCATTTTGAATGTTGATGAGGGTGAAAGAGGAGAGTGAAAAATCTGTCTTAAAACTCAAGGCAGGGCATAGTTATTATATTTAAAAGGGTTCAAGGAAGTCAAGTTAGTTACCTTCATCAGTGATCGCATCCTGACATTAAATTCTCCCTATCTGGAAAGTGTTCCATCTTTTTAAATCCTCACAAGTGAAAGAACTGTCTCCTCATTTCCAACAGTCCAAATCTGGTTGAGCCTAAGTTCCATGAAACAGCTATAGAATTGAGTAGGATTTAAGAGCGATCTGGCTACATAATCTGCTATCCATCTGATTGCCAGGATTAATATGGCTTCTCTGATTGCCAGTGGTTACAGAAAGTATCACCAAAACTTACTAGTACCAAACATTTAACAGCTCTTGATATTTTCTGTTTAGTGAATAAAATGTGCAAAAGTACATAGAGTTGATGAGCCCAGTTCTTTAAAATATTAAATGCATGATATACCTAACAAAGACTGGAAGGTAATGCCTTAAAAAATTTTACATGTGATCATTTGAGTGGAGAGACTGTAAGAAGCATCTCCTCACCCTTTCTGGTATGTAACTAAAACACGTTTTACTTTAACAACTTGAAGTAATAGCCGTTTGTTAAAGAAGGTGGGCACAGCAGCCATGTGACGCCTCCCTCTGTTTGGCCTCCGCAGCTCACCATCTGCTACTTGGATATGCTGATGACCAGCGAGGAGCGCAGGAAGCAGCTGAGGGACCAGTACTGCTTTGACTGTGACTGTTTCCGATGTCAAACCCAGGACAAGGTATGTGGTATGCAACCAGCTTGAAACACCACCCAGACAATATCCCTATGATTTTGCAGAGAACTCTGCTTTTATTTCCCATTAACCCAAAAGTAAATGACTCTCAGTGCATAATAGGAAACAAAGGTAAATAAAATAACTCATTGTGCTGTGTATATTTTATTTCCTGGAACTCTTACCAACCACCAGGCAACAAGCGGTTTAATCTCAGGTAACAATCTATGGAGTCTAGAAGGAATGTGGGTGTAAAACATGTAATTGAAAAGATGTCGGAGGCCAGAGTGCTATTAGAGCCTATAGCAAGAAGGCTAATTAAGATATGAGTGGTAACAGTTATTGCTCAGTAGTAAATACACCAAGTTTTATCTAGTTTTTATTTCTTTAAAGTTCCTCCTGTAACCCTTTCTGCTGCAATACTTTATCAGATGGAGATTCCTTATCCAGCAACTTTTACTTTCTGAGAAATGAAGAGTCAAAATGAATGCCATAAGGATAATAAATAAACTTTTCTCATATTACTCATATATTTTCCTTACACCGAACCTATTTACTCTTAGTTCGCACACAGTCACGTTGTCTAATGGACTCTTGCTTTTGTCGAGTGTTTTATATTTGTTGGAATTCTTTTGTAATCATTATCTCATTTGAATTTAAGACTCATAAATTAGGAAACAGAACTCGGAAAGGTTCAGAGCTGTGCCTCTGGGATAGGATGAAGGGAAAGTGGTAGCGCCAAGTCTCAAACACCGATCTTTTGATAAACCTAGTGCTCCTTCCACTGTATGACAACTACCTGTGGCTTCTGGTGCCCACTTCAGTGGAGAAAGGTAGCTGCTTTCACTCCATGAGAAGAGAGCATAAGCTCATTCTAAAAGATGCAGAAGTCAATGATCATGATTGGTTTTTCATTAAAAATAGCTTATAGAGAGAAAGGTTCAAGAAGCAGGGGGCATATGTATACCTATGGTTGATTCATGTTGTTGTATAGAAGAAACCAATACAGTATCATAAAACAATTATCCTCCAATTAAAAAAACAGTTAATGGTAAGTTTTGCTAATAGGATGTGTCTTCTGAATGAAACACCATCTTGAATTAATGAAAACACTCTTTGATTAATTTGATCAGTCTGATACTTTAATTTGCCATAACCATGCCCGTCATATAGTAAAACCAAAAAAAAAAAAAACAAACAAACCAGTATTAGTTTTAAAAAAAGCATAGATTATAGAAATAAATGAATGGAATGGGAAAAGTTGGGTTCATTACTGATAGCTTCCCAAGCTTCAGTCTAATATAGTGTTTCCAGTTTGCCATTCACAAGCATTCCAGAAATCAGAGATCCCCTGGAATTCCTCCTCAGAGTTTAACCTAGAATGGCTGGGAGCAAGCTAGCATCCCATCAGCATCCTTGGTTGGAGATGGGAAGGCTATTGCACTTAGTGCCTCTTACCTGCCAGTTTGGAGAAGGGCGTGGCAACCCACTCCAGTATTCTTGCCTGAAAATGCTATGGACTGAGGATCCTGGTGGGCTACAGTCCATGGCATCTCAAGGAGTCGGACATGACTTAATGACTGCATGCAAGCCCACATGCCATCTATATGGCAGACCCTCAGTTGTTTTTTTGAGTGATTATTTGATTAAAACTCAGGTCATGTTCACTTTTGGCTTATTGTTATAGTTGAAATATGGGCTGAAATAATAGGAAAGAGTTTAGCTACAAATAACAGATAACCCAAAGAAAACTGGCTTTGGTAAGTGTAATATGTTTTTCTCAATAATTCTAGAGAAGCAGCCCAACATGAGAGCAGCTACTGGTAGGTCTCATCACAGACCCAGAATCCTTGTGTCTTCCTCCTTAGACAGCCCTAGCATATGCTTTTGTCTTCATGGCCCCAGGATGATTGCTGCCCTCAAGCCCCAGTCATTGCATCCAAGCTCTATACAGGAAAAACAAGGGGCGATAAAAGGCAAAGAAAAAAGGGAAACTCTCCTGGGGATTTCCACCTGTATCTTATGGGTCAGAGCTGTGTCATATACTCCTGCAGCTGTAAAAGAGGTGAGGAAACAGAATCTTGGCTTTTCAGCCTTTATACTAGAAAAAGATAAGGAAGAAGAAGTTGTGAATAGCTTTTTGGTAGCTGATTTGTAGTGTCTATCATATCCATTAAGACCATTTTCTTTACTCCTTGGAGTTCAGAGTTTGAGATAATATTAGGATTGTCCAGAAAAAGAGAATGAGCAGGGTGTATATGTGTGTTTGTGTGTGCACATGCACGCACACATGTAAAGAGACAGGTTGATTGATTGATTATCAGGATTTGGCTCATGTGATTGTGGGGACTGACAGGTCCCAAGACCTGCAGTCGGCAGGCAGGGGACCCAGGGTTGCTGATGGCATAAGTTATGGTCTGAAAGTTGGTAAGCTTGGTGACGCAGGAAAGCCAGTATTTCAGTTTGAGTCCAAAGGGAGGAAGAAATTGAAATCCTGACTACCTAGAAGGTAGTCAGGGAGAAGGAGTTTGCTCTTACTAGTGGTGGAGTCAGCCTTTCTGTGCTATTCAAGGCTTCAACTGATTGAGTGTGGCCCACCCACACCGGGGAGAACAATCTGCATTAATAAGCCAATTTATCCACGTGTTAATCTCATCCAAAAACACTTTCATGGGCATGCCCAGAGTAATGTCTGACTAAATGTCTGGGCACCCTATGACCCAGTCAAGTTGACATATAACTTTAACCATTATAAATATTGTGTTAGAGGTAGGCCAAACTGTAGCATCAAAAAAGTACTGGAGGGCAGGAGGCGTGGCAGCATCTGGCTTTGGGAAGGCTGTTGGTGCACAGAAGCCCAAAGGCACCTGGCGCACAGCTGCCCCACCACCATCATGACACCCAAGGGGAGGGTCAGCTGTACCAAAGGGGTGGCGAATGGGGAGCCCAAGAGATGGGCAAGGTTGTCAGCTAAGCCTGTTCCTGAAAACGTGGACATGAAGCCACAGAGGCAGCAGGAAAGGAAACTCTTCAGACCAAAAAGTGCACACAAAAGGGAAAAAGGGAGCAGAGGGAAAACCGGCCAAAATGCCTAAGCAAGAAACTGAAGAAGATTTACCTGTAGAAAATGGAGAAACTAAAAATGAAGCAAGTCTAGCCTCTGATGAAACAGGAGAGAAAAAAGCTGTCTGATTAATATCATCTGCTATGTCATATCAGTGGTCCCGTCTCCCTTCTGGCATGACCCAGAGGAATATTTTTATCTAATATTTTGTAAATACAAGACTTTTAGAAGCTCTGGAGACATTTTTAAGAAGAGAATTCTACTTCCTTCCCTTTTTAAGTGTGAAGGGTTTAAAAAAAAATTTTTTTTTTTGGAGCATAAGTGCATTAGTTTCTGCTATACAATAAGGTGAATCAGCTATGTGTATACATATATCCCCCACTCTGGAGCCTCCCTCCCACCCCTCCCCCATCCCACCCCTCTGTCACACCCCTCTAGGTCATCACAGAGGCCCAAGCAGAGCTCTCTGTGCTCTACACCAGCTTCCCACTGCTGCTGCTGCTAAGTCGCTTCAGTCATGTCCGACTCTGTGCAACCCCATAGACGTCAGCCCACCAGGCTCCCCGTCCCTGGGATTCTCCAGGCAAGAACACTGGAGTGGGTTGCCATTTCCTTCTCCAGTGCATGAAAGTGAAAAGTCAAAGTGAAGTCGTTCAGTCATGTCCGACTGTTAGCGACCCCACGGACCGCAGCCTTCCAGGCTCCTCCATCAGTGGGATTTTCCAGACAAGAGTACTGGAGTGGGGTGCCATTGCCTTCTCTGAGCGTCCCACTAGTTATCTATTTAACACGTGATAATGTATATATGTCAGTCCTACTCTCCCAATTTGTCCCTCCCTCCCCTTGCAAGGGTTTTTTTAAGAGGTAAAAACATCTTTTTTTAATTTTTTTTGGTACAACTAGAAAATAGTGGGATATTGAATAAGGAGGTTTTGATTGTCTTGAATGTCCACTTAACATACCATAGATGGGGATTACTTTTTATATCTTATAATACAAAGCATATTAGATGGCAGTTTGAAGTCAGTATATTTACTGTGTCTTTAACATTTGAACTTCCATGCCTGTGTTGTTTTCAGTAGGATCACTTCCTAAAGAAAATCCCTTGTCTTGGTTGTCCCTGTCAGAATTGCATGCTAGCATCTTTGGCCATGGTAGTGCAGTTTCTGTAGTAACTTTGGTAATATGCTGTGAAAGAAAGCTGAAAATTTTAATGTATAGTGTATATGATATTACGTTGTGAATTAGTAAAATTTACAATGTAGCAACTTAACAATATTTGAAGATATTGGTATTTTAATATCCTATTAAGAAAAATTTGCCTTCAAATTTTAAGCTGGAAAGTCACCAGAATAACTGTTTAGGAAAGAATCACAATGACATGATTTTTCAGATTTTAAGAATTCTGTGCAAACTGAAATATCTGTGTACTGATCTTCAAAACAGCCAAGAAGATCTCTATTATTAAAAAAAAAGTGCTTGCTTTCTGTGCTGGATTCCAGTCCTTTGTGTATCTATCTTGAGCAAGGCAGTCTTCCTCTCTGATTTTTTACGTCATCATTTTCACATTTATACAAGGGAGGAGTGGTATTAAGACTTGATCATCTTAAGGCCCCTTCTGGCTCTATTACAGCTTATTTCTATGAAATGTTTCCTAGTGGAAGTGAGTAGAATATACATTTAGATGAGAATATACACTTGATTTCAATTAGTTCATCAGTTATATTTTCAAGTTTCTATTTGAGAATTTTGTCCTGTTTAGCAATATAAACATTCCTCTGAATTCTCTATACTGTTTATTTGATTTGAAAAATATAGAGGTGAATTCAATTTAGTGCATCCCCAAAAGAGCGTACATTCAAAATTAGTTCAGTCAAAAATTATATTTATTTCAGCTCCTAGATTTAAAGTTTTCAAGCTTATTTTTCTGCTTTTCTTGGAACCTAGAAAATTCATCTCAACAGGTTTCTGCATCAAGTAGTATTTATTATGTGCCTACATCTGCGTGTTACTGGACTTGCCTGGTGTCGTGTTTCAGGAAGGCAAGAGGCCTTTTAATAGCAGGGGTAATTTGCATTTGTGGAGTTAGCTGTCCTTTGTAATCAGCAACAACTTAATTTCTGGAAGAAATAAAACTTACCTTCTAGAGAAGGTTTTGGAATGATTTGGCTTGTGCAGGTCAAAATCCAAGGCAATAGAAACAGAACAGACTAAATGGAGTTGATTGTTTCCATAAGTTTGTGGATAGTACCTAGTATGCCTCCTTGGATGTCACTCGTTTTATTGTGAAAGGAAAAGCTATGTTTTCTTTCCTAATACCTGTTACATATGATCTTCCTTTTAAAACACAGTGTTGATCTACTCACAGCCCTCTTGCCTCATTCCTAGATTATTGAAATAGCCCCTAAATGGTCACCTGACACTCAAATTTCTTTCTTTCATCTGTCTCGTACCTGGTTTCAGAGTAAGTTTTCTGAAACAGCACTACTTCCATGCTTTATTCAGAATTTTAAAAAATATTTAGCATTACCTTTAGTCTTCAAGATAAACCTCAAACTCAGCACGGCATTCACTGTCCTCCAGGATCATGTCCCCAAAGTCCAGCCTACCGTGGTTTTTTTTTCTCTTTTCCCTCTCTTCTCTTCTTCAGTTATCTGATCTAACTTGTTTAATCTGATTATAACCTTCCCCCATCCAAAAGATTCTGAAGTGGCTTTCAGGCACACATGCGTACATGATACACATGTATGCAGTAATATATAGCTGCATATGCCATACAGTGATACATTTTACATTGATTTGTAAAATAAGTGACAAAAAAATCAGATAAAAGCAAGTTAGAACCCAGAATGCATCCCATATGAACCTGTAGAGTGACAAGAAATAAACTACAAATTTGCTCTGAATTTCTCAGCAGCCAAATATCTGTGTACTGATCTTAAATAGCCAAGAAAATCTCAATTATTTAAGAAAAAAAAAGTGCTGGATTCCAGTCCATCCTGTATCTATGTTGCACAAGGCATTCAGCCTCTCTTGATTTTTTTCTATCATCTGTAATACAAGGAAGTTGTATTAAAACTAATTTCAAAGTGCACAGTAGCTGGAAGACTGGACACATACATGCTCCTCAGCTGAAGCAGTTTTTTCCTGTCTCTGAGGCCCCCGCCACAGGTCCCACTGAGACGGAATGATCAATATCCTTGTCCAGACATCCACAAAGATTTAAATAGCTGACTTTTATAATATTCTTCAGTGTGGCTGATTGATATAATTTCACATTATAGCTTAATCAAAGAAGTAAGGAAGGTGAAAATTTATGTAATCTAGGTTCTTATCTCTCTAGCTTACTTCATTCCAAGAGTAAAATTATAGAACTATATAGAAGAAAGCAAAGACTACATATCCTGCAAGTAATCCTTTGTTATTTCTTATAGTCTTTTAATTTAAAAAAAAATTATTAAAAGTTGAAGTACTAGACCTGTAGTGAAAACTTCAGTACACTCTCTCTCCTGCTGCTCCCTAAGTCTTGCCCCCAGAGGTGCCCCATTTCAGCTTCTGACATTTATTCTGTGTTTCTAAAACTAAAGTGCCCTTAAATCACACCCTGTTTTGCTATTGGGTTGGTTTAATGACTTTTTTTATTTGCAGGATTTCAAATTTGCTTTTTATTCCCAATCTTCCAGTTTAGGTTTTATTTCTACTCGTTTCTGTTCTGTAATTTCTTATTCATATCCAGTACGTGCTTCTCTGTTAGGTATCTATTTGCACATCCTAATCTTAAAGTCTTGGTCATTCAGTGCTTGGTCGTTCAGTTTATTTTCCTGGAGTGAAATCACATTCAGATTCTTGATTTTTTTATTTTCGTTGAGTATCTACCTTAGCCTTGCATTTCACTATGTGTTTTGGAATTCTGTGTGGCAGGCCCATTTTTAGTGGGACGTCTTCTTATTTTGTTCTTTTCTCTCCTTCTCTGCGCATCTGCCCTCTCATAGCTTTCTGCTTGCCTCCCTCAGGCCCCAGCTCAGAACCAGACTTCATGGTGTTTGTAAGTGTGGACCACAGTGATGTTGAGATTGCAGACCTGGTTACTAGGCGATAAGCATCTGACTCTGTACCCGGAGAGACTCTATGTGTCTTCTAGGCTTTCCACGGCCAACAGTTCCTGTAAATATTTATCCCCAGGAAACATGTCATCATCCTATATTTTCAGCTTCTTTTCATAACCAGGGAAGACTCACCCTTGCCTTTAAGCTCACCTTTCTTCTGTGAAGCACTTTTCTCTCTCTTAACCATTGGGCCAAACGTGTGTCTGTGACTGCCGGCTTCCAGACCTGAGGCTCTGGCTTCGGTTTTGCTGACTGCTCTGCATTTCTGCTACTGAAATTTCTGTCCAGAAGAGATGTTGATCTTGTTTTTTAATTAATAAAGCCATTTTTGTTTCTCTTTTTATAGTTTACTTATCATTACTATCACTTTGGAGTAGAGGTGAGCACCTCCAAGTCTGAACTTACACCATCATGTTGGAAGCCTGCTATTCGCTTCTCATAGCTAAGAATTCAAGTCTTTGGCGGCAGAAGAAGATACGAGGATAAACAATGATCTAATTCTCCTGAGGGCTTCCAAACATGTGTGCGCTTTTCCTGGTACCAGCCTGTCTGCGAAGCAGGGATCTGTGTCTTGTATCACTGGGCCTTCTATGGACAGAGAGTTGAGTAGAGTCATTCTGAAAGTGTATCCATTTCAAAAATAGTTTAATAGATGATTCTGTAGGAGAAGCACCCTCAGAAACTCCTCATTCCCTGGTGCTACAGTTCTGAGTTCACTTGCTCTTATTTTCTTCTGTGGGGTTTCCCTGATGGTCTGCCATGCAGAAGACACAGGAGACGCAGGTTCAATCCCTGGGCTGGGAAGATGCCCTGGAGGAGGAAAACGGCAACCCACTCTAGTATTCTTGCCTGGAGAATCCCATGGACAGAGGAGCCTGGCAGGCTACAGTCCAAAGGGTCTCAAAGAGTCAGACACAACTGAGCGACTATGGATACACAATTTCTTCTATAGAAATAAAGCAATGTTAGTAACTGTCTTTGGTAATCATTTCAGTTTCTTTTCAGAGAGTCTCTTTTCTTGGGTCCCTCTGAGGCCCTCCACAACAACCTCTGTGGGTTGCAGAGCCCAGCGTCCCTTAGAGTCACGGCTACTGCTGGTGCCAGGCAAGCGCAGCCTTGGTGCCTGAATGTGCTGTGCTGTCCCTGCCCTGTCACTGCCAAACGGGAAAAACTGGGGAGAAGGGTCAGGCTTGACCCAAAGGGAGGAACAAGGATTGTCTGAAGAAGGACTAAAGGGTGTAGAGTTAAAGCTGTATTCAAAGGAAATGAAGGTTTTCTACCCAGGAAGAGGTTTTTGTGGTAACTTGAGTCTATTTGAAATATGAGCAATTACTGAAAGGTCATTAGAAACCCTGTATATATATATATATATATATATATATTTGGGGCCTTCTTCTATTTTGCTAAATTAATTGTAAGCAGAAATGCCTCATGGTAGGAATGATGAGCCCAGTCAGCTCTGAACTGTTTTATATTTCACGTTTTAACAATCTAAGTAGAATGTGTTTCCTGTTTCTAAAGTTTTCATCATAACAGAATTACGTTATCTTCAGAAGATTAGCAAGATTTGGCAGGAAACTGAAGGAAAGAGACCAAGACACTGTTGTGCATGTGTGTGTGAGAAGTTTTTAAGCAGTAAAACCTAACAGTACTATATGTTACCTGTCTTGTATCGCCAAACAACCAGAAGAATGGTTTTTCCAAACGTGGCTGTCATTAATGTTAAAGCAAGGAGAGGGGAATTTATTGGCTTCCTAATCACCTAACTCCTCATGCAGTGTCACTCTGAGTGCCAGGGCAAGGCTTCTGGGCATGGCACGGTGAGCATATTGGGCTGTGAAATACACACTGTAGCTGTGGTGTTAGCCCTGGGGTGTGCTGTTTCCATATCACAGGTCACAGCGCTTCAACACTGACTTCCCCCCCAAGACCATATGGCTCCAGTTTATCCAAAAGCCCACCCCAAGGGTAAGAAGAGGGTCTCACCACAATTTTTGGTGACATGAATTCCATCTCACAACCTTTACAATTCTTGCATACAAGCTCTTTTCTCCGGGCTTTTGGTGTAGAAGCAGCTCTGGCTTGGGGAACGGATTCAGTGGTGGCAGCTCCTGTGACAAGGAAGTATGTATTCTGTGTCCTGGGCACATTACCTCACTCAACACATGGTGCACGGTGTTCAAGGAGTGCTGTGGAGGGAGGTGGTGGTGGTGGTTTAGTCACTAAGTCGTGTCTGACACTTTGCAACCCCATGGACCCTTGCAGGTTCCTCTGTCCATGGGATTTCCCAGGCAAAAATACTGGAAGGTGTTGCCATTTTCTCCTCCCAGTGAATTTTCCTGATCCTGCATTAGCAGGTGGATTCTCTACTGCTGAGCCGACAGGGAAGCCCTAGAGGGAGGCACTCTTCCTCAAAGAATATAATCATCATATTTTGTCTGCTCAAGCTTGGGAGCTCTTACTGTGTGCCGGGCATGATTATATGCCTCCTCTCACTTAATCTCCATCATCTTATAAGAGGGTGGTTGCTCTTCTTCACGCTTTGCAGATGTAGTAACCTCAGGAGCTACATTCTTAATTGCTCCACTATATTGTCTCTGTAGTTTCACGAATAGTATATACATTTTCCCTCTCTTAGTTTTTAAATATGGGAGTATGATTTGCATCCATTAAAATTCACTCTTTTACTGCACAGTTCTGAGTTTTGACAAATACATGCCATTTGCCTCACCACAACTACCCGGATAGAGATCAATCCCATCACCGCGCCCCCCCCCCCCCCCCGCCCAGATTCCCCTATAACTGCTTTAAAGTCAGCCTCCACCTCTACCTCCAGCCCCTGCTAACCCCTGACCTCCTGTCACTATAGCTTAACCTTTGCCAGAATGTCATATAAATTGATCCTACAGCCATTTGATTCTGTCTTCCTTCATTTAGAATGATGCATTTGATACTCAGCCATGTTATTTTTACATGCATATAAGTTTATAATCTCAGTATTTGGTTTCTTTTTATTGTCAAGTTGTATTCTATTATGTGCCTGTCCCACAGTTCATCTATTCACCAATTGAAGGGTGTTTGGGTTCTTTTCCAATTGGTGGTGGTTATCAATGAAGCCACTTTAAACATTCATATAAAGGAGATCAGTCCTGGGTATTCTTTGGAAGGAATGATGCTAAAGCTGAAGCTCCAGTACTTTGGCCACCTCATGTGGAGAGTTGACTCATTGGAAAAGACTCTGATGCTGGGAGGGACTTGGGGCAGGAGGAGAAGGGGACGACCGAGGATGAGATGGCTGGATGGCATCACTGACTCAATGGACGTGAGTCTGAGTGAACTCCGGGAGTTGGTGATGGACAGGGAGGCCTGGCGTGCTGCGATTCATGGGGTCACAGAGAGTCGGACACGACTAAGTGACTGAACTGAACTGATATAGGTCTTTGTGTGAATATAAATTTTCATTTCATTTGGGTAACTATCTAGGAGTAGGATTGCTGGGTTGTACAGTAAATATATGGCTAAACTATATAAGAAATTGCCAACCTGTTTTTTAAAGTAGCTGTACCAGTTTGAATTTCCCACCATCAATGAATGAAAGTTCCATTTTACTTCACTTCCTTGCCAGCACTTAATTTTATCAGTTTTGTTTTTAATCATTCAAATAGACGTATAGTTAATATCACTTTCTGGCTTTAATTTGCATTTTTTAATGGCTAATGGGGCTTCCCAGGTGGCACTAGTGGTAAAGAACCCACCTAATACAGGCAACATAAGATATGTGGGTTCAATCCCTGGGTTGGGGAAGGGCATGACAACCCACTCCAGTATTCTTGCCTGGAGAAACCCCCATGGACAGACTAATGATTTATTATTTTCATGTGCTTATTTGCCATCTATATAACTTATTTGGTGATTTACTTGTTCAAATCTTTTGCCCATGTTAAAAGTTAGGTATTTTCTTCTTCTTGAGTTTTGAGAGTTCTTTATCCTGCATCCAAGTCTTTTATTAGATACATGTTTCAGAAAACTTTTGTCCTTGTCTGTGGCTTGTCTTTTAATTCTCTTGAAAGAGTATTTTGAAGGGTGGAGGTTTTTAATTTTACTGTCATTCAGTTTTCATTCTCTTTCTTTAACAAATCTGTCTTCTGATGGTCTATCTAAGAAATCTTTGCCTAACCCAAGAGAATAAAGATTTTTCTATGTCTTCTATTAGAAATTTTATAGTTTGAGGCTTGATCCATTTTTTAGTTAATTTTTATATGTGGTACAAGGTTTGTTTATTTATTAATTTTTTTGGCAAATGGATGCCCCATTATTCCAGTAGCATTTGTTGAATCAATATCTTACGTAAGACAATAGTATATCGTAGGAAGAGTGCAGTGTTAGATACAGGAGTAGTTGGGTTCTAGTCCTGGAACACCTGCGCGGAACACTGGTGCCGCTAGCCAGAGATCAAATCTGAATGGTGGGGAGCAGGGCAGTTGACTGTACGTGCCTTAGAGGCGTGCAGAGTCTCCTGCCCCCTAACCGTTGGATGTTGGCAGGTTTCCCTGTGATAGTCCCTAGTTTTTCCTTTTGTAAGATGAGAATAATCCACATCTGGCAAAGCTGCTTGGAGGGTTCAATTAGATAATGTAAGTCTAGCTCAGGAGGTGGTATTTCCTCAGTGATGGTGGCTATTATTGTTACTGAGTAGTCTGAGGAAAGAGCCTAAATGGAAAGTTGTAGGAATTACAGCATCCGCCGTTCCCATCACTTGCTGATCAGATTCCCCGAATTGCTCACCTAATCTTCTTGACAGCTTTTGAGGTCTTCCTGCTCCAACTTTTCGTCATCTTTGCCTGCTTCCTTCCCCTTCTTTGTTCCTAATGCCTTCTGTTTGGCTCCAGTGATCCCTGTGTTGTGGTGATTAGTACTTTTCACTCTTGTATTCACCCTGTGATACCCACCCCTCAACCCCCGCCTGGGCACTCCCTCCTGAGAAGGGAGCTGACCTGTGTCCAGACTGAGGCATCTCACGACCCTTCATCACATGTGACCCTGTTCATTCCCACATTTCCTGACGAGGCTCACACTGAAGGGTGTGTGGTTGGGCTGTATATAGGGATGTGGGGTATGTGCGGGGAGGAGGGTAGGGAGGGGGCTGTCTGAATGAGTGGGAAGACAGCAGAGACAGCAGGAGTGACCCCGGCCAGAGTGACCTGCCGGCCAGTCCTCCCCTTCCTCCCAGATCCCTGGACAAAGCAGATGTCATCCTGGACTCTTTCCTCAAGTTCCCTCCCAGAGGAGATGCTGCTGCTTTTCGGATTTAGCACACAGGAATTCTTCTTCCTTTCTGAGTGTGACTATACTTGGAATCTTTTGCCCACAGTGAAACAGAAATCGTGGAACTCCATGGGAATGGAGGCCAGACAAGACTTCCCTTGCCACTGATTTCTCACTACAGTGCAGAGGATTGTTTCCCATACTCCCTCAGCCCTGAGCCTGAGAATAGGCCTCCTCAGCAGTCACAGCAGCTCAGGGCTCCAGAGTGAGTGAGCCCAGCTCTCTCTGCAGGGCAATGGGCAGCAGAGGGTTGTGCCTAAAACCTGTAGCTGGCTTAGCAGTGACAAGAGGAAGGATATCCCTGCAGTCAGGAGTGGGAAGATGGGGTATTCTCATTCCTTCAATTGTCATAATCTGTCATTGTGTAGAAACTAAGAGAATATGATGCCACTCAAAAATAACTTTATTTAATTTGCAAAGTACATTTTCCCCCTCCATATCTATTTGCTGGGCACAAGAGCAGACTTGAAGGCTAAGACTTTTTATCCATGGTACCTGCCCAATGCCCTTGAAATATGATGTGCTTGACTTCCCAAACTTTTGGAATCCTGTGGGTCTCTGTCACACAAACTTCCACTGACATCTCACCATGGTGATGTGAGAATAAGCAGACTAAATAGTGAATTTCATGATAACTCCTTGGGGCTCACTATTTGTGTAGTTATAGATAGGTAAAGAATCTGCCTGAAGTGTGGGAGACCTGGGTTTGATTTCTGGGTCAGAAAGATCCCCTGAAGAAGGGAATAGCAACCTATTCCAGTATTCTTGCCTGGAGAATCCCATGGACAGAGGAGCCTGGTGGGCTACTGTCCATGAAGTCACAGAGTCGGATACAACTGAGCAACTAAGCAGCAGGCCCCTCCAGCAACACCACCTCCATGAAGGGATGAAGCTGGGGAATTGTTGTCATTGATGAGTCTAGGAGAATGTGTGGTGCGGCTCTGTGAGTTGTGGATGGGGGCTACCAACTGTGGTTCCACTTTCTTAGTCCTTTGCTTTGAGAAGTAGCTCTAGGGCTCCAGGTAAATACGGCATATTGTTTGTGTGTCTGCATTTCTCCACACTCTTACCCCAAAACCTGATGATGGTAAGATTGGGTTCTTCCTACGTATTGTTGAGTGCATACTTTCAGAGCCTAAAAGATCGGCACAAGAAAGCATGCTTTTTACTTAGATCCATAAACAAATATCACAAGAGGCTAGTGATATGTCGGAAGGTATCAGTTCAGTTTGAATAGCTGGAAGAAACATTAGGCATCTGCTTCAATACCTGCCTTTTACGGAGAGTCAAAGTGACCTGGACAGTGAGTGATGTTAGAGAGTCAGGACCAGAAAACCCAGGGATGCTAACTCTGGGGTGATGCTCTTTTGATGAGGCACTGTGGGTAGTGTACCTGGGTATGGGGGCAAAGGTAAAGGTTAAAAGAGTAAGTTGGCTAGAAGTTCCCCCTTGACTGTTTTTCTTGCAAGATCACTTCCATTTGTTCACTCATCTTGAAGTACTCAAAATAATATCTTTATCCAATTTCTCATCTCCTTTGGATGACAGAACTCTAGAAATAAAAACAGAAAATGTATATGTTTTAGATTGTTTTTGTATTGTTTAGATAGATTGTTTTACCATTGGATAACTTAGTGTATTTTAATTGTAATGTCTGTCCAAGACCAAGAACTAATGTTCATTAATGCTTCCACTAACCACCCAGGAACATGAGATTAGGTTGAGCCTATAAAAAGACTAAACCACTAGCTGCTAGTGGTGCATCTAAGGAGCCCCCAGACACACTCTGCAACAAGGACTGTGATTTCCAAGAAGTCTTTTCTATTCCAAGCCTGAGCATTAATTCTTAGGAAATCGGGCTTCTGGTATTGCTTAGGACTTGGGAGTGGACGTTTCTCCTTTTTTGCTTATCTCTCATTCACAGTCACCATTTATCGCCAATCTTTCAGCAAACCTGCTTGAGTGTTTACTTCCCTCCTTCCTTTTCTCCCCCCTTTCTTTCTTCCTTTCTGAAGTATTTAATGAAGTAAGACTTGTAATACACCAACTATGGTAATCCTAAGAGAAAAGGACCTCCCCTTTCTGCACATTCTAGTGTGGACACAGACATCAGATACGCAGTTCTGTCAGTACAGCAGTTATCATAATGGAAGCCTGTTTTAAGTGCAGTGGGAACAAAGGAAAGGGAAAAAAATAACCCTGCACAGTCAGAGAAGACTTCACATTGACCTGAGATATAAAGGTTGTAAGGTGTTTTCAGTGAGGCAGGTTCAGAGGGAGCATTCCACACTGAGGGCACACCCTGGGAAATGTCCTGGAGGTTTGGAGAGTATAGTGTGTCATCGTTGTTCAGTTGCCAAGTCGTGTCTGACTCTTTGCGACCCCATGGACTGCAGCACGCCAGGCCTCTCTGTCCCTCACCGTCTCCTGGAGTTTGCCAAGTTCACGTCCATTGAATTAGTGATGCCATACAACCATCTCATCCTGTCGTCCCCTTCTCCTCCTGCCCTCAATCTTTCCCAGCGTCAGAGTCTTTTCCAGTGAGTCAGTTCTTCTCATCAGGTGGCCAAAGTATTGGAGCTTCAGCCTGAGCATCAGTCCTTCCAATGACTGTTCAGGGTTGCTTTCCTTTAGAATTGACTCGTTTGATCTCCTGTCGAAGAGGTTTCTCTAGAGTCCTCTCTAGCATCAGAGTTTGAAAGCATCAGTTCCTTTGCACTCTGCCTTTTCTATGGTCCAACTCTCACATGTGTTTCGGGAAACTGCATATTGTTCAGTCTTCCTAGAGGATAAAGGTTGGTAAGGGTAGTGACTGGGGTCAAGGAGAGAGGTAAGCCAGGCAAAGAGTTTGGATTTTCATTACAGAGTGATGGGAAGCCATTAAAAAAAGTGAGGGTTGGCTTTTGACCAGCAGCAGCCAGGAAAAATATAATCGTGTGTGTAGAAATAAAAAAGTCAGAAACTATTCTACAAAGGAGAATCAGAAACTCTCAAAACAGGTGAGGAAATTAGTAAGGTTCTTAAACTATTACATCCAGAAGGGTGTTTTGAAAGCTGCTGTTGCATGTTTGTGATGGTGTTACTGAGTCAAACTCATCTGCTTGCTGCACAACAGGCCAATAATTGGGTGATGAGGTGTTAAGGCAAGGAATAATGACTTTATTCGGAAAGCTGGGTGTCCAACAAGATGGTGGACTAGGGTCTTAGAGTACCCTTTTAAGGGGTCTGGATGCTAGTTTCTTTTATGCAACAGAAGGGGAGGAGGTGAGGAAGTAAAGTAAAAAGGCCTTAAATCCTGCAAAATATCTCTCAATTTGGCCAGCCTCTGGGAAGGAATGTGTTAATTTCTTCTTTCCTGAAGCCATTCACAGCTGGGCAAGGTCAGGGTGTTTCCTTGTGATCCCAACAAGGGTACTTTAGTGTAACATTCAGGCAGAAAGGCCATTTTGTATGCTTACAGCTACAGACAGCATCTTGTTAGTGAGTATAGTAACAAAAGCAAGGGAAAGCCAAGGTTAAAGTAAAAGAACCAGATCCAGTATGGAGTCAGATTTTGTTCTTCCCTGCCTTTTTCCCTCCCCACCACCGCAGAGAATGAGATGTCATTGGGTGCAGTTAATATCAGGGGATATGGCAGCTGGTCTATTTCAGATACTCGTCTGCTTACAGGCTGTTTCTGGGTGTTTCAGTTAAAGACTAGCATGTGTACCAATTGTGCTGAGTATTAGTTGCTGAGGAGAGGGTGTGATGGTTCTCTGAACTAGAACTGTACTTCCCGGTAATTAGGATATTGTATTGCTTCAGATGCAGACATCAGCATGTCTGCTGTTCTCCTTCAACATTTATTGCCCAGTTGTTTTTCAGACCCTGAGAACTCTTAAAAAGTAAAGAAACATGTGAGCTTCTGTCTCTCCATTTTTGATATATAAATTGAACCCTGAAATTGTTAAAGCATTGATAATTCTTTCCTGTTCATGAAATTAAAATTTGAAAGCTGCAGCTAAGGGCTCATAAAAACAGTTGTCTCCACATTTGTCATTAAAGCCTTTTATGCAATAAATTTGCGTATCCTTAATTTAGAATCATCTTGTTTTTTTCAGAATTTAGTCAACGTTCGCGTTTTTTTCAGTGCCTCCTTATGCTAATTTCTTTATTTATTGTGCTTCTCAAAATGAAACACAGAAAGCAGCAGCCAATTAATAAATTATGTTTTCTGCAAATGAAATAAAGACATGTTAATCATTTCTAAACAATTAGGCCACATTCAACATGGAGAGTTCCTCAGTGGGAATGGCACACACCTTCAGAAGATGAGAAAAACTCCCCGAATTTGACATCATGTCAGTGAATATCTACCTTTTTACAACTGTGTCTTGTTATGAATAAGGTCAATGAAAGTCGTGGTAAGAACTGTGCAGACTAACCGCCTTAATTACATAGCATTGCCTTTCAAGCTCAACAAAAGGCCCAGGGCAGCTCTCTTCTGAAGCTGGAAGTCACCATGTCCAGCAGCCATAACTTAAAAAAGGGACAAGGAGAACCTCCCATGTCCTCAGAGAAGCAGAAGTGCTATAGAAAAATAAGATTCTAAGGGCAGATAAGGGAACAGGACTCTTTAGCCTGCAGGGGAAGGGGCAGGACTGCATCCAGGCAGGGCAACCTGGAGTCTTCAGTGGTAACTAAGCCTGGGGAAACAGACTTCAGTTGCAAATGTTTGGATTAGACAGGGCTCTCCTGGTTGCTCAGTGGTAAAGAACCTGCCTGGCAGTGCAGGAGACAAGGGTTTGATCCCTGGGTGGAGAAAATCCCCTGGAGTAAGAAATGGCAACCCATTCCAGTACTCTTGCCTGGGAAATCCCGTGGACAGAGAAGCCTGGAGGGCTACAGTCCATGGGGTTGCGAAGAGTTGGACACGGCTGAGCGACTAAACAGCAACAACAGTGACCTTTGGATTAGATGTACTGACCTTCCAGACTTGTTTTTAAGACATGATGGTGTTTCCCCTCAAGGGGATCTTCTAAGAACAAAATCTTTCCCATCTGTCTCTTGCTTGGCTTCCCAAGAAGCTTACCATTCTTTAAGTTCTGGAACCTATTTGACTCTAATAGTTCTCTGGATAAGTGAGATTGGGTGGACAGGGGAGGATTTTTTTTAAAAATCACACATTCTGCCAGTAAAGAAAAGACTTCTTAAAAAATCACCCACTGTGGGTTTGGGTCATTTCACCTTTATCTACTCATCCGCTTGACATATGTGTTCAGCAAGCATTTGCTGAGTGCCTGCCATCTACTCCAAGGCCTAAAAGAAGACCCTGTTAACTGAAGCTCCGAGAAAGCAGGCCAGAAATAGGCAAGAATGAAAAGAGGGTTAAGCCTATTCAGTTGATGCCTGGATTCTTACTGTTTTGGGCCATCTGTGTGTGTTGTGATCTCCAGTTGGTTTCCAGGGATAAAGATGTTGAGAGGTCAGAAAGAAGCAGTCCTCCAGGCTTCCCTGGTGGTCCAGTCATGAAGAATTCTCCTACCAATACAAGGGACACAGGTTCAATTCCAGCTCCTGGAAGATCCCACGTGCCACAGGGCAGCTAAGCCTGTGTGCCACAACTACTGTGCTCACGCTCTGGAGCCCAGGACCTGCAACTACTGAGCCCACGTGCACCTAGAGCCCAGGCTCAGCAATGAAAGAAGCCACTGCATATTGATGTTTGACAGAAAACAACAAAATTCTATAAAGAAATTATCCTTCGACTAAAACAGAAATTAATTTTTTTTTTAAGTCACTGCAATGAAAAGCCTATCCATCGCAACTAGAGAGTAATCCTGCTCACTGTGACTAGAGAAAGCAGCAAGAAAGACCCAGCACAGCCAAAAATAAACTTAAACAAATAAACAAGGAAACGAGGCAGTCCTCCTCCCTGGTCCTTCAGGATCAGCACACAAAAAGAAGCAAATTAGTAAACAGGGAAATAGAGTTTACTTCTGTACCTCAGTCCCAATATTTTTGTTTGTTTTGTTCTGTTTTTTAAGCATGAAAGTAAAAGTGGCTCAGTCGTATCTGACTGCTTGTGACCCCATGGACTATACAGTCCATGGAATTCTCCAGGCCAGAATAGTGGAGTGGGTGGCCTATCCCTTCTCCAGTGGATCTTCCCGATCCAGGAATTGAACCAAATCTCCCACACTGCAGGTGGATTCTTTGTCAGCTGAGCTATCAGGGAAACCCTTTTTAAGCATGATTGAGTGGCAAATAGACAGGGTGGGGCGGTGGGGGGGAGCTTAAAAATGAAAGGTGGTAGACCATTTTGTTCCTTACCCCAGAAAAAGTGGAAGATAGCAAAATTATCACAGGGTGTCTTGGGTTTCAGACTTGTCTTTGGGTGGTTTCAGGGCTTGAACAAGACAAGTTCAAGTTTATTTCAAGTGCACCCCTTAGTCTTTGTGCTGGGAGCCTGCTTCAGACGTTATCTGGATTTTTCTGAGGTAACCAAATACTATTTTATAGTCGGGAAGAAATAAACTGTTGCCGTAATGCTGTTGGTTTAGCATCTAGGTATCAGGGTTGTACTTAGTGAGGAGCAGATGGATTTTTGATGTTATTAACAAAGCTTTTAGGGATTGTCTATGCCCTTTCCGCATTTGTCATTTCAGAACTTAAAGACTGAATGGACAGGTTTAAATGTAAAATCACTGATATTGTCCACTAAGGACAGTGACCGACTATCAGTCTCAGTTTCTCTCTGGAACAATCCCAGCGCCGCTGTGTTAGCAATTAGAGAAGCTTAGTCTTCTCTTTCTGTAAAATATAAACGCTTGAAAACAGTTTGCCTACGTAAGTCCGTCTGTTGACTGAGCTTTTCATGCTGCCGTAAGCTCATCCCAATAATTTTTACCCAGGAAAATTACTACTCTTCACCATCCAGCCTTTCAATTAAGTGTGCTTTGCTATGAGACATAGCATTTAGATTTTTATTAATTTAAACATTTTGTGTCAACAGAAGGTAGATCATTATTAACTGGTACAGTGTGGCGTTTCGCAAAATACATACGTGTCATAGAAAAGTAATTAACTTCCTCATTCTATTGTCGAACAGATGTGTATCTGAATAAGAACGGGGCCCCAGGGTGCGCTGGCACATTTATTTATTTATTTTAAGTCTTTAAATTGTTGACTCAGAGATGTCACTGCAGGTTTTCCAAACTTTGTTCTCTTTTCCATTGCTACCTCCCACCTCCCTTCCCCCATTAAAAATAGGTTTAGAGCAATCACCCAAAATGATCAATTCAGTTTTGGCTTATTGTAGTCACTGCAAGCTATGGATGGGTTCTCTTTTACATGAGATAAGGGTCTGATGACTAAGAGAGCTGAGAATACAGAGGATATACAGGGACTTTTGTTGCAAGCGTGCAGAAGGTTTAGTGGCAGCTGTTTGAGGCAGCCGGAGGCTAGGTTAATCAACCTGACCGGTTTTCACTAGCCAGCACGCCAGAGTGAGGCCAGTCCAGACCGTGTGACCACACCAGCTCCCTGTCACTTCTTTCTTTCCCTCTAGTAGCAGCTCTGATACTCTAAGGATGTCTTCTGCTCCATTCTCTCCTACCTGGACTGCTTGCTGAAGGGGTGTGCTAAGTGGTCTGCCTCTTGCTACCTGCGGCTCCAGAAATTATTTTCTGTGGAGAAACCAGAGGGGTGTTTTTCAGGAGGGACTTCTCACCCACACCCCATTCACTGGAAGGAGAGATGGAGTGATCCTGGTGAGGTCACCATGTGGCCTCTGCTGCTCACCGTTCTAATTTCAACCCCTTGGCAGGGACTTACCAAGCTCTTTGCTGTCTGGGATCCTTGCACATGGCTTGCCTGTGCTTGAATCAGTCATCTGTGTCTCTGTGCCTCCCCAGCTCTTTCTTTAGCATTCTTCAGCTCAGCCTCCCTTCCTCGGAGAGGCAGCCTTGACTCCTCTGTGAAATAAGGTGCCTCCTTCCACGTTATTCCCTGATCCCTCTCTATCTCCATTAGAGCACCGTTACTACATATCATTATTGTTTGTAGTTGCCTGTGTGTTCACTTATTAAGAAAGTCAGAAGGACTTTATCAGTCTTGTTTTCCGTGGTGTCCTCAATGCCTAGCACACTGCTGCCATAGTTACAACTGATCATAACAAATTTGGGTTGCATGAATGAATTGGTCAAAAAATACTGCTATTTGCCTACTATTAAGTTCTATAGGATATGCCAAGTAACTGCATTACTAGAAGCTTTGAAATGACTTTTGCTTGTAAAACAACTTCATAATAGTATAAATGATGGGCTTGAGGAAGGAATATTCTCACCTAATTTTCCTCCATAAGTTTCTAGGTTGGAACATGACCTATCCCGGTTCCCAACACCAAGGCTTACAAACCTGCATATAAACCACCCAGAAAGACTGAGTGCATTGTTCCAGGAACCTAGTCATGAGACGCCCCGTCTGAGCCCCTTGCATACTGTCCTCTCAGAAAGCACACATTTCCAGCGTGTGTGAAACTAGACTTTATTCACACAGGGTGGTGTGTACCAAGATACATGATATTTCTAAGCTGCTCAGAAGCATCAGGAAACGGCAGCCACTCCAGTATTCTTGCCTGGGAAATCCCATGAAAAAGGAGCCTGGTGGGCTATAGTCTGTGGGGTTGCAAAGAGTCAGACATGACTTACAACCACAGGAGCATAAATATTATTCACATTACCCTGTTGGATATCTTTGTTTTTTATAATTAACACAGTGTAAGAGAGTAATTTCATAGAGACCTGTAAGCCCAGGACTAGGAAGGATCTTAAAGGCCCTGCCCAACCAGGGCAGGAACCTCTTTGGGGTTATTCCTGCTGGTGGATATAGAACTCAGTGTGAACCCATTTTTGTGGAGATCTTAGCACACTCAGTGTCTTCGGGTAGACCGTTTCACTCTCAGGCAACTGTGATTATCAAATTAATTAACCTCATGAATTCAAACTTGTCTTTTTACACTTACATCAGAGTTCTAGTTCTGCTTGGCGGAGCATGTACAAGTGTGTGTGTGTGCTAAATCGATTCAGTTGTGTCTGACCTCATGGACTGTAGCCCACCAGGCTACCCTGTCAACGGGATTCTCTAGGTGAGAACACTGGGTGTTGCCACACCCTCCTACAGGGGATCTTCCTTACCCAGGGATCCAACCCACGTCTCTTACGTCTCCTGCATTGGGAAAAGGGTTCTTTACCGCTAGTGCTATGTAGAGAGTAAATAGCATCCTTACTCCACCCATCAGAATATTGGAGGCAGGTGGAGTAGTGCAGGGGGCTTTCCTGGTAGCTCAGCTAGTAAAGAATCCACCTTCAATGCAGGAAACCCTCGTTCCATCCCTGGGTCGGGAAGATCCCCTGGAGGAGGGCATGGTAACCCACTCCAGTATTCTAGCCTGGAGAATCCCTTGGACAGAGGAGCCTGGCGGGCAACAGGACTAAGCCCAGCACAGGGTAGCACAGAGCACTCAGGCCATCAGTTAAACAACCCGAAGATCAGTTCCATCTCCATTACTTTCTAGCTACTTGAACTTGAAGACGTCACTTCATCTTTCTCAGCTGCAGTCTTCTTATCTATAAATTAGGGACTGATTGGTGTTTACCTTGTACCTTCTTGAAATGCTTAAATGAGGTAAAGCACTTAAAGTAACTAGTTCAATATATCTCAATACATGTTATTATCATTTTTTCCCCTGCAGCTAGCCAGATCTCTGAAATTCAGCCTTATCTGTAAAATAAGGAAAGGAATTCCTACCAATGAGTGGTCCAAGGTTGACTTCATTTAGTCCTAAGACATGGTTGATTGGTCAGTCAGCCGGGAATCTATACATGCATTCTCATCCTAACCAGATTTCATTATCTTTTCTAAAAAAAAAAAAAAAAAATCACTCTATTGAAGTATGATTGACATGCAAAAAGCTGTACATATTTAATGCATACAACTGAATGGGTCTAGAGATAAGTACACACCAGTGAAACAATCACCGCAATCTATGCTATAATCATGTCAGTCACCTCCAAAACTTTCCTTTTACTACACTTACTAAGTTTTTGTGAAAGAACACAACATGAGCTCTACCTTCTTAGCAAATTTTAAGTGTACAGTATGGTGTTATTAATGGCGGGCACTATTTTGTAGCGTAGATCTCAGATTTTAATTACCTTGCCCTCAGAACATCATGAAAGACTTAAATACTTGTTGAAGTAGAAATATATGTTATTAGTAATGTTCACCCTGTGCGCTTGTACAGTCTCTGTGAGGAGATGAGTGCAGAGTGCAAGGTTTGTTGTTCTTGTTCCCTTGCTGGTATACTCAGGAATGCCACTGTATCCTTTGAAGTCTCAGTAAGCATTAGCCAAAGAAAGACACTGAGTTACCTGATGGGAGGGGGCTTATGTGTTTATTATGCACACTTTTATTTTTGTTTGTGTTTTCTTGGGACCTCTTATGCCACCACTTTGGGCTTCTGCTGCCACTCCCTTTCCTCCAGTTCATCAGAGGAATAATAATTGTTTCATGCTGTCTCTGCAAAGTTCTTTGACTACCCTGGGATATTAGTTCATCTGGAATTAAACACAGGAACTTTCCTAAAGATACCTTGTTCTGCCCTGTCCTGTTTGAGAATAATTTCTCTGGGGAGAAACGAAAAGGGGAGAAACCTTGGAGTCATGTAGCTCTGTTCTCTGTGTTATCTGTTGATCTTATACCACTCACGCCAAGCTATAAATCCCTTCGTGCTTGCTTCCTGCTCACTGAGCCCAGAACCTTTCCTGAAAGCTGCAGTCATTCAGCACTCCCTTCCTTATAGTCTCCTGGGTGACTGCTGCTGTCTGGGACTGTCCTGGGGTTGTCTGCTCTTGTCCCACCTTCTGTTATGATACAGCTTGTGTGTCTGTCTGTTTAGCAGTTACTGTGAGCCGGTTGCTGTGCTGAGTACTTCACACGCATCGCATTTTGTTTAGTCCTGATGCTAGCTGTGTAAGGTCGATTCTGTAGTTCCGTTTCCTGTTGGGAAATGCTTAACAGCTACTTTAGCGTCACGCTCTCAGATTTTGTTCAGGATGGGGAAGTGGTGCCATCGTACAAATAGAAAAGGGTACAGCAAATGTGAAATTAAATGATTATCAGGAATTTTACAAGCTTATAGTTTCCCAATAGTTTAATGTGCCCTCATTATTCAAGACTATAGGTGCTTTGTTATAAAATGAAAACACATTTAAAAAATGGGAGTGGAGCAGAGAAGGCCTTTGACAAAATTCAACATCCATTTATGATTAAAACTCTCCAGAAAGCAGGAATAGAAGGAACATACCTCAACATAATAAAAGCTATATATGACAAACCCACAGCAAACATTATCCTCAATGGTGAAAAATTGAAAGCATTTCCCCTAAAGTCAGGAACAAGGCAAGGGTGTCCACTTTCACCGCTACTATTCAACATAGTTCTGGAAGTTTTGGCCACAGCAATCAGAGCAGAGAAAGAAATAAAAGGAATCCAAATTGGAAAAGAAGAAGTCAAACTCTCACTGTTTGCAGATGACATGATCCTCTACATAGAAAACCCTAAAGACTCCACCAGAAAATTACTAGAGCTCATCAATGAATATAGTAAAGTTGCAGGATATAAAATCAACACACAGAAATCCCTTGCATTCCTATACACCAATAATGAGAAAGTAGAAAAAGCAATTAAGGAAACAATTCCATTCACCATTGCAACGAAAAGAATAAAATACTTAGGAATATATCTACCCAAAGAAACTAAAGACCTATATACAGAAAACTATAAAACACTGATGAAAGCAATCAAAGAGGACACTAATAGATGGAGAAATATACCATGTTCATGGATCGGAAGAATCAATATAGTGAAAATGAGTATACTACCCAAAGCAATTTACAAATTCAATGCAATCCCTATCAAGCTACCAGCCATATTTTTCACAGAACTAGAACAAATAATTTCAAGATTTGTATGGAAATACAAAAAACCTCGAATTGCCAAAGCAATCTTGAGAAAGAAGAATGGAACTGGAGGAATCAACTTGCCTGACTTCAGGCTCTACTACAAAGCCACAGTCATCAAAACAGTATGGTACTGGCACAAAGACAGACATATAGATCAATGGAACAAAATAGAAAGCCCAGAGATAAATCCACACACATATGGACACCTTATCTTTGACAAAGGAGGCAAGAATATACAATGGAGTAAAGACAATCTCTTTAACAAGTGGTGCTGGGAAAACTGGTCAACCACTTGTAAAAGAATGAAACTAGATCACTTTCTAACACCACACACAAAAATAAACTCAAAATGGATTAAAGATCTAAATGTAAGACCAGAAACTATAAAACTCCTAGAGGAGAACATAGGCAAAACACTCTCAGACATAAATCACAGCAGGATCCTCTATGATCCACCCCCCAGAATTCTGGAAATAAAAGCAAAAATAAACAAATGGGATCTAATTAAAATTAAAAGCTTCTGCACAACAAAGGAAAATATCAGCAAGGTGAAAAGACAGCCTTCTGAATGGGAGAAAATAATAGCAAATGAAGCAACTGACAAACAACTAATCTCAAAAATATACAAGCAACTTATGCAGCTCAATTCCAGAAAAATAAACGACCCAATCAAAAAATGGGCCAAAGAACTAAATAGACACATCTCCAAAGAAGACATACGGATGGCTAACAAACACATGAAAAGATGCTCAACATCACTCATTATCAGAGAAATGCAAATCAAAACCACAATGAGGTACCACTTCACACCAGTCAGAATGGCTGCGATCCAAAAATCTGCAAGCAATAAATGCTGGAGAGGGTGTGGAGAAAAGGGAACCCTCCTACACTGTTGGTGGGAATGCAAACTAGTACAGCCACTATGGAGAACAGTGTGGAGATTCCTTAAAAAATTGCAAATAGAACTCCCTTATGACCCAGCAATCCCACTGCTGGGCATACACACCGAGGAAACCAGAATTGAAAGAGACACATGTACCCCAATGTTCATCGCAGCACTGTTTATAATAGCCAGGACATGGAAACAACCTAGATGTCCATCAGCAGATGAATGGATAAGAAAGCTGTGGTACATATACACAATGGAGTATTACTCAGCCGTTAAAAAGAATTCATTTGAATCAGTTCTGATGAGATGGACGAAACTGGAGCCGATTATACAGAGTGAAGTAAGCCAGAAAGAAAAACACCAATACAGCATACTAACACATATATACGGAATTTAGAAAGATGGCAATGACGACCCTGTATGCAAGACAGGAAAAAGACGCAGCTGTCTATAACGGACTTTTGGACTCAGAGGGAGAGGGAGAGGGTGGGATGATATGGGAGAGTGGCATTCTATCATGTATACTATCATGTAAGAATTGAATCGCTAGTCTATGTCTGATGCAGGATACAGCATGCTTGGGGCTGGTGCATGGGGATGACCCACAGAGATGTTATGGGGAGGGAGGTGGGAGGGGGGTTCATGTTTGGGAACACATGTAAGAATTAAAGATTTTAAAATTAAAAAAAAAATAAATAAATAAATAAATTTAAATTTCAATTAAAAAAAAAAAATGGGAGTGGAGACATGGGAAAGCAGTTCTAAAATCTGTTATTAGCATCATGAAACCTAGATTACAGAAGTGTCACTGGTCTTCCTGGAGGTTAAACAAATGTGTGTTGGTTTCTTGGCTGAATTGTAGTTGGAGCAAAGAAAGTTTATTTATCTGCTCATGTGAAAACCTCACCTTGACTGGCTTCCCCTCTTCCTCGTCCAACTTCATGTTTCTTTCGCCTCCTCCTTTTCTGCCCTCCCTGCCCCCATGGAGGAACAGTAGGTCCGAGTTTGGAGCAAAGTCAGAGACCTTGGTATTCCTTAAAGCACATTCGTTCTGGTGCAGGCGTGGGCATGGGGGCCTCTGCTCTTTATACATTTCTGGGGGGGCAGGAAGTGAGCGTTCCGTGGATGCCTTGGTTGGTTGTTGGTAGTTTAGCCGCTTAGTTGTGTCTGATTCTTTTGCCACCCCATGGACAGTAGCCCACCAGGCTCCTCTATTTGTGGGATTTCCCAGGCAATAATACTGGTGTGAGTTGCCATTTCTTCCTCCAGGGGATATTCCCGACCCAGGGATTGAACCTGAGGCTCCTGCATCGGCAGGCAGAATCCTTTACCACTGAGCCACCTGAGAAGACCCTGTAGATGCCTAGAGTGAACTAAAGCCCCCAACAGATATAAAACTGGCATGTCCCACAGAGTCATCTCCCACTGGTGATGAAAAGCAGGTTCCCTCATGTGTGAATGAGAAGTCTCTGAGAACTCTCTGAATGAGGTTCTGTCTACACTTGTACAGAGCAAGAGGGATATTTCACATTTGTCTACTTCCAGAAAGGAATTCCATGCCTATTTTAATTGATGATGAGCATTGAGTAATAAATATTAGAATCTTACTTTCAAGTAATCTAGGAAGTTAAACAGTAAAATAGCAATGTTAAAGGAAAATAGCTGGGGCTGTGTACTTTGACCCATTGAATATGACTCACAAAGAAAATAAAAAGTGATTAAGACATCATGATTTTATAAATCCTCTATAACTGGCATTGTAGCATTCCCTGGGGCAAGAGGTATGAAAAGAGGATTAGGTTCTCTTGTATACACCCAAAATGTTATTTGGACACCCAGAATTTGATAGAGTCCTTATCAGACATCAGTGTTCAGATTACACCTATACCTGTAGTAGTTGGGGCAGAACTGAGATTTGACATTGCCCACAAGCCGGGTGCACCTGAAAGATACTCATGGTTCAGGAGATATAGTGAGTATTCTTTGGAAGCAGGAGTATACTGAGTATATGCTGCAGTGTGTGTCTCCGGTTTTACCCAGGATTTCCAGTGTGCCCTCCGTGAGATCCCTTGTCCCTTTCTGTACCTCTTTCTCTTCCTGTGAAGTGGGGACATCTCTGGTCATTGTCTGGTAATGCTTATGAAGCTCCATCAGACTTTTGTCTGGAAGGCTCTGTTAACAGTAATGCCTGCTTGGTTTACGAGATGGTTATAGGAAAATGGAGGTGGGGGCAGGGTACCAAACATAGCCGGTGCTTTTATCTTTGACATTATAAAAAGGTCCCCTGGCCAAGGGCCAGATTGGAGTTTCCTGGAATATAAAATGCAGATGTGTGCCTTTATGCCAGGGAATGCTCACCATACCTTCGGCCAGCACTTCACTTCCAGGACAGGCACGGTTGCTAGGGAGAGCATCTGAGTCCTGGTGATTTTGTAAAGGGTCTCTTGTTGGTTCGAGGTGGGGCAAAAAAAAGTTGAACTGTGGTCACCTCCTCTCCCAGACCTTAGAAGGAGTGGTCTCCCTGCCAGACCCTCAGCTTATGAATAATGCCCTCTGGAATGACCCTTCCCACCCCAATTCCTGCCAGCTTCCAGGAACAGAGCTCTTGGTGAATTAATTCACAGACAACAGAATTATTTTAGAACTGGAGGAGTGCTGGCTTTTCTCCTCTGGGAGACAAATGCAATTCTGGGCTCTTTATTTCTGAAATTATGACTGAGATATTAAAGATAATTCTTCCCCTCAAATTGGGACATTTCTTTGGAACATCTGCCTGTGTGGCACACCGTCTGTCGATTTCAGTGCTGCCTTACAAGATATTAGTAAGAACTGGTGAATTTGTGCAAGCCAGCTCTGAAAAGGGAGGGGGTGCTGATGGAGATTGCATTAACTGGGGTTATAGGACAGATTCTGCTGTCACATTAAATCATTTCCTTTGGTTGCCCTTATGATTACCTCCTAAACGAATATATCTAGACTTCTGTTCACCCACTCCAGTGTTCTTGCCTGGAGAATCCCAGGGACTGGGGAGCCTGTTGGGCTGCTGTCTACGGGGCAGAGAGTCTATGCCGTCTGTGTCGCACAGAGTCGGACACGACTGAAGCAACTTGGCAGCAGCAGCAGTAGACTGACTTCTGTTCAGGACTCATTATCTGAAATTGCTAGTGTGAGCCCCAACGAAATTAGTCCCTAAATTTGAGAGGTAGTCAGTTGTGTCTGACTTTTTGTGTCCCCATGGACTGTTGCAGCCTGCCAGGCTCCTCTGTCCACGGGATTCTCCAGGCAAGAATACTGGAGTGGGTTGCCGTTTACTTCTCCAGGGCATCTTCCCGACCCAGGGTCTCCCACATTTCAGGCAGATTCTTAACCATCTGAGCCACCAGGGAAGCCCCCAGTTTGAGATCACAGACCAAACCAATCTGGTGTACTTGCTTTAGGAGATAAGCAAATGGCATGTTCTCGTGTGAGTTTGGAATGTTCCCAACACTAATCATTATACATACGAGTGTTCAGGGAGACGTGTGGATTAAATGGTCACTGTCAAGTTCTGGGTTTGGTAGAGCGCTCTGCTGGATTGGGTCTAGTCTTCGTTCAGTCCTCTGCATACTGTCTCTGCTCTGACTGGTATATTTCATAGCGAGAAAAATCAGCTTAAAAGAGGATGAACGTGTTTGTAACCTGTTGCACAACCACAAATTTCAAAGTCTTACCCTTCAGAATTTCAGGTCTCTCTTCATGCAGACACCACAGACACAGGTGACTAATGGAGTAGAATGATAGGTTTCCATCTCCATGGTAACTTTAATCAGGTTCTCACCTGGGGAAGCTGAGCCAGGAAGCATTGTTAGCCTCCAGGGTGCACAGCTGGCCAGCAGCAGAGCTGGGGTTGGGGCTCCTTGTTTCCATTTCATGGTGCTGCCTGTCACACACTCCCTTATGCCAGGAGCATGAAAGTAAAATCCTACCATTGTTCATCTTATTTATAGCTGTCTTTGGAAGTGCCACATCTAGTTGTAACTAGCATTGTAACTGCTGCTCTTAGAACATTGCCCCTGTACTTAACTTGGGTTTGTTCAGCTGCGATTTCAAGCATCTTCCTCTCTGTTTGCAGAGGAAAGTGAAAGCAGCTATTCCTAAAGAAGGGATGACGAGATGGAGGTGTAGCAGACAGACGGAGGTGAGGGCTGTTGTTTGTGTCTCCCTTAAAATAACACCTGCCCTGAGATTTGGGGGTATGCTTTACCTTAATGAGGGTTGCCATTCAGACAGTTTTTCCTGTAAAATAATTTGTATTTTTCCCAGTCTCAAACCTTCCTCCTTGTGATGGTTATATGACAGGATTGGCAGGACTCTGCTAGGAATTGCAACAAATTCTGCTTAAGTGTGCTTTTGCAAACAGAGCCAGTAGCCTTCTGCTTCAGATAACCCTGTTATATACTTTGAAGAACGTGTCTTTTTTCGTGGGAGGAGTGTCTGCTACTTCAGTGTCTTCATGCAATCTTTACTTGCCTTTGCATGTCAGCTAGTCATGCTAGTTTTTCACACGTGCATGCACGCATGCTCAGTCCTGTCCGACTCTTTGCGACCCCATGGACTCAGCCCTCCAGGCTCCTCTGTCCACAACATTTTCCAGGCAAGAATACTGGAGTGGGTTGCCTCCTTCTTCATGGGATCTTCCCGAACCAGGGATGGAACCCATGGCTCTTGCGTCTCCTGCATTGGCAGGTGGATTCTTTACCACTGTGCCCCCTGGGAAGTCAGTTTTTCACATATGGTTACATTAAAGGCAGATTTCCAGCAAGCACCATTGACATAGGTAGGCTTTCAAACTCCCCCAAGTGTGTGGATGCTGTTATTTCCTCTAAATTGACGTGATTTTATATAAGCAAATGAGTTTAATTCCCGGAGAAGGAGTTTTAGTTGCAGTGATGGGAACACTGAGCACAGAGGGAGGGGAGGTGTTAAGGCCACAGCTAGGAAAGGCCAGTGGCTCTTAGTCATGCTCAAGGCTTTGATCGCTTTCCTAGAAGCCCTGAAGGGGCATGCCCCTTCCTTCCGGCAACTTTGTGTTCCTATACGTGTAACCTTGACGTTGCAATTGGTCACAGTGTATGGCCTTGTGGGAATCTGTAGCTGCAGTAGAGTTATGGCAAATGAAATTAAACGGGCATTGGCAAACTCTGAGGTCAGCAGTGGGAACACAGTCTGTGGAGGTGAAGTGGAACAGTGCTGCCATGGGCCCAGGTGGTTTCGTGAACCTTCTCTTCAGCATCAGTACTTGTTTGGACTGGGCTTAGTGCTCCTAGTTGCCCAAATGCTCACCTGGATCCCAGACAGTGACAGGACTGGCTATCTGCAGGAGGCCTGCCAACCTGAGAAGAAGACGTCTCTTCTGGGGTCAGCCAGCTCAGGGGCCACGAGGGGGCAGGAGGCTAGAGCTTTGGTCAGACTCTTGGAGGTGCAGAGTTTCGAGCCTGGCTGTAGATTCTTGGTGCACATCCCTTGTAGGCGCTGAGATTTTAGCATTTTATGAAGAAGATGAAAGAAAGAAACTTTGCAAGGTGATTGTACTCCATGCCTATCTGAATGACATCCTTTTCATCTGCATCAGTGTGACCCATAGCTACAGTTAGCCCGGAACCCAGTGGAAGATATACAGGGGATTGTGCCTATGGAGGGCAGAGGTTCTTGATGCATGAGAGGAGTTTGTCTGGATGACTCAGTTGAGGGAATGAAACACACAGAGATGTGGGGGTGGGCAGAGTGGTTCTTGATTGTAATTTGCTCCCTCCTTCATGAGGATGAGACTTTTTCTCTCTCCCACCAACAAAACAGACTCCAGTCAGACCCCTGATTTCTAGGATGGGAAGTGAAAACTCAGGGCACGATGCCATTCATGACATTAGTGCCTCTAGTAAAGGTTAGAATGTGTATCTACTCAGGATTGTTACCACTGAAAAACTTAGCTTTAGCTAGATTAAATATCTTGCCAAGATCACTCAGCTATGGAGCCGAGATTCATTTTAGGGCTAAATCCAGTGTTCCTTTCACTAAGTTCTAATTATTGTGTACCGTTGCTTGTTAATTGCTAATTAGAACATTCTGCAAGTTGAGCATGCTTCATTGAGAGAAGATTCTTTTTCTTCTTCTCTGTCCATAATGCCCACTGACTGGTTTGTGGTTGATATGAATAAGAGTGAATGCTCTATTTTTAACCATTTTTCCACTTTATGAAAGAGCTATTTTTCCCCTCACGTTAAATCTGAAATGTTTTCAGTTGTTTTTTTTGTTTTGTTTTTTTTTTTCTCAAAAGAGGTGGAAATTGGTTCCTGTAGAGCTGTTTCCTGTGGATCATAAAGATTTTGAATGATGTTGTATATTAATCTATTGAGTGAGTGAGTGAGTGAAAGTTGCTCAGTTGTGTCTGACTCTTTGTGACCCCATGGACTGTACCCAGCCAGCTTCCTCTGTCCATGGAATTTTCCAGGCCAGAATACTGGCATGGGTAGCTGTTCCCTTTTCCAGGGGATCTTCCCAACCTAGCTATTGAACCCAGGTCTCCCACATTGCACATGGATTCTTTACCATTTGAACCACCAGGGAAGCCCATATTAATTTATTAGTTTCAGTATATTATCTATGAACCAGAGGACCTCAGTAAAAAGCACTGCAAATTAAACTTTGTTTCTCCCATAATTTTGATTTCAGGACTTTCCAATTTCTCTCCTAAGTGCAGACACTATATTTGAGCCTCGTTTTGCTGTAGAAACACAACAGACCACAAAAAACTTCTTCTTTTAAGACACTAGAATTATTGAATTACTGGAAAAGTTTATGTGTTCAGTAATTTTATTTCCCATCCTGTACTCATCTCTCTCCAATCCAATCTAATTAGAGTTTGCATGAGGATTGGATAACAGGAAGTACAGAGAAGCAGATTGCCTTTCTCCTTTTCCTCTTAATGTGAACCATCTGAAATTAACCCAGTGCAAGAGTTTCAACATCAAATGCTTGTGAGCCAAGTGAACACATCTGTGTAAGTGTTCCAGATGCAGAGTAGGTCTGGATGGCTGCCTCTGATGTTTGAACCTGATAGAGCCACTGGCCACTTCCCCAAGGATGTGCTCAACCAGTCCTGCTGGATTCCAGCCTTACTCTATTAATAGAGACTCAGATTTCCAGTTCTATCAGGGACCACTGGCAGCTGGCAGGCATGCTGCCTACTCTGAAACCCAGAGGAAGCATTTGGCCAACTGAATGTAACTGTGCGGACTGACACCCTTTGATGTAGTGGATTGTCTCGTATCATCTGGAACCTATTTTTTACTCTTAAGGGAAAAACATTTATTTGTTGAGCAGCTTTGCATGGGGGAAATTGGATGGCCTTGCTGATCCATCCACGGGTAGTTGAGGGCAGGGGCCTGTCTGCCAACTGAGTGGCAGGAGGCTCGGGGTGATGTTGGAGGTAGAAACCAGGGGAGTCAACAGAGCTGACTTGCAAACAGTCTTGATGCTGCTGTCTGGGAACACAGCTCGTGAGCCTGGGTGGAATTCCGTGTGCTGGGGTAGAGGTCACCTTTAGGTTCTAGATGCATATCTAGTCATTTGGTAAATACCAACAGTTTTAGTAAGAACATGCCATTTTCCAACATAACTATTGGCATAGTAGTATTAGAAATAAGTCAAGATGCAAATATGGAGTAAAGAGAATAATCTTCTGTTTCCTCGGTTGAGGTTGCCCTTGTTGTTGCAGAATTAAGGTACTTTGTTCTTTTTTTGTAGTTTAAATAATGTATTGTTTTATTTTTGGCTGTGCTGGGTCTTTGCTGCTGTTCTCGGGCTTTCTCTAGCTGTGGAGAGCAGGGGCAGCTCTCTAGTTGGGGCGCGCGGGCTTCTCATTGCCGTGGCTTCTCTCGTTGTGGGGCACAGGCTCTAGGGCACAGGCCCAGTAGTTGTGACGCAAGTGCTTAGTTGCCCCACAGCATGAGGGATCTTCTCAGACTGGGGATCAAACCCATGTTGATTCGTAACGACTGGACCACCAAGGAAGTCCAAGTTGTCTTACTCTTATAATACTGTTACCTGTGGATTGTAGATGTTCCCTCTCTCTGCATTCATCTACTCTGTCACCAGACATTTACTGAATAGCTCACCATGATGGCCCGGGGAATAGATATGATTAGGTCAAGGTCCCTCAAGAAGTTCTGAGCTAATTGAAGAAACATTAGATCATTAATGACACCTTGGCGCTAAGAGAGAGGATTGCAAGATTTCCCTGGTGGCTCAGTGGTAAAGAATCCGCCTGCCAGTGCAGGAGGCATAAGTTTGATCTATGAGCCAGGAAGATCTCAAATGCCACAGGGCAACTAACCCCAGGGGGCCACAACTACTGAGCCTACACGCCCTGGAGCCCTTACTCCACAAGAGAGGTCACTGCAATGCGAAGCCTGCGCACCATGAGAGAATAACCTCTGCTTGCCGCAACTAGAGAAAGCTGGCACAGCAATAAAGACCCAGCACAGCCAAAAATAAGTACATACATAAACAACTAGAATTAGGTTTTTCTTAACTTTTTTTTTTTTAAAGAGGGGTTTGCAGAGCGGCTATGATGCTTCAGGAGGGCTGGGTTGCCTCAGAGGGTGGATAGACAAGATTTCCTAACTGAGAACATTTGAGACTGCCTCCTAAAAGACAAATGGGAAGAAAGCTGGAGAAATGAATGGAAATGGCAATCTAAGACTCTTTGCAACCCCATGGACTATAGTCTGCCATGGGATTCTCCAGGCAAGCATACTGGAGTGGGTTGCCATTTCCTTCTCCAGGGATCTTCCTGACTCAGATCAAACCCACATCTCTGATGTCTCCTGCATTGCCAGATGGCTTCTTTACCACTAGCGCCAACTGGGAAGTGGCAAGGAAAGAGCAGAAAACTCCAGTCCTAGTCCTGGCAGAATCCAAAGGGCAAAGATTCCTTGGAAGAGTAGGTGTACTGGCAGTAAGATGGAGCCAGGGGATGGGTCAGATTTGAGGCGGGGCTGGGAGAGAAAAGAATGGGAATGAACGAGAAAGAGTCAAATATCAAGAGCGATAATTCAGATTGTTGGGGGGTTTGTACCTGGCCACTGAGAGGGCGGGGGCAGATAGAGGAGCTTGAGTAGTTGAAGGGAGAAATTCAGGAGATTCATTCCTACTCAGATTCTGAGAAGAGCTGGCACAGTCCTGCCTTGGATGAACTGTTTCCATGTTTTTATTGTTTAAAATGGAGTCACTTTTTAAAGACTTTTCTGGAGCTGTGCGGGGGAGTGGTTACCAGAAGAAGAGCCGAACTAGCTCTGCACTGCTCTAGGCTCTAAAGTGGTCAGGTGGTCATGAGACCAGCTTCTTGTTTTACCGGTGAGGAAGCTGGGGGCAGACAAAGGAGGATGTCACAGGGACACACAGGGGTCAGGACAGAGGCGCTGTTGGGGCTGGAACCAACATGTTCTCAATTCTCTTCATAATTTCCCAGCAGAGAGAACCTTCTTTGGAGTCCTTCTGCTTATAGTCTGAGTTATGTTTATCATTTGTAGAAAACTTAGCAATACTACATTTGATTTCAAAACAAAACACACACACACACAAATACATACATATATAATGTATAATATATATTTTATAAATAAAATATTCTCCCACCACTGAAAACAAATATCAGGACTCATTCATTCAAGCCCCTTTTACAAGATAAAGCTGAAATTCGAAAAGGAATTTAAAAATTTTTTTTCCTAAATGATAGCAAACATCTTTGATACGTTTGGATAAGAAATAATGAAATAAATTTACTAATTTCATAGCTCAGGGGCTGTGAAAAGAGCACACTAATTTACTCCTCTATTTGCAAATTGAAAAAGGAGAAGATTTAAGTTCTGCTTCCCTAAGTAGTCTCTCTGTTTGTGTATATACGTTACACACATACACACACACTCCCCTTTGAATGGTCCCCTCCTGACTGGCCCCATTTTAGGGACAGTTATGGGAGAATGGAATTGGGAGGGTCAGGGCATGGCAGTGAGGGGAGGTGTGTTGGGAACCTGGAAGTGGAGACTGTCACCTTGGTGAAACACTCCAGGTGTGGATGGTTAGCTGTTAGTGAATGTCTAGCTCCAATATATAGTGTTCCCTAGGGCTATTGTTTCTGAATGTTTGGAAACAATTTCCAAGCTTGCCTGCTCTTCTATTAAGCAAATAAAGCCTAAGGCTCAACCCAAAGAATAGTTACTCAGATAATGGTGGGGATTTAGTTGTGAATATAATTCCCGTATGAAATTGTTCTGCCCTGGGCCATGGTCTCACTCTGCTTGGTGAAAGAATACAGGTCCCATTGTGGGTTCCATGCTGGAGGAGTCCATTGCCTTTTCCAAGTGCTAAGACTAGGAAGATCAGAGGACTTGGTCTATGATCAATTAAATTAAATTGATTGAGTTGAATATATGTTCAACTTACTGTCTCACAGACATGAGTTTTACCTTTTAAGCAAGCCTAGGAAAAAAAGCAAATTCAAATTAAACATGAAGATGGTGGAAAGAGCATGGGCTCTGGAGCCAGACAGACTTGGATTTGAATCTTACCTCTGGCAATTCGATGTAGAAGGGACATTTGTAGTGGTTACTTAAGCTTTAGGACTGTCTTGTGCCACCTTTGTAAATTATAGGTATTGATGCTCTATGGGGATGGTGAGAGGAATAAAGAGACATGTAAGAGCCATTCCGATTGTTATCATGTAAATGTTCATTTTCTCCTTCCAGAGCCATTCTGCAGATGTTTAAGTGAGCTTTTGTTCCATACAGGGTTCTGTGCCTGGTATTTGGAAGTGGCAGAATCAAAGAGGTAAAGAACCTGCCTGCAATATGGGGAAACCCAGGTTCAATTCCTGGGTCAGGAAGATCCTCTGGAGAAGGAAATGGCAACCCACTCCAGTATTCTTGCCTGGGAAATCCCATGGACACAGGAGCCTGGCGGGCTATAGTCCATGGGGTCACGAAGAGTCCAACTCACCTGAGCAACTAACACTTTCACTTATCTTTGAATGAGGATGATGTCACATGCACACAAATGACGGCCCGGGTCTGGCCTCCTTGTCGCTCCTGGAACATTCAGGCCTGCACCTGCTTCTGTACTGTGGGACTTACTGTTCACTCTCCCTAGAATTCTTGTCTCTGCTCCTCACCTCCTCCTTCACTCATGAGTCATCTTCTCAGCAATGCCTTTCGTGATCACCCTAAACGCCCTGGGACCAGTGTTCCCCTTCCCTCTTTCCCGTTTGTTTCTCTCTCTGACAAATATATTTTTACGTGTGTGTGTGTGTATTCTGTCATACACAGAGCCCCTCCTCCCTCCTCACTGTGAACACTGTCATTGTCTGATGTCTTTTACTTTTCTCAGTCAGTTCTGTTGCTCAGTCGTGTCTGACTCTTTGCGACCCCATGAACCGCAGCACGCCAGGCCTCCCTGTCCATTACCAACTCCTGAAGTTCACCCAAACTCATCTCCATTGAGGCGGTATGCCATCTAACCATCTCATCCTCTGGTGTCCCCTTCTCCCACCCTCAATCTTTCCCAGCATCAGGGTCTTTTCAAATGAGTCAGCTTTTCGCTGCAGGTGGCCAAAGTATTGGAGTTTTAGCTTCAACATCAGTCTTTCTAATGAACACCCAGAACTGATCTTCAGAATGGACTGGTTTAATCTCCTTGCAGTCCAAGGGACTCTCAAGAGTCTTCTCCAACACCACAGTTCAAAAGCATCAATTCTTCGGTGCTCAGCTTTCTTTATAGTCCAACTCTCACATCCATACATGACTACTGGAAAAACCATAGCCTTGACTACATGGGCCTTTGTTGACAAAGTAATGTCTCTACTTTTTAATATGCTGTCTAGGTTGGTGATAACTTTCCTTTCCAAGGAGTAAGCGTCTTTTAATTTCATGGCTGCAGTCACCATCTGCAGTGATTTTGGAGCCCAGAAAAATAAAGTCAGCCACTGTTTCCACTGTTTCCCCATTTATTTCCCATGAAGTGATGGGACCAGATGCCATTATCTTAGTTTTCTGAATATTGAGCTTTAAGCCAACTTTTTCACTCTCCTCTTTCACGTTCATCAAGAGGCTCTTTAGTTCTTCTTCACTTTCTGCCATTAGGGTGGTATCATCTGCATGTCTGAGGTTATTGATATTTTTCCCAGCAATCTTGATTCCAGCTTGTGTTTCCTCCAGTCCAGCGTTTCTCATGATGTACTCTGCATAGAAGTTAAATAAGCAGGGTGACAATATACAGCCTTGACGTACTCCTTTTCCTATTTGGAACCAGTCTGTTGTTCCATGTCCAGTTCTAACTGTTGCTTCCTGACCTGCATATAGGTTTCTCAAGAGACAGGTCAGGTGGTCTGGTATTCCCATCTCTTTCAGAATTTTCCACAGTTTATTGTGATCCACACAGTCAAAGGCTTTAGCATAGTCAATAAAGCAGAAATAGATGTTTTTTTCTGTAACTCTCTTGCTTTTTCGATGATCCAGCGGATGTTGGCAATTTGATCTCTGGTTCCTCTGCCTTTTCTAAAACCAGCTTGAACATCTGGAAGTTCATGGTTCACATATTGCTGAAGCCTGGCTTGGAGAATTTTGAGCATTACTTTACTAGCGTGTGAAGTGAGTGCAATTATGCTGTAGTTTAAGCATTCTTTAGCATTTCCTTTCTTTGGGATTGGAATGGAAACTGACCTTTTCCAGTCCTGTGACCACTGCTGAGTTTTCCAAATTTGCTGGCATATTGAGTGCAGCACTTTCACAGCATCGTCTTTTAGATCTGAAATCTCTCAACTGGAATTCCATCACCTTCACTAGCTTTGTTTGTAGTGATGCTTCCTAAGGCCCACTTGACTTCACACTCCAGGATATCTGGCTCTAGGTGAGTGATCACACCATCGTGATTATCTGGGTCCTGAAGGTTTTTTTTTGTACAGTTCTTCTGTGTATTATTGCCACCTCTTCTTCATATCTTTTGCTTCTGTTAGGTCCATACCATTTCTGTCCTTTATCGAGCCCATCTTTGCATGAAATGTTCCCTTGGTATCTCTAATTTTCTTGAAGAGATCTCTAGTCTTTCCCATTCTATTGTTTTCCTCTATTTCTTTGCATTGATCACTGAGCAAGATTTTCTTATCTCTCCTTGCTATTCTTTGGAACTCTGCATTCAAATGGGTATATCATTCCTTTTCTCCTTTGGTTTTTGCTTCCCTTCTTCTCACAGCTCTTTGTAAGGCTTCCTCAGACAGCCATTTTGCTTTTTTGCATTTCTTTTTCTTGGGGATGGTCTTGATTCATGTCTCCTGTACAGTGTCACGAACCTCCGTCCATAGTTCATCAGGCACTGTGTCAGATTGAGTCAAATCTATTTCTCACTTCCACTGTATAATCATAAGGGATTTAATTTAGGTCATACCTGAATGGTCTAGTGGTTTTCCCCACTTTATTCAATTTAAGTCTGAATTTGGCAATAAGGAGTTCATGATCTGAGCCACAGTCAGCTCCTGGTCTTGTTTTTTGCTGACTATATAAAGCTTCTCCATCTTTGGCTGCAAAAGATATAATCAGTCTGATTTTGGTGTTGACCATCTGGCGATGTCCATGTGGTGATGTCTGTGATGGAGTAGCCATCATAGTCAAGAAGAGTTCAAAATGCAGTACTTGGATGCAATCTCAAAAATGACAGAATGATCTCTGTTCATTTCCAAGGCAAACCATTCAATATCACAGTAATCCAAGTCTATGCCCCGACCAGTAATGCTGAAGAAGCTGAAGTTGAATAGTTCAATGAAGACCTATAAGACCTTTTAGAACTAACACCCAGAAAAGATGTCCATTTCATTATAGGGGACTGGAATGCAAAAGTAGGAAGTCAAGAAACAGCTGGAGTAACAGGCAAATTTGGCCTTGGAATACAGAATGAAGCAGGGCAAAAGGCTAATAGAGTTTTGCCAAGAGAATGCACTGGTCATAGCAAACACCCTCTTCCAACAACACAAGAGAAGACTCTACACATGGACATCACCAGATGGTCAACAGCGAAATCAGATTTACTTCTCTATCCTAGAGCAATGCCTACAGCACTCAGTAGATACTAACTGAATAGATGAGTGATCAAATTAATTACCTTCAGATACTGGGAGGGTGGGCTTCCCAGGTGGCACTAATGTTAAGGAACCCACCTGCCAATGTAGGTGGTGCAAGAGATGTGAGTTTGACCCCTGGTTCAGGAAGATCCCCTGGAGGAGGGCATAACAATCTACTCCAGTATTCTTGCATGGAAAATCCCATGGACAGAGGAGCCTGGTGGGCCGCAGTCCATAGATTTGCAAAGAATCCAACACTACTGATGCAACTTAGGACCCTCACATGCACTGGCAAGGCATGTGCCAAAGTCCAGTGGTCACAAAAGCAGAAGTATGTCATGGACTGTATTCATTTCCTGTGGCTGCTATAACAAATTATCATAAAATTAGTGACTTAGCACAAACTTCTTATCTATAGTCTGTGGATCAGAAGCCTGACAGGAGCCTCATTTGGCTAAAATCAAGGTCTTGGCAAGGCTACCCTCTTTCTAGAGGCTGCAGGCTAGAATCCATTTCCCTGACCTCCAGCTTCTGGAAGCTGCCTGTACTCCTTGACCTGAGGGTCCCTTCCTCCATCTTCCAGGCCAGCAAAAGCAGGTTGAGTCCTCCTCATATCACATTGCTCTGACCTTCTCTTCTGCCTCTTTCCACTTTTAAGGACCCTTGTGATTCCACTGGGTCTACCTGGGTGGTCCAGGATGATTTCTTTAAAGTCAGCTGACCAACAATCTTAGTCCCACCTGCAACTTAATTCCTGTTTGCCATGTAAGCTAACATATTCACAGGTTTTGGGGATCAGGATGTGGATATTTTTGGGGATCCTCTTTCTCCCTACCATAAAGACCAACAAGTGAGACATTTTGCATAGAGCCTAAGGTTTCAGCTGCCAGTAGTGAAATATAAAACAAAAAATTAATCAAGAATGGCCATGGTTGTCAAGATTTAATATGTGGGCTTTATCTGGGAGGCACTGGGAAGTTACTCAAGGCTCTGGAGTCACGTGTTGGAAATGAGGCTTCAGGAGATGAAGACGGACTTAGAGCAGGTATTTGGAGGGAAATTGATGTTTACCTCTTTTAAAGCAATTGATTTTTTATTTCCCTGTTATACATACAGAAAGCTAGGTTCTTATTTAGAATTTCATAAACAAAGCAGAGTCCATTTATAGTGTCTTTTTAAAAACCATCCTGTCATATTACACATGTGTACAGCACATATATAGAGAGACTCATAAAGCCCTGTTACACAGACACACACACACACTCTCTCTCTCTCACACACACACACACACACACACACACACACACACACACACACACAATTTCCTCATACATAACCCCTCTGCTTCTCTCTGTACTTGAGATCTCTTTTCTGTGGCACTTGGTAGCCCTCTTTTTTTTTTTCCCCCTGCCCTGGCACACCCGAGTGACTTGTATCTTCCCACCAGTAACACAGGCTTATTTACTCAGGGAGTGATTCTCACAGGGGTCATTCTGTTGATATAAACCTTCCCTAGAAGGTACGTAAGAATCTCTAGGGAGATACATAGAGTTCAAAAAAGTCTGCCCTCCTTCAGTTTAACCATCACCCCACAGTGGCTGTGATTTGATATAACTTCCTAGAATTGCTCTTCTCCCTGACCCCCACTGAGAATCTAGTGGATATGGAATACCTGGTTTTGAGTAAAGTCTGAGAATTTCTTACCTTTTTAATTAACTTGTGTGGCTGTGCCCGGTCTTCATTGTAGCACATGGGATCTTTGATCTTCATTGTAGGATCTTTAGTCTTGGCGTGTGGAATCTAGTTTCTGATCCAGGGATCAAACCCAGGCCTCTTGCATTGGGAGCGCAGGGTCTTAGCCACTGGACCTCCAAGGAAATGCCCCAGAATTTCTTAGCCTTTGATTAACCTCTTTAAAGCAGCACCATCCAGTAGAACTTTCTGTGATGACAAAATTGTTCTAATATGTCTGTACTGCCCAGTGTGGGAGCCACAGCCACATGTGGCTATGAGTTCTTAAAATGTAGATGTATAGGAAAAATAGAGGACCCAGTGGGAGGATGGACAATGAATAAATGGTAACTCCTACTTTCATTTTGGATTGCCTTTTAAAAAATATTTTAGTTTATTTTTGGCTGGGCCAGGGCTTTGTTGCTTCACAAAGTTTTCCCCAGCTGCGTGCAGCATGTGGGAGCTACCCTTTAGTTGTGGTACTCAGGCGTCTCATCGCAGTGGCTTGTCTTGTAGTGGAGCACGGGCCCTAGGGCACTCAGGCTTTAGTAGTTGCAGCTCCCAGGCCCTAGAGCACAGGCGCAATGGTTCAGTTGTTCCGAGGCGTGTGGGATCTTCCCTGATTAGGGATTGAACCCACATCTCCTGCATTGCAGGTGGATTCTTTACCACTGAGACACCTGTGAATCTCTGAATTGCTTTTTAAATTATTATTATTATTTTTTTAGTTTTTGTAGTAATCAAATTGGTTCACCTGGGTATAATTGTACTCATCTTTTACCTATCCTCATTTTGATTGATGACTCAATATTTGATTCAGGTGTTATACATGGGTCTCCTGACAAATGATTTTTGCTCTTGCCTCTGTTCTCTTTCCTGATAAACACATACATGCTTGTGCACTAAGGTGCTTCAGTCATGTCTGACTCTTTATGATCTTATGGACTGTAGCCAACCAGGCTCCTCTGTCCAAGGGATTCTCCAGGCAAGAATGCTGGAGTGGGTTGCCATGGCCTCCTCCAGGGGATCTTCCCAACCCAGGGATTGAACCCGAGTCTCTTTTATCTCCTGCATTGGCACACAAGTTCTTTACCACTAGCGCCACCAAGGAAGCCTGAATATATTCATACATACATATATGAATATATTTACTGAGGCATAATTCACATAGGATACAATTCAGTTACAGTGTACAATTTGATAGCTTTTTGTGTAGCAATTTATAGCTTTTCATCACATCAGAAAGTGATTACAACTATCACCAGGATTGCTTTTAAACATTTTCATCACCCCTAAAAAATCATTAGCAGTCCCTCCTCAATTCTGTGTACTTACCACCCTCCTGCCCCAGCCATTTGCTAATGTACTTAACTGTCTATATGGATTTATCTATTCTGAGCATTTCATATTGGTGAAATCATATAATATGTGGTTGTTAGTGAATTCTTTCACTTAGCATGATGTTGTTCCTGTTAATCTATGCTGTACCTATTGTAGTACTTCAGTTCTTTTTATTGTCAACTAGCATTGCATTGTGTAACTATGCCACATTTTATTTACCCATTCATTAGTTGATGGTATTTGGATTGTTTCCACTTTGTTTGTTACTATGAATGATGTAACTGTGAACATTTATGCATAAGTTTTTGTATGAACATATATTTTCATTTCTCTTGGACATATATGGAAGGAGTGGAATTGTTATATAATAACTCTGTTTAACTTTTAGAGTAACTGCCAAACTGTTTTCCAAAGTGGCTACACTATTTTACTTTCCTACTAGTAATGTACGAGGATATCAATTTCTCCACAACCTTACCAACATTTTATTATCTTTTTTATTATAACCATTCTAGTAGGTGCAAAGTGATATCTCCTTATGGTTTTGATTTGCATTTCCCCGTTGGCTAATAATGTTGAGCATCTTTTCATGTGCTCATTGGTCATTTGAATACCTTCTTTGGAGAAATGTCTATTCTTGCCCATTTTTTTAATTGAGGAATTTGTCTTCCTCTGTTCTTTAATGTGGCCTGAACAGGATGCTGATATGCTGACTGGTGATGAAAAGGTATGGAAGGAAGTCCAAGAATCCCTGAAAAAAATTGAAGAACTGAAGGCACATTGGAGTATCCTTTTACCTATGGACTGAGTTGTTTATAGGATTGCTTCCTTACTGGTTGGAGCCTGGTATTAATGAATCCAAATCCAGGCTTTGACCTCTCCATGAGCCAGAGAGCTTCATTCTGTTCCATAGACACAGGCTGCATCCCTGTCCCCAGCCAACAATTTCAGTAATGGTGAGGGAAGATTGTGGTAAGGTCACGTGAATTCCTCACCATCATTAGTTGATAATCAAAATTTATAGCTAGGATTAGTAGGATAGTATGGAGTACTCTCTTTACATATGTACAAGGTAACAAATTTCTGGATTCCCTTCCTCCCATGACCTACATCTCTATAATGTATAACTTAAAATCCTTATAATTTAATGACTGTAGTCATGACTACAGTGGTAGTCAGCGGTGCTACGCAGTATGTTTTCTTGGCATAAATAGTAAGGACCGTGAGTGGGTACACTTTAGAGTAAGGAGAGACTGTTTATGATGGAGGTCCTCTGGGAAAGCTCCACCAATGTTATACTGTGTGAAAAGTAGCCCAAATCAGGGACAAGGTTTATACAGGCAGAGGCTGAGAGGGAGCCACTTCCAGGAGTGGAATTAGCTTGAGCAAAAATGTGACAAAAGGAAACTGAAAGGTAAGGAGAAAGAGACTAATGTAGATTAAAAAAAAAAAGATTGCAAAACATCGTCAGATAAATTATATCCCAGGCACTAAGAAAATCTATAAATGAGGTTTCCAAAATACAGTGTTCTTTAAAGAGTTGTAAAAGAGCAGGAGAGGCAGTTAGACAAATGTTCCTATTTTTTAAAGGTGAAATAAGTAATTCCTAAAATCTATAGTCCAGTGGGGTTTTGTTTGTTGTTAGCAGTATTGGTAAAGAATCTCGAGCTGTGGAATGGGAAGGAAGGAAAGGAATGGAAAGGAAGCTGTGATCGCCAGGATGCTGCAGGGGTTCCTTAAGAGCGGGTGAGTTCACAGAGTCATGGCTTTCTTTGGTAAAGTTTGTATGTGGACTTCAGACAGAGATTTGATTTTAAAAAAGTAACCAAGAGATTTATGCTAGATGCTAGAGTGACCAGACGTCTCATTAAATGGTTGAAGAGCCAAACTGCAGAACTGATGCTTAGTGGATCGCTGTCACTGTGGGGTGCTCTGTTCCCAAACCAGTCCTCTTCCATCTTTGCTTCAGCACCTTGTCTGAGGATGCAGGGCACAGGTTCATCAGATTCTCAGAAGTATTTGGACTGGAAGGATGGCAGAGCTAGGATGACAAAATCAAGAGCTCAAAAGATCTTTGAAGGTTTGAATGATGCAATGATGCCTGAGATGAAGATGAAATTCAATAAGAGGATATCTCACATCTTCTATTTGGGCCAAAAAGTTCAAGTGTATAAATATATATAAAGTTTGATGGCAGAATCTGTGAAAGAATTTTAAGATTTTTAGTAAACATCAAAATTCAATAAAACTTAAGAGTATGATATAATCCCCCCCCAACCCCGGGGGGGTGGGGGGGGGGAACACTCCTGTGATCTTGGACTTCATTAGTAGAACTAGAGAATAGAAAATGAGAAAGGTAATAGTATTAGTCCGATCATTTCTAAAATTTTCTCTTCAGTTTGGGGTAGGACACATTCAAAGGGATAGAGAAGAAAATGAGTTTTGAGGAATGGAACCAGGATCAAGTGGTATTTGAAACTCTGCAGACAGGATGGGAGACAATTGGCAAGCAGTTTAATCTGAGAGCAAGATGGCTGTTCTCAGGCCCAGAGAGCTGTTGTTACACTGCAGAAAAGACTTGTTCCGTGTAGTGCCCTGCAGAGAAATTAGGGCCCAAGGATAATCAGTTCAGTCTCAATGGGATGAGCTTTACTGACGATGAACACTGTGCCAGGCGCCTTACTGGTTATAACCCACCTTATGGTCCAGGCAGGATTAAGAAGACAAGCCGGTACTCCCCACCCTCATGAGTAGCTGGGTAGTAAATACATAGATTAATATCTGAGGGACATTGAAAGCACAGCAGTCAACTTTGGGAGGTTAAAGGTTTCACAGAGGAGGTGACTGCCCAGGAGGGTTAGGGGGAGCTCACCAGGCAGGCAGTGGAAAAGGGGAGACCCTGAGGGAGAAGCCTGTGCCTGCGCGGAAGGCGCAGCCACCTGCAGCCCAGTTAGAGTTGTTCAGTGTGAGAGACGGGAGCGTGGCCGGGCCTTGCTTCAGTGTCGTGCACCAGACTAGGTGTTACGTATAGGCTCGGGGACCATGGGAGGATTGTAAGCAGTGGACGATTCTAAGAGCCAGGGTTGTCAGTCTTTGAGTCTCAAGAAGTTAACTCCCAGGGGGATTCAGTGTGTTCCCCTTTCTCTCCCCGCCTCAATTCTCTTACAGTCATGGTAAACTCTGCAGAAAGGTGCCTGTCCTGGCATCAGCACTCTTTTCTCTTCAGGTAGGCTGTCTGCCCTGCTCTCCTCACTGGAACAGAGGGACTTGTGGTAAACACCCAGCAAATGCCAGGGACTACATTTTTGAGCAAACATTATACATGTTAGCATTAGCTTGGGAGAAAAGCCGCTTAGTTAAAATTATTCCATTTTTTTGCTCACTGAGGTGTTTTTACAGGAAAGGTTTACCTTGTTTGCCAGGAGAATTGCCAGTGTTGCAAAGGGAAGTCGTCATGTGGTTCCTGCCAGCTTGCTGGGGCATAAAGCAGATGTATTCCTATCAGCGGCTGCATCTGGCTCTTACTTCCAAGGCTTGTCACCCCAAACCTCTTTAAAATGAGTTGGAGTGTATATAAATGAATAGGCAAATAATAATGGAAGTCACACAACTTGATGTTAAAATAGGGTCAGAGTCTTGCCACAGAAATGTCTGGGTTATTGTGTAAGAGACAGTCATTCCTCCTGATAATCCATCACATATCTAATCCTAGGATGAAAAGCCACAGAGGTTAGCCTGGAGTTTGTTACAAAACCAGTGCATTGCCTAAGACACCGCCTCCCCCAGCCTCTAGGGAATACGTGCAGTAAACTTTAAGCACACACGTCAGATGAGTAAAACAGAAAGCCACCAAGTCACTTTTCTTCAGTAAATGTACCTCTTAAGACCACAGTTAACTCCTCAGAGACAGGACTCGGCCTAAAATGATAGAGCGTCATGTGCAGAAAGGCTTGTTACCCGTGAATTTTGGTGCTTGAAGTTCTACCCAGGAAGTCAGGCCTGTAGTGCCAGGTATTCTGCCTTCTGAGGATTATATACTTCTTGTGAGGATTAATAAACATATGAGCTCTTGGGAGTTTAGGGGAGAATGGATACATGTATATGTAACGCTGGGTCCCTTTGCTGTTCACCTGAAACTACCACAACATTAATTGGCTGTAATATTAGTGATAGTTTTTGTGTCATGTCCGACTCTTTGCCACCCCATGGACTATAGCTCCCCAGGCTCCTCTGTCCATGGAGTTCTCCAGGCAAGACTACTGGAGTGAGCTGCCATTCTCTTCTCCAGGGTATCTTTCTGACCCAGGCATCAAACCCAGGTCTCCTGCATTGCAGGCAGATGCTTTACCATCTGAGCCACCAGGGAAGCCCCTCCCCAATACAAAATAAAATAAAAAGTTAAAAAAGAAAGATACAAGCTCCCACTCACATAGTTGACTTGATTGGTTTATTTAAACTGTTTACTAATGTGGTTGGAAAGCAGTGCCCTGAGAGTCTGAATGCTGGAAGAAGTAGATTTGGCTGAGCACACACACATTGTTTAAGGATAGACTTGGATCACTTTTGTTTTATACTCAAAAAATTTGAGATCCAGCGGAATGGATTTCTTTCAATTGCTTTCCCTTGTGTGTGCCTATGGGTTGTGTTTTTGGTTTCATATATGCCCAAGGTTCAAATGACACAGAAGCAAAAATGAGCTCCTCCTTTTTTTTAAAAGGCATCTCTCTAAAGCGTCTTTAATTTCAGATGAGTTTTGAAACAGCAGCTAACAGAGTAAATAATTATAAAGTGAACTTAGTCTTTAGCGGAGTTTAATAAGTAGCTGCATTCATTTGAGGACTAGGTTTCAGGAGAATTCATCTAGTAGGACTAGGAGGAAAGAATGGCTCTCTGGAAATCTAAGCCCCCAAAGCACAGGCTTGGTTGGAAGATGGCTTGTTGGTGTAAACAGAATTCCTTCTCTGAGACGCCACTTACATGTTTTGTTTCTCAAGTGTGTTTTCAGGCAGCTCATTTGTGCAAAATAATGGGCACTTCCTTCCCTCCTGTGCCTGGGAGCTCTTCAGCCTTGTAGAGAATCTCATTTCACTTTTGTTTTCTCTTGATGAACACAATGAATCCTTAACTGAGGTTAATAACAGAGTGGGAACAGGTTCTGGCCATGTGCCAGTCGATCATAAGCAGTAACGCTGAGCGGCTTCCTGATATCAACATCTACCAGCTGAAGGTGCTCGACTGCGCCATGGACGCGTGCATCAACCTCGGGCTGCTGGAGGAGGCGCTGTTCTACGGCATCCGGACCATGGAACCTTACAGGTGAGTCGAGGGGACAGGCTAGAGTAAGGGGCAAAGACTCGAAAATGTGACCCCATGCTCATCAGAGCTGCTTTATAAGAGTGCTGCATCTGCTGCTCGCTTGATGTGTCAAGCCAAACCTTTGTTCACTGATGTGTTCATTCATCATTATGAAGTTCCTTCCATGTGTCAGGCGCTGTGTCTGTGCAGGGACTAGTGAGATGCTGTCTCTATATGGAGCCAGCGATTCTAATAAAGTGTGCTGCTCGAGGTGGCAAAGGCAAGTGCAGGGCCCGGGGCAAGGGGGGCAGAGAGGAGTGCAGTACAGACGCAGCTTGTGCGCTGGGGCTGTGGCATTAGCTCTGCTGATGGACGCGGTGCGGGGCCCTCTGTCTGGCTGACAGCAACGCTGGTTTCTTTCACTTCTCAGGGCTTCATGGTTGCTGGGGTGCCTTCACTTGAATCATTTGACCTCCTAACTGCCTTATGACCCGAGCTGGAGAGCAGGGAGACAGCCCTGTCAAACACATCACTGAGTCAGAGGAAGGGACTGTTGCTCATTGTTTCTTGACTAGTCTCAGCTCCTCCAGGCCAGTGTGTGTTTCACCCCAGATCAGAGGAACTTCGGGAGGAATAGCGGTGTTAAAGTCTGGTGCTGAGAGTTTGGCACTGGCGGGTGTGGGACCCTGGTTTGCAATAGGCTGAGAACCTAAAGCTATGGAGGTGATGGAATTCCAGTTGAGCTGTTTCAAATCCTAAAAGATGATGCTGTGAAAGTGCTACACTCAATATGCCAGCAAATTTGGAAAACTCAGCAGTGGCCACAGGACTGGAAAAGGTCAGTTTTCATTCCAATCCCAAAGAAAGGAAATGCCAAAGAATATTCAAACTACCGCACAATTGTATTCATCTCATGTGCTAGTGAAGTCATACTCAAAGTTATCCAAGCCAGGCTTCAACAGAACTTGAACTGTGAACTTCCAGATGTTCAAGCTGAATTTAGAAAAGGCAGAGGAACCAGAGATCAAATTGCCCACATCTGCTGGATCATGGAAAAAGCAAGAGAGTTGCAGAAAAACGTCTACTTTTGCTTTTGTGACTACACCAAAGCCTTTGACTGTGTGGATCACAACAAACTGTGGAAAATTCTTAAAGAGATGGGAATACCAGACCACTTGACCTACCTCATGAGAAATCTGTATGCAGGTCAGGAAGCAACAGTTAGAACTGGACGTGGAACAACAGACTGGTTCCAAATCAGGAAAGGTGTATGTCAAGGCTGTATATTGTCACCCCAGTTATTTAACTTACATGCAGAGTACATCATGAGAAATGCTGGACTGGATGAAGCACAAGCTGGAATCAAGATTGCCAGGAGAAATATCAATAACCTCAGATATGCAGATGACACCACCCTAATGGCAGAAAGTGAAGAACTAAAGAGCCTCTTGATGAAAGTGAAAGAAGAGAGTGAAAAAGTAGGCTTAAAACTCAACATTCAGAAAACTAAGAACATGGCATCTGGTCCTATCACTTCATGGAAAATAGATGGAGAAACAATGAAAACGGTGCGAGACTTTATTTTGGGGGCTCCAAAATCACTGCAGATGGTGACTGCAGCCATGAAGTTAAAAGACACTTGTTCCATTGGAAGAAAAGCTATGACCAACCTGCTGCTGCTGCTGCTAAGTCGCTTCAGTCGTGTCCGACTCTCTGCAACCCCATAGACAGCAGCCCACCAGGCTTCCCCATCCCTGGGATTCTCCAGGCAAGAACACCAGAGTGGGTTGCCATTTCCTTCTCCAGTGCATGAAAGTGAAAAGTGAAAGTGAAGTCATTCAATTGTGTCTGACCCTCAGCGACCCCATGGACTGCAGCCTCCCAGGCTCCTCCATCCATGGGATTTTCCAGGCAAGAGTACTGGAGTGGGGTGCCATTGCCTTCTCTGATGACCAACCTAGACAGCATATTAAAAGGCAGAGATGTTACTTTACCAACAAAGGTCCATCTAGTCAAAGCTGTGGTTTCTCCAGGAGTCATGTATGGATGTGAGAGTTGGACTATAAAGAAAGCTGAGCACAGAATTGATGCTTTTGAACTGTGGTGTTGGAGAAGACTCTTGAGAGTCTCTTGGACTGTAAGGATATCTAACCAGTCAATCCTAAAGAAAATCAGTCCTGAATATTCATTGGAAGGACTGATGCTGAAGCTCCAATACTTTGGCCACCTGATGGGAAGAATGGACTCATTCAAAAAGACCCTGATGCTGGGAAAGATTGAAGGTGGGAGGAGAAGGGGGACGAGATGGTTGGATAACATCACTGATGTCATGAGTTTGAGTAAACTCTGGGAGATGGACAGGGAAACCCAGCATGCTGCAGTCCATGGGATTGCAGAGTCAGACACGATTGAGCAACTGAACTGAACTAGAGAACCTGAGTTTGGAAGATGAGATAGATCAGTCTAGAAGAAAGGACACAGAGACATACATACCACCATCTGAGGTTGGAATAGCCATCTCCGGCATGAAACAAGGTCACCGAGTGTGGTGAAGGTGCCTTGAAAGCATATGAGACCTGCAGGGGTTGGAGATGGGGGGTAGTTTCCGGGGGTAGCAGAGGCACTGTTCCAGGGAGATGTCGAGTTTCGCAACTCTGAAGACCGTATGATGTCAGCCCTAAGGGACTGAGCAGAGGGAGGATCCAGTCTAGACTTATGCAACATGGACAGCAGGCAGGGGAGTGGTCCTCGGAGAAAGAGGAGAGGGAAGTAGAGCCCAGGGTGCCACCTGTCTGCACTTGAGGAAGAGCCTCGGAAGACAGTGGAGCGGGGAAGTTACCAGGATCTACGTGATAAGAACAGAAGCAAGTCCAGGATCTAGGATATGGGTTCAGGCAAAGGAAGGAAGCTGGAAATGACATGCTTGGTCAGGAAGCCAGGAGCATGGTGCAGACAGAGAAGAACCTAAAGATGGTGCAGACCCACCAGCCAGGTGCATGGCAGAAGTCCACAGGCCAGCCACAGCACCCAGGTGACCCTGAGGGCGTTTTTCAGAGCTTCTCTAGGTGGTTTCTTCCACTGCCTTGTGGTTGAACAGCTTTGGAATCCAGACTGTGAGTCAGCTTTAATCAAACTTATAAGAGATTGCCTTGAGGGCTGAGACTGTAGACTTTCCCATGAGCGTGAAATGTCTGTTAGGTATGATGAATCTTGCGGGTTCTCAGAAAATAGGAATTGAATACAAAGAGATAAGGCTTCGTTCACTTTCTGAGCCTCTGTGTTGCAATGAGAGGCAGGTTGGGGACGGTTGGCGTTACCTCTCTGAACTCAGGGCTGGGTCTCAGGACGCTGAACTGCAGGCTGCCTGATGAGTGAATGGATGCCAGCCAGGAGACAAAAAATCCTCCTTCCTCCAGACCCCCTTGGCAGCCACTCACCCCATGCTGCTGGCTGGGCTGGACACACACTAACCCTTTCTATCCATCCTCCCCTTCCTTTCTGCAGCCAAGCCACCCCTGCCCCCAGCGCAGAAACATACATTGGTCCCCTGATTCATTAAGAAGGCAGCATGCCTTTGAGGGAGCTCCTTCTGCATGTACTTTTGAATCCTCTTTTCTCTATACCCACTGAGGCTTCTCTGGAGGACTTTCTTACCCCTTCATTAACTGGCAGTTTCACCAACTTAAATTTGAATCAAACAAAGAGGCCTTTCTTGTAAGTGAGGCCAAATCCACCAGAATGTACTCCATGTTGTTTGGAATACATTTGCTTATGTTTCTCTGGTGTTTGGCAGGTCATGTTCACTCTGTAAATGTACCCTCTGTTCTTAGGCTGGGTGACATGTTTCCAAGCTTCCCTCCATTTTGCCTCCTGGAGCTTGTTACAGAGTTCCTCTGCGGTGTTCTGTATTTCAAGAAATCAAATCTGCAGCGATCCACTTCAAATGAGTGGGAACTGAACGGTTTGTTTTCGGAGCTGTAGCAGAGAAGAAGGAGATGAGTAACCCAGAACCAACAGAGTTAAGAGGAAAGAGAGAGGGGTGGATGCTGGCCGACTTGGTCCTTTCTCCCCTCAAGCCCTTTAACAGTCGTAAACTGTGAGGTGGGAATCCCAAAGTGGGCAGTGGGCCATAGGTGAGGGACTCAGCAGTCTACACCATCCCCCAGCAGACGCTCTTGGTTTTGTTGTGTTCGCCCCTCAGTCATGTCCAGCTATTTGCAACTCCATGGACTGCAGCTCACCAGACTCCTCTGTGGAATTCTCCAGGCAAGAATACTGAAGTGGGTTGCCAGTTCCTCCTCCAGGGGATCTTCCTGACCAGGGTCTTCTGCATTGCAGGCAGATTCTTTACCATCTGAGCCACCAGGCAAGCCCAGCAGATGCTCCGGGGGGGCTTTTTGTCCACCTATAGCCAAGGACATGGGCAGTTAGGCATGTGTTACTGAGAGGTGACTGGATTGCTGTCTGCTGTAACAGGTTTACAATGTTGATATTACCGTTTTCAACAACTAGCTTGAGGTCAAGACTCTCATAGAGATTTTGTTACTGCTGACCTTGGTGAAATCGTAACTGCCAACCTGAGAGAAGGTGTCCATTATTCCATTTTTATCCAATCCAAATCAATGCATTGCCCTCAACTCCCTTCTTGCCACTCCACTTATTTTTACTCAATAGAAGTTCCTTTTATGATGCAACATAAAATATTAAGTTCTTTATGTTCCATAAAGCAATTTAGAATTAATTCACATAGGACAAAATGTGTAATCTTTAGTATTGATTCATAATATGTCCCCTGAGGTTATCTGTGCATGTATCTCTGATTATATATGCAGGGTCATCTGTCCCTTAGCACTGCAGACATTAAGCAGAATGAAAGTAAGTTAAAGATACTTCACAAATTTTATTTAAAAATTTAATTCGGTCAAATCTCAGCCATATGATAAATTGGGTCCTGCAAGTTAGTTTGCCAGTTGGTAGTTTAGAACTTGGAAAGAATTTTCTTATTGAAGAAGGTGTTACAGATCATCTGAGGTCCCCTGGACCAGCCCATGAAAGTCTGCTCAGCATCATCAATGTAGGCCATAAATTAAAGAAAGAAAGAAAGAAATACCAAAAACAAAATTGTACATAGTTTTAAAAACTAAGATTTAAATTATGTTGAATACAAATGAAACTTGATTTTCTTTAGGAACCAGAGGATGATATGGAAATAGAGAGGCTTTTTAAGGCTTCAAGGAGTACTTTCAAGATATCTGCACATTCTGTTAATTTTTATGGTAAGAATAATGTATACTTTTAGGAAAGGACATTTTCAAAACAATGGAAAGGTAAAAAACCACCCTCTTCTTTCACACTCCTTTCCTGCTCCCTGACGATAGCCGTGGTGAGTTTCTTTCTGAACTTTTCAATGTGTGAGGTGCTCATCTGAATATATTTCAAAGCCCCACTATCCCCTTCTTTCCTCACTTTCCCCTCCTTTCCTCACTTTCTCTCTTCTTGTCTTTCTTAGGAAGAGACTTGGTCCCCATCCTGATCTATTAAATATGCCTATTAGCCTGGTGGGTGGGGAAAGAAAGGTGAGAAGGAGAAAAAGAATATAGAAGCCAGTGGGATTCTCCTCTGTGGAAGAGAGAGAAGGGAAAAAAATAGGGTCTCTCTCTGTCTCATGTTCCATAACTGACTTTTTTCACTTTATAACCAATGTGAACATCTGGGCCTCATTCTGTACCTATTCTCTATAACAGACAGCTAGTATATCATCTCATGAGTGTACCATAATTCATCCCTCTGGTTTCCATGTATGTTTACCATGTCAAACAATACTCTGATTAACAGCCATGTACTTGTATGCTTGTGTTCCAATGTGACTGAATCCATAGGGTGAGTCCACATGATAAATTCCTTAAATGCTAATTTGCTCTAGCAAAGGTGATGTTCATTTTCAATGTAGATAACTATTACCAATTTGTGTCCCCCATCCACCAAAATGTCTCTCTTTCTTCTAAAGGATTAAGAATGGATGGCATGATCTTGATGATGTCTGATTTAAATTCATTTCATAATATATAAGGACCTTCTCATTTCCCTGATCAAGGTCTGTTCTTATAGAGTGAGGTTTGCTTGGACTGATTTACTTGTCCACAAGTAGTGCTGGGTATGACATTTTGTAAATTACCTTTAAAGACACAGAAGGATAGGCATGATGAAGGATCTTAAGCATGAGTGCATATATGATGGTACCATGATCAGAGAAAGAAGTAAGGGGGTATGAAATCCTCCTTAGGGGAAAGAAAGCATGAAAGAGTAAGATTTCATCTTAGGTCAGTTTCTGTGCTTTGTTGTCAGGGAAAAAAAAATAGTGGGAAGAACAGAAGTAAAATGCAGCTAGTGGTTTGTGTACATGACATAGTTACAAGTAAGAGTCTGTAAATCAGACATTGCCAGTAATTACATAGCAGCCGCCTCCATTTTCATTTTGCCAGTAATTTTTAAACTTTTCCCTTAGAAGCTTCAGCAGATAAGTTAATGAAATGTAAGGCTTCGTCAGAGCAGTACCTTCTACTACTGTTTTCAAACTGGCTTTTCCCCTGAAGATGTACAGCTGGTCTTTTGTGGGGTTTTTGTCATCCGTCAATACGACGTTCTGGTCTGGGAGCCAGCAGGGCATGTGAGTGCACGTTACCCGGGTACAGTCACTCACTCAGCGCTTCCCTGCTCTGCTGTTCCTTCACGTCTCCGTGTCACACAGACCTTGTGAGATGGCTCCAGGAGGATGCTCCCCTCCATATCCCTGTCACTGAAGCTCATCCCTAGACTGCAGGGTCTTGTATGGTAAGACTTCCCTCAGCCACACTCATAGAGGAGGACCCAGAAAATCAAGCCAAGCCAGGTCTCCATCCAGGAGCGGATGCGAGCATCTGAGTTTCACCCCGTGCTCTGTTCGCTTACGGTGTTTGCCATCTATCTTCCATGCTGAGGTTTACAGAATTATTTCACACAATGAATGAACAAATGTTTTATTCTCTGCTCACTGATGTGGACAGTAATCCCTTAGCCACTTAGTCATTTTTTTTTATACACTGTAATTTTCAATTAAAGTATCTTCGGTGGCCAACCCCCTGTGTAAGATTTTAAGCCCTGTGTGCATGTTTGTGTAAAGCACAGAATTACCCGCTACCTCTAATCACGGCCTTTCTCTTTGCTGCCAGTTCTATAAGCTTCATTTCTTAGCCATCGCCTCTTACCTTGACACTGGGGCAGTGACCGCCTGCTTGGCTGTGGGGGAAGGGGCCCATTGAGATCTAAGTGATCTTAATTTTACCCATTTAGTAGCAGAACTTTAATACCAAAAAACTGTCTTTTTGAAAAAAAAATTATTTTTTTGTTTGCTTGTTTTTGGCTGGGCTGGGTCTTCGTTACTGTGTGAGCTGCTCTGTAGTTGTGGTGTATGGGCTTCTCGTTCCAGTGGTTTCTCTTGCTGCAGAGCACAGGCTCTAGGTACCCAGGCTTAGTAGTTGCAGCTCCCGGGCTCTTGAGCACGGGCTCAGTAGCTGTGGAGTGCGGGCTCAGTAGCTGTGGAGTGTGGGCTCAGTAGCTGTGGAGTGCGGGCTCAGTAGCTGTGGAGTGTGGGCTTAGTAGCTGTGGAGTGCGGGTTCAGTAGCTGTGGAGTGCAGGCTCAGTTGCCCTGTAGCATGTGGGATGTTCCTGGCTTAGGGATCGATCCCGTGTCTCCTGCCTTGGCAGGAGAACTCTTTACCACTGAGCCATCAGGGAGGCCCCCAGAGGGCTCTTTTAATATAGAATCTAGAAATACAACAATAGGAAAATGCAGAGGCAGAGAGGGGAAGGAAGACAGTGAGGACAGCACCTCCGATGAGCTGCAGCAGTTCAGGTACACGTATGTTTCCTAAACTACTGACTTAAGCTCATGTCTAGTGTCCCGTTTTCCAGGAATGCATAACCTGGAGCTAGTGTGAGCCTGTTGGTAGAAGAAAGGAGAGCAGGATAAGCAGTTTCTCTCACTGTACTTTTCTTGGGGCAGCAGAAAAAAAAAATCTCACCTTCAGTGGTCCACTCCTCTAAAAGTACCCTAACTTCTCTTTCGCTCTAGCCATCTTGCTGAAGATGCTGCCTGTATGTTTGGGGAAAGACCTATTTATCGACAGTATGCTGGATGGTTCCAGTTACATGAGAATAACCCAGCTTTGTGGTCTTAGTTCTGAAAGAAATAAAGGATAGTCTGTGCTTGGAGTTGGCATGAGGCTCTGACAGTCTCTGAAAGAGATGAGGGGTGACCACGAGCCCACCCATTGTCCTCGATGCAGCGGTTCCTCTGTCTATCGCTGCCACCCCGGGCTCTCTGGCCTCTGAACAAGGGCTGCAGATTTTGCCAGAGCTCTAGCTCTAAACAGGCCTAGGTCATGGGCCAGCTTCACAAGCCAAGTCCTCATTCAACCTGGCTATTCCCAAATAACTGGGCACTGCTGGTATATGTACAGCCCCTGCTGGGAAGGGAAGGTGACCCACACATTGCCCCAACATGCTGTTCATAGCAGCACACACGTAAAATCCACGCTTCCTCCTGCCTCTTGGCCATACCACTTCTGATGTTTGTTTCCTGGCTACAGGCGGGCCACCTCCTGATCATCTTTCAGAGGCCCCACCTTCTGCTTTGCCCTGATCCTAGGAAATCTTTGCTGAACTTTATTCAACTCCCCATCCTACCCCGCCACCCCATCCCATGCTTGAGTTGTTAGATCAGCCCATTGCCCATAGCCACATTCCTCCTCTCAGACAAGAAAATCGTGCAGCCTCAGGCCAGCCTCATCTGTTCCCACTCTTACTTTGACTCTAGAGACCCCAAGCTGGGTGGGGACACAGGACCTACCTCTCCTATGTTGCATTTGCCTGTTGCTCAGTAAACAACCTCCTTGTGGCGTCAGATGAAAGCCACGCTCCATCCTGGGATCAGGCACCTGCACCGGAAGGCATTTCATCTTCTGCGTTCACAAGTGTGTATCCTCTGAGAAATGGTGTTCAGTCCTCCTGTTTATGAAAACATTTCCAGAAGAAAATCATTTCTCATTCCATTTCGCATTTTTTTTTAACTTTCACAAGCCATTGCTGAGTACTTTGACTTTGCTGACAGAAATCTTCTGTTTCTTATTACAACAAATTGTACCCTGAGCAGCAGGATATCAAATCCTAGGGAATCTTTTGGGATGCGTTGAATTTCTCCTGTTGAATCAATCTCTTGCTTGGCTGCCCCTGCAGGCACTTAGCTACTATCTCTTTTCCTTTTTCTCAGCTCTTGGAAGAGAAAGTAGGAGGAAAAAGAAAAAAAAAAAAAAACACCATATATATATATATATATATCTCCTATTTACCTCTGTAGGGAACCAACAGAAAATCAGGCAGGCCTGAGAAAGGGGAAGTGACAGATACAGCTTCAGAAGGTTCAAAATGAATCCATGAAAACCAACCTTAATTTCATATAAATACATGTGTTATAATTAAACAAAAATGTTTTGATCCACACACTCACATTCTGTTTATCTGTGTATTTGAGTGAAGTCCATACTGAGTTTTCAGAAATTCTCCAAGGATAGATGAATGGACCTTGGATTAAATTACACAAGTAAAGCTGATTTATCAAGCCTCATACATTTGATCACTTACAGAGAATGGTGATGGCATTTGTAAGGAACAGTAAGAGGTCCTTGAAATAAATGAAAGATGGGGAGTAAATAGCGCCCAAAATGATAGGACCCAATTCTTGAGAGAGCCAGGTTATTTTGAGCTGGAACAATATCCTTCCGCCTAGACAGTTCAAAGCTCATGAGAGCATGAAAAGTGAAAGTGTTAGTCGCTGAGTCCTGTAGGAGTCTTTGGACCCCATGGACAGTAGCCTCGGTCTGTGGAATTCTCCAGGCACGAATACTGGAATGGGTAGCCATTCCCCTCTTACCGGGATCTTCCCAACCCAGGGATCCAACCTTGGTCTCCTGCATTGCAGGCAGATTCTTTACTGTGTGAGCCACCAACATACTGCCTGGGGGGGGGGGGGGGGGGGGGGGGGGGGGGAAATGTGTGATATGTTCAAGGGATGCAACCCAGCCAGGGACAAGGAAACTGGCGTGCAAGGGGGGTGGCTGTCTGTAGCCTTGAACAGGGCGGGGCCCTGGGGGCCGTGAGGGGAGTGGAGACAGCACCGGCTCTACAAAGAATGCATGGCTGATGGAAGTGGCGCTTCCTACACAAAGCACACCAATCACGCGATTACACTGCCCTTCAGAATTAAAGAGAAACAAATCTGCTCTTGCTTGTAATGGGAACTATCACCGTAATATCCTCCCGGAGTGAGATAAATCGGGTTTAGCCGTCACAGAAGCATCCGCCAGCTATCCTTTAGCATCCTCTTTTGAGAGGAGCGGGTGAGAGGACAGTAAGAGCTCTCCTCCACCTTTCAGCTTCCCTCAACTGAAAAGTAATTGCTCTTATTTATTAAGAGCCTTCTGTGGACCAGGCAGCTTGCTCGTCCCTCTTATCCTCCCAGCACAGTGAGCAGGAAGTTAGCCTGCCCTGTCCTCCACATGCAAAGGCTGAGGATGAGACCTAGGTGACTTGCCAACTCGGTGGCAGAGCTGGGGTTCAGGCTCGGGCCTTACATTTATTTATTTTATAGTGATTATAACTTTCCAGAAGAGTGTTTGAGTCAGCTTGACCCCGGATCTGCTTGATTATAAAAGTCTGGGTTGTTACTACACTGTAGACGGCTGAGTAGTCTTTCCAGCTCCACCACCTTGCCATCCTGCTACATGAATCTATCATGATTCTTTTTGTTACAAGTGACAGAAACCCATCTCAGGCTGCCTAAGCATTGAAGGGAGTTTGCTGCCCACAGAACCGCTCAGCCAGGGACGGAGTTACTGTGACAGAAGTCAGGGATCCAGCCTGGGTCATCAGCTGGGTCTCTGCCTCTCTTACTCCCAGTCCTTCCCTCCTCCTCTCCCCACATCTGTTTCTCTCTGCGCCCTCCTCTATTGCCTTCATTCTTTCCCACACAGGCCATCTCCCCACAGTGCGGTAGAGAAGATGGCTTCCAGTAGCCCCTGTTCACATTCTCCTAGCTCTGTGATGAAAGAAGACGTATTTCCTCTAGCTCTAAATTTTTTGGTTTTTTGGGGGGCCATGCCATGTAGCACGTGGGGTCTTAGTCCCCTGACTAGGGATCAGACCTGCACCCCTGCAGTGGCAGTGGGAAGTCATAATCACTGGACTGCCAGGGAAGTCCCTCTAGCTGCACATTTAAGAGCATGTGTTTTGGGTGGACTTGCTTCACCTTTGGGTCTCATGCCCTCTGCTGCTTGCACCAAGGGAGTCGACGTGCTGGCAGCCCTTCCATCCTACACCAGTAACAAGGTGTAGGATGGACAGAGAGCGTTCAAAAGCTTGGACTTTCGATCCAAGTGAATCAAAAGTCATGATGAGTGACTGATGTGAATGATGGACAAAGTAGAATGTTCTCCACTGTACTAGTGTACTCAGAGATGATCTAGTAAAAATTTTGGAAAGAAAAAAATTCATATATATCACCACGTGTAACATAGATGGTGCTCACATGTGTCCGACTCTTTGTGACCCCATGGTCTGTAGCCCACAAAGCTCCTCTGTCCATGGGATTCTGCTGGCAAGAATACTGGAGTGGGGTGCCATTTCCTACTCCAGGGGATCTTCCCCACCCAGGGATCAAACCCACGTCTCTTGAATCTCCTGCAGGGTGATTCTTTACCATTTGTACCACCTAGGAAGCCTGTGTAAAATAGATATAGCATACAGAGCTCAGCCCAGTGCTCTGTGACAACCTAGAGGAGGGTGATGGGGGCAGATGGGGGTGGGAGGGAGATTTAAGAGGGAAGGGATATATGTATACTTGTGACTGATTCACATTGTTCTACAACAGAAACCAACATAACATTGTAAAGCAATTATCCTCCAATTAAAAATAAATTAAAAAAAAGGAAAAATCCCAAGGTGGGAAAAAGAGTCCAAAGGCTGGTAAATAAAAAGTTATGACATGGGAGAGAAAGAAAAGGCAGCATTCTACCGTTAAAGTTATGAATTAGGAATGACATTCTGCAAGAGCAGATTCCTAGAATTTTAAAAGGAGCAGCAGGATTCAGTTGGATCAGAACACAAGATAGCTGCTTAAGAAGTCTGTTTGCTATAATAGCAACGGATGGGTCAGGGTGCTGGTGAGGCCCGACCTGAGGCAGAGAAGTTGTGTAAGAAAGGGCGCCCGATGGCAGCGTGTGGTCCATCGTGTGCAGGGTTTTCAGTCCCTGTGTGTGTCACCTGTTTCTGGCTGTTGGCACTAAGGAACATGACCAGAAGGCTGCATTCAGTTTGGAGGTGCTGCAGAAAGAGTACACCTTGATTGCATCAAGGAGTTTGATAATGTCTTCTGGTACGTTTCCTATAGATGGAAAAAAATGGGCTAGTAAAGTTGGTTTATGCCTTTTAAACAGCCATTTCTGGACTGTAGCCATTAACAGATTGATAGACTCCTTTGGGCAAACATATAATGGTATCTGCCTCAAAGCTCCACTTTTTTGGTTCTGAATCAACATTTTTATTAAAGACTTAATGAGAGGAATACATAGGAGTTATGTATATCAAATTTGCAAGGGATGCAAAGCTGAGTAGAATAATTAACACTTTGGAGGACTAAACCAAACTTCAGAATTATCTCCTTAATTAGAAACATTTGGCCAGTGCCAACAACATGAACTTAAACAGGGATACACGGAAAAGTCTGCATTTGTGACAAAAAATTCAGTAACTGGCTGGAGAGTTTTTGTAGTATTTTGTAGTAGATAATTTTTGGATGCCCCACCAGCATTAATTCCTCTGTTCTTTTTCTTAATAGAACCTCAGATGTCCTAGCCATGTAGTTTATATGTGATTGACTGACCACGGGGGCAGTTCATGATTAGCTTAAGCTAGAAAATCATATTTCTCTGGTCTCCTGACTCAAGCCAGACCAGTTAGAGCCAATGATGGTCCATTCTTAGACTTTTATTTGCAATATTAAGAAAGTAAATTTCCCTTTCCTATGCCTCATGATAGAGGAAGCATATGGCTGCAGGAGATGCAGGCTGCTAGATTATAAAGAGAGAATGGAGATGAAACCCAGGAAGCACAGGGAAGGAGTGGAGAGAGATCCTGGTTCCCATTGTTTAAGCATTGCCTGAAACCAAATTCAGCCCTATAATATTGAGTTACACAACACTTAGGCTGATAGATGTCATTTTTTTATCAGCCAGTTTGAACTGGACTTCTTGGCTCATATCATATAAAGAATCCTAACTGCTCTCTGTGGGGGGGTTGCAGGAGACGAGTGCAGTGCAATGGCCAAGAAAGATAATGCCGCCTTATACTGTGGGTGCAAGTCACTCAGTCGTGTCTGACTCTTTGCAACCACATCAACTGTACAGTGCGTGGAATACTCCAGGCTAGAACACTGGAGTGGGTAGTCTTTCCCTTCTCCAGGGGATCTTCCCAACCCAGGGATTGAACCCAGGTCTCCCGCACTGCAGGCCAATTCTTTACCAGCTGAGCCTGTATACTGCATGATTCTAAGTAACTGGAAGAGACTGGATACATGCATCCACCAGTGTGTCTAGAGAGTTCCTCTCTGAGAGTGACCAGAATGAGAAGAATCTTGTAGAGACATTATATGGGAAATGGCAGATGAAAAACGGAGAGGTTTTACCACAAGATGAAGAGACTTTGTGAACGAGACCTGTTACAAGTTTTCAAATTTTTAAAGAGCTGTAATGTAGGAAGGGAGTAGACTCTTCCTCATAACCCAAGGAGGAGGAACCAGGATGTCTGACTTGGAATTAGGAGATGACACTTCGCATGCCAGGATATTAGGAAGAGCAGTTCATGACAATTCAAGTGTCCCATAGTGGTCCATTCTGTTTTGAAGAGTAGTAAATTACCCATCTTTGGAAGTGTGTACACAACAGGTGACCATCATTTGGAATTTTATCAAAATAATTCCCTTATCAGGTGGGAAGCTTGTCCAGATGAGCTTTAATGTCCCTTTTGGCTGAGATTGTGAGTTTAAGAACCCTCCAAAACCTCTTCAGTTTTAGTCACAAATAAAGTACAAAAACAACCAGCTCAACTCTGATTTTCTGTTGCCTCAATTATCATTAAGTTATGAATGATACATAATTTTCCTTCCTCTGCCTGGCTGTAAGAGAACATCCTGAGGTAAGTGTAGCTTTGATAGCTTACAATATTTTTCTATAATTTCGTAGGTGGTAGAATAGTAACTATAATAATATATAGAGAGAATAATATATATCATTCTATATATAATAATATAATTATAATATATACATTATTATTCTCCAGCCACTGTTAGCCGTTCAGTCTTGTCCAGCTCTTTGAGACCCCATGAAATGGGTCTTGCCAGGCTCTTCTGTCCATGGAATTCTCCGGGCAAGAATACTGGAGTGGGTTGCCATTTCCTTTTCCAGGAGATCTTCCCCACCCAGGGATCTAACCCAGGTCTCCAGCATTGCAATTGCAGCAGACTCTTTACCATCTGAGCCACCAGGGAAGCTCACCACCTACTAAGTGGTGTGTGTGTGTGTGTATGTGTGTGTATATATATAGATAGATATAGATAGATATAAACAGAGTGGGGCTTTCTTGGTGGCCAGAAGGTATAGAATCTGCCTGCAATGCAGGAAACCCAGGTTCGATCCCTTCCTGATCTTGGGTCAGGAAGATCCCCTGGAGAAGAGAATGGCTACCCACTCCAGTATTCTTGCCTGGAGTATCCCGTGGACAGAGGAGCCTGGCAGGCTACAGTCCATGGGGGTCACTAAGAGTCAGACATGGCTGAGCAACTAATACTTTCACAGAGTAATATTGCTTAAGTTATATGTATGTATACATATATACTGATATATATATATATACACACATACACATTCATATTCATATATTTTAAAGGATACATTTCTCATCAGTTGCGTTTTAAATGGAAACAGTTGCTAACCTCTAGAAAGTGAGAGATTTTTATACTTTAAAAAGCCTGAATTTCTAGCTTCGCTTGAGAAGTCGGAAGTCCAGGTGACAGTGGATCCATATCCCCGAAGCATTACTCGCTGGGCAGGGCAGCAGTGGCTTTTTAAACCTGGCTTGTGCTCTGTCCATTGCCAAGGTTCCCACCGTTCCCCGACCAGGCCAGCTTCAACTTCACTCAGCCGCATCCTGTCGGTCCCAGCGGGCTTGTCAGTGTGTGATCTCTGCCCCGAATATTGCCTTTTTCGCTCCTAGCCCTGTGCTGGCTGTTATCACAGAGGCCACTGGGAGTAGGAGGGAATTAAGATGTGGAGGCATGCTGCTTCTCAGATCCAAAGAACACGGAAGGAGAAGAAGAAAGCTGACACTTCATTCTCACCCATAGTTTTCTATGACAATACAAGGTTTTAATTTTAAATTTTAATAGAAAATGTGGCATTTTTCATGCTTAGAAATGGATGAATAGAACATAAGAGTTTGCAGATTTATAAAAATGTAACATCTGGGTAAACATTAAGTACCTTTTCTCATTAGTTCCCTTGTTATCAGTTTCTAATGAACTCAGAGTCTGCTATTCCCCAGGACCTCTGATGCACACACCTGACCCCGTTCTTGTTATGTTTCCCGAAGTATGTTCCCTGGGGACAATTATTCTCTTGATCTGATGTGAAAAAAGATTCTGGTCAAGTGAGTCTGGGAAAAGGTACTTCAGGTCAATTTGCTGAAAATCAATTACTGGTAGCCAGCTCACCAAACACCAGTTCCATGATAGACCTGTTTGTCACATATGCCAAATTTACCTATGATGATCTAGCAGCTTATATAAGAAAAAGTTCAGTCTGATAAATGGACAGTGAAAGATACTTTTCTGAATATGAACTAATACTGAGATATTCTCCAAGATGTTGGGAAAATACAAATTCTGAAATGCTAGCAAAAGCAAAATTCAGTTTATTTGAAAAACTGCTACTTGAAATAGTACACTTTTTCTATCGAATGATTCGACATTTCATATGTGACAGGATTGCCTCAGCTATATTTGATTTTTTTCTATGCTGTCAAAATGTCATTTTTTAAAAAAACTTAAGCATTTTTAATATTCTTTCTAAGGTTCGTTTGCCAATTCCTAAAAAGCTTATTAGCCTTAGTTCTGTATTTCTATCAATTTAGAATTTAAATTCAACTTAAATTACTTTAAAATTCTAATATCTTTAGGGGGCCTTTGAATTTATATTTAATTTACATGTTTAAGTGCTAGAAATACTAAACTGTGGCTGATAAGCCACTGAAGGAATTAGGAAATAGACAAACTTTACATGCTTGACATTTTAAACAAACCTAAAAACAACATTCAGAAACATCCAAAAGAAACCAGAAGCAGCCTAAACAATCTTATTTGTGGGAAAGTATCCATTTCTATTAATTTATATTTTACTAACTTTTTGCAAGTTTAATACTTCTTTGCCGCTTGAACATTTCTGTTGGAGCTTTGAAGACATTCCCACTATAAGTCATGTCTTGAAGGAAAAAAATGACAGTTAGTAAACTTGTTAAAATCAGCAAATAACTCATCAAATTTATCTTTCAGTGAATTGACCTGCTTTCAGATGGAGTTAAACTGATTTCTTTTGTGCAGCATTTCTCAAGGTTTTTAATAAACTAGTGTACATTGTGAATGTCTAGAAGAGGCGTTTAGAATAAGATGATAGTTTTCAGTCTCAAACAACTGCAAAAGCCACAAACCATGAAGGAGTGAGTTTCACACCACTACTTGGGTGACAGGTGTTGGCCTCGCTTTGGTGCTTTGGGGCTTTGTATTTAAAAGTTCCATTAATTAGATTTTAAAACTTTTTTAAAACCTTGTATCTTATTTTTTAAATAACAGGCTTCTGCCTCCCTACTTTCAAGGTTGCTTCTTAAGAGCAATTTTTAAAAAACATTACTGTTTTCAGTATTTCTAATAGTTATTTTTATACCTCTGAATGATGTTTTTAGATTTAGGTTTCTTGTATATTACCTAATAAATTATCAACTCCTGGCTAAGAAAAACCAAAACTCTACCTCATACTATCCTCTTTTCTCTATCCTTCCTCTTCCTTTCCATTACAAAATTATATTGTTTAATTACCTTAATGGATACCTGTGAAACTTAAAGCAATATACTGAAATTTCTATTTCTCATTCTATCCACTTCTGGCATGTTCCTTGGTTTCCCACTCCATTAGATGGAGGTTTAGTACTCCTGTTCTTGATGCAGAATTAAGATATAAAATTCCCATCAAAATGACTTTCAGTGGCCATTTTAAAAGCCTGCTACCCTATATTCTAAGGTTTTTTATTTCTGATTCTACTTGGATTTGGGTTTCTTTGTTGATCATCATTTCATCTTTCTGTAAGTTTTTAGACTCTATTCTTCTCTTTGATGTTCTGAAAGTTCACATTGATGTATCTAGGCATAGGTTTTCTTCATTTATGCTATACCCTTTCATTTTAAAGGCTCTTGTCTTCCTTTATCTCTGGGAAATTTTTTCTTTATTTTTTTCAATTCAGTTTCATCTGTTTTCTCTGTTCTTTTGTCCTGAAAGTCCTCGTGGTTAGATGTTTCTAGTGTCTTGGGTCTTTTGCTTTATGTTCTGAGAGTTATCTTTGGCTTTATCTTCCAGACCTTTATTAGAATTTTTATATCTCAGCAAAAATTTTTTGTTTCTAAATTGGTCAGAGTCCATTCTTGAAATTTTCCTTTTCCATAGCTCTCTATTCTATTTTCGGACTCAGCATCTTCTCGAATCTAAAGATAACTGGTCTTTCAAAAAATTCTCTCCCATTTTCTGAATGATCTCTGTTTCTTCAAGTTTTTTTTTCTTCTTCAGTTTATTCTGATCTTTTTCTGTGCTCTTTTCTTGAATTTTAGGTGCTTCTTGATTCATATTTTTTAACAACTTTATTGAGGTATAATTCACATGCCATGTCACTTATTTAAAATTTACAGTTGCTTTTAGTATATTCCCAGAGTTGTACATCTAATACTATCATCAATTTTAGAACATTTTCACTATTTCCCTCTAAGGAAACTCCATGCTCTTTAGTGGTTATCTATCCCCTAATCTTCTCACTAGAGTGGCTCTTATCCCTTCTCCAGCGGATCTTCCCAACCCAGGAATTGAGCCAGGGTTTCCTGTATTGCAGGCAGATTCTTTACCAACTGAGCTATGAGTATGTGTGTGTTAAAGCTCAACATTCAGAAAACTAAGGTTATGGCATCTTGTCCCATCACTTCATGGGAAATGGATGGGGAAACAGTGGAAATAGTGTCAGACTTTATTTTTTTAGGCTCCAAAATCACTGCAGATGGTGACTGCAGCCATGAAATTAAAAGACGCTTACTCCTTGGAAGGAAGGTTATGACCAACCTAGATAGCATATTCAAAAACAGAGACATTACTTTGACAACAAAGGTCCATCTAGTCAAGGCTATGTTTTTTCCAGTAGTCATGTATGGATGTGAGAGTTGGACTGTGAAGAAAGCTGAGCACCAAAGAATTGATGCTTTTGAACTGTGGTGTTGGAGAAGACTCTTGAGAGTCCCTTGGACTGCAACGAGATCAGTCCTGGATGTTCTTTGGAAGGACTGATGCTGAAGCTGAAACTCCAGTACTTTGGCCACCTCATGTGAAGAGTTGACTCATTGGAAAAGACTGATGCTGGGAGGGATTGAGGGCAGGAGGAGAAGGGGACGACAGAGGATGAGATGGCTGGATGGCATCACCAACTCGATGGACGTGAGTCTGAGTGAACTCTGGTAGTTGGTGATGGACAGGGAGGCCTGGCATGCTGCAATTCATGGGATCGCAAAGCGTTGGACATGACTGAGTGACTGAACTGAACTGAATCTTCTCACTCACTCCCACCTACCCCTGCTGCCCTAGGCCACCACTGTCCCTCCATATTTGAAAATAAATGATTAGAAAGGTTGACTTGTTGCTCTGTGGGTTTCAGGATGGCGGCTGGTCAGAAGACAGTGCTTGAGAAGGAGTAAAAGGCAGAGGTTGAGGCTGAGTAGAACCCAAGTCCTAGAAAGCTGGGTGTGGGAACAGGACCTTGGAGAGCCCTGAAAGGGGCTGGTGTTGGAGCTGAGCAGTCAGACCTTCTGTACTGATCAGCTTCACCTCTGTGTTCAGGATTCAGAGGACATCCTGCCACAGATGCTGATCCAGTGCCTGTGGACTCTGGGTTCCTTAAGGGGAATGGGGGTGGGGGGACATGTGTGTCTCTTTCGCAGCTCTGTCTCTTGCTCTTGGCATACTGTCTAGCACAGTAAGTATTATATATTTGTAGAAGAATTCAGTGCCATGTGTTTATATAATGCCTTACAATTGCAGAGCACCTCTTGTATCCTCATCCCTTATCTGAGATAGGCGGTGTGCAAAGGTGAATTCACCATGGCACTAATGAAATCGAAACTGTAGGATTCTCCACCTGCATGAACCCCTTCTAAAACCCTGTTCTCAATCCTGTATTTGCATTCTTTTCCTTAAAGAAGGCCTACAAAATTATATTTTGTAGAGTCAGGCATCAGAAAACCTGAACTTAGGGCCTCCTCTCTAGATTAGAGCAGATGTTTGTTATTGTTGCTCAGTCACCAAGTCGTGTCCGACTCTTCAGTTCAGTCCAGTCGCTCAGTCATGCCCGACTCTTTGCGACCCCATGAATCGCAGCACGCCATGGCAATCCCATAAACTGCAGCACGCCAGGCTTCCCTGTCCTCCACTATCTCCCAGAGTTTGGTCAAATTCATGCCCGTTGAGTCAGTGATGCCATCCAACCATCTTAGCAGATATGATTAACCCCAACTTAGAGCTATTAAAGCTGTGGCTGAGAGAGCTGGGTGCCTCGCCCAAGGTCACACATCTAGTAAGAGGCAGAACATGTCATACCTGAATGATTTTTCCCGTTACTTGTCCTCCTCCCCTCCTCTGTCCCCGCCCCCGCGAGGAGGGCTGTCTCTCTATCCAACAGGAATCAAACAAGGAAAGCCACACACAACCCCCACCCCCACCTCTGCCTACATATTTAGGTTTCAATTATGAAATACCTTTGAAAGTATTTTCTCTAAACAGAAATACTGAATTCTCCTTTCCACTTCTGTTTCTGAATAAGACTTTTAATCTTCTGTTGTTTCATGGTCTTCAAATAAAATGTAAGGTCTAAGGGGAATGAAAAAAAAAAAGAGCATATTTTCAACTGCCAACTAATTTGGTGATTCTCCCAGGTGGGAAAATCAATGTCTGCTCTGGAGAGGCGAATCATGCATTCCATTGGGTTGTGCCGCCGTGATTTTCTTCTGTGGAAATTAACTTACCCTCCATGCTTTTCAGCTTCTCAGTGAAGTATATTTCATGCTTGCCTTTCCCCAGACACAGATATATGTGTTTTGAGTAGAAATCTGAGCCACTGATGCCCAGAAGAGATGGTCTGAGTCTGTTGGAGGATTGAACTGAATGCCTCAGAGGCAGAGAAGAAATCTCCCAATGTCTCAGGTCGATCTCTTATAGCCAGCCAGCCCCCAGGCTAACTCGAGACCTGGCTCTAGGGGGTTTCATTCTTTCTAGAACTTCCTTATTCTCAAATTATTGATCCAGTAGCAATTTGGTCCCCTTAACTCATGGGGAATACCATGGTGTGATCGGAAAGGCCAAGGTTACAGAGGCTTCTTTCTTTCCATGCTGCTCTCTCGGTGTTTGCATCTTCACCCTCAACCCTTCACTGGCCCAGGATTCACCTCCACTTGGTGTTTTTGTTTAGTTTTATTTATTTATTTTTGACTGTGCTGAGTCTTTGTTGCTGCCTGTGGGCTTTCTCCAGTTGCGGTGAGCGGGGGCTATTCTGTAGTTGCGGTGCGCGGGCTTCTCATTGCCGTGGCTTCTCTTGTTGCAGAGCACAGGCTCTAGGGCACTCGGGCTTCAGTTGTTGCAGCACATGGGCTCAATAGTTGCAGCTCCCTAGCTGCAGAGACAATCTCCCAAGATCAGGGATCGAACCTGTGTCTCCCGCGTTGGCAGGTAGATTCTGTACCACTGAGCCACTAGGGAAGCCCCTCGACTTGGTGTTGACTCATGCTCATAATGGCATTAGAATACTTTCTTCCCTGCTGTTAAGCAGCCATGACCCAAACCCTCTGTGCAGCTACACAGGCTTTTATCCTGGAACTTTCCCATCATCCAGGAACCAAAACAGGTGGGTGCCCTACACCCCTTCTGGGACCTGCTCCATTGCTACAACTGGCATCGCTTCTGATTGATGAGGAACTCTGCCATACTGCAAAAAGTCACCCCAGCTCCTGACAAAGTCTGATCACCTGGGATAGGGGCTGAATTGTGTAATAGGCTCCTGTCTGATATGCTGTGCATGTGTACTAAGTCACTTCAGTGGTGTCTGACTGTGCAACCCCATGGACTGTGGCCCAGCAGGCTCCTCTGTCGTTGGGATTTTTCCAGGCAAGACTACTGGAGTGGGTTGCCATGGCCTCCTCCAGGGGATCTTCCTGATCCAGGGATCAAACCTGTGGCTCCTGCATTGCAGGCTGGTTCTTTACCGATGAGCCACCAGGGAAGCGCGTTTGACACCCTGGTTCCTTGGCAAATCAGAAGCAGAGTTGTTCCTTTAAAGGTGGATTCTCAGGGCTTGTCTCAAGGCACACCTTTCTTTTGACTCTGCTCTGCCAAGGTTTCAGTGACACTGGTAACAGTAAAATCACAAAATGAGGCATTGGAGCCACCTCTGTGTTTGAGTCAGGACATCCTTGTGAGCATCCTTGTCGCAGTCTCCCCGGCTGTGCGCGAGTGAGTGCCTGCTAAGCCCCACTTCCTTATAAGAGTATGTGTGCAAACTGAAGAATGTGTGCAGCCCGGCGAGGCCAGCTTTCGTCTGTCAGCAGCTGAGAATGTTTAGGGCAGTCCACCGACTGGAAACGTGCACCGCAGCGAGGTGCTCAGCTACAGATGGAACTTGCAGAACCCACATCAGTGCCTCAGGTGGCCTTTGGATGAGCTTGGAATTAACCTTCATAAACACAGACTCCTCTCTCAAGATGTCCTTCAAGAAAAGAGCACTCCTCGGCACCGACCCCTGAACACTGCAGGGTGTGTGTGGCCGGTCTGGGGCCAGGGGCTGCAGGGGGAAAGCGCCATGTGGAGGGAAGGTAGCAGCAGCGACTCAGATCCAGTCTTGTTGGAAACCAGCCTCACTCCTCAGCTCAGCCAGGAGCTGGACTGAGGCCATTGCTGGACCGAGTCATTGCTCTGGCTTTATCCTGTCTCACTTCTTAGGTCTCCAGTGTCTGTTTATGTATAAATCAAAGGGTGTCATCCTTGTCCCTTGGCCATGGCAGTATTTAACCAGATTGGCCAGAAATGGTTTCTGCCAAAAAAATTTTCTCAGTGGGCTTCCCTAGTATCTCAGGGGTAACGAATCCACCTGTCCACCTGCCAATGCAGGAGACGTGGGGTCGATCCCTGGGTTGGGAAGATCCCCTGGAGAAGGAAGTGGCAACCCATTCCAGTGTTCTTGCCTGTGAAATCTCATGGACAGTGAAGCCTGGAGGGCTAAAGACCATGAGGTCACAAAAGAGTCGCAGACGATGTGGCGACTGAACAACAACAACGTTTAAAGGAGCAGGGACTTCTGGTCTGGCAGGAAGGAGCCTGGCCTCCTGGGCTCAGGTGTTGGCCTACAGAGGCACCTCTGAGATGACACGTGGAGGACCAAACAAGTGAAAACATGGAGCTGTCTCTGCCTAACCAGAAGTCACCTGCAGCTACAGTCCTGAAGGGAGAGGAATGGAAAGGATGAGGAACTGAGGTCTGTCACTGTCGCCAAAGTTAATGCAGGAATTAGCTTCACTGAGCCTGGTGCCGGGTGTGTCTGTGCAGCAGACTTGGTCTGTGGCATCACCACCCTCTTCCTCGATGCCATTCCTCTTGTATCCCTTCCCTGCCTCCCCTCACTGGTGACTCCTCTAGCCCCTAAGGGGCTCAAGGCCCCACTCTTGTCTCTCTGTAGTCCTCTCTAAAACCACTCTCAGATCCTTCTGTCCCACAGGGTGTCTCCTGACTGGCAAGTTATAATCTGGGTTTCCCAAGGGCACCTCTATTTTAACAGAAATCAAAGCATTAAGGTAGGGAACTTCCCTGGTGGTACAGTCGATAAGAATCCCCCTGCCAGTGCAGGGGACACAGGTTCAATGCCTGGTTCTAGAAAATTCTACATGCTGCAGAGCAGCTAAGCTGCTGGGCCACAGCTGCTGATCCTGCACTCTAGAGCCCGCAAGCTGCGACTACTGAGCCCATGCACCTAGAACCTGTGCTCCACAACAAGAGAAGTCACCGCAATGAGAAGCCTTTGCTTTACCACAACAAAGAGTAGCTCCCGCTCTCCACAACTAGAGAAAAGCCCATGTGCAGCAACAAAGACCCAGCACAATCAAAAAGAAATATTAATAAATAAAAAAGCATCAATCTAAGTTGTTGAAGCTCTAAGGATCACAGTCTGGTCACCAGGCACCAACCAGTGCGGCAATCCCTGGACCGTCTTGGATCTTGCAATCTCTGCACATTAATCTCCTTACTTGTACTTAAAACTCACTTTGATCAGAGCAGACTGGGTATGATTGCAAGTCTTAGCTGCCCTTATGATTCTTGTGCATGAGCAGTATAAACGCTAACAAAATGTGGGCAGAGAGCAAACAGAAGGAGCAAACAGCATTCTGATCATGTCCAAAGAGAATAAGACCCCTCAGCTCTAAGTGATGTCAGGTTGTTCAGGTAGACTCGCTTCACGGCACTGACGTCTGTCCTGATTGTGCTGCACACTCCAGAGACAGCTTTGAATGGCTCCTGTCTCTCTGGATTGTCCCTGAGACCCTCTCAAAGCTGGGGCGTTGGCGTACCAGGCTTGTGCAGATTTGAGGCCATGCCGTGTGGTGTCGACCATGAGATAATCCCCAGTGTAAAGGCAGTTTGCAGAGTAAGGGAATTTCTTGCTACTCATCTTCTCTGTGCCAGGCACTGGCTAAAATGCTTCAGACAAGTGACCTCATTTGATTCTTACTGTATCATTGCCAGGTGGCGCTAGTGGTAGAGAACCCACTTGCCAATGCAGGAGACGTAAGAGACTTGGATTCAATCCCTGGGTCAGGAAAATCACCTGGAGAGGGACATGCAACCCACTCCAGTATTCTTGCCTGGAGAATCCCATGGGCAGAGGAGCCTGACGGGCTACAGCCCATAGGGTCACGAAGAGTGGGGCACGACTGAAGCGACTTAGCATGCACGCATGTATCATTACCAATAGGACGTCCTTTCAGTCATCCTTGTTATTATTCCTATTTTACTAGTGAGAAAACCAAAACGCAGAGAAGTTGAGAAACTTGCCCCGTGAGATAAGATTTGAATCATGGACTGTCCAACTTCAAGTCCATACCTTTTCTACCATACTGTTCTTTTTACAAAAGATGACAGATTTTTTGAAATAAAATGAAAAGCTGCCCTTGTTGGTCTCTAAGCCCACCTTGTCGAATAGCTGAAAAGGCTCCCAATTCCCGTAATTTGGAATTTTCCCCCAGAGACTCCCCGTAGGAGTTAATTCATTTGATGGATGGCCCTCTACACACCTGTGTACTCATGTGTGCCTGCTGCTAAATGCTGCTGTCATTTAGTAGGAAAAATACAATCCTGTGTCCTAAATGTCCTTGTCAGTAGCCAAGACAGAGCCTGACATTAGATCGCCCTCTTTGGTTTTCCGCTTGTGGACTGAACCATTGTTACCCAGGACATTGCTGTGATCTTCTGAACAGGAAGACTGCTCCATCGGGGCCACTCAGGATGGTGAAATGAGGTTGGTGATCATAATTTGCTTCCTAAATTTGCAGCCTACTAGGCTGCCCATACAGTGCTCTTCAGAGGATGTTAAAGAGCCTGTATCAAAGAACAGGAGTGCATTCTATTAAAGTCGTGTGTGAGTCCTGGCAGTTAAAAGACAGAAAGGTTAACGGGGGTAGGGTGGGGGGCCTGGGGTGCAAGGGCAGGGCTTGGCTGCAGCCCGCCAGCCTTCATGGTGGAGTGTGAGCAGTTCTGATAGGATTCTCACGGGGTCAGCACTGGAGTGATCAGCCGCTCAGCTAGAGAGTTTTTCCTCTCCGACATGGTGGCAGAGGTCAGCCACTCCCAGAGGACTGTCAGCATATCCATACACAGCTCACAGAAGTGCAAGCACAGCCTTCCCAGGGTGAGGGAGAGGTCAGAGAAATCCATTTATATACCTCAGAAATGTCGCCGAGGATGGCAGAGGCTCTGAAGAGCATTTCTTTATGAGGAAATGTGGTCATGTCAGGCAGGTGGGACTAGAGGCAGATTCCGCTCCAGAACCCAAGAGTTTGGACCCAATCCACTACCCTCCCCTCTGTTCCAAAGAGTAAGTCACAGGTGTAGGTGAAGAAAGGGCTCTGACATGAAAAAAAAAAAAGGGCTCTGTGATCAAATTAATTTGAGAAACAGCGGATTAAATGAGGTACCACAGGACAGCCCAGAGCCTCTACAGTTCACTTCATTCTATTGTAAAATAACGAGCACATTGGTCTATATTCTAATGCATCTGAACGTGCAGTAAATGTTCGAATCAGTGTCAGCAACAGGGTGAGGCGGGTGATGTGTGTAGAGAGCAAGGTTTAAAAAGATGCTCATTCTCAGGGTCCTGCAGGTGAGACCCGGGAGCGAGCATGCCCAGAGCCTCCCTCGCCTCACCCTCCTCCCGCCCCAGGTGGCACCCAGTGGGGGTGTGGATGTGCTGAGGCTCCCCCACCGCACAAAATGCTGGGGCTTAGTCTTCCCAGAGGTCTGCTCATCTCATGACAACTTGAGTGAGTGCTTAAAATAGCTCCCCAAGGTTAAATGTTACCTTAGACCCTTTCATTGACTCTTTTTTAAAAAAATATTTATTTTATTTATTTTTGTTTGAGCTGGGTCTCTGTTGCTCCACACAGGCTTTCTCTAGCAGCGAGCAGGGGGCTACTCTTCGTGGTGGTGCACAGGCTCTGGAGCGTGGGATCAGTAGTTGTGAGGCACAGGCTTAGCTGCCTCTCAGCATGTGGAGTCTTCCCAGACCAAGGATTGAATCCATGTCCCCTGCATTGACAGGCAGATTCCTATCCACTGTATCACCAGGGAGGTCCCTTTCTTTGACTTTTAAAAGATTATTATATGTCAATGTATGGCAAAACCACTACAATATTGTAAAGTAATTAGCCTCCAATTAAAATAAATTAATTTTTTTAAACAGGAAGGAAGAATGAAAGAAAAGACTATGAATTGCAGTGGAAAAAGCCTAGCAAATGACACTTTAACCATATAGTATTCAGATTAGCATCATCAGTGATGCCATGTGCCTATCATGGCAAACTCTGATACTGTTTGCACCAACCTATAACCCCTATTTAGTCATGAGAAAAACCCAGATCAGGGTACATTGAATAGAGTAACTTGGCCAGTGCTGTTTGAGACTGTCTAGGAAAGATTAAGAAACTGCCATGGTCCAGAAAAAAAAAGGGGAGACATGACAACTGAATGCAGTTTTGTCCCTGAATTGGATTCCAGAAGAGAGAGAGGACATTGATGGAAACACTAGTAAATCCAGATAAAGTCTATAACTTAATTATCAGTAGTACGCCAACTTTGGTTTCTTAGTTTGACAAATGTTCCTTGGTAATAAAACTGGAGAAGGATTATGGGAATTCTGTACTGTCTTTGCAGCTTTTCTGTAAATGTAAAATTATCTACAAGCAAAATATTTTTAAAAAGAAAAGACTGTTATGAAGTAGCATTGTAAAGGCAAATTTTCTGCCACCCTGCAGGCAGTGTAGTTAAAGTTGATAGCAATAACCAGATTTCAAGGAATGGGTCATAGAGATTTCAAAATGAGAAATTGGTGTGCTAATTCTTTGAAATGATGAGTCCTTCATTATTAAGAACCCTAACTCTGTCTCCAAGCATTTATTAAAAGCTTCCAGCTCACACATAAGTGAAGTTGATACCATCTAGTGACATGTTACTCAGTGAAGGAAAAGAGGAAGCTATAAACTTAGCAAAAAGAAAAGGCTCATGAATCTAATATTCCTTTACAGGATTCAGAGTTATATTTTTATCCTAAAGTTGCAAAAGAAGTCAAGGTCATGAAAAGTTTATAAAAAGCAATTCATCATTATGATATTTAAGATAATTTCCAAAGGTCAAAAGTGATTCAGAAAATCTTCAGAATCTGAAGGCAAAGAATTAGATACAAACCATTACTGAGATACTGAAGAAGGAAGTCTGTAAGTGCCTGTAGAGATAAATGTAAACTCTTATAATTTAAAAACAAAACTGTGTAATTGTAATCAGGTATTTCTTCCTCATCCTTTCAAAAGCACTGCTATTAAATCAGTGGAGAGCTTACAATTGATGAATCAAAGAATAAAACAAAAGGGAATACATTTTTTCAAACTTAACTGCCCAGGGAACCCTGGGGTTCCATGGAGCATCCTTGGGTGAAGGTGCTCTACTCTACTTATTATGAATCCTTTCGTTACAAGGTGAATTCTTAGTTATAAAAACTGTAGCTGTAAAGTTTGGGAATGAGTGTGCTACATACTGATTAAGTGAGAATTTCTGTGACTTCCTTGGTGGTCCAATGGTTAAGAATCCACCTTTCAGTGCAGGGGACTCTGGTTTGATCCCTGGTTGGGTAACTAGGATCCCACATGCCTAGGGGCAACTAAGCCCCAGTGCCGTAACTAGAGAAGCTGGCACACCGCAATGAAGGCCCAGCACAGCCAATAAAGAGAGAGAGAATTTCTGAACCCAGAGGGGCTCTGCTATAAGTGACCCCTAAAAAGTGGAACCCAACCTCTTGGCTGATTACTGAGCCAGGCTTTAAGTCACATGAGACATACAGATCCTTTTCAGATTCTCTGAAGGTGATAAGGGTGTCCCAGACCTCCCATTCATTATACAATAAGGCGGAAATGCATGAAGGTACACAGAGTTGGCAAGGCCTTCCCTCCCTCCCTCACGAAATGTAGTGAGCTCTAGGAAACTAACACCCATCACTGAGGGAAGAAGCAAACGCTGCTCCTGTGACACCGGCTTAGGTGATGTCTGGCAAGGTTTCCAATTCAAGACTCCCTACTTGTGAGCCAGGGTTCTCCTGCATCACAGACACACACACGTTCACAAACCCTGGCCTCCTCCAGAATCAGCCTCGGGTTATCGAGGGACATTTGAAAGTTGTTGTCCTCAGAGCCTTGCTTGGCAGTTTTCGGTTCTCCGGTGAGTGAAGGGTTAATGTGTCATTGCACGAGGACTTTATTAATCCAGTGTCCTGCTCCAGACTTGACCTTCAATCACTGGAAAACAAGAAAACACTGAAAAGAATGTCAACCAAGTGAAAAATACTCTGTTGGACCTCAGTCCAGACATTTGTGTGAGTGCTGCCTTTGTGTGAGTGCTGCAGTGAAGCAACTGTCTGGCAGGTATGTTTCTAGCTGACGGAAACCTCGAGTTGTTAATGGCTCCTCTGGGGCAAGGCAATAAGGGCAGAGTTGGCCCCTGCTCTGGCAGAATAACAAATGAGAGAGAAGGTTACTGAGGCACATGCTTTGCCCCAAAATAGGCATGGATGGAGGGACTATACTTACCAGATAGATGTCTTGATTCCTTCCCACCGGTGAAGATGAGTAAAGACACTTAGTTTCTTTGTATATGTCATGGCTAGAGTTCTCTCACTGTATACAGAGCAGCCAATTCATCATTTGAGGTCCTGTGTGTAGCTCCGTTGAGAAGGACAAGCATTTATTAGCCTCAATAAGGTACAGAACTGTCATTACAGAAAAACAGTCACTCAGGGTGGGCCCTGGCTAAAATACTGAGAAGTGTGTCATTCACACAAACGTATGGACCCAGACTTGTGAAGTTCAAGTACTGTTTACTTGGGATTAGCTCAAGTTTGGCTAAGAAGCTGTGGAATTTGGATGTGGTTGTTGATAGTGCTGTTTGTGGTGAGAGAAACCAGGCCAACCCTTGTGAAGAGGGAAGGGGGCAGGGCAGGGACGTGGGCTGAGAGGCCACCCACCAAGAATCTACATCTTTCGCTCCATGATAATTCTGAAACTCAGTTGAGGCAATTTGAAGCTGGAGGGTGACCTTTGGAGAGGAAGATGAAACAAATATCTGTCTCTTCTAGTTTAAAGACAGGTATTGTCTTTGAGAAGGAAATGGCAACCCACTCCAGTGTTCTTGCCTGGAGAATCCCAGGGCCGGGGGAGCCTGGTGGGCTGCCGTCTATGGGGTCACACAGAGTCGGACCCGACTGAAGCGACTTAGCAGCAGCATTGTCTGTCTCGGGCTTCCCTGGTGGCTCTGTGGTAAAGAATCCGCCTGCCAATGCAGGAGACACAGATTTGATTCCTGGGTCAAGAAGAGACCCTGAAGGAAGAAACAGCAACCCACTCCAGTATTCTCGCCTGGGGAATCCCATGGACCGGGGAGCCCGGTGGGCTGCACTCTATGACGTCACAAAAACATCGGCCATGACGTAGCAACTTAGCAACCCCATTGGCTCTCTCGGGCGAAAGACTTGAGAATGTGGTGCCACCGTAGGAAGCTGTCAACCTTCCCAGAGGCTGTATTCTGCCAGGAAAATCAGTAATCTCTGAGCTTTCTTTTTCTATGGTAGTTTGGGAAATATTTGCTGACTACACTCTGTCACAAACTCTTGTTCTAGAAAGTTCCCTAAAGGATCATTCTCTACAGGTTTACGGAAGGTAAAAGACAAGGTTGTTCCCAGGCCAGCTGCCTGCTCACTTATACACATAGCTATTGAGGTCATCTTTTACCATAAAGACTAGGTTATACATAATCTTTTCTTTTTCTTACAGCTTTATTGAGATGTAATTCACATAGTAGACAATTGCCAAAGTGTGCAACTCAATGGCTTTCAGTATATTTACAGAATTATGACTCAACTACCTTTTTAATGCAATTTTAGGACATTTTCATTAGCAGTCACACCACAATCCTCTCAGCCCCTAGTTTCTAGTAATCTGCTTTCTGTCTCTCTCTATTTGCCTATTCTGGACAGTGTATGTAAATGGAATCATACAGTAGGTGGCCTTTTTTGATTGGCTTCTTTCATATCATATTTTCAAGGTTCACCCATATTATAGCATGTATTAGTACTCTGTTTCTTTTTATTGATAAATAATAATCCATTTGATGGATATACCAGATTTTATTTATCCATATATCTGCTGATGGACATCTGTGCTCTTTCCACTTTTTAGCTGTTAAGGATAATACTGCTATGAACGTGTCTGCACGAACTTTTGTATGGGCATGTTTTAATTTCTCCCAAGTATATACTTAAGAGTGGTATTGCTAGATCATGTGGTAACTCTGTGTTTAACATTTCAAGGAACTGCCAAACTGTTTTCCAAAGTGGGTGCATAATTTTACACATTCACCGGTAGTGTATGAAGGTTCCAGTTTCTCCCTATCCTTGCCACCACTTGCTATTATCTGTCCTTTGATTCTAGCCAACCTAGTGGATGTGTATTGGTATTGCACTGTGGTTTAAATTTGCCTACTATTATTTATTCCTTAGCGAAGTGTCAGTTCATATACTTTGCTCATATCTATTCATACCCTTTGTCTTTACTGAGTTGTAATAACTCTTTATATATTCTAGAAAGAAGTTCTTTCCCACATATAATTTGCCTGTGTTTTCCCTCACTCTGTGGGTTATCTTTTCTTCTTCTTGATGCACAAAAGTTTTAATTTTAATGATGTTCAATTTATTTATGTTTTCTTTTATTGCTTATGCTTTTGGTACCATATCTAAGAAAACATTGCCTAATACAAAGCCATGAATATTAATCCTTATATTTTCTTTTACTAGGTTTATAGTTAGATTTTCTTCTAGTAGGTTTCCAGCTTTCATATTTAGGTTTTTGACTCATTTGGGCTTAATTTTTGTGTATGGAGTGAAGAGTAGGGGCCCAGTCCTATCTCATGTGGATATGTAGTTGTTGCATATCATTTTCTAAAAGAAAAAATCCAGAATCCATTTCTGGGCAGTCACTCTGATTGTGTTAAAGACCAATTGCTCCCCATACCTTTGTCCCACAGTTGAGGAGAAGGTGTTGGGAGAACAGAGAGACCCTTGACTTTAGAGAAAACAAACAGCTGTTTGCATAAAGCAGGCGTATTCTAGAGTGAGAGAATCTGAAGCCTTGATCCAAGCCCCAGTCCTCTTGCTCATTAACCAGAGCGCCGTGGGCAAATCACTTAAGGCTGTCTAAGGTTCAGTGGTCTCATCCAATGAAAGGGGAGCTAATTGGAATAGAATACATTCCAGAAGAACAGCAAGTTTCTCTGCTTAGTATAATCTTGTATACCTAGGCCCTAGAATAGTGCCCAGAACACAGTAGGCTCTCAAAAGTCCCATTTGTGGATTAAATTTAAAAATACCTCCATTAGGCAATCCCCTAGGTTTATTATAAGAAAAGGCATTTGAAAAAAACAATGTGCTCAGATGTTTTATGAATTGTGCTACAGAAATGTACGGTTTCTTTGTTATGGAAAGAGAGGTGTGAGTAGCTGTAACAGTGCAGCAATCCTGCAAATGAGATGAACATATATTTTCTAGAAGGTGCAATTTCATTTTCAAGGTACTAAAAACCCAGCGATCCTTTAATAAAGTTAATTTATTAAGAATTTTGAGGTCATAAAATGTTAATGCCCTTTTCTAGATTTTCACACTTCGCCCTGGAGAGAATTACATCTCCCAAACCTTCCTTTAAAGCAAGCGGTATTGTAGCGAGGGTGGCAGGGGCAGAGGAGGAAGGACAGAGAGACTGTGTTGTCTTTCAGCTATTTAATAGCTCTGTAAGAACTGGGAATTGTCACTATTCTTTATGTATCTCTCTCTGTTCAAAACTCCTTTTCATCTTTTTTTTTTCTCTTCTAGAAATTAAAAAGTAGTATTTTCATATCCCCTTAAAATGACTAAATGTAGGATTTAACCTCTCTTTCCTTGTGTTTGCCCACTTAGGGCCTTAGGACACAGTTCTGATGCAGAGAAGAGTTAAAGACTCTGGTTAGATGAGGCCCAGCACCCACAGCAGCAGCAGAACTCCAACCAGGAGACAGAAGGCTGGGTTCCAAGGCCCCAGTCTTCACTATTTAGCTCTGTAACCAGACAGGTCACTACACATCTTGGGACTCAGTTTCTCATCTGGAAAGTAAGAGTATTGAGGCAGATGTTCCCTAAAGAAGCTCTTATATCGCACAGCTCCATGGTGCATCTGGTCAGAAAGCATTCACCTAGTGCTGGCCATATCCCCAGGATGCTATTAGGTGGAGAGGTGGGAAGGGGCTTGTGCATCCTTCCTTGGAGGATCACAAAGCACTCTCTAACGCTACCTGGGAGAATGTCTGTCTGACTAGATTTGGCTACCCAAAGCAAAGGGGAAGCAAACGACAAGGAAAGTCAGTGGGAGCATTTGGACAGGAAGAAGTGAGTCTTGATCTGGGCCTTGAGGAGGGTATGAGATTTGACTTGAGAATCACGTGCACATGTCACCCAGATGAGGAGTGGCCTGGGAAGGTGGGTGGCAGGTGAGCAGGGCAGAGAGCCCTGGGCTGGGAGTCGGGGGTTCAGGGCTCCACCCCGCTGCTACAGCTAAAGGGCAGTGCATCCTCGGGTGTCACCTCATGCTTCTGGTCCCCTGCTTCTGCTGCGTCACTCACTGGAGGAAGTAAAGATGAATGGTGGGCAGCAGGCTGTCGAGTCAGAGGGGCCCTGGAAGGGCGTCAGAGATCCAGATTGCTGCACTCTGCAGTACCGTGTCCTTGAGTATGTTCTTTAATCTCCCTGGGCCTCAGTTTCTCATCTGCAGATCACACCGTGATCTTCAAGGATTACTGTGAGGACAGAGTGAGAGGATCGGTTAGCACAGTGCGAGAGTTCATCAGCTGGTGGGGGTGGTGGTCATATTATCAAAGCTCTTCTGTGAGTGAAGTGACATTGAGGGTTGTTTATTTTTTTTAACTTTGTATTTTAACTTTGTATTTTTTGAGTATAGCCGATTAACAACGTTGTGATAGTTTCAGGTAGACAGCAAAGGGACTCATACATATTCACATAGCCATTCTTCCCCAGACTCCCCTCCCATTCAGCCTGCCACATAATATTGAGCAGAGTTACCTGTGGTATATATAGTAGGGTCTTGTTGGTTATCCATTTTAAATGTAGAAGTGTATAAGGAAGTAACTTGATAAGACTGGGCAATTATAGAACCTAGTGGAATAGGGGACTTCCCTGGTGGTTCAGTGGTTAAGACTTCACCTTCCATTGCGGGGGATGTGGGTTCAGTCCCTGGTCAGGGAGCTAAGAATCCACTTGCTTTGCAGCCAAAAACCCAAAAGCATAACAGTATTATAACAAATTCAATAAATACTTTAAAATACTAAAAAGAAAATCATTTATTTAAAAAAAAACAACAACAACAAAACTTAGTGGACTATATATATTAGAATAATATTCAGCCATAAAGAAGAAGGAAATCTTGCATTTGTGACAACATGGATGAGCCTTGAGGATAGTATGCTAAGTGGGATACTGCTGCTGCTGCTAAGTCACTTCAGTCGTGTCCGACTCTGTGCGACCCCATAGACGGCAGCCCACCAGGCTCCCCCGTCCCTGGGATTCTCCAGGCAAGAACACTGGAGTAGGTTCCCATTTCCTTCTCCAATGCATGAAAGTGAAAAGTCAAAAGTGAAGTCGCTCAGTCTTGTCCAACTCTTCGTGACCCCATGGACTGCAGCCAACCAGGCTCCTCCATCCATGAGATTTTCCAGGCAAGAGTACTAGAGTGGGGTGCCATTGCCTTCTTCTAAGTGGGATAAGACAGTCACAAAAAGCAAATACTGCGTGATTCCACCCAGATGAGGCATTTCAGGTAATTAAACTCATAGAAACAGAAAATAAAATAATGGTTGCCAGGGGCTGGGGAAAGGAGAAATGGGGAGTTGTTCGGTGGGTACTGAGTTTCAGTTTTGTAAGATGAAAACATTCCAGAGATCTAATCCACAGCAATGTGAATATACTTAATATTACCCAACTGTAAACTTTTTAAAAATTTGGTGGAGTGAATAAAAGATACATATTCTTCCATTTTTATTTAATGAGTATTTAAATAAATACAACATAGAAAGCACTGTGCCAGGTGCCAGAGGTAAGAGCAGGGATACGAAGACAACCAAGGGGAGGTCCCTGCTTTCAGGGAAGAAAATAACCGACAGTTTTGAGACCTCAATTCCAATCCGAGATGAGCCACTGCTGGGGCATGACCTTGGGCAAGTTACTTCTTCCAATTGTGAGCTTGCTATAGATGTGAAATAGGAACAATTTATGTCTGTCTCACAGACTGCCATAGGAATGAAGTGACAGTGTATTTAGAACAGTGGGCACAGGCTCAATAAATGCTCTTATGATCGATTCCTCTCTTAGAGGGGTTTACACTCTTGTGGGAGAGGTCAAAAAAATGCCTGCACACAACAGAAGTCACAAAGGTGGTAAGAAAAGTGGAGGGACAGGCAAGGTGTTCAGGGAAGGCCAAGGATGGCCTCATCCCACCCTATGAACACCTCCTGGTTTGATGATAGGGATGCAGACTAGATGGAGGGGTCGCTGGCATGGACTGTATGTCTGTGTCCCACACAACTTTATATGTTAAAGCCAGAACCCCCAACATGGTGGTGTTGGAAGCTGAGGCCTTTGGAGGTATTGATATTAGATTTAGATGAGGTCATAGAGTGGGGTCCTTGTGATGGGATTATAAGAGACCAGAAAGTTAGTTCTGTCTTTCTCTCTGCTGTGTGAGGAGACAGTAAGAAGAGGGCTATCTGCAAGTCAGGAAGAGTGTTCTCACCAGGAACTGAATCTGCTTGCATCTTGGACTTGTACTTCCAGCTTCCAAAACTGTGAGAAAGAACTGTCGTTGAAGCCACCCGGTTTATAGTGTCTTGGCATGGCAGTCCCAGCAGACTAATATAGCCACTTAGGAATCTCATGCCAGTGACTTAACAATGGTAGACTCTCCTTCTTGATCAGGAACTGGGAGAGGCAGGGACAGCTGGAGAAAAGCCTGAGACCCCAAGCAGGTGTGAAGTCTTCTAGCGCAGGTGGTTGGGGGCGGCCGCTGAGAGCACGGAGTCTAGGAGAAGGTGGGCACAGGTTGCCGCGAGTCACGGTAGGACCTCTTCTTTTAACATCTGTTTTATGGCACAGCCGTGTCCTCAAGGGTCTGGGTGGCTTCTCTGGGGGCCTCCCTAAGGGTAACATATCCAGATCCCTGCTGAGCACTGATGGGTCTGCATTGTCAAAGTACCTCAGTGAATGCTTGGCTTGAGGCTTGCGAGAATAATGCCTTACTTATGCCTTATGTTTGTTCACTCTGTCACCCCTTCATCTCCCTGTTCTTTTAAACAACTAACCTTTATTGATACTCAGTATGGAAGAAATGGGCTTCCCCGGTGGCTCAGAAGTAAAGAATCTACCTGCAATGCGGGAGCCACAGGAGACGCAGTTTGGATCCCTGGGTTGGGAAGGTCCTCTGGAGGAGGGCATGGCAACCCACTGCAGTATTCTTCCCTGGAGAATCCCATGGTCTGAGGGGCCTGGTGGGATATAGTCCCTAGTCCTTGCTATGAGGTGTCTCTTCTTCCAGACCGTTTGCTTATTAAATGATGACAGTACTTTTGATTAGTGGCTGGCTGTGTGCAGCGCTGGGTGACTGTGAGGAGTGCCCCAGGGCCAAGGCTGTGCAGACTCGACCCTGTTTTCGGGTCACAGAAAGTGTGGCCCCGGGCCTCTGGGTCCCTGTATGTGAAGGAGAGGAGCCTTGCCTGCCCCACTGTTCCTGGGGCCACACCAGAGCTTCTCCTCCAGCGTCATTTCATCCAGGACCAAGACCGGGACTGAATCAGGGAGGTCATTCTTTCCTCCTCTGGCATTCTCCCCCGTGTGCCTGTCCTCTCTCTCTTCAACAGAAAAGGAGAGCAGAAATCGCATGTCCAGTCTCCTCTTAAAGGTCGTCCGGCCACTTCAGTGAACAACCTAGGGGGAGAAAACATGAGAGAGAGTCAATAAAGCAAGAGCTTTGGGAATGAACATCTATGAATACTGTCCATATGGCTGAATTTGATAAATCCTACTGGGCCTGTTGGCATGAGTGGGAGCTTTTCCTGAACAAAGCCGTTGGCCCAGGAAATTGCAGTGCTGTGTGGCACCGAGTTTTAAAGGATACTTGCTTTTATTTCCCCTCTTTCTTCCCTGCTTTTATGAGGTGAGCTTCTCCAGGCACAGATAACGCAGCCTTGGAAAGAGGAGCACACCCACACCTGTCGGGGGAGGGGGCAGGTGAGCACAGAAATGGTTAGGGAAGGGATAGAGAGAGGAAGAAATTTTAAAACTGAATTTAAAAGCTGTCCTAAAGAAGGTGAGAAAGAAAGAAGACAGGAATCAGGTTCTCTAAATGCTTTTCCTGTGTCCCCTTTTGTGTGTGTTATCTATCCCCATTCTTCTAAAGCCAAAGGCCTCTGTCACTCTGCGTGTATGCACGTTAAGTCACTTCAGTCGTGTCCAGCTCTTTGTGACCCCATGGACTGTAGCCCACCAGGCTCCTCTTTCCATGGAATTCTCTAGGCAAGAATACTGGAGTGGCTGCCAGGCCCTCCTCCAGGGGATCTTCCTGACCCAGGGATCGAATGGCGTCTCTTATGTCTCCTGCGTTGACAGGTGGGGTCTTCACCACGGAGCCACCTGGGAAGCCCTCTCTCACTCTGATTTCACGCCAAAGGGCTAACTGAGCTCCTCCCGCACAGGGCCCGTGTCTGTGGGGTGGCAGGCAGAGACTGTACTAACTAGGGAAGCAGAGAATGAAGGCCCCTTTGCTGTCACAGAGTCCACGCGCTTCAGGGCACTCGCCCTCACTGCCAGAAGTGGAGTAGGGCCTGCCCTGACCATCCTCCAGTTCTGTTTATTAAACACTCACTTGGCTCAGCCCTGTTCTGTAGATTTGAGTTCAGCCTCATTGGAAGATTTTCTTTTTTAATGGGCTTTATGCCACATGTGTAAAAATGTCTTTTGATTGGAGAGCTGCAGGAGATACTGAGACCAAGTGCCATGTGGGCGGGTGGAGGAGCCACGTGGAGTGGCAGTGGCTGAAGCGGATGGCAGGTCAGTGGGGTCACGATTGCTGAGTCCTTGACCTCAGCTGGGAAATTGGGCACCATGCAAAGAATGCCACGCCCGTATAGCATCCCCAGGAAACGACTAAGCCCCTGGGACCACAGCTGGTAGCAGCTGACGGCATCTGGCATTTTCTACGCAGATGAAGGGGACCTCTCACAGTCAAGGTCACCTTGGATTGCATAATATTTGGCTTTGCAGTGGCTCAGCTGAATATCGCATTGCTTCATTCTCCCATTCTGAGCTGTGTCTGAGGATGCTGCTCAGCTGAGCACGACTCCAGGAATGTCAGAGTGAGCCTCACTCCCCTTGGTCTGTCTTGATATGGAGTAAAGGTATTGTGCCCCCAAGGAACACTCTGTGTGGGGAGTCTACCACTGCTGCGATCTGCATGGAAATAGACTTAAATTTTCTCTTCTCCTCAGCTGTAATCCATCTGGAGAAAACCTCGGTTTCTTGGCACAGATAATTGGGAGAGGCTCATGGGAGGAAGGAACGCCTGGATCTGTCGTTCTGTTCCCATTGAGCTTCACGGGACATGCTGACCCCTCTCGCATACCCCAGGGCTTTGCCCCAAACCTCTCTGAGGTACCCTGGCCAATCTTCTTCCACAGAGGTATTATTGTTGTTGTTTAGTTGCTGAGTCGTGTCCGACTCTTTGTGACCCCAGTGGACTGTAGCCCACCAGGTTCCTCCATCCATGGGATTCTCCAGGCAAGAATACTGAAGTGGGTTGCCATTCCCTTCTCCAGAGGATCTTCCCCACCCCAGGATCGAACCCCTGTCTCCTCCATTAGCAGGTGGATTCTTTATCGCTGAGCCACCTAGGAACCCCCACAGAGGTGTTCCGCTCTTTTAAAAGAACCATGAGCTGCACCTTACCCACTTGGCCAGAGAAAGTAAACACTGTGGGGCAGCCACCATGGACACTTGAAGGGCAGCTCTAATGAATGGCTGGATCACAGGGTTTGGAATCACCAAACCCAAGTCCAAGGTCTCAGCTCAGCTATTTACCAGCAGACTGTGTGGTATTATTGAAAGTGAAAGTGAAGTCGCTCAGTCGTGTCCGACTCTTTGCAACCCCAGGGACTGTAGTCTGCCACACTCCTCCATCCATGGGATTTTCCAGGCAAGGGTACTGGAGTGGGTTGCCATTAGGGCATGTCATTTCTGAGTTTGTGAAAACAGATTCTAGCCTATACCTCAGAGGGGTTGATGTGATGGGACAGTGGCTGTGGACAAACTTTGTAGGCTACAAAGTGCTAAAGATGTTACCCTTTGTCGCCATCCTTACCTGGGAAGGGTGTTCGAATGCCATCAAGCAGGACAGCAACCACACAGGGGCGGCACTGCCAGAACATGGTGGCTTCTGCTCCCCACCCATCAGGTTGTCACTGGCAATGGGATCTGAGTACTTCCTTGGGTGCGATGCCTCAGTGTTAATATGCATCAGGATCGCCTGGACTTTAAACATACCGATTCCCAAGGCCCCAGCCCTCTAATTAATTTCTTTGGTTGGTCGGGATACATCTGTTATTAGCTCCCCAACTATTCTGATGCAGGTTATCCATAAACCATACTTTAAGAAAAATTAGAGAGCACTGCTGAGACTAGGTGACCATGGGGTAGAAGGGGAACACAGGTGTGATGTCCACGTGCACCCCTGGGTGGGAGGCAGGGGAACTTCATTCGGAGTTAACCAGCAGCTCTTCTGGTTCTGCCTCCATGACGTCCCATCTGGCAACAAGAGCTTCCTCTGTGTGTTCTTGTTTCCTTCTGGTTGGGATGTTTGACTTCTTATAGTCATGGATAAGAAGCAACGCTGGGTCCGAGATTTCCGTTGTTAAGTTTTGAATCTACTTATAACTTCAGAAGGAAAGCTGAAGTGTATCCCAAACCAGAGCCTCAAGCCTTGCCAAGTCAGTGCGAATTCTTAGCCACACACAGAGTGTTCATCCCTGCGCATCTGGGAAGGAGGCCCTGGGGTATAGTGGTGGCAGTGGCTTAATCACTACGTTGTGTCCAACTCTTGTGACCCCATGGACTGTAGCCCGGCAGGCTCCTCTGTCCATGGGATTTCCCAGGCAAGAGTACTGGAGTGGGTTCCCATTTCCTTCTCCAAGGGATCTTCCCGACCCAGGGATCAAACCTGGGTCTCTTGCACGGCAGGCAGATTATTTACCCCTGAGCCAGTGGGGAAGTCTGGTATAGTGGTGTCACAGACATAAGAGTGCCTTCTGTTTCATACACTGAAGATCCCACTATTTGGTAACAACAGTTTCCTGGCTCACCTTCGAGTCATTTTGGGAGGCTGTACCTGTGAAACCATGTGACTTGGCTGGGACTGGAACCCACATGGCTGGGACTCGAATGTGGCCAGAACTCACAGTCTTCCAACTGATACCGGTTTCACGACTTAATGAAGCTCAGGTTCTTGAAGTCTCATTGCAGAGAAAATTCAGTGAGAGGCAAAGTGATAGGTAAGAAGTGGATTTATTTAGAAACACACGCCACAGAGTGTGGGCCATCTCAGAAGGAGACAGCAGCCTTGAAATGTGGTGTGGTTAGCTTTTATGAGCTGGGTTAATTTCATAGGCTACCTATTCTGGGGAAGTGAAGTGAAAGTTGCTCAGTCGTGTCCAACTCTTTGTGACCCCGTGGACTGTATGGAATTCTCCAGGCCAGAATGCTGGAGTGGGAAGCCTTTCCCTTCTCCAGGGGATCTTCCCAACCCAGGAATCGAACCCAGGTTTCCCACATTGCAGGCAGATTCCTTACCGGCTGAGCCACCAGGGAAGGGGCAGAGATTTCCAGGAATTGGGCCACCACCCTCTTTTGGTCTTTGATGGTCAGCCTTGGAAATGTCATGGCTCCTGTGGAGGTATCACTTAGCACACTGATGTGTTACAGTGAACATCTACTGAGGCTCTAAGCCCAGCTGAAGTCGATTTGTCCGCCATCTTGGACCCGTGTGATTCTAATCAGTTTACGTCGTGTGTCCTCCGGCTAAGTCCTTCTTTCAGATGTTCTGCCCTGCCTCCCTCCCTCCTGTTTCACCTGGAGACATAGAGAAGGGATTGAGACCATTTCCTGCTCTGGCCTTGTCCAGCATGGTCTTTTGTGAGCTTAGCTTACTCTTCATCTCAAGCACTAACCAAGGCCCTTTTGTGAGGAAGTTGTCTGGGGAACCTTTAATGAAGAGAATGTAGGGATGATGGAATCCCTGGTATGAGGGCATTCCTGAGCATCTGGAACCTGAGGAAAACATACTTCTGGGAATTCCAAAGTTCTGTCAGGTGGAAGGTCCCAAAGCCTTCCTCGTTGGAGCTCCTGACAGAGCCAGTACAAGCTAAGTGACCTCGGATCCTTCAGAAGAGCAGCTCCTCAGCAATTCCAGGTGCACAGGCACAGGAGATAAAAACATGTCATTTAACAACGTCCTGCAGTAGCATCCGTCTCACAGGTCCCTGGGGCTGCTTGTGTTCAGTACTAGGACAAGGCTAAACAAGTGTGTAACAACAAAGCTCTCTTTTTACCCCCAATTAAATGAGATTGAAAAAAGAATTCTTTTAAAAAGATGAGCTGTATGTGTTCTTACCCTTGTGCTGCCTCACAGATTTTTCATCTTCATTTTCTAATATTTCTATGCAAACAATGGCTTGTATAATTGGACACAGCTATAAATGACATTATTAAATTGTTTCTGTTCAAAGCAGGTCCGGAAATTTGAGTGCCTTCCTTCAGGATTGCAGTTCAAATCTTACTTAATAGTTCATGAATAGTCATGTTTTACTCCTCTGCTAGAGAGTAGGTGTGCTGACGTTGACTGAAGCTCCTTTTTGCAGTTGTTACACTGTAAAGACAACAGTTGGATTTTTGTTGATTTTCCTTTACCCCTTTCTGATTATAAAAGTTATGCTATCTTTTTTTTTTTTAAAGGTACAACAATGGACACCTCCCCCCAACAACCCCATCACCTCAATGCAACTACAATTAATATTTTAGCTCATTTATACCAGTGATTCATCTATGCATAGATAAGGCCCCATGAGGTAACCCAAGTGAAAGAGCAGTTCAGGTGCTAATATGCTGATGACATCTAAGATCTAAATTTTGCCTTTCTCCTGAAGATAGCTACCACCCTTAGTCCACCCTTAACCACCCTTCTACTCTGTTTCCAGAGTCTTTCCCCAACTTCTGGTCTTATTTGGATGCCTTCTGTAGAGCATCTAGAAATCACAATAAAGTCTTTGATGGGCGGGTCATTAACTCACCTAGTCTTCAGCCTTGTTGTAAAGGTTGAGTAAATTAGTTGGACTGGTACTTGGCCTTCTGAGCCTTTGTTGTTATCTCTTTTCAGATAATTACTATTCATATACTTCTCCCAAATTCTCTTAGGCCAGGGAATAGCTTGCTTTCTTGCCATCTATAAGGTGTGATTCTCCTGCCTGGGCAGCCTGCCTTGTTCAAGGCTATTCATTTCCTCTTATTCTGAGGCCAGCTGCTGAGCCTGCACCTAGGGGAGGGAGCTGTGCCTCTCAGGCTGTGTGCTGACCTTGTGAATTTTATCTCAGGGATTTTTTCAAATGAAAAGAAGCCATCTCACTGCCTCTCTCCACCTTCATCTTCCTCTGGACCCAGGCTGCATCTCCATCCTTGCTCAAACCAAACTCTCTGGCTTGTTCCTTGGATGAGAGTCACTCACTCATAGTTGTTCAGTCACTCAGTCGTGTCCGACTCTTTGCGACCACATGGACTGCAGCACACCAGGCTTCCCTGTCCTTCACTGTCTCCCAGACTTTGCCCAGGCTTATGGCCATTGAGTCAGCGATGCAATCCAACCATCTCATCCTCTGTCGCCGCCTTCTCCTCCTGCCTTCAATCTTTCCCAGCATCAGGGTCTTTTCCAGTGAGTCGGCTCTTGGCATCAGGAGGCCAAAGTATTAGAGCTTCGGCTTCAGCATCAGTCCTTCCAATGAATATTCACAGTAGTTTATACCAAAAAAGAAAAAAAAGAGGTACTAATCATTATATCCTGACAAATAAGATAGTGCTTCTCACCCCGCCCCTTTGAGTGGGTGCCTGTCTTTTTTTTTTATTCCTGTTACTGGGTGAGTCTCTCCTGCTTGGCAGATGACTGGAAATGTTCTCCATCAGGTTGTGCTGACTAGGGGAAGGTTCGCAGGATCTGACCCCAAGCATGTTTACCGGACAACACAGCTCCCTCCCTCAGGTAGGAGGCGGGTTGCGAGTGTTATGTTGGTCATAAAGAAGGAAATTGAGAGGCACACCCTCCCAAAGAACACAGTGAAGACATGTCTGTGTTCACGCCTTGCCTTGTACATTCTTTACCCAGCAATTCAGGGAGCTGGAGGAAGGGGGAGGGTGTTACAATCTGCAGGAATAGCTTCTGCTGGAGGAGAGCAGGTGCCTTCAGAGCCTAGAATCATACTATATCTTCGGAGCACAAACCTGCCCTCACCAGTGCCGGGGTAAGGCAGTCATGACTCGGAAGCATATAGAATAGAATTATAAGGAACGTCAGAGTTCTGCAAGCCATTCTTGCATTTTCCTGGGGGAGAAGAAATGCCATGAAGGGAAATGAGCTGCCCACACATGTGCCTGACTGATGTGGCCTGCAGCTCAGTCCGGTCCATGGGCTGACTCAGGCCTCAAAGGTCAGACCAGTCTCTAGCCACTGAACATAGTCGTCACCTGCTTCCAGAAGGACTTGCCATATCCTTGTACATGGAAAATAAAATTTGAAACAATAAAGGACTGATGCTGAAGCTCCAATACGTTTGCCACCTGATGCGAAGAGCTAACTCATTGGAAAAGCCCCTGATGCTGGGAAAGACTAGAGGAGGAGAAGGGAGTGACCGAGGATGAGATGGTTGGTTGGCATCACCCAGTCAATGGACATGAGTTTGAACAAAGTCTGGGAAATGGTGGACAGGGAAGTCTGGCGTGTTGCAGTACATGGGGTTGCAAAGAATCAGACATGACCGAGCAACTGAAAAACACCAACGCAAGTAAGAGGGGGTGGTGGCGGTGCTTTTTTCCTAAGCTAGTATGATGTAGTGGACAGAACAAGGGCTTTGGAACCAGGCCAACCAGTGGTCAAATCCAAATTCCTCTACTTATTAGTTGGGTGATCTCAGTGTGCTAAACCTCTTCAGTTCAATTCAGTCGCTCAGTCGTGTCCGACTCTTTGCTACTCCATGAATCGCAGCACACCAGGCCTCCCTGTCCATCACCAACTCCCAGAGTTCACTCAGACTCACGTCCATCAAGTCAGTGATGCCATCCAGCCATCTCATCCTCTGTCATCCCCTTCTCCTCCTGCCCCCAATCCCTCCCAGCATCAAAGTCTTTTCCAATGACTCAACTCTTCTCATGAGGTGGCCAAAGTACTGGAGTTTCAGCTTCAGCATCATTCCTTCCAAAGAAATCCCAGGGCTGATCTCCTTCAGAATGGACCGGTTGGATCTCCTTGCAGTCCAAGGGACTCTCAAGAGTCTTCTCCAACACCACAGTTCAAAAGCATCAATTCTTCAGCGCTCAGCCTTCTTCACAGTCCAACTCTCACATTCATACATGACCACAGGAAAAACCATAGCCTTGACTAGACAGACCTTAGTCGGCCAAGTAATGTCTCTGCTTTTGAATATACTATCCAGGTTGATCATAACTTTTCTTCCAAGGAGTAAGCGTCTTTTAATTTCATGGCTGTAATCACCATCTGCAGTGATTTTGGAGCCCCAGAAAATAAAGTCTGACACTGTTTCCATTGTTTTCCCTTCTATTTCCCATGAAGTGATGGGATCAGATGCCATGATTTTCATTTTCTGAATGTTGAGCTTTAGGCCAGCTTTTTTGCTCTCCTTTTTCACTTTCATCAAGAGGCTTTTTAGCTCCTCTTCATTTTCTGCCATAAGGGTGGTGTCATCTGCATATCTGAGGTTATTGATATTTCTCCCGGCAATCTTGATTCCAGCTTGTGTTTCTTTCAGTCCAGCGTTTCTCATGATGTACTCTGCATATAAGTTAAATAAGCAGGCTGACAATATACAGCCTTGACGTACTCCTTTTCCCATTTGGAACCAGTCTGTTGTTCCATGTCCAGTTCTAACTGCTGCTTCCTGACCTGCATACAGATTTCTTTACTCATGAAGGTAATAACACTAGTCTTCAAGAATTCATCAAAAGTATTAATGGAATAATATTCATGGTACACCTGTACCATACATCACCTTATTTTTAACATTCAAGAAATGATAGTTATTATTTGCTTGTGATTAGAGATGCATTCACTCTTCACTGATTTGTGTTTAGGAAGATGGCTTTCTCCAAATATTGTTTGTTATGTATATGAGAGAGGCGGGGGCTGGCAATAGAATTGTGGTTGAAAAGGCAAAATGACAGGAACAGCCAAATTGTATCATTATCTGTTCCCAAAACCTCTGATCAGATGGTTTTCCAAATTCTGAAGATCCTAAACCCCAGTCCTTTAAGGAAATAATGTTTAAAATATAGTGTTAAGAAACCCAAGGCTTTCGCCATTTGTTCAAATCTGTCTGAAAGTGCAGATCCTAAAAGCATAACAGATATTTAATGGAATCTGTCTTTTTGATGATAATTACAGCATTCTGAAGTAGGCTTTAAACACATCTGTATACATGAACTGCTGCTTCAAAATTACTTGCTTCAAGGGGGCATTCAGTCTCTTGTTCAACTTTCAAGTTAGATAACTACTGTTTAAATTGTTGGCAGGTGTTTGATCTATAAATAAGAGTTGCGCTTTGCACTTTAGCACTCTGTTTACCTGCCGCCGGGTGTTCATTCGCATCACACCGGGATCCTGGGAAGGCCGGAGGAGTCCGCAACAGGGATCTGCCCCAGTGCGACAGCTGCAGGGCCGCCTTCACACTTTTACATTCTGAGAGGGGCTAGCTCTCCGTTCAGAACGGGAGGCCCCGTTGAATTGGAAGATGCACCAGTGAGCCTGAAGGGAGATGAGAAAATAATATTGGAAGGATAATGAGCACTAGGGACTTTGGTCAGAATATCTGATAACCTCAGTAGCTACTAAAAAATCTTTCCTAGTCTTTTTTTTTTTTTTTTTCCCAGTCTGCCTCAAGGTGGAAACTGCATTTCCTCTGTCTCCCAGGCCACATGGTTTTAGCAGCCAATCCCTTTGTAGCATCCTGCTGCCAACATATTTCAGTTTGCTACTACGGACCGCTAGGGAAATTGGTCCTCTCTCCACAGCTCTCAGGTCACTTCTGTCTTTCAAACTGTCGCATTCTGACACAGACCAGAGGCTCATAGGCACCCTGATGGCTCTCCTCTTCCAGCCTCCTCAAACCTAAAACTGCTGTTCAGGTCCCCTCAAGGCTCCGAAGACAGCAGGCCAGCAGGAGCGCCCCTCAGAGCCAGCCCACCCGGCCTGGAAGGAGGGGCTTGCATGGAGACACAACTTTCAGTCGACAGGGCGCTGATGCTGGAGACTGGCCTCGTGACCACTCGCGTTCACTCATCAGTTCCAGCCTTGCTTGGATGAGGACTTGGCACTTCTGGAAATGGAGTATGGAACATTCAGGGGAAACTTGGGCCGGATGCTCCCACTAAGAGTACCACGGTGGCAGTGGTCGTTGCCGAGGGGGGTGGGCCATCCGTGCTTGGCCCACTTGAAGAGCTCCGGAATGGGTTCTAGACTCTGTGAACACAAGCCTCTCCCAGCTTGCTGGGCAAGAGGCCCCTGCTTAGGACCCAGCAAGGAGGCGGTGCTGGCTCATAAGAGCTGCTCTAGCTCTTGCGCTGGCTATCTGGCTTCAACACACAGAACACAAATCAAGGGAGGCAAAGCTTTCTTCTGCCCAGGCAGCAGGGAGAACAGAAACCCGCTGAAATTGGCTTCTGCTGGGGAAATGGACAGCACCCACAGCAGCCTGCTTGCCTAGGCTCACCTCCGCTGTGACCAAAACCAGCTCTGGTGGCAAATTGGGCATACCAGCCACCTAGACAGGTGTCTATATCTTGAGTCTTGGTGGAGACGAGTGAGAGAGAGCTCACCATCTATAATGAAGACGCAGTACAGTTTACTCCAAGTGCTTATAAATAATAAACTGTCAAGGATAGAGAGGAGCTTCTGCTGCCACCAGTTCCCAGATCCTTCTCACCAAGGAATTCCCCCTGAGCAACATGGCCCTGGGGAGCGCTGTGTGCTGGGCTGGCTTGGATCCTTACTTCAGCATCCCTGCTTGTTCTTCAGTCCAGACTGCCCAGGTTCTGATGTTTGATGCCTGCCGCATCTCACTTCCTCAACGCTGCGGGCTCACAGTCTTTACTTGGGGATCTATAGAATGGTGTTCCAATGCTGTCCTCCTTTGTCCCTAACCTGAGTATCTCATGTCTGTGCCACCCAGCTGCCACCCCAAGGAAGTCAAGAGCATATACCCAAGACGTGATACATCCAAGTGTTGATGGAAGGGTTAAGGTCTACCGCTTCCTTCTCTTGAACCACAGGGCTCAGGAGGAAAGGGCCTGTGCTTCCTCTGTACATTGGGACCCACATGGCTGGGATGGGACCGCTCAACCCAGCTCCTAGGTCCCTGAGAGAGGGACAGGCAAATCCCACCCAACCTCATGCAATACTGTATGTTGATGCAGGTTGGATACAGAGAGCTGGAGAAAAGTGCAGATAATTCTGAACATTTGCCTAGCAAATGAAGTTGTAATCCAGCTACTAAATGATCACTAACACCGAGGTGATAAACCCAGTAGCCCTGAGCAGCAGCAGCCAGTATAGAGCTCTAAGGTTGGAGACCTCGTGAAAAATTGTATTTTGAAGCTTTTTTTTCTTTTTTGCTTTTTATTTTATTATTTTTAAAATTTTTATTGGAGTATAGTTGCTTTACAATGTGTTAGTTTCTGCTATACAGCAACATGTATCAGCTACACATATATATACATCCCTCTTTTTTGGATTTCCTTCCCATTTAGGTCACCACAGAGCACTGAGTAGAATTCCCTATGCTATACAATAGGTTCTCATTAGTTACCTATTTGATACATGGTTGTATATATGCCAGTCTCAATCTTCCAGGTATCTGCCCATTTGTTCTCCAGCCTGACTTTAAAAAAGCACAGCCGCATTTGTTTTCATATAAAAAGTCCTGTGCTGGGGTGGATGGCACCCCCAAAGAGGCTGAGGCATTCCACAGTCTAGATGGAAACACACACACACACGCACACACACACCCACACACACACACACACACACACAGACACGGCAAACACCTCAAGAACCTTGGGGCACCTAGGAGCCAACATGTGCTTGGCCTCCATTCACCCCCTGCACCAGCTCTCAGGAGGCCTGCTCTCTTCCCAGCTGGTTCTCTGATAAAGTGAAAGTGGTGAAAAGCTAAACTTGTATCCTCTTGAATTCTTCCGATTTCTATTTTTGCTGGAGACATAATGGTGTTATTTTCTACCCTTTTTCCTTTAGAATAATATTTTTGAAACATCATGGAAACAGGTGGGAGAGGAGCCGGTGTATACATAAGTGCTTTGGGGTGGGGTCCACAGGCCCACAGGAGTGCCTAGCTCCTAGAAACAAAGAAACAAGTATGACATCTTTAGATCTGATTTTAGTAAAGAAACACCCCAGCGCAGAGCCTTTATCTGTTTAATGTACCAGAACTCAACTGCAGGAAACTGGTTTCTCTATTAGCATATTACCAAATGTGCAGTACAGCTGCCTGGGAACGGCCAGTTTATTATTGCAGGGGACCGTCCTGGGTTATGATCTGGAAGAATTTGAATCACCCTTTACTTTTTTTTTTTCCTGCTCTCATTTTGATTTTGGCAGTGGAAGAAGAAGAGAAAACTCCCAAGAGATTCAATTATTTCCTTTCAAAATTCTCTTGGAATCATAATGCCTATTAGAAATTGAAGGCACCCATATCTCATGCTAGTCAGCCTAACTGGTAATTAAAGTGCAATTAAATTTTTCACGGTGTGGATTGTGACTATTTTTTTTTTTCAAGGAAATTACAAACTCCAAGCCCTTGAGAGTTAGAGGATTAATCTATAGACATTTAATAATTCAGCTTTGATCAGATGCAGTCACGGATGGGTCTCTGAAAAGGGGAATAGTAAAGTATTGTTTTGTTATTAATAGTGCATTTTAATTTTATTTGGTTTTTTAGAGGCCAGAAAATAAGTAACCAGTCCAGGAACGAAAGGCCATTTTCAAATTGGCTCTTACTGTTCTCTCTAACCAGTGCCAGTAATGACATCTCACTGCCAGCCTCACTTCCTTCAAATAGCTTTGCACAATTTAGGGTCCATTCCTGACTTGTCACCAGTGGACAAGGAATTAACATTTGGCCAGAAGTTGGGAGGCTTAATTGGCTGACCCTGTCTGGCCTTAACCAAATGTTTTTTCCTCCTCTCATTCCCTTCATCGCTTTTTCTCTTTGTTGGTAGAAATGTCTTTGCGTGGCAGGGCTGTGCTAATAAGTGATTTCTTGAATTTGGATCTGAGGTCATTGTTCTATCACAGACCTAGTTAGCTCCCCAGTCTCTGACTGCAAGCCTGGCCCGAGTTGGAGCTGAACACACCTGAAGCGGAGCTCCCACCTGCCCGCAGCCCGGCCTCGACGCTAGGGGGCGCTCGGGTGCTGGCTGGGAGGGGACTCAACGTGAGTGGCAGCTGGACCTCAACCTACTTGTGATTTGTAGCCAAGGCCCACCCTCATGCCCTGACCTCAATCAGATTCATTTTTAATTTAGGGGAAGACATGGCTTTTTAAAAAATATATACATTTTGAAAATTCATCTTAAGAAATACTTATATCCTGTCCTAAATTGGCAGGATATAAGTTTATGAGTAAATTAGTGCAGTATAACATAGCGCTAAGAGTTTAGATAGGAGTCAAATAAGGCCGTGCTGCAACTCCATTGCCTTGAGGTCTCTTATTTTAGATATGGGTTACTTAGTGTCTCTGAGCCTCACTTTTCCCATCTCTAAAGTGAGTGTACTGATAGAACCTGCCTCATAGGATTGTAATAAGGATTAAAGGATATAAATCTTAGTAAATGCCTGGCACAAAATAAGTACTCAACAGATACTAGCTGCTAATGTTTTAATTATTGTCTATAGTATGGAACATTGGCATTCTTTTGGGGGTGCATTTTAATTCTACATCCTTACTTTGAAGTACTTTTAGAATACTTTCTAACACTGCTCCAGACTAGAATTCTTCTCCTCTTTGATCCTTCCTATGAATATCAAAGAAGCTGAACCACTGGAAAGACTGTCTTACTCATCACCATATTCCCAGCAGCTAACTTGTTCCAGTGCACACAGTAGGCCCTCAATATGTAATAAGATGACCACAGAGATGGAAGGAATGTCCAAAACCAACTAGATGATGGAGCGGGAAAGAAAAGAACCACTCTGGTCTCTCTATCCTTCTGTCTCAAGTCATACGCTGCATAGAGAAGCTTTAGTGAGGGACTCAGGAGTATAAATTATGTTAAACTCCTAGCTGCAGATTCTTCAAGTAATGTGCGTGAACCTGGATTCTGAAGGGATATTTGTCAGGTGAGACAGCAGCTACTGATTCTCATATTAGCTCATAGGATAATGGCACAATGCATCATCAATTGGAACCGGGAACAGAACACAGTTTTCACTTGGTTGTCTGGAGCCACGGATGGGGTGACTACTGATTTTCAAATGGTGACTAATAGATGGTAAAAAGGAAAATATTTTTTTTTTGTTCCAACTTATCCTTTGCCCATGCCACGCATTTTGGCAGTAAATTAAAATCTATCTTTTATTTGCCTGAAACAATAAATTATCAGAGCAGAATGTGGGCAGGAAGACTTAGGACACAAATGAGCAGATGGCTATTACTTTCTGTATTACATATTCACAAATGTTTAACCAGTTCAGAAAAGAGACAGAATTGACTTGGAATTATTAGTACTAATAGAATTATTAGTATTATTCTAATGTTTTTATTATTAGCATAATATGGGAATATTCTAATAGTTTTAATCTAATAATTTGATCATTTTAATCAAATCTTAGCTGTTGGCTTGTGCAAATCGCACAGTCTACCTAAACTTGAGCTGCTTGCCTATGAATGAGGGCATAACAAACTTGCTTCTGTCTTATATTCTGAAGACTTAATTGTGAAATAGCCTGACTTTCAGCTCTGCATTAGACCCTATAACACACTAGCTGAACCTGTGGATATGAGAAGTTTCTCTTTCATTTCTCTTGTTTTGACAGGAAATATATTCTTTTTTCGTTTACTCACAAACTTACATAAACAGTTTATCTCTGCAGTTTTCAGCTAGCTGGGCCTTGACCCCATGGATTTGTAAAGCAGACTAGAAGCCTAAGGTTTTTTGAATGTTTGATAAGAAATGGATTCTGCCTCTTTGTGATTCAGCATTTTAAGTCAGCCTGGTCTAGCATCATAAGCTTTTGTGTATATCATAATTATTATTTGTGTGTAAGTGTGAGTATGTTTTCTAGTGGGAAGACTCATGGAACTGAAAAGTTCAGGGGTATCTAGCTTTAGTCATAGCTGGATCCAGGGCTCCAAGAATACAACACTGTTTCTCTCCAGCTGTTTCCCCTTGTGTTGGCTTCATAATCAGGTACATCCTGATTTAAAATTTTTTAAAATGTGTCATTTTTCTATTAATTTTTCTTAACTCTAGAAATAGTGAATTTGTTCTTTCCCTTGAACCTTCACCTAATTCCACTATTCCAGACGCCACCTCCAAAACTGTCCTTCTGTTTTATGAAAACCATTTAGCCTCTATGGGTCCTGGCTTTGTGTTTGGATTGTCATTTATCTTCTTTCGATCGTAGTGCACTCAGAGGCAGATCTGTAGAACTCTACTTTCCCTATCTATCAGGGATCTTGTGTAGCTTTAACCATATGAAACTATTGATAGCCAGTCATTTCTGATCTATGAAATTGGCAGGTTCATACAGTTCAATCTAAAATATCAGGTTTGCCGTGGTAAATGTTTTACAGCAGCAGCAGCAGGAACCTTGCATAAATTGCTATTTTTTTGTTGCTGTTGTTGATGGTTTGTTACTGGCCCCTCTCCTGGCCTCAGTGTGATGTATAAACAGCTGGAGGCAAATGACAGAGTGCTTGAGCATATGGCAAGTCATTCATAACTGAGCCCTGTGCCCAAGATGACCATCTCTCATGTCACAGTTGGAGGTTCTGGCATACCGTTCCAGAATTTCACCGTTAATTTAGGTTCTGTGAGTCAGATAATGAGGAAAGATAGACATTTTTAGAAACTGCAGCGCCTCACTGCCAGTCCTGTGAGTCTTAAAACATTCATGCTTTTTAACTCACTTCTGCCTTTGTTGGTGGGGTGAGGAGTGTCCATAAATCCCCAAAAGGCCAATCTACCTATGTGCTAAAGCCATTAACAGAGAATAGAATTTCAGAGCTGGAGAGGACTCTAAAGACAATCTAGCCACTCACTTTACAGATGAGAATATCGAATCTCAGTGAGTTAAGATATGCGCCCAGAGTCAGAACTAGGACAAGGCTTATGGCTCTGGCTTACCAGTCCTGTCTTTTTCCTCTTATTCTATCATTTCCAGGAGCAATGCTGGCCTTCCCAAGTGAGGAGTCAAGTTCATTCCCCTCCCTCTTCATAGCTTGACTTTTTTTTTTTTTTTTTAATAATTGTGAAATTTTAGGTCACAGACAGACACATGAGGGAACGTTAGAAACTGGAGCCACCTTAAATGCCAGAAATCTTCAAAGCCCAGAGACAGGCCCTAGACTACAGCCTGCAGCCACTGACCTAGGGTATCCAAAGCATGGGCAAATTCCATCTCTAATACCACAGTCCTTTTGCTTTAGGAGGCATAAGATTTTTTTTTTTTAATCTTAAAAACAACTAATCATCTTGCAAGAGATTAAATTAGTTTTGATCTTAGTATAGTAGCTATTTTTATAATTTATAATAAGAAGAAAGAGTCATCTCATGATTTGAGAAGCAGAGGGGTTAACATTTGACTCTTCACTCTAGGATTCATGCATAGTCCTGCAACAACCTTAAAGCAGCCTGCTGCGCTGGTGGCCAGGAAAACTCCATCTTAGGAATGCTGTCGGGTCAGATTTCTCCCATTCTGTGAGTTTTCAGTAATTTTTTGCTTATATGCAGGTGTACTCTGCAAGTAACTCAAATTATTTTCAATAACTCAAATGATTACAAAATAAAACACAGTGGAATATGTTCACAGCAATGGTTATAACATTCCTGAATTCAGGTCCCTGGGAATCACTGGACTGAATTGTACAACAGACAACCTTCCTTTAATGGACTGGTGTAGCAAAGACTTAATCAAGACTCTGTAAATGACATTATCTTTTGGAAGAACATGATTTGATGACGTTATTCCAAGTTCATTTTTTGATGTTGTTTTTGTCTGTTTGCCACTCATTTGTTTTCTTCTTGTGCCATTGCTTTTGTGTGGATCCTTCCCCGAAGTCATTTTTTGTTTTGAAAAGTAAATGCAGGATTCCCCTTTTATTTTGATATAATTATTGTTAGTTTCAGCCTTTCAAACTTGAGACTTTAAAAAAAATCCTGATTCCACTCCTCTGCATAAGAAGGAGGATAACTAGCCTATTGGCTCACTTGATGTACTTTTAGCTTGTTAATTCTTCCTCTGGGGTCAGAGGCATTATCCCCATTTTATAGATGAGGAAATGGAGAGTCCAGTGGATTAAGTAACATGGCCAAGATTATAGAGCTATTATCCCTTCCTCTGGACTTGTAGCAGCTTCAGGTTTCATAAACATGTCTTAAATATCTTTATCCAGATCATGGCTACAGACATTGACTAAATCCAGGCTGGGGATGGCCTATTTCCAGTGCCCTGCAGGCCAGAGGGAAACGTTAATCAACATCCTCTGGGAATAGTTTTTCAGCCACTTAGTGATCTACCTTGTCACATCTGATACTCTGTTTATTGACATTATTATTGTTTTTGAAAATGCTTTTACGTATAAAAGCATCAAACACATCTTTCGAAGTTTAGCTATTTTAAACACTTGTGATTGGTTCTGGTATAATATGTAGCACACCCAGACAAAAAATAAACTTCTTTAAGATCAAATTCTCTAAGTGGGGCTGTTTATTTGGTTTGTCCACCAGACACTTGACTTTAAAAGCCAAACTGGACCCAGTGCATTCTGGCACCTCAACATCATATTATCTAGAGGGCTTCGTCAACTCAGGATTTTATGTGATAAACAAAGAATCTGTTGAGAATCACTAAGTCCCATGCTCTGTAATGAGAACTACATAAAATTCATACAGTTATGTGCAACTAACCACAAATGGGCCCCACTCTGACAGTTTCTCTTTCTTCCCCATCAGAAAGGTAGTGCTAATCTTTAGCCACGGTGTCCAAGGAAAGAGTGTCCTTCATCAGCCACACCAAACCCTTTTTCCAGGTCCTGGGGACCTTCCCCTAAGCACCTCTCAGTCTCCCATAGGTGATGCTGGGTTGGCTACTGCTTATTTTAGGATCCTTATTATTAACTGCAAAAAAAAAAAAAAAAGTCCTAGTCTTTCCTTATGCTTTTATATAAAATGTAGTCTTTAAGAAAAGATTTTCATCCATTGTTATCCATTTGTTGTTGTTCAGCCGCTTAGTTGTGCCAGACTCTTTGCAACCCCATGGACTGCAACACGTTAGGCTTCCTTATCCTTTACTATCTCCCAGAGTTTGCTCAAACTCATGCTCATTGAGTCAATGATGCCATCCAACCATCTCATCCTCTGTCACCCCCTTCTTTTCCTGCCCTCAATCTTTCCCAGCATCAGAGACTTTTCCAATGAATCTGCTCTTCCCATCAGGTGGCCAAAGTACTGGAGCTTCAGCTTAAGCATCAGCCCTCCTAATGAATATTCAGGGTTGATTTCCTTTAGGACTGACTGGTTTGATCTCCATGCAGTCCAAGGGTATCTTAAGAGTCTTCTCCAGCACCACAGTTGGAAGGCATCAGTTCTTCAGTGCTCAGCCTTTTTTATTGTCCAGCTCTGACATCAGTACACAACTACTGAAAAAACCATAGCTTTGGTTACACGGACCTTTGTTAGCAAAGTAATGTCTCTGCTTTTTAATATGCTGTCTAGATTGGTCATAGCCTTTCTTCCAAGAAGCAGGCATCTTTTAATTTTATGGTTGCAGTCATAGTCCATAGTGATTTTGGAGCCCAAGAAAATAACATCTGTTTCCATTCTTTCCCCATCTATTTGCCATGAAGTGTGGGACCAGATGCCATGATCTTCATTTTTTGAATGTTGAGTTTTAAGCCAGCTTTTTCACCTTCTTCTTTCAGCTTCATCAAGACTCTGCAGTTCCTCTTCACTTTCTGCCATTAGGGTGGTATGATCTGCATATCTGAGGTTATTGATATTTCTCCCAGCAATCCTAATTCCAGCGTGTGATTCATCCAGCCCAGCATTTTGCATGATGTATCCTGCACAGAAGTTAAATAAGCAGAGTGACAATATACAGCCTTGATGTACTCCTTTCTGAGCCAATCTGTTGCTCCATATTTGGTTCTAATAGATTTCTGTTTTTTTCCAGCCAGTAGGAGGGCTTCCCAGAAGGTGACAGCGGTAAAGAACCTGTCTGCCAGTGCAAGAGATGTAAGAGACTCAGGTTTGATCCCGGGGTGAGAAACATCCTCTGGAGAAAGAAATGACAACCCACTCCAGTATCCTTGCCTGGAGAATGTCGGACAGAGGAGCCTAGCGGGCTACAATCCATAGGGTTGCAAAGAGTTGGACATGACTGAAGCGACCTAGCGTGCCTTGCAACGGTTCCCTCACTGCTTCTTTACACAGGCATGCTAGGGCTCTCTGTCGCATCATTCTCTGCCATTCATTCATCAACTTCTTAAATATTTAACTATTTATTGATTATCTCCCACTTACCAAGCACTATTAGATACAGTATTTTTTTAAAAAAGCATATAGGAATCCTGCCACCAGGCAGCTCATACCCTAGCGTGAGGCATACCTTAATGTGAGTGCTTAGTTGTATCCGACTCTTTGCAAACCCATGGACTTGTAGCCCATGAGGCTCCTCTGTCCATGGACTTTTCCAGGCAAGAATACTGGTGAAAGTGAAAGTGAAGTCGCTCAGTTGTGTCCGACTCTTTGTGACCCCATGGACTAGTAGCCTACCAGGCTCCTCCCTCCATGGGATTTTCCAGGCAAGAGTACTGGAGTGGGTTGCCATTTCCTTCTCCAGAATGCTGGAGTGGGGTGTCATTTCCTCCTCCAGGGGACCTTCCTAACCTAGGGACTGAACCAGCATCTCCTGCATTGGCAGGCAGATTCTTTACCACTGCACCACCTGGGAAGACCCGTACCTTAATGACATGATTCTAAAAATACAGCATGTAGTTAAGCACTGTGTTAGAGCTATGCCGGGAAGATACACTGTTATGAGAACTTAAGATGGAAGGACCTGGCATGGTCTGGGGTGCAGAAGGGTGGCAGTAGAAAGAGAACACTGCTCTCAGAACTAGAGAAGGGCTGAGCCAGTCTCGGAGAAAAGCTGGCCCACAGGTCCTGAGGCAGGAGGGATATGACAGACTCAAGAATCTACACAAAGGCCAGTGTGTTTGGGGGTGAGGAGGACGTGAAGGATGGGGCAGGATGAATGGCCCTGAAGGAGGCTGGCGAAATGGGCACATGCCTTAGGCTGGCTGCTTTGCCACCTTGGTAGTTGTTTCAAGTTGCTGTTATTAAATGCAGAGGCCCCCACAGGGTGTCTGGAGGGGATGCCACCTGCTCGGGCAGTTGGTGTGAATACCTGAGCTGCAACCTGCGGTGGGCAGTTGGGCAGGCACAGCCTGTGGCTGGGGTTGCCAGGAGAATCCTCTTCTGGCTCAGCAGCCCATGAGCAGACAGCACGAAGAACCTACCCCAGGGCAGGATGGCTGCCGCCTCAGTAAGCGCTGCTGCGGGCATGCAGGGAGCGTGATGTGCCTGCGCAGTTTACCCCCGTGATTGACGTTATTTACGCTTTCCAACCAGGCAGAGTACGGAGCGTTTAGGGAGTGGGAGGGGCATGGACGCAAGGGCTGTGGAAAAGTCACAAGGATGTCTGTCGTTAGGGAGAGACGGTGGAAGCAGAGGGAGCGAAAGAACAGCAGGGCTGAGGGGCTGATGATGCGTTCTCGGGGGGAAACGAAAGACAGAAGTGGAGAAGTGAGAAAATAGGGAGCAAAGGCAGGATGGCGATCTGAAGAGACTCGAACAGCGAGGGTGAGGAGTGCAGCCTGGAGTACTAATCCAGAGCCAGAAAGGCGGGAGATACAGGACGCACAGCCACGGCAGAGCTAAGGAGACCTGCCCCTGGCTCTTGTTCAGACTCATACGGGACAAGCCCCGCCTGGAGAAAGCAGGGAGCCTAAGACGTTTGATACTGGCCCCTCGCTTGCTTGCCCTGGAGTGGACAGGCTGAGAAGCTGGTGACATTTCAGCATGGAGAAGGCGCAAGGTGTGCGCGCGTGCATGGGTGCGGGCAAGCGCTAAACAGACAGGGCTCCTCACTCAGAAGGCTTCTCAGACTGTAGTTCTCTGCAGGTGGGGCCCATCTGGCTTGCACTGGAAACTGCATCCTCTGTGCGGGGCTGAGGGACTGAAGCCAAGGCCAGCTTGGGGACGTAAAGGCCTGGGCCGGGCGGGGCGGTAGGGCGGCTGGGGCTGCCATGCTCAACGGCAATAACTGGGTGTGAGAAATCTCACATGTGATTTCCTGGAATTTGAAGTAGCCAGTAACAGCTAAGAATTGTATATATTTTTAAAGGTAAGATAATTTTCGAAAAAAGGTTTTAAAGATTGTTTCTATTTTCTGGACTGTGATTCATTCACATAGGGTAACACTGGACATTTATGCCTAATCTTTAACCTGTTTTCTATGCCCCAAGGGGCTAATGTCACATACTGAGCATCCTTGAACTCATATCGTGAGAAGTCTTACAGCTTTTGAAAATGGAATTCCCTGGAATACACTGGTAGTAATGAGCGTCGACAATCTCTTGGTCCAGCTTTCTTTTGGAAACCAGAAGCAAATGGGGAGACACACCTTGGCAGAGTTTGGAAAAGCTGCCAGTAGTGGCCATTTGCAGCAGACCCGAAATCTCTCCAGAGTTGGCCATTTCCTGTACTTACATAGCAGCTTTCCTTCAAATGAAGGAAGGCCCTGTTTAAAAGAAAACATACACCAAATCCCCTCATGTTCTGTGTCCAGCAATCTGGTACTTGAATAGAGAGTTCCTTGTAGTGACTGTTTTGAAAACTTTCACTCATACTAACAAAGAAGCAATTTCCTCCATCATCTGGCTCCTGAGTGCACTAGCTAGTATAGATATGTCTCCTTTCAGACTCATCATGATTTCTTAGGGGCTTTGCACTTTAATCATGGCCTTTCATTTCTGACAGACTAATCAGAATGGTGATGCCTTCTGTAGAGAGAGACAGAAAGGAGAAAGAAACTCTGAGACTCCTCACTTCACCAGCTATTTGCTGCCTGATTGAAACTGAGAGACTGGGGCAGTGATCAAGTTGCAGTAAAAGAGCTGCCTATTACTCCCTGCATACATCCCACCCTCTCCTTCCTCCCCCACCTCCATGAATCCGTTCTCTATGCCTGTGTCTCCATTGCTGCTCTGCAAATAATTTCATCAGCACCAACGGGAATTTGCTGTATGACTCAAGGAACTCAAACTGGGACTCTGTAACAACCTAGAGGGTTAGGATGGGGAGGGAGGCAGGAGGGAGGTTCAAGAGGGAAGGGACATATGTATACCTATGGCTGATTCATGTTGATGTTTGGCAGAAACCAACACAATTCTGTAAATCAATTATCCTTCAATTAAAAAAAAAAAACATGAAAAGATGCTCAACACCTCTCATTATTAGAGAAACGCAAATCAAAACCACAATGAGATATCACCTCACACCGGTCAGAATGGCCATCACCAAAAAGTCTACAAACAATAAATGCTGGAGAGGGTGTGGAGAAAAGGGAATACTCTTGCACTGTTGGTGGGAATGTAAATTGATACAGCTGCTATGGAAGACTGTGTGGAGATTCCTTAAAAAACTAGGAATAAAACCACTGTTTTATTAATTTTAGGACCCAGCAATCCCACTCCTAGGCATAACTCTGAGGAAACCAGAACTGAAAAAGACACATGTATCCCATTGTTCACTGCAGCACTATTTACAATAGCTAGAACATGGACGCAACCTAGATGTCCATCGACTGATGAGTGGATAAAGAAGTTGTAGTCCATATACACAATGGAATATTACTCAGCCATAAAATGGAATGCATTTGAGTCTGTTCTGATGAGGTGGATGAACCTAGACTCTATTATACAGTGTGAAATGAGTCAGAAAAGGAAAGATAAATCTCGTATTCTAACGCACATATACAGAATCTAGAAAAATGATACTGAAGAATTTATTTACAGGGCAGCAATGGAGAAACAGACATAGAGAATAGACTTATGGACATGGGGAGAGGGGAGGAGAGGGTGACATGTATGGAAAGAGTAACATGGAAACATATTACCATATGTAAAATAGATAGCCAACGGGAATTTGCTGTATGGCTCAGGAAGCTCAAACAGGGGCTCTGTAACAACCTACAGGGGTGAGATGGGGAGGGAAATGGGAGGGAGGCTCAAAAGGGAGGGGATATATGTATACCTATGGCTGATTCATATTGAGGTTTGACAGAAAACAACAAAATTCTGTAAAGCAGCTATCCTTTAATAAAAAATGAATTTAGAAAAAAAAAAAGAGCTGCCTGCACATGCAGTGACTACACTGTTTCCTTCCAAATTCAAATCAAAATATGCAAGAGTTTTGTGCACATCAAATCCATTTGATTTGGCCTCATGGGTTTTGAATGTATGGTGGTTTAGAGAAGACTTGGGCTGATCTTCACATTTCCAGTATCTATAGAAGAAAAAAAAAATGTTTCCTAAAAAGCAGATGATTAATATGTAGGAAATTATAGGGGACATACTCATTAATGCTGCCTTTAAGCATGCTATCCCAAATAAACACTGCTAATCATGGACAATTCCTCACTATTTATTAAAGCAGGCCCTGGCAGAGTCTCTATCTGGCAAGATTCTAGTAGCCAACACTCTGTTATTGTACACACTTATATAAAATAAAACAATCTGTCTTACTAAAAGAATTTAAAATTTCTATTAAATAAGTTGTTTAATCAGCCCAATTAGTCCTAATAAATGAACTTATTATATTTTCTTTTAGAAAATATTGAAACAACAGAATCTTTGCTTATCATGTTGTTGTTGTTCAGTCCCTCAGTCACGTCTCTCTGTGACCCCATGGACTGCAGCACACCAGGCTTCCCTGTCCTTCACTATCTCCCGGGAGTTTGCTCCAACTCATGTCATTGAGTCAATGATGCCATCCAACCATCTCATCCTCTGCCACCCCCTTTGCCTCCTGCCCTCAATCTTTCCCAGCATCAGGGTCTTTTCCAGTGAGTCGGCTATCTGCATCAGGTGGTCCAACTATTGGAGCTTCAGTATCAGTCCTTCCAGTGAATATTCAGGGTTGATTTCCTTTTGGGATTGACTGGTTTGATCATCATGCTGTTCAAGGCACTGTCAAGAGTCTTCACCAGCACCACAATTCAAAAGCATCACTTCTTAGGCGCTCAGCATTCTTTATGGCCCAATTCTCACATCTGTACATGACTACTGGAAAAACCATAGCTTTGACTAGATGGGACCTTGGTCAGCAAAGTGATATCTCTGCTTTTTAATTCACTGTCTACGTTTCCTATAGCTTTTCTTCCAAGGAGCAAGCATCTTTTAATTTCATGGCTGCAGTCACTGTCTGCAGTGATTTTGGAGCCCAAGAAAATAGTCTGTCATTGTTTCCATTGTTTCCCCACCTATTTGCCATGAAGTGATGGGAACGGATGCTATGATCTTCATTTTTTGAATGCTGAGTTTTAAGCCAGCTTTTTCACTCTTTCACTTACATCAAAAGGCTCTTTAGTTCCTTTTCACTTTCTGCCATTAGGGCGGTGTTATCTGCATATCTGAGGTTATTGCTATTTCTCCCAGCAATCTTTAAACCAGCTTGTGCTTCATCCAGTCCAGCATTTTGGATGATGTACTGTGCACAGAAGTTAAATAAGCAGGGTGACAATACACAGTTTTGACGTTCTCCTTTCTCAATTTTGAACCAGTTCATTGTTCCATGTCTGGTTCTAACTGTTGCTTCTTGACCTGCATACAGGTTTCTGAGGAGGCAGGTAAGGTGGTCTGCTATTCCCATCTCTTTAAGAAGTTTCCACTGTCTTGTGATCCAAACAAAGGCTTTAGTGTAGTTAGTGAAGCAGATGTTTTTCTGGAATTCACTTGCTTTTTTCTATGATCCAACAGATGTTGGCAAATCTGGAACCAGATCATCTGGTTCCTCTGCCTTTTCTAATCCAGCTTGTACATCTGGAAATTTGTGGTTCATGTACTGTTGAAGCCTAGCTTGAAGGATTTTGAATGTTACTTTACTAGCATGTGAAATGAGCGAAGTTATACGGTAGTTTGACTATTCTTTGGCCTTGCCCCTTTTCAGGTCTGCAATGAAAACTGACCTTTTCCAGTCCTGTGGCCACTGCTGAGTTTTCCAAATATGCAATATATTGTGCTTCTGTTAGGTCCATACCATTTCTCTCCTTTATTTTGCCTGTCTTTGCATGAAATGTTCCCTTGGTGTCTCTGATTTTCTTGAAGAGATCTCTAGTCTTTCCCATTCTTTTCCTCTGTTTCTTTGCACTGTTCACTTAAGAAGGCTTTCTTATCTCTCCTTGCTGTTCTTTGGAACTCTGCATTTAGATGGATATATCTTTCCTTTTTCACTTCTTTTCTCTCAGCTATTTGTAAGTCCTCCTCAGACAAACATTTTGCCTTACTGCATTTATTTTTCTTGGGGATGGTTTTGGTTACTGTCTTGTGTACAGTGTTACAAACCTCCACCCACAGTTCTTCAGGCACTCTATCAGATCTAATTTCTTGAATCTATATGTCACTTCCATTGTATAATAATAAGGGATTTGATTCAGGTCATACCTGAATGGCCTAGTGGTTTTTCCTACTTTTCTTCAATTTAAGTCTTAATTTTGTAATAAGGAGTTCATGATCTGAGCCTCAGTCAGCTCCCGGTCTTGTTTTGGCTGACTGTATAGAGCTTCTCAATCTTTGGCTGCAAAGAATATAATCAATCTGATTTTGGTATTGACCATCTGGTGATGTCCATGTGTAGAGTCATTTCTTGTGTTGTTGAAAAGGGGTGTTTGCTTATCATACATAATACCAACTTCCAGATAACTCATCATCTAAATCCCCAAAATAAAATCAGGCTTCCCAACCCAAGAAGTATGTTTCCTGTCATATCAGGGCATTCCTATGTATAATCTTGACCTTTATATTTCCAGATAGCACTATTGTCAGTGTGTCTCGTGTAGGTAAGTTTGGCCAAAAAGACAGAAGTGTGTGGTCTATGGCAACTGTTTTCTAGATCTTGTGGCTGTTTGCAACTTTTTTTTTTTTTTTTTAGTAAAAAGCAACTACCTAGGCATTTGTACTTTTCAAAAAACTCCAAGGTAATTCTGATATGCATCTAGATTTTAAAAAGTGATTACAAGTTTTTCTATTAGATGGAAGTTTTGGTGATATAGAATTCTATTATTTTTCTCTTTACTAATCATGATATAATGGTATTGAATAATAATTACATAATCATAATAGTAAAAGATATTTATCAATTTTCACAATTAACAGCCAGACAAAAAATAAAAGATAATTATAACTGTAAGCCATAATGGGAACATGATTAACCTAACAATATAAAATATAATTACATACAGTTTAGGGGCTCAAGCAGAATAGTGTGGCAAGTGAGGTTGCATACATGCACATGTGTTCATCTGTCAAGTCTGTGTCTTTTGGTTGCAGGATTTGATCCGTTTACATTTAAGGTAATTATTGATATGTATGATCCTGTTTAGTTCAGTTCAGTCACTCAGTCATGTCCGACTCTTTGCAACCCCATGAATCGCAGCACGCCAGGCTTCCCTGTCCATCACCGACTGCCGGAGTCCACCCAAACCCATGTGCATTGAGTCAGTGATGCCATCCAACCATCTCATCCTCTGTCATCCCCTTTTCCTCCTGCCCTCAATCTTTTCCAGCATCAGGGTCTTTTCAAATGAGTCAGCTCTTCACATCATGTGGCCAAAGTATTGGAGTTTCAGCTTCAACATCAGTCCTTCCAATGAACACCCAGGACTGATCTCTTTTAGGATGGACTGGTTGGATCCCCTTACAGTCCAAGGGACTCTCAAGAGTCTTCTCCAACACCACAGTTCAAAAGCATCAATTCTTCGGCACTCAGCCTTCTTCACAGTCCAACTCTCACATCCATACATGACCACAGGAAAAACCATAGCCTTGACTAGACGGACCTTTGTTGACAAAGTAATGTCTCTGCTTTTGAATATGCTATCTAGGTTGGTCATAACTTTTCTTCCAAGGAGTAAGTGTCTTTTAATTTCATGGCTGCAGTCACCATCTGCAGTGATTTTTTTTTTTTTTTTTTACCATTTCCTTAATTGTTTTGGGTTTATTTTCTGTAAGTCTTTTCCTTCTGTTTCCTGCCTAGAGAAGTTCCTTTAGCATTTGTTGTACAGCTGGTTTGGTGGTGCCAAATTCTCTTAACTTTTGTTTGTCTAGAAAGCTTTTGATTTCTTCATCAGATCTGAATGAGAGTCTTGCTGGGTGGAGGATTCTTGGTTGTAGTTTCTTCCCTTTCATCACTTTAAATATACCATGCCCTTCCACTCTGGCTTGTAGAGTTTCTGTTGAGAAATCAGCTGATAACCTGATGGGAGTTCCCTTGCATGTTTGTTGTTGTTATTCAGTCACTCAGTGTGTCCAACTCTTTGAAACCCCGTGGACTATAGCACAGTAGGCTTCTCTGTCCTTCATTATCTCCCAGAGTTTGCTCAGACTCATGTCCGTTGAGTGGATGATGCCATTCAACCATCTCATCCTCTGTCATGCCCTTCTCCTCCTGCCTTCAATCTTTCTCAGCATCAGGGTCTTTTCCAATGAGTTGGATCTTCACATCAGGTGACCAAAGTATTGGAGCTTCAGCTTCAGCATCAGTCCATCCAATGAATATTCAGGGTTGATTTCTTTTAGGATTGACTGGTTTGATCTCCTTGCTGTTCAAGGGACTCTTAAGAGTCTTGTCCAGCATCACAGTTCAAAAGCATCAATTCTTTGGTGCTCAGCCCTCTTTATGGTCCTACTCTCACATTCGTACATGAGTACTGAAAAAACCCACAACTTTGACTATACAAACCTTTGTCGGTAAAGTAATGTCTTTGTTTTTTAATACACTGTCTAGGTTTGTCGTAGCTTTCCTTCTAAGAGCAAGTGTCTTCTAGTTTCGTGGCTGCATACAACACCTGCAAGTGATTTTAAAGCCCAAGAAAAGAAACTCTGTCACTGCTTCTACCCTTTCCACTTTTATTTGCCATGAAGTGATGGGACTGGATCCCATGATATTTGTTTTTTGAATGTTGAGTTTTAAGCCAGCTTTTTCACTCTCCTCTTTTACCTTCATCAAAAGGTTCTTTATTTCCTCTTCACTTCCTGCCATTAGAGTGGTATCATCTATCTATCTATGGTTGTTGATATTTCTTCTGGAAACCTTGATTCCAGTCTGTGACTCATCCAGCCCAGCATTTCACAGGCTGTACTCTGTGTATAAGTAAAATGAGGAGGGTGACAATATACAGCCTTGACATACTCCTTTCCCAGTTTTGAACCAGTTAGTTGTTCCATGTCTGGTTCTAACTCTTGCTTCTTGACCTGCATACAGGTTTCTCAGGAAACAGGTAAGGTGGTCTGCTATTCCCATATCTTTAAGAATTTTCCAGTTTAGTATAGTCAATGAAGCAGAAGTAGATGCTTATCTGGAATTCCCTTGCTTTCTCTATAATCCAACAAATGTTGACAATATGCCTTTTCTAAACCCAGACTGTACATCTAGAATTTCTTGGTACATGTACTGCTGAAGATAGCTTGAAGGATTTTGAACATAATCCTTCTAGCATGGGAAATGAGGGCAACTGTCTGGTAGTCTGAACATTCTTTGGCACTGCCCTTCTTTGGGACTGAAATTAAAACTGACCTTTTCCAGTCCTGTGGCCACTGCTGAGTTTTCCAAATTTGCTGCCATATTGAATGCAGCACTTTAACAGCATTTTTAAGGATTTTAAATAACTTGAATTCCACCACTTCCACTAGCTTTGTTGGCAGTAATACTTCCTAAGGCCCAGTTGACTTCACACTCCAGGATGTCTGGCTCTAGGTGGGCGACCACACCATCATGGTTATCCCAGCCATTAAGATTTCTTTTGTACAGTTCTTCTGTGTATGCTTGCCACCACTTCTTAATCTCTTGTGCCTCTGTTAGGTCCATGCTGTTTCTGTCCTTTTTCATGCCCATTCTTCATGAAATCAGATGTTCCCTTGCTATCTCTATAATTTTCTTGAAGAGATCTTGTCTTTCTCATGCTATTGTTTTCCTCTATTTCTTTGCACTGTTCACTTAAGAACACTTTCTTATCTCCCCTTGATATTCCCTGAAACTCTGCATTCAGTTGGGTGTATCTTTCCCTTTCTCCCTTGTTTTTCACTTCTCTTCTTTCCTCAGCTATTTGTAAAGCCTCCTCAGACAACCATTTTGCCTTATTGCATTTTCCCCCCGCTTTGGGATGGTTTTGCTCATGGCCTCCTGTACAGTGTTTACAAACCTATGTCCATATTTCTTCAGGCACACTCTCTGTTGTATCTAATCCCTTGAATCTATTCATCACATCCACTGTATAATCATAAGGGATTTTGATTCAAGTCATACTTGAATGGCCTAGTGGTTTTCCCTACTTTCTTCAGTTTAAGCTTAAATTTGGCAGTAAGGAGCTGATGATATGAATCACAATCAGCTCCAGGTCTTGTTTTTGCTGACTATATAAAGCTTCTCCATCTTTGAGCACAAAGAATATAAGCAATCTGATTTTGGTACTGACCATTTCATGATATCCATGTATAGAGTTGTCTCTTGTGTTGTTGGAAAAGGATGTTTTGCTATGACCAGTGTATCCTCCTGACAAAATTCTGTTAGCCTTTGCCTCGCTTCATTTTGTACTCCAATTCCAAACTTGCCTGTTACTCCAGGTAGCTCTTGCTTTCCTACTTTTGCATTCCAATCCCCTATGATGAAAAGGACATCTTTTTTTGGGTGTTAATTCTAGAAGATCTTGCAGGTCTTCTAGACCTGGTCAACTTCAGCTTCTCTGGCATGAATGGTTTGGGCACAGACTTGGATTACTGTGATGTTGACTGTTTTGCCTTGAAAATAAACGGAGTCCATTCTGGGTTTTTTTTTTTTTGAGATTGCAACCAAATACTGCATTTTGGAGTCTTTTGTCAACTCTGAGGGCTACTCACATTTCTTCTAAGGGATTCTTGCCCATAGTTCAGTTCAGTTCAGTTCAGTCTCTCAGTCGTGTCTGACTCTTTGCGACCCCATGAATCGCAGCACGCCAGGCCTTCCTGTCCATCACCAACTCCCAGAATTCACTCAAACTCACATCCATCGAGTTGGTGATGCCATCCAGCCATCTCATCCTCTGTCATCCCTTTCTCCTCCTGCCCCCAATCCCTCCCAGCATCAGAGTCTTTTCCAGTGAGTCAACTCTTCGCATGAGGTGGCCAAAGTACTGGGCATAGTAGTAGTAGATATAATGGTCATCTGAATTAAATTCACCCATTCCATCCATTTTAGTTCACTGATTCCTAAGATATTGATGTTCACCTCCTACTTGACCACACCTGATTTATCTTGATTCATGGACTTAACACACCACAGATTCCTATGCAATATTGTTCTTTACAGCACTGGACATTATTTTCACCACCAGATACATCCACAACTGGGCATCGTTTCTTATTTGGCCCAGTGGCTTCATTCTTTCTAGAGCTGTTAGTAGTTGCCCTTTGATCTTCCCCAGTAGCACCTTAGACGCCTTCTGACCTGGGGTACTCATCTTTCGGATCTTATCTTTTTGCCTTTTTGTACTGTTCATGGGGTTCTCATGGCGAGAATACTGTAGTAGTTTGCCATTCCCTCCTCCAGTGGACTACATTTTGTCAGAACTCTCCACTATGACTCGTCCATCTTGGGCGGCCCTGCACAGCATAGTTCACGGTGTCAAAGCTCCTTCACCACAATAAGGCTGTGATCCATGAAGGGACCTAATAGCTTATAGCACTGTGAAAAGATTAACTGGTAGAGATAGACCAGTTTTGCACTATAGTAGTTATATGATTTGGGATAATTATTTAACTTCTATGAGATACAGTTTTCTCATATAGAATGGGAATAATAATGTTAAACACATTACTGTTAAGGATTAACTGAAGTAATGCTTTTGTAGAACAATACTTCCCTGGTGGCTCAAATGGTAAAGCGTCTGTGTACAATGAGGGAGACCTGGGTTCGATCCCTGGGTTGGGAAGATCCCCTGGAGAAGGAAATGGCAATCCACTCCAGTACTGTTGCCTGGAAAATCCCATGGACGGAGGAACCTGATAGACTACAGTCCAAGGGGTCGCAAAGAGTCGGACACGACTGAGCGACTTCACTTCACTTTCACCCAGGGCCTAGAAGAGTGCTTGACTAATTCTCAGTACTCAGTAAATATTCCAGGACTGAAGGAAGCTGCAGGGTGGGGGTGAGGAAGGTGGGGGTGGAGAGGAGGGAGAGATGTAAAGCCCCTAGGCATATAGCAGTCTTTGATCCATATTTGAGAAAAAGCCAAGAACAGTGACATGAACAGAATTCCTCAGAGCAGACTTTTGGGGAAGAAATTTACATGTGCCACTAACACAGACACATAGACTTGTTTCAGATTAGAATGTTTTCATACATCTAATCAGGTGGTTCTGTGTCATTGGGCCTGACAATGAAAGCTAATCAGAAAAAATGAGAAAAGAGCTACTGATGGGAGGAGGGAGCAGCTCAGAGAAAAGAGAGTCAGGCAGTGATTCTGGGGAGAAAAGCAAGAGGGGAGTGTGGGGGGAGGGGAGGAGCCTGCCTGACCTGCAGAAGCTGCTCAGTGTCACTTCTTCAGTGGCTTCCAAACACATGTGACCTTCTGGGTATCAGACGTAACCTGGCTAGAGGCTAAAAAGATGAGAATTTCTGTTTAATGAATTGAATTTCTACAGGACAAATGTCCACCGATGCTCCTATGAGTATGGACACATTTTTTTCCCTCCCTCCCCTCACCCTTCTCTCTCTGCATTTCTTTCCTAAGAGACAGATAAACTCATTAACTATAGAAAATGATAATCCATCTGGCTGAGCCCTGCTCCATATCCCTACTCAAGAAAAACACAGACTGTAAGCACATAAACCTTGGTTAGCGACAGAGACATGTGTCACAGTGCCCCACGCTGGGACTCCTGCCGTTTCCATATGCCATCTTGCAGAGTCACGGAGTCAGTGGGATAAACTGATCCCCTGCATTAACTAGTGTTGCAAGAAGTACTTTGGTGCCCACGAGGGATCTGGAAAGGCTCTTGCTGTGCTTGCCAGACCTCTTCGCCTAGGTGAAATAAGAAGTTGTCTTTTACCCAGCTGATTTCATTCCCTGCAAAATGCCCAAAACAGTTTCATAAAGAGGGAATGAGCCAAAAAAAAAAAAAGCCAGTTTGAGGAAATGACTGAATTCTTAGATGCTGGGGAGGAATTGGGGACATCCCTTTGTAATGACACAGCTCTCTAAAGAGAGAGGTGAGCTGAGCAGCTCACTGAAGCTGCCTCCTTTCTTCCTGTCTCCTGTGCATCTCTTCTTAATGACAAACACAAAATATATGTCTGTAATTACACAATGGATTCATCTGTATCAGTCGTCTTTCTGCTTCTTGGGCTTTTGAGGTAGAGACAATACTCTTTCAACTGAAAAATAAGATTTACTCAGGAATATACAGTGAATTTGGAGAAGGCAATGGCACCCCACTCCAGTACTCTTGCCTGGAAAATCCCACGGACGGAGGAGCCTGGTAGGCTGCAGTCCGTGGGGTCGCTAAGAATCGGACTCGACTGAGCGACTTCACTCACTATATAGTGAACTGGGGCTTCCTAGGTGGCGCCAGGGGTAAAGAACCCAGCTACCAATGCAGGACCCATAAGAGCCATGGGTTCGATCCCTGGGTTGAGAAGATCCCCTGGAGGAGGGCATGGCAATCCACTCCAGTATTCTTGCCTGGAGAATCCCATGGTCAGAGAAGCCAGGAGGGCTACAGTCCATAGGGTCGCAAAGAGTCAGACGTGACTGAAGCAACTTAGTAGGAATGAAGTACACATACAGTGATTTAAGCAAAAAATTCTTTATTCCCTAGTAGAAACTAATGAGGTCTGATGGTTAATTAGAACAGAGAGTCATTAGAGTCTTGGATTCAAATTCGGCCCTGTTGCTAAGCTTCAATTTTTGGTTGATCCATAAAGATGCTCAAATGTTTTTCTTGAAGTTCGCTGTTTCAACGCAAATGATTCAAGCAGTGGTGCCAGAGTATCACATTGTAAGTGCATTCACCGCCCATCATGGCTTGTCTGTGGCAATTCCTGCTTCCAAAATGTGGCTGCCACTCTGTCTTTAACTGTGCTTGTGCCTCCCTCTTTTTAAAGCCTTCACATTGATTGGGTGCTGGCTGGCCTGGTTTGTAGCTGGGTGTGAAAGGTACCATTGCTCTGGAGCCTCAGGTCCTGCCTTGTCCGAGCTTTGCTGTACTGACTATGGGCACTCTCCCTGGCTTGGACCTGACACGAGCGGGTGGGTGAGGGCAGGCTCATGTGGCCTCGTGAGCCACGGGGGTTGACTAAGCTGATACAGCAGGTGCTGTCATATGCTCTCTCTTTCTTGCTGCAAATCATGATTAAGCGGATACAGCAGGTATCCTCATGTGTTCTTTTTCTCGCTGCAAATCATGACTAAGCGGATACAGCAGGTGCCGTCACATGCTCTCTCTTTCTCGCTGCAAATCATGACTAAGCGGATACAGCAGGTACCGTCATGTGCTCTCTTTCTCGCTGCAAATCATGACTAAGCAGATACAGTAGGTGCCGTCACGTGCTCTCTTTCTTGCTGCAAATCATGACTAAGCGGATACAGCAGGTGCCGTCATATGCTCTCTCTTTCTCGCTGCAAATCAATATGATCTGTGTCACCTGCATTGCATACTCAGAACACTGACTTTTCATCAGTTTTTTGAATACAAGTGTTGTCTTGTGCCCGATGACCTTTGTACTTACCGTTCCTTCTGCCCAGAATATTCATCAGTCTGATTGTGACTCATCGATCAGACCCCAGCTGTTTCCTGTTCTCAGAAGGCTTTCCCTGGCCTTCCAGTTTAGAGTAGGTCTCCTGCTATGTGTTGTTGTTGAGTCGCTCAGTTGTGTCTGACTCTTTTGCGACCCCATGGACTGTAGCCCGCCAGGCTCCTCTGTCCATGGAATTCTCCAGGCAAGAATACTGGTGGGGGGTTGCCATTTCCTTCTTCAGGGGGTCTTCCAGACCCAGGGATCAAACCCACATCTACACCAGCAGGCGGCTTCTTGATCACTAAATCACCAGGGAAGCCCCTGCTACAGACGCCTACAGAAGCTTACCTGGTACTCACCAGACTTGTCGGTACTTCACCATGTCTGGCCCATCCCCAGTGATGTAAGCATCATGAAGAGAAGAACCATTATCTGCTTTATTTCCTCTTTATCTCCATGAAAAGGAAAAAGGAAAGTGAAGTCGCTCAGTCATGTCCAACTCTTTGCGACTCCATGGACTGTAGCATACCAAGCTCCTCCGTCCATGGGAGTTTCCAAGCAAGGGTACTGGAGTGGGTTGCCATTTCCTTCTCCAGAGGATCTTCCTGACCCAGGGATCGAACCTGGGTCTCCAACATTGCAGGCAAACGCTTTAACATCTGAGCCACCAGGGAAGCCATATTCTCCATAATGCCTGGAATATAATGGGTGTTCAGTAAATAGTGAATGAATGAATAAGTAAATGAATTAACAAATGACCAATCAGATAAATGGGTTCTCCTGGTTTCTCTCTCCCAAGATGTATGTCGTATCAATGATGGGGATTTTTCTTTGATCAAGAATATGCGAGGAGTTTTTGCTTTTCAACTAGAAAGTTCAAATGCCTGAGCAGGGAAATCCATTAGCCAATTGATATAGTCCTTGTGCCAGCAACATTTTGAGAGAGGCTAGGAGAAATCAGCTATTAGTGTTGAATAAAATTGGACAATGGTAGAAAGAGGTACAATGGGAAGCTTATGAAAGTTTTTTTACTTTAGACCTTACCTGTCTGGCACCAGTAGTTAAGTTTTTGGAGGAAATTTCCAAAACACAGGCCACACAATTCTACTCAAATGTAAATAATATTCTATAGCCATTAAAGAATTTGGGCTCTCAATAAAAGATCTGGGGTCATTCCCTGTTTGTATTACCCTAGTCACATGTTCTCTGTTCATTGAATTCAGTGGTCAAAGGTTGACTTTGTTGAGTTCTTTCATTGGCCTAAAATTAATTTTTGTATTGGAATCCTTCCTTGCCCATAGATTGCAAAGTTGCAAACTACTAATAATCCCAGGTCTATGCTAAATTTCATTGGGTTCTGGTGCCATTCTTGTTCTGTGATTGGTTTGGAATGCCCTCACCCCCTCTGTGCAACAACTTTCCATTTATAGCTGAATGGTGACAGTGACATTTATCTCTCAGTTTAGTTCAGTTGCTCAGTCACGTCCAACTCTTTGCAACCCCATGGACTGCAGCATGCCAGGCTTCCCTAAAAGGTCCCAAACCAATGGCAGAATATCATGCCACGTTGTTGTTTTGTTCAGTAGCTCAGTCAAGTCTGACTCTTTCTGACTCCCTTTCACTGTCTCCCGGAGTTTACTCAAACTCATGTCCATTGAGTCAGTGATGCCATCCAACCATTCCATCCTCTGTCGCTCCCCTCTCCTACTGCCCTCAATCTTTCCCGGCATCAGGCTCTTTTCTAATGAATCCACTCTTCACATCAGATGGCCAAAATACTGGAGCTTCAGTGTCAGCATCAGTCCTTCCAATGAATATTCAGGGTTGATTTCCTTTTAGGAATGACTGGTTTGATCTCCTTGCTGTCCAAGGACTCTCAAGAGTCTTCTCCAGTATGACAGTTTGAAAACATCAATTCTTCAGTGCACAGCCTTCTTAATGGTCTAACCCTTCAAATCCATACATGACTACTGGAAAAACCATAGCTTTGACTATATGGACCTTTGTCAGCAAAGTGATATCTCTGCTTTTTAATATGCTAAGTTTGTCACAATTTTCCTTCCAAGGAGCAAGCATCTTTTAATTTCATGGTTGCAGTCACCATCCACAGTGATTTTGGAGCCCAAGAAAATAAAGTCTATCACTGTTTCCATTTTTTCCCCATCTATTTCCCATAAAGTGATGGGACAGGATGCCATCTTAGTTTTTTGAATGTTGAGTTTTAAGCCAGGTTTTTCACCTTCCTCTTTCAACTTCATCATCAAGAGGCTCTTTAGTTCCTCTTTGCTTTTTGCAACTAGGGTGGTGCCACCCTAATGCTACATGGCTTAGCACAAGTTGGTGGACTCTGAGCAACTTTTCTGGGTTTTACACTGTCTTTAAATTGAAGGGGCTGAAGTAGATGATCTCTGATTCCTTCTAACTCTGAACAGTTTATTATTCATTCTAACAACTGTAAGCAAAGCACGTACCAAGAGTATCATGTGGCCAGCCAAATGCCATGAAAGACTGGTAGAAAGAGAGGAAGGCAGATGACAGACCTCATAGTAACAAGTCTTTCAAATCCCAACAGTTTAGAAAGTAGAAGAAAAGGCCTAAAGGGTTCTCTCTTTCTAGTCATTGTTGTGGAGTCTGGTCAGGCAGTTTGAGGCCCTTCCTGGCATCTTAAACAAGCTAATGGACACTTCAGTAGCAAGGCTGAGGGTGCTCACCTTGGCTGTACCACGGCTAGTGGTCAACTACCACACTTGTGAACCTCAACTCACCAGAGTTCTAAAAAACATTCCTGAGAGGTATTTGTGCCCCCCAATACTTTTCCTTCTCACTAATGAGAATGTATCACCTGGTTATATTGTTCTGAATTTTATCCATTAGAAATTCTTTGGGTTAATGAAAATTTCTTCTTCAGAATGCAAACACCTCTCTGAAATTATCAACCATTAAACAAATATAATTTAATAGGACTGCATTTTTTAACACCTTGATGAAATCAGACTATTTGAATCGAAGATTGGGAGTTTTGATTGGGTGAAGAGAGTTCTTTCTTGGGAAGTGGGGAAGGCAGCTTAGGTGAGTCCCAGCCTGAAGGGAAGAGTTTTAAAGAGGAGGAGATATGAAATGAGTGAAGACAAATGGCAGTTACTTCAAAACTTTGATGTCAGTTCTAGAGCTGGTCCAGCCCCAGCTAGATGGGCTTGATGAATTGCTTAAGGAAAAGACTGCCCCACAGGAACTTACTGAGTCTAAAATGATGGTGCATGTGTACTAAATCACTTCAGTCATCTCTGACTCTCTGCGACCCCAGGTTCTCTGTCCATGGGATTCTCCAGGCAAGAATACTGGAGTGGGTTGCCATGCCCTCCTCCAGGGGATCTTCCCAACCCAGGGACTAAGCCTGCGACTCGGTCTCCTGCATTGGCAGGCAGGTTCTTTACCACTAGTGAAATCTGGGAAGCTGCCTGTAAACAGAAGCCACATAGGTGTTCAGAGAGTTCTTTTCCTCAGCAGTATAAAGAGCCCTTTCTAGCAAAAATAGATGTAATCTGCAGAAGTGTTAAAAAATCTACTTCCAACTGTAAAAATACTGAAATATCCAGGGCATAGCAAGCCAACTGTTCTGTCCTGTGACGTGTGTGATCTTGAAAAATAACGAAAATGGAATAAGTCATTGTAAAGATATTGCTCTAATGAACATAGTTCTCTTTGCCAGCCTTTCTTCCTGCTAGCAAATTATATTACTCCATCAACCTGGTAGAACATCAATAATGTCTTCAGAGAATAGCATGTAAGAGCAGAGATGCTCTATGGCAGGATTTTTTAAAACAATGTAATTTGGCATTTCTCAATTTTTTCATTTTGCACAGAGAAAATGGAAGACTATGATAAATATTTTCCACAAATGGCATCCTAAATGGGAGCACAGCTGGTAGCAACAGTATCCTGCTATTTCTTTGGATGTTGGATTCCCAGTTCTCTGTGTGAACCATGTTGGCAGATTCACTGGTTTTGTATTTTTTCAACAGTTTGTGATTTTTTTTTTCCAGTTAAGTGATCAATTTGGTTTCACCTGTAGGCACCTGGTGGCAAGAGGTAATGTCAGGCTGCTGGCACGCTTGTACTCAGTGGTATCAGATTTGGGGCTATTGAGATTACCTGGAGATATTTTAGGTGTACTATGAGAGGTTAACAAAGTACACAGAGCTAATCTAAGGCAAAACTTAGACTGGGGAGATTTAGTGAGGCAAAGATGCAGACTGAAAAGAAAACAGATTCAGGAAGCAGTTGCTGGGTTCTGAACTCAGCTTCTCCATTTATTGGCTGCACAGCTTAGTGACCAGCCAATGACGTGGGCAGAAGTGTTGCTCAGACACATTGAACCTATAAGGCTTCCTTCTACCTTCTGCCACGTGTGGGAAGGTTGCATTCAATGTTGTAGCCAGTTCTCAACCTCCCAAGTCATCTCCAGATTTTCTTGTGGATGTCCAGTTTCTCAGGTACCCAGGTGACATGGAGAGGTTGTCTCAGTCATTCTGTGGCTCATCCAGGCAAGCAGGTTATAGACTTCTGCTTTTCTGACTCTAAGTTCTAGCTATTTTTATTGTTGTTGCTTTGAGAATAAACACTTTTCAATCTGTTCTTTGCCTTTGGTCAATTTATCATGCCCTGAAGTGATAGCTTTTGGCAATTTTGTCCAGCTTCATACTTTTTTTGCAGAGGAGACTCTTGGATCCCATCATCATTACCAAGTTTACTTATATAAGGTTATTTTAGAATAAAGTGCTTCAACAGTGCCTGATAGGAAGCAAGGACTCTTAACTGTATTTGCTATCATTATTATTAGTGACAGAGACAACTCTATAGTTACATATCTAATACATATTCATAGTCATCTGTTGTAGAGTGTTGTTTTTTTTATTTTTTTGCATGAGAGCCTCTCTCCAGCCTCTTACTTCTAGAAACTCCATTACTATATAAACCAGCTGTCTGCAAACTTTCTCTAAAGGGCCAGGCAGTAAATATTTAGGCTTTGCAAGTCATACAGTCCAGTCACCTTCTCAGTTCTATTGAGTTAGCCTGAAAGTAGCCATAGACAATATATAAACGAATAAACGTGGATGTATGCCAACAAAACAGTGTACAGAAACATGCTGCAGGTGGGGTATGGCCTTCAGGCTATAGTTTGCTGACCCCTGCTATTGACTCACTGTCATAGATTTTACATCTTAGCAGTGGCATCTGCTCTGCTCCAACAGGCTATATTTTCTCTTGGAAATCACTGAAAAAGAGAACCTCTCTGTTTCTTGGCATACATTCCAGCTCCTCCCCACACCTGTGCTCTGGGAACCTAAGACTTCTTCAAGAGCTCAGGGTGCTCTTAAAGAGTGCCTGACATCTGTATGAGCTGATTTCAGTAAAAGTACCTGTCACTTCTGGAATATATGTCAACAACACTCTGTTGTTGGATATCGACACACTGTATTACAGATACAGACACACAACTTGGTTAGCCTTACTGATGGCAAGCTGTATTTCATCTTCTATGTAAAACTAGATTGTGCAACATTTTATTGTTAATTTTTATAAATCTTTTTCCTTCAAAACAAAGGAAAGGTGTGTATGTACATTTTAAAAACCACAATGTCCCCTTCTTCATTTAGTACTCAACCTTTTGAGATCATTAAATTCATTGTTATTATTGTTCAGTAGCTGTGTCTGACTCTTTGTGACTCAATGGTCTGCAGTAGGCCTGGCTTCCTTGTCCTTCACTATCTCCTGGAGTTTGCTCAAACTCGTGCCTATTGAGTCAGTGATGCCATCCAACCACCTCATCCTCTGCCGCCCCCTTCTCCTTTTGCCTTCAATCTTTCCCAGCATCGGGCTCTTTTTCCAATGAGTTGGCTCTTCTTCCCATCAGGTGGCCAAAGCACTGGAGCTTCAGCATCAGTCCTTGCAATGACTATTCAGTCCTTGCCTGATTTCCTTTAGGATTAACTAGTTTGGTATCCTTGCCATCCAAGAGACTCTCAAGTGTCTTCTCCAGCACCCCAATTCAAAAGCATCAATTCTTCAGCATTCAGCCTTCTTTATGGTCCCAGTCTCACAAATGTACATGACTACTGAAAAAACCATAGCTTTGACTATATGAATCTTTGTCAGTAAAGTGGTGTCTCTGCTTTTTAGTGTGCTGTCTAGGTTTGTCATAGCCTTTTTCCAAGAAGCAAGTGTCTTTTAATTTCATGGGTGCAGTCACAGTCCGCAGTGATTTTGGAGCCCAAGAAAATAAACTCTGCTACTGCTTGCATTGCTTCCCCAGCTATTTGCCATGAAGTGATGGGCAGTGGTGGTGGTTTAGTTGCCAAGTCATGTCCAACTCTTGTGACTCCATGGACTGTACAGCCTGCCAGGCTTTTCTGTCCATTGGATTCTCCAGGCGATCAGCCAGATGCCAATTATAATTAATCTAATTGTTCTTTACACAATAGTTTTGTACCTAGAAATTAAAACAGAACGTTAATTCAGTTATTTAAGACTATTAAATAATTATTAAATTAAATGCATATCATTAAATACATCAAAGGGTATATAAATTATGGATGAACTATTTAAAGAAATATATATATATACAAGTTCTTTCTGGACATAGAAGGATTTTAGAGTACTTGAATCCTGCTTTCTTTCCTACTGACATATATGATGTACTTACTATATTTTTTACTTTTACTGTATTTTTAACCTCCTAAAATTGTTTTGTTTGTATTTGTAGACTTGCCCATATAAGCATTCTTTTCAGTCCTTCTTGAACCTCTGACTTCCCATCTTCACTTACTTCCCTTCTACCAGAAGTATATAGGTTTAGAAATTCCTTTAGTTAAGATCCGTGGTGACAAATTCAGCTTTTCTTTGTCCAAAATGACTTTATTTCAACCTCATTCCTTTTTAAAAAAAAATTACACCTTAGTTGTTGTTTTTTGTGGGTTTTTTTTTTTTTTAAGCTTTAGGGTCACAGCAAAATTGAGTGGAACGTGGTGAGATTTTCCATATACTCCCTGTCCCACACATGCATCCCTCATTATCAACATTGCTCATCAGAATGGGACACTTGTGACAACTGAGAAACCCATAAGGACACATCACAGCCACCCAAAGCCCATGGTTTACACTGGGGTTCACTCTTGGTGCTGTACATTTTGTGTGTTTGGACAAATGTATATATATGTATATGGAAAATGTATATGACATTTTCCCATCATTATGGTGGTAGATAGAGTATTTCACTGCCCTGAAAGCCTCTGTGCTCTGCCTGTTCATCCCTCCTTCAGCTCTGAACTCCTCGGAACCACTGATCTTTTTATTGTCCCCATAGTTTTGCCTTTTCCAGAATGTCACACAGTTGGCATGTAGCCCTTTCCAGTTGCTGGCTTCTCAGTTTATACACTTAAGGTTCATTCCTCCATATCTTTTCATGGCTTGATAGGTCATTTCTTTTTAGCACTGGATAATATTCCATTGTCTGGATGTATCAGTAACTTAGTTTATTTATCTATTCACCTACTGAAGGACACTTCTGTTGCTTCCAACTTTGGGCAATCATGAACAAAGCTGCTATAAGTGTCCATGTGTAGGTTTTTGGTTTCAACTCCTTTGGGTAAATACCAAGGAGCACAATTCCTGGATACTGCGGTTTAGTCTGATTAGCATGTGTTGTTTTGTAAGAAACTGCCAAACTCTTCCAAAGTGGCTGTCCCATTTTGCATTCCCGCTAGTGATGAATGAAAGCTGCTGTTCTACCTCCTCACCAGCCCTTAGTGTTGCCAGTGTTCTGGGTGTTGGCTGTTTAACAGACGTATACCCATATGTCATTGTTATTTTAGTTTGCATTTCCTTGATGACATATAATATGGAGCACATTTTCATAATCATTAATTGCCACCTTTGTATCCTCTTTGGTAAGACGTCTGTTCAGGTTTTTGACCCATTTTTTTTAAATGGGGTTTTTGCTTGGGTTTTCAGAGTACTTTGTATGTTTAGGATAACAAGCCTTTATGAGAAGTGCCTTTTGCAAATATTTTCTTCCAGTCTGGTTTATCTTCCCATTCTCTTGACATTGTCTTTTACATAGCAGAAGTTTTTTTATTTTAATGAAGTCCAGCTTATCAATTATTTCTTTGACTTCCCTGGTGGCTCAGATGTTAAAAGCATCTGCCTACAATGTGGAAGACCCAGGTTCAATCCCTGGATCAGGAAGAGCCCCTGGAGAAGGGAATGGCAACCCACTCCAGTACTCTTGCCTGGAAAATCCCATGGACGGAGGAGCCTGGTAGGCTACAGTCCATGGGGTCGCAAAGAGTCGGACACAACTGAGCGACTTCACTTTCACTTTCATTGTGTCCTTGATGTATCTAAAAGCCACCACCAGACCAAGATTGGTTTTGAGTTCTTTTTTGTGATGGGTGTTAAGATCTGTGTCTTTTTGTTTTTGTTTTGCATATGGATTGCCAGTTGTTCTGGGATCATTTCTTGAGGGGGTAAAAAAAGAATACTGTCTTTGCTCCATGGTACTGCATTTGCTTTTTGGTCAAAGATCAGTTGACTGTGTTTATGTGGGTCTTTCTGAGCTCTCTATTCTGTTCCATTGATCTGCTGGGTTGGGCAAAAAGTTCACTGACCAACCCAGTATTTTGTCTTTTCTTTCTCAAATACAATACCACACTGCCTTGATTACTGTAGCTTTTACAGTAAGTCTTGAATTTGGGTAGTGTCAGTCCTCCAACTTTGTTCTGTTTCAGTATTGTGCTGGCTATTCTGAATCTTTTGCCTCTCCATATAAACTTTAGAATGGGTTTGCTGACATCCACAAAATAAGTTGCTAGAATTTTGTTTGGGATTGCACTGAATCTATAGATCAAAATGGGAAGAACTGACATTTTGACAACACTGACTGTCCCTGTCAGTGAACATGGAATATCTTTCCACTTATTCTGATTTTGTTCATCAGAGTTTTCCAATTTTTCTTATACAGATTTTCTATATGTCTAATGTCTCATTCTTAAAGTTCTGTTAAGTTGTAATCAATTCACTCACCATACAACTTACCCAACCCATTTAAAGGTACAAGTTAGTGGTTTTTTTAAATTATGTTCAAAGATATGACACCATGCCTACAGTCAATTCTAGAACATTTTCATCACCTCTAGAAGTATACCTTTCAGCTATCCATCTTGATTCTTGAGAAAGATATTTCTGAAGGTACAGAATACTGGTCTAGGAATCACTTTTCCTAGGCACATTGAAGGTATCATTCTACAGGCTTCCACTGTCAGCCTTACTGCATCTCTTTTGAATGTAATCTGTCTCCCATGATTGGCCAAAGGGGAGGCTTTCCTATTAGACCCCTCCACACTGGGTAGACCCTAAGCTTGCTCTTCTGCCCCACAAGCTCCCAACAGCAGATGAAGCCAGAGGTTTCTGCACACCAGTGGAGCAGCCATCTCACCACTCTCCTTACTTCTCAAGGGTACCTCTTCATTTAGATTTTGGCCTGATGGTTCTTTACTATCTTGCCAGCACATCCTTACTTTAAAAAATATTTTACCTGCCGCCTTACATTGTTTTCAGTGAGATAATCAATATGGCTACTAAACTTGCCATATTACCAGTAAAACAGCATCAGAACAATATTCATAAATCTGAACTAACAGGCTCAAATAAAATCTAATTTATGAAAACAAGATTTCTACTCAAGGGCTTCTTCTTGGGAACTGATCTCTGAGTGATATGAGATCTGTGTATTCAGATACTAAGGGGATTTAGAGAGCACATTTAGAACTTCGATGGTGAGTTTTGTTGCCCATGTAAGTGAATAAATAGAGCTTATACAGGACAAGTGGAACTTTTCTAATGAAAATCTCATTGCCATTTTTTCCCAAGGACTTAATGACTAAATTATAGTCACAGTATAATTCATCATGCTGGCTGGCCCATGGCATCTCCCCACTGTTAGCCACGCTGCCAGTAGACCAGACAGCACATAAGCAGGTCTGGCAAGAGGATGAGGAAATTTGTGCACAAATCCAGGGTTAAATTAAACTAATTAAACACACCTAGTTGAAAGTTACAAGCATGGGCAATGTCTTCTCTGTACATTTTTCTTTAAAAAATTTTTTTAAATAAAATTTTTTTAAATTTTACTTTACTGTATTGGTTTTAAAGAAAGCTAAAACTCAAACTTTTAGGTTCAAAATTGGGCATTTAACTCTATCTACATCATAAGCCTTTCCTTAAAGAGGCAGCTTCTGACTACTTAACCAGTGTCTTCCCAGCCTCTCCCAGCCCCACCAGGCTTCTCTTTGCTATACATTCTTTTCTTTCTTTGGTTTTGTTTCCCAATGTTAGGATCTTTTTTTTTTAAACAATAACAAAAATGCATCATATTACAAGTAAAGCTACTCTATTCCTGAATTGTAGCCCTTTGAGGGGGGCCCTGGGTCACAAATGAAAGCCAAGGGTGTTTATTAGTGCTCCTTCTCTTCTTTGCTGAGCCCTGAACTCCAAATTCTGTGTCTCCCTACCTTTGAGTAATGCTCAAAATTCTCCAAGCCAGGCTTCAGCAATACGTGAACCATAAACTTCCTGATGTTCAAGCTGGTTTTAGAAAAGGCAGAGGAACAAGAGATCAAATCAACTTTCCCTGGATCATCGAAAAAGCAAGAGAGTTCCAGAAAACCATCTACTTCTGCTTTAATGACTATGCCAAAGCCTTTGACTGTGTGGATCACAATAAACTGTGGAAAATTCTGAAAGGGACAGGAATACCAGACCACCTGACCTGCCTCTTGAGAAACCTGTATGCAGGTCAGGAAGCAACAGTTAGAACAGTTAGAACAACAGACTGGTTCCAAATTGGGAAAAGAGTATGTTGAGGCTGTATATTGTCACCCTGCTTATTTAACTTCTATGCAGAGTACATCATGAGAAACACTGGGCTGGAAGAAACACAAGCTGGAATCAAGATTGCTGGGAGAAATATCAATAACCTCAGATATGCAGATGACACCACCCTTATGGCAGAAAGTGAAGAGGAACTAAAAAGCCTCTTGATGAAAGTGAAAGAGGAGAGTGAAAAAGTTGGCTTAAAGCTCAACATTCAGAAAACGAAGATCATGGCATCTGGTCCCATCACTTCATGGGAAATAGATGGGGAAACAGTGGAAACAGTGTCAGACTTTATTTTTGGGGGCTCCAAAGTCACTGCAGATGGTGATTTTAGCCATGAAATTAAAAGACGCTTACTCCTTGGAAGAAAAGTTATGACCAACCTAGATAGCATATTCAAAAGCAGAGACATTACTTTGCCGACTAAGGTCCATTTAGTCAAGGCTATGGTTTTTCCTGTAGTCATGTACAGATGTGAGAGTTGGACTGTGAAGAAGGCTGAGTGCCGAAGAATTGATGCTTTTGAACTGTGGTGTTGGAGAAGACTCCTGAGAGTCCCTTGGACTGCAAGGAGATCCAACCAGTCCATTCTGAAGGAGATCAGCCCTGGGATTTCTTTGGAAGGAAATGATGCTAAAGCTGAAACTCCAGTACTTTGGCCACCTCATGCGAAGAGTTGACTCATTGGAAAAGACTTTGATGCTGGTAGGGATTGAGGGCAGGAGGAGAAGGGGACGACAGAGGATGAGATGGCTGGATGGCATCACTGACTCGATGGACATGAATCTGAGTGAACTCCGGGAGTTGGTGATGGACAGGGAGGCCTGGCGTGCTGCGATTCATGGGGTCGCAAAGAGCTGGACACGAATGAACTGACTGACTGACTGACTGATACCTTTGAGACTGCCAAAACTCCTGTTCAGCTCTTTAGCCTAGCTGCCTCTCCTTTGAAATCAACAAAGGGAAAAGTAGCAACAAAGGACTACCTACTTGAGATTGTATTCTTTCTGCCACTTGAATCATTCAGACTCCAGTCCCTCAGTCATTCTTCAACACCTTCAAACAGTTTTATAAATATTTTGTCTAACGTTTCTTGTTAGCATGGAGTTTGGTCTGAAAAAAACTAACCCATCATTTCTGGAAGGAGAAATTATGCTGAAGAGATTTACATCAAATCACAGTCATAACATCATTTTATCCATGCGTATTTCAGTTTGTATCTCTGAAAAATGTGGGCATGTCCTTACAATGCCATTGCATGTTCCGATTTCCTAGATTGACTCAGAAACATCTTTTTATAGTTATTTTGAGTTAAAATGAAAAAGGTCTACAAATTACCTTTGACTGTTGTATCTCTTTAATCTAGAGTCTTCTCCTTCTCTGCCACCTTTTTCTTTACATGCCATGGACCTGCTGAAGATCCTGGGTGACGATGGTTCTGTAAAACTTCCCATATTTTGAATTTAGCTGGTTGCTTTTATTTGTTCCTCTACCAATTGTTTTTCCTGTGAAATGGAATTTTATGGGCTTGATTAAATTTTTTTTTTTTTTTTTGTCAAAGATCCTTTATAGGTGGTACAAAATCTTACTGTGTCAGCTCAGACAGCAGGTAATGTCTGGCTGTCCCATGTTAGTGATGCTAAGATTGATGACTGGGTTCAGATGGTAACAACCTTACACACTGTAAAATTTTCCATCATTCTTTGATCTACTGGTTTCATCTAGTGATACACTTTCCATGGATTAGTTATTTCTTCAAGAGTTGCAAAATGCTGATTTTTCTAATTCAATTATTAGAATTAGATTTCACATTTATCAGCTAAAATTCATACTAATACATTATAGCTACTTGATTACACTAAAATAGTTTATATAGTTAAGGTCGTATTTTAAATCCAGTAATGCATTTTATATCAGTTCTAAAAAAAAAAAAGTCCTAACAATAAGTGGTTTTTGCTGTCATACAAATGTTAGAACTGCTACCTGTAGTGAAGAAATGTGACTTGTAATTGCATCACATGGGAAAACTTCAGCAAGACCAACAACATAGGTCCTGCCATCAGGTGTGTTTTTCTCTATCCCCTTTTAATTTGAGACATTCCAGTTCTCTGACCCAAAGCCTTCTGGGAGAATATGGCAGCAAGATCTTGGTGCTTATAGGTCTTAGTTAAACTAGCATGTGCTGCTGCTTTTCTCTTGCTTGTTTAAACACCTTCCTTCCTATACACTTCTTCACCACAGAAACACCAAGGGCACTTTTTCCTTTCTGGGCCCAGCATCCTGGACCATGATTGCTAGCACTATACCCATGAAAAGAAAATTCATAATACCAAACAGGCAGAATGCCTGGCTGAATGAAAGTTTTGTTTTTATACAGTCTGCTTGTGTTTTTGTGGCAGCATTTTGATTTCTGAATCGTGGAGTCAACTCTGCCTGCCAGACCTCAGCAGGTCTCCAGGCCCTATCCAGTCAGCTGCAGAACATCTTTTACTTCAGATCCTTCTCTTCTGTTCTCACCACCACCATCCTGCCTCAGGTCTCTCTGCCTCTAGAGTCTCACCTTCCCACTCAAACTCCTGTTTTAGTCCTTGGGCATCCTTCATTCCTTCTCTGGTTCAGGCCCTCAGCCTGGCCTTGATTCTGTGATTGAAGACCTCTTGCAGGCCTCCTCCCTCCTCATCACTGTCACATGCGGAAAGCTGATGAAAGCCGTGCCTTGGGTAGAGAACTTCTCCCGGCAGGAGTGAGCTTCACCAGTTTTCCCTGGAGTGCTATTCCGGCAAGTAATCATGATGCTTATTCCATATGTCAGCTGGGAGGCCTCCAGAAACAACCCAGGCACATGCATAGCACCCCTGCCAGAGCTGCAAGGCTGCTCCGTAAATACTTATGTGGAAGTCCCCCTCCCAGACACTTCCTTATCCTCTCCTGATTAAACTCCAGTTCGTTTTTTAATATCTTTAAGCAACCAGAGCAGGTACCTGTCATGGAGTAATTATATGCACCACTTTCTCTGCAACCATAGAACCCAAGATTTTCTTTGCTTCTGCTAACTGACATGACAGACATCCACTGAATAGAATGATTATTAGTATGAAATTACTTTTTGGCCTTTAAATTTAATTATGTCACATTCATAGCAATAAAATAAAGTTCCAAATCCAGGTGTGCTTTTCAAGGAAAGCGTCCAAGGCAATTAAGTACAGGGCAATGGCGTCCTATACTTAAGCCTTTCGTCCGGGGATCTTAAAATCTTTTCCACACAAGTAGATAATGATGTTCGTTTTGTAAGAGGGAGAGGTGACGTGACTGACCTCTTGGCAGGCTCAGTAGATGAAGGAAAAGCCAGGACCCAGGTGTCATGTTTGTTTCCCTCCGTCCCCTCCCTTTTTAGTTCTTTAAAAGAAACATAGCCAACATTCTATTAATTTAAACACCTCCCTCTCTTGGGTACTGCTTTCCATTTCTTTAAGAGCCTGAATGAACAAAGTTTCTATATCACATTTCACGTGGGCAAGAGCTGAGGTTCAGGGCTAGGGAATGGTGTGCAGATAGTATACTAATTGGAGAATATATGTCTCTCTTGATAAATCCACCTCACAGTAGAGCCTAAATGTGGGTTCTATGACGTGTTCATAAATGAAATGCAGAACAGTGCTTGGCACATGGAAAGCCCTGTGTAAGTCATGACTTCTAGGATTACCTTTTGGAGGCCTACAGGCAAGTACCTGTGGTCTCTGGCCAGGCAGCATCTGGAATGCACCTTCACTCACACCACTCAACAGCAAGAATGCATTTCCACTCCCCGCTCACCACCAAGACAAGCCTTCCCAGATCCCAGGGAGCCCCACTGAAGTGCCCTGTTCCCCTCCTCCAGGAAACCTTCCCTGATCCCACCAACCATCATAACTCTCCTCTTTGTAACTCCTGTGTCATTTTCTCAGTTCATTCCACACACTTGAACTGACCATTGCTGTGTACTAAGTCATGCTCTATCCTGTGATATTTTGAAACTGTTGTATGAATGTCTGTCTTGTGTCTAATGGGATTATGAGCCTCGAGGGAAAAGATCACATATATACAGTGTACTCTCTCCTCCAGCCCTAGAATCGATCTTAGTCATACAGCAGGAGCCCAGGAGACTCTCAGGATAGACGATGGAGGAGGAAGAAGAGGCCGAACTGTTCACATTTTGTTGAATCTAATATAGTAAGTTCTTGTTGAGTCAAGGTGAAATAACACTGGGTCTGAAACATAGTCCTGGGTTTTCATTCTTCAGTCCACTGCAACACTCTGTTCTATTCCACTGTGGGTGAAAGAGGTCAAGTATGTGTGGAGTTCTTACACGCAGGACACAGTGGCCAACACAGATGGGGTGTCTGAATCCAAAGCTCTGGATCCAGTGATGATGGAATGAATACACAGGGGCAGTGAGAAAGGTGGGCTGCAATGAAGGATAGACTCTGCAGCTGAGACTCAGAGGACTCTGTGGTGAAAAGGAGGGTTGTGGGCATATCACTGATTTACTTAACCATTATATACTGAGAGGCGAGCTTCTGGTCCAAGGCTTCCTGGGTGCTGGAGCTTCTCTTAGCGTTTAGTAGAGAGGCATTCCAGTCCCATCTCTTTCCCCGAATGCAGAAGGCATTCCAGGGAGCAGGAGACCAGCAGTGAGCTTCCTCCCTCAGCATCGCGTTCCCAAGGCTGCAAAGCTGATTCTGCTTAGTGGCTCGTTGACAGTCACAGCCAGCATTTGCTCCCACTTTTGTATTCTCCTGATGAAATGCTGACTGCATGGGTGAGAGCTACTCACACTGCTTGCCATTTTTTTTCTTCCAGGATTTTTTACCCAGGAAACCATCCCGTCAGAGGTGTGCAGATAATGAAAGTTGGCAAACTGCAGTTACACCAAGGCATGTTTCCCCAAGCCATGAAGAATCTGAGGCTGGTGAGTGTACCAAAATCACATGCAGTTCTTTCTGCCTGTTGATAGAAATCACAAGGAAGGGGCCTACCAACTCTATACCAGTGTGCAGACACATGCATTAATACACACACATGCCCATAAATGTTAAAAAAAAAATCACTGGAGTGTTTGCCAATTTCTATGACAGTGGGTATGAACATTTCCCCTGTCACTGAGTTTAAACTACTAATGTCAAATCAACCAGTTCACAAAACTCAGAAAAAGTAACAATTAACTCTTACTAACTGGTGCAAACTGACCTCAGACACCCCTGTACCCATCTGTCTCCATGCCTCCCTGCCCTCAGCCCACAGAACAGAGTCTAAATCTGCAGACCCTTGACCACCTGTCTGAGGACCACCTTCACAGCCTCCTCACCTCCAGCCTCCCTTCCCACCTCCACACACACACACACACATTACAGACAGTGTACACGGAGACACTCACCAGTGCCCAAGGCATGCTCACACTTAGGTCCTTTCAAAGCTGTTTCCTCAGCCTTAAATGCCTTTTCCCCAAACCCCTGGGCTTGGTATAACTCTCCTGACCCTTTAAAGCCCACTGGAATGCTGTCTTCTCCCTGACCTTCTGCAGTCTGCTCATTCTGTCAGCTGAGCCCTCACCACACAGCAGCACAAATACCTGATGCCGCTCCCCTCAGGAGACTGCAAGGTCTCTGTGTGTCTATTTTGAAACCAGCTCAGCATCAAGCGAAGAACCTGGGACTCAGGAAGTATTCACTGTTGGAAAAAGAAGGGAGAGGTCAGTACAATCCTTGCAATAAGTGCAAAGAGACCAAGGGGGAGAACTGGGTTCATGTTGGGATGTGATGTAAAGGATGACACCTGTGCTTACCCTCTCTAGGCGCCTCCACTGCCACCAAGGCCCAGGGCTCTATGCTGTCCTGACCTCTCCACTCTGGCAGAGCTTCCAAAAGCAGAGCTCATATGCACCTCTGGTTGAGGCACTGGACTGGTGGCTTGTACGGAGAACTGGTGTGTGGGGCTTCAGGGACAGCACCTTCCCAAGGTCCTCTGGGCCATGATGCCCTTGTCTGCAGAAGAGTGGAGAGACTCAGGCCCTGAAATGGGATCTCTCAGGGAGTGTCTAGGGGCTGGTTGTCCACATTTAGATGAGAAAAATAACAAATGCCTAAGGGATACTTTCCATATCATCATGTTATCCTGCCGCTGGCCTTACAAATAGCTGAGAAAGACAAAGGAGAAAAAGGAAAGATACCCAACTGAATGCAGAGTTCCAGAGAAGACCAAGGAGAAAGCCTTCATAAGTGAACAAACCAAAGAAATAGAGGGAAAGACTGGAGATCTCGTCAAGAAAATTAGAGACACCAAGGGAATATTTCATGCAAAGACAGGCACAATAAAGGAAAGAAATGGCAAGGACCAAACAGAAGAGATTAAGAAGAGGTGGCAAGAATACATAGAAGAACTATACAAAAAAGATCTTAATGACAGATAACCATGATGGTGTGATCACTCACCTAGAGCCAGACATCCTGAAGTGAGAAGTCAATCAGGCCTTAGGAAGCACTACTACAAACAAAGGCATTGGAGATGATAGAATTCCAGCTGAGCTATTCAAATCCTAAATGATGATGCTGTTCACGTGCCTCACTCAATATGGCAGGAAATTTGGAAAACTCAGCAGTGGCCACAGGACTGGAAAAGGTCAGTTTTCATTCCAATCCCAAAAAAGGGCAATACCAGAGAATGTTCAAATTACACACACTATCAAGGTAACACTCAAAATTCTCCAAGCCAGGCTTCAACAGTACATGAACCGAGAACTTCCAGATGTTCAAGTTGGATTCAGAAAAGGCAGAGGAACCACAGAGCAAATTGCCAACATCCCTTGCGTCATGGAAAAATCAAGGAAATTCCCAAAAAACATCTACTTCTGCCTCACTGACTATACCAAAGCCTTTGACTGTGTGGATCACTACAAACTGTGGAAGATTCTTAAAAGAGATGGGAATAGCAGACCACCTTACCTGCCTCCTAAGAAATCTGTATGCAGGACAAGAAGCAACAGTTAGAACTGGACACAAAACAATGGACTGTTCCAAACTGGGAAAGGAGTATGACAAGGCTGTACATTGTCACGCTGTTGGTTTAACTTCTGTGCAGAGTACATCATGTGAAATGGTGGGCTGGATAAATCACAAGCCGGAATCAAGACTGCCAGGAGAAAAATCAATAACCTCAGATATGCACCACCACCCTAATGGCAGAAATCGAAGAGGAACTAAAGAGCTTCTTGATGAAGGTGAAAAAGGAGAGTGAAAAACCTGGTTTAAATCTCAACATTCAAAAAATGAAGATCATGGCATTCGGTCCCATCACTTCATGGCAAATAGATGGGGAAAAAATGAAAACAGTGACAGACTTCATTTTCTTGGGTTCTAAAGTCACTACAGATGGTAACTGCAGCCGTGAAATTAAAAGACACTTGCTCTTTGGAAGAAAAGTTATGACAAACCTAGACAGCATATTAAAAAGCAGAGATATCACTTTGCCAGCAAACGTCTGTATAGTCAAACTATGGTTTTTCCAGTAGTTATGTTTGGATGTGAGAGTTAGACCATAAAGAAGGCTGAGTGCCTAAGAATTGATGCTTTCAAACTATGGTGCTGGAGAAGACTCTTGAGGGTCCCTTGGACAGTAAGGAAATCAAACCAGTCAATCCTAAAGGAAATCAGTCCTGAATATTCACTGGAAGGATGATGCTGAAGCTGAAACTCCAATCCTTTGGCCACCTGATGGGAAGAGCAGACTCACTGGAAAAGACCATGATGCTGGGAAAGATTGAGGGCAGGAGGAGAAGAGGGTGACAGAGGATGAGATGGTTGGATGGCAGCACTGACTCAGCGGACATAAGTTTGGGCAAACCCAAGAAGACAGAGAAGGACAGGGAAGCTGGTCATGCTGCAGTTCACTGCAGACACAACTTAGCGACTGAGCAATAAGAACAAAGGGATACTCAAAAGTGACATTCCCTTATGCTGGTTTTTGTTGAATACCAGCCCTGTTGTCTTTTCCTGATCTCCAAGTGACATCAACAGGAAGAATCCTAGGATTCCTGAAGGCAAGCATCACTTCCTATTTCATTCACCTGGTCTGACATCTTTACCCAGACTGACAGAAGAACACTGGAAGGTTCCTGCAGTTTCAGAAGAACTCTCCTTTTCCGCTCTGGTGAATGGTGGTCAGCCAGTCAAATCAGCTGGGCAGAAAATGCTTATTGAGGGTCTACCATATGAATGATCTCCCACAAAAACTTTCTGGAGGAAATTTTCCAAGTGTATGATGTGACCTAACCAAGGGTCACCTCCAAGTAGGTGTTTTACAGATAATCAAATTAATCCTTTATGTCTCATGGGACTAGAGAGTATTAATCCTGCTCATGCATACATGAATGCTCTGGTCCTCATGACGGCCATCTGAGGCCAGTGGGCCAGGCATTCTCATGGCCATTTGAAAACCAAAGGAGCTAAGGCTTAGAGTCCCACTGAGGCACAGCCAGGTCTAGTTTGTCCAGTTTAACCTAACACATATGGACCTGTGCTGGCCATTTACTAGCAGAGTAAGATTCTGTTCACCCAATTCCAGCATGCAGTAGGGGTTTTCCCCCATCAACAAACATCTCTCAGACACCAGCTGGGTGTCGTACAAGCCAACTCAACTCTGACACTATCTACCTGGAGGTGGCATCAGATTCCACAGCCCACAAGAGCCTCTTCCACTTCAGATGCCAGTCACAAGCCCGGGTTGTCATACAGGCTTCAGACTGACTGGCTACAGCTTGAGGGTTCCAAGAATCCCACCATGGCCTTGATTAGTTTGCCAGAGCAGCTCATAGGACTCCAAGAAACATTTTACTTACTAGATCACCCATTTATTATAAAAGGCTGTATACATCAGGAGCAGCCAGATGAAAGGGATGCATACAGGGCAGGGCACTGGAAAAGGGCATGGAGGTGCCAGGCCCCTTCCGAGTATACCACTTTCCTCAATTCTCCATGTGTTCACCAACCCGGAAGCTCTCACATTCTATCCTTTAGGGTTTTTATGAAGACTTCATTAGAGACTCATGATTGATTAAATCATTGGTCACTAGTGACTGATTCAACCTCCAGCTCCTCTTCCCTCAGAGATCAGGGGTTGGACTGAAAGTTCCAACCTTCTAATTACATGGTTATCCTAGCAACCAGCCCCCACATTTTAGGTGCTTCTAAAAGTCATCTTATTAAAATAACAAGAGACACCCTGATCATTTTCCTCACTTAGGAAATTCCAAGGGTTTTAGGAGCTCGGTACCAGAAACAGGGATGAAGACCAAGTGTATATTTCTTATTATATATCACAGTGTCACACAGAGAGATGGCCGACACACATCCATCTTTTTGCAAGTTCACAGGACCTGAGTCTAGAAGCAGGTCAGTTTCATTCTGCAGAAAGACTCTCCTCCTGAGGTTTCTCAGGGCTCAGGTGACCCAGAGAAAGGAAAAGAAAGATATATATATATATATACTTGCCTTTTAAAATTTAGGTTCGTGGACTTCCCTGGTGCACAGTGGATAAGAATCTGCCTGCCAACACAGGGGACACAGGTTTGATCCCTGATCTGGGAAGATCTCACATGCTCCAGAACAAAGCAGCCCATGCACCACAACTTCTGAGCCTCTGCTCTAAGGCCCATAAGCCACAGTTACTTAACCTGTGAGATGCAACTATTGAAGGCTGTGAGCCTAGGGACTGCTCGCTAACAGGAGAGGCCACTGTGATAAGCCTGAGCAGTGCAACGAAGAGTAGCCCCCACTCTCTGCAAGAGAGAGCCCTTGCACAGCAATGAAGACCCAGTGCAACCAAAATAAATAAACATTTTTAAAAAATAAACTGATGTTCTTTTTAGACTGGCACCCCTAGATATTCTTTCTTAGAAACTCTAGAAATAATAGGACGGAAGAAAGAGTTTGAATAACGGTTCCAAAGGCTGAGTTTGGAACAAAAATAAGAAAAGCTTCAGAAACAAAAATGCGTTACAGATTCAATTAGGCCCAGCCTCCTCCAGGAAAGGAATCCATTTAGCCCAGCTCTGATTTGGTTTAGGCCCCCATCTCCACTGGGCTCAGCTGAAATTCTTGTGATTGCTGCCACAGGACAGCCCTGGGGTCCCCTCACAGTACCTCCCTCCTGCTTTGTCCTGTCTCTAATCTACTTTCATTTCTTTCCATTTATTTCTAAGAAGAATTTTGTTAGGACTAATTTGACTTCTTAGACCTTAAGGGCAACCGTCCTCATCTGGGCTGTCTTATCAGGGAGCCTGCTTCTGTTCTGTGAGCTCTGCACACTGCCAACTCCCTCACCCTGGCTAGACTAGCTGCTTTGTCAGCAGTGCCTTGTTAACTGAACTCAGAAGGAAAAAGTCAGACTTCACCCCCCTCAATAGCCACTTTTATTGAGATGTAAATTACACTGTAATGCTTTTTCTCTTCTCATTTCGTATGTTGAAGCATCTTGAGGATCTTTTAAGCTTTTCCTGGACCTGAATAGGGAGCCCAGGCTCAGTCCCACACAGAGCTCCTCTCACACCCACACAGTTAGGAGCTATTTCAGCACATTCAAGGAAAGCTCCAAGCACAAGCTGGTGTGTGTCTACTCCAGACTGCACCCTGATTTCAAGTCCTCCCCCTTAAATGGATGATTTAGAGCCTGCACATCTATTGTTCCCGTTTCTTAATCTGCTACAATGATTCTTAACCTCTCTGGTCGTTTTCTTATTTATGAATTGTGTGAGAACCACTGACTCATCAGAGATAATGTACACACATAGAACATTATATATATGTGTGTGTGTGTGTGTGTGTGTGTGTGTGTGTGTATATATATATATATATATATATATATATATATATATATATATATATATATATGGTGGGGAAAGGGGATATAGGGACCACCTGAAGACTCTCCATGGACTTTCTCTAGGCTAGCAGTCTCTAGGTTAAAAAAATCTCTCCTCTAAGTGTGTATCATCACACATGTAGACAGATGGAAAGGACATGGGGAGGACAAGAAGGTGTGCAGAGATGAGGTGCCATAGCCAGTGACGCCTTCAAAGAGGAGTCTGACAGTCTCTGACTCTGGTGCTTATGACAGGCCCCTACTAACCTGAAACAGGAAACAGTAGTTTCAAGAGTACGTCTCTCAACCAAGAAAGGAGAAGATAAGAGAATGATCCTAAAATGAGAGCATAGTGATTAAGTTGCATTTAAGGAAACAAATAGAAATTTACCTATCAGAAAGTGTAATCCCAGCAGTGACAAGCAGCCAAGTGAGGAACCTGGACGTGTACCTCTACCAGGCAGTAACAAGGTATCATCCACCATACTCCTGTTGAAGCAATGGTGGAGAAAGCCAGCTAAAACAGAAAGTTGACATAAAATTCAAAATCTCAGTGTCATACTCACAATGTCCAGGTTTCAGTTGAAAATCACTCACCATAAGAAAGATGAAGATTATAATCTTGATTGAAAAAAAAGACAATCAATAGATGCCAACTCAAAGATAATAGATTTTAGACTTATCTGACAAAGATTTTAAAACCCATGATAAATATGCTTAAATAGTAATTACAAACATCCTCAAAACAAATGAAAAAATAGAATACTGCAGCAAAGAAATTAACACAGAAGAAGCAAACAGAAATTTAAAAGCTGATAAATACAACTGCCAAAATATACAGACTGGAGCTTAACAACAGAACAGAAAGAAGAATGAATTAATGAACTTGAAGACAGAGCAATATAAGCTGTCCAATCAAAAAAAACAGAGATAAAATGACTAAGAAATTCAGCAAAGCAGGAGGATATAAATTAACATACAAAAGTCAGCAGTGTTTAATTACACTTAGAGGGAACAATGCCGAAAGAAACTTAAGAAAACAGTTCTACTTGTAATTGCATCTAACCACTTCAGCATTCTTGCCTTGAGAACTACATGAACAGTATGAAAGGCAAAAAGATATGACACTGAAAGATGAACCCCCAGGTCAATAGGTGTTCCACATGCAACTGGAGAAGAGCAGAGAAATAGCTCCAGAAGGAATGAAGAGGCTGAGCAAAAGCAGAAATGACGCCCAGCTGTGGATGTGTCTGGTGGAGAAAGTAAACTCAGATGCTGTAAAGAATAATATTGCATACAAATCTGGAATGTTAGGTCCACGAGTCAAAGTAAATTGAAAGTGGTCAAACAGGAGATGGGAAGGGTGAACATGGACATTTCAGGAATCAGTGAACTGAAATGGATGGAAATGGGTTAATTTAATTCAGGTGACCATTATATCTACTACTGTGGGCAAGAATCTCTTAGAAGAAATGGAGTGGCCCTCACAGTCAACAAGAGAGTCCAAAATGCAGTACTTGGGTGCAATCTCAAAAACATCCAAATGATCTCAGTTCATTTCCAAGGCAGCCCATTCAACATCAAGGTAATCCAAGTCTATGCCCCAACCAGTAATGCTGAAGAAGCTGAAGTTGAACAGTTCTATGAAGACTTACCAGACCTTCCAGAACACCAAAAAAAGATGTCGTTTTCATCATAGGGGATTGGAATGCAAAAGTAGGAAAGCAAGAGATACCTAGAGTAACAGCCAAGTTTGGCCTTGGAGTACAAAATGAAGCAGGGCAAAGGCTAACAGAGTTTTACCAAGAGAAGGCACTGGTCATAGCAAACACCTTTTTCCAGCGACACAAGAGATGACTCTACACATGGACATCACCAGATGATCAACACCAAAAACAGATTGATTACATTCTTTGCAGCTGAAGATGGAAAAGCTCTATACAGTCAGCAAAAACAAGACCTGGAGCTGACTGTGGCTCAGATCATGAACTCCTTATTTCAAAATTCAGACTTAAATTTAAGGAAGTAGGTAAAACCACTAGGCCATTCAGGTGTAACATAAATCAAATCCCTTATGATTATCCAGTGGAAGTGACAAATAGATTCAAGGAACTAGATCTGATAGAGTGCCTGAAGAACTATGTATGGAGGTTTCTAACACTGTACAGGAGGTGGTAATCAAAACCACTGCCAAGAAAAAGAAATGCAAGAAGGTAAAATGGTTGTCTGAGGAGACCTTACAAATAGCTGAGAAAAGAAGAGAAGCAAAAGGGAAGGGAGAAAAAGGAAGGGTACACCCATCTGAATGCAGAGTTCCAAAGAGTAGCAAGGAGAGATAAGAAAGCCTTCTTAAGTGAACAATGCAAAGAAATAGAGGGAAGCAATAGAATGGGAAAGACTAGCGATCTCTTCAAGAAAATTAGAGATACCAAGGGAACATTTCATAAAAAGATGGGCACAATAAAGGACATGAAAGGCATTAACCTAATAGAAGCAGAAGATATTAAGAAGAGGTGGCAAGAATACACAGAAGAACTATACAAAAAAGGTCTTAATGACCCAGACAACCACGATGGTGTGGTCACGCACCTAGAGCCAGACATCCTAGAGTGTGAAGCCAAGTGGGTCTTAGGATGCATCACTATGAACAAAGCTAGAGGAGGTGATGGAATTCCAGCTGTGCTAGTTCAAATCCTAAAAGATGATGCTGTGAAAGTGCTGCACTCAATAGGGAAGCAAATTTGGAAAACTCAGCAGTCACCACAGGACAGGAAAAAGTCAGTTTTCATTCTAATCCCAAACAATGTTCAAATTACCATACAGCTGCACTCATTTCACATGCTGGCAAGGTAATGCTCAAAATCCTTCAAGCTAGGCTTCAACAGTACATGAACCAAGAACTTCCACATGTACAAGACAGATTTAGAAAAGGCAGAGGAACCACAGATCAAATCGCCAACATCCACTGGATCACAGAAAAAGCAAGAAAATTCCAGAAAAAACATCTACTTCTGATTACTGACTACGCGAAGATCTTTGACTGTGTGGATCACTACAAACTGTGGAAAATTCTTAAAGAGATGGGAATAGCAGACCACCTTAGCTGCCTCCTGAGAAACCTGTATGCAGGTCAAGCAGCAACAGCTGGAATCGGACATGTAACAATGAACTGGTTCAAAATTTGGAAAGGAGTACATCAAGGCTGTATTTTGTCATCCTGCTTATTTAACTTATGTAGAGAGTTCATCATGAGAGATGCCAAGCTGGATGAATCACAAGCTGGAATCAAGATTGTTGGCAGAAATATCAATAACTTTAGATATGCAGATGACACCACCCTAATGGCAGAAAGTGAAGAGGAACTAAAGATCCTCTTGATGAAAGTGAAAGAGGAGAGTGAAAAAGCTGGCTTAAAACTCAACATTCAAAAAACTAAGATCATGGCATCCAGTCCCATAATTTCATGGCAAACAGATGGGGAAACAATGGAAACAGTGACAGACATTATTTGCTTGGGCTCCAAAATCACTGCAGATGGTGACTACAGCCATGAAATTTAAAGATGCTAGCTCCTTGGAAGATAAGCGATAACAGACCTAGACAGCATATTAAAAAGCAGAGACATAACTTTGCTGACAAAGGTCTGTATAGTCAAAGCTATAATTTTTCCAGTAGTCATGTACGGATTTAAGAGTTGAACCATAAAGAAGGCTGAGCACTGAAGAATTGATGCTTTTGAACTGTGGTGCTGGAGATGACTTAAGAGTCCCTTGGACAGCAAGGAGAGCTAACCAGTCAATCCTAAAGGAAATCAACCCTGAATATTCACTGGAAGGACTGATTTTGAAGCTCCAATACTTTGGCCACCAGATGTGAAGAACTGACTCACGGAAAAGACCCCGAGGCTGAGAAAGATTGAGGGCAGGAGGAGAAGGGGATGAAAGAGGATGATGTGGCTGGATGGTATCATCGACTACAATGGACATGAGTTTGAGCAAAGTCTGACAGATGGTGAAGGACAGGGAAGCCTGGCGTGCTGCAGTCCATGGGTTCGCAAAGAGTGAGACATGACTGAGTGACTGAACATCAACAGCAAACAAAATAAAATACTGAGGAATTAACTTAACCAAGAATGTAGGAGACTATACACTGAAAAGTACAAAACACTGCTGAAAAAAATAAGACAACGCAAACAGAAAACATCCCATGTTCATGATCGAAAGACTTATTACTGTTAATAAGTACCTAAAGCACATATAATAGTACCTAAAGCAACCTATAGTTCCAGTGAAATCTCTTGTCAAAAGCCCAATGACATTTTTTTTTTTTTAGAAATGGAAAGGTTCATATGAAAGTTAAAGGAACCCTAATAGCATAACAATTTTGAAAAAAAAAGTTGGAGGACTCACTTTTTGATTTTGAAATTTACTGTAAGACTGCAGTAATCAAAACAAGGTGGGACCGGGATAAAGACAGCCATGAAGGCCAATGGGATACACTAGAGAGCTGAGAAATACACTCTCATATATATGTCAAATGACTGTTGACAGGAGTGACAAGACTACTCAGTGCAGAATGGACAGTCTATTGAACAAATGGTGCTGGGGAAACTGGATATCCACATGCAAAAAAATGAAGATAGATCCTCACCTAATACTATATTAAAAAGAGTAATACCTGGGTTAGACTTAGTATAAGAGCTAAAACTACAAAACTCTTAGAAGAATACAGAGGAAAAGCTTCATGGTACCGAATTTGGCAATGGTTTCTTTGAATATGGCACCAAAAGCACAGGCAACAAAGAAAAAATAGACAAGCTGAATTTCATCAACATTAAAAATGTGCACCAAAAGACAAGATCAACAGAGTAAATAGTAAAAATCAACAGGCAACCCATAGAATGGAATAAAACATTTGCAAATCACATTTCTGGCAAGTGGTGAACATCCAGAATACATAGAGAATGCCTAATGTCAACAACAACATCAAAACAGTGCAGTTCAAAAACAGGCAAAGGATTTGAATAGACATTTCTCCAAAAAACATATACAACCAGCCAAAAAGCACATAAAAAATAAGCTTAACATCACTAATCATTAGGGAAATGCAAACCAGAATCAATGAGATACTACTTTTCACCCACTAGGACAGCTATTATTAAAAAAGAAAGAAACACGTGGAAGAGAAACAAGTATTGGTATAGATGTGGAGAAACTGGAACCCTTGCGTATTACTGACAGGACTACAAAATGGAAAAGCCACTGTGGAAAACAGTATAACAGTTCCTAAAAAATGTGAAACATAGAATGACTATTTGATCCAGCAATTACACCTCTGGTTATGTACACAAAAGTATTGAAAGCAGGGACTTCAACAGATATTTGTACACCAGTGTTCATAGCAAGCATTATTAACAACAGCTAAGAGGTGGAAAAACCTAAATGTCCATGGATGGTGGGTAGTTTAAAGCTGGAATATACATATTATGAGATATTATTCAGCCTTAAAAGTGAAACTACATGGATGAAACTTGTTGAACATTGCATGCATGCTAAGTCACTTCAGTCGTGTCTGACTTTTTGCAACCCCATGGACTGTAGCCCACCAGGCTCCTCTGTCCATGAGATTCTCCAGGCAAGAATACTGGAGTTGGTTGCCATGCCCTTCTCCAGGGGATCTTCCTGACCCAGGGATCGAACCTGTGTCTCCTGTAGCTCCTGCATTGCAGGCAGATCCTTTACTGCTGAGCCACCGGGGAAGCCCCAAGTGAAATAAGCCAGTCACAAGAAGACAAATGTTGTATGATTCCATTGATATGAGGTACCTAGAGTAGTCAAACACAGAGACAGAAAGTAGAATAGCAGTACCAAGGGCTTGAGAACGAAAGGAATAGAGAATGCTTATTTAGTGGGTATACAGCTTCACTCTGGAATAATGCAGAAGTTCTAGGTATGGATAGTGGTAGTGGCTGCACAACAGTGTGAATGTAATTAATGCCACTAAAAATAAAATATCTACCTGCAGATTCAAGAAGCTAAGTGAATCCTAATAAGAAAAATCCAAGAAAATGCACATCAAGGCATTCTAGTCAAACTTCTGAAAACTATAAAGACAACAGTATCTTAAAAGCAGCAAGAGAAAAATGATACCTTGCCTGTAGGAGAAAAACAATTTGAGTTACAGTGGCTTTCTCATTAGAAACCACAGAGGCCAAATGTACAGTGGCACATTTTTCAAGGACTTGAAGAAAAGAACTGTTAAGCCAAAAACCTGCATTCAGCAAAATAGCCTTCAAGAGTTAAGGGGAAATCAAAACATTCTCAGATGAAGGAAAACTAAGGGAATTTGTCCCCAGCAGACCTCTTCTAAAAGAATTGCTAAAGCATTTCTCTAAACAGAAAGGAAGTAATAAAAGCAGCAATCTTTGAACATCAGGAAGAAAGAACATGGTAAGCAAAAGTAAGGGTAAATGAAATAGACTTTAATTCTCCTCTTAAGTTTTTTAGCTAATCTTTGACAGTTGAAACAAAACGTATAACACTGTCTTCTGTGGTTCTAAACGTATATAGTGGAAATGTTTAGGACAATTATATTCAAAATAGGGGAGGATAAAAGACATAAAGGGAGGTAAGGTTTCTTGAACTGGTAAAATGAGAACACCAGTATAAGTGTAAAGAGATACCATACACAACTGAATATGTCTCTATTTGTGTATATATATGTCTCACTGCAAACGACCCTGATGCTGGGAAAGACTGAAGGCAAAAGGAGAAGGTGGAAGGAGGAGATGAAAGGGTCAGTTAGCATCACCAACTCAACAGACATGAATTTGAGCAAACTCCAGGAGATAGGGGAGGACAGAGGACCAGACATGCTGCAGTCCATGGGGTTGCAAAGAGTCAGACACAACTTAGCAACTGAACAATAATAACAATGTCTATGTCTGTATATAACACTTAGAGTAACCATTTAAAAACTACACAAATACGCTCAAAAACATTACAGAATAGAATTCTTTTAAAAAGTTAGCTATCCATTGGAAATGAAAGAGAAAGAAAATAAAAGCAAAAAAAAAAAATCAGAATAGACAAATTTTTCTAAATGGCAAACTTAAAACTCTAATATATTAGCGACATTAGGTAAGTGATCTATGTAAGAAGTGTAAATTTCTTGTCTAAAATATACTAAATGACAGAGATTATTAGAATGGATTTTTTAATGATCCAACTATATGTTGTCTATAGGAAACTCACTTTAAATATAGCGATACAGGGAGGTTGAAAGTAAAAGGATGGAAAAAGATATACCATGAAAGCACCACTCATCAAAAGAAAGCTGGAATGGCTATATTAAAATCAGATAAAGTAGACTTCATAGTAAAGAAAATGACACTAGAGACAGAGAAGGATATTATATTTTGGAAAAGGAGGTCAATTTATCAAGGACACATATTAAAAGCAATCCTAAATGTGTATGCACTGAACAACCCAGTTGAAAATATGGGAAACAAAAACTAATAGAGCTAAAAGGAGATACAGGCAATAGACTTACGGATATGAGTATAGCTGGGGATGTAACACCCACTGTCAACAACAGACAGAAGAAATGGACAGAAAATCAGCAAGGATATAGAAGAATTTAACAACATCACCAACCAACAGGATCCAATTGACATTTATAAAACTCCATCCAGCAGTAACAAAATACATGTTCTTGTTTAAGTACCCACAAAACATATACCAAGAAGGACCATATTCTGGGCCATAAAACAAGTCTCAATAAACGTAAAAGGATTCAGGTCATACATGGTAAATTCTCTAACTCCAATGAAATTGATCTAATCCAATCTCCTCGTATTCAAATGAGGACACCTAAGCTCAGGGAGGAGACATGATGTCTTCAGGCTCTCTCGGGTACTTAACAAATAAATATGCCTTGGATCAATTGATTAGTTCAACAGAGCAACACGAAGTCAACTCTTTCTGGAATAGCTCCTCCCACTGGAAGACACACACCTCAGCTCAGCACATCTGTCACCCCTTCGGGGCTCCCTCCTCTGGATACTCAGCACCTCTCATCTCTCTTTGTCACACACTGTCCTTCTATAACCCTGTCTCCTGGTTGTGCCAAAGCTCCTTCCAGGGTAAAGGCCAAGTCTTACTCATTATAGCTGCTTAGACAGTATTTCACCTGCGATGCAGGAGACCTGGGTTTAATCCCTGGGTTGGGAAGTTCCCCTGGAGGAAGAGGGCATGGCAACCCCCTCCAGTATCCTTGTCTGCAAAACCCAATGGACAGAGGGGACTGGCGGGCTACAGTCCATGCGTCGCAAAGAGTCGGACACGACTGAGCGACTAAGCACAGCACAGACAATATTTAGTGTGTAGACAGACCTTCTAAGGAAATTTTGCCTGCTAGGAGGACAGGTCCTTCCAGTGGGTCCTATACAAAGTGTAGAGCACAATGAAGTTGCAAGGGTGCTGTGAGCTGAGGCAGGTCATCAAAAGCCTTGGGAGTCCCTGCTGCCCCTTGTGAAGGGCCCATCATGGCTCTGGAGCTTCCGGATGTGTTGTGGGTCTGTCTTCTTACACGTCCAGCCCATGCCCACCACCCTCTACCCCACTACTCTGCTGTCATCCTGAATGGGCAGAGGAAAACATGCCTGCATTTCCCTCTCTTGTGATCTGACTGCAGAGGATTTTATCATGCATGCATTTCTTTTCCCTCTGATTTATATCCATATTTAAATCCTGCTTGGGGAAGTCATTTATTGGATTCCCTCAGGCTTTTGGGAGAGAGTATATGAGATCCTTGATAAGCTTAATATATTTTTATTAAAAATTAATAAGAAAGCTATATTCATTTTATTTAATATATGACCACAGTTCTAAAATTACTTTTAAAAAAAATGCTGTGATGAGATTGAAATCAGTTCTGGGGACCCTATCTTTTAAAGACTGCATCTTTACTCCTGAGTGAACCGTGCCTGTCAAGTGGCAGACAATCTGTGCTTCCATTCCTCCTGTGACATTTAGAGTCAGTTCACAGGGGCAGCAGCCCCCCTTGAAGGCTTCAAATAGGTCCTCAGTGGGAGATTATGCCAGGCTCTTTTTAAATGCTACCATTAAAAAAATAAAATTTAATGGAAAGAGATAAGCTTTTCCCAGCACAGGCCGGCTCTGGTTTTATGCTTCCTTAATCTGTTTTACATACTGCTGCAGGAAATTAAATCAAAACCGTTCTCTCCGACTTGTGTATGTGTGGCAGTTGGGCAGGGCTGAGAGAAGGGGAGACACAGAGCTACCAGAAACAATTATGCTGGTTTGTCAGAGATTTACTGTAACTTTGTCTGGGGGAGGGGAGCCCTCCTCTTCTTGCCAGGCTGAGGGGCTGTGGCCACCGCAGAGAGCCAGCCTGTGCTGACAGCTCCCTAAGGCTCCCTTCTGACATCACTGAGAATTATGCCCCAGCTTACCTGGAGGCCCAGGTGGCATCCACGACAAGGACCAGATGTCCTACCTGACCAGGTGTGAGTTTTAGCTTCCTGTACATCCAAATTGACGTATTACTCAACACACACAGAACACAGTCATCATCATATTTTGCGCATAACTAAATCCTATTTTTTTCTTTTCTTTCCCTCCTATCCCACCCATGGCTCTGAGAAAATTACAGTATTTACTTGTTCATCATATTTATATTTGGTTTTACCTTCTAGACAAATGATATGGACTTTTTTCCCAGGCTCTTCATATTGGTCCTCTGCTCCCAGCTATGCCCATTTCTGCTCCGCTTCTAGCCACCCTTGTAGATAAGATCCTCTAATCTTAGTATCTCGGATCTTACATATACACACCCAGGGATTGTCCCCACCCCACTTTCGCTTCTAGTGCTTCATTCATCACCAAATAAGAATGAAGGTCAAAACCAGCAGCAGCCTGACTAGGAAGATCTTCGTGGCCCCTCAAGGTGTTGCAGAAGTCATACCTCAGAGACCCTCCAGGCCCTCTCCTTGGTCACTGCAGACTCTCAGCAGGGGAAGGCCACAGAGCAGAGTCATGGAATGAACACTGGGTCCACCCTGGGGCCACTCTCAGGCCAGACATGAGGACATTGGACCAGATGGTCTTTATGGTGCTCCTGCAAGGGAACAGGCTGGGAGGTGTGGAAGTGAGGCTTTCCTTCCTGGCTGTGGCTCTGTGGATCCTGAAGGGCTGCGGGGCCAGAAGCCTCCTGCTGGCACCTGCCCTGTTGTGGGATGAGCAGGAACGAATGGGAAGACTCCAGATCAACCACCATGAACTCTGGCTCTTGAGGAGTAGGCCTTATTCTTAGAGCTGGAAGGGAGGAGACAGCGAAGCGTATGACTGAAAGAATGGCAGTGAGGAAGGAAGCTACAGCTGTTAACAGGTCTGAAAACATGCAGACGGGCCTGACCCTGTCCGAGTGGTATGAAGGTGACTGTCCTAGCCTCTGACTCAAGTCCCTGAGAAATATCTTTTGGGGCGGAACGTGGAGAAATACACAAGGAGGACAAAGAGAAGCTGGTCTGGGAGTCCTGAGAAACAAAGCCAGGCCCTCACCCTGCAGAGGAGAACTGGGAGGAGTGGGGAGGCGAGAGCCCCCACAGGTCAGGCGGGCCTTTCTCTGGCCCTCCTGTCCATGGGGTGGGGTAGAACAGTATGACTCTTCCTGCAAAGAGCTTTTCAGGCAGTGCTCCTGGAGCATTCACTCCTTTTGTCAGATCACAAGTACATCTGGCCCTCTGTTGAGCAGAAGGGAGAACACGTAAGCAGCTTTTGAGTGAGAGAATTTCCCATGAAGGGCTTTAAGCATCTCTCCAGTCTCTGTCCAATCATGCTCTCCCATATGCCTCTGCCTCAGACCCTGAGATGTCCAGAACAATGGAGCACCAAGGGGGGTATGGGGAGGAGACAGGAGACATTTGTTCTCTGAATGGCATCAAATATTTGATTTTGGTTTTCTGCCCAAAGACATCTCACTGAGTTTGGCTGCCTCCAAGGTGCGGGCTATTCCCAACGCCTCCCCTCTATCTCAGACACCCTTCACTCACCCACCCTAGGGGATTTGCTTGCAGATACTACATAGGGAAGACCCAATCAAGTTAATAAAAACTAAATCCCACCACCCTGACTCCATCACGGCCACCTTCTGGTTTTCCAGCTAGGGTATCATGGGTGATGGGTCTGCAGGATTACAGCTGATTCCACAAGCAGAGCTCTTTTCCAGGCTGGCACACCAGTGCCAGAGATGGCAGGCCTTTCTTTCCCTTTCTCTTTTCTCTCAGCAGCTAAATCTAGACCCCATCTGTCTGCCTGTTTTCCTTCATTCAAGCCTAAAGGGAACATTTTTAAAGAGGCCCAAAAGCCAGGAACACGGGTGGAAAGTGCTCCTAGTCCTGAACACTTTGCTTCTTCCGCTCTCAGGTTTCCTCCTCAGGAGACTGTGTGCCCAGCTTTAAAGTCTCTGTGGCTTTAAAGATGCTCACACCTAGGAATCCCACCTCCAGGAATGCATCTAAAGCAGAGAGTCAGCAAAGCCAAAAAAGCCCTATGCTAAAAGATCTACATCACAACCACAAAAAAAATGGTAGTGATCTGAATTTCTAAGAGTAGCTCAGTGAATAATGATCTATAAACCTCATGAAATGAACTGTACACAGCCATTAAAAGGGTAATTATGGTTGGCTACAAGTTACCATTGAATAATCAATAGTTGTTATTACTTGTTGAAAGCTTACTCTATCAGTTGTTCTCAACCCTGAGGACATGTGAAACTCTCCCGAGGCCAGGCTCACCTCCAGAGAACAGGATTCAATTGACCATGTGTGGGGCCTGGGCACTGGTACACCTTTGGAAGCCCACTGGTTGATACAGCTGTGCACCCAAGGCTGAAAGCCATGGTACTGCCTGCCAGGTATTTTTCTGAGTGCTTAAAACACCCAAAGTGTATTTACCTATCTCTTGAGGCACATTTACATGGAAGACAATGGATCTGATGATCCTTCTGTTTGTTGCTGTTTAGTCGCTCAGTCATGTCCAACCCTGTGCGACCTCAGGGACTGTAGCCCACCAGGCTCCTCTGTCCATGGGATTTTCCAGCCAAGAGTACTAGAGTGGGTTGCCATTTCCTTCTCCAGGGATCTTCCCAACCTAGGGCTCAAACCCACGTTTCCTGCACTGGTAGGCAAATTCTTTACCACTGAGCCACTAGGGAAGCCCATAAATATAGTCACTGCACAGCCTGGCCCATATGGGAACAAACCCCTGATCCTGGTGTAATTTATTCGCACCATGCTCTAACCAACTGAGCTGACCAGCCCTTCTGTTTGAGAGCCCCCAGTTTGGGAAGCTCAGGATGATATGGTTTATCTATAATTTACTGCAAAAATATTTTGTGGATATTTTGACTATTTATTGCTCTATAACTAAGCATCCCAAAACTTAGCAAAGTGAAACAACTGCCCTTTTATTATGCTCACAGATGATTCAGATCAGGAATTCAAACAGATCACAGTAGGAATGGCCTGCCTCTTTTCCCTAATGTCTTGGGTGTCAGCTGGGAAGACTGGAATCTAGCTGATGCCAGAAGATTTACACCATAACAAAAAATTGGTAGTGATCTAAAACCCACTCCAGTGTTCTTGCCTGGAGAGTCCCAGGGACAGGGGAGCCTGGTGGGCTGTCATCTCTGGGGTCGCACAGAGTCAGACACGATTGAAGCGACTTAGCAGCAGTAGCAGCAAAGTTCTAAGAGTAGCTTAGAAATCTGGCTGAAATCATCTGGAGGCTTCTTTATGCACATTTCTGGTGTTTGGGCTAGGATGATTTTAAAGATAGGTTCACTCAGAGCAACTAAGCCTGTGTGCCACAACTATTAAGCCTATGCTCCAGAGACCAGGAGCTGCAACTACTGAAGCCTGCACGACCTAGCGCCTGTGCTCCACAACAAGAGAAGCCGCCACCATGAGAAGTCCACACACCACAAGTAGAGAGTAACCCCGACTTGCCACAACTAGAGAAAAGTCTGTGCAGCAGTGAAGACCCAGCACAGCCAAAAGTAGTCAATAAATAAAATTTAAAGATAGGCTCAGCTAGGACTATCAACCAAAGCATCTACCCTTGGCTTCCCCATGTGGCTTGGGCTTCCTCACAGCATAGAAGCTCCTGTTTCCAGGAGCAGGTGTACTAATAAACAAGGCAAAGGTTGCATGGGCTTTTTGACCTAGCTTTGGAAGTTGACAGCATTAATTCCATCATACTCTATTATTGTAGTGGTTACAAATCCATCCAGATTTCAGAAATATTTTGGAGGCAGAATTGACAAGATTTAGTGCAGACTGAAGGCAATGAATGTCAAAATGCAAATGCTATAATGCCATATAACATGAAAAGAATACCAAAAGTATATGTATGTGTTATATGTCTCATATAGATGAGAATACAGCATGAAAAAATGAAAACTTCTTTTAAGGTGATAACAGCATGGTAATCATTAATATTAATCATTTTAGTAACTCTTCTTTAACCTCTGTTAACTACCTACACCAAATCTAAGCTCTAATAATCCCTGAAGATCATTGTTGGACACCAGTTCCAGCAAGACTCAAGCAGTAAGTCCAAGCACCACATTAAACTCACCCTTGTCACTTCATTTCTAGTGTGGAGAACCACTGTGCTGATCATACTATAGGCTGCGGGTTTTTCCGGGCTCCTGGCCCAAGAAAAGATGAGGAACAGGTGGGGACCTGCCTCACTTGGGGATCTAATCCATCTTCTTTTTCCTTCAGGCTTTTGATATTATGAGAGTAACACATGGCAGAGAGCACAGCCTGATTGAAGATTTGATTCTACTCTTAGAAGAATGCGACGCCAACATCAGAGCACCCTAAGAGAACTCTGCAAAGGAAGAGCCAGCTTGTACCTTTATTGGATGCCTTATTGAGGTCACACAATCTATATTTTGTTTGTTGTGTGGACCTCCCCTATTGGAAATGCTGTGCCATATTTACTTAGGTAAATAAAAGCAGACATATGGTTTGCACACCACAAGAATTAGAGAAGCATGATTATAATATAAAAAAATTTGGTTGAAAATACCATCTGGTAATTGTTTTCTTTGCTTTCTTTCATTGGTAATGTTAATGTTTAAGATCTCAACATTAAAGACAGAAAATCCTATTAAAAGCATAACAGAATAAGTTCTAACTTTCTCTTTGGATATATGTTGAGAGTTGGATAGAAATCATTGTTTTCACATTTGCTTCCAAGCAAAAGTTAATGTCTGTTTTGGCAAAAAGCAAGATTTTCAGATACTGTCCTCACTGCTTGTGGTAAATGATACGTGTGTCCATTATTCACTTCCAAATATGTCTCCAACACAATAAGTTTTATTCTAAATCTTAGAAAGAAGTCATATTAGGTTTATTAGGTTTTATTAGAAAAGGACAGGAGGTCTTAATGGAAAAGAAAAAAAATTCATATGTCTCATGGCTCTTTGTGTAATTCATTCTAAGCATTTCATAACTGTGTGTGTCATGCTTTGGGGGAAGGAAGTTTTTTCTGTAATTCTCTATGTCTAAGGTTCGACCATGTGATCTACACAGCATGAGGCACCATTACCCTGCAGGAAGCAGGGTTCTAGCACCCCAGCTCAAATCAGGCTTGCTCCTTTCCCTTTTGTCCTCACTAGTTATTCCCCAATTCTGTGGTCTGCTTTTCCTCTTTCTGCTTTAGACAAATACAGACACCTTTTCTTTTCCTCTAGTAGATGCAAGGTAACTTCTCTTACGGCTCAGTGATCCTGAGAGCAGTTTAGTCCCCTGTCCTTAGAGGAGACTCTGGTAGTAACTGAAGCCCTTGGATTCCTGCAGCTGACAGCATTCTCAGAGAGCTTCCTGTCACCCACACCTGATTTTATAAGCAAGGAAATGAGATACAGGGAGTGATGGCAGAAGCCAGAGCAGCAACTCTTGTTCCTTCAGGAGGCTTCCCCACCCCCACGGAGGGAGTGGCAAGTCCTCTGGCCACATGGTTGCATGCAGCAGCAGCAGCAGCAGCAGCCACGTCAGAAAGACACACGGTCGAGCTAGGAGGAACCAGCCTCATTTTGCAGCAAAGAAAGCTGACACCTGGAAACGAGTCCACGTGCCTCACACCTGGTGGTCACTGTGATCATCGAAACATGCCTGATCTCCTGCATGCTGATGAGTCCTGCAGCCATTTCATCAGAGTGCTTGGCTGCAGCCACTGTCTGCCAAGTATTGGGCATCTCTAATGCACACAGTATCTCTAATAGCCACAGTAGCACCACAAGGTTGGTGTTTTGAAGCACATTTTATAAATAAGGAAATGGAGGGCCAGAGTTAGGTGCTTAGGGGTCTCTCCTGATTTATTAAGTGACCTTGAGAAAGTGGCTGAATCCCAGTCTTTTTGAGAGACCAGTTCTAACCAATTCAATAAATATGTATTAAATGGTTGGAGAACTGCCAGGTGGGGCAATGATAAAGAGTCTGCCTGCCAATGCAGGAGACGTAAGAGATGCAGGTTCATTCCCTGGAGAAGGAAATGGCTACCCACTTGCCTGGAAAACCCCAAGGACATAGGAGCCCGAGGGCTACAGTCCATGGGGTTGAAAACAGTTGGACACAACTGAGCACACATGCATACTAAATGATTATTGTGTTCTTACGGGAAAGAGATACAAAGTCTGAATAAGATGTATCCCTCATTCTCAAAAGGCACAGTTAGAGTATTTATATCAGTTAGTTTTACTGTATAATAAACTACTCCAAAATAAATTAATTTTGTTCACTATTCTGTATGTCAGCAATCTGGACTGAACAGTTGCTTCTGGTTTGGCCCAGTCTCCATACACCCCTGGCTCTTGCAAAGTCACAATGCAAGAGCATAGATGTGTGGAGAGGAAGAAGTTGCGGCCACATATGCAATCCACCATGGCAGCCCCTACACTATTTCAGCATAAACTCACATTTAGTGAGTTTAATGAAATCCATAAACCTTGGAGTGGCTGATGTCAGCTGGGCACACTCACTGTCTGCAGTTGCTGGCAGGCCAGATGGGGGAAACCAACAAAGGTCCATCTACTCAAAGTTATGGTTTTTCCAGTAGCCATGTACAGATGTGAGAGTTGGACCATAAAGAAGGCTGAGCCCTGAAGAATTGGTGCTTTTGAATTGTGGTGCTGGAGAATACTCTTGAGAGTCCCTTGGAGAGCAAGGAGATCAAACCAGTTAATCCTAAAGGAAATCAACCCTGAATATCAATTGAAAGGACTGATGCTGAAGCTCCAATACTTTGGCCACCTAATGCAGAGTCGACTCAGTGGAAAAGACCCTGATGCTGGGAAAGACTGAGGGCAGGAGGAGAAGGGGACAACAGAGGATGAGATGATTGGATTGTATCATGAACTCAATGGACATGAGTTTGAGCAAACTCCAGAACATAGTGAAGGACAGGGAAGCCTGGCATGCTGCAGTCCACGTGGTCGCAAAGAGTTGGACATGACTGAGCAACTGAACAGCAGAGGACAAAGCCAATCACAATGCCAGTCCAGGATAAAGGGTAGCTAGACTCCTCTCAGTCAGAAGAAATACAAAGTGCACTGCAAGGGTATAGATCTGGGGACAGGGAGATGGTAGTCCGCTATGGCAGCCCTTAAGCTATCTCAGGGGTACAGAACATTTGGTGAATCTGATGAAACCCATAGACCTTCCTTCTAGGGAAACATACCCATATGGGCAATTTGCTTATAGGATCAGGCATCCTTGATCTCCCTATGGCCCATCAGTGGATTGCCTGGGGTCCTTCATCTATGAAAAACAGACTCGCTGCCTTTCAGAAACATGGTGAATTTTAAATTCATTAGGAAAAGAAAAAGGTCATAATAGAAGGTAACTGTAGCCAACTTACATGCTGAATGAGCAGAATTCACTGATAGAGCCCTGTGTTTGCCAATTTTCTGAATGAAAGTGATCAGTCAGTGATGATCCAGGATTAAGAGATTTGCCTTCATGCCTCCTATAGAAAGCATGATAGGCTTTTAAATCCCTCTTAGCTCACCTCCAGTTTTCTGAGAAAAGGGCTCTTAAGAGGAAGGGGCCCAGCTTACACCAACTTTTAACAGAAACCAAACATTTAAACAATGGTAAACATTTACAGAACAACTCTACAGGAAAACAATTTGGGAGAAGCGGAAAGGAAATGGAGAATATAATTTAAAACCCACGTCACTGGTGGCTGACAATTTACTGCTGCCCCAGCCTCCATGTCTGCTATTTCATTAATCCATAGTCATTGTAGCGGCAGGCTTTTTCACATCAGTAACTTGATGCCATTAGTTGCTCCTCTGGGATGAGAACACATTTAAACTGAAAATGAACACACTGGGCATAATTTATAGCCATGCCATGTGGATGCCAAGACTGCAGGGGAGGAAGGCTGCCTGGAAACCTGCTCACTGTGAGAGCTCAGCACAGGCTTCCTTTAGCCAAGCAAGAGTGTGGGGTGGCTAGAAAGGGCAGTCACCCTGTGATGAAGCCAGACAGCCACAAACCACAGAAGCCCCTCAGTCAAGCCTCACTGCAGGGATGAAAGAGAAATTCCATATATGGGCGCTCTCCCCTGAGTTGTGCCTTGAAAACTCTATTCTGGCCCAACCAGGAGGCGATGTTATATTCGCTCAGAGTAGCCCACTGGGCTTCCACAGACACATGGTTGTTCTGAGCATTGTCTGTGGAGCAGCATAAAGTACTGTGAAAAGCAAACACTGACAGCAGCTTTAGGGAAACACCAGAGCCCTGCTTTCGCCTGAGCTCTGTAAGAGATCAAGCTGGTTGAGGAAGCTCAGCAGCACCATCCCTAAAGTGGCACACCCATTTGACGTTTTTGAGATCTGTAAACATCAAAATGCTATTGGCTCAGTCAATATATTCAAAACCAATTTGAAATACATCAAAACTCTGAACATACACACACTGCTATATTTAAAATGGATAACCAACAAGGACCTACTGTAAAGCACATGGAATTCTGCTCAGTGTTATGTGCCAGCCTGGACGGGAGTGGAGTCTGGGGGACAATGTATACATGTACATGTATGGCTGACTCCCTTCACTGTTCACCTGAAGCTATCACAACGTTGTTAATCGGCTATACTCCAATACAAAATGAAAAAAATAAAGCAGGTTATCTTCCATTAAAAAATACATCAAAAAACAATTCGCTGCTCCTCATATTTAGGTTAGCTCCGTCATCATCTTTCTACCCTTCAGCACAGAAACTCAAGAGTCACTGACTCGTCCCTTGTCCTTCAGAGGACTAAGTTCTGTCTATTCATCCTCTGAAATGCTTTTTTAAATGTCATCCCTTTCTATCCTTATCCAGTCCCAGGCTCTTTGCAGGCCACAGCACTTCTGCAAAGACTCCCTCACTGATCTCCTTGCTTGCCATCCCTCTATTTCCTGTTGTCCATCTAGCTGCCAGTCATCTTCCCAAAACACCTATTTTGTCTTTTCCTCATATATCTCCCCTGCTCAGAAGCTTACAGTGGCTCCCCATTGCCACTACACTCAAAATGTAGTCTTCAGATTGGCACTGGAACTATCAACTCTTATGCTTACTGATCCCCATGTGAACCTGCAGTCTAGCTGGATCAACCCCATCCCAACTCCAGGTTCCTGAAATATGCCCTCTTCTTTACCGGTTCCTTACTGACTAAACTACCTTTCTTCTCCATCTATTTAAATTGAATCCATTCTCAAAGGTCTAGCCCAAGCCTCCTTTTTTTGTTGTTGTTTTAAAAATCATCCAAACATGTTACATTCTGTAACAAGAATTACTATTTTTGATGTTCAGGTTGTATCAGTCTTGGCTACTGGAATCATCTTCAAGCTGGATCCTGTTTCCTATGAGTTGCTATGTTTTGGGGAACACTTTTTTACTTGGTGCAGCAAGATATTCTAGGCTCATCTTACACTTTTGCACTGTAGACCTGGAACTAACCGTTCTCTGAAGATCTCTGGTTTCTTTTACTAATGAAAGGTTTATTAGAAGCCCTGATCCAGGTACTGTGTTTGCTTATTGCTCCTAGCGAGTCACAGCTTTCTAGGCCTTTTTAAAATCATGAGCTCACACTGATACCACCGATTAAACTTCAGCATCTGCAGGGCTCCCCTAGTGGCTCAGTGCTAAAAGAATTCACCTGCCAATGCAGGAGACGTGGGTTCCAGTCCTGATCTGGGAAGACTGCACATGCTGCGGACCAACTAAGCCCAAGCACCACAACGGAGCCTGCACTCTAGATCCAAGGCTCTCCAACAAGAGAAGCCCCTGCAGTGAGAAGCCTGTGCACCACAGCTAGAGAGCAGACCCTGCTTGCTGAAACTAGAGAAAAGCCTGCAGAGCAACAAAGATCCAGCTCAGCCAAAAAAAAAAAAATTATATTAATCCAGCATCTAAGGTATTCTTCCTCCTCCTCCTTCCATATTTGTACTTCTCTCATACACACACAATAGTTCCAAAATTATGACTATGACCTCCACTAACAGCAAAACTACTAAGTGAAATTTAAGTTTTCTAGTGCTTTTTGTTCTTAAGCAAAAGAGACGGTATTTTCAGAATACTATGTTTAAAATTCTGAATTAAATTTTCGCATGTGATTATGTAATCAATTTGATATCCAATTAGGTTTCTTTTTTTAATTCGATTTTACAGTTTGTCCCATTATTGATGTATGCTGGTATATAAATATCAAAGTAATATATTAATATATATTATATTTTGCTACTATAAAAAATGCCATAATGAAAAACTGTGTGCCTATTTTTTATTGTCCCGCGGCTAGAGATGTACACTCAGGGTAATTTCCTAAAAGTGGAATTTATGAATCAAATGGTAAATGTACATATGATAGGTGCTGTCAAATTTACCTTGAGAGGGGTAATATAATTATGCCTGTGTCCCCTCAGCCTTTCCAACAGAATGGATTCTTCTAAGCTGACAGGTGAGAAATGGTAGGTATCTCAATGTAGTTTAAATTTGCATTCTCCTTATTAGCGAAGTTGGATGTCTTCAAATATTTAAAGACTTTTTGCCTATCTTTTGTGAACCATCTTTACATGCCCTTTGTCCATTTTTCTATCAGATTTTTTGTTTTTTCCCTCATGACCTTCATATAATAGGGAGATTTTCCCTTTATAATAAATAATCTCTCAGCATGCATTTGCTTTTTGACTTTGCTTTACTTTTTTGCCCTGAGTTCCTTTGGACAGAGGTTTCAAAAACATTCCATAAGAACTCTACTCCATGATAAACCAGCTTCCAGTTATAAAACTAGTAAGCACAACCAACTTTCCTCAGATGGTTCTTGACTCAACAATTCATAAGTTTGTTAGGTAGAAAGTTAGGTTTGAGGAAGGAGTGGCCTAGCTAAAAAGGATCCAAGTTGATCTCTAAACCCCATCCCAGGCACACCAAGGAGAGCTCACAGATACACTACAAAAATAACCACAGAGACTTTTCTACCTCTGGCACATGTGCCCTAAGCACACGGTGGATACAAAATAACCACAGGGACTTAAAGTAACCTTAGGCAGCTAGAAGCCCATTGCTGCTGCTGCTGCTGAGTCCCTTCAGTCATGTCTGACCCTGTGCGGCCCTACAGAGGGCAGCCCACCAGGCTCCCTCGTCCCTGGGATTCTCCAGGCAAGAACACTGGTGTGAGTTGCCATTTCCTTCTCCAATGCATGAAAGTGAAAGTGAAGTTGCTCAGTCGTGTCCAACTCTTCGCGATCCCATGGACTGCAGCCTACCAGACTCCTCCATCCATGGGATTTTCCAGGCAAGAGTACTGGAGTGGGGTGCCATTGCCTCCTCAGTATTCTACACATATATACATCTGATTATAAAGACAGGATTATGGGAAGACATACACAACACAGCCTGCTGTCATAGAACTTGCAGCTGTCAGTCGGCCTTAAGTATATGCCTATTTACACTCCCTTTCTTGACTGGTGGTGGGTACAAGCCCTATTCTGCACAGGGCACAACCAAAAGGAAAAGACAGGAAGTATAAAAAGGAGGAAGCCAAGAGGGGATAGGAGGACGACTCCTTTGTTGCTGGTCTGCTCCCATGTCTTGGGAGTGTCTGTGTAGTAAAATATCTGTCTGCTTGTGCTGAATTGAACTATAACTTATCTGTTATTTTAAACCCTTTAGTCCGTCATCCAAATTTTTGTTGCAGTGAGACAATAGCTGAGGAAGAGAAATAAACTGACCTGACATTCAGTGCCACGACTTGATGCCTTGGGAGTATTAACTTAAAAGTTGGGACCTGAACCCTAGCCAGTGGCTTACTTTTCCAAGAGGCTCAACCCAAGTGCCTGAGGCTGGCCTCCCTGCCTTCAAAACCTTACAGCCTTGCACTCCTGATAGAAGATGCCTTAAAATGCTCTCTTGGGGACAAGCTATTTTTATCACCCACTGAGTGAAACAACTGAAGAGGAAAGGACATCTATGTATGTCTGATCAAAGGATCCTCAGATATCAAGTACTGCTGATGGAAAATCTAGGACTGACTAGATGTTCAGTGATGTGATGTTCTTAACCTAGTTACCCTTCTGCCCACTTAAGGGCTCTCTCCCCTTCCACTGTTGTCTAGAAACCATCAGACCATTGGACAAAGCCACGAGAGCGATTCTCAGAAGATCCGATGACCAATCCTGAGAAAATTTGGCACACTGATGGAAGCAGCTTTTTGATAAAAAAAGGAAAGCAAGACATGCAGTAGTCTTCAATTTGGAGACCACAGAGGCTAAAACTTTACCACCAGGAGCTTCAGCCCAACTGGCTGAGCTCATAGCTCTGACCGGAGCTTTAGAGCCAGGGAAAGCAAAAGCAGTAGCTATTTACACTGGCTCCATGTATGCCTTTCTGGTGCTATATGCACATGCTGCCACTTGGAAAGAGAGGGGCCACATGACCACCCGAAGTCCCCAATCAAATACGCTGACCAGATCCTTAAGCTCCTGGAATCTGTCCATCTGCCCACTGAGGCTTCCATCTCCCACTGCAGGGGACACCAAAAACAAAGTATAGAGGTGGCACGAGGAAACCAAATGGCCAATCAGGCGCCTAAGAGAGCAGCCTTACAAAACTGTGACATAACAGTGGTTGCTACCCTAGTTCCACAGTCTACCTTGCCAGAAACTGCTTCCTATACCGAAGGGGAGACACTCACAGCTAAGAGTGAGGGCTTTCAACAAGATCATGTGGGGTGGTTCCAAAAGGAGGGACTCTTCTTTCTGCCTGGGAACCTCGAATGGAAGTTGGTCAGCTCCCTATATGCTACCACTTATTTAGTAGGCAAAGCCCTCCAGAGATTACTAGCAAGGCCTTTAGGGGAACAGGCCTCCAAACGACCATAACAAGACAAGGTCACCACAGCAACATCCCGGTTTCTGTCAATCAAGGATACACTCCTACAGTGGTTCTGGCCTATAATTCTGTTAGCTCCCTGTTTCCTCAACTTTCTCTCTTTGTTTATTTCTACTCGTGTCAACAAAATACAGGCTGGTTCTGATGCAACATGGACACTAACCCCTGACCTCTCTGAAAACTTCCTCATACTGCTCCCCCCTGGATGGACATCAGCAGTCCTTACCAGCCCCTCTTGTTGACAGCTAGCAAGTGATGGACACTCAAGGCCCAACTTAGCAGGAAGTAGCCAGAATGAAAGACATCCATTTCCCAAAGAATTGGGGTCCATACACTTGAGGAGGGGAATATTAGATAGGAAATTAGGCATGAGCAAAGAGGGGTGGCCTTGCCAAAAAGGATTCAAGCTGATCTCTAAACCCCATCCCAGACACAGAGCTCACAGATATGCTACCAAAATAACCAGAGATGTTTCTACCTCCTGCACATGTGCCCTAGGCACACAATGGATACAAACTAACCACTGGGCTGTCTCAAGTAACCCAGGGCAGCTAGGAGCCCATTAATGGTTCATAAATATTCTACACATATATACATCTGCTTATAACAGGCAGGATTACGGGAAGACATGCACAACAGAGCCTATTGTTATATAACCTGCAGCTGTCAGTTGGCCTTGAGCATATGCCCATTTGCACTCCCTTTCTTGACTGGTGGTGGGTACAAACCCTATTCTGCACAAGGCACAACCAAAAGGAAAACACAGGAAGTATAAAAAGGGGGGAGTCAAGAAGGATAGGAGGACGGCTCCTTTGTTGCTGGTCTGCTCCCATGTCTTGGGAGTGTCTGTAGTAAAAGATCGTCTGCTTGTGCTGAATTGAACTATAACTTGTCTGTTGTTTTAAACCTTTTAGTCTGTAGTTCAAAATTTTTGTTGCAATGAGACGAGAACTGAGGAAGAGAAATAAACTGACCTGAGGAGTTAACATTTTAAAATTCATTCTTCTACAATCCATTCTATGATCTTCTTGACTTCACTCAGCACCTTGCCTTGTCAAGGTTCTTTACCTGGTGAAATGATTCAGATGTTCATACCTGACTGTCAGGGTCCTTAGTGGTTTTGCCTTTGTGGGTTGCCTCAATCTTCACTGAACTAGATACACAATTACTAAGATGCACTTCAGAGAATCCCCTGAGTTCAGACATGGTTCTCCTTTACCCAGGTGTATAGCACCAACTCCAAAGAGATCACTCAGTCCAACCAGATCAGTAATCTGTTTCTACTGTTGATTCAGAGGCAAGAAGAGGCCCAAATAACTACATGAAAATCTCAGCTCCCATAATAATGGTGCCATTATTGTATTTCCTGGAGGAATCTTTCTCCCTTTTCTAAGTGAGGAATGATTTAAGCCATGGAACTTAAGCCAGCAGATTCAAAAGTCACAGGAATAGGAAGCAAAAATCTGCAAATGCATTATTAACAGTAATTGTGAGAGAAAACTGTTTACAACCCAAATCTGAAAGATAAATGCCAACCTAGTATATTAAAAGTAAATGTGAAATAAGGACTATAAGTCTCCCACATTGTGTTTCCCATGAATACTTTTTTAGGAAGCTATCAGATGATTTTAGCACTCTAATTTTCTTGTCTCTCTTCCCTATTTTTCAGTCTTTTATATTTTTACTTTATGAAAGATTCTCTCCATTTTAAGTCTCAAATTTTTATAGAATTTTTTCACTTCTGCTAGCACTTTTAACTTCCAAGAGCTCTTGTTTTATATCCTAATGTTCTTCCTAAATAGCATCTTGTTCTTGTTTTATGGATTCAATATCTTATCTCTCCAAGGATACTAATGACATGAAGAGAAGGTTAATTTTTTTTTCTCTGCATAACTGATTTTGGCCAAATTACCTTTTTCTTTTTGTTTTATTATTCATTCTTCTTATAATATATTTTCTCAAAATCTGGTGACTGTTACAACCTCACCAGAGCCATGACAGGCTCAGAGAGGTGCACTAGGCCAAAAATAATCCCTGAGTCATGCTTCCGGGGCTTCCGGGGATAGTAACTCTGGCCAATCAGAGAGATGGTAACTCTGGCCAATCAGAAAGATGATGACTGGCCAATCAGTAAATACCAGGAAACCCCTGCAGCCAATCAACCCTTGCCAACTCCCTGTCTTTGTTCTAAACTTATAAATACTGCTGTAAATCTGGGCTCGGGGCTCTCGTCAAGACTCCACTGCGCTGGATGAGACGGGAGCCCTGGCTCGAGCTGGCAACAAACCCGTTTATGCTTTTGCATCGCTGTGGACGTCTTATTCTCTCAGTTTTGGGGACTCGGACTCTGGGCATAACAGTGACCACTGGCTATCCATAATTTAGAATAGGATTCCATAAAAGAGTTTGGAGATTTTATGGCTTCTGATTATGGAATGTTGAGTTTTGTGGCATAACTCTTTCATGAGGAAAATGCTGGGGGAGGGGGGAACCACAAAAATAACTTTTAAAACACTGAAGAGATTAAGAAGCTGAGGTGCTTTGAGGCTAATTTTTGGATGAAAGCCTGTAACAGAGAGGCTAGGGAACTGTTAGATATTGGAACCAAAGCTGCTTATCCACTAAAGGCATTTGTCAGTGCTGCATATTTGGATTTCAGAGGCTTTGTGGGGGGAAAAGGGACAGAAATTAAGACTCATGAAATCTCTAACGTGGTTAGACTTAACAGAGATTCTGTTTATATTGAACTGGGACCCCAGAAGGCTAAATACTTATTTTAAGAGGAGACTGGCTCAGGAATGTCTTCATATTGAAAAGAGTAATAAATGGAAAATGAAAGGGGAGGCAAAAAGAAGACTCTGTGACAGTCATGCCTAGAGACCAGAACTTCCGTTTATTTACTGTCCAACCAGGCAAAGTCTGGGTTAACCAATGAGCCTCAGGTTGTGAACTGACTCGGGGTTGATTCTCAGTTGATAATGTCCCCAAATCTCTGGCAGAAACAAATGAAAAACTCTGGCAATGCGCACAAGTCATTTTTCACGACCAGTTAATGACCAGTCAATGGTAATCAGGAACTCAAGAGCAGAAGTAACGAGTCTGTATCAGGAAAACAACAAAGAGCAGCCACACACTCACATTCCAAGCATGGAAATACCATACGTATTTTAAAACAATTAAGTTCACTATTTAAAATAATAAATGATAGGTTTTTAAACAATAGAGAATAAGGAATGAAAAGTAAAATAATATATTTGAAAAACAATCACAGATTCTAGAGATAAAAAATACAGTAAGTGAAATGAAAATTGTAATAGATAATCTTGTCAGCCAATTGGTCAGAGTAGAAACAAGCCATGTACTGGAAGATAGGTCAGAAGAAATGATCCATAACGCAGCACAGAGAGAAAAATATGAAAAAAAATATATAGTAAATAAGTGAAGAGTGAGGAGGAAATGGTAATAAGGTCAACCATACATTTGATCTAAGATCCATAAGGAAGAGTAAGAACATGCAGGCTTCCAGTTCAAGATGGTGGAACAGAAGGACGTGCACTTATCTCCTCCTGAGAGAGCACCAAAATTACAACTATCGGCTGAAAAACCATCTACAGGAGGATGCTGGAACCTACCAAAAAAAAAAAGCTGCAGGGAGACAGTAGGAGGGGTGCAATCACGATAAAATCAAATCCCATATCCACTGGGTGAGTGACCCAGAAACTGGAGAGCAATAATACCAAAGAAGTTCTCCCACTGTTGTGAAGGTTCTGAACCTAACATCAGGCTTCCCAGCCTGGGGATCTGACAAAGGGACTGGGAATCCCCAGGGAATCTGACCTTGCAGCCCAGTGAGATTTGATTATAGGACTTTCACAGGACTGGAGGAAACAGAGCCTCCAGACATGGAGGGCACAAACAAAATCTTGCATGAACCAAGACCCAGAAGGAAAGAGGAATGACCCCACAGGAGACTGAACCAAAACTATCTGCTAGTGTTGGAGGGTCTCCTGTGGAGGCGTAGGTCAGCAAGGGCTCACCACAGGCATGGGGGCACCAGAAGCAGCAGTCCTGGGAGGTCCCCCTTGGCATAAACCCTCTTGGACGTCATCATTAACTCTACTGTAGGCCCAAGGGCTGGGTCACCTCAGGTCAAACAACTATCAGGGAGAGAGCACAACCCCACCTAGAAGCAGATAACTGGATAAAAGCTTTACTGAGCAAGGTCCTGCCCACCAGAGCAAGACCCAGTTTTTCCCTATCACCAGTCCCTCCTACACAAGCTTCTTAACCTCCTCCATCAGAGGGCAAACAGAAGAAGCAAGAAGAACCACAATCCCACAGCAGCTGAAACAAAACCCACATTACATGAAATTCATCAGGATGAAAAAGCAGAAAGTTAAGTCCCAGATGAAGGGACAAGATAGACCCCCAGAAAAACAACTAAATGAAGGGGAGACAGGCAACTTTCCAGAAAAAAGAATTCAGAATAATGACAGTGAAGATATGATCCAGGATCTTGGGAAAACAATGGAGAGGATGCAAAAAATGTTTACCAAAGATCGACAAGAACTAAAGAACAAACAAACAGATGAATAATACACTAGAAGGAATCCATAGCAGAATAACGGAGGCAGAACTGATAAATGACCTGGAGGACAGAATAGTGGAAATTACTGCCACAGAACAGCATATAAAAAAAAGAATGAAAAGAAATGAAGACAGCCTAAGAGGCCTCTGCGACAATATTAACTGCACCAACATTCACATTATAGGGGTCCCAGAAGGAGAAGAGAGAAAAGACCTGAGAAAATACTTGAAGAGACAATAGCTGAAAATTTCCCTAAAATGGGAAAGGAAATAGTCAACCAAGTGCAGGAAGCACAGAGTCCCAGGCAGGATAAATCCAAGGAGGAACACACCAAGACACTCAGTAATCAAACTGACAAAAATTAAAGACAGAGATAAAATATAAAAAGCAACAGGGGAAAAATGACAAATAGCATACAAGGGAATCCCCATCAGGCTATCAGCTGATTTCTCAACAGAATCTCTACAAGCCAGTTGGGAATGGCACAATATATTTAAAGTGATGAAAGGGAATAACCTACAACCAAGAATATTCTACCCAGCAAGACTCTCATTCATATTTGATAGAGAAATCAAAAGCTTTCCAGACAAGCAAAAGTTAAGAGAATTCAGCACCACCCAACCCGTTTTACAACAAATGCTAAAGCAAATTCTCAAGGCAGGAAACACAAGAGAAGGAAAAGATCTACAGTAAATAAACTCAAAATAATTAAGAAAATGGTAATAGGATCATATATATCAATAATTACCTTAAATGTAAATGGATTAAATGCACCAACCAAAAGACACAGACTGGCTGGGTGGATGAAAACATATATATGCATGCACTTCCACCTATCATATCACTCTGCCTGACCCCCTAAATTGCATGTAATTATTTTATATTGTGAGATTTAATCATGTTCCCTTTATGGCTTGCAACTGTAATTATCTTTTAATTTGTGTCTGGCTACTGATTGTGAAAACTGATAAACATCTTTTACTATTGTGATTATGTAACTATTACTCAATACCACTGTATCAAGATTTGTCAACAGAAAAACAATAGAATTCTATTATCACCAAAACTACAACTTAATAGAAAAACCTGTAATCACTTTTTAAAATCCAGATGCATATCAGAATTACCTTGGAATTTTTTGAAAAATACAAATACCTACATATTGCTTTTTTTTCTCTTCAGAGCTCCAGATACATTTCTAATGAGTGGCCATGTTTAAAAACAACGGGACTATATGATTATCTTTTACTTTTACCTAGTTTGTTTCACTTTTTCTATTTTATACTCAATGATCCCATTTCATTTATGTTTTCCAGTTTCCCAGTTTCTCAAGCCTTTATCAAGCATAGTAGAAAAGCTTTTCTGTATATATAATTTATGTATTTTATAAGACTTATGAATTTTTGCCTAACTAAAAAATTCATGACATTTTGATTCCACTTGTTTGACTTCATATGGATAGAATGCTAGATATACAATAAGCAACAAAGTTTTACTGTATAGCATAGGGAATTATAGTATCTTGTAATAAGTTATAATGGAAAATAATTTCAAAAGTAATGTATGTGTATATGTATAGTTGAATCACCTTGCTGTGCACCTGAAACACTGTAAATCAATTATACATCAATAAAATATATTAAGGAAAAAGAGTAAGAACATGCAGCACATAATGGTTGAAAATATTCATGCATATAATGATTGAAACTTTCCCCAAACTGATAAAAACACTAATCCACAGATTCAAAGATCAGTGAATTTCAAGCATTATAAATAACAAGAAATTCACAACAGGTACATCAATTGTGAATTTAAGAAGAATGAAAAAAGACAAAATCTGAAAAGCAACCAAAGGAAAAAGGCAGATAATCCTCAAAAGAATGCCAGTTAAGATTCACAGGTGACTTCTCAAAGGCCTCAGTTGAAGTCAGAAAAAATGGAAAGCTGTTTTCAACTGATGAAAGAAAACAGTTGCCCTAGAATATTATACCCTGCAAAAGTTCAATAGCAAGGATGAAATAAAGACATCTAAAAATAAAATCTAAAAGGGCATATGATAATATAGCATTAGTACCTACAGTGTGAAATGCCACATGCTTGTAAGTTCTGAGATTTTTCTTTTTCTGAAAAGGATACCAAATTGCTATGATTTATTCAGTAATCTTGGATAAATACTTTGGTATTATGTAGGAACTTGGATGATCCTTTCAGTTTTATTCAGTACTGTTATTTTTTAGAGATCATGTACATTTCAGATCATCAGCAGTAATGTAGCAGATAGGTGAATTTCTGTTTTAGAGAGGATTGTCATGTATTATACTCTCACAGGTTCTTAGGAAATTTTGTGGAATGTTTAAGAGTTACTGAAATTCATTTATGGAATATTTTCATGGAGAAGGAAATGGCAACCCACTCCAGTGTTCTTGCCTGGAGAATCCCAAGGACAGGGGAGCCTGGCGGGCTGCCGTCTATGGGGTCACAGAGTCGGACACGACTGAAGTGACTTAGCTTAGTACCTATAAGGTAGAAAAGAACAGAACTTTTAACAGAAACAGACATATCAACAATCATAATGAGATATTAACTTAAAGATCAAAGAAATAGAAATATATTCTAACTGATTGATAACAAAAACTTGCAGGATCAGCAGTAATCAGATATAGACAGTGTAAATATATAGGCTAGAAATGTTGCAAGGTCCTTGTACTATTCAAAGAAAAAACAGGCCAAAAATAAATGAGCTAAGAACCTATCTCAAAAGCTTATAAAAAGCTGAGAAAATACACCCAACAAAAGTAGAAGGAAGGAAATGATAAAGACCAGGGGAAAATCTGCAAAAACACAAAGTAAGGACAAAATACAGTGGGTCAATAAAAAAGTCTATCTTTTGAAAAGACTTATAAAACTGACAAACTTCTGGCAAAATTAATGAAGAAATAAAGAGAAGCTACAAGCATCTAGTCTCAGAAATGAAAAGGGAACAGCACTCCAGATGCCTCAGCATCAAATAAGATAATTTTTAACAACTTTATACCAAAATTCTTGAATAGATACATGAACAAATTCCTAGAAAGATGTGATTCACCAAAGGTGACTCAAGAAAAGTTTTAAAAATCTGAAAAAAAATTCACTAATGAACAACAAGGAACACTTTATACTCTTTAGTACTCTTTCTAAAAGAATAATGAAAAGCTGAGTTGGTTTTACTAGTGCATTCCACCAAAACATTTAAGGAAGAAAAGAATTCAACCCTTCACAATTTTTTTTCCAAGGAAGAGAACAGTAAGGAGCACTTTCCAACTAATTTATACATTTTATCTCAGTACCAAAATCTGACAGTACAGACAGGAAAAGTACAAAGAAAACACAAGAATATAAGCATAAGAACCCTAAACAAATATTAGTAAATCAAAGTCAGCAACACTTAATATGCTGGTAAGCCAAAGTAAGCACAAATAAAAGGGATGATACACACAGTAAGTCCACTACATTTACACACTAGAGAGATGTTATCATGTGAACATCTCAGGATGTGCAGAAAAGCATTTAAAGAAAATTCAACATCTTTTCATGATTAAATAAAACCTTAATAATACAAGGAGAATCCTTAAAAGGTGAAGGATATCTACAAAAAAATATAGCAAGCACCACACTTAATAGTGAAAATTAGAAGTTTGCCTTTATTAGTAGATGAGTCTTGGAGACATAATGCACTGTTTAGTGAATATAGGCAACAATATCGTATTATAATCAAACTTGCTAACAGACTAAATCTTAATTACTCCCATCACATAAAAAGATTATTATGTCATGTGATAGAGGTGCTAGTACTACAATGACAGTCACATAAAAACATATCAAATCAAACATTTGGTACACACCTTGAACTTACAATAATATTACACATCAAATATATTTTATTTTAAAAAAAGAAATACTCTATCAAGAAATATTTTCTCAGCATTATACAGGAGCTCCTAGCCAGTGTCATAAGACAAGAAAAAGAAAAGATTTAAGACTAAATATTAATCATTATAATCACTATATAACTATAATCGATATAATTATACAGTAATCATTATATTATATAGTATACATATAATATGTAATAAATACAATGTAAAAATAATATAATCATAATAATATAACTATAATCATTAATCCTTTTATTTCAGAATAATAATTAAATTTTGAAGCCTGGTGTGCTGCAGTCCATGGGATCACAAAGCATCAGGTACATCTTAGTGACTGAACAATAGTTTCTCTACAATGTTGTGTTAGTTTCTGCTGTACAGCAAAGTAATCAGCTATACACATACATATATCCATCCATTCTTTTTTATATTTCCTTCCCACTTTAGGCCACCACAGAGAATTTAGTAGAGTTCCCTGTGCAATACAATAGATTCTAATTAACTATTTTATCCATAGTAGTGTATATATGTCATTACCAACCCCTCAATTCATCCCACCCATTCTCCTTCCCCACTCAGTGTGCATATATTTGTTTCTAAGTCTGTGTCTATTTCTGCTTGGCAAATAGGTTAGTCTGTATCATTTTTTTCTAGATTGCACATAAAAGCCATGTAAGATACTAGTTTTTCTCTTTTGACTTCACTTTGTATGATAGTTTCTAGTTCCATTCACGTCTCTGTAAAGGACACGATTTTTGTTCAGTTCAGTCGCTCAGTCGTGTCCGACTCTTTGCGATCCCATGAATCGCAGCACACCAGCCCTCCCTGTCCATCACCATCTCCTGGAGTTCACTCAAACTCTCGCCCATCGAGTTGGTGATGCCATCCAGCCATCTCATCCTCTGTCGTCCCCTTCTCCTCCTGCCCCCAAACCCTCCCAGCATCAGAGTCTCTTCCAATGAGTCAACTCTTCACATGAGGTGGCCAAAGTATTGGAGTTTCAGCTGTAGCATCATTCCTTCCAAAGAACACCCAGGACTGATTGGATCTCCTTGCAGTCCAAGAGACTCTCAAGAGTCTTCTCCAACACCACAGTTCAAAAGCATCAATTCTTTGGCACTCAGCCTTCTTCACAGTCCAATTCTCACATCCATACATGACCACTCGAAAAACCACAGCCTTGACTAGACGGACCTTTGTTGGCAAAGTAATGTCTTTGCTTTTCAATGTGCTATCTAGGTTGGTCATAACTTTCCTTTCAAGGAGTAAGCTTCTTTTAATTTCGTGGCTGCAGTCACCATCTGCAGTGATTTTGGAGCCCCCAAAAAATAAAGTCTGACACTGTTTCCACTGTTTCCCCATCTACTTCCCATGAAGTGATGGGACCAGATGCCGTGGTCTTCGTTTTCTGAATGTTGAGCTTTAAGCCAACTTTTTCACTCTCCTCTTTCACTCTCATTCAAGAGGCTTTTTAGTTCCTCTTCACTTTCTGCCATAAGGGTGGTGTCATCTGCATATCTGAGGTTATTGATATTTCTCCCGGCAATCTTGATTCCAGCTTGTGCTTCTTCCAGTCCAGTGTTTCTCATGATGTACTCTGCATATAAGTTAAAGAAGCAGGGTGACAATATACAGCCTTGATGTACTCCTTTTCCTATTTGGCACCAGTCTGTTGTTCCATGTCCAGTTCTAACTGCTGCTTCCTGACCTACATACAGGTTTCTCAAGAGGCAGGTCAGGTGGTCTGGTATTCCCATCTCTTTCAGAATTTTCCACAGTTTATTGTGATCCACCCAGTCAAAGGCTTTGGCATAGTCAAGAAAGCAGAAATCGATGTTCTTCTGGAGCTCTCTTGCTTTTTCGATGATCCAATTCCATTTCTGTTATGGCTGAGTGAATATTCCACTGTGTCTATATACCACATCTTTATCATTCCTCTGCTGATGGACATCTAGGTTGCTTCCGTGTCCTGGCTATTGTAAATAGTGCTGCAATGATCACTGGAGTGCATGTATCTTTTTGAATTATGGTTTTCTTCAGGTATATATATGTCTAGTAGTGAGATTGCTAGGTCATGTAGTAGTTCTATTTTTAGTTTTTTAAGTAATCTCCATACTATTCTCCATAGGGGCTGTATCACTTTACATTTCCATCATCAGTGTAAGAGAGTTCTCTTTACTCCATACCCTCTCCAGAATTTATGGTTTGTAGATTTTATGGTGATGGCCATCCTGAGAAGTGTGAAATGAAACCTTATTGTACTTTTGATTTACATTTCTCTAATAATATATGCAGGTCAGGAAGCAACAGTTAGAACTGGACATGGAACAACAGACTGGTTCCAAATGGAAAAGGAGTACGTCAAGCCTGTATATTGTCACCCTGCTTCTTTAACTTATATGCAGAGTACATCATGAGAAACGCTGGACTGGAAGAAGCACAAGCTGGAATCAAGATTGCCGGGAGAAATATCAATAACCTCAGATATGCGGATGACACCACCCTTATGGCAGAAAGTGAAGAGGAACTAAAAAGCCTCTTGATGAAAGTGAAAGAGGAGAGTGAAAAAGCTGGCTTCAAGCTCAACATTCAGAAAATGAAGATCACGGCATCTGGTCCCATCACTTCATGGGAAATAGATGGGGAAACAGTGGAAACAGTGTCAGATTTTATTTTGGGGGGCTCCAAAGTCACTGCAGATGGTGATTGCAGCCATGAAATTAAAAGACGCTTACTCCTTGGAAGGAAAGGAACCTAGATAGCATATTGAAAAGCAAAGACATTACTTTGCCAACAAAGGTCCATCTAGTCAAGGCTATGATTTTTCCAGTGGTCATGTATGGATACAAGAGTTGGACTGTGAAGAAAGCTGAGCGCCGAAGAATTGATGCTTTTGAACTGTGGTGCTGGAGAAGACTATTGAGAGTCTCCTGGACTGCAAGGAGATACAACCAGTCCATTTTAAAGGAGATCAGTCCTGGGTGTTCTTTGGAAGGAATGATGCTACAGCTGAAACTCCAATACTTTGGCCACCTCATGCGAAGAGCTGACTCCTTGGAAAAGACTCTGATACTGGAAGGAATCAGGGACAGGAGGAGAAGGGGATGACAGAGGATGAGATGGCTGGATGGCATCACCAACTTGATGGACGTTGAGTTTGAGTGAACTCTGAGAGTTGGTGATGGACAGGGAGGCCTGGCGTGCTGCAACTCACGGGGTGGCAAAGAGTTGGACACGACTAAGTGACTGAACTGAACTGAATAATTAGTGATGTTGAGCATCTTTTCATGTTTTTGTTGGCCATCTGTATGTCTTCTTTGGAGAAATGTCTATTAGATCATCTGCACATTTTTTGATTGGGCTTTTTAAAATATATTAAGCTGCATGAGCTGTTTATCTTTTGGAGACTAATCTCTTGTCAGTTGCTTCATTTGTAAATATTTTCTCCCAATCTGAGGCTTGTCTTTTCATCTTGTTTATGGTTTTCTTTGCTGTGCAAAAGCTTTTAAGTTTAATTCGGTCCCATTTATTTTTGTTTTTATTTTCATTACTCTAGGAAGTGGATCAGAACAGATTTTGCTGCCATTTATGTCAAAGAGTGTTCTGCCTATGTTTTTCTCAAGGAGTTTTACAGTGTCCGGCCTTACATTTAGGTCTTTAATCCATTTTGTGTATGGTGTTAGGGAGTGTTTTAATTTTGTTCTTTTACATGTAGCTGCTCAGTTTTCCCAGCACCATTTATTGAAGATACTGTCTTTTCTCCATTGCCTCCTTTGTCATAGATTAGATGACCAAAGGTGCACGGTTTACCTCTGGGCTTTCTATCCTTTTCCACTGATCTATATTCCTGTTTTTGTGCTTGTACCATGTTGTCTTAATTAATAGCTTCGTACTATAGTTTGAAGTCAGGGAGCCTGATCCTCCAGCTTTGTTTTTCTTTCTCAGAATTGCCTTGGCTATTCGAGGTGTTTTGTGTTTCCATACAAATTATAAAACTTTTGTTCTACCTATGTGAAAAATGCCACTGGGATAGGGATTGCACTGAGTCTGTAGACTGCTTTCAGTAGTATAGTCACTTTCACAATATCTATTCTTGCAATTCAAGAACATCGTATATCTCTCCGTTTGTGTCATCTTTGATTTCTTTCATCAGCATAATTTTCTGAATAAAGTTGTTGTTTTTTTTGCCTTGCTAGGTAGCTTTATTCCTAGATATTTTGCTATTTTTGTTGTAATGGTAAATGGGATTGTTTCCTTAATTTCTCTTTTCGATCTTTCACTGTCAGTGTATAAGAGTGCAAGAGATTTCTGTGCATTAATTTTTATATCCTGTAACATTACCAAATTCACCAATTAGTACCAGCAGTTTTCTGGTAAAATTGATAACTGGTAAAACTGATAAACCTTTAACCAGACTCATTAAGAAAAAAAAGGGAGAGGTCTCAAATCAATAAGAAATGAAAAATGAGAAATTCCAACTGACACAGCAGAAATACAAAGGGTCATAAGAGACTACTATAAGCAACTATATGCCAATTAGACAGACAACCTGGAAGAAATGGACAAACTCTTAGAAAGGTACACTTTCCTTCACTGAAGGAAACACTTTCCAACACTTACCCAGGAATAAATAGAAAATATGGATAGGCCTATCACAAGTAATGAAACCGTAATTAAAAACCTCCCAACAGAGGGTGGCCAAGGGTGCTGAGAGATGCGCACACAAACCTCAGCTGAGCAGAGGGTCGGGTCAGGGAGCAGAGAAAAAAGCCACACAAGCAGGCTCTGCCCTGCAGCACAGGTGGGGCTGGAGGCAGAAGCTACAGCAAAGATCCCAGGGAGAATCAGGGGCTGGCAGCAGTGAGGATGCACTAGGAGGGCTACTTTGACACAGCTGTGGAAGTGTCACTGCCTGAGCCACAGCCTAAGCCAAGGACTGCCCACCCACAGACACCCCAAAACCTACTGGAGACTGTGCTGCCTTTCACAGAGAGGAGATCCAGCTCCACCGAACTGCACACAGGCACAAGTCCCCCCAACCAGGAAGCCATCACAGGACACTCATCCATCCCCATGCACTGGGGGCAAACTCCACGACTAAGAAGAACAGGCACCTTGAGAACTTTTTTCTTTCTTTTAAATCAGTTTTTATTCCCCCTACATACTTTGAACTTTACATTGGCTTTTTGTGGAACTGTGGATTTTTCCTTTTTTTTTTTTTTTTTTAAGATTTTTTTCTTCCTTTTTTGTAATTTTGTTTTGTTTTTGTTCAGTTTTTTTTTTTTATTGTTCTTTTCCTGCTGGAGCTATTCCTTAATATATACAAATCTTTTTCACGTGTCTATTCATCTTTGCTTTTCTAGTTTTTCTTTTAATCCTTTCCTTCACCCCCTTCCTTTTCTCTTTTCTCTCCCTTCTTTGTTTTCCCCTTCACTCTCTTTTTTCACCATGCACGTTAATTTGTTATGTTTTCTCTGCTATATTCCCAGTTGGCACTCCGCTCTGGCTCAGTTTTCTGGTCTGAGTGTTAAGTTAGCTCTATTTTTAATTGGTCAGTATCATCTTTTATTTCCTTTGCTCACCAAGTCAGTCTCTTTTACTTTCTTCTCTTTGGAATACTTTGGTTATATTTGTGTGTGTGTAGGTGTGTGTATATGTGTCCCATTGTTATTCTAATTACCTGCCTGATCCTGTATTTTCCATTTATCTGTGTTTGTCTTTTATTTCATGTTATGTTTTGCTTTCTGTCTTGGTGTGTTTGTTTTAATCCCCTTTAATCCCATTCTGAAGGAGATCAGCCCTGGGATTTCTTTGGAGGGAATGATGCTGAAGCTGAAACTCCAGTACTTTGGCCACCTCATGCAAAGAGTTGACTCACTGGAAAAGACTCTGATGCTGGGAGGGTTTGGGGGCAGGAGGAAAAGGGGACGACATAGGATGAGATGGCTGGATGGCATCACTGACTTGATGGACGTGAGTCTGAGCGAACTCCGGGAGCTGGTGATGGACAGGGAGGCCTGGCGTGCTGCTATTCATGGGGTCGCAAAGAGTCGGACATGACTGAGCTGAACTGAACCCCATAACAAACAACTTATGGAGTCTCGGTCCTCCGTCCAAGGACTGGGCCTGAACCACTGAAATGGGAGTATTGAGTCCAGGATCTCAGACAGCCAGAGAGCTCCAAACCCCAGGGGTATTAATTACTGAGAACTTTCAGGAAGGCCTACACTTGTGCACAAAGTCTGGTAACACCCAGCTGTCGATGACATCCAGTGCAGGACACTTTACCCAAACAACAAGCAAGACAAAAACACAAAAACAATCATCAGCAACAGGATTCCCACAGACACTCCAAAACATACCACTTCACACAGCCCTGCCCATCAGAGGAAAAAAGGGGAAAAAAAACCCAACTCACCTGCTCCCAGTAGAATGTAAACACAAGTTACACTCAACAAGAAGTCAACACAAACAGCTGAACCAACCTTTCCCACCAAGGGCAAAAACCAAAAGAAGAAGGAATATGACCCTAAAGCCTTGGCAAAGGAGACCTCAAAAGGAGTAAATTGGGGGAAAAAAAAGAGAAGACAGAGATATACAGCACAAATGATGGAACAAGGTAGAAACTCACAAGACCAAATAAACAAAGAGGAAACAGGCAAGCTACCTGAAAAAATAATTCAGAATAATGAGAGTAAAGATATTCCAACCCTAGGAAACAGAATGGAGAAAATACAAGAAGCAATCAACTATCAAGGACATAGAAGAAGTAAAAAACAAACAGAGATGAATAACCCAATTACTGAAATTAAAAACAGAAGGAACCAATAGCAGAATAACTAAGGCAGAACAAAAGATAAGTGAGACGGAAGATGGAATGGTGGAAATAACTGCTGAAGAGCAGAATAAAGGAAAGAGAATGGAAAGAATTGAGGATACCCTCAGAGACCTCTGGGACAATATTAAACACGCCCTCAAGTTACAGGGGTCCCAGAGGAAGAAGAGACAAAGAAAGGCACTGAGAAAAATTTTGAAGTGATTATAGTAGAAAACTTCCCCAACATGGGAAAGGAAATAGTCAATCAAGTCCAAGAAGCTAAAAGAGTCCTATACAGGATAAACCCAAGGAGAAACATATTGAGACACATACTAAATAAGCTAACAGAGTTTAAACACAAAGAAAGAATATTAAAAGCAGCAACGGAAAAGGAACAAGTAACAACAAGAGGAAAATCCGTACAATTAACAGCTGATCTTTCAGCAGAAACTCTGCAGACCAGAAGGAAATAGCAGGATATATTTAAAATACTGGCGGGGGGGGGGGGGGGAATCTACAACCAAGATTACTCTACTCAGCAAATATCTCATTCAAAATTGATGGAGAAATCAAAAGCTTTACAGATAAGTAAAAGTTAAGAGAATTTAGCACCCAACAAACTAACTTTATAACAAATACTAAAGGTACTTATATAGGCATTAAACACAAGAAACAGGAAACAAACCCAAGATAACTAAGAACATGCCAATAAAAACATATATCAATAATTACTTTAAATGTAAATGGCAAAATCAATACAATATTGTAAAGTAAGTACCCTTCAATTAAAATAAATTTATATTAAAAAAAGGAAAAAATGTAAATGGATTAAACACTCCAATCAAAAGACATACTGGCTGAATGGATTAAAAAAACAAGACCCATATATACGCTGTCTACATGAGAGCCACTTCAGACCTACAGATACTTATAGACTGAAAGTCAAAGGACGGATAAAGATATTTGATGCAAACAGAAATCAAATGAAAGCCAGAGTGGTGATTCTGATTTCAGACAAAATAGACTATTATAAGAGATAAAGGAGGATACTACATAATGATCAAGGGATAGACCGAGAAGACAATAATTGTAAATATTTATGCACCCAACACAGGAGCACCTCAGTACATAAGGCAAACACAAACAGACATAAAAGGAGAAATTGACAGTAACACAATAATAGTAGGAGACTTTAACACCCCACTTACACCAATGGGCACATTGTCAAAACAGAAAGTCAATAAGGAAAGACAAATGTTAAATGAAACATTAGACCAAATGGATCTGACATCTTCAGGACTTCCATCCAAATGCAGAATACAAGTGCATATGGAACATTCTCCAGGACAGACCATATCTTGGGTCACAAATCAAGCCTCAATAAATTTAAGAAAATTGAAACTGTATCAAGCATTTTCTTTGACCATAATTCTATGAGACTAGATATCAATTACAGGGGAAAAAAAACTGCAAAAAACACAAACACATGCAGATTAAACAATACATTTCTAAGTAACAAAAAGGTTACTGAAGAAATAATGGAACTCAAAAGATTGCTAGAAACAAATGACAAATAAAACACAATGATTGAAAACCTATGGGATGCAGCAAAAGCAGTTCGAAGAGGGAAGTTTATAGCAATACAATCCTACCTCAGGAAACAAGAAAAACACTGAACAGACAACCTAACTACACCTAAAGCAGCTGGAAAAAGAACAGAAAAACCCCAAAGTTAGTAGAAGACAAGAAATCATAAAGATCAGAGCATAACTGAAAAAGAAATGAAGGAAACAACAGTAAAGGTTAATAAAACTAAAAGCTGGTTCTTTGATAAGATAAACAAAACCGGCAAACCATTAGCCAGACTCATCAAGAAAAGTGGGGAAAAAAAATCAACAAAATTAGGAATGAAACAGGAGAGGTTAGAATAGACAATGCAGAAATACAGATGCTCAGAAGAGACTACTATGATCAACTATACACTAATAAAATGGACAACCTAGAGGAAATGGACATATTCGTAGGAAAGTTCAACCTTCCAAGACTGAACCGGGAAGAAACAGAAATTATGAACAGGCAATTACAAACAATGAAATAATGGTGATAAAAAATCTCCCAAGAAAAAAACGACAAAAGCCCAGGACTAGATGGCTTTATAGGTGAATTCTATCAACCACATACAGAAGAGTTAATGCCTATCCTTCTGAAACTCTTCCAAAAAATTGCAGAGGAAGGAACACTTCCAAACTCATTCTACGAGGCCACAATCAACCTGATACTAAAACCAGACAAAGATATCATAAAAAGAAAATTATAGGCCAGTATCACTGATGAACATAGATGCAAAAATCCTCAACAAAATTCTAGCAGACAGAATTCAACAAGACATTAAAAACATCATACACCATGATCAAGTCAGGTTTATCCCAGGGATGCAACACATTCTTCAATATATGCAAATCAATCAATGTGATACCCCATATTAACAAATTAAAAGGTAAAAACCATAGGATAATTTCAACACATGCAGAAAAAACTTTGGACAAAATTCAGCACCCATTTATGATTTAAAAAAAAAAACTCTTCGAAAAATGGGCATAGAAGGAACCTATCTTAACATAATAAAGGTCACATACAACAAACCCACAGCAAACATTACTTTCAATGGTGAGAAACAAAGCATTCCCTCTACAATCAGGAACAAGACAAGGGTGCCCACTCTTGGAAGTCCTACCTACAGCAATCAGAGAAGAGAAAGAAAGAAAAGGAATCCAGATTGGAAAGGAAGAAGTAAAACTCTCACTCTTTGCAGATGACATGATACTGAACACAGAAAACCCTAAAGATACTATCAGAAAATTACTAGAACCAGTGAATTACAAAATCAATACATAGAAATCACCTGCATCCCTATACACTAACAGTGAAAAATCAAAAAGAGAAATGAATCAATCCCATTTACCACTGCAACAAAAAGCATAAAAGACCTAGGAATAAACCTACCTAAGGAGACAAAGTTATGACCAACCTAGACAGCATATTCAAAAGCAGAGACATTACTTTGCCGACTAAGGTCCATCTAGTCAAGGCTATGGTTTTTCCAGTGGTCATGTATGGATGTGAGAGTTGACTGTGAAGAAGGCTGAGCGCCAAAGAATTGATGCTTTTGAACTGTGGTGTTGGAGAAGACTCTTGAGAGTCCCTTGGACTGCAAGGAGATCCAACCAGTCCATTCTGAAGGAGATCAACTGGGATTTCTTTGGAAGGAATGATGCTAAAGCTGAAACTCCAGTACTTTGGCCACCTCATGTGAAGAGTTGACTCACTGGAAAAGATTTTGATGCTGGGAGGGATTGGGGGCAGGAGGAGAAGGGACGACAGGATGAGATGGCTGGATGGCATCACAGACTCGATGGACGTGAATCTGAGTGAACTCCGGGATTTGGTGATGGACAGGAAGGCCTGGTGTGCTGCGATTCATGGGGTCACAAAGAGTCAGACACAACTGAGCAACTGAACTGAACTGAAGGAGACGAAAGAGCTGTATTCAGAAAACTATAAGACACTAATGAAAGAAGTCAAAGACGACACAAGCAGATGGAAGAACATTCCTTCTCCCTGGGCTGGAAGAATCAATATTGTGAAAATGACTACCAAAAGCCATCTACAGATTTGATGCAATCCCTATCAAATTACAATGGCATTTTTCACACACCCAGAACAAAAACCTTCACAATTAGTATGCAAACACAAACAATGCCAAATAACCAAAGCAATCTTGAGAAAAGAATGGAACTGGGAAGAATCAACCTACTGGATTTCAGACTATGTAACAAAGCTACAGTCATCAAGACAGAATGGTACTCAAACAAAAGAAAGAAACATAGACCAATGGAACAAGACAGAAAGCCCACATACATATGGGCACCTTCTCTTTGACAAAGGAAACCAGAATATACAATGGGAAAAAGGTAATCTTTTTAATAAGTGCTACTGAAAGAAGTGGACAACTACATGTAAAAGAGTGAAATTAGACCACCTCCTAACACCATACACAAAGATAAACTTGAAATAGATTAAATACTTAAATGTAAGACCAGAAACTATAAACCTCTGAGAAGAAAACTTTCAGAACATTGTATGACATAAATCATAGCAAGATCCTTTATGACCTACCTCCTGGAATAATGGAAACAAAAATAAATAAGTGGGGCCTAATTAAACTTAAAAGCTTTTGCACAGCCAAACAAACTAAAAAACAAGGTGAAAATACTACCCGCAGAATGGGAGAAAATAATAACGAATGAAACAACTGACAAAGGATTAATTTCCAAAATATGCAAGCAGCTCAAACAACTCAATACCAGAAAAACAAACAGTCCAATCAAAATGTGGACCAAAGACCAAAACAGACATTTCTCCAAAGAAGACATACAGATGGCTAAGAAACACATGAAGATATGCTCAATATCACTCATTATTAGAGAAATGCATATCAAAACTACAATGAGGTATCACCTCACACCAGTCAGAATGGCCATCATCAAAAAAATCCACAAACAAGTGCTGGAGAGGGTGTGGAGAAAAGGGAGGCCTCTTGCACTGCTGGTGGGACTGTAAATTGATACAGCCACTGTGAAAGAGAGTATGGAGATTCCTTAAAAAACCAGAATACCCGTGGCAGATTCACATCAATGTATGGCAAAACCAATACAATATTGTAAAGTAATTAGCCTCCAATTAAAATAAATAAATTTATATTTAAAAAAAAGGAGGGGGCAGTCCTAAGCTGGCAGAGGAATAGGACGGGAAGACCACTTTCTCCCTCACAAATTCCTCAAAAGAACATTTCAACGCTGAGCAAACTCCACAAAACAACTTCTGTAGGCTGGCAGAGGACATCAGGCAACCAGAAAAGCAGACCATTGTCTTCAAAAACAGTGAACCTCTCTGAGTGTCCCTCAATGTGGAGAAACTTTTCATCTTTAACCTAGATGTTTTATCATCGGTGCTGTATAGATGGAGAAGTCTAGAGGCCACTGTAAAAATAAAACTGAAAACCAGAAGCAGGAGGCTTAAGTCCAAAGCCTGAAAACATCAGAGAACTCCTGAATTCAGGGAACATTAAGCAATAGGAGCTCATCAAATGCCTCCATACCTACACTGAAACCAAGCTCCACCCAAGGACCAACAAGTTCCAGAACAAGACATACCACGCAAATTCTCCAGCAACACAGGAACACACCCCTGAGCTTCAATATACAGGCAGCTCAAAGTTACTCCAAAACCTTTGACGTCTCATAACCCATTACTGGTCACTCCACTGCACTCCAGAGAGAAGAAACCCAGCTCCACCCACCAGAACTCCAACACAAGCCTCCCTAACCAGGAAACTTAGACAAGCCACTGATACAACCCCACCCACAGGGAGGGAGCTCCATAATAAAGAGAACTCCACAAATTACCAGAATATAAAAAGGCCACCCCAAACGCAGCAATATAATCAAGATGAAGAGACAGAGGAATACTCAGCAGGTAAAGGAACAGGAGAGTTGCCCACCAAACCAAACAAAAGAGGAAGAGGTAGGGAATCTACCTGAGAAAGAATTCCGAATATTGATAGTGAAAATGATCCAAAATCTTGAAAGCAAAATGGAATCACAGATAAATAGCCTAGAGACAAGGATTGAGAAGATGCAAGAAAGGTTTAACAAGGACCTAGAAGAAATAAAAAAGAGTCAATATATAATGAATAACGCAATAAATGAGATCAGAAACACTCTGGAGGCAACAAATAGCAGAATAACGGAGGGAGAAGATAGAATTAGTGAAATAGAAGATAGAATGGTAGAAATAAATGAATCAGAGAGGAAACAAGAAAAACGAATTAAAAGAAATGAGGACAATCTCAGAGACCTCCAGGACGATATGAAATGCTCCAACATTCGAATTATAGGAGTCCCAGAAGAAGAAGACAAAAAGAAAGACCATGAGAAAATCCTTGAGGAGATAATAGTTGAAAACCTCCCTAAAATGGGGAAGGAAATAATCACCCAAGTCCAAGAAACACTGAGAGTTCCAAATAGGATAAACCCAAGGCGAAACACCCCAAGACACATATTAATCAAATTAACAAAGAGCAAACACAAAGAACAAATATTAAAAGCAGCAAGGGAAAAACAACAAATAACACACAAGGGGATTCCCATAAGGATAACAGCTGATCTTTCAATAGAAACTCTTCAGGCCAGGAGGGAATGGCAAGACATACTTAAAGTGATGAAATAACCTACAGCCCAGATTACTGTACCCAGCAAGGATCTCATTCAAATACGAAGGAGAAATCAAAAGCTTTTCAGACAAGCAAAAGCTGAGAGAATTCAGCACCACCAAACCAGCTCTCCAACAAATTCTAAAGGATATTCTCTAGACGGGAAACACAAAAAGGGCGTATAAACCCGAACCCAAAACAATAAAGTAAATGGTAACAGGATCATACTTATCAATAATTACCTTAAACGTAAATGGGCTGAATGCCCCAACCAAAAGGCAAAGACTGGCCGAATGGATACAAAAAACAAGACCCCTCTATATGCTGCTTACAAGAGACCCACCTCAAAACAAGGGACACATACAGACTGAAAGTGAAGGGCTGGAAAAAGATATACCATGCAAATAGAGACCAAAAGAAAGCAGGAGTGGCAATACTCATTTCCAATAAAATAGACTTTAAAACAAAGGCTGTGAAAAGAGACAAAGAAGGCCACTACATAATGATCAAAGGATCAATCCAAGAAGAAGATATAACAATTATAAATATATATGCACCCAATATAGGAGCACCACAATATGTAAGACAAATGCTAACAAGTATGAAAGGGGAAATCAACAATAACACAATAATAGTGGGAGACTTTAATACCCCACTCACACCTATGGACAGATCAACTAAACAGAAAATCAACAAAGAAACGCAAACTTTAAATGATACATTAGACCAGTTAGACCTAATTGATATCTATAGGACATTTCACCCCAAAACAATGAATTTCACCTTTTTCTCAAGTGCTCATGGAACATTCTCCAGGATAGATCACATCCTGGGCCATAAATCTAAACTTGATAAATTCAAAAAAATCAAAATCATTCCAAGCATCTTTTCTGACCATAATGCATTAAGATTAGATCTCAATTACAGGAGAAAAACTATTAAAAATTCCAACATATGGAGGTTGAACAACACACTTCTGAATAACCAACAAATCACAGAGGAAATAAAAAAAAAAAAATCAAAATATGCACAGAAACTAATGAAAATGAAAACACAACAACCCAAAACCTGTGGGACACTATAAAAGCAGTGCTAAGAGGAAAGTTCATAGCAATACAGGAATACCTCAAGAAACAAGAAAAAAGTCAGATAAATAACCTAACTCTACACCTAAAGCAACTAGAAAAGGAAGAATTGGAGAGCCCCAGAGTTAGTAGAAGGAAAGAAATCTTAAAAATTAGGGCAGAAATAAATGCAAAAGAAACAAAACAGACCATAGCAAAAATCAACAAAGCCAAAAGCTGGTTCTTTGAAAGGATAAATAAAATTGACAAACCATTAGCCAGACTCATCAAGAAGCAGAGAGAAAAATCAAATCAATAAAATTAGAAATGAAAATGGAGAGATCACAACAGACAACACAGAAATACAAAGGATCATAAGAGACTACTATCAGCAATTATATGCCAATAAAATGGACAACATGGAAGAAATGGACAAATTCTTAGAAAAGTACGATTTTCCAAAACTGAACCAGGAAGAAATAGAAAATCTTAACAGACCCATCACAAGCATGGAAATTGAAACTGTAATCAGAAATCTTCCAGCAAACAAAAGCCCAGGTCCAGACGGCTTCACAGCTGAATTCTACCAAAAATTTCGAGAAGAGCTAACACCTATCCTACTCAAACTCTTCCAGAAAATTGCAGAGGAAGGTAAACTTCCAAACTCATTCTATGAGGCCACCATCACCCTAATACCAAAACCTGACAAAGACACCACAAAAAAAGAAAACTACAGGCCAATATCACTGATGAACATAGATGCAAAAATCCTTAACAAAATTCTAGCAATCAGAATCCAACAACACATTAAAAAGATCATACACCATGACCAAGTGGGCTTTATCCCAGGGATGCAAGGATTCTTCAATATCTGCAAGTCAATCAATGTAATTCACCACATTAACAAATTGAAAAATAAAAGCCATATGATTATCTCAATAGATGCAGAGAAGGCCTTTGACAAAATTCAACATCCATTTATGATAAAAACTCTCCAGAAAGCAGGAATAGAAGGAACATACCTCAACATAATAAAAGCTATATATGACAAACCCACAGCAAACATTATCCTCAATGGTGAAAAATTGAAAGCATTTCCCCTAAAGTCAGGAACAAGACAAGGGTGCCCACTTTCACCGCTACTATTCAACATAGTTCTGGATGTTTTGGCCACAGCAATCAGAGCAGAAAAAGAAATAAAAGGAATCCAAATTGGAAAGGAAGAAGTAAAACTTTCACTGTTTGCAGATGACATGATCCTCTACATAGAAAACCCTAAAGACTTCACCAGAAAATTACTAGAGCTAATCAATGAATATAGTAAAGTTGCAGGATATAAAATCAACACACAGAAATCCCTTGCATTCCTATACACCAATAATGAGAAAGTAGAAAAAGAAATTAAGGAAACAATTCCATTCACCATTGCAACAAAAAGAATAAAATACTTAGGAATATATCTACCTAAAGAAACTAAAGACCTATATATAGAAAACTATAAAACACTGATCAAAGAAATCAAAGAGGACACTAATAGATGGAGAAATATACCATGTTCATGGATTGGAAGAATCAATATAGTGAAAATGAGCATACTACCCAAAGCAATTTACAAATTCAATGCAATCCCTATCAAGCTACCAGCCATATTTTTCACAGAACTAGAACAAATAATTTCAAGATTTGTATGGAAATACAAAAAACCTCGAATTGCCAAAGCAATCTTGAGAAAGAAGAATGGAACTGGAGGAATCAACTTGCCTGACTTCAGGCTCTACTACAAAGCCACAGTCATCAAGACAGTATGGTACTGGCACAAAGACAGAAATATAGATCAATGGAACAAAATAGAAAGCCCAGAGATAAATCCACACACATATGGACACCTTATCTTTGACAAAGGAGGCAAGAATATACAATGGAGTAAAGACAATCTCTTTAACAAGTGGTGCTGGGAAAACTGGTCAACCACTTGTAAAAGAATGAAACTAGATCACTTTCTAACACCACACACAAGAATAAACTCAAAATGGATTAAAGATCTAAATGTAAGACCAGGAACTATAAAACCCCTAGAGAAGAATATAGGCAAAACACTCTCCGACATAAATCACAGCAGGATCCTCTATGATCCACCTCCCAGAATACTGGAAATAAAAGCAAAAATAAACAAATGGGATCTAATTAAAATTAAAAGCTTCTGCACAACAAAGGAAAATATAAGCAAGGTGAAAAGACAGCCTTCTGAATGGGAGAAAATAATAGCAAATGAAGCAACTGACAAACAACTAATCTCAAAAATATACAAGCAACTTATGCAACTCAATTCCAGAAAAATAAACGACCCAATCAAAAAATGGGCCAAAGAACTAAATAGACATTTCTCCAAAGAAGAAATACGGATGGCTAACAAACACATGAAAAGATGCTCAACATCACTCATTATCAGAGAAATGCAAATCAAAACCACAATCAGGTACCGCTTCACACCAGTCAGAATGGCTGCGATCCAAAAGTCTGCAAGCAATAAATGCTGGAGAGGGTGTGGAGAAAAGGGAACCCTCCTACACTGTGGGTGGGAATGCAAACTGGTACAGCCACTTTGGAGAACAGTGTGGAGATTCCTTAAAAATTTGCAAATAGAACTACCTTATGACCCAGCAATCCCACTGCTGGGCATACACACCAAGGAAACCAGAATTGAAAGAGACACATGTACCCCAATGTTCATCGCAGCACTGTTTATAATAGCCAGGACATGGAAACAACCTAGATGTCCATCAGCAGATGAATGGATAAGAAAGCTTTGGTACATATACACAATGGAGTATTACTCAGCCGTTAAAAAAGAATACATTTGAATCAGTTCTGATGAGATGGATGAAACTGGAGCTGATTATACAGAGTGAAGTAAGCCAGAAAGAAAAACACCAATACAGTATACTAACACATATATATGGAATTTAGAAAGATGGCAATGACGACCTTGTATGCAAGGCAGCAAAAAAGACAGATGTGTATAATGGACTTTTGGACTCTGAGGGAGAGGGAGAGGGAGAGGGTGGGATGATTTGGGAGAATGGCATTGTAACATGTATACTATCATGTAAGAATCGAATCGCCAGTCTATGTCCGACGCAGGATACAGCATGCTTGGGGCTGGTGCACGGTGATGACCCAGAGAGATGTTATGGGGAGGGAGGTGGGAGGGGGGTTCATGTTTGGGAACGCATATACACCCGTGCTGGATTCATGTCAATGTATGGCAAAACCAATACAGTATTGTAAAGTAAAATAAAGTAAAAATAAAAATTAAAAAAAAATTATGAAAAGGGCTCTGGAAATACAATAACTGGTAGAGGATGAGATCTGCTTTCTTTGGACTGGCATGTACATACAATGCAATTTGAATTCCTTTGAATTTCCCAAGCTCTAACTAAATTGCTTGTTAAAATAAGTTTTAGAACTCCAAAAAAAAAAAAAAAAAAGGAGTAAAACCACATGACCCAGCAATACCACTTCTAGGCATATACCCTGAAGAAACCTAAACTGGAAAACACACGTATATCCCAGTGTTCACTGCAGCACTTAGATGTCCATTGACAGATAAATGGATAAAGCAGCTGTGGTACATATATACAATGGGATACTAGTCAGCAATAAAAGGGGCACACTTGAGTCAGTTCTAATGAGGTGGATGAACCTAGAGCCTATTGTACAGAGTGACGTCAGTCATAAGGAGAGAAACAAATATCATTTGTTAACGCATATAAATGGAATCTAGAAAGAGGAACCTGATGAACCTATTCACAGAGCAGCAATGGAAACACAGACATAAGAGAACAGAGTTTTGGACAAGGATGGGGGAGAGGAGCGAGAGGGTGAGATGAAAGGAGAGAGCAGCATGGAAGGATACACACCAACACAGGTAAATAGACAGCCAATGGGAATTTGCTGTATGACTCAGGGAACTCAAACTGGCACTCTGTAATAACCTAGAGGTGTGGGAATGGGCAGGAGGTGGAAGGGAGATTCAAGAGCGAGGGTACATACGTACACCTATGTTTAATTCATGTTGCTGTATGACAGAAATCAAACCACTACTGTAAAGCAATCAGTTAAAAATAAATAAATATTAAAAAAGAAAAAAATCTCCCAACAAAAGTCCAGTTGGCTTCATAGGTAAATTCTATTGAGCATTTTGAAAAGAGCTAACACCCATCCTTTTCAAACTCTTCTAAAAAATTGCAGAGGAAGAAATAGTCCCAAGCTCATTCTACGAGGCCACTATCACCCTGATACCGAAACCAAAGATATCACAAAGAAAGAAAATTACAGGCCAATATCGCTGATGAACACAGATGCAAAAGTCATCAAGAAAATACTAGCAAACAAAATCCAGCAACACAATAAAAGGATCATATACCATGATCCATGATTCATGAACAGAAGCAGAAGATATTAAGAAGAGGTGGCAAGAATACACAGAAGAACTATACAAAAAAGATCTTCAGGACTCAGATAACCACAATGGTGTGATCACTCACCTAGAGCCAGACATCCTGGAATGTGAAGTCAAGTGGGCTTTAGGAAGCATCACTATGTACAAGCTAGTGGAAGTGATGGAATTCCAGTTGAGCTATTTCAAATCCTAAAAGATGATGGTGTTAAAGTGCTGCACTCAGTATACCAGCAAATTTGGAAAACTCAGCAGTGGCTGCGAGACTGGAAAAGGTCAGTTTTCATTCCAATCCCAAAGAAAGGCAATGCCAAAGAATGTTCAAACTAATGCACAATTGCATTCATCTCACACACTAGCAAAGTAACGCTCAAAATTCTCCAAGCCAGGCTTCAACAGTATGTGAACCATGAACTTCCAAATGTTCAAGCTGGATTTAGAAACAGCAGAGGAACCCATTCTGTTGTTTTCCTCTGTTTCTTTGCACTGATCACTGAGGAAGGCTTTCTTATTTCTCCTTGCTATTCTTTGGAACTCTGCATTCAGATGCTTATGTCTTTCCTTTTCACCTTTGCTTTTCACTTCTCTTCTTTTCACAGCTACCTGTAAGGCGTCCTCAGACAGCCATTTTACTCTTTTGCATTTCTTTTCCACGGGGATGGTCTTGATCCCTATCTCCTGTACAATGTCACGAATCTCTGTCCATAGTTCATCAGGCACTCTATCAGATTTAGTCCCTCAAATCTATTTCTCACTTCCACTGCATAATTATAAGGGATTTGATTTAGGTCATACCTGAATGGTCCAGTGGTTTCCCCTACTTTCTTCAAATTAAGTCTGAGTTTGGCAACAAGGAGTTCATGATCTGAGCCACAGTCAGCTCCCGGTCTTGTTTTTGCTAACTGTATAGAGCTTCACCATCTTTGGCTGCAAAGAATATGATCAATCTGATTTCAGTATTGACCATCTGGTGATGTCCATGTGTAGAGTCTTCTCTTATGTTGTTGAAAGAGACTATTTGCTATGACCAGTGCACTCTCTTGGCAAAACTCTATTAGCTTTTGCCCTGCTTCATTCCATACTCCAAGGCCAAATTTGCCTGTTACTCCAGGTGTTTCTTGACTTCCTACTTTTGCATTCTAGTCCCTTATAATGAAAAGGACATCGTTTTGGGGTGTTAGTTCTAAAAGGTCTTGTAGGTCTTCATAGAACTGTTCAACTTCAGCTTCTTCAGCGTTACTGCTTGGGGCATAGGCTTGGATTACCATGATATTGAATGGTTTGCCTTGGAAACAAACATTTCATGCAAAGGGAACATTTTGCATGTTCATTCAAGGGAACATTTCATGCAAAGATGGGCCCGATAAAGGACAGAAATAGTATGGACCTAACAGAAGCAGAAGATATTAAGAAGAGGTGGCAAGAATACACAGGAGAACTATACAAAAAAGAGCTTCACGACCAGACAATCACGATGGTGTGATCACTCACCTAGAGCCAGACATCCTGGAATATGAGGTCAAGTGGGCCTTAGAAAGCATCACTACGAACAAAGCTAGTAGAGGTGATGGAATTCCAGTTGAGCTTAATCCTGAAAGATGACATTGTAAAAGTGCTGCACTCAATATGCCAGCAAATTTGGAAAACTCAGCAGTGGCCACAGGACTGGAAAAGGTCAGTTTTCATCCCAATGCCAAAGAATGCTCAAACTACCACACAATTGCACTCATCTCACATGCTAGTAAAGTAATGCTCAAAATTCTCCAAGCCAGGCTTCAGCAATACGTGAACCGTGAACTTCCAGGTGTTCAAGCTGGTTTTAGAAAAGGCAGAGGAACCAGAGATCAAATTGCCAACATCTGCTGGATCATGGAAAAAGCAAGAGAGTTCCAGAAAAACATCTACTTCTGCTTTACTGACTATATATCAAAGCCTTTGACTGTGTAGATCACAACAAACTATGGAAAACTCTTAAAGAGATGGGAATACCAGACCACTTGACCTGCCTCCTGAGAAATCTGTATGCAGGTCAAGAAGCAACAGTTAGAACTGGACATGGAACAATGGACTGGTTCCAAATTGGGAAAGGAGTACGTCAAGGCTGTATATTGTCACCCTGCTTATTTAACTTATATGCAGAGTACATCATGAGAAACTCTGGACTGGAAGAAACACAAGCTGGAATCAAGATTGGCAGGAGAAATATCAATAACCTCAGTTATGCAGATGACACGACCCTTATTGAAGAAAGCAAAGAACTAAAGAGCCTCTTGATGAAAGTGAAAGAGGAGAGTGAAAAAGTTGGCTTGTTTTTTTTTTTTTTTTTTTTTTTTTGAGTTTTACTCAACATTTAGAAAACTAAGATCATGGCATCTGGTCCCATCACTTCATGGCAAACAGACAGGGAAACAATGGAAACCGTAACAGACTTTATTTGGGGGGGGGCCTCCAAAATCACTGAAGATGGTGACTGCAGCCATAAAATGAAAAGATGCTTGCTCCATTCGAAGAAAAGCTATGACCAACTTAGACAGCATATTAAAAAGCAGAGACATTAAGTTGCCAACAAAGGCCCCTCTAGTCAAAGGTATGGTTTTTCCAGTAGGCATGTATGGATGTGAGAGTTGGACTACAAAGAAAGCTGAGTGGCAAAGAATTGATGCTTTTGAACTGTGGTGTTGGAGAAGACTCTTGAGAGTCCCTTGGACTGCAAGGAAATCCAACCAGTCCATCCTAAAGGAAATCAGTACTGAATATTCATTGAAGGACCGATGCTGAAGCTGAAACTCCAATATTCTGGCCACTTGATAGGAAGAACTGACTCATGGGAAAAGACCCTGATTCTAGGAAAGACTGAAGGCAGGTGGATAAAGGGATGACAGAGGATGAGAGGGTTAGATGGTATCATCGACTCAATGGACATGAGTTTCAGCAAGCTCTAGCATTTGGTGATGGACAGGGAAGCCTGGCATGCTGCAGTCCATGGGGTCACAAAGAGTCAGATATAATTGAGCAACTGAACTGAACTGAACACCATGATCAAGTGGGATTTATCCCAGGGATACAAAGATTCTTCACAAATCAATCAATGTGATGTACCATATAAACAAACAAGAAAAAAAACATATAAACATCTCAGCAGATGCACAAAAAGCTTCTGACAAAATCCAACATCTATTTCTGACTTTTGTTTGCCCAGACTTTACATTTAAACTGCCTTTATATGTACAATCAGAATAAAAACCCTTTACTAAACCACATGCAGATTTTTGGTTAAAAAGAAGATAAGGACCATCAAACCCAGAGGGGCTGCTGGGTTGACCAGTCTGTGTGCTGAGCGTTGAGGTATTTATGGTGAAGACTCTGCTCTGAGACCCTACAGGTCCAGCTCAAGGGATGTGGGTGGAGCATCCTCCTCTGAACCCCTTACCAGCTCTGAGATATAGCGACATTCATTTCACATAAAATGGCTAGGGCCTTTTTACTACTGGAAACAATTTGACATTAATTTTCAAGAGGTGCCATCTTTCAGTTCAATGTGTTTCACGGGTCACATGATCTTCGATTACCAAGGTGACACTCAGGACAATTTTATGGCAAATTGAATCCCAAATTACAGCCCCTGAAGGAGTCTGCATTAACAATGGTCTGTAAGAGCCCAGCAGGGGGTCTGAACCAGGTTATATTGTGATCAAACACGGTCACTAACATAACATTTCAGTGGGAACAGGAGGAATGTATTGTTAAGACACATGCTTTTCTTTTCCCTTCAGAAAAGGAGGGCTCAAATCACCATAGACATGGAATAATAAAGACAGAATTATTTTTGCATGAATTGGGACTTCCTCATAGCTGAGTTAAGAAACATGACCCACTATGAGAGAACGGGAATTACTCACCCTTCCTATTCTTTTCCCCTCTTCTCCTCTCTCTCTTTCATTAACCACTCTGATTGTTTTAGTTCTGCTGTAGGCATTTTACTCCTTACATTTGATAAACCAGTGTCATTAGAACAACAGAGCGTGAGAAACTCTGACTGGGTAACTAAGCAAAACCTGTAAAAATAACAAGCATCATCCACAGACTAGTTTCTGAGGTATTTCATGATGTGAATTCTCTGTACACAGCAATGTGCCGAGTTTTGCAATATCCTAGTAAGACAGGCTTCCTATCATTTCAGAACCTTCTGTAGAAACCAGATATTAACACTGATTTCACATGGCTGCACATGCATGTACAATCACAAATATGAAACAAGTAAGAGAGAAAAAAGTTGATTGTGCTCCACCAAGCAACATTCCCCCATGATTTAGGTAGTTTTCTCATACATTAAATATTGGACGATTAGTGAATTTTTATGATTCTTCAGGGAACACGGACTTATCACATTGCAAGCACATGATTCTTCAGGGAACACGGACTTATCACACTGCAAGCACATGTGAAAACTATACTCTGGGACTTCATTCTATTGGTTCATATTTCTTATGTATAGAATATACATTTCTAACTAATCTAAAAAATGTTATTCAGCTTTTTGCTCTTCTGCTTTTCTTTAAAAACTTCAAATTAACTGCTGTGTGATATGTGACTATTGAGTGCATTTAACCACTGAGAATATGTCTATTTTGTGCAAGGCTCTGTTCTGTGTACTGGAAAACAGTCACTGCAGAGCCCATCAGAGCTCACTGCCCAGTAGTGAAGACATAGAACAGACAAACCAATGATGTGTGATTTTCAGTCACTAAGTACTCATCTCCTGGGTGCTGAAGACATAGGATAAGCCTTCTAGAGATTCACTGCCAATTCCCAGAAAATAGAGGGTATAGACTCAAGAGAGAGCAAGTGAGTGTGAGCGAGCATGCACGAGAAAGGTATTAGGAAAGTGAAGAAATTAACTATTATGGGATAATTCTGTCTTCCTTCCCCAAGTTTGCTTGTTGAAGTCCTAACCCCCAGTACCTCAAAATATGACTGCATTTGGACACAGGGCTTTTTCAGAGGTGACAGAGTTAAAATGAGGCTATTAGGGATGGGTCCTAATCCAATCTGACTGTTGTCCTTAAAAGAAGAGGAAATTTGAACATGCAAAGAAATACCAGAGGGGTGTGCGCATGGAGAAAAGATCATGTGAGGATACAGGAAGAGGGTGGCCATCCGCAAGCCAAGGGGAGAGGCCTTCAGAGAAAACCCACCCTGCCAGCACTTCAATACTGGTCTCCCAGTCTCCAGGAGGGTAAGTTGTTTAAGCCTGTGGTATTTTGTTATTGCAGCCCTAGCAAACTAATATGTTAACCATTCTGTTAGGAATGGTTTTGAAGAAAAAACAATCACAAAATTCCAGAAGAGTTGCAAGTCCAGGACAGAAAAAAATTGTTTTTTTCCTGAATTATTTCAGACTAAGTTGTTGACACACCCTAAAGTTCCTGAGAGTTTTCTATAAATGATACAAAGATTCTTGCAGCTGTTGCCTGAGGATGTGGGATGTTAGTAAAAAAGACCAGAAGACTTCTTGTGTCCTGTCTCTACCATAAGCTCTGTGACTTTGGGTAAATTACCTCTGCATCCAGTGACAATTGGGCTAAATAACTTCTGAGTTTGCTTCCAACACATTTTGTGATTTTATATCTGAAGGACATTTTTTTCTGCCATGAGGGTTAAAGGGCAAAAATGATTCAGTACTGTCCACCAGCGCCAAGTACCCCTGGCCACCATTTGTCCCTGTGCTTGTCAGCCTGTGGCCTTTGACAGGGCGTCCAGCCTCACCATCCTCCACCTTACCAGAAGCCGCCTACCCTGCAGCCAAGCCCAGCTCCTGGCAGTCTGTTCCCTCGTGCCCCTGTGCTCATGTTACTCACTCTGTGCCAAATGCCCTCTGCCTTCCCACCCCCCATGCGCCTGGAAACTTTCTGCTCACTTTTTCTGACGGTTCTAAGGAGACCTCTGTGCTGCTTAAGCATCTATTCACTCCCCTCAAAACTTATCACAGCAACATAATGGCTTCTCTATTTGTCATTCTCCCCATTAGACTCCAGATCCCTAGAGGAAAGGACCTGGGTTTCTTCCTTTCCTGCAGCCTCAGTTATTGCTGCTAAGCATGGCTCACAATAGGTCTTTAGTAGATAAACATGCCTTAGGAACTGCGGGCTAGACACTGTGCTGGGCTGGGCAGAGAATGGTCCTGCTCTTGGTGAGAAAAATAATAAAAGAGGTAACCACAACAGAAGAGAGAGTGACCATCACTGAGGCAGAGGTACGCTAGAGGGGACAAGGAAGTTCACCGCAGGGTACCTTTCAGACCTGGAAAACCGTCCAGTAAGCAGGCTAATGCACACTTGGATTTCACCAATAGTGCTTTGCCGGGGCAGGTAGTGAAGAAATGTTTGCTAGACTCTAAGCTCATAACGGACTTAAGACCATGACTGCCCTCATTAACTGTTGTCTCCCCAGCTGACACACTGTGGTAACCAATAAATATTTGTGCAATGAGTGCATGAAAGAACCAACAAGCAGGTCCTTCTTCCTGTTCTTTTCAAATGCTTTTCCTACCTTACTCTCACCTTCTGACTTGTCCTTGTCCAAAGACGTGAGCTAATACTTAACCTAAAGGAGGTGGTGATGAGAATCAAAGACATTAACAAATATGAAAGCACTTAGTACAGTATAAAGTGCTCTATAAACATGAATTACTACTTACCGCCTCTTCCCTTCCATGGGGCATGTTGGCTGAAGCCATTCTGGGCTGACCTGGTTGGGGTTCAGAAGCCCTTAGGATCTTATATGTTCCTGTCAATGCAAAAGAAAAAAAAAAAAAAGACTCAAGCCTTCTCAATTTATCATTCTTTAGAAGTGTCCTACGTTTTAATAAGGACCTTAGAGATTCCTTCCTTCGCAACCAGAAAATAATAATTCGGGTGCAGTAATTAGGGTTCACGCAGTCACTGCTCCTGTGGACAGTCCTAATGAGGGTTTTTCTTTTTTCTTATTGAGCTCTCCCAAAGGGAGCTCTTATTAGAGAGAAAGGAGTTCCACAGTCATGGTGGGAGGCAGCCTGTATTAGTCAGGGTTCTCCAGAGAAACAGAACCAATAGGATGTGTGTACATATGGAAAAAGGATGTCTGTTCACTGCTGTGGGTCACACAGGAGTACGCAGGGGTTGAGCCATCTTAAATCATGAGCTGGGGCCGGTAAGAGGGGCTGCCACCGGCCTGGAGCCTGAGATGGCTCAGGAGGCTACAGGGAGGTGTATTGTGGAGCAAAGCCCCTCGGCCTGTCTGTGCCTGAGTGAATCGAAACGCTCCATCAGGGACAAGGAGAAGCCTCCTTCCCTGCCAAGAACTCCTGAACCGAAAAGTCCCCAGTTATCTGCTAGAGCGCAGCCAGAGGGAGACATGGACAAACCAGGTGACCTCATGCGAAGTGCGAGAAGCCTGAGGGTTCAAGTCGCTCCCTTCTCTTTCTCCAGGCTGGCGTAGCGCATCTAAGGGCTCATTTTGGCCTTTTACAGAACGGCCTTCCTTGTCTATTAAAAAAAAGCACGTGATACTGAGTGAAGTGGTTTTCCCAGGTGGGGCGAATGGTTAAAAAAAAAACAACAAAAAAACACCTCCTGCCAGTGCAGGAGACATAAAAGCCACAGGTTCAATTCCTTGGTCGGGAAGATCACCGGAGGAGGAAATGGCAACCCACTCTAGGATCTTTGCCTGGAGATTCCCACGGACAGAGGAGCCTAGAGGGCTACAGGCCATGGGATCACACAGAGTCGGACATGACTGAAGCCACCCAGCACACAGCTGAGTGAAGTGGAGAAGGACTGGGATGATGAAATTATTGCCTACCCCTGCCGCCTCAGATACAGCCACCAGGTGAAAACAGTTGGCAAAGGCGGGGAGACGGAGCCGGGGGAGGGGGGGTGGTTGGGGTGAGGGGGTGGGAAAGCTGTAAAATCAGTTCAGGTTTTCAGGTGTCCAAAAAAGGAAACTCAAGAGGCAGGGCCTAGGGGGCTGAGAGAGGCTGTGGAGAAGGTAAAACTGATCTCCCCCTCAGTTTCTGAACCTTTCTAACCTCCAGTCCCCTCACCTTTTTGCCTTGCCCTTGAGGCAGTTCCAGCTTCTAAAGCTAAAACGTTTCCTTTCTCCTCCACAGTGAAAAAACTTTCCAGAAAGATCAGCAGCCTGAAGCTGGTGTGTCTTGGAAACAGCACTGAAGTTGCTCAAGCAGAGGGCAGCTGCACAGTCCCACGGGGTCTGGGTGACCAGCACCTCCGAGGGCGCCGAGGCACACGGTGGATCGCTGTGCTCTGCGAAGCGCAGTCCCGGCGTCCACGTGCAGACTGCCATTCTTCCCGGCCCGGACCCGCCCTCCGCCCGACTGAGCCGGGACCGTGGCGCCGCGCGCCCATCACTTCTGGGAACCGCGGCGGAGTCCCCGGCGGCCACACATTCGTTCAGGGTGGGATTGTCTCTCCTCTGACAGGCACGTGCGCGTGCACAGTGCGGACTCAAGCCGTAATTCTTCATTTTTCACTTGTATTCGACAAAGACTCCATTACCACCTCTGCTCGCCCCGGGGGCGGTGGCCGCAGAAGAAGCGGGCGGTGCGGGCCTGGCAGCTCCCCCCAACCATCGAGAGGCTGCGCGTGCGCAGAGTGGCCTGACCGCCCCGGGGATGCGCCTGCAGACCGTGCTCCCGGGGCTGCTCCAGTACAATAAAGCGTTCTTTGCGAACCGGGGTTCGCGGGAGCTGCAGGGAACACCTCAGGCGTAGTCAGCTTCTGCAGCGAAGTCTGGAGCCATCCGCCAGGAATGGCTAGCCAGCACGTGAAGACTCAGAGCCACACAGCACAGTAATCAGTTTAAATCTCATCACCTGAATCAAACCAGGGGGGCTCGTGAATTGATAGCTAAGGCATTTTGAAATTGTTTTTCTTAGTAATATTAGATTGAAGGCATGTGGTCGACTTGAGAAACAAACTGAACCATCCTTGGTGGGGGGAGGGGATTGTACCTGCATCCAGCAGGGCGTTTGGAGCGAGGCCTTGGGTCTGGGGTTCCCCTTGATCCTGTGTCCCCATCGTTCAGGGAAGCGCTGGCAGCTATGTCCCCTGGAGCAGCTGCCTGTGCCCCTCGAACGGGGTTCTCCTCGGAGTGACTGAGGACGGGGAGCAGGCAGGATGCTATGAACCTGGGACAAAAGAAAAGTTACGCGTGCAGCAGAATCCCACCACCTGGGCCTTCATCAGTCATCCCACCTGGGGGCGGGGTTTGGGGAGTGGGGGCCAGACAGCCCATCTACGTCCAACAGGAGGCGGCCCCTGAGGGTTATAAACGCATGGACCAGTGCTGAATGAGGCCACTGGATGACAGGCACAGCCGGTGGGAGAAGTGAAAGCATGTCTGAAAGGTCTTTGTTCTAATTATTAAATGCCTGGTGCTCTAGTAGCTTACCTCAGATGAGCATTAGCAGATTCTGACATCCTTCTGCATACAGTGTCTCCTTGCATTGTCAGAACCAGCCCAAGGGACCTCGGCCACACATTCACTTCTACACAGACAAGGAATCTGAACCCAAAGATCTCCCTTGACCCCCTTAAAGTTGAGTGCAGAATGCCATTCTCAAACTAGCACCCAGGTTTGTGACTTCTTGGCTTCTCAGGGAAGAGTTCCCCAAACGTGTATATTTATAATGTATATAAAAGTTCCTCTCTGAGAGCGATGACCCAAACCCTCTGTGTGCTAACAGTTGTGTGCCCAGCACTGTGCTAGACACTATGGGTCATAGAAAGATCTGTGCTTGGAAAAGTTGAAGAACCTGCCACCCACAACATGCCAGTTTAGCATGAGGGTTATTTTGAACTAAAGGCACTTGAAAAACCACAGATGTAAGAAGTATGTTCTGATCTCCCCCTTTTCTTCCTGAAAACAGGAGATATAACTCCCCTATGACAGATGCCCTCCCAGTACCGAGGAGAAGGAAAACGTTCTTATCATGAGGGATGGGGAGTCAAGGTTGAGAGAAGAGTACACGTAGAGCCTTGTTAAAATAACTCATCTTCCTTTAGCCTCCCCACATATTTTAGTTCCGTTTTCACAGCTGCCTCTCTTCAGCTGAGTTTAAAAGCATTTAGGCTTTGCTACTTCTTTGGATCTTCATTTTTTTCTTTTTTAATGAAAGCTCTAGTGGCACATAAAGCTTATATTAAATAAATGTGTTTCTTCTGTAAATCTGTCTTGTGTCAATTTAATTCTAAGGAACAGCAGAAGACCTAAGAAGGCTGGAGTTAAGTTTTGTCTCTGCTATACCTCCAGAGCCTAATACAGAGACAGATACATTTTTCTTCCATTAGATACAAAGGAATGTATAAGGACTTGTTGCACCTTAGAGCAAGAACTCATTCCCACTTTGGAACTTCTTGATATATATTTGTGGGGTGGACAAGTAATTGAGTCAATGAAATAGGAATTTAGAGAGGAAGAGATGACTGTAAATGGGGCCATTGGAGGAGGCCTTTAAATTGTTCAGGTCACTCTCCATGTGTATAAAATGCCTTGTAATGTTTGGTTTAAAACATGGCCACTCTCTGTGTATAAAACACCTTGTAATCTTGGATTCCTCTTGGGAGGAATCACTTCTAGGGATTTATCCTAAGAGACTTGCCAGAGATGTAAAAAAGAGATTTATGTTCAATATGTTTATTGTAATGTAATTTATACCAAAAAAAGTGGGAACAATTTTAAGGTCCAATAGCAAGGAACTGTAGTACCGAAATGGTGGTTAATCCACCCGATGGAATATGCAGGAGCCATTAAACATTAGTTGTAAGAACACATGTTCTTGACTGGGGAAATCAATGTGCACCATAGGATTATTAGTGGAAGTAGTGTTAGTCGCTCGGTTGTGTCTGACTCTTTGGGACCTCATGGACTGTAGCCCACCAAGTTCCTCTGTCCATGGATTCTCCAGACAAGAATACTGGAGTGGATTGCCATTCCCTTCTCCAGAGGCTCTTCCTGACCCAGGGACTGAATCTAGGTCTCCTGCATCACAGGCAGCTTCTTTACTGATTGAGCTACAGGGTAAGATTATTAAGGAGGAGGAAAGCAAATTTTGAAAAAGGGTTAAGTCTATGATTAGCCAGTATTTGTACAGGTGTTTTTGTGTGTCTATTATCACAGTGGTTCTCTGAAGTGAGATTAAAGATAATTTTTATTTTCTATTTCCAGCTTTTCAAAATCCTAGTTTTTTTTTTTTTTTTTTAAAGCCTTTCTCTTGCTGGCTCTTCAGGGAACTTGGGGTTTGTGGATGGAGCTCTGTGGTTTGGTGGAAAGCCTTTATTTTGAGTTTTTCTTCCAAGCACACACAAGACAATGTAACATACACGTCTGGACTTGGGACTGCTATGGAAGGAAGGTGTCCAAGGATGGGTAGATCAGGGCAATTTAACAATTACAAACAAAAAAATAAGCAGGAGAGAAAGAGAGTTAAGTCACTCAGTCATGTTGGATTCTTTGTGACCCCATGAACTGTAGCCTTCCAGGCTTCTCCATCCATGGAAATTCCCAGGCAAGAATATTGGACTGGGTTGCCATTTTCTTCTCCAGGGGATCTTCCTGACCCAGGTATCAAACCCGGGTCTCTGGCACTGCAGGCAGACTCTTTACCATCTGAGCCACCAGGGAAGCAACTCAAAAAATAAGTGGATTACCCAGCACACAGGTGGACCAGGAGCTCCCAGAGCAACTTCCTCAGGTGACCTCCAGGTCTCTTCCCCAGATAGAGAGGCCATGTTGGCTTGGGGGAAACAATCTACCCCTCACTCCTAAACCCCTCCTGGATTCTTTTCAGACTCTTGGTAAGTGCAGGGAGAAGGCTTCCGAATAAGGGGTAGAGGACTCAGCTGAGCAGCCCCGGGGATGACAAGCCTCAGCAGACAGGTTTAGGGCTGGGCCAGCCTGGGACCCCATGGGGAGTGAACTTCCATAGGAGAAATAAGGTGACTTGCAGGGTGATCCATACTTTTCTTCTCTCCATCCTTGCCCCCTCCTTGTCCTCCCAATCTTGGGCCCAAGAAGATTCTTTTGGAGGTGAGGTCTGGCCCCAGGTTCCAAATAGATGAAAAGGGGCATGTGGTGGGGGCTGGCAGGAGAAACCATCACCCTACCGTGAGGGGAACTGTGTTTGCCTGTTTATAATGGGGTTTCTGTTTGCCAGCTGGTATTGCCAGCTTACTGAGCTCTTGGAGGCTGGAGTCTGCTTTGTTTTCAGCCCCAGCAGTGTCTGAGACAAAGCAAGCCCTCACTGAAGATGTGTCCCACGGTTACTTTGTAAATGGTGAGAAGGCATCCATGTGCTTGAATGCTACTCTTCTATCTCTAGGAGGCCCAAAGGCCAAGGCTGCTCAGTGGTGGGGAAATCAGGGCTGTGTGTCTGGTAAGCAAGGGCTCCAGTTTGCCTGGTGCGGGCCTGGTGCAGATTGTAATTACGGACTTCATGCCCAAAGAGGCGTTTGCAGACCTTCAGTTCTGTTGTTAAAGAAGTCTGACATTTCCACACACTTCTGCCCAGGATTTTTCTGACCCCTCTTCTTCCAAAGGTGATCCTTTCACTCATTCACTCATGCATCCAATTAGTATTGTTTGAGTACCACATTCAAGATGCTGTTCTAGACCTTGGGGATACAGAAGAACAAGAGACACCCATTGGTGCTAGGTACACTGGCTGCTGACAGGCCAATGTGTTTACATTCAAGTGCTCTGTATGTTTATAAAGGTTTTCTGGAAACAAAACCTTCAACTGGAAGATCAGACATTGCCATGGGCCCTAAGTGAGACAGGGCAGCATTTTCTCCACGCAGATGTAGCAATGGCCTGGTCTGCTGCTGCTGGAAGGTGGTGTCACCTTGCTTTGGTTTTTATGTCCTTCCAGTCCCCATGTCTGCAGGAGTGTGCCATGGTCCCATGATAGACAGAGTCATTATGTCCTCCCTGAGACCAAAAGACAGGATGGAAAGGACAAAAAACATAACAGTTATGTTAATAACAATTGGGAGAGCTTAATGGTTTAGGAGACAAATCCACGTAAGATCATGGGTTTCCCTGGTAGCTCAATGGTAAAGAATTCACCTGCCAATACAGGAGATGGTAGGTTCAATCTCTGGGTTTTGGGAAGATCCCCTGAAGTAGGAAATGGCAACCCATTCTAGTATCCTTGTTTGGGAAATCCCACGGACAGAGGAGCCTGGCGGGCTACAGTCCATGGGGTCATGAAAGAGTTGGACATGACTTAGAGATGAAACAACAAATAAGATCACATATTTGGTAGTCCTCCCTTGAGGGAAGAGCGAGGGGTTAGAAGCAGTTCTAGGTGCTGTCTTCATGGTCTCTTCACTCCAAGGGGACGGCCAGGGCTAGGTATCCCCTCCACCAGCTCTTCTATTGAAGGCATTTTGTCTAGAAAACCCTTATGACTCCTGGCTTCTTAAGAACTTATGACTTCAGCTACAGTGGCCCAAAGTGAGCCAACAAAGGTCCAGTGTAGGATGTGGAGACAAGAGGAGCAGGTGGATGGGCGCTGCGTGTGTCCAGGCTGGCTCGGCAAAGCAGGAGACATGGATTCAGAGCACGCCGTGCCAGGAACAATGAGTGTGATTTGCTAGGAGTGGTTGCTGCCCTCTGTCAGACTGCAGAGCACTCATTCATTGGATGGAGGGGTTACCACCATCGAGAAGTGTCTCATGCTGCCCAGGGGAATACCTTCAGTGGAAGGCACCAGACTGTTCTTGAGGATGGGGGACACCTAGCAGGCCTTCCTCCAGTTTCTGACCTGTTCCTGCTTTCTTACCTGAGTATACCTAGTTACAGGTGAGACCAGCACAGTTGTGACAAGGGGCTGTGTGTCCAGGCCCAAGCAGTCTTCATGACTGTCAAGGCCTCCATTCTGTATTAGTCCCAGAGGCACTGGACTGAGACAGAGTCCATAGGCCAACAAAGCCATCACCACATCAACACCTAACTTCTTGACATGTTTCATGTGCGATCATTAACCTGCAGACTTTCAGGGATGCAGGACTCAGCCCCACATCCACTCACCCCTGCCTGGGCTTCTGAACTTGTTGGGGGCCAGCCCCACAATGGGAGGAGACAGGCTTCATCCTAGGAAGGCCCTGGGGCCTGGGAGGAAGTCCTCAGCCAAGGTGTTGCTCTAGTGAGATGCCCTTGCCCCAGACCTTGAATTGTTCCCTCCTCTGTTCAGAAGGATAAACTGGAGAGAGGAATTCATGACTCTGAGCAGGAGAAAAATGAACATTTAATGCCACCATAGGTTGATTCTTTTTAAACACCAGATTCTTTTTCGACAACATTTTACACCTCATATGCCACAAAAAGTCAGAGATCGTAGCCAGCAAACAATGTCTTCACACTGGAAATGGCACACAGCTTAATGAAATCATGTCACCAGTTTTTGAGAACTATAACTTTCATTTCCAGACTGTTCTCCAGGTAGCCTGCTCACATTTTGTCAAGATCAAGCCAACAGTTAACTCTTTTATCGCTATGTGAAGGCCCATACACAAAACCAGCCTGTTTGCAAATAGGCTGCTGGGACCTACCCAAGTACAGAATAGTTGAATTTCTGACTTTTAACAAATTTTATTAAAAGTTTTTAACAGCAAACACTTGTAAGCTAAGAACTTCATTTTTAAAATGGCACCAATCTTTTATCCAAATAGTGAATTTAACACAATGACATTAAATACCACCACTGAATTTAAAAAAAGATTTTATGAATTTGTTTATGAATTCACTGTTTCTGACACAATAAATGCACTTGGGCAGGTCTTATCTCCAATTTTCAAGTTGGCCCATTTCTACAGATTAGCATATTTATATACACATACATACATGACTAGAGCTGAAGGAACCACAAAGATCATTTAGCACACTGTCTTCATTTTACAAATTGGAAAACTGTGTTCCAGAAAAGTTGGGTAATATATCCAAGGCCATAGGACTATGGTCAAAACTGGAGTTCGAACCCAGGTTTTCTGTCCTATGTTCTTCCACCATGTCACATACCTTCTGTACACATGCATCCGTATACGCCCCTGTGCACACACACACGTCAGTCCCTCAGTGTGGTGGGTGTCCACATATCACACGCCTGGTACAACAGCACCTTGTGGGCAGAGTCCAAGATGCTGGACTCAGATCCCGGTTCTGCTATAAACCTACTCTGTGAACTTGGGCCAGTCGTTAGCTATTGACTTCAGTTTCTTCATCTAAAATGATTATCCCCAGCTCCAATGCAGAGCTTTCATCTCTTCAAAGCACTTCCCATACCTTTCTCTTGACACTATCCCAGATGGGCAGCTAATATAACCCCCGATCTTCCATCAGTGAGCCACAGGCCCAGCAAAGTGAAGCGACTTGCCCAAGGTTGCATAGCGAGTGAGGAAACCAGACCCAGAGACTGGCTTCCTTAGCTCAAGCTCAAGGCTTTTTCTCCTAGGTTTAGCTGCCTCTCAAATGAGACTACTGACCCCCCAGCCCCTCCCAGCTTCTCGGGGATTCAGGGAGGGGACAAGATGCCTTAAGTATTATGGGTTTTAAGACTCACTAAAGTGCTTTGGTTTCTCCAGAAAAGAACATGTACTATATATATATATATGTATATATATATCTCCAAGGTAAGGAATTTCAGGTTCCTTTTCCAAACCCCCTTTAGGAACACCAGGGGTGCTGGGGTTTCTCAGGGAAATGTTGGAACCTAATACTGTCTGCACTTTTCAGAAATTTAGTGTGGGACCAGCAGGAAGAGGCTGGATCCTCTCTCACTAAGGCCTGTGGAGGCTGCTTTCCAAGTCCATTATCATCAAGTTCAAAAGGAAAGGATCTTTTACCTTTCAGCTACTTACCTACTATAGAAACAAACTACATTTTGAACTCAGTCCTGTACTTCAAGGATTGGACCCTAGTCCCTGTTCTCCTGATTGATTTCTCTTTCCTTTCTGGGACCTGTGTCTCTGTTAATGGAGCTTTCTTAGAGTGAGGCGAACAAACAGCCATAGGCAGATACACCAAACTTACACTTTGATGCATAGCACTTGGATCGCATTTCCAACCATGATGTATAAATAATATAAAACACAAGCAATGCTACAAAACAACAGCCCGAGTTTACAAATAAATTATAACTTCTTCATAAAGTGAATATGACAATGTGGGGTATTGGTGAGCAGTATGGGGAATAAAACAGTGAGCCTCTTTCGTTTTGAAGGTAATTTCTCTATCTATATAAAATAGATGTGCCTGGGCCCGCACTTCAGGACTCACTATAATACACATACAGACACTGGGAAATGCATTTAGAGAATATTAATTATATGCACTGAAGCCTTGATACCACCTCAAGCACCACTATGTCTCTGATATTATGACATCATCTCTGGTTCTGAGGGGGGCCACCAAAAAGCAGAATGTGTTTGTTTAGGGATGGGATAAGTAGCCTCTAAAATTGTGCAAAAAAGTTTTGTGTTTGTTTATTTTTTGAGAAGATGAGCCTCTCCTGGATTGGAATGATGCTTTAATCTGGAAATGACAAACAGTTTGGAACAGGTATGTATTTTTTCAGGATGATTGTTAAGTGACACAATTTGCAAGATTTTACCCAGAAATGTTGACAGATCTTTGCTGGAGGAAGAGAAAGAGGTTAGAATCCAAAGGAACGCTATATTCTATCACCTTGTCCTCCCACTAGCCCCCCACCCCCCCCCAAAAAAAACTTAGACCATTTCTGGCAGTTGTCAGTGAGACTGTCAGTTTTGCTTCATTGGGCACAGAGGAAAGCGGGCTGCACTGGCCTCCCTTAGGCAGTCATGCCTCAGTGTGGCACTGCTGAAGAGCGTCCTCTATGAGGAAAGATGGGCAGTACTACCTGGGTCGGGGCAGCAGGCAGGCCCCAGGACCAGTGCCAATGGATGGTTTATCCAGCATCAACTCATCAAGAATGGGGCTTTCAACATGTTTCTTACAGGCGTGGTTTCAGGGTTTAAAACACATTGCCTTTAAAAGCGAGGAAACCTTTTAATATGTGCTCTAAGAGTGGGGCTAATATTCCAGCAGGAAAAGCACAATGAGTAAATTCATCAATTCTTCTAGTTTCCATTTTGAAATTAACTCATCTTTAGTAATGTCTGTTACGGCCCAAACCCTTTATGGAATAGGGAATTTAGAAACATCCATCACATCGTTATTCGTGGTGGGAGCCTTGATTACACATCAGCAGTGGCCAATGACACAGACAACTGTGTGGAGAGAGAGCTTAACAAAAGCCCAGGCTCTTGCAAGCTCTACCTCCATCCCAAGAAACCCAGGTCAGACAGCTGCTTTTGAAGAGTAACACCTGTGATAAAGGCTGACGGAGTAACCAAAACTCATGATCAGCACCTGAAGCCCATAAACGGTCTTTTGCTCAAAATGAACAGGAATCCGAGAACCAGTGTAAGATACATATGTATGAGTCAGGCTATTTGAACCACAGCCCTGGATGGTTTCTGCGGCTACAGTGAAGTCACTGCCCCCTTCCAGGAACACAGACTTCAAGTTTAAGACTAATTTATGACAAATGGCCAAATTCCTGCCTGCTGAATTCCCCACTCTGGGCTGCATAGCGTTTTATCACAGCTTTCTTCTCCCCCCAGTTTGGGATCTCGTGTATGAACCCCACCTGAGTCAACACAGGACCAACTTCTACTTCCGCATCTCAAGCTCCCCACCTTCAGAATAGCAACTGCAGAGAAAACAACAGACGGGGTGTTTCAATTTCAAGTCTGGAAGAGATGAAAGTTAGCAACAGCTTCCCCATGATGTAGAGGGGAATTCAAGGATGAGAAGATCAAAGGTTCCAGCTCTCAGGTGCGGCTTGAAAGCCCAGGATAAAGCAAACTCTCACTCTGTGGCAACATGAAACACCATCGTGAGATGCACTATGGATTTACTCCTAGGGAACAACGTCACTATTCCCCTTTGGGGCTCTGAGTTTTGTGCTAATGCTTCCACCTCACACTGAGCTGAACTTTGGAGAGGGAAGAGGATTTCAGACAAAGAATCAAGGCTTCTAAATGTTAATTTCAAGTAAATATTTTTCTGAGCCTTTCATTTGTGGATAATAGAATAGAATAATGGGTTCTTTGACATTCTCTTTGCCTTCCTAGGTTATCTGTCATCAAAACCACAAGGGGACCTGGACCACTTCACATTTGGTCATTGAATGAAGTTCTTCTTCGGTTACTAGAACTGCTGCAGGACAGCTGATCAGCTGTACAATCAACTGATAGAACCAGGAGCAATCACATGATAGCATAAAATTCATGATTTCTTCACAGAGTTCATCAATACTTGGTATGTTGTTTGTAGCTGACTTAGGTCAGAACAGAAAAAAAAAAGGAAAAAGTCAGAATGAACAACCTCCATGCCAAGTCGTTCATCCTACTCCATGGCCAACAGCAGCCTGCGAGAAGTTCAACAGTGTGGCATTTTAAGAGGCCAATCTGACTTGGCAAGAGAGCTCTTGGTTTTATTCAACCCTTTGCTATCTCACAAAGTTGTTACATATAAAGCAGGTTTAGGCAGGATGCAAACTGAAGGCCATTACCCCTAGGAAAGATTTCACTGGTCAAGATTTGAAATTCCTGTAGATGTTTCTACTTAGTCTCATTCCAGCAAAGGCACGAGGGCCCCCTTGCTGGTCTGTTAAGGAACTCAGCTCAGTGAAGTAACCTGTGGGGAAGATAAGGCCAGGGCAAAAGCTAAGGACACTGATTACTAATCAAATGTGTATGTTTCCAACAAAGAGAAAGATACCTTTGACAGTCCTTCAATCAAAGGCTTTCCATGAAATAGTATATTTCAAGCCAGCAAACAAAGGGTTGCCAAGTGGAAAATCCAAACAAATTCAACAGGTTGACATCTCTTGGGGTCCAGCTATTTCCATTAAGGCTGCTGTTTAACAAAATCATTTACGCAAGTGCAGAGACCAGAGCACACCCCAGCCCAAGAACCACGGGGCTGCCCTGCAGAATGGGGTTAGGGTGGGGATGGCCTGCCTCTCCCAAGGTGACTTGTTAAACTGGAGGGGGAAACCATCCATTCTGGAGTAACATTTCACTATATTTTAGCCCGTGTTAGCTATCAGATGGAGCATAGCTTCTGTGTGCACGGCGCCATAGGAGCAAGTCTGAATTGAACATAAAGCCAGACAGAAGCTGGCTCCTAGTCTAGGGGGTTGTCTGTGCCCTGTTCTGACCAGTAAAGGGCTGCACTATGAAGCTCACAAGACTTCGGTTCCCATTTACTGGGTTCAATAAGCTTTGCCAGTTGTTTAGCCAGCTATGCTGGGCTGTATGTGTACAAAGGAGCATTGGCAAATGCAATTGTTCTTTTTCCTTGGGGAGCAGTTGGGGCTGAGGAGTCAGTTAGCCAGGACTGCCTCGCCTGGAAATAAATTCATGAAGTTATGTTGCATTTGAGGTCAAAAAGAACAATACTCTGGAAAATCCTGGGCACGTCTATCAATGGCCTGGCTAGAGAGGCCTGGAAGAAGGCCCTGACTGGAAGGTAGGTAAACACCCTGCTGTTGCACAGCTGTTATTACATAATCCCTGGACCACTCCATGCTTTGGGTTTCCATCACTAAAATGGGTATACTAATCCCTAAGAGAATTGTGGCAGAGATGGACATCTCAATTTGAGAATAAAGTCCAAAGTTCCTGGAGTCAAGCCTTGTACACCCACATGCATGAAACCCTGGCCCCCACAGGTGTGTAATGTATGACAGGAAACCTTTCCCTGCCTTCAGGTGTCAAGGTTGAGCAGAGAGGCCTGGTCCTTTCTTGGTATGGAGGCTTTTGTTCAAAAGGACTGGAACTTCTTGCATTAAATAGCACTCTGGACAACAGAAAAGTTGTGTAACTCCGCCCCCCATCCTTCCTTGTTCTGGACCAATACTACTTCCATCTCTGAGCATTTACAAGTCCAAGAAGGTCTCCAGACTGGGAAAAATCCTCTGCTCTAATAAATTTGCAAAACTGAGAAACAAAAATATGGCTCCGTTGAACTGGTTCAAGTGTTCTTTATATCCAGAATCTTTGGAATAAAAATGAATATGAAAAATGTTGTTGAGGACCCCAGCTTCGTGGGTAAAAAGGAGCCAGTCTTACGTGCCTCAGGACATGTAAAGAGTCAGATATGACTGAGTAACTGAACTGAACTGACATGCCTCAGGACTTGGAGGGGAAACTATTCAGTACAAACATTCCACTCAAAGGGTAAGGAGGGCCAGGGTCATAGAGGCTCCTTTCCCCCTGAAGACACACCCATTTCTCTCAAGCTCACGTGCGCCTGCTCCATAATTGACCTCCAAGTCTGCCCTCTGACCCTGCCACTGGTGGGAGGTGGCAATGAGCATCACCTGCGGTTCCAACCGTCCCTGGAAACACACTGGCTTGGGCCCAGAAGTCTCTAGCTTCTGTTTGAGTGGCCTTCCCAGCAGAACCATAGCAGACAGTTAACATTTATTCATATGCAATACTGATTAGGAAAGAGCTCTACAAACACAACTTACTTAGAAATAGCAAGTCAGAAATAGGCTAAAACACCAAGAGAAAACGAGCTGTAAATACATTGCAAAAATGTGTTCGATTTTTTTTGTTGTTCATGTTGTTGTTTTCATCTTGACTAGCACCATCTGTACACAAGAAAATATCAACATAAACGTTTGGATAATAACAAAGATTTGCAAGGCACTTAATCAGTCATTCGGGGAAACCTGTTGTTGTTTTGTTTTAACTTTCCACAACAATCCCACGTCCGCTCTCGCCCTTTCTCACAAACCAGGAGAAGAGGGAGGTCTCTTTTGCCAGCAGTTCTTATGTACAAACAAGTTCTTCAAAGTTCCTCAAAGTGCTTTTTCAGTCTCACAGGGGCTTCCACGTCCCTTGGGCTTCCCATCATTTGCTCCTCTCCTGCGTGTCTGGCGTCTGCACCGTCCCTACAGAAAACAAAAGAAAAACTCGCCTTCCGCTCCACGCTTACTCCAGACTTGCCACCAACCTTCGTCCTCCTTCCGTGGTCTCTGAGCGGCGCCAGCACTAAGGGGCGGCCCAGCGCGGCTGCCTGCGGCTCGGGAGCGAGGGCCGGGCCAGGCGGCTCCCGTCAGCGGCGCCGGGAGGTGATGTCGAAGCAGGTGATCATCATGAGGTGCGCCTTGCAGAAGTTGACGCGGCTCTCCAGGCGCTCCGTCACGCACTCCAGCGCTTCCAGGTACTCCAGGGAATCCAGCTCCAGAACCTGCTCCAAGTCAACTGCAAAGAAGGAGAAGCCCGATGGGAACGCGCTGCCCGCGGGGAAGGGTGACCCGACGGCTCGGTCCCGAGGCTGCTGCGCCTGCGCCGGGAGGTCTTAGCACCGCCGTGCCCTTGACCCTCTGCAGCTCTCAAGTCGGGAACAGAACCCTTTGCTACTTCCAACTGGACTGGGGCCCTCCATTCTAATGATAACACTAGATCCCGGACATTTAATTGAGGCTCTGTGTGTGTGCTAAGTTGCTTCAGTCCTATCCGACTCTTTGCTACCCCACCAGGCTTCTCTGTCCATGGAATTTTCCAGGGAAGAATACTGAAGTGGGTTGCCAGTTTCTTTCTCCAGGGGATCTTCCCCATCCAGGGATCTAAACCTTGCGGTTCCTCAGTGGTAAAGAGCCCACCTGCAATGCAGGAGACATTAGAGATGAGGGTTCAATCCCTAGGTCGGGAAGATCCCCTGGAGGTGGGCATGGCAACCCACTCCAGCATTCTTGCCTGGAGAATCCCCATGGACAGAGGCGCCCAACAGGCTACTGTCCATAGGGGCACAAAGAGTTGAACAACTTAGCATGCACGCACATGTTAATAACTAGATTCCTGGACTCACAGACACAGAGAACAGACTTGTATTTGCTAAGGGGCAGGGCAGTGAGGGAGCGAACTGGGAGTTAGGGATTAGCAGATGCAAAGTATTATATATAGGATGAATAAACAGCAAGATCCTACTGTATAGCAAAGGGAATTCTATTCAATATCTTGTGATAAGCCATATGGAAAAAACATAAAAATGTATATATATATGTTATATAAATGTATATATATATGTGCATGCAACTGAATTATCTTGCTATATTGCAGAAATTAGCACCACATTGTAAATCAACTATACTTTGATAAAAAATAATTACAATTCTTTGCTCAGAAGACAAGCAAGATTTAGGACCCAGATTCTGTCCCTAAAGTTCAGACCTGCACAGGGTTAAAAGTCTATTTCCTTCAGTTCCTCAAGGGCAATTATCTGTGGCCACCTCTCCTGCGCCACTGGCTACTAGTTGGTCCAGTTGTGACTGGGTAGGGTGGTGGGCTGCTGCAGAGTGTCCAGCGTGGGGAGGACAGGCGTGGACAGCAGCCAAGGCAGTGGGGTGGCCCTGGAATCCAAGGCAGGAGGCCTGCACTTGACTGCCAAGAAGGCCACACCTAACCTTTGCTGGCACAGGGTCCTTAAAAGTAACACAAGAGTCATCCCTAGCCTGCCTACTTTCCTAACTAGAGTTGCTATGGAGAGTAGAAGCAAGAAGAAACGATGACTGTGAATGTGGTTTGAGAACTGCAACGAGCTATCAGAAAATCTGGGGTGGAAATCAGGGCTGACTTCTTTGGTAGGGGAGCTAACAGAGCTCAGAGAAGGGATGTCCTGTTCAGGGTCATATAGTTAATAAGGACGGGAGCTCGAAATAAGGTGGAGGCTCCTGAACACCAGTCTAAAAGAAAAAAAACAAAAACGCTCCCCATACCATATCCACATCAGACTATGTTATTGGATCACCTTGAAAGTGGCATCAGAATTAGGAAATTTGAAAAAAAAAGTGGATCCCAGCATATATATTTCTACACCAGTTCAGTTCCAGTCAGTTGCTCAGTCGTGTCCGACTCTTTGTGACCCCATGAATTGCAGCACGCCAGGCCTCCCTGTCCATCACCAAATCCCGGAGTTCACTCAGACTCATGTCCATCAAGTCAGTGATGCCATCCAGCCATCTCATCCTCTGTCATCCCCTTGTCCTCCTGCCCTCAATCCCTCCCAGCATCAGAGTCTTTTCCAATGAGTCAACTCTTCTCATCAGGTGGCCAAAGTATTGGAGTTTCAGCTTTAGCATCATTCCTTCCAAAGAAATCCCAGGGCTGAGCTCCTTCAGAATGGACTGGTTGGATCTCCTTGCAGTCCAAGGGACTCTCAAGAGTCTTCTCCAACACCACAGTTCAAAAGCATTAATTCTTTGGCGCTCAGCTTTCTTCACAGTCCAACTCTCGCATCCATACGTGACCACTGGAAAAATGATAGCCTTGACTAGACAGACCTTTGTTGGCAAAGTAATGTCTCTGCTTTTGAATATGTTATCTAGGTTGCTCATAACTTTTCTTCCAAGGAGTAAGCGTCTTTTAATTTCATGGCTGCAGTCACCATCTGCAGTGATTTTGAAGCCCCCCAAAATAAAGTCTGACACTGTTTCCACTGTTTCCCCATCCATTTCCCATGAAGTGATGGGACCGGACGCCATGATCTTCGTTTTCTGAATGTTGAGCTTTAAGCCAACTTTTTCACTCTCCTCTTTCACTTTCATCAAGAGGCTTTTTAGTTCCTCTTCACTTTCTGCCATAAGGGTGGCATCATCCGCATATCTGAGGTTATTGATATTTCTCCTGGCAATCTTGATTCCAGCTTGTGCTTCTTCCAGCCCAGCGTTTCTCATGATGTACTCTGCATAGAAGTTAAATAAGCAGGGTGACAATATACAGCCTCAACATACTCCTTTTCCAATTTGGAACCAGTCTGTTGTTCCATGTCCAGTTCTAACTGTTGCTTCCTGACCTGCATATAGGTTTCTCAAGAGGCAGGTCAGGTGGTCTGGTATTCCCATTTCTTTCAGAATTTTCCACAGTTTACTTTGATCCACACAGTCAAAGGCTTTGGCATAGTCAATAAAGCAGAAATGTGAGTGATCATACCATCATGATTATCTCGGTCGTGAAGATCTTTTTTGTACAGTTCTTCTGTGTATTCTTGCCACCTCTTCTTAATATCTTCTGTTTCTGTTAGGTCTATACCATTTCTGTCCTTTATCAAGCCCATCTTTGCATGAAATGTTCCCTTGGTATCTCTAATTTTCTTGAAGAGATCTCTAGTCTTTCCCATTCTGTTCTTTTCCTCTATTTCTTTGCATTGATCGCTGAGGAAGGCTTTCTTATCTCTTCTTGCTATTCTTTGGACCTCTGCATTCAGATGCTTATATCTTTCCTTTTCTCCTTTGCTTTTCACTTCTCTTCTTTTCACAGCTATTTGTAAGGCCTCCCCAGACAGCCATTTTGCTTGTTTGCATTTCTTTTCCATGGGGATGGTCTTGATCCCTGTCTCCTGTACAGTCTCACGAACCTCAGTCTATGCCAACACCCTGCCTATTATCCAGGGAATAGTCAGCATACAGCCTCATTGATTTTTTTTTTTTTTTTGTCATTCTTGATTTTAATTCATCCTGAAGGGCCAATCTCTGAGCTTTTCCTTTCATGTGGCCTCCTTTCTGTTCATTACCTTTCTCAGCAAAAAAAAAAAAAAAAACAAAAACAAAAACACTGATTCCTGACACGAACAAAGGCAAGAAGGAAGCAATTGTTTCCTGGAAGCATCTACATTTGTACCGATGTTTAAGCAGCTCACTTCCTGGGAAAAGTGTGACTTTGTAAGATGAAGACAATTGTCAAGGCTGCCTCAGGCATAAACAGCTCTCAAAAATGTTAATGAAAGGATAAAAATGAAGAAGAGGAGCTGCTGAATGGGTGCCCCTGGGATTCTGAAGTGCCAGAGGATTCATGGAAGAAGGAAAAGGGTGTGTACAGGTGGGAGAGACCAGCATTAGGCTCCATGTTTATGCCATGGCCAGACTTCAGCTAATGTCCTTGTTCATGTCTTGTCTGCCCCATCACAGCTTAGAGGGAAATACCCTGGAGAGCAGGAGTTTGTGTCTCTGTCAGGATTTCTAACAAGGGGCCCCCGTTGGTGCATCAGGCAACCAGGCACTGAGGAAATCAAATTCCTCAGCCCTTTGAGAACAGCTATTTTCATTAACTCTAATAATACAAACACTAATTACCACTAAATACTGAGCTTTCATCACTGGCAGGCAGTGGAAGGAGCACTCGACCGACAGTAGCTCATTCACTCTCCCAACAACTCTATGAGATGGGCAAACCATTATGTTTTCCATCTGACAGTTAAGGAAATCAAGGCTCAGAGAGGTTAAGCATCTTACCCGAGGTCTCACAGCCACACCCCGAGCGGCTCTCCATGACTGTGGCTGACACCACACATGGTATAACTCAACATGATAAGATGCATCGTGATAACTGGCCCCAGTGTCCTGTCCTCCTATTGGCTTGTTTGATTCTCACATGAACCGATGGGGTACTCAAGGGTGATGTTATTACTGCATCGTTATGGGAAGGAAGCCACCTGCAGACATGCTGTGAAAGTGGCAGGGCACAGCTAGGAGGCTGGCAAATTCTCTCCTTTCCTCTTTGCTCAGGATCATTTCACCCAGTATTTTTCTTAAACCTTAGCTCCAGACTCTGCCTGTCATGCTCCCTGCACTGACCTGGGAATGCTGGGAAGAGGTGCTGTGACATTCAGGGGTCAGTCGTGAAGAGAGGGAGGCACAAGGAAGAGCTGGTGAGTGTGGGATAGGAAAGGAGGGAAAGGAATTCTAGTGGAAGTAACACATTTTATTCCAGAGGCTAAGTTGTCCAGCATTGAGCCCCATATCATTGAAACAGTTGGGACCAGATCTGAGCTTTATTTTGTGGTAAATGGAATGGTTAGGAACAAATAAATAAGAGACAATTGAATCTATCTTTCAAAGAGAGCAAAATTGTTCTGAATTGTTACTAGATGGTCGCTGTCATCCTGGGCTTTCTATTAAATGGAAATAACACTGTGAATGTTATTCTTTTCACTCAAAAATGTGTTTTTTTTCTTTCTGGTTCGTTCTTTGTGAGGCTTTTCTAGGATTGCACATTCTACCCCATTAAGAGCTCTATAAATTCTTGTCTATTTCAGGATAGATATGCAATGTGATTTTGTGGCCTGGGAGCAGATTTGTAATATAGCCTTCATGTCTGGGTGATAGTCCACCACATGCAGGGGGGAGAAAAAAATATCTCATTTTCAGGCACTCTGGACTGAGACACACAAGAAATAATCCGGCAAGAGCAATGGTCACCACCCTGCTGCCCTCTCCTCCCCATCTGCTCCCAGGAGAGTGGGATCAAGCTCAGGGAAGCTGCCTCCAGCAGATGGGCAGGGATGGGGTTCAGACAGCGTCTCTGTCCCTCGGCCTGGTCTGTTTAGTGGGTGAACCCGGGAGTCGCAGTGATGGGCCTTACATTCACTGAGCCACTTGTTAGGGTCCAGCATCAGATACTGTTTGGTCGTCTCCAGCTCCTTCATCAGCCATTCGTACTTGGCGCGGACCTCCGCGATTCTCTGCTGGCGATGCTCCAGAATTTTCAGTTTTGCGTTAAAACACATGACCTCCTAGGATGAAGATGAGAAGGAGACGGGAGGTGAAGAGGGGAGGAAACGGGGACCTTCAGCTCCAATCCGGCCCACGCAACCTCATATGGAAAGGAATACTTCTGCTTATAGTCTGTGCAAGGAGGGCACAGGGGGTTCAGCTCTGACGCGCATGCACAGAGACAGGACTATCACAGGCTTATCCCAAATTTAGAAGGCGATTGGCGTCCCAAGCTGGAGCCAGAAAAGCCCGGAGAGCCCACCGGCTCTCCCGGTCTTTGAACCTTCCACGTCTCCAGGTGGAGAAATAGGCGGCTCTCCCGAGGAGCTGGGTGCACAGGCCTGGCTGCCGGCTGGAGCCCTCGCCTCCCACCCGCGCGGAAGCCGCTGGGGGTGTCCGGGGCCTGTGCCCGGTCTCAAGCACTGTCCCTGAGGGGCCGACAAGGGGACCTGTGGGGGCGCGGGTGGAGGAGGCTCACCTTGCTGCTGCCCCCTCGTCGCCGCTGCAGCCGCTCCACGTCGTCGATTTCATAGACTTTAATCTCAAAAGGTTCCCCGAGGCCCCTCTGGGTGCTGCGCAAGGGGCCATCCACCCAGCGAACGCCCGCGCTATTGGTGGGTTTTCTCACGGGGGAGGGGGTGTCAAGGGACAGCGCCGGGATGAGCCTCCGTCTCTGGGAACCTAGGTAGGGAATTAAGTCCACAGATAATAGTTTTTGAATTTCTTTCGAACATATTTTTTAATTCAAGGGGTGGGGGTGTGACAACCTCCCCTCCACCCCCACCCTACCCCGATCTGCGGCAGAGCTGGGTTTGAAATGCTCCAACCTCCCACCACCTCAGCATCCACTCCCTTTCACTGGCACTTGCTTTCATCTCCACTAGTTCAATCCCCATCCCCCACCAGGGGTCTCCCCCTTAAAACACAGGGGCTGGAGGACACTAGAACTGAGAGCCACTCTGGCTGTACCCTCAGCATGGACACGTGTTAGCATGAAATTAGAGATGTTCAGTGTTAGGGGAAAATAGATGCTAGGATTTGATACTGTAGTAATGCATGGAAAATCCCATGGACGGAGGAGCCTGGTAGGCTGCAGTCCATGGGGTCGTTAAGAGTCAGACATGACTGAGCGACTTCACTTTCACTTTTCACTTTCATGCATTGGAGAAGGAAATGGCAACCCACTCCAGTGTTCTTGCCTGGAGAATCCCAGGGACAGGGGAGCCTGGTGGGCTTCCGTCTATGGGGTCGCACAGAGTCGGACACGGCTGAAGCGACTTAGCAGCAGCAGCAGCAGGAGGAGTTTATTTGCTTCTAACAATGCTGGAATCAGCACTGCTCACACCAGGCCCTACTGGACACTGTGAGGGAGACTGCTAGCTGTCCCCCAGTACCTGCCCTCCTCTTCAACCTCAGCAAGAGGCCCCGAGTGCGAGCTAGATGCACAGGGTACCAGGTGTACCCTGTGTAGTACATGTGACTTAAGCTCCACCAGTGCAATGGAAGTGCCCTTTGCAACAGCTGTAATAGAAAGTGTCCTGAAAAGGTGAGGTCTGCCCTCCTTGTCCTCTCTCCTTTGTCTCAGATGGAATACAGCCTGCTGCCCAGTCCATGACGTGAAGATTGTAAATAACAGATAAACGAGACAAGCAGCCAGGATTCCTGGTACCCAGGAGACCTTCACATGATCGCCTATGCAGTTTTTTTCTTTTTAAAAAAGACTTACTTTTTCTAGAGAAGGTTTAGGTTGACTGCTAAATTAAGAGGAAGGTACAGCAAGTTCCCATATACCTTCGGGCCCCACAGACCCACAGCCTCCCCCACCATCAAGATCCCATCACAGAGGTACATGTGTTACCGCCGATGAACCTGCACTGTCATGTCATCACGCACATGGACACCCAGAGTCCATAGTTTACAGCAGGGTTCACTCTTGCTGTTTACGGCCTATGGTTTGGATAAATGTGTAACGATATGTATCTGCCATGATAGTATCACACAGAGTATTCGCATTGCCCTAAAAACCCCCTACACAGACTTTTACATGAGAAAATTAATCTTATATTGTTATTGGGTTTTCTGTCACAGACAAGCCTAGTATGTAATTCTCACAGAAGCAGAAAGTAAGGTACAAAAGACTTCAATAACTTGCCCAAAGTCTTAGTATTACCTTGTTTAAAAAAATCCATTGCCCACATTTTCCACCAAAAGAAGAAATATCAGATAATAAATGATCTTCCCAAAGGATGGGTTATGATTAAACACTACAGAACGTGGCACATAGTAGGCTGCGGTGACTGAGGATGGACAGGGGGGTGGTACTGCAGACCAGGATGAAGACCACAGGCGGGCATGGTGATATCCCAGGATGTTGTCACTGCCTGTATTCTGCTTCAGGGTCATGATCTTACCTGTATCGTGTTTGTTAAACATCTTCTATTTTACCCCTAGTCTGAGTGGAGGGAATCTGTGAACTGGGAAACCAACGGTAGCCTCCCTGTGAAATGAATTTGATTGCTGGGTCTGCAGCGAGATGCCTCTGTCGTCCTTGGGACTTCCTTGAAACACTGACCCAGTAAGCATCTGGCTCCGAAGTTTGCCCACCTCTTAGCTGCTGGTGTCTGTATTGCGTTTGTGGTATTTGGTTGCAGTGCCCCTCGATATCTGGGACCCCAGAGATATCTGGGAAGAGGGCTGGGCCAACATTGTAAGGGTCGAGCAGAATATGTAGGGGTGAAGTGTACTGTTATGCCAGTTGAGATGGCTGTTCTCTTGCTTTCTATGCATTCCCCTGCTTAACCAGTCCCGGGTTCATTCACATGACTATCCAATCCTCTTAATTCTAGGGCTTAATCAATCCCTGGTAACCAATGAGACTACCTGACATCAACTGTGCGTGTAAATGGTAGCCTCCTTCTCCCCCAAGTAGTGAAAACTGCTGCTGTGTCCTGCCTGCTGCACAAGGTGGGGTGTCACTCCAGGACCCTTTGTGTAAGATCCCCTGTCCCTAAACCATTGATGTCTCTGTTGCTGTCTCCCAGCTCTTTCTTCAGTCTGGGCCAACTATAAGGTTTGCCGGCCTGTGGGGGTGCAGCCCAACACATACCATGCAGATTTGAGCCCTAAGAGGCAGGTCTCTAGAGGATTCTAAGAAGCAATCACTAAAGGACTGTCAGGACAGGGGTCCCCAATACACCAAGCACCACTTTTTTTGGTGACTGGTGACATGAGTGAGTGAAACCATGGCCTGGCTTCTGAGGATGGGGTCTAATCTTTTCACCCACATCTGAAGTGGATCTAGCCTCCTGCTTTGGGTGACTACCAGGTTTGTCCCCCTGGCTCTGGCCCCTATCCCGGTGGAAGGCTGCAGGCCTGGCCTCCTGGTAGGGAAGCCTGGTGCTGCCTCAACAGCTGCATCTCATGAGGCACACACCCACCTGGCACCTTCTTTCGCCAGGACCAGACATTAGGAAGCTTGCTTCCTCCTAGAAGGAGGATGATTGGGAAACATGACACCATCCCAACAGGTTTATCTTGAAGCTGAAGGAAGCCAGATCTAATTTAACTCAGAATGGATATGTGGTCCCTCCTGCATCTTAGGGAGGATAATGGAGTCTGTGGGAAGCCTTGGCTAGCTGCATATAGAGGCTGAGCTGATTTTGCTTTGAGATAGAATGTGTGTCTTTGACCAGTCATTCATAGTGACCGACTCTTTGTGACCCCATGAACTGTAGCCCACCAGGCTCCTCTGTCCATGGAATTTTTCAGGCAAGAATACTGGATTGGGTTGCCAGTCCCTTCTCCAGCGGATCTTCCCAACCCAGGGATCGAACCCAGGTCTCCTGCATTATAGGAAGATTCTTTACCACCTGAGCTACCAGAATGGACCTCATTAAAGTCAGATTTGAGTGAGAGTGAAGGAGGGCAAGAGAACGTACACACCATGATACGGCAGCCCTGAGAACACGAAGGATACAAAACACTGAGACTTTTCTGGAGGCCCCATGAGATGGGCTATATCGGTCAGTGGGCTGCTGTAAGGGGAAGCGCCGGTCCTTACAGCCGGTCCTTACACCCCTGCACTGTTTGGGGAACTCTGGAGGAGTGAGTGCCCTCTCTCCCCCACTCTCCCTCCATCTTCCTCCCCGATTCCAGTTGTTGCATGCTGGGCCAGTGTGGCCTGTGTGATGTGATGACCCTTCCAAAGAGAAGACACTGTACTTTTCTCCAACTTCAAGAGATCCAGTGACTGCTAAGAAAAGCTTAAAATACCATAAGCTCAGAGAGAAAAAGAGCCAGAACTCTTTGAAAAAGAACCAGGGGGCCAAGGCACAGGACAACCTTCTCACCAACCTAGGGAGCTAGGAATGTGAAAAGCCACTCCCTGCAGCTCCAGGTGGTGGCAGTGGTGGTGGAGCAGCGTTCAGGGCAGTACACGCCTGTTCAGAGCAGTCTTTCCTTCAGCAGACAACGAGGGACTCTAGACACAAAGTAAACTTTCCCTACAGAACGTACTCTGTCCTCTAGGCTCGCTTGGTTTCATGTCAAATCTCATTGTGGGGGGCCAGATCTTTATCTTGTGTATGTATGCATGTGCAAACACACATGCATACACACACACACACACACACACACACACACTAACTTATGAAACTAGGAAGTGTCAACCACTGAAGATGCCAACCACTGAAGTAAATATCTGTGTCCCTTACAATGGAAATGAACCATCTGGTAGTTTGGGTTTTTTTTTTTTTTAATTGGCCCGAGCATGCCAGCTGACTCTGAGCCAGCGGTTGTGCCTTTGGGGCTCAGCTCCAGTGAGACATGGCTGCTGCAGAACATGCATGGAGGCTAAAGAGCACCGAGCATCAGTGGGAAGATGTCCAGCTCTCAGGGACAAGGAGAGTCTGAGCGGCCTTCAGGTGGAGCCTTGGCCCTCGTTCCTCAGGCTGCAAACACTTGTCATGGGACTCCTGGTAAGCCCTATTTTCTCAGTTGGATAATATATACTCAGCCCCTAGGGAGGTTTATGTATGGGCATTGTGCCTGCTGCAAGTGCTAAGTCGCTTCAGTCGGCTCTTTGCGACCCTATGAACTGTAGTCTGCCAAGCTCCTCTGTCCATGGGGATTCTGCAGATAAGAATACTGGAGTAGGTTGCCATGCTCTCCTCCAGGGGATCTTCCTGACCCAGGGTTTGAACCCATGGTTCCTGTGGCTCCTGTCCTGCAGGTGGATTCTTTACCACTAGCACCATCTGGGAAGCTATATGGGCATCTATCTCAGTGCACCCATCTCACTGGGTGCATGGGTCCAGACATTTCTGGGATGACTCTAAGAATCTGTTTATGTGAGAAAAAGGGGAAGAACTGAGGAGGCTCATGGGATGGGTGGTGTATCACTTACCTATCACTGTGTGACCAATTAACCCTAAACCCAGCAGCTAAAAATCACAAATGTTGGCTCTCTCACACATTCCTATGAGACAGGGATCTGGGAGAGGCTGATGGAGAAGGCAGTTTTGGCTGAGCGGCTCTTGTGATCTGCAGTCAAGCTTTCAGCTCACGAGATGAGGCTGCCATCATCTGAAGGCTTGACTGTGGCTGGAGCATCCACTTCTAAGCTCAATGTTGTGGCTGTTGGCAGGAGTTTCAGTGCACTGCCTGGTGGGCCTCGGCACAGGGCTATTTATGGCATGGCAGCCAATCTACCCAGAGCAAGAAAGAGCAGCTCCAGTGTCTTTCACAACCTAACCCTGAAAGTGACATAACCATCACTTTCATCTACCTTATTCATTTGGACACAGAGACCAACCCTAGTAGAGTAGGGGAGGGGATGAATCAAGGGTGATGCCAGGAGGCAGGGCCCATTAGGGAACACCAAGGAGTCTTGTTACCACAGATGGGAAAATATCAGGAATTAGGGTCACTCTCTATTAGCCTCCTCATCTCTCCAGGGCACCCTATGAGATGAGAGCAGAGATCACCCTGATTGGTGAGAGAAAAGTAAAGAAGCCTGAAAGGAGAATGACATTTTACAGGGCTACAGTATCCTGATAGAGATATTCTGAAGGCTAATTTCTGTTATCATTTTTCCATGCTTTTTTGCAATCTTCTCAACTTCCTTACCATGTCAATCAAGCCCTGCCAGGGTGAGAAGTGAGTGCCCAATGTCAAGTGAATTGCAGTCTAAGGGCTTCTCCTGTGTGTAGTGACTGGCTATCTTGGATTTTCTCAGAGTTCTGAATTTCAGTTCAGTTCATTCGCTCAGTCATGTCTGACTCTTCGCTAACCCATGGATGGCAGCACTCCAGGCCTCCCTGTCCATCACCAACTCACGGAGTTTACTCAAACTCAGAGTCGGTGATGGCATCCAACCATCTCATCCTCTGTCGTCCCCTTCTCCTCCTGCCTTCAATCTTTCCCAGCATCAGGGTCTTTTCATATCAATCAGTTCTTTGCATCAGGTGGCCAAAGTATTGGAGTTTCAGCTTCAGCATCAGTCCTTCCAATGCATATTCAGAACTGATCTCCTTTAGAATGGACTGGTTGGATCTCCTTGCAGTCCAAGGGACTCTCAAGAGTCTTCTCCAACACCACAGTTCAAAAGCATCAATTCTTCAGCACTCAGCTTTCTTTATAGGCCAACTCTCACATCCATACATGACTACTGGAAAAACCATAGCTTTGACTAGATGGACCTTTATTGAAAAAATAATGTCTCTGTTCTTTAATACGTTGTCTAGGTTGGTCATAACTTTTCTTTCAAGTGTCTTTTAATTTCATGGCTGCAGTCACCATCTGCAGTGATTTTGGAGCCCCCCAAAATAAAGTCACAGTTTCCACTGTTTTCCCATCTATTTGCCATAAAGTGATGGGACCAGATGCCATGATCTTAGTTTTCTGAGTCACACCCAGAAAACTAAATCAAGGCAAATTTGGCCTTGGAGTACAGAATGAAGCAGGGCAAAGGCTAATAGAGTTTTGCCAAGAGAATGCACTGGTCATAGCAAACACCCTCTTCCAACAACACAAGAGAAGACTCTACACATGGGCATCACCAGATGGTCAATACTGAAATCAGATTGATTATATTCTTTGCAGCCAAAGATGGAGAAGCTCTATACAGTCAGCAAAAACAAGACTGGGACCTGACTGTGGCTCAGATCATGAACTCCTTATTGCCAAATTCAGACTTAAATTGAAGAAAGTAGGGAAAACCACTAGACCATTCACGTGTGACCTAGATCAAATCCCTTACAATTATACAGTGGAAGTGAGAAATAGATTCAAGGGATTAGATCTGATAGACAGACTGCCTGAAGAACTATGGATGGAGGTTCATTCTGAACTTGGTCACTGGAAAATCAGGTCCACAAATGAACTGATATCACCCAGAACTTGCATCCACTATTGAGGGGCCTCCCCGCCCCTCATGTCTCCTCCAGAAGTACACTGGTAATCTTACTTGGGGTGTGATGGGGAAAATTGAGGACAGGGGCCAGGGGAATGTGGTAAGACCAGAGGAAATGGAGTTTAATGCTATGAAGGGAATTTCAGAGGGAGAGATGGTGCCCTCGCTCTGCTGGAAACAGCATAGGAAACAATGGTGCCAAAATGCCATATCATCACTTGGAGAGAACTGACCACAGGGCTTTGGTCTGGGTCCCCATAGAAATACGAGTTCTTGGATTTCCAGCATGCTCTCAAGAAGATGCTTCCTGCTCTCCGCTGAGCCCAGTCCCTGCCAGTGACCACTCTATTCCAGGCTCCTGGAAGGTTGGGGAAGCGCCTTAGTCAGGCTATAGTGGTGTGGGACCTGTCAGATGCAGCTGTCTGGTTTGGAACCACTCGTCCTGAACCAGCCTCCCCACTGATGCCAGTGGGTCATCAGAAGGATTCCTTCTTCTCTATCACTCCCTGCTCATCAGCCCAGCACTCTGTATGGACATGGAGATGTCAAGTGTTAAACAAAAAACCTAAAGTTGATAAGTGCCAACAGTTTTGCTGCATGAAATGGCCCCAGTTTGACCTGAATCCCTTGTTCTCCCAGCCACTCCAGGCTTGGCTGCCAGCTGCATATGTTTGGAGGGGCCCCCAACCTGTCATGGCCCATCCCACCCTATTCTCCACAGCGCTGATGACTCCAGCAAGGAGTCTGATGTCAGGCCTTCCATTTTTACCATCACTGAGTGCAGATAACAGTGTCCACACTGAATCTGAAGATGCTGCTTCTTAGGTCAAGTGTCAGAAAACACAGGCATTCCAAGTGCCGAGGCCCACAACATGCCTTGAGGGACATACAGATGCCCACCCCGGCCGCCCATGGAGAGCCCGCCATATCAGCTTTCTGGCCATCACCCTCCATCTTCATTCTGACCCAGGGAAGCATCACTAGGAAGACAGTGAGTCAAAAAGCAGAAAGCACCGATGCTGAAAGGCTGCCCAGGCATCAGCGATGAGGAGGGGGAGGGGAAAGATCAGTGAGCATGGATTTACTGACCAGCGAGGGCCAGCCAGCCCCAGGCCTCCCAGATGGATGCAGATGTGGCTGCATGGGCAGCTGTAGGGCTCGAACTGATGAGTGAGCTCGTCCCAGGCTGCAGAGGAGATGGGGAGATGCCCGGTAATGGACCTGTCCTCTGGGCAGAGCCCAGGCCCCTCACATGCTCACTCGGTGCCTCTCAGCCCTGCACCCACCTCCACCCACACTGCACTCTAAGGAGCTTCCTCAGTGTCTTAGGGAGCCAGACTTTTCTATTTTTTCCAACTTATTGTCAAAAAGCTGTTTTATTTGGAACACTTTCTCATCTGTTTCTAGATGAAGTCTCTTAGAAACACTCTAGTAATCTTAAATCAGCCAGCAAACCACTCACCTTAGCCCTGTTTCCATTAAGCTAGAGACCACTGTGTTTCCTGAAATTCATTAAAACAAAATAAGATTGCACCTGAGAACCGAATGGACCATGGGGAGGGGACAGAGTGAAGCATGGTGCTCTAGGCCCTTGGAGGAGTGACCAGTCACAGATTCCAGGGCAGAAGATCTGTAAACTGAACCCATCAGTCAGTAATGTTTACTCATCTCCCAGAGAAGGGAAGGCACAGTGTCTGGTGCTTAGAGTGGGAAAGAAAATAAGAGGTTGGGTTCAGTGTTTAAAACACGGGTCACCAGCAGGGCATGCAATCAGAAGTACATAGAAAAGAACTCAGCTAACCTGTAGGACCACACTACCAGCCAGCCAACCAACCAATGAATCAATCAACGGTGTCCACCTGACTCATGGTAATCTGCCCCAGCCCAGCTCTAGGGACTTGACAGGCTGAGTGAAGTGCTGAACAGGCCTCAGAGAAGCTCCTGCCAGGCAGGTCAAGCCCTGGGTGTGTCTCGGAACTGACATGCTCCCTGGCTGGCTTCTCTCCTGGGCTTTCTGGATGTGGGGTCACACCACACTGGGGCTTGCTGCAGTGGAAAGGAACTTCACTTAAACCTAATCTAATTTTCATATTTCCCTAGCCAGCCTGAGAGACAAGTGGGGAGAAAGAAAGGAGCCAAGGGGGTAATGCACCAGGTGTGGGGTCATGTGTCAGGAACATGAGGAAGACGAGAGAGAGAGAGAGAGTCAGGGAGGGCCCACGCGATGGGTGATATAAATGAGCTATCAGTGGAAAGCTGGGGCCTCAGGCGGGGCCCAGCTTATGCAGCCACACAATACACTGCCCATCACTGATTCATATACTTTTAGCAACTGATTTTCAGTTGCTAACCTATGCACAGGTTGAACATTTGCTCCCTACCTGGACTGGCTGTCATAACTCTACTTCATGCCTAACAGTTACACCTACATGTCCGTGCACCAATCATAGGGGGGCTGGCAAGGAACGGTGGAGGGACAGATAAAAATCCATCAACAAAAAGCAACCCACAGCTTCTGTCACCTTATGACACTCTCAACCAAGAACCTATAAATGACTCCCCGTTGCCAAGTGCAATAATTCTTATCATAGTTGCCAGATGCTCAAGGAATAACTTGATCTGGGCTTACGTTTTCTGTTTATCATCACATCCATTAAGACTATTACCTTTATTGAGTTAATCCCACTCTGTTGTCCATAAACCATGCTCTTACTGCCCCCAAGCTGCCTCAGCTGACAATGCCCTTTGTCCCAGCATCCTTCAAGGCCTGGCTCAATCCCAGTGTTTCCCTATAGCCTTCTTAAGCTGCTCTGGGCCATCTTTGTCTAAATATTTCCTCCACGTAGCCCTCACTTCCCCACTCAGCACTTGGCAATGCATCTTGGTTCCTGGTTGACTGTTCTCTGTTTCATGTTCTTTGTCCTTGCTCTCCAATGAGATTACATACTTCTCACAGTGGCTTGGTTTTCTACGCTACCTGCCCCTTCCCAAACACACTTGCAACTTTCATATCACCAAGCTCTAACAGCACAGAAGAGGTCTGATCAATGTTTAACAACTTAAAAATAAATCCCATTGACTATGCATCATCTTACGGAAAGGAAGGCATATTATCACCAATATTCTTTATGTTATTTGCATCATCTTATACAACGTGAGCATAGAGAGACCGTGGTGGTTCTCTACCAACCCCTTCATTTTATTTCTTCTATGTGAGAAAACTGAAGCCCAGAGAGTATAGCTATTCCCTAAATGTCACACAACCCAAGACCCCAGGTCTCCTGCCTTTCTAGCTCAGACTTCCCACTGCACCATGCCCATAGGAAAAGCCCAATTCTGCTTACTCTCCACCAGCACAGATCTCCAGGAATGGGACTGGAAAGGTGAACCATCGGGATGTTTGGTTTCTCTACCTGCACTACAAAGCACTCAAAGAGCTCAAGGTTATCTTCCTAGTAATATATTTCTAGTTTGTTTTCACTAAGGAGATAACAAGAATTGAAGTTTTCCAAATTCGAAAGCAACCTCCACGAACAGGTGACTGCTTGCCTCCCCTGCAGTTCCCAACATCTCCAGTAACTGTAAAATCCAGCCATCGAGCTAGGAATTTCCTTTGAGGAGCGTTATGGCTTCTCTTAAAGAAGTTGCCTTTGATTTACGCTGATCATGTCTGACAGCCAGCATTTCTCTTAATAATAATCATAAATAAGTGAGACAAGGTCACCTCACATGCAGGGAGCGTACCTCCACTGCCATACCCATTAGGGAGCCCAGGATCTACAGCAGCTGCTCACAGAGGTTTGATGCCCTCAGCACTCTCTATGAAATCCCATCTCTGGCACCTAGCCTGGTGGTTTGATTGTACACCAACAGCCAAACCTAACGAGGGACCTTCAGAGAACATATTTACAAACAGAGGCAGCACCAAGCGAGGACATGTGCAGGGCCTGTGCTCCACTTTCCAAGTAGTTACCTTAGTTTTTATTCCCCTGTACTCCAGTGCAACAGCCAAACCACACAATTCAAGTTAAAACAAAAAAAAAAAAAAAGAGAGAGAGAGAGGAAAGCTATTGAAAGAATAAACTGGATAGGTAGAGTCAAGATGCTAAATTAGAGTATGTGAAAGCACTCTGTAACATTCAAATGTACGTGGGCGCATAGCAAATGTCTCACAATAATCTGGATTTTGAAGACCAAAATTGGGTAGATTCTAATAAATAAGGTTTATCAAACAAGTATTGGGAAGGCCAGACTTTTTTTTTTTTTTTTTTTGGCAAAGACTCTGGCTTAAACTTTCTTGCTATTTTTAGTAACCACTATCAGTACATTTTAGTGCCCTTGACTCTGAAAATAGGACCCAGCAGTTGTCATGTCATACTGAATAGATTTCTGTTCTCCACTTGTATTATATGGGATTCTGCTCCCAGGTCTGGTGGTGAGATTCAGGGCCAAGGGCCTGATGTGGAGCACCATCAAAGTGAATCAAGGCCTGATGCACACAACACCTGGGAAATAAAAATGTTGAGATTCTGACAGTCACGATGACTCCCAAACATGCAGGGAGGCTAACATCCTCATGGCATTTCATGATCTGCGATGGGATGGGTGGATGGGGCAGTCTATTAATACCTCATAACATCTAGAATTACAACATGACTCTGGTGTCCCTTGAAGTTTTTTTTTTTTTTTTAGGCAGACAAATGGTTTATCATGTGCACTGACCACAGTCCTTACATCTGAATTGAAATATTCCAGAGTTTGTGCCTGTCTGTAGTGTGAGACTAGAAAAAAGCAACCCTGGGGTTGAGAGAAAAAAACCTGAGAAGCAGTTGCTGGCTGGAGCAGCTGCAGGAAAAAGGAGACATTTCCTTTGGGTCTCATCTCATCTTTTAATTCCAAATGCGCTGGTGGCATCAGTATTCCATTGGGCAATGGTTTCTGAGCACTCCAGGTTCTACAGAAGGACCACAGTGTAGCTAAGGACAGGCTAGGAGAGCTGGACAACAGTCCACTCACACATCGACCCAGGTGCAGAACTGCATGTGAGGCTCTGCAGGAGACAGCTTCATTACAAACGAGTCCCGCGCTAAAGATGAGTGGGGGCAAGTTCTCTGAAGGTGGTTTAAGAGCAAAGATGAGTCAGCAAAATTCTCAAGGAGCTAAAGTTGTCCTTGGTTCCTTCTGTCTTCTCTCTTTGTCCCTTTCTCTTTTTACTGACCTTCCACCTCACCTACCCTATGGCCACCTGGGTCATCAGCTCTGACCTAGGTCCTCTTCTCCTTGCCCATCACAGCTTACTGTCACATGTTCCCCCAAACTCCAAAGAGACAAATCAGTGGGCTTTATACATGGCAGTTCCTCCAGAGGACTTATTTGTCTTTTGATAGGAGATTCCTGGACACAGCAAAGACTTCCTCCAAAAGCATGCATTTTGGTTCCGTAGTGAGGGGGTGGTGTGCTGTGTGTGTGTGTGTGTGTGTGTGTGTGTGTATGAATGTTGGATATTTCAAGCCTGTGGTGGGAGCCTGACTGTTCCACCAGTGTGTGTGGAGGGGGCAGTGGTGTGGAGGAGGGGCTGCCCCCACTGCACCTTCCATGAGACAGTGGGCTTCATTCAACCCCAGAGAACGGCTGCTAGGCTCTGGGGGCCACTGGGTCATAAGGGTAGCTGCTGCTGCTGCTGCTAAGTCACTTCAGTCGTGTCCAACTCTGTGCGAATCCATAGATGGCAGCCCGCCAGGCTCCTCTGTCCCTGGGATTCTCCAGGCAAGAATACTGGAGTGGGCTGCCATTCCTTCTCCAACGCATGCATGCATGCTAAGTCGCTTCAGTTGTGTGCGACTCTGTGCGACCCTATGGACAGCAGCCCACCAAGCTCCTCTGTCCACAGGATTCCCTAGGTAAGAATACTAGAGTGGGTTGCCATTTCTTTCTCCACATAAGGGTAGCTACAATGACCTGATCCCTTGAGTGGTTCTAAGCTGCAGTATTCTTGGTCCTTGAGCAGAGACACCAGGTGTCTGGGCCCAGAATGGGGAGATCTCCTGCTGGAAGAGGCCTCTTCCCGTCCCCTCCTCCCCTCCCGCCGCCCCCCCCCCTCCCCCCGCCGCACCCCCACCCCCGACAACCCAGGGCTGGTGAGTGAGGAGCGGTGCCCTGGGGGCCTGCCTTCTCTCTGGGCTGAGACTGACGAGCATCACAGCCTGAAGCCTGAGCGATGCCCTGACAGAAGGTCGGTTTTGTCAGTGATGGCTCTGTCCCCAGCAGGTGACAGGTGGTGGGAACAGGGGTGCCTGGGCTCCCATCCCTGCATCCCAGGGCCCACCCCGTGCCCACCAGGTGCCCACGTCTACCTGAGTTGGCGCGCTTCTTTGGGGCTTTGAGGCTGCGGCAGCGCCCGCCCACGGAGCTGCTGTTCTCGCTCATGGAGTCCTGGGTGGACGAAGCACTGCCAGTGGCCTCGCTGTCGCGCATCATGCTCTCATAGCCACTGCTGCCGCCACTGTGGTAGAAGAGCGCCGTCTTGCCCATGGCGGGCGGCAGCTCCCCGCTTAGCACGCTGCTGTTGTCGCTGCCGTGGCCGCTGCTGCAGCGGTGGGGCCGGCGCGGCGGTGTGATCTTGCTGTAGGGCGAGGGCAGCGGGGCGGCGGGCGGCGGGCGCTCGTCGGTGGGTACAGCGCGCTCGTCCGCCTCGGGCCCCGCGCGCCCGGGCGGCCCTCGCCCGCCCGCGCCGCCCTGCAGCAGCTCCGAGATGCGCCCGTTTACCGCCCGCAGGGGCAGCTTGGACGCCAGGCCCGAGCCGCGGCTCCGGCTCAGCGACTGGGTGGACCAGGACATGTGCTTCCCGCCGGGGGGCGGCCCGGAGCTCTGGCCCACCGCCTGCGGCAGGGACTTGGTGGAGAAGCTAAGGGTCTTGGTGGTGGATGTGGACAGGCTGCGGGCCTTCGGGCTGGCCAGGAGCAGCTTGCTCACGGCAGAGATCTTGGACTGGCTGGCCTTGGGCGAGGCCCCGGCCGACTGCGTGGGGCCTGGGTTGGTGGGTGAGGCCCCGGCGCTGCGGCCCGGGCTCCTCCCCGTGCGGGGCATTGTGCTGTCCTTGCTCGCGTGCAGCCGGGAGCTCATGGAGGACAGGCTCTCCGCCCTCTCCAGCGAGAGGCATTCGTAGTGGCTGACTGTGGTCCTACCCAGAGAGTTGGTCCGGCTGGCCAGCTGCTCCAGCTTAGCGCTGAAGAGCTTGCTGCTGCTGCTGGCATCCTTCATCTTGCCGCTGGGCTCGTCGGGGAAGCTGGCCAAGAAGGGTGCAGGTTGGTTCAAGGGGCTGCTGGAGCTGCTGCTGCAGGCGCTATGCTGTGGGCTAGCCCGGTTCTTCTGGTCCAGGCTGGACTTCCGGACAGGGGGCAGCGGGGGAGTCCCTTTGGGCCGAGCCAGGACACAGTGCTTGGGGGATGCCACCTTCCTCTCCAGGTTGGCCTTGGAGGACTGGGTGCTGGAAGCCGAGCCAATGCCGTTGGTCTCCGAGGTGCAATGGTAGAAGAGGCTGTCTAGCTCCTCCTGCCTGCTGGCTTTCTGAAAAGCCCTGGGAAGGCTGCTGGACTTCAGGCTTTTGTTGAGATGCACAGGGCTCTGGGCAGCCACACTGGGCAGGGCCATCTCACAGCCATCCACCACTCTCTTGAAGTTGTCAGCACCTGGGGAGGCAGACACCTCACCGCTACTGTTGCTCAGCCTGTCACTGGGGCTGGCCTTCTTGTCCTGTTCTGCTCTGGCTTCAGGCTTTGGGGGTCCCATGGCTGTCTCAAACCTACTCCCTTCTTCATTGGGATAAGCATTCTCTTTTTTCACCTCCTCTTCTCGTTTCAGCCAGGGGTCCTCAAATTTCATCTCTTTCTTTGCACCACTTTCCTTGCTCTCCTGGGACTGGGCTGCTTTGGGGACTGAGCTGACGGTGGCCAGGGACGCCTCAGGCTCCTGGACGTTGCGGGGGCTCATGGTGATGCAGGGGTATACCGTAATGTTGGTCTTCATGGGGATGTACCCTTCGCAGTTGCTCAGACTGGCCGTATTAGAGATGGTAACCATGGCCTTGCCCAGGGTGGATATCTTGCAGCCTTTGATGGGGGCTGCCTTGTTGAAGGAGTCTTCCCCCATTTCAGACAAGATGAGCAGGTTGTCGGGGCCTGCCTTGGGCTTCTCCCGGCATACCACAGCAGTGTTCTGGATGCTGCCAATGAACTCTGAGGCCGGAGGCTCTGCCATTGCTTCCCCGTGCCCAAAACACGCCTGTGCTATGAAACTGTGGCACGGCTGCTCGCCGTCACTGCCTGTGCTCATCTCACTCAGCCAGGAGCTGATGGAGGAACGTCTGCTCCCCACCTCCCGAGCCTTCTCGTCCAGGTTCAGCTTTGGGAGGGGCAGGAACTGAGTGATGCTGACCTCGGACACCGGAGCCACATTTGAGTAGCACTCCAGGTCCTCGCTGATGCTGCCGATGATGCTGACGGGCCGGGAGCCTGAGGCCAAGGCCTGCACCGAGCAGTCGCTGTTGAAGCTGATGATACTGGTGGGGCGGCCACTGTCTAGCACCCCGCTGATGGTCAGCTCCTCCACCAGCGTGAACACCAGCTCGTCCTCACCATTCAGCTCCAGAGGCTGCTGTACCGTCACCATTGTGGTGCTCAGAATCTCCTTCTTGGAATCTGGGGAAGTTGCTGCCTGATGATCGTCATCTACAGGGGTTTCTGGGAACCCTTCACTCCCAGTAGACATGGATTTCTTCAAAACCTGGGGGCTCATTCCGACCGGGGGGGTGCGTACCTCGGGCTGCAGCAGGGACTCACTAGACACCATGCCTGAGTCCTTGCTCAAGGTGGGCAGCGGGGCTGGAGAAGGCAGGACCCCCTTCTGGGTGTAGACTTTGCATCTCTGGGAAGGAGAGCTGGCCGGCTTGTACTCTGAGGTCTTGGACAGGCTGGCGATGCCCAGCCTGGGGGAGCCCATGGGCCTGGGCTTGCCTTCCACAAAGCCGCAGGAGTTCAGGCTTTCCCGGCTGCTCCGGAGGCTGGGGCTCTGCACGAGCTGGGAAGAACTGTGCTGGCTGCTGCTGCCGGGGATGCTCCGGGGTGAGGCAGGGGTGGGGCTGTTGGTGAATAATGCGGCAGGGACCGGGGAGTGATTCCTCTGCACCTTGGAGGCCAGGGGCTCTGCACTTTCTCTGTCTGTCAGCTGGCCGTCTGAGCCATCATCTTCCTTATCAGACTCACAGAGCGGGCTTGCCCCGGCTGCCTGGCTCAACGGGACACTCTTGCTTGCCTGCTCTTCCCCATACTGGGCTGGCAGCTCTTCAAAGGGAAACTTACTGGGCTCCTCGCTGCCATCGATGCAATCCAACCTCTCCTGCAGCTCGGCGAAAGTGTTGCACTTCAAGCAGTCCCTTTCTGATTTGCCGGCACCGGCCTCTCCAGCCTCCATGGACCGGCTGTCACCCCTGGCCTTCTGCAGGGCTGGCACGATAGGGACAAAATCTGGGGGCCCCTCATTGTCGGTGAGCTCCTTGTCAGAGAGGGCTGTGCCGTTTGGCCCGATATAGATGACCGTGTCGCAGGACTGCTCGCTGCTGGAGGAGTAGTCAGGGTCGCTGGACAGGTGAGGGATGGGGAAGTCTGACTCAACGGCGGCCCTGGCGTGGAAGGGTCTTAGCTGGGTGGGTCTGCGCATTCTGCCTTCCTCACAGGAGCTCTCTCCCCCAGAGGAGCTCGATGTGTACTGTGAGTGAGAGGGAAAAAGTTAGTGTGGCGTCATGGGGCAACTGGCCAGGTGACTGGCGGAGGCCATTGCCTCCACGCAGGCCATCCAGACCCCGGGCCATTACCCGGGTGTGCCAGGCCAGGTGCCCCAGCTCTGCATGTCATGCCCTCATACTACTGTGAAGCACACTGGGGAAGCAGAGGCTGCTCATGAAAGGAGGTGACTGGCCCAGGTCCCATGTGACCTCCTAAGGACTTGAGGGGGTCACTAGTTTGCACCCCCAAGCCATGTATGACAGTTTGTGCCAGGGGACACTGGTTGGAAAGATGTGCTTTTGACCAAATATATGTGTGTCTATATATAAAGGAGGGGGAAAAGCCCCCACAAATCACCAGCTGTCCACAGACCAGACTGACCACAATCATAATGATTTTCTCAGACATTCTTGTCATACCGCCATTGTCCTGGCTTTGCCTCTGCCTGAGAAAATGAGCCCAGTGGTTTCATCAACCAGAATCAACCACTGAATTAACAGGACAACACCCCTTGGCCTGAAAAAGTCCTCCTGGGAATGCACGGGAAGTAGGGTCATCTGAGCAAGGAGTAAACTAACAGTCCCCTTTGGGATCAATCAGTTGAAGGACCAAGGTAGGCAAGATACAGACTATGGATATTTCCCATCGCTCTTAAAAAGTTTCACCTCCAAGTCGCAATTGTTTAAACTCTCTAAAGTGAACCAAGCACTCCCCATTAGGAGTCCAGGCTGGATGACTGAGGAAATCACCAGCAGTGGGGGGGTGGGGGACGGGACTTCTGTATCGGCCAGGAGGTAATTCTACCCCGAGGTGGATGGTGAGCCAGGTCTCCGGCAGCCAAGCTCACCAGGCCCCTGGTGCTGGGGGATTAGAAATATTGATTCCACTCTTTCTGACTCAGTTCCAGGGCAGGTCTTCGAAAGCTGCTTCCTCCTCCGCACCCCCAGCAAACCCCTTACCTTCGTTTTCTTTTTCTTCATCCTTAAGACTCGCGAGGCGATCTGGATGGTGGACAGGGTTTCAGCGTAGTTCCCAGCGGCGGCAGAGATATGAGCGATCATGGTGGTGCGGCAGTTCACGTTCCCTAGGGACTCCCGCAGCAGCATGGTGAGCTTGCTTTCTCTGCCAACAAAGTGAATTAAGGCTGCATTAGCGGGCCATGCCTCACTCTGGCTGTCAGGGTAGGACTTCGGGCCCCTACATGGCTTGCTGTGGGCAGTGGTTTTTTATCCCCCTCTTTTTTTTTTTAATGCGTACTAATTAACATCATCTTCTACATGAAGCGATTTGTAGTTGGCAGCTGAGCCAGTGCTTCTAACCCCAAGGATGGAAAGCATGCAGAACACCTCCCTTGGCACCACTGTCCTGGCTGTGATGGGATATTCCTGTGTGTCTGTGCATATGACACTGCCCGAAATGAGGCCTGGGAATAGAAATGAGAGGCAGGGATGGGGAGAGAGCAGCTCTGTGACCCGTGATTGGGCATGCTGTCTGCACATCGGGCCTTTCTCTGCAAATTTCCACACCAGGCAATCCCTGCCATAAAAAAAGCACTTTCCCAGCTATGAACTTGTATTGAAGAGCTATGTGTTTATAATACAGGGCAAGGTTTCTTTTGCCAAGGAGTTGCACCCACTTTATTGCCATTGTCTCTTAACATATATTTGCACAGGGTAGTGACAAAGGAAAAGGTATTCATATTCCTGATTAAAACCGGGGGCACACAGACATAGACCCAAGCACTTAATCAGCAACAGAAGGCAGAACTTTCTAGAAGGGACTCCTCTAGGGATTTTGCAGGTGCTGTGTGGGGCCAGTGTCCTGAGTAATGAGGCCCAGGAGTTTACAGATGGTATTTCTAGGCTCTTTAAAAAGTGATATGAAGGAACGACTCATGTTTTTTTTTTCATTCCTGAACTAGTCTTGACATCCTTCCTGCCTTGCTTTTAAGAGGCTTCTGCTTACGTCATCATCAACTCTTGCCTCTTAACTGCTGCCAAATGTCATTGTCTCTGGAGCCGTCCCTGATCCAGAAGTCTGACGGAGCCTCTTTTGCTTCCCATGCCTTGTGTTGAGTTTGTTTTGCCAGAGGAGAGGGGTTTGTCCTCAGGTTTTAATCAGGTTGTCAGGGCCTCCCTCGTGGCTCAGATGGTAAAGAATCTGCCTGCAGTGCAGGAGACTCAGGTTTGATCCCTGGGTCAGGAAGATTCCCTGGAGAAGAGATTGGCTACCCACTCCAGTATTCTTGCCTGGAGAGTTCCATGGACAGAGGAGCCTGACATGCTACAGTCCACGGAGTCACAGAGAGTCAGACACGACTGAGTAACTAACACTTTCACTACTTTCAGCAGTCAGCCACTGGCCCCTCCCCCACCCACCCCCGCCCCCCCGCAACCCAGTCAGCTCTCTGGAGAGAGACTGTCCAGCTCAGGAGACCTGGTTTGACATGCAGGCCCCTGTCAGCAGAGATTAGACCTCAGAGACAGAAAACCACTTCACATGTGACCTGCATCGGACCTTCGGGGAGAAAAGACGTGTAAGAGCAATAGTTTTCCCTTTCCATCTGGGACCAATTAAGGTGTCAGTTCAGAGATACTGGGATCACTATGGCTCAGTGCCAGTGCAATTTAAAATATATCATAGTTTCCCTTCAAGGAAAACACTCAGTGATAAAAGTGGTGGAACGACAATGCTATGGACTGACTGTTTACATCTCCCCCAAATTCATGTTTTGCAACTTAATGTCCCATGTGATAGTATCTGAAGGTTGAACCTTTGGGAGGTGATTAGGTCATGAGGGTGGAGCCCACATGAGTGAAATTTGTACCCTTATACAAAAGACCCTAGAGAGCTTCCTTGTCCCTTCTGCCATGTGAGGGAACGGTGAGAAGATAGCTACCTATGAGCCAGGAGGCAGGGCCCCACCAGGCACAAATCTTCCAACACCTTGATCTCAGATTTCCAGCCTTTAGAACTGTGAGGAATTCACTTAAGTTCCTCTGTCTATGGGATTCTGTTATAGCAGCTTGAACTGACTTGGACAGGAAAGTAAGTGGGTATCGAGGAGGAGCCCTCCAGCCCTAGGTCCTAGCTCTGAACATTTATCTTCCTTCAAAATGTCTATCAGGAACATCATGGAAACCTCCAGAGTTGACAACCAGATGGGGAAGTCAAGTCTCATTCCTGGCACACATTCTCAGTACAGACATTGTACATGGACAAGTCTAAGCCTTTGTCTTCCATATAGGAAGTGGGTGATACATCCCATCAGAGTTAAGTTGTGATCATATATGGTTAATTCTTATTAGTCATGACAGTTATTTTTATTACGTCTCCAGGAACACTGAGCTAGTGAATGCTGAGCCATGCCCCTAGGGGAAATATGTGGGTTTATGTTCCTGAGACCCCTGGGTCACAATATTTCATCAATTGATCAACACATAACCTTGTTTTATGTGCATATCTGTTTAAAGACATCCTAATTTCTATTTCGTATAGATAATGAATTATATGTACCTTCTATATAATAAATCACTAGCTGAGAAGGATTTAACATTTCCTTGACTCTGGGTAACATGACCATAAATTTCTTTGGCTTTCAGCCTTACAATATTTTCCACTATGCTTTAAAAGAAAAAAAAAAAAACTGGGCATATTATGAATCCACCAATACAGCCCATTTCCACAGTATCATCATGCACTTCGATGTTACTTAAGTACTTTCCAGAACTCTGATGCATATACCTCAGTGAATTTCCTCTTCCTGGATGTACCATATTGTTGATTCATTAACACTGAACTCACACCAACAGCACTATATCACGCCTGAATGAAGCTTCTCTCACACATGTATTTTTTCTGTAAATCACAGCCTTTTTGCACTAGACAACTGCAGCACTATACCTGGGGGCTACTTTACACAGTGAAATCACCAACAAAAAGCACAGAAGGACAAAAAAGTGTCACTAAATAGACTGCAAAAAAGACCCTTGTTTACATGATGAGAGGTGAAACAAGAAGACAAAGCTGTTGGCTTGTCCAGTCTCAGCTGGGAACATGTGCATTGGGTGGCTCAAACTTTTTATTACTGAGCATGTCTGCAAATTACAATAAAACTATGGATTTTGAACATAATTCACAACATAGTATCTGCAAATGATTCTGAGGATCAACTGTACTATGAAGTTCTTACGGATGAGTCTTGTTCATCAGTTGCTCTGCTGAAGGCACACCCCAGTTATTTATCCACATGGCCCTGTAAAGGCCCCAGGAAAAGATACCAAAGACAAAATAAACAGATATAGCATTGTTGTATCTAACTGTTTGCCCTGTGTGTTTCCACATGATTCCCCCATTCATAAGTCAATCATAGGACAATTTTTATTTTTAAGTCCACATTGTTGGAGGAAGCCAGGGCCTGTGTGTTGCTTGGCAACGAGCATTTTAGCTCTCCTTTGGAAAGCCAGTAAAACTGCCAGCAAGATTGTTTCACATGGGCCTCTCTAGACTCTAAAACATACCTGATGGGAGTGAAAGATAGTGTCTATAAAGTTTTCATTTTTTTCTACCTCATCATGATCCTTTAACTTGGAACAAAGACAATTAAGTCGGGGAGAGAAGGTGAAAGAAGGGACAAACTGTAGGTTTAACTCACTGTCTTTGGCAGGAAAATAAAAAGAGTGGAAAGTTTCTAGGGCAGTGATCATTTCAAACTCAGTCTGTACCTCTGCATAGACACCGAGGCAAGAGGAACAGGAGAGCACAGGTGCAGAACTGCTGGCCACTGAGCCCCAGGGCCAGGGTGGGTGAGAACTCAGCCTTGGGGACCCGTGCGAGAAGGACGGGTTTGGTGGGATGGGAAGGGACGGGTGACAGAGTAGGTTTAACTGGGGTCTGGGAAGGACCATGCTGCTCTTCTTTTAGACAGGCATGTTCTATGCACACATATTCCACTTCCCTCCCACCCCACTGCACATATTTTTTAAAACAATTTTTTGAAAAATGTCTTGCTTTTCAAAATAAGTCAACCTTTTACTAGCCATAGCAAGAGAACATACACACACATAAAAATAGCATCATGAGTAAATTTTCATTAATTTTATAAGAACATGACAGAGCATGTAGTACTCTGGGACACGAGCTGACAAACTGAGGCCCGCCAGCCCAATCCAAGCCCCTGCCTGTTTCTGTAAATAAAGTTTTATTGAGACATGGCCACACCAATTTGTTAACAGATTGTCTCTGGCTGTTTTCACACAACAACAGCAGAGGTGAATAGTCATGACAGAGTCCATATATTTGCTATCTGGTCTTTTACAGAAAAGTCCATTGACCCGTGCTCTAAAGTATTGACAAAGGGTGGTTTCATTTTAGACAGAGTGCCAAAAAGTTATCAACAAGAACACAGAGGTATGTCTTAATTTCCTTGCGTACGTGCTCCGTCGCTTCAGTCATGTCCAACTCTTTGTGACCCTATGGACTATAGCCCGTCAGGCTCTTCTGTAGATGGGATTCTCCAGGCAAGAATACAGGAGTGGGCTGCCATTTCCTTCCTATTCAACAATCTCTTTCTGACTTGACAGTTGTCCGTGTTGTCTTCCTGTCAGTTCATCTATCTTTCTTTCAGATGTTTCCTGAATGGAGAGCTTATAAAATCAGCAGCATGGAAACAGGCAGAGGAACAAGGGCTGGTTTTAGAAATCACTCAAGCACCAGGACACAGTCATCAGCGACTGCCCCATTCACTTCCTATGTGATACAGAAGCAGAGGCTATCCTTCTCAAGGGCCTATGAAGCTGCTCACCCTCCAACTCATTAAGTTGTGAATGTCTACAGTGGCTCACTCAAATAACATTTTGATGAATGTGGACCCTCAGGAGGCCATCCTGCAGACTCTGAGGATGTGCAGAGCAGAGGCCCTAGAGCCTACCACCCAGTGAAGGAGACACACATGTAAACACATGTTATTTGACTTTGATGGTGGTCCAGTAGTTAAGGATCCACCTGCCAATGCAGGGGACATAGGTTCGATCCCTGGTCTGGGAAGACTCCACTTGCCACAGAGCAACTAAGCCTGTGCTCCCTAATTACTGAGGCTGCATGCTGTAGCTACTGAAGCCCAGGAGCCTAGAGTTTATGCTCCACATAAGAGAAGTCACTGAAATGAGAAGCCTGTGCACTGCAACTCTCTAGAGTAATCCCCACAACTAGAGAAAGCCTGAGAACAGCAATGAAGACCCAGCATAGCCAAAAATAAATAAAATTTTAAAAACCAACTCATTATCATACCATCCATTAAAGCCAATGACGGAAAAGCAATCTAAAACAGCACATGATAAAGAAAGACCCTCAAGACTGGGAGCGTCCCCACCATCACTGTAACTCCCTGATGGCTGGGAACACCCGGACTTCAATGGTTATAGCACAGTTCTCTCCTTGGCTGAGATTCTCCTACATGGCACGGCATCCAGGGATATATTTGCTTGAGGTTCCCCCTGAACCCAACAGAACTCTAAATCTCTTTCTGAAAGGACAATCTGGAATCTCAAGATCATTGTTCACTGACCCTGAGAATTGGGAAACTGTCCCAACTGGTAAGTTGGTACAGGGCCTCCAGAGTCACACATTTACAATGTTGGCCAGGTAATTTCATAAGAAAATAGATGTTCCTTTCATGACAGCTGTTAAATATATTTCTTCCCCAGAAAGGAGGTGAAGAACTCTGGACATGGGAAGAAAGGCATCTACTGACCATGTTCTTTTGAAGAGTAGTGAGCTCTAAATCACCAAGTTGAGCAACTCAAGTACAGCACCCTGGATGGGCCAGCCCTTCTTCAAGGCCTGATTCTTGTGGGAGAGCACCATAAATGTCCACTTACAGACATGGATCTGTTTTTTAAAAATATGCCTCCTTCAATGCAAACATAATGAGGGCACAGAAAAAAGCAAAGTGACTTATATTAATTCCTAATGAAACGAAAGGAAAGGAACTTAGTTAATCTTGAAAATTAATCTCCAGAACAATGTGCAATAGAAAGATTCCTGTGGGCAGCAGACATAAACATCACAAACACATACACACATGTGACCTCCCAGATATACACACAGGCATTCTCTTTTTTAGAAAAAGGAGACAGTGCTTGTTTATTTTTAAGCAATACATCATTGGCATTGAAGAATGGAAACCATACACACAGAATTCTTATAGATGTCAGATCAAGATAACAACCAGTGTTTATATGCCAGGAAAATTCCGGTATCCCTCATGTTGTTAAGGATATGAACTCTGAACTCCCATTTTCTACCCATTTTACCTGTAAACTGCCAGAATGTATTGCAGAGCCCCAAACAGAGCTTGAGATGAGGGCAAGCGATCCCAAGGATGGATCCAGCTCCAAGATTCTAATCTCCCAGCCTTAGACCCCAAACACCAGGCCCCTGCAGCTACCCACTGACCACCAGGGAAGAGGAAAGAAAATAAGAAGAAAGAACAGAAAGGAAAAGAAGGACCAGAGATAGGCTAAAGTCATGAACTTGGCCTAGTTTCTGGCTCCGCTATAGCCTCTCTCCCGCTGACCCTGCCTCCTTCCCATTCACATCCTATTGGTCTGTGAACATCCTTTTCTACTATTGTCTGAAGAGTTACCAGTGTCCCCCTGAGACCAGCTCAAGTATTGAGGACAAGGGTCCCAAGACACCAGGACCTATAACGCAGTGCTCCTGGCCCAGGTGGTCCACATCTGAGTGGTTCTTTCTCTCTCACTAGAAAGAGTGTTCATTGTGCAGAGGGTAGACTGAGTCACCAGGCCCCCAGGTGAGGGCAACTCTCATGCCTCTGCTTGTCTTTACTTGTGAGACTACTGGGCTGTGATGCTGAAACACATATGTCCACAAGGGAAAAACCACTTCACTTGAGTTTATTTCCCTGTAAGGGATGGGTGGTCCCCTGTTCAGGGTTGCTTCACAGACATTTACATGTTTGGGAGAAGACTTCACACGCCTTTTTGCACGGGAAGCTGTCTCCTCCACAGGAACGGCCATTTCTCGGCAATGTTCCCCTCAAGGATGCCAACACTTTAGGGCACAAATTTTCCGGTTTCTGGTACTACAGAACAGCCCAAAGCTTGGTACAGGCCAAGCTATCCTACTGGCATACCCAAAAGGAATTCATGAAATTAAAGGGCTTTTGACTCAGTTTCAGATATTACTCCATTTGTACTGCAAATGGTGTGAGCAGGTCTGTGCTATGGGATGCTAAGAACAAGAGTGCATAATCCTGGCAACCTTGATAGAGAAACATGGTTCTCAGGTCTTCCAATGAGGGTGACTTTGGCTTTCAGAATAAACCATTGGCTAGAATAGCTGCCTGCATCCGGCATGTGTGTTTGAGGTGCTTCTGCCAGCACTGGCATGCAGCAGTGTGCGAGATGGTGAGACCGCTCATCAGAGGAGAGCTTAGAAGAGGACCATGTGGAGAACCACCCACTGCCAACTGAAGGACCAGCCTTTGTGATCCAACCAATATGCTGCCTGGTATGAGTCCATGCCTTACCTAACCTGAAACCATCTGTTGGTGGAGGTGCTAAGAGTGGTCACAGTTAGCCTAACTGATCTCTCATAGAGCTCTTTATTAAATACTATAGAATTCTGTATTAAATACTATAGAACAGTGCCAGATTTTATTTTCTTGAGCTCCAAAATCGCTGTGTGTGGTGACTGCATATTATGCATGTATGGACAGTGACAGCCCTGAAATTAAAAGCTGCTTGCTCCTTGGAAGAAAAGCTATGACAAACCTAGACAGCATATTAAAAAGCAGAGACAGCACTTTGCCGACAAAGGTCCACCTAGTCAAAGCTATAGTTTTTCCAGTAGTCACGTACCAGTGTGAGAGTTGGACCATAAAGAAGGCTGAGCACTGAAGAAGTGATATATTTTTTTTTTAATTTACTTTATTTGGAGGCTAATTACTTTACAATATTGTGGTGGGTTTTGCCATACATTCACATGAATCAGCCATGTGTGTACATGTGTTCCCCATCCTGACCCTCCCTCCCACTTCTCTCCCCATCCCATCCCTCATGGTCATCCCAGTGCACCAGCCCTGAGCACCCTGCCTCATGCATCGAACCTGGACTGGTGATCTATTTCACATATGATGGTATATATGTTTCAATGATATTCTCTCAAATCATCCCACCCTTGCCTTCTCCCACAGAGTCCAAAAGTCTTCTTTACATCTGTGTCTCTTTTGCTGTCTCCCATAAAGGGTGATTATTACCATCTTTCTAAATTCCATATATATGCATTAATATACTGTATTGGTGTTTTTCTTTCTGACTTACTTCACTCTGTATAATAGGCTCCACTTTCATCTACCTCATTAGAACTGATTCAAATGCATTCTTTTTAATGGCTGAGTAATACTCCATTGGGTATATGTACCACAGCTTTCTTATCCATTTGTCTGCCGATGGACATCTAGGTTGCTTCCATGTCCTGGCTATTGTAAACAGTGTTGCAATAAACATTGGGCTACACGTGTCTCTTTCAATTCTGGTTTCCTCGGTGTGTATGCCCAGCAGTGGGATTGCTGGGTTGTATGGCAGTTCTATTTCCAGTTTTTTAAGGAATCTCCACACTGTTCTCCATAGTGGCTGTACTAGTTTGCATTCCCACCAACAGTGTAAGAGTGTTCCTTTTCTTGACACTCTTCAGCATTTATTGTTTGTAGACTTTTTGATAGCAGCCATTCTGACTGGCGTGAGATGGTACCTCATTGTGGTTTTGATTTGCATTTCTCTGATAATGAGTGATGTTGTGCATCTTTTCATGTGTTTGTTAGCCATCTGCATGTCTTCTTCAGAGACATGTCTGTTTAGTTCTTTGGCCCATTTTTTTATTAGGTCGCTTATTTTTCTGGAATTGAGCTGCAGGCATTGCTTGTATATTTTTGAGATTAATTCTTTGTCAGTTGCTTCATTTGCTATTATTTTTTCCTATTCTGAAGGCTGTCTTTTCACCTTGCTTATAGTTTCCTTTGTTGTGCAAAAGGTTTTAAGTTTAATTAGGTCCCATTTATTTTTGCTTTTACTTCCATTGCTCTGGGAGGTGGGTCATAGAGGATCCTGCTATGATTTACATCAGAGAGTGTTTGGCCTATGTTTTCCTCTAGGGGTTTTATAGTTTCTGGTCTTACGTTTAGATCTTTAATCCATTTTGGGTTTATTTTTGTGTATGGTGTTAGAAAGTGTTCTAGTTTCATTCTTTTACAAGTGGTTGACTAGTTTTCCCAGCACTGCTTGTTAAAGAGATTGTCTTTTCTCCATTGTATATTCTTGCCTCCTTTGTCAAAGATAAGGTGTCCATAGGTGCATGGATTTATCTCTGGTCTTTCTATTTTGTTCCATTGATCTATGTTTTTGTCTTTGTGCCAGTACCATACTGTCTTGATGACTGTGGCTTTGTAGTAGAGCCTGAAGTCAGGCAGGTTGATTCCTCCAGTTCCATTCTTCTTTCTCAAGAGTGCTTTGGCTATTCGACGTTTCTTGTATTTCCATACAAATTGTGAAATTATTTGTTCTAGTTCTCTGAAAAATACCATTGGTAGCTTGATAGAGATTGCACTGAATCTATATGGGAATTTGGGTGGTATACTCATTTTCACTATATTGATTCTTCTGATCCATGAACATGGTATATTTCTCCATCTGTTTGTGTCGTCTTTGATTTCTTTCATCAGTGTTTTATAGTTTTCTATATATAGGTCTTTTGTTTCTTTAGGTAGATTTATTCCTAAGTATTGTATTCTTCTCATTGCAATGGTGAATGGATTTGTTTCCTTCTCTTTCTGTTTTCTCACTGTTAGTGTACAGGAATGTAAGGGATTTCTGTGTGTTAATTTTATATCCTGCAACTTTACTATATTCATTGATTAGCTCTGGTAATTTTCTGGTGGAGTCTTTAGGGTTGCAGATCCTCTCCTTTATGTAGACGATCATGTCATCTGCACACAGTGAGAGTTTTACTTCTTCTTTCCCAATCTGGATTCCTTTTATATATTTTTCTTCTGAGTGCTGTGAGTAAAACTTCCAAAACTTTTTTGAATAGTAGTGGTGAGAGTGGGCATCCTTGTCTTGTTCCTGACTTTAGGGGAAATGCTTTCAATTTTTCACCATTGAGGATAATGTTTGCTGTGGGTTTATCATTTATAGTTTTTATTATGTTGAGGTATGTTCTTTCTATGCCTGCTTTCTGGAGGCTTTTTATCATAAATGGATGTTGAATTTTGTCAAAGGCTTTCTCTGCATCTGTTGAGATAATCATATGGTTTTTATCTTTCAATTTGTTAATGTGGTATATCGCATTGATTGATTTGTGAATATTGAAGAATCCTTGCATCCCTGGGATAAAGCCCACTTGGTCATGATGTATGATTTTTTAATATGTTGTTGGATTCCGTTTGCTGGAATTTTGTTAAGGATTTTTGCATCTATGTTCATTAGTGATATTAGCCTGTAGTTTTCTTTTTTTGTGGCATCTTTGTCATGTTTTGGTATTAGGGTGATGGTGGCCTCATAGAATGAGTTTGGAAGTTTACCTTCCTCTGCAATTTTCTGGAAGAGTTTGAGTAGGATAGGTGTTAGCTCTTTTTGAAATTTTTGGTAGAATTCAGCTGTGAAGCCATCTGGTCCTGGGCTTTTGTTTGTTGGAAGATTATTGATTACAGTTTCCATTTCTGTGCTTGTGATGGGTCTGTTAAGATTTTCTATTTCTTCCTGGTTCAGTTTTGGAAAGTTGTACTTTTCTAAGAATTTGTCCATTTCTTCCACATTGTCCATTTTATTGGCATATAGTTGCTGATAGTACTCTCTTATGATGCTTTGTATTTCTGTGTTGTCTGTTGTAATCTTTCCATTTTCATTTCTAATTTTGTTGATTTGATTCTTCTCCCTTTTTTTCTTGATGAGTCTGGCTAATAGTTTGTTTATTTTGTTTATCTTCTCAAAGAACCAGCTTTTAGTTTTGTTGATTTTGGCTATGGTCTCCTTTGTTTCTTTTGCATTTATTTCTGCACTAATTTTATGATACTTTCGAACTGAATTGCTGGAGAAGACTTTTGAGAGTCCCTTGGACAGCAAGGAGATCAAACCAGTCAATCCTAAAGAAAATCAACCCTGAATATTCACTAGAAGGACTGATGCTGAAGCTGAAGCTCCAATACTTTGACCACCTGATGCAAATAGCTGACTCACTGGAAAAGAACCTGATGCTGGGAAAGACTGAGGGAAGGAGGATAAGGGGCAGACAGAGGATGAGATGGTTGGATGGCACCACTGACTCAATGGCCATGAGTCTGAGCAAACTCTGGGAGATAGTGAAGGACAGGGAAGCCTGGTATGCTGCAGTTCATGAGGTTGCAAAGAGTCAGACACAACTTAGTGACTGAACAAGAGCAAAGACAACATCAACATAGAACTCTTGGCACAAACAGCACCATTTGGGGATGTCTGTGATGCAGGGAGAGATGTGTTCTTCCCATTGCCATCCTGGTTAGCCAGGGCTGGCACCATGGTGGCTCAACAGCTTTGGTGACTGTGCCCAGTGAGAGGCAGGAGAGCAGTGATCATGCCCAAACAGGGCTATTCCAGGTGAAGCAGTAGTTGTCCCCAGCAGGGCTACGTGACGAGCATTCATGAGAGCTCCCTGAGGTACATCAAAAATGATCTGGGTAGAAAGACAGTTTATGTACACTGGAGAGTTTACATTGTAGGTATGGATTAAGGTCAAGGAAATTGGAGTTATGACTTTAGTCTTCTACCCTTATACACATAGTAAGATGAAATCTAAGGAATTTGGGCTGCATGAATCCATTTGATCCTGGATATCAGTGTTCTGTTTATCTGAATAAGATAAAATTCACATTAATTCAGTCCACTTCATGACAAAGACCAGCTGTGAACAGGGAACAGGCTCAGAATTTTTCAAAAGAAGTCTATAATGTAACTTGAATTTAGAGTTAACAGAAGGTTTCAAGTTAAAATCCTAACTTATCTGCTTCAATCTCACTTAATGAGATATATTTGCAATTTCTGAAGTGGCTATAAAATATAGGTTCACATACAAATTAAATGTGTTTCATGAAAACTTTCTTACTTTATTCTTTTGCTTAACAATTCATTCCTTCTTATCTAGAACAAGGAAAAAACTTCCATCCTGGTCTAGTCATTGATCACTCAGTTAGTAGAATCTGAATTACTCTAGATATTCTAAATCTAAGTTCTGCTCAGGAAAACATACATTCATTTCAAGACTGTAGCACTCGGGTATGGCATAAGACATTTTAAAGGTAATTCATATAATAAGAACACAATTTAGAAAACTCACTAATTCTAGGATACAAGGTTGAAAAATAGATACAAACTTCCAGTTATAAAATAAGTAAGCTTTGTGGATGTAATATACAGCATGGTGACTATAACTAGTAATAATACTGCATTGCATATTTGAAAGTTGCTAAGACAGTAGATTGAGGCTTCCCTGGTGGCTCAGAAGTAAAGAATCCACCTGCAATGCAGGAGACCTGGGTTCGATCCCTGAGTTGGGAAGATCCCCTGGAGAAGGAAATGGCAACCCATGCCAGTATTCTTGCCTGGGAAATCCCAGGAACAGAGAAGCCTGGCAGGCTACAGTCCATGGAGTCTCAGAAGAGTCAGACATGACTTAGTGACTAAACAACAACCAAGAGAAGATATTAAAAGTTCTTATCACAAGAAAAAACTATTTTGTAACTTTTGATGGTGGACATTAACTGGACTTAATATGGTGATCATTTTGAATTATATACAAATATTGAATCATTGTGTTGTATACCTGTTGTATTGTCACCTTGCTTATTTAACTTCTGTGCAGAGCACATCATGCAAAATGCTGGACTGGATGAGGCACAAGCTGGAATCAAGATTGCGGGAAGAACTATTAATAACCTCAGATATGCAGATGACACTACCCATAAGGCAGAAGGCGAAGAGGAACTAAGGAGCCTCCTAGTGAAAATGAGAGAGAATAATGAAAAAGCTGACTTTAAACTCAGCATTCAAAAAATGAAGATCATGCCACTTCACAGCAAATAGATGGGGAAACAATGGAAACAGTGACAGACTATTTTCCTGGGCTTCAGTATCACTGCAGATGGTGACTGCAGCCATGAAACTAAAAGACGCTTTCTCCTTGTAAGAAAAGCTGTGACCAACCTAGACAGCATATTAAAAAGCAGAGACATTATTTTGCCAACAAAAGTTGGTCTAGTCAAAGTTATGGTTTTTATAGTAGTTATGTATGGATGTGAGAGTTGGACCATAAAGAAGGTTGAGTGCCAAAGAATTGATGCATTTGAACTGTGGTGTTGGAGAAGGAGAGTCCCTTGGACTGCAAGGAGATCAAACCAGTCAATCCTAAAGGAAATCAGTCCTGAATATTTATTGGAAGGACTGATGCTGAAGCTCCAATGTTCTGGCCACTTGATACGAAGAACTGACTCATTGGAAAATACCCTGAAGCTGGGAAAGATTGAAAGCAGGAGAAGAAGGGGACAACAGAGGATGAGATGTTTGGATGGCACACTGACTCGATGGACATGAGTTTGAGCAAGCCCTGGGAGTTGGTGGTGGACAGGGAAGCCTGTTGTGCTGCAGTCCACGGGGTCACAGAGTTGGACACAACTGAGCGACTGAACTGACTGATACCTGAAACTAATATAATGCTATGTAACTTACACTTCAATAAAAATTCTTAATTGAGAATAAAAGAAAAAATAGAAAAATAATTTTATAACCATAGAGCATTAGAGCTGAAAAGATTCTTAAAGGTCATTTTATTTCTTAATAAGAGGACTGCCACTATTATAGGTGACCTGCTTACTGCCAGAATATTTTTAATGACTGAAAACTTCAAGGCAGCCTGGGTAATATTTTTAAATAGCCTCAATTATTAGAAAGTTCTGTCTTATACTGAACTTATATCTTTTTTATATTTCTAACCCAGACATTCAACTCTATTTCCAAGGGGCACCCAGGGTAAGAATCATCTTTTTGTGCACACTAGCCCTTCACATTTTAAAAGACACTTATCATGTCCTTAAATGTTCTCTTGCTTGGGAGTAGTCCATGTTCCTTCTATTGCTCCTCAAGTATTTGGTTGGTCATCCAAGCTCATACTAAGCCCTCCTCTACTTACCACATAATTTAGTACTTCCTCTTCACTCAGACTTGTCTTGATTCCTGTGCAACAAAGAATATGGCCTCGCCCAAAGAGATCTAGCTTTAACCTCAGCTTCTGGGAAGTAATCTGTATTATATCTGCTGGGGCTATCTCTGTGGAGAGTGGGGACTGGTCACACCAGATCATAGGGCCACACCCAATAGTCTTAAAGTGGGAGCTGGCCATGCCTGGAAGATCAATCATGTGATTTACTTCAGGGGCCTTGCGTCACATGGTATCAGTCAACTTAGAGACCAAATTCAGCCAGGCTGGAAATTAATCCATCATGTCTTTGCAATGAAGCCCCGGGAAAAACTGCATACCAAAACTCAGTGCATATTGTCACACATTGACAACTGGGAGGGTAGCACATTCTGTCTCCACAGGGGGAGACAATGGCGGCTTCATGTTTGGAACCTCTCTCTCCCCAGACTCTGCCCTCTGCATCTCTTCCTTTGTATGCTTTTCATCTGTATCCTCTATGACAAGATGTAGCCGTGAGTACTTTCAGCGAGTCTTTGAGTCCTTCTAGTGAAAAACCAGACCTGGAGGTGATTTTGGGAACCCTCTAAATATGCAGTTGGTGTCAGAAGTGAGAGTAGTCTTTTCTGGACTCTTCCTCTAATTTTGTAGTTGGACCCTAACTCCTTACAGTTGGTGTCAGAAGTCTTGGGCAGACTTGGCAATTCAAGGACTGTGTCCTCAAACCTCACAGTTTGGTCAATGCCAGGTAGCTCTTTTCAACAGGATCCCAAGACCATCGAGGGTAGGAGTTAGGCTTTCAATTTGATCTTTCTTTTTATTTCGACCTTTCTTCACAGTAATTCAAACAATGTTTATGACTTATTAGCTCCAGGACAGAAGGGAAAGAACCTATATTTATTTTTAGTTAGTTTAGCATAACCAAGAGCTAGGAATGTCATCACTTTGTTGAAAAACAAAAACAATAACTTAGAGAAGGCAAATTAGTAGACCTCACAGACAAATAGGATTCTCAGGCTGCTCAGTGGTAAACAATCTGCCTGCCCAATGTAGGAGACGCAGGATATACAGGTTTGATCCCTGGGTCAGGAAGATCCTGGAGAAGGAAATGGCAACCCACTCTAGTATTCTTGCCTGGAAAATCCCATGGACAGAGAAGCCTGGTGGGCTGCAGTCCATGGGGTTGTAAAGAGTCAGACACGACCAAGTGACTGAGCACAGATGCAGGCATGCACAGACAAATAGAAAATAACAGGTCCATAGGTTTCCCCTGAATTAGCAGACTAGCAAAAATAGAGTGTGGTAGTGAAGTTTAAGATATTATAAAGAAGCGCTTAATGGCTCATTAAATAGTTACTGAACTCTGCAGACTGGTCTGTATAGATGCATGCTCATTATTTAATCCACCTGCAGGACCAGAATAGGAGTAATAATCATGTTTATACTGTTACTGAAATTTAGACATTCTTCACATTATCTGAAGTTTTACTTTCTTTTACAAATTTATTTGGCCCAAACCATTATCATTAATTATCGATACTTTACGATAGACATTTCTATAGCCCTGTCATTTTTTTATAGAGCCTTTGCAGTGGTTTATGACAGCTTTACTTGGGGAGAGATAAGGAACTATCTCAATTATGTTGCCTTATGACCATTACACATCTTTTGAGTATCAAAAGATGAGCTCATTATACTATTTAGAGACTTTGCTATTCTTCAGCTTTAAATTATCATCAGATTTAGGAGGATGTGTTAATTCCAGTGTCAAAGATCTCTGCAGTAATCCAAAAGGCAATGATGGATGACAGAGATGGAGTCAAGAGTCACGTTGTCATGGTAACCCAGAGCTTCTCCCCTGATTTCTGCTCACCCTTGGTCTTTTCCATGGATTCTCAAAGAATTCTCAAGAAGAAAGAAAATGAAAGTTACAAATGGGATTCTTGATATAATAAAATCCTGTTTTTGTCTAGTGCCTTCTATCAAATCTTTTCTACTGTCTTCCCACTATACCATCCCTAAGCTTCCTATATCATCTTAGTGATAAACCTATATTTTTAGAACATTCTTATGCATTTTCATGAGGTTTTAATGTTTATTTCAGGTAAGAAACTTACATGAAGCTTATGTTTGTTTGATGTGGTATTTTGACGGTGCCTCTTTCTGTGGCTCAGTCTGTGATTGCCCTTCAGGGTTGATATTAGAACGGTGCAAAATCTGGGCTTTGAAAATCTGCAAGTGTATTTAGAGTTCTTTCAAAAGAAATGTGTTTACCAAAAAAATTTTAAAAAGTCAGGGAAACATCTGGGAGGGTCTTGTCTACTTTTTTTAACTGACTCTCTAACAAAACTCGAAGATGATAGAGCAATGTGGGTACTAGGTGAATTATGGGGCTTTTATTTTCCAGCTCTGGAAACCCATATGAACCCCTCCTCTGCCACATTCCTTGGAAAGGCCAAAAAGAGGTTAAATAACATGAGACAAAGAGTCTGGGCTTGACAATTACACTGCATTACAATCATGACTATTTCCAGTCTCCTGTGTTCAATTTAGGCAATTCCATGCTTTCTTCCTATCAAAATAAAATGAACAGAGAAAATGCAAATTTGAGCCCTAGCTGTCATTTCGTTTGCCTTCATTTGACTGTGTTCTGATCATGCTCACACGAAGAAAGGAAGGTCCAATCTCTCTCTGCTCATCAGACTGCATGCCAGAGGGCACCCCTCGTGTTGTAGGATAACCTTCCAGGAGAGGTGACATAAGCTGGATCATTATGTGAAGCCAGGGGTACAGAACATCACCCTGCTGGGAAGGAGTCACACCAGTACTTGGGAGGATGGATTAGATGATGAAACGTGTCCTCCCTGTGATCTCAAGCTCAGCTCTCTCCCTGCGCAATGGCTTTTCTTTAAAGGCAGTAGCATGGAGCTTAAAACAGGATTCTGATTGTCAAGGTCAGGATGAGCCATTTGTGCCCTCTTCTTCCAAGCTTGCTCCCTAATCCTAGCCAATGGCCTTTCCAAGTCTTGGGAATGCTGAAAGTGGCTTCAGGAGGAAGAGTGAAGCACTATTGCCACAAAGTTCATCACTCACCAAACAGCAGCCCTTAGGTGCTTACCCTGTGAGTGGCTGACTGGCATGACCAAAGTTCTAATCCATTTGTTACTTTACAGACTGAAAATCTAGAAGGCTTCCTCCTTATCATATAAAAGATTACAATAAAGATAACTTGGGGGTTTTGAACCTGGGGTTGGGCAGCCGCCTGAGGAGGAAGCTGCACAATATCCTAAGGTGCCTTTCTGCACTGTGGACACTGTCTGTTCCACTCCAGTCGCTATTTCTGGAACAAGGGCAGACGTTTGTGTCTCTCCTGCATCTGTGTTCATCCCAGCTTTCAGCCTGCAAAGACCTTTACTTTATTCCTGTCAATGGAAATTCTTCCATATACAACTCAATCCACTAATTATTACCCCATTAATTATTTAGGAAAAAAAAGGAAGGTCTAATGGTAGTAGAAACCCTCAAGGACTTGTGTCCTTGAAAACTGCTGGCCTTTCCTTTTCCTTTTTTTTTTTTCTTAACTGTGGTAAAAGACTCTGATGCTGGGAGGGATTGGGGGCAGGAGGAGAAGGGGACAACAGAGGATGAGATGGCTGGATGGCATCACTGACTCGATGGACGTGAGTCTGGGTGAACTCTGGGAGTTGGTGATGGACAGGGAGGCTTGGCGTGCTGCGATTCATGGGGTCGCAAAGAGTCGGACACGACTGAGCACCTAAAATGAACTGAACTGAAATATACTTAATATAAAAGTCACTATTTTAACTTTATTTTAACCATACACTTTAAATTCAGTGTATGGTTCAGTTGAATAATATTGCATTGTGTGGATATACCATGTTTTCTATTCATCTCTTGCTGAACACTTGCACTGTTGCTATCTGTTGCTTATTGTGAAGAACGTTGCCAGGAACATGGGTGTACAAGTGTCTGTTCAAGTCTGCTTTCAATTTTCTTGAGTATATACCTAGGAGTGAAAGTGGCTGGATAATATGGCAATTTTATGTTTAACTTTTTGAGGAACTGCCAAACTGTTTTCTGCAGTGGCTGAACCATTTTACATTTCTCCCAGCAATGCACAGAGGTTTCAATTTCTCCACATTCCTGCCAATACTCATATTCCAATTTTTGATAATAGCCTTCCTGAATGGACTCATTTGAAAAGATCCTGATGCTGGGAAAAATTGAAGGCGGGAGGAGAAGGGGACAGCGGAGGATTAGATGGTTGGATGGCATCACCGACTCAATGGACATGAACTTGAGTAAACTCTGGGAATTGGTGATGGACAGGGAGGCCTGGTGTGCTGCAGTCAACTCTTTGGGGTTGCAAAGAGTTGGACACGACTGAGCGACTGAACTGAATTGAACTGAACTTCCTCACAGATGTGAACTGATATTTCATTATGGTTTTATTTGCACTTGTCTAACGACTAATGATGTAGAGCAGGGGTCCCCAACCTCCATGATCTAATGCTTGTTGATCTGAGATGGAGCTGATGTAACAGTAATAGGAATAAAGTGCACACTAATTATAATGTGCTTGAATCATTCTGAAACTATTCCCCCCACTCCCATCCTGCTGCTGCTGCTGCTGCTGCTAAGTCGCTTCCGTCGTGTCCAACTCTGCGACCCCATAGAGGGCAGCCTACCAGGCTCCCCTGTCCCTGGGATTCTCCAGGCAAGAACACTGGAGTGGGTTGCCATTTCCTTCTCCAATGCATGAAAGTGAAAAGTGAAAGTGAAGTTGTTCAGTCGTGTTCGTCTCCTGGCGACCCCAAGGACTGCAGCCTATCAGGTTCCTCCATCCACGGGATTTTCCAAGCAAGAGTACTGGAGTGGGGTGCCATTGCCTTCTCCCACTCCTATCCTAGTCCATGGAAAAATCGTCTTCCACAAAACCAGTCCCTGGTGCCAAAAAAGATTGGGGACCACTTATATAGAGCATCTTTTTATGCCCTTATTGGTCATTTGTATATCTTTTTTGGAGAAATATCTATTCAAGCCTCTTGCCCATTTTTTAATTGAATTGGATTTTGTTGTTGAACTCTAGTGGTTTAGTTGCTTAGTTGTGTCCGACTCTTGCAACACCATGGACTATAGCCTGCCAGGCTCCTCTGGCCACTGGATTTTCCAAGAAGAATACTGGCTGCTGCTGCTGCTAAGTCACTTTAGTCGTATCCGACTCTGTGTGACCCCATAGATGGCAGCCCACCAGGCTCCTCTGTCCACGGAATTCTCTAGGCAAGAATACTGGAGTGGGTTGCCATTTCCTTCTCGAGGGGATCTTCCCGACCCAGGGATCAAACCCTGGTCTCCTGCACTGCAGGCAGATTCTTTACCGACTGAGCTACCAGGGAAGCTTCCAGGAACCTCTAGGAATTCTTTATATATTTTGGAAATTAATCCTTTATTAGATATATGATTTGCAAATAGTATCTCCCATCTTCCAGGTTGTTTTTCAACCTTTTGAGAGTATCCTTTGATGTATAAAAGTTGCTAACCCTTTATAAGTCTTAGATTTTAACTTTACATTTTTTTGGCATCTGTGATTCAAAAGCCTTCCCATATTTGGTATTCCTGTGATAAGCCTGCCAATAAGAGTTACCAATGATTTCTTATGCTATTTTGTGCTTAAAATACTTAATCCAATATGGTCCTTGTTACTTGGAGATCAATAACCAGCCAGCCGATGGGGAAAACTTGAAAGACTGTTGTTACGCACATGTGCCATGGACTGCCCTGGGATAAACTTCTTTTGAAATCAAGAATAACTAATTTTAAGGACAGTGATGAGGGCAGCTCTGTTAGAATGCCTTCTGGGTATCATGTGTGGTTTAAAGAAACATAATTCCACAGTCTTCACAAAATGTACCAATTGGATGGGCTCTTGGCACAAAGACCAGTGCCTAGTAATTGCAAGGAATTAAAAGGAAATTAAGTTTAAACATGGTTTCCATTACTGGTCCAAGTCTGAGGGAATATGTTATACAAGGTCACAATTCATACATGAAATCTTACTGGGAGACATGAAAGCCGTGAAAGAATTATGCTTTTCTTGAAAAAGAATTAAGATATTTGTGTTTTCTAGTAACGCTTTGCTTATAAAAGGCTATTGCAGCACAAATTCTGCACCTTTTAAGTTGATAAGTTCAATCTCAAATAGCTGTTCATTTTTTAATGGCATAAATGTGGTCTGAGTTCAGAGTCTAGTCACTGTCATTCCTGTAAGAGATCTGAGTGGGCAGTTTCTCAAAGTCCTGCCAGTGACAAGAGGCTTGTAAATGAGGAATCAATCACAATGTCCTATGACACTTCTTTGCCCCCCATGCCATCTCTACTTTTTTATTTTGAAAACATTTCAGAGTTTTCCCAAAGTGCTAGGAAACACTCCCGGTGGGCTAGATGGATGGTTCAAATGCCACTAATGATGCCTGTTTCCTGGAGAACTGCCTAAGATGGACAGAAATCGTTTCTAATACAGTACCCAGCAGAGATCTGCCTTTTATGAATATTTAAATAACTATACAATGGGTACGTCTCCATCAAAAGAAATCTCCCCCAGCTTCGTACCTCCTTAACTTCCTAACTTCCAAAGCATTACCTTAAAAAAAAAAAAAAAAAAAAAAAAAAAACTCCTAGGAGCCACATTCAGAATAAAACCAAGGTAGACACTGCCTTGACCTAGAACGGGTGCCAAATGCTGAGTATGAGGCTCACAATCTCACTTGCATAACAGCAGAGAGACTCCTCCAGCCCCTCCAAGTGTTCTAGAGCACAAGCCATGGCCTAAATGGGTGTGCACAGCTCATAGTCTTCAGGGGTAGATCACAGGAGAGACATTTATACCAAAGTCACTGTCAGGCCCATCTTGAGAAATATGGACAACAACAGTACCTAGAGAGGAACAGTTGGAACCACCAATATGCCTTCAATTTAAGACTGTGGCCAAGTTAAGCCAGGTCAATCTGTAAACTACGTCTGTGTTACGACCTCAGGGATCTTAGACTGAGTCCACATAGTTTGAAGGTCTCAGAGAAAAAAAAAAAAAGTTTGGGCTCAGCAGTGTGTATGGGTTAAAAGAACTGATAGAGCCAGCTTGCAGAGTTCAATACATGTGGTCTGTAGAAAAAACAAATGCTCCAAAATAGCAACAAGGGGTCATCTGCTTGCAGTTAAGTCTTAGCAGAGGAAGCAGCTTCCTGTGTGGTAGGAGGTCGGAGGGTCTCGGTACAAAGAACTTGCCCATCCTCATTCCTCTGCATTCATACAGAAAAAGTCTAAGCCAAGCAAATAGGCTATTTTGGGGGTAGTTTACCCAACAAGCATGTATTAAGAACCGAGGATAGGGACTTCCTTGGTGGTCTAGTGGTCAAGACTTTGCGCTTCCACTGCAGGAGGTACAGGTTTGATCCCTGGTCAGGGAATTAAGATTCTACATGCTGCTCAGAACAACCAAAAAAAAAAAATTTTTTTTTTAAAAGAATCTAGGATACAAGGAGGCCCTCAGGTAGCCCTGGAATTGCAAACACAGATGAGACATATCTGTAGGGCTGTAATTAGGCTGAACGTTTTTGTTGTTTAGTTGCTAAATTGTGTCCCCTTCTTGGGAATCCATGGACTGTATGTAGCCTGCCAGGCTCCTCTGTCCATTGGATTTCCCAGAATACAGAAATTGGTTACTTCTTCCTATTTCAAGGGATCTTCATGACCCTGGGATCCAACCAGCACCTCCTGCATTGGCAGGCAGATTTTTTACCTCTGAGCCACCAGGGAAGACCTAGGCTGAACATAGGTTCTGGTTTACCCAGAATGTCTCAGGTTATGCCTATTATCCTGCATCTATCTGGTTTATTTTGTCCTCAATTTTTCATGTTTAAAAAAACACAGCATTATTATAAAGACTGTAAAAAAAGGAGGTAAGAAGAGTTGGGCAGACCTTCCCTCTCTACTCCCTTGGTTCCATCTTGCAACGTGTTTGATACATGCTGTGAACAGAGTTTACACTTTAAGATATAATGTTCCTAGCAAATGGAGAGACTTATGCTGAAAGGCAACTGTGATTGGTTATTGCACACACATAATTTGTGACTGTGCTCAAACAGACTTCTATTTATACCCAGAGAAATATAAGCTGTAGATGTCAAAATTAGCAAAATTTACATATGAAGAGTTAGAGTAACTGAGCTACAAAAATGTTGTGATAAATCTTATATGGGGTTTCCCTGGTGGCTCAGTGGTAAAGAATCTGCCTGCAGTTCAGGAGTCCAGGGTTCAGTCCCTCGGTCAGGAAGATCCCCTGGAGAAGGAAATGGCAACCCACTCCAGTATTCTTGCCTGGGAAATCCCATGGACAGAGAAGCCTGGCGGGCCACAATCCATGGGGTCTCAAAGAGGTCAACACGATTTAGTGGCTAAACAACAACAACAAGAAAAGCGTATATGCGGAAAAAAAAAAACCAAAACCCAATGATTACATCAGGAAAGTAAGTAGTTTTGTCTTTTGCTGCCTGTAACCGACTGGATTTGAGAAATGTTTGCAACTTTAAAGAACTAGCTTAAATGATATGAAATTGCTGACATCAGACAGGTTTTTCATGCTTTATAAATCTACCTAAGTGTCCTACAAAAAAGCATAGGAGTTTTAGAAACAGATCTTCTAAATTCTGATTGTACTTTGTTCAAAACAAAGTCATAAATCCATAATCAAGTGTTCAACAAACGAAATACAGAAATCTCAGCCTCTGAAGTTTGTAGAGTTGCAACTATTAAATAAGACAACACTCACAAATAGGGAGGACATGAAATAGATCCCTGCCAAAGCAAGGAAGGAACTAAATGAATACCTGACAGCTAGAGACAAGCAATATAAAAGATATACCTTTAAAATTCTATCATTGTGCTCCAAAATCGATTTTGAGACAGATCTTCTGAAACTTTAACACCGAAATTCTTACTGAACTGAGAAACTCATTGTACTGAAATGAACTTATAGTTGGTTGTTATGTAATAATTTTGCACTTGACTATGATATTCTATCAAGAGAAATAGAAGCTGTAATGTATAGATAGTTTTATGTTAAGAAATACACATACATAAATATATAGGTAGGCAGTTAGATAACTGAAGAAGCAAAATGCTGAGGCTCTGTGATAACACTAGGAAAAAAAAAAAAAAGAATCTTAAGAAAAATACCATTGATATGACATTAGGCATAGACTTGGTGAAGGTGACCTAAATACAAAAAGCTGTATCCAGAACAGCTATTCTGCTTATTTTAATGTCTTGGCAAATAACAGAAAGATTTTTTTTTACTTTGGTGCACATTAAATTTTTTATCAGAAAATATTTTATTTTTGAGGGTGATTTTTCAATAGAAATATTTTATGGATTCACTAATCTAACTTCAGATTGTTAAAAGCAGTGAGTACCCATTTTTCACTCTCAGAAGTGTCTCAGTTTGGATAGTAAATTTTGTGGTTCTATTATTTATATTTTAGAACAGTAAGAGATGTGTAACAGAAAAACATAGAAAAGTAGCTCCCCAAAAGCAATATGGTAATCTGAAAAGATCTTCCTATCAAGTATAATTAGACATTATGGATAAGATATTTTCACAAATCTTACTAGATGCACTGGTGAGCTTGTATAAGAGTAAAAAATTTTTAGGCAAAAAAGAATATACAAATTTGGGGACTCGAGAAGTAGGCAGAACTGGAGTTTGCTTTTACCCTGAATATATCTACCAAACTAAGTGACATTCAAGCTTAGCTTTATATGGCCTCAAAGGGCATGTATAAAAATATAAAGCCCAATGCCTGTCCAACTTGAAGGTTTTAATGGGACAATCCCCATCCACAACAATTGCCCCCTGACATACACAAGAAATAAGTCTTGAAATATGGCACTGAGAAAAGAAGAAAGAAATTATCCCCAGAATTTGGAACCAAAAGCAGAATTAACGTAGGTTTGCAGTCTTAATTCTCAGTACCTGGGTGGCCCAAAGTATTTCAAGCTGAGAATATTATTTAGAGTATCCTCAACTGGTAGTAATCCCAGGCATTGAGTAGAAATAAATACAAATGCTAAAGTAAACCATCTTTATCCCAGGTCTCAAAGAGTTCTCACAAATAAAATGCCAAAGAAAATGAGTTGCCCCTGGGCAAAAATAAACATACAAAGAAACAAGGCATCTTGAGAAAGACTCAGCAGAAACAACATATGGCAGAAGGAGATGTTCAAACGTAGGTTACAAACAAACAACAAAAAATGGATTATGATGTTTAATGAAATAAAATAAATTAAGCAAAAAAAAAAAAAAAAAGAAAGAAAGATCAGGAATGACCAATTTCCACTGTTGGCCATGTTGGAAAAATAGGACCTGGATTTATCCTCCACTCTTAACAATGAGAAAATCAAACAGAATACTAGGAAAAAATTGATTTTGGATACCAGGCAATGGGCAACAACAGAAAGGAACCTTTGAGAGAAGGGAAACAAACAAGGTAGGACCTGAACTTGCCCAGTTCATTCTCCAGAGAGAACTTTGAGGCCACAGAACAGAAGGGCTCAAACAGAACCAGGCAGTGACCTTGCTGAATTGAGAAGACAACATTCGGAATCTGGGGAGGACAAAGCAGCTAAAATTTTCAGGGCAAAACACAGAAAGAAAGAAAGAGGAGTGTTAGAAAGAAAGAGAGAGAAGAGCTTCTCATATGAAGTTGGGAATAATTTATGTTCAAGCAGAGTGGAAAGATTTACTAATACATGGAGCATTGGACAGACTGCTCAGAAAGGGCCAATAAGAAGAAGAATGTTAGGGTCCTCTGTGCTGCTGCGTTGCTTCAGTTGTGTCTGACTCTGTGTGATCCTATGGACTGTCGCGCCCCAACCCTGACCAGGCTCCTCTGTCCATGGGATTCTGCAAGCAAGAATACTGGAGTGGGTTGCTGTGCCCTCCTTCAGGGGATCTTCCCAACCCAGGGATTGAACATGCATCTCTTACATCCCCTGCATTGGCAGGAGTGTTCTTTACCAATAACACCACCCAGTAAGCACTAGGGTCCTTGACTGTCAAATGAGCCCAAATGCTCTGCACCTGCCCTAGAGATGATTAAAAGCAAACCTCAAAAGGAACAAACTGATTCCTGTGTAAATTAGTAAATAATTCTAAATAACTCACAGGTCAAAAAAGTACTGATAATAAAAAAACAGAAAACATTTTGAACTAATAACAGTAAAAATAATCATCACTATCAAAACTTGAGGAAAGAGACAAAGCAGTACTCAGTGGATGATGTAAAGAATTAAATGCTTATATCATAAAATAAGAGTGAAAAATGTTAAGCTAAGTAGCCATCTTAAGATGGAAGATGAAGAATAGCAAAATAATTAAAAAATAAAGTAGAAGGCAAGAAATAGTAAAGAGTAGAAATCCATACAATGAAGAACACACTATAAAAAATTACAAAAGCCCAAATAATTAAGACAGTCTGGTCTTGGCAGAGGATAGAATCCAGAGACAGATGCCTACATATTTGACATGTGTTATATGATCAAAGGAGCACTGGAGATGGGTGGGGATTCAATAAATGATGCAAGGAGAAATTATTGCAAAATAGAAGAACCCAGAGTTCACAAAGTATCCATAGGAATTGATAAGCAAAAGCTCAACAACTCGATAGAAAAATAAGCAAAAGATATGAATAAGAGTTATACAAAAAGGAAGAAATAACTGACAAACATGAGAAGATATTCAACCTTATTAGTAATCAGGAAGATGCAAATTAAAATTATAATAATATGCCATTAAGTACCCAGCAGATGGCCAAAATTTTTAAACCAGACAATTCAACTATTGGAAATGTTGGATGGAGAGAGAACTCTGGTCTATTGTTAGACCATTACTAGATACTACTATTCTGATTTGACCTAATGGAGAAGGAAATGGCAACCCACTCCAGTATTCTTGCCTGGGAAATCTTATGGACAGAGGAGCCTGGTGGGCTACTGTCCAGAGGGTCGCAGAGTCGGACACGACTTAGTGACTAAACACATACCCACAACAAATTTGACCTAAGAGAGCACATTACCTTACCCCAGAGCGAGTATACAGGGAGAACCCACAGTTCTGATGTAGGTATAGAGTTGTGATGATTGGTTTTGATGTAGATCGGTTTTGATGATCAGTTTTGATGTAGGTATAGAGTTGAATGAGGCCCAAGGAACTGGGGACTCTTAACACTGGTACAGACAGGAGGGTGGGGGTGGAGTGGCAGACACCGGGCATTCTTGGATATCACAAAGGCCCTGGGTACCTGTTGGGGGGTGAGGAAGGCATTCACTGGGAGGAAGAGGCACCAGCACTGAGTGGCAAAGTGGTAGTGAGGCAGTCATAAACTTTGCTTCTTTATAATTTTGTCCCTTCGCAGCTCCACTAACAGTGCTGAGTCAAATGTGGCTGCAGAGATTTCTGTTATCTGCTTCTGCATGTGCCTGGCTGCCATGACGAAGTCTGGAGTAAACCTCCTTTGGTCAATTAGTAGTGCTGGCTCCATGGAACTGTCATGAAAATGAAATGTGCTTTAAAAAATAAAGAACTGAATATAGGCACATAGTTGGCACCAGATGATGTTGGTGGTGATAATAATGATGGTGATGGTGGTGGTGGTGGTGGTGGTGGTAATGGTAGAGGATGTGGAGGGAGTAGGGGCCAATTTGCTTCATTTTTCTGTGTTCTCAGGGTCTTCATCTATAAAATGGTAAAAATAATAGCATCTACTTCTAGGGCTGGTGTGAAGATGAACAGAGAATACTTGTCCAGACTAGGCTTATACCTAGCAAATACTCCCAAACTGGTAGCTTTGCTAAGTTTATTGCTTTTGCACACTACCCATGGTTCCAAGACCATGCGAAATGGGTCTTTAAATAGGTCTGGAAGAGGGGATTTAATGCCAAAGGGCAATTCCAGCTCATCCAAAAAGCTTTCAGAGGAATAGTCACTTGGTTCTTTTCATTGGGGCTTTTCATTTACAAATTATAGGCTCAAATGAATCACTTTGGTGAGGAAAAACCTCTCGCTTTTGGAAAGGTCAAATTGTACAGGTTTTTGAACGTGGCTATTCTCCTTTTCTGAAGAAAATTGTCAAGCAGGGGCTGAGATGGATTTCATTATTCCAGCAAGAAATCATGCAGGGAGGTTTGCTTTTTTCAGAATTTGATTGTCAAGGAGACCACAGTGGGAAGACATGCAGGCTGTGGATTTGTCCATTTCCCTAGAGTGGGTAGAGGTTGAATTAGCCAGAAGTTGGAAGGGCGTGCAGGCATTTCCCGGGCAAGAGACTATCATCCCCTTTACTGCAAAAAGTTAATCACAAGAGCTGATGAAGCCTCATCCACATGGAGCCTAATAGTACTTCTTGGTACACGGTTTTCAACATGCAGCTCAAATTTTATATTATGGTCAAAAGATGGGCTGCTATTCCCCAAACTGAGAATATTAACTAGTCGCCATGGGAGTTTTTCCTTAGGTTTCTAATGCATTCCTGGAACTTCTCTATACTAAATCCTTAGGGCACCAACTTCAAAGCCATTCAATAAATGACTATTATAAAGATGTAGTTTGGGTAACTAAACCAATTAGATGAACTATATGATATATTTGTTTCTGCCAAATTCTAGACATTTGGAGAGTTGTGGCAGTAAATAAGAATCTATAACAGAGAAGGCATATCCAGACAACTTACTGGAACTTCTTACCTCTTTCTTAAATGTATTTTATAATATGGCTTTTAGTGGCACCAGTGGTAAAGAACCCACATGCCATCCCAGAAGATGTAAGAGACATGGGTTCAATCCCTGGGTCAAGAAGATCCCCTAGAGCAGGGCATGGCAACCCACTCCAGCATTCTTACCTGGAGAATCCCATGGATAGAGCAGCCTGGCAGGCTACAGTCCATAGAACTGCAGAGTCAGGCATGACTGAAGCAACTTAGCATGCACACTTTAACTGATGTACTATCATAAATAGTGTACAGCCTCAATGCATAGAATGTCACTTAATACACTGCAGATGCCTGATGAATTGTCAAAATAACCTAGTAGAATAAATACTGACTACCCTGGTAGCTCAGCTGGTAAAGACTCCACCTGCAATGCAGGAGACCCTGGTTCCATCCCTGGGTTGGGAAGATCCCCTGGAGGAGGGCATGGCAACCCACTTCAGTATCCTTGCCTGGAGAATCCCCACGGACAGAGGAGCCTGGAGGGCTACAGTCCATGGGGTCACAAAGAGTCAGACATGACTGAGTGACTAAGCACAGAATGAATATATTTTTGCCATATATCTGATTCAGAAACTAGGGCCATAGCTTCATTGCTTCTCCACATTCTAAATGGCCGGCATCACTACTCTATCCTAGCTGAGAGTGGGGCTCTGATGGCCACAGTGCAAGTCTGGGGGCCCAAAGGATCCTCCAGGTAATGAGGCAGGCAGTCCAAAGTTGAAGGCAGATGTCTGATTCATGTCTGTTACTAAGAGGTAGGGTTTAGAGCAGGTTGGTTTAATTTAAATTAGTGCAAAAATAATAAGGAATCTGGAGAAAAAGTTTGTCATCTTGATGAGCTTATGTGATAGGAGAGATATGTTTATAAAGAAATAATTAAAATGTAGTATCGGTGCCCACAATGAAATACCTACAGAATGCCACAGGGGGTTAGGAGAGGGAAAGCACTTTTCTGGAGCAAAGAATTGGGAGGGAGGAAAGAAGATCAGAGAAGGATTCAAAGACAATATAGTATTTGAGATAAGCCTTGAAGGGTACGCAGGAAGGAATGCAACAGTTTTTAATATTAGGAGGTTGATTTATGTAATTTACCACATTAAAGAATTAAAGGAGGAGAGCATCTCTTCAGAGGCAGAAATGAATTAGACAAAATTTGGCTATTTTGTTAAACTGCTTATAAACCCATCAACAGGAGATCAAAAACTCTTGATATCCTCCCACAATGAAAAATCATACATTAATGAAAATGAATAGACTATAGCTACACACATCAATATGGATATCAAAAACGAAATACTGATTGAAATAAGTTAAGTTACAGAAGGACCAGGGAGAGCATGATTCTATGTTATGTAAAGTTCAAAAACACAGGAAACTAAACATGTAGTTTTTAGGGGCACAATTCAGGCGGTAACATTGTAAAGCAAGCAAGGGGATTTTAGATATAAGACTTTTTTCAGCACAGTGGCCCCCTCTGGAAAAGGGGGGAGGTCAGTACAATCAGAGAAGAGTACATGGGGGCCTCTCGAGGCATTGAAGTCTGTTTCCTCATCTGGCCGGTGGGCGCACAGGTATTTGCCTTGTTATTTTATAGACTGAGCTGATGTGTCTCTACATCTGTATCTATGACACAGTTCACAATTAAACCGAACAAGAAACAGGCGCTGGGATGACCCAGAGGGATGGTACGGGGAGGGAGGCGGGAGGGGTGTTCAGGATGGGGAACAGGTGTACACTCGTGGCGGATACATGTTGATGTATGGCAAAACCAATACAACATTGTAAAGCAAAAAAAAGAAAAAAGAAACAGGTAGAAGGAGACCCAGCTCAATCCTGGACTATAGCGTGCTCCTGGGAACGATCCACTGAAGGAAGGAATGAATGGACAGGTGATTGTAAGCAGAAGAAACAGCATCTACAAAGCATGTGGGTGTGAGAGGCCATGGGGGCTTCAAGAGACTGTGCATAGTTTCTCTGATCAGAAAGGTGAGCCTGCCCCAAATGATCAAGAGCTTCATAGGCCATACAAGGGTTTGAACCTGCAGCCAACAAGAAGCCACTGAAGGATTTAAAGAGGTGGGTGACATCAGGATTACATTTTTTTTTTAAGTTTTTTATTTTTTTAATTTTAAAATCTTTAATTCTTACATGTGTTCCCAAACATGAACCCCCCTCCCACCTCCCTCCCCAGGATTACATTTTAAAAGCACATTCTGGCAGCTGTGTGGAGGGTTGTTGTTGTTTAGTTGTCAAGTCGTGTCCGACTCTTTTGCGACCCCACAGACTGTAGCCCACTAGGCTCCTCTGTCCTGGGGCTTCCCAGACAAGAATACTGGAGTGGGTTACCATTTCCTACCCCAGCCGATCTTTCCCGACACAGGGATTAAACTTGCATCTCCTCCATTGGCAGGTGGATTCTTTACCAATGAATCACCTGAGAAGCCCTGTGTGGACGTAGATGAAACTAAAACCTTTCTCCCTTCACCAAAAAGAATCCTCAGAAAAAAAGTGGATGTATCACATGCCCTTAGGGCCTCCCCTGGACTCTGTTCGAGAAACTACATACAAAAACATCTTCTCAATACAAGCAATTACAATTAGTCCTCAGTGTAGGATTTTATGCTTCCGGAAGGCAAGGTTAATGGGAGACATGAGATAAATGGTTTGAAGGAAAGAGCTCACACAGAACTTTTAGGACAGACATGTTTAACACTCTTTATTGGCACGTTGGGACACGGAATTGGGAAATGCATGCTTATAAACTAGGCCCTGATAATACTTCCTTTTAGCCAAATCTAGAAACTCCCAAAGTTTTTACTGATTTCACTGCTAAGGTACTCCTTACAGTACCTAAAGAACGGTAAGGAAAAACAGAAATAAAAAGCAATTGTGGTTGCTGCCCCAAAGCAGTGTCGTAAAGTCTCTCCAAGTCCACTATTCTTCAAAGCAGTAACAAATGTACCATAACCTCTATTTCTTGAGTTCTTCCTTTATTATATCAAAATAAAACTTCAGCTGTATTTTAGTTAAAAAATTACTAGGTACATTAGACAATTTGGTACAACTTAACTGCTCCATGAATATAACTGAAATTTGTTCAATTACACGTGAAATGAATTATCATCTCATTTGCATGGACAAAAAAAATCTATTAATGCTCAATTGAGCCTGAACCAGTTGTGAAACAGGTGAGAATTTATAGTTGGATACTCTGATTGAAGCTCTATTAATGTTCAAGACACTTTTTAAATGAATTAAGCCCCAACTCATTTGTATGCTCCATCCCTCCTCACGTCTAATGGTGCCTAAATCAAGCCATCCTTGAATAGTCACAGAGCCCTGCACATACCTGAGGGCACCTTGGGCTCTCTGTGCATCGGCCCCGAGCTAACCTAAAGCCTTCCTCCTTTGGCTGTTTTCTTCTAGCAGCAACATAACTTGTGATATGATGATTAGTTATCATTAAAGATAACAATTAGCTGTGGACTCGGAGTCTTGCCTTTGGCCCACTAGTTTATCACGATTTGTGTCAGGCTATGTCAACATCATTCTAGCAAAAGACAGAACAGCTGTGAATGTCTCAGGCATTTATGGATGGACAGTGGGAAACTTTGCAAAATAGATGAGTGAGAATGGAGAGCGAGTGGGCACACATGAGGAAAGATCTGCCCAGACAGCCCTTACTTGCAGATTTTCTGATTCCCTCGGCCTTACTTGAGTAACTTTCCTCACCGGCGGTTAAGCACTGGTGTTCACACATTACCAAGTGTGAGACTTGCCGTTTATGTCTCTATCTCTCCTACACTGTAAATTGTCTAAGGAGTGGAAATCATCTATGTTTCTCTGTCATATTTCCAGTGTCTTGAGTATTGTAGGGGTCCAGTAAGTATTTTTTAATTAATAGTGAACAGTTGACTAAAAGATAATGACTCAATGCATAAAAGAACTTACAGATATTCTGCCACATATTGCTCGCATTATTTCTTGTGTATGTTTGTTATGGGTTTCCCTTGTGGCTCAGTGACAAAGAACCTGCCTGACAATGCGGGAGACTTGGGTGTGATCCCTGGGTCGGGGAGATCTCCTGGAAGAGGAAATGGCTACCTACCCACTCTAGTATTCTTGTCTGGAAAAATCCCAGATGGAGGAGCCTGGCAGGCTATGGTCAGGGGGTAGCAAAACAGTCAGACACGTCTTAGTTACTAAACAACAATGACAACATGTTTGGTAGCCTCCATCAGAATTGTAACAAAATCAGGCACTTGAACTCCTCCTTCAGTAGGGGGCTTTGGGCCAGAGTTCACCTTCCTGATCAGAATAGCACCGTGCTCCATGAATAATGGAGTTAAACTTGGTGTATCACTTGGGATATAAAGCATAAGGTGAAATTTGTATCATCAAGGTCAGCCTTAAAAATATCTTTGAAAGAAAAATCCTTGTCTCATGAAATCTAACACATTCAGGTTTTGCTTCAGGGTTGGAACATGTCTCTGGCTGAGCCCCAGAAGGCTGTGGCTTGTATTCAAAGGCCATATTATGGGAAAAATTTGTCTTTAACAATTTGAATGTCCAGACAGATACAGCGGGGGTGCAGCGCCCTCTGCTCACCTACCGCCCCCTCTCTGTGGTGGTCCCTCTGAGGTAGGTGGCAGGTGGAGTCATTCACTCCTTAGAGAATCTGTTATTTCTCTCTTTGTGCAGAGTACTCCAGGTTGGAGTCTCTTAAATTAAATGTCTGTATCTGGCAGCAACCCGATACATCAGGCACACAAACTCCTGCTGAAAAATGTATGAAGCTTCCATTTTAACAAAAGGTAATTATAATTCACTTGGCCAAAAGGGATGCATACTTTTAAAATCAAGAAACAGACATAAAGATACAATACTGCCAGATCAGTCTGGGTTATAATGTTTTGAAATATATGCAAACTCTCATTTTTACCTTTGAAACGTGTTTCTTTAAAGGGCTATCAGGGACATTGTCTCAAAGGACTCTATCACATTTCTGAGATAGAGGTGAATGGTAATTCTGAGTCAGCTGGTGGAAAAAAGCATAGGAAGAGGGACTTGCCAGGCAGTCCAGTGGCTAAGACTTTGTGCTTCCAAAGCAGGGGGCAAGGGTTTAATCTCTGGTCAGGGAACTAAGATCCTGCATGCTATGGGGTGCACCCCTCAAAATAAATAACATTAAAAGGAAGAAAGAAACTGCAGGAAGAGAGCCTGAGTGTCTGGAGGTGGGCAGTGGGCCTGGCATGAGGACCCGCGCCTCCCTGGTCTCAGCTCAGCACCACCTCCTGAGCCCATGTCACACAATCCTTCTCTTTTGGAAACCACAGGTATTTGGTTTCACATACTTCTCTGGGAGTGGAACCTGAAGAAACTTCACAAATTCCCATCGATAGATGACAGTCTCATCTACCAACTGTAGAAATGCCCCAAACTGCGATTATTGGCCAGCTGTGGGAGGAAGCTCATCACCACATGCCCCGTCATCCTCAGCCCTGCCATCATTCTCACCTCTTGCCTCTCTCCACCTTACCTTTCTTGTGTTCAGCATAACTTCTAGACCCAGACTGGATGGTGACCTCTCTCTTCTGACAGGAATCTATTCACTCAGGAGTGTCTTAATGTACCTGCAGAAGCTGGTGCCAAGGAGGAAGAGGGCTGGAAACTGTCTTATCGGGAGGCTGTGCCGCTCTGCAGTCTCCAGAATGGGGGTGGGTAAACACTTCTCATGCAGGAGGCCATCCAGCCAGGCAGGAGGGCTGTCTGGGAGTCCTGTGTCCTCAGAAAACATTAGAGTATCCTGAAGCTCTTCAGGGTACAAGAAATGGCTATATGAACTTCCAGGCTCTCACACGAGAAAGATTACAGAAATTAAGAAAGAGCAGAAGACTGAAATAGCTGAGATTTGCTGAGTTCATCTGCTGGTAGTGCCCAGAATATGGCATCAGGATGGGTGAGCTCCTCTGAGAGCCATTTAACAAGGTCAGCCGAGTTGTGTTCATCAACCCTGCACAAGGTTCTCTCACTTCCTAACTTGAACATTCTCACGTGGCATTTCTGATTCAGCCCTGCCACTGGATTGAGATCGGGGAGGGGGAATTGTTTCCCATCCTCATTTTTCTTATTTTACTTTCTTCGCTGCCACATCATGGAAAAAGTGAGGCCAGATGACCCTGAATGGACAGTTAGCCACAGCTGGTCCCCTGCCTTGGACTCACATTTTCACTTACAACCACCTGCATGTATTCAAGCTTTGTAGATACATTTGATCCATTGTCTGGTCTTATTTCAACAAGTACTGATTGAGCACCATGCCATTCTGGGCACTGTGTCAGGAAGAGGTTATATATCAGAGGCAGTGAAGTATCTCTGTCACCTACCAGTCCTGTAGATAAGAACAAGTCACTTAATCCTCTGGTCGCAGCTTCCCCATCTGCAATACCAGTATGACCACAGTAGTACCTATGCTAGGAGGCTGTTGGGAGAATTAAATCCCCAGCAAGCCTTCAGTGCAGCTCTGGATGCACAGCAAGGGAATGATGACTATGAGCTGTTGTCATTACACTCACACGGTGGAACACCCCTCAGCCACGGCTCACACTTGCACATGCCAACCACCTGGATTGGAGCAGAAACCCAGAAAACAAGTACTAGAAGCAATTTCCTCCTTCTCCCTAGGACTCAGCAAGTCCATAAATTAGGAATCTCACAGCTGTGCATGCTGTGCTTAGTTGCTCAGTTGTGTGTGACTCTTTGAGACCCCATGGTCTACAGCCCACCAGGCTGCTCTGTCCATGGGATTCTCCAAGCAAGAATACTCCAAGCATGCCCTCCTCCAGGGGATCTTCCCAACTCAGGGATCGAACCCAGGTCTCCTGCATTGCAGGTGGATTCTTTACTATCTGAGCTACCAGGGAAGCCCAAGAATACTGGAGTGGGTAGCCTATACCTTCAACAGGAGATCTTCCTGACCCAGGAATCCAACAGGAATCTCCTGCATTGCAGGCGGGTTCTTTACCAGCTGACGTACCAGGGAAGCCCCTAGGAATCTCTAGGCCCTTGGAAAAAATGAAAACAAAGTTCCCATTCTACTTTTTGTCCTTTTATTTACTTCGTCATGCAAAGATGGGCATGATAAAATATAGAAACAGCAAGGACCTAACAGAAACAGAAGAGATTAAGAAGAGATTGCAAGAATACAAGGAACTGTACAAAAAAGGTCTTAATGACCTGGATAACCACAAAGGTATGATCTCTCACCTAGAGCCAGACATACTGGAGTGTTAAGTCAAATGGGCCTTAGGAAGCATTACTAAAAACAAAGCTAGTGGAGGTGATGGGATTTCAGCTGAGCTATTTCAAATCCTAAAAGATGTTGCTGTGAAAGTGCTGCACTCAATATGCCAGCAAATTTGGAAAACTCAGAAATTGCCACAGGAGGAAAAGATCAGTTTTCATTCCAACACAAAAAAGGCAATGCCAAAGAATGTTCAAAGTACCATAAAATTGCGCTTATTTCAAACGCTAGCAAGGTAATGCTCAAAATCCTTCAAACTAGGCTTCAACAGTACATGAACTGAGAACTTCCAGATGTACAAGCTACATTTAGAAAGGGCAGAGGAATCAGAAATCAAATTGCCAACATCCACTGGATCATAGAAAAAGCAAGGGAACTCCAGAAAAACATCTCCAGAAAAACATCTACTCTGCTTCATCAACTACACTAAAGCCTTTGACTGTGTGGATCACAACAAAATGGAAAATTCTGGAAGAGGTGGGAATACCAGACCACCATACTTGCCTCTTGAGAAACCTGTATGCAGGTCAAGAAGCAACAGTTAGAAATGGATATGGAACAAGGGACTGATTCAAAACTGCGAAAGGAGAATGTCAAGGCTGTATATTGTCACTCTGCTTATTTAACTTCTGTTTCATGTGAAATGCTGAGCTGGACGAGCAAAAGCTGGAATCAAGATTGTTGGCAGAAATATCAATAATTTCAGATATGCAGAGTACATCACCCTAATGGCAAAAAGTGAAGAGAAACTAAAAGCCTCCTGATGAAGGTGAAAGAGAAGAGTGAGAGAGCTGGCTTAAAACTCAACATTCAAAAAACTAACATCATGGCATCTGGTCCCATCACTTAGTGGCAAATAGATGGGGAAACAATGGAAACAGTGACAGACTTTCTTTTCTTGGGCCCCCAAATCACTGTGGATGGTGACTGCAGCCCCGAAATTAAAAGTGCTTGCTCCTTGGAATAAAAGCTATGGCAAATCTAGACAACGTATTAAGAAGCAGAGACATCACTTTGCTGACCAACGGCCATATGGTCAAAGCTATGGTTTTTCCAGAGTCGTGTATGGATGTGAGAGTTAGATCATAAAAAGAGAAAGCTGAAGAACTGATGTTTTGAACTGCGGTGTTGGAGAAGACCCTTCAGAGTCTCTTGGACTGCAAGGAGATCCAACCAGTCACTCCCAAAGGAAACCAGTCCTGGATATTCCCTGGGAGGAATAGTCACAGGCCACCTGATAGGAAGGGCCAACTCATTGGAAAAGACTGTGGTGCTAGGAAAGATTGGAGGCAGGAGGAGAAGGGGGCAACAGAGGATGAGATGGTTGGATGGCATCACCGAATCAGTGAGCATGCGTTTGAGCAAACTCCAGGAGACAGTGAAGGACAGGGAAGCCCGGTGTGATGCCATTCATGGGGTTGCAGAGAGTGGGACATGACTTCCCAAACGAACAACAGAAGGAAAAAGGCCTGACTGGTGAGGCTGGTAAATGTGGTCACGAGCACGTGCAGCCCAGTGCTGTCTGTCTGTCTGCCCCTCTGCAGCTCACACATCCCTCCACTTGAGCCATGTGGCTGTCTGGGTAAGGGACTGCTCTGCTGACCCCATTTCTGCCCATTTCTGAGTCCTGGGGTCTAAGTCTGTGGAGCGACAGGAGATCTCCTTCCACTCTGCTAGGATTCAGCAGATGGAGAATTCAATTCCCAATCATTCGATTTTTTACATAATTTTATTGATTTATTTATCTTGGACTGCACTGGGTCTTCATCGCTGTGTAGACTTCTCTCTAGTTTCGGTTAGTGGGAGCTACTCTCTAGTTATAAAGCTTCTGTCTACAACGCGGGAAACCTGGGTTTGATCCCCGTGTCAGGAAGATCCTCTGGAGAAGGAAATGGCAATACACTCCAGTACTATTGCCTGGAAAATCCCATGGACAGAGGAGCTTGGTAGGCTACAGTCCATGGGATTGCGAAGAGTCGGACACAGCTGAGCGACTTCGCTTCACTTCACCCTCCAGCTGTAGCGTGCAGGCTTCTCACTGTGGTGGCTTCTCTTGTTCTGGAGCACAGGCTCTAGGGAGCGTGGGCTCAGTAGTTGTGGCTCCCGGGCTCTAGAGCACAGGCTTAATAGCTGTGGTGTGTGGGCCTAGCTCCCTTGAGGCATATGGGATCTTTCCGGACTAGGGATCGAGCCCGAGCCTCCTGCATCGGCAGGTCGATTCTTTACCACTGAGCCACCAGGGTAGCCCCTAATCATATTCTTGTGTCTATTCGCCAACTGGTTTGGAATACAGAGAGAAAAGGGTCTGATTAGTAGCCTCAGAAATTGAACATCAAAGAGAACCTCTCGAAAAACCAAAAGAGAAATGAAGACGCCTCCTGACTTCTGCTCAGTCCTCAAACTATAGGCTCATTATCTGAGAGGGACAAAGAAAACTATATACTATGGCTTTGCTGCCAAGGATCATGATTGAGTTGGGGGCCTAACAGTCTGCTCCCAATTCAGTGAAGTTCTGTGAGGGGACAGAAAGGGGTCCTCCTGGGAACTGAAAGGATGACACACAGAGTTTATGTGCTCTGTGTGTGTGTCAGTCACTTAGTCATGTCTGACGCTTTGTGACCCCCATGGGCTATAGCCCACCAGGCTCCTATGTCCATGGAGATTCTCCAGGCAAGAATACTGGAGTGGTTATCACTTCCTTCTCCAGGGGATCTTCCTGACCCAGAGATCGAACCCAGGGCTCCTGCATTGCAGGCAGATTCTTTACCATCTGAGCTATAGGGAAGTCCCTGTAGCTTTATGTGTTTATAGTTTATGTGTTAGACACTGACAGAAAGACCCAATGTTTGAACCCATGGCTTGTGATCCCAGCTGAGTCCCAGACAGCCTCATTTCTCCCTGAGTGACCTGTATGGTTCTGTGATAATCCTGGTAGAATTCATTTACTGGTAGGTGATGCCCCAACTCGTAAGAAAATAATATAGATCTCTGAGAACTTTGAAAATTAAATGTGAAGATACTACTGGCCAGGGAAGCAAATGGAGGTAGGAGGGAAGAATGAAAGGAAGTAAGATGCTAGAATTTCATACAAAAGAGACCCACGTACCACTGATTTTCTGAACTCACTTTCTCTGCATCCTAACAGTCCTTAAAATGTATAGAAATGGATATTCTGAAGCAGCAACACTAAGAATCATCATTGCTGCAGTTGCTTGGCAACCTGAGACTTCGGTTATTTTATTTCTAAACAGGGAATGCTATAAACTGGTATCTGGAGTTTGTGAAAATAGTTTTAAATTGATGTTCTCTCTGTAAATCAGGAAGAGATAATACAGCATTAACGTACATTTAAAGGTTGCTAAATATGCAGATGTGTGTGTCTCATACCACATGCACACAAAGACTCTTCCTCAGAGTTTCTCTCCATTATATGCTATCTTAAGTAAATCTGGAGAATTAATATCCCTTTGCATTTTTCCTGGAAAATATCTATGTAATTTCCCTTTGTCAATAACATGCATTTGAGTCCCAAGGAACGAATTTTTTACCTCCTGTGTGAATCAGGGAAACTGAGTATTGTGGCTCATATCAGTCATGAGCTCCTTTCTCTAGCTTCCCAGACACTGTGTGGGTTTCCAGTTCTGAGAAAGCAAAGACAAACCCAACATCGAACTGGCTACTGGGAGAAAATTAGTTCTCAAGACAAGGCAAAGGAATGTCCACCTTCTTCAGAGATGTGACTCTTCTGAAGGCCTGACAAATCTTAGGGTGCTCCCAGAGATCCTGCCTTATGGGTTCCAGCATGGATGAGGTATTCACATTTTGAAAAAGTTGCCTGTATTTATAAAATGTCATTACTCCACAATTTCTCCACATTCTCTTGAATGTGACCTTGGTTCCTGACTCCTCAGTAGGTCCTCAGGAGGAGAAAGACTCCCATTCCAGACCCTGAGGATGAGCATCCCTAACTTCTGTAGAATAACCTTTTCTAAAGTGGCCCCTGGGGCTTCCCAGATGGAGCTAGTGGTAAAGAACCCGCCTGCCAATGACAACCCACTCCAGTCTTCTTGCCTGGAGAATCTTCATGGACAGAGCAGCCTGATGGGCTACAGTCCATGGAGTCACAAACAGTCAGACATGCCTGAAGCGACTCAGCAGGCATGCACACAAAGTGGCCCCTGCAGCAGTATTTGCTTGCCACTGAAGCTCATGACAGCAGACTGCCTTGGGCTCCACCTTTCGTCGCCAGAGAGAAGAAGGGCACCAGAGAGTCAGATGCCTGAGCCCCACAGAGTGTCTGTGATGGATTCTTACACACAAGGATTAGGTCTTGGTCTGAACCACAGTTCAGTTCAATTCAGTCGCTCAGTTGTGTCCAACTCTTTGCGACCCCATGAATCACAGCACACCAGGCCTCCCTGTCCATCACCAACTTCCAGAGTTCACTCAGACTCACGTCCATCGAGTCAGTGATGCCATCCAGCCATCTCATCCTCTGTTGTCCCCTTCTCCTCCTGCCTCCAATCCCTCCCAGCATCAGAGTCTTTTCCAATGAGTCAACTCTTTGCATGAGGTGGCCAAAGTACCGGAGTTTCAGCTTTAGCATCATTCCTTCCAAAGAAATCCCAGGGCTGAGCTCCTTCAGAATGGACTGGTTGGATCTCCTTGCAGTCCAAGGGACTCTCAAGAGTCTTCTCCAACACCACAGTTCAAAAGCATCAATTCTTCGGCATTCAGCCTTCTTCACAGTCCAACTCTCACATCCATACATGACCACAGGAAAAACCATAACCTTGACTAGACGGACCTTAGTTGGCAAAGTAATGTCTCTACTTTTGAATATGCTATCTAGGTTGCTCATAACTTTTCTTCCAAGGAGTAAGCGTCTTTTAATTTCATGGCTGCAGTCACCATGTGCAGTGATCTTGGAGCCCCCCAAAATAAAGTCTGACACTGCTTCCACTGTTTCCACTGTTTCCCCTTCTATATCCCACGAAGTGATGCCATGATCTTAGTTTTCTAAATGTTGAGCTTTAAGCCAACTTTTTCACTCTCCTCTTTCACTTTCATCAAGAGGCTTTTTAGCTCCTCTTCACTTTCTGCCATAAGGGTGGTGTCATCTGCATATCTCAGGTTATTGATATTTCTCCTGGCAATCTTGATTCCAGCTTGTGCTTCTTCCAGCCCAGCGTTTCTCATGATGTACTCTGCATAGAAGTTAAATAAGCAGGGTGACAATATACAGCCTTGACGTATTCCTTTTCCTATTTGGAACCAGTCTGTTGTTCCATGTCCAGTTCTAACTGTTGCTTCCTGACCTGCATACAGATTTCTCAAGAGGCAGGTCAGGTGGTCTGGTATTTCCATCTCTCTCAGAATTTTCCACAGTTTATTGTGATCCACACAGTCAAAGGCTTTGGCATAGTCAATAAAGCAGAAATAGATGTTTTTCTGGAACTCTCTTGCTTTTTCCATGATCCAGCAGATGTTGGCAATTTGATCTCTTGTTCCTCTGCCTTTTCTAAAACCAGCTTGAACATCTGTAAGTTCACACGGTTCACGTATTGCTGAAGCCTGACTTGGAGAATTTTGAGCATTACTTTACTAGCATGTGAGATGAGTGCAATTGTGCGGTAGTTTGAGCATTCTTTGGCATTGCCTTTCTTAGGGATTGGAATGAAAACTGACCTTTTCCAGTCCTGTGGCCACTGCTGAGTTTTCCAAATTTGCTGGCATATTGAGTGCAGCACTTTTACAGCATCATCTTTCAGGATTTGAAATAGCTCAACTGGAATGCCATCACCTCCACTACAGACCAAATCCATAAAAGAAGAGCATAGAGCACCAGTTCCATCATGGGGCTGTTCATGCAGAACCATGCTTCAAGTTGACTTAGGAAGAGGATCTCAGACAGATACAACACTAGAGGGTCACAGAATGACTTTCTATGACCTCTTGTTCTGTGGAAGCCAGGACATTATAACATCTCTGTTGTTTAGAAATAGAGGACAGCATACTGTTGGCAAATGATAAAATAGACCATTTGACCTATTGAAGTCATTATTTCTCCAAATGGAGTCACAGCTATAAATGAAGGAAAAATGTTTCAGGCTTTAAGTATCACTGTGTGAAGGGTATGCTTCCCCTTACCAGACATCTAGAAGGTACCAAAAATTCCATTTTGAGAGAACTGGGTGGTGGTTATAATTTCCAAGTCTTTGGAGAGACTGGTCCTGCAGATCAGCTGGGACATAACAGGACTTTTTAGCCAAAGCCAAGTACACACTGACAGATCCTTGTGGTGGCCCTTCTGGGTAGCAGTTCTAGTGATGTACGCCTGCCATGCTGGTTTCTGGCATAGGAATTTGTTTTGATGCCACTATATATTTTTTCTCATCTATCCAAGGGGAAGGCTATGATGAGGAACAGCAAATGGCTGAGCAATGGAAGGAAACAGGCAAAATGCGCTGTTGAAAAGCTTAGGACTATGACAGCTTCCCGGAAACAAGAGGTTCCCCAAACTTAGGGAGTTCTGTGTAGCCTGTCTGACAAGGGGGTTGGAGCCTTTGGTGGTCTCCTTCCTGTCCCCGGGTGCTTTTCTGAATGGTGTCACCACTGGGATTGATTGATGGAACTTGGATTGCCCAGCGAGCCTGAGCTATGTCACGGCTGTGTCTGGGAAACTATTCTGCGCTTGCATTTATCACTTATAAAGGCAATATCATTTGCAAAGTAAAAAACCATTCAGGGCACACCTAGGGTGCCCATGGGAGTGCCTGGGATGGGTAATGAATCCAAACTCGCTTTCGGGCTTGATCACATGACAGAGAGCCTGTCTGGAACGATGATGAAGAGAAACGAGGACAGGCTCTATCCCTTCTGTGCACATTCCAGTTAATTTCCCAAAAGCAAACACAAGTGATGTGAGTTCCAAGCACAGAAGTGTCCAGGGTGACAAATGAAGTGGGTTTTTTGTGTGTTTTGGAGGGCGTGGGGGGAGGGTCATGAGAGTGGAGTCTGGTTTTCCTTTTTTTTTTTTTTTCCTTTAAGTGAACAAGAATAACAGGAAAACTGCAAGGGTACAAAACCTATCTCAGGAACTTACTGCAGAGACAGGGTTTGACATGGGAAAAGTGTTTAGTATGCTAACAAAATGCCGTGTGATGGGGGTTTGGAGCACGTACTGAATTGATAAAAGAAATCTGGGCCATCCTGCTGTGCTGAAGACCTCATGCTGTGCAGAGCAAAGGCAGCTAATATATTACAGAGCTTGATGAGGCTGGGCGAGTGGATCGGTAAGGAACTGCCAAGGTCTCTGAGGCTGTAAACTGTGATGTGGTTTGATCCTGCCACCAACTGGCTGGGTGACTTGAGTAAATCTTGGCCTTATCTTCCTGCACTTTGAAAGAGGATAGTTTGTCGTTGATTAATCACTTTGCAAATGCATTCTCAGAACCAAATATTGACTATCTGCTGTGGCTGAGAATCTGAAACAATATTACAGCAACGATCTTCGAAAGCTCACACCTAACGATGGGCATTCAGGACTGAGGGATGATACAGCTGGCTATACACGTGCACTGCCAGTGAAGGTTTGGGGAGGACAGAGCTGGCTGGGTGGCCAGGCCCCCACGTTTTCTGACACCAAGCAGCAGGGAGCTCTGCAAGATCCCCAGGAGGATCCTGATGGTGAGGGGCAACTCTACGCCTGGGTCTTATGTCGACACCATATTTATATTAACTGTAAGCCTACTTCAACAGAGAGTGAGATGGTTGGATGGCATCACTGACTCAATGGATATGAGTTTGAGCACACTACAGGAGACGGTGAAGGACAGGGAAGACTGGCATGCTGCAGTCCATGGTGTCGCAAAGAGTCAGACACAACTTAGCGACTGAACAACAAAGTCTACTTCAGACATGGAGCTTCTGTAATCATCACTCCCTCGGAGCCAGAAGGGAAAGAAGGGAGCTGGAGCAGACAGATGTCTGCAGAGAAAGGTGAGTGGAGTTTCCACATTTTGTCAGCCCTTGCAAGTGAGCAGGTAGCTGGTCATTGTGACTAACTGGTGTATGGTATGTTTAATTTAACAAGAGACCTTGAACTATGAACAAAAACAATTTTTAATGTTGATAGTAAAACCCAACTTGAACCAAAAGGAAGTTACTTCATCTAAAGTAAAAGTAGTTTCATATGCTTACTTTTATCCATCCCCCCCACCATCAATTCAACAAATATTTATTGAAATCCATAAAAGCATGTTGCTCCACAGAAACAATGTGAGATATATATATGAGATATAAATATACAAGCAAAATACATAATCAGTGACCTCATAAGGTGGTATTTTGAATTTTGTCTACATCATGATCTGTCAAGTTATCTTACTAATACACGTTTCTCTTTTTTATGGACAGGGAAGCCAACAAGGGCTGATAACGCTTTCTTTTCTTTCTGACATCTCAATCTTGACAGTACCTTTCCAGACCTTTATTTTTTCCCTCCTTCTCTTCTCTCTTTCCTTCCTCCCTCCCTTCCTTCCGTCTTCTCTTTCTTGTAATCACAAGTTGACTTTATTCAGTTGTAGAAATGATACTGAATGAAACTTCATAAACCTTCAAATTGAATTTTTTTTCTCCTCATAGAAAAGAATCACACAAGGGCTGGAAAAGCTACTTCTGGGTGTATCCTAGAATTCCACATTTCAAGAACTGAGACAGACCAGCTTATAATCTCTATTTAAACTCCAAAGTAGGCTAGTAATGGGCTTCCTGGTGGAGAACAAAATCACAGTGTTGGCATCAACTTATGGTAGAGGCAAAGCACAACTCCAGAACTCATACTGAATCTCAGCTACTGTAGAAAAAACTGCCTGACTTCCCAACACAACAGAAACATTTATTTTGTCGAATGCTACAGATTAAAAAAGTATTCCATATACCGTGTATTTGCTTAATCCTCATGGCAACTCTGTAAGGTATGTGTTATCTCCGTTTCAATAGGTGGGTATAGGCTCAACCACATTATTGTTATTGGTTATTGACTACAGTGTTACACAATTTACAAAAAACTTTCACACACATACCATTACAAGCCTTTTATCCTTGTTGTGTAAATAAGATATATAGCTATAGCTCTCAGTTCATGAGATGTGAAGGTTCAGATAGCTAGTGAAAGGTGCAGCTGGACCTTGGCAGAGCCTGAAAAATTAGAGAGTTCCCCTCATCCCATCACTAGATTGTCCAGTGGAAAAGCTGAACTGGAGCGTTGGTGGTGAGGGGTGGCTCCAGGGCTGGGTCATTCATGGCCAAAGATGATATGGCAAGTTTTTGGCTATTCCAGACATAGGAGCAGTTCTAATTTCATCTTTCTGGAGCATAACCGAAAAGAGGAAAAGGTTCTTGGAAGTGAAACAAACATTTGCTTGGGATAGTGGGTGGTAATTCCCCAAGCATTTCAGTTCTCCTAAATAGGATTGCCAGATAAAATACAGGGTGCCCCTATGGCTTATGCAATATTAGGGACATACTTAACACTGAAAATATTTGGTTTTTATCTGAAATTAAAATTTAACTGGGCACCCCATATTTTTATTGGCTAGATATGGCAGCTCTACTCCTAAGGGAATGGTAACTCAATCTTAGGACCCTTGCTCTTATCTCTATAAAGCATTCGTACAATGGTGGCAAAAGTTTGAGTGCATGCATGCTAAGTCATTTCAGTTGTGTCCAGCTCTGAGATCCTATGGACCTTAATCTCAGGCTCCTCTGTCTATGGGATTCTCCAGGCAAGAATACTGGAGTGGGTTGCCATGCCCTCCTCCAGTGGATCTTCCTGACCCAGTGATCGAACCCACATCTCCTGCAGCCCCTGCATGGCAGGCAAATTCTTTATCACTAGTGCCACTAGGGAAGCCTCAACAATAATCTACCAATGGCAATTGTTATTGAAGCCCTCAACTGAGGTAACTTCCTATTATTTCTGACTTGAGCAGCCTAATGTTAGGATTGGGGCAAATTTATGTATTTCCACAGCTTTTGAATTTGGCAGATCATGCATTACATAACTGCTAGCGAAGGCCAGTTTCCGGCACTGAACTGACAGTGTGGTCCATACCTCTGCAGTACAACTCTCCCCAGATGCCACTAGACTGAGAAACCCCCACCTAGCCCTGGTACTATGCTCACTTCATCCCATTCTTCGAGCAGAAGAGTCACTTACTTGTATGGGATGTGCTTGCTGCCATTGACGAGAGCCAGGATGACATTGCCCAGGGCAGACAGTGAGAGGCACAGCCCTGAGCCTCCTTCCCGATTTTTGCTAAGAGCTTTCACACAGCTGCCAAGATCGATGAGGTGCAGGCGGCTGCGGCCTCCAGACACTGCCACAGGAGAGAAGACAAGAGAAGAAAGGACTGGTTAAGTCTGGTAAACCCTCATCTGTCCTTCAGGTGGCTCCTTGGGAAATCTGAGGGGAAACAAAGAGGAAGTAAAAGGTTGAAGTTCACGACATAGGACGAGACCCCAACCAAATCCTGCAGGGGTAACAAATAGCACGGTCCTCTTAGATTCTGTCCATCACACACCACTGGCCTTCTGAAACCTATGGACATTCCTACTATAAATAAAGGAATAATTCCTTTTGGTTGAATTAGATGAGATTTAACAGAGAAGGTAAATTTATATTAAAAGAGAATAAGATTTGTGCCTACAGAAATTTCTGCCTTTGTGTAACAGAATTCTGAAACTGATCATATTAAAACATGAATAGCCCATAAGTGATTATCTGCTTTGGTTGAGTGTTATAGAGACCAGTGACCTAAAGCTCAGCCAGGAATCAGGTTAATAACTCAAATAATAATCAAATGGGTTTAAAACCAGTAATGATGAGAAAAAAATCTTGAAAATAGCCAGAGGGGGAAAATCATGTTACAAGTAAAGAAACAATGATAAAATGATGCTTCTCAGAAATAATACAGGTGAGAAGACAATGGAGCAACATTCTTAAAGTACTGAAAACTTCCAACCTACAGTTATACACCCAACCAGAGTATCATCCTCAGATAAAAGGAAAATAAAGACTTTTTCAGACTTAAAAAAGCTGAAAGAATTCATCACAAAGGATATATACAAAAGAATGAATAGTTTTGGAAATGACAACCATGTGAATAAATTTATGTTTTTCTCTTATTTAAATCTCCTTAAAAGTTAATTGACTGCTAAAGCAAAAATAACAAAAATGTAATATGTGGGCTTAACACACACAAAATTAAAATGTTTGGCAACAATAGCACAAAGTTTAGGAGTGGAGAAATGAAAATACTGTAAGGTTCTTATTCTAGACATGAAGTGGTATAATATCACTTAAAAGTAGACTGTGATAACTTAAAGATGTATACAATAAATCCTATAGCAATCACTAAATAATAAAGATTTAGAGCTAAAAAGCCAAAAAAGAATATTAAGTGGAGTCATAAAACGTTCAATAAGTTCAAAAGAAAGCAAATAAAATAAAAAGAACAAAGGACAGATTCGTTGACTAGAAAACATACAGAAAAGTAATACTTTGGGCCACAGCATATGAATTTTCCCATTAAATGAAGTAGTCTGAATATCCTTATTAAAAGTCGATATTGTTGGATTTGATAAAAAGCAAGACTCTTCTACATGCTGCCTATGGGAAGTGCACTTCAAATATAAACAAACAATAGGTTGCAAATGTAAGTATGGAAAAGGCTATTCCATGCAAATAGTTGCCATAAGAAAGCTGAGGCAGTTACAACAATAACAAACAAAAGAGACTTAAGACAAAAATATTCCTAGAGGAAAAGAGAGATATTTTATAATGAGAAAGGATAAAAGTCATCAGGAGGTCAGAACAATCAAAAATTTTTATGCTTTAATAATGGAAGTTGAAACATATGAAGTAAAATCTGATAGAATTGCAATAATGAACAGAAAACTCCAGGCTTATAGCTGGAGATTTCAAATACCCCTTTCTCAATAACTGATATAACAGAAAAGTTGTATCAATAACTGATATAACAAGTAGACAGAAAACCAGTAAGGATATAGAAGATTTGAACGATTATCAATTCATTCTACCTGACATTTACAGAACATTCAACCCAACAACAGCAGAATACACTTTCTTTTGAATTGCACACAAAATATTTACCAATATAGACCATATTCTGATACATGAAGCAAGTCTAAGTAAATTTTAAAGGCTTCACATCATTCCAACTATGCTCTGACACACTAGAGTTAAATTTGAAGTCAATCCAGAAAGATACCTGGAAAATCCCTAAATATTTTCAAACTCAACAACACAGCTCCAAATAACTTAGGGTCAAAGAAGAAACCAAAATGGAAATTAGAAAGTGTTTTTAAGTGAATGAAAATGAAAAACAACATATCCAAATTAGGAAGACACTTCTATTGTTAGAAGGAATTTACTCCATTAAATGCCTGTATCAGAAAACAACAGAGGGTCTCCAATCAGTTACCTCAGCTTCCACTTAAACAAACTAGAAAAAGATGAGCAAATTAAAGACTAACTAGCAGAAAGGAAATAATTAATATGAAATCAGAAATCAAGGAAATATAAAATTTAAAGAACAACAGAGAAAAATCAATACCATCTAAAGTGGATTCTTTAAGATCAATAAAATTCATATTTCTCTAGCATGACTGATCAGCAAAGAGCGAAGACACAAATTTCCCGTGTCAGGAACAAAAGAGGTAGTAACCTCACTACTGCTGCTAAGTCACTTCAGTCGTGTCTGACTCTGTGTGACCCCATAGACGGCAGGCCACCAGGCTCCCCCATCCCTGGGACTCTCCAGGCAAGAACACTGGAGTGGGTTGCCATTTCCTTCTCCATGCATGAAAGTGAAAAGTGAAAGTGAAGTCACTGAGTCGTGTCCAACTCTCAGCGACCCCATGGACTGCAGCCTACCAGGCTCCTCCGTCCATGGGATTTTCCAGGCAAGAGTACTGGAGTGGGGTGCCATTGCCTTCTCCAACCTCACTACAAATAAAAAAGGGATAATAAAGAAACATGATGCCAGGAGGTTAGCACAACTTGGAAGAATGAACACATTTCTCGATAGATACAAAGTACCAGAGCTCCCTCAAGAAGTAACAGATAACATGACTAACCCAACATCCATTAAAGAAATAGAATCTGTAGTTAACAACCTTTCTACAGAGAAAGCAGTGTACTTAACCACACTGGTGAATTCTACCAAACTTTAAAGGAAGAAATAATATCAATTTTACACAAATTCTTCCTGAAAATCAAATAGGGGAGTGCATGCGTGCTAAGTCACTTCAGTCGTGTCCAACACTTTGTGACCTCATGGATGCAGCCCGCCAAGCTCCTCTGTCCTTGGTTTTCTCCAGGCAAGGATACTGGAGTAGGTTATCGTTTCCTCCTGCAGGGGATCTTCCTGACCCACGGACCGAACCCAGGTCTCTTACACCTCCTGCATTGGCAGCAGTGTTCTCTACCACTAATGCCACCTGGGAAGCCCCGGATAGCAGAGACTACATCCCAGTTAATTCTTTGAGACCAGGATTACCCTGATAGCAAAAACAAAGCTATTCCAAGAAAAAAGTTGAAGACCAATTATCCCTCATGAACAAATAGACAAAAGTTCTAAACAAAATGCTAGTGAGTCATACTAGAAAATTATAGCTAGGAACATATTAAAAGGATTTTTATACCATGAATAACTTAATTAATGACTAAATAAATGAATTAATCCAAAGAACGCAGGGTTGGTTAACAAAAAATTCATCTATCATTATAAGTCACCATATTAGAAGACTAAAAAGAAAAAGATTCTCTCAGTAGATGCAGACAAAGCATTTAACAAACTCCAAAATCCATTACTGATAAAAATGGTTGGCAAAATATAAATCAAAGGTGATATTCTCAGTTTGATAAAAAGTGTCTAGGAAAAACCTGCAGATAATAGTATTCTTAATAGTAAGAGACTAAAGCTTTCCAAGATTAAAAACAAGACAAGGATGTTCACCCTTTCTATTCAACATTATATGGGAGGTTCTAGCCAGAGCAACAGGCAAGAAAAAGAAATAAAATGTATCCAGATTGGAAAGAAATAACTTAAACTGTCTTTCTTGACAGATTATATGATTATATATGTAGAAAATCTAACAGACGCCACACAAAAAAAAAGCCAACTAGAACTAATAATTGAGTTTAGTAAGTTGTGGAATACTAGGTTCCTGGATCGAGATAATTGTATTTCTAAACTGTAGTGCCAAACAACTGGAAACTGAAATTTAAAAATACCTTTTACAGTAACATCAAAATATTAAATACTTACAGATAAATCTGACAAAAGATACATGCACTGAAAACTACAAAACATACCTGAGAAAAATTAACAAAGACTTGAAAAAATAGAGAGAAGTCTGATGCAGGAGAGCAAGGAAAACACCCAGGAACCACTGTCCTGACCCCAGCCTTGTCTCTGCTCATCCCAGCTCAACTTTACATCTAGCACTAACATAAAAGGTGATGAAGGTTTACAGAAAACATAAAATTTCAATTCAGGTTCTCCAGTGACTCTGGTACACTTGTGGCCAGAGTTATATTTTGTTTATATTTGTTATATTTTGTTTATCTCCAACTATCTCCAATAAAAATCCTTAATAGGAAAGATATAATACATTACTTTTCTTTAATCCTATTTTGTATTATGCAGGATCAAGCCACTGGCAGCGTGCAAGGGAAATTAGTTATTTTTAAAGCAAAATATCATCTGTTTTTGCAACCTAATTATATAGACAGAAGAAGCTCAGATATTTCACGCACTCTGCAGATTAAAGGGCAAAGACAGGGACCAATTTGGACTTTCAGACTCTAATAGTCCATTTGATGTAATGGAATAAAATTCGTAATGTACATGTAGTAAAGTAGAACACAGAGAACAAAAGCATAGTTTAGACTGTGCTAAAGAATAATATTATAAAATACCTGTAATTATACCTGCATGACTCAAAATGAGAGTCATGTTTTAAACAATATAAAATCAACTTTGCTTTATAACCACCGGAGTTTCAGTAGTCACAGAATTCTCAACTTCACACACAGTGCTGAATCCGGAATGGTACACAGTGAGTGAGCACAGGCAATCAGCTATTACCAAGAGTTCCCATGGTTGGAGAGAAAGTAGTTCTAGAATCAATGAACAATAGGTGATAATTAATAGCAGGTAAGAAGCAGGTTCCTCATGGACTTTTCAGATTTTTGAGGTCAGAGCTGCAAGGTTTAGGAACATAACCCAGTCTACCTTGAGACTGTTTATATTTGAATATGTATATTTCAAGTCTAGACTTTGACCAATTGAAATTACCCATGTGCCTTACTCTCCCACAGGAAGCAATCTACTAATTAACCCCACTCTCAAGTGATTCTTCCAACTCATGTTTATGGAGCCAGGATATGCTACATTCTCCCTAAAACATTTAATTCCTACAGTAATCCTATAAGGCAAGAATTGGCTCTGTCTTATAGATGAGGAAACTGAGGTTCACAGATGTTAAACAAATCACTCAAGATCTCATAGAAAATTAAAACTCAATCTAAGATGAAAATCCAGAGCTAACTTTTACAGTTATAGTTTACTCTTTTAACTCACTTTCCCATGACTTAGCGGCTCCCAAACTTGGCTGCACATCAGAATCACCCTGGGGTATTTACAAAATATGGACACCTGGCTCCTACTCCTAGGCTTTCTAATTTAACCAGTCTAGAGTATGGCATGGGCATTGGGATTCACTGGAAGGCTACACAGGTGATTCTCTTGTGCAGCAAAGTTTTGGAACAATGGCCTTGCCACCTGACCAGGTTAACCCAGGCCCTCCATCAGCTGTGTCAGGCACAATGTCTGATGCCCATAGCACATTGCAGGCTTGTGATGTGTGTTGACTGTTCCTCAGCTTGTCTTTGCACTTCTGCTCCAAAAACATGAACTGTACACTTATCAACAGGTCAGCTGGCTTTCCTCCCAAACCTAACTATGCCACTTGTACTTAATATTATAAATAAAAATAATAAAATATTATGTAAATCAATAAAATACATTTATGTAAAGAGTTAATATTTCTAAAACACTTAAATCAATGCTTTGGAAAGGTGTGATTAAAATGAGTTAGTTTTTGAAAAAAGATACTGACTTTGGTATGAATGAGAAATTACAGTACGGAAAAAATTTCAAGAATCTAGAAAAAGTCTATACCCAGTTAGCTGTACAAGTGTCTCTTAGGTCCTTGAATCATTCAGAAGAAATTGAAAGCAAAAGCCAGACTATTATTAATATTGAGTGCGGTTTATAAAAGTCAGAATCTAAAGTTGAAAACTCATCTCAAGGAGATAACCATGGCCCTGTATCAGAAGACCAATGAATAAACACACAATTGTATGTTTTAAGTTGAAAATGTTTATGACATGAATGTATCCTTTAATATGATTTTTCCTTTTTAACTTAACTTTCTCAGTTAACTGATCAATTCCTTCTGACTGTGTTGCATGAGACGGCTTCTCTGAATTCACACCACCTGCTTCCACAAAGGGTAAGAGGGTGGTCTTTCTGAGAATTTCCCTGGTGGCTCAGTGGGTAAAGAATCTGTCTGCAACGCAGGAGACTGCCTGCAATGCAGGAGACCCGAATTCAGTCCCTAGGTTGGGAAGATTCCCTGGAGGAGGGCATGGCAACCCAATCCAATATTCTTGCCTGGAGAATCCCATGGACAGAGGAGCCTGGTGGGCTGCAGTCCAAGGGATCACAGTCAGACACAACTCAACAACTAAACCACCGCTACCATCACCTCTTTATGAATCAGCTGAATGAGGTAAGGAAGAAATTCACTCACTGTTTAATACGTAGCACACATGCCATTTGGTGTGCCATGTAAGAGCTGATGTGCAGGCACCTCACTGGGCTGCGGAGGACACTGTGCCAGGCGACAAGAGGCTCTGTCCCCAGGGAGCCTGTAGTCTGTCGAGGGGGCTGAGACAAGCCCAGAATGACTGAGACATAAGGCAGCGGCTTAACATCCCCTGAAATGCTATGGGACTTAGAGGAGAAAGATATTCCAGAGGGGAGAACCTGAAAGGCTTACGGGGAGGCAGCTCAAGGGAGAAGTGGGGTTCAGACACGGCTTTTAAAAATTATTTATTTGGCTACATTGGGGCTTAGGTGAGGTACATGGATCTTCACTGGGCCATGTGAGATCTTCTGTTGTAGTTTATGGACTCTCTAGGTGTGGCACACGGACTCAGCAGTTGAGGCTCATGGGCTTAGTTGCTGCGTTCTTAACCCTGGAATCTTAGTTCCCCAACCAGAGTCTGAACCCGAGTTCCCTGAATTGCAAGGCAGATTGCCACTGGACCACGAAGGAAGTCCCCAGACAAGGTTTGTTTTTTTTTTAAATCGATGTTATTGTTCCTTCCATTCCTTTTCTTCCAAGAGGAGGCAGCCTTGACTCCAGTGGTAGAAGAAATTGACAATAAAAGCACAAAAAGATGATTGATGGGGGTCCCAGTTGGTGAGGTCCTAGAAGAGGCAGAAGGGGGCAGGATGAAGAACAAAGAGATGGGAGGGAGCAGATCTATGGGAAAGGAGTGGGGGAAAGTGAGGCACACGGACAAGGAGGTTTGGATGCTAAGAGGACAGAAGCTGAGGCCATAGCCAGACTGACTTGTTCTTCTCCTTAAACAGGAGGCTGGTTATCCACTGAAAGAGACAGAGCAGGGGCCTCAGGCTCCAAAAGACGATTGGAAACAGCTGCCCTGGTGGAGGTGGTGGGAGGCCAGGAGGCATCACTGTAGGAATCCCAGACTGCAGAGTCTGGAAAATTGTCTTCTGGCCCAAGATTTTAAAAATCATATTATAAAAATCTCAAACCATGGAACTGTCATTTCCCTGTTGACCAAGGAGAACGTGAGAGCCTGCAGTGGCCCTCATGTGCGACCATCTTTGCTCCACAGGGCTTTGCAATGATGGACAGCAGAGGCCCAGGTCTGCCTCTTTCAAAAGCAACATTTCCCAGATCCCTTTTTCCCACACTCACCACCCAAATAACAGATCTCTAGAGTCCTATGGACCCCATAGCCCTGGATAGAACATCAGCTGATTCAAGCCATTCCAAGACACACAGGAAAGAGTGGCTGGCGGTCAAAAGGAAACCAAGATTAAGGGAATAGTGTGATGAGACTTGAGCAGATGAGTGCAGGCAGAGAGTGTCCGTGTCCTCGTCCACTGGTTCACGTGCACACACACACACAGATGGAGGCCTGTGTGCTGTACACAATTGCACACACAGCCAGCCCAGTCTCCACTCAGCCTCCACACTTCTTCCCCTGGAGGTGATAAAGTGCATGAACAAATCAGAGACCTAGTGTCATTCTTAACCCTGGGCAGTAGTTGCTTACAAACTGAGATTACTCATCAAAATGGTGCTTTTAAAGACCATCTTAATCAATAGGACTTGTAAAAATCTATACAGTGAACTTATTCCACTGAAGTATCACTAGTACCATTTGGCTTTGAACTTCTAATTCACTCATCTTTATGGGGAGCAACTGCTAACTGTTACAGTTTTAGGGTCTCTTCCTCAACAGTGCAGTTTCCAAGGGGAATCTCAAGCCTTTACAGAGGTAGCTTAGCAAAGCGGGGGAAGGCTCTGTGGTGGGTGAAGAATCAGCCTCACTAATTCTTCAACAACGTTTAAACCAGGAAACATTTTAAGCTTAACCTAGTGCTATCTGCAAAGCAGTGATATATCAACACAGAATTTTCTTTCCTATCTTGATTGGACATGTTGAAAACATTTTCGTCTGTCCACTCATGCGCATATGTGTATGTATGAGTGTGTTTATAAAATGCATATATGTGTATAAGATCCAGGTGCCTATGCACACATGGTGTGTTTCGTTCTTACAGCAGACAACTAATTTGAACTCTTCGGATCCATCATCTTCACTTCTAATGGCCAGTTACCAGCAGTCTGCTCTGCTCTGCTTCCCTGCAGGGTGACTAATTAATAAACTTTTCCTTAATTGAGTTCTGGCTCCCAGGTCCAAGGGGATTATTTCTTATATATAAGTAAACAAAATTTCCATTTTAAACAACACTCCAAATCGCCTCATTATATTTTAAACAGATATAAATTCACTGAGGTCAATCAAGCCGCAGGCTAGGAGGCTGTGTGCATTCTGGCCTAAATTCTCTTCCTCACAGGAAGCCAGGTGCTGTGGCAGGCAGGTGATGCCCCCAGATCCTTCAGGGCTTACCCCATCATCAGCCTCGATGCCTGCACTTTCTTTGTTCTCATCTACAGCCATGTTAGAAAGTAACTATCGAGATTCTGGAAGCCATTAATGGTATCTGCCTTTTCTTTAAACCTGAATTTATTATTTAAAAGCCATTCACTTCCACAATTTATAAATAGGAAGAAAATGAATTTGATGTTAAATATTTAATAAGTGCCCAGGATTGGTTAAGGGCTGACTTGGGTGGATGGTTGGGTTTAAGGAGTGTCCTGCTGTTGCTGCTGCTAAGTCGCTTCAGTCATGTCCGACTCTGTGCGACCCCATAGACAGCAGCCCACCAGGCTCCTTTGTCCCTGGGATTCTTCAGGCAAGAATACAGGAGTGGGTTGTCATTTCCTTCTCCTGCTGCTGCTAAGTCGCTTCGGTCGTGTCCGACTCTTAGCGACCCCACGGACTGCAGCCTACCAGGCTCCTCCATCCATGGGATTTTCCAGGCAAGAGTGCTGGAGCAGGTTGCCATTGCCTTCTCCGTTCCTTCTCCTAGCCTACACTTTTTGGAAGTTGAATGCTAAGTTCTTAGAGTTGAAATAATTTAATCAACTGTTTGTTTGTTTTCAAGATTCCTCCCTACTTTCAGATTCCAGATTGAGAGCAGACCCATGAAAGGAAGTGAAAAACTGACAACAAAGTTGCTTTAACTTGGTTTGAAACCTAGAAGGAGGAGATTATCCTTCCTCCAGAGCTTTTCGGCTCAGAAACATGTGGAAGCTATTTGGCTCCAGATTCAGATCTTCAGTAAGTCACCCTTTGCTGACAGTACAAGAATCCACTGTAAGCTTTGATTACGATGATTACTGGCTGCTTAAAAGAATAAAATAAATATTTTTTTTCAGACTCCCCACATTCATGCTGCTAAGATAGAACCCAGAAAAATCAGTGAGGTCAGGATCTAAAGCTAGCTCCCAGACTGTCAGGAGAACTGTGGATAAAGCTCTGTTAGAGAATTTAAAGGTCTGGATCATTTCATCCCTATCCTAATTCCTTGTCTCCTTCTCTTCTAGCAAGTTATTCTAAATGGAAATGCTAAACATAACATGAGCCCTCCACGGAAAATCAATCTCCCCTGAAAGGCTCGCATTTGAAAGATTTTGCTCATCCCCAGCCAGACCTGTATCGCCATCACTGGTTGTCAAGAGTGATCTGATCAGCTGACGGACGACGTATCTCCTCGGGTGCAAGTGAGGGCCAGTACTGGATTCCTGGGCAGCAGCCGGTTTAAGTAGCCAAGGCTGTGGGTCCAAGCCTGGGTTAGTGGAATTCTGTCCCCTCCCGATATCTAGCAAGATTTTAGTCCTGGGACTACACAATCCCATAACAGGGGAGAAGGGCAGGGTACATCTCTGCAAGAAAAGTGACTGATCCATGCGGCTACAAGGATGCATCTCAAATTCCCTGCAGCATGCTCAGTAACCCCGTCGTTTCCAACTCTTTGGCAGCCCCATGGGCTGTGGCCCGCCAGGCTCCTCTGTCCATGAAACTCTCCAGGCATGAATACTGGAGTGTGTTGCCATTTCCTTCTCCAGGGGATCTTCCAAACCCAGGGATCGACCCCCATCTCTTGCGTCTCCTGCATGGGCAGGTGGATTCCTTACTGCTGAGCTATCTGGGAAGCCCATCCAATGCATTATATTAAATAAAAGAAGCCAGACACAAAAGGGCCACAAGTGGACCACATGGTTCCATTTAGGTGATATGCTGGATGAAGGCAAGACTATAAGGACAAGAATCTGATCAGTGGTTGTCATGGGCTGGAGAGGGGCCTGACGGCTAGGGCTAGAGGGACTTTTCTGTACCTGTAGCGTTGTTCTCTATCTTGATAATGGTGGAGGTGGCTACACAACTGAATAGATGTGCCAACATTTACTTAACAATATAGAAAGTGGGTAATTTTTACTGAATTTAAATTATATCTCATTAACCTGAACTAAACAACAATTAAGGAATAGGAACAAGAACGGAAGACTGGACCAACAAAGGCATTGAGATGGGGGGAGGAGGGAGCTTCCACTTCCCTTAAGCAGAAAGGGGGAATGGAAGCCCCCCACAGCTGCCTCCAGGAGAACCAGTTTCCAACTCTTTGGGCAACAAGGAGCCCAAACGGGGGGGCCCATCCGCAGGTCGAGGCTGCGTGTCTTATTCCAGGTTCTATGGAATTTGGTTGGTTGGTTGCCTCCCATTATAGTCAATTAGCTCCACAACTTCTAGACACCAGGCCTAGACACCTAACTCAGGGCTTCTGTCTGTCTTTCTGGCATCCAGTTGGAGAGTGCTGGGGGCCAACTGCCTGGGTTTTGAAAAGCCATGTAGAAGGGGACAGAGAGCTGCTGCTACTTGGCCAGCCAAGTGTTGGGGGCCACACTTGCCTTAGAAAAGCCCAGTGAGGTCAATGGACTACTTTGCCCACAGCCCAGGGTCCCACCTGAGACACTCAACTGAATGCTGGCACTCAACTTCTGAGCATGGAGTATATACTACTCGGCAGACAAAGACTGGAGTGCAGTGCTGGTTTTGAAAACAGCCAAGAGTGGACCCTCTAAGTACTGAGTTGGGTTCCTGGCAGGGCAGCTTGCTCACAGAGCACATCCCAGGCATAGCTGTTTACAGAGAAATGTCACTGCTGGGCATTACCTGAGGGAGGGAGGCAGCCAGGATCTGGTTAGCTATTCAAAAGTCAGATTCACAGTCTATTTTAAAAACATGATTTTGTTTCTTCTGGGTTCATAGAGTGGATTCAAACTAATGATTAGTAACGTGGCCAGGGTGCTTTGGTAGACACATTGGTCTTTCATGATGAGCACTTTTATGGTTTATGAACAAAAATATACTATGAAGCGGCTGTTTTTCTTTACGAAAGTTTGTTTTCTTACGTTCCCATAGCAATCACATGTGTAAATTATCTTTACCAAGGGAGCCCTTTTCTCTTGGACGTTCGAAAGCAAAGGTCAGCCCAGACTGGTGAGATTGTACTACATTTCTTTTTAAAAATTCATTTACTAGATACCTTCTTTTTGGCCGAGCCCCAAGGCATGTGAAATCTTGGTTCTCCCACCAGGGATCAAACCCCATGCTCCCTGCACTGGAAGTGCAGAGTCTTAACCACTGGACCACCAGGGAAGGGCTTAGATTGTGTTATGCTTTAAAAGGTCCCGGGCTGCCCTGGAGGAGAGCCTTCTCCCCAGGGAAGGCAAGGAGGAGTGGGGGTCGAGGCGCACTTACTTCCCCCCTTGCCGCTCTTCTCCATGCGGTACTGGTAGATATGCAGCGTGAAGAGCATGTGCGAGTTGCGGAGGTCATCCTCGTCGCACTCTTGCTGGTTGCCCCGGCGGGAGGCGATGGCCGCATCCAGGAAGAAGGCAGCCTTCTCTGCGGTGGGTGCCCGCAGCTCGCTCTGGTTCTGCAGCTGCAAGACACAAGGGAAGGGCTGATGCCGCAGGCGAGAGGGCTCACCTGCCACTCAGGCTGGCTGTCCCCGACTCTCCAAGGCTGATGTCCTTCTGGAACCAGGGACCATGCCCATGTGCAATTCTCAGCTTAATTTATTCATATCTGAAAATTAACCCTAAGCATGCTTATTGGAGAAGAATATTTTTACCCATTTTACAATGGAAGTAGAATCTGTAAGCTGCTCTTGTTTGGTTGCTAAGTCGTGTCTGCCCTTTTGTGACCCCATGGACTGCAGCCCACCAGGCTCTTCTGTCCGTGGGGTTTTCCAGGCAAGAATACTGGAGTGGGTTGTCATTTCCTCCTCCAGGGGATCTTCCTGACCCAAGGATTGAACCTGAATCTCCTGTGTTGGCAGTGGATTCTTTATTGCTGAGCCACCAGGGAAGCCCAGAATCTCTAAGTAGCAGGCGTGAAAAGCAAATGGTTTTATCTCAGTGTTCAGTGGGAGCAGGTGTCCCGCCCTGACCTCTGCAGAGCCCAGAAAACCCAACATCCTGGGCAATCCATGTACCTAAGGGAACATGTGGGATGTGACTGCATCTTGAGTTCAAAGATTAGACTGTACAGAAGCAGGTAATCCAGGGTACTGTATCTCAAAGAAGTATGAAACCTTACTTGGCTTTAACTCAACTCTTAATTTTTCCAGCTATTTAATTAAAGTCAATTTTAGGCCACATTTACTAGAATAGTTCTAAAGAAGTAAATGTAAAAGACATGAAAAAAAAACCAACCCCAATCTACTTGAATGTCTCATCTATATCATTTGTCTCATCTAAAGGGATATCTACTTTATCTTTAATTTCTAAATTATGTTCAAAGCATACTCATTAATTGATTAAAGAAGCATCAGGGGGAATGTATCTAAATCCTATGAGATGCCTTGGCAATTATTTTGACAGTAAACCTGACTCAGAGCAATATTATCAGCATTTGACCTGCATTTCTTTATCAAGGGAGGGGAAGAAAAGGAAATGAATATTTCTGATTTGTTCAAAGAAATGATTTGTAGTATGAGCCTTAGGGTCAGTAGACATTTTGACAGTTTTGCTGACAAAGGTCCATAGAGTCAAAGCTATGTTTTTTCCAGTAGTCATGTATGGTTGTGAGAGTTGGACCACAAAGAAAGCTGAATGTTGAAGAACTGATGCTTTTCAACTGTGGTGTTGGAGAAGACTCTTGAGAGTCCCTTGGACTGCAAGGAGATCAAACCAGTCAATCCTAAAGAAATCAATCCTGAATATTCATTGGAAGGACTGATGCTAAAGCTGAAGCCCAATACTTTGGCCACCTGATGTGAAGAACTGACTCATTAGAAAAGTCCTTGATGCTGGAAAAGATTGAAGGCAGGAGGAGGAGGGGACAATAGAGGATGAGACGGCTGGATAGCATCACTGACTCAATGGAATGAGTTGGAGCAAGCTCCAGGAGATAGTGAAGAACAGGGAAGCCCGGCATGCTATAGCTCATGGGGTCAAAAAGAGTCGGACACAACTGAGCAACTGAACTGAACTGAACTGATTCTGACTCTAACTGCACCCATAATTCTGAACTGGGAGAGTTGATGTTTAGAACCTGAGGCCACCAAAATCCTCAAACTTCAAAGACAGGTTCTCTTGAGCTCATTGTTTTATACTTACTATGGCAGAAAAATAACTCAAAGAATGTTAAATATTCTTCAGCAAGAAGGTAAAGAGGACATGGGTCTTGTCCTCTTCTTCAGTTCAGTTCAGTTCAGTCACTCAGTCGTGTCTGACTCTTTGCGACCCCATGAATCACAGCACGCCAGGCCTCCCTGTCCATCACCAACTCCCGGAGTTCACTCAGACTCACGCCCATCGAGTCAGTGATGCCATCCAGCCAGCTCATCCTCTGTCGTCCCCTTCTCCTCCTGCCCCCAATCTCTCCCAGCTTCATTTAATCAGAGCTTTCACCTCTGTGGAACTCCATTATTGATGTTATAAAAGTGAATGGAGGTTATAGCATAGTTGAATGTCTAGGTGATGCTCAGAGTGGGAACAGTGGGTAGGGTCACACCAACTCTGTCACAGGTGCTGTGTAGATGAGGTCTGAGCACGTCTTATGCTTCCAACTGGTAGTTCTCAAAGTGTAGTCCCCAGACCAGCAACATCAGTATAACATAGAAACTTGTTACAAATGCGTATTTCAGGGCTCTATCCCAGGCCTACTGAATCAGAAATTCTAGAGGTGGAGCCCAGCAGTCTGTGTTTTAACAAGTCTTCCAGGCAACTCTGATGAAGACTGAAGTTTGAGAACCACTGCATTAAGGTCTGTATGACCACTTAGCTTGCATTCTATTTAGGTTTGATATCCAAATAATATCTGATGCATCATTAAAACTATGAAGAGCCAATTTTAGTCAGACATGGTACAGACCTTTGGGCATTGCTGAGAACTAACCAGGCAATCACAAGTGACAGTCAGCAGAAACATCCAAGAGGGCTTCCTGGAAGGAGTGACATCTAGCTAATACACCCAAATAAGGAGTTAGCCAGATGAAGAGCAAGAGGAGAGGAGCATGCACTGTTCCATGCACAGGGAATAGAATTTGCAAAGGCCCAGGGTAAGAGGGAGGATGGTGGACGCCTTAGAGTCTTGCTCCTGAGAGTGCGGTCAGTCACTGGGAGGCTTGTTAGAAATGCATGATCAGGGGCCCAATCCCAGGCCTTCAGAACCAGAATCTGCATTTTAACGAGATCCTCAGGGATTCTTATGCACATTAAAGTTTGAGAGTCACTGCTTTCTGAGGTGGTCTAAATGTAATTTAAGAAGAGCGGCAAGGAGGAAAGTGGGAATAGGTGATCCTGGAAGGTCACGTAAGGCTGTGTGAATCACGAGGATGCATAATGGAAGTAGGAGGATCTGAGATGCTTTAAGCAGGGCAAGAACATGGACAGGTATGAGTAGATGGGGGTAATAGAGGGTACCTTCACCTGAGAAAATAATCCCACTTGAGATGAGATAGGTGTTATACTTATCAAAATGAACACATCTAAAATGCAGGCATCTGATAAAACTAGAAACTAAAGCCTACTGCTAGAGACTGAAAGAAGTGATTCTTCTGGGTGTGAACCAGAGACCTCCCAGGTCATTCCTGCATCTATCATCAAACAGCGAGGTAGAAACACTTTCAACAGGCAAGACATCCTGAAGAGGCCAACTGGAACTTCTCTTGGCTTAGCAATTATATCATGGTTCTAATTAGAAAGTGGTTATTAGTTTTTCCTACAGCACCACTAATCCGGTTGTAAACCAGTGCCAGAAACACAGTTTATAGAGCCATAAACAGTCCCAGTAATGGCTGGAGCTATTTGTGCAAAGCAGTAAATATTTCGGCTTGTTGTTAAACAAAAGAAAGATTGTACTTCTTTTTTCTTTTTTTTGGAAAGGGGCGTAAAGAAAAGTGAATTCAATTTCCCCCGATTGCTACAACAATTGTGGTTCCTGCTCATTGTCAATTAGATTCAAGGTACAAATATTTAGGTTGGGCAAGCAGCTGGTCCTGCAGCTGCAGGCCGTAAAGTTCCAGTCCACTTTAAAGTAAACACTTGCAAGCCTTCCCAGTTTACATGTTGAGTGAGTCACGAGGTGAAGTGCCCCAGCCGCTGAGGTAGGGATGAGCCACCCGGAGCCGACCAAGCCCCCGGAAGCAATCACCTGCGTGCCACAGATGGGGTCCTCGCACAGGTACACGCCTGGGGACTGGCCGTCCTGCAGGCTGCCCGTGGCCACCTCCGACAGCAGGTCCCGAAGGTTCTCTTCTTTACCCCACACCTCCACGGCTGAGATCCGCACCGAGAAACGTGCTCCTGTCTTTTCTTTCCGTTCGTTGATCAGCTTGAAGAGCCAAGAGATGGCACAGGGGATGATGCCCAGATTTTGCATGGAGTCGTCTTTGCCAATCATGGTGTAGGACTTTCCTGGGAGGGCAAGGGAAGAAAGAATAGCAGCTTGAGTGTCTGGACATCATTCTGCAGTCTCAAGAATAGATGCCAATGAGGCAGGAGAAAGGCCTGGGGAGTGGGGAATGGGAAGGAAATGAAAAGGTGAAAAGTATTCAACAACATCAAAAATGTGACAGCAACAACAAAAAAGACATTTCCAAGTACTATTGGTGGAAGGGCTATAATAAAGAATGTGAGAACCCAGACTGATGTCAAGGTTAAATCACAACTGACCTCAAGGAAGATCCCACAACATTACAAGCTATCCAGTTTCCGCACTATTTTCCTCATGGTGCAAAGGCTAGAGGTGTTTCATCACTGTAATGGGTCTTTTTATCACACCCCACAGATTCACTCCACATGCTTACACTTTGTATCCTTTCTCAAGTTAAATGCTGGGTATACTTTTATAGCATGAGCAAATTCCCTTTAAAATCTGGACCACTGCTTTGATCAGAGATCAAGAAGTGGTAGTGAGATGAAATGGGCTTTCCATCCTGGCCTAGAACTGGCTCCATTATAGCAAAGTTGCTGCTGGGAGCTCTGCCCAGGGCCATGTTTTGGAAAGCCCCAAATTACTAACTTATCAAGCACGCCAGGTAAGACCTGGTGAGCAGAGGGCCATAGGTCAGGATTAAGAAGGCACTTCAGGAGGATTCAGTCATTAGGCCCTCACAGAGCTGTGGGGAGGCCTCCTTTCCCAGGTGCTTCAGCACAGGTGGGTTCTCGACTGCTGGGTGGTAGGAAGTATGGGTGCTTCCAGACTGATCCCCCCAGATAGGGTCTAATGGGGTCTAAGCTTTGCTTGGTGGCTGCTCCTCTGGCTTTATGTAGACTCCAAGAGGAAAGGGGGGCCCTCTCTGCTCCCCAACAACCCCTGCTCAGGAAATGTAATTTTCCTGCTGGCTTTCTGGGCATGACCCTGACCCAGACCAACTGGGAACAATCCCATTACTCTTTGTTCATCTTCCGGACTTTAAGCCTTTACTAGATGACTGGGAATCCACTTAGGATAAACATCTACATTTCAGAAGCAGAAACAGTTATTCATGATTATTTAGTTCAGCACTGCAGGAAAACACCTTCCCCTTCATCTGAGGACAATACAGAAAAAAGGATGAAGTAACAGGGAATCCAGCAAGCAGCATGAAGAAGCGAAGTTCTCACTGACCCAGCTTGGCGTGGCCGAAACAGAACACACAGCCGTCTGCCCCGTTGACCACAGACTGGATCACTTCTGCCACGGTTCCAGCACACACTTCCGCCTGGCAGACACAAGAGGAGACACAAGCTGTGGGTGGACCATTAACAATGGAAACTTGTGCCTGCTCTCCTCGGGCTCAGGGTCACAAAGCCTTGGCATTTTCAGATGGGTCAGCTCTAATGGAGTCCTGGAGGTTCTCAGAACCCTTCATACTTCTCCGTCCTTTGCAAGTCTGAAAGTTACACTCATTACATGCAAACCACCCTTCTGCTAATCGTACATTTCAGTTGCTGTCTCTGCAGACGAGGCAGGAACAGACTGGAATGGGAATCCAGGGTGCCTTCACGGACCTTACACCCTTCTCTGATTTGCCATTCTGGCATCCTTGTACAAATATTTAAATTTTCCATTCACCCTCTGCTAACTAGATCCTTCCTTCCTTTCACACACACATGTGCGTGTGTGTGTGCGCGTGCGTTTATGAAATAGATTAGGCTTTATTAGAGAGTAAAAGGTGATGTGCCATTTCAGGAAAAAGTGACCTTGAGATACATTATAGTTCTAATACAAGCAGGAGGTTAATGATGGATGTCTGCTTTGTCTTCCTAACTCCCTCCTCTTTCTCCATCTCCATCCTTCCCTTTTCAAAACCAGCTTTCTCTTTCTTTCTCTATAGATACACTCAACATATACACTATTAATCACCATCGGTCAGTATATTACAGTGGGTTTTCTTCAGCCTGTTATATGTCTCATCTCCAGTGTGACTATTAAATCTTTAGACAGAGGCCAGGCTCTTGGTAACATTTGGGATTTCCCCATTAACACCCAATAATACAGTGCTCTGCAAATGATAAGAAAGTACATTTTATGAACTGATTTGGGGATCTGGGAAATCCCTCTGGTTAGCATCCAAGGCTTCCACAGCAGCGAGGGCCAATCACTCGCCATGTGCTGCACCTTCTTTTCTGCCTCAGTATCGTGGCGGATCTGGAAGCAGTCGGAGGACATGCAAACTGATAGCTCCACGGGCATCAGAGCAATGTGCCTCCTAGTGGGAATCTGAGAACTGCAGCCTCGGCAATGAATGCAGTTATTCAACTCCAGGTTGCAGCAACACAATGAACCTAAGTGTTCAAAAATCAATTTTCTCCCCTGAACTGAAATGGAAAAACCACACTCCCAACAGTCGTCAACTGTTCTGGTGGTCACCTCGGCAGCTCTGCTGGGGGCTCCCACTCAACGAAGGCGGTAGCTGGACAAGGCTGCGGTGGGGACCACAGGCTCTGTCTCACCCCCAGAGCCTAAGCAATGAGAGCCCAGTGCCAAACCCTGAGATGGAGGCAGTGGAAACTTGATGGAATTTGCTAACGTGCCTCTGCAGGACTGGGAAAAGTTATCAACAAATGAATCCTGCCTTCCTTGGATATGAAGTGAGATGGAATCTAGGAGGTTGAGAGCCCACCTAGAGCCATACATAAAATAAACCATATTAGGTTCAAGGTCAGCAAAGAGAAAGATGCTTGAATGTCAGCCAAATCCACACACATCCCTGACTCCCCTGTCCAAAGGCCTGAGGTCAGAGAGATACAAGAGCGGCCTCACAGGGCACAGGATGGGCGGGCAGGTGTTCCCATGCAGAATTCCTGCCCAGTGTTCACTGAGAAGAGAATGCTCAGCAACATGTCCATCTGGTGTTTGTTAGGAGCTGACCATGGTCCCTGGAGGCCCTTTGCTTTCTTTCCCCTTGAACCGAGAGAGGCAGGAGCCTTCCCGAGCAGACTCCGTGGGCAGGGCTGGGCTCCCCACGGGCAGGACTCAGTTCTCCCACCCACCCTTCCTGGTGATGACAGAATGTTTGCATTCCCCTTCCTCCATCCAAGTTCATATGTTGAATGTTCAGTGTGATGGTATTTGAAAGTGGAGCCTTTGGGAGGTGATAAGTCACGAGGGTGAAGCCCTCATGGATGGGATTAGTGCTTTTACAAAAGAGGCCCCAGAGAACTCTCCTGCTCATCCCACAATGTAAGGATGTATGGAGAAGACAGCTGTGTATGAATCAAGAAGCACCCCTCACCACACACTGAAACTGCCAGCTCCTTGATCGTGGACTTCCAACCTTCAGAACTGTAAGAAATAAATTTCTGTTGCCTATAAGAAACCCAGTTTGTGCTGTTTCATTAAGAGGGTGCAAATGGACTAAAGTGAAGTTGCTCAGTCGGGTCCGATTCTTTGCTACCCCATGGACTGTAGCCTATCAGGCTCCTCCGTCCATGGGATTTTCCAGGCAAGAGTGCTGGAGTGGATGGCCATTTCCTTTCCCAGGGGATCTTCCCGACCCAGGAATCAAACCCGGGTCTCCCACATTGTAGGCAGACACTTTACCGTCTGAGCCACCAGGGAAGCTAAATGGACTAAGACACCTCCCAAAAGCTGGACCCAGCAGAGGTCTGCCCCAGCAATGGGCAGCTGACGACTGCCAAGCCCACTTGAGGGTACTGAGGGTAGCTTATAACGAGGAGCAAGGGCTGTTCCAAGCACTGCTGAGCTTCAGGAGTCTGATGTCCTTAGAGACCCAGTGAAAGCAAAGCTCATGACTGCTTCGGGCCACTGTGGTGGCTGCTGCTTCACAGGACAACCACAAGGGCCTGAGAGCAGAGGCCCCTTTGGCACACTTTCCTGCTTTCCCGTTTGAGAGGCTCAAAGGGTGTTCCCTCAAAGGGACCGAGGCTGGCCATGCCAGCAGCCTGATAACACTGCTAACAATGACAACAGAATAGTAGAAATAGCATTTATCGGACACTCACTACGTCCAGGCTCTGCTCTAAGCACCTCATGTGTATCCATGCAGTGAATCACAGCAACCGCATGAGGCATATTTTGATCTTGTTTGCATTTTATGGTTGAGCACACTGAGGCCCAGAGAGGTGAAGTGACTTGCCCAAGGACACACTGCTAGTAAACAGTGGATAAACTGGCGAGAGGACAAAGATACAACACCACACTGAGCAGGACACAGATTGTTTCCTAGGAAGAATCCAGGATGGATGTCCACCCAGGAAAGGGTCTATGAATGAGAGACTGAGTTTTTGAGTCTCAGTTTCCTTATCTGTAATGTGAAAACAGCAATAACTCCCTTTCCAATACCACTGGATTCCAAGAAGAGTCCAAGTGGGTTAATGTACATGAAACTTCTTGAAAACTGCAAATTTATTAATTTATAGAACTGTCATTGACTATATTAGAACCATAGCAAAATCAAAGCATTTTGAAGTGGCTGCAACTGTCAGAGTGAGCACACGAGCCCTGGAACCAAGTGTGAAATGTAAGCAAAGACTAGCAATAAAGATGGCTCCCTTTTCCAGAATAAATCTAAAACTCGTTAATAGGCCACACTTAATTTAGGGTTTGCTTTGGAATTCTTATGACTTAGGGAGATTTGCTTTTGAAAAGTTTTAGCTTAATTAAATTATTTGTGGGTCATTTATTAGACCCAATGTCAGGTTTAGATTAGTGAGCCCATTGGGTGGTAGAACACACACAAAAAATGTAACGAAGAGAGATACTATAGAACTTATTCATAAAGTACTTCATCTTTTCATAGTAAAACTCTTTGGGGAAACCACATGCTCGGCTTGTTAATGAATGGAGCCTATAATATGTGCTAACTGCCAATGGTGTAATATACGTGCCCATGTGAATATCACTACTTCCTACATTCAAATGCCACATAGAGGAAATTAACAGGAGCTGCAAATGGCAGCCATCAGCACCCTGTCTTCAGGTTCTGCTCTAGGCTATTAGTTACCTGATTGTACATTGTTTTGAATAAATCTTGGGAAGTGCTAGAAATTTATCAGGAAGGTGCAGGTGTCTGATGCCAGAATGCAGGCAAAGTAGGCCACTGTACACCTATAACCTGGTTACAGATGTCTGCTACAAGATCCATTGCACCAATTCATGGCAGATGAATTGCACCAGATGGTGTAAGTGGATCTTCTAGTAGACACCTGTTCTTACTGGGATGGGTTCCAGGAGCTTTGGTTAAGGAATCTTGGCATCCTAGGCCCCCAAGAAGCCTCCAAATCATACTCATAACTGAACAACAAAAATGGCCACAATTCTCCATTGCTCTCTGTGTTTCCCCCTTGCAATGTGACTCTGCAGCTCCTCCAATCAAGAGGCAGAGCCTCTTCCCACCCCTCAAGTTTTGACCAATCAAATTCAGCAAAAGGGACGATGTGTCAGTTCTGAGCTTAAGACCGCAAGAGGCCTGCAAGCTTGGATCCTGTTGCTGCCATGACAGCAAGCCCAGGATAGCCTGCAGGTTGATAAGAGACAACATGGAAGACAGACCAAGTGAGCTGGCCAATGCCACTCTGGACCAGCCTAAAGCTGGCCAATCCTCAAACATGTGATAACATCCAGCCAAGATCAATGGAGTTCTTGACCCAAACCAGAGTTGATCACTGATGCACAGGTGTGCCAAGCTGGGTGTAGAGGAATGCTCAGCTGACCCACAGATTCATGAGTGATAATAAGTTATTCCTGTTTTAATCCACTAGGTTTAGAGCAGTTTGTAATGCATCAAGAGCTATCCCTAGCCTGACCCAGGCCACAGGACTGCATGACAGCCTCAATTTCTCTGCCTAACACTCCAGGTCCTCACTAGGACTACCCTCTACGGAGCTGGAGAACCCTGCCTAATTCTAACCCAGCTCCTTGAAACACCTTTTCTCTTCTTATAGGTTCACACCCAGAAGCCCAGGCAGAGACACGTCCCTGGTGGTCCACTGCAGATGCCCAGGCAGAAGTGGGGTCCCAATGGACCAGTTGCCAGCACCTTGATGCAGCTGTTCCTGAAGCTTCCAATTTGCCCTGCTCCCTTCCTGCTCCTGTTTGCCATCCACTGATTGGCTCACTCTTCCTTCTCTCCAAGAGTATGTTCTGCTGAAATCCCGGCACAGGCTGCCCAAGGTGTGACACCAACCATTCAAAAGGACTGAACTAGTCAATGGAACTCAAACTGACTTGCAAACGTTGCTGTGTGGATGCTGGAACTGACCCAGCAGACTGCTCTGGAAGGTAGCTCTTGGGTCCTAGTGAAGAATTACAGATTCTTGAAACTAATCAATATGGCCTGAACCTGAGGAGGGGTTATACCCACCTGAGAAGCATCTTGTGGGAAAACTGCATCAAAGGCAAACATCTTAGGAGGAACTTGGTTCCCTCTCTTTTGGAAGGCATTTAGACCTCCACACGTCAGGGGGTCATACAAGGTGATTTGCTTCTTCCGTGGGTCCACCTTTAAGAAAGAGCTGGATTCTGAGGTATCGCGAGCCAGCGTGGAACAGATGCGAAGCATGACTTTCACCTGTAAAGAAACAAAGGCAGGAAATGACAGGCATTAAGACACTTGGATACTTTATGACGGAGTATTTTTACGTCCGTTGGAGACACAAGTGTATATGGCAGTGTGGAATCATCTCATGTCAAATTATGAAAAAATGCACAATGAATTAGCAACATAATCCTCAGCAGGTCATGGGAAAACTGACTTATTTATAATTACCAGGTAGAATATTTTGATACGTCCGTTACTTTATTACAGAACTGGCACATCATGCTCTTTATCTTCCTATTAATATAAATAGAAAGTTAACTGTACCCAGGTGGCCCAATTACTTAGATGAAAAGGTAATCTGGACTGCCATGCTTTGGGGGCTAGTGTAGTTCTCTCGAAGCTCACAGATCAATAAACCCTGGACATAAAAGTTAGCTCCGTAATTTACTCCTTGCCTCTTGCACATCAGGACTCTTAGAGACAAAAACCCACAGTTATTAGTGTCATCATTAGAGGACTGTGAAAATGGCTTGTTTTTAATGACCAGCATTTGAAATGTGTTCTAAGGGGCAAAAGTGATAAAAGATTTGTTTGAAACATGTTATTTGAGATCCCATTAAGTGATTGCATAGAAATGGTCATTTCAGGGGATGAAAGCACATCTCCGCGGGAAACAGGAGACAGCACCCCCTTTAACCTGCCTGTTAAGTCATCGAACATGGACATTTCTAGTGCTCAATCCAGCCCAGCCCCATCCCAGGGCTGAGCAGGGCACTTGTGGGAATGGACTGCTTGCCCTGGACTCTTTGAGTTGAGTAGAAGTCGAGCTGAAGCCTCATACACAGTTCTGGAGGCTCAAGTCCTGAGAAAATGGCAGCATTTGCTCCCTTACCAGCTCTTTGTTACCATGGAGCTAGTTGAGTCCAAACGTGTGAGCAACTAACCTAGGAGCCAGGCACTGGGGCTGCAAAGACCATAATACGGTCTTCTTTGCAAAGACTAGCAGGGCAGACAGACGCAAAGGGAGGGGTTTTTTTTAATACAAGGAGGCAAATTCTGATGTTATGAATACGGTTACTTTTATTATTTAAATTTATATATTTATTTAATTGGCCATGCTGTGTGGAATGTGGGATCTTCATTCCCCGACCAGGGATCAAACCCATGCCCCCCACACTGGCTTTGTTGCCATTGGAAGCTGAGAGTCTTAACCACTGGATCACCAGGGAAGTCACACATAGGGGTATTTTTGAACTCCTCTCTACATCATGCCCTCTTCATCTAATCAACATACAGGCCTGATGAAATGTCAATCATCAATTTTGGGGAAAAGGACTGTAAAATTTTATGTCAAAGATTTCAAGCATATGGAAATGCTCAGAGAATACTTTCCACTGTGCCTAGCGAGTGAGGTCACCCTCCTGCTTATCTCAGCCTGTCTGCTGAGGCATAGGGACTCATCTGCAGGGGGCAAAGCTGAAATGTCAAGAACTCCTAGGGCACTGGACTCATCGGATGTCCCGCGTCCTGTCCTGGCTGGCTTGTTCTTATCACTTAAGAATAGTTCTCTAGTGCAGATCCAGAGGCTGTGGTCATAGTGGAAGAGGGCAAGGTTGGGATGAAGCTGACCTCTCACAGTCAGGTCTCGGTTCTCCCACTGAGGTCATATAATTTTGCTGCTCTTGTTGTTCAGTCACGAAGCCGACTCTTTGCAACCCCATGGACTGCAGCAAGCCAGGCTCCTCTGTTCTCCACGATGTCCCAGAGTTTGCTCAGATTCATGTCCATTGAGTTGGTGATGCTACCTAACCCTCTCATCGTCTGCCACCCTCTTCTCCTTTTGCCTTCAGTCTTTCCCAGCATCAGGGTCTTTTCCAATGAGTCACCCGAGCACTGAAGATTGAGCACTTTCAAATTGTGGTGCTGGAGAAGACTCTTGAGCATCCCTTGGACAGCAAGGAGATCAAACCAGTCAATCCTAAAGGTAATCAACCCTGAATATTCATTGGAAGGACTGATGCTGAAGCTCCAATGCTTTGCTACGTGATGGGAAGAGCCAACTCACTGGGAGGTCAAGTAATGGTACCTGCCTTTTGCTGAGGGTCTATGGTATGCTAAGGCTGTGCTATTACTAATGGTATTGTACTTTACCCTCTCAATAGGCCTGTGCACAGGTGGACTTGTCCAGATTTTATAGATGAGAAAACAGATGTTGCAGAACTTGCGGGTGGTACAGCTGGGCTCTGATCCCACCTCTGTCTGACTCCAAAACCCTGAAAAGTATCCAATCCATACTTTTTCCATTATGCCAACTACTGCCTCCCATACACAGTCAAACTTCTCAGAGCCTCAGTTTTCTCATCTGTATATTAGGAACAACAATGCCTATCTCATGGGATCGTTGTGAGAATGAACTGACATGTGAAGTACTGAGCACAGAGTAGGGGCCTGATTCCTGTTTCTCCTCCTCCTTCCTCTTTTCCCCCTCCTCCTCCCCCATCTTCTGCCTCCCTTCCCTCTCTGGCCTGTACTTGCCTCTCTCTGAATCACGATATTCTAGCGTTTTCCAATCACAGTGTGACTGATAAGGTTTTAGAACACTTTGCTCTGGACTCAGACAGGATGCCATGGGGGAATCACTGCAGATGGAGCTGGGTATGAAGTGCTGGGACTTACAAGGCTCCCATCAGCACAACACCGTCTAGTCTCATACATAGTCACTGCTTATATGACAATAACCATCACGTCTGTCTACCTTTCATTCTGGCAATTTTCTTGTTCACCGTGAATGTCTCCAATATTCTTTCAGTTCCACTGAAATGTCTATACACAGCAGGTGTGCTAAGAGCATGTATTCAAACTGCAACTTTGGATAGGTGCCTGGGGCCTCTGGGCTTTCTGTCAGACAACCTCCTAGCCCAGCCCCTGAACGCTACGAGTCAGGGATGATGCAAGCCCAGGCAGAACTGATGGAGTCACATGGCCCACTGCTTTTCTATTTCACAATTTCACATGCAATTTCTGGGTAACTAGAGGTGCTGAATGTAAAATATGAGCTAAGCCAGGCAAGGGCCCACAAGGAGAAGCAGGAGAGAAGGAACTGGATCGGCGAGTCATTTGTTCAGGGGGAAGGCTTCTGAATCTTAATGAAGTTCCAGGCCTGTGGTTCAATTTTCCCAGACAAGCTGCAGATCTCAGCTGCTGGTCTGACCAAGGAGATCCACAGCTCTTTAAAAACCCACCGAATTCTGGGCTGAAGTAAATGCCACCTTCCATTCTCTTCTTTGCAATTCATTTAAATAAATGGATATATATTTTTTTCACCCTTAAAGGAAGGAAATTGGGTTTCTCTGCTTCATTTCTTTGTGTCATTATTCCTTGAGCCCAGCACTCCACTTCCTACTAATCCTCTGTAATTGAAGTGCTAAGGAGATACCACTTGTGATCAAGAAAGTCCCCTAACTTCTTGCCAGGAGTTTGTGCTTTTGTGGCAAATACTGGTAGGTTCTTGGCAACATCTCTGACAACCCTCCTCGCCACTGCCTTGGGAAGAGGGTCCCCACAGCTGTCGCCATGCACAGCCTTCTCCCCAGCTCTCAGGGTCGAGGGGACTATTTTGGGCCCAGCAACTGAGGATCTAGAAAGGCCCAGAGTAGGGGAATGCCAGCCTGCGCCCTGACTCCCTGAGAGGAGCTGAGCACCTCACCTACCAAAGCGCTCCCTGGTAGAGACTCCACTTTGCCTCATTCATTGGAGTTTTCAGTGGCTGGTGCAGGACAGGTGTTGCCCCCAACAGCAGGTATCTTGCTGTCCTGCTCATTAATCATTCCAGGGCCTCCTCCTGGATGGCCTGGCGGGACTAATGAAGAGGCGGGTTTGTGAGACTCACAAAGCCTCGACCCTGAGCTGGACAGACTCTCCGTCAATGTGAAGCAGCGCTGACTGCCTCAGCCTTCTGGGGAGCCCACGACAGGCAGCCCCACGGTGCTCACTGCTCCACCCATGTGATCACCCAGACCCCCACCTTTACTGAGGCTGAGGACCAGGAAGGTTCCTCACCACCTGTGTCTCCGCCCACAAGCTGTCTGGTCACAGGTTCTCCTCAGACTATACGGCTTAGGAGGGCTGGGGGCCAACTTGACCATTCAAAGGGTCCCTCATCGGTCAGAGAAACACTGCAGGCAATGGTGAGGTGGTGGGATGTGGAGAGGACACAGCAGTCCTTCACAGGTGTGTCTTTGTCTCAGGTCCTTTGTGGAGCCTCACAATGAAGCCTCTGGAGCAACACACGTGTAACAGGGATCAGTCCCTGGCTGGTGCAATGAGAGTGTGCTGGCAAGGATAAATCGTTTTCCCTACAAGGTTAGAAACGGAAGAGTAAATTCACCACCACCATCTTTCAGTCACGTTCTATTTCTGTATTTTGGTTCTTTATCCTGGTGTCTAAGTTCACAGAGTTTTAAGAATCAGCTCAATAGAAGCTGGTCATGGTGACATCAGATCAACCTAACCATGAACAACGGGTGGCATCATTTCTGTCTCAATTCCAGCAGTATCAGAATGATCTTCACCTGCCACATATATTCTTAAGTTTCTAAAACACATCTGGAAATGGTTCTCCGAGGCATGCAGAGTCACATAAGATGGGTGCATCAGAACCCACCAACCAGAAGCATGGTGGGGCGAGAAGAGCTGGTGAGACCATCAGAGGGGATTCTAGACCCCAAGGAGCCATCTCCTGAGACAGAACCTCCAAACTGCAGAGCCGGGAGCACTGACAACTCCAGCCCAGGGTCGGTTTCCATCCCACTGAGGCACGCGGTGACACTAGGGAGGACTCTGATGAATGTAAGCCATGGAAATATCCACCTTGCCACCGCTCATGGGCGACTTTCTCAGCTCAGATGAGACAGAGAGAGGCCTGTACCAGAGAGTGAGCGGACATCCAGCCCCGCCTGACCGAGCCAATGGGCAGGCAGGAAGCACTGCTGGGCTGCCCGCAGCACACCAGGAAGCCTTGCCTGGCTTCTGTGTATGTCTGGACAGGATTCAGCTCTTGAGGAAAAAACACGGGAGAATAACAACAGGCTCTATCATACCTGAAGTACTTCTCCATTCTTACAGGTTCTAGGTGTGATGGGCACTGACTGCAGTGAACCAGGAGCCAGGGGACTGGGTTCTCAGGCAAACATCACCACCAGGTGCAGCTGTTCATCTAAGGTGCGATGGGGGTGGGTGTGGGAGGGGGGCTTGGCTTCCTTACCCCTAATGTGGACTTGTTGCGTCACCTCCCTTGCAGAACAGGCGTGAAGAGATTTAAAAAAAAAAAAAAAAAGACATACTCTAGAATGACATACAAATGTGAATTATCACTCTTTGAAGAAAAAAAGGAATGGATTTGCATGCTTCAAACTAATTAGTACAAAATAGACTTTCTGCATCAAATTAATGGCATTAGAAGCCCTTCTCCTAGGCTTAATTTTAAAAATTAAAGCAAAAACTTATTTAATGAACACACACAATGACAAGAGAGACAAGAATAAAATATCCTCCTTCTTCTTCTGCCTCAAATTAAATTAAGGCATATACAGTCTGCTTATGTCTTCTGTAAAGGTGAGTAATCCGTGTAAAATTGGATCTGAGGCTCTAAAAGCTAAATGAGCTATTTCTCTTATTTTATCCTTTCTTTTCTGTCTTGATCACACAAGATAATATGCTCACAGTGTCTACTTATGGTACATTAGCCACTTCAGGGAAATTCTCCAGCCATTCTAAGTAAGATGATTGAAGAGACAGGCACCTTAAACAGTATATATTTCTCAAAGTGTATTCTTCTCAACACACTCACTTTTCTGATCTACCAAGAAATTGAGCAATCTTCCATATTCTTCTATGCTTTGGACATTCTGTCAAATCTATTATAAAAGATTTTGATGAAGCACCAATTTCTAAAACACACTGCAAGGTATTAAGGGTGTGATTTTCCAGCCATTATTTAAAGAATGCTTTCCTACTTAGATGGAGAAGGAAATGGCAACCCACTCCAGTATTTTTGCCTAGAGAATCCCATGAACAGAGGGACCTGGTGGGCTACAGTCCATGGGGTCGCAAAGAGTTGGACACGCCTGAGCAACTAACACCCATTTCTTACTTAGAGAGTAATGTAAGATTCTCTTGCTAATCCACCACTGGCACAGTGAAACCCACAAGGATGACTTTCCTTTCTGCTTTTGAGTTACCAAATGTGCCTGATAGGAGAGAGGGGCAAAGATGTTTTGTAAAGAAGCAAATTAAAATTGGGTTTTAGAACAGAAGAAGGTTTAGACATTTTTCTGATAAAATTTCTACAAATATCTGAAATTACCTTTTCAAAAAAAATAATTAGTTAATTATTTTGGGCTGCTCTGGGTCCTTGCTGCTGTGTGCGGTGAGTGGGGGCTACTCGTTTTGGCAGTGCACAGGCGCCTCATTTCGTGGGCTTCTCTTATTGTGGGGCACAGGCTCCAGGGCCAGCAGGCTTCAGTAGCAGTGCTGCACAGGCTTAGCTGCCCTGCGGCATGTGGTGGGATCTTCTCAGACCAGGGATCGAACCTGTGTCCCCCTGCATTGGCAGGCAGATTCTTAACCACTGGACCATCATAAAAGTCCCTCCAGGAGTTTCTAAGGAGACCATGGAATCATATGCCAAATAGTAATAACCTTGGAGATCTCAAATAACTCTGATGCTAGGATGTCCAGGGAGAACCAAACAGGTTCCCTACATTTACAGACGGGGCTTTTGAACATTAAGTCACCAAGTCATTATTCTATCTGCACATAGTTCCTGTCTACAGAATCACAGAGTCACATTGAAGCTCATGACCAGGCAGTCCCTGGGATCAGGGTCCCCCACACCAACTAGCAGGCTGGGGAAAGCTTGGCCAGGCTTCGAGGAAGGAGACAGGCATGTTTCAGGGGCTGGTCTGTCACAAGGATGGTGACTCTGACAGCCGCCTGTTCGCAAAGGCTCCATCTCTTAGCTCAGTGGTAGGATACTTACTTGAAATGGATGAGCTGTTTAGACATACATCCTAAGACACAGGTATTCTCGGGTCTAAGGAAAGCGGGATGTGGAATGTTCTCTCCAACGTTCAGAATGCTCACTGTCTGCAGGTCCTCTCTCTGACCACATGGAGCATAGCCCGGCACTTGGCAGCAGAAGCTCTGGAGACCCGGTGCCTGGGTTTGAGTTCTAGTTGTACCTTTTACTAATGCATATCCGTGGACGAGGCTTCACCTTCTGCAAGCCACATCTAGAAAGATCATGAACTCTGAAGTCAGAATGTCCTGGCTTCTATAAGCTGTGTGACTATCAACATATTTTAATAGTTTCCTCATGAATAAAATGGAGATAATAATCCCAGTCTAGAGGGCTTTACAAGATTATGAAGCAAAAAATCATGTTAAGTGGGATTCCCAGATGATACTAGTAATAAAGGACCTGCCTGCCAATGCAGAAGATGTAAGAGGTGCGGGTTCCATCACTGGGATGGGAAGGTCCCCTGGAGGAGGGCATGGCAACCCAGTCCAGTATTCTTGCCAGGAGAATCCCAGTACAGAGGAATCTGGCAAGCTACAGCCCATAGGGTTGCAAAGAGTTGGACATGACTGAAGTGACTTAGCATGCACGCACATGCTAAGTACTGAGCACAAAGTAGGTCTTCAATAAATAATAGTGACCATCCCACTGAACCCTCCTCATGACACTGCTGTACGAGTGGGTGTTCTAGAAGCAGATGATTTCTGCTCTCCCTGTAAACACCTTAGACCACGAATTCAGGAGATCTAGTCACTAGATTCTTAATAGTTTTTACCTGTAGGAGAGATCTAAAGAGAGAGAATGTTACATCAACATAGTCAGAACTCCATGCTTATCCAAGGCTGCCCAATCTGCACAGATGCTAGGTTAGCTCATGCCTTCCAACTGCCACCCACTCTCTCTGTTGCCTGATTTTTTATAAATCCTGCGTAAGTGACAGTTGGAGATTTTTCTGAATACTGAGTAGGAAAACCATCATAGTTAGTCACCAGAAGGTGACTGTGGTTATTTTATCTTTGGAAATACCCATTCAACAGATAAAACACAGCATAGAAGACATTTTCAAGAAAAGCAGTAGTGAAAGTCTCTCAGTCATGTCTGACTCTTTGAGACCCCATGGACTTAGTCCATGGAATTCTCCACGCCAGAATACTGGAGTGGGTAGCCTTTCCCTTCTCCAGGGGGTCTTCCCAACTCAGGGATCAAATCCAGGTCTCCCACATTGCAGGCAGATACTTTACCCACTGAGCCACAAGGGAAGCCCAAGTATACTGGCGTGGGTGGCCTATCCCTTCTCCAGTGGATTTTCCCAACCCAGGAATAGAACCGGGGTTGCCTGTATTGCAGGCGGATTCTTTACCAACTAAGTTAAAACAGTAGTGGGAACTCCTTAAATTAGAATTCTTTCAAAGGGACTCTGTTTGGATTTGGGAACTTATCGGGGTTCCCTGGTGGCTCAGATGGTAAAGAATCCGCCTGCAGTGCAGGAGACCCGGGTTCAATCCCTGGGTCAGGAAGATCCCCTGGAGAAGGGAATGGCAACCCACTCCAATATTCTTGCCTGGAGAATTCCATGGACAGAGGAGCCTGGCAGGCAATAGTCCACAGGGTCGCAAAGAAGTCAGACACGACTGAGTGACTCTCACTATTTGTAAAAGGCCCATTTACTGCACAAGCTCACTCATGGGTTCTGACTGGAGAGGTAACTAACAGATCTGTCTTTAAATAGTGAACATTCAAGAAATGCTGTGTCTGCTGGTGCTGGCTGTCATCAAAGATGCTGTTCAGCTTGGCCACCAACAGGGCCAAGGGAAAGCTGTTTTTCTTTTCTGCAGCCCAGTTTATCATAAATATGAAGACTTCAGCTTGCTAACCTGACACTTGATTTAGTGTCTTCTGTACCTCACTGCTGGATTCTCCTTGGTCCCAGGAATTTCACTATCGCACTGTTTCTGGCCTTTGACCTAGATAAATAAACACCCGAACTCTGAAAGTAAGTCGAGTGACCCTGTCAGGGGACTGTCCAGAAATACTAGCTACCAGGCCCACCATGGAATTTAGTAGAGCACCACAATAGACAGTGTAGTTCTCTAAATCAAAAAGGCAACAGCCACGGTCATCCAATAATTAGCTGCGTATTTCTCTGGTATTCATCACTTCCATCCATTTTCTTTATAAAACTGTCAGCTAGGAACCCTGTCCAGCTGCTCCCAAGTTCTACTAAAAATGTGCATCTCTCATGGATTGATCGTTTTGTTCCTGGCAACACCTCATATGAATGAGGCCTGGGCAGCATTAGCCCGAGTTCTCAGTGCTTCCTGGGGCCAGACGTTAGGTAAGCCAGTATAGAATCCCATCATGCTCAGCACTGAGGTTTTTCTAGGCCAACATGCTTGCTGTTGGGAGAGAAATCATCCTGAAGAGGTGGGATCTGACGCAAGGTTGGGGAGTCCCCTCCTGGACAAGCCATGGGGGTGCACACTCCAGGATGAGGCTGTTTCTCCAGCTGCAACTCTGCAGCTTTAGGTCCAGGAAAGAGAAGAAGGAGATTCTTGTCCTAGTGACAAAAAGCACCTGAGAGATCTTTAGGGCCAAGAGGCTGAAATCTGGAACAGTCTTGGCTAACACTTAGGGTAAATAAACATTTCATCAAAAACTGATGCACCCGATGGATCACCATGCCCAACTCCACATTCTTGGGACCTCCTCAGACTAAAAGAGGTGGGGAGAGGGAGGAAGGAAGGGGGAGGAAGACAACATCCCAAATCTCAAATCCTTGGCCCCTTCATAAGTCTTAGAGACTTTCACTCTCACTCCATGAAAAAAGATGAGGAAAGTTCAACCCCAGCAACTCTAACCACAATTACTCCAATGCTTTCACTGTCAGTTCCTCCAAAAGGCCTCCCTATTTGCGAGTGCCTCCCTCTAATTCCACTAAACACGCACGAAACACACAGTACGCACAGAGCCCTGGTGGCTCAGCTGGCAAAGAATCCGCCTGCAATGCCGGAGACCCTGGTTTGACTCCTGGGTTGGGAAGATCCGCTGGAGAAGGGATAGGCTACCCATTCCAGTATTCTTGGGCTTCCCTTGCAGCTCAGCTGGTAAAGAATCCGCCTGCAATGTGGGAGACGAGGGTTCGATCTCTGGGTTGGGAATATCCTTGGAGAAGGGAAGAGCTACCCACCCTAGTACTCTGGTCTGGAGAATTCCACGGAGTACAGTAGTCCATGGGTCGCAAAGAGTCAGACATGACTGAGTGACTTTCACTTTCATTTTCCTACCTATTTGAGAGTGCCTGTCTCCAATTCCACTAAACACTCATGAAAAACACAATGTTCATAGAGCCCCGGCCAGGGCTGGGCAAGGGAGGCGCCGGAGGAGGTTGGGGGTGGTGGTGGTAAAGAAAGTCAGACCTACGATAACAGAAAAGGGAGAAGGTGGCATTTCCATTTCAGATCACTTTATTTTCAAGTTTTAGGCTTAGAACCAAAGCAACTTAATTCTCCGCTTAGCTCCAAAGAGCCTGAAGTTCAAAGCTGCCTGCTGGTTGGAAGAACCAGATGGGATCTGATAAACCTGGGCAGCCCCTGCAGTGAAGGGCATGCTGATAGGAGGCAGGGATGAGTGAAGTCCAGCGGGGAGTAAAGGAGCAAATGCTAATGAAAAGCTCCGGCCACCTCTGGTCAGAGGCAAACCGCTGACCACCTCCAATTTCCTTCACTGACTGGATCTTGGCAGGGAGGCCCTCGCTGGCAGCAAGACACAAGTTCAAAGCAGAAGGGTGAATTCTAATACGGAGGATTATTTGGAAGACATGTATTCTCTTTACTTTCTTAAAATGTCTGTGTGAAGAATCAGATCGAGTTGAGGGAGGGAATTACCAAATAAATGTGAGATTTACCTAACTGCAGTCTTCTGTGTGCTTATGGTAAGAACTGATAAAGAAAAACTGTCAAATTAAGGTGAAGTGAAGTGACGTTGCTCAGTCGTGTCCGACTCTTTGCAACCCCATGGGCTGTAGCCTACCAGGCTACTCTGTCCATGGGATTTTCCAGGCAATAGTCCTGGAGTGAATTGCCAGCTTCCCCATTGGCTTAGCAGAAAAGAACCTGACTGCAATGCAGGAGACAAAGTTTCAATCCCTGGGTAGGGAATATCCCCTGGAGAAGGGAATGGCAATCCAGTCCAGTATTCTTCCTGGAGAATCCCATGGCCTGAGGAGCTTGATGGACTGCAGTCCATCGGGTAGGACGTGACTGAAGTGACTAAGCATGCACGCATGCACCCATAATCCAACAATGACAATCCTCTTTGCCTGGAAGGCTGGGGCTAGGGAGAGGACCTGGGAGGGGGCAATTCTCCCAGCAGCTGAGAGGCTTTGGAAACCTTTAATGCAAGGCGCTTGATCAATAAGGTACACTACTGCATTTGAGAATTTAAAAGCCCTCCTAGCATGCCGTGTCTGAAGCAAATGTCAGAACCATTTATCATGTGTTGGGATGGATGGCATGCAGCCCCAGCTTGCCAAACTGTGAGAGCGAACTTTGCTCAGGTCCCACACAAATACCCTTGACAGGCCCTTTTATATCACATGGAATCAGCTTTCCTCAAAGATCAGAACGCATGAGGAGGCTTGATCATGGCTCTGCAGAATGGAGACTGCCACTCGGCTCCATTACTGGGAAGTGTCCCCATCATGGAACTTTGTTCCTGGGCTCCAGCTTATAAACGAGTGTTTTTTCTTGCCTTCCAGGTGAACACATGAATTTCCCTCCTTGTCTTTTCAAAGAGCCTGAGCGGCTATCCTCTCATCAGACCGTGGTACCCAGTTCATCTTGTTTAGACTTAGAAACCTCAGGCTAGGAGAAACTTGCCCAAGGGATGTGGATTGACAAACAATGGCCAGTGACTCTCCCAGACTCCTGGCCACTCCCCCAACTAGTTGAGTGGGTAAACACCCAGAGCAGGAATCAAGAAACCTTCATCCATTCATTCCTTCAGCATCTGTGGGGCATCTCTCAATCTGAGCCAGGGTACCATGCCAGGCTCTGTGTTTACAGAGAACTTAAAGAGCAGATGATGTTGTCTTCAAGGAACTTAGAGTATCAGGTGAGATAAAAAGTGTAACACATGGTACAAAAGAGCTCTATACTGGGGGTACAGTGAGGGTACAGGTGGGAGGGGACATTTCCACTAGGGGAGTGGGGCTAGGAAAGGTTTCAGGAAGATGATGATCAGTGAGAGGAGTCAGGGTCAGCCAGGCACCTGAGGCAGGGCACGGGTGCCTGGGCAGAGTGAGCAGGTAGGCAGAGGCCAACTGGGGTCTGCAAACCTGCAAGTAGCCATGGGGCCTTGAGTCGAGTTTCTCAGCCTCCCTGCACCTCAGTTTCCTCAACTATAAAGTGGAGGTGGAAATAATGCCTACACCTCATGGAAGTTGTTAAGAGGATTACATGAGCTGATGCACATGAAACTCTCAGCAAAGAGCCTGGCACAGGGCAAGGGCTCAATGAGTATTGCTTCATGACTTTACTCTGATCTTCCTTAGGGTGGAGGAGGGATAAGAAATTAGACTGGAAAAGTAACTGGATGTCAGATTGTGTAGAGACTTGCCTTCCAAATTAAAAACTCTGTACTTAACTTGGAAAATGGGGAGACATTAAACCAGTGGTCCCCAACCTTTTTGGCACCAGGGACTAGTTTCATGGAAGATAATTTTCTTCATGGGCTGGTAGAGCAGATGGTTGGGGGATGATTCAAGCAAATTACATTTTCTGTGCACTTGATTTCTATTATTATTACATCAGTTGCTTCCCAGGTGGCTCACTGATAAAGAATCTGCCAGCCAATGCAGGAGATGTGGGTTCGATTCTTGGGTCGGGAAGATCCCCTGAAGAAGGGAAAAGACAACCTACTCCAGTATTCTTGCCTGGGAAATCCCATGGACAGAAGAGCCCGGCAGCATACAGTCCATGGGGTTGCAAAAGAGTGAGACACAACTTGGAGACTCAACGACAACAACACCTCAGATCATCAGGCATTAGACCCCAGAGGCTGAGGACCCCTGAATTAAAGGGCAAAGAAGGAAAGTAACGGGAGGTTCCCATCGTTCTGCAGTAGATCAGCTTCGGGGTCACGATTTCTCCATCCATAAACCAGTGCTAACAATACCACTAACTTTCCTTCAACTTGGGCTGTTACAAAGTTAAAGATGAGAGTGTGTGTGCAACTAGCACTTTCAAAGCACAGCATTTTAGACATGCTGAGTCAATGAGTCTACTGGGGGCTTGCGTAGCTGACAGCTCTGCAGTTAGAAGTCTGCTGTATGCGAGTGAACTTGGTACTAAAAGCAGCCACATGACTTGACAAGGAGAATAATGAGCCAATTAACCAACAAATACATATTTATTAAAATGCGAGTGAGCAAGGCACACTCTTTACCTAGGAAAGCAAAGTATGCCAAAACATTTTCATTCAAGGAAAGAGCAAGACAGATCTGTTTCAGAACTCTCAAGAACAGAACACTTGTTGTACAGTAGCTATACATAAATCCCCAGGACCCAGACTGCTCGTAACTGTGGAACAAACTATGCTGGTGGTAGTTGGGGTGCTACCTGACAGAGGAACATCTCTTTCCTCCCCAGTGGAGGAGAATTCAGTCTTGGCTCCTCTGCTGGGGATCATGTATATTTTGTTACTCAGTCGCTAAGTTGTGTCTGACTCTTTGTGACCCTATCAAGTGCAGCATGCTAGGCTTCCCTGTCATTCACTGTCTCCCAGAGTTTGCGCAAACTCATGCCCATTGAGTCAGTGATGCCATCCAACAGTCTCATCCTCTTGCCCTCAGTCTCTCCCAGCATCAGCGTCTTTTCCTTGGTCAAGAAGATGAAGATCCCACATGCCTCAGGACGACTGAGCCCGTGCTCTAGAGCCCGGGAGCTGTAACTACTGAAGGCCACACGCCCTCGAGTCTGTGCTCTGCAACAAGAGAAGCTGCCACAATGAGAAGCCCCTCAGAGCCACTCAAGAGTAGCCCCTGCTCACCGCAACTAGAGAAAGCCCACATGCATTAATGAAGACACACCACAGCCAAAAATAAGTGTTACAAAAGTACACTCATTAGGAAATCAACAGTAAAGGAAGTCAGCAATTGTCCTGAGACCATTTTTCCTCCTGGAGAACGTGGTCCTGGCTCTGCAAGGTGTGTGACTCCAGGGGCACGAGTGTGGACAAGTGGGCATATTTGAGATTAATCTTTAACACTTTCACTGAACAATTTCCAGCATCAATGCATGGTTGGGTAGAATGGCCAATATTTATTTCACGTGGAAAACAGTTATTAAAATCAGGAGAGTTGGGATCATTTCACCAGGGAAGGATCCTTTGCTCTCGGCCATCATTCCAGAACGATGCTTGAATTTAATGGAAACGTTTCAGAATAAACCAGTCACTAGAAACATGTAACACTCACTGGGTAAGCAGAGGAAATGCAAATGCTGCTTTGTTGGGCAGTTGAAAGCTGGGAACTTTCCGGCCAGTTTGTCCAGCTTTGACACACCAAACGTGAGGATGATGATATAACCCAGATCCAACTTGAATCCCATTTAGGTACCAGAAAATCGTATTATGATACTGTCTACCTGCAACACAGGCCAGATGGTAAAGGGCCCTCGAGCAACATGAGAGAAAGCTCTGGTGAACTCTACTCAGAATGAACTGATTTAATAAACTCTCGTGCATGACAAAAAACATTCATCTATAAAAACAGAGTAAACAAGACTATGATGAATTTCCCCCAGAAGATTGAGTCTGGGATGGAGGTGTCTGGGTGGGGTCATGATAGTGGCAGCTAAGGAGAGACCTGCAGCCAGTCTGGCCGAGTCCAGGGGCTAGTACCCAGATCTGGCAGTTACACATGGCAATTATGCTCCACGCAAAAAAAAAATTCATTTTCACATTTGTAAGACTATGGATGCCTTGAAGGAGAGCCTGCATCTTATTTATCTTCACATTCCCAATATCACTGATGGTGTCTTTCACCCATTTGGAGCTCAGTTCTACAGGATCAGTAAAGTCTTAATCTGAGATTTAGAAAATAGAGATCGAAGTAATTTGCAAATGGACTCTCTCCTAGGAAGGTTCTGGATGCAGGCACAGAGGGAAATGGAAGAGATAGGAAGGAGGAGGAAGATCATTCTATTAATAATAATGACAAACTAGATCATCAGGGTTTGGAAATGTTTTTAAAGCAACCCACCCAGATTCTAAACTTTTTCTTCTTATATTTGTAGTTGGTAGGTAGGTGGTGGTAGTTAAACTGAAGGTGAGGTAGGGGTTGTGTCTGAATTTACAGATGATATGGAGGTAAGTGGGTCTTCCCAGGTGGTGCTAGTGGTAAAGAATTTGCCTGCCTAAACAAGAGATCTAAGAGACAAGGGTTCCACCCCTGGGTGGGGAAGATTCCCTGAAGGAAGGCATGGCAACCCACTCCAGTATTCTTGTCTGGAGAATCTCATGGACAGAGGAGCCCAGTGGGCTACATTTCATAGGGTTGCAAAGAGTTGGGCAGGACTGAAGCGACTTAGTATGCAGGCATGCATGGAGATAAGTGCATTTCAAATGCTAGCTTCTCTGAAGGACAGCAGGGGCATGTAGGGTTTTTTGGCCGGTGGTGGTGGAGAATGCTGCTGACCCTTTTGCTCAGTGTCAGCTCTTGCACATGGTTTCAATTTAACAAGCATCTCTCTCTCTTTTTAAAATTTATTTGCATCAGGTCTCAGTTGTGGCACTTGAGAATCTTCATTGAGTCATACAAGATTTTTGTTGCAGGACATGGACTCTTTAGCTGTGGTGTGGGCTTAGTTGGCCTGCAGCATGTGGGATCTTAGTTCCCAGACCAGGGATCAAACCCCCACCCCCTGCATTACAAGGCAGATTCTCAACCGTTGGACAGCCAGAGAAGTCTCACAAACATCTCAAGGGATGGTGGACTCTTGAGGACTTCACTTTGCCATGCTCTTTGCTAAACTTCCCAGCTACCCTATTAAGGTAGGCCTTTTACTGTCATAGAAGAAATAGGTTCAAGAGCACAGAATGGCTTCCCTGAGCTCTCACAGAAAGTAAGAAACAGAAACGGGATTCAAACCCAGCTCTGGGTGGAGGTCAGGTACACTGCCCTCTCTCCACCACAACAGTCTCACTGGGCAGATATGGTGAGAGAGTTAATACAAGCCCTTCAGATCATGTCCAACCTGGAATACGTAAACTGCACACAAAACAGACCTCACACTTAGTATATTTATATTCGCTTTTTTGGCAGGTTTTGTGGAACTCCCTAAAGTCATTTTTTTTTCCCCCTTGTGCTGCCGTGGTTCAGCATGCTGAAACATATTTCAGAACTTTAAAAAAGCACAAGCTATGATTAAGTATATTAAGGGACTTTAAAAACTTAGATTAATGGTCTGATAAGTTGTAAAATAGCTCAAAACTGTATAAATTTGTATTCAGGGATTTTCTAAAATTGTTAGTCATTGACTCGATAGATTGTAACAAGTCCTTTGAACCTGTTCTGCTTTATTACTCAAATCTGTACTCTGTAATTTATGGACAGGTTGAGGAACACAAAGACCCCCTTGGTGGACTCCCTGGAAACTCTCAGCCCCTACAGTTCTGCATTAGGAGAATCTGCTGGCCACTCTGCAGACACATTGGCAGGACTAGAGATGGTTCAATGGTGAAGTTAAGCTTAGTACCCTTCTTCCTTCCAATAGATCTGACTTCCAAAGGCCATGAAGACCTTTGCTCAAGTCTCAGTGGTTGCCTGGGTGTAACAGTTAACATCCAGCGCTAGTAAAATGGCTAAGTTATTCCACATTGCTCACCCAGAGAGTACCTGTCACTTCATGCTTACTGTATTTACAGGTAAAATAGCTGAGATCCGAAGACGAAAAGTGGGACTTCCCTGGTGGTCCACTGGTGAGAAACCTGCCTGCCAATGCAGGGGACACAGGTTTGATGCCTAGTTCGGGAAGATTCCACATGCTGCGGGGCAACTAAGTCCGTGTGCTACAACTACTGAGCCTGCGTGCTGCAACGACTGAGGTCCACGTCCCCTAGAGCCTGTGCTCTGCAACAAGAGAGCCCACTGCAATGAGAGGCCTGGACATGACAACTAGAGAGGAGACCCTGCTCACTGCAACTAGTGAAAGCCTGCTAAGAGCAATGCAGGCTCAGCTCAGCCATAAGTAAATAAATAGAATTTGTTAAAAGCAAAGAGGTACAGTGACACACACAAGTTCAACAGTTAGATGCAGTAAACTCAGTAGAGAGTCCATGCTTCTTGCCTCTCATTTAATAGCTTTCTACCTGGAAATGTGTTAACAAGTCAGTGGTTGTGGACTTTAGAGGAAGTGAAGACCCCTAGGACTGAAACCCCAGTCAGCTCTCTGAATTTAGGTCAAGGCGGGAAAATGGATGGCTCACAGAAGGAAATTGACCCCAGTCTTCAAAACACACACATCTGCTTATCTCATTATAATGCTCACTAATGTATTTGCAATAAAACTCAATGCTATTCTGACCAAGGGCAAAGCTCTCATCAATAGTTCTGGGTTTGAACTTGGGATAAAACTAGAGGTTGAGAACCTCGTGAACACCCTTCCAAGTAGCATCAACTCTTGTACGTCTCTTGGGTACTAACACTATATCTAAAGAAATAAGCTTCTAAATGCACACAAGAAGTCCGAAAGGGTTGACATCCAAAGGGCATGCAGTGTGGAATCCACATTGTAGCCACCTGGCTGCTGAGTGGGCCAAAGCTGTTGCTATGCCCTTGTGTACCACATACTCAGAAACTGGTCAAGCAGTGGCAATAGAGAAAGATGGTCTCTATTGAGTAAAATGAATGCAAGAAGCGCAGAGTAACTCCTCACCTTCCATCCTAGGTCTGTATCACTCTACTGGCAGAACAAACCTCACGCCATTAACAGCAAAAGAGATGATCTGAAACAGCCTTTAGTTTTCCTGACCGTTATCACAGTATTGACAGAAGAAGAAATGAGGGCAACACACAGGATAGAAAATGACAAGTGAGACAAGGGGTGAGAGGTGTGAGCCACACCCAGCCAGGGACAAGGAGGGGAGGCGCGAGTAGAAGCCTTTCAGTCTCCAGGAGAGGGGAGGGCTATTTTGAAGGAGTTATTCCGATCCATGCTGAGCCAATTTTCCTCTCTGCCCTCCAGATGCTCTCTTCACCCTTCCCCATCCTGCTCTGTGCCAGGGAGGCAGCCCTCCTGGACCACATCCATAGATGCTCGCACATTCCAAAGGGAGGAGGGCATGTCGGGAAACCCCTTTACCCTTCCTATTCTTTGACTCTGAAAGCTGCTCTCTCTCTTCGTTATTTCAGACCAGGGATGTGGGCACTCTGCTGTTACTATCCCTGGGCTACTGTATTAGCTTTTCTAGTTTTCTGCAAATGATCTATACTTCTGTAAACGATCCCTCTTTACAGCCTTCTCAAAATAACCTATTTGAGTATGACACTGCTTTCCTGGCAGGATCCTGCTGATATACTTGATTGCTCAGGTGGTATCTTTTTCTCCCTCAGTGTGCAGGCAATGGCTGCTCTTTGAGACAGGGGAGGAGAGAGAAGACTCTAGTTTTGACACTTATAAGTCATAGAGTGGGAAGAGGCTGTGCGCGTGCTCCATCGCTAAGTTGTATCTGACTCTTTGCCACCCCGTGGATTGTAGCCCACCAGGCTCCTCTGTCCATCGGATTTCCCAGGTAAGAATACTGCAGTGGGTTGCCATTTCCTTTTCCAGGGGAACTTCCTGACCCAGGGATTAAACCTTCATCTCGTGCAGGGCAAGCGATTCCTTACCACTGAACTACTGGGGAAGCCCCGGAAGAGGCCACTTAACGTTAAATACTGGGTGTGTTGGGGGCTTTCTATGCTATGACATTCTTCCCCACTGGTGCACCCTTGTGCCCAGAGCATCGCTGTCATGACAGCTGCCACAGCTCTCATCCCCACTCTACAGATGGAGAAACACGGTGGAGAGAGCAAATGCTTCCCTGAATCACACAGTGTGCTCACTGAGCAGGACGAGACACAAACACAGACTGGTATTAGTGAAAACTGAGGCTCCTTTTTATTTGAGTTGCTGCTATTTTCCCCTTAGGAAACTTCAACTGTAGAGATAAACATGGATTTTTTTTTTTTCTTTGTGCAAAGGTTCCAGAATGTTCCTCCTTTATTTGGTGGAAAATGGAGCACTGTGGTCCACATGCCAAGGGCAGTGAAATACAGCTCACAGAATCAGTCTGGTTTGTTTTTTTCCTTTGGATTATGACCAGGTGGCTGGGAAGGGAATAATTCAGAAACACAGAGAAGGCCCTACTGTTCATTCAAAGAATGAAAAAAAAAAAAAAAAAAAGAACTAGGACAGGAAAAGTTTAGCAAGCAATGATTTATGAGAAGAAAACCACAATCTCTGGTAGTGTAACAGAACCTATTTCCCCCCAGTTCATAAACTCTGCTCTTTGAGCCTATTTAACTACCCCAAAAGTAATTTCATGCAAAAGTTCTGTTTCTATGTTGGCATTTCTAGCATCATCTAAACAAAAGTCTCAGTGAGTTGAGTGGATTTTCAGTTTGCCTGTAGGCACAGCCACCTAAAGAAGTCTTGTCTTTAGAGGAAAGTCATCTCAGACCAGCTGCAAGGAGCCCAGTGAGCCAAGGACAGAGTCTGGAACAGGAAAGCTAGAGGCTTAGGATCCAGAGCCCTGACGATAGAGTTTTCTTGTCTTTTCACAGTGGAACCCAGGTTCCTAATAGGTCCCAGAATCAGGCAGCAAGAAAACTTCTGATCTCTCACCTATGAATTCCCTCCCTGGTGATCACACTGTCTGCCTCCATCAGAAATACTCCAGGGCAGGCATTAGCTGCCACAAGCCTCACAGTGCTATCTGTGTTCTCTAAGTTCATGGCCAGGAGAGAAAAGTGACACAGATTTAAAGGGAAAAAATGGAGATCCGTAGAAATTGGATGCTTGTTAGGGCTTAGGGAAAAATGCCAAAGAAACTGTGTGAGTCAGGACTTCCACGAGAGGGTGGAGGCCAGGGCCCAGATGCCACCCACCTGGCTGGGAATGCAAGGGGGTCTACTGTGTGAGGCTCAGGGGGCCTCTTCCCCCGGGCTGGCCCCAGGCTCTGGATGTGTGTATGGGCAGGAGAGACATTCCTCTGCCTCTAGTATTCTCTCCCCTAATTCTGTTCTCGCTGGACATCCATCTTATGATTTTCTAAGACATATTGTCCAGTAGAAGTCCATCCACAAGAGTTGAGTCAATGAGCCACTGGGTCCGGTTCTATTAGCAGCTGGGACACTGAGTAAAGAGAACATATATGCCCAGAATTCGCGAAACTCTTCTTTGCTCCTGCTTCCTTAGCCTCCTGAGCCCTCCTCTCTCCCTGGAGAACTGGGGAAGCTCTTCTGACCATGACCTTGAGCTCCACACAGAACTTAATTCTGTTGTCCACTCTGGATATGGTGGACCTGCAGTCAGGACACCTGGTTCTCACTCTTGACTCTGTCACAACCCAACTGTGCATTTACCTCTAGACCAGTGGTTCTTGACCAGGGAACATTTGGCAACGTCTGGGGACGTATTCATTTGGGGAGTGCTCTCGGCATCTGAGTGGGCTTCCCTGGCAGCTCAGTGGTAAAGAATCCAGCTGCCAGCGCAGTAGATGCAGGAGATTCAGGTTCGATCCCTGGGTTGGGAAGATCCCTGGGAGAAGGGAATGGCTACCCACTCCAGTATTATTGCTTGGGAAATCCCATGGACAGAGAAGCCCGAAGTGTTATAGTCCATGGGGTTGCAAACAGGTGGACACAGTTGAGCAACTGAGCATGCACACATTCAGCATCTGAAGGGGAGCAGTCAGGGATGCTCTAAACACCTCACAGTGCACCAGGCAGCCTTCTGCTGCTGCTGCTACTGCTAAGTCACTTCAGTCGTGTCCGACTCTGTGTGACCCCATAGACGGCAGTCCACCAGGCTCCCCCGTCCCTGGGATTCTCCAGGCAAGAACACTGGAGTGGGTTGCCATTTCCTTCTCCAATGCATGAAAGTGAAAAGTGAAAGTGAAGTCACTCAGTCGAGTCCGACTCTTAGCGACCCCATGGACTGCAGCCTACCAGGCTCCTCTGTCCATGGGATTTTCCAGGCAAGAGTACTGGAGTGGGGTGCCATTGCCTTCTCCGAGGCAGCCTCCTACAATCCAGAATTAGCCAGCCCCCAAGAGGCCTTCCCTGGTGGCTCAGAGGGTAAAGAATCTACCTGCAATGTTGGAGACTCAGGTTCAACCCCTGGGTTGGGAAGACCCATGGCAATCCATTCCAGTATTCCTGCCTGGAGAAGTCCATGGACAGAGGGGTCTGTGGGCTACAGTCCATGGGGTCTGCAAAGAGTCAGACACAACAGAGCACACCAGTGCAATAAATACCATAGGGCTGCTCGGAAGAAACCTTGCTTTAGAGTTCTGTTTTCTCATGTGTAAAATGAGAGGTTTTGATTAGATCATCAAAAAAAAAAAAAAAAAAAACAAAAACACTTTTGGAGACAAAATTCTGCAGTATAGATGAAGTATTTGGGGAAGTAAATAATCTTACATTAAATTTAGATGTGAATCACCTCATAAATGATGCTGAGAAGTAAAATTAATCCCCTGAAATATATAGGTAGAAATATGGTAGCTCATATCAATAATATAATAAGTGAATGTGGCCTGTAGCTAAGGCAGTCCCTTAGGCTATAAAATTGTAAGAAACTGCGTTGTGTCAACAACCTAGCCAACAAGGCAATCATTTAGAGGGCAGGAAAAAAAAAAAAAAACAACCCAGGTTCCAAATCCCAGGCTTCCACTTAGGAGAGTCTGGTGGGAAGTGATACGTACAAACTCCTCTTTGTCTAAACAATGTGCCAAACAGAAAAGGCCAGAGGTGATTCATGTGGAAATGGTTTTTCAGAGGAGCTGCAGTAAAGTACCCCCTTTCCCAAGCCCTGAAGAAATGTTAGCCATAAAATCAATGGAACACAGCAGAAAACACCTGAGAAGTCCCCAGGGAAAGCTACCTGATGCCCAGACATTCGAGGTGCAGGCTCAGCGCTGGCCACAACACAGCGACACTCAGCTCATGCTGGTAGCTCAGGGCACTTCTCCCGTCCGGCTGTCACATGCACAAAGGCCAACGTCACAGGTGCTTTTGCAGGGATTCAGAAAAATGTCACTAAATCCCCACAAAGACAGCTGACAGTAAATATAATTACTGGGAGGATGGGGGAGCCAAAGAACAAGGAAAAGTCTTAGGATGGAGAAAAAACTCCAGCAATGACAGCAGTTGACACTCCACGTAGAGATGGGCACCTGGAAGCTCCAGGCTTGTTTTCAAGGAAGGTCTGGGTTACCTAAAAACATCTGTCTGGTCTCCTCAGTGATAACCTGTGCTTATGAGTTTCTGAGGCTGAATTTCTTTTTAATGTGTTTTTATTGTGGTAAAAGTCACGATAGTATAAAACATACTATTTTAGCTATATTTAATTGTACAGTTCAGTAGCACTAAGTACATTTACACTGTTGTGAAATTCTCGCCCTTATTCATCTCTTGAGTTTTTCACTTTATGAAACCAAAACCCCCTCCCATCCCCGAACCCTGGCATCTACCAATGTACTTTCTGACTCTATGAATATGACTATTCTAGGACATCCATGGTGGCTCAAACGGGAAAGAATCTGCTTGCAGTGCAGGAGACCAGGGTTTGATCTCTGAGTTAGGAAGATCCCCTGGAAAAGGGAATGGCAACCCACTCCAGTACTCTTGCCTGGAGAATCCCATGGACAGAGGAGTCCAGCGGGCTATAGTCCATGGGGTCGCCCAGAGTTGGACACAAGTAAGAGATATTTAAGACCACAGGTGCTTCTGAGGGTGAATTATTTTTCAAAAATTGTATTATTTATCTTTGTCTGTGCTGGGTCTTCGTTGCTGGTGTGGGCTTTTTCTCGAGTTGCAGCAGGCCGGGGCTCCTCTCTAGTTGTGGTGCACAGGCTTCTTGTCCCACTGGCCTCTCTTGTTGTGAAGCATGGGCTCTGGGGCACGTGGGCTTCAGCGGCTGCAGCTCCCAGGCTCTGGAGCATGGGTTCAATTGTTGTGGTGCCTGGTTTTAGTTGCTCTGTGGCATGTGGGATCCTCCCCGACCAGAGATCAAACCCATGTCTCCTGCATAAGCAGGAGGTTCTTCCCCAGGGAATTCTTCACCAGATTCTTGAGGGTGAATTTTTATATTTTATTTTCTAATGTTCAGACTGAAGAAAATGCCGCAAGTCATAGCCAACTGGACTCTTCAAATATCTGAGCCTGAAAAGACTGACTCTGAGAAGGTGAGCACAATCCTGACCCTCCCCACTGCGTGGAGGTGACCAGATGTGCGTGGAGGATGCTCCCTCAGCTCCAGGTCATGAAAGGCCCCAAGCAAGACTAAGGAAGGGGCGTGAGGGGTGGCAAGAAAGAGTTCAGGCCCTAGACTCTCCTCCACAAAGGCCTCCTTCCCATAATTCAGGGAGAGTGTCACACAGAAAGAAAGCTGAGAGAAGAGGTAGTCTCTGTCAATGCCTGTTTTCCTCCTGGGAACATTTATTAAATTATTGTATTGACAGAGCTAATAACATTACGGATTTTAAATCTTCATTTCCCCGACATCCTTACCCACATGACGGAAGCCCTGTGATATGAACAAAGTCACCCTCTCAGGAGGGAGTTAGAGAAGGCAGCAGTTTTGGGGGGCGGGTAGCACAGTCACCCCCTCCAGGAACCTGACATGTCTGGAGCAAAGGCGTGTCAGTGAGGACACTTGCTTTATGTTTACTTTATACTTTCAAAAAGATACAGGAAAGATAATCTTCCCAACTATGTGTGTTACACTCTCAGTTGTGTCTGACTGTTTGCGACCCCATGGACTACAGAGCGCCAGGCTCTTCTGTCCATGGGATTCTCCAGGCAAGAATACTGGGGTAGGTTGCCATGCCCTCCTCCAGGGGATCTTCCCAAGCCAGGGATCGAACCTGGGTCTCAGGCAGATTTTTTACTATCAGAGCCACCTGGGAAGCCCATCACCCTTTTAAAATTGTATGTATTTGGTTGTGCTGGGTCTTAGTTGTGGCATATGGAATCTAGTTTCCTAACCAGGGATCCAACTTGGGTCCCCTGAATTGGGAGCATGGAGTCTTAGCCACTGGACCACCAAGGAAGTCCCATCATTACTCTTTTTTGAAAAGGAGGATGGTGATGCGCAAGAACTAGGGAAAGGCATGTTTGGAACAACAGCAGCCTCCCTTACCCTCCCCCAGCCTCCCCAAGCCCATGGTGCTGGCGTAGACAGTTCCTCCCCAGGCCTTTGGCACCAGAGAAACTAAGGCTAGAGAAGTTGATGGCCCTACCACCAAACAAAGAGAGGTAAAAAGTGGGCCACAAAGCAGCCTGACCCTCAAAACCTCAGCTGGAAGACCCTAACCCTAAAGCAGGACAGCTGGGAGTGAGGCGCCCAGCCTGCCCGCCACCCACATTGTCCACCCAGGCCCCTGCTCTGATGCTTCAGTGGCATCTCCCCAGCCTCAGCCCCTACTTGTTTGCATACTTACTCAAATTAAATGATCTCTAAGAACTATGGAGGTTTGACGTAAAATTGACCCCAAACCAAAGCATGTGAATTGATTTTTTTTTTTTAAGCCACTTTTCAATAAGCAAGAACAAACCTCTGCATGCGGAGGGGTCAGGGAGATATCAAATAACTTGAAAGGAAAATGAGGCTAAAGGATGATACCGAAAGAACTGATTTTAGGGGAAAAGAAAACTTCATTCATTTACAAAGCACCATGGCCTAGGCAAATACTGGAGCTTTAATGCGAAAAAAAAATTTTTAATTTAGATAAAATTTGCATCTATAAGTCCCACTTATAGTCATCTCAGGATGCGGCAGAGCAAAAGGTAAATATCCTCGTGTTTGTCATCTGTGTTCCTGGGATTTCTTCTTCTGTTTTTGCATTTTATTCTGTGTGCATTTCAAGAAAGGTTTTATTCCTTCTCATATACTGGGCAAAATATCAAGAACTCTGTTGATATGTGTATTTATAAGAATTTTATATAAAGAATCAAGTGCTCAGAGCAGAAGCAGGAAGAATGAGGGTATGTTTCTCTGTTTCCCTATTAAGCCGGCACACTTTCCAACAGACGGGGCAACAACAAACACATCTGAGCCGCTAAAAGGCCTTATAACTTGATTACTTTTTGTCAGATAGGCATTCCAAAGGATCACACTAAATAAAAACAAACAGGTAATATAGGTATGTGACATGTGTGTTAGTCGCTCAGTTGAATCCGACTCTTTGTGACCCCATGGACTATAGCCTGCCAGGCTCCTCTGTCCATGAAATTCTCCAGGCAAGAATACTGGAGTGTTCAGTCCCTCCTCCAGGGTATTTTCCTGACCCAGGGATCAAACCTGGATCATCAGCATTATAGGCAGATTCTTTACTGTCTGAGCCACCAGGGAAGCCCAGGTATGTGACATGTCTTGAAACAAACATGAGCAATAGAACGTGAGAATTGGGATGAATGTAAGAAGTAAGGAAGGGTGTTACTAGGATGATTCCTTCTGAGGATAATATTGAATATTTATTGAATATATTGAATATTTTAGTTTTAAAATTTTATTTCTATTTTTTTGAGATAAAATTCATATAACATAAAATTTTCCATCTTATCCAGGACAAATCAGTGGATTTTTAAAAAATATGTATATTTACAATGTTGCACAACCATCATCACTGTCTAATCCCAGAATACTTCTACCGTCCCCAAAGAAACCCCAAATCTGTTTACTGTGCGTGTGTGTGTACACTGAGTAGTCACTCAGTCATGTCCGACTTTTCGTTACCCTTTGGACTGTTGTCCACCAGGCTCCTTTGTGAGATTCTCCAGGCAAGAATACTGGAGTGGGTTGCCATGCCCTCCTTCAGGGGATCTTCCCAACCCAGGGATAGAGCCTATGTCTTCTGTGTCTCCTTCATTGCAGGCTGATTCTTTACCTGCTGAGCCATCAGGGAAGACAGTGACTTCTGATTTCTCCTCCTCTAACTCCCTGGCAGCCACTAACCTGCTTCCTGTTTCTGTGGTTCTGTCTGAGAATGACTCTTCAGAGAGAATTCCCAACAACATCCCCATTTGTCCCAGGGATGGTGACAGGTGCAGAGGAGGCAGGATGGTGGACTGTTTCTGAGCTCTGGGCCAGTGGGAGGGTCCTCTGTGCACTTAGAGATGGCTGAGGTCTCAGCGTATAGGAGCTCATCCCTGAGAACAGAAGTGTGCCCAGCCTCCTTTTCAGGACCTCACCCTCAAAACTGACTCCCTGGTCAGGCAGCCCCTCTGTTCCCACGACAAGGCAGGATCCAAGCAAGTGATGAAACCCCAGAACCTCGGCACTCAGTGTCCAAACATGAAAATGTCGTCTACCTCCTTCTGTTTCCAAAAGTGACTCCTGTCGTGGGAGCCACAGCCAGGTATCTGTGAAAGGGCGATATGCAACATTCCAGGCCGAATGACAAAAAGTAAATAAATCCTGCCTGCCCCAGGGTGAAGCACTCCTACAAGAAGAGGGCCTGTCTTCTGGAGCAGGGATGCAGGCCCTTGGCCTTGCAGCCAAGAGATCTCAGCTCTGCGTGCATTTGCCATACTTGTCATACTTAGCAGAGAAAAGCTATTCCCTGAGGATGTTGTTCCCACAGATTCCTCCATTGCCAAGGCCAGAAGCACACTCCTCTCATCTCAATCAAGGTGGCGTAAAGAGGGAAGCCAGCCATGTGTATCTGTCATTTGGACAATTAGCCCTTTTGATGGTAGATTCCTCTCTGAAAGACTGGCTCTTACAAGCACCTGATTGTCACCAGGAAATAATTTTCCTGCGTCTATCAAGGGCAGTAAGGGTGGACGTCCTTACAGCGTGGGATCTGGAGGCTCACAATGGAGTCCGTGTAAATACACAGCAGACACCCTGGTAGCCTCTGACCAAACAGAACACAAGTCTTTGAGAGGCAGAGGCCATACTAGAGACTCCATTGTGTACACAGAGAGCATGTCAGAGTGATGCCTCTCCCAAGCCTCTGCTTATTTTTCTAAAATCAAGAGAAAGGCTTCGTTAATTCCGTTACTGGAAGGGGTTAGAGAGCCTGACAAAAGGAAGTCAAAGCTAATGGACAAGCATCTCTCAAGAAAAGCTGATGAGTACAGAATCACAGAGCAGTGCACACTGCAAAGCCTCTGACCACTTTCTCGTGTGGGAAGGAAGAACAGAGATGGGAGGGCAGAGAGGCTCTACCCACTGGAAATCGGACTTACCTGCACCTCGACCTACAGATCAAATAACTGCACACACGTTGATCTCTCAGTCAACATGTTTACTTGGAAGCAGTGCAGTATCACGGCGTAGACACAGGTGGGAGCTGGGAGCAGAAGCCCCACCCCCAGTGCCATCACCTCCCTGGCCTGGCGCATCGCTGATATCAAGCAACACAACTCCTCTAGGACCACAGGTATGTACAGGGCTTTCCACATGATGGGCACTTACTAATGTCTTGTTAGTACCTGAACACATAAACAAGCACAATTCTTGGTCACTGAGAGACGTACAACCCAACTGGAGAAGGGGGCACAAGGGAAACCAAATAGGATGTAATGCAATTACTCCAAACCATGAAAATGTGAGTAATAAAGCAGGCAGTATTATCATTCTAACTGACATATATTAACATGACAGGTTTTAAAATTTTAGATGTAACTAAGAGGCTAAAAATGACTTGTAATTTTTGTGAAATGTGACCATGAAATCACAGGTATGAACAGGTTGCCTCAATCCCCAGCCCACAGCAAAATCAGTGAATCCTCATTCCGGGAAAACAAAACATTTCAGTTTGAGCTTTCCCTGACTTCTGTGACCTGATATTTAGTGACTGTGTAACCCTGGGGGAGAAATATAGATTTATGCAACTGTGTGTCTAACATAAACAGAGGTCCATAGACCAGAAGCCAATACTGAGCACTGTTGTGAGTTAGTATCAAGGTACAAGGGGTACGGCATGTTAGCAAATCTCTGAGAACAATTTCCTACCACAAGCATCCCAGTGCCTCCTCGGCTCTCTGCCTGCAACACATGGTAACTGTCAAGTGAACAAAGGTGGATTCATATTCCCAGGATTCCAAAACTCAGGGAAGGCGTCGAGGAGGAGGCAAAACTGGCCTCTGTAAGGGAATGCAAGAAACCAATATAATGGTCCAGGCATGGCATGATGATAGCCTTAAAGGGGGACAGTTGATGTGGAGAGAAAGCATCAGGTGCAGATAACATTACAAGGGGAAATTTAGCAGAATTCGGTGATGGGTTGTATGTAGAAGAAACACAAAAATGATGCCGAAGTTTCAAACCTGTGTGGAATTATCACTTGACATCCTTGAATTTTAATTTTCTCATCTATAAAGTGGAAATTAAAACCCTCTGTCTGGGGACTTCTCTGGTGGTCCAGGGGTTAGGAGTCCACCTGCCAATGCAGGAGATACAGGTTCAATCCCAGGTCCAGAGAAGTCCCACACGCCGCAGAGCCACTGAGCCTGTGCACCACAACTACTGAGTCTGTGCTCTTCAGAGTCTGCAGGCAGCAGCTACTGAAGCGCTCATGCCCTGGAGCCTGTGCTCTGCAAGAGCAACTACTGCAATGAGAAGCCCACTTGCTGAAATGCAGAGCAGCCCGCAAATAAAGTCCGTACACCGTACCAAGACCCAGAACAGCCAAGAAACAAACAATAAAAAATTATAGTATTTAAGAGAAAAAAAGAAGTGATTTTAAAAACAAGCACACACACCTGTCCCTATTTACCTCCTAACTTTGCCTCAAGGGAAAGATAGTTGATCGTTAGAACTGACTCATGGAAAAGACCCTGATGCTGGGAAAGATTGAAGGCAGGAGGAGAAGGGGACGACAGAGGATGAGATGGTTGGATGGCATCACTGACTTAATGGGCATGAGTTTGAGCAAGCTCCAGGAGTTGGTGATGGACAGGGAAGCCTGGTGTGCTGTGGTCCACAGGGTTGCAAAGAGTTGAACATGACTGAGCAACTGACCTGAACTGACAAAGTGCTCAGGAAAAGACAAAAAGAACTCTTGACCATGCAAGAAGCCCCTAGCTGGATTCTTCATTTTGTGTGAGGCGAAGTTTCCCTAAGGCCCAGTGGGATACTTTTGAGGGCTGCCCTTGCTTCCCTGGTGGCTCAGAGGTTAAAGCGTCTGCCTGCAATGCGGGAGACCCGGGTTCGATCCCTGGGTCGGGAAGATCCTCTGGAGAAGGAAATGGCAATCCACTCCTGTATTCTTGCCTGGAGAATCCCATGGACGGAGAAGCCTAGTAGGTTACAGTCCACGGGGTCGCAAAGAGTCGGACACGACTGAGCAACTTCACCTTCACCTCCAGTGGCTCAGCGATCAAGAATCTGCCTGCAATGCAGGAGCCACAGGAGACATGGATTTGACTCCTGGCTCTGGAAGACCCCTTGGAGGAGAGAGAATGGCAACCCATTCCAGTATTCCTGCCTGGAGAAACCCACCCACAGAAGAGCCTGGAGGGCTACAGTCCATAGGGTTGCAAAGACTCGGACACAACTGAAATGACTGAGAGTGCACACATGGGATACTTTGGGAAGACAGTCAATATAAAGTGGAGTGAATAATACACAGAAGAAGAACAAGAACTTAAGTGGTCATTTCCTTAATCCTCCAGCACCACAAACCAGACTCAATTCCCAGTGATAAAGCTCCACACCTTCCCTGATGGCCTAACACAACATTTATTCACTGATTATAAGGAATATTCTTCACACTCAACCAAACTCTCATAATGCCCCTTAAACCTATTTCTCATCTTAGCCCAGTGAGCATGGAGCAAAACCAATCATCTTCGACATTTTAAACCTGGTAATAACATCTAACTTCCTCTGGCTCAGAGTTGGAAAATCACAGAACTTTATCTTCAGTTTTAAAGTCCTTAGAACTGGCTTGTGGACACAGAGGAGGAAGGAGAGGGCGGGCCGCATTGAGAATATGACTAACATATATACACCACCATGTGTAAAATAGATAGCAAGTGGGAGGCTGCTGTATAGCAGAGGGAGCTTGGCTCTGTGCTCTGTGATGACCTAGTGGGGTGGGATGTGGTTTGGGAGGCTCAAGAAGAAGGGGATATAGGTATACATAGAGCTGATTCACTTCGTTGTACAGCAGAAACTAACACAATACTGTAATTATATTCCAATAAACAAAAATACTGGCTCAATCGAAAAGCACAGCTTGGATAAAGCACAGCGAATCTTAAAGACTCTGCTGCTGCTGCTGCTGCTGCTAAGTCGCTTCAGTCGTGTCCGACTCTGTGCCACCCCATAGACGGCAGCCCACCAGGCTCCCCCGTCCCTGGGATTCTCCAGGCAAGAACACTGGAGTGGGTTGCCATTTCCTTCTCCAATGCATGAAAGTGAAAAGTGAAAGTGAATTCATTGAGTCGTGTCCAACTCTCAGTGACCCCATGGACTGCAGCCCACCAGGCTCCTCCATCCATGGGATTTTCCAGGCAAGAGTACTGGAGTGGGGTGCCATTTCCTTCTCCAATGCATGAAAGTGAAAAGTGAAAGTGAATTCATTGAGTCGTGTCCAACTCTCAGTGACCCCATGGACTGCAGCCCACCAGGCTCCTCCGTCCATGGGATTTTCCAGGCAAGAGTACTGGAGTGGGGTGCCATTGCCTTCTCCACTTAAAGCCTCAGAGACCATGAAACTCTATTTCCCACATCCGTGCTGTGACACTGAGTGATGAGTCAGAACCTACAAGTGAAATCACAAAATGAATGGGTTCTCCATGCCTTCAGTGTCTTTTAAGAACTTTTTTTTAGGAACCCCCAGGAGACCGTGTGACCCCATGGCCAGAGTGTGATGATGCTGGGCCACACCTACAGCCAGTCACTAAATGCTCCCTCTAGCTCCCTGTTCCCTTTCATGCCGCTGCACACAGCAAGGGAAATGCCCATAACTATGTGATGTTCCACATGCCTTCAAGCCTTTCACACAAGACTTTGAGAGCCCTTTTCCCCTTTGAATTCTTAACCCGAGACTGTTAATTTAGATGAAAACTCGAACAGGGAATGATGACAGAGAACAGAGACAGCATTGTGCTCCCACACAACCTCATCCTGCTTGCACTATTAGTATTTAAAGGAGAGTTTGGTCCTGAGATCCAGCTACCTAACAGCCCCCAGTTCTGCAGAGCTCAGCTAGTAAGAACCATTCAGCAAATCGGCCATTTTTTTTTTTCAGAGTTTGTCATGGTGGACCACTGAATGATCAGTGTGGTTTGGTTTGAAGAATGTAAGAGAGCCCTCCCATCCCAAACTTGTATTCTTGCCCCCAGTCATCCCTGTACACCCTGGAGGTCACAATAAAATGCAACATCTGGTTGAGGGTGGGAGAGTCCCTTTGAGCCAGCATCTCTCTCCCACCAAACCTACTCAGCAGATCCTGAGGAGGGCAAGGAAGAAGCGAGCTCTGGGTGGGAATGGAACTGGAGAAGGCAAGACCCCAGGACACAGCCCTGTGCACCACTGGACACTGAAAGGGTGGCCAAATAAGAACACCTGAAACAGCTCCTGAAAAGCCAAGAGCAGTCACTTCTAAAGAGAAGCCCATGTAAGGAAAGCTCTTCCAGGATGGAATAAATCAGGAGCAGGAAGCACGCTGCCATGTTGCAGTCTACCCAGCAGCATCTGGGATATCTCCGGGGAAATAGTAATTGCAGGTCTTTACGGGTCTGCTTATTTCTACAGTCTGGTCCGCAGAGACAGTAAACGTTGACTGTGTCTGAAGACAGGAGGCACCTGATCAATCATCATTTGCTATTTCTGACCCTGTGCTCTGGCTGGCGGGGCAGGGCTATGCGCTCTGAGGAGAAGGAATATGGGGGGAGGGGGGGCGGGCACAGCACAGCCACGTTAACTATGACCTTGTGCTCTTGGCTCAAGTGTGGCTAGAGAAGCAAGTTTTAGACAGCAGTATGTTGCACTTGAAAGCGTCCACTTTGCGGGGAAGAGAAAGAATCATCACTCTTGCCCTTAATTTATTTTTTCCTTTTTTTTTGTTTACATCTTAGCACAAGCAATTGTATTTATTTGTTTGGTATTCATTCACTCATTCACTCAGTCATATTCTATCTTATTTCAGAAAAGATTTTGTACAGGGTGCACAATTGTCATCTAACGTGCCTTTAACCTCCAGGACCCTGAAGGAATGCAAGTTGATGGGCAGAACGTGGGGCCCTTAGGGTGGAGGAGCTACCTGGAAGCAGTGGGGGTGGGGCAAGTGGGGTAAAGCTGAACTGAAAAGAGGCTCCACAGCCAACTTACATGTTTCATGCGTCATGCGCAAAGGGCTTGATAACTTCCTGTGGGCACTGCAAAAATAACCTGTAAGAACTAACACTGAGCATCTTTAAAGCAGGGCCACAGAGGCAAAGGAAATTACCTCCTTTGTCTACGTGGATCTGTTTCAGAGGTGCAATACTGTTGGCAGTACTGATGTCATGCCCCTAATGTTTTACCTGAGCAAAAACCTTAATGTATAAGGAACACTGTGGGACTTCCCTGGTGGTCTGGTGGTAAAGAATCCGCTGGCCAATACAAGGGAGATGGGTTTGATCCCTGGTCAGGGAAGATTCCACATGTCGTGGGGTAACTAACCCCATGCACCACGGCTACTGAGTCTGTGCTCTGGAGCCTGTGAGCTGCAACTACTGAGTCCAAGTGCCCTAGAGCCTGTGCTCCAGAACAAGAGAAGCCACCACAATGAGGAGCCTGCACACTACAGTGAAGAATAGGCCCCACTCACCACAGCTAGAGAAAACCCATGAGCAACAACAAAGACCTAGAGCAGCCATAAATAAATTTAAAAAAAATTTTAAAGAAGGAGCACCGTGCAAATGGCTTGCCAAGGTCTGCCATTCTCCACAGTCTTCACAGCAAGGTCTGAATTAGTATAGTGTTTCGCCACAGTGAACTCCAAAAACTGCTGGCACTCAAATTTTGTTCTTTATAACGTCCTTTTGGAAAGAAGACCATGCCCTGGAGTCTGTGACCTGTGCCCCCATGGGAGGCGACCTATGTGTATCTTGAGGTCTGGGTTTTGCTGAAAAAGCCTTGTGGATGCCTCATCTAAAGACGCACAGTTGAGGTGGGCCTTTTCCTATCTTTCTGAGTCCTGCAGACAGGACTTAATCCTAAGCTTTCAAAATGCTGTCTGCTGCTCACATTTAAAAGGGCGAGGTGGTGGTGGTGGTGGGGGTCGTCCCTGGTGGCTCAGTGGTAAAGAATCTGCCTGCCAATGCAGGAGACATGGGTCAGTCCCTGGTCCAGGAAGATCCCACGTGCTGAGGAGCAACTAAGCCTGAGAACCACAACTGTTGAGCCTGTGTTCCAGAGCCCAGGAGCTGAAACTCCTGAAGCTCGCACACCCTAGAACTGGTGTTCTGCACCAAGAGAAGCCACCTCATTGAGAAGCCCGGGCACCACAACCAGAGCGTAGCTCCTGCTCACCACAACAAAAGAAAAGCCAGTGCAACAGCAAAGACCCAGCACAGCCAATCAATCAATCAATACATGTAAGGAGAAAAAGGAAAAGGGAAGCAACTCCAGCTCTGTGCTGGGAGGAGGAAATGCCCTGGTGACCAGCCTCTGCCCTGGAGGAGGTCTCAGCATAGAAGAAGAAAGAGAGGCAGAAAGCAGTCCTGGCAGAGACAGGAGGGAAGTGCAAGCACACTGCCTGGGGATGAGGGGTGGAGGGGATGAGCAGTTCATGTGACCAAGGATGGGCGGAAACTCTACAGTAGAGGGAAGAGGTACAAAGGCTCCAGGACACAAAAACATCCCTTAGTGAACACTGAGGCTTCAGTGTGGCTGCAGCGCACGTGGTAGCATTTGGGGATAGGAGTGAAGGCAGGAGTCTGACCGATATATTGGGATTGGATTGTGCAGAGCCTAGCGTGACTTGCTCAAACGTTTCACATAGTCCAGTGTAATTATGATGCTGGAGAAGACTCTTCCTTGAGAGTCCCTTGGACAGCAAAGAGATCAAACCAGTCAATCCTTAAGGAAATAAAGCCTGAATATTGACTGGAAGAACTGATGCTGAAACTCCAATACAACAACAACAAAGTGTAAGTAAGTTCAACGATCACACTTGGAGTTTAGGAATATAATTCTGCTGTTGGAATTTAGAAATATAATTCTGCTGTTGGAGGACACATTAAAGAAGGGGCAGAAACAGAAGGATGCACTGACCAGGAGAGAAAGCAGGAACCTGTGGGAAAGTCCTGGGAAGAACGCTGGGGGCTGGGAGGGTGAGAAGGAGGAAGGACGGGGTCAACTTTGCACATTGGAGTGGAAATGGTGGGATCGTTGGAAAAAGTGGCATTTGACTCAAAGCATTTGAATTTTGTTGATTTCCACTTTTAATAGGCTCTTTTCAGAATCCATCACTTATAAGCTCACATTCATTCCCTGAACACACAAGAACTAAATACCAGCTCCTGTGCTGGGAAGAGGGAAGGCAGCAGCTGCCAAGATGGCCAAGGCGATGATCTTCTCAAATTCTCACAAGGAATTTGCTGTGGACGGGGAAGTTGGACCGATGATGGCAACACAACTAACTGGATAGGTGTATACACAAGGAGCAAAGACAGGAAAAAAATGCTTCTCTTGTTTCAGTACTTTCCGCGTTTGTGGGAATTCTTTTCCTGCAAAACTGATGGGCTGGGGCCCCTGTCACTGACCACTGGTCTAGCGGTCAGGACTCCGTGCTCTCGTACCATGACCTGGCCTCAATCTCTGGCCAGGAACAAAGCTCTACTTCAAGCCACTGCAGGCCAAGGCCACCCCAGCTCATTCCTATTGTAAGGGTAACACCTAAAAATTGCCATTTTTTTGTCACCAGGTTATGTTTTTCGAAAAGTCTGTCATACTAAGTGCAAAACGTTAAAGTCACAAACCAAGTTACCCTCTCACATCTCATCCTTTCTGTAGGATCTCTGACACCCCACCCCCAACCCCTGCCTCCTCAACTCCGCCCTGCGTCACCTCTGGGCTTTGTTCTTGAAGGTGGCCACTCACACGGCTGGAAGGTGGATTCATGGCCAAGTGTGGCAGAGAGAACGCGAAGACTAAGTTGTCCATATGAGGCGGTCCCTCAGGTTGCCCCATGAGCCTCCAGGTGTGCAGCAGAGACCACAGTGGCCCCAGGGGAAACAGCCGGAGGGGTGCTGTGAAGCTCGGGCCACACACAGGATGAGGCTGCAGAGTGGGACAAGTCTTCACGTCCCCACTGAGTCCCTCCATGACTAGGAAACCTTGGTTTCTGCCTCATTTGTAAAATGCTCTGTAGGTCTATTGAGAGGGTCTGGTGGGCTGACGAAATGCTGCGCGTGCAGTAGTTGGTAAGACATACACTGATATGCTGCTGATCCTAACTACACCATCACAGGCAGCAAGAGCTGCCGGCAGAGCCAGCAGCAGCTAAGACTGGAGCCAGAGTTGACCCGCTTGACCCCAGGCATGTGACTCTCTGTGCCTGTTGCTCATCAGTAAACTAGATTCTTTAAATTAGCTAATGCATGTAAGTGTATGATGTATGTAAATGAGCTAACATGTGTGTTAGGTACTGAAACTTTGAGTCCCCCAGAATTCATACATTGAAACCTAACCCCCAGTGTGATGGTGTTTGGAGGTGCAGCCTTTGTGAGGTGTTTAGGTCATGAGGGTGGCGGCCTCATAAATGGGATTAGTGCCCTTACAAAAGAGGCTCCAGAGAGCTCCCTCAGGCTTTCCAGCATGTGGGGACACAGCGAGGAGATGGTCATCTACGCACCTGGAAGCAGGCTCTCACCAGACACCAGATCTGCCAGCATCTTCATCAGCGAACTGTGAGAAGCAATGTTATTTAAGCCATCCAGGCTATGGCATTCTGTTATGGCAGCCCCAATGGACTAAGACAGCATGTAAACGTACCATGTATACAAATGAGTTAGTGTATGTACAATGCACGTAAATGAGTTAGTACATGTAAGTATACTGTGTGTATCACGTATGTAAATGGGCTAATGTATGCAAAACACTGAGAACAGTTCTCAGCAGTCAGCACTATGTAAGGATTAGCTAAATTATTATTACATTGGAGAGGAGAATGCTACTCCCTTTTTAGCTGGGATTCAAAAACTGAAGCTGAGTCAGAATCCCAGAGAATGGTTCAAGTAGTTCTCCCCACAGTGCACATACCCGCCCCTTAGTTATCGGTATGAAGGCATTTCACTCGGTTTGCCTGTGCACATGACCCTGCCTTCCCCATTCCGGGTCTGCTCTTCTCCCCCGAAGGGGAGCGTTCCACACGCCACATGGCTTCTTTCTGTATCTGCAGCCGCTCAGGCTGTTCCCCACATGTCCAACCTCCGCCTCTACCACCCCCGCACTGTCAGCCTGTGCCTACATCATTGCTGGTTCATTATTAACAGGCCAAGATCAGGCTGGAAATAGCTCTGTGCTTTTGGGTTTCAGCACTGCCTCCTGTCTTCCTGATGCCCCTCACGATAAACAGCTGCCATGAGCTAGAACAATTCTTAGCACTGGGCACTGGGTACCAGCCTCTGGGGGCAGCACTTGCCCCCCCTGACCAAGGTGCTTTGGTTTCCCCTAAAGGGACTGGGGCCACCATACATCACATCTGTGCAGGCTGCTATGAACCAGACTTCCCATGGGATCAGAAGGTACAGCCAGATCATTCCTGAACTAGGCTTCCCTTGGGGGCTGTGATTCTGAAGGTGAGACCCTGAAGTCCAGAATCTGTCCTCTCCAGAGCACAGAGGAGTCTGGGGGAGGCCGCCTGGGTGGAGACCTGGCCTGTCTGTCATCACCGTCTAAAGAAAACTCTGAAGGGATGGGGAGTGCGTGGTGGTGAGAGGGAGCTGGCAGCTGGAGGGAAGGATGGCTCCAGGGCAGATGCACCTGACAGCGGGCATAACACCTGACATTCCCAGGCAGACCTCCTCGGGAGGGGTGGGGCTGACAGCTCGTCAGGTCTGAGCTTCTCTGTTCCCAGAAACTTATGAGGTCCCTGAGAACCTCCATGAAGTCAAGTGAGATGCTTAAAACCTCTGTGCTTTCCGAAAGCAATCCAAAATCCAAATTCCCTCTTTGTTCTTCTAATAGAATTAGGGACAGAATATAATAAGAGGATTAATATCCAGTGATTTGTTTTAAAACAAATATCATGGCAGAATTAAAATGAAATAATAGCATAAGCTACATTTTTATTTCATAGGAAAGAAATAAAATAGTGAGTCGCCAGGCCCAGCATCACATATGTAGTGCAACAAGTCTCTCCTCCCTTAGCAGAAGGAAAGCTCTTTAAAGGCAAGATCTGCATCTTGGGGGTATCTGAGTCTCCTTCCAAGAGGGGAGATGCAAGGGGAGATGCTCAATGAATTGAAGTAATGGGTGTCTGTGTCTTGAAATGAATAAACACCAAAAAAAAAAAAAAGAGGAAAAGGATGAATAAGATACAACCCATTTCTTCCACATTCACGGTATGTGTGGGGCCACATGAACAGTGCATGGAGATGCGACAAAGGGGAGGGGCTGCAGTTGGCAGGTAATGCAGGAGGCAGCTGGGCCTGGAGGGAAAAACGGCTTTTTCCAGGCCAACAAATGATGGGGAGACAGGCATCCCCGGCAGAGAGGAGGGCAGGTGAACAGACAGGGAGGCACCGCAAAGGGGCCTGGCATGTCGGTAACATATTAATATAATGTGGCATGAAACATGCAGCCAAATTGTTGAAAATATTAATTGAAAAGAACAGACTTACTCAAGAGCAAATCAAAAACCCTCATTACTTGCTGTCCATTTGGTATTAAAAGCAGATTTCCTTAAATTTCAATTTAAGTACTAAGAGCCAGCATACACAAAGGCTTTAAGAAAACACAGATGCGTAGTAGATCCCAGTATGTGAAGCAGAATGATGAGTTGTTTCTCTTATATAATCTGACAAGAATTCTGCCTCGACTCCTGTCAAAGATTTGAGAGCATTCTGTGTAACACGGCATCATCGCCTAGACACAAAATGCATCAACTAACCCTCTCCCCTTATCACCTCTTCCTGAGCCTGGGTAAGTGAGACCCTGGAACTGAGGTCTTTTGAGTGACAATGTCAGGCATTTTGCCTTGCAAATAAATGTGCCCTTCACAAGTTATTATGTTGCTGTGCATGTAAATGGTGACTGAAATCATTCAACCTGAATGTTCTGAGAGGGCAGGCAGGACAGTGACATGGTGGGCACCCTGTCCCTGCAGCTCTCTGCCCTCTGATCCTCAGCGAGTGAATGTTTATCCAGCACCTATGTGTGCAGGGAGCGCCAGGCATGGGCACGGTCAGATGAAGTTCCTGCCTTCAGAGATTCTGAAGAGGGGAAGTGGGCCAAACCCAACACAGCAAAATAAACACTGAATTGGGGGCCCGCAGGGCTGCTGTGAGGACAGCGTGAGGCTTGGGGGCCCAAGGGAAACTTCTAGGAGAGAATAGCACCCAAAATCAATCCCAAACAAGAAAGATGAAGAGTCAAGGAGGAAGACGCAGGAGCATGGCTGAAGCCCTGGAAGCAAGAGGAAGGTTCCTCCTCATAGCGCTGAAAACTGTTCTCTTGGGTTCAAGGGGCCAGTGGGGGGAAGGTGGGGCCGGAGAGCAGGAGTAGTCTCTGGCAGCCCCCAGCTGAATATTTTGGATTTTCAGTTGAGGGCAAGGGTCAACTCGAAAGGGAAGCCACGTGATCAGCTGGACAGGAGTGGGGTGAAGAATTTGGACAGCTGCTGGCACAATCCAGGCTCAGTCCCCCTGCTGGTCTGGGAACCACTTTTGTTCTTCACAAGAGGAGTCTAACAAGTTGCAGGTGGTCACCTGCTGGCCCTGCATCTAGGTGCTTGGTCATCCACCTTTTCTCTAAGCTCTCTTGCATAGGCATGCTACTCTTCCTTAGAAACTGCTAAATGAGTGATCCACAAAATGAATTCCCAAAGAAACCCTTGTTTCAATAGCTCAGTAAATACTGATTAGGTTGCATTTGAATTTGAGGCACATCATCCCCTGTATTAGTCTTTTTTCCTAAAGGCTCACTAAACCTTCCTGCGAATCCTGAGGATAGCTTTCCTTTGTTCAGGCTTTCTGGCAGCAGCATCTTCTCCTACTTGGACATGTTCCTCCTCACTCTAACCCTGATGTTCCAATGGGAACAGACACTTATTTACATCCCACACCCAATCGGGGCCAACCCCAGCCCTTCTCTGGAATTTTCAGGGCAAGAGAGGAGTCTGTGGGGTCTGCTGGTGGAAGCTGTAAGATAGACTTCAGAGCTGTCAGCAGGTATGTGAGGGCAAAAGCTGGTCTGAACTGAAGACTGAAGCCAAAATGTGGAGAAAGCACAGCTAAGAGGCAGAGAGAGAAAGAGAGTCCTGGAGCCTCAGTGAACCCTGCCCCAGGCCTCCCTGACTTTCCCTGCTCTGGGTCCACCGACACCAACATCCCTCCAGTCATTTCCCTCTTCTGACGGTTTGAAACTAAAAAGTTTCAGTTTTTAGTCAGAAACTAAAAGTTTCTGACAGTTGCTTGAAACTAAAAAGACTTCTAATTAAGACAAATCCCTCTCATTTCACCTTTAGGCCCCTCCACTCATCCCCACTCCAGACTGTACCACCTTCGAGTACACTTATTTTTCAAGATAACTTCAGAATCACACTGACCACTGATACCAGTCTCATATCTTAATAGGAGCATCTCACAGGAAACCAGGCAACACGGGAAGTTTGAAAGGTAGGAAGCGTCTGCCTCGGTGATAAAAGAAGAAGGAGAATGTAGAGGGGGTGGGGGAGCATAACTCAAGGGTAGGCAGCTTGCTATACAACCTTTTAAAAAGCCCCTTGCTTCAGCCCACCTCTAAGAGGACAAGTACAACTTCCTTATCACACATGTTCAGGGGAATTCTATCTCTCAGTACAGGACATGTGAGTTCTGTTAAGAGAGTCTGCCAGAACGCAGATGCTCTGGAGGCCACTGTGATTCATTCACACGAACTAATTGCAGGGGAATTGCGGGTCGTATATCATTATCAAAGTGTTAGAAACGAAACAGAAGTATTGATACATCGTCTCTTGCCTGCTGCACTATCAGCTGTCATCACAATGTAATCTGAATACTTTAGGAATATGATGGTGTGCTCAGTAAAAAAGGAAAGAGGGAGAAAACTCACCAGGAGGCCAATTATCTTGCACAAATTTCAGCTTTATCTGCCGTGATAAGCCAGAGTGATGACAATAAGAATAGGTATTTTTAGTTTGAGTTGTCTACCTCAAGAATGATTTTTAACTCTTTTGAATAGCAATTTTTCGAACTCTTAAGGACAGAGAGCATTCTGAACTCATCTGTGTATTCCCAAAGTTACTAGCACATAGCAAGTACATCACACATGTCTTCTGAGCCAATCAATGGACAGACACATGCATGGATGGATGACGGATAAACGAATGAGGGATGGGGCAGGCAAAAGCAGGAAAAATAAACACAAAGTGACTATTAGACTCTTTACTTTAATGTCATTCAATTCAGGGAGTTCTATCTGCCTGGCATATGGCTAAACATTTGCGGGGATATGAAAGCAGTATAAACCAAGACCCCCACACTCACAGACTAAACACTCAGTGGAGGAGATAAATTATACCCATAAAACAATGAGAAAAATATAAAGCAGTAAATGGTTGATGTGCAGAGTCTTTGCTTAGGGGTAGGACAAGGTGCAAAACACCAGATGTGGGGAATGGATATGGGATGTTGACAAAAGGAGGCGCTTAGCCAGATTAGGAAGAGGGGGTAGGTGTGGACAGGGGGATAGAGTGATCCATCATGAGAGAAAATTAAGAGCAGAAACCAGCATGGAGGGCAGGCAAAAGGGGTTTGGGGAGCGCTGCTTCTCCTAGCACTGTCTCCATAGACCACAGCTCAATAGATCCTCACAACATACCTCCTGAAGCAAGAGTTGACATTCAAACATCCCTAGTGTCACTGAGCTGGTGTTCCAGACAGAGAATTTTAATGGGACTGAATTGCCCACGTGGTTGAATATAGTCTAGGATGGGATCCACTGTTGGGTCAGCTCCAGGTCCCACCCAGCTCTGATTCAAGGTTGCCACTATTCTGGGCTAGAGTACAAGGGCCTTTTCTCTCATGGAATTTAGGACATCTGGGGGGTTTGTTTTGGCCTTTAACAAATCATTTTGAATATTTGTTTACTTTCTTTTTTTAAGCACAGTATTTTAAAAAATATTTGTGCAGCTGCATGAGGTCTTAGTTGCGATGCGCAGGCCCAGTTGCACATGGGATCTTAGTTCCCTAACCAGGGATCGAACCTGTATCCCTTGCATTTCACTTAACCACTGGACCACCAGGGACGTCCCTGGAGGTTAATTTACACTTACTCCTACATGGAAACAGGAGCCACACAGGCAACTCATATCATTAGAGTTTTTAATACAGGTGATAAAACACCACAGGGACAGTAACAGAGCTCTTCAAGATGATGAGGGGAGAGAGCAGTGGGATGCTGGCAGCGGAGGAGGGAGGCCTGACCCCGGCCTCACCTGTGTTCACCACCCTGCAAATGCAGCTGCAACACGAGAGCCAGGGACATTGGCTTCCTGAGCCCTTCCAGAAGCCAAATGCTTGCATGTGAAGGGTGCAGAGAGATGGCATCATGACAAGTCCCAGAAATGGGGTTCCTGTATATCCCAGCTCCACCGCGACTAGGCAACATGACCTTGAGCAGCCTTCTCACACCTGTTTCAGCTTCTCTAGATGTAAAATGGGGGTTATTATATCAGGTTCTTCCAACAGACTTGTAATGAGGATTTAACAAGTTAATACATATGAAACTCTCAGAACAGTGTTCCAGTGGCACGAAGAAACGGCCAATATATGTCGCAAGAACAAGAAATGAATACTGAAAACAAAGCTGGAGAGTGTTCCCATCCAATTTGAAAAGCTGTGACACCTCTGGGACATCTCTTACCTTCTCTGAACCTCATCTATCAGCAGGGCCTGACGCTGCCCCCTCCCCGACACTGCCCACTCCCAAGAGCTGTATGAAAGATCAAGGGAGATGGATGAAAGGAGGTGTGAGCCGTAAGTCTCACACAGATCATCAATGCATAACTGAGACCCAGGTCATGAGTCCCATCATCCTTTCATTCACCTCCTGTGATAGCTAATTCTGTATGTCAATTTGGCTGAACCACAATACCCAGATATTTTTGTAGTCAAGTGTTGTCTTAGACGTTTCTCGGAAGGTAGTTTTAGATGAGATTGACATTTAAGTCATCAGGCTTGGAGTAAAGCAGATTACCCTCCATAACATGAATGGGCCTCATCCAAACAGTTGAAGGTCTTAATAGAAAAACACTGACCTCCATGGAAGAAAACAGAATTCTGCTAACAGACTCCTCCCTGGGTTTCCAACCTACCAGCCTTCCCATACATTTTGGACTTGCCAGCCTCCATGATTGTGTGTATTCCCCTACCCCTTTTTCTGCACACACACACAAACACTCACACACACCTCCTGTTAGTTCTTCTTCTCTAGAGAACCCTGACTGATACACTTACGATTTACTGAGCACATGTGTAGGATTCAAAGGGCGGCAAGAGAGACAAGGCCCTGCCCTCAAGAAGCTTACAGCCAATAGTGAGAACCATTCAACATGGAATTAAGGAGATCAGCTATCTATAGGGTAACGAATGCAATGAAAAGAAACTTGGGGTGCTATGAAAGCACCCTAATGGGGCACCTAAGCAGGGAAATCTTCCTCAAGGAAATGGCATTCCTGCTTGGAAGGAACCAGCCAAGCAGAAGTTGAGCAGAGAAACAGCAGGACCTCCAGACAAGAGCAAGTGTTCCAGGCTGGATGCCATTCTTGCCCACGCTTTGGCCACTTGTACTGGGAACCAGAGTGGATAGCCTGATTTCAGCACAGTGTAGCTGGTGGTAGCCTGAATGGTGCTTTTTTAGTCCTGGAGTCCTTTGGGGCCCCTGCAGGGTGCTAATTTTTACCACATTCTATAGAATGGGGGACAGAGCAGCTGAAGGTAGACCAACAATCCCTGTTCTCTGCCTTCCCCATTTCCTATGATTTTTAGCTTTCCACTGCTTTATATGGGACTTCCCTGGTGGCTCAGTGGTAAATAACCTGCCAGCCAATGAAGGACACTCGGGTTCGACCCCTGGGTCAGGAAGATCCCCTGGAGAAGGACGGCAATGCACTCCAGTATTCTTTCCTGGAGAATTCCATGGACAGAGCAGCCTGGCTCTGTCCATAGGATTGAGAGTCAGACAGGACTTACTGACAAACAAAAACAGCTGCTTTACATGACAACACAGTGCAGGCAGTATTTTACTGATCGGGTTTCCAAAACTGTACCCTTCACTGAAAACCTTCTGATACAAATATAGTGAAATGTTTTTCTCAAAATAGTTGAATCACGGAATAGATCAAGTTCACAATGACAGGGTTAACTGTCCCTCAGCTCGTTCATGGGGTAAGACATTCCCAAAGGACCTTTGTTCTTCTTCCCAAATTCAAGGGGTAGGTATGGGGTAGGGCAGTGGCCAAGCTGCTGAAGGAAAAACCCCCAAAAGATTCCAGAAAGAGAATGGCCACCCGCTCCAGTAATCTTGCCTGGAGAATCCCATGGACAGAGGAGCCGAGCGGGCTACAGTCCGTGGCGTCACAAAGAGTAGGAAATGACTGAGCGGCTACCACTTTCACTTTCAACCTCTCTGGACTTACTGTTTGAGGGTCAGAAAGAGCCAGAGGCAGATAATTTAATGATGATGGTTGTAGGTTAGGAATTTGCGAACTGGTTCCACACTGCCTGGTCCCATGCTCCCCCCACATGCCACAGCACACATGAGCTTCCAGAGAGCCATGCATGGCCCCTAGCAGCTCCTCCACCAGTACCCACTAAACCAAACTCACTACATGGTCTCAGTCCTCTGCCTTTTGCCCAAGCTGGCCTGAGCTGCTCCAGCCCAACAGCGATGCTGTAAGTTGTCAGACACAGACAAGGGTCATAAACACAGTATAGGTGGTGCTGCTCTGGGGGTGGGCAGGGGACCAGGGATTAAGCTGGGCTATCTGGGAACAGCGATGGAGCAGGCAAGAGCGCTCTTACCCTTGGCAGGCATACTGTTGTGAGTTCACACTCCTGAACGTGCAGAACTGAACCTACAAACCTAAGAAGCTAGCACTGGAAACAAAATGATTTTATCATCGGTGGTTTCAGTAAGAACAAAACCTCTGATTAGCTACAGCTGGGACACTGCTCCACTAATGAATCCACCAGATATTCATTGTTGGTGGTAAAGAGATCTCAACTAAGCTGCACATGGACAAAATTTTTATATGAATAGTTGGCTGTAGTGTGGAACACACAGGCAAGACCAAGGGAACAGGAAAAGAAACTTGGAAGGAATTTTTCCCCTGCCATGGTTATACTTTTGTTTCATCTAGAAAGTTATATATACTCAAATTCAAGACTGGAATTTGGAGATTGGTTTGTGTATCATGTTTGTGTCCCCCCCAGTATCATGTAATGAAATCCTATCCCCCAAGGTGATGGAATTTCGAGGTGGGGACTTTGGGAGGTGGTTAGGTCATTAGGGTGGAGCCCTCATGAATGAGATTAGTGTCTTTATAAGAAGAGACAAGAGAGCTTGTTTGTGCTCTTTCTCTGCCTTCTATCAAGTGAAGAACAAGTAGATGACTGCGGGCAAATCAGGAAGAGAACTCTCATCAGATACGGACTTTGCCAGAACCTTGACCTTGGACTGCTCAGCCGTCAGAACTGAGAGAAATACGTTTTTGTTGTTTCAGCCGCCCAGTCTATGGTATTTTTGTTATAGTGGCTGGAACAGACTAAGACAGCATTACCGAACAGAGCTAAACTGAACTTGCAAAGGATCATGAAAGAACACAGGGAGTGTTGTGCCTCTCAGAAGCTAGACAATTTTTATTTCAGAAACTATTTAACAATCTAAGCAAAATATGTTTTGCTTTTAAGAATGTATCAGAATGATCTCCCCCCTCCATAATGATACATTTCAGCTCAATGAAGCATTATAAAGGAATTCAAATGTTTTGTTAAGCTAGTCACTGAGTAGGCAAGAATAGCATTTCCTACTCTGAGGCACAAAGGACATCTTTCTAATTAACTCAGCAGTTTGGACTCACCATTTTTTTTTTTTCATAAAACATTACTATCAGTCCTATTTTAATAGGATAATTATAGCAAATCATGATTAACTTTTCTTTCCGCCATTAGCAAGAGAAAGACATAGAAAGATAAGATGTTAGAAATGTTAGTTTAAAATATACCTATGCTTCCCACACTCTTGATATCAGTAACTGTTAAACTGAGCTGAGCCTGACTAAAATGTGGTTTTTGGACAAAGAATGATCAAAAGACTTATTCTGGCATTACAATCCATCTTATTGCCCTTTGTTTAATTGAGAAAGTGGCATTTATTCCAGAGAGAATTCCCTTATTTTATCTTGTGTTTCCATTTCATAAGTCAGGGTGCTAATTAGGGATTACAGGTATTCCGAGAAGCCCCACAAACCTATCCTCCAATTATGCTAAAGGTTTATAGCCTTTAAAAAAAACCTTAGAAAAATCACCTTCCACCTCGTACCACACAAGTGTGTGCATATGTGTGCATACACACACACCCCTCTCCCATCATCTCAATTCCTTTAAAAAGTCATAGACTTGAAGCTGAAGTCACAAAATTGGGGGAAAGTTTAAGAATCACTCACTCAGGGACTTTCCTGGTGATCCAGGGGCTGACACTCTGAGCTCCCAATGAAGGGGGCCTGGGTTTGATCCCTGGTTGGGGAACTAGATCCCACATGCTGCAACCAAGAGTTTGCATGCCACAACTAAGGCCCAGTACAGTCAAATAAATAAAAACATGTAAAAAAAAATGAATTACCCACTCAAATTCTGCCTTAAAGTCTTCATGACTCACAATCGTTTACACTCCAAAGCTTAAACTTTTGGCTTCTCCCACAAAAATGGGTTGACAAGTTACTTCATCTTGTTGGGCCTTAGTTTTTTCATATGCAAAATGAGAGGATTGGACAAGATGGTCTTTGGGAAAATGTCTCAGGGAGGGATGCTGCTGGCACTTGCACATTGCCAGAGTGCCAGCACTAGGCAGCATCTTCTCCCCGGTGTCACCCTCCCAGGGCAACTCAGTGCTGAGAAGTAAGCAGGGCCAAAGACCACTAGGGTCTTTTTTGGCTGTGCTGGGTTTTCACTGCTGCTTGGGCTTGTGGTGAACTGGGGCTACTCTCTAGTTGCGGTGCTTGGGCTTCTCATGGTGGTGGTTTCCCTTGCTGCAGATCACGGGCTCTGGGTCATGTGGCCTTCAGGAGTTGTGGCACTGTGGGCTCAGCAGTCGTGGTTCCTGGGCTCTAGAGCACAGGCTCAATAGTTGTGGCCCATAGGCTTTGCTGCTCTTCGGCATGCAGGATCTTCCTGGCACAGGGATTGAACCTGTGTTTCCTGCACTGGCAGGTGGATTCTTTATCACCAAGCCACCAGGGAAGCCCCACTAGGGTCTTGTCCTTCAGATGTTGTTGGTGCTTTTGCTTTCTTATGACAGCTCTCTCATGCAGGATGGTTCCTACGCTGTGCTGAATGCCCAGTTAGGATGCCTAGTACTAACAGAATTACCATAAAACACTCAACAGTTTTTGAGTGTTCTTTATGTAAGCTGGCACTGAAAGAGTACAAACTTCCTCCCTGCTTACCCATGAATCATTTCATGCAGTTTGCTCTGTGTGGATATTTCAGGCAAAGAAAACCAGAAAATTAGTGTTCTATATATAATGTTAATGTGCCATCCTACCAGAAATCTGATGTAATTAAACTGAAATACGCTGCTTACCCTTCTCCGTCTGCACCTAATAATGAAGCCAACAGAAAAATATATCCATACAACTTGATCAGCTGTCCTAAAGGCAGTCATATCAATAATGAAGAACAAAAATGGCCCTCATGCTTTCTTTTACACGTGGTTTACTATGACTTTTCTGTCCAGTAGCCTTTAATGGAGAACATCTTCCCAACACTTTCCGTCTTTGCAAGAATGAGCCTGCTAAACTCAAGAATGACATGGCAGCAGCTGTAAAGTCCCACCTCATCACTTAGCCATTCAGGTTGGCCCCAGGACCAGTGCAGCCCTCCCAGCAGGGCACCTACATTTCCTGAGCTTGGGGGTCCAGTGTTGCAGCAGCATTCTGTGCATGCTCAAGGGAGGGTGGGCTCTAGGAGGGACGCGGACCACTCTGTGTCTGCTGGGGGCGGAGGCAGAGTGGTGATAGTGAAGGAACCAGGAAGATTAATGAGTCGGGACATTTTCTTCAAGTCTCCTTTCTCTGGACATACAGGTTGGAGAAGGGGTCAAAATAAGAAAGAAAGAAAGGAGAAAAAAAACCCAAACTAACTACAGGAGCTTAGCCGACTCAACCAAAACCAACGGAGCATAGAAAACAACTGTAATTAGGGAGTGGAAGTTCACATGAGTTTATTTCCCAGAAGAGCTAACAATTCAATTTTCAAAGCTATCAAGCCAGCTATCCTGATGAATGAGCATGTTTTATTTAGGCAGTCTATTTCTCCCCAACCCACAAAAGCACACCAAAATAGAAAGCTCAGATTCCTTTCTACTGTCTGGCATGTTTAAGGGAGTGGGGAGAGTAATCCCTGGTGAGTGAGCAGTGAGATCCAGAATTTCCCATCACATTAGGACACTGGAAATAAATGTTAAAGGCTGATTCAAATCTTTTCTCTTTGCTTTGGTAAAGTTTTAGGATGAGGAAAGGGAGAAATGATGAATTGGATCATTTGCATACTATTTCAATAACTCAGACCTTGGTGAGTTAGAAGGCATGAGATTTTCTCCTTGGTATTGCCTGGCATCACTTCCTGAACAAGGAAGAGCTACACTGGCTACTTCTACTTGCTGAACAAATGAATAAGAGCTTCGTTAGTACTTTAAAAAAGATCTTATTTAAAATTTTAATCTAATTTTCAATTTTATTGTTGCAACCAGAACATAAACTTAACAGGAATCTTGGCTTCTTCTTCCTTACAGTGTCACAAGGGCTTAGTAATTGAATGACTTCTGCTCTAAACATGTTAATAAATCTGTAAAGGGAAAGAATCTCTACTGAAAACCACACATGGCTCATTTATTTTTTTCTATCCTATAGTCTACACACCAAATAAGGAGAAGTTTAGAATTAAACTAAGTCTAGACAATATAGAACCTGGTAACATGAGCCAAGCAGTGAGTGAGAGTGAGTGCGTGTGTGTGTGTGTGTGTGTGGAGGGGGAGATGTTATTTAGAGAATATGTTTTATGTTTTTTGTTGTTGTTCAGTTGCTAAGTCACGTCCAACTCCTTGTGATCCCGTGGACTGTAGCATGCCAGGCTCCTCTGTTCTCCACTGTCTCTCAGAGTTTGTGTAAATTTATGTTCTTTGAGTCAGTGATGCTAAACTATCTCATCCTCTGCCATGCCCCACCCCCGTTTTCCTTTTGTCTTCAATCTTTCCCAGCATCAGGGTCTTTTCCAATAAATCAGTTCTTCGTATCAAGTGGCCAAATTATTAGAGCTTCAGTATCAGTTCTTCCAATGAATATCCAGGGTTGATTTACTTTAGGATTGATCTGGTTTGATCTCCTTGTAGTCCAAGAGACACTCCAGAGTCTTCTCCAGCACCATAATTTGAAAGCATCAATTCTTCAGCACTCAGCCTTCCTTATGGTCCAACTCTCACATCCATATATGACTACTGGAAAAACCACAGCTTTGACTGTATGGACCTTTGTTAGTAAAGTGATATCTCTGCTTTTAATACACTGTCTAAGTTTGTCATAGATTTTTTTTAAAAATAGAGGTCAAAATATGCTGCGACAGAGTTTGAAAAGTAGTGCTAAATAAGAAGCAGATGACTGAAAATCAAGCACTGTGGAGAAGGGCTTCCCAGGTGGCACTAGTCGTAAAAAAAAAACAAACAAAAAAAAACCCCACATGCCAGCGCAGGAAACATGAGATGCAGGTTTGATCCCTGTGTTGGGGAGATTTTCTGGAGAAGGAAATGGCAACCCACTCCAGTATTCTTGAAAGGAGAAACTCATGGACAGAGCAGCCTGGCAGACTACAGTCCATAGGGTCGCAGACGACACGACTGAAGCAACTTAGCATGTGAAGAAGAATAGTGGCTCCCACCTCTATTGCCTAAGAAAAATAATCTAGCCAGACAAGTCTGTTTCTAAACCACAACTCTGAGGACTCCTTGGAGTTGCCTGCCTTGGGGCTGCACTGTCTACAGAGAAATCTTAGTGAAGTGCTTCAGAAATGTACAGATAGATGGGCATGAGTAGTGGTCAGGATCCAGCATGATGGGAACTACAACCCTTCTTCTACCCAGAGACTAGGCAAAGGGGGATCCCCAGGAGAAGAAAACAGCATTTGTAGCTCAGGAGAGGTGGCTGAGGCTGAACGCCAGGCAAGCATTTTCACAGAAGGGTGGAGTCCCAGGAGACCAGGGGTGTATATACAGGTGATATACACACGCTCCCCTCTTTGCAGGCATGTGGCCCAGAGCAGCCCACCAGCTTCTGTGTACTGTCCCCAGCAGTGGCGCCTCCTGCAGTACCTGGAGCACAGTATGTCTACAGGTATCCACTGAGTAAACCGAGTATGACAAGCCCACCTCAACCTGGTTCCAGTTCAATTTTCCATAATTCTTCATGTTTGTTTCATCCAATTTTTATGATCTTTCCAAATTCTAAAGAGTCTGTTCTCTTGCTGCTATTGTGTAGTTGCTCAGTCGTGTCTGGCTCTTTTGCGACCCCATGGACTGTAGCCCACCAGGCTCCTCCGTTCATGAAATTCTCCAGACAAGGATACTGGAGCGCATTGCCATGCCCTCCTCCAGGGGATCCTCCCAACTCAGGGATTGAACCCGCATCTCTTAACATCTCCTACACTGGCAGATGGGCTGTTTACCACTGAGCCACCTGGGAAGTCCTCCCTGTTGCTAGTACCCACATATAGGAGTTTTCTTGTATTCACAAAGCATATTTGAGGGAACAAAGGCAGAGAGTTGACGATTCCATTCTGTCAAGGCATTTTTGGAGGTTATGAAGGAAGAGAAGTTCTCTTTTCCCTTCATGCTTCATGTATTCCCTTCAGGAATTCTTCTAGGAAGAGGAGAATTAACCATCCCTAATGTAACTGTCACTATCACCGTTCTCACCCTTAAAAGCATACATGCCCCCGTGGTGGGGCTGCAAAGTCAAATACTGAGTGAGTTAAACAGATAATATATGCTTTGCTCTAGAAGCTTGTAATCCAGCACTAAGAGCTCTGACATTAATCTGTGACACACTAACAAATGAACCTTAAACATGGATGTTAATTAATTGTGCAAACAAATTTCATGAAGAGCTTTTACTGACTTAGGAGAAGGAACCATTTTCAAACAGATTAGAAATATCATTTACATAAAGTCAAACCCATGAAATATAAACAGGGACTAAGCTGCTTTGATCCACTAATCATCTTTATCTGTTCATTAAGAATGTCTCTACACGACCGCTTAGTACTATAGCTTCTTTATATAACTTGAAAGTTAGACAGAATTACTTGAAGTCTGTGATTCCAAGTTTTCCTTAAGTCAAATCATCCTTCATCTTGGTCCAAGTCAGTGAAATGTCTAAGGCTGACTATTAAAATGATGAGATTGTAAGTGCTGTCAGGGCAGATTCTGCCTGTATGTCCATCGCGGCAAGCCTAGTGCTCAGCACAGGGCCTGACACATAGGAAAGTGAAAATGTTACCAGCTCAGTCGCGTCTGACTCTGTGACCCCATGGACTGTAGCCCACCAGGCTCCTCTGTCCATGGAATTCTCCACTCAAGAATACTAGAGCAGGTAGCCATTTCCTTCTCCAGGGGATCTTTCGACCCAGGGATGGAACTCCGGTCTTCCACATTGCAGGCAGATTCTTTACCATCTGAGCCATAGAAGACGCTCAATAAACATTTGCTGTGTGCCAAGTACTACTCTAGGTGCTGGGGATTCTGAGATAGTTCCTGTGTGTGTGTGTACACTGTGCTTCAGCTCCAGGTACACTGAAGTTACCCCAAGTCTGCCCATCACTGTGGTCTCCAGAAAAGCTTCTGCCTCAAGAAGCACTTGGCGGCCAGCGATAACTCTGGGTGGAGGGCCTGGTTGGGGTGAGGGAGGAAAGTTGTTGCTGGAGACAGCTGGCAGTGGGATGAGAGGAGAGGAAGGTGGGGCACTCCTAACTTGCTATGTGTCTACCCTGGCCCGTCACTGCCCTTTCCCTCTCAACCACGACTCTGAAAAGGGAAGCCTGTCCTCTACAGGATGAAGGTGACTGGTTCCTAGTTCATTCTGCTGCCCTTATCGTTCCCTTACTTTCTTGTCTCCACTGGAGTTTTTAAAGGTCACGTGAAACAGAAGGGAATAAAATGTCTCATGGGTCCTGACCCCTGGGTTTGACTCAGGAGGCACTGGGAAATCTCCTGCTCCCTCAGGGCCTCAGTTTTCTTGGGGATAACTGTAAACAAACCCACAAAAGGTGTCTTCGGGTTTCCTGAGGAAGTCCTTGGTGGTTGAAGATGAGAACTGGGGCTGGGCTGGGCTTGCTCCTCACTGGGCCTCAAAAATCCCAGCCCCACCCCACCCCCAGGTTAAATAATTGAGTTACCAAATTGCCAAATTGAGAATTAGGCAATTCTATGAAACTTTTATACTTCAAATGTAATAGCGCCAATTCTTTATGTTCTATATGAAACTCCACTGTATTTCTTTGAAATGTTAACATATAAATTATGCAACAGAGATAAATTGACAGGGATTTTTCCATACAGGTAAGAAGAATGCTGATGCTGGGAAAGATAGAAGGCAGGACAAGAAGGGGATCACAGAGGACGAGATGGGTGGATGGTATCACTGACTCGATGGACATGAGCTTGAGTAAGCTCCGGGAGATGGTGAAGGACAGGGCAGCCTGGCATGCTGCAGTCCATGGGGTTGCAAAGAGTTGGACATGACTGAGCAACTGAACAAAAACAAGAAGAATGCTGGGGAAGGAAGTGGCAACACACTCCGGTATTTTTGCCTGGGAATATGCCTGCAAAATCCCACGGACAGATGGGCTACAGTCCCTGGGGTGTCGAAGAGTTGGACACAACTGAGCGACTCAGCACAAGAATGCAGTTCCTCATGGTAGTGGACTAGCAGAGGGTGAGAAAAGCATGAGCCTGGTAAATGGACCTCCGCTAAGTTCAGGCCACTGGTGCCACCGTGGCAGAGTCATGGGCGTCTCGCACTCGGAGAAGCACACGCCTCCGAGGGAGGAGCCAGGAGGAGGTGTACTTCTCTACCTCTGGTTTCAATCACACGTGTTTTCAAGTTAAAGTATATAATGACACTGCCTTCCAGAAAGCATACCCCCTCCCGCTGTCACTTCCTCTCCACCAGTGCCTACATCTCCATGCTCAGCTGGAAAGCTGCTGCGAGGTCGATCGTCAGACAGAAGTCACACTTTCTGTTATCTTCTGAGACACTCAGCCTGATGACCCCACTTCCATGGACAAACTCTGGGCTTCCTGCAGTCCCAGCTGGCAATGTCACCCTTTCTCTCCCGTTACTTCCATGGACAAACGCCGGCTTCCTGCATTCCTGGCTGGTAATGTCACCCTTTCTCTCCCATTTAAAACAGCACATTGGACTGCAAATGAGTGAGAGGGACAGTATTTTGCTTTTAAAAAAAGGGTATCATTTGTGAGCTTTAGTTTATGAATGACTTTAACATTAACTGTCGTCATACCTGGTCTTATGTTGCTTATCTTACTTATTTGTCTCTCTGATCACTACATATAGTACATCTTGGAATCAAGATCAAATCAGCGCCCCCCAGATTATTTTCATTCAAGGCTCGGCTCATCATGGATGGAAACAGTCCTTCTGCTGGTTAAGGCCCCTCCTGATGCCCTGATCGCTTTGTCTCAGAATTCCAGGAAGGGGCGCCGGGATGGGGGAAGTGGGGACAGAAGGTCCTCTGCTCGGGGCCCAGGTCCACCTGAACGTATATCTGCAACAACCATTTTAGAAACCACAGACTGGGCCACTGCCACAGATGGAGGAGGATGGTTTCTTATGTGGTTCATTTTGAGGCATCCTGGTCAGGGTCATAGTAAGGGTACATGGGTGCCCCAGGTTGGCTAATAGTTGGGTACCTCTTTAGAATGACAGCATTTAAATACTGGTTCACATGTATTCAGAAGAGAAGTAGGATGTCTTTTAGAGCAGCAGGGGAAAAGGAGACTGCAGTGGGAATTTGGTGTCACTTTGTCCAGGGTGGTTCAGCTCTGGCACTAAAGTTCCAAACTCCTCTTAGCTAAAGCAAAGTCCACGCACACTTAAAAATAATTCAGAAGGTAAATTTTCTGTTATGTGTACCTTACCACAAATAAATTTAAAAAAAAGTTTTTTTAAGCCTTGCAATTACTTGTACCCACCCTTTTTAGAAGGCAGTCTATCAGCCATCCAGTATGACCTCAGTATGCCCCCAAAGGGGTGCCACTACCACCCACGTGAGTCCTGCTCATGGGGTTTCCTCCAGTTCCTTCCATGGCTGGTGATGCTCAGCAGCCCTTGCAGGCTGAGCCCAGGCCACTGCCGTGCTGCCTGGCTTTCTGCTTCACCACTGGGCCTGGGAAAGTCCCATCCAATGCCATGGAGCATTCCAGGGTTGAATGCCTTCCATTAGAATAAGCATTATGCTCAGTCACAAAGTTGTGTCTTTGTGACCCTATGGACTGTAACACACCAGGCTCCTCTGTGTGATTTTCCAGGTAAGAATACTGGAGTGAGCTGCTATGTCCTTCTCCAGGGATCTTCCCGACTCAGGGATCGAACCTGCATCTCCTGAGTCTCCTGCATTGACAGGCAAATTCTTTTACCGCTGAGTCACCTGGGAAGCCCAAAATAAGCATTGCTTGGGACTAAAGAAGGAAGAAGGCACAGTAGAAATTCATTCATTGACTGATTTCACTTTCTTAAAGAAGGTACTAAACTGATTTGGGGGCTTTCCCTGAGAGCTCAGTTGGTAAAGAATCTGCCTGCTATGTGGGAGACCTGGGTTCAATCCCTGCATTGGGAAGATCCCCTGAAGAAGGGAAAGGCAACCCACTCCAGTATTCTGACCTGAAGAATTCCATGGACTGTATAGTCCATGGAGTCACAAAGAGTTGGACATGACTGCGTGACTTTCACTTTCACTTTCAAACTGATTTTTAAAAGTTGGACCATGTGTCTGACAGAGATGGAGGGAAGACCTATAGTAAAAATTACTGTGTGCAAAGACATGGCATGCTTGATACTTGGAGAGCAGTTTGGTGTAGTTGGTTAGTTGGAAATAGAGTGATTAAAAAAAAAAAGGAATATTGCTCTATCCAACATAATCTTAAAATGTAAACTCTGTTGGAAAGAGTAGCAGAGTAGATTAGTAAGTTAGTACTTTCAGTGGGTGGTGAAATTGGGGGTGGGAAGGCATGGGAGGAAGCAGGAGAAGAGAGAAGAGCAGGAAGGAAGAAGGGCAGAGGGTGTGGGGTAAACTCCAGAAGGACCACTAGTCAGGCTGAGGCCACTGAAGGCCGTGAACCTGGTAATAACCACACTGAGGGTCAAGGGGAACGGGAATCAGTGACCTAAATGAGGAAAGTCTTCCAGGAGTTATGTACGGATGTGCGAGTTGGACCATAAAGAATGCCGAGTGCTGAAGAATTGATGTTTTCAAACTGTGGTGCTGGAGAAGACTCATGAGAGTCCCTTGGACTGCAAGGAGATCAAACCTGTCAATCCTAAAGGATATCAACCCTGAATATTCATTAAAGGACTGACACTGAAGCTGAAGATCCAATACTTTGGCCACCTGATGCAAAGAACCCACTTACTGAAAAGAACCTGATGCTGAGAAAGTTTGAGGGCAGGAGAAGAGGGTGACAGGGGATGAGATGGTTGGATGGCATCATCAACTCAAGAGTTTAAGCAAACTCTTGGAGGTAGTGAAGGACAGGAAAGCCTGGCGTGCTGCAGTCCACGCGGTCACAAAGAGTCAGACAAGACCAAGTGACTGAACAACAGCAACAACAAATAAGGAAAATCTTAGTCCACACAGTTGAGCAGCCACTTGCCTCAGCAAGACCTGCAGCTTCCAAAACGAGCGCTGTTGAGTCAGCGGTGAGAGACTGGCAAGGTGGCATGGTCCAGCCTACTTGTGATGACAGCAAAAGAAAGGAAACAACCACCCCTTTCTTCAGCTAAATGTTTTTATAAGTCCCAAGTTATTTACCCATTGAAGAGTAAACTATATGTCACTTCACCCAGACGTTCATCTCAGAAGAGAGAGTTAAGAGATGACATCTAAAAACAAAGTTATCCTAAACACAGCTGAGCCAGGTCTTGAGATGGTGTCCCTACATCTTATTAGGTACCTCATTTCTAAGTAACTGTAACAATTCAAAATTGCATTTCTTGGCTAGAATGGCACACAGAAATCCCATCAGTGGTCTGGTTCAAAAGAAGAACTTGTGATTTCTCTAAAGGGGAGGAACAATGAAAGTGTTTCAGGGAAATGACCTAGCATCTTTATGTCTTATTTCTGTACGGTCTCTTGGTCTCTCCTGCTTCTGCCTTCCATCTTTTGTGCTTTGGGGTCCTTTCTTTAATTGGTTACAGTTCTGTCAATCAATACAAGGCTGAGTTTTGGTTTTTTTTTTTCCCCTCCTGCCAAAATCAAACCACATCTCCAATAGATGGAATGTCTTAATTTACCACTTAGTATATGTAACCAGAGGAAAATTTTACAGTACTTCCCAATGAATTTCATTTTGTCTCCTCTCCCTATCACCGTCTTGTTTTAATTATCCAACTGAGCCCCCATTCTCTTCCTTGCCTTTGACACAGAACCCCACAGTCGAAACCTGAGTGGATATGGCCCAGGTGCCTACCTTGCCCAGGCCTGGGGTGTCCTTCACCTTGCTGACGGCTCTCAGCAGGCAGGGCGGGGCCGGGGGTGGGGACGTCTGGAGAATCCCGCTGAAGCTGGTGGCAAAGAGAGGTGGCTCGGCAACAGAAGAAGTGGAAGGCCGATGTTTCTTCTTCTTAGATGAGAGATTTAACTTCTGGGCAGCTCTGGAGGGAAAAAGAAAAAAAGACCATAAAGGAAAAAGTATGGCACAATCAGATATGCTAGGGTCACTTTTTGTCCTTTCCCTTAAAGAAGCCCCTAGTTCTTACTGCAGTAAACAGTTCTCTCTCTTCCTCCAAGGGCCAGGTGGTAGCCCCTAATTGTGACCAAGTGAGTCCAGTGTTGTGCACGCCATGCTAAACCGCTTCAGTCATGTCCGACTCGGTGCGACCCTATGGACTGCAGCCTGCCAGGGCCCTCTGTCCATGGAATTCTCCAGGCAACAATACTGGAATGGGCTGCCATTTCCTCCTCCAGGGGGAAATCTTCCTGACCCAAGGATCAAACCCACGTCTCTTATGTTTCCTGCACTGAAAGGCAGGTTCTTTACCACTAGTGCCATAAGTGAACCCAGGGAGCTGCCCGATCCTTCATATGGCAGAACAACGCCATGACCTCACAAGGTTCCGCAGCCTCCATCCACAAAGAACTGCTTATTATCCACAAACACTCAGCTTAAGCATGAATAAAGCTGGCCATCTTTGGGGATAAACAGTACCAATTAGGTTAATCATTTCATAACTTCTGGTATAAACTCAAGTGTGAGAGACCTTACGAATTTCTTAGAAACTCTAACACGTTGTAAAATCCAGACTGGTCTGAGGAAGAACCACGTGGTGACCGTTCAAGGTATGCTGTGGATGTGATTGTGGAAGAAAAACACAGACCCCAGTGCAGTAGGGAAATATAAATCAAGCTGTTAAAGAAACATAACACCTAATCAGAATAAACTGCAGCCAAGGTGTTGGGTCCTGAGACAAGGGGCAGCTCGTGAGGAAAGCAAGCTTTTTGCAGGGTGCTCTTTCGCTACAAAATGCAATTCATGGGCAAGAGCAAGGGGTGACGGAGTCAGAACTCACAAAGGGGGTAGAGGACGCAAACGAAAAGGTGGGCGGGAGGGCGCTGCCGTCGTTAACAACATTTGTTGTTCTCATCACATCTTCCCTCGTTAGAATGTCCTATAACACCTGAAATAGGACAGTCGTATCATAGAGGAGAGTGGGGAGTAAGGCAAAGGCACAGACTATAACATACTCACTTCTGGATTCATTCTTGGTGTTTTCACCCTATATTCTTGTTCTAAGAATTCCAGTTTCCTTACCAAAGGCGAAGAAACGTTTTAGCTGCTGCTTAAATCAAATGCTATTTTGTTTTGATGTATTCTACACATCAAAACCTTATAATCCATCCCGTGTTTTTACCAACTGCATAACAGGTCACAAGCAAAGTAGCTCAAAAAGATTAAATCAGCATTGTTTCCACCCCTCCCCACTTCCCACCACCTTCCCTCTTCATGTATGAATCTTAAAGCTGTGGACTGGTTAATTTTAATTTTGTATCAGTAACTGTCATGCTTTTGACACATCCCCTTGAGCTACAAAATGGCCACTACACAAATACAGCAAATAGAATTACCACTTCAAAGCTTAATTTTTTTTCTTAGCTGTGAAATTGAACATCTTTTTTCACAAGAGTGATTTTCAGAGGAATGGTGCATGAGGAATGGCAGATTTTGATGGAATGATGCCCTAACAGGCCCAATGCCAGACTTAGGGGCCTCTATAGTGAATCTATGTAAGATGATGGAAAATGAAGGGCACTAGAAGGAGATTTCCTCAGTACTTTCTTTCCCCAATCAGAAAAAAAAAAAAAGAAAAAACCCACCTAGGACTAATTTTTCTCATGCTTTCGTTGCCACTGTTTCTGATACTGCCCCTCTTGCCCCTCTAAAATTAAAGGTGAAGTGGGATTGTTCGGTGACCGGTCTGCTGTATCTCTTGGTAGTTTTCGTTACTCTGTGAGATTTTCTCCTTGAACAAACAGTGACTCATCCAGAGGTGTGTGTGTGGACATCACATTCTACTGATAGTAACCTCTTACTGCTTTCAAGTCAGGGTGTCCACAGACACAGGAGCGTTAGGAAGAAGGGCGAAGATGATGATCTGCTAGGAACTGAATGGATCACGTGCTTATCCATTCACATTAGAATTCTTTCAGGAGGTGGTAAAAGGACCAAGGAGTTGCTGTGCTTCACACTTCCCCACCAGTTGGGGGTTCCTAGTCCAAAAGTGGAGACAGAGAGGAGAAGGCAGTGACACTTTGAAAGGCAGCTCGGAAGAGACGCTGGTTTTTTCTCATTTCTCTTATCTGTACTACCCATGCCCATTTACAAACAGACCCTGCAGAGGAGGAAAGAGAGGGTCCCTGAAATTAAAGTGTATAAAGGGCATTCCCAAGGAGCCAAGGTTTCATTCCTCCTGATATTAACATAACATTTAATATTTGGTATTACTGCTACTGCTAAGTCACTTCAGTCGTGTCCGACTCTGTGCGACCCCATAGACAGCAGCCCACCAAGCTCCCCTGCCCCTGGGATTCTCCAGGCAAGAACACTGGAGTGGGCTGCCATTTCCTTCTCCAGTGCATGAAAGTGAAAAGTGAAAGTGAAGTCGCTCAGTCGCATCCAACTCTTAGCGACCCCATGGACTGCAGCCCACCAGGCTCCTCCATCCATGGGATTTTCCAGGCAAGAGTACTGGAGTGGGGTGCCATTGCCTTCTCCTTGATATTAATATAATATCAAAATTTTGCTCTATTACCAGATCAATCCCAACAGCATACTAACATGCTGTTATTTCTCCTGTCTTCAGAAATAAAACACAGGTCTTTCTCTTCATTCTTCTTACCCAGCCAGCTACCGTTCTGTTTTCTTGCTCATCTTTGCAGCCAAATTCATGGAAACTGTTGCCTACACTTGTTTTCTCCAGTTCACCTCCTCCCATTGCCTATAAACTCATCCCAACCAGGCATCCAGCCCATATCTAATCTGACACAGCTCTTGTCAAGGCCACAAATGACCTCATGATTGCTAAATGTCATGGTCCTCAGCCCATTTTACTTGACCTAACAGAGGTCCTTCTGATACCCTACTCAGGCCAATATTTTGAATCTCAGCAAACTTTGTGAAGAAGATACTAATAGTATTCCCATCTAACAGACAAATAAACAAGTCTTAAAGAGTTAAATCCAAAGTCCTTTGAGTATCTGACTTTATTTGAACATCTAGCTTCTTCAGCTACTAGGTAGATGATAGGTGAGTTACTTAAATTCTGAAAATGTTTATATAAAGGGTCCAGCATAGCACCTGAGCATATAGCTGGTACTTAGTAATATTATCATCATCATCATCATTATTACACATATTTTTATCGAGCCTCAGTTCTGCAGAGTAAGACAGAACAAAAAAGTTATCTACCTTTATAGACATTTGTGAAATTTAAATAAGAGCGCAGGTAAAGGGTTTAGTATACAGGAGGTACTTAATAGATGGTACTTTGAAGGAATATAATAATAAACAGTGGAACTGAGACTGAATCTAGGTCTCTGTTCCCCATATTGCATCAGATCATCTCTGAACAGGTAGAAAAACAGGCAGGTGAAATGTAAGGGCATTTGTGGGGTATAAGTAAAGGGGGCGTCTTTCTAAAAATCAGAGTAACCCATTAGTGATGGGTCTGCTTCTTGAAATAGCTTTTATCATTGAAAGTGTCCAAGTAGTGGCTAGAAAGCCATTTACAGGGAATACCAGGGAGATGAAAGCAGGCACTGGGAACATGGTATGATTTCCAAAATTTCTTCCGATGCAAAAACACTGAAATGACCCCTGAAATCTCTATTCCATTCAGGGAAGCTTCTGTTGGCTTCAGTGCAGAAAAACAGTAATGCAGGAAATTATTTGAGAATACATAAAAACTACTTTCTTCCTAAAACATATACATATATGAAACTTCAAGGGGGAAACTTTACTCACATCACAGTTACAAAAAAAAAAAAAAAAAACTAAAACATATATATGAAATAAAGAGTATTCTAGGACTTAGAAATCACAGTTTAGAGCCATATATTACATAAGAACATTTTATTTTCATTTTGACATCATCCTAACCAGCTATTTGATCTCTATTTTATATGTTTCAATTCCTTGGAAGCCAGCAGCTTCTGCTGTTTTTACAGAGCACTTCAATGACACACAGATGGGTCAAGTTTGAGGGACAGAAATCATTCATATATACTTGTATTATTCAGTGACATAAAGGAGCAGAAGTCATGAAAGAATTGAAAAGGTAAAGACATTTTGGCTAGCAATTATTTTGTGTAATTAATGCCTCACAAGTTCTTTTTTTTTTTTTTTTGGTAGGGAGAGGAACAGATGAGTATGTCGTTTGATAAGATTTTAAACAACAAAAAGTTAACCTAAAAACTGTGAGAAGTAATATTTACTTGACTCATTCTTGGCATGGACTGTATCACATATTCCCTACAGCTATACAGCCCTGCACACATCTGTAACTATCTCTGGGCTTCACTTAATTCTCTGAACCTTATTTCAATTAAAAAAAAAAAGGTAGCCTCTCTAGCAGGATGAAATTAATATTCACTGAACAGCTATAAAGAAAGTGACGCCACACTAAGCAATATCAGTCTGTGAGGAGAGGAGCCATAATGTGAACTTGGCAGGAATTTAAACCTAGAGAGCTCAGTTCTTCCCTCTGGGCTCTACCCTTTCTCTCCATCCTTACTCGTCTCACACAGGAGACAATTACCCTAACACATCAGTGTGATGCCATCTGAATTCAGGAATCAGTTTAGAATTGAGATGACCTTCAAAGGGGATGGTTCCTTGTTCCCCCTGGCCAGATCTACCCAGATCAAAAAGAAAGAGGTAAATAATTATCTAGTGAATTTAATTGGTTTAGGTGGGGGAGAGCTTTGGATCTCAGTTATACAGATCAGAGGGGGGAACTTATGGGGTATCTTTTTCTTTTTTTTGCATTTGTGTGATAGACTATTTGACCTTGGATTTTCAGAATTACGGAGTGTTTAAACGGCAAGCCCTTCATTCTAAATGCATCCCATGAGAATTAAGTTGGGGTCTACCCTGCTTAGTGTCTAGAGTTTACTAAAATATTGCCCTAACAATATTGTAAGAATTGTTAGCTTCATGAAGAATAGAACTCTCCTTAGAGAATATCAAGCAGGAATATCAGGTAGTACAGTTGTTTTCTTAAGGATTCCTCATCCTTTAAAAAATTCTAGTACCGTGTTTGCTAACAATACTCAGAGCATTTCATCCTGTCTGAAGGGGGTGTTCAACTGTGAGATGATCATATAGGTGGGTGAAAGCTTCATGAAAATTAAGAGGTCATTCAAATTGGGTTCAAATAAACGGAATCCAAGAAATTGACTGGTGAGACATCATCTGAAAAACTGCTCAAGAGGAGGGCAGGGTGAGGCCCTTAGAACTGCCCCATCTGTTGCCCAGAGAGGGTCCTGACCCAGGAGGGAGATGAGAGTGGTAAAATCGCCAGCGTCAGCAGGTAAAAAGACAATCCGCATGGCAATTTAATGTGAAATGGCCAGGGTTGTCATAGGCTCTGATGGCTTATGTGCCATTATAAAATATTTCAATGCTCTGAGGATTAAGACTGTCTGGTAAATGAGCAATGACGTGACAGATCACAGCAGCTCCCAGGAAATCCATGGGGTCAGTGACACCGGGGTAGAAAAAAATAAAACAGATTATAAATAGGGAGGATGTGTGACAAGAGCCAGTGATCTGAGGCAAAGCCCTCTGGAAATAGTTAAGATATCCATCTACGTGTTAAAAAAAAAAAAAAAAAAAACAGGTTTCATTTTGAAATAATGCCTATTCAAAAGTATTCTGGCACTGCCATGAAGCACGCTACTCATTCTGGAAATTCTCCAAACAGGGAATAAAAAGCGTCCTCCTTCACCTTTCCATTTTCTAATTGGCTGTCACTGAGGTCATTTCCATGCCTCCGGAGACCAAAAAGCATATGGGTCTTGGGGTTTTTCAGATTTTTATGTAAATGATCCATTTCATTAGTGTAGGAAGATAATTCATGACATGACTTCAAATAAAATGTTTACTGCTAGGAGGCAAAACATGGCTGACGGTTAACCTCAAACAATATTGCATTAAGACACGGCAGCCAGACACTATTATAATTTGAAAATAGATTGATTTTTGCAACTTGCTGCACAGCATTAACCTAGAGTGAGAATCTCTATGAATTTACCCTTATTCTTCTCTTAAAACTTTACCCATTCAAGGCTTCTACAAGTTGCCCTTATCAACTCGTTGAGGCTTCAGCAATTGAGAGGCAATTGAGAGCCTATGTCTTATGTCTTAACACCTAATGAGATGCTGCTGTGCAGTGTGGTCTTTCCTTCTGGATGCTATTAGTGTTGACTCTATCACTGCATTATTAGTGATGTGATAATAGCAGATATAAAGTATACAATAAATGTAATATACTTGAATCATCCCGAAACAATCTCCACGACCCCCGGTCCATGGAAAAATTGTCTGCCGTGAAACCGGTTCCTGATGCCAAAAGGGTTGGGGACCACTGGTGTGTATCCACTCAGGGCTTCTTAATTGATTCAGCCTTTGGAGTTACAGGAACATATGCAAAGTCCCAAGACTATGTATCTGAAGTTCTAGAAATGCTCAGACCTTGGAATGTTTCACTCTTTCTAAAGCCTTTTTTACACACTGTCACATCCATCACACTCAGTCCTCTGAGACAAGCAGAGAAGGTGTTTGTACCACAAAGTACAGACGTAAAAAGCCAGGGAGGCACAGAAGTTACCTGATTTTATCTCTAGTCACAGGACTTGTGATTCTCATAACCGAGATGAGGATTTGCATTTTCTGCTTTAGACTTGGGGTCAGTCTACCACTTCATGCTGTTATGCAATGTGATAAATAGAAGCACTTATTTTATTTCATTTGGGCAATATAAAACCAAATGATAATCATGTGCCTAATAACGAAGACAGAAAAAAAGCAGTTACATAGTTTTGTATGTAACTCAAATCAAATCATATATAAGCATTTACCAATTACTGATCTAGTTGCTTAGCAACATACCTTCTCATCACAGGGGGGGAAAATGCCTCAGCTGAGTGAGTCAGGTCATGCCCAGAATTAGGATATGAAAGGCAAATTATATGAAAATGGTTTCTCGACTCCTACAATCCCAACCCAGAGCGAGTCTTTGCATGACAGTAACACCACCACAACCACCACCACGCACCATTCGTCCGTGCCATTCTCCACTGCCTCATACCTCTCCTACAGACACAAAAAGGATGCTGGAAGCTGCTTAGAATGCAGCTCAGCGCTCTGGAAACCGAATCAATCAATCAGTGACAACTATATACTAAAGAACTATGCTTCCCTGGTAGCTCAGTCAATAAAGAATCTGCCTGCAGGGCAGGAGACCCGAGTTCGATCCCTGGGTCAGGAAGATCCCCTGGAGAAGGCAACCCACTCCATTATCCTTGCCTGGAAAATCCCACGGACAGAGGAGCCTGGTGGGCTGCAGTCCACAGGGTCGCAAAGAGTCAGGCATGACTGAGTGACTAACACTTTCACTTTCAAAGAACTATGCAATTAATAGGCTATGCATGTCAGTCACCTCTGAGTCACCCCACAGGTGCTCTGTGTCCAAGAGTCTACTCCTAAGTTGCGGCTATGAGAGGAATCCACACCACCGAATATTATTGAGAACTTCCACTGGCTCCCTAGAAGCTCGGAGAAGGTAGAAGCTTTACCTGAACTGCACATCATTCACTCATGCCTAGAGGTGTAAAATGGGGAAAAAACAAAATTTAAAAACCATACTGTTAGTGAATACTGCTAATCTATTCGTGTCTGGATTTTTTATGGTCAAAGTGAGAATAACAGAGGTGAATGAAAATACAACTACAGGCAAAAATAACGGGATGAAGAGAAGCCCTTTCATAAACTAACTTTTCTTTTACGAAAGCTATTCAAAGTAAAAATCTTCTCCTTTGCTGAAAGCCAGGTACCTAAGAAAGTGTTTGCTGAGCCAAGATCCTTATGTGAAAATAGAAATGTTTTCATATGCTCAAATAAAGCAGGAGATGTTTAATAATAAAAGAATTAGCCTTTGACATGGAAGGCTAAGGGCTTCCCTGGTGGCTCAGATGGTAAAATAATCCACCTACAACGCAGAAGACTAGATCCCTGGGTTGGGAAGATCCTCTGGAGAAGGGAATGGCAACCCACTGCAGTATTTTTGCCTGGAGAATTCCATGAACAGAGGAGCCTGACGGGCTACAGTCCATGAGGTTGCAATGAGTCGGACATGGCTGAACAACTAAGCACGCACACATGGAAGGCTAAACAGGAGTACAAAGCATGAATCTGTTATTTCCTGGCTGAGGCAATGTGGACTGTAGGAACACAGACACACACTGTGTCAGTGGCAGAATTTACGTCCTGCTGAGGCCCTTTGCCTCCCTCTCTCTGATGCTCCTTTTTCTCAGGGCTCAGGTAAGCTTCCTTGGTGTCTACAGGGATTTGGAACATTTTAAGAAAGACTCTTCCACTCGTCTTGCTGGGAGTTAAGCCCTTTCAGCTCATTATACAGCAGCTGCTGCTTGCACTGTGTAGGCCCCCAAGCTCCGCTCACCTCAGGCGCCTGGCAGCGGGATACCAGCCATGGCGGCCAATCTTGGCAGCTTCCTGAATATTTCATGTGACGGGGCTTTGAGGGAGCACCTTCACTAATGGCCGAGATGCCATCTTTGGGAGGCTAGGTTCCAGGGCCCGAAAGAAGGCTGGGAACCTCTGCTCTAACGAACTTCATCTCGTCTGGAACTTGACAGTTGGTGCCATAGTCTTTTGGCAGCTTAGGGACATGTGGGCTTTCTTATTACACTTTTCTATTTCTGTGTGTCCAGCAAACCCAGTAGGTTAGACCAGAACACTGCTAAGACAACCAGCTTCAGGTCAAACCTAGAGGAAAACACATTAGAAAGAGGGAATTTCTGTGTCCGAGACTCAGTGACCTCAGAAAGATGCAACTCGCTTCAGGCCTCATCAATCTTTCATATTTTGAGAGGGCTCTCCACTCTTTCAAGGACACTGGAAGACTGAATAAACCAAAAATGGTTCTAGACTGGTGTGTAATATAAATATCTACAGCAGTGGTCCCCAGCCTTTTTGGCACCAGGGACCAGTTTCATGGACGACAATTTTTCCACAGATCGGGGAGCCGGGGGATGGTTTCAGAATGATTCAAGTGCATTACACTTACTGTGCACTTCATTTCTATTATTACTACATCAGCTCAACCTCAGATCTTCAGTCAGATCTTCAGGCATTAGATCCTGGAGGTCTAAAGAACATACTGCCAATTTGTAAGCTGCCTTTGACACCATGTGGAAGAGGAAATGGCCACCCATTTCAGTATACTTGCCTTGGGAATTTTCCACGGACAGAGGAGCCTGGCGGGCTATAGTCCATGGGGTTGCAAAGAGGCGGACACAACTTAGCAACATGTATGACATGTATGATGTACATATTTGTTTGTGACTCCACAGCTGTTAGCTTCTTTATTTCACTGCTTCACTCCACGCAGATGCACAAAGCTACACTTTCTTCTTGCCTGCTGACCTGACTCAGTAGACTCCAACCAGCCAGGGCACATACCTAAGAACTTTACCAGGGATGGAAAAAGCCTAACGGGCACAGAAGTCTGGAGGTGTGCCTCCAGGATCCTCTGCTCCAAAGGTGTTCACTACAGATGTCCTGGACGAGGCCACGTGATGGGACAGCACAAGGCAAGCCCACTGCCCCATCCAGGTGGGACACAGCCTTGCTCGCTCTCTGACCGGTGACAGTGCCCACGTGCCTGGGTTTGAGGACACGGCCCCAGCTGCACTCCAAATCTCCCTGCTCCTGCTCTACAGACTGTGCCAAGCCTAGGTCTTGGTCTTCCCAGACTCCTAACCTGGCTTCCTGATCTCCTGCATCTTGCCTTCTGCTTGCCGACTTGGCTTCAGCTTAGAAACCCTCCTCTTCGGCAGATCTGTAGGTCCCCGGCCTGATCTGCCCAACCAAGCCTCCACATTAGTACCTGGGAAACCAGCTAGTTTCTAACCTCCTCCAGAGTCAGGCCTTTGCAAACCGGGCTCAGCAAATAAAGGAACTGTAAACACCGAGGCCATCGGACCCTAGTCAGTACAACTGTAGTTGAAAAATCCATCCCAAACTAGGTATATATGATTGTAGTTAATTGCCAGTACTGCTATCTTTCACAAAGATGAATAATTGAGAACTAGCTGGTCTTCTTGATTGGAACTGATAAACTCATGTATCTACAACTAGCTATTTTAGCTGCTTATAAATATAGACAGACAAAAAGACAATCATAGGCTAATTAAAGCCTATTCCTTAGGGATGCTTGTGTTCGATTTTTCTGCAGAGAAACAATTGTCCATAATATATGTATGGATATTGACTACATTGCAAGAAATAGCTAACTAAAATTAAGATTCCTTCAAGGAATAAGCATATTCCAGATAATTTGATTTCAAGAATCTAATGAATCTAATGTTCTTTTCATTACATCATGCAGCCTTTTAGATGCTAACTCCAGTAGTTTCTAGTTAAATCATTTATATATATGCTAATGTAATGTTCAAAGGAAGAAACCACATGATCTACCATAAACAGAGAGCCCATTTAAAAGCCAAGGGTGACCACTAATTCCCTAGTTTCCTCTCATATTTATCTTCCTTAGCTGTTTGGTAGAAAATTATCTTAAAAAGCATAAGAAACTGAAAAGCAGTTGTTCATTTAATGTCTTTATTTTAAAAGGAACAGTGCTTTATCCTCACTTTCCCCATATTTTGATCATGTGAAATTAAAAACTGACATGAAATTACATACTTCAGATATAATTTGCTGCCTGAAGCAGCAAGCTGCTATCAAGGTGTGATAGCTAGAAATGGACAGCAATTGCAGAGAAAACAAAGCCTTTAATCTGTAACTCTTTGCTGAATACCTGTAGCTCTCTCACAGCAAAGATAATTAATTGTCAATGCTGGGTGACACACTCTGGTTTGGGGGCTTCTTGGTTAATTAAATGTGACTATATGTTAGTTTTGTTTGCTAATGGAAGTAATTTCTTTTTTCCCCTTTAATATCAATGTTTCTTTTTATTTAACAAATTATTTGGTATAGCTGAAATCTGAAGAAATCATTAAGTAAGTTATTTCAAAGAAAAACCATCTGCTAGGGGTCTCTGCATTAAAAAAGAGTAGGAACCAGACACAGCAGCGGTTCAGAATGCCCGCCCTCCACCTCTGTTGCAAGGTCAGGCAACCCCAGATTCGGGGCAATCTTCTAGACTGCTGATACCTCAGCAGCCCCACTTGAGGGAGGGAGGTAGAAAGAAACTCACACCCCTTCCTCTCGTATTTATTCTACTGCCAGGTCACTTGGAAGGGAGTCTATGCAGATTGTTGAAAACCATGGCAAATTCACATTGCAGATATACACTATCATGTGTAAAATAGGCAGTTAGTGGGAAGCTGCTACATAGCACAGGGAACTCAGCTTGGTACTCTGTGATGACCTGGAGGGGTGGGAGGAAGGTCCAAGAGGGAAGAGATACACGTATACACATGACTGATTCATGATGTTGTACAGCAGAAACTAATACAACATTGTAAAGCAATTATACTCCACTTAAAAAATACATAGGTGAACTCATCATAGGCATGTTCAAAGGCTCCAAAGCAGAGGAAAGGAGGCAGCTTTTGTTTTCAATGAAGTTAGAAGCCATCTCCGTGCAGCAGACAGCATAGATGAGAGATTACTCCAGAGCAAATTAACTTGTGAAAGGAGGAAGAGTCTATGATAATCATGGCCACTTAGGACTGCAGGGGTTGCAGAAAGGAAGGAAATTCTCACACAAGATACAACATGGATGAACCTTAAGGACAGTATGCTTAGCCAAATAAGTCAGGCACGAAAAGACAAATACTGTATGATTCTTCTTGAGTGTGGTACCTCGAGTAGTCAAAACCAGAGAGACAAAAAGCGGCATTGTGGTTACCTGGGACTGAGGGAGGCAGGGGATGAGGAGCTACTGTTTCAAGGGGATGGAGTTTCAGTTTGGTAAGATGAAGAGGTCTGGAGATGGATGGTGGAGATGCCACACAACAACATGCTGCTGCTGCTGCTAAGTCACTTCAGTCGTGTCCGACTCTGTGCGACCCCACAGACGGCAGCCCACCAGGCTCCCCTGTCCCTGGGATTCTCCAGGCAAGAACACTGGAGTGGGTTGCCATTTCCTTCTCCAGTGCATAAAAGTGAAAAGTGAAAGTGAAGTCCCTCAGTCGTGTCTGATCCTCAGCGACCCCATGGACTGCAGCCCACCAGGCTCCTCCGTCCACGGGATTTGCCAGGCAAGAGCACTGGAGTGGGGTGCCATTGCGTTCTCCGACAACAACATGAGAAAAATAGGATGGGTAAGTGTTAGTTGCTCAGTTGTGTCTGACTCTTTGCAACCCCATGGACTCTAGCCCACAAGGTCCTCTGTCCATAGACTTCTCCAGGCAAGAACACTGGATTGGGTTGCCGTTCCCTTCTTCAAGCATGGGTAAAGTTACGTATATTTTACCACAATAAAATTTTAGTTTATGGTTTGTTTCCAGATTTCAGCATCAGAAAACAACAACAAACTATGGGGGCAATTCTTTTGGTGACTTTGCATCAAGACTGCTAACAAAGATCTGTACTTTATTTTTTGTTGCATGTTCTTGCTTATTTGATGATTCTACATGAGCGAGGCAGTTACGCTAGGAAACAGCCTGGGCAGGAAAGAGGAGGTAGGTCTGGGTGCCTGTCTCCACTGCCAGGACATGGATTTGACCACCAAGGATGGATGCTCTCAAACCCGTCCCTTTGCACACTGCATCTGGGGTTGTTGAAATCTGGACATGTACATGTGTGTGCATGTTAGTGTGTGTGTGTGTGTGTGTGTGGGTGGGTGTGTGTATAGCATGGGTATGGAGGGAGGAGGCAGGGAGAATAATAAAGAAATTAAATAATATAGAATAATAAAAAGATAACACAGTGGATTCCTCCCAAGTAATTCACATCTCTCTCAGCTAAAGTCTTTATTGGGACTTCCCTGGTGGTCCAGTGGTTAAGAATCTGCCTGCCAGTGCAGCGAACACGAGTTTGATCCCTGGTCCAGCAAGATCCTACATGCCACAGGGCAACTGAGCCCAGGAGCCACAGTTACTGAAGCCTGCACGCCCTAGAGCCTGTGCTCCACAACAAGAGAAGCCGCCACAATGAGAAGCCCGCACTGACACTAGAGCGTAGCCCCCACTCACCGTAACTAGAAAAAACCTGCATGCAGCAACAAAGACCCAGAGGGGCCCCCAAAATCAATTAATTAAAAAAGTAAAGTCTTTATTACAGTCTTGCTACTTTTTTGTCTTATAGTTAAAAAGTATTTTTGAGAACAATGATCAAACAATTAATAATTAAACCGGTATAAAGAAAAAACTATTTTGAAATAAATTACAGGCAATGGAGAAATCTGTCAAAATACAATGAGGATTTAGTTCAAATTTCCTGGTTAACTCCGTAAAGAAACCTGAGCCATGTTAAACTGCATATTTTACTATTGTTTACTTTAGTGGGCCTATTATTTTTAGGCAGGTGAAATCTAAAATGGGTAAATTAAATTTTATATGCTGTAGTTACTCTTAGGTATTAGAATCCGAAGTTCAATGATCACCATTTTTGCAGAATTTGGAACATGATTACCTTAAGCACCCATATAGGTTTCAAGTACTATCTCAACTTACTTACACATTAATTATAACTATAGTTTCCTGACATTCAATCCTTGACTAAGAATAAAATTCCTAGTTCTGATATTATTATAAAGATAATAATTACAATGGGCTTCGCAGATGGCTCAGCAGTAAAGAATTTGCCTGTAATGCAGGCGACCCAGGTTCGATCCCTGGGTCGGGAAGATCCCCTGGAAGACGAAATAGCAACACACTCCAGTATTCTTGCCTGGGAAATCCCATGGACAGAGGAGCCTGGCGGGCTACAGTCCACGGGGTAGCAGAGTCAGTCGCGACTGAGCACAATATTTATATACTGATAGAGCACCTAGGAACGGGTGATGTGATCCTGTTCTCTAGCCCCAGATGCCATCCAGCTGTGTCTGTGAACAAAGTCACATGCCATTGGACAGAATGTAATGCATATTATATAACCAATCAATCACCTTCTCCTCCTGTGAATTCTTGCATTTACACAATATACTTTTACAAATTGCTTGTAATTTAAGTTTTTACAAATTGAATCTTATTTCACATTGATTTCCATTAAAATTTCCGAGCTACTTTATCTTTACAAATGATATTCAATTGAAAGTGGCTGGAAACTCTTTCAATTTCTATGTTTTCCCTCTACTCTGCCAAACAAATCACTAGCAACCAATGCAAAGAGCCATTCAGTGCTGTATTCAAAGGTGCACAAAAGTGACTCTTAATGCATGACTAATTACCAAGAAATGGCTAAGAAATATTTGAGTCTCTTAATTTTTACACTTGCCTTTGACTCCATAGACAGAAACCAGTTATTTTCAAGATACATAGTCTATGTCTAGAGCTTCATTTATGGTATTTGGATTCAAAAACTACTTGGCTTAGTTTTTCAGATTGGAGAATCTTCAGCATGAAGTTGGCAACTGAAGTTGTGTGAATGGACATGAGATGGTCCAGGGAGGTGCAGAGAAGAATGAGAACTGAAAGTGGCTCATAACAGAACCATCGGAAACCTCAGCATTTAATGAGTAGATGCAATAGGAGGTATCAAAGGAGTCTTAAAAAGAGCAGCCAGAGAGACGAGGGAAAAGATGGAACAAGATGTCGATAATGTTAATGTTACTAAGAGACCAAAAAAGACAGAGAGTGAAAAGTGTCCACTGGATTAGAATGAATAAATTCATCATCAACTTTGACCAGAATCAGAGGAGAGGTGGAGTTCATTCCAACAGACTGAGAAATAAATGGGGGCTATAAAGAAATAAAGATAAGGAGGTCTACACCATTGTTTTAAGAAACTATAGAAGGAAAAATATAAAAAATTATATTTTTAGGCTTCACCTAAATGCCTTGAGCTGAATTACGATGCTATGTATAGTTTTGTTTTTATAGAGGCTAACATAAAAGCATCCTTAAACATTTCTATAGCTTGTAAAAAGTAAATGTTTTTCATCTTGTTATCTATGCATGTATTATTCATTTTATTCTAAAAATACTTACTGAGTACTTGCTATTTACAGGTAACTATGCTATTACCCACTGTTCTCTACATTAAAATTCCCTAAAACAATCTCCAAGGAAGACTAAGAGTCTCCAGACAAACTCTGTATCACTTTATTGGGTAAAAATAATAACTCAATATGAAAAACAGGCTTTGGAGTCAGAGTGTGTGTGCGCTCAGTTGCTCAGTCTGACTGTTTGTGGCCCCACAGGTTATAGCCCACCAGGCTCCTCTGTCCATGGGATATTCCTGACAAGAATACTGGAGTGGCTTACCATTTCCTCTGTCAGGGGATTCCCAACCCCGGGATCAAACCCAAGTCTCCTGCATCTCCTGCAACGGTAGGCAGATTCTTTACCAGTGAGCCACCTGGGAAGCCCTGCGGTCAGAGAGTCCTGGTCAAATCCTGGCTTTGCCACTCTTCGATCTGTAGAAAGATAATAACTCCCACCGAGAGGGTCTGTGTGAAGATAAAGGGCAGGATGGGTGAACAGTGGCCATTAGGATGGTCTGCAGCCAGTGAGCTCAACACGTGTTTTGTTCCCTTCTGCATTTTTTCACTCTCCTTCTGATTCATTTACCTTGAAAGTGAAAGTCAGTCACTCAGTTGTGTCTGACTCTTTGTGACCCCATGGACTGTAGCCCATCAGCCTCCTCTGTTCATGGGATTTTCCAGGTAAGAATACTGGAGTGTGTTGCCATTTCCTTCTCCAGAGGATCTTCCCCACCCAGAGATTGAACCTGGGTCTCCCGCATTGCCAGCAAACTCATTACCAACTTAGCCAAAGTCTAGTTAATGTCCAATAGCAATAATCAAATTGGTCCAGGAACTGATATCTTTCTCTCACACACTTCTCTCTCTCTCCCTATATATATATAGGGAAATATGTATACATATGTATGGATCTAATTTATTTTATAAATACATAATTTTATAAGCCACTTAAAATCACTTAGGGTATAAATTCTTAATGTTATATATGACTATTCTGCTATTTATTGATCTAGGTGATTTTTCACACATTTTTATCAAGGCTGCTAAAAGGAGCTCCTACCTAATGTACTATGTAACAATATTGTATTGATCAATACCTGTAGTTCTTTGAAAGCTAGTTAGGTGGGCCAAAACTGGTAAGGTGCTATCTGTGATTTTAGATTATTAGATAATAAATGATCTGTTAAATCTGGGACTTCCCTGGTATCTCAGTAGGTAAAGAATCTGCCTGCAAAGCAGGAGACCCACATTTGATCCCTGGGTTGGGATCTAGAATAGAACATTCCAGTCCCTTCCATGCCTATGATTTCAACAGGGCTCAAGGATTCTCTGGGTGGAGAGAAGAGCTCTGTAAATGAAGACATGTGATTCAGTACATGCTCCAGCAAACAATGATTTAGCATTAAGTACTTCAGTATTTCAGAGTTCCCTCAAGAGGCAGAAAGGAGAAACAGCCCGGAGTTTATAGATTGTGGAGCCAAGTGCTCTGAGTTTGGATCTTCTGTCTGACACTCACAGCTCTGTGACCTTTGTTGAGCTCCTTACCCTTCCCATGCCACAGTTTCTTCAGCTGCAAAACAGGATGGCCACTGTGTGGGGTTGTCGTGAGATTTAAACAAACAGATGTCTTAGAACAGCTCCTGGTGCATAGTACATACCTAGTAAATGTCTGTGTGCTACAATTACTGTTATAATAAAATATTAATGTGAAAGCTTTATCCTAAATGTTTCTTTTCAGAGATTCTTTCCCATAAGCTTCTTAAAATATAATCATAAGAAGAAAGGTAAAAGAGATGCCTTTCCTTTAAGCCCTGTTAAGCCATTCTGGGTCAACTCTCAACATGGCTCACCAGGGCTTATTGCAACTGACTCTATGATATTGAATCTACTGTGTTCCAGTCCTGGGCATCATGAAAGAATTCTGGTTGTGCTGTTGGTGGGGGTGGGTGGGTAGTGGAGGTGGTATTTATAGCAAAGAAAGGTCAGAAAAGAGGACAATGTCAGTAAATAAATTGAGGTCTTCTACAACCTTAAATCAGATGTCAGGGAAGTCTCTGTTGATGCAGTTGCTTCGGCCTGGAAACCACCAGTAGAAACTAGATTCTTACATCAACCGTGTCTCTGCAGATTTTATGTGCTGGAGGCAATTATTTTTTAGTTGCTTCTCTGACTAAGAGTCCTCATTCCAGAATGACTGTGTAGGATAACCAGTTTTCATCCTCACTCATCAGGCAGTGTCCTGGAGCACTTAGAAAAATCAATACATATGCAAAATCAAAATGCTCTTAAGCAAACTAACACAGTTGTTTAAACTGGCCCACGAGTTAAATTGGGTGTAGACAGTGTCATTTTCCTTCATGTACAGGAAATAAGTGGTCTCTGCTGTACAGAGACTGATAGAATCTGACTGCTACGTCTTTCACGCCAGCCAGGCACCTGCCAGTGTGGTCCCCGGCCACGATGAGGAACGGACCAAAAGTGTGACTTGCCGGTACTGCTTCTTAAAACTGACTGTGACTGTGACTTCCTTACAATATTAAACGTTCCATAATGTCAGGAGCCATATCTGTCTTTCCTGCAAGTACACTCTCAGCATTGCCTCAACATAGTGAGCAATTCATAAACATGGATGGATAGATGGATGAATAGATGGAGTTGGCCCCTGATCAAGGACATGGGTTTCCCTGGTAGCTCAGCTGGTAATTTAAAAAAAAAACAAAAACAAAAATGCAGAAGACCCCATCAATTCCTGGGTTGGGAAGATCCGCTGGAGAAGGGATAGGCTACCCACTCCAGTATTCTTGGGCTTCCCTGGTGGCTCAGTTGGTAAGAATTCAACTTCTATACAGGACTCCTGTATTCGATCTCTGGGTTAGGAAGGTTCCCTGGAGAAGGGAATGGCTGCCCACTCTAGTATTCTGGCCTGCAGAATTCCAAGGACTGTAAACTCCATGGGATTGCAAAGAGTCAGACATAACTGAGCAACTTTCACTTATTAATGACACTGAAGAAGAAAGTCTGGCTGCCTGTCTTTCTAATAGGAATGACCCTATGGTCCTCACATGCTTCCCAATAGAAGAGTTTGGAAACATCTGTCGAGCTGGAGGCAATTTACATTTAAGGGTTCCTATAGCCCAGAGGTTCTGCACAGCTATGTTTTGAGGGCATATTCTGATGTATTTAAATTTCTAAATATCTTCCAAACCAAGCCTCTCCATTTATATTAACAGGTTCTTCATCATCTGTGGGAAAGGTGGTTATTTTTATTCTTAGGAGAACTAAAATAAGATTCCATCTAATTCTTTTTAAAGAGTTTGGCATAATCTAACCCAAGAATTCCCAGATTCACCAGTATCTTTGTCAGTCTAACTCCGTACCCACAGCCTCACTCATTCTGCTGTGTTCCCTAAGGAAAGGCATATGGTCAGAGCTGGTGCTTACTATCTCCTGCTCCCATGTAAGTTTCATGCAAGGCTTTTGTTTACTTCATTTCTCACCAAGAATGGTGCCTGGTACACCCACAGGTACTCCAGTACTCAATAAACACTAGTAGAATGCATAAATGAATAAAAACACTTTGGGAGGGGTTGTTTTTACATTTTGCTAGCTCCTTAAGTGATGGTAATCCATAAAATACTTTGTGTTATGGGATTTTGTTGGCTATTATGTTCATAAAACTAATATAATTATTGTACTTGTTATTTTTGCTGTAGCAAGCCTTTGGAGGAGGGATGGTTTTGAAGTTGCCTGTTGAAGCAAATATCCTCACCGGGTTCTCCATGAGTTAAAAGTCGTAGACTTTTGTTTCAGAAGGTTCATTCCAAAAGTCATTTGATGATTCTTTTTTCCATTTCTGACTTTTAGAAAAGAAACCATTTGCTCCCAAACCAGCCAGGGAGGGCTCTTCCTCTTTCCTCCAGAGGGGGCTCAAAGTCCACACTTCCTTGACTTCTCCTTGGGGTAGTTCTGATGAGAGACGCCTTTAGATACTGCTCACATTTATCGTTAACTAACTGATGAATCTTTGATTTTTTTTTTTAAGAAAAATAGATATTTGTTACAATCATATTTTCAAGGTAATTAAATCAATAATGTTCTTGTACTTGAACAATGTGTTCTTATTAAGCTGTCAATGAACGACAATTCAACAATTCAATTTTAATCCTGCTCTGCATTTCCCCAGAATAAAAATATGGCTAAGTCAAACAACTTTACCTAACTTTCCCCACTTATTGGATGGTCAAAACTTCTTAAAGCAACTGTGACTATAAAAGTCTGTTAATACAGCGAATTCTCTATCAGGACACAGTCGTCCATTTTACTAGCAAATAGTTTTCCAACTTCTGAATTTTAATAACTCCCTTTCATTTTATTTTAAAAATAATTTCCCATTATATATTCTTTACGTCCATGTCTTATGCCCTTACAAAGCTGTAAGCTCCTGGAGGGTACAGCCAGTATCTTATCCCAATACTTAGCCTCCATGTGGCAAGAGTGTTAGGAACATTTGTAGATGAAAGAATAAATTGGGCCCAACAGTGAGTATGTGAGAGTGTGGTGCTTCTCACTAACTCTGCTCCCAGACACCTGGCACAGCTTCCTTATCCAAAACGCCATTCTTCAAAGAGTCAAAAGCCAACAAAATACCTGATCCCTAAGGGCTCTCCCTACGCAAAAATGCTTCTGTAACCACTCTGACATTTTGACTTACTATTAAAAGCATCTAAAACCTTACTCTACCCTTAGAAGGCTCATTAGTACCTTTTCCACTATCATGAATTTGGGACATTATACCTTTAGTAAAAGTGGGCTTACCAGGTGGAACTAGTAATAAAGAACCCGCCTGCCAATGCAGGAGACATAAGAGACACAGGTTCGATTCCTGGGTCAGGAAGATCCCCGGGAGGAGGGTATGGCAACCCACTCCAGTGTTCTTGCCTGGAGCATCTCCATGGACAGAGGAGCCTGGCGGGCTACAGTCCAGAGGGTTGCAAAGAGTTGGACATGACTGAGCGACTAAGCACACACACACGTTAGTAATCACTGCCTATTTTGAGAATCCAAAAACGATTTTGTTTTAATTGTGTAATACGAAGATAAATTCATAACACCCACGCACTTTCATGCTTCTGTGTATAAACAGAGACTTAAGCCAATTCCTATCTAAAATGCCCTCCCCTCCCTGCCACCTCCCTACTCATCCTTCTAGACCCAGCTCTAATGCCTGGCACTCCTTTCCAACCACCCAAAGGAGAATTTATCCTTTTCTTCCGTATGTTCCGATAATATTTTGTCAGTAGAGCTATTTTGTGGTTTATCATAGTGTATTACACTAGAATTAATTTGTGTTTTAAGAACATCTCTCCTTAATACACTTTTGAATCCCCCAAACTTACAAACTGCTTGTAACATATTAGGTGCTTAATAAATGTTTGTGCACCAAATATCTGCTTCCTGCCCTGAATCTGACCTGCAGGCCTATATTTTAAAATTAGATATACATATCATAAACTGCTGATTTGATTTTTATCAAAACTCCTGCTGCTGCTGCTGCTGCTGCTAAGTCGCTTCAGTCGTGTCCGACTCTGTGCGACCCCATAAACGGCAGCCCACCAGGCCCCCCTATCCCTGGGATTCTCCAGGCAAGAACACTGGAATGGGTTGCCATTTCCTTCTCCAATGCATGAAACTGAAAAGTGAAAGTGAAGTCGCTCAGTCGTGTCTGATTCTTAGCGACCCCATGGACTGTAGCCCAACAGGCTCCTCCGTCCATGGGATTTTCCAGGCAAGAGTACTGGAGTGGGGTGCCATTGCCTTCTCCATCAAAACTCCTAGCAGAGTTTTAAACACAAATACAAGAGATTGAAATTTGGACAGATTTAGTCATTGTTGCCAAAAGCTAAATGCTGGGCACTATTTTTTCCTGTCACCATTTATATATTTAACCCTCTTCCTATCTCAAGTGCCACACTGCAAAATTCTTGCCCACATTTAGTAATCAAAATACCAAGAGAGAAAGCTCCCTACCCCCGACCCATGGTGGGATGGGGAGCAAAGCCAGCAGCCATGGAGAGCAGCCGGAGACCTTTAAAGACCCATCAGCCCAGCTCCCCCTCCCCACTCTCCACTCGCCAGCTTTTAGTCCTCAGTATCCAGGGACAGTCTGGCAACTGGAACTTTGTGTTCAGCTGACGAGCATGTGCAAATGACAGTTTTGGCTGTCAAGGAGCTTATTACCTAAGCGAGGAGCTTACATATTTATGAGCTGACAGCTCAGATTTGTGGCTTTGCAGTATTCCTCAATTTCCCTCTAGAACAGCCAATAGGTGTAGGAAGGCCTTGCAGGCTCATTACTTTACCCTACATCTCCACCCCAGCACCAAGAAACAGCAGGTGGCTCATTTGTGGAGACATCGAGGGTCAGAGGAAAGTGAAAAATGAGCTTGCACAACTCCTGGGCTGGACCTGAAGAGGTGAAGGTGAGTAATAGATCCACAGTGCACTGTCTAATGGCAAAGGCAGCTGCAGTGGGGCTTTTCCACAGATATATGTACGTGTGTGTGTGTGTGTGTGTGTGTACACACATAGTATGAATATATACATCTCTGTAGAGTTGTCTGTTAACAAAGCACACTCATGGACATGATCTTGTCACCTCTAGCCATCTTGTGGCTCTGCATCAGGACTGGTCATTAAGAATAACTATTTCTGTTAAACATGCTTTCTTTTCTTCCTGCAGAAACTAAAAAGAAAATTCTGAAGAAGAAACAGATCTAACACTAAGGCAGAGCTGTTTCATGCTGGGCCAGAGTTCAAGCACTGCTATGGGAAACCACAACCTTCGGCGAGAGGGCTCAAGAAATACAGCGAAGTCCCACTGATAAGGCTGGAATGCAAACTCAAGTTTGTCAGGCTCCAAAGTCCCTGCTCCTCACTTGCCTGAGCTGCCTCAGTGATGAAGCTGACAAAATAAGTGATGTGGATTTTTCATGCTGAGGGCCCTTTTCTTCCTCTCTCTCCCCGCCTCTGCTCTGAGAACCCCTCCTGCATCCTCTCTGGCGGGGACCTGCCACCACCCGCTACTCATGCCCAGGAGGGTGAAGCCACACTGGGCTGCCCCCAGGGGCCGGGGCTTTCAGAGCCTTATCTCTCCCTGTGGAATGAGAAGCTCGGTTGCTCATAGTCTCAAACATCAGAGCCTCTGGCCCACATAAAGCCCGTCCTGTTTCTAGACAAAGAAGGGGTCCTGTACTACGAGGACAGTACAAAAAAGAACATTGTGTCACTGAAACTTATGAATCCCAGGATCTGAGAGACCAACTTGAAACACTGGTACTCAAGGTACACTGTGCCTCCTACAAACTTAAAACCAAGTGCCATCTCTACTCATCAAAGCCTTCCACAAACATTCTTTCATTTCTTTCTTCCCTTAAGACCAACCATGGAGGCAGCAGGGACTCTTCACTCATCCTTTCCCTTGTGCATCCACTCTGCAAGTGTTTATCAAGCAGCGTCCTGGTCTTGACACCAAACGAGGAGCTTCGGGCAGCAGCGTCCCTCTCCAGGCAATGATAGGGCCACAAAGCAGGCAGGGAGGTGAAGCCTCGTCCATTGGGGTGCCTGGGAATTGCCCAGAGTGGGGAGTCCTGACCTGGCACAAGGGATCAGGGCAGATCTCATAGAAGAGAAGAAAGGAATTAGCCAAGAGCAGGAGGAGAGGACGGCAGCTGACTGAAGCAGCATGAATTGAGGTGCGGTGAGCAACGGAGCAACCTGTTTAGGGACAGGGAAGAGTGTCAGTGGGGCCAGAGTAATGGGAAGGGGTGATAACCTCCTCGAGGTTACACAGTGATTACTAACAGAGCTGGAATGGAAACACCCAGGTCTTGACTCTTACCCACTTCTCTTTATGTTCTATCATACTGTCTTCCTCAAGATCCCCATCACTTAGGTCGTGGGAACTCTATTGAAAATGTCTGGCCGACAGGCCCACTGCTGACAGCAAAATGTGAGGACAGCATCCTCTCAAGGACACGACCAGGTGCCACGCCAAGTACCACGTGTCTTCATTTAATTCTCACAAAACCTGATGAGATAAGTTGTGCATGCATTTTACTGGTGCAAAGAACAGAAGTTCAGAGAAGCTGAGCAATTTACTGGCCAAGGGCTCAGATGGGCAGAGTAACTCTGGGTTCTACTGAAGGCAGATGTAAACTAAGTGTGGGTCTTCCGACGACTCAGGAGGCAGCGAGAGAAGGCAGGTCCTTCCGGTCACCAGGAAAACTTGCAGAGACACCTTTCACCGAACAGCTTTCTTTACCACATTTATTGTAGACACATTTCTCCCCTGCAGTCTCTCCCAGGCCTTGGGTGGGCAGGGGAGGTTAAGGATGGGCACAGTATATGAAGAGGTCATAGTTCTGCAGCGAAATGCCCCAGGAAGGTGAACACCCCCTGCAGTACAGGCGAGACCAGAGAAGAGCAAGTTCCCGGAGAGAAGCTTCAGATATAAAGCTAAGTCTTAATCAGTGCAAGAGCACAAACTAGACCTGGGAGAAGAGCGATGAGGACCCTAACAGAAGTTTTTTTCCCGCAGTGACAGATCTGAGGAGGTGGTTTTAGAACCTTCCTCAGCTTCCACTTGTAAAGCAGAAGCCGTCGCCATGGCAGATGGGGACCTAGAGTTAGAGAAGGGGGGAGCCAAGCAGAGCAAGAGGACGGACAGTGCATCCCCAGCAAAGCTTTGCAGCAGGATCCCAGGGCCACAGTGAAAGCTGGGCTCCATCTGCAAGGCAGTGATCAGTTCAAGACGGTCTTAACCATCTGGCGTTATCAATTTAGACCTTCTGGGCACTTAACAGAACTTTGCCTGACACTCCTCAGAGACAACAGCTCCTTCCCTTTCTCTTCTTTCACCTTGACTTCCAGGTTCTTTGTTTTGTTTTGGTTTTAATTGCTCAGCAGTTTTACTGATGCCAATCAGCCGCCTCTCTCAGAGACTGTTTGCAGGTGTCAGCGTTACTAGCCCCCTTGCTCACGTACCACTATAAAGCTCTCTCCACCCTCCCCGAAAACCCTGCCCTTGGCAGCAGATCTTTTTAACAGGACACAGGTGAGATTCAAGCAGGACGCTTCTGAGGCACAGAGAGCCTGGACTGGCAGAGAGGAGGAAGGCAGGAGGGGCACATGGGGATGGAAGAGAGCTGCTGGCCCTAAGGGAACAGAAATGCAGAAGATGGTTTCTTATTGGCTTTTCTGTTTCTGGAGAAATTGCCCCTCCTTTGCTCAAAATCTAAAAGCAATGGGAAAGAATCGATCTCTACAAGCCCAGGAAGGCAATGATCAGTGTCTGCTTTAACAGGAAACTAAAACTAAGGATGAGAACTGGAATTTGGGTAAGAGAGTTATTCCATTTCTGGTCTGACCTTGCTTTTAAGTGATTTTCCTTTCCCCTTCAGGTTTTGCTTTAGGTTTTTCAGTACCCCCCTACCCCAAACCTCTTCTAGATGCACAAGCCTGCCAGAATCCCGATAAACAAGAAACCCAAACAAAACAGCACAAGGTCGAAAGCATTTCCCCTGTGATGCTACCACTTCATGTGCAGAGGCACTCACGTGACGCTGCCAACATGTGTTTTCTGTCTCAGATTTCCCTTGATAACAAAGGACATATTTTAAAAGGCGTGGCCCTAGGTATATGTGGCCAGCTGGAATCTGAGAAGAGTGGGAGGATTTCCTTTGGTTTTAGGCTGATCCCCTCAGGTGCCCAGTGCTGCAGCCCTTGAAGCTGCAAAATGCCCATCAGTAAAGTTAGCAACACTCTGGGTCAGGTTTACAAGATATGATCTCATTCAGTGGCTCATAGAACTGATTTAATATTCAGGAATCAACTGAGCTCATTCAATTCCAAATTTGGCAGCCTTGTGTGTTGCATTACAGTACTTCCTCTGTCCAGAGCTGGGCAGGGCATGCTAAAGGGAATCTTTAGAAAGGTCTTTCATGAGGTTCCAAGACTCAGAGGCAGGACGGGAGCTGGGAGACAGGCAGGGGCAGGGGCTACAGTATGGATGTGATGGATGAGAAAGGCAAAAGATCACTCAGAAAAGCTCTTTACAGTGTCCCCGGTAGAAATCCCTCTTCCAAATAACTAAGCAAGTTTGAAGCCAGACATATTTGTAATAACACTACCGGATAGACTCCAAGAGAAAAAGTTTCAACTGGTCATAAAAATGTTAGCAATCTGTTTTGATGTTCTTACCTAAGTGGTTTATGATCTTAAAAGTTCCCTTTAAAATGTTGTTTTCTTAAATCAAGAAAGCTTAAGTTACTCTTTCTATACAAAATTAGCCTCATTTCAAATCCTGAAGAAAAAGCAAATCATCTTCTTTAATTTCCATTTCTAATCTTCTAGAGAGCTGTTACTCTCTCCTGTGAAATAAACAGGTTTTGGTCTTAAACTTACTTGTTCTTCCCACCTTCCCACCCCAACCAAATACTGGAAATTAAGTGCTTAAATCAAGCCCTGGCATGGAAAAATGGAATATCTTCTGACTGGCATTGACTGGCAGTGAGTGCCTTTCAAATTGCCAATGTCATACAGCCGTGGGGTGACCAGACATTAAGTTCTAGAACGGGAGGGGTTCTGTCTCAAGCTGAAATGGAAGGTAAATATAGTCAACAATTAATATTAGGGGGAAAAATCCATCTCACATTTATGTAGCCACAAAGAAGCTATTCTGAGAGCCATAGGCTAACTTCATTTTTATGATCCTGTGAAGACAGCACATGTCAATTCTGTCTTTGATTCTAAAATGAGCTAATGTCAATTTTTTTTACCACCTCTGAACAAGTCTGATTATAGCAATGATTGTCAGTTCAAATCCCTGGTTCATTTATTTCCCATTTTAGCCTCACCCTCTGGGGGATGTTTGCAGATTCTCTGTGGGCAGTTTGTGTGTCTCACTTGATACAGCTGATGTATTCTGCAAGTCGACTGAACAAGGAGAACGCTCATATAAGCTGGACCCTCCTAACTTCTAACTTCTCTATACTTCATACATTTTATTCTTCACTTTTCTCAAAAGGAAATTCACTGGAAAAGCTAAAGCAAAAAAGAAAAGAGCAACGAAGACAGACCATCTAACTACAGGAATATAACTGTTACTTACACCGCTTTCCAATCCATCATCATTGATAAATCATGGCTAAATAATCAAGTGCAGAATCCATTTCTTCACATCTGTTAATAAATAGCTTCTCTCATATGTCTCTCGCAGATCGGGGGCCATCTCAGGAGGAAGTAAGAGAGTGCGAAGGTGAAGGAGGAAAGGCTGGGAAATTCTAAAATCCATGGGGGTCTGGGAATTCTCAGAGCAGACCCCGGTGAAACATTCCTGTGATTCCAGCCTTTGGCTAAACCAGGATCCCAGCCTCTCTGAGCGTCCAGCCACCTTCCTGGTCCAGCTTAACCCCTGCTCCAACATTGCATTTCCCTCCAAGAACACTGCATTGATGGACGAGGAACCCACAGGATCCTGCCAATCCACACACACAAGCACGCTTCTCAGGGCAAGCCGCTCCAGTTTCTCTCTTGTCTGCTATCTCAGAGAGAGGGAGGGAGGGAAGAGCAGAGGCAGGCAGGGAGGGAGGGGAGAGAGAGAGGGAGAGGGAGGGGGAGAGAGAGAGAGAGAGAGAGAGGGAGAGAGAGGGAGGAAAGACAGGAGCTTTACAAAAAGAGAGCAGCACAGAGAGAAACACTTGCTAGAACTCCCATTAACCCGCAGTAGCTGAGGAATTTTCTGAGCACAGCAGCTGCAAAACAGATCCTCAAAATCAAGTGTTTAAAATCTTTAATTATACATCCACATACACATTTGATGCAGACAAAGCCGGGAGAACCAAGGTTCTGGGTCTGCAAGTGTGACTGTGCAAGTAAACACTTGTAGACAAACAGATGCAAGCATGTGTCCCCATGAGAATCATATTTCCATGCATATATTTCAGTGAAAATGTCTAGTCTCTCAGTTTACATGTCTTAAAACTATTCAAATATTCTCAGTGATAGAAGTGCAAATCAGACCAACACCACTCTTTGCCTCTGATGGCATCCCTGAGCACGCCTTCCCCAGATTTTTAGAGGGGCATTTCAGTTTCTTTTTTCCTGCTTCAGGAAAGAAGGCCCCAAAAGGAAGAGGATAAGAGGCGAGGCAGGGGTTTTCAGCTTGACCGTCAACTTCGTGTGGTGGTTCCTTTGTTTGGGGGCACTCTGCAGACAGAGTCCAGACACACTGTGCCTCAGGCAGGGGGTGGCATGGAGCAGGGATGTGACACACACACGTGGGGCTCTGCAGATGGCCAGGGACAGGAGGAGACGTACGAGCAGGAAGAAGCAGTAGCAAGAGGGGAGCTGAAGCAGGCGGCAGACGTGAGGAAGGGGCAGCATGGAGGTGGGCAGCACAAGACCATCTCCAACCACTTCTTGAATTCCTCTACACCTCCCCTCTCCACTCGAGAAATCCCTTCACCACGTTTCTCCAAGAGGCCCAATCATCTGCATTAGAAATACCTGGTGACAATGTTAAAATGCAGATCCTGGGACTCTACCCTGAAGGTTCTGATTGTGCAGCTGGGGACCAGAATCTACCTGTTTGAAAATTAATTTTTGTTGGCGTATAGTATATTTTGGCCATCTGATGCAAACAGCTGATTCATTGGGAAAGACCCTGATGCTGGCAAAGACTGAAGGCAGAAAGAGAAGGGGGCAACAGAGCAGGAGATGGTCAGATGGCATCACTGATTTGATGGACATGAACTTGGGCAAACTCTGGGAGATGATGAGAGACAGGGAAGCCTGGCGTGCTGCAGGCCATGGGGTTGCGAAGAGTTGGACACGACTTGGCCACTGAACAACAACAACAACGTAGTTGCTTTACAATGTTGTATTACTTTCTGCACGGCAAAGTGTAGTCTATATATATGCATAGCTGATTCACTTTGCTGTTCAGTAGACAGCAACACAACATTATAAAGCAACACCCCAGTGTATAAGTAGAGTTCTGTGCTATACAGTATGTCCTCAAAACAAATATCATGTATTTACGCATACCTGCAGAATCTGCATCCTAACGAGCCCACAGTTGATCCTGATGCGGACCAGACTTATCGAAGATTCGTTTCTCCATCAGTGTGTAGTGAGTAGATGAGTGAACGGGAAAGTGAACGAAACGAGAAGAGGTCCGGATGGGAGACCTGTGAGGACTCGAACAATGATGGGGGGTGGGGGACAAAGGAAACAGTGTGCAGTGGGAGTGGCGAGAGGGGCCCAGGAGAGCGCGGGGCCAAGGAAACAAAGTGTGAGCCGGGAGAAGGAGCGACTTGCCTCTTTTCCAGATGCCCCATGATTTTCACAGCTCTGCAACGACACACACTGTGGCCTTTGCCAAGAATTCGCTTCATCCCCAGACAAACCATCCCTTCAAACCCAGTCCGCATCTCATCCTCTTAGAAGCCTCTCTTGCCCAGAGGTAGGTAATGATCCCATCACATTTTGTTTGTACTTCTTACTCCAAGTACTTTCATACCTTGACATTATGCATCAGCTTCTTTCTTTCTTAGCAGATGATGGTGAGTTGTTTTATGGAAACCAGTGATCTCTCAATCATTATATACATCCCTAACTTTTGGATACAAAGTTGGTACCCAATAAATGTGCATTCATTAAATGGCTAAATATATCATAAGAGTATTTCTTAACCTGGGTGGTTGTTACATAGATGTTTGCTCTATTGGTCTTTAAACTGAGCATCTATCCACATTTCACATATTATTTTGTATGCAAGATACACTTAACGATAAAGAACATTTTTAAATGAGTCGTAACAGCTGGGACTTGGTCCAAAAGTTAGGTCTTAATGAATAATAAAGAGAAAAAAACTGCGAAGAGCTAACGTAAAAAGAATACATCATGAGAAACACTGGGCTGGAAGAAGCATAAGCTGGAATCAAGATTGCCAGGAGAAATATCAATAACCTCAGATTTCAGATGACACCACCCTTATGGCAGAAAGTGAAGAGAAACTAAAAAGCCTCTTGATGAAAGTGAAAGAGGAGAGTGAACAAGTTGGCTTAAAGCTCAACATTCAGAAAACGAAGATCATGGCATCCGGTCCCATCACTTCATGGGAAATAGATGGGGAAACAGTGGAAACAGTGTCAGACTTTATTTTTGGGGGCTCCAAAATCACTGCAGATGGTGACTGCAGCCATGAAATTAAAAGACGCTTACTCCTTGGAAGGAAACTGATGACCAACCTAGATAGCATATTGAAAAGCAGAGACGTTACTATGCTAACAAAAGTCCGTCTAGTCAAGGCTATGGTTTTTCCTGTGGTCATGTATGGATGTGAGAGTTGGACTGTGAAGAAGGCTGAGCACCGAAGAATTGATGCTTTTGAACTGTGGTGTTGGAGAAGACTCTTGAGAGTCCCTTGGACTGCAAGGAGATCCAACCAGTCCATTCTGAAGGAGATCAGTCCTGGGTGTTCTTTGGGAGGAACGATGCTAAAGCTGAAACTCCAGTACTTTGGCCATCTCATGCGAAGAGTTGACTCATTTGAAAAGACTCTGATGCTGGGAGGGATTGGGGGCAGGAGGAAAAGGGGACGACAGAAGATGAGATGGCTGGATGGCATCACGGACTCAATGGATGTGAGTTTGAGTGAACTCCAGGAGTTGGTGATGGACAGGGAGGCCTGGTGTGCTGCAGTTCATGGGGTTGCAAAGAGTCGGACACGACTGAGTGACTGAACTGAACTGAACCTAAAAAGAAAGTTAATAGGAGGGGGAAAAAAAAAACAAACAAACCCCAAAGAAAGCACCAGAGTAAGTGAACCCAGTGGAATAAGCAATAGAGTGGAGGTGGGTTTTGATAAACTGATGGGTTTGGGGCTCAGAAAGGGGTCACACTTGTAAGCAGTGGTGGCAAAGAGGTGTTCTTACAGAGATGGGTTACACAAAGTGGGAACAGAGCTTGCACTAAGTGTCCTCGAGAAGGACCACGTAAATTAACAGAGAACAAAATCTCTCATTTACTTGACTTTAAAAGTTTGGAGGAATTATAAATTGAAAGTTAGGAACTACAATAATAATTAATGAATGAACGGAGGTATGAATGAATACATGGTTGGATGAATGGATGGATGGATGGATGGATGGATGGATGGATGGATGGGGTGCTAAGGCAAAAGGGCCCACAACAACTCTGGGTAACATCACTATCCAAGGGGCATTTTAAATGCTGTTTAATAGTTTTTAAAGTGTTTCATTTGGTAACAAGATTCCATGTATAGCTGAGGAATCATAGATCAGAAAAGTTAAATGACTTGCTCTTCGTACACAACTAATAACTTCTAGAAGGAGATCTAGAATCCAAACCTTTTCACAGGTAATCTGCTGCATTCCCCACTATCCCCAATTAAGCCCCAACAAGTGAACGTGGTCATTAAACTTGGTAAACAGAAATGGAAATGAAAATTACTCCCAGGATTCCATCTTGAAGCACAGTGGAGAAGCTATCTTGAGGACTGGTCTATCTGTCAAAACATCTGTTCAGCAAGCATCATATTCAGTATTACAGAGTTGGGACTCTCTAACCAGAAGTTTGAGACGGCCTGGCAGATGGTTGGGAAAGCTGTTGTCACCACTTGCCTCTTCACTATCTCTTAGTTTACCAGAAGGCTAGCGACCATGGGTACTGGACATGGAGAGGTGTTCTCTAGATCTTTCTTCAAGGGAGGGCTTGTTGCCCTAGCTGTTCACAGTTAGCCTCTAGCTGTCAGCTCTGTTAGGATTTGCCTAGCTGCAGAACGCCACTTTACCCAAACGCATGGCCTTCTCTGGGTCACCCACAGTCCATGGTTGATGGGGGTTCAAGGACCCAGCCGTTAAGTCCAATACAGGTCATCATGATGGCCATTTATGCTCCAGAGCTCCCCTGTGGTGTTGATTGAGGTTTTGTTTGGCAGCTTGACATTTTCCTCCATATAGTCCTGCATCCTCCTCCTCATTTCTACAGCCTTTAATCTCCAATAAACATCCTGCATGGGCAAGTCCATCTCCATGTTGGCCTGCCAGAGACCCCAACCTGCAAAGCCATGGGGTAAAGCAGTGCTGTCCTTGTGCCCTGTTTAGGCTTTACTACCAGTGGTCTTCACATACTCTCTTTTTGTGATGCCAAAGCTTCAAGGTAATGACAGCTGATTCTTCTAAAACGTCAAGCAACTGATTTTTATCTCCAGGTCTCAGTTCCCTTATCTAGAGGAAATCAGAAGTTGTGGACCCTGGAGCCACCTGAGTGACATGAGGCAAGTCAGAGCCCCTTCACCCAAAGTTGGTGGTGGTGGTGCTCACTTCCTAAGTTGTGTCCAACTCTTCGGTACCCCATGGACTGTAGCCCACCAGGCCCCTTTGTTCATGGGATTCCCCAGGCAAGAATACTGGAGTGGGTTGCCATGTTCCTCTCCAGGGGATCTTTCTGACCCAAGGATCAAACCCACATCTCCTGGACTGGCAGGCAGATTCTTTGCCACTGAGCCACCTGGGAAGACTTTAACCAGAGTAACTCTGCTTTTATGTTTTATATGTTGAGGATTTCATTTAAAATTGGAGCTTTACAGTTACACATATTTTTGAAAAACACTGGTTCAGCTGATCCCACAGATACCTCCCATTTGTAACATTCTATGATGCTCTGATTATCCTCTGAGACCACCAAAGAAGTAGGATAATAACTTGGGGAGTGTGTGTGTGTGTGTGTGTGTGTGTGTGTTAGGGCTTCCCTAGTAGCTCAGCAAGTAAAGAATCTGCCTGCAATGAAGGAGACCCTGGTTTGATTCATGGGTTGGGAAGATCTGCTGGAGAAGGGATGGGTAGCCTATTCGTTCAGTTGTGTCTGACTCTTTGCAACCCCATGGACTGTAGCCTGCCAGGCTCTTCTGTCCACAGAGTCCTCCAGAAAAGAAACTGGAGTGGGTAGATATTCACTTCTCGAGGGGATCTTCCTGACTCAGGAATCAAACCCAAGTGTCCCTCATTGCAGGTAGATTCCTTACTACCTGGGAATCCCAACAACATGGTACCTAAGATGCTCCAGTGATTTGGAAAAACAAATCAACTCACATATAAAGCCAAAATGTAGATTAAGAGACAGACGCCAAATAAGGCTGAATTCTGGTTTACTGGACAGACAGGGAACTATAAAGTGGTGATGGAATAGAGTTTCCCCAAGGATTTGGACAATGTATTAGTTTATGGGGGTATCAGAAGGATTTAAGACAGCAAAGTAAGGGAAACAGCTTTCATTTAAGTGCACCAGATTCCCTGCCTGTGGTGTGCAGGCATCTCCTCTTTCTGAGCCCCAAACACAATAAGTTGAGTGTGTGACGAAGGCCATCTTGGAGGACTCAAGAAATTAGGCTCCACTGTTTCTGCAGTAGGCCTGAGAGAGTGATTTCCTTATTCCCTCTTATAAGGAAATACCATTCCAATGAAAATAACTGAAAACGAAAAGAAATCTAAGCTGTTAAAACTGTAGTGACATATTCTGTATAAAAATGTATATATTCACATGCAAGGAAGAGGGTTTAATGGTTATCAAATCATTATAAACTATGGGGGAGGGGTGGAAACAAGTAAAAAAAAAAAAAAGAATTATACCTAAATTACCTGTGAATTTCCCTATGGGAAATACCAAACATATGAAAATCCTTAATCATTCAAAGATACTCATGCTAATATGAAGCATATGCATTCTGGAAACGCAATGAATTGATGGTTAAATGAATTGGGCATGCTGTGCCCCCAAATCTACCACCTTTTCTGAATGTTTTTATTTGGTCATTATTTTCAAGATCTCTGTTATTCATATTTGGAAGAGAAACTATGACATACAAATCAAGGGACATTATAACATATGATGAGAGTTGTACATAACGCCTTGTGCACAGTCCTCTCCACCTTCAAAACTTCAATCGCCCACAAGTGTGGATCCTGAGTCTGCTAATGAGAAAACTCTACCTCACTGTTTGGGCTTCCCTGGTGACTCAGCAGCAAAGAATCTGCATACAACGCAGGGGTCACAGGAGATGTTCCTCCGATCCCTGGGTCGGGTGGATCCCCTGGAGGAGGGCCTGGCAACCCGCTCTAGGATTCTTGCCTGGAGAATCTCACGGACAGAGGAGCCTGCTGGGCTACAGTCCACAGGGTCACAAAGAGTCAGACATGGCCGAAACAACAGCGCACGCGTGCACATCCCACCATGTGGAGCAGTCAGGCATGCAGGAGCTGGTATAGCTTTTTCTTTGTAAAACAATACTATGAGTTATTGCTTAATTCCCCAAGGTTAAAACATGCAGTTCACCCTTCAGTAGGAAGTTAAGGATTGGCTCGTTTAAGATAGTCAAATTTTACAGTTTCTTCTGTAGCCTCCTGTAGTCTTTTGTGCTCCATGTTTTCCAAGCCCCCTCATCATGAGACGGGGACAGCCCAGACCACAAATATAATTTCAACTGAGAAGAGGAGGGAAGGGAAGAGCAGAGAGAAAGGAAGGGAGAGGACAGTGCACAGGGAGGCAGGTGGGGGAGTTGGAGCGGAAGCCCTAGCACCGGCCGTCTGCTCCCAGAAGAGCAGAGAAGCCATGGCGGGCAGAAGCTGCCCAATGGATCAGGCTCAGGGCCTCTTGTCTCCCATGGCTGAAGCCCTGCCTTCTTGGCCTGTCCTCACCAGCCATGCTCAGACGGTGTGCAGACGGAACAGGACAGCTCTGAAAGCTTGAAGATTGCTATTTTATTAAGGAGCTTCTAGGGATAGAAGGCAATGGCACCCCACTCCAGTACTCTTGCCTGGAAAATCCCATGGACGGAGGAGCCTGGTGGGCTGCAGTCCATGGGGTCGCTGAGGATCAGACACGACTTCACTTTCACTTTTCACTTTCCTGCATTGGAGAAGGAAATGGCAACCCACTCCAGTGTTCTTGCCTGGAGAATCCCAGGGACGGGGGAGCCTGGTGGGCTGCCGTCTATGGGGTCGCACAGAGTCAGACATGACTGAAGCAACTTAGCAGCAGCAGCCAGGATAGAAGAAAATGGCCAGAGCAGGGCCAGGTTCCTTTCTCTGGGAAGCTCTTGCACCGGCTGCACTTGGCCACTCAGGAGAGGACCACTGGCAATCCTCTCTAGAAAACCTTTGCACACACCTCTGGCGAATGCCTGGGGTGGGCCCAGGTAGAGTCACACGATGTCAGATCCCACAGTATAACAGCTGAATTGGCCTAGGAAAACTACAAGAGCTGTACAGAAGAGCTGTGCTGTGCTCAGTCACATCCAACTCTTTTGCAACCCCATGGTCTATAGCCTGCCAGGCTCCTCTGTCCATGGGATTTTCTGGGCAAGAATTTTGCAGGTTGCCATTTCCTCCTCTAGGGGATCTTTCTGACCCAGAGATCAAATTCTCATCTCTTGTGTCTCCTGCATTGGCAGGCAGATTCTTTTACTACTGAGCCAGCTGGAAAGCCACAGGAGAAGAGATCGATGTTCAAACTTTCACAAAGCGAGACAGCCACCCTGCAGCAAACCCAAGAGCAAAGCTCCCCAGTCCTCACTCCGAATCCACCCATCCATCCAGGGGTGGAAGCAGCCCTATCACCAGGGAGCCTTCTCTCCTGGACAATGATTGCTCTGCAGATAAGTGGGGCTCTGAGGCCTTGATCTTCAGTTTGGTGGACTTAAGAGAGGATTTTCATCCCTCTCAAAAGAACTGAGGAATTCTCTCCATAGAATGGATTTGAGAACAGAGATCTTTTGTTGAAAATAGTCAGAACATCAAACATTTTTTAAAATGAAAGGTCAAATACCTCTGATATTTAGTTAGATCTGTGTGGGGGAAAAGGAAGTGCTTTCAAGAATGTAGGTGCTGAATTTGGGAAAAGCCAGTATCTTAAAAATTCACTCAACATATGGTATATACGGGGTGGTCAGCACCACCCAAACAGAGCATGAATATCTTGGCACCTTACAAAAATTAATATCTAATTCATACCATACACAGCCAAATAGACATGAAAGCTGTGTGTTAATTAGATATATGCATGAGGGAAAATGATACATGAAAATCTAGATCTAATGTTTAAAAGACAAATTAGGACAATGCATGTGTAGTTTGAGAAGAGCTTAGCATAAAGTTCTTTTCCAATTAATACAGATAGGTTTTCAGGAAGACCTCCCTGATGACAAGGAAGGATTTGGTACCTGCTAATGTCCTGTGTTCTTTCATCCCGCTGTCATTTTACTTCTCTTTCCATATCCAGAGGCACTTCTGCATGCTCAGATTATGTGTGTGCTAACTCACTTCAGTCGTGCCTGACTCTTTGCAACCCTATGGACTGTAGCTTGCCAGGGTCCTCTGTCCATGGGATTCAATAGCCAAGAATACTAGAGTGGGTTGCCAAGCCTTACTACAGGGAATCTTCCTGACCCAGGGATCTAACTCACGTCTTCACTGGCAGACAGTTTCTTTACCACTAGCACCACCTGGGAAACCCAAATGTCTATAATCATAACTACTATTTTCATTCATTCACTCATTCAACTAAATAAATATGCACAAAGGGCCTGGAACAAGACCGACCTAGTTTTGATCTTCTGCAGTCCAACATAAACTAAGCTCATGGTTTCCAGAATAATTTTTGCTGCTTATTTTTAAACATAACAGCCTGATATACCTTGTTCTTGAAAAAATGTAAGAAAGTACATGTTTTATCTAGTTTTTTATTAACTTTAAAATCTCTTGTTGGAAGAAATCATGCTATAATGACCTTTCATATTAAGTAGTTATAAAACAATAGACAAAATGACCTTCTTATAAGGAAAGCAAAATGCAGTTATCTGTCCTGGGTCTGGAGTTCTTCTCCTCTGAAGGGCACACTACCTTAGTTGGATCCTCAATGGTCAGATGCTCAGAGAACTGTATTGAGGTACAGCTGGCATCCTATGCACGTGCAGGGCAGCAGTTACCAACATATCGGGGAAACACAATGTGTGTGTGATTAAGCAATTGCTGGTTCTAAAGAGAGAATTGTAGCCAGGCCAAATTTAGCAAAAGGCTCAACAATCCTCCATTTGTGTGTTGGTAAAGGAACAGCATTATTTTGGACTGCTAGATGCCTCTAAATATCTGGCTAGTCTTAGGAAAAAAAGACAACCGTTGATACTTCAGTTCACAAAATCTAATTCTGATATGAATTCTAACTCCTAGCGCAGTATGGCAATTTCCCTCTCTTTAAAAAGTTCTCTATAGACAAATATGAATTGCCACGATACCTTTGTACGCTAAAGCAGGATTATCACCTCGTTTTAGATGCCAGAGAAAGAAGAAATTTACTCCACCTGCATTTATAAAATTATAAAACAAGTGACAAAGAACTCTAGCATCAAACTAATCTAGGTTCAAATCTCTCAGCACAGCTAAAAACAAGCAACCACCACAACAGATACTGAACAGCACTTGCCATGTGCCAGGCCCTGTCCAAGGGCTTTACGTGTGTCCGTTTATTTAATCCACATCACAATAGCTATGTGTCTACCAAGCAGGTGGCTCAGTGGTAGAGAATCTGACTGCCAATGCAGGAGACACAGGAGACTCAGGTTCCATCTCTGGGTTGGGAAGATCCTCTGGAGGAGGAAATGCAACCCAGTCCAGGATTCTTGCCTGGAAAATTCCATGGACTGAGGAGCCTGGCGGGCTGCAGTCTATGGGGTCACAAAGAGTCAGATGCAACTGAGTGACTGAGTGTGCGCACATGCACAACTCTGTGTAGTACATAACATTATTATCTGTATTCCACAAATGTGGAAATGGAAACAAATAAGCTAAAAGCTTTTCTCCAGGTCACACAGCTAAGTGGCAAAGCCAAGACTCAGACACACTCGATGTGGTTTTAGAGTCCCCTCCATCAAACATCGCCCTAGATTGCTTTGTGTAAATTATTGAAGTCCTCTAAGCTACTGTTTTACCTGTGAATAATGGTACTGACCTCAAGGACTGCCAGGATGTCTAAGATAAAGCAACTAAAAGTGCCTGGCAGGCACATCACATAAGCTTAGTCTCTATTTTAATTGTTAGGCAGTGTCCAATCCCTCCTGAACACCTTGCCTGCAGTGGGCTAAGTGGTTCATTCTTCCTCTAGGAATATCTATAAGTGACCTGACATTGCCTGCCGTCCTTTCTGGGCTCTGGAGATATGAAATCACAAAGTCCTAGGCTGGATATAAAGATTCCTCTTCAGTCATCAAGGGGAGGGGGTGGCATTTTAGCTCCAGAAAGAAAGAAGCCCAAGCTGTTGAAGGAAATGAATTTCACCTTTATCCTCACCCTGACTCTTGTGTAAGAATGTTGTTATTCAGTTGCTCAGTCATGTCCAACTCTTTCAGACCTCAAGGACTACAGCATCCCAGGCTTCCTGTCCTTCACCTTCTCCTGGAGTTTGCTCAGACTCATGTCCATCGAGTCGGTGATGCCAACCAACTATCTCATCCTCTCAACCTCTCCCCTTCTCCTCCTGCCTTCAATCTTTCCCGGCATCAGGGTCTTTTCCGACATCAGGTGGCCAAAGTATTGGAGTTTCAGCATCAGCCCTTCCAATGAATATTCAGGGTTGATTTCCTCTAGGATTGACTGCTTTGATCTCCGTAAGATACAAATCAATTAATTCATCCTATTCTTATTCAGCATCTTGCCATCCTGAGGTCCCTTCCCAACTCTTCAGAATTCCCTCTCTAATTCAACTTGGCTTTTCAAGTTGGCCAGGAGCCAGCCCTTGCCTGTGTGAAGTCTGAATGCTACGTAAGCTACCTTGTCCTGGATGTTCTTCTGAGAGTTTGGGAGTTTTTGACAAGTTACTGGCAAAAGAAGAAGACGCTCCTGCCAATTTGCTTCAGGCACCGAGCATGTTCACAGGTATCATACCAGGTGTTATTAATATGTTATTTACAAGAAACCCAGTGTTCAACCTATTGTTGGGGTTATATAGTGTTACAGTTTTTGTACTTACAAAGTAATGTATTTTTTCCAACTCAGAAAGCTTAGAATGTGTGAAGAACTCAATTTTCAAATGTGAGATATATTTATGGCAAGTGAGTCTTAGTTGGGAATCAGGATGTGGGCCAAATGGTCACTACTCTTTCTTCAAGTCAAATAATCACTTTAGAAAGCTGAAGCCTGGGACAAATGTCACTCTCGGGGCTGAGCTGGTCAAGCTCACAGGTGTAAGGTCAGCACCCTGGTGAAATGCCCTACTTTTTTAGTTCCCCAAAGTAAACTGACAACTTCATCCTAAGGAATTTCAGAACTGGAAGGAATGTTTCTGAAAGCTCTGCTCTGGGACTTAGAGAATGGATGTCTAAGACATGTAGTCCCCCAAACTGCCATAATCTTAGCAAGAGTGGGGGCCATCTATCTGCAGTCTACTTAATGGCATGCAGCCACACAGGCGGAAACAGTTAGCACTGAAAAATTAAAGAACAGGGGAGAAAATGATGCTCCCGCCGTGGCTAAGCCTCGGCAGAATCTTGAGGGAGGGAGAATTCCTTCAAGGAAAATGGCCTCGTCACACATTCCACACTGCTTACCTGGTGTCCGTTATGGACTCCACACTTTACCGGGCATCAGACCAACCAGCCTGAACACCAAGAGCAAAACCCCAACAAAACAAGGCTTCTGCCCAGTCTTCCATTCCACAGGCCCAGGACATCAACTGGTTAATCTGAAAGCCATATGTACTAATAAGCTATTTCCAAGAAACATGTGCTTTCTGAAGCAATGCTGTCGTCTCTGCCTCCTGGGGTCGTGGATTTATTTGTCAGTAAATTATAGAAAATCTGTGAGTGGAAAGTTTTTGGATTACAAAAATTATACCACTGACAGTTACCTATTTATCTATGAGTCAGGCATGTACCCCCAGCTAATTTAGCCAGCTTAACCTGTCCAGTGAAAATAAAATCAGAAAATAATATTTTTCTGATAATAATATTATTTTATTATAAAATAAAAAAATAAATAATAATCATCTATTATGCTTAGTTCCCATGGAATATGGGAAGAAAAAGTCAGTATGAAGAAGGGACTGTATCTTCATCTGACTTCTCAATTCACTGCACAGCCTTGGCTCTATCACTTAGTCTATCTAGGCTGATTTATTTAACCTCATGATACTCGGATGATGTTGGATTACTCTAGATTATTTTTGTAAAGTGTTAGAACCCTCTCCCAGAAAGGATACACTCCCCACCTTTACTCACACACATGCTACGATTATTTGGTGCTTTCTTAGGACACTGAGAATTGTCTGCAGTTTAGAGCTTCCATACACCTTTCTCTCTGAGCACAGGTAACAAGAGCCACTGCTAGCACTGATACGAGATACTCGACATCGATAAAACCTGGTACAAAAATGCAGTGTGAGTTCTTTTTGCAGTAGTCATACAAGTTGGGCAACCTGATGTGACTGAGTCTGCTTCCCTAAAGCACCTGCTTAGCCTCCTCTGCCCTCTTCCCACAAACACACAAAACTTTGACTTTTCCGCCACCACACTTAATTACAGAAGGAATTCTGAAGAGTCGGGAAGGGGCTTCAGGGTGGCAAGATGCTGAATAAGAAGAGGATGAATTCACTGATTTGCAACTTACACAAGAGCCAGAGGGAAGATAAACGTGAAATTCATTTCCTTCAACCAGCTCTGTCTCCTTTCTTTCTGGAGCTAAAATGCCACCTCCATCCTATGACCATCAAAGATGAATCTTTATAGTCAGCCTAGGACTTAGTGATATTACATCCCCAGGGACCCAGAAAAATGGAGGCAAAGAAGAATGTGAGCCAGAAAAGGAAACATTGGTAGGCAAGAGAGAGGAGTGAGGAGAGACCAGACTTGCTCCTGCTTTTTCTGCCCGCTGCTCTCAGAGCTGCCCAGTGGACACACAGAACCTCTAGGCGACGGGCAAGACGGGTCTTCCTCACAGGCAGCTGGCGAGGGCAGCTATTAAATTATTGAAAATTCCAGGCTGAAAGAAAGTCAAATATTAATGAGTATATTATTGAGAGGAAGAAAACTTGACAATCCACGCAGATTTAAACTATTAATATCTCTTCAGGAAGAAAGCCCAGTGAACAAAACTGAATGCCGTCAGATAGAGCTTCAAAGAAGCTGCCCCCTGCCCACACACCGGCTCGGTGAGAAGACTGCCAACGGCTGCGCTTTCTCCCACCCTAGCTTTTGCTGGTGGCTGCTGTGGATAAACAGTTTTCAGTTATGGTTCACAAACTCTGTTTTGGGCATGTTCTTCCTCAACCCTGTTGCTTCTCGAGTGCAGGTTTTTGTTGGTAGAGTACATGATGGTATTCCACTAGCTTCTAATTAAGCACGGGGAGCCAACAGTGATAACCTTCACAGCCAGGCTGACTCACCACTTGGGTTGCCCCTGAGGTTTCTGATTCAATTTCCAGCTTCTCCGATCACACTAAAGCCATCGGGTTGCAAATATTAGAATCTATAGCAGGGCAGCCCAGGTTCTCATCCCTCCTACCTCACTCAGCTTCTAGGAAGACTTCCACGTGGTAAAAAAGATACACAGGGAAATCAAAGAATGTGGCAATTTGATGGATAATAAATGATGTCTGAATGTTGAGAAGTCACTTTGGAAATTATATGTGCATTATTTTCATATTTTGTATTTTTGTATTTTTTTAGATGGATGAATATAATATGATAGAACAAGTGTGTTTTAAAATAGCATCAACTAATAATTGCTTTTTATTTAATAATTGGAAATTTCACATAAAGCACTGGCATTACTATAATCATCTCCATTCTTGTCCCTGTCAGCAATTTGCTTTAAAATACAGTCTTTCAGCATACATGGTGTGATATACATGTGAGTTAACATTAATTTACACCATAGGGAAAGTCAGTTAACATTAAAACTGTCTTAATCAGGAATACACACTTCAAGGATGATTGGTTAGCACTTCATATGTTGAATTTTCATTATCATTGAATTTCAAAATATCATCTCATTTTCATTGAAATTTCTTCTTCAATCCATGGGTTATTTACAGGTGGATTGCTTAACTAAACATTTGGGAATTTTTCTGTTTTCTTTGTTATTGATTTCTAGCTTAGCTTCTCTTTGTTCAAAAAAACATACTCTGAATGAATTTTGTCTTTGAAATTTGTCAAGATCTGCCTTATAAGCCAACAAATGGGTCAATTTTGGTAATTTGGGAAAAAACTGTACTGTGTCAATACTGAGCACAATGGTCAATATATATCAATAAGGTAAAATAAATTAATAGTAATTGTTCAGATCTTTATTCTTACTGAATTTTTGTCTGTGTGTTCTGTTATTTCTTGAGACAGTGGTGATTATGTCTCCCACTATGATTATGGATTGATGTATTTATCTTCTTTATTCTGCCATATGTTTGCTTTTTACATTTGGAGACATGTTGTTAGATATGTACAAATTTAGAATTGTAACTTTCCTGCGGCTTCATCCTTTAATTGTTATAAAAGATTTCTATTTATCTTTAATGACGAGTCTTCCCTTAAAGTCTATTTTCTCGATACGAGCTTATTTTGGTTAGTATTTATAAGATGTATCTCTGCTGCTGCTGCTGCTGCTGCTAAGTCGCTTCGGTCGTGCCTGACCCTGTGTGACCCCATAGACAACAGCCCACCAGGCTCCTCTGTCCCTGGGATTCTCTAGGCAAGAATACTGGAGTGGGTTGCCATTTCCTTCTCCAATGCGTGAAAGTGAAGTCGCTTAGTCGTGTCTGACTCTTCGCAACCCCATGGACTGCAGCCTACCAGGCTCCTCTGTCCATGGGATTTTCCAGGCAAGAGTACTGGAGTGGGTTCCCATTGCCTTCTCTACTGTTTCTTTTATTTTCAACTTCTCTGTGTCCTTATATTTAAGAAGTGGCTTTCACAAGCAGTACATAGTTAGACGTTTTTGTTCTTTTTTAATGTGGTGTGACAATATCATTTAGTTGGAGTAGTCAGTCAATTTTCATTTACTGATATGTTTGTTTCTTTAGCTAGTATCTTAGAATTGTTTTCTATTGGTCCACCTGCTGTTATTAAGGCCCTCTTTCTCTCCCGTTTCTTAGATTAATCAAGAATCTTTCATTCTATTCCCCCTTCTATGTATTATTTTACTAGTTACTCCAGAGATTACAATACATGCCCTTGACTTATTATAGTATAGTAAAATTATGACTTTTAATACTTCCAGATGTTGCTGTCACCTTATAACACATGAACTCCATTTAGCCCTCTTCCACTTTTTGCATTTTTTGGCCATACATTTAATTCTACATATATTTCAGACTCCATAAGATTCCATTTTTGCTGTTTTGTGTAGTAAATGTTCCTTTATATTTGTCCATATATTTTTCTCAACATTTTATTCTAAAATGATATTTTTCAAAAATAAAAATGGAAGAATTATATAGTGAACAACCTCATTCAGATTTTCTAATCAACAGTTTTCTATATTTGCTTTACCACTTATCTATTCACCTCTCTATCCAGTCATCAATTCATTTTATATTTTTAATATAGTTCAACTTAAGCACATATTCACCCTTTCTGTCACTCTCTATTTCCTCCTGCATTTCTGGGATCATTTTCTTTCTACCTGTAGAAATATTTTAGTATTTCTTTTAATGTTAGAGTACTAGTGATTGATTCTTTCAAGTTCTGTTTGTCTTAAAATGTCATTTCACATCAACTTCTCATGACTATTTCTGTTGGATTTATGAAATTTTAGCTTGGCAGTTATATTCTTCCAACGTGTTAATATGAATTCCACTGTGTTCTGGCATCCATTGTTTCTTCCAAGAAGTGAGCTATTGGTCTTACTTTTGCTCCTTTGAAATTAATGATTTTTTTTTTCTAGCTGTTTTCACAGTTTCTCCCTTTGATTTTGTTTTCAGCAGTTTTACTACATTTTATTCTAGTTGGGACCTGCAGGCTTCTTGAATCCATGTTTTTGATCATTTTCAGAAAATACCATTCCTGCCCTATTCCTTCTCTTCTGGTACGCCTATCACATGTGATGTAGAATAACATGCACACACATGTCACATATGTGTGTACATATGTTATATATGTCTCTTGTGCCTTTATATTTTCTACTGATCTGTCTTCCATTTTCATGAAATCTTTCTTGTCATGCATCTAATCTGCAGTTAAACACATCTGTTGAGCTCTTAATATCCATTATTTCATTTTTTAAGCTTCAGAATTTTCAATTTGTTATTTAACAATTCCAGTTTTCTAATGAAATTCATCATGTCATCTATTTTCTAAATACACCAATCAGAGTCATTTTAAAGTCTATGAATGATAACACCAATAAATGAGTCATTTATGGTTAGGAGTTTTTTCCAAAGCATTTTTTTTCTTTTACTTGTTTCCTGTTATGCCTGGTCATTCTTTATTGAAAAAATTTATGAGAACTTTAGAGACTCTTAAATATACTCCCTTCTTTCAGTGACCCTATCATCTAGTAGGCAGAATGGGGGGTGAACACCACAACCCAATCAAAGACTCACATTAGTTTTTGTATGGCTGGGTCTAATTTGAGTTTACCTTTACTCCTAGGGTGTAGCTCTTTAAAATCCCAAAATGGTATCTCCTGGGGCCTCTTCTCCTTGAAGGGCTTTGCATGGCAATATATTTTAGTCAGCATTGTGTGCTGAAAACTCTTCTATTCAGTTCTTATTGTTTTCCTTCTTTTACCTAGCTCCTTAGTCTCCCCTTTCTGTACAGTAATATTTTTCAAATATAATATAAAGGAAATATACTGGAGTATCTAGCTAACTTTTCTGTAATTTCCTTCTCTCAGGCTTTTGACCTTTCAAGTCCTGTCTACCTTGAAAACTCTGAACTCAAATTTCCATGATATTGTCAAAAGGTCTGCTACATTCTCAGCAGAGGACCTGAGAGAAAAAAAGCATCTTCTCAACTCGCTATAGTTCCCTTCTCTCTCAGATCTTAGCTACTCAAGCCCTACTGCCTTGGCAGCTCTCTGACACAACTCTGGCTCAGCAGGGGCCTTCCTCAACTTAGCATAGACTGAGACCAGAATCTGTCCGGATTGGCCAGTGCCTATGACAGTCCAAGTTATTATCTGAGAGGCTCTAATTGGCAGGTAGCAGTCCTGAAGCAGTTACTAAAATTGGTTTGGCTATCTTTATTACTGGTCAACAGCAGAGACACTGATAATTAAAGCAATGCAAGTTAGAAGCGATTTATCTTTGGTGAAAATGATTGTATTCAAAATATGTGGATTGGCTAGAAATAGTATGTAGGTACTCTTACACAAACAGTAGGTAGGAATACAGCAAGCCAAAATAGCCTATAGATTAGAACTCCGATTGGTCTACTGTTCAGATCCTTACACGTGTATTTTTTTTGCCCGACTTTAACTAGATGTATCACACCGTCAGCCAAGAAATACACCTGCCTCTAGCGTATCTTTTATGCAAGGTGCTGTAGGAGTATGCACCTAAAAGGACAAAGATTTAGCTCTTTATTACATTTACAAAATAGACTGAATAACTTTTTGCTGGCTTGCTAACACATGTTTATAACTATGGCAGAATCTAGTTTAAGATTTATTTTCTTCATAACATCACCTGGAAATGGTTTGTGGAAGGAAACCTATGGACCCACTTACCTTGAACTATGGGAGGCTATCATATCTACCAAAAATAAGTACAGTTAACCAAATCGGCCTAGGTCAGTTTGGAAAACATCCTTTGCTTCACAAGTCAGTGCAGGACTTTAGTGGCCATGATGGCTTTATCCTTTGCTCTGGCTTTTCATCCTTGTTTTTCTTTAAAAATATCACGTGAAATATGGTAATCTTGGCTTTTTCATGGCCCCATTTAACCACGTTCTCTTATTAGTTGCACACAAGAAGAACTGAGGTTCTGAAAGGTCTAAGTTGACAGGTGAACCATATCCAAGAGAACTGAACTCCTCCCCCTCCGCATCAGAAGAAAGTATACAAAGCTTATAATATCACCTTAAGCAAAGGAAATATTACAAAGCCTGAATGCTGCTTCAGTGAAACACCTCAAGACTCTAGAGAAACCACTGAGGTGGCATTTCTGACATTTGTGAAGGGCTTAAAAACTGCTTCCTGGAAAACAGCTGACAGTGCTCAGCCCTTGTCTTCCTGGGGCTTAGTGGGAATGACCCCCCTCCCTCAAAAATATGCAGAGAGTGAAACCAGATTGCTGTTTCATTGCCCTCCTGGGAGCGCAGACACCAGGAGGGTCCTGGGTACAGAGGATCACAGGATCCTCACACTCCTAGACTTGGCAGGAACTTTGAGGATTTTCTGGTCTATTATTTCCAGTTTATAATTAAGGAAACAGGTCAAGAGAAATTTCATAATTTAGCCAACATTACTCAGGAGGCAAAGGCCTGATCCAGAATTCAGTTAACTAGATTTTAAATCCATTGTCCTGCTTAGGGTTCCCTGTCTTCTGTCCTCCATAAAGAACTTCTGGAGGCCAGTGGCTCCTCCTCAGGTTATAGTAACATTTTCCCCAGGCCAACTCTTCCAATCTATCCCAGGTTAGGTCACCATACGCTGATTCCAGTACGGAACTTTAGGTGACCTGTGTCTATTCAGCTGTCTTGGATATGAGCAAAATGCCCTAGGCAAAGAAAATGGATATTTTTTCTATCAGAGTAACAGGAAACAACCGTAGTCAGTAATGTGGGCTACTTTTAATTTTGAAATACCAATATATAGTTCTTTCTTTTCAGAGGAGAACTGTGGAAAGACTGATGTCAGCAAGACAAAGAGACTTATATGTTAGCTTTGACCTAAATTTTTTAGGTCTTTACATCTCTGGTTGAAATTCATTTCATTCTTTGGATAATTCTGGCAGAGCATAAATATGCTGTCTCAAAAGAAAGAATAAACAAAATTAAATCTGTTCAGTGATTTCTCATGGGACAAATGCCAATCTAAGCAACAAAATGAAAGAGGAAAAATTCTTCATCACTGAAGAGGTGAATATGTGTTTGAATTTCCCGTAAAAATGAAGAATTATGAGGATCCGATTTATTTGCCAATATTACAGATATTTTGAAACAGCATTTACTTGTTCTGTTTTTATTTCCCCACCTACAATTGGAGCTAGCAATGTACTTCACAAACAGGGAAACCACAAGCACCTGGGATTCTTGATAGAAAGGTTCACATATAGCAATAAACCACTCAAATATTTTTCATTGTACATACCATTTTCCAAGGATTCAATATTGAGGAAGAAAACAAATCCAAAAGTAGGATTAATGGAAAATGGGCATTGCTTTTGATAAGACACTCATTTGAAATGTCTACTTTTTATTAGCAAGTAGCCACTAACAGGCTAGAAATACAAATACAGACTGTGTAATAATAATGTGTTCTACAGAAATCCAGATGCTCTGTGGTCCACACAGAAGTCCCTCGTGTTTGTGAATAATAAGATCCCCTGGAGAAGGAAGTGGCAACCCACTCCAGTATTCTTGCCTGGGAAATCCCATGGACAGAGGAGCCTGGAAGGCTACAGTCCATGAGGTTGCAAGAGTTGGACACGACTTAGGGACTAAACCACCACCACCAACATGGGAATGGCTACTTGAGTTTCATCTTTGCTCTCCCTGGATCTACCCATTACAGATATCACAAATCAATCACAGACAGCACTGTGTTCTGCCAAGTTCAATACTCAAGGTGCAGGCCAACATTTCATTATTGTGGGCAAGTAAGCCGAAACTAATTATTCCAGGTGGTCAAACAATTCTACAGACAATAATGCAACTGTCATAAACACGGCTTTATGGGCTTCCCAGGCGGCACGAGGGGTAAAGAACCCATCTGCCAATGCAGGAGACGTAAGAGACATGGGTTTGATCCCTGGGTCGGGAAGATCCCATGGAGGAGGGCACAACAACCCATTCCAGTGTTCTTGCCTGGAGAATCCCATGAACAGAGGAGCCGGGCGAGCTATAGTCCGTAGGTTTGCCAAGGGTCGGACACAACTGAAGCGACCGAGCATGCACACACATGGGCTTTACACACAAGTCAGTCATTGATTCACAAGCTGTTCCTAGGTATGTTCCTTAACCTCTCTGACCCTCTGTCTTTTCCTTTGAGTTAGGATATTAACAGTATCTGCCTCAAAATGTTTCTGTAAAAACTGAGTAAAGTAATTTGTGTAAAGTTCTTAGCAAAGAGCCAGGCACATTGTAAGCATCAAGTGAATGTTAGCTATTATTAGTAGTAAAAGAATAATATAAATAGCATTAGCAGTATCTAAAAAAACAGAGTCCTGGTCTATATTAAACTAAGTCACACTATGTTATATCATATGATACCTTCTGAGCAGCAAGTTTGCTTCTTCCCTTAATAACCTTTGACATTACATACTCACATCCCAAAGAAGAATCAGAAATGGAAAATAGATCTGCTTTAAAAAACTTCAAACTTAGCAAACATTAAAATGAACTCTTTCAAGAGGGAGGAGTGCTATGTTTAAAATGTACTGGATCTGACTGTCTTGGAAAATGACAGGCTAACACTTGGGGGCTATCCCAAAATCACTTCTGTCCATACTGGGGCCTGACATCTCTTAGATTTCTACCTCAGGACTTGATCATAGATTGGATAATTTTAAAATGAAATGAGCCATCAAGTTTACTTCCATGAGATATAAATATCTTTTCTATATTTGCATCATGAATCCAGTCCATGTTTATTCATAAGTAACACACAATTGCAATTTAACAAATGATGCTGCATTCTCATATCTGCTCTGGAGGGTTGAAAAAGATGTATTAGTCCTTCTGAGGCTGCTGTTTCAAGGAGTTGGTTCAAAAAAATGCCTACAATGCCAAAGGACTGCTATATGCTGGGTGTATTTATAACGATCAGTAAGTGGTTTTTACCTAGATGATCAGCAATGAGGTTTAGCTTCCAGAGTGTGGAAGCTAGACTAGCTGTTCCATGTCTGACAGTGATTTGTAGGAGGTAAGACTCTGCTTTCCTGCCCATACAAATCCATAGGACCCACTGCGAGGGATTCTGGGGTGCTGAAGTCCAGGGAGTCCTCTGAGATGGAGGGTCCAGGTCATTTGCAAATAAAAGTGTGTGCGGCTCCCTTAAGAGTCACTGCTGCTGCTCAGTCGTGTCTGACTCTTTGAGACCCTTTGGACCATAGCCCACTGGACTCCTCTATGCAGGGGATTTTTCAGGCAAGAATACTGGAGTGGGTTTCCATTTCCTTCTCCAGGGGATCTTCCCAACCCAGGGATCGAACCTGCGTCTCCTGTGTCCCCTGCATTGCAAGCGAATTCTTTACCCACTGAGACACTGGGGATGCTCAAGAGTCACCAGAGGAACTTTAATCTTATCAGTATATTTTGCATCTTCCAACTGTAAACCCAGGCTAAGGCATAGAGAATCAAGTCTTGGTGCCTCTGTTATTAAGGACTCACTCACAAAATTAACCTCTTGTAGATCTGCCCTCTGATTTTCGTGTCTGAAATGCGAATGGAGCACCACGTCAGTGCCTTGAGATAATTATAATAATCTTCTTAAAGCTAAAATGCTTCACTCTCCTCTAAGTCTCCATTACAGCCCAGACCTGAGTCTTCCATTCATCAAAATCCAGACGGGGGACAGATGGGGCCACAGCAGAGGAGTGACATGATCTGTGGTTCAGATCTAATCCCAAGAATGGACAGACCAGGAGGCGCCAGCCTCTCAGGCTGCAAGCGTGATTCATTCTGTAGAGGCTGTTCCTTTAGGAACCAGGCTGTGTGGCACTGCTCAGACGAAGCTGTGAGAGATGCCACAGACCCTGTCTCCTCTCACTCCTGATACCATCCCACCCCATGAGGAGGAGTGTTTGTTTGGTAGTGTTTTCAAAAAGTGTACCTACTGTTGGGGTCTGTTGCCAAAACTGTGGCCAAATGTCAGGTGGGTGAGAAGCCTTCTGCTCTTTTTTGAGGATTTTTTTAAAGCTTAAGTGAGCCTAAGTTGGCTTCCCTGGTGGCTCAGACAGTAAAGAATTTGCCTGCAATGCAGGAGACCCGGGTTCAGTCCCTAGGTGGGGAAGATCCCCTGGAGAAGGGCAGGGTAACCCACTCCAGTATTCTTGTCTGGAGAATTTCAAGGACAGAGGAACCTGGTGGGCTACCGTCCACGGGGTTGCAAAGAATCAGACACAACTGAGTGACTAACACTTTCACTTTCTTTCAGGTGAGTCTGAGTGAGAGTTGCCACCAAAGCAATGAAAGAAGAAAGCACTCCACCACGGGAAGGTTTTCATGCTCAAAGGAGACAAAACACACAAACATCCAATTTTACAATATGGATTAGAGGAGTGTTCAGACCTGAGGACTACTTACTACTGTTCCTTTGAGGTTTCACTTTGGAGGATGTCAAGGAGAAAGGCAGGCAACCAGGCTGCTCCTAAAAGGGTGAGGAGAGGCCAAAGCAGCCCCCGAGGTCCACGTGAAGGAGCCAACAGACCTGCAAGACTGGCCACAGTTACTCCGAGCCCTGTGCTGGGTTTAATATTGTGTTCTCACCACCTTGAAATTTTTAATCAATTTTGAATGAGGAACTTCATATTTCCTTTTGCACTGGGCCCCACAAATTATACAGTGGGTCCTAGCAGTGGCACTTTTCTCTTTTGAAAGTGAAAGTGCTAGTTGCTTAGTCGTGTCCAACTCTTTGCTGCCCCATGGACTGTAGCCCACCAGGTTCCTCTGTCCATGGAATTCTCCAGGCAAGAATACTGGAGTGGGTTGCCATTCCCTTCCCCAGGGATCAAACCCAGGTCTGCTGCACTGCAGGCAGATTCTTTACCGTCTGAGCCACCAGGGAAGCCCATGTTTAAGGCACATATTTAAATCTGACAGATTTAAATCTGTCAAATTTAAAATCTCAAATTCATATGCTAAAGATCATTTAGGAAATACATGGTGGATCATATTTATAAAGTTCACAAACAAAGAGGTGGTATAATACAAGTTGCACTGGTGAAACATTTCAAGGGACTCAAAACACTCCCCTGGTTCAGTTTTTACAGATAAAGGTTCAGGCTGCGTGTACATGGATGGAGACCATGGGGTTCCAACCCTCTGCAACTAACCCAGTCCTCAGGCCCAGGACTGTAGACTTTGAGATATGAATTCAGGCTCTGGTATGACCTTAGTGAGCTGTTTATGAAAGCTAAAACTTCAGAACGAAATAATAACTACTTTGCTGTGTTGTTGTGAGCATTAATGAGATACTGAGAATTAAACTGGGCTTCCTCAGTGGCTCAGCGCTAAAGGCCCTGCCTACAAAACATGAGATGCAGGTTCAGTTCCAGGAAGATCCCCTGGAGAAGGGCATGGCAACCCACTCCAGTATTTTTGCCTGGAGAATCCCCATGGACAGAGGAGCCTGGAGGGCTACAGTCCATGGAAGTTGCAAAGAGTCAGACACAACTGAAATGACTGAACACACACATACAGAATTAAATTATTTTATGTATTTTAAAGTTCTGTATAAAACCATTTCTGTAGTACTCTATGTAATGTTCTTTCTTTTTTCCCCTTGAATTATCTGCTCAATTGTATACACTGGGACAACTTTTTTCTTAGAAAAGATTCATCAAATCGACAGATGCTTCCTTTGCTTCAAATATGACCCTCATTTTAAAAAAGGCAGGAGTTTTATTCTGGACTTTCTCAATAATTTTACAAATTGCTCAATGAAACAGTGTTAGACCAAATAGACGGACAGGATAAAATAAGAACGTGTTACAAAAAGAGACTGGCAAATAGGCACTTAAATTAGAACCAACATTTCTTCACTTTGCCTACATTAACCCTTGAGAAAGCATACCGTCTTCTATTTTTAATCAAGGTATATGGATTTCTTTAAAGCTCCCTTAGCAAAGGTCATGTCTAAGTAAATGCCAGTATATTTAAGAAGAACAGCTAGGAGGAGGTTGCTGCAAAGAAAAATGTTCATATTTAACTAGAAGGCAGGATGAGTATTGATCAGGATGCAAAGCAGTATGGAATCTTCCCTCCTTCCTTCATTCATTTATTCATCACAGCAATAGAAAAAAAATGTCACCACCACTCATGTTGAAGGACCACAAAGCATTGTCACCTTAGAATCTTGTTTCACAGGGTCTGTGATCCCAGAGAAAGGCTACACAGGGTCACCAATTTATAAGAAGCTGCAGAAATTTCTCCTAAGGCCACCTTCACATACAGAGTTGTTTTTTTTTTAAATAAAATTTTTCACTGTGGTAAAGTATGTATATAATATAAAATTTGTCATCTTTAACATTTTAAGTGTGCATTTTAGTAGCATTAAACACATTCATATTGAACAACCATTACCAGCATTTACTTTCAAACCTTTCATCTTCCCAGACTAAAACTCATTAAGCAGTAAGTCCCCATCATTCTTCCCCCAACTCCTGGCAATCACTGTTCTACTCTCAGTCTTTATGAATTTGCCTATTAGGCTTCCCTAGTGGCTCAGAGGGTAAAAAGTCTGCCACAGTGCAGGAGACCCAGGTTCCATCTCTGGGTTGGGAAGATCCCCTGGAAAGGGAAAAGGCAACCCACTCCAGTATTCTTGCCTGAAGAATCCCATGGACAGCAGAGCCTGGTGGGCTATAGTCCATGGGGTCCCAAGGAGTTGGACATGATTGAGCGACTTCATTTTCACTTTCATTAGGTACCTCATATAAGTGGAATCATACAATCTTTTTCCTTTGTGCCTGGCATATTTCACTTAGCATATGTTTTCAAGGTTCATCCATGGTGGGGCACGTGTCAGAATTTCATTACTTTTTACAGACAAATACTGTTCCACTGTATGGATACACCACATTTTTGCTTATCCATTCATGCCTCTATTGATGGATACTTGGTCAGCATTGTTTTAACTTCTTGGCTTCTGTTGTAAAAATAGACTTAAAATACTGAGCAAAAAAGCATTGCTTTTTTGTCATCCCACTTAATCCAGAGAGGAAAAGTAAGTCTCAGGGCCCTCTGTCACACAAATCTACTCTGTTGTAAGCTTTTTTTTTTTGGAGAAAAGAGAAAGGAAGGAAGGGAGGGAGGAGGGAAGAAGAGAGTTAATGGCTCATAGTAAAAAGGAAAAAAAAAAAAGTTCTAAATAGCTAGAATAATCTCCAATCTTTGAACACTGCTTCAAAATGTTTCATTGTGCAGCAAAATTTCTTTTTCATCAGTCCAATTTGTAAACCAAATACTCCAGAGAGGAATGCATCCCAGAAACTACATGGAATAGTAGAGGGACTGGTCTACATAAAACTGTATCAGAGAAACTACATGGTATCTGGTTTTAGCATTATAAGGTACATATAACAGATGACCAAGGTCAGATACATTCATTCACTGTTTCTGGACTTTGGGTGAAGGCAGTAACATGGCTCCATCAGGTGCTGATCATCAGCACCTGTAGGATGGAACAGGTATATAAAGGGCAATACCTCACTAGCACTTTCTTTGGTGAGGTAAGATTCAGAATACTGCCCAGAATAAGCAAAATTACAACCCAGAATGATGAACACTTAATAAGCAAGCACAGAGGAGTCAGAAGTGAAGGGAAAGAGAGAAAAGCTATGGAAATAGAAATCTTTGGAGTGGAAGTAGAAATAAAACACGGAGAAATATTATAAGAAGCAGACTACTGACTGTCCCTCTTGACAAAGCACCATTACAGTGAAGAGCTTCAGTTCAGGAGAATGTATTCAGTTCAGTTCAGTCGCTCAGTCGTGTTTGACGCTTTCCGACTCCATGAATCACAGCATGCCAGGCCTCCCTGTCCATCACCAACTCCCAGAGTTCACCCAAACTCATGTGCATCGAGTCAGTGATGCCATCCAGCCATCTCATCCTCTGTCGTCCCCTTCTCCTCCTGCCTCCAATCCCTCCCAGAGTCAGGGTCTTTTCCAATGAGTCAACTCTTTGCATGAGGTTGCCAAAGTATTGGCGTTTCAGCTTCAGCATCAGTCCTTCCAATGAACACCCAGGAGGGGTCTCCTTTAGGATGGACTGGTTGGATCTCCTTGCAGTCCAAAGGACTCTCAAGAGTCTTCTCCAACACCACAGTTCAAAAGCATCAATTCTTTGGTGCTCAGCTTTCTTCAGAGTCCAACTCTCACATCCATACATGACCACTGGAAAAACCATAGCCTTGACTAGATGAACCTTTGTTGGCAAAGTAACGTCTCTGCTTTTCAATATGCTGTCTAGGTTGGTCATAACTTTCCTTCCAAGGAGTAAGCATCTTTTAATTTCATGGCTGCAATCACCATCTGCAGTGATTCTGGAGCCCAGGAAAATAAAGTCTGACACTGTTTCCACTGTTTCCCCATCTATGAAGTGATGGGACCCAATGCCATGATCTTTGTTTTCTGAATGTTGAGCTTTAAGCCAACTTATTCACTCTCCTCTTTCACTTTCATCAAGAGGCTTTTTAGCTCCTCTTCACTTTCTGCCATAAGGGTGGCATCATCTGCATATCTGAGGTTATTGATATTTCTCCCGGCAATCTTGATTCCAGCTTGTGCTTCTTCCAGCCCAGTGTTTCTCATGATGTGTTCTGCATATAAGTTAAATAAGCAGGGTGACAATATACAGCCTTGATGTATTCCTTTTCCTATTTGGAACCAGTCTGTGGTTCCATGTCCAGTTCTAACTGTTGCTTCCTGACCTGCATACAGATTTCTCAAGAGGCAGGTCAGGTGGTCCGGTATTCCCATCTCTTTCAGAATTTTCCACAGTTTATTGGAGAATGTATTAGAATGAAGGAAAAAATATAAAGAGGAAGTGAGGAAACTAACTTATGGACTTTAATATTAATATTTTGCTAATATATTATGAAAAGTTGAAAAAGAAGAGAAAAAGATTTTACAAACTAATATAAAAAGATACATTCTTGGGGCTTCCCTGGTGGCTCAGTGGTAAAGAATCCACCCACCAATGCAGGAAACTCGAGTTCGATCCCTGATGCAGGAAGACCCCGTATGCAATGGAGCAACTCAGCCCATTGGCCACAACTAGTGAGCCTGTGGTTAGAGCTCGGCGCAACTATTGAACCCACATACTGCAACTACTGAAGCTGGGTGCCCTTGAGCCTGTGCTCTGCAACAAAAGAAGCCACTGCAATAAGAAGACTGTGTAATGCAATGAAGAGTAGCCCCAACTCGCTGCAGCTAGAGAAAAGCCTGCACAGCAACAAAGACCCAGCACAGCCAAAAATAAATATTTTTAAAAAAGATACATTCTTTTTTTTGGCCTTGCCACATAGCATGTGGGATCTTTCCCGACCCAGCATCAGACCCATGACCCCTGCATCTGGAGTGCAGAGTCTTAATGACTGGACCACAGAAGAAGCCCCTGAAACTGAATCTTTCTGATTCAGTTCCAAGGAGTTATTTTTTTTAACGAGAATTTGGGGTTCCCACACCAAACCTGACAAAATTTGCAAAATTAATGTTCCAGCTCTGCAAGTTACCTTCTCCTTTTTAACCTTCTGGTCGCTCCACTGTTGCAACCACTCCAGGTGATTCGTCTGTGCCTGCCAGCGCCAGCACCTGCAGCAATGTGCTGGGACTTGCTCAGCACATCCTCCCAAAATTAACCAGTGAAATTTCTTCCCAATGATTTAAACTTTCCTCCTACACCTGCCCGGCTCTCTGCAAGACAGGTGTAAGTATCTGCGGTAAAGAGACTGTGACACACAACACTGTAAATCACCTGTATTTCAATACGAAAGGAAGAGACCGTGACAGTCCAGGCGCTTCAGCCAGTTCTGGAACAAGGCAGAGCCATTCAGGGCTTGAGCTCTAGGGGTCTGGATTTCCATGCCAGCTGGGTGGCCTTGGATAACTCTCTTGATCTCTCTAAGCTTCATTTTCTCACCTCTGAAAGGGAACACTAATAGAACCTGTGAGGACTAAAAGAAATGATGCCTTGAGCACACAGTTTGAGACCAAGTAAATGTTCCATAGAGCTTGCCGGGTGGCTCAGGGGTAAAGAACCTGCCTGCAATGCAGGACACCTGGGTTCGATCCCAGGGTCAGGAAGATCCCCTGGAAGAAGGCACAACAACCCAGTCTAGTCCTCTTGCCTAGAGAACCCCATGGACAGAAGAGCCTGGCAGGCTGCAGCCAGGACTGCACAGAGTCGGCCACGACTGAAGTGACTAAGCAGCAGCAGCAGCAAGCGCTCTGTGATAGGCTCAGTTGCTCACTCCTGTCCAGCTCTTTGTGCTCCATGGACTGCAGCCTGCCTGGCTCCTCTGTCCACGGGATTCTCTAGGCAAGAACACTGGAGTGGGTTGCCATTTTCTCCTCCAGGGGATCCCCCCAACCCAGGGATCAAACCCTCGTCTCCAGGTAATTCCTGCACTGGCAGGGGATTCTTTACCACTGCACCACCTGGGAAGCTCCCAGGTGTTCTATTATGTTGTATAATGTCAACCATTAAATATTATTTTTATTACAATTGATTCTGAGACAGCCTTTCTCCACCAGGCTCTTGGATTCTACATGAAACATCAGTGTGCCTGTAGACCCCAGGCACTTATGAAACCCCCTGAGAACTGACTGGAAGGGACACAAAGGAAGATGAGCCAGAGCTCTGGCCAGCACTTAACACCCCATCTTCCAAAGGAAACAATGCCCCAGAGTGTCACCTAGCACTTGCCTCTTGCGCCTTCTCAGACCTGAAGGGGAGGCTTTCTTCAACAACTTGGACTCAGTGTTTCATATTCCCAGAAACTATGCCCCTGGTACCCCACGTCATCACACCACACTTTCCAGACTCCAAGCTTCCAACACTGGAGACGGCATGCAGGTTCATTCATCTCTTAGAACTGGATTTCATGGCACACACTTTCCTCTGAAATCCACATGTTCCCCTGGGTAAACCATTCATTGGTGGGAACACCAGTAGTAATTATCAACCACCCCTGGTAGGAAGCACAAGAGGAATGCATTAATTAAGGCTCCACAGCCCATTAATAAGGCAAGTTTTCCACTGGACCTGTTCCCATCTCAATCCCACCAGTGTCCTCTCTTCTCGTTGCAAAGGAAGACTTCAGGCAGATGGAATATATCACGTACACTGAAAGCAGGGTGCCCTCGGGCAGTTTCTTCCCAAGCCCCGAGAAGAACCTGGTTAATGATGTTTATATTCAGCCTTCTGGGTTTTCATATAAGACAATATGCATCTCTGAATATACATCCATCTAGTGAGACACCTAGTTCTAATGTTGGTTATAAAGGATTACTCATTGGAAGTTCTTACTTAAAAAGAAGTATCTCTCCCTGTTGAACTGCCTTCTTGACAATCTCCACTCGTGGTCTGCAATTCTCCTAGAATCAAATTCGCTGCCCACTTGCTATTTCTCTCCTCCTTTGATATGGGTCTCATTAGTGAGGAGAGTAAAAACACACACAGCTCTGAGAGGAGAGCAATTTGGTTCGATGCCACTATGCCACTGCTAGGAGAGGATGCTAGAGTACTCTGTCACGTCAAATGAGAGGCTCCTCAAGGAGGCAGAGAAGATTTATCAGGTCTGTGGGCGAGATTCCCAGCCTAGAGACTCTGGGGGACTTCTGGAGAAATAAGCAAAGCTTAGCCCTCAGTAATGGTAACATTTGTATTCCCCTCTTACAGTAATCATCAACATTTGCCCACAGCTGTCCTGACTTGTTGAAAAAGAAAATCTATTCCTTGTTTTTATGGTGAGTTGACAGGTCTGACACTCCAGGGAAAGAAAAGAGTATTCAAATATTAGCCTTATGTGAAAAGATCAAAGATCTGGGACTAGGAGGGAGAGTTACATCTCTCAACCAGAGACCAGAATGCTGAGAGATGCTGGGGTATGCGCTGAGTTTTCCCGTTGAATGATGAGTCCCCAGTCACCAGTGCGGGAGTTCAAACATGGAAACCTGACATTTTCTCTTGTCCTTTTTATACTACATTTGAGCATTAGAATGTTTCAGGAGTTCCATTGTTCTCTAGACAGATTGACTGAAACATGGGAACGGGACCCGACACAGTTCTCATGCCAGCTGAGCTGGTGGCAGTGGGCATTCTCTAAGCAAAGGGAGGGCCACGGAGCTGTGAAGAGAGGCTTTGCCAGTTATCATTTATGGAGCAACCCACACAGAGGGAAAGACAAGAGAAAAGCCATTTGGTCCACCATTGATTCTAAGCAGATGTGTCTTCCTGGAGCATAAATATTCCAAGACAGCACTTACAGGTGATATTTTAAATAAGAAAATGCATGTGTGGTGCATGGCCTGCACAACACAGTATAAGTACTTCTCACATGGTAGTTGTTGCCAAATCTTAAATATGAAGTAACTGTGGTTAAATAACTATAGTGGGGATAAGAAGAGATTTGAATCAACTAACTGCTCTGGGATAAACTGCCAACGGGCCCTTAGGTCTTCTATAAAATAAGGAGACGGGCCCACATGATTGTAGGGTCTCTTTCACTGAGAACATTTAATGACTCCAAGGGTTTGTATCCAAACTTTAAACATTTCTATTCTCAATCTTCTAAAAGTGTTAGGATTAAACTACATTAGCACTTGGAACACATAAGTTAAACAGAACAAAGAATCCCAAGGTCTCTATAGAAAGCAGGACAGTCCATGTACCCAAGTGCAGCATAGTTCTAAAAAACCAGCCCAAACAAGGTCTGTCCACCCAACCACTCAGCAGCTCTAACTCTTGGAATGTATGGTTGCAACCCAAACGTTCACCTCAACCTGGGATTCACTGGTTAAATAATACCAGGTTGGACTATAATCCTCTGAAGGACCAGGGCCTATTTGTATCACAGAAATGTGGAGACTCTCAGAGGCCCTCTCCAAGTCCATTCCCTCTTTTTTAAATCCTGCTATCTGAGAATCATAGGATTTGTAAGCTGGCAGAGCTCTCAGAGGTCTGCACCCAGTGCGGTGTCCCTCTGGTCACATCCCGACAAATGATCACAGCGCTTCTACAAAGCAGGCTAGGAGAAGGCTGCTGCACCGCACCCGAACCTACCCTGCATATAATACTGCAGCTTTAATGGTTTGAAAGTCCCTTTGTATTTAAATGAAAGGTGTCAATTTGCAAGCCTTAATCTCCAATCCTAGTTCTACCTAGAGTGAAGACAGCAAGTCGGTGTCCTTTCAAAGGTTTCAGTGCGACTCCTTCCCTCCTCCTCTTCGTTTCCTCCAGGCTTAACCACCTCAGATCTAAAATTATTCCTCCCTGAGGTGATTTCTAGACTAGTCAGCAACCCACTTGCCTTTGACAGATGGACACAATATTTGGTCAGTGATCTAACAATGTGTTGGTGCTTTTTACCATCCTCTGCCTTCTGCTCTCAAACTGCTTTCTCTACAAGGGAATGAAGCAAATTAGTCAAGTTAGGTAAGGTTACCACTCACTTTTGGGGTGGTAACATCTCAACAACACCACCATGCTTACCCCCTCACACCGATCAGAAGCTGAGATACATGTGCAAGAACAGGAAAACAACCTAAAACCAGACAGAATGATTAGAACAAAAGAGATTTCACACAATGTTGATGCATGGGCCCCTGAGGTCATTAATGAATGACTTGTTACATAATACCCTGGGTGCCTGTAGTGTCACCACATTAAATATATGTTCCTAGAGAAGTTTCTCTATAATGTGTGTTTTCAGTTATAACATGAGCTCATTGTTGAAACTCAATAAACAAAAAATATTACCACATTCTATCCACATTCATGCTATTTTGTCCTTAAAATACATGGGAAACTTGGTGATCTTGCTCAATTTCATGATTCTAAATACCATCTATATGCCAATGACTCCCAAATTTATATCTTCAGACCAGACTACTTCCTGAAGCCCAGACTCATTTATCCAACTGCCTGCTTGACAGCTCCTCTTAAATGTCTAATGCACATCTCGACCTCAGCATACATCCAAACTAAACTCCTCGTCTTCCTTCACAAACCTTTTTATCTCACTTAATGGCAATTCCATCCTTACAGTTGATCAAACCAAAAATCTTTGGATTAATCTTTATATCCTCACTTTGTCTCAATCTTAAGAGAAATTCTACTGGCTATCTTCAAAATATATCCAGAATCTGATCACTTCTCCACCATCACTGTTTCTGCCCTGATCTGAGCCATCATTATTTCTCATCTAAGTCAATAAAATAGCCTTCTGACTAGGCTCCCTTGTGTGCACCCTACAGTCTTTTCTCAACAAGGCAGCCACAGTGATCTTCAGATATGTTAAAAACCTTGCTGTGGCTCCCCATTTACCCAGGACAAAACAAAACAAAGTCCTTCCACTTGTAGGCATGCATGCTCAGATGCTTCAGTTATGTCTGACTCTTTGTGACACCATGGACTGTTGCCCACCAGACTCCTTTGTCCATGAGATTCTCCAGGCAGGAATTCTAAAGTGAGTTGCCATGCCCTCCTCCAGGAGATATTCCTGACCCAGGGATTGAACTTGAGTCTCTTGCATTGCAGGCGGATTCTTTACCCACTGAGCCACCTGGGAAGCCCCTCCACTTGTAGGCATGTACTGAAATAAAAATACATATGCAGGGACTTCCCTGATGGTCCAGTGGTTAAGAATCTGCCTGCCAATGCAGGGAACGGGGGTTCAATCCTTGGTCCAGGAAGATTCTACATATTGTGGGGCAACTAAGCTGGCACCCCACAACGACTGAGCCCACAGACCTGAAGCCTGTGCTCTGCAACAAGAGAAGCCACCGCAATGAGAAGCCCTCAGACCACAACTAGAGAGCGGCCCCTGCTCGCCACAACTAGAGAAAGCCCTTACGCAGCAACAAAGACCTAGTGAAACCAAAGATAAAATACACAAACAAATAAATAAAATTAAAAAAACATATACCCACAGCAAACCTCGTACAACATATTCATGGCAGCATTATTCATAAAAGCCAAAAAGTAGAACCAACTCAAATGTTCATCAACTGATGAACAGATAAACAAAATGCGATGTATCCTTGTAATGGAAACTTATTCGGCTGTACAAAGGGTGAAATGTTGATACATGCTGCAAGCGCATGAGCCTTGAAAACATTATGGTAATGTCTGAAGCTCCGATTTCTCCACATCCTTGCCAACACTCAAAACACCACAAAAGCCCCGTGTCTTTTCCTTATAGCTCTCCTAGGTGTGAAACAGTAGCTCCCTGTGGTTTTGGTTTGCATTTGCCTAATGACTAATGAGTTTAAGCATCTTTTCATATGCTTTTAGCTATTTATATATCTTTGGGAAAATGTCTATTCAAACCTTTTACCCTTTGAAAAATTGAGTTGTTGCATTTTTGTCTTTGGGTGGTAAGAGTTCTTTTTATAGTCCAGATACTACACCCTTCTAGGATATGTGATTTGTAAATATATGTCCCATTCTTCTTGCTGATTTTTATTCCCATCCACCCAATGACCTTCTGACTCCCAGCCTGGACCCAATCCAGGATATCTCAGGTTGCCCTTGCCGCCTTCTCAGCAACTGGCACCAGACAGTTCCTCCTTCTCAACTGTTGGTCAACGAACACGTCCTCAGCAGAACTGGGGCCAGCAATGGCACCCTTGACAAACATGGACAAGTATGATCTGATTGCCATCCATCAGGTCAACTGTCTGTGCAGCTCAGTCCAAGAGACTGAGGTGGCCATAGTCTCTGCAGGGCACAGTAGCTGGCTGCTCCAGGGCCAACCAAAAGCTCACCATCCAGGGAAGGAGGACATGTGAACAGATAGGCACACAATACCCCAGTCAATCAATGCTAATGTGGCTAAGAATACTCATTTACAAAGTGTTGTTTATATGAGCAATGAAACCCTTTTACCAAAAAGAACTGTTTCTTATACAACATGTTCCAATAAGAGTAGAGCTGCACTGAGGAGGAGAGACTAGATGGGCCCCTGGCTCTCTGCAGGGTACCTGTTCTCTTGAGCTGGGCAGTCCCTGTCACCTCTTGGAACATAGTCTGAAAACCATGTATTTACCTGTAAGTTCCCTGTTAGTGAGAAAATTGGCATTGTAATTTTGTCTGTTGTTATATTTTTAAAAGAAATATTTTCTCAAAGTATTTAGAGCGTTATACTGAGATAGCAACGGTAATTGCTGGGATTATGAATGTTTAACTTTTTTCTTCTTGCCTTACTTTTCTTTCACCTTTCTTGCCATCCCTCTCATTAAGGATGGATTAATTTTGTAATTTAAAACAAGCAGGTGAGTGCAAGAGAAAGTGCTTATACAGTGCAGATTTTAAAAAGCTCTTCCGTCTCCTTGATTGACAGGGCACACAGACCCAGATGACCACTGCCCCAGTAGCAGCACCACCTCACTCAAATGACAATGATACGCATCAGTTATAAATCCTGATTCATGCCATTTCAAGATCATAAGATATCTAAGGCTTTCGGGGAAATCAAAGACATCAATTAAAATACTGAAAACAATAAGAACTATCATATAAAAGATACGCCATAAAACCATTGCACACTAGCCCTCCAAAACAATTGCTTTTCATCTAATAGTAAAGACTTGCTCCATGAGGACCACTGAACCAAAGAAGCTTCTTTGGTCCAATGATCCTTACTAAGCAAATCAAGGAGGCCATGGTGATGCCCACCCACTCATCCAATAGATTCTCTTGCATTTCTCCACAAGTCTTTACTATTTTGGTTTGCAAGTATTCTCTTATTGTGTATGATTTATTCACTTTCCCTAAATAAAAGGTTAGGTTGCATAAGGGCAGGAAGAAGAGATTTAAAGGAACAACACAGTGCTATGTTGTTGCTGTTGTTTAGTCACTAAGTTGCATTCCAACTCTTTTGGGACCCCATGGACCGTAGCCCGTCAGGCTCTTCTGTTCATGGGATTTCTCAGGCAAGAATACTGGAGGAGGATGCCATTTCTTTCTCCAGGGGACTTCCTGACCCTGGGATCGAACCCATGTCTCCTGCACTGGCAGGTGGGTTCTTTACCACGGAGCCACCAAGCCCACAGTGCTATATACACACAGGCAAATGGCCAGGCTCAGTACCTTTCATCTCAACAGAAATGGTCCCTCTGCATCCACTTCTTGGTTGCACTAGGAAAGTAACTTTCTGTGTCCACATTGGAGGAGTCTAGTTTAGAGAGTGAGACAAGCACAAGAACTGTAATTTCAATGTAGGGCTCAGGAAGGTTCCCTGAAGGAACTATAGCCTTGAAAGGTAAAGATGAGTTATTCTTTTCCATTATCTGAGGGCAAGAGAGCATAGTGAGCCCAGCGATAGAGAGCCAACTAAGGCAGCTGCTCACTTCTCTCTTAAGTCTCTTTGGAAAGAAAATACCATACAAGATTACTTTTATTAGCACAATAAACTTCTAAGAGCCAACAGTCTACTGGTGGAAGTTTTATAAGCAGGAAAATAAATGCATCCATTCATTCCTTTACTCACTCAATAAGTGCACCAATAATACTTCCCATGTGCTAGGCACATGTGCTTGTATGTATATCTTACATGAGTAGTGGTGGGGCTACAATGCTTCCCCCGAGAATTTTGCCTGGTTGATTTCATCAAAGCTTTTTGACTGTCCAATATTTTCTGGATTATTTATTGTCTGTCTCCTCTGATCAGAATGGAAGATTTATGAGAGCAGGAAGCTTATATTTGTGGTCCCATTGTACTCAATCACCTAGAACTATCAGGCATGGGCTCAATAAATGTTTGCTGATATAGCTAATTAATTCATGAATATAAATATCATATATCTAGATAGAAAATGTCTATACATAGCCCAAAGAGATACAAAGCCTTACATGACAAGAATTCACTAAAGAGTGTGAACTTTTATTAATAAAGATAACATATTTCAATGCAGGAAAATACACTTTTGTCATATAAATAGATGGTAAAAGCACTGTAAAGGTGTTTGTCAACAGACTATTGACTTTTGTCTCACTTCTGTACTACATAGGTGTCTTTTGGCTGGCAAGAGTTAAAAAACAACTATCAAAAGCTGAACAATAGACTCAACTTTAGTAATCACTTTTACATTGTCTTACTTGAGAATAGAAACCATATTAAAAGCCAACAAAAGAATGGGCTTCAGTTCTCTTGAAAATGCTTCCAGTTAACCAGGAATGGAATGTATCTTGAAATTCTTGAGCCAGTTATCAAATCAAATATATCTTATATATTTATTCATGTGTGAGAGAGAGGAAGAGAGAAGGAAACAGCGGGAGATCAGATGTGAAATTGTACTGTGAAATTCAGGAGGAAATGGGCATCTGAAAGTTACACAGACAAGATTTCAAATTATGCACCAATAGGCAGGAAATTATCCAACACAGAAGGCCATCCTGTCCATCAGGAGGTCGGGGATGGAGGCTGGAGTTACAGCGGCACTATGCTTCAGACCACAGTGCTCTTCTAAGCGTGAACTCTTTGGCCAACCCTTGCCAATTCTTCCTCCATAATTTGAACTCATTGCTTTCTTTTCATGTCTGCCTGATTCCGATTCTCAGTAACCCCAGTCCTGACTACTGCAATAGCTCAGTTCATCTGCCTTCTGCCTAATCCATTAGGACTGCAAGATCATCAGTACGTTCCCCCTGCCGATAAGATATAAGCCTGGGTGTCGAGGACCTTTCCAATGAGACCCACCTTCTCAACACAATCCCTGGGCTTAGCAACCCAAACTCTCAACTATCAACATGTACGGTGGGAAATACCCTCTAGCTCCTCTCATGCATCTGAATCCTCTTTACAGGCTTAAGTTAAACTCCCAAAGACTCCCCCGACTCTAATCCACCATGACCCCCACTTTCTTTGCACATCTATAGAATTCCCTCCTGGTACTATTTATTTGGCATATATTCATAGACTACCTTTTGCATGTACACGTGCGTGCTCAGTTGTGTCCGACTCTTTGCAACCCTCTGGACTGTAGCCTACCAGGGTCATCTGTCCATGAGATTTTCCAGGCAAGAATATTGGAGTGGATTGCCATTCCTCCTCCAGGGGATCTTCCCGACCCAGAGACTGAACCCACATCTGCATCTCTTACACTGGTAGGTGGATTCTTTACCACTGAGCCACCTGGGAAGCTTTAAATGCACATTTTATTCTTTTCAATGAGATCTTAAATTCCTAAAAAACAGGGAGTAGATCATCTCCCCATCACAGGGTGAAGCACAGTACACTTCAGGCAGACAGTAAAAAAAAAAAAGTTTTAATCAATTGTTTACACCAACTGTGTTTGGGATGTGTTGCGATATGGCTGTAAATTGTCTGTTTCATTAAGCATGAATGGTGACAACAGCAATCAAACAAGGATAAAGACAAGTATAAGTTTTTACAGATTTTTAAAGGGCTTGGCTAATACAGAAGTCACTTGAAGGTGCTAACAGATACTCTTTGGTGTGCCTAGCCCCACCTGGAAGTCAGGGAACCACAAAACACATGGTCTAATTCTGGAGGAAAGGATAACACTGATTAAGTCATGAGAGTTCTTGCTACAGGTAGGGAATATTAATAATACATACTGAGTATTAATAATATATGCTAAATGCCCGAAGACTATGCCAATCAGTTCTGTTACCCACCTACCCCCCCTTTTTAATGGATACGACCAAAGGAAATTGAACCACAAAACCTTCACATTAAAGCCAAGTTAATGGCTTGATTACAACCGAGATGAGAGGAAAGGCATTTTCAAGTCTAGGTAGGCCATCCCTTTCAGACACTCTCCCCTGAGGACCGTGTTTCTCTGTGTGGCATAATGTAAGTGTGTGTGTGTGTGTGTGTGTGTGTGTGTGTGTGTGTATGTGATCTTCCTACACTGGAACCTGGTGTTGGTGTTAAACTGGGGGGCCATGCTGGTGGGAGCGGGAGGGAGCCAGAGTCTCTTCTTTATGATCCAGCTGGGGAAAGGCATACAGCATAGACACACTTCTCTTTCTACCATAGCTGATCTTAAAAGACAAAACCATACACACACACACACACACACACGCACACACACGCACATCTTGAACTCCTAAAAAGCAGAGAGTAGATTCTCTCTCCCCACAGGGTGAAGTACTATACACATTGCAGGCAGATAGTAAAATAAGTTTTTTTTTTTTTTATTTTTTTATTTTTTTAAATTTTAAAATCTTTAATTCTTACATGTGTTTAAAATAAGTTTTAATCAATTGCTTAAGTCAACTGTGTTTGGGATGTGTTGCAATAGGGCTATAGATTGTCTGTTTCATTAAACATGAATGGTGACAATGCCAATCAATCACACACACACACTACATATATATGATGTGTGTGTGTGCTGAGTCACTTAGGTTGTATCTGACTCTTTGCGACCCTATGGACTGTAGGCGCCTCTGTCCATGGGATTCTCCAGGCAAGAGTACTGGCCTGGGTACCATTTCCTCTCCAGGGGATCTTCCTGACCCAGGGATCGAACCCACATCTCTTGGGTTCTTTACCACTAGCACCACCTGGGAAGCCCACACACATATATATGGTGTATGTATATATTAAAATACACATATTTTAAGTATATATTCATATTTAAAAGTAACTAGTTTAGCAAGTAGTTTTACTTATTAAAGCAATAAAAAGTATTTCCCCTGCAAGAACCCTTAACAGTTCAATGAAAACTGCTAAAAAAAAAAAAAAGCATAGTTAGCAAAAAACCAAAATCAAGCCATTGTGTATAACTGAGCTTTCTATCAGCAGTTCTACTCCAGACTTTATAACTTTTTAATAAAGAGAAATGTCACTCAACTCAATAACAAGGGTTCCCCCTTTCTCTCTCTGTCTCTTTAAGATACAAGAATTTGAAACAGTAACTTTCTAAGCCTGAGTTCCCTCTTTTGGCAAACAGCTCTCTTCTTTCCAGCAATAGCCTTCTTATTTTTTTCATTCTTTTCTCTAACCTCTTCGGGTTTTCATACAAATGGCATATGACTCCTGGGACATTTTGCATTGAAGTCCCACTCTCAGGAGAATGAAATACTGCCACCCTGATGAGCTGCCACCTGCTCTATAAAAGGAGCCTGGATGAAGATAATTACCTTCTTTTGTGATGAGAGTTCAGAGAAGGTGATCTGAGGAAGCAGTGAGGTCTGGGTAAGGCACAGAGAGATGCTCTCCCTCCTTCACCTTCTCAGATCAAGGACCATGTCTGCTGGGTCCCCCGTCAGTAACCCAGGGAAGGTGGTTTATGTTAACTCCCCAGGGCTGATTCTCTATGGAGGATGAAAATATCCTCATGATGGTGGGTTAGGGAGGGTGAAAGGCATAAATAAATTTGGTGTTTCTGGTAGTTCCAAATCCTTAGAAAGGAATTTAAAGAATTCTAGGTTGGTGCTGCTCATCCCCACCCCTCCACCCCTCCTCCTAGGAAAGGTCAAAGGTACAGGTGACTCTATAGGTCAAAGGACAAACAATTCAGGAGTATTCGACCTGGTTCTCACTTATAAACCATCTAACACATGACTTAAGCCATTATTAGGGCTTTCCCAGGTGGCGTAGTGGTAAAGAATTTGCCTGCCAATACAGGAGATGCAAGAGACTCGAGTTCGATCTCTGGGTTGGGTAGATGCCCTGGAAGAGGGCATGGCAACCCACTCCAGTATTCTTACCTGGGAAATCCCATGGACAGAGGAGTCTGGTGGGATACAGTCCGTGGGGTGACAAAGATTGGACATGACTGAAGCAACCTAACACACACAACATGCACAAGACCTCTTAGGAATTCAGATCCAGTGGTTTGCATCTTGGACCCAGAAGAGGGAGAAAGGACTGGGGAAGAGAGGCCTCTTTTTGCTTTGGCTGTACTCGTCTTCAGCGCGGCACGTGGGCTCCTTGTTGCCTCTCATGGGCTTAGTTGCCCTGTGGCATGTGAGATCTTAGCTCCCTGACCAGGGATTGAACCCACCTCCTCTACACTGGAAGGCGGATTCTTTACCCCTGGACCACCAGGGAAGTCCCAAGGCCTCCTTTCCTTTGCAAACACTCAAGTACCAAACACTGAGGCGCTCCAGCAATAATGGAAAACCAGATTTTTATCTCAAACTCTCACAGCAACCAAAAGCAGTATTTTAAGAAATGATGCACAGCAAGCATGACCACCTACACAAAACTCCATGAAGCATCATCCTAATGATTAAACTGAAAACAGAATAAATAGCTTGCATCATCCTTTTACATTTTTTAATTGAGGTATAATTCATATAAGTTTCGGTGTAAACAGTGATTCAATATTTGTACATATTGCAAAATCATCACTCCAATAAGTCTAGTTAACATCCATCACCATACATGATTTTTCTCTTGTGATGAGAACTTTTACAGTTTATTCTCTCAGTAACTTTTAAATATGCAACACAGTATTATTAACCATAGTCATCACGTGGTAAATTACATTCCTGTGACTTATTTTACCGTTTTACCCCCTTTACCCATTTTAGCTAATCCCTCTTCCTTGTCTTAACAACCACCAATCTGTCCTCTGTTATCTCTGAGGTTTTTTTTTTTTAAATTAATAGATTCCACAGGTAAGTGAGATCATATAGTATTTGTCTCACTTATCTGACTTATTTCACTTAGCATAATGCCCTTAAGGTCCAACCAGGCTGCAAAATGGCAAGATTCCCTTCTATTTTATGACTCAATAATATTCCATTGTATATATACACTATACACACACACACACACACACACACATCTTCTTTGTCCATTAATCCATTCATGAACACTTAGGTTGTTTCCATATTTTGGCTATTGTACAAACGCTTCACTGAACATGGGGGTACACATATCTGAGTTAGTGTTTTCATTGAGTGAAACCGCTAGATGATATGGTAGTTCTAGTTTTAATTTCTTGAGGACACTCCATATTGTTTTTCATATTGGCCACGCCACTTTACATTTCCACCAACAGTGCACAAGGGATACTTTTTCTCCACATCCTTGCCAGTACTTGGTATTTTTTGCCTTTTTGGTAATAGCCTTTCTAGCAGGTATGAGGTGATATCTCATTGTAGTTTTAATTTCCATTTCCCTAAAGATTTGGTGATATTGAGCATCTCTTCATTTACCTGTTGGTCATCTGCATGTCTTCTTTGGAAGAATGTTTATTCAGATCTTCTGCCCATTCTTCAGTAGATTGTTCAGTTTTTTCTTTTCCTTTTCAGTTGTATGAGCTCCTGATATACTTTGGTATTAACCTCTTATCAGATATATAATTTGCAAATATTTTTTCCCATTCAGTGAGTTGCCTTTTCATTTAGTCAAAAGGTTTGTTTTGTTCTGTAGCTTGATCACTGCTTTTTCCCTCATTCTTTCATACCACCCATCAGGTAGTGTAAATATTTTGTATCTAGAAGAATTTATTTTATTGTGCAATGTCCAAAATATTGGTATCTAGGTGAATTCTCAAATACCTACAACTGTCCTAGGTCCGAAGCTTAATAACGTCCAGTCTTACATCTTTTGAATGAAACCAGTCATTTTAAAATAGAAACAGACCCACAAACTTAGAGAACAAACTTATGAGGGGAAGGGGGGAAGGGATAGTTAGGGAGTCTGGGATGGATATGTACACACTGCTATGTTTAAAATAGATAACCAACAAGGACCCACTGTAAAGTACAGGGAACTCTTCTCAATATTCTGTAATGGGGGAGCAGTGGGAAGGTGGTTCAAGAGTGAGGGGATATACATTTACATACAGGTGATTCACTTGTTGTGCAGGAGAAACTAACACAACATTGTAAAGCAATTATATTCCCAAAAGAAAGATAAAAACATTCTGTAATAACCTAAATGGGAAAAGAATTTGAAAAAGAATAGATACACGTACGTGTATAACCGAGTCACTTTGCTGTTCACCTGAAACTAACAAAACATAGCATTAACATCATTAATCAACAATACTACAATATAAAATAAAAATTTAAGGACTTCCCTGGTGGTCCAGTGGTTAAGAATCCTCCTGCCAATGCAGGGGACACAGGCTCAGTCCCTGATCCACGAAGTTAGCACCCACATGCCACAGAACATCTAGGCCCATGCGCCACAACTACTGAGCCAGAACAAGAGAAGCCACTGCAGAGAGGAGACCGCTTGCCACAGCTAGAGAAAGCCCGCCTGCAGCAACGAAGAGCCTGTGCTCCGCAATAAAGACCCAGTGCAGCCAAAGATAAAAAGACAAATCAATTTTAAAAAGTAATAATAATTGTAAAAAATAAAATAAAATAAAAATAAAAATAATTGTAAAACCATTCATTTCTACCATTTTAAGCAGAACACTATGCTATTGGCGCCAAGACCCCCAAGTCACTTTATTATCTAAATGAATGCAGAACTAAAACTGAGGGTTAGGTAAGCCTTCTTCTTCAAGTGAATGCCAATAATTTAAGGAGCCAGAGGATTTTTAAAGCATTTATGAGAAAAGGCGACCAAGCATTAAATCAAGATCCTCGCAACTGTCTGCCTACACATTTGGTTTTCATCCAGTAAACCAAGTGGAGGAAAATGACTTTGCTTTATATCTTACCCTTCCTTCCTATGGCTGATTTTATTTACTTGTAAATCCCAGCCACAAATTTTCCTTTAAACTGCCATCACTTTAAACACTCCCTTGAAATAATGTAGGGTCATACTATTCACCTGATAGTGAATAGTACACCCCTTCCTTCTAAAGGGCTTATTTATTCTTTTGTTATGTAGAAACAAGAAAAGAAGCATCTGCTTACTGTTCATTTGACCTGTGTACCAAGTGCAGGCCATTTTGTTCATTTGGCCTTTACAGGCTTTAGGAAGAACACAAGGTTTTTTTATCGAGAAAAAAAAAGCTATTCCTGTCAATCTCAGTCAAGAACTCTGACCCTGAGGTCCAGAGATGAGCTGAAAGGAGTGCTGAAACTCCCCGAAAACATATGCAACATTTTGCATGTTTGGGCACTTTTCTGAGGAGCAGACCTGCTGTTCTCAGTAGATGCTCATGCTGGGGGTCTTCCATTTTCCCCTCTAGGTCCCTCTCCAGCATCCACTCCTTCAATGCCAGGGGTGGACTGATGCACGCTGCATGAACAGACAGATGACCTCCTCTGGTTTCAGGACGATGGAACACTCAGAAGGAGATGGGAGAGGACGGCACTTAGGGCCGCTGATGGCCCCAGCTCTTATCAGGGGTCCTCCTTCTCTAAGTGGTGCCAGCAGCAGCCTCTCTTTGCCTTCAGGGCTGCCTGTGGTAGGAGAGCTGGCTACCCTGCCTACGGAGCATCCCTCGTGGTTTCTCTACCCCAGCCATAGCTTTGTAAACAGCCCCCTTTAAAACTGCTTAGTACACGTGCATGTGTGTGTGCTAAGTGGCTTCAGTCGTGTCTGACTCTTTACGATCCCATGGACTGTATAGCCTGCCAGGCTCCTCTGTCCATAGGATTCTCCTGGCAAGATTATTGGAGTGGGTTGCCATGCCCTCCTCCAGGGGATCTTCCTGACCCAGGGATCAAACTCTTGTCTCTTATGTGTCCTGCACTGGCAGGCAGGTTCTTTACCACAGGCGCCACCTGGGAAGCCCCAACAGACTGTGCCATCTCTTCTCTGCCAGGACCCAAAGAATATTAAAGAGGCTGATGATCCTAAAGGGTTATGAATATTTATACGCTAGAGGGATCTGTATAAACTTGATGGAAACTGAAATTAGAAAAAAACTAGAAAGTGCATCTCCAGGTAACTGGACAGAAAACCCAAAAGACATTTGCTCCGTGGCTCCTCCTCATCCTTTGATGCCATCTCTCTGCCCCGAGTGCCTTCATACGAGCCCCAAGCACTAGGTGTGGGAGCTCCTGCCAGAGCATCAGTGCTGCTTCCCCTTCTCATCCGAGTATGAGCTTAGGCTAAGGGGTAACAGCTGCTCACAGGTAGTTCCCTTGGGTCTCCTGTGAAACTACAACCGTCCACAGCCCATTGCATGCTGCAGGGAGAGAGATGGCCCTGCAGGCAACATGTGGGCTGGTGCCTGGGCAGCTGACAGACCCGTGCACGTGCTGGGCTCCGTCAGCCAGCCAGTCCCACCCTATTGCTCTGCACCCCAGTGCTGCCCCCTGTTCACCTACCACCCCCCTTGATCAGTGAACTGCTGTGGATTTCACTTTCTAGATTTGATACTCATGCCCTCCCTAGTATACAGCTTTGGGTTCTTGTCTTATGAATATTGGCACCACAAAAGAAACACCCTGTCCTGAGCATGCATGTGTACATACCTGTACACACATGCACTCACAGGTGGGGAAAATGGTCCCACATGGCTCTGCCTGGCCCACCATCTCCTGAGGCAGTGATCCCTCCCTTCCCAGTGCTTTGAAAACAACCCAGTGTTGTGGACAATGGATCAACCATAGCATGTTTGGAACCAGAAACCAGCACCCTATTTTGAATATGCATTTAGCTTTTCGTGTTTATTTCCTACTCTGACATGCTCCTTTCATCCGACTTGTGCCAGAGAGACAGGCACTGGCGGAAGTTTGAGGTAAGACTAGAAAGGGTGGGGATGGTGTGATTAAGTGTGAGTCTGTGCATGTTTTCCAGAGGAGGAGGAGGTAATAGTTTAGAAAGCTCTGTGGTACAGCAATAAAACATCACTAATTGAGGAATGAATCATTTACAAAAATCATTACAGGGACGCCTTAGGCAACAGACCTCACGGCACAATATTCCCAAGTAGAAAATGAGCAAGAGGGATTCGTCTCTGAGGTGAGTGTACATGGAATCGTACTCAGCCACCACCAATTTCCTGTAATAGAGTCACATGGCACCAGTGGTAAAGAACCCACCTGCCAATGCAAGCGAGGTAAGAGATGTGGGTTCAGTCCCTGGGTCGGGAAGATCCCCTGGAAGAGGGCATGGCAACCCACTCCAGTATTCTTAGGAAGCCCCTGGTGGCTCAGGCAGTAAAGAATCTGCCTGCAACGGAGGAGACCCAGGTTTGATCCTTGGGTCAGGAAGATCCCCTGGAGAAGGGCATGGCAACCCACTCAAGTATTCTTGCCTGGAGAATTCCATGTACAGAGGAGCCTGGCAGGTTACAGTCCAGGGGGTCACAAAGGGTCAGACATGACTAAGCAACTAACACTTTCACTTCACACTCAAAACATAGAACACAGTCCTCTATCTACCTCCTCTTATCCCTTTAATCACAATCCAGACAGGTGCTCCCCAGAACTGGTCCAGTGGTAGCTGCATCACACAAGCAGGGAATATGCTGGACTCCCAGGTCCTGCGACAGGCCAATCTAGAGAAATTTCTGTAACCACTTGATTGCACAGTCCTAGGAAGTCCATGAAATTCCTGATAATGAAAATACCTTCAGGTCTATGACTTGGCTACTGTTACCCTCCTGAGCCCTCTAGCCCTCATCTGCCCATTCCAGCTGGGAAGAAATAAAACCCACCCCAGTACTGGCAATATATATACATGAGATACACACGATATCATGGGAGTCTTCAGGTTTTGTGGTCTGCCACACCACTGCTTGGATCCCGACTTCACTGCTACTCAACTGGGAGATCTGGCAAGTTGCTTAACCTCTCTAAGCCTCGGCTGTCTCCTCTATAAAATGGAAATGATAATCCCTACCTCACGGGATTGGTGTGAGGACTAGATACCGTCATGTATGTATGTAATGGGATGCTGCTGCTGCGTCGCTTCAGTCATATCCAACTCTGTGCGACACCATAGACAGCAGCCCACCAGGCTCCCCCATCCCTGGGATTCTCCAGGCAAGAACACTGGAGTGGGTTGCCATTTCCTTCTCCAATGCATGAAAGTGAAAAGGGAAAGTGAAGTCGCTCAGTTGTGGTTAAGGGTCTGTGTAAGTAAATGAAAGCCACTCAGTCGTGTCCAACTCTTTGCAACTCCACGGACTATACAGTCCATGGAATTCTCTAGGCCACAATACTGGAGTGGGTAGCCTTTCCCTTCTCCAGGGGATCTTCCCAACCCAGGGATTGAATCCAGGTCTCCCGCATACCAGCTGAGCCACAGGGAAGTCCAATAATACTGGAGTGGGTAGCCTATTCCTTCTCCAGGGGTTCTTCCCAGCCCAGTAATCAAACGAGGGTCTCCTGCATTGCAGACAGATTGAGGCAAATATGGAATGGATCATTCAAGAGGCAAATTTATTATCAAAGGCTGTTCAACATCTGAAGAAAGTGTGTCCTCTTAACAGAAAGAAAAGCCAAATTCAAGTTTTTGCACCAGCTTACTTTTAAATTCATTTAAAGGTAAACTTAACTAAATGTATTTTAAACTTAGTCCTGTGTTGCTGTGAAAGTTGCTCAGTCGTTTCTGACTCTTTGTAACCCCATGGAATATACAGTCCATGGAAATCTCCAGGCCAGAATACTGGAGTAGGTAGCCTTTCCCTTCTCCAGGGGATCTTCCCAACCCAGGGATCAAACCCTGGTCTCATGCATTGCAGGCAGATTCTTTACCAATAGGATGAGAACAAGGAATAAATATGAGCCGATGTCACTCTCTTTAAAAAAAACAACAACATTTATTCATTATTTATTTATTTGGCTGCACTGAGTCTTGGTTGTGGCATGAGGGATCTTTAGTTGTAGCAAGATGTCACTCCTGTTGACTTACACTGGCATCCAGAAGCTGTGGGTCCTTGTGAGAAAGGCACCATTGGGGAACACGGGTGCAGAACAGAGGGCATGTCCTCAGTATTATGTGACCCCAATTATACCACATGCTATCCAGTTATCCATCCTATTTCATTTACATGTGCTTTGTATCCAGCCTTATCTCCCCAACCTGGTCATAAGCTTTGGCAGGAGCTGTCTCTCTGTGTCCCCTAGAACCTGCTCATCTCAGTCTGTGTGACTCATTAGTTTATTCACATCGATTCTTTCACAGGAGGCAGCAGGGTAAGGACTGAGAGGGCAGTCTCTAACTTAGGCCCAGTGGAGTTCACATCCCAGCCCTAAAGGACTTGGTGCCACTAACTTCACTTTCTGAGCCTCAGCTTCCTCGTATGGCTGCTGTGAGCACAAAGGAAGATGGTGTCTGTAAAGCACTTATTAGGAAAGAGAATGACATGTGAAAGCCACTCAGTAAATATCGGGTCTTATCACTCACACTGTGGGTGCATGGTGCGTACACAGTGGAGATGCTACCGGAGGTCCACTGCCATGACCATCACTTTCTCCTCCTTCTTCAAAGCAGGAGTCCATTCCTGGCTTTGATTTGTTGACTGAAATACTCCACAGTGTGAAATATGCCTAGCCGATAAGTTTTATGAAGATACCACAAAACTTGACTTGAAGATATTTTGGAGATTAACTTAAAAAAAATACCATCCAGGGAAAAGCATAAGCAGGCCTGTGTCATAGCATTCTTTCAGTGTGTCTTGAAGCCATTCCATTTGCTCAGATTTTGATGTAACTCACTCCAATCTCAATGGTTCTCCTGAGAAACAAGGTAGACTGCATGCAGTTTTGCAAAATTCTTCCACCACCATTACCAGTAAAGATCTCCTGTCTGCAAGACACCTAAAATCAAATTCCTGAGGTAAGAATAAAATGATATGAATTTCTGCATTCTATCTCTACTAATACTTCCTTCCTTGTCTGGAGAGAGTATATCTCTTGGAGTACAATACTTCTGAGACCACAGTTATAAGTGGAAGATGGAGCCCAGAGCCCTCTGCTTCCTGAAAGCCATGGGGCAGTGTTCCAGGAGGGTCCCATCAGCTCTAGTCAAGGACCAAGCAACTCGTGGTAACTGGATGGATATTAATTTCTTTCCTCCTCAGTGAGTTTCTCTCAGTGTATTGCCACTGACCACTATCAGCCAGAGTGTGACCTTACTGAACATATTATCAGCCAATCTGTTGGTTAAAAGATTGTGAAAACTGAGCTGACTTTGAAAAAACAGAACCGAAGAGTCAACCCAGGTTTCAGCACACCACCCCTAAGCAATATAGGCTTCCAATGGGTCCCCAAATGTTGTTGGACAACTGAGATGAGAAACCATTTTCCTGAATGTCAGCTTAGCCATGGCAGGGAAGATGGCTATAGGATGCTTCATGTCCTCAGTGAATGGACAGGTTCTTAGTTTCCATTTAGGATCTTTCATAAGAATGAAAGGAACTAGACCTTTGAACTGTGGGTTTGTGTCTTCTCCAAATCTTCCTGGCAGAGAGAGCTCTTTCCTTGGCTTCCCATCAACCTTGCTCCTCCTGTCTCTAGAAGGGCTCTTCTGGGATCTTTGATTCTGATAACTTTGTTTTCCAGATTTGTTTGCCTCTCTGCCTCCTCCACCGCCCAGAAGCAGGGGACCGCTTCTGCCCTCTCTGTCTTTGTATCTTCTGTTGTGAGTGCGGAAGTTTTCACGAAAAGTCTGTTGAACAGATAGGAGCCATGATGGCTAAATAACTCTCGGATGGGTGGCATCACTCGGGGGCCGTGCATATGCTCCTACACGGACACCATGGCCCCTGGTCCTGCCACTGGAAGACAAGGCGGGCTGTCCACACTGTCTGCCTCTCTTTTACAAAATATACATCTTTTTCTCACAACCTTCCTTTACCAAATGACTTTTCAAGATCCTTCCTACACTGGAATTCTCTGAAGGCTGCTTCTTTCTACTCCTTTGACAAAAAGCTAAGTGGTAAGTATTTTAAGTTAAATGGTTTCTGTCCAGCTACAAAATTCCAGTGTGCATCGTGCATGCACACGTACTCAATTGCTGAGTCGTGTCTGACTCTTTGTGACCCCATGGGCTACAGCCCACCAGGTTCCTCTGTCCATGGCATTTTCAGGCAAGAATACTAGAGCAGGTTGCCATTTTCTTCTCCAGGGGATTCAGCTTCAGTGTATTACTGCGAAATCAGCTACAGACAACCCATAAACAAATGGGGCAGCTGTGTTACAAGGCATCTTTATTTTCAAAAGTGAAAGTGAAGTCGCTCAGTCGTGTCTGACTCTTTGCGACCCCATGGACTGTAGCCTGCCAGGCTCCTCTGTCCATGGGATTTTCCAGGCAATAGTACTGGAGTGGATTGCCATTTCCTTCTCCAGGGGATCTTCCCAACCCAGGGATTGAATCCGGGTCTCCCGCATTGTAGACAGACACTTTACCGTCTGAGCCACCAGGGAAGTCTTTAGGCTGAATTTGGCCCTTGGACCATATTTTGCTAACCCCTGACCTAAGAGAAAAATCATCCAGAGAGAACATGATAAACTCATTCTGCTTTAAGGAAACTTTGAAGACAATGCTGGAGAAAATTAACTCCAGGGCATTTCTTAACTTTTTCATTCTACCATAGGTCACATGCAGAAAAAAGAATGAGTGGAGAAACAGAGAGCTTGAATCCTAGAGTTTACGGTAGGCTGCAAATTTGATCACAGATCCACATTTCAGAAGTTTTCATCCTTTTACGTGCTGTAACAGAGCATGGGAACCCAGCCCCAGATCTGTAGCGCTTGGTTTTTATCCCACTCTCACATCTCTTTCTGGCTTTGCTGTGTTCTTTAGTTCTTTTACAGTTCGGGTGACCCCAAAGTACCTAGTCACTCTTTTACTGACTCAGTCAATCCGAAGACCCTTCATAGCAAGGTCATATTCTCTTCTGTATTTCACCCCATCCTCCTAGGGACTGGCAGCACCTCACATACAGAGGATGGGCGATTTCGTCAGTGAAGGAGGTGTCACTGCCATCTTAAGGAAGGTATAAGACATGTGGCTTTGTTGGCTCTCAGGATATTCCAAAGCAGATAAGGCCAAACACAAGTAAGATGACATAAACCTGGAATTCCAACCACTGCTCTAAAAGCAGCTTAGAAAGATTAAAAAAAAAAAAAAAAGCTAGGTAGGGATGGAAGAGGGGTTAGAAAGTCAATCTGAAAGGAAAAAGAGGGATGATACTGAGGAAACCAGAATTGAAAGAGACACATGTACCCCAGTGTTCATCACAGCACTGTTTACAATAGCTAGAACATGGAAGCAAGCTAGATAAATGGATAAGAAAGTTATGGTACATATACACAATGGAATATTACTCAACTATTAAAAAGAACAGATCTGAATCAGTTCTAATGAGGTGGATGAAACTGGAGCCTATTATACAGAGTGAAGTCAGAAAGGAAAGTATATTAACGCATATATATGGAATTCAGAAAGATGGTAATGACGACCCTATATACAAGACAGCAAAAGAAACACAGATATAAAGAACAGACTTTTGGATTCTGGGAGAAGGTGAGGGTGGGATGATTTGAGAGAACAGCATTGAAACATGTATATTACCATACGTGAAATAGTCGACCAGTCCAAGTTCAGTGCATGAAACAGGGCACTCAAGGCTAGTGAACTGGGACAACCCAGAGGCATGGGATGGGGATGGAAGTGAGACGGGGATTCGGGATGGGAGATACATGAACACCCATGGCTGATTCATATCAATGTATGGAAAAGACCACCACAATATTGTAAAGTAATTAGCCTCCAATTAATATAATTAATTTTAAAAAGTAATCAAAATAAGCATATGCATTGAAATTGAGCAAAAGCTTTTTTTTCAAGTAATAAAGATTCTGTTTTTCTTAGTCAAAAAAAAAAAAAGAGGGGTGATAAGCAGAGAGCTGGACTTCACCAGAAACATAACCGATCAACCCACTTTGTCTTGCGTTTTTCCAGCACACAGGATGGAAATAATGGGCTGTTTGCAAACAGAATGCAGAGCAAGGAAGCATTCAACCTAAAGCTATAATTAGTTTGTCAGCGCTGTGAGTCTATGATGTGTGTACAAAGAGAAACACACTCCTCCTGAAGCACCTCCTCTTCCACCTCTGCCTTCTCTTTCCAAAATGGGCTTCAATAATAACAGGAAAATGGAAGGCAGGCTTCAGCCAGCCGCCTTGGAAGCCTGACTCATGACATGTTCCTATCAACGGAGCTCGAAGGCCACGAATAGTTTCATCATCAGCCATTCCAAACACTGATGGGAGTAATAACCCTAGGAAAATTACAGTGTAGGGGGATTTAATTCCATGCCCTTATTTGCAGGCTAAGGACGCTAACATCTCTTCTAACTGGGCTTGCGTCATATCTGATGAATGTTCAAACGTGATTGTACCGGTAGCTTTTTCTCTGAAAATTGCAGCGATTACTCATTAGTAAATGAGAGCCCTCAGGCAAAGAATCTGGTCAGAAGACTGAGCACCATGTTATCAACAGATTCAACAAATTAATCCTAAAAGTTTGGCACTTAGAATGGGATTAAAGCACTGCAATTAACATTTCCATGTATGAGATTATATCCATTACTACTCCTAAAAAAATTATTTGACCTTTCTATTACAAGCAGTCTACCCTAGACTGAAAGAAATTGAAAGCACATGGAGATGTAGCTTTATGCCTTTAGGGACACACAGGTGGAGAGAGAGACCCTAAACAGGCAACAGGGCGGCACGCTGCACCAGAGCCTAAGGTTTAGTCACTGATCCTTGGACCTTGCACAAATTAAGCAACTTTCTGCTTCTTCCTCCTAATCGGTAGACAGTAATACTCTAGTAAGGCTGCTCCCTTCTTCAGAGGTTTCCCATCAGCTAAATGGCTGGTGTCTTTGTACCACTATAAATGTGGCCTGGGCAGTGTCTTTCTATAACTTGGAGCATAGCCTAGTGTTAAGAGATAGGTCTTGTAAAGTAGACTTTTGTGGTTTGAAGGGGCTCTGGCACTCCCTGTACGACCTTAGTCAAGATCTTTGTATCTCAATTTCCTCACGTGTGAAATGAGGTAAGGACTAAATGTACTGAATCATGTAAAACCCCCTAGAACATTTGCTAGCCCACGGTAAGCACTCAAAAAATATTTACTAACTGAGGAACCAGAGATCAAATTGCCAACATCCATTGGATCATGGAAAAAGCAAGAGAGTTCCAGAAAAACATCTATTTCTGCTTTATTGACTATGCCAAAGGCTTTGACTGTGTGGATCACAATAAACTGTGGGAAATTCTGAAAGAGATGGGAATACCAGACCACCTGACCTGCCTCTTGAGAAATCTGTATGCAGGTCAGGAAGCAACAGTTAGAACTGGACATGGAACCACAGACTGGTTCCAAATAGGAAAAGGAGTACGTCAAGGCTGTATATTGTCACCCTGCTTATTTAACTTATATGCAGAGTACATCATGAGAAACGCTGGACTGGAAGAAGCACAAGCTGGAATCAAGATTGCCGGCAGAAATATCAATAACCTCAGATATGTAGATGACACCACCCTTATGGCAGAAAGTGAAGAGGAACTAAAAAGCCTCTTGATGAAGGTGAAAGAGGAGAGTGAAAAGTTGGCTTAAAGCTCAGCATTCAGAAAACGAAGATCGTGGCATCGGGTCCCATCACTTCATGGGAAATAGATGGGGAAACAGTGGAAACAGTGTCAGACTTTATTTTTGAGGGCTCCAAAATCACTGCAGATGGTGATTGCAGCCATGAAATTAAAAGACGCTTACTCCTTGGAAGAAAAGTTATGAGCAACCTAGTTAGTATATTCAAAAGCAGAGACATTACTTTGCTGACTAAGGTCCGTCTAGTCAAGGCTATGGTTTTTCCAGTGGTCATGTATGGATGTGAGAGTTGGACTGTGAAGAAGGCTGAGAGCCGAAGAATTGATGCTTTTGAACTGTGGTGTTGGAGGAGACTCTTGAGAGTCCCTTGGACTGCAAGGAGATCCAACCAGTCCATTCTGAAGGAGATCAGCCCTGGGATTTCTTTGGAAGGAATGATGCTAAAGCTGAAGCTCCAGTACTTTGGCTACCTCATGCGGAGAGCTGACTCATTTGAAAAGACTCTGATGCTGGGAGGGATTGGGGGCAGGAGGAGAAGGGGACGACAGAGGATGAGATGGCTGGATGGCATCACGGACTCAGTGGACGTGAGTCTGAGTGAACTCCGGGAGATGGTGATGGACAGGGAGGCCTGGCGTGCTGTGATTCATGGAGTCGCAAAGAGTCGGACACGACTGAGCGACTGAACTGAACTGACTGAACTGAATGTTATTTATATAAGTGTCCATGGTGGGCAGAGTCTGGTATTTATGTGATACCTTTAAAACATGAAAAATAATTTGGCAGTTTCTAGAAAAGAAGGAGATGGACCTATTTATGACTCAGCAATTCCAATGCTGCCCTAGAGAAACTCGCAAATGGCACAATCAACAACATCCACTGCAGCAACATCTGCAAGAGCAAAATTCTGGAGTGACCATCAGTGGGAGAGCGGATAAATATGCTGTGAAATTTCCATATAATGGAACAGTATTAAAATGTTTGAATCCCCAAAACATAATAATGAGGAAATAAAGGTTGCAGTATGAAATTTACAGTATGATCCACTTATAAAAGGGTTAAAATGTAAAGCAATATTCCATATTGCTTACAGACATATGCCTGCGCCATAAAAGGATAAAGCATGTACTCAAATTAAAAGTACCATATTCAGAATAACAGCTGCCTCCGGAGAAGAAAAGGAATGCAATTGAAGGAGGAAATAGAGGGGGCTTCAACTATTCTGTGATGTTTTATTTCTTTAAAAAATAATCAAGAAAAAATGATAAAATCCTATTTGATAAAAGTCTTTCTTATGTCATTCTATTAACATTTTGCATGCATAAAATATTGTTGAAACAAATGCTGCCTGTTCTCTTGTTTTGATTTGCAGCATTTGTTCTCTCTGATGTTCTGCTAGCATGAGATCATGTATATGAATACAGTTTACTTTTTCTTTTCCATCTTTCTTTTCTGGGATGATTTATAATAAAATAATAAGTTCTCATGACGACTCCTAATAGACTAAAAATTCTCATTTTAGCTTTAATAACCAACATTGTACATCAACAATATATTTAGATAATGAATCATTCTCTCATTAAAAAACATTTATGTAACCTCTTGTATGGACAGCTCTATTCAAAGTACAAAGGTTGGAAAATGCAAACAGCTGGTATCCTTATAAAAGGATACCAGCTATTGCAGCTTCATTAAAAATTTAAAAATCACTAAGAAAAATTCAGATACTCTAATGGAAGGATGAATATGAAAGATACAAAAATTCTAGCAGAATTTAAATAGCTGATGAAAACATGAAAAACATTCAACTAAATAAACAATGAAATGAACAAAATTTAAAATGAGATATCACTTTAAGCTACCAAATTGGCAAAAGTACTATTCAATACTGGTGTAGTTTCAGGAAATAGGGCACTTATGCACCGCTGGTGGTTAATCTGGCATTATATATCAAGGGCCTTAAAAATCTGGACACACTTTGACCCAGTGATTCTCCTGCTAGGATATACTAAGGAAATAACAGAAGACATGCATAAAGATTTGTGTGCAAAGATATTCACTATGGCATCATCTATCATAACAAACCCCTGAACATGTAACAATAGCATATTCATTAAATAAATATTATCAACATAATACAATAATCTTCAGTCTTCATATATATTTTCATATTTTTTTAAATTATATTAAATGGACAAATGTTCAGGAGGTAATGTTAGTAGAGCAAGCAGGAGACTGCATACATGCATGAATCCAATTCAGCAAAATAACTTACGCACTGGAGAAAGACTGAAAGAAATACTCTAAAAAGTCACTAGTGATTATCTCTGCTCCTGTGATCATGGGTGTCTTATTTCTTTATAACCTGATGTATTTTTCAATAGCCCTGTTTTATAATTAGAAGAAAACACGAATTATCAGATAATTATAGAATCTGAGACCTAGAAAGGACCTTCATTTTTAGAGTCAGGAAGAGATTAAGTGATGGTCACACTCCTGAGTGATCATACTCCTTCCTGGCCTGGGCAGCCATGTTTTCCAAGGGCCCCAAGGAAGAGCTGCAAGACCTCTACTGAGCGCCAGGGGTCCAGCCAGGATAGAACTGCAGACACCGTGAACAAGTACTCTGGGCTGTGTTCATGCTCTCTCACTTCTGGAATATTCTTCCATTTGTATGCAATCGGGTTCATCACAATAAGTGGGGAAAGGTGTTAAAAAGATATTTTATTTCGCTTGACATCACTACCTCAAGTATTTGCTTTATACTTTAAGCTGCAATTGAAAATAGAAAGTGACATAGCATAGTTTTTTAAAAAGTAATTGATGTTTTGGGGGTTTAGAAACACCTAAAATCAACTAAAATCAAACAGCAGCTAGGGTGGCAAGAGACAGGATGTGTGTGTGTGCTCACTTGTGCTCGACTCCTCGGGACCCCATGGACTATAGCCTGCCAGCCTCCTCTGTCCATGGGATATTCCAGGCAAGAATACTGGAGCAGGTTGCCATTAACACAGTAATGGAGCCAGCTTCAAGCAGAAGCACAGACAGACCATGAGGAGGGAATAGAGGTTCCCTAGCAGGAAGTTGATGAACAAGTTTTTTAATATTCAGGTGCTTTAGAAAACCACACTCACAACATCTAGTGCTTATTTCACCTTAACTCAAACATTTGTCCCAGATAAGTTTGTTATAATCTGAAGTTGAGACTCCAGATTTACAGAGTAGATAGGAGATATCTAGGCATTTATCCATGTTGGAAAACAAAGCCCAGCTTGAGAGTTATTTTCATTTAAAGAGAGTTCCCACAATTCTTACAATAGAAAGGAGACTAAAAAGGAGAAAGAAAAAAGACTGTTGCAGGGTGGGGCAATCTTCTCTTCCAGGGCTGGTGGCTCCCCTGATAGAGAACTAGGGCAGTTTCTAGGGCAGATCAGATCCTTTCCATTGAAGCCTCCTCAATAGTTTTCTCAATGTTTGCCTGAAGCAGGGGCTTGCTGACAAAGTGCATTGTATGAAGCCTCCCAATGGAAGGTATCAAAGGAAAATACCAAGTTTTGTTCAGCCAGGGCTTTCCTGCTCTGTTACTGATGCCTTTGAGCACCTCAGAAGGAGACAAAGGGAAAAAAAAACCCTGATGGACCAAAGCATGCTTTTTTTTTTTCTTTTTCCATTCACATAACAGGACATGCAGAGAGAAAAATGAATGCATTTGGAAGGGGCTGGTAAGGCCAAAACGGAGCCATATTTTATTTCCCCTAGTTTTCAGATTTACTCCCTGAATGCTCCAAGAAACAGACACAAGAACCACTTAGAAGAAAAGTAAGCAGGCAGTCTCGAATGCTGCAGAACTGCTTGAATGAAGCCAGGCTAATTAATGTAGAAGCTGTAAGGTTATGGCAAGAAGTACAAAAGGGAAAGACAAGAGACTCTGCTCTGTAATGTGCAGCAAGACGACTCCCTTCTTCTCTCATACAACTTGTAGTAGCTCAGAAAGGAAGCCCAGGGCTCCGCTGCTACAACCAAAACTTCCAACTATTTAAGTAGGGTGAATCATTCAAATCAACTGATTGGCCTTCCTCCAGTTCACATCCTTCATACTAGTGTGAGTTTCAGCTCCCTAACAGGGTACCACTGCCCATCCTAAAACCTTGGCTGAGTTTGTGACCCATGTGGTGCTCATGCATAGGAGACGCTTCACTGCAATTTTGTTGTATACAAGTTCAGAAATGGCACCATTTCCATATGGAAGTATACTGAGGCTGTTACTGTGTCCGTGCTTAGAAGTAAAGCAATCAACATTTTTAATTTAATAGACACAATTATTTCAACTTCTTTCAAAGTCTTTGAGCCTCTGTTTCATCACTGGTAAACTGAGGGCTTGTTAGAATCTCATTTCCTCTTACAATTTGTGATTCTGATATCAGACAAGGTAGAATGCCGGTCAAGAACCATGAAAGAAGACAAATGATACTATAATATTAAAAGCCACAATTCATAACAAAAGTATAACATTTATGAATTGTTTTGTACCAAATACATGGCAACCACTTCTGAAAAACAAAGCTACATGAGCTGCGAAGAGAAATAGAAACACACTAAAAACAGGAGCCTTTAACTCAAGGCTGGGACTAGGGCGAAGTGAGTGAGGCACTTTCCTCGGATGCACAATTTAAAGGAGTGCAAAATAAATAATATTTGAATGCAATGTTTTAAAAAATATAAATTAATGCATATAATCTTAATAAATAAAATGTGAAATTTAAAAATAAAGACAGGAGCAGTATTACTGATTTTTTTTCATTTGCCTCGGGCTCCAACATAGCTTAGCATAACACTGGCACTGCTTGAACCTACCACTCCTGGTCCAAGACAATTCAGCAATTCAACAAGACAAAAAATTAAGTAAGGTTACAGAAAACCTAAACAATGTGATAAATTAATCGATAAGATAAATCTCTGGTATGCTGGAAAAACTGGATATCCACATGCAAATAGCGTATTTAGACCTCTACTTCACACTATGGACAAAAGCTAACTCAAAATGGATAAACAACCTAAATATAAGAGCTAAAACCACAAAACTTAGAAAACATAAGCATAAATCTTCATGACCTAGGATTTGGCAATAGATTCTGAACTATAACACAAAAGGTAGGAGCAACAAGAGAAAAATACACTGTACTTCCTCAAAATTAAAAGCTTTTGCATCATAAACACTATCAAAAAAGGGAAAAGATAATACACACACTGAGAGAAAATACTTGTAAATCATGTGTCTGGTAATACTCAGATAATGCAAAGAATTCCTACAACTCAACAACAAAAAGACAATTAAAATTGAGCAAAAGATCTGAATAGACATTTTTCCCAAAAAATGGACAGTAAGCATATGAAGAGATGTTCACCATCATTGGTCGTTAGAGAAATACCGCAGTGATATATCACTTTACACTAACTGTAATGTTAAAACTTTAAACAAATAAACAAAAATGAAAAATAATATGCTGGTGAAGATATAGAGAGATTGGTATACTCCTTCTTTGCTAGTGGGAATTTGAAATGATGCAGCCTCTGTAGCAAACAGTTGGACAATTCATCAAGAAGCTAAATGGAATTACGATATGACTCAGCAATTCCACTCCTAGGTATATATCCAAAAGAAGAGAAAACAGGGACTCAGATACCTGTGCAGCGATGTTCACTGGAGCATTATTTCCAGCAGCCAAAATGTGGAAATAGCTAAGTGTCCATGAACAGATGAATGGATAAACAAATTGTGGTATATACATATAAAAGAATATTTTTCAGCCATAAAAAGGAATGAAATTCTGATATATGCTACAACTTGATAGACCCTGAAAACATTATACTAAGTGAAAGAAACCAGACACTAAAGGACAAATATTGAATGATTTCATTTATATGAAATATCTAGATTAGGCAAATTCACGGAGATAAAGCAGAGGTTTTTAAGAGCCAGGGGATGGAGAGTTATTACTTAATGGGTACAGAGTTTCTGTTTGAGGTGATGATAAAGTTTTAGAAAATAATAGTAGTGATAGTTGTACAATATTGTAAATATAATTAATGCCAGTTAATTATACATTTAAAAATAGTTAAAATGGAAGATTTTATGTTTTATATTTTTTACCAAAATAATATTACAGAAAATATATATCATACTTTGCATCCAAAAAACAGGGAACACACCTCCTCGCGTGCAATTCATGAAAGTTGACTGTACCTTAAACCACAAAGAAAAGTTCAATAAGTTTCATAAGGTAGAAGTAATAAAAATATTATCTGATCATAATGCAATATAACCAGAAATAAATAACAACATAATAAAACCAAAAGGCTCTTCCATTGGAAACTTTAAAAATCTATATTAAATAATTCTCAGGTAAAAGGGGAAATATAAACCAAAGCTGTAGAATTTCTAAAACAAAATGTTAATAAAACACTCTATATCAGAATCTATAAAATACAATTAATGCAGTCATGAGTGGAAAATTCATAGCCTGAATTTTACATTTAATGAAAATAAATGCATTAAATTCCAAACTTCAACAACAAAGTAAACCGAAAGAAAGCAGCGATGGAAATAATAAGATTAAAAGCAGAAAGCAGTGAAGCAGCAAATATAGGTTGACCATAAAGTTCATTCAGAGTTTTCCAGATGAGCGCGTGGACAACTCCGAATGAACTTATTGGCCAACCCAACAGAAAAGCACTAAAACCAATTAAAAAATAAACAAACACATTAAGCTGCTTGCTCTTTGTGGGGCAGAAAAGAAAGAAACTTTTCTCTGTAGTACATCTAATGGCAATGGACAAGATGAATTAGTGCCCATGTGGGGACATAACTTCAATCTAAATCTAGCAAGAAATTACTTAGAAGTTCACTTTCCATCTTAAAAATTCCTCCAAGTTTCATACAGTATTCCATAGTACATCCCTTTGTGTTTTACTCTTAAAAAATCGGTCTCATCCTACCCCTAAGGCTTCAAGAAAAACCGATGCCCCAGGAAGATGTGCCATATACTCAACAGCTGCTTAGAGGTCCCGGCACATCACTGGGGGTTCAGGTACCTAGGTTTGAGAAGATCCCTTCAGGATTCACACATTTTCACTTCAAATCTTACCACAGAATAATCTATGCAAGAGATATAAATAACACCACTGACCTCATTTTCTCAAAAGCTTAAGTCACAATGAAGTGAATTTTTTTAACCAAAAGCATCAAAATCAAATAGTACCAGGGATGGAACAATACATAATTCACCAGCAATTCCTGTTCTCAGAGGCACTGAACAGCACCCTACACTTTACTGAAAGGGCCTTACAGAAAAGGATTACACTATTTTCCCATATACTTAAGATGACTTCTTTCTCCCTCCAGCATTAAACGTGAGAGAAGGCCACTCACTTCCCCTTTCACCTGGAGCAACCATGAAAATCTTTTCAGAGTGTGTGGTGGAAGACCTTCTCTTCCAATCTTCACGTTCAAATTCGAATCCCTGGCAACTAATTGTGAACAGCAAGCAAGCTATTGTAAATTGTGATTTTCAGCCCTGTAAACCCAGTGATTTGGGACAAGCCACTCTGTTGCTTTCATGCTAGACAGAGAAAGCAACTTGTGGATGGAAAAACAAAGTCAATAGAGAAGAGTGAGAGGAAATGGCCACCAAAAACACCAACTGGGGTGGGAGGTGGAAGGGAGGTTAACAGGGAGGGGACATATGTTTCAGTTCAGTTCATTTCAGTTCAGTCGCTCAGTAGTGTCCGACTCTTTGTGACCCCATGAATCGCAGCACGCCAAGCCTCCCTGTCCATCACCAACTCCTGGAGTTCACTCTGATTCACCTCCATCAAGTCAGTGATGCCATCCAGCCATCTCATCCTCTGTCGTCCCCTTCTTTTCCTGCCCCCAATCCCTCCCAGCATCAGAGTCTTTTCCAATGAGTCAACTCTTCGCATGAGGTGGCCAAAGTACTGGAGTTTCAGCTTTAGCATCATTCTTTCCAAAGAAATCCCAGGGTTGATCTCCTTCAGAATGGACTGGTTGGATCTCCTTGCAGTCCAAGGGACTCTCAAGAGTCTTCTCCAACACCGCAGTTCAAAAGCATCAATTCTTCGGCACTCAGCCTTCTTCACAGTCCAACTCTCACATCCATACATGACCACTGGAAAAACCATAGCCTTAACTAGACAGACCTACCTATGGCTGATTCATGTAGATGTATGGCAGAAACCAACACATTATTGTAAAGCAATTATCTTTCAATTAAAAATAAATAAATTTGAAAAAGAACAAAAGATTTAAAAAAATAGTACTAAAGCACACACACACACAATATGCCAACTGGAGGAAACAAGTGATTGCTGCAAGGGGCTCAATGGAATGAGAGCATGGGAATCCTCCACGTTCTGCCTAGACACACACCAGTTTTATATTGGAATTCTGGTGCTATCCAAAGCAAAATGCATAAGCCATCCCCATTGATACATTTTCCTCTCCTATCAATAAACAGAATATCCAACATGTATGAATACACCTCCCATGTATAAGACTGAAAAATGCTTACACAAGAAAAGTTATTATAGATTCTATATATGGTAGACCTACTTGCAATTAATCCATTAGCAGACAGAACTGACAGTAACTGCATGAGATATCAAGTAGACTATAAAAAGATTAAAAAGCATCTTATGGTAGAGGCATATCCTTGAGACAACTTGTCATTTGAAATTTATGTTTTTTTCTTTTGCTGGATAAACCTCTCCCCTACCAGTAAAGTATCAAGGGTATTTTCACCTCTTTATTCAACCATGGGTTTTCAAGCAAATCTTAATTACAAAATTCCATAATTCAGTCTAAAATGGAAAAGTCTTTATAATTTCTGCCTCTTGTTTTGTCAAATGTAAAGAGCTTGAGGCTAGCCAGGTGTTTAGCGAATGCACTTCCCAGCTTGTAGTAAGTTATCTGATAAACAGTACCAAGTGGAAATACATGTCAGCCGTAGAAGGGTGATAAACATGCAGCTCTTACGGCACACTGATCACGGGAATTAGGTCAGCGATAGAAACACAGCCCCTCCTGGTCCAGCCACAATGGAAGTGATTACTAGACACTCCATAAACAAGCATTACTCAAAGGCAAGTTATCCAAAGCCTCCTCCAAAAACATGTTATTGAGAAAATGCATTTCCTTTGTGGTATATCCAGCTAGTTTCTTGACTCAGGCTTGCTAACTACTCTCATTGATTTTTAGAAACATCTTGGCTCTTTTCACCCCAATCATTTCCATATGACAACAATCCACAGGGATGCAGAGCTCAATGTAGGCAAAATCCTCGATGTGGACGGCATCTGCAAGCTCCAGCCTCTTTCTATTATCATGATGGACGATCTGTTGCTGTATTCATTTTGGTTCAAAAATCCACATGATGTTACCCTGAACTGCAGACTCAAAGCAGCAACAGCAGATCAGTCCTCAAGTACAGGTGTGCTAAATTGAACAGTCTCCTCCTTCCAGACACTGGAGGTTCTTTACTCTGAGAATATGCATATTTTGTATTACTTTAAGGATTTAAAAGCTACTGGGTGCTTCTGGTTTTAAAAACCACAAGGCTAGCCAAAGTCTAGCAGACTTCACTATCTGGAATCCATGGATGTTCAATAAATATATTTTTCAGTGAATGGAGAACATGAAATTATTAAAATTCAACGTAGCTCTGTGTATGCAAGAGAGGATTCAACACTTTGTAGGTTGTCATGTCAATTCTGAATCCTAAAGACTGCTATCTTTCTGCACACCAAGCTGAGAAGAGCTCTGGGCTGTTTCTGTAACTGAGAGAACTCCCAGTCTCCTCCAGGCTTTGGAGCATCAGCCAGACCTTCAGAAAATCTACACTGATTCCTTCTTTCTAAGATTAGTTCTTATTAAGAGTTATGATCTATCTCCCCAGTACTAAGCATATTCTTACTCACTTAGTAGATACAACAAAAGATAAGTTGGGCAGAATGAATTAAAACATCAGGGCTAGAACATTAGGCATGAGCTCCTTGTCACAATCAGTATCAAGTGACCTTCAAGAGAAGATGAAAGCACAGCTGCAGCGTGGAGTTTACTCCATGCAAGGGACCAGCTCCACAAGCCTGACCCATCCCACGTGCTATACGGTGAAGCAGCAAATAAAACAGAGCTGAGAGTTGCAACTGCAGTGTATATTACCACCCAATCCATCAGTCAATCAGATCATATCCTAGAATCTATTAGTGTTCACAGCACACGTATCTTTATGAAAGAGACCAGTGATGTGGTCAGAAACTGTACCTCCAAATATGAAAAGAAAATGAAATTTACTTCTGCAATAATGGAATTATTATTCAGGGTCCTTCAGAATCTGGTCATTGTCTATGGTAACTCCCTTGCAATAGCAGTAATGATCTGTCTTTCTATAAAATGGGAAAGGCTTGAGTTTCATGTGAATGTTTTGTAAATTAGAGCATACTACCTCCATAAGATAAATCATTCACTTAAGAGTTAACTGTTTTATCATAGGTTTTGGGTTATTCTTTAAATTACTCTTAAACCTAGAGGCTTAGTTCAGTTCAGTTCAGTTCAATCGCTCAGTCGTGTCCGACTCTTTGCAACCCCATGAATAGCAGCACGCCAGGCCTCCCAGTCCATCACCAACTCCCGGAGTTCACCCAGACTCACGTCCATCGAGTCAGTGATGCCATCCAGCCATCTCATCCTCTGTCGTCCCCTTCTCCTCCTGCCCCCAATCCCTCCCAGCATCAGAGTCTTTTCCAATGAGTCAACTCTTCGCATGAGGTGGCCAAAGTACTGGAGTTTCAGCTTCAGCATCATTCTTTCCAAAGAAATCCCAGGGTTGATCTCCTTCAGAATGGACTGGTTGGATCTCCTTGCAGTCCAAGGGACTCTCAAGAGTCTTCTCCAACACCACAGTTCAAAAGCATCAATTCTTCAGCGCTCAGCCTTCTTCACAGTCCAACTCTCACATCCATACATGACCACAGGAAAAACCATAGCCTTGACTAGATGGACCTTAGTCGGCAAAGTCGTGTCTCTGCTTTTGAATATGCTATCTAGGTTATTCATAACTTTTCTTTCAAGGAGTAAGCGTCTTTCAATTTCATGGCTGCAATCACCATCAGCAGTGATTTTGGAGCCCAAAAAATAAAGTCTGACACTGTTTCCACTGTTTCCCCATCTATTTCCCATAAAGTGATGGGACCAGATGCCATGATCTTCGTTTTCTGAATGTTGAGCTTTAAGCCAACTTTTTCACTCTCCTTTTTTACTTCCATCAAGAGGCTTTTGAGTTTCTCTTCACTTTCTGCCATAAGGGTGGTGTCATCTGCATATCTGAGGTTATTGATATTTCTCCCGGCAATCTTGATTTCAGCTTGTGTTTCTTCCAGTCCAGCCTTGATCCCTGTCTCCTGTATAATGTCACGAACCTCATTCCATAGTTCATCAGGCACACTATCTATCAGATCTAGGCCCTTAAATCTATTTCTCACTTCCACTGTATAATCATAAGGGATTTGATTTAGGTCATACCTGAATGGTCTAGCGGTTTTCCCTGCTTTCTTCAATTTGAGTCTGAATTTGGTAATAAGGAGTTCATGATCTGAGCCACAGTCAGCTCCTGGTCTTGTTTTTGTTGACTGTATAGAGCTTCTCCATCTTTTGCTGCAGAGAATATAATCAATCTGATTTCGGTGTTGACCATCTGGTGAAGTCCATGTGTAGAGTCTTCTCTTGCGTTGTTGGAAGAGGGTGTTTAGTTTCCTCTAATTAAATTCTGGAACCTCCAGACTTACCAAAAGGAGGTAGCCTTGGGGATAAAAATCTACCCAAAGAGAATGCAATGGACACTCTGGGACCAGCCAGATTGTGCTTCCAAAGAGCCTTCTGTAGGGATCGTTAAGCATAAACTAGTTTCATGACCTTTTCTCCCTTCTTATTATGGAAGATTTCAAACACATACGCAAACAGAACAATCTTTGCAACTATCACCCAGTTTGAACAATTCTCAACTCATTGCCAATATTTTTCCATTGCTTTTCTCTCCCAACACTTTCCTCTTCTGCATCACTGTAACTTTTCATCTGTAAATATTTCAGTATGTATCTCTAAAGGATAAATACGCATAAAAAACTATAGTTCCGCTATCAGCATAAAACATTTTAATTCATTACCGGTTTAAGCATTTGCCCATGCCCCTTTGACGGTTCTCCCAGGCTAAGGTTACCTGGGAGACCAGGCTTACATAACAAGAGAAGCATGGTTCCACTATAATCCCTGATTGCCATGCTCGCATTTCACCCTCTGAGCCCTCAAACAGCCCCAAAAGGAAGAAGGTTTGTTCCTATCCCTGTTCAGTTAAAACCGTAATGTTCTTGGCATCCAGAGTCCTCGATGCTGATGACTGTGACAGATACAAAGCAAGCTAAGGACAGAACCAGAATCTGCTATAAATTACATCGGCCTTTGGTGTTTGTGTTCAGCTGGAACACATGTGGGGAACCCCCATACCCCCAAACAAAGAGTTGACATTTCTTTTAAATGGAAGAAATCTGTTTTCACTTAGACTATTACTGCTATGGGTTCACATACTATATACATATATATATATATATATATTATTTTTTTTTTTAATTTCTTAACATGCAGCTATTGGTTTTGAAGACACACATGGAGCTAAAATCTGTGCAGCACTTCGAGTCACAGCAGGGTTTCAGAGGGGGAGGCTCTCTGTCCTGAGCAATCCCCACTTCTTATTTTCCCTTTCCATTTTCCCACCTCGTAAGAGAACATGGAAGTTTACTTAGGAACAACTTCCCTTCACTCCCCAGAGGTCTGCCTTGTCAACATGAATTATATCATCCAACATGAAATAACCCAACGTTCTGCTCCATGCTGACTCAGATGGAACATGGCTCACTGATCAGACACGTGAATTTAGTGAAGAAAAAATACCATTCCCAGAATTCAGGAAAATCGACACTCTTTCTTGCGGTGGTACAGAGGACAGTGTTGCTTGAAAACACCAGGGGTTCCTGGTGCCCCTCCCTGCTTCCTTTCTATCCCCCAGTCTCCTCTTTTGCAAGCTGGGCATGACGAGGGGCAGGTGCTGACGACAAGGCTGGTGCAGAGCCCAGGGCCCCTCCACGCTCTTGCAGCATTGCATGTGCCCCCCTTCAGTGCATGTCTGCTCCTAACAGTCAGCACCTCCACTCTTTCCCAAAGACTTATCCTTGGACTGCTGGAGCCTGCTCTGCCTGCATGCACAGAGAGCTGGCCGGAAGTCTCCGGGATTCACTGCTCTCCTGCAACCCTAATAGGTGGTCAGGAAGTATGACAGCCTCAGCTCTGCTGCCCAGCTCAGGACAGCTCTGAGGTGTAACCCCAGCAGGACCAAGTTGACACAGAAAGCCAACCTCTGCCGGAGGAAGGGTGTGGTGACATCCCCTGCGTTGGCTTTCTCTTATCTCTTCCCTTCCCTGCCTCTCTCAATTCCTTACCAGTGCCCTGGGGATCACATTCTTAATAAGTCACTTGCTTTGGGATTTGCTTCTGGAGAGATGCCCTAACACAGCAAATCACCTACCACACCCATGGTTTACTTTGAGCAATCTGGAAAGTGTCACCCCTTCTTAGCACACACATGCATGAGCGTCACATAGAACAGGCAGGTGCAGAGCTATTTCACATGTACCCAGAGCACACATGGCAAGCAACTCCTCTTTTATTCCATCTTTGCAGCAAGGTGGTACAGAGCAAAGGCCCACCAGGCATGGGCATATCAGCTTGTCACCTGCAGCAGTGACCTGGGTATGTTCCTCAAAGAGTCCAGGGCTCTTGTCTCAATGGTATTCTTTTTCGAATGGTAATAATCCCTACCTTATGGACTTCCCTGGTGGCTTAGTGGTAAAGAACCTGATTGCCAGTGGAGGAGATATGGGTTTGGTCCCTGGCTTGGGAAGATCTCCTGGAGAAGGAAATGGCAGCACACTCCAGTACTCTTGTCTGGGAAATCCCATGGACAGAGGAGCCTGGTGGGCTACAGTCCACAGGGTCACGAAGAGTCAGACAGGACTGAGTGACTAAACAACAATAGTCCCTACCTCATAGTAGGAGGATTAAATGCGATAACCTGGCACAGAGCAGGTGCTCAGACTGCCTGCTGAGTCTGCATCTGCATTCTGATGGTGCCCATTAGGTCAGAAGTGACCCAAAATCTATCAAAGGAGCCAGCTGCCTCTGCGGTCCGGCTCTTCCCCGGCAGCTGTTTGCCTATGCCTGCGGATTCTTCGCATTTCCAGGGATAGCAACCAGATGCTATCATAACTGCGTGAAAAAAAATGGTCCCTCACCAAGAAAAAAGGCCCTTGACGGACGTTACCAAGGCTTTATGAGCCATCAAGCGCAACAGCTGGGTAGTTCCAGGAAACGTATCCGCCCAGCGACTGTTAAGCAGCAGGAGATATTTTATTATCTTTTCCCCTCTGTTTAATGTGTTGCTCACCTTCTGCTGAGACTGTTAGCCCTGATTATCAATCTCCACATAAAAATATAGGGACGACCTATTCCTGTTCCTCTCCTGGGGTCTCCCCATGTGGCTCATTACTGTTGGAATCACACACTGGTTAGCCACGTGGACTGGAACCCCGCTCCCTGGAGCTGACAGATAGGCGGTGGCGGGGAGGACAAGGAGGTAGCCGGAGAAGCACGGATGGTCATGAGCACCAGAAAATTATATGATTACAACAAACAAGAAGCCAGCAACAGAGAAAGTCTCTTTCATTCACCTTTGGCGGAGGTGTAGACATCTTGAAAAAAGTCGACTTTTTTTCTGAACTGGACCGCATTCTGTTTCTTTAAGGAAACCTGGCAGCTGTGTCCTCAGGGAGCTGTCAGACTTCCTGCGCCTTCACTTTCAAATGTGAATCCTCACCATTTCCGAAGCCCAGCTCCATCCTGGTGAGGAACCGGAAAGCAGGGCGGCAATGCTCCGCACCCTTCTTCATTAGGGCAGCAGATACCAGCTGGATTGCTCCCCGGGATCTAAGCAAGCAGATGGCTGGAGTTCACAGTCCCAAAGCAGTGCTTTGCAATTCCACATGAAGCCAAGGAGAGGACGCCAGACCATCACCTGTCCTCTTTCTGAGTCACTGCGCTGATCGGGATTTTTATTCTTTCCTGTCTTGCCTCCTCTTGGGCATGAAACAATCCAGGTGCAAGGGAGGACTGTCTAGCATCTGCTATGCTGACATTCACGTCCAAAACATCGGATACCAGAAGTCACTCTACACCAACCTGCCCCTGAATTCGCCTCCAAAGGATAAGCCCGTGACGTGTGCCCAACCTAGACGTGCTGAAGGGGCTTCAAAATCCTGGCTTGCTTTCAGCCAACTTTATGCATTTACATCAGCCGATTTGTTACTTGATAAAAATGCTCAGGATAATGTAGCCACTTCCTAAAATGCTGTAGGAAAGACTACTTCAGAAACAGATTAGAAGAGCCATGGTACTGGCCTGGAGGCCTGAGGCATTAAGCTGAGAATTCTATCTCCTCCGCACAGGAGAGGCAGGTACCTCCCGCAGCATCTGAAGCTGGGAATTCACTCCCCAGCTCCCAGCTCTGGCTAACAGCTCCCCACCAGCCTACCATCTGTGAATGGATCTGGACCTGCAGATTTATAGTCTCAGTCGGTACCATGTCTGAGGATGTGAGACAGTTCCCCTTATTTTTCCCTAACGCTGTTTCTTCTCCATCTTAAGACCTAACTCAAGATTCAATGTAAAATGTATACACATGTCACCTGAGACACCCCGATTCCCTCCCTCACAGCATCTTCCAGAGTGAGGGGTCCTTCCAACCGCCTCTCTTTAACCAGAAGTTCCTCTACTCCCTCCTTAGTTTCTGCGTCCCTCTTATATTTTAAGGTGTATTTATCAAAATTTCCCAAGAACTTCTATGTTCAAACAAATTTCTATTTTGTCCAAGGGTAAGACAACACCTTTCACTTTGTTTCCAATATTTTCCATCCAACAAATTTTGTTACTGTTGGTTTCCTGATTGTAATCTTAGACTGAACCTTCAGGCAACGAGGTTCTTACGTTTCCTGCTGCGGTTATCATCCATTTCTCTGAGTCCTCCGACTCATAGAAGATTTTGAATTATTTCACCTGAACTGTTTCTTCCTGCCCTCATTAGATCGCCTCTGCTCATTCCCCTGTTCATTCTACCTTGACAATATTTTATTACATGGAAGAACTTAGCCCTGTGCACAAATTTGGAAATTTCCCATGGTACTTCTTATCTCCATACCTTGAAAAAAATGTTAAACAAGTTTAGTTCAACCTGCCTTCCTAAGGGGCGGAGGGTGTGCTATTATTAACCCTTTCTCTCCCAGAGAAAATGATCATTTATCCCACCTCTTCATTTACGAAGACAATTCTCTCTCCACCTCAAAACATTTTCCCTAATCCCAAAAGAACTCAATTACTTAGCATTAGTGAGGTATAAGTCATATATAATAAGTGATACACATTTAAAGTATACAATTTGGTGAGTTTTTTGTCGTACGTATGCACTTCTCCATTGGCTTAGATGGTAAAGAATCCACTTGCAATGCAGGAGACTTGAGTTCAATCCCTGGATGGGGAAGATCCCTTAGAGAAGGAAATGGCAACCTGCTCCAGTATTCTTGCCTGGGGAGTCCCATAGACAGAGGAGCCTGGTGAGTTACAGTCCGTAGGGTTGCAAGAGTCAGACACGACTGAGTGAGCACACACGTCATATGTATACACCTGGGAAACCATCATGGGATAATGGACATCCATTACCCCTAAAAGCCTCCTCCTGCCCATTTGTTATCTTTCTCTCCCTCCTCCCATTCCTAGTCTACCACTGATATGCTTTCTGTCATTGTAGATTAGTTTGTATTGTCTATAATCAAATATAAATGAAATCATACCATAGTAGTCTTTTGGTTTTGGTGGGGGAGTCTGGCTTCTTTCACTCACTATAACTGACACTCACCCATGTTGCATATATAAACAGTTTGAAAAGTCTGAGTAGTATTACATTATATGAATATGCCACATTTTATTTATTCATTGGATACTTGGGTTGTTTCCAGTTTGGGGTTATGATAATATTGCGGTGAACGTTCATGGACAAGTCTGTGTGTGAACATATGCCTTAACTTCTCTTCAGTAAATACCTAAGAGTGAAAGACTGGGGGTAGGGTAGTATAAAATCATGTCTCAGTCAGTTCAGTTCAGTTCAGTCGTTCAGTCGTGTCTGACTCTTTGCGACCCCATGGACGGCAGCACGCCAGGGCTCCCTGTCCATCACCAACTCCTGGAGTTTACCCAAACTCATGTCCCTTGAGTCGGTGATGTCATTCAAGAATCTCATCCTCTGTCGTCCCCTTCTCCTCCTGCCCTCCATCTTTCCCAGCATCAGGGTCTTTTCAAATGAATCAGCTCTTCACATCAGGTGGCCAAAATATTGGAGTTTCAGCTTCAACATCGGTCCTTCCAATGAACACCCAGGACTGATCTCCTTTAGGATGGACTGGTTGGATCTCCTTGCAGTCCAAGGGATTCTCAAGAGTCTTCTCCAACACAGCAGTTCATGTCTACTGCTTCCAGTATGACATTTGTTAAAATTTATTTTTAATTAGAGGATAATTGCTTTACAAAGTTGTGTTGTTTTCCACCATACAACAATGTGAGTCAGCCATTAGTATACATATGCCCCTTCCCTCTTGTGTCTCCCTCACACCTTCCCACCCCATCCCACCCCTGTAGGTTGCAAGTATGACACATTTTTAAAGGCTTTCTGAAAAATGTAAATAAAGTATAGCCTTTCTTTCCCCTTAATGTATTTTCTCAAAAAAAAGAAAAAGTAAACATGGTTCCCAAAGAACAAAATTGAGAAGGAAAAGTATATGGGGCCTCACACAACATTGTAAATCAACTATTTTTCAATAAAAACTTTTAAAAAATGGGGCCTTGATGCTGTACCTATACTTATTCAGGACTTTTTTTCTCCACCAGGGCTCCTCAATCTTAACCTCAATAAAGTGGCATACCGCAGCTACATGGCCCAGGTAACAAGCAATCCCTTCGGGAGAGGAGGAGACATCATTTCCCCACTCTTGGAAATGCTGTGGTGTGCAGGTGCCAAAGCATTTAAGAGGCTAATCAAATTCATTCTGCCAGCCCTCGTGGGTGTATTATTTGAGTATATGTAGGAATTTATGGCTCAGAACAGAATGGCAAATGAAGACTTTCCTGTGTTTTGTTTCTGATGCTGTTAGACTTGTTTTGAAATTTATGTAAAATAACAGATCCAAACCAAAACCCAAGACAAAAAGGGAGAGAAAGAAGAGAGAGTATGAAAAGATGAAAGTTAGAGGAAAAAGATAATGGGACCAAATCCTTACAGTCTGTGCTTCAGGTAAATAATTCCCTTATCCTGAAGTATTTTTCAAGCAAAGGTCAAAAGATACGGGTGAGTCATTGCCTGCAAATCAAAGCTATGTTGGGAAATCCTGTTTGAGCCATCACCCCCATGCCTCTTTTATGAAGGGGGCGATCACAGAATGAACAGATTGTAATATTGAAGTTCCAGGTGTATAGGAAATACACTTGGTATTTTTAATTTATGAGCTCCTGTAGCAATAGATATAAGCTAGGATTTTTTTCCCCTGAACGTGCAAAGAAATACTAGTGATTTTGAAATTTACTGCAGCTTCCCTCTACCCCCCACCAACTAAGCAGGATCTAAGCTCCATAAATCAATCTTCCTCGTGTGCCTATCTTTAAAGGAAATAAAGAACATGCCAAGTAGTAAATCCACCACCACAGGACTTTGAGGCTGTGGTTGGTGATTAGGACCACAGGCAAAGCCTAAAGATTCATGACATCAATTTTTATTTTCTCTATCTTTAGTGTGAAAGCTAAAACAAAATGCTCAGCATCTTAAGCAATAAGTGAAATGGGAGCTCTCCAGCTGATCTAAAGGAGACAAGGATTAAATTACACCTGTCCACAGATGGGGACACTGAGGAGCAAAGAATGACAATGGGGCATGGGCAGAGGGAAGGAAGGAGGTAGACCTCCTGAAAAGCAGCAGGCTCATCCTCACAGCCCCAGGGCTAAGAAACCAAACCAGAAGAAACCCCAGGGGTCTCAGAAGATGATGGGCAAATTGCACAGGTTGGAAAGCATTTTCAAGTTAAACTGAGCGCTAATTCTAGGTGTGACGGTCCACTTGGCCAGGCCATGGCACCCAGTTGTTGGGTCAAACGCCAGCCTAGATGTTGAAGATGCCTAGATCTGTGAAGATGTGATTCACATCTTAGTCAACAGACTCTGAATGAAGCAGATTCCCCTCTGTTATGTGAAAGGAAAACACTCAACTCAGGTGCACGGTTTGGCCAAGGGCTCAGTTCCAAGTGACCGGAAAGAAGGTCCCACCCTCAAGGCACAGCACTGGGCATGGCGGGGAGCACTCCTTTCTCTCCTGCCCTGAGCGCAGGCTCTCCCTCTGCGTTGGAGACATGACTTTCATGTTGGAACTGGGTGACCTGGGATTCGAGTGGTCTCCCCAGGAGAGAAAGGAGGAGACTGGCAGGAACTCTCCACAGCAGACTCCTAATGCTCCTGAGATACACTCACCAAATATTGACTGGGCCCCAGCACTGTACTAAGAGTGAAGGCTGTGACGAGGAAATGGATGGAGAAGACAATTTCTGATAATAATATACGCTGTAAAGTCACTGTTAACTTCCAAATAACCTGAAGGCTTGTGGAGAGTGATACTGAGAGTTCTGAAGTACTGCTCTGTGCTGGACTTCCATGTTGCTTATAGATGCTGTGTGCATGCTCAGACAGGTCCAACTCCTTGAGACCCCCATAGACTGCAGCCCGCCAGGCTCCTCTGTCCATGGTATTATCACAGCAAGGACACTGGAGTGGGTTGCCATTTCCTCCTCCAGGGGATCTTCCTGACCCAGGGATTGAACCCATGTCTCCTGCTTTGGCAGGTGGATTTTTTACCACTGAGCCATCTGGGAAGTCCTGTGTTGTTTGTAACTGTTCAGCAATGGAACCAGCTGCCCCTCTGGACAGGGAGCTCCCTGATGGGAGTGGCTGCCTTTCTGTCTTCCTCAGTATCTAATAGAATGCCTGGCATAGAGTATGGGTTTACCAAGTGCCTAATGAATGAATGAAGGCACTGACACTGAATGGATGCATGAATGAATGGGAACATATTGCCAATATCTTATGCCGGCTTTCCCTAGAAACATCCCTGGATAAGGATGAGAGTGCTGATAGGTTTAATTGGAGGGTGATTCTAGGAAGCAGTGCAGGGAAGTGGGAAAATGAGACAGGGTGGGAAGAAGTAATCAAGCAGATTGCTGATGTGGGCAACTGGGGCTCAGTCCAACTTAGGAAATCAGGAAGACAGGGAAGACCCTGCCTCGGTGTTATGGCAGCCAAGGGGGAAGGGAGCTCAGGAATTTATCCGCCAGCTCCTGTCAGCCTCATCTGAGAGCTGCTCCCAACAGGATTACTTCCACGGCTATCAGGCCTGTCCAGGCTTGAGGGCAGTGGATGCCAGCAGCCAGAGAAAACCTTCAGGTAGTCACAAGTCCTGGACCTTGGGAGCTGAGAGGTTTGGTTCAGAAAATGATGAGCAGATGGGTGTGGAGCCCAACAGTACCTGCTATAGCCAGCTATATGCATCAGGTAAATTCCTGGAGGACTGGAGCCCGTGGTGCGTGAAGGGTCTGTGGAGGCAGTGGGGGTCAGACCTGCTGACAACAAGGCTTGGCTATCTTTGGCTCTTTCTCTCTACCTCTCTCAGTTGTAACCTGATGCTTTGAGTCCTCAAGGGTGGTAACAAGGTCTTATTTTGACTTTAAAACACTTGTAGGTGGGAGCATTCACAGGGACTTAAGACTGTTTAGGGTTTTTTTTTTTTATCATCCCTATAAAGTGCCCTTAAAATCCTGTACAGCCAGGTTCAGGAATATTCTGCCACCTTGCCACTTTGAGTACTAAAGAGACAGATATAATAATAGATGAAAATTTATTTCAGAAGAATGAACCACATTTATTTTCTGAAGTACCTAAAAGACTGAGAATAAATTTTGAGTGATGGTTTCTATTTTCTCATGTTTTTATTCCAAGTGGCTTGCCTGGTGCTGATTACAACCTTTTCACTACAAACCCCGAGAGAATTTCCTCTTTCTTTGTTACTGCCAAGGCCCTTTTCTTTCCTTTGCAGGGGTTTAAAAGGACCAACTATGGACTTGTAAGGCTTTGGTATCAGTGGATGCCAAGAAAATGACACAGTCCATTATTTCTAGGCTTGTGAAATTATATTTCCCGAATTCCAGGGTACTTCACGAACAAGCACACCAGGTGCCAAAAAAGGCATCTAATTACCATGTGATGCTAAAATCATTTTTGCATCAACTAAATAATAAGATGATTATCAGAAATAGTGTCCTGCTGAACCTGTGTCAAAATCAATCATGAAAAATATTCCACTTATTTTTTATCCATCAGAATTATTTATCATTAATACCAGTACTTGGAATGACGATAACTCTGTGGTTACACAATCCTACAGTTTCTTTTTAAATATTTCATTCCTTTGAAAAGCAAGACAGACCTAAATTTTCAAGCATGGTTGACTCATTCTTTCAACATTGATGTACTGAGCTCCTCCTCTGTACTAGGCGATGCTCAATGCGGAGGGGGAATTAGATACAGTTTCTGTTCTCATGAAATCTACCCATTAGGAATCAGACAGAAAGAAAAAAAATTCACTATTTTCACTTTAGACTCACCTTCAGGGACGTCTCTGTTATGAAAAGCAGAGACTTCAGTGAGATCTCTTTTAGCCTTCAGTTTTACCTATTTCTCACCAACTGATTATAACAGTATTTCCTAAATTCCACTTCCTATACCCTAAATGAGGAGCCAGTTCTTAAGTGAATTAATGTCACAGACTGATTGGTGTTTTCAGCAAGGATACAATTCCTCAGCACACTGAGCCTCTACCTAATATGACGTAAGATAATACATCTTTAGTTTCTATAATGTCTTCCACGTGATTTTATCCCCAAATGCTTTACATACTTCACTAGGACAGCTATAGAATTAAAATAATAAATCAAAGCCCGGGACAGAAAGCAAAGAGGTTTATTCAAGGGAGGAAAAGACAGGTTTTCAACGAGCCAGGAGGAAAGATGGAGAGCCCTGCTTCATTTGTGCCAGAGTTACAGCTCACAGCTCTTTCCTCTGCTTTAACTCTTTCTTTGGTTTCTTGTTCCAGGCCGCACCTCTTATCCCATATCTACAAAGCCTCCTTTCGAAAAGACAACCAGGGACTTAAAACTTAATAAGAATCTCACTTTCCCAACCATGCCTTTTCCCGTGCTTTGTCACAATATTATCTCCCCCAAGCATCTCAAATTTAAAAGAATAATTTAATTCCTAAGCAGGTAGTTTTGAATTTAGTGGGAAAAAATGTAAACTTCTCAAAGGAATTCAGTGGAAGACCTTCTGGAGACTTAGCAGCACATCTCCCTTTCGGTCTGAAATGCACTCATTCAGTAAATATTCATAAGAGAGTATTATGTGGGGAAAGAGATGCAAACCCTGAATATCTGTGATCCTAAGTAGGCAAGTCAGGGAAGGCCTTGCCATTAAGTGGCATTTGAGCAAAGATCTGAAGGAAAGAAGGGCTGAGTCAAGAAGATATCTGGAGAAAGAACAGAGGAAAGAGAAAGAGCAAAGTCTATGAGGAGGGAATGGCCTTGGCACTTCTTGAGGAAAAGCAAGGAAGTCAGGAGCCTAGATCAGAGCAAGCAAGGAGGGTGGTAGAGGAGCCGGGCGGCCAGACTATGGAGAGAGCCTGACAAGTCACTGTAAAACCCTTTAACTTTTACTCCGAATTAGACCGGAAGCAATATTTTAGTAAGCAACAAAATTAGAAGGATAGAGTAGTTGTTCAAAATATTTCTCCCTATGGCTTCAGTGATGTGCCCTGCATTCACTTCTCTGCTTTGGTCTCACTGATCATCCTTGTGTCGAGACCACATGAATGCCCACCCATCACAGCCCATCTTGAGTTTGGAGGCAGGATAGCACAGTAGCTAAGAGCATTTGTTCCTTCGTCCAACAAACATTTCTTAGAGATTCTCTTAGGCACTAGGGCTTCAACCAAGAACAAAGTGGCAAATATCCCCACCTGTATGGAGCTGACATTCTGACTCATGGTCTCTGGAATCAGATAACCTACTGAAGTGCTTCTAGCTGTCTGACTGCAATCAAGTTACTTCATTCTGTGCTTCAGTTTCAACAGCTAAACAATGGGATGATAAGAGGGCCAACGTGTGGTGACTTTTGAAGTTTAAACTCATGTAAAGAACTCGAAATAGTGTGTGGTGTACAAGAAACCCTCAATAAACATTGGCTATTATTAGTTTTAAATGAGAAAAGAACTGAAGGAAAGAACAAGCTACAGAGGTATTGCCAACAGGGTGGGTGCAAAAGTGCAGAATAGGAAACACATTTTTGAAATAAGTAGTAGATAAAATTGTGTCCTCTCCCCATCCATCTTCTCCTTCCGGACACAGGTCATTCTACTATTCTTTTTAATTGACTCCATGCCACCAAATCCTCCTTCTTCTGCTCCCAATTCAAATCTTGAGGGTATTAACAAAGAGAGTGACTAGTTCCCTCTTTTACTTCTATTGTATTTCCTGTTTGGTTAATTTTCATTGTCAATGTTATGGTAGAATTCCAGCTCCCCACCCGTGAATCACCACCAAGGTATACAGTCATAGAATTCTTCATTGCTCCTTTCATCCTCTCTTCCTTTTGTTTTTCTTTTCTTATCTGAGAGTTTTGCTAGGACTATAAAACCACAAAAAGTAGGATTTAGAAGTGTGCAGTCAGCTAGCTAGAGCCTCATCAGGGAGGACAGAATTTCTCTCTGTGTGCATGACGGATGTTTTCAATCACCAGCGGCGCTTCATTCTTTCCAGGTGACGCTTTAAGAGCCAGTCGTGGTCCTCCGTCCCCTGTGACAGCAGTTTTGCTCGGAGGTATGATGCTGGATCTTTACAGTCACCATGGAGGTCCCTAGGTAGTCATTAGGCTGGACTACAAGGTGCCATGTAAGCACAATATAAAGGTAGGCATGAGACAAGTCGCCTGCTCCGAAGGGAATGTTGAGAATTCATCGGATTTCCCACGAGGGTAGACTTTCATCCTTTTCATAGTGAATCTTAGAGAAGGGAATAGCAACCCACTCCAGTATTCTTGCCTGGAGAATCCCATGGACAGAGGAGCCTGGCAGGGGGTCCATGGGGTTGCAAAGAGCTGGACACGACTGAGTGACTAAGCACAGCACATATACCAAATGCCATCTTAACATCATCTCTAGGATTTAGGTGATACTTACAAAGTAGGATCACAGTTTCATTTAATCTCACCATAATCTTATGAAGTAGATATGATGATCTCTGTTTAACAGGAGAAACTGAGGCTTACAGAGATTAAGTCACTTGCCTAAAGTCAGAACGTCAGGGGCAGACTGTGGATTCAACCACGGCCCACTCCATCTTTCTTTATCCAATACTCTTCTTCCTCTCCCCTACCCTTGCATGAGTAGAAAAGACATTCAAATTGTACAATAAGAACCAGGATGCCTAACCCTGAGAATATTTGACAAGAATCACCGGGATCCTTCCATTTCACTGAACTGCTTTGCCTTCTAACATCCACCTCAAGGCATGAATTGGATTTTCAGCTGAGGGAAAGCTCTACAAATGATTCCCAGATGTTGTGAGCTGATGGCCAGCACCCCAACTGGCCACCCAAAAAACAAAGGACTCGTTTAAGTCAGAAAATGCCGTAACTCACACATTCTCTGCGGCAGGAGATGAGAAGTGTGGCAAACACTGACCACTTTTTCCTTTAGCAGAGACCATCAGTTCAGAATGGCGTGGACCAAGCCATGAGTGCCATTTCTGTTATGGTCTGCACACCTCAAAACAGAACAGTCCTGAAGCTCACTGGGGTGGGGTACTGGGTGTTAGGGTTATATATTTAAAGTGTTTTAGGATGTTTTTTGAACACAAAGGATAATAGTGTAGAATCGTGGCCACTTTTTCTTCAGCGCTGTCTCTGTCTCTCATAAACAATCAAGGATTTACTTCTTCACGCAGCAAATACCTTAAACTACTTCCTGGGGCCACTGAAATCTGACAGCGCTAAATACACGTTTGACTTCTTCATGTTGTCCTTTCACATTGCGACTGCTGTGTGTTCAAGTGAAACTGTATTCATATAGCTATGATTCCTAAACATTCACTGCATCAATATACAAGGGCATGAGTCCCTTCTTTTCTGAGAAGTCCATGGAGTCTTTCCTAAGTAAAGCTGTGACTTGACAGAAATAAATAAACAAGAAAACAGGGTAGGTGTTTGGTTCCCACTTCAAGACTTCAAAGATCTCTGCCCTGCCACGGTTTAGCCCCCAAGGAAGGAGCAGGAGCGGCTGATGCCACACAAGCCCAGACCTTATCTTTGAGCAGTTGAGAAGTAGATGTCCCTTTGGATGGACGGAGCACCTCAGCGAGAGGCACCACAGCTCGGCCAGTCGAGTCTGAGCCAGAGGGCAAAGGGCACAATTATGTATGTCGGACCTGACCACAGGTGTTCCATACAAGGGTCAGCAGCAGCCCCACTTCCATGGGAGCTGTGGAAGAGGCAGGCAGGGAGACGGAGTCGGGGAGGAGGAGAGTTCATGGAAGCAAAGGGGAAAGGGATAGACAGTGAGTCAGCATAACACCCCAGAACAAGCGAGGAGACCAAGGTGCACACATCAATGCAGACAAAACAGAAAAATACAATAATCATCAAGAGAAAGTCCACAAAATGAGTTCCCCAAAGCCCCTCTCATTTTGTTTTGTTTGTTTGTTTTGGTTTTTTTTTGTAAAGTTATTCTATTGTAATGGACATGGTGCTGGAAATGAACTTCTAATGTGCAAAACTGGGGGCAGAAAGTCTGCCCCGTCTCCACAAAGAATCAGCAGGAGAAGAGTCGGATCTGTGCACCCTGCTCCATTTTTCTCCTCCTGGATCGCCTGAGACCAACTGTGGCGTGTTTAGGATAGTTCGTCTCTGGTAATAAGTGTTGATGCATTTATAATGGAAGATGCGAGCATCCCTAAGGGAACTGTACCTGATGGAAGAACAGAAGAACCGTGAGCAGTTTCACACTCCTCATCCTTCTTTGACTTAATAAGCTCCTTGCAAATAACCAACTACTACTGCTCTGTGTCAGCATGCCCAGGGACTAAAGAAAGCCTTCACTGTACAAGATTATATATGAAAAGCATCTGCTGTACCTGGTTTAAACAAGGCACTATGTGAGCTGCCTGTCAGCGAGAATGTGGAAGATGGCTTTTAGGAAGGACCTCCTCTGTAGCAGTAGGCTGTGTGAAGCAGCACATTTTCTCAGAGTACCAGGAGCAGATCTTGTGATAGCAGGGTGGGGTGGGTGGGGAGATGAACACAGAGACTCATATGAGGGTAAGGCCTTGGAGGGGTGTCAGCCCACTCAGCTCAGCTTAGCCCCGATTCAGGATCCGAGTTGGTCTAGGTTTTAATGCCACAGCAATCTCTGGCCTCAAAGTGATGCTGGTTAAGTCAGTCATAAGAGTCAGCTGCATGACAAGGGGCCTTGGAAAAAGCCATTAGGTGATATAAGGAACGGTCTCAGAACAAAGATGGAAGAAACTGCACAAGAGGTGGAGATGGACAGAAATATAATAACATCCCTAAGAAAAGAGTGAGTTCTGGCAAAAGGCAAAAAGTCAGCAAAAGGAAATGAGAAACAGTTTGGCAAGCCAGAGAGAGAAAACAGAGCAAGTGGACCCTACAAAACAACTTTGAGGACAATCTGATATTGAGGTGAACATAAAAATGTATGCAGAAAATTCCAGGAGCTATGTCTTTTTAATCAACAGTAAAAAAAAAAATAAAAAAATAAAAAAAAACTGTGTAAAGATTAGAATCTTCCAGAAGAGAGTCAATAATCACAAAAGAACCCTGTTACCGGCAAAACAGAGGAAAAGAGAGGGAGAAGCTCTAACTAATATGGTGGACCCAACAATGAGCAGGCAGACAGACAGTAAGGATTTGAAAGGGAACGTGAAAGTGAAGGTTGCTCAGTTGTGTCCGACTCTTTGCGACCCCACGGACTATATAGTCCATGGAATTCTCCAGGCCAGAATACTAGAGAAGGCATTCAGTAATCTGAAACAAACAAAACCTACAAAAACAGATTTAAAGGACTTACCGACATTAAGCAAACAGAGAAATGAAAAAATATTAATAACCAGAAATGCCCTTTATATAATTTTACTTGAAATTTTCATTTGAATTTGGTAAAAAGTTACATACAGTCTTACAAAGGTTGTAAAGTAGAGACAAAAGCTGTAAATAAAAAAGTATTACAATAACAAGTGGCGTCTGAAAACCCATGTGCTCTCTAACCCCACAGAGATGGCAGTACTAGTTCTGCCAAACTTGAACTTGTCTTAACAAAGCTCATGTGATATCTGACAATTTTCACTGTTTTTTCTAATACTTGATCTGAATGTAGATTAAAATCCTCCAGAAGTTTTAAAACAACAATATGATTATCGGTCAGGTTATTTGGGAAAGAACATCAATGCAAAGATATGAGATCACTTGAAAGATTCATTTAATTTACAAGAGTTCCTGGCAGTTCTAGGCATCATCCAGAAATTGTTCACTGCTCTTCAAATTAAAATTAGGATTCCACTACCTCAACCTGCAATGCTGAGGATTCACCCAAGAGTTTTTATAGGGTTTCATGCACTTCATACTTTTAAAACACAAAGTACATAATTAAGTAACTCTCACCTATAGTCATCATATTGTACATTACAGCCTTGGTACTTGGTAGTTATCTCATAACCGGAAGTTTGTACCTTTTGACGACCTTCATCCGATTCCCCTTATAGTTAACACTGTTGTATGGCATGTTTGAAACTTGTTAAGAGAGGAAATCATAAGAGTTCTCATCACAAGGGGAAAAAATATTTTTTCTCTTTTCTTTTTTTGTATCTGTATCTGTATGAGGTGATAGGTGTTAGGTAAACCTATGCAGTAATCATTTCACAATACATGTAAGACAAATTGTGTAAGGTAATCCATGTATACCTTAAACTTGGGGCTTCCCTGATAACTCAGTTGGTAAAGAATCTGCCTGCAATTCAGGAGGCCCTGGTTCGATTCCTGGGTCAGGAAGATCAACTGGAGAAGGGTTAGGCTACCCACTCCAGTATTCTTGGGCATCCCTTGTGGCTCAGCTGGTAAAGAATCCACCTGCAAAGCGGGACACCAGGATTCGATCCCTGGGTTGGGAAGATCCCCTGGAGAAGGGAACAGCTACCCACTCCAGTATTCTGGCCTGGAGAATTCCATGGACTGTATAGTTCATGGGGTCGCAAAATGTTCATATTTAAAGAAATAAGAAAGTCTGGCAAGGGAGATATAGAAGGACAAGCTACTGGGGCTTCAGTATTTTCTAAAGCAGGGGATTCCCAGGTGCCTCAGTGGTAAAGAATCCACCTGCCAATGCAGAAAACAAAGGTTCAATCCTTGAAAGGGGAAGATCCCCTGGAGGAGGAAATGACAACCCACTCCAGTATTCTTGCCTGGAAAACCCCATGGACAGAGGAGCCTGGCGGGCTACAGTCCATGAGGTCGCAAAAGAGCCAGACACAGCTGAGCACACACAGATGTATTTTCTGAAGCCGCATTTCTGAAACTATCTGGTGAAAGAATCTTTTTTTTCTTTTTATTTCTAATTACATTCAAGCCCTACTTTTTTATTCTTAGATTCAACAGGCATAAAACTCCTGTTAACTTGCTACAGAAGTTGCTAAATTGTTCCTCGGAATTTCCACACTTCCCACAGACCAGTAAGTATGTGCCGTTGAGAAACCACACGAGGGGCAGCCCTGGTCAAAAGTATTATTCAGAACTGGAATTCTTACTTTATAGCTGTTAAATCTGAAATGCAACAAGGTCCACTCAAAACTCTACCTATAGCTCCAGAAAGTAAACACTTTAAAAGAAAGGTTTGTATCACGGAAAAAAAAAAAAAAAAAAAATGTGGACATCTGCAGCCCTCAACAAATTGAGGTTTTGTCGCTGTTCCGCTTATCTTTTCAAACTGATTGCAGGGCCCACTTACTTCTGTTCCGCTTATCTTTTCAAACTGATTGCAGGGCCCACTTACTTCTAGGGTTTTATCAGCAATGATCATCAGTTCATGATTATGGTGGGAAAGCCTTGCAGTAAAGTATTTCCTGGGCCTACTCATTAGCATAGAGAACAGCATCAAGGCTCACAGTGAGAAGGCATGCGATGACTCCCCGCCCTGCCACTTCCAGCTGAGCAGCTTTGGGCCGGAGACTTGACTCAGGACACCTCTTTCTCTTCTCATCAAACAGAGGAAGTGGCAGGATCCACGTCACAAAGTTACCCTGAGGATTAAGGGAGATTTTGCCCACGAAGCGCTCAGTACAGTGAATGATACATACTGAGCGCTCAGTAAACCTCAGCCAGGGTTGGCCACACATTTGGCAAATGGCGCCACTCCTAGGTGCAAGAACATGACGCCAGCACCATCCCTGAAGGCCGGCCCCCCTGTGCTCAGGAGGAGCTGTGCGGAGTCCAGAGCCCTGCAGACTAGGGGAGGTGTGTCCCTCACATGCTCAAGACTCAAGACGAATGAGTTGAAAAGCGGTGAGCACAGCTGCGAGGAGCTGGCTCTGCCCCTAGTCTCGATACTCCCGTTCTTCCACATAAAGCCTAACTTTACTATGTTCCACGTAAACACTAACCTGTCTCCAGTTCTGGCACCAGTGGCAGATCCAGATTTTACCCTCACTGAAAGCCACCTCTGCCATCACCTCACACAGCTGCACCGCAGCAGAAACAAAAGCTCATCTGATTGCGAGCTCAGTTTACTGTTTGACAGCATAAGCCCAGCTGGTTTTGACTTCTCACGTGGGCCTTTGGGAACCTAACGATGTGAGGCACCTCCCTGGTTCTCTCTTGACAGTGTGGACCTTGGGCAGACCACTCAGCCCTCTGCTTTCAGTCCCCATCAGTGACAGAGAGGCTATCAGTATGCTGCCTCCCTTCCTAGAGATATGAGGCCCAACACTCACTGAAAAGAACAGCAGAGCAAACAGGGTAATGGGTGGGGGGGGGGGGGGGGAATATATATATATGTTCATTCTTGAGACATATATTTGAAGTATACAAATATATATATATTTAAAGAATTATTCTTTTTCACACGGTACTTCCCCTTCACTATATACTGCAAACCCTTTAAATCCAGGCCATGTGCTTTTTAAAAAAGAAATACTTAGTCTCTTTGCTGCTGCTACTGCTGCTAAGTCGCTTCAGTCATGTCCGACTCTGTGCAACCCCAGAGATGGCAGCCTACCAGGCTCTTCTGTTCCTGGGATTCTCCAGGCAAGAACACTTCTCCAACGCATGAGAGTAAAAAGTGAAAGTGAAGTCGCTCAGTCGTGTCCAACTCTTCGTGACCCCATGGACTGCAGCCCACAAGGCTCCTCCATCCATGGGATTGTCCAAGCAAGAGTACCGGAGTGGGGTGCCATTGCCATTGTCTCTTTAGTTGATGATATTTTATGCTAAATTCCCTCTTCAATATAAGATGATTTATATTTAGCTGATTCACTTTGCTGTATACCTGAAACTAACACAACATGGTGAATCAACTATACTCCAGTAAAAATTATTTTAAAAGATTTATTTTGCTAATTTATGTAATAAACCAATTATATTTCCTATATCTATATGTAAGTATTTCTTATATGAACGTTGATTACCCAGCTATGGCATGCAAGGTTACATCTCCATTATTAGTCCTGATCCCTTTTTATTATGTATAATACATATAGAATTGCTTTACAATGTCATATTAGTTTCTGATATACAACAAAGTGAATCAGCTCTAAGTATATATATATAGACCCTCCCTCCGGAGCCTCCTCCCCGCCTCACCGCATCCCCCCCACTCTAGGTCATCGTAGAGCACTGAACGGAGCTCTCTGCGCTATATGCCAGCTTCCCACTAGCTATCTATTTTACACATGGCAGTAAAAACATGCCATGTACTTTTAATGCCTTAAACCATTATGCTTCAAGTGCTATCAAAATTCATCACAAAGAAAGCAATAACAAGGGTTTAGGCAGCCCTCTGAATTCTTTCCAGCTCTTTGAAAGCTCATATCAGAAGTCCCTGCAATTCTGAAATCAAGAGTTCTTGTTTATCACTAACATCATCTGCAGGGTGAGCCCCAGCCAACATCACTGGCCCATTCATTTGGGTCCATCTTGGTGTTTCCATTCTACTCCTTGGTGTACAAGTAAAAGTCTCAGGAAGGCCATCTGTGCCAGGCGTTCACCATTCTCCCAATCCTCCTCTGATCCACATGAAAGCTGGCCTCCACGCACCTTCTGTCCAGCATCCTGGCCTTCCAGGTCCATCACATCTTAACATCCTCTCCCTGCACCCAGGCCTTCCAGGTCCATCACATCTTGACATCCTCTCCCTGACTCTGACAACACTGTTGGTTTCCTCCCAACAGCAAACACTGTTCTCCCTAACAGTGTTCATCAGGGCCCATAGCCTCTTATTTCTTCCTACGTCAAAGCCTTTTGCTGGGGTTTATTGTGTGTGTGTGTGTGTGTGTGTGAGTCAGTCAATCTATAAAAATTTCCGGATGGATTCTGAACTGAAGGCCTTTCAGTGTTTCAGGAGATCAACTCCCATCTGGGCACTGAATGTTCTTGCCAGAAACAAGGTTGGGTAGTCACCCAAAGCAAGCTTGGTTTCGCTCAGCAACAGGGACCTTGCTCTCTCCCGGGGCAGTGTGAATTGTGAGCTAGTTCTTGTTCATTCTGAGCTGAGAGAGCCCTCCCTTTCATCTTTAGCTTTTATTCGGCCTCTGCCCACACAATAGGGTGTTTTATACAACCATCCAAATTCCTCTTTTATGCAATGGCCCATGAGATAGCCGAGGGCTCCCATCTCCAGAATAAACCTGCCAGGACGTGGCTTCCTAGTTCCTCACCATTTGGTCACCCTCCTCCGGACATGTTCTAATAGCCTACCTAGGATCTGGGCTCTTCTGTGCTTGTGACATTTCCTTATATTCTGTTCCATCTCTTTCTTCTTTCCTTGAATATGACCTCCCAGTAACCTTGCACAGTGGTCCCAGACAACACAGAAATTTACGTACAGAAAGAGCTAACATGATGGACAGGTGGCCACTACATACATGTTTCCTATTATGTCCTATACATTCAAGTTGGCCCAGTTATTCCTAGGACAACACACATGGCACCAAGGAACAATCGGAACCTCAAAACTAGTCTTCCAACAAGCCCCGTGTGCTGGCTTTATTGTGCCTTAATCCTAGATGTCAGTCTCTGTTCCTCCTCTAACTCCTTTCCTAATCAGAGTCCTTTCATCAGATTTGTGCTTTGGATGTTACCATTCCTAAGGATAACAAGAGTCGGACACAACTGAGCGACCTCATTCACTTTTCATTTTCATGCGTTGGAGAAGGAATGGCAACCCACTCCGGTGTTCTTGCCTGGAGAATCCCAGGGATGGCGGAGCCTGGTGGGCTGCCGTCTATGGGGTCGCACAGAGTCGGACACGACTGAGGCGACTTAGCAGCAGCAGCAGCAGTGACATCCATGAAAATGAAAGTCGCGTGTCTGACTCTTTGCAACCCCATGGACCATACGGTCCATGGCATTCTCCAGGCCAGAATACTGGAGTGGGTAGCCGTTCCCTTCTCCAGGGGATCTTCCCAACCCTGGGATCAAACCCAGGTGTCCTGCATTGCAGGCGGATTCTTTACCAGCTGAGCCAGCAGGGAAGCCCATAGTGAATTATCATTCGTATAGCATATACTTTATAATTTACAATCATCTTACTCTTCAGAGCAACCCTGAGGAATAGGTATTACCCTCATTTTATAGATGAGTACACTGAGGCAGTCCAGGAACTCAAACCCAAGTGGTCTTCTGATTTCATAGTTGATGCTATTTAGTATGCACTCTACTGACTCAGGGGCCCATGAATCTTAAGTACAGAAAGTTTTCTCCAGGTAAGTGAAAGTGAAAGAGAGTGTTAGTCTCTCAGTCTTGTCCGACTCTTGGAGACCCCATGGACCGACTGTAACCTGCCAGGCTCCTTTGTCCATGGAACTCTCCAGGCAAGAATACTGAAGGGAGTGGCCATTCCCTTTTCCAGGGGATCTTCCTGACCCAGGGATTGAACCTGGGTCTCCTGCACTGCAGGCAGATTCTTTACCAACTAAGCTCCCAGGGAAGAGGAGCTTATGAATCTTAGGTACAGAAAGCCTTCTATGGTTCAGTTCCAAGTATCAGAGAATGAGTCACAGAGGAAAAAGCAGAGGAATCTGGTTTCCATTTCTGGCTTTGCTATAAACTACCTCACAGTTTAACTTTGGTCCTCAGTTTCCTCTTTCATAAAATAAGGGATCAAATTAGATAGTCTCTGAAGTGCTTTCCTGCCCAGCTGTCCTTTGTCTCCTGCCCTGTCTCTGCCGTGTTGCTAAAATTAGGCAGAAAACATTATTGAAATACCTTTCTTTTTTATTTCTCAGCATTCTTTTTTTAAGTTTCTGGAATTAGCTGGATAGTTTGACAACTATGCAGCTAGTCTGTCAAGAAGGAAGAAAACTGACATGTATTTAATAGTTAAATTTTAAGCAGTTCATTTTCTGTAATGAGAATACATATCTGGAAGCACCAGCCATGGGGCTGCACCCATAAAAGTCCACATCCCGTGGAGACCATCTTTAGAGCCACATATTCTCAACACAGGTTCTCAACGCAGGCAAAGTTAGGCAACGTCTGGGGACAGTTTAGGTTGTCACAACAACTCAATAGACATGAGTTTGTGCAAACTCTGGGAGATGGTGAAGGACAGGGAAGCCAGGCATGCTGCAGTCCATGGGGTCACAAAGAGTCAGACACAACTGAGTGACTGAACAACCACCACAACCAGCGAAGGTACCACGGGGATCCGGCAAGTAGAGTCCAATGACACTGCTGAACATTCTATAAGCACAGGACAGTCCTCACGACAAAGAATTATCCGGCCCAAGACGTCAAAGAGCTGAGGTTAAGAAACTGTGACTTAAAGAGCGAAGTCAAATGACAGCCCCAAACTCTTGCTGGTGTTTTAGCTAAGCTGGTCCGCTTGAGAGGCTAACCAGGTGGGCTCACCTGAAAGAACTGAGGCTCTGGACACCTCTCTTACCTGGCAAAGAAGGACGCAGCCACCGAGGTGCCCGAGGAGGTCTCGCTGGCCACGCAGGAGCCCTGCGGGGCGGGGACGCCGCTGCAGGCCGAAGGCTTGTCTGCATTGTAGCGATTCAGCGCCGCCTCTGTTAGGCCTTCCCGGCCAGGCTCTGTCATCAGCTGGGAGATCTGACAAGGAAAACGGATATCGAGCTCATTACCTGTGGCTAATGGCATTTCCTGACCACCACTGGCAGCCTCTCTGTTTTGGGGTCGAAGCCAGAGTGCAGGGGAGATGGGGATGGGGGGTTGGGGGGGGAACTGGGAGGAACACATTCCCCACATCCACTCAGTGACACGTGACACGTACACACTACATGTAGTGTCTAGGGCTTCTCTGAGGCCATTTTCCTGCATTTTAGCTAGTATACCTCATTTTCATTAAATGTAATGGAATAAAATGATCCTCTGACATTGTAAGTTTCAATTACGTCTGTGTCTCCCTTCCATTTTGAGGTGAAAGCGGGAGCCATTAATCAACACTGTTTGCAGCCCAAGACCAGACCAAAAAGACCAACCAGTGCTGGTTTCTTACCCGGAATGGCCCTCAGTGCTCTCAAATAGACAAGTGGGACAAAGATATCATTTTTATTAAGGCAGAAGTGAACCTGCTAATGAAGAACCTAAGAAATTAAACAAAACACTATTTGTTACTGTTGTTGCTGCTATAGGCAGTCAGAAAACAGATGACTTGGAGGAGCTCATAAAAATAGATATAGTCTACCACGAATTACTAAATTTTTTTTTCTTGGAGGGTTTAGACCATTTCAACAGACTTAATTTTCCTACTGGTTCATTAAGATAAATGGTTTCCATTTTATTGGCAATAATTGACTTCATGATGCAAATGCTAGTGGATGGGGATGGGTCCATTTTGCTTAAATGCACATAACAGACCATGAAGAACCATACTTCTGGGCAAAGTTAGATACCTGTATAGAAACGTACTTTTGAAAAGTGCTAATCCCATGACAAATGCAACAATTATGCAGGCAAGTCTAAGTGTGCAGTTTTGAAAGCCTGGTACTTTACAACTTCAGTCTACTTAACAAAAGGGAAAACTGTTGTTGTTTTTTTTAAGGAAACTTTTTAGTTTCGTTAAAAAAAAAAAAAAAAGGTCTCCAGGCAGTTCAAATCTCTTAAATGTTGAGTGGAAAATGTTTCTAATTGCCTAGAAAATACAAGAGCAATAAGGCAAAGATCAGGAACAGTTTCTACTTTGTAACTGAGCAGGCCAGAAGGCCAGTGAAAGAGTCCATTTGTTAACCTTTGAACATAAAACATTTGTACTTTCCATTATTAGAAGAAGAGCGATTACTCTTGAGCCCCATAGACTTGAAATTTTGCTCTGCTTCAATTCATGCTCTGACTTGGAAAGCCTTGGCTTTATTCAGTTGTAGCTCTGCCAACACACACTTTCTTATTCTCATTCATTAAACGCACGGTAAGGAAACTCAGCCTACATCAGCAAAAGCAAAGAGCAGGCAGGAAAGACAGCCAAGGGCCTGGAGGGCATCCCCTGCAGAGACAGGGACTGCTGCCCTGGGGCTTCCTCTGCTGCCCATGGGGTGTGGGCTCCCCTCAGCCAACTGCCACTCTGCCAGAGGAATGAGGCAGGCTGGAGCGGGGGCAGCTGAAATGATCAGGGACCTGGCCACCGCCACGTACTCTCTTGTCAGCACAAAGTAGGTGTTGATGAAGCACTGGTGGTACACGATGCCATCCGGGACAATGTCCCCCCATAAAACTCCAAAATCTGTAGCACCATTTTCTTTTCATCAACCAGCTACAATCCAAGAGACACTGGTTTTAATACACAAAGACAACTGAAAAAAAGGCAGGAAACCAGTTGAGTGAGTTGTGCGATTTGTTACCACTTATAAAAAGCATTCACTGGCTGTAGCTACCGTCTGATCTTCTGCGTGTGTTGTTTCGTTTTCATTAATGTCACTGCAATCTGAAGTTTGGAGGGAAGGGAATGGCATCCCTCTGCCTCTCTATGTATGAACAGTCCTTGCAGACCCCCTGTGGACCCACAGAGAAGACAGTAGGATGTGTGGCAAATAACATGACGGCCTACCCCAGAGGCACGGGCTTCCGGGCAGTTCCAGGCTCCTGAGTCTGGCCCAGGAGGAGTGCGAGCGTCCTGCGGGCACACGGCTTTTCACAGCGTCACCCAGCAAATGAATTTCCATGCACTGGCCTCCTTAAAAGAGAGCTACTGGCTACCTTGTGCCAAGCAAGAAACTCTAACTCTTAGAGAACTCTAACTCTTAGAGAACTCTTAATGGACATGGGACGCTCAGTTCTTGGGCCTCTAAATACAATTACTCAATAATCAGTTGCTTTCATTTTTACTTATTTATTTGCCTGCCTTGGGTCTTAGTTGTGGCACAAGGGGTCTTCGATATTCGTTGCGGCAATCAGGACCTTTTGTTGGTGGCATGCAAACTCCTACATGCAGCATGTAAACTCCCAGCTGAGGCACGTGCAGTCTAGTTCCCTGACTGGGGATGGAACCTGGGCCCCCTGCATTGGGAGCACAGACTTGTAGCCACTGCACCACTAGGGAAGTCCCCTCAGTTGCTTGTAGAAATTAGAGAATGTTTTAGAGCTAGAAGTGATATCAAGGTCATCCTGTTTTTCTTAATTAAGGAAACTGAGGAGCAGAGAAGTGATTTGCCCAAACAAATGTTGGTTGAGACCAGGATTCTGACCCCAAGGCCAGCACTAGCCCTCTTCTCCCTCCTCCCTTCTTTCTCCTAATCAAAAGAAAAATTTTACACATATAGAAAAAAAATCAAATAATGGTCAAACATATGACAGGCGTTACAAAAAACAAAATTTAACATTTTATATTTTAGAAAATATACTTTGAAAGAAATCAAATCATATAGAGAATTAAATTGCCCATGTCCCTGGTTCATTGCCCTTCTTCCTGGTTCCCCTTTCCAGACACGGTCAGTGTTGTGATTTTGGTGGGGGCCAATACTTTGGCCACCCCATGCAAAGAACTGACTCATTGGAAAAGACCCTGATGCTGGGAAAAACTGAAGGCAAGAGGAGAAGATGAAGGCAGGATGACAAAGGACGAGATAGTTGGGTGGCATCACTGACTCTATGGACATGAGTTTGAGCAGGCTCTGGGGGTGATGGACAGGGAAGCCTGATGTGCTGCAGTCCATGGGGTGGCAAAGAGTCGGACACGACTGAGCGACTGAGCTGAACTGAGTCCATGCTCTTCTTCGCCACGTGCCTTCTGTCACATCACAGCCCCCAAGAGCTTGGCTGAGCTCACTCTGTGGTTCCTTTGGAGCATTCTCTATGTCTTGTTCTGCTTGTTGCAAAATGGGAAGGGGCACCCTCCCAAATGTCAACCGCTGCATGATCTCCCCACCTAAAAGTTCATGTTATTTGTAACCAACACCCAGTGTCTTCTTCAGGGATTACAAACTTTCAGAAATAATATACAAACAGCTACAGCAATGCTAACGGTCCTCCCCCTCAATCTCTGCACTCCAGGATTCCAGCCTCCCTCAGGTTTCTCAATCAGGCTCCTCTTGCAACAGGGTCTTTGCACATGCCTTCACTCTCCATCTGGAATGCTTCTACTTTTCCTTCAGATTCAAGCTCAAGCATCACTTCTCAGAGAAGCCTTCTTCCAATCTCCCTCCAGCCTCTGTGGAACTTTTATAGAACTGCAGTCCTTCCTTCAATATCTTTACCTTGGTTTCTAGTATGCATTCAAGAGCAGGTCATTGGGGCTTCCCTGATAGCTCAGTGGTAAAGAATCCTCCCGCTAGTGCAGGAAACAGGTTGGATCCCTGGGTTGGGAAGATCCCCCAGAGAAGGAAATGGCAACCCACTCCAGTATTCCTCAGAATACTGGACAGAGAAGCCTGGTGGTCTATAGTCCATGGGGCTGCAAGGTGTCAGACACAACTTAGCCACTAAACAGCAACAAACAACATGGACTCTCACTACACAAAAGCCCCAGGATAGTGGATCAAGGGTTACCACTATATTCCCAGAGATCAGCACAATGCTGGGATGTCCAAAACATATTTTTGGAATAAATCTGAGCTATTATTATTTTCTACTTCTCATATTTATCTAATTAAATATTTTTCCTTAAGTCCTTTACATAAGAAGGAAGTCTTAGTTCTTTTTAAAATATCACTGTATTTCTATTTCGTTTGCCTGTTGGGATATACTAGTATTTTCCCTCTCCCTATCACCACCGGTAGCGTCCTGGCTCCATTCTGTGCTAGTTTAGGGATCAAGAGCTGCCTCTTTTTCAGACCTGTAATTCATTTGTTCATTTCTTCACATGAACAACCACATACTGGGTATTTAGTACATGCCAGGTACTGTGGCAAGCACACATGCTATTTCTTACAGTCTCCTGTATCTTCAATATTTACTTTTTTCCCCTTGAAAGCTGTGTATAACTCACTGGTTCACTGGCCATCAGTTTCATATACAAAGATAATCCACAAAATAGCTGGCCTAAAGCATAACTCCTATCTGTTCTCTCTCCTTTAGTCAAATCTTTATGATTCTGAAAAATAGCCCAACTAGGTTTGCTCTCAACAGAGGCAATGATAGCTGCTTTAACTGAACAAATAAAATCATATTCTAGACTATTCTGAAAGACAGGGAGCCCCCTTGTCAGATAAGCAAAGATTTTTCATATACACACTGGAGCATGGGCTTTAAAATGCTGGGTTTTGATGGAGCTCTTCTTACCATGGTACTGTCATGCTTGCTATAAAAATGTCCCTTTTCTTCAACCCCTCAAACTACACGTAAGTTGTAACTGAACTGTTCCACTATAAAAGAAACAGGTAATTGGCTGAAATTTGGCTATGAAACAACTATTCCCATCCAAATTCTTCCTGTGGCTCTCTGAAATTGTGATAGCTTGTCATTGTACTGGTCATACATTAAGCAGAGAAGGCTAAAGCTCCATATCTATGATGGTTATAGCGCCACTAACAGAAAAAAAGGTGGCCCTAATACCTGTTGACCTCTTTGGTGATAATGAACCTCTTCTTCCTCTTACAAACCTCATTTGAAACTATCAATATTAGGTTAGGCAGACAAGTTGGCTATTATTCCCATCTCACAGATGAGAAAAGAGAGTTTCAGGGGAGTCAGTAATCTGTCCAGGGCTGTTCAGCCATTAAGTAGGGAAGTTCAGATGGAAATGCAGATTTCTGACTATATTCTTTATTCTTTTCTAAAATTATTGTAAGATCTCATCTCAGTGACTGAAGTTTACTGAATAACCTGGGAATCAGACTTGGCAGATTACATGGAATAAACTTTACTTAGTCACTGACCTCCGGAGAAGGAAATGGCAACCCACTCCAGTATTCTTGCCTGGGAAATCCCATAGACAGAGGAGCCTGGTGGGCTATAGTCCAGGGGGTCACAAGAGTTGGACATGACTTAGCAACTAAACTACCACAGTCACTGACCTCAAGAGATTTGAAAGAAAGCTAGACCAAAAAACTTGCAGTCAGCCAAAGAAAGACAATGTTTCCTCTCCCTCTCCAAAATAAGGGAGGAAGGGATGTAGGAATGTTGTCTGTGATTTGGCAACGGGGAGCTTCCGAAATGTGTTTCTAGCCAAATCTTTAGGTCAAAGAGGTCCTCAGGGAACTGGAAGGAAGGAAGGTGTCTGCGCTCACCTGCTGGCCTTCCTGGGTGAGCAGGTGCTAAACTTGGGTCCCTCCCAACCTCCTTCTGAAGGGAAGAGGCCCCGGGTGGGCTGACGGGCTGCAGCCCCGGTCACACAACAGGAGTGACTGAGAGAGACCTCACTGTGAACTCCCTCCACCCCACCGCTTCCTGAGCCAGAGCTGGGTCTCAGGAGCCACATGAGGCAGACCCTACAGCCCCTGAGGGATTCCGATTTCCTTCCTTGATCATCCCTGTGACAGAACTAACATCCCCCCACCCCGCATTCCCAAGCCGACCCTCCTGGGCGGCAGACCACCGACCTAACATCACTCACTCTTCCTTGGGTTCTGAATTCTATTTCAGGGCAGTGGCCTTTCCCCCCAGCCAGGGGCCCCCTGCACTTCAAAAGCAAGTCTCTCTGAGAAGGGCCCGCTCTTTCGCTGCCAGCCATAATGAAGGCTCTGTTCTGGACAGATCTGCCCGGAAGACTCTGCTCCTCTACAGGCCGAGGAGAACCCCAACCCCTTCACCAGCTGTGCAGCAATCCCACCTTTGGCGGGGCCAGGTAGGTGGGCGGCATGTGGGGTGGAGCTGAGGAGTTGACTGTAGCGGTCGGTCCCACGGAGCCCTCACTGCAGGCCTGCAGAAGCTGGATTCCAAGAGGCTGATGGTCAGAAAGCCAGGGTGCCTCCTCAGGGGAGAGCGGCGAGTGAGGAGGAGCCAAGACTGGACCCCGATTTGTTTGATTCTGAGACATTGTCAGCCCGTTCTCCACACTTTGTCCAAGCACCACCCTGGCTTTAACTGACCCCTCACGGTGGCTCTGGTGGCCCCCTCCCCACAGCCCACTGTGTGGGGAAATGCCCAGACAGCAGCAGTGGCCAGAAACAGTCTGCAATCAAAAGCCTTCTTTTCAGAAAAGGACTACCGTTTACCTCCACTTTTCAGACTGTCCTGAATTAATTTCTTCCCTCACGACACTGTGAAAGCTACCAGACTCCTCCTGGGAAAATTCGGATCCCCAAACCTCATTCTCTCCATATTAACATGTCTAAAAAATGTACAGTTCTAGGGGAAAGGATTTGTTATCTTGATTATGTGGGTACATTACAGCCTAGAAGCAGCAGCTGAAAACTTGCCAGGGGGTTCTAGTCACTAACTTTAGGGGGTCTAGATTTTTACCGCAGGATTTTGTTTGGTTTAGTTCTGATTAAAACCTGCAGTTAGCTCCCCATCTCAGTTACACTGGATGGTTTCACTAACACAACAGTATCTGACTTTCAAAACACCACATCACATCCCTCGAGTGGTGGTCAATTAAACAGGAGACGGGCAGTAGAGGAAGCAGGCACAGGGAGGAGGAGGCCTGTGTATCTGCACACGTGCGTCCTTGTCCACATGGGGTCTTTGGTGTGCGTGGGAGTCCCCACTAACATTCCTGTGCACAGGGACGTGCTCACAGACCTCACAGATAAAGCTCTTAACTTACGTTTCATCTTAGGCAAGAGTCATGTCTTACAATCATATTTACATTTTTGCACTGACACCTCAGGACGAGCAGCCACATACTGGTCAACAAAGAAGTCTCAAATCTTACATTCGGTTATGACCGTGACCACAGAAATCAAGACAAAAGATGTTTGGCTATTATCAACCAAGGCGGCTTTCACATTGCAAATCGCAATCTATAAGCCATTGACCTTTAACTTCCCCACCGACACGAAGGCATCTGAGAGCTTCTAGAGTGTGACAGGTTGGGGGTTCATCTTAAATGGCATTATTGACCCAGAAAGCCATCTCCCTTTGACTCTGCTGAGGCAGCAGAAAACACCACAGTATCCATTTCCTGTGTAGAGACATTTATGGACAGCAAATGCATCCCACTCAGTCATTGTATTTAATGACATTATGACCCTAAATCTCAGAATATAACGTGTAAAGCATTTTCTCTTAGGCGATTAATATTGGGGTAGCTCCTTTATTGTTATTTACTACTTACACTGTTACTTAATATTTTTTATGATTTTGAAAACAGTTGTTGTTTTAGGCACAAAGTCGTGTCCGACTCTTTCTCGACCCCATGGACTGTAGCCCACCAGGCTCCTCTGTCCATGGGATTTCCTAGGCAAAAAATACTGGACTGAGTCGCCATTTCTTTTTCCGGGGGAATCTTTCTGACGCAGAGATGGAACTTGCATCTCCTGCATGGGAGGCGTATTTTTTTTACCATTGAGCCACCTGCAAAAATAGTGATGCTCAATAAATTTTTCTGATGTATGTACAAACTAATTCAGTTATCCTGAAAGTGACTGGGCCCAGCTAACGCCAGCCCTTGGCCTTGCCTATGCTGTCAGCCACTGCACTCTTAGGGATTGAGGCCAGCAGAATACACTTTCAAAAAGCATATGTAAAATATAGGTGAGATAAACAAACCTACAAAGGACCTCCAAACCAAAGGGAAACAGTTACAGCTGACCACATAGACCCTGCATTTCAGTCATAGGGTAATAGGAAGCTGTGATAATAGGGTAATAGAGAACAGTGTCCTCCTCCAGTAATCACATTGCAGTGAGATAGACTGCATTAACTTACTTAGTTTTTGCTCATATCAGAGAGTGGGGGGAGAGAGAATTTTTCTCCCCTTTCTGTATATGAGTCTTTGCTTTCACTGGAGGAATGTGTCAGTCCTCACTGAGTCACTTCTGCGGCTGGCTGTAACAGCCTCTGGCAGAGGCCCCCTCCCCCGCAACCCCTCCCCTCCAAAGCAGGTTCCCGTTGGGGAAGCAGCTGCACTTGGTGAGGCAAGGACAGCAGCACAGAGGATTCTTGCCAACGGCCATGGATGTGTGTCTCTTACTTTGGAACCACTCCTTCTGGGGACCAAAGTGCTTCCTTCTATGAGTTATGTTCATTTGATCCTGGCAGGCAGAGAAACAAGAGGAATTACCAACTCACTAGGGAAGCACTGGGGTGTCTCCAAAGCCTGAATGATCTCTTCTTCTGCAGTGTCTGGGCAGGTGAGTGTGGCCTGGGCTGGCTGCCCTCGGCCCTCACTGAGCTGTTCCACTGCGCTCTTTCCTTGTCGTGCTTTCTGCCCTGAGTGATTGGGCAAGCTTGATTCCATTTCAACCCTAATCTCCCTCTGCCCGCCTGTTCTCCCCCTGGAAAGCAGACCTGCCCGGAACGGAAGGGATGCATGCCGCAAAGGCGCTCCGGTCCCGTGCGCAGTGGAGAGCATCCTTCCTGAGCAGGATTTGTAAAGGGGCAGAGCTGATGTCACAGCACAGGTTCTTGCTAAGAAGTCTCAGCAGACACTGCAGCAAGTTAACTACTATTGGCTCTTTTTGCCTGAAGAAAATCTACTGAAAACTATGGTAGTAAAATGGGTTTCCCACTAATCTTGTCTAAAGATGTTTTAACGACAACAACAAAAGGACAAATATTGTATGATTCCAATCGTATCAGACACCTGGAGTAGTTAAGTTTATAAAGACAGAAGGTAGAACGGTGGTTGCCAGACGCCTGGGGAGGAGGACGGGGGAGTTGGAGGAGGAAAGAGTTTCAGTCTGGGAAGATGGGCAAGGTCTAGAGATGGATGGCAGCAATGACTGCACAACACATGAACACATGCAATGCCACAGAACTAACGGCAAGTTACAAATTGTTAAAATGGCAAATTTTATTGTGTACATTTTACCACAATTAAAAAAAAAAAAAAAAAAAACAGGCCACCAGGAGACTGCTGATTAAAGGGACAGCCCAAGAATCTACTCACTGAAAGGACTAAGAAAAAAAGCCCATGGACAGAAACCAAAGCTGGAAGGACAGTGCTCCCCTTAATTCACAACACGGCCCCACAACCACAATAACATCTCCAGGGTTCAACTCAGTCATTTGGTTGTACCTGAAACTTCAGAGCTCTTAAAGCAATGCCTGGCACATAGCAGGTGCTCTAAATATTTCCCGAATATTGTAGAATCACTTGAAGAAGTAGTTCAAGAGGAGATTGTCCTGTAGTATTAGAGACTGTGCTGGAACACAGGCCTTTCCTGGAACACAGCAGAGCTGCTGAGATTTCTCCGTGTGAGACTCACTAAGCGACAAAAGAATCTCTATCCAGAAACACCAAAGGGGGAAGTTTAAGTTATGTCTATTTTACCACAATAATAAAAACAAAGGAACAAAACAAAAACACCACAGCATCAAAGAGTTAATCCTCTTCAGTTTGCCCCAGGTGGTCTGTACCTGCTTTGTCATTTTAGAGGACTCTGAGGGTCTAGGCCAAGTCAGAGAAGGGGGCCGAGTCCTCCAGGGACTCTCAGGGTGAGTTTGCAGGGTCCAGAGACTCTGAGGGTGAGTTTGCAGGGTAGCCTTGGTGACAGGACCCCACCAGCATATGCCCGCAGCCTACAGGAGACAGGGTCAGCCAGAGCCCTCAGCCACAGAGGCAATGGGAGGGGGAAACCAGGAGAGCCAGAAGGGGCTGAAGAAAGCCCCCAGCAGAACTGGACCCCTGGGTGAAACCCCATTTGAATTCTGCACACTTGCCAAGTCAAATGCTATCATTCCTCATCTTCACTCAAGTGACTTCACTCACGTCAAGTCACACCTGAACTGTGGGTTAACATTCTTTCCATGATGGAGTATTCTAGAACTGGATTGGTTCAGATCCTCTCCTATGCCACTGTTGACTTTTAGGCATTAATGCTTTGGTTAGTTTTCTTACAGCCCTAGGCATGCTGTCCACAGAACAGAGGCAGTGCCGTATAACCTGAGCCTGGTCCCAGGTCTGGCCCCGTCCTCACAGCTCCCAGGCACACAGATCACCTCTCAGACCCTTCGGCTGCCTTAAGTCTGATAAACTCCCCATGCTGTCCAGTTACTCCCTCCCCCATCAGCACCAAGAGGCCATGATGGGATTCCTATGTTCCAGGGCTGGATGTTTGATTACCCTTATTATCTTAGCTTGCTTTGGCTATAAATTTTATTAGTGGCCATAAAATTATCCATCCACAGCGTTTGACTCAGTGACCTCTTGCAAAAGAGAATTGCACACACCGGTGCTACCGGGGCCTGGGAGAAGCCACCTTTTCCTCACCCGTAATTTACAGCCTCGCCTTCATCCAGGGTTCTGCCCTGTGTGATGAGACTCAGCAAACAGAGCGGGCTGCTTGTGTTTCATGATACCCGTTATCGGGGCTTAAATCTGGCCCCTCAGCACAGGGTGACTGTCTTCTTTTATTCTTTGTGCTGCTAGAAGGCTAAGGGGCAGGGCCACCCAAAAGCTTTAGAAAAGACTGAGGTACACAGTGGAGCAAAGGCCAGGCGCATGTCTGTTTTGAATTCTTCCCTTAGATTTCTTAGTTCTGAGATGTGCAGCTCAAGGCAGAGCTCAAATATTCCTTTAAAGAATATCTGATTACAAATGATAAAGTCTTACCATTAACCTGATAGTATTTCTACATATGCTTGTTGTTGTTTCGTTGTTAAGTCACGTCTGACTGTTTTGCGACCGCCTAGACGGCTAGCTCCCCAGGCTCCTCTGTCCATAGGATTTCCCAGGAAAGAATACTCGGGTGCGTGGGGTGCCATTTTCTTCTCCAGGGGAATCTTCCCAGCCCAGGAATCCAACCCGTGTCTCCTGCATTGGCAGGGGGATTCTTTACCACTGAGCCACCAGGGAAGCCTATTTCTACATACAGATACATGTAAATACGTTGACTGAAAATACTTTTAATACTTACTCCTCAAGTATGCTTTGTGGGGTGGTTTGATAACACATTCAAAGCCAAATAATGATACCCGGAGTCGAGCTGACATGATGAGGTTAGTTTCAGCCTGAGAGAACACTGAAAAATGACATCAAGACATCCTAATGGAGCATCGTCATATTCCTTACTGTTTTTGAGTCAGGCTCTATTCTAAGAGCTTTGTATATGTGTTGCCATATCTAATCCTGACCACAACCTTATGAAGGAGGCACAACTGTCACCAAATAATAGTTTAAACTCTGTCTGCCACATGGAAGAAGTCCAGAGGAGGTAATGTCGCCAGCTTCCCTTTCTATCCTTGAGTTTTCTATCTTGCACTGATCACATCCAGAGAATTCACAGCTCTCAGCTATGGCTGCCCCATTCAGAAAACGTGTTAACAGTCAATGAGTTGATGAACAGCAGAGGAAAGGATCATTTGAATAATTTCTCAATATGCACACAGACTTGCTCAATCCAATGTTTGGTGATTTTTATGATCAAAGGAAAGTAAAATCAAATGGTCTGAATCTTGATGTAATTGAGTTCACTTTCAATTTGCAACTAAGCAAATTCAGACTGAGTAGAGCAGTCAAAGGGAAAAAGCACAACCCTCATCAAGGGTTAGGCCAGAGGTGACTCTTAGCTCAGCTCCCAAGACCTGGAAGGACTACTGATTTTTCCATGTACTGAATCATGTGGGCTACTGTTTTACTGGGGGAAGGTTACCATTGCTCAGGGAAGCCCCAGTGGCTCGGTGATAAAGAATCCACCTGCCAATGCAGGAGATGTGGGTTCAATCCCTGGGTCAGGAAGATCCTCTTGAGGAGGAAATGGCAACCCACTACAGTATTCTTGCCTGGAGATTCCCAAGGACAGAGGAGCCTGGTGGCTACAGTGCATGGAGTCACAAGAGTCAGACATGACTTAGTGACTAAATCACCACCACCTACCATTGCTCTCCACCCTAAACACTTCCAAGAGCCAGCGCCCCAGGAAGCACGCCCTGAGCATGCTTCCCCACCCTGAAAGATCGGGGCCACCCCTCCATATGGTCCCCACACCTGCCCTTACATCAGAGCATTTGTTTTATTTCATTTTGTAACTGCCTGTCACAAACAGGTCTCTCTTCCCGACTAGACGGTGAGCCCAGTGAGGATACGTACTGGTTCTACCAGAATGGCACAGTGTCTGGATATGGAATATATCTAATAAATACAACAATTAATACATTAATGAACAAACACAAATAAAAATGAACTTGTTATAATTGGGAAAGGATTGCTGGAGTTTTGTTTGCTTTTGAGCACAGTTGCGAGCTCAGTCCCTAAGTCGTATCTGACTCTGAAACCCCGTGGACTTTAGGCCACCATGCTCCTCTGTTCATGATTCTCCAAGCATGTATACTGGAGTGAGTCATCATGCCCTCCTCCAGGGGATCTTTCCAACCCAGGGGTCAAACCCATGTCTCCATCATCTCCTTTATTGGCAGTTGGATTATTTACCACCAAAACACCTGGGAAGTCCTTGTTTTTGAAGGATAAATGTTATTTTCACCTGGTTTTTAAAACTGTTAATGGACTATATAAATTCTATTCAATAAAAATAAGATATTTCAGCATATAACTTCATTCAATACAGTGGTGACACAAATGACTAGAGTGGGGAAGAAAAGGCAAACAAAACAGAGGCCAAGGGACAGAGAAAAAGGAAAAAAGAGATAAGCAGGAGAAGGGGAAGAAAGAGAAGAAGAAAAGGACATTACAGAAAAAGATTTTTAAAAAGCAGAGGAGATCAGTTCCTCTCGGCCAGCTTGAGTTGAGCATGTGACAGCCACAGGTAGGGAGCTGGAATTCTCTGGACTATTGGGCAATCGATCCTAGGAATGCAGTTTCCGAGAGAGACAAAATAAGGCTCGCAGGTTGAAGTCCCTCTGCCTGTCCTTGGCTCTTCCTGGCACCAGGCAAGAGTTTTAGCTACACCCAGAACCCTGAGGTACGTGAAGATAAAAGGCGTGAACGAAGAAGTTTAAAGACTCATAGGAACTGCCCTGGTAATCCCGTGGCTAAGACTCTGTGTTCCCAATACAGGGGGCCTGGGTTCCATTCCTGTTCAGGGAACTAGATTTCACATGCTGCAACTAAGACCTGGCACAACCAAATAAATAAATATGTTTTAAAAGACCCATGTCACAAAATTGAGCCACTCTCTCACCCTTTTCTAATTAAAAAACATAGTTCTAACTTCTGGGGCAAAAGCGGGGGCTTGGAATTGCTCAAGTAACTTTTACAGATGGCATTGTTTATTAGTTATGGTTCCAAGAGAAAACACAATAAGATTAAGAAACTGAACATTAGATTACAGAACTGATGTAGTATTTAATTCTAATACAGACCGTGGCCTTTCCATCCAAGCCTGACCTGCTGTGTTTATACAACATCATGCAGCTTTAGGAAGCAGTCCCTTCCCAGAACATACCACTGTTCTTCACCTAAGTCTTGGCTAATGCTTGGAAAACTTTCAAGAAACCAGCAGCGCATTATGGCCTGGAATTTATAATGTGCATTCCTTGTAGGCACCTCACTTCCTCATATTTTCCTTGAGCTCTCGTGAGAAAAAGAGGGACCTGAGACAATACTTTTCTGTAAGTGACCTACCAAGGTCTGCAGAATGGCCACTTCACTAAATGCCAAAGCAAGCTTGCATTCTGGGCAAAACCAAGGGGACAATGTTGGGAACTTGACAAACAAAGGCATGTACACACACACAAACACATACATATGTGTACACTCATGTGTGCATGCACTCACACACACACACACACACACACACACACACACACACACACACCCCTCAGGATGCTGGGATGGTAAACGGAGAGTCCACATCAAAGAATGGGTGAGGTTTGGAGCTGCTGGAGCCTTGGTCCCAGAGATGTAAAAGCACAGGTCTGCAGGCCTCCCAGCACCCAGGAAGGGGCCTGTCCTTATCTGGAGTCCTTGGAGGAAGCTGACAGCATGGGGGTTGGCTCTAGACCAGGGGATTCGTCCTGCTCTTCCTTGGCTAGCTCAAACTACAGTGACCAAGAAGAGATGCCCAGACTGGAGACAGGCTGGGCCAAATGGAATTGCCAGTGGAATCCCAATGCCAAGAAAAGGGTGTCCCATGCACCAGGCCCTTGAAGGGTTGTACTGAATGAGAGGATCCAATTCTGGGTCTGACTTGGTTGATGACAATGTGAGGGACTCAGGGCAAGTCATTTCCCCTCTCTTAGCCCAAATTTCCCCAGGGAGGGGAACTCGTGAGTCTGTGTCTGGGATAAAATGAGATAATGCAGTTCTGGGGCTTCTAAAGTCATTATCACTTATAAAGCAGGGAGGTTTAGACATATTCCTGGTTCATCTTAAAGTATGTCCCTAATTTAACATTTGTGTGGCCTTTATGCAAAAACATACATATACATCAATTCAACAACAACAACAAAACAGAAAGGGTTCCCCAGAGCAGTACCAAACCATTGATGGTGAAAAGGGGGCTGATTCTGTCCAAGTGATCACAGACTTTCAAGGTTCCAGCTTTGAACTGACCTCACATCTTCTGTTTGCCAGCCACAGAATTGCCAAATCCTACACCAGCCAAAAAGCAATTTTCACAAAAATGTTTTAATGGAGCTGAAAAGTCCTTAGATAGAGTCTTGGCCAACTATCATGTGCAAACATGGAGGCACTGTGGTCCATATTGGTGACCCGAGTTGTCCAAAATCACACATCTGGTTTGTGGCCCAGCCAGTCAATTGCAGCACTTATTTAAAAGAGTATCAGACAACTAACACTAGGGCAGCAGAACTCTAACATGACTGAGAATTCCTGGAAACACATACAGACAGAGAGAGTCAGGGTCTGAGTTCAGCAATAAGCCAGGGGCCTGGTTCTAGCTGAAGAGCTGGCTGCAGGACCTTCACGAAGTCCATCAACCTCTCTGCCACTTAGCTTCCAAAATCAGGGATCTGCCATAAGGAATATCAAATAAAAACACTTTCAAATATCCTTTTCCACAAATAACAATGGCTTAAGACTCTAAACTGATGTTTCAAAGTCTCCCATTGAAAAGCTGAACAAGAGTAGGCAAATATTTGTGGGCTGACCTAAGATAATCCTGTGAAGAGGTCTGGAACTGTACCTTGGTCTAGTCCCTTCTGAGTTTAGGATCAGATCACTTCCTACACACCCAGAATTCTGGAAATGGCTCAGCAGGGTTGCTTCCTGGGAAACTCTTGATCATTAATCCCAATCAGGACAGATACTAATCTTGTCACCAGGCCCACGACAAACTGCATTTGATGGATTTCTGAATTGGTTCACCCAGGGGATCTGGATGCTTAATAAAATACATTTATTTACACAGGCATGTTTCCACTGTGTATTTCACTAGTAAAAATAATACTGAGAATGCTTTAGAAGTTTAATAACATTTTGTTGTTCAGTTGCTAAGTCGTGTCCGACTCTTTTGCGACCCCATGGACTGTAGCCTGCCAGACTCCTCTGTCCATGGGATTCTCCAGGCAAGAACACTGGAGTGGGGGTTGCCATTTCCTTCTCTAGGGGATCTTCCTAGATCAGGGATTGAACCCGAGCCTCCTGCATTGGCAGGCAGATTCTTTACCACTGAGCCGAGGGAAGCCCTTAATAATATTTGGTTATCCCTTATATCCTTAACCCTGAATTCTCAAATTCAAGGATATTTAAAAATCTTGGATCCCATGAGTTGTAAAATGAAATTCAGAAATTAACTTTGCTGTTGTTAGATTTCTTCAAGTCCATATTATTTTCTCAGTACCTCTTCAAGCATCTTTAAACAGAAGACTCTTTTAACATCATTAACAAAGAGACAAAGAGTTTCTGAGTGAGTTGAAGCCAAACTTGTAAAATCTTGTATGTCTTTACTCAACAAAAACCTATTTTTAATCTGTTTGGGCTGCAACATTCCATCAAGTGTCCTAATTTCTTCATCTCATGGTTCTGCTCAAATTTCTTCTCTGTTCATTTAAGATGTTGGTTTTCTCGTCTATTTTACATGCTACGGCTTTTCCCAAAGCTCAGCTATACTTTCCACTTGTCAGAACTTTATAATATGGGTCAGGCCTAGCAAAGTCAATACCAACTAACTGATTGTGAGCCTATCTAACTAGATTCCCCCAGCGAGCAACCTAGAGCCAGCAAGATTGGCAGACCCCGACACCTCAGGGATTGCAGCCAACGCTGTGCTTTATTCTCTCACAGAGTGGGACCCGTGAGTTCATCTCTTCCACATCTGCCCTTTTGTTACAAACCTTGAGTCCCTAGAGTCTGCTATTTAAAACAGAGCAGATCTTTGGGGATTCTTGTCTTTCATTCACACTTGAAAAGCTATTCATCCAATCTTGAGTTAAAAGACTCTAAACTGTATTAACAAATCAGGCTGGTTGCAATTCTCCCAAAATTAAATTATTCTCCTGACAACCTCTTGAGAGAAAGCAACAAAGCACCAGCATCTCAGCTGAGTCTGTTGATCGTCCTTACTCAATTCTCGAAACCTTGATTCCATCCTTAACACAGAGTAACACTGCAGTCTGCAGGGCTCCCATACATGGGGCAACCATTCAAACAGATCTAGATTCTCGGATCCAGAGTGTGCAATAGCAAGGCCATCGCAGAGAGAAGCTGATGGCCCCAAATTACGATTTTCAACACAAACTGAGAATACATTGAGGTGGTAGTAACCCCTTATCAGCATGGACAGCAACACAGCCATTTCAGAAGGTCAGGTCCATGAAGGCAGGAAATAAATCTTGCCTTTGGAGTACCTTTCTCACCCTGAGCAACCTTCTTACAGTAAGTACTGAAAACTGCTCTTTGACTTTCTACATGGCCTATCACCAGCACATTCATACAAAGCTGGCAAGAGCGAAACAACACATAGACATTTTATAGTAGGTTAAGATTTAGTAGACTGTGTTTTCCCCAGAGCCCAAGATGAGGCCAAAATAAACAGGCACACATACACAAACCCTAGAATTGCTCCTGTTGGAAGAGCAATTCTGCCAAGCAGGGTCTTTGCAAAAAATGAAAACTACTCCTCTGGGGCAATTTTTAATTGAGTGGGGCTGAAAAATGGAAGATATATGATTGTCATAGATATGTAACACTAAAGACTAAGAAATACACTGAGAACGTGGACAAGCATGGTGCACATTAGGTTTAACTCAGAGCTATAGGCTGTCTGGGACTGAGAATGCTAGGGAAAAAAATGTATGAAATATACAAAGACACATTTGAGAATTAGTAAACATACCTACTGAGGAAATAACAGAATAAAGAACCTCGAATTAGATGGGTTCTAAAAGGAAGACATCACAGAAGCAGGGCTGTAAGAAGTTACAGAAGCTCCTTCTTTCCACAGAGACCTTAAGAACAATCATAGTAACCAACTGTCTAGAAGAGTTCCAGTGTTGATCTACCCAGAGGGAGAGATGTACCAGATGTCTAGAGGAAAGCTTTTCCCAAGCATGAGTTTTTGATGTGTAGGTACTTTTAATGTATAGAATCTAAACCTTTGCAGCTTTCTAATTACCAAATTGTAATTTCATTAATATCCCAGACAGACCACAGCTCCGAGTAAACCTAATATATACCACGCATGCCCACTTTCTCAGTAGATTTCTTACATCGGCTTTAGTGTTACTTATCTATGACACTCATATATCTTTCATTTTTCAGACTCATTCACTTGAAACTTTTTGTTACTGGCCTCCTAAGTACATTTACATGTGTCAAATCTGTTCTCCTGAATTTTGCTCCAGGAATTATGTTCGCTCCAGATTGCAGACTTACTATCAATTTTTAACTAGTCATCAGGAGCAAAAAAGCAGTATTTATGAAAGATGCTTTACCTTCACATTCTAGAAAAACTTCCCTCCAATCCAGGTCAGCATGGGGAGTATTTGCCACATACAAGGGTCAAACATAAAAAGGCAGTAGTGGGAATAAGAGGCATGGGCCCCCCCTCTCTATCTAGCAAGCCTGCCAAAGCACAGACAGGAGGCACTCAGATGAAGGCACCCCATTTAAAGGAACTTTGTTCTGTATGTGCTTTGTTTAAATCCCAGAGTGGGAGATGACCCACAATAAGCCACTTGAACTTTTTTCTCTTTAAGTCCCCAGTTGAAATACAGTATGTGGGAGTTCTTTCAATAGCAGTTATGCAGGCCTTTTCAAAACCTAAATTTGAATACTCTGCAGTTACCAACTGGGAATATAACTGCTCAATGACAGGCCTGAAAGCCAATAGAGCCCTCACTGGCCTCACTTCACCAGGTTGCCAGCCAGGCCTTCTGGGGGCTTCCCCACAGGCAGTCTTGCTTCAGGCTTCCTGGCCAGGAGACCCACCCTTAGGAGACCTGACCTTCTTCCCAACTGACTGATACTATTTGCACTGTTGCTTATCTATTCGAAGCTGGAGTAATAAGAACAAACTCAGCTAAACTAAATTGGCCTTTTGTTTGCTATTATCATAAAAATTTTATGTAGGAACTAATAAAAACATGCTTTACGTGCACAGTTACATGGGTTTACACAGGCAATAATATCCAGCAAGTTCTACCCATAAATTCAGTTATAGACACATAGGAATAAATATTTTATCTTTCCCAGTGTTTTCATTTATCGAAGGTGTGAACACAGAAGTGAATGACTACCTGCAGCTTCTGGGGGCCCTAAGTCTCCCCAGATGTCTCTCCAGGAGAGCAGACAGTTCCTTTCATAAGTTTCTGGATAATTTTCATAATTTTTTAGTCTCCTAAGAGCTCAGTATTAATTAACCCTCCAAACTCAGTGAATGGAAAGCTTTTTACAAAGCTTTAAAAAAATAAATCGCTTTTGAAACGAGTTCAGGATTTCGTTAGAAAAAAATTTTAAGCAAACAAAAAGGTTCAATTCTCCTATCGACTCGGACCTTACAGCAGATTTACAATAGGTTTAATTAAAGAAGTTTGATGAAATCCAAACCTAACTACTCTTTCCCCCAAACTGGATCACTGGGTAATTCAGCTTTTCCATCAGTAATGCACTCTAAAAATACACTCAATGAGTTGAATTTTGTCTGTGGGGTTTTTTGTTGTTGTTGTTTTCTCTATTTTCTTTCCTTCCAGATTTACACTGTTCAATAGAAATATAATGGGAGCCACAAATGAAAGCTGAGTATGTAGTTCAAATTTTGCTATAGTCACTTAAAAGAGTAAAAAGGAATAGGTGAAATTAATTTAAAGAATGTATTTTATTTAACCCAATGTATCCAAATTACTGTCATTTTAATGTGCAATCAATCTAAAAAAAATCTTACCAATGAAATATTTTACACTGTTTTTCAATTGTCCTAAGTTTTGGAAAGCCAATGTGTATTTTACTTACAGTACAACTGAATTCAGACTAGTCTCATCTCAAATGCTTAATAGCCACATATTGACTGACAACTACCCTGTTGGACAGCAAGGGTTTAGAGAATCCTCGACTAGCCTAGGAAAGACAATTTTCAAGAAACTTCATGATTTATGTGATTGCTTTTATACCCTGTGGGCATGCGTCTCCCAAGATGATAACTGTGAATCTAACCTATTATAAACTCAGAAAATAATTAAATTACATGTTATTTTAAAAGTCCATTTTTTTTTCTGTCTATAACTGACAGTAACATAGGCAAAGTAAGACAAGTAAAAAGGAGAAATACTTAGAACAGCCAAAAAGAAAGTCTATGTCAACAGTTAGAAGAGCTAAGTTAAAAAGCGTTACTGATCAGACCCTCTACCAGCCTTCAGAACCCCTGGTGTTATTGTTCAGCCACTCAGTTCCATGTCCAACTCTTTTGTGACCCCATGGACTATAGCCCACCAGGCTTCTCTGTCCATGGGATTTCCCAGGCAGGAATACTGGAGTGGGTTGCTATTTCCTCCTCCAGGTTATCTTCCAGACAGGGATGGAACCCGTGTCTCCTGCATTGCAGGCAGGTTCTTTACCACTGAACCACCAAGGAGCCCCCGCAGCTTCTTAAATACAGACCACTGTGAAGTTTCTTCCATTTGAAATTGCACTTTGGGAAAATGAGAAGTTAAAATTTTCCCATTTAACTTTTTTCCCATATAAAGAAGCTATGTACTAGGTGTCTGTAACCTTTCAAAAAATGCTATCTCCTATTACTTTTCCACCATCCCTCAGTCTCTTAGCGTAGATACTAAAAAAAAAGACATTCATAAGGGCATTTTAAAAGTGAAGGATTAAACCAATGTCATTACTGTATCTCTGATTTTTGAACTGAGTGAGTGAATGAAAGTCACTCAGTCGTGTCCGACTCTTTGCGACCTCAAAAACTGCGGCCTGCCAGGCTCCTCTGCCCAGGCAGGAATACTGGAGTGGGTAGCCATTCCCTTCTCCAGGGGATCTTCCCAACCCAGGAATTGAATACCGGTCTCCTGCAGTGCAGGCAGATTCTTTACCATCTGAGCCATTGGGGAAGTGTCTCTGTATCTCTGATTTTTCAAGTAAGTTTTGGCAAATTACAAACTTCTCTGTGGTTAAATGTTGTCATCTAAAAATAAAATCACCCCAGTAATTCTAAGTCTGTGTTATGTCTTGCAAGTGTGAGGCATATTTTTTTCTTGATGTGGTATTCTATTTAATAATGCATGCTGCTGCTGCTGCTAAATCGCTTCAGTCGAGTCCGACTCTGTTTGACCCCATAGACAGCAGCCCACTAGGCTCCTCTGTCCCTGGGATTCTCCAGGCAAGAATACTGGAGGGGGTTGCCATTTCCTTCTCCAGTGCGTGAAAGTGAAAAGTGAAAGTGAAGTCGCTCAGGTGCACACTGATGCATGTTAAACAAGTTGTTCTGGAGGGCAGAGACCAGAGTTGTTGAATGTACTCTTTGCTGAGCTATCCAAAGCAACGCGTGCATAGAAATCCTTAATTATCCCATGTGTTGCTGCTGTTGGCTCATAAAATGCATGCATGCACTGAAATAAGGGCTCTGAGTAAACGTAAAAGTATTTTTTTCTGTTTCTAGATTCATAAGAGTGTGTTGTCTCAAGTTAAAACAAAGAACTTCAAAATGATGACTTTTTTCCTCCTTGAAGACAAAGGCAAGACCTTCTGGCAATAGGTCAGATTGACAAAAGGAGAATTTCAGGATGATCTCAAAGTCTTTGATCTGCTTTTGTGTGTTTTTGTAAAAATATGTATTTATTTGTTTTTATTTATTTGGCTACACTGGGTCTTAGTTGCGGCACGTGGGATTTTCAGTGGCGGCATTCGAACTCCTAGTTGTAGCATGTTGGATCTAGTTCCCTGACCAGACAGAGCTCGAGCCCAGTCCCACTGCATTGGGAGGGCAGAGTCTTAGCCACTGGACCACCAGGGAAATCCCTTGTGTGTTTCAAATCAAATACAGAAAAGTCAACCATGTATAAAATGCACATTCAAAGTTCCTTGCCCTTCTCCCTTCCACACCATATTTTCTTTAGAACGGGAGTGGGTTTGGATTCCAGAGAATCCTGCCTCGGTTTTCAAGTGAACCAAAGGATAAAAGTAAGTGAAATATACCCTAAGATTAGAAGTATTTTTATCTACAGATTTAGAATAAGGCACTGAGACGACCAGTGAACCTTAATAATGTCACTGTTAAAAGATCTTCTAAAAGAGACATAACAACTAAATCCAAACTAATCCTACACCGAACCCTGTACTAGGGGAAGACAGGGCTATATAGGACATTATTGGGTCAATTCGAAAATATTGGAATATGGATGGTAAAGTTATTCACCACAGTTAATTTTATACTGAAGTTGAAAACTGCACTCTGGGGCTTCCCTGGTGGCTCAGTGGTAAAGAATCCATCTGACAGTGCAGGAAACACAGGTTAAACCTGTGATCCGAGAAGATCCCACATGCCGTGGAGCAAGCAAGCCTGTATGCTATTGAGCTTGAGCCCTAGAGCCTGGGAGCCACAGCTACTGAAGCCCACACGCCCTATAACCTGTGCTGCACACCAGAGAAGCCACTGCAACAAGAAGCCCAGCACCGCACCTAACGAGCAGCCCTTGCAGCCAGGAAGACCCAGAACTTAATTAATTAATTGATTTTTAAAAATCCGCACTCTGGCTACACAAAAGAATATCCCATTTCTTAGGAAATACACATTCAAGTATTCAGGCATAAAGGACTGTGGTGTATGCCCCTGACTCTCAAAGGTTCAGAAAAGAAATGAACCATAGCTAACCTAAGTACAGGAAATACGGGTATCCTTCGTACTATTTTTATTTTTGCAAAATTTCTGTAAGGTAAAAATTATTTCCAAAAAAATTCTAATTATTTTAAGAGTGAATATACCTGGTAGGGAAAAAAATTCTTCCGAGCTATATTTTTCTTTTAGGAGTTTACACTGGCCAGTCCCTTGTCCTCTCTTCCTAATTCCCACAGCAAGCCTCTGGACTTGACTGAAGAAGACGGAAAGCGATGACCAGGCTCCCACCTGGTAAAGGGCCCACCTCTCTCCTGGGTTACCCTGGCTCCAGCTCTGAGCTCGAGGCCCTTGTCTCATCTCCTCCGTAGAAAGAACATGGGCTCTGGGCGCTGGGTCTCACATGGCCCCAGATGTCCTTGCCACACTGTCATTTCCATGGGGAGAGATATGGGATGTATCCGTCAATGGTTAATGCAATCTTCACAGCGGCTCCGAAAGCTGATAAGACTCCCTGTAAGGAGATAACCACAGGCTCCTAGGAACCCTGGCTGCGACCCTGCTGCCAGGATGATAGCCAGGATTATGGAGGGTCAAGGCACCTGTGGGAACCCCCAGGGCCACAGAGGAAAGGAAGTGGCTTGTGAAAGCATTTGTACTGCCTTCCCTTGCCCCACCTCCTGAAAACCTACTTACTTTGAAACAAACAAATCCTTCAGTTTTGCGCTAAAACCTCCAAGTCAAAGAGAATCATGGAAGCAGAGCAGGGCCAAACCTTAATGGTCAATAAGTCCACCCTCTCCCCTGATGCAGGGGTAGCTTTCAGGCTACTGGGTCACTCAGCCATTTTTGGGATTCCCCAGTGACCAGCTGGGACACTCCTCACGTAGAAAGGAAATACACCCCACGACTGGATAACTCTGATTGTTGGAAAATTCTCCCTTGTAGTTGGCCAAAACCTGTTTCCCTAAAATGGACGATGGCATCACTGACTGAATGGACATGAGTTTAAGCAAATTTCGGGAGATTCTGAAGGACAAGGAAGCCTGGCATGCTGCAGTCTATGGGGTCACAAAGAATTGGACACGACTGAGTGACTGAACAACAACTGAACAAAAATGAAAGCAATGTGAGAGCAGAGAACTTTCCTCATCAGTGCCTTGACAGCAGGCACCAGAAAAAAATAACTTGGAAATGAATTAATCAATTAATGGACAGTGTGCACAGTGGCTCTTTTTCTATCCTCAGGAGCAATGAAAAGCATCTACTATATCCTCTAAGACGCAGCATTTCAAGCACTTGAAAATAGTGTCATGTCTGCCTGTCTTCCCCTGTCCAGTCTAAAATCCTCCACTTCCCATAACTGTGCCTCACACTACAGTTTATGAAACATGGCCAGTTACTGTCACTCACCTCCCTGTATTCCTTCACAACTCATTCATTTATTTATTCATCTGTTTCCAAAAGGAATTTGTCACGTTACTTTTAAAAAGAGGCAAATACAACAAAATTAATAAAATGGTTATGCAAAAACAGGGTCTAGAGAGATCTAACATGCCAAACAAAAAGTTTGCTCATTTTTTATGACTGATTTTAAAACTTGACGCTAATATTCCTGGTGCAAAAGCAAAGAGAGAAACACTCTGAGTCTCACAACTCTGTATTACGAGGCTGAAACAGGCCAGTTCCTTGGGAGAGAAAAGGTGACTCCCTGTGTAAAGGACAGAGGTCTTGTGTAAGGCATTGGAAACCAGGGACACTGAGCCATGCAATGGATAATCAGTGTTCCTCCTCAAAATTCACAGCAAATGCTGAGCAAAATTACAGTAATTTTTTTTTGTAGTAATTTCTGATGAAAGCTTGAAGGTAGATCAAGACACAATTCTTGATTATAAAAAGGGTTAAGTTGATTTGGTACAAGTACACAAATATCTTCTTCAGTATTTTAAGCTTATTCCAAGATATAACTTAGAATAGTTGGATAACTTGTAAGTCCTATTTTAAATTGTGCTAAGTTGCTTCAGTCATGTCCGACTCTTTGTAACCCTATGGACTGTAGCCCGCCAGGCTCCTCTGTCCATGGGGCTCTCTCGGCAAGGATACAGGAGTGGGTTACTATGCCTTCCTCTAAGGGATCTTTCCAACTCAGGGGTTGAACCATGTCTCTTGCATCTCCTGCATTAACAGGCAGGTTCTTTACCCCTAGCACCACCTGGGAAGCCCATTTTAAATTGTTGACCCTTAACCAAACTTCTCATCCTCGGGGATTCTGAGTACCGGAGAGAAAAAAGCTTCAGATCATACTCTTGTGTGAGTATAGAATACTCATCCTATATTCTTGAATTAGGGGCTTCATACATTCTAGAGACCAAATAAACAAAAGGTAAAGTTCATTATTTTGTTATAAAAATGAGGGTCCTTACTAATGATGTCACAACCCTGCTGGGAAACAGAAACAGGCCAGAGGTATCTGCTCACAGAGCCAAGGTTTCCTGCAGGATGTAGCTGGGGAGGGCAGACTCACTGTCGTTTACTTTTATAACAATCCTGCTAGGTAAAAATAGAGTTTCTGTTTTACAGATTCAGAAAGTGAAGATGAGGCTGAGAGGAGTTTGCCAAAGGTCACAGAGCTAGAAGTAGCCAGATCTAAATGTCCGGAAGGATCTAAATGTCAAGCTGTCTGGCTCCAAATTTTGTATTTTCCCCACTGTTTCATCTGGCCTCCCTGGGCCACAGTAGGACAAGTAAATACAATACCTATAATGTTGATATAATGACACAATTGGGGCTTCTCAGGTGGCTCAGTGATAAAGAATCTGCCTGCAATACAGGAGATGTGGGTTTGATCTCTGGGTTGGGAAGTTCCTCTGGAGGAGGAAATGGCAACCCACTCCAGTATTCTTGCCTGGAGAATCCCATGGATGGAGGAGCCAGGCGGTCTACAGTCCATGGGGTCTCAAAGAGTCAGACATGGCTTAGTGACTGAACAACAATGACATAATCATGAAGCTTTAGGAGTTCACCAGGCTGCCCTGGTGAACATCGGGTCTAGGCATGATGTGCTCGTAAGGATTTTAAGACCAGGAAAAATATCTTGATTTGCAGCACTGTGCATTTCTAAAGGTGTAAGGTCCCCCCTCCATGGCCCAGTCATGGGCTCTAGCATGCCTCTGGGTCTGCAGGGCTTATTTCCAGGCAGCAGAGTCCATGGAAGTCTACCTGCCCCTGGATTGCTTCTTAGCAAACAAGGAAGGTCCACAGTTTCCTGACCTTGTGTTGCCACCACACCACCAACTTATCTTTCACTTTAATGGCATAACATGACCTGTTTCTGGAAAGTAAAAGGGAAGGAAGAGAATGAACCAGTCAACTGAATCAAGACCATAAAAAATGCTATCCTGAAAAACCAGAACATCCTTGAAATGCCCCAAAAGTCTCTCTATCTTCAACACATATATCTGCCCACATCTACTTGAGTTTGAACCTGATATTACATTATGATTGTTCAAAGTTGGAACCAAAATCAAATTGCTTACTTTTCTGTTATGCCTATATATTGCAGATACTGGTATATTTCTTAAAATAAATAACTAACTTTATTCAAGAAATAGGAGCTGAATAAATGCTTCTTTGGCTTAGCAAATTCATCTACTAATCTAATACAAAAGGTACTTTTATTTTAATACTGAGTATGAAAGTTATTTTTATGCTTTTTAAATATTAAAAAAAAAACCCTTCTGGTTAAACCTGGTGGGTTCAATACATGCACTTAGGACTGTTCTTTCCTAAAACCCTAATAAAATGACAATAGAGAGTACTTAAGAGGGTAGAAACTTACAAGACTGAAGAAAATGAGAAAGGAAGCAACTGCAATATAATTTTGTAAGCTAGAACCCAGATAGATGAGTAGTAATAAGCCAGCAGACCCAAGAAAGATGAGTCCCAAGCCAGTGCAAACAACCCAGTTTACACCTTGAAACCCTTAAAAGGTTCAAAAATTGACAGCATCACTGGAAGTAAATGTGATTGAACTAAGCCAAAGGGATTGATTTTTAAACTCTGTTTAAGAAGTAGCTAGAGATAAGAAGTTGTGGTACATATACACGATGGAATATTACTCAGCCATAAAAAGGAACACATTTGACTCAGTTCTAATAAGGTGGATGAACCCAGAGTCTATCATACAGAGTGAAGTAAGTCAGAAAGAGAAAGACAAATATCATATATTAATGCATATATATGGAATCTAGGAAGATGGTACTGATGAACCTATTTGCAGGGCAGCAATGAGACACAGACATAGAAAACAGACTTGTGGACTCAGAGTGGGAAGGAGAGAATGGGGCGAATTGAGAGAGTACCATTGAAACATATGCCTTACCATATGCAAAATTAGACAGCCAGGGGGAATTTACTGTATGAGGCACGGAGCTCAAATCAGGCTCTCTGTGATAACCTAGAAGGGTGGTATGGTGTGGGAGGAAGGTTTAAGAGGGAGAGCACATATACATACTTATGGCAGATTCATGTTGATATATGGCAGAAACCAATACAATACTATAAGGCAATTCTCCTCCAATTAAAAATAAATAAATAAATACATTTAAATAAAATTTAAGAATAAAAAGGAAAAAAATAGAAGTAGTTAGAACTCCAGATCCCTTTCTCTGCTCTGGGTGGTTGCATCTTCCCACCCTGGCAGAGTCTAAAGGTTTATTCTCTGAGATGATAAAACCCAGGGTCTCTAGATTGTAACCCACGAAGCACAGTTATATGTAGGGAAGTAATTAAAGAGGAATTAACTCAAAGTTTACATACCGAATTTGAGATCTCTCGTCTTCTTCCTCTTGGGTCCCAGAAAACTAGTACCCACCAGGTTAGAAGAAGAGTCTTTTCTAAAGGAGTTGGAACAACTCCAAAGAAAAGAACTAAAGAAAAAAAATTTAATGTTTCCTTTAGGTCATTGCACAGGTAAGACCAGACTCAGTCACCTTTCATGCCCCTCCATTCACCTATTTTGTGCCTCCTTCATAAACATGATCAGTCAGCCAAGGAGCACCAAATATTTGAAGAAAGCATCTAAGACAAAAGAGAGAAAGGAGACCATCTTGAGGAAAGAGAGACTATAGAGGAAATAAAACTAAAAGAGAACAAAGTAAAACCCACTTTCAATAATATTCTCAGAAAGATGAATGAAAATACTATATCCATAAAGCAAGAATGGAATGCCATTTAAAAAAGGAAAATTTGGAGAACAACAATAACAACAAAAAGAAGCTCTTGGAAATTAAAAATATGATAGCAAAAATGAAAATCTTAATAAAATGGTTAATAGATAAAATTGAAGAAATCTTCCAGAAAATATGGGAAAATGAAAAAAAGTGTTTGGCAGATAGAAAAGCAAAGATAATTTTTTTTAACCAGACCAGAAGACCTAATAATAGGAGCTCCAGGAAAAATAAACAAGGGAAATGGAAGGGAAGAAAATTTTCAAAGAAATAAAGTTTCCTAGAATAGGCTAACATGAGATTGTAGATAGAAGGGCCCATGATGTGCAAGAACAATGGACAACAATAGATCCACACCAAAACACATCTCTGAAATTTCACATTAGGGATAAAAGACTCCTTAAGAGAAAGGCAGAGACAGAGATTAGAAATGTATATAAATGATCAAGATTCAGATTTTCAGCATAAACACTAGACGCTAAAAAGTCACTAGAGCAATACCTTCACGATTCTGAGGGAAATTGACTTGCAATCTAGAACTCTATTATTTAGTAGCATGACTCTTTCGTGACCTCGTGGACTGTAGCCCACCAGGCTCCTCTGTCAATGGGATTTCTCAGGCAAGAATCCTAGAGTGGGTTGCCATTTCCTTCTTCTGGGTATCTTCCTCACTTAAGGATCGAACCCAGGTCTCCTGAATTGGCAGGTGGTTTCTTTACCACTGAGCCACTTGGTCTCTTCTAGCCAAAAATGATTAAGTGTCAAGAAAGAATACAGATAGTTCAGATCCAAAGTGTCAAAATTTACCCCTCTTGTATACTTAGAGGAAAAGTAACCACAGTTAAATGGATCAACTGCAAATACCCTTTATATGTCATAGCAATACCTTTATATAGCCTTTACATTATCATAATAATCGAATCAAAATTGTTGGAGCAATGGGAAGGCAAGAAATAAGCTTACCTGTGGTGTAGGAATGGGGTGGGTGGTGGTGAAAGAAAATTAAATCCTTATGTTCCTCAGTGGTTAAGCAATTGGTCAGTGATTCTCAAACTTGTCAGTTTCAGGAAAACTTCACAATCGTAAAATTATTGAGGATTGTATAAAGATCCTTCTTAAGAAGAGCTTTATTGTATAATATTTCTGTTTTTCAACTTGTTTAGTTTTCCATGTATTTATCATTAATTCAACCCCAAGCTATCCTCTGTATTCTATAAATCTGTCCTTAAATCAAATGTATTAGCTAAAATGATTATTACATATTCCTCAAGAATTCTTTTCCAAATTCATGACCTGCACAGTCTGAACAGGTTACTCTCTCTTAAATCTATCAATATTCACTATTTTAGAAATTAAACTAAAACTTTAAATATATATATATTAAATAAAAATAAGGTCATTATATGTTGTCATAAATAATATATTTTATGAAATACATTTATTTCCCCAAGTTAAAAAATGTAATGAGAATATTGATATTGTTTTACATTTTCATAAACCTAATACCTGGTTTATGTTGTTTTGGTTATGTGGATTATGTGTGGGTATCTTGTTTCAGTTAACCACAGGAAAAAAATCCTACCTCATACAGATATATGGTTAGTAAATGGAGGACTATTTTAATAAACTTTTCAGATAATTTTGGACATTCTTCTTTGATACTACACTAAAAATTGACAAATGGTTTCTTAAAGGTTCACTGAAATGAGCAATCTGAATTCACATTAATAAATATTCAGTACTCTATTGTACTAATATCCATTAGGCTATCTTGCACTTTGAATGGATACTATGTTACAAGATTTTATAACATAATGCATTGGTCATTTGGAAACTATTAGTTTACTGAATTATATATATCTTCCAGATGTTGACACATTACATTACCCAATATTTTAAAAGTCACCTTTGTTAATATCCCCACTAATCTTATCAGAAAAGTCTTTAAGTGTTGAGAAACTTTGCCATGGTGGCAAAATCAAGTTTTCCAAAAGTTGAGACTTCAACTGAAAGCTCAAATTTTACCATTGGTAAATCAATCCCATCAGCTGTTTTCCCCTTAAATAGCAAGCTTTTGCATTCATGTTTGAGAAAATGTCTGCCAAATACTCAAGTTATTCTTTCAACTATCTAAAAATATATTCCACCAGAGTGGCAGGGAGGAGAAGGCCAGTAGCTTGCAACTCAGACAACCCCATAAGTGCTTTTCCCTGAGACAACCATTGAACATCTCTGAAATACCTCACATTTCAACACACATTTCTAGGTTTAAGAACATTCATCATTTTTATTGCTTCATCACGGACATTCTTGAGTGAAAATGCAGTTTTTTAAAAAACTCCACATGCATGATGATTAAGAATACAGTGACTAGAGGTACAGTTTGGCACCACTGTCTTGATTCACGTGGACACGCCAGCAGTTTCACCCATCACTGCCTTTGCACCATCAGAGCAAATGTCCACACAGTAAACAAAGGCAAAGGATGTCTGAACAATACATAAGAGTAGTTTTGAACTCACAGACCCAACAAAAGGATCCTGGGACTCAAATGGTCCACAGAGGACATGTTGAGAGTTGCTGTAATAGGTCATCTAAAATTAACTCAATCAAGCTAATAGGAACAAAGAAATGATATGCTATGGAAAGAAATATTAAGAGCCAGAAGCAGGAAATGCCCACTACATGGACAGGTTTTTCATATCAAGCTTGTCAAATGATTTAACTCTTTCACTTACGAGCATGTATAGCTTTGATTTAAAAACCTAGTATAGGGACTTCCCTGGTGGTCCAGTGGTTGAGACACCAGGCTTCCACTGCAGAGGGCATGGGTTGGGAAACCAAGATCCTGTAAACATCGTAAGTAATTTAAGCATTCTTCCAAAACACAATGTACTGCTTCAGATACTTAGGTAATTCAAATATCACTTCAACAGATAAACATGGTTTTGTACAAGGAGCTTGAAATATTTCATTTTTAATGTTGACGTAATATAAGCTACAGTTCTTTGTCAGTCAATTCAAGTAGTGAAGGGAGATAAATTATACCTTATTACAGTTCTGCCAGGAGAGTTGTGTGCTTGTGTGGACGCGTGAGTGTGCATACATGAAGATGAGCTTTTTAAGAGAGGACAGTATGAACTCTTGAATTATTAAGCACTAGATGTAACTGAAATCCTCCCCCATCTGAGAGGGAATGACATCGCTTCAAATAAGCTTCCTTGCTGACTGGAAGTCTCACTCAGGAGGGTCCAAAGCTCACTGTTCCAAGTCACCTTACAGAGACACACTTACAGAGACAGGAGCACACTTCACACCCCACAGTAGCTTTTCTGCAGGCAGGTCCAAGATTCAGAATCAACCCACTGACTGGCTATCTGCCCTCCTAGAATAAACACAGACTAAGAGCAGCATTCTTAACAGAAATATAATTCTGGACAGATGGACCTGAAAGGCTAGATGTCTAACAGTGACAAAAGGTACTTGTGAGGAGGGCTGGTATGCCTGTCCCCATGAAGAACAGCCCAGGAGCCATCTTCCCCTAATGACTCAGACTTGCTCCTCCCCAGGGAAGGCGGGAGACAGATGTGAAAGGGATGAGGGACCCACTCAGTCATGCTCCTGTTGATGGTGAAAATACATGGGACCAGATTAATTAACACAGTCATTATCTTGGCAGTTTCCAAACATGGCGATAAATGCTAACAGCATCATATGTGCAAGGCAAGAGAAAAAAAAAAGCAAATCTGGGCAAATCAGGACTGTGACATTTATGTGACTAGGCATTTAAAGGAGCCATTTTTTCTTCAGTAAATAAAAGTACATGATTCTAATAGTCACTTTAGTATTATTTTTCAAGGAAAAACATTTTCAATGTGAGCTATTTTTCTACTTCTTCCAATAGTATCGATTCAGAAAGTTATCAGGGCTTTCCTGGTGGCTCACTATAAAGAATTCCCCTGCAATACAGGAAACACAGGAAACTTGGGTTCAATCCCTGGTTCAGGAAGAGCCCCTGGAGTAGGAAATGGCAACCCACTCCAGTATCCTTGCCTGGGAAATCCCATGGACCGAGGAGCCTGGCGGGGTACAATCCATAGGTGGCGAAGACCTGGACGGACTGAACACATGTGCACACACACAGAAAGTTACCATGTAGATCTTCTCAGAAAGTGTTTTTTCAATACTTTGATAAACAAACTAAAATGTTCATATCATGGGCCTTTGTCCTGCAAGATTAAACATCTCACTCTCAAGAGTTTCCACGTCACATCTTTCTCATACAGACGAGCCATGAAAGACTCACCAGGAAGACAGGAAACAGCTCTGCTGCTCAGTGTCTGAAGTGGGAGGCATGGAACCAGAGGATCTTTAAACTCAAGGATCCAAAAACCTATTTGAGCCTCAAAAATATAAATACATATTAGACCAAAGTTGGTAACAGGAGCCCAGGACTCAGCATCTCCTGGGTGAATGACCAGAGGCTGGGTGAAATGGATGAGGGGGGAAAGTGAGACTTGCACTTGGTCTCAGGTGCTTTCCGCTCCTACCCCACCTGCCCAGGGCCACAGCAACACCCAGTTACACTCCGGGGAGCTGTCAGGGCAGCCCCGCCTGCTACTAATATATGCACACAAGGGAAGCAGAGAGATATTTTTAAAAGTCGAATCAAGAGCTAGTCAGGATAATATACCTCTACTTCCTCCAATAATACAACATTTACTCTTTATTTCTGGATTACTGTTCAGTTAAATAAACAGCTCATCTAATTCATAGCTATGTAAGTAACCAATATGAAGATGCATTTTTCCAGATACCCGGATGGACTCCTGTCTGGCTCCCCCTGCTCTCCCACGGCATGGCGTCTGTGCTTCTGCCCTGGCACTGACCCCAGTCTGACCTACGTCAGACTATGCCTCACTGGGAAGTACAGGGAGCTACACCTCACTCATCTGTACTTTTCAGCCCCTGACACCTGGCATGTTGTGAGTGTCTCAAAACACTGAATGAAAGGAAATACTGACTTAAATCTATTCGACAGAACTGTCTTTCTCCTCCTAGGATCAGGGAGTGACAAGATGATTAGTGATCTCTGTCATAGGTTAAGCTGATGAAGTTACTCATCACTTATCTTATCAATGGATGGTGTTAAAAAGGAGGTTGTTTAAAGGAGGAAACAATGCCAACACCAGTTGCAAATCTAGTTAGTGGGATCCTTGTGACCCTTGTAGTGTTTATGGACACTGAGATCAGGGTCAGTGATGGGGGTGGTGGGCAAGATTCTTCTGCATTGTGGGTGGTCAGGGTCTAGTATCCTCATAGTTGCAACCCCAGCTGGGCGTCAAGAGCCCCCCTGAGCCCACCACCTGTTGTCAGGGTCATAGAGCCTGCCTATCATCAGGGACACAGGAGTCATTCAGTGCCAATGTAAGAACACAACTGCCTGCCCCCTGCAACACACACACACACACACACACGCAGGTCAAGGAGACCCACTTAGAACAGCCCATCACACCTCACCGACCTTCTACACCAAGTAACACTGCTAACAGGCACAGCCGTAATTTAGCTGTCTAAAATACTGTGCTTTGTACCCCCAGGAACTAGTATGGTAAGATGTCCGCCTCAAAAACTGTTTCCTGGGGGGCCTCTATGGTAGATCAGTGGTAGAGAATCTGCCTACCAGTGCAGAAGACACGGGTTCGATCCCTGATCTGGGAAGATCCCACATGCCTTGGAGCAAGTAAGCCCATGAGCCACAACTATCGAGCCTGGGCACCACAGCTACTGAGTCCACATGTTACAACGACTGAAGCTGGCGTGCCCCAGAGCCTGTGCCCCACAAAAAGAGAAGCCGCCACGATGACAAGCCTGAATACCGCAATAGAGAACAGCCCCTGTTCATTGCAACCAGAGAATAGCCCACACAACAGTGAGGACCCAGCACACCCCAAAATAAAAATAGAAATAAATAAATATTATTTCTAAAAATGTTTGCCGAACGGATGAATAAATGTATGTGATTATAACATAGTGACGCTGCTTTTCATGTCTATGTACTGAAAAGACAGAATGGTACCGTGGAGAAGACATGGAACCAGAGCCAGAAGACTTGGGCTTTGCAAGAATTAGTTCCTCCTGCTCCTCATCCACCCAGGAAAATACATACCTTATAAAACATTTAATGAATAGGCACTATAATTAATACATTTATACCCATTAACCTCAAATGCTGCCTTATGCCATTTACCACTGAGCCTATTATATAGTTAGAAGTTAGCAACTACTCTCCAGAGGTTGAAATGTTTGTGATTTTTAAATTTGTGACTTCCTTTTTAATTACTGTATTTTAGTTTCCATTACCTTTTCTGACAAATATTTTCTGTGAATTGCTAACAAGTGATATAGAATTGACCAATTTTCATTGCAAGTCCTTTTATTTCCTTTGCCCACCATTCTCAGAGATGCAAATAAACCATAATAAAATGAGATTATGGGGTAGAATGAGGGGAAACATATGAATAACTTATAACCTATATAATTAAGTCTTAGAACTCTCAAGAGGATGATTGTGTGATTTAAAATAAAAATGGAAGAAGGAAAAAGAGAGAAGGGACACGTGGGCAAGGTAAGGAGAATGAAGACTGGGGATTAGTAACTAAATAAGGAGAATCATCAGAATAGAACTTGCTTAATATTAAAGTCAGAAAAAAACCCCAGAATTCCCTCAAGTTTATTATTAATATAAAACTTGTTACTATGAACTTATAGAAATGCAATTTACCAAACTTATTTCAACAAATAACTACACACTGAATACAATACTTGTTGACTAAATTTTTCAGCATTCAGAAATGTGGGCTTCCTCCATACAGGTGGTGTCTATTCACATTAATTTGTACCTCAGTTTCCTCATCTTTAAAATGGGCGCAATGATCTCCTTACTTCAGAGGACTGTTGCAAAGCTTGTGTGAAAACCCACAAAGCAGCAAGCACAGTACCTGGCATGTGGTGAGAACTCAGCACGTGTTAGCTGTAATAATTATTCTCACTACTATGAGACTCTAGATCATTGATATGCACACACAGCTGTCAAGCTGAGAGACAATGAACTTGGTAACTTTGGAGAGAAATCATACTAGAAATGGCTGAGCATCCCAGTAGGAGAATACAAAATGTTAAAAGCTCAGCTGTCTGTTCATAGGCTGACAAAGCTGAGAGCAGAATGGGGGCAGGGGGAGCTCCAGTTTCCTCTTTGCAAATAGAGAAACTGCCCACAGTCATGAAGTAGTGGGAAGACTTCCCGGGTGATCAAGTGGTTAAAACTCCTCACTACTAATAGCAGGGGAAAGTGAAAATGTTAATCGATCAGCTGTGCCCGACTCTTCGCGACCCCATGATCCCGTGGACTGTAACCCACCAGGCTCCTCTGTCCATAGAATTCTCCAGGCAAGAATACTGGAGTGGGTTGCCATTCCCTTCTCCAGGGGATTTTCCAGACTCAGGGATCAAGCCTGGGTCTCCTACATTGCAGGCAGATTCTTTACCATCTGAGCCATCAGGGAAGTCCAACTGCAGGGAGCTCAGGTTCAATTCCTGGCTGGGGAACTAAGATCCCACAGGCTATGTGTCACAGCCAAAAGATTTTTTTTTAATGAAGTAAGTGGTAGAAGTGGGGATGGAATTAAGATTTGTGTTTCTTTGCACTCTATGATCTCCACCGTTCCCAAAGGAAAAGCCATTTTGATGGCTGAAACACTTGGCCCATTTTAGCCATCCAGCCACACGCTCAACAACACACCAGTGTATCTCTTCCTCAATAATAAATGGATCTGGAGCCCTTTTTCTAAAATAGTAAAGCTTCCAAACTACCCTTGTTAGAGGCCAAAGCCTCCTGCTCCTCATTTTTTCCACAAAGCACCAGCTACCCTCATCTTTTCTACTCATTATGTGTGAACAAGAATTTTCATTCCTCTGCTCTCTGTCCCTCTCTTACCTCCTAAGGGCTCAACAGCATGGTTACTGCTGCTAAATGGCCAGTTTCATAAACTGTGACTCAGCACTGGATTTTGAAGTGTCTGGAGGGAATGAGCCACCTAATGAACAGCAGCGATTAATCCCTCAAAGCACCTACACCACTGAAGCATTCTATCAAAAAAGCTATTTAGATGGAAAATATAATCTGTCCTTAGAGGAAAACAAAACAACTGTTGTCGTCAACAAAAACTCCAATACACAATCTTAGCTGAAATGGGTTCTGATGCATCCTGAAGCTACAGAGTGAGCCCTGGGAAATAGCCATGTTCAAGATAATTGCCATGCTGTGACAGCTGGAAACTGACCTCAGATACAGGACTGCCTCAGACTTCTGAATTCACCAATTCCACCACTTTTTTCCAGTCTTATGTGTGTTGTTCCAGGTATGTCTGTGTGTGTGTGTGTGAGTGTGTGTGTGTGTGTGTTTTAGTTGCTCACTCATGTCCAACCCTTTGCAACCCCATGGACTGCAACCTGACAGGCTCTTCTGTCCATGGAATTCTCCAGGCAAGAACACTGGAGTGGGCAGCCATGCCCTTCTCCAGGGGATCTTCCCAACCCAGGGACTGAACCTGGGTCACCTATGTTACAGGCAGATTCTTTACCATTTGAGCCAACAGAGAAGCCCCCAGGTATATCTACCTCGCCTTTAAGCGTGTTGTCAGGCTGCAGGAAGGCAGCAAGTCATTCTCTAGTAGTGAGTGCAGGTCGATTTTATAGAATCTCTCAGTATGGGATCTCATTTTGCAAGAGAGTGTGTGTGTGTGTGTGTGTAAAATTTCATTAATCTAGTGCTTAGAATTAAAGACAAATTCAGAATAAGTGAACCTAATCCTTAAAACAATCTTAGGAAAGATATAAAAGCAAATATTGATACTTTGTGTGGCAAAATGTCACTCAGCTCATAAGCAGGTGAGTCAGACTTTACAGGCAGACCTGGATGCCCCATCCACTACCCCAAACCGAGTTCCATCTTCACTGGAGATCTCAGCCAACAGAGTCCTTTCTAAAGCATACGTGTTAGGGGACTTTCCTGATGGTCCAGTGGTTAAGAATCTGCCGGCCAATGCAGGGGACACAGGTTTGATACCTAGTCTGGGAAGATCCCACATGCCACAAAGCAATTAAATCTATGTGCCACAGCTACTAAGCCCGTGCCCTAGAGCGCACCAGCTACAACTACTGAGGCCACGTGCCTAGGGCATGTGATCCGAAAACAAGAGAAGCCGCTGCAATGACAAACCCGAGCACTGCAATGAAGAGTAGCCTCCTTTCACCACAACTAGAGAAAGCCCACACAAAGCACTAAGACCCAGCACAGCCAAAAATAAATGAATAAGCAATAAAAAAAGTAAGAAAGCATATGTATTAGGACAGAGAATTTAAACATCTACTTACTCTGTTCAATAAAGACCACACTATTAACAAGGAAAGGGCCCTGCTGCCATTTATTAATCTTAGGAAATCAGTATAATTCATGATGAGAGTCCCAGTATTAGGCCTGTTCAGTCTGTCTCTCAGAGGAGCTAAAACATGTCTCACTAGATGGCAGCATTGCCTCCACAGCCTTTTCTGTTGATTTTTGGCCCAGCTTTGTCTCAAGCTTTGTCCCCGCTGGTCTCCCCACCTCCCAGTGAGAAGATGTGATGTAGGGCATTCGTTTTTACACAAATCACAGAGGAATACAATTTGAATGTGGACTTGCAAGTCCAAGTGACCCAGAACTGCCCACAAAGATATGTTAACAGAGTGTGCTGCTGTGGGTGGCCCTCCCCAAGATGGGGAATGTTGGACCAATCTGAGGAGCTGGTCCCTTCCCCTGAGGGACAGAGGGCATGGAAAAGGCCAGTACACAGGAAGCTCTTTGAATCTCAGCTCTGGCATGTTCAAGCTGCTGTGTGACCTTGGGTGAGTCACTTGATATTTCTGGGCCTTGGTGTATCATCTGTAACTCACAAGGGCAGCCTTCCCATCTTGCTTCCACTGGGGTCTCTAGGGACTGTTTGCTTTAACAAAAAGGCAGCCTGTCAAGAACAGGCTAATGGGTTCAATCTTTCCACTGATACAGATCCTCACAGCCTGAGCCACAGGGAACCAAGGGAAACCAGGCTTGCTAAAGTGATTTAGCAAGTTAGACTGGCTCAGATGTGTCATGGAATTAGAAAACTCCTGGTCATAGCCTTGAGTATAAGACAGGTCTGCTGCTATGCTTGCTTTTCACGTGGTACCTTTTTTCTCCCCAGAATCTCAGTCCTTCCAGGGCACTCAGATAAGCTACTGAAAGAGTATGTTAACTCTTTGTGGCCACTGACGCAGCAGCAGTGCACTAAGTGATCTTCAGAGTCCTAAAAATGGTGACTAATAAGCTTCCCAAACACCTAAATTACTCCCTGGGAGTGACTTAGGCATATGAAATGTATGACTCATTAACTAATGTTCATGAATACCTCTATAAGATAGAGGCATGCTAATTTGTCACACTAAAGACTGTTAGCATAGTAAAATCTCAATTTAAAATTAATTAGGTGTGTGCCTGGGGTGGGGTAGGCAAGGAGCAGACCTGAAATCTCCAAGTTATTGAAGATTCCAAATTATGTAATAATATAACTTTCAAAAGAAAGTTATATTTGACAAATAAAGATACAAGCAGATAATACAAAAGTGAGAATATTACATTTTATTAGATGCATAAACTAAGGAAAGCAAGAACGAGCGACCTGAGGACTATTTCAGAACACTCGTGCAACAGGAGTCATGAGTCACGACTGAATAACCTCATGTTTCAAATTAACTTCAGAAGAATGAGATTTTTCTCTTTCAGATTATTTCAAATGCCACCACTCTACTATTCTGTAGAATTTTAAATTATTCATGTTTATACACTGTCACCCCTCCTCCTTTTTTAAAAAAGGTCTTAAAAAATGGAGAAAGATGGGTCTATGAGCCTTCCAATATTTTATCAATTTACTCACTAATGGTGGGATGAGATCGACCTGTTTAGAATGTGACCTTCTCTTGTAAGATGTGGTGCACATACGGAAAGCTGGTTTCTGGTCATACGTGGAGGTGGCGGACATTGTCTGAGCTGGGTGACATTTATTTCATGAGCTTGATATCATTTTACAGTTTGGGTCTTGTTTTTTCATTCACTACTGGCTTTTCCATGGGAAAAGAGGACCCTGATTCCATGTAGTCTTGAGTCTGGGGAACCTGAGTTGACTGAGGGTAAGAAGGCCCTCAAATTTCCAGTCCCTTCACTGAGGTCTCACTCTGGGTCAGACATGATGAGTGTTTCACATACATCATTTTGTATAGTCACCACAACAGCGCTGCAACTGGCCACTTTGCAGAGGAAAAAATACAGACATGTAACAGTAAGAAGCCTGCTCGAGGTCACACTGTAAGCAAGGAAGCTGGACTTTTATTTCCGGTGCATGAAAAGCAAATCTAGCGTGACCCAACATCTAGTCCCTCATTGTTTGCGACTTGGATAAAATCACTGATGAGTAGCAGTCTCAGACTCCCCCCTCCCCAGAATCTGTTTCCTTTGTCATTTTACAAAAGCAGCAGCCATTGTTCACTGTGGACCTGTGGATGGTGGGTGTTCCTGAGTTCCTTTCCTCAGCTCTACAAAGAAAGCCAGTCTTTTGCCCAAGTAAACCAGGGCTGGGAGGATGGCCCAAATGGGAGAGGAGATGAGATGCTCTCTAAAACAAAGATAACTGCGAAAAGGGGTCCCCATCCAGGGAATCCTCTCTCTGTTAGGACTTCACCTCCCTCGAGCAGCCATCCCCAGCTCTGCCCTCCACCCCGGCCTGGCCTGGAGGGAGCTGGACAAGAGGGTGGGCCACATTCCCACTGCTTCTCACCTCCCGCCCACCCAAAGGACCCAGGGGGGAGAATAAGAAACGCTTTTAAGTAGCACAGCACCTACACACTATTTTTAGCCTCTTTCTGGACCCTAGAACTATTGCTGAAGAAAAAAAAAAAACAAGAACCATTCCACCAACCTAACCCCAGCGATCAGCTTGGTCAGTAGGAAAGGAACGGAAGCTTCCTGCATTGGTCAATTAGGTAGGTCATCAGCATAAGCTGACAGACCCCAGGGAGCACTCCAGGAAGTACTGTTTACATGTATACCAATGGCTGTAAAGGCACATATAACAGTATGTGTGTATAAAAGCATATAACAGTATTATATGTGTAAATTCAGAAGAGGAGGTTGTTATTCTACAAAGAAACACACGTGAATATTTTTTCATTTTGTCTGACTTGAAGTATTCTCCAGCTGTACAAGGGTGTATGGATATGACCTTCTCCCCTGCTTTCTTTATTTTGCCCTTTGTATCTTTTCCCCTTCCCTTCAGTCTTCTCTATCCACAGGACAGAACAAGAATGTGCCACTGCTGACCAGCTGTGAACATCTGCACCTCCCCGTTTCTCAGAAGCGGGATCAGCGGGAACAAGCATGGGTTCCTCACCTCCTCAATGCTACCGTCATCTTCACCCGTCTGGCTGGCATCTATCTATCTGTAGTCAGAGGAACAGTGACCCCAAATTCATGTCCACCCTAAGCCTCAGCATGTGACCTTACCTGGACATAGCATCTTTGCAGATGTAATTAGTTAAGGGTTGAGATGACATCATACTGAATTAAAGCAGGTCCTAAATTCAACGACCAGTGTCCTTATAATAAGAGGAAAGTGACAGATGGAGGAGAAAGCCATGTGAAGACAGAGGGGGAGACTGGAGTGACACGGCAAGAAGCCAAAGAATGCTTGCTGGAAGAGACAAGGAAGGATTCTCCCACAGGCTCGTCAGAGGAAGCTCGGCCCTGCCAACACACCTTGATTGTGGACTTCAAGTCTCCAGACAGAACCATGAGCCAATGAATTTTTGTTATTTTAAGCCACTTAGTTTGTAGTCATTTTACTATGGCAGCCCTAGGAAACAGAATATACCATCATCTATCTGTCTGTCTGTCTTTCTATCTGCATTGTTCTCTTCCCTATACTTACTACACTGCTGCTGCTGTTAAGTCGCTTCAGTCATGTCCGACTCTGTGCAACCCCAGAGACGGCAGCCCACCAGGCTCCCCTGTCCCTGGGAATCTCCAGGCAAGAACACTGGAGTGGGTTGCCATTTCCATCTCCAATGCATGAAAGTGAAAGTGAAAGTGAAGACGCTCAGTCATGTCTGACTCTTAGCAACCCCATGGACCGCAGCCTACCAGGCTCCTCCATCCATGGGATTTTCCAGGCAAGAGTACTGGAGTGGGGTGCCATCGCCTTCTCTGCTTATTACACTGCTGCCAGATAAATGGTTCTTTAAAGCTGGGGTTCTTTGCCCTGGCAGTTCAAACCAAAGCCTGGGTCCCACCTGAGATATTCTGATTTCATTGGTCTAGACTATGGCTTAGGCACCGGTATTTTTCTTTAAAGCCCCCAAGTGATTCTAGTTGAGAACTCCTGCTGTCAACAAGGAAATCTTTCCATTTTCCAGCTCCAAAATCTCCGGTGGTTGTCTTCTGTCTACTGAATTAAAAGAAAAGGATAGCAACTAACAACTTCTGCTCTCCAGCTGGCAAGGTGCTTCCACATTCATGTGAACCCTCAAAACAGCAGATGACAAAGGACTGAATCCCGGGGCAGTTCTGCGAAACCCCTCCAATCAGGACAGCAGACACGACAGAGAAGATGGGCTTCCTGCTACAGAGATTCCTGCCAAGTCTCTCCTCACCCTCCCACTCCCCAGCTTGCAATGTTTTCTGCAGTTTCAACAGTATGAGATACTTACATAATGGTAATTACTAGCTGCTGATGGAGAGGGCTGTGGTGTGCTTGTTATTATGATGCTGTAACAATAGGGAAATCTGAGACAATTGAAAACCAACCGCGCAGTATGAGTAACCTCTCATTCTGTGGAGGCACCCAAATGAAATAATCTGACTTGCTAATGCACTGTCTGATCCACCGGGTAATGTAGTTTGTTGTGTGGGATGAAAAGCCCATGTTCTTGGCCATCCTGCAGGTTTCCACAGCAACTCCTTGGTCCGTATACCTCATTAACTTCTCCTACCAAGCTTCACAGCTACCCAGTGCTTACCAGGTGTATTAATTTCCTATTCCTGAAGCAAATTACTGAACATTTAGCAGCATAAAGCAGCACGCACATCCATTCTTTACTCCATCAAGTCCAGGTGTCAGACATCTAAAACGGGCTAGATGAGCTGCTTCTTTCTGCAGACTCTAGGGAGAATCTGATTCCTTGATTTTTCCAGCTTTTTAGAAGTTGCTTTCACTGCTTGGCTTGTGACCCCTTCCTCCATCTTCAAAGCCAGCGAAGTTGCACCTTCACTCTTCTGACCTCTGCTTCCATCCTTACATCTTCTCTTTCTGACTCTGTTCCTCTTGTCTCCCTTTTACAAGGACCCTTATGATTACACTGGAATCACTCAGATAATCCAGGATGATCTCCCCATCTTAAGATCCTTAACTTTATTGTATTTGCAGAACCTCTTTTATTTTGTAAGGTAGCATATCCATAGGTTTCAGGGATAAGGACATGAACATCTTTGAAGGTCCTCTTCTAGCCTCCTGGGCTTCCCTGATAACACTGGTGGTAAAGAACCTGTGAGGCAACGCAGGAGATATAAGAGACGAGGGTTCAATCCCTGGGCCGGGAAGATCCCCTGGAGGAGGGCATGGCAACCCATCCCAGTACTCTTTCCTGCAGTATCCCATGAACAGAGAAGCCTGGCAGGCTACGGTCCATAGGACTGCAAAGGGTCGGACATGACCAAAGTGACTTAGCACACACACACTAATTCAGCCTACCACCCAAGTAAATGACTGCTGCTGCTGCTAAGTCACTTCAGTCGTGTCCAACTCTGTGCGACCCCATAGATGGCAGTCCACCAGGCTCCCCCGTCCCTGGGAATCTCCAGGCAAGAACACTGGAGTGGGTTGCCATTTCCTTCTCCAATACATAAAAATGAAAAGTGAAAGTGAAGTCGCTCAGTCGTGTCTGACTCTTCGAGACCCCATGGACCGCAGCCTACCAGGCTCCTCCATCCACGGGATTTTCCAGGCAAGAGTACTGGAGTGGGGTGCCATTGCCTTCTCTGAAGTAAATGACTAGGTAAAAAATATTTTTGAAATTTATTGATGAAGTGTAAGTGTTCCCTTCAGCCCATGGCCCTGCCCATGCTTATAAGAAGTGCTGACTCTTTCAGAATTTCACCCTGAGCACCATATTCTTGAGAAATGCTCTGTCCGTGACAGAAGATACAAACTGATCCTGTTTCCTGTGCCCAGGTTTGTCAAAATGCATAAAGATAAATAACACTCTTTTGACCATCTATAAACAGGAGAAAACAAAAACTCATGATGTCGAATGATCTTGCTGATGTCATAATTTATCAAATTGCAACACTTGATGTTATTGGCCTGCCAGAACAGAGCTGCAGCAAAATGGCACTAGGGCTGGCCCAAGAAAGGCATTTTGTGTATTTCAGGAACAGGCGTCTGACTCTGCAGGGCTGCAAACAACAGGAATGGAAATCCTCCACTACTGACACACAGCAAACACCTGCCCTACTCCTTTGTGAAAAGTGGCTCAGTGAGGAAAGAACATGAGTACACCTCATCCCCCAAGGCAACAGCTCTACTCTCCATATGCTTCTGGGTTTCATGGATTCATCACAGTCAAAGCCTCTGAGCACTGGAACACGAGCGAGCCTCAGAGTCCACCCTCCTCTTCCAAGGGCACCTGGAAGTCCTCAATAAAAGGATCAGCACCAAGTCTTCCCAGAGCTTCTGACTTCAGAAGACCAAGGCCTGGATACTGCCAGGATCCCACAGTTGAGCAAGCTTGGAGCTGCTTTCAGGTTGGTGCTACTATTGCCTCGCTCTTGCCTGTATCTTCAATTACAAAGTCCAATAGTGCCTCTGCAAGAATACTGGAAAGGGTTGCCATTTCCTTCTCCAGGGGATCTTCCAGACCCAGGTATCGAACCTGGGTTTCCTGCATTGCTGGCAGATTCTTTACCATCTGAGACACCAGGGAAGCCCAGGCCTCTGCTTACTATATACAGGTAACTCCTAAAGATATGAGACAATCCCACATGACTTCAGCCAGAGTTTAGTCTGGAATTATTCCTAACATTGACTCTAATGGATGTTTTTTTGAGAAAGCAGGATAACTTTTATCAAACACATATCCTCAAATCAAGGAACGCACACTGAATTCATCATGGATTTATCACCTATGTATTAATTTAACATATTCCTGAATTTTCTCAACAACTTCAATTTATCAAAGTCCCATAAAATAAAACTCTTCAACCCTCTCAAATGTCCCTATTTTGAGTGTGACATCAAAAAACCACCTGGACTACTTTCATTGCACCCAAGGATTTACTGACTATCATTAAGATACTTCATGTTAAAGATTAGCTTGGAGCCGATTAACTGGTGGTTTCCACCCAAAACCTTGAGGTCTGGATAGGCCTTCTACCCTGGAATTTTTTCCTAAATTTAAGGCCAGTCAGGAGAAACAACTTCAGTGTATCCTTGAGACTGGAACTTTCCCTAATGAGTAGCCCTTTTTTTGTATATGTTAGCTGCTGTCAGAGACACAAGAATAAATAAATCTATGTTCTCAAGAAACAAAAGACATCAAACAGAATCAGGAAACTCTACCCAAAAGAAACTTCAAATCTCTCGGCCTTGGTTTCTAGACAGCTGATATTGGGATCCCTGTGTTACAGTTTATAAAACATGTTCATACTTTAAAAAAAAATTGTTCTCTTGCAAGGTAGGGATTTCATTCATAAGGAAAGAGACCAAAATATTAAGCTACTAAAACAAGATTCAACAGTTGGTGGAGCCATGCTCTTGAACTAGGCAGAACCATCTCTAAATCTCCCACCACGGTGCAAAAGGCAATTACTATCCTACAGAAGTGGATTCTAACACAAACATTCTGTGATTAGAGTATTATGCGTCAATTCTTTCCTGTATTTCCTGTATTAAATGTAAATTGGGGAAAAGCAGTTGCCATTCAAAAGAGGTATATAATTAATCTGTGGTGAACTACAAGAAATTAATCCAGACATGTTTTCTCAAAGCTAAAACTCATGTGATAAAATGAAAGTTCTAGAGCATTGCACTGACTGTGCTAAATGTCTGTAAGTTAATAAAAGAACATCTTTCTTTTAAACAGTCCACCTTATCAGCTTCTGTGAAATTGACTTGCTATGATATTTAATGAAAAAAATTATCTGCAGTTTGTTCGCCATTTTTTAATATAATCTCAATGCTTCCTAAATTACTATTTTTCTTACCTGTCTGGATAGATTCTTATTTATCTGCAGTGCTTATAGGTTCCCACTCTTTCTGGAGGTAATCGAGAAACATGAAGGATCTAGCAAAAGAGAATCAAGAAATCTTCCTACTGCAGCCTTTAAAGACTGCGTCCCTGGGGACTCATAGGATTAAACAATCCACCTGCAAATGGTCAGGAAGATCCCCTGGAGAAGGGAATGGCAACCCACTCCAGTATTCTGGCCTGGAGAATCCCATGGACAGAGGAGCTTGGCAGGCTACAGCCTATGGAGTTGGACACAACTGAGCAACTAACAGTTTCACTTTTTCACTTTCACACACACACAGTGCTGTGGGAAACAGGGAACTTGAGGGGCTTGAGGGACACTTCTCTCTCCCATACAGAGGTTTTACTCTGCTCACTGTTGCAAAGCCCATCCTCATTCTTGTCATCCCCCTGTACTTAAGTGGCAGAACAGCCTCCTCTTCTCCCTTGCTTCTACAGGCTCCAGGTTTGCTGGTGTGGAGCAGCGCAGTCGGCAGCAACAAAGTCCAGATAGATACTTCTCTGCCCAGAGAACGGCTTTGGCACTAAGCCAGAGGACCATCTGCTCTGTGGAGAGGGAAGTGGGAGTAAGGGTGAGCAGGAAAAGTGAGGTCAGCTTTCAGAGCAGTCAACCATCTCTGGCAAGCTGGCCAGACTGTGAACTGCAGAATATTTACTGCAGGGAGATGTCCATAAGAGGAGCCATGCAGTCTAGCCAGACCCAGAGCCCCCACCCCAGGGCATGAGGATAATATAGTCACAACACGGGGACATTGGTTCACCAGGCACCAAATCTCTTTATCCCAGAGAGATTTCCTCTGATCCCTTTAACTACTGCTCGGGGGAAATGCAGAAATTAGTCTGTTCTGAGTTGGAAAGAAGCAATTGAATGTATCCAGGATGATCTCAAGTTGGTAGCTGCGTGAATCACCTTTGTGCCTGCCTTTGGCCACATCAACACACTCTTGCCCCATGGGCTGGACTTCAAGCCCTTCTGCAGGCTCTCAGAGCACACTGGGCATCTGTCTATACTTGCAAGCACCTCCCTGGATTATAACACATAGTTCCCCTGCCTTCTCCACTAAGGACCACAGGACAGGAGCCCCAACCAACACACAGCATAGTGTCTGGCACTTGGGAGAGCTTATAGACACTTGTTATTGTACAGGAAATTCTTTTTCCTCTGAGGTGGAGCATGGGGAAGGAAGAGCAGAAAGAATTGTTGCATATTTTATTTTAAATGTACCAGTAATCCTCAATCTTCCTTTTAAACACCCTATTCAGTCCCCCACCCCCCACACAGACTTCCCCCACACTCTGGATTTTTTATATGAAAGCTCCAGTTCCAAGTTCTTCTGTCCTCACTCACCAGCACTGTGCAGCAGCTGAATCTTCTAACTAGCGCCTGATACATGTTACAAGTGCTCTGGGGCCCTGGAAGGTGAAATGTGAGTTGTCTGTGTAACATGAGTGAGTGTGTGGCTAGCACAACCCAGGATGTGTTGAAAATATGACCTGGGTAGAAGGATGTGCACCAGAGCATTTTATTTATAGTAGTAAAAACCTAAACTCAAACAATTGATGCTCGGTTATATAAATCAGGACATATTCATATATGGGTAGTATTTATATAATGGAATATTAGGCTACCATTAAAGATCCTGTTTTAGAAAAATATATAATGATGGGGAAATACCATGAAGTACATTAAGCAAAAAGCAAATCACAGAACTGAATATTATCACAATTTTAGAAACTGCATGCGTATAAAATCCTGGGAGGAAATATACCCAAAAGCTGTGAATTTCTATTTCTGGGTGTTGTTGCTTTTTAAAGTCTGTCTTGAATTTTTTCATGTTTTTAAAATTTTATTTTACAACAGACATGTATCACTTTTTATAATTTCTAAAACTATTTTTAAATTACAAACCAAAAAAAACCCAAGCATATTATTCAATAATGGAAAGAAGTTATTCTGTTCCTGCCCTAGATGGTTATAGTCAAGCATTACACTATGAAGTCCCACCCAGGGTGCCACTGGTTTCTCATTATATTTTTATCCACAACCCAGAAAATTCTATCCAAAAGTGAAGTGGCAGGCAGGCCCCCACAGGTCAAAATAGGAGGCCTTTTTTTTTTTGGTGTACCATGTCTTAAAAGAAACCATAGCTGGAAAAGATGTTGAGATAAGTGTTCTGGGGTAAGTTCAGAAAGTTGGAAGCAGCCAGGGCAGGGAAAGCCATTCTCCTGGGCAGGGAAGACCTGGTGCTACTCTGGCACCAGCTGTTCGGCCACAGGCAATTATTCCATTTCTTTAAGCATCCTGTTTCCCCATCTGTAAGGGGAAGATCCAACATCTGTCTTGCTGACCTCACAGGTGTATGGGGCCGGTTGGGGGGGGGTATTAAATAAAATGATGTGTGCTCTATATTTTGTCAACTATATAGCATCAGCAGGTAAATGAAAAGCTTAGCCGTCCAAGGTTACTAACTTCTCAAGGTAAAGATCCACGCTCCCCACTTTCTTTCAAGATATCAAGAGAAACAATCTCTACTCCCTTTTACACTCTAGAAAAGTCACCAGGAATTTTATCAGCTGCATGCAACTTATTTTATGTTTCCCTGCACCTCTATCCCATGAAAGAAAAACTACGCTATGCATTCACTCAACTTGTTTCTTTTTTCTCCTGGACACAGGGGTAGACTGGCTTTCTCAGCCTCCCCTGAGGGAAGATGGGACCAGGAGACTGAAATCTCACCCCCTCCAGGCTGGGCCCCCCACCTCTTCCTGGGAGATCCTCCACCCTCTCTCTCTTTCTCCAGTTCCTGGCTGGTTGTACAAGATCTCGTGGAAGACTCTGAGACCGCTGGAAAATGCTGACATGCTATCGATAGATGGAGGAGCCTAGGACCCTATGTCATAGTGGAAGACTACCCACCAAACACCCCATACAACCCCAACACAAGTGAGAAATAACCTGAGACCAACTGTTGCACCAGTTATCCACCTCGACTAGCACATTCAACACCAACACTCTCTGCTGCTTCCCGCCATGAGTGACGCAGCAGACGCAGAGAGCACATGGGGTAAACCCAACCCTCCTCCAGCAGAAAACTCACCCAAGAAAGATTAAGAAAACTTTTTTAGATTCCCTGGCAGACTTAAGACCTGCTCTGTTATTTCTATAGGGAAACTTGAGAGTGTGTGCTAATTTAAATAACAGAAAAGAGAAAATAAGAAAAGGGGAACACATGTTTGGTAACCTCATCCCCCAGTATTTAAAGTGAGATGCAAACAGAAAAGGGTTATGGTCAGTCAAGGTGGGAGAAATGAAGAAGAGAATCTCCCTCTCTTTTGAGAATGGTATAGTCTATGGAAACAGAGCGCCATCTTGGGTCACTGGTCCCTGGATTAAATAGAGACATTTTATCTCTATTTAGCATCATCCAGCAGGGCTAATGGAAACACTAGGCTCTGCACTGGGGAGTTCCCAGAGGGACAAAGTAGAGAAAGAAAGTGCTACCCACTTCTTTGCTTTGATTGTAGCCAACCCTGTCCTTTTTTACTCAGAGGCTACTTACCTGGTAGGGATACAGGGTGACCCCGTTGGTTCTCGACAGGGACCAGGTGCCATCCAGGTACTGGTGAGCCTGGATGGCCACTGAGCTGAGGATGTTCCCATTGCTGGGACTGGTGGCCATCTGGAGACTGACCTTGGCCTGGTGGGTTGGAGACCCACTCTTCTTCTCTGCCCCATTGCTGACCCCGAGGCTGTTGGGTTTGCTGCTATGCTTATTGGTGACAAAGGCTGTGTAGCTGGAGGGGGCATAGGAGGCAGGGACAAAAGCCCAATCCCTGGGCTGCTGGAGCCCCCCCACGTGCCGGGACCCCACCAGAGTGGGGACGTTGGAGAGGGGTGGGGGGGAGCCGGGGGAACCATCAAAGCGCTCGCTGCCAGCCGCCTGTTCCAGGGTCAGCACCATCTGAACGGCCTCCTGCTTCAGCTGGTTCAAGTGGGTGGCACAAATGTCACAGCGGTTGTCCCTGTCATTCCATGCCTTCCGGATGGTGTTGGGGACCTGGAGCTTGTCGTGAATCACAGCCGAGAAAGCAGGATCCTGGAGAACACATAAACAAACAAACAAAGAAAAAAACAGAGAGCCTATAAATCAAGGCTGGTAAGTGCAATTCAGATGTCTAGTTTATGAGTTAAGCCCTTCATATATCCAAGAAGTTGGATTGTTTGATTGACATCCAGCAGAAATGAGCAGCCAGATTGGCAGATGAGCCTCTGGTTGACAAACACATCTGACAAATGTAATATTTTATAATGGAGACATTAAGGAATTAAATAAATAAATAAACAAACAAACAAATATATATATATATATATATTTCTAAGCATCCTCCTTACCAGGCTAGTCAAGTAAGAACATTCCAGACTTTTCCCCTTGTGTCCACGGTAGCTATATAGGCATACCTGGTTGCTCTCAAGGTGTTCACAAATGGGTGAAGTAGACACGAATGGGTGTCCAGGCCTGGTGGGGGTGAGTGCAGCCACTCTGGACTGATGCTCTGTGCCCCAACCCATGAACTATGAAAACTTGGTAGCAGATGGAGGCACTACTTGTGACCCAGAACAGAGATTCTATTCCAAGAAAACCCTGGCCTCATTAGCATCGTTTGCTAAGTTCCACTGGAAGAAAAACCAACTAAACAGATTCTGGCCCAGAGATACAGCCTCTCCAGCAGTCCAACAAACCCCTCCAGAGCCCCCATGTTTACTGTTGGCCCCCAGCAGGCTGGCCATGCCCACACCCACGTAGCTGACATTCTGAACCATCAGAAGAAAAATATCTCCTTCATAAACAGTCCAAGATACTTTTCCCCAGAAACTTCATCTAAAACTATTAAAAACTCTTTTGCTCAGAAGCATATATGTAAAAGAAACCAGAAAATGAATTTAATGAAGATAATTTCTTTCATTTGTGTGTGTGCATGTATGCTAAGTCGCTTCAGTCATGTCCAACTCTTTGCAACCCTATGGACTATAGCCCACCAGGCTCCTCTGTCCATGAGATTCTCCAGGCAAGAAAACTGGAGTGGGTTGCCATACCTTCCTCCAAGGGATCTTCCAACCCAGGGATCAAACCCGAGTCTCTCTTACAGCTCCTACATTGGCAGGCAGGTTCATTACCACTAGCACCACTTGGGAAGCTCCTTTCTTCATTTACTTTGCTTTAATTTTGTGGGAAAGCAGGACTGCACAGAGAAACAAGCACCAGGTGTGTTAACCGGTTATCAAAATACTTGGATTCTAGTTCCAGTTCTGCTACTCATTAGCTGTGTGACCTTGGACAACTTACGGAGCCTCTCTGAACCTCTCATCTGTCACTCAAGGCCATGGCCTATCTTTACTGTAGGGTTCTTCCCGCTCCATGACTCTGTGTAGGGAAATGGGGATACCGTAGGTACACTGTAGGATACAATGTCTGCAGAAATGGACAGAGCTCCTGTGCTGTTTGGGGGCCTGGTTGAACTTTTGAGATTCCACAACTGCTGCAAGTAACTCATGAGGCTTATCTCAACGTGTATTTTCCTGAGGACATTAGAAGAAAATCTTCCCTTCTGAAATCTGTGGTATCTATCACGGAGTGGAAACCCCATCAGGGCTGAGCAGGATTTGATGAGCTGGGGGTGAGGGGGGCAGTGTGGAGCAGCCAGGGTGGGCAGGGAGATCAGCGATGGGAGGGTCACTCTTCATTATGATCCATCTTGATTACGGGCTCCAGCATTTTGTTTTCCCTGTTTAACTACCCTGAACAGCTCCTCAGCATGCACTGATTAATTGATTAATAAATCAAGAGGCCTCTTTACACAGCAGCAGCAAGGAGTGGCTCAGAGGGGTAGAAACTCAAGACGGTCATAGAAAATGATGAGAAACAATAGGAGGTCAAGGTTGACCAAGTCTGACTGATGAAGTGAGGCAAACCATATGAGGCCTGTTTGTGGCGCCCCTTCTCAGCTGCTCTGTCCAGAGTCCCTGACCAAAACTCAGCACATGTGGGACCCAAAAGGACCCCTAGGGACCATTCTAGAGCAGACCATCACCCCAGTTTCCAAATAAGAAAACTGAGCCACCAAAAGGGTTAAAAGCTTGGACTATACCCAGACTAGTTGACCTCTATCTAGTCCATGATTTTCCACTGCAAGAGCCAAACAGCCATCTTCATCAATGGACTCAGAATTTTGCGCAGACATAAGGTTTTCACCACCTTCACCTATGAAATGTTCGTTTAATCAAAAGGAAATATTTGGGGCCCCGTATGTGTCAAAATACAGTTTCTTGCTTTTCACATAATATTACATACTGAGCATTTTTCCTTGTCAATATATGTCATTTGAAAATGTGATTTTTTTAAATGACCACATGGTATTTTATCCTGTAGTTGTTTCATACGTCATTTTTTAATTCCCACGTCTACTACCTAATTAGAGGCAGGGTGAGAAATCAGAGACTGGCATTCAAAAGCAATCTGCTCCCCATGGCTTATGCTTTCAAGGCGCCAAACTGTTTGGTTTCAAGAAAGCTCAAATTAATTGCTTACTTAGAATATTTTTGTTAACCCATCACCTGAAGTAGCATCATAGGGAAAAGGGAGATATAAGACCAGCCCCATCCACACATCACAGTTGATTTTAGATTCCTGTAGAATCTGGATTTGACTCTGACGTCTGCAGCTGGAGTAGAAAAGATACATCCCCTCCACAAAAACTGCCTAATGCTGAGGACTCATTTTCTCTCTTCTTTCTTGGTTTTCACACTCTCCCTTGAAGTACCTTCCTCACTTAGCCTGCTACTGTTTGCTGCTTGACTTCCCACATGGAACAAACAATACATGTTGTCTGTGCAGCAGGCTGGGGATCTTGGTTCCTGTTCTGAGTTCAGACTCCAAGGAAGCCTCTTGGCTCCTGGACTACCCAGTGCCAGGTCCCCTTGCTGCCCCCTCTAGTCTGGGAACAACCAGGACACACTCAGGCACATGGAGCCCAGCACTCCCCCCCCAGTTCCCAAGGCACTGACAAATCCATCAGGAGCACTGCAGCTGAGCCCACAACTAGGATGGCCCCTGACATCCAGGAAGTGGCAAAGCCCAGAGCCCACCACTGCCTCATCCAGAGGAAAGCGAGATGGGTGGTTTAATGAGTCTGCCATTGCTGACGGATGTCAAGAGGTGTTCCCAAAATTAAGCCACCCTTGATCTGAAACCTTAAGTGAGTTCTTAGCATCAAAAGGCCTCAGTAAGTCAAAAGGTACGTCTTAGGGAAACGAAAATCCCTTTCAAGTGCTGGTCTACATACTGTAAATATTTTAGTGCACCTCAAAACTTCAAAGAGGAAAGATCAACAGACAGAGTCTTCTGTAAGTGATGGCATAAAGGGAATACTGCTTCCTGGGAGAGTAGGAATAAACAGGGAGAAGAGAAGCCTTCAGGATCATGGAAGGCTCACACATGCTGAGTTCTCCGGACATGGACAGGAAAGGACTGTTGTGGCCCCAGGGGATGGACTAGGGGAGTGCCCTCCGGTTCAGCTCGCACCGGAAGAAACCTGGACCCAGAGAGGGAATGGGCTTAGTACGCAGTCTGGCATGCTACCTACCGTGTGGACTCAAACACTTTCATACTGTCTTGTCCTGACTCATCTTGTGACCTCCGAAAGTCAGATGGGAATAACAGGAATGTGTGCACAGCCAAACCTCTATTTTTGGAGTCCTGATTTTTATTTCAGCACCTTGGAAAATGGGCTAATGGCATTTGGGCAATGTTTTCATCTTAAGTTTTCAACTTAAGGATTCTGTGCTCAAAACATTCTCATCTTCCAAAAATAATACAAAATTATTATTATTCCACATGCATCATGGAGAGGAATTCAAGAAAACACTTAGGAAACTGATAAAGGTCTTCAGGGGGCTTCCCTGGTAGCTCAGAGGTAAAGAACTCCCCTGCCAATACAGGAGACGTAGGAGACGTGGGTTTGATCCCTGGGTCAGGAAGATCCCCTGGAGGAGGAAATGGCAACCCACTCCAGTGTTCTTGCCTGGAGAATTCCATGAACAGAGGAGCCTGGACATGACTTGGCTAGTGACTAAACAACAGAAGGTCCTTAGAAGGAAAGTTAGGGATAAATGAAGTTAATATGAGTGTGTGCGCGCTCAGTTGCTCATGCAGACACCTACGTCTGCCCACTTAGCGACTGCTACAAAGAGAACGCCAGAAAATGGGTTTCCCATCCCTAGCTCTTCTAGGGATTGTTTCAGGGAAACCGGTGCCCTGCCTCGTCCCCTGGAGGCCTCTCACGATCTAATGGCTCTCTAAGATCGCCGCACGTGCATTCCAGCAGACTGAGCTCAGACACCAGAAGTCTCTCTGCCTCGGGCAAGGGCATCCCAACCCATGGCTTCCACAGCCATCTGCGTCCCAGTGACTGGGAATTCTCCATCTCCACCCCTACCTGGCCTTTCTCCTGAACACTAAGCCTTACAGGCCCCTGGAAAACTTCATCCAGATAAACACTCTTCAAACTGACCATTCAAAATTCATTTTATTTCCCCCTAATCCTATTCTTATTTCAATAGTCACTATCAAACTAAATAGTGCTATTATTCACTCAGGGACCCAGGCTAGAAATCTAGAACCTTCTTGCCTCCTCCTGTTCCCTTCAATCCAATCACAAAGTGTAGGAAATGGTCTTTCCTAAAAGCTCTTGAATGGTCCCTCCTCTCCTTGCTCAATGCCATGAGAAAGCTTTTAGCATTTCTCACATCATCATGGTCTCCCAGATTATAGCCTGGACCGCAAAACCCTCCCCACAACAACAACAACAACAAAAAGATAAAACAGAAATCAGTCACCATCCTGCTTTCCTACAACTCCACTCTGGAAACTATCTTATTATCTGTAGTTTTTATTTGCAGAACTGTTTGTCTGTTAGACTGTCAGCCCCTTAAGAGGAAATATCCTTTCCATCTTTAATTCCTCCAAGTCTAGAATAGTGTCTACTTCACTGCAGGGCCCAACAAACATTTGTCAAATAAACAAATTGAAAGAACTCAACCAAAGCTAAAACGATCAATAATGAAGTTGGTCTTGGTCCATCTGTCATTTATTTTGTCTACGTGAGCTAGTTGCCTCTTATAAAAATGACCATGAAATAAATTCCTTCAAATCTAAAGCTAATATACTTTTCCAATAGCACTTGTTCTGCCTGACTAAAGAGCCTAAAGTGAGTCAGCCGTAATCTAGGTAGCTTCCTTTTACCTGAAGCTTTCTTAAACTACCAGAACAGATCCTCTATGCTCTCCTCGATACACAATCTATTACTCTTTTCTCTAAGTTCCCAAGAAAATGATGTTGATATGCAAAGGAACTTTTTTAACCATCAGGCCAGCTCATCAGCAGGCCACCAAGAGAAATCTACTGAAGGGAAAACTCCACATCAATACCACACCCCTGGTCCAGTAGGGCTAGGCCCCGGCAAGCGGGCAATGTGCTTATTTTCCAAGAGCCAGCAGCCAGGTTTCCACACATGGGGCAGGGCTGCTAATGAGCGTGGGAAGTCTGTGGAACCCGAGCCGGAAAGCAAGAGCTACCGCCCCGGCAAACCAAGCTGTTTACTAGCATCTTCACTGCTTTCTGTCCCAGTTCATCTTCTAAGGGATGGTCTCCTCGGTAATGAACACTCAAGCCAGTTTTGAGGACAGGATTTTTTTCCCCAGCTTTATTTTGGCCAAGAGTACTTAGAGTGCATTCCCGCAAAGCCTCTGGGTCTGTGAGGAAGACAACAGCTGGAGTCAGAGTCCAGCGTGAGTTGTGCAAACGCCTGCTGATGTTTGCTCCTGGTTTATTATTCTAGAGGCCTCTAGTAACAAGCTCAACAAGATTTAAACTGTTCTTCAAAGGCAGTTTTTTTCCACTTTGTCCCTAAACTTTCTTCTTCCATAAATGCTATCCCATGAGGCCCAGAATGGTGGCTAGAACTCCAAGAATGCAATGTTTTGTTCCCCAAGGCAGGCAGTTTCCCAGAAGATCAAGGGACTTTACCCTCACACACCTTGTAATCTTTCTATCCGAGGGTCTGCCTCCAGCCCCCTCCCCGCCCCCTGCCACATTCCCCATCCGTGTCCTTTCCATCTCAAGAATCTCAGCATTCTTCCCAGCTATTCCCAAAGGCAAGTGTCCATATTAATGATTCTCTGTTTTGACTGGAAATAGCAAAATTGGCAGTTTGCAGAACAACAGATAGCAAACCTCAGGTGAATCTGACCCAAGAAAACAAATTTTTTTTCTCTTAACTTTTTATTTTGTATTGGGGTATTGCTGATGAACAATGCTGTGATAGTTTCAGATGAACAGCAGAGGGACTCAGCCACACATATACATGTATCCATTCTCCCCAAGACCCTTCTCCCATCTAGGCTGCCACATAAACATTCTCATTCATGCCTAAACATTCAAATATTTGAATTCAAATGTCTCAGAAGAACTTGGACTTTTCCAACTTGGTAATTTCAGAAGGAGAAAAAAACAAAATTTCACTTAGCCATTGGTATTACTAGGAATAAGACTCTAAAACCTGACATCTAAGGATACCCCAAAATGCCAACCAGTGGGTGTGATTGCTTCCTCAGGAAGATCTGGTTCCTCCATGCTCCTCAGCCCTGATCTAGCATCTCACTGCCCATATGTGTTTGATGGGACATGCAAGATCGAGGGGATGCAAAGGATTGGGGAATCCAGAATGTCTCTCACATAAGACTCTACTCACCATCTGTCATGCTGAATCTACCCAGCAAGAATGGACAAATAAACATTAATATCCTTTACTCCTGTTGTTCAGAGTTCCCAAATGCACAAACAAGGCAGAGAACCAATTAGAAAGTGTGACAAGCAGTGGCATCCCAGTGCTCTTTGTCGAGAAGAGTGACCACCCTCACAAGCTGCCATTCTCGCTGACTTACTGTGGGAACTCAAGAAAGTCCCTGAGTGTCTCACTCAGCTGGGCAAAGGGGACACAGCAGGGTTCATTCTCCAAAGTTAGTGACAGGGAGAAAGAGGGGCATGAAAGAGGGGACTGGGTGCACGGCAGAGTCTGTTCCAGGTGAGGTCTGAGACAACCCAAAGAACCAGCACCACAGTGATGGCAGCTCAGCCAGGCCCTGGAATCACAGCTGGCCCACAGATCTGCTCTGCACACCTGAAATTTCCTAGCCTTCCGGGCCTCATCCAGACCCCAGGCTTTTTATCATTATTGGACTCCAGCACTGATCTTGCATGGAAAAAAGAATGAATATAAAAGATGCTGGGTAATGAGCTCAGAAAGACCAAAAAGAAAAAAAGAAAAAAAAAAGTCAAAGGAAGAAATGTTAAATGTCAGACCAAAGTTGTTCTATATAAGAAACCAAATTAACCTGGACTGTAGTGACTTTGCACATGGCCTAAGCCACCCCGCCTAGTGTTACAGACGAGAGATGCTGGCCCATTAGAGATGCACATGTGCTTCAATTTGAATGATTATATTCAGGACGCGAGGCTGCTGGGAGCACCAGAGGCAGGCAGGATGCAATTAACAGGGCTGCTTGCTGCAACATGTGAAAAAGTGTTGCATATGATAAGACTTATCTGCTTCAAAGGAAAAAGGAGATTTTTAATTGGAACTTCATATGATTAAGAAAACTTCATGGATTCTTTTGAGGAAAAGAATAGTTGAGGTATTTCTCATCACAACCACAGAAATTATTTTTCTGTCTATGTCTCTCATCTTTTCCAACTGGAGGGCATGGACAGTGTCTTGATGCTTTTGAAAAAGCTTGTTAGTGAGTATAGGAGGTTCAGATGCTCCCTGGTGGCTCAGATGGTAAAGAATCTGCCTGCAATGTAGGAGACCTGAGTTTGATCCCTGGGTGGGGAAGATTCCCCCGGAGAAGGACATGGCACTCCAGTATTCTTGCCTGGAGAATTCCATGGACAGAGGAGCCTGGTGGGCTACAGTCCATGGGGTCACAAACAATCAGATAGGACTGAGTGACTAACACTTCCACTCTCATGGGAGGATCAAGACCTGTCTCCATAACTCAGTAGCTGTGGGACAGGAAGCCATTTTTAAAAACCTATCCAAGCCTCAGTCTCCTTAAATGTAAAAATGGAAAATGATAATAGTCCCTATTTTAATGAGTTATGTAAGTATTATATGTGCAACATGTTTAGCACAGTCCTGATGCCTGGCTCAGGAAGATCCTCAGGGACAGGAAATGGCAACCCTCTCCAGTATTCTTGCTGAAAGAACCCCATGAAAAGGCAAAAATGATGAGCCTCCCACGTTGGAAGGTGTCAGATATGCAGATGATACCCCTCTGCAGAAAGTGAAGAGTATCTAAAGAGCCTCTTGATGAAAGTGAAAGAGAAGAGTGAAAAAGCTGGCTTGAAACTCAATGCTAAAAAAACGAAGATCATGGCATCTGGTCCCATCACTTCATGGCAAATAGATGGGGAAACAATGGAAACAGTAACAGACTTTATTTTCTTGGGCTCCAAAATCACCACAGATGGTGACTGCAGTCATGAAATTAAAAGACACTTGCTCCTTGGAAGAAAAGCTATGACAAACCTAGACAGTATATTCAAAAGCAGAGACATTACTTTGCCGACAAAGATCTGTATAGTCAAAGCTATGATTTTTCCAGTAGTCATGAATGGATGTGAGTTGGACCATAAAAAAGGCTGAGCACTGAAGCATTGATGCTTTTGAACTGTGGTGTTGGAGAAGACTCTTGAGAGTCCCTTGCTCTGCAAGGAGATCTAACCAGTCCATCCTAAAGGAAATCAGCCCTGAATATTCATTGGAAGGACTGATGCTGAAGCTGAAGCTCCAATACTTTGGCCACCTGATGTGAAGAACTGACTCATTTGAAAAGACCGTGATGCTGGGAAAGACTGAAAGAAAAGGAGAAGAAGACGGCGGAGGATGAGTTGGTTAGATAGCATCACTAATTCAATGCCTATAAGTTGGAGCAAACTCAGGGAGACAGTGAAGGACAAGGGACCCTGTCATGCTGCAGTCCATGGGATTGCAAAGAGATGGACACAACTTAGCAACTGAACAGATTAGATGTACTTTTTACTTGTGGTCTATGATGAACCATCAGGGGGCAAATGGATTTCTTATCCATCTGTAAGTAGTTGTATTAAAGTGAAAAGTCGCTCAATCATGTCCAACCCTTTGCGACCCCATGGACTATGTAGCCTGCCAGGCTCCTCTGTCCATGGAATTCTCCAGGCAAGAATACCGGAGTGGGTAGCCGTTCCCTTCTCCAGAGGATCTTCCCAAGCCAGGGACTGAACCCAAATCTCCTGCATTGCAGGCAGATTCTTTACCGTCTGAGTTACCAGTGAAGCCTAAGAATACTGGAGTGGGTAGCCTATCCCATCTCCAGCAGATCTTCCGGTCCCAGAAATCAAACCGGTCTCCTGCATTGTAGGTGGATTCTTTACCAGCTGAACTACCAGTGAAGCCCAAGTTGTATTAAGGAATCTCTTAATTATCTAATTATGAAATTTCCTAATGTTTCTTTTTATTTCTTTAATTGATTTTATGTGTATGAAACACTGCAGAAATGTACTTCGCTATGTTTTCTTGGACTTACTACACAAAGATAAAGTACCTAAAATTTGGTGTTGCTGCTGTTGTTTTTAAAAGATGGAATTTTAGCAGATAAACTCTGTTTTGACCATGCGCTGATGTGCTCAGTTGTGGCCGACTCTCTGTGACCCCATGAACTGTAGCCCGCCAGGTCCATGGAATTTTCCAGGCAAGAATACTGGATTGGGTTGCCATTTCCTTCTCCAGTTTTGACCATAAACCACAACAAACTTAAAGACTTCTGCTGGTCCCCCTGTGAGCTAAACCTTACAACCCAGTGTCAAGGGCCCCGTGTAATTTACTTCAAGCTGTCCTGTCAGACATCTTTCTCTGGGTTCCTCATGTGACCCTGCAGGACAGGCAGGGTGGTTTCCCTCTGCCCCTTAGAAGCTTCTTCATTTCCCCTCTCTGTGCCTTTGCTTACATTCCTACCCTGATGACAATTCCCATCTTGCCTTATAAACCACAAGAAAATTTAGAGGGCTGGGAGTGGGAGGGTAATGGATATGTTCACCAGTGTGATCGTTTCCTGGGTATCTATGTGTGACCAAATATATCAAATTGTATACTTCAGATGTGTACCATTTAGTGAATGTCAATCATATACCCATTACACTAAAAAAAAAAATCTTGTTTATCCATAGTAAGGCCCAGCTCGTCCACAAAGTCTGACTCCCAGGAGGCACTTCCATTGCACTTTTCTGGTCTGAGTGACTCACATTACTTAGCAAACACTTCCTCGTTGGTTAGAGCCATACATGCTCTATCTCCACAATCGTGGTAAATTCCTAGGGGGCAGAAACCATGCCATAATTCCAGCAGTAATGATAACTTCTACGCTTGCCCCCCTGGTATCTACTCCAGACAGCACCCAGGGAGATCCTCATAAGTCTTAAATCTGATCCTAGTGGTCCTTGGCTAAAAATCCTCCCATGGCCCCCACCCTACTTCCCTCAGAGTCAAATCAAAGCATTAGAGTCTGTGTTTACAAAACTCATTTTAGATACCAGTCATCTAGTCATTAAATCTCTGACCCTAAATTGACTGAAGTCTGTGGATTCACTTGGATTACTTATTTCAAGTAGCATTTGCAGGATTAAAATTAAAATTAAAAAGTAATTTGAAGACTCAAAAAATAAAACTAAACAAAAACCCAAAAACACACAAACAAAAAAATCAAAGTGTTTGCACTGGGCTCTACAGGACCTGGCCTCCTGCTCCTTCTCGAACTTCAGCTCCAACCACTGCTCCCTGACTCAGTCTCTCCAATCACAAGGGCCTGAGCTCTTCCTCCATCACACCAGGAATGCTCACTGCCACCTCAGTGGCTCTGTACTCCCTCCTCCTTCTTCATGGAAGACTTGTGCCCTTATATACAGGCCTGACTGTCTCTTACCACCTGCAAGCTGGTCAAATATCCCCTTATAATGAGGCCTCCGTGACCACCTCATTACAGATGTAAGTCACCCCAAGCACTCCCTAACCCTCTGCTCTGCCTTCTGTCATTGTCTAACACAGCAAGAGGATTCCAGAAAAACATCTACTTCTGCTTCATTGACTGTGCTAAAGCCTTTGACTGTGTGGATCACAACAAACTGTGGAAAATTCTGAAAGAGATGGGAATACCAGACCACCTGACCTGCCTCCTGAGAAACCTGTATGCAGGTCAAGAAGTGACAGGATCAGACATGGAACAACAAAATTCAGAAAGGAGTATGTCAAGGCTGTATATTGCCACCTTGCTTATTTAACTTATATGCAGAGTATATCATGTGAAATGCCAGGCTGGATGAAGCACAAGCTAGATTAAAATTGCAGGGAGAAATACCAGTAACCTCAGATATGCAGATGACACCATCCTAATGGCAGAAAGAGAAGAGAAATTAAAGAGCCTCTTGATGAAGGTGAAAGAGGAGAGTGAAAAAGCTAGCTTAAAACTCAACATTCAAAAAATGAAGATCATGGCACCTGGTCCCATCACTTCATGACATCTCGTCCCATCACTTCATGGCAAACAGATGGGGAAGGAAACAATGAAAACAGTGACAGACTTTATTTTGGGGGGCTCCAAAATCACTGGGGTTGGTAACTGCAGCCATGAAATTAAAAGACTCTTGCTCCTTGGAAGGAAAGCTATATTAAAGCAGAGACATTACTTTGCCAACAAAGGTCCGTGTCATCAAAGCTATGGTTTTTTTCAGTGGTCATGCACTGATGTCAGGGCTGGACAATAAAAAAAAGCTGAGCACTGAAGAACTGATGCCTTCAAACTATGGTGCTGAAGAAGACTCTTAAGAGACCCTTGGACTGCAAGGAGATCAAACCAATCAATCCTAAAGGAAATCAACCCTGAATATTCATTGTAAGGACTGATGCTGAAGCTGAGGCTTAATTATTTTGGCCACCTGATGCAGAGAGCCAACTCATTGGAAAAGACCCTGATGCCGGGAAAGATTGACGGTAGGAGGAGAAGAGGACGACAGAGGATGAGATTCTTGGATGGCATCACTGCCTCAACAGACATGATTAAGGCTCCGGGTGCATTTTAATAAATATCCCTGGTGATTCAGTGGTTTGGGGTTACAGAGGAAGGGATGGGAAGGGAGACAGAGATGGGGCAGGGAGAAGGAAGAGGTGTCTCTCCCTTTTAAGTTTCTAAGCCTAGCCGCGGCCTTTGGAGAGAAGTTGGCCATTTCCTGCAGGGCTCACCATGCCACCCAATGGACTGCAACTATTCTGAAAACCTCAACTTTTTCTAGACAATAATTCAAGACAGTGATAAATGGCTCTTGCTTCTCTCCTTACTCCCATAGTTTCAACAGCTGTTGATTTTGATCCCTAGGAGACATTTGGAAATACCTGGGGACATTTTTGTTGTCACAACTGAGACGGGGCTACTGTCATCTGGTGGGTAAAGGCTAAGGATGATGCTAAATGTCTTATCAGTTCAGTTCAGTTCAGTCCATTTCAGTTCAGTCGCTCAGTTGTGTCCGACTCATTGCGACCCCATGAATTGCAGCATGCCAGGCCTCCCTGTCCATCACCAACTCCCAGAGTTCACTCAGACTCATGTCCATCGAGTCCATGATGCCATTCAGCCAACTCATCCTCTGTTGTCCCCTTCTCCTCCTGCCCCCAATCCCTCCCAGCATCAGGGTCTTTTCCAATGAGTCAACTCTTCACATGAGGTGACCAAAGTATTGGAGTTTCAGCTTCAGCATCAGGCCTTCCAATGAACACCCAGGACTGATCTCCTTCAGAATGGACTGGTTGGATCTCCTTGCAGTCCAAGGGACTCTCAAGAGTCTTTTCCAACACCACAGTTCAAAAGCATCAATTCTTCGGCTCTCAGCTTTCTTCACAGTCCAACTCTCACATCCATACATGACCACTGGAAAAACCATAACCTTGACTAGACAGACCTTTGTTAGCAAAGTAATGTCTCTGCTTTTGAATATGCTATCTAGGTTGGTCATAACTTTCCTTCCAAGGAGTAAGCGTCTCTTAATTTATCCTCCAATTAAAAATACATAAATTTTTTTTTAAAAAAATTCTAAAAAGCACAATCTCTACATTGACCTCTGGATACTGGGTATCGGCTGACTAGCGAGCCAGGCACAGAGGGTGTGGGTGAGTGAGCAGGGGGAGGCAGGCTCTGGCCCCAGGCTTATAAACCCCCTACACCATGGCCCCCAGCCTGGGGCTGCCCTTGCTGGTGAGACAGGCACTGCTGGCAGGCCAGGCGATATCTTCTAGAGTGTGGTGGGAGAGGCTGACAGGAGACTCGAGTCCCGACCACACGGAACCGCGGATCTGGCCGGCGGCTCAGGGGGCGGCAGTGAGTCTGTCACGCTCAGCTCTGCCGCCTGCCCCGGGCTGAGAGGGCACCGCTGAGGTTGCTATAACTACGAAATCCTTCAAGCCTCTGGCCAGATTTCATGTCATGGTAACTTTGCAATTTCCCTCTTGGAGAAAGAAAACCAGTGCCATGGCAAGAAAAAGTCATCTCTGAGATGTAATTTGGTGCAATTATAGAGAAGACCAGAGAGTCTTTGTTCCTGCAAAAACCACATTATGTAGCACAGGCTACATGCCAGGTTCCATGCTGGGTGGGTTTGGTGAGTGAAGTCCTAATGGCTTCCTCCGTAAGTGCCCCGGCTGAGGAGACCGAGAGGACGAGGACCTGACCGGACATTTCTCTTTCCACTCTTGATACGTTAGTGATGCCATAACACACCCTTGGCAAGGGAAGTCCTAGATGCATCGGACGGATCACACTTCCAAGACCTAGTTATAAGATCTGAGCTGGGCAGCCCGGAACCTAACCATCTGTGTCCTCAGACATTTGTCTGCTTGTTTGGGGTGGGATGGATTAATCACAGAAGAGCCAGCAATCCTTCTTACCCTTCTTTCTTCCATAATGATCTCAAGTGAAAAGTCACTGAGATGAACAAGACCACTCAAAAAGCTCTGAATATGGGGGGGCTGGGAGGGCTGGAGGCTCGGGACAGGCAGGAAGGCTTTATCCAGCTCCTCTGCCAGCTTTGGTTAGTAACAGTCATTCCTAAGAAGCCAGTTGCTGTGAACTGTTTACAAACCCACAAGTCAGAGAACCAGCCATACAGCCAGCCTTGATTCAGGGCCCCACCCTCTCAATCCTGACCAGGAGTTACCGCAAGGCAGCGATGGTTTCTAGACATGCCCCTGGGCCTGTACCATGACTGGCATCCTCCTGAGAGACTGCCACCCCTGCCAACCCCCCACCAACACAATTTTAACCTCTCTCAGGGCCACAGTGATTCCTGGCTTCTCAGAGGAGTCTTGTGGCAGGCAGGGCTGCCACAGCATCCTGGGGATGTGAGGAAGAGCTGAAGCTGTTTTGAGTGATGCCTTCTAGATGCTCCTATACAGGCTCAACCACAAGAAGCCCAGGTTAGTATCAGAAAGAGAGAGGGTGAGCAGACCAGGATAGCCCTCTCTGCTGCCTCCAGTCACTCTAGCACATGGGAGATGGCACTGCATTTGACAGAGTGCCAGTTGTACTTATTTGCTACCCTGTTACATTATTCACCTATCTCCATATTTTCTAAAGGGGCCTTCTGAGTAACAGAGCCTACAGAAGACAGGTTTGAACTGGTTGATTCGTATACATTGTCTACGTATATTAACTAATTGCGTAAGAAACTTAAGGCAACAGCAACTATCTCACCAAGATCTCTGATGTGTTAATATTCAGCTGCACTGCATCTTAGTTGGAGAAGGCAATGGCACCCCACTCCAGTACTCTTGCCTGGAAAATCCCATGGATGGAGGAGCCTGGTAGGCTGCAGTCCATGGGGATGCGAAGAGTCGGACACGACTGAGCGACTTCACTTTCACTTTTCACTTTCATGCATTGGAGAAGGCAATGGCAACCCAATCCAGTGTTCTTGCCTGGAGAATCCCAGGGACGGAGGAGACTGGTGGGCTGCTGTCTATGGGGTCGCACAGAGTCGGACACGACTGAAGCGACTTAGCAGCAGCAGCAGCGTCTTAGTTGCAGCGTAGCAGATCCAATTTCCCGTACAGCGATGGAACTAGGACCCCCTGCATTGGAAGTGTGGGGTCTTAACCACTAGACCACCAGGGAGAACTCTCTGACATGTCAATCTTAGGAAGATAACAACATCAGTGGGAAAGGAATGCATTCAGACTGAGGGGGTGGGCAGGCACACTCTACACACATTCCAGGACGAGAGGGCAACAGAGGATGAGACGGCTGGATGGCATCACCAATTCAATGGACATGAACTTGGGCAAACTCTGGGAGGTGGTGAGGGACAGGGGAGCCTGGCGTGCTGCAGTCCATGGGGTCTCAAAGAGTTGGACACAACTTGGTGAGTGAACAACACACACACTCACGCATGTGCACATACACACAGAAACACACATCTTTCTGGGAAACTAGTAAGATGACTCTGGTGGGGCTCAGGGAAAACAGGTAAGACAGGCTCAGGAATTGAAATCTCCAAGCCTGGGAAGAAAAGTCATCTCTCCCACCTCCCACTCCCTGCCTCAGTGAGATTGCCTCAGGATATGTTTTCCAGTGATTTATGTGTCTAATAAGAGATAAGATGGCAAAACTTGGACCCAAGCAAAGTCACCTGCCCCGAAGTAAATCTTAAAGAAGTAGAAATGGGAGAATAAGAGCATAGAACACATTCAAAAATAGATTTTAATTTTGGTTACAGATTCCAAGAAAATTTTAAGAAACATGGTATAAACTGGATTCGGCCTTCCATCCTGACAGGGAGTCAGGAGGAGTGACAGACTTAGACCATATCCCCACACATATGTGACCACATTTTAAAACTCCTTAACATGCAGTAACTCCCAATACAAATGCAGACTGACATATTTTGCCCTGTTTACCTATTCATTCAGTATATTCACTCATTCATTTCTTCATTCACTGTCATTCATTTATCAAACACTTATAATTGTGTCAGGTTCTTTGATAGGTATTGGAAAACAAGCATAGCCCCAACTTTTATGGACTATTACAAAATATTTTATAATGATTCATAACAAAATAGTACATCCTTCTCATCTGGGGGGGGATGATGAAGAGCTAGAGGAGCTGAGCAGAGCTCTGGACCTGAATTACCAGCATCTGGGTTTCGGTACAGGCTTTTCTATTTTTTTAGTTTCAGAGCCTTGGTCAAATCATTCAGCCTTCCTGAACCTTAGCCTTCTCATCATAAGACGGGATAAATATTGATGTAAGTATGAAACAAGAGCATAGACATAAAAGCACTTTGTGAAGAACTCTACAAATGCAACGTGTTATTATTATAAACAATAAGTCTTTCCTATGTTGACTATGTGAAGAACAGTCAGGGAGAAGCCATGTCCTAATTGTGCACCTATCTATTCACAGCCAGGAGGCGCAAGGTCCACGTGTCAAAAAGGATAACAGAATAACAGGACCAAAGACAGCCTACACAGGGAGGCCAGAGAGGCCAAGGTCAAGCATCAAGTCCAGCTCCCTGTTTCCAGACAGGGAAACACTCTCAGCTAAGTGTGTCACAATGAATAGGTCAGAAAAGATAAAGCCAGGGTGGCTCCGCCTCCTCCCTGTGCAGTGAGACTGACCCTGGTATGCTCTGTCCAGGTGCCTTAGGACACCTGCGAGAAGTCAGTTCCCTGGCCTCCTCTCCTCTCTGCTGTGATGGAATTTTCCAGAAGGACAAAGCAATAGAGTTCCTCACTATCTAGACTTCTGTTGTGAGCCCACTTACAAGCCAGGCAAAGGGAACAATTCAACACTGTGGAATAGCTACCAAGAGCCAGGAAGACCTTACACAATGTCCCCTGGAATCATATAACCCCCTCAGTGCAGTGGGCCAGCCACGAGCAATGGCCCCATCAGGCAGGCCTGGTGGGTCTCTCTGCACGACTGACGTTCATCCTAGTGATCTGGGATCCAGGAGTCGGGTCCACATGCACCATGGCCCACAAGATGCAGAGCACACATCCAGAACGTACACGGCCAGAAGAGGCTCAGGGGAAAAGCCTTATGTGGGTTTGGATGGCCACAGATTGCATCCCAACGTCTACTCGGGGTCAAAAGGTCAGCAACAGGGCAGGCAGTCCTGTTCAGGAGACACCAGCCCAGGGACTAGAAGGACACTTGGAACCCAGCTAAAATTTTAACCAACCATGTTTTGAGGGGTTGGCAGAAACTTCTGTGGCCCATGGCACATGGCAAGCTTCAGAGAAGATCAAGAGTTTCACAGTGGCCTGTGAAGTGACACTAGAACCTGCTTCTCAGTGAGCCCCTGGTTATCTAGAGGGGGCTATGCTGAAACAGGTACAAAACTCTCAAGAAACATCCTTCAGAAAGAAGGGGATTCTGACGCAGCAAGATCTGTGTTCTCCCCTAGCCACTGCTCAGATCACTTTCTGCCACGCCTCGAATGTTGCAGGCTAACTGCGCACACCTCTGGACACCTGCGCCTGGCACCCGACGTAGGGGTCCACCAAGCCAGACAGTACCACAGCTGACTGTCACATAGCCACTGGCTGATCAGACTAATGCCTTTGGTGGAATGTGAAGGGCAATTATTTATGCAAAAAAATACTCTTTTTTTTCTAATACCAGCTACATGGTCAAGAGGCTATCCACACTTTTTTTTTTTTTTTAATTGCTCCAAGACAATCCTCTGGAACTAAGATGTTATAAACGTGTTTCAGGTGCAGTTCTCCGCTGATTTTTTGCAAAAGCTTGTTCTCAAGGGAGTACATGCTTGTGTTATTGAAGTTTCAAATACAGGTACATTCAATATTAACTCCACTATGTTTGTGAGCTGAAAATAGAGCCCAGCTGTGGACAGTGGTTTGATTGAGACCAGATTTTTCCACATTATTATTTACAAGCAGAGTTTTGGTTACTTTTTCTACAAATAGTATTACCTGATTTATTGTTAACTAAGCCTGGCCACATTTCCTTAGAACTTAATTCATTAAGCCAATAATATTGAGACAAAAACCTTTAAACTAGAGGCAGTTAATATCAGGGTGGGTATTTTGCGTGGGGGGAGGGATTATTTCTAGTAAATAATTCAACATTAATGAGTACCATGTATTTCAAAGGCTTAGGGAAGTAGTAAAATGGAATTATTGAAGTTTCTCTTTTAAAAATACTGTGGTCCTTTAGGAAAACCATAACCTGTTAATGTTGTTATTTAAACTATTTCTGGATGTTATCATCAACTGAAAACATGCTGTAAAAGCTTCTGGAATCTTTTATTACAATTTCAGGTGAATTTATAAGTGTCATAAAACTTAGAAGGAAAACTCATTTATACATTGTTATTTTACTCATCTTGTAAATGTGAATCTATTGACTTTAAAAAAATTAAAGACATGGAGTTCTAAAAGGCTTTGTCCATGCATTTCCTGTGATGATTTCATTCACTCACTCAATAGCTATTTATTAAGCACCTATTACACACCCTACACTGGCAACAGAGTGGAGACCAAGCTCTGCAGAGCTCAGCTGCCTGGAGCTCTCTTCTGCAGAAAAATGAATAATGAGCAAGTACATGAGCTGCCCTGTGGTGACACACAGAGAACAATGAAGCAAGGCAGGTCAAAGGAGACTTGGAAGTTGGAGTAAGGGGCTGCTCTTTTCCACACGACAAGCAGAGATGGCCTCTCTTAAACAGAGACTTGAATGCAGCAAGTTTGTGGGCCCAGGAGACATCTAGGGAAAGCATCCTAAGCCAGGCCAGGTCCAGAAAGCCCAGGTGGGAGCACGATCAGCATAGCTAGGAACAGAAAGGACAGCATGGCTGCAGCAGGTGAGTGAGAAGGGGAACTGTTGAAAATGAAGCTGGGGAGAATGTCAAGTCGAGAAGTGAGACCCAGCTAGAGACAACACTTCAGAGGCCAACAGTGTGTAGATGGCATTTACAATCGTGGGACTGCGGGGGCTACCCGGGGAGTGAGTGTAGACAGAGAAGAGGTGTGATGACTGAGCTCCCAGGATCTATTTAGGGGAGATAAGAAGGAACCTGCAAAAGATACTTAAAGGAACAGATAAGTGAGGTAGAAGGAGAACCTAAGGAAACAAAGTGGAACAGTGGTTCAGGAAGGAGGGAATGGTCAATGGTGAACACGACAGGTAGTCAAGTATCAATAAAAGGAGGGCTGAAAAGTCAGCATGCACACTATATATGGTGGAGAAGATAAATTCTTTCATCTCTCTGTTTCTCAGTTTCCTAATCCATGTAATGAGGATAAAAATAGTACCTACCTTACAAGCATAAGTGAGTTAATATTCATAAAACACAACGGTGTCTGTAATAGCAGATGGTCAACAAATCCTTGAACGAATGTAGCAAGATGATCATAGCACAGTGAATGTCTGTTACATCTCACATATCCTCCACCTATCATTACTATCTTCTATGACCTTTGCAAGAGTTTTTGACTGAGAGATGTCAACTAAAGGCTGAATGGAGAAAGCCCAAGAAAAGGTGGAGATGAGAGTCTGAAGATAGAGGTCAAATAAGTCTTTTCTAAAAAGACAGATTTGCTGCAAAGGGAATCAAAGAAATGGGGCAGTAGTTAATGGGGGATATGAGGTCAAGAGAGTTCTTAATTTTTTTTAAGTTGTGAGCTATAACAGCATTTTAATATTCTAAAAGGAATGATCCATAGAGAAGGAAAAAATGATACAGAAAGAAGAGGAGGCCACTGGAGGATGTCACCGAGCCAGTTGGTGAGGTGGCATTTACAGGACACCCAGCCTTAAGGAGTACAGACCCACCCACTGTATCAGCCAAAAGGGAGAACAGGTGGGCAGATGGTGGGAGCCTGGGAAATTCAACTGAGAATGAAGACAGAAAGGGTAGTGTCAGAGGCTGGGAAGAAGAGGAAGGTGTAAAGTAGTCAACCAGGAGAGAGGAGAGTGAATCGTACAGTTGCCAGCTGGGACCGAGAGCCTGCTCAAGGTAGATGGTCAGTAAATGAACACAAAGCAACTGGTAAAGGGATTAATCTCTGAAATATATAAGCAGCTCATACAGCTTAATGTCAGAAAAACAAACAGCCCAATCAAAAATGGGCAGGAGACCTAAACAGACATATCTCCAAAGAGCATATACCACAGACCAATAAACACATGAAAAGGTGCTCAACATTGCTCATAATTAGAGAAATGTAAATCAAAACTACAATGAGATATCACCTCACAGTGGTCAGAATGGCCATCATCAAAAAATCTACAGACAATAAATGCTGGAAAGGGTGTGGAGAAAAGGGACTCTTCATGCACTGTAAGTGGGAATATAAACTGATAAAACCACTGTGGAAAACAGTCCTTAAGAAACTAGGAATAAAACCACCATATGACCCAGAAACCCCACTACTGGGCTTATTCCCTGAGAAAATCACAATTCAAAAAGACACATGTATCCTGATATTCATTGCAGCATTATCTACAATAGCCAGGATAAGGAAGCAATCTAGACACCCATCGACAGATGAATGCATAAAGAAGATATGGTACATATATTCAATGGACTATCACTCAGCCATAAAAAGGAATGCATTTGAGTCAGACTGAGTAAGGTGGACGAACCTAGAGCCTGTTAGACAGAACGAAGTAAGTCAGAAAGAGACAAAAGTATCATATATTAATGCATATATGTATGGCATCTAGAAAAATAGCGCTGACGAACCTATATTCAGGGAAGCAATAAAGATGCAGATGTAGAGGACAGACTCGTCGGCAGAGCAGGGAAAGGAAAGGGCAGGGCAAACTGAGAAAGCAGCACTGACATATACACACTGTCACACGTGAAACAGACAGCCAGTGGGAAGCTGCTCTATGACACAGGGAGCCCAGCCTGACACTCTGTGATGACCCACAGGCGTGGGACGGGAGTGCAAAGGGAGGCTCAAAAGGAAGGATATATATGTAGACATAGAGCTGATCCACACTGCTGTATGGTAGAAACCAACATCACATTGTAAAGCAATTATCTTCCAATGAAAAAAAAATTTATAAAAAGAAACTGAACAGTTATCATGGTCTTGTACTTTACCCAGGTTCCATTGGGCAAATTCATGGGCCAAGTGGGTGGACAACAGGATTTTACCAAGGCTGTAGCTTTGTAATGAGAGTGGGATGAAGAGAGAGATGGGGAGAGGAAGGAAGGAAGGGAGAAAAGAAGGAAAGAAGGAGGGAGGGAGAGATGGAAACAGAGAGGGAGGAGAGCACAGTCGTTCTGGTTAGAGCAGCATAGGGCCAGAGACCCACCTGCACCCCAAGACAGCCTGGCGATTCCACCAAGGAAGCCCTCGGCCTTCTCGGGATGTGTAGGAAGCATCCTGGATTTCTGTTAAATGCTTACCTTCACTGGCTGTGACAGCACAGCAAAGGTCTTCTTGCTTTCACCTTGTAAATCAAAACCACACCTCGGCCAATTCCTCTCCTTTACAGGTGGAACATTGTAGTTAATGATTTATAAGTCAGCAGCTCCTGACCAAATACATCTATTTCACTTGAGACTTTGTGGCCTGTCAAAGCCATCAAGCATTGACAAGAACAATGAACTGAACCTTGAGCAGCCATGGATGAGGTCTTATCAATCAGGAGCAAAGAATTTGTGCTTTCTTCCAATTCCAAGATGACTTCTTTCCTACCTCTAATCTACTTCTAAAAGCAAAACAAACAAACAACTAAAGTTTTAAAAATTTAGCAACAACTTTTGGCAAACCATGCATTCATATTCACAGGTGCTTTCATCATGCTGTTTTGGACAATGACCTTAAGGTGTGGAGGGTATTCATTATCCTGGCAGGCAAATGGAGATTCTCAAAAATATATATATCATAGTACAAAAAAAAAACCAAACAGATTTTAGGGGACTTTCTAAATATTTTTAACAGTTTTTATACAATAAAGTCATTGGCCAGCCTGAGTCTTAAATCTCAAAAGATCCCTGTGTGAAATGTACTATTTCTTCCAACAATTCACACCCAAGCAACTAATACACTAAAGATACCAAAGGAATTTATCTTCCTAATTCAGCCAGAAGCAAAGTAATAGTGAAAGCAGATAGTTGGAATATATAAATATATTTATGGTTGTTTCTTTCCAAAATAAACATGAATAATATCTGATTCTTGTTCTCCAAATCCTATTTAAGTCGGTGCTTTCTCTCTGTCTGTCCCCTGTTTCTCTCCCCAACTCCTCATACAAAGGTCTTATCCAGCTGGATTGCTGCCTCCTTGGGCACTGAAGCAATGGGTTCTAATCTTAGTAAACTAGTCTGGTTTACTAAGAAATTGTGCAGTGGTCCTCCAACCACTTGGGAAAAATGGGGAAAAAGATAAAAGAGTATCAACTTCAGCAGAAATACAGAGGCAAAATGACTGAAGACCCTACACTGAGGAGCCGCCTTGGGGTGGGAGACCAATTTTCCCCCGCTTGAATCCACATCATCAATATCCTCAATTAAAAAACTTATTTTTTGAAAAAGCAATTTTATATAAAAACATTGAAGACAATTGTCTCTGCACTTTTCTATCCTGGGCTCCTGGACACAGAACACTATCTGAATGACTCAGTTCAGTTCAGTTCAGTCGCTCAGTCGTATCCAACTCTTTGCGATCCCATGAATCACAGCACGCCAGGCCGCCCTGTCCATCACCAACTCCCAGAGTCCACCCAAACTCATATCCATTGAATCGTTGATGCCATCCAACCATCTATCCTCTGTCGTCCCCTTCTCCTCCTGCCCTCAATCTTTCCCAGCATCAGTCTTTTCAAATGAGTCAGCTCTTCACATCAGGTGGCCAAAGTATTGGAGTTTCAGCTTCAACATCAGTCCTTCCAATGAACATCCAGGACTGATCTTTGGGATGGACTGGTTGGATCTCCTTGCAGTCCAAGGGACTCTGAAGAGTCTTCTCCAACATCACAGTTCAAAAGCATCAATTCTTCAGAGCTCAGCTTTCTTCACAGTCCAACTCTCATATTCATACATGACTAATCTGAATGACTCAAAGGCCTTCAATTCTTTAACTTCTTTATCTTGCAGTAGTTTTCTGGTTGGTGAAATAAAAACCCACTGAAGGCAAGAAACTGTTTACTGGGTCAAGTGTGTGACAAATCTCAAGCAACCAGGACTTTTAAGGTGCACACAATCAGTACGCCATCCACCAAAGGCTCAGGGGCAATCAAATGCATTTCCTTGAGGTGCAATGAGATTTGAGGATGTTTTCTAGTACCTGGGGTGGTCTCTAAAGCAAAGGATTACTTCCCAAAACTCATTCTATAGTCTGAGAATTTGAAAATCCAGAGAGAAAGTGAAAAAAAAAAATCTACATCTGGGTAGTAAAGCATCATGTGAACCCTGGAGGGAGAGGGTGGATGCCTGGGAGCCCAGGCCCCACACAGCTGTGCTGTGTCCCCCAGCCAGTGGCCAGGCAACCAGCCAGCAAGTGAGAACAAGGTAATTTGGATGCTTTTAAAAAGAGGGAGGAACTTTTCATTGTGGAGAATGTAATTTGCTGTGGGGAAGAAGCTTGTGAACTAGTCTGAGTCTCCATGATTTTCTCCAGGTCCCTGTAGGGTCTGCCTTCTCTGGAACCTTCGGCTTTTCCAGTGAAATCCCCCAGGGACAATCTGGAAAACCTACCCTTTGTATTTCTGGGACCTTGACATTATAGACACAGTTCTAAAGCTCCCCTGTGGTTTTTCCAGTAGTCATGTACAGATGTGAGAATTGGACCAGAAAGAAGGCTAAGTGCCAAAGCCTTCAAACTCTGGTGCTGGAGAAGACTCTTGAGAGTCCCTTGGACTGCAAGGAGATCAAACCAGTCAATCCTAAAGGAAGTCAGCTCTGAATATTCATTGGAAGGACTGATGCTGAAGCTGAAGCTCCAATACTTTGGCCATCAGATATGAACAGTTCACTCACTGCAAAAGACCCTGATGCTGGGAAAGATTGGGTAGGAGGAGGTAGGAGCAATAGAGGATGAGATGGTTGGATGGCATCACTGACTCAATGGACTGAGTTTGAGTAAACTCCAGAAGACAGTGAAGGACAGGGGAGCCTGGCATGCTGCAGTCCATGGGGTCGCAAATTGTCGGACATGACTTAGCAACAGAACAACAAACACCGAAACTCCCCTAAGAGGATTACCAGTTGACTCTGGGACACTGAATGACTCTCAGTGTACACAGTGTACTCTGAGCCCAAAGAACAATGAGGACATCTCAGGAGCCAGAACTGGAAAAGGAGGATGGATTCTAATTGCAGAGATGCAATAGATCCTGTCAACTCCATCTCCTTGATATATCTCAAATTCACATTCCATATTCATAACTGTCCCCATCCTAGTCATGAAGGCCACTATCATCTACTTGGGTGACTGCAATAAATCCCCCCACTGCACACTAACTTCCTCCTTCAGTTCAGTTCAGTGGCTCAGTCGTGTCCAACTCTTTGCAACCCCATGAATCGCAGCACGCCAGGATTCCCTGTCCATCACCAACTCCCGGGGTTCACTCAGACTCACATCCATCGAGTCCGTGATGCCATCCAGCCATCTCATTCTCTGTCGTCCCCTTCTCCTCCTGCCCCCAATCCCTCCCAGCATCAGAGTCTTTTTCAATGAGTCAACTCTTCGCATGAGGTGGCCAAAGTACTGGAGTTTCAGCTTCAGCATCATTCCTTCCAAAGAAATCCCAGGGCTGATCTCCTTCAGAATGGACTGGTTGGATCTCCTTGCAGTCCAAGGGACTCTCAAGAGTCTTCTCCAACACCACAGTTCAAAACCATCAATTCTTCGGCCCTCAGCCTTCTTCACAGTCCAACTCTCACATCCGTACACAACCACTGGAAAAACCATAGCCTTGACTAGACGGACCTTTGTTGGCAAAGTAATGTCTCTGCTTTTCAATATGCTATCTAGTTTGCTTATAACTTTCCTTCCAAGGAGTAAGAGTCTTTTAATTTCATGGCTGCAGTCACCATCTGCAGTGCTTTTGGAGCCCCCCAAAATAAAGTCTGACACTGTTTCCACTGTTTCCCCATCTATTTCCCATGAAGTGATGGGACCAGATGCCATGATCTTTGTTTTTGAATGTTGAGCTTTAAGCCAACTTTTTCACTCTCCATTTTCACTTTCGTCAGAGGCTTTTTAGTTCCTCTTCACTTTCTGCCATAAGGGTGGTGTCATCTGCATATCTGAGGTTATTGATATTTCTCCCGGCAATCTTAATTCCCGCTTGTGTTTCTTCCAGTCCAGCGTTTCTCATGATGTACTCTGCATATAAATTAAAGAAGCAGGGTGACAATATACACTCCTTTTCCTATTTGGAATCAGTCTGTTGTTCCATGGCCAGTTCTAACTGTTGCTTCCTGACCTGCATATCGGTTTCTCAAGAGGCAGGTCAGGTGGTCTGGTATTCCCATCTCTTTCAAAATTTTCCACAGTTTATTGTGATCCACACAGTCAAAGGCTTTGGCATAGTCAATAAAACAGAAATAAATGTTTCTCTGGAACTCTCTTGCTTTTTCAATGATCCAGCGGATGTTGGCAATTTGATCTCTGATTCCTCTGCCTTTTCTAAAACCAGCTTGAACATCAGGAAGTTCATGGTTCAGGTATTGCTGAAGCCTGGCTTGGAGAATTTTGAGCATGACTTTACTAGCATGTGAGATGAGTGCAACTGTGCGGTAGTTTGAGCTTTCTTTGGCATTGCCTTTCTTTGGGATTGGAATGAAAACTGACCTTTTCCAGTCCTGTGGCCACTGCTGAGTTTTCCAAATTTGCTGGCATATTGAGTGCAGCACTTTCACAGCATCATCTTTCAGGATTTGAAATAGCTTAATTGGAATTCCATCACCTCCACTAGCTTTGTTCATAGTGATGCTTTCTAAGGCCCACTTGACTTCACATTCTGGGATGTCTGGCTCTAGGTGAGTGATCACACCATTGTGATTATCTTGGTCATGAAGATCTGGTTTGTAGAGTTCTTCTGTGTCTTCTTGCCACCTCTTCTTAATATCTTCTGCTTCTGTTAGGTCCATACCATTTCTGTCCTTTATCGAGCCCATCTTTGCCTGAAATGTTCCCTTGGTATCTCTAATTTTCTTGAAGAGATCTCTAGTCTCTCTCATTCTGTTGTTTTCCTCTATTTCTTTGCATTGATCGCTGAGGACGGCTTTCTTATCTCTTCTTGCTATTCTTTGGAACTCTGCATTCAGATGCTTATATCTTTCCTTTTCTCCTTTGCTTTTTGCTTCTCGTCTTTTCACAGCTGTTTGTAAGGCCTCCTCAGACAGCCATTTTGGTTTTTTGCATTTCTTTTCTATGGGGATGGTCTTGATCCCTGTCTCCTGTACAATGTCACGAACCTCAGTCCATAATTCGTCAGGCACTCTATCTATCAGATCTAGTCCCTTAAATCTATTTCTTACTTCCACTGTATAATCATAAGGTATTTGATTTAGGTCATACCTGAATGGTCTAGTGGTTTTCCCTACTTTCTTCAATTTCAGTCTGAATTTGGCAATAAGGAGTTCATGATCTGAGCCACAGTCAGGTCCCAGTCTTGTTTTTGCTGACTGTACAGAGCTTCTCCATCTTTGGCTGCAAAGAAAATAATCAATCTGATTTCGGTGTTGACCATCTGGTGATTTCCATGTGTAGAGTCTTTTCTTGTGTTGTTGGAAGAGGGTGTTTGCTATGACCAGTGCATTCTCTTGGCAAAACTCTATTAGTCTTTGCCCTGCTTCATTCCGTATTCCAAGGCTAAATTTGCCTGTTACTCCAGGTGTTTCTTGACTTCCTACTTTTGCACTCCAGGGCGGCTGCGATGGTGTACAGAGCATGGCCGAGAGGAGCTACCCCATGTCCGAGGTCAGGGGCAGAAGCCAGAAGGACCCCATGCCCGAGGGGCGGTGGCCAAGAGGAATTGCCCCACGTCTGAGGACAGGGGCGGCGGCCGAGAGGAGCTACCCCACATCCGAGGTCAGGGGTGGCCTCTGGGAGGAGCTACCCCACGTCCAAGGAGTGGTGGGTATGGGGGCGCAGGAGGGCCTAGAGGAGCTATTCCACGTTCAAGGTCTGGAGGGGCAGCAGTGAGGAGATACCCCTCATCCAAGGTAAAGAGCAGCAGCTACGCTTTGCTGGAGCAGCCGTAAAGATACACCCCACGCCCAAGGTAAGAGAAACCCAAGTAAGATGGTAGGTGCTGCAAGAGGGCATCAGAGGGCAGACACACTGAAACCATAATCACAGAATACTAGTCAATCTAATCACACTAGGACCACAGCCTTGCCTAACTCAGTGAAACTAAGCCATGCCCATGGGGCCACCCAAGACGGGCAGGTCATGGTGGAGAGGTCTGACAGAATGTGGTCCACTGGAGAAGCAAGCCATTTCAGTATTCTTGCCTTGAGAACCCCATGAATAGTATGAAAAGGCAAAATGATAGCATACTGAAAGAGGTACTCCCCAGGTCAGTAGGTGCCCAATATGCTACTGGAGATCAGTGGAGAAATAACTCCAGAACAAATGAAGGGATGGAGCCAAAGCAAAAACAATACCCAGCTGTGGATGTGACTGGTGATAGAAGCAAGGTCCAATGCTGTAAAGAGCAATATTACATAGGAACCTGGAATGTCAGGTCCATGAATCAAGGCAAATTGGAAGTGGTCAAACAGGAGATGGCAAGCGTGAACGTCGACATTCTAGCAATCAGCGAACTAAAATGGACTGGAATAGGTGAATTTAACTCAGATGACCATTATATCTACTACCGCAGGCAGGAATCCCTTAGAAGAAATGGAATAGCCATCATGGTCAACAAAAGAGTCTGAAATGCAGTACTTGGATGCAATCTCAAAAACAACAGAATGATCTCTGTTTGTTTCCAAGGCAAACCATTCAATATCACAGTAATCCAAGTCTGTGCCCCAACCAGTAATGCTGAAGAAGCTGAAGGTGAACGGTTCTATGAAGACCCGCAAGACCTTTTACAACTAACACCCAAAAAGATATCCTTTTCATTATAGGCAACTGGAATGCAAAAGTAGGAAGTCAAGAAACACCTGGAGTAACTTCCTCCTTAACACACAGCAATTAGTGTGGGTTTTGTTTTGAGCTTCAGGAATTTCCACAGCTTAATCCAAAATCCTCCCTTTGCCTGCAAGGCTGTCTGTGATGTAGCTCCTACCTTCTGCCTCTCCTCCTTCCCATGCCATATTTATCCTTTAGATCTTGGCTAAAAAAATATCACACCCTCAGAGACACTTCCCTGCCTGCAGACTAAGTCTGGCCCCACATTGCACCCTTCTATCACAAGACGCTGTACATTTCTCTTGGTGCACTTATCACAACTGTGACTGCAGAATTAATTGAGTAATTAGTCATTTGATGTCTCTGCTCTTCATTAAAATATCAATTTCATGAGCCGTAGGATCCTGTCTGTCTTCCCTGTGTGTTCTCAGGGTCTAGCATGTGGTGTAGGGTCACTGCAGACACACATACTTATGAAGGAATGAATAAACAAGTGACCAGTCTCCTTGCACAGGGCCCTTCTGGACAGAGTTTGAGGAGGGGTTGGACAAAAGAAGAGAAAGTCCACTGACATCCCAATACAAACTCTACCAAGAACTCTAGCTCGGCCAGAGCAGTTGTCATTTTTGGTAGGCTCTCCTGGGTTCACTTTCATGGAGAGGAAGAGAATTTCAGAGCTAGGAAGCTTGATCAAACCACTGAGGTCTGAGGTTAGGACAAAGCGATGGGACACAAGGGCCTGGTGTTCTCTCTGACACTGCTCAACTGGGATGAACAATCTGATGTATAAAATAACTCCTGGGACCTAGGACTGTCAGAATCCCCACTCAGCAAACCCCATGGCACACAGGCCATTTGGTAAATCTCAGCAGAGCATAAATATGTGGATTTCAGTGCAACTTGCAAGGCTATGGTTTTTCCAGTGGTCATGTGTGGATGTGAGAGTTGGACCGTGAAGAAGGCTGAGTGCCGAAGAACTGATGCTTTTGAACTGTGGTGTTGGAGAAGACTCTTGAGAGTCCTTTGGACTGCAAGGAGATCCAACCAGTCCATTCTGAAGGAGATCAGCCCTGGGATTTCTTTGGAAGGAATGATGCTGAAGCTGAAACTCCAGTACTTTGGCCACCTCATGCGAAGAGTTGACTCATTGGAAAAGACTCTGATGCTGGGAGGGATTGGGGGCAGGAGGAGAAGGGGACAACAGAGGATGAGATGGCTGGATGGCATCACGGACTCGATGGACGTGAGTCTGAGTGAACTCCGGGAGTTGGTGATGGACAGGGAGGCCTGGCGTGCCGCGATTTATGGGGTAGCAAAGAGTCGGACACGACTGAGCGACTGAACTGACTGACTGTATGATTACCTACAGTTCCTCAAAAATAAACCAGATTTCTTATATTGATATATTAAAAAAGAGATGACTCTGTAACTTTGTAAATATACTAAAAGCTACTGAAATGTACACTTTTAAAAGGTCACTTTTATTACATTTCAATAAAAAAGGCATTCCCTCTGCCACCCCAAACCATGCTCATTTGAATGACACTTATGCACACTTTACCCAGAGGGAATCTACAATCTTAGAAGCTTACCTTCCATAATGAATATTGGCCCCTGGTACTCGAAAATTAACAAAACAAAGTGAAGTATATTAACAAAAGGCTGAGCAAGAAGTACACTGAAGTCAGAACTAGTCAAAGCTAGCATTAGTGTGGTAAAGCCACATTGGCACAGAATAATAAATCAGTGTGATTGCCTTCAAGGGAGAAGCTTTCTCCATGAAATCAGTGGCAAAGGCCACAAGAATAATCTGAAAGCAAATTCTACCTAGAAAAGATTCTATAATCTAGGAAGTATATGATATTTCATGCTATTACACTTGGATTCCAGTACCACTTAAAAATCCCATAAGACCCTCTGTAATCTGGGATACACAATCACTGAATCCTTCACAAGGACATCTGTCTTATATAAGCTGAGTGCAATCAAAATGCCTACACCCCAGGAGCCATTGAGAGGACCATGAACGTGCAGTGAGGTTTCTGAGGATGCTATAGTTCTCCAGAATGTCTCAGAGGTCACAACATACCCTCAGTTGAGCAAAGCAGGAAGAGTAATGACTAATTGGATCCAAAGTCTTTTATAGAACTATGGAGCTATGTTTTAGCAGTAAAGGAAATGTGGTGCTTAGTATTTAGTTGTGTTTACTATCACACAGAAACGAGTATTTATACACATTTGTGTATACAGATCACTCAGTAATGTATGTAAATGTATCAGATGTACACAAGAGCAGAAACTAACATCCTGGAAGAACCCAACATATAAATCAGGAAGCAGCCAACTTCTATAAAGCACTAGACAATAAATATTTTGGGGTTTGCAGGCCATATGGTCTCTGTTGCAATGACTCAATCTGCTACTACGGTGCAAAAGTTGCCATAAATAATATGTAAATGAATGAGCATGGCCATTTCTGATAAAACTTTATTTATAAAAGCAAGCAGCAAACTGAATGTGGCTTGCAGGCCATAATTTTTCACCTCCTGGTACAGCAAATGGAAGCACAAACTTGTTAAGAAACAGTCACTTAAACTATTCCAAAGGACTCTTTCTAAAGAATTAGAGACAATCTTGTCTTCTTATAGTTATGAGACATCATTTAAGCATCCAGTGATTCAGTGTCTACTTATAAACATTAATTCATGTTATACCATACTATATCACATAATAGTCAATGGATTGTAAAGTGTAAAAGCTGTGTGCTCCTAAACCAACTGGTTCCAGGAGGTGCTACATAGATTACTGGGGGTCTGTTTCTTGTCTCCTCTCCTCCTGTCAAGCTGTTAGCCATCACTTTGTTGGTTTTGTCTCTGTAATTGTCTCTATCTTCAATTTGCCATTGCTGATCTGCTCCAGGCCAAAAACAGTATCTAAAGTAGGCCTGGCTTTGAAGGACCATATGTCTCTCTTATGCGTAAAGAAACATGAGCAGAGGGTGAGACAAACTAGCAGAGTAGCACTGACATATATATACACTACCATGTGTAAAACAGCTAGCTGGTGGGAAGCTGCTGTGTAACACAGAGAGCCCAGATCTGTGCTCTGTGATGACCTAGAAGGGTGGGATGGGGGTGGGCAGAAGGGAAGCTTATACACACATACATCTACATATTTATATGTGTATTTATGACTGATTCACACTGCTGTACGGCAGAAACCAACTCAAATTTGTAGAGGAATTATCCTCCAATTAAAAATAAAAGATATATATATATATACACACAAAAACAGAATAAAAAGAAACAAGAGCACAAGGTTTATCACCCCCAGGCATGGCTACTCTATAGACCTTTGGACTACGTTCTAATTCTGCACTTATTTTACATAATCAAGGTTGTTAGATAACTGACTTGTGGGTAAGATGTTACTCTTGCCTGTACGTGTATGTACACCTATCTACACACACATTCATAGTCATTTATTTATTCGTTCCGCAAATATTTATTGCATCCCTCTGCGCTAGTCACTGTTCTAAGTACATGGAATACATTAGTGAACAAAAGATTAGAAAACCAAAATAAACATGCACACAAACAAAAAACAGCCATCAAGGAGCTTACATTACAGCAGTGGGAAATAGATAAGTCATCTTTGTCCTAGAGTAGGTCTGAATGTACTGAAAACACATGGGCCTTAACATACACACATGCTTCCTAAGTACTCGTAGGTCACCAGGTTAAATGACTAACAATCTTTAGTTACAGAACGTCTAAATGCCTCCCTCCACCCACCCCCCCACACACACACAGTTAAAATTACTTCTGTTTGATAAACCAGAATGTCCACTCACTCCAATTTTCATTCTTCATCTCATTTCCTGCCTCTTTCCTTCCATGGTAGACCCCCTTAGAAGCAAAGGTAGGTCACAAACCAGCAAAAAGACCTAACAGACTACCTGGGATTGCAAGTGGTCAGCCTGTTTTTGGATTGTTTAAAACTGCTTATTTGACTAGTAATGAGGCAGTACATTCCTATGATCTGGGAGGTGAACCAAAAATCCTAGCTTGGGTTTCAGTTTCATGTAAAATTGTCTGCTTAGCAAAGGGCCAGTCTTTCCAGTTTAATGAAGCTGGCTTTGTGGTCCTTGAGCACTCTGGGAAGGGAAAGGATAAGGATTCACAGAGAATTAGCAACATTCCGGTGAGCAAGGCCAAAAAGCATGCTGTTGATCCAGTAGGTGAACAGGAAAAACTAGCAAATGGCTAAACCCCAAGGGCCCTTCAGGAGCTGTCCCCAACCCTGTTGCCACAGATCCATCACAGCCCACGCCTACAGAGAAGCCTAGAGAGACAGAAGATGTCCTGCCACGGAGGATTTCCACATGGAAAAAGGGAAAACTGCATCCCTCCCTGAAACAGATCACCGAGGGCCAGATCAACCGTTCAGCAGCCAGGACGAAGCACACACACGAATGGCTGTGACCCGCAGTCTTGCAAACTGCCCCTAAGACCTCCACATCAATCCACAGGCCCCTGTACAGTCCTTCTTCTTTGTATGGCCACCAGCCTCCTTTCCTTGTCTTTTTCCTGGGAACAGAGGATGGAGCTTCTTTTAGAGAGCACCCTTGGGACTTCCCTGGTGGTTAAGAATCTGCCTTGCAATGCAGAGGACGCCTGGTCCAGGAAGATTCCACTTGCCACGAGGCAGCTAAGCCTGTGAGTTGCAACTACTGAGACCTCGTGCCACAACTAGAGAGTCCGAGTGAGTGCTGCAACAAAAGATCTCGCCTGCGAAATAAATAAAAATAAAATTAATTAGTTTATTAATTTAAAAAATCTTTAGAGACGACCCTTGGGGCCTAAGGGCTTCCTTGGTGGCTCAGGCGGTAAAGAATCTGCCTGCAATGCAGGAGTCCCAGATTTGATCCCTGGGTCTGGAAGATCCCCTGGAGAAGGAAATGGCAACCCACTCCAGTATTTTTGCCTCGAGAGTCCCCTAGACGGAGGAGCCTGGCAGGCTACAGTCCACAAGGTCAAAAAGAGTCAGACACAATTGCATGACTAATATTTTCACTTTGCAGCATAAAGGCAAGAGCTACACAGAATGGGGCAGAAATCACTGTAGAGGATTTCTTTTTTCCTTTGGGAATTCCAGCTCTGGCTCACTTCCCAAGACTCTCTTTCATGGCTAACCAGAGGAGTAACTAACTCATTCAGTGACAACCACTCACTGGTAAACCGGATGCCAGGCCCAGAGAGGCCACAGTAAGGGCCTAAAAGGAAAGGACACTCCAGATCTAGAATTCGACTGACAGAGTACTTAGGAGGTAAAACAACAGTGTGCTGGGCAGCACGGCCCATCTGTGAGCTGGGCCGGATGAACTATGCCTTCATGTTGAGCACAGAAGGGCCAGCTGGGCCCCAGAGGCCAGAGACTGGGTTGATGGTCAGAAGTAGCCGTAAGTGAGCAGGGCAGGAGAGGGCAGGCACTCCTTGGTCCAACAATGTCTCTACCTGTCTCCTACTTTCTCAAGGTTAACAGAAACCACAGGCCTACTGGGACCTGTGGGGGACTCCAAACTAGACCCAGTGCTTATCCTGTTTAGGGTTATAAGCTTTGGAATCAAACAGATCTGGGTTCAGATCCCAGTTCTGACACCAAATACACATGTGGCCTTGGCCCAGTGACTTCCCTCTTTGCACTTCGGTTTCTGCATCTACAAAAACGGAAGGAAAGGAACACCCAGTTCGTAGGGCAGCAGAAGGATGACAGGATGGGGACTGCAGAAGGTGCTTGGTGGAGGCAGACACGGTGACTGTGTAAAAATCTCACCATCAGCAGAAAACAGACAAACAGCCATACACCACACACTGGATTGCACACTCATTCCCCGTTCTCAGGGGCTGTTTCTGTTTCTTTGCCTGGCCAGCATCCATATTCCTCTCTAAAAGATGATCCTTCTTTGCCGATCCTTGAGGGAGCACTGGCCCCAGCCCAGGCAGTGATAATTCAGCTGGGGAAGGGCTGGGGTCACTCTTCTGAAGGCTCCAGCAGGATTGCTTGCTTTAGCATCCTTCCTGTGCACCCCAGGGGCTTCTCACCTATGTGCTGGAGGAGGAGGGGCTGAACTGGTAGGAATTTCACTCTCTGCAGAAGACATCTGTTTTGAGGGCAGTAAAGACCCAGGTGGCACTGTTTTGAAGGCAAAGAAATGAAGGGCAATTACCCTGCCATTAATCAGCGAGGTTACAAGAACTGAACAGTGTTACTTAAGACCAGGAAAGAACATTTTAATAACATTCCTGGGGATAAAGACTGAGCAAAACACAAATTAAGTTAGTAGGCATCTATGTGACTGCTTGATATATATCAATGTAGATTTTAAAGCTGCCTGGCAGAATTCAAGGTGAATTAACAGGGAGCTGCTACCACTTCCTCTGAAAAATAAAAACAAGAGAGGCCATCGCCAACTCCCACACATGTCATTTCCTGTACCTCAGTGTACAGGGAACAACAGACCACCAAACTGTCCTTTCCTGCTTCCTTCCGAGTCCCAAATAAATTCCCCATACCACCTCCACACACACTCAATAGATGAGATGTTTAAGTTAAAGATCTGGAGAGGTTAAAAATTAAGTACATAAAATATAAAATAGAGAGTTGCAGTGTTTTTTAAAATGTAGTAGAATAGACATAACACAGCATTTACTGTTTCAACCATCTTTAAATATACAGTTGAGTGGCATCAGGCATACTCACATTGCTGGGCAGCTATCACCACCGTCCATCTCCAGAACATTCTCATTGTCCCAAAATAAAACTTGTACCCATCAAACAGTAACTGTCTCATCCTCCCCACCTCCTCCCAGCCCCTGACAACCACCATTCTACTTGCTATCTCTATGGACTGGACTGCTCTCAGGACCTCATATAAGTGGAATCATCAATATTTGTTCTTTCGTGTCTGACTTACTTCATAAAGTATAGGTTTCATCCATGTTGTAACATCTGTCAGAATTTCCTTCCCCCTTAAAGCTGAATAATATTCCAGTGTATGGCAGGCCACATTTTGTTTATCTATTCATCTATCAGTGAACATTTGGGTTGTTTCTGCCTTTGGGCTCTCGTGAAAAATGCTGCTCTGAACATGGATGTACAAACATCTGTAGGGACTCCAATCTTACATTAAATCATCCAGAGTGTCTTTGTCCTACTTTTCTTTTGAATGTTGACTCTTTCTTATTTTTCACCAGTCTTCTGACCATTGCTGCCCAACACACCCTTCTGGACCGCTGTGATGGCTTCCTGTTGGCTCCCCCAGCCTACAACATGCCCTCATTCTGTGGATTTGATCTGGAGAGACCCACTCTGAAAGCACATGGCCTCTCCAGATGTTCCTGAGCCCTTCACTCCCACTTCTGAGCTTGCCTCTTACCCCTGCCATTAACCAACACAGCCAGGCACCCACCCCTCCCCCGACACTGACGCAGAGGAGAGGGAGTGTGGTGGCGTCTAAGCCACAGCCACCCCTCCCAAAGAACAGCAAACTGGTGAGCCATAAGCAGAAGTCCGTTGCACTGCTGGAAGCTGGCAAAGCAGCCAGGACTCCTCCCTGTCTTGTGCAAAGCACGGACAATCATCGCAGACCGATGTGAGGGCCCCATCACCTCTGTGAAACCTAAAGGAAGCTACAGCTGCCAGGGACACTAGTGGGGGGTCAGCCACAGGGGAAGAGTGGCTGTGCAGGGTAGGACAGAGAACAGTGGAGGGGCTGAAACTAACTGGGGAATGAAGGTTAACCAAACAAAAGCTCTTTCAGTAGCGAATCTTCTGGGGAAAAATAAAATTTGAAAAGAAGTGCTTACTTCAGACATTCAGAAGCTAAAGAGAGAACATATTTCAAAACATAAATCCAGACCTAGGGAGTGAATGCTCATTAATAGTGAGAACCCCCTGTTCTGTCCTGAAATGTTATGCCCACCTCTCACCTGGCCCTCGCGAGACTTGCAGGGCTCACGTCATTTTCAGTCATCTGCCTGAATGAATTCACAACAGTTCAGAGAAAGGTTTGCACACACACTCTTCCAACCACCCCTAAACAAATATCCACAGAAGATTCCCCAGCAGCTCAGTCCAGTTCATAATCATATACTTTATTTCCTAATGTTCATTTAGTCTAAACGCAAAATCTGAGTTAAAAAAAAAAATCCCTTCATTTCCTCCCTATGGAAGAAGTACACAATATCACATTTTGTGCATTATTGCATTACCCTACATTACATAATTATATATGATGAATATTACTTTGTAGACACCTATCCATTTATCATCGATATCCAGTTATCAACCTAAAATCTCACAGTCAACCAGACCTCAGTGGAAAAATCAAGCCTTTCCTCTACAGCCACCAGTCACGGAACAGTCCCCAAGACCAGGCTTGGGCTCCTCGGAAACCCTGTCTCCCAGGCAGAGTAATTCAGGTGTGCGCCCCACACAGTGCCGTATTTGGGGATGGATGCAATGTTTCCTGCAAATTTGGTTATCCCAAATTTCCTTCATCTATGTCCAGATCTGTATTTTCACCTGAAATCTTGGAAGGCAGAAGGCTTTCCTTAAAAGCTCCTTGAGTTACTTATTCTTTTATCTTAAATATACAGAATGTTAAGGGCTATAATTTTTCCCAACTTGGGCCTGTCGCTCCTCAAAGTTGACCTATACAACTCTTCTGAAATTAATCTGGGACTTCCCTGGCAGTCCAATAGTTAAGACTTCACTTTCCAGTGCAAGGGGTGAGGGTTCAGTCCCTGCTTGGGAGCAAAGACCCCCACATGCCTCATGGTCAAAAAAATCAGAACATGAACAACAGAAGCCATATTGTAACTAATTCAATGAAGACTTTAAAAATGGTTCACATTAAAAAAAAAAATCTAAAATTTGTCTTCTGGAGCCCCCGCAACCGGGCTCATTGCTTCTCAGAAACCTTTGGCATGTCTCCACATCCTCCAGGGCCTGGACTTCTCCGGCAAGGACGGGACTCCAGACTCGCTGTCTCTCACAGCAGGTTGAGAAGCTGTGTTTCTGTCACCCCAAAGTGCGCAGGCCCTTCCCACCACCACAGCATATCGCGAATTCCCACCAGCCCTGACGCGCTTCTGTATGCCTGCTCCGAGGCATTTCCCGCCTGGATGGCCATATTTCCAGACTGTGGTTTCACATCACCTCAGGCTGCATTTTTCCAGCCTGCTTCTCCAGAATCGCTAATCCCTCCTGTTCCCTTCTCAGTGTTTGGTCTTTGCTGGTTCCCCCCACCTCACTCATGAACGTGTTTTCTTAATCATGTAATTTGAATCACTAAGAGAATGAGTGAATAGATCAGCCCTCATCTGACATCCTTGCTCCCCCTCCCCCAATGCCGCGTCACCCCCTGCTCATCTTCACACGTGGCAGCCGGCCACTGGCATCCTGCCGCCTTGCCTGTCCAGAGCCGTCTGTCTGTGATTCCCCAGGAGCTATGCTGCTGCTCATCACCTGCCCTACCTGAGGGGTCCCAGCACAGCACCTCTCTGGTCGGACAGCACAACATCCCCACTCCTGACTCCCCTCCTCAGGTGAGCCCAGCGCTAAGAGTGGACAGCTCACCACACAAAGCCTGGCAGCCAGAGTGGACTAGATAAGGCAGGCTAGTAATATTAAAATCCCTTTCAAATTTTATTTTTTCTATTCTGTACACATATCACTCCATTGTTTATCGGACAACTATTTCATTAGTATCTACTGTGATAGCATTTGATGAACCCCTAGGCCACACATAGGGCTTCCCAGGTGGCTCAGTGGTAAAACGTGGGTTTGATCCCTGGGAAAGATCCCCTAGAGAAGGAAGTGGCCACCCACTCCAGTATTCTTGCCTGTGAAATCTCATAGACAGAGGAGCCTGGTGGAGTCCATGGGGTCACAAAGAGTCGGACACGACTTAGTGACTGAGTACACACACACGCAGGTCATACATGGGAGAGAGAGGCGGGGGAAGGAGGTTAATGGAGAACTGAAGTGAACGGTGAATGAGCATATATGAGGGGCACCATCACGGCCTCTAACCACCTGGCCCCTGGAAACACGGCAGGGAGGAAACACCCTGGAAACACCCAAGGCTGGCATTCTGGACTTCCAGACTCTCCCAGGTGCTGCTCCCAGCTTTCTGGGTACCTCCTCTGTTTGTGGTTCAAATCCCGAGAGAACCAGTACGGGTGAACGAATGGAGCCTCACAACCATGGACAAGAATAACCGAGTACTTGGATATATTGTCTCTGCACTTGTAATTCGTTGCACTGGTGATGAGTGCTTCTCTCTCAGACTTGTGTTAATGACAGGTGGCGGGCTGACAGCCCTGAAAATCAGATGCTTCTCCAAGGCCTGGGGATGCTGGAGTGAGAAGGAAGCCCAACCCTGAGACTAAGTCAGTGAAAACAATTCAGTCTTCACTGAGTCGCACACTGCTGAAATATTCTCTAGGGACCGGTGGCTACCTCCTCTCCTGCCCCTACCTTCACAAAAAGGAAAGTCACAGAAATGGTTAAAACTTTTCAAACATACTGCCGCTTTGAGAGCCTGTGAATTCAGCTGGTTTTTTTCCAGTGATAACCAGATGCCCACATTTTAATTCACAATTTAATGCCTTTTGCATAGAACGGCAAAATGACAGAAAATTAGAGAAAATTGCCCTCTAATAGATTATAATATATTAATAATAACACACAATGCATCACAGAAGATGCGTGGACAGAAAGGACTGTGACGGGGAGGCCATTCTCACTGCAGAGTGAATGAAATATCCTGGCTAATTCCCAGCCACCGCTCGCCCACCTGTCTTCACAATCTCCCCACGGGAGACAGCTCGAATGGTCTGATACCTGGCGCCCATCATACCTGTGATGAGAAAGGCCCTGCCAGAGTGGGCATCAGGGGGAGGTTGATCACAGAATCACAAGAGTCATGTCCTTCCAGTCTCGTGGAAGCTGAGCCTTTCTAAACTGACTAAGCGTATCACCACATCCTGATCTTGGCTAGAAGGAGCTTAGTGTCACGTGGTGGTCACAGCGCAGCCGGCCACTCTCAGAACTGTAGGAACTATATCACAGACACAGCGTGAATTAAGGCCAGATGCTTACAGCTTATACAAAGGCATTCAGTGTCGGGGTATGCTTAGCACATCCAGGTAATTAACGGATAAAAATGAATCTAAGGTACCCAGGAGACCAAGTCTAACAGAGTAAAATGACAGCCACTAACTCACTATCTTGCCCTACTTAATAGGGATATTTTTGAATAAGAATAAATAAATTAAAGGATAACAAGTCAGAGGGTTGCCAGGGACCCTTAATTCAGGCGGAATCCCTTGTTTCTGTAAATAGGACTAAGACCCAAAAAAGGAATAAATGGCTCCCCTATCTTGACATGCTCCGAGTGGCACAGGGGTAAGCCCACGTCTCCTGCCACACGTCCAGGTGGCTCCCCCGCACGCCCTCCTAGGTAATGATAGCCCTGTCAACAGAGCCACACACTCGGGGGTCCCTGTCCCTCCTCACCTGTCACTCCCTCGACAGCTGTGACAGGACCAGACAGTCCTGCTCTCTGCCACTCTCCCCTGCATGCTGGCTAAGGGTTTCTTGTTGTAGGATAAGGACATTCTTCCAAACCCAGGTTAGCCCACTATCATTATCTGGAAGTCATGAGTTCTTGAGGTCTGATACACCAAAAATATTATCTTTATAAAAGTATAAAGCACTCATTTTTTCTCCCATCGGTCTAGTATCTTAAGGCACTGGAATGCACACTTAATTGAAATTTTGCCATCATCTTAGAAGAAAAGATATGAGAGACTAGACTCCTCCAGGATCAATGCTATGAAGCAGTTGCTTTCAACTCCACCAGGGTCCCAGAGCCCTCTTAGATCCAGGTCAAGAGTTCCTGCTGTGTCTTCCAGCCAGTGTAGACTTCTAGAGATATAGCTAAAAGTTGGGAGGAGGAAGAGCCCAGAACACAGGGAAGAAAACAAAGCAGAAAGGAAAAGGAGCTAAAACAATGCGCGTGATAACCAATCAGAGGAATTCGGGCTCTGGGAAGAGAACTTGAAAAAGAAAAGAATAGATCCCTGTATATGTATAACTGAACCACTTTGCTGTACACCTGAAATTAACACAACAGTGTTAATCAGCGATACTCCAGTATAAGATAGAAATAAATAAGTAAATCTATTTAATGTTCATTCTATTTTTAAGACTTTAAGCATGCCTTGGAATAAACTAACACTTTAGATAAAAAGAGTAATTTGGGCTCACTTACATTTATTCCACATGCCTTGATCATCTGAAATGATACTACCCTATAAAGGAAGGCTCTTTGATTCAAACCCTCAAACCTGTTCCACTGACATAAGGCATGGGGTGAGGTGGGGTGGGGGAGGGGGCGGGTAGGGGAAATAAAATAGGAAACCTTAACCAGAAATGGAATCACCATCAAGATAAAGGAAGCTTCAGCTTTGGAGTCCTCAGTTGCAGGGTCCCTTCTGGGTCTTGGGGATGGTGGGTCTAGCAATGTCTGCCCAAGGTCAACTGTATTCTCTCTTTTTTTTTTCTCCAGTTTAATTAAACAATAACTGATGTATATTATTATGTAAATTGAAGGTATAGAAACATGATGATTGGATACATGCATACACTGCAAAATATTTTCCACTATTGGGTTAGCGAACACTGCATTCTTGTTCTTAAAGAAGATCGCCTAAATCATTTAAGACTCGTTGTTGTTGTTGTTGTTGTTGTTGTTGTTGTTGTTGCTTAGTCTCCAAGTCGTGTCCGACTCTTGCGGCCCCCTGGACTGTGGCCTCCCAGGCTCTTCTATCCATGGGATACTTTTAGGCAAGAATACTTCAGTGAGTTGCCGTTTCCTTCTCCAAGGGATCTTTCCAACACACGGATCGAAGCCACGTCTCCTGCTTGACAGGTGGATTCTTTACTGCTAAGCCACTTGGGAAGACAGGTCTCACAAAACTTAGTTCTGTCTCTGGTCCCAACATTGCTGTGACCGTCACAATCTTAACTTCTTCAGACTATGAAGAGTGAGAAGAGAAAGCCAAGAAATTAAGGATTTAAAGAAAACTATAAGAGAGAAAGAAGTTGAGAGATGGATGTGAGGGGGAGAAGGATTCCTACTGATCACTTGGCCTTTTGGGGCCTGATCATGTACCTGTAAAGGGGGTGTTGATATTAATATTAGTATCAATATAATAAATAGATGGATTTATTGATATTAATATAGATGGATTTTTCCAATAATGGATATAATTCTTAGGGACAGAGAAATGCCTGCTAGATGTATGTAACCCACAAGATTGTCCTGAATTAGTTTCTGGAGAAACGTGCACCACGGAAGGCCCACACGCTCCTTCCTCCCAGCTGCCTCTCCTGTGCCAAGCCCACAGCAGAAGCCTTGGCACATGTGCAGACCTTCTTGGCCTCTTTGCAAAAGTCAACATTTCTGAGCATTCTGAGGCCACAGGAATTGAAAAAGAAAATGGTTCAGAACCTGTGCTTGGCTGCCCTGGAATAAATCCAACAGCCGTTAGAAATCGAGTCTCTGGGCTGAGGACAGGATAACTACCTTGGTGAGAAGAAGAAAAGGCTGTTTCATTGAACATGTGAAGGAACGGAACACATTTACCACTGTCCAGAAATGCTATTTGCTAAGTAGCCCTAAATAACTCACCTACTAAACCATGTTCTTGATATTTCAGTTGGAATATTATAACAGCTTATTTTCTCTCTAAACAGAACACCTCTGGGACAACAAAAAATGAAGTCAGGAGATGAACTGTTACTGCTTGATGACTTTTATTTACACTTGAAATATATCCGTTAGGTTGACGGTGACTGTTCAAAATTTGTACCCTGCAAAGAACCCACCTTACTTTGGGAGAATTTATACACCTGAGAATATATACTCAGGTATTGTTAGGTATTTCTCATCTTTATGGAGACACACTCTTTGGGGTGGTGGTGGGGGAGAAGGAGTCTATGTTCCAACCATGCACTTTGATTTCATTTTCACCACCTCCCCTGCTTTTCTCTCCGTTTAATAATAAAGCAAGGGAGCAGCAACTGAGACAGGGGTTTCCAAGTAGCCCTCAGAGGAGTAAGAGGTCATGATCAAGCCTACTGTGGCAGCTCTGGTTGGAAAGTCTCCATCACAACCTGTAGCCAACAGCAAGCCCTGGGTTCAACTGAAGCACCTATTTCTAGAATCTGAAGTCTGGATGAAATGGACTCTTAAGCTTGTCTATACAATTTCCTGGGCTGAAGGCAAAGTGGCATTGCATGGAAAACCCTCTATTTAAGCTCACATCAACAAATGAGCCAGCTCATAGTTAAAATGATACTTTTCCCCTCTACTGGACTGCACAGTCTTCCCCCTAAATTGGAATGCCTTCCAATAAGATTCTTGATTCTTTCATTTTAAAAACATAAATACTTCAGGAATCTATATATATATCATGGTGATACCTGAAGTGCAGAGATGTATAAATCAGGAGATGGGTGTGATTAACTTATATAATTCTGATTTTTTTTAAATGTCCTTTTCCTTAGCTGGATAATAAAGTCAACCAATTTGTCATTTAGTCACCATATAGGAGAACTTTCAGCTCTTTCCAGCTTTTAATATGTTTTTTATTCAGTTCAGTTCATTTCAGTTGCTCAGTCATATCTGACTCTTTGCTATCCCATGGACTGCAGCATGCCAGGCTTCCCTGTCCTTCACCATCTCCTGGAGATTGCTCAAATTCATGTCTGTCAAGTCAGTGATGTCATCCAACCATCTCATCCTCTGTCATCTCCTTTCCCCCCTGCCTTCAATCTTTCCCAGCATCATAGTCTTATTTCTAATGAGTCAGCTCTTTGCATCAGGTGGACAAAGTATTGGAGCTTCAGCTTCAGCGTCAGTCCCTCCAGTGAATATTCAGGACTGATTTGATCTCCTCGCAGTCCATCTTATTAAACATCTATTATATGCCAGGTACTTGGCTAAGGGATGTGGATTCAAAGATAAACCATGAAGTGGTCCCATACCATTGTCTACAAAAACATACATAAATATCTAAATAACATACATGGTAGGTTGAACTATATGAAATTGCCATTTTTGTGGTCAAAACGGTAAACAAGGGCAATTTCATATGGTTCAACTTAATATACGTAAAAACTGCTATGGGTTTACTACTGAGGAAGTGATTAAGCTGGGTATTGTGTGAGGAGGTGGGCAATAGATAGCACCTTCCTTTAGGAACACGGTATCTTGGATCCTTCTCTTGTGTTAACAAGCCTGCTAGATCACAGCGATGATGTGTTTGAGGCACGGCTGGCCCATGGTAGGTATCTCAAGAGATCGCACGCTCCAAACACTGTGCAGCTCTCCAAACAGGAGACATCTCAAGTCAAGGGAGATAGACAAGTGACCTGGGCACTGAGCTAAGGAGAAATGTGAAGACAGAAAGGAATAAACCCCAAGCAAGAGCACCCACCTCCATTCTGCCTCCCACAGCCTCTGCCGTCTCACCATGTGGAGAACTTCTCTCTCCAGGTCTAAGGGATTTTTCTGTGACCTTTGTGAACCTCACGTGAAACACTATCACTGTTTATTGCTTCCACTGAAAGAATTCTTTTTCACCCAGTTAGTACACCTCAAAGTTCTATAAGAACAGGACTGTGCTTCTTGAAGATCAGATTCCTAAACAATGTATCTTGAATTCTTTTCAGCAACTCCATCCACCATATGGGACTTATCTCAAGTCTGAAAATGTGCTTTCTGTCAGCCCAAACTGCGTGGCATTGAGACCAATTCCATCTACACTGTCTGCTTCCCACCTTAGCTTGGTCCTTGAGGGCATGCAGTAGGAGCTTAGTAAAGGCTTTTTGAGTGAACGAATGAGTAGATGGCTAGATGGACTGATGAACAAATACACAACTACACGAAAAGTGGTACCTTAGAGAGCAGGAGTCTTTTAGAGCCTTTCTTAAATAACAGATTTAAGCAGTTCTTTCAGGTTGATTGAAGGACACCATCCCAAACAGAACCTTCCCGGGAAATGGGGAATCTCATTCAACATGCAAATTTTATGGCTCAATGAAAGACACCAATCGGTCTCTGGATCAAGAAAGACCTTTTTCAAAAGGCTGATCTTCTTGATTTTGGTTACTGATTTTCTTGAAAGTTTTCCACACTTGTTCACAATTTGTTACAAAAGCACTTAAAATCGTGACTTCTGTCTCCACTGAAGATCTTTTCCCTTGATTTTAAAATCATGCTAATTGTATCAAGTTTCAGGAAGCATAACCTCTCTCAATCACAGGTATAAAAAGAAGGCAAAAAACCCCCCTTCAGAGAGATTGTTGGGAGAATCAAATGGGGTAATGCTTGTAAAAGAACTTTGAAAAACTACAAACTATGGGACACATATATAGTGAAAGCTACAAATACACACACATATTGATACACACACACACATATATGTATTGAACACACATACATGTTTTGAACATTAATAGTGTATGTGTACATATACAGCAAGACATATGTATGCCATATAAAATAAATATTAATGGTAAGATGCTTTTAATCAGGATACCTATATAACAGCTCAAAGTTGTATACTGCCAGAATAAAACTCTCAGTATGTGTTTCCTCATTTGTCCCAAATCAGGGCCAAGTATTGCTATGATTATTCTCCTTTTACAGACCTGGCAAGGGAGATCAAAAGAATTCAAGCGACTTGCCCGGGCTCACCCAAATATGATGTCAATAAGGGATTTAGGAGCAAATTGGAGAAATTTTGACCCACAAGCTAGAACTGTTTTCTACTAGACTATGCTGCCACCTAACTGACAAGGTTAAAAACACCCATATTTATTACACCAGCACTAAGAAGAATAAATTAGCCATCAATGTATCCATGGCTATCTGATCCTTAGCTATCTTATCTTTGGTTATCTTTTTAATAAGGAACTCTATCGTTATTAAAAAACAAAAAGGCTTTTTAAATATTTAGAGACCTTCACCATTTTGTCGCTCTAAAAATTGTCAACAACGGCCACCCAAGCAACAGAGAACCCACAATAATTAAGAATGCCAAGCAAATGCATAGTAGGTTACTTAGTGCATTCCTAGTTCCTCTCTCCACTATAAGATGGCTTCACAGTGTAGTCTCTTCCATCAACCAGTGCTCGTATTCAGTCCCATCAAACAAAACAAACAGACAAAAACATGAGTTTGATCTGCCTCCAGTTGACCCTGATTTTTCCTGGGTTTGGGGGTGAGAGGGAAATGAAATTTAAACTTACTGTCTTGGTTCTCCTCACAACCCAGTAGTTCCCTGTGGGCCCCAAAGGTTTCCAGGAATTAAAAATGAGTCCCAGTGTAAGTCACTGATTTCTGTGAGGATCAAATCAAATTTGTGGCTTCCTCAAACTCGGTTGAGGAAGCCCCAGCAGTCAGAGCTCCTGTGCTAAAAGGCTGAACTAACGGCACGCTCGCTCCTGTAGAGCCCTCTTTCTGCGGCACTGGCCACTCACAGCAACAGTCATCAGCATCTCAGGTGGAAACAGACGGGGCTTTCACTTTCTGTTCTCCCACCGTCTTCACTTCAGCCTCTTCCTCTTTCAATGCCCCAGTTTTCTCAATGGCTATAGTAAAATTCTCTCGTAAAACAGGTTTACAAGAGAGTAGACCACAGGTAGGATATACTATATTTTGCTGATTTTCCCCAGAGGAGCAAAATTCTTGATATACACGAACAGCTTTGTTGCTGTTATTGTTTAGTCACAAAGTCCGTGTCCAACTCTGCAACCCCATGCACACCAAGCTCCTCTGTTCTTCAGTATCTCCTGGAGTTTACTCAAATTCACAAGCACAGTTAGGTTTGTCATATTAAGCAAGGACATCTCGACCAAGACATAAATCTATTGACCATATTCCAACCGGTGGTAAGAAACAGCAGAGGAGATAGATGGTGGTTGGGGGAAAAGTATATATACATTTTCATGAAAACAATTTAACTCAAATAGAAAGAACAGTAAACTCTTCGTATTCTTCTTGACTATGCTAAAGCCTTTGATTGTGTGGATCACAACAAACTGTGGAAAACTCTGAAAGAGATGGAAATACCAGACTACCTTACCTGCCTCCTGAGAAACCTGTATGCAGACCAAGAAGCAACAGTTAGAACTGGACATGGAACAACAGACTGGTTCCAAATTGGGAAAGGAGTACATCAAGGCTGTATATTGTTACCCTGCTTATTTAACTTATAGGCAGAGTACAGCATATAAAATGCTGGGCTGGATAAAGCACAAGCTGGAATCAAGATTTCTGGGAGAAATCTCAACAACCTCAAATATGCAGATGACACCACCCTTATGGAAGAAAGCGAGGAGGAACTAAAGAGCCTCTTGATGAAGGTGGAACAAGACAGTGAAGAAGCTGGCTTGAAACTCAACACTCAAAAGACTAAGATCATGGCATCCAGTCCCATCACTTCATGGCAAATAGATGGGGAAAGAATGGAAACAGTGACAGACTTTATTTTTGAGGGCTCCAAAATCACTGCAGATGGTGACTGCAGCCATGAAATTAAAAGACGCTTGCAAAAAAAAAAAAAAAAGACGCTTGCTTGCTCCTTGGAAGAAAAGCTATGACAAACCTAGATAGCATATTAAAAAGCAGAGACATTACTTTGCCGACAAAGGTCCATAAAGTCAAAACTATGGTTTTTCCAGTAGTCATGAATAGATGTGAGAGTTGGACCATAAAGAAGGCTGAGTGCCGAAGAACTGATGCTTTTAAACTGTGGTGTTGGAGAAGACTCTTGAGAGTCCCTTGGACTGCAAGGAGATCCAACCAGTTCATCCTAAAGGAAATCAGTCCTGAATGTTCTTTGGAAGGACTGATGCTGAAGCTCCAATACTTTGGCCACCTGATGCGAAGAACTGACTCATCTGAAAAGACCCTGATGCTAGGAAAGACTGAAGGCAGGAGGAGAAGGGGATGACAGAGGATGAGATGACTGGATGGCATCACCGGCTCGATGGACGTGAGTTTGAGCAAGCTCCAAGAGATGGTGAAGTGCTGCGTGCTGCAGTCCCTGGGGTTGCAGAGTTGGACACGACTTGGTGATTGAACAACAATTATTGTTGATATAAAGAAAGAGGAGGCACATATTATATGATTCCAACTATGTAACATTCTGGAAAAGACAAACCTTGGAGATAGTTAAAAGATCTGCTGGTTGCTGGGAGTGAGCGAGGAGGAGGGCTGAATAAACAGCACAGGGAATTTTTAGGGCAGTGGAACCCTTAATCTCTATGGTTCAGAATGGTGGATACCTGTTATTACACATTTGTCAGAACTCATAGAATGTACAACACAAAGGGTGAACCCTAATATAATCTATGGAGTTTAGTTAATAAATAATGTATCAATCTTTTAAAATATTTTTTCCATGATCCTCTGTCACAGGATATTGAGGATAGTTCCCTATGCTATACATTAGAACCTCGTTGTTTATCCCTTCTAAATGTTATACAACATTCTTTTGTCTCATTTTAAGGTGGTATTATTACTGTATTCAGAAAATGTCTGCCTATATTCTGGAAATAGAAGTAAGAGACGTGAAGAAAAAATGATGTATCAATACTGGCTCATCAGTTATAACAAGTGCACAATACTAATGCAAGATGTTAATAAGAAGAAAAAATGGGGGTGGGGGAGGCAGCATATGGGAACCCTCTGTACTTCTTGCTCACTTTTTTTTTATAAACCCAAAACTGCTTAAAAAAAAAAAGTCTATTAATTTTTTTAAAAGGTAGTAGAGCGATTCATGGAGGAGCCTGGTAGGCTGCAGCCCATGGGGTCGCGAAGAGTCGGACACGACTGAGTGACTTCACTTTCACTTTTCACTTTCATGCATTGGAGAAGGAAATGGCAACCCACTCCAGTGTTCCTGCCTGGAGAATCCCAGGGACGGGGGAGCCTGGTGGGCTGCCATCTCTGGGGTCGCACAGAGTCGGACACGAGTGAAGCGAGTTAGCAGCAGCAGCAGAGGGATTCAGGGTTCCAGCCTGCCTATCTCTGGCCCTAAGCACTAATACATGGCAGTGTGTACGTCACATTACCACTTTGAGCCTTCAGTTTCTCCTCTGGGACAAAGAAGAATAACAAGAGCTGATCTACCTCACAGAGCTGACCATCATATTATAGGCAAATACAGTAATATAAGTAAAAGCCTTTGTGAACAGTAAAATCCTGAATAAATGTCACTTTGTTACTAAGGAAAGTTCTTAGACTGGTAGGAACAAATATATTCTCTGAAGTGTTCATAGACAGAATGATAACACTGGCCTGTCTTTTCTTGCTCTTAAATCATTCCCACTTGACGGATCCACACCTAAGGAGCAATAGAAAAATATCATGGACTTATATGAGTCTAAACTGCAAAATGTTTCCATGTACATATTTCTCAAAGTCACTGGCTGTACTTCATGTACAATCTCTGCTTCTCCAACCCATCTTCAGCGATGGGCCAGAGACGCCATCAGTAGTGAATCATGGTAATAAAGTTATTCACAAAAATCCTGGAAAATACTAGCAACTCTAACCAGAGTTTATCCCCAGGAATTGGTGGACACCCGTTTTTAGGAAGGACAGAGATTGGGAGAGATGCATACGAGAAGACAAAGCTCAGACCTCATGAAATGTTCCATAATACCAATATGGGAAAACATTCTATCAGTGTTTTCTTTTGATTTAAGAAAAAGCATAGCAATTATTTTGCCAAGCACGGAAGATGTAATAATGAAGTAACCTCAACAATAATTTTTAAAAATCACTTTATGCCAAGTCGTTTTCACGGCTGTTTGTCAGGCCTGGCACACGGCCAGCGACAGGAGACTTCCTGAAGAATGCTGAGCAAGAGGTGGCCCCGCAAAATGCCACACTGTCACTCGCTCTTCAGCAGGCTGTTATTTATACTAAGTGGTGACAGCTGAGAAAAGCCTCAGAAGTCAGAAAGTCCAGCCCAAGGACAGAGGTCTCAGAAGTCTGAGCACATGAGTGACCTGGATCCGGACATGTCATTATATAGCCCTGTGACCTTCACTCAGCTTGTGTCTGGCTCTCTGTTGTTTACAGCCAGACAGCTACAACTTCAAGGAAAAGAATATCCTTAGCTATACTGAATTAATCCCTTTGGGTCTATGTAGTGATTACATCAAAATCAAAACCATAGGCATCTTGCCAGTTTGCCCCATCTTAACTAAGAGCCCTCATGATCTCCAGATACTTCCCACCAGCTTTACTTCCTCCTTGTTCCTGCCCTCCCAGCCCACTCCCCTCTCTCAATGCCGATTCATAGATCTTCACAGAGCTCTTATTCCTTGCAGAGAAGAGTATGGTCCTGCCAGATCTTCTAACCTTAGAAGGAGAGCTTCATCTTCTCCTTGAATCTCCTGGCACCTCAGAATGCATTTTTCTATAAAAGAATTACTGCAGACTCAGTTTTGTGTTCCTCTCTCTCTCTTCACCACTGACAAAATCCCCCAGCTTTTTCTTCCAGTGTATACTTCAAGATTTTTCCTCGAGGCTAAAGATGCTTCTTAGCCAGAGGATAAAGATATATAAAAGTCGCTATAAATCTCCAGAAGAATCATGATCCACATATCCCCATGTTCTTCCTATTTAGACAAGTGTCCTTCTTTCCTAGAAATAAAATGGAATAGTTTTGTTTGGGATTTTTTGTTTTTGTTTGGTTTGATTTGGGGAGAACTGGTTTCAAATAGTAAAAGCTGTCCTTATTACTGACAAACCCTTTTTCTCTTCACCTTGTTTTGTTGATTTGCCTATGTTGATCTAATCTGGCCATGTTGAAACTCAGGGATGAGATTTACCAGCAGGCAGAGGAAATAAGTTACGCACAGCTGATGTAGTTTTCAGAACCGCCTTTCTCCCTGGAGATGTAATGTGTATACCAGTCCCCCAAACTCATGTTTGCTGCTTTCTGCCTTAGCCCTGTGATCTTAGCCAGTCACAGCAAAGTCTCTGCTGGGAAAGGTCAGCAACCAGAAGCTGATACTGCTCAGCTCTGGGGCAATTCCAGCACTGTTCTGTTACCTACAGCTCAGGAATCAGGCAGACCCTAGTGGGCAAGCCCACCTGTCAGACTGTACATCCCCCCACCCGCCGCCGACAGCCCCAGGGGTTAAGAGGGCCCCTTGGAGAAGCAATGGGGGTAGTCAAGCCCCCAGAGAGATACTCAGACTGGTGCTCACAAAATTCTCTCCTTCCAGAAGCTTCCTCTCCCTTCATCTTGCTGAAACTAAGTGGAATTCACACCTGTATTTGCCAGCCATTCATTGTATTGCCTTTTTTGCCCGATCAGTGACAAGTGTTGATATTAGTTAATTGATTTGTCTTGTCTTTCAAGGCCCTGTCTTTTGTGTGTACCTAATAAATATTTGCTGATCTGACCCACAGTTAAATCTTAATATGCTTGAGGGTCTCCTCATTCTTGTCTCAGAATTCTTAGCCCTTGGGACAGAGGCAATATAAACGAAGAAGGAAAACAATAGATTTAGAAAAGACCCTGATGCTGCGGAAGACTGAAGGCAGGAGGAGAAGGGGATGACAGAGGATGAGATAGTTGGATGGTATCATCGACTCAATGGACATGAGTCTGAGCAAACTCTGGGAGATGGTGAAGGACAAGGAAAGCCTGGCGTGCTGCAGTCCATGGGGTCGCAAAGAGTCGGACATGACTCAGTGGCCGAACAACAAGTACTTCTCAGTCAGTCTATCTCTGAGAGAGGCCTGGCGAGGATCTAACCCAGAAATCAGGTGGAGTGGAAGTTTTATCTTACAGACACTAACGTGCTTAAACGTATTAAATCCCCACTATCCCCATACTGTTCAAGGTCATTGAAGACAGAAAGATAAAATCTCGTGGCCATTCTACTTTAGCAAAGCTTCCCGGTTTTACTTTTTTTCTATTCATCTGAAAACTTCCCAGCCTTTCGTTCTCAGTGTCTGAGCCCCGTGCCCTCCCAGCATGGGGCAGTCCCTTGGCCCAGCACCATGGTCTGGGGGAGCTCCAGGGAGGTGCTCAGAAACCTGCAGAAAGGATCCCACCCCTGGGCATTTAAGGAAACCAAACCACTTTCTGCTGGTCATCATCACAGCCCCGTGGGATACAGCTCTCCAGGTACCCTTACCACCATCCCTTCACGGTCCTCAATCAAAACCCAAGCACAGGCCCATCCCCTTCCTCTTGGAGTTACTTCATTCCCCAAGGTGATGTTTAGATGATTAGGCTGTTTTTCTCAGCAGTGCCCAAAACAAACGACCTCCCTTCTAGCTCCAGCCTCAAGCTTAGCATAAACAGATCAATCAACCCTGAGGGAAAGCAACAACCCCTGAAAACCCACAGACAATGAGCCCCCTGGCCTGCCAGACAAGGAAAATGTAAGGGCTGTTAGGCCCCCTTAGTGTTGCTATGGGTTAGGTAGAATTTTAGAATTTCTAGAGCTGGAAGGGATCTTAGTTCAATTTCTTCCTTCCACAGATAAGAAAATTAAGCTTAGCATTTAAGATTGTTTCATTATATAAAACTGGATGCAGTATGCCCTTTTTAAAGCAGGTTTCTAGATTTATTTCCCTCCCGTTAAACACAGGAGAGCACAAAACAATATGGCAGCAAAATCCCAGTCTGGGAGTACAGCAACTCCAAATTACCCCTAGACTGCTGAAACCATACATCACCTCCGCGTAGCAGATCCAATATGCACTCCTGACTGGGGGCATCCATCACCCGGCCCCCGGGAGCCCCTCCACCATGGCTGAACTATCTTAAAGGAAACATGCTGGAAGCATGCGAAAGGCAGATTACCTGGTTTGGTTGACCATGATAACAGGGGTCCTTGAGCTAGTACGTGTCTGTCCAAAGCCCCACGGAAATCACACTTTTATTCATACTTAAGCATTTTATATCAAATGCAGTGATTACATCAAATCAAGGTCAGGAAATTGGCCATGCTGGCCAATACAAACACTGCTGGGTGGGGTTATATGCGTCCAGATATTTTTAAGGGGATGAGTGGAGACAAACAAATTGTTCCTTAGTAAATGCAGGGGTAGGAAATAGTTTAAAAAAATTTTTAAGCAAATTCTATTAGAGAAAAAAAAAAGAGATTAATCATGGTTCAAAAAAAGATTTGGAAAACACCAAGCTGGGTTTTCATCTTGGGAGAAAAGGTAGAGAATGTTTCTACTGAATCAAAATGAATCTCGTTTCGGGAATAATTTTCCTAAGTAAGAAGCAGCCAGGGAACCACAGTGTACTCAGCTTCAGCAAACTTTCTTGCGGCGTAATCACACACTAGCCTGGTAACATGCAATGGGCTGTGGTCTCATTAGGTGACATTATATTGCAGTCTATAGTCATGTTTAGAGTACTCATTTACCATAGATTGGTATTCTATTTGAACTTTTGGAATCAGTGATATACATTATAACGGGAATCAAATTTTTATTGTGATCGATAAAAATTTACCATTTCAACTCTTTTTAAGCGTATAGTTCAGTGGATTAAGTACATTCACATTGCTGTGCAACTGACACCCCATCCATATCGAAAATGTTTTCATCATTCCAAAATGAAACTCCATACCCATTAAATAATAACTCACTCACTCTCCCCCTCCTCCCAACCCCTGGCCATCACTATTCTGCTTTCTGTCATATGGACCTGACTACTCTAGGGATCTCATTATAAGTATCATCATACAACAATTGCCCTTTAAACAATAACTCTAATGGGAACTATAGTCAAGTAATTCAGATACCTAATGACACTTTACCAATACTCATGTATTACCCCACAAATTTAAACCTTGTAGGGAAAATAGAAGATTATTTAATATTAGAAATATAAGATATTTCTACCACTTTTAAATCAACCCTGAATATTCATTGGAAGGACTGATGCTGAAGCTGAAGCTCCAATATTTTGGCCACCTGATGCGAAGAGCCAACTCATTGGAAAAGACCCTGATGTTGGGAAAATTGAAGGCAGGAGGATAAGGGGAGGACAGAGGATGAGATGGTTGGATGGCATCATCGACTCAATGGACATGAGTCAGGGAGATGGTGAAGAACAGTCAAGCCTGGTGTGTTACAGTCCATGGGATCACAAAGAGTCAGACATGACTTAGCGACTGAACAACCACCACCACTTTTAAGAAAGAATGGTAGAATATAAGGCAAACCAAGGCTACCATGCAAATGTGCACTGACCCCAAGAGTGGGCAAAAGAGTGACCAGAGCTCAAAAGTGACCATCTTGACTACAGCTTACCATAACAGCCAATGGAGAAGAGCATGGAATCTAGAGACTTTAGTGAAGTCTCATTCATTCACTCACATGTCCATTCATTTGTTTATTTAACAAATACAGTCAATTGCTTCCATGCAATAGCTAAGCTCAGTGCTGAGGATAAACCCTAAAGGGCAAGTGCTGCCATCTGTCTCACTGTCTGACCCCAAGGGGTTTGCCATCTAGTTGAGGACTTGGATAAGTGAGTAGGATACTACATTACAAAGGTCCACTGGCTGAACAGAGGGGCTGACAGAGTATATAGGAAGGGGTTTAACCCAGGCAGGAGAGGACTGGCCTGAAAACATGACTAAGAGTAGGAAGGGCTGGGAGGAAATACTAGTAGGCAGTGGGAACGGCTTGTGTCCAGACCAGCAGGAAAAGAGGAAGCTCACTGGGCAGAGCTGAAGGGAGTTCCATAATCCTGGATCTGGTACAAGTGTGTGAGTGCAGGAGCTCAGTCGTGTCCGACTCTCTGCAACCCTATGGACTGTAGCCTATCAGACTCCACTGTCCATGATATTTTCTTGGCAAGAATACTGGAGTAGGTTGTCATTTCCTACTCCAAAGTATCTTCTTGACCCAGGGATCGAAACTGAGTCTCCCATGTCTCCTGCATCCCAGGCAAATTTTTTACCACTGAGCCACTGGGGAAGCCTGGATATGGTATGAGAAGCAGTGAAAAGGAGACTGGAGAAGGTGTCAGGGGCCACATCAGGATGGGACTCAGTTGTGTTAGGAGTTTTAACTGTTTCCTCAGGACAAGGGTCGGGGGAGGGGGGAGAATCACTGAAGGATTAATTAGGAAAATGGTGTTTATAAAACAGAAATCACCATCCTTGAACCATATCACAGATGTTTAGGAGAGGTCACACGGTTTATATCTGCTAAATAGCTGTCGAATACTTGGATGTCCCTTCAAAGTAATTTCCAGTACTATGAACACTTTCCTTGTGATCTGTGACCTGGGTGTTTGTCCAAAGAGGTCCTGCTCTACAGGACAGGCCTTTTGGCCTGTGGATGGAGTGGTGGTTATTGCTGGTGGTCACCAGTATTGGTGGCTTTCCTCACCTTCCAGGACACACAGAAGACAAAGTTTCCCAACCTCTGTGCCGTTGAGCAGGGTCATGCAACTGGCATTAAATTTTGTTACTTTGGGGCTGACGCATCTAAAAGTCAACTTGCAATTCTTCTGTCCCCCTTTTTCTGCCTCAGTGCACCCCTGAAGGGAGTCATGAGATTAAAGCAGTTTGGAGAAGTGGAGGGCAACTGTCCCAGAGAGTCACCTGGACCCACAGGGGACCTTGTATAAACAAGTTAAACCACTGGAATTTTGTCTTACCACAGCTTAACTTAGCTTATCCTACCTAATGCAGGTGGAGTACAATATAAACCCATCTTAATCCTGTACTCCATTCTTCTATAAATACTTTATCACTGTTACTATCTGAGACAGCCTGGTGGGGTGAAAGGGCATCAAGATTGTTGCCAGAAGAACTGGATTCTAGTATGGACACTGCAACCCATCAGTCTTAAGAACTTGGGCAAATCTCATAAGTGCTCAGAGACCACTTTCTTCCATAAAAGGGGGAGCCATACTTGCTACAACTTGAAGAGTTGGTGTAGAGTTTAAAATTAAAAGGGAAAATATATGTGAAAATGCCATCTAAGATACACCTTAGTGTGCTCATTTTCTTACAACTGCTAACGATAGTGTCCTAGGGGAAAAGGAGAGGAATGAATTAGAAATGTTTTAATCTCCCCTCCTCCCCGACTCAAAAAAAAGTGGGGTGGGGGCAAAAGACTCCTATATTCATGCAGATTAAAAAAATCTCATTTTGTGGCTCGAATAATTTCAGGGTTTTGAAAGCTCATGTGAAAGTTGATTATCACATGCAGCCTCAGATAATTTCCCCAGAGAGCTAAACAAATTAAAATATATTTTTTAACTCCAACAAGCTGACACAGACCATCAGTTGTATCCTTGGTACAAGTTTCATCCTGTAGTTTTAATCAGAACCTGGTGTCTAAGCAATATTTACCTGGTGGGAAGGAAGGATGCAGAAGGGATAAGCCAGGAAGTGGTTAATCAGCTGGGTCCTCCCATCCCAGCACCCGTTATATCTGCAGACGGCCATCTCCACTGGAGGGAGACCTAGCTGTACAGAGGCTGGGCTCCTCACAGCTTGAACAAGTTGTTTCCCACTCACCCACCCACCCACCCAGCCCAACCCACCATCCCAGGAGACCCTCAATCTGCAACACTTATAACCTTAGCCCAACCCAGCCTGGCTGATCCTACCAGGGCTGATGCAGATGGAGCAGGTAAGGCTAACCCCCCTGAAATGGTTTTCAGTCTGTTCGGGAAATGACAACAGGGTGAACAGCCCAGGCAGCAGCAGCAGGTTTACGGAGCACAGACTGTATGTGAGCGGCTCCAGCCACCGTGCTGGGGTTCTCTGGCCCTGCACAGAGCTCCACTCCTTCTGAGCTGAAGTTAGGATCATGGGAAATGGACAATCAAAAAGGAAAGAGCAGGCGGTGAGAACAACTCCCATATAGGGAGAAGCTGGTCTGAAGGTTGGTGGATCCAGGCAGACCCAATGTTTCACTTCCAGTCTGAAGGCAGAAAAGAAAAAAAAGAGGTCTGAGAGTAAAGACAGTTGAGCAAAGACCCTCACAGGATGGTCAGCCTTTTTGTTCTGTTCAGGCTTTCAACTGATTGAACAAGGTCCGCCTACACTGGGGAGAGCATCTGCTTTACTAGGTCTATGGATACAAATACTAATCTCACCCAAAACCACCCTCATAGACACATCAGGATAATGTTTGACCAAATATCTGGGCGCCCGTGGCTCAACAAGTTGACATATGAAATGAACTATCTCCATGCCACTGGCAGTATTATCAGCACGGACAACCCTTGGTTCCAGGCATTTCTGATGCACTCAGACCCTCAGCTGTGCTTCCCACGCATGGTATACACCACTCCAGAGCACTGCAGTACTTTTCTACAATGTTTTAGTCAGTCCCCCTCACCACTCCATCAAGAGTGAGCACCACATCCTTAAGGAAATGGCTCTCAGGCATCTGTGCTACAAACAGGTATTCTTCTTTAGGCCACTGGTTTGCCTTTATCTTCACGGCCCCAAACTGGGTTACTGATCACTTACCTGCCTTCACTGTCTATGGTGAAGCTTGTGACCAGGTGTGTGGATCACTTCTAGAGAAAAATTCACCCATGTGCTGATCTTACCTTAGGGTTGAACTTATTATTCCCACCCTCATCTTCCCTTCATCTCCATTTCCCCACCTCATCCCTATTTTTGTTCCACTGCAGGTAGTTTCAAAGGACATCTCAAGGGCTCTCCTGGTGACTCAGTGGTAAAGAATCTGCCTGCAGTGCAGGAGACCCCAGTTCGATTCCTGGGTCAGGAAGATCCCCTGGAGAAGGGATAGGCAACCCACTCCAGTATTAACGGGCTTCCCTGGTGGCTCAGGCAGTAAAGAATCCACCTGCAAAGCGAAGACCTGGTTTGATCCCCGGGTTGGGAAGATCTCCTGGAGGAGGGCATGGCAACCCACTCCAATATTCTTGCCTGGAGAATCCCAACTATAGTGCATGGGGTCGCACACAACTGAGCCACTAAGCAGCACGGCATAGCCATGCCCTCCACCAGGGGATCTTCCTGACTCAGGAACTGAACCCACATCTCATGGTAGGTGGGTTCTTTACCACTACCGCCACCTGGGAAGGCCAACTAAGCCTGTGTATCACAACTAGTAAGCTTGTGCTCTGGAGCCCAGGAGCCGCAACCACTGAGCTCACGTGCTGCAACTACGCAAGCCTGCGGTGCTCTATAGCCTGCGCTCTGCAACCAGAGAAGCCTGCGCACCACACCTAGAGAGTAGCCCCCGCCAGCCACAGCTAGAGACAAAGCCCGCACAGCAACGAAGACCCAGCACAGCCAAACACAAATGAATAAATCCACATTAAAAAGAAAAGGACATCTCAGGTTCCCAAGTTTATTTTTGAATGAGGCAGGCATGCAAAGGTATCCATCCCCATCTAGGTTATTTTATTTCCCTCTCTCCAGGACCTAACGCCTTGCCATTTTCTCCAAAACAACCACTAAAGCAGACTGCTCTGCATTTTGATAGTCTGTTAAATGCACCATACCTGCCATATCCAAAATGCCCCAGCTGTCACCTAACTTCCACATTTCAAAGACAAGACCACATTGCCTTTTCTTTACTCTTCCCAGAATTCTAGGAATGTGGTGATAAGAGTCACAGTTATAGTGTCCTCCTCTTACCCAGGGGCTGATTTAAACTGACTCAGGGAAAACTTTCATTTAATGGGCTCAAAGGTGGACTTTGAATATTGCAGATAAGAGTTTTGGCCTCAAAATGTTAACAATTCACATCAAAGTTGGGCTGAAAGATTAACCAGTTAAAGATCCCTGGGAGAAGATACTAATTACTTCTGAAGAGGGAGAAGGAAAGTGGGATTGGGGAGGGGAAGAAAAGATTCAACGAGCTGTCTTTGAAATGTCTTTCATCAAAAAGAAAAAAATCCAAAGCCAATATGGCAAAAAGCTGGCATTTGTTAAACATGAGTGGTAGGTTGGTTTTTTGCATCACTCCCTGCGCATTTCTGTATATTTGAAACATTTCTAAGCTGATCAATATATTTGCTTAAAGAATTCTGTTTTTAAAATAAAGATCCCTAAAGAAAAGGAGCTTTCAACCAAACCTGAATGGATCTCAGGGGCTTATCCCCCAGGGCCAGAAGTCTCTGGGGCCCCCTCATTAGCAAGAGCTGAGGACAGAGAACACTAATTTACTTCCCAGATCACAATGCCTTCTTGCTGAAATGGATTGAAGTGTTTCCACAGAGCTGCTGGCATCCTATTCCCTCTTTGTCATGATCGCGCACACGAGACAGTTTTGTTTACAACTATGAAATGCTGCCAGTCTCTCCAGTGACAACTGTACCCAGAAAGAGTGCATTACCTCATCTGACAACCTAACACAGACGACAAAGCAGCTTCAGGGTGCCGCCAAAAGTTAATTGACACTAATTTGAATAGTTACCAGGGTTACAGATAATAATACCCTGCACAGTTAAGAGTTTTAAGAGTTTCCAAAAATGTCTTCACACGCTTGATCTCTCCTTGTTCTTGAAAGACCCTTGTGAAAGAGGTAGGTAAAGAGAGTGTCACATCCAGGGTCACTTCTAATAACTCCATAATCCATTCATTCTATCAAGTGGTAAACATTGATTACGTACCAGCCAGACAAGACTCGGGGCTAGTCACTAACATGAACAGGCACCCTCTCTGGTCTTAAGGAGCTCTCCATCAGATGCAGATAATCAGACAAATACAGATATAAACGCAACACGAGGCAGACCGTGCTGAGGGCTGCAGGAGAGCGGTGAATGGAATATCTGTCTGGAGAAAGTCACGTCCAATTTGACAAAGGGCGGCATTTGAATAATACGCAAGGTTGACAAATGTATAGATGAAGAGAAATGTACCATATAAATGAAAGACTCTGAAAGCCAAGCCTTGGAGTTTGAACTTGATTTAGAAGGCAATGGATAAACTTTTTTTCCTACATTTTTCAAACAGCTTTAATTGACACAGTTCAAATACTACACACTTCACCCATTTAAAGAATACAATTCTGGGGTGTGAAATGTTTACAGGGTTGTGCACACATTACCAAGTTGAGAACACTTCCAACTTCCTAAAAGAAACTCCATACCTTCAGTTGTCACTCCCCACCTCAGCCCCTGGTAACCCCTGATCTGCTAAATTTCTCTTCAGATTTGCCTGTTCTGGAAATTTCATTACAGTGGGACCATACAATTCGGGGTCTTTGGGGTATGGCTTTGGGGCATACCATAATGCTTTCAAAGTCCATCCATGTTGCGGTGTGTATCACTACCTCATTCCTTTTTATTGCCAAATAATATTCTGCTCTATGGACAAATCACATTTTGATTAGTCATTCATCCGTCGATGGGCCACTTTTTGACTTTGTGAGTCATGCTGCCATAAACATTTGTGCACAGATTTTTGCATGGACTTTCTTGCACGTTTCTCTTGGGTATACACCAAGGTGTGGAATTTTAGGGGCATATGGTAATTCTATGTTTAAGTTTTCAAGGATATCCGAAGCTATTTTTCATAGTAACTGCAGCATTATACATTCCCGTCAACAGTGTATGAAAATTCGGTTTCTCCATATCCTCGCCAACATTTCATACCGCCTGTCTTTTTCATTCAAGTCAAAATGTCCACAGCTATTCCGTCGCCAGCTGACAGGAGAAGTGTGAGGAAGGGCAAAGTTGGGTATAAAGAGGAGTAGTCTCAACCAACAAGAGTTAAATAACTCAACTAAAAATCTGAAAAACACTTATGGTAAAGGTCCTACACAGGACTTCTCCAGTGGCCCAGTGGTGAAGAATCCACGTGCTAATGCAGGGGACATGGGCTTGATCCCTGGTCAGGGAAGATCCCACATGCCGTGGAGCAGCTAAACCCGTGCACCACAAATACTGAGCCTGTGCTCTAAAGCCCACGCTCCACAAGAGAAGTCACCGCAACGAGAAGGCCGTGCACCACAACCTGAGAAAGCCTGCTCGAAGCAATGAAGACCCAGTATAGCCAAAAATAAGATACAGTTAAATTATTTTTTTAAAAAAAGAAACGCTTAAAAAACAAAAACAAAAATATCTTGGAAGTGACCCACGCTAATGGGAGGCTCTGAAGCTTAAACTTAATTTAATAGTAAGTTCACTCTGTGCACCTTTTAAGAGGGAAGATGGCTAAGGACAGAAAGGGAGATGTCTCTATTTAAAGAGAGAAAGAATAAACAGAATCATGGAAATTTACATTACCATATGTAAAACAGATAGCCAATGGGAATTTGCTGTAGGACACAGGGAACACAAATAGGGGCTCTGTAACAACCTAGAGGGGTGGGATGGGGAGGCAGAAGAGAGGGAGCTTCAAGAGGGAGGAGACATACGCATACCTATGACTGATTCATGTTGATGTTTGGCAGAAAACAACAAAATTCTGTAAAGCAATTATCCTTCAATTAAAAAATAAATAATTTTTTAAAAAAGAATAAATAGAATCAACAGAAAAGAAAGAGGCAACATAAAAACTAGAAAGCACAGTGGTCCAGAATAATGATAATTTCCGTTAATGTTTATTGAGTGAGTTTCTGTGAGTGGTTTTTAAGTGCTTTCTAGATATTTCTTGACAAGACTCATCATAACCCTATTAGAGAAAGCCAGAGAAGGAAAAGATTTTCCAGAATGGAAAATCAACAGTGTCAGACCCTGTTATAAAAAACATGTCAAAGACAATGAAGGTCCACAAAACAGCTTAGGAACTGGTGACTAAGTTTGGTCATCAGTAAGTTGTTGGCCACATTTGATAAAGTGGTTTCAGGACAATGTAAGAATTTACAACCAACTGCAGAGCATTAAGAAGTGAGTGAGTTGTGAGGCAGCGGATACTGCAAGTACCGACTTTTCTTTCAGAAAGTTGGACAGTGGGTGGAAAATTAGGACACCAATATGAGAGGCTTGCAGAATGAGGGGATATTTGACTTTTATTTCAACTTAGGCTTATCTGTAAATGAATGAAGATTCAGATGGAGCAGACACCCAGAGCAAGTAGGAGAGAAAAGGACACCCAAAGAGGAGAAGGGTAAAGAAGAGACGGGATCGTTCTTCCTCCGTCAGTGAAACCAAATATTTCTGAGGATTCAAGGGAAGGATCTAAAACGATGCCAAATCCATTCTGTACCATTGGTCAGACATATCTTCCTGAGCAAAAATATCCTCCTCATCATTTTTGCCATCAATTCTTGAGCCTTTTTCTGGTCTTGATTAGTACCCAGATTGATCAGGGAAGAGAGTGGAATACCATGCTATTTATCAGCCTCCATCACACCCAGAGTGACTAGATTAAAACTTAGCTCTCCAGTATCACAAAAGAAAATGAAAGTGTTAGTCGGCATCTGAATCTTTGCAACCCCATGCACTGTAGCCCACCAGGCTCTTCTGTCCATGGAATTCTCTAGGAAAGAATACTGGGGCAGGCTGTCATTTCCTTCTCCAAGGGATCTTCCCAAACCAGGGATTGAACCCAAGTCTCCTGCATTGCAGGCAGATTCTTTACCATCTGAGCCACCAGGGAATCACAAAAGAATGAGACTGAAATTCTTCCAAAATCCCATCAGACTCATTTGTTATTAGTGTTTTCCCTTTCTCCAAAAGACAGTGCCAATGTTGCCCCCTGTGTATGTGGCTGGATTATGCTGCTGGAACTGGAATGTTTTTAACTTTTCTTTGGTGTAAGGGGACCTGCTCCTCTCTGAATTTCCCCAGGGACCCTCATCTGACCTGGGGGAGACTGCAGAGCTGGACAACTTTCCAACCAAGTGCTTAGCTTGAGAAGCATCACACTTGCTCTGTGGTGAAGCCACAGATGAGAGGGTGCATCTTCACGACCTCACACTTCCTCCTCCTTCACATGTTGTCAAAAAGCCGGACAGGATGTCATTTCATGGCACGAGAGCCGGCAACGACTCTGAAACCTCAGGACCTGATGAAGGGACAGAAGGGCCTGGCCTGGCTATACTGCCTTTGTGTTTATTCCACTGGCACTTGCTCTAAAAGAGAAGTTGCTTCTAGTTTTAGTTTTGGGGAGGAATTTCACATTTCCTTCACCTCACCTTAATATCAGAAACCACCAGCATGCCAGATATTCTTCAGGTGTGTGAGCAGTAATTACCCAGATGCAAACCATTAACACATCCAAATTAATTTTGCTAAGATTGAGTAAATAAACGAAGGAAGTTGATGTACTGAGTTCAATGTCAGAATTGAAAAGGATCCTCGGGGACATTTAGTCTGAAAATATCTTTTCACAGATAAGGAAATTTAGGTCCGGCACAACAGAGATTTGCTCAGGGTCCATGAACATGTTAGAAGCAGAACTGAGAACAGAACTCAAATCTCCTGGTTTATTCTATTTTTCTTAATCACTACGTAGACGACCATTCCATTCTCTACAATGACACAGTTCTTCATAACCTGGAAGAAATAACCATGATTCTCTGATATACTGGGTAAATCCTCAGTGTTTCTTGCTGTGTCCATGACACATAAAGGGGGTGGGGGCGGATTAGGGTGATAAGCTATTTCCTTCCTTGTTGCTGAATTTATGGAAAACCACCTTCCTTCAATCCTATATCCAGAGAATACAACATCTAATTTATGGCTGAATAAAATTGGATGCGTTCACATGACTCTATTCATTTGGACATGTTTGTATACTATCAACCCTCATGTTTTAGAAATAATTCCAAAACAAGTCCTTCAAATCCTTTACCACATCACTGGCTTTCTTTCCCAACAAGAGATTATTTAGGCCCACAAGACTGGCACCCTTTATGGCATTACAGTAAATTTATATTAGATTTTTCTGACTACTACTGATAATAACATGCTGACAGATATAATCCTGTTGATATGATTACACATCAACAAACAGGGCCTTGATTGTGAAGCGGCAAATGGACTAACGTAGTCTACTAAGCATAAATCCAAGAAATATGATAGAAAATGACTGCTTAAAGAGGTACTAAGTCACAATAAGAGATCAGACAGAATTCCTCATCTTTGGTAAACTTAATAAACTGGCACTTTATCGGCACTGCTCTTCTAGCTGACGAACACATCCTGGAACACTTGCAGAGCCCATGGGGGTATGACAGAGCAATAAAAATAGGAGCGGATACTGAGGACGTAGGAAGTGGAACAGCTGAGTTGGTTCCACTCAGCATCTTAGGATGCTACGGATTTAGTTTTCACACATCTTGGCAACCTGGAGATTGTCATCTTAACACTGATTAGGAAGTAATCAGGCAGTGGAAGGCAGAAGCAGGGGTCAGAGATTTCTCTGAGAAATGATTCAGCCTTATGGTTCACCAACAGTCTGTTTAAGCTTCGAACCAGGTTCATTTTAGCAGTAAACATTTGAAATGATAATAGCAATATAACATTTCCTCTCTTCTGAAGAGCTCTCTGATACAGGTGTCAGAGAATAAAAGCCTACAATGTTAAGATACAGGGCAAGGGACAGGATGACCTGGGACTCCAGCCCAAGTCCTAAAGCTCTTGGAGTCCAACCCCCAGAGTCCAACCAGGCAAGTACAGCCAGAATTTGGCCAGGCAGCCACTTTATTGCACTGCCTGGCTGTCCACTTATATAAACACACAGAGAATCCAGGAATATCTCCAGAGGAGAAAGCCCTGCTTTTGTCTGACAAAGCTGCTCTGACCCCAAAGGAATGCACAATAGGAAATGAAAGTTGGACAGAAAATCAATTCCAGCAGGAAACAGGATGATCCCTGCTCAAGCTCAGTTCCAAGATATATCACTGTAATAACCCAGGGCCCCCACCTCACCTCCTGCATAGTTTGGGAAGCGGGAGAGCCCAAGGAAACCAGGCAAAGGGGCCCACAGTACAGCCATCACAGCTTACTGTCATCTCACCCAGATTTTAAGGCATCCGTGCCTCGACAAGTGCAAGAATGATAGTTGTGTTTTAAGAGGAACTTGAACTAAAGACATGAAAAACCTCCTTTAAAAGTAAGGGGAGAAGAAATTATGAATGAGTTATGTTCAAAATCTGAATAAAATACACTTTCACAGAGCAAATCAATCTAATTCCTCAGAAGAAGGAATTGATATCTTCAGAGCCTCCACTCAACACATAGTTACTGAGTTCCTACTACATCAAGCATTGGCAAAGTGCCCAAAGAGGAAAGATGAAGAAGATACTCCCTTCTGAATCCACAGTTTAAGGGGCAAGGCAGGTCCTCTATCCCGAGATCAGTCTCCTCTCTCAGGCTCTCTCCCCCAACACTGCTTGTTCTTTGACTCACTTTGCCAGTCTGTTAAAGTGAGTCCAGTGCAGACCATTGTTCCAGGCGTTCCTAAAGAACAAAGAACATGACAGAGGATTTTTCCCAGGTGGTAAATAACCCACCTGCCAATGCAGAAGACGCAAGAGATGCAAGTTCAATCCCTGGGTCAGGAAGATCCCCTGGAGGAAGAAATGGCAACTCACTCCAGTATTCTTGCCTGAAAAATCCCATGGACAGAGGAGGTTGGTGGGCTCCAGTCCATGGGATCACAAAGACTTGGACACGACTGAGGCGACTTAGCAGCAGCAGCAAGCGACTGATCAAATATTAATTAATATTAAATAAAGTCTATGACTTTTTAAATAAAGGACAACAAAGATCTGGTAAGTAGCTTGAAATGGTAGCTGATGCCAAAATTATTTACACTACATTGGATTTTCTCTTCCAGTAGGTAGAGTGGGCTGGTGGAAAGAATTCTGGATGTAGACCCAGAAGCTATCATCTCCAGATCCAGCTCTAGCCAGTGTTAGCCGGGCCAGCTTGGGCATACTAGGTAACATCTCTGTGTCTCAGTTCCTCCGATGAAGTGGGCAAATATCTGCTCAGCTCCTTGGGACTGTTGTCAGGATTGAAAGAGATTATTTATGTGAAAAGTATTTTGAAAATTCAAATATTAACTTTTATTATCTTTATGACTATATTCTGTTTTTCTTACATTAAACATAAAATAAATTTGCCTTTCCTATGAAAACATCATCTGATGATGGAAGCCAACCGGGTGAGGAAAAGTCAACATAGGATCATGTGTTTTCCTCTCATAACACATCAAGCGGGTGATCCAAACTAAGAAAAAATCAATCTGGAATTGAACACAAATGCAAAGTGAAAGCCATTCATTTGATCAGACCTGTTGGAAAAAGGATTCTATTTACCATGTTAGACTCTGGGCAGGCAAATAGGTCTGGATCAGGTAGTAGAGGCTGGCACCAAGGCAACAGTAATAAGGAAAATAAAAAAATTATAATGTAACTGTTCAAACTCAGCTCTGAGAATTCGGGTTAAGCTAAAAGCCAGGCGGGAGGCAGGGAGCTGGGTTAGGAACACAAACAGGTTTAGTAATCAATCCAAAATCACAGTTGTGAAAACCACATAAAATGCCATCTGGCCTCCTGGATCGTGTGGAACATTAAGCAAAGGCAGCCTTCCAATACACATGTTCTCGTTTCTCTGAGACCAGCTCTTCTCATTACCCCATCAACTGTGCAAGAGTCACCCAGATCCTGGTCCAGGGCTGCCACCCTCGCCAGAGCAACTCTGAACACTAGCAAAGCAGTTCACGTTCGCAGAAGGCTGTCCATCCGATGTTTTCTGCTCTCTGGAAACCAGCTGGGGGCTGAGGTCTCCTCTGCTTTCCTGAGACTGTCTGCTATGCCCATGTCCATCTTCCTCTTGTATTAAACATGGTCATGCACATAGCTGACAATATTCTGGAGAATTAATTTTTTGTGGCTTCCCACGTGGCTCAGCAGTAAAGAATCTACCTGCCAGTGCAGGAGACGTGGATTCCATCCCTGGATCGGGAAGATCCCCTGAAGGAGGAAATGGCAACTCACTCCGGTATTCTTGCCTGGGGAATCCCATGGAAAGAGGAGGCTGGTAGGCTACAGTTCATGGGGTCATGAAGAGTTGGACATGACTGAGGGACAAAACAACAAGCTGTGTGCTGTGCTAGGGCTCAGGTGTGTCCAACTCTGCAACCCCATAGACTGTAGCCCACCAGGCTCCTCTGTCCATGGGAATTCTCCACCCAAGAATTCTGGAGTGGGTTGCCATGCCCTCCTCCAGGGGATCTTCCAAACCCAGTAATCGAACCCAGGTCTCCCACATTGCAGGCAGGTTCTTTACCATCTGAACCACCAGGGAAGCCCAAACAACAAGCAAAAATATGCATAACATGAACTTTACCAGTTTAACCACTTTTAGGTATACAAATCAACAGCATTGATTGTAGGTCCATAATGTTCTGCAACCATCACCACTATCCATCTCCAGAACAGTTTCATCATCCCAAATGGAACCTCTGCACCCAGTAAACAGTAACTTCCTGTTGCCCTCCTCCTGGCCCCTGGAAACCTCTACTTTCTGTCTCCATGAATTTGCCTGTCATATAAGGTGAACCATATAATATTTCTCCTTTTGCGTCTGACATTTTATTTTGCATAATGTCTTCAAGGTTCATGTTACATGCTGTAGCAAATGTCAAATTTTCATGATTTCTAACACTGAATAACATTCCATTGTGTGAATTTGTTTATCCACTCAGCCACCCACTCTGAACACTACTTTTTGTATAATATAATCTCATTTGTAGTGAATGATGGTCAAATTTGCCCATAGTAGGCATCACAAGCACACAGGCAATCCACCACCATGGTGCCCATCTCCCAGGCACTAGACTGTGAGATTAGGAAGCATAGGAATCATGCCTTCATTTGACCCTGTTCCCATTCCTGTCAATCAGCAGCATGCCTAACACAGGATAGGCACTCGATAAATACTTCACAAAGGAATACGTAAACCTTGAGAACACCTTTTCCCAAAGGTTGCACCTATTCTTTTCCTCTAAGTCAAGCTATTTTCTAGAAAAAGACATACTGTTAAGAAAGATACTTCTAAGGAAGGATTTCATGTTTTTAAAAAATTATGGCTCTAATTTTTTGAAGGCAGAATTTATTTGGCCCATCAAGCTCAGAGGTAGTATGTGGTCATGGAAAGAATATTGGACATGAAGTTGGAAGATACAGCTTTAAATCCCACTCTGCCCTTGACTATGTGACCTTGGTTAAGTCACTAGACCTCTCTGAACTTCAACGTCATCATCTGTAAAATGGAAATAATAATAACTGTCCCCCTCTCCCAACTGAACATTAATATGAGGTGGTTCAGGTGCTCTTTGACAACCTAGAGGGGTGGGATGGGCAGGGAGGTAGGAGGTGCAAGAGGGAGGAGACACGTGTACACCTATGGCTGATTCACGTCGATGTATGGAAGAAACCAACACACCACTGTAAAGCAATTATCCTCCAATAAAAATAAGTTTCAAAAAAATATGAGGTGGTTCATACAATTCAGTGTGCACAGACCAGTTCTACTTACTTGGACATACAAACACTCAAGTGTGCTATATCAGAAGTCAAAACATCAATGAAATCGCTAAGGAAAACTTACAAGTTACATGCAGAATAAGTTCAAAATTGCACAGTACTGTGGTGAGGCTATAAAAAGAAAAGCTGAGTTTTGACTGGGCCCTTGAGGAAAGCGACAGGTGTGAACTTCTAGAAGAGGGGATGAAATTCTAGGCAAGTGACATAAAGATAATAAAGGTGGAGAAGTGAAAACCGGTAGTTGGAAAGGAACATGCAAGGTGGACTTTGCTGAAGAAGGGATCTGTTCCTGACCTAACATTCTAGGCATCTCATTAAGACTTGAGCCAGCAGAGGCTCCTGAATCTAGAGACTACACGAAGGTCCCTCAGTGAGAAGTCCACAGGGCCAACCCTGGTGCACCTCGTGCAGATCCAGGTACACTTCCTGACTGCATCTCCTTTTGGGCCCTTATCATTCCCACTCGAATTATCGCCCACACCTCTGATTGCTCTGCTTGCTTCTGGTGTTAAATGGCTCTATCCTGCAGCCATAAAGTTCAGGCCATAAAGAAGGCTGAGTGCTGAAGAACAGATGCTTTCGAATAATGGAGCTGGAGAAGACTGTTGAGAGTCCCTTGGACTGCAAGGAGATCAAACCAGTCAATCCTAAAGGAAATCAACCCTAAATATTCATTGGCAGGACTAATGCTGAAGCTGAAGCTCCAATACTTTGACCACCTGATGTGAAGAGCCAACTCACTGGAAAACACCCTGATGCTGGGAAAGATTGAAGGCAGGAAGAGAACAGGGCAGCAGAGAATGAGATGGTTAGACAGCATCACCAATTAAATGGACATGAATCTGAGCAAACGCCAGGAGATAGTGAAGGACAGAGGAGTCTGGCTTGCTGCAGTCCATGGGGTCACAAAGAATCGGACATGACTTAGAAACTGAACAACGACAACAAATCCTGTATCCATGGAGACTCAAGACTTTTTTAATAAGGGATGTCAACTGCAGACACAGTTCTTCAGCACAGAGAGGAGAGATTTAAACCAGCAGCACGAATACTCCTCACTTGCTCCTAAATAGGGAATATCATGTAAAACATCACCCTCCTTGTTCCCTGAACTTGGGTAAATTTCTTAGCCCATAAAGGAAAAAAAAAAAAAGACAACACATCAAAACTTCCAGGACCCTACAGTTCCTTCCCTAAAGCCAAAGGTCTTAACAGCAAATGGAGTCCAATTCAATGAATAAACTCAAGAGCTAGAGACTGGCAAACAACCAAAGCTGAAGATTTATTGGACTCTTTGTGATCAACATTAGGTGAGATGCAAGGGGTACAAAGATGAGTAATGGAGAGGCAAGCTCACATTCAAGTCTGAACCAGAGTTATCTTAAGCAAATGTAAATTCCCCAAACATCTTCACACTCATTCACGCCTCCTTATACCCCAAAGCCATCAAGTCAAAGCAAATCTGCCCAAGCCATTCTCTGAATGAAGTCCAAAAAAATCTCTCAGGCAAATCCAGTATACTCGAAACTAGACAGAAAATTTTTTTCTAAATATATTTAATGGATATCTCTCTTTCAATTACTTCAAGTCCCTGAAAAGTAATGTTTCCAGAAAGGACTTAAGAAAATACTAAATAGCATCATTATCTCTAATGTTCAAATTGCCTCGGGAAAGTTCACTCTCAGTATCTCCTTTATGGCCTGCCACTCATCCAAGCGTGTCAACATCTTTTCATGTGCTTTCCAAAATGGATTGAAAACACCACTTAATGTGAAGTCAGATGAGACCTGGAGGAGTGTGGATTATGATTTCACTGTATTATTTCAAGAGATGTTGTTCTAGCTGCATGGTTAGAGTTCTCTGACTCTTCCTTAAGTTCGATCATAGTCATCAGTTTGGGCTTCCCTGGCGGCTCGGCGGTGAAGCATCTGCCTACAACGCAGGAGACATGGATCCAATCCCTGGGTCAGGAAGGTCCCCTGGAGAAGGAAATGGCAACCCACTCCACTATCCTTGCCTGGGAAATCCCACAGACAAAGGAGCCCAGCGGGCTGCAGTCAGGGTGTATGCTAAGTTGCTTCAGTAGTGTCCGACTCTCTGACTGTCAGGCTTCACTGTCCATGGAATTCTCCAGGCAAGAATACTGGAGAATTTTCTTCTCCAGGGGATCTTCCTGACCCAGGGATCAAATCCGCGTCTTTTACATCTCCTGTGTTGGCAGGCAGGTTCTTAACCACTGGCACCACCTGGGAGGGCTACAGTCTATGGGGTCACAAAAGAGTCGGACACGACTTAGTAACAGACTTTCACTCTTGTCCACTTATTAGTTTAAGCTTGGTACCCTAGGCCTGTGTCTAAATCACACAATGACCAGTTGGTTCAGGCAGTTGATGGTTCGGTTTTACTAAGAATCAATTAGGAAGTTGGCTGAATTGACCATTTGTTGAACTGAAGTGTCTAATTAATTCAGTTAAACTGTTAAATCAATGGTGTGTAGAGACATTTCCCTGGTATATACAGAGTTGTATCTAATGTTTGAAAAGGGATAATATCACTGCATTCACCACAAAGGTTTTTAATGTCTATGCTCCATTATTTTTGTCTTGATTGGTATGACATGTGACTCTGGGCTCAAATCTCTGCCATCTTTCCCCATGAGTTGAAGCAGACCTGGATATATTTAAGAAAATATCAGAGCAGTCAAAACTGGAGTATCCACAGAACTCAAACTTGGCTTCCTTAAGAACATTTCCTTTAGGAACTGGTTTCAGCCCTTTTCCTTGTCTTCTCTCTCTATTCCCAACAAAAGTAGAGCAGAAAGAGAAATTCAATCATTCAGATGAAAAAGCAAAAGCCTGCATTATACCTGATTCAGGGTTATGCTATTCAAGGGCAGCCTTGTTGACTCTGACTCCTTTAGAAGACAAGTCAGTTCATGATGTATGAAGAAGTTCAAAAAAAGGAAAACTGTAAAATCTGAGATGGGAGTTACCCTGCTCCTTCAAAGATGTAAGATGAGGATTAATTGTTGGAAGGATCCTCATGTACAGTTAGCCTCTGATCCTTTGGTTCATTCCTTGAGAACAGAGTGAGAGGGATGGGGAGGGGAAGGAAAGCTTACGGATCCTCTCTCTCTATGACCGAGACTGAAATGAAAGTCTGGAGACTGGGGGTTCCCAGCACAACTGTACTGCCTCACACTTCTATGGCTCCTTTCTCTAAGAAAACTAAACATTCTAGGAACCTTACCATTGACTTCCCATTCACAGCCCCTCAGGATACAAAACAGGGCTACCATTATGGTCTATATTCCTTACAGGAAGAACTAAAAACAGTCTAACTGCCTTCCTTCTCCAGGGGAACCTGCCTGTGGGAAATCAGCTGTAACTTGCAAACTCAAATTTATAGTGATGCTCCTTCCAAAAAGACAGGTCAGAATGACTAAGTTCAATTTTAAGCATATTCCTAAGCAGAAAAATATAAAGAAAGGAATCTTCCTTCTTTATTGTCACACTTTGTTATCCCAAGAATCCCTTCACCACAAAGAGTCATCCGTCTGCTGTGAAGCTGAGTTCTGTTCGGGAAAGCCCCCCAGAGACACTCAGGCTTGGAGGAATCAGTAAGATCATCCAGACGACATAGGCACGTGGTTCATCTGCAGCCAGAGCAAAGACCAGCCCTGACTCTACTTCTGCCGCCAACCCCTACTCACGCAGCGCAGAGCTGGCTCAGAACATGGTCCTCCTCAGTATCACCTCTCCCTCCAGCTGCCCACACTCAGGAAGCATCACCCAAACCATCAGGAACAAAAAAAAGACACAGCCCAAGCAGAAGGCGTCGAGAAAACAAGGTTTTTCTTAGCCCTGGGGACGGGATTAAGAAAGATTAAACAGACACACACAGGTAAGGTTTGAGTCCAAAGCCTGTCTAAATTACATTTCTTGGATTTTATTATATTATCTTTGTGGCACAGTTATTAAACATTAAAGGTAATAACTCCATTCTCCAAGTAACCTGATATTGAACGTGATTGATAAGCAGAAATCACGGGCTTTGAAGAAAACTCCAAATGTTGAAAATTCACGAGCACAGACAAGACAGGAGTGGCATTTGGGCCTCCTGGTGAATGAACTGCTGGCCAGAGGGGGACCATCAGTGTTTTATTAGGCAGAAACTGGCTGGTTTACATGCTGCTTCTGTGACCTCTCCCCACTGCCTGCCCCCACCCCAGGATTGAATGGAGCTGGAAGACACACACTTGGTTTACTCCACCCATTGACAAAGATCCATCAGCTTCTCCCAGAGTAGCAAAGCTGGTAACACGGGGCTTAGAAACATGGCTCCTGTGACAAGCCATGCCTGCTTTACCCTGAAAACCAGGTAGCTTAAGGTAGCAAAGTTTTTAAAATGACCCCCAATAAAAAGGGTAAGGAAAAAAAGGAGCAGCCTCTTGCACCCATTTAAGGCCTTACACAGCCACCCAGCCCCTCCAGGCAGGGCAGGCAGGGGAACAGCCCCCTACTGGCCCTTCCCAGTCTCCTCCCTTCCAATACCCATAGGCTAAGAAGTCACTGTTCAGGAAAGGAAGGAAGTGGAAGTGAAGTCGCTCAGTCGTGTCCAACTCTTTGTGACCCCATGGACTGTAGCCCACCAGGCTTCTCCGTCCATGGGATTTTCCAGGCAAGAATACTGGAGTGGGTTGCCATTTCCTTCTCCAGGAGATCTTCCCGATCCAGGGATTGAACCCAGGTCTCCCACATTGTAGGCAGACGCTTTACTGTCTGAGCCACCAGGGAAGTAAAAAATGCATGTTAAAGATGTCTTTGAACAAGCACTTAAGGGCAAAGTTATCATAACCAGTGTGGATTAAGGTTAGTCCTTCTGCTTTCTTCCCAAGCCCATGATGGTGGGTAAAGAAGTGAGTTTCATAACCAGTCTGGCACTCCTTTAATCTAATTTTCTATGCAGCCTAGGAAAAGTTTGTTTGTTTGTTTAATCTCTCCCCTGCTTAAAACCCTTCAACAGCTTCTCCTGTCTCTTGGGAAAGAGCCTTCTGGGCCTGGGAGCCTGGGAGACCTGCTCTTGCACACTCCTCCCTGGCCCTAGGGCCCCAGTCTTCCAGTCCCCCTCCCCTTCCCGGATCCTCCCCTGCCCTCTCTCACATCGCCTTCTCTGTCTGTAAGAGCCTCTGGGTCAGCCATCTCCAACTGTCCCTTTCAGTCTCATCTCAAACATCACTTCTCCAACAGGCCAGTTGTTATCTGTTCTCTTCAACGCCACATCTTTGTAACTAACTGCACTTGTAACTTCTACTGAAATATCTTCACCACCACAGGACAAGAATTATGTTTCACCTGCACACTGCTGTGTGTAGAGTTGGACTATAAAGAAAGCTGAGTGCCAAAGAATTGTTACTTTTGAAATGTGGTGTTGGAGAAGACTCCTGGTGCAAGGAGCTCCAACCAGTCCATCCTATAGGAAATCAGTCTTGAATATTCATTGGAAGGACTGATGCTAAAGCTGAAACTCCAACACTTTGGCCACCTCATGTGAAGAACTGACTCATTGGAAAAGACCTTGATGCTGGGAAAGATTGAAGGCAGGAGAAGAAGGGGACAACAGAGGATGAGATGGTTGGACGGCATCACCAACTTAATGGATGTGAGTTTGAGCAAGCTCTGGGAGTTGGTGATGGACAGGGAAGCCCGGCTTGCCGCAGTCCATGGGGTCAAAGAGTTGGACGCGACTGAGCGACTGAACTGAACTGAACACACTTCTGTATTCACAATATAGAGTCTGGCTTATATTAGGCACTCAGTGGGGCCCAACACATAGTCTGTCAACTGCCTAGGAGGACTTGGGCACTGACGGGGCAGCACACAGGCCTGAGTCCTTGTAAACGTGGAGTGGAACCACAGGAGTGGGAAAATGATGACAAAACCCACATGGAATAGAACCAAAGAGAAAAGCTTTCCTCTTTGAAAGACCCTCCCAGATTTTGGCTAAATCTAATACTTCTCAGATTTAATTCAAACATTTTATTTGTACACCTATACTCTGCCACGTGTGGTACATTGCTTGCAAAAATGTCCTCAATTAGTCTCTTCCCTGTACCCCTGCCGTCCACAGTAAGACTTTGCAGCTCCCCCCCCCCCCAACCCCCATTAAAATGTGAAGTCTAGTTCCCTTCCCTTTAAATCTAGACTGGCCTTGTAGTTTCTTTAGCCAACAAAATACAGCAGAGGTGGCGCCATGCCGATTCCAAGCTCAGGCTTCTAGGGGCCATACACACTCCTGCTCACTATCTGAGAACCCTGCCCAGTTGCCTCCTGAATGAGCCCAGGTTGGCCTTTTGGAAGATAAAAGATCACAACCCCCAGCTGACCTGAGAGCTGATCACAGACATATGAGGGGGTCCAGCTAAAAGCAGAGCTCCTCAGCCGAGCCCAGAATCACAGCTAAATAAATGACGGTCACTTTAAGTCCCTCAGTTCTGGGGCAGCTGGTTGTGCAGCAGTGGGTAACTGACACACCAAAGAGCACTGCGGACGCAGAGATGAACTCGGCGCAGCAGAGTCCGGCGCCTCGGGGAGACAGACACCACTTCCATTCACTCATTTACTCAATGCAGGTCTATTGAGCACCTAAATGAATGCCAGGCTCTGTATTAAAGCTGGATATATAAAGGTAACAAGACACACTCCTATACCCCAAACTAAATGAGAATATAGATAGACAGTTCCAAAATAGAGTGTATTAGCACAGGGATAAGGAAACCTAGGGCTTCCCTCCTCTGCTCCCCACCCGCCACCACGGGTGGCTCAAGTAGTGAAGAATCCACTTGCAGTGCAGGAGACTCAGGTTCTATCCCCAGGCGGGGAGGATCCCCTGGAGAAGGAAGTGGCAACCTGCTGCTGTAGTCTTGCCTGGGAAATCCCCCATGGACAGAGGAGTCTGGCGGGCTACAGTCCATGGGGTGGCAAGAGAGTCCAACCCAACTTAGTGACTAAACAACAACAAAGGAAACCTAACCGAGTTGGAAGTAGGACTGCGGGTAGAGGAGAGCGGTTTGGGGAGACTTCCTAGAGAAAAGGGTATCTAAGCAGAGCCCTAAGGAATGCGCAAATTTAGCCAGGAAAAGAAGACTGATACTTATATTTCCAATCCATACTACTTACTGTTGAAAGGAGGATAACATGTATTGTGTTATTCCCATTACATCTCCTGATGCTGTTCCACTCTTTAAGGGTCTTTTGAAAGAACTGAGAAAACTCAGGGATTAAACTCCCAACTCTCCTGCAAATAATTGGCAATTTGGAACCTACTACTCCATGAAAAGAGTTTTAATTGAACACCCTCCCACCCTCCAAAGAGAAGGAAAATTTTTCCAATAGATGGAAAATTAAAACATAGAAGCTCTAAATATTCAAGTGGAAGAAGAAAAAAAAAAAAAAACAACACTTTGAGACTGCAGAAACTCATTTGAGCCACAAAGCCACAATTTAAGTTAGCAATTTTCACTCTTGATGTTGCATACCACTCCTGATTACACCAATTAATTAAAGTGGGTACATCTGGTTCCTTCTAATTTTCTGCTATCAGGCATACAGCAGCTACTAATAAATGTTTATTAGATGATTTTTTCAAGTCCATATACTTGCTGAGTAGAAAATCACAATAATAATTGAAAGGAGTAATAGGGTACTACAATGTCTGGATTCCTATAACTTGTTGGTAATTTTTTTCAGTGATAGTCTTCTATTCAAGGGATGGAAAATGTGTTCATATTCCACCCTATAAGCATATCTATGATTAAACCAAAATTCAATTTCATTGCACTTTACGAAGAAAGTTGTCTGACTTGATCAATCGGTTATGGTGAGGATTCCAAAATTACTGTTGCTTCAGAGAGAAATATTTTATTTCTGAGCAACTTTTAGCCACCAATTCCAACAACTTTTTTTTAATGTAAATCACATATTAAAAAGTAGCACAAATCTCAGACATCATCAAATAAGATGGAGCCCACTGCATCAGCTGCTTGCATCTTATACAAGGCAGGTACAAAAAAAAAAACTTGTTATTTGGACTGACTTTCCCCTTGTTGATAAAACCTCCTCCTCTGAAGTAGCAACAGTAAACTAAACAATTATTCAACTGTCAGAGATGTTACAAGTCTGGGCAAGAAATCAAGACCTTTTGGTTATTCTTATTGCTGTTAATTACAGAGAGGTTACAAGTGTTACTGCACAGATCCAGTACTATGTGCTGTACAGCTCTTCCTCATTGAAACACAGGAGACCAGACATACATTAGAATCGACTCATTCAGATTTAGTCGATTCAGAACACCGTCATGTGATGCTCTCTCTAGGAGTCCTACTGGCCAACCGGTCCACCACTGTCAGCCAAGACTTCATCTCCAATGGACACAATCCTTATCTTTATGGTACACATTCCTATGTTCTTTCTCCACACGAGTGCCACCTTTTCTGAGTAAATTTGCTCAATACTCTTTCATGCCAGCTATAATTTCCCCCTGAGATTATGTTCTGGAGGCATTTAGAACAGATTATTAAATTGGATGCTGTATTCTCCACAATCCATTTATGCTGTCCATTTTCCTGTCTTATGTTGGTTGCTAAGGAGATTAGTGTGAAATGGGGTCCCTGTCCTAAGGGGTTAATGATTTTATACTGCTCACTCTCTGCAGAAGTCCTAATCTGCTGTGTGTGAAATCACATTTAGTTGCTGTGAAAATGATTACGATGCTTGGAATGGAACATTATAGCTTCAGGTGGGAGATAAGTAGTAAGAGCAGATGGACTCCTAGAAAATACAAAAGTTCTTCCCAGGAATAACGCTCAGTACTAAAAACGAGGGGGAGGAATGGATGATGCAGGGAAAGAAAGAACTGGGGGACACAGAAATTAACTCTGTCAGTGGATTTTCTGTTTCCTTCCCTTACCATTCTTTTTATCTTTTAAAAAATCTATAATTGTATGACTGGAACCCTCACAAGATAATTATCAAAATCCAGAAGGTGGTGGAAAAAATGAAGATGGGGAGATGAAAAGGAACAGCTACTTTTCAACAAAATCCTAAATTACGATCAAAATCAGGAATTCATTCCTCTTTGATGGGCACGCATCGGTAAAGAGACAAGGCACTCAGACACTCAGAGATCCTCAGATTACAGGCTCTAACTAAGAATGTGATCTCTGAAATGTGGAAAAGTACCAGTCCACCAATAACCTCTTAATCAGCCCTAAAAACAGAGCCAAATCTCAATAACGGGGGGTGGGGGGGGTGGGCAGTGGGACATTTGTATAGATTTTGAAAAACTAGAGAAATATGCAAACACCGTTCAATTTTAAAACAGATGCAGAAGACAGAAGACTGGGGTTCAGTCCCTGGGTCAGGAAGATCCCCTGGAGAGGGAAATGGCTACCCACTACCCACTCCATTATTCTTGCCTGGATAATCTCACAGGCAGAGGAGCTTAGAGGTCTACAGTCCATGGGGTCACAAAGAGCTGGACACAACTGAGTGAGTGAGCACGCACGCCCATTCTTCTTAACATGGAAATCAAATGACTTTAAGCAACAGAAATTAATAAGTGTGTAAAATGATCCACATATGATTCCTCAAACATTTTTTAAAAATAAAGATTAAATGTAATAGTTAAAAATATATAGCAATCACCATAGAGGAAAACTATTTCCAGATTGGTAAAGATTTTCCTGTTATATGTGATTAAAAAAAAAACAAACTTCTGAAAAGCTGTAAGAAAATAAAAAAATTTTTAATTGAAATTTTATTTTGTTTTAATTTGACATATTTTATTTTTTCAGCATTTAAACCTTAATATAAGCAAAGTGATATAAACAATGAGTAAAAAGATAAGCTAGAGACTCAGAGAAAATACCAACAAATGTTAAATGTTTTGAAAAAATTTGCTACTTAAGTTTACTTTGTACTGACTTCTTTAATAAAGAATCTTTAATTTATGAATACCATCTAATTTATCTTTTTTATAAATATGCCAAATATCTAGATATGTTAAAAATGGGACAAATATATATCCCAGTAATTTTCTGCAGAATTATGATATGGTTCACCAGGGGCTTAAGGGGCAAAATCCAAAATATATGAGTCTGGGCTTTGTTTCCTGCCCATTCCAGCCTAAGAATCCCCAGGTACTCCCTCCTCCCTCCCTGTACCATCCCTCTGGGTCGTCTCAGTGCACCAGCCCCAAGCATCCAGTATCCTGCATCGAACCTGGACTGGCGATTCATTTCATATATGATATTATACATGTTTCAATGCCATTCTCCCAAATCATCCCACCCTCACCCTCTCCCACAGACTCCAAAAGACTGTTGTATACATCTGTGTCTCTTTTGCTGTCTCGCATACAGGGTTATCGTTACCATCTTTCTAAATTCCATATATATGTGTTAGTATACTATATTGGTGTTTTTCTTTCTGGCTTACTTCACTCTGTATAACAGGCTCCAGTTTCATCCACCTCATTAGAACTGATTCAAATGTATTCTTTTTAATGGCTGAGTAATACTCCATTCTGTATATGTACCACAGCTTTCTTATCTATTCATCTGCTGATGAACATCGAGCTTGCTTCCATGTCCTGGCTATTATAATAGCCAGGAGTTGAGTTTTAACTCCCAAGGCTGCCACGTGAATTCTCCTCTCAGGTGCCCTGCCCTCCAGAAGCAGTGAAGGTGGAGGAAGCAGTGGTCTGTTTGAGTTTCCTTCTGCCAATTTTCTTTTTTTTCTAATTTTAGGAAATATTCAGTCTGGAATATCCCACCTGAGGGAGCTCAGGGACAAAAATGAACACACCCAAGTGATAAATTCAACCCTCAAAAGATGTAAACTTTGGAGAATAAAACTTAATGAGTATGGATCCACACACACTAACATGAAGAAGGGTGCTGTCCCTGGTGAACTGAATTAGTATCCCACATTCTTTACGTGTATCTACTGTGTGATTCTGCAGTTGCTTCTACTGAAGGCAGAATCTATTTCCTACTCCACTGGGAGCCATATGAATTGCTCTGGCCAGTGGAATGTGACCAGAGAGTGCAACCTTAAGAGGCATGACATCTTTCGCCCAGCAGTCATGCCCTTCTGCCCCTGCCATGAGAAGCAAATGCGCTCCTGCTCCATGAGGGACGAGAGCCACAGGGAGCCGACTGCACCCAGGGCTGCCCTGAGTACCAGGCTGAGCTGAGCCCAGCTGGACCCGTAGAAACCCTAGCTGACTTCCCCGGCACAGGAGCAAGAACAAATGGCCATTATTTTAAGCCACTAAGTTCTGTGGTAGCTTGTCAGCGTGGTAGCATCCCAACAACAGGCAGCCAGTATCTGTTATCCTGCTCCACTGCTATACGTATGCTGCTGAGCGCCTGTGCTCCATGCTCAGTCCCTCAGTCATGCTAAACTCTGAGACCCTTGGGACTGAGGAGCCTGCCAGGCTCCTCTGTCCATGGGATTTTTCAGGCAAGAATATTGGAGTGGGCTGCCATTTCCTCCTCCAGGGGATCTTCCCAACCCAGGGATCAAACCTGAGTCTTCTGTGTCTCCTGCATTGCAGGCAGATTTTTTTTTACTGCTGAGCCACTGGGGAAGCCCCAAAGAGACAGTGCGTCTCCATTTTACAGGGAAAAATACAGCAAGACAAGTTAAGTCATAGCTCAGGTATGTGGCACCGCTGGAGCTGGACCTCCCAGCCCAGGTACACAGGTGCCCTGCACAAACCCCTGTTCCTTGGAGAAAGAAACAGAGTTTAAGAAGGCACTGCAAACAGAGTGTCGCAGCTGGAGACAGAAGCCGGTGGAGTTCTCCTACAGGGAGCTCTCATCACTCATTTTCCATCTCCATCTTCCCCACGAACAGATTAAGTCATATTAAGCACGCTATTTTCCACGGTGGACTTCTGGAGACAAAAAGAAATCTCTGATTCAGGAAAGGAATTGCTAATACCAAACAGAGAAAGCAGGGACCCGCCTTTATGTCAGGGCTATTGATGGAGGCCTGAAATTCTGAATACAAAGTAATGAAATAAAGGAGCTCTGAAAATGATAAGTGATGTAAAATAAAAAGTATACTTAATGATGTCCATGACTTGAAAAGAGGACACTTTGGCAGCAAAATCAGTGCAAAGAAATGAACACTCAACAGGACCAGATGATAATGTATGAAATGAGTCCTGCTGACTGATCCACAAGGAAGAGGATGCTGAGGACACAGCGTGAACAATACAGGTAAATTGTTCTCAAATGTATGCATAGCAGAGAGTCTGAAGTGTGATTTCTATGGCAGTACTTGGGGAAAATTACGGTACTCTAATGTAGGTACGCTTTTCCCTTTTGTTATCACTCCGCCTTCCTTTTCCCCTAACCCTTTTAAAACCATTTTCCTGCCTGCCTGCTTTTCCCCACCCCCAGTATTTAATGATTTCTCCCCACCCCCTCAATGGACATGAGTTTGAGCAAGTTCCAGGAGATGGTAAAGGACAAGAAAGTGTAGCGTGCTGCAGTCCATGGGGTCTCAAAGAATCGAACACGACTGAGTGCCTGAACAACAACCCCACCTCCTTCCAACTTTCTACCCTCTGCACTTTGCCACAGGCCATCAGTAAACATGAGACATCAGCCTTGCATGGGAACACCTGCAGGATATTGGTCATGACAGCGGGGTGGGGGGACAGTCACTCCACAGGATTTTATCTGAAGCACGGGTGGCTCATCCGGAGACTCTGCATCAAGCACCCCCTCCACTTCTGGATCATGGGCTCCCTGGGGCTGTAGGAGATACAGCACCCTAAAGAGTCTTGCCTGGAAAAAGGTCGAGAAAGGCATTTGAAGAGAAAGGAGAGAGAGGGTGCAACCTGGAGAGATTTCATTCTTTTTCTTTTATTTTCTTAAGTGGTAGAGAGTACCTCCCCACACCAAACAAAATCTCCTAAAAACAGCTCCTCTAAGACAGAGTTGCTTTGGCTCAAGGGGCCAGGAATCTGGAGCCCACGGGGTCCACCTTTGCTGGCACACTCCCTACAACGCAGCCCCTAGGGCACCCCCTGGGGTCCCCCAGGCACTAAGGAGTGCAGTTGGACACCACTGAACAGGAGCCCCCACCAAACAGCCATGCAGACAACAGCCACAGACAGGCTGCCCCACGTGGAGCGATGAGGCTAGACTGCTGACTTCTGAAACCATCCTCCCCGCCGCAAGCTTTGCTTTCCGCAGTAAAAGACCCAACTCACTTCCCACATTGTATTAGATTCCCAGGGCGACCATAACAAATCACCACAAACTTGTTGGCTTAAAACATGTGCATTCTTTCACAGTGGTGGGGTCCAGAGGTCTGAAAGCAAGGTGTTGGTTCCCTCTGAGGACTCCAAAGACGGTCCCGTGCCTCTCTTCTACTGCTGTTGACAATCCTGGGTGTTCCGCAACTTCCAGACACATCACTCCAGTCTCTGCCTCCATCTCCACACGGCCTTCTCCCTGTCTCTATGCATTTCCTTTTCTGCCTCTTGTGAAGAACACTCATCACTGACTGCATTTAAGGCCCACGCTGATACACGATGATCTTAAGATTCTTCCCTTAATTACATCTGCAAAGACCCTTATTCCCAATAAAGTCACCTGAGGCTCCAGGGGAAAGATGTTTGTTGGCAGGTCACTGTTCAGCCCTGCAGATGGACACACAGCTATGGCTCACGTGTACCAGGTGTGCAAGGCAGGTGTTGCTGGGTGACTAACAGTCTCGGTTTGCTCACAACTCTCCCAGTTTTAGGGCTTCCCAGGCGGCGCTAGTGGTAGAGAACCCACCTGCCAACGCAGGATGCATATGAGACATGGGTTTGACCCCTGGGTTGGGAAGATTTCCTGGAGAAGAAATGACAACCCACTCCAGTATTCTTGCTTGGAGAACGCCATGTATGGAGGAGCCTGGTGGGCTATAGCCCAAGGGGTCGCACAGAGTCAGACACAACTAAAGTGACTAAGTGCTCCCAGTTTTAGCACTGAAAGACCTGTGTCCCAGGCAAACTCTCAGTTCCAGGCAAACCGAATGCTTGGTCACTCTAGAGTTAACTCAGACACAAATGGACTTACAAACATGGTGTTTACAAAAGAGTTAAAATTCAGAGGCTGGAGGACTAGAAAATACCTGGACAGACGGCCCAGACCAGTTCAGGGGTCAGATCAAATCCTTCTGGGCTCCGACTTCTGTGTGCTGACTTGTACACCTCAGCGCAAACAGTGGTCGCAGCAGGGCACTGGAAACATGGCTTCATGGATGGCCAACTTATGAAATAGGAGGCGCACGCAAAGGACCATGCTCTCATCCCCTCCCACTGGTCTGAAGTTCTGCCTAATCTTCACAATGACAAGGATGAGCTTTCAAACCTTTGTTAAGCAACGAAAAGCTTAGATATAAGAAAGGCCCTCCAATACAGAGACAACCAGCATAAATCCCCAACTCTCCTGAATTCATTCTTGAAGTTCCCTAAAAATTTCCAATTCACAAATACTTCTCACCCTGAAACACTTAAGTGGTCAAACTATGTACTCTTACCTGAAAGCCTCAATTTAAGAATTCCTCGGAATTTGTCAAGTTCTTGGAATTTGAAACTCACTTGGAATTATTGCCTCTTTATCAATTTTTTTCCCGTTTCCATGATACTTCAAAGTCACCAGCAGTATCTGTTCTTTGTTGTTGTTTAGTCACTAAGTTGTGTCAAACTCTTTTGTGATCCCACCAGGCTCCTCTGTCCATAGGATTTCCCAGGCAAGAATGCTGGAGGGGGTTGCTATTTCCTTCCCCAGGGGATCTTTCCAACCCAGGAATTGAATTCTCGTCTCCTGCATTGGCAGGCAGATTCTTCACCCCCTGAACCATCATGGTAGCTGAGCACACCAATCACATATGCACAAGTTTACAGGTAACTACAGTTGAGTTTTCTTGAACAAGCCAATCTAAGAAAGGAGATTTCAAAACAGAGTACATTTATCTCAGAGACTGCTGCATAGAGAGAGGGTCACAAGAGTGTACCTTGACCCCATCCATACACCCGCCCTCTCCTCTCCAGTGCTCTTTCCAATGCGCAGGCTGTAACTTCCAAGAAGCATTAAAGGCACCCAGTGATAAAGAAGCAACACATGCTCCCAGAGAATGAACTTTCTGTGGCAGTGATTTTTTTCATACAAAATCATATCTGCTAATAATGACAGTGCTTTTGATTTTTTAAAGAATAATATTTTGAAAGCAGATGGCATGAGACCCAAGACCAGCAATTTCCATCAGGACACAGGGAAGAGATTACAATGAACCCAGTTCTCTACCTGCCCCCAAATTTAAAAAGATGCAGTCATGTGGGGCAAGCAGCATGCATATTGAACACTAACACATTTGTTAGGTTATTAATAAAGCCAATAATCAGAATTAGTGAGCATCCGCTGTATGCAATGCAGCGCTTTGCCTACATTCACACATCTAAGAATGTTGGTGACCAAGGAAGAAAGGAAAACAAAAAACAAAACTGGAACCTAGTATCTGTTTAAAGCTGTGGTCAAGAGCTGAGAGGGCTTCCCTGGAAACTCAGCTGGTATAGAATCTGCCTGCAGTGCAGGAGACCCCAGTTTGATTCCTGGGTCAGGAAGATCCCCTGTTGAAGGGATAGGCTACCTACTCCAGTATCCTTGGGCTTTCCTGGTGGCTCAGACAGTAAAGAATCCACCTGCAATGCAGGAGACCTGGGTTCGATCCCTGGGATGGGAAGATCCCCTGGAGGAGGGCGTGGCAACCCACTCCTGTCTTCTTGCCTGCAGAATCCCCATGGACAGAGGAGCCTGCCGGGCTACAGCCCATAGGGATGCAGAGTCAGAAACGACTGAGAGAATAAGCACAGCAAGAGCTGAGAGCTCTCTGGAGATAGACACCATAATATAAACACCAGGCACTGCTGCTTTATAACACAGGACATAATGAAATACATCTTGAGGGGAGAAACAATGCACTATTGTGTCTGGCAAAGTTTGGGCCAAATCTCAGTATTGCATGTGTTTGTATTTAGAGAAATAAATCTGCCTTAACAATTCTTTAATCAGTGGCACAATAACGTAGAAGCTGCCATCTGTGAGTTTAATCATCTAAATACTGGAAAAAAACTGATGATGATCCCGAGGGAAGAGCCTCAGCGTAAGAAAGCTGGGCAGACACACGCAGACTGTGGCTCCAAGATGACAAAATAGCTAGTCAGCTCATTCCAGCCAGCCAACCAGTTATTCAGCGTCATGACATCTGTTAACTAACTGGGCTTCTCTTTCTTCTGTTAACTAACTGGGCTTCTCTTTCTTCCAGATGAATTTTTTGGTATCACCCAGATGTCAAATGACTGATGCTTGACTCTAGAAAGACAGTCCTCTGCAACAATTATAATTCTTTAAGGAAATGGGTCTTACAAGTCACATCTCTCCCAACGGGTCTGGGAAATCTGCCGGCTACTGGACCAAACAGCCCGAGCTCCTGAGGGCAGGGTGGGGATGAAATCAACAGCAGGGTCTGCCTCTCAGCTTCCTGTCCCCAGTCCTATCCCAGTGCCCAGTGTGTGCTAAGTACTCAAGCAGCGTTTACGAGGTGTATCAGCAAGCCTCTCTGCAAAGGCCCCCATGTATACTCTGAGAACCGCTCACTCACTAGAGCGTGTCAGTTCATCACTCACGCCTCTGACGTGCCTGGAGAGCACGAAGGGAGCACTAAAATGCCAGAACCCAGCCAGAGCTGAGGCAGCGAGTGTGACGGAGGCGGAACCGCAGATACACGCGTCTGCACCTTCTCTCAGAGAAGCAGCTGGAGGCATGGCCCCGTCATAAAGAAATGCAGTGGATCAGGGAAATGCGCAGGTCAGAAGTGTGAGCACACGCCAGAGGGCACAGGCTAAATCCACGCATCACTACTAAGGTGGGATTCCCCTGCCGTCACAACTCTCCTCTCATCCTCAGGCTACAGAAGTAGACGCTAGTTAGTCTGAGGCAGGACTTCTTTTATTATTATTTATTTATTTATTTGGCCGTGCCAGGTGTTGGTTTCAGCATGAGGGATCTTCAATATTCATTGCAGCATGCAGGATCTCTAGCTGCGACATTGGGATCTAATTCCCTGATCAGGGATCGAACCTGGGTCCCCCTGCATTGGGAACGTGGAGCCTTAATCACTGGACCACCAGGGAGGTCCCTGAGACAGACTTCTGAAGTCCCCTTATTGCCCGAAGAATTCCATGGACAGAGGAGCCTGGTGGGCTGCAGTCCATGGGGTCCCAAAGAATTGGACGTGACTGAGTGACTAACTTCCGTTCTCACTTTATCGTGACACTCCCCTTTGCTGCCCACCATGAAATGCTGACCAGAAGTAAAAGATGACAATAATATTAATAAGAAGGACAATGAATACTTAAAGAGTTTTTATTTTGTGCCAGGTATGGTTCTGAAAGCTGTCACACACATATACATGAACTCATGGGGATGAAGCTCTCTGACTAAATCCTAAACACTAGCTGAGATATTTGTTGTGGGTGGTACATGTGTACATGAAATGAACATCTGTCTTCCATCCTTCTAAAAACTCCCCTCTGCCTCCAGAGTAAGACTCCTGAGAGGCCCCTTTAGGAAACCATCCCCTTACTGGAGACTCTACCTGGAAAAGAAATGAAAAAGTGAAGCACAGACAGATGTCTCTTAAGTCAACAAGAAGAGGGACTTCCCTAGGGGTCCAGAGGTTAAGACTCTGCCTTCCAGTACAGAGGATATGGGTTTGAACCCTGGTTGGAGAACTAAGATCTCATAAGCCTTGCAGTGTGGACAGAAAAAAAAAAAAAAAAAAGTCAACAGGGAGGTAAGATGTATTCAGAGCAAAATTATAACAAGTAATCAAAGTCAGCAGCCATTGGTCTTTTCTTCAGTTGGTTACTTTGGGAGGTGGTAGTCTCCTGGACACCTTACAATATTGATCCCAGTGCATTTAGGTGTGTACATTACAAGGAGGAAAGAAAGGGTCTCCAAGGATAAACACACAGACGGGACCAAGCTGTCTGCCAGCGTGGAAGCAGCAGTAATAACGTGCTCCACCTAGAGTATTTCATGCCCCACTTCAGACAGGATATTTGAAAAATGCCGGCCACACTTATCAGTAACCAAAACAATACAAGGCAAGGTGCTGCGGAGAGAGATGGTTCTAATCTTAGGTCCAGGGATGACTGGTAGCCCCCCAGTTTCAGATTCTGCACATTAAGAACCATCAGGAAATTCAAGGGTTAACTGCTCAGACTGCGCCGTTAGTCAACCAGCCATCACTAAGCATCTGTAGCTGTTCACGCCCCTGGGTGAGGTGCCATGGAGAATACAAGACAGGAGTGTAGCAGGCAAGATGGCTGCTGAGCCAAAAAGCTAACAGCAAAAATGCTGCACCTGAAGGCCATTGATTAAGTGATGTACACCCCTAGTCAGGAGCCTGGGTCTGTGCTTGCTGAGGTGAGCACTTACCCCATCCGGGCCCAGCACAAATACCAGCATGACATTCACACTCGGCAGAAGGTAACAGACGGGCGAGAAGCGCTTCCGTCTTCCTGCCATTCAAGGGAAGGACACTGCACCAGGCGTGTGACAGGCACCCAAGACACGAGCTTCAAGCGCTGTTAATCCTCTATTGTTTCGTCGCTGAGTCGTGTAAAACCCTTTTGCGACCCTGTGGATTATAGCCCACCAAGCTCCTCTGTCCATAGGATTCCCTAGACAAGAATATTGGAGTGGGTTGCATTTCCCCCTCCAGGGAAGCTTCCCGACCCAAGGATCAAACCCGAGTCTCTTGCGCTGCGGGTGGATTCTTTACCGATGGCCCACCAGGGAAGCCCCCGTTAATCCTATAGTCCTCACTGGAAGTCTCATATTAAGAATATTATATTTATAAAGCATCAGAACATTCTTATTTGACATTCTTTCCAGGCCTCTAGGGAGACTCCAACATTCTTATTTCCTTTCTTCCAGGTACCCAAACCCCAGAGAAGCTAAGCAGCTGCCTTGAGCCACACAGCAAGCTGGGAGAGACAATGAAGCAGCTTCCAAGCCCCTAAACGGCCCCTACCCAGAGTCCACATTGCTTTACCAGACAGACCTGAACGGCATTTCTTCATGACAAAAAGGACCAAGTTGCTCGCACTTACAGAGCAGCGAGCATGGCTTCCTGATTCTGGAGGCCCATCTCCTGAACTGCACGGAAACTCAGCAAGGGGCAGGCAAACAGTCCACCGGGGGAGTCCAGCTCCATCAGTACTCTATTCAACCTTCCTGCCTCCCCTGCCTCCACTCTACTGAAAAAGGAAGTCTGTCTCTTCACCTCCGGAGAAGAAAATAAATAGCATCCCATCACGCCATGCCATACCCCAGCAGTACCCTCTTCAACAAACTCTATAGAGAAGATTCATCCTTCTTAAGCAGATCTTTTTTACAGTTATTATCAATACTGCAAATGGTTTCTTAACATTATGAAAGGTTAGTTTCCAGGTTTCTAGGAAGTGACATTTGCATTTGGTGGTCAGGTACGTTGGAAAGAATCTGCCTGCAATTTGGGAGACCCGGGTTCAATCCCTGGGTCAGGAAGATCCCCTGGAGAAAGGAATGGCAACCCACTCCAGTATTCTTGCCTGGAGAATTCCATGGACAGAGAAGCCTGGTGGGCTACAGTCCATGGGGTCACAAAGAGTTGGACACAACTGAGTGACCAACACTTTCAAGGCCCAGGGCATTCTTACCCCAACCTGCAGTCTCCATGTGTTCACTTCCTGGACCTTATTATTCTCCAGAATCCAGACACCTAATCTGATGAGGGTGTTGACACTTAAGGGAACTGACCCTAACATCCCTGCCCAGCAACACCTGTACATTCCAGTGGCCAAGCCCCAGTCTTTTTCCAGCTAGGAGAGACGCAGCAGAGCCCAGCGGGGAGGGAAGGCAGGATGGGTATGTGTGGTCTTTTCTAAGCCTCCAGGCCCAACACTGGGTAGCAGCGATCAGCGCTATGCTCCAAACTGGACACAAAAACAGACCTAAGCTGGGAAAGATTTTAAGAAATCATCCAGTCCAACAGTGCCTCTTCTTTCTAGTGATAAGCAGACTGAGACTCAGGACAGAGCTTAAAGTTTAAATATCTCCTGATCCATTACTGTTTCTATCACCTAACATACTCTCTAGCCTACCTGCTGCCCCCACAGAGGAGGTGGCTTGTTGTTTAGTCACTAAGTCATTTCTGACTTTTTGCAACCTCATGGACGATAGCCTGCCAGGCCCCTATGTCTAGGGGATTTCCCAGGCAAGAATGCTGGTTCCCAGGCAAGAATACTGGAGTGAGTCACCATTTTCTCATACAGGGGATCTTCCCGACCCAGGGACTGAACCTGTGTCTCCTGCACTGGCAGGCAGATCCTTACCACTGAGCCACCAGGGAAGCCCCAAGGGGGCAGCTTGGGTTTGGCAATTGAAGGACTCGTGCAAAAGTCTGATTCACATGAATCTGTGGCATAAAATGAGGGGCACCTGTGATTTCAACACAGCCTCACTTTTACCTTTTATGCCAGCAGGCACATCAACATGCCAAGCACCAAAGTGGGTTCACGCATTGCAGAAGAATGTAGCAGAGAGGGTTTGGGAACCTCCCAGAAGTATAGTGAGTCAGCAAGCACCATGGCGGCCGCTGCCTCGGCCCCTGTCCTCCCAGCTCCCCCCGACGGGGCCACTGGCTCTGATGTCATGCTGCCCTCCCCACCTTGCTGCTGGAGCCGCTCTACACTGTTATCCTTGGCAAACATCAGGGTATTGTTACCCACGGCCCCGGGTCAGACTCTGTGAGAAGACACTTGGAATGAGACACCGCAGCGCCACACAGGGCAGGTGGAATCTGGAAAGGAGCCAGCTGCTAATCACAGTGAGACCAACTTTCATTTCAGTCTCCCCCTGCTTTACGGCTCCCGTTTGTTTGCCTGCTCACGTCTGCAGGTTAGCCAGGAATGAGCTTTGATCCTGCTCCAAGCCTAGCATCACTGTTCGCCCATGGCAGTGAGCAAAGGAAATGTGGCGAGCAAGGTGGGTCAGGAGTGCACCCCCGCTTCAGTCCCAGGGGGATCCCAAGACTCCTCCTCCTCGTGCACTTTGGCACCTGAAGCTTGAGTTTCCCTTGGCCCATGTGGCCTAGTGTGTTTTTATCTCTGTGTGTTGGTCCTGCCTTCTAGGACTCCAGCCTCCTAGAAGAGGGGACGCTAGCACCTACTATATAGCACAGGGAACTCAGTGCTTGGTGTGACCTAAAAGGAAAGGAAATCCAAAAAAAGAGGGGATACATGTATACGTCTAGCTGAGTCACTTTGCTGTACAGTGGAAACTAGCACAACATTGTAAAGCAACCACACTCCAATAAAAATTTTTAAAAGATGGGGTGATGACAGTGCTGAGGAAATGGCAGTGAAAACAGCACAGAAGTGCAGCCACACCAAGGGCCCCAGGGCTCCAAGTCTGGGCGGCTCCCAGCTCCCCTCCAGAGAGCCAGCACGACAACCCTCCGGCCAACAGCCTGGATCACAGACCTGGACTCGGTCCTGTGCCACCCGAGACCCCGCCACGGTGATGCTTCCAGCCCTGGGCCAGGCCTTTCAGACGATGGGCCCCTGACGAGCCACTCAACCAGGACAAGAATTTGGGGGCAAAGAAAAGAAAGTTCACCAATCTCTTCACGCTAGTTGAGAGGTGAGCAGAAAATAGTGTTCCAGAGACTCACTCATGTACTGGCCGGATGTGGGGGATATAACCTGTGAAGCCACACATGACCTAAAAACCAGCAGCATCACCAAAGACTCCTCGGGTGCAAGAGGCTGAGAAGTGCTGGTGAGGAGTGACTACTACAGCTGCCCAGAGATGGCCTGGGCCTGGACAGTGAGACTGCTGGGCTGGACGAAGCTGACAGCGTCTTCTGACTTTAAGGCTGACACCTGCCTCGTTGTGTCATGACAATGCACGTGTCCGTTTCACGTTTGCGGTTAACAGATGTCACACAGCATATTCATGGAGCCAGATTACATAAAAGCAAATACGGGTTTTATGTCAAATCCCCAAATGGCAGTAACATTCCTGGCCTATAGCACTGGTGATTTAAGGGTTCGAATTTTGTCATAAAGTAGTTGGCCATCAGAGGAGAAGGGATCTTAGATTTTACAGATGAGAAAACTGAGACTTTGAGAGGTCAAACAGCTTGTTCAAGGTCATACAACTGGGTCATACACCCAGGTCCAGTGGACTTTCCAGCACAGGCAAGAGGAGGAGGAAAGGGTTTAAGCAACAGGGGATCAAGAGTAAATGAAACCAAACAAAATAAAATATGCAGAGAAAACTGTCTTAGGATGACTTTAAGTGACTCATGTAATGCTTTATGCCTCTCCGTTTCTACTTCACAAAGAAACATTTCAACCATTGGCTAACTCTGAGTACCATAAAGAAATGGGTTATGCAACACCAAAGAAGCACCATGACTAACAATTTAGAAACTGCTACTCTGGAGGAAAAAAAGAGAGAAGAAAATATTAGAGGTACCATCTTATAAAAAAGGAAGAAGGAATTTTTCCATGTCCCCAGATTTTTAAAAAAATGTTAATTTCAAAGAAAAAGGTTTAATTTTAATATACACAGATCATTCTACATAGCCTTAAAGAATTATGTTGTAAACTAATCAGGACAAGAATGTTTCAAAAGAAGCCAAATTGCTCTTCATAAGAAGGCGTGGCAGTACCGTCTTGTGTGCTCTCGGCACAGCATGAAGGACCACTCAGCTCACCTGTGGGCAGTGGGCTGCAAAAAGTGCATCAGGCAGAAAACACACACAAGACACGGCTTATAAAGCGCTTTTCAGAAAGAATACATGATTATCCGCCAGGGCTCTTTAAAAGGAGAACTTACAAGCCTGACCATATTTCTGATTTCAATCTAAATGGGTTACACACAACTCCAATCAGAAACCCTGGTGTGAGTTTTCAGAGACTTCTTCTCTGAAAGACACTGGTTTCAGCGGTTCTGGACACTTTACTGATTTTGAAGGTATGGAAGAAATGTTTTTAGACATCTAGAAACGGGAGGAGTGTTTTCTTTTTTTTAAGAAACGTAATTGCTATATTGTAAAAGCCAAGCACTGAAAGGGTCCAACAGTTGCAACCCGACAGAGACAGCGCATAAACCCAGGGGAGGGCAGCGGTCTCGCAGCTCCGTGTGCAGCCTCTCTGAGAATGCACTCGCAGCAATGGTGCTGGCCCCACGTGTGGCCTCAAGGATAGCTCCGTGAGCCGCAAGCACTGAGCCCATACATCGCAGCTGCTGAAGCCCATGCACCCCAGAGCCTGTGCCCCACAACAAGAGGAGCCACAGCAATGAGAAGCCCACACACCACAATGACACAGTAGCCCCTACTAGCCACAACAAGAGAACGCCCACAGTGGCCCCTATTAGCTGCAACGAGAGAACGCCCACAGTGGCCCCTACTAGCCACGAGAGAACGCCCACAGTAGCCCCTACTAGCTGCAACGAGAGAACGGCAACAGTGGCCCCTACTAGCCACAACGAGAGAACGCCCACGCGGCCACGAAGACCCAGCACACCCAAAAATAAATAAATATTTTTTTTAAAGAACAGTTCTATGAGAAATTAATAAACTGAAATCAATAGAAAGGGGGGAAAATGTCCTCCCCAGGTTATTCTTCTCCCAGAACTAAGAACCCGCCACCTGTATATGTACTTTTGGAAATCTCTATGAAGCGTCTTTCAACAGAAATTGCCCAGGCCTAGAAATCTGAGTTCATCAGTTCAGGCAGGATGTGTCTTAAAGATAAGTCATCATTTAAAAAGAATGTGCTATTTTTCCTTTCACAAAAAGGAAACTGACCACCTCCCTTTGTTAATTTTCGTAGAATTACCTTTACCCTCTCTCTGTAAAGCATGAAGAAGTTCTAGCTTTTTGCTCTGGAAAGTTCCAATACCTGGTTAATTCTGGGTGCAATGTCTAACAGAAATTATTGTGTGTCTGCTATATGCCAAGCATTGTAGTTATGCTACTTTATGCATGCTACCTATATAATCTTAAGAAAGTCTAGAAATGAAGTTAACCATAAAGAAACAACTGCTAAAGTAAATGCTTTAAAAGTCACCTTCTTGATGAATATTTAGTGACACAGGAAATGCCCATAATATTAAAGGAAAAAAGTAGGACTTAAAATTCCATATACAATATAATCAAAAAAATTTTAATCTGTATACAATTTAAGAAGAAGCAGAAAAACTGAACAGTCTTATAATCATTTTTAAAAATTAAATGAGTAGTTAAAATTGACAGAATCCCAACGTCAAAACAGTTTTATAGGCAAATTCTACCAGATTTTATCAATCCAATCTTATAGCAACCTCTTCCAGAGAAGAGAAAAAAAGGAACCATTCCCACAACTCATTCAACAAAGCCACTATAACTTTGAAACCAAACCATATAAGGACAGGACAAGGAAAGAAAATTATAGGCCACATTCACTAATGAACACAGATGTGAAACCCTTAAACAAAATTTTAGCACATCAAATCCAGCAAAATATTTTTTAAAATAATAATGATGATAACCAAAACATCTTTAGCACAAATACTGTAAGAATAGCTGAACATTAGAGAATACCTTAAAGTTGCTCTCCCATTAAACACTGAGGATAAAAATTATAGTCACCTCAACAGATGTAGAAAGCCACTTTATAAATTCAATTCTCATTCACAAAAGTTTAAAAATATTAGCAAACTGGAACAAAAGCTTCCTTACCTTGAAAAAGGATATCGACCCACTTCTCTCTGCAAATATCATGGTTAAGGGTTGAATGTGAGATGCAGTTCTTTAGAAACTTTAGAACAAGGATGCCCACTATCACTACCCCCATTTAACATGGTACTACAGAACCTAATAACTAGAAGACATGACAAGAAAAATCAATAAGAGCCACAAAGAAAAGATGGTCAAAACTACAGGCAATATGATTTTCTACACAGAGAATTCAAGAGAATCCACAAAGTTTTAGGCTGAATAAGAGTTTAGCCAATTTGCTGCATATTTCATTAATATGTAAAATATATTAGAGAAACAGGTAAGGAACTTTATGAAAGAGGTAGGCAAGGATATATTTCTAGGTACAACATTAAAATTATAAAGCATTGAAAAAGAAATAGATACGACCTCTTTATGACAAAAGACAATATAAATAAGTTAGGGGAAGATATTTGAAATGAATATAATTAGTATAGCAGACCTGAGACTAGTGTCCTTAGAAAGGACTCTTTGTAAAACTGGCCCTTGGTTGGCCTCTGGAAACTTGGATTTCAGGAAGTTTCCCATCATTCCCAGAACTGTTATGAGTGGCTCCCTGCCTAACCTGTTTGTTCACACACTGTGGTTTAGGCTGAATCAGCTTTCCCTCTGGGAATCTGGAATTCTGCATGGGCTCGCCAGAGGGTGCCTCTACAAACAGCACCTCCAGAAAACCTTGGGCACGGAGTCTCTAATAAGCTTCCCTGTACAGTTCATATTAATTGCCACAATTTGTTACTAGAGGAAGTAAGTGCATCCCTGTGACTCCACAGGAACGGAAGTCCTGGAAGCTTGTGCTTAGTTTCCTCTGAACTTCACCTTATGCTCCTTCTCGCTTTGATAATGTTGCTTTGTATCCTTTAGCTGTAATAAATCTTTGCTGTTAAGACTTTGTCCTGAGCTCTCCGAGTTCCTGGTTATTGTGTCACAGGGGACCCTGGACACAATAACCATCAAAGACATACATTGAAACCTCCTAAAATTCAGCTGTACCAATGGATGTGAAAAAGGTGAGCAATACTATGAGAAAAATGGACAAAGGAAATGAACAGACTATTTTTAGATGAGAGAAGTCCCATGGCTAATAAAACTAGAAAAGATAGCAACCTCACCAGGAATCAGGGAAATGCAAGTTAAAATCATGAAACACCCTTTCACGCTCATTTATTGTAGACAAATGTCTTTGGAGAACAGTCTAGCGACATCTGGTAAAGCTGAAGTTGTGTGTACCCTGTGAGCCTGCAAATTATGTGAGCAAGATATATGTGGAATACTAACGCACATGAATGTGTATTAAGCTTTGCTTGTAATAGTGAAAAGCTGGAAGCAACCTCAGTGTCCATCAAAAGAGTAATGGCTAAGTAAACTATGGTGTAGTCATTCATTAGAAAGTTAAACAGTCAAAGAAACTAAATCAGTAGATAAATCCTGAAGCTATCATGGATTGAAATAGTAAGTTCTCAAAGGATATGCAGAGTATGTTACCATTATGAATGACTTTAAAATACACAAAACATACAGCAAACTCTGTTACTATATAGTACTCTACATAGAAAGCTATGCAATTATCCATGAAAGCACAGATGAGGCTAATTTCCATTATCTCCAGGGAAGAAAACAGGGCAATAAAAGGGGGAGCCGTTGACAATGTTTTATTACACTAAAAATGCATCTGAGTGACTTCCCTGGTGGTCTAGTGGTTAAGAATTTGCCTTGCAATGCAGGGTCAGGGAACTAGGATCCCACATGCCTTTGGGCAGCGGGGGCCAGGAGCTACAACTACTGAACCCGTGGGCTCCAGAGTCTGCGTGCCACAACTAGAGAGTCCAGGCACTACAACAAAAGTTCCCATATGATGCAACAAAGATCCCACCTGCTGCCACTAAGACCCAACGCACCTAAACAAATAAATTAAAAAAGAGAGAATATAGCAACATGTAATGGTAATATTAAAAAATGCTTCTGAGGCAAATATGGCTACATGGATCATATAATATCATTTCCTATAGACTCAAGCCAGTCAATCCTAAAGGAAATCAACTCTGAATATTCACTGGAAGGAGTGATGCTAAAGCTGAAGCTCCAATACTTGGCCACCTGATGTGAAGAGCCAATTCATTAGAAAAGGCCCTGATGCTGGGAAAGACTGAAGGCAGGAGGAGAAGGGGACGACAGAGGATGAGATAGTTGGATGGCATCACTGACTCAATGGACATGAGTCTGAGCAAACTCCAGGAGATAGTGAAGGACAGGGAGGCCTGGCTTGCTGCAGTCCATGGGGTTGCAGAGTCAGGCATGAATTATCAACTGAACAACAGCAGTAGAATTAAATATTTGAACATTTCTCAACCTTTAAAAAAAATGGTACATAGGGACTTCCCTGGCGGTCCAGTGGTTAAGAATCTGCCTTGCAATGTGGGGGACATAGTTTGGATCCCTGGTGGGGGAACTAAGATCCCACGTGCCTTGGGGCAGCTAAGCCTGTGCACTGCAACTGCTGAGCCCTCACGCCACAACTAGAGAGAAGCCTTCGCATCACAACAAAGAGCTCACAAGCTGCGAGGAAAGACCCCACATTCTGCAATGAAGATTCGAAGCAGCCAAATAAGTTTTTTGAAGCAAAAAAAAAAAAAAAAAAGGTGAACATTTGGAGGGTCACATTCAAAATAGATAGCATAGGACCTTCTGAAAGTGAAGTTTCTCAGTCGTGTCTGACTCTTTGCGACCCCATGGACTGTAGCCTACCAGGCTCCTCTGTCCATGGGATTTTGGTTGCCATTTCCTTCTCCAGGGGATCTTCCCAACCCAGGGATCGAACCCGTCTCCCACATTGCAGGCAGACGCTTTACCATCTGAGCCACCAGGGAAGCCTAAGGATACTGGAGTGGGTAGCCTATCCCTTCTCCAGGGGATCTTTCCAACCCAGGAATAGAACTGGGGTCTCCTGCATTACAGGGGGATTCTTTACCAACTGAGTTAGGACCTTCTACTAGGTGGGAAAACAGAATTTCTTCAGTTGCTCAGTGTATCAATTTACAGATACGCTAGTTAACGTTACCGTCAGCTCAAATGTTAGTATTGTTCTAACCTGTCCTGTACAAACCCCCAAACAAAGTGATGCTTCCCAGATCAGTTCTGTGGACTGACTGTCTAAATTAAATCATGTTAACCTAGACCCACAAAGCAGGAAGCTGACATGCATTATTTACACCACAGGGCTTCCATTAGGCCACTGGAACCCACCCTGTGTTATGGATGCCCCTGTGCTTCTTCCTTCACTGCTCTCCCTGCCCTCCTAGCTTACTCAGCTAAAGCAAAATCACTTTCTTCGTCCTAAATTCAAGCATCTTTCTCCACAGTAACCTACAGAAGTTGTTCCAGAGATACTAAATCTCCACAAAGCCTTCAATGAAAAAAAAAAATGAATAGAAGATTATTTTTATTCACAACCCAACATCTGATTTCTGCTTGGGGTATAAACTGATTTACACTTACTTCTTTGACATGTCATTTAGTGTTTATTTCCACAGGAGAAGCTATGTCAGATGTTGACAAATATCTCAAACAGAAAAGAGAGGGGAAAAAAAAAAGCAAATCCACAAATCAAGTTCAGTTTAAACTACTGTGGGGGATAATCACGTGTTAGCTTAAAGAGAGATTTTATGAGAGAATTTAACCATAAAAACCACAAAGTGTTATCTAAGCCTAGATCCCTGCTGTGAAGCTCTCATGAACATTTCAAGCTCATTAGCATTTAGTTCTTGGCACTTACAACTTTCACGATGGTGGAGCATTCAAAAGCAAGTCTACTACTTTGGCAATCATTAAACATGAGCGATTTGGGTTAAGTATTATCCCCGAGTTCAGGAAGTAACCTTAGTTTAGTCTTTGGCCAAATAACATGCATCATCTTATGTAAAAGCTACTCTAAAACAGCCATGGAAACACAGTGAGAATCTGGAGCAATCTGAGTAATGTAAGAGATCCTTCTTCCCTCCTGCAGATGGGCAGAAGGTAGTGATGAACACTGGCTCTCAGATCTCTGAAGGCAGTCCCTGCAGAGGCCCTTTCCACTACCAAGCCAGTCAGTGCTCCGAGTTATATTGCTGACGGTCCTAAGTAGGTCTCACCATCTTCATCAAGGCACTCAGGTATTTGGGGTATAAAAGTATACTATCAGCATGTTTATCCCAGGGACCAAAAGAGCAATGTATCTTAGCTGTAAGCCTCAGACTCACCCAGGATGTTAAGAGGATAATGAAACCATTTGAATGTTCACAGCAGTGTGTGCACCGCTGGCGGTGTGACTATTAGAAGACGCTTTGCCTTATCTTCTTGTCCCGCAGTGAGACCGAGCACTGGAACCAGGGCTAATGTGGGCTCTGCTGAGCTGCGGACATCTGCCGTGACATCTCAGTACAGAGGGGTCAGAAAAGTACACAGAGCAAGAGAAAAGAGGGCAAAGCTCTCTGCGGGCTGTGAATGTATGTGGTTGAGGTGGGGGCTCCTCCTTCTGCGTCCTCACGCCTCCAAAAAGGTGAGTTGTAACTGTTCTGGAGCAAAGAGCCCACCTGCTAATTTAAGCCATGGCTAGTATTTCTTCATCATGGAATTCTTACTGTTTTTCATATTAAATGCAAAATTCCATGTCCAGCCTTCAGAGTTCTGCCAACCCCCTCTGCCTCCCCCAGGCCCACTGACCATGACTCAAGCTCACCACTGTGATGGCCCACAGCAGCATCCCCTGCCCAGGCCCTTCTCATTTACAACGTTTGCCTCTCTTCTCTTCCCATCAACACACTCTGCCTTAAAAAATCACTGACTTGATATTCCTCCAATCAATTACATTTTAAAACAATTACTAAAATCCTGGGGCTTCCCAAGTGGTGCAAGAGATACAAGAGATGTGGGTTCGAGCCCTGAGTCAGGAAGATCCCCTGGAGTAGGAAATGGCAACCCACTCCAGCATTCTTGCTTGGAGAATCCCAAGGACAGAGGAGCCTGGCGGGCTATAGTCCATGGGGACACAAAGAGTCGGACACAACTCAGCATGCACATCACACTAAAATCCTATGTAGCCACAGTGGCAGGCACTGTAAGGATCACAGAAAGAAAATCGTTTACACCCTAGAGCAGTCTGGCTCCGTCTTACTCTCAGACTCCTCAGCACTTTGTGCTCTACATGAGTGTCATATGGTGATGCACTGCTTCTTTAAGTTGTGTGTGTGTGTGTTGCTGCGTGTGTGTGTGTTCCGCCCTGACTTGCAAGCTTTTCGTGCACCATCTATTATTATAGTGTCTCTAAAAACCCCAGCACATAGCTCTGCATACAGCAGAATTCTTTTGTCTTCTAACCACAGAAAAGGCCTATGTTTTGTTTCATGATATTTTGATATTCACAATATTTAACAACTATTGTGGCATGGACACCTGTCAATCAAAAGAGATTTCTCAATGACTCTATGTGAGCATGTGTGGGGAGGTGAGATTGTGTCTGTCTGCCTGTCTTCCTCCTAGGATATAAACCAGCCAGAGTCATGGCAGGGTCCTAGAGACTGCCTGCTGTATCAGGTGTTAACCATTTAGTTGCTAATTGTGAGGAGGTCCTAGACATCCTAGAGGAGTAGCTTGGGTGGTGGGGTGGACTTGGACTCAGATACTATGTGATGGCGTTTCAGTATTTTAACAAGTGTGGTCATACGTATGCCTACCAGCTAAATAGCAGTCCTGCTGTTGATGCTACTGAAGATGAGGGTGATGAGGAAATAACGGAATCACCAGCCCAGAAGAATCAATGATTCCAAACAGCAGAGCCTTGATTCAGGTGGCATCGGGTGACCTGGTTTAGGTGGAACTTCCTTTTAACAAATAATGCAATTAAAAAATATCCAGAAGAGCTGAATAGACATTTTTTCCAAAGAAGACATACAGATGGCCGACAGACACATGAAAATATACTCAACATTATTAAGCATCAGAGAATTATGTTATCAAAACCACAATGAGATATCACATCACACCTATCAGAACAGGCATCATCAAAAAGCATACAAATAATAAATGTGCACAAGGATGTGGAAAAAAGTGAACTTTTGTGCACTGCTGGTGGGAATGTAAATTGGTGCAGCCACTATGAAAAACAATATGGAAATATCTTGGATTATCTTTCACAGACAAATGAAACAAAAAGGCTTTTAGGAGAAAATATAGAAAAATTTTTAAGGAAGAATTTTCTTAGATAAGACATTCAAAAAGCAAAAACAATACAGAAGAATATGGGTAAATGTGACTATACTGAAGTTTAAAACTTCTGTAGAACAGAAGATGGAACATGGTGAACAGACCACAGACTGGAAGTAAAAACATGCCATAGACAACAAAAGACTATTATTTAGAATATATATAAACTCCTAGATCAACACGGACAAAACAAGCATCAGGTTAAAAAAAAAAAAAAACAGGCAAAGGAGATAACAGGCAGTTTATAGAAGGGGAAATTCCAAAGAGCTAATAAGTATTCACCATGATGATAATCTTACCAGGAATTAGGGAAAGGCTAATTAAAACAACAATGACATATCACTTCTCACTCATATGATTGGCAAGAATTTAAAGTTTTACTTTTTAAAAAAAGCATTGGCAAGGGAGAACAGGATGGGAGTGTCACTGGCGCAATCACTTTGGAGAGTAATTTGGCAATAATGAGTAAAACTGAAGACATGTATAACCTATGAACTGAAAATTCCTCCCGCCTTTCTCTTTCTCTCTCTCTTCTTCCTTGCCTCTCCCCCCTTCTCTTTCCCTATCTTTCTCTCTCTCTGTCTCTCTCTTTCTCAGTATACAAACAGAAACTTCCACATAGGTGCCAAAAAAGACATATACAAGAATGCACACAGCAGCAATGGAGGTAACAGAGGGCAAAACCCCTAAATCAGAGACTTGTGAATACACCAGATTACATAACAGAATATTACACAGCAGCTAATACCATGCACATATCAAAAATAACAATATTGAATGAAAAAGCAAATGTAGAATGCCACATACAACATGATACCATTTAATATGCAACTTTTTAATAGGTCAAGGTACTCTGTGTCCTAATACTTGTTATATAAATGTGTATCTAGAATATGAACACCAAACATGGGAAGGGCAATCACAAGTTACTTGCAAAGCTACCACTTCTAAGGAAGACAATCAGGAGTAGGAAAAAACACAAACAGCCTTAGCTCTGTCTTTATCATCTCAGCTCTATAGACTTCAGGGACTAGATCTGATAGACAGAGTGCCTGATGAACTTGGATGGAGGTTTGTGACATCGTACAGGAGACAGGGATCAAGACCACCATCCCCAAGAAAAGAAATGCAAAAAAGCAAAATGGCTATCTGAGGAGGCCTTAAAAGAGCTGTGAAAAGAAGAGAAACAAAAAGCAAAGGAGAAAAGGAAAGATAAACCCATTTGAATGCAGAGTTCCAAAGAATAGCAAGAAGAGATAAGAAAGACTTCCTCAGTGATCAGTGCAAAGAAATAGAGGAAAACAACAGAATGGGAAAGACTAGGGATCTCTTCAAGAAAATTAGAGATAGCAAGGGAACATTTCATGCAAAGATGGGCTCGATAAAGGACAGAAATGGTATGGACCTAACAGAGCAGAAGATATTAAGAAGAGGTGGCAAGAATACACAGAAGGGCTGTACAAAAAAGATCTTCACGACCCAGATAATCACTATGGTGTGATCACTCACCTAGAGCCAGACATCCTGGAATGTGAAGTCAAGTGGGCCCTTGAAAGCATCACTACGAACAAAGGTAGTGGAGGTGATGGAATTCCAGTCGAGCTATTTCAAATCCTAAAAGATGATGCCGTGAAAGTGCTGCACTCGATATGTCAGCAAATTGGGAAAATGCGGCAGTGGCCACAGGACTGGAAAAGGTCAGTTTTCTTTCCAATCCCAAAGAAGGGCAATGACAAAGAATGCTCAAACTACCGCACAATTGCACTCATCTCACACGCTAGTAAAGTCATGCTCAAAATTCTCCAAGCCAGGCTTCAACAATACGTGAACTGTGAATTTCCAGATGTTCAAGCTAGTTTTAGAAAAGGCAGAGGAACCAGAAATCAAATTGCCAACATCCGCTGGATCATGGAAAAAGCAAGAGAGTTCCAGAAAAACATCTATTTCTTCTTTATTGACTACGTCAAAGCCTTTGACTATGTGGATCACAATAAACTGTGGAAAATTCTTCAAGAGATGGGAATACCAGACTACTTGACCTGCCTCTTGAGAAATCTGTATGCAGGTCAAGAAGCAACAATTAGAACTGGACATGGAACAACAGACTGGTTCCAAATAGGAAAAGGAGTGCTTCAAAGCTGTATATTGTTACCCTGCTTATTTAACTGATATGCAGAGTACATCATGAGAAATGCTGGGCTGGAAGAAGCACAAGCTGGACACAAGATTGCTGGGAGAAATATCAGTAACCTCAGATATGCAGATGACACCACCCTTCTGGCAGAAAGTGAAGAACTAAACAACCTCTTGATGAAAGTGAAAGAGGAGAGTGAAAAAGTTGGCTTAAAGCTCAACACTCAGAAAACTAAAATCATGGCATCCCGTTCCATCACCTCAAGGCAAATAGATGGGGAAACAATGAAAACAGTGGCAGACTTTATTTTTCTGGGCTCCAAAATCACTGCAGATGGTGACTGCAGCCATGAAATTAAAAGACACTTGCTCCTTGGAAGAAAAGCTACGACAAACCTAGACAGAATATTAAAAAGCAGAGACATTACTTTGTCAACAAAGGTCCATCTAGCCAAGGCTATGGTTTTTCCAGTAGTCATGTATGGATGTGAGAGTTGGACTGTAAAGAAAGCTGAGCACAGAAGAATGATGCTTTTGAACTGTGGTGTTGGAGAAGACTCTTGAGAGTCCCTTGGACTGCAAGGAGATCCAACCAGTCCATCCTATAGGAAATCAGTCCTGAATATTCATTGGAAGAACTGATGTTAAAGCTGAAACTCCAATACTTTGGCCACCTGATGCGAAGAGCTGACTCATTTGAAAAGACCCTGATGCTGGGGAAGATTGAAGGAGGGAGGAGAAGGGGACGACAGTGGATGAGATGCTTGGATAGCATCACTGACTCGATGGACATGAGTTTGAGTAAACTCTGGGAGTTGCTGATGAACAACTGGCGTGCTGCAGTCCATAGGGTCACAAAGAGTCGGACACAACTGAGCGACTAAACTCAAATGAACTGAAGCAAATGCGGCCGCAAGCTGAGATCTGATAAAGTTGCTGATGGACATTCAACATGTGATGCTCTGTTCTTATCTATAGTTTGCATTATTTAAAAATAACCATGAACGTCATGATGCTATTTTAACTCTCACAGGCACTTTTCTCTCTTTTGATTCCCTAGCAAGGAAAGACATTACAGGAAGAGGGAAAGGCAAGTTGAAAAGCACAGAGGTTCTGGAAAACCTGGGAAATCCAAGGAACAGCAATTAAGCCCCTGTATCTCCAGTGGCCACAGATGAGGCTGCCAGGTCAGGAATGAGCCCTGAAGGGCATGTGAGGCGTGTGGCCAGCGCTCATGCCACGGGCTAAGGGGAGCCACTAGGGCCAACCCCCAAAGCAAATACTGATTGGACTCAACTCCTGTTGCCGCTGCTGCTGTGAGCACCTGCCCTGGGCCCCAGAGTCTGCCATGGCCGCTGACCCCACAGCCCTGTGGCAGTCCCCTGCACCAAACAGGAGGACGCAGGTGGGTTACCATCTCCTGAGGCCCTCACCCTGCAAGGTAGGGAAAAATGAACATGGGGGCCAGCACTGATCCCGGCCCTGGACTGTGACCTCGAGGGACCCGGGAGCTCTGCTCCCGCCCAAGGGGCCTGGGACTCTGGATCTCTGCACAACAGCTGGTCTGCTGGCTCCCTTTGGCCAAACAAGCATCTCAAACCTGCCTGCCGACTGCCTCCCCTCCGCCTGGGCGTTCTCAGGCTTTGTCTTCATCCCCAGCTGCCCCTTCCCGGCTCTGGCTACCATCATCTTTTCACCTCTGGCTCCTTGCTTCTCTCGGTGGCAAAGACATCCCCTAAGTGCTTTGGAGCCACTCAGGAAATACTGACACTAATTGGGGTCAAGGGAAGACATTCCTTACTCCTGATTATTATTCCTCCAACAGGAAAGTTCTGAGACCAGGAAGAGCTGCTTGGTAAGATTTGGGGATATTCTGAATGCCCTGAGGGACCCAAGAACAGGAAGCAGTGAAGATCCAGGGTTCAGGGGAGGTAAATTGGGGCAGGTCCCCAAGGTGGGGACAGAGTCCTCCAGCTCCATCCAGGCAAAGTCCTCTTCTCGGTTCTGTGAGTTCCCTGGGGCTCTTTCCCACAAAGCTCCGACTGGCCTCCGTCCTCCCTGTGCCACTAGGCCACATCCTCCACCCTCCCCCAGCAGCTCCCCAGGACTTTCTGGCATCCTCCCCGTGGCATCCTCTTCTCCTGGCTCCTCTGAGCACATTCCTGCATCCATGGACAGCCGAGCTGACAGGACAGTCTCAGCCAAACTGCCCTGCTGCTCCTCTTCCCTGCTGGCTGTTCACTCACCTCCAGCCCTAATGAAACTCTCGGTAGAAGCATTAATATACTGTGAGTCCCTTTTGCTTCTGAAAGCCTCCCCTAGAAGGGAAAAGACTAAACAGAAAAACAGGAGCCTGAGCAGAATGGTGTTTCTCCACAGTAACCCTAAGCACAGGCTTCCCCGGTGGCTCAGTGGTAAAGAATCTGCCTGCAATGCAGGAGATGCGGGTTCAATCCCTGGGTCAGGAAGTTCCCTTGGAGGAGGGCATGGCAACCCACTCCAGTATTCTTGCCTGGAGAATCCCATGGACAGAGAGCCTGGCAGGCTGCAGTCAATCGGGTCACACAGAGCTGGACACTGCTGATGCAACTGAGCACGCACAGCACAATCTTATGCACACGTGTGTGTTATATGTGCATTTATGCACATTATTCTGAACACACTCGGAATAATTCAGATTTTAAATTCCAGAATTTTATGACATAGAACATTAATTCTACCAACCCCAAAATACAGTTTTCAGGAATTTCGACATTACAGCACACAGTAGTAAGGTGATGTTGCAACTCCACTCTCCTAGTTACCATGACCTGGTTACCCTCACCCCCCTCCCCCCAAGAAAATAAAACAAAGCAAAGGTGGCAATGAACACTGCAAAGGTGGACTCAGGAGGACACCAGGCCTCAGAAAAATTCCTAGGTTTCACGGAGGATGGTGACTTTCACAGGAAGGAACTCTTGATGTGACAAAGAAAAGTACACTGTCATGAAAGATAACTTTTGGATGGAAAAACACAAAAAGTTCAGAAGATCATCATACTCACCATAGTCCTAATGCATAGATCCAAAATCGGTCCCACTCACCTATTATGGCATTTCTGATACTTTTTTTTTTTCTAATGTGGGCCATTTTAAAAGTCTTTATTGAATTTGTCACAGTATTAATTCTGTTGTACATTTCTTGGTTTGGCCCTGAAGCATGTGGGATCCTACCTCCCTGACCAGGGATCAAACCCACAACCCCCTACATTGGAAGGCAAAGTTTTTAAACACTGGACTGCCAGGGACGTTTCCTCTGATAAGGTTTTAATAGAAGTCAATGCTAATACAGAATTCATATCCCAGTATAGCACTAAAATGTCACTCTTCTGGAAAATGAATCAGATGACCTTTTTTTTGGGCTTCAGAGCAATAGCTCCCTTTTTGGCTATATGCAGTATCATTATTTTCTGTGGGATTTCAGCTAAATATCTGCATAGATGCAAGAAGAACAGGAATTCATCCTCAGGGGGAACGAGCCAACTGCCGCAGGAAGCAGCGGCATTTCCTCCCTCCCCACTTCCATCTTCCACTAAGCACCATAGGCTTCCAGGTCACACAAGCCATTCTAAGATCAGGGAAGTAAAATCAGTGGATTGGGAGGGCGTGGGGGAAGTGAGGCAGAAAATAAAACTTTTAGCATATGTGGAAAAAAAAACATTGAGATAAGAAGCCGTATCTCTCATTAAGGGCTACTCAAAGTTATGACTGCAAACAGCCTACTGATTCCCAGAGAAAAGTACAGCCATTAAAAGGAAGCATTTAGAATCGTCTGTAGCAATTTGAATATAAGATATATCTTGTTTCCAATCATAAAAATGAGGGTTTATATTTTCTATGAATTTAGGTTTCTTACTTAATTTTTGTAGTAATTCATTTGTACTGTATTTTAGAAACCTATCAATATGCAGCATACTGGAAATTATTGAAACTGATCCTTGACCACAGAGAGTTTAGGAAGTTCTGTCCTCTATGACTGATGAACATTTAAAAAGACTGGTGTTTTGCAACTTGCAAGTAACGATTTTCCTATTCGTACAGAAAGTTGCAGATTCCCTCAAATAATCCAAAGAAAAGCACTCTGTTCGAAAGATAGCCAGCAAAAGACTCCAGCAGCAAAAAAGCAGGGGAAATGTGTTTGTTTCCAAAAAAGTTGAAAGCTGTGAAACTGGGGAGTCCCATGCTGGTTTTTGCCATGATGTTCACGGGCCCCTTCCCTAGTGGCTCAGACGGTAAAGCATCTGCCTACAATGTGGGAGACCTGGGTTCGATCCCTGGGTCGGGAAGATCCCCTGGAGAAGGAAATGGCAACCCACTCCAGTACCCTTGCTTGGAAAATCCCATGGACGGAGGAGTCTGGTAGGCTACAGTCCACAGGGTCGCAACAAGTCAGACACAGCTGAGTGACTTCACTTCACTTCTTCACAGGCCCCTGGACCCCAGTTTCAGCATCACAGCTCACCAAGACAAGTTTCCCGAAGCCAGGGACAAAGGCTTCACCACAGCCGCGTGATCGCTGGCACCATTACGTGCTCCAGGCTTCTGGGTGCTGGAGAAGCACATTCCCCATCATGAAACCTCCATCCAGATGGCCTCCAGGAACCAACGACACCTTGAAATCAGTAGCAGGAGAGCAGACTTGCTATCAGAGAAATAGGAATGTGCCCTCTGTCCATAAAGAAGGGAGGGAACACACCCGCATCTGCCACAGTCTTAGTCCAAAGATGGACTTCAGAGGCGTGTGGTAGGGGATCCAATCTGTAGGTCACAGTTGTCTTTGCTCAAGTCCTGGTGTTGGCAAAGGATACACCACCCAGGGTGATGGCATGGGAGGAAGAAGGAAGTTGGGAAGGAGGGAGGACAGAAGGGAGGAAGCTGGGCATCCAGGCATGGTGCTGCTTAAGGTGTCACAATCTTCATTCCCAAGGAATTCAGCTGCTCTGTGAGTCATAGATACATTTATGATCATCACCACCAACCAGAGGTGCCAGTCCCAGCTCCGTCTTACATAATATCGAGTGGTCACTTCACACCTCTGTACCCCATTTTTCCATCTGCAAAATGAGAGCTTTGAGCTATGTGATCTCGAGAGTTTAATCGAGCAACACACAGTTATTAGGTATCTATCATGTGCTCTGAGCCAAACAGGAAGGCTCCCTGGCCAGCTCACAGCCAGGGAAACTCGCTAGTCCCTCCCCTTACCTCTAGCATTAGAGGACTCTGTATCATGTACTTGCATTTCTACCCTCTAGTGTTTTTAGGGTCTTCCCTGGTGGCTCAGCTGGTAAAGAATCCTCCTGCAGTGTGAGAGACCTGGGTTCGATCCCTGGGTTGGGAAGATCCCCTGGAGAAGGGAAAGGCTATCCACTTCAGTATTCTGGCCTGGATAATTCCACAGACCATATAGTCAATAAGATCGCAAAGAGTCAGACAGAACTGAGCGACTTTCACTTTCTATTCAGATTTTTCTATTCAGGAAAAACCAAGTATCGTGCATTACACAAAGAAGACAGATATTCTTGAAGAAAACTCACCATACCAAACTCTAATTTATAAAACAAATATAATTCAGAACTGATTAATAACATTATAAATTTATAAAGGAATTCATTACAACGTTCTCCCAAATAACAAACCGTATCGTTCCCATATTAACGATTATAGTATTTATTGAGCATCATTTATGTCCCAGGCACTGTGCCAAGCTATGTCATATGCAATAAGCTTGTGATGCAGGTAACAACTCATTCCTGTCTTACAGGAATGAAAAGGATGGAAAAAGATGAGGTTCAATATGCTTAAGACTAAAGTGCCCAGAGAGCCACAGTGGGTAAATGATGGAACCAAGATAAGAAGGCAGCACTTCCATGCTTAACTTTCTTACCTGTTGACAATCTGCCCATCAAAACATAAATTATATACTGTGTTCGGGCAACTTGTGGTGGTGGTGGTGTTTGGGGAAGGCAATTGGCATTTTCTTAACTACTCAGAAAGCTGCTGAGAAACCAAATGACAAGCCCTGTATGCCATTTACATGTCTTAAAATTGCACACACAGCTCCCAGCTCACACAGGGACACTGCAGGATCTTTATACTGTCCTCCAGCATTACAATACTAAGTCTTTCGATGCTCTGTGGACTCTTCCTTTCTATCCCCTACTTAATGGGAATTAAAAAGCAAATCTGATTTAACTGATAACAAACTTTCACTTTGCACGGCAAAGAACATCAACCTCTAATAAACATGGCCTTCATAATACAACCTTAAAATAAGACAGTAATGATCTAATTTACTGAATTCCAATGTATACTTATTTTCCTTGAACACCTCAGCTCTGCAAAACTAAGTACAGCAGTTGCCCCTCCACAGACGACTAAATGCCGTGCAGCGAGCCAAGGAGGGAGACAGAAAAGCCCCTTGTGGCTACTTCACCACACAGGTGCCTATGGAAGTCCGTTCACCTCTTCGGAAGACTCTGCCTTCTGAAAAGCAGGAAGGCCATGCCCCGCCCGCCCCCCCCCCCCCCCCCCGCCCCCCGCCAAGTGGGCCTGAGGGCCACCAGGCGCCGGACAGACTGGCCGCCAGGCTGGTGCAGGGCACAGCATTTTAACACAACAGGTTTTCACTCTCTCAGAGACACTCCAGAGAAGGCTGATGTTGCAGAGGCCTGGAAGGGAGCCCCCTGTTGAGTTCATACAAGTTCAAAGCTTACCATCAAACCCACGGACCCGGGCATTCACAGCTGAATAAATCAGCCCTTTGCCCCCAGGTTTCCTCTTTTCATTGGAATCCCCCAGGAAGCACCAAAGCTCTGGGCTGTCCTCCACCCAGGAGTGCTCACATGCGGCCCAGGAAACACTGCTTCTCACCAGCAGAGCCAGGAAAACTCCCGCCTGGTTCTCTAGCTCCCAGGAACAAGTAGGGGTGGCCAGGTAGCAGTGGGACCTGGGAGACCTCCATAAAGGGCAAGATAGAGCTCCCCACTCAAGTTCCAGAGCCAGGGATGGTCTCCCCTGCCACACGTGTGGGGTGTGTGTATGTGTGTGTGTGTGATTGGGAGTCTGCATGCAAGTGTGGGTACCTCCCAGCCCTGCAGGGGTGCTTTTGGTACCATACTATTGGCTATTTACTTAAAAGTATCAAACAAGGGGCCAAGAGCTTGGTTCTGAAGTTCCTGCACTGGGCGAAATATTAGGGTACTGAAAGGCTATTTTTAAATCTCCAGTTTCCCATTAAACTAATATTAATTATGTCATTCACAAACTTCTACTAAGCCAGGCAGTATACTGAATGCACACATGTATTACACCTCAGTAAATCTTCACCACCTACAGAACAGATCCTAACAGAAATGAGATTTCATAACGGTATCTCCATTGGACAAATAAGAAAACTATAGCGAAGAAAGAAGCTGATATTTGGAGTACATGCCTATGGTTGGTTACAAGATTTTTTTTATATGAATTTGTCGTTGATCGTAGCAAATGATAAATCTTGGCTCTATTAAACACACTCCACAGTGCTTCTCAAACTTTAATGTCTGAATCACCTTGAATCATTTGACTCACCTTGGTATCTTAATAAAATGCAACTTCTGCCTCAGTAGGTTTGGTGTAAGGCTTGGGATTCTGCATTCTGCCTTTTTATGCCACCAGGTGATGTTATGCTTGGACCACACTTTGAGTAACAAGGTACAATAGAATGAGAACAAGGGTTTCCGCTTTAATAAGTTGTGCATAATATTTCGCCATGCCCCAAACTTGAGATCTGTCTGACTCCATGATTTTTCTACAAAGTATTCTATCATCATTACAATGCTGGCTATAACTTAAGAGTAATATATGTACCAAGCAAGCTCTACAGAGTCATTCATTCCTTCTGGGCTCTGGGAACCTCGTGCAGATGTGTCTTGATCATTTGTGTTATGTCCAGCACCTAAAATAGTGCTTGACGTTTACAAAGTGACTAACAAATGCTGGCTGAGGAAATCCCATTAGCGTCCACAGACGAGATGAAGATGCTAACTCAGGAAACTACAAACCCTACAAACAGGGTAGCAAGTGTATCTCCACTTCCAACAGATGCCGATAGGATGATGATGGTTGCCTGGTGGGCTATGGAGAGAAGACTTCTGAGGCGTCACTAGGGTTCAGTGAAAAAGAGAACCAAGATCAATTATTAATGCTTATAACTTGGGAGGAACACAGTGAAAGCACATATATCATAAATTTGCCACCATTTCTAGATCAGGATCTTCCCAAGTCTAGATAACAAAGGAAGGCGGTAGTATACATGGATTTGCTCTGTAATATACACAAATTACAACTAAAGAGTATTGTCTCCTTAATACCATAAAATATTTTTGTTAAGAACTACACTCTCAAATGTCCTTGGTGCCTTCTCTCAGAACAATTTACCAAATTCAAATTTTCTGCTTCTTTTCCTAGAAAACTCTTTTATCTCTTTCCACCATAGTGCTTCTGGTCTTCCCAAAGCTCTATTAATCACCTCCAAGTTCTCTCTTTCCCTGCTTTTCATATTTGGAATCCAGGACCTCCAAAGCCTTGTTGGAAACTCTCCTCAGAGATTCCGGACTTGGTAAAAACACCGCAACTTGGCTCTGTGAATTTTTTAAACTTTCTTAGCAAGGATCTTATGGATGATTACATCCAGTTAATCTCAGAAATCCGAGGTCCTTTTTCAAGTAGCTTTGCCACTTGTTTTATTAAATCACCTGGTATTTTGTTAAATTTCTCTAGTTATCTCTTTGTTGGTTGATACCAATCCTCTAGTACCTTCTTCAGGAAGAATTTGCTAGTACAATACTCCCTGAGTTTTTGTATGATTAAGATGTCTTATCTTGTTGATACTTTAAGGACAGATTAACTGGAAATAAAATCCCTGGCTCACATTTTCCCTAAGTTTCTTGACAATATTGTCTCACTGATGTCATGTTCTGCCTGATAGCAACAATCCTGATACCAACCTAACTTTCTCCCTTTGTTAAGTGACCAGGTGTGCTTGTTTTTTATTTTCATTATTTATTTGTGGCTGTGCTGGGTCTTCGTTGCTGTTCAGCCTTTTCTCTAGCCGCCGTGTTCAGGCTTCTCACTACTGTGGCTTCTCTTGTTGCAGAGCAGAGGCAATCGGTACGTGAGCTCAGGAGTCACAGTTCCTGGGCTCTAGGGCACAGGTTCAATAGTTGTGACGCACAGGCTTAGCTGCTCTGAGGAATGTCCGATCTTGCTGGGTCAGGGATCAAATCTGTGTCTCCTATATTGGCAGGCCGCTTCTTTATTACTGAGTCACCAGGGAAGCCCTGGTGTTTTGCTTTGTTGGATCAGGGGAAAGTTTTTGTTTTATTTTAATTGGAGAATAATTAAAATATTGTGATGGTTTTTGCCATATATCAACATGAATCGGCCATGGGTATACATGTGTCTCCTCCATTTTGAACCGCACCACCACCACCCTCCACATCCCATACCTCTAGGTTGTCACAGAGCACCAGCTTTGGGTTCCCTGCAACATACATCACACTCCCACTGGCTGTCTATTCTACATATAGTGAAGTCGCTCAGTCGTGTCCGACTCTTTGCGACCCCATGGACTGTAGTCTACCAGGCTCCTCTGTCCATGGGATTTTCCAGGCAATAGTACTGGAGTGGATTGCCATTTCCTTCTCCAAAGGATCTTCCCAACCCAGGGATCAAACCTGGGTTTCCCGCATTGTAGACAGGCGCTTTACCGTCTGAGCCACCAGGGAAATGGTTTTTATGGCAATGTTTATATTTCGACACTACCCTCTCAAATCATCCCACCCTCTCTTTCCCCCGCTGTATCCAAAAGTCTGTTCCTTATGTCTGTGTCTCCTTTGCCACCCTGCACATCAGATCATCAGTATTATCTTTCTAGATTCCATATTTGTGTGTTAATATATAATACTTGTCTTTCTCTTTCTGACTTACTTCACTCTGTATAATAGGCTCTAGCTTCATCCACCTCATTAGAACTGACTCAAATGCATTTCTTTTCATAGCTGAGTAATAGTCCATTTTGTATATGTACCACAATTTCCTTATTCACTCATCTGTTGATGAACATCTAGGTTGCTTCCATGTCCTAGCTACGGTAAATAGTGCTGCAATGAACGCTGGAGGCCAGAGAGCTGTTTGCATCAACCTCCTCCCCCTTCTCTTCCTCCTCCGTATTATCACCTCCTTATCGTTTGCAACCTCTACATATTTTAGCATTCTCAGTAAACTTTCCCCAATACGTGTAAAATTTTTCAGTATACAGATTCTCATCTTCTTTTTCCTGGAAAGTATTCTTGGATTGCAGCTTTTAAAGCTCGCTTTATTCCATTGATCTGCTTTTTTCTTCAAATATTTGTGTGTTGGATGTTCTCTGCCTATCTTCTCTTTGTCTCTGATCCGTTTCAGCTCTTTAGCTTATCTTTGTTGTCTTGACTGATTTTTCTCCTCTTCTCAATATTTTCAGTAGAATCTGAATTGTCCTCTTGTAACTCTGTCTTCAGTTCTGAGATGATTTTGTCTTTTCCTTCAATTTCTCTCTTGCACGTCACAGTCTCTAGTTTTCCATCAATTTCCTGATTTGAGGTTTTTTTCCTATTTCTTCAAATGCTTGTTCAATGATAATCAGTTTGTGTTGGAAGCAGGGTTACAGGTTTCATTTGAGTTGTGATTGTTTTTAGAAGGAGCGTTTTATTCCTTCCACTGAAAAGGTTTTATTCTCGATTTCTGTTTCCTTCTTATAGTCAACTTTGATGCATGTTACTTGTCATTTTCTAGTCATTCTTAAGTAACCCGGATGGTCATCATTTGGGTAGCTTGTTAATTACTTAATTCAAGAATGCCTCTTCTGTTGCAAAAGTGCACATCTTAACAAAGGCACACTGGAGAGTGAGTGGAGCAGGGGACTCAGAAGTTGGCTCTGCTGGTTTGGGATGTGTACTTCCCCACTTACACACGTCTGGTTTATCGTATTCTTTGTCTCCTGGTTACACTTTAGAAGTAGCTTATGAGTGCTTTTATTCTCTCTTCTTGTTGATCTTTATACAGACCAACAGGAAAACGAATAGAGAAATTTGGAAACCAATAGAAACTGAGACACAGATGGCAGGTCCTTTAAGTCTAGAGTAACACTTCCATTAAACAATAATCAAACACTTCCCTCAACACCACTTTCAACAATCGCTGTGCCCATCACTTATAGACTATGATGAGGCGGACAATGTTGGTAAAGTATACACGAACACAAAAAGTATACAACAAATTAATGAGAAAACCAGAATGGCCAAGACCAAACAAAGTTCTTGGGCACCGTCAGCGAACAGACTAAATTTTGCTCTAGAGTATAGCTCTATTCTTGGGTTTCCCAGGTGGCTGAGGAGTTAAGAATCCACCTGCAATAGAGGAGACACAGGAGACTCAGGTTCGATCCCTGGGTTAGGAAGATTCCCCAGAGGAGAAAATAGCAATGCACTCCAGTATTCTTGCCTGGAAAATCCAACTGATAGAGGAGCCTGGCAGGCTATAGTCCATAGGGTTGCAAAGAGTCAGACAGGACTAAAACAACCGACTACACACACACACAGCTCTATTCTTACCTATGAAAAGCCACAAGTTGAAAGCTAGTAAGTACCTAGCTCCTGACCATCAGGGATTGGGAACTGTATCTATATCATTCTAGGCAGAGAGAGTATACTGCCGTTAAAAGATCATTTGGAAGAAAAATTTGAAACTTCCCCTAAAAATACAATTTGGGAATTTGACAATATATTCATTCAGAGAGGTATGGGTCAAAAAAAAAAAAATAAAAAATCCCTGTAGCTGGAATGCAACCTTATTTACTGTTGTCAAAGCCCTCAGGCTACTTTTAGCAGATGGTATCAAGTCATGGTTGGAGGATAAGTTCTGGAGCCAGGCAAAACAGGGCTCTGTCTCCCTTCCACCACTGCTAGGTGTGTGACCTCCAGTGCTAAGTCCCAGCTGTAAAATGAGGATGACATTATCTCCTAGGACTATTGTGAGGATTAAGTGAGATAACAGATGTAAATCTTGAGCAGTATATCCTGTACATAGTAAGCAATTCAACAACTGCGTGGGTTTTGTTGCCATTATTAATACTATTACCCTTTCCTCTAGTCCTAATATGAAGGAAACTTTATAATTAAAAAGGAGAAATTGACCTTTGTTTCTTAAATCAGAATACATGGGAAGATAAGGACCTAGAGATAGCTCTTCTAAATATCTAGACACAGAGGTCACTTCAGTTATGGAAATAGTTAAGTGGAGAAAATAAAGAGGGTCACTAAGGAGCTGCTAAGACAGCAAAAGAAGCGGTGGAAAGTGAAGAGAGATGTCTTCCCAGTCTCCCCATTTTCTGTAGAATCCATGTTGTAGGGACTTCACTGTTGGTCCAGTGGCTAAGACACTGAGCTCCCATTTCAGGGGGCCCAGGTTCAATCCCTGGTCAGGGAACTAGATCCCACAAGCCACAACTAAGAGTTCAAGTGCCACAGCTGAAGATTCCATACATCCAATAAAGACTGAAGATCCTGAGTGCTACAGCTAAGACCCAGAGCAGCCACATAAACAAATAAATATTTCCCTAAAAAAAGAATCTATATACTTTATATGACCCTGCTAGTACAAATGGCTTTTGAAGGAAGGTCTACAAATTTTACATCATAAATAAATACAGTCAGCATTTTAAAAGAAAAAACTACAAAGGGATTTTTGGGAAATAACCCACATACATCAAAGCCTGCAATAGTTAGTGGCTCAGGAAACAATGTGTCTAAAATTCTAACATGTTCATCCCATTCTCCTGTTGTTATTGATTTTAAATTCCACACGCTGGAACAAAGCAAGGAGCAGGGTGAGACAGCAGTGGCTCTGCACACGAGGAATCCAAGATACACAAGCATCATCAAAGTGCCACATGAGTGGGGTAAAAAGGAAAGAAGAGAGAGAGACAAAGGAGAAGAAGGCAGGCCACAGCCTTAGGCCTGGGTACAGAGACACAGCTGGGCTTCCCTATCATGTTGGTGTACCCGTCGCCTTGTGCCAATGGCATAGGCAAGGCTTTGTCATGCTGTTGATTTTAGCAGACTTGAAATCCTCTGGCTGTGGAATAAAAGGGCTTCTTCTTTTCTTTACCATACAGGGAAGTAAACAGGGACTTATCTCATCACAGGGACATCCACCCTTCCTTTCAGACTTGTATCCATGGCTCAGTTCAACCGGAAATGCAAGCCCCTCAGCAACTGGCTCTTGGTAATAATGTCACCTGGTACTGAAAAAGAAGTTGCCCTAGAACATGTTAAAGGTGACATAAGGCTGACCTAAATCTAGGGGTATTGAGTTCATAGCTTGCCATTCTCTGCAGTTCATTCAGAGAAAACTGCTTGAATTCCAAGAATCTGAAATACACCACCTGACAAACCAGTGATATGGAACCAGATGTCTGTGGAACAGCCTAGTGGAGAACAAAAACAAACTTCTTTCCTTAGACCACCTTTACAGACAGAAAGTGAGTCTCCGCTTTCTTAGGGCAAATTAGAAGCTTAAATACATGACATCATCACAGTAACTACAGGGCAGCCTGTGACTCTGCAACAACACCTTTTTCTCTCCAGAACTCCAAGAGATGCATGCTCCCCTGGATTACACACTGAAGGCTGGGATACCCAGGCAAGCGTAGCCAAGACAGAAAATGAGCCCCAAGATGGTTGGGAAGACCCTACTTTTAGTCTCAGCTGGGAAAGTCAAAGTCACTCAGTCGTGTCGGACTCTTTGTGACCCCGTGGACTGTAGCCGGCCAGGCTCCTCTGTCCATGGAATTCTTCAGGCAAGAAAACTGCAGTTGGTTGCCATTTCCTTCTACAGGCGATCTTCCCAACCTAGGGATCGAACCTGGGTCTCCCGCATCAGAGGCAGATTCTTTACCATCTGAGCCACCAGGAAAAGCCCTAGGCTGGGAGGAGCTCATTAAATAAAGAGAATGTGTGTTGGCTGTGGGGTCTGAGGAGCCCAAGCTGATCTGCAGATCCTCATTTTTTTCATTTCACTGCCGGGGGATTTTAGGAGGAAAAGCCATCACTGTTGAACAAAGCCCGGATTCCAGATCTTTCCCATTTTGTCCAAAATCCCTACAGGCAATAAGGACCCTGGGCTCAGAACTGTTGACCTGGTAGGGAATGGGCTCCACTCCCCACCCCCTCCCCACCACTCAGACTGCCTGGATTGTGGTGAAGATTAAGTGAGATAACGGGTGTGAATCACCAGGCACCACTTCCTGCACACAGTGAGCACTCAACAATTGTGAGAACAGTAGTCGAGCACCAACAGCACCCTTGTTCTATTTTTTTTAACACAACATGTTCAGTGAAACACAAAACAAATTTGCCAAGTGCCTGTTCCCTTAATCCCGAACTCCTTGTGCGTTTTAAGGGAAACTAGACCATATGGTTCAGATTTCACTCACAAATAAATCAGCATAATGTTTGTTCAGTAAAAGCTGTTTTATGCTCTCATTTTTATGGGCCTTTTTATCCCAAGTCCTAAAATAATAATAATAAAAGCTCATTCTGTTTTGCTAAGGGCAAATAAACTCTGGCTTAAACCTTTCTGTCCCCTATGGACTAGGGGTGGGGGGTGCCTCTGAGCATAGCTAAATGAGGCCTCGCTTTATAGGACTTGGAAGCCAGGGGAAGAATCCACAGCAAAGGACTCCAGGACTTAGATAGGTGAGGGAAGCCCAACAGAAAAGTAGCTGCTGATTCCTAAAAGGAACTGATGAATGGCGGGAGCCGCAGGCACCTCCATTCCTCTTTCCTGATGCAGCCAGTATAAGCAGCAGAAGTCTGTTTTCTCCATTACCCTCCTGTATAAGGTCAGAGATATTCTTCACAGACAACTGGAGCCTCAGAAGACTTAGATGCAAAGAGACTGGACAGTAAAATGTTGCTGCCACAAATAGTGAAATTCTAGGAAGTGTTTTACTATTAGAAAGAACCCCCTGTGTGGTACTGCTCTCCTGGTTTTACAAAACAGTGCTTTTTAAAACTAATTAATTAATTAATTTTTGTTGTGTCATGCAGGATCTTTGCTGATGCATGCAGGCTCAGCAGTTGCACTGCACAGGCTTAATTGCCCTGCAACATGTGGGGTCTTAATTCCCTGATCAGGGATCAAACCTGTATCCCCTGCACTACAGGGCAGACTCTTAACCACTGAGCCACCAAGGAAGCCCCCAAAAAACAGCGCTTTAATAGAGCTCTCCGCACCTTATATCTAGCTGTGCAGTTCTCCTCATTCCAGTTCCCTGCCACCCCCACCAGCACTGCTGTCATTTGAACCTTGCAGTCATTACTCGCTTCTTTGCCTATTCATATAGTATTATTTCCTCTATATGAATTCTGAAATTGAGTGTGTGTGAGAGAGAGATAGCTGTTTTGACCTTATAAAAAGGCTAAAATACTTCCATACATTGTGTTGGGGATTTAAATAATAAACTACTTTGGCAAACCATCTGGAAGTTTCTTACACACTAAACATATACACCCACACTATGACTAGCCCAATTCAATGCCGAGGAATTTACCCCAGAGAAATAAAAACATGCTCACAAAAAGATCTGGAAACCATACCCTATGACTTATACACTCAAGGCCCATACGGTAAAAACAAAAATGATTACTCAAGAGCCAGAATCTCATTTTGCAGAGGACCAGGGAAACCGCAGATACAGAGATAACCACTGACAGCCCCTCTGCTTGAGCATCACACAGGCACATTGAGGGACTACAGTGACCACTAGTGAACTCTGGATATCACAGGATGAAAATCCACTGCATGTAATATATAGAACCTGCCCACCTCCAAAATTGCACATGTGATCCATGCATAGATATGAAGGACAGTCATGCCTGTGCAAAGAACTCTTGAAACTTCCCCTTACTTCCCACCAATCACTTCCAAGCCCCTTTCCCTCTTACTCCCTACTTTCACTATAAATACCCCCCTCAAAAGTCATGGGAACACAGATCTGAGCATTGCCTCCTGTCCTCCTACTTGGCCAACTTGCAATAAAACCTTTCTCTCTGCAAAAGACAGTCATCTTGGTATTTGCAATAAAACCTTTCTGCAAAAGACAGTCAACTCGTGCTCAAAAGACAGTTGAGCACAGGGTAACAAGTCTTCCTCGGTTACAATTTATACAAGAATGTACACAACAGCTTTACTCATAAGAGCCAAAATCTGAAAGGAGCCAGATGTCCATCAGTAGAATAAACAACCTGTGGTATATTCATACAATGAGATACAACTCACTATAAAAAGGAATAAGCAACCTATATAGTAACATGGTATATCTTAAATGCAAAGTCAGCTGTGTTCAAAGGTTTTGGTCTCAGGATCACTTTACACTCTAAAGTACTGAAGACTTTCCAAAGCCTTTGTTTATGGGGGTTATATTTTATAGCAACAAAAATTAAAATGAGAAAATTCTAATATCTGTATCAATTTCTTTAAATATAATAAAATAAGCCTATTATAAATTATACTTTTAAGAAAAATAATACTATTTTCCTAAGCAAAAAACCAAGAATGCCCCCTTCCTTTTTTTCCTTTTACATTTTTGCAAATCTCTTTAATGTTGGACTTAATGGGATATAGTTCAGGTCTCAAGTCTTCTGTACTCAATCTGTTGTGGTAAGTTTTTGTGGTTAAATATCTAAAGGAAATTCAGCCTCACACAGAGACATGGTTGGAAAATGAAGGAGTATTTTAATAGTCTTTTCAGATAATTATGGGTATCATCTTTGATACAAACCAAAACCTCACAAGGGGTTCTATCGTAAAGGTTAGTTGTAATGTGGAACCTGAAACCATATCAAAAAGCATTTTGCTCTGTTATTAACTACATGAGAACTCATCGGTCTATTGATACTTGGGTGGAACTTTTACCCGTGTCTGATGTAACATCATACACAGGACATCTGGAAAAGAAGAATTCACTGAGTTATGCAGAATTCCCAAATGTTGACACACATCCTGACACACTATTTCAAAAACCGCATTTATTAAAATCACCACCAATCTCATCAGAAGAGCCTGTAGTTGTTGCGAAGCTCTCGAGTTCATCAGGATACAAGTTTCCAAATTCTTAATTTTTATATGAAAGTTCAAGTTCTATCGATAGTAATAAAGGCCCTTAGTTATTTCAAGTGACAGGCTCACTCTGCCACATACGCAAGTCCAAACCAGAGTTTGTCTGCCATTTGTTCCTCCAGGTGCAAATGATGTCCTATTAAAAGAAGAAAGCTAGTTCAGCTGCAAATCAAATAATGGGGCACCGGCTGTTCCTGGAGACACAGCAGCAGCACTGCGTGCAGGCTTCCCATTCTGTCGCTAAATCCTTAGAGGACACATACTCTGGGGCCAAGATCGAATAAAATTCATTGTTTTTACAACTTCAGCAGGGGCATTCTTAGGTCATGCAGGTTTCTTCTTCTACAAGTGGAGGTGAAGAACAATAACTATGAACAGTTTGATGTCACTGCTTCCATTCTCAGAAACCAGCATCTTTCCGCCCATCTCCTTTGCCTCATCAACGTGAACATCAACCACAGGATAAAGAGTGAAAAAAGTTTCCGTGTTATTATGAAACTACTGTGCCATCCAGACCCCCTGAAAGGGTTTTAGATGCTCCCAGAGATCCATAAAACACTTTAAGGTCTGCTGTGCTATGTACCTGAAAGAAGTCTCACAAAGAAGGATATTTATTTTGTGACTTCATTTATATGCAATTCTAGGGCAGATAAAAGTATATGGTGGAAACAATCTGAACAGTGGTTGCCTTGACAGACGGGGCGGTCTGAGAAGCTTGGCCAAGGAGGGACCATAAGAAAGCCTTCTAAGGCAATGATCTACGAAACGCATCAAGAAATAAGAGAGATTGACGCAGGGCTTCTCAACCTCAGCAAGGAACGCTGGAGCTGGATAATTCTTTGTGGTGGCACCTGTCCTGTGCAACATAAGATGCTGGGCAGCATTTGGTCTCTCCCCTCTAGAGGCAAATAGCACTCTTCCTCAGATGCAGTCAGATGTTCCCTGAGGGCAGTCAGCCCCGACTGGGAACCACTGCGTTAACAGGAAGGATGGGTGGATACTATATATGTAAAGCAAGTGCAATAGAGTGTTAATGGTGGAAACTAGACAGTGAGTGTACAGGTGTTCACTGTGAGCGAAATTCTTTCAACTTTACTGTGTGAAATGTTTCATATTAAAACTTGGAGCACACATGCTATCATTTTTATTGTATACCTGAAACTAAAATAATATTATTATGTTGTGCGTATGTGCTAAGTCACCTCAGTCATGTCTGATTCTTTGCGACCCTATAGACTGCAGCCCACCAGGCTCCTCCGTCCATGGGATTCTCCAGGCAAGAATCCTGAAGTGGATTGCCATGTCCTCCTCCAAGGGATCTTCCCCACCCAGGGATCGAACCCGCATCTCTTATGTCTCCTGCATTGACAGGTGGGTTCTTTACCACTAGCACCACCTGGGAAGCCCATATACTTCAACTTAAAAATAAATTTTCAAATGCTATTGTGTTGTAAGCAACCTTTTTTGCACTTAATATTATATTGTTAAAATGTACACATATTATTGTATGTCATTGTAGTTATTAATTTTGGCTGTTCACAAAAATTCCACTGGGTGAAAAATTCTATAGCTTATCCATCATCCTCTCAATAGACATGTGGGTTGTTTCAAGGTCCTGCTGCTGTGCTCCTGTGAATACACTTGTGTATGTAATTTATAACTCAATCTATCAGTTTTGCTTGCTCATTGATTTTTCTTCCTTTGCTGTCATAGTTAGATAAGGCTTCCCCACTCTGAGATCAGATAGAAATTCACCTATATTTTCTCCTCATCCTTTCAGAGTTTCATTTTCTATGATCAACCATTTAATTCCTCTGAAGTCTATGCTGGTATTTAGCATTATTCATTCCAGAACCATTTGTTGAGAGATTCTATCTCCCCTTACTAAGCTGGCATGTAATAGCTCTTAACCATTGCAACATACCTCTTCCTGCAAATAAAAGAACTGAGAAAATTCTCCTCACAACTTGGAAGAATTACTATTCACCTTCTCTGCGCCCCCCACAGCCTTCGCCACATTCTGCCTTGTATGTGCTCTTCGTGTCTATATGTCTGACTACACTGACAGGCCGTAAATTTCCATTAACTCATCAAACAGCCAGACCTAGAACTGAGGGCTCCTGACTTTCCTTGTGCTTCAAAGGATAATAAAGGCATTATTAAGATTTTACCTGAAAGCCCAACACTGACCCTCACAACTGTTGAGCTGTTTGGTCAGGCTGCCTGAGCTAGCCAACTGAAAAGCCGAACGCAAATGCCGCACGTAAAGCTGGAGTCATCAAGAGTAGAGGCGGATCAAGAAAAGCTTGTTTCACTTCCCTTCAGCCTTCAGAGAAAGTAGGGCCACCTCTGACCCGAGGGCCAGTGGACTTGTTATCAATATTGCTGAGAGCTCTCAGGAACGTGGAAATGGTTTCCCAAGATGCTACTGTTTGATACTGCTTGTTTATTCCTTTTCTTTCTTGGGTTTGACCCCACAAGACTTGCTGGTGACATTAGCTCCCTTGCTTACCATTAATATTGGTGCTATTTGGATACAGATTGCATACTTTTTAAAATTGGGGAGAGGAAAATTAATTTCCCATGAACAAACTTACACATACAAATGTCCCTTTGGAGCCTCCATGGACACCAGTTAATGGGAAGGCAGGCCAAATGGTCCTGTCCTGGCTGATGTTTGGTTTTTACGGCCTCCCCTATTCCCTGGAGCCTATTCCTTCCTCATTCCCTTCTTTCCCAGGCTTAAATTTGAGCATCCTGCAGACAAACTCATGGATGGTGAAGCTGTGTGAAATTCATTACCAAGGAAGGACAAAACGGCTCAGGCTGTGGTCTTTCCTCCCCATGTGTGTCCACACCCACCCCAGGCCCCAAAACCCCCACCCTACACTCCTGGAATTTTCATTGTGTTTGGAAATTCTGCGGCTCCCTGAAACAATGCTGGTGTTGCTGGTAGTTAAAGAAAACCAGCTGTAAAATCTCAATCCCCTTTTTGTTTTTTGGCAAGAGACAGTAATTACGCCTCAAAGAACATATCTCAACCCTGCCCACAGCCCCCACCACAAGCACACACACACTTTATTGGAATAGCACACAGTCAGGCATCTCACCCCTTCGAGATGCCTCGCTAATGAAAGAGATGCTCTATCTTGGCCTGAGGGTCAGTGAGGAATCCTCTTTCTCCAGCAACCAACACAGATGACCAAACTGTAATGAGATTTATACCAGCCTCCTGACCACCCCCTACTCTCCACTCTAAAACAATGGGACTACCTATCAAGCATGGGATACGAGGCTTCCCAAACCCAAAGCTAGAGGAGAAATGAAAAGAGAAGAGGATGTGAAGACAGTGGACCCTGCATTCCAATCCTTTGGTCACTTAACCTCTCTGAGCCTCAGTTCCTGCATCTGTGAAAAATGGAGCCAGGAACAAAAATTCTCATCTTAAAACCCCACCGGGTTATTGGGAGAAAGGTGAACATACATGAAAGACTTAAATGGATCAGTATACCTTAATACTGGTGGTCATTAGTACTGTTTGTATAAACTGTCAAAGGAAAAACAAAGATTTTTCTTTTAACTTTTTATTTTGTATTGGAGTGTAGCCAATTTCCAGGTGGCGGTAGTGGTAAAGAAACCATCTGCCAATGCAGGAGACTCATGTTTGATCCCTGGGTCAGGAAGATCCCTTGGAGGAGGGCATGGCAACCCATTCCAGTATTCTTGCCTGGGAAATCCCACGGACAGAGGAGCCTGGTAGGCTACAGTCCATAGGGTCACAAAGAGTCGAACATGACTGAAGCGACTCGGCCGATTAACAATGTTATGATAGTTTCCAGTGCACAGCGAAAGGACTCAGCCATACATATACATGCATTCTCTCTCCCCCAAACTCTGCTCCCATCCAGGCTGCCACATAACATTGAGCAGAGTTCCCTGTGCTGTACAGTAGGAGACAAAGAATTCTTAAGGAGGAAAACACTGCCCTGTTCTTATGTTCTGGCCCCACCTTCTAAACTGCTCGCTGGCCTTCAGTGCAGAATAGACAACGTGCTGCTGAGATGACAGAAGCTCCACGGGAGAAACCCGGTCTCTGAAAGGCCACCCTCACCGGGCCTCTCGCACAGGCAGGTGAAGGAGCATGCCAGAGTGTGGGCTGATCAGAGCTGTCCAGAGGAGTTAAAGACAGTGGAGTCTGCTCCAACCTCAGAAGCCTTGAGACCTAGACAGGGCCATCCCAGTGGTCTGGGTGGGGGCGGCCGCCCTCTTTCATCACAACCACCTTGGAAAAAGGAGAGTGACAGGAAATGGCAACGATTGGGGTGAAAACTGCAAAGACACAGCTGGTGCTCGAGTTTCTAATGCAAGTATATGTACGGTGTCTCCTGTGGTGACAGCACTTTCCCCTCTTACACAGACATAAAGAAACCCAAGGTCAGACATTCGCCACTCTCAGGAAAGGGCACCTTCCCAGAAAACAGGGTTGGATGCAGGATGCTCCCTCCCAGCACATGCGGTCTTGGGAGGGTTCCAACAAAAGGCAGAAACGTCAGCAAGAGCTGAGGAAAGGGTCTCAGGCCTGGCCGAGAGGAGCTGGTCAGATGTGCAAAAAGCAGGAGTTAAGAGCCAATAACTTTTTGGTGGTTCACTCTGCCCCAAGCTTTCTTTTGAAAAAGACTCGTTTATTTATTAATTCATCAGTTGGGGAATATAAACCCTCTCCCTATGGCAAGACACAAGGCCTATTTACTCATTAATTCTTAGCTAAAGCCCGCACATGAAGTACACAGTGAGACTGTCCCCTCCTGGGCAGCCCCATCTCCAGGAACCCATGGTGCACCATGGTGCTCCTGGGCTCACCCAGACCAAAAATGGGGCCGAGGGGGAACCTGGTTCTTGTTCTCCCTTAGACAGGTAACACGCAGATCGCCCACTGGCTATATGGAAACCATCAGGCCCCACTCCATCCTGCTTTTTCTCACTCGCCCTCTTCTGTTCTTTCAGATGGGCTAAAAGGTAAGCAGGGAGAAGAAAGAAAGCCTTGGAGCATCTTCTGTTTTCACCTGAGCTCCCTGGGGGGAGGCAGCTGCCTAACCTGCACCTGCTCACCTTACGCAAACCAGACCAAGGGCCCTGGGGTGGCAGGCATGCACCCCACTGAGAAGCCACAGGCTCGCTCTGCCCCTGGGGCCTGATTTCACGATTCAGAAGACACAAACACACAGATGGGAAGCTGGACTCGGCCTCAGAGTCCTGGGGGTCCCAGCCATGGCCTCTGCCCTCTGTCCCCTGCACCAGATACACGTGTACTCAACTACAGAGGGGCTCTCTTCAGAAGCAATGGGTAAAAGGGACAAATAAGGGTGCCCAAACACTGTGTCACCAAACTGGGACTGGGGAGAGAATGCAGGACTAAGTCTGAGTTCTGCCACCAGTCAGCTAATCTCCAGCGATTCACTTATTCTTCCAGTGCCTTCTGGTCTTCATTGCAAACCTGGAGCGATATTAAAAGCTAACTGGCAAGATGGTGATAACCAAGAGAGGTAGGAAAAAGGGAAATGACGACAGCCATTACTATTCATAGTGAGGCGCCAGGAAGTGGGTCTGCAGGCGTGCCATGGTAGGCAGCCATTACTACTCACAGTGAGGTGCTGGGAAGTGTGTGTGCAGGTGTGCAACAGTAGGCAGCCATTACTACTCAGTGAGGTGCTGGGAAGTGTGTGTGCAGCTGTGCAACGGTAGGCAGCCATTACTACTCACAGTGAGGTGCTGGGAAGTGTGTGTGCAGGTGTGCAATGGTAGGCAGCCATTACTACTCAGTGAGGTGCTGGGAAGTGTGTGTGCAGGCGTGCAATGGTAGGCAGTCATTACTACTCACAGTGAGGTGCTGGGAAGTGTGTGTGCAGGCGTGCCATGGTAGGCAGCCATTACTACTCACAGTGAGGTGCTGGGAAGTGTGTGTGCAGGCGTGCAACGGTAGGCAGCCATTACTATTCAGTGAGGTGCTGGGAAGTGTGTGTGCAGGCGTGCAATGGTAGGCAGCCATTACTACTCAGTGAGGTGCTGGGAAGTGTGTGTGCAGGCGTGCCATGGTAGGCAGCCATTACTACTCAGTAAAGTGCTGGGAAGTGTGTGTGCAGGCGTGCAATGGTAGGCAGCCATTACTACTCAGTGAGGTGCTGGGAAGTGTGTGTGCAGGCGTGCAATGATAGGCAGCCATTACTACTCACAGTGAGGTGCTGGGAAGTGTGTGTGCAGGTGTGCAATGGTAGGCAGCCATTACTACTCAGTGAGGTGCTGGGAAGTGTGTGTGCAGGCGTGCAATGGTAGGCAGTCATTACTACTCACAGTGAGGTGCTAGGAAGTGTGTGTGCAGGTGTGCAACGGTAGGCAGCCATTACTACTCACAGTGAGGTGCTGGGAAGTGTGTGTGCAGGTGTGCAATGGTAGGCAGCCATTACTACTCAGTGAGGTGCTGGGAAGTGTGTGTGCAGGTGTGCAATGCTCGCCAGCCATTATTATTTATAATGAAGTGTGGGGAAGTGTATGTGCAGGTATGCAATGACGGGGAGCCATGACCATCATCACCATTAAGATCCTGAGCAAGTCACAAAGCTGCTCTGAGCTTCAGTTTCCTCATCTGAAAATGGAGGTCATAATCTTTACCAGGCAACCACTTAGGATTCTTGGGAGGCCAGGGGGTGTCATGTGATTATACACAGAAATAATATGTGTGCTGCAGTGTTATAAGGAAAAATAACAACTAAACAGAAGGTAAGAAAATTTTCAGAACTAAAAATCTCTTTACTCAAAACAAAATGTCCTCTGTTTCATTGCTACGTTATCAAAGCTGGTGCTCTGGGACAACCCAGAGGGATGATGTGAGGGGGGAGTTGGGGGGTGTTCAGGAGTGGGGGACACATGTACACCTGTGGCTGATTCATGTCGATGTATGGCAAAAACCACCACAATACTGTAAAGTAATTAGCCTCCAATTACAATAAATAAATTTATTTTAAAATAAAATATTGCTATGGTTAAAAAAAAAAGTCCCCTGTTTCACTGCTAAATTGTCAGACATTTTTGGTCCTTTTAACCACTTACACCTTTGTCTGCTTTTGAATTCCACCAGTTTAGAGCAAATGGGTCCTCAGTCAGAGGGGAAATGGCCATCATATCCCAGGTGAGCAGACAGCAGCGGCCGACCTCCCTGCAGAGACAGACATGCTTCCTCATGGCAGGGATGCCTCTGGGCTGGAACCACAAAGCCTCAGCCCCTCCCAGAACCACCAAGGACACAGTGATATAATGGCCTCAGATATGAAATAAGGCAAAAGTGAACATTTTCATATTAAACAGTTTAAGAAAACTGTAGTCGCAACGGAGGCAGGAACATAGCCTCCCTTGAAGATCACTGAGCCTCTAAATCTTTCAACACCCTGACTTGGTCCAAAAGAACCAATCCGCCAAAGAACAAAGGTCAACCACTGCATTACCCGCTGCAGAGCTGGCTTGTGTGTGTATTCTGGGGCCAGACTCCCCATCCGACTCAACGAGCTCTTCTTCATTTAAAATCCAAAGATAATTCCTGAGAACATAAAGCACGATCTCTGAAAGGCTACAATAAATCAATTTTTCCTGCCTGCATACAATCTAGATTTAGCCACTTAGTTCATCTTAATAAACAACTTACTCATTCAAAGGAAAATAAATGAAATGTTTTGCCTTGAGGGACAGTTTTATTTTTAATGGTTCGGTGCTATGGTGACAGAAGTAATATTCTGCGACATGAATTGCCTTTTGTTCTTCAGGAGCTCTTGAGGACAGGGTGGGGGCAGGGTGGGGTAAAGGGTGGTCACTTTCTGAGTCCACCCCACTGGTGAGCATAAGAGTCAGATCTTTTTCCTGTTCCTCGTTTTTGTCACAGATACAGCCACTCTTGCAAGGAACTTCATGAAAAGAAACGGAAATGATGGTTGATCTTTCTACGCCATCAGTGCGATGTGGGGTGGTTTTATTCCTCATTAATACTTTTAAGCAGGTAATGACAATAAAATTAGAACTCGGGGAGAAGGGATATCTCTTTTAAAACATAATGAGCAAAAAAAGAAAGAAAAAACATAATGAGCGGTGTAACTATGATGAGGGGGGTCTGATTCCTTTCATTATTATTATCTTGAAAGGAAGATTAGGGCATGCCAAAATTATGCCGTTCTAAATGCTGAAGAAGGTTAGGGCACATTTTCAAATCACCTAAGGAACTAACATTATTAGTCCAAAAAGACACTGATTATGTTCAGTCTCTAAAGAAACACAAAAATACAGAGATGATACACAGAGAACCAATTTCTATGATCCCAGCTTCTCAGGTCCAAAATACATCCTCAAAGGACGGTAAGACTGTAAGGAGTAGAAACCAGGCCCAATTACCTCTTGCATCCTGGAGCCCAGCTAGCTTCACGCCTGGGAGGAAGCAGACACTGAATGAGCATGTTCTGAAGAAATGAAGAGCGACTGAGTAGGTGAGTGAGTGAGTGTCGGTGAGCGAACTAACCAATGAAATGAACCTTCAGAGGAGGAAAAGCTCCATGGCTTTCAGAGCAAAGTTCTGTCTCCACGCGTCCTAAAGAGAGGTATCTCCTTTGTGACTAGCACCGTCGCCTCTCTAGTCTCAAAGAGGGCTGTTCAATAACCAGGGAGCCCTGTTTGCCTCAGGAACTGAATCCTCTTCACAGCACTTTTTCCAAACATCCACACAACATTCCAGTGAAATAAGGTTCCTCAGACCATGTCACAGTGGGGTGTCTGGTGGGTCAGAGAGAAGCCTTCCACCGGTGCCAACAACCAGCACCAGCAGAAGCCAAACCTGAGGACATCACCACTTGAGACCAGTAAAGTACACACAGCAGGTGGAGAGTTTTGGTCTGGGAAAAGGAGGAGAAATGAAAGGGGAAAGATTTAAGCAGAAAAACATAGGCAATCCTAGCAGCCTCACTGTGGTCCAATACAAAATCGCCCTCTCAGTGAAGCCCTTCCAAATCCAAACCCAGCAGACAGGAGGCATCCTGCCTCCCTCTTCTTAACAGAGTTTTGTCCTTCAGCATTTCTCATTAGTGCATGCATACTGTCGCTTCAGTTGTGTCTGACTCTGTGTGACCCTATGGACTGAAGCCTGCAAGGCTCCTCTGTCCATGAGATTCTCCAGGCAAGAATACTGGAGTGGGTTGCTACACCCTCCTCCAGGGGATCTTCCTCACCCAGGATTGAACCCACATCTCTTAGGTGTCCTGCGTTGGCAGGTAGGTTCCTTACCACTAGTGAAACCTGGGAAGCCCTATTTCTCACTTCAGTTCAGTTCAGTTCAGTTCAGTTCAGTCGCTCAGTCGTGCCCAACTCTTTGTGACCCCATGAATTGCAGCACGCCAGGCCTCCCTGTCCATCACCAATTCCCAGAGTTCACTCAAACTCACATCCATCGAGTCAGTGATGCCATCCCGCCAGCTCATCCTCTGTCGTCCCCTTCTCCTCCTGCCCCCAATCCCTCCCAGCATCAGAGTCTTTTTCAATGAGTCAACTCAGCATGAGGTGGCCAAAGTATTGGAGTTTCAGCTTTAGCATCATTCCTTCCAAAGAAATCCCAGGGCTGATCTCCTTTAGAATGGACTGGTTGGATCTCCTTGCAGTCCAAGGGACTCTCAAGAGTCTTCTCCAACACCACAGTTCAAAAGCAGCAATTCTTCGGTGCTCAGTTTTCTTCACAGTCCAACTCTCACATCCATACATGACTACTGGAAAAACCATAGCCTTGACTAGACGGACCTTTGTTGGCAAAGTAATGTCTCTGCTTTTTAATATGCTATCTAGGTTGGTCATAACTTTCCTTCCAAAGAGTAAGTGTCTTTTAATTTCATGGCTGCAATCACCATCTGCAGTGATTTTGGAGCCCAAAAAAATAAAGTCTGACACTGTTTCCACTGTTTCCCCATCTATTTCCCATGAAGTGATGGGACCAGATGCCATTTCTCACTTAGCACCTACCAAATTCTGCCTTCCTGTTATTTATGTACTTGCTTTCTTCTTCCATATCACCATAAACCACAAGCTTCACAAGGACAGAACTACATCTTACTCATCTTTTTATTTTTTTAGGTCATGCAGAAACATGATGGGCAATTAGAAAATATTTATTGGTTTAGATTAAGCTGAAATTGAGAGTAAAAATCAGAAATAAATTGGAAACTAGGGGAGTCTGAAAAATTCTAGGAAAATAGAACTAAAGCCATACGTCGATCATTTAAGAAAAGAAAAAGAGGGAGATGGAACAACAAAAACAAAACATCAATGCAAGATTCACCCAAAGAAGACGAGAACAATCAATCCAGAGAGTGGAGGAAAGAAAAAATGCTAATTTTCTCATAAATTTTCAGGTCAGAAAAGTATAGCAGCCCATATACACGAATACCAAAGACATCTATTCCACATGACCTCAGAGGCTAGAGAAGAGAGATCTAAATTAACATCTGACATTCAAAGAAGCAGAACAGCATCAGCCACTTCAGTAGAAACGAGATTATTCTGGTCACCTAAGAGCAACATACATTTATGGAAGGAAAAGGCTTTTCTCTTAAAATTTCTTTTAAGTTTCTAGTCAATTCTGTTCAAATGCAATTTGTTTATGGAGTTCTACCAGGTAGGAAAAACATAATATACTTTGCCTAGAACAAAATGACATATATATTGGTGTGAATACAAAAAGTGTTTGTAACCATCTTCTTTGAGTTTTCACTTTACTAAGAGAAGGTTAAAGAGTTGCCTTTGCTGGGTGTTCTCTTTCCTTAATACAGGACATTAGCCACCATTCGAGGCATGGGCAATGCTAGGCCAATCCCCTGGAGACAGAGCCTGGGAAACAGAAACTGCTCTCCTAAAACAAACTGTGCTTCTAACTCAGGCCCAAGGTGTGCAGACCTGTCGGCAGGTAAGCAGAGGAGGCACCAGTCTCCAGAAGGAACATGTCCAGACCTTGGGGGAGACTACAAATCAACTTCAGAGAGAGTAGTTTCCTGGGTGTGGGCATTTCTGTGATGCCTGTGGTCCAGATACCACACACGAGAACACGAGGATCTGTCTATTAGTGGGGAGACTGGGGTGTGCAGTGGGCAGTGTGAAACCCAGGTGGCCTGGGGACTCTCAGCTACTGAGGATCTGTCTTAAAGGCCTCTCCCATCTATCAAGTATCCACCCAATTATAAACTCAGATGTGTAGGTACCATCTACACATCCTTCATTCCCCTGAAACAGATTTCCCTGCTAACAAACTTTTAGCTTCCGGTCCCTCTGAAGAAAAATCAAGGTCATAGGAAGGGATACGGAAGTACTGTAGGAGTCGTACTGTATGAACAAGAGGAAACTGCACTGTAGATTTCAAATTTTAGAAAAATTCACATTCTGACATAGTGACTATGCCACAATTACCTCAAGGTGGCCCCAAGCTCCATCCCCAGTCAGGAAGCCCTGAGGTCCAGTGGAACTAAGGTTGAGGCGTCTTCCATCATCTAAACAAGGAATGAAGCTGAAGGTCCAGCGTGGGGCCGCACACGCATCCACACTGTAGTAAATGCATCTGAATCAGGAAGAAGTTATGCCAACCCGGCACGTGATCATCAGCCCAGGACCCAGAGATCCTCCTCCGAACAAGGAAGGCAGCCTGGCTCTGTCATCCACTGCTGCTCCCTTCCTTTCCACCCACTTCTCCGTCCCTTCTCCTTGGCGCCACTTTAGGGCTGCCCCAGGAAGTCTCTTTCATCCCTGAACCCCATCAGTGGTCCCTGGGAGAAAGAAGTTTGCTGAGCCCTCTACTCAGGAGACGAGAGAACACAGTTTACTCTAAAAGCAGAAAAAGCATGAGAAATGTGAACCCCTCGGAGGCATTATAACATGCAGTGTTTACTTAACCAGGCAGTCAGCATGAAAAGAGGATGCCCCACCAGGGTCTCCACAGAGGAGATGGCCTGAAGTGGTCGGATGGCCCCTCTCCAAGCCCCTCATCAGCCTGTCTTTTGGGGTTAATTGTGGTAACAGAGCCCCCGTTGGGCTTACTTAATTTCTTTTGCTCCAGAGGTTCATTCGTAAAAATCTGAGATTGACCCAAATTGTTTTGAACCAAAAAAAACAAAAAAAAAATCCAAACAGAAGTAGGTTAATTGAGAAAAATAATGCCTGGCTACATCAGGGGTTCTCCCTGCCTTGGAAATCCACACGAAGTTAAAATTGGCCAATAGACCTAAAACTGCATTAATGTTGTTTATTAACTTGAGTTTTAAACAAACTGGGTCAACTTATCACTCAGTTGTTAGCTCCAGGGAGAACACCCGTAAATGATGGCTGGAACCCTTTTGTAATTATAGTCATGGAAACTGCCAGCTGTAGAATAACTGTATTCAATTCGTGGGTGTTAAGTACTCATTAAGTGGCCGGTACTCCACTGAAGAGCAACCCATGAGGAGCAGTATCAGGGGTAAAGGAGGATGATGCAAGCCTGGCAGCAGGGTCCCGCCACAGGGACACCTCTCTGGTGACTTCACACAAAGTTACACCAGCGTGCAGACCTCAGTTCCAAAACCAGGGCAAATTCTGAATTCACACTGGCAGGACAGTCAAATACAGCCTACCGGGCTGCTGCTCTTCAATGCACCAGAGAAGAAAGGCAAAGCCTGGCCACCAAGTAGGATCTGGGGCAATGCTGAGTCCTAGGGGGAGGAAGGGAGAGAAAACCAGGGTTTGTTTTGCCCTCTAAACTCACTCCGGGCATCACAATCTCTTTGTCAAGAGCAGGGAGAACAGGAGGGGCCCCTAGAATTGTGGGGGATGAAGCAGAAGACAGAAAGGACCTGAAGGATGTGTATCCATCACAGAGGAGAGAACAGGACTGGAGAAGAGGCAGGGTGCCGCGCAAGAACTCAGCATTTCCAGTCCCAGCTCCGCCGCTTCCTATGTTACCATGAGCAAGCCACTTAACCTCTCTAGGCCCCAATTCTCACCCTTACAATGGAGACAAACAGGACACCTCTCTCCCAAATGGGATGCTGGGGAGGGCTTCCATGATGGAAGGCTCCAAATACACCATCACCAGGCACTGACCCAGAGGATGCATCACCTCCCACTTTGACTCAAAACTCCCAGGCAGACAATCTTCTCTGGGGGGGGTGGGGGGGGAGGGGCAATGTTGGGCTCTCTCCTAGGTACCCCATCTCCAAGGTGCACACTGAAGGGAAAGCAAAAGTGATGTGGCTTGGTGCCAACAAGGCAGACCACATTTTCTAAGGAATAGAGGAGAAAAGATTGCTCCCAAGGAGAACTTAACAGTTAGTTCCTGATAGAGAATTCTTTCTCTGTTTGTGAGTAAAGAAAGGGAACGCCTTCCCAGGTAGCACTAGTGGTAAAGAACTCGCCTGCCAACACAGGAGACGTAAGAGATACAGGTTCAATCGCTGGGTCAGAAAGATCCCCTGGAGGAGGGAATGGCAACCCACTCCAGTATTCTTGCCTGGAGAATTCCATGGACAGAGGAGCCTAGTGGGCTACGATCCAGAGTTGCAAAGAGTCGGACACAACTGAAGCGACTTAGGACTAGTACAGGGCAAGGAAGAGGAGAAGAGAAAGAAAAGAGAAATTTTTCTTTATGAAAAGTTATCGTGAACTGCACCAGAAATACAAAGGAGCGTAAAAGAATATGATGAACAACATGTATCCATAACCGGAATAAAACATGACCGTCACATAAGAAGGCCTTTGCCAGAGGACGCATCCCTGGGCAGGCCCCATTCAGGTGTGCACGGAAGAGCCCCAGCTCAGACTGGAAATGGGATTCCACAGTCCTCCTCCCCAGGTTACCATGTCTTTCAGCTGCCCTGGGTTTAAGACTGCTAGCCTCCAGAACCAGATCATTTTAGCATATTAAAAAGCAGAGACATCACTTTGCCAACAAAGGTCTGTATAGTCAAAGCTATGGTTTTCCCAGTAGTCATGTATGGATGTGAGAGTTGGACCATAAAAAAGAAAGAGTGCCAAAGAATTGCTGCTTTTGAACTGTGGTGTTGGAGAAGACTCTTGAGAGTCCCTTGGATTGCAAGGAAATAAAACCAGTCAATCCTAAAGGAAATCAACCCTGAATATTCATTGGAAGGACTGATGCTGAAGCTGAAACTCCAATACTTCGGCCACCTGATGCAAAAAGCTGACTCATTGGAAAAGACCCTGATGCTGGGAAAGATTGAGGGCCGGAGAAGGGGATGACAGAGGATGAGACGGTTGGATGGCATCACCGACTCAATGGACATGAGTTTGAGCAAACTCCGGGAGATAGTGAAAGACAGGGAGGCCTGGCGTACTGCAGCCCACGGGGTCACAAAGAGTTGGACACAACAGAGTGACTGAACAACAAGAGGCAGAAAGCTAGACGGCTGTGGGGAAGGGAGACAGCTCCGTGCCTTTGGATGGTGGCCCTTAGGAGGGAGAGGCTTTCCACGGCATCACTGATGGGACAGCCTCAGGCCACACAGGAGCCCAGACCACCATCTGGGGATCCTGTGGTGACTGCTCCCACCCCACGCCCAGCTGAGCACCCCCAGTCTGGCTGGAAGCTCGGCCTTTTCAGTCACAAGGGAATACTGCGTTTAGCAACAGTTGGCTAGCCTTTTTCCTTCAGGCCCATCGCTGGGAAACATTACCACAAGAAAACACAAAGCCCCTACAAACATTCCCTTGGTGTGAGCTTTTAAAACTGCCATGCTTCCCCGGGATATATTTTTGGTCTCGAAAAACAAATAGGGCTGTGGTATCCGGAGGAGAACTGAGCATCCCAGTGGTGAAGAATAGAAGGGGCAGCTGTGGGAGGAAGACGTGTCTGACGAAAGGATGTCCTCGGTCTGGGAGGTTTCTCTGGGAAAGAAAAAAGCTACAGACCAGGCTGCTTCAAACACCTCTTCTTCAGGACGAGCCTCGTTCCTGCAGTAAACAGAAGCACCTGAGAAGAGCTGTGGAGACCGCCCCGGGGCCCCGCTCTGCAGCCTGCCGAGTTCCCCACCTGCACCAGGACGGAGGTAAGAGCGGATGTGTCCTGAGAGGCTCCCAGGCTCCAGAAGCCCAGCTGCTCCTCCCTCGTGATAACTCCCTCCAGCTTCAGTTCTGACCTGACCCTGGCCCTCGGAACTGAAGGGAGATCACGCTGAACTCTGCTGGGGAAGAAAACAAAGTGCCCCGAACCAGAGAATGTTGGCTCCTCATTCCAGATATTTCTCTAAGTGTCCTTTTCCTGTGCTTTGCCTAACGGTTCTCCTTCCTGTGGCTCCAGCATATCCTGAAACCCTTCAAGGGCCAGAGCTCTAACCTCCTCCCATCTTCCACAAAGCTGCCAAGCTCCACCATGCTATATGAAGGACCACATGACCTGACATTCAGAACTCTTTTAAAAACCTCATGGGCAATGAATCAAGTCCATCTTTAGCCTGACATTCAAGACCCCCATGACCTGCCTACAGCCTGCATTTCCCCCTGTGACCTGCAACTATCTCCCTGCTGCTATTTAGTCACTGAGTTGTGTCCGATTCTTTGTGACCCCATGAACCATAGCCCACCAGGCTCCTCTGTCCATGGGATTCTCCAGGCAAGAATACAGGAGTGAGTTGCCATTTCCTTCTCCAGGGGATCTTCCCAACTCTGGGATCGAACCCAGGCCTTCTGCATGACAGGTGGATTCTTTACCACTGAGCCACCGGGGAAGCCCCCCCAACTCTCTCCCTGCACACATCTAACACTCATTCAAAGCCAGGGCACGCCTTGCATTGCTTCTTACACATACACATGTTCTCTGAATCTGTTCCTGCAGTGACCAGCCTCCACTCTCCAGTCAACACCTTGCCCATCCTACAGGTGGCATTTTCACGAAGCCTTCCTGGCTCACCCCAGACAAAAGGGGCACCTTCATTGTCTGAGTCCTAATGCCCTTTCTATACCCTCTGGAGGCCTTATCATGTACTTTTGCTTTTCCAGTTTTGCATATACATCTGTACTTGTCTTCTCTCCTCTATTAATCCACTTGCTAATAACATCCTCCAAGTGTCTACTGTGTTCTAGGTTCTGGAGAAGATCCAAAGACAGGACAGGAAAGACAACATCCTTGACCTCAACGGGCTCACATTCTGGCTGTGAAATGAACAGCAACAACTGGTCTTTTCTTCAAACTCCTTGTGTCCCCAGCACGGAGCAGACGGCCACAACGAAGCACACGAAAGTAGTCACAGATTTCAGCTGTAAGATATTGAAAGGAAGGAGTTGGCTCAGCTGAGCTCATGGTGACCTATGGCGGTGACCCACACATGTCGTATTTTTCTATTTGACACTGAGGGGAACTGTAGTCTACAGCCACTCCAGCAAAGCCTCCCCTCACCTTACTTCTACCCCTAACCCAGAAACCTTACCGTGTACCGTAAAAATCAACTCCATCTGCAGATGTTGGACCCTGGGTAAGAGGAAGCAAAGGGAAGAAGTATCTTTTGTAGACAGAGATTTTCCCTTGCCTCCCTCTCTAGCCCCTTCCTCAATTACACTAAGCCGAGGTGCTTTCTGCACCCACGTCACCTCTCCCCAACAAAGAAAATAAGCTCCAGCAGAGGCAGCCAACTGGCCCTCTGGAGGAGGCTAAATCAATGCAGCTCTCCAACAAGTCTGTTTGTTTTATATCCTTAGAGAGAGAACCAATCCCTGAAAATGACCAACTTGTGTCAATTACAGAATACAAGGGCCTGGTGCTGTCAATGGGGGAAGATAAATGTAAATTACAGCTCGCTGAATCCCAGTGAATTGGCTGTTAAGTGGGACAATGGGCTAAAAGATGTTGTTTGGAGCACCTCATTAATAAAATTCAAAATTGTTTTCTGCAATTATGTGCAATCATTGGTTATTTTACCCCTAGCCAAGCAGACTCCCACTGCCAATCTATCGCTTCAGTGTCAAGTGCCAAGAAAATGTCCCTGGCACGGAGGTGAGCCTAGAAGAGGGAGTTCTATCCCAGGAGCCCTGGATTAGCTAACAGAGAATTATCTGTTGAGAAAAGGAAACAGCTGAAAAAGGAAACCAGCAAGGGGTCTCCAAGGCAGTGTTCCAGCTACAGAGCCCACCTCCCACGATTGCTCCATCAGCTTCCCAAATGGTTTTGCAGCCAGAAAGTGGAGAGAAGGGGCTGCTCCCTCCCACTGCAGCCCCTTCTTGCTTTACATTTTCCAGCAGATCTGATGCTGTTTGTATATCTGGTGAGGGACTGATTAATACAGGACAGAAATGTACACTTTTCTTGACAAAAGGATGATAAAAAATGTGATCTGTGAAAAACCTCGGGGCGAGGGTGCGTGTGTGTGTGTGAGTGCGCACTCTGAAGGAATTGTGGGGAGGTGGGCAGTGAGAAGTGAAAACTACTAACTTAGCAGAGAGGAGAGACAAGCTCCCAAGTGGATTAATCTAATGACGGAAAGAAAACAAGTACAGAAATATGTGTAAACCTGGAAAGGAAAACACTTGTTAGAATACAGCCTATTCTATGGTTTCATTCCACATAAATCCCCCAGAAATTCTATCACATTTCTTCTGGTGAATCCTGCCTTAATTCCACGCATTCATTGGCTACATTCATTCACTCAGCCTGCTCTATCCACGCCTCCCCTTCTCCATGCCAGCACTGATCTTGCCTTCATAGGGTCCTCCCTCTGAGGAACTGAGCTGAGATCCATTTTATTTACTTCTAGCTGGGCTGGGTCTTTGTTGCTGTGCTCAGGCTTTCTCTAGTTGTGGAGAGCAGGAGCTACTCTCTAGTGGTGGGTGTCTCACTGTGGTGGCTTCTCTCATTGCAAAGCACAGGCTCTAGAGCATGTGGGCTCAGTTGCTATGGTGCACGTGCTTAGTAGCTCCGTGGCATTGGGATCTCTCTGGACCAGGGATCGAACTCATGTCCCCTGCATTGGAGGGCAGATTCTCAACCACTGGACCACCAAGGAAGTCCCCTGAGATCCCATTTAAATGTCATCATGCTGATTTAGACTTGATCATTCTATCCGGTCGAAATCACCCGGACTCTTAATTCTGTGGTCTCTGTCTGGTGTTATTATAGATGATTTTATGTACTTGGTATCTTTTCTACATTTTCCATGTTCTCTATTATGGGAATATATCACTTTTATGGGCTTCCCTGGTAGCTCAGCTGGTACAGAATCCACCAGCAATGCAGGAGACCCTGGTTTGATTCCCAGGTCATGAAAATCCCCTGGAGAAGGGATAGGTTACCCACTCCAGTATTCATGGGCTTCCCTGGTGGCTCAGATGGTAAAGAATCTGCCTGCAATGCAGGAGATCTGGGTTCAGTCCTTGGGTTGGGAAGATCTCCTGAAGGAGGGCATGGCAACCCACTCCAGTATTCTTGCCTGGAGAATCCCCATGGACAGAGTAGCCTGGTGGGCTGCAGTCCATGGGGTTGCAAAGAGTCAGACAGGACTAAGCAACTAAGCATGGCACACAGCACCCCATCACCTTTATAAACAGAGAGATTTTAATTTCCTACTTAAATATAATTTTTTATAAATTATGGAATTTACTTTTTAAAGAGCAAAGCATGAGGGAGCAGAAGTGGCCTGTGGTCAAAGGGCTCATGGGAATTGGCCAGTCCTATCTCGCGATGGTCTTACCAGAGGGACCACCGACCGATACAGCCACAGTGGACAGCACCACCCCGATCCAGGGTCAGGGCCAATGTGTCCGGACAGTCTCCAGGATTCTCCCGGCCTCCTTCAATAGAGATGCATCTTATTCCTTGAAACAGCCGTTGAGGTTAATTCTTCAGATCAATAACTGCCTATATTGCTATGTGCAACAGTGCCTTAGGCTACTCCTTAGCCTGAAGTTGGTCTTTTAATGTCAAGAATATATCATTGCATGAAGAAAACACATGATTTGATTCAACAAATGTCTTCTATTTCCACACCCCTTCCCTGCTCACCAGGAATGTCAATTTAAGACATATCACATGGGATTTCCCTGGTGGTACAATGGATAGGAATCCGCCTGCCAATGCAGGGGACAGGGGTTCAATCCCCAGTCTACATGCTGTGGGCAACTAAAGCCTGTGCCGACAACTCCTGGAGTCTGTGAGCTCCAGGGCCTGTGAGCCACAACTAATGAGCCCTCGTGTCACAACTACTGAAGCCCGTGCGCTCTAGAGCCCGTGCTCTGCAACAAGAGAAGCCACCGCAATGAGGAACCTGGGCAACACAATTAAGAGTAGCCCCTGCTCTCTGCAACTAGAAAAAGCCTGGGCGCAGCAATGAAGACCCAGCAGCCAAAAATACAGTAATCAATATTTTTGATTAAAAAGACCTATCACATGAAATGTGTGCAACGATGGCAGGGGGTGGGGGGTGGTGGGCAGTTCCAGGGACAGAGGCAACAGAGGAAGAAGTGGGGACTACATTGGGTGTGGGTACAGCAAAGGTTCCAGGCTCCACATCCCATTTCTCTACCCAGTGACCCCATTTCTTCCCACTTGAGTGAAAGATTTCCACAGAGTTATGCCTTCAGTCTCTCCAGGGAGCTCTAGAGTGAGCAGGGGCTTCAGATACACCGGGACACTGAGCTGGAGTAAAAAGGAGGGTGCCCACAGTAGCACTCAACAGGGACAGACTCAGGCCACCTCGCCTGGTTCCCCAAGTGCGGCCAAGTGTATGTTCAGAAGCCTTTCCATGGGAAGGCTGCCCCGTGAGCCCAGGCGAGATATGGTGCTAGGGCCATCTTAGAAGGAGTTTTACGTGAGAAGACTTGCTGGCTAGTCTACCAGCAACGTCACAGGACTATTTTACTTTCCCAGTGGAATGTAGCAGTTGTCTGATTATTGCGGAAATGTAGCTTGCAACCACATCATTCTTGTGGTATTTGGTGTTGCTGGTGGTGCATATTATTGTTATTATTCTTGCGTACTTCAAGCACTATCTCCCCTAGATTCTTATGAGAAGATTCAATAAAGCAGCCATGAGTTCTGGGCCTTAGTTATTTCATTCTATAGGATAAACAGAAATTAGCATGCTTTCCACATACCTTAACAACGATAATCACTATGAATTATAGAAATAATTCTGGTGTACTCTAAGAATAAACTGCATTATAAAACAATTAACTATAGTAATGTTCTTTTTAACAGACTCCAGTAACTCTGGCAGACACACTATCTGGTGAGGTAGGGAGGCTGGAAGCTAGAAGGTATGCCAGTGGCCTGAATTTCCAGCAGATGCTGCGCAAACACATCGACTCCTTTTATTACCCCATCTTAAACAATTAAGAAACACCTCACCAAATAACGTCCTGGAGGGAAAAAAAGAGATAAAAACTTGAAACTTTAAAGGGAACCAGTTGTTCTGAGGTTTAGACAGAACATAAGAGGAATTTAAGAGATCCTGACAACACATAAGATGGCATTTCACTACAATTTCAAATGAATGGTTTCCAAGGTGATGCTCCAAGTAGCATTTATACTTAGGACTCTAGTTGGAATATTCCATATGTGAATTATTATCATCCATGAAGCTCCAGGGTGGCTCTTGTTTGTCTCTCCTTCCTAGACCTTAAGCATCTTCCAGGCCCCTCATGAGACTCCTCTTCAAGCCCCCACCCATCAGTTTTCCCAGCTTCCCAGAAATCCAAGCCCAGCATGACAATAATTGCAGGAGGATACACGAATTAAACCTGAAATATCTCTATGTAACGATGTAGGCTAATTGCTGACTCCCTGCGAGCTACTCGTCCACTGGCACGATCGGCAGGGAGATTTACACTTCTCCCAGGAACTGGACCCAGTTCTTAGCTACAGTCAAGAAGCTCTGGTTGACATCAGTTCCCATGAAAGCTTTATCCATAAGCTCTTGAACCACTTAAGTTCATGTGGGAGCACCAACCCTCTTCTGCCTCTTTTGGGCTCAGCCACTGGCATATGAATGTGGCCACAGAGCATTCAGAACATTCTCAGATTCATAGGAATAAATACACCAGTGGAGATGCCAAGACACTGGCTGCCAGCAGTCAGGGTATGGACAGGGAGGCCAGACCCTCAGGGAGAGGGGCCCTCGGGCTGCACCTCCAGGGGGAGGCAGGAGGAAATACATCGTGGAAAACAGCGCCGCCGGCAAGAAGAAATCCACTTCCCGATTCAAGATAAAACGAAGGTAAGAAAATCTTTCCAATCTTTAAACGTGAACGAACGCTAGTTGTGTGGTAACTGAGGATCCCATGACGCATGCCACACACAACCATAAACATCTACCTCCTGGTCTATTGCAACAACTTGGAATCCTTGCTCTTAGGGCATTCTCCCAGTTAAAAGTCAAAGGCACCCATCTTGAACCACCATAGGATGACCAGCAAATGTTTGTTGGGTAAAAATCTATGAAAAAAGGAGGGGGAGGGGAAATGAAAGTGAACCTAAAAGTTGCTCAGTCAGGTCCGATTCTTTGCAACCCCATGGACTACAGCCCATCAGACTTCTCTGTCCATGGGGATTCTCCAGGCCACAATACTGGAGTGGGTAACTGTTTCCTTCTCCAGGGGATCTTCCCAACCCAGGCATCCAACCCAGGTCTCCCGCATTGCAGGCAGATTCTTTACTGTCTGCTGCTGCTGCTGCTGCTAAGTCGCTTCAGTCATGTCCGACTCTGTGTGACCCCATAGACGGCAGCCTACCAGGCTCCCCCGTCTCTGGGATTCTCCAGGCGAGAACACTGGAGTGGGTTGCCATTTCCTCCTCCAATCTTTACTGTCTGAGCCACCAGGAAAGTCATCAGGGAAATAATGTATATGTATTCACTTTCACTTTCATTCAACATCGGGGGCTTCCCGGGTGGCAGTAAAGAACACGCCTGCCAATGCAGGAGACGTAAGAGACGTGGGTTGGATCCCTGGGTTGTGAAGATTCCCTGGAGGAGGCCATGGCAACCCACTCCAGTATTCTTACCTAGAGAATCCTATGGACAGAGAAGCCTGGGGTACTATGGTCTACCGGGTCACAAGGCGTTGGACACGACTAAAGTGATTTAACATGCATGAATGTGGCAGAAACCATCCTGACTACAATTCATGCAAGAAGCAACTATCTTCTTAAGGGCACCACAGTCAGTTTCCTTGTCACTTCAACCCACTTTCAAACGGAGAAGCTGATGTTCAAAAGAGTTACAAAACTTTTCCCAAGCTCAGACAGCTAGGTCAAGATCTGGAGCTTGATCTGTTAGACTTCAAAGCCCATGTGCTTTCCAGCAAACCCTATTAGTCTGTGTCCTCCAGCGTAAGTGAATTTTTTATTTTCTTGGAGTACATTTAGTACAGACAGAGGTGCACAAGACCTTCCCTTCTGCAGTGAGTATGCTAGAGTGTTGCAAGGGACCAGTGACATAAATTTGAGCTCTCCCTGACGACAACAGTTCCCAAGTCTTACTGAAGGTGTATAATAACAGTGAGTGGCAGCCTGCACGGAAGGGCTTGGGGGGAGACATGGTACAAAGGACCAAGTCGTTCAAAATGGCATAATTGAGTACATATGGCCTGCCTAGCAATCCTAAATAAAGCTGCTCTGTAATTCTAATGCCCCAAGGCCAACATAACATAGACCAGCAGGCCTCCTGCCTTTCAATATTTAGGCAGACTTATAAAGCAGCAACCACCTAAACAAGAGCAACTTTAAAACCCCGACAGGAAATAAAAGGCTTCTCCCCGAAGCAGAAAGTCAAGCTGCCTTCTCAGATACAATCATACCCCTGTCGTGAAAAATAGCTGGGGGTAAAAATTCTCCCTATTAAAAAAATCCCTACAGAAGCCTGGCAAAATTAGAAATGGATCCCGTTACCCCACTCCCCCCTAAAAAGGAGGCTTGTTTTCATTTTAGAACTTGCTTTAAATAGTAGATAATGACTTCTGGTAATGTTTAGCTTTGATTTCTTCAGGTTGTGAATCTAAGGAAGTGGAAAGCTGGTTTTATGTGAAAGCAAAGATCTAAGACCTAGAATTACAAGTCATTTATTGTAGCTATCCTCTGCCTCTAGGTGGTTGTCTTAAAAGTTATAAAGGTGCAATTATCCAGATGGCTAATAACCTTTCTGAATTCAGAATTCCCATGGTCATGGAAGAAACCACAGGCAGAGCTGAATGTTAGAAGGCAAATGGGATCAATCTGAAAATGCCAAGAATTCAGAACCCAGGAACAAAACAACCCCTGGCAGGCACCCGAAGATTTCTGCACCCTCTCTCCTAACACATCTTAAGGCAGGTAACTGTGCTGCTTCTGTGGCCAGAATTGTTTCGTCTCAAGCAAAATATTATCTACATTCTAACATCTGTTATTTCAAAATGGAACTGACCTGGCCTGCTTGTATATATAACTTGTAATAACTTGAAAATCAGGAGGTGAAGCAGCGGTGATTTTGAGATTGTATGTTACTCATGTAGATAATCCAACCCAAGAGCTCCAATCTCAAGCCCAACTCCAATTCTTACCCATACGGGTTTGAGCATGGCCCTTAATTGCTGTAATCCTTAGTTGCCTCACACATAAAAATGAAGATAAGCCTCCTTCTCAGGTTTGACACTGGGCACACAGTATGGGATTAATTCACCTTTTACTAAAACGCTGTCACCTTTTCCACAAATAAGTAAAAGAAGCATCAACAGAACGCATCATATAAATACACCTCTTAAATAAAGAGGCAACAGCCCAGTGGTCTTAACTCTATTTGAAAAATTCCCAGCACTGATGCCTGTACACATGCACTGTGGTTTCAAGACTGCTTGGAAAAGCCTACTACCCCCAAATCAGACCTGCACGTATCTAAATTTAACAATTAGGGAGTCATTCCTTTGGATTAGATTTGATTTCTATGAAACAGCAAGTTCCCCTAGAAGAAAGAACAATAATAATTCAAGTCTCCATCAGTCATTTACAGTGACAATTTTTTATGCTTTTCTGAAAATGAACATTAAAATGTATATCAATCGCCAGTCCAGGTTCGATGCATGAGACAGGGTGCTCAGGGCTGGTGCACTGGGATGACCCTGAGGGATGGGATGAGGAGGGAGGTGGGGAGGGAGGGTCAGAGTGGGGAACACATGTGTGCTCATGGCTGATTCATGTCAATGTATGGCAGGAACCACCACAATATTGTGAAGTAATTAGCCTCCAATTAAAATAAATTTTTTAAAATGTATATTAAGGTAACCAGGGGCCGCAGGAGAAACATAGGTAGCCCCAAAGAGGGAAGGAAGACATATTTGGGAGGCTGGAGAAATTTATGAGTATACATGTACATTTCCATATACAAAGACACTGACACATTCTCTTGGGATAAAGATTGTGCTGAACAGCATCTGCTGTGTAACACTCGCATTAATTATATTGAAAAAATTTAGGATTTCAGCCATGATATTCCTTCCTCAAAGTCCCTAGAGCTACAGAAGATTTAAATATTTTGTCTCAGAGATTATCAGGGCTCTAGACAAGATCAACCAGACTCAAGAGACCAGAAGGGAAATAAAAAAATGGTTCACGAAATTCTGTTCCTCATTGAATGCCATGTGCTGCTACAATAGTCTCCCAATCCTTCACTGAGCATCTGTGAAAATGAGGTTTAGGAAAGAAATGAGATTTGGGACCATCACTGCCCCTATCCTAGAAATTAAAAATAAGCCAGTGAAAAAACAGCCCAGTGGGATCAACAAGACTGTGATCTTGTGGGTCTGTGTGGAGCACAACAAACTGGAAAATTCTTCAAGAGATGGGAATACCAGACCACCTGACCTGCCTCCAGGGAAACCTGTATGCATGACAAGAAGCAACAGTTAGAAACGGATATGGAACAGTCTGATTCAAAATTGGGAAAGGAATATGTCAAGGCATATATTGTCACCCTGTTTATTTAACTTATATGCAGAGTACATCATGTGTAATGCTGGGCTGGATGAAGCACAGCTGGAATCAAGATTGCTGGGAGAAATATCAATAACCATGGATATGCAGATGACACCACCCTTATGGCAGAAAGTGAAGAGGAACTAAAGAGCCTCTTGATGAAAGTGAAAGAGGAGAGTGAAAAAGCTGGCTTAAAACTCAACATTCAAAAAACAAAGATCATCGTATCTGGTCCCATCACTTAATAGCAAATAGATAGTGGAAACAGTGACAGACTCTATTTTCTTGGGCTCCAAAATCACTGCACATGGTGACTGCAGCCATGAAATTAAAAGATTCTTGCTCCTTGGAAGACAAGCTATGACCAACCTAGACAGCATATTAAAAAACAGAGATATCACTTTGCTGACAAAGGTCTATATAGTCAAAGCTATGGTTTTTCCAGTAGTCATGTACAGATGTGAGAGTTGGACCATAAAGAAGGCTAAGTGCCAAAGAATTGATGCTTTCGAATTGTGGTGCTAGAGAAGACTCTTGAGTGTCCCTTGGACAGTAAGGAGATCAAACCAGTCAATCCTAAAGGAAATCAGTCCTGAATATTCATTGGAAGGACTGATGCTTAAGCTCCAATACTTTGGCTACCTGATGCAAGAGCTGACACGTTATAAAACACCCTGATGTTGGGAAAGATTGAGGGCAGAAGAAGGGAATGACAGAGGATGAGATGGTTGGATGGCATCACCAACTCAATGGACATGAGTTTGGGCAAACTCTCGGAGATAGTGAAGGACTGGGAGGCCTGGTGTGGAGTCCATGGGGTTGCAAACAGTCGACTTTACTTAGCAACTGAACAACATGCAGTGAACTAGCTGCCTTTGGGCCCTGCATGGTCTGTCCTGCCTGAGATTCCAGCCTTAGCTCACACACACTCCCTCCTCACCCCTCCTCAGGCCTCCTTCCTACCCCTAGATGCTCAGACCTCCCAGTCTAACTTGGAGCCCCATTAGTCTCTCTCACAGCATCCTTCATCTCTCCATTACAGAACATATCTCAGTTTATAACTTCATATTTATTATTTTTTAATGTCTGCCCCACCCTGATTACAAATAATAACTTGTGTTTATTGAACATTTGCCAAAAATTAGGCTCTGCTCTAACTGTTTTACAAGTGTTGTGCTCACTCAGTTGTGTCTTTGTGACCCGACGGACTGTAGCCCACCAGGCTCTCTGTCCATGGGATTTTTCCTAGGCAAGAATACTGGAGTGGGTTGCCATTTCCTACTCCAGGAGATCTTCCTGACCCAGGGATCAAACTTGAGTGTCCTGCATTTGTAGGCAGATTCTTTACCACTGAGCCACCTGGGAAGCCCTTAAAAGAAATATTTATCTTATTCAAGGGGCTTCCCTGGTGGTTTAGAGGGTAAAGCATCTGCCTGCAATGCAGGAGACCCGGGTTCAATCTGAGACCCAGGTTCAATCCCTGGGTTGGGAAGATCCCCTGGAGAAGGAAATGGCAACCCACTCCAGTACTCTTACCTGAAAAATCCCATGGACGGAGGAGCCTGGTAGGCTACAGTCCATGGGGTCGCAAAGAGTCTGACATGACTGAGGAACTTCACTTTCCTTTTCCTACAATAAGCTTTGAGACAGGTGTTTTTACCATTCCCATTTTACAGATTGGGAAATTGAGGGCCAGAGACACAGGTAACCTGTCTGGGTGCACTCAGTTTAATAAGCGCCTGATCTGAGACTTGAACTCAGGCCATCTGACTCCAAAGACTGCCCTGAGCCTGCTATTATGATCTAAACCTTCCCAAAAAGCAGACATTGGGTCTCTTGCTCACCAATGTATTCCTGATGCTGAGCACAGTGCCTGAGTCCAAGGCAGCATGGAGTAAGTACTCAGTGATAGTCTGTAGGAAGAAGGATAAGGCGGGGGAGGGGGGAGTCACAAAACAGGATTTCATTCCTTAGCGTTTTCTTTCCCACAATTTGATTAAGGGCATCTGTGTGAGAGAATGCTGGCTGAGGCTGGAAACCACCGGGAAATAATCAAATGTGAAACTCAAACATACTTGTGAAATTCAGCTATGTACAGGAGTACTAATAATTTTGAGGACATCAGAAAAACATAGTGATTATCCTAGATAACAAAACTGTAGCTGGTTGTTGTCTATATTATAAACATCATTTATTTTACTTTTGAGGCATTAGAATGCCTATATATGTATGTATGTATGTGTGTATATATATATATATATATATATATATCTCAGTTTAAATTATAAAAATATACTTCCTCACAGGTACTTTAACTTTTGGCTCTATCTATTTTTGTACTGTTTTCATTGTTGACAATGAACATTTGTAATGTAAAGAATTACAAGGAACATTTTACAAATTTTAAAGTCAAAAAATTTTTTTAATCTTTAAAAATATATAGACCTCTTCTCACTTGTGTGTCCCTGATTCTCCAGTCTTCTCAATGGGTAGGTACACAGCTACCATCACTGGCTGTAAGCAGCTTCTGAAGTGAGTGTGTTTTAAAGAACGAGGTTATTATAATTATACTGTGCTGAAATAAAAGATCAGTCTTCACTGCCCTCTTCAAAGTGCTCTCCTCTGGAAAAGTAATAACCTGAGGATAAAGCCTGCCCCACCCCTCCTCAGATCTTCCTGGCTGATGGCTACTATTCAAGGCTAAGGGATGAAGGATAATAAATAGGTTTAAACTATGCCACACACCAGTTCATTAAAAATAATAAATGTTCTCCAGGAAGACCCATAGTTCCTAAGAGGATTACAGGCATAAAAGCAAGACGGCTACGGAGAACTTCCTCCTGGTTTCTCAGGCCTGCATCATCTTGAGTATTTAAGCTTGTTATTCATTCAACAAGTATTTGTTATGGGCCTACTACGGGGCAAGGAATTGGGTGCTGCAGGGGATTCAAATATGAGTAAGATATAATCCCTGCCCTTTAGGAGTCTCAAAGCACTTGCCAGAATCTTTAAACAGAAAAGAATCAACTCACAGTAACATTTCTTATTTCAAAAATTGTTTTTCCACCAAACACTGAAGGAATTATATTTTCTTCCTCTCAAAGAGTTTACCATTCAGGCAGGGAAAATAAGGTGGAACATAAGTAACTGGGTGCGTGGTAGGTTCCGATGGCAGAGTGATAGGATCGTGGTCAGTCAAAGGAGGATGCGCTCAGAGCCACTTGGAGGGCTTGGCAATTATTTCCTTAAGACAGTGGCATTAGGAAAAGTTCTGAGGGACGTGGAGGATCTGGGCAGGTAGAATGGGCCAAGGACAGTATTCAAAGTGAAGAAAGAAGCACTGAAATGAAATTCAAAGGAGAATTCTGACATCTGTTAAACTACAACTCTAGTTTGGCTAGTGCAGTAGTTCTCAAAGCATCACCTGGTGACCTGTTAGAAACAAGTTCTCAGGCTCATCCTAGACCTACTCTGGGTCTGGGGCCCTGCCGTCTATGTTTTTTTTTTTATTTAATTAATTAATTTGTTAATATGACCTCAGTGTGTGGCATGCAGGATCTTAGTTCCCCAACCAGGAATTGAACCCATGCCCCCTGCATTGGGAGCAGGGGCTTAACCACTGGACAGCCAGGAAAGTCCCTTCAGCAATCTACATTTTAACAAGTCTTCCATGTGATCCTAGAGCAAGCTAAAGTTGAAAAACGACTGGTCTAGAGTATAATACACATGAGGGACTTAATCTTGGAAAGGTAGGTAGGAGACCTGGAATTTATATGAAGATTAAGGAGTCTAAGGAATTTATATGAAGATTACCATTCAACGGAAAGCCAATGCAGGTTTTTAGGAAGATAAATGATATTTTAAGAGCTATACTTGAAAAGCATGGTGAGAGTTGTATTTAAAGCCATTAGGAACAGAAAGACAATGGAATTCGGGAGACCAGGCAGGAGGCTGGGGTGCCACCAAGCTAAGAGACAGGTACTGACATACTGATTGTTGCAAAGTGGAAATCAATGGCATTTGGATTTGGCCACAGAGTAACTGCTAGGGAGGAGACAAAAAAAAAAAAAGGAAGCCACAAATATTATGTTTGAAATCTTACTGACTGGGAGAATAGCGGTTTGGGTGAATCACTGTTGGCCCCTCTACCATGGTCTTGCATGGGGACAGCATCCAATCACTGTTGCCTTATCTGTAGACCTAATACATAAGGTTGTAAAATGTGACAAAAGGACACTAGGAGCAAATGCTTCTAAGAATCTCTTCCCATAGAAAGACCTCCTCAAAGGACCTGGAAGACAAGCTCAGGTTCGAAGCAAGGGTTCCAGTCCATCCGTGTTCCCTAAGGGAGAGTAACAAGCCAATGACTCTTCCCCAAGGCACCCTACACAGGTCTGCCTCCTCCCCTCTGCACTGAGGAGGCGCTCAGGAGGCACAGAAGATCCACCTGGGAAGATGAACGGCAAGGATGGAAAAGTAGAAATGCAGATACCCAATCCTTAAAAAAAAAAAATCACAGGTTCATGGTTATGTGACCTGTTTCTCCTAAGGAATTCAAGAAGTGTGCAGCTCAAAGACTGTAACCACCCAGCACATCTCACTCCCTCAGGTGGGATCAAGGCTGCCCCTGACAGCTGCTACACACCCCCTACCAAAGGATGGTGCAAGGACGCAGAGCCAAAGAATGCCATTCCCAGCTTAGAAAGAGGAAGACTCCCCTGACTGGGAGCCAAATAAACAGCAGGAAAATACAGGCATAATCTGGAGATGCTGCTGGACCAAATTTTGTCCACTTGAGTAAAAGCAATATGTGACAGTGGATTCTGCCTAGATTGTCAGTGGACGAAGGAGACTTATGGGTCTACACGTCAACAGCAACTAGCTAAGCAGGAACAAAATGGTGGCTTTTTAGAGGCAGTCTGTTAAGAAATCCCACCCACTCCCAGATCACCTTGCTTCCTACATAAAATCCTCGAGGAGCCCATACAAAATAACAATCCTTGAGGCCTCCTGAGCAGCTGTCTTTAATACCAGTCTCTCCTTCACTTTTCTCCGCATGCTAAGTGCTTTGGAGCCTGACATGTTTGAATAAGATAATAACCATTTTTACAATGGTCAATTGTAAAAATCTACAGCCCTCTCCAAACACAACACACACACACAGAGCGAGGAAATTACTGACATTTCTACTACGAGCAGCTTTTGGCTCTTCAAGAAAACACTATTACTTGATTACAAGCATCTCTATTTTTCTCGGTATACAGGCAGCCAGGCCAGTGTTTTTCATCTGAGTGAGTTAAGCCTTGTTAACACTCTCAGGCTAAAATGTCAGTTTCTAAAGTGAAAAATGAAATAATCTGTGATTTCCATACACTGAGTTTGCAGTGTCACAATTTAACCGGAGTTAGTGAAGTCGCTCAGTCGTGTCCGACTCTTTGCGACCCCATGGACTGTAGCCTACCAGGCTCCTCTGTCCATGGGATTTTCCAGGCAATAGTCCTGGAGTGGATTGCCATTTCCTTCTCCAGGGGATCTTCCCGACCCAGGGATCAAACCCGGGTATCCCGCATTGTAGACAGACGCTTTGTCGTCTGAGCCAGGTCTACACAACTCTAATCCTGTGCAGCTTTCCCAGACATAGCCATCTCCTGCATCAAGCCATCTGTGAAAAATGAAACTCTGAATCAATTCCAAAACAAGGTGGGGATTTTCAAAATGCATTTAGCACGAAGATGAGAAATACGGTCTCATCCAGAGATCAACTAGGGCAGAAATGAGGCCAGAAGAAGCGACCAAAACTTTACATAGAAAGAACTATCTTATTTCTCCTCCTACAAAAATCAAATTACCTGGCAGCCTGCATGGACTGCTTTAACAATTAGGTTAGTATTGGCTGGGTATTCTCAAAAGTCCATGCAAAATTCATAAAAGCTCATTTTAAAGCAAGAAGAAACTTTCAAGTGCAGATGTAATTCTCTATCTTCAGAAAGCTCAGTTCCTTGAATAATAAATAGCCACAGCCATGTGCATGTGTGTGTGCTAAGTCGCTCAGTCGGGTCCAACTCTTCGTGACCCTCTGGACTGTATAGCCCGCCAGGCTCCTCTGTCCACAGGATTCTCCAGGCAAGAATACCAGAGTGGGTTGCCATGCCCTCCTCCAGGGGATCTTCCCAACCCAGGGATTGAGCCTACATCGCCTGCAGCTCCTGCATTGCAAGATTCTTGACCGCTGAGCCACCGGGAAGGACACAGGCATATCTCTGCCCAAAATTTCTCTCTGCCATCGATTGCTAGATGCTTCATCAGATGCCAGCTAGATGCAAGCATCAGATGCTTCATCAGATGCCACTCTATGCCAGAGTTTATTTCTTCATAAAGTACATGTAAATCACCAATAGACTTGGCACAGTGATGGAAAGACTCTGGGGTCAGACTACCTTGGTTTGAACATGGGCTTCTCTACTCACTTCACCCCTCTTGCCTATTTCCTCCTCTACACCACAGGAATAATTACTGTACCATCTTCACAGGACTGCTGTGAAGAGTAAGTGATATAACACCAATGGAGTGTTCAGCACAGGCCCCTGGCTCTTAATAAACCCTTAATAAGGTCTATCTATTGCTTCCCTAAAATGAGGGAAGAAATATGGAATTTAGGAAAAGTTATTTTAAAATTAAAGCATGAGCTTTCTTTTTCCAAAGTCAATTGAAAGAGACTTCATCATATCTGACTGTGAGGGCATTGAATATAGTGGCACTAAGAATTCAAATACATCAACACTGCTATATTTAAAATGGATAACCAACAAGGACCTACTGCACAGCACAGGGAACTTTGCGCAAAGTTATGTGGCAGCCTGAATGGGAGGGGAGTTTGGGAGAGAATGGATGCATGTATATGTATGGCTGAGTCCCTCAGATCCACCTGAAATATCACAACACTGTTAACTCCAATATAAAATAAAAAGTTTTTTTATAAAGGAATTCAAATACATCAGAGATGACAGTTCACAAACTCATGCCTGGTGACTTATCTTTGACCTCATTTTCACAGAAGGAAAGAGTTACTGTGGGCTGTGCATGCCCCTAAAATAAACATAATCCTTCCCTCTCTTCTGGAAGATAACACTATTTTAAAAAGTCATCAGTATAGATGCTCATTCAGCAGGATATAGTTTGAAAACTAAGTAACTTCTCATAGGATGGTTTATACAATAGAAAGAAGAATTCCCAGAAAAGGATATGTGAGAATCAAATTTTTACAAAGTGAACCAAAATTTTAAATACTTTGTAAAGTAGTATCTGCTTTTGGTGAAAAATTTAGAGAACAGTTTACAGGAGATTAGCAGCCATCCAGAGAAGGCAATGGCATCCCACTCCAGCACTCTTGCCTGGAAAATCCCATGGACAGAGGAGCCTGTTGGGCCACAGTCCATGGGGTTGCCAAGAGTCGGACACGACTGAGCGACTTCACTTTCACTTTTCACTTTCATGCACTGGAGAAGGAAATGGCAACCCACTCCAGTGTTCTTGCCTGGAGAATCCCACGGTCGGGGAGCCTGGTGGGCTGCCATCTATGGGGTTGCACAGAGTCGGACACGACTGAAGCGACTTAGCAGCAGCAGCAACAGCAGTCATCCATTGCCCTTCCCTGGTGGCTCAGTGGTAAAGAAGCCGCCTACCATGCAGGAAAACAAGTTTCGTCCCTGGGTCGGGAAGATCCCCTGGAGGAGACAGTGGCTACTCACTCCAGTATCTTGCCTGGAGAATATCATAAACAGAGGAGCCTGGTGGGCTACAGTCCATGGGGTCAAAAAGAGTTGGACACCACTATGTGGCTAAAACAACAACAAGTCACCATCCATATTGCTCTTCATTAATATTTTAGCCAACGATCACTTTTTTACCTTGACAAGGTTTTCATTATCTAGACTAGAACATACTCCATATGCAATGTCACATCTGGCTTTTTGTTCACTTAGCGTAATTATAAAGAGCACTTTCCCTGAAACACTGGAAACATTTTATAAATGTTATTTTGAACAACCACATAGTATTTGATCAAGTTGATCAGAATTTATTTAATCATTTCCATAATACTGAACATGCAACTTCTTTTCAATGTTTTATAATAATAGTGTCTGAGGAAATATCTTTGTGCATTTTCCTTGCAGTTATGGTTACTTTCTTAAGATAGATTCTCAGAAGTGAAACTATTAGGTCATAGGCTAAGAACAATTCTAAAGCTCATCAAACTGCTTTCTAAAATAGTTGCATTAATTTACTCTGTGCTATATGAAAACACATCACATTTTTAAAAATATTCACTAAGCTGGGTCAATTTTTCGTAACTCGATTCAGTTCACTCGCTCAGCCGTGTCTGACTCTTTGAGACCCCATGGACTGCACCACGCCACACTTCCCTGTCCATCACCAACTCCCAGAGCCTACTCAAACTCATGTCCATCGAGTTGGTGATGCCATCCAACCATCTCATCCTCTGTCATCCCCTTCTCCTCATGCCTTCAATCTTTCCCAGCATCAGGGTCTTTTCCAATGAGTCAGTTCTTTGCATCAGGTGGCCAAAGTATTGGAGTTTCAGCTTCAGCATCAGTCTTTCCAATGAATACTCAGTATGATTTCCTTTAGGATTGACTGGTTGGATCTCCTTGCAGTCCTAGGGACTCTCAAGAGTCTTCTCCAACACCACAGTTCAAAAGCATCAATTCTTCAGCCCTCAGCTTTCTTTACACTCCAACTCTCACATCCATACATGACCACTCTCAAAGTTGTTTTAATTGGCGTTTATTTTATTACTAATAAGGCTGAACAATTTTGGTTATATTTGTCAGCCACTGAGTTTCCCCTTTTGCAAAGTCTGTTCATTAACTTTGTCCCTTTGTTAATTGGGATTTTTACAGGCACTTCCCTGGTGGCTCAGTGGTAAAGAATCTGCCTGCAATGCAGGAGACACAGCAGACCTGGGTTTGATCCCTGGGTCAGGAAGATCCCCAGGAGAAGGAAATGGATACTCACTCCAGTATTCTTGCCTGCAGAATTCCATGAACAGAGGAGCCTGGCGGGCTACAGTCCATGGGGTCACAAAGAGTAGGACATGACTGAAAGACTATTGTATCACATACTACTTTAACAACTCGTAAAAAAATTTATACATCAAGTATACTAACCCTTTTGTAATTTTTTACGTCCTCTATGGATTGACTTTATTGATCAAGTGTCCAGTTCTTTCCTGATGTACAGAGTTTAATTTTTATGTAGTCAAACTTGTCCCTAATTTTCTCTTGTGATACTTTATTTTCTTTCTTTGGTCTTTCTTTTTTAAATCAAAATATATTTGACATATAACACTGTATATGTTCAAAGCTTTTCAATCTTTTAAGCTTAGAAACTTCTCCATTCACTGATTAGATAGTCACCTATACTTTTTTCTATATTTTTTATTTTTTCTTAAATTTAGTTCTCTTACTTAGAATTTATTTTAGTATACAGCATTTTAATTATATTTTGAGGACAACAGTAATAGTAATTTAATGGTAAGATAATTATTAAGGTGATTAATTTAATAGCTTGTTGTAAAATTAATTAACTGTTTTCAAAAACACAAATATTGTATTCACCTAGAACAGGCAAATTCCAGAAACAGAAAGTTATCAGTGGCCGAGGGGGAAGAGGCAGTGGGGAGATGCTTTAAGAGGTTTTTTTTTTGAAATTGTACTTAGGTATTTATTGGGGCTGCGCTGGGTGTTCATTGCTCCTCCCGCTTTTCTCTACTCTCTAGTTTCAGTGTGTGGCTTCTCATTGCGGTGGCTCTTCTTGCGGAGCACAGACTCTAGGGAGCGTGGGGTTCAGGAGTTGTGGCTCCCAGGCTCTAGAGCACAGGCTCTATAGCTGTGGTGCACGAGCTTAGTTGCTTCACAGCATGCAGGATCTTCCCAGACCAGGGATCTAATCCATGTCTCCTGCATTGACAGCCGGATTCTTATCCACTGAACCACCAGGGAAGCCCAGGAGTCACTATTTAATGGGTATAGAGTTTCAGTTTGGGAAGATGAGAAAGTTCTGGAGGTGGGTGGTTGTGATGGCTGCACACCACCATGAATGTACTTGATGCTACTGAATTGTACACTTAAAAATTAAAATAGCAAGTTTGATGGCAGGTACAGTTTACCACAATAAAATTAATCAACAGTGTTTTATTTAATCATGGTTTACAGAGTTAGAAGTTGTGGTTAGTGAATTGCGCACTAAGCAGATTGCAGGGGTGATAGTTAAAATACTTAACACCTGGCATGACATAGTCCCCAAATGATAATAATTAGATGAGATGCTCAACCCATCAAAAAAGATGCCCAGTACATCAAGAAGGACAATGGCCATAAACAACCAGGTAAGCCTTACTGATCTACAACAGGTGAATAGCTGCCCTACTTCCAGGGCTAATTTTATTCATGTAACCAATTGTCAAGTACATTCACCCCTGGAAGTTTATAAGGTATACTGACAAATGCCATCCAATTCTCCTTTTCTTTGGTCAGTCATGGAACCATCAGTTAATGGTCACACATTACAATGCAACTAGATGATTATAAATTCCTCTTCATAATAATGATACAGTTATATCTTCCAGAGAGCATGACCTGGCCATACAAGTGCATCCAAGATCAGTCATTTCTTCAGTTGGGTTTGTTTGAAGGTTTCCTGCATGTGGGTAACATTATCTATCAGGTGTTGATTTTACAGCTTTCCATGTTGGGAGGAAACTTCTTTCTAAGCTTTGGTGTCATCTCACAGGAAAAACTAGGGTCACAAACAAGCAAATGTTTATCTTTATATAAATTTGGTACTTGGGCTTCCCTTGTGGCTCAGCTGGTAAAGAATCCACCTGCAATGTGGGAGACCTGGGTTCAACTCCTGGGTTGGGAAGATCCCCTGGAGAAGGGAAAGGCTACCCACTCCAGTATTCTGGCCTGGAGAATTCCATAGACTCTACAGTCCATGGGGTCGCAAAGAGTCGGACACGACTGAGCGACTCACTTTCACTTTCGGTATTTATTTTTTAAAGGGAGACTGAGGCATCATGAAACTGAGGAAAAATGGCCACTTCCTTCAGATCAAAGAACGCCTTACAAAGGTGCTGAAGTTTTAGGGTTTTTTTAAGTTTTTTCCATCACACACAATGTTCACATTTTTTTTTTTTGCAGTGCCACACAGCATGTGGACTCTTAGTTCCCCAACCAGGCATGGAGCCCACACCTTCTGCATTGGAAGTGTGGAGTCTTTACCTCTGGACCACCAAAGAAGTCCCAAAGGTGTGGAAGAAATTTAAGAAAATCATTTTGGGAAACTTACAGGAAAAGACATCTTATGTACGAGAGGAAAATGGAGGCCAGCACAGGAATTAGGACTCGGTGTTTTCAGAATCAGCAGCAGTTGCTCCCAGGGAAACGAGAGACTGTTCTCAGTGTAGCCACAGAGCCCATGACTGATTCCAGACTATGCTAATGGCAGCTGTAAAGCTACCACCCTACATCCTCCCTTATACAGTCCAGACCACATGCCAAGTAATTCTGGGCAAAAGATCCAGAAGACGGTCTTAAGTGGAAAGTTACCAACCAAATGGCCTGATTTTGAGGATGCACAAAAGGAGGAGGGAGGGTTGGTGGCAAGTGAGCCCTAGTGACCAGAGCAGCTGCCCTCCAGCCCCTTCTACGCTCACCCTGCTTCTCACTTTTCCTCAATACACTGGCAAGTCTAGGCAGGATGCTGCTCTTCCTGGCTCCAGAGCTGAAACTTCTCAAGCATCACACAGGAGGGATGAGGTTTATAACCTTTCACTTAGGGGCTCCTTCAGAAAGAAAATCCTCAGCAGATGTCTAGACCCCAAACGCTGCCACAGTCTTAGGCCCACAAAGCCCTGAGTACACGGCAAACACACTTTTAAAAGACAGTCCAATTGTTAGCGTCAAATCTGATGTAGACGTGGCTTCCTTGCAGCTTCACAATATAACAGAGTGAGACAAACTTTAAATCACACTTAGCTGTTTTTTTATCAAAGTGTTAAGGTGTGCTTGGCCCAGGAAACATCATTATCTTTTGTTAGAGTTGTTGTTGTTTAGTCGCTTAGTCAAGCCCCACTCTTTGTGACCCGATGGGCTGTAGCCCACCAGGCTCCTCTGTCCATGGGATTTCCCAGGCAAGAATACTGGAGTGGGTTGCCATTTCCTTCTCCTGGGGATCTTCCTGACCCAGGGATCGAACCCAAGTCTCCTGCATTGACAAGCAGATTCTTTTCCACTGAGTCAGCAGGGAGGCCTCCCTTTTGTTAGAGTAAATGACATTGAAAAGAACAGAACAACCAGAGTTAAACTTTCCAAAACTGGAATAACATAGGCGGAGCCTTTTATAATCTATATTTTCCAGATTTTTTTTTTCAAGAAAAAAAATCACCAACGCAAGATAACAATTGACTATTTTTTTACTATGGTAAAAATATACATGAGATTTACCATATTAACCATTTTAGAATGGACAGTTCAGTGGTGTTAACTATATTCACACCATTGTGCTATCACTGCCACAAGGTATGTTATTGTGATAGATAATCAATTCACCCATTAGAGGATGCGTAAGTTGCTTTCACGTTCTGACTATTGTGTATAAAGCCGCCATGACTGTGGATGTGCAAATACATGCTTGAGTCCCTGCTTTCCATTCTTTGGGGCACATACCCAGAAGTGGAACTGCTGGATTACATGGTAATTCTATGTTTCATTCTTGAGGAGCCACCATACCATTTTCCATAGCGGTTGTACCATATGATGTTCCCACCAACAATGCACAATAGTTCACGATTTTAAAGTTTACACATTTTTGTAAGTAGAATTTACTTGGCAGCTAGTTTCTTAAAACCCATCACATTGCTAGTTTACAAGGTGTAATGGCAAAGTTAAAATATCTCTCCTAGATTGAGCTATTAAATCGAACTCAAACATGACAGTATGAAAATATGATCCTGGAACAAACAGAGGCCCTCAGAGAGGGAGGTGGGTTCTGCTTGTTCCTGCAGTGGCCTCACCTCCTGCCCACTTGTCCAGCTCACTAGCCACATCTATGCTCCACAGTATCTTCAGTCTGCCCCTTGGTTCCTACTGCAACGTTTGCCTTCCTGATTCAGAGGTTCATCATTCAAACTTGAATGTCTCGAAGGTCAGAAAAGTAATCCTCAACCAGAATTTTCCTTATCTCAGTCATAAGTTCAAGAATATAATTCCATGCCCTTTGCTTATAAGGAAAGATGGCCATTAACCAATTTATGCTAACAGGTGACTAATAAATGCTCTAATAATTGTTGAGCGTTATCTAGTAAACCATGGCTTCTCTGGTAGCTCAACTGGTAAAGAATGTGCCTGCAATGGAGGAGACCCCAGGAGATTCCTGGGTCAGGAAGATCTGCTGGAGAAGGGACAGGCACCCACTCTAGTATTCTTGGACCTCTCTGGTGGCTCCGATGGTAAAGAGTCCACCTGCAAAGTGGGAGACCCGGGTTTGATCCCTGAGTTGGGAAGATCCCCTGGAGGAGGGCATGACTGGATGACTAAGCACAGCACAGCACAGCCAACCCTGAAAGCTGAGTCAGCATTTCGTCACCTCCCAACATAACTACCCATTCTCACTTACAAACTCAAACGCCAAGAACCTTCCAATCCACTTTCTCCTAAGTATCAATACAAACAAATGTGTTCAGTATTTGGTCAAGACAGGAACCTGCATCATCAATTTTTCTGTTTGTCAGGCTGGTCAAAAGCAAGTGACCACAGAAATACTCTACTTCATTAGCCAAAGAACCAGTTATCATCTTTTATTCTGGAGAAGTAAATCGTTAGAAAAGTGCTGGACCTTTTGTCCAATGATATCATAGTTCTTTCGGGGATGATGGTAACAATGAAGTCACTTTATTGAGTTGACACTTCCACTGTCCCATTTGGCTTTTGTCTAAAAGGTAACCAGGACATTTAAGACTCCAGACTGGAGGTAAGTCACTTTCCATACAGCTCTCAGAGGAGAGGGTGGGGTAGAACCTCACTGCTAAGTGTCCTGATTGCTGACCGTGTGACCTTCCACTCTCAGCTCCCAATGACTTTCAGCGCCACTCTCTGAAAACAACTCCTGGGGATTTTCCCTGGTGGTCCAGCAGTTAAGAATCCCCCTTCCAATGCAGGGGACACAGGTTTGTTTCCTGGTCGGGGAACAAAGATCCAACATAACAGAGGCAGTTAAAGCCACACACCACAGCTAGAGAAGCCCCTGCCCCTCAGCGAAGAATCCTCAGCACAATGAAGACCGAGAGCAGCCAATATAAAATAAATACATAAGTAATTAAAAAAAAACAAAAACCTCTTGTCAACCATAGAGTTAATGAAATTCCTTCCACCTCAGAGACACAGGGAAGTCACTTTGTCCCAGAGGATAACTTACAAGGGCTGTTTAGCTGATTTCATTTGCACCCAAATAAAGCAGAAAATGAAGAAACTCAGTAAAGAGCTAGAGAGGTGACACTTAGCCCAAGGTTAGGGAAGTGAAGTGAAAGTCGCTCAGTCTTGTTCAACTCTTTGCGACCCCATGGACTGTAGCCTGTCAGGCTCCTCCGTCCATGGAATTCTTTAGGCCAGAATACTGGAGTGGGTAGCTGTTCCCTTCCCCAGGGGATTTTCCCAACCCAGGGATTAAAACCAGGTCTCCTGGATTGCAGGAGGATTCTTTACCATCTGAGCCACCAGGGAGCCCAAGGATATCAGACTGGGTAACCTATCCCTTCTTCAGGAGATCTTCCCAACCTAGGAATCAAATCGGGGTCTCCTGCATTGTAGGCAGATTCGTTACCAGCTGAGATACCAGGGAAGCCCAAGGTTAGGGAAGCAGGACTCATTCTTTAATCAAGGAGCTTTCACCCAGAGCTCAGGGGTTCCTGCAACATCTCCAGATCCCAACTCAGTCCATGACTCTTTGAGGGGGGAATCTTGTCCCTGTTGCTATCATTTAGAAAACTAGCACATCTGGGAGAAGAAGACCCATTTTCAGAAAATATAAATACTAGAAATGCAAGTAAACTGGTGGCAGGAATTCTTGACATTGGTCATGGAACTACCAGATGACTGTGACAGAAGGAATGTGCCACCCTCAGGCTTTGCAGAGAGAAAAAAGTCATCAGAGTGCTGCTGACTGAGAATAAAGCTCACGTTCAGAGTGACAAGACGACCTAAGAAAGGATGTGTGGAGTCGCTAAGTCCCAACACAACTTGTGTCTCTGGATACTGTCCAGGCTCTCCCCTCTTTATACCATTCTGAAAGGCTGGAACCACAAGTCTTAGTATCTCCACCACCTTAGCACACAGCAGGGTCTCAAAAATGTGAGCTGACTTAAATTTGAATTGGATAATTTGCATAACCCCAGAGAACAAAAAAAAAGAAATCTGGCTCTGAAACTTAACTGTGGGTTTGAGTGCCCTGGATTCCAAGCTAGATTCATATGGTTTCCCATTGTACAGGGATCTAAATACCCAGAGGAGTGTTTTACTGCTCGACAGATTTTTTTCAGTGAAGACAAGAGACATGTTCAATAATACATCTCTATCTGCTGCAGCAGTAATAAACTTCCATCAATCCTCTCAGGTTTAGGACGAAGAAACCAAACAACCATGTTTGCTAAAAACGGTCCATCATGTACTTACCTCTGTTCCCGAGGACTTCAGGTGCAGGCTGACTTCCAACCCTAATAAAAGAGTTCCTGAGAAGCCCATCTCAACTGTACCAAAGAGAAACTGCTCTCTAAAGGTAAACCACGGATAAATCATGTTGTGATGAGAACTGATGCTCTATATTTAAACTCAGAATTTTAAATAGTGGCCTTTTTCTTATTTTTATGCAGGAAGGATGAATCTATTTGATTTTCAATACTTTCCCCCAAGAGTTTAAAATCAAATGACGACTGGAAGAACATTAAACATGAGTCAGCCTCCTGGGAGAGTGCACACAGGGTGTGCTTGTGTGTGTATGTATAGGATCAGACCCCAAGGCTAACCCACAACCATTCTCCATGGTCACTTGGTTCACTGGAGGACTAAGCTATTCCTGGCAATGTGCCCAAAGTGTTCTGAGACCTGGCCTAGAGCTCAAATTACAGAGTATTAAACTTCCTCTTGACAACCTACCACTCAATTTGCCTTTTCGATTTATGCCTCAAGAGGGAATATCCTATGAGATCACTAAGTCTAGTGATTTCCATCTTGTGTCACTAGTCTTGGTGTTTGGTTAAAAATATGGCCAGCATCTCACCCTCCCTCCTGCCCTCCCCCCAAAGTCATATCTGATCCTTGGAGGGACTTGGGAGGTAAACCAGACCTGTACGTAAGATATAGCTCCTGTGCCTTTTGCAGGAGGGTGAGGGGTAGGGTGAAAAAAAAACAAAACACTGAAAGCAAGAATAGAGAGACAGCTTTATCAAATAACTACATGACAGCACCTCAGCAAAAATTCCGATCACTGTCTGCCCCTCTGACAGCTCACTTGGCAGGCTGCCCTGGTGCCACAATGATTTAATTGTGTCATGCCACCAGCCTCTCTCTGATGATTCATTTGCTTTGTCACCTCTGATGCTGGTCAACAGGGCAAGCTTTCTTCCGCTGAGTGCCAAGGTCCTGCAGTCCGTCTCCCACCTCCGAATCGCTCATGTGGCAGTTCTCCCACCCCTCCGAAGAGGTGTTAGAGATTCTGGCACAATCTCCACTCCCTGCCTGCTCATGTGCCAACTCTCACCACCGTCCCTGCAATCTTAACTCTACCCAGCACGTAATGGCCACCATGTTCAGTTTTGCTAAAAAATAAGGTACAGAAAAGAAAATGCACAGTGGTGTTCAAAATCTATCTTGTTGAAACTTCAATGAGTTTGTGAGAAATTTTTATTGCAGGAAAAGTGAATGATCTTAATTCAAAATGGATCAGAGACCTAAGCTGGAGCTAAAACTACAAAACTCTTCAAAGAACATATAAAAATAAACCTTCATGATCTTGGGTTAGGCAACGATTTCTTTAGATACGACACTAAAAGCACAAAACCTGGTAAGCTGAACTTCATCAAAAATAAAACCTCTGTGCCTCAAATACATCATCAAGACAGTGAAAAGATCAGGAGAAAATATTGACTAATTATATATCTGATAATGGACGTAGCCAGAGTATATAAAGGTCTCTTACAATTCAGTAACAACAACAAAAAGCCCAATTAAAAAACAGACAAAAGAGGACTTCCCTGGTAGTCCAGTGGTTAAGAATCCACCTGCTAACACAGGGGACACGGGTTCAGTACCTAGCCCGGGAAGATCCCGCATGCCTGGAGGCATCTGAGCTCATGTGGCACAGCTACTAAAGCACACGCACCCTAGAGCTCGTTCTCTGCAACAAGAGAAGCCACTGCAATGAGAAGCCCATGAGCCGAAACTAGAGAGCAGCCCCTACGGTCCGCAGTGAAGAACCTGTGCTCAACAAAGACCCAGCATCGTCAAAAATAAAATAAAAAATAAAAATTGTTTTAAATGGACAAAAGGTATGATTAGACATTTCTCCAAAGAAAACATATGAATGGTCAATAAGCACATGTAAAGATGCTCAACCACATTAGTCATCAGTGAGATGCAAACCAAAGCCACAATGCAAATACCTCTTCATATATACTAGGGCAAAAAAGACAGACAATAACAATTATTGGTGAGGATGCGGAGAAAGGAATCCTTATCTATCATTGGTGGGAATGTAAATGGTGCAGCCACTTTGGAAAACAGTTTGGAAGTTTCTCAAAATGTTAAACACAGAGTTGCCATAAGGACCAGCAATGCCACTCCTAGGTATCTACCCTCAAGAAGAGAAACCCTATGTTCACACAACGGTTGATACACAAATGTTTATAATAGCATTTTTCATAATAGCAAAAAACTGAAAATGACCCACATATTCATCAATTGATGAAAGGACATATAACATGTGCATATCCACACAATGGAAAACTATCTGATAATAAAGGTATGAAGTTCTGACCCATGTTACAACCTGGTGAACCTTGAAGACATCGTGCTAGGTGAAAGAAGTCAGTCACAAAAGACCATGTATTATATGGTTCCGTGTATAGAGCATGTCCAGAAGGTAGACTAGTGGTGTCCTATGGCAGTGGGGGATGAAGACAACAGAGAGTGACTGACAATGGACACGTTTCTTGTTGGAATGACAGAAATATTCTAAAATTTGATGGCAGCAAAATTTTGGAAATAGCATTAAAATCCACTGATCTATATATCTAAAACTGGTGAGTTGTATGGCAAGTAAATGGTACCTTAATAAAACTATTTAGAAGCAGAAAAGAATAATCTCACGTTTCTACTTGTCCAACAGTCTGGCCTACACACAGACTGTCTGGCCTACAAAATCATCACAGCCTACAAAAGCATCAGCCAGCCCATGGTGGCCAGCACTCCCTCCTCTGCCATCCAAGGGTCTTCAGCTGAGACTAGGGGAATCTTGCCATGGCAAATACACCTAATGGTCTCATCTCTTCCCTAAAATCATAATTTTCCCAAGAAAATCAATCCTAAAGGGAATCAAAAGAAGAGATTAAAGACGTCAAGTATTTTCTTCTTAATTAATTTTCAGTGGAGGAAAATTGCTTTACAATGTTGTGTTTGCTTCTACTGCACAGCAAAATGAGTCAGTCACACATATTTATATATCTCTTTTTTAGATTTCCTTCCCATTTAGGACACCACAGAGCACTAAGTAGAATTCCCTTTCCTATACAGCATGGTCCCATCAGTTAAAGACATAAAGTACTTTAAAACCTGTTGCTGGGTGTAACCATGCCTTATAAACAACCCACCTCCATAAACACACACATACGCACACACCAGTCTCAGAACATCACTGAGGGAAGCCATGTTTATTTTTATCCGGATTGTAACGAAAGAAATATTTGTCTTCTTACGGCCTTTTTATTTCTTACTTTACTGCTATTCTCTCCTGAATTCTCCTGAGCTAATGTGATACAATCTTGAAAATTTACACCATAATGAGATCAAGAGGGGTTGGCAAGAGCCTGTGCAGTAAATTGGCATCCGTGCTAATCGATAACCCACTTTCAGATGAAAGGAGCCAGGCCCAATCCATCCTCCACACCAAGGCCGCCGAGCAACCAGCAGCCTTCTCTGGGTGAGCGCTAATTGCCACTCTCACAAAGCCAGGGGCAATCTTATCCAGGTGATCCATTAGCAGGAAACTACTATAAAAGGAGCAAGACAGGAGGGGGAGAAAATCAGGGTAAAGAGGTTAAACAGCACAAAAGTGATTTAAAGGAAAGAAAGGGTTTGAATTTGTGTGTGAAAGAGATAAAGAAACTTTCATGTGGAAAGATGGCTGAGAGCTCTGGCAAATTCCTCTCTGGCACAATCATTGTTGCAGCTCTCAGGCCTCTCTCAGACCGGCGGGCTCGGGGAGGGGAGAGCACCCCACCCTGCGCGCCACCCCACCATGGTCTTCCCCACAGTAGAGGAAAGGCTCTGCTCACTGACTCCAGGGGACCCCAAATGCTGCTCTGGCCAGCAGCAAGGGGGTGACTTTCTGAGCTGTGGTTCTCTCTGCTTCCCGTCTCTCACCATGTCCATGGTGAACACTGGCCCAGGAACTGCACACCCACCTCAGGCAGAAAAACGAACACAGTCCTCAGGACTGCACAAGCAGATCAGTATGTTTTAAAAGTGACTACACCCTCTTAGCCATTCCTCGACAACCTCCAGCTTCTGAGGCTGAATGTTCAAACCCAGGAGAGACACAAGGCCCTCCCAACTTAGACATGAGGAGGCTCTGACATCCTCAAAATACTTCGCAGGGAAACAAAAGTTCCAGTGAAAGCAAATTCCTTTAAAATCTCACAGTAGTCTTTTTTTATACATAAATCTAATTTTTTATATGGATTTTATTCGTTTTGGCTGTTCTGGGTCTTCATTGCTGTGCAGGCTCTTTTCTCTAGCCGGGATGAGAGGGGGCTACTCCCTAGTCGCAGTTCACAGGCTGCTCACTCCCGTGGCTTCTCTTGTTGCAGAGCAAGGGCTCTAGGGCATTCGGGCTTCAGTAGTTGTGATCCCCGGGCTCTAGAGCATAGGCTCAGTAGTTGTGGCACACGGGCTGAGCTGCTCTGTGGCAAGTGGGATCTTCCCGGACCAGGGATCCAGTCCGTGTCTCCTGCACCAGCGGGCAGATTCTTTACCACTGAGCCAGCAGGGAAGCTCTCGCAACAGTCTCTTGCCAGGTGTGTCTGGCATCCCTCTAATTCTTCTCTTTGCGGCTACCAGCAATTATCCTAGAGCACAGATCTGATCCCCTGTTTACAACGCAGTCTGGTCCTCGGCCAGGCCCACAAGACCCTGCACCTAGTGCTCACCTCCCACCCCAACACACCCGTACACACAAAGCTCCAGGTGCTTCTAGGCCTTGGCTCTCACAGCTGCTGCTCTCCGGAATGCCCTCCTCCCCCTCTGCTGTCAAGGCCAACACTTGCTTGTCCATCAAGGCTCAGAGGAGGGTCCACCCTGATCCTCCTGACACTGCCTCAGCTGTTCCCCTCTCCCCTCCACACCTGCCCTGCAGCCATCACAAGAGGCTGGGGGCTTGTTTATTTACATGCTTGTCTCCCCTACCAGTTGGTAAACCTCTTGGGACCAAAGTCTGAATCTCATTTGTTTCTGCATCTGTAGCATGTAACACATGGTACGGGGCACACATGAGGAGTTTAATAGATGTTTGAGGAGTGATTATGTGAATATGAGTTTTAATGATGTCATTTGGGTCTCTCTCCTTGGAGCAGCGGTCCCCAGGCTTTTTCACACCAGGGATTGATTTAATGGAAGACAAATTTGTCCATGCACTGGGGTGGGGCGAGGGTTTGGGGATGACTTATAGGTATTACATTTACTGTGTACTCTTTTTCTATTATTATTACATCAACTCTGGAGTGGGTAGCTTTTCCCTTCTCCAGGGGATCTTCCCAACCCAGGGAATCTTCCCAACCCAGGGATCGAACCCAGGTTTCCCTCATTGCAGGAGGATTCTTTACCAGCTAAGCCACAAGGGAAGCCCGACATCAACTCTACTTCTGATCAACCTCAGATCCTGGAGGTTGGGGACCTCTGTCTTAGAACATTCTTTGGAGTGTACCAAACACTAGTTTGTTCCAAAATAACTTAAGAGCAGGGAGTGGGGGATGGGAAGTAGTTGTTTGATGGGTTTGGGGTTTCAGTCTGCAAAGATGAGAAAGATCTGGACGTGGATGATGGTGATGGTTGTATAAGTGAACACACTTAATACTACTGAATTGTATACTTAAAAGTAGTTGAGATGGCAAATTCTATGTCATGTGCATTTTACCACAATTAAAAAAGGAGCAACATAGGGACTTCCCTGGAGGTCCAGTGGATAAGACTCCACACCCCCAACACAGGGAGCCCTGGTTCAATCCCTGGTCAGGTAACTAGATTCCGAACAGGCATGGCCAAAAGAGAGAAAAGAGAAAAAAAAGAAACAACTCGGAATAAATTGCAGCAGGAGACTGTTGACTAAAGGGACAGCCTGAGATCTGCTCACTGAAAGGACTAAGAAAGCCCTTGGACAGAAACCAAAGCTGTAAGGATAGGTCCCCTTAATTTACAATTCAGCCCGATATCCATGATAACATGTCCCAGGTCAAAGTCAGTACCTGAAAGTTCCACGCTCCTACTGAAATGCCCAGCACATAGTAGTTGCTCTAAATACTTCCTGAATGTTCTTAGAACCATTTGAATAAGCGGCTCAAGAAATGTTTCTAGGGCAGAGGCCTCCTTCCTGGGGCAGCGCAGGGGTGGGGAGATTTGACTTCCATGTGGGACTCCCTTCAGAGAAGAAACAGTCTCCGTCCAGACACTCCAGCGAGGGCCTGGCTCCTTGGTCCCCCGCGAGAGACAGCTCTCGTTGCTGCCTGAGCCTCACCTTCAAGGACTCCTAGGGACCCAAGGCCATCAAGCTTGTGGGTTCCTCAGTTCTGGAGAGCGATTTTCTCCCTGTCTCACTGAAGGGTGGCTGTGCTAATAGAAACAGGCCCAGCCACCGCCACAGCCCTCATCAGACAGCAAGAAGCACGCACGCACACATGCACGCACACACACACACGCCAAGGCAAGCAAATCAAAACCAAAAGGCCGTGGGTCCTACCCCTTCATGTCACAGGGAGTGAGATGGCATTCACACAGAGGGCTGAGGAGGAGGCTGGCCTGGCTTCCCCAGCTGCTCACAGGACGTTCATCAGTGTCAGCCATGTGCATTGTCATGTTAAAACATACCCACAACAGCCCAGGATCTTCACAAGCATTTCATCCCACAGTCTTCTCCCCCAAAAGAAGCCCTAAATAGGGTTACTTAGCACTGTTCCTTTATTAAGAGATAGTGTTATCTCAGAGGGACTTAGGGATCAATACACACAGGGTTATCTTTAAAAAACAGAGGGAGTGCCCACACCCCTGTGTCCCTGCAAAAAGTTATAGCAGATGACCTGCAGAAGCGACCGCAGAGCTCTCTGCAAGCCACCTAGTCACAGGAGCACCGGCGAGATTCAGACCTGGCTCTGTTCAGAAGTAGACATCACCTACAAAAGTCACAGGAAGAATCATCTGAAATTCACGGGGCCCCGAGGACCTGCTGACCCATCCAGTCAGCCATACTTCTTTCACTGCAGCCGAAGGTACCATTAAAGGAAGAATGGACACACCAGGTGTGCCTGAAGCCCTTATGCGTGCATCCACACTAAGTCACTTCAGTCGTGTGCAACTCTTTGTGACCCCATGGACTGTAGCCTGCCAGGCTCCTCTGTCTTTGGGATTCTCCAGGCAAGAATACTGGAGAGGGTTGCCATTCCCTTTCCCAGGGCATCTTCCCGACCCAGGGGTCAAACCCACATCTATATCTCCTGCATTGGCAGGCAGGTTCTTTACCACTAGCGCCATCTGGGAGGCCCAAAGCCCTTATACTGAGCATGAAAGAGCTGAGCTAGACTCCCCCTGCCTAGCTGATGTCTCTGTGGGGGTAGCTAACATATGACTCATTCTACAACACCTTTCAGAACCTTCCCCACCTTCTAGGCCTTCAACCGCCAGCCTCGCATCAAATGTGTGCAGTTTAAGGGACTTCCATGGTGGTCCGATGCTTGAGAGTCTGCACTGGCAATGCAGGAGGTATGGGTTCGATCCCTGGTTGGGGAACCAAAATCCCACATGCCTCGTGGTGCGGCCAAAAATGTTTAGAAAGGAGTGGGCAGCTTAAGATACAAACTACTCTATATAAAATGGATAAACAACAAGGTTCTACTGTATAGCACAGGAAACTATATTAAATATCTCATAACATACCATAATGGAAAAGAATATGAAAAAGAATATATGTATATATACACACACATATATACATATATATACACACATATATACATATATATACACACACATATATACATATATATACACACACATATATATACATATATATACACACACATATATACACATATATATACACACACATATATACACATATATATACACATATATATGTACATACACACACACCCAAAGGATGCATCTTTCCTTAACTCTCTGGTCCCCTTCCATAGTATATGACACTCCACTTACTCATTAATCCTCATATGACCTTCATGGATCTGAAACTACTTCTTTCCAAACAAACAAAAAAAGAATGCCAGTATCTCACAGAATAAATATTGAGATAAAATTTCTCAGGATAAAATTTCACCACTTTTAAATAAAGTCATGCTTCCATGCTTCCAGCTCTCCCCTTTAACTCTAGGCTGGAAGAGAAAACTTTCAGAAATGGAGCAAGTAAAAAGAGGCTTCTGATGAAACATTAATACAATAAAATAGATCTTCGAACTTGGATCATGGCTTCTTTGTTATTTTCAAATCATGGCTGGATTCAGTGATTTTCTACACTTTGCCTCAAAATTATGTCTTCTAATTCCTGTACGGTTTTTTTTGTTGTTGTTTTCAAGTCTCAACAGAGTCTCAAATGATCTCAGCCGAAGGAAACTTGCCCTTGGCTGGCAATTGTACAAAGAACCACCTAGTACCTCAAAATAAAAAGGTTGTCCTGCCTCCTGTCCACTTTCCCTCTTTCAAGTTCCCTGCCCTGTGATCATGTCAGCACCTCAGCTGAGTCATGGAACATAACTCACAGCACAGGTGACCTACCAGCCACCCACAGTGAATGAGCCTGAATACAGGGCCCTAAGACTTGGAAAGGAAATGGGTTTCAGCCTTCTGAGATTCTTATTCCAGCCCTATAAACTCATTCTTTGGTGGAGCTAAACAATATTAACCAAGGGGAAAAAAATGAATCCGAGCCTAACTACTCTATAATTCATATATATGCCCACTCAATTTGTTCACATGTAATATGCACAGAGACTGTAGCCATATGCAGCCTATATTCCAGGAATACAGGATTACATCATTGGTATTTTTGTATTAACATAGGTGGTGCCTTTTACAAAAACATGTGCAGAAATGGAAGCTCCATTCCTGGATTTTCCCATACCTATTTCGAGCTGCTATCTGGTGTATACATCACCCTATCCTGCTTCCTTTCTCTGCTGAAATACACTGGAGTCTGGAGTCTGATTGGCTCCAAGATGTAATGGAATATGTAGCCTTTCACCTCTGGGTCATAGGACCAAATCTGGGTCACAACAGCAGCATCTGAAAGCAGTTACTGTACTGTCTATGGCCTTGCTTAAGACAAAAGCCACTGTTAACAGCTGTTCATTCTTGTGGAAAGCCTTAACTAGGAAAGGCAGAAAGGAATGAGAAATGGGCTCCTCAAAGAAACTCCCAGTTAGCCAGAGTCCATAAGAATGGTTTGAAGGAGCCCTCTGCAAGAAAAGCTTTGGTGCTTTATGGCCTGACGGCTGTGTCACGCCAACTGTGGGTACAGTCACCGGGAATGTTATGCTTTGGTAAAATTCCCTTTCCTCAACCTGCAAAGTGTCAGACACATGTAAAAAGGCAGAAATTTCAATAACCTCTGAAATTCCATAAGCTCAGAGCAGCAGTGCTTCAGAAAAGGAGTCTTAGGCCTGACCTAAACTCATGGATGACATTGATCAAGAGTCCAGGGCTAGAATAGTGACCAGCAAAGAAGATATGCAGTATTAACAGTTGCTGAATGAATGGGAAGCGGGGTGGGGGGCAGGGGGAACGTCTTGGTCTCTCTTTCTTTCACCTATTAAATGAATTTAAGACAGACTATCTTATATCCTTCCCTGAAGGCTCAGATGGTAAAGAATTTGCCTGCGGTGCGGGAGTCCCGTGTTCAGTCCCTGTCTGGCTCAGGAAGATCCCTTGGAGAAGGAAATGGCAACCCACTCCAGTATTCTTGCCTGGAGAATCCTATACACAGAGAAGCCTGGCGGGATACGGTCCATGGCATCAGAGAGTCAGACACGACTAAACAAAACACACTTAACACCCTACATCCAGCCATGACATTCCTTAAAGGGAGGCTGTGAGAAAGAAGGGGGAAAGTGGCCAAAGCCCAGTACAGTAACCCGAAGAAAGCAACTATATAAATAGAAGGTTTTATGAACCTATCTGATCTTTAAAAAGGTCCATTTGGTCTAACTCCAAAATAGCAATACCCACAAAATGTGTTGGCAAATTCAGAAAAGCGATGCTGCTATTGAACATACTGCTGTCAAGTACCCAATCACTAATAAGCCATTTTTTTTAATTCACTGCAAAATGTGCAAAGCAATTATAGTAACATATTAATAACTATTATGCAGGGAACCATTTAATGTGCTGCCCTCACAAAGATTTATTTGCTAGCTTAATGTGTTTACCCAGTGATGATAACTGGCAGTGTAAAACTTTCAGACAATTCCAGGCACAAGTAAAACAATTGCTTTACACTGGTGCCTGCAGAAAAGAGTAACGTGGGTCCTGCCCGTGACACACACTCTCCCATGGCACATGCAGAGGGAGGAGCTGCCGGGCTTCTGGCTGGCCATGGACAGTCCTCTTCTCAGAAGGCAAGTGGAACTAAGAGAAGAGACAGCAAGGGCAAGGAGTATTCCAGCGTCCCTTCACAGGCCACTCACCTGGCCCACATCTGCACTATCTTCCACCTTCCTCCTAAGGGGCTATAACAGGGCTCACAGAGACACAGCACAGCGAAGGGGGTGAGGAGGGGTGAGGATGCTGGTCCAGACACCTAACCTCACTGAGTTTTCTCATCTGTAAAATGGGGACAGTAACCGTACCTCACTCCTAGGATGACTGTGAGGATTCACTGTGATATTGCACATATCATGCTTAGGAAGATTCAGTGGTTAGATTGACCAATGTCATCACGCATAGTGTTCAGGAGCCCTTCCTGGATGCAATCTTCCCTGATCAGGCAGTCCACAGGTCTAGTCCCTCAGAACACTGTTTTGTGACACAGTTTGTACTGCTATTTATGTGTGCTTGTGTGTTGAAATATACAATGCAGAAAACTGATCTTTTTAAGTATACGGTTCAGTAGCTTTAAGTACTTTCTTATGGTTATGCAATTACTACCACCATCCACCTCTATAACTTTTTCTTCTTCCCAAACTGAAACCCCTCCCTCACTAAGCAACTCCCTTCCCCCAGGCTCTGGCAACCACTGTTCTGTCTCTATGAATGTGGTGACTCTAGGTATCTCATATAAGTGGAATTTGTCCTTTTGTGACCAGCTTATTTCACTTAGCATAATGTCCTCAAGGTTCATCTCCACTGTAGCAGGAGTCAGAATTTCCTTCCTTTTTAAGGCTGAATAATATTCCACTGTGTATATACCATATTTTGTGCATCCACTCATCCACTGATGGATACCTGGGTTGCCACTGTGAATAATGCTGTCATGAACATGGGTATTATACTGCTATCCTGATGTATTATGTTGTATCATCACTTGTTTTTTTCTTCCTTTATTTTTGCTGAGCTGGGTCTTCAATGCTACACATTTGGGCATTCTCTGGTTTTGGTGGCTCTTTGTTGTGGGCTCGGGCTTCTTATTGGGTGGCTTCTCTTGTTGCAGATCACAGGCTCTAGGCGTGCAGGCTTCAGTAGGTGCAGCACGCTGGCTCAGTAGTTGTGGCAAACAGGTTTAGTTCCGGCAGCACGTGAAATCTTCCCAGTCCAGAGATCGAACTTGTGTCCTCTGCATTGACAGGTGGATTCTTATCCACTGGACCACCAGGGCAGTCTCATCACTTGTTAACATTGATTTATAAATCTAATGTTGTCATCGAACCTCTTATGAGGGCAATGTGGTTGGCTGGTTACCCTGCATTTCTTGGGGGTTAGGAAGACCCTCAAGGCTTATTCTTTCTTCATAAGATTCCCTGGAATGTCTCACCTTCTTCAGCCTTCACTTACCAGTTCCTACTCATCTTATTGGCTTCAATTCAGCTGTCACCTCTTCTAGGAAACCATCTCATCCCACTCTGTATCATGTCTTGACACATCTTGAAGGGTGCTGTGAAAAGCAGTGCCAACAGTCCAGCACAGTGGCCTGGAGCAGTGGAAGCTGCTCCCTGTGGGCCCCTAACTCCACCCTCGGCCCATTGATTCTCGACCAACTCCACCCACCTTGTGGTCCCTGCGAGGGACCCAAGGGCAACACTTGTCTTGACCATCTTTCTATCCTCAGCATGGAGTCCAGGACCATATACCTATATGTGTGCATGTATGCTTAGTCACTCGGTTGTGTTTGACTCTCTGTGGCCCCACGAACTATAGCCTGCCTGGCTCCTCTGTCCAAGGGATGTTCCAGGCAAGAATACCAGAGCAGGTTACCATTTCCTACTCCAGGGAATCTTCCCAACCCAGGGACTGAACCCATGTCTCTTCCATCTCCTCCACTGGCAGGCAGATTCTTTACCACTAGCGCCACCTGAGAAGCCCCATATACTTACATGGTAAAGGCCAAAGAAATGTTGGCAGGCAGATGAACAGATAGATAGACACAGAGATGGATGATGAGAGAATGAAAACCAAATGTTCATTTTGTAGAATCAGTCTGGGAAAAGGAGGTCACCCTTTAGATACGTAAGTTTTACTTTTCTCTTCTATAAGATGGTAGTTTGGATACTAACATTTAATGAGTGCTTACCCACTATGTGCCAGATAAAACATGCCTACAAAGCCATTTTTTAGATGTTAATCTTATTTTTTAATTTTTAAGTGCATTTTTATTGAAGAGCAGTTGCCATGTAATAGTATATTTTACAGGCATACAATACAGTGATACACAATTTTTAAAGGTTATACTCCATTTATAGTTATTATAAAATATTGGCTATATATGGTTATACAATATATCCTTGTATTGGTAGTTTGTTTTGTAGCTAATAATTTGTACCTCTTAATCTACTATTCCTATTCCTTCCCCCTCTGGTAATCTCTAGTTTGTTCTCTTAATCTGTGAGTGTGTTCTTTTTTGATATATTCACTAATTTGTTGTATTTCTTAGATTCCACATATAGGTGATATTACACAGTATTTGTCTTTCTCTGGCTGACTTACTACACTTAGCATCAATCCAGTTCAGTTCAGTCGCTCAGTCGTGTCCAACTCTTTGCAATGCTCTCCAAATCCATCCATGTTGCTGCAAATGGCAAAATTTTATTCTATTTTATGGCTGAGTTGTATTCCATTGTGTGGAATGAAATTGAAGATCTTAAACATCTTTATCCATTTATCTGCTGATGGACACTGAGGTTGCTTCCTTACCTTGGCTATTGTAAATAATGCTACAATATTTATAGCACTGGTATGCGTGTATCTTTTCAAATTAGTGATTTTGTTTTTTTCAGATATACTAGGAGTGGAAATGCTGAGTCACACAGCAGTTCTATTTCTAGTTTTTTTGAGAAACCTCCATACTTTTTTCCACAGTGACTGCACCAATTTATATTCCCACCAACAGTGTAGGAGGGTTCCTTTTTCTCCACATCCTCCCCAACATCTGTTATTTATGTTCTTTTTGATAATAGCCATTTTGACATATGAGGTGATATCTCATTGTGGTTTTGACTTGCATTTCCCTGATGATTAGTGATGATTAGCATCTTTTCCATTTGCCTGTTGGACATTTGAGTATCCTCTTTGGAAAAACATCTGTTCAGTTCTCTATGAAGCAATTATTACTAACACCATTATATAAGTGAGGAAACTGAGGCAGAGAGCAATGTCCTTCAAGTTCAAGAGCTGATAAACGACAGAGCAAAGGCTTAAGCCAGATGCTCTGGCCCCAGGCTTTAATTACTAAAGTAAAGCAACACTGCATAACCTCTAAGGTTCCTTCTATGCTCTCATTCTATGATTATAAAATGCTAATGATTAAAAAGGATATTCTGAAGTCTCCAGGAGGAAAGGTGATGTACAGTGTTAAAAATAATGGCATTCATTTACACTGACATATTATGTTGACTTTTGCCCAGTGTGAGAATTATAAAGAGGGTTTGGAAAGCCCAGGATCCTACTAAAAAGATACTAATGGGTGCTCTTAAATGGAGTGATGAACACAAACTCCATTTCTTTCCAGAATTATCAGGACCTCATTATTGTCTATGGGGGGGAAAACCACCCTGCTTCCTTGTTACTCTGCAGTGAATGACTGGAAACCAGCCTCTCACATACTGCATTTCTCCTCTCACCTCAAACTGAAGCGATTCCAAGCCTTTAAAGGGAGGGAGTCCTTTATACTTCCGGACCCCACTCCATCCTGGGTGTGATCATATGTCACCATCTCACCAAATAGCAGAGGCAGAGCAGCACCAACAGTATCAACTATCAGATAAAGGGAGAGATTAAATTGGAGGAGCCCGTGTCTGGGGAAGTAGCCTCAAGCTGCCCTCTCAGTTTAGTTCCTGATGGTGCTAACAAGTTTCCTCCCTGATTACCTGGGACATCATTTTACGCATCCAGTGAGCGTTCTCGTCCTCTCTTATTCTGCCAGATGAGAAGTGAACGGAACAACATTAAACTAAGCGAAAACAAGGACTTATCCACTAACAAGAAATTCAAGATCCCCCAAGCTAGCCAGCCCATATAAATCCTAGACCAAGATCCACTTGGATGAAGGAGCTATTCACACGCTGATCCCTGGGAAGATCAGAGTGGATCTCACTCTTCTAAGAACAGGAGGCCCTGACAGTGGGACAGTATCCTGACTCTTCCCAGGAGTAACCCAGGCATCACCTCCCACCCTCTACACACTGCCAACATCCCCCTCCTCTCTCACCTTGCCGTATCCTCATTGAGGTTTTCATCACACAGCAGTGGAAAGGAGATTTTTTTTATTCCAAAGGCCAGACATTTTTGGATAATTCATGTAGTGGAGAAAACAATCACTGTCTGCGCAGTAAAATTAATAAGATTTGATTACTGTGCCCTCAGGGTTCAGAGTCAAGGAGAGCCACGTGGGCAAAACAACTGCGTAAATAAATCCTATTAGAAACTGATGGAGAGGCAGGAGCATGAGGTTCTCTGGGTGACCCTGGGCAAACCTCCTGAACCTTGCCATCATCCTGTCACACTCATCCTGACCAACAAAGATGGGTATTACGGAGATTCGCTAATAACCATGAGTACTCTATTTAAAAAAGTAAATTAGCACAAACTGCCCCCACAAAAATGCCCACAACCAGCAACTTCCTCCCTCAAGTGGATGCCTCTCACAGGAAGCCGAGAGCTGATTAGGCACGTTAAAACAGTGCCTTTGTATTACATTTACCACCCTGGCTGCAAAAAAAAAAAAAAAAATGCTCGTGAAGCCATCATTAGCAGCCTCACAGCTGTCAACCCTTCCTGCACTCCCAGCCCTTGAGACAGTTAGCCATCCTTCTGTGCTGAATGCCCTTTTAATTGCACACCCCACTTTATCAGCTGCCTTGACCTCCAATAAAAAGCTTCGGCCTAACAATGTCTAAAACCCTGAGACAGGATGTCTACCGTGTCATCAACGTGTAGGCTTCCTGGAGGGCTCCCGCCAAGTGTGTACATGCACACACAGGCACATGCACCGCCTGTTAGAAAGACTTCTTCCTAGAAACTTCACAACTAATTACATGTGCGAACTTAGGAAGAAAGAGCAAGAGGAAAAATAAAGGATAAGGTATCTGAGAACAGAATCAAGGGAGACACACGTAGGGTTTGCTGCACTGCAGGATACACGTGAGTGCCCCCCAAGGGGCTTCCCTGGTGGCTCATTGGTAAAGAATCAGCCTGCCAAAATGCAGGAGACCCAGGTTCGATCCCTGGGTTGGGAAAATCCCCTAGAGGAAGGCATGGCAACCCACTCCAGTATTCTTGCCTGGAGAATCCCATGGACAGAGGAGCCCGTGGGCTACAGTCCATAGGGTTGCAAAGAGTCAGACACAACTAAGCAACTACACAGCAACAACAACTGGGCACCAGGGAACTGAGCTGGAGAACTAGGGCAACAAGGGGTATGCCTGCTGCTCCCCTGTCCTGCACCTGCTCCTGCTGTGTCTGCCCCCAAGTCCTAACGTGCTTTGGTCTGGGAAAGACCAAATGAAGGCCTGCTTTTAATATCTGTCCTCCCTAAGCTGTGTTTAGACTATAACAAAAATATAAATTATTGTAGTTGAAAGAAGAATTAGGAAAACATTTCCCAGGAAGTGGACAGTTTAAACAGGCAACCTAGGCTAGTGCTAAAGATGAAAAATGAAATTGTTAATAACTAAGTGGGCCTTGTTCACTCAGCATCTGCTACCTGCCATCTCCTTTGCAGACCACAGCATCCAAACAACAGGATTATGAGACCCAAGTCATGGGCGTGGGCTGTGTAAATACTGGTCTAAGTAATTATGACCTTGTCTAGAGATTTGAAGGAGCAGAAAAGAGAAGAATAAAGCAAAGGGGGAAAAAGATTTTCAAAAACATTAAGATGTAGTTTTTTTAAGAATAATGAATGAAATGATTGGAATTCTGGTGCTATCTAGTGAGATTCCTCACAAATCATTCCTAAAACCTAGTAAGTACGGCAGATTTCCTAATGGAAGACTAACTATAAGCAATCCTTATATCTAAGGCAATCCTTTTTCTCAAAATTCCTTATCAAATTGCTCTCATAAAATCAAATGTCCTTTTGTTTGCCAAGTTGATTTCCACTCACAAATACAGAAGACAGTAAATAGCTTCATTAAGAAACAGCTATATGGCTTCCTGTTTAAGATGGTGGAATAGAAGGAGTGCACTCATCTCCTCTTGAGAGAGCACCAAATTGCAACTAGCTGTTGAAAACCATTGACAGGAGGACACTGGAACCCACCAAGAAAAGATACCCCGTGTCCAAAGACAAAGAAAAGCCTCAGCAAGACAGTAGGAGGGGTGCAATCATGATAAAATCAAATCCCATACCCACCGGGTGGGTGACCCACAGACTGGAAAACAATAATACCAAAGACGTTCTCGTGCTGTTGTGAAGGTTCTGAACCCCATGTCAGGCTTCCCAGCCTGGGGATCTGACAAAGGGACTGAGAATTCCCAGGGAATCTGGCCTTGAGGGCCAGCAGGATTTGATTATAGGCTTTCTAGAAGGCTGAGGGAAACAGAGACTCCAGTCTGGGAGGGCACAAACAAAACTTTGCACACACCAAGACCCAGAGGAGAGGAGCACTGACCCCACAGGAGACTGAACCAAAACTACCTGCTTGTGTTGGAGGGCCTCCTGTGGAGGCGTGGGTCAGCAGGGGCTCACCAGGGACAGGGGCACTGGAAGGTCCCCCTTGGCATAAACCCTCTTGAGTTAACCATTAGAACTCACCATTAACCCTACTATAGACCCCAGGGCTGGGTCATCTCAGGCCAAACAACTACCAGGGAGGGAGTACAACCCCACCCATCAGCAGCAAACTGCATTAAAGCTTTACTGAGTAAGGCTCTGCCCATCAAAGCAAGACCCGGTTTTTGCCATCGCCAGTCCCTCCCATCAAGCAGCTTACACAAGCCTCTTAGCCTCATCCATCAGAGGGCAGGTAGAAGAGGCAAGAAGCACCACAGCCTCACAGTGGCTAAAACAAAAACCATATTACAGAAGGTTAATCATGATGAAAAAGCAGAAAGTTATCTCCCAGATGAAGGGACAAGATAAAATCCCAGGAAAACAATTAAATGAAGTGGAGATAGGCAACCTTCCAGAAAAAGAATTCAGAATAATGATAGTGAAGATGATCCAGGATCTCGGGAAAAGAATGGAGGCAAAGATTGAGAATATGCAAGAAATGTTTACCAAAGACCTACAAGAATTAAAAAACAAACAGAGACAAATAATACACTAGAAGGAATCCATAGCAGAATAACTCAGGCAGGAACACAGATAAATGACCTGGAGGACAGAATGGTGGAAATCACTGCCACAGAACAGAATATAGAAAAAAGAATGAAAACAAATGAAGACTAAGAGACCTCTGGGATAACATTAAACACACCAACACTCTCATTATAAGGGTCCCAAAAGGAAAAGAGAGAGAGAATGGCCCTGAGAAAATATTTGAAGAGATAATAGCTGAAAACTTCCCTAATGTGGGAAAGGAAATAGTCAACCAAGTCCAGAAAGCACAGAGAGTCCCAAGAAGTATAAGCCCAAGGAGGAACACACTGAGACACATAGTAATCAAACTGACAAAAATTAAAGACGGGTAAAATAGTAAAAGCAACAAGGGAAAAATGACAAATAACATACAAGCGAATGTCCATCAGGCTATCAGTTGATTTCTCAACAGAAACTCTACAAGCCAGAAGGGAATGGCATGATATATTCAAAGTGACGAAAGGGAAGAAACTACAACCAAGGATACTTTACCCAGCATGACTCTCCTTCAGATTTGCTGGAGAAATCAAAAGCTTTCCATACAAGCAAAAGTTAAGAGAATTCAGCACCACCAAACCAGTTTTACAAAAAATGCTAAAGGAACTTCTCTAGGCAGGAAACACAAGAGAGGGGAAAGACCTACAGAAAATAAACCCAAAACAATTCAGAAAATGGTAGTAGGGTCATACATATCAATAATTATCTTAAATGCAAATGGATTAAATGCACCAACCAAAAGACACAGACTGACTGGGTGCATGAAAACCTGTGCGTGTCTGCACTTCTACTTGCCACATGACTCTGCTTGATCCCCTGCTCTCCCACAAATTGCATGTATTTTATATTGTTAAGTTAATCTCCTTCCCATTGTGGCTTGCAAGTATAATTACCTTTAATTTTTTGTTTGGCTATTGATTGTGAAAATTGATAAACATCTTTTACCATTGTGATTATGTAACTATTACTTACTTAATACCACTGTATCATGATTGATCAACAGAAAAATAATAGAATTCTATATCACCAAAACTAGAATCTAACAGGAAAACCTGTAATCACTTTTTAAAATTCAGATGCATATCAGAATTATCTTGAAATTTTTTGAAAAATACAAATGCTCAGGTATTGTTTTTTTTCTCCAGAGCTGCAGATATGTTTCTAATGACCAGTTATGTTTAAAAACAACTGGACTATATGATCTTTTACTTTTTTCTAGTTTGCTTCACTTTTCCTGTCACATTCAGTGCTCCCATTTATGTTCTCCAATTTCTCCATCTCTTCCTTTTTTTTTTTTTAAGGTTTTTTCTCAAGATTTTATCAAGCATAGTAGAAAAGCTTTTGTATACATATGTATATATGTATAACTTGGACTGTGAAGAAAGCTGAGCGCCAAAGAATTGATGCTTTTGAACTGTGGTGTTGGAGAAGACTCTTGAGAGTCCCTTGGACTGCAAGGAGAGCCAACCAGTCCATTCTAAAGGAGATCAGTCCTGGGTGTTCATTGGAGGGACTGATGCTAAAGCTGAAACTCCAGTACTTTGGCCACCTCATGGGAAGAGTTGACTCATTGGAAAAGACTCTGAAGCTGGGAGGGATTGGGGGCAGGAGGAGAAGGGGACGACAGAGGATGAGATGGCTGGATGGCATCACCGACTCGATGGACATGGGTTTGGGTGAACTCCGCGAGTTGGTGATGGACAGGGAGGCCTGGCGTGCTGCAATTCATGGGGTCGCAAAGAGTCAGACACGACTGAGCGACTGAACTGAACTGATAATATATATATTTTAGAAAACATGAATTTTTGCCTAACTAAAAAATATTATGACATTTTGATTCCACTTGTTTGACTTAGCATGAATAGAATGCTAGATTTCTAATTAAGAAATAGATAGGCAACAAGCAACAGAGGTTTACTGTATAGCACTGGGAACCATAGTCAATATCTTATAATAATCTATGATGAAAATAATTCCAAAAATAATATATGTATATATAATATACATTATATATATATTATATAACTGAATCACCTTCCTGTGCACCTGAAACATTGTATGTCAACTATACTTCAATAAAATATATATATTAAAAAAAAGAAACAGCTATATGACACAGGAAACACAAATCTGGTGCTCTGTAACAACTGACATGGGTGAGATGGGGTAGGAGATGGAAGGGAGGTTCAAGAAGGAGAAAACATATGTATACCTATGTCTGATTCATGTTGATGTACAGCAGAAACCAACACAATATTGTGAAGTAATTATCCTCCAGTTAAAAATGAAAAATTTTAAAAGAAATTTAAAAATTATATGCAAATAAATTTAGGGGGAAAAAAGAAATAGGAAGAATCCTGTCAGTCAATTTATTAATACAATCAAAATTCCAAAGGCAGAAATATCAGCCACGGTGATGCCAACAAGTATCTTCCTCTGAATGGGAAAAAGGGAGACACACCTTGGCTGACTAAGGGTGGGATTCCCACAGATGTGCCAACCCATGGAACAGCTTCAGGCTCCAGATTCAGCCAGTAATCCATCTAGGACTTTGTCAAGCACATCCCTCTAGAATCTGGGGACAAAGATTAGGCTCCATGAAGTCTTGGGGTTTCCCTCCAGCTTCAGAGACTCACAGGCCTGGAAGCAGTTGCTGCTGCTGCTAAGTCGCTTCAGCTGTGTCCGACTCTGTGCGACCCCATAGACGGCAGCCCACCAGGCTCCCCCGTCCCTGGGATTCTCCAGGCAAGAACACTGGAGTGGGTTGCCATTTCCTTCTCCAATGTGTGAAAGTGAAAAGTGAAGTCGTGTCCGACTCTTTGCAACCCCATGGACTGCAGCCCACCAGGCTCCTCCGTCCATGGGATTTTCCAGGCAGTTAGAGACCACTAATTCCACCCCTTTGGTTTACAAAAGAGGAATAAAGCACAGCTTGCTGGGTGACTCGCCCAAGGCCACAGTGCTTATTACCGTTAGAGGCCCAATTGCACCTCAACATCTGGGACTGTAGGCAGCCTCCAATGCCTACAGCTGCTCACCCTTTTATTTCTGTTTCTCTCACCCACTCTCTTGTCCTTCCTCCTTCTCCTTCTATCTAATTCCTCTCCCTTCTACCCTTCCCTCAGTTCCCATCACCACACTGCCTGGCTGGGCAGAAACAAGGGATGTTCACAGCTGTGGGTCCACAGGGAAGACATTTAAGGCCACCTCTTCAGCTGCTGTGCTCAGGACTGAGACATCCTTCTATGAAAAGACACACACCTGAACCAAGCAGGTGATTATTTTTCATTAAATAATGGCAGTTACTAGTCATTTGCCTGAATTCAACTACGTATTTTCTGTAGAGGCTTCCCCGGTGGCTCAGATGATAAAGAATCTGCCTGCAATGCAGGAGACCTGGGTTCGATCCCTGGGTTGGGAAGATCTCCTGGAGAAGGGAATGGCTACCCATTCCAGTATTCTTGCCTGGAGAATTTCATGGATGGAAGAGCCTGACCGGCTACAGTCCATGGGGTCACACAGAGTTGGACACAACTGAGCAATGTATAACTCTTTGGTTAGATAGCTCAGTAGCTTTTGGTTGTTATTGCTGTTGGTGGTGGTGGTTTCTTATCAGTTAATTAGTAAGTCTCCTCCTTCTGCATGAAACCACCAGGTAGATGGAGGAGGGAGTAGAGAAATAGTGATTACAGCTTTAAAGAAAGCAACCGCTATAACTAAGATGATCGCGTTTCATGGGAAAGTGTAGCTGCTCATCACCGCTAATTAAAAGATGGAATAACTTCACAGGAAAACCTCAAGCCCTATAAATTCCTATGTTATCTTTGAAGAAATCCTGAGTTAGCAACTACAAATCCCAGACAGCACTCAGATTAGATAAAGAATTATTCAACGTTTACATTTTTCACCCCTGTGGTGGCAAAGTAGATTTTAAATGGTTATCTGCAATTCATGCTTTAAAAATAAAGATATTTTGTGTAAGGACTAAGAAAGCTTTTAAAAACATGCTGTGTGGAGAACTGAAACTTTTAACAAGAATTTTTTGCAGTCAACGACAACAATGAGCTTAAACTCCATTAAGTAGAAAAGATGTACCTAAGTAGTCGTTCGTCTGTAAGGCAGTCTATAATACTTAAAACACATTTAGATATAGTTCTGCTTATCAAAAGAACTTATTCTACCCCTGAGCCTTCTGAAATGTTCACCTATAGAGCAGCATAAGAACATCGATTCTCTCTACAGAGTTTACAACAACGTTCTCTACCCAGGGCAGCTACAGCGCTGAGAGCTGAGATTATGGGCAGGAAATCCTACTTGGCGGGGGAGGGTGTCTTTATTTCCAGACTTCTCCACAGGGTCTGGGCGGAATCCATGCGATAGGATCAGCAAAGTATAACTGCAAAGAAAACTGTCTGAGAAAGATAAAACTGGATTGGGAGGCAGATAAACCCAAATTCCGGGTGCCGCTCAGATTTGCACATCGCATGCGCAGTCACTGGGGGAAGTCTGGTCTCCCTCACTCAGCCAGGGCGGAAATGCCAAGTTCGGTGTCTGCGGTGCTCCCTACGGGGGCCTCGAGAGGGGCAGCGCTTAAAGGGGAGGATTTCCACCTGTGACAAAGAATCTCAATCCATATTCATGGCATCTCAACTAAAAGAAGAAGCGATTTTCTTCAAACAAGCTCTGGTTCTGTGGAGACACCCTATAAATGAATAAGTAAGTATGAGATGCTTGATTCACTTGCAGTTGAAGAAATACAAAGGAGATGAGCTGAATAGTTCCATCTTCTCTGACAACTGCTTTCCCATTTTGGTGTCAGATCACTGGCAAAGGGAAAAAGAAAGAGAGAAGAAGAAAGGAAGGGAAGAGAAAGAGGAAAGGAAGTAATTTTCATAAAATTCAACTTCCTGTGGGGAGTCCTTGGAGTAAAACAGAAAGTGATGATTGGATATCATCTCACAATGTCACTGTCTCCTCACAACAACCCTGATGGGGCCCCAACATTGCCCTCACTGTAAAGATGAGAATAAACAGGTTTGGAAATGCTAAGTGACTTGCCCTAGGTCACACACTCAGTGACAGCAGCCTAGTTTTGCACCCACGTTTGTTGACCCCAGCGCTTCATTTTTTTTAAGGTCGTAAGAGCCTCAGAAAATGCATCTCTTTTAACCTCTCAGTGTCCTCAACAACTCTGAGCTGCCTCAGACGTCCTCATCACTCCTGGATACACAATGACAATTGCCTGCTTTTCTCCAGAGTGCCAGAAACTTCTAACAAAAATCCCCAACCTCCTCCTGATTCCTGATTCGGTGGAAACCTCAGCCCTTACCTCCTCAATCTCTCCAAGGCATCTGACCTTTCATCACTCTACCTTCTGAAGCTCAGCCCTCCCTCAGTTTCCTTGCCACCACCTTCTCCTATTTTCTTCCCTCTTTTCTGTCCTCTCCTTGATTTGTCTCCCTGCCTCCTCAAGCTGCCTGTCCCTTCAACAGCAATGGATCCCACAACTCTATGCTTCACCGTCTGTCACCATACACATCCTCCTTGAAGAGTTCACCCCATCTGTGGACTCCACCGCCATCCTCACCCTGACACTTCCCAGATCCATAGTTCTAGCCCTGAGTCCACTCTAGAGCCCCGCTGGACCCCACTGGAACATTCCACCTTAAGCTCTAGAGAGCCCAAACCAATCTTAGTATCCACACCCATCCCTGAAAATCAGACCTACAATGACAAAACCCACTCTTTGCCTGTATTCCCCATCTCAATTAAAAGTGCCACCACCCACACACTTGCCCTGCCAGAAATCTGAAAGAACTCCTCAACTCCCTCCTCTCCTCTCCTCCCCACCCATTTCTCAGCTGCCATTGCCATGGGTTTTCTATGGACAAGATCTTGTCCGCTCTGGGTCCAGGCTTCCTCCTCATTCCCACTGCTCAGTTAAGTGTGCACCAGCTTTCACTCAGGCCACAGGGAGGGGCCTCTCCACTGAACTCCATGCACCACCTTTCCAATCCAGCTTCTCTCTCCCTATCAGAGCAATCTTTCTTAAATGAGTATCTGATCATTTCACTCCCTTCCTGAAAGCCCTTCAATGGCTGCCTATAGAATAACATTCAGATTCTTTGGCCACAAGGCCTTCATTCTCTCCCTGCCACCTTCCCAGCCTGTCACTCACCCCATGCACACACTGCGCAATGTCAGAAATGCACCACTGTGATTCCCCCAGGATACTGAGTGTGCCTTATGCTCACCATTCCCCTTTCCTGGAATGCTGATGCTTCACCACAATGCTCCTACTCACTCTGTCAAAGCCAGCTTAAGCCTCACCTCTCTGTTCACCCCCTCCAGCAGCCTCCATAGCCCATGGTCCAGCATTTAATATGCTGCACCCTCTTTGGTTTTTTGTCTATCTCTAATACTAGGCTGGGAGTTACTCTAGGGCAGGAAATTTTAGTCTTTTTCATATCTTGGTTATAAGGTGGCATACTACTATAGCTGGTACATGAGTGGGAATCAAAAGTGCTTATGGAATATGAATATGACAGGAAAAAACCATAAATAAAATATCAGCAAACTGAACCCAGCAGCATATTCAAAAAATATGTTGTGACCAAGTGGGGTTTATTATGAGAATGCAAGGATGGTTCATTATCAGGAAAGCAATGATAATATTTCACAATATTAATAGATCTAGGGAGAAAAATCATATGATCATCTCCATAGATACTGAAGAGACATCTGACAAAATATAACACCTATTTCTGACTAAAAATACTAAATAAAATAGGAACTGATGGATACTTCCTTAACTGTTAAAAATATATAGAGAGACCTCAGTCCAAAGGTCAACATCTTACTTAGTAGAAAAAGCTATACATATGCCAAGCATACATTACCATTTAACACTGTAGATGGGGAAACAATGGAAACAGTGTCAGACTTTATTTTGGGGGGCTCCAAAATCACTGCAGATGGTGACTGCAGCCATGAAATTAAAAGACGCTTACTCCTTGGAAGAAAAGTTATGACCAACCTAGATAGCATATTCAAAAGCAGAGACATTACTTTGTCAACAAAGGTCCATCTAGTCAAGGCTATGGTTTTTCCAGTGGTCATGTATGGATGTGAGAGTTGGACTGTGAAGAAAGCTGAGCACCGACGAATTGATGCTTTTGAACTGTGGTGTTGGAGAAGACTCTTGAGAGTCCCTTGGACTGCAAGGAGATCCAACCAGTCCATTCTGAAGATCAGCCCTGGGATTTCTTTGGAGGGAATGATGCTGAAGCTGAAACTCCAGTACTTTGGCCACCTCATGGGAAGAGTTGACTCACTGGAAAAGACTCTGATGCTGGGAGGGATTGGGGGCAGGAGGAGAGGGGACGACAGAGGATGAGATGGCTGGATGGCATCACGGACTCGATGGACGTGAGTCTGAGTGAACTCCGGGAGTTGGTGATGGACAGGGAGGCCTGGCGTGCTGTGATTCATGGGGTCGCAAAGAGTCGGACACAACTGAGTGACTGAACTGAACTGAACTGGAAGCATAAATCAATATAACAAACAAGAGAACTACTAGAAGAATAAAAATAGCAAAGGAGAAGAGTTATGATATCTGTATTCTTGAAAGAAAATCCAAGAATACTAATTTAGAAACTAATGAACAGAGTAATAGAATCTAACAACAGGATATACAGTTAATATACTGTCCTTCTTATATATTAACATCAATTAGAAGAGATAACGGAAGTGAAAAGCTCATTTATAAAAGCAACAAAAGGTATTTTTTAATACCTAAAAATAAACAAAAAACGGGCAAAGCCTCTATGAGAAAAACCTTTAAAATTACTGAAAAGTAGATGTGTTCAAACAGAAAGACATTCCATGTTCTCAGGAAGGAGTCAACATCAAAAAGATGCCAAAAATGCCCCAGGGTTAATATATAAACTTAACTTGGTCCTGATTTTTAAAAATTTTGTGGACTTAGGCAAGTTGATTCTAAAGTTCATATGGGAAAATAGTCAGGAAGAATAACCAGAAAGCTACTAGGAAGGAAAGGCATTATTTGGGAGAGAGAAAGCCAGTGTTACCAAATACTAAAACATGGTACACAGCATCTATAATTAAATAGTGTGGAATTAGTACATGAGAAGACAGATAAATGGGACAAAACAGAAGGGGCAGAAGTAGACCCAACTATTGAAAATCTGGTTTATGAACACAGATATTTCAAATAAAATGAGGGAAAGACATATATTTTATTTTATTTTAATAAGCAGTTTGGAGACAACTGGATAGACATTTAGAAAAGGGCAAAATTGATCTATACCTCTCAATATACACCAAAATAATCTCTCAATGGATCAGAGATATAAAAAGGAAACCCTATGAATATTCAAAGAAAATATAGGTGAATTCCTTGATAACCTGGAAAAGGTAGACAGACAACCTTTCTAACCATTATTCAAAATCCAGCTTTCTTAGATGGGTCCTAGAACATCCCAAAGGCAATAGTAAGCGGGAGGATGATTTATTATTTTGATAAATATTTCAAAAGCAATTTAGGAATAGAGACGTATTCTCTGTCCTTTTGTACCTACACAAATACAGTATTATTTCTGATTGGTACATGTGAGCCTGAAAGATCAATGGGAGCCCATTCTAAACAGTGCTTCTCTGCCACAATAAGACCACACAGAAGATATTTTTTAATAAAGGAAAGATTCTTATGATTAGCCTGTGACTCAAGACAGTGATAAAAAGGAAATTAGCTTTGTATTCCTGAAAACAGACTGGGAACCCTCACAGACAGCTCTCTACCGGGACAAAGCAGAGTAGAGTCTGGCAATCCTGCTGTCTCAGCACTTGAAGGTCCAGCTGAAGAATTCGAGCTCTCTGGTGGTCCCCAAGGGCCCCTCAGGCAGGGCTTTTGAGAAGGGCTGGCAAGAGTCTCAGCCACGTGAATGTAAGTAAAAGGAAGTTCCTTTGACCCTCTCCAGTACATTGAAGAAAATTACTCAGCTCAGGATCCTGACAACCTCACATATTTTCCCCCACCCTGAAAGTGACGTCACCAGGAAAAATAATCCCAACCTTCTCCCTCAAGCAAGGGTCTCCCACTCAGGCAGTTGTATCAACAGTGTATTAATATTAATGAATTGTTTAGTAATATTAATATCCCCTCAATGGCTTTGGAGGGGAAACATTCTTGGATTTCACTGGTCCCTGTATCTTTACTCATGCTTCCTTTTGTGACCTAGACCACATCAATCACCTGGAATTCCAGGGTAAAGAAAAGAAATCAGATTCATCTTCATTTTGCTATGAGATTTTATGTATGTATATGTTTATGTATATTAGTACAGTGCCTAGCATATACTAGATGATAATTGCCAGCCATTTTTAGTCATCATTATTACTAAATGATAATATTAGTCATCATTATTACCATCACCATTGTTATCAGCTGATGAATGGTTCAGTTTGATCTGTGATATAATGCCAAAAAGCAACTAATGTTGCCTATTTTATTGACTTAATCCTGCCAAATGCTGACAAATTACCAGCCTCAGCCGTTTAAAAAATCACATTTCTAATGCAATAATCCTATCTGCAGTGAGTGTGGAAGAGATTACTACAGGCCAGGGATTTTTACAAAGTGAATTAAATCACTATAAAAACTGACCATGCTGGTTCACAATTAAAAGTCTGGTAGAATAAAATGCCATTATTCCATAGCTTACTAATAAGCCTTAAAGAAGATATTACTGCTCACACATCTCTACTGGGAATGTTTTTATAATCCCTAAAATGTTTCAGAAAGGCTTTAATGACAAATGCTACAGGACTTTTTCACTACTCATATTATCTATTAGCTGATCCCTTATCTAAAACATTTCCAAAATGGAAGTTTCAAATGAAGCATAACCATGTGTTCTTAGAAGATTTCAGATAGAATTTTCTCATAACTAGTAAGTAGTTAAAATTCAACATCTATTTATAAACAGTCTTACATTGGCTTCTAGAGGATCTTTTAAATGGAGTTATTTTTTCATACCCCTGTTTTGGAACTGAAAAACTACAGAAAAAAAATACATGTTATGTGTGTATATACATATATATATATATATATATATATATTCCCAAGTCTAGACTTACTTTCGGCCTGGCTATTTAGAGCCTTGTTTGGTGTTCTTAAAACCGCTGACGCATTCCTTTCTTTAATCTCTGTGATTCCTGGCCACTCTTCTCAGTATGTCTGGCTAATCCTCCTGATATTTCTGAGACATAAATGAACCCAGAATATATGACCAGGGAAAATTCAGCTAGGAATGTAGTTCTGCACTGTTTTTTACATAAAAGATTTTCTTGTATTGATATGGAAATGAGCAGATGTCTGATAACCTTCTGCCAACCTGGAATTTTTTGCTTACTCCAGGGAGTTCTTAGGGGCTGATGTTTCATAGGGTTTGCACTGTCCATTCAAAAATTCTGTCACAGACCTCAAAAGGATCTAGGAATGCCCCCAACTGGGAGATTTATTCTTTGGTACCTATTTCTGGCTTGGTACCTCAACTGTGAATAGAACAGGAAAGATGCTCTTGCCAGTGGATATGAAATGATTTTACATTTATACATGGGGATGCTACAATGGGTAAAAGGACTGATTTCACTTAAAATCCCAAGACTTTAAAAAAACAAATTTTATCTGACCACTTTTACTTACCTGCCCTAGAAAGAAACAAAAAAAAACCCAGTAAGTTACTCCTTTTAAAAAAAAAAAATGACTGAAGTGATACTGCTGCTGCTGCTAAGTCACTTCAGTTGAGTCCGACTCTGCACGACCCCATAGACGGCAGCCCACCAGGCTCCCCCGTCCCTGGGATTCTCCAGGCAAGAACACTGGAGTGGGTTGCCATTTCCTTCTCCAATGCATGAAAGTGAAAAGTGAAAGTGAAGTCGCTCAGTCGTGTCTGACTCTTAGCGACCCCATGGACTGCAGCCTACCAGTCCATGGGATTTTCCAGGAAAGAGTACTGGAGTGGGGTGCCATTGCCTTCTCCATGAAGTGATACAAGTCAATCCAAATGATTTACAGTCTGTACCAGGCAAAAAACTTAACTCACTCAGGTGTTGCTATTTGAAAGGCTGATGCAATACATCGAGAGGACTTGGTAACCCACTCCAGTATTCTTGCCTGGAGAATCCCATGGACTGTAGCTCTTCTGTCCATGGGGCTCCAAAGAGTTGGACACGGCTGAGTGACTAAGCACAGCACCTGCAGAGCATCATTAAGAGATGTCCTTTTCATTATAGGGGACTGGAATGCAAAAGTAGGAAGTCAAGAAACACCTGGAGTAACAGGCAAATTTGGCCTTGGAATATGGAATGAAGCAGGGCAAAGGCTAATAGAGTTTGCCAAGAGAACGCACTGGTCATAGCAAACACCCTCTTCCAACAACACAAGAGAAGACTCTATACATGGACATCACCAGATGATCAACACCAAAATCAGATTGATTATATTCTTTGCAGCCAAAGATGGAGAAGCTCTGTACAGTCAGCAAAAATAAGACCGGGACCTGACTGTGGCTCAGATCATGAACTCCTTATTGCCAAATTCAGATTTAAATTGAAGAAAGTAGGGAAAACCACTAGACCATTCAGGTATGACTGAAATCAAATCCCTTATGATTATACAGTGGAAGTGAGAAATAGATTTAAGGGCCTAGATCTGATAGATAGAGAGCCTGATGAACTATGGACTGAGGTTCGTGACATTGTACAGGAGACAGGGATCAAGACCATCCCCATGGAAAAGCAATGCAACAAAGCAAAATGGCTGTCTGGGGAGGCCTTACAAATAGCTGTGAAAAGAAGGGAAGCGAAAAGCAAAGGAGAAAAGGAAAGATATAAGCATCTGAATGCAGAGTTCCAAAGAATAGCAAGGAGAGATAAGAAAGCCTTCTTCAGGGATCAATGCAAAAAAAAAGAGGCAAACAACAGAATGGGAAAGACTAGAGATCTCTTCAAGAAAATTAGAGATACCAAGGGAACATTTCATCCAAAGATGGGCTCGATAAAGGACAGAAATGGTAGGGACCTAACAGAAGCAGAAGCTATTAAGAAGAGGTGGCAAGAAGACACAGAAGAACTGTACAAAAAAGATCTTCCTGACCCAGATAATCCCAATGGTGTGATCACTCACCTAGAGCCAGACATCCTGGAATGTGAAGTCAGGTGGGCCTTAGAAAGCATCACTACGAACAAAGCTAGTGGAGGTGATGGAATTCCAGTTGAGCTATTTCAAATCCTCAAAGATGATGCTGTGAAAGTGCTGCACTCAATATGCCAGCAAATTTGGAAAACTCAGCAGTGGCCACAGGACTGGAAAAGGTCAGTTTTCATTCCAATCCCAAAGAAAGGCAATGCCAAAGAATGATCAAACTACTGCACAATTGCACTCATCTCACACGCTAGTAAAGTCATGCTTAAAATTCTCCAAGCCAGGCTTCAGCAATAGGTGAACCGTGAACTTTCAGATGTTCAAGCTGGTTTTAGAAAAGGCAGAGGAACCAAAGATCAAATTGCCAACATCTGCTGGATCATCGAAATAGCAAGAGAGTTCCAGAAAAACATCTATTTCTGCTTTATTGATTATGCCAAAGCCTTTGACTGTGTGGATCACAATAAACTGTGGAAAATTCTGAAAGAGATGGGAATACCAGACCACCTGACGTGCCTCTTGAGAAACCTATATGCAGGTCAGGAAGCAACAGTTAGAACTGGACATGGAGCAACAGACTGGTTCCAAATAGGAAAAGGAGTATGTCAAGGCTGTATATTGTCACCCTGCTTATTTAACTTCTATGCAGAGTACATCATGAGAAATCCTGGGCTAGAAGAAGCACAAGCTGGAATCAAGATTGCTAGGAGAAATATCAATAACCTCAGATATGCAGATGACACCACCCTATGGCAGAAAGTGAAGAGGAACTAAACAGTCTCTTGATGAAAGTGAAAGAGAGTGAAAAAGTTGGCCTAAAGCTCAACATTTAGAAAATGAAGACCATGGCATCTGGTCCCATCACTTCATGGGAAATAGATGGGGAAACAGTGGAAACAGTGTCAGACTTTATTTTGGGGGGCTCCAAAATCACTGCAGATGGTGATTGCAGCCATGAAATTAAAAGACGCTTACTCCTTAGAAGGAAAGTTATGACCAACCTAGATAGCATATTCAAAAGCAAAGACATTACTTTGCCAACAAAGGTCCATCTAGTCAAGGCTATGGTTTTTCCAGTGGTCATGTAGGGATATGAGAGCTGGACTGTGAAGAAAGCTGAGCACCGACGAATTGATGCTTTTGAACTGTGGGGTTGGAGAAGACTCTTGAGAGTCCCTTGGACTGCAAGGAGATCCAACCAGTCCATTCTGAAGATCAGCCCTGGGATTTCTTTGGAAAGCTGAAGCTCCAGTACTTTGGCCACCTCATGGGAAGAGTTGACTCATTGGAAAAGACTCTGATGCTGGGAGGGATTGGGGGCAGGAGGAGAAGGGGACGACAGAGGATGAGATGGCTGGATGGCATCACCAACTCGATGGACGTGAGTTTGAGTGAACTCCGGGAGTTGGTGAAGGACAGGGAGGCCTGGCGTGCTGCGATTCATGGGGTCGCAAAGAGTCGGACACGACTGAGCCACTGAACTGAACTGAAGCTCAAGGTTGCCCCTTCTACGTTCCCAGGTCTGTTCATTCCTAAATCCACTCTTTTGTCTCTTTGCAGAAACCACAAACTCAGTTCATGGAAAACCAAATTCACTAGCTTCTTTCTTCTGAAAAGAAGAAAACGTCAAGAGTTTATTGAGGGAGGACCCTTTCATAACTCCCTTCAGGGTACGCTGCTTGATTGTTTGTGTTCTGTATTCTAATTTGTATTGCAAGTCCTTGAGGTCATGAATTTGATTTCCAGCTTCTTCAATGCCCTCCAAGTCCAGGATATACTCTTAGGTCATTCTTGTTAATATTTTAATACTGTTTAAAGCACCCCACTCCAGTCCTCTTTCCTGGAAAATCCCATGGACGGAGAAGCCTGGTAGGCTGCAGTCCATGGGGTCGCTAAGAGTCAGACACGACTGAGCTACTTCACTTTCACTTTTCACTTTCATGCATTGGAGAAGGAAATGGCAACCCACTCCAGTGTTCTTGCCTAGAGAATCCCAGGGACGGGGGAGCCTGGTGGGCTGCCATCTATGGGGTCGCGCAGAGTCGGACACAACTGAAGCGACTTAGCAGTAGCAGCAGCAGAGCTTCTAAAGAAAGAAGGAAGTCCAAATGCTGCTTCCAGACTTCCTGCTACTCTGTAAAAGCAAGACTCAGTGCCATACAAGAAAGACCACAGGCTTCATATTCCATCAAATCTCAGTGCAGCGATGACTAAGCTGAGAAAGGTTGGGAAAGTTACTCAACTCCTTTGGAAATCAATTGGCTCATTTACAGCATCCAGATGATATTACTTGTGCCTACAGTTATTCCAGTGAGACACTGTTTGTAAAGAGTATGCCACACAGCAGGTGCTCAGTGAATTCTATTGTATTGCCTGCATGCTCAGTGTTTTGTGGACTCTTTGGGCTGTAACCTGCCAGGCTCCTCTATCTGCAGGATTTTTCTTCTGAGTTCCTTTCAAATCTGTCTCTCCTCCCATTTCCTGCCTCAGTTAACACTACCCACCCCACCCCCAGTTACCTAAGCTAGAAACCTCCAAGTCCTGTTGTCTTCTGCCAAGAAGCCTCATTCTCCAGTGGTCACATGACTAGTACTGAGTGTGCTCAGAACAGGGTGTCCACACTTCAGGCCACCAGAGCCACCAGAGCCAGTGTCTAACTCCTGGGACCAGCCTGACACCCCTGCATGGGTTCACCGGCACTTCACCTCCCCTTCTTAACCAACTGTTCCAGAGACAAAACTGGAGGACTTCAACAGCGCTTGCTCTCTACCAATAGGCACAGTGTGACAATTTAGATGGCAGTATGATATTTGGGAAATGTACTGACGGAGGCAGATATTGAAAGTGGATATTTTATAAGAAGAGCCCTAAATTCGGCAAAACATAAATCCCACAGAATCTTGTCTAATTGATAATCATAAACATTCCTGTCTTTCTCTGAAGAATGTAAGCACTTTGCAAACCTTATCGAAAATCATTTTTTGACATTCTAATCATTTGAAAGGTCACCTAGACTCTGAATCATTTTTTTTCCTTTACACTAAGGAAAAAATAGTAAAGTTAAAAATACAGAGGAAAACTGATGTACTCACTGTCACAAAATAAATCAGTGGTAGAGAAAGAACCAAAGCCAACTCTACTCTAAAATAATAAGGTTCCTGGATGTGCTATTCTGCCTTTGACTTTAAATGCTTACCTAGGAGACTTTTCATACCTCCTCATAGAATGTAGTACTCTATGTAAGAAAAGAGTCCCCACGTACAGCTAAAAATCTTAAGTGAATTGCAAACATGATGTTTGCTAATTACCCCTCAAGAACATGCCTTTATCTTTCAGACCCTTACTCTTCAGGGCAAACTACATGTTGGAGTCAAAATGACGTCTCTTGTTCTTATAAAAATTAACTCCTTCTGTGCCGGAGGGCAATGGAGGTCCAGAGTTCACTCATAAATCCGGCTCTGGGAAGAAGAAAGGCCTTGTGTCAGAGTTACTTGGGCCTCCATCCATGGTGCTTGAGAGAACACAATATTTGTTTGGTTAAAATACTGCAAATTTCAAAGGTGTAATGGAAATATTACCTAATCTGAGGGTACCAATATTTTTAAAAGGGGAAAAAAAAAACTAAAATGACTATTCCCAGAGATAGCCAGACGATTTGTATTTAAAATCCTGGCCCCAAACCTCTTTACTAACAGTGAGGTCATCTGAGTGACACTTGCTTCTGGCTGAGTCGTGTGCTCTCCTTTGCACTAAATGTCATATCTCACTGTGCCATATCACATCTAAAACTCCAGGCAAATTCATGCGTGCACTTAAAGTGACCCCATGTGACTCTCCCCAAGACTGATAGCGCTCTTCTTGATGCACCTGGATTACTGTAAGCTGGTGTAGAGCATTGAGGTTCCCCAGATCCAACATTTCTTCTGTAGCCCTCACTGACAATGTCATCAGTTTCCCAGCATCAGTTTTATTTCATCATGTAAGTAAAACTGGCATATATATCAAGCTGCCTCTTATTGCACTGGGAATGACTTTTCCAGGCTGCTTCAACAAAACCAAAAATCTACTTTGTCACATGACTCCACAAAACGTGATGGATGCATTTAAATTTCAACATTTGTTTCTTCTTTTTATAGATTTCCTTTCCTCCTACCACTTTTATGAAAAGAGTATATTGTAATTTACCTTTGCACACAAGGAGCATGCAACAACACAAAGAAGCTACTGTAAGAACAGGTCTGCAAGAATGTTCTAGAATAAATTGGTAGACTGCAACTTACTAGGATTGCCAAAAATCAGATACTATATATCTTTAAGAATGAAAGTTATTAATAATTTACCAGCTGGTCTAGTCTGGTTATACCATCTTATAGCACCCCACACTCATCCTCTGTTGTACTCACCACAAATGGAAATAAATTATGAGTTGTGCGTTTTGTGGTCAACATCTCTATCCTCTGTGAGAATACAAGCTCCATGTGGACAAGGACTGCAGGTACCTGTTATTTTATTGCTGTGCCTAACACAGTTCTTGAATGCAGTAAAAAAAAAAATCAAAGAATACTGATAAATGATTACAAGAGTAAATAAATCTGTTAGTGAAGAGCTGGTGTTAAATCAGAGGATAGGGCTTACAAGAGTGAAATAAGCTTTTAGAGTCCCTGAGATTTATTCTTGGGGGTGTCCTGACAGATTTATTATCAAACTACAAAAATGGCATACTGACAACAATCTACAAGTTAATTATTCTAGAGATAAATTCGGGATTCATAAAACCAATTCTCTTGGTGGCAATTTTCCACGTTTAAAATTTTACAACTTCTGTGGGTATTTGTTTAATTTAACCCTTGCATATGAAAACATCAATGTGTGTGTTTGGATAAGCAGAAATGGCCAGCAGATGCATTTATTCCTAAGCTCCACGACTCAGAATCACAACACTTTAATTCAAAAGTCACAGAACTATAAATCAGAAAATACCACTGAACAGTGTCAGAATTCTCTACAGCAGTTCACGCTGTTTTCTTGATATTTCTCTCTAACCCGCTGATAAAAACTCTTTGAAGTGAAAGAGTAAATATTTTCATTTGATAGTACTTAGTCCCAACAGTGCAAATAAAATTGCATTGTGTTACACTCTGGGGTCTCTGGACACACACAACGCTGGCAAGGTTGCCATGGAGGAGCCAACGTGCTCAGTGCTCGAGCAGACGGGTGAGCCGCGCTCAGAGAAGCTCCTCAACCCTTAGTCTTCCTCTGACAGACACACAGAGGTTAGGGGGAATGCTGGCTTTCCAGTGTGTGTTTCTGTTTGGTAACCCTGGAAAGGAAGGACCACAAATAGGCAATGGGAAATGCCAATTCCTAAATATCAGCCTGCTTTTACCGCTCCCACCGACACTTTTGTAAAGGAGAATGGATGGGGGTGGGGAGAAAAATCTAATGAGTCGCTCCTGCGGAGGGCAGGGGAGCGGGGGGAGGGGAGTATTGGGGGGCGTAGTAAGGAGGCAGGCGGCTGGGCGCCGAATCCCCGCAGCTGGTGTCACAATGTCCCCGGCCTAACACGCGGCTAAGGTCTGTGGACTCGCGGGGGACGAGGGTCTCGGGGAAAGGTAGCACTGCGCGGGTCCATCCGGATAGCTGGGCGGGTGCTGGGGGCACAGAAAGGGCACTCTGGGAAGTGGAGGGAGGCAGGAAGGATAACACGGGCAACTCAGGTGGACAGCGAGGCCTGGAACTGCGCACGCACCATCCAAGCAATGCGCCGGAGGAAGGTCTGGCGGCGGAGACGCGCGAGATCGCCCCCCGAGGCCCGGAGCTGCCCGGGCGGAGCCAACGACCCGTCTGCAACTGAGCATCTCGTGGCGCTGCAGGTCCCCCCACCCCCACCCCCGGCCGCAGCGAGGCGCGCGCAGCTGTGGCCCGCCAGCCCCGTGCAGTCCCCGGCGGCGCTCACCTTGCCCGGGAAGGGCCCCGGGAGGAGCAGCTTCAGAGCCTGCCTCTTCAGCTCCACCAGGCGGGCGTTGCAATTCTCGCACCAGACGCCGCGGTCTGATCCGGGGGAGGAGCCGCCGCCGCTGCCCGAGCCCGGGGAGCCCGTGCCGAAGCCTGGCGAGCCGCCAAGGGAGCCCGGCGAGGTGGTGCCAATGCCCGGGGAGGCGGGGCCCGGGGAGCCCGTGAAGGAGCTCGGGGACGAAGTACCTGAGCCCGGGGACGGGGTCCCCGACGAGCCGAGCGCCGAGCCCGCGCCCTCGGGGGTGGGCCGGCTCCCGGCGCGGGACTCTTCGTATGCTTTCCGGTACCAGCTCTCAGGGGAGAAGGGCGCCGCAGGCTTGGTGGGCGAACAGACTTCATTCACCTGCAGGGGAGACACGCGGGTGTCAGGGGCCCCCGGGCTCCCGAGCCCCGGCCCAGGGCCACCCTCCCGCCTGCCCGTGGATCTGCGTGCCACCAAAGGCCCCGGCCCAGCGCCAATAGGGGCGCGTTGGGGACCTCTCCGGGCCCGGCGGCCAAATCTGCCTGCATCTGTCTAACTAATTGTCTTTAAGTGAATCCTCGTCGCCCAGGTGTCCGCTCCGCCGGTTCCCGGGCGCCGGCGGACTCCTCCGATCTGGAGGTTAGGGACTCGCTCGCTCAGGGAATTTCAATGGTTTCTGCAGAGGAACCCACCGATTCAGCTCCCCGCGCTTTTGAACCCGGCACCCATCCCAGAAGGAGCCCACGCTTAAGATTCTGGAAGACTATGCGGGGGGGGGGGGGGGACTGATTTTTGGAGTTGTATTAATTCGGGGTACAGCCCTCTGGATCCTGAAGGTAAATGAAAGGTTTTCCTGATTCCAGGGAATCCCTAAGAGCTGCGGAGATTTCGTGGGAAACCCTCCCATTCGACTTAACTCAGCTTGGAAGTCAGCAATGCTGCAAAAGTTAGGGATGCGGGGAAGAGGAGGAACGAGAGGGTCGCAAAAATTCCGAGGGCAAGGCGAGTGTGAGGGCGTCCTCACGGGCAGACCCGCCTCCGCGCGCGCACGCCTAGCTGGCGCGGCCGAGGCGCCGCTGCAGCCGGAGGAGAGCTCGGAGCCGCCCTGCCCCGGTCGCACGTTACCCAGAAAGAGAGACCCCGGTCGGAAAAGAGTCTGGTAACACGTCTCCGCATTAGACCCGTCACAACTTACCCCGTATTTCTTGCCCCTGGTGGAGACTGCAAGCCTCTCTTTATTCCCAGCTGTCGAATTCATGGTGGCTTTTCCAGAGGAGAGCGTCTAAATGTTCCACCAACGCTACATCCAAAAGGTCTTCCAGCCCAGAAGGATGCCCAGTGGCAGGGGGCTGTCTCTTGGTCCTCACGCCAAGCTTTCTTAATGGAGGGGTTGGGGGGATAAAAGCAGATGGACCCCAGAAGTAACAGCACTAATTTGCAGAAGGGTTGGAGTGCCTGGTTTATTCTTCTCTTCAAATAATGCTTTTCCTCCTCTTCTGCCTCCTCCAGTCACACGTTCTCTTTTCACGGTCACATCCAGATAATTGGCATTTTCCTTAGCCTAGTGAGTCCGTTTTCCTCCACGAGGGAAAAGACGAGTACAATCGGGGCACACGGCAGCTGCGGAGGAGGTGGGCGAGACCCCCGCCTCGCCTACCGCCAGCGAACCGGCTGTGGGAACTTGTCTCCTTTCGCGGAGCTTGGTAACTGAGTTCAAAGAAATTCTCCCAAAATATAAAGATCCAGATCGGGGAGGAGCCTCGGCGTGTGGGGGAGCCAATATCCGCCGTCCCGCTTTGCCTGACAGTTGCGCGAGGGCAGAGAGGGGCGGCGGTGTGGCCCGGCCGGCGTCCGCGGTCAGGGCGCGCGTGTGCGCCCAGGCGCAGCGCGGATCCTTGCGAACCGCGGCCCCGCCAGGGAGCCCGCCGCCTGGCTGCCGCCGCCGCCGAGCCTGCCGGGATCCATTTTATGTCGCGGCTCTCCTGCCTGACATTCCGAGGCCGAGAGCCGGGGGATGGGGTCGTAAATCTCGCGCGGTGCGGGGAAGTTGCTGGTGAGCGGCCCGGGTCCAGCACTGCGCGAGACTGGAGCTGGGGGCAGAGCCGAGCGAGCGCAGCCGGACAGAAATGCGCCCGAGCTTCCCCGCCCCCAAGTTCTTTCTCTTCCTGGCAAGGCTTGCAGTTCTGCCTTTGAAACGCCGTGTAAGAGGGATTGAGTCACAAACAAGTCCACAAATATGCCGAGTCCTCCCCCCGCCCTTTGTTCTCCTAGACCTGCCCTGCAAACCTTTTCTGGAATTGCCCTCCTAAGCCTGGCCGGCCGGGGGGGCCACCCTCCCAAGCGCAGCGGGAGAACAGGGCCTTCGCTCCAGCCCGCCTGTGACCCAGTGTGCGCTGTGCCTCGCCGCCCAGGGCTGGGACGCACGAGCCCGGGTAGCAAGTGGGCAGCCACCCGGCAGGGAAACTGAGGGGCGGCGCGGGCCTGGAAGGGGGGTGTGTGCGAGCCGGCCTTGGCCTCGTCTCGGTCGGGGGTCCCTTCGGCACCCGATCCCGGCTCTTCCAGCAGGCAGAGTCCACCGGGTCCCCGGAGCACCCGGTCATCGCCCTCTCCAGTTCCCCTCTGGCCCCCGGCGCAGAGCCCAGAGCCCAGGAAGCCGGCATTTGCCGGGCTCCACACGTAGCTGCTCCAGGGTGTCATTTTTCATCTCCGGAGAGGACAAATCTTCTAGTGAGCCCGCAGGTCTGTTTTGTTGTGACCTTTAATTAACACCCCGCGAGGCGCCTCTTGAAGGACCGGCCCCGTGCGGGTATCACGTGAGGTGTAATGGCATCTCCGCGCCCGGCGGTACCCGGCCTGGGGGCAGGCGAGGGTGCAAAGGACGCCTGGGGCTTTCCAGTCTCTAGTTTCCCTCTGAGATACGGAGGGGGCAGGAAGACAATATCCTAGGGTGCTGGAACCCTGTGGAAGTGGCAACGCCCCCCACACCTGCTTTTCTCGGGGGGAAATTCCTTCGTGCATCCCTCGCGCTGCCATCCACCACACTCCCCGCCCCCCGCCCTTCCCGCCGCAGCCCTTGCGTGGGAATGTTTCACAGCCACCACAGCGAGGTAAGAAGGTAAAAATGTAGATGTCGATAACAGTGTGGAAGTTTCCATTACGTTCCTACTTCCATTTAAAAGTGGTCTTATCAAGAGAGGTCCTTATGGGGCAAGTACACCTCCGGGCAAGTGCCTGCTTCCGTCCATATCTGTATTCCGCGCAGGTGCTGCGGGAAATAGCATCGCCATTAGCTACGCCCTGCTCATCTGCCGAAAAGCAGCACGTGGCCAGGTGAAACGGACTAGCCCGTGAGCCGCGGGTGGGGAAGGTGAGGTGTCGAGGGAGAGTACTGAGGAGCTGGGAGATTCACCTTGGAGACGGAGACCAGAGGTGGTCTGATTTGCATCCCAAAGTAGCTGTGGCTCCGAAGCCTGTTTGGTGAACTCGGAGCGCCCTCTGTTGATCAAAGTTTGCAACATGAAGCCCAGCAAGAGAGTTTGATATGAGGCTTTTAAAAAATGGATGTAAAATTTACATGCCGTGAAATGCACACTTTTTATGTGTACAGTCTATTAATTCTGATAAATGTACACTCCAAAGTAAGGCACCACCTCAATCAAGTTATATATCTCCATCACTCCAGAAAGTTCTTCCTGTGTCTTCCCAGGTGATCCCAATCCGTCATATAAAATCATGGTTCTGATTTATGTTGTATCACCATAGATTAGTTTTACCTGACTGCGAAGTTTTTGAGCGATATGTTGTTGATAGTATGGGTCTGTTTTCTGTGTGAACTCTGTTTTTCATTCCTGTCTCTCCGGCCTTCTTTTTGTTGATTGAATTGTTTAGTATTTCCCTTTCACCCCTCTATTAGCCTTTTAACTGTTCATTCAGTTAACTCAATCGTATGAGACTCTGCGACCCCATGGATGGCAGCATGCCAGGCCTCTGTGTCCATCAACAACTCCCGGAGCTTGCTCAAACTCATATCCATCAAGTTGGTGATGCCATCCAACCATCTTATTCTCTGTCGTTCCCTTCTCTTCCTACTTTCAATCTTTCCCAGTTCAGTTAAGTCGTTCAGTCGTGTCCGACTCTTTGTGACCCCGTGAACCACAGCAGGCCAGGCCTCCCTGTCCATCACCAACTCCCAACTCCCAAACCCATGTCCATCGAGTCGGTGATGCCAACCGACCATCTCATCCTCTGTCGTCCCCTTCTCCTCCTGCCCTCAATCTTTCCCAGCATCATGGTCTTTTCAAATGAGTCAGCTCTTTGCATCAGGTGGCCAAAGTATTGGAGTTTCAGCTTCAATATCCGTCCTTCCAATGAATACCCAGGACTGATCTCCTTTAAGATGGACTGGTTGGACCTCCTTGCAGTCCAAGGGCCTCTCAGGAGTCTTCTCCAACACCACAGTTTAAAAGCATCAATTCTTTGGGGCTCAGATTTCTTTATAGTCCAACTCTCACATCCATACGTGACCACTGGAAAAACCATAGCCTGGACTAGACGGACCTTTGTTGGCAAAGTAATGTCTTTGCTTTTTAATATGCTGTCTAGGTTGGTCATAACTTTCATTCCAAGGAGTAAATGTCTTTAAGTTACATGGCTGCAATCACCATCTGCAGTGATTTTGGAGCCCAGAAAAATAAAGTCAGCTACTGTTTCCCCATCTATTTCCCATGAAGTGATGGGACCAGATGCCATGGTCTTCGTTTTCTAAATGTTGAGCTTTAAGCCAACTTTTTCACTCTCCTCTTTGACTTTCATCAAGAGGCTTTTTAGTTCCTCTTCACTTTCTGCCATAGGGTGGTGTCATCTGCGTATCTGAGGTTATTGATATTTCTCCCGGCAATCTTGATTCCAGCTTGTGCTTCTCCCAGCCCAGCGTTTCTCATGATGTACTCTGAATATAAGTTAAAGAAGCAGGGTGACAATATACAGCCTTGACGTACTCCTTTTCCTATTTGGAACCAGTCTGCTGTTCCATGTCCAGTTCTAACTGTTGCTTCCTGACCTGCATACAGGTTTCTCAAGAGGCACGTCAGGTGGTCTGGTATTCCCATCTCTTTCAGAATTTTCCAGTTTATTGTGATCCACACAGTCAAAGGCTTTGGCATAGTCAATAAAGCAGAAATAGATGTTTTTCTGGAACTCTCTTGCTTTTTCCATGATCCAACAGATGTTGGCAATTTGATTTCTGGTTCCTCTGCCTTTTCTAAAACCAGCTTGAACATCTGGAAGTTCACGGTTCACATATTGCTGAAGCCTGGCTTGGAAAATTTTGAGCATGACTTTACTAGTGTGTGAGATGAGTGCAACTGTGCGGTAGTTTGATCATTCTTTGGCATTGCCTTTCTTTGGGATTGGAATGAAAACTGACCTTTTCCAGTCCTGTGGCCACTGCTGAGTTTTCCAAATTTGCTGGCATATTGAATGTAACACTTTCAAAGTGTCATCTTTCAGGATTTGAAATAGCTCCATTGGAATTCTATCACCTCCACTAGCTTTGTTTGTAGTGATGCTTTCTAAGGCCCACTTGACTTCACATTCCAGGATATCTGGCTCTAGGTGAGTGATCACATCATCGTGATTATCTGGGTCATGAAGATCTTTTTTGTAGAGTTCTTCTGTATATTCTTGCCCCCTTTTCTTAATAGCTTCTGCTTCTGTTAGGTCCCTACCATTTTTGTCCTTTATTGAGCCCATCTTTGCATGAAGTGTTCCCTTGGTATCTCTAATTTCCTTGAAGAGATCTCTAGTCTTTCCCATTCTGTTGTTTTCCTCTATTTCTTTGCATTGATCGCTGAGGTAGGCTTTCTTATGTCTCCTTGCTATTCTTTGGAACTCTGCATTCAAATGGGTTTATCTTTCCTTTTCTCCTTTGCTTTTCACTTCCCTTCTTTTCACAGCTATTTTAAGGCCTCCTCAGACAGCCATTTTGCTTTTTTGCATTTCTTTTTCTTGGGGATGGTCTTGATTCCTGTCACCTCCATGCATAGTTCATCAGCCACTGTATCTGATCTAGTCCCTTAAATCTATTTCTCATTTCCACTGTATAGTCATAAGGGATTTCATTTAGGTCATACCTGAATGGTCTAGTGTTTTTCTCCATTTTCCCAGCGTCAGGGTCTTTTCCAATGAGTCAGTTCTTCCCATCAGGTGGTCAAAGTATTGGAGTTTCAGCTTCAACATCAGTCCTTCCAATAAACACTCAGGACTGATCTCCTTTAGGATGGACTGATTTGATCTCCTTGCAGTCCAAGGGACTCTCAAGAGTCTTCTCCAACACCACAGCTCAAAAGCATCAATTCTTTGGTGCTCAGCTTTCTTTATAGTCCAACTCTCACATCCATACATGACTACTGGAAAAACTATAGCTTTGACTAGACAGACCATTGTTGGCAAAGTAATGTCTTTGCTTTTTAATATGCTGTCTAGGTTGGTCATAGCTTTTCTTCCAAGGAACAAGCATCTTTTAATTTCATGGCTGCAGTCACCATCTACAGTCATTTTGAAACCCAAGAAAATAAAGTCTGACACTGTTTCCAATGTTTCCCCATCTATTTCCCATGAAGTGATGGGACCAGATGCCATGATCTTAGTTTTCTGAATGTTGAGTTTTAAGCCAACTTTTTCACTCTCCTCTCTCACTTTCATCAAGAGGCTCTTCTGTAAAGATTATAATATGCATCTTCAACTTGGGGTACTTAATTTTGTGCCACTTCACCTAAAATGTAAGAAATTTGCAACAGTATAATTCCATTTTACCTCCCTCCTTTATGCTACTTCTCTGGGTTGGGAAGATCCCCTGGAGAAGGCAGTGGCACCCCACTCCAGTACTCTTGCCTGGAGAATCCCGTGGAGGGAGGAGCCTGGTGGGCTACAGCCCATCGGGTCGCAAAGAGTCGGACACGACTGAGCGACTTCACTTCACTTCACTTTATGCTACTATTTGTTGTATTTTATATCCACATACATTGTAAAATCCATAATACCATTGTCTCCATTTTACTTTAAACAACTTGTCTTTCCCTAAAGCTAGAACATTTTAAATATGTGGGTTTTTTAAAAAAAAACTACTTGGGTAATTCTAGTGGCTTAGAGTGTAAAGAATCTGCCTGCCAAGCAGGAGACCCAGGTTTGACCCCTCGGTCGGGAAGATCCCCTGGAGAGAGGCATGGCAACCCACTCCAGTATTCTTGCCTGGAGAATCTCATGGACAGAGGAGCCTGGAGGGTGGGCTACAGTCCATGGGGTCACAAAGAGTCAGACATGACTGAGTCACTAACACATACACACACAAACTGTTTATTTATTTATTTGGCTGCTGTTGGTTCTTAATTGAAGCACAAGTGGGATCACAAGTGGGATCACAATTGAAGCACAAGTGCTTCATGAGGGATCTTTTATTGTGGTTCCCCAGTTCCCTTGGAGCTTGTGGAATCTTAATTTCCAGATCAGATATTGAACCAGAGTCCCCTGCATTACAAGGTGGATTCTTAACCACTGGACCATCAGGGAAGTCCCTGGCGGTGGCGGGGTGGGGGGGTGGGGGGGCGTTGCTTTTTTTTTTTTTCTTTTTATATTTACCCAGTTTTATATTAGGGAGACTGATAAAAAATTTTTTCCTATAGAGCCAGCTTTTCAACTAGGTCATTTCCCTTCAGACTGAAGAACTCCCTTTAACATTTCTTGTACCAAAGGTCTAGTGGTGACAGATTCCCTCAGCTTTTGCTTATCTATCTTTTTTTCACTTTTGAGTCTGAAGAACAGTTTAACGTATTTTGAATTTTTGGTTGACAGTTATTTTTCTTTCCACCCTTTAAAAATGTCATTCATTGCCTTCTGTCCTTGCTTGCTTCTGATTAGAAGCTAACATTAACTCTCATGGGAATTCGTGTGTGTGTGTGTGTGTGTGTGTGTGTGTGTGTGTGTGTGTGTGTGTGTGTGTATAATGTGTCTCTTTTCTCTGGATGTTTTGAAGATTTTTCTCTTTACAATTGGTTCTCAGCAGTTTGGCTATAATGCTCCAGGATGTGGTTCTCTCTGTATTTATCCTGCTTAGGGTTTGCTGAATTTCTTAGACCTATAATTTGATCTGTAAGTTTTTCAGCAAGTTTGGGGAAATTTCAGTCATTATTTATTGAATTTTTCTAGACCCATTCTCTCTTTTCTGTCCTTCTGGGACTCCAATTATATGTATATTAGGACACTATTTGAATTGTCCCATGAGTTTCTGAGGCTCTGTAATTATTTCAGTCTTTACCCTTTTATTCTTCAGATTGGATAATTTCTATTGATCCTTTATTAAGTTCACTGACATTTACCTCTGCTGTCTCCAATCTCTGTCAAACCTGTTCAGTGAATTCTTCATTTCAGATATTTTACTTTTCAATATATAAGTATATAGTTTCCCTTTAAATCTGTGGATATAGTTATAATGACAGTTTTAATTTTCTTGCCTGCTAATTCCAACATCTGGCTCACTTGGGGGTTACTTTCTAGTAATTGTTTGTTCTCTTGACTCTGAATCACATCTTTCTGTGTATTTTCATAACCAGTAAATTTGAACTGCAAGCTGGATATTGTGGATATTACATCACAGAGATGCTAGATGCTATTACCTTCCTTTAAAAGGAATGATTTTGTTCTAGCAGGCAGTTAAGTTATGTGCGTGCATCCATGCTCAATCGCCCAGTTGTCTCCAGCTCTTTGCAACCCCATGGACTGTAGCCTGCCAGGCTCCTCTGTCCGGGATTATCCAGGCAAGAATACTAGAGTGGGTTGCCATTTCCTCCTCCAAAAGATTGTCCCAACCCAGGGATTGAACCTGAGTCTCTTGTGTCTTCGGCATTGGCAGGCAGATTCTTTACCAGTGGGTCACTGTAAACTTATAAAGGCTTGGCTTTGTGCTTTGTTAGAGCAGATAGTTCTGTTGAGGTTTGGCTTAGATCTGAGGAAAATCCCTTAGTCCTGGGACTTGCTCTTTACCCCTAAAGTATGGCCCTCCTGGGGTTTTGATGGAAGGACTAAAGTGGAGGCTTCCCTGCGGGCTCGGTGGTAAAGAATCTGCCTGCTAATATGGGAGACACAGGTTTGATCCCTGGCCCAGAAGGATCCCGCATCCCACAGAGTAACCAAGTCCGAGCACCACAACTACTGAGCCTGTGCTCTAGAGCCCAGGAGTTGCAATGTGCCCTCGAACCTGGCTCTGCAGCAAAGGAAACCCCCTCAATGAGAAGCCCCCTCCTGCCGCAGCTAGAGAAAAGCCCAGCGCAGCAACAAAGACCCCGCACAGCCAAAAATAAATACATAAAATTATTTTTTTAAAAACGAAAATCTAAAGTGTTTATCAGGTCCCGCCAATTTGGGCATTAAACTCCAAGCTCTGCTCCCCTGTAGTGATAGCAGCTGAAATCTCTTCAGCTCTTTCGAGATGCCTTTTCCCTTGGACTTCTTGTAACTCTTCCATGTATGCAAAATTTAAAAATATCAGCCAAGGATTTGAGAGAAATATAATGTGAATTTCAGGCCTGCCTCACTTTGACTCTCTCCTCCCTGGGATTTTTTTCCTCCCTTTCCAGCTACACCCCGAACTCCGCTGTGTAATGTCTCTAACCAATAAGACTGGCTTTCACGTTGAGTTATAGCCACTGTGCCCAGCAGACTGGAAAAACCCCTGTAACCCTTCTTTCAAGGATTGAATCCTTGAATCCCCTCCAGTCTCTGCCCTGCTTTTGGCTAGTCTCCAGTACCTTTAAATAGGTCCTTGTTGCTGTTGTTACCCAGATTGTAATTGTTTTCTTTTGGAAATTCAGTTGTATGTAAAGCACACCTTCATTTTAGCTTAAAAGTGTTTTTTTCAAGTTGACCTAGGTTTTTGTAATTCTTGTAGTTTCAAGGGTTTCTGTTTTCTGAGTTAGCAGCCTAAAGAGTTAGTTTTTAAAGAAACTAGCTATAATTTTATTTTCTGTCTAACTGAAGTTCTTTTCATGATGCAACCCAACTCCTCACAGATAGGTAGAAATTTCTATATCTCTACAGGCATGTTCAGTTCCAGACTACCACAATAAAGCAAATATCATAATAAAGTGAGTCTCGTGAATGTTTGGTGCCTCAGTACATATAAAAGTTACTTTCATACTATACTGTAATCTATTAAGTGTGCAATAGCAATATGTCTAAAAAATGTACATAGTAAAAGTTGCTCCTTTGTATCCAACTCTTTGGGACCCAGGCCAGAATACTGGAGTGGGTAGCCTTTCCCTTCTCCAGGGGATCTTCCCAACCCAGGGATTGAACCCAGGTCTCTCACATTGCAGGGGGACTCTTTACCAGCTGAGCCACAAGGGAAGAGCAAGAATACTGGAGTGGGCAGCCTATCCCTTCTCCAGTGGATTTTCCTGACCCAGGAATCAAACCAGGGTCTCCTGCATTACAGGCAGATTCTTTCCCAACTGAGCTATCAGGGAAGCCCAAAAAATCTATGTACCTTAACTTTAAAATACTTTACTGCTAAAAATGCATCATCTGACAATACAGAGTTGCTGCTGCTACTGCTGCTTCTAAGTCACTTCAGTCGTGTCTGACTCTGTGTGACCCCATAGACGGCAGCCCACCAGGCTCCCCCGTCCCTGGGATTCTCCAGGCAAGAATACTGGAGTGGGTTGCCATTTCCTTCTCCAATGCATGAAAGTGAAAAGTGAAAGTGAAGTTGCTTAGTAGTGCCGAACTCTTAGCGACCCCATGGACTGCAGCCTACCAGGCTCCTCCGTCCATGGGATTTTCCAGGCAAGAGTACTGGAGTGGGGTGCCATTGCCTTCTCCTAATACAGAGTTATAAACCTTCAATTTGTAAAAAAGAAAAAAAAAAAAAAACAGAAGAAGAAGAAGAAGCATTATAGGTGAGATGCAATAAAATTTGGTGTGCTTGTATACTTCTCACATCTTCCTATTTGAGAGTGTTAATGGAATTACTTCAAGATTTAGGTTAAGAAAAAAAAAAACTCTTATTATGGATAAATTACATACTGACTTCCCAAAACCTAGAGCTCCTATTAACATCAATTTATTTATTCCATTGATATCCCTGGGTGAAAAACAGTATCTCCCTGCTATATTCATAAGTACAAAGTGCAAAAAAAAAAAAATGTTAAGGTCCATTACCTGACTTAGAATGAAATCCTTATTCCACATTCCTTGTTGCTTATTTATTAAGCAGATGTAGCTTCTTTGGGAGTGTTTTGTGGGACTTTTATATTTTCAGAAAATGAAATTTAGCTTTTTCATTATTTATACCTCAGGGGTGAGTAGCTCATAAATTTTATAGCTAAAATATATTATGCCGCTGTGCTTTTGAAAGCCCCAAAGTATAAATCAGGAATAACCAAAATCAGGCTGGTAACTTCTAATTGCTAAGCAGAGAGCAGACTGTAATAGCTTCCACTCCTCTTTAGTATTTTTCTTTTGAATAATTTCCACATTGGTTCAGGCACCAACATGCCAGCAGAGTCAGTGGAGTGCATGTGCCAGAGGCGCCTGCATTTCTCCTTGAAAGAGAATCAAAGCAGCTTACACTGTCCGTGTGGTATCGTGATGAATATGCAAACAATATTTGCATATGATCTACTGGTGTTCTGGGGACCATATGATCATGTATGGGCTGCCAAAGAATCATCCGCAAGCTGATAACTTTAATTTGTGTACTTGGAGCACTACTGTAGTGCAGGAGAAGGTTGTTATCCTGCAACCTAAGGAAGGTTTTCCACTCTTGGATGATCATTTCAATCATTAATCATTTTATGCTCACAAATTCCTTTCATGCTCAATTCCAAGTCTGATTTCAGTCCAAAGTTCAGATAGTTCAGAAGATAAAGAGGAAAGGGTGTGAACCAAATTTGTGTGGTTAGAGTGATTTTTTTTTTTTTTTTTTTTGGCTTTCAGATTGTGAAGAAAAGACCAATGATTAAAAATAGAGATGTGGGGGCTTCCCTGGTGGCCTAGTGGTAAAGAATTCACCTGCCAATGCAGGAGACATGGGTTTGGTCCCTGGGCCAGGAAGATCCCCCAGGCTGCACAGCAACTAAGCCCAAGCACTACAGCTACTGAGCCCAAGCGCCCTAGCGTCCATGCCCAGCAACAAGAGAAGCCACCCCAGTGGGAAGACTGCACACACAACTAGAGCGGAGCCCCTGCCTGCCACTACTAGAAAAAAGCCTGCACAGCAACAAAGACCTAGCATAGCCCAAAATAAATAAAATTCGAAAAGAAAGATATATTTAAAAACAGAGGAAGATCTGATGAGTGCCCTCCCATTGACACTGGGCACCAGATGTGATGACCATGGAAGATGCTGCCACTTATCACAAGAAGCCTCCTGCTTTGAAAAGGGATTACAGCACTCTATGTACCATTGTTTATGATAATGAAGTCAGAGAAACAACTTATGTGTGCATCAGTAGGGGATGGGTTTAAAAACTTACAGTAGTCAGACTATAGAGTACCATGCAGCCATTAAAAATGTTCTCATAAAAGAATAATTTTATGGAAAAAGTGGAAAGATGTTGACGATATATTAGTGTTAAGTTTTTTGTTTGTTTTATTGGCCAAACCGTGGTACATGTGGGATCTTAGACCCCTGACCCAGGATCAAACCCATGTACCCTGCATTGGAAGTTCAGAGTCTTGACCAATATCTTTCCCATCAGGGGAGCCAGTGTTAAGTATTTTTTAAAATGTAAGTATGTACAATATAATGATAATTCAGTGGAAACAAAATTATGCAACAGAAAAAAAAAAGAGAAGTAACATCAAGGTATTAAGAGTACAACAGCTCTCTGAGAGTTTCCTCTATGTTTTCTGAGAAAAATGTAACATTATAATCACTATTTTACTATAAGAAAATTTTAGTTCAGTTCAGTCACTCAGTCGTGTCTGACTCTGCGACCCCATGGACTGCAGCCCACCAGGCTTCCTTGTCCATCACCAACCCCCAAAGCTTGCTAAGAAAAGTTACTAAATTTAAAAAAAAAGAAAGGAAATTAAAGCAAGTTTTAATTTTTAGAAAATGAATCACAAGGAACTAGAAGGGTAAAGGATGTGGGTTCCCTACCTATGCGTAGTGGAAGCCAGGATACGAAAACAAAAGAAACAGTAACAACAACCAAAAGGGCAAAAAATACAATATGCTGGCAAGACAGATGGAAAGAGAATACTGGTGATTAAAAATATTTTACAACAAAATAATATTTCAAAGCACTTTACACAAAAAAAGAAAACTAATTTTACATCATTTACCTTCACAACTCACTAAATTTATAGTTAGGAATATAAGAAGGGGATCCTAGAACCCTCTAGAAGGGAGGTGACTTGCCCAAGACACAGATCCAGTAGGGGGTGGGGCAGGGTGCAAGGGAAGAAGCACAGACCTTTCTTCGGTCCCCAACCAGGAGCCACACACAGAATCAGAAGTACAGCACGTGCTGGTGATAGATGAGACTTTAAAAGGCTGTGAGAGTCCAGGACACAAAACAAAACCACTTCATGTCTAGTTGATGACTGCTCCGAAGAACTTAGAGCTGGAGCAGAATATCATTGTATTGTTGGGTGCTGGGAAACATTCTTATATAAAATTTCAAAAACAGCATTTGGTTTAGAGGTAGGTCAGGTAAGCAGGTCAGCAGAACAAAGGAAACAGAGTCAAGGAAGTCAGAAAAAGGTGGGATATTCTCACTGGAGAAGTCAGTGAGGAGGAATGGAGAGTGACTGGACCTTGCAGGATGGATCAGAGGTTAGGAAAGGGTGGGAAAGACATCAGACAAGAGACAGACACCCAGGAGAAAAGGGCAGGGATGCCCCGAGTGAACTCTTTTTCCAGAACCCAGGTGCCTGTGGGAGTATGGAGGGATGGAACCATGTCATGTAATAGTTTGAATGTCAAGCATTAGGGTTTTGAACTTCAGACAGTGGAGAACACTAAGGGTGAGGAACATGGCCAAGACCACACATAACATTAATCTGGTAGCACTTTGTAAAAAGTAGGTTGGAGAAGTGCTACATGGAAGCAGCCAACCAGTCAGGAGGAAAAAGGCAAGGGGAGGTCATAGAATTCAATCATTAGGAACCAAGAATCCTCATATAAAGACAAAAAATGTGGACAGTGTTTCATCAAAGAAGTTATATAAATGGCTAATAAAGCACATGAAACAATGCTTAACATCGTTAGTCATTATGGAAATGAACATTAAAAACCACAGTGAGATACTACTTCATACTCACTGGAATGAATATAATCACAAAGGCAGACAATAGCAACTCTTGTTGAAGTTATGGGGAAACAGGAACCCTCATACATTGCTGGCGGGAATGTAAAATGATGTAGCCACTTGGGAAAACAGTTTGGCAGTTTCTCAAAAAGTTAAGTATAAACTAAGTATCTACCTGAGAGAAATAAAAACAATACCACACAAAGACTGGCACACAAAAAGTTCATAGTGGCATTATTCATCATAGCCAAAATGTAGAAAGAACCTAAATGTTCACCAGTTGGTAAGGGGTTAGACAAAACGTGGCATATCCATACAATGGAACATTATTTAGCAATAAAAAGGAAGGAAGAGTTGATACCTGCTACAACATGGTTGGCCTGCAAAAACATTAGGCTAAGTGAAAGAAACCAGACATGAGAAACCATATATCGTATGATTTCATTTATGTGAAATTTTCAGAATAGACAAATCTGTAGGGACAGAAAGTAGATTAGCAGTTACCTGGGGATGGGGGTAGAAACAGGGATTAACTGTAGGCCTGAGGGGTCTTACTGGGGTGATGCAAATGTTCTGAAACTGATTTATGATAATAGCTGCACTACTTGCTAAATTTACCCCCCCCAAAAAAGAAGTGCACTTGTGTAGAGTGAACCTGATTATATGTAAAATAAACCTCACTAAAGTCGTTTCTAAAAAGTAATGGGAGAGATAAAACAGCAAGTGGAAATGAAGATTGATTTCAGAACTATCAGCACTTGATCAGCTAGGCTCAGAGACCAAACAAATAGGAGGAGGAAGCTTGAGGTGCAAGGGGTGATTTTCAGGATGTGAGCTGAAATAGCCTTTTTGACAACAACGGAAAAGGAGAAGATGATGTGTTTCATTTAGAAAAGATGTAGCCACAATAATCCAATTGCCTTTCCCTCTGAAGCAAAATTCCCAGAGAGAAGGTTGAACTGTGTGCGCACTTCAGGAATTCCAGCAGCTACAGCTGGAACCCCGGAGTCTCTCTTCACATCGATCAGAATGAGCGCAACACGGGGAAGAACACTAGGAGACACTTGTTAATTCCTGGCGGGAACAGAAGAGTCATGAAAAAGCTGAGAATACGTGCTTGAGAAAAAGTTGTGCTATTAGCATCTCTGTAAGGAACTGCCAGGGGCTTCCCAGACGGCTCAGCAGTCAAGAATCTGCCTGCACTGCAAGAGATGAGGGTTCAGTCCCTGGGCAGGAAAGATCCCCTAGAGGAGGGCATGGCAACCCACTCCAGTATTCTTGCCTGGAGAATCCCATGGACAGAGGAGCCTGATGGGCTACAGTCCATTGGGTCTCACAGAGTTGGACACGACTGAAGCGACTGAGCATGCAGGCACGCAAAGAACTGCCAGAACAAGATCGCGGTGGCGGAGGCAAGGGAGTGAGCAAACATTGGCAGGAGCAGGAGTGGTTGGGAGCAGGTGCTGGGAACGAGCACCACAGTCAAGCCCAGGAGGTGATGGGCAGAGAGGTCCATGCAGCCCAGGGAAGGGCTTCGAAGCCTATGGTGGAGGATAGGTGGCCACATGGAGACCCTTCCTGAGGGAGAGAGGAGCTTGCCGGAGCTGGGGAATTGCACAAGTTCCTCCAGTTTGAGAGCTTAGAGTCAAGATCGATTTTTCTAACCAGATGCTGCTGTTGCCACACCCTAGATCCCCCAGCTACATGTTGCCTGAGCCCGGGGCACCAGCCTGTGGAGCCTCTGGTCCTCTGAATTGCTAAAATCTCCCCTTTCCCTGCTACCACACCCTCTGTCGCCTCCCCCTCCATCTTGCCACTCTACAAGATCTGCCAACACACATCTCGGTCACCAAAGACATCCTCTCAGTTCTATTCCTGCTAGAAAATCAATAGTTCTGGTCCACCTGCATTTGCCCCAGTCGGCTCATGAGCTGGAAATGCAGTGTGTTGGATGGGTGAATAGATGTGTGGGTGGGTGGGTGAACAGAGACAAGACCTTGGGGAAAAAAAAGAGGGATCAGATGAGAGAAACTGGACAACAGATGTTCCTTGGTGGGGAAGAAGGGACAGCTCACACAGCTTCTTATGGAAATGTTGTGATTGAGATCAAATGCTGATCTTTCCTGATACTTTTCTAATATGAAAAAAAAAAAAACCCACCAGGATTTAAATTTAAAGCCTCACTTAAAAGCAAAATACAGATAAGTGTCAGAGAATTCAGGCGTTACGGTTTCCACAGCAACATCCACATGGCCATCCAACTACTACTAAATAAATGAAATTAAGCATTACTATTGCCCTTGACATTCAGCCATATGCTAAGCAATCTCTTTATTGGTTTATAATTCCTTGCAGCCACCTGTGCAAGAGGGAGCCTTTGCACGCCCACATTAAGAATGATGAAACCAAGTCCCAGGGGAGTAATAATAACGTATCTAGAGGAACCCTGGCTGTCTGACTAAGTGGTGAATCTCACAGAACAGCAAGCGACAGGGTGGAATGACAGTCACAGGGCTGCCCGGAGTGCACAAGGAAGGGCAGTCACTAGTTAATGCCTCTGCGTGCTAGGTCCTGCTGGTGAGCTTTCTCAAGCCCCCAGTAACAAAGACGGAGCCACAGGCAAGTAATGAAGCGATAAGAAAAGCCAGAGGCCTCAACATTCCAAGTGGAGGGGATGCGAAGAAATACTGCGTAACCTGGGTTCAGTTGGCCTCTCATGTGGCCAGCGTCACTGCCTGCCCAGGACTCTGAACATATACTAAAGGAAGGAAAATGTTCCTGCAGTGGTTCAGAAGAATGAGGGGCAACAAACTCCTAGGCCTCACAGAACAGAAGCCAAGCCCAGCGCACAAGATTGCCTGTGGAAGTTCCACTTGTCTGACAGACGAACAGGCCCCACAAGAGGTGGCAGATGTTCACTGTGGCAAAGCTCCTATGGCAACAAATTCTAGCAAATCTCACCTAGCAGATGCACATGGGCACGTGGATTAAAGGCATCAATACAACCCAGGGCTCTGAGCCACAAAGTGTGACGTGGGGCCCACGGTCCCAAGGCGGGCTGGCTAAGGACTTAGCTGTCATCTTAATGAGCGATCTTTAAGGAGAAATGAATGGTGGCTCGTGAAATACAGGGCTGAGCTAAATCGGGAGGTGTTGCCAACGCACACCTGAACAACACAACCTAGTGGGGTGAAAATGCACACTTTTGGTTTGAGAACAAAAAGCACAGAGGCAAGCCCCAAACATCACACTTCCTGCATCAAAGAGATAGGTTTGGAATCCCAGATTCTGAATGGTAGACAATTAGAAAGTTTTTCCTAAAAGACAAACAGATAATAGGCTCAAGATCAATATAAACTTTGGCTGTATTAAAGCAGACCCACCTCCTGCAGGAAGTTTTTCCCAATTAGTCCTACTTACGTACCCTACAGCCCTTCTGGGACAGCAAGCTTATCTTCCCAATATCCCTAATAACCAAGCTTTAAGCAGATACCTATATAACAACATAGCCATGCATGAGCTGTCCATATATCTGTTTTCAGTTGCCCTCTTTTCTCTATTAAGTGGATTATCCCTCAAGAGTTCTAAAGCCATGGTGCAAAGGTGCAACCTGATTGTTAATTACAGAGCTCTAACTTAAGATATGAGGCATCCATGTAGGATTCCAAAACTGTGTGCATGACATGTTAGATTATGAGCCAGTGGCCACATCCTTAATCTTTATGTCCCTAACACTCAGCACAATGCTGGCTGTGACTCTTAATACATGTTTATGGGGGAAATAAATGTGTACCATTATATTAGTGCTTTGCTTTTCATATGAAATAGGTGACTTGAAACTTACCTTGAACACTGCATTCTGTTCCAAAAGTCTTACAGCCAAAAAGACAAACGAAGTGACCAATCACAAGCAATTAAAAAGCCTAGGAGAGACTGCTCGACAGAGAAGACAAAAATGACTAGAATACAGAGTCTAAAAAAAAAAAACATGTCATGCACACAGTTTTGGAATACTACATGGATGCCTCATATCTTAAGTTGGAGCTCTGTAATTAACAATCAGGTTGCACCTTTGCACCATGGCTTTAGAACTCTTGAGGAATAATCCACTTAATAGAGAAAAGAGGGCAACTGAAAACAGATATATGGACAGCTCATGCATGGCTATGTTGTTATATAGGTATCTGCTTAAAGCTTGGTTATTAGGGATATTGGAAGATAAGCTTGCTGTCCCAGAAGGGCTGTAGGGTACGTAAGTAGGACTAATTGGGAAAAACTTCCTGCAGGAGGTGGGTCTGCTTTAATACAGCCAAAGTTTATATTGATCCATTTCCAGGGGTGAGAACAAAGACAGGAACATACCTCATTCTCAGTTCAGTTTCAGTTCAGTTCAGTAGCTCAGTCATGTCCGACTCTTTGCGACCCCATGAATCGCAGCACGCCAGGCCTCCCTGTCCATCACCAACTCCCAGAGTTCACTCAGACTCACGTCCATCGAGTCCGTGATGCCATCCAGCCATCTCATCCTCTGTCGTCCCCTCTCCTCCTGCCCCCAATCCCTCCCAGCATCAGAGTCTTTTCCAGTGAGTCAACTCTTCCCATGAGGTGGCCAAAGTACTGGAGTTTCAGCTTCAGCATCATTCCCTCCAAAGAAATCCCAGGGCTGATCTTCAGAATGGACTGGTTGGATCTCCTTGCAGTCCAAGGGACTCTCAAGAGTCTTCTCCAACACCACATTTCAAAAGCATCAGTTCTTCGGTGCTCAGCCTTCTTCACAGTCCAACTCTCACATCCATACATGACCTATGGAAAAACCATAGCTTTGACTAGATGGACCTTAGTCAGCAAAGTAACGTCTCTGCTTTTGAATATGCTCTCTAGGTTGGTCATAACTTTTCTTCCAAGGAGTAAGCGTCTTTTAATTTCATGGCTGCAGTCACCATGTGCAGTGATTTTGGAGCTCAAAAAAATAAATCTGACACTGTTTCCACTGTTTCCTCATCTATTTCCCATGAAGTGATGGGACCGGATGCCATGATCTTCATTTTCTGAATGTTGAGCTTTAAGCCAACTTTCTCGCTCTCCTCTTTCACTTTCATCAAGAGGCTTTTTAGCTCCTCTTCACTTTCTGCCAGAAGGGTGGTGTCATCTGCATATCTGAGGTTATTGATATTTCTCCCGGCAATCTTGATTCCAGCTTGTGCTTCTTCCAGTCCAGTGTTTCTCATGATGTACTCTGCATATAAATTAAAGAAGCAGGGTGACAATATACAGCCTTGACGTACTCCTTTTTCCTATTTGGAACCAGTCTGTTGTTCCATGTCCAGTTCTAACTGTTGCTTCCTGACCTGCATATAGATTTCTCAGGAGGCAGGTTAGGTGGTCTGGTATTCCCATCTCTTTTAGAATTTTCCACAGTTTATTGTGATCCACACAGTCAAAGGCTTTGGCATAGTCAATATCTCATTCTAGGAGATTAAAATTTAGGAGACGAGTTTAGATTAGAGCTAAGATAGTGCAGGCTTTCATGATAAAAATAATGACTGAAAACTCTGTCACAGAGTCACTCTGACACAGAGGATTTGTCATCATCTCCCTAAGCTACTGGAGGAAAGCTCACCAGTGTTGAATTTTCAAGGACACCTGGTTGATCCTCTAGTCCAATATCCAGTTCCATGCCAGCACAGAATATTGTTCTTTAGCAGTTGGCTTTTCAGAATACTTTACACCAAGTGATTAGCATTTCCTTACCCGTTATTCTTCTATGAAGACAGCTGGCAGAGTTATTTCACTTATACTGGTGAGATGCCCCAAAACACAAGAAAGCTAAATGATATGCCCAACATCACAAAAGCAGTTAAAATGGCAAAGAGGAATTTGAATTCCAAACCTCAAACAGTCCTTCTCGACTTACTCTCTGTTTGCTACAGTGAGCAAGCGATGTTTCTGTTCCAGGATTCCTTGAGGACATGCTTCCTGAGACCTGCTCCTAGCTCGTGCTTCAAACTCGCAGGCATTGCGTTCAAATAGTCTTTATTTTTATGTTACTGACAAATACACCCGAACCGCACACAGCTAAGAGCCCTGGAACCAGTGTTCACACTCCTTAGGGTGGGGCAGGGAGTGATCAAATGACTGAAAACTGGAGAAGGACATGGCAACCCGCTCCAGAATTCTTGCCTTGAGGACCCCCATGGTCAGAGGAGCCTGGCAGGCTTTGGGATCGCAAAGCATCGGACAAGCCAAAACAACTGAGCATGCACACATGCATAATATAACATTTACCGTCTGAGCCACTTCTGAATGTACAGTTCAGTGACATTAAGTACATTCACAATGTTGTAAGCCATCACCACCATCTACCTCTGGAATTTTTTATCTTCCAAACTGAAATGTACCATCAGACACTAGCTCCCCATTCCTCCCGGCCTCTGGCAACCACCATGCTACACTGTCTCTGATTTTGACTATTCTAGATGCCTCATCTTACATGGAATCATACAGTATTTGTCTTTTTTGACTTTCACTTAGCATAAGGTCCTCATGGTTCTCCTTTCTGGCTGCCTTATTTTGAAGGTCGAAACCGGCAGACTGAATGAGAAGACAGAGAATGAGAGGAGGAGAGAATGATTAGCTAGCTTTTTGACCTGAGCTGGATGGATGGAGTCTCCGTGGAAAGTGGAGCTAATACATCAGCCCACAGCCATGTCTACGTTCCAGCATGTTCTCACATCCCCTTCACCCCTGCTCTAGCACCTCATGGACCTCACTAGAGGTGCCATAGCAACAAGGGACCAGTGGGATTTCCCTGGTGATCAGGTGGTTAAGAATCTGCCTTGCAATGCAGAGGACAAGGGTTCTATCTGGTTGGGGAATTAAGATCCCACATGCCAAGGATCAACTAAGCCTGCATGCTAAGCCCGTGAGTCACAGCTAGAGAGTTTAAGACAGCAAGAAAAGGTCCTGCCGGACTCCTACATGCTGCAACTAAGACCTGACATAACCAAATAAAGAAATATTAAGAAAGAAAAAACCAAGGCACTGTTGACACCTTTAAATCTTTCCATCATCCAAATGAAAGATGCAAGGAGGATTTGGACATTCATCTTGCCCTCCCCCAATGTCAGAGAAACAGAAAACAACTCAAGAGTCTAAGAATACTATCAGAGAACAAACAAGCATCTCAGTCACTGATGTACACACCCTCAGAGTCAGCAATTTACCAGCTAACATGCTGCGGGATGAGATGCTGAGAGAATCTTGTACACCTTACTTAACCTGAATAAGGAGTGAATGTTGATCGGCAAGGAGAGTTTTCAGCCAGATCTAGCCCAGAAGCTGAACAGTTCAGTCCCTGATCACAGAGACGCTCTTAGAGCCAAGTGCTTTCCTCTTTCGTCTTCCCATGACTCCTTCCCTAGGTCAGCACTCACCTCCTCATAACGAGGGTGATGGTGGTGGTGTCCACACAGGATGCTCCCTCAGGTCTCACCCCAGCCCAGTAAGTCTTCCAAGGAGGTGCAGACAAGCCACCCCCTGCTCAAAGCTTTAAGGGTCCCCTTTATCTAAGGCATAGGACCCTGGGAGGAGGATGCCCCAGCAGACACTTTACACCCTTTGGAGGGGCTCTTTCCAGCTACACTCTCTACTGGAGACTCTCAAACCGCCCTCCCGGGGCTGTGCGCTCCCTCCCCACCTGAGAACAGTGCATCCGCATAACAAACTCCTTTGCATGACCTTCAGGGCCCTTCATGGCCGGGGGCCAACCCAGCCTCTCCACACTTCATCTCAGCTACTTTCTTCCACAGACCCTAACACCCAACAAAGCTGAGACCCTCATTTTTTCCCGCACACACTGGCAACCTTTCATGCATCTGTTTTTGCCTTTGCCTAGAATGGCCTTCCTCCTATCATTCCTCCACACATTCAGTCCTCCCTTCTACAACAACCCTCCTCAATGCCACCTCCTCCAGGAAGCCCTTCTCTGAGCCCTCTACCCAGCTGCACTGTCTTGCCTGAATCCCCACGTCTGTCTCATGTGGGCTCCTTTCCTGTGAGAAGGTCCTTCTCTCCTATCAGACCATGAACTCACCAAGGGCACTGGTCAGTCGCATCCCTATTGGTTCCTCTCCTGGGGCCGGACACATGTCATCAGGGTTCAGAGTTTGTTAAGTCAGTGAACAGATATGACAATCATTTACGTGAGTCAAATATATAACTAGAAAATCACTTGGCACAGGGACTCCTGGAAACGTCAGGATCGTATTTGTTTCCCTGCTCTATGCCTGCTGCATGTCACCTTTATGATCACACATAAAATCCAATGAGATAACAGAAAAACACGTCTGAACTCTTTATCATAGATTTCTACTCATTCTCAGGTTCTCAATTGCCTCTTTTTTCCCTCAGTCCTACTCCAGATTTTTAATATCTTACTGTTTATCCATTCATTTTATTTTATTTATTTTTTTTTTTTTTACAAAACAAAACCGAAAAAGAACTTTAAATTTTGCCCAATACTCCTGAGAAATTCTCCTTTACCCTTAAGTCAAAACAAGGGTAAGTTAACTGTAGTGGGTTGAATTAGAGGTACTCCAGGAGATACAGTCAAATCCTAATGCTCCCCTCTCCCCTGTAAATGTAACCTAATTTGGAAATAGAGCTTCTGCAGGTGTAATTAAGTTAAGGATCTCAAGATGAGATCGTCCTAGACTTGGAGCGGGCACTAAATCCAGTGACTGGTAGAAGATCTGAGGCATAGACACAGAGGAGAAGTAGGGGCAAGGGCAGCCTCTGAGAAGGTGGAGACAGAGATGGGCGTGACGCTGCTGCAAGCCTAGGAACTTCTGGAGCCTCCAGAAGGTGGACAAGGCAAGGAATGGTCCCTCCTGGAGCCTTTGGTGGGAGGATGGCCCTGTCAACACCTTGAATTGGGGCTAATGGCAGAACTGAGAGAGAATACATTTCTACTGTTTGGAGCCATCAGGTCTGTGATAATTCATTATGGCAGCCACAGGAAATTAATACATTAACCCATTGTATCAGTCCCCAAATAACACCCAAACCCAACTCTTCAGACAGTTTCCTCTCTTCCTATTACTCTTTAAAAAAAAAAAAAATCATCTCATCTTACTTGGCTTTCCTCTCTCCCACCTTGTACTTGTCAGTCTCTGTCTCAGTGTGGGCTGTCATAAAAAAAAAAAAAAAACTCTATGGACTGGGTGGCTGAAACAATAAACATTTATTTCTCACGTCCTAGAAGCTGAGTCTGAGATGAGCATGCCAGCAAATCTGGTTCTGGTGACTTCTTCCCAGTTGCAGACTGCAGACTTCTCCCTCCCTGTGTCCTTGCTTGGTAGAAAGAGGCCCATCTATCCCTCCGCCTCTTCTAAGGGCAGTGATCTGTTCCAGAGGGCTCCATCTTCGTGGCTGATCTTCTTCCAAGGCCCCACCTCCAAACACCATCACACAGGGGAGGGTGGGCTACATCAATATTCGGTCCATAACAGTCCCCTTTCCGCCTTTCGGTTTTCTTTCTCTATACTCGCTGCTTCTTTCTGGTTTGGGTGCCACTATTCCTAACCTCGCTTCATCATGCAGGTGGGACCTCTGAATCGCCTCCCTGGAAGTCCCTGCGTGATGAATGTTGGATTTATACTGCACACTTCACCACGTGAGAGTTGAAACCTCTCATTTGGAGCAAAAGCCACAGGAAATAAGCAAAAAGCTACTCATCACATCATTAGAGAATCTTAGCCCACTTCCAACCTATCCACTCCCTTCCCACAGCTTCAGGCCATCATTTCTCCTGATAACCAGTAATTTTAGTCATTTTCTACATGCGTTTCTGTTGGTCTTCTGAGAATTCTCATTTCCCAAAGTAGAAAGGCCACATCGTCTTTGGTGAGCCTGGGTGGTACAGGGGGTTGCTGTGCTGGGGAAGATTATAGTGTGACAGGGAAGGGGGTGAGACGGCATCACCCCACTTTCTACCCACCCTCAGCAGAAGGGAGACGGCAGAGCAAACAGCACCTGGGAGAAAGGAGAGATTTCCAGTTACTTCCTTCCCGGGTTCTTCCCCGGAGCCTCTGTTATTCCTACCCATCCTGGGCCAGAAAAGAGTTTACTGAATGAAGAGTAAAATGTCCAAGCCCTGTAAGGCGCATGAAGGAAGTCATCAAACCAGGGCAGGAGGCCCCCCAGCCACAGCAAGACTCTGTGTTCACCTGGTGAAACACCACTCAGAAGTCCCCGTGTGTGTGTGTGTGTGTGTGTGTGTGTGTGTGTGTGTGTGTGTGCACATGTGCAGAAGTCCTCTTTTTTTGGCATCCTTTAAATTTTCTTCATCAACGAAGTACATGTACATTAGTTTAAGGTCAAATAGGCCAAAGTATTTTCACAAATCCTCTGTCCCACGCCCCTGTCCCCCACCTGTGCCCCTCTTCTCTGGAGCAACTTCTGAACTTCTTGGAGTATTTAGCTTCATTTTTTAAAATGTGCTTGTGCTCTTCTTTCTGCCGCCTCTTGATTTATCCATTGCAGACACTGACCCTTCACTCTGCATTGTGATGCTTGAAGTTTAAGTTCTCTGCTCTCTCCCTCCTCCCAACGATGGTATTAATAAAAACCAGAGCAGGCTCCTAATTGTGGGGCCTTGCACAGCTGGTCACCCTTTCCTCCCGGATCCCACACTCCCTCCTGTTCCCCCCGCCTCACTGGTCACTCCCTGGGGCACCTCTGCAAGGTCTCTCTCTCTTCCCTGCCCTCTTAGGGATGGAGCAGGCAGCATTCAATCCCTGGTCCTCTCTTCTCCTCCATCCACTCTCCCTGCTTGGTGGTCTCATCTAAACTCACAGCTCTAAGTACGTCCATTTCTTGATGACTCCCGGGGATTCATGTCTCTAGCCCTGACCCCTTCCCTGACTCCAGACCCCTATGCCCACCTCTCTTCTTGACCTTTCCACTTAGATGGCCAATAGACACCCCACACTTAACACAACCCACACCCACTCTGGCTGGTCATCCCAAAAGCTGCTTCCCCTGCTGACTTCAGTGGTTGCACAGGTACAAAACCTGCAGGGAGGCAGGGGTACAAAGAGCAGAGAGTCAGTGAGAAATTCCCCACAGCAGATGCAGTACAGACATTTTTAAAACAAGCTAATATCCTCAACATTCATAGCAGGATTATTCATAGTAGCTAAAATGTGGAAATGCACACGCATCCATCAATAGATGAATGGATAAACAAGATGATATATACCCATACAATGGAATATTATTCTACCATAAAAGGAATGAAGTTGATAAATGCTCCAACATGAATGAACCTTGAAAACCTTATGCTAAGTGAAAGCAACCAGACATGAAAGGTCACATATTACATGATTCCATTTATATGAAATGTCCAGAATAGACAAAGAGCAGATTATTGGTTGCCAGGGTATGGAGAGAGGGGGGAAGCGAAGAGGAACACTGATAGATACAGGGTTTCTTTCTGGGATGATGAAAATGATATGTGATTAAACAGTGGTGATGATCGAACAACTAAAAACCACTGAATTGTACACTTTATAAGAGTGAATTTTATGGTGTATGAACTACGTCTAGAAAACTCTTTTATGAGCTAACATTCAAATTTAAATAGTGTGCTGTAATGTGTTACTAAGTAACTCATTCTCATTACTCCAGTCTTCAGTTAAGGACTGCCATATACACTGCCTCTCTTAGAACACATTGAAGCAAATTAGGAGAAAAGAATGATGTTCTGTGTTTGGGTGAATATGGAGAAAAGCAAACAGTCACACAAGGACTGTAGAGAGGAGATTAAGGATTAAGGAAGCAAAAATCAGATCAAGAAATAACTAGAAGAAACCTAAGAACTGTGATGCTCCTACAAGGATCTGTGGTGAAAGAAAGTGAAAATGAAGGCGCTCAGTCGTGCCCGATTCTTTGTGACCCCATGGACTGTAGCCTACCAGGCTCCTCCGTGCATGGGATTTTCCAGGCAAGAGTACTGGAGTGGGTTGCCATTGCCTTCTCCAGAGGATCTTCCTGACCAGGGATCGAACCCGGGTCTCCCACATTGTAGGCAGATGCTTTACTGTCTGAGCCACCAGGGACCTGTGGTAGGTGGTGCCAAAGATAGAACCTGCTGGTTTTCCTCCTGTTAGAGGCATGGGGACTCTAGAGATATTTGCTAATTTCCTCCCAGCCTCCGAAGTCTCTAGTTTTGTTCAGATATGTACCTCTTCCTGACACAGTCCATATACTGCATGGAAAGCCTTTGGTTTTAGGGGCAGGGTATTGGCCCAGAACTCAGCTACTCAAGACGACCTTAGTGTGTCAAGTCAGAATAAAGTCAAAACAGGGGATGGAAATAGGGTTTCCTGATGCTGTATCTCTGCAAGGGAAAGTCCAGGAACTGCCTTCAGCCATCTTGAGAGGAGGTGGTTTAAAACTGGAGCTAACACAAAGAAACCAGAACCAAGACTTAGACACTAACTCTGACATACGAGCCGCGGGCCAGGCTGCATCTACACCTTTGTCTACTATTAGACTGTTTAGTTATACGTGCCAATTAATTCCTTTTTATGGGGTGAGCTTTCTGTTACTCGGAGCAGCAAAGATCACATCTATAGTCAGGTGATGATGTTTGAGAGCACGCAAAGTGTGCAAACTACACCTTTCTATTTCCCTATTATGTTGCTTGTTTTTTTCATCAGAGGTTTATAAAAAGGGACATAAAACCTCCTGAAAATTCTGCTTATGAAATACTTGCATGGGTTTCATGATAACTAATACAAATCGATAAAGCTTTCAAGACTGAATAAAAATGTAACTGACAAAATTAATTTTGATTTGTGTTAGCCTTAAATATTTTGAAAATATAAGTCTATACTTGACAAACCCAAGTTCAAGCCACATTAATATTATTCCTGTCAACACATCCACCATTTGGTTTCTGTAGAAGGTCAGGTGCCGTGTTGTTTTGGAGTGTGTGTGTGTGTGTGTGTGTGTGTGTGTGTGTGTGCTCAGTTGTGTCCAACTCTTTGAGACCCCGTGGACTGTAGGCCACCAGGCTCTTCTGTCCATAGAATTTTCAAGGCAAGAATACTGGAGCAGGTTGCCATTTCCTATTCCAGTGGACCTTCCTGCCCCAGGATTGAACCTGAGTCTCCTGCAGTAACAGACGGGTTCTCTTCTGCTGTTCCACCTGGGAAGCCCATTGGAGTACAATGGACTGCAAGTCAAACTTGCCCTTAGCCTGTAAATCCACCCAGACTCATTACTCCACACAGTTCATGTATCAGCCTCTAGGGGCCGTCCGATCCCAGAAACTAGCTTGGCCACTTTTCATGTAACGCTCTAAGTGACAGATGTCTCTGTATGTAAAATTGAAAATTACAGCAATCGCTGGAAATGTCACCATCACTGCCTGAGTATGCAAGAGATGCACCCAAAGCAAAATGCTTAAGCAACATTGAAAATAGAGTATGAGCAAAAACCTACCAGACAAATGAAATGAGGATAAATGAAATATTAATGGTTTTAGCAACATGGAATTTTCCCACCCCGACACACTGACCGAAAGCATGCGTCAGGCTCAGCCAGCACCTCACAGCCATCAGTAACCTGAGAGCATTGAGTTCTCTACCACCTGGGCCCAACTCCTCACTGAGTTAGTGAATCGGGCCCCTCTCCCAGCTGAGGAGCTGGTCAGCTGGCCCTGCTGCTGCTGCTACTGCTAAGTCACTTCAGTCGTGTCTGACTCTGTGTGACCCCATAGACGGCAGCCCACCAGGCTCCCCCATCCCTGGGATTCTCCAGGCAAGAACACTGGAGTGGGTTGCTATTTCCTTCTCCAATGCATAAAAGTGAAAAGTGAAAGTGAAGTCGCTCAGTCATGTCTGACCCTTAGTGACCCCATGGACTGCAGCTTACCAGGCTCCTCTGTCCAAGGGAGTTTCCAGGCAAGAGTACTGGAGTGGGGTGCCATTGCCTTCTCCGCAGCTGGCCCTAGGCAGGCACAATTTTCTCTTTGTACAACATCTGCTATAAATCAAAGTTTCCTAGATAGCCCTGAAGGTGGTAAGTAGGATGTTCCCAGTTCTCCAGAGGCAGGTGGAGGGGAAGCAGGAAACCTCACTGCCTCAGCAGTCCGGCCCAGTCCACCTGCACACATTGTTCTCAGCCTCTTTTCTTTCCTCCCAAGATTTACTGATCCTCCTGGAAGGACTGCTGTTGCTCTGTTGCTCAGTCATGTCCAACTCTTTGCAACCTCATGGACTGTATCTCGCCAGGCTCCTCTGTCCATAGGGTTCTCCAGGCAAGAATACTGGAGTGGGCTGCCCTGCCCTCCTCCAGGGGATCTTCCCAACCCAGAGATCGAACTTACATCTCCTGTATTGGCAGGCAGATTCATAATTTGTTCTAATTCCCTTCTCATCTATTTCTCATGGCAAATGGTGGATATTTTTTTACTTTTAGGATCCTTAATTTGCCTATATAATGTAAATATGGAGCGGTGCAGCCTGCCTCATTGTTTCAAAATTATTCAAATTTTGCTCATTCCTGCGTGCTGTAACTGCGGCTTCTGCTTGAGTAGCCACTCCCTGCCTGGTAGTCATTATTTCTCATTTGAGGCATATTTAAAACTATGCAGGTGTGCTTTAGTCTTGCTATTATGATTTGCCAATAAAAGGAAGCCAGATTGAGTGACAACAAGCTCTCTGCAAATTGCTTCACACTGGATATCTTTGGGAGCTTCTCAAAACTGATTTTTAAAAAAAGAATGAAGAAAAACTGCAATTTTCTTTACAGTGCTTAGAGGCTTTTCCATGGATATTTCTGAATGTCAGATAAGATCACTGCTGCCTTTGTAAGTATTAGCCACAAGAAAAGAGATAAAAACAAATACTTTATACCGCCCTGCACACAATGAAGAGCTAAAGAGCCAGGATATTATACAGTTCATCCATGTATTGATATTTAGTTGATAAAATATTTCTACAAGACCAGCATTCATGCTATTTTGACAACATGAATCTTTCTGTCTATAGATTAAGACAAAGAAAGATTTTAGCCAGATATGTAAGGTGGCTGAAAGCTTTAGAAAAATATAAATAAAGATTTTGTATTTATGGTACAAAATAGAAACAAGAAACCCAGGCACTCTCTTCTGCCCTTGGTGGATATCTTTGTTTGAGGCTCGCACCTGTTTGGGGCTTCCCAGGTGGTGCTAGTGGTAAAGAATCCACCTGCCAATGCAGGTAGACTTAAGAGACGTGGGTTCGATTTCTGGGTCAGGAAGACCCCCTGGAGGAGGGCATGGCTACCCACTCCAGTATTCTTGCCTAGAGAATGCCAAGGACAGAGGAGCCTGGAGGACTATAACCCATAGGGTCACACAGAGTCAGACCTGACTGAAGCAAAGTAGCATGCAGGCAAGCTGGCTGGCCCCAGTTCTGTGCCTTAGCATGAGCCATCCCCACCTGAAACAACATCCCCTTCCCACAACTTGGCTGGGAACCCCCTACTTGTCCTTTAAGACCCAGCTCAGATGGCACCTCCTGATTTCTAGGCTCCCCAAGCCGGGGTTGCTGCTGTCTTCTGTGCTCCAGCAGCACTTTGACCATCGCCTGACTGTGGCATTGGCCTTGAGTGTTGTGATGCACCTGTTTGCATGTCTGTCCCCTTCACTGCACAGCAAGCCCTGTGTGGGCAGGCTCTGCAGATTAATCTTTAAGGCCCACTACATAATTTGGTGTGCCTCACTCAAGGAAGGCGCTTACTGATGAACAAAAAATGAATGAATGAGTGACTGAAAGATTGACTTAGATACATACATCCAAGGTGGCAAACAGCTGGCTGAGAATGATACATCAGTTGTCACCAGGTCCTGCCCACCACACTGCTCCACTTAAGAGCACACCCCTCATATCGCTTGTGAGAACTGCCTTCCCAGATGTAACAGCCACTCCTGAGGATCCAGGAAGTAACTCTCCTTCTAAAGAGTGGGGAACAATTTTTTTAAATACTAATTGAAATTAGTTGATTGATAGCATTTCCCTTTGATGGATTTCTAAGAAACAAAAGTTCTGCCATAGATTGCCTTCCAATCAGGCATGCTCTTCAAGCATCACTGAATTCCCTCTTGAATAAGAATGGTGAAAATGGGCCTCTGGCCAACCACTGGGCTTTGCATGGTGACTTCCACAGGAAAGGTGTACAGGAAAGGAACTAGACACAGCCTCAGAAGACACTTCTTAAAAAAGAACTCCGGCATGCAGACCAGTAGGGCACTTGGCAGGTGAGACCAGGGACTGTATTATGCAAAACCTTATGTCATCTTTTCAGATGTTCTTCTAATAAATTGCTCCTGTTTCATTTTCACTTCAATTTTAAAAAGTACAAAATCAACTCTCTTTTCTTTCCAAACTAGACATCCTGAATGATAAAATGGTGTACCAATGGTTGGCCTAACAATGATGATGACTATAAGCTTGGACCCTGAAATCAGATAGATTTGGGTTGGAATCCCCATTTCATCACTTCTTAGTACCATGCCCTTCATCTCTGTGTGTCAGTCTTTCCCACTGTAAGATGCAGAGAACACTAACCAAGCGTAGGGTCTTGTGAGTAAAGTGCCTAGCATGGTGTCTAGCATGTGGTTAATGCTCAGACTGTGGGATCTTAACACCGTTATTGTTGCTCCTGTTGCTCAGTTGCTCAGTTGCGTCCGACTCTTTGTGACCCCATGGCCTGCAGCACGCCAGGCTTCCCTGTCCTTCACTATCTCCTGGAGCTTGCTCAAGCTCATGTCCATTGAGTCAATGATGCCATCCAGCCATCTCATTCTCTGTGGCCCCCTTCTCCTCCTGCCCTCAATCTTTCACAGCATCAGGGTCTTTTCCAATGAGTTGGCTCTTTGCATTAGGCGGCCAAAGTACTGGAGCTTCAGCTTCAATATCAGTCCTTCCAGTGAATATTCAGGGTTGATTAATATGCTAATATTCCAGAACATTAATCAGAATGTATTAATGTTCATATTGCATGTTCATAAATGGCATGTTAATTTTAGACTGGAAACCACTATGTTTTCAGTGGCCATCTCTAAGTGGAATGTCCTCTTTCTATTGCATTTTTCCTCAAGGAGCTGCATTACTGCTCCAGAATTCTAGGTACATTCATTTTTTGGCCATGCCACATGGCCTGTGGGCTCTTAGTTCCTCAACCAGGGATTGAACCAGTGTTCCCTGCACTGGAAGTGCAGAATCTTAACCACTGGACCACAAAAGAGGTCCCTAGGTACATTCTTAATAGCTTTCTCAGAATCTTTATGGAGAAGTACCTGGAAACCTCATAAAACTAGCATTTCAACTGTGTCTCATTTGGCTGACTTATAAGACACTGTGAGGTGCTTTTCAAGGGTGGGGGGAGACTGCATGGGAAAAATAGTCTTAAAAACACAGCACGATGAGCAGACATTATTTAAGGATCAAGTAAACTGTATTCCATTTTTCAAAATCTAAGCCTTTGTTATAAAATTCACATTCAAAAAAGGGTACAGTGAGGACCAAAAGTTATTGTTTCATGAGTAAAGAACTTCAGTTTAGAATAATAAACTTCTAGAGACAGTTACACAACAATGTGAACGTACTTAGTGCCACTGAACTGTATGCATAAACTGGTTAAAATGGTGAACTTTGTGTTACATATATTTTACCACAGTAAAAAAAAAAAGAGGAAAAAGAAGTTTAACAATCACATGTTTTCACACATCTCTCTAAACGTATGAACACACACATACAAATTTCAGTAAGCTTCTCTCACCCAGCTACGGATATCTCTTTAAAAAACTCCAATAGTCTTAAAGATGACCTTAAAGGAAACAATTAAAGTAATAAAGATAATCCATTTAAAACAATGATAGTCAAATCCTTCAGGTCAGCAGGTGGGCCACAGGGCTTTCAGGAAGTCCCCTGTCTGTGTTCCCTTAAATGAGCTAAGGTACAAGAGGTAGCATGTTCTTTTTTCAGGAAATTTCAAAGCCAGGAGGGAAAAGCTATCTTTTATCAAAGTGGAGAGAAAAGGGACAAAGAAAGTAGGCACTGGAAATATTTTCAAGAGGTAAGGAAGCCAAAATAGAAGTCATGAAACTAAATGATTCCTGTAACCTTCATTAGTCTTGCTTTTCGCAGCCCTAGACAAGTCCAAGTGCACTGCAGAGAAATTGTTCGTAGCTCCATCCTTTGCCACGAATGACTCATGGGAGACCAAGGGTGTGAGAGGCCCAAGCTTTTCCTTTACAAACACTCTGTCCTGCAGTCAGCAGGTGGACAGAGGCTCGGGCACTTCCGTCCTCTGCAGGTCTCCCTCAGTTCCCGGCACCAACCCACCCACGTGCACTTGGTGGTCTCAGCACAGTGCACACGAGTGCCAGACACCCACCCAGGAAAGGGTGAAGAAAGAGGGGGAGGGTTGTCTCCCCTCTGCCTTTCTTATGTCTTTGCTGTTCTCTCTCTATCCCCTGTTGCCAGAGAGTAAATTATAAAGTTAATTTTTAGCAGCAAAGTTTGCGTTTTTTGGTCTTTGTTTTCCTAGGATATACTTATTAGTAGGTTCAGTATTTGACTGTGTAGTCAGGGTTTTATAAGTTTGCACATGCAGTTCTTTTCTTTTGTTTTCATTAAAGAGAAAAGTATCATTTTCTCAACTCTCCATGGGCTAGTCTATTACAGTGGACCTGGGTGGAAGTTTCTTCCAGTGAGAAGCTGTCTCCCTCCCACTTTAGGATGGATGGAAGGTCCACACTAAAACTTTAAACCCCTTTGGCCATGTGAATTCAAAAAACTTTTAAGACGGCAGAGCTCTGGAGGGTGAGTAGTCCACTGACGCCTCCTCATCTTGCCTCTCTATGACCACAAGCCACCGGCCAGCCTGACTCAAACATGTCCTGTCAACATTCCCAGGACAGGCAACAAAGGCAAAGACACACAAGTACAACTGTATCAAGCTTTAAAACTTCTGTGCATCAAAATCAGTGGAGGGGAAGACAGCTTACAAAATGGGAGATAATATTCACGACTCGAATATTTGATAAGAGGCTAATATTCAGACTATACAAAGAACTCCTACAACTCAAAAAAATCAAATAATCCAATTTTAAAATGACCAAAGGACTCGAATAGATATTTCTCCAAAAGACAATATACAAGTGGTCAAGAAGCATGTAGAAAGATGGTCAGCATCACTAATCATTAGGGAAAGGCAAATATAAACACTCGTTAGAATGGCTACTATCAAAAAACCACAAAACAAATGTTGACAAGGATGTAAAAAAATCGGAAGCCCTATGCATTATTGGTGGGATGTAAGATGGTGTAATCACCATGAAAAACAGTATGGCGGTTCCTCAAAACATCACAGACAGAAGTACCACATGATCCAGCAGTCCATTTCTGGGTTATGTCTGAAAGGACTGAAAACAGGCTCTGGAAGAAATATTTGCATTTTCACCTTGTTAGCAGAATGATTCTCAATAGACTAAAGCTGGAAGCAACCAAGTTGTTGCTGTTTTGTTGCTAAACTGTGATTCTTTGTGACCCCAGGGACTGTAACCCGGCAGGCTCCTCTCTCATGGGATTCTCCAGGCAAGAATACTAGAGAGGATTGCCATTTGTCCCTCCAAGGGATCTTCCTGACCCAGGGATCGAATCTCTGTCTCCTACTTGGCAGGCAGCTTCTTTATCACTGAGACACCAGGGAAGCCCAACCAAGATGAACAGATTAAAAAAAAAGTATGATATGTACGTGCAATGGAGTATTATTCAGCCTGGAAAAGGAAGAAAATTCTGACACATGCTGTGACACAGATAAACCTCAAGGATACCATGCTAAGTGAAATAATCCAGTCACAAAAAGACAAATAATGTACGCTTTCACTTACATTAGTTATTTAGAGTAGACAAATTCACAGAAACAAAAGAAGACTGGTGGTTACCAGGGGCTAGGGCAGGGAGAAAGGCGAGCTGTTATATAAAGGACTGCAAAGAGTTGGACATGATGGAGCAACTAACACTTTCACTTTTCATACCATTTCAGACAGACAAGATGCAAACAGTTTGGAGATCTGTTTTATAACATTGTAAATATACTTAACTGTACACTTAAAATGGCTAAAATGGTAAATTTTATGTTATGTGATTTTTTACCACGATTTTTAAAAACACATTCTGAATCACAGAGCTTAAGAGCTTTAAGGAATTTTTTATTTAATGTTTTGGTCTTCTATACATAAACTAAGAAGAAAACAGACTGTCCCTTGATGTGAGCAAGGGTTTTGCCTCTGTCCCCAGGGGAAACCCCATCTAGATCGAAAGCCACCTAATATTTCAGGGGCTTTCCAGAGGACCCAAACCTTGCACCAGTAGGGTTATTGTGCCTCTTTCTTTCCTGCCCAGCAAAATGTGTCCAGAAGAGTCAAAACAGGCCTCTATTTTTCTTTAAAGAAGTTTTCTTTTTTTTTTTTTTTTTACTTTACAATACTGTATTGGTTTTGCCATACATCTTCCTCAGTGTTTGTGTGCATGATATTAAAATGAAAGTCCAATTTTAATATTAATTCAGCTTAATTGTAATTTTAAAAGTTAATGAAGGCCTTTAGTCCAAGTTATGCAATGGGCCAGGCATTCAAGATGAAACATGAGGGATTCACAGACTAAAAGGCAAGTCAGATGAATGAACAAGTAACTGTGCTACAAAATAACACCTGCTATAAAAAGGCATATACATAAAAAGGTACAGCACACCATGGGAAGCTGAGAAGAGAACATCTGGTGGGTGAGAAGGAGTAAGGACAGGTCACTGCTGTGAGCAGAGTCCACAAGCATGAGGCAGCTCATCGTGGTGATTAACCCACGACACAGACTTTGGAGCAGAGGAACCTGGGTGTCAGAACACAGCCCTGCCACTGCTAGCTGTGTGCCAATAAGCTTACTAATTAACCTCTCTGAGCCCCAATTTCCTTACCTACAGAAAGGAGATAGTAATTTTTTAAAAATATGTAAAGTTATTATAAGGGTTACATTAAATAAACATAAATAAATGACCCATGCTCAATACATGTTCAGTGTTATCAGTTAGCCTAAAAGAGAAGGCTCACATGGAGGCAAGAACAACACGTGTAAAGGCACGGAGGCACAAGAGGTCTTGTGTTCCCGCCAGTGTGCATGGAAGGTCTTGCAGGAGGGAGCAGGACAGAAGGCTGGAAAGGCTGTCTGTGGGCAGTGGGGACCTGTGGAGGGTTTAATCAGGAGGGTGATGAGGAGACATTACCTGTGCCCCTCACACTGCCCCATCTTGTTGTTCAGTTGCTTAGTCATGTCCGACTCTTTGCAACCCCATGGACTGCAGCACACTAGGCTTCCCTGTCCTTCACTATTTCTCAGAATTTGCTCAGACTCATGTTCATTGAATCAGTGATGCCATCTAACCATCTCGTCCTCTGTCATCCCCTTCTCCTCCTGCCTTTGATCTTTCCCAACAACAGGTGGCCAAAGCATTGGGGCTTCAGCTTCAGCATTAGTCCCTCCAATGAATAGTCAGGGTTGATTTCCTTTAGGATTGACTGATTTGACCTCCTTGCTGTCCAAGGGACTCTCAAGAGTCTTTTCTCGTACCGCAGTTCGAAAGCATCAATTCTTTGGCACTCAGCCTTCTTTATGGTCCAGCTCTCACATCCATACATGACTATTGGAAAAGCCTTACCATTTCAATAACTGGTCTGACTTCCATGTCTGAGGGCTTCACAGGCTCCCTTCCCCCAAGTACTGAAGGAGGGTCATCCACTGTTACAGAACTGGCTCCTCTCCCTGATCCCAACCAAGCCTGATGAGAGCTGGGACATAAATAGCCCTGCTCTCTCACCCTCAGGCAGGATAAATCTGAAGCATGCATTGCACAGTGACTCCACTGGTTCCCCAGCAGGACTCAGTTCCAGTCACTCACATTGGTACCCAGCTTGATAACACATCCCTCATTGGCTGGCTTCCCTTCCCCATCTCACCTCCCTACTCCCATGGTACCATTTCCTGAGATTACCTCCCCAATGAACCAAGAACCAGAATCCTATCTCAGGGCCACTTTTTAACAAAAGCTACACTAAGATGTGTGCCATGACCTTATCTGTTTAAAAAGATGCTTCTTGAAGCAAGTGAAGAATGGATTGGACTGAGTGGAGCTAGAGGCAGAGAGTCAGGAAATCCCTGCAGTAAGCTAGGCAGGAGGTTGTGAGTATTATAGTAGAGTGGAAGCGACACTCCGGAGACAGTGCTGCTGCTGCTGCTGCTAAGTCGCGTCAGTCGTGTCCGACTCTGTGCGACCCCATAGACGGAAACCCACCAGGCTCCTCTGTCCCTGGGATTCTCCAGGCAAGAACACTGGAGTGGGTTGCCATTTCCTTCTCCAATGCATGAAAGTGAAAAGTGAAAGTGAAGTCGCTCAGTCGTGTCCGACTCTTAGCGACCCCATGGACTATAACCTACGAGGCTCCTCCATCCATGGGATTTTCCAGGCAAGAGTAGTGGAGTGGGGTGCCATCGCCTTCTCCACCGGAGACAGTGAGGCAGGTCCTCAATGACTGATGCATGTCACTAGGTTGGGACAACAAGAGTTGAGGAAGAGCCTCCTCTTGCAGGTTTCGCTGCATACGAGGGACCTGCAGGACATTCACTGGTGAAAGCCTCAGTGACAGGTTGGATCTTGAGGTTTACAACTGCAAGTTTTCAGCTTGGAAGTGGTAGATGAGATCACTGGGATGAATGAGGCCACGTGGAGAGAGGATTAAGGAAGAAAAGGTAAGACTAGCATCCTGGGGATGATAATATTTAAGGATAGGAATAAAACGAGGCACCAGTCAAAGGTAAGAGACAGTCAGTCATCAACAAAAAAGGAGAGAATCGGTGAAAAGTATGTCTTTGAATCCAACAAGCATGAAACACTGCAGTGAATTCAAATTGGTTAAGGCCTGGAACAAGGTTACCAGCCTTGGCAGCTGCTGTGTTGGTGGCAGCAGCTTGAGCAAAGTGATGAAGGCGAAAGGCAAACTGCAGGAGCCTTCGAGACAGAGGGAGGTATGGATGTGAGCTCAGAGAGGATGGAACCCTCTTTCCAGTTGGTGGGCGTGATGGGATGGAGAGAGAGAGAGAGAGACCATGGACCCAGAGGAGTGGGGGTGGGGCACAGGAAGGAGAACACATCTAAGAGAAGGGAAAGCGTCATTTGGGGTTTTTTCCCCCAAACTTTAAACTTTTTATTTTATATTGGGGTATAGTTGATTAACAATGTTGTGGTAGTTTCAGGTGAACAGCGAAGGAACTCAGCCATACATATCCATAGATCCATTCTCCCCCAACTCCCCTCCCATCCAGGCTGCCACACAACATTGAGCAGAGTTCCATGTGCTATACAGTAGGTCCTTGTTGGTTATCCATCTTACATATAGCTGTGTGTACATGAGGGAAAGTGTCCTTTAAAAGATGGGGTAGACCTGAATAAGATTATGGTCTGAGAGAAATAAACGCACGGAGAAAGGTAAAGACAGAAGAATAAAGAGAATATTTGACAGCGAAAGGTCAGCAGTGAGGCAGCTGGGGGTGGGGACAACGGCACAGAAGGAGGCTGGCTTTGAAGAGGGTGGGGATGTCTGAGAGCAGAGATTAGGAGGTTGGGATGAGTGAAAACAAAGGTAAATTTAGATATGAAGAGGACTGCACACTGAACGATTGCATGTACAGGAAATTTGGGCTGGCACGGGGTGGTAATGGAGAGTGTCTTGAATTAAAGGGCTACTCTGGGAGCATGAAGGCTTCCCTGGTGGCTCAGATGGTAAAGAATCTGCCTACAATGGGGAGAGACAGGTTCGAACTCTGAATCAGGAAGATCAGAGAAGAGAATGGTAACCTATTCCAGTATTCTTTCCTGGAGAATCCCATGGACAGTGGACCGTGGAGGGCTACAGTCCATAGGGTCACAAAGAGTCAGACGGGACTGAGCAACTAACACTTTCACTTTTCACTTTGGGGAGCTTGTGGAGTGGGGGGAGGGGCAGAGAACTGGAAGGCCTGGGAACCAGGAGAGGGCAGTGTGGAGGCAGGAGCTGGGGCCAAACCCACAGAGCAGACACTCCAGGACACTCCTTTGCCTGGCAGCGGCACCTTCTGGCCCTGGATCTTAAAGGTGCCATTTGGTCTTTGATGAGGGAGATTGAAGAGCATGCAAACCTAAGGGTGTGTGTTTTCCGTAAAATAAGAGCCAGGTCCTCCAATCAGAACAGAAGGCCCAGGGGTGGGGTGGGAACTTGAAGAAGAGCTGTACAGATCTGGAGCAGCCTTTGACCTCATGTTGATTAATCAGGGGGTTAGCGATGGGATGCAGTGTACAGTCTCCGAGTGCCTGGCCCAGAGAACAGCTTGATGGCCACTTGGCTCCATAAAGTCTGTTACCTGAATACACACACATTTCTTTTTCCACATCTTGACTCTTGGCTCCACCTCCACTTCTGCAACTTGCAAGCACCTCAAGCCAATAAAACTCCCTGTGCTGACCTTCCCTGCATGGCACCCTGTAGGTCTCACCGTGTCCATACCCACTTACGGACACGGTGGAATGACTCCCCAGTCACCTTCCTCCCAGAACGGTTTCCAGTTACTGACTGTGCCTTTTAGGCCCACGGGGCCCACTTCTCTCTGTAGGTAGAACTGACCCCGCCCACTCACCTTCACTAGTGCTTCATTGCTCTTGGGACTAGTGCCCTGGATCTTAGCCATGTATTAGGATAATGTCCATCAAGGAATTAGAAATGCAATCTTTCTTCGGAGTTAGGTTACCACTGTTCTGTTTCCTATAGTGTATGAATTTTTAATCACTAAAGAGAAATTTTAAATTATCTGGTTAATCCTGATTATTACAGAAATTAATCTCTACCTGGTTTACAACTCCAAACTCAGTGGTAACCAATATATGTTGTCAAAAGACCAAATTTAAAATGGAAGAATGACAGTAATGATAATTTGCAAGTATGAGTTGTGTGAGTGATTTTCTTCTTTTTTAGTATATATTATTTTCACACACAACTTAGATATACTATTGATAAATATCTAAATATATTGTATGTACTAGTTGATTAATGTGTTTTGTTAGGGAAGAATTGTATTCAGAATTATTATGAATCCTTGCTGTGCTATTACAATTTATATAAGTCGTTATTCTAAATCACCGTTTCCCCTGTAACCTTATGATGTTTGAAACCTGTTTCATCAACCTGCAACAGCTTTATTAAATCAAGTCAAATCCAAACACTTCACTTCCACCTACACTGAAGAAAAGATAGACTCACGGTGACAGAAATAGCAGTGTAACTGCTAATACAAACACTGTAAATGCCAGGAAGTAAGAAGGCAAGAATGTTACCCAGTGCAGCCTTGGCTGGTATAGGTGCCAAATGGGGGCTTACACTTCTGATAAGGACACAAGCAATTTCAAGCCCCACCTGTCATACACACAGGTAGAAAAATAAAGTGTGTGTTTTTAAAATAAATTAAGAAATACTTTTGAAAAATTAAAACAATGAAGAGAACTGCTGTATCCTTGCTAGTATAAACTGCATTTCAAAGAAGCCAAATGGTCCTTGAAGAAAAATTATCCTAAATAAAGGAATTGCAGCATATATATGCAAAAAAGAATGATGGGATTTTTTTTAAATCACATTTCCCAGCTCCTACTAACCCATGCTTATAGGCAAGCGTTAGGGAAAGGTCAATGAAGAACATTACTTTGGCTGGATTACGCTGACAGCAATTGAATATGAGCAAGTGACGAAAAGAGAGACGACAGACATCATGGGCCTTCACCCGCGGGAAGGCAATAAAAATACACCACCTGCAATGAAGTTGATTTGTGGTGGTCTAGTTGTTAAGTCGTGTTCAGCTCTTGCAACCCCATGGACTGTGTGGCCTGCCAGGCTCCTCTGTCCATGGGATTCTCTAGGCAAGAATACTGGAGTGGGTTGCCATCTCCTTCTCCAGGGGATCTTCCCAACCCAGGGATTGCACCTGGGTATCCTGCAATGTAGGCAGATTCTTCACCAACTGAGCTATGAGGGAAGCCCTACTTCCTACAAGGAAGCCTTACTTCAATGAAGTTGATGTACAAGAAAGAAAAAACAAAACTGACCTTAAACTCGATCAAGCCTCTAGATAAAACAATGGGTCTATAGAGAATACCGGGAAGAAAGGGACATGTCACTTAACACCACAGAAGTGCAATCAGACAAACCCAAAACGTGGGGAATAGAACTAATTCAGAACCAATGGCCAAGGTTCTCAACAAATAAATGGCAAGAACCAAAGTGGACAGGAGTGTTAGAGACCAAAAGACACATTAACCAAACGCAATGTATAGGCCTTGTTTGGATCCTGATTGGAATAAACCACTAGTAAAATGGCATTTATGAAACAACTGCAGAAATTTGAATAATGTTTGTGTATCAGATGTTATTAAAGAATCATTGTTAAATTTTTTGTTACGAAAACGGTTTCAAGATTGTGTGGGAAAAAGAGGAAGAGATCCTTATCTGTTAAAGATATTATCAGGGCCCTTATAGACATGATGTCCCGGAATTTGTTTTGAAATAACCCAGCAAGGGTGAGGGTTGAGGTCAGGGAAACTGTGGAGGGCGTAGATAAAGCATGATTGGCCATATGTTAATGGGTAATGGCTACATGGGGGTCTATTTACTCCATTCTTTTTGTGTTGAAATTTCTTAACGGGAAGTCCTTTTTTTAATCACCTAAACTGGTGATCGGGCTTCTCCAATAGCTCAATTGGTAAAGAACCTGCCTGCAATGCAGGAGACCCCGGTTCAATTCCTAGGTTGGGAAGATCTGCTGGAGAAGGGATAGGCTACCCACTCCAGTATTCTTGGGCTTCCCTTGTGGCTCAGCTGGTAAAAAAAAAAATCTGCCTGCAATGCGGGAGACCTGGGTTCAATCCCTAGGTTGGGAAGATGCCTTGGAGAAGGGAAAGGCTTCCCACTCCAGTACTCTGGCCTGGAGAATTCCATGGACTGTATAGTCCATGAGGTCGCAAAGAGTCAGACACCACTGAGCAACTTTCACAAACTGATGATCAGTCCCTTGCAAAGATAGTTCCAAAGCCACTTGAACTTGGTTGCGCTCCATTCATAGACCCTTCTCTCATGTCCCCACCTTCTCCACCAAAGCAAGCACCCTTTTAATTCTAATGTCCCCATAAAGGCACTTGAAACCAATTCATCACTATCTTCTGACCCTGTATGTTGAGTCTACTGCCCCATGCCTCTTTTTACTGTGTTATCCCTAAACCTACCCTCCCTCCTTAGGTCTATTTTTATGGATCTTAGACAAAGAATGTGACTTCTTTCACAGTTATCCTCTTGCCAGCCTCCAGCAGCCCATGCTACACATAACCATTCTTCTTCTCTCCGCCTTTCCTTCAGTGGGTCTCACTCCTGATACCACGGAGTTTTCCAAGCCCCCAGTAGAAGCAAATAGTCTTAACCACTGGTCTTCCAGGGAAGTCCCAACAGCGTTTCTTATTCCCAAAAATCCTGTAAGTATCTGGACCCAAACGTTTATAATTTTAAAAGATTGAGAACATTGGGGAAATATTTATATTCATCATTCAAAGGATATTTCCTGAGTGCTTTGTAATGGTAGATACCACGTATCAAGTCCTGGGCAGGTAGCCCTTAATGCTCAGGGTAACCTGACTAGGGTATCTACAAGGTAGACATGATTATCGCCATTTTATACCTGGGCAAGAGGTACAGACACATCAAATGACTTTTCCCACTCACATATTCTGTACCTGCTGGCACAGCTGTAATCCAAAAGCAGGCCTATTATCCTCCCTAAGCCATGCTATCACTCTATTTTAGCATGAGCCTCAAGCCACCCCATTCCAGAACATTCTTTCCCACCCAGGACTGCAGCAGTACTGCCAACAGGAACACAAGAACCACGGCGGGTTCATCCTATCAGTTCCTCTAGGAAGCTCTCTGTGAGTCCCACCAGCAGACCTGGCAGCTCTCTGCTCTGATACCAAAGCACTTTGCTAGCATTGCTGAACAACTGTTACTTGCTTGTAACTCTTGTCTCCACAAGAATGAAATCTCTCAAGGACGAGGACTATGTCTCCTACTTATTTCGACACCTCTGGTGCTGAGAACAGTGTCTGGCCTGTAGTGGGAATTCAATAACTGTTGACTGAATGAGCAAATGAACTGCATTGGGAAACATGTTCCCATCCCAAGAAGCTAGTAGTAGAGCAGATGGCCAGTTGGCTGCTTCTTCTGGCCTTAGTGACCATTCCTCACTTCTCATTTGCATGTTTGTTTCCCAAGGTCCTGTTTCTTTGCTTGAATATCTGTGACATCTCCTGCTAACAGTTCTGTGCGACAGCGGCTCATTCTCACTAATCACCTTCTCCAAGTGTTAATTGTTCAGAATGAAAATGTACCCCTTAAATTCAGAATCTGCCCATAGTGCTGTGTTTTGTGGGATCCATTTCATAGCAACCAGAGGGGTTCTTATATCTGATGGGAAACAATCTGTGAGGTTCAAATTTGGTGCCTCCTTGAGCTAATCCAATTGAATTCTTCAGTATACATGGTCATGAACCTTTAGAAAGTTCAAGTAATCAACAGAATGTAAATTTCAAGAAATCAATCAGATTATTTTTTGCCTATCAGTTTGGCAAAAATTAAAAACAAAAAAAAATGCTGATGAGGTTTGGGATATGAGAACAATCTTCCTCTGAGATACCTTGAAAACACATTAACAGTAGACTTTTAAAAAGGTCTCCAGCTCTTTAAAGTTGATCTAACAGTTCCAATTCTAGGAACATGTTCTAAGCAAATAATTAAGATTTAACTACCAGGAGGTATAGAGCAATTTATTATAACAGAAAAAAATTTGAAAATTATTTAAATAACCAGGAATAAGAAATGCACAATGGAATATTACTCACCTATAAAAAAAGAACACATCTGAGTCAGTTCTAATGAGGTGGATGAAACTGGAGCTTAGAGTGAAGTAAGCCAGAAAGAGAAATGACCAATACAGTATATTAACCCATATATATAGAATTTAGAAATACAGTAATGACAACCCTATATGCAAGACAGCAAAAGAGACACAGATGTAAAAAAAACAGACTTTTGGACTATTTGGGAGAAGGCAAGGGTGGGAAGATATGAGAGAATAGCATTGAAACATGTATATTCCCATATGTAAAACAGATGACCAGCGCATGTTTGATGCATGAAGCTGGGCACTCAGAGTTGGTGCTTGGGGCCAACCCAGAGGGATGTGGTGGGGAGGGAGGTGGGAGGGGAGTTCAGGATGGGGGGACACCTATACACCCATGGCTGATTCATGTCAATGTATGGCAAAAACCACCACAATATTGTAAAGTAAATTAGCCTCCAATCAGAATAAACAGATTTAAAAAAAGGAAATTAGTTAAATCAGTTAAGGTACATCCCAACAACTAGATGCCATTCAGTGATTAAAATTTGTATTTCCGGACTTCCCTCATGGTCCAGTGGTGAAGAATATGCCTGCCAATGCAGGGGACACAGGTTTGACCCCTGGTCCAGGAAGATTCCACATGCCATAGGGCAATGAAGCCTGCAGGCCACAGCTACTGAGCCCTCCTGCCCTAGAGCCGGTGATCTGCAACAAGAGAAGCCATCACAATGAGAAGCCTGCGCACCGCTACTAGAGAAAAGCCCACTCACAGCAAGAAGGACTCAGCACGGCCAAAAATAGATCGTTTCTTACAAACACCTGATGCAGCCAAATAAATAAATATTTTTAAAAATAATAATAATTTCTGTCACACTCTAACCTTTAAAGAATTTTCACTTTCATTATCTCAGACAGTGGCTCTTACCCTTTAGCATGCATAAGGCTCCCCTGAGGATGTCTGTGAAAATGTGGGTTCCTGGACCTCTGGAGGGTCTGTTCTAGAGGTCTGGAATGGGACCTGGGAGCTTACATTTCTAACAAGCACCCCCGTCCAGGTGCCTCTCAGCAGGTGGTTGGTAACCTATACTTCAGCAGGTGCAGGCCCAGGAGACCGTCACACGTGGCACGAGGCAGGCACCTGTGCCCAGGAGGCTCTCTGCCTACGTAACCTGCCCAGGAGAGACAGTGTAGTAACACTGATCTCCTACAGGGAATTGGCTATATAAATAAGGTAACTTTCTTAACTGGAAGCGGTTAGAAGAGGGGAAGGAAGGCAGGAGACAAAGCCCTAGATCCACTCCATTCCACAGAAAACTGTCCCACCAGCGAAAATCCCAACCCGCCTGCCGTCGTGGACATTCTTCCTCGTCTCTTACCATTTGACACTTGGACACTGGGTACATGCAAAGGGGACTCCATCTGCGCTGCTTTTGGAAGGTGGAAGGAGAACTATAGTGGGACTCTTTATTTTCCAGACACAGGAACACAGGAGGGAAGTGCCTGACCCAGAGTGGGTCTCAGGCGAAGCAGAAGTCAGGGTGAGAGGATCTCCCGATGCCAGGCTTGCACCCCAGATGGAGCTTCCCCATCCCCGAGGGTTTGAGAGCAGACTTGGGTTTCCACAGGGCCCGAGACAGCAGGCCCCGCACAAGCCTGGAGTCACATGGACAAGCAAATTTTCTACACAAGAGACCGAGCTCTCTTCTTGCCAGGAAAATGCCATTGTGACTTAAACTGGATGTTGAGGGCTAAGATCAGTGAAAGAGGTAAAATATGAATCCAAATGGTTAGAATATAAAGAAAAATTTTCCTTTTGCAAATATGCTATAATTATTCTGCAACTAGGAGATAAAATAAGATTTTTGTGGGAAGCCTGTTGTACTTTTTCATGGCCTTTTAAAAAACAAATTAATGCTAAAGATAGAAAAATGAATCATACATAAAACTCTTTTAATTACTAAAGAGATAAAATTTCCTTGAGATGGGGTGTGAAGTTTGACATTAGTCAGAACTTTTGAAAGTATTCTAGAAGGTGAGACTTGGGGGTGCCCAATCCTGAAGTATCCTTCCCCAAAAGAGAATATGACATTATCACTTATGAAGAATGCATGTGGATTGTATGCCCAGTCATGTCCGACTCTGAGATCCCATAAACTGCAGCCCACCAGGTTCCTCTGTCTATGGAATTTTCCAGGCAATAATATGGGAGTGGGTTGCCTCCACCTCCAGGGCATCTTCCCAACTCAGGGATTGAACCCACGTCCCTGGGGTCTCCTGTATTGGCAGGTGGATTCTTTACCACTGAGCCACCTGGGAAGCCAATTTATAAAGAGACTGGGGCTGATTCACCAGCCTGTATTTCTCTGTCGTGACCAGGGTCACGCAGGGTAATGGGCTTAGAGAAGACCACTCAGAGCTGCCTTGTGGGCTCCAAACAAGTCTGTACCTGGGCTTCCGCATGGGGCACCAGCGCCCACTTTCACGGTGCGTGTTGTGCCGGCTGCTGCTGCCCAGTGATATGCCCCTGGGTGTGCTTCCACCTTCAAGGACGTTGCATGTCTCTGGCACCCTCCTTCCCAGCTGCAGTGTGTCGCCTATCAGAAACAGCCTGTCTGCTAAGGTTCTGGGGGTCGCCAAACCCCTGCCTCACACTTCTCCGCCCTGGCCTCAGGGCACGTGGCTCATGCTCCCTCTGGGTGGTGATTCTAACACGCCCGGCTGGGTGAGTGGCACCTTACGCCTTCACTAGGCTCTCACCTCGGCACAGTCTCAGGACACTAGTGAAGGAAGAAATGCTTCCTGGGAAGCACTTCACAGTATTTCTTCCTGTGAAGAAATACAGTCTGTGGTTACTTTTTCATAAAACCTTCTGTTAAGATGATTCCTCGCCACCATTTTGATGCACTGTTTTTCAAATAGGAAGACCACATATTCAGGGACACTTCTAAGAGGTAGATCTGTTAACAACTACGCTGGGACAAGTGAATGCTGAGACCACCCCAGGTAGCCTGGGACACATGGTCACCCTGCTTAAGAAGGAGATGAGCTGCCCAAAGACGGCACGTGAGGCTGAGTCCCAGCTGACCCCAGGTCACACAAAACACGAACACAAAAGAACTCTTCGTGTAGTAAGTCACTGAGGTTTCAGGTTATTTGTTACCATGGCATCACCCAGCACAGACTGATGAATACAGCCTTATAGCTGTGTAACTTCTTTGTTACCACCTGGGAGAAATGGAGGTAACATAACACAATCCACGTCACTGGGTGTTTGTGAGGATTAAAGGAGCTAATATAAAAAGCACTTAGCTCGGTGCCTGGCACATGGTCATCAGTCCACCAGATGTTAGCCAGTGTTATTAATTATAATAATAACACAAGAGAATGAAAGAACACTCTAAGAACACAGGGAAGTCAAATTTCAAACCAAGCATGCATGCCCTTACTCAGGAATGGCAGGAAGGCCAATCGCGTCTAATATCTGCCCCACAAGCTGTTTGCCCCTTTGGCCATCGGAGGCCCTGCCTCCTTCTCTCAATCTAGTAGCCCACTCCCACCTGTATCTCTCCTGACCCATGGACTAGAGACCGTCATTACAACAGCTCTCTTGTGAATTCCTCCACTCCTTGACCCTGGGTTGCTTCCATCTCACCCAAATGACAAACCTTAATCCTGAATCAATACAACAATCCAACATTTTTGCTCCTGGGCCCACGTTACTGAACAAAATCCTCCCGCATTTCCTGATGTCTTTATATGGGCTCTTTCTCAATTCTTTCTCCCATTTCCCACAAGAGATATTTCCAAATTTCACCATTCTCCTCGAGTTCTCAGCCCTTTGAATATAAATGTGCCTGCTTGTGTCCATCTTCCAAAAATAACTCCCTCAGCCTGCTCAATCCAGCCCTGCGTCTCCCCTTCTCGGCACGGCCAAGGAACTGTCCTCTGCGCTCCACTTCCTCACACACCCTGCTCCTCCACCCACTGGACTCTGCACCCTGCCGCTTCCCAGGCTTCCCCAGCAGAGGTTATCAATGAACTCTGTTGCGATGGACATTTTCTCTGTCTTTAATTGAGCTTGCCTCCCGTGACATTTGACGGGGTTGGTCACTGCCTCCGAGTGCTTCTCTCCTGCCTTGGCTTCATGACGCCTCTCCGCTGCTGGCCCTCCTCTCCAACTTCTCGTTCCCAGTGTCTGTGGCTCCTCTTCCTCTGCCCTCTCTTAAATGCTGGTGTTCCCCATGCTTCCCTGTGGCCCTCTTCTCTTTTCTTGCCAAGGCATTAACTACTATTTAAAAGCTGAGAACTCAGAGAATCACGTCTCTGCCCAGCTCTTCCTCCTAATGATCCAATTGATTATTGAATGTCCCCACCTGGGTATCTCACTAGCTCCTCAGTCCCCTGGTGTCCAGAGCCAAACTCATCATTTTGCCTACCAACCCCGACTAGCTTCTTGGATTTCTGAATGAATGACATCACAATTCACTCACTGTCCAAACCAGAGACCTGGCACTCAGGCTTGACTTTTCCTAATCTCGCTCCTCCCACCAATCAAAGGGCTACCATCTGGTCTCCCTACTTCTAGTCTTCACCCTTCAAGTCTATTTTCCTTACTTACAAATGATCTTTCTCTGTGATCTTCAGAAGAAAGTTCCAACTCTTACACTAAAACCTTAACTGTACACTTAACCCAATATCCTTAATGATACAGCTCCTGACTGCCACCTCTCTTTCATCTCTCATGTCCCTAAATCTCCTCCATTCCAGCCTACTGAACTATTAATACTTTAAATTTCCAGACTGTTCCGTGTTTCATGACACCTCTGGATTTTTTTTTGTTCTTGTTCTTGCTGCTCTTCTGAAATACCCCATGTCCTGCTGCCCACTTAGTAAACCACTCATCTTGAAGTGAGATGTTACTTGTTTCCAGAAAGCCTTCTCTACTCAAAGTAACCTTTTGTCTCAGAGAAAGTTCCCCACTCCACGCTGAGTCAGCTGCCCTCTTCGGCACTTCCACAGTCCCCTGAACATGCCCTGTCTGAAATGTGACTGCTGACTGCCCTGCAGGTCTCCCTCACCAAACTGTAATCGTGACTAGTTAGGGACTGATTCACGTGCAACTCCAATTCCCGGTACATTATCTGATGTGGTTTAGTCACTAATTAGTGTCTGACTCTTTTGCAACTCCATGGACTGTAGCCTGCCAGGCTCCTCTGTCCACGGGATTTGCCAGGCAAGAATGCTGGAGTGGGTTGCCATTTCCTTCTCAAAGGGATCTTCCCAACCCAGGGATTGAACCTGCATCTCCTACACTGGCAGATGGATTCTTTACCCCTGAGCCACCAGGGAAGTCTGACTTTATCTAGTAATTCTCAGTAAAGGTTTCATGAATGAATAAACAGTAATAGTCTCTTGAGTAGCAGCCCCCTGCACGTCTAGGAGGAACAATCACAAGCAACATTAAGTGTTTATACGCTTATATATACATGCGCATGTAGTGGGGAAGCACCTTTAAATAAAGATCAGTGTGTATGTATGTGAAAGAGTGATACAGGTTATGGAAGAGGACTCATTTTCCTTTACCTGACTTTCCTCTTTGCCTTTCCATTGTGATTCTTTGTACTCAGATAACATTATTCTGCTCTTTCAACACTTGTACCTCTTATATACCATAAAATTTCTCAATATTCTTACTCAGTATTCAGAACAATATTCTCATGACAGGTATTCTGAATAGGTAAAATTCTAAAAACCACAAGAGAACTGCCACTTCCACACGTTATCAGTTTCCAATCAGTCTTCTTTTCTCAAGGGTCAGCCATCTCAACTCCTTTAGCTATGCCATAAATGGTAGGCAACATGCTAGATCAGCCAATTTAAATTTCTACATACACTAAGTGACTATCATCTCAGATGAGATTTGAAATTGGCGCCCACAAGAAATTAATTATTAATATCCGTTTCAATGAGCCTCCTTCCCCACTCTGACTGACGAAGGGTTTGTTGTTTTAAAAAGAAGCTGTCATCACATTACTACTCATTTTCAATCTGTGGTCATCCTGCCTCATCCCAAGATCTTCATATGCTAAACTTTAGGTCTTTCTAATCAGTCTTTACTTTTGTCAGCTTAATTAATTTGAAAGCAACCTGGGTTTTATTGTAGAACATTAACAATAACCCATGGATAATGTTAAATATTTTATGAATAGCTTAAAAGCAATGTGTTTAATTAGCAATGTAATGTGTCATTCCATTAGGCTAGACATGCTAAATAGATCTGTATTTTAAATTGTATGAGCACCTTTAAACAACAAAATATCTTGAAATAGTTGTCACAAGGCATTAATTAGCAATATGTAGGAGTTATAAGATAAAATGTGAAATTAACAGGGACAAGCAGTCTTTAAAATTATACTTTCAATTAGAAATGAAGTCTTTAGAGAGTTTAATTCTCATCTATCACCATCATTGTTATGTAGTCCTTATAAAGAATTGAATTCGATTCTGGATCAATTGCAGCAGACAACATTTCTTCCATTTCCTCCTGAGAAAAAGGCTCACCTGGGAGGAACAAGAAAGGACACTCATCGTTTACAATCATCTCATTTATTTTTTTTTTTTCTTTCCACTAATCCACTAAATTGCCATGGAGCCCCACCATCCCACGTTGTGTTGCCGGTTACTCTCCCTGGGGCCATAAAGCCAGCACATCCTGACAATCAGAGGTTCAAAGAGTATGCTCTCGTACTCCTGGCAAATCTTGGAGTTACTTTACCTTGCAGATAGCATAGTTCAAGCAACCTTTAGCATCAATCATTTCAGCCAAAACAGCAGGAGGACATGAAAACATAAATAAATAAGGTTTTCTATTTATTTAAATTAAAATCACCAAAATTGCCAAAAAGGCAATTAAAAGGATTAACCTGAAATCACAGTTTTATAGGAAGTCTAATCATTATATTTAGTAAGCATATGAAGAAAGGATGAAACGGTTGCTATGCAGAAAGGCTGAACAACAGATAACATGGTTTAAAACTGTAAGTGAAAGTGGAAGTGAAGTCGCTCAGTCGTGTCCGACTCTTTGTGACCCCATGGACTGTAGCCCACCAGGCTTCTCCGTCCATGAGATTTTCCAGGCAAGAAAACTGGAGTGGGTTGCCATTTCCTTCTCCAGGCGATCTTCCTGACCCAGGGACTGAACCCGGGTCTCCCACATTGTAGGCAGACGCTTTACTGTCTCAGCCACCGGGGAAGTCCAAAGTGTAAGAATGTCTATGAATATCCTCTAATGAGGGTAGATCAATTTAGTGTCTCAGCTGCACCCAGTGACCACACATGCCGTTCACCAGTCATTTCAAACCAGTCCTCTTTGCTATAGTTTGGCCCAGTGTTGCTGTCAAATGAAACCAAAAGTTGGATAGAAAATCTGTGAGCTTTATTTGGGTTCAGGTAACAACTGAAGGCCATCTTGGATACTGGTTTCACCAAGATGAAAAGCAAATTTAGGAAGAACATTGGAAAGGTCGTCATCTATTTAAGACAGAATTTTGTTCTGATATTAAACCAAAATACAGAAACATCCAAATTGTCACCTTATTCCTAAAGAGCATTAATCCAAGTAGATAAATTACCAAGGCCTGAGAGTTACCTACCTTACGCACTTAAGTCACCTGCTACTACAAACTATGATGCCTTCTAAGGTGGAATTCAGTTACTAATACAGAAATTATTCAAGTGGGGGTTTTGATGATGATGATGATAGTATTACCAAACAATGGAACATGCTCGTGTTTTTTTGAAATCATGTTTACATCCTAAGGAAAGAAAGAATGCCTAAAATGTCCAAAAAAGACAAATTCTGAATCTTTCTTATAACCTAATTGGTAAACACTAAGTCCACTGCCAATGAACTTTGATGGATATGGGAGTCCTTATGAGAACACAGACAACAAATATTTATCAAGACCCACTGTTTGCCAAGCACTGATCTAAGTGCTTCACAGATATTAAGTTAATCTCTGCACCACCTCCTGAGAGGTAAGAACTGTGAATCCCGGCTTAGAGCTCAGGACACCAGCACACGAGGAGAAGAGGCAGGCAGCCCCAGCCAGTGCCTGGAGGAGCTGGATCTGCACGCCAGCAGAACAAGTCGAGGTCCAGGAACTGCACTCGGTCACTTGGAACGAGGCCGTGTTCACAGCGAAATTCAGAAGGTAGTCACTGCTTCCTCAAGCAAGGAAAGAAACAAGTAGTATTTGATTAAGGATGGGAGGAAAATAGCTTAATCGTTAAAAGCACAGCTTGGGGGCCAGACTGCCTGGGTCCAAATGCTCAACTGTTTCGTTAGCTTTAAGATCCCGGGCAAGTCCCTGACTTCTCTGTGTCTGCTTTCCTATCTGTAAAATACTATCTCATGGGTTTGCTGTTGTGGTTCCGTCACTCAGTCATGTCCGACTCTTTGCGACCCCATAGGCTGCAGCATGCCGGGCTTCCCTGTCCTTCACCATCTCCCGGAGCTTGCTCAAACTCATGTCCATTGAGTCAGTGATGCCATCATCATCTCATCCTCTGTCGTCCCCTTCTCCTCCTGCCTTCAATCTTTCCCAGAATTAGGTCTTTTCTAATGAGTCAGCTCTTCGCATCAGGTGGCCAGAGTATTGGCGCTTCAGCTTCATCATCAGTTCTTTCAATGATGTTCAGGATTGATTTTCTTTAGGATTAACTGGCTTGATCTCCTTGCAGTCCAAGGGACTCTCAAGAGTCTTCTCCAACACCACAGTTCATAGGTTTGTTATGAGTATTAAAATTGTTCTTATTTGAATAGCACTTAGAACGTTGCCTGGCACACAGGCAGCAATATGTGTTAGTTCAAAAAAGTTCTTTTGAGATCTTTCCTGCTAATAAATACTACTTGACACCATACACATACCTAGACACATGTGGACTTCTATCCTGTAGGAGCTTGATTCAGTGTGACTTCTGATGTTCATCATATAACATCCTGGGCATTTAGAATGCATATTCTCAAACTGATTAATATTCTGTGGATATTGTGAACAGCTGCATTGTCTCTGGATGCACCACGGTCTGATTCCTCTATTTCAGTGAGTACCATTACCCTAATACCCACCACCCAGGCCAAAGCCTTGTTATTTTGACTCAGCTCCCCTCTTTGTGCCCTGCACTCAGTTGCTCATCATACATAACCTGTGGATCTTGCTGCAGACAGTACTATTGTATCAAACCCTTCTTTCCATTCCCATTGCCACTGCTAGATATAGCCCTTATTGGGATACCTTCAAAATGCTGAACCAGCCTCCTAACTGGTCTCCCCAGTCTAACCTCTTTCTTGCTCTTCTCACAAGCCCACCAGCCCCAGGTCAACCTTTCCACAATCCCTCTTGCACTGCGCAGCTCACCTGCTCAAAACCCTACAGTGCTTCTCCACTGCCCACAGGATAAAGTCTCCTGAGCCTCAGCCTCCACAATCTAGTCCTGGTTAACCCCTCTAGATTCATTTCCTACTGTTTGCCAACAAGACCCTCTGAGTTTTCTCAGTCTCCAAAAATATCATGCTCATTCCTACTTCCCCGTCTTTGTTCATGCTTTTTATCAGTCGATGTCTTCCTCTCATCAGCTCCTCATCCATTCTACCTCACTCACTCATTAATTTAACGAGTACCTGCTGAGACGTATGATGTAAGGGAGTGCTATAATGGATAATATTTTAGCCCTTCTCCTGATAACTCACCCAGATTATTCTACTATCTTTAGAAACCTATTTTCTCTTAAAGTCTTCCCAGAACAAGCTTTCCAGGCTGGTCCAGACCACACTGATCTTCTGATACTCACTTTTTTCTACTATCTTACATTTTGAATTGTTTTATTCCCTCCTGTAAGACTATAATCTCCTTGAGAAAGGGAGCAGATTTTAGTATTATTACCTCTCAATGCTCTTGGATCCCTTACCTACACACAGTAGGCACATCCTACTAATGATTTGGCCCTTTTGACTAAATTCATATTGCCTGATATAACCTAGTATTTATTTCCCTTAGCTTAATCCCTAAGCTGATGCTTTGAAACATCACATTTCCATCAAAGTTCATCCCTAAGATAATTTTAAGAGGGTCATAAGTTCTTGGGTGGCAGCTTTAACAATCATGTCACATTCACTCTCACCCTCTGTATTCTCACCTAATGGTGGATCAAGTCAAAATGGTCAAACCAGTGGCACATGGAGACACAGTCTTAGTCTTCTGTACTTAAAATCTCATGCGCTTCTGATTGTCTCAACTGACTAGCAACTGTGAATTACTCAGGACTCATCTGTGAACTAGTGAACTAGACAGAGAAAGAGTTCTAACTTTATATGGGAAGAGGGCAGGTGAGACCATGAAACCATATATATGAAACCATATATATATGAAACCATGAGAATGGTTTCAAGAGCATGTCCATTAGGCTACTGACACTCAGGGAAAACAAGTTTACACATCAGACTAAGTAGAGAGAATTCCTAAAGAAAATATGTTGGCCTTACAGAGGTGTGCAGGTATTATGTATAAGTGTGTGTGTGTGTGTGTGTGTGTGTGTGTGCAGTTTAAGTGCAAAGCAAATATATTCACTGTTATTAGCATAAAAATGAAAAATTTAATGGAATTCATATATACATTTGAGGCTGTATTGCCCCTAACTTTACCAACTGAAAAGTTCTTTAAAAAAGGAATTTTGGGGCTTCCCTGGTGGTCCACTGGTTAAGAATTTGCCTTGTAATACAAGGGACACCAGTTCGATCCCTGGTCCAGGAAGATTCCACGTGCTGCAGAGCATGTGGTAAGCGCCTGTGCCACAGCTGCTGAGCCCACACGCTGCAGCTCCTTAGAGCCCATGCTCTGCAACGAGAGAAGCCACCGCAGCAAGAAGCCTGTGCACCGCAGCTAGAGACGCAGACCCTACTCACCCACTGCGACTGCAGACAGCCTGCACACAGCAGTGAAGACCCACCACAGACAAAAAAGAAACATGAACAAACCTTTTTTTTTCTTAAAAAAAAACAGGGAGTTTTTACAGACTCCAGTTGAAATCTTCAATCTAGTAACAAGAATGATTGATAGTTCATGTTTTCCTGGTGACATACCTTTTATTCTGGAAATACTCTAAGTGAATGAAATGACTTCAATTTATAGAAGTATCATTATACTTTACAAAATCCTATAAGGCAATAATCCATCCCCTCTTAACTTACCCTTTGTCCTCTTATCCACCACAAAACTCCAAAACCAAAATGATAAGAATACTAAGTAACTTCTTTTAACTGGAATGATCAAAGTATCCTCTAGAACTTTTGCATAATTGTTTTAAAATTATTAATCACTTAAATAAGTCATTGTTAACAAGTAACAAGACTTCCCTAGTGGCTCACACAGTAAGAATCTGCCTTGGGTGGGGAAGAGCCCCTGGAGAAGGGAATGCCAACCCACTCCAGTGCTCTTGCCGGGAGAAATCCAAGGACAGAGAAGCCTGGTGGGCTACAGTCCATGGGGTCGCAAAGAGTGAGACACAACAGAGCGACTTTCATTTATAAGTAATGAATCACTCTCACCTTCTTCAGTCATATACTTTATCAGTTCGTCCTTAGAAAGAAATCCACGTTTAGCTGGATCTAATACCTAGGGGGAAGGAAAAGATAGGTGTTCTTTTTTTTAATGAAAATTCCACATGATGATTTTTTTCACATAAATAAAAATATATGTAAAATTTGTGGCTTACATACCTCAAAAGCTCGAAGAAGGATATCTTCTGGAATTGGTCTATATCTAATTATGCAATAAAAGGAGTAAACACCACAGTATTTAGCTCAATCTCCAAATAACAAATGATTGCATTTAAAAAAATAAATAAAGCTGCTAGCATACTAGGATAATAATTCATCCCTCACTGAAATATTTTTGGATTTCTAGATAATAAAGTTGAAAGTACTCCATACCCACAAGGAATACTTAGTTAAATGTTATCTGTTAGCTTTTTTCATCATTATGGGAACAAAATTCCTACAGTAAACAAACTATGGTAAGCTAATGCTACACTTTCTTTAGAAAAATAATTAGGGTTAATTCTTATTTATCATTGATAATTCAAACAGAAGCTAATAAGAATGTTGTTGATTTATGCTTTTTGCAGCTTTTTTGCCCTTTAATTACACTTTGATTATTAGATTAATACTGAAGTGGTGGATATTTCTGAGAACATACCAACTGGCCATTCAGAAGTGTAGAGAAAAACTAGGAGGAAGCTATTCTGTGATAAACGTTGGCTGAGTATAACATACAAAGTGAAAAGGCCAAGTGTTTTGAAATTAATGCAATTCTAATCATTACCTCAACAATTGTGTTTACTTTCTTACCTTCTTTCCAGTAGGACTTCAGTCATCACTGGTAGAAATTTTTCAAATCGAATGTATCCAGTGGGTTCTTCTTCCTCCACCTGGACAATCAGTAAAAAACAGCCTCTTATTCATTCAGCAAATGTAATGACCAGCTACTTTTTCCAAGCACTGTGCCAAGTACTGGGGATTTGATAATGGGGAACATTTCATGCAAAGATGGGCTCAATAAAGGACAGAAATGGTATGGACCTAACAGAAGCAGAAGATATTAAGAAGAGGTGGCAAGAAGACACAGAACTGTACAAAACAGAGCTTCACGACCCAGATAATCACGATGATGTGATCACTCACCTAGTGCCAGACATCCTGGAATGTGAAGTCAAGTGGGCCTTAGAAAGCATCACTATGAACAAAGCTAGTGGAGGTGATGGAATTCCAGTGGAGCTATTTCAAATCCTGGAAGATGATGCTGCGAAAGTGCTGTACTCAATATGCCAGCAAATTTGGAAAACTCAGCAGTGGCCACAGGACTGGAAAAGGTCAGTTTTCATTCCAATCACAAAGAAAGGCAATGCCAAAGAAAGCTCAAACTACCGCACAATTGCACTCTTCTCACATGCTAGTAAAGTAATGCTCAAAATTCTCGAAGCCAGGCTTCAGCAACATGTGAACCGTGAACTTCCAGATGTTCAAGTTGGTTTTAGAAAAGGCAGAGGAACCAGAGATCAAATTGCCAACATCCGCTGGATCATCGAAAAAGCAAGAGAGTTCCAGAAAAACATCCATTTCTGTTTTATTGACTATGCCAAAGCCTTTGACTGTGTGGACCACAATAAACTGTGGGAAATTCTGAAAGAGATGGGAATACCAGACCACCTGACCTGCCTCTTGAGAAACCTATATGCAGGTCAGGAAGTAACAGTTAGAACTGGACATGGAACAACAGATTAGTTCCAAATAGGAAAAGGAGTACGTCAAGGCTGTATATTGTCACCCTGCTTCTTTAACTTATATGCAGAGTACATCATGAGAAACGCTGGACTGGAAGAAACACAAGCTGGAATCAAGATTGCCGGGAGAAATATCAATAACCTCAGATACGCCGATGACACCACCCTTATGGCAGAAAGCGAAGAGGAACTAAAAAGCCTCTTGATGAAAGTGAAAGTGGAGAGTGAAAAAGTTGGCTTAAAGCTCAACAATCAGAAAATGAAGATCATGGCATCTGGTCCCATCACTTCATGGGAAATAGATGGGGAAACAGTAGAAACAGTGTCAGACTTTATTTTTTTGGGCTGCAAAATCACTGCAGATGGTGATTGCAGCCATGAAATTAAAAGACGCTTACTCCTTGGAAGAAAAGTTATGACCAACCTAGACAGCATATTGAAAAGCAGAGACATTACTTTGCCAACAATGGTCCGTCTAGTCAAGGCTATGGTTTTTCCTGTGGTCATGTATGGATGTGAGAGTTCGACTGTGAAGAAAGCTGAGTGCCAAAGAATTGATGCTTTTGAACTGTGGTGTTGGAGAAGACTTTTGAGAGTCCCTTGGACTGCAAGGAGGTCCAACCAGTCCATTCTAAAGGAGATCAGTCCTGTTCACTGGAAGGACTGATGCTAAAGCTGAAACTCCAGTACTTTGGCCACCTCATGCGAAGAGTTGACTCACTGGAAAAGACCCCGATACTGGGAGAGATTGGGGGCAGGAGGAGAAGGGGACGACAGACGATGAGATGGCTGGATGGCATCACCGACTCAATGGACATGAGTCTGAGTGAACTCTGGGAGTTGGTGATGGACAGGGAGGCGTGGCGTGCTGTGATTCATGGGGTCGCAAAGAGTCGGACACGACTGAGCCACTGAACTGACTGACTGACTGACTGACTGATACTTGGACGTGGTCCCCACTCACAGGGTTCATATTCTGAAAGTGGAGGCATAAATCCATCAAAAAAACCACAAAGCTGAGTGTCTAATTATAAGTTTATGTAAGAAACAATGAAGTAAAGGAGCAAAGGTCTATTAGAGTACAGAAAAAAGAAAACTTTTCTTGGCCAAATTATCAGGAAATGCATTCATACAGAAATCACACTTGAGTTGATTATTATAAAGGATGAGTAAAAGGTAATCAAAAACAGCAGGGAAAGACACTCCCAGGTGATGAAATTACAGGCACTAAGACCCTGTGGGATGCACCGGAGCCCAGGAGGCTGAAGCATACGGAGCAAGGCGGAGAATGTTTTCAGATGAGGCTGGAGAGAGAAATGGGGACTAGACCTTGCAAGGTATTACCATCCACGTACATGACTTTGGTTGTTATCCCAAGACACCATTACCCTAAATCACTGAAGGTCTCATAGATGTGTGTCTAAAAAATCACACTGGTTGTGGGTAAGGCAGCTTCTGCAGTAGTCTAAGCAGATATGCCAAGGGCTTGGATCAGAGAGCGGTGGCCATGGAGAGAGAAGTAGGTGTTTTCAAGAAACACTTAAGATATAAAACCAAGAAAACCTGGTACTGCATCTATTACAGGCAAGGATGAGGGAAAAAAGAGGGCCAAGGACAACTCCCAGGATTCTGACTTGCACAAATGAGATGGACTAATGCTTCCCCTGACATAAGGAACACTGGCTAAGAGACCAGATTAGGGAACCAATGAATCTCAAGGACTGTACTATTCATTAAATAACTAGATGCTCTGCGGAACACTGTTACACCACTGCTAACTAAGACAACACCTAACAATTTTGGTACCCAGAACTATTAGATGAGAATGAGGAAGACTCAAGCTCAAAAGGTTCAGCCTTGATTGTGTGGCTGAACAGTACTCTATTCATTTTAAATTTCATGTCAGGCTATTTATGAGAAGTTGTAAATGTTCCACTCCCTTTCAAAAATCCTATTAGAAAGCTCACACATTCTGATTCAACAGTGGCGATTTTAAAAGATTTATTCTTTGAGCAAAAGATAAGAAATCTATAGGTGCTGCTAAGTGGAATGCACTGTCATCAAATGACAACTATTTTTTAATGTTTATACTAGATTCTCACCTAGTATGAGGCAAGCCCTTGAACTCCACTATCAGTAAGAAATGGCATCCATCTAATGACAGAATGATGTGTTTCAGAATTTCTGAGGCCATCGATACATGAGCAATTGTTTTCAGCTGCCTCTAGATCCAAGGCAAGCAGTTTGCACATCAGTGTTCATGTGGCTGTGATTTGTGGCTGTGGTTCAGACGTGCTTAAGTAGCACTCTAACTCCCAGCCGCACAAACTGCTTAAAACTAAAATGCCAATCTAATGAGACTGCCTCCAGAGGGATCATTTTTAAATTAAAAGGTTGCATTTCTATTCTGATTAATCCAGAAATCTGTTCCAGAAGCTGGCGCTATAGTTTGTTTCCCTTTCCCTGTACCCTCAACAAACTGCAGAGCCAACAGTCTTCACCATGCAAGAGCAAAAATCCTATGTTATGAGCACGCTCATCAATCCACAAACGGTTCATAGTTTTTCCAAAGGGAGTTCAACTCTACAGCACGCTCTCCATCATGTGAGAAGTCACAGACACATCCTATGTCCCTCATAACGCCTACCCCACCATGGTCATGCTCCTGGACAACTTCCAGAAGCCCTTGGTGCTCTGAACACAGGTGAAACGCTATTCTGTGTACAGCCAAATGGCCTGATGGATCTGTATAGGCCTAAAACTTCACAAAAATAATAAGTTAAAGCAAAACTCCAGTGAATCAGGATAGCAGATGAGGCATATATTTTCCTTGATATTTTTAAAGAGAGATAAGGAACAAATAAAGGCCTTGGGGTTAAAAAAGTAAGAAGAAAAATATGTAAGTCCATCTTCAACTTGGACAGTGTGAAAATCTTTCTATGACTCAACACTGTCCTCTAGAGGCCACATCTAATCTCCTCTTTTTGTATTAAGAGATATATAAGCAATGGCATGAAAATAGTACAATTATATAATATTTCTAAATACAGTATTAATGAACTGTATAACATATACTAGACACTACCTTATATTATTAAAAGCTTTTATTATATATACATATTTTAGAATAGATTTAGATTTACAGATAGCAGAGAGTTCTCATATACCTCCCAGTTTCCTCTACTGTTTACCCTTGCATTATTATGGTACAACTATACTTGGTTCTTGGAAGAAAAGTTATGACCAACCTAGACAGCATATTCAAAAGCAGAGACATTACTTTGCTAACAAAGGTCCATCTAGTCAAGGCGATGGTTTTTCCCGTGGTCATGTATGGATGTGAGAGTTGGACTGTGAAGAAAGCTGAGTGCCAAAGAATTGATGCTTTTGAACTATGGTGTTAGAGGACTCTTGAGAGTCCCTTGGACTGCAAGGCGATCCAACCAGTCCATTCTAAATTTGGAAGAAATGATGCTAAGGCTGAAACTCCAGTACTTTGGCCACCTCATGTGAAGAGTTCACTCATTGGAAAAGACTCTGATGCTGGGAGGGATTGGGGGCAGGAGGAGAAGGGGACGACAGAGGATGAGATGGCTGGATGGCATCACCGACTCGATGGACATGAGTCTGAGTGAACTCTGGGAGTTGGTGATGGACAGGGAGGCCTGGCGTGCTGCAATTCATGGAGTCGCAAAGAGTTGGACACGACTGAGCGACTGAACTGAACTGAGCTGAACTGATACTTGGTTCATTGTAACTTATCCATTGAACCAATACTGACCTATTATTATTTACTGAACTCCACGTTTTATTTTGATTTCACTGTTTTTTAAAAGGCATTTTAAAAATATGGTACATTTCTCTATCATAGAAGAGAAGCAAGAAAAGCAGGATAGAACAACCTGCCTGACAATCTGGAAATGGTTGGATAGAGGGGAGGATAATAAGTGCTTCTATTACTTCTGGTGCAGGACAAACTAGTTGACTTTATGAGGCCATGAGTAAGACAGGACAAAAACACTAGTTTCTATAAATGTTATGCAATAATGGCTCAATGATTATTTAAATGCCTTTAAAATTTAATAGAAATATATAAAATATTGAACCACAATTTATCATATATTGTATGTAAACATATATAGATAGTTATGGGTTGAGTTATATCTTCCCTAAGTTCATATGTTGGAGTCCTGATCTCTGGTCCACCTCAGAATGTGACTTCTTTGGAGACAGGGTAATCAAGTTTACCCTCAGTGAGGTAATCAACTTAAAATGAGGTCATTAGGGTGGGCCCTACTCCAATATAACTGATGTCCTAATAAAAAGAAGAAATCTGGACAGAGAAAGGCACACAGGGAGAATGTCATGTGAACATGAAGACAAGCTCTACAAGCCAAGAAGGCAGGCCTAAAACAGATTCTTCTCTCCTAGCCAACAGAAGGAACCAACTCTGCCTAATTCTGTCCTTCTAGCTTCCAGAACTGTGAAACAATAAATTTCTGTTGTTTAAGACACTGTCTGCGGTACTTTGTTACAGCAGTTCTACCAAACTTCATGCACTTGCACACAAATGTTGTGAGAAATATGACATAAAGGTGCTTTGTAAACCTTGAATTATTATGATTATTATTTTAATCAGTAGTGTACACACTTCTGGTTCTATATTCTGCAATGACACCTCCTCCTAAAAGAATCGATCTCTGGTGGTAAAATTTTAGACACAGCCTCCTTGACCCACCATAGGGAACTGCTTTTTACAGAAGTCTGATCCTGACTCCTCTCTGTGAAATGCCACGTGGAATGTGGCATGAATGTATTAAGCTGCTAGGCATGTCTAATGCCTGTCCCTCGCCCCTGAACCCTGGCCTAGAGAAGAGGGTTTGCAGATCAGCAGCCGTGATGTCTCCACCCTGCTGTTCCCCTACTTGCTTCCTGGGCTGAAAGGAGAGGAGAGTAACAGCCAGCCATCTGTCACATCTTCCTCCTCTTCAAAAGACAAAAACGAAACAAATATATCTTGTTATTGTGCACGTGAATGAGGCAAAGTAAGTTCTAATCTGGTCTGTTTCATCTAAGAGAAAGGCTAATGTGCTAGAAAGGAGGTAATAATTAGAAAGCAAGCTCGGGAGCATTTATGAATGCAGAGGAAATAAAACCTCTATGTAGGAAGACCTCCAGCTTAGCCTTCAAGCACCATTTATAGGAGGAGCTCCTCTTAATAGCCAGCAGGTGTCTACCTGGAAGAAGACTGAGGCCCCAACACACCTGGCTTCTCCTCCTCCAAAGAACTACGGTGGCAGAGGCAATCTGAAGAAAATACCCTGCTTCCCTGACACACGAAGGGGCCCGCCTCGACGGGCTAGCACAGGGCCTCCAGCCATTCCACAGCCTCTTTGCATCCTCCGGCCCAATAAGGAGCCATCTCAATAAATATGTAAATACTGTGGGATTACTTTTAAATCAACATTTATCTAAGTTTCAAAGCATGTGGCAAATACTCTTTCTCCCTCTACCTTGGTAAAACACAATTGTTTTCACCTGTTTTGCACTTGAGGCCCTTCTAGCACAGACAGGTAAAGCGCCCCTCGTGGTCCTCAAGGGCAGTCAGGTGCTGTGATGGGACCACAGCCCAGAGTTCTTTCTCCCATTCCCACAGTGAAGTCATCAGGCCATCTCTTTTCTCATTAAAGCATTATTTATTTTAATACTGAGTTCTCTGAATAGGCACAATAAAACACACTGAAAATTCATTTCTCCCCAGGGACATACAATCCGTCAATAAACTGAACTATTTCACGCTTCACAAAAGCAAGATAATACCAGTAGTTTAGATGGTTTATAAAGCACCTACATTTCATCTAGTTCCAGGTCACCAAATAAGACATACATATGAATTTTTTAACTATTTGTAGTAAAAATATAAACACAATGAGATATTTCAAGTTAGACTTGAATATCACATATGCAAATTTTGACATAAATTGTGTTTCAGAACCAAAACACTAATACAATTTAGAAAATACTTCTCTGCCTTGGATAAAATAAAATGATAACAAAAATTCACTGGCATTTACCAATTTAGTCTTATAAATGAAAAATCCTAAAGTTACTTGCTTTAGAAAAATTATTTACTTCAAACATCCCAGATGCTGTTGTGTAAAAATTGGGATAAGTACTTCTTTGGGGTTATAAGTCCCTTTCTTATTATAAGAGGTATCAAAAAAGACTAACTCATCTTTTGGGTGGACTATCAGAGAGTCAAAGAATCAACAGGTGGCTAGACCATGTACTCAAAAAGGTCCTTTTTTGATTTGAAGTTTCCATAATTTGAAGCAATGGGAGTCGGTTTCTGTCAAGCTATGAATCCCCCCAATCTACCCGCAGGCCGCAGTAGGGGCAGGAGAGGAAGGGGCTCCACTTACACTAATTTGTTTCACCCCCTTCAGTTTCAGTTCCTCACCACCCCTAGTAGACAGAGGCAGTAAGTGTTGAAGCAATTGTTCCCCCAAGGTAATCTACTATTTATATCAAAAGTAACTGTTTAAAATTGTGTTGCAATAAGATTCGAGGAAAAGCTCTATCCTGGGTTGAGACTTGGTTAGCATAATAAATATCCAATATCACATAAGCTTTATTAGGTCCAGAGACAGTTCTAAAATCACATTCATAACAACATGTTAGTTTAAAGTATTACTTATTCTTACATTTCATGAAGCAATTCAAACTCTCAAATATCTTTAACAGACTAAGAGTTCAACTACTTTAGATACCTCAAGTAAGTGGAGTCATGAAGTACTGGTCTATTTCGTGACTAGAATTTTCACATATCTTCACGTTTCATCCATTTTACAGTATATGACAGGATTTCCTTCTTAAAATGTTCAGTTCAGTTCAGTCGCTGAGTCGTGTCCGACTCTTTGCGACCCCATGAATCGCAGCACACCAGGCCTCCCTGTCCATCACCAACTCCTGGAGTTCACTCAGACTCACGTCCATTGAGTCCGTGATGCCATCCAGCCATCTCATCCTCTGTCGTCCCCTTCTCCTCCTGCCCCCCAATCCCTCCCAGCATCAGAGTCTTTTCCAATGAGTCAACTCGTCGCATCAGGTGGCCAAAGTACTGGAGTTTCAGCTTGAGCATCATTCCTTCCAAAGAAATCCCAGGGCTGATCTCCTTCAGAATGGACTGGTTGGATCTCCTAGCAGTCCAAGGGACTCTCAAGAGTCTTCTCCAACACCACATTTCAATAAATTAAATAACAGTATGAAAGAATCACTTTGATGTAATATTGAGTAAAAAGGTAAAATGTTCTGGTTGTGTTTGAGTGACGGAAAAAAGAGAAATCACTCCTCTGTTTTTTGAGCATCCAATTTTAAACAGCATGCATTTTTTAAAGAATGAAATTTTTATAATAACATTGGAAATGACTGTGATACACAACCAGCAAAAAAAAGCAAGGTTGAAATTGTACATACTAAATTGTACTATAAGATTACTATTACGCTAAAAACATGTACAGGAAAATAATATGGGAGGAAGTGCACTAAATTACTAATACTGATTATACTAAGGGAGCATTTATGAATGCAGAGGAAAATATTGGGGATGTCACCAAGATGGCAGAGTAGGAAGACCCCATGCTCCCATCTTCCCACAAGCACATCAAAATCCCAACTACTTGTAAAGCAACTCTCTATGATAATAATTTGAAGACTATCAGGAAAGATTTTTCACAACTAAAGATAAAGAAGTAACCATAACAAGGGGGCTTCCAAGGTGGTGCTGGTGATAAAGAATCTGCCATAACAAGACAGGTAGGAGGACTGGAGACACTGTGTTGCCAGGACCCACACTCCCAGGTGTATGACACACTCCTAGGTATATATATGACAAACCTAGACAGAGGCAAATTGGAAGGGTCACACAGGAGATGGCAAGAGTGAACGTCTACATTTTAGGCGAACTAAAATGGACTGGAATGGGTGAATTTAACTCAGATGACCATTATATCTACTACTGTGGGCAAGAATCCCTTAGAAGAAATGGAGTAGCCATCATAGTCAACAAAAGAGTGAAATGCAATACTTGGATGCAATCTCAAAAACAACAGAATGATCTCTATTCATTTCCAAGGCAAACCATTCAATATCACAGTAATCCAAGTCTATGCCTCGACCAGTAATGCTGAAGAAGCTGAAGTTGAATGGTTCTATAAAGACCTACAAGACCTCTTAGAACTAACACCTTAAAAAGATGTCCTTTGCATAATAGGGGACTGGAATGCAAAAGTAGGAAGTCAAGAAACACCTGGAGTAACAGGCAAATTTGGCCTAGGAGTACAGAATGAAGCAACGCAAAGACTAATAGAGTTTTGCCAAGAAAATGCACTGGTCATAGCAAACACCTTCTTCCAACAACACAAGAGAAGACTCTACACATGGACATCACCAGATAGTCAATACCAAAAACAGATCGATTATATTCTTTGCAGCTAAAGATGGAGAAGCTCTATACAGTCAGCAAAAATAAGACCAGGAGCTGACTGTGGCTCAGATCATGGCCTCCTTATTGCCAAATTCAAACTTCGATTGAAGAAAGTAGGGAAAACCACTAGACCATTCAGGTATGACCTAAATCAAATCCCTTAAGATTATACAGTGGAAGTGAGAAATAGATTCAAGGGATTAGAGCTGATAGGTACCCGAAGAACTATGGATGGAGGTTTATGACATTGTACAAGAGACAGGTATCAAGACCATCCCCAAGAAAAAGAAATGCAAAAAGGCAAAATGGCTGTCTGAGGAGGCCTTACAAATAGCTGTGAAAAGAAAAGAAGTGTAAAGCAAAGGAGAAAAGGAAAGATATATCCATTTGAATGCAGAGTTCCAAAGAATGGCAAGGAGAGAAAAGTAAGCCTTCCTCAGTGATCAACGCAAAGAAATAGAGGAAAACAATAGAATGGGAAAGACTAGAGATCTCTTCAAGAGAATTAGAGACACCAAGAGAACATTTCATGCAAAGATGGGTGCAATAAAGGACAGAAATGGTATGGAACTAACAGAAGCAGAAGATATTAGGAAGTGGTGGCAAGAATACACAGACGAACTATACAAAAAAGATCCTCATGATCCAGATAATCATGATGGTGTGATCACTCACCTAGAGCCAGACATCCTGAAATGCAAAGTCAAGTGAGCTTTAGGAAGCATCACTACGAACAAAGCTAGTGGAGGTGATGGAATTCCAGCTGAGCTATTTCAAATCCTAAAAGATGATGCTGTGAAAGTGCTGCACTCAACATACCAGCAAATTTGGAAAACTCAGCAGTGGCCACTGGACTGGAAAAGGTCAGTTTTCATTCCAATCCCTAAGAAAGGCAATGCCAAAGAATGCTCAAACTACTGCAAAATGGCAGTAATCTCACACGCTAGCAAAGTAGTGCTCAAAATTCTCCAAGTCAGGCTTCAGCAGTACATGAACTATGAACTTCCAGATGTTTAAGCTTTAGAAAAGGCAGAGAAACCAGATATCAAATTTCCAATATCCACTGGATCATCGAAAAAGCAAGAGAGTTCCAGAAAAACATCTACTTCTGTTTTATTGACTATGTCAAAGCCTTTGACTGTGTGGATCACAATAAACTGTGGAAAATTCTTCAAGAGATGGGAATACCAGACCACCTGACCTGCCTCTTGAGAAACCTGTTTGCAGGTCAGGAAGCAACAGTTAGAACTGGACATGGAACAACAGACTGGTTCCAAATCAGGAATGGAGTACGTCAAGGCTGTATATTGTCACCCTGCGTATTTAACTTATATGCAGAGTATATAATGGATGTGGATGAAGCACAAGCTGGAATCAAGATTGCCAGGAGAAATATCAATAACCCTCAGATATGCAGATGACACCACCCTTATGGCAGAAAGCAAAGAGAGCTAAGGAGCCTCTTGATGAAAGTGAGAGTGAAAAAGTTGGCTTAAAACTCAACATTCAGAAAACTAAGATAATGGCATATGATCCTATCACTTCATGGCAAATAGATGGGGAAACAGTGGAAACAGTGTCAGACTTTATTTTTGGGGGCTCCAACATCACTGTAGATGGTAACTGTAGCCATGAAATTAAAAGACACTTGCTCCTTGGAAGAAAAGTTGTGGCCAATCTAGACAGCATATTAAAAAGCAGAGATATTACTTTGCCAACAAAGATCCATCTAGTCAAAGCTATGGTTTTTCCAGTGGTCATGTATGGATGTGAGAGTTGGACTATAAAGAAAGCTGAGTGCCAAAGAATTGATGCTTTTGAACTGTGGTGTTGGAGAAGATTCTTGAGAGTCCCTTGGACTGCAAGGAGATCAAACCAGTCCATCCTAAAGGAGATCAGTCCTGGGTGTTCATTGGAAGGACTAATGTTGAAACTGAAACTCCAATACTTTGGCCACCTGATGAGAAGAACTGACTCATTGGAAAAGACCCAGATGCTGGGAAAGATTGAGGGCAGAAGGAGAAAGGGACAAGAGAGGATGAAATGGTTGGATGGCATCACTGACTCAATGGACATGATTTTATGTAAACTCTGGGAGTTGGTGATGGACAGGGAGGCCTGACGTGCTGCAGTCCATGGGGTCGCAAAGAGTCAGACATGACTAAGCGACTGAACTGAACTGAGACAGAGTATTAAAAAGCAGAGACATTACTTTGCCAACAAAGGCCCGTCTAGTCAAAGCTATGGTTTTTCCAGTAGTCATATTCATATGTGAGAGTTGGACCATAAAGAAGGCTGAGCACCGAAGAACTGATGCTTTTGAACTGTGGTGTTGGAGAAGGCTCGAGAGTTCCTTGGACAGCAAGGAAAGCAAATTAGTCAATCCTTAAAGGAAATCAACCCTGAATATTCATTGGAAGGACTGATGCTGAAGCTGAAGCTCCAATACTTTGGCCACCTGATTCGAAGAGCTGACTCAGTAGAAAGGACCCTGACGCTGGGAAAAATTGAGCAGGAGGAGAAGGGGACAAGACAGGATAAGACTGTTGGATGGCATCACCAGCTCAATGGACATGAGTATGGGTAAACTCTGGGAGATGTTGAAGGACTGGGAAGCCTGGCATGTTGCAGTCCACAGTGTCACAAAGAGTCGGACATGACTGAGAGACTGAACAACAACACTCCCAGGTAGGTCGCCCACAAACAGGAGGATAGTCACAATTGCAGAGGTTCCCACCAAGAAGTAAGAGGTTCAAGCCCCACTTGGGCTTCCCAGTTCAGGGTCCTGCACCAGAAGATGAGCCCCCAGCATGTCTGCCTTTGTGAACAGGAGAGCTGGAGGGCTATAGGAAACAGAGACTCCTCTCTTAAAAGGTGCACATAAAATCTCACACTCTGAATGCTAGCTCAGAGGCAGTAGTCAAAAGGAGCCTAGGTCAGACCTACTTGCTAATCTTGGAGAGCCTCCCAGAGAGGCAGGAAGCAGCTAGACCTCCAAGGGATGAAGACACTGGTAGCAGCCTTTTCCGCGAGCTTCTTCTACCACAATGACACCAGCACTGCCAAGCTCCATTTCAGAATCCTCCACTAGCAAACCTCTGCTGGGGGCTTATTCACCCACCAGTGGGTTGGCAGCAGCCCCTCCCTCACGACCCAGGCCACACAGAGAACTGCGGATGGACTCAGCCCTGCCCTCCAGTGGTCCAGCAGCAGTTGCACCCCCTCACCAGGCTGCTCAGACAAACCACACAGCAAGCCTATCCCACCCTTCGGTAAGAGGCAGCACCTTGCAACCAAGTGAATCAGGGGCCAGCCCCCTCACCAGCATGCCCACAGTAGTCAGCCCTGCCACAATAGAAGGGCACACGCAGCCCACACAGGGGGCATATAGCTCTGGTGATCAGAGGGGAGCATGCTGCTGAGCCCCCTAGGACATCTACATAAGGCGACTACTCCAAGATTGGGAAACAAAACTGACCTACTTAACACATAGAAATAAAGAAAATTAGGCAAAATGAAGAGAGTGTAACAAGAGACAGAGAAGGACATTACATAGTGGTAAAGGGATCAACCCGACAAGAAGATATAACAATTGTAAATATATGTGCACCGAACCCAGGAGCACCTAAATACATAAAGCAAATATTAACAGACATAAACAGAGAAATCAACAGTAATACAATAATAATAGTAGGGAACATTAACACTCCACTTGCGTCAATGGGCTTGCCAGCATTTAACATTTTCAGACTCAAATCTTAGACATTTTAATGGATGTGTAGTGGCACCTCATTATCCCACGGACTAGAGATATTCATCGTCTTTTCATGTGCTTATTGGCCACTGATACTTTTTCTTTCACGAAATGGCCATACAAATCTTTGGCTATTTTAAAAATTAGGTTGAAATAGATATTCATATTGGAGGAGGCAATGGCACCCCACTCCAGTACTCTTGCCTGGAAAATCCCATGGACTGAGGAGCCCGGTGGGCTGCAGTCCATGGGGTCGCTAAGAGTTGGACACGACTGAGCGACTTCACTTTCACTTTTCTCTTTCATGCATTGGAGAAGGAAATGGCAACCCACTGCAGTGTTCTTGCCTGGAGAATCCCAGGGACAGGGGAGCCTGGTGGGCTGCTGTCTATGGGGTCGCACAGAGTCGAACACGACTGAAGCAACTTAGCAGCAGCAGCAGCAGACATTCATATGGGCTTCCCTAGAAGCTCAGCTGGTAAAGAATCCGCCTGCAATGCAGAAGTTCGATTCCTGGGTTGAGAAGAGCCCCTGGAGGAGGGCATGGGCAACCACTCCAATATTCTTTCCTGGAGAATCCCATGAACAGAGGAGCCTGGCGGGTTACAGTCCACGGGGTGGCAAAAAGTCAGACACGACTGAGCAACTAAACACAGCACAGACATTCATATATTATCAAATGAATTATACAATATCAAATAAATTATCTTTCAAATATTTCCCCCCAATCCATGACTCCCATTTGTTTATTTTTATTTTGGGCTGTGCTGCGTCTTCCTTGCTGCCTGTGGGCTTTCTCTAGTGGCGGCGAGCAAGGGCTACTCTTTGCTGTGGTGTGCAGGCTTCTCACTGCAGTGGTTTCTCTTGCTGCAGAGCATGGGCTCTAGGGAGCATGGGTTTCAATCGCTGAGGCTCGAGGGGTCTAGAGCTTGGGCTCAGGAGTTGTGGCACACGGGCTTAGTTGCTCCATAGCATGTGGGATCTTTTTCAGATGAGGGATTGAACAGTGTCCCCTGTATTACAAGGCAGACTCTTAACCACTGGGCCACCAGTGAAGCCCTGTATGTTTTTAGCTCTGCCTTTTGATGGGCAAAAGTTTTTAATATTGATGAAATTAATCATTGTTATTCCTTTATGGTTCATGCTTCCTTGTCTCTTTATCTAAGAAATCTTTGGCTAACCCAACATCACAAAGTTTTCCCTATGTTTTCTTCCAGAAGTTTTATAGATTTAGCTCTCATGTTCAGTTCTATGATTCATTTCAAGTTAATTTTTGTATACGGAGTAAAAGAAAATTGAAAAGAGTGTTGTTTCTTTCTATTCAGATAACCATTTGCTCAAATGCTATTTATTGAAATGATTATCCTTTTCTCATTGAATGATGTTGGCACCTATGTCAAAGATATGTATGGCTCTGTTTCTCAATTCTCTAGTCAGTTCCACTGATCTATATGTGTACCAGTGTACAAAATATCACACTGTGCATGATACCACACAATATGTGTACAAATATAATGCTCAAGATTACTGAAGCTTCATAGTAAATCTGCAATCAGTTCAGTCGCTCAGTCGTGTCTGACTCTTCGCAACCCCATGAACTGAAGCACGCCAGGCCTCTCTGTCCATCACCAACTCTCGGAACCTACACAGACTCATGTCCATTGAGTAAGTGATGCCATCCAACCATCTCATCTTCTGTCATCCCCTTCTCCTCCTGCCCTCAATCTTTCTCAGCATCAGGGTCTTTTCAAATGAGTCAGTTATCCGCATCAGGTGGCCAAAGTATTGGCGTTTCAGCTTCAACATCAGTCCTTCCAATGAACACCCAGGACTGATCTCCTTTAGAATGGACTGGTTGGATTTCCTTGCAGTCCAAGGGACTCTCAAGAGTCTTCTCTAGTACCACAGTTCAAAAGCATCAATTCTTTGGCACTCAGCTTTCTTTATAGTTCAACTCTCACATCCATACATCACCACTGGAAAAACCATAGCCTTGACTAGATGGACCTTTGTTGGCAAAGTAATGTCTCTGCTTCTTAATATGCTGTCTAGGTTGGTCATAACTTTCCTTCCAAGGAGTAAGAGTCTTTTAATTTCATGGCTGCAGTCACCATCTGCAGTGATTTTGGAGCCCCCAAAAATAAAGTCTGACACTGTTTCCCCATCTATTTGCCATGAAGTGATGGGACCAGATGCCACGATCTTCATTTTCTGAATGTTGAGCTTTAAGTCAACTTTTTCACTCTCCTCTTTCACTTTCATGAAGAGGCTCTTTAGTTCTTCCTCACTTTCTGCCATAAGGGTGGTGTCATCTGCATATGAGGTGGTATAAATCCATCTTTGTCTTTTTTGTCAAAATTATTTTGGTTGTTCAAGGTCTTTCACGTTTCCGTTCAAACTTTAGAATCAGTTTGTACATTCCTTCAGAAAATTTTGCTATGATTAGTTGAAAATGTGTTGAATCTAGAGATCAGGCTGAGAAGAACATCTTAAAAATATTGAGCTTTCTAATTCACAAACATGTATATCTATTCATTTATTTAGATCTTAATTTCCCTCTACAATGTTTGCTGTTTTCAGTGTGTAAGTCTCATCTATCTTTTGTTAACTTTATTATTTCACTTTTTAGGCTATTATAAATGGAACTGATTACTTAATTTTTCTAATTGTTAACTTATAGTTTATAGAAATGTAATTAATTTTGTATGTTGACTTTGTAGTCTGTAACTTGGCTAACTTCATATATTAGTTCTAATGGCTTTTTGGTAAATTTCTTAGGATCTTCTACATACACAGTCATGTTGCTTGAAACATAGTTTTACTTTTTATTATCCAAACCGTGTATCTGCTGTTATTGTTTCTTGCCTTGTTGCACTAGCTAAGATTTCAAGTACAGTGATGACTAGGAGTGATGAACATAGACATTCCTGATTTAGGCAGAAAGCACTGAGTTTTCACCAATGAGCAAGATGTTAGCCTTAGGGACTTTTGTAGATGTCCTTAGCCAGGTAAAGAAGTTTCCTTTTCTTCTTATATTGCTGGGTATTTTTATCTTCAATGAGTGTAGAATTTTTTCAATGTTTTCTCTTTATTTATTCAAATGATCATATCATTATCTACTTTGTTCTATTAATGTAGTAAATTACATCGATTAATATTAAGCTAACCTTAAATTTCTGGTATAAATGGCACTTGCTCATGATGTATTATCCTTTTTAACATATTGTTGAAATTAATTTGATAAAATTTTATTAAGGATTTTTTTGCATCTATGTTAATAAGGTCCATAGTTTTATTTCTTGTAATATGATTGTTTGGTTTTGGTATCAGAGTAATACTAGCCTCAAAAAATGAGCTGGAAAAGTATTCTTTCCTGTAATATTTTCAGAAAGACTTTTGTATAGAATTGGTACTCCTTCTTCCATAAATGTTAGAGCAAATTCACCAGTGAATTCATCTGAATTTCTAGTTTTCTTTGTGGGAAAATTTTTAATTATAAATTTAATTTTGGTAATCGATATGAGACTATTCAAATTCTCCAGTTTTTGTTGAGTCAGTTTCGGTCATCTGTGTCTCTCGGGGATTTATCCATTTATCTAAGTTGTCAGACTCACTGGCATACAGTTTTTGATAATGTTTTGTTATTATTTGAAGGATAATGAAAACCCATTCTTCATCTTAAAAAATTTTTTATATAGAAGCTACTCTTTAATTTCTGTTTCAAGAAGTGACTACAGCTCTAGTACTATTAAGAATTGGTAGAAGGGAAATTTCATAATTAAATAAAAGATGATTTAAAACACTTTTTATTGAAGTATATAGTTGATTTACAGTGTTGTGTTAGTTTCAGGTATGCAGCAAAGTGATTCAGTTTTGTATTTATATATACATATATATGTTTATATATATTCTTCTTCAGATTCTTCTCCATTATAGGCTATCACAAGATATTGAATACAGTTTCCTTTAATCTTGATATTGGTAATTTGTATCTCGATGTACTTAGCTATGAGTTTATCAACTGTATTTGAACAGATTCATATTTTATTTCAGTGATTTTTCTCTGTGCATTTTCTATTTCACTGATTTCTGCTCTTTATAATTTTCTTCCCTCTATTTATATTGTGTGTATGCTGGTCTTGTTTTTCTAGTTTCTTATGATGAGAATTTTTTTGTCTTTTCTAATATAAACACTTAGTGGTAAATTGTCCTCTAAGTGATGCTTTACCTGCATCCCACAAAGTTTGACATGTTGTATCTTCACTATCACTCAGGACAAAATGTTTTCTAATTTTCCTTGTGATTTCTTCTTTGATTCATGAATTATTTAGAAGTATGTTGCTTATGGGGAGAGGGGAGGAGAGGTGAGATGTATGGAAAGAATAACAAGGAAATGTACATTACTATATGTAAAATACATAGCCAAGGGGAATTTGCTCTATGGCTCAGGAAACTCAAACAGGGGCTCTGTATCAACCTAGAGGGGTGAGATGGAGAGGGAGATGGGAGGGAGTTTCAAAAGGGATGGGATATATGCATACCTATCACTGATTCATGTTGAGGTTTGACAGAAAGCAACAAAATTCTGTACAGCAATTATCCCTCAATAAAAAAATAAATAAATTTTTTAAAAAAAGAAGTATAATTCCAAGTACTTAAGGATTTCCTAATGATTTTATTCTCAATTGCTCTCTATTTAATTCATTTTGGGGGTATTAAAAATCTACTAAGACTTGTTTTGTGGCCTAGTACTTAAACTATCTTAATGACCACTCCATGTACATATGGAAAGAACATGTATATTGCAGTTGTTCAGGGTAGTGTTCTATAAATACTAGTTAGCTTGGAGTGGTTGATGGTATGGTTCATATCTTCTATATCTTTGCTAATATCTTATATAGCTATTCTATCAGTTACTTAGAGTTCACTGTACTTGTCATCTGTGATTCTGGAATTGTCAGTTTTTCCCTCTAATCTGTCTATGTTGCTTTATGTATACTAAAGCTCTGTTATTAGGTGCACACACATTTTTGATTTTTAGACTTTCCTGATGACTTGACCTTTTAAAAAATCACTGTGCAATGTAATAATCTCACCAGCATTGATGTTATTTTCCAAACATCTTTTAGTTCTCTTTTGTAATTACTTTAAATTCTCCATAAGTACACTTAGGTTTGAACTTCAAAGGATGTAGACCACTAAATATCCTTTCCACTTGTACTGAAATGTCATTATCTCCTCCCAGCTCTTGCACATTGAAGATCCCAGGTGGCTCTAACTTAATAGCAAAGGAAAAAATGTTTAGTAACCTGTATGTTGATAAGATTTTCATTAACCTTTCTCATTTTTGCTGGGTTTGTGACATTCCAAACAGACAGAGATTATGTGGGACCAGTGGTTAACTACAGAATATTAAGTAGACGGATCAATGCAGAGTGATTTTTTTTAAATGATCTATTTCAAGAGAAACACTGGATTTCAAATTGATCTCCAAGAAGTGGACAACCGAAAGTTAGTATGAATCTACAATAAAATTCAATTAAATGACAATTAGAGAACGGAACACAGACTTCAATTTTCTATAGAAGAATTTTAAAGTACAGTCACTATTTCACTTCGGAACAAATGAGGCGGAAACAGTTTCAGCTCTGAAACTACTACAGAGCATTTAGCAATGTGATCTACCTCTGGACATCTACTGTCATGTAGCTTTGTATGTATGTATGTATGTATGTATGTATCAAATATCTGTGCGCTTTTTCCCCTTTCAGTTATTTGGGAAACTTCAAAAAGGACAGTCACATGCAAACCTTTTCAAGCATATAGCTAGAATACAATGTGAATAAACTGCGTTGTGAGTAAGTACAGAAAAACATTTATATAGAGCTTAGATAGCTCAGTGATCTTTATGAGACTGTAACTGTTCTAAATATCTGTAATTTTCAAAAGTTGTGTCAATGTACCTAAGAAAACGGTAAAGACAAAATAAAACATTGTGACCTGAACACCTACTGTTGGTAACTGCCCAAACCTGTGGGGGTGTTTTGGTAGCAAGTCATCTACAGAGCAAGCAAATCCAAATATGCAGAGTGCCCACTAAGTAACAGCTGATTCCTTACAGTTATTAAATTTAATACTCATAAAACACCATGCTATTGTTGCATTCCTTTTGCATGTGAAACCAGACTTTGAAAGATTAAGTGGCTCACCAAAGGCCACACAGCTGTAAGCAGTAGTTATGGGATCTGAGCCCCAATCTCCTAACACTAGACATAGTATTGGTTCTACTTTGCCAGAGAAACCTATATATAGATCAGGAGTTGGCAAACCTTTTCTGTAAAAGGCCAGAACCTTTACGCTTTGCAAATCATATGGTCTCTTAACTCCACTCTTGTAATAAGTAAATAGCTATAGATAATATGTAAGTAAATGAGTCTTACCCTGATGATGGGAAAGATTGAAGGCAAAAGGAAAAAGGGGCAGTGGAGGATAAGATGGTTAGATAGTATCAATGACTTAATGGACACGAATCTGAGCAAACTCCAGGAGCTGGGGAGGACAGAGGAGCCTGGCGTGTTACAGTCCATGGGGTTGCAAAGAGTCGGATATAACTTAGCAACAGAACAACAACAACAAAATGAGTCTAGTTGTGTTCCAATAAAACTTTACAAAAGTAGGTTGTGGACTGGATTTGGCCCAGGAGTTGTGGTTTGCTGATCCCTGCTATAGATTAAAACATACAAGCAAACCATAAAAGAATTAGGTTCTAAAGTTTCAGAGGTATTTTTCATTACTGCTCCACTTAGTCTACTTGATTACAAACAATAATTGTGATTTCACTGTAAATTCATCTTCCAGTTTCTAGCTCTTCCACAGTGCCAACTTTCCTCTCCCCAGTACAAATTTCAGCTTTCATGATAGTCACTGTAAGGGAGTGATCAACACTTTTTGTTAGTGAGGACCAGTGCAGGAGACGTTTTTTCCTGCTACTCAGGAAAAATGACTTTCAGTTCAGTTCAGTTCAGTCGCTCAGTCGTGTCCGACTTTGCGACCGCATGAATCGCAGCACGCCAGGCCTCCCTGTCCATCAGCATCTCCCAGAGTTCACTCAGATTCACGTCCATCGAGTCGGTGATGCCATCCAGCCATCTCATCCTCTGTCGTCCCCTTCTCCTCCTGCCCCCAATCCCTCCCAGCATCAGAGTCTTTTCCAATGAGTCAACTCTTTGCATGAGGTGGCCAAAGTACTGGAGCTTCAGCTTCAGCATCATTCCTTCCAAAGAAATCCCAGGGTTGATCTCCTTCAGAATGGACTGGTTGGATCTCCTTGCAGTCCAAGGGACCCTCAAGAGTCTTCTCCAACACCACAGTTCAAAAGCATCAATTCTTCGGCGCTCAGCCTTCTTCACAGTCCAACTCTCACATCCATACATGACCACTGGAAAAACCATAGCCTTGACTAGGCAGACCTTAGTCGGCAAAGTAATGTCTCTGCTTTTAAACATACTATCTAGGTTGGTCATAACTTTTCTTCCAAGGAGTAAGCGTCTTTTAATTTCATGGCTGCAGTCACCATCTGCAGTGATTTTGGAGCCCCCCAAAATAAAGTCTGACACTGTTTCCACTGTTTCCCCATCTATTTCCCATGAAGTGATCAGACCAGATGCCATGATCTTCGTTTTCTGAATGTTGAGCTTTAAGCCAACTTTCTCGCTCTCCTCTTTCACTTTCATCAAGAGGCTTTTTAGCTCCTCTTCACTTTCTGCCCTAAGGGTGGTGTCATCTGCATATCTGAGGTGATTGATATTTCTCCTGGCAATCTTGATTCCAGCCTGTGTTTCTTCCAGCCCAGCGTTTCTCATGATGTACTCTACATATAAGTTAAATAAGCAGGGTGACAACGTACAGCCTTGATGTCCTCCTTTTCCTATTTGGAACCAGTCTGTTGTTCCATGTCCAGTTCTAACTGTTGCTTCCTGACCTGCATACAGATTTCTCAAGAGGAAGGTTAGGTGGTCTGGTATTCCCATCTCTTTCAGAATTTTCCACAGTTTATTGTGATCCACACAGTCAAAGGCTTTGGCATAGTCAATAAAGCAGAAATAGATGACTTTACTGGACCCCAAAATGAAAAACAGTTTCCTGCTTTATTGAATATTTTTAAATGCTAATAAAAAATGGGTACTTGGTTTTAGTTATCAAAATGGTAATGTAAATGAACTTATAGAAAAAACAGAAACAGACTCACAGAAAACAAACATCATTACTAAAGAGGAAATGTGGGGGAAGAATAAATTAGGAGTTTATGATGAACATATCCATACTACTATGTATAAAACAGATAATAAACAAGGACCTACTGTATTGCACAGGAAACTCTACTCAAGATTCTGTAACAATCTATATAAGAAAAGAACCTGAAAAAGAATGTATATATGTATGTGTATAACAATCATTTGCTGTACACCTGAAATTAACAACACTGTAAATAAACTATACTCCAATACTAAATAATTAAATTTTAAAATTGTTAATGTGGAGCAACAGTCATCTTTCCAATCTATGTACTTTAGGATTCAAAACTTGTATTCTTATACATTACTTCATTTATCTTTCAAGCAAATTGTGAAGTAAGTATTATTATGGAGAAACTGATGCAGAAGTTAAGTGACTCACCCAGAGTCACTTCCTTCTCTTCTGGGTAAAACTAAACAAACAAGTAGTATGCTGGGTGCAAGGAATAAGGAAATAAATAAAATCATACATGCTTGCCTTTGTTCCTCCTTGGCCTCCACCAAAATCCACATACCTCAGAAGCAAGTTTGATAAGAGTTTTCTAGTGACTACCCAGGTAGTTTTTTTTCCCTCCAGGCCTCTGCCTCGTCGAACTGAAAGGTGTACTTGAAATTTGATCAGATACTTTTCCGGAAAACCAAACAAGGCGTGAAGCTCTCTGGTTTTGGGCTTCTCGTCACCATTTATAAGATAAGTTCCTCCAGCAACTCATCGACACTATTACAAATAAGCATTTTCAAAATTCAATGTCAAGTGAGTTATTATTTTATTTACTACTTTTTCTGGAAGTTAGTTTTATTTCCTCAAATATATTCTATACAGTCTCTACTCTTTCTATTCCCTGTAAACTGACATTATTTACTATATTCTTTTCATCTGTCAATATTCATTCTGCATACAGTCAGTCCCCTGCGTCTACTGGCCTTTCTTCAACTAATTACAAAGAGTGTAATATCTGAAGCGAGGTCCTTGCTTGATCCATCGCATTACCTGGTCATACACATTTCTTTAGGATCCGATATCAATTCTTGCAGATTCTGTTGAGTTGCTAATTCACATAGCTGTCCTAGGGCTTCCCTGGTGGCTCAGCGGTAAAGAATCCGCCTGCAATAAGGAGTCCTGGTTCTGATCCCTGGGTCAGGAAGCTCCCCTGGAGGAGGGCATGGCAACCCACTCCAGTACTCTTGCCTGGAGAATCCCATAGACAGAGGAGCCTGCCGGGCTACAGCCCTAGGGGTCGCAAAGCGTCAGACGTGACTAAAGCGACTGACGTGCACGCACGTTCACAGCTGCCTAACATCCTCACGGAGTACATTTGGGAATCTATGGCATTTTCACTTCAGGTATGGATTGTTGTTTTTTGTTTTATTACAAGAAGATAGAGCCACGCAAAGAGTCATTCCATTTCAGTCAGCCATGAATGAAAGTTTCTTAGCCTACTTACCTCTGCAATCAGATCATGCAGCTCTCCTTCACTAGGGCAGCATCCCAATGACCGGATAATTGTTCCGACCTCTCTGGGGGGAAAAAAAGTAGTCAATTGTTTTAGAATATAACCTCTGAAAAAACAAGCACTATGTTTCTCTAAATTATTTCAGAGCAGGTGTAGCACAGCAAACAAAGTCATGTAATAAACATTTCCTCAGGAGGATGGAAGATACTTTCTGGGGAAAGGAAAAGGCAGACAAGTGAACCCAAGAGAGAAGAAAGAAGTGTTTGTGCTGACTGGCAAGCGCAAACCCTGCCACCTCCTAACTGGTTTTAGGCGTTACTTAATTCTTCTGAGCCACAGTGTCCACATCTGTAAAATGAGGATGATGATGCCTAATGGGGTGAAGTCTAGAGGCAGGGTACCTAACAGCAGAACCTCTAGTGGCAGACTGCTGCTGCTGTTTAGTCGCTAAGTCATGTCCAACTGTTTTGAGACCCCGTGGGCCCACCACGGGCACACCAGTCTCCTATATCCTGGGATTTCCCAGGCAAGAATACTGGAGCGGGCTGCCATTTCCTTCTCCCGGGGATCTTCCCGACCCAGGGGTCAAACCCTCGCCTCTTGCACCTCTTCCTCTGCAGGCAGATTCTTTACGGCTGAGCCGCTGGGGAGGCCGCTGGCAGACTGCTGGGGGTCCACCTCCAGCCCTCTTAATTTGCTAGGCTGGGCAGGGGAGTCTGCATGCATAAGCCTACCTGGTAGGTGGCACAGACTCTTCCTTGAAATACCCAGAACTGGGCTGAGAACACTCTAGCGGTCACCACCATAACATAAAGCACAGCTCTTGACAGAGTAGCCACTCAACAAATATTAGTCATTCCTCACCCCCTGCCCCATAGGAATGTAATTCAATTTAACAATAACCTGAGAAAAGTATAAGCTATATTCAGTACTCCCTGGATGCTCAGACAGGTTGTTTATAATAGATTATTAAATATTTTCATTTAAAATGGTTAACAAGTTGTGATATTTTGAAAGTTAACTTGTTCAACTTAACTAGATGTTAATGTTAACTAATGTTAACAACTTAACTAATGTTCACTTAACTAAAATATTTAACTTCTTTACCACTCTGGCTAATATCTGTGGTATTATATTTACTCTCTATTTTACAGAGAAAACATTTTAAATAAGAATTTTTAAGTTCTTCAGGAGGCTGAAGGATGAGTATCAAGAGAAAAACCTGAAGTCAATAACTGTGGAATACAGGATTCTTGGTGTTCACTGACTGAAATTTGAGAGCCAACTAAACATGTAATGTTTTCACGTCAACTCTATTTCATACCTCCCTGAGCTCCTTAGTCTCACTGCTTTTCATGCCCACATGCCTCACTGAGGCAGGATCTGAACATGATGCTGTTACTAGAGACTAAAAATATTTTACAAGATTATACTTTCTCTCAAGAAGCAGTTAAAGATGACCCATGAAACTGGCTAAGACCAATGCAGTAATATTCTTGTAACATTAGACTGGCTATTGCATACATTAGAACAAATAGTTGATGAGGCAGGAAGAAAAAAATATAATTTGATAAACAGTCATGGATTTATCTCCTCCATAACCTTCTAGATCCTCTGTTCTGTGAATCAGAGAACTGCTTCAACTCCAGACTCAAAAGGATAAGAATAATGGCTGCCTTAACTCATAGAAACAAAGGGAAGACAGGGACATGAGGAGGGTAGCGTTTGTATGCCCCTGCAGGTTAGAAATCTTGGGGAGGTGGGCTGGGGGGAAGAAAGAGAAATTTCAGGCCTGCACCATGCAGTACAGGAGCTGCTACCTCCACTGGCTATAGAGCACTGGAAATGTGACCAGTCCAGATTGAAAAGGGCTCTAAGTGAAAAATCCATATGGATTTCAAAAACTAGTATAAAAAATGTAAAACATCCATTAATAATTTTTAATTGATAACATGTTGAAATCATATTTTAGATATATTGGTCAAATAAAACACATCGTTTTACCTGTTTCTCTTTTACTTTTTAAAAATACAACTAAACCAATACAATATTGTAAAGCAATTAGCTTCCAATTAAAATAAATAAATTCATATTTAAAAATAAATAAAAATACAACTACTAGAAATGTTTGAATTATATATGCAATCCTCCTTTTGATGGTTCTTTTCTAGGGAGTAGCTGCCATCATGACGCACTTTGTGAAGACAGATACAGTACATAAACAGAAAATTAGAATTGCATTGTGCTGTGTCAGCAATGTAATTGACCTCCCTGTGCCACTATGAGAAACTTTCAACCGTATTCATTTATTTACTAATTTACCGGCCACATGTCAAAGCATGCAGAATCTTAGTTTTCTGACCAGTTTTCCCCCTGCAGAGGAAGCACAGAGTCTTAACCACTGGACCTCCAGGGAATTCCCTCAACCATATTTAAATGAAGTCCTGGGTCGCTGACCCAGGTCTCACATCTTCTGCCTATATCCGAGAAACAGTAACAGGCTAACTTACTAGCTTTCAAAGGGGTTAAAATCAAAGGGTAGACTTGACATGTATAAAGATGCATAGGAGAAGATCTGGGCTGGAAACCCAGATCTGGTAACAAAGCCACAGGAGCAGAAGCGCTCCTCTAAGAAGAGTGCCTTGGCTGGAAGAGATGATGACCCAGGAAGAGCTCACAGGAGTACCTCCACTGACACAATGGTCCAGGGATGAGGAATCTGCACTAGACTCAGAGAAGAGGAGCCAGGAAATAAGCTGAAATTGAGGACAGGGTGATGGTATGGAAACTAAGGAAAGAGATGGAAAAAACTGAGTCATCTTTGGTGGTAAATGCTGCTGAAAGGTCAAGGAAGATAAGTTCTGAAAAACGTCCACTGGAATTAGTAAAGAAGGAGATCAGTTCTGACTTTTGACCAAGGATATTTCACTTGAAGGCTGAGGAGGAATCAGGGTTGAGGTGGATGGATCTGTGCAATGAAGGGGAAGAACTGATGTCTGGAGGGGTACACGGTGTCAAGGAAGATTTTTTGTTTTTTAAGATCAGAAAGACGTGAGCATGTTTAAATACCAATGGACGTGAGCCAGGGTGAAGCAGAAGACTGATTAGGGCACCATCAGCTGAACAGGTGGGCTTCCCGAGGAGTTAGGAAGGGCTGGGTCGGGGGCTCAGTGCTATATCCACATGGCCATCTCATCTGAAGACCTGCCACCAGCAAGCTGCTTCCTATGAGAAGGTGACAGATTCCTCCTTGCAGTCTTAGGAAATTTTACTCTGTCCCTCTTTCCACTTTGCTCTGAAGAACCCATCACCATCTGCTTTCTGAGGGCACTGGGCAGGCAGACCACAGAAAACAAAGCCAAATGTCCTCTGAGTATCAAGGAGATTCCTTCTGTCTCATCCTGATGATATAAGAGAAAAGGGCAAAGACCCTTCAGCTGAGGAGTCCATAGTGGCCTAGAGAACAATACATAACCTCAAGAGCTCTCCTGTACACAAACAACAGGGTCTCTAGCTCGCCCACCCTCTCTTTCATCGGAAAGCTAATTCCTCCTCTGTGCTCTGGGCTCTGGGAGCTGTGGTCCAGATCCCTGCAGCCAACCTCGGCACAGAGGAAGGGAGTGATGCCCGTGCCTTCAGGCCTAGACATCTCAGCAGCACAGCAGTTTCCTTGCCCTTGTTTTCCCTAAAGACTGCATTAGCCTCCTAGTACAATGAGGGCCCTGGTGACTCAGACAGTAAAAAATTGGCCTGCAGTGCGAGAGACCTGGGTTCAGTCCCTGGGTTGGGAAGATCCCATGGAGAAGGGAATAGCAACCCACTCCAGTATTCTTACCTGGAGAATTCCATGGACAGAGGATCCTGGTGGGCTACAGCCCATAGGGTCGCAAAGAGTTGAACAAGACTGAGCGACTAACACTAACTAACTGAGGACAATATGAAAGAAGAAAAGAAGGAGCCACCAAATTGCTAATGTTGAACTTTTCTGGTCTTGCACATGGTGAAATGGAATTGGATTAGGTTTAGAAAAACACAGGAACATGACACATCTTTTACCTCTAGTCTACTAGACGACTCTAGATACAGTTCATAGCTATAACCCCAGTTCGTGGTTTGGGAATGAGATGCGAAGTCTTCTCTTTCTGTCTCCATTCTTTTCTGCTCCGCCTCCCCAGGGCCTGACCTACTGCACCAGCTCCCTTGCCCCCACGCTCCCGGTCCCAGTTGCCCAACACGAGGCAGAGCATTGCAGGTTTCCATTGCTGGATCACACACTGCCCAAAATGTGGGGGCTTAAACAACAACGAGGTCTTATTTTTTATAATTCTGTAGGCTGGCTCGATGGTTCCTCCACTGGTTTCCCCTGGGGTTCACTCATGCAGTGTTTAGCACTTAATTAATCTATCTACACATCGGGTTGCTCAATATTCCACAGTCAACTATTCAAAATTTCCATTATCACCGCCCTGGATTTTGGGTCCCTTAACCTTCCATCCTGCCTGCTCTATTGATCCATAACCCTGAGCATCTCTGCGTCTCTAATTTTAATTTCCTGTTTCTGCAAAGCACTGCTGGAAGAAAACAACAAAAAACGTGTGGCCCACTACAGATTCATGCCATCTAGCATCAAGTGTCCTGCACGTTGCCTGACAATCCTTTCTCTCATCTCCTGTTGATGCCCTAGCAAACCTCCCAAAGAGCTATCCTGGCTCCTCTCTGGCCTCAAGCTCCAAAGCATGGCCTCCCTTAATCTCAGCAGAAAACCCTATCACCTACTTCACCGAAGAAATGAAAACTGCTGAAGTCGGCACCATCACCGACCTTCCTCACTCAGCTCCGGTTGCTCTAACAATATACCACAGACTAGGAGAAGGCAATGGCACCCCACTCCAGTACTCTTGCCTGGAAAATCCCATGGATGGAGGAGCCTGGTGGGCTGCAGTCCATGGGGTCGCTAAGAGTTGGACACAACTGAGCGACTTCACTTTCAGTTTTCACTTTCACGCATTGGAGAAGGAAATGGCAACCCACTCCAGAGTTCTTGCCTGGAGAATCCCAGGGACAGCGGAGCCTGGTGGGCTGTCATCTAAGGAACTGCACAGAGTCGGACACGACTGAAGCAACTTAGCAGCAGCAGCAGCAGCAGCAGGGAACCTAAACCACAGATATTCATTTCTCCCAGTTCTAGAGGCTTGAAGTCTGAGATCAAAGCACCAACTGATTTGGGGTCTGGTGACAGTCCACATCCCAGCTTGCAGATGACCTTCTTCCTGCTGTGTCCTCACCAAGTGAGAAGAGAGCAGGCTTGGGTCTCCCTCTTCTTTGGGGGGCTCCACTCTCATGACCTCATCTAGACCTAATCACCTCTCAAAGGTCCCACCTCCAAATACCATCCTGTTGAGGGTAAGGGCCTCAATATATGAATTTGAGAAGGACTCAGACCTTCAGTCCATACCACCACCTTTCCATGCACTTCTCTCACACCACTACAAGTGTGCACATGAAAGGGAAAGTGTTAGCCACTCCACTGTGTCCAACTCTTTGTGACCCCGTGGACTGTAGCCCACCAGGCTCCTCTGTTCATGGAGTTCTCCAGGCAAGAATACTGGAGTGGGTTGCCATTCCCTTCTCCAGGGGATCGTCCCAACACAGGGATCGAACCTGGGTCTCATGAATTACGGGATTCTTTACCATCTGGGCCACCAGGGAAGCAAACCTCCTTCCTTACGCTCTCAACTGTGGAGGAAAAAAAAGCACTCTTCCTAACAAAGCTAACCCCACTCCGTTTTTCTTAGTTCCAGTCTTGGCTCTTGTTCTTGACACATGTGCCTCTCTTTCAGCATCTTCATTCTTTCCTTTATTATTTGCTACCTCTCTGGCTATAAAACATTCACAATCTTCCTTTTCTTGAAAAAATTTCAATGGGTGCCTGACCACCTCCAACTATTCTATTTCTCAGCTTCCTTTTGCCATTACAATACTTAGAAATTATTCCTCTTGTAACTGTCGACTCCATTCCCCACTCATCCTCTCCATGTCTAACCCCTCTGCAAAAATACTTTCATCCCTGGCTCTCTACTCATCAGTCAGGCCAGGCCTCTCTCACTCCCTCATCCCTTCCCTTCCCTTGCCTTCAGCTGACCCTCTCTTCTTCCTGTAGCCCCTTTAAGTGCCCCCTGCTCAGTACCTCTGTTGCAGGATGATCTCTGATGTTAAAAATATTAAAGATGGCCAAAAGAATAAGGACTATCTTAGATTTGGACCAAAGAAGATCACTGGTATCTCAGTATGGAGTAGGAAATGGCAACCCACGCTGGTCTTCTTGCCTAGAGAATCCCATGAACAGAGGAACGTGGTGGGCTACAGTCCACAGTGTCACGAAGAGCTGGACACGACTGAGCGGCAGAGCACACATGTGCAGTATCTTAGTAACAGCACTTAGAAGAAAGAGGAAGAACCCACCACCACCACCACCAAGAGTGCCAGCGGTAAGAAAGTCTAGACCGGAAGTACAGAGTACACAGCTGCGGGGGATGCCCACTGAAGGAGACGCGGAGCACACCTGACATTTCTGTCCGGCACATTCTATCAACTCCCTTAATCCTCAGGAAGTGGGCACTACTATGACCTCCATTTTCAGAGGAAGAAATTAAATCCCAAAGGCATTAAGGAATTGGCCCGAGGCCACATATAGCCAAAATGTTAAAGCAATGACTTCCTTGGGACTAGGGAAATCTCGGGAGCTGTGGAGAAGTCTGACAAGGGGGGTACGCAGAGAACAGGGATGAAAACAGAAACAAAAGCCCTCACGCTGTGAGAAAAGAAGATTAACTAGCCTTCTGCCTTAAGAATGGACATCTCCTCTAAGACTTCTAGAAAGAACAGACTTTACATCTCATTCACCTCCCTTATAACATGATCATGATCTGTATGGATATGAGAAAAAATATCTCCTCACAATAGCTCTGTGCGGTAGGCACTGTTATCTTATATATGGGGGAAACTGAACCACAGAAACGTCTGGTAATTTTCACAAGATCCTAGTAAGTAGCAGAATTGGGATTCAGACGCACACACAGGCTGGACTCCACACTTAACCACTGCACGCCACTATCTCTCATAAATCCCAACTGCACATTTAGTCAGACTTAAAAAAGAACTTGACCGTAACAAGGTGCTTCTACAGAAAGCTGTGGGTATGCCACCCCATGAGAGCCTTGAAGATAGATCCAGGGATCACAAGTTGATAACCAAACAAACAAATGTGGCCCTCAGATAAGGTTTTGTTTAGTATAGCATTTGTTTGCTTCTTTGTTTATAGGGACATATGTAAACATCATGAGAATGGTCCTGCACTTCTGATTCACATATCACAGGCATGTTCCATGTAGAAATCTGTATACATCACTCCTGAAAAATGCCAACTTTGTACTGTTTAGGAATTTAATTGCAAGAAGCAGGGAAAGGAGCCAAATGGCTTCTTAAAGTTCTCCTCAAGTGCTTGACTCTAAGATTATTTTTAAACACACACACACACACCACACAACCTATGGCTTATAAAAGAGAATGTTCTTGTTCTCAGAATATATACATTCAAGTATTTAAGGGAAAAGGTCTCAGTGTCTACAACTTACTCTCAAAGTATAGTAAAATGATACAAATCAATACCAGAAAGACAAACAGCCCAATCAAAAAGTGGGAAAAAGACCTAAACAGACATTTCTCCAAAGAAGATATAAAGATGGCTAATAAACACATGAAAAGATGCTCAACATTGCTCATTATTAGAGAAATGCAAATCAAAGCAACAATGAGATATCACCTCACACTGGTCAGAATGGCCATCATCAAAAAATCTACAAACAATAAACACCAGAGAGGGTGTGAAGAAAAGGGAACCCTCTGCACGATTGGTAGGAATGCAAATTTATACAGCCAGTATGGAGAACAATAGGAAGAATCCTTTAAAAACTAGGAATAAAAATACCATATGATCCAGCAATACCACTACTAGGCATACACCCTGAGGAAATCAAAATTTAAAAAGACACATGTACCCCAGTGTTCACTGCAGCTCTATTTACAATAGCGAGGACATGGAAGCAACCTAGATGTCCATCAGCAGATGAATGGATAAAGAAGCTGTGGTACATATATGAAATGGAATATTACTCAGCCATAAAAAGGAAACACATTTGAGTCAGTCCTAATGAGGTGGATGAACCTAGAGGGAAGTAGGTCAGAAAGAGAAAAACAAATGCCATATATTAACGCATAAATATGAAATCTAGAAAGATGGTACTGAGGAACTGTCTGCAGAGCAGCAATGGAGATACAGACATTGAGAATAGACTTATGGACACAGCTGGTGGGGGAGGAAGGAGAGGGCAGGAGGTATGGAGAGAATAACATGGAAACATACATTACCACATGTAAAAGAGACAGCCAATGGGAATTTGCTATATGACTCAAGGAACTCAAACTGGGGCTTGGCAGCAACCTAGAGGGGTGGGATGGGGAGGAAGGCGGGAGCGATGTTCAAGTGGGAGGGGACATGGGTAAACCTACGGCTGATTCACGTTGATGTTTGGTGGAAACCAACACAACAGTGTGAAGCAATTATCCTTCCATTAAAAACAAAATTTAAAAAAGAGTCTAGTAAAATGAAAATAATAGTAAAATACAAACATAAATATAAACATAATAAATATATAGGGAGAGAGCACACACATCAAAAGCAAGTGTGGCAAAAATGTTGGGAACTGGTGAATCTAAGGAAAGTACGCACAAGTTCAGTGTACCATTTATTATTTGTCTATAAGTCTGAAGTTTTTAAAACTTCATTTCATTCTTGAAATCAAAATGAAAGTAGTAAGAAACAGTAACTGAAATTCTGCCTTGTATAAACTATTCATGAAACAATTTGCTCCTTTCATGTTACACAGTTTTTTATCATTTTGACTTGAAAAGTTGATTATTAAGGATGTCTTAGCACTCAGTTTCAGAGAAGGCAATGGCACCCCACTCCAGTACTCCTGCCTGGAAAATCCCATGGACGGAGGAGCCTGGAAGGCTGCAGTCCATGGGGTCACGGAGGGTCGGACACGACTGAGTGACTTCACTTTCACTTTTCACTTTCATGCATTGGAGAAGGAAATGGCAACCCACTCCAGTGTTCTTGCCTGGAGAATCCCAGGGACAGGGGAGTCTGGTGGGCTGCCGTCTATGGGGTCACACAGAGTCGGACACGACTGAAGTGACTTAGCAGCAGCAGCAGCCCTCAGTTTCACAATAAAGTGTACTAGTTACAACCTTTTCCCTCAGTAGTTTAGAATTTAACATTGAAAACTTAGCAAGATGATAGATCTAAAGTAGTCTGTTTCCAGAAGTACAGGTAGAGATGAGGCTGGATACCAGTCTACCGTGCTTACAGGTAAAAGATAAGTGTATGGCAAGGATGGAGCCCTTCTCATCCCTTCACCAAATACCAAGAAGGCAGCACCAGAACTGCTCCTGCTGTTGCAGGGAAACAGCTGGTTTTCGTGAGTGACTCTAACAAGCACTGGGCTCAAGCTCTCCAAAGACAAGCAATGGCCAGGTCAGCCTCTGGCCCGAAAGTAGCTTACTGGGAGGTGCCCTTCTGTGGCAGTCCGTTGATTGCACTGTGCTCTTTCTTCAAATGACACCGGATGAGGTGAACATATCTGACTAGGCTCTCGAGTTCCTAAACAGAGTCCCCGAGAGGAGAGTAAAGGGAAATGACAGCAGAAACAAACGTGATGTGGAGCTTTTGTCTCCAATGTCCTAAAATATGAGGCCAGAGCACTGAAGACCACGTGATCCCCTGAGCTGCTCTCACATCTTAATTCTAGTGCCAGAACAAGGGACATAACAGGAGGGTTAAGGTACTCTGAAGAACTCCAGATGGATCTGAGACTCTGGCCGTTCTGAAGGAAACCACACTGCAAACATCCAGCCTTGGGCGTTGTAAGGCTCCTGAGAGTGAGCTAAGAAAAAAAAAAAAATGCAAGAAAGAACAGAGGATAGAAAAACCCGGGGCCATTGATTTTTTAGAAAGAGACAGAGGTCTGGAAAGAAAGAGACCTGAAAAGCAAAATGTAAGGAAACACTGAAAGAGAAGAGAATATAGTTTTAAGAGATAAGGAATAAAAGTATCAAAGCTTAATGATGAAAATACATAAGCTCAGAATTAAGAGGAAGTATGTACTAGATAGGAACTAGAAAATGAAATAAAAATATGAAATAAGAAAATAACTAGTATAATTATATATAATATTAAGGCAGATTGGCCTATTTAACTTCAACTAAATGAGATTTTGAATCAAGCTAATTGATTGAAAAATATTTCAAAATAACCTTTTAAAATTACTGTGAAAGTGTTTAGTTGCTCAGTCATGTCTCACTCTCTGTGACCCCGTGGACTGTAGCCCACCACGCTCCTCTGTATGTGGACTTCTCCAGGCAAGAATACTGGAGTGGCCCAGGCAGACACTCTAAGGAATCCAAAACTGAAAGATACACATGTAACCCATTGTTCATTGCAGCACTATTTACAACAGCTAGAACATGGAAGCAACCTAGACGTCCATCGACAGATGAATGGATAAAGAAGTTGTGGTACATATACACAATGGAATATTACTCAGCCATAAAAAGGACCACATTTGCGTCAGTTCTAATGAGGTGGATGAACCTAGAACCTATTATACAGAGTGAACTTAGTCAGAAAGAGAAAGATAAATATCATATTCTAATGCATATATACAGAATCTAGAAAAATGGTACTGAAGAATTTATTTACAGGGCAACAATGGAGAGACAGACATGGAGAATAGACTTGTGGAGATGGGAGAGTGGAGGAGAGAGTGAGACGTATGGAACGAGTAACATGGAAACTTACACTACCATATGTAAAGTAGATAGCCAACGGGAATTTGCTATACGGCTCAGAAAACTCAAACAGGGGGTATCAGCCTAAAGGGGTGGGATGGGGAGGGAGATGGTAGGGAGGTTCAAAAGGGAGGGGATATATGTATATCTATGGCTGATTCATGTTGAGGTTTGATAGAAAACAGCAAAATTCTATAAAGCAATTATCCTTCAATAAAAAATTAATTAATTAAAAAAAAAAGAATACTGGAGTGGGTTGTCATTCCCTTCTCCAGGGGATCTTCCTGACCCAGGGATCAAACCTGAGTCTCCTGCATTGCAGGCAGATTCTTTACCATCTGAGCCACCAGGGAAGCCCTACTATTATTAAAACTATTAAAGTCCTCAAAATTATTAAAGTCACCATTTAAAAGAACTATTAAAAACATATTGATGTCAATGCAATAAAATTAAAATAGTTCTTGAATTTTAATAGTTTCTTCTAAAGTCTTTCTGTCAGGCTTTTGGAAAAGGAGAGAGAGAAGGCATAAACAAGCTTATTTGTTTACATAGTGTGCGGGTGATCAAGTGGTTTCCTCAGGAGAAAAAGCCCTGATCAGGAGCGTTTGCATCTTCACCGTGCAAATCTACCCACCGTGGCCAGTTTCAAGCTACCAATCTGACGTCACTCACGATGGAGTTAGTGACAATAGCCCTATCACTAGGCCCTCCCACACAGGAGACATATATCATCTCCGGAGCCAAGATAAGATAGAAGCATAACACAGTAATTAGGAAGTGGTAAGCTGAGTGTTTGTCACCTTGGTTATTTTTCACTGGTAATCAAACGACGACTTGAAAAAGCATAGAACCCTTCTTGAGTTTGGGTGTTACCCTTGTGCAGGGGCCACACTGATTTCTCTGCACCTGGCTTCCCTGGTGGCTCAATGGTAGAGAATCCACCTGCCGATGCAGGAGACACAGGCTCCATCCCTGATCGGGAAGATCCCACATGCCGCGGAGCAACTAAGCCCTCGCGCCACAACCACTGAGGCTGTGCTCTAGAGTCTGAGGGCCGCGGCTACTGAAGCCCGTGCGTTCTAGAGCCTGTGCTCCGCAAGAGAAACAGCTGCAATGAGGAGCCCACGCACCACAACTAGAGAGTAGCCCCCACTCTGCAACTAGAGGAAGCCCGCACAGCAGAGTTCAAGCTAAACAAACAAATAAAAATTTAAAAAGTTTCTCCGCACCATTCCAATTTTAGCATAAGGGCTGCCCAATGGAGCACATTTGTTTTTAATATAATTAACTTGTAAGTTTATAGAGCTTATTTTTTACATCACTAGGTTTAACAAGGGCTTACAGAATTCCTGAAAACTTACTCATCAACTCTGCTGACCTGGTACAAGTCAACACGACTTCACTCCAGCACACCACTGATCCTGCGAGTCCCAACCACCTCATGTGACTTCTGCCCTGCCATCTCAAGACAGGAGCACCACCTGCACAGCCAGCAGTTAGGTCCAACTCACTTAGTGTTCTATACACATGTATGCAAAACAGAAAGCAAATACAATCTATGTTTAAAACAAAAAAAAGCAACTTTTTCCTTCGGAAAAAAAATTTTTTTTTTCTTTTATATAAATTTCATGGGATTTTTAAAAAATTACCAACACCTCAATTTTGATAGGCCTTTCAGAGAAAACGAAAATCAACTGTCTCATCTAAAGTCCTTAAAATTTGCAGAGACATTTTTTTGTCAGAGGTCTTAATATTGATAAGAGCTACAAGTCGGTCAGTCAGTTCAATCGCTCAGTTGTGTCTGACTCTCTGCAACCCCATGGACTGCAGCTCGCCAGGCTTCCCTGTCCATCACCAACTCCTGGAGCTTGCTTGAACTCATGTCCATAGAGTCGGTGATGCTATCCAACCATTTCATCCTCTGTCGTCCCCTTCTCCTCCTACCTTCAATCCTTCCCAGCATTAGGGTCTTTTCCAGTGAGTCAGTTCTTTGCATCAGGTGGCCAAAGTATTTCAAGAGCTATAAACTTAAGTCCAAAAGCCTTTTTGGCTAAATACTAAGAATTTGTTTCCACTCCTGCATTATATAAAGAATAGTAGACATGGAGGTGAAATCATTTCACAACAAATGAGTCACAATAAGGTTGTCCAATAGTGGCATCATCATTTAGTTTACACACAGCAACTGGACCACTTAAAACGTTTGGCCAGGGGCAGGCGGGCTCTTGGTAGGCCGACTTTTGGTGAGTGCAGTACCATGTTCCTGACACAAGGTGGAGCCAGTGGCATTGAGTTAGGTTGTGAGTCTTCAGTTTGAGGGCAGTCTAAGGTCAAAAAGATCACAAAGTGAAGACCCTATTCTGCAGGTCTAGGGGGAGAAAAGAATTCTAGGCAAGAAAAGATTAGGCAGAATATTGCACCTTCTCTATGAAATAGCTGACACTAGGCTAAGTACAAGAAAATGTTTAAAGCAATTCCAAAATGTCTAAGAAGGAACAAAGGGTTTGAAAATGATTTTTATTGATGTAATAAATATTTATTGAACACTACTGTGCCAGGTACAACAGAAAACAAAATGAAGACTTTGCCCTTGTGGAAGTCACTTTTTCACCGACTCATTCCTGGCAAAGCCATGGAATGAAGCTTAAAATCATGGCTCATAACACCTATGGCTAATTCATGTTGATGTATGGCAGAAAATCAAGCCAATATTGTAAAGCAATTATCCTTCAATTAAAAATAAATAAATTTTTTAAAAAGGAGAATCAAAGCATTAATTCCTCTGCCTAAGAGCCCCCAGCACACCTCACTGCACTAAGAATCTAAACTCCTTTTTCATGGCCTATAAGGCTGTACATAATTTGGCCTCTGCTGGCCTTTGCGACTCGATCTTATACCACTCTCCTCAAAGCTACACTGTCCTTTATGCTTCTCTCCAACACATGAACCCCTTCCCTTCATAGGGCCTTCATATTTGGTCTCCCCTAGTTCACCACATGGCAGGCTCCTAGTCTTAAAGATCTTAACTCAAAAATTACCTCCGGAGAAACTTTCCCTGACCAGAATGTTTAAACTGTCCCCATAGTAGTCATGTATGAATGTGAGAGCTGGACTATAAAGAAAGCTGAGCACCAAAGAATTTATGCTTTTGAACTGTGGTGTTGGAGAAGACTCTTGAGAGTCCCTTGGACTGCAAGGAGATCCAACCAGTCCATCCTAAAGGAAATCAGTCCTGAATATATTGGAAGGACTGATGCTGAAGCTGAAACTCCAATACTTTGGCCACAAGATGCAAAGAACTGGCTCAATGGAAAAGACCCTAATGCTTGGAAAGATTGAAGGCAGGAGGAGAAGGGGGTGCGAGAGGATGAAATGGTTGGATGGCATCACCGACTCGATGAACATGAGTTTGAGCAAGCTCCGGGAGTTGGCGATGGACAGGGAAGCCTGGCGTGCTGCAGTCCATGGGGTCTCAAAGAGTCAGACACGACTGAGAGACTGAACTGAACTGAATCACACCTAACCACCCCTCTTTTTCTAATACATCAATGCTATGTTCTTGATACCATATTTTATTACCTTATCCTATTTTATTTACTTTATAGCACTTATTACTATGTGAAATTGTATCTGTTTATCTGTTTGCTTTTATACTGTTTGTCTCTTCTTTCTAAAATACAAGTTCCATAAGGACAGAAGCCTTTCAATGTTATATTCCGACCCTCAGAAGGAGCTCACACCTAATAGGAACTCTAAATATTTGTTAAATAATAAATGAATACTTTTCTATTTCTCTACACTCATTTAATTCTCACATCAATCCATATCATAATCTCCACTTTAAAAATAGGGAAACTGGGACTTGGAGAAGTCATACTGATGCACTCTCTAGGAACATAACTAGTATGGAGCAGAGCCGGAAGCTGGTTCCAATCCTCTGACTCCTGCGATTCTCTCTCTCAGCTCTCTGCAATAACATCTTAGAACAAAGCATGGTGGTGAGTGTAATTTGGGAGGAAAAGTAGTGATAGAGAAAAAGACTCAGATGCAGATCAGAATCACTATGCCTTTTGCATATTTCTCATGGATGTTTTGGTTATAACAAGAGTTTTAATAAAGGCTAACTAAATTGACTAAAACATTTTTCATTGTTGCAAAAGGTCTAAATAATTTCAAATTCAACATTGCCAAATGGCTGTTTACTGCCCAAACAAAGCAAACAAATAAAATGTCCACTCTCATGGAGCTTCCTGTTTAAGAAGCAACACTGAAACACCTTTTGGCAGACACTACAGTAATGGGGGAAAAAAATCAGCCAATAAATGCTAAAATTAGTGGGCAAATTTGGAGGAGAAATAGGATGTTTGCATGGTCTTGACGTATCTCCCCAAGATATTTACTAATTAACAAAGTGAAAAATAACAACCTCATAGTGGGAAAACACAATCTTAACCAAGAGAGCAAGGTTAACATTGAGCACAGCATAAACCTGCCATGGTGCGCTGAGAAAAAAACAAATTCACTTCTGCATTATTCTTGGCAAAAATGCATTAGCTCAACCTATGCATGCTGCTGCTGCTGCTGCTAAGTCACGTCAGTCATGTCTGACTCTCTGCGACCCCATGGACGGCAGCCCACCAGGCTCCCCCGTCCCTGGGATTCTCCAGGCAAGAACACTGGAGTGGGTTGCCATTTCCTTCTCCAACGCATGAAAGTGAAAAGTGAAAGTGAAGTCGCTGCATGAGAAAACATCTAATATACCCAAACTAAGGAACATTCTACTACTACAAGTATCAAGGTCGTGAAACAAAGACTGAGGAACTGTCACAACATAGAGGACCTAAAGACATATAATAACCAAATGCAAATAGGATTTTGAATTGGATCCTGGCAGAGAGAAGGGAGATTAGTGGAAAAGCTGGTACAAATCAGTAAGATCTAGAATTTTTGTTCACGGTTCTGAAAAATATTAATTTTTCTTTGATTTCAGTAATTGTACTACAGTTATAAGACATAACCATTAGGAGAAACTGGTTGAAGGAACACTCTGTACTATTTTTGTATTTCTGTAACTACAAAAGTAATTTCAAAACAAAATGGTTTCAAAAACATTGAAAAGTTTAAATTTAAAAATACTGGCATTATAAGGTCCTTTTTGCTCTACGGGCAGAGTGGAGATTTCTGGTTAATCAGATACTTTTAGAGTTACCACTTTTACATGTTAGGGGTATCAGTCATTTGTAATATAACATTTTCTCAAGTTGTCATTTATCTCTGGATTTAAAGTTTTGTTTTGCTTTTAGCTAAGAAAAACTTCTATGTGGCTGAATGTTTCAGTCTTTTTACTTTTGGATGTTATTTTGAGTCATTTTTCTCTACTCCAAGTTCATAAAGGAATTCACCCACATGTTTTTTAATACTTTTACAAAATTTTATGTTTTATGGTTAGATTTTTTGTTGCATACAATCTTATCTTGGTACATAACCTGAAGCACAGATCTAATTTTACACTTTTCAAATGGCTATCTAGCTATTAAGTCTATCTTTTCCCCACTTACTGGAGATGTCATCTATATCATGTATTATCTTTCCATTGGCACTTGGCAATTATTTCTGAATTTTCTGTTCTATTTCATTGGTCTGTCATGCCACACTCTTTTAATTTTGTAAAGGATTTGTAATATATTTTAATATCGAATAAAGCTAAACTGGAGCTTCCCAGGTGGCCCAGCGGTAAAGAACTTGCCTGCCAACGCAGGAGACTTGAGTTCAATCCCTGGGTCGGGAAGATTCCTTGGAGAAGGAAATGGCAACCCACTCCAATATTCTTGCATGGGAAATCCAATGGACAGAGGAGTCTGGCAGGCTACAGTCCATGGGATCGCAGAGTCGGACACAACTTAGGAACTGAACAACAGCAACAACACAGCTAAACTTACCTCCTTGCTCTCCTTTGTCAGCTTTTTATTGGCCATTCTGCTTATTTATTTTTTTTAACATGAACATTAAATTCACTTGTCTAGCTCCAGAAAAGACTTGTTGGTATTTTAACTGTGTTTATAAGTTGATTTAGGATTACTTGACACCTTTATGATTTCAAGTCTTCCTATCCATAAACACGGTATGTCTGTCCATTTGTTCAATTCTATTTGTATATTTTTTTCAGGTTTTCCTAATGTAGAATTATATTTTTTGTTATGTCTATAAAATTTACACTTTTTTGTTGCTATTGTAAATGGGTCTTACCTCTGATTATGGGCTTCCCAGATGGCGCTAGTGGTAAAGAACCTGCCTGCCAATGCAAGAGACACAGGAGACATGAGTCCGATCCCTAGGTTGGGAAGATTCCCTGGAGCAGGAAAAGGCAACCCACGCCAGTATGCTTGCTTGGAAAACTCCATGGACAGAACAGCCTGACGGGCTTCAATCCATAAGGTTGCAAAGAGTTGGACACGACTGAAGCAACTTAATACGCATGTACCTTTCATTATATATCACCTAACGGGTCATTATTTGTATAATTGAAGGCTTGATTTCTGTATATTAATTTGATTTCCTACAACTTTATTAAACATTCTTTGTGGTGATTTTTGATTGATTTTTTGGGGGTTTTCTAGATATTTCCTGATTTCCTATATGTAAATAGAGACAGTTCTTTTTCTTCTACCTTTTCGTGTCCAATATTTATGCCTCTGTTTTTACTTGTCTAATTGCTGGCTAAATTCACTGCTGCTGCTGCTGCTGCTGCTGCTGCTGCTGCTAAGTCGCTTCAGTCGTGTCCGACTCTGTGCGACCCCATAGACGGCAGCCCACCAGGCTCCCCTGTGGATTCTCCAGGCAAGAGCACTGGAGTGGGTTGCCATTTCCTTCTCCAATGCATGAAAGTGGAAAGTGAAAGTGAACTCGCTCAGTCATGTCCGACTCTTCGCGATTCTATGGACTGCAGCCTACCAGGCTCCTCCATCCATGGGATTTTCCAGGCAAGAGTACTGGAGTGGGGTGCCATTGCTAAAGTCTCTAGTTAATACTAAATAATAATGATGAATATGGATATTCTTATTTTGTTCCTGACTTTAGTGGAAATGCTGATTGTGCTTCTTCATTAAGTAAGAGACTGGATTTTAGGCTGAGATACAGGTATTTCATGTTATGGAACTATTTCCTCAAGATGTATTTCACTGAGTGCGATGGCTAATTTTATGTGTCAACTTGATTGGGCTTAAGGGATGCTCAGTTGGCTGACAAGACATTATTTCTGAGTGTATCTGTGAGGATACCTCCAGAATCCAGCATTTGAATGGGTAGACCTAGTAGAGAGTGGGACTTCCCTGGTGACTCAGACGGTAAAGCGTCTGCCTACAGTGCAGGAGACCTGGGTTCAATCCCTGGGTCGGGAAGATCTCCTGGAGAAGGAAATGGCAGCCCACTCCAGTACTCTTGCCCGGAAAATCCCATGGATGGAGGAGCCTGGTAGGCTACAGTCCATGGGGTCGCAAAGAGTCGGACACGACTGAGCGACTTCACTTTCACCTAGTAGAGAAGATCGCCCCCACCAACTTGAGTGGGCTTCATTCAATCTGTTGGTATGCTAAGTAGAACAAAAGAGCAGAAGGGCACATTTTTTCTCTTTGGTTGAGCTGAGACATGTATGTTCTCCCGTTCTTGAACAACCATGCTCCTGGCTCTCAAGCTTTAAGGCTCAGAATGGTTTACACCACTGGTTTTTTATTCTCCAGCTTGCAAATGTCAGATCATGGGATTTCTTGGCCTACATAGTTATGTGAGCCAATTCTTAAATTCCCTCTTCTTTGTGTATTTTAAAGATACACATATCATCAAAATTAGGAATGTGTGCTGAATTCTACCAGATGCCTAAGTATTTATAAATATGATCCTATGCTATTTCTTCTCAGATCTACTAGTATGATGAAATACATATATACTTCCCAACATAGAACTGTTCTTTTATTCTTGATATAAACTCCTTTTTGCTTTAATGTGCTATTGCATTTTGTTGCAAGTAATTTATTTGTAATTTTTGTATAGAAGTTCTCATAAGTAAGATTGTTCCCTGGAGTCTTTTTTAATGCATTCTTTATTAAGTTTTGGGTATCACTGTTATACTCATTTCAGAAAAATAATTTGAAAGTTTTTCTTATTTCCCGGAAAAGAGTAAGTACCATTGTGACTAAAATTTTTAAGTCTGATAGAATTCTCCTATGAAACCATTGTTATTGAAGCCTTTTTATGAAAGAATTCTTGGAAAACTTGCCTTCTGATTCTATGCAATTTAGTATGTTTAGATTTTCTATGTTTACTGGGATCAATTTGTTTTGTTTTGCTTTTTATTTTTGGTAATTGACTCTTTTCTTAAGTGTATAATTCAGTGGTTTTTAGTATATTCACAATGGTGAGCAGCCATCACCATTACTGATCCTAGAACATTTCATCACCCCCAAAAGTATCCCCATACCTGCCAGCAATCACTTCTCATTCCCCACTCTCCCTGCCTCCTCGTAATCATTAGCCTGTGGTCTATCTCTATATATTTGTCTGTTATGGACATTTCATATAAGCATCACACAATATATGGCCTTTCCTGTTTGGCTTCTTTCACTTAGCATAATGCTTTCCAGGTTCCACCATGCTGCAGCACAGGTCAGTACTTCATTTGCTAGTGGCTCAGATGGTAAATCATCTGTCTGCAATGCAGGAGACCCAGGTTCGATCCCTGGGTTGGGAAGATCCCCTGGAGAAGGAAATGGCAGCTCACTCCAGTATTCTTGCCTGGAAAATCCCATGGACCGTGGAGCCTGTTAGGTTACCGTCCATGGGGTCGCAAAGAGTCGGACACGACTGAGTGACTTCACTTCAATATCCATTATATGGATATACCACATTTCTTTATCCACTCATCAGTTGATGGACATTTGAGTTGTTTCTGCTTTTGGAATATTATGAATAATGTTGCTATGACCATTTATACACAAGTTTTTGTGTGAATGTATTTTTTCGTATCTCTTGGGCATACGCTTAGGAATGAAATTCTTGGGTCATGTGGTAACCATGTTTAAAATTTTGAAGAACTACAAAACTGTTTTCTAAAGTGACTGTACCATTTTAGATCTCCACTAGCAGAGTATGAAGGCAATGGCACCCCACTCCAGTACTCTTGCCTGGAAAATCCCACGGACGGAGGAGCCTGGAAGGCTGCAGTCCATGGGGTTGCTGAGGGTCGGACACGACTGAGTGACTTCACTTTCACTTTTCACTTTCATGCACTGGAGAAGGAAATGGTAACCCACTCCAGTGTTCTTGCCTGGAGAATCCCAGGGACAGGGGAGCCTGGTGGGCTGCCGTCTATGGGGTCACACAGTCGGACACGACTGAAGTTGCTTAGCAGCAGCAGCAGCAGAGTATGAGGGTTTTTAATTTCTCCACATCTTCGCCATCTTTTGTTATTTTACTTTTTAAAATTACCTTAGTAGATTTGAAGCAGTATTTCTGTAGTTTTGACTTCCATTTCCCTAACAACTAATGATGTTTTGCATATTTTCAGGTGTGTAAGTAAATAAGTAAGTAAGTGTTAGTTACTCAATCGTGCCCGACTCTTTGCGACCCCACGGACTGCAGCCCACCAGGCTCCTTCTCTGTCCATGAGATTTTCCAGGCAAGGATATTGGAGTGGGTTACCATTTCCTTCTCCAGGGGATCTTCCCAATCCAGGGATCAAACCTGGGTCTCCTGCACTGCAGGCAGATTCTTTACCAACTGAGCTACAAGGGAATTCAGGTGTGTATTAACCATTACATGTGTTCTTTGGAGAGATAGCTATTCAGATCTTTTGCCCACTTTATAAGTGGTTTATTTGTATTTTTATTATTGAGATATAAGAGTTCTTATATATTCTGGATGCTGGACCCTTATCAGATATGTAATTTGCAAATATTTTCTCCCATTCTGTGGCTGTCTTTTTATTTTATTATGTCCACTGAAGCGCGTAAGTTTTCACATTTGATGAAGTCCCACTTACCTGTTTTTCCTCCCTTGGTTGCTTATGCTTTACTTGTCATATCTAAGAAACTACTGCTTAATCCTTGGTCATAAAGACTTATGCCTGTGTTTTCTTTCAACAGTCCTATAGTTTTATTTCTTACATGTATGTTTTTTCCTCTATTTTTAGTTAATTTTTATATATGGTATGCTATAGGAGTCCAACTTCATTCATTTGCCTGTGGATATCAAGTTGTACCAGCATTATTTGTTGAAAAGCCTATACTTTCTCCATTGAATTGACTTGCCAACTTCATTGGAGATCAACTGACCATAAATGCAAGGGTTTCTAGATTCTCAACTCTATTCCACTGATCTACATATCTAGCCTTATACCATATGCCAGGATCACAGAATCTTGATTACTGTAGTGTTGTAGTAAATTTTGAAATCAAGAAGTGTGAGTTCAACTTTGTTCTTTTTCAAGATTGTTTTTGACTATTCTAGGACCCTTGCAGTTCCACAGGAGTGTTTAAAAGCTATTTATTTATTTATCTGTGGCTGCACTGGGTCTTCGTTTTGGCGTATGGGCTCTCTGCTGCTGTGCACAGGTTTTCTCTAGTTGCGGCGAGCCAGGGCTATTCTCGAGTTGTGATGTGCAGGCTTCTCACTGCGGTGGCCTCTCTTCTCTTGTTGTGAGCATGAGCTCTAGGATGTGCAGGCTTCAGTAGCTGTGGCACAGGAGCTTAGTTTTTCCACATATGTGGGATCTTAGTTCCCAGCCCAGGGATTGAACCCACGTACCCTGCATTGGCAGGAGGATTCTTAACGACTGGACCACTAGGGAAGTCCCTCCATATGAATTCTAGAAAAAGGCTGTCAATTACTGAAGGAAAAAAAGATGCAGCTTGGATTTTGATAGGGATTGTGTTGAATCTGGTGATTAATTTGGGGAGTACTACCATCTTAACATTATTAAGTGTTCCAACTCAGGTACACAAGACTAGAACAAGCTTTGACAAATAATTTTTAACTAGAAAGTTGCTTTTTTCATTTGGATTCTCAAATTTGCTTATAAAATTGAACATACCATTCTCTTATGATATTTTAAATTTTCCTTTGTTTTGATGGTTATTCCTCCCAAGTCACCAGTGCATTTGTGCTTCCTTAAAAAAAAAAAAAAATTGCCAGTGGTTTATTTTTTTTTTAAGCCTTTTATAAAAATCCGGCTTTTCATTTTATTCACTAGTTTCGACTATTTCCCTGTTCTCCAGTCCCATTAATTCTGTTTTTATCTTTTCTAATTCCTCCCTTTTGCTTTCTCTCAGCTTACCCTTTTCCCTTAGCTTTTTGAGTTGAAAGTTCTATTCATTTTTTTATGTCTTTTGTTTTTCTTTACATAGGCATTTGAAGTTGGTTACAGCACATAGATTCTGCTGTCATTTCCATTTTCATATCTCATCTCCATTACAGCTATTTTCTTGATGTTTTCAATTTCATTGTCCTAAAATCTCCCCTTTGACCTAAGAATTGTGCCTGCGTGCATCTGTGTGTGCTAAGTCACTTCAGTCATGTCCAACTCTGTGTAACCCTATGGACAGCAGCCTGCCAGGCTCCTCTGTCCATGGGATTCTCCAGGCAAGAATACTGGAGTAGGCTGCCATGCCCTCCTCATGTATAGTCTTTAAATATTTTCTAGGTTGAGCTTGAAATTTGGGTGTAAATGAGGTTTCCCAGAAAAGGGTGGAAAGTAAAAAGACGGAAGGAGATGAATCTCTGGTGGGCATTAATAAGTCAAATGGAGGGATCAATTCAGTTCAGTTCAGTCTCTCAGTCATGTCTGACTCTTTGTGACCCCATGGACTGCAGCACACCAGGCTTCCCTGTCCATGACCAACTCCTGGAGCTTGCTCAAACTCATGTCCATCTAGTTGGTGATGCCATCCAACCATTTCATCCTCTGTCATCCCCTTCTCCTCCTGCCTTCAATCTTTCCCAGCAGCAGGGTCTTTCCCATTGAGTCAGTTCCTCACATCAGGTGGTCAAAGTACTGGAGCTTCGGCTTCAGCATCAGTCCTTCCAAAGAATATTCAGGACTGATTTCCTTTAGGATTGACTGGTTTGATCTCCTTGCAGTCCAAGGGACTCTCAAGAGTCTTCTCCAGCACCACAGTTAAAAAGTATTAGTTCTTCGGGGCTCAGCTTTCTTTATAGTCCAACTCTCACATCCAAACATGACTACTGGAAAAACCATAGCTTTGACTTTTGTCGGCGAAGTAATGTCTGCTTTTTAATATGCTGTCTGAGTTGGTCATAGCTTTTCTTCCAAGGAGTAAGCATCTTTTAATTTTATGGCTGCAGTCACAATCTGCAGTGATTTTGGAGGCCAAAAAAATAAAGTCTCTCACTGTTTCTTTTGTTTCCCCTTCTATTTGTCATGAAGTGATGGGACCGGATGCCATGATCTTAGTTTTCTGAATGTTGAGCTTTAAGCCAGCTTTTTCACTCTTCTCTTTCACTTTCATCAAGAAGCCCTTTAGTTCTTCTTCGTTTTCTGCCATAAGGGTGGTGTCATCTACATATCTGAGGTTACTGATATTTCTCCCAGCAATCCTGATTTCAGCTTGTGCTTCATCCAGCCTGGCATTTCGCATGACGTACTCTGCATATAAGTTAAGTAAGCAGGGTGACAATATACAGCCTTGACGTACTCCTTTTCCTATTTAGAACCAGTCTGTTGCTCCGTATCCAGTTCTAATCGTTGCTTCTTGACCTGCATACAGATCTCTTAGGAAGCAGGTAAGGTGGTCTGGTATTCCCAACTCTTTAAGAATTTTCTATAGTTTGTTGTGATCCACACAGACAAAGGCTTTGGTGTAGTCAATAAAGCAGAAGTAGATGTTTTTCTGGAACTCTCTTCTTTTTTGATGATCCAACAGATGTTGGCAGTTTGATCTCTGGCTCCTTTGCCTTTTCTAAATCCAGTTTGAACATCTGGAAGTTCATGGTTCATGTACTGTTGAAGCCTGGCTTGGAGAATTTTTGAGCATTACTTTCCTAGCATGTGAAATGAGTGCACTTGTGCAGTAGTTTGAACATTCTTTGGCACTGCCTTTCTTTGGGAAAATAGAGGGATAGTTGACCCCAAAAGAAACTAGGAAGGAACAGTCAGAGACATTGGATGAAAACAAAAGGTGATGTCATGGAAAACAAGGCATAAGACAGTAAGTGACCTCAGGCAACACAGTTAGAATGGGAATAGGGTTGAGAGATAGAAGTTAAATGATAAATTGCATGTTTGTTTGTTTGTTTGTTCCTTTAAATTGCATGTTGAAGAATGAACAGAGTGACGGTTATCATCAAAGTAAACTCCTTTTCTTATTAAAATTCTTGGCTATGAAGAGAAAGACACAGAACATAGCCTGGGTGTTACTGGGTAGAAGTTGTTGTTGTTTTACGTTTTACATGGAAGACACTTACGCAGTGGGATAGTTTAGAACAATAATGGAGGTTCTTCCATTCTTAATTCTTTTTATCCTTCTCCCAACCTAGGCGGCTAGGGCATTCCAGGTCACTGCCTCAGGGGAGACGGAGAAGGCAATGGCACCCCACTCCAGTACTCCTGCCTGGAAAATCCCATGGACGGAGGAGCCTGGTAGGCTGCAGTTCATGGGGTCACGAAGAGTCAAACACGGCTGCATGACTTCACTTTCACTTTTCACTGTCATGCATTGGAGAAGGAAATGGCAACCCACTCCAGTGTTCTTGCCTGGAGAATCCCAGGGACGGGGGAGCCTGGTGGGCTGCCGTCTATGGGGTCGCACAGAGTCGGACACGACTGAAGCGACTTAGCAGCAGCAGGAGCAGCAGCCTCAGGGAAGAAGATAACTTAGCAGAATACAGAGATCAGCATGAATGCCAAAGAAAGCTTAGTTATCAAAAGAGATCATTACCTGTGTGGGTGTGGCTAAGGCATTTCCACTATCCACGCATGCCTCTAGAGACATCCTTATTTCTGCCTGGCTTTAGGCCAGTGCTCAGAAAGCCACCAGGCTTTGTTAGCTTGGAGAGCTCTCCGCTGCTCTTCTGTTTTCAGTCCTAACAAATGGGGCTTGTGGGCAGCGCTGTAAGACCACCACATAGATAGGGCCACCCAAAATTTTTCCCAAGCTCTAATTAAGATTCCTTTTCGCAGAGTATGGGAATCCCTCTTGCTCCATTATACCCTTGTCTACACCTGATACTGTGAGACTTTGTAGCGTTGAAGTTTGTTCTTCAAGTCCCTGGGTCAAATCTCTGCCATTTTTTCTGTGAATTTTAGCTCCCTAGCACCCAGCACTAAGAACCACTGCTCCAGTCCATGCGCCAACCTCTCCCCCATCCTGCAGCTAGTTTCCTTTCTAAAAACTCAAGTCTGGTCTTATCACTTTTCAACATTTATGGATTTATTTTTCCTGTATAACCAAATCCAGTCTCCGTAGGGCAGCAAGCAATCACTCACTGTCTGGCCCCTAACACACCTTAACACTTTCATTTCCTAATAACTCCTCATAGCTAGTTACATACCTTCTGCTAACATCATCAATGCTGTATATACACAAAGACAGTGTTGTACATATTACACAGCCCAAATATTAGATACATTTGTCTTCAATAAATTTATAACTGAAGAGAGACAAGAAATATAAACTTTCAGGTTAAAATATAAATATTTAACTTAAAGTTAGCATAGAAAAGCCTAAAATGAGCTCTCAGAGGAAGGTCAGAAACTATTATAAAATACATCAGTAGTTTTCAGAAATAAAGTAGACATTTGCTCGTCACTTCTCAGCAATTCAAAAACTAAAATAGAAGAAGGCAAAGGGTTAGGAGCTGGTATGACTAACATGCACTTAAATTAACTAAGAGTTGACTTAAATTACAGTGCTTACACCCTGGCTTCCGGCCTGGCTTCAGTACTGCATTATACACTGGCATCTCTAAACACTTGTTTCTGAACCTTTCGAAGACAAAAATAATGAATTCCCATGTTCCTTGGGACCCTGCTATTGTAACCGAATCTTTTCCCTTTCATAGCCACCTGAATAGAACCCACTTGGGTACAGTTTTTCTCACCTCCCCCCAGGGAAAGAACAGTTTAGACATCTTGCCTTATTATCTCTGTAGATAAAATGAATGAGCTTTCTGGCACTCACCCTATCTAGAATATATAGAACACTGAAGCCCACTGCTGCAACTGACTACTGTTCAGACAAAGTTACTTGCTCTGTGTAACAAGGTAGAACCATGAGCTACTGCTTTGTCCTCCAATTAAATTGAGGGCAATTTCAAACACTGAATCTGATATACGTAGCTTGCAATTTGTAGAAGAAGTCTTAGAGGGAGATATTCTTCATGCCATGTTTGATGGAGTAGCAAAACAATGATGGCTCTTCTTCTCTACCCCAGCAGCCCCCTCTGAAGGTGGTGCCCTCCCAAACAACTTCATTCAGCCTAGGACACAGCTTAGTAAGATATCTAGGGGACCCAAACCCTTCCTTGAGTTCCTATGAAGAATATTCAATAACAACAATCTGTGAGGGAAATGGTCACTGGCATAATGAACTCCAACACCCAGTGACATAATGCTACTGTCACAGAAGTGGCTTACGTTAAATTCAAAATGAGTTTTTCTCAAAACAGGAGGCCTTCCTCAAAGGAAAATCACTGAGAAGCGCAGCTCATTCCGTCCTGTGGCTCTACCCCTCCCAATGCATGGCTTCCAGTCACTCCACTTGTCTGTCTCAAGCTAGAAGGGGAAAAAGCCTGAAGGGTCACATATGGAAGCTTTCATGGATCAGACCTAGAAGCGGCACACATCAACTCCACCTACATCCCCCTGCCCAAAGCTCAGTCACATTCCAAGCCTCCTTCTATCTTTAAGAGAGTCTAGGAAGCACAGTGTAGCTATGTGCTCAGGAAGCAAGGAAACAGAATTAGATCCCTCAGTCTCCACTATAGTGGATCACCCTGACATGAATCATTAGCAGTATCAAGGGAGGGGAGTGTTAAGAAACCAGTGAGTTTAACACAGAGCTCCAAGTGGCCTAGAAATTGAGTTGGGATAGACTAATAATAGGCTTGTACAACCTCATCAGGATTTGAAGGACCTGACAAATCCACAGTCCTCCTGAGTTTCTTAATGGACAGGTTGTTATGCTTTGTACCACTTGGACTGCCTCCCTAGGCACAGCTGCTTTAACCAGAGATGGCTACTTAACCCAAAAATGATCTCTCTCTATAGGCCTACAAAAGCAAGGCCTATGAAGTTGCTTACTGTAAGAGCTCTGCTCAACAAAAGTAATCTCCACTCAGTATTGACAAACAGCAAAAGCAAATTTTTCTCTCTCCTTCGTTGGGAGTTTTAAAAGAAGACAAACAGAGAGGGACACAGATGACAGAGAGATGGAACAGGAAAAACATATAGGAAGCAATAAGCAGAATCAGAAGGAATCAAAAGCCATAAGCAAATAGAAGCAAAGGAACAGGAGACACACAGTGGAGGTTAAATTAGCAGCAAAGTAGTAAGAAGAATCTGGAAGAGAAGGCATGGAAGCATATGAATAAACAAAGGGGAAAGGTGGTGGGGAGGGATAAATTAGGAGTTTGGGATTAACATATACACACTATTTATATAAAATAGATCACCAACAAGGACCTGTAGGGAACTCTACTCAATATTCTGTAATAACTTATAAGGGAAAAGAATCTGAAAAAGAATAGATGTCTGTATAGGTATAACTGAATCAGTTTGCTGAAACTAATACAACATTGTGAATCAACTACTATTGTTCAGTCGCTAAGTCGTGTCTCACTCTTTTCAGCCCCATGAACTGCAGCACACCAGGCTTCCCTGTCGTTCACTATCTCCCAGAGTTTGTTCAAATTCATGCCCACTGAGTTGGTGATGCCATCCAACCATCTCTTCCTCTGTCATCCCCTTCTCCTCCTGTCCTCAATCTTTGCCAGCATCAGGGTCTTTTCTAATCTCTCAGCTCTTTGCATCATGTGATCGAAGTATTGGAGCTTCAGCTTCAGCATCAGTCCTTCCAATGATACATATCAAATCAACTATATTTCAGTATAAAATAAAAAAAATTTTAAAAAGAAGCATATAAGTAAAATCCCCAGCATGTTGGACTACTAGAGTTGAAGTGAACTGCCAAAACACCGGAGCCCTATGGTCCCTTTGCAACAAATGTCATTCCAGCGGGCTAAGAGGACTGAACACCACTGCAGTTTTTTACTTATTCCTTAAGAATTTAAGAAATAATTACTTCTTATACCATTCATTTCCAAGTATATCCTTACAATACACTTGGATTAACTGAAAAAGCATAAGGATTATTTTGGTCCCATGTAGCCTGAAAGAGTGTAAGCAACAGAATGATAAGAGGGAGCCAGATTTCCAAATATGCCTGTAGCTATCTGAGTACATGGTAATTAATGCTTCTTGGGTTTGTGTTCCCTCTAACTTTCAAAGCTAATGAAGATACTGCCATGAACTGTTCTTTGTTATGTATTAGTATTAAGTCTTCCACACTAAATAACGTGGACAGTTTTCAAATGAATCCAATATGTTATTTCCTAAGCTAAGGAGAACACATTGAGGCTGAAGCTGTCCAAACTTGGAAACCACAGAGGGTACACACCCAGAGGTCACAGGAATTATATGCCCAGAGGCCCCAGGTAGTACACTCCCTGTTCAGTTCAGTTTAGTCACTCAGTCATGTCCAACTCTTTGCGACCCCATGAATCGCAGCACGCCAGGCCTCCCTGTCCATCACCAACTCCCGGAGTTCACCCAAACTCACGTCCATCGAGTCGGTGATGCCATCCAGCCATCTCATCCTCTGTCGTCCCTTTTTCCTCCTGCCCCCAATCCCTCCCAGCATCAGAGTCTTTTCCAATGAGTCAACTCTTCGCATGAGGTGGCCAGAGTACTGGAGTTTCAGCTTTAGCATCATTCCTTCCAAAGACATCCCAGGGCTGATCTCCCTTAGAATGGACTGATTGGATCTCCTTGCAGTCCAAGGGACTCTCAAGAGTCTTCTCCAACACCACAGTTCAAAAGCATCAATTCTTCGGCACTCAGCCTTCTTCACAGTCCAACTCTCACATCCATATATGACCACTGGAAAAACCATAGCCTTGACTAGACAGACCTTAGCCGGCAAAGTAATGTCTCTGCTTTTGAATATGCTTTCTAGGTTGATCATAACTTTTCTTCCAAGGAGTAAGCGTCTTTTAATTTCATGGCTGCAGTCACCATCTGCAGTGATTTTGGAGCCCCAAAAAAAAAGTCTGACACTGTTTACACTGTTTCCCCATCTATTTCCCATGAAGTGATGGGACGAGATGCCATGATCTTTTTCTGAATGTTGAGCTTTAAGCCAACTTTTTCGCTTTCCTCTTTCACTTTCATCAAGAGGCTTTTGAGTTCCTCTTCACTTTCTGCCATAAGGGTGGTGTCATCTGCATATCTGAGGTGATTGATATTTCTCCCGGCAATCTTGATTCCAGCTTGTGCTTCTTCCAGACCACCATTTCTCATGATGTACTCTGCATAGAAGTTAAAGAAGCAGGGTGACAATATACAGCCTTGCCGTACTCCTTTTCCTATTTGGAACCAGTCTGTTGTTCCATGTCCAGTTCTAACTGTTGTTTCCTGACCTGCATATAGGTTTCTCAAGAGGCAGGTCAGGTGGTCTGGTATTCCCATCTCTTTCAGAGTTTTCCACAGTTTATTGTGATCCACACAGTCAAAGGTTTTGGCATAGTCAATAAAGCACTCCCTGAGACCACCAATAATCTGAGAGCCTCTGGCTCCCAATTTTTGTAGACACACAGCTAACTCTGCGCCTGATCTAGATAACACAAGAAGTACAAGACAGGTATCTACCAGCCAGAATCAAGCGAAGTTGATCACCAAAGATATAAAATACAAAAAGGGTCTCCTAAAAACAGGCAATTAAGTACTCTGAACAGGACAGCCTGAACCCGAGTGTTATTTTTCTGTTAGTGCCATCGTATTACTAAACTTTCATCTATAAAGACACGTAAAAATAAATAGCTTCAGGAAGTAGAATTTGGGATAGTTTTTTAAACTTTCTTTAACTGATTTTTAAAACTGATTCTTTAATCACAGTTTATTAAAAGGGCTATTACAAACAAACCAAGTTTTTACAAATCAACTTGAAAGTGAGATGGTAAAATAACAAGATATAAATCACCCTTTAAAACTATTTATTTTTATGTGTAATTGTGAAATATTTCAGAGAAAAGTAAAGAAAAAAGGATTACATGGAATTCCCTGGGGGTCCAGTGGTTAGGACTCTGGGGTCTCACTGCCAAGGGCCAGGGTTCAATCCATGGTCATGGAATTAAGATCCTACAAGCTTTGCAACGTGGCCAAAAAAAAAAAATTATAAATTTCATATATCCAATACCAAGATTAAATAGAAGTTAACATTTTGCCACATTTGTTCCCTAACAATAAAACATTGCAGAAACAGCTAAAGTTCTGCTCATCATTCCTGCCCCTCCATCTTCAGATGCAACCACTACTCTAAGGATACTGTTTATCATGCTCATGAATGTTGTCTTCATAAACAATAGACTATCACTTTGTATATTTAAAATTTATATTATGTGGTTTTCACTGTTGTAGCCATGCGTTCCAGGAAACAAACTCACTCAGAAGGACAATGCAGATAGTGGAGTGCACTGGCGGGCCCAAGGTAGAGTCTCCTCTTAGCCAAGGACCCCGACCAGTTTTTGTGAAAACCTTATATACCCTAAGTGTACGTGCTCAAACCCACCTCCCCAGATTCCCTGAAACTAGTCTGAACAAAGGAAAGGAAAGATACAATCAAAGTTAACCCGTGATGCGTATGCCTTAAGCCTAGGTAGTTAACAGTGAACAATTATCAATAGGCCTGTGGTCATACCCCAGTAAGCATAATAGAATTTATGATTCTATTCGGTTACACAGATAATTGGAATATTGTTTTAGGCACAGGAGAGTGTAGGTATGAGCCCTGGGGCTCTTCCATCTGGGGGTCTGGTTTTCCAGCTAGTATGTCGTTCCCATAGATACTGGGCATACAGATCAAAGTCCACAGTCTGGCCCAAGATGGAGTCCTGCTTTCAAGATGGAGCCTGTTCTGTCTCTTTCCTCCTTCATCATAATTTTCACTTTCTTTTGTAATATTTTAAACTTAACATTTTTCAAATTTATCCAAGTTACTCATGTAGTTTTATTTCATCATTCATTTTATTCATGCGTGTGAATTATCACTGTATGAAGCAAATTATAAAAATTCACTCCCTATCAACAGGTCTGTGGGTCTAACAACCCCATTCCTCTTTTTATAATATACTTTTCCAAGCCACAAATGCAGATCCATTTACCTATGCAGTTTTTCAAAAGCTCTTTGAGTGACCCCAAGCTTTCTCTGACAATAATTGCTTGGGGAAACTGTCCATGCAATTTCTCTATATTCCCCACACTTTTACAACCTGATAAAGATGAACTGTGAAATGCTGTATTAACTTCTCTTCAAAAATAGTAGTAAAAGTGAAATAATATTTATGGCATCTCCAATCCTCTTGAGAGTTATTCCTAAACCATTACCAAAAAGTTCTTATCATATACTTCTTATTGAATTTTAGACAAGATCTAATACACTCAAGGTTCTTGCCAGTTGCTTAAGAAACTTAAGTCTCCTTATCAGTGAAATAGATGAACACTGGGTGTTGTGAGCCCCAGAGACTCATGCTAAGTTGAGATAATAGCAGTGAAAAAGAGATTCTCTGCATTAGCAAAAGGCTACCTGGGGTTGCTGGACTGCATAAAATTTGCATTATTCAAACAGCCAAAAGGTGGAAACAACCCAAATGTCCATGGACAGAGAGCTGAATAAACAAAGTGTGTTATATACACACAGTGGAATATTATTCAGTCTTAAGGAATGGAATTCTAATACGAGTTACAACAAGGAAGAACCCTGAAGACATTATGCTAAGTCAAATAAACCAGACACAGTGAGGTACCTAGTATAGTCAAACTCATAGAGACACAAAGTAGAATGGTAGCTGCCAGGAGCTAAGGAGAAGGGAGAATGGGGAGGTGCTGTTTAAAGGGTATGGAGTTTCAGTTTGGGAAAATAAAAAAGTCCTGAAGATGGATGGAAATAATGTAAATATACTCAATACCACTAAACCATACACCTAAAAGAGCTTTCCTAGTGGCTCAGACAGTAAAGAATCTGCCTACAATGAGGGAGACCTGAGTTCGATCCCTGGGTCGGGAAGATCCCCTGGAGAAGGGAATGGCAACCCGCTCCCCACTCCAGTATTCTTGCCTAGAGAATTCCATGGACAGAGGAGCCTGATGGGCTACAGTCCACGGGGTCACAACAAGTCAGACATGACTGAGCGACTTAACACACAGCCACACACACTTAAAAATGGTTAAAATGGTAAATTTTCTTACGTATATTTATCAAAAAAAAAAAAAATACACACACATATATACACATCTGTACTTGCATGGACTATCTCTGGAAGTATTAGAGAAAATTATAATGAATCTTGCCTTTAGGAAGGGGAACCAGAGAGCCAAGTGAAAGTCTACCTATCACTGTATATTCTTTGTACCTTTAGAATTTTACCTTATATATTATCTAGTCAAAAATTTAATTTTCAGTCATGCTTTTGATTGAAATCTGAACACAGAGCAGGAAAATGTATGCAAGTCAAAATGTATAATGGTCTATGCTTGTATGAGGCAAAATACTATTAAAAACCTGCCATGACGTTTTTCAAGATGCAACTTTCAAAAACTATTTTACAAGGAAAATGGAAAATAAAACAAATTGCTTCAGAACTGAAAAGATCAAAACAGAACACACAACTTTAAGTAAAATGTTCTTAGGAGAATACAATGTAACATTGCTAATCCAGATTAAATAGAGGAAAAACAAGTCTAAATTATTTACTTTAAGAATATAGAGTAGAATAATAATACGAGCTAATATTGTTCTCAGCTTTAAATCCCAAATTAATTTGTTCTAAGTTAATATTGTTCTAAGAGCTTTAGAAATATCCACTGACAACAGTGGTTCTCAAACTTTTTGGTCTCAGAACCCCTTTTAACATTCTTAAAACTTATTCAGACTGACAAAGAGCTTTTGTTTATGTGAATTACATTTAATATTAAAAATTAAACCTCAAAGTTTAAAAATGTTTATTATTCATCCAGCTCAGTTCAGTTACTCAGTCACATTCAATTCTTTGCAACCCCATGGACTACAGCACATCAGGTTTCCCTATCTGTCACCAACTCCCTGAACTTGCTCAAACTCATGTCCATCAAGTCCAAACTCATGTCCATTAAGTTAGTGATACCAACCAACCATCTCATCCTCTGTTGTCCCCTTCTCCTCCTGCCTGCAATCTTTCCCAGCATCAGGGTCTTCTCCAATGAGTCAGTTCTTCGAATCAGGTGGCCAAAGTATTAGAATTTCAGCTTCAGCATCAGTCCTTCCAATGAATATTCAGGACTGATTTCCTTTAGGATTGACTAGTTTGATCTCCTTGCTGTCAAATTCATAGAAATAACAATAAACTCATTATATGTGCTCAGTGACTTCAGTTGTGTCTGACTTTTTATGACCCCATGGACTGTAGCCCACCAGATTCTTCTGTCCTTGGGATTCCCCCAGCAAGAATACTAAGTGGGTTGCCATTTCCTCCTCCAGAGGATCTTCCCGACCCAGGGACTGAACTCGCTTTCCCTGCATTGCAGGTGGATTCTTCATTGCTGAGCCACTGGGGAAGTCCCATATTTGCTTACATAAATATTTCTTGTGTGTGAAAAATAACTATATTTTCCAAAACAAAAAATAAATTTAATTAGAAGCATGGTAGTGTTGTACATGTCTGCTTTGACGTCTGGCTTAACAGAAGACAGCTGGATTCTCCTTTCTGGCTCTGCCTTCAATCTGTTGCAATATCACATATGCAGCTTTTGAAAAACTCCAATATACACTTGTGAAAAATGAGAATGAAAATAGCAAATACTGTCTCCGATTTATTACAAGAATAGCTTTGATTTCACAGACTCCTGAAAGAATCCTAGGGATACACAGGATTCTCCAAACCATTTTGAGACCTACGAACTTACATCAGTCCCATGTGGCAAATGTAAAAACTGAGGCACAGAAAGAGTAAATAAGTTACTCTTATTTAAATAAGAGTAAATAAGTTACTCTTTGATCCCTGGGTTGGGAAGATCCCCTGGAGAAGGAAATGGCAACCCACTCCAGCATTCTTGCCTGGAAAATCCTATGAATGGAGGAGCCTTTTAGGCTACAGCCCATGGGGTCGCAAAGAGTTGGACACGACTGAGCAACTTCACTTCCACTTTCAAATAAGTTAGAGTGAGTAAATAAGTAAATAAGTTAGAGTGACAAAGCTAGGAATGAACTCAGAAGTCTGATTCCAGTCCCCAGGTTGTCCCTCAGAGCCAGGAGGAAAGCAGCTCATTTAATAACGTTTTACACAATGATGAAAAAAAACGAAAACAGAACAAAACCCACCGGCTGCCTGGCAGTCACAGTACCATACCTCCACTCCACCTAAAGTAATAAAATTTCAAATTAAAGTTTTCAGTCCATGCAAAGCCGAGATAAGGGGTGCTGGTCTGCCCTTCAAGAGAAACAGCGTCACTGAGGGATCAAGCACACGACGGGGCAGAAACAGTCAAAAGCCCAGTAAGTCTCTCAAGGAACAACTCTCTTCCAAACCAAGCTATTTCTGTCTCTGGAACTCTTACCCCATTCAGACACCTCTTTACTCAATCTACCCAGAATACTGCCTTCAATTCTTTTTTTTTTTTTTTTAATGTTTAAAGTCTTTATTGAATTTGTTACAATATTGCTTTTTTTTTTTTCTTTTTTTGGTTTTTGGGCTGCGAGGCAGGTGGGATTTTAACTCCCCAACCATGAATCGAACCGCACTGGAAGGCGAAGTCTTAACCACTGGACCACCAGGGAAGTCCCCTGCCTTCAATTCTTAATTAAAATGCTCAAAAAGAAGAGTAATGAAGAGACTAGTTCTATCAGATAGTAGAGCATACTATATAAATTGAGAGCAATTAATGTAGGATTGTCCTAGCATGGCTTCCTTGGTGGTTGAGACGGTAAAGAATCTGCCTGCAATGCAGGAGACTGGGGTTAGATCCCCAGTTTGGAAGATCCCCTGGAGAAGGGAATGGCAATCCACTCCAGAATTCCATGGACAGAGGAGCCTGGTGGGGTCCATGGGGCCGCAGAGTTGGGCGTGACTGAGGGACTAACCCTTTCACTTTCACTACTTGTCCTAGTATATGGTCATGAGGTAAGGCAACAGGTCAGAATACGTAACCCAAATCAGACGCAACTATAGAAAATGTAGTATATTATAAAATGAATCTAATAAGTCAAGAGATAAATAAATGGAATGGCTTAGTAATTTGGAAAAGGAGAGTCTATTTAGACCTTCACTTTTAACCATAAGCCAAAATAAATTTGAGCAAGATTAACTGTTTTTACAAATAGAAGAGCCTGCTAAAGCTAGGAAAAGCAGGACCAGACTTTACTTCAGCACTACGTCCCCTGAGCCTCTTCCAGGGCTGAGGCACAGCTGCCCCAAACAGAAGAAACTAATCTGAGTTTCGACTGTGTCGTTATCCTGTTATTCCATTTTGGCAAGTCACTTTGCTTCCTGGCTGATTTATTAAAAGCAGATAGTAATGATACTGGCAGCATGAGAATGCTCACTGTAAACTTGAAAGTGCTATACAAATTAGCAGAAGGAATTAAGACCAGAAACTGCATCATTCCATGTTGCTACCACTGGGATATTTCAGTGCTTAAAAACTATGCCAATTTTCCTGGTAACTGTCTTTCTTTTATAAAGTAGACAATTTAAGTGAGAACATACACTTTCCCGCTGGGTCTCAGGACAATTATTTTAATTCTGAGTGGGAAGAAAGATGCGTCCCATAAGCATGTGTGTGTGTGTGCGTGCGCTCAGTTGTGTCCGACTCTTTGTGACCCCATGGATATAGCCCGCCAGGCTCCTCTGTCCATGGGATTTCCCAGGCAACAATACTGGGGTGTGTTGCCATCTCCTTTTCCAGAGGATCTTCCCAACCCAGGGATAGAACCCAAGTCTCTTGCATCTCCTGCATGGGTGCGCTGGTTCTTTACTAGCTGAGCCACTAGGGAAGCCCATGAGCGTGTTTGCATGTATGCTCTGTCGCTTTAGTCATGTCTGACTCTCTGCGACCCCATGGACTGTGGCCCACCAGGCTCCTCTGTCCAAGGGATTCTCCAGGCAAGAATACTGGAGTGGGCTGTCATGCCCTCCTCATAAGCATGTTTATGTCCCCTGAATCGGCCCTTTCACCAAAAAATGGCAGGCATCACTGCTCTAAGGGATTTGGGAGATTTTCTCTTTACTGCTACTTTTTGGAAGCCTCCCCTCAAAGCAAGAGACTATCCTGTGAAGTCCGTGAAGGGTGGGGTGGAGAGGAGGAGGGTGGAGGTGGGTATCTTGGAACCAATACCTTGTGGATACTGAGGGATGACTGTAGTTACAATCGGTCATACTCATACTGTTCATTCAGTCTAGCTCAAATTTAAAGCATTTAGTTCTCTGACCAGTCTGGAAGTGATGAGGCTGGTTTACAAGCATCAAATGGTTCTTGCCAAAACCATTTAAAAATCATTTCCCACTGTTTTGTTGGCCTCCATACTGAGTTCTAACTCTTGAGATTGTGATCACATCAAATATTTCTCAATCAGCTTGGCTTCCTGGAAGGATGATTTCATTATCTTTCTTTGATGTACATGTGTGGCACAGATTCTACAACATGCGTCATCTCCTCTGTCTTTTGCCTCTTTTTTTCAAACTATTCTTTGTCTCCTGTCCTCTATTCTAAATCTACCAGTATTCGAGTTTTTTTTCTCATCTTTTTATGTTCTTTTGTTTTGGTTCTTTTTGTTATTTTACTTGAGGAGTGTATCATGTTTGAGAATTATTAATCCTTCTCGATAATATCCCATTTATGCTTGATAATACATAGCTATGGTGTTTGGTTTGGTTTTGTTTTTTGCCACACTGCACTGTTTGTGGGACTTCAATTCCCCATCCAGGAAATGAACCCAGACCATGGGAGTGAAAGTTCAGAATTCTAACCACTAGGCCACCAGTGAATGCCACATATCTATGTATTCTAAAAGTAAACACATTCTATGTATTCTAAAAGTAAACTAATATTTACTGAGTGCCAATTGTGTGTCCAGCACTAAAGCTACAGTATACAAGTTTGTCTCATTCACAGAATTTAGTCTATAGATTAGAATAGGCAATGTGGACATACAGTCTTTCCACCAGATTATGAAGACTAAGAAACAGTACTGATACAAAACAGCAGCTAGAAAAGACTTTTTGGCGAGCACAGAAACATAAATACTTTAGCATAGTAAATTCAAAGAATGTAGAAGGAGAAATGAACCATCTTCTATTTCACCAGTTGTATCAGCAATTTAGAATTAGAAAGAAACATCTCCAAACCTCACATCCACTGTATTATTTGACTCATGGTCAAACACTTCAAAAGCTTCTTTGATTTTTTTGTGAAATTCTGCTACAGCTATCTCTGCAAAAGAAAAAGTAAATAAAATTATTTTACTCTAATTTTAAATTCAAAACAAAAAAATTCAACAACTAGAAATTATTAATAAGGAAGAACATGCACAACACTTCCCTAGCATTCTTTTTCGGCGGGGAGGAGAGTTATGTAGGGGGAACACCTTTTTTCTTAGGAGAGGCATGCTGAAGTCTTTAAGAGTGAAATTTACTGCAATTTACTTCCCCCTCCCCTTCCCAATAGTCTTTTTGTTTGTTTGTTTCTTTAATTCCTAGATTTATTTTTAAATTTATTTCTTTAATTACTTTATTTATTTGCCTGCATTTGGGCTTAGTTGTGGCACATGAACTACCATTCATTCTACTATTTCACTCAGATGCTCTATTTTTCCAGGTTGCAACATAACCTTCAATTGTGAAAACTATCAAAGGGATGTAACAATTTATTGATATTTATTAATTATTAATTTATTTTAATAACATGGTGGCAAACTTCTAGTTTGATAAGCAAATAAATGTTAGCGCAAATAAATGTTAGCTCATTATTTAAATGTACAGTTCCTTGCTTACAAGTAAATCTGAATAGTGATCCTTCATGCTTGTTTATCACCTCTGTTTTCTATGTTTTGAATTGTCTTTTCAGGTTCTCTGCTCATCCCTACTGGGATCTTCCATTTTTTTCTTAACAATTTGTAATGAGCTCTTTAAATAATAAAGACTTACTGAAATTCTTACTTAATTCTTACTGAAAGAATTACTGAAAACAATTTAAAGAATTACTGAAAACAATTTTCCAGGTCAGTTGTTTGCATTTGTTTTCCTAAAATGAAAACAGTTCCATCGCCCTTATGAATATAAAAATCACACATGATTACTGAAGACAAAAAAAAAAAAAAGAAGTTGAGACCAAGTAAAAATTACTTCAAATCCTAACATGCAGAGTTAACTACTCTTACTGTTGCCCTCTAATCTAATGTTTCACTCAACAGTAAACTGTGAGCATCTTTTCATTCTCAAAAAAGTGTTTATTATATTATCATTTTTAGTGGCTGATTATCCATTATAGAACTTTATCATAGTTTATTAAACCAGCTCCCTAACTGTAGACATTTAGGTAGTTTCTAAATGTTTTTGTTGTTAAGTATATTCATTCTTGAGTGAACCATTCTGCCCAATTCATCTTTGTGCATTTGTCTTATTGTCTCACTGAAATACGGTAAGTTGAATACAGCTGAATTTGTGTTAGATAGTGGGAACGTTCTTACTAGTTCTCATAGTAACTTGGGAAAAATCTCACTGGTTATAATACTGTCATTTCACAAAGCTGATATTTGCTTTTTAAATTTAAGATTACCTTTTAAAAGTATGTTATTTTTTATTTTTATTTTAGTCACACCTGTTGAGATTTCTTATCCTTTACAGTTGAGAAACACAGCCTTTGAAAGGACCACCAAAAGAGAGAGAAAATTATCTTTTTTCTATAGGTTTGGTAAACTCAATTCTATTTTCTTCTACAATTTAAAAATATACTTTTAAAATCCATCTGAAAGTTATTTTGGTATGATTCAAAGTGAAAGATTAATTTCTAACCTGATTTTAATAATTTTTAATTTACTAAGCACTTGAATTCTTTCCTCCTACTTTACAATGTGTTATAGTCCTTTATGTGATGGAGACTGCTTCCATTGTCTATTCTACTAATTCCATTCTGAATTGTATTTCTACCATTATGTCATTACCATCCCATTTCACTTATTAATATTATCACTGTTGCTGGTCTTCTTCTTAGGAATATTCATTAATATACTCACCAGTGTAAGTCTTCCAAATGAAATTTACAAATTCAAATAAAATTTAGAAATTCCAAATAAAACACCATCGGCATTGCTACTGCAATGAAGCTATACACTGAGAAAGAATGAACATTTTAAAATAGTTTTCACATCTAAGAGATCTATATTAGCTATATAGCCCTTTTTATATCTCTAAATTGAAGGTTATACATTATGGCTTTCCTCATACAAGCCACACACAAATTCTCCAAGAAGATTACACCTCAGTATTTTATGGATTTTGTGGATATTGTGAAGGAATATTTTTGGAAACCTTGAAATTTCTAGAAGTAGAGGTAAATATTAATTTTTTAAAAATTTGCTATTGATCTTATATCCATCTATTTCCCCAAACTTTTATAATCCCTTTTCAATTGGTTACTTTGTATTTTCTGATGATTCATTTGGTCTCTTCTTTCCAAAATGCATACTTTCTTATTTCTCCTTCATGATTTAGGACACTGGCCAGAACTACCAAAACAAGTTGAATTCATAAAATGATAATGATAATCTTTGCTCTTTAAAAACATTATTATTTGATAGATTAGAATACTAGTCCTTTACCAGTAAATGCAATGCTGACTTGTGTTCTGAAATAGGTATTACTAACAAGTCTAAAGCATTATTCTTCCATTCCTACGCCCAATTTTATATTAACAACAATTACTAACTTTTAACAACCTCTAATTAATACTGATGTGAAGAACTCACTCATTGGAAAAGACCCTGATGCTGGGAAAGACTGAAGGCAGGAAGAGAAGGGGACAACAGAGGATGAGATGGTTGGATGGCATCACTGACTCATTGGACCTGGGTTTGAGCAAGTTCCGGCAGTTGGTGATGGACAGGGAAGCCTGGCGTGCTGCAGTCCATGGGGTCGCAGAGTCGGACACGACTGAGCAACTGAACTGAACTGAAGTTTTCTAAAACGGGTTCTGTTTCATACTCATTCCTCAACGTGTTTCTCAGTAAAAGGCTTCAATGATCAAAAATGCCTGAGAAAGGCATTTAAAGGGTGTGTTTTTGACAAAAACAGACTCACAATATTATGTTCTCCTCTTGGGGATCTATCATGCATATTAGCATATTAAAGTCTTTGAGATGTTCTAACGAAATTAATGCACCATTTTCTAAATTTACTTGATCATGAAATCTTCTTTTTCCAATCGTCAGGAATAAATAATGCTTTAATCGACATTTGGAACTTCCGTAACTCAGGAATCCTCATCCACTCGACACAGGTATGATGTGAAAGGATTACAAGAGCGTCTGAAAACACTGATCCTCTCATCTCTCAGTGTGGCCAGATCACAGTTAGATCTGGCAAAGCGAGGCAGCTGAAAGAGTCTATTCCAGGGATTCCTAGCAGGAGGCTCAAGGCAGAACAGGCTCTGACAGCAAGCCCCTTGGTCTACACAGGTAGCAAGCGCAACAAACACCAAGCACCCAGTGCTCCATGCTCGCCATGAAAGCGATCTACCTCACACACTCCTATTTCAGAAAGCAGAAATCAAGCGCACCACTGCTCACCATGGACAAATGGACAAAGATCCCACGGAGCTAGCAGAGTAGTTCGTTTCCACATGCCCAAGGAACGTAATGTCAGGACTGAGGGAGCTTGTGGCTCTAAGAAACAGCCCATAATCCTTATCTTCACATACACTAGCTAATTCTACCCTTCCACTGATGATACGACTTATCAGTAGCAGCCAAGCTTGCTGCCTGGCTCTAACAACACATAACATGTTATATTAATTAAATTTACACCATAATTTTTAAATAATGATATGAGAAAGTTCAACTAGATTAAAAAACCATTTGCAGGGACTTCCCTGGTGGTCAGCTGTTAAGACTCTGAGCTCCCAATGCAGGGGGCTGGGGTAGGGAACTAGATTCCACATGCTGCAACTAAGACCAGGAGTAGCCAAATAAATAAATAAATAAAAATATTTTTTAAAAAAACATTTGTGTTACATCACAAAATTTTCAATTAAAGGGTGTGTGTTTGACAAAAACAGACTCACAGATACAGAGAGCAAACTACTAACTAGTGGTTATCAGTGGGGAAAGGAGTGAGGGGTGAAATAGGAGAATGAGTTTGAGAGACACAAACTACTATATATAGAATAAATAAGCACCAGTCAGAATGGCCACCATCAAAAAGTCTACAAACAATAAATGCTGGAGAGGGCGTGGAGAAAAAGGAACCCTTTTACATTGTTGGCGGGAATGTAAATTGGTACCGCCACTGTGGAAAACAATACAGGGGTTTCCTAGAAAACTAAAAACAGAGGTACCACATGACCCAGCAATCTCACCCCTAGGCATATATCCAGAGAAAAATCACAATTTGAACAGATACGTGCACCCCAACGTTCATGGCAGAACCATTTACAATAGCCAAGGCATGGAAACAATCCAAGTGCCCATCAACAGACAATTGGTTTAAGGAGATGTGATATATATGCACACAATGGAATATTGCTCAGCCATAAAAAAAAAATAATAATGCCATTTGCCACATGGATGGACCTAGAGATTGTCATATGGAGTGAAGTAAGTCAGACAGAGAAAGACTAACACCATATGATATTGCTTATATGTGGAATCTAAACAAAGGGTACAGGGCTTCCTGGGGGTCTAGTGGTTAAGAATACACCTGCCAATTCAGGGAACATGGGTTCAATCCCTAATCCAGGAAGATCTCACAGGCTGTGGAGCAACTAAGCCCATGTGCCACAACTACGGAACCCGTGTGCTGCAACTACTGAAGCCCGCATGCCTAGAGCCTGTGGTCCACAACAAGAGAGGCCACCATTTGGTCCACAACAAGAGAGGCCAGCAGAGAAGCCGGCAGACCTCAACAAGGAGTAGCCCATGCTCGCCACAGCTGGAGAAAGCCTGAGCCCACTGCAGCAATGAAGACCTAGCACAGCCAAAATAAATAAATAATCTTAGAAAATAAAAATTAAAAAATGTAAAGGGTACAAATGAACTTATCTACAAAACAGAAATGGTGTTACAGATGTAGAAAACAGATTTAGGCTTCCCTGTGGCTCAGTGGTAAAGACGCCACCTGTCAACGCAGGAGACACGGGTTCGATCCTTGGTCTGGGGAGATCCTGCGTGCCGCAGAGCAACTAAGACTGTGCACCACAAGCCTGTGCTCTAGAGCCTGGGGACCACAACTACCGAGCCAACATGTACAGCTGCCAAAGCCCAAGAGCCCCAGAGCCTTTTCTCTACAAGAGAAGCCACTGCAGTGAGAAGCCTGAGCACTGCAATGAAGGGCAGTCCCTGCGGGCCACAGTTAGAGAAAAACCTGAGCAGCAGCAACGACCCAGCACAGCCGAAAACACATAAATAAAAAATTTCAGAAAGAAAAACTATGGTCACCATCGGGTAAGAGGGGGAAGGGCAAGTTGGGAAATTGGGATTGACATATACACAGTACTCTATGTAAAACGGATAACTAACTGTACAGCACAGGAAACTCTACTCAATACTGTGCAATGGCCTATATGGGAAAATGATCTGAGAAAGAGTAGGTAGATGGATAGCCGATTCACTTTGCTGTACAGAAGAAACTAACTTACAGTACTGCAGATCAACTATACACCAATAAGAATTATAAACAAATAAATAGGACATATTATACAGCACAGGGAAATATGTCATTATTTTGTAATCACATTAAATAGAATATAATCTATAAATACTGAATCACTACGTTGTACACCTGAAATGAATATGACACTGTAAATCAACTACAGTTCAATTTAAAAAGGATGAGTTTTTGAAATTATAATTTCAATTGTTTTAAGTGTTTCAATGGCTGAGAAAAATGCTTTCACATTTTTACATAAACAAAGTTTCTCACTGGTAATAAACTATCAAAAATTGAGGCTCTTACACTTCAAAAATTAATCAGGAATTGAAAATGTCATCCCTCGGAATCCATGGGGAGAGTGATGCCAGGACCTGCAGATACCAAAATCTGAGGACACTCAAGTCCTTTATATAAAATACCATAATATTTGCATATAACCTACACGTATCCTCCCATATAGGCTAAATCATCTTTAGATTACTTATGATATCTAATACAATGTAAATGCTACATAAACAGCTGCTGGCATGGCAAGCTGAAGTTTGAATCTGAAACTGAAAGCTTAGTAAACAACTCTATACCCACCACCTGTATCAAACTATTATTAATGTTTTGCCATTTTTTTCTTCTTTCCTAAATCCCTGTCTTTAATTACAGACATTACAATTATTCATCCCTAAATACTTCAACATGCATCTCCTAAAAATAAGGACATTCTCCTACATAATCCCAATATAATTATGATATTGTTAAAATTCATAAAAATTCACTAAGAACATATAATATATATTCAATATGCAAATTTCTAAAGTGTACCATAATGTCTGTTTTACAGTCACTTTTTCAATCTACACTCTAATTAAAGTTTATGTCATACATTTGCTTTTAAAATTTTTTGGTCTCTTTTAAACTAAAACAGTCTTTCATTCTCTCCTGGTCTCATGTCCCCCAATGAAATTGGCTTGTGGAAGAGACCAGGCTATGCAATGTCTTATAAAATGGCTTACCTTCTGGACTTGTCTGATAGCGTTATTTCACCCTCATGTTAAAAAAACTACTACTCTGTTAAGTTTCATTCCTTCATATCACCTGCTACTCCTTCTCACTACTGTCCTCTACTGATTCTCTGATCACTTTCCTCCAAATTTATCAAGCCAACCAATTTAATTTCCAACAACCCATCCTCACACTTCTATTTGAACATCAACACCTTTCGATTCTAATTATTAAATACTTTCAAAATCAGTCTCCCTCTTGCATTTCCACTGCCACAGTTTAAGTCTAGACCTTCATTGCTTCTGGCCTGGATTAATGCAGTCACTTCCTGTCTGGATTTATGCAATCATTTCCTGTCTTTTTGCCTTTAGTCTCCTTTCCCTCCATTTCCATTCCATCCTTCAAACCATAGTCCACATTTTGCTAGGATTATCTGTCTAAAACAAAAATTTGTTCATATGACTTCCTGGTTTAAAATCTTTCAATGATTCCCAAGTTCTTTCAAAAAAATAAAAAAGCATTCAGTCTCCTAAATCGCGTCTACAAACTGGCCCTTCCTTATCTCAAAAATGTCATTTCTCAATATTTTTTCATACAGATTCTCCACCTTGGAAATCTTAGTAGTTTTTCAATTATTATGCTTTTTCATTGTTATTATGATTGATAGTCCTCTGTATGAAACAGTCCTCTCCTTTTTCTGGATAATTCCTACTTATCATTTGAGACAATAACACACTTTCCTTTCATCTTATTTTTGAATTAGGTACCCTCCTGTGTAATCATATAGCACCCATGGATATCTCTATTATAATATTATATCAAACTGTATTGTAATCAGCAGTTAACTAGTCTCCCCTTCCACATTTGTAAACACCTTGAGAACAACTTTGACACTGCCTGGAACATACTAAATTCTCAATAAATGCTTACTAAATAGTTAATAATTATATATGAGACAATCCATGTCCCATTTGGATATGACAACTCACAATTTCCCTTTTTGATATTTTGTTGGGTATTTTTAACAGAATTATATTTATTTCCTTCATATAATGAAACTGGAGAACGCCTAATTGTTTTTCTATGTCACAGAACAATTTGTGTAGCAAGAGAACTATCTTTTGGGTAAGAAAGTGGCAAGGAAAGAAGTTACTATTAAAAAAATGACAGTAAAATATAGTGGTTAACAAATTCAGCAATATATTAAAAGGATTAAACATCAAGACCAATGGAATTTATTCCAGAGACACAAGACTGTCAATCAGAGTTACATACTACATTCATAGAATGAAGGCAGAAAAGCCACATGATTAGGATAATTGATATAGAAAAAGCATTTGACAAAACTCAACATCCTTTCATGATAATAATATTCTGAAAACTAGGAACAGAAGCAAACTTCCTCAACATGATAAGGGCCTATATGAAAAACCCACAGCTAATATCATTTTCAGGGCTGAAAGACAAAGCTCTTCCTATAAGATCTGGAATAAGATAAAAAAGTCCTCCTTTACCACTTTCCAATATAGTACTGGATGTTCTAGTCAGTTAATCTGGGCAAGAAAGAGAAACAAAAGGCATCCAAGTTGAAAAGAAAGAAGTATAATCATTTCTGTTCATAGATGACAATCTTATTATGTAGAAAACCCTCAGTCTAAGAAAAAAAAGAAACCCGACAGAGCAAATAAATACATTCAGCAAAGTTACAGGATGCGAAATCAACACACAAAAATCAGTCACATTTCAATATAATAAAAACAAACAATCTGAAAAGGAATTTTTAAAATTCCATTTGTAATATCACTAAAATATCAACCAAACAAAAATACATAAGTTGGATGTCATCAAAATTAAAACTTGTGTGAAATCAAAGGACACTACTAAGAGAGTGAAAAAACAACCCACAGAATGGGAGAAAAATCTGCAAAGCATATATCTGATAGGGATTAATATTCAGAATATATAGAGAACTCCTACAACTAAACAACAACAGAAAAACCAACCCAATTTAAAAAGATGAAAAAATTTGAATAGACATTTCTCAAAAGAAGTTATACAAATGGCTAATTAGTACCTGAAAAGATGTTCAACATCACTAGTCATTAGGATATCTGTTATAAAAATAGGAAATAAGTCTTGGGGAAGATATGGAAAAATTGGAACAGTTGTACCTTATTGATGGAAATATAAAATGGTACAGCTTTGTGGAAAACAGTATGGAAGTTCTTCAGAAAATTAAAACCTAATTACCATAAAACCCAGCAGTTCCACTTTTGGGTATATGCTCAAAATAATTGAAAACAGGGTCTGAAGTATTTGCACACCAGTGTTCACAGCAGCATTATTCACAGTAGCCAAAAGGTGGAATCAACCCGAATATCCATTGACAGGTGGATACATAAATGAAAGTGGTGTATATATACAGTGGAATATCATTCAGTCTTAAAAAGGAACAAAACTATGAAACTATGACATGTGCTACAACATGGATGAACTCTGAAGATGTTATATGCTAAGTGATATAAGCCAGATACAGAAGGACAAATATTGCATGATTTCAAATATATGAGGGAGGCAGAATAGTCAAATTCATAAAAACAGAAAGTAGAATGGTGGTTGCCAGGAGCTGGGAAGAACTTGTCAGGAGATAAGAGGAATAGGAAGCTAATGTCTAGTGGATACAAAGTTTTTGTTTGGAATGATTAAAAGTTCTGATAATGGAGAGGGTGATAGCTGCAGAGCACTGTGAATGTTTTTTGTTGTTGTTCACTCAGTCACATGCGACTTTTGTGACCCCCTGGACTGCGGCTTCTGTGTCCTTCACTGTTTCCTGGCGTTTGCTCAAACTCACGTCCACTGAGTCAATGATGCCATCCAACCATCTCATCCTCTTTCGCCCCCTTCTCCTCCAGCCCTCAGTCTTTCCCAGCATCAGGGTCTTTTCCAGTGAGTCAGCTCTTCACATCAGGTGGCCAAAGTATTGCAGCTTCAGCATCAGTCCTTCCAATGAATATTCAGGGTTGATTTCCTTTAGGATTTCCTTTAGGTTTGATCTCCTTGCTGTCCAAGGGACGCTCAAGAGTCTCCTCCAGCAGCAATGTCACTGAATTGGGCATTTGTAAAAGGTTAGAATGGTTTTTTTAAAATCCTAAAAATCGAAGTTCAAAAAGAAAGAATCAACCATTCTAATGACATTGTTCTAAAACTGACTGGTAATAGGTGCACATATCTATGAATATATTAAAAACTGAACTGTATATCTTGAAAGTAAACTAGATGGTATGTGAATTCTATCTCAATAAAGCTGCTATTTAAAAAAATGGAAGGGATATTATAATTCTTACAGTCATAGGTAAGATAATTATATAAGTAAACATTCCTCTTATTCTAATGACAATTTTTTTTAAGTTACTAAAGTATTTTCAAAATGTCAATTAATGTAATTTTTAACATGCTTGTGAAGGCAGTCCTTCTCAATCTGAACTCTTATTTCCCCTTCTTGTATCTTGCATTAGCTGTCTTAGTCTATTGGGCTAAGATATTGGACTGCTGTTACGAAGTATCACAGACCAGGTAGTTTATAAACAACAGAAACTTATTTTTCACAGTTCTGGAGGCTGAAATTCTGAGACCAGGATGTCAGTATGGTTCAGTAAGGGCTCTCTTTCAGGCTACAGACTTCTCATTGTATTTTCACATAGTGGAAGATGGTAGGGACCTCTGCACGATCTTTTTTATTAGGACAGTAATCCCATTCATGAGGGCTACATCCTCGTGACCTAATCATTTGCCAAAGATTCCACCTACTAATAACATGACTTTTGGGAGTTCGGATTTCAACATATGGTCTGGTGCTCAAAAATTCAGATCACAGCTCTATTACTAAGTAATATCTTGTATCTTGTGAACGGGTGTGGCTAGATAGAACACTCTTGCCTTGTTCCTGATCTTAGTGGGAAAGTCTCAAATTTCTCATCATTAAGTCTGATGTTAACTTTAGGTTTTTGTAGATGCTCTTTCTCAAGTGGAGGAAGTTCCCTCTATTCCTAGTCTACTGCTAAGTTGCTTCAGTCGTGTCCAACTCTGTGCGACCCCATAGATGGCAGCCCACCAGGCTCCCCCATCCCTGGGATTCTCCAGGCAAGAACACTGGAGTGGGTTGCCATTTCCTTCTCCAATGCATGAAAGCGAAAAGTGAAAGTGAAGTCGCTCTTTGCGACCCCATGGACTGCAGCCTTCCAGGCTCCTCTGCCCATGGGACTTTCTAGGCAAGAGTACTGGAGTGGGGTGCCATTACTAGGAACTAGTAATTTTTCTTTTTTACTCTGTTGATGAGATGAGTTACATTAAATGACTTTTGAATGTTGAAGCAGTCTTGCATACCTGGGATAAATCCTACTTGTTTACAGAGTATAATTGTTTTTATATATTATTGGATATATATGTATTAGAAGCACTTAATATGGATCAGGCAATAATCTAAATTCTTTACGCATTTTAACAAAAATGTAATCAAGCTGGAATCAAGATTGCTGGGAGAAATATCAACAACTTCAGATATGCAGATAATACCACTCTAAAGGCAGAAAGTGAAGAGGAACTAAAGAGGCTCTTGATGAGGGTGAAAGAGGAGAGTGAAAAAGGTGACTTAAAATTCAACATTCAAAAAACTAAGATCATGGCATTTGGTCCCATCACTTCATGGCAAATAGACAGGGAAACAGTGGAAACAGCAACAGATTTCATCTTCTTTGGCTCCAAATCACTGCGAATGATAACTGGAGCCACGAAATTAAAAGACACTTGGCTCCTTGGAAGAAAAGCTGGACAAACCTACACAGTACATTAAAAAGTAGAGACATCACTTTGTCAACAAAGGTCCATATGATCAAAGCTATGGATTTTCCAGTAGTCATGTACGGATCTAAGAGTTGGACCATAAAAAAGGCTGAGTGCCAAAGAACTAATGTTTTCAAACTATGGTACTGGAGAAGACTCTTGAGAGTCCCTTGGACAGCAAGGAGATCAAACCAAGCAATCCTAAAGGAAATCAACACTGAATACTCATTAGAAGGACTGATGTTGAAGCTGAAGCTTCAATACTTTGCCACCTGATGCGAAGAGTCAACTCATTAGAAAAGACCCTGGTGTTGGGAAAGACTGAAAGCAAAAGAAGAGGGCGACAGAGGATGAGATGGTTGGATAGTATCACTGATTCAATGGACATGAACTTGAGCAAACTCCGGGAGATAGTGAGGGATAGCAAGGCCTGGGGTGCTGCAGTCCATGGGGTCACAAAGAGTCAAACACAGTTTAGTGACTCAACAACAACAAATCATTAACCAGACTTACACATGCATACTTGCTAAGTCACTTCAGTCATGTCTGACTCTTTGCAACTCCATGGACTATAGCCCACCAGGCTCTTCTGTCCATGGGGATGCTCCAGGCAAGAATGCTGGAGTGGGTTGCCATGCCCTTCTCTAGGAACCAAACTTATCAGGATGATGCCATTATTTTTTTATTGTAACAAATACATAACATGAAAATTTCCACAGCCATTTTTAAGTATACATACAGTTTAGTGATATTAACTACATTTATATTACTATGCAGCTATCATCATTGTCTATCTCCAGAACTTTGTGCTATATATGCATTAGATGGGCTTCCCAAGTGGCTCAGTGGTAAAGAATCTGCCTCCCAATGCAGGAACTGCAGAAGTGGGTTCAATCCCTGGGTCTGAAAAATCTCCTCGAGAAGGAAATGGCAACCCGCTCCAGTATTCTTGCCTGGGAAGACCCATAGACAGAGGAGCCTGGTGGGCTATAGTCCATGGGATTGAAAAGAGTCAGATACAACTTAGCGACTGAGAATGTATGCACATGTCAGTTCAGTTCAGTTCAGTCGCTCAATTGTGTCCAACTCTTTGCGACCCCATGAATCACAGCATGCCAGGCCTCCCTGTCCATCACCAACTCCCGGAGTTCACTCAAACTCACGTCCATCAAGTCGGTGATGCCATCCAGCCATGTCATCCTCTGTCATCCCATTCTCCTCCTGCCCCCAATCCCTCCCAGCATCAAAGTCTTTTCCAGTGAGTCAACTCTTCCCATGAGGTAGCCAAAGTACTGGAGTTTCAGCTTTAGCATCATTCCTTCCAAAGAAATCCCAGGGCTGATCTCCTTCAGAATGGACTGGTTGGATCTCCTTGCAGTCCAAGGGACGCTCAAGAGTCTTCTCCAACACCACAGTTCAAAACCATCAGTTCTTCGGCACTCAGCTTTCCTCACAGTCCAACTCTCACATCCATACATGACCACTGGAAAAACCATAGGCTTGACTAGACAGACCTTTGTTAGCAAAGTAATGTCTCTGCTTTTGAATATGCTATCTAGGTTGGTCATAACTTTTCTTCCAAGGAGGAGTAAGCGTCTTTTAATTTCCTGGCTGCAATCACCATCTGCAGTGATTTTGGAGCCCAAAAAATACAGTCTGACACTGTTTCCACTGTTTCCCCATCTATTTCCCATGAAGTGATGGGACCAGATGCCATGGTCTTCTTTTTCTGAATGTTGAGCTTTAAGCCAACTTTTCCACTCTCCACTTTCACTTTCATCAAGAGGCTTTTTAGTTCCTCTTCACTTTCCGCCATAACGGTGGTGTCATCTGTATATCTGAGGTTATTGATATTTCTCCCAGCAATCTTGATTCCAGCTTGTGCTTCTTCCAGACCACCGTTTCTCATAATGTGCTCTGCCTATAAGTTAAATAAGCAGGGTGACAATATACAGCCTTGACTTACTCCTTTTCCTATTTGGAACCAGTCTGTTGTTCCATGTCCAGTTCTAACTGTTGCTTCCTGACCTGCATACAAGTTTCTCAAGAGGCAGGTCAGGTGGTCTGGTATTCCCATCTCTCTCAGAATTTTCCACAGTTTATTGTGATCCACACAGTCAAAGGCTTTGGCATAGTCAATAAAGCAGAAATAGATGTTTTTCTGGAACTCTCTTGCTTTTTCCATGATCCAGCAGATGTTGGCAATTTGATCTCTGGTTCCTCTGCCTTTTCTAAAACCAGCTTGAACATCTGGAAGTTCACGGTTCACATATTGCTGAAGCCTGGCTTGGAGAATTTTGAGCATTACTTTAATAACGTGTGAGATGAGTGCAACTGTGTGGTAGTTTGAGCTTTCTTTGGCATTGCCTTTCTTTGGGATTGGAATGAAAACTGACCTTTTCCAGTCCTGTGGCCACTGCTGAGTTTTCCAAATTTGCTGGCATATTGAGTGCAGCACTTTCACAGCATCATCTTCCAGGATTTGAAATAGCTCAGCTGGAATTCCATCACCTCCACTAGCTTTGTTTGTAGTGATGCTTTCTAAGGCCCACTTGACTTCACATTCCAGGATGTCTGGCTCTAGGTGAGTGATCACACCATCGGGATTATCTGGATCATGAAGATCTTTTTTGTACAGTTCTTCTGTGTATTCTTGCCACCTCTTCTTAATATCTTCTGCTTCTGTTAGGTCCATACCATTTGTCCTTTATTGAGCCCATCTTTGCATGAAATGTTCCCTTGGTATCTCTGATTTTCTTGAAGAGATCTCTAGTCTTTCCCATTCTGTTGTTTTCCTCTATTTCTTTGCATTGATCACTGAGGACAGCTTTCTTATCTCTTCTTGCTGTTCTTTGGAACTCTGCATTCAGATGCTTATATCCTTCCTTTTCTCCTTTGCTTTTCACTTCTCTTCTTTTCACAGCTATTTGTAAGGCCTCCCCAGACAGCCATTTTGCTTTTTTGCATTTCTTTTCCATGGGGATGGTCTTGATCCCTGTCTCTTATACAAAATCACAAACCTCATTCCATAGTTCATCAGGCACTCTTATCTATCAGATTTAGTCCCTTAAATCTATTTCTCACTTCCACTGTATAATCATAAGGGATTTGATTTAGGTCATACCTGAATGGTGTAGTGGTTTTCCCTACTTTCTTCAATTTAAGTCTGAATTTGGCAATAAAGAGCTCATGGTCTGAGTATTAGATACTAATTACTATGGTTAAATATGAACTTAAATAAGTTTCTGTTTCAAAATATTGTATCACGGGATCAAGACTATTCAAATTGATGAGACTAACATGAATGAAGTCTTCTGGAGAAAAACAATTGAAAACCTTTGACGAGTCTATTATTTAAATGGATTAAAATAAGGCAAGGTTGATTTTTTTTTAATGCAATTACTCTGGCAGACTCCAACAGTCATAACTGGTAGCTGAGAATGCTACCTGAAAGAGTAAACCCAGATCTCAAGATGAAAATAGCACCTATTGTACAGGCTGCCTACTGTATTTTAAAACTAGTAAGAGAAACAAATCTTTAATAGAGTAGCATGTGTGCATGCTCAGTAGCTCAGTCCTGTCCGACTCTGCAACTCCATGGACTGTAGCCTGCTAGATTCCTCTGTTCATGGAATTTTCGAGGCAAGAATACTGGAGTAGGTTGCCATTTCCTTCTCCAGGGGACTCTTCCTGAGCCAGGGACCTAACCTATGTCTCTTGGGTCTCCTGCATTGTCAAGAGGATTCCTTTCCACTGTGGCACCTGCAAAGCCCTGGATAGAATAGACACAACAGTAATAAATACACTTCATCCTAATTCAAATGTCTTGTTGGTTATAAAATTAAAGCGCACATCACAGGGCAACTAAGCCCGAGCACTACAACTACTGAGCTGGTGCTCTGGAGCCTGCTAGCTGTAACTACTGAAGCCCGAGCACCTAGAGAATGCCATCACAAAGAGAGGCCTGAGACTGCAACTAAAGAGTATCCCCTGCTCAGAGCAACTTGAGAAAGCCCGTGCACAGCAACAATGGCCCAGCACAGCCAAAAATAAAATAGATAAAATGTTATGAAATAATAAAGGGCATACATATTTTAGACAATAAATCAAGTTTAACAATTCTAACACTCCTTCTGAATACTACTATCAAAGGTTCCAAGTAGTTAAGCCAATCAAGAAGCTAAAACCAAACTAAAGCATCATGTTCCCCTCTTGCCCTTTAGTATCCCTGACTTCTTTTGTTTATTTAGATTCTTCATCTTCAAAATACAAAAAGCCAGATTGTGCATATCATTGCCAAAATATAAGACTCAGTCTCATAATATTTGGCTAAAATACCGTGGTAACAAGTCAGAAAGCTATATTAACCTATTTACATGTTAACAGCCTAATGGAAGCTTTAAAAAGTTTTTACTGCTGTCAGAAAAAAAAACCAAACTATTTAAATTAAAATGAAAGTACAAGAATATGTCTTTGCAACAATGGATGTGAATGTATGCCAAAAATATTAATATTTGGCAACTTATACTGATTAAGTCAGTATTTCAAAACAACAATTAAAATAATGCCTGATGGAAAAACAACTTTTATCAGGAAAAAATCTTGAGGATTAGAATATAACAAATGAGATACTTGAGGAAATAATTATGTCTTAAGAAACAGACCTTTTTTAACCTAAAAGTATATTAAAACAGAATGTAATGTGATCAAATGTGCTATCACTAATTTTTAAAATGATTTTGGTAATCAAAGTACTTCTCTGTATGAATTCGTGTGTATATAACATTATTTAAGTTGGTACAAGTTTAAGTTGGTCCAGTATATTTTCATTAGTTATTAACATACAGATTATGATTTTATGCAAATTTTTGAGAAATTTCCGAAACGTTTGGCTGATGACATATTTAGGCCAGTAGAGGAAAAAAAAAGACAATTGAAAACCTCAGAATCAAGAACTGAAACAAAATTTAGAAGTCATTTAGCCCTCTCAACCAATGAGAAAATCCCCCCTGAAATGTGTTTATGTGGTTGTGGATCAAGGTTTGGTTTATTGTCCTCCACTGTGTGACTAATCACTCATTTTTGTTTTTGTTTTTAAGAAGCATTGCACTTAAAAAGGTGACCCAGACCACCATTAAGAATGTTGAAAAATATGTTCACATAGCTCTTAAAAAAAAGGAATCCATACTCAGTCCTCATTCACAAGGCATAAAGTCTCAATTAAATTTAACTCTTTATTAGTCATATAATAGAAAAGTAAAGTCATAGTTCATAAATGTGACAAATGTGCCCTGGAAATAATAAATCTCTTGCTACAGAATATGTTTAAACTATAACTTTAACATATATGAATAAATGCTTGGGAATTCCTTGACAGTTCAATGGCGAGGACTGGGCACTTTCACTGCAGTGGCCTGGATTTGATCCCTGGTAAGAACTAAGATCCCTCAAGCTGCATGGTGCAGTTTAAAAAAAAAATGCTTGGTTGATAATCCAAGTAATTCCACTTATTTAATTCATGGTTATATCTAATTCAACATCAAAAATGTTATCTCAAAAATTAAGTAAAGCTAAAATATAATATGCAAGTGTTCAGCAAGGTAGATGCAGTCTTGTGAAGCTTGGGAAAAATATTAGCAATAACATTTAATTTCACAGAAATGTCACGTTCAGCAGGTGTTCTAAAAAATGTTACTTTTTATAGCATGCTCACTTAGCAAATGAGCACTTTCATAAAATGGTCAGATGGTGAAATAATATCAGAAATACTAGTTAACAAGCACATTTAAAAAATGTAATTAATTTATTTATTTTAATTGGAGGCTAATTACTTTACAATATTGTGGTGGGTTTTGCCATACATTGACATGAATCAGCCACGGGTGTACAGGTGTCCCCCCATACTGAATCCCCCACCCTATCCCTCTGGGTTGTCCCAGAGCACCAACTCTGAGTGCCCTGCTTCATGCATTGAACTTGCACTGGTCATCTATTTTACATATGGTAATAAATATACGTTTCAATGCTATTCTCTCATATCGTCCCACCCTCGCCTTCTCCCACAGTCCAAAAGTCTGTTCTTTGCATCTGTGTCTTTTTTGCTGTCTTGAATATAGGGTCATCATTACCATCTTTCTCAATTTCATATATATGTGTTAATATACTGTATTGGTGTTTCTCTTTCTGACTTACTTCACTCTGTATAATAGGCTCCAGTTTCGTTCACCTCATTAGAACTGACTCAAATGTGTTCTTTTTTATAGCTGAGTAACATTCTATTGTGTTTATGTACCACAACTTCCTTATTCATACCGACGGACATCTGGGTTACTTCCATGTCCTAGCTATTGTAAACAGTGCTGCAATGAACACTGGGATACATGTGTCTCTTTCAGCTCTGGTTTCCTCAGTGTGTATGCCCAGTAGTGGGATTGCTGGGTTGTGTGGCAGTTCTAGTTCCAGTTTTTTAAGGAATCTCCACACTGTTCTCCATAGTGGCTGTACCAGTTTGCATTCCCACCAACAGTCTAAGAAGATTCCCTTTCCTCCACACCCTCTCCAGCATTTACTGTTTGTAGACTTTTGGATGGCAACCATTCTGGCTAGTGTGAGATGGTACCTCATTGTGGTTTTGATTTGCATTTTTCTGATAATGAGTGATGTTGAGCACCTTTTCATGTTTGTTAGCCATCTGTATGTCTTCTTCGGAGAAATGTGTGTTTAGTTCTTTGGCCCATTTTTGTTTTGTTTTGTTTTGTTTTAATATAAATTTACTTATTTAATTGGAGGCTAATTACTTTACAATACTGTATTGGTTTTGCCATACATCAACATGAATCCATCATGAGTGTGCATGAGTTCCCCATCCTGAATTCCCCTCCCACCTCCCTCCCCATCCCATCTCTCTGGGTTATCCCAGGGGACCAGCCCCAAGCATCCTGTATCATGCATCAAACCTAGACTGGCAATTCATTTCACATATGATAATATACGTGTTTCAATGCCATTCTCCCAAATCATCCCACCCTCGCCCTCTCCCACGGAATCCAAAAGACTGTTCTATACATCTGTGTCTCTTTTGCTGTCTCGCATACAGGGTTATCATTACCATCTTTCTAAATTCCATATATATGCTTTATTATACTGTATCGGTGTTTTTCTTTCTGGCTTACTTTCTCTGTATAATAGGCTCCAGCTTCATCCACCTCATTAGAATTGATTCAAATGTATTCTTTTTAATGGCTGAGTAATACTCCATTGTGTATACATACCACAGCTTTCTTATCCATTCGTCTACTGATGGAGATCTAAGTTGCTTCCATGTCCTGGCTATTATAAACAGTGCTGCGATGAACACTGGGGTACACGTGTCTCTTTCAATTCTGGTTTCATTGGTGTGTATGCCCAGCAGTGGGATTGCTGGGTCATATGGCAGTTCTATTTCCAGTTTCTTAAGGAATCTCCACACTGTTCTCCATAGTGGCTGTACTAGTTTGAATTCCCACCAACAGTGTAAGAGGGTTCCCTTTTCTCCAAACCCTCTCCAGCATTTATTGCTTGTAGACTTTTGGATAGCAGCCATTCTGACTGGCGTGAAGTGGTACCTCACTGTGGTTTTGATTTGTGTTTCTCTGATAATGAGTGATGTTGAGCATCTTGTCATGTGTTTGTTAGCCATCCGTATGTCTTCTTTGGAGAAATGTCGGTTTAGTTCTTTGGCTCATTTTTTGATTGGGTCATTTATTTTTCTGGAATTGAGCTGCAGGAGTTGCTTGTATATTTTTGAGATCAATTCTTTGTCAGCTGCTTCATTTGCTATTATCTTCTCCCATTCTGACGGCTGTCTTTTCACCTTGCCTATAGTTTTCTTTGTTGTGCAGAAGCTTTTAATTTTAATTAGGTCCCATTTGTTTATTTTTGCTTTTATTTCCAATATTCTGGGAGGTGGGTCATAGAGGATCCTGCTGTGATTTATGTCAGAGAGTGTTTTGCCTATGTTCTCCTCTAGGAGTTTTATTGTTTCTGGTCTTACGTTTAGATCTTTAATCCATTTTGAGTTTATTTTTGTGTATGGTGTTAGAAAGTGTTCTAGTTTCATTCTTTTAAAAGTGGTTGACCAGTTTTCCCAGCACCACTTGTTAAAGAGATTGTCTTTAATCCATTGTATATTCTTGCCTCCTTTGTTGAAGATAAGGTGTCCATAGGTATGTGGGCTTATCTCTGAGTTCCATTGATCTATATTTCTGTCTTTGTGCCAGTACCATACTGTCTTGATGACTGTGGCTTTGTAGTAGAGCCTGAAGTCAGGCAGGTTGATTCCTCCAGTTCCATTCTTCTTTCTCAAGATTGCTTTGGCTATTTGAGGTTTTTTTGTATTTCCATACAAATCGTGAAATTATTTGTTCTAGCTCTTTGAAAAATACCGCTGGTAGCTTGATAGGGATTGCACTGAATCTGTAGATTGCTTTGGGTAGTATACTCATTTTCACTATATTGATTCTTCTGATCTATGAACATGGTATATTTCTCCATCTATTAGTGTCCTCTTTGATTTCTTTCACCAGTGTTTTATAGTTTTCTATATATAGGTCTTTCGTTTCTTTAGGTAGATATATTCCTAAGTATTTTATTCTTTTCATTGCTATGGTGAATGGAATTGTTTCCTTAATTTCTTTTTCTACTTTCTCATTATTAGTGTATAGGAATGCAAGGGATTTCTGTGTGTTGATTTTATATCCTGCAATTTTGCTATATTCGTTGATTAGCTCTAGTAATTTTCTGGTGGAGTCTTTAGGGTTTTCTATGTAGAGGATCATGTCATCTGCAAATAGTGAGAGTTTTACTTCTTCTTTTCCAATTTGGATTCATTTCTTTTTCTGCTCTGATTGCTGTGGCCAAAACTTCCAAAACTATGTTGAACAGCAGAGGTGAGAGTGGGCACCCTTGTCTTGTTCCTGACTTTAGGGGAAATGCTTTCAATTTTTCACCATTTAGGATGATGTTTGCTGTAGGTTGGTCAGATATACCTTTTATTATGTTGAGGTATGTTCCTTCTATTCCTGCTTTCTGGAGGGTTTTTTTTTTTTTTATCATAAATAGATGTTGAATTTTGTCAAGGGCTTTCTCTGCATCTATTGAGATAATCATATGGCTTTTATTTTTCAATTTGTTAATGTGGTGTATTACACTGATTGATTTGGGGATACTGAAGAATGCTTGCATCCCTGGGATAAAGCCCACTTGGTCATGATGGATGATCTTTTAAATGTGTTGTTGGATTCTGATTGCTAGAATTTTGTTAAAGATTTTTGCATCTATGTTCATCAGTGATATTGGCCTATAGTTTTCTATTTTTGTGGCATCTTTGTCAGATTTTGGTATTAGGGTGATGGTGGCCTCATAAAATGAGTTTGGAAGTTTACCTTCCTCTGCAATTTTCTGGACGAGTTTGGGTAGGATAGGTGTTAGCTCTTCTCTAAATTTTTGGTAGAATTCAGCTGTGAAACCATCACAGCTGGTCCTGGGCTTTTGTTTGCTGGGAGATTTCTGATTACAGTTTCAATTTCCATCCTTGCAATGGGTCTGTTAAGATTTTCTATTTCTTCCTGGTTCAGTTTTGGAAGGTTGTACTTTTCTAAGAATTTGTCCATTTCTTCCAAGTTGGCATATAGTTGCTGATAGTAGTCTCTTATGATCCTTTGTATTTCTGTGTTGTCTGTTGTAATCTCTCCATTTTCATTTCTAATTTTGTTGATTTGATTTTTCTCCCTTTGTTTCTTGATGAGTCTGGCTAATGGTTTGTCAATTTTATTTATCTTCTCAAAGAATCAGCTTTTGGCTTTGTTGATTTTTGATATGGTCTCTTTTGTTTCTTTTGCATTTATTTCTGCTCTAATTTTTAAGATTTCTTTCCTTTACTAACTCTGGGATTCTTCATTTCTTCCTTTCCTAGTTGCTTTAGGTGTAGAGTTAGGTTATTTATTTGACTTTTTTCTTGTTTCTTGAGGTATTCCTGTATTGCTATGAACCCTCCCCTTAGCACTGCTTTTACAGTGTCCCATAGGTTTTGGGTTGTTGCGTTTTCATTTTCATTCATTTCTATGCATATTTTGATTTTTTTTTTTTCTTCTGTGGTTTGTTGGTTATTCAGCAGCATGTTGTTCAGCCTCCATCTGTTGGAATTCTTAATAGTTTTTCTCCTGTAATTGAGATCTAATCTTACTGCATTGTGGTCAGAAAAGATTCTTTGGAATGATTTCAATTTTTTTAATTTACCAAGGCTAGATGTATGGCCCAGGGTGTGATGTATCCTGGAGAAGGTTCCATGTGTGCTTGAGAAAAAGGTGAAATTCATTGTTTTGGGGTGAAATGTCCTATAGATATCAATTAGGTCTAACTGGTCTACTATATCATTTAAACTTTGTGTTTCCTTGTTAATTTTCTGTTGAGCTGATCTATCCATAGGTGTGAGTGGGGTATTAAAGTCTCCCACTATTATTTATTGTTAATTTCCCCTTTCATACTTGTTAGCATTTGTCTTACATATTGCGGTGCTCCTATGTTGGGTGCATATATATTTATAATTGTTATATCTTCTTGGATTGATCCTTTGATCATGATGTAGTGGCCTTCTTTGTCTCTTTTCACAGCCTTTGTTTTTAAAGTCTGTTTTATCTGATATGAGTATTGCTACTCCTGCTTTCTTTTGGTCTCTATTTGTGTGGAATATCTTTTTCCAGCCCTTCACTTTCAGTCTGTATGTGTCCCTTGTTTCGAGGTGGGTCTCTTGTAGACAACATATATAGGGGTCTTGTTTTTGTATCCATTCAGCCAGTCTTTGTCTTTTGGTTGGGGCATTCAACCCATTTACGTGTAAGGTAATTATTGATAAGTATGATCCCGTTGCCATTTACTTTATTGTTTTGGGGTTCAAGTTTATACCTCTTTCTGTGTTTCCTGTCTAGAGAAGATCCTTTGGCATTTGTTGGCGAGCTGGTTTGGTGGTGCTGAATTCTCTCAGCTTTTGCTTGTCTGTAAAGCTTTTGATTTCTCCTTCATATTTGAATGAGAACCTTGCTGGGTACAATAATCTGGTATGTAGGTAATTTTCTTTCATCACTTTAAGTATGTCCTGCCATCCCTCCTGGCCTAAAGAGTTTCTATTGAAAGCTGTTATCCTTATGGGAATCCCCTTGTGTGTTATTTGTTGTTTTTCCCTTGCTGCTTTTAATATTTGTTCTTTGTGTTTGATCTTTATTAATTTCACTAATATGTGTCTTGGGGTGTTTTGCCTTGGGTTTATCCTGTTTGGGACTCTCTGGGTTTCTTGGACTTGGGTGATTATTTCCTTCCCCATTTTAGGGAATTTTTCAACTATTATCTCCTTGAGTATTTTTGCATGGTCTTTCTTTTTGTCTTCTTCTTCTGGGACTCCTGTGATTCGAATGTTGGGGCATTTAACATTGTCCTGGAGGTCTCATTTCTTTTAAGTCATTTTTCTTTTTTCCTCCCTGTTTCATTTATTTCTACCACTCTATCTTCTACCTCACTTCTCCTATCTTCTGCCTCTGTTATTCTACTGTTGGTTCCCTCCAGAGTGTTTTTGATCTCATTTATTGCATTATTCATTATATATTGACTCTTTTTTATTTCTTCTAAGTCTTTGTTAAACCTTTCTTGCATCTTCTCAATCCTTGTCTCCAGGCTATTTATCTGTAACTCCATTTTGTTTTCAAGATTTTGGATAATTTTCACTATCATCATTTGAAATTCTTTATCAGGTAGATTCCCTATTTCTTCCTTTTTTGTTTGGTCTGGTGGGCATTTATCCTGTTCTTTTACCTGCTGGGTATTTCTCTGCCTCTTCATCTTGTTTATATTGCTGTGTTTAGGGTGGCCTTTCCATATTCTGGCAATTTGTGGAGTTCTCTTTATTATGGATTTTCCTCGCTGTGGGTGGGGTTGGACGGGTGGCTTGTCAAGGTGTTCTGATGGGTGGAGCTGGATTTCTTCTCTCTGGAGTGCAATGAAGTATCCAGTAATGAGTTATGAGATGTCACTGGGTTTGGTGTGACTTTGGGCAGCCTGTATATTGAAGCTCAGGGCTATGTTCCTGTGTTGCTGGAGAATTTGCGTGGTATGTCTTGCTCTGGAACTTGTTGGCCCTTGGATGGTGCTTGGTTTCAGTGTAGGTATGGAGGTGTTTGATGAGCTCCTATCGATTAATGTTCCCTGGAGTCAGGAGTTCTCTGGCGTTCTCAGGATTTGGACGTAAGCCTCCTGCCTCTGGTTTTCAGTCTTATTCTTACAGTAGCCTCAAGACTTCTCCATCTATACAGCACCAATGATAAAACATCTAGGTTAAAGATGAAAAGTTTCCCCACAGTGAGGGACACCCAGAGATGTTCACAGAGTTACATGGAGAAGAGAAGAGGGAGGAGGGAGATAGAGGTGACGAGGAGAAGAGGGGGAATCAAAAGAGGAGAGAGGAAGCTAGCCTGTAATTACTTCCCTATGTGCTCTCCACAGTCTGGACCACCCAGAGATGTTCACGGAAGTATACAGAGAAGAGAAGAGGGAGGAAGAGACAGAGGTGGCCAGGAGGATAAAGGGGGGAATCAAAAAGAGAGAGACAGATCCAGCCAGTAATCAGTTCCCTAAGTGTTCTCCACAGTCTAGAATACAAAAAGAGATTCACAGATTTGGGTAGAGAAGAGAAGGAGGAAGGAGGAGATAGAGGTGACCTGGTGGAGAAAAAGGAGAGTCCAAAGGGGAAGAGAGCAGTCAAGCCAGTAATCTCGCTCCCAAGTAAAAATGGGTACTGAAGATTGGGTTCTTAAAGGTACAAAATTGATAACAAATATAAAAAAGCAAAGATTAAAAATCTAGAGTAGAGGTTAGATTCTCAAAAATACAATATTAAAGAAAAAAAGTCACAAAAATTATAATATATATATATATATGAAGTTTGCTTTAAAAAATAGGGTCTTTTTTTTTACAAAGTAATAGTAGGTTATAAAAATGAAAATTAAAGGAGTAATAGAGGACTTTAAAATAAATCTCTTTTTTAATTTAAAGAATGATAATAGTAAAACTATATCTAGGACTTTCTCTGATGTTGTGGATAGTGTGGGCTCAGTTCTTTTTCAGATAGTTCCTTGATCCAGCTTATAGTTCTCAAGATCTGTAGGCCCCTTCCTATGTAGTCAGTGCTAACTACAGGGTTTTAATCTATTGCACCTGTCACTTCCAAGGCAGCTCCCTCTGTTTGTTTCAGCTTCTTCTGTTTGCTGGTCTCTTCATTTCTGCCCTGACACAAGGGGGCAGTGGTGGACACTTTTTTAGGCTCATTTCTTCAGTCGTGCTGTGGGGAGGGAGGAACACTGCAAACAAATAACACTGGCATGTCCTCGCAGTGTCTCAGCCACACTGGGTTTAACCCTGCTCACAGCGTGTGTGCTCTCCCTGTCTACACTGCTTAGGCTCTATGTTGCTCTGCCGGGAAATGTCTGAGGCCGGCCCTGGGTTGTATGCACTTCCCAGGTCTAAGCCACTCAGGTTCAGGTACTTGGGTACTCCACAAAGGCGCAGACTCGGTTGGGCCTGCGTTTTATGCCCTTCCCAGGTCCGAGCAGCACAGGTGAGTGCTTGGCGAGCACAGTCACTGAGACTTATCGCCTTCCCCGTCCCTGCCGCTCGGTTTTCTGGGTGTACAACTGGTGCACCTTCTCAGGTGTGCCGTGTGTCTCTTCTGGGGAGCTAATCTCTGGCTGTGACCCTCCCTGCAGATGTCGACCATCCAGATTCCCAAGAAGTCTTGGTTAGCAACGAAGCCTGCTTGCAGTTTGGTAGATGATGCCTCTCTGGGGCCGCGATTGCCCCCTTTCAGCTCTGGCTGACCTTGTCTGCCTGTCTCCGGAGGGGGATGGGCCGGTCCACAGCCAGTAGCTCTGCTCAGTCCTTTGTTCTGTGAGCAGGCCTGTAGGTGTCTTAGGTTAGGGCTTTTCGTGGGATAGCTATCCCACAGTCTGGTTTGCTATCTCAAGTTAGTTCCCTCAGATTGCCCTCGGGGCATACAGGCCCAGTCTTTAAGCAATGCCCGTGCCTCCCTGTCCAGCCCCCGCTTGCTAGTGGCGGATGCGGGCGTCTGCACTGCTTCTCTGCTGGGAGTTACCCTTGAGCACATAATCTGTGGGTTTTAATTACTTATTTATTTTTTCTCCCGGTTATGTTGCCCTCTGAGGTTCCAAGGCTCACCACAGACTCGCCAGTGAGAGTGTTTCCTGGTATTTGGAAACTTCCATCTTTAAGACTCCCTTCCCGGGACTGATCTCCATCCCTACCTCTTTTGTCTCTCTTTTTATCTTTTATATTTTTTCCTACCTCCTTTCAAAGACAATGGGCTGCTTTTCTGGGTGCCTGATGTCCTCTGCCAGCATTCAGAAGTTGTTTTGTGGAATTCACTCAGCGTTCCAATGTTCTTTTGATGAATTTGTGGGGGAGAAAGTGGTCTCCCCATCCTATTCATCTGCCATCTTAGGACCACCTCACCCTTTGGCCCATTTTTGGATTGGGTTGTTCATTTTTCTGGTATTGAGCTGCATGGGCTACTTGCATATTTTGGAGATTATTTGTCAGTTGTTTAGTTTGTTATTATTTTCTCCCATTCTAAAGGCTGCCTTTTCACCTTGCTTATAGTTTCCTTCATTGTGCAAAAGCTTTTAAGTTTAATTAGGTCCCATTTGTTTATTTTTGTTTTTAATTCCATTACTCTGGGAAGTGGGTCATAGAGGATATTGCTATGATTTATGTCAGAGAGTGTTTTACTTATGTTTTCCTCTAAGAGTTTTATAGTTTCTCGTCTTATGTTTAGATCTTTAATCCACTTTATTTTTGTGTATGGTGTTAGAAAGTTTCATTCTTTACAGGTGGTTGACCATTTCCCCAGCACCACTTATTAAAGAGATTGTCTTTTCTCCATTGTATATTTTTGCCTCCTTTATCAAAGATAAGGTGTCCACAGGTGTATGGATTTATCTCTGGGCTTTCTATTTTGTTCCATTGATCTATATTTCTGTCCTTGTGCCAGTACCATACTGTCTTGATGACAGTATGTAGCTTTGTAGTATAGTCTGAAGTAAGGCAGGTTGATTCCTCCAGTTCCATTCTTTCTCAAGATTGCTTTGGCTATTCAGGGTTTTTTTGTGTTTCCATACTGCTGCTAAGTAGCTTCAATCGTGTCCGACTCTGTGTGACCCCACAGAGGGCAGCCCACCAGGCTCCTCCGTCCCTGGGATTCTCCAGGCAAGAACAGTGGAGTGGGTTGCCATTTCCTTCTCCAATGTATGAAAGTGAAAAGTGAAAGTGAAATCGCTCAGTCATGTTTGACTCTTCGTGATCCCATGGACTGCAGCCTACCAGGCGCCCCCATCCATGGGATTTTCCAGGCAAGAGTACTGGAGTGGGGTGCCATTGCCATTGTGTTTCCATAAGTATTGTGAAATTATTTGCTCTAGCTCTGTGAAAAATACTACTGGTAGTTTGATAGGGATTGTGCTGAATCTGTAGATTGCTTTGGGTAATATACTCATTCTTCCAATCCATGAACATGGCATACTTTTCCATCTATTTGTGTCATCTTTGATTTCTTTCATCAGTGTTATAAAACTATAAAGTTTCCTATATATAGGTCTTTTGTTTCTTTAGGTAAATTTATTCCTAAGTATTCTATTCTTTTCATTGCAATGGTGAATGGGATTGTTTCCTTAATTTCTCTGTTTTCTCATTGTTAGTGTATAGGAATGCAAGGGACTTGTGTATTGATTTTATATCCTGCAACTTTACTATATTCATTGATTAGCTCTAGTAATTTTCTGGTGGTGTCCTTAGAGTTTTCTATGTAGTGGATCATGTCATCTGCAAACAGTGAGAGTTTTACTCCTTCTTTTCCAATCTGGATTCCTTTTATTTCTTCTTCTGCTCTGATTGCTGTGGCTAGGACTTCCAAAGCTATGTTGAACAGCAGTGGTGGGAGTGGGCACCCTTGTCTCATTCCTGATTTTAGAGGAAATGTTTTCAGTTTTTCACCATTGAGGATAATGTTTGCTGTGGGTTTGTCATATATGGCTTTTATTATGCTGAGGTATGTTCCTTCCATGTCTGCTTTCTGGTGAGTTTTTATCATAAATGGGTGTTGAATTTTGTCGAAGACTTTCTCTGCATCTATGGAGATAATCATATGGTTTTTATCTTCCATTTGTTAATATGGTATATCATATTGATTAATTTGTGAATACTGAAGAATCCTTGCATCCCTAGGATAAAGCTCACTTGGTCATGATGTATGATCTTTTTAACATGTTGTTGGATTCTGTTTGCTAGAATTTTGTTGAGGATTTTTGCATCTATGTTCATCAGTGATACTGGCCTGTAGTTTTCTTTTTTTGTGGCATCTTTGTCTGGTTTTGGTATTAGGGTGATGTTTACCTCAGAATGAATTCAGGAGTTTACCCTCCTCTGAAATTTTCTGGAAGAGTGAGTAGGACAGGTTTTAGCTCTTCTCTAAATTTTTGGTAGAATTCACCTGTGAAACCATCTGGTCCTGGGCTTTTGTTTGTCAAAAGACTTTTGATTACACCTTTGATTTCTGTAAACAACCACATTTTTATAACAGAATGACTGTAATATATGTCAGAGTATCTTGTATATTTTTTAAACATACTGTATGCTGACGAAGATTTATTTTTATAAAATAAGAATCTTAGAACTATTTTTAAGTGTGTCAACAAACAGGAACACTTTTCAGTTATTGTGTACCCTCCATTTTCCATGCATTCTTATGAGTATTTATTAAAAACTAATTCTTAAATGTGCTTTTAAAAATCATATCCTGTATGTTAACTTTGTTCAATTTTTTTCTCCTCCTTAAAAAACAATTCAAAATAATAAAATTGTATAAGTTTTAGAAAAGAAACTAAAAAGCATGAGAAAAAATTCGAGTTTTTGCTCCTTTACTTCCTTATAATTGGATGTAACTAGAAAAAGTGTGGGAGGAGACTTGATATGATTAAGGGTCTTTTTCAGTAACACACATTAAAGGAATATCGATTTTATTCTAAGGGCAATAGGTATCAAAGTAGGGTTTATCAAGTAGGGAGTATCTGACTAGATTTATTATCAAGAAAGATCACTCTTGTTGCTAGGAGGAAATCTCAATTGGAAACAAAGAAATGGCTAGTGATCTGCAGAAAGTGTATCCTCAGTGTGTCCTATTCTTTCCTATGCTGTAATCACTTGATGGGGGTGCCCAAGTTGTCCTTCCCCAACCCTCATCAGACTGCAAATTCAGTAAGTCATAGGCTTCATCGGTTCTCATCACTTCTAGGTAGTATGTATTCCAGGATCCCAACAGAGGGACATTCTACAAAAGAGCTGACCATTAATCTTCAAAGCTATCAAAGTGATCATGAAAAATAAGGAGAGTGTGAGACTGTCACAGCGAAGAGGAATGTAAAGAGACAGCTAAATGCAATGTAGTGTCAGAGGTGGGATCCTGGAACAGAAAAGGGCATTGGGTAAAAATTAAGGAAAACTGAATAAAGAATGGATACAGGACGCTTGGGGGTGGTGCACGGGGATGATCCAGAGACATGATATGGGGTGGGAGGTGGGAGGGGGGTTCAGGATTGGGAACTCATGTAAACCCGTGGAGGATTCATGTCAATGTATGGCAAAACCAATACAGTATTATAAAGTAAAATAAAGTAAAACTAAAAATTAAAAACAAAACAAAAGAAATAAAAAAGTTACTAACCTCTTACTTTGAAAAAGTTTTGCCACCATTTCTAGGTTGCAGCACAGTATCTGACTACCTGGGTTTAAAGATCAGATCCATCAGACTATGCCAAAGCCTTTCACTGTGTGGATCACAATAAACTGTGGAAAATTCTGAAAGAGATGGGAAGACCAAACCACCTGACCTGCCTCTTGAGAAACCTATATGCAGGTCGGGAAGCAACAGTTAGAACTGAACATGGAACATCAGACTGGTTCCAAATAGGAAAAGCAGTACATCAAGGCTGTACATTGTCACCCTGCTTCTTTATATGCAGAGTACATCATGAGAAACGGTGGTCTGGAAGAAGCACAAGCTGGAATCAAGATTGCCGGAAGAAATATCAATAACCTCAGATATGCAGATGACACCACCCTTCTGGCAGAAAGTGAGGAGGAGCTAAAAAGCGTCTTGATGAAAGTGAAAGTGGAGAGTGGAAAAGTTGGCTTAAAGCTCAACATTCAGAAAATGAAGATCATGGCATCTGGTCCCATCACTTCGTGGGAAATAGATGGAGAAACAGTGGAAACAGTGTCAGACTGTATTTTGGGGGGCTCCAAAATCATTGCAGATGGTGACTGCAGCCACGAAATTAGAAGATGCTTACTCCTTGGGAGGAAAGTTGTGACCAACCGAGACAGCATATTGAAAAGCAGAGACATTACTTTGCCAACAAAGGTCCATCTAGTCAAGGCTATGGTTTTTCCAGTGGTCATGTATGGATGTGAGAGTTGGACTGTGAGGAAAGCTGAGCGCCAAAGAATTGCTGCTTTTGAACTGTGGTGTTGGAGAAGACTCTTGAGAGTCCCTTGGACTGTAAGGAGATCCAACCAGGACATTCTAAAGGAGATCAGCCCTGGGATTTCTTTGGAAGGAGTGATGCTAAAGCTGAAACTCCAGTACTTTGGCTACCTCATGCAAAGAGTTGACTCATTGGAAAAGACTTTGATGCTGGGAGGGATTGGGGGCAGGAGAAGAAGGGGACGACAGAGGATGAGATGGCTGGATGGCATCACTGACTCGATGGCAGTGAGTCTGAGTGAACTCCAGGAGTTGGTGATGGACAGGGAGGCCTGGTGTGCTGCGATTCATGGGGTCGCAAAGAGTCAGACACGACTGAGCGACTGAACTGAACTGAACTGAACCTTTTGGACAGGTAACTTAATTGCTCAATACTCAGTTTCTCTCATCTGCAAAAAGGTATCAAGACTGTCTTAATGTCACAAGGTTGTTTTGAAAGCTACTACCAGAACTACAGTAATATTCAATAAAAGTTACCCATTATCAGAATTTTTTTTTAATTTGAGCAAAGTTACTTAGTATCTGAAGAAAGTAAGTTATATAAATTTGACTGAGAGAAATTAAGTTTTCTGTTACAGTTGACCCTTGAACAACTGTAAATACTACAATACTACAAGAGTCCAGAGTTGATTGAATTTGAGATACAGACCATGGACAAGGAAGAATCACCTATATAAGGAGGACCAGTATAAATTATATGCAGATATGCAACTATGCTGTGGGTGGCATTCCCCCAACCCCACATTGTTCAAGAGTCAACTGTACTCATTTACATGAAATGTAATGAAAGAGAAAAAAGGAAAAACTCTATTAAATAATTTCACCCAGGATTATTAGCATTGGTTTGCATGCGTGTGTTAGTCACTCAGTTGTGTCTGACTCTGCGACCCCATGGGCTATGGCCCACCAGGCTCCGCTGTCCATGGAATTCTCCAGGCAAGAAACTGTAGTTGGCATCCATTCCCTTCTCCAGGGGATCTTCCTGACCCAGGGATCAAACCTGGATCTCTTGCATTGCAGGCAGCTTCTTTACCATCTGAGCCACCAGGGAAGCTTGAGCTTCCTACACTGGTTTCCATGAAGTCGTAAACCTTACCAGAATCTGTTGGTATCTCACTAATAATATTTTTTGAACTAGTAATTACTTTAACTATTGGGTTAGATATGCAAATCATCTTTTTAAAAATAGGGACTAAATAGGGACTTCCCTAGTGGTCCAGTGGTTAAGACTCCATGTTCCCAAAGCAGGAGGTCCCGGTTCATTCCCTGGTTAGGGAACTAGATCCCACATGCTGCAACTAAGATCCAGTGCAGCCAAATAAATTAATGTTAAAAAAAAGATTAAAAAATACAAATAAAATGTATATATTTTATATTATTTACATTATTCATAGTTGTTCCTACCCTTCTAGGTCACAAAAGCATACAGCAAACTTCTTTTTTATAAAATAAATACAACTAAATTAATACAATACAATAATAAAATGCCTTTTAATTGGTGAAATCTCAGAGGCAAGTTATATTACTGCACAGTAATTACTTTTACCTTCTTCCCATATTACACATTACCAAAGCCAACAATTTGACATATTTGTTTTTCAGCAATAGAAATACTAGGGCTAAAAATTATCTATTATACCAAGTTAAAATCAAACCATACCAAGACAAAACCAAAACTGTGCTATTCTTAGTTGCTCAGTCACGTCCGATTCTTTGTGACCCCATGGACTGTAACCCACCAGGTTCCTCTGTCCATGGGGATTCTCCAGGCAAGAATACTGGAGTGGGTTGCCATGTCCTCCTCCAGGGGATCTTCCCAACTCAGGGATTGAACTCAGGCCTCCAGCATTGCAGGTGGATTCTTTACCATCTGAGTCACTAGGGAAGCCCCAAACCAAAACTACTTAACATTTAATTTCAAAAGAGGAAATTAATGATAATAAATACAGAAGGAGCTATATTAACCAAAATATATGTCAAACTGCTTAAGAAAACAGAGAGGCTTTTGTTTTGTTTCCTTTCCTTCTGTCCCATTGAGTGATAGTTGCCACTGACACAGTCCCAGGGCAAGGACGTAATCAAGGGTTTTCAATTTCAGCACCAGCTACCAAATACTGGCCCCACTACCCAGGGAGAATAGAAGAGTTTTTAAATATCACAGCTGGGTTTTTTTTTTAAAGCTAAGATGTCTGTATATATATTTAAATACTAGGTACTCAAAACCCCACCTACATAAATTAAGAGAAAATAATAAGCCCCAAGAGAAATCCTTATCATGAGACCTGTTTAAAACACACAACAAAGAAGGTAAAGAAATGCATTCCACAAATAATGCCAATACCTATTCCAGAGATACGCTGTTAAAAAAGAAAATGTTAAGAACCCATTAAGGTGTTTTGGGGGGAGGAGGCATTCTTAATGAATTCTTATTTTATAAATGGCTTGATCCAAAAACAATCTGTCACCAAAACACCTGGCTTAAAATACTGTATGGTATTCGCTCATGATCTAGCTTTATGTTACTATGTGCTTTCATTTATCAAATATTTATTGATCATGTACCAGAAATACATTTTAATTTAAAAGGAAACCAAACCAGCTACAGTGAACTATAATAGCAGATGTGCTAAAACTCAGCAAAGTATGTACAGAGTGTTATAGAAGCACAAGAGTGACACCCACCTCAGTTTTTAGAGTGAGACTTAGGTAAAGATGAAGAAATAGTCAGAAATGGAAATGGAGAGGCATTAATTCATCCCTAACCCTCTTCAAATCTCAACATCCAGTCGCAAAGAAATTCAGAATCTCTAGGCTCTAAAACCTTCTTACCTATTTCCTCTGCTACCACCTAGTCCAAGATAACACCATCATCATCTGCTCTTGCCCTGATCCAATCTGCCACAGTGTAGGCAAAGGACCTTGGACCTCTTAAAAACATAAACTGAATTGTATTATCTCCCTAGTTAAAAGGCTTCAATGACTTCCTCTTGCTCTTGGATAGAGGTCAGTACCCCTGACCTGGTCATCTAATAGGTGTGGTTTCGGCCTACCGTCTTACAGTCTCACCCACCCTCACTTCTTCACACCAGCTACACTGACCCTTATTAAATATTTCTAGTAAGCCATGCTCCTTTATTTATTCAGGCTTTTGAATCTGCAGTCCTTTTAGCTGAAAACTAGTAGGTTTGGGGGGCTTCCTCGGTGACTCAGTGGTAAAGAATCTGCCTGCCAGTGCAGGAGACATGGGTTCTATTCCTGTGTCAGGAATAATTCCTACAGAAGGAAATGACAACCCACTCCAGTATTCCTGCCTAGTAAATCCCCTGGATAGAGGAGTCTGGCGGGCTACAGTCCATACGGTCGCAAACAAGTCAGACATAATTTAGCAACTACACAACAACAACAGTAGGTTTTTCAGAACAGGGAATGCCACACTCAAAGCCCCTGAAGTAAGAAAAAATTAACTCAGGGGTCCCTCTTCTAGAACTTTTTGAGTTTATCCCAAATATCACTGAATTATGGTTCTCTTCTCTACAGTATATAATCTCTTAAGACGGTAAGACCCAAATATGTTCTATTCTCCAATGTCCATCACAGTGCCTGACACACTAAGTAATTAGTGATATAATATATAGAACTCTTACTACATACTTTACCACTGTATGAGGTAGCTTCTAATTTACTCCTCATTTAACATGCAAAGAAGTTAGAATAGTTATGTACCTAGCCTAAAATTGTTGCTGTTGTTCAGTCACTAAGTCATGTCCAACTCTTTTGAGATCCAGCTATTAAGAGGTAGAGCTGGAATTCAAATCCATAAAGACTTACTCTCAATTTCATGTTCTGAACCACTAAACAATACGATTTATTCAAGAAAGCCCAGGATGAGAAAACAATATATACAGAGGCTTAGAACTTTCATTATGGAAAAAACAAATAAACTGTCCATTATGGTACAATATAGAAGGCATGAAGGGTGGCACCTACCAGACTTGTGGTTAGAGAAGAACCTGGAGAACTAAAACATCACAGTCTGCTCCATTAGAGAATTAGACCATACTAAGGCAATGGTGATGGACAGGGAGGCCTGCTGTACTGTGATTCAGGGGGCCGCAAAGAGTCGGACACAACTGAGCAACTGAACTGAACTGAAGGCAATGGGAAACATGAAAGGTTTCTGACAGAGAATTCATCATCAGATAAGCAGATTTTCAACATGGTAAATGAAAATAAGTAAAACAAGAGGCTTTTGCAATAATTCAGTAGATGCACATGTACGTATGAATAAATTGAAGAAGCTCCTATTTTTATGACTTGTATTTTCTCTGTCATATAAGAAGTGAAAAAATGAATAGGGAGGATGCCCACTCTTATCACTTCTATTGAACATAGTATTGGAAATCCTAGCCACAGAAATCAGACAAAAAAAAAATAAAACATATCCAAATTGGAAGGGAAGAGGTAAAACTGTCACTATTTGCAAATGACAAGATACTCTATGCAAAGGCATTAAATTCTCCACACAAAAACCATTAGAACCAATAAATGAATTCAGCAAGGTAGCAGGATACAAGATTAATATAAAGAAATTTGTTGCATTACTTTATACTAACAAAATATCAGAAATAGAATGCAAAAATATAATCCTGCTTAAAATTAGGTCAAAAAGAAATACCTAGGAATAGACTTAAACAAGGAGGTGAAAGACCTATATGCTGAAAATTATAAAACATTGATAAAGGAAATTGAAAATTATTAAAAGAATGGAAAGATCTCCCATGCTCTTGGATTGGGAGAACTCACATTGTTAAAATGGCTTATCCCACACAAAGCAATCTACAGGTCTCATACAATCACTATCAAAATACCCATGACATTTTTCACAGAACTAGAACAAATAATATTAAAATTTACATGGACCCACAAAAGACCCAGAATTGCCAAAGGAATCTTGATGAAAAAGAACAAAGCTGGAGGCATAATCCTTCTACACTTCAGAGATTACTGCTGCTGCTGCTGCTGCTGCTGCTGCTGCTGCTGCTGCTGCTGCTAAGTCACTTCAGTCGTGTCTGACTCTGTGCGACCCCATAGACGGCAGCCCACCAGGCTCCCCCGTCCCTGGGATTTTCCAGGCAAGAACACTGGAGTGGGTTGCCATTTCCTTCTCCAATGCATGAAAGTGAAAAGTGATAGTTAAGTCACTCAGTCGTACCTGACCCTCAGCGACCCCATGGACTGCAGCCTTCCAGACTCCTCCGTCCATGGGATTTTCCAGGCAAGAGTACTGGAGTGGGGTGCCATTGCCTTCTCTGTCAGAGACTACTACAAAGCTATAATAATCAAAACAGCCTAATGTTGGCATAAAAAAGATATGTGGACCAATGAAACAGAATAGGGAGCCCAGAAATAAACCCACATACTTACAGTCAATTAATATACAGCAAGACAGCAATCAAATACAACAGAGAAAAGATAATCTCTTCAGTAAGCGGTATTGGGAATACTGGGCTGCCACTTGTAAATTAATAAAATTAGGACATTCCCTCACACCATATACAAAAATGAACTCAAAATGTTTTAAAGACCTAAATATAAGACATGACACCATGAAGAGACTCCTAGAAGAGAACATAGGCAAAACATTCTCAGACATAAATTGTAGGAATATTTTCTTAGTCTCCCAAGGCAAAAGAAATGAAAGCAAAAGTAAACAAATATAACCTAATCAAAATTAAAAGTTTTGCACAGCAAAGTAAACTGTCAACAAAATGAAAAGATAACCTATGAACTGGGAAAAAATATTTGCAAACAATGTGATTGATAAGAGTAATAGCCAAGAATATAAACACCCCATACAATTAACTATCGAAAAACAAACAACCTAATCAAAGACCTAAGTAGACATTTCTCCAAAAAGACATACAGGTGCCCAACAGGCACAAGAAAAGACACTCAACATGACTAATTATTAATGTGAATCAAAACTAGAATGAGGTATCACCTCATACTGGTTAGAATGGCTATCATCAAAAAAAGTCTATAGATAATAAATGCTAGAGGGAGTGTGAAGGAAAGGGAACCCTCCTACACTGTTGATTCGAATGTAAATTGGTACAGACACTTGCAAACAGTATGGAGTTTCCTTTAAAAACTAAAAATAGAGTTACACACACACACACAGAGGAATATTAGTTATTAAAAAGAATGTTATTTGCAACAACATGCATGGGCCTAGAGAATATTATACTAACTGAAGTCAGTCAGAAAAAGACTAATATTATATGATATCATTTATATGTAGAATCTGAAAAATAATACAAATGAATCTATATACAAAACAGAAACAGATTCACAGATACAGAAAACAAACTAATGGTTACTAAAGAGGAAAGAGTAGGGAGGAGGAATAAACTAGGAGTATGGGATTAATAGACACAAAATACTACACATAAAATAGATAAACAATAAGGATTTACTGTATATAGTACAAGGCACTATATTCAATATCTTATAATAACCTACAATGGAAAATAATCTGAAAAAAAGAAATATATATATATATCTAAACTACTGCTGTATACCTGAAACTAATAAATCAACCATACTTAAATTTTTTTAAGTGTATCTAAATTAAACTTCACAGAGATTTTACATAAGAGATTATCTTTGTTCCTAGGAAATATATACAAAAGTATTAAGGAAGAAAGCGGTACAACTGCAACATACTACTCTTAAATGTTTCAAGTAAAGAATATACATATATAACAGATACATACAACAAGTTATATGTATATATATGAGAGAGAGTGATAAAATGTGACAAAATATTGAAATTAATCTGGGTAAAGGGAATGTGGGAATTCTCTGTACTATTACAATTTTTCTGTAAATTTGAAATTATTTTACAAAATTATTATTCAAAATTATTCTTAAAAATAATCAGTGATGAATAAAAAGGCAGTTCAAGAATAAAATATCTGAATTGAGGATGTCAGAGGTCGCACAATTCTAGATGTTATAAGATACAAGTTCAGCCATGAAAGTGGGCAGTTGAAGTATAATGCAGACAAAGTCATTGAAACTGGTCACATTTGAAACACTTTCCCTCTCACTTCATTATATTGCACAGTTTCTATGAAATTTCACTTACTGATTTCACCTTTCACTCTTCTTTTGAAGCCTTTAGTGCTTATGCTATTTTATAATGTAGTTACCAATGCAAATCTACTAACCAATTAAAAAGTTGCATAGTTCCCTTTCCTTTTAACTAATGAAGATCTTAATTATTAGAATTTCAAATTTCTATCTCTTTGACATCCTATTAAACAGACTACCACTTTTGAGGTTTATTATCTTGGGTCCTACTCAGAAGTATTTGAGAGTCCCGTGGACTGCAAAGAGATCAAATCGGTCAATCCTAAAGGAAATCAACCCTGAATATTCATTGGAAGGGCTGATGCTGAAGCTACAATACTTTGGCCATCTGATGAGAAGAGCCAACTCATTGGAAAAGACCCTGATGCTGGGAAAGATTGAAGGCAAAAGGAGATGCAGGCGGCAGAGGATGAGAAGGTTAGATAGCATCACTGACTCAATGGACATCAATCTGAGCAAACTCTGAGAGATAGTGAAGGACAGGGAAGCCTGGTGTGCTGCAGTCCATGGAGTTGCAAAGACTCAGACAAAACTTAGCAACTGACAACAACAACAGAAGTATTTAACCTGTGTGATACTATTAAACTGAATACAAATGTTACCGTTAGCTACTATATCAAAGTTGGTGATAATAATAGCACATCACCCCCTACTGTGCCAGGCATCCCTGCATCCTGAATTTCTCTGACTTAAATTTCCAGAAGTTATCACCTGGTTACGCCAAAGGATGAGAGATCCAACCACTTGCCTTATGACTTTCATCCAAACCCCCCATATTTAGTCTCACTCCACACACAGGCCATCAGAGGTGGCTGCTGCCTCCAGTTCTAAAAATTACCAGGATTTCACAGCTTCCCTTGGTTTGTTTCTTTTTGGCTCCCTCCTCCACAGGCTTATGTTTATTTTCTTTGGTTCTGCTAAGTTAGTGGCCACTCATTCATCCATTTAATAAATTATTATCTCCTCTAGTAATGTCTTTTTATAAACCCCTATTATCTCCTCTCCTATTCTCTTTATCTTTGTAAGCCTATGCCTTTTTTTTTTTTTTTAATTCTTTTACTGTCATTCTGTGGGATTTCAGTAAGGGCAAAAATAAACATGGGTACTCAATCATCATGTTGAAGCAGAAATGCCATTCTAGCATTTTAAACAATGAAGTTGGATTTAAAATGTAATTTCCAATCTAAGTGCTTCTGCAAATGTAACAAGGGTAGCTCTGAACTATTTTCAATATTTTTAGAAGGTTAAAAAAAAAACACATTTACCCATGAAAAGACCATGCAAGATGACACTAAACTACTTTACTCAATATGTTACCCTTGGTTTATTTATTCCTTCAACAAACATGTACAGATTGATTACAATAAAGCCTATAATTGGTCTAAATCCCAAGGAATTGATAGAAAGTGAAATAAAGTCTCTAACTTCATGAAGTTTCCACTGTAGCAGGACAGACAAACAGCAAGCAAATATGTATCTTATTCTAATCATAAGCTCTGACTGGCAATTGTGTATCTTCGATTAATTAACCATTTTTAAAAGAAAATAATGTAATTAGTAAAAAGGATCACAATAAGTACTCATAGAATTTAGAAATGAGATTATCTTCTGTAACTCATAAATAACTAGTATGAACCAACAAAGAGGAGAAGGAATGAAATCATTTTTCCAAAGGGGATAGACAGTGGGGATCAAAGCTGTGTCAAAACATTCTTGATACAAGACATTCATTGACCATTTACTGCAGTGGCATTATTCTGCAGCATTATTTATAGCACAGAAAATCTGGAAACAGCGTAGACATCCAATAGTCAGGGAAAGCTTCTGCTAAGTCTGCTAAGTCACTTCAGTCGTGTCCGACTCTGTGCGACACAATAGACGGCAGCCTACCAGGCTCCCCCATCCCTGGGATTCTCCAGGCAAGAACATTGGAGTGGGTTGCCATTTCCTTCTCCAATGCATGAAAGTGAAAAGTGAAAAGTGAAAGTGAAGTCGCTCAGTCATGTCCGACTCTTCACGACCCCATGGACTGCAGCCTACCAGGCTCCTCTGCCCATGGGATTTTCCAGGCAAGAGTACTGGAGTGGGGTGCCATTAGTTAAATATAATTCATAAATATAATAAATGCAGCTATTAAAAATAATGCTGAGAAATACTGATTCACTGAAAAAGTGCTTATAATAATAAGTACAAAAGCTGGATATAAAACTGTATACAATGTAATCTCAAATCTGTAAAACAAAACAAAATACAAATCTGTCTAGAAAAAACCTAGAAGCAAATACACTGAAACTTTACCCTAGAATCTAGATCAATGGTTTTTAATAGCATCCTCATACTCCAGTAACTTTGTTAGAAATGCAGATTCTCAAGAGCCCATCCTCAGCCCACCAGCCCCAGACTTACAGGTGAAGAAACTCTGGGAATGGTGCTTAGCAATCTGTGGTTTAACTAGCCCTTCAGGTGAGGCTGAAGTTCATTAATGTTTGGGAACTACTGCTCCAGATAAGGAGATCATGGGCCAAGTTTTCCTTCCTTTTATAATAAAATTCCCCTTGACTTCTCTATGTGGGGTATAGCGACTAAGAGCATTGGCTTTGGAGTCAGACAGACTTGAACGTGAGTCCTTGTTTCAGCAGTGAGCTAAGTGGCTGGCCTTGGTCATACTGCTTTACCTGTCTATCAACACTACTCTAATCCATGCTCTCCTGCTTTACATTGTTTCTGACAAGAAGCCTAGGTAAGGCTTCTTTCTTTTCTTCTGACTTCTTTCAGGATTTTCTTGTTATCTTTGGTTTTCTGCAATTTGAAATATAATATACCTAGGCATAGCATTCAGGTATGACCTAAATCAAATCCCTTATGATTATACAGTGGAAGTGAGAAATAGATTTAAGGGACTAAATCTGATAGATAGAGTGCCTGATGAACTATGGAATGAGGTTCATGACATTGTACAGGAGACAGGGATCAAGACCATCCCCGTGGAAAAGAAATGCAAAAAAGCAAAATGGCTGTCTGGGGAGGCCTTACAAATAGCTGTGAAAAGAAGAGAGGCGAAAAGCAAAGGAGAAAAGGAAAGATATAAGCATCCGAATGCAGAGTTCCAAAGAATAACAAGAAGAGATAAGAAAGCCTTCTTCAGCGATCAACGCAAAGAAATAGAGGAAAACAACAGAATGGGAAAGACTAGAGATCTCTTCAAGAAAATCAGAGATACCAAGGGAACATTTCATGCAAAGATGGGCTCGATAAAGGACAGAAATGGTAAGGACCTAACAGAAGCAGAAGATATTAATAAGAGGTGGCAAGAATACACAGAAAAACTGTACAAAAAAGATCTTCACGACCCAGATAATCATGATGATGTGTCACTAATCTAGAGCCAGACATCTTGGAAAGTGAAGTCAAGTGGGCCTTAGAAAGCATCACTACGAACAAAGCTAGTGGAGGTGATGGACTTCCAGTTGAGCTGTTTCAAATCCTGAAAGATATGCTGTGAAAGTGCTGCACTCAATATGCCAGCAAATTTGGAAAACTCAGCAATGGCCACAGGACTGGAAATTCCAATTTCATTCCAATTCCAAAGAAAGGCAATGCAAAAGAATGCTCAAACTACTGCACAATCGCACTCATCTCACATGCTAGTAGTAATGTTCAAAATTCTCCAAGCCAGGCTTCAGCAATACGTGAACCGTGAACTTCCTGATGTTCAAGCTGGTTTTAGAAAAGGCAGAGGAACCAGAGATCAAATTGCCAACATCTGCTGGATTATGGAAAAAGCAAGAGAGTTCCAGAAAAACATCTATTTCTGCTTTAATGACTATGCCAAAGCCTTTGACTGTGTGGATCACAATAAACTGTGGAAAATTCTGAAAGAGATGGGAATACCAGACCACCTAACCTGCTTCTTGAGAAATCTTTATGCAGGTCAGGAAGTAACAGTTAGAACTGGACATGGAACAACAGACTGGTTCCAAATAGGAAAAGCAGTACATCAAGGCTGTATATTGTCACCCTGCTTATTTAACTTCTATGCAGAGTACATCATGAGAAATGCTGGACTGGGAGAAACAGAAGCTGAAATCAAGATTGCCGGGAGAAATATCAATAACCTCAGATATGCAGATGACACCACCCTTATGGCAGAAAGTGAAGAGGAGCTAAAAAGCCTCTTGATGGAAGTGAAAGAGGAGAGTGAAAAAGTTGGCTTAAAGCTCAACATTCAGAAAATGAAGATCATGGCATCTGGTCCCATCGTTTCATGGCAAATAGATGTAGAAACAGTGGAAACAGTGTCAGACTTTATTTTTTGGGGCTCCAAAATCACTGCAGATGGTGACTGCAGCCATGAAATTAAAAGACGCTTACTCCTTGGAAGAAAAGTTATGACCAACCTAGATAGTATATTCAAAAGCAGAGACATTACTTTGCCAGCTAAGGTCCATCTAGTCAAGGCTATGGTTTTTCCTGTGGTCATGTATGGATGTGAGAGTTGGACTGTGAAGAAGGCTGAGTGCCGAAGAATTGATGCTTTTGAACTGTGGTGTTGGAGAAGACTCTTGAGAGTCCCTTGGACTGCAAGGAGATCCAACCAGTCCATTTTGAAGGAGATCAGCCCTGGGATTTCTTTGGAAGGAATGATGCTAAAGCTGAAACTCCAGTACTTTGGCCACTTCATGTGAAGAGTTGACTCACTGGAAAAGACTCTGATGCTGGGAGGGATTGGGGGCAGGAGGAGAAGGGGACGACAGAGGATGAGATGGCTGGATGGCATCACTGACTCGATGGCCGTGAGTCTGCGTGAACTCTGGGAGTTGGTGATGGACAGGGAGGCCTGGCGTGCTGTGATTCACGGGTTCGCAAAGAGTCGGACACGACTGAGTGACTGAACTGAACTGAACTGAGGCATAGCTTTTTGGTATTTATCCTGATGGTGTTCAGTTAGGTTCCTGGATCTGGTTTGGTGTCAGTCATTAATTTTGGAAAATTCTTGGCCATTATTTTTTAATATTTACATTTATTTATTTATTTTATTTAGTCACACTAAGTCTTAGTTGTAGCATGTGGGATCTAATTCCCTGACCAGGGATCGAATCTGGGCCCCCTTGTATTGGGAGTGTGGAGTTTGAATCACTGGACTGCCAGGGACATCTCTCCTCTTGGCTGTTATTATTTCAAATATTTCTTGTGCTTCATTCTTTGATTCCTTTTCTTCTGGTAGTTCCAATTATGTGTATTTTAGACCTTTTAAAATTGTCCCAGTTCTTGGATGTTCTGGTTTTTCTTTGGTTTTTCACTTTTTCTCTCTGCATTTCAGTTTGGGAAGTGTCCAGTGGCATCATCTTCAAGCTCAATGATTCTTTCCCCAGTCACGTTAAGTCTACTGATGGGCACATCAAAGGCATTCTTTCATTTCCGTTACAGTGCATTTGGTCTCTAATATTCCTTTTTCTTTCTTGGAGCTTTCAACTCTCCACTTGAAATACTCATCTGTTCTTGCATGTTGTCTACTTTTTCCATTGCAGCCCTTAACATATTAGTCATTAAATTCTTTATCTGATAATTCCAAAATTTGTACAATGTACCTGAGTCTGGTTCTGATGCTTCCTTTCTCTTCAGGTTGCTTCTCTTATCTTTTAGCATGCCTTGAAACTTCTTGTTAAAAAACACACCTGATGCATCAGGTAGTAAGAACTGAGATAGAAGGTCATTAGTCTGAGGCTTTATGCCTGTTTGACTAGCAATACAGTGTGTGTGAGCTTCCCAGATGGTATTAGTGGTAAAGAACCCACCTGCCAGTGGAAGAGACCAGAGACACAGGTTCGATCCCTGGGTCAGGAAGATCCCCTGGAGGAGGACATGGCGACCCATTCCAGTATCCTTGGGAGAATCCCCATGGGCCGAGGAGCCTGGCTGGCTGCAGCCCATGGAGTCACAGAGAGTCGGCATGACTGAAGCGACTGAGCGCACAGGAGGGTGTGTTTACCGCTTCCTGTTCCCTGTAGCTCTGGTGCCAGGTTCCTGACAGAATTCCTCCTTAGACACAGTGTGCAGTTACGCTTTCCAGCTGTAAAACACTGGTATTACACTGGGTCCTATTTATGTGGTGATAAGGTGTGAGTGAAGAAAAGCAATCTATAATCTCGTGGTTAAATTTGTTTTTGGTTTCTGGAATGTGACCCTTATAACTGTTTTTTAGCTACTTCCCATCCTCTTAGATGAGATAAGAAGGCTATGGGGCACTGTGGCTGGCTAAACACAGATAGGTAGGACAAGGCTCTGGTAATGTCTTTTCCCCCTGGAAAGCACATCTTTTTATGAAGAATGTTCTGGAGATTTCAAAACAGTTACTTTCCCCCTCTGCCTGCTAGAGCAATAAGGAGGTCTTTCCTGTCCCTTTACCAGATAGCCTGGTGGGGTTCCTGGAAGTAAAACCCAAAAAAATATGAGAGACTTCCTAAGGCTGTAGGTTGCCAGCAGTTTCTCACTAGCACAGCTTCCACATAGCCTTCAACTTTTCGTCAGAATTACCAAGTATTTCTTCCAGTTTACGGCAACAGGGGTGATGACTTCCAAGACTTAGTGCTGGAGCTGAAACTAGAATTCTGCTTTACCATCCAAGCCCCTGTTATTCATTTGTAGAAAGGGGATAAAAGGGATCTCTCTCACATAGGTTTGTTCAAAGAATTAAATAACATAATTCATGTTAAATATTTAGCCCAGTGCCTATTTCAAAGTGCTGATGCGATCAAGAACTCTTTAAACTGAAGTCTAAGGAAATTAAATGACATGCCAATGAAATCTGGAAAAGAAAAAAAAAGCAGTGTTCGTTCAAGCCCAGGTCTTAAGCTCCAAATTTATTGCTACATTTAAAAAATAAGTTATTTCTTTACACTCATTCATTCCTTCAACAAGTATTTACAGAGTGACTGCAATACATCCTACAACTGTTCTAAATCCCATGGAATTAACAGTAAGTGATATAACTCTTACTGAGAGAGTCAGTTCCTAGGTAGGTTGAAGTCAGGATTCCCAAGGAGAAAGGGGTCCAGAGCCCTCGAGAAGGAGAAAGGGGTCTGGGGCTCTCAAGGAGAAAAGGACAAACGTTTTTTTCTATGTTACTTTGTCTTAGTCAATATAACAATGCATCTTGCTTGAGGACACGTTTCTCCTTAACAAGAACCTTTTGACTAACCCTGTCATCTTAAAATTATATTATGGGAGTGGGTCTGGTAAAATCTTTCTATTGTTCATTCCAATCTTGTTAATTTAAGATGTATGTTTCGGGAGTGGGTCTGAAAAAAATAAATAAGGGCTTGATAAGACTAGTCAAAAGCAAAGGCAAAAGGGAAAGATACACCCATTTGAATGCAGAGTTCCAAAGAATAACAAGGAGAGATAAGAAAGCCTTCCTCAGAGATCAGTGCAAAGAAATAGATGAAAACAATAGAATGGGAAAGACTAGAGATCTCTTCAAGAAAATTAGAGATACCAAGGGAACATTTCATGCAAAGATGGGCTCAATAAAGGACAGAAATGGTAGGGACCTAACAGAAGCAGAAGATATTAAGAAGAGGTGGCAAGAATACACAGAAGAACTGTATAAAAAAGATCGTCACGACCCAGATAATCATGACGGTGTGATCATTCACCTAGAGCCAGACATCCTGGAAAGTGGGCCTTAGGAAGCATCACTATGAACAAAGCTAGTGGAGGTGATGGAATTCCAGTTGAGTTATTTCAAATCCTGGGAGATGATGCTATGAAAGTGCTGCACTCAATATGCCAGCAAATTTGGAAAACTCAGCAGTGGCCACAGGACGGGAAAAGGTCAGTTTTCATTCCAATCCCTAAGAAAAGCAATGCCAAAGAATGCTCAAACTACTGCACAATTGCACTCATCTCACACACTAGCAAAGTAATGCTCAAAATTCTCCAAGCCAGGCTTCAACAATACGTGAACCGTGAACTTCCAAATGTTCAAGCTGGTTTTAGAAAAGGCAGAGGAACCAGAGATCAAATTGCCAACATCCGCTGGATCATTGAAAAGGCAAGAGAGTTCCAGAAAAACATCTACTTCTGCTTTATTGACTATGCCAAAGCCTTTGACTGTGTGGATCATAATAAACTGTGGAAAATTCTGAAAGAGAAGGGAATATCAGACCACCTGACCTGACTCTTGAGAAATCTGTATGCAGGTCAGGAAGCAACAGTTAGAACTGGACATGGAACAACAGACTGGTTCCAAATAGGAAAAAGAGTACATTAAGGCTGTGTATTATCACTGTGCTTATTTAACTTACATGCAGAGTACGATCATGCAAAATGCTAGGCTGGATGAAGCGCAAGCTGTAATGAAGATTGCTAGGAAAAATAACCTTAGATACGCAGATGACACCACCCTTATGGCAGAAAGCAAAGAACTAAAGAGCCTCTTGATGAAAGTGAAAGAGGACAGTGAAAAAGCTGGCTTCAAACTCAACATTCAAAAAACTAAGATTGTGGCATCTGGTCCCATCACATCATGGCAAATAGATGGGGAAACAATGGAAACAGTGATAGTCTTTATTATTTTGGGGGGCTCCAAAATCACTTCAGACGGTGACTGCAGCCATGAAATTAAAAGATGCTTGCTCTTCAGAAGAAAAGCTATGACTAACCTAGATAGCATATTAAAAAGCAGAGACATTACTTTGCCAACAAAGGTCCATCTAGTCAAAGCAATGGTTTTCCAGTAGTCATGAATGGATATGGGATGTGAAAGTTGGACTATAAAGAAAGCTGAGCCCTGAAGAATTGATGCTTTTGAACTGTGGTGTTGGGGAAGACTCTTGAGAGTCCCTTGGACTGAAAGGAGATCAAACCAGTCAATTCTAAAGGAAATCATATTGAATATTCATAGGAAGGACTGATGCCGAATCTGAAACTCCAATACTTTGGCCACCTGCTATGAAGAACTGACTCATTGGAAAAGACCCTAATGCTGGGAAAGATTGAGGGCAGGAGGAGAACAGGATGACAGAGGATGAGATGGTTGGATGGCATCACCAACTCGATGGACATGAGTTTGAGTAGGCTCTGGGAGTTGGTGACAGACAGGGGAGCCTGGCACGGTGCAGTCCATGAGGTCGCAAAGAACTGGACATGACTGATCGACTGATCTGAACTGAACACTTAGATTTCATGTCATACATATGGAATCTACTAAACAGCCACTAATTCCCTAAAATGTACCAACCACTTCTTCCAATTTATTCAGCATTCCTTTAATGTCAGGCATTGTGGTGGGTGATAAATGACTAAGAAGATACTGTCCACATTACAACACATTATGAAATAGATATAACTATTTCCAGTTTACATTTGAGGAACGTGAAGATCCCTAGACTTAGTATCTTGGCTAAGATCAGATAGAGCTTGAGGAAACCATGATTTAAATTCAGATCTTACTTCAGTGCTCAAGTTTTCTACTATTTTGAACTACACTCTATACTATCAATAGTTCACTTTTCAACAAGCAGTATTAACCAGTTTTTTACATTAGATTTCCAAATGCTGGGTTTCAAGAGGAATGGCACAATACAGGGAAACAAACACAAAACAAAATTATAAAACTTCTTCCATCTAGGAGCTGATTCCTGAATTGGAAATACTTTACCAAGCAATATTATCAAAGCATGCAAAGTAAAAAGAATATTTTAAAACAAACAAAAATCATAAATCCTAGAAAGAACTTTGAGTACCTGAGTCTTATTAAAAAAAAAAAAAAAAAAAACACAACTGACATGCCTTCCAAAGCTCAATGCTGCTAAGTCGCTTCAGTTGTGTCTGACTCTGTGCGACCCTGTAGACGCCAGCCCATCAGGCTCCCTCGTCCCTGAGATTCTCCAGGCAAGAACACTGGAGTGGGTTTCCATTTCCTTCTCCAATGCATAAAAGTGAAAAGTGAAAGTGAAGTCGCTCAGTCGTGTTGGACTCTTAGCAACCCCATGGACTACAGCCTACCAGGCTCCTCCATCCATGGGATTTTCCAGGCAGGAGTACTGGAGTGGGGTGCCACTGCCTTCTCCAAAGCTCAATGGCCTGCCAAAAATTAGAATGTTATTCCTAAACAGTCTGTTTCCTAGACATGATTTTGATCACAAATAGAAGATTCTTCCAGTCCTATATAAAAGTCTCTAAGAGATAGTAACATTAAAATAAGATTTAAAGATCCAAAGAATCAACAACTACATTGATTCCTCATTTTAAACAAAACAGAGGAAAAGAAAAAAATTAATAAATGACGCTCTGGTTGAGGAAACTTACATGGAAATAACAGAACTTCAAAAATAATCTTCCCTATCCTGCTGCAAACATTCTTCTTTTAGTAAAACAAATAAAATTAAGTACTTTTAAAAAAAAATCAACTTGATTCTAGAATTTCAAATTCTTTATGTCATATTTTCTAATCTAGGAAAAAAGATAAATTATACTATGTATAAGGTACAAAAATGTTACAAATTAAGCATTTCAACGTATATAATCTTACAGAAAATTTTTATAAATAGAGCAAAATAGCCCATCATAGATTTAGTTACTATTTCTTACCAATATTCTCACTATTTGTATCAAGATTAATCCCTAAATGTTGAAGAGCTGGACATGATGACTACCCAGAAACTTAATCCTTTAGAACTTGAAAAAAATTCAAGATTAAATATGAACAACTTAAAATATATATGTGTTGTTATTTTTTAAAGACATGCCAATGAATTTTTTTGGCTCTCAAAAAAAACGTTTGTTGAGCCAGATGAAATAAAAGCATATAGCTTATTTGAAAGAAAGAGGGAAAAAAATCTCTAACAATAATTGTATATGCTTTTAGGTGTAGATCTTTGGCGAAACAGTAAATAATGTTTTGATTAAAACAAACACGTTTAATTAAATTATCTGAATGTGACAATATTTATTGAATTTCTACCATGTGCTGTATATTCTGCAAGACACTGAGTATAAAGAAATGATCCCCATCCTCTTTGAGCTTAAAGGATATAGCCTTCAAAACTATCCTTTTCTTTTGCTTGATTCCATGTTCATCAAGCAACTTTAGACATATAAATCTACCCTCTACAAAAGCTTAATACACATGAAACAATATACGACATTGCAGAGGTCAGCTTCCTGACCGATGTATTAATTTAGATCATACCCCAATTTAAATTAATAAATCATTATTCAGGTTTGTACATAACTCTTTATGAGTTTAGTTAGTTTGAATGAATCCTCAAAGCCTAGCCTATTCGGATTAATTGGTCAGGCGTAATTTCTGAAACTTCAGAGCAGAGAATCAAATATATGAGTGAAACATGTGTATTCAAAGATGGTTATCAGCATATGAGTCTCTAATTTATCCTTAAGACAACATACCTTTATTTCATTCTCGAGACAACATACTTCTATTTCATCATGCCCGTCAAGCTGCAATTACAATTAGCTCATAGGACCGTTGTAAAGAGTAACTGAGATATACCGTGTAACAATGCTTCTCAAACTTTAATGTGCGTGTGGATCACGGGCAGGAATGCATAAATGCAGTCTAATTCAGTAAGCCAGGGGCACGGACTGCCCTCCTTCCTTTCTTACAAGCTCCCAGCGATACCAGGCTGCTGCCCTCATCAGGGGATACAGCACACCTGGCAAGCAGCTGGCACATGGGCTGCACATACCAGTCCAGCTGACTGCTCTCTCCCTTTTGTGAATGTCTTATCTTCCTTATATAGCTTACCTTCTTTGGGAGAAAAAAATACCCTCCAAAGTTCTAACCTGACTCAGAATGCCTTCCATATGGTAGGCATTAAACACATGTCAACTGAATGAATGACACCCAGTCTGATTTTAACAGTCGTTACTTCTATGGCTATAGACAGAATTGTTTCTTCTCTGAAATAGTTTATTATAAATAGGAAAGTATCCTTGAAAATCAAAAAAGCTTTTCAATCTATTTTTTTAATGAAGAAAAACAAACTGTATCTGAAGCATAATCCAGTGTGTCTTTTCCTCAGGCTGACCTAATCAAATCTTTTTAAAAATCCATGATTATCTCCTGAAAGTCTTCCTTTTTTTAAAAAATAAGAATTTTAATAAACAAAGGTAAGTCTTTCTGGGGAAGTTTTGTGTTTTTTTGTTTGTTTTTTTTTTAGCTGCACTGGGTCTTCTCTAGTTCCTGCCAGCGGGGGCTACTTTTCACTGGGGCGCAGGAGCTTCTCATGCCCCGGGCTTTTTTTTGCTGGAGAGCCCAGGCTCAGCAGTTGTGGCGCAGGGGCTTAGCTGCTCCCTAGCATGTGCAGTCTTTCCCCAAGAGGGATGGAACTTGTGCCCCCTGCACTAGCAGGCGTATTCTTAACCGCTGGACCCCCAGGGAAGTCCCTCTGGGGAAAGTTTTAAAACTAATATTAAAAAAGTAATCATTATCTTGGGACGTACCTTATACTTTTAAAACAGCACAATAAAATTATAAGGACATCTTAGGAAGGTAACATCTATAAAATGATGGGCTTTTCAAACTAACGTAATCATAAAAAAAAAACAAATCAAATAGTATTATTGCTATCACTACGTAGCTCTTTGGCACAGTGCCGTGTGTTTCTCCGCCTTTCTTCCGTGATCACCACGACAAGTGACTGACGACCTCAGCGCTGGCTTCTACATTTGTAAATATTACTTAATATCATTACATCTTTGTTCCATGCTGAGAAAAATGGTATGCTGATATGTCTCAAGCACTCAAAAAAAGAACAAAGGTGGGGTATTATTTTCATTTCTAAGATGTTTACCTCTATCATTTCAATGGCTTGACGTTTTAGCGACGAGTTCATCAATTACTGAAATACAGACTTATTTTTGAGTAACTAAAGGAGGATGGTAAAAAAAAAAGCATCAACTTTTTAATCAAACTGCTGAATTAAAACGTTAACAGTCTTAACAAATAAACATGGATCAGCAGGTTTTCTTTCCCCTAATAATGAAAACATATCAATGCCTCCCACCCGGCGACCGGAGGCCCAGTCCCGCCTCTGCCGCCGCGATCGCGCTGGGCCGTCTGGTGGCGCCGCAGAGACAGGCCTGCGCACCGAGCTCTACGCGTCGCCTCTGGAGTTTGCTCTTTCATCTTTATTAAAGTTTTTTGTATTTTGTCTTGTTTGTCGCATAAGACAAGACACCAGGCGGGCGGCGCGCGCGCTTCGGATCCTAGAGGAGCGGACGCAGTCGCGGTGACCTCCAAGCCGTCCTCCCACGTCCCCGCTACGAAGGCAAAATGGTGGCCGCAAACGCCAGCCGTCTGGGCCGGGCGGGGTTTCAGCGCAGCCGGGGAGGAGCACGGCAGACGCCCGCAGCCTGAGCCGTCCTCACCCAGGCCGCCGCGCGGGCCCAGAGCCTGAGGAGCTGCCGGCGTGGCCCCTGCGGCAACGAGAACCCAAGCTAGGGCTTGGAGGCGGTGTCCTCGACTCCGTGAACGAGGACGCCATTATGGGCCTCCGGGCCGGCGCCTCGGCCGCAACCCGCGCTGGAAGCGAGGCTCGGGGCTCCGAAGGCGGGACGGTGGGGGCGGGGGCGGGATGAGGGCCCGGGAGGCGGGGCGAGGGAGGCGGGAACGGGGGAGGGGGCCTCCGCGGCAGGGCGGGCGGCGGGGCCTGGCTGGGTCGGCCTTCTCCCTGAGGGTGGGGCTCCAGAGGTAGGGGGTCCCACTCTGTCTGGAGCTCCCCGGTGCGGCCGAGGTCGTGGCGGGCGGCGAGGGCTGCGCTTCGCGGTGCCTCTTACCTGTGCCGTCCCTGTCTCTGTCGTCCGCCATCTTGTTGCGGCGCCGTCGCCGGGGCGAGGCCTGTCGCTAAGCTAGGTCACGGCGTCCTGACACCCTTCAGCCCCGCGGCGAGTCGGCCCTGGAGGACGGGAGGCTCCGAATCCCGAGGGAAGGAGACCCTGGGGCGGGGGTGGGGGGAAGGAACGCTCCGAGCGCGCGCGCCCCCGGCTCCCGCTAGGACCCCGTGGCGCTCGGAAGCCCGGATCCGCGCCCGCGACCCTTTTTAGCCGCGTCGGTGGCTTCAACCTATTCTGCCCAGCACCGAGCCCTGAACCCTGATTTTTCTGGCATGGAGGAAGTATTTAATAATAAAGTTCAGAACCCCTCCTTTCCCATTTTTCTGATCCATTTGGGGACACACTGCTCTCCTCGTCCCCGTTGCTCGACTTTTTTTTTTAACTGCAGATTTTAAAACGCAGCTGGAGAGCTGGTGCAGAGCTCGACTCCGGAGGGTAACAGAAGCAACCCGCAGTGCCGCCGCCTCCCCTTCCCATCTGCCCCACCTCCGGCCCACGTTTTCGCCAGTCCAGTGCTCGCCGCCCGCTCCCAGAGACCGCGAGTGCACAGCGGGCGAGCGCTGGAGCTGGGACGGAAAACTGGGCTGGCGGGCAGGAAACCAGAGAGCCATTAGTGTTACCGGTGGAGCTGAACCGCTGTAGAAAAACATGCTGTAAAATCGGCGCAAACATTGCGTCGTCAAGGCTGCGATTTCTCCTACAAAATAGAGGTTCTCATAGCAACAAAGACATGCCTGTATTGTGCCCACTGTTAGGTACATGAAGATGTTCCTACTTGTGAAATTTGACAAGATGTCCAGCTAAAATAACCGAGGGAAAGTTTTACATCTCGCTTTTTGAAATTTGGAAGCTGTAACATGTTAAATGTTTGTCTCATTTTAAGGAAAAGTTCACTAGAATATTTTCTTTTAAAAATGATTTTTGAATAATATGCCTAATGGTGTGGTTCGAGCGAATATATATATTTTCGAAACTAGTTTTAGATGGTTTTTTAGTCCATGTGCGTGCTAAGCCGCTTCAGTCGTTTGACCGTTTGCGACCCCCATGGACTATAACCCGCCAGGTTCCTCTGCCCATGAGATTCACAGGCAAGAATACTAGAGTGGGTTGCCATTTCCTTCTCCAGCAGATCTTCCCGAATTAGGGATCCAACCCTGGGTCCCACATAGAAGGCAGATCTTCTACTGTCTGAGCCAGGAGGGAAGCCCCTTTAATGCATGTGTATATTAATTTAAATGACTTGATTTTATGTAAAAATCATTTATAAACAGCTAATATTAAGAGGCCTTCAAAATATAAGGTATTTAATGGTTTGATTAGCTGAGTTTTTATATTTTTTATTCTGGTTCTATAATCCCTCAGTAAACCCTAAAGAAAACTAATATTCTTTATTAAAATAAGTATTTTTTCTGTAGAAATTATTCCTGTGGTGCTCCAATTAGCATTCTCTGAAATTGACTACGAACAATTGAATCCTCACAAAATGGCTCAGAAGATAGATATTTATATAAAATGAATATAACCATGAATAATAATTTCTTAATGCCAAAAAGTAGAGTAATCATTAGCACAGACTTCCCTGGTGGCTCAGTGGTAAAGAATCCACCTGCCAAGGCAGGAGATGTGAATTCAGTCCCTGGGTTGGGAGGATCCCCTGGAGAAGGAAATGGCAACTCACTCCAGTATTCTTGCCTGGAAAATCCCTTGGACAGAGGAACTTGGTGGGCTACAGTTCAGTAGATTCACAAGAGTTAGTTGCGACTTAATGCCTGAACAACAACAAATGATTAGCACTCATGTATATTTAAATTTCATGATCGTTATGGTCTAGTTATTTGTTTGTTCAAGACCCTCTTCATATAGGTGATGAAGGCCTTTGAAATAAATGTGGGAGATCCCAGCTTTAGTCTTCATGCTCACTACTCACTGTACCTTTTCCTGTGCTGCTCCCAGTTTCCTTTTTCTGGAATGCCTTTCTCTCCTCTCTCAGCTCTAACATTCACCCTCCCACAGACACACATTTGTCCCCTCCCTGTTGTCAATGGCCTCTGTGAAGGTCATGTGCTCCCTGAAGCTTTCCGTGTCAACCCCTTCTTCTGAGCTGTTATCTGTAGACCCTCACAAGGACTTCCCTTGTAGCTCAAACAGTAAAGAACCTGCCTGCAATGCAGGAGACCAGTGTTCCATCCCTGGGTTGGGAGGTTCCTCTGGAGAAAGGAATGGCAATCCACTCTAGTATTATTGCCTGGAGAATTCTCCTGGAATTGGAGAATTCCATGGACAGAGAAGCCTGGTGGCTACAGTCTGTGAGGTCGCAGAGAGTCAGAGACGACTGAGCAACTAAGACACACACACAGACCCTCACATTGATTTACAGTGATTCTGCTTGTTTCCCCCCACCAAACTGTAAGCTCTTGATGGGAAGTGTTTCATTTGTCCAAACTTTTCAATGTTTATGTCTAAAATAATGTGCATTTCTAGGGCTTTCCTGGTGGTCCAGTGGTTGAGCATCCACCTCCCAATGCAGGGGACATGGGTTCGATCCCTGGTCCAGGAAGATTTTACCTGACTTGGGGCAACTAGTCGCGTATGCCACAACTGTAGAGCCAGTGCTCCACAACCAGAGAGTAGCTCCCGCTCACTCCAACGAAAGAAAATCCACATGCAACAATGAAGACCTAGCACAGCTGAAAATAAATAAAGTTATTTAGCAAGTAAAATGTGTGAACTCTATCAAACTTGAAAAACTAATGTGCATTTTTAAAATTAGGACAGAATTTAGTCTTCTCAATGACACTGATAGGAAAAGCTTTTTATTTTTTAGATTATTTCAAGCCACATTAACCTCTAATTCTCAACTCCTACAGCATACTTAAGATAACACTCTAAATTTGGATGAGTAAAAAAATTTATGTTAATTAACCCCTCTACCCAATATAGATTTGAAGATGGATCCTAATATATACACATCTTTTGTATCCCCATAGTACCTATCCCAATTTGGGACACATACTAGGAGCTTAAAAGTACTTTTCAGTTGACTAGTTAGACATAAAAGTCTGTTATTATTCTGGAAAACTTTCCACAAAGTGAAAAAAAGGTTATCCAAGTGACAAAAGCCCACTATGCCAATGAGTGGGGCCAGAGGGATATGTATAGGTTATGTCTTTGTGTGATTGAATTTGTTGTGATAAATTTGTTCACACAGGCATGAGTTCTGTGCCCATGAGGGACTCAGAAAATGTTTCTTCTGAATGCAATTGACTCAGTTACCTAAGATGTGGGTAAAGTGAAAGGGTAAGTGGTGTGAATAATGCAAAATGATAGTAAAACCTTTACAGCACTGTTACTTTCCTAGGATGGGGATCACTGACATCCCTTTGGACTAAGAATAATTTTTTTAAAACCAGATTTTCCTTAGCCATTGCCCTGTACTGACCTCATGATTCTAGGCAAGGCATGTAATCTCTTTAAAACCTAGTTAACTTAGAGAAATGGAGATAGCAACATCCAAGCTCCTTGTCTTAAAGTTTTCATAAGACTCAATAGATGTAACTGAAAGCTTTGAAAATTTTAGAGAACTTGTGGAGAATCCCCACTTTCAGGTAGGTCAAACCCCAACTTCTCTCCCAAGATTCAGCTTCCACTTGGAGAGTTTGCTTTTCCAGGTCTTCAACAGGAGGCTGACTCCAGGTCTTACACAGATGACAGAGCTTCATGTTAAGTTTGTGGCCCCTTCCTGATTTCCCACCTTGGATTTTTAATCCTTATCAAGCATGAGTGGCTTTAAGGATATCTAGATTCTTTGAGCTCTTGAGTCAGGAAAATGAGAGGGAGGTTGTTACTTCTCATCTAATTCCAGTTTTCTAATGGAAGATAAATGTTTCATCCTTCTCTGGATGATTAACATCAAGAATCCCCAGACCTTCAAGAAAGACACTGCTCCTAACCTAGCCTTACCCATAAGGGGAGTAGCCTTACTCTGTGATCTCAAAGGGAAACATCAGAATATGATAGAATAAGGGTAGTTTTCTTACAGTTAAAATAATAAAAACAACTCTAAATACTTTGTATATATTATCTCTTTTAATCTTTCTCAGGCTGATAGTACCTCCATTTCACAGATGAAAAAACTACGTCTTCACATTAATGGCCTGTTTAAGGTCTCACAGCTAGTTGGTAAGAGAGCTGGCAAGGAGTCTAGTTCTGATTCCAGAGCCACTGTGCTTCTCTATAAATGTAAGATTCCATTGTTATATTCTATTTAGTAACCTGAATATTTAGAGGAGAATGTTAAGGGCAAAAATCCTGGACAGAATTAGTCACCTTCCTCACCCTTTTTTCTTTTTTTTCACTGCTTCAAAACATCAACCAAAGCAACTGACAACGACCCTTAGGGACTTGAAAGGAACTAGATAATGGCATGCATGGTGCCCTTGTCCGGACAAAAAATTAAATGTAAGGCCTAGCTTTGGGGTGGCAGGAGAGGAGGTGAAACCACGCCCCAGTGGTCTGCTCACCTTCTTTTCTTTCCTTCACGTCTTCCAGCAGATTGAGGTTTCAAGGCCCCTTGGTAATGAGGGAGAATTGTGTTAAATCCTTGGCTCTGGACAAGCGCATTTTCAGTGCCAGAGTTCCTTCAGGCTTTTCAAGGAGACCCAGGGCAGGAAGCTGGAACTGCAGCACTTGTGGGCAACTTGAAAGTAAATCTTACATGAAACCACAACTCTCAAAGCGTTTGGAAAAATAACCGTTCCTGGCGTTACTTCTCTCAAAAGTACATGTTTCTTTCTGTTTTCCTTAAGAACGCATATTGACACAACAAGTTACTGTTTAATTCATTGCTTAAGCATTTCCTGTTCTAAGCAGTACTTTCAGGGAAACTCATTGCTAAGCAACTTTTGATGAGTCTCTGGTTCTTTATTCATTGAAAATCAGACCTGAAAGGGGCAGGGTGGTAACTGACCCAGAGACTCAAAAAATGTTCATGATCTCTGATATAACCTCTTTCCTCTTAAGTGTGAAAATAGAGGGAAAGTGTAGAATTATACAGGTGGTTAACTTTGGAATAATGGTTTTTAGTTCCAGCTTCAAAAATAGATCTTTGAACTTAACTTTCATTTCTTGTTATATTTACATTAGGAGACAGAACTGTGCAGAAGAGTTAAGCCTTAGGAGGTAAGTGGACCCAGGATTGAACCTCAGTCCACTGCTCATTAGCTATATGAGTTTAGACATTCTTTCTCCTCTGTAACCTTGGCTTCCACATCTAAGGTTTTTGTTGTTGTTCAGTCACTAAGTCATGTCCAGTTCTTTGCAACCCCACGGACTGCAGTACACCAGGCTTCCCTGTCCTTTACCATCTCCTGGAGTTTGCTCAAACTCATGTCCATCGAGTCGGTGATACCATCCAACCATCTCACCCTCTGTCGTCCCCTTCTCCTGCCTTCAATCTTTCCCAGTATTAGGATCTTTTTCCAATCAGTCAGCTCTTCGCATCAGATGGCCGAAGTATTGGAGCTTCAACTTCAGCATCAGTCCTTCCAATGAATATTCATTCAGAGTGGATTTACTTTAGGATTAACTTGTTTGACCTCCTTGCTGTCCAAGGGACTCTCAGGAGTCTTCTCCAGCACCACAGTTCATGGGATAAGGAGATGATTGACCAGTTGGGACATGGAGGCCACCTCTGCTTCTCCCTTGACTTCTGGCCTGATGTAATTTCTTTAGACTATGGCCATGCGTATCTCTTCTGAAACTAGGGCCAATAGTGATTGTATTTGGAGCACTTACTATATTTTAGGAACTATGCCCAATATTTTATACCATCGCAGTAACCCTATAAGAAGGATACTGACATAGTTCCCTTTTAAAGATGGGAAAAAAAAAAAAAAAAAGAGTTAAGATCCCAAAATTGCTTCTCTGAGAGGAAAAATGGCGTTTCTGCTGCTGAGCCCCAAAGCCTTTCCTGAAATGCTCCCTCAGAATCTTATTCTGAATTTTCCATTTCCTACCTATATCAGTCCCCTGGGACACGACTGCTCTCTTGTCCAGCCAACGCACTGAAGAGGGACTGTGAAGGGGGCTGGCGCATCCCGATCTCCACCTTCCCTGCCACCCTGGATATGAACATGCAGGCTAAGAGTTTCATTACTGACATATGGAGAAAGAGATAGGATAGTAAAGTTGGCAAATGGGGATGTTATTAATGTCCTGGAAACTTAGAAAAATTTTGCAGACCTAGTTCCTGATTCATAAAGCTCCTGATGCTCTCTGAGATGATTAGAGTGTGTGCCTGGCACACCCGGCTCTTCCCTTCACTATACCATTCCATTAGTGCCACTACTATAGTTAATTTTCCTTCCTCGAGCTTATACAGATTAACGATAGTCCATGTAGCTCTTACAGGACGTAAATAAATATGTAAAATTTTAAAACTCTAGGTGATAGTTTTATATTGACACAGAATTTTTTTTTTTTTTTTGGATTATAGATCTACAATATTGTGTTAGTTTGGGGTATATAGCAAGGTGGTTCAGTTATACATACAGTCATTCTTTTTTCAGATTCTTATGTAGATAATCACAGAATATTGAGTGGTGTTCCCTGTGCTATACAGTAGGTCCTTGTTATCTTTTTTTCCCCTGATTGTATCTATCTTATATGCAGTATTCTGCTAAGTCGCTTCAGTCGTGTTCGACTCTGTGCGACCCCATAGACGGCAGCCCACGAGGCTCCCCCTTCCCTGGGATTCTCCAGGCAAGGACACTGGAGTAGGTTACCATTTCCTTCTCCAATATGTAGTATTGTGTGTATGTTAATCCCAAGCTCCTGATTTATCCCTCCCCACCATGTTTCCCCTTTGGTAACCATAAGTTTGTTTTCGATGTCTGTAAGTCTGTTTCTGTTTTGTAAGTAAGTTCATTTGAACCATTTTTTTAACAAAATAGATTCCACATATGAATATCATATGATATTTGTCACTTTTTTCCCTTTGGTTGTGCTGGGTCTTTGCTGCGGCACTAGAGCTTTCTTTAGCTGTGGAGAGTGGGAGCGCTGTCCAGTGGTGGTGCATGAGCTTCTCCTGGTGCAGAACACAGGCTCTTGGCAAACCACATACTTCAGTAGTTGAAGCACATGGGCTCAGTAGCTGAGTTCCACTGGCTTAGCTGCTCCTCGGCCTGTGGGATCGTCCCAAACCAGGGGTCGAACCCATGTCCCCCTGCATTGGCAGGCAGACTCTTATATTGCATCACCAGGGAAGTCCTGATATTTGTCTCTGAGAGACATATGGATTTTTCAGTTTCAGATACTGAAAAGTAAATTTGTGCTATCATTTTGTATTATAGATAATTCCAGTACTGTTTGCATCTTTAGAACTGAGCAGAAAATGACTCAACACTATGCCTCATCTTGACTTTGTAAGCCTGGCCTGTGATTATGGTTGTTTACATTTAATAAAATGCCTGTGAGTAGCAAGCAGTTGAGACTACACACTCTCATGCATGGGAAGCTAACTCCTCGATAAAGTTCCACATTACCTAGTAACTGCCCTAGAACTCGGAGAAGGCAATGGCACCCCACTCCAGTACTCTTGCCTGGAAAATCCCATGGATGGAGGAGCCTGGTAGGTTGCAGTCCATGGGGTCTCTACAAGTCGGACACGACTGAGTGACTTCACTTTCACTTTTCACTTTCATGTATTGGAGGAGGAAATGGCAACCCACTCCAGTGTTCTTGCCTGGAGAATCCCAGGGACGGGGAAGTCTGGTGGGCTGCCGTCTATGGGGTCGCAAAGAGTCGGACACGACTGAAGCGACTCAGCAGCAGCAGCAGCAGCCCTAGAACTGCAACTGCAACCCCAAGAGGGAACATCACTAAACAAAATGATACTAACATAAACAGATTTTAAAATCGTCACAGATTTTGCTGGGGTTTGCTTTATCCTTTTTTTTTTTCTTTTTGAAGTTAACTATATTTCCAAGAAGGTAAGGGAAGGTGTGAGAGTGGGAGTGAATAGTGGTGACAGGAAAGAGAGGTCAAGAAGTTATTTTTAGGAAGGCTTGCAGGGGAAGGGAAAGTCAATTATACACCGGGAGTGGGGGCAGGGTGACTAAGCCAAGGGAAAGCTGGTTAACTGGGGAAGGGTTTACCTAGTTCTCCAGTCCCTCTTGTTTCTTCCTGCATGTTCACAATTCTTCCTCACCAAATAGTATAAGAACAGCAGCTGCAAACTCCTGGGTAGGAGGCGTGATCTTGTTCATTTTAGCCTCCCTCTCCTTTCTTGGAGAAGGAAGTTTCCCTCAGTTACCAGAAAATATTTATGAATATTTTATGTCCTGGGTGCAAGACAGCCTGTTAGGCTCAACAGGGAGTACACAAACATGATAGCTGATAGCTGCTTTCCATTTGCTGAAATACTTTTAAAGCTGGTAGTTTTACCATTTGTGTAGTTATTTTCTGGCTGAGCCACACAGCATGCAGGATCTTATTGCACCGAACAGGGACTGAACCTGTGCCCTCTGCTGTGGAAGAGCAGAGTCTAAACTGCTGGACTGCAGGGGAAGCCCTTAGAGCTGGCAGTTTTAAACTGGCAGTCTTTTGAGACTTCCCGGGCGGCCCAGTGGTTAGGACTTAATGCTTTCACTGGTGGGGCCTGGGTTCAATCCCTGATCAGGGATCTAAGATCCCACAAGCTGTGTGGCCTGACCAAAATACTAAATAAATGAACTAGCAATTTTGGGGGTTCGGGTTTTTTGTCATCTAATCTTTTTGTCCTGAAGTTTGCTAAATTACTGGTCCACAAAACTGAAATACCCACCCACCAAAACTACTTTCTCCTTCTTATGATGGATAGTGCATACCAGACCCTTCCCATAGTCTGTGTCCCCAACGACAGTTTGTATCTACAATAGTGATCAATTATTAGTTACCAGAACACCACAGAAATGTGTCATTGGTTTGAATTAATAGTCTTTCCTCCAGAAGATAAGTGGTTGCAAATTTAACTACTTTGACTAAGTCTGTTCACTAGGTTGGGTTTCCCAGGTGGCTCAGTGGTAAAGAATTTGCCTGCCAGTGCACGAGATTACAAGAGGCAAGAGTTCAATCCCTGCACTGTGAAGATCCCCTGGAGTAGGAAATGGCAACCCACTCCAGTATTCTTGCCTGGAAAATTCCAGAGGACAGAAGAGCCTGGTGGGCCACAATCCACAGGGTCCAAAGAGTTGGACTCGACTGAGCAACTGAACACACATGCATATTCACTGGATTTTTTTTTTTCAAAGGCTGTGCCACAGCGCATGCAGAATTTTAGTTCCCCAACCAGGGATTGAGCCTGTGCTCCCTACCTTGAAACCTTGGAGTCTTAATCACTGGAGCACCAGGGAAGTCGTTCCTTAGACTGTTTGATTTCAGTGCCTGGAGTGGATCCCAAGGCCTTTGACTTTGTAGACCTTTAAGTAGAATATTAAATAGAAATTTACTAACTATGGCTTATACTGGGCTTCCCAGGTGGGCTAGTGGTAAAGAACTCACCTGACAAATTCCCTGGGTTGGGAAGATCCCCTGGAGGGAGAGCATGGCACTCCAGTATTTCCTGGCCACCTGATGGGAAGAGCTCATTAGAAAGACTCATTAGAAAAGACCCTGATGCTGGGAAAGATTGAAGGCAGGAGGAGAAGGGGACAACAAAGGACAAGATGGTTGGATGGCATCACCAACCCAGTGGACATGACTTTGAGCAAACTCCAGGAGCTGGTAAAGGACAGGGAAGGACTGGCAGTCCATGGGGTCACAAAGAGCTGGACATGAGTGAGTGACTGAACAACAACAATCAGTATTCTTGCCTGGGGAATCCCATGGACAGAGGAGCCTGGTGGGCTACCGTCCATGGTGTCGCTGAGTCAGATACAACTGAAATGACTTAGCATGCATGCACACACATGGCTTATATCTCATAGAGGAGTGTATATTGTAATCAAAAAACCATGTTTTTCATGGAAAAAAATATGCAACCAAGAACATAATAAATATTTTAAAAACTGATGTCCAGAAACATAAAGCCTTTCCTAGATGATCTTAAAAAAAAACTATGCCTATACAAAAATGGAAGTCTTCCCTGTAGCTCAAACAGTAAAGAACCAGGGTTTGATCCCTGGGTCGGGATCATCCTCTGGACAAGGGAATGGCAATCCACTCCAGTATTCTTACCTGGAGAATCCCTTGGACGGAGGAGCCTGTCAGTCTACAGTCCGTACGATCGCAAAGAGTGGGACACGACTGAGAGGCTAACAGTGCCACTACTCTACAGAAATAAGGCTTCAAGTATATCTTCTTTTTAATGGCCTTCTCTTTTTTTAAGTTAAGTTATTTTTTTACCGAAGGATAATTGCTTTACAGAATTTTGTTGTTTTCTGTCAAACCTCAACATGAATCAGCTATAGGTATACATATATCCCCTCCCTTTTGAACCTCCCTTCCATGGCCTTCTTTTTAAAATGTGAGTCATACAAGTGCCCAACAAATTCTGTTCTTTCTTTACACTGGGTATTTTTTAAAAAATAATCTCTTGAAGAAGGAACAGCATAATGTGATGGCCAAGCCGAAGAATTTTGAATTTTATTTCTATTTTTGCTCTAGTGTTATTCAGGAATATCTACTGCTGGAATTTCTGTGGAATATTTATTAGACTTCTATGCCTCCATTTCTCTGAAGTGGGTGTAGCATATTTACCACTTAGGCTTTGAAATTTGAGGATGAGAATTATGATCTCTTCCATTAAGTATCACTTACCTAGTAAAAGCACAAATAGAATTTGAGGATCAGACATGTTAAATAGGATTACTATCTTATCTTGACAATATGCAAGGCAAATTTCATAACCAATCCAGGGTGCCTACACCTATGTGCCACCCAGATCTATTGTACTCACATCTCTGTCTGGTATTGAGCTATCCCAGCAATGAATGCTTCAACATACCCCATACGAAAACACTACTGTTAAAATAAAATGAATGAGAAAGATATCCGCTAGAAATAAAAGCAGTTTTAAACAGCTGGCCTCAATACCATTCTTTGTTTTTATCAACAGGCTTTACTTTTTAGAGCAGTTTTAGGTTTACAGGAATATTAAGCAAAAAGTTGAGTTCCCATATACTTCTTTTTAAGCTCACTCTATACACACTTTCCCCTATTATTAAAATCCTGTATTAATATATTTTACTACATTTAAATAATTGAAGACAACTATTGCTTGGTGATTAAGAAAATAAGTACTCTAGTGAGCTTGAGCAAATGGACATCCTGGCTACTAACAGAATTTCTTTGGCATCATTTACACACAGACTAAAGTTATCTTATTTGGTAATTCCCATATTTAAATAGCTATTCAGCTAGTTGGGGGCACAATTTGCCACCAAACATGATAAAGGAAACACTAAACTTATAACATGAAACTATATGCTGAGGTTCTGCCCCTAACTTCCCTTGGCTAGTGGCTTTGGCTGGATCTCTTTACCTGTGTGAATTAATTTTTCAATCCCTTATTCCCAAGGGCTCAAATATATGTGTGTTTTTTTTGTTTTTTGTTTTTTGTTTTTTGTTTTTTACCAAGTTCTGTTTCTAGTTTAATGTGTATTAAAAGCCTAGTACCTCAGATCCATGATTTCACAAATATCATTGTTTAAGACAAATTGGTTTTAAAATTAGTCGATTTATGTGAAATTAAGGAAAATGTTAAGTATCTAATTATACAGCCCACTCCAGTACTCTTGCCTGGAAAATCCCACGGACGGAGGAGCCTGGAAGGCTGTAGTCCATGGGGTCGCGAAGAGTTGGACACGACTGAGCGACCTCACTTTCACTTTTCATTTTCATGCATTGGAGAAGGAAATGGCAACTCACTCCAGTGTTCTTGCCTGGAGAATCCCAGGGACAGGGGAGCCTGGTGGGCTGCCATCTCTGGGGTCGCACAGAGTCAGACACGACTGAAGCGACTTAGCAGCAGCAGCAGCATACAAGTAACAGGCATATGACAAAAATCAGAAGTAAAGGGCATGGACTTCTCAGTGGTCCAGTGGTTAGGAATCTGTGTTTTCACTGCCAAGGACCCAAGGAACTAAGATTCCACAAGCCATACAGTACAGCCAAAATATATAAATAACTGAATAAGTTTTGGGAAACACTGGATTAATTAATGTACTAATTCACTTGAGAAATTGTTTCAAGTGGGGCTGTGTCCCACAATTCTTTTTTGTAATCTGTGCTCTATAATTTGGCTCAATTAAAGAACCTTAGAATTTACAGGAGGAAGACAATACAATAAGAAAAGTATTGTATTAGAGAAATGCCAAGAGGTTAGGGAGCACAGAGCAGAGCGATTAAATCTAATTCCAAAATAACTTCACTATTTCTGGAAATTAGACAAAATCTGCTGGGCCAATTTGTGAATAAAAGAAAGGGCTGATTAAACCTGTCTTACAGTTTTTCAGGCTCTAACAGTTTCCTTATATTATACGGCTTGTAACTTGACAAATTATCCCGAACTTATCCTAGTGTTTAAGTGAATTCATAGCTCTTTCTCAAGTAAAATGCTGGCATGACTCAATCATGAGGCAACCGCATTCTGCATGGCACCAACTGAACTGGCTTTTAATTGGGAAGGAGACATGTGACTCTCATTTTCGCATAAGGCTTCCTCTGTCGCCTCAAGTATCCAAGGCATGTGACTCTTATTTTAATACACGTGTGGAACATATAAGGCCAAAACGAGTAATGCACCTTATTCTTCTCCATAAGCCATGTATCTTTCCCAAAGCAAAAGTGAATGTGTTATTCATTTGTGTCCTACACTTTGCAACCTCATGGACTGTAGCCCACCAGGCTCCTTTACCCACGGAATTCTCCAGGCAAGAATACTGGAGTGGGTTGCCATTCCCTTCTCTAGGGGATCTTCCCGACCCAGGGATCGAACCCGGGTTTCCAGCGTTGCAGGCAGATTCTTTACTGTCTGAGCCACCAGGGAAGCCATCTTTGCCCAAAGCCTGAAATAAAAACCTGTTAAGCAAAAATTGAAAAAAGCTGATTACAAATAAACCATGATCCCATTCTGGTAAAGATACACTTAAAGTATCAATCATTTGAAATTCTTTCATCCATCCATTTTTTCTGGCTTTTCCATGCCCTACTCACGTAGGTTAGAAGGAAAAGAACTTGGATGATGTCTCAGTTCCCAACCATAAGTTCGAATATAGCACTCTTTTGGAGAGTGGACAAAAGGGGCATCACTTTAATAATTAAGTCTGTGTGTACAAAGCTGCCATTGAAAATATCTGCTATTCCAGGCAATGTCCTGTTAGTTAAACGTTCATTTAATAACCTTCTATTTAAATCGGGATAATTTTCGTTGATGAATGTTTATTGTTTCTTTCCCAGAAAGCAAAATCTGTCTTTTTTTCCCCTTGTGCTATGCATAGTCGCTTCAGTTGTGTCTGATTCTTTGAGATTCCATGGACCATAGCCCATCAGGCTCCTCTCTCCATGGGATTCTCGCAGCAAGAATCCTGGAGTGGGTTGTCATTTCCTCCTCAAGGGGATCTTCCCAACCAGGGATCGAACCCACATCTCCTGTGTCTCCTGCACTGTAGGTGGAGTCTTAACCACTGAGCCACCAGGGAGTCCTTGATTATAGTAATCCACTTTGCTCAGGTATTTAGTAATATCTATCACCTGTGTTACTATATTTAGAATTGCTGGGTGCTAGGCCCATAGCTAGCATATAGGACTTTAACACTCACAATGATCCTATGAGTTATAGACTATGATTTTTCCTATTTGATGTTTTAGAAAACTGTGGCCCAGAGAAGTGAGATTCTGTGTCTTTTGACCAAACAGAGACATGAGCTCAGGTAGCCTGACCCCCAAACCGGTGCTGTTACCAACTCTCTGTGTTTTTGTCCCTAATTCTCCTATTTTGCGTCATGTTCTACAAATAAACCTCTTTTAGACTTTTTTCCAAAGGAGAAAGGTTAATGTTCCTAAATTTGTAAATCAATTTTATAGTGAGTCCTTCTGCGAGTTTTTTTTAATCCTTTATATTGTTACTCCAAAAATGCATTCCCCAAATGTACCTATTTCAGTGTTTGTATTCTTACAGAAAGATTTGCTTGATGTGATGTGCCATTACTTCAAGTTATAGTTATAATGCATAGCCTACATCTAATATATAACTTATGCTATAATACATAACATAATACCCATCTGTCATTCTCTTCTTGATGTTCATGGAATAAAATTATATGATTTAAAGACACACATTTCAGGGCTTCTTCCCTAAATAATCATGCCTGCAACTGGGGCACCCTAGCAACTAACTGTGTGCTCCAGACAACATTTTAAAAGTAGGGTGCTAAAGGAGGCCCTAAGCTTCATCCCATCTCCTGAAAGCCACTGTGGTCCTGGGGAATGAGTCCTGGGCACAGTGACAAGAGTTTTTATCTGGCATACCAGCTCTCACGGTTTCAGATGACAGAATGTTAACCCAACTTTCTAAGTCTGCCACTGTAAATCTACTGGCACAGAGGGAACAGTTATGAATGCAGCTTCTGTCCCCCATCCTTGCTAGTTATATACCAGTCTAGCCGTGTGTGCATCAGCACCTCTAACATTTTAAACATTAACTGTCCTCTTTCCTTCACCTAAAGATTTTAAGAAAATGCCTCTTACGGTAGTGTATCTGATAGTAGGCCAGTCGCACTCTGACTCTTTGCCACCCCATGGACTGTAGCCCATTAGGCTCCTCTGTCCGTGGGATCTTCCAGATAAGAATACTGGAGTGGGCTTCCATTTCCCACTCCAGCTGATCTTCCCGACCCAGGGATCAAACAACGTCTCCTTCACCGACAGGCAGACTCTTTACCACCTGGGAAGCCCTGTAGTATATTTGTTATGTGTGAATAAGTACGGAAGCCTCGAAACGAATAGGTTTGTAAATAATGTTATTGCAGACTAGTGAAATCAGAATATATTACCTTTGGGTTCCCTTCCTACAGTGGTTAGGACTCCATGCTTTCACTGGGGGTGGCATGGGTTCAATCCCTAGTCAGGGAACTAAGATCCCGTAAGCAGCACAGTGCAACCAAAAAATAGAAGAATTCTTTTTTTAAGAATGTATCATCTTCGTTTATTTATTTGCATATGTAGATATGTACATGTCTGTATGTACTTTCTGCTGTAGAGAAAGGATGTACTGAATTTAAATGGAGGATAGATACTTTTGTACAAATGCATAATCAGTTTGTGTGTGTTCTTTTTTTTGTTGCAACCGCTGTCACTGCTTTTCATGACTTGGTATCTTAGATTGAATTTCTGCTCTTTCTATGTTTAGAAACTATTTTTATCTTGGCCAACTGACTTACCATGGAGCCATGTGAGTGTTGTTATTTTTAAATATATAATAGTCATCCCTAGAACCCATTTAAAGCCCTGAGAAGACCACTGTATGCCTGTCCCACTCCACAGCACATGTTCCAGGATGTAAGATAAAGGATTTTTTAAAAATAAACATTTACTGAGCTCCTACTGTATACTGGACAACAGGCTCTGTGCTTTCATGTTTGTTTGTTTTTTTTTCATTTTCTAACAACACAAAATTCTGTATTGCTAAAGACTTCTTGCCTTACAAGCATATGGTACTTTTCCATGTCATTATAAGGCTGTGTTGAATGAAATGAGCATGGGTATTAGTGCCAGTTAGTCCTGAGTTCAAATCTTATTTTTTGCCACTTATTATCTACGTGAACTTGGACAAATTACCTAATTTCTTTGAGTCAAAACTTTTTCATTTGAAAAATGAGAATAATACTTCCTTGCTGAGTTGTTATGAAGAAATATTGGGTTGGTGTAGGATACCAGGCCTCTTGGACTTTCCTGGTGGCTCAGCAGTAAAGAATCTACCTGTAATGCAGGAGATGTGGGTTTGATCCCTGGGTTGGAAAGATCCCCTGGCAAAGGAAGTGGCAACCCACTCCAGCATTCTTTCCTGGGAAATCCCACGGACAGAGGAGCCTGGTGGACTGCAGTCTACGGGGTCACAAAAGAGTCAGACACGATTGAGCAGCTAAACAACTAGGCACTTAGTGTCTGACACAAAGCAATACAGTAAAAGGCGGTTATTGCTATCTCCTATTATTCTGAGTTTCTTCCTGTCTTAAAAAAGAAAAGATCAAAGAACTTGGAAGACACGTGCTAGTTAAAGAATCACTACACTGCTCCTCAAACTGTTTGACCTGGGCAGTTTCCAGTCACATGGTTGAAAGGTGGTGCAGTAACCTGATGTGGCATTTGAACAACTGCCAGGCCTTTCAGTTGGGGCCTTTTGCCCCTGGGCGTCCTCAGACATCTGCTGGAACCCCATGAGTGAGTCCTGGTAACTGTTTAACAGAATATTAGCTTTGACGGGTGTGCCTCTGTCTGCTTGGTCTTACTGTGGTGTGTTGAAGAGCAGCAATGCATTACACACACCTTCAGGAGAGACTGTTGGCTCTCATGTCCACATCCACATCCAACTGGGTCTGGGTTGACACCACCTGGTAAAGATTCCAGAACCCCTGAAATGTTCTATGGGAAATCTACTAGGTGCTTTCTGGATCAAGGGCCCCTGGAGCTTTTCTGAGTGATCTGAGGTTGCCTGTTGTGACTTCAAGTTTTCCCCGACTGCCAACAGAGACAGCAGGTCTGCTTCCCCTTCTCCTGCTCTAGTCGGCCCTTTGGGTGGTCTTCTCTCCTGTACCCTTGGAAGAACTTGATATAATTCCTTTACCTGGGGGACAGGAGTTGTGGGACCTGGGCTGCTGCGATTGGTGAGGAAGGAGATAAGAAGTCTTAAATTTACAGAGTTGTGCAAAGAACTTCACAGTGGAGGTAGCATTGCAAGAGGTAAATCAGGGGTTCCAATACTTCACAAGTTCCAATGGACTTTCTGAAGTGATTATTATATGCTCAGGTATTTATTTACTCCTCAAGTGCAAGCAATTTGGCTTTCATTTTTCTGGTATTTCCCAAATCACCTAAAACAGGTCTCTGTTGTAGTGTCTGCTTCACAGCTGTAGCTGGGGCAATGAAAATTTCAATGATGCTGTTGAATACCTCAAGATAAACATTTTTCTAAACAAGCATTTTTGCTTGAAATTTTACACACTGAAGGGCTCTCACTTTGTTTCATAAAACTAAATGATCTAAGCAGTCCTTGGAGATGCTTGATATTTTACATCTCTCTCTCTTGTGTACAGACTTATTTGGAAAACTGTTGTTTTATTTGCCTTAAATAAAACAGGCAGTCAGGATTTATGTAAATGGTTGATTCTACACATGATACAATTTTGTTAACAAAAAGCAAGTATATAACCACAAAAAAGTTCTATATGTAAAAGTAATACAGTTACTCAAAATTTTGAAAAAATAGATTTTGATACTTTAACATCTAAAACAAGCTTACTATCCTGCTCATTATATGTTTAAAAATGTCCTCATTTAAAAATTCTATGTTCTCATTAGAATTTTAGCAATGGATCAAGCGTCTTTGCAGAAATAAAGTATTTTTCACTTTTATGCCCAGCAGGCAGTTTAGAAGTTGTTATAAATAGGTTTAACACGATTCATTTAACTTGTTTAACTTAAATATTTTAACAGATTTGGGCTTTCCTGGTGGCTCAGCATAAAAAAATCTTCTGGCAATGAGGAGACACAGGAGACCCAGGTTTGATCCCTGGGTCAGGGAGATACCCTGGAGGAGGGCATGGCAACCCACTCCAGTATTCTTGCCTGGAGAGTCTCATGGACAGAGAAGTCTGGTGGGCTACAGTCCATAGGGTTGCAGGGTCGGACACAACTGAAGTGACTAAGGATGCACACACGCCTTACCAGACTTGAATGAGACTTTTCAGAGAATTTATTTTGGCTTTTTTGTTATCAAGGCTTTGAAATTTTATAAAAAGAAGCTTTCAGTGAAAAGGATACTGTAATTTAAAATTCTTTTTCCTCTGCTTAAAAAGGAAACTATTTTTTGAATCACTAATATAGGCACATGGTACAAAATTCAAAAGGTACAAAGGCTTAAATATTGAAAAAGCAGTCTCCCTCCCTGTCCTCCACTCACCTAATGTCCTTCCCTAAATACAGTTACCAGTTTTTTGTTTCTATTTTTTAAAAAGCATATGCAAATATATATTTTTTATTTATGTCTTTTTACCTTCCCTTTTGAGTAACCCCCAAAGAGTCCCAGCATATAATCCTTCTGGAAGTCTATACAAAATCCTTATTCTACCTAGGAAGCACAGAGAAAATAACCAATTTTTATTTTCTGTGGGAAACTTTTTTTTATTAAATATTAATACAATAATGATAATAAAGTAAACTCTGCTATAGATTATGAAGGAAATAATCAAAAATGGCAATATTTATATTTTAACTAAATAGAAAACTAGTTTATTAAAGTTTATAATAAAATTTTTAAGATTATTTGATGATCATTTTTGTATATTGTTGAACTCTGATTTTCAAATTCCTGAGTCAAAGCTTTCCATCAGTTTATACAGGATTTGAAAAAAGTCTAGTTTCTCCTCACTGGGAATCCTGGTTTTCTTACTATTTTTTTCATGTGGCAAGTTTAAAAAGTAGAATGTACTGGACATATTAAATATATCTAATCCTCATAATTGTTTATGTGGTTCTCAAGGCAAGAATCCTGAAGTGGTTTGTCATTCCCTTTTCCAATGGACCACATTTTGTCAGGCTAACAGGGACATGCCCTTCAGCTACTCAGCATAGCTGGATGACATGCCTGGTGCCCTGGCTGTCCCACTGCTGGTCCTCGTTGAGTATTTAAACCTTCACTGGCTATCGGGTGTTGGTCAACATGCAGCCAGGGGTTGAGGCAAAGGCCGTGCTGGAGTGGCTGGGAAAGGGGTCCGGGGAAGGCTGGAACTGATGTTGGATGCAGAGCACATTGTGCGAAATAAGGGGCTGGATGAAGCACAAGCTGGAATCAAGGTTGCCAGGAGAAATATCAACAACCTCGTATATGCAGATGATACCACTTTAAAGGCAGAAAGTGAAGAAGGTAAAAGAGGAGAGTGAGAAAGATGGCTTAAAACTCAACATTCAAAAAACTAAGATCATGGCATCCGGTCCTATCACTTCATGGCAAATAGATGGGGAAAATGTGGAAACAGTGTCAGATTTTGTTTTCTTGGGCTCCAAAATCACCGCAGTCAGTGACCGCAGCCATGAAAATTAAAAGACATTTGCTCCTTGGAAAGAATAGCTATGACAAACCTGGACAGTGTATTAAAAAGCAGAAATATCACTTTGCCGACAAAGGTCCATCTAATCAAAGCTATGGTTTTTCCAATAATCATGTACATATGTGAGTTGAACCATAAAGAAAGCTGAGCCTCGAAGAATTGATGCTTTTGAACTGTGGTGTTGGCGAAGACTCTTGAGAGTCCCTTGGACTACAAGGAGATCAAACCAGTCAGTCCTAATGGAAATAAACCCTGGATATTCATTGGAAGGACTGATGCTAAAGCTGAAGCTCCAATACTTTGGCCACTGATGTGAAAAGCCGATTCATTGGAAAAGACCCTGATACTGGGAAAGACCGAGAGCAAGAAGAGGGCGATAGAGGATAAGATGGTGGGATGACATCACTGACTCAGTGGACATGAGTTTGAGCAAGCTCTAGGAGACAGTGAAGCACAGAGAAGCCTGGCGTGCTGCAGTCCATGGGGTTGCGAAGAGTCAGACACAACTTAGGAACCAAACAACAACAAAAATCCTCATAACAAGCTTGTAAGATTGTATTTTCTGTCCTCTTGGAAATGAAGAAACTGACACTCGGAGAACTGAGGTGACTTGCCATAGGCTCAAGTAGGAAGTGCAAACCTAGGTGCCCCTCTAGCTCTAAGGACCCAAGACATGACCCACGATGTTGTTTGAAACACAGAATCTCTCAGCCTAGAAAAGGAATGACAGTATGGGTCTCATTTCATCAAGGCAAGTGCCAGAAGCCTGAAGACACATTTGCAAGCAAAATATTAATAGAGTCAGGGAAACTAGGTGAAAATATATTTTGTTGTTGTTTAAGTCATGTCCAACTCTTTGCAACCCCATGAACTATAGCCTGCCAGGCTTCTCTGTCCATAAAATTTCCCAGGCAAGAATATTGGAGTGTGTTGCATCTCCTCCTCCAGAGGATCTTCCTGACCCAGGGACCAAATCACATCTCCTGCAGGTGGATTCTTTACCACTGAGCTACCCGGGAAGCCCCTAAATTAAATTTAGGTGAGGTGATAATGAATAAAATAACTGTATCCTTCAGATTGTTGATTAGCAGCCTAAGTATTTCTGGGAGTAGGTACAGTAGGGCTCAATCCTTGACACTGTTCTGATCAATGTTTTATTCATGTTTAGGACTAGAGCAGTGACTATAGTATTGTAGGGTATATAAATGCCTATTGAATAAATGTATGAGTGAAAGAAGATTATGCTAATCATATCTTTAGCTCTCACAAAATTACAAATCACAATAATTATATCAAACAGGACATTTAAAATTAGAGTACCATAACAGGTAAATTTGATAGGTTAAGGCTAAAATAATTAAATTTAATAAGGATAAATGTTAAATCCTAAACTTAGGCTTTTAAAAAAATATTTATTTATTTATTTGGCTGTGCCAAGTCTTAGTTGTGTCATGAGGATCTTTAGCTGCAGCATTCAAACTCTTGGGTACAGCATGCATGCCCTTGGTTGCGGCATGTGGGATCTGGTTCTCCAAACAGGGATTGAACCTGGGCCCCCTGCATTGGTAACATGGAATTTTAGCCACTGGACCACCAGGAAGTTCCTAAACTTAGACTTCTATTATCAGTTTTACGATGAGAAGGTATGGGCATTAAGACTTGAAGTGTGAAAGAAAAGAAGAGTAGAAAAGGATGGAAGGAAAGAAAGAAGGAGGGAGGAATGTTTGTACTTTTAATGAATAACAACTTCATAATAAGGCTAATAATATGATACAGCTACTGAATGAAATTAATAGACAATTGGGGAACAAGGTGGGTATTTCTTGTGGTTGCTCTACAATAGTCAGATCCCATCTAGAATATGTTTCAAGCTCTGGGTCTCTCTTGTTAAATGGAACAATAGAGATCTGAAAAGAATCCATAGGAAAGTGACTAGGGTGATGAACAGAATTAAATCTGTGATACAAAAAGAATAGTGATGGTATTAGGGACTTTTAGAGAAAAATAAGTTGGGGAAGCATGATAGCTATCTTTGAGAACCTGAAAAATAAATTGTATTTACAGGATATTACTTCCCTGGTGGCTCAGAGGTTAAAGCGGCTGCCTCCAACGCGAGTAGACCCTGGTTCGATCCCTGGGTCGGGAAGATCCCCTGGAGAAGGAAATGGTAACCCACTCCATTCTCTTGCCTGGAGAATCCCATGGATGGAGAAGCCTGGTAGGGCTACAGTCCATGGGGTCGCAAAGAGTCGGACACGACTGTGACTTCACCTTCACCTTCACCTTCATTGGACCATAGACTCACATGTTTGGAGAATCCTCAGAGGTTATCTCATCCACCTATACAGCTGCAGCTGTAATATTTTGACATTTCTCAGCAAGAGTATAGAAGAGTTGTTGACCTGGAGCCTAAATTAGTGATCCTCAGAGTATAGACCAAAACTAACACCACCAGTGTTACCTGGGGCCTCATCAGAAATATAAAACTCTACCCCAGATCTACAGAATCAGAAACTCTGGAGGTGGGGTCCAGTATTCAGTGGTTTAACAAGCTCTCCAGGTGATTCTAGTGCATGATAATATTTGAGAACCATGAGAGATCATCAGATGTAGGTGTTTAGCCTAAAACCTTGATTGCAATTTTGTCTGAAAACCTCCCCTCCCCTCAGTGATTCTTCTTCATCTATCGTTTAAACTGCTCCAACCATTAATCTAATTAATCTTATGCAATGAATATTTGTCAGGTATTGGCTACACAGCTTCCAAATCCCCTCTCTGTTAGGATTGATATTCCATTTTATGAGTTTTTAAGAATAGAAAAGGTGTCCCACTGTGGATCCCAAAGGGTCTAGATAGTCCCTCTTCCAATCCTCTGGGAGCAAGGTATACACATGTGAGCCAAATAACACATTACTTTCCCCTGCCTGGAACTCTTAACCTTGAACAAGTTAACACAAAGACAAAGGGTTGATTTAGAGTTCATTCATTGAGCAGGGTCTAGGGACAGCAGTTGGCAAGAGTGTCTGATGCTGGTGGTGGAAGCAGATTTCTGTGGGGTGACCTTGGTTTTGGGGTACTTCTGCCTAGCTTCCTAGCATTTCTGTCCCTTTTCTGAGCCTGGTTCTCCAGCCTTCCTACAAATTCTATAATCCATCCTATATCCTTTTAATATGGTACTTTAAATAAGTTAGGCAGAGTTAATTTCTGTTGCTGATCAGAACCAGAAGGATACATACCTACTCTTTCTTAGCAAATGTCCCATATTCAGCTAGACATTCAGATTCATATCTCTGCTTTAGACCAAGACAAAAATAGGTAATCAGTGCTGGCAAGAGTTAGCAAGGAGCAGAAAAAAAGTCTGAAGCTAGTGGATGGATTTGGGGACTCTTATCTTTAGGAAAGATTCCAAATCCTTCCTGAAATAGTCCAGCATCGCTTGATTTTGTAGAAACATATTAAATCACTAATGGCTGTGCCACCTCTGAAATAGTCTTACCCAAGAAATTGAAACTGAATCTGATCAAGTTTGTTGAGCTAGCTTTCATTTACAGGAAATGGGGCAGATAATGAAAGAATGAGTTAAATGACACCAGTAGGAAGTGTGTTAGTTGTTCATTTGTGTCTGACTTTTTGCAACCCCATGGACCGTAGCCCAGGCTCCTCTGTCCATGGAATTCTCCAGGAAAGAATACTGGAGTATGTTGCCATTTTCTTCTCCAGAGGATCTTCCCAACCTAGGGATTGAACCAAGGTCTCCTGCATTGCAGGTGAATTCTTTACCATTTGAGCCACCAGGGAAGCCCAAGCAAACAGGCAAATCCAACATATGGGACATTGTATAGGACAACTAAACCAGTATCTTCTGTAAGTCAATGACATTAAAAAAATCAGTAGGAACAAGGGAAGATCACTCTAGAAGAAAAGAAAATTAGGAGCTATAACAACCACATGTAATGTGTACGTCTTATTTGGATTCTAATTCAAATAAACTAATTGTGACATAAAAAGTAAATTTACAAATAAAAAACTGTAAAAAAAAAAAACAATTTCTCCAAAGCCTGTTATTGATGTAGTACCATAAAGCACACCTTTGATTTTCCACAACTGTTAAATAAGAAGATGATTTGCATTTAATAGTAAAAAAAAAAAAAAAAGATACCCCATAGGATAGAGTGCCTAAGTTTCAGACCTGTGAGATCTGATCATGGTTATTCCTGTGTGACCCTGAACAAGTTACATGACACACTCAGCTGTAGAATAAGTAACACATAGAACAGTAATTTTAAATACCTAATAAAAGCTATAGTAAAGAACATGGTAAGTGTAAGTGCTGTAGAGCTGTGCCTTTATAACAATAGTCCACTAGAATGTTACATGGCCTCTAAGGTGACCCTGAATGGTCTCCTTCTCCTCCTCCTCCAGGTGTTCATACGCTGTGTATTCCCTCCCTTTTGAGTGTGATGTTATTTAAAGATTAGGTTATAAAAAAAGATGTCAGATGTGTAATAAATGAATGAAAAGAAAAAGAAAAGGCAGCAGCCTATCTTTCTAGCTCGAAACAGATTTTACCTTAAAGTATCTCGGATTGTGCCTGCGCATTGAGAATCATGTGCATCTCGACTGTGTGCAAAGAAAGTGACCTTGCGCCTGTAAGGAGGTATATCTTAAAGAAGCACAGGTGCATTAAGAAAGCAAAAAAGCCAGACTACATGTCTTTTTAAAGAAATTTACCATCTTAATCACTTTAAGGGTATAGCTCTCCAGAACTTTTTCACCTTGCAAAACAAACTCTATCCCCATTAAACAATTCCCCATTTTCCCCTCCCTCCAGCCCCTGGTAACCACCATTGTCGTTTTTGCTTCTATGAATTTTACTACTTTAGATACCTCATATAAATGGAGTTATATGCTGAGACTGGTATATTTTGCTTAGTGTCATGTCCTCAAGATTCATCCATGTTAAAACTCATGACAAGATTTCCTTCCTTTTCTAAGACTGGATAATATGCTATGTATGTTCATACCACATACTGTTTTTATCCATTCATTCATCAATGGACATTTGGGCTGCTTCTACCTCCCGGTTATTGTGAACAACATTGGTATCTACATGACTGTGCAATATCTCCTTGAGATCCCCATTTCAATTTTTCTGGGTATATACCCAGAAATGAGTTTGCTGGATCATATAAGTAGCTCTATTTGTAATTTTTCTAGGAACTGTCATACTCTTTTCCAAGGCAGTTGTACCATTTTACAGTTTCAACATTGCACGAAGATCCGACTTTTCCACATCCTTGCCAAAACATAATTTTCTGTTTTTTTTTTTAATAGTAGCCAACATAGTGGGTGTAAGATGATATCTCACTGTGGTTTTGAGTTGCATTCTCTGATGATTAGTGATTTTAACCATCTTTCATATACCTGTTGGCCATTTGTATATTGTCTTTGGGGAAATGTTCATTCAAGCCCTTTGCCCATTTTTAAATTGATGTGATTCTTTTGTGAAGTTGTAGTTCTTTATATATTCTGGATATTAACCCCTTATCTGATATAAGATTTACAAATTTTCTCTTCCATTCTGGTAGTTGCCTTTCCACTCTACTGATTGTGTTTTTTTTTTTTATGATTTATTTATTTATCTGTTTATATATTTTTGTCTGAGCTGAGTCTTCATTGCTCTGCGCGGTCTTTCTCTCATTGCAGTGAATTAGAACTTTTCTTGTTGCAGAGTGCAGGCTCTAGGCATGTGGACTCACTAATTGTGGCTCCCAGGCCTTAGAGCACTGGCTCAGTATTTGTAGCACACAGGCTTGGTTGCTCCACGGCATGTGGGATCTTCCAGGACCAGGGATCAGACCCATGTTCCTTGCATTGCAAGGCAGATTCTTAATCATTGTGACCAGCCCCTGACTATGTTCTTTAATGCACAAAAGTCTTTAAGTTTGATGTAATTCAATTTGTCTGTTTTTACTTTTGTTTCCTGGGCTTATGTCATAACGAAGAAATCTTTGCCAAATCCAGTGTCATAGTCTCCTGTGTTTCCTTTGAGGAGTTTAATTTTGGGTCTTTAATCCATTTTGAGCTAAATTTTGTATATATATAAGATAATGGTCTAATTACATTCTTTTGCAAATGGATATCCAGTTTCCCAGCATCATTTGTTGACGAAACGATCCTTTCTCCATGAGTGGGCTTGGCACCCTTGTTACAGATCACTTGACCATATATATGAAGGTTGATTACACAAATGTTAGTTATTATTTAATGCAAGGAAGAGGGAGTGAGATGGTGGAGGAAGGGCTCTCTAGTTGAATGAGGAACCAGCATTGGCTCGTGGGGTGGTGGCCCAGAATGTAATGGATAGGATCATAGAGCTGTGAATATTATTCTCCCAAATTCAGAGATTCTTGGTGAGATCATTTCCCTCCACCTTTTATCTTGCCACAGAATCTTTGTATTATAAAAATTGAAATATACTAAGGCCGTGTGCTGTGAGCCCATGCAACCTGCAACCTGTGCTCTGCAACAAGGGAAGCCACCAAAATGAGAAGCCCATGCATCGCAACTAGCGAGTGGCCCCCACTCACTGCAACTAGAGAAAGCCCACATGCAGCGATGAAGACCCAGCACAATCAAAACTAAATAGATAAATAAAATTTAAAAAACATTTTTTAAAGGATTAGGAGGATAGATTTTTTTTTAATTGAAATAGAGGTAGTTGAGGTAGATGCCTGGTATCTGATTCATCCTCAAACTACTCTTGCAGCAACCTACCTGGGGTACCCAGTGCTTCCACTAAGGTCACTTAAGCTTCCATTCAGCTTAAGCCAACCAAAGTGCATGCCACGGCCACACGTAGCAGAGGCAGCTGCTTCTCTTCCTTCAGTTTGTGCTGTGTTGTTCATTCGGTTTTTTGATATGCTATTCAAAGTACTTTTTCAGGTGTTCACTTTCTGACCTCTCAGCTGACCAAAGGAGTTTATCTATCTTCTTAATTGTTTAGTCTCTACCCTAGTGTTCTAGCAACAACAAAAACTCAATTACTATTGACTTTCAGAGGAATCTCCCCTTGCCAAACTCCTCTGGAAATTGAAGTCTTTGCCACCAACATAGGCCACTCTACTCCACTACTTCCAGGTCACCTAATAGCCACAAGGTCACCATGACCACTCTAGCTGGCTTCTGAAAGACATAAAGTAACACATGGTCATGATTAGAGCATTGACCAGGACTGGGCCCACCTGGTCTCCCCATGGGGCAAGGGTCTGCTCCAGAGCCCCCCAGCACCTGTGTAGGCCAGAAGGAGGGGAGCATGTTGAGGAGCAGGGTGCACTCTGTGCCCACAGGGCTGCTGCCATGTGGTCTTGGCTTTCTGAGTCTGGGTGGCAGCCATGTGGCCCCCACACTCAATTCAGAAATCCTAGGCCCACCCATTTCCAGTCCACACTGCCTCCCACTGCTCGGGGGCTTCCCTTCTCATCACCCCGAGTGGCTGTTTGCATCAAAACTTCCTAGAAAGTTGGCTCCTGTGTCTGCTGAGGAAGGCAACAGGTGGAGGTTCCAGGTGGTGACTCAGAGGGACCCACAGTTTTGGGGAGATGGCTCTAGGCCAGGAAGCCTTGAACTTGGGCCTGCTTGGTCAGGATGCACGTCCTCTCCCCAGGAGACTCCCCTCCCGCAATGTCCTCCAGGTCTGCCCATGGAAGCTGGTCAGGCTGGTCCCCAATGGAGCAGGGATCAAGTACCCACACATGCGTGGCCTTGGAGCTATGTGCAGAGGTGGTGTGCCCAGGTGTGTGTCTGCTTCTGCAGCCAAGAGTGTCCTGAGCAGAAGCCTGCTTTTGCAGATAGCGCTGTGGTTTCAGAGGGCTTCTCAGGTGGTGCTAGTGGTAAAGAGCCCACCTACCAATGCAGGAGACATAAGAGATGCAGGTTTAATTCCTGGGTCAGGAAGATCCCCTGGAGAAGGGCACAGCAACCCACTCTAGTATTCAAGCCTGGAGAATCCCATGGACAGAGGAGCCTAACGGGCTACAGTCCATAGGGTTGCAAAGAGTCAGACATGACTGAAGCAACTTAACACACACTCTGCATATCAAATCAAGAACCAAACCAAAACAAGACAAAAATAAGCAATCTCTGTGGGACAACTTGGTGAATCCGCCAGGTTTACCTGGCAGTACCTTGGATGGCAAAGCCCTCCTCTGTTCTCCTGCCTGCCGTCTGATTACATGTATTCATCCCTCCCATGACCTGTTTGAGGACAGGTAATCTTGTCTTCATCCGAGTTGACTAGGATCTCTATCTAAATGTTTCTCACCCTCTCTACTTTTCATCTGAACTACTGCAGCCCAAGTTCAGGCCTTAATTGTCTGGCCTGCCTGCTAAGTGGTCTCCCTGCCTTTAGTCCTTGTTGTTGTTGATTAGTTGCTAAGTAATGTCCAACTCTTTGTGACCCCATGGACTGTAGCTCAGCAGGTTTCTCTGTCCATAGGATTTTCCAGGCAAGAATACTTCAGTGGGTTGCCATTTCCTCCTCCAGGGGATCTTCCCAACCTGGCATTGAACCTGTGTCTCCTGCATTGCAGGCAGATTCTTTACTGTCTGAGCCACCAGGGAAGTCCTGCCTTCAGTCCTGCTCCACTGAAATCCATCTTCCCCACTGCTTTCTAAATAACACATCATGTTCCCCACATCATCTTTCTAAATGACAGATATAATTGAATCACATTCCAGCTCAAAAATATTAAACACTTCTCTGTAGCCTATAGATAAACTCCAAAAGCCAAAATACTCTACAATGCACTTTATCATCTGACATCAATATAACTTTCTTTCTCCCCAGGTGGCTCAGACGGTAGAGTGTCTGCCCGCAATGAGGGAGACCTGGGTTTGATCCCTGGGTCGGGAAGATCCTGTGGAGAAGGAAATGGCAACCCACTCCAGTACTCTTGCCTGGAAAATCCAATGGACGGAGGAGCATTGTAGGCTACAGTCCATGGGGTCACAAAGAGTTGGACACGACTGAGCGACTTCACTTTCACTTTCACTTCCTGTCTAGTGATACCCCAGCTCATACCAACCTTTTCTCTCCCCATTTAAAGTCTGAATGCTTTAAACTACTGTGACATTTGTGCTCAGATTGTCCCGTTGACCTGAAAAATCCTCTTCCTTGCAGTAAATAACAACTAACATTTGTATAACACATTATCTTTCCTGGAGAGAGGCTTTCTGATAAACACTCAGTTGAGAGCTTCATGTCAGTGACTGGGTTTTAATGCATCACTTATTTGCTGTGTAAACATGTGCAATTTATTTAACCTCTACAAGTTTCTGCTCTTTAAAAAGAAGTTAATAATAGTGTCTTATCTCCTAGGCTTGTTTTGAGGACTAAATGAGTTAATACACTTAAAGCCTTTAGAACATTGCCAGACACACAGCACACACTGAATGGGGGTTAGCTGTTATTTGTTGTCTTCACAACACTCCCACTGTTAAACAACAACTAGCCCAAAGTCTCAGGAGTTAACACTTAGATCTTCCCACTCTAAAGCTTAGTCAGTGGATTTTGCCTAGCATATTGCTTTTCCCGCTAGTGAAAACCTCACTCATTCTTCACAGACCCAGCTCAAGAATCACCTTCTCTCATCTATGTGATCCAAGGACACACCCAATGTATTTTACTGACGATGCCATTGATTGTAAGATGCACCATTGTTTTGTGTGTGATTAAGAAGAAAAAGAAACCTACCAATAATAATTGTGAGACACTATCATTTGTAAGATGTAGAAGGCAATGGCACCCCACTCCAGCACTCTTGCCTGGAAAATCCCATTGCCGGAGGAGCCTGGTAGGCTGCAGTCCATGGGGTCGCTGAGGGTTGGACACAACTGAGCAATTTCACTTTCACTTTTCACTTTCATGCATTGGAGAAAGAAATGGCAACCCACTCCAGTGTTCTTGCCTGGAGAATCCCAGGGACGGGGGGAGCCTGGTGGGCTGCCGTCTATGGGGTCGCACAGAGTCCGACACGACTGAAGTGACTTAGCAGCAGCAATGAAACAAGGTACAGGTGTGTGTTTACGTCATCCAGTCATGTCTGACTCTTTACAACCCCATGTACTGTAGCATGCCAGGCTCTTCTGTCCCTGGAATTCTCAGGCAAGTATATTGGAGAGGGTAGCTATTCCCTTCTCCAGGGGATCTTCCCAACCCAGGAATCAAAACCCAGTCTCCTACATTGCAGGCAGATTTTTTCTTTTTACCATCTGAGCCACCAGGGAAGCCCAAGGTAACCCCTCTCAACTGGGTTAGTGGACAGCTGCACAAGTCCCTAATGAGCACATATACACTGCATTATAATTAGTTGTTAACAAGGCTGCTTTCCCTGCTAGATATGAGTAGCTTTAGGGTAGGAAGTGCATCTTACTTACTTTGGCATCCCAGCGCCTAACTCTGTGCTTGGCACAAGATAGATATTCAATAGCCATTTGCTTAATATACATTGAAATCCTCGTATAAGATCATATTAGACACTATGAGGAGTACACTGAGACTAAAAGGAAGTGACGGGCTTTGCATAATAATGAAACTTCATTGACCCAACAGTTTGACCAGATAAACCTTGGCAAATTTGTCTTCCTGTTTTAAGGTGCAGAAAAATGAATGACACCATAGCATTCTTCCTGTATTGCCACTACCTTCCACAAGAAATAGGGATGTTACCTGCTGGGAAGTATTGTAAACACATATGCATCTTTTATGGGTTCTCAAAGACAGATGGCCCTTTTGCCATCAAGAAAAGACTAACAATATTCCTAATGGTCTGAAGATGTCTATTTTTAAATTAAAGAGGATAAAGAAAATGTTCATCTCTACATTCTTTGAGGATATACCTATTCTTTTGCTTTCTTTCCCTTTTTCTGGAGGGTTTGAATGACCTGCCTTTTAAGGTTTAAAAATAAGTGCCCAGACTTGGCTTTGAAATACTTCAAGAGTACAGAATTACATGAATCCCAGATTCTGTAAAGATTTTAGCTACACTGTCATCCCTACAAACACTGTGACTTATGTCATACCTTCAAGAACATTAGCAGTAGTGTTTTTTTCCTTTTCTATATCATTCCATTAATCTTTCAAAGAAAAAAAAGTTTCAAATGGTGAAAGAAAGTTGCTTTTGAAATTGAATCTTTTGATCTTAAGCATGCATGTACAGTGCAAACTAGCAGTCCAGGGAAACAAACTGACCCACCTGGAAAGACAGTGAAGACAAACTTCCTCTCCACCTAGAAGGATGTCTTTAAAGGGGTTCTTGGCTGGCTTTCTTAATGACAGAGCAACAACCATGATCATTGATTCTGTTTAGTCTCTCTCTCGTTAGTTGTATAAAACCAAAGGGAGCACACAGTGGATGGTCCGTGTAACACTACATGTGTGTGGTTGCTTGTATTCTTCTTCAAAAACATGGGTGTTCTTTGGGCATGTGACCTTGCTTTGTGTCATATAACCCTCTAACCTTGGGCTCACTGACCATGAGACTGCTGTAGCCAAAGCCAGTGAGCCATAAAGGGAGAATATAAGCCCATGAAGTGGCCTGGCATAAGAACCCTACCCAAGAGGACTAATCCAGATTGCTTATTGATTGGTCAACCTGATCAGATCATTTATCTCGAGGAACTTTGATTATGAACCAGAGAGAAGGTATTAGAAACTGAATCTGAGAAAATGAGTATGGACATGAGACTAAAGCAGGGTACAAAAGTTTCTACTTCAGAAGAGAGAATAGGATGACTATGTTGTGGGACCTCACTGGCTGTCCACTGGTTAGGACTCTGAGCTTACAATGGCCAGGGTAAGGATCTGATCCCTGACAGGGGAACTAAGATACCATATGCCAAGTGGCAAGGCCAAAAAGTAAGTAAGTAAATATCTAGGTCCTGCTGCTGCCGCTGCTGCGGCTGAGTCGCTTCAGTCGTGTCCGACTCTGTGTGACCCCATAGACGGCAACCCACCAGGCTCCTCTGTCCCTGGGATTCTCCAGGCAAGAACACTGGAGTGGGTTGCCATTTCCTTCTCCAATGCATGAAAGTGAAAAGTGAAAGTGAAGTCGCTTAGTAAGTGTCTGACTCTTTGCGACCGCATGGACTGCAGCCTTCCAGGCTCCTCCGTCCATGGGATTTTCCAGGCAAGAGTACTGGAGTGGGGTGCCATTGCCTTCTCCATCTAGGTCCTGCTGCTGCTGCTGCTGCTGCTAAGTCGCTTCAGTCGTGTCCGACTCTGTGTGACCCCATAGTTGGCAGCCCACCAGGCTGCCCCATCCCTGGATTCTCCAGGCAAGAACACTGGAGTGGGTTGCCATTTCCTTCTCCAATCTAGGTCCTAGGTGTACTTAAAAAAAAAAAAAATATATATATATATATATATATATATATATGGGAGGGGGCTTCCTTTGTGGCTCAGACGGTAAAGCGTCTGCCTACAACGTGGGAGACCCGGGTTCGATCCCTGGGTTGGGAAGTTCCCCTGGAAAAGGAAATGGCAACCCACTCCAGTATTCTTGCCTGGAAAATCCCATAGACGGAGGAGCCCGGTTGGCTACAGTCCATGGGGTTGCAAAGAGTCGGACATGACTGAGCCACTTCACTTCACTTCATATATATGTGACCATGTCATTAGAGCTGCTATTGTTTCCTACAAGGCATTGCTCAGAATTACTGTTTTATATGAAGCTTGAATTTTCTGCTATTGAGACATTTTCCTGTTTCTTTCTTAAAAAAATTTTTTGTTGTTTTTGGTTGCACTGGGTCTTCATTGCTGCAAGCAGGCTTTCTCTAGTTGCGGTGACCGGAAGCTACTCTTTGCCGTGGGCACCAGCTTCTCATTGCGGTGGCTTCTCTTGTTGCAGATCACCGGCTCTAGGCACCTGCGCTTCAGTAGTTGTGGCTCATGGGTTTAGTTGCCCTTCAGCATGTGGGATCTTCCTGGACCAGGGATCTTGTCCCCTGAATCACCACGTGGATTCTTAACTGCTGGACCACTAGGGAAGCCAATTTTCTTGTTTCTTTACTTTCCTTGTAGTCTTTATGTTTAAAAAACCTTTTAAAATTAAAAATATGGTACTCTGAACAAACTTCAAACAATAAAGAGATTTATGTTGGAAAACTTATGCTTTCCCATTTTAATATCCTAAAGATAAATGTGCACATTTATTTTAATAAATCATGTCCTGTTACTTGCTCTTTTTATTCAGTAATAAATCCTGAATACCTTTACATGTTAAAAAAAAATGTCTACGTATCTATCCATCTAGATCTTATTTTTTGCGACAGCTGCATTGTATTCCATTGTATGCTGCTGCTGCTGCTAAGTCATTTCAGTCGTGTCCGACTCTGTGAGACCCCATAGACGGCAGCCCACCAGGCTCCCCGTCCCTGGGATTCTCCAAGCGAGATCACTGGAGTGGGTTGCCATTTCCTTCTCCAATGCATGAAAGTGAAAAGTGAAAGTGAAGTCGCTCAGTCGTATCCGACTCCTGGCGACCCCATGGACTGCAGCCTACCAGGCTCCTCCGTCCGTGGGATTTTCCAGGCAAGAGTGCTGGAGTGGGGTGCCATTGCCTTCTCCAGTTCCATCGTATGGGTATAGCATACTTTACTCGATTTGTTTTATTAACCACAGCAATCTGATACCAATTGCTGTGGAAGCTGTTTCGAATATTCAAAATAACAACTTACAATACAAATATAAAAGTCACCCTTTCCCACACATATTTATGTATTTATGCAAATATAGATATATATTTTGACTTATAAACAGCAAACATTTATTTCTTACAGTTTGAGAGGCTGGGAAGTCCAAGGTCAAGATACCAGTAGAGTCAGTGACTGCTGAGGGTCCACTTACTGGTTCATCAACCACTATCTTCTCACTGTGTCCTAACATGATGGAAGGACCCTCTTTTATAAGGGCACTAATTGAGGGCACTAATTCCACTCATGAAGATTATACCTATTGATGTAAGTATTTCTGTATAATAAATTCTCAGAAGTAGAATTTGGAGGGTCAAAGGAATGCACACTTACAATTTTAATAGATGTGGCCAAACTGCCTCCCTACCAGTTGAGATCATCTAAGGCTCCCTCTGTTTCTCACCGTCTAAAGCATGGCAATGTGGATTTGGCTGCACTGAAGGTCAGTCACTCCATCATGGTGAAGCTGACTGTGCCTGAGTTAAAAGTGCCTAATGGAATCCATCCTTTCTTACCTGGGAGGTGGAGATGTGCCTTGTCATGCTGTCAGTCTGTTTTACAGCCCCTTGCTCAAGTAGGTTACACCGAAATGAGTACCTTGCACATTTTGAGAAGTTCTTGTGATTGTCATTCAAGAACTGTTATATGCTGGGATTTGTCCACCTAAAAGGTAACAGTCAAAAAGACACACAGTAATTTCAAATGCATTATTTAGTGCAGCAGCATGAACTGGGGTTAAGTCTAAAAAAGAGGAAAATTTTATACAAGCTTGCATCAGGCCAATTTTATGTATGGAGGCATAAAGGTAGAAGCCATTCTTGAACTATGCTATTTGGAAACCACATGTCCAATGAAATTCAAATAGACAAAGCAAAAATTGAATTAAGATAGCTGAACATACCTTTTTAAAATGTAGCAGACTAAAGTGCCAATAGAGAAGCAAGTTCTAGGCTAAACTGAAGGTCATCTTCATTCAATAACCTTTTATTAAGAACCTATACGGTCCTGTGCTGTGTACTAGGGATTCAGAGACAACTAGGATGGTTCTCTATCTCAAGAAAATTACAGATCTATGAAAATGTGAAAAAAAATACCGCTTTCCTAGTGGTACAGTAGGTAAGACTCTACCTGCCAAGCCTGGATGGGAGAGCAGTTTGGGAAAGAATTGGATATATGTATATGTGGCTGAATCCCTTCACTATTCAGCTGAAACTGTCACAGCATTGTTAATTGGCTATATCTCAATACAAAATTTAAAGAAAAAAAATTTAATGCTAACAAGATGAGTTCTTTTAATATTAATGCAGAGATTTATGCTGTAATGAGTTATGATCATGTACGTACTGATAATTGCTCATTAAATGATAAAAAAGGGAATACATCTTTTGCTATGCTCAGTAAATTTAAAAAGCAAAACAAACAGCAACAAAAAAGATGGGGCAACTAACCAGGGCTGAGAGGCCTCGGGTAGATTTCACAGAGATGACCTCTGAATGGAGACTTGAAAGACAAATAGGCATTTTTTCAGATCAAAAAAGAAGGGGAAAGCATTTCTGGGTGAAGGGACAGGAGATGTAAAATGATCTGGCAGGTCTAGGGAATATGCAAAATACTAAGTTTAGTGATTTTGTAGGACAGTGCTCATATGGGTCTTATCAGAAGTGTTTCATCTGATGCGTAGCTTTTATGAACTGTGTGTCTCTGACGGGGGCCTTTGTCTCTGTCTTCATTCTCCATCTTGGATGTGGCTATCCTATATGGAAGCCATTGCCCACCTGTCGCTACTGAGCTCTTGAAGTGCGTGTGGTCAAGGAACTGAACTTTTCACTTCATTTATATTTTAATTAGCATAAATTTGAAAATAAATACTCCAGTTATTGGAAAAATTAAGTGTATTTGGGATCACTTGGGTATGTGACTGTACTTTTTCAGCTATAAATTGTGTGCACTCTAAATACAGACCAAATATTTCTGATGAAAAATTGACATCTGAATTGAGATGTGCTGTAAGTGCAAAATATACACTGTATTTCAATGACAATACACAAACAAAAGATGTAAAACAGCTCATTGACAACTTATATGGATTACATCTCCAAATGACAATGTTTTAGAGACACTGGATAAGTGAAATCTATTATGAAAGTCAGTATCACATGAATTCTTTTTCTTTTTAAAATATGGACAATAGGACATTTTAAATTATGTGTGTAGCTTGCAGCATAGTTCTGTTGGTATTGCTGGTACTATTCTCATCGCTTCATGCCTGGATCTCTGCAATAGCTCTCTTCCAACTCTTTCTACCATTCCCATTTATCCCATTCTCTACACTCTTACTAAATGAATCCTCTCAAAATACCAATTTTATCAGACCAGAACACCAAACTCCAAATCACGCCTCATGTTCTGGAATTTCAACTCCCTCCTCTCTCTTCAGTCTAGCCTTCATGAGCCTCCTCCACGCCATCCAGTCTCTCTTCTAGTCCAGCCAAATCTGCTTTTCTCTCTGACCTATAACTCAGCTCCATCTTCTGATTTTACAAGAGAAATCCAAATTTCTATGTAAAATTTTCTGATTTTTAAAAGTATTGACAACTGATAGAAAATTTTTACCCAATATTGACTCCCCTCTATTTTCCTTATAAAAAGAACCCTGCTTTAACCCAGGCAGCAAGTCCATCAGATTAAAAAAAAAAATACATTCTCCAACTTCTTTTTCACCTTGGGTGGATGAGATAAAAAGGGAAGTTGTGTGGAAAGTTCAGGTAATCTCCTGGGCCAGCCCGGCTGGAAAGAGGCCCCTTTTCCTCATCTTCCTCCTTCCTGACAGAATGCAATGGCTGGAGCCTCAGCAGCCAATTTTTTTTTATTTTTTTAAAACCATAACACTACATAGAAGGTGAAGGGAATTCCCTGGTGGTCCAGTGGTTAGGACTTGGCACTTTCACTTCTGGGGCCCAGGTTTGACCCTTTGTGGGGGAACTAGGGCACAAGCCATTTGGCGCAGCCAAATATGTGTGTAAGCCTGTGTCTGTGTGTGTGTGTCTGTGTGTGTGTGTGTGTATGTGTGTGACACATGATGGAAGCCATGTGTTAAGAATGGTAGAGCAGAAGGATATGTGTCTACGATCTTCCTGACTCTGGAGTTACCACCTTGAGTTGCTCACCACTAGTTTTTCTCTTACATGGGCAAGAAATAAAACTCTATCGTCTTTAAGCCACTAAATTGAATTTTCTATTCATAGATGGCCAGGCCTAAGTTGGCAACTACTTTAATGTTTGTTTCAAAAAGCACTATGCAGACACAAAGAAACAAAACAAGAAACATGTACAAGGCTCACTTAAAAGTGTCTGGGCCTCAGTTTCCCTATTTGAAAAATCAATTTATTTAACCAAATTTTGGAGACCATTTCCATGCCTGAAACTTTGTGTTTGTATTGATTTACTCATCACATGTATGAGTGACTATTATTTACCAGATATTACTTTAGGCACTAGGGTGTAGCAGCAAACATGAGTATAAGTCAAACTCTCCTCTGATACTCACACTATGATTCAGTCCATGATGAGCTTTAAGCCCAGGCTTCCCTTGTGGCTCAGCTGGTAAAGAATCTGCCTGTCATGTGGGAGACCTGGGTTTGATCCCTGCGTTGGAAAGATCCCCTGGAAAAGGGAAGGGCTACCCACTCCAGTATTCTGGCCTGGAGAATTCCAAGGACTGTATAGTCCATGGAGTCACAAAAAGTCGGACACGACTGAATTCATTTTTACTCTCTGCCTTTACACACTGTGCCAACAGTACATGCAACTTAATTTCTCTGTTTTGTTTTGTCTAATCAGCAAATAGATTAATAACACTTTACCTCAATAACAATAGTTAACATATATATATTGATATTTGGACATTATCTCATTTAATCCTTAAAACTAGCCCCAACTTCTTTGGAAAAAAATGAGAAAAGAAATTAGATAACTTGCACATAGGTGGTACAGTGGTAAAGAACCCACCTGCCAATGCAGGAGATGCGGGTTTGATCCCCGGGTTGGGAGGATCCCCTGGAGAAGGAAATGGCAACCCACTCCAGTATTCTTGGCTGGGAAATCCCATGGACAGAAGAACCTGCCGGGCTACAGTCCATGGGGTCGCAAAGAGTGGACAGGTTGAGCAACTGATCAAGCACCCACTCAATTTGCACACAACCAGTAAGCGCTACAGCCAGGTTTCAAAATCAGTCTAATTCTATGGTCATTTTGAGGATCAAGTGAAAATAAAGAATTTGAAAATATTTTGGTAACTTAGCAATAGCCTGGGCTTCCTGGGTGGTGTTACTGGTAAAGAATCCACCTGCCAGTGCAAGAGATATGAGATGGAGGTTCAATCCCTGGGTTGGGGAGATCCCCTGGAGGAAGGCATGGCAACTCATTCCAGTATTCTTGCCTGGAGAATCCCATGGACAGAGGAGCCTGATGGGCTACAGTCCACAGGGTCCTGAAGAGTTGGACCCGACTCAAGCAACTTAGAGGGCACTCAGCAATCGTATACAAATTCCTTGCATAGCAAAGGTCACTAGAAAACTAGAATGAAAACAAAATTTCTAAGTGGATGATGCCTGTGACACGTAAACAAAGATAATTTTCACTAGTTATTTTCTGTCAGAGATATTGCTAAGAGCTCCATATCCACTGTTGTTTAGCTGCTAAGTCAGCAAGTTGAGAAAAATCCAATAGGTTATTTATATACTCGATTAGCTTACATCTTTGTTGAAGCATCTGGGGCTCAATTAGTGGTCAGTACACAGCAATTAAGTAAATAAAACAATGAGGCAATAACTAACACTAGCAAAAAACTGTGTAGCAAAGAAAATTTAATTAGTTGTGAACTGTATTTATACAATATAAATGACTGTAGCAATATAAATCACAAATACTGATTTAACAAAAAATTATGATGGGACTGTATTGGGAAGATGGAGAGAAGGTAATGGAGCAAGAGCTGGGGGTCATCCTGCAAAAAGAAAACAAGTAGATTCAAATAACCAGAGGAAACAGTTTAAAGGAATTTAACATGTTTACCTCTAGGGAGTGGGAACAGGGGATTAGGAAAGGGGAAACAAGAAACTGCTGTTTTAATTATAATAGCAGTTTTGACTCTTTAATGTATAAAACTACATTTAAATATCACTGTAGGGACTTCCCTCCCAGTCCAGTGGTTAAGGCTCTGAGCTCCCAGTGCAAGGGGGCGTGGGTACACCCCCTGGTCAGGGAACTAAGACAGGCACAGCCAAAAAAAAAAAGATTATCATAACTTATATAAACAACCTTTTGGCTTTTCCAACTGCCAGATATGTCAAGCTAGATTCTTTGGCCTGACCATTAAGTCTCTCCACAACCTCTCTCCACCCGCCCTATTTATCTTTTCTCTGCATTTTTTTCCACCTTGTATTCTGGTTCCCCTCAAGCATTATTCATTTGGCATTCCTGAATCTCTTCAAAGACATCACTTACCCAGCCTGAGATGGCCTCTTTCCTGTCTGATCTAAAAATCTTGCTGCTGCTGCTGCTGCTAAGTCGCTTCAGTCGTGTCCGACTCTGTGCGACCCCATAGACTGGACTATGCAGCCCACCAGGCTCCGCCGTCCCTGGGATTCTCCAGGCAAGAACACTGGAGTGGGTTGCCATTTCCTTCTCCAATGCATGAAAGTGAAAAGTGAAAGTGAAGTCGCTCAGTCGTGTCCAACTCTTAGCGACCAAAATCTTACTAGTAGATGGAAAAAAGAAGCACTAGAGTGAAGGTCGTCCTTGGGACAACATGAAGAAGCACCAAAATGTGATAGATGAGATCAGTCAACAGTAGATTGAGAGGTTGATAAACTGGGAAGAGTGTGTTAACAGAAGAGGGATGGTCTATGCTGTACTTTGTTGTTCAGTTACATCCAACTCTCTGCAACCCAATGGGCTATAGCCTGCCAGGCTCCTCTGTCCATGGGGTTCTCCAGACAAGAATACTGGAGAGGGTTGCTATGGCCTCTTCTAGGGGATCTTCCCAACCTAGGGATCAAACCCTGGTCTCCCACATTGTAGGCAGATTTTTTACCAGCTGACCTACCAGGGAAGCCCAGGGATGGTCTATATGCATCTGTAAAAAGTAGGTTCTTGAGTCATTCAACATAAACTCATTAAGTTCCTAGTATATATCAAGTATATACTCCTGGGAGCATATAACAGAAAGGAATATAGTTGAATAGCAAGGATTCAGAGGCACTGAAGTATTGTAGTTGGTCTAGAGGGCTAGAACTTCCTAGAAAAGAGAGGTCAATAAATCAACCATAAATAATTACAATTGGGGGACTTCCCTGGTAGTCCAGTGGTTAAGACTCCATGCTTCCACTGCAGGAGGCACAGGTTCAGTCCCTGGTTGGGGAACTAAGATTGCGCATGGCAAAAGGGAAAAAGAAAAGAAAACAACCACAAAGGCCTCATCTACTAAGCAGACATAATCTCTGTAGAGAGAAACACTACAGGCTTGATGATGTTAAATGGAATGGTTTCTTTAAGATCCATTTTGTAAAAAATTCTGGGCTAGATGCTTTATATCCATTTTTCTGAACCATACAGCAACCTAATAGACTGAAGTGAAGTGAAGTGAAAGTTACTCAGTCATGTCTGACTCTTTGCGACCCCATAGACTGTAGCCCACCAGGGTCCGCTGTCCATGGGATTCTCCAGGCAAGAAGAATACTGGAGTGGGTTGCCATTTCCTCCTCCAGGGTATCTTCCTGACCCAGAGATTGAACCCAGGTCTTCTGCCCTGCAGGCAGATTCTTTACCATCTGAGCCACCAGGGAAGCCCAACCTAGTGAACTACCTATTATTAATTCCATTTTTCATAGGAACAAACCAAGGCTCATAAAAGCGAAGATTTTATGGCCAGGATCAGAGGAGAAAATTGGTTTCTGGTCCAATTCCAAGAAGAATTTAGTGATCATTGATTTTCCACTATACCCCATAGCCTCCTGAGTTAACTAAATCATGCATATTACGCAATCTCTGATTTAATCTGATTCCATATGTAGGAAAAAAATGCTCTGGTTCGTCAATAAAACCTTACTGGGGCTTCCCTGGTGGTCCAGTGGTTAAGAATTCGCCTTCCAATGCAGGGGATATGGGTTTGATCCCTGGTCAGGAAACTGAGATCCTACATACAGAGAGGCAACTAAATCTGTGTGGTGCAATTAGAGAGCTTGCACATGGCAATGAAGCACCTACACCACAACAAAGACCCAGCACAGGCAAAATATAAGTAAATAAATAAATGAAACCTTACTTTGCTAGGCAGTTAGCAGTAATAGTAAAATTACTAGCTCCTATTGTATTAAATATTTGTTACTAGGCCCTTTGCTAAGTACTCTACACGCATGAAGTAGAAACTGTTATCTACATCCATTTTACAGAGAGGAGAACAAAGACATAAAAGATGTAAATAATTTGCCTTGAGCCACACCACTAGTAAGAGGGTGAGCTTGTGTTCTTGACCATTTTACGTGTGCTGCCATCTAACATACACTGTACAGTGGTAAAGACTTTCCTATAATCACGTTTAGTGAGCACCGCTCCGTGGTTTCGGGCTTGCTGAGGGAGTATCAGCGCAGCATAAGACCTATTCTTTGGCTTCCAAATATTTACAACTGAACCAAAGAGGCAAGATACACACAGTGAAACTCTTAGGTAACAATTGAGGGGTGTATATAATTAAGTACAAAATTGATTAGCACAACCAATAAGGGCATTGAAATTTCAGAGTAGGGAGGTTACTGAGAGCCAAAGCAGAGATGAATAAGCTGGGAACAGAGCCCAGCAAGGGAAGGTTGCAAGGTGGGAATGAGCACGGTGTCCCTGGGGACCAGCGACCAGGTGCCCCCAGCAGTGGAGGCTCTCAGTGTGAAGCGATAGGATTCACAAGCAACTTCCTTCAGAGCCTTGCCTCAGAAACTCTCGGGTTCAGGAGAAGCCTTCTTGGGGAGACGGTTCAGTTCTCTTCCTAACTCAACTTCAGACAATGAAGTATCCACAGATAGCATGAGCTTCTCAGTTGTAGCCCCATCATCTTCTAAGTAGCTCCCCAGAGACTCAGGGATGAAAAGACAGGAAGCTACTGGAAGGCAAAAAAAAGAGAAAAGTTCATCCCCATAACCCAGCACTTTTGACAGTGACAACTCTTGCCTGTACTCAACAGATGCTTCTCAAACCAGGAAGGAAGGACCCCTGCACAATGTAGACGGGCAGCTAAGGGTGTGAGAGGCAGCAGAGGCTCCAGGTCTGCTGTGCGACTTTGCAGTTGCTTCACCTGTTATAGCACAATCTTCTCACTTGTGAAAAGGGTCTACTGGAAGGGTCTTCCTCGGAGGGTTTGTTGCGAACAGTGAATGAATAGAAGCGAAGCACTTTGCACAGGCCTGGCTTCTATTAAGAGCTATTTATGTCACTGTTAGTAATACGGGCTCTAGAGCCAGACCAAACGGTTTGAAGCCTGTCTCTGCTTATCATGGGAGTAGTCCCTTTGAACCTCAGGTTTTCTATTTGTAAAATAGGTATTTTAATAGCACCATCAGTCTCATGAAGCTATTGTGAGGACGAGGTGAGCTAAACACACACAGAGCACTGAGCACAGGCCCAGGGCACACCTCAGTAACACAAGAGAGCATCAGTCGGCTTGCTTAGTCACCAGGTCTCTCCTCGTACTCTGATACTGCAGCTGGCAGGTGGTTAGCACATTTCCGAATTAGGCAAGACTTTATTTATGGAGTTGGTGTCGTTCTACCATCACCAGTTCCTCTTCAGCTTCCTTCTAGGGTGGTTTCTATTTTAAAATACATTTAAAATTTTTTATTATGCAATTTTCAAACATATAAAACCAGAGAGAATAATGCAGGGCCTCACCTTATACCCATCACCCAGCTTCAACGGTTATCAACACATGGCCAAACGTACTCCATCTATATTACATCTATGTCCCCTACATCGTATCTACTTTCCTCTCCAACGAGATCCTTTTGAAATAAATTTCAGATATTGTAAAATTTTACCCATAAATACTTTTGTATATATCTCTAAAACAGTATTTCTTAACATACAATTGTACTACCACATCTTAACATTTTAATGCCAATTCCTTATTACCACCAAAACACCAACAACCAGCATTAATTTTTCCTTGATTTTTTCTCATTATCTTTTACAGCTATTTTTTAAATGTATTGGAGCATAGTTGATTTACAATGTTTTGTTAGTTTCAGGTGTACAGCAAAGTGATTTTATTAGAAGTAGATCTGTGTAGGAAAATTGCTCAGTCGTGTCTGACTCTTTGTGACCCCATGGACTGTAGCCCGCCAGGCCCCTCTGTCCATGGAATTTTCCAGGAAAGAATACTGGAGTAGGTAGGCATCCCCCTCTCCAGGGGATCTTCCCGGCCAAGGGATCAAACCCAGATCTTCTTTACTGAAGGTAGATTCTTTACCATATGAGCCACCAGGGAAGCCCAGGCACACATCTATTGTTTTTCATATTTTTTCCCATGTAGGTATTATAGAATACTGAGGAGAGTTCCCTTTGCCATACAGTAGGTTCTTGCTGATTATCTTTCACAGCTTTTTTTAATTAGGATGCAAACAAGGTCCAGAAATTGCATTTATCTGGTTTTTCCAGTCTCTTCCCATCTATGGCTTTCACGCCCTCCTTCCTTTCCCTCTTGCAATTTGTTGTTGAAGAAACCAAATAGTTTGTCCTGAAGAGTTTCTCATTCTAAATGTTGTTGACTGCTTCCCTATGATGTCATTTAATATCTTCCTCTGACCCTTGGAACATCCTGTTGTACCGGAAGCGAGAAAGCTGTCAAAGATGTCTACAGTGGTGCCAGACAGACACAAGAGCACTGGCAGGAAACGGGATATTTTGAGCATCAAATAAATAAGTAAATAAATAACTGCAGCACATTGAAATGCATCAAGTACAATAATATCCACAGCTTCACAGTAACTCTCCAAAAATAGACTCACTGGTCACCTTTGTAGGATGTGAAGGAAGCAACTCTTTATTTCCAACAAAATGGATAGATACAAGAGTCAAGCACTCGTTTTGCCTTTTCTATATGAACTGTATCTCGGGGTACTCAATTACTGAGAAGAGATCCTGCCAATAAATGAAGAAGGAATGACATAATTAAAATATTGCCATTTTGCAGCCCCTAATGAATAAAGTATCTAAGAAACGGTTATCAAGGGCTGCTGAAACCATAGGTGGAGAGCTGGTGGGGAAATCTATAATGAACATACCAGGTTGATAGTTTCTGTCAACGAATACTGTCATCACAGAAAGAAAAGCCACCGGGGATTATGTGCCCTTGATATGATACAGTGTCTGAGAAGTAATCGAGTCCAAAAATTTGAGTCTGATCAAGCCTCTGTTGGTGACTACTACCAGTTTGTACTCTTAATATTTATTTTTCCCCAAATGAGCAAATATTAAATGAAACCCACCCAAAATCATACAGCACAAGTCAAACTGGGCACCTCCTAATGTGGGTACCCTAAACTGCTCCAGTGAAGAAATACAGCCCCCACAGTTTCAGAACGCTTACATTCTGAGATGTGGCTCCTCCTATAACAAATGAGCATTGCAGAGCAGAGGAGACTTTTAGACTTCGGGATGTCCATGCACCATCTTTTTGCCCGAATCTGTAAGATGAACTTTTGTTCACACGTGCCATGCCTTTAAAATATATTGTTATCGTGTTCAAGAAGATGATGTTACTACACAGGCAAGCTGGCATCTGACAGCCAAATTATCTGTCAAGAATCCCCGTCCGTGTGCAGAGAGAAACGAAACTGTGTTTCTGAAAAGCCACAGGCCTGGGGCGAGTTCTGCAGCCCAGGGACTCCGGAGCAGGGCAGACGTGGGTGCGCGCCGGGAGCTGCGGGAGCGGCCTGCGCGCAGAGATGCGGTCAGGAGGGTGCGTGCCTGTCCCCTGGGTCGGGCGGCGCAGTTCCCGGAGGAACGCAGGGACCATCGCGCGCGCTGCCTGCCTCATTATTGCTTTGAGCCTGTTCATGTTTTTGATCCGGACGGCAAAAACCCAACCGCCGTAGGCTTCTTATTTTCCAGTATCAAATTCCGTATTCCTGAATAAGAACCTGCAGATTCGGCTATCATTTTCACAGATAACTTAGTTACATATACTGGGAAAACTACAACTCTTATTAAACGTGACCAGCTGGCCGGCAGTGCCTACCATCATGTATATTTAGAGTTATTTAGTACTCCACTTTGTGCTCAAGAACGCTGATATTTTATTTCAGAGATCACATGAAAAGAATGAGTCACAAGGAATTAAATTACAATACAAAAAAGATTGCTAGATTCTTACTTAGACTCACTATAAAAACTTTTAATATATAGGAAAGTTTCAAAGCCCAGTGGATTCTTTAATTTACTTTCGTTTTCAGATGCACACAAGAAATAATTAAATGATACTTTAAAATAACTTTGAAAAGAAGTTAATTTCATCCCGAAGAGTAGAAATGACATCTTTTTCCGCTCTTCTAAGTTCTGCCACACCCTGGCACATCAGTTAGAAAAGATCCAAGATGTATCCTGGCATTTATCTTGGTTTTCTTTGGTGTTCTCTTGGAAATGTGGTGAACGCAATTTCCTCTTAATGGTCGTATTCAGCTTAGGTTCTGTGGATTCTGTTTTTTGGAGGTGGTGAGGGAGGCAGAGAGGGATGCACATTCAAGCTGAGTCTGAGCTCATTTGACTTGTGTGTTGAATCTGAAAGGAATTTTCCTTGCACAGGATGAAAAGTAAAGGAGAAGTCCCCTCATTTACCATCAGCCCAGGCCAGAATGATTATTTCCAGCCTGACATTTAATACACCCATGATCACAGATATTGCCACTGAAAGCTTTCCCAACAAAGCAGGAAACAAAGAACACTGCAGCAGTGTCTAACTTTAATTCAGAGAAGTGAGGGAGCTCTGAGGTGGGGATAAACTGCAAAACATAGTATCAATATCTCATTAACACAGGGAAAGAACAGCAAAGTGAAGAGAACTGTGTGTATACATAAAATGAGTATGGGCTCACAAAGAGCATGGCACATCCAAATGCAATGTGAAAGTCTGACTGTGAAGAATTGTTTAAAGTATGTTATTGATGTTTTACCCAACCCTGTGGGACCCAGGCTCCTGGGAACAGCATCTATGCTACAATCACTAGGCAAAAAGTAAACTGGGACGAAAGGAAAAGCAAGATGAAAATTCTTCCTGTGTGCTGTGTCTACCTTTTTCTCCCCTTTCTCTAAGATGCCTAACCCCAACAGTTCTCTTTTGCAAAACTGAACAATAGGATGGAGGGGGAGGGAAAATACGGCTATTAGGTGTAGCAGTTGTGATTTCCATGCTCTCGCCCTTACAGCTTTGCAGTGATGCTTATACCAAAATAGTGATTCTTCAATCTTTTCATTATCTTTTGTTTGAATTTATTTCAGCATCCACAAAGAAATATTACTAGGGCTCCCTTTCAGACCAATACCATGTTGTTAAATTTTCAAATGTGTATTTCACATACAATTGTTGGTAAGGAACTTTTGTTTGAAAAGTCAAAATGATCATTTGTTAAGGATCTTCTCTATCATGGGGTCAGTATACTGGCTATGGTTTCTACTTTCTACATTGACTCAAGAAAGCTGGGAATTCCCTAGTGGTCCAGTGGTTAAGAGTCTGCACTTAGGGAATGCAGGTTCAATTCCTGGCCAGGGAACTAAGATCCCACATGCCACAGCCAAAAAGAAAAAAAAGGCTGTGAGCTTCTCCAGGTCATGGCTATCTCCTCTTCTTCCTTGCCTCAACGTCCTCTGCACTGCTAAGATTGCAGGGTGTGTTCGGCGAGTATTTGCTAAATAGATGAAAGGCTCATGATTTTACTTAATTCATTTCTAAGCAGTGAGATCTAGTGAAATATCATGGAACACAACTGAAAAGAAACCATGTAAAGAATTCAGCTCTTCAGAGACTGTAGGAGGAAAGCAAAGTACCTGGGAAAACAACTTGCCTTGAAAAACTAATGTAAAGAGAAGCAAAGCCTAAAGTGGAGAACTGACGTACTAGCCTTGACTTAATGTGGCATCCTTGTCCTGGTGAACAGGTTACCTTAATTAACATAGGAAGTTAATTTACATGCTTATGTTTAAAAAGAAGAGTGAGCATAACGATTATCTTAGGGTCCTTGCTTTTAATTACACATAAGTATTTATTGTGGTGAATTAATTAATTTTAGGGGGCTTCCCAGGTGGCGCTAGTGGTAAAGAACCCACCTGACCATGCAGGAAACATAAGAGATGTGGGTTCAATCCATGGGTCGGGAAGATCCCCTGCCTGGAGAATCCCATGGACAGAGGAGCCTGGTAGGCTAGTGTCCATAGGGTTGTACACAGTTGGACACAACTGAAGTGACTTAGCATGCATGCAATCAATTTTAGAATAAATTAGTCTCAATGTATAGCAGACATTCAGTTCAGTTCAGCTCATTCGTGTCCGACTCTTTGCGACCCCATGAACCACAGCACGCCAGGCCTCCCTGTCCATCACCAACTCCCAGAGTCCACCCAAACCTATGTCCATTGAGTCGGTGATGCCATCCAACCATCTCATCCTCTGTCGTCCCCTTTTCCTCCTGCCCTCGATCTTTTCCAGCATCAGGGTCTTTTCAAGTGAGTCAACTCTTCGCATCAGGTGGCCAAACTATTGGAGTTTCTATGCCTAATAATTAACCAGAATTTTTTTCTTGTGTATAGCAGAGAGCCTGAAATACAGCAGTGTGCACTAATCTAAGTATGTTGAATTCTTTGACATACAAAGAAGTCATCAATTTTTAGGGCTGAAAAGAAGCTCGGCAATCTCATTCCAACATCTTTCATTTATTGAAGAAGGAATTGAGACTCAGAGGTATGTGAGGACATTCACCCAAACCAACAGAAAGTGATGAGTGCTCTGGCCAGAAACCATAGCTCCTGTCTTAATCTTGGGCCTACATGAATTATCCCTTATTTATTTTATTGTTTTTTCTCCCTTTTCAAAACTTATAAGTTTCTGATTAATAATAGTAATAATAGTAAAGTATGTTAGTCGCTCAGTTGTATCTGACTCTTTGTAACCCCAAGGACTCTAGCCTGCCAGGCTCCTCTGTCCATGGAATTCTCTAGCCAAGAATACTGGAGTGGGTACCCATTCCCTTCTCCAGGGGATCTTCCTGACCCAGGGATTGGACCCAGGTCTCCTGTATTGCAGGCGGATTCTTTACCATCTGAGCCACCAGGGAAACCCAGTAATAATAAAGAGCTATAGCATGTCCTCAGATTTATAGAAGCATTTAACACATTATATGCAAAAATCACAGCCCCTGTCGATCCCTGGGTCGGGAAGATCCGCTGGAGACGGAAATGGCAATCCACTCCAGTACTATTGCCTGGGAAATCCCATGGACAGAGGAGCCTGGTAGGCTACAGTCCATGGGGTCGCAAAGAGTCGGATACGACTGAGTGACTTCACTGATAAAGAAGATATTTAATTTTTTGAGACAAATACATAAAGAAAAACAGAAAAGGGACTGTCTAAAACTTGCTCAAATGGAGCCTTTTTGTTTTAATCATATGCAGCAGCAGTAAATGATCTAAATTTGTAGTAAAATTAAGATGTTGCTGAAGGGTGTAAATCAGTCATTTGCAAACTTTTAAACTATTGTTCAGAACTCTAAAACATGTAACAGATAAAAGTGGAGCTTCTCTGCTTGAAGTTGAAAAAGAGAGTTCCAGCAGTTTATCCTCCTCTGTGTTTCCATATTGGAGCCTCTATAGCACTGTTGGAAAAGTCAATGATTTAAAGGAAACGGTCAGAATTAAGCCTAGACAGTGTCTGGAGTAGGCAGAGGCTGAACGGTCTCATCAGGCTCACAGCCAGTTGATTCACTACAGCATGATGAATTGAACTTTGCCACTCTGTGATGATAAGCTCAAATACACTCCCCCTCTCTATTTTTTTCCTGTATGTTTTGCTTGTTCTTTTATTCTCCTTGGCAGGGTTTTAAACTAGAAGGTATGTAAGAGCCACCTGGTGATCTTATTGAAAATTCAACTTCCTAGCCTTCAGCTCCATAAATTCCCTTTTAATGGATCTAGGGTACAGTTCTTTAATTTCTCCTTCAAATGAGTACCACAAGTGAATTTTGAACCCCTCTTTGAGAAACACTACTCTGAAGCATCTATTAATAATAAAATGCCTCATATGTGACACTTATGTATAATACTTTTTTTCCTGAATTTAATCTTCACCATATGTATTAAAAGGGGGATTTGTATTTTCAGATCCTAATAATTATGCAAGTTATGATTTTGTTCAGTCACTCAGTTGTGTCTGACTCTTTGCGACCCCAAGGACTGCAGCACACCAGGCTTCCCTGTCCTTCACTGTCTCCCGAAGCTTGCTCAAACTCATATCCATTGAATCAGTGATGCCATCCAACCATCTCATCCTCTGTCATCCCCTTCTCCTCCCGCCTTCAATCTTTCCCAGCATCAGGGTCTTTTCCAGTGAGTCAGTTCTTCACATCAAATGGCCAAAGTATTGGAGCTTCAGCCTCATCATCATTCCCTTCAGTGAATATTCAGGACTGATTTCCTTTAGGATTGACTGGTTTGATCTCCTTGCAGTCCAAAGGACTCTCAAGAGTCCTCTCCAACATTACTGTTCAAAAGCATCAATTCTTTGGCACTCAGCCTTCTTTATGGCCCGACTCTCACATCTGTACATGACTATTGGAAAAACCATAGCTTTGTCTAAATGGACATTTGTAGGCTAAGTAATGCAGAAGACAATGGCACCCCACTCCAGTACTCTTGCCTGGAAAATCCCATGGACGGAGGAGCCTGGTAGGCTGCAGTCCATGGGGTCCCTAAGAGTTAGACACGACTGAGCGACTTCACTTTCACTTTCCGCTTTCATGCATTGAAGAAGGAAATGGCAACCCACTCCAGTGTTCTTGCCTGGAGAATCCCAGAGATGGGGGAGTCTGGTGGGCTGCCGTCTATGGGGTTGCACAGAGTCGGAAACGACTGAAGCAACTTAGCAGCAGCAGCAGGCTAAGTAATGTCTTTGCTTTTTAATATGTCTAGGTATGTCATAGCTCTTCTTCCAAGGAACAAGCATCTTTTAATTTCATGGCTACAATCACCATCAGCAGTGATTTTGGAGCCCAAGAAAACAAAGTCTCTCACTGTTTCCATTGTTTCCCCATATATTTGCCATGAAGTGATGGGACCAGATGCCATGATCTTAGTTTTCCGAATGTTGAGTTTTAAGCCAGATTTTTCACTCTCCTCTTTCATTTTCATCAAGAGGCTCTTTAGTTCTTCTTCACTTTCTGCCATAAAGGTGGTGTCATCTGCATATCTGAGGTTATTGATATTTCTCCTGGAAATCTTGATTCCAGCTTGTGCTTCATCCAGCACAGCATTTTGCATGATGTACTCTGCATATAAGTTAAATAAGCAGGGCAACAATATACAGCCTTGACATATTGCTTTCCCAATTTTGAACCAGTCCATTGTTCCATGTCTAGTTCTAACTGTTGCTTCTTCAGTAATATCTATTAAATATGGGGCTTCCTTGGTGGTTCAGTGGTTAAAGAATCCACCTGCCAATGAAGGAAAAGTAAGTTCTATCCCTGGGTTGGGAAGACCCCTGGAGAAGGAAATGGCAATTCACTCCAGTATTCTTGTCTGGGAAATCTCATGGACAGAGGACCCTGGAGGGCTAAAGTCCATGGGACTACAAAAGAGTCAGACATGACTTAGTGACTAACATTTAACAACATGTTAAATATAATGTATATTAATTCAAAATGAGTTATGTGGGGCTTTATGGAAACAATTTTTGGTAAAAGGAATTCTGATAAGTACAAAACTAGAATGCCATTAGTAAAGAAAAAAATAAAAGGAATCTTCTCTCATGTGATACAATCTTTTCTATTTGAAATCAACAACTAACATTCATTTAAAAATCTGAGACAAGTGTGTAAGTTGTGTACCCTATCTGTTGTTCTGCTAGTTATAGCCAATGAAAGACATAAATGAAAAAATGAGTTTGATTATTTGAAAAGAGACATATTCTTCTTTTCTCCCTCTTTTTTGCAGTAGCTGTGTATTTGTAGTGAGAAACTCCAAGAGAGTCAACTGAAATACTGTTGGAAAGAATGAGAGAATTCAGTAAACTGATGGTTATAAAATCAACATTAAAAAATAGCTTTCCAGACTTTCATTGTGATCCAGTGATTAAGAATCTGCCTGCCAATTCGGGGGACACAGGTTTGATCCCTGGTTTGGGAAGATTCCACATGCCACAATGAGAACTGATGAGAACTTTCTCAATATGCACACTGCAACTAGAGAAAAGCCTGAGCAGCAAAGACCCAGCACGACCAAAAAATAAGAAAAACTTAGAAAAAAACAAAACTCTGTCAATTCTCCCCAAATTAACGTACATATTTTACTCAGTTTCAACCAATGTATCCAAAAACAATTTCATTGAAAATAAACAAAATGATTCCAAAATGAAACTGGAAGTGTAAGTACTTGACAATATCAAATACATGACAGTATGGAAATTTGATAATTAAATTTAGAAAATATATCTTTTAAGGAACTTAGCATTTACTCCTTCTATTTTTCTAACTTAATAATGTAGAGTAAAATTGCTTCCGTTTAACTTTCATTTTATAGGCCTTCCCAGGTGGCACTAGTGGTAAAGAATCCACCTGCCGATGCAGTAGACACTGGTTCGATCCCTGGGTCAGAAAGATCCCTGGGAGTAGGAAAAGGCACCCCACTGCAGTATTCTGGCCTGGAAAACTCCATGGGCGGAGGACCTGGTGGGCTGCAGCCCATGGGCCACAGAGAGCAGGACATGACTGCACGACTAAGCACCAGCAGCATGTACTCTAGTATGCTGCCATTGCATAGAACCCTAGATACACAGAATTTTCATTTTTAGGTGGTAAGCTGAAGCACAGGAAGGCTAACTTTTTAAAAAATCGAGGTATAATTGACATACAGTGTACAATGTAATGAGTTGACGCTGTATTCACTAAAAAATGATCCGGTTTCTATTTTTCTAGGGCAATGGCACCCCACTCCAGTACTCTTGCCTGGAAAATCCCATGGACGGAGGAGCCTGGTAGGCTGCAGTCCATGGGGTCGCTAAGAGTCGGACACGGCTGAGCGACTTCACTTTCACTTTTCACTTTCATGCATTGGAGAAGGAAATGGCAACCCACTCCAGTGTTCTTGCCTGGAGAATCCCAGGGACGGCGGAGCCTGGTGAGCTGCCGTTATGGGGTTGCACAGAGTCGGACATGACTGAAGCGACTTAGCTTAGCGTTTGTCACCATAAAAATTACACAAAAGTATTTTGTTTCCTCGTGATGAGAACTTTCAAGACCCACTCCACTGGCAACTTTCAAACATGCCCAACAAAGTCATCGACTATCATCACTATACTGAGCGCTGCACCCATGATTTATTCATTTCACAAGTGGAAGAATGTACCTCCCAACCCCCTTCCCTCATTTTGCCCACTCCCAACACCCTACCCCCGACAAGCAGCACTCATTTCTCTGGATGGATGAGTTTGGGGAGTTTTGTTCACTTGTTTTGTTTTTTATATTCCATATATAAGTGAGACCATATGATATTTGTTTTTCTCTGTCTGACTTATTTCACTCAGCATAATACCCTCTTTTAGCATAATGCCTTCGGTTCTTCTGTGCTGCTGCAAATTGCAAGATTTCATTCTTTTTATGTCTGAGTAGGATTCCTCTTTGTGTGTGTGTGTGTGTGTGTGTGTGTGTGTGTGTGAGAGAGAGAGAGAGAGAGAGTCATCTTTACCCATTTATCCATCAATGAACACTTAGATTCCTGCAATGAACATAAGGCTGATATATTTTTTCAAGTTAGCATTTTCATTTTCTTTGGGTAAATACCCAAGAGAAGATTGTCAGATCATTTAGTAGTTCTATTTTTAGTTTTTTGAGGACACTCCATACTGTTCTCCATGGTGGCTGTGGTTTAGTCGCTAAGTTGTATCCGACTCTTGTGATCCCGTGGTCTGTAGCCTGCCAGGCTCCTCTGTCCATGGGATTTTTCAGGTGAGAATACTGGAGTGAGTTGCCATTTCCTTCTCCAGGGGATCTTCCTGACCCAGGAGTTGAACCCAGGTCTCCTGCATTGCAGGCAGATTCTTTACCGACTGAGCTATGAGGGAAGCCCATGGTGGCTGTACCCCAATTTATATTCCCTCCAACAGTGCACAAGGATCCCCTTTTCTCCACATCCTTGCCAACACTTGTTATTTCCAGACTTTCGGATAATGGCCATTCTAACAGCTGTGAGGTAATATGTCATTGTGGTTTTGATTTGCATTTCTCTAATGAGTAGTGATGTTTAGTATCTTTTCCAGTAAGGATGACTTTTAAAGAACATCTCCCCTGAAATCATCCTGCTGTTATCACCATGCTGTCTGTACTAGGGTAAGGCTGTCTCCAAAGATATTAGATTTCTTTTCCTCGTCATTTTCAATTTTTCTATTTCAGCAAATTTATGATTCAGCAGCTGCTTCCCTGTGAAAATAATAAAGCCCACCCAAACCTCACCGCTTGCCTCTGTTATGATTATGCGTCGACACACACGTTTGTTTCTTTGGTAGGAGTTGCATATCTCTCAGTCACTGTTATTTCTACGTGGCTCAATGCACAATGTATTTTTATAGTCCTCTGCAAATCTACCTCTATTTTCATCTTCTTCCATGTTGTCCGTGACCTAGAGGAAAATACAGATTTCTCATCAGAAGTTAGTCTCACAAGAATTTTGTGTGCTTTACTCATATTTAGTCACCTCATTTCTCTTAGTTGTTTTAGTTTTCACCATAAAAATCTGATTAATTGGAATATCTACATTTTTCTTTATCCCTAAAGAGTTTGATAATGACCAAGAAAAAGAATATATCTTTACATGATAATTTTGTTTGTTTGTTTGTTTTTGGCCACATGATATGCAAGATCTTAGTTCCCCAACCAGGGACTGAACCTCTGCCCCCTGCAGTGGAAGCATGGATTCCTAACCGCTGGATCACCATGGAATTCCCTACATGACAATTTTAAAAATAACGTTGTATTACCAAAAGCATTAAATATTCTTGTTAGATATAAACTATTAATTTGTATGTATTTTAAGAATAATAATATTAATAATAATTGTTAACTTTTATTAAGCATTTTCCATGTACCAGCCATTGCTCTCTAAGCCTTTTACATGCCTTAGAAACTTGTGTAATCTTAACAACCATATTACTCAGTTATACTTATCATCCCCATATTACAGATGCAGAAATTGAGGAACAGAGAGATAAAAACAACTTTCATAGAGTAAAAAGCAAACAAATAACACGAGCCATATTAAAACAATTGCTGAATGAACTGGCATATATTTTTTTCTTCTATACAGGTTATAACCGAGCAATTACTAGTAACTACAGTGAACATTTAAGGCAGGAAATTGCAGATTGCATTGGCTCTGTAGTCCTATTATTCACTTAAAGTACTGCATTAATTTTACACTTTAGAAACCCATAACTGGAAATTATGGCCCTATTCAGTTTGGAAAATAGACCTATGTATTATGTAGGACAGAGGTCACCTGCCTAGAAGTATGCAAATTCTCCCTAATTTCCTTTAAATATTAGAAGAGCTTGACACAATATAAAAGTCTTGTCAGGTATCTTTTCTCTCCTAGAGAATGAGCTTTGCAATTAGAGACCTAAGTGGAGGCCTCTATTTCAACCTCGTCAGGTTTGCTTTTTGAAGTCTTTCTGCCTGGCCATGTGATTGGATTTCCACACAGATGCTGCTGCTACAACATTTCATCCTAGACACCAACCTAGCCATTTTTCCATTTTCTGTTTCTCCATTTATTAAATGCTATGTGCCTTATCTATAGTTGTCGCTCAATAGTACTTTCCTGCTTGGACAGTTTGAGAGATGGGTAGAAGGATAGGGTCGATCATCAGAACACACCAGAGGAAGGGTCTTTGGGTGCTAAGAAACTGACTTAATTAGGAGACCATAATGGAAAGTGTAGCATGGGGAATGTTAAGCATATTAAAGAGGAGAAAGTCCAAGGCAGTATCAGTCCCAGTGTTCTCACCTGTGAATGCTGATATTCAACTAACTCCTGTTCTTCCGTTTGCCTCACTCTCCCACATTACCTGTGCTCAGCTCAGCTGTGGTGAAAAGCTCTTTTCTCTCTGGACTTATCGTGCCATTTCTAATTGATGGTAACCCTCTCTGCACTTTTTGTTTCTAAAAGAATATTTCTTTCATAACAGCATAAAGCAATTACAAACGGACAAGGTATCATGGCTTCAGTTTTTACCATGTGTGAGCAAAATTAAGATCCTGGTATAATCTTTTGTAGTATCTTTCATAAAAGAAATCGAAGTTTCTCTTAAAAAGTGAGTAAAATGGCATCAGGAAGACTGACATTTTCCCCACATATTACATTTTAGTGTAATCTTCCCTCACATTGCTTATGAATGATTTACATGCTTCTTTTTTGTACAATTCAAAACAATTTGAATTGTATACTTTAAAATGGTGAATTTCATGTCATGTGAATTTTACCTCAATAAAAAATAATTTCCAAAAAAAAGAGTGGATATATGTATACATATACTGATTCACTTTGTTTTACACCTGAAATTAACACAACATTATAAGTCAACTATACTCCTCATGAAAATTAAAAAAAAAAATTCCATAATGTAAAATTTACCATTTAAATCATCACAAAATGTACAGTTGGTGGTTTTTTGAAGCATATTCACAATGTTGTATAACCCTCACCACTATCTCTTTCCAGAACAATTTCATCATCTCCTGAAAAACCTCTTGCCCGTGGAAAGTAGTCACTCTCCATTTTCACCTCCCCCAGCCTGCAGCAACCACTCATCTACTTCGTCTTTACAAATCTGCCTCTTCTGAACATTTCACGTAAATGAAATCTCATTATGTGGCCCTTTAAGTCTGCCTTCTTTCACTTTGCATAATATTTTCAAGGTTTATCTATGTTGTAGCATGTATCAGTGCTTCATTTTTTTATGGCTGAGAAGGAGTCAGACACAACTGAGTGACTAAACTGAACTGAACTGAACTGAGTATTTCATTGTATGGATACATCATAATGTGTTTTCCTGTTCATCAGTTGATGGACACTTGACTTGTTTCTACTTTTTGGCAACTATGAATAATGCTGCTAAGAACACCCATGTACAAGTTTTGTCTGAATATATATCTTTAATTCTCTTTGGTACATACCTAGGAGTTGAATCACTGGGTCGTATGCATGGATCATATGCATGCATGGTAACTCTAGGTTTAACTTTTTGAGGAAATGCCAAGCTGTTTTCCACCGCAGCTGTAACATTTTTGCATTTCCACAACCAGTATATGAGGTTTTCAATTTCTCCAAATCCTTGCAACACTTTTTATCCATCCCCCTTCCCGTATTTATTTTCACTGTAGCTATCGTGGAAGCTATGGAGTGATTTCTCATTGTGGTTTTGATTTGCACTTCCCTAATGACTAATGATGTTGATCATCTTTTCATGTACTTGTTGACTAGTTAGTTGCTTGTTATTCTTCAGGTTTTAGCTAACAGCTATCTAAAGAGAGAGAGTTTATTCTCTCTCTTATTGTTCTAGCATTCTAAAATTCTTCAGAGCACTTACAATATTCTTTTATTATTTGGTTAGCTGTTTTCTTCACTTTGACAAGGACAGTTTCTGGCACATAGTAGGGGCTCAATAAATATTAATTCAGTGAACAAATCAATCAGAAGACTAAGAAGACATGGAAATAAGCAACTTGGTTGCCAACTAGAAAATGGCAACAACAGCAAAAAAATTCCAGGAAATCAGGCAGATGAAGGAGCTGATACAGAAAAAGTGAAGCACAGGCAAGAGAGTCAGTAGGGTAACTGTCATGAACACTGAGTCATGCATGAAAAGCAAGCTTAATATAATGGAATAAAACCAGAAGGATATACCTTGAGTCTTAGAAAAGTGTCCATACCCTTAATGGTCAGTGATGTAGAACGATTTATCCTTGAGGATCTTAACTGTGGCATCTGCTGCAGGATCAGGAAGTTGGAAACACCACCATTGTTGCTCAGTAGGGAATGGCTACATAAACCCTCCACACGGTGAAACACTATGCTGCCATTGCCAATGGCTTACCATTGAAAACTAAGATCATGGCATCCGGTCCCATCACTTCCTGGCAAATAGATGGGGAAACAGTGGAAAGAGACTTTAGTTTTCTGGGTTCCAAAATCACTGCAGATGGTGACTGCAGCCATGAAATTAGAAGATGCTTACTCCTTGGAAGGAAAGTTATGACCAACCTAGACAGCATATTAAAAAGCAGAGACATTAATTTGTCAACAAAGGTCCATCTAGTCAAGGCTATGGTTTTTCCTGTGGTCATGTATGGATGTGAGAGTTGGACTATAAAGAAAGCTGAGCGCCAAAGAATTGATGCTTTTGAACTGTGGTGTTGGAGAAGACTCTTGAGAGTCCCTTGGGCTGCAAAGAAATCCAACCAGTCCATCCTAAAGGAGATCAGTCCTAGGTGTTCATTGGAAGGACTGATGTTGAAGCTCAAACTCCAATACTTTGGCCACCTGATTTGAAGAGCTGACTCATTGGAAAAGACCCTGATGCTGGGAAAGATTGAGGGCAGGAGGAGAAGGGGACGACAGAGGATGAGATGGTTGGATGGCATCACCGACTCAGTTGACATGGGTTCGGGTAGACCCCAGCAGCTGGTAATGGATAGGGAGGCCTGGCATGCTGCAGTTCATGGGGTTGCAAAGAGTCAGACACAACTGAGCAACTGAACTGAACGTTGCTGATGAGAATACAAAAACCAGATAGGAAAAATTCAGGGGTACTGATCAAAAAAAAATTTCAGGGCTGAGGCCAGGGACACAGGAAGTTTCTTGGCAAAAATTTCTTGACACAGGAAGTTTCTTGGCAAAAATTGAAGGAGAAGAAATAGGGGAAAATTAGAAATCTGGAATCAGAAGCTAGATAGACACACTTTGAGTTAATAAGGGAAAAAATCTAATACCTTTATATCACTTTTTAGCCAAAATCAAAACCAGAAGCCCAAGGAAGAATGACCTAAGTCACCAGTCAGATGTTTCATGAGCATCTACTATATGCCAGGTACTGTTAGGCACTGGGAACACAGGACAACTAATACACAGAGGTTAAAGTTGGGTCCAGTTCAGTTCAGTTCAGTTCAGTTCAGTCGCTCAGTCGTTTCCGACTCTTTGCGACCCCATGAATCGCAGCACGCCAGGCCTCCCTGTCCATCACCAAATCCCGGAGTTCGCTCAGACTCACGTCCATTGAGTCAGTGATGCCATCCAGCCATCTCATCCTCTGTCGTCCCCTTCTCTTCCTGCCCCCAATCCCTCCCAGCATCAGAGTCTTTCCCAATGAGTCAACTCTTCACATGAGTTGGCCAAAATACTGGAGTTTCAGCTTTAGCATCAGTCCTTCCAAAGAAATCCCAGGGCTGATCTCCTTCAGAATGGACTGGTTGGATCTCCTTGAAGCCCAAGGGACTCTCAAGAGTCTTCTCCAACACCACAGTTCAAAAGCATCAATTCTTCGGCACTCAGCCTTCTTCATAGTCCAACTCTCACATCCATGCATGACCACAGGAAAAACCGTAGCCTAGACGGACCTTAGTCGGCAAGGTAATGTCTCTGCTTTTGAATATGCTATCTAGGTTGGTCATAACTTTCCTCCCAAGGAGTAAGCGTCTTTTAATTTCATGGCTGCAGTCACCATCTGCAGTGATTTTGCAGCCCAAAAAAATAAAGTCTGACACTGTTTCCACTGTTTCCCCATCTATTTGCCATGAAGTGATGGGACCGGATGCCATGATCTTCGTTTTCTGAATGTTGAGCTTTAAGCCAACTTTTTCACTCTCCACTTTCACATTCATCAAGTGGCTTTTTAGTTCCTCTTCACTTTCTGCCATAAGGGTGGTGTCATCTGCATATCTGAGGCTATTGATATTTCTCCCAGCAATTTTGATTCCAGCTTGTGCTTCTTCCAGCCCAGCGTTTCTCATGATGTACTCTGCATAGAAGTTAAATAAGCAGGGTGACAATACACAGCCTTGCCGTACTCCTTTTCCTATTTGGAACCAGTCTGTTGTTCCATGTCCAGTTTTAACTGTTGCTTCCTGACTCTTTGACTATGTGGATCACACTAAACTGTGGAAAGTTGGGTTAGGAAGGCAATAAAATTAAACAAATAATCACTAAATGATCAGTTAATTACAGGTGCACAAACTGTTGTGATGAGGAAGCACAGGTGTTACCAGAATATAAGGGGGTAAGGAAGTAACATTTAAACTGAGAGATAAAGGAGCTTCAGGAATTCTCAAGGCAACAGGAAAGGTACAAGAGGAGGAACATGTACTCCAGGCACTGGGAATAGCATTTGCAAGAGCCCTGAGGTGGCGTGAAGTCCAATCTGAGAAATGGGGGTGGGGGAGGGGAAGGAGGGATGTGAAAAGAGGCTGGCAAGATGGGCAGGGTCGGCCATTCAAGGCCTGATGGGCCATGTTAAGGATTAAGGATTCCAGGGAATTCCCTGGCAGTTCAGTGGCTAGGACTCTGTCCTTCCACTGCAAGAGTCCCAGCATTGATTCCTAGCCAGGAACTAGGATCCTGCATGCCATCTTGCATGCCACATGGTGTGGCCAAAAACAAAGCTTTTTTTTTTTGATGAGTGGCATAGTGAGAGTCCCCTTCGATGTCCATCCACCTTTTAGTGTATAGCCTCACTCCCTTGACTATAGTTTATTAGACTAGAGGTATCTAACCCAAATTTTCCAATAGGTTTCTTCTTTTTTTGTTGTTATACTTTTATCAGATTGAGTTTATACTCTAACACGGCTATGCCAGGTATTAGTTTTTAGTTCTTAAAGAAAGCAAATATTTCCCTTCTATGAACATTTAAAACAACACTTGAACCAAACTGATTTTAAACTAAGAGACATGTAAACAACCCCAAAATGAGAGTTCAAGTATTTAGCTGCTCCAGGGAGAAAACAAACTCTTCTTTTTCCTTTGACCTTATAATCTGACTTACTAAACTACTATCCCAGGCAAAGACTCATACAGTTTGCTATGTGAGTTAAAAATGCCATGTTCTTGGTCAAGACTGTAGGTTTCTGTAGCAATTCTTTGATCTTTCTTTTAATAGAATATAATTGGCATGTAACATCACATAGCATATGATATAATGATTCAATATCTCCATATATTGCAAAATGATCACCATAATGTGATAATGTGACAAACATAATGTTAATCTGTATCTGTTTTTTTTTTTTTTTTTTTAGATTTTAAGGGAGGAGGCAGATGGGACCCCCAGAGAAAAGCGACTGGAGATTCGTTCTCTATTGACCGAAGCTCCAAGACAAGAAAAGCAGAACAATTAAGGGAGGTTAGACCTTGCACAGACCACTTATTTCTTGTTCCCAAAGCCAAGAGACCTCCCTGACCACATGTTGCTGAAAAGGCTCCTCAGAGACCAAAGAGGAGTCATATCAAGGGATGTTCTACCCATAAGCCTTTGCAGTAGAATCCATCTTGGTTAAAAGATGGTGTACACATGGGAGGATCCTGAGATACACCAAATATGGACTGTGAACCAGGGAAGTCATAATGATTAGCCAAAGGAAACCCAAGAGAAGTGTTCCATAAAAGTAATTCAAACTACCATGAGGGTGCAACTCAGCAACTCAGAGACTCTCCCTTTGAGTCTGCCCATGTGTCTATCCACAAGTACTGTACATTTTCCTCCTAATATATATTTTGCTTGCTTCAGTACTTTCTGTCTTTGTGGAAATTCTTTTCTACAAAGCCTAAGGGCCAGGGCCCATGTCACTGACCACTGGTCCAGTGGCTGGGATCTGGTGCTTTCACTGCCATGACCTAGCCTCAGTCTCTGGTTGGGAATCCAAGACTTGCTCTAAGCCATTACAGGCTGAGGCCACCCAAGATCAGATCAGTTTCACATGTGAGATCATATTGTATTTGTTTTTGACTTATTTTACTTAGTGTAATATCTTGAAGTTCTATCCATGTTGTTGCAAATGACAAGATTTCATTCTTTAATGCAGATGAATAAAATTCCATTGTGTGTATCTATATCACATCTTCCTTATCCATTTGTCCATCAGTGGACACAGGATGTTTCCATATCTTGGCTATTGTAAATAATGCTTCAATGAACATTGGGAAGCGTATATCTTTTTGAGTTAGTATTCTCATTTTCTTTGGAAAAATATCTAGAAGTGGAATTGATAGATCATCAGTTCAGTTCAGTCACTCAGTCGTGTCCGACTCTTTGTGACCCCATGAATCACAGCACGCCAGGCCTCCCTGTCTGTCACCAACTCCCGGAGTTCACTCAAACTCACGTCCATCGAGTCAGTGATGCCATCCAGCCATCTCATCCTCGGTCGTCCCCTTCTCCTCCTGCCCCCAATCCCTCCCAGCATCAAAGTCTTTTCCAATGAGTCAACTCTTCACATGAAATGGCCAAAGTACTGGAGTTTCAGCTTTAGCATCATTCCTTCCAAAGAAATCCCAGGGCTGATCTCCTTCAGAATGGACTGGTTGGATCTCCTTGCAGTCCAAGGGACTCTCAAGAGTCTTCTCCAACACCACAGTTCAAAAGCATCAGTTCTTCAGCTCTCAGCCTTCTTCATAGTCCAACTCTCACATCCATACATGACCACAGGAAAAACCATAGCCTTGACTGGACGGACCTTACAGTAGTCCTATTTTTAATTTTTTGAGGAGCCATCAGAATTCTTTTGGTATTTATACCTAGTCTTGCTTCTCCTTACCAAATGTTTTAGGTGACCAAATGCTTACCAGAGGTAGATAACCAGATATAAAATATTTTTGAGATTTTTCTCATGAAGTGTAGGTGTTCTCTTTAAACCAGCAGTTCTCAGTTAGTATGTCTTTTCTCACCAGGAGACATTAAGCAATGTCTGAGACAGTTTTGATTGTCACAGCTTGGAGAGGGTGATCCTACTGGCATACAGTGAGTGGGTAGAGGCCAGGTATGCTACTAAACATGTACACATAAACATACACAGGACAACTCCCTCAAAACAAAGAATTATCTGCCCCAAATATCAATTGTGTCAATACTGTTATAAGGTAAAGAATAAGCCAGTGATCTTCCAGCCATAAAAGAGGTGTTATTTCCTCCTTTAAAAAAAAATTCTTTTACCTATAAATATGATAAGAGTTAACAACAAAAAAACGTTACAAGGATTCCAAGTGTATGGCATTATGGAAAGTTCAAACTACGATGACAGTCAAAAGATCAGAGGTTGCCAGGGGTTGGGAGGAGGGAGGGACCAAGAGGAAGAAAACAAAGGGTTTTCAGAGCAGCGAAAATAATGGTAGGTACATGTCATTTTACCTTGGTCCAAAGCCATAGTATATACACCAAAAGTGAGCCCTAATGGGAACAAACTATGGACTTCTGGTGCTAATGATGTGGCAGTTATTCATTATAACGAATGTACCACTGCAGTGAGGGATGTTGATGGTGGGGCAGGCTGTGTGTGGGGGCGGTGAGACAGGGAGTATATAGGAACTCTCTGTCCTTGTCCTTTCTGCTTAATTTTGTTGTGAACTGCCCTTAAAAATAACATTTTTTTTTGAATAGAAAATTAGTTGGAAAAATAAAACAACTTTTAAGAAGCTTGGTGAATTTCCCACTCTGACACTATTTGAGAAAAGGAGACCTAAAAATTCATAATATGAATTTTATAACTAAATCCATCTTTCAGTATAAAATTCTGAAAGATGTTCAGTTCAGTTCAGTTCAGTTGCTCACTCATGTCCGACTCTTTGCGACCCCATGAATTGCAGCACGCCAGGCCTCCCTGTCTGTCACCAACTCCCGGAGTTCACTCAGACTCACGTCCATCGAGTCAGTGATGCCATCCAGCCATCTCATCCTCTGTCGTTCCCTTCTCCTCCTGCCCCCAATCCCTCCCAGCATCGGAGTCTTTTCCAGTGAGTCAACTCTTCGCATGAGGTGGCCAAAGTACTGGAGTTTCAGCTTTAGCATCACTCCTTCCAAAGAAATCCCAGGGCTGATCTCCTTTAGAATGGACTGGTTGGATCTCCTTGCAGTCCAAGAGACTCTCAAGAGTCTTCTCCAACACCACAGTTCAAAAGCATCAATTCTTCGGCGCTCAGCCTTCTTCACAGTCCAACTCTCACATCTATACATGACCACAGGAAAAACCACAGCCTTGACTAGACGAACCTTAGTCGGCAAAGTAATGTCTCTGCTTTTGAATATGCTATTTAGGTTGGCCATAACTTTCCTTCCAAGGACAATCCCAAAGACAGGATTCAGTGCCAGACACCTGCGTGTAACAGCATTCTCCTTTTGTGGCCGATGCAGCGTCAGGTCTGCAGTCTGTAATAGGTCTCACGGGAATGAAAGTGTTTGAAAAACCATGAGTTAAAGAAAGTAAAACATTTGGGGGGTTTTTGTTCTTGTTATTTTTCCTTTCATGAAGAACCACTTGGGGCCTTGCAGATGCCTGTGTTCACTGTGAAGTCTTAAGGGGTTTCCCAAACTTTGGTGACCACAAAACACTTCGGGAATATCTGAAGGGACTATCTGGGACACTAATTAGTAGACTCGGGAGAGTCATTCAGGTTGGTAACGCCCTGGTCTCAGGCGGAGATTTTGCTGTGTCCCCTTGTTTCTTTATTTGAGCCTCCTTGCTTGCTTGTTTGGCTTGTTGCTCTCATTGCCTCCAACACTATCGTCTCCAAGCTTCGACCCATTCCCCTAGAACTGAGAGTACAGTGGGCTGTCCCCAAGAGAGGGTCGGCAGCTTCACCGCCTTGAGAGCCTCCCTCGGGCCTCCTGGCCCTGTGCTTCATGTATGGCGGGGCCTTGCTGAGTAACTTTCATGTTTATACACTTCCTGCGTGTTCACATACCCAGTTTTTGAACCCCAGGAATGCCTCACTGTCTCTGAGAAGTACTGAATTTCATTCTCTCTCCATTGCAGAGGAAATTCAAGTCCTTTTAATAGGGTTGGATACAATTTTCAAGTCAGCTTCACAAGGCCTCTCTCCTGACATCCCACCTTGCCTATAGTACAGGGGAGTTTCTGTGTTTTTGTGAGTGGGTGCGTCTGTGCTATTCTGGGTCTTTCCTTCCCGGCTGCCAGCAGAGCAGGTGTTTCTCATGGAACACGAGAGCTGCCAGGATCCACGCTGCCTCCCCCTTTGTGCTCAACACTTGTGTCTGGGCTGCCTGGTGCTGCCAGGACTATAGCTTTATTCCCCTGGCCTTATTTCCCATTGCATGAAAAGACGAAGCAATCTGTTAGACAGATCCATAATTTTCTCTTTGTCTGTATAGAGGAAGAAGAATGTCTGATCTTTGCTTTCTTAATAATTAGAGTAGAATATCTAGTCAAACCCTTGGAACTGTTGTCGCAAAGACTGCATAATATTTGACTGAGGTTGTCTGCAGTGTTCCACTTCATCAGACACTTAGGAACCTCTGTATGTCAGGCATCGTGCTGGGTGCTGGGGATAAAGGGATGAATGAGACAGATTCCGTACCCAGAGGCTGACACAAACAAGAAAACAAGCAAGTTCAGTAGGGCAGGAAGTGCTTTGAGGGAATCTGTACCCAGGGGGCCCGTGAGATATAGGGAGAGCTTCAGGTGGGCGCCTGGGAGCAGATGCCGTGAACTGGGTCTATGGGACTTCTGCTGAAACTCCCAGCACGATGTATTTCCTTCGGGTTACAAATGAGTGTTGTTTGTTCAAGTTGTTTTATATAACACATAAGGTTGAGAGCATTTTATTTATTTTCATCTTGATTAAGGTTTTAAGGATTATTGCTAAGAGAGTGGCTACCATTACCAAAGTGCTCATTTTGTCAAAGGTAGTGGAAAGAAAGTCACAACAGAAAAATCTATCAAGGCATCTTAGGAGTCAAATGATAATAAATCACATTTGTATATTATTTTAAGAGTTTGCGACGCATTTTTGCATGTATTGTCCTGTTTGGTACCAACAATAATCTTACAAAGTAGGTAGGGAGATTGCTGATTAAACACAGCCCAGTTAACACAAGGGTTCATCTCTGTTGCTCCTGCTGCTGCTGCTGCTAAGTCGCTTCAGTCGTATCTGACTCTGTGCAACCCCATAGACGGCAGCACACAGGCTCCTCTGTCCCCGGGATTCTCCAGGCAAGATACTGGAGTGGGTTGCCATTTCCTTCTCCAACACATGAAAGTGAAAAGTGAAAGTGAAGTCACTCAGTCGTGTCTGACTCTTCATGGACTGTAGCCTACCAGGCTCTTCCATCCATGGGATTTTCCAGGCAAGAGTACTGGAGTGGGTGCCATTGCCTTCTGCATCTGCTGCTCCTGAAGCTCTACCTAATGACAGAAGGGAAATGAAGACAGCACAAGACTACAGGGTCAAAGGGGCTTCCCAGGTGGTAAAGCGGTAAAGAATCTGCCTGCCAAGAGGGGTGGCTGCCCAGGAGATAGGGTTCGATCCCAGGGTGGGAGATGAATTGGGAGGTTGGGATTGGCATATGCATTCTACTGTATTTAAAATAGATAACTAATAAGAACCTACTATATAACACAGGGAACTATATTCAATAATCAGTAAAAATCCACATGGGAAAAGAACCTGAAAAAGAATAGACATATGAATATGTATAACTGGGGCTTCCCTGGTGGCTCAGTGATAAAGAATCCACCTGCCGATGCAGGAGATACAATCCCTGGGTCATGAAGATCCCCTGAAGTAGGATATGGCAACCCATTCCAGTATTCTTATATTCTTGCCTGGGAAATGTCATGAACAGAGAAACCTGGATGGTTATAGTCCATGGGATTGCAAGAGTTGGACGCAACGTAGCAACTAAATCACCACCACCAGCACCATACATATAACAATCACATTGGGCTTCCCTGGTGGCTCAGAGGTTAAAGTGTCTGCCTGCAATGCTGGAGGCCTGGGTTCAATCCCTGGGTCGGGAAGATCCCTGGAGAAGGAAATGGCAACCCACTCCAGTATTCTTGCCTGGAGAACCCCATGGACGGAGGAGCCTGGTGGGCTACAGTCCACGGGGTCGCAAAGAGTCGGACACGACTGAGCGACTTCACTTCACTTCACTTCACTTGCTGTACACTGCAACTAACACAACATTGTGAATCAATTATATTCTAATATAAAATAAGACATTAAAAAAAAAAGAGAGACATCTTCAGCTCTGCAAGATCGCAACCATTTCACTTCCTGCACATCCATCTTTAGGAAGCTGCAAGAGAATAAGATCCACTGAGATGAAGATATAACCCAAGAAAGAGTAGGATACAGAGTCAGGAAAAAATAATCCATCACAGAAGAGAGGAGGAAGGAAGTCTCAGGACAGAAGTTGCCCCAGGGGAGCACCAACCCATGCAGCCCAGGGACAGAGTCACCAGAAGCGTGACATCCAGGGGAAAAGAGTTCCCAATAGACAGACTTAACTTGATGTGTTTGACCACATAGAAAATCTTGTTCTGGGGCTTTTCAATTCAGTTGGAGAATGCAGAAATAAATAGTGATAATGATATGGGAAACTGAGCAAATGAGAAATTAAGTTGTATAAGAAAGGGAATATAATGGTTACGCATAAATCAGCTCAACATAAATAAGACTAACACAGTAGTAATCATAAGGCAAAAAATAAATGTTGGCTTAACAAACATTGATATAGTTGTGTTTGGGTGATTGAGCAAGCAGAAGGGAAGGGTGGGATAGTAGACGAGTACGGTACCTTCATCTTCCAAAATCAGAAGTGCAACCGTAATACATCTGACATGTAGTGGTATAAGCATATTAACTCTTATGAAATTATAAATAGTGAGAAGAGTCAGGTACAAGAATGGAAAGAGTTTGCTCTCAGGAGGAGGAGACTGAAAGATGAGAAAGGTTGGGAAGTCTTCCAGTTACTATTGTGCCTAACAGATTATCCTCAGATTAGATGGCTTTAAACATTAACAACCGTTATCTGCGTTCTCCCTCCTGGTTTCTGTGGGTCAGGGTTTCAGGCAGGGCTCTGCTGGGCAGCTGTGGATAAAGCTTGAGCTGTGCGATCAGAGGCAGGAAATGGAGCTGGAGCTGGGACAGTGAGGGCCTGGAGCAGCTGGGGCAGTGGTGCCTGGCTGGGTATCTCTCTCTGCCTTCCCATCATCTCAGGGCTTCACTGCAGGATTTCTGTAGGTTGGCTGACTTGGGCTTTTCATACCATGGTGATCTCAAGGCACTTAGATGCCGAGTGCAGCAGTTCAGGATTCCAGAAGTGAGTGGTCCTTCGCTCTTGTTTAGAGCTCTTTGTTGCTACCTGGATGACCAAGGACAGCCACTGTCATTGATATTAATGACCACAGTCTAGTTCAATTACAACAGTTAACAAATGAACTGGCTCTCCAACCTCAACATTTTTAGCCTTACCTGATCATTAGTATGACTCTGAATGCAGTTTATCAGATCTCAACTAAGCAAGATCAGGGAAGACACTGATATTTAATAAGATACATCAGGCACCTGAAAATTGAATCTGGTTTTTCAAGGGACAGACCCTGGAATTGGAATTACACTTAAAGCCCTTTAGAGTGACTCTGCCTTAGGCTAGGACTTTTCAGCGCCCACCTAACACACACACATTTGTCAGACTACCACAAAAAACAAAAGTCTTTTAAATAAGGCTCTGCCTAGATTAGTATCGCTACCCTTGTCCATCCTCTAAACAACTACCTGCACCAATGACAAATTTCCCACAAAAGAACATTGAACTCAGGCCTGTGAGTGCCCAAATTCATTCCCATTGCCAGGATGTTACACTGCTCTGCCACTGAGTCACTGCGTCTGAGGATCTGCTGCTATTCCCAGACCGCAGCCAAGGATTAGGACATCACTCCTGGATAGCCAGATACATTGGTCAACTTTGAACCTGGTCTATGAAGCAAGAATGCCACATGCAAAGCTAAACAACATAAGCTGTAAATTGGAGCAAAAGGGAAAAGAGTGAGGGCCCCCAAATTACATTCTTGAGATGTTTAATGAAAGTCAGTGCTGCTTGCTTCATTGAAAATGATATTTACGAATTTCTGAATGGAAAGAAAATGTTTCGGGGAATCTGGATTCAAGCTGTGTGGAGGTGAGTGGGATTTAAGTGACTGCATAGCAGAGAATTAAATAATTCTAAAAGCTGCTTTAAAGAAAACAAAGGCGTAGAAGAAAAAGGCAGGCAAGAGTGGAACACAAGTTGCAAGAACTCCATTGCAAATAAAAGGGCTTAGGATAGCCTTCAGAAGAATCCAGGTCAAAACGATAGAAAGAAGGGAGAAAGAAAAAGGTTCTAGGGACCTGCTAGGCAAGCTGAGTTCGTGATAGGGTAGCTGTCACATGTGAAGAGTTTATAATCAAAGCATTTGGGGTGGGTGTGCCCATACAAATGGATGTGATTCCTCGAGAGATCAGTGAAGATTGCAAGGCACAGCCCAGCCTTGAGACTAGAAAATAGAAATATATTACCCAAATAGAAGGGCCATGACAGGGGCTTTGAGGTGCACCTAGAACTCTGAGTCTATGCAAGGCTGAGTGTCAAGAAGTAATATTCTCACTGTTTGTTTTGAGCTGACTTGTGTACATTCCACCCAAATTCCTATGTTGAGGTCCTGACCTCCAGTAAGTCAGAACATGACTGTATTTAGAGACAGGGCATTAAAGAGGGGATTAGGTTAAAATAAGTCCATTAGGATGGACCCTAATCCAGTCTCACATATGTCCTTAGAAGAAAAAGACTATACAGCCTGGTGAATTTATTTTTCCCAAGCATAGAGAAGACAATTCTCTATGCCACTAATGCCCTAATTAAAAAAATTAAGCATATTGTGGTTAGAGAGCCATAATATAAATGACAAACTCTGAGGACTTAGATGGAATGCAAGAGGAGCTGGCTGACTGGTAGGCAGAGTTCTTTCTTCGTCCCTTCCTTGGTTCCCAAGAAGGAATTTTTTAAGACAAAAAGAAAAAAATTTAAACAACCAACTATAATAAAGTGAAATGGTAAAATAACTTTTTAAATAGGATATTCTGAGGAGCGGAACAGGCAAAGATGAAACAGTGAAACATGTCCTTTTAGATTTATCATCTGAAGAGCTTTGACTATCGCTCTCAATCCCTGGGTCAGAAAGATCCCCTGGAGGAAGGCATGGAAACCCACTCCAGTAGTCTTGCCTGGAGAACCCCATGGACAGAGAAGCCTGGCAGGCTACAGTCCATAGGGTCTCAAAAATAGTCAGACATGACTGAAGTAACTTAGCACGCAGCACGCTAAAGACCTCAGATTTTATTTTGTAAGCATGATGAGGCATCTAAAATGCAAAGAGGTAATCACATCAGTAGTTTAGAAAAAGAACTATAAGAGCCAGAAGCAGGGGGTGGGGCGACAAGATGGGGCCCAGAAGTAGGGAAAGCAGTGAAGAGGTTTTATAGTCCAAAGAGAGATGAATTGGCCCTGCATGAAAATCAGGAAAGCAAATGGATTATTACAGAGACACTCAAAGATAAAAGCAGAAGGAATAAGTGATTTGTTGAAATGAGTAGCATTAGCAACTTAGTAGCAGCAGCAGCAAGGGGAGAGAGTTGTGAAAGGCTTCTGGATTAATTAGATCTAGTTGTCAAGGCTTCTAAATTGGGTAGTGTTTTAGTTTCTCCAACTATTCTAACAAATCATCATAAATCTAGTGTCTTAAACAAGACAGAGTTACTATCTTACAGTTCTGGAGTTCAGAAGCCCGACATGGGCCTCACTGGCCTAAAATCAAGGGCTTCATGGACTTCCCAGGTGGCGCTAGTGGTAAAGAACCTGCCTGCCAATGCGGGAGACGTAGGAGGTATGGGTTCCATCCCTGGGTCTGGAAGATCCCCTGGAGGAGGGCACAGCAACCCACTCCAGTATTCTTGTCTGGAGAATCCCATGGACAGAGGAGCCTGGCAGGCTAGAGTCCATAGGGCACTCACACATAGGGCTGCGTTCCTTTCTGGAACTCTAAGGCAGAGTTTATTTGCTTGCTCTTCCCGGTTTCTAGAGGATGCCTGCATCCCTTGGCTCGTGGCCACCTTTTTCCATGGTCAAAGCTGGCACTGGCACACTGAGTCCTTATCTCTTTGCACATCTGACCCTTCACATCTCTCTTTGACCATAGTCAGGAAAGATTCTCCACTTTTAAAGGACTTATGTGATTAAACGAGGCCCATCTGGATAGTCCAATATAATCTTCCCATCTCAAAGTCTGTAACCTTAATCACATCTGCAGAATTCCTTTTGCCACCTAAAGGAATGTTCCTTTCACAGGAATTCACAGGTTCCCAGGATTGTAGACACATGAGGGAGACATTGTCCTGCCTGTGAAAAGTGCAACTGTTAGCCGCTCAGTCGTGTCTGACTCTTTGGGACCCCCATGGACTCTAGCCCTCCAGGCTTCTCCATCCATGGGATTTTCCAAGCAAGAATACTGGAGAGGGTTGCCATTTCCTTCTCTAGGGGATCTTCCTGACTCAAGGATTGAACCTAGGTCTTCCACATTGCAGGAAGATTCTTTACCATCTGAGTCACCAGGGAAGTCCCATTCTGCCCATAACAGGTATCAAAGAGCAGAGCGTTTCAAACTTTTCAAATGGATCCATAAGTGGATTGTGAAATGAATTTCATAGGGCACTACCAGTACTTTTTTTTTAAAGGAATATAAATTAATGGAGTACAATGTGTGTGCTGGGGCTTCCCTGGTGGCTCAGATGGTAAAGAATCTGCCTGCAGTACAGGAGACCTGGGTTTTATCACCTGGAGAAGGGAATGGCAACTCACTCTAGTATTCTTGCCTGGAGAATTCCATGGACAGAGGAGCCTGGCGGACTATAGTCCACGGGATCACAAGGACACGGACACAAAGGAGCGAGTAACACTCACAGCACAATATATATGCTAAGAGTATTGGTGTTTTGTGAAGCTTCAATTTAGTTTTTTCATTTGTGAATATACTGGATTGTGATATAAAATATATTTCCTACTGAAGGTCACGGGAAAAAGTGTTTAAAAGCCATTGACTTTGATGAGAGGAGAATGAGAGGATTAAGCAAAATAGAACATAATGCTAACAGCTAGCATTTATTGTTCGAAGTCTTAATATTCATTAGCTCATGCCATCTTTCCAACTATCAGTACACTAGATCCTTTCATTTTCTCCATGTTGCGAATGAGGAAATAGTAAGAGATTGAATGTCTTGCATAAAGTCACACAGCTAGAAAATGGTATTACTGAAATTTAAAATCAGACAGGCCAGTTCCTAGCTTCTAACTTTGTATAGTTAACACCATCCTGCTGTGTCTAGGGACACCCAGAGTGTGAAAAGAAAGGTGATCTTACTTCTCCTGTTCATCCTGCTACCCTGGGAACCTTTGCCCATGTATAGTATCTTATTTAAAATAGGAAATGCTAATAATAACAGCAGAGCAGAAAGTAAGCTTCTTACATAACTCAGGTATGGTTCTATAGTGGGAAAAGAAGGGCAAGAGTCTCTCAATCCCAAGGACAGTGACCTTCTCTTTTCAGGCTGAAAGCCTGAACTCAACCTAGGAGCATAAGTGTAATACACATTGTTAAGACTAATATGTATGCAATTAATATTGTTACCTTAGCAACAAAGGAACTTACCAATAGATAATGTTTTTAGACATGCAATACATTAGATGTCATACCTAATACAAGTCTAGCATTGTTTTAATTGCTTTGCAAACCTTAGTTTATTTAATGCTCAATAAAAACTGAGGGACCTCCCTGGTGATCTAGTGGTTAGGGCTCCATGCTTCCATTGCAGGGAGCACAGTTTTGATCCCTGGTCAAGGAATTAGGATCCCCAGATCCCCTCACTGCACGTGGCACAGCCAAAAAAAGAAAGGGGAAAAAACCCCAGCTCTATGAGTGTCTCTTATTATTCTCATTTCATAGACAAGATGCAGTTTTGATCCTCAGGTGGGAAAGATCTGCTGGAGAAGGGCATGGCAACCCACTCCAGTATTCTTACCTGGAGAATCCCAGGGACAGAGGAGCCTGGTGGGCTACAGTCCATGGGGTCACAGAGAGTCAGACACGACTGAAGCAACTGAGGATGCAGGCATGTAATACTTACCCTCAAAGAAGCTCAGAATATTTTTTAACAGGTGGGGCGTTCTCAGGATTCTAGGGTGTGGAGCCCAATCCACCTTCTTCTAAGCAGGCCTTATCCCAGTAATGTGTCTTCTGCCCCAGTGCCAAGTGGGATTCTTTCCTGGGACTTGGACTTTGTTGAAAGTAAAAAATTGCAAAATTTGCTTAGAAATGATGGAATGAGAACTAGAAACAAACAACTGAGAACAGCTGATAAAGAAACTGAGAAAGTTGTGTTGATTCTGACAACAGAAAGCCAGAAAGGGATTGGTGTTAACAGAAGTATGTGAAGGAGTGGAAAAAGAGTAAAAAGGGTAGGAGTGAAGGAACCTCCATGATAATCTGAAACTCTGGCTGTGGAAGCGTTTTGTCATGAGGAAAGCCCTAAGCAAATACTATGTTACTGTCATGTCCTGTTTTTTAACTTGTTTAGTTGCTCAGTTGTGTCTGACTCTTTTGCAACCCCGTGGACTGTAGCTCACCAAGCTCTTTTGTCCATGGGATTTTCTGGGCAAGATTACTGAAGTGGGTTGCCATTTCCTCATCCAGGGACTCTTCCTGACCCAGGAATCGAACCCGCATCTCCTGTACCGGCAGGCAGATTCTTTACCGCTGAGCCACCAGGGAAGCCCCAAAGGAAACATTTATTGAGCAGGAGTTAAGTGCTGCTAGATGCTTGGAATGCAAAGATAAATACGGCCAGTCTATCTAGTTAAAATGTGCTTTGCATGCAAAGGGTGACTTGGTTTTAACTTTCAGTATATTTCAGACTATTAAATAAGTCCCAGACTGCATCTTTATGTTACCCGTAGTAGGCACTCTAAGAATATTTAATGAATTGAAGTATTAGAGATAGATAGGACCTGGTTCAAAACACTTAACTATCTCTGCATTCATTCAACAAAAATTTTTACTGTGGTAAAATACGATAGCATAAAATTTACCAGTTGACCATTGTTGAGTGTTTGGTGGCATTGAAAACAATTCACATGGCAACCATCACTCACATCCATATCTCCGGAAGTTTCTCATCATCTCAAACATAAACCCTGTACCCATTAAACAAAAACTCCCCATCCTCTCATTCAACAAATTTTGGCGTTCCTTCATTCAAAAAGTATTTACTGAGCACCTATAATTTAGCCCAGTTCTCATTGTGGAAGGTCTGGGTAACCGAACGAATAGAACAGATGCGCTCTGCCATCTCACAGATATAGTCTAGGGAAGGAGACTAGCAGGACAGCAACAACAGGGGGAGGGGGGGGCAACATTGCTGACTGCTCCCTACTCAACAGTCAATTTGAATTTGCAGTGCTTCTTTGAGGTAAGTCTGTATCACCACCACCGCGTGTTAGGAAAAGGGAGGTGTGGGCTCCATGTGGGATCAAGCTCAATCTGGACGACAGGGCTTGGTCAGGACATCGGAATTACGTTGAGACCGGAAGCTTGAGTGGAGGTTGGCCAGGCTTAAGATTTTTCCCAGAGCAGGAAAGGACAACAAGGCCAGCGCTGGGATCAGATGGGTTCCGCCAGGCCGAGGAAGCACAGCACAGAGAAACAGAGGGAAGACGGCAGAGGGAGCAGGAGCCACTTCCTGGAAGCCCCGGATGGTTTCCTGTTCTATCTCCATAGCAGGGGGAAGCCGCTCCAGAGCTTGAAGTGAAGTGAAGTCGCTCAGTCGTGTCCGACTCTTTGCGACCTCATGGGCTGTAGCCTCCCAGGCTCCCCTGTCCATGGGATTTTCCAGGCAAGAATACTGGAGTGGGTTGCCATTTCCTTCTCCAGGAGATCTTCCCAATCCACCGCATCTCCGACTCGCTGGACGTGAGTCTGAGTGAACTCCGGGAGTTGGTAATGGACAGGGAGACCTGGCGTGCTGCGATTCATGGGGTTGCAAAGAGTAGGACACGACTGAGCAACTGAACTTAACTGAACTGAACTGAACTCCGACTTGGTAAGCAGATGCTTTACGGTCTGAGCCAGAGCTTTAAGCCGGGCCTTAAAAAGATCTATCACTCTAGTGAAATGCTAATGAATGATTCACTTCCCTCCAGCTCTTTATTATCATGCTGATGGCAAGTAAGTACAGCTAACCTTGAACCACCCATCATAGAAAAGCAATTGGTATTTACTGTAAAATCTCTGTGTACTTGTGTTTGAAAGTTCCTCATCTGGGAAAAATATGAATTTAATGATATAACTTGACTCAAGATCTAATGAAGGAAAAAACTAGAAACTAGTCTCATTTTGCATCCCAACAAACCAAATCATATCACCTTTCAGAGAGATCTCAAGTGTGAGCCTAAAACATAACTGGCCATCATCTCTCAACTCGGGCATTTGTGTCAATTCCTTCAGTTCCTTCTGTTACTGTTCTTCAGTCACTAAGCTGTGTCCAAATCTTTTGAGACCCCATGGACTGCAGCATGCCAGGCTCCTCTATCCTCCAGTGTCTCCTGGAGTCTGCTCAAATTCATGTCCATTGAGTCAGTGATGCTATCTAACCATCTCATCCTCTGCCGCCCTCTTCTCCTTTTGCCTTCAATCTTTCCCAGCATCAGAGTCTTTTCCAATGTGTTCGCTCTTCACATCAGGTGGCCAAAGTACTAGAGCTTCAGCTACAGCGACAGCTCTTCCAAAAATACTCAGGGTTGATTTCTGGACAAACATAAATTAAGCTTCTGTTTACCAAGTGCTTTAATTAGCTTGCCTAGGCAAAATGATTGATAGTAATTTGAGAACGATCTTGCTTCAAACTCATCTATTTAGGACTGCTAGGCTGCTCTACCATTTGTAGAATAAAGGCCAGGTTCAGAATTTCAGTTTCTGGAGGGGAAGACCTGGAGAAGATAAGTACCTCCAAGGTGAAACTCCATTCTGACTGTTGGACTGCGCTGCCCTCAGTCAGTTCAGTTCAGTTCAGTCACTCAGTCGTGTCCGACTCTTTGCGACCCCATGAATTGCAGCACGCCAGGCCTCCCTGTCTATCACCAACTCCCGGAGCTCCCTCAAACTCATGTCCATTGAGTCGGTGATGCCATCCAGCCATCTCATCCTCTGTCGTTCCCTTCTCCTCCTGCCCCCAATCCTTCCCAGCATCAGGGTCTTTTCCAATGAGTCAGCTCTTCGCATGAGGTGGCCAAAGTACTGGAGTTTCAGCTTCAACATCAGTCTGTCTAATGAATACCCAGGACTGATCTCCTTTAGGATGGACTGGTTGGATCTCCTTGCAGTCCAAGGGACTCTCAAGAGTCTTCTCCAACACCACAGTTCCAAATCATCAATTCATCAGCACTCAGCTTTCTTCACAGTCCAACTCTCACATCCATACATGACCACTGGAAAAACCATAGCCTTGACCAGACGGACCTTTGTTGGCAAAGTAATGTCTCTGCTTTTGAATATGCTGTCTAGGCTGGTCATAACTTTCCTTCCAAGGAGTAAGCGTCTTTTAATTTCATGGCTGCAATCACCATCTGCAGTGACTTTGGAGCCCCCCAAAAATAAAGTCTGACACGGTTTCCACTGTTTCCCCATCTATTTCCCATGAAGTGATGGGACCAGATGCCCTGATCTTCGTTTTCTGAATGTTGAGCTTTAAGCCAACTTTTTCACTCTCCTCTTTCACTTTCATCAAGAGGCTTTTTAGTTCCTCTTCACTTTCTGCCAGAAGGGTGGTGTCATCTGCATATCTGAGGTTATTGATATTTCTCCCGGCAATCTTGATTCCAGCTCATGCTTCTTCCAGCCCCGCGTTTCACATGGAGTACTCTGCGTATAGGGCTTCCCTGGTGGCTGAGATGGTAAAGCGTCTGCCTGCAGTGCGGGAGATCTGGGTTTAATCCCTGGGTTGGGAAGATCCTCTGGAGAAGGAAATGGCGGCCCACTCTAGTATTCTTGCCTGGAAAATCCCATGGATGGAGGAACCTGGTAGGCTATAGCCCATGGGGTCGCAAAGAGTCGGAGACAACTGAGCGACTTCACTTTCACTTTCACTCTGCATATAAGTTAAATAAGCAGGGTGACAATATACAGCTTTGACGTACTCCTTTTCCTATTTGCTCACCTCAGTATCAGTCCCAAGTCAGAGTGGATGGTGAGCGAATTTATCACCATTTGACTGGTAGGCAGTGACTTTGTTCTCACATTTTAAAGCAATACACTCTTTTTAGTGCCTTGTCAATTTTAGATTTTTAACTTTTCACAATAATAATAATGCTTCTGCAGAAATAAGGTAAGGAAACCAGCTAGTTATCTTTTTCTTTTAACCAGAGTGGTGCTTGTGAACTGTGTGCACAGATAAACACTCAAGAGTCAAGAATCCCTCTTGTTTCTTTCTTTTTTTTTCCCGCTCTTCCTTTTTCCCAAAATCTATGTTTGAAAACTAATAATGACATATATACCATTGACATTTTATAGCTTAGTATTTCAGCCCATGTGACTTTTGCCTCTTGGGGGTAGACAGGACAGTATCATTTTACAGGTAGAGGCTGAAATTGAGAGAAGGAAACAACTCTGCCTAAAGTAACTGTCTGGTAAGGAATACAGCCATTTGCTGAGTTATACTGATCTCCAAAGCATCATTTATTCCACATATCATGTGTCCTGAATGCTTACTTCTCAGGCTGATCTAAGAACATAAAACAAGCTGGACATACAGCAGAGTCCCCTCGAGAAGGTCGATCAGTGGGAGACAGACACAGAAACAATCAGTTCATTTCAGTCGCTCAGTTGGGTCCGACTCTGTGACCCCATGGACTGCAGCACGCCAGGCCTCCCTGTCCATCACCAACTCCTGGAGCTTGCTCAAACAGATCATCATTAGTCCATGGGGCACGAATAGCACTGAAGATTTAGGAAGCTCGGAGGAGGCATACTTAATAGAGTAAAGGACGAGGAGGGTGGGCTAGGAGCAATCAGGAGCATCTTCTTGGAGGAGGTGCCACCTATACTGAATCTTAGAACAGATAGAATAAGCAGGTCCTAGCCTTATACAATCTCATTATCACCGTGAGGATGAGATAATGATATGATATTCACATGTGTTATATACAATAAGTAATTAAGAAACGAGTGATACAGCTAGGCAGTGGCTCAAGCAGATGACCTGTAGGAAGTACAGCATTGTTACCTCTTGCTAAGAAACAAAAAGTAAGATTCTCACACATACGTCCCTCCCCTCCGTGCGGTCCTTTAACTGGGCCACCTCTTGACGGTTCAGCTCTGCCTGCAGGCCTGCTAGTCTGCTTTCCTCCCACACATCACCTCCCGTTGGATTACAAATTTCCTGTTGTGTTCCTGTACTTTTCAGAACTCTCCTAAATATTCAGTTTAACCCTGTTTCGATGATATAAATAAGTAGAGGGAACTGAAACAAGTTCCCAGGCCTAACGTGTCACTAAGGTTTGCTTTGATTCTATGGCTTAATTCAGGTGTCTCCTAATGTGTCTGTGGCCTTTTTGGGGGTGAGTGGGATGAAAGGAACAGGTTAGAGATTGAGCCACCAGGGCTTCCCTGGTGGCTCAGATGGTAAAGCGTCTGCCTGCAATGCGGGGGACCCCGGTTCGATTCCTGGGTCAGGAACATCCCCTGGAGAAGGACATGGCAACCCACTCCAGTACTCCTGCCTGGAAAATCCCATGGATGGAGGAGCCTGATAGGCTACAGTCCATGGGGTCACAAAGAGTCAGGCAGGAGTGAGTAACTTTCACTTTCACTTTCATACATGAAAGCACTCAATCTCTAACCTGTTTCTTTCATCCCACTCACCCCCAAATGGCCACAGACAGATTAGGAGGCACGTGAATTAAGTCATAGAATCAAAGCAAACCTTAGTGACACGTTAGGCCTGGGAATTTGTTTCAGTTCCCTCTACTTATTTATACCATCGAAACAGGGTTAAACTGAATATTTAGGAGAGTTCTGAAAAGTACAGGAACACAACAGGAAATTTGTAATCCAACGGGAGGTGATGTGTGGGAGGAAAGCAGACTAGCAGGCCTGCAGGCAGAGCTGAACCGTCAAGAGGTGGCCCAGTTAAAGGACCGCACGGAGGGGAGGGACATATGTGTGAGAATCTTATACTTGTCCCCAAAGGCCCCCAGTCTAGGCATTGCTCAACTTCTCCCTCTTAGTAAGACTGTGCCCCTTCCCGCAAAATATTCCATCTCCATTCTAACGGCAGCATTGTTTAGAAAATTAATCCAAAACTTATATTTACCTAGACTGAGCGGTCAAGTCAGAGTCCAAGCAAATATCATTGGGGTTGAAGAAAACCCTCAGAATCTTAAGTAAGTGTTCTTCACCACTCCTTTACCCTTCTCAAGACTAAACAAACCCATTTGACCTTGTCAGAGTGGTCATCATCACTTCTCACCTGTTTTACTGCGAATAACCTCGTACTTGGTCTTCTCGCCCATGTTCACCTCAAGACTCTCTAGCCAGGGCTTACAAACAGATGGACAAAGATGCACCTTTTTTGGCCTGCTTAGTGTCCGCCACCTCCGAAACTTAGGCAGTGTCATAGAAAAATGAAAATTTCCCATGTCCCTTAAAAAAATGGAATAACTTGGCAGTCCTGAGTCCTATTCCCACATGGTTACAGGGGTCATTACTGTTTTTGTTGTTTAGTCGCTCAGTCACGTTCAACACTTTGTGACCCCATGGACCATAGCCCTCCAAGCTCCTCTGTCCGTGGGACCCCCCAGGCAAGAATACTGGAGTGGGTTGGCGTTTCCTCCTCCAGGGGATCTTCCCGACCCAGGAATGAATCTGAACCTCCTGCATCTCCTGCATTGCAGGTGAGTTCTTTACTGCTAAGTGACCAGGCCAAAATGACCCTTTAGTTCTTTCTTTATTTTTACTTTCCAAATCATGTATTTATTACTTTAGAAGAGTATTAATTTAAAAATGAAATAATTTGTAAAACAAAGAATTAATTCTTCCCATATTTCCATTGCAAGGAAAAGTATACTTTCATCAAGGTGCTGGCCCCCAATTTTTTTAAATTATTTAATTTATTTCAAATGGAGGCTAATTACAATATTGTGGTGGTCTTCGCCATACATCGGCCTTCAATCAGCCACGGGTGTACATGTGTCCCCAAGTCCTGAACCCTCCTTCCTCCTCCCTCCCCATCCCATCCCTCTGGGTTGTCCCAGAGCACTGGCTGTATATATATTTTTATTTTTTCAAGCTGTCAATATTTTTATTGATCCCGATACCTGGATTGGGAAGATCCCCTGGAGAAGGACACGGCAACCCACTCCAGTATTCTTGCCTGGAAAATCCCATGGACATTGGAGCCTGGCGGGCTATACAGTCCTAGGGTCACAAAAGAGCTGGACATGCCAGAGCAACTAAACAACAGCAACAGCAATGGCCCTATGAACATTTCAATATTTTAACATTTATGTATAGATAAATTATTTTGCCCAGTTAATTTCATCGTACTCTACTCACTGACTTTCCCATCTCTGGTGATGAAAATTCCATCCCTCCTGTGCTTAGAAGCCTTTCTTTACTTAATTCACCATGATCAGATAAGATCTAGTCAAGTAACTAGAAACCACATTAGATCTCTTAAGCAGAAGAGTTATTTTGATACATATGTATTGAAAGTAACCAGAGACCTTTGAAATTTTGGCCAGATCATATCAATCATCTACCCATAACGCAGATAAAACCTGAATTATTTCCCAAAGAAACATCTGCATCTTTTTATATTCTAAAAATATCTTCAGCATCTGCCTCTCTGTTATTGCTACAACTTCATACTTACGTTCTTCCCATCACTGATTCTGCTATAACCACACGTATTTTTTCTTCCCATTTGATGTTTTACTAACACTTTTTTCTTCTCTAGTTTGTCATTTTGGCACTGGTTATCTATATCATCAAGAATGTTCTTCACCTATACAAATGAAAAAAATTGTTTTTTATAATTTACCTTCCTGATGATATCTAACTTTAAATTTTTTTAAAAAATTTTGATTTACCTTTTAACTGGTGGGAAATTGCTTTACAATTCTGAACAATACGTATTTTATATTTTTATTTACTTATTTATTGACTGTGCTGGGTCTTCGTGCTGCATGCAGGCTTTTCTTTAGTTGAGGCAAGGTGGGCTCCTCTCTAGTTGCGGTGTGCAAGCTCCTCATTGTGGTGGCTTCTCTCTTTGCCCAGCATGGGCTCTAGGCGTGCAGGTTTCAGTAGTTATGGCACATGGGCTTAGCTGCATGTGGAATATTCCCTAAGCGGGGATTAAACACTTGTCGCCTGACTGGCAGGCAGCTTCTTTACCGCTGGACCACCAGGGAAGTCCCCGTGAGGTCCTTTAAGTGAGTCCTTTGTCCCAGTTCTCTGAGATTTTTGTCACTCCCAAAGTGTCCCTGATATAAGACCAAGTGACATTTACATGTCTCATCTTGACTGCAGTTTTCCTTAAACCTTGAATCCTCTTCATTCATTTATTATTTCATGCTCACAACTTGGATCCACATGAGTTTTCAATACTTATATGATCTTTCTAAAATTTGGAAGTGGTCATGCCACTTCTCAGATCAAAATTCTTTGGTGCTCTCACCCCCTCCACCTCTTTATCAGTGGATGAAGCTCCAGCTTCTAGCTGATCTGGGTTCTCTTCAGTCTGCCTCCTTGATCCTTATAACCATTCCCTATCTTTACCCTGGAGAAGAAAATGGCAACCCACTCCAGTATTCTTGCTTGAGAAATCTCATGGGCAGAGGATCCTGGCAGGCTACAGTCCATGGGGTCGCAAAAGAGTCAGACACGACTTAGCATCTAAGCAGCAACAACAACTTTTACTCCTACCCTTGCTCCTGCCCTCTTTCCCCAAACTTTGTACTCCAGCTTTACTGTATTCCAGCTGTAGGAATGATTCTCATCTTTATGCATCTGCAGGGGCTGTTCCTATTGCCTAGAATGGCCTTCCTTCTCTCTCAATCTCCTTGCTTTTGAAGGTACAGTCTTTTCAAGTGTCTTATCCCCCAAGAAGCCCTTTGCTCCATTTTCCAAACTCAATACACACCGCTATTGCAGCGCTTTTGTAATATACTACTCCTGTAATGTAATTATTGGTTTGCCTGTCTCTTTCTCCTGTACTGTAATGTACAGAATGTGTACATATTGCACACTATTTGTACACATAGTATACATACTATACACTATGAAATCCTGCTAGAATCAGAGTGTATCATTTCTGACTTGAAACTCCAATGCTTCAAACTTACTGATGCAGGAAAGGGCTTGGCATGGAAGTCAGGCACCCCTGATTTGATGTCTTAACTTTACCACTCACTGAACTTGTCAAGTGCCTTAATCCCTCTGTTTTTCAGTTTCCATATCTATAAATTGAGACAAATAATTGCCATATTATGAGATTACTATGAGGATTAGAGATATTTTGTATAAAATGCCAAGTACAGTGACTGGTACATAACCAGGCACTCAATAACTGGCAGTTGATATCACAAATAAATGAATCAAGAAAAATACTGCAGACTTAAAAGATGACCCATCTGAAATATGCTTGTGTGAACCAAAGTGAAAACAGTGAAAAGGAAGAAAGGTTATATAAACACAGAGTATAAACATAGCATCTAGGCAATTAGGACAATGTGGAAAATGCTTTTGATTTGATTTTTTTCCCCTTAAACTCCTGACAGCTTTTTAAAAAAATTGAGATATAGCTGACATATGATATTATTTTAGTTTCAGATGCACAACATGATTTGATATTAGTGTAAATGTTTGATATTTGTATTTAAAATGATCATCGCAATAAGTCTAGCTAACATCCATCACCATACGCAGTTAACAAAAAAAAATTTTTTCTTGCGATGAGAATGTTTAGCATCTACTCTTTTAGCAACTTTCCAATATATAATACGGTATTATTAACTATAGTTGCCATGCTATATTTTATATCCCCAGGGCTTATTTATTCTTCTGACAGTTTTTAGTGAAAGACTTACTTATCAGCTGGCAGAAATCTGCAAATAATAGGCAGCTCTGTATATAAAATAATGAATATGATGAAAAAAAAGTGAAAGTGTTAATCACTCAGTTGTGTCTGACTCTGTGACCCCATGGACTGTAGCCTGCCAAGATCCTCTATCCATGGAATTCTTCAGGCAAGAAGCAAGAACAGTGTAGTGTTCCCTTCTCCAGGGAATCTTCTCGACCCAGGGAACAAACCCAGGTCTTCTGCACTGCAGGCAGGTTCTTTACTGTCTGAGCCCCCAGGAAAGCCCATTATTGCTAATTACTGCTTACTTGTCATACAGCTGACTTCTTGAAGGTGTATGTGAGCTTTTGTTTCATTTTTGCACGTGTGAATATTTGTGGGTGGTCAAGTGTTACAGACCTATACCATGGGAACTCTATAGCTCGGTGGTTGGTCAACATGGCTGAATCCCCATGAAACAGCTGTGCTAGTATAACAGCCTGGTTATAGCTTGTATTTATCCCCAAGCTGCAAACTCCTGGAGGCTGAGGACTGTATTATTCATGTATGTTTTCCCTGAACATAGTATAGAACTTGGTATGTAGTAGGTGTTTAATAAATATTTATTAAGTAGATCAAAGGATGAATTGGGAGGTTTACTACCCATGTGTATGTTTATAAATGTATGATATATTTATACATACACATATACGCACACTTTCACTCTGATTCCTGGGGTCAGCTTTCCCTTTAGTCTGGCTTGAGCCATATGCAGACTAGGGTTTGTCCCTGGGTATAAACTTTATTTTTAAAACAGTCTATAAGCAGCTGTGTCCCAAAGAACTTTCTGTGATGATGGATATATTCTATTCTTCATTGTCCAGTATGAGACTAATGGCAACAGAACATTTGCAGTGTGGTTAAGTGATTAAGGGATCGAATTTTCAATTTTAATTTTCATTTAATTAGCTACTTGTGACAATTGTATTGGTTAACACTGGTAAATAATCTCCTATGTGTCATCTCTATGTATTTTTCCAGATCATATTCAACTGATATGTTCTGGGTTACACTTTTTTGATGGGGCTTGTATGTGGAGTTGTAAGACTTTCTTAATAGTTTAATACCACTTTCTAAATAAAGTAAAAATATTTGCTGACCATCTAGTGCTTGGCAATATTGCTGGCATTATGGAGAATACAAAGTCCCTACCTTTGTGTTGCTTCTATCTATGCTGCTGCTGCTGCTGCTGCTGCTGCTGCTAAGTCGCTTCAGTCGTGTCCGACTCTGTGCGATGCCATAGACGGCAGCCCACCAGGCTTCCCCGTCCGTGGGATTCTCCAGGCAAGAACACTGGAGTGGGTTGCCATTTCCTTCTCCAGCTTCTATCTATGAGGAAATGGAAATGGAAAGATCGAGCATTAAAACAGAAAAATGGACTACACAGCCTTGGGTATGGCTCTGCTAAACATGAGTTTAAAATCGGTTAACACAATCCTGCTTCACTACATGGAAGCAATCACACAGTATACTGTCAATGTAGAGGGTAGAGAACCTGGACATGTAAAATCTACAGGCCATAAAAAAATCTGTTTAATAGTTCTAAGAGTTTGGGATCTCTGATGGTGTTCACTAATATATGGTTTCCACAAAAAAAAATTAACTGCCAAGTGGAAAGCCAAGCTTGCGAAGAAATTTAGTTGTTATTTATTAAACAAGTGCTAGTGTTATGCCAAGAAGACTCTGCTGAATAAAAATTATTATTACAGCCTCTACTTGATTTTCTAAATAACTCTCTCTTAATTTTTATTTATTTATTTTTGGTTGTGCTGGGTCTTCGTTGCTGCATGTGGGCTTTCTCTAGTTGCGGTGATCAGAGGTTACTCTCTAGTTGCAGGGCCCAGGTTTCTCATTGTGGTGGCTTCTCTTGTTGCAGAGCATGGGTTTTAGGACACCCAGGCTTCAGTAGTTGCGGCATGTGGGCTCAGTAGTTGTGGTTCCTGGGTTCTAGAGCACAGGCCCAATAGTTGTGGCACACAGGCTTAGTTGCTCCTGGGCACATGGTATCTTCCTGGATCAGGGATCAAACCCATGTCTCCTGCAGGCAGATTCTTTACCACTGAGACACCAGGGAAGCCCAATAACACTCTTTTAAATCAAGAATCCTTCAGTTTGAGTCAGGGTTGCAATGCAGTTCACACATTTTTAAGGGATATTTTTTATTTCCGAGTTCCTTTCTTGTTCCCCAGTGCAATGCCATGCTGTCTGTGAATGTGGAGGGAAGACACTGCACAGGTGCTGGAAAAGTCAAGTTCCTCTCCCTACCCTCAAGGAACTTAAGTGAAGAAGTGAAGTGAAGTTGCTCAGTTGTGTCTGACTCTTTGCAACCCCATGGACTGTAGCCTATCAGGCTCTTCCATCCATGGGATTTTCCAGGCAAGAGTGCTGGAGTGGATTGCCATTTCCTTTTCCAAGGGATCTTCCCAACCCAGGAATCGAACCCAGGTCTCCCGAATTGCAGGCAGATGCTTTACCGTCTGAGCCACCAGGGTATAACAAGGAACTCAGACTAACTTCAAATCAGATGATCATATCACAGGTAGAAGGTGGGAACTTATGAGGTCATAATTACTTTAGACTTTCGTCGTATTCTTGACCGTGGTTCAGGATGGTGCAAATATTTTCTTCCTCTTTTTAAATCAGGTACTGTGATACTGGCCAGTCACTGGTAAGGTATAATGGTGTACTCTTTCAATAAACTCCTCATTGTCCAACCTGCCTGTATTAGATAAATTTTGCTAAATATTAATCACTGTTCACCTGGTAAATAGTCACCTGGTAAATAGTTCACCTGGTAAATCAGAAAAAGCCTGATATCTGATTATGAACTACATGAGTCCAGTTTTCCTATAGGTTTCTAATGGGCACATCTTATTCTACAAACGTTATATAATGTGTGTGAAGACAGATTCATAACATTAAAGACAAGATAGCACCTACAGAAACCACTTATTTATTTGTTGTCACAGAAATAAAGTTTATTGGAAAACCCATCAAGAAATTTCTTTTTTCTCTATGAAAATACTCAGTATAAGAAATGGGATCTTGGAAGCAACATGACCAAGAAAATACAGTCTGAGGTCTGAAAGATATCAATACCTTTGATAATAGATGACAGTCACCTGCCCAAATGAACCAAATGGCGCTCAGCCAAATAGCCATAACAAATTTCTTGATTTTCTTTCCATTAAGATGAAAGGTAGGTTGCCCATATCTAGGTGATCTGATCTGCCTCATTGTCTAATAAATATACTGAGGCAAGTGAATGCTGAAGAGATAGCTTCCATATTATCACCAGACACTGAGGGAAACAGCCATCTGTCAGCAGCAGCTTGGGATGGAGGACTCATCCCAGGGCTGAGTGAAGGATATGAGGTTGAGGGTCTCCAGGCCTAGGGTGGGCTGGGAGGAGTGGAGCAGGAAGCAGGTGGGCACACAGGGCCAAGGAATGTGGCATGGTGGGGAGCAGCTGTCACAGCAGGTTGGCTCCGGTAACCAAACTGCATGCGGGCAGGTGCTGGGCAGGCTGAGTCCACATAGGCAGCGTTTATCAGAGGAGCAGATGGTGGTGACGGTGCCAGTGGGGGACACTGCAGCAGCAATGGGAGGCACAGAAAGCCATGGCGGTGGGAATCTGGTTTGCTTTTGGAGAAACCCTTTACTTTAACCTCTTAGCCTATTGAGGTATCCAGGTTTAAAGTATTGGGTTGGCCAAAAAGCTCGTTTGAGTTTTTCCATATAAATGGGAATATTTTGTATCATTTAAAATTTAAAGGCTGTGATACACTAGTTTAAATTTCATGTCTGCTAATTAATTATGAAATGCTTCAAGACTCTAATGCAAAGTTTTGAATGTAACAAGTAAAACTTGAATATGAATAATCAATATTCCAAAGTTTAATAGTGCTCCTCCATGGACAGTGTGGAGTCAGCAAACAGGAGACTCACAGAAGTTTCTCTCTAGAGGGACTCTACGAATCTTCCAGTCTGGTCTGCTTCATTTACAGATGAGGAAACAAACATCCAGAGAGATGGTGCAATTTGCCAAAGGTCCCCCAGCTGGTTACAGTGACAGTACCATGCCCAGAAGCGAAGCCTGCACCCTCCTATCCAGACTTCATTTCACTATGAACAATTCATTGACAGTTTACACAATATGTATAATTTCCTAAATAAGATTTAGCAATTCAACTCCAGATTTTCTTAAGCTCATTAAATTGCTCAAAGTAGCTAATGAAGACTAACCTATACTGAGCTCTTCCTGTGCTTCCAGTCCTGTCCTCAGAGTTTAGACTATCTCAATGCATTTTCCCAACAACCTCATAAGGCAGGTATCATTTTAGATGTAAATATCCTCAGGCACAGAGAGATACATAGCTTGTGCAAGATCAGTTCAGTTCAGTTCAGTCGCTCAGTCGTGTCCGACTCTTTGCGACCCCATGAATCGCAGCACGCCAGGCCTCCCTGTCCATCACCATCTCCCGGAGTTCACTCAGACTCACATCCATCAAGTCCATGATGCCATCCAGCCGTCTCATCCTCGGTCGTCCCCTTCTCCTCCTGCCCCCAATCCCTCCCAGCATCAGAGTTTTTTCAGCCAACATGCTATCTAACTGGGACCGCAGCCCATGTCTGTCTGATATTTATGTTTGTATTTTTAACCAGAATTTGAAACATCCTCCCTTCCTACTGTGCATTTCTGTTAGTCTATATGAAAGTGTACTAATTCTTAGTAATTTGTAGGTACTTGTAACTTCTCACATTTTTGTAAGAAGATTGAAAAATGTATCGCAGTGTGTTTCTTGCTTCTTTTATTAAATTGGCATTGATTTTCTATACCAAAAAAAAAAAAAAGACGTACATGAAATAGCATCTTGAGTCCACTGAATCTAGCATTCCTGCCAGTTCTTATCTCTTCACTAGTAACAACCCTTCAGTATCTTCCTTCTCACTGGAGGCAGAAGCCAAAGTCCTTACAAAACCACTGACAAGGCTGCTGGCAATCTGCACCTCCCCTCAACTCCCTGCCTATCTTCCCCCTCAGGGCTACTTACTGTTCCCTCCACCTCTTTGAGATATTTACTCAAATGTTACCTTACTTCTTAGGCTCCCCAGACTACCCCATTTATAACTGAAAAACTCCCCCAACCCCAGCATACTTTGCCCCTGTCCTGTTTTACATTTCCCTGCCATACTTGTTACTTTCTCTATTTTAACTTATTGGCTAATCATCCCTAAGAGAATGAAGGCATAATTACATAGTTCACTGCTGTATTCCTAGTGCTTGTCTTAAGAGAAGGTGCTAAAAAATATTTGCTGAGTGAACTTAATGACAAACTATATTCAGGTATGTGCCTTTGTTTCAACTTCAAAATGTAAGCTACATATTCTGAGCACCCTAACTCTGTAATGCCCTGTCATAGATCTACTACCTATGGGCAATTCACTAATCATTTTGTTTTTTTACTGTTGAAATTAATTTTCCCCCTCTTCCACTCTGTATTCTTAGTGGTCTCCAGGATTTCAAAAAGGGGGAATATCAAATTTTTGATAGATCCCTCAGCAATTTAGAGAAAGTGATCTGTACTTTAACTGGTCTCTGTAGAACAGAACTATCATGACAGCATTAAAAATATAAGAAGAAAAACTATTAGGAAAGTGAAGTCACTATTTGTATTTTCAAGTGGTAAAATAAAATATTGCTTGTAAAAAGGACAAACAGCAAGATGATGGCTCTTTGAGCATTTGTTGTTGTTGTCTAGTTGATAACCCGTGTCTGATTCTTTGCGACCCCGTCTACTGTAGCTCCCAAGCCCCTCTGTCTATGGGATTTCCCAGGCAAGAACACTGGAGTGGGTTGCCATTTCTTTCTCCAGGGGATCTTCCCAACCCAGGGACTGAACCCCTGTCTGCTGCATTGGCTGGCTGGTTCTTTTTGAGCATTTATAAAAGGTTTTTCTGTTGAACGTTGTCTCGGAAAGCCCAGGGTAATGAAAGAAGCCTGGGGTGGGAGGAGGACCTGGGTTCTTGGGCCATGTAATGAGCAGACTGAGGATGATCTTTGTGATACAAAGCTCTTGACAAAGCCATAACAAAGCCATGACATTTTCTCATGCCCATCTAAAGTTATTCAGTTCAGTTTAGTCATTCAGTCGTGTCCGACTCTTTGTGACCCCATGGACTGCACACGCCAGGCCTCCCTGTCCATCACCAATTCCCAGAGTTTACCCAAACTCAAGTCGATTGAGTCAGTGATGCCATCCAACCATCTCATCCTCTATCATCCCCTTCTCCTCCTGCCCTCAATCCTTCCCAGCATCAGGGTCTTTTCAAATGAGTCAGCTCTTCACATCAGGTGGCCAATTATTGGAGTTTCAGCTTCAACATTACTCCTTCCAATGAACATTCAGGACTGATCTCCTTTAGGATGGACTGGTTGGATCTCCTTGCAGTCCAAGGGACTCTCAAGAGTCTTCTCCAACATCACAGTTCAAAAGCATCAATTCTTCTGTGGTCAGCTTTCTTTATAATCCAACTCTCACATCCATACATGACTACTGGAAAAACCATAGCCTTGACTAGACGGACTTTTGTTGGCAAAGTAATGTCTCTGCTTTTTAATAAGCTGTCTAAGTTGGTCATAACTCTTCTTCCAAGGAGTATCTAAAGTTATATTTCATGTTTATTTTTACAATTGATTTAACATACCAAGAGTAATTGTTATAAATTGATATTTAGGTATATAAACTTTATTTTCACAATTTAGTTTTTCCCTGGTAAACAGAAATTGCTTTCATGTCTCTAACATTTAAATATGAAGTCATATCTAAGGACACATAAACTTAAATGATCACCATAATTACTATATTTAATTCTGATTCATTAGGGGACTAATTACTTATTTTGTGAACATGGAAGACCCCCTGCAATTCTTTCCCCATTTTGAACAAGGGCAAAGAACCTGAAAAGTTCAAATTTCAGTTTGCTACTTGTTTGTAAGCTCTAAGGATATTATAACCAAAGGCTAAAATGAGTTTTTGGCAGGGTTTGGAAGTTCCTATTTTGGGTGCTATCCCTCTGCCTCCATCAGCTTGAACTGAGAATTACTGGTACTATACATAATCCATTAATTTCAACTCAAATCATTTCACAAATGTTAATATTTCATCTTCATCTATGACGGCACTGTAAAATACAAGATTCTTAAAAGCCATTGAAGAGAACTTAAAAAATAAAATTTATTAAACTGTACTATGGGAGAAAGTTAAATGTGTATTTTTCTAAATTTTGAATTAAAATTGGGATAGCCTTGTGCCAGCTAAAGCATGAAGCAATATAGTTGAGCTTAGACTAGACTAGACCACTGGCTAGCCACTGTGCAGATTCTCTGGGGTTTGTGACATTCATGTCTATCACATATCTAAATTCTGGAAAACTGGAAGAACATTAACACACCTCTTAATTTAGTAAAAGGAAAAATTAAACTTCTAAGACACACCAAAATCACATTTCTCTTTGAGAGTGATATTTTTCTTTTCACAAAATCACAGCCTTTTATTTTTTCATTAGCTTTTATTAGAGCTTTGGCATAATTTTGTCAAAAGTATATCCACAGGAATAGAATCAAAGTGTGTGACCTAGCTGGGGTCTTATCCTCATTGTTAGTTAAGGGGACTTCATAACTGCATGACCAGGTCCTAAATTGGACAGAATAAACCTTACAGGAGGTCTGTCTTCTTGGTAGATGTAAACAAAACACAGAAATGCAATTCTGAGACTAACTTCTTTGGCTATTAGTACCATAACAAGGCCTGTAAAGTCCGCTTTGCAGTATGGAGTGTAAGCCACTCTTCAAATATAAGCATGATCTCCCAAACCCTGCATCAGAGGTCATGGGAGAGACAAAAGAAAGGCCCTTCCTGAGTCTAAAATTCAACTCCCAAGTTAGGATTCAGGAAAATTAAACCAATTATTAAGCAGAAGAAAATCTCCTGCGTATAATGACTGTCAGCTTGTACAAATCAAATCAAAATTTTAAGGGTTCTAAGCAAATAGCTGGAGAAACAGATAAGATAAATCTAAAATGGAAGAAGAGGTGGCGGATTCCAGCTGAAACTACCAAGTTGAAGATGAAAGCATTTGGGTAGAAGCAGCCTCCTGGCCGAAAGGCAAAGAACATAAACGAATATTGCCACCAAAGGGCTGGAAAGGCCAATAGAGGCTGCAGCGGGTCGGTTTAACTGAAGGCGGTTTCCACCTCCTCCATTAGCTGGGCCCCAATTGGAAGCGCAGTGCGCGGCGCCGCGCTCCCGGCCCGCCGCTCGGGCGGGGCGGGGTGGGGAGAGCGCGGGCGCTCTGCCGGCGCAGAGGCGGGGCGGCTATATTACGTGCGCGGTGCCGCCCCTGCGAGAGGACGTTGCGTGCTCGCTCGCGCCAGGCGAGTCTCCGCGTCTCCCTCGCGAACTCGGTGAAAGGAATTGGCGCCGTTCGACACCAGGCGGATCCGCTCTGCAGCACGAACCCACCTCCAGCCGCAGCCGCAGCCGCCGCCCGGGCCGAGGAGCAGCCGCAGCCGCCGCCAGTGGCCGAGTGAGCGGAGCCGAGTTTGAGCCAGCGCCTAGCGGTGAATCGGGGCCTCACCATGAGTTCCTCGCCTGTTAATGTGAAAAAGCTGAAGGTGTCGGAGCTGAAGGAGGAGCTCAAGAAGCGGCGCCTGTCCGACAAGGGCCTCAAGGCCGAGCTCATGGAGCGTCTCCAGGCCGCGCTGGACGACGAGGAGGCCGGGGGCCGCCCCGCCATGGAGCCCGGGAACGGCAGCCTAGACCTGGGCGGGGATTCCGCCGGGCGCTCGGGAGCAGGCCTCGAGCAGGAGGCCGCGGCCGGCGGCGACGACGACGAGGAGGAAGAGGAGGAGGAGGAGGAAGGGATCGCCGCCTTGGATGGCGACCAGATGGAGCTCGGGGAGGAGAACGGCGCCGCGGGGGCGGCCGACTCGGGCCCGATGGAGGAGGAAGAGGCCGCCTCGGAGGACGAGAACGGCGACGACCAGGGCTTCCAGGAAGGGGAGGATGAGCTCGGCGAAGAGGAGGAAGGCGCGGGCGACGAGAACGGGCACGGGGAGCAGCAGCCTCAACCGCCGGCGGCGCCGCAGCAACAACCCCAGCAGCAGCGCGGGGCCGCCAAGGAGGCCGCGGGGAAGAGCAGCGGCCCCACGTCGCTGTTCGCGGTGACGGTGGCGCCGCCCGGGGCGAGGCAGGGCCAGCAGCAGGCGGGAGGTAAGAAGAAGGCGGAAGGCGGCGGAGGCGGCGGTCGCCCCGGGGCTCCGGCGGCGGGTGAGTGCTGCGTGGTTGGTTGCGCGCGGCGGGAGGCCCGCGCGGGGTGGGGACCGTGCCCAGGCCTGCCGGAGCCCCGCAGGGGGGGAGGAAGGAAACCCGCCGCGGGAGGGAGCACCCCCGGGGGCTGGGGACTGCTGGAAGGGGGCGGGCGGGGCGCGGGGAATCCCGGGTTAGGCGTGAGGTCGCGGCTCGGTGTGTGACGGTGGTGGCGGCGCCTCCATTATGTGCCTGGAGAGCCGGGGTGGGGAGGGGGGAGGCTGCAGCTGCCGCTGGAGGGGGAGGAGCCGCGGAGGCGCCGTCGCGCTGCGTGCGCGCGGTGCGGGCACATGTCTCGGGGGGAGGGGAGGCCCGGGGCCCCGGCGGCGCGCCGTGGCGGCTCCGGGCCGCGGTATTGTGCAAGGCGCGCCGGGCTCGGGTGACGTCACTTCCGGCGGGCGGGGCGGGGTCGGGCGGGGCCCGCGGCGAGCAGTACAATGCGGCCGCGGGGAGCGCGGGCCCGGCTGGGGGGAGGGGAGGGCGAGCGGGGCGCTTCGGCCCCTCCCCCTTTCCTGAACACTCTCTGGGGTACACGTGGGCTCCGGGCCTGGGCCGCGCTAAATTTTCATGTGCTTTCTGGAATATACGAGTGAACTGGCAAAATTAGCAATGTCCTTAGACTGCGTCACTGAATCCAAACCGATTCCAAGGAGATTGTTTGAATTCGCAATTGAGTCGTTGATTGAAATCACAATGTACAAGTCGAGTTTTAGGGAACCTCCAACAAGAAAGGGATTTTCTGCTTGTTGTGGCGGCGTGCCGTGGTGTCTTATACAGCGGTGTCATGTGTTGTAGGAGACGGCAAAACAGAACAGAAAGGCGGAGATAAAAAGAGAGGTGTTAAAAGACCTCGAGAAGATCATGGCCGTGGCTATTTTGAGTACATTGAAGAGAACAAGTATAGCAGGTAGAGATGCTAACCTAGTTTTGGCACCTGTTCATTATTCTTTGGGGAAGGTTGTATCAGGAGATAATTCTGTCTTTTCAGAGCCAAATCTCCTCAGCCACCTGTTGAAGAAGAAGATGAACACTTCGACGACACAGTGGTTTGTCTTGATACTTGTAAGTGAAGCTGTTTCTTCCCCCTTCCTCCCTCAAGTTATCAAATATGGTTTTTGGTTGCAAAATGTCAGAAAACTTAATGCGTATAAAGGGTTCTTTTAAAATTGGAAAGATGTTGGCTTTTATTCAGATTCTGGTCACTTAATTTAGTCCAGCAGTTATATTGATAGTTTTAGAGGCTCCAGCAATTTGATAATTTTTTGGTATGATATTAAAATTCTCATTTGTAGGAATGTGAAATGAATGCCAATATTTGACTGTCTAGCTAATGGAAACTTGTAAGACTACCTATAATTTCTCCCTGTAGGGTCTACAGTAAAAGTAATATATTTTTGTGTGTGTGTGGAATTATGTTAAGTGAGCTACTTGGGCTAGTTAAGTATTTATTAATGACTTTCCCATTAGCACATCACTATATTCCCTATTCTAAAAGATTGTAATATTACTTTCTCAATAACTGCTCTTTTGTTCTCAATTCCAGTTCAGTAGCTGCTGCTTTAACCTAAGTTGGTTTCTTCCAAAGACCTGGGGCAGCAGCAGTGGGCTATCACTGGGCCACTAGCTTTCTTCAGCAGCGAATGGTATCAATGGCAGCGCTGTAAATACTGCTACTTTACCCAGTTGGGTTGCAATTGAGTATGAGGAAGTATTGCAAACCTCTAAATGGGCCTTGGCAGTCAGATTCCTCATTTTTCTCACATACAAAGTCATTGATTTAGTATTTTGATCAGAAAGTACAATTTTGTGATAAACAGAAAAAAGGGTAGAAATAATTGCCTAGAGGTAAGGTGTCATCCTGTAGATCTAAGGAGTTGAATCTTAGATTCTCCTGTTTTGGAATACATATTTAGATGTGTATGGTAGTGTAAATGTAAGTTTCTTTATTACATACTGTTTACATATAGTCAATGTAGTGGAGTCTTTTATTTTGAACTGTATGTGGAAGAGTAGTTGAATGTTTTATGTTTAGTTGCTTATAATTGGCGAGCTATGAAGCAATGGTTTAGGAAGATAATGCTGTTATAAAAGGCTTTTTAGCTCATCAAGGGATACCAGTTTAAGTGCATTATTGGGTTCAAGTATAATTTGTTGAACATTGTATCAGAAATGTAAAGAGCAAAGCTTATGTAAGGAATTCCAGACTGTAGGTTTAATTTCATCTCTCCAGTAAAACTTAGGAAACTAGCTTTCTTAATTTAGTGTTGCTTCCACTGAGAACTCAGAAGGTGCATGCTAATGAGCCAGTGACCCAAAGGTAGCTAGGTTAAAGTCGTTTTGGATTTGGATTACTCCAAAGTGTGTAATCCCCCATTCTTATTAACAGGCATATCTGGGGAAAGGGGACCTAAAATGCTGTAGTAGTAACAGCATTGATGACCAGGTTTGTATTGTATAGACTGAGATTGCCTTCTTAACAAGTTTTAGCGAAGAGTTTAAGATCTAGAACCCCTGTAAAGTGAGGATCAACAGCTCATACTCTTTACTTTAAAATACTTGGTCATGGCCTCCCTTCAGTTTTATTGTGGCACTGGTAAATTCTACCTGGTCTGGCATGCTTCACTTTGATTTCCTGCTATCCTCTACTGCTTGCCTCTAAATCAAGGTAAAGAGCAGAGCAGGTATGTATGAATGTCACATTGTCTTGATTATTTTATATACTTAAAGTACACATATGCTAAACCTTAATATTTGTTAGTTGCATAGGTAGTGTACGCTTCAGTTCATGATTTGGCAAGAATGACTTGGTGGGAGTGGGGTTTAAACTGAAAATTAGAACAGCATCTGTAAAAATGTAGTATGCAGCATTCAGAAATATGTGAAAATTTAATAACAGCTTTGTCTACATGACAGATGTTTATAGTGGATATCAAAAGAAATAATATGGCATTTGATATAATTGCAGATAATTGTGATCTACATTTTAAAATATCAAGAGATCGCCTCAGTGCTTCTTCCCTTACCATGGAGAGTTTTGCTTTTCTTTGGGCTGGAGGAAGGGCATCTTATGGTGTGTCAAAAGGCAAAGTCTGTTTTGAGATGAAGGTAAAAGTAGTTTCGTGATGTTCTTTTTTTCTTAAGCTTCATGAGGTTTTTGCCTGTTATTAGATATCAGTGGAACTTCTATTTTTTTCAAGTTTCTGTGGGTTACAAGAGGGACTAACCCTGTGTTTTATAGTAGTTGAAGATGTTTGTTATATTAGAAGCTGCCATGTAGATAGAGCCAGCATAATTTTTATTTAGGGTGTTCATTTTTTATCAGGCACTTGAAAGGCCCACCAAAGGTTTGAAAAAATTTGGTTAGGCTCCAGTTTTTGTTCTGAGGAAAACATGTTAAAGAATAAAGTTTAGTTGGTTTTGAAGTATTGAGAATATATAATTTCAACATTTTCTTTTAAATGTGACTCAACCAAGTAAATTTTCAGCTTCAAGTTATAAGCCCTTAATTTTTGAATTTCTTAAAAATGTTGGGGGGAGCGTAAAGTTGGTGTGTGTCTGTACTTAGTAGCTGAAGAAGAATTAGCCCATTGCCCAAATGAAATAAACTAGGGTTGATTAAGTGGTTTATTTTCCTTGGTTCACAGTTTGTTTATCTTTGACTTTCAGGTTACAGAGAAGATCCCAGTGAGGCATTTATATACGAAAGATATTGATATACATGAAGTTCGGATTGGGTGGTCACTAACCACAAGTGGAATGTTGCTTGGTAAAGTTTGCATTTGAGTATCTTGGTACTCATGAGTGTTTAGTGTTTGATTTCAGTAGTTAGCAGGCATTCTAAACTTTTTGCCTGTTTTTTAGAGATGAATAATAGTAACATGAGCATAGGCTAAATTTTGGCTTTTCTTTCTTTATAGTTAATTGGTTTGTGGCTGATGGTTCAAATAGAATGTTATGTCATGCAATTTGTCAACTAGTTAAATAACCACCTAGCTTTTTTTTATATCTAGTATAAAGTCAGTATAGTATATTCTTAAACCCTACATCTTGAAAAAATAATGGGTCGGTTTATTTTGGAGAGTTGATTTAATGAAAGTTAATTATTTTCTTAGGTGAAGAAGAATTTTCTTATGGGTATTCTCTAAAAGGAATAAAAACATGCAACTGTGAGACTGAAGATTATGGAGAGAAGTTTGATGAAAATGATGTGATTACATGTTTTGCTGTAAGTCACAGCTAAATTTGTATGTAAATGGCAAGTTATTAGACAAGATTATTTTAAAGTTATATCAATATCAACTTTCAGTTACTGATTCATTTTGACTGAAAACTTAATATGAAGTTGATCCCAAAATCTAGTCTTTTTGGATAGTATTAATTTCTGTTTGTGGACATAGGTGTTTTAATTGTTCACACCAAGCTATTTAAACATACAACCTAAATATCCACAAGATAAGCTTTACTCCTAGGTTTTTTTTTTTTTTTTTTAAGAAGTGTTACAAGAAGCATATTAAAACCCATTAATTTTTCTCTCCAATTAACAGAACTTTGAAAGTGATGAAGTAGAACTCTCTTATGCAAAGAATGGACAAGATCTTGGCATTGCCTTCAAAATCAGTAAGGAAGTTCTTGCTGGACGACCACTCTTCCCACATGTTCTGTGCCACAACTGTGCAGTTGAATTTAATTTTGGTCAGAAGGAAAAGCCATATTTTCCAATACCTGAAGACTATACTTTTATCCAGAATGTCCCCTTGGAGGATCGAGTTAGAGGACCAAAGGGGCCTGAAGAGAAGAAAGATTGTGAAGTAAGTCACTAGAAAAAAATTTTTTTGAAGCTTGGCTAAAGTTCTGTTTAATTTACTGCTGTACTTGTTCCCATTAAAAGGCTGTGGAAGTTCAAATGTGTAAACTGGGCTTTTGTGTATTTAAAAAAAATATTTAAACAGTTTTTTCCATTGTAGGTGGTTATGATGATTGGCTTGCCAGGAGCTGGAAAAACTACCTGGGTTACTAAACATGCAGCAGAAAATCCTGGTAAATACAACATTCTTGGAACAAACACCATAATGGATAAAATGATGGTAAGTAAAATGGGCTTGATTTCAGCATTTTTAAAAGACTAGAAGGTATTCTAGGTAATACTTTCGTTTTTATCCATTTTGTTTAGTATTTTAGAGAGATGAGTTTGGACAGTTAAATGTTTATGTAAGTAGGTGCTTCACCTCTAAGGTAAACTGCTTTCTTTCCAGTGACTAGACTCCATTTTCTGTAGAAGTTTTTTTAACTCAATTATCCAGTAGATAAAGATGAGTTGATTGGCATTGGGTGGTGTTACAGGATAAAATGTCCTTACTTGTAGCATTGAGGAAGGGCAATGTTTAAATTTATTTTCAATTTTAAAAAAAGGTGGCAGGTTTTAAGAAGCAAATGGCAGATACTGGAAAACTGAACACGCTGTTGCAGAGAGCTCCACAGTGTCTTGGAAAGTTTATTGAGATTGCTGCCCGTAAGAAGCGAAATTTCATTTTGGATCAGGTAAGCTGTAACTTTGAAGTTGAAAAAACTGATAATTGTAGAATTAATGTTTGAGGTTATAAACTTTTTTTTTTCTCTTTTTCTGAAAGACAAATGTGTCTGCTGCTGCCCAGAGGAGAAAAATGTGCCTCTTTGCAGGCTTCCAACGAAAAGCTGTTGTAGTTTGCCCGAAAGATGAAGACTATAAGCAAAGAACACAGAAGAAAGCAGAAGTAGAGGGAAAAGATCTACCAGAACATGCAGTTCTCAAAATGAAAGGCATGAAGTTCTATTACATTAAATATCCTATGATTTGTATCTGTTAACTTAATGTCAGTAATAACTTTCAAGAGTTAAATTAACTGTAAATGAACATATATATTTAACTTGTGTTTGTAAGAAAATGTAATTACAATATGACTAGGTGTTGTGTGTTTTGTAAGAATTAACAGCTGATTGAGAGTATTGGGCTTTAGGGTTGTGAATGTGTATGTAGTGGGTTTGTAGGTTAATATGATTTTGTGTTTTGCAGGAAACTTTACTCTGCCAGAAGTAGCTGAGTGCTTTGATGAAATAACCTATGTTGAACTTCAGAAGGAAGAAGCCCAGAAACTTTTGGAGCAATATAAAGAAGAAAGCAAAAAGGCTCTTCCACCGGAAAAGAAACAGAACACAGGCTCAAAGAAGAGCAATAAAAATAAGAGCGGCAAGAACCAGTTTAACAGAGGCGGTGGCCATAGAGGACGCGGTGGATTCAATATGCGTGGTGGAAATTTCAGAGGAGGAGGCAAGTTATGTTGAGTATTATTTGGTCCAAGGTTGAAACAAATGGTATACTTCTAGTTTGGGTCTATATGTTACTTAGCTGAATTTAACATGGGAAGCTTTTGATCTGCATTATCTGAGCTGTCTTAGTAAGCATGTCTAGGTTATGTTTGAATGGTTAAACATTTTTCTCCTGAAATGAAGGAATGGTCCAAAAGAACCCTAAGTCTCATGTAAAGAAGGCAGAAACACACTACTAAATGAGGTGTTTCTTGTTTTCTAGCTCCTGGGAATCGTGGTGGATATAACAGGAGGGGCAGTATGCCACAGAGAGGAGGTGGCGGTGGTGGCAGCGGTGGCATTGGCTATCCGTACCCTCGTGGCCCTGTCTTTCCCAGCCGCGGCGGCTACTCAAACAGAGGAAACTACAACAGAGGGGGAATGCCTAACAGAGGGAACTACAACCAGGTAACCATTTAAGATCTCTGCAGACGCCGATTCTCTCTATAATTTAGTGTGAAAGGTTAAATATGATGGGCAACCTCAGTTAAGAATACAGTGTATATGCATAATTATGATAAAACGCGTAAAATTCATTAATGTTAATTTTTAGGCGCATTAACTGCTAGTAGGTGCAAGTCAGGTGTGATGTCTCTTAGTGAATAAGTTAATCACCTGAAAGGAAACCCAGCAGAGTGCTCAGAGGTTCATGGTTGACTGCCCATCCATCCGTTTCTGCAGCTGTGTCCCCTCTTTTCCCTCTGCCCCTTAGATAAACCTAGCAACTTGTGTTCTGAGTTCTTGAAAGATTTTTTTCTTTTTTGTAGAACTTCAGAGGACGAGGAAACAATCGTGGCTACAAAAATCAATCTCAGGGCTACAACCAGTGGCAGCAGGGTGTAAGTAATTCCTTATGTGCTTTTATGTATATTTAATTGTATTTTGAATTCATAAGAATCAATCTTGAAAAAAGATCTTGTCCAGGGATCGAAGTGTTTATAAATAAGTATTACAGGGCAAGCTGTGAGCTGTATTGCAGTTGTAGCTGTATACTATCTTTTGAAGGCGAGATAGGTTGGAGTTTGCTGTAACTTCATATTTTTTAATAAAGTAATATTTAATTCATACGGTTTTTTTTTTTTTACTGATAGCTTTAATTGTATAAACTAACCGAAGTCGTAATGTGTTTCCTTTTGTAATGTGTATTGATAATGGGATGTTAATACTAACTAAATCTGGCTTGATAAATCAGAGGAATGACAGGTATAAATTTGTTTCCAGCAATTACTCTGAATTAGATTGTCATTTCCTAAAAGCAATTTGAGTGGCTTATTGATGTTTTTTCTTTAAAAAAAAAATTTTCTCTTACAGCAATTCTGGGGTCAGAAGCCATGGAGTCAGCATTATCACCAAGGATATTATTGAATACCCAAATAAAACGAACTGATACATATTTCTCCAAAACCTTCACAAGAAGTCGACTGTTTTCTTTAGTAGGCTAACTTTTTAAACATTCCACAAGAGGAAGTGCCTGCGGGTTCCTTTTTTAGAAGCTTTGTGGGTTGATTTTTTTTCTTTTCTTTTTTGTACATTTTTAATTGCAGTTTTAAAGTGAATCGTAAGAGAACCTCAGCATTGTGCACGATAAGAGAATGTGTCAGTATTTCAGGGTTCTACATTTTATCTGTAAAATGTGACTTTTTTTTTTATCACAACAAAAGTAAAATGTTGCTTTGTACCTGGTGTCTTTTATTAAGAATTTACTCCCCCCCATTTCTCACAGAGATAACAGTCGGGAGTCATTGTCACAATATAATAGAAATGTTAGCAACCAGATTCATGTAAGGACTTAGTGGTCCTCATGAATTGCATAAGACTCTGTACTGCTCATATTACACTCCATCCTCTCTGTAGTTTGCTGAGTAGTGGAGGGGTAAGCTAAATAGTAGTTATTGACGGTAACTGGGAAGGCTCTTTCTTTTTAAGTAACGATGGAATTGGCATATTTGGGAATGAAGATAAAATTTGGAACGAAGATAGAGAAGATGGAGTGTATGTAGAAGGGCTGTTAAAAAATGTAAAACTTGGTTGCATTATTTGTGGAGGCTCAAACTTGTGAAGGTTTAAGTACCATAATTTTTCCATTTGTTCTGCATTTTGATTCTGAAAAGAAAGCTGGCTTTGCCCATTTCTTATTAAAAAAACTTGTTGTAAATCCAGTTGTCTAATGGGATCTATATGAAGTTAGCTATGTCTGTATGCCCTTCTCCCACAAAATACTGTATAACTAGTGTGCTTGTAGTAGTTAACTCCACCATCTTTGTAAGCTAATGAAATTGTGAGTCACCCATTTATATCTTAATTTTTAATCATGTCAGTTCTTGAATGGGTATCTCCTTAGCCTGCTGATTTCTTTTTCTTTCTAAAGAAAGTGGGTGGAGAAATTAATTTAGACGTTTGTTTGCAATAAAAAGAATTCATTTTACTCTTGTTTTGGGATTCTCGCCATCAAGGTTCAAAATCCCTTTATGAAACTCCCAAGAGGAGAAAATTTAAGTGTGTGCTTTCTGGACAGCTTATTCTTTACTCTGCACTTGGAACATTTAGGTTTTAAAAACTTAAATGTATATTGACAATTGACTTAAAATTATGAAGTTGAACTCTTCCCTTCCCCTCCCCCCTGATGACTTTAAACATTTAATGAGGGGAAAAGGTACTGGCTGGGAGAAGTTAACACTCAGTTTACCATCTTTACAAAATGCTAATGGCTGTCCTCAACTGATAATTATATATACATCTATATAATACATGAAACTCTGGGAACAGATGCTTTTAGAAGCCATCATGCAAGCCAGTCAATACTACACAACACTGCTAACTTAACTGTAGTTATGTGATAACATTAGATCCCCTAATTGTAATTTTATTGGGTTTGCACAGAACACTTAATCTTCTAAAGGACCCTCACTTAAGGTGAGGAATCAGGAGTCAAACTGTAGAACTAAAACTTGACATCAGTTTAGTGTTTCATTGGTATTACAGGTTTCTTCTGGTAAGTATAGGTTTGTTTATTTTTCTGACTGCCTAGATTTTTGTTTTAGCCATTTTAAGTCAGATTTTTAACTTCAGAAATTTTCTTGCTGAAAGATGAGCTGGAGTTGAGTTTCAGATGATGGTGTAGGTTCCGTTGAGAATGTTTTGGTCATTAACACACTTACCGTAGGAATACTTAACAGTATAAGATAGTGTCTCAAGGGCTTTTGTCTTTTTTAGCAATTGCAACTTTTCAGGATGCATCAGTATTACTAGGATTGCATAGACTTGTCCAGGGGGAAAGAGTAGGCTTTGTTGGTAATCAGTGTTTAGGTGTCCTAAATGTTTTAACTACTATTGAAAAACCTTGGATATACTTTCTAGTTCAGAATTGCGTATTTTGCTACTATGATCATTGCCATGGGAAAGTGATGGCCAGGGGACAATTCTGTAGGCTTGTTGTGCCTGTGTAGCACAGAAAATTTGGGGAAGAGAGATAAAAATGTTGACAGAAAATGTTAGGTTTTAAGAAGCAGTTTCAGGGTCAGAATTACTGTTAACTATTACTGTCTTCATTTGTATGAAATGAAACAAATCTAGAGAATATATAAGAAATTAAGAAGAGGGAGTGTACCATATAGCAAGCAAGAGAAAAAGTTGATGCCAAGTTTGGCAGAACAAGATCTATAAACAAAAAACTTGGTTTACTGTTCACCTCTCCCCTTGCCTACATCCCCTCTATGGCAAGCAAAACTGGATGAATTTCTGAACAGATGTCCCAACTACACCTTAGAAAACTTACCTGTGAGACTGTTGTTTAAGAGATGCTTTCACTAGAAACTTTTGCGTATAGTTGATTATACGTATCATCCTGAGGCAAGAATTGGATTAGATTGGTTACTTGTACAAAAACAGCATAAAGATAGAAATGATAAAAGTTAAAACTGAAACTGCAAAAGTTAACTCTGATGGTCGGTTACATCTTGTTGCTCATACCTGGCCTTGGGTGGAAAGCTCCAGCTCTGATTGAAGAGCCTGAGACTGGCTAGCCCTAATACACAAACAGCAAGGCGAGACCTTAGGATGAAGGCTGACTCCAACCAGTTTGACACTGAAGTGACAAGCTACGTTAAATGTAGAAAACAAGCTCGTTTGCCTTAGGATCCTGTCTGAAAATAATAAATATGAAATTAGTTTTAAACTCTAGCAACAGGTATTAAGCTTCTTAAAAACAATTTTCAAGGAAAGATGACTCAGTATTTTTCAACTCTTGGGGAATTTACATTCATGGAAAGATTGTGTGCTGTGTATGCCTCAGGTGTGGGAGTTGACATGATTTCCTATGAACTTAATATATGAACAGGCTTTTTATCCTAGGATTGTTTTTTAACAGGTTCCATTGCACAAACAATGTTTTGATAGTATTTAAGGCAGTGGTCCAAACACCTTTTAGATAGGAAGAATTGATTGTAGATCTGGAAGTGTGTTTCTGATTGTTTTGAAAGCCAAAACCAGGATAAATATATTAAGGAGAAATTAAGGAAGGTATGAACTTGTATCTTGGTAGTCCAAGTTGAAGATTTTGGTATTAGACACACAAAACAGTTTTCATAATTAACATATAACTTAAAATGTCTCTTTTTTAAAAAAGTAGAGCCTGTAGGACAGAAAAGTCATCCACTTTTCAACCCCCCAGAAGACTCATTTTGGAAGGAACTTGATTCTCCTAAAGCCATTTTTCTAAAATTCTTCATATGTTTGAATCTAAACTTGCTCATATTTCTGGGGCTCTCGAGCTCAAAAATGGGTTTAGATTTTAACATATTAGTAATACTTAATGAAAGTAAGGATGTATGATAATGACTTGGCAGTAAGTTGCAATGCTTAGTTTATGTATTGGAACTCTTCTTACACGTGAGTTTTAAGGAACCATTAGTGCTTTAAGTAAGAAGCTTAGTAGCTGCTTCAGATCCCTTAAAGATTGGGATTTATTACTCATGTAAACTTCAGTCTCTTAAAATCATTAGTTGCCTTAAACTGAACTAAAAATGGTTGAGAGTGCAGTATTTTTGTGATAGTGCAGAGCCTTTTCCTTGCATGATCTTGAGATGTGACTTTTTGGCCGTCAGTCCCCAACTCCTATACTCAGACATACATGCAGGTAATAGATGTAGCCAGTTTAGTGCCTAGAATTTTATTTGGGTTCTAATGACCAATTTCTAACTTAGTACTGTTAATCGTACTACATGTACATGATTACAAGACAACATACATTGTTCCCCTAACTACTGTTGAAACATTTAACTAGTCCTTATTAACCTTGATAATAAAAAATAAATCCTTAATTAATTTGGAAATGACCTACTGGACCGCTTGGTTGTAGTGTGTGTCCTCAAGTGTGTTGCAATAGAAAAATTTAAAACCATGACCTTAACATTAATTTAAAATTTATAAGCTTATACATTTGAAAAGGTAATAACCTAATTTTTAAATTCTGCCAATCAGGTGTGCCATTTTATTTGGTGGTCACAGTAGTGACTTTCAACCATGGAAATAGCTGGACCTCAGAAAATAGCTTTAGGTAGGAGGGTAATGGCTAACAAAGATAACACTTAAGAGAGAGTATATACATACATACATATGTATACTTTGACATCCGAGCCAATCAGAGATTCAGGTGATAGGTTACTGTTTAGTTTGCCCAAGGAATTTAGTCCATGAGGAATAGTAAACTGAACATAGGTAGAAATATTACTCAAAAGGTTAACCCAGAATACTCAAAAAGGTAACACCTGTACATGGTGTGATCAGGTTGAGAATGTGCTGTTCGTGTGAGAAGCTGAATAAGTACTGTTTGACATGTAGACAGTTGGTAGTTTCCCTTGTGATTGTGGATCCAATATTATGGGAGTAAATGTTGCAGGTAACTGTTAGGCCAGGACATCTGTAATCTCTGGTTTAGATGAGTTATTGGGACAAGAACTTAATGTAGTCAATTCTAATTACTTAGGAATATTGTAATTTTTTTTTTCTTTATACTAGGAATCAACATAAACTTGGATCTTGACAAGGAACAGGGGTTTTGCTTTTAAATAAAACGGGATTTGTTGGTATGAGAAACAGTTGAAAGTGATAGCATAATAACAGTCCAGGTAGATGGATATGGAAAGGTTCAGTTCCTTAAATATTTCAGTTAAAATCAGTGCTACACCAGTGGCACAGCAGTTACTACTGCGAATGTTCAGTTCACCTTGGGTGTCTGCCCAAGCGGACATTCTGTAGGGACGACAGGCTTGGAAAACCAGCGTCAAGTTTGGAACCTGTGAACACCCAACTGCTTGTTGCGTGTTCTTCCTGCCAGTCCTCTAGTAATCCCATTACATGATCTTACAGGAAGTAAAATTAGTTTTGGCTAGTAAAATATTTCACACTTGCCAAGCACTTGAGAAGCATTGCCACAAATTCGCATCAGCCGAAAAATATTTTAAAAATAAAAGTAATCAAGAACTTTGAGACAGGCACTGTAGACAGCTTGCACAGCATGAAATCTTCAAAAGTATTCAGGCATACATAGAATAAGAACAGTTGAAGCTTACTTGAATGACAGGATAATCATTTACCTTAGCTATTATTAAGGTACCCTTTTAGTTAGGGGAGATGGGAGAGTCATGGTCAAGAAAAACAAGATTCCAACTTACTGGTTTTGTTTTGGTTTTTTTTTTTTTTTTTTTGAAAAATAAAGCAAAAGATAATGTGCTGATTTAAGTTTCATCTCCTTTTCCTTAGTCTGTCCATGTGAATGTGCTGTGTGGAAGAGTAAAAGGGTCCAAGTAAATGTGTTCCAGTGATTCCAATAGGTATTCCAAATTAATTGCTGCTTGTACGTTTAACAATTGTTATATTGGGCTTCCAGGGTCTCACCTTAACTAGAACTCTTAAAAAAAGACAGGGGAAAGGGAGAAATTAGTAACTAGGTGGGTAGATCTATCTAATTAGAAGGAAAAAAAAGTTCTAATAGCTCCTTTGTATACCTGAAATGTGAAGCATATTTAGTAGAATGTTAGTTGGTGGTCCTCTTGCAGAGTGCAAATAGAGCCAAGTCCTTTTAAGATTATCTCATTCTAATGGTTCAGAATCCTTCTGTTTAATGTTCTGTATGTTTCAACACCCTACTTGTAGTTTAAATACTTAACAGTATTCTAATGCAAGGAGATCTAGAATGCTTATGTCCTTGGTTCCCACAATCCTGCAACTATGGTAAATGCACAAATAAGCAGTTTATAAAAACTTGGAAAACCATCTTTTGGATAATGAAGTGATGTACATTTATATCAAAAGTCCATTAAATCAGGAATTGAAATCTAAGATAAGGACTTTGATTATGTTAGTTCAGAAGCATGTATGAAACTTAGAAGAAATTTTCCTCACTACATACTTCAGAATAATGTGTTTTGGTGAAATGAGAGGACTTGGGTGCTACACTGACGGGAAATAAAAAGATCAGGATTTTCTCAGTGAAATAGTTTTATTCTGTCAAAACAGTCTCTTCATGGCTTTTGAAGAGCAGACAGCTTGGAGTAAAAGGTATAATTCACAATCCTTCCTTTTATTAGAGAAAACCATAAACTAGGAAAATGTTTTTAAAGCAGGCTTAGAATTTAGATAGTAAAACATGTTTCATTTCACATGACTTGTCCTCTGGGCCTAAGGAGGAACATTTTAATGAAATTCACCCTGTAAGAAACCAGTTTGTGTTGATTTGAATATCCTAAGGGTGGGCCATAAAATAGGTGTTTCCTAACTTATAGAACTCTGGAAGTTATTCTTAGAAAAAAGGTGGAACAGGTAACTGCCCATGTGAATATTAGTGAACAAGAGAAACCTTTGACTTTATAATATAGTCAGTGGTAGTTTTCTCAAGACAAAAATACAAATACTTGGGAAGCGTATAATCTCTAGAAAATAAAAGGCGAATGCAGTGGTCGAAAAGACTCAAAATGTTTGCAACACTGATGAGTAGCGCCTACATTATAAACTTTGAAATGTAATACTTTGAAAAATACTGTGTCAGTTAATTTCTCCCTGAAGCGTCTCTTTTCAGAGAAAATTTACGTATTGAACTTAATGCACACACACAAAAATACCCTGTGTGAGATACCAGTATTTGGGTGGTAGAAGAGAACACTGACCTGATTTGATGACCAATGGACCATATTTTTAAGATGCTTCCAAAAGATATTTTATTCTAGAGGACCATTAAAAACTACAATTAAAACAATCATTGTACTTTTTCTACTTTCCTCATTAAGGTATTCTGCTTTCCCAAAGTCATGTACCTTACATGACTTAAGGGGTGCCTTAATCCCCATCCACCAGATTTTTACCTAGGAATAGAAGGATTCAAACCCTATTTGATACCTAGCATTTTGCTGAAAAGTGTGCATAAACAGGAATCCTGAATTTATTATATAGACCTCCTCGCATTATAAAAGTGAAGCAAAGGGAAACCAGCGATGGAGTGGAGGTACGTAGACTGGAGAGATGCTTGCAACTAATGGTACTAGGGATAGTCAAATTTGTTGGCAAACTTGCTCAATATAAATCAAGTCCAGAGAATAGTTAATTTTAAAAACCCTGAGGTTCTTTTATTGAAAGGTAAAACAAGGAAAAAGGAGGGGTGGGGGTTGAGGGGGACTGCATAAAGCACATAAAGATAGTAGGTGTGATAGATGAGCCACAAAAAATTTTAAACCTACTAATGACGACAATTCTATTTTAATCAGCTATTTAGCTGGTACCTACTGCTATATCACGTAGTGTGAAAAATCGGATTTAATGGAATAATGAAGCAGTGCAGCTGAAGCCTTCATGTGGGCCTGGAAGGTAGGTTACTCTTTCAGCTTAAGTGTGAAAAGCATGTAAGCTTCTGGATGAGAGGGATTAGTGAAAGTTTAATAATTCAACTGATTGTTAACTGCTTTATGCCAGACACTTTATTGGGAATGTAAAGATAAAAATTGACAGGGTTCTTAGCTATAGTCAGTGACCAATGAAAGTGTCTACCACTGTTGGTGTAACAGATGAAACAAACTAATATGAGAGCCTAAATGAGATGATGGACCTAATTCTAGAAGTCGGTGAGCAACAGGAAATAGGAAATAGGAGAAGGGCACTCTTAAGTGAAACGGAAAAGTGAGCAGAGGTGAGTTCAGTTCATGATGAGCCAGAGGTACACTGGCAGTAGGACTGGCAGCATTTAGCAGCTTGAAGTTGGATGGCAGAGTGGAAGATTGGACTGGAGGAACCAGAAGTGGAAGTGTCAGGATCAACTTGGAGGCCCTACTGAAAGTATCTAACAGCAATGTGTGACACAGGCCTAGAGCGTGTTATGCGGTCCAGTAGTTCATTTTGTATCATCCTAGTAGTACAAGAAGAAAATGTGCTAATACTGTAAATTTATGAAATGACATTTGAAAAGTAATCCAAATAAGTATTTAAACCTCTGTTTTTATCCAGGTCTCCAGTTTGTGCAGTCTGTCTTCTGTGAAAATGAATTAACCTTGTTACTGGTTGAAGGCCTTGGAAATTTTTGCCAGCCGAGAGATTTTTCTCTTAACTTGGGGTAAGATTTAATAATAGTGTGCTAGAGCTGGAAGGGATTTAGTTACTTAATCAATTGGCCTGATTTTATATGTTATTAAAGTATGATCAGTTGTCATCAGTTTCCCACCTATCCCACCCTTTAGAACAAATGGCTGTCACATCATGGAACTGTTCACATAGTTACTCAGGTCAGTTTGAATAATGTAGACTGCACTGAGCTTTGATTTATGCCAGTAACAGGAGGCAGGTGATCTTGCGAAACTTGGTTCCCCAGTCAGTGTCCAAGGTTCTCTCTGTGGTGGTGGCCAGATAATTAAGATCAATAAAGATCAGAACAGTGGTCCCCAACTTTTTTGGCACCAGGGACTGGTTTCGTGGAAGTCAACTGTTCACCTCCTGCTGTGCGGCCCAGTTCCTAATAGGCCATGAACCAGTATTGATCCTGGGGTTGGGGATCCCGGATTTTGTCTACATGCTTGACAGTGTCACTCATGATACGGATGGTATTTGATAAACCATAAACACTTGTGTACCCTAAGCCGTAAGAAGGTGGGCACAGGAGGGAAAATGGTACTTTTCTCATGAAGTGAACTGGAGCAAGCCCTACCTCTCCTAAAAAGAGGCACAAAATAAGAACAACGTAAGTCTTCAAGACATCTTTCTTCCTCTATTTAGTTAACCATGATGATCAATAGGCCCAGGAATAATGCTGTAATTCTATCCACCAGTGTTCATTCCTTAACCAGGAAGGCCTCTAAGCTTGTGTTTTAAGTATTGATATTTACTAAAACCAAAAATGGATGAATGAATGAGTGAATGCTCTGGGCTTAGTTGGGTGCTTTTTTTTTTTAATGGCAGTCAATTTATTATTATAAATGTCTTTACATAATGGAACAACATGTGTGTAATTTTGCAATTCTTCCTTTGCACCACACAAGTTTCAGAAGATATTTTTATGCATGCCATGTGCAAGTTTAAATTCTACTTAAAAATTAAAACCCTGCATACTTCCAAGAAATATTTAGAGCAGCTAAAAAAATCACATTTCCTTTCTGAGAGATAACTCACCTGTTAAAATGGGAGAATACAGTCAAGCAATGGGTACATTTTAAAAGTAACAATTGGAAAGCGATGATCCATTAGTTTCAAGTCTTTAGTCTCTGATAGAGATCAGAAAGTATCCCTTCATTTTTAACAGGGTACAGTAATGCAGTTGTGACTTGTTTTTAAGGCAAGTTTTAACATCCAACTGAGATTTCTTGAGACAGGTGTACTCCTTACTATAAGGAAACACTTTTCTAAGCAAGTTAAACACAAAGATTATTTGAAGTGAGTCCATCATGCTATACGGACAGTAGATACAGAGCCAGAATAAGTTTGTAAAGACTGACACGTGTAAAAAAGACTGCAGCTTACACATACTTTATTTACTTGATTGAAAGCTGTCTTATGGTACATAAAACGTTCTCTGTAGTTCATCTCAGCTTTGTTCACAATGAAGTGAATTGTATCTGGGTTTTCTATGCTCAAGACTGCTCAATTGCCGCTGCTGCCGCCATTGGTCTGTTTTCTTGCAGGATCAAGGTGGGTACTTTCGTATAAAATCTTGTTTTTAATTCCTTCTCTGGCAAGTCTTTCCTGGATTCTTAGCTTTGCATAATTATACCTACAGTGGAACCTAGTAAGGAGAACGTGAATAAATTACCAATACCATACCTATGGGAACTAATTTGAAATTTTTAAAAGCTTACAGATGACTGTCGGTGGTACCACAGGCAGGGATGAAGTGAGCATTAGGATAAAAGGTTGAGGCCTTCCTAAATGAAGTATAAACCCTGACATGGCATTAATGCAGTGTCTGATGTCACATTCATCTGTTCATTTGACAAATGACACAAAACACACGTGTATATATACATATTTAAAAGATTAAAGGCATTCCAGCAATATCATTTTGTAAGATAATCTTCAGTAAGGGTGGGAATCTCCCAGTGGGAGATTGCTGAGTATAGCATGTGCTTTGGAATTAGATTAACCTGTTAAAATCTTCTTGAATACTTAACACTCATACCAGCATCCTAAAGTCACCACGATAAATCCTCCTACTCCAACGTCACATGATCTTCTAATTCTGCCTGTCGAAAGGAATCATATTAATCGGGATTGTGATACTTCATCTAGAACAAAACTGTAAACACATAAGTGTTTTATACATGAAGAAAAACAGATATACTCACTAGTTAACAAAAAATGTCCAAGGCCAGCCACAACAGATCCTAATGAGCCATATAATACCGAATCCCGTGCACAGGGAATGTTTTCAACATCTAAAATTCCTAGGAGTTTAAAGGGCTAGGAAAAATAAAAGATTACATTGAGTAAAAGAATATTTTACTTCAGGGTGGTTTGGCAAAGATTAAAAACAAACCATCCTGCTTTGGTATCTAATATGAATGAATCTAAAATGTAAACCTTGAGAATTTGACCAGAAAGTACTAAGTAGTAGAGTAAATTACACCTGAATAGATGATGGTATCATGCTTATGCCATAATTTGTTACTCAGCTGGTTTGGAGATAGGGGCATTGCATTATTTCATGAGTTTTTTAAGTATCTATGGAATCTCTTGGGGATTTGGCTATCACTGAAGGTAAAAAAGCAGCATAATTATAATTTGAGAAACAGATGGGAAAGTGAAATTGTTCTAACCATGTTACTTATAATATTTATTTTAGTATACTGTTTTAAATTCCTTTAAGGATGACTGCAGATTTTATCTGTGTTAACTAGTAACAGCACTTCACTTTTGTTTATAATAATAAATACTTTGACAAGTCCTTTGTCTGTTTCCTTGCCTGTGATACGAAGTTGCACTTGGTTTTCTTTCTTTGTTGAAGTACATAGTAACCACATCTAGATGTGATGAAAAAAAGTGGAAATCTAAGAGGGTTGGATTTTAGTCTCAGCTCTGCCACTAACTTCTGTAACCTGTAGGGTATTATTTTTTATTTGGCCTGCAGTCTGTAGTGAAGGGGTTCGGCTAGGTGATAATTTAAGTTCTTTCAAGTGCTAAGATGGTTTTTAAACTCTTTATACAGTCTGCACTGGATTTATGGATTTGTTCTCCCTCTTTGAAAAATACTGCCACTTTAAGTGTGACATTTTCAACCTGACTTGGCGCTCTCACTGTGCTTTGGGGTTGGGGCGGGGCAGACATTTTTTAAAGTCACACTAAATGTTTTGCTGCAGCACTCTCCTGTTCATTTGGGGGAAAAAATTTTTTTCAGTAATGTAACTTTTAAAAAGGAAGTCACTTGCCCATTCTCAGGAATGAGATGATACCTAGATGGTAATATACTATAATGGAAAAAGAAGACTGGATTGAAGAAATAGGGAAAGGACAGTGAAGGGCAAATTAGATTCAAGGTTGAAACATAAAAGGTATTCTTGACTGTGTTTGCTTTGGCTAAGGCTTCTGCAGAAAAGACAATGTGACTTGGTTCCTAATAAAGCAAAAGTTATATACTCAGATCACTGTGTTTTTCTTTCTGCCTGTCCCCCGCCGCAACACGTTTGAATGCAGCAGGTGCTTCTTAAAGTTGGCAGACTCCAGTGGAAGGCTCTTGTACAAATCTTCGTATACAAGAGGTTGGGATTTAACTTCTGGGCTTTTCATTTAATTTAGCCAAAAAAAAAAAAAAATTGTTCCTTACCTTCAGGTCAAGAGCCCAGTGGCATTTATGGGCCCAGAGGGGAGGGTGTGAACTGTTCTGCAGGTAGGCCGTTGCCCTGGGTGAGGAGAGGGTGCTAGAAAGACTGAGATTGGTGGTGGTGGTGTTTAATGTCAGGTCTTAGAAGTGAGACCAGCAGCTTCTATCAAGGGAGAACGTTAAGATGGCTTTCCCATTTAAGCAGAGAATGAAAGGAACCATTAAGTGTTAGCCACAGCATGCCAGACACTGCATATCCCTACCAAGACAGCACAAGCTCTTTCAAGGCATCTGGACCTTTTCATTTGGATTCTCCATAATGGAGTCCTAATGTAACCCCAGGATACACTAGAATGTGCCAGCTTTTGGTGGGGGCGGCACTTGGATAGAACGATCAAGTGCATTTCTTTGCCAGGTGTGTAAGTAAGTGGTGGCAGAGTGGGAGCCAGTTTGACCCTGAAAGCCTGTCATTTTCATTGGAGCATTTAACCCTTTCAAGGTTCACATATAAGGAATAACAGAACTAAGGATATAACTGTAGATCTGCCTGTGTGCTTAAGCCCCAGCTGATGCCAGACTTCTCCATGGAATTCTCCAGGCAAGAATACCAGAGTTGGGTGGGGTGCCGTGCTCTCCTCCAGGGAATTTTCTTAGGTCTACTTGCAGGCGGGTTCTTCACTGGTGCCACCCTGACTCAAAACTGGGTAAGGATATACTAACATTTTTTTCCCCTTTCCTAGTAAGAGAATTGTCACAGCCTCCTGATAAATTTGAAAGTTAGACCAGTGATGGCTTAAAAGCAAATATAGAATACTGTAATAAAAGTCTTGAGTTTCTACAATATATGATAGTATCTGAACTGTGAGTCTCAGAAATGGAAAGAATCTAAGCCTGAAGTCCTCTTGAAGTAGTTCTACTTGTAATGTTCAAGGGATTTAGCATTCCTTTTATTCCCTAGTGAAGTCGCTCAGTCATGTCTGACTCTTTGCAACCCCATGGACCATAGCCTACAATGCTCCTCCGTCCATGGGATTTTCCAGGCAAGAGTACTGGAGTGGGTTGCCATTTCCTTCTCCAGAGGATTTTCCCAACCCAGGGATCGAACCTGGGTCTCCCACATTGTTGGCAGATGCTTTACCATCTGAGCCACCAGGGAAGTCCTAAGTAGTCTGCAAACTTAAGGCTCACCTGCTATTAACAAATTAAAGCCTTTAAACATAAAGAGATTATATGTTAGGGTAAACATTTTAAGCTTAAATTTAGAAGGGCGACTTTACCAGCACACCTTGATGGAATTAGGAAAGCTCAAAAAGAAATTTCTAGACCAGAATGCCAGTTTAATGATTTATAGAGAATAAGTCAAATTAAAGCTGCTTCATTTTCCACTGTTAACATGTATCTGCTCCATCTGTGCTCATTTGCCTTTTATTTCCAAGGAGGAGCTGGCCCTACTATTTAAAACTAGTCCTCACTGTGCAGCTGATTACTCTTAAGGACTTTGCTTCTAATGGTTATCCCTTACTTTAATTGCATTATTTGTTTTTCCTCTATTTAATAATCTCCAGTCTAGAAATATACAAATTACCCTCTCAGCACCGTGTTTCCCCAAGCCACCATCCCATTTTTCTGCTCTTTACTGCAAGACAGAGTTACCAATATCTGCTTCTGTCCACTTACAAACCTGCCCTGCTTTTAACGCAGTTCAACAAGACATCACCTACCCTCCACTGAAAGGGCACCACTGAGGTCTTTTCCTAAAGAGCCATTTTCCTAAATCCATCATACTTTACATCTCTGCACATGTAGCACAGATAATCATTTGACTTTGGAACATGTTCTTTGTTTCGCTTGAAATACAATATTAAAATTTTCTTTCATTGAATTTTCTTGTTTTTCAATGGGTTAAACCACCATCATGACCCTAAAATGACAGCAGTTACTTCCTATCAAAGGTAAACAATCATATATACAAGGGATAAAGAGGCCCACTGAAAATCCCAGTGTCTTCACAAAGCCGTCTAGATTTTTGTGTTTGAAGTTAGATGCCTCTTGAAATACTCAAGTGTCAAACAAGGGTACCTTTTGTTCTACTAAAGCGTATTCCAAATGGCATGTGAGACAAAACAAAAGGCACCAAGACAGACTGGCAGACTGATAATAACTGGAAGCAATTTATCCAACGTTTGTTCATAACCATTGATGATCTAGGCCAAATTTATTGTTAAAATTTTATTTTTTGGTTCAGCCACGTCACATGTGGGATCTTAGTTCCCCAATCAGGAACTGCACCCCACCCCCCACGCCCCCCCGCACTAGAAGCTGGAGGGAAGTGTCCCACCTAGGGCAAATTTAGATGGAAAATTCCCCAGAGCAGCAAGAACACTGAAGAAGCAATCAAAATTTTCAAGCTGAGCAGATCCAGATCTACAGATTTGGTGCAGTATGTCAGAGTGGGTCTAACATAAATATTTGTGGCTAACTGATCCAACGTTAATCTGTGGTTTACGATGTATAAAATTTTTTCTTTCTGCGTATTTTTTACGAGCACTTAATCTGCATTGAGGATATAAAAATTGGATTCCTACTCATAAGGAAGACAAGACATAAATTAACTTCCAGTATAATGCTGTAATGGTAACAGCTATGTACAAGGTGTCAGGGAGATGAGGACAGAAGCACCTCAGCTACCTTTGGGGAGTCAGGAAGCCCTTGCCAGAGATAGCCCTGCTGAGCTTTAATACACTTGGAGAGGAAAGCATGACTACAGTCACAGAGACTGAACAGTTAAGAGTTGGGTGAGGAGCTTTATACGCTTCCCAGGTGGCACTGGTGGTAAAGAACCTGCCTGCCAATGCAGGGGACCTGAGACTCGGGTTCCATCCCTGGGAGGGCATGGCAACCCACTCCATTACATCACAGATCGAGAAATTCGATTTACCTTGAAAGCAGTGGGCTGCTACAGCTGAGTTTTAAGCAAATGTAAAATGATCCATTTTACAGGGTAGCCCACAAAGACAACTGTCGATGATGGGCTGAGAAGGCAAAGCAGGACACGAATGCAAGCCAGCGAAGCTGCTGGTTGCATATAATTATGCCAACTCCACGTGGTTGACTGAAAACTAGTTAACGGGAAAAAATCGCAAATCTTTTCATATGATCCTCCTGCTCTGGATATAAATTCACTCGAATATAGCAAAGTGTTCATTTATCAGCATTTGCCCATTCCTCCATGTTAAAGTATACAGCCTTAGCACCTGTCCTCAGGGTACTTTAAAATCACTATTAGCCAATTACAATATGAGGCGCCTCTCAGCAAAATTTTCTTTCCACAGGGACGAGTCTTGGGGCCTGCAGTAAGTTATCGGTATCGGTCCTCTCATCCTCCTAGTTTGGGTCACTTGAATCGTGTCACGATAAAAATGGGCTGTACGACTGCAGAGAAGCTAATGACACGTGCTCCTATCCAGGGTCTCCCAGCGTCAGAAACTGTGTCCTTACCCGCCGCCCGCCCGCACCCTACGCCCGCCCGCGTACCCCGCCGCCCCTCGCCCGTCTTCCCCGAATTACCTTCCCCTTCCCGGGTTCCCCGGGCTCCGGCGCAGCCGCCATGGGGACTGTCAGCGCCGCTGCCCCGCCCCGCCGCCGACGGCCGCCGTGGGCGGACGCCCGCCCCGCCCCGCCCCGCGCCTGCGTCCTCGCTGTCCGCCATTTTAGGGAACGTTTCCCAGTCTCCTAGGCGGCAACACCGGCTTTGCCGGTTACCTCGGGTGCGGCCGCCATTTCCTTTGTTCAGTTGAACGGATCACGTCTTCACCGGGGCTTTCCCCAGGTCGAAGGCCTGGAGAAGAGGCGAAGGAAGGCCAGGGAAGCAACCATGCACCCACGCTCTTGGCACTCGAGGCTGCGCCTTTTCCCGCCCTTGCTCCTCCTCCGTCTCCAACCGCCATTTCTAACCGTCGTCCGCGCGCGTGCTCTCGCTCGCGTGCTTGGACGCCGGGCGCGTGCGGCGGGGGCGGGCGGGGCCGCGCGGAGGAGCCGTGCGCGCCGCCGCCGCTTTGTCCTGCGAACGGGAACCCCCACCCCCCCGAGCCGACGGCCCGGAAGTCGGCCCGTCCTGGCGTGCGGCCCGCGTCCCCTTGATGTCCTTTGTCCTCCCGCCCCGGGACGAGCCCGGGGCGGCCCTGGCAGCTCCACTCAGCCCTGGCCTCCAGCAAAGTGTGGTCTCGCGCCCACATCGCCTCCTCTCTTGCTTTGGTTTAATCAGGGAGTTGCTTTAAAATAGCGCCGCTCCTTTCGCTTGAAGGAGACTGGGGACAAAATGGAGGGAGTACCTCTTCAGTGAGGATGCGTCAAGACGTTTGTGCCCGGCGTGCAGGCGGGGAAAGGCGGGCGGGGTGAAGTGGAAAAAGGCCTGCGACACGCATTTTTGAATGTTAGGTAGTGTTCAACGTGTACCATTCCCTACGACTGCTGCTAAACCTGAAATCTGCATTTTAGCGGCAGCAGTCGTCTGATGCGAAATAGGGCTTGCCCGCTTACTCAGCACTCTAAATAAGCACAATGCAAATCCTTTCCCCGTATTTTTTCCTTTCCACCGTAAGGAAAATGTCGTTATCAAAACCTCATGCCTCTTTTATCTATCTATATATTTCAAAATATATTCCTGGGAAGATGGTGAAGCTTTCGCGTGTATATTATTATTGTGTATAGTCATGCTGCAGTGCACAGAGTAATTGCTGCGGAAGGTTCGCGATGATTGTTTGCTACCATCTGTCATTAGTTGAGCGTTTTCTTACTCTTTAGACTTTAGTGATCGTTTAATATCTTTGTACAATCCCAGTAAAACACTTAGCTTATGACTCGTGTGTATGTGTGTGTTTTAAATAAGTAACTTCGGGGGAGATTAAGCTGGTTTAACATACTGCTCTAATATTAGTTAGGAAATAGAATAAATCTCACCCTGCCCATGATATCCTGCCAGTTTAGGGTTCTTAGCTGAAAATCCTTGCTAGCTATGCTTTGAAATCTTGGTCTGAAAGGTAGTATTTAAAGCAGTAATGGGCCATCAAAAGTGGAGAAGTGGCAAACCACTCCAGTATTCTTGCCTGGAGAACTCCATAGACGGAGGAGCCTGGAGGGCTATATTCCATGGGGTCGCAAAGAGTAGGACACTACTGAGCGACTAACATACAGTCCATAAAGGAGTGAGGAATTCTTTTGAACTAATTCGTAGTTGTGTCCTAAAGGAAGGAGACCTGGAAAAGTACTAGAGCCATCCTATTTTATTTTTTATTGTGACTTCGAAAAATTGCTAGGGTAAAATTAGGGTACATTTCATTTATCTTTGCAGTATTTTCACATCATTTCTTTATATTAAAATTTTAAATTTCACAAATGACATAATACATGTTTTTTAAATTTTCATGTAAAGTGAAAAGTAAAAGTCTTTTTCTCTTTCACCTCTTTTTTCTTCCCTATTTAAGGTAAACACAAGTAACAGTTTAATACATGTTTCCAAAGTGTTTTCTTTTTTCTTGTTAATTAAAACAACCCTGGAATATAGGGTAAAAAGTAAAAGTTTCTCTATATCAGACCTACCCTCATACTTGTGTGTTTGTATATGGTGCACACACACTTATGTAAATGTCTATGCTATGTGCTTTACATAATTTTAGCATTTAATACTATGCATTGAAAAATTTTCATGTAAGGATCTATGGACTCATTCATTTTAAAGGCTGCTCAGCAATCCTTTGATTAGTTTCCTTCTGATTGACCTAGCCTTCTGGTACTGTTGCCAGTTTACATTCCCCATTAACAGTATATGTGAGTGCTTGTTTCCTTACAACATTTATTTATTCATATTTTAAAAATTTTGGCTGGCCTGGATCTACCTCATGGTTTTGGCTCCTCCAGTTGCAAACTGCAGGCTTAGTTACCCTGGGGTGTGTAGGATCCAATTTTCCCAGCCAGGAGTCAAACCCCAGTACCCTGCATTGGAAGGTGGTTTTTTGACCACTGGGGAAGCTACTCCTCACGTTTCTAACACTGCATATTATCATATTTGAAATTTTTTGTCCATCTGATGAGTGAAATATGTTTTATTTTTTAATATTTATTTATTTATTTTTGTCTGTGGTGGGTCTTTGCTGCAAGTGGGCTTTCTCTGGTTTCCTCAAGCAGAGGCTACTCCTTATTGCGGTTCTCCAGCTTCTCATTGCACTGGCTTTTCTTGTTGTGGAACCTAAGCTCAGCAGTGTGGTCGCTCCCCCCACCCTCCCCCAAGCCTTAGTTGCTCCAAGGCATGTGGGGTCTTCCCAGACCAGGAATCACACTGGTATCACAATAGCTTGCATTGCAAGTCAGATTCTTAACCACTGGACCACCAAAGAAGCTGGAAAAATGGTGTCTTAATTGCTTTAAACTTTCCTGATTACTAGTATGGTTGAGTATTCTTTCAAATGTTTATTGGTGATTCTCTTCCCAAAAATCTATTTGTCAATTTTTTATGGATTTTTTCATTTTAACTTTCAATTTATTATTATTATGGAGTCCAATATGCCAGTGTGTTCTTTTATGGCTTTTGATCTTGTGTCTTACTGAGGCCTTGCTTAAGGCCTTCTTGACTCCCATTAAAAAAAAAATTCTCATAATTTTGAAAATCATCATATACTCTCTCATTAATAATTTTGATTATATCTTTTCTTGTTTCTCAACAGACCAACTTTTGGTATTATTGACCAAGGCAAGTTTGTAAATTTCATTTTCTATTTTATACTTTTTTTCCCTACTAGTGAAGTATCTATTTTGAGGTCTTTTGTCTAGCTTTTTGCATTGACTGCTTAAATTCATGTATTCTCCATCTTTCTTGGTTTCTGACAAATGTATTCCAGGCTATAGAATTTGCTCTGAGAATCATTTTATCATATGTTGTCAACAGAGTTTTGACAGGTAATGTTTCTATGACCATTCTTTTCTAAATTTTCTATACTTTCAGTTTTTCTTTCTTTCCAAGTGCATATATTTGGATATGCTTTTGGTATTAAATTTTAGGTGGCCCATGTAGTTCTACTTTGGGAGAACTTTGGGGGAATTTTTCAATTTTTGTATATGTGTGTGTATTACCTAAGAGATCATTTTGTACATGTTCCATAGGCTTTTGAAAAGAATATGCATTCTCTACCTTAGCCTTGTTAAGCTTACTTATTATAATAGTAAAATGTATACACTATAGCATATATAAAATGTTTAAACTATATGATAATAGCATTAAACTTCTTATTTGCCATTCAGCCATCTATTTGTATGGTAAGAGTTATTTCATTGCAGGCAACAGACTGACTGTAGTTAGCTTAAAACAAGAAAGAAATTTACTGGGAAGATGTGGAGAAGCTCACTGAATGGAGAAAAAGTTGGAGTCTGGTCTTAAAGGACAACATCCAGGACGATTCCGGGGGTTGTGATAGCAGGAACTAAAGGAATGACTCTCTAGGATGACAGTGAAAACCTGTTCAGTCTTACTTCTACTACTGTGCTTTGCTTTTCAACCGTGCTGTCTGTAAGACTCTCTCGTTTGTCTGGTCATGGATGCAGATGTCCTGAGTGCGGTGGTGGTTTAGCAGAGTGGGGCCAGAAAAATTCTCCTTTAAGGGTTCCTTCCCTCACACGGTGGCTGCAATCCCCTGGCACACTGCCCAGAGTGCCTGCTTTCATTCTCTCATCTAGGAGAGAGTGTTTGGAGTCAGTAATCCCATGCTGCTGCTGCTGCTGCTGCTGAATCACTTCAGTCATGTCCAACTCTGTGCGACCCCATAGACGGCAACCCACCAGGCTCTGCCACCCCTGGGATTCTCCAGGCAAGAACACTGGAGTGGGTTGCCATTTCCTTCTCCAATGCATGAAAGTGAAACGTGAAAGTGAAGTTGCTCAGTCGTGTCCGACTCTTCGCGACCCTATGGACGGCAGCCCACCAGGCTCCTCCATCCATGGGATTTGCCAGGCAAGAGTACTGGAGTGGGGTACCATTGCCTTCTCTGAATCCCATGCTAGATATATAGTTATCTGTAGGCAGCAGGAGGGGGAGGGCTGAAATGGTTACATCATTTTAGGAATCTGGTTGGGTTGTGCTGGCAAACTCGCTTTTTGAGGTTCTCTCTTAAGCTGTGTGGTGTCATTTTGTAATCAGGAATATTGTGTTTAATAACGAGTTTGATCCCCACTTTCTGTATCATTGGGAAGTTCCTAACTGTCCTGGTCGACTGATGGTACACCCTTCTGTCTTTCCAAAGGAAGTGTCAATTTATTTTTATTTTTACATTGCTTTTTTCATTTCAATGGGTTTTGAAGAAAGGAGTGGTAAAAAGAAAAATGGGCTCAGTCAACCCTATGTAACCAGCAGTCTGAATTTTCCCGCTCTTCTTCCCTATTTCTGTGTGTCTGTGCATGTGTGTACGTGAGCGTGTGCTTCAACGTAATGGTACTATAGCAACTGATAGGAAAACCAGTTGTTTTCCACCACATTTCTCTCTGTTCTGGAGTTCTGTACCCCACAGGCAATGACTTTTATCTTTTTTGGCTCTTTCTTCTGGTAGTTTACTTTTGTATTTCTAAGTAAAAATACTCATTCTATTTCTTAATTTTTCAATTTTAGGCATTATCTATTGATAATAAAAATTTATTTTCTACTCCTTTCCCCTTTCCTCATCCTTTCAATATAGTTGTGTCTCCTTTCCAAAAGCTAAATAAACATTCAGTATGTACATTATTATGGCAATGCAAGTGGTCATAGCTGAATCATGTGGGATACTATGATTTCATTTCTTTTCTTATAAAATTTTTAATTTTTCCTGGAGTTAATAATTGTTGAGTTTGTTTGCTTAATTTTGTTGAAGCTAGCTCTTGTTGATCCTTCCTTCTTTTCTTTTTCATAAGAGATTATCTAACATTTAGCATATAATACTCATTTGGCTGATGGGACATTTGGCTCTTGGGACATTTGTGTATCACATGCTCTTCCCTACAGCCCCCTTTACTGGTTGTTAAGAGTCAGTTATACACATCTCTTGCCAACTCTTTGTTCAGTGACTTCATCCTGGTGACTTGAATTTTGCTATAGTGGAGTATTTATGCCACAGAAGTCAACAAGTGCTACACATCAGAGCTTCTTTCTTCCATTTTTTTCTACCTTCCCCCTTCTCAAACAGGTAGCTTATCAAAATGCCATTGAATGCACCTCTCATTAATTTCTCTCTCAAAATTTTTCTAAACAGTTGTAAAAATCTCCACAATATAGTAAAAAATGTTGTATAATCTGCATGACATTTTATTTTAAAAGACATCTCTCCTGGAGCCTGTCTCCTCTTGGTTCAGTCTGTAACAGTTGCTTGCTAAGGCTGGTTCCCAAATACCATCCTGGGGGTTCTCATCATCTCATGCCTACTTGGAAATCACCTGCCTCCTCAATTTGTAATCTTCCTCTTTCCTGGCTTATTCCCTCATTTCAGAGCAGTATATCCTCCACTGGCTTCCTGGAAAAAGTTTGCATCAGTTCAGTTCAATTCAGTCGCTCAGTTGTGTCCAACTCTTTGCAACCCCATGAATCGCAGCATGCCAGGCCTCCCTGTCCATCACCAACTCCCGGAGTTCATTCAGACTCATCTGCATCAGTCGGTGATGCCATCCAGCCATCTCATCCTCTGTCGTCCCCTTCTCCTCCTGCCCCCAATCCCTCCCAGCATCAGGGTCTTTTCCAATGAGTCAACTTTTCGCACGAGGTGGCCAAAGTACTGGAGTTTCAGCCTCAGCATCAGTCCTTCCAGTGAACACCCAGGAGGTAAATATTTTGAGATCATCATGCCTATGCATATTCTTTTCTCCTGACGGCCTTGATATTTGTTTAAAGTGGCCTTTCTAAAATTATCCCCCCTCCTAGAAATAAAGCAAATGCTGACATAATCATAATGTCATTGTCATGCCTAAGAAAGTTAGATAATTTTACAATTCATCCAGAAGGTACTACATATTCAAAGTTCCCTTCAGTTCAGTCGCTCAGTCATGTCCAACTCTTTGTGACCCCATGGACTGCAGCACACCAGCCCTCCCTGTCCATCACCAACTTCTGGAGTTTACTCAAACTCATGTCCATTGAGTCAGTGATGCCATCTAACCATCTCATCCTCTGTCATCCCCTTCTCCTCCTGCCTTCAATCTTTCCCAGCATCAAGGTCTTTTCAAATGAGTCAGCTCTTCGCATCAGATGGCCAAAATATTGGAGTTTCACCTTCAACATCAGTCCTTCCAGTGAATATTCTGGACTGATTTCTTTTAGGATGGACTGGTTGGATCTCCTTGCAGTCCAAGGGACTCTCAAGAATCTTTTCCAACATCACAGTTCAAAAATACCAATTCTTCTGTGCTCAGCTTTCTTCATAGTCCAACTCTCACATCCATACATGACTACTGGAAAAACCATATCCTTGACTAAACGGAACTTCCCTAATTGCACATTGTTTTTAAACAGGGATCCAACACTACATTTAGTTATTGTAGCTCTGAAGGAGATGAGAATACCAGACTACCTGACCTGCCTCTTGAGAAACCTGTATGGAGATCAGGAAGCAACAGTTAGAACTGGACGTGGAACATCAGACTGGTTCCAAATAGGAAAAGGAGTACATCAAGGCTGTATATTATCACCCTGCTTATTAACTTATATGCAGAGTACATCATGAGAAACGCTGGACTGGAAGAAGCACAAGCTGGAATCAAGATTGCTGGGAGAAATATCAATAACCTCAGATATGCAGATGACACTACCCTTATGGCAGAAAGTGAAGAAGAACTAAAGAGCCTCTTGATGAAAGTGAAAGAGGAGAGTGAAAAAGTTGGCTTAAAGCTCAACATTTCAGAAAACGAAGATCATGGCATCTGGTCCCATCACTTCATGGGAAATAGGTGGGGAAACAGTGGAAACAGTGTCAGACTTTATTTTTTTGGGCTCCAAAGTCACTGCAGATGGTGATTACAGCCATGAAATTAAAAGACGCTTACTCCTTGGAAGGAAAGTTATGACCAACCTAGACAGCATATTAAAAAGCAGAGACATTACTTTGCCAACAAAGGTCCGTCTAGTCAAGGCTATCGGAGAAGGCGATGGCACCCCACTCCAGTACTCTCGCCTGGAAAATCCCATGGACAGAGAAGCCTGGTAGGCTGCAGTCCATGGGGTCGTGAAGAGTCGGACACGACTGAGCGACTTCACTTTCACTTTTCTCTTTCATGCATTGGAGAAGGAAATGGCAACCCACTCCTGTGTTCTTGCCTGGAGAATCCCAGGGACGGGGGAGCCTGGTGGGCTGCCGTCTATGGGGTCACACGGAGTCGGACACGACTGAAGTGACTTAGTAGCATCAGCAGTCCAGGCTATGGTTTTTCCAGTAGTCATATATGGATGTGAGAGTTGGACTATAAAGAAAGCTGAGTGCCAAAGAATTGATGCTTTTGAACTGTGATGTTGGAGAAGACTCTTGAGAGTCCCTTGAACTGCAAGGAGATCCAACCAGTCCATCCTAAAGGAGATCAGTCCTGGGTGTTCATTGGAAGGACTGATGTTGAAGCTAAAACTCCAATACTTTGGCCATCTGATGCGAAGAGCTGACTCATTTGAAAAGACCCTGATGCTGGGAAAGATTAAAGGCAGGAGGAGAAAGGGACGACTGAGGATGAGATGGTTGGAGGCATCGCAGACTCAATGGACATGAGTTTGAGGGAGCTCCGGGAGTTGGTGATGGACAGGGAGGCCTTGTGTGCTGCAGTTCATGGGGCCGCAAAGAGTCGGACGCGACTGAGTGACTGAACTGAACTGAACTGAATCTCTCTTAGTCTAGGACAGCCTCCTGTTTTAGCTCTTTTATGACACTGACTTTTTAGAAAACATAAGAGTCTACAGCTATTTTGTAGACTGTCCCACATTCTGTGTTGTCTCTTGGTGTCATTTAATTGTCTATTCCCTTTGTTTTCTGTAAAATAGAAGTTTAGTCTAAGGCTGCATGGTTCATGTGGCTATTCAGCATCCAAAATGTGGCTAATGCAACTGAGGAACTGGATTTTAAAATTTAACTTGAATTAATTTGAATTTAAACTTAAAAGCTCATATTTAATTTCATTATTGGAAAAATTTTGAGAGAGAGCAGAACCCCCCAACCCTTGTCCTCTGCCTGCCTATTGTCTGTGGAAAAACTTTAGCCAAAGAATAAGTTTAACCAGAGAAGCAAGAAAATGCAGAAGCAAATGGAAAACTATTAAAGGAGATCAAATAATAATAATGTAGTCATTAAGTATAATTAAGTTCCTTTCATTTCTTCTCAGGGGTTAGAGATCATATTCTGAGGCGTATCCTGTGACCTGTGTTTCATATACTGAAACCTCCACCCGGTGGAGAAGTTAACTACACGATGGTCAGACTGTAGCCATGACGTAAGCTGCCACAGTTCTGAGAAATGGCCTCATGGAAATAGAAACACACTGACCCTAAAGCTGAAGATGAACTGTGCTGAAAACAATCAAGAGATAATGCTGCTCAGACCACTGATGGCCAATTTCAGGATGACTGTCAGAGCTGACTGTGCTGTTTCTTCATGTAGCCCCTCCCTCAATCTAGAAAGGCTCTTGCCCATTGGGGAGTTGGCCTTTGATCAGGCCTCAGCTCTCTCCTGACCCCTAGCTACCAGCATCCAAAATAAAGCAAACTTTCCATCAACCTGGCCTCTTGAATGGCTTTTGACAGCAAGCTGCTTGACTCCACTTTCAGTTAAATTTTAAGTAGGTTTGGAACAAGTTGAGTATGCAGGTCTACTTCTTCAACTGTAAATTTTATGAAACCTAAATAAATATATATCAAGTATTTCCAATGAAAATTTAGCATCTGAATTGAAATGTGCATTAAGTATAAAAATGTACACTGAATTTTGAATACTGTACAAAAAAGAATGTAAAATATTTTTAATATTGATTACATGTTGAAATACTAATATTTTGGTTATATTGGGTTAAAACATATTACTATATTAATTTCACCTGTGGCTTGTGCTGTTTTTACTTTTTAAATGTGGCTACTAAAAAATTACAATATTACATATATGGCTCACATTATATTTTTAATGACATGTGCTAGTCTAGAAGCCTGATTAAGGTCAGGTTAAACTTTCTTTGCAAGAATGCTTCTAGATGTTGCTGTATAGTTCCTTTTTTCTTTTGACCAGATTTTGCAGGATCTCAGATCCCCTAGCAGAGATTGAACTTGAGCCATGGCAGTGAAAGCCTAGAATCCTAACCACTAGGCCTCCAGGGAATTCCCTGTTGTTCTGTTTTTCAAATTGCATCATATCAGGAAGCACATATTGTCCCACTATTGGTGACCCTAACTTTGGTCCCTCAGTTAAGACGGAGACTGCCAGAACTCACCGTTGTGAAGATACACTTCCCTTTTTGCAATTGAAAATCCATGCAAATATTCTGTTACCAAAAATCCATTCACCTAATGGTTTTAGCATTTTTTGATGATCCTTACTTTGAATCCATGATTACTTTGAAGGTTGCCAAAAGACGGACATTCTTATTTTTGTCAATTCATCTCCATTTATTATCTGACATTGGTCTGTGAAGAAGAGCTTCTCACTTCTCTGGATTTAAACTATTTATTTATTTAATGTGTAACAGTCAGTTAAGATCATCCTCTTTGGTGCTCAATGCACTTCCTTGTACATTCCTGACCCCTGACTTGTAATCAACCATTGTTTCAGAGAACTCATGCTCCTTACTGAGGATTAAATTGCTTCTTAAAGCAACTTGAGGTGAATCTTTTTTAAGTATAAGAAAAACACTGATAGAATTTTATTCAAGGTAGTGTCTAATGCTTTATATACACATCAACCTACATTGCCACACTTAGAACTAAAGCATTGTACCTCCAAAAATTATTTTCCTCAGTTTGTGTTAAAACTAAATCTTGGGGCTTTCCTGGTGGTCTGCTGGTTAAGAATTCACCTGCCAATGCAGGGGACACAGTTTAATCTGGTCCGGGAAGATCGTGCATGCTTCGGGGTAACTACTGAGCCTCTGAGACCGCAAGCTGCAATTACTGAAGCTCGCATGCCCTAGAACCCGTGACCTGCATGCAACGAGAAGTCACGGCAATGAGAAGCCCTTGCACGGCAACAAAGATCAGCCCCCACTCGCTGCAACTAGAGAACGCTGGTGAGCAGCAGTGAAGACCCAGCACAGCCAAAAATGAATAAATTTTGAAAAACAAAACTAATTCTTGGATAGCTTTAGGTCTCATATTTGCAAAAGTAGGTTAAAATACATCTCTGAACATGAGTATGCAGAGTTCTCAGTTCATTCTCGTTGCTATGTGCTAGGAATTCTACCTAAGCCTGTGGGTCCTAGGTTGTATGGGAACTCTGATCCCTCCATCATCATTGTCTCTCCCTCTCTTCCCATATCCTTTTTTTTTTTAAAGAAAAATCTTGGTCATATTTTTACAACTCCTCAGTTCATATTTTAACAATCTTTTCTGGTATCTATTCATATGAATTTGAGGTTATCTCAAAGTGCACAAATATTACTCATATTTCCTGTAAATGTACTAAACACTGACAAGAAAAATACTTATTAACTTACTAACACACAAATATTTAAAGGTTTCAACATAATTCCTTTTTCAACAAATGATTTTTTCCTCACCTAAGTCAACATACATTTACATTGGGTTTATGTGTACGGATGTAAATAGACACATTCCTCAAATTGATCTAAGATAAACCAGCATATAGTGCACTTCTCTCTGGATATAATTAACTTTTCAGAAGTAAAGTGGTTCAAATGGGAGCAAATAAGCTTATGTCCCAATGAAATAAACAAGACAGAATTTAAGAAATACTAAAGTGCTAAAGATTAACCCTATAAATCTTTCATTTCTATCCTTTTAACAGATTGTGTGCATTATGTGTGTTTATGAATCAAAACACTTCTAGGCTAGATTTTAAGCACCTGTGGATGGGGCTATTCGCATTCAGTAAAAGGCCCTGAAGTAGCAAGGTGAGCACTACTATAGGTGGATAGAGGATGTTTGTTCTTCACCAGGTTACCTACATAAACTTCCTAAATAGGCAGAGGAGATTATTTGTCTCAGTGGGCTCAAATGTTGACCTGAGCCTTAAAGTTTTGCTTCATTATGTTATATTTTGTTGATTTGCTTATTTGTTTGTTCCATTATTTTTGAAACCTGGCCAAGGTGGAGGTTCTATCCTTGAGACAACTGGGAGATGACAAATTCAGGCTGAGGAAACTAACAGTTCAAACCAGCAAATAATCTATAAATTCAGACAAGAGTTACTCTGGGAGTTGAGAAAATAACTTATTGACCATTTACACTATGAACTGCTGAACACTTCACATCATTTTATCCTCATAGTAATTATAGGCAGGGAGTTATTATCATCCTTATATTATGGTTTGAGAAATTAAAGAAGTTCAAAGTCAAAGAGCCAGTAACTCATGGTTACCAGAATGCCTACTATTTACGACCGTCAATATGACACCACGTACTAAGTGGCAGCTTTGAGGCTGATGATGTCTTAGAAATGAGGATACTATATTGAGCAGCACAAACAAGGTCCTTACTTTCCTGGGGTTTATTAGAGGTCTGGGGAGATGGATGATAAGCAAGTTAGTAGGGCTTGCACAGAATTAAAATGTGGTTGTAAATTATAGTACCTCATGATGACTTCTGATTGTGTGGTAAGAGAAGTTCTCTCTGAAGGTACAGAAAACAGGGAGCCAGCCTGGGCAAATTGGTTGAGGAGGAAAAAGCAGAAAGGAAAACCTGGTGCAGAGACCCCATGTGGGAATAAGCTGTGTGGGAATCCAGGGGCTGGTGTTACTAAAGTGAGGTGGGTTGCAGGGGATGCAGGGAATGTAGCTGGAGAGGTGGGGGTGCCAGGACCACAGGGCTGAATCCCTGGCTGGGAGTCTGGATTTGTTCAAAGTGTGATAGAAAGTCGTGGAAAGATCTTGGTTTTCTGAATGTTGAGTTTTAAGCCAACTTTTTCACTCTCCTCTTTCACTTTCTGCCATAAGGGTGGTGTCATCTGCATATCTGAGGTTATTGATATTTCTCCCAGCAATCTTGATACCAGCTTGTGCTTCATCCATCCTGGCATTTCACATGATGTACTCTGCATATGTACTCTTTAGGCCTTCCCTAGTAGCTCAGAGGTAAAGCATCTGCCTGCAATGTAGGAGACCTGGGTTCAGTCCCTGGGTAGGGAAGATCCCCCGGAGAAGGAAATGGCAATCCACTTCAGTATTCTTGCCTGGAAAATCCCGTGGACAGAGGAGCCTGGCGGGTCACCGTTCATGGGGTTGCAAAGAGTCAGACACGACTGAGCAACGAAACACACACATACTCTGCATATAAGTTAAATATCACAGCATTATGTAATTATAAATTTGGAAATAATTATAAATTGAAGTAATGAAGATAAAACTATAAGAAGATTTATGCATTTGAAAAGCATATTATTGGAAACTGTTAAATAGTTTTTCCAAAATAAAGGAAATGTAAACTAAAATACCAGTGAGATACTGTTTCACATCCATCATTCTCATATGCTGATGGTGGGAGTGTGTACTGATATGATCACTTTGGAAGACAACTTGGGATTATCCAGTAAAACTAAGGATGAGACAACTGAGTGATTCCACTTCTAAGTCCAGAGTCTAGGTTTGCTGACCCCTGCCCGTCCACGAAATGATTGTTACTGAGCTGCATGGAGGTAGGTGCAGAAATTGAGAGTATCTTTTGAGAAGCCTGTGTAGCATTCACATTGCTAAAATATCCAAACATATGATTTTTGTGTTTTACAAAATTTCATAACAGATTTAAAAACAGAACTGATAGTTTGAGAAGTACTCCTCTTCTATACCAATATTTCTTAAACTTGCATCGTGTATACAGAGTTCCTGGGAGTATAGTTAAAATGCAGATTCTACTTTGGTAGGTCTGGTGTGGGGCCCAAGATTCCGCATTTCTAGCTCCCAGGAAATGCTGATACTGCTCCTCTTGGAACTCCACTTTGAATAGCATCTGTCTAGATTTAACTTTGATTTATGTGTAGAAAGGGTCATATGTGAGAATACTTATATGTCTGTAATAGCAAAAATACCGAGAACAACCTAAATGTTCCTGAATAGAAGAATGGTTAAATTGATTATGGTAAAGTCACGAATAAAAGGCTTCCCAGGGGGCACAGTGGTAAAGAATCCACCTGCCAAGGCCAGAGATGCAAGCAACGTGGGCTTGATCCCTGGGTCAGGAAGATTCCCTGGAGTAGGAAATGGCAACCCATTCCAGTATTCTTGCCTGGAAAATTCCTTTGAGAGAGGAGCTTGGTGGGCCGCAGTTCATGGGGCAAAGTGCTGGACTCAACTGAGCATAAGCGTCAATAAAAATACACGTGTATTATATGTATGTGTGTGTATATACATATATGTGAATAATAACAGTAAAATGAAAAATAACATGAAATGAATAATAGTAATGTAACAACATGGATGATTTTTACAATGATGTTGCTAAACAAATTGTAAATAGCACAAAAATATATAAAGTATGATACCATTTATATAAAGCTTAAACTCATGAAAAATAATAGCATCTATGTAGGGATGCATATACATTTAGCAAAAGCATAAAGATACACCTAGAAATGATGACCTCAAATTCAGGCAAGGGTTTCCTCTTGTGGGGGGCTTCTCAGGTGGCGCTAGTGGTAAGGAACCTGCCTGCCAGTGGAGAAGACATCAGAGACTCAGGTTTGATCCTTGGTTCAGGAAGATTCCCTGGAGGAGGGCATGACAACCCACTCCAGTATTCTTGCCTGAAGAATCTCTGTGGACAGAGGAGTTTAGTAGGCTACAGTCCATGAGGTTGCAAAGAGTTGGACCTAACAGACTAACACTCTCACTTTCCTCTTATGGCAGGGAGGAGAATGTGACTGGAGAGAGGCAACTAAGAGGATTCTGTTCATCTTTCTAGTTTACTACTACTTCAGTGCGATGGCAAACAGGTAATTGTGTTTTCTTTTGGCCAAGCCATGTGGTATGTAGGATTTTAGTTCCTGGAGCAAGAATCGAACCTGCACCCCCTGCAGTGAACCCCAACCCCTGGACCACCAGGGAAGTCCCCTGTAATTTTATTTTACGATCTCTAAAAGTTTAAAATATTTTTATAATCACATTCAAAAAGCAGTTTAAATTCATCCAGTGTAAATTTACCAACCACCATCAACTGGCTCATTATGTTCAGAATGAAATCTAAAGTCCTTAGCACAATGCCCTTGGCCTCCGCAAGCTGGCCTCTCTTATAACACTGGTCTCATCCACTGCTCTGCCCTCTTGAGCCCACACTCTTTCCCACCAGTCTCCACGTTGTTTACCCAACACAGAAGCTCTTTCTTGATTTCAAGGCCCTGAATGCCATCCCTTTCCTGGATCGTCTCTTGGTTCTCTCCTCCCACCAGGCAGGTCTTTGCTCAGATGCAACTCCTTAAAGAGGCCATCTCTGATCATCTTCTCAAGGGAGCACCTTCCTTCCTCTACTCTCTGAACCTTTAGCCCTCTGCTTCTGCTTAACCCGGACTGTCATCAGACATCTTATGAGATTGATTTACTGCCTGATGTCACAGACATTTGGCCATAAGCACTTGGCTGGTGGTACTTCCCTGGTGGCTCAGTGGTAAAGAATCTACCTGCTGAGCAGGAGACATGGGTTCGATCCCTGGGTCAGGAAGATCCCCTGGAGAAGGAAACCTTTCTTGGGTTTGCTGGAGTGCAATGCTGGAGTGCAGCCCACTCCAGCATTCTTTCCTGGGAAATCCCATGGGCAAGGGAGCCTGATGGGCTGCAGTCCATAGGATCAACAAGAGAGTTGGACACGACTTAGCAACAGATTTTCACTTTCATAAGCTCTTGGAAAGCAGGGCTTTACCTCCAGGGCCTAGAACAGTGCCCCCTGGCATATAGTAAGTAGTCCATAAACATTTATGGAATCATGGATGAGTGAATCACTGAATGAGTGGGGCAGAGAATTTTGACTACTTGCTGAGGCTGGGTGGCCACATTTAATCTACTAATTGGCAGATAACTCAGGAACAATATTGCTTATTTTATTAGAAACCAATAAATTCTTGATAAAACACATTGCTCATTGGTCATTCTTGGACCATATGAAGTTATTAGCCCTTTTCCCCAGCATCCAGTTGAGCAACTTCATATTAATAAGCAGTGTTTACACGTTTTCAGGAAAGAAGAATTAACATTTAGTGCTCACTATGTTCTAGGTAGGGGCTTCCCAGGTGGCTCAGTGGTAAAGAATCCGCCTGCCAATGCAGGAGACACAGGAGATGTAGGCTCCATCTCTCGGTTGGGAAGATCCCCTGAAGGAGGAGATGGCAACCCACTCCAGTATTCTTGCCTGGAGAATTCCATGGACAGAGGAGCCTGGTAGGCTACAGTCCATGAGGTCTCAAAAGTCAGACACAGCTGACCAACTGAACTCGCATGTTCTAGGTACTTTGCATATATTATGATTTTGTTTCTTATTCCCTTTGCCCCCCAGCAACTCTATAAGACAAATGTTTTCATTTCATAAAGAAAATGAGGTTCAGAGAGGTTAAGTATTTGCCTAGAGTCACAGATTTGGTTCCATCATCTACATCTTATAGTTGAGGTAAAGTTGTATGTTCTGTGCCTGTGTAAGGGGTCATTATCTGCATCACTGAATGTTGTTGCTGGGAGGCAATTTAGACTCCTTTCATCCAGCTTCCTCACTTTACATGCAAGAGAACTGAGGTTGACTAGAACACAGGTCTGTTCACCTCTTAGCAGCAGAGCAGCCTCAGCATTCATGGCCCTTTCACATGCCCTCCTTCTGCACCAACTATTGAGTTGGCCAAAAAGTTTGGGTTTGAATGCACTTTCTTGCCAACCCAGTAGAGACAATCTTTCCTGTAGCTATCTGCGGATACCGTATTTGTGAATTTACCTCCTAGCTAAAGTTTATTTGTACTCCCAAATTAATATCTGTGGTACTTTTACAGTCATACACAGGCTTCCCTAGTGACTCAGAAAGTAGAGAATCCCCCTGCAATGCAGAAGACCCAGGTTGAATCCCTGGGTTGGAAAGATCCCCTGGAGAAGGGCATGGCAATCCACTCCAGTATTCTTGCCTGGAGAATTCCATGGACAGAGAAGCCTGGCGGGCTGCAGTCCATGGGGTTGCAAAGAGTCGGACTTGACTGAGCCACTGAACATAGACACACACGTAGCCATACGCAGAATGGTGGAAATTTCGAGTTGCCCACCGCACATGTTCCCAGCTGAGGCTAAACAAGGCTGCATTCAGCTTTTCTGAATTAGCACAAATGCTGTCAAAAGTGCCCCTTACCGTGGTCTCTTTAATGCCATTTCTTTTTTTTTTTTTTTCATGTTTGTTGGTGATTACACAGTCAGCTCCAGTCCATGGGAGTCACAAAGAGTCAGAGATGACTGAATGACTAACACACACATGCTGTTTAAAATGGCCCCCAAGTGCAGTGCTGCAGTGCTGTTTAGGGTCCACGGAAAGTTGTGATGTGCCTTAAGGAGAAAAATATGTGTGCTGGACAAGCTTGGCTCAGGCATGAGTTACAGTGCGGTTGGCTATGAGTTCAGTGTGAATGAATCAACAATATCTATTAAATAAGGTGTATTTAAATAGAAAGGCACATAAAACAAGGTTCTGTTTTGATTGGTTGACAAAAATATTGTCACTGGAAGCTCCCCTAGGAATTCACTACACTCAGCCTTCTTGATGACTTGACAGAACACAGCTATGGTGAATGAGAATTACCAGTGTTTGGGGAACGCACTGCAGAGTTGCATCTGGTTTCAGGGGCCAGAAAGAGGAAGTGATGTTAAAACAAAGAAACAAGTCCCAATCACTAAAAGAACTAGTATTTAGCTATAATTTAAAAGTATGACAGTGGGACTTCCGTGGTGGTCAGTGGCCTGAGATGGATCCCTGATCAGGGACCTAGGTCCCACATGCCACAGCTGAAGAACACACTGCTGCAACTAAGACCCAGCACAGCTCAGTAAAATAGATGAGTAAGCGTTTTAAGGAGAAAGTCTGATGGTATTTTGTTGCTGCTAAAACCTTAGCTAAATCTCTAAAGCTTCAGGGAGTGCTCTCTCCAGGGTGGGAACACTAGGGGAATGTAAACAGTTATTCTGTCAGTTTCTGATTGTCTATGCTGTATCGTTAGTATTTTTTTTTCGACCTTTTCTAAGACAGTCATACACTCTCATTGTTAAAATGCGAGATAATTGTAGTAAGGCGGAAAGGGCACTCCGTTTGGAGACAAATGCTGGGGGTGAGCCAAACTCTGATGCCTTCTGGTGGTGTGCTGCTGCTGCTGCTGCTTCTGCTAAGTCGCTTCAGTCGTGTCCGACTCTGTGCGACCCCATAGACGGCAGCCCACCAGGCTCCCCCGTCCCTGGGATTCTCCAGGCAAGAACACTGGAGTGGGTTGCCATTTCCTTCCCCAATGCATGAAAGTGAAAAGCGAAAGTGAAGTTGCTCAGTCGTGTCCGACTCTTAGCGACCCCATGGACCGCAGCCTACCAGGCTCCTCCGTCCATGGGATTTTCCAGGCAAGAGTACTGGAGTGGGGTGCCATTGTCTTCTCCGTCTGGTTGTGTAAACTTAAGCAAATTTCTGAACATTTCTGACTCAGTTTTCTAATCTATAAAAACAGACAACAGCCAGTCTTGGCTAACTCACACATCTTATGTGTTTTAAAGACTTCTCATCTGACCTTCACAACCCTGATAACTCCTCAGTTTACAGAGGAGATAACTGAAGCCCAGAGAGGTCAAGTGAGTGGTTTATGATCACACAGCTAAAGAGAACTGAGCTAGGACTATGAGTCCAAGATCCTTACTGGTCCTAACTACACACAGCCCCAGCCCCTTAGTGGCCCTCACCTCCTGCTGTCTCAAACAGTGCTGAGGGGGTGGGATGGTGACATAAGGGGATAAACCCCAGGGCTAATAAAATGTAAGCTATTACTATTTTTTTCATAGGTTAACATTTTGAATATTAATATTTCAAAAGGGGATTTTCCCTTAAGATATGTGGTTTTCAAAAAATTTGTTGAACTCATTAAGTATGCTTGTGTTCATTCAGGGATCAATTTTTTTTTTTTGTCATTGTTGCCAAGACTCATTTCTAATTTTCTATTGAAAGTGAATTGAAATGAGGATTTTAAGTGAATGTTTTCTTTATAGCAATCCTTTGTGGAACTTACCTTTTGCATTTAGAATGGGATATTTGTGTTTGTATTTGAGAGCGATTTTTCAAGAGCACAGCATGTTAAGTCATAACCCCGAGAACTGTTTCACCAGCAGCATTATAAGCTAATTGTATTTGACAAAAGAGAAAGAAGAGGGTAAAAAATAGCAGCAAACAATTAGGGAACCATTCAAAGTCTGTGCAAGCTAATAAATCCACCCTTGAAAACTCCATCCCCTATTCATGAAAATAAAAAGTTGGTCATTAAATTGAAACTGAAATTTTCTCTGGTGGGTTTCACTCATTTACTCACTCAATTGCTTTCAGATTTCTTTTTTTTTAATTGTTTGCTACGTGCTTGGTACTTCTCTACACCAAGAGGATACAGCAAGGAGCAAGACAGGCCCAGGCCCCCTCTCAGGAAGCTTCCTTTTATTGAGGGGAGACGGGCAAGTCTGACATGGCACTGTTTTATGCTAGTGTGCTACTGTGTGAGATCGTAAATGCTTATGGGTTTTATTTCATTTATTTGTTTATTTTTGGCTGTGATGGGTCTTCGCTGCTGCTCAGGCTTTCTTTAGTTAGAGAGCGAGGGCTACTCTTTAGCTGAGGTGCGCCTGCTTTTCATGATGTTGCTGAGCACAGGCCAGAGGGCCCACAGGCTTCAGTGGTTGCAGCCCACGGGCTTAGTTGCCCCATGGCATATGGAATCTCCCTGAACCAGGGATCAAATCTGTGTCCCCTGCATTGGCAGGTGGATTCTTAACCACTGGACTCCCAGGGAAGTACTGCTTGTGTTTTTAAACTGCTGAATTTGGGGGTAATTTGTTCTGCAACAGCAGTTATCTATGACATACCCAAACTCTCACGTTCAATTTTTCTTCCTTTGGCATCCTTGGCCAACCTCCAACAACCTGACGAAGCTGGACATTCTTCTTTTGTGAGCTCAGAACCAGGCTACAAAAACAAAACAAAACAACCAAACAAACAAACAAAACCCTACAAAGCAATTTTCATGTTCACCGATGTCATTTGGACCCTCAACACTACCCTACAATGTTTTCCTACAGAATTCTTTCTTTTTCAAACCTTCTCCACTGCTTTTAAATCTCTGAGCCCTTCACCTTCCCTCCCTGGCTCAGGTGCCCTCACTGTCTAGATAAGAGGAAGATACAAGCTCTGTGCCTCTAGAATCTCCCATTCCATCTCCCCCTACCTTCTTAGGCTCCTTCCTTTTTCAAGAACATTTCCCTGCCCCCAGCTCAGCCATATCAGGATATAACCAAGCTCCAGTCTCTCCACTCTGAAAAAGAAAAAAAAATCCTCTTCCAAACCCATGCCCTTCTCTGTTCACACCCTGTTTCTTTCTTGCCTCCACTGCATAATCCATTCAGTCTGGCTTCTGCCTTCATGAAACTATTCGTGCAGAGGTCACTGGTCTCTGTGATAATAAATCCAAATGCTACATTTTTATTATGGAAAAAAAAATTTGTTATGGGAAGTTTCAAACATATAAATAAACAGAGAGAACGCAGTGAACCTTCATGTGCTCAACACCCAGCTTCCACAGCCAACAACTCGTGGCCCATCTCACTGGAAGTGTCCCCATGCACCCCATCCAGGAATTATGCTGAAGGAAATAATCAAGTTTTTATTTTGATTAGCCGTTCAACAACATCTAACACTGTGTTTTATTCCTCTCTAGACTTAGAAGTCACCATCCTTTTTCAGTCTTCTTGGTTGCTTTCTGATCTCTACTTTGGAAATTTTCTTGTTGCCTTCACCTCTTCTACAATCCCCTGATTTCCCTGAGGCTCAGGCCTTGCTGTCCATTCAAACCCAGCCCAGCAAGCCCAGCCCTCCCAGGCTGCACTGGCCACCCACTTTCGGGGGAGCCCATGGCCCCACCCTGCTTCTTGAACTCCAGGCTCTGCTATCTAGCTCCTTACCTGACGGCTTTCCCAGGATCTCTCACAGGTTCTTCAACTTGACAGATTTAGAACTAAACTTGTCACTTTTCCCACCAATCCTCCTTTGTTTTGTTTTTAGTTAAAAGGCACCACCCAGCTGCTTAATCCAGAAACCCAGGAATAATCTCTTTGCTCCCCCTAAACCCCCCTACCCCCACCATGGAGATCATCAGAGTAAGTCTAATATCCACTCACTTCAGAGTCACCCAGTCACCCATTCAACCAGATCACCAGTGTTCTAACTGGTTTTTCTGCTTCTACTCCAGGCCAGCTCCCACCCACCTCACCCTGTCCACTCTGCAGCCACAATGTAGAAAATCCTGTCTTGTAATCCACACCTAAAAGCTTTCCATGGCGCTTCATCATTTTTAGAATTAAAGAATCAAAGTCCCTAGCACTCATCCCCCTTATTTTCCAGTCTCATCCGTGCCATTTCCCTCCTTGCTCTTGAAGTTATTGCCAAGAATTTAGAAATATTTTAGGCGGTTTATTGAAAAAAACAGGACCTAGGTAATTTGGATTGTTAATCTGTGGACTCATTCTGTCGGTAAAACTATATGCCCCGTAGCCTTCCTGGTTTCTGTATCTGTCACTGGATTGGCCTATAATCCGATTAAGGGTTATATTGAAACTCCAAATGTGTTTGTTTATCTGGCTGTGCTGGGTCGTTGCTGAGGGGGCTGTTCTTTGGTTGCAGCAAGCGGGGCTTACCCTCTAGTTGCGGTGCACAGGTTCCTCGTTGCAGCGGCTGCTCTTGCTCTGGGGCACCCGGGCTTCAGCAGCTGCAGCTCCCGGGCTCTAGGGCTCAGGTTCAGGAGCTGAGGCGCTCTGCCTTTGCTCCTCCTCGGCACGTGGGACCTTCCCAGATCAGGGATTGAGCCCCTGCCCTGGTAGGTGGGTTCTTTACCACTGAGCCACCCAGGAAGCCCTCCAAATTTCCTTTAATTCTGAATTTCCCCCCTTTCTGAACTTGGGCCTACTTCAGGCTGGAAAACTATCAGCCGTTTCTGACCCTTCTGGGTTGGGTTGAGGAGAGGGTGGCACGGGGAGGGAGCAGTCCTGTCTCTCCTGTCTCGTGGCCGGGGTGGCTGTAAGTGGGCGATGGCTGTCTGTAGAGGTGGTCTGCACAGGTGGGGCCCTTCTGAGCCCACCTCTAGCTTGGTGCTCTTGGATGACTTTCTGACCTCCTGTCTAGGTGGTGCCACCTCTGTGTGTGCTCTGGGATGAAGTCCCTGGATAACTCCAGGCAACACCCCAGCATGGGGTCCACATGTGGTCCTCGGGAACATTGCCTTTTGCCCTGCCATTGAGGAATTACAGATCACTTCTAAGTGATTCTTCCCTCTGCCCACAGACAGGGGCAGTTCTGCCACAGCCTCTCACCTTTCCAACACCCACCTGCATGTCTCCCCAGCCCCATGCCCTCTCAAGGGCCTTTTGGAGTCCCTCCACAAGCTTGAGTGAGAAAGAAGGATCCTCAATCCTTCCCCCTTGGAGGGACACACAGCTCAGCACCAAAGTCTCTTCATCCCTTAAGAGGTTGGAAGAGGGTGGTCATTTAATGCTGCTGGAACTAGCTTGGATTTTGCCCTTTACAAGTCTGGTGTGGATGGTCTAGTCTAGTCAGTATCTCAGTTTATAAGTGGGGAACTTGACACTTATTGTTTACTATTTGGCCTCTGGGACCCCTGCTGAAACTCTGACAATGAGAAGGGTTACATTTAACATCTGGATGCAATAATTGATATTTTATTTACCAACTCTTTGAAACTTCTTAGTCCAAGTCATTGCATCAACTTATACATAATAAAGATATAGTCTGTTGAAATTAAATACAATTATTCTAAAATTAGAATTATAATAAAAAAATTAGTCTGCCTGACCTTGATTGTCCTTATTCCAAATTAATGAAATTTAATATAATTTGTACCACTGACATAAATTTAAATTCTAAATAGAATTGAACATTTTTTATTTTGAAAGACTTTAAATATACCCCCAAATAGAGGGACTAACATATGAGCTCTCAGGTATCCTTCATCTAGCTTCAACAATCAACCTTTGACCTATCTTCCTTCGTTTATATTATTCCATCCCTGTTTTGTTAGAATATTTTAAAGCAAACTGCAGACTAAATTATTTTGCCGTAAATACTAAGGTAGCTATTTCTGAGAGATAAGAGCATTTAGGAAAAAATAACTTCATTGGTATTATTGCATTTAATAGAATTATCAGTGACATTAACTAGGCCTAAGTTTATACTCACATTTCCCTGAATGTCTCAAAATTGTCATCTTACAGTTGATTTCTTCAAATTAGGACCCAAACAAGGTTTACCAACTGCCTTTGGTGACTATTTCTTTTGAGTCTACTTTAATTTTAATAATTGCTATTTTCCCCAAAATATGCTTTTTTTTTTTTTTTTTTAAAGAAACCAGGTTATTTGCCTGTAGAATTTTCACTCTGTTGAATTTGGCTGATTGATTACTGCTGGTTCATTTACCTATTCGTGTATCTTTCTATTTCCTGTATGCTGGTAGGTGAGTCAGAGGCTTGATTAGTTTCAGGTATGCTGCGAAGAATACTTCTATGTGGTCCCAGGTACTTCATTTCTCACTTTCGAAGACTGGCCAGGTGAGACTGAGGTGGTGTCAACCTGATCCCACCACTTCAAAGCTCCTGATCTACCTTCCAGGGATAGTTTTAGTAGCTGTTGATAACTGTGTCCTAAAAATACATCATTTAATTAGTGGCAACCATTCCCTCCAGATTTATTAACCAAAATTCTATAAAGAAGAACTTTCCTTCATCAACTGTTTAGTTACCTTGAAAAACAGGCTGAATATGAAGATATGGTCAGGATAAATGCTTCTCTTTTCCTTCATTCACCAATTTTCAGAAAAACTTGTTGATACCAAAGCCACCTCCAAAGACAAGCAATGAGGGGGGGTGTGTGTGTGTGTGATTATGTCATTATGAACACTTGGGTTTTTATAATTGTCTTGTTTTTCAATCCATTGTAAACATTATCCTTTTGACACCCAGATTGTTTCATTTTTGGCCCATGAATTGGGTTCCTGTGTCTAACAGTGTGGCCTTTCTATTATTTGGGTGGTGTTGTATCTAGGCCGTTACAGTGGGCAGAGATGGAAAGGAAAACTTTGTTAAATGACTAATTTATACTGAAATTCAAATTAGGACATTTACAGTCTGGGCACTAGGGAGGCTCATTGTCATTAGGTGTGGTTGCTTCTTGGCCTTTTTAGTAGACAACTACTGTATACTAACTAATAGTACATATTAATGAGTTAAAGGATTTTTACCCATATTTTCTGAATTTTATATTCCTGTCTCTTTTCTTTTATATTGATAATCTTGGTTTCTAAGATAATGATTTTCCTTACCTATCTGTCTATCCACCTACCTACCTATTTACCTTTTGTCCTTGGAGTATACCCTGCCAGAGTGGGCAGGGTGTGCCAGGGTATACTAAAAATAGTCTTTGTGTGGATACGCAACCAACCTGACAGGCAGCTGGATTCATTCATTTGTTTCACTTGGTCAAGGGATTAGAAGTTTTTAAAATTTCCCTGCCCTTTGTTAATTTTATAATAAAAATGTTCTCAGGAGATACGTTTGAATAAATACCCTAAGTAGATGCATCTAGGAGAGAAGGGGCTCCTCCCTTTGCCCCCATGTTTCTCTCCCACCCCAAAATACTGCAGTCACCTTCATATGTGCTAGGCACCCTGCTAGGGCCTTTGCAGACACCTTCTTCTTTTTTTTTTTTTTTAATTTATTTATTTATTTTCAGCTGTGCTGGGTCTTCATTGTTGCATGTGGACTTTTCTCTAGGGGCATCAAGTGGTGGCGACTCTCTAGCTGCATCAAGTGCTGGCGACTCTAGTTGCAGTGTGCAGCCTTCTCATCACAGTGGCTTCGCTTGTGGAACCCAGGCTCCAGGGTGTGTGTGCTCCGTAGTGGAGGCTTGCTGGCTCTAGAGCGTGGGCTCAGAAGTCGTGGCACACGGGCTTAGTTACTCCGTGGCACGTGGGATCTTGCCAGACCAGGGAACGAAACTGTGTCTCCTGCCTTTGCAAGTGGGTTCTTTACCACTAAGCCACCGGGGAAGCCCCTGAAGACACCTTCTTGTGTGACCATCTCTTTCTGTAAATGAGGGAGATATTTTTATTACTATTTTGCAGATGAGTAAATTGATTCTCAAAGAGATCAGCTAATTGCCCAAGTCATACAATTAGTAAGGGGAAAGTCCAGAGCTTATCACAAGTGTGCCTGAACTAAAACCCTAACTTCTTTTCCATTACCCTCATTACCTGTCAATAATAACTCAACAACATGTGTAAACTTAAGTCCAGAACTTTGTCCCATCCTGTTTCTTTTCTACTTCTTGAGGCTACATCTGGCATGTTCCTAGCATCTTTCTTGGTAATAGTCCAAACTGGAAACAACCCAATTACTCATCGGCAGTAGAATGAGAATGAAATAATTACTGCTAACGTGACAACTTGGGTGAGTCTCAGAAACAGAGGTTTGAGTGGAAAAAACCCAGAGGTAAAAGTGTGTATGCTATAGATGACCACTTATATAAAGTCCAAAAACCAAGGTAAATCTGTGGTCTAGAAGTTGCAGGGAGGAGGGGTCAGTGATTGGGAGGGGGCGACAGTGCTGGGCGCTGGCTTTTTCTTGATTCAGGTGTTGGTAACAGGGGAGTGTTTGCGTTGAAAAAAAAGAATCAGTATTAGGTCAATATTATACTCATCATTTTTATGTAATGACAAAGGAATTCGAGGCTTAGAGAGGTTAAATAATTTGCCCAAGGTCACATGAAAGTGGCTGGACTGGGATTCTAACTCTGTTCTCTCCGAGGTTGCAGTCCATTTGCTTAGCCACTGCTTGAGTGACAGAGGATGAAAGGGTGGAGGAAGCATTTCTGTGGGCAAGAGGCAACCATCTGGGGTGTGAGGCTGGCAGTGGCCCGAGGAAGCCAAGAGGTGGGGGACACTGTGGGGTACTTAAGCCAGGGGCAAGCCTGTGACAAGGTGTGTCCTGGAGGCTCCTAGAAAGGTCCTAAAATGAGAGAGGGCTGACTTTCATCCCTGGGGTGAGGCATGGGATCCCTAAAGAGCACTGAGGATTAGGGAAAAGCCGTGGTGTTCACCCAAGTGGAAATTTTTAAACCTGTGATCCTCCCAATGTGATCTCGCCCCCATGCATCCTCTCTGCTTCCCTTTCTTTACTGTCCGTCTGCATCCCACGTCTTCACCACTAAGATCTGTCATCACAGCAGGAAGGATATGTGACCCCAAGGTGCTTCTAATGATCTAGTACATGAAATCTCAAAAAGGAACCAGAATGAGTAATTCTGACCCATTCTAACAAATGTATACACAAATACACCCACAGACAGTGTATCACACCTTCAGAATGGTTAGAGAGGCATGGCAAATGCCGTGATAACAATTAATGTTAAAGGTTAAGACATCGTTGTATCAGCTATCGAAGCCTTATGAAAAAATTCTAAAATTGAAAGCATCTTTTTTTTTCTTAATGTATGAGCAATTCATAAACTTTTTATTTTCTTAGCAATACAAAGCAGCTGAGGTCCATAATTTATTAACAAAAGGAGGCTGTATCACCTGTTCCTCCTTTTGAGGAAAGATAAGCAGCTATTATAGGAGAGCCACCTTTTTTTCTCACCTAAGATGCAGGACTCTCAAGCTTAGCATGAGCTCCTATCAATAAAATCCTATGGACAGCAGCCCTTTCCTCACTGCACATAAAGAAAGATGCTTCTTGGATTAGCAGTCATAGGTGACCTCACCCTTGGCCCCTCAAAGACCAGGCTTCTTTCCTGATTGCCTCTCAAAGCCTGGCCGGTGTGCTGTTATTCTTTGCCCACCTGGAGCTGGGTGACGTATCTGAGAGGAGGTTCTGAATAGCTCCCAGGGTTTCTGTCCCTGCTACCAGTGGGCTATCGTCTTTTATTAGAAGACCAAGGATGGAAGCTTCTCACTTTTCATTCTCCACATGTCAGGTACTAATGTTTTGTTACAGTGGTTTATGAGGCTTTATTGTAACTTAAGTAAATTGAGACTTATTTGAAAGGAGGAGAAGGCTGTAATATTTTCAATACATACACTGTATTTACATGTTGAATCTAATCTTCCAAATAAAAGTTGCCAGCACTGACACTAACTTACATTGACTGTAATCAAAGGATGATGAGTCCTTTATCCTAATATCACTTGGCATTACACAAACATTTAAAAACCTCCTCTTCTCAGTGGAAACACAGAAGCTCTGGGCAACAAAGAACACACCCTAGTGGCCAATTCCTGTGATTGTCATTACATTCTAGCTCTAAAGTTAAGTGTGAAAACAAAGTTACAAAAACCCACTGTGTTTGTGTTGATGTGAGACGATTCCACAAATTTCTGCCTTGCAATTTCTTTATATTACTTTAAAACTTTTTATTGGAAAACAAAGCCTAGATACAGAAAATCACACAAAAATAAATGTATAATGTAATGAATCACTATAAGGCATATATATTCTATTTAATACTTATAGTAAATACTTATATTTAACACTTATTAATATTTAATGTTGATTAACATTATATTAACATTTAATGTAGTTAAATGTGATTAACTAACATTAATTTAGTTGTAAGGCATATATTAATAAATCACTATATGGAGAAGGCTGAGCACCGAAGAATTGATGCTTTTGAACTGTGGTGTTGGAAAAGACTCTTGAGAGTCCCTCGGACTGCAAGGAGGTCCAACCAGTCCATTCTGAAGGAGATCAGCCCTGGGATTTCTTTGGAAGGAATGATGCTAAAGCTGAAGCTCCAGTACTTTGGCCACCTCATGTGAAGAGTTGACTCATTGGAAAAGACTTTGATGCTGGGGAGGGATTGGGGGCAGGAGGAGAAGGGGACGACAGAGGATGAGATAGCTGGATGGCATCACGGACTCAAGGGACGTGAGTTTGAGTGAACTCCGGGAGATGGTGATGGACAGGGAGGCCTGGCGTGCTGTGATTCATGGGGTCGCAAAGAGTCAGACACGACTGAGCGACTGAACTGAACTGAACTGAAAACAACTACTACAGAGAGTAAAACAACTATAAGAGTCAGACACAACTGAAGCGACTTAGCACACACACATGGTAGCTCTATTTTTATTTACTTTTATTTTTTAAAATTTTAATTATTAAAAAACCTTTTTATTTTGTATTGCAGTTTAGCTGATTAACAATTTTGTGATAGTTTAAAGTGAACAGCAAAGGGACTCAGCCATACATATACATGTATGCATTCTCATCCAAACTTTCCATCCATCCAGGCTGTCACATAACATCATGGTAGCTCTATTTTTAGTTTTTTAAGGCACTTCCATACTGTTCTCCATAGTGGCTGTATCAGTGTTTTGCCCAAGGTCCCAATCCCCAGAACTGAGAGAACAAGACATCCACAGCAATGCAAACACAAAAAGGGAATTCATTGCTAGCTCGAGCCAGGACCCAAGTTTCATCCAACGCACTGGAGTGGAGCAAGGGCCCGAGCCCTGAGTTACAGCAGTATTTACAGGGTGAAGACAAAGACAGGGCGTTGGCAGGGGCGGATTGGTTGCCAGGGCTCCTTGGCACCTGCTAATTGGCTAGAGTTTCACGCGCGCGGGCTTTTCGTCCTTGTCCTGATAAGCTTGAACCAGGCTACAGGGAGTATACTCATTGGTCGAGTCCTGGCGCCTGCAGAGGATGATCTCAGCTCCTCCTTGGCAATAACTCAGCCCCTCTGTAAAGGAGACTTAGGCCTACCTTGGGCCCCTGAAGCCTGTCATGGCGCCTGTTTGGTCCTAACACCAGTTTACATTTCTACCATCGGGGTAGGAGTATTCCCTTTTTTCCACACCCTTTCCAGCACTTATTGTTTGTAGATTTTTTGATGATGGCCGTTTTGATTGGTGTGAAATGGTAACTTGTTGTAGCTTTGATTTATATTTCTCTAATAATTTTCGATGTTGAGTATCTTTTCAGATGCCTCTTGGCCATCTGTATGTCTTCTTTGGAGAAATGTCTATTTAGATCTTTGACCCATTTTTTGATTATATTGTTTGTTTTCTTGATACTGAACCACACGAGCTGTTATAAATTTTGGAGACTAATTCCTTGTCGATTGCATGGTTTGCATATGTTTTCTCTCATTTGGTGTATCATCTTTTTTGTCTTGTTTATGGTTTCATTTGCTATGCAAAAGCCTTTAAGTTTAATTAGGTCCCTTTTGATTGGTCCCCTAATATTCTCCAAATATGACTTAAGCTTTTTAAATATATATATGTAATACAATTTTTAAAAGTATAAAATGATTTTAAAAAGTGATTTAGGCAATTTCAGTCCCTTTGTATCTTGAATTATAGATTGCCACATCTTTGGTTAGTGAATGCCCCTTCCAATTGGCTCCTAAATTCTCTTTATAAGACCTAGTGGTTATCCATAGCTTCACTGTGATCTGATCTGACAAGATGATACTTTAAGGGTCAATGTGTGTATTTCCTGCTCCAAGCCAGGAATCAGCCGCTCACTCATTTGTTTTATGCTGTATTACTCATACAGCAATCTCAAAGCAATAATATTAATACCACTGAAGGAGGAAACAGACAGAACAGGCTCCATCATGAAAGCAGGACTCTTGGGCTGGACTGTGGACTGTGACCTATATGCCCAGTATCTATGGAGATGACATACCACCTGGAAAACCAGACCTCCTAGATGGAAGAGCCCCAGGGCTTGGCACCTAGACTCTCTGTTGCCTAAAAAAATACCCTAATTATCTGTGTAACAGAATAGAATCATAAGTTCTATTATGCTTATTGGGGGTATGACCACAGGCCTGTTGATAATTGTCCACTGTTAACTACCTAGGCTTAAGGCATATGAATCACGGGTTAACTTTGATTGTTATCTTTCTTTTCCTTTGTTCAGACTAGCTTCAGGGAATTTGGGGAGGTGGGTTTGGGCACGTACACTTAGGGTATATAAGGTTTTCGCAAAAACTGGTTGGTCAGGGTCCTTGGCTAAGAGGAGACTCTGCCTTGGGCCCACCGGTGTAATAAACTGCACTCCACTATCTGCATTGTCCTTCTGAGTGAGTTTGTTTCCTGGAACACATGGCTACAATACCACCACTGCTGATATGATTAGCAAAAACAGTTGTTTTGAAATAAAAACCTTTTTGAATAGATAACATGTATATAAATAACTGAATTACTTTGCTGTACACCTAAAACTGGAAAAGGTTAGTTTTCATTCCAATCCCATAAGAAAGGCAATGCCAAAGAATGCTCAAACTACTGCACAATTGAACTCATCTCACACGCTAATAAAGTAATGCTCAAAATTCTCCAAGCCAGACTTCAACAATACGTGAACCGTGAACTTCCAGATGTTCAAGCTGGATTTAGAAAAGGCAGAGGAACCAGAGACCAAATTGCCAACATCTGCTGGATCATGGAAAAAGCAAGAGAGTTCCAGAAAAATATCTATTTCTGCTTTATTGACTATGCCAAAGCCTTTGACTTATGGATCACAATAAACTGTGGAAAGTTCTGCAAAAGATGGGAATACCAGGCCACCTGACCTGCCTCTTGAGAAATCTGTATGCAGGTCAGGAAGCAACTGTTAGAACTGGACATGGAACAACAGACTGCATCCAAATAGGAAAAGGAGTATGTCAAGGCTGTATATTGTCACCCTGCTTATTTAACTTATATGCAGAGTACATCATGAGACACGCTGGGCTGGATGAAACACAAACTAAAATCAAGATTGTCAGGAGAAATATCAATAACCTCAGATATGAGATGACACCACCCTTATGGCAGAAAGTGAAGAGGAACTCAAAAGCCTCTTGATGAAAGTGAAAGAGGAGAGTGAAAAAGTTGGCTTAAAGCTCAACATTCAGAAAACTAAGATCATGGGATCTGGTCCCATCACTTCATGGCAAATAGATGTAGAAACAGTGGAAACAGTGGCTGACTTTATTTTTTTCGGCTCCCAAATCACTGCAGATGGTGACTACAGCCATGAAATTAAAAGGCGCTTACTCCTTGGAAGGAAAGTTATGACCAACCTAGACAGCATATTAAAAAGCAGAGACATTAATTTGCCAACAAAGGTCTGTCTAGTCAAGGCTATGGTTTTTCCAGTAGTCATGTATTGGATGTGAGAGTTGGACTATAAAGAAAGGTGAGTGCTGAAGAATTGATGCTTTTGAACTGTGGTGTTGGAGAAGACTCTTGAGAGTCCCTTGAACTGCAAGGAGACCCAACCAGTCCATCCTAAAGGAACTCAGGCCTGAATATTCATTGGTAGGACTGATGCTGAAGCTGAAACTCCAATACTTTGGTCACCTGATGCGAAGAGCTGACTCATTTGAAAAGACCCTGATGCTGGGAAAGATTGAAGGTGAGAGAAGAAGGGGACGACAGAGGATGAGATGGTTCGATGGCATCACTGACTCAATGGACATGAGTTTGAGTAAACTCCAGGAGTTGGTGATGGGCAGGGAGGCCTGGTGTGCTGCAGTCCAAGGGGTCACAAAGAGTTGGAGACGACTGAGTGACTGAACTGAACTGAACACCTAAAACTAACACAACATTGTTAACTATACTCCTTTATAAAATAGAAAGTTAAAAAGACACAGAAAAGCCCTTTTTTGGTATGCTCCATACCCTGGTCTTACACCATTGAGAAAAGCAGCTGTACTATACATTGTCAGAGCACATGGCCGCTACAAATTATACTCAATCTCTTTTACCTCTCATTTGGACTGAATTCCACAAGTAACTATGCATTTAGTGATTACCACTAGTCTATCTCCATGCCTCTCCAGCAAAAGCTCAGGTTCATTTTCCTATAAAAGAGGAGGAAAGAATATGACCAACTGTGTCCATGTTGAGATGAATTACAAATAGTAGATAACATTTCATAATGCCTACCTAATAAAATTCAACCTGCAAACTCTGAACTCTCTTGCACATATGTGTTGCACAGAATGCAACTCTCTTGCACATAAATTCTCATTTATGACCCGTAGCTGGTGGCGATGGTGATGAGGACAGTCGGAGGGAAAGAGAAGGCTGGACTTTCTCCCTCCTGTTCCCTAAGCCAGGGTTTTTCAACTTTGGCACTGTTGACATTTCAGGCCATTGATTCTTTGCTGTGGGGGCTGTCCTGTGCCTTGCAGGATGTTTAGCATCGTCCCTGGTTTCTACTTGCTGGATGCCAGTAAGCCTCCCCCCAACCCCGCCTAGGGACCACCGAAAGTTCCAGACATTGCCAAATGTCCCCTGGAGGGTGATCACCCCTGATTGAGAACCACTGCCCTAGAAATTGCTGTTTTCATCTTCGTGATTGGACTCATTATCATTTCAGTTAACCCCTACGTGAAAGGAACTTGTTGTAAGGTACAAGGTCCAGATTAATTCTGTCTTGTCTTTAAGTAATATTAAAATTCTTTGAAGGAAAAATTTTGTGGCTGAGAGCTAACATTTGTATAGCATAACGTTCATACAATTCACAAAATATTTTTCACTTACCACTTAGTTCACTTAACAGAGTTCTATGAACTCTGTAGAGGTTATTAAAATTTCCTGTTTTAGAGATGAGAAAGTGAGCCCCCAAATGGTTCAGTATCTTGTATGAGGTCAGAATAGAAGCAGCAGAATAAAAGACACATTCTTGATCAAGCTTGTGATCAAGCTTGAGATTCACCTTCATAGAATGATAGACTCTTTCTATCTTTAGTGCACAAGGAGGAATACACACACACACAAGCATGTCTGCAAGTACACTTCTTTTTGTTGCTAACTCTATGGACTTAAAATTCCCTTTTTCTTAAAAATTCCCTTTTTATTTAATTTTCATGAGGACTAAACCAGCAATCCGCCATTAGAGGCGGCTCACGATGTTATTGCACATCTTACCACGAGGTGTCGCCAAAGTACACTTACACGTGTTTCTTCCATTGGTGAATTTACTGAGTTCTCCAAGGATTGCTAGCCAAGCTAATTTAAAAAGAAGTGTATGGTATGGGGAGGGAGGTGGGAGCGGGGTTCAGGAGTGGGAACTTATGTACACCCGTGGCGGATTATGTTGATGTATGGCAAAACCAATACAGTATTGTAAAGTAAAAAAAAATAAAATTAGAGAAAAAACAAACAAAAACAAAACAAAACAAAAAGAAGTGTATCATGCAACTCGAAATAGCCCAGGGAGCATAATGAGGATTAAAATGGTGAAGAAGGTGATATAAGAAGACCAGTAAAAGAGGAACCACAGTAAGAGGGGATTTTTTTTTTTTTTTCCTACTTCACCGTTTACTTGGCATATACAGGAAGGCAGATGCTTGACCTTCATTGCTATAATTCCTTTAAGGAAACAAAATTGCTATAGACTGAATGCTTGTGTCTCTCCCAAGTTCATTTGTTGAAGCCCCAATCCCCACATTTGGAGGTGGGGCCTTTAGGAGGTGATTAAGATTAGATGGGGTCATGAGAGTAGGGCCCTCAGGATGGGACTAATGTCCTTATAAAAAGAGAAGAGACTTGAGATTTATTCTCTCTTTCTCACATGAGGATACAGCAAGAAAGACAGACATCTGAAGGCAGGAGAGCAGTGGCAAGGAATCTAATTGGCTGGCACCTTGATCTTGAAGTTTCCAGCCACCCAGTTTATGGTATTTTGTTACAGCAACCTGAGCAGACTAAGACAAGTGTCCATATTTTCCCCATTCTGATTTTCAAACAATGTAGCTACATATTTCTTTTTCAAAAAGCCCTTTACATGTGCTCAGTTGCTTAGTCCTATTTGACTCTTTGAGACTCCATGAACTATAGACTGCCAGGCTCCTCTGTCCATGGGATTTTCCAAGCAAGAATCCGGGAGTGGCTATTTCCTCCTCCTCCGTTTCGTCCTCCAAGGGATCTTCCCAACCCAGGGGTCAAATCTACGTCTCCTGCATCTCCTGCATTGGCAGGTGGATTCTTCGACTACCGAGCCACCTGGAAAGCCCACATGTGGTTTTAGATTGCCAAATATTTGTGTTTAATTGAGAACAAAGATTGAAGGTGGGAAAGTGTGTTGTGGATGCTAAAGATATGCAAGGCAGTTTCCACTTTTAGGAACTCACATTCTACCCGTGGAGACAAAAATGCCCTTGCAAAAACCAAGTACGCAAGACAACTTAAGATCTAGTCCCAAAATGGCCTTTCAGATCCTAAGGGCTGTGTTGCGGGCTGGGTTCTCTGGGGAGCAGAATGTTTACTTAGCAGTGTCCTTGGGACCAGAGAGAATGGACTGGAAGGGGTCAGAGCTGGATTGTGTAGAGGAAGAAGTCAGGCTGGGGCATGGGAGCTCTGGAACTAGAAACTCCCCTTCAGAGCTGTCTTGGATTGAGCCAAGATTGCTAGACCTTTATACTCCTGCATGTACCAGTGGTGGATATGGGCACACCAGAAGAGGGGTGAATATTTGAAAGTGCATATGAAAATGTTAATACATCAAAATGGCACACCTTGAACATTACTGACATTATGCTGATAAAATAGATGAGTGATCCCAGGACCACCAATCAGCCAGTTTCTGAATGCCTCAAACATCAATGGCATGGAAGTAGGCTATTTGACCTTCCAAAGGTCAAGGCTAAACCAAAGCCGGTTAGCAGTTTGGGACCAGATACTGAAATGAAAGTCCAACTTGCATGCAACTTTTGGCTTAGAGATTCCATTTCAAGGAGTCTATTTTAACTGCAGTGGACGGCGTTGACTGTCTCGCATCTGTCCCTGTGGGGACTGCACCCCTTCCCCTTGGGGAGTTTTCACCTTGGACCAGGAAGCTCCCTGTGGCAGAGTTCCACAGACTAGAGCAGCTGTGTGTGTGTCCATACAGTTTAGAATCATAATGTTATTTATTGTTTTAGATTTGTACCTTTCTTTTCACTTCATGTCCCTCTGACTAGGTCCTTAGGTTTTTTTCCTTTTCTTTTTTTTTCTCTTCTTTTTCTGCAATTATACCACTATATGAACATCCTTTGTATGCATTTCTGAAAATGTCCTCAGTATGTTACTAAGAGTCTTTCAGTTGCAAGCCATAGAAGCCCAACTCAAACGAGCTTGAGGCAAAAACGGAATGTATTTGCTTCCATAATAGACAGAAGAAGAGCTGCTTCAGGGTTGACTGGTCCAGAGGGCTCAAAGGAGGCCCTTGCTTTGTCCTCGGACTAGGTCTTCTTTTCTCCAACTCTATATAATCTTCCTATCTGAGTCAGGAATATGCCCTGAGGTAGCTCCAGCTTTAAGAGATCTAAACACAAAACTCGGGTTTCCCTGGTGGCCCAGTTGGTAAAGATCTGACTGCAATGCAGGAGACCCAGGTTCGATCCCTGGATTGGGAAGATTCCCCAGGAGAATGAAATGGCAACCCACTCCAATATTCTTGCCTGGAAACTCCCATGGACAGAGAAGCCTGGCGGGCTATAGTCCATGATGTCACAAGAGTTGGACGCAATTTAGTAAATAAACCACCACCAAACATAAACCCCAAAGGGAAGAACATACTTGATCTCTGCCCCTGTATGTGAAAAATCCCCTGTAAGGGTTCTGACCGCTCTGGCCTGGGGTGAGTGGACACCCGCTTTGGGATTGACAGTGGGCCCTGTGATTGGCAGCTTTCACCAGAGCCACAGAGCTAAGGAGGAGGAAAAATTCCCTAAGGGAAGGAACTATGGTCCCCACAAGGGTGGATGTTGAACAGAGTCACATTTATCCACTACTGTTAGAATAGACTTCTAGAAGTTAGATTTCTAGGTCAAAAGACGCATGACAATTGGGCTTTCGTTTCAGCTTCTGGCCCCAGTCTGCTAACTGGCTTTGGTTTGGTTTTGACCTTGAGAAGACCAAACAGCCTACTTTCCTGTCATTTGTTTATGGCATTCACAAACGTAACCAATCAGTGGTCCTCCGATCATGTATTTGTCTTATCAGCACAGAAATGTCAGTAACACACAAGGATGTCATTTTGGTTTAGATTTAAAATCACTTCACTTTCAAACATAGGCAACTTTCTTGATGTAACTTGGAGTGAAAAGATTTATCTATATTCACAGAAGATAAAAGATAGTCACTAATTCTTTAACCCTTCTCCCATGAGAAGCAAGTTTGCTGGCCCCTTCACTTGAATCTGGGTGATCTCTGTGTCTGCTGTGACCAGTAAAGTCAGATGGAGTGATACTGTGCCAGTTCTGGGTTGCATGCTTTAAGAAACTGGTAGCTTAACCTTCCTGTCTCTTTGAACACATTGGGATCCCTGGACCACCATGTAAGACATCCCTTTACTCTGAGACCACTGTGCTCGAGAGTCCACATGAAGGCTCTTTGATGGACATTCCCAGCTGAGCCCAGTCCTTCAGCCACCACTGCCAGGCTGTCACATGTGTGAACAGAGCTGCCTTGGGCCCTGCAGATTAGCCCATCCACCAGCTGAATGGGTGACCTTAGTATCGCATGGGATACTGAGCAGAATTTAAGCAGAGCTGAGCCCTGCCTAAATTCTTGAGCCGCAAAATCATGAAATATAATAAGGTGACTGTTTTAAGCCTTTATATTTTAAGCCAAATAAGTCTTGTTTTGTTACACAGTGATAAATAACTGGACAACATTGTTGTGTGTGGTTGGGTGGACTACTGTTTCACTGTGTGACTATAGTACAGGTTATTTATTTATTCTCTTGTCTGTGGCCTTGGGTTGTTCCCATGGTCTGCTATTAAGAACAATTTTGTATATATGTCTTGGTATAAAAGTATAAGAGTGTTCTTAAGTGTATTAATAAAGGTGGAATTGTTAAGTTACAGGATACCTAAGTCTTCAGCTTTACGCTATTATCTTTAACTGTTTACCAAAGTGCTTCTAATACCTGCTTCCTCTGCAAGGAAGGACCCAGCCCACTGATCTACATCTTCTCTAACACTTAGTGTTGTCCGTCATGATTTCTGTCCTTTGAATGCACTTGCATCACTTTGCTGTACATATGAAACCAACATGACGTTGTAAGTCAACCATATTTCAATTTTAAAGAAAAAGGGGACTTCCCTGGTGGTCCAGGGGTTGAGAATCTGCCTGCCAGTGCAGGGGGACATGAGTTTGATCCCTGGTCTGGGAACTAAGATCCTACAGGCTGCGGAGCAGCTAAGCCCATGAGCAGCACCTACGGAAGTCCTCGCCCTAGAGCCTGTGCTCACACTGTAATGAGAAGCCTGAGCACTGTGACATAACTTGAGAGTAGCCCCCACTTGCTGCAACTAGAGAACTCCTGCTTTCAGCAACAAAGACCTAGCACAGCCAAAAATACATAAATGAACACAAATTTAAAAAGCAAATTTGAGGAACAGAAGTTGCTCTACACTGGTTGTATTTTAAACAAACAAACAAAGATCTATATTGAACATTTTAAACTACAACCCAAAATGAACATTGCTTTGCTGATCTGGTGCCGAGTCCTTCTTTTTGAGGATCGGTTGATTGGAGTTCTGTGTGATTTCTTGCATAAGCCACATTCATAATTCATTATAAACAGTATCCAGTTTTAGTTACTTATGTGGAGCAAGAATATAGACAGATGCTCAATAATCTGAGTGCTCAGCTCTTCCAGATTATCACAATTTCTTTCTTTAATTTTTGATGGATATCTTTCCCATTTCTTGTTACATAGTCGCACAGTCATTTTCAGCTCTTTTGTGTTTCCATGGACCGTAGCCTGCCGTGCTGTTCTGTCCGTAGGATTTCCCTGGCAAGAATACTGGAGTGGGGTGCGGTTTCCTTCTCCAGGGGATCTTTGTGACCCAAGGACTGAACTCTCATCTCCTCCACTGCAGGCTTCCCTGGTGGCTCAGCAGTAAGGAATCTGCCTGCAACGCAGGAGTCGCGGGAGACACAGGTTCGATGCCGCTCCAGTCTTCTTGCCTAGAGAATCCCACGGACAGAGGAGACTGGCGGGCTACAGTCCATGGGGTCGCAAAGAGCTGGACATGACTGAAGCAACTTAGCATGCATGCATGCACTTCTGCATTTCAGGCAGATTCTTACAGCTGAGCCTCCACGGAAGCCCTTATCTCTCCCGTTGGTAGCGCTAAGAGCCCCAAAATAGTGGATCCTCTATATCTCATCTTTCCACAGCTTCCCACTTAGTTTCCACGGAAACATTTACCCTAATATGTCATTGGGTTCTATATATACTTTTAGGTTTCATAGTTAAAATAAGGGAGATTAGCATAAATCAATTTGTGAGTAACAAAATTGGATGTTTGCAAGCAAGCAATTTGCTTCAGCCAAGGATGCTTCTAGCTGAAGGGGCCGACAGGCAACGGTGTCTGGAAGAGCAGTCTCACCACCGAGAGGTTCCAGGGGCTCCCAACGCTACCCTGGCAGGGCAGCCTGCGGCAGGCATGGAGAGCAGGGGCAATGGGATGAGCCGGCTAAATGGAGGTCAGTAAGGAGCACGTCTATTGTGTCCGAATAAAAGTACAAACACTTGGGACTTCCTCAGTGGTCATTTAGCTCTCTCAAAGCACTGCCCTTGATTCACAAAATAAATAGAAAACACAAAGTAATATTTAAGAAACAGAAAAGTTAGGTACAAGTTAGGTACAAGTTAAGTACATCCTCCTGCTTGCTATCAATGATTAGCTCTCAGTTTAGATTTTATTTCCTGAGTCTGGAGCCTTTGAGTGCATCTCAAGATGTGGGCTTCCCAGGTGGCTCAGAGGTAAAGAACTGGCCAGCCGATGCAGGAATTGTAGGAGGCTTACTGGAGAAGGCAATGGCAACCCACTCCAGTACTCTTGCCTGGAAAATCCCATAGACAGAGGAGGCTGGTGGGCTGCAGTCCATGGGGTCGCTAAGAGTCGGGCATGACTGAGCGACTTCACTTTCACTTTCAGGTTCCAGCCCTGGATGGGGAAGATTTAAGGAGGAAATGGCAACCCACGTCAATATTTTTGCTGGTATAATCCCACAGACAGAGGAGTATGGAGGATTACAGTCCCTGGGGTCTCAAAGGGTTGGACACGACTGAGCAACCGAGCATGCAGAAACCTTAAGGGATGTTTGAATATGCAGAGTGGGGTTTACCAGGCCCACAGTAGGCCTGAGAGCCTGCAGGTCCACCTTGAAAAAAGTGTCTATTAGGGCAAGAGTCCTCTGTAATCAAATGCCTGATAATGATCTGAGGTGGAACTGATATAACAAAAATAGAAGTAATGTGCACAATAAATGTAATGCTTTTGAATTATCCTGAAACCATCCCCGCCCCACTCCGTCCATGGAAAAATTGTCTTCAATGAATTGGTTCCTGGTACCAAAAAGGTTGGAGGCTGCTATCTTAGGGCTGAGTAGGGATTGATAGGCATTCACACTCAGAAGGGGGCATCACAGATTTTTGATTTTGTTTTGGTTACTAGGTTTATTGAGACATAAGTTATAGACTTTGTGATTAGCCTATTTCATGTACAGTTAATGGCTTTAGTTTATTCAGAGTTGTGCAACCATCAGCATCTTCAGTTTTAGAACATTTTCCTCATCCTGAAGAACTTCTGTGAATTAGCCATCATTTTCATTTTCCTCTTCCACTCCTTAATGCCCAGGCCACCACCAAACTACTTTCTGTCTCTCTAGACTTGCCCATTCTGGACGTTTTAAACGAATACAGTCATATAATAGGTGATCTTTTGTGTGTGGCTTCTTTCACTTAGCACAGTATTTTCAAGGCTCATTCATACTGTAGCATGTATCAGTACAATATTTCATTCCTTCTCAGGGGGGCACACTGTGTGGCATGTGCGATGTTAATTTTGCAACCAGGGATTAAACCTGAATTCTTTGATTTGTAAGGCAGATTCTTAACCACTGGATTGCTGGGGAAGCCCCCTTCATTCCTTTTTATTGCCCAATAATATTCCATCGAGTAGATATACAAACATTTGGTTTATCTCTTCATCAGTTGAGAGGCATTTGGAGTTGTTTCCAGGTTTAAGGTATCATGAGCAATGCTGCTATGAACATTCACGCTCAAGTATTTGTGTGGACATGCTTCAGTCTCTTGGCTATATATCGATGAGTGGAATCCCTGGTCCTATCTTAACTCTAGTCTTATTATTTTGGGCAACTGCCAACTGGTTTCCAAAGTGGCTGCACCAGTTTCACATTCTTATCAACAGTGTATGAGGGTCCCAATTTCTCCACATGCGCATCAACATTTTTTTCTTTTATTATACTTTTTGAGAGATGATATTTATTGTGGTTTTAATTTGGATTTCCCCAATGGCTAATGAGACATTTTTGAATGTCTTTTCATGTGCTTATTGATTATTTGTATATCTTCCTTGGAGAAGTGTGCTTATTCAGATCTTTTGCCCATTTAAAAATTCTGTTGTCTTTTCATGATTAAGTTGCAAGAGTTCTTTATATGTTCTGGATGCAAATCTCATCAGATACATGATTTGCCAGTATTTTCCTCTAGTCTGTGGGGTGGCATTTTATTTTCTTGATGGTATCAGTTGAAGCACAGTAGTCTTCAATTTTGATGAAGTCCACTTTATCTATTTTCTCTTTTGCTGCTTATACTATGAGTCCTAACCCAGGGTCACAAAGATTTACTTCTATGTTTTCTTCCAAGAGTTTGTAGTTTTAGCTCTTCCATTTAAGTCCATGATCCATTTTGAGTTAATTTTTGTATGTGGTATAAGTAAGGGGACATCAAGTCATCCCTGTGCAACTTGTTGAAAAGATTATTCTTTCCCCATAGAATTGTCTGGGCACCCTTGTCAAAACTCAAGTGACAAAAAAAATTAATCATTAAAGTGAGGATTTATTTCTAGACTTGCAAGTCTGTTCAATCCCTGCAGATGGTGACTGTAGCCATGAAATTAAAAGACGCTTGCTTCTTGGAAGGAAAGCTATGACAAACCTAGACAGCTATTAAAAAGCAGAGACATCACTTTGCTGACAAAGGTCCATATAGTCAGAGCTATGGTTTTTCCAGTAGTCTGTGCTGATGTGAAAGTTAGACCATAAAGAAGGCTGAGAGCTGAAGAATTGATGCTTTTGAATTGTGGTGCTGGAGAAGACTCTTGAGAGTCCCTTGCACTGCAAGGAGATCAAACCAGTCCATCGTAAAGGAAATCAACCCTGGATATTCATTGGAAGGACTCAAGCTGAAGCTCTAGGACCTGATGTGAAGAGCTGACTCATTGGAAAAGATCCTGATACTGGGAAAGACTGAATGCAAAAGGAGAAGGGGGGTGGCAGGGGATGAGATGGTTAGACAGCATCACCGACCCAATGGATATGAGTCTGAGCACACTCTGGGAGATAGTGAAGGACAAAGGGGCCTGGTGTGCTGTAGTCCATGGGGTCGCAAAGAGTCAGACGTAACAGTGACAGAACAACAACAATTCTATTCCATTTGTCTGTAAGTCTGTCCTTATGCCAGTATCACACTCTCTTGATTACTGTAGCTCAGTCCTATTTTAATATTAGGAAGTATAAGTCCTCCAATTTTGTTTTTCTTTTTCAAGATTGGGCTATTCTAGGTTGCTTGCAATACTCTGAATTTTGGGATCAACTTGCCAATTTCAGCACAAAGTTGGCTGGGATTTTGACAAGGATTATACTGAATCTATAGATTAATTTGAAGCATATTGCCAAATTAACAATGTCAAGTCTTCTGATCCATAGACATGGGATATCTTTCTATTTATTTTGGTCTTCGTCTCTCAAGAAAGTTTTGTAATTTGCAGAATATAAAATTTGCATTTATTTTGTTGCATTTATTCTTAAGTATTTTATTCTTTTTGATGCGATTGTAAATGAAATTTTCTTAACTTCATTTTTGTGTTGTTCATTGAAACAATTAGATTTCATACAGAATACATACAAATGGAATTTTGTACATTAATCTTGTATTCTGTGACCTTGCTGAATCTGTTTATTAATTCTAATATTTTATTACTGGGTTTCGTAGGGCTTTCTTTTTTATAGTTTTATTTATTTGTATATTTTTGGCTGTGCTGGGTCTTTATTGCCGCGTGGGCTTTTTTCTAGTTGCGGTGCGTGGGGGCTGGTCTCTAGTTGTGTGCAGTCTTCTCATTGCAGTGGATTCTCCTGTTGAAGAGCAGAGGCTCTAGGCGCTTAGGCTTCAGTAGTTGCAGCTCCCAGGCTCTAGAGTACACGCTCAGTAGTTGTTGAGCACAGGGCTTAGTTGCTTTGGTGCTTGTGGGGTCTTCCCAGATCAGGAACTGAACAAGTGATTCCTGCATGACAGGTGGGTTCTTTACCATGGAGCTGTCTGGGAAGCCCCTAGAATTTTCTATATGTAAGATGATGTCATCTTCAAAAACAGATCATTTGGTTTCTTCCTTTCCAATTGGAAGCCTTTTATTTCTTCTTTTTTTTTAAAAAAATTTATCTATTTATTTATTTGCTTAATTGCCCTCTCACTATATTTTTAGAGCTGTCATTATTACTTTGATGGGTTAAGTCCTTGCCAATCCAGTCCTTACACATTTGGTATCCTGAGCCAGGCTCTGGGCTCCTGGGCTGAACAGAACTTTTTTTTTTGGCTGCATCAGAGGGCATGAGGAATCTTAGTCCCCTGGTCAGGATGGAACCCATGCCCGCTGCAGTGGATGCATGGAGTCCTAATTCTTTTAATAAGCTAACTTAGAGTGTTAGCCTGTTTCCTGAGCTCTGCTGATGACTAACTCAGTGAAGGAGCCATCTGAGGTTAGATCCCTTCACAGTCAAAGCCAAAGACCTCACACCTCCAGAGCCTCAAAGTCACACGTATCCTGCATTTGCCTTGCAGTGAGGGTCTCCCCATCCATGTCACTGCCTCCAGTCACCCTAGTCCACTTTATCAATACTCTTTGCCAACCCCTGCCATTCAACAGTTTGCCGAGGACCAAGCTCCTTTCCTCTGAACATTTACTACACATTTGAACACTTTTCAAACTTTAAAGTAGGGAAATGTAGGTGTATTTCCACTGTTAACTCAAAGGAAAAATGTGTGATCAAGAGAACTGCTGACACGACTAAGTCTCAATAATATGTGTGAACGCCCATATGCATCTGGTTTTGCATCTGACAGAGGCAGAAACTCTCCACAGCCATGATGGCAAGGATCAGGGAGTGTTATTGCTCCCATTTGGCTTCTGCACAGGGCGCCCTGCTCTGCCTCCCCAAGGAGAGGACCACAGCCTGGAGCCCTCATCTCTGGGCCCTGAGTGCAACATGTGCACTCAGAGCTGTGCTGCCTGCCAACCGGAGGAAAGCTCAGAGCAGCACCCAGGGCCCACCTGGCCCTCGCTGCTTGGGAATCCTGCCCTCCTGCAGAGAGGAAAGGAATAATCAAAGATGGTGACTTTTCAGCTCTGACAAATGTTTGGTGAGCAAGCGGTCTCCTGTGTATTCAGCTCTCTTGCCTAGTGGCATTGAGATTCGTCTGTCTGAAGTGCAGGTGTGGGGTGAGGTCACATGCACCTCCCTGGGGCCTTCACTGTAGAGGTCCTGGCAGTTAGTCAGCGGGGAGAAATGAACAGCAGGTCAGCAGCTACGTTTGTGTTCCTGGTGAAGTCTTTGCAACTAAACTGATCACATTGTTCTTTAGATTGACAGAGTGCTCAGCTTTTCAATCCAGTTTGTACACAGAATGATATTACTAGCACTTGAGAAGGGTTAACTGTTCAGAAGAAAAAGACTTCTCACTTCCATCATCACCTCACAGCTCAGACCTGGAGAAGTTGACCCTTCTACTGTGAGGGTGGTGGGCCTCCGTTTTCCGCTAAAGTCCAGGAGTGAAGCCATGTACGGTTGTGTTAGGGAATGTTGACTGAAACTGCCTGCCATGGCCAGGCTTGATAATAATCACTTGCCTGAGTTGTCTCATGATAGGCAGTCCCCATAAAGAGCAGGGAGATGCCACTGAAAACTAACAAGGAGGATTTGGGTGGGGACAAAAGGAGGAGGGAGGAGATGCCAGCCCATTTGTCCTGCCAACCTCCCAGAATCCTTCATGCTGGAATCTCTCTTGGCTGAGAGATGCTCATGCCAGCAAGAAGGACTGAGTCAGACCAAATATAGGCCAAGCAAGATGATCGGCCAGAGACAACCTGGAAACTAACCCCACCACGGTAAAATCTGAGACTGTGAGCCTTGTGGTAGAGGGTTCCCTTACCCTTCTGCTCTCCGCCCAGCCACCCCTTCCCAATAAAATCTTGCCTCGTCAGTGCGTTGCCTCCTTGGACAATTCATTTTCGAGTGTTAGCCAAGAGTCCACTCTAGAGCCCCTTCCTGCAACAGCTGGATGAACTAAGTCACACTCTTGAGTTCAGTGCTATCCAGTAGGGACTTTTTGCAGTGACAGAAATATTCAATATCTGGGCACCCACGGGTGGCTATTGAGTACTTACAACATGGCTAGTCTCTCCGAGGAACTGAATTTCTAATTTGAACTAATTTAAATTTAAAGAGCCACATGTGATAATTGGCTACAGTATTAGTGCAGCTCTATATAGAATACCTAGATTTGCAGTAACGTGGATGGCCCTGGAGATTATCATACTAATTTAGACTGAGAAGGACAAATATGTGATATCACTTATGTGCAGAATCTTAAAAAATATGATACAAATGAACTTGTTTATAAAACAGAAAGACACACAGACTTTAGAGGATGAATTTATGGTTACCAGGGGGAAAGGGGGAGGGGGAGGGACCGATGGGGAATTTGGAATTGACATGTACACGCTCCTGTATTTAGTATAGATAATCAGGGACTTCCCTGGTGGTCCAGTGGTTGAGACGCTGCACTCCTAATGCAGGGAGCCCGGGTTCAGTCCCTGGCTGGGGAACTAAGATACATTGGTGCAACCTAAAAAATTAAGAAAAGAAAGATAACCAACAAGGACCCACTGTACATCACAAGGAAGTCTGTCCAATATTCTATAATAACCTAAATGGGAAAAGAATTTGAAAAAGAATAGATACATCCATACATGTAACTGAATCACTTTGCTGTATGCCTGAAGTTAATACAATATTGTGAATCAACTCTACTCCAATACAAAATAAGAAGTTAAAAAAAGAATACATAGAAACACAGACACCAAAGGACTCCCACATTAGAGACACCTTTGCTTCTGGGACAGAGTTGTAGTAAACAAAGGTATCCTCTGATTAAATTAAAGTGCTTTTATTTTACTTATGAGAAGGAAGAGGGTTAATTGCCTTTAAAATTTTTACCCACCAGGCAAAAGTCTCCTTGTAAAGACAAAAGTTGGAGTGTTGAAGAGAGAAATCTGAGGACTTTGTTTTTCTAAAAGTAGGATATTACTAAACAAAAATTTAACACCAAAATAAAAGGGCTTTTATTATTTGGAAGTAATAAGAGGAATTATATTGTAAATGGTATGAGTTTGGGTTAATCATAGTCTCCTTCTGCTAATGGAGCCTTTTATTTGTCAAGAAAGTCCTGGCAAATCAGAAAGTGCTGATGAATGACGGGCAAAGCTCTCCTTCAGGTTAACAAGGAAATGTTCGTTTGGCAGCGCCGGTGGTTCCGAGCCCCGGAGGCACATTAGAGTCCCCTGCGTTTTGTTGAATATTACACTAGCGCCTGCATCCCCTCTCCAGAAATTCTGATTTAATTTTACCTAGCCCAGGCTGGGGCCAGACTAAACTCCCTAGTAATTCTATTCACTGATCTCCCATCCAGCCAGTCCCCACTAGGTGATTCGAAGATGCAGCCAAGGCTGAGAACCACTGATTTATAGATGAGCTGAGGATCCAGTCACCCTGATCTGCTAATGCTATTAATTCAAGTGAGACACAGACTTTCAAACTTGTTTAAATAAAAATTCAATGATGTCCTGAATTTTCTTTTACCTCTTTGCCGGTGGGAGAAGGATGATAATCTTCTTCCTGCCTAACACATAAAACTCACACGTGTTTAGAAGACAGAGATGTCAATTTTAATAGAATTACTACCAAGGAACAAATTAGGTGGTGAGATAAACAGTATGTTAACGGCTAAAGGTTATTTTTCAAGACAATTTCTCAAATACCAGTATCATACTAGATTTTTTTTTGCTAGAAGTCAATATTTGCAAGGATGTTTTATGATGCAGAAGAGCACCTATTTTTCTCCAGCTTCCAGAAAAGAGAGCATGCTTTTCTCCTTCTCATCTTGATGAGTTGTCTTTCATCAGCCTTTATACGAACCTGAGGTTTTCAAAGCTAAGTGCTTGAATTCCATCAGTGTGACTGGAGACGGGGAAAAATGCAAGCTGAGAGATGAAAATTTAAAATACAGATTTAAAAAAGGGCAGAGAGGGGAACTGAACAAATGGAGTATGGGAGTTGCAATGTACCCCTATTAGCTTCCAAAGTTCTGATCAGCTGCCCCATTTTGCTGTGGAGTTTGCAGCCTTTTTGAGGAAGAGCCATGTTTGTGGCTCTTTTCTGACCTTAGACTTCTCAACCCAAAGGTCCAGGGTGTCTGTGACTAGATTTTAAAAAAAAAGTCTGTATCAATGCAATGTCAGAGCTTCTCTAGAAAAGCCTACTTCCAATGGAGAAGGCAATGGCATCCCACTCCAGTACTCTTGCCTGGAAAATCCCATGGACAGAGGAGCCTGGTAGGCTGCAGTCCATGAGGTCGCTAAGAGTCGGACACGACTGAGTGACTTCACTTTGACTTTTCACTTTATGCATTGGAGAAGGAAATGACAACCCACTCCAGTATTCTTGCCTGGAGAATCCCAGAAACGGGGGAGACTGGTGGGCTGCTGTCCATGGGGTCGCACAGAGTCGGACACGACTGAAGTGACTTAGCAGCAGCAGCAGCATAGTTACTTTCTCTTAAAATTGGACTCACTTGGGAACCCTCCACTGTTAGTGGGAATGTAAATTGGTACAGCCACTATGGAGAACAGTATGGAAGTTCCTTAAAAAACTATAAATAGAGCTACCATATGATCCAGTAGTCTCAGTGCAGGGTATATACCCAAAAGAGAGGAAAACTCTAATTGGAAAAGATACATGAACCCTGGTGTTCACAGCAGCATTATTTACAGTAGCCAAGACAGGGAAGCAACCTAAATGACCATCAATAGATGCATGGATAAAGAAGATGTGGTATAGATATACAATGAAATATTACTTAGCCATAAAAAGAATAAAATAATGCCATTTGCAGCAATATTGATGGACCTAGAGATTATCATACCAAGTAAAGTAAGTCAGACAGAGAAATATAAATAGCATATGGTAGTACTTATATGTGGAATCTAAAAAAAAAAATGGTACAAATGAACTTATTTATAAAAGAGAGACTCACATAGAAAACAAGCTTATGGTTACCAAAGGGGAAAGGGGTGGAGAGGGATAAATTTGGAATTTGAGTTGAACAGATACATACTGCTATACATAATAGGTAATCAACAAGGACCTACTATATAGCACAGGGAAATATATTCAATAGCTTGTAATAACCTATAATAGAAAAGAATCTGAAAAAAAGAATATATATATTATATATATATAATATATATATATATCTGAATCACTTTGCACTTGAAACACTATAAATCAACTGTACATCAATAAAAAGTAAAAATAAAAACTAGGCACATCTTTCCTAGGCTGAATGAGACCCTTCCCTGTTGTAGCTAAAGCATATTTCTTCCGTGGAAATGGTAAGCAACTTGTCTGCATCCATTTGATAACAGATAACCGCCTTTTCAATTAGCAGTAAGATTCTTTCCATGCCAAGCACCTGCAGCTCCTATAACTTTTCTCACTACTAATAAAATTAATGTCCATTCTCCAAGTGCCTACTATGTGTCAGGCACTGTAGTAAGTACTTTACATGAACTATTGCATTTAATCCTTCAATTGTCCTATGAAGTGGATGGCATTGTTCCCATTTTATGATTAAGAAACAGGTTTAGAGAGAAAAAGTGTTTTTCCCAGGCAGAGCAAAAAGTGCCTGACTGAAGCAGATACCTGGCTTATGGCCAAGGAGGGTGGTATGGCTGGAACAGAATGAGTGGGGGAGAGGGGAGGAGGGTCAAGAGCTGAGGGGCAAGATCAGGTGGGGGCTATAGTCCATGCTAAAGCCTGTCCCTCTGTGAAATGGAATGCACTGGAAAGTTTTAAGTAGTGGAGTGATTGAATTTAACCAGATCATTCTGGAAGCTCTAATAAGGATAGACTGTAGGGGATCAAGGACAGAAGCAGGGAGACCTGCTAGGAGGCTATTGCAGTAATCCAAGCAAAGGATGATAGCAATTTGAAAAAGAGTGGCAGCAGTGGGGATATGGAAACTGGTTGGATTTTGGATATGCTTTGAAGGTTGTTGTTCAGTCGATAAGTCATGTCTGACTCTGCAACCCCATGGACTGCAGCACACCAGGCTTCCCTGTCCTTCACCATCTCCTGGAGCTTACTCAAACTCATGTCAATTGAGTTGGTGATGCCATCCAACCATATTGTGTCCTCTGTCATCTCCTTCTCCTGCCTTCAATCTTTTCCAGCATCAGGGTCTTTTCCAGTGAGTCAGCTCCTTGCATCAGGTGGCCAAAATATTGGAGCTTCAGCCTCAGCATCAGTCCCTTCAATGAATATTCAGGATTGATTCCCTTCAAGATTGACTAGTTTGATCTCCTTGCTGTCCAAGGGACTCTCAAGAGTCTTCTCCAACACCACAGTTCAAAAGCATCATTTCTTTGGCGCTCAGCCTTCTTTATGGTCCAACTCTCACATCCATACACGACTACAGGAAAAGCTATAGCTTTGACTAGATGGACCTCTGTAGGCAAAAAATGTTTTTTAATATGCTGTCTAGTTTGTCATAGCTTTTCTTCCAAGGAGCAAGTGTCTTTTAATTTCATAGCTGCAGTCACCATCTGCAGTGATTTTGGAGCCCAAGAAAATAAAATCTGTCACTGTTTCCATTTCCCCCCCATCTATTTGCCATGAAGTGATGGGACTGGATGCCAAGGTATAGTCAATGAGATTTGCTAACAGACTGATATGTGATGGGGGACAAAGGAAGCGGTCTGGGATCATAGTAATGCCTTTGGTTTAAGCACCTAGAAGAATATATTTGCCTTGAGCCAAAACAGGGAAGATGACTAGAATGGCTTGTGAGTGAATTGGGAACTCAGTTAGGAGCCCATGAAGAGGTTAGGTCAAAACCCAAGTGAGTTTCAAGTAGCAGTTGGGTAAGTGGGTATGAAGTTCAGCAGAGAGGTTCTTGCTGAAGATTAAAAATTTGAAAGTCATTATACACATATTATGGCAACCCACTCCAGTACTCTTGCCTGGAAAATCCCATGGATGGAGGAGCCTGGTAGGCTGCAGTCCACGGGGTTGCACAGAGTTGGACACGACTGAAGCTACTTAGCAGCAGCAGCAGCAGCAGCATACACATATTTTTTAAAGCCCTAAAACCATACAAGATTCTCTCAGAATTGGTTATGGATACAAGAGAGAACAGGTCCAATACTGAGCGCTGGAGCACACTGACATTTAAAGATGGTCATGAAAAAAAGCAGCAAAGGAACTTGAGAAAAGTGGCTAAAAAGCAGAAGGATAGCTAGGAGAGCATGGTGGCGTGGTGTGCTTGATGTCAAGATAGAGGTTCAAGAGGGAAGGAACATCAGCTGTGTCACATTTTGCTGATGGGTCGAGTAGAAAGAGGGCTGATAGGTGACAGGAAACCATTGCTGTCCTTGAGGGCTGCTCAGTAGTGGTGGGAGTGAAAGCCTGGTTGTGGAGGACTCAAGGGAGGAAAGAGGAGGGACACTGGTGGTGTCAGAAGGACAGAAAGAATTTTGTTGTAAAGGAAAGAAGAGAAATAGGCTGGTAGCTGGAAGAGGCAGTGATAGAAGAAATAGAGATGCTTCCTTTTAAAAATTTTGTGTTTGCTGCACGTGGGCTTTCTGTAGTTGCTGTTGGCGGGCTTCTCATTGTGGGGGCTTTGCTTGTTGCAGAGCACAGGCTCTCGGCTCTTGGGCTTCAGTAGCTGCAGCACGTGGGCTCAGTGGTTGTGGGGCCGGGTTCAGTTGCTCCGCAGCTTGTGGAAATCTCCCGACCGGGGATCGGACAGTGTCCTCTGCATTAGCAGGTGGACTCCCAACCACTGGACTGTTAGGGAAGTCCAGAGATGTTTCTATGTTGATGGGAATGGTTCAAGAGAGAGAAGACGTGATGGTGCAGGAGAGAGAAGACATGGGCTGAAGCAACTTCCTTGAGTGGGTAAAAGGTGTTTTGAACCCATAGGTTGAGGGGCTTGGTCAGAGCAGGATGGTTCACCATAGTAACAGGGGAGAAGGCTGAGTGCTCAGACACAGGTGCAGGGGGTGGGGGTGTGGGGAGTGTGCAGGTCTTTGCTGATGGCTTCTATTTGCTTGGTGACATACACAGAAAGGTTGCTGAGAAGGAGCTTGGGGAGGAGGTGTTGAACATTTGGAGAATGAAGAGAAGGTATGAAATCTGGGAATGGCAGAGAGAATAGACTAGTAAGTATTGGGTTGGTCAAAATATTCATTCTGTAAGATATTATGGAAAACCTGAAACAAATTTTTTTACCAACTCAATATATTAATAGTATGTTTGTAGGGCATCATCAATCCTGACTAGTCACTGGAAGGACTGATGGTGAAGCTCCAGTACTTTGGCCACCTGATGCAAAGAGCTGACTTATTGGAAAAGACCCTGATGCTGGGAAAGTTTGAGGGCAGGGTGAGAAGAGCGAGACAGAGGATGAGATGGTTGGATGGCATCACCGACTTAATGGACATGAGTTTGAGCAAACTCTGGGAGATAGTGAAGGACAGGAAGCCTGTGTGCTGCAGTTCATGGGGTTGCAAAGAGTCGGACATGACTTAGCGATGGAACAACAGGGCACATTCTGGTCCCACTTGACTATCATGAATTTAAACGGTGACTAGAGAGTGTGATTGGGTGCTTTTGTCCAGCCATTGGGAGGTGCAGGCCCAGAGCAGGTGGAGAGTTAAGTTAACCACAGTTATGATTTCATCAGAAGGCCTTAAATTAAGAGGAGCAAAGCAGTGGAGGCATGAGCGAGTGATCATAGTGAATAGGTACAGAAGCCGGTGAGTAAGGAGAGAGGAGACGACATGAAGAAGCTGGGGGCAGGGAGGTCTGTAGGTTGTATAATGGTAGGTCTCAGTGGGGTCGCGGGGTTGCTGGAACTGGGATATTGATAGAATTAGTGGGGCGGAGAGAAGAGCAGTCTGAGAGTGAGCTACAGACAGGATGCAGTGGTGGGTGATGACAAGGGTGAGGGCCTGATATGCTGTAATTAGACAGGAGGGGAGGAGGTCCAGGGCCTGGGGGCCCAGAGCTCCTCTCTCTGCCTTGTCTTCTTGTCTCCTGCACCATGTTGCCATCTCTGTAAGTTTCTGTGCTCTTTGCCGTGAAAGAAAGTGTCCGTGCCCTGACTGTGTCTGTTAGCAACCCACCATACATCACTCCTTCTGCCTGCTGTGACAACCGTGCAGCCTGTAGCCCACAAGATGATGCGGGACTTGATTTACTTAACTTGGTACTATGGGGCTTGGACCTTGGGAAGTCACCTAACCTCTCATGCTTAAGTTTCCTGGTCTGCAGAAATGGGGAATCACTTCTATTTTTCTACAAATTTGCTGAGATGATCCAATGAGATAATCATAAAAATGCTTTGAAGCTAAAAAAAAAAAATCACCTAGTGTTTTTTATCTTTGTAGAAATAACAGCAAATGAGGGCAAGAAATTTGAGACAGAGGGAGAGTGAGTGTGAATTACATGCTGGATGGAAAAGGGCCCTAAATAATGTAAGTCTTCAAGGAGCCAGCCATCCTAGACTGGATCCCCATAAAAATCAAATTGGGAAGAAATAAAGAAAAGAAGTTAAAGTTCACTGCTGAAAAACCGTGTTTTTCCCTGGCCCTGTGGGAAGAGAAGAGGGTTATTATTTTAGTGTGGGAATAGGAATATAATTCAGTTTTTCCCAATCAGAGCCTTTTGATGTGTTACCATGATTCATAGGCTATGACTCACATATTAAAATTCTCTCTAGTATATTACTAACAGTTTATGTTCCCTAAAAAAAGAGATATGTTGAAGCAGAGGGATTACATAATTATTTTCTTTTCAGCCCATACCTTGGATTTATCTGACATGATAATTTAAGGAAGAGAAACTTTCTCTAGTTCCTGCTGGGAGAAGAACCTCATTATATTCTCCAGTAAGCACATCTTTAAAATGCTTGTTAAAATCAGCCTCAGTACTGTTATTATTATACTTTGTAACTTACTATGTAAGAAATTATTTTTCTAAGGGTAGGAAAAAGGTTAAATTTGGATTCCCCCACCCCAAATTAATTCACTGTCAATTCTTAAATACATTTATTATGTATTTTTGAATTATTTTTGTCATTGTGAATTATGATTACCAAGATTTAAAAACCTGTAAGTTCATCAAAATGCAATTAAGTGCACTACTCTCCTACCTTCATTCAAGTCATCAAAAGATTCAATCAAATATAATATAAGTACCAAGCCAAGCATAATAAAGCTATTTAAAATACATTTCATTTATTCTATTTTATTGAAGACAAGCGTACCTAATTGAGAATACTCTAATCTGGTAGATTCAAGACCTATTGATAACTTGAACCTTGTTTAGGTTCTATTTAAATGCTGTTGAATGGAAAGTTACAAACTCTTCCTGAAGAATAGAGGGTTTATCTTCTATTTGGGCTGAATCTGCCTGCAATGCAGGATACCTGGGATCCATCCCTTGGTTGGGAAGATCGTCTGGAGAAAGAAATGGCTACCTCAAACTACCCTGACTTCTTAAGCCAGACCCACATTGGACTTCTCAGGATGTTGAAAGAACAACAACAATGATGACTATATATCAGTCATCAGAGTAACTATAATGACTTCAGCACTTTGTATATTTAAAATCCATCCCACAACACTCAACTTTGAGGAAACAGACTCAGAGAAGTTAATGTGCCGAAGGCCAGTTAGCTCATGGGTGGCTGTACAGTCCCACACCAGGTTAGACTTTTCCCAGCATTGACATGATGCCTAAGTAAATACTCTACCAAATGAAAAGAGAAACTCAATTTAAGAACTTTAACAAAGCACTTGATTCAGGCCAGCGTTTTAATTTGGAGGCCAAGCAATTTCGTTTGGCTCTCTGCCTTGGTTAACCTAACCAGTCAATTTTTTTTAATCTCCCTGGGTGCCTCTGGATTTGAGTCTCAAAGAATATGCACTTGGAAGAATTAAGAGGAAAAAAAAATTTCTTCAGACAATATGCCTTCAAAAAATCATCCAAAGCTCATTTGTGCTGTGGCTTTCCCCAGAGCCAGATATGAATCGGGTTTTAAATCAATTTCTTTCTGCCCAGAAATTTCAAAGCAAGAATGTTCAGAAGGAGACTCTGCGGAAGCAGGACAGAAACAAAAATGGAAGAAAACTTGGCTGCATGATGTTAACTTAGTGTGGTCAGTTTTGCCTAGAGTGTGCCGCTGTGGCCTCATATAAATGAACTGGGTCCTGTATTTATGGCAGTAGCGTGAAGGTCCCCTGGCCAAGGTGTGCCATGTCCTTCCTGTCAGGAACTCCACATGAGGCAAAAGAGATGCTCCTCAACCCAACTGGGCTTCCATTTAAGGGAATCAAAGCAGGGACTGTAGGATTCTGTTCCCCATCCAGGAATCTGAGAGGCTGAAAGATACCAGCCAGGAAAACATGTTATCTCCCAGAGATAATACTTCCCTGATAGTATTGGGCTTCCCTGATATCTCAGTTAGTAATGAATCTGCCTGCAATGCAGGAGACCCTGGTTTGATTCCTGGGTTGAGAAGATTCACTGGAGAAGGAATAGGCTACCCACTCTAATATTTTTGGGCTTTCCCTGTGGCTCAGTTGGTAAAGAATATGCCTGCAATGCAGAAGACCTGAGTTTGATCCCTGGGTTGGGAAGATCCCCTGGAGAAGGGAAAGGCTACCCCCTCCAGTATTCTGGCCTGGATAATTCCACGGACTGTATAGTCCATGGGTCGCAGAGAGTTGGACACAACTGAGCGACTTTCACTATCTCCTAGAACATTTCAACAGATGTTCCCAATAGACCAAGTACCCCCCAACACACCTTCTCTTTAAAATCTATGGAATTGGAGTATAACATACATTCAGAAAAGGGTATAAATCCCAAGTATATAGCTCAGCATATGTTCACAACATGAGATACCAGTGTAACCACCATCAACTCAGGAAGTAAGACGCTGCCGCTAACCAGAAGGCCCTCTGCAGCAGCCCCTCTCTTGACTGTTTACAGAATGGATCAGCTTTGTCTGTTTTCACCTCACGTAATTGGAATACATTGTTAGATTCAGTGATGGTTAATTTTATGTGCTGACTTGATGGACTGTGAGGTGTCCATACATTTGGTCAAACATTATTCTGGGTGTGTCTGTGAGGATGTTTTTGGATGAGATGAACTTTTGAGTCCATAGATGGAGCAAAGCAAGTTGCCCTCCTGCGTGTGGATGAGCCCATCCAACCCAGTGAAGGCCTGAAAAGAACGAAAGTCTGAGTGAGCAGAACTCCTGCCTGTCTTAAAACAATGAATTAATGTTTGACTGTATCAGGTCTGGGTTGTGGCACGCAGGACCTTGGTTGCAGCATGTGGGCTCAGTAGTTGCTGAACACAGCCTTAGTTGCCCCAAGGGACAGCGGATCTTAGTTCCCAGACCAAGGGTCAATCCTCTGTCCCGTGCATTAGAAGGTGGATTCTCAACCACTGAACTGCTAGGGAAGTCCCTTACCTGGCTGTCTTGAGCTGAGACTCAAAGTTTTTCCTGTCTTTGGACTTGAACTCAAACATGGGCTCTTCCAGGTCTCCAACCTACAAGTCTTGGGCTGGAACTTACACCTTCAGCAATCCTGGATCTCCAGCTCACTGACCACAGATCTTGAGACTTTTCAGTTTCCACAATTGTGTGAATCAATTCCTTATAACAAATCACTATATCGATATTTAATTGGTTCTATTTCTCTAAAAACTCTAATACATAACCTGCTTGCTTTTGCAGTATTTTAACTTAATGTAATGAGCAAAGTCTGTGTTAATTAATAAACTTGAGCTGAGTATGTGAAGTGCTTATCTAGCATCTGTCAAGTCTTATCAACGAAAAGCTTATTTTTCCTATTGTATTTTTTAATTATAATTTTGGTGAGATGGAGGTTTCCAGAGGACTGTACATCTTGTTTTCAGTCTAGCTGAAAATTCATGCCTCCCCAAATGAGGACAGTTATAAATGATGGAACCAGTAGGTGTGAAATTCCATTTAGACCCTTAATGCACAGAGTTGAAAACCTGGATTCAAGCCAGTCATCAGAGCTGTGCTGTCTGAATGGATGATTTACCTAATCTGGAAGTGAATGAAAAAACAGACCCAGTTCAAAGTAGCAAACTGAGTTTTATCCAATGAAGACTTATGACTGTGGTCCTATATACAGAGCCCCACTTGGCTTTCACTTTAATACATCCTTGATAGTCAATAGGGGTTGGAGGAGCAGGGAAAAAGCTACATCTGGGTTTGGGGTGCCTTGTCCACATTGGTCAATGGGTCAATCATTTATTGGAATATGATCCAAATGCTAGTCAAGGCCTCCCTATCCATCTGCCTCCTGCATTCATATAGCGTCACATTATCCTTGGTATAAAACTTGGTCCCTTCACTGGGTTCCAATGGAAATCCATCTGTACCAACAATTTTGTGAGCTTTAATAGAATTCTACTGCAGGTTTTGGAGTAGAGGGCTCATGGTAATACAATGGATAGCGCCCTTGTCTCGTTCCCCACCTCTGCTTTGCTTTTCTTCCTTCTCAGAAGCTCCATAAATTACTCTTCTGATCTTAGGGATAGTAATTTAACAAACATTTTGCATTTCTTGAGAACGCCCTGCTCAGAATCAGAGCAAGGCGGCGCTTGGTGCGGGTTAAAAATGCCCTTGGTTCTAGACGTGTGTCTTTCCCCCAGCAGTCTCTCCTCCTCGCCTGCTGTCATCCTCTTGTCTTTTTTTTTTCTTTTAACTTTTTATATTGTATTGGGGTATTGCCAGTTAACAATGTTGTAATGGTTTCTGGTGAACAGCAAACGAACTCAACCATGCATACACATGTATCTGTTCTGCTTCCAATCCTCTTGGCTTCTGTGTTAACTTCTGTTGTGACGTCCCCACACTCCATCACCGCCGTGGCTTCCTGAGGCTCTGCCTAGAAGAGGCTCCTAGACAAATACAACATAGCCAACCAACTGGATTTCAATTAAAAAAAAATTTTTTTTTAATTACAAAAGTTTTTAAAAAGAGGCTCCTAATGCCCCAGCTAATAAATAATAAATAAGTTGGTCCTGTTGTCCTGGAGGGAAATCTTCTCTAAGTTTTATTCAATGGAGACTTATGACTGTGGTCCTACATACAGAGCCCCACTTGGATTTCACGTTAATGCATCCTTGATAGACAACAGGGGATGGAGGAGCGGGGAGAAAGCTACATCTGGGGTAGAACCTGGAATTGCTTGCTTCCTTAGAAGGGATTCCTAACAGGGGGGACTATGAAAAGGTTTCAAGAAGTTCATGGACCTAGGAAGTTACCATTCTCCAAATGAAATCCGGCATTTCCCTCTGTTACAAATACAGCAACAAACCACAGCAGCACCAGCCGTCCCCTGGACTCTGTCGCCAGCAGAAACCACAGGTAGTCTCTGTCACACCCCGATGCTTGGGGTACCAGGGATTACTGTCTGTTCTCATCACTTTCACAATTTTGATAGTTACAGTAGAACTTCTGCTCGATCTTGCTATTAATTATGCTAATAATGAAGCAAGTAGATAATCACAAATTTTTAAAACATTTGATTTGTTTCCTTTATAATTCTATGCAATTTACTTTTAACACATCTAGAAACAACATTCTTATAAGAGGCCTATAGCCTTCACCAGACTGCCAAACGAGTCCATGGCACAGAAAAAGTTAAGAAACCCCACCGTATTCTCAGTTTGGGTCTAAGCTGTGTTCCTTTGCATGGAGTTGCTGCATAGAGTTCACCATAAATATGACTCATGCATCAAAGAACTGCCAAAACATGGGACTCAATAGAACATCGTTGCCTGGAAACTAAAGCCTGATAAGATTGTTACTTTTTTCTTTTTTTTTAAAGAAAGAAAGCATCCATGCCTATAGTAGGCTGATGCTTGGTCTTCTTGCTCCCAGGTACCTCCAAAAACCTCCCCTAGAATCTCCAGCTCCCACCAGAGGTCAGAGGGTGCGCCCTCTTCCCCTCACTTTCTGACTTGCGTTCTCTTTTACCCCTGGTCTGTGGCCTGTGTGGGTGGTGAGGGTGGGGATCAGTATACTTTGAAATAATTAAAATAATCCTCCTTGTTCTCAAATATTCATTAAGTACTTCCTACAGACAGGACTTTGGGGCTTCCTTGGTGGCTTAAGGTAAAGAAGCTGCCTGACAATGCAAGGGACACGGGTTCGATCCCCGGGTCAGGAAGATGCCCTGGAGAAGGAAATGGCAACCCACTCCAGTATGCTTGCCTGGAAAATCACAAGGACAGAGGAGCCTGGCAGGCTACAGTCCATGAGGTCACAGACTGGGTGACTAAACAACAACAACAGACAGGACCGTGTGTTCGGTGTGAATGTGTTACAATGAACCTCTGTTTCCCCATGAATTCATGATAATGTCTCACATCTTATTGCACCTAACAAAGTACTTTCAAGGTGGTGGGGTTTAGTTGCTAAGTCATGTTCAACTCTTTGCGACCCCATGGACCCTGCCAGTCTCCTCTGTCCATGGGATTTTCCAGGCAAGAATACTGAAGTGGGTTGCTATTTCCTTCTCCAGGGGGTCTTCCTGACCCAAGGATTGAACTCACATCTGCTGCTTGCTTCCCATTTAATCCTCACTCTTTTGAAGATGATACTATAATAGTCTGTCTCACAAATGAAGAAACTGAAGTCTCAGAAAAGTGAGGAAAGTTGGCCCCACAATAGCTGAGCTAAGACTTGGAAAAAACCCTTTGCATGTCTGCTGCGACTGCAGGTCTGGGGTCCCATGCTGTGCCCTGGTGTCAAGAGAGCTCCTTGGACCCACTGCTGGGGGTCAGATTCTCTGATGCCCCTTGTGACCGATGGCAGGGGTGGGTGTGAATCATGGCTTCATCAAGGCCCTAGCTTCTCTAGTTAGACCCTGGTGAGTGACCCAGGGGTTAGAAAGGATGGTGACAGTTGCCACCTGGCAGCTTGGAGAAATTCACAGAGCGCCTTCTCCCCTGTGCTCCGAGCGGGGTTCTCTTCATAACCTCCAAGGAAAGAAGCCCTCGAGATGCAGCGTAAAGTTCTGATCCTCCCTGAGCACCTGAGGGAGCAGTTTTGGCCTCCAGAAAGGTGCACTGTGGTGGAGGAGCCTCAGTTCTCAGGCCCCACCTCATGCGGGGCCCATATCCCATGGGACCCCCCTCCCACCTTCTTCTGTTCCTCAGCTAACCTTCTACTTGCAGCTTGTCATCTCCCTGAATCTTAACTCCTCAGGTAGATGACCGCTCGTTCTGTGCTGATGTTGCTGGAGAGAAGGTGACGCATTCAGCCTGGGTCACGCGCGGTTTAGGAAGACCAGGGTGATTTGTCCACTTCTGGGAAATACGAATGTTACACACTCCTTAGAGCAGTGGTCCCCAGCCTTTTGGGCACCAGGGGCCAGTTTCATGGAAGACAAGTCTTTCAGGAACTGGGGTGGGGTGAGGGGTGGGGAATGGCTTAGGCATGATTCAAACGCCTTATTACGTTTATTGCGCACTCTATTTCGCAAAGAATCGGACCTGACTGAGCGACTTCACTTTCGCTTTTCTGTTTCTATTATTATTACATCAGCCCCACCTCAGATTGTCAGATCATCAAGCATTAGATCTGGGAGGCTGGGGACCCCTGCCTCAGAAAAACCTAAGCCACCAGCTTGGTACTTTGTTGTGAACACCATTCTGGCTGTGGTTTTAGAATTGGGATGTCAAGGAAAAAGCAAATCCTGTTTCTTCAGACTTTTCAACAACTTCATGCCTGAAAAAGACGAAGTGTTAATGATTTCATTTGCAGACCTTGAGGAATGTTACAAAGTGTTAAGTGCTCTACTATGAAGAAGTGAAAATTTAAAAATCTATTTGTATTACTTTCCAAAAATAAAAGAAGTGCAATCAGAGAAACTGTAGTGTTTCTGCCCTCAGAGATAACCGGGTGAGCAGTTCACACTTAATAGATTCTGTCACAGAGATTTTTCTCTGTTCTTACAAATGCTTTTGTAGGAGTGGAAAGCTAAAAATAGGGCTGAAGGTAACATTCATAACCTAAAATATACATAATTTGGAAGATCTTCCAGCTACAGTGATTTCAGGGCCTGGTAATTTTCTGCTGAATACTAGCTGTTTTGATGATAGCCCTAAATTTTTCAGGTTACATTGCTGCTTAGCACACAGCACTGTCAGAGTTTAATTCGCATTATATTGGTAATCGAATGTGTGTGTGTGTGGCCTTCCAGGGGAGGCAGCAGTTCTCATTCATACGGTACAAGTTGACTTTGGATTTAAGAAATCCAAATTCTGGTTTGATTTTCTAGAGAATTATTGTATGACCTTGAGAAATAGCTTCACGTGGCTGCTGAACAACCTTAGTCTGTTCTATCCCTGAGAATGGATGGGACCCACACCTGACAGGGGTTTGAGTGTATTGAAGAGAGAGGTATTTCCACATTTCTATGTATGTGAAGCTCAGGAATGACAGGCCCTCACCCTGAATTGACATGACTTTTTGGGTCCACCCACATGTACCTGACCAGAACCTCTGACCCAATTCCAGTTTCTGAGGGAGACAACTTCTCTGATGTAATCTGAGTTCTAGACTCTGTCCTGGGAAGAGTGAGGTCATTTAATATGCGGAGTGGGAGCTGGGGCAGTTCTTAGGGAAGTGGGGGTTGGGGGGCAAGAATCCATCTCTATCCCCCTGAGCCTTCCTCGTGGTGGGAGGTCTGGTCTGTGGATGACCTGCAGGAAACACAGCAACATGCAGAGCTGGGGCTGCTCCTGGGAGCTGGGAGAACCGGCTCCTGTGTGCAGAAGAAAGCCATACTGCAATGACGCCTTCCGATGTCCCATCCCCTCTCCTCACCTCCGCAGGCTGGAAAAGTTTCCAAAACATGCCTGGCCCTAATATTTCACTGGCTCGTGTCTGAACCACAGACATCTCAGCCTTTGTTTCTTTTCAGAAACAATATTAACCACCCACCCAAATATTTTCTCTTGAAACTGCCAGGCTATTGAGTGTTTAAAAAGGAATTTGTTGACTGAAACAAATGTTTTGGGTTTCCTGAAACAAGACATTTGCCAAAGCAAAAGCAGCCCTTGGCCAAGTCTCTTCCTACAAAGCGGAGATTGAAACGAAGCTGCTTCTAACCATCTAGGGTTTGGCGCGTTTAGGTGAACCGCCTGGATTTTCTGCCCCGCTGCCTCAGGGGCTTCTGACAATCACGCAGCAAACTGCCGCAATTGTCCACGTGATGTTGACAGTAAAGTTTTTGGTGCCAAAGGCTAATGAGGAGTTGAGAGGCTGGAAATTATTGTCCAGCTGATTTCTTCATGATAATGGGTATCTCTGAGAGCCTCACAGCTGTCCTTGAAATAAAGCAGATTTGGTTGTCCCCTTCTTAATTTACAGGTTTCCCAGGTGGCTCAAGTGGTAAAGAAACTGCCTGCCAACGCAGGAGTCCCCAGTTCGATCCCTGGGTTGGGAAGATCCTCTGGAGAAGGGAATGGCTACCCACTCCAGTATTCGTGCCTTGAGAATCCTATGGACAGAGGAGCCTGGCAGACAACAGGCAAGACTGAGCGACTAAACTACCACCACCCCCGCAATAGCAGCATTCTTTACCATAGCCAAGATATGGAAGTAACCTAATTGTCCATCACCAGATGAATGGATAAAGAACATGTGGTACAAATATGTGCTACTCAGCGATAAAAAAGAGCGAACATTTTGCCATTTGAAGCAACATGGATGTACTTGGATACTAAATGAAGTAAGTCAGAAAGACAAATACTGTGTGATATCACTTATAGGTGGAGTCTAAAAAATACAACAATCTAGTGATTACAACAAAAAAGACACAGACTCACAGAGACCAAACCAGTGCTTACCAGTGGAGGGGGCAGGGGCAATCCAGGGTGAGGAGGTTCGAGGCACAGACTATTGAGGGTAAGACAGGCTCATGGATATACTACACAAAACGAGGAACAGAGCCAATATTTTGTAATAGCTGTAAATGGAAATAGCCTTTAAAATTGCATCAAAATTTTTAAAAATAAATTTTAAAAGCCCCCTTTTTATATCTTCCTTATAACAAATAAAGTAGGCTGGCATCATCTAAAAGAATAACAAAGACAGCAAAAGAAAAATTGAAATGAGGAAAACCACAAAAATCACTCAAAGATTATAAAAAATTATGTTTACAAACTATAGGTCACTGACCGTACTCTAACTAATGTGATTGCCAAGCACACAGACCTGGTTCCTTTGAACACTCTGGTTTAAAATAATTGGATTCTATTCCCAGAAACCCAGCATAGCTTTGTCTTGGTCCCTTTCCTACCAGTTCCCTATTTCCATGGGGCCAGAGCCTTCCTATTTCCTAATACAGCATCTAATTGTGTATCTTGTCCTTCCCCCAAGAACACTGTGAAATCTTCTTCTCTCATTTAAAAAAAAAAAAAATCCTAACCTTCCTCCACCCCCAAACCCCCAGGCAAACCCATATCTTTGCCTGGTTCAAGCTTTTCTGGCCCCTCTGCCCCAATCTGGTAGTACCTAGCTTTCTTCCTGGGAGGGCAAGTTGAATTCTCAGTTGACTCACAAGGCAGGGTTATGTTCACAAGCCTTTCCTGGTATAGCCTGCTCTCTCCGCTAGCCATGGATCCTTCCACAGCCAAGTACACACCAGTGTCCTCATCAGTGAAATGGGATACTCTTTCTGCCTCATAGGTCTGTTGTGGGGCTGAAATGATATCATGCCTGTAATACCCCTTATGGTACAGTGTGGTGTAAAATGGCAAGAAATGGATGATGGCAATGATGATGTAATGACGGTGGTGATGAAGGCCCTGATTTTGTTGATGCTGATTCAGGACTGTGTCTCCTCCTTCCTCACTCACCCACCCACCACCTGATCTTGCAGGAAAGTCATCCTTCAAAGGTCTAGATTATAACAATAGAAATGAACTCAGTGTAGGGAGGTGAAAAGGTTTTCTCTGAGGTGGAGACATCTCTCTATAGGAAAATTCCAGGCTGACTAAGGTGGGCAAGATCCTGGAGTCGGGTTATCTACAGATGGTGAAGAATCAGTGGAACGGGGACTACTTTGCCATGAACAAGAGAGAGGAATATTCTTTTTCTTCTTATGAGGAAGAGGAAAGGGAAGCGGAGAGCAGAGAAGAGAGTGGCAGGGTTGGAAAGAGCTAGGAAGAGTGATAAAGTCGGAGAAGGCCATGGATCCTCTGAAGAGGTGAACACCTTGACATTTAGCGTTCTCCCTGAAGTCATTTGTATTTTTGCATTTGTGATTTGTGATCCTGTTATTGAGTTCCTGCTCCAACATTTCCATGAAAATCTGTGAACTTTGGAATATTTCATGCTTCATGTGGGAAGACGTTTGTGAAAGTCAGAGAGAGGAGTACATTGGGAGACAAAGGAGTTGCAGAAATCCTGGGAAGAATTCTTTGAATTTCCACAGGCTCTGGTTTTGGGGGCTTCCAAGGGTTGGCTCTGTTTGACATCAAGGCTGTACTAACATTGCAGTAGCCTTGACATCCTGATGATGAGCTCTACCCACGCAAGGTAAAAGGAAGAGAATCTGGTTCTCTCATAGTCATCATAACATTCAGTAGGGTACAAACATTCGAGGGTGTAATTACCCAGTGTCCTTGGATGCAGAATTTACTTTCCTAATATGGAAACCAGGCCTTTCCTAGGGTGAATTTATTGCATCACAATTTTATCTCAACATATCTGGATAAAACACTGGTTCTTATAATAAAGAGCGATTTTGAAATAGTCACCTTAGGAAGTCTATATACTAGAATGAGGTCAACATCCACAGAGAAGAGGCAAAATCTGTTCTATTTTGTTCAGTAAATACCCCACTTGCTGGCCCAGTTATCTGGGGAATGGCAGGGGTCACCCTTGGTGGTCTCACTCTCCCACTTCATGTCTCTGCTAACAAACATGTCACTTTTCACATGTCACGTGTCACAGGGAATGATGTCCCTGAGCTCACCTTGCTGGATCTGAGTGCTGACATAATCTGCTCCTGGGGCTCAGCTGATGCTGCTCTGCCTGGACCTGGTGGAGTAGTCAGCAGGTGTCCGAGACAGGGGAGTGTTAGGCTAGAGAGGTGAGGACAGTTATCTCATGGTCCGGGTCCCCTTGGCACAGTGCTCGCTCCCGCAGAGCTCACTGACCTTTCACTGTCCACACCACAAAAAACCGAAGCCATCTGTTTTCTATCCCATGTCTCTGTGTCCCAAATATTCCTGGGAAAGTTTCCAGGAGTTGGAGCTCCCAGAGCTTGCCATAAGCTATAGGCCTTCAGAAAAGAAGACTCTGCTGGGACTCATGTTGGGAGAACCTGTGTGTGCTAGAAGTGTTGGGGCGGGAGATGGGAGCAGGGAGATGGGAGCATGAAGATGGAGAGGATTCCACAGCGGTGGCGCCAGCCCCTCTCGAGCACCTGCTTTGTGTCAGCCACGGCTTTAGGGTCCGACATGCCCTGTCTCTTTGCTCCTCACAATGGATGATAGCGTGAGTTAGGTGGGAACAGCAGCTCCATGCTCTGATGAGACAGCTGAGGTTGAAAGAGTTTCCATGCCCGACTCAAGCCACGTTGCTAACTCTGAATCAGGTCTGAATGACCCCAAAGCTAATGCTCTTAACCATGCGAATTCTGTCTCTTTTAGATCTGTTGTCCCTTCTTGCTCTTCCGAACTTTGGGGACTCCAGATCTCTGGTGCTATTCTGAGTATGTGGATTAGGACAAGGTGGGCCCGAGAAGCCTGCTTCTGCTGGGCTCCAGGCCATGGGGAGTGCTGCAGCCTCCGGCCAGTGTTGGGTCCAGGAGATCTGCTGAGGGACCTGGAGGAAACCCCCGCAAAGTGCCTTAACGAAGCGTGCCCTGGACTCTCCGCAGGACCCTAGTAGGGTAGCAAGTGAAAATACAGAAACCCTGTAAAATTTGCATTTCAGGTAAATAATTCTTTAATAGACATACAGCCTATGCAATATTTAGGATACACTTATTCTAAAACACTGTTGATCTGAAATTCAAATTTAAAAAAATAATTTTATTTTAACCAATTAATTTATTTTTGGCTGTGCTGGGTCTTTGCTGCTGCATGCAGGCTTTCTCTAGTTGCAGTGAGCAGGGGCTACTCTCTAGCTGCTGTGCATGGGCTTCTCATCCTGGTGGCTTCTCTTATTGCAGAGCACGGGTTCTAGGCTCTAGGCATGTGGGCCTCAGTAGTTGCAAAACCCATGTCCCCTGCACTGGCAGCAGATTCTTACCCACTGCACCACCAGGGAAGTCCTGAAATTCAAATTTAACTAAGCATCCTATATTTTATCTGGCAACTCTAGACTCAGTGTCCTCTAGGACTGAGTAGCTGTGTAGATGACAGGTATCTAAAAATTCCAAATTCTAAGCCAGGCCTGAGGCTCTGTTTGAGGCTGCCCAGACTTTCCATGTGGCCTGGGCACACAGGGGCCTCAGGGCAGTGGCAGATGGATGGGCATCCATACAGTGAACCTTACAAGGAGGAGCCTGTGCACAGAGGTGTGCCAAGGTGCTAAGCCTGTGCCAAGGTGATCCTTCCTGGCAGAATAGAATGACCGAGGAACAAGAAGGGGATTTGAGGCAGAATAAAATAGGAGGCAAACCCAGTCAGCTAGCATGTTAGTTTGCTAGTGTTGCCATAACGAAATATCATAGATCAGGTGGCTAAACAATAGAAATTGATTTTCTCACAGTTCTGGAGGCTGGAAGTCCAAAATTAAGGTGTTGGCAGGTTTGGTTTCTTATGCAGCCTCTCTCCTTGGCTAGTAGGAGGCCACTTTCTTCCTGTGTCTTCACATGGTCTTCCCTGAGTGTCTGTGTCCTAAGCATCATATGAGGACATCAGTCATATTGGATTACTGCTCATCATCACCACCTCATTGTAACTTAATTACCTGTTTGGACTCTATCTTCAAATATAATCACATTCTGAGGTTCTAGGGATTCAGACTTCAATATATGAACTTTGGTGGTGATGGGGTACACAATTCAGTTCATAACAGCCAGAAAAAGATTCCGGAAGCATGTGAGTTGGCTTGTGAAGGGAAATGGCTCCGTCATGGTGCCCTGGGGACCTTGTACACATCCACATAGGACACAGGCCAGGCTTGACTTGTTGCTGAATCTAAATCTTGGCAGAACACTCTGTAATCTTCCTGGAGCGTGAGGGCATGCAAGGCTTGTAAGGAGCAGCAAGGCCATTTTCTACTTGCCTCCTTTCTTCCTAGGAGGCTGCTGTGAGACAGTTTCTTATCCCCTCTCAGGTTCCCATGATGCATGAGACTTTCTGCCTTGTCCTCCGGCTCTTGGGCCCAGTTGCAGCCTGTAAACTAGCTGCTGCATGGCATCGGCTTCTCAGCAACAGCGTGTGCTCTGCAGTCACCTGGCCCTTCTGTTCCAGTGCTGCCCTGTGTACGGCTGTGGGGAGCTGGTGTCCTTGGCTGCTCTTCCTTGCACTGAACATGTAAACAATCTGAACTGGGGCTTGTGGTTTCATTACCACTTGTATCATCTAGGACTTACCTTGTGCTCACTCTTTGGTTCCGGCGGCAGGAAGCACAGACGGCCTGAATACAAGAAAGAGGCATCCATGGAGAGTTGGGGAAGAGCAACCAAAACATAAAGCCGTTCTTAAAGGGAAATGGCTTGTGGGGTTTGGTTCTGTGTAGTCAGGCCAAGCTGAGAAGGACATTTACTGTTAGGGTGTGCTCAGGGATGATGGGAATGGAAAGGCTCCTGTCGAGATGATTAGATTTTAAAGTTGCTAGAAGAAAAGGCTGAATAGCTGAGGCTGTTGGTTTTTTTTCCCCCCTCCTCCTGTTTTGTGTTTCCTTTTTTTTATCTAAAGGCCACACAAGTATTAAACGTTGACCCTTAATTATTAACTGTGGACATTTTTGATGATAAATGTACCAGAAGAAGGAATGCTATACTGGTAGGGTGAATAGTTGAAAGCTCAATAGCAGCAGTCATTTACTATCCTGGGTTCAAAGAATCTGGGGTTCAAATCATAGCTCCTTAGTTTACAAGTTATGTTATCTCAGGTAAATGATTTTACCTCTACAAGCTTTAGTTTTCTCAATCAGCAAAGTGGGAATTCTTCATTTGGGAACCACTTTGAATTGTTGTGAGGATTGTATAAATAATTGACTTATTGAACACTTAACATGTGCCTAGTGCTTTAGGTATTTTATCTCATTTAATTCTCACAACAACTCCCAGAGAGGTAGGATTGTTATCATGTCAGTTTTACAAATGAATAAACTGCAGCACTGAGGTTAAGTAACATGCCCAAAGTTAAAGCTAGTAACTGTGAGAGCCAGAATTCAAACTCAAGCAGACTCACTCCTAAGCCTGCTCATTTGTCAGTGGGCTACAAAACAAACCGGGAAAATTATGCAAAATATTATTAGAGTGCTTAGCACATATAAGCATGATACATGGTAGCCATTATTTTAGCTTTTCCTTACTTGAATTTAACGAAATTAACAAGTGCAAAAATGTATACAAAGAAGCAGGAAAAAATGTTTTCTTTTTTGTATTCGTGTTTTTCAAAAACTCCTTAAAAATCTTACATGTGCCATCAGAAAAAATTACTGGGGAAAAAGAAAAAAAAAAATCAGTGATAATCCTACAAGGAAAGAGATGTTTAGGTAAGGCCAGATGAAGAAAATCAGGTTTTGAGAGTTTTCCAGAAACTCTGGTTCTCTGCTGGCTGAAAAATATAGCACACTTGAAACCCGTCCACAAACTATTAGAAGCCTCCAGGGCAATAGGTGCGTGGGACTGATTTCTAAGAGATCAGTGAAGGCTGTGCAGCGGCAAATGTGGCTCTGGACCTCAGGAACCTCCTAGGGCCCTCCTGGCCTGTTTGAGGCCCTGCCTGAAGATCACTCCACAGCAAACTCGGCCGGCTTATTGGTGGGTGGAGAAACCATGTGGGACTCTGGATCCTGGGATAGGGTTCGTGCTGGGTACCCTGAGAGCACGCCTCAACGGGGCATTGTGCGGTCAGCGTTCGGGTCCCCTTGGTAACGTCTACTGGAGAAGGCCGTTGGGCGCACCCGGGAAGGGGCAGAAAGGACTCGAGCGGCCCTGTCGCGTCCTAAGGCTGCTGTCTAGCCGCCCGGCTCCATCTCAGACCGTGGCCCCAGTCCGACGCGCTCGCAGGAGAGGCCCGGGCCCGGCATGGCGGACGCGCGGCCCAGCTGCACCCGGCGCGGCGGTGTGCGGCACGGGCTGCTGAAGAGGGTGGCGCCCCTCAAGCGGGACGGCCCGCGGCGCACCGAGCCCGAGGCGGCGGGGCGGCGCGCGGCCGGCGACGGCGGCTCCTGCTCTGGCTGCTGGTGCTGGCGGCGGCTCTTCCGGCGGGATGCGGGCAGCGGCCCGCGCAGGAAGAAGGCGCGGTACGAAGCGAAGCCCGGGCCCGCGGCCCAGGAGCGCGGCCGCTGGGGCCCCGCGAGCCTGCGGAAGCTGCTGCAGAGGCTGGTGGCGTGGAGGCGGCACTACCTGCGGGCGAAGGTAGTGGTGCTAGAGGCTGGAGATCCCGCTGCTGGGGCTGGACCGCGCGCAGGCCCGCGACTAGGCCGCGGCCGCCTGGAACCCTGCCCCGCCGCCTGCATCCAGAGCTTTCATTTTGTTTAGTAAAGGCAAGATATGAAGATAAACCCTGCTCCGTTTGAATGAAAGACGGGTGGCTTTTTTTTTTGGCGGGGATGGTGGGAGGCCATGCATTTGAAACCAAGGTTTTAGTGATGTGAACCGGCTTTATTCTCCTTCTCTGGGGACTGGGGCCTTGATAAAGTAACGGATCAGGAGGTGGTCGCCGCGGAGGCCCCGGGATCCCTCTGGTCCCAGCATATTTTCTGGCGGTTGCTACCAGGCAAAGAAGAGCTGGGAAAGGAAGCGGGGGCTCATCTTTCCCTGAACACCCCAGAAGAAGGTGGGAGGGGCAGTGGTCTTCAACTGGAGGCAGGCCCTCTGGGATTAAAACATTTTTGTTTTTCTTTTAAAGAGGGATGTTCGAAGTCTTCACCTTACACTACCAAGAGCAAATCCTGCTTTGCTTTTTCGTTTACAGGCGTTTATGAACCCGTGTAAACCAACATTAGGGCCAAGGCCTGAGGGCTAATGCGGGAGTTTGAAAACGTGTGCTGGAGATCAAAGTGCAAAGGGATAGGAGTTCGGGAGATTTCTGAATGTGTCTTTAACTTCTTCCTCTTCCTCGTCAATAAAAAGTTGCTAATGATACTCTGTATCTCCAGGCCTGCGAGGATAATAGTAAAATATTAAAAGTGAAAGTGCACGAAGTACACTAAAAGAGCTGTATGCAGTCAAGGTCTTCATTAAACTGGTATAATTGTCTCTCCCTAGGCTACTCCCAGACCACTACTGACCCTGCTGTCCTCCCTTCCTGCCCCACCTGGCCAAAGCAACTTCAGACAAACTAGACGCACTGAGCAGTGGGCCTTCAGGTTCTTCACTTGACGTTCCTAATGTTGTTGGGGAGCTCCTGAGGCCTTCCAGGGGTCTCCCCGTGCCCTTGACCTAGAAAGTCATCTTCGGGGAAGCGGGCATGGAGGACCATCCCTTGTTCAGTTCATTTCTGTGGTAAGGAAGGAATAAGGACTCGGGAGTCGGGAACCTAGGAAACTGAGAACAGCAGAAAAAAGCAAGGCCAAGGCCAGAAAGCTGGGACCAGGAAGGGAGGTCCTACAGGACACAGTTCTCTGTGATTGAGGTTAGGTGTATTTTGTACTTCTCCTATTTTTTTTCTTAATTCCTAGCATTGTCCAGACAGCTTCGATTATTCTATAGGGTTGGGATAGGGGAATGCATTTTCAACAGAAAAGCCATTAAGCTTCATAGTCAACATCCATCCTTATAAGGAAACCAGTCTGGCTATCTTACCTTATAGCTGATTGAACCAGGGATCTCAAGATGCCTGAATTACAAACTGTTCTGTAGGGAGCAGCCCAGTGGAATCTTCGTTGCTTGGAGCGGTTGAAACTAAGAGACCATAAAAGGAGAAGCTATTTAAAGAATATCAAACTACTGAATCCTCAAATACCAAAACAGAGGTGCTGTTGAATAATGTGAAAGAAATTCCAACTGTTTAATGTTTCCTGGGTTTGTTTATTTCAGAGAGGAAAGAGTCAAACTAAAGCAGAGTTAATTTTCTCTGATCCTTGATTTGAATGTAGTTGTGCCTTTTTGTTTTGACTGACAGGCCATGGCCTCTACAATACATCTAAGGAAATTAGTCTAGGCTGTGCCTGGGTCTGTGTGGACAGATTTCCACTAACTCACACATGTGTGCATACACACACTCATCTCAGCTCTGTGTATAAGCACATGGCATAATGTAAATGTTTATTGTAGAGAATTTGTTCAATCTTCTCGTTCTGTCCACACAAAACCTCACATTTTTGGTAGTGCTGTCTGCCTGTGATTGGTTCCTCCTGACAATTGATTATAATGAATTCCTCCTAGGCCAAGAGAGTGGTAGTTTCTACCACTCTCTGGGCTACTATACCAGCCAGTATGTACGCGCTTGCTAAGTCACTTCAGTTCTGTCTGACTCTTTGTGACTCCACGAACTGTGGTCCACCAGGCTCCTCTGTCCATGGGATTCTCCAGGCAAGAATACTGGAGTTGGTTGCCATGCCCTCCTCTACGAGATCTTCCCCACCCAGGGATTGAACCCTTGTCTCCAGCATCTCCTGCATTGGCAGGAGGATTCTTTACCACTAGTGCCACTTGGGAAGCCCCATACCAGTGGGTATCTCCTGCCAAAGCCCATCTTCAGCAGAAACATGGCCTTTGGGTGTGGATGCTACATCAGGGTGCTGGGGCAGAATGCCTGCTGGTGGTTTCTTCTCCCACTAAACCCTCCTTCCCCTGGAATTTTAGAGTATTTCCTGGTGACAGTGTTAACTTCTGATCCTCTGGGGCTGGAGAAGTATCAGCTTGTGGTTTGTTCTTCCTCCTATATCCATTTTCCTTTGAATCGAAAACCAACACAAAGAAATGCAGCCCCTCATTATTCAGCCACTTTTGGTTGAGTGTTTTCTGGTGTAGATATTCCAGAAGCATGTCTCTTGGCCACAGGAGGTAGGTCAGGTTGGGTCTTCACTTAAGCTCTTTTCATTGCCTCTTGCCAAGGTTTCTCTAACCCCAGATTTCTGTAAGGTAGCTCTGCCTCAGGCCACTTCAAGGGGAAACACGTTTGCTGCAAGGATCCAGGAGACCACAGACCTTGAGGTAGTTCTGGGACAGGCTTGTCCCCCTGCATCTCTTGAGCCCCCTCTTGGGGAAGAGTTTTTATAGGCAGAATTTGGGGTGAGGGCTGCAGGGTATGTGACTTTCTTCTGATTGGTTGATGGAGAGGTAATGGTGTTCCAGGAATCTGGTACTCACCCCAAAGCTACCATCCTCCACCAGGGTGAGGGCCTTGGTTCCTGTAGAACTCAAAGATATATTGTCATATACACCATGACATATCAATATATCTCTTGAGGAACTAGGACTGGGCTTTATTGCCACACAATTGTTTTCTGACTGCCTTTCCTTTGTTTTTGCATTCCTTCACTTCCTTAATTAGTAACTGTTTGAATCTGCCCTTTGGAATTACGGGAAGGTCTATGAGACTGAAGTCTTTTTCAAAGTTTTTACAAATGAGAAAAACGGGGGTATATTGTAAGGCTTTTGTATACTGAAGTCTTTTTCAAAGTTTTTACAAATGAGAAACGGGGGTATATTGTAAGGCTTTTGTATTGGGAGGGCCTCACAGAGTCCTACTTGGTTTTAGAGAGTGTTCAAGAGAGAGCTTAAAATGCTTTACCCTCTGAAAGAGAAGGGAGGGAGGCTGTCGATTTGGGTTACCAGTGAGGAGCTCAAGAGGAGGAGCCTCAGCTCGCTAATAGGACAACCTGCTCAGCATGCCAGGCTTTGCTCTGCCAGGAGTCTCCAAAGGATATATAGAGGCCCAGGTTTAGGCATGTGAGGTAGACTTCTCCCACCAAGGGAGTTGTTTGTTGTTGCTTAGTTGCCAAGTTGAGTCCAACTCTTTGCAACCCCATGGACTGTAGCCTACCAGGCACCTCTGTCCATGGGATTCTACAGGCAAGAATACTGGAGTGGGTTGCCATGCTGTTCTCCAAGGGATCTTCCCAGCCCAGGGATCTAACCCACATTTCCTGCTTGGCAGGTGAATTCTTTATCACTGAGCCACCTGGGAAGCCAAGGGAGAGAAGTAAGATTTAAGATGCCTCTCTGCTCCCCCCATCTGATTTATATGGGAACAGGTAGAATTGCTTTATCTACATTTGTGTGTGTGTGTGTGCACACGCTAAGTTGCTTCTGTTGTGTTTGACTCTGCAACATTATGGACTGTAGCCTGCCAGGCTCCTACTGGAGTGGGTTGCCATACCCTTCCCCAGTGGACTTTCCCAACTCAGGAATCGAACCCACGTCACAATACTATGTTCCCGACAACTACTATGTGACTTGAATCATTTAAAAAATACTTCTAGTTGTGGTAAAATAGACATGAAGTTTATTATCTTGAGGCAGAGCTAGATGGGCCCCAGGTTGAACAACTGCAGTTTGTCCTCTGTGGATAGATACTTCAAGATGAAGGAAGAACTGATCCCTTCCCAGATAAAGAGACCACATATTTCTCATTCTTGAGGTTGAGGAGAACTTCCTGATGACACATGTGCAGAAAGGCTCCTCAGGGGTCAAAAAGGAAGGGAGTGTCACCCCACAGGTGATGTCAACCTACCCATAGGCCTTTTCCCAACCCAGGGATTCAACCTGGATTTCCTGCACTGCAGGCCCAAGAATACTGGAGTAGGTTGCCATTTCCTGCTCCAGGGGCGTCTTCCTGGCCTAGGGATTGAACCTAGGTCTCCCATATTGCAGGCAGATTCTTTACCATCTGAGCCACCAGGGACGCCATAGGGCCTTTCACTAGAATCCATCTTGGCTAAGAGATGCTTGCGCACATAGGGGAGGACTCTGAGATAAACCAATATGGACTCAGTGCAAGATGACTGGCCAGAGGAAACCTGGAAGAAATGCCCCATATAAGTGATTCAAACGACCACAAGGGGGCAACTCTGAGTCTGCCCATGTCAATGTACTCCTTTTCCTCCTAGAAACACTTGTTTCACAACATTCTGTCTCTTTGTGGAAAGAAATGCGTTTCTACAAAGCTAACAGGCCAGGACCTTGTCACTGGCCCTCGTGGTCCAGTGGCTGGGATTCAGTGTTCTCACTGCCGTGGCCTGACTTCAGCCTCTGGCCTGGGAACCAAAGTCCTGCTTCAAGTGGCTGCAGGTTGAGGCTGCCCAAGATCAATCTGAACCATGTGGTGTTAAGCACATTCACATCACTGTGTAACCATCAACACCATCCATCTCTAGAACCCTTTTCATCTTGCGAAACTGAAATTCTGCCTTCCTTAAACAACAACTTTCCATTCTTCCCTTGAAAGCTAGCAGGATCCTGCTGGGCCTTCCCAGGTACAAAAGCTTCTCCATGTCCCTTGTTTCTAGTTTGCAGAAAGAAGGCATTCGTCTCCTAGGCTTTCCCTGAGTTCCAAAGAGCAGGCACCAGCAGTTACTAATTGGGGAAGTGAGGGAAAGCAGAAACTAAGGAAAAACAATTAAACAAGAAGAGTAATGACAGGGACTTCCCTGGTAGTCCAGTGGCTAAGACTCCACACTCCTAAAGTAAGGGACCTTGGTTTGACCCCTGGTCATGGAACTAGATCCCCCATGCCACAGCTAACGATCCGGCATGCTGCAACGAAGATCGAGATCCCGAATGCTGCAACTAAGACCTGGCACAGCTGAATAAATAAATAATTTTTTTTAAAAGAGTAATGACAATATTTTAGTGATAAAAGAGAGTCCTGTTTGCTACATAACAATCTGACGTATCTGCAGGGTTGTTCTGTGTTAACTAAGACCCTACCCAGCTGGAGCATGCTGAGCATTAGTGCTAGATCTCAGACTGGTTGGAACCAGAAGGCTGATGATTAAGATTTCTGAAACATCATCCTGTTACCTCAACACCGATCAGTCAAAGAAAGTCATGCACCCTGCAGCCCTCACCACAAGCGCTGCCTTAAATACTCTTTCCTGAAAGCCATCTGGAGGTTCAGATCTTTGGGGCATAAACTGTTCCTTCTTGCTTGGTACCTGCAATACACACTATACTGTCCTTCACCACAACCTGGTGTCAGTAAATTGACTGCTGCATGGTAAGCGAGCAGATCAAAGTTCAGTTCAATTACACACTCCCTCCCAAACTCTTGCAACTATGGTTCTACTTTCTGTGTCTATGCATTTGACCAGGTATAATATTTAGAATATTCTAGGTATGTTTTAAAAAAGGAATCACACAGTATTTGTCTTTTTGTGCTTGGCTTATTTCACTTAGCATAAAGTCCTTTAGGTTCCATGTTGCAGCGTATATCAGAATTTCCTTCTTTTCTAAAACTGAATAATATTACAACTATAAAAACATACCACATTTTGCTTATCTGTCAAGGACACTTGGGTTTCTTCCACCTTTGGCTAGGGTGAATAATGCTGCTATGAACATGGGTGTACAAATACCTCTTTAAGACCCTGCTTTCAAATTTTTGGGTACATATCTGGGAGTGGAATTGCTGAATCATATTCCATGTTTAAGTTTTTGAGGAATAACCATACTGTTTTCTATAGTGGCTGAATTGTTTTACCTTCCCACCAAGAATTGGAGCATCAGTGTTCCAGTTTCTTGAGTTCTTCACCACTCGTTAGTGAAAGAGTACATGAAGCGTGGATTAGGTTAAACTGGTTCTGATTCCTTCAAGCACATTGTTGACTAATCGAACCTGTAGTTATCTTACAGATACAGCACTGCCCATGAGCAAGAGGGGACCCATGTTTCTAGGATGACCCCAGAAGCAAGAATCTTCAATCTATGGAATTCAGAGAATAGAACTGTTCTATTTAGAACTGTTGTCTAACCAGAGCCACAGACTAGAATTCCTTCAATAAGGAAAACCCAGCTTCCGAGCAGCCCAAGTATCCTGCTTAACATATATACAGACTGGTTAGAGACTGATCAATCAGCTTCTGCCCCAACCCCTTATCTTCTGCCCCAACCCTGGATTAGAGAGACAGATTTGAGCCTTGCTTCTTGCTTTCTTGCCAGTCAGTCTTGCAACAAAACTTGTTCTTTTCTCAAAAGTTGGTATCATAGTGTTGGCTTCAATGTACGAGGGGCAGCAAGCCCTTGTTCGGTAATATTTTCTGTTTTCCTGTTTGTTTTTTTGACTGTAGCTATCCTAATGGGTGTAAGGGAGAATTTTATTATGCTTTTGGTTTCCATTTCCCTCATGATTGGTGATGTTGCACATCTTTTCATGTGTTTATTGTTTATTTGCATATCTTTTAATCTTTTTTGGAAAAAAGTCTATTCTAGCTCTTTGCCCATTTTTTAATTGAGTTTTTTTCCTTCAATTGTAGGAGTTCTCTTACTATATATATGCATACATACACATATATATTACTATATACTTTTACTATATATTATATCTATATATATGTGTAAAATTTGAGAATATTTTCTCCCATTCTGCAGGTCGCCTTTCCACTCTATTGATTTGTGTTCTTTGATGCACAGAAGTCTAAAATTTTGGTGTAGTCCAATTTATTTCTTTATTTTCTTGCTTATGCTTTTGTTGTCATACCCAAGAAATCATTGCCAAAGCTAGTGTTTTCTTCTATGAACTTTATAGTTTTAGCTCATATGTGTAGGTCTCTGGTCTGTTTTAAATTAATTAAATTTTAGAAATTATTTTAACTTTTTGGTTATTCTGGGTCTTGTTCCCGTGCAGGCTTTTCTCTAGCTGTGGTGAGCGGGGGCTGCTCTCCAGCTGTGACGTGTGGGCTGCTCATTGCAGGGGTTTCTCTTGTGGAGCACAGGCTCTAGCCCGTGGGCTTCAGTGGTTGTGGCCCGTGTGCCCGGAAGTTGTGGCCCCAGGGCTCTAGAGCTCGGGCTCAGTAGTTGTGGCACACAGGCTTAGTTGCTCCTTGGCCTGTGGGAACTTCTTGGTCCAGGAATGAAACTGGTTTCTCCTGCATTAACAGGCAAATTCTTTACCACTGAGCCACCAGGGAAGCCCAAGAATAACTATTATTAACTGAAAGTTTACCACTTGCCATGGCTTACGTTAGGGTTTACTCTTGTGTTCATCCTATGGATTTTGACAATTATATGACATCATGGAAAAGATGAAACTATAGACACAGTAAAAAGATCAATGGTTGTCAGGAGCTTGGTTGGGAAGAGGGAGGAAGGGATGACTAGGCAAACCACAGAGGGCTTTTAGGGCAGTGAAACTACTCTGAAAGATATTATAATGGGCTCCATCAGTCTGTTGACTTAGACAACTGGGAGGTGATGCCCAGGTAATCACCTAGGGAATCTGTGTTTTAAGCTTCCCAGGAGATTCTTTGGCCTGCAACTTGGGGAGTACCTTGGAGGCATGGGAGTTGCGGGGGAGGACTTGGTGGGTCATTGGCTCACCTCTTCTCTCTCCAGGCCCACCTCCTGGGTCAGGCTGGCCTTTTCCTGAGCCTATGTTGAAGCTCAACAAACTATGGAAAATTCTTAAAGAGGTGGAGTATCAGACCGCCTTACCTGTCTCCTGAGAAACCTGTATGCAGGACAAACCTGTATGTAGAACCGGATGTGGAATAACAGACTGGTTCAAAATTGGAAAAGGGGTTCTCAAGGCTGTATATTGTTACCTTGCTTATTTAACTGCCATCCAGAGTACACCATGTGAAATGCCAGGCTGGAATTTAGATTTCCAGGAAAAATATCAGCTTTCTCAGATATTTAGATGATACCACTCTAATGGTAGAGTCTTCTGAGGAGAGTGAAAAAGTTGGCTTAAAGCTCAACATTAAAAAAACTAAGATTGTGTGTCTGGTCCAATCATTTCACGGCAAATAGACGGGGAAAAATTGGAAACAGTGACAGACTTTATTTTCTTGGGCTCCAAAATCACTGCAGATGGTGACTGCAGCCATGAAATTAAAAGATGCTTTGCTCCTTGGAAGAAAAACTGTGACAAAACCTAGACAGCATATTAAAAAGCAGAGACATCACTTTGCTGACAGAAGTCCATATGGTCAAAGCTGTGGTTTTTCCAGGAGTCAGGTATGGTTGTGAGAGTTGGACCATAAAGAAGGCTGAGAGATGAAGAATTGATGCTTTTGAACTGTGGTGCTGGAGAAGACTCTTAAGAGTCCCTTGGACAACAAGGAGATCAAACTAGTCAATCCTGAAGGGAATCAACCCTGAATATTCATTGGAAGGACTGATGTTGAAGCTCCAGTAGTTTGGCCTACGAAGATCCAGCTTATTGGAAAAGACCCTGATGCTGGAACAGATTGAGGGCAGGAGGAGAAGGGAATGGGAGAGGATGGGATGGTTGGATGGCATCACCAAATCAATGGATGCGAGTCTGAGCAAACTCTGGGAGATAGTGAAGGACAGGGAAGCCTGGCATGCTTCAGTGCATGGGGTCGCAAAGAGTCGGACACGACAAATGACTGAACAACAGTGCTGAGGCTGCCTGTGCATGTTACCCTAAACCAGAAGACAGTGACTGTGGGGACCAGCAATCTCCTTCATTTACAGAGGAGGGAACTCAGCCTCAGAGGAAGGAAGTGAATTTGTCCTACACGTCAGGGCTGGGACTAGAATGAACACTCCCTGTCTTTTCCCACTGTGAGCAAGGAGCATGAACATACAGCCCTCATTGGTCAGGCCCCCAGTGTCCTGGTGGGGAAGGAGGTGGGTGGTGATCAGGGACCTTTCCCAGGCAAGTGTTTCTGGTAAACTGACTAAGGAGTTCTGAGAAACAGAACAAAAACTAAACAGCCAGAATCTCGAAGACTCCGGTAACATGCTTTAACTTCTTTTTCTCATTCTAGACACATGCTGACTTTCCTATTATGTAAACCTCAGGCGCTGCAACCTGCACACTGATGGTCAAGGCTGATTGCAGATTAAAGGCTATCTCTTGCCCCCAAACTTCCTTTTGTGAAGCAGCCAAGGGAGGGAAGGCAGCCTTAACCCATGATTGCCTCTAAGCCAGCTTTCCCAGCCCAAGAAACAGAGCTCAGAGATCGAGCTGAGACATGGTGTATCAAATCATTTGAAAACATACAGCCTTGGGTTGCCCAGGTGGCTCAGTGGTAAAGAATCCACCTGCCAATGCAGGAGACACAGGTTAGATCTATGATCCAGGAAGATTCCACATGCTGTAGAGCAGCTAAGCCCGTGTGCCACAACTATTGAGCCTGTGCTCTGGAGCCCAGGAACTGCAGCCACTGAAGCCCGAACATCCTGGAGCCCGTGTTCTGCAACAATAGAAGCCACCGCAATGAGAAGCCGGCATCACAGCTAGAGAGTAGACCCTGCTCACCGCAACTAGAGAAAAGTCTGTGACAAAGACTTAGCATAGCCAAAAATAAAGTTATAAATAAAATTATTTAAAAAAAGAAAGAAAAGAAAACACACTGTCTGAAGCAATGAAGATGAGATGGTTAACACACAGATGGGGTGGAAAGACCACATGGTTATGCAGTCATCAAGCCAGCAGCCTGGATTCCCTCCCACCTGGAACACTAAGAGTCTGGGGAGTGAGGGGCCCTGAAGCTTAAGCCACATTAGCTTCAGGGATAATCCCAATGTGTCTCTCTGCTGCATCAGCTCATTGCACTGATGGAGGGGTTGTAAGGACCAGAGCCGAGGATGGCAAGGTGGCTTGATAGCCTGAGGATGTTTGAGGTCAGCGCTCCTTCTGTTGAGGAGAGATGCAGGACGAGCTTGCCTGGCCACAGTTGCGCTCATCCATTGCCTATGGAATTGCTGGAGAGTTTGCCTGGTAGGCTGGAGCCAGAGGGATGTCACCAAGGGGTGATTGTGTCAGTCATGGTTTTTTTCTTTTCTGTATTTTATGATGCTTTGACATTTTTTGGCTTTGCAGACCTGGGGAGGGACTGCTGCTCCAGGGCTAGCTAATTCCTCCAGATGACCCACAACTTGTCTATGATCTTGTCTTTGATATGCAAACAATCAGTTCAGAGACTCTAGGCTCCCATAGTCTGGGACCCTATCCCTCTGCCCCCAATTACCCCAGGGCCAGGCAGTTAAAAAGTAGGTACTGTGTCTATAGCCTGGAGCCTGCAGAAATTATTCAAACTATCCAATCCTCCGCCTGCTCAGTTTGCCTACCCTTCCTTGCCTGTTTCTTTCTAGGAAAACTGCAATAAAGCCTCTTGCCCATGCTTTCCTCTTGCTTGTTCTGCCTCCTAACTCCCCTTGGTGCTTCCACATGTGGACGGGCATGCCCGTTTCTAGGGATTTGTGAGTATAAAAATGCCTTCCTTCATGACAGTCATTTCTGTGTCTGCATGTCTCACCATGTTTGGCCTTCCCTGGGGCTTAAGTGGTAAAGCCCATCTGCCTGCAAATGCGGGAGACCATCTACAATGCAGGAGACAAAGGACATGCAGGTTTGATTCCTGGGTAGGGAAGATCCCCTAGAGAAGGAAATGGCAACCCACTCCAGTATTCTCGTCTGGCAAATCCCATGGATGGAGGAACCTGTTGGGCTACAGTCCGTAGAGTAAGAGTCAGACACAACTTAGCGACCTAAACACCATGTGTCTTACCATACCTGGTATATTTTAAAAGGAATGACCAATTTAAGACTCATGACTACTGAGTACCTCACGTACATCATGAATATCTAGTGAGTTTTGGTGCCTAGATTGCATTTTACCATATTGTAGTATTTGATTTAAAAAAAAAAAAAAAAGTGCTTTACCATGTGGTATTTGGAGTTCCAGTGCATCACACAACGAATAATGGGTATTTGGGACTTCATGTGCGTCTGTGGTCTTCCTATCCATCCTTGCTGTTTAGCACACATGTGTTCTACTGATCTGTATATTGAACATGTCTCACTAAGAACTAACTAATTAACTGTACTTAACTCATCTTCTGAGTTTTGAGTATGTCTCACAAGCTCTTTGCGTCTTCGGCATGTCTGCTTAGCACGTATGCTTGTCTTTCCCTGGTGTTGGCCTGGTCCTCTCCAGCAGGCATGCACATTCTCGGTGACGCAGTTCCACACGCTTTGAAAGGCTGTGGAAGTGGAGTCTCTCCCCACCTGGTGCTGGCTTTGTCCTGCCAGAAGGGCCTTGTTTCCTCACAGCCTCTCACCCTGAGCTGCTGTGCTGAGACTGAAACGAGCAAGTAGGCCCCTTGATGGCTGAGGCCTGACTTTTTACAGGGTCACCTGGCCCCATAGCTGGCGCAGGGTCACAGAGGACCATGCAGAATAGTCACTGACCCACACAAATGTCTGCCTCGAGGGCCGCTGGGGACTCGGGGGGAAGCACTCACTGAGCCGAGGTGCACACCCGTGCTGGGAGCCGCCATGGGAGATCCCCCCCATGACAGGGTCATGTGGAAGATAACTGTTAAGCGAGGCTTCAGAACTCAAGGGGCTCCCTAGGCTTTCTCGAGCATCTACCCCAAAACCAGAATCTGTCTGTTTTACTGTTTCATGACTTTCCCCAACTCCTCTGACATTAACGGGGGCTATCCCTGACCACCTTTCTCTGGAGAAAATCAACTTAGGGCTATAGCTAATAAGTCTCCTGGACAGGAGAGAAATATTTCAAATCAAACCCCCTCTGTTAACATTCTAACTTGCTCGGCAGGTATATCCGGACTCTTACAGCTACGCATGTGATTATTTACAGCTTCCCAACTGTGAGCGGCACAGAAAGCCTAAAATGTAGAGCCTTTGAAAGAGTTAAAAGTTATTAGAGTAGTGCTAGTGCTGATGTAGGATTTCATTATTGGGCCAATGCTTGTTGCTAAGTTCCCATATCTCTTATCCACTGTGCACCTGGGAATGCATTAGTTAACACAGTGAGAATGCAAGAAAAACAAGTGTAGCCTTGAATTTAACCATATCAGACTTTTGAGCTAATTGGTTCGTTCTTGTAACTCACTGCACCTTTGCTCTGTGAAAAACGTTAACTCTGTTTGACATTTTCTGAGGCTGACATAGATTAGAAATATAAAGAAAAAACACTTTGAGGGAAAAAAGTTTTCTGGTTGACCAGCCTTTATCAAAAGAGGGTCATGAAATGTTCACAGGCCTCCAAGGCCAGAAGATACTGTACACAACATCTTTTGTGGAAAAGGTATGCAGAAAAAATCATGGTTTCGATAAGGGCAAAACTGCTGGAATGTCGGGCTGACTCTGTATGACCTTGCATCTTTCATTTCCCTCTATGTACAAAAAAGTATATAAGTACCATTTAAAAATTAAGCTATGGATCTCACTCATCAAAGCAGCTTGATCTCGTGTCAATCATTTTCCTCCTCTTACTCTCTCTTTCAGGCTAGTTCCCACCTGGAGTACAGAGATCCGCCGTGTCTACTTATTTGCCTGGGTTTCTAAGACCTGAACGGGAAGGCGTGGCCTTCACTCCCTCGGGAGAGCGGGAGGGCACCTGTGGCCTCACGTAGGCGGTGCAAGTCTCTTGTCTTGAGACTTTATTGATTTTCTGTACAAACCAAGGAGCATCGGCCTCTTTTCTTCTCTCCTCTATTTTCTTATCTACAACATTCTTAACTCTCTCTCTTTCTCTAAATCAATCACAATCGCCCACGCCGTTTCTCCTTCAGGTTTCCCTGGATCCTGCAGGGGCTGGACCCTGGCAGAGAGACAGGAGCTGAATCACACAGGTGATGCCTGCTCCCTTACGAGGAGGGGACCACCTGGGAAGTCCTTGGACCCTGTTTTGAAACCTTTAATCTGTCTGGCTACTTCTGTTAGTTTGTTCTTTCATGTTTAAAAATTGTATTTTACTCAAGTTTATTCTCCCAACTTAATTTTTTTTCATTTTATTTTATTATTTTTTATTTTTGGTGGTGCTGGATCTTCATTGCTCCATATGGGCTTCCTCTAGTTGCAGCAAGAGAGGGCTACTTTTCGTTGTGATGGGTGGACTTCTCATTGCGGTAGTTTCTCTTGATGTGGAGCACAGGCTCTAGACGTGTCAGTTTCAGTAGTTGAAACACGTGGGTTCAGTAGTTGCGGCCCACAGGTTTAGTTGCTTTGTGGCATGTGGGATCTTCCCAGACCGGGGATTGAACCCCTGTCCCCTGCATTAGCAGGCGAATTCTTATCCACTGTACCACCAGAGAAGTCTTCTCCCCACTTTATTAATCAAAGACATTTATAATCAAAGACTTTCAAGTAGCACAAGGTAACCAGTATATCACACTCACTTGATGCAATCTGAATCACACACAAAGCAAAATACAATGCAATGCAATGCAATTATACTGAAAATTAATACATGGCACCATCATTACTACTTTGAAATCCTTGGATACTCTAATTTCAGGAGATTTCAGTTCAGTTCAGTTGCTCAGTCGTATCTGACTCTTTGTGACCCCATGGACTACAGCATTCCAGGCTTACCTGTCCATCACCAACTCTTAGAGCTTGCTCAAACTCATGTCCATCGAGTTGGTGATGCCATCCAACCACCTCATCCTCTGTCGTCCCCTTCTCCTCCTGCCTTCAATCTTTCCCAGCATCAGGGTCTTTTCGAATGAGTCAGTTTTTTGCATCAGGTGGCCAAAATATTGGATCTTCAGCTTCAGCATAAGTCCTTCCAATGAATATTCAGGACTGATTTCCTTTAGGATGGATTGGTTGGATCTCCTTGCAGTCCAAGGGACTCTGAAGAGTCTTCAGAAGATTTACTCCAGGTTAAATAGCACTTACAGCACTGGCTGACATTCCCTGACATTTACTACATGCCAGGCTCTGTTCCAACAGTTCTGCAATTAACCTCAGTGATTCTCACTGTTGCCTGTTGAGTGAGATGTGCTGTCAGTTCTGTGTTACAGGAGGACAGAAATGGCAACATATGTGGGTTAAACAGCAGCTGGAAACAAAGGAAAAGCAGACGCTCGCCTTATTTCTTTCTCCTGAGAAAGCAACTGTACCCGAAGGTGAGAACTGGATCTTCCATTTGCTGCTGAGAGTGGTATTGTCTATCCCAGTGTGGCAGAATAAAATGATCTGCAGAGATAGATAATTTTACAGAAGAACTTCGTGACTGCAGGATCACTATATACTCTGGGGAAATAGAGGCTGGACCATGATCTGTGAATCCTCTCATCTCTTAGGTCCTTTATCAACTATATATAAAGATCTAAATTTTTTCCAATTGTAATAAAATATTTTAAAACAGCAGCCCTTAATTTTTGTCTACTTCTTCCTTTCCAGCCCCTACCTCTGCTTCCTGAGCCTTAATATTTCCAGATATATGTGTGTCGAATGCAGCAAGCAGTGTGATACAAAAAATCAAGAGAAGAATTCAGTTACAGTGATCCTGAATGGATGGTTCCCATATGCAGCTGGCAGAGGCTCATGTAAATCCTCTTGGGAGCAACACAACTTCAGCATGGGCCTGAGGGAATGTCTATAGCTAAAGTTCCAGGGAACATGAACTCACCTTAAAATAGAATTATGAAGCACACAAAGAAGCAAGGCACTCTATGCATGAGCATGAAAAAAGAAGTTAGCAGCAATAAGCACATAAAGATTTAGACACTGGATTTATTAGACAGGGAATTTAAAAAGTATGTTTAAAGAAAATTAAGCTTGAAAGTATAAGCAGGGAGCAAAAGATTATTTAATGACTAAGAGGATTTGGAAAAGATTTAAATGGAAATCCAGGCTACGAACATATAACTGAAATAAACTCAGTGGTTAGATAGAGTAACAGACTGACAAAGCTAAGGATAGAGACAGAAAAACTGGGAAGTAGATACACCTATTGGAGAAGGAAATGGCAGCCCACTCCAGTGTTCTTGCCTCGAGAATCCCAGGAATGGGGGAGCCTGATGGGCTGCCGTCTATGGGGTCACACAGAGTCGGACACGACTGAAGCGACTTAGCAGCAGCAGCAGCAGCAGCAGACACACGTATACTAGCACTACATATGCCGCTCAGGATGCAGAACAGAAACACTGTGAAGTGGGAATATATAAAAGAGAAGTTAGGAGATACGGAGCCTGGGGACGGTGTAATAAAAGTCCAGTTGGAATTCTAGAAAGCAATATTAGAATAGACGAGAAGAAATATTCAAAAGGATTATGGCCGAGAATTTTCCAAAGCTGTTGAAAGCATTGCTTTTCAGATGCAGGAAGCCAGAAGACTCTCAACAGAGTAAATAAAAAGTCATCTATACCTAGACAAGTTATAGTGAAACAGCAGACTACTAGAGGAAGAAATAGATAATATGAACAAACCAATTACTGGTAATAAAATTGATTGAAAAAAAAATTCCCCCTAAATAAAAAAGACTAGAACCAAATATTTACTACCATTTAGAGAAACATTAACACCCATTCCTTCTAGCTATTACAAAAAAAAAAAAAAAACCTGTAGAGAAAAGAATGTTTCTGAACTCATTCTATGAGGCCAGCATCACCCTGATACCAAAAATAGACAAAGATATCACAGAGAAAGAAAATTACAGGCCAATATCACTGATGAACATAGAGGCAAAAATTATCAAGAAAATATTAGCAAATCAAATTCAACAGTACATGAAAAGGATCATATACCATGATCAAGTGGGATTTATCCCAGGGCTGCAAAGATGGTTCGGTATCTGCAAATCAATTAGTGTGATACATCACATTAATAAATTTAAGAACAAAAATTATATGATTACCACAATATAAGCAGAAAAACCTTGTGATAAAATTTAACATCCATTCATTATAAAAACTTTCCACGAAGTGGGTAGAGAGAGAACATATCAAACAAAGTATAATAAAGGGCATAAAAGACCCTGATGCTGGGAAAGGTTGAAGGCAGAAGGAGAAAGGGGCAACAGATGATGAGATAATTGGATAGCATCATCGACTCAATGGACACAAGTTTGAGCAAACTCTGGGAGATGGTGAAGGACAGGGAAGCCTGGCATACTACATTTGATGGGATCACAAAGAATCGGACATGACTGAGGGGACTGAACAAAAAAATCATATTTAACGGTGAAAAGCTGAAAGCATTTTGTCTAAGATCAGGAAAAACACAAGAATGCCCAGTCAGACTAGAAAGGCTTTGTTAATCATCCGGGGTATTCCACAGTGAGACCTGAAGGGTCACACTTAATAGGATGGCTGAATCACCCCAAAAGCATGGGCTATTGTGCACCTGCCATAAACGCTTACAAACAAGCCTTGAAAATATCAAACTGATATGCAAACTATTTAATTGGCAGCCAGAAAAAAAAAAAAAGCCCTCAACATCCTTTAAAATACAGACCCTCAGGAGTATAACATTGAAATATACAGCATTCAATCAAAAAATATTGTTTGCCATAAGCAGGAAAATGTGACCCATAACCAGAAGAAAAACCAGTCAATAAAAACAGACAGAATTTAAAAAACAAACCAACCATAAACGAAAGATATGATAGAATTAGCAAATAAGGACTTTAATATAATTAAATAAATATGTTCAAGGATTTTTAAGGAAAACATGAACAGAATGAGGAGAGGTGGAATATCTCCAGAGATTTAAAAATATAATATACTAAATGAACTTCTTGGGATTTATACCAGATTAAGCATGGCAGAAGAAAATATCAATCAACATCAACAAATAGTAATAGAACTATTCGCATAAAAGCACACAGAGAAAAAGACCAGGAAAATGATCAGAGCATCTGACCCAGTGACAATACCAAACCATTAACATATGTATAACTGGAGTTTCAGAAGGAGAGAAGAAAGGATGGGGAGTCAAAGGGAATGACTGCAGGAAAAAGTAGTTGAAGACATAATGGCTAAAATTTTTCAAGATTTTGAAAACTAAAGAAAACCACTGTATCACAAGAAACATTAAAGGAATTCTTCCTGTGAAAGGAAAATGATGCCAGATGAAAATTTGGGTCTACACAGATAACCCTGGAAATGGTAAATATGTGGATACGTTTTAAAACATTTTTTGTCATTTAATGTCTCTCTGAGCTGCCCAGATGGTGAAGAATTCCCCTGCAATGCAGGAGACCTGGGTTTGATCCGTGGGTTAGGAAAATCCACTAGAAGAGAATGGCTACCCACTCCAGTATTCTTGCCTGGAAAATTCCATGAACAGGAGCCTGATGGGCTATAGTCCATGGGGTTACGAAGACCCCGTGTCATTTAACAGTTTCTTTAAAAGGTAACCATTTTAAAGCAAAAGCAAAGTACTGCGTGGTTTAAAACAGACACAAATCTAAAAGGCATAAAAACTAACAGAGAGAATGGGAGAGAAGTAATCGAAGTATCCTCTTTTAAGTTTCTAACAATATATGTGAATTGGTATGTTATTTGAATGTAGATATAATTAATGATGTGAGTTGTAAACCATGAGCAATCACTAGAAGCAAAACAAACTCAAAGACATATGAGTCTAAAACTACCCTAGAAAAATAATCTTAAAAAAATCCAAAGACAGATTGCTAATAAAGCAGACAAAGTAGATTAATAATAAAATATTCTATATAAATATTCTATCATGCTAAGTCGCTTTAGTCGTGTCCAACTCTGTGCAACCTCATAGACGGAAGCCCACCAGGCTCCCCCGTCACTGGGATTTTCCAGGCAAGAACACTGGAGTGGGTTGTCATTTCCTTCTCCAACGCGTGAAAGTGAAAAATGAAAGTCGCTCAGTCGTGTTCAACTCTTAGTGACCCCGTGGACTGCAGCCATCCAGGCTCCTCTGTTCATGGGGTTATGCAGGCAAGAGCCTATATAAATATATAAATATTCTATATAAACTCTAAAATATTCTATATAAATCCTCAAAAAAGTCAGGAAAAAGGAATAAATAAACCAACCAAACAAACAAAAATACCACAGGACAAGTGGTTAAAAAATAGCTAAGTGGTAGATTTAGACGAAATTATATTAATATTTGCATTCCCTGTGCATGTCTAAAAACTCCAGTCTAAGAAATTGTCACATTGAGATAAAAATGTAAGATTTGATTATATGCTGTATGTAAAAAAGAAAAAAAAAAACACTTTAAACGTAATGACAGATTGAAAAATAAAAGGATGGAAAAGATAGAAACCACTCATCATAAGAAAGTGTGGTTATATTAATACCAAAGTAGACTTCAGAACAAGGATTATAACAGGGATAAAGAGAGAGATTTTTGTCATCTATGTGTACAGCAAGGAGATCAAACCAGTCAATCCTAAAGGAAATCAACCCTGAGTATTCACTGGAAGGACTGATGCTGAAGCTGAAACTCCAGTATTTTGGTCATCTGATGCGAACAGACAGCTCATTGGAAAAGTCCCTTATGCTGGGAAAGATGGAGGGTAGAAGAAGAGCGCATCAGATGAGATAGCAGGACAGCATTACTGATGCAACGGACATGAACTTGGGCAAACTCCGGGAGAGGTGAGGGATAGGGAGGCCTGGCGCACGTGCTGCAGTCCATGAGGTTGCAAAAAGTCGAACGTGACTGGCAACTAAACAACAACAGTACTGTATAATAGTACAAGAGTGAACCCTAATGTAATGGACTTTAGTTAATAATAATGTATTGATCAGTTTGTCAGTTCACAAATGTGCCGCACTAATATAAGATATTAATAGTAGGGAACAGTGAGCATGTGAGAGGAAGAGTATATGGGAACTCTTTGTTCTGATCAGTTTTTCAGTAAATTCGAATCTGTTTAAAAAATAAAATCTACCATTTTTTTTTAAAAATGGAAAAAAGTGAACTGTATTTTTTACATATGGTGAAAAAGAAGTCAGAAAATATAATTAGGAAATAAAAGATATCACACTGGCAGGGAAAAATACAAGAAACCTAGGGATATAGCAAACAAAATATTTAATACAAGAAACCCCTTTATGGAGAAAATTATGAAACTTTATCGAGAGACACTAAAGATCAGTATCCATGGAGTGATAGATCATGTTCTTAGGTAAAGACTCAATATCATAAAGATATTGAGTCTTTACAAATTGATAAATAAATTCAATGCATTCCAATAGGATTTGTACATGGGTATGTAACTTGAGAAGTTGATTCCAAATTACACACGGAAGAGTAAAGGGCCAAGAATAACCAATAACTTCCAGAAGAATATGGGAACACTTGCTTTACCACATATTGAGGCTTATTATAGAGCGTTAGTAATTAAGACAGTGTATCATTAGTGCAGCTAGTAAATAAACCAATGGAACTAGAGAGCCCAGAAACCTGATTAATGGAGATGGAACTTGTAGCTCTGTGGGTAAAGGATAGCCTATTCAGCATATTGTGTTAGGGCAAATAGTTATCTTTACAGAAAAAAAAAAAAAGATAACTCACACACAGCCAAATCAGTTCTGGTTGGATTAAAGTCTTAAAAAAGGAAACATTAAAATATTTATAAGAAAATGTACGAGAATATCTTTCCAATTTAGGTAGAGAGATGGATTTGTTAGGATTCAAAAAATATTTACCACAGAGAATATTATTGTGTAGTCAATAATATACTTTAAAACAAACTTGTTTTACCCTGAAGATAGTGAAAAGACAGATCTCAAACTGGTAGAAAATATTTGTAGCACATAGAATTGTCAAAGACTAGTAATTAGAATATGTAAATATTTTCTACAAATCAGTAAGAAAAAGATAAATAACCTGAGGTAAAGAATCCGCCTGCCAATGCAGGAGACACAGGTTCGATCCCTGGGCTGGGAATATCCCACATGCTGTGGAGCAGCTGAAGCCACACACCACAACTACTGAGCCTGTGCTCGAGAGCCCAGGAGCTGCAGCTGCTGAGCCCAGACATCGTGAAGCCTGTGCTCTGCAACAAGAAAGCCACCGCAAGGAGGAGGTTGTGTGCTCCAACTAGAGAGTGGCCTTTGCTTGCTGCAACTAGGACAAAGCTCGAGCAGCAACGAAGACCCAGCACAGCCAAAATAAATATTTTTTAAAAATAGGCTAAAGATAGGACAGAACTGTCACAGGAAAAAAAAAAGTCCCAGAGACATAGATTCTTATCTTATTAATAGTCAGGAAAATGCAAATTAAAAGCATAGCTAGATGCCACTTTATGCCTACCAGACTGGCAAACATTGACGAGTTAGTCAACATGAAATCTTGGCAAGGGTGTGGAGTAAGTGGAATGAATGAAAGTCTTCTGCTTGTGGGAGTGCAGAGTGTTATGGCCACCTTGAAAAACAATTTTGGTGCCCAGTGTTGACAAGATGATACAAGGACTTTCAGATGATTTGTTAAATAATATATCTAGCAGGGGTTTCCATGTTTCCCTCATGCTCATAGGAAAAAGGTGCCATGATCCTCTTCCTATCTGTAAGAGAAGTTTTTTTTTTCAAGTATCTGTAACTTTTAGGAATACTGGGATCTCACTTACAACATTATAATTGTCAGTGAATTAAGTAAGACAAGCAACCAAATATAGGTTTCTTTGGAGGTTATTTTCACATAGTGGTTATTGTCACAGGATGTGGCAACAGTTTCTAGTCGTAGAAGTCTATCTGGACTCTGCTGCTTTGAGCTGCAAGACACATTCTGTTGAAGGTTCTCAACCAATCAAGCAGATCCTTTGAATGACTTTTGTGATGTTGAGTGCTGTCTTCCTAGGGATTGTGTGGGAGCTGAGCACAGCTCTTACCTTTGAATAATGAAAAAAATACTTCCAAGCCCAGGCTCTGAAATTTCATTATATGATATTACAAGACAATAACTAGCCTGTGGAGCTCTGTTTGACTAGTAGATGAAGAGAGGGCCGAATAAGATTTTATTTAATGAAAGTGCAGTAAGAAGAGTATATTTTTTTCGCCTAAAAATTAATAAAGTTGAATGTGCACATTCCCTCCAACTCTGCAGTTCCTCTCCCAGATAAGTGGAAACCCTCCCCCATGTTCCCTCCAGCCTCAAAGTTCCACCCCTAGAGGGACCTTTCTATCCGAGCAGAAGATATGTCCTAAACAACATTCACAAGAGCATTAGGGCTGTTTCGGTAAACAGCCCAAATGTCCATTAAAAGTAGAATATATGTAAAACTGTGTTATAGGTACACAGCAGTGAAAGTGAACTGTAACTGCACACATAAATATGCACGAATTCAAGAAATATATAAAATTTTTTAAAATCACAGGAGAACATATACAAAGTGATTCCATTTATAAAAAGTCTTGAAATAGGTAATACCAAACAATACACTGTCTAGGGATGCATAAGTGGGTATGAAAAACTGTTAAAAACAGGAATGTTTAACACACAGTTCAGGATAGTCGTCATCCCCTCAGTGGAGGGACCAGGAAGTGACTGTGGAGGGAGATGCAGCTTCCTGCTCATGTTCTATTTTTTTAAGCTGGGTGGTGGGTACAGGGAGGTGTTCATTTCATTATTTTTCAGGCTGAAATATATATGTACGTAAACCAAAATATTATTTACGAGTGAATGGGACTTGAAGGTGCATGAACTTTTGCTGTAGAGAGAAATCAGGAAAAGTTGCCCTGCTAGGGATGAGGGAGTGAAGGAAGACTTTATCTTGGATTGTTGGTTTCAGTTGAGAAAGTGTAGAACATGTTTTATGCTGATAGGAATGATCCAGTGGAGAAAAGGAAACTAATGTTTCAAAGGGGACAAGGAATAAAGTTGGGACAAAATAATAGCAAATGAAGCAACTGACAAACAACTAATCTCAAAAACATACAAGCAACTTATGCAGCTCAATTCCAGAAAAATAAACGACCCAATCAAAAAATGGGCCAAAGAACTAAACAGACATTTCTCCAAAGAAGACATACGGATGGCTAACAAACACATGAAAAGATGCTCAACATCACTCATTATCAGAGAAATGCAAATCAAAACCACAATGAGGTACCACTTCACACCAGTCAGAATGGCTGCGATCCAAAAATCTGCAAGCAATAAATGCTGGAGAGGGTGTGGAGAAAAGGGAACCCTCCTACACTGTTGGTGGAAATGCAAACTAGTACAGCCACTATGGAAAACAGTGTGGAGATTCCTTAAAAAATTGCAAATAGAACTACCTTATGACTCAGCAATCCCACTGCTGGGCATACACACCGAGGAAACCAGAATTGAAAGAGACACATGTACCCCAATGTTCATCGCAGCACTGTTTATAATAGCCAGGACATGGAAACAACCTAGATGTCCATCAGCAGATGAATGGATAAGAAAGCTGTGGTACATATACACAATGGAGTATTACTCAGCCATTAAAAAGAATGCATTTGAATCAGTTCTGATGAGATGGATGAAACTGGAGCCGATTATACAGAGTGAAGTAAGCCAGAAAGAAAAACACCAATACAGTATACTAACACATATATATGGAATTTAGAAAGATGGCAATGACGACCCTGTATGCAAGACAGGAAAAAAGACACAGCTGTGTATAACGGACTTTTGGACTCAGAGGGAGAGGGAGAGGGTGGGATGATTTGGGAGAATGCCATTCTATCATGTATACTATCATGTAAGAATTGAATCGCCAGTCTATGTCTGACGCAGGATACAGCATGCTTGGGGCTGGTGCATGGGGCTGATCCAGAGAGATGTTATGGGGAGGGAGGTGGGAGGGGGGTTCATGTTTGGGAACACATGTAAGAATTAAAGATTAAAAAAAAAAAAAAAGTTGGGACAAGGCCTTGAGAGATGAGAGGGTGGGACCTAGTGATAAAGGAGGATTGGCTTTTGGAAACAGTAAGGACGTTTTCCCATTGTAACATGGAGAGTGACTCTGGCTTCAAGCTGTGTTGAGTATGTAGGTCAAAAAATTGAAAGTTGTGAGATAATATGAAATAATATGTGTTGGTCCCTGGCCCCGATTCTAAGAACAGAGCTCCTAGAACCCTTGTAAACTCCTGAGTGATAAGAGTACCAGGAGCAGCTTTTGTTTTGTTGAGGCCACTCTGGGTGGGCACCTTATGGCTCCTGGTCTCCAGAAAGACCAAGCCGTGACTGCTTGCACACTTAGTTGCTCAGTTGGGTCTGACTCTTGGTGACCCTTGTGGATTGTAGCCCGTCAGGCTCCTCTGTCCATAGGATTTCCCAGGCAAGGATGCTGGAGTGGGTGGCCATTTCCTTCTCCAGGGGATCTTCCTGACCCAGGGATCAAACCCGTCTCCTGTGTGTCCTGCATTGGCAGGTAGATTCTTTACCACTGAGCCACCTGGGAAGCCCCAAACCATGATTAGAAGGTTGGAATCTTTTCCCGTCATCCCTACCTGAGAGGTAAGAGGGGCTGAAAATGGAGTTAATACTTACTCATCCCTAAGTGAAGAAGCCTCCATAAAATCCCAATGGTATCGGGTCTGGAGATCTTCCAGGTGGCCAAACACATCCACATACCAAGAGGGTGACGCACCCCGGCTCCAGAGGGGCAGAAGCTCCCCCGTGCCCTGGATACTCTCAGACCTCACCTTGTATTTCCCTTTATCTGGTTGTTCATTTGTACTTTCTAAATCATATCCTTTAATAAACTGGTAAACGAAAGTGTTGCTCTGTGTGTCACTGTAGCAAATCAAACTCAAGGAGGGTGTTGTGGGAACCTCTAATTTGTAGCCAAGTCAGACAGATGTTGTGGGTAACCTGGGGCCCTACTACTAGTGACTGGCATCTGAAGTGGGGGGCAGTTCAGTGGCACTGAGCCCTTAACCTGTGGGATTGATGCCATCTCCAGGCAGACAGTGTCAGAACTGAGTTGTAGACCCACCAGCCTGTGTCGTGGAGAACTGCTTGGTTTGGAGAAAACCCCCACACATTCGGTAACAGAAGTGTCACCAGTAGGGTGTTCTGTGTGACAGGAAAGGAGAAACACAGGGGAAGAAGAACCTCCCCCAATACCGAGGTCAACTGCCCGATATTTTTTTGAATGATCTATAGGATCATAAATTTTATTGCTGTGTTCAAATTTTAAAATAATAAATATTCATAATGTATTTACATAATTTTAAAGGTCATGTTTTTGTTTTTTCTCAAACCTTTTAAAGCATATACATACAACCTGGGTTATAATATTTACAATACATTTTAAAATAATACATGTTGTTTTATCTTACAGGTCACTGGTTTTAATATTTTATATTAACTTAATATTTATCAAACAATGGGAAATTAAATAAAACATTTAATATTGGACATTACTTAAGAAGCATGTTCAGCTCAAGCTTTAATGTATTTTAGGTCATTATTCTCCAGTATTTAACAATTTTTCTCTGCTGTTGACCTATTAGTTTTACTCCTTGAAGGAAATATTTTATCACAGTTATTATTTATTGACATAAACAGTGTGGTGGAATTACAAATATTTCTATTTTTTCAAAAAGCAAATTCAAATCCATATTTTAGCTGAGGCCACATATTTGGGGGCCTATTTTTATTAAAAAATTTTTTTTTCCTGGAGTAGAGTTGCTTTCCAATGTTGTTAGTTTCTACTGTACAGCAAAGTGGAAATGAATGCATTCCTGAGCTGGAACTGAGAGCAGGCCTTGCTTAACCTTGGGCTTCCCTGGTGGCTCAGTTGGTAAAGTCCACTTGCAATGCAGGAGACCTGGGTTCGATCCCTGGGTTGGGAAGATCCCCTGGAAGAGGGCATGGCAACCCACTCCAGTATGCTTTCCTGGAGAATCCCCACTGACAGAGGAGCCTGGCTGGCTGTAGTCCATGGGGTCGCAGAGTTGGACGTGACTGAGCGATTACACACACACTTGCTTAACCTTAGCTTTTCCCTTGGCCTTGACAAGACAGAAACTATTCACACTTCCCACTGTAGGAACAAAGTATAATCCTCTTTGGCAGGATCTTTCTTTCAGGGAAACTATCAAAGAGACAAGCTTGAGAGGGCTCAGCAGTTCTCTGGGTTCAGAATCCATAAGGAAGTAGCTGCCTGCCTCTAATCTACTTCTTGCAATGCATAGCATGGAGCATTCATCTTTATTAGCACAGACTTCTGCACACTGAGATCTGGGTGATGAGAACTTCGGGAACAGATAATGGGAGAGTAAAGACCATTGTCCCTCAGTGTATTTGGCATCCTTTCTACAGGTAAGACTTGTTGCTTTACCAGATTGGAGTTGGTAGTCTATCAAAAACCTATTTAGACTTGGGGGAAAGCTCCCCTTTGGTTTCTGTCCTTGAGAACAAATGAGTTGTAGATCATTCCTAGTTAGCAGAGAGTGAACAGGCATTGACAGATCATAAACGGCCATCATTATTATTTTTTTTGGCTGCATCACGCAGCATGAGGATCTTAGTTCCCCAACCAGGGACTGATCCTGCACCCGCTGCAGTGGAAGCTCAGTCTTAACCACTGGGCCACTAGGGAGCCCTAGCCACTTGTGAAGTTTTTGAGTTTGTGGAGGGACTAGGTACAAAATGATGGGGGAAGGGTTAGGTTAGAGGTGCAGAGCAGAATAGGTTTACAAGAAACTAGGAGCACAGCCACCCAGGCTCCTGCTCGCTTGGTGCTTCTAGACAGGCAGTGTGTGTTCAGGGATAGTGGGGGCCATTCCCCCACAGGTGTCTCCCCTGCACTCCTGGCAGAGACAAGAGGGCATCTTCTCCCTCCCCAGCTTTGTCTCCATCCCCTAGAAGTTGGGGCTGGCACTGCTGCCTGGGAGCATGTGTGGTTATGCTTTGACTGTTGAAGAGCTGGTCCATGGACCTGAAGTTGATCAGGAATACATGAGAGTAAAAGTACATGCAAATTCAAGAGGAATATACAATGGAGAAGGGTGCACGGATGTCTCTGCAGAGCAGACGGGATTCTTGGGTTTAACAAATAACGTCCCAATTGGGTGTAAGAGAGACTACAGAATGCACTGTTCCAACGCGGGGAACAGAGCCAGGTGCTTCTAGACGGGGAGTGTGTGTTCAGAGTGGGCCCTATCCTTATCCCCACCGGTCTAGAAGTACCTGTAATCTGTAAATGGAGTATAGCTTTTAAAACTGTATAAACAAACAAAAAATTTAAATAAAAATAGTACACTCCCCCCCCCCAAATATGTAATATTTGCAGTCTTCTGGAGGTCAGAAAGCACTATAAAACATTTCTTATAAAAGTATTTTTTAATAAATTGATGTATTTCAATGTTGTTAACACAATAGCCCAATGCTATATCAAGGTAGCAAAAGTGAAGATTCCTGGTATTTTTTCATATAAACACTATGAATGACAGTACATTTGCATTCAAATTCACAAGAAATAATCTTCAGGTTCATGAAGATTCTCCCACTGCTGTAACACCTTTCAAACAGTGAAGATGTGTATTGACTGGGTAGACAATGAGTCTAATGACAGCTGCACGCTAAACCACACTGAAGGGAAGGGGTACAATGGCAGTATGCCCAATTTGCTGAACAGAACCCAAGCCTTTTAAACTTAGTCATTGGAAGAAAATACAGCATGTATCAAAATTACAGAGTATCTTAAAGAAATGGAGCCATAAGACGACACACAGATGAGAACCCTGAAGCAGTGAAAATGTTTCTACCCGTTTTGTGATGGAAAGAAGCCATGGATACAGAGTCCCGCAGCCGTCTGTAGGGTTGAATCTCCTCATACACACAATGCTATCAATCGGCGAAAACCAGAATTCCCTGCTCTGTACAAATGCTGGTGAAGGTAACTTGCACTATTGCTGTGGGTCAGAGCAACAGTGGGCTGGATTTCAGGCATCAAGTGGAGGCTCTCTTCACTGCTGCCATCACTGCCTTCTACCACTCCACAGGCTGTGCTTTCCAAAACTGATGCCCCCTTCTTAGGGTTGAAAAAAAGGAAAACACGAAACCAAAGGGCACTGAGAACAAACAGTAGAAACCAGCAGCTCCTGACCCTCTTTAACACTATTACTGTCCAACCCACCATAAGAAATGTGTTTCACTTGGTTACAGCTACAAAGAGAACATCTGATGCCATCGTATCACGTGTATCTTAATGACCTGGTTTTTTATATAGGATTTTTCTTAACAGAGATCAGGTTGAGAACAAGAGGCTTTTCCTTCAAGGGCAAGGGAAGGTAGCTAAACGCTAGTTAACGAAATTCATCCTCAATTTTGAACTGTAGTGAACAAACGGACTTAAATGAGATTTTCTAAAGACACTTATTTTCTCAACCTCAAGTACAATTAGACTGCCAACAATCTCATGTTCAGAATTTTATCTGCTGATTCTACAATAATTGGCCTTTTAGGCCATTATTTACTTTTACTAAGACCCTTTACACTATTTTTAAACCCCAGTTGCTGCAGATGAAAACAAATACAACAAAATCACAATAAAATCATTTGTGTGCTGAGGTGCTGGAATCTGGAGGAGCAAAGGTAGAAGGTTCCTGGCTACTCACCAAGAAGTGCCTAAACAATGGCTACTCCTTCATGGGTGTCGGCAGCACAGACTTAAAATCGTGTATATCTGAATGGATAGGAAGAAAACTGGAATCCACCAAATTATTTTTTAAAAATATCCCAAGCAAACTGCACTAAACATTTATCGCTAACCTGAGTTTTAGGTTAGGATAGGACTCTTTGAGTGAACTGATTCACTATCAGTCTTTGCATTTTATTCTCAATCTCACTTTCAGACCTGAACTGAGACGTCTCATAAAGATCATATATTCCTTTCTGGCCCATCTCTTAAAACAAGTGCTCTGCCCCTCCCAAAGAACTGTGAATAACTCATAAAGGCTTTCCCCTCCAGAAGCAGAACAGTCAAAAGCGTGATTAGGTGAAGTGGCTTCATTTTCCTCAGGTCAAACCCAAGGTTTACTTTCCCTATGAACAGGGTGTGCTTTATTTGATAAAACGACTCAAAATCAGCTTATGGAAAAGTTAAAAATGTAGTTTACTGAAAGATATGTATCTTTACAAAGAGTAATAGCAAACAATCCCATCTAGAATTTTAATAAATGTAGATGATTTTAAAACTAACAATATATATAAAGCTGAAGTCACTGCCTTGGATAATTTATACACTGCATCCAATATTTTATATAGGACATTCATTCTTAAGGCAGAAAAATTGAATCTGACATGTAATGACTTGGCTCTTACATCCAAGGGTCAAACTGGGAGTAGACGTGAGCAGACAGATTCCTTGCTAATAAGGACATACCTGTGGTGACAACTTCATTCTTAGAGTAGGTTATGTAAGACACATACATTTGGGAGAACAGAAAAAGACGAAGTCTAAGACACATAAAAATGTGTTTCCCACATGCGGTCAATGAGACTAGGCTTTCTATTATGAGGTGAAACTACTCCCATAACAAACTAACAAACTTCAACATAGTCTTTCTGGTAGGGAACATAAAATGCTTAAAATATCCAAGTATTCACTTTTTGGGAAAGTGTTCGTTTAGACTCTAGTTTTCAAGATGTAGTATAAAAGGTAGCCTGAATAGTTAAAAGCAGTTGAATGTCAACTCACACTGCTACTCAGAAGGCTACCACTTAGGATACTCCTGCCCCATGTACAAAATCCTGTGCAGGGAGGATACCGATATATACTAAAATAAAAATGAAGTCCCCCCTTCCCCAATGCATGTGCAAAAACACTTGTTACCAGCAAGAATATCTTTAACGAAAAACATCTTACTTACAGAATCAGAGGCATCGAGGCCAGACTGACATGAGAGTGCACCCCCCGTGGAGGTGGACGGATATTTGGGATGAAAGCAACCGTTCAGCAGGAACCTTGGGAGATGTGCTACTCGGAGTGGAAGGCGCGCTAAGAGCACCTGGGCTCGGGCACCTCTCACGCAGACCAAGGTCCTGAGCCCTGAGGGCTGTGTGTGCTCCTTACCTCCGTGCATCCTGGTGCCCAAAGGGTAACAAGAACAAAGACAAACCTAAAAGACAATTCTTAAGCAGGTCACAGCGACTCTCACTGTGTAAGTACCTTCCTCTGTGCCTATGACGTATGCCGTAGCTCGGGCAAGGGTCAGAAGTGTACAAAGATTGCCTGCCTAATTTCTGAAGACATGATTTTCTTCTTTCATGGTGGCAGAAGTCCATGCAAGATTTGTAAACAGTGATACAAAATACTGTAAACATAACTTAACAGAGCTTGTATAAAACAGAAGAAGTAAATCCAAATTTACAAGTGGGTAAAAAAAACAGAGGGCAGCTTCATACAAAGTTCTCCCTCCTGCGCCAAGTGATTTATTTTTTTTGTTTTGTTTTTGATTACAAATATAATCCTGAGCTGAAAAACTGGGATTTGGGGGAGAGCCATCTTTGCATACAAAATATCCAAAGGACATTTATTCTTTTACTTTTCTCTAGTGATAGTCAACTGCCACAGACAGTTCCGAATGTGTGACTTTGGAGACGCTTATAGTTTGGTGTGGCGCCCAGGTCTGGAGCCTGTGGGGGTGCTGGCCATGGCGGCCGAGGCTGCAGCGTCCTCTGCTTCCTCCAGTTCGTCCTGGAGCTCCTGGCTGACACTGGACTGCAGGGCTGCGGGCGTGAGCCACTCCTTTGGGAGGCAACTCTGTAGAAAAGGTATACAGGAGCTGAAGTAGGCAAGCCGATTGATCCAGCGAGGAATCTCTTTCCCACAGAGAATCTACAGAGGAGAAGCATAGCATTAGGTGAGAGATTGAGGTTATCTGGTCCGCTGCCAAGGAGTAGAGGGTCAGGGAGGAGGCGGATATGTAGAAAAGCCACTGTTCCACATCCTTTGGTGCTATTATTTCCAACCTTTGATGACAAGCCGCTCCCTAACTCAGAAGCCTGGGGTCTCCCTATTGTCAGCTCCGTCCCTTCCTTTCTGAAGAACTTTGCTAAGCTGCTTATTTTTTACATCTATAAAATCAAGCTAATTCCATTTGGTTCCTTTCTTTCTTTGCTCTTTGCAACTGCTTGGAGATGCTTGTAGAAGTATTTCGAACACAGAAGAAAAGACGTGTGAAAGAAGATATTATTCAAGTAACAGGAGCTCCAGGCAGTTCTCATCCTTATCCTCAGAACTTGTAAGCCTCATCTTTTTCCAACTGCAAATAGCATCAACTAGGTCTTTTATAATACTAACTTTATTACCCTCCTTTCCTTCCACAGTCGAAACTGGGCTTAACTAGGCCATGCTTTATTGTCCCTGTGGTGGTGCTGCCTCCAACCACGTCAAAGATTATAATCTTTGTAATAATGATAATTATGATCCAGAAGTGAAGTATCAGCTAGTTTAGCTTCGCTGGTTTCAAAGTATCTTATGTCCAAAAGTTAGCTAAAATGTAAATAAGCTGGCACCTGTAATCAAGCAATGTGACATTTTAGCCCTATGCCTTAATGGCTTCATTTAAACACTATGTCTCTGTCTTAACTACAACGCTAGAGGGTGGTCTCTCTGGGGGGAAAGTAGAAAGTTTTGATCATTTTTGATTACACTGCCTGGAAGCCCTGAGAGGCAGACAGTCCTTAAACATACTTGAAGAATGTGCATGAAGTAGATCTGCGGGAAAGCTGAGCAATGACCTGATATTATTCCATTCCTATCTGTTTATTCTAAAAAACACAGGCTAACAAGTATTCCGTTATATTTTACACCCAAGACATAATTAGGGGCATTTGTATATTTGAAGGTTACCACAGAAGTGGTGACTAGGAATAGTTAGGTTAATGTAATAAGCAATTGTTGATTATCCAAGTGGTTTTCTTCATTCTCTTTCCTAAATCCTAATTTTATTTCTCCATGTATGAATGTACTTCATCTCAAAACCCAGAGCTGGCTAGATTAACCTAAAACAGAGTTCTGTAAACTAAAGCCACCTGTTTTTATAAATAAAAATTTTACTGTAACACAGCCATGCCCCTTCATTTTTTATGGCCTATGTGTCCTGGGCTACCATGGCAGAGACAGAATGGAATCCAGGAATAGTAGTCCACAGGCCTAAAATATTTACTATATGGCTCTTTCAGAATATGTGTGCAGATCCTTGATCAAGCCAATGTCTTTTATTAACCTTTGAGTCAAGATTCATAAGTCATTGAGCACTGTAACTTGAATTCTTAAAATGAAATAATCTGTAGATAATAGGGTATCTGTGATACTTGTTTTAATTATGTGTACACATCTAGATCATGATGTAAAATATATTTCTTACTGTGGAAAGTGATCAAAAAATATTTGATTCATATAACAAAATTACTTTTGCATTTAAGCATCAATTTGGTAATCTCTCTTTCTAGGAATTTACTGAAAAGAGGTAGGAACAGGGTTACTAATTACAGCACTGTTTGTAATAGCCAAAGACTAAAAATAACCCAAACGTCATTAATAGGAAACTGACATTTTGGCACATCCAAACAAGGAGTATCATTCAGCTGTTAGAGAATTACCTCCATGCTACAATGTTAAGTGGGGGGGCGGGGGGGGGGGGGGGGGGGGGAGTAGAGAAAAGTCTGTATAGGATGCTCCCCAAATATAATGGTGGATAAGCACAGAGTAAATTATCCACATTCCCATTCTAAAAGGGAGAACATGGGAGGAAGGAAGGAATTATTAGTCCTAAGCAATTTCAAAATCTGACTGGGCAACCTCCATTAGGTTTTCAAGGCTTGGGACTAATCCTCTGTGGTCCTCAGTTCTGTTGTCTGGGCCCATGAAATCATCCTTTCTCACCAGCCTGTTTCCTGCCTATAGAATTTGAGAATCCAAGAGTCATCTTTCATTTTGTCCTTTCACCATCCCTTTTATTCCAGGCTGGCAGTGTTTCTACTAACATAACAACCTCAAAAATGTTGAGTCTCCTGTGTACATCATGGGATTCACTCTACGAGATATGAGGTTCCTCTATAGATCTCTCCTGGAAGATTCCATTTCTATTCCTGATTTCCCAAGGATCCAGGAGTTGAATCTTTAATCTCTTCAGCAGCAGTTACCCAGTCACACCCTTGGGCCTTCTCTCTACAATATGCTTTCATAACAGAAAAGCCCCTACTTTTACCATCTTTTCCACCTGGACAGGCCAAACAATTCCAAATCATTAAGTTCTGACTCCTTTGTCGCTTAACTTTTCTTTCCTTATTTTATCTTTCTTTGTTCATTTCTTTTATCCTTCTGTGCATAAGCAGAAAGAATACCTTGAACACTTTGCTTGGAAATCTCATCAGCTAAATATTCAGGTTTAATGTTTATAGGTCTGCTTTCCACGAAACTGCTCGACAAAATTCAGCTAAGCTTCCTGTCACTATACAACAAAGATTTCCTTTCCTCTAATTTCCAATAACATGTTCCTTCTGAGCCCTCACCAGCAGTACCTTTAATATGTATATATTCAGTATTTCTGCTAAGTCTGTTCAAGGTAGTCCAGGTTTTTTTCTATCAAACTCCTCATTATTGCTCCAGCCTTTACCAATCACCCAATTCTAAAACCACCTGCACAATGGTAAAGGTATTGTTATAGTAGTGGCCCATCTCTAGGTACCAACATCTGTACTGGTTCCCTGTGGCAACTTTAACAAACTATCAGAAACTCAGTGGCTAAAACAATTCAATATTTTCTCTTACAGTTCTAGAGGCCAAGGAAGAAGGGTGGAGGGGAGAGGACATTGAGAAGTTAGAAAGCTATGAACACATTTTGTTTTTTCTTTCTCCCACATTTGACTGTGGAACCATGAAAAGACTTTATAAACACAAAATTAAACAAAAAAGCACCTCCCAACCAAAAGGAGGATCAATGAAACAAGGACCCTGTGTAGTAAACTGGTGGCATAACCACACAAGAAAAAAATTATTTCAACTATAAAACACTGTTACTTTTATTGAGCCATACTCTAAAAATAGAACTGCAAAAAAAGTTCTACTTTTCAGCAGTCATACTGTTGGTGGCAGTGGCTATACTATTACTCTAAGGTTGTGGCTCAGACGGTAAAGCGTCTGTCTACGATGTAGGAGACCCGGGTTCGATCCCTGGGTTGGGAAGATCCCCTGGAGAAGGAAATGGTAAGCCACTCCAGCACTCTTGCCTGGAAAATCCCATGGACAGAGGAGCCTGGTAGGCTACAGTCCATGGGGTTGCAAAGAGTCAGACACAACTGAGCGACTTCACTTTCACTTTCAAGGTTGTTTTAGGTATAGAGGGATTAAAATGAATGGGTAATTATGTTGTTGAGAAATGGGATTTTATACCTGGCATAGCAAAGTACAGATATACATACTACTGATAAGGTTAAGTAAAAATCCTACAGCCTGAATTTTAAGTAGAAACATCACTGCTACTGCTGCTGCTAAGTCACTTCAGTCGTGTCCGACTCTGTGTGACCCCAAAGACCGCAGCCCACCAGGCTCCCCAATCCCTGGGATTTTCCAGGCAAGAACACAGGAGTGGGTTGCCATTTCCTTCTCCAATGCATGAAAGTGAAAGTGAAGTTGCTCAGTCGTGTCCAACCCTCAGCAACCCCATGGACTGCAGCCTACCAGGCTCCTCCATCCATGGGATTTTCCAGGCAGGAGTACTGGAGTGGGGTGCCACTGCCTTCTCCGAGAAACATCACTATGAATCTGTAAAAAAGTCCTAGCTCTGTCTTCTGCAGAAAAGAAAAAAAACCTAGAAACTATCACCAACGCACTAGCAACGAGCAACCCTAATACCCAGATTAAGATTTCTAAATTTTTACCAGAAGGAAACAGTTCTGAGGTAGGAAATATATAGATGAGCCTGGAATATTTCATTATACCCAAACCCAAGAAGGCTGTTAAAGATGACTGAGGTCAGGGTGGGATGAACTGGGACTGACATCTATACACTACTATGTATCCAGCAGATAGCTAACGAGGACCTACTGTATAGCACAGGGCACACTACTCAACGCTCTGTGGTGACCCAACGGGAGCGAAACCGCAAGGGGGGATATATGTATACGTATAGCTGGTTCACTTTATTGTACGGCAGACACTAACATACGTTGTAAAGCAACTAAACTCCAATAAAAATTTTTTTTAAAATTAGCATCATATCAAAAGACTCAGAAGCTGACTTAAAGAGAATCCCATTGATAACAAATAGGACAAGGACAGTAACTGCACTGAACTGAAATATATCAATTATTTTTGAATCTGGGGATGGGGGAGGGGAATCTATAGTTATACTACATTCTGAAAAAAATCTGTAACCTTTGGAGAATGCTAGGGAACTGTATCAGGAGTCCCCAAGACCATCTCCAGGTTAGATGATTTGCTGAGGGGACTCACAGGACTCGGCATGTAGTTGTATTCACAGCTATGATTTATTACAGTAAAAGGAATACAAAATTAGCAAGAAAAAAGGCACAGGGCGAAGTCCAGAGGAAATCAGGCGCAAGCTTTCCAAGGTCCTCTTCATAGTGGGGTCACACAGGATAAGAAGCGGTGGCAGCACATGCAGAGTGCTCACACTAGGGGACACGAGAGACCTAGTGTCTAAGGTTTTTATGTAGGCCTGGTCATATAGGCACCCTTTCCTAGCCTGTACTTAGACCCCCAGAACCAAAGCAGGGCTTTAGCATAAGTCGCACTGTCACACAGACAGTTCAGGTACATGAGCCCTTAACCTGCGGGAGTCTGGGGCAGGTGGGACCCTCCTGAAAACCAAGTTCTTAGAGGCAGCCAAGGATGACTCTGTATGCAGGCGTTTCTCAGGACAGCAGTTCCCAGGCTGCTTTGCTAACTTTTTTCGCACAGTTCACCCCTCAGCCAAGCTGTCACAGTAGAAATGATCAGAGGACCCCCTGTGGCACAGAAGTACTGAGCTCAGTTGCACTCTTGAGAGGTGCCAGACTTAGCCAACTGAAACAAACTCCATTAAACCATCAAGGTTTAAGTTTCAGTATGAGCTTTCTTCATCTGGTCTGAGGTATCAATTTAGGCACAGCACAATGCTGGCCAGTAAGCTAAAGTTGACCTGAAAGATTTTTCAGGGCCGAAGCAATGTCATGAGAGTCAGGGTGCGCACAGAAGAAGGAAAACACCAGAGGGTGCCACCAGAAGCTAAGCTTACGGTGTCAGGGCACTCTCAGCAGGGCAAACATGAGTCAGGCAGCACAGGGTTAACAAGGCCCCACGGTGCCTTCTCACTGTGCTGAGCACTGTGGGCCGGCTACAGACAGAGTATCTGTATCCCCTCAAAAGTCCTGTGGAAATTGTAACCCTCACTGTGCTGGTATTTGGAGGTGGGGCCTCTGGGAGGTAATTAGGTCAGGAGTTGTGGAAGCAGCCTTATAGAAGAGATGTGGGAGCTTCTGCACTGCTTCCACCAGGTGAGGACACAGCGAGAAGATGGCCTGTGGACCAGGAAGCAGGCCTCTTGCCAGGCCCTGAGGTCGGCCAGCTCCTTGACCTGGGACTTCCAAACCTCCAGAACCAGGAGAAATAAATTCTTATTGTTTACAAGCCACCAGCCGGAGAAGGCAATGGCAACCCACTCCAGTACTCTTGCCTGGAAAATCCTATGGATGGAGGAGCCTGGTAGGCTGCAGTCCATGGGGTCGCTAAGAGTCAGATAGGACTGAACGTCTTCACTTTCACTTTTTACTTTCATCCATTGGAGAAGGAAATGGCAACCCACCCCAGTATTCTCGCCTGGAGAATCCCAGGGACTGGGGAGCCTGGTGGGCTGCCGTCTTTGGGGTCACACAGAGTCGGACACGACTGAAGCGACTCAGCAGCAGCAGCAGTCTACAATGTTTTGTTGCAGCAGCCCAAATGGACAGGGCCCTCTGCTCCAGGTTTCTAATTAGTCTGAAAAATGAGCTGCATCTTGGTTCAGAGGGACTGCCTGAAGGTACTCAGTTCCAAACAGTTCTGCCTGTACATGACGGGAGGTGATCAGCCTCGTGAGTGTGGAGACATCTGCTCATGCTTGGCGTGGGGAGTGCAGGAGAGAGGGCCCCCTTCCGCTGTCTCTGAGCCAGGGCCGTCACTGTGATTACAAGCTCAGTGGCCTGTGTAAATTCAAAGTGCCTGCAGCAGCTGAGGCAGGCAGAATGAAAAGTTCTTCCGCAGGGAGAGGGAAAAGATTACTAATGCCTTCACCCATCCTGGTCTCCTCAGGGGCCAGGGTTTTCTTTTGTTGTTGTTATTGTTACAAAATCAGTACGTCACATTCAGCAATCATAACTTTGTATTAAAAAAAGAATCCCCTACTCTCCCCCAGACCTTTTGTCTGGATCTGGAAGGGAAGTATATCCGAGGAACAGAAGAGTTTTCAGAGGAAACATTTTTATATAATTTAACCAGCTAGATGCATTATGTTAGAAATCAGTCAGGATTAAATCCTGAATTTCCAGAAAATTTCAAAATGGGTTTATATAGCCAACACCTCCTTTCCTCCTGGTCATTTATCTAGTGAATGGTCTAGAAAAGATCCCTCTGATTCTGGGGATGGCTGCATGGGGTAATCAAGCTACCTTAGACAGGTGGGAGAACAGCAGAGTTAGGTGAGCACTCCGTTGCTGCAAACTGCAATGAATTCTGATACTCAATTCTGGTACTCATGAAGGGGTCTGCACTGAAACATTCCTGAGATGGGATTGAGAGTAAGTTCTGTTAGGAGTGGTCACGGGGCGGAGGGGTCACAGGCCTGGTGATGTGCTCTCCCCTAACTGGCAGCTTTTGGCAACAATCACCAAGTCAGGAATGCAATCCGTCTCTGTCTGAGAAATACAGAGCTGCTCAGCAGCTCAATTTCAGATGGTCCCCATGGAGGAAAAGCCCCTTTCTGTGGACCCCTGCAACACGGTTCAGTCAACATCCATGGCGTGTATCTTACAAAAATGCCACTGGTCCTCAGAAAACAACTGGCAAGGCACATCAACAGTGTGCTGTAGTCCTGTTTGGAAGCTATGCTGGGGAAGCCAGGAGGGCAGTGAAAAGGGCCAGCTAGCTAAGCAGCTCTGCAGAGAACGTCACTGAAACTGCAGCTCATTTTCTCCTTTACATATTTCACAATTCCTGTGGTACTCGATGTGGCCACTGCGACCATCTGCTAAGTGTCAGAAAGCTAGGAAGCGGTTTCAAGTGCGATTTAATTCTCCAGACCTTATTTTATAATCTTTTTAACTTTCCTTCCTCCATTTTCTTTTTTAAGGTCCTTTAATTTGGATCTACTTTTGGTTTTCTGCTTGGCACCCAAGAACTGGGAAGGCAAATAAGTGCCTGTGTGATTACTGGCACAGTAAAATTTCTAGATAAGAGAAATGAATCACTTATTAATAAGTAAGAGCCAGAAAAAAGTTGAAGTTAGCAACTGAAAGTTAGGAAAAGAGAAATCTTATTGGCTAAGAAGTGGAAGTCACTTAGGCATTAATTTTTAATGATTTTTTCCCCAATCCCATTGGCATTAATTTAAGTGAAAATATAAGGCTATAATAAAATAAATTAGCATAAGAAGCAAATCATTATTGTACTCACTCTACACACTTGCTAGGTCATGACTAGAATTACAATTTAAAACTGTGCTGACTCTAAATGAACTTATGGTTGAGAGTCGGAGGCGGGGAGGATAGTAAAGGAGTTTGGGATAGACATGTACACACTGCTGTATTTAAAATGGATAATCAACAAGGTCCTCCTATACAGCACAGGGAACTCTGCTCAATGTTATGTGGCAACCTGGATGGGAGGGAGAGTTTGGAGGAGAACGGATACATGTACATGGATGGCTGAATCCCTTCGCTGTTCACCTGAAACTATCACAACATTGTTAATCGGCTATACTCCAATACAAAATAAAAATATAATTAAAAAGAATTGAATGCATAAAGTAAAAAAACCCCCAAACTATGCTGACTTTAAAGTTACCAACTTTGGAAAGGTCACTTATATATAAGAAACAGTTACAGAAAAGAAATAAAATACCATACAATACATAATGTAAATAAACAGGAAAAAAATAACTTGCTAAATATAGTGGGGCAGTAAGTAGATGAGTAAACGTTATTTATTTGAAGAACGTTTAGAATAAAATTTACCTCTGATAAAGCCGAAGAAAAGTGATTGCAATTTTTATGCATCAAATGATAGGCATTGCCTTTGTATTCTTTTCCCAATTCTTCCACAATTTTTTCTATATCATCTTCTAGGAAGTCAGTGCTCCCTAAAACAACAGCTTCTCTTAAAGGAAAAAAAGAAAAAAAGAATATAGCTGTGTGAGTTATATTATAGGCATGCTTAAAGACTTATTTCCAGAAATGCTTATTTCCAGGAACATTATGATGGATGTTTAACAAAGCAGGGTTAATGTAATAAGACTAAAAAGCAAATGAGGTATTTTCATAAGCTGATTATTTTAGTTTCTATTTTTTAAAAGCAATGAACTCTTAAGTATACCACTTGTAAATAATACAAGTGCAAAATAAGTCATTTCCCTTATTAAACAGCACTATATTAAAAATGCAACATCACAGTCATTTTTATTACCACTGCATTAGAGTTTATATTGCTAGAGGACTAGATCCATGCTGCAAATATTCTTGTTTAATTACAGCTGCCATCAAATGGCTGGTCACAGTCTCACTTAAAAATGGTCCTTTAAGTTATCTGCCACTGGGCTGCAGTGAGATCAACTGTCAAATGACTAGGTTTTAAAAGAGGCATAAAAACAAACCCATTCTAAACAATACACCAAACTAAAAACCAACCCCCCCCACTTCTGAACTACTACCCTGGAAACGCAGTAGACATCATTCAGCAGAGCGCACAATTCTAGTCAGATGCAGGTTAGGGTCCACGAAAACCGACAACACTCAGAAAGTCTTGCTGTCTAGGAGTTTTGACAAAAGGGAGACCTAACAGATGGATTCAGGCTGGCATTACAGCACTTATGTGTGTAAATATTTCAAATTGGTTATAGGCAAAGAGAACCATTAATTTAGTAGTGATAAAAGGGTACAGCCCTATACTGAATTTCAGTGTTATGACCTCATTTCTTTATTTTTCACTTGGAAACTCTTATCGGCCTAGAAGTTTCTTTAAAGCTCCTTGAAACTAAGATTCTAAATATCACTTTAAATATAAAACTTAATTAAGGAATGACAATTTGATTATCAGCATTAGCAGTAGGTTTTCGGTGCTGTTGATTACTCCCAAGGCTCCAGAGTACACTCATATCTATACATTTTAGACATTTTAGGTCTATCAGTGCATATAATAACAATACTTTCTCAGCTAGTCTATTCAGATTATTTTAGTTAGTTCAAGTTTATAAACAGTGTCTCTTTCACTGGGAAAATGAAGAGATTTTAAAGAGTGTTAGGTAGGTCACAATCTTTCCTCCATCTCCCTCCAAACAGGAGACTGAGGGAAGCAATCATTAGATAGGAAAGTCTGTTAAAGCAAAATCTTACATTAAGGTAAAAACATTTGTAAAGCAGACAAAATAACTTTCGTGGGTTCTCAATAAGAGCAATAGACTAGCTTCTTTCAGGCACTTTATCTGGCTGATTACTATCTTTATACAACAACTTAGATTTGATTTTAAAGCATTAGCAACTAAAACAACATTGAAGAAACATTTTAACTTCCTATATTTTTTAATCTACAGAATGAATTCTGTATGCCTGAATACAAGTTTTGGCACCTAAGACAGTGTAATAAAAATTATCCTCCCTACTTACTTAAATTTAAATGTTTCTCCTAGTTCAGAAGCATTTCCTGGGGAAATTTCAAATATTCCAGAAAAGGGATAAGGATGGCCACCATAAGCAAATTCTGAAAAGAGAAAACTCATGATTCTTAGTATTTATCACATAAAATTTAACCAGTATGCTGAATTAGATTTAATAATGAAGATAATAATGATACCATCTAAATAGTTTTCAATTTAGTAATGCTTTCACAAACATCTCATTTAGCTATTACTTGTATAGAACAGTTGACGCAAGACTTGAAACTCTAATAAAAGATGCTCAAAGGTAATTCTGACTTCTGTGTTTACTTTATAATGGCTAGAGGAGAGTGCCTAACACTCAAAAGAGAAAAAAGTTCCTGTGTTTCCCTACCATGCCAAAGTATGTAGGTGGTCAGCTCAGTGTTGTGCCATTTAAAAATTAAAGTGGTCAAACTGCAAACTTGTTATTTTACTGGAAAAACTGTCTAATAACAATGAGTTTTCAAGGTTCTTGGGATTAAGACTCTTGGTTTATCTTTGATTAAGAATGAAACATTAGGAAACCAGAAAAATGGAATTCAATCCCTCTCATTCAAGAAAAAATCAGCTGAAAAATTAACATACACAGCCACTGAAACACAGACACACACACTCCATAGCACAGCTGTAAGTGAGGAGACAGCAACGTGTATTATAGTGAATGTACATCCAGACTGATCAGATACAAACTCTCATCCAGAATAAAAATGAACAATGATTTCAAATCAGGAAGGAAATAAAATTTCTGGTGACAATTATGGTATGAGATACTTTGGTATTTAAGTGGAAAATCGTAGTAGACTTAAAGAATTCTAAACAAATGCTTAAATTAATAGTCACTTAAATTTATTAAATATAACCTTAAAGGTTTTAGAACAAGGCATGGGAAAGAACAAGGCAATTCTAAGTTTACTTTTGATTCAGATCTTTCATAAGAAACAATAATGTAGAATAAGAAAGCATTTAATTCTGAAACATAACTTTTTAATAACAGAACTTTATAAAACATTGTAGATAAGGTTAGATATGGAAAAATCATATTTTTATTTTTAACGTTCTCAATTATAGTAAAATTGCAGGCCCACTTATTCATCTCTTCAAGATGCAATAATTCACTTTTAGGAATGTAGCTGGTTCAGGTTTTACTCTTTTGAATCATGTTTCTAATTATTCATAAGTCATTTTATGAATGGGAACAATGATTAGGCAGATAAAAGGAGAATGGACTAGTATATGAGAATACTTGGGTTCAAGTCTTAGTTTTGTTAATTAGCAGAATGACTTTCTGCAGGTTTGAGCTCTAGTTTCTTCATCTGAAAAATGGATGCCCCATGCTACAATCTACCTCAGAGTAGTGTGGTCATGTGGTTCCAAAATCTGTGGCACTTTAAAAACTGTAACATACCACTCAAATTCAGTTAAAAACAAACATTCATGCAACTTTGGCAAAAGCCACATCAAACAGGGAGCAAGCCCACAGGCTACAATTGCACCTGTATCAATACACCAACCACTGGAACCTCCAACACAAACCCCTCTGCTTTCTGGTAGATGGCAATCTTTCAAGTAAAATGGAGCTTATATGGCAGATTTTTATAGCCAATATTTAATATGGTATGCTGAACCTAGAAGAAGCTAATTTAGCATATAAAAAGGGGACAGTAAAACAACACACTGACACATGTAATCAATGAGCCTTTTTCTTGTATTAGCTAAGCTGGTACCATGGGATCGCAAAGAGCCAGAGAGGACTTAGCGACCAAACAACGACAAATGTAGTCTTCAGGGGTAGCTGGGAGGACACTGCAGTGGCATAATCTAAGAATTCACAAAGACTGCCTAGCTGAAGCCAGTAAGAGCATGTCGCTACAGGGTGAGCTTATGATTCGAACTAGTACATTATGACAGCCTTGGTGAAATCAGCAGCGTGATCTTTCTTATGAACAACATTCTACTTACAACATGGTCAGGAGATTACCTTGTACCAAGAGAGAGAATTAGAACAAAGGAAAAAGCTGTTGAAACAGAGCTGCTTGGTTTGAGTGGTTCCAGCTACGTTTATCGTAATGAATGGTAATAAAGAATAAAAAGGGCTCAATTAATGACAAAGGCCATCACTCTTAAGCAAAAAGCAACATGTATTCAAAGGCAGGATTTGCTTAGTAATATTTTTAAACTTTATAACTGTACATTTGTAGGTCTACAAAAACAAGTTACAGAAATTCCCTCAGGAAATTGGTATTTCAAAACTGATGTTTCAGCACCAATCCTTTTCCAACCAAAATGATTATTTATATCATGCTATCTTTTTAAAGTGCAAGGTTTCTTAGGAAGGTCAATATAGATCAAGGCAAAACTGTGATGGTGTAACAATCTCAAAAGGAAAATATTTTTTAAGACACAGGATTTAGAATAAAAGATAACCAAATCAATGTACACGTGTGTACTTTGAGTACTTTCTCCAAATACATTCAATTTTGGGCATTTTTCTAATATACAGTATAAACAAATATGGGGAGATTTTCCCCTACTTTCTACAATAAAGTATGGTACTTTAAAAATAAAAAAAGGGAAGAGTTACAGTCATGATTTTGCAACCCCTTTAAATGAGAAAAATCTTCAGAAAGTATGTTTAGACTGTGTGCACACATACCTCTGCCATATACTTCAATTCCTGAATGAAAAACTCCAATTCCGATGGAAGAGGTGTATTCGTTCATCCAGTACTAGAGGGGAAGAAAAGATTCAGTATATTTTTCATTTATAATTCAAATCCACTTATAGGAGGCTACTATTTCCTGAATCTTTTACTGAATATTTAGGCCTTTCTAACCCTATTTCTTGGTATTTTCCTTACAGCTCTGAAATTCCCATGATAACAGCACATTCAGTCCTATCACTGTGCCTTTGATTGTTCCATATAACATATGGAATGCCTTCCTGCGTCAAAATCAAAGTGAGCTCAAAGTGACAGATGCTCAGTCAGGTCTGACTCTTTGCAATCCCATGGACTGCCTACCAGGCTCCTCTGTCCATGGGATTTCCCAGGCAAGAATACTGGAGTGGGTTGATACTTCTTCTCCAGGGGATCTTCTTGACCCAGGATCAAACCTGGGTCTGCCGCACTGTAGGAAGATTCTTTACTTCCCTTTACCAGGGAAGCTCAACAATCTCATTAGTAATCAGAAAAATGCTAGTTAAAACAATAAGCTACCATTCTTTTTTTTTTTGGTCTGCTTGGCTGTGGGGCCTTAGTTCTCCAACCAGGGATTGAACCCAGGCCCTCATCAGTGAGAGCATGGAGTCTAACCAGTAGAAGGCTAGGGAACTCCCTACCAGATTTTTGTTTTTCTGTTTTTTTTTTAATCTATCAGACTGGCAAAGATACAAAACATTGCTAATACTCAGTGTTGGTAAGGATGTCAGAAGATACTGCACAAATGTGAATCAATGACAATTAATTTTCCATTCCACCTCCTGGAAGGCAGTCTACAGAAATGCTTGAACATATGCAGAGACATGTCCTAGGATATTAACTTCAGTTATCTATAGCACTAAAAACTGGAAACAATCTAAATACCAGTAGGAGAATGGTTACAGAAGTGATGGTAAATCCATATGATGAACTATCATACAGCTACTAAAAAGAATGAGTTACTATAAAAGGGCACTAAAAATATACCTAAGACACACAAAGTAAAGACACCAGGTCATAATACATTACCTGTAACAAGATCACATTTTTGTAAGTTAAATAAATAGGTCCTGTGTGTATGTTTACAGGCTAAATATAAAACAAAACAAACAAAACTACCACCAATTACAACAAAAGAAAGTTTGAAGCATTACAGATCAAACTGTTAACAGTTTGGGGGAACAGAGAAATATAGCATGGGGGTGTGAACACAAGGGTGTAAAGGGATATAGTCACTTTTGACTCCACACACTTCAAGATTGTTTTTCTCAATTTTATGAACTATGTATATTACTAAGTTTTATTTTTTTTAACTTTTAATTTTACTTTATTTTACTTTATAATACTGTATTGGTTTTGCCATACATTGACATGAATCCACCATGGGTGTACATGCGATCCCAAACATGAACCCCCCTCCCTCCTCACAACAACCCTCCGGGTCATTCCCGTGCACCAGCCCCAAGCATGCTGTATCCTGCATTGGACATAGAAAAATGTTTACCCAAATCTATTTGTTCAGTGGTTTCCTGACAGCCAACTTCTAGGACTTAAATTGTCTTTTCCAACTGAGAAATCTCATTGCTTACACTGTTTACAACGAATAATTTGATCTACTATCTAACTTCCTTAACAACGGCACCTACAGGTTTTTGTTCTAGATGCAGACAGCTCCTATGTAAAGTTACGTTTTCTCTTTTTATGGTGTGAGCACCTCTCTTTCAAAATAGAATATTTTCGAAAAAGAGAGAGATACATAATAGTTGTCTGCAATAATCAAAAGATTTAAAAACTTTTAGTAAATTGAACATTTATTTGCATTTAACATTTAACATCACTATTAATTTTAACAATTTATCTTTTGTTGACCAGTAAATAGCCTCCTCAAAGTGCTTTTATAATAGATTTCTATAATGGAAATCTAAACGTTTTATTAGGAGAGAGAAAGGTTTTCATGAAAGAACAAAAACAAAAACCCTGCACAGTGACTTTAAAAAGAGTTAATACAGGTTTAGGATGGGAAGGTACTTGCCAGGGTGGGGAATCCTAGACTCAGAAACCTTTTACTCTCTGCTCTTCCACAGTTGAAAATAATCTCCTCTATAGCACTTCTGCATGTTGCCTGGGTATATATACTATATATACTGCTTTGGTCCGAAATTTCCCTGCACTCAAGACTTCACGTTCTAAATACAAAAGAGGATGTTTCGATGCATTCAATAAATTGGAAAGTCAATAAAATGAGAGAGAAATCCATCACCTAAAAATCTGGTCAGTCCTTTAAAGTTTACCATGAGAGATGTGACCTACGTAAGGCTCTGAAGAACTGCTGAGACACTGTCACGAGAAACGAGCCCGGCAGCTCTGCAAGTGCAGCGCCACCTCCACACACAAAGCGGGGCCGTCAGGCCAAGGGTTTCGGCTCAAGGTTAAGGAGGCCTGCAAGTTGCTAGGAAAAGGATTTCTTAACCCAGAGATATTTCTTTGAACAGTATTAAAAAGCAGACGTCAACCACTCTTAACATGGTTTCCCAAACGCTCTGTCTCAATATTCTGTGCCAGGCAGGAATTAACGCTGATGTTTAACAATGAGGGACTCAACAGTTCTTTGCATTTTAAGTATCTTCTATCCCTAGAAAGGGCCCCAAAGGTAAGAATTATTTTCTGGATTAAAGTAACTATTTACTAGTTATAGATCTATGACTAGATATTTCTACTGACCTTAAAAAACCAATTATAAAGAATACTATGAGTAATTGTGCACTAACAAATTGGATAACTGAAATGAAGAGAATAAATTGCTGGAAAGACAGGGTATTGAGGCTGAATCGAGATAGAAAATTTGAATAGATCTATAATTAATGAGAATGAAGAAAAGAGAATGAACTGGTCATTTTAAAGCTATCCTACAACCAGGGGATTTGGTGCTAGTGGTAAAGAGCCCACCTGCCAATGCAGGAAACGCAAGAGATGCGGGTTTGATCCCTGGGTTGGGAAGACCCCCTGGAGTAGGGCATGGCAACCCACTCCAGTATTCTTGTCTGGAGAATGCCAGAAGAACCTGGTAGGCTACAGCCCATAGGGTCGCAAAGAATCCAACACAACTGAAGCTACTGAGCATCCACACACCAAGTACTTAAACAAGAACACTAATTCTTCACAAACTCTCAAAGGACAGAAGAAAAGGGACCATTCCCCAAGTCACTCTATGAGGCCAGCATGAATTGGGACACCAAAACCAGACAAAGACATCATAAGAAAACTACAGGTCAATCTCTCATGAATACAGGTTCAAAAATCCTCAACAAAATACTAGCAAACGGAATTTGGCAACATGTAAAAAGGAACATACATCATGACCAAGTGACATTTATTCTAGGAACAGAAAGTGAATTTAGTATCTCCCCAGATCAATTAATGTAATATACTACATCTCTAGAAGAAAGGACAAAGAATCCAATGCTTTCATGATCAAAACACTCAACAAACTAGGAATATAAGGATCCAGGATCAGGGGTCAAACCTTTGTCTCATGCACTGGCAGGCAGATTCTTTACTACTGAGCCACCTGCTTGTTGGTTATCTGTTTTAAACACAGCAGTGTGACATGTCAATCCTAAACACCCAACCTATTCCTCCACCCTTGCCCCCTAGTAACCGTAAGTTCATTCTCTGTTTCTGTTTTGTAAATATGTTTATTTCATATATATTTTTTTAGATTCTGTATATAATACATGTACACACACACATATATATATAATACTCTGTAATATAATACAAGTGATATTTGTCTTTGTCTGACTTCACTCAGTATGATAATCTCCAAGTCCATCATGTTGCTGCAAATGGCATTTCATTCTTATTTAATCACTGAGTAATACTGCACTGTACATATGTAAAATGTTACAGCAGTTCTGGAAAAGTCTGGTGCTTCCTCAAATATATTAAGCCTAGGGTTACTATGCTGCTGCCTCTTAGTTGCTCAGTTGTGTCCAACTCTGTGACCATGGACTCTAGCCCACCAGGCTTCGCTGTCCATGGGGATTCTCCAGGCAAGAATAATGGAAAGGGTTTCACTCCTGGGTTTATGCTCAAACACATGAAAACACATATAAAAAGCTGCCATCAATGTTCACAGCAATATTATTTACTACAGGCCCAAAGCAGAAACAACCCAAACGTTCTTCAGCTAGTGAGTGATAAACAGTGTGGCATACCTTTATTACATTATTTCTCAACAAAAAGGAAAGAAGTTCCTGATGCATGCAGCAATTGAATGACTCTTGAAAAATTATGCCAGGTGAAATAAGTCAATCACAGTGTATGATTCCATTTATACGAAATGCCTAAAATAGGTAAATTTATACAGACAGAAAAAGATTAGTGGCTACTTATGACTGGGAGGTTTGCAGAGAAATCAGGAGTGATCGCTAATGGGTATGGGATTTCTTTCTGAGGTGATGAAAAATGACTAATATTGAATGGGATGATAGCTGTACAATTCTGTGAATGCCCTAAAATCCACTGAATTGTACACAAAGGGCGAACTGTATGATAAGTGAACTATGTCTCAATAAAACTGTCTAAAAAATGCTGCTGCTACTGCTAAGTCACTTCAGTCGTGTCTGACTCTGAGTGACCCCATGGACTGCAGCCCACCAGGCTCCCCTGTCCCTGGGACTCTCCAGGCAAGAACGCTGGAGTGGGTTGCTAAGAACAGAAGTAAAAGATCTACTAACTTGTACCAAATGGTAAAGAGCATATAATTTCCACAGCTGGCAAACCTAAACAAAAACTCTTCTATAAATATCATGAATCCTCCAAGGACAAAATTTCCTTCAGACAGAATACATACTTTGTTCCTTTAAAAAAGTGTAATTTGGCATTATAACAAAGTTTCCTCTCTGTTAGCAAAGTCAGAACCAAGAAATTCTTGAACAAAAAAGTTTCCATTTTCTTGTCCTTCTTCTACGAAATAATCCAAAATATAAACTTTAGTAAAAGAGAAATAAAATATACATATTATGAGTGTGGGACTTGACGCCCACCCCCACCCCCCCAAAGTGAAAAGACTATTAGCTACCTTAAAGCATTTCTAATGAAAAACTCAAAAGATGGTCCAATTAGTTCTTGAACTCTTGTTGTTTGGCCATTAAGTCATGTCCGACTCTTTGCAATCCCATGGACTATAGCCTGCCAGGCCCCTCTCCTAGTCAAAAACCTTTAACTAGGTTATTCCTCAAATTACAGATTGCCTTCCTAATTTCAGACAGCTGCCTTCAAAAACATGTGAAAAACAGACTGTAAACAAATAACATACCAAGAACAGGAAAAAACTGGCAAGTCCCTGGCAGTCTAGTGGTTAGGACTTTTTGCTTTCACTGCTGAGGGCACAGGTTCAATCCCTGGTCAGGGAACTGATATCCCACAAGCTGCATGGCATGCCCCCCAAAGACAGAAAACAAAACAAAAAATAAAACCCCAAACTCTATACATATATATATATATATATATATATATATATATATATTCTGGTCAGTCACCTCTCATCTATAAACAGCAGCACATTACTGAAGAAATTAATTAAGTAAATTCAATGTTTCTCCTTGGTGTGATTAAAGATTTTTTTTTCTGAATGGACTCCAAAGAAAAAGAGAGTAAAACTTCCACAGAAAGTCCGTCAGAGTGAGAAATGCTCTCCAAATGTTCCTGTTTCTGTTAGGGCTTCCTTGCTCTATTATTAGAGAGCACGCCTGGAAGGCTTATTACTCTTTAACAACTGGGCAGGCTGCCTGCGGGAGACGAGCGTTTAATTCAAGGTCAGCAAGCCTTATCGAGTCCTCCTGCCTCAAAGTCCTGCCAAGGCTATGCAGACAATATGGAGGATGCCTATTTTAAGTGGAGATGCATGATATAACTGTAAACAAACAAACCAAACACAGCAGTCTCTCGGTATCTGCAAGGGACTGGCTCCAGAAGCCCCCCAGACTCCCCAGGCCGAGATGCTCTAGACCCTCATTTGAAATGGCAGGGTGAAGGCAGCCCCCTGCATCTGTGGATATGGAGAGAGCTGACTGTATATGAGGACTGAGTCTTTCACTGAATGATTTCAGCTGTGAAACCCCCCCTAAAATGACTTGCTGTGGGGATTTACTCATGTTGAGTAATATTATCGTCTCACAGTTTAAGATTTATAGCAGTGTTTCTCAATGCTCCTCTAACTTGATTTCCATCCTTTGTCTTTAAAAAATTATTTACCTACCACCGCTGAAACATTTCACACGGTATCTGTAGAATAAACGTCTTCTCACAAAGCTCAACAGAGCTTCTCAAACTCACTATGTGGAAATTCATGCTTTTGTAGAACCATAAAACATTGATATTTTCCAACAGAAGATGTATTATAAATATGCAACATGAAATCACAGCCAGGAACATGTATCCATGAAAAACAAACAAACAAACCAAGCTGCTGAATTAGACATGACTGGATGTTAGCAAGATTTTTGTTAATTTCTGTTGGATATGTCTTCATTGATTTTGTTGTCTAAGTAGCAGCAGATGCCAAAAGTTTTAAGCTTACATACTTGGGGAAAAAGGACAATTTTATTTAAAGGCTTAGCTTTTTATTTGAATTGGGAAAAGACCACTTTTATTTCTAGAGTTGGGCCCAAGTCTAAGAGTATAACCAGTATTCAGAGACTAGTTGAATACACTGCTCTGAGACAACTGCAGAAGCTGGGATGAAGAGGTATATACATAGTGACACTGGGGCCAGCCTGCAGAGAAAGTTTACCACACGGGGCTGTGTGAGGGCGGAGTGACATGGAACACTGGGGGTGATCCACTAAAGGAAGCTTTATGTTCAAGTTTACCCAACGCTGACAACCATATAATCCCTGAGGATTATATGAAGATCAGACGCTTTCATTTGAAAGTTGGTTTACAATGTGATTCTTCTCAAACTCTTCCCAATATACCAAAGGAAAACAGTAAATAAGCCAGCTGCTACCACAAAACAGTCTCTCTCAAACCATGAAATAATAGCAGAGATACCATAAACACGTCCATGTCAACCATCTACTAAGCTATTTGGTCAGCTTCATCTAACACCATCATTCCCTTAGGATCCAACAGGAAAGCTCACAACATCTCTGTGTTCCAGTCTGGATCACAAGAACATTGTTTCTATCATCTTAGAATTTACTTGAGTTTACTGCTTGGATAGAAAAAGGCTGATCCAAGCATCACAACGAACAATGCTGGAGCATTTGAACTATAGTGGAAAGACACTGGGCTGAGTGTCAGGAGATGGGGGTTCTTTGCCTTGGTTTCTTCACAGATATTTGGTAACTTTTTTTCAATTTAAGTTTTATTTTATATTGGAGTATTGTTGATTAACAATGATGGGTTAGTTACAGGTATACTGCAAAGTGATTCAGTTATACCCACGTATCTATTCTTTTTCAAATTATTTTCCCATTTAGGTTATTTTATACAATATTGAGTTCCCTATGGTATACAGTAGGTCTGTGTTGGCTAGCTATTTTAAATAGAGTGTATATGTCAATCCCAAACTCCCAATCTATCCCTCCCTGACTCTGACATCTGGTAACTTTTAAAGGTTCCCAATGTCTCAAAAAGAGACACTGATTCCAATTCACACCCTTGGTTCAAATTCTCACTTCACTATCTTACTACTTGTGTGATCTGGGGAAAGATACCTATCCTCTTTGTCCTTATTTACAAAATGGGGATAATAAATGGAGTCTTCCACAGAGGACTACTATGAGAATTAAATACATGAGTCTGTATAAAGTACTTAGAAGAGTGCTTGACCTACAACAGATATCAAGTGTTAGTGGCAGCAAACACATGTTGGTAGGATTCTTCCCTCATACTCTGCTCTACCCACTGATAAAGGGCTGGATGCACATGTAAATAGCAGACTGGTTCTGGCTATCTGTTAATTCTCAGAACTTTCAAGATTTGGGAGTTATGTCACATTACCAAGAGCAGTGACTCACTAAACTGAATGGAAAACAATGGCAGAGTTAATTCGACTCTGCTTTATGATACCTATAAGCAATTATTTATCTTCTTGAGAAGTACAGATCTAAGTTAAAGGTCTCTGTAAGGCAGTGGTTTTATGGGGTTCTTATATATTCAAGAAGGACATGAGCAGAGGACTGAAGAACTAATCTCACTTTGGTGTTAGGACCTTACAGCCTTGAACGTCTTAAATCCACAGAGATGGCAAGTCAATGAAGAGAAGAGGGCCAAGGAAGGACCGCTAGAACATGTCTAACCCCCGCTGATACCTGCAGTGTCACTGAGGGTTAGAAGGCTTATCAGAATATTCCAGAGTACTAACATAAAAAGAGGAAACAATTCACAGAAAAATCATCATCTTGAAATATATGGGAAAGCAATAAATACATAAATAACTGCAGCTACTTTTGAACTCAATCTTGCTTCAATGCAAAAAACTGGCCTAAATATTTCCATTTATTATTTCTAAAGCATTGTTTACACAACTGAACTGACTGTACTAGATTACAGTCATACGTTTAAATGTTAAGTTCTTCTGATAGAGAACTTTCATTAAACTTCATTTTAGTCAGTGATTTATTTTATCAACTTAATAAAAATGTTATGCTTCCTGCTTGAAAGCAACAACTATGATAAATGCTATCTCCCTAGTCTGGAACTTAAAACATTTAATATAATCACTTAGAGTCTGGGTCTGATTTCCTTACAAGGCATATTAAGTGATATAAGTATAAAGTATGACTGTTTCCCCTAAAAACTAGAATCAGTGTTCATGGCATTAAAGGTAATTTACTTTATTCCCCCCAAAAGGTGTCTAGGACAAGATATTTCAATTACTGAGTTAAAAATCCAAAATAAACTGTGACAAGTAGAGACTGTGGGGTAATTATTATAGTGCCTTCTCATATAAAACTGTCCTTGATGTTCACACTGTTAAGCTACCTTATGAAGTCTTTTTGGTACCAATGGATATATTCCAAGATAATCTTACCACAAATGCTACTTAACAGTAAATCATATTAAATGCTTTCTATGGTGCTTTAACAACAGGCTGGTTATAAACCAGAGACAATAAAATTGCACCAAATGAACTGAGATTTTCCAGTATTTTTTTAGATGAAATAATGAATACCCATCTATGTCTGTTAATTTGCTTTATAAGAATTATATAGTATAGATGCTATTTTATTACTATTTCTAAGAAAATGTCCAATCTCTTCACTACCAGAAAATATTATCTGATAAGCACATGGCTGACTTTCTCTGTCTTAGGGAAAAGAAAATTATCTACATATCAAAAACATTTTCATTTCAAAATTATTTACAAATTGTTGATAACAGTAATTACAATATTAAGCCTTAATCTTTTGGAGTATGTAATATCTCCTGATTATGAAAGATTTGTCAGTAGTCTTTTAGTTACTAGGGTTTTACTCTCAAGTCTCAGTTCTGATGACAAAATTTAAAGTTAGCCTAAGACTGACAGTATAGCCAAAATAAACATATGCACAAAAGCTATGGCCAAACTTCCTTGTTTGCTGGGACAATCTCAGTTTACATTTGCTTCAATATAACTATTTAGACTGCATCTTCAAAGTTAGCCTAAGACTGGCCTTCTTAGGGACTGTACTGAGTCTTAAAAGCTCCTAAGTACTGTCCTGATCTCATGAGTGTGAATATGCCTAACATGATATACTGGCATGATTATATTTATATATATATATATATTGACATGATAATCTAAAAAGCAAAGAAAATGCGGTGACATGTATTTTGTACAGGGCTGAAGTTTCCTCCTCTTTATTGATTAGACAAACTAATTCTCAAAGACAAATTACTATGTTTACCAAAAGATCCAATTTCTAAAACCCACAACCAGCTAGATACAAGATGACTCTGAAGTAGGTTATTTAAAGGAGAATAGATTTTTAAAAGTCAAATCAACAGTGAACCAAATGCGCCATGAATATTTTCAAGACTAAACCTATTTTATATGATCCATAGTTTGACTCTACTAGTAGATGGGAGAGGGTACTACCAGTTCTTGGTCCTGAACCACAACTATACCGGAAAACCAAGTTCTTGCCAAATCTCTCCTAGAAAGAACTTAATTTAGTTGTGTGAAATATTTTGGTAAAACATTGAAACTCCTTCTAAGGAGCCTATTTGTATTTGACTATCCTCCTGGATTGGGTTCTAAAACTGCATGAGATCTGAGACCAAGTCTTACTTAAATCTGTACCCTCCATGTTGCTTAGTGTATTGTATTACACTTAGATCATTCTTGCAACCAGACAACGCTTTTAATACTGTTCAGCAGATTACAACACACACAACAGATGACCCTGAGGCCTGCTGGAGACAATGAACACGTTGACCTTATCTGGTGGCTCATTTAACTCACTGCTGGACAGTGAGTTAGAAAGTACAATCACGCTATGGTATACAAACCAATCTCAAGCTAAACTGTCTTAGTTTCCATAAATACTTCAAGACTTATAAATTACTTCCATTAAGTTCATGCGGCAGAAAGGCTGAAGACTAGCTGTCAACTCTAACACCTAAGGGGATAAAAAAGGGTACACAATTAACCCCAATTTTACATATTTAGGATGACAGAGATCTTGGAGATAGTGTCAAATGTACAACAGCCCACTTGAATAAAATCTAAATTGTTAATTTTTATACGATTTTACAAGTTGGTTTTCCATTTACAGTTGTAGAATATTGACTATATTCTCCATGTTATATGATTATATCCTTGAGCCTGTCTTACACCCAACAGTTCGTACCCACTCCCCTACCTCTCTATTGCTCGACCCCTTCCTAACTGGTAACCACTAGTTTGTTCTCTGCATCTACCACAACCTGCTTTTAATGCCTCAATTGGGGTAGTGCTTTGCTCTGTGTACTAACTCTCCTTCAGATAAAGTGAAGAAATCCCCAAAATCAAGCTGTTAGGTCTTGCAACTACTGAAAGTATACGAACGAAGCTCACTTAAGCTTTTACAATCCTGCAAATAACAACACAAGCAATAACAATAGCTAACACTTTCTAATGCTGCTCATGTGCCAGGTATCATTCTACGCATCTTATATAAATTGACTCATATGATCCTTATAAAAACCCTATGAGCCAAGTACACTACTACTCCCATTTTATTTATTTTTTGACCATTTGGTATGTGGAATCTTAGTGCCTTTACAAGGGACGGAACCTGCATCCCCTGCATTGGAATCATGGAATCTTAACCACTGAATGGCCAGGGAAATCCTATTCCCATTTTAGAAAGAAACACTAGCACAGAGAAGTTAAGTAATTTTCCCAAAGTCACACAGCTGAAAAGCAGGAGGTAAAATACAAATCCATGCAATCTAATGCCAAGGCTAAACCACAAAGACAAAGAACTATTAACACATTTCACTACTTTCAGTAACAGATTGTAGGCATGACCAAGGAGAAGGCAGGCCGCCTCAGCCTTCTTTCTCATATTGATATTCTTGTTCTGAACCAGTGTGGATGTTCTGTGACTCTCACTTGCCACCCGACTGGCCAGGGAGACCTGTCAGACACCTGAGCAATGCAGAACGCTTTTCCATCCTGCAAGCAGCCGCCACGAACAAGATGACACAGTGGAGGAAGAAACTGTTTCAGAATGACAAGTCCTAGGGGAACCTCAGGTTAAGTCCAAGAAACCTTTCTAAAGTACTGTAATTACTATGTACCAAGCTCTGGGAATAAAAAGAAGAATAACACACTGTCTCTACCCTCAAGTTCACTGCAGACAGAATAACTTAGGAAATGCAAAAAGCTGCTTTTTTTTGGTTGACCATGTCACGCAGCATGTAGGATCTTAGGTCCCAGACCAGGAACTGAACCCATGCCCCCTGCAATGGAAGCGAGAGCTACCAACCACTGGACTGCCAGGGAAGTCCTACTGCATTATTGTTTTGATAACCACAGACAAAAGAGCAGGTCAGAATGGATGTGAACTGAAACATCACAGCTCTTGCTTGCTTCGCTATTTGTTAGCCTCTTAAAAGTAATAAATTACTTTGGAAGCTGATTTAAAATGACATAAACCCCCAGGCTGAGAGCATGATGGGAACATCACGGTACAATATGGTGGACAGTTAACAGAGCTAATACTGAAGTATCCCACTAGTTCTCCTTGATTCAAATGGCTAAGAGCTGGAAAATATTACAGCATATTTGTATGCTGACTGGAATGAAAGTAGGGTAAAAAAAAAAAACACCAAAAACTGGAGAGAACAGATGAAGACAATTCTGACAGCAAAGTCCTTGCATAGAAGAGTAAGGGTTTCAGCACAGAGTGGAAGGTTTGACCTGAGACAGGGACATGGGCAGTTCAATCCCAATCCACATAATAGGAGGGAGATGAACAGTGGTAGTGGAAGGATGAGAACATTCTCTTCAATTATTTTTTTTAATTTAAATGAAATAAGCAGTGAAGTCATCAGCTGAGAGTAAAGAAAGTGGAAGGAGAGCATGAAATACTGCAATCGTCTTGGAGAGTGGGTAAGTCAGTTGACCAGAGAAATAAGGAAATGTTGCCAAATGGCATTTAGGGTCCTCCTGGGGTTTGCGGTCATGATTTTAAAGTGAGATTAGTCTGTATGGCTGTATATTTTTCTCTAGCTGCATCTGGCTGCTGAGGTGTTGAGTAGATGCAGAGTTCAATTTAACTGCAGCTGCTAGACAAGTATGACAGAGGGAATGATTAAAATGGTAGACTACAGAACCTAACTTGGATGGGGCGGTGGGAGTAAGGAAGTGGCTATTAAACTGACTCATGTAATTGTGGGGGACGGCAAGTGTGAAGCTTGCAGGACAGGACAGCAGGCTAGAGAGGCTGGGGAGAAGGGATGTTACAGCGTCTGATGCAGAATTCCTTCTTCTTTAAAGGATCTTGGTCTTTTTTCTTAAGGTCTTCAACTGATGGGATGAGGCCCACCCACAGTATGGAAGATAATCTGTTTTACTCAAAGTCTACGGATTTAAATGTTTACCAAATCTAGAAAATATTTTCACAGCAACACCTAGACTGTTGCTTGCCTGAAAACTGGGCTCTCTATATCCAGTTGACACATAAAACCAACCATTTACAAAATCATTTACAGAAAAGGATGAGGCTGTAGGGGATGTTTAAAAATCACTACCCATTCACGGGTTCTGAAGAACACAATGAAACTAAGTTTATTGATGTGTGTAAGATTAGGACAAATAAAAAGAGAAATACAGCACTTTTCATGGATGAAGGGTGCTATATGGTGGTTAATGGCACAGATTTAAGTGTTAGAGCTCTTGGTTCAAAACTGCTCTACCCACATGTACCCCAGCGTTCATCGCAGCACTGTTTACAATAGCTACGACATGGAAGCAACCTAGATGTCCACTGGTGGACAAATGGGTAAGAAAGTTGTGGTATATATACACAGTGGAATATTACTCAGCTATTAAAAAGTACACATTTGAGTCAGTTCTAATGAGGTGGATGAAACTGGAGCCTATTATACAGAGTGAAGTCAGTCAGAAAGAAAAACACCAATACAGTATATTAACACTTATATATGGAATTTAGAAAGACGGCCTATATAACAATGACCCTATATGCAAGACAGCAAAAGAGACACGTATATAAAGAACAGACTTTTGGACTCTGTGGGAGAAGGTGAGGGTGGGACAATTTGAGAGAACAGCACTGAAACATGTATATTACCATATATGAAACAGATGACCAGTCCAAGTTCAATGCATGAAACAGGGCACTCAAAGCCGGTGCACTGGGACAAGCCTGAGGGATGGGACGGGGGTTCAGGATGGGGGGACACATGTACACCCATGGCTGATTCATGTCAATGCATGGCAAAACCCACCACACTACTGTAATTAGCCTCAAATTAAAATAAATTAATTAAAAAAAACCTGCTCTACCACTTAAGGCATGAGTCTGAGCAGGCTCTTCAACTAAGTCAGTTTCACCAAAAGGGATACAAGAGAATGGCTTATTACAATGGTTGGCACACAGAAAATACACAAAACTGTTAGCTCTTACTATTATGGGAAAAGACTCTACTGTAATCTATTCTCCCCAAAAATTATACACAAATTTAGTGTCATTATACTTCAATTTTCAATGAATTTTTTGATAAACTGACTTTAAATTCTGTTTGAAAAATAGGTATGTGGAGGAAAAAAGAGACGTCTGAAGGAGAATATGAGAAACTCATCACCAGTCATCAAAACACAGTAGAATACTACAGTTAAACACCTGTAATGGTGCAGGAAGAGGTAACTAAATAAATGAATAGAAGGTCAAGAAATAGACTTATATAGAATGATAATTTAAGACAGGATAAATGTACCATGTACCTCTGATGAATGTGGGGACTCACGGATCATTCATTAATTAGCACTGGCTTTTCACTTGGGAATAAAAGTATAAACTCTTTCTGTAATCTTAGGCTAGTGGAAACCTTTCTAGGGATGACATGAGGCTGAAATGTCATGAAACTTTAAAAAATTTTATGGGCTACGGGGTATATAGCTAAAGGAACTGAAAGCAGAGACCTGGAACTGATATTTGTATACCCATGGTCACAGCAGCATTATTTACAATAGCTAAAAAGTGAAAGCAAACAACGTCAATCAACAGATAAACGCATAAACAAAATGTGGACTATTATTCAGCCTCAAGAAGAAAAAAAACTGACACGTGCTACAGTAGGGATGAACCCCGAGAACACTACGCAGACAGAAACAGGTCAGTTACAAAAAGATAAACAGTGCATGATTCTACTTGTATGAGGCATCTATTCAGACAAAGAAAGTAGAACGGTGATAACCAGGGACTGAGGGGAAGGGGAAGTGGGAAATGGCTGTTTAATGGGTATAATTTCACTTTTGAAAGATGACAAAAAGCTCTGGAGACTGGCTGCACAACAGTGTGAATGTACATTGAACTACAGAGCTAAAAATGATCAAGACAATAAATTTCATGTATACTTCAATAAAATTAAAAAGAGAGAGACAAAAAAAGTATGGAATTTTTTCAGAGCCTTACAAAGTAGTCCTAAAAAAGAAAATTAGTAGTCACAAAAACTTTGGAATGATAATAAACGGAAACTGGCCCAGCCATATACTAAATATATTGTAAAATTATAATTAAAATAGTGTAGTAATGAGACTAATCAATTCTGTATGGGCAAGAATTCAATATTATGATAAGGATGACATCACAATTTGGCGAGGAGAGACTTTTATTTCAAATAATGTGGGGTCAATTAGTTAATTTTTTAGTTTTCATTTCATGGGTAAGGGACTATCACAGTCAAATACTAAAATACATTCCAGATAAATAGAAATGAAACTGTTTTACACATATCTGGTTTCCCTTTATTATTGCTCTGCCTTTCTCATAGTTTAATACTCAATATTCATTGGGCTGACGCTGAAGTTGAAGCTCCAATACTTTGGCCACCTGATGCGAAGAGCAGACTCAGTGGAAAAGATGGTGATGCTGGGAAAGACTGAAGGCAAAAGGAGAAGAAGGAGGCAGAGGATGAGATGGTTAGATAGCATCCTCAATCCAACGTACATGAATTTGAGCAAACTCTGGGAGACAGTGAAGGACAGCGAAGCCTGGTGTGCTGCAGTCCATGGGGTGGCAGTCAAATCACTTAGTGACTGAACACTAATAATAATATTATTTTGGCAGTCTTCTCTTTATATTCTAATAACCAACTGGGTGATATATGAATAATAGTGCTTTGGAATTTAAATATCTTATAGAAAATCTTGACAGTCAACAAATGCAAAGTATAACTTAAGAAAAATCTGTTTAACAAAAGAATACACCTAAAATAGTAGGCTCTCCCTGGTATTTAAAAGTAATTTATAAGTTTCACTAAATTCTATTTTGTTAACTTTATCCCTCATCACGGGACCTTGGGATTGATATACACTGCACCACTGTAGTTTGAAGGGTCTGCAGTCATTAACACGCTTGGACCCTTAATATCTGAGTACTTGTCAATCATAAAAAGCTTCCATACTTTACTTTTTGAATATGTTTGACTCTTTAACAACATGGGAACACCTGAAATGTAGACTTTATTTTTCCCAATAAATATAGTCAGCCTTTGAATCCAGTTTCTGCATCTGTGCACAGGGAGGGACAACTATGGGATCTGAGCATCTGCAGATTTTGGTATCTGGGGTGGGGCCTGGAACCAATTCCCCCAAGGATACTGGGGGATGACTGACCATCAGATTTTCCATTTTAAGTTACTAGGTTAGCATTTATTCCATGGCAAGTCAAAGGACTGCTAAAAGGGAACCCTGAACATTTTGGGGTTTACAAAATATCTTTCTCAGATGGTATGGTAGGCAGAATGACTTCTTAAGATGTCTAGATCCTGGCCTACAGAAGCTGTGAATATGCTATACCACATGGCAAAGGGACTTTCAGAAGTAAAGTTATAGACTTCAAGATAGATATTCCCCTGGAACACCCTCGTGGGTCTCATCTAGCTGGGTCTCCGGCATTGCAGGCAGATTCTTCATCATCTGACCCAACAGGGAAGCCCTTAAGATAGATATTCCCCTGGAATACCCTCGTGGGTCTCATCTATTTATAAAACCCCACAGAAGCAGAGAACTTCCTCTGGATGGATGTGGAGTCGATGTGGCAGAAGGGGAGCCCAGAGCTATCTAAAGTGTGACAAGGACTCAATGCGTTATTGCCAGTTTGAAGATGAAGGATGCAGGTGAGGCTTTAAGCATCTGAGAGGGGCCTGGCTGACACAACAGGAAGGAATGGGACCTCAGCCCTACAACTGCTGGCAACTGAATTTTCCTAACACTCTAACAGGCTTGGCAGCAGATTTGTCCTTGCAGCCTAGGCCAACTGACAACCTGCTTTCAAACCTTGTGAGACCCAGAAGAGAGGAACCGGCCTAGTCTACCTGAACATCTGACCTAAGCAAGTGTGAGAGAATAAATCTGCACGGTCATAAACCACTAAGTTTGGGGCAATTTGTTATTGTGGGGATATAAAACAAACATATAGAGGCACTGGATTCTTTTACATTCTAAACAACCCCCCGCCCCCCGCCCCCCCACCAAAAAAAGGAAGAAAAAAAAAAAAGCAGATACTGTCAGGGATAACATAAGAGGGCAGACTTATGACTGTCCTTTTTTTTTTTTTTAAAGCTAGATCTGTGGGTCACTGTTTTTAGAACAAGTGGTAGGAAAGTCACTGGTCCAAGAAGCATACTTGGTACAAGAAAATTAAGACTAGTTTCTATTAACCAGTTCCTATTAATCAGGAATTAGTTCCTATTAATCAGATACTGACAATATTTTTGGAGGGATTATCTTTCAAGGAGTGACTAACACCCAAGTTCAAAGAATAAACCAGTTAAGAACATTTCTTCAGTGTAGTTCCACAGTGTTTAAAACAACCCCCCTCCCCCTGAAAAAAGCTATGCCATAGAACAATAATTGATATTTTTTCCTATCCTATTCCCCCTTCTTGGTCACCCAATTCCAACAATAAAGCTAAAATCCTACAATAAACTAAGTAAAAGTACAGGGAAAAAAAACCCCAGAAACAGGCATTTGACACAGGAGAAGAGGGATCAGAGGACTTTTTCATACCATTTAAGTACTGGCACCATTCCTAATAAAACTGCCTAGTTAAAATCCCATTCATTTAGTAAATATTACTTACAGAACAGCTTCTAGTGACAGGCCCTGTTCTAAACACTGGTGACAGTACAATGCTACCAAGTAATTTCCCCTTCACGGATCACTGCCTTGCTGTGGCAAACGGACCTGCATTACTCGATGAAGCTATGGGCCATGCCGAGCAGGGCCACCCAAGGTGGACGGGCCCTAATGGAGAATTCAGACAAAACGCAATCCACTGGAGGAGGGAATGGCAAACCACTCCATTAGAACCTCATGAACTGTGTAAAAGGACAGAAAGATATGACACCGAAGCATGAGTCCCCCAGGTCTGAAGGCGTCCAATATGCCACTGGGCTACTAACAGCCCAGAGAGAAGGAAGCGGCTGGGCCAAAGTGGAAACGACACTCAGTTATGGATGTGTCTGGTGATGAAAATAAAATCCTATGGTGCAAAGAATGGTATTGCATAGGAACCTGGAATGTTAGGTCCATGAATCAAGATAAATTGGACGTGGTCAAGCGGAGATGGTAAGAAAAAACATCGACATCTTTAGTTCACATCAGTGAACTAAAATGGATGGGAATGGGCGAATTTAATTCAGATGATCATTGTATCTACTACTGGGGGCAAGAACCCCATAGAAGAAATGGAATAGCCCTTATAATCAACAAGAGGGTCCGAAATGCAGTGCTTGGGTGCCACCTCAAAAACGACAGAATGATCTTGGTTCGTTTTCAAGATAAGCCATTCAACATTACAGCAATCCAAGTCTATGCCCCTGCCTCTGATGCCGAAGAAGCCAATCAGTTCTGTGAAGACTCAGAAGACCTCCTAAAACTATCACCAAAAAAGATGTTCTATTCAATGGGGATTGGAATGCAAAAGTGGGAAGTCAAAAGATATCTGAAATAACAGGCGAGTTTGGCCTTGGGGAACAAAATGAAGCAGTGGAGAAGGCGATGGCACCCCACTCCAGTACTCTTGCCTGGAAGGTCCCATGGACGGAGGAGCCTGGTGGGCTGCAGTCCATGGGGTCGCTGAGAGTTGGACATGACTGAGCAACTTCACTTTTCACTTTCATGCATTGGAGAAGGAAATGGCAACCCACTCCAGTGGTCTTGCCTGGAGAATCCCAGGGACGGGAGAGCCTGGTGGGCTGCCATCTATGGGGTCGCACAGAGTCGGACACGACTGAAGCGACTTAGCAAAGGCTAACTGAATTTTGCCAAGAAAATGTACTGGTCATAGAAAATACCCTTTTTCAACAACAGAAGAGACGACTTTACATATGGACATCACCAAATGGCCAATACTGAAATCAATTTGATTATATTCTTTGTAGACAAAGATGGAGAAGCTGTATACAGTCAGCAAAAACAAGACCTGGAGCTGACTGTGACTCAGATCATCAGTCATCAGCTTCTCATAGCAAAATTCAGGCCTAAAGAAAGCAGGGAAAACCACTAGGTCAGCCAGGTATGACTTAGATCACATCGTCTATGAATATGCAGTGACGGTTAATGAATAGAGTCAAGGGATTAGATCTTGTAGACAGAGTGCCTGAAGAACTCTGGATGGAGGTCCGTAATACCGTACAGGAGGCAGCAAACCAAACCATCCTAAAGAAAAAGAAAAGCAAGAAGGCACAGTGGTCATCTGAGAAGGCTTTACAGCCAAAGAAATAAGAGAAGCGAAAAGCAAGGGAGAAAGGGAAAGGTGCACCCAACTAAACGCAGATTTCCTAAGAGCAGCACAGAGACAAGAAGGCCTTCTTCCATGAACAATGCACAGAACTAGAAGAAAACAACAGAAGGGGAAAGACTAGAGAGCCCTTCAGGAAAACTGGAAATATCAAGGGAACACTGTGCCCGAAGATGGGCACAATAAAGGACATAAACGGTAGAGACCGTGTTTGTTTAATCTATACGCTGAGAAATGCCAGGCTAGATGAGTTATAAGCTGGAATCATAACAGGCGGGAGAAACATCAACAACCTCGATATGAAGAGGATACCACCCGAAAGGCAGAGAGCGAAGAGAATTAAAGAGCCTCTTGATGAGGATGAAGGAGGAGAGTGAAAGAGCTGGCTTAAAACTAAATATTAAGAAAACTAAGATCATGGCATCCGGCCCCATTATTGCATGGCAAATAGAAGGGGAAAAGGTGGAAGTAGTCACAGATTTCCTCTTGTTGGGCTCTAAAATCACTGTGGATGGTGACTGCAACCCTGAAATCAGAAGACATTTTCTTCCTGGCAGGAAAGCTACGACAAAGCTAGACAGTGTGTTAAAAAGCAGGGATATTACTCTGTCGACAAAGGTCAGTATGTCAAGGCAATGGCCTTCCCAGTGGTCAGGTAAGGTTGTAAGACTGGACCGTAAAGAAGGCTGAGGGCTGAAGAATTGATGCCTTTGAACTGTGGTGCTGGAGAACACGCCTGAGAGTCCCCTGGACGCAAGGAGATCAAACCAGTCAATCTTAAGGGAAACCAAGCCTGAATACTCACTGGAAGGACTCATGCTGAAGCTGAAACTCCATTATTTTGGTCATCTGATGCAAAAAGCTGACACACTGGAAAAGTCTATGGTGCTGGGAAAGCTTGAGGGCAGGAGAAGAGGGCGTCAGAGGATGAGATAGCTGGATGGCATCACTGATGCAATGGACTTGAACTTGGGCAAACTTCAAGATATGGTGAGGGACAGAGAGGCCTGGCATGCTACAGTTCATGGGGTCGCAAAGAGTCGGACACGACTGGGCGACCGAACAACAATCAAGTAACTTGCAGGCTAGTGGGGTGGGCAGAATGATAATACATGCAGTTATTGAGACAGGTAGAAAGTACAACCAGGGCCCAGAAGTTAAGGCAAGTCTGATGAGTAAAGGCTAAGCTACAGTTGGAAGGAACAGGGGTTGTATTAATAGCTGAGCAACGTTGGAATTGGACACTCCACACAGAAGGATCAGCATGTGTAAAAGATACCAGTTACAGTATAGCCTATTTGGATAACTTAAAAATTTCATTGTGTGAGCATAAAGAGTGAATATTAGGTGGAGGGGTGTAGCAGGGGACTGGTAGGAAAGGTTTTTTTAAATAGTCAGGTGCACCAATAAAGGCCTTAGTTATCAGACTTTATCTTACAGGTGAATTTTAAGCAGAGGAATGGCACCAATCATTTATGTTTCAGGAAGATTAGTTTGGTTGCAGAAGGAAAGATGGATTAAAATGAAGTAATATTTGAGATTGAAACTCATAAGAAGTCTATTACAGAAGCAGAGATAATGAGGGCCAGAACTTGAGAAGCAATAGTGGGAATGGGGATATAAGATAACCAATTTAAAGAATATTCAGAAAGTGAAATATGTGATAGACATCATAGGGAATCCCAGCTACCCGCCTACTCACAACTCACCACAAAGGCTGGAAAAGCCACACACCCTCCTTCTCAGCTTCATCACAGTCACTGTGAGCCAACTCTGGACAATCTCTCAGGAAAGGAAGGTGGGTCTGGCAACGTCTTTCCCTTCTATTATTAAAAGCAGAGGTGCATGTGGAGAAAGGTCCTACCTACCTGTCTTCACAGCTCAGTGAATGAGGACAGTATGGCGCAGGACAGTCATGTTCCAATGACGAGGGGGCAACGCAGGAACAAAAGCCGACATGCCGAGGACAGCTGAGTGAAAAGATGAAAGAATCTTGGTCCTTGCTGACTTGGCTGAGCTGCTCAACTAATACAGGGACTGTTTAATCTCTGGATTAAGGATCCTTCCAGTTTAAGCCACTGATCATCAAGCTCTCTCTGACTTCCAGATAAAATTAACCAAATTAAGAGACAGGAAGGGTTTGAAGGGTTTATAATAAAAAGGAATTTAAGTTTTACTCCCAAGGTGTTCGCTTGGGAAACTGAGCAGAAGAAGGTGCTAGTTATCTAGATAAAATTACAACACAGGAAATGTGTGTGCACCCGTCCGCCAGAGCATATAGCAGGGAGGGCTGGGTAGAGAAGAGGGGAGGGCCCTGAGGCCAGGAAAGGAGAAAGGGGAAAATGTTTGTTCCTGGATATGTTGATTTAAAGATACTACGGAATCACTTAGGTTAAAAGTATATTCAGGTGAGTCTGAAACTCTTTCAAGAAGACGGAATTAGATTTACAGATGTTCAGGAAGTCAGATCCTGTCATACCTGAATGGCCTCACACTCTTGGAGAAGTACAATGGGGTGAGGAGGATCAAAAGAACGGAGTCCAGACAAAAACTTCATCTGAAGACTCCTAGAAAGTGTCTATGACTCTGAAGATGTACAGATACTATTTAAAAATCGGGAAGTAAATTGTTTTTAGAATGAAATCTACAAACATCATTATATTACTGCATATTTTTGGTTTCTAAAAATTCATTTAGCAGCAAAAAATCTCAATCTATGACAAAGGAAGACCTTGTGCACAAAAGACTGGCCCAGCAATTGAAACTAACTTGAATCACTTGCTTTACTATGTATACCAGTAAATTAGCAATATGTGAATAACCTCATTCCCAAAATACGTGTGACAGAGTTATGGAAGAAAAGAAATGATCGGCAGCTCCCAATCTACTGAACAGGAAAAACACAGTCAACTAGAGCAGGCAACAGTCTCACAGAGAAAGAGGAACAAGGATACACCGCAAGAGGTCCCTATGAATAGTGGCTGTAAGCACAAACCAAAGGCTGATTTTCATGCTTACAAAGTCTAGACTAGATAGACAGCTGATATACCAGGCCTGTACCGACAGACCACAGCAATCCTCATCAAAGGCATTTATGATGACTAGGAAGTACTACCAAAGATAAAAGGAATTTGCCCTTGACATCAAGCAAAGATGCTTCAGAAACCAAAACTGACTTGAGAAAAAATGAGTATAATAGCTACAAATTTATACCTCAATCCACTGGTCTCGATTCTAAAACATAACTCCGACCACACTGCTCCTCACCTTGAAAACTTTAAATGGCTCCCCCTGGCTCACAGACCAGCCACAAACTAATAAAAATTCTAGCCAGACTGGAAGTTTTGTCTCCTTTCATGCCTCCTACACTCTAGCTACACTGGATTTTCCAAATCCAACCTGTGCTGTCCTCCTCCTGCCAGCCTGTTCGTGCTGACTATTCCTTGTCTGCAGAAACCCTCCACTCTTCAGAGTTTTCCCCCTTTACTTTTCAGCATTCCATGATCCTACAAGAGCACTATCTTCTTGGCATCTTGTTCTGCTCTTATCAAAACCATGGCATTGTTCTGAATTGTTACCACTGGTGTACCTCCCCTATGAAACTCTAAATTCCTTACAGAAGAAAGCATAATTCATTCATTTCTGTGACTTTTACAGGGTCCTAACTAAATAACTGTAGGTTGCTGAGTTAGTGACATAAGACACTTACTTACAGACCAAAAGCCCTCAGGAGAACAAACAAACTCTGTTTATTAGAAGTCTAGTAACTCAGCTATTTGCCATTTCCGATAAACATTCACATGCTCCTCCTGTTGACAGGAAAAAGCAATATATAAGAAATAAACACAGAACTATTCAGTAGAAAAAATAATGAAACAGACTGTGGTCTAGAAATTCTAGATCCTATTTGTAGCTCTCTGGGCAGGTACTTGGCCTTTTGGCTAAGATCAAGTGGTAGCTCATATGGAAAGCGTCTGTCTATAATGCGGGAGACCTGGGTTTGATCCCTGGGTCGGGAAGTTCCCTGGAGAAGGAAACGGCAACCCACTCCAGTACTCTTGCCTGGAAAATCCCATGGATGGAGGAGCCTGGTATCCATGGGGTCACAAAGAGTTGGACATGACTGAGCGACTTTACTTTTTTTACTTACTGTTCTGGGCAGGTACCCTTTTCTCTATTTACTCTGCAACTACCTACTTCACAAAAGCTATATGAAGAATAATATCTCTGTTATCTAGTTAACATTTTAAAGATCTTTCAGAACACTCCTCCCTTCAAAACATACTGGTTTGAGAATCATCTCTAGCTTTTCCTACGTTTACCACATAGCAATGATTTCTGTTATTCATAGACTACCCAAGCCCATTATAAGCCAAGCAATGTATCTCCAGTTTTATTTTAAAAAGCAAAATGTTCTCTTCCTCTACTTTCACAGATTTCTTTTAGGCAATGAAACTGGCCCTCTGGCCACTGCATAATCCTAATTTATAAAGGGGTTTAACAACCTAGAAGAAAATGTATACTGTGCTCTCAAGAACAGAATATATCTTGAGGGATGGTGTGTAACAATCTGCATGAATAAATAAAAAACCAAATTCAGATCACTCAAGGGGGACTGGGTAGAAAGAGTAAAAGGGCAATAAAATTCTTGAAAAATCAAGGCTTCCACAGCTAGCCACAGAAAGTTTACATCTAGAGAATTATTTCTTAACCAGTGACACAGGCCAAAGACTTTACAAAGTACGCCACTCTTTTAAAATCTCTGGTTCTGATTATTCCTCTCTGGAACTTTTTCCCATCATACTCCATTTTTCTCAGTATGCTAATCTATCTCCTTTCACCTCCAAGTTTATATGCAAACTCAGCGGAGTACCCTCCTCAGGTCCCAAGCAGTCTCTATGGCCTTCTCACATTAATTTCCAGATTGAGGCAAAGGAATTCCTTCCTCCCCAAGAGGTTACAGTGTAAATGTAGAAACGTAAAAACAATACAGGGGAACACAAAGTTTAGATCGGTGAGTGAGAACCAAGACTCCTAACCTCCCGTATTCTGGCTCTTCTTCATCTTTAAGCCAACAAAAATAACGCTGGGGACTTTTTCACTTGTCAATCCACTTACGAAATTTTAAACATCTCAAGTGGAGGTGACCTCTTATAAAGCAAAAACTAATCAACCGAAAGGAAACAAACCCAAGCATCCATCTAACTGCAACGGCAACTGTGTACCAGTTATTCCAATGGCGATTATAACGCAAATCAACGTTTTGACTCATTTCTGAGTGCTCGCAGTACTCCAAAAGTTAGATGACACAACAAACCCGTTCTTCTCTGCCTCTCCTGCGGCCACATCAGATACCTGTTGCATCACCTGGTAAGAGGTCTCCAGAATCTAGGAAAGGAGTACCGCCGTGAACCCCTAAATAATTCAGCTGGGCTATTTTCTGGATAAATGTTAGCCTCATTCATTTTAATGCGGTTGCTTAGAGGCTAGGATGTGTTGGCTCCTGTTCACCTTTAAAGAGACTCTAGCACTGGCGTCGACAAGCGGTGACTTTCTCGACTTGGAGGGGCTTGGGAGTTTTTGAAGACGGGCTGCTTCGGCAGAGCCGGCAACTGGGGTGGGAGAAGCGGGGTTGCCCCGGAGTTCCGGTGATGGAGTGGGAAGTCCGACCCTCGACCCAAGCTTCGCGGAAAGGACACTGCTCGTCGGCCAGAAGGTCGGGCCCAGCCCAGGGTCCGGGCCAAGTCGGGGCACGAGGGAGGTTCGAGGCGAACCGAGTCTTGGCCAAAGCCCCGGGGCAGACCGGGAAAAGCTAACAAGCGCGTAGACGTTTGCAGGGATTAAAAAAAATAATCGTCCCCTCCCCCAACCCCGGTGAACCAAGCGGGAGGCGGCGACGCCAGGCTGGAAACGCGAGGGGCCGGGTCCGAACCCACCGGCGAGAGAATGCCGGCCGGGGCCGGGGTCGGGCGCCGGCGCCGTACTCACCATGTCGTACACGTTGAGCACCACTAACTGGTTAGCCCCCATCCTCCTCCCGGCGGCCGCCGCCTCGCGCTCCAGCCGCTCCGTTCCGCGGGGCCGAAGCCGTTGTCACCCACGCGGACGCCTCAGGGGGCCGGAGCCGGGCCCTAAGCGCACAGCCCGGCCGGCGGGAGCCAGGGCGGAAGCATCGGGAAGCTAGTCGCTCCCGGGCGCCGCCGACAGGACCCTCTGCGCCTACCGGGCCGGACCGCTGGCGGCCCGCTCCGGCTCAAGCGCCTCCCCCGGCGGCAGACACGTGGGGGAAGGCGGGGCCCGAGCAAGGGGCGGGCGCCGGGCTCCTGGGGGGCGGGGCCGGCCGGGGCTGGGCCCGCCTGCGCTCTAGCCTCCACCGCCGCACTCGCACCTAAGATGGCGCAACCTTGGTGCTTTTCTGCCCGGGAGGAGCGTGTTCCCAGAAATACTACAATTCCCAGCATGCAATGAGGAAGCGCAGAGGCGGAGTCTCAACTGCGGTCCTTCCTTGCGGTGCGTTTCCAGCTGTCGACTACAGTTCCCAGCATGCTGCGGGGGCCGGGTCCTGCGGGCCAGGCCTAGCCCGACTACAGCTCCCAGCATGCAGTGCTTGCAGTGTGCGCTCTACCTTTGCCGTCCGTCCTTGTGGGCCCTGATGTTGTTCTTCTGCTGCTTATATCCATTACTGTTGTAATTGGTTTCTGTCTCGTTGAGCTCGATGAAGCCTTACGAATGTGGCAAAAGACCACATTGATGACCCTGTTTTCCAAGTCCCTCCTCACTATTATTTTTTATTTTGCAAGGGGAGAAAAACAGAGGAAGGTGGGTTACTGGCAGGAGAAGGGGTATAACATGCATCCAGTTGATTCTCAATGTGGAATTTTACATTTAATAAAACTATCCTGCTGAAATGGGAAGACAGCACAGTGCTCATAGATTAGCACAATGCTGGGAAACAGTAGGTGCTTTTACATTCAATTCAAAAAATATTTGTTGTGTACCTGCCCTTTACCAGGCAGTGATGTAGGCCCTGGGGACTATGGTGTAAACAATAGGGAGGACGAGAAAAATATGCTTTGTAGAGAGTTAAAACAGGATGAAGTGACTGAGAGTAACCTCATATTGGCTGCAGTGGGAAGGTCTCCGTAAGCTCTGGAGGTTTAAGCTCAGAGTTGAGTTCAGTTCAGTTGCTCAGTCCTGTCCAACTCTGCGACCCTGTGGACTGCGGCAAGCCAGGCTTCCCTTCCTGTCCATCACCAACTCCTGGAGCTTACTCAAACTCCTGTCCATCCAGTCGGTGATGCCATCCAACTAGCTCATCATCTGTCCGGTTTTCCTCCCATCTTCAATCTTTCCCAGCATCAGGGGCTTTTCCAATGAGTCAGTTCTTCACATCAGGTAGCCAAAGTATTGGAGCTTCAGCTTCAGTATCGGTCCTTCCAGTCAGTATTCAGCACTGATTTCCTTTAGGATTGACTGGATCTCCTTGCAGTCCAAGGAACTCTCAAGCGTCTTCTCCAACACCACAGTTCAAAAACACCAATTCTTGGGCGCTCAGCTTTCTTTATAGTCCAACTCTCACATCCATACATGGCTACTGGAAAAACCATAGCTTTGACTGGACTGACCTTTATCGGCAAAGTAATGTCTCTCCTTTTTAATGTGCTGCCTAGGTTGGTCATAGTTTTTTCTTCCAAGGAGCAAGCATTTTTAAATTTCACGGCTGCAGTCACCACCTGCAGTAATTCTGGAGCCGCTGCCCGCCACCCCCCCCACCCCAACGGCAAAAAGTCTCTCACTGTTTCAATTATTTCTCCATCTATTTCCCATGAAGTGATGGGACCAGATGCCATGATCTTCGTTTTCTGAATGTTGAGCTTCAAGCCAACTTTTTCACTCTCCACTTTCACTTTCATCAAGAGGCTCTTTAGTTGTTCTTCACTTTCTGCCATAAGGGTGGTGTCATCTCCATATCTGAGGTTATTAATATTTCTCCAGGCAATGTTCATTCCAGCTTGTGCTTCATCCAGCCCGGCGTTTCACATGATGTACTCTGCATATGAATTGAATAAACAGGGTGACAATATGCAGCGTTGATGTACTCCTTTCCCTATTTGGAATCAGTCTGTTGTTCCATGTCCAGTTCTAATTGTTGCTTCTTGACCTGCATACAGATTTCTCAGGAGGCAGGTCAGGTGGTCTGGTATTCCCATCTCTTTCAGAATTTTTCTACAGTTTGTTGTGATCCACACAGTCAAAGGCTTTGGCATAGTCAATGAAGCAGATGTTTTTCTGGAACTCTCGTGCTTTCTCAATGATCCAACAGATGTTGGTAATTTGATTTCTGGTACTTCTGCCTTTTCTAAATCCAGCTTGAACATCTGGAAGTTCATGGTGCATGTACTGTTGAAGCCTGGCTTGGAGAATTTTGAGCATTACTTTGCTAGCGTGTGAGATGAATGAAATTGTGTGGTAGTTTGAACATTCTTTGGCATTGCCTTTCTTTGGGATTGGAATGAAAACTGACCTTTTCCAGTCCTGTGGCCACTGCTGAGTTTTCCAGATTTGCTGGCATATTGAGTGCAGCAGTTGAACAGCATCATCTTTTAGGGTTTGAAATAGCTCAACTGGAATTCCATCACATCCGTTACCTTTGTTTGTAGTGATGCTTCCTAAAGCCCACTTGACTTCACATTCCAGGATGTCTGGCTCTAGGTGGATGAGCACACCATTGTGGTTATTTGGGACATGAAGATCTTTTTTGTATAGTTCTTCTGTGTATTCTTGCCACCTCTTCTTAATGCCTTCTGCTTCTGTTAGGTCCATACCATTTCTGTCCTTTATTGAGCCCATCTTTGCATGAAATGTTCCCTTGGTATCTCTCATTTTCTTGAAGAGATTTCTTGTCTTTCCCATTCTATTGTTTTCCTCTATTTCTTTGCATTGATCACTGAGGAAGGCTTTCATATCTCTTCTTGCTATTCTTTGGAACTCTGCATTCAAATGGGTATATCCTTCCTTTTCTCCTTTGCCTTTCACTTCTCTTTTTTTCTCAGCTATTTGTAAGGCCTCCTCAGACAACCATATTGCCTTTTTGCATTTCTTTTTCTTGGGGATGGTCTTGATCACTGCCTCCTGTACAATATCATGAACCTCCGTCCACAGCTTTTCAGGCACTCTGTCTATCAGATCTAATCCCTTGAATCTATTTGTCACTTCTACTGTATAATCATAAGAGATTTGATTTAGGTCATACCTGAATGGTCTGGTGGTTTTCCCTGCTGCTGCTGCTAAGTTGCTTCAGTCGTGTCTGACTCTGTGTGACCCCATAGACGGCAGCGCACCAGGCTCTGCCATCCCTGGGATTCTCCAGGCATGAACACTGGAGTGGGTTGCCATTTCCTTCTCCAATTTCGGCAATAAGGAGTTCATGATCTCAGCCACAGTCAACTCCAAGTCTTGTTTTTGCTGACTGTATAGAAATTCTCCATCTTTGGCTGCAAAGAATATAATCAATCAGATTTCGTTATTGACCATCTGGACATCACCATGGTCAATACCGAAATCAGACTGATTAAGCTCAGATCTGATTGACAAAAAATCAACCCTACAAATATCAGGAGACAAAGGGAACAGCAAAGCTAATTGTTTCAACTGATTAGGAAGCTATTCCACAAGTGCATGCCAAAAGGTGGCTTGGATATTGGGGTAGTGAGGAACATCTAAGAAATTAATTTTGAATATTTTGGAAGTAGAGTCTACAGGACTTGCTAATGGATTGGATATTGAGTTTGTGAGAGAGAGACTACTCTAGGATAATTTCTAGATTTTTGACTTCAAAAATTGCGTGGATGATGGTGCCATTTATAAGATATGATAATTGGGAAGAGCAGGTGAGGAAGAGGGAAATTAAGACTTAAGGTTTGGTCATTTTAAGTTGGAGATGCCTTTTAGACATCCATGATGTCAAGTACCAAAGTACATTTGTATGTAAAAAGAGAAATTGATAATGTAGGAGAGGGGGGATTTCCATGGGTGAGTGAGGTAAGAAGGGGAAGAGATCCAATGCATAAAGGAGGGGTTGGCCTTTAGTCAGAGCGATGCTTTATCTGTACTAACAGCATATAAGGTGCATATGATGGTATGGAAGGTATAGAAGACAAATGAGGGCAGTTCTTTTCTGATTTGTTTTGATTTTCTCGATGAATAAGTGGCAAGATGATCACTGGAGAGTTGGGGAGGGTTGGGATATAGGGAATTTGAAGAGAGCTGCTGCTGCTGCTGTTAAGTCGCTTCAGTCGTGTCCGACTCTGTGCGACCCCATAGACGGCAGCCCACCAGGTTCCCCCGTCCCTGGGATTCTCAAGACAAGAATACTGGAGTGGGTTGCCATTTCATTTGAAGAGAGAGAAGGTATTAAATAGGGAATACAAATATACTAGGGAAATAGTGTTGAATTGCCAGGCAGTGTTGAGTGACAGTAAATGCTGTGTACATGACTGTCCTCAGGTTGTGGACAAAGTTCCAAAATTCTTTTTTGGTGTGCCCAGCTGCTTTCTCTTCCTCACTGTGGCCTTCCTCTCCTCTAACCCAGTTGAACAAACTACAGGTGTGGGGAGAGGCAGGCGTTCTTCATTAAGGACATCATAACACTTCCTCAGAGAAGGCAATGGCACCCCAATCCAGTACTCTTGCCTGGAATATCCCATGGACAGAGGAGCCTGGTAGGCTGCAGTCCATGGGGTCACTAAGAGTCAGACATGACTGAGCGACTTCACTTTCACTTTTCACTTTCATGCATTGGAGAAGGAAATGGCAACCCACTGCAGTGTTCTTGCCTGGAGAATCCCAGGGATGGGAGAGCCTGGTGGGCTGCCATCTACAGGGTCGCACAGAGTTGGACAAGACTGAAAGTGACTCAGCAGCAGCAGCAGCAACACCTCCTACTGAGGGCTCAAACTACTGGTTCATTTCACCTCTTACTCAAAACGCTCCCTTTGCCCTTTGTGAGCTGAGCTACTCTCTCAGCATGCCCCCATCGCCAATCTCCATCTCTCTCTTTTTTTAATATTTATTTTTATTTATTTGGCTGCACCAGGTCTTAGTTTGTTGACAGTCACTCTTTCATTTGTCTTTATGCAGACACATCATTTTACATAAAGAGAAAATTTTCCATGCTATTTTTCTATTGTTTTCCTTCTTCCCCAGTTTTGGGAGTTTTTATATCTTCCCTCTCTCCATCTCTTGATACATCCCTTCTCCCCATCCCACAGTGTACAGACATACACATGCACACGATATACACAAAATGCTGTGTATCTTTCCATACTTTTTCCTGTGTTCTCATATCAGAACTTTTGTGTCATTTATATAATGGGATCATACTGTAAAGTCTTCCCTACATCTTGCTTTTCTCATTTAACGAAATCTTGCCGAAAATCTTCTAAATCAACACACTGATCAATGTGGTCAATGAACAATCATTTATTCAACCGTTCACCTGCTGACAGACATTAATTCTTCCTCTAGCATTCTGTATATGTATGTGTATGTGTATATAGATATATAAAAATCTGTGTATATATATGTGTGTATGTATATATATATATATAATTCTGTGTATATATACATATATACACACATAGATGTATATGAAACTGAGGAGGGCATGGCTACCTACTCCAGTATTCTTGCCTGGAGAATCCCCGTGGACAGAGGAGCCTGGCAGACTACAGTCCACGGGGTCGCAAAGACTCAGACATGACTGAGCAACTAGCACCTCTGGCACGGCGTGTTTATGAAACTATTTGATTGTATGTATATGTTGGTCCTCCTAGCTCATGGATAAACTTCTAATTTCTAAGAGTGGGTCCAAGAGGATTAATATTTTTAATTGATCTTGCTAGACTGTTTTCGAAAAAAGCTTTAAAAATTCACTTTTCCTTCAGAAATTCAGAATTTTTTTTTTCTCATCCCCGATTCTCATTCCTTCCCAAGAGTGTTACCCTTCTGAGTTTTTGCCATGAGGGAAGAAAAGTAACCTCATTGTAACTTTGGTTTATATCTTCCTGACTGCTGGTGTGATTGAACATCCTTGGTGGATAAGCACCTGATTTGGAGCCAGTCTGCCTGAGACTTCACTTACCAGCTGTGTGACCTTAGAAAAATTATTTACCCTCTCTGTGCCAGTTTCCTTGTCTCTATAATGGGATAATAATAGTTCCCATTGCATAGTATGGTTGAAGAGTATTAGATAAATCATTGGGACAGTTTCTGGCACATAGTACACAGTAAAAAAAAGTTTTTAATATGTTTATTGGCTATTTGAATATGCTCTTCTGTGAAATGACTATATCTTTTGCTCATTTGAAATTGGCTCATTTTCTTTCTTTTTTCCATCAAACATTTCTATCAGATCTTGTTTCAAAACCCCTTTCAGAGGGCTGATATGGGGTGGGAGGTGGGAGGGAGGTTCATGATTGGGAACTCATGTACACCCGTGGCGGAGTCATGTCAATGTATGGCAAAACCAATACAGTATTGTAAAGCAAAATAAAGTAAAAATAAAAATTTTTTTTAAAAAGGGAAAAAATTATGCTAAAAAAAAAACCTTTCAATAAAGCTTTTAAAGATGTTTTTCATATATGGCATATACCTTTCATGTTAAATTTAATTCTGTGTAACCTGTCACTACAATGAATAATTTTTATTATTTCTATTGCTAACAAACTGTTATATAAATATTATAGAGAAAAGGTATTGAATTTTAAATATTTATCTCATATTGAGTCATCCAATGGTCTTATTCTAGGAATTCTTGTTCTTAATTTTGGCTTTCCTAGGCATATAATTAATTATTTAAGTTAATTATCTCCTTTTCCCTCTTATTTGTAATGGTTATTTTCCTCTTGTAATATAAGAACCTTCAAAACCGTGATGAACAGCAGGTATCCCTGTCTTGTTCCTGATCTTAGTAAAATGAGGAATTCTGTATGTGGAAATGGCTTTGATTTGTCCCATCAAGTCAAATAGCAAGTCCCATCTTGCTCCTCATCTTCCACTCCTGATGTCTGTGCTGTGGCTTTCAGACTTGTCTAGCTAGCCTCCACAATCACACAAAGCAATACTTTTCCCCACTATTTGGTGAGGGGAAAGGAACCAGTTTATGAAATTAAAGTCCAAGGAGGGAATGAAGAACATGGACCTCCCCCTGGGTGGGCCCTACACAGCTAAAGCTCAGCACACCATGTGTCTTCTGCTTTTCCTCCATAAGTCAGTTCTTTTAAGCACACACACACACACACACACACACAATCTCTTGCTCATTCTCCTCTAGGTGGATATTCATTCTTCAAATATTAATTGTTTAGAAAGCTGTGGTCATGTTTGGACAACTTAAGAAGCTTATTTTGAGCATCAGAATAAAATTTGAAAACTTAAAATTAAGACTTAAAGCATTAGCTTCCTATTTTCAATATTATAAGTTATATTTCATATATATCTTTGACAGACTATTTAAATTCACATACTTATTAAGTCTTTTATACATAAATTAACTACAGCTTTATAAGGTTCATATGAAAAGTTTTATGCAAAATAATATTTGACACATTTATATACTTTCAAAAATTTACTTTCATTCTTAGGAAGGAGTGTAATAGCCAAATTTAGGTAGTTTTTAAAGTTTAAAAATTTTCAAAAACTAAACTCTCATTTACTCTGACAAAAAACAAAATTTAGAATACAGTTTGTCAGTTTCCAAAAAGGACATATCTACCATATGAATGAACCATTTCCTAAGTGTTTCCCCAAGAAAAATTAAAATCTATGTTCACACAATGACCTATAAAAAACTATTCATAGCAGTTTTATTTCTAAGAGTCTAAACCTAGAAAAAATCTCAAATGTTAACTAATAAGTTAACCAACAGTAGAACAGAACACTTAGCAATAAAAAGAATTATAGATTCATGCAAAAACATGAATTAACTTCAAAATCACAATGCTGAATCAAGGAAGCTAGGCAAGAGAGAGCTAGAGAACGCAGCTATAAAAAAATGTTTTTAAGCTATTCAAAACTATATAGACTATCTTAAGATAAAAGTGAACATGCTAAGGATTAATTTAATAACATTATATATTAAAATATTCCTGTTTGGGATAATTTGAGAACAATTTTCAGATTTTGAATTTGATAATACTATGAGTTTATACTTAATATTTCTTGGTCAAAATACACTGTCAATGTAAGTATATATACATACTTCTTCTACATTCATAGTAAATAGATTTTCATTTCTCTCAATTTTTCTTTTTTTTCCTTTCAGATTCGTGCAGTGGCTCATAAATATATTTTCTATAAATCCTCATATAATGGAAGTAGCTCAAAATGAGAATACTGAGGAACAGTAGCATCAGGAGAAAGACGAAAGCTGCAACCATGTAACCATTTGGCCTGAAATAAGAAAAGAAAAGTCATTAGAAGTTGTTGCTCATTTTGCTTGTTAATTTAGTCAAATATTCTTTGAATGGCTAGCTGCTATGCCATTGTTCTCTGTCAGTGATGAATAAGATTTATAGGACATCTTGTCTCTCTCACGGTGTTTTCCTCTTAGTGTTTGAGGCTGACCAGAGAGGAAGATAGGTCATGTGATTGATGGACATGATGAGAGAAGGAGGCTATGGGAGCCAGGTGTCAGGAAGGCCTTCCAATGGAGGTGCCTTTTGAACTGAGATAGGTGAGAGTTAGCTAGATACGACAAGGATTAGGAGTATTAATATGAGTTAGATAAAAATGTTAGAGAGTGGAGAAGGAGACTAAGGGTGCACATAATATTTTAGGCTAGGGGAGATGCATTACCAAGGCGTGGAAGCATCAAAAGACCTTAAGATCAGCCCCAGACATTCTGCAGCTAAAGCTAGCTCAGTGTGACTGGAATTTAGGCGCTAATGCTCAGTGATTCGGGATGAGGAACCATAGGTTGTTCAAGGTGCAAAAGACAGCTTTTATCAAGTTACAGAGGGTGGATTTTGGTATAAAGGCAAGAGGGAGTTTCAGACATGTGATACAGCATTCTCATTTTCGAAGGATGATTCTGATTGTAGTGTGAAGAATAGATGAGTGGGATGCATGAATACGGAGGGAGAAAACCATTTATGAGGTTTTTATAATAACCAATTATGGTGAGAGTTTTAATTGATTACTGGCTGTAAAAATGGGGAGAAATGGATAGGTTTAAGGTATATTTAGAAGTTAGACTGAGTGATCTTGGTGATTAAGATGTGAGGTTTGAGAAATGTGTTAGAATAAAGGATATCTCCTAAATTTGGGGATGAGGTAACTCTGAGGATGGTAGCACTATTTATTGACAGGAAATTCACAGGTAAGAACACTTTAGAGGGTATTTGTGAAAATGGTTGGCTTACTTTTGGGCATATTGAATTTGAAGTACAAGAGGGTCAGCCAGGTGTGTGTGTGTGCGTGTGTGTTGTACACTTAATAGATGCTACTTTCAGCTGGGATCCAGACCTCTTACCTTTTCACCTCATGAGTCTCCCATCAGAGTAGATTTATTTCTTAAGCCAAACACTGTGCTGTTTTCTACTTTGTGTCCTGGTACCTGATTTTAGTTTTTAGTTCCCTTTTAAATCATAATTATTTGTTTGCCATTTTACACTTTTCCCAGGTCCCCAGCCTCGTTAGCCTGACCTTCCTCCTCTGTGGATACGAGTTTAATCTAGCTCCAGTGAATCATTTCCTTCTTAGAAATTAATTAGCTAATTTAATAAATGATCTGATATATGCCACGTACAGTGCTGGGTTCTGGTAAAAACAATAATGGGTAAAAACAGACCTAGTCTTCACCCTTAGAGAGCTTACATTTTAGTGGGGACATAACATTTAATCAGATAATGAGAAAATAAATATAAAATTGAATTTCTAATAAAAACAAAGTAGGAGAGGTAATGCAATGAAAGCTTACTATAGTAGGATTTAAACCTGGTGAATTGGTCAAGAAATGCCCCCAAGAGGAAAAGATAATTATTCTAAACTTTGAAGAATTAAATGGAAGTGGATTTGGTAAAGTTAAGTAGGTAAGGAGGGGAAGGAAGAGATCCGAGATAGAGAAAATAGCATGTGCAGAGCTCCTACTGTAGAACAGAGTATGGAGAAGGCTGGGGATTGAAAGAAGGTTGGTAAGTCTGGAGCTGAGAAAATGAAGGGAATATGATGCAAGATGAGACTGGAGCAGTAGGTAGCAGCTAGGTCAGAAAAGGTTTTGTAGGTCATGTTAAGAAGTCCCCATTTTAAGGAAAGAAACTTGAAAGTTTCAAGCTATCACCATTACAACGAAAAGAATAAAATACTTAGGCATATATCTACCTAAAGAAACAAAAAAGCTATATATAGAAAACTATAAAACACTAGTGAAAGAAATCAAAGAGGACACAAATAGATGGAGAAATATACCATGTTCATGGGTTGGAAGAATCAGTGAACATGAGTATACTACCCAAAGCAATCTACAGATTCAGTGCAATCCCTATCATGCTACCAACAGTATTTTTCACAGAGCTAGAACAAATAATTTCACAATTTGTGTGGAAATAAAAAAAAAACCTCAAACAGCCAAAGCCATCTTGAGAAAGAAGAGTGGAACTGGAGGAATCAACCTGCCTGACTTCAGGCTATACTACAAAGCCACAGTCATTAAGACAGTATGGTACTGGCCCAAAAACAGAAATATAGATCAATGGAACAAAATAGAAAGCCCGGAGATAAATCCATGCACCTATGGACACCTTATCTTTGACAAAGGAGGCAAGAATATACAATGGATTAAAGACAATCTCTTTAACAAGTGGTGCTGGGAAAACTGGTCAACCACTTGTAAAAGAATGAAACTAGAACACTTTCTACCCACTCCAGTGTTCTTGCCTGGAGAATCCCAGGGATGGGGGAGCCTGGTGGGCTGCCGTCTATGGGGTCGCACAGAGTCGGACACGACTGAAGCGACTTAGCAGCAGCAGCAGCAGCAGAACACTTTCTAACGCCATACACAAAAATAAATTCAAAATGGATTAAAGATCTAAATGTAAGACCAGAAACTATAAAATTCCTAGAGGAGAAAAACACTCTCCGACATAAATCACAGCAGGATCCTCTATGACCCACCTCCCAGAATATTGGAAATAAAAGCAAAAATAAACAAATGGGACCTAATTAAACTTAAAAGCTTTTGCACAACAAAGGAAACTATAAGCAAGGTGAAAAGACAGCCTTCAGAATGGGAGAAAATAATAGCAAACGAAGCAACTGACAAAGAGTTAATCTCAAAACTATACAAGCAACTTATGCAGCTCAATTCCAGAAAAATAAACAACCCAATCAAAAAATGGGCCAAAGAACTAAACAGACATTTCTCCAAAGAAGACATACAGATGGTTAACAAACACATGAAAAGATGCTCAACATCACTCATTATCAGAGAAATGCAAATCAAATCCACAATGAGGTGCCATTTTACACCAGTCAGAATGGCTGCTATCCAAAAGTCTACAAGCAATAAATGCTGGAGAGGGTTTGGAGAAAAGGGAACCCTCTTACACTGTTGGTGAGAATTCAAACTAGTACAGCCACTATGGAGAACAGTGTGGAGATTCCTTAAAAAACTGGAAATAGAACTGCCTTATGACCCAGCAATTCCACTGCTGGGCATACACACCGAGGAAACCAGAATTGAAAGAGACACGTGTACCCTAATGTTCATTGCAGCACTGTTTATAATAGGCAGGACATGGAAGCAACCTAGATGTTCATCAGCAGATGAATGGATAAGAAAGCTGTGGTACATATACACAATGGAATATTATTCAGCCATTAAAAAGAATACATTTGAATCAGTTCTAATGAGGTGGATGAAACTGGAGCCTATTATACAGAGTGAAGTAAGCCAGAAAGAAAAACATCAATACAGTATACTAATGCATATATATGGAATTTAGAAAGATGGTAAAAATAACCCTATATGCGAGACAGCAAAAGAGACACACATGTATAGAACAGTCTTTTGGAGTCTGTGGGAGAGGGCAAGGGTGGGACGAATTGGGAGAATGGCATTGAAACATGTATATTATCATATGTGAAACGAATTGCCAGTCCAGGTTCGATGCATGAGACAGGGTGCTCTGGGCTGGTGCACTGGGATGACCCAGAGGGATTGGATGGGGAGGGGGGTGAGAGAAGTGTTCAGGATAGGGAACACATGTACACCCGTAGCAGATTCATATCAATATATGGCAAAACCACTAGAATATTGTAAAGTAATTAGCCTCCAATTAAAATAAATTTATATTTAAAAAGTTTTAAGCTACTAAAATTAGCATTAGGAATCTACTGCAATAATTCAGATCAGAGATAATAGTAACTTGAATTAGAGAGGAGTAGTGGTGATGGGTTTGGTAAGAAGTGGATTCATTCAAGGGCAATTTAAGAGGTTAAATGAATGAGAGTCAGTGACTAGATGAGCTGGAGGAGAGAGAGAGATATGAGTGTGAACCTAGGTTTTGTGTTTTTCAGTTCTGACTGTTAGGTGTCTGGCTTGTGCAGTTGGTTCTGCTATTTCCTGAGAGAGGGGACACTGGAAAAATAGGGATGCCATATTGTTCAATTCCAGAGTGCAGCGTTCACTTATAGCCTCTGTGAATGAATTCTCTGGGAACTGTGCAATGATGACCCATAGAGCTGAATGCAATTACCTTGATGAGTTAGTTTTAGAGTAAGACAAATAATGGGGTAAGGGAATGGGTGATAAGATCATGAGTTCATTTTTGGACATGTGCAGTCTGACCAGTCTTTGAGATATCCAAGAGAAGAGGTTAAGTAGACAGTGGGATATATGGCCCTGGGTGGGGTTAGAGATATGGTTTGGGAGTTGTGTATTTATAGATGCTAATAGAAATCATGGGTATGGATGAGCTTGCCATAGTGAGCAGCTGAGGAAACCAGGACTGAGCCCTCCCTAAGGAAGGTCAGCATTTAATGGCTGGTGATACAGGTTGTGGGTTAAGGCTCTTCACGAGAAAGAAAGAGAATGGCTACAGGAGGCTAGGAAAACCTATAGAGCTATATGGCAGCCAAAGGCAAAGTCAACTCTAATGAATGCTCAAATATAATGTGGACTGAGCAGTGTCTGTCAGATTTAGTGCAGGCCAGTTCCATTTCAAGCTGGTGACTAAGGAAGCCCCTGAACTTACATCCTCCCACAGACATACCTGTCCTACAGCTATGTGTAGAACAATTCTCTCCAAAAGAAAACCAGAAATTCACCGAGCAATGCCTACACATTGGGTGAATAAGAAAAACCCACGCACATAAAAACAGGTAGGGAGAGACTGAGGCACCATCTCACCCAAAACCTCATCCTAGAAAAGCAATATGGAGAGGGAGCTCACAACTCTTAACTTCTCCCTAAGAGGTTTGGATCTAATATCCAGTACCTCAACTTTTAAAACTTCCACCTGAGGGACGGGACCCCCTAAACACCTAGCTTTGAAAGTCAACTGGGCTTCACGCATGAAACCCACGAGGATAGAGTAAACAAACACACTCCTGAGAACTCTTGGTAGCTAGCCCCTCTCTCATTATCCATCACTCCCTCTCCACCCCAGCACAGAGCCAGCAGACTGAAATGCTCATTTCCCAATCTTTCCACGAAAGAGTTGTTGTTCAGTTGCTAAGTTGTGTCCATCTCTTTGAGACTCCATGGACTGCAGCAGGCCAGGCCTCCCTGTCCCTCACCATCTCCCGGAGTTCACCCAAGTTCATAGCTGTTGAATTAGTGATGCTATCCAATCATTTCAGCCTCTGCTGCCCTCTTCTCCTTTTGCCTTCAATCCTTCCCAGCATCAGGATCTTTTTCAATGGGCTAGTTGCTTATCCTAGAAGCTGCCATCTGAGGGCTAGGCTCCTAATATAACATTAATCTAGGGGCCTCCCCAGAGACTGGGGAAGCTGGCAGGTGCCCTCTTGCTGCCTCTCCCCAGGTCACCTGAAATGATGATATCTCTGCAGTGATGCTGTGCATTCTTCTGATGCCCCAGCTTCCATGGCTATTCCTCAGGGGGACACACCACTTGATCACCTGGCTCTGGTAGGCAGCAGAGCTTAAGTTCACTAGTCCCACAGGACTGTGTCAGAGAAACTATTCTTAACTGGTTATTCTCTCAGGGCTCAGCACAGAGGGAAGAGACAGCAAGGCCCATCTCCCAATCTTTTTCTAAAAGTAATCCACTTGCATACTTTGAAAGCTGCTGCTTGTGTGTCCAGCTTCCAGCCAGCCTGCATCTAGGTTCTGACTGAGATCCTCTCTCTGGGACAGTGACAGGTCTTGGTACACCCTCAACTACTGGGGAATGCTAAGAACTAAGAAGGCAGCTTGGGCAATCACAAGGGTTTAAAGGACAATAACTAGGGCTGGGGCAAACAGTAAGTTCCATCTTCTACATAAGACCACTCCTTCTTGCCTGGGAGAAGTGGCTGTTTTATCTATTGCATAGAAACTAACACAGAAAAATCAAGGGAAATGAAGAAACAGAGAAATAATTTCCAAACAAAAGTACAAGATAAAAACTTCAGAAGCAGACCTTCATGAAATGGAGATAGGTAATTTACCTGATAAAGAGTTCAAAATAATGGTCATGAAGGTGCTCACTGAGATCAGGAGAACAATGCATGAGCAAGTGAGAATTTCAATAGAGATAGAATATGTAAAAAAGTGCCCAACAGATTTAGTGCAGGTCAAAGCTATTTTAATGAGAAGTAATGGGTGGAGTGATAAGATAGAAAGCACGCTGGATGGGTTAGCAAAATAGGGATGAAATACAGGGAAATGGGGCTTCCCAGGTGGTGCTAGTGGTAAAGAACCCACACGCCAGTGCAGGAGACATAAAGGACTTCGGGTTCAATCCCCGAGTCTGGAAGATCACCTGGAGTAGGAAATGGCAACCCAGTATTCTTGCCTGGAGAATCCCATGGACAGAGGAACCTGGAGGGCTACAAGTTGGACAAGACTGAGCACATCAGTGTTACTTCAGTGTCGAAGTAGTTGTTACAAAGAGTGGAGAGTGGAAACTTTGGTTGAACAGAGAAAGAAAGGTTTCCAGGTAGTGTTTGGCGACTTCTATAAAATTGGTGATCAATTTGCCCTGTTGTGTATCTTTCTTTACTTGGCGCATCAGATGTCACTGCAAAGAAAGCAGGTAGTCTGGGGCTTGTCAAGAGGGGGTGCCACATTCTAGAAAGGTAAGAGAGTTCTGCTGCTGCTGCTGCTGCTGCGAAGTTGCTTCAGTCGTGTCCAACTCTGCGCGACCCCATAGATGGCAGCCCACCAGGCTCCCCCATCCCTGGGATTTTCCAGGCAAGAACACTGGAGTGGGTTGCCATTTCCTTCTCCAATGCAGGAAAGTGAAAAGTGAAAGTGAAGTTGCTCAGTCGTGTCCGACTCTTCGAGACCCCATGGACTGCAGCCCACCAGGTTCCTCTGTCCATGGGATTTTCCAGGCAAGAACACTGGAGTGGGGTGCCATTGCCTTCTAGAAAGTAGTTATTAAAACAGTAGGCCTTGTCTGAAATGTATGAAAATAGGAAATAAAAAGGAAGAGGTTAGAAGTAGAGGTGAAGGGACTTCCCTGGTGGTCCAGTAGCTAAGACTCCATGCTCCCAATGCAGGGGTTCTGGGTTCTATCTCTGGTCAGGGAACTAGATCCCATGGGCCACAACTAAGAGTTTGCAGGCTGCAACTAAAGATTTTGCATCCTGCAACCAAAAAAAAAAAAAAGATACTGCATGCCTTCATTAAAAGAAAAAAAAAATTTAGAGGTTAAGGTCCCAATGAAGATGAAGAAGAGTTGTAGTGGGTGTAGCTGAATTAGCAAACTGGGAATGTCTGAGAATAAGATGTCTGAATTGATGCTTTAGTAAGCAGAGAAGTTATGATAGTATTGATTATGCCTAAGACATAACATTGGGAGAGGATGGCCAAAGTACAGTGCAGGAGGGGGACATCAAGGATTAGGAAAGGCCACAATGGGGGGTGCTTGCCATAGAGGTGAACACAGGATGGCATTGAATGAAGGGGAGTTTGGAGAGGGTGCAGTGGTGAGGACAGAGAAAGGACAGGGGTACAGCAAGTGCCAGGAACCTCAAAGGATAAGTGTTTTAAAATTTTGTTTTCTGTTTTTCAAAAGAATCATGATCTGCGAGTAGTGATGGTGCTCTGTGGCACAGACAGAGCTCAGAGGACAGGACTTAGGTGAATTCGCTGGTTTAACGGTGGCAACTCCAAAGGACACAGTGGAAAACTTGAGGTGGTTGAGAATTGGGCCAGAAAGCAAAGAAACAGTAAGATCTTTGCCTCCTACAAACTGATCTCCAGTTGCTGGTTTGCTCATGAAAAGGGCTCTCTTACCACCAGCTAACCTCTGCTCTGCCTCTGGACCCTTCAGGGCTCAGGCATGACAGACTGAACTGCAGTCACTAAACTAAAGGACTGTCCCTGTGTTGCACCATATTCTCTGGTTGCTGAAATCCAGCTCCTGAGAGGTGAGCTGGGCAAATAGGTGAAATCCCTTAGTAGGTGAGATCTCCATTTACTCTTTCCTCTCCTCCCTAACTCATCAAATCCCTCCCTGTTCTGTTGGTGGATACTTGCATGGACATATGTTCTTAATATTCATCTAAAGCAAACATATAGATCTAACGAGAAAGAGAAGTTGCTGCCAAAAGGCTATACATGTTTCCCAAAGTTACTTATTCTTAGAAACAGGCATGACTTATCTCATTTGCAGATTATTCATACCATTAACCTCCCATTAAGGAGGTTAAGGAGTCAGTAATATTTAAAATAGGGCCATAAGTAGTTTGTTTATGGTCCACTCTTGTTTAATGTTTTCCAAAACAAAAAACAAAAACATAGGACAGAGAAACAGAATCATCTGCACTCCCAACTTTTGTGTTAAGACATTTTATTCTGCTCTCGAAGGAGACTAAAGCTGAGTCCCGGGAAATGCTTTTCCTACCGGTTTCCTGTGTGCATGGGAATGATGACTGGTGGTCAAGGGCTGACCCAGAGTCAGCAGGAGCACAGCCACTGCCTCCTTCCTGTCCCTACTGCTGCAGTCTACCGTGTGCCCTTAGGTGGAGTTGAAAGTCACTTTTGATTGGGAAGACAATGGCTGTTGAGGAGGATGAGCATAAGGAGACCTGAGGTGCAGTAACAATTCTCAGGAATTCATTCCTGCTTTATCCTTGGTATAACAGACACATACAACCTTTAGGATGTCACATATAGGACAGAAGTATAAAGGTCCCAGGAAAAGAGGCGAGAGCTGTGTTTCCTTTTCTGTATCTTTTACAACTTCCCAAATTAAAGCCTATTTAGGCACCTGTCATTACCTGGGAATCACTCCAAAGGTCTCTATTGCAAATATAGTGGTTAGGTTACAGAAACTGCAATAAAGAAAAATATTAAAGATTAGATTAAATACAATATATAAAAGACTCTGGCCCATCTCTATGGTAACCAAATCAGGTATAATCTTAGTTAAGGTGTCACTTTCTTTTTTATTTTTTGTTTCAAGATAGTTAGTAATTTTATTACTACCAAAAGAAATTTTAGTCAAACTGAGTATTGCCTTCCATTTTACAGAGAAAAATCTCCACTGTAATGAATGGGAATTATGAATGAAATATATTTTAATGTATACTCCTTTCTTTGTTCTGTTGATAATTTCACTGCAAATCACAGTGGGTAGACTCATGTGGAAGAATTGATAGGCATTTTGTTCCCTTCAGTGGACAACTTCACTAATTTCATTAGTTTTATTTTATTTTTTCGCATTTTTTAAAAATTGAACTACAGTATAGTTGATTTACAAAGCTGTGTTAATTGCAAGTGTAAAGCAAGGTGATTCAGTTATACATTTATCTATTCTTTTTCAGATTCTTTGCCCTTATAAGTTATTATAAAATATTGAGTATAGTTCCCTCTGCTAAATGATAGATTCTTGTTGTTTATCTATATTATATGCAGTAGTCTCTATATGCTAACCCAACCTTCTAATTTATCCCTCCCATCTTTTTTCCCTTTGGAAACCATAAATTTGCTTTCTATGTCTGTGAGTCTATTTCTGTTCTGTGAATAAATTCATTTTTGTCCTTTTTTAGGACATATAATATCCACATATAAGTGATATTATATGATATTTGTCTCTGTCTTGCTTATTTCACTTAGGATGGTAATCTCTAGGTCCATCCATATTGCTGCAAATGGCATTATTTCCTTCATGTTTGTGGCTGAGTAATATTCTGCTGTGTATTTGTGTGTGTGTGTATAAAACATCTTCTTTATCCATTCACCTGTTGATAGACATTTAGGTGGCTTCTATGTCCTGGCTATTGTAAATAGTGATGCAGTGAACATTGAAGTGCATGTAACTTTTCAGATTATAGTTTCCTCCAGAAATATGCCCAGGAGTGGGATCCCTTGATCATATGGTAGCTCTATATTTAGTTTTTTAAGAAACCTCCATACTGTTCTCCATAGTGGCTGTACCAATTTACATATCTACAACAGTGTAGAAGGGTTCCCTTTTCTCCACATCCTTTCTGTGAAAGTGAAAGTCGCTCAGTTGTGTCCGACTCTCTGTGAGCCCATGGACTATACATAGTCCATGAAATTCTCCAGGCCAGAATACTGGAGTGGGTAGCCATTCCCTTTTCCAAGGGATCTTCCCAACCCAGGGATCAAACCCAGGTCTCCCACATTGCAGATGGATTCTTTACCGGCTGAGCCACCAGGGAAGCTCTAGCATTTATTATCTGTAGACTTTTTGGTAATGGCCATTCTGATGGATGTAAGGTGATACTTCACTGTAGTTTTGATTTGCATTTCTATGATAATTATCAATGTTGGATATTTTTTTCATGTACCTCTTGGTCATCTCTGTGTGGAGAAATGTCTATTTAGATCTTTGGCCCATTTTTTTGATTGGGTTATTTGTTTTTTTTTATATTGAGCTATATGAGCTGTTTGTAAATTTGTGAAATTAATCACTTGTCAGCAGAATTGTTCGCAGATATTTTCTCCCAGTCCATAGGTTGTCTTTTCATTTTGTCTATGGTTTGTTTTCCTGTGCAAAAGCTTTTAAGTTTAACTAGGCCCCGTTTGCTTATTTTTGTTTTTATTTTTACTACTCTAGGGGATGATTCAAAAAGACATTGCTGTGATTTATGTCAGAGTGTTCTGCCTGTGTCTTCATCTGTGAGCTTTATAGTATCCAGTCTTACATTTAGGCTTTTAATCCATTTTGAATTTAATTTTATATGTGGTGTTAAACAATGTCCTAATTTTATTCTTCTACATGGAGCAGTTCAATTTTCCCAGTACCACTTATTGAAGAGTGATACTTTTTTCCAATGTATATTTTTGCCACCTTTGTCATAGAGTAATTGACCATAGATGTGTGGGTTTACCTCTGTCTTTCTATCCTGTCCCATTGACCTATATTTCTATTTTTATGCCAAACTGTTTTGATAACTGAAGCTTCATAGTGTAGTCTGAAGTCAAGGATCCTGATTCCTCCAGCTCCATTTTTCTTTCTTAGGATTACTTTGATTACTTGAGGTCTTTTGTGTTTTCATAAAACTTTTAAGATTTTTTTGGTTCTAGTTCTGTGAAAAATACAATTGGTAATTTGAAAATGATTGTTTTGAATCTGTAGATTGCTTCAGGTAGTATAATCATTTTGGCAGTATTGATCCTTCCAATCCAAGAACATGGTATATCTTTCTAGTTGTATCATCTTCAGTTTCTTTAATCAGCATCTTATAGTTTTCAGAGTACAAGTCTTTTGTCTCCTTAGGTTTATCCCTAGGTATTTTATCTCTCAAAATTTAGCATATTTCTTGGAATGAGATAGTGTATAACTAAATAAACATTAATAATATATGATTTCACCTATCTTCATGTGGAAGAAGAGAGAGGAAAAGAACTTAATTTTATTGAGTCCTTGCTATGCGCCCAGCAAAATTAGAGATTTTTACCCAGATACATCATTTAATCCTCAGAATAAAGATAGGTTATACTGACTTACTTTACAGATAAATAAACTTGAAAAGACCGCTATTTGCTTAAGACTAGATAGTTACTAATGGCAAAATTTGGACTCAAACCAAAGTAGACTCTCTAGCATAATGTTCTCAAGGTCCATTGATATTGTTTCCAGTGACAAGATATCCTTCTTTTTATGGCCAGATAATATTCTATTCTGGGGCTTCCCTGGTGGCTCAGTGGGTAAAGCATCTGCCTACATTGCAGGAGACCTGGGTTCGATCCCTGGGTCAGGAAGATCCCCTGGAGAAGGAAATGGCAACCCACTCCAGTACTCTTGCCTGGAAAATCCCATGGACTGAGAAGCCTGGTAGGCTACAGTCAATGGGGTCGCAAAGAGTCAGACACGACTGAGCGACTTTCCCTTCCATATACCACATTTTCTATAACAATTCATCCACCCTTGGACACTTACATTTGTTCCATATCTTGGCAGTTGTAAATAATGCTGCAGTGAACATTTAGTTCAGTTAAGTTCAGTTGCTCAGTCTGTCCAGCTCTTTGCAACCCCATGGACTGCAGCACGCCAGGCTTCCCTGGCCATCATCAACTCCTGGAGCTTGCTCAAACTCATGTCCATCAAGTCAGTGATGCCATCCAACCATTTCATCCCCTGTTGTCCCTTTCTCCTTCTGCCTTCAACCTTTCCCAGCATTAGGGTCTTTTCCAATGAGTCAGTTTTTCACATCAGGTGACCAAAGTATTGGAGCTTCAGCTTCAGCATCAGTCCTTCCAATGAATATTCAGGACTGATTTCCTTTAGGATGGACTGGTTAGATATCCTTCTAGTCCAAGGGACTTTCAAGAGTCTTCTCCAATACCACAGTTCTTTATGGTCCAACTCTCACATCCATACATGACTACTGGAAAAAACCATAGCTTTGACTAGACAGATCTTTGTCAGTAAAGTAATGTCTCTGCTTTTTAATATGCTATCTAGGTTGGTCATAGCTTTTCTTCCAAGGAACAAGCATCTTTTAATTTTATGGCTGCAGTCACCATCTGCAGTGATTTGGTAGCTCCCCAAAACAGTCTCTCACTCTTTCCATTATTTCCCCATCTATTTGCCATGAAGTGATGGGACCAAATGCCATGATCTTAGTTTTCTGAATGTTGAGTTTTAAGCCAACTTTTTCACTCTCCTCTTTCATTTTCATCAAGAGGCTCTTTAGTTACTCTTTGCTTTCTGCCATAAGGGTGGTATCATATGCATATCCAAGCTTATTGATATTTCTCCTGGCAGTCTTCATTCCAGCTTGTGCTTCCTCCAGCACAGCATTTCTCATGATGTACTCTGCATATCAGTTAAATAAGAAGGGTGACAATATACAAGCTTCAGGTATTCCTTTCACAATTTGGAACCAGTCTGTTGTTCCATGTCCAGTTCTAACTGTTGCTTCTTGACCTGCATACAGTTTTCTCAGGAGGCAGGTCAGGTAGTCTGGTATTCCCATCTCTTTCAGAATTTTCCACAGTTTGTTGTGATCTAAATAGGCAAATGCTTTGGCATAGTCAATGAAGCAGAAATAAATATTTTTCTGGAACTCTCTTGCTTTTTCTGTGATCCAATGGATGTTAACAATTTGATCTCTGGTTCCTCTGCCTTTTCTAAATCCAGCTTGAACATCTGGAAGTTCACGGTTCACGTACTGTTGCAGCCTAGCTTGGAGAATTTTGAGTGTTACCTTGATAGTATGTGAATGAGTGAAATTGTGTGGTAGTTTGAACATTCTTTGGCATTACTCTTCTTTGGGATTGAAATGAAAAGTGACATTTTCCAGTCCTGTGGCCACTGCTGAGTTTTCCAGATTTGCTGGCATATTGAGTGCAGCACTTTCACAGCATCAGTTTTTAGGATTTGAAATAGCTCAGCTGAAATTTCGTCACCTCCACTAGCTTTGTTTGCAGTGAACATGGGGGTGCATATATCTTTTCAAGTTGGTGTTTTTGTTTACTTTAGATAGTACAGAGGAATGGAATAGTTGAATCATATGGTAGATTCTATTTAATATTTTCAGAAATCTCCATAACTGTTTTCCATAATGGCTACATAAATTTACATTCCCACCTACAGTGCACAAGGGTTTCCTTTTCTTTACATGCTCATCAACATTCACCTCTTATCTTTTTGGTAACAGTCATTCCAACAGGTGTGAGGTGATATATCACTGTGGTTTTGATTTGTATTTCTCTGATAATTAGTCATATTGTAGACCCTTTCATGTACTCGTTGGCCATCTGTATATCTTCTTGGCAAAAATGTATAATTAGTTCCATTTTAAAATTGGATTGTTTTTCCTTTTTGATATTGAGTTATATGAATTCTTTATATATTTTGATATTAACCCCTTATCAGATATATAATTTGCAAATACTTTCTCTCATACTGTAGGTTGCCTTTTCATTTTATTGTGGGTTTCCTTTGCTGGGCAGAAGTTTTTTAGTTTGAGGTAGTTTCACTTATTTTTTATTTTGTTGGTGTCAAACAAAAAAATACTGCAAAGACTCACATGTAGGAGCTTACCATCTATATTTATTTCTAGGAGTTTTATGGTTTTAGGGCTGTCAGTGTTCCATTTGCAGTTAATTTTTGTGTATGATGTTAGATAGTGGTCTAATATCATTCTTTCACAGGTCTAATGTTCCCAACATTGTTTTTGAAGAGATTGTCCTTTCCCCCACTGTATATTCTTGGCTACTTTGTCATAAATTAAGTGCCTGAATATGTGTGAGTTTATTTCTGGAGACTTCTGTTTTATCCCATTGATCCATGTGTCTTTTTATATGTATATCATACTGTTTTGATTATTGCTTTGCAATATAGTTCGAAATCAGGGAGTATGATGCTTTCAGCTTTGTTGTTCTTTCTCAAGACTGCTTTGGCTTTGGGGGATCTTTTGCGGTTGCATACAAATTTTAGGATAGTTTGTTCTATTTCTGTGAAAAACATCATTGGAATTTTGATAGGGGTTGCTTTGAATCTGTAGATTGGTTGGGTAATATGGAACTTTTTCTTCCTCTTCATTTTTTCTTTTTTTTGAAGAGCTTTCCACTCAGCTCCTTTTCTCATAACCCTCAGTTCCTTTACTGTGGGTATGTCTTAAAAGCTCTTTTCTTCTAGTATGTCAGTTAGCTTATTCACTGTGGAAGATGCCCACATTTGTATTTTCAAAACTCTTTACCATCAGCTATTCTCTCCAACTCTAGTCCTAAAGCATCTGTCTATCAATGTGGGAGACCTAGGTTTGATCCCTGGGTCGGGAAGTTTCCCTGGAGAAGGAAATGGCAACCCACTCCAGTACTCTTGCCTAGAAAATCCCATGGACGAAGGAGCCTGGTGCAGGCTACTGTCCATGGGGTTGCAAAAAATCGGACACGACTGAGCAATTTCACTTCACTTCATTTCAGGACATCTTCACTCAGATATTTCATTGTCCTCTCATATGCAAAGTCAGAACTCTCATCTCATTATTTCCTGCAAAGCAAAACCACCTCATTATCTACTGTGGTCCAAGAAAATACCATAATTTTTAATCACCTAGTCTAGAAAACTTGAAACCATATACATTCCTTCTTTTCCTTCATTTGGCACATTAGATCAATATAATATCTCTTTCCCTGATAACTATTTATTAGACTTTTTCCTTTCCATTCTTACTGGCAGCACAGCTTCCTTTGATCCTTATCTTGTTAATTCCATTTCTCTCATTTATCTATAATTTATTTTCTGTTCATAGGATTCTTTCGTCTCGGGCTAATTGTCCTAGAACTACTCTCTCATCACAATACTCCTCTAGTAAAGATACTAAAGAGGCTCTCTAAGACATGGTTTGACATTGACTTCAACTTTATGAATTGCCTTGGATTAATTTCCATCCTTTGTTTTTTACCTTCCTCATGCAAAGTATTGCGTTGGCCATATGAATGAACTTTTTGGCCAACCCAAAATTTTCCACCTTCTTTCACGAGCCATATACAGTATGTTAATGTCCAGCTCAATTCCATCATTAGTGTGATTTCTTTCATTTGAAGGGTCTGTCTTAGTTCTCTGACAATATAAATTCTTAATATTTCCTGTCCTCTGGGAAATTTTCTCCTGATGCTCAATATTGATTTTTCCCATCTCTGAATTATTATTGTGCTTATCAATAATATAAATGGTTATATTCGAAAAATATGTGTTTGCTCTGACTTAACCTCCTTTGGTCTTATGTGTACCCTCCACTCTTCCTTCCCCAACCAGTTTAATTACAAATAACTTGAAGGCTGAGATTATCCTTATGCTCTATTTTGCATCTATCATAGCAATGAAACATAGTAAAGTACTCAGAATGTTAACTGTGAATAGATTATGTTGAACATGAAATCCTATCTCTTACTGCCACAGAATGTTTAACATGATTGCTCCAAAGTGAAAAAGCAAATATGACACGAATACTTCAGTGATATTGTGGGTTCAGTTTCAAACCACCAGAATAAAGTCAACACTGCAATAAAGCGAGTCACACCAAGTTTTTGGTTTCCCGGTGCATATAAAAGTTACGTTTACACTATACTGTAGTCTATTAAGTGTGCAATAGCATTATGTCTAAAAAAAGAATGTACTTATCTTAATTAAAAATACTTTATTTCTCAAAAATGCTAACCATCATCAGAGCCTTCAATAAATCATAATCTTTTTGTTGGGGGGGGGGTTTAAAATATTGCAGGCATTACTAAAATGTGACCCAGAGACATGAAGTGAGCAAATACTCTTGGACAAATGGCACTGATAAACCTCACTGACCAAGGGTTGCTACAAACCTTCAATGCAGTATCTTTGAAGTACAATAAAACAAAGCATAATAAAATGAGGTATGCCTGTAATTGGATAGCTGGGTGATATCAAATTAAATCAAGAAAATAAAAATGCAATTTTTAGAAACTAACAGTGGAAAGAGTGGCTGACTATTTTTCTGGGCTCCAAAATCACTGTGGATGGTGATTGCAGCCACGAAATTAAAAGACGCTTGCTCCTTGGAAGGAAAGTCATAACCAACCTAGACAGCATATTAAAAATCAGAGACATTACTTTGCTGACAAAGATCTGTCTAGTCAAGGCTATGGTTTTTCCAGTGGTCATGTATGGATGTGAGAGTTGGACTGTGAAGAAGGCTGAGTGCTGAAGAATTGATGCTTTTGAACTGTGGTGTTGGAGAAGACTCTTGAGAGTCTCTTGGACAGCAAGGAGATCCAACCAGTCCATTCTGAAGGAGATCAGTCCTGGGTGTTCATTGGAGGGACTGATGTTGAAGATGAAACTCCAATACTTTGGCCACCTGATGCAGAAAGCTGACTCATTGGAAAAGACCCTGATGCTGGGAAAGATTGAGGGAGGGAGGAGAAGGGGACGACAGAGGATGAGATGGTTGGATGGCATCACCGACTCAATGGACATGGGTTTGGGTGAACTCCGGGAGCTGGTGATGGACAGGGAGGCCTGGCATACTGTGGTTCATGGGGTCGCAAAGAGTCGGACACAACTGAGCGACTGAACTGAACTGAATGCTAAAACTATTATCATGGAACATGTATATTCACCTATAGTTTGGATCCAGGATCTTCACACGAAACACATATATTCCAGAATGGTCCAAGGGCCAAACCAAATGGTTATGGTTAGACTTGTTGATGATCTCATATGGTTGAGTTAAATCTCCTGGTTTTCCAATAGCATAAGAAAAACAATGCTTATAGTTCTGAATAGAAAATAAAAAGCTTAAGGTCATTATCTGAATTTTATAAACAAAATTATATTCCCATATGTTTATTTTGGAAAATTATTTAAAGATATAATAATTATTCCCATCTCTTCTATCATTTTAGTGCTGTATATTAATAGTATTTTTAGAGGCTATCTTGGGTTAAAGTCTGATTAAAAGTCAAGCTTAGTGAAAGCAAGTACTTTATTTGCAAACAATAATAAATTAGATTGTTGAGAATCTGTAAGTATTTTATTTCCCTAAATCTAAAAAGTACAAAGTTCTTCATGGATACTTAATGTAGGGACAGATACAATTTTGATTATAAGGTATGGATACAATAGTAGTTAAATTGATAGCTTTCCATGAATGATGTCAGATTTGTGATCACCAAAGAAGATTTAGCTTTGGGACCAGGGACCAGGCTTGGTCACTCAAGAGCTTTTGTGTAGCAGAGTTTTACTAAAGTAAAAGGTAAAGCATCTGTCTAGAATGTGGGAGACCCGGGTTTGAGCCCTGGGTTGGGAAGATCCCCTGGAGAAGGAAATGGCAATCCACCCCAGTATTATTGCCTGGCAATCCACCCAGTATTATAAATGGAAAATCCCATGGACAGAGGAGCCTGGTAGGCTACAGTCTATGGGGTCACAAAGAGTCGGACACGACTGAGTGATTTTACTTTTTTCACTAAAGCAAAAAAAAGGACAGAGAAAGCTTCTGACATAAACATTAGAAGGGGGACAGAAAACGCCCCACTAGCTAGTCTTACAAAGGCCTTATATACTTTAACCAGACCCACTCCCATAACAATACATCTTAAATTGACAAGATTAGAACAATAGAAAAGTCTTACCAGACTGACTCCCCCAACATACATATTAATATAACAAGATTAGTCAGAAGGTTCTTGCTAAGAAGGAGAAATATGTCCTCGAACAGGATACATTGTTATTATATAATCATTAATACAGAGCTTAAGGAAAAACATACCCTTGAGCAAGATGAGTTTTGTAGTGTTATTATTAGCTGTGGGCTTAAAAAAATAAGTGACTAAGACTAAGGAATGTAGGAAAAAAAAGTTTGTCCCTTTTCTCCTCCTGGAGAGCCCTGGACTCCTTCCTTGAGAGCCCTGTACTTCTTATGACCTACTTAAGAATCAGCTCTCTCAAAATCTTCCCCTAGGAGTTTTATTTATTCCCATTTACCACTACTGTCTCTCCGTGGGTCTCAAGATACAAACTGGAAAGGATATTTGTTTATCTCTTGTTCCCCTTTTTAAAAGCACAGATACTATATTTTTTTAAAGTCACTTTATTAAAGCTATGCTTAGAAAATAAAACCCTAAAATAATACATGGCATTTCTTCTGGATGCTTGTAGATCCTGTATGCTTTTACACCCTACTTAAAGTGTTGCTCATCTCTTCGTCATGCATTCTCGCTGTGGCTGAATTCTTTCTATTGCTTTTGAATGAGTAACTCCCATTTGATTTATTCAAGTGGTAATTATTTCTTGGGCTTTCCTCACATTATTCCTACATTTTGACAATTTTCAATATGCAGATATTGTGTACTTTCTTAACTCTACTTGGTTTTGATGATAATCAGTAACAGTTCATATAGTCCCAGGCCTCATCAATTACTATTCATTTGTAGCCAAGGACTGCTTGGATTACTATAGAGTTATGTCCAGAAACTCAGCTCACATCCTGAGTTATTAAGTATGTAGCTAGCCATTCATAATCCACATTCTCCCTTTCCTTCTCAAACTCTAACGTTAACTTGGAAGAACCTGTGAAAATGCCACCTTTGTTTGTGAGCCCTTCGGATTTTCTCTTGAGAAATTACAGTCTGTAAGCTACTTCCCAGGTCTTGATACAAATGTCTTTCATCCTTACAGAATCAGGACTATGCAGTAACTAGTACAGCTCTAAGAACTGGAAGGTTATTTCATTTCAGGTATATGTTTCAGGAAGACAGTACCTCTGATTGCCATGTTGAATAAATACATAGTGACACTTTTTAGTAAGCATAGCCTTACTCACTAGGACATAACTAGTCTTTGCAGGTACCTGCCTTGGAGAACGGAGAAGGCAATGGCACCCCACTCCAGTACTCTTGCCTGGAAAATCCCATGGACGGAGGAGCCTGGTAGGCTGCAGTCCATGGGGTCGCTAAGAGTCGGACACGACCAAGCGACTTCACTTTGACTTTTCACTTTCATGCATTGGAGAAGGAAATGACAACCCACTCCAGTGTTCTTGCCTAGAGAATCCCAGGGATGGGGGAGCCTGGTGGGCTGCCGTCTGTGGGGTCGCACAGAGTCGGACACGACTGAAGCGACTTAGCAGCAGCAGCAGCAGCCTTCTATTATATTCAAACTCCAGACTGAATCCATCCTTTCAGTGGTGAGATTTTTATTTCTCATATGGTAGAATTGAACACTTAAGGCTTGGTGTGGGCACTTCAGAATTCTTTATAGAATGTAAGCCACTATTTCAATGTTTCTAGAATGTGGTCCCCAGATCAGCATCACTTGGGAACTTGTTAGAAATACAAATTTGGGGGCTTCGCTCCAGATCTGATGAATCAGAAACTTTGGAGGTAGGACCTGGAGATCTGTTTTAGCAAGTCCTCTAGGTGATTCTGACGTCACCTCTACGTAATCCTAAAATTTGAGAAGTACCGCACTGTATTGGGGCTTCCCTGGTGGCTCAGTGGTAAAGAATCTGCCTGCCAATGCAGGAAACACCAGTTCAGTCCCTGGGTTGGGAAGATCCCTTGGAGAAGGAAATGGCAACCCACTGGGAAGTCCCATGGACAGAGGAGCCTGGTGGGCTACAGTCCATGGGATTGCAAAAGAGTCAGACACAACTTAGCAACTAAATAACAACAATACTGTATCGTACTGATTGAGGTGAGCTACTTGAATGCTAGTTATCAGGTAGCTCATTGCTTCCTAGGACTATGTTATTTTATCATATCTTACAACATTTGGGTGCCCTTTGCGGGATTTTGAGCCAGAGTGTTACCTACACCTATCCTCAACCCCAGATTCTTGGATGCCCTTCAGTAAGAAGTTAGAAGGGTAAGTTTTGTTTTTAACTGATTCCATTACTAGTTTAATTCCTTATGATTTTTAAATAGCTGAATAATACTCCTTTATAATAAGGAGATGACCTATAATTAATTAATTGGCTTCACAAATATATACTGAGCACCTGTAATGGGTCAGATGCTAGTGAAAACAACAAGCAAAATTCCCTTCCCTTATGGAGCCTATATCTTAGCTGGGGAGTCAGATAATGTATAAGATAAATAAGTAGGCTATGTAATATATCAGGGAGTTATAAATGCTAATGACATTTAAGAAAATAGGGGAGGGAGACAGGAACTGTCATGGGGTGATGTTTAAATTTTTCAGTGGAGTGGCCAGGGAAATCTTCATTGACTAGTTGACTTTTAAGTAAAGACCTGAAGAAAGGTATTAGCTAGTCATGATGGGGGTCGGCAGGGGATGCGATACAGGAAGTCCTGTTGGCTTTGTCATAACTCTAAGTGATATCAGAACCATTGCTTGGTTTTTGAGCAGAAGAGTGGCATGTTCTGATTTATGTTTTAGCCGCATCATGCTTGGTGCTATGTTGTGAACAGATTCATGGTGGGCAAGGCTGAAGCAGAGAGACCAGTTAGGATGCTGTGATTATATCCCAGATGGTTGGTGACGGTGGCTTGAAATAGGGTGGTGACCAAATCTGAATACATTTTGGAGAAAGAGCCAACAAGATTTACTGAAGGACCAAATGTGGACCACAAGATGACACGCAGAGGCTTTTATCCTGACCAAACTGGGAGGATGGAATTTCTATTAACTGAGGTAGAGAAGAATACTGGAGGGGCTCGTTTGGAGGGTGGATATCAGAAGCTCAGTTTCTGACATGTTAAATTTGAAGCACTATCAGTTTTCTCTTTTGCTGGAATATTCCCAGCAGTAATATGTGGTTATGTCTCTCAACTAATAAAAGAAGATTTTTTTTCTTCACCCATTGCTCTCCAGCTACTACGCTGTTTTTCTTCTTTACTACAAAACTCCTTTGCAGAGATATCTGTTCTTGCTGCTTTGAACTTTTTTTTCCTTGCTAATTAAACCTACTTCAGTAAGGTTTTGTCTCTCACTATCCTACCAAAACTCATCCTGTCAAGGTTATCTCTATGCTACTGAAGTAAATAATCATTTTTTTCAGTCCTCATCAGAGTTGGCCTATTGTAGTAGTGAATTTAGCAGTTGACCCCTCGCTCCTTCTGAGGAGACTTGATTAACTGGAAGTCCAGAACATCATATTTGCCTGGATGTTCTCTTGCTTCTTGGATTATCCCTTTTTTACCTCCTTTTTGTGCATGTGTGCTAAGCTGCTTCTGTTGTGTCTGACTCTGTGCAACGCTATGCACTGTAGCCCATCAGGCTCCTCTGTCCATGGGATTCTCCGGGCAAGAATGCTGGAGTGGGCTGCCATGCCCTTCTCCAGGGCATCTTCCCGACCCAAAGATGGAACCCATGTCTCTTATGTCTCCTGCATTGGCGGGTGGGCTCTTAGCCACTAGCGCCACCTGGGAAGCCCTTTACCTTCTTTACCACTCCTCATGTACTCCATCTCTAAATACTGAAATGATCCAAGATTTAGTCCTTTTCTTTTTTTATCTATATCAGAGGTTCCTAACCTCATAGTGAGTGTGTATAAATATGTAAATATAGATTTTAAAATATAAATAAAGTTGTGAAAGTGAAGTCGCTCAGTTGTGTCCAACTCTGCGACCCCATGGACTGTAGCCTACCAGGCTTCTTCGTCAAGGGATTTTCCAGGCAAGAATACTGGAGTGGGTTGCCATTTCCTTCTCCAGGAGATCTTCCTGACTCAGGGATTGAACCCAGGTCTCCCACATTGTAGGCAGCTGCTTTACCATCTGAGCCACCAGGGAAGTACAAATAAATACAAATTGCATCTTATTTTATTTTTATATGGACCCCTTTGGCAATCTAGTGAAGCCTACAACTACTATTGTGTGAGGCCCCTCTCACAATAATGTTTTTAAAAGCATAATGTAACACAGGTTGCATTACAAAGGAAACTAGTTATAAGGAATTACAGCTGTCCAAATATTAAAAACAAACAAAAATATTAAAAACAACAGGGCAACATATTTCATGTTTTAAAATATGTGCTTCTCTATATAAAATTAGATAAAAGGGTCTTGCACCAGATTTAATAACTACAATAATTTTGATGAAGTAGGAAGCAAGTTCATTATGTAAGAATGAGGATGGGGAAAGAGTTGCTGGAGATTTAAAGAGAGAGGAGAAAGCCTGCAATAGCTATTTGTGAGAGGGGGAGAAGGAACAAGCTGAAGAAATACAGTAATATTTGCTGGGCAGTATTGTGGGACCATTTTAATCATGAAATGAAAGTGAAACAAGTCAGCGAGGGTTTGTTCTTCTCTGACCACAGTCAGGTGCTAAGGTGGATAGTTGAATTTAACCAGGGATGTGATTAGCTACAGAAATATAAAGAAGTGAGGGGAGCAAAGGAATTGAGGGTATATATTAATAGAGTGATATGATTATTGACTGTGGAATTTAAAATAAAAAGGAAAAGAGAACTGGGGGTGCGGTGAGGGTGGTAGGACCAGTGAGTTGAAGGTTATATTGAGTTGGAAGAACTGTTCAAAGGATTGTTGGAGTAAAGCTCCTAGAATCATGTTACTGGGAAGACAGGGAGTAATGGGTGGAAAATGGATGGTGTGGACTTGGGAATACAGAGGAAAATACATATTGTTCATCTCTGTCTGGACATGTGTAGATTCTGCTGGAGAAGCAAAAATAATATTCTTATTGTAGGGTTTACATTTTAAAGGCTGAAGTATCTTCTATGTCACATGTTATTCATGAGATATGATTTGATTTGCCAAATAAAATAATTGCAATTTAAGAAGATTCAATTGAAAACAGTATGGTAATTGGTAGTCAGGAAAGATCTTTTAGTTATATAAGAATTGAAATTCAGGCATTCTTTAGAAAGATTCGGTCTCAGTGCTTTAACATGTGTTTCAGATATTTAATAGTCTGCAGATAGATTTTCAGAAGAGAAAATTAAAACAAAATTGTTAGTAATGCAGAGCAACAGAAGATCAAACAGAATTAAGATGAAACATTTTAGAATAGAACAGAAAAACTGGATTTGATTTACAAAATCAAACTTAAACCCAAAGTATTTTCTTTAAGCACTTATTAATACTAAACTGCCAATTAGTTATTGTAAATAAATAATTTACAAGATAATGTTTTTCTTACCTCAGGTCCCCAGACTTCTTCTAACGGGAGGTGCTTGTTAAGCTCAATCATTGAATTCCATGTTTGAGCTTCATTCAAACAACCGCTCTGTCAAAAGATTTTATATACACAGAAAGATTATATATATATACAGAAAGTTTATATATATATGTTTTGCATGTCAATTTATTTCTAAGTATTTAAATTAGTGCCATTGGAAATTATACATCTAATTTTTAATTATTTAAATGTTTGCTGATATATAGAAAAAACGGACTTTTGTATATTGATCTTGTACAGAGACAACTTCTTAAACTGTCGTTAATTTTAATTAGTTCAGATGAACAATCATATTATCTCTGAATATGACAGTTTTATTTCTTCCTTTCCAACCCTTTTGTTTTTATTGCTTATATTTTACGTTATGATAAACATCTAAAACAATGTTGTATAGAAATGGTTAAAACAGGCCTCCTTGTGTCATTCCTGATTTCAGAAGGAAGACTTTCACATTTTTACCATTAAGTATAATGTTTTATGGGCTTCCCAGGTAGCTCGGCTGGTCAAGAATCTGACTACAATGCAGGAGACCCTGGTTCAATTCCTGGGTCAGGAAGTCCCCGTAGAGAAGGGATAGGGTACCCACTCCAGTTTCTTGGACTTCCCTGGTGGCTCACAGCGTAAAGAATCCACCTGCAATGCAGGAGACCTGGGTTCAATCCCTGGGTTGGGAAGATCCCCTGGAGGAGGGCATAGCAACCCACTCAAGTATTCTTGCCTGGAGAGTCTGCATGGATGGAGGAACCTGGTGGGCTACAGTCCATGGGGTTGCAAAGAGTTGGACACGACTGAGCAACTAAGCACAGCAGCATGATGTTTTATACGGGTTTTTTTGTATCCACATTTTATTAGGTGAAAGAAGTACCATTCATTTATAATTTCATAAGATTTATTTTTAAGTAGTGTCATATATGGATGATACACATTTAATAAATTTTATTAAACATTCGTTTGGCCGTGCTGGGTCTTTGTTGCTGCATGGTCTTGTCTCCAGTCGTGGCGAGTGTGGCAAGTGTGGCAACTGCTCACTGGTTGCAGTGCACAGGCTTCTCCTTGCGGTGGCTTCTCTTGCTGCAGAGCGTGGGCTCTAGGCGGCATGGGCTTCAGCAGTGCTGGCACATGGCCTCAGTAGCTGCGACTCCTGGGCTCTAGAGTACAGGCTCAATAGTTGTGGCTCACAGGCTTAGTTGCTCTGTGGTACGTGGGATTCTCCCAGATCAGGGATCAAAAACCCGTGTCTCCTGCATCGGCAGGTGGACTCCTTGCCACCATGAAAGTCAATACATTTTTAATCAAATGACTTTCCATCAATTGTTGTAATAATTGTGTTTTTTTTTTCTTTATTCTGTTAATATACTGGATTACTTTGACTGCCAAGTAATATCCTCAAGTCTTAATTTATGAAATAAAGAAAGCTTGGCATTATTTTTTAATAAGTTGCTGTATTTGATATGCTAGTATTTTGTTCAGGTGATTTGTATCTATGGTCATGAATGAGATTAGCTCATAATTCTCTTCTTTTAAGGCCCTCATCAAGTCCCTCTGGATTTACAAAATGAATTGAAAGTGCTTCCTCCCACCTCAGTACTCTGGAAGAGTGTTTATAAAGCACACATAGGTTGGCTATTCTGATTTGCTATTCTCAGTTATACGGTATGATCTTTCAATGAAGTCAAGTGAAGTGAAGTGGCTCAGTCGTGTCCGACTCTTTGTGACCCCATGGACTGTAGCCTACCAGGCTCCTCCATCCCTGGGATTCTCCAAGCAGGAATACTGGAGTGGGTTGCCATTTCCTTCTCCAGGAGATCTTCCCAACCCAGGGATCGAACCTGGGTCTCCCGCATTGCAGGCAGACACTTTAACCACTGAGCTACCAGGGAAGTCTAAGAAGCTTCACATATTTTTTCTTGGGTGGGGAGATGTTTTGTTGAATTATTAGTATTGGTTTTGCTCCTTTGCTTTGGTTCTCTTTTCCAGGAACTCCATTTACCCATCGATCAAATCTTCTTTGCCTATCCTCAATATTTGTCACTTTCTCTCAAATCATTTTTATTTCATTCTTCATTTCTTTTTTACTTAAATTTCTTTCCTCTTTTAATTTCATGTATTTTTAAAGACTTATCTGTTGTTCAGATTCATGTTTTAAATGCTATTTCCATTGTATTCAGAATTTTAGGTTTGAAATTATTTTCTTTCAGTAGCTTAAAATATTTTTGTTCAAAGACTTCTGGCTTTTATTGTTTCTATTGAGAAACAATAGCTTTAAACCTTACAGTTTCTTTTTTGAAGGTAATTTTTCTTTTTTGCTCTACTTTAAAGATTTTTCCCTTTGCTTTTGATTTTAGAAATTTTACTGTGGTGTTTCTAGACGCAGATTACTTTTTCTATGCTTTGATGTCTTTCATCAGTTTTGGAAAATGTTGCTTCTCAGCAACACTTTTTTTTTTTGGATTCCAGTTCTTAGAGCTTTGCATTGAAGATCTCCTTTATGTTTTTTCCTATATTTGAAATCAGTTTATCTCTCTGTGTGTAATTCTGGCTATTTCCCTCTGATCTCTCCTCTAGATGACTAATTCTATTTTCAGTCATCACTCCCAACAGTTGAGTTCCTAATTTCAGTTATTGCAGTTTTAATTTCTTTTTTGTAGAACTGATCAGCAGCTCAGAATCAGGCATGGATAAGGCAGAAAGATAGATGTTTAAATTTGCTATAACACTGAACGAGAATAATACTGAGGAAAGTGACATATAGATTGGCAAGACAGTAGCTGAAGGACTGAACCATGGAATTCAAGTTAGATAGGAAACGGAGAAAAGAAAAATGGGAGAAGTAGAGCGGAAGAAAGCAGAAGGTTCGATATAATGGATATCTAGAGTGTGTAAGAAAAAGTGAGAGGTAAAGGAGTAGTGGGAATGAGAGCTACAGGGTTGAGGGTTGAGGTCAGAGACTGAAATGTTTGCATTGAAATGTAATTTTAATAGAGGGAGCTATATTAGTCTGCTTTGTTTCAATAGTAACCCCAGTTCTCAGGGGTTTTATACATGAAATGTTTAATTCTTGATCACACATAGTCCAATGCAGATGTTCCTGGCAGTGACTCCTGGGTGATTCTCCTCAAAGAAGTGAATTAAAAACTCAGACTTTTAAAATCTAGGGGCTTCTTAAAGTTCCCTGTCTCTTTCATCCAGTTCTCATCTTTGATTGTCGCTGTGCTATATCGACATGTGAAGGAAGATGGGAAGCATGGAGGTTCATGTGAAGTTCTTGAGCACTTCATCCTGGACACATATAACTTCTGATCATATTCCAGTGATAAGAAGCATGGCCCCATTTAGTGGCAAATGAGGCTGGGAAATGTAGTCTCTGTTTAGAAAGCTAGGTTCTTTCCAGCAATAACGCTACATGGTGGCTGGCAGAATTGTACTTGTTTTCAGGACAAGGGAGAAATAATCAAGCAACTGCGTATATGTCAGCAAGTAGGGATGGGGTAGATAACAACTGGATGACAGAAGCATTGAATTGTGTTTTACTTAGGGGAGGAGATAACGATCTGGAAATGATAATGTGAATTAGGAAGAATGTAAATTCTACATTCCTTAAGTATATAGGGTAAGAGAAAGAGTACCCTTGGCTTGATAGAAACATGAGGGTAATTATATTCTCTGAGGAATGTTTGTTGAAGATGGATCTAGGGTTTTTAATCTTAAGGTATGTTAGAAAGGTTTGAGGTGGTGAAGAGTAATGGAAAACTTAGCCAAGGTTTAAGAAGGATAGAATAGTACAGGGGTGAGACTGTGGGGAGGAAGTAGGCCCCAAAACCTTACATATTGGACCCTGAACAAGTATGGGAGGAATGTATGATGGGATGGAGTTCTTTGCTCAAATAATTATAGCAATGTGGAGGGGGTAGTTGGTGGAACTCGTCTTTTGGTTGCCATCTGGGCAGGTTCTATTTCTTGGAGAATGAAGGTCTCTGATAGATGAGAAAGTTAATTTGGAAGGAGTCATCCTGGTTTTGTTTGACATCTCTGACAAATCTCAGGAATCAAGGCTGTTCACTTCTAGAGAGGCTCCGTCACGATGGGAGGCCCTCCAGGACAGAAAGCCCCACACAGCGGGGATGGGAGTGAAGCGTGCTGGTCTTAGTAGTAAGGCTTTTCTGCCGTGACCTGCAAAGTGAACAGGCAGAATAACAGGGATTCACTGTGGAGGATGAGAGTGACCAGTCACTGAGGATGAAGGAAAGCCAGGAGAGGAGAGTGTGGGGACAGAGAAGCCAAGGTCAATGGGTCAAATGCTGCCAAAAAAACAAGCGAGATGAAGCCTACAGTGTATCCATTTGATTTAGCACAGATATGATGATTGGCCAAAAGCCAAAGGCAGACCCATAAATAATCAAACATTAAATACAATGTGGAGAGAAAATAAAATAGTAATAATTGCATTATCCTACTATAAGCATTACCTTTTCTAACCCCTTTTGTTCTATGTGACAGTGATTTCTTTTTTCATAAATGAATTATAGTAGTCATAGAACTTAACACAGAGGTAGTATTTTTCTCCCCCTGCCTACAGCTGACTGGTTCTGTTTTCCTTAGATAACTTATACATCGATTTAAAATAGAAACACTTGTCTAATTTTGCATGCTAAATTTTATTTAAATCCAAAAATGTCATACCTTCTTCATAGTATTATTAAAGCTATAGTCATCCCTGCCATGTATTTCCCACACTATGAAATTTACTTCAACATCTTCAGCATAACCATTGTCATTGTAGCTGAAACACAAAGTAACAGTTTAGTGTAGAAGAGTTAAGAGCTCCAGATTTTAAGATAGATGTGCTTAGGGTTAAATCCTGTCTTTATCACTAGGCTTTGTGATCCTGCAGAAATTACTTAAAACTCTTGAAGCCTCAGTTTTCTTATCTATAAAGTACCTACTGTGTAGGCTTCCTTCAGCTCTCAATATAAAACTAATAGTAATGAAGCAGAAATTTTTTTTTTTTTTAAACAGTTGCAACCATATATTGATGAGGTGAGTGAAAGTGAAAGTCGCTCAGTCGTATCTGACTCTTTGTCTGCAGGCCGGAATACTGAAGTGGGTAGCCTTTCCCTTCGCCAGGGGATCTTCCCAACCCAGGGACTGAACCCAGGTCTCCCACATTGCAGGCAGATTCTTTACCAGCTGAGTTACAAGGGAAGCCCAAGAATACTGGAGTGGGTAGTCTATCCCTTCTCCAGTGGATGTTCCCGAACCAGGCATCAAATCGGGGTCTCCTGCATTGCAGGTGGATTCTTTATCTACTGAGCTATCAGGGAAGCCCAAGAACAGTCAAAAATCATAAAATCATATTTCTTGTTCCTCCACCCCCACCATCCTTTTGCTATTCAATTTTAATCACGAATATTATCTTTTTTAATGTTTGCCTTTGTACAATTAAAAATGCTTACATTTCTACCTATATATATATAATAAAAAAGATCTTAACTCTTGAGCAGGCATCGGTTGACACTCATGAAAAGCAAGAAGCTACAGTGTCATCTAGTGGCAATAACAATGAATTGCATAACCCATGCTTTCTGGGTTTATAATGATCTTTGATGTTCTATTCATTTCACTGAGAATACCAGGCAAAAATGCTTGCCATGTAAGCATGGCTTATTTTCATTAAAGTTTGTTAATGTGAGATGTAATACTAATTAAACCCGAGAGACTCATGAATGTTACTACATTTTGTAACTCTTCCCTACAATTTGTAACTTCTCCACTATGGCAGTTCCACTTTTGGAACTGGGAAGGACAGAGCTCTCTATTGATCCATTAGACATATGTTTACAATCCTGTGTGGTCACTCCAGATAGCTCATTATATTAATCATGTCTTTTACTTTCTGAAAAGTGGTGCTTAATATCTGGGGCCTTGCTTACCTTGGAGGGACTGCCCTTCCCAGGGTTAATTCCTAGAGATGGTAAACCAGGAATGCCTTTCATACACAAACCAACCAACCCAGAACCCTGGACACTGAGGCTTACTGATCTCAGCTCGGATGGTCCTTCCACAGATGTCCAACTCTGGCAGCCCCATAGTCTGTAGCCCACCCAGAACCCACCTCCTTTATGAGTTGTCACACTGGCCCACTCTCCATCCACCTGCTTTAATCACCCCAAGACGAGGTACTAGACAACTAGACAGCACTTATGCCCAGAGCCCACTGAAATTACTCAAAATAGCCAGTTCTAACCTGCTTGCCCTGTCTCTTCCATTCCATCCTACAGAAAACACAGTAAAGACTCTTACCTCTGTTTCCCCCTCACTCCCTCTCTCCTGACAGGTCCTGGTGCTTCCGCAGGAGGTCCTACATGATGTGCTGTGCCTCCTATTTCTTGGGATTGTTATTTATAATAAACTTCTTCCTTTATGACAGTCATTTCCATGTCTGTGTGTCTTACCGTATCTGATTAAATAAATCTTGAGTAGCCCTAAAACACCCCTAATATCTGCTATTGAACTTCCTGCATCACTGTAGAGCAATTATGTCCCTCTCCTTCTGGGTTGCTTCTGTAGCACCAAATTCTAGTTTGGGATGGATTGGCATGAGAATTGATAGCAAAGAAGCAGCTGGGGTGACATATTCCCAGCTGAATCATACGTCTAAGGCTTGCTTTATTCTTGTTAATATTTGATAGTGGATCTGTTATTTTACCTATAAAATTCTGCCCAACCTTGTTCCTAAGCCGCTTTCTACGAAGGTAAGCCATTTATTATAATCTAGAGACCTAGCCTACATGCTCATTTCCTAGTGACCACCCCCATCTCAAGGCACCCAAATTTGCTTCTGGTAAATACCTAATTGAATACTGGGTTATTAACTATGTATTGCTAGAATCTAGTTGAACTGGACACTGAGGCGTATTGATCTGACTGTCCCTCTGTAGTTGTTTAGTCACTAAGTTGTGTGACTCTTTTGCTGCCCCATGGACTGGTAGCCTGCTAGGCTCCTCTGTCTATGGGATTTCCCAGTCAAGAATACTGGAGTGGGTTGTCATTTCCTTCTCCAGGGGATCTTCCCCACCCAGGGATTGAACTCAGGTCTCCTGAACTGGCAGATGGATTCTTTACCACTGAGCCACGTGGGAAGCCCATCCCACTGTACTTACCCTCAACTATTTGGTTAATTATCTTAGGAGAATTGGAGTCAACAAGCTTTATCAAGTGATTTCTTGTCACAGAGAAACAAAAGGTTACCCCTAGAGAAAAGTGCTGCCGCAATAGTCCAAAGTAGTGCTGCTCTAAAAGGCCACTTTCTGACCCCAACCTCTTCCATCTTTCACATCCCCTCACCTGCCCCTTGACCTCTTCTGCACCTCCATCCCCCTTATTCCCCTCTGCTTCTCTGCTGCATGGAAGTTCCTTTCTAGCTGCTCTTCCTCTCCCACTCAGCCCAATCTCATGGTTGATCATCTGATCTGCTGTCTCCCACCAGTACCCTGGATACACTCAGTTACTCTTCCCCTCGCATCTAACGTGTAACCTAAACCTCGAATGTTACCTATGTCTTCTTCAGCTGTGTATGTGATACTTGGGAAGTTCAGTGTGTGTGAGGATTGGACCTACTCATGGTATCTTTTGTGCATGCACCTCAAGTGTGCCTTTGCTGTTGTGCAGCAATCTTTTTACAGGCCCTTAGCCTGCTCCTTTTCATTTTACCCTCAGTGACCTTCGACATTCTCCTGAAGTCCCCTCCTCAACCCCTCCCTTCTCTCAGTTTACAGACGATCCTCCTTTCTACTTTGTGTAAGTAAATCGGGGCTATCAGACACGACCTCTCTCAACTTCTACATTCCGGTCTCCAAACTAGTCATTTTTACTTCTTCCCTCCGAATCTCAGGGGCTTCCCAGATGGCATAACAGTGAAGACTGTGCCTGCCAATGCAGGAGACGCAAGACTCAGTTTCAATCCCTGGGTTGGAAAGATCCACTGGAGAAGGGAATGGCAACTTGCTCCAGCATTCTTGCCTGGAAAATCCCATGGACAGAGGAAACTGGTGGGCTACAGTCCATAGGGTCGCAAAGAGCTGGACCCGACTGACCCACTGAGCACACATGCACCCCAGTCTCAAAGAATGGATTATCCTCTGAGCCTTGCCACCTGGGCCTTTGAGTCTGCTTCCCCAGCTTTCTCCATGGACCTTGCTCCTACAGCTTAGGCGCTTATTTTATTTTAATTAGATGTTTCAAATATACGGAGAATAATGTGAAAATCATTATTTATCATTTCCATCCAGGTTGTGTACTTTACTTATATATGAATGTGTCCATAAGTCATGTATATTATTGATTTATGGCTTTGAAAATGTACATACATGATATTATACTGTAAGTATCTTTTGGTGACTTTTTTTTCCACTCGATATTAGATTTTGAGATAAACCCACAGAAATTTCCAGTCTCTTGATCTGTTTTCCTCATTAGTGGGTCCCTCCTGATCTCTCTTCCTTCCCTACCCAACCTGGAATTCATGGCTGATCATTTGATTCCCTCTTACAAGCATCATAGCTCATTCATTTTAACTGCTATTTGGCATTCTGTTGTCTACATAAGGTATTCATCCAAATGTTTGCCATATTTTACCACAATTCTTAAAAATCTGTACTGAAAGACATAAAAAACAAACATTTAAACCACTTGTCTTTTTTACTTTGTTTAAGATGTCATTTAGTGCAGATTTTTAAAAATTGCCATTGCATCAAAAAATAAAGTACCAAGGAATAAACCCACCTAAGGAGGCAAAAGACCTCTGAAAACTATAAGATACTCGTGAAAGAAATCAAAGATGACACAAACAGATGGAGAGCAATATCACGTTCAATATTGGAATAATCGATGTTGTCAAAATGACTATACTACCCAAGGCAATCTGCAGATTCAATATAATATCTATCAAGTTACCGACTGCATTTTTTACAGAATCAGAACAAAATTTTTACAATTTGTATGGAAATACAAAAGCCCCTGAATAGCCAAAGCAATCTTGAGAAAGAAGAACACAGCTGGAGGAATCAGACTCCCTGACTTCAGACTATATTACAAAGCTACAGTAATCAAGACAGTATGATACTGACACAAAAACAGAAATATAGATCAATGGAACCGGATAGAAATCCCAGAAATAAACCAATTTACCCTATGGTTAATTAATCTGTGACAAAAAGAGAGAAGAGACCATCTCTTCAATAAGTAGTGCTGAGAAAACTAGACAGCTACATGTAAAATAATGAAATCAGAACATTCTCTAACACCCTACACAAAAATAAACTCAGGATATATTATAGACCTAAACATAAGACCAGATACTATAACACTGTTAAAGGAAAACATAAGGAGAATATTCTCTGACATAAATCACAGCTGCTGCTGCTGCTGCTGCTAAGTTGCTTCAGTTGTGTCCGACTCTGTGTGACCCCATAGATGGCAGCCCACCAGGCTCCCCCATCCCTGGGATTCTCCAGGCAAGAACACTGGAGTGGGTTGCCATTTCCTTCTCCAGTGCATGAAAGTGAAAAGTGAAAGAGAAGTTGCTCAGTCGTGTCTGACTCTTCGAGAGCCCATGGACTGCAGCCTACCAGGCTTCTCCATCCATGGGATTTTCCAGGCAAGAGTACTGGAGTGGGGTGCCATTGCCTTCTCCATAAATCACATCAAAGATCTCTTGTTTTGGTCCACTTCCTAGAGTAATGGAAATAAAAATAAACAAATGGGGCCTAATGAAACTTAAAAGCTTTTTTGCACAGCAAAAGAAACCACAGACAAAACGAAAAGATAATCCATAGAAAAGAAGAAAATGAAATTTGCAAATGAAGTGACCAAAGAGGGATTAATCTCCAAAATATGCACAGTCCATGAAAAAAAAAAACAATTAAAAAATGGGTGGAAGATCTTAAGACATTTCTCCAAAGAAGACAGACATGCAAATGGACAAGAGGCACATGAAAAGATGCTCAACATTGCTAATTATTAGAGAAATACAAATAAAAACTACAATGAGGTATTCCCTCACAGAGTTCAGAATGGCAATCCTCAAAATATCTACAAACAATAAATGCTGGAGAGACTGTGGAGAGAAGGGAACCTTCCTACACTGTTGGTGGGAATGTAAATTGATCCAGTCACTATGGAGAACAGTACGGAGAGTCCCTAAAAAACTAAAAATAGAGCTACCATATGACCCTGCAATCCCACTCCTGAGCATATATCTGGAGAAAATCATGTTCTGAAAGGACACCTGCAACCCAATATTCATTGCAGCACTGTTTGCAATAGCCAGGACATAGAAGCAACCTAAATGCCCTTCAATAGAGTAATAGATTAAAAAGATGTGGTTCATATATGCAGTGGGATATTACTCAGCCATTAAAAAGAATGAAGTAATGCCATTTGCAGCAACATGGATGGACCTAGGGATCGTCCTACTGAGTGAAGTAAGTCAGACAGAGAAGGAGAAATATTGTATGACATCCCTTATATAGGAATCTAAAAAGAAATGATATAAATGAACTTACAAAACAAAGAGACTCACAGACTTCGAGAATGAACTTATGGTTGCTGGGTATAAAGACAGGGGAAAAGGATAGTTAGGGAGTTTGAGATGGACATGTACACACTGCTATATTTTAAAATGGATAACCAACAAGGACCTACTGTATAGCACATGGAACTCTGCTCAATGTTACGTGACAGCCTGGATGGGAGGGGAATTTGGGGGAGAATGGGTACGTGTATATGTATGGCTGAGTCCCTTTGCTGTTCACCTGAAACTATCACGACATTGTTTGTTAATTGGCTATACCCCAATGCAAAGTAAAAAGTTAAAAAAACCAGTCATGGAGAAAATAATAAACTAAGAAATTGAGGAAGAGCTACCAGTGAGGTAACAGGAAAAGCAGGAAAATACGACCTCCTGAATCCCAATAAGGAAGATATTTTAAGTAGGAGGAAATGATCAACCGTATCAGTTCTCGTTAATGAGACACAGTAAGATGAGACCTGAGAACTGACCACTGAGTTAGCAATACGGAGCCCGCTGGCCACACTGGCTGGCAATGTCAGTGGAGGGGTGGAGGGTAAAAGCCGGACTGAGAAAGATTTGGGAGAGGATAGGAGAAGAGTTGATGACAACGAGTATAGTAGCTAGAGGAGGAGTGGAGACAAAGAGAAGGTTTCGGGTTTTGTTTTGGTTTCAATGAGGGGAAGAACTGCATATTTGTGTGATGATCTAGTAGGGTAAAGTTGATGATGCAAGGCAAAAGGGCAAATTTCAGAAACAGTGATCTTAATTAGGAAAGGGGGAAGGGATCCGGTTCACAAATGGAGGCCTTAGATACCCATATACTTTATCTATGGGGATAGGAAGACAGCCAGAGTTAATGGGTACAGATGCTTGAAGACGGATAGATAATAGCCGTAGAAGTTTGTGGAAGATCTCTTCTGACTGATACCAGCTTCGACTTATTCACCTTCCTTATTCTTTCCCTCATCACTTTCATCTATCAGTTATCAAGCCCTGCCTGTTATTATCACTGATTTTCTTGTAAGTGATCCCTCTTCTTTGTCTTTGTTGCTGTCTCATTTTTTTTTTTTTTTCCCTCCCTGTACTACTAAAACAGTTTGCTGCCTGGTCTCCTTCCTTAGACTTGGTTCCCTGAAATCTTCTACACATCTCTCAGAGACAGCAAATATTTAATCATGCCACTCTACAATAAGAATGGCTAGAAACCATAAAAGGGAATGCATTTGAGTCAGTTCTAATGAGATGGATGAACCTAGAGCTTATTATACAGAGTGAACGAAGTCAGGAAGAGAAAAACAAGTATCATTTATTAATGTATTATCATGTATATGGAATCTAGAAAGATGGTACTGATGAACCTATTTACAGGGCAACAATGGAGACATAGAGAACAGATGTTTATGGACACGGGCAACAGGGAGGGAGGAAGGAGAGGGTGGGACGAATGGAGACAGTAACATGGAAGCATGTATGCTACCATGTGTAAAACAGACAACCAATGAAAATTTGCTGTATGACTCACGGAACTCAAACTGGGGCTCTGTAACAACCTAGAGGTATGGGAAGGGGAAGTTAAGGAGGGAAGTTAAAGAGGGAGGGGACACAGATGTATACCTATGGCTGATTCATGTTAATGAATGGCAAAGGTAAATACAATATTGTGAAGCAATTTTCCTTCGGTTAAATAAGTTCTTTGGGAAAAAAAAAAAAGAATGGCTAGAAAGCCTTCCATGGTCTGGACTCTACCTAGCTAGTTTCTCAGCCTTTTCTCCTGACACATCATGACTCATTTTGTGCTCCAATAACATTATACCACTTGAACTATGAAATTTCTTCCTCTATCACTTCTGCTTGAAAGGCTTACTCAGTGGAATTCTCTGTTACCTTTCCCACTTCTCCTTTCCTCCATTGCCTTCAGCTAAATATTATACTTTAAGCCTCAGTGACTCAGCTCTAATGCTCTGGGAACACTTCCCAGAGCCCCTCTCCCTTCCATAGCTGAACTGGATTCTTTTCTTTTCAGTAGCAACAACCCATACTATTCCTTTCTATTTTTCCATTTAGCATATCAGTTCATATCTAATTTATCAGATTCTTGAAAGCAGAAATCCTGTCTTACTCTTCTTTGAATTCCCAGTGCCCAGCACAGTAATTGGTGTAAATTAGGTGTCTAATCACCGATTAAACATGAACTTTGGACATGAACTTTGGCAAACTCTGGGAGATGGGGAGGGAGAGGGAAGCCTAGCATACTTCCATGGGGCATGCTTCCATGACATACGTCCATGGGGTCACAAAGAATTGGACATGACTAAGTGACTGAACAACAACAGGTGTTTAATAATGATGATTTGAGATGATTTGAGACTGGTTCCAAACAGGAAAAGGAGTACATCAAGGCTGTATATTGTCACCCTGCTTATTCAACTTATATGCAGAGTACATCATGAGAAACGCTGGGCTGGACAAAGCATAAGCTGGAATCAAGATTGCTGGCAGAAATATCAGTAACTTCTGATATACAGTTGACACCACCCTTACGGCAGAAAATGAGGAGGAACTAAAAAGCCTCTTGATGAAAGTGAAAGAGGAGAGTGAAAAAGTTGGCTTAAAGCTCAACATTCAGAAAACGAAGATCATGGCATCTGGTCCCATCACTTCATGGCAAATAGATGGGGAAACAGTGGAAACAGTGGCTGACTTTATTTTTTTGGGCTCCAAAATCACTGCAGGTGGTGACTGTAGCCATAAAATTAAAAGATGCTTACTCCTTGGAAGGAAAGTTATGATCAACCTAGACAGCATATTAAAAAGCAGAGACATTACTTTGCTAACAAAGGTCAGTCTAGTCAAAGCTATGATTTTTCCAGTAGTCATGTATGGATGTGAGAGTTGGACTATAAAAACAGCTGAGTGCCAAAGAATTGATGCTTTTGAACTGTGGTGTTGGAGAAGACTCTTGAGAATCCCTTGGAGGGACCGGTTACAAGGCGATTCAACCAGTCCATCCTAAAGGAGATCAGTCCTGAAGTTTTCTTTGGAAGGACTGATGTTCAACCTGAAACTCCAATACTTTGGCCACCTGATGCAAAGAGCTGACTCATTGGAAACGACACTGATGCTGGGAAAAGATTGAAGCCAGGAGGAGAAGGGGATGACAGAGGATGAGATGGTTGGATGGCATCACCAACTCAATGGACATGAATTTGGGTAAACTCCGGGAATTGGTGATGGACAGGGAGGCCTGGCGTGCTGCGGTCCATGGTGTCGCAAAGAGTCAGACACAAATGAGCAACTGAACTGAACTGAGCTGAAGAGTGCATGTCTCTGGGAGAGAACATTAAGGGGGAGGTAGTTCCTAATGGGGAGGGGTGCTGTAGGTTGAGGAGAGGTTTAGAGAGGATAAAGCAAGCGTTAGCTTCTGTCTGCATCCCTGAGAAGAGTTTCAACCCTCTTACCCACTTATGCCTCAGCTTCTAAACTGTAACCTCCCTCATGCATGGACCACAGATCATCCAGTTTTGTATAACTGGCACTGAAAACTCAGTGATGCATATGTTGGGTGCTCAAAACTATTTATTATTAAATACATGATTTAAATACAGGCTTTTCATAATTTTGAGACTTTCCAAAGTAAGTTAAACTTTTTAGTGAGAATATACTTACAGTTGAACCAAAGGGTGAAATTTTTCTCTGATATTAACTTTCAATGGGCAGCCATATTTGTTCCAATTATATTTTACTCTCTAGAAGAGGAAAAAATGCTTTAGTTATTTTCTATATTTGGCTGATTGACAGAATTATAGTTTTCTTACCAATGGTTTAGATGGTCGATCCCTCAGATATGACCTGTAAAAAAAATTTTTTTGTTACTTAGAATCTTTCCTCTTCCAAAAGCTTAAAAAATTTAAACCATTACTTTGCTTAGGTAAAGAGGTATCACAAAAAAGTCAAACAGATGACCATAATTACAAAAACTCCTAAAATATGTGGAGGTTAAAAAACACATTTCTAAATAACACATGGATCAAAGATGAACTCTCAAGAGAAGTTTAAAAAATACACTCAACTAAATGAAAATGAAAACACAGCTTATCAAAATTTGTGAGTGAGTGAGTGAAGTTGCTCAGTCATGTCCAGCTCTTTGCGACCCTGTTGTAGCCCACCAGGCTCCTCTGTCTATGGGATTCTCCAGGCAGGAATACTGGAGTGGGTTGCTATTTCCTTCTCCAGGGGATCTTCCCAACCCAGGGATCAAACCCAGATCTCCCACATTGTGGGCAGATGCTTTAACCTCTGAGCCACCGGGGAAGTCAGCAACATCAGTGCCTAGAGGTAAATTTATAGCAATAAATGCACATATCAGAAAAGACTGGTGCTAATAGGAATAAATACAAACTAACCATAAATTACTGAAGTACATTAATATACAAGTCAATGCTTATGTTAGAAAATATTGCTTACTGTTCAATGCTGTAAAAAAAATCATGCTGAAGACATTCTTTTTTAGTAAATCTACAAGAAATAAAATACAATGAAGTTGTAATGTCATCATTCCTTATTTATTAGCACAAACATTTAATTGTTTAACTCAGTGATTTTTAAACTCAGAAGTATCACAGAATCATCACTTATTGAATTAGAATTTCTGGGATTGGTGTATGGGCCTAGCATTTCTATTTTCACAAACATTTCTGAAGGTGCCAGAATTAGAAATATACTGATTTACCTCTCATATTTGATACATGTGAAAAATTTGTGGAAAATCTATCAAAGTAAAGACAAATTTCTTTGGACTGTTTTATTTTTCACAATTTTTAAAAACACAGTTCTAACTGTTACTAGAGCCTCAGCTGTGCAGGTAAGGACCCATTTTAATGATTCACATAATTTCTAGTTAGGGTTTATACAGACATAAGGCTATTGTGGTCTATGAAATGATAAGAGTTTTTGGTAAGTTATATTCATTTGATCATTTTTGCTGACTGCTTCCAGTGTAACTCAGAAGGAACCCTGGATACCACTGTGTTTATTTTATATAGAAAATTAAAGCCTGGGACCACCTCCCACCCTGAACTCAAATTTGATCCCAAGAGATGCCCTCTTTTATTAACATCTCTCCTGCCAGAAGAATCATGGGCCTCATAGCTCTCCTTTGTGGACTGTGAAAACTTAGGCCCACCACAACCTGAATTCAAGAAATTAAGGTCATTTTTAGAGGTCCAGAACAGTGGGTCATTGACTAAGAGATCTGGAAAAGGACCTGAAATCTGTGTTTTCTGACATGCTCTCCAGGTGATTCTGACGAGCAATCTAGTCTGACAAAAGCTCACTAAACCTTCCCAGAAATAGATGGATTCAAGTTGCTTTGCATCTCACTGAAGAAGGAAATCTACATGTAGTGATACTGCATGCAGGGATACTGGGAACTGATTTTTCATAACCTGTTGCTTAGAGTGGGCTTCCCTGGTAGCTCAGGTGGTAAAGCGCCTGCCTGCAATGTGGGAGACCTGGGTTTTGATTCCTGGGTCAGGAAATCCTCTGGAGAAGAAAATGGCAACCCACTCCAGTACCCTTGCCTGGAAAATCCAATGGACACAGAAGCCTGGTATGCTATAGTCCATTGGGTTGCAGAGAGTTGGACACGGCTAAGTGACTTTTTATATATATATTGCCTAGAGCAGTTATTCTCAAATTTTAATGCCCCTACTAGTCTGGAAATTCAGTTACAATAGAGATTCTGGTTCAGCAGCGAAACCTGAGGTTCTGCTTTTCTAGTAAGTTCCCAGGTGATGCCAGTGCTGCTCCATAGATTATACTCTGAGGAGAAGGATGTAGACCATTCCAGAAACAAGATGCTTTAGGCTTTATAATCAGTTAGCTTTTGTGTTTTCTGGAAAAGGGTTTACGGGAGATGCAACTCCTTGCTAAATGAGATGGGAATATTTAATTATCTATCTGGCAACTAACCATGACAATTCAGTACTCAAAAGATTGTTAGAATGACAGATGAATAGACTTTTGTTTTGGATAAGAACATATCACTTTATAAATAGATTTAGATAGCTGTCAATGTCACTCCACCCTCACCATAACCACAGGAAAGGAACTGCAATACGCTTCGGTCTCCATTTTACATTCCAACTCAGCTGCTTAATTTTTGTGTACACCGACCTTTATTCTCTCCCATATAGAAGAAAGAACTGTGGATGACACAAGTTCCAGAGTGCTTCACTGTGAACCGCAATAAAGTCAATGAAAGTCACATCTTGGAATTCTCTGGAGGAAACACTGGTGGTTCTGTTAGTTTTGCTTTAAAAAACTTTCTCATGGAAAAATATTTGAATCTATGTATGAAGTGACTTGCTTTCATCCATGGAAAAAGGAGAAGGAAATAGGCTTCTCTCATGTGGTTATGAGACATCCTCTGACAGAAATGCAATTATAACTGGTTTGAGTAGGATGGACAACAGAAGTTAAGTGTTTCTCCCTCTCATTTCTCTGGAAATGAATTTACACTGAAGAGCTGACAGAGGTTATGCAAAAGATGGAAACTGGCTTATGAAAAGGGAAGACAGAGAAAAATGCTCATAACAAAGAAAGAGTTTAAATCTTTTTCTCTTTTCGTTTTGTTCAGTCGCTCAGTTGTGTCCGACTTTTTGCGACCCCATGGACTGTAGCCTACCAGGCTCCTCCCTCCATGGGATTTTCCAGGCAAGGGTACTGGAGTGGGTTGCCATTTCCTTCTCCAGGGGATCTTCCCGACCCAGGGATCGAACCCAGATCTTCCACATTCCAGGCAGACGCTTTAACCTCTGAGCCACCAGGGAAGCCAAATGTAATATTTGACTTGGCAAAACGTTAAAAAAAGTCTGGTTTGAACAAATTGTCAATTTATTATGGATTTCATATGGACATGTCAGTCATTAGGCTAATATAACCAGTAATTACATTTAATTTAACATTTGTTTTAAAACATAAAGAGTAAGACAAATCAAGTGCAAACATACTTGCCCTTTAACAGCAATGAATTTACTAGCATCACAGCCAACAGATATTTGGAACACCTAAAGTAAAGTAATTTAGGTGATGAGTTTAGTGGTTCTAAATCACATAGTCTAAAATATTACTACAGCTAAAAACAATTGCATTTTAGATCTGAAATAACCCTTTAAATGTAGAGTTTGGTTATTCTGCTCTGTGCTGTTTCCTCCTTTGATAGTTTTTTTTTCTTTCTTTGCTTTCTTTCACCCTTGGGGCTCACAAGCTCAAAGGTCAGGTCTCTGCTTTCTTACTTCTATATCAGAGAACCAATTTGATGTCATTTTTCACTAGCACCTCTACAATCATGACTATCAACTCTGTAGTTCCCGCTTGCACCTGACTCACCTGGAAGGTTTCTGTAATACATTTAACTATGAATTTGACTTCATTTTAGAACTACAGTCCTCGTTCTTCCTCAACTGGGATAAGCAACTTCTATTTCTACTTGACTCCAGGACACCTTGCTCATTGCTGTATACCCTGCCCATCTTCCCATCCTCCACCGCAGGCTTTCTAAGTGGGATCTAGACACTTGCCATCTATTATAAACACACCTTATATGTTGCATATTTTCACAAGGCAAATCTAAAAAAGAAGACCTTTAGGAATCAGGAGGGAAGGGTTAGAGAATGATGTCCAGTCAAGCTTGATGGATTTAGAGAGTTGCACCTACTAAGCCCTTTCTGGCTTCATTAGAAAGGCATACTTCACAGCAGGAGTTTATGGATTTTATTCCTTGAACCACCTGATCTCACCCATAGGACCTGATTTGTTCTCTCAACAACTCTACCCACAGTCCTTGCTATCTATCATCACTAAATCTTTTCCCATCATATGTATTTAGAAACATGGGTCTGCCCTTTATCTTTACTAAGTTACCCATATAAGGTACATGGTTGGCGGAGGTCCTCAGGTTTTTCATAGTTACAACACACTATCACTTGATGATATTATTTGTAACATCTCTTCTTTTCAGGGTCTTAGTTCACTAAAGTCATCCCTAACGTCAGAATTAACAATCATGACTAAGATTAAAAATATGAGTTGACCTGGAGGTGGCTCTTCAACCAGAGCATGGGTTCAGAATGTGGGAAGTGTGAATAAGCCTGTTGTGTAGGGTACCCACTGCTGGAGGACTGACACATCCTTCCTGGGACTGGTCATCCAATAGAGAAATTCTGACGTATAGCCCAAATGAGAATGATGAGTGTATTGGGTTTCTTTATTAAGAAATATTTCTTTATCATTCTCTCAAGTACAGGGCAGAACTCCTCCTCCCTTAGCTCAGATCAGACACAGCATATTCCCCTCTAACTGGACAGAACAACTGAACTGAGACAGGAACTGAGACAGGAATTCTAGAGGCTTTCAACATAGAAATGTTGGAAGACAACATATTAGTCAGTGTAGTCATCTCTCCCTGGGAAATTTCACTTTGGAAGGAATTATTTTGTCCTTCTGCAGCCTGGCTTACTGGGGTGGCCTCACTGCATTCTGGTTCTTGGTGTATGGTTAAAAACTGAGATGAAGCCTTGTTGGGGCTGCCAGTTCTATTTGCCGCTCTGCTGCAGGCTATGAAGACTCAGTGGCAAAGATGGCAGGCTCGTGTTCAAATGGCTCACCCCATGAGCCATTTGCTCCAGCAGGTTTATCTTACTTTGCCGACTAAGGTCCGTCTAGTCAAGGCTATGGTGTTTCCTGTGGTCATGTATGGATGTGAGAGTTGGACTGTGAAGAAGGCTGAGTGCCGAAGAATTGATGCTTTTGAACTGTGGTGTTGGAGAAGACTCTTGAGAGTCCCTTGGACTGCAAGGAGATCCAACCAGTCCATTCTGAAGGAGATCAGCTCTGGGATTTCGTTGGAAGGAATGATGCTGAGGCTGAAACTCCAGTACTTTGGCCACCTCATGCGAAGAGTTGACTCATTGGAAAAGACTCTGATGCTGGGAGGGATTGGGGGCAGGAGGAGAAGGGGACGACAGAGGATGAGATGGCTGGATGGCATCACTGACTCGATGGACGTGAGTCTGAGTGAACTCCAGGAGTTGATGATGGACAGGGAGGTCTGGCGTGCTGCGATTCATGGGGTTGCAAAGAGTCAGACACGACTGAGTGACTGAACTGAACTGAACTTCATCCAACCAGAGAAGAAGTCTGTGGGCCCTCTGTCTATAATACTTATCTGGCAGGCTGATGACTTGCTTACCAGTGGGGATGGGAGCACAAAAAGGGGTCCCTGTGGTTTAGAGCATACCTTGCAGTTGTGTACTAGTTTTTATTTTCTTGGTTAGCTAGTTAATTCAATTAACTTTGAATTCTTCATGTGGGTATGCCCCATTGTGCTCTGCCTGGTATATGTTTTCTTGCCACATTTTCCTCTTGCCCAAAGGACTCTGGCATATTCCATCATCTACTATATGGCCTATTCTCCATTCTATTTCAGTGGGTAGGTTAATACAAACTACCTGAAATGGGCACAGATGGTGGTTAGATTTGAATAGTCCATGTCTTGGGGTGTGTCAAGGAAGAAACCAGTAATATTAGGTAATTATTCTGTGACAAGTACTATTCTGGGCATTTTACATAAATTATCTCATTTAATACTCTCAACAAAGTAGGTAAATACTGTGAGATGGATATTATATTTCCCCTTTTATGAATGAGGCAGCCAAGACTCAGAGTGCTTAGGAGCTTCTTGAAGTCAATAGGTGGCAGAGCTTGCTTTTGAACTCTGGTTAGACAGTAAAGCATCTGCCTACAATGTGGGAGACCTGGGTTTGATCCATGGGTCAGCAAGATCCTCTGGAGAAGGAAATGGCAACCCACTCCAGTACTCGTGCCTGGAAAATCCAATGGAAGGAGGAGCCTGGTAGGCTACAGTCCATGGGGTCGTAAAGAGTTGGACATGACTGAGCGACTAAACTTTCACTTTCACTTACATTAACATTGGGCTTCCCTGGTGGCTCAGGCAGTAAAGAATCCACCTGCAATGCAGGAGACCCAGGTTCGATCTTTGGGTCAGGAAGATCCCCTGGAGAAAGGAATAGCTACCTACTCCAGTATTCTTGCCTGGAGAATTCCATGGACAGAGGAGCCTGGTGGGCTACCGTCCATGGGGTTGCAAAGAGTCAGACATGGCTTAGTGACTAACACTTTCACTCTACATTAATATGTTTTGTAATGCCTGGGCTGGGCAGGAGAGGGGGCATATCTCTAAATTAGACAGGGAAAGAGATGGAGGAAATCATGGTGCTTCAGGGAGGCAACTTATATGGAATAAAGTGGAGCTAAAGATAGAGAAGGCAGACGGAGGGTGGGGCAGGATCTCGCTAGGTGGCAGGTTTTTGCTTCTTCAGCAGATTAAGCTGGGTAGGCAGCATGGTGGGTAAACAGGGGGAATGGTCAGTATGCATTTCCTGGGGAAGCAATGTGTTTCAGCTGTGCTCAAGGGTGGATCACGTCTGCCTTAGTTCAAGGCTCCCTCTAAATTCATGGAATCCTGCCCTGATAGGAACAGGCTCTTGGTGCCGAGGTCCTGACGAGCAGAGCCTATGTCTCATTTAACTTTGAATTCTTCATGTGGGTATGCCCCACTGTGTTCTGCCTGGTATGTAGTGGGTGCTCAATATATATTTATTGATTATTAGTTGGAATGAGAAAGAATAAAGAGAGGAGTCATCCCTCAGTGGGGAACAAACACTCAAAGGAGGTGGTAGTGGGTAGTTATCTGACACCCCTCTGCTACACAACATTGCTGTGCTCTTCTGTATGCCTCTTCCTTGAATTCCCTTTGCATCTTCCTGCTCAACTTCTACTTGCCCTTCAACAGTCATTTCATGTATCTTCTTTCCACTTTTCCCCTCCCAAACAAAATTCCTCACTCTTTCCTCTGGGCTATTTGAAAATTGTATATTTCACATTCTCTTATACTAGTTTATGTTTTCCCCTTCAGAAAGGACTCTTTCCATTTTGGTAATTCCCATTACTTAGCACACAGGCTGAAACACAGAAACATGGCAGGCATGCAATAAAAATTTTTAAATGAAGAAATGGTCCATTTTTTAAAATAAATAAATGCAGCATTGATATGGACATGACTAGCAATCTTCTCTGGCAAACCGTATCCAAATTTGGATGTTCTCATTAATTTCAGTTTTCCTCTACACAGTTTTATTTATATAAATATATAAATACATTTAAAAATTAATTTTACATCTTTACGCATGTTTATTTTCTGATGTAAATTCATGGAAGGCAGTAAGTAATATAATCTTCTCTTTCCAAAGTAAAATAATGCTGTCTCTACAGTGAAATATTACAGAATGTTGCTACATGTTAGGGGGAGTGGTATTGAATGGAGTTAATAGGTATTATTTAGTTTACCACCTGTGTCTTACTGAAGAAAACTTTTTGATCTTCTACTCTGTTACTTACCTTGTGGGATACTGGACATGTTTTTGCAAGTTCACTGGGTCTCACTTGGACAAGCAGAATACCTGTGTTCTCATATCTAGGAGAAACAACACATACAGATGACTGTAGAATCATAAGGGAGGGAGCCATGATTCTGCTTTGTGTAGAACAGATGAAAGTCCCATTTTCAAGATGTGATTGAACCCCCTACTGAGGAATCCTTGGTAATAAGGAGTTCATGATCTGAGCCACAGTCAGCTCCTGGTCTTGTTTTTGTTGACTGTATAGAGCTTCTCCATCTTTGGCTGCAGAGAATATAATCAATCTGATTTCAGTGTTGACCATCTGGTGACGTCCATGTGTAGAGTCTTCTCTTTTGTTGGAAGAGGGTGTTTGCTATGACCAGTGAATTTTCTTGACAAAACTCTATTAGTCTTTGCCCTGCTTCATTCCACATTCCAAGGCCAAATTTGCCTGTTACTCCAGGTGTTTCTAGACTTCCTACTTTTGCATTCCAGTCCCTTATAATGCAAAGGACATCTTTTTTGGGTGTTAGTTCTAAAAGGTCTTGTAGGTCTTCATAGAACCGTTCAACTTCAGCTTCTTCAGTGTTACTGGTTGGGGCATAGACTTGGATTACTGTGATACTGAACGGTTTGCCTTGGAAACAAACAGAGATCATTCTGTCGTTTTTGAGACTGCATCCAAGTACTGCATTTCGGACTCTTCTGTTGACCATGATGGCTACTCCATTTCTTCTGAGGGATTCCTGCCCGCAGTAGTAGATATAATGGTCATCTGAGTTAAATTCACCCATTCCAGTCCATTTTAGTTCACTGATTCCTAGAATGTCGACGTTCACTCTTGCCACCTTCTGTTTGACCACTTCCAATTTGCCTTGATTCATGGACCTGACATTCCAGGTTCCTATGCAATATTGCTCTTTACAGCATTGGACCTTGCTTCTATCACCAGTCACATCCACAGCTGGGTATTGTTTTTTCTTTGGCTCCAACCCTTCATTCTTTCTGGAGTTATTTCTCCACTGACCTCCAGTAGCATATTGGGCACCTACTGACCTGGGGAGTACCTCTTTCAGTATCCTATCATTTTGCCTTTTCATACTGTTCATGGGGTTCTCAAGGCAAGAATACTGAAGTGGTGTGGCTCAGATCATGAACTCCTTATTACCAAAATCAGACTGAAATTGAAGAATACAGGGAAAACCGCTAGACCATTCAGGTATGACCTCAATCAAATCCCTTACGATTATACAGTGGAAGTGAGAAATAGATTTAAGGGCCTAGATCTGATAGATAGAGATCCTGATGAACTATGGAATGAGGTTCGTGACATTGTACAGGAGACAGGGATCAAGACCATCCCCATGGAAAAGAAATGCAACAAAGCAAAATGGCTGTCTGGGAAGGCCTTACAAATAGCTGTGAAAAGAAGAGAGGCGAAAAGCAAAGGAGAAAAGGAAAGATAAAGCATCTGAATGCAGAGTTCCAAAGAATAGCAAGAAGAGATAAGAAAGCCTTCTTAAGTGATCAATGCAAAGAAATAGAGGAAAAGAACAGAATGGGAAAGACCAGAGATCTCTTCAAGAAAATTAGAGATACCAAGGGAACATTTCATGCAAAGATGGGCTCGATAAAGGACAGAAATGGTCTGGACCTAACAGAAGCAGAAGATATTAAGAAGAGGTGGCAAGAATACACAGAAGAACTGTACAAAAAGGATCTTCACGACCCGGATAATCATGACGGTGTTACCACTCATCTAGAGCCAGACATCCTGGAATGTGAAGTCAAGTGGGCCTTAGAAAGCATCACTATGAACAAAGCTAGTGGAGGTGATGGAATTGCAGTGGAGCTGTTTCAAATCCTGAAAGATGATGCTGTGAAAGTGTTGCACTCAATATGCCAGCAAATTTGGAAAAGTTAGCAGTGGCCACAGGACTGGAAAAGGTCAGTTTTCATTCCAATCCCAAAGAAAGGCAATGCCAAGGAATGCTCAAATTACCACACAACTGCACTCATCTCACATGCTAGTAAAGTAATGCTCAAAATTTTCCAAGCCAGGCTTCAGCAATATGTGAACTGTGAACTTCCTGATGTTCAAGCTGGTTTTAGAAAAGGCAGAGGAACCAGAGATCAAATTGCCAACACCCGCTGGATCATGGAAAAAGCAAGAGAGTTCCAGAAAAACATCTATTTCTGCTTTATTGACTATGCCAAAGCCTTTGACTGTGTGGATCACAATAAACTGGGGAAAATTCTTCAAGAGATGGGAACACCAGACCACCTAACCCGCCTCTTGAGAAATCTGTATGCAGGTCAGGAAGCAACAGTTAGAACTGGACATGGAACAACAGACTGGTTCCAAATAGGAAAAGGAGTACGTCAAGGCTGTATATTGTCACCCTGCTTATTCAACTTATATGCAGAGTACATTATGAGAAACGCTGGACTGGAAGAAACACAAGCTGGAATCAAGATTGCTGGGAGAAATATCAATAACCTCAGATACTCAGATGACACCACCCTTACAGCAGAAAGTGAAGAGGAACTAAAAAGCTTCTTGATGAAAGTGAAAGAGGAGAGTGAAAAAGTTGGCTTAAAGCTCAACATTCAGAAAACAAAGATCATGGCATCCAGTCCTATCACTCCATGGGAAATAGATGGAGAAACAGTGGAAACAGTGTCAGACTTCATTTTTTTGGGCTCCAAAATCACTGCAGATGGTGACTGCAGCCATGAAATTAAAAGACACTTCCTCCTTGGAAGAAAAGTTATGACCAACCTAGATAGTATATTCAAAAGCAGAGACATTACTTTGCCGACTAAGGTCCGTCTAGTCAAGGCTATGGTTTTTCCTGTGGTCATGTATGGATGTGAGAGTTGGACTGTGAAGAAGGCTGAGTGCCGAAGAATTGATGCTTCTGAACTGTGGTGTTGGAGAAGACTCTTGAGAGTCCCTTGGACTGCAAGGAGATCCAACCAGTCCATTTTGAAGGAGATCAGCCCTGGGATTTCTTTGGAAGGAATGATGCTAAAGTTGAAACTCCAGTACTTTGGCCACCTCATGCGAAGGGTTGACTCATTGGAAAAGACTTTGATGCTGGGAGGGATTGGGGGCAGGAGGAGAAGGGGACGACAGAGGATGAGATGGCTGGATGGCATCACTGACTCGATGGATGCGAGTCTGAGTGAACTCCGGGAGTTGGCGATGGACAGGGAGGCCTGGCATGCTGCAATTCATGGGATTGCAAAGAGTCGGACATGACTGAGCGACTGAACTGAACTGAACTGAGGAATCCTAGAGGCCTAGTGGTGGTGGTGACTGATTGCTGCTTCTGCTAAGGTGCATTGTGGTCATATCCTAAAGTCATGAAATGGTATCCCATATTTTGGCCAGGATAGGTCAGCACAATGGGAAATAAAATGAACTTCTATCAGAATTTCAGGTCTTCTGTTTCATTAACACCCTTAGTCTCCTGAGGATGGTACTTTGCTGCTAACATTGTTGCCTGCTTCTTGATGGTATTTCACAGCCATAGCTTCCCTGGTGGCTCAGTGGTAAAGAATCTGCCTGCCAATGCAGGAGACTCAAGAGACGTAGGTTCGATCCCTGGGTATGACGATCTATCTCCAGTATTCTTGCCTGGGAAATCCCATAGACAGAGGAGCCTGGTGAGCTACAGTCCATGGGGTTGTAAGAATCAGAAACGACTGAGTGGCTAAACAACAATAACCACAAGCCATTGCATAGATTCCTTCTCTAGCCTCTACAGATTCCTTCTCTAGCCTTTGGAAAAATAGATACTAAGTTATGAAATTAGTTTTCTGAACCTCATTATGCTGCGCAATATGATCTGACTGGAAGCAAAAGGCAGACCAGACATCATGCCTTTGTAGATTAGGAAAAGCACATGGATCATTTCTCCTCAGGCAAAATAGGGGGGTCTCAAAAATTACAGGAAAAAATTTTGAAAGTATTATTCATTTCTTGCCCCTGCTAAGGTTTTTACTTATTGAAAAAACTGGGATAAAACAAACACAAACTAACCACAAACAAATGTTCTTTTCCTTTCAGTATTCATTGTATTTTCCTATTTCTCATATATATAAAATATGCTAAATAAGTGAAGATACAAATAGCACATTTTTGTATTTTTTAAATCACTATACAGTATATCATCTGAAGCTGAAGCTCCAATACTTTGGCCACCTGATGCAAAGAACTGACTAACTGGAAAAGACCCTGATGCTGGGAAAGACTGAAGGCAGGAAATGAAGGGGGCTACAGAGGTTGAGATGGTTGGATGGCATCATCGAATCGGTGAACTCATCACCGAATGAGTTTGAAATCTGGATATTTAAAAGGATATGAGGCCATTTAAATAAAACAATATGTGCAAATCAATAACCTGAATAGCATATTTAATATTGAGTAGACTCTTTTAAAAGTCATACTTACTGCAACTTGAAATAATCATCTACTGTTTCATAATTTATATTCTGAGAAAATGTCAATGTCTGAAAAAGAAAATATATATAAAAAAGCTTATGTAAAGCAGGAAAATTGGGAATGGGCACAATCGATACTTTCAAGACAGATTTAAATCTTTCTCTAGGTAAGAAAAATAATATTTAGCATTTTTCTAATTTGTTGTCTATCTCAGAAACTCCAATTATGTAGATATTTGACTTTCCTTGTTATATTACCTTATTTTACTTTTTATATTATCATAGCTCCTTTATTTACGTGGTTTTTCTCTCCTCATTTAACTTTTGTTGTTGGAATGTTCTTATTTTTATTTTTCATTTATATCAGCATAGCAAGCTTTCAATTTCTTCTGTTTTCTAATAACCTGTCTCTGGGACCTTCTAAATTCTTCTTTGAGGTTTTTAAATGATTACAGATATCATATGCTCTATAGTTTTTGAGACTATGGGGAGTTATTTGCTTGATCTTTCCTCTGTTATTTTTGAGTAAGTTTTAAAAATGTCCATTTGCCTTTTGCGTATTTTCTCCCCTCTGAACCATGTTTCATCTCAGTTTTCAGTATCTTACATGGTTGCTATCATCTCAGGGTAAAGCCATTTACAGAACATATATGATAACAAAGGCAGAAAATTATAAATTTCACATTTTTGAAGTATGGAAGCTATAATTTCTACATCCTTAAATTACGTTCTGATAGTTCTTTGTCATATATATACTGATCTCCTCAGAGAGGTCAGTTTGCTTCTGGTTGATCTGTTGTGATAACAGACTTTGTGTCTGTAATATAGTCTTAGTGAGGGACTTCTCTGGTGGTCCAGTGGCTAAGACTTCGCACTCCTAATGCAGGGGGCCTGGGTTTGATCCCTGCAACTAGTAGATCCCACATGCTGCAACTAAGACCTTGTGCAGCCAAATAAATATTTAAAAAACCTTAGTGAAAAACCTTATTTCTTAAACAAAGTTTATTTACTTGTATGCTGGATACTAAGTTGAATGACATGAAATATGCAATTTTTTATGATAACATTGAGGCTATGAAAGTAATCACACTAAAAATAAATCTAGCTTCACTTCAACGAGATATTGCCTCACACCAGTCAAAATGGCTATCATCAAAAAATCCACAATAAATGCTGGAGAAGGTGTAGAGAGAAGAGAACCCTCATTGTTGGTAGGAATGTAAATTGGTATAGCCACTATGGAGAACAGTGTGAAGGTTCCTTAAAAAAATTAAAAATAGAGCTACCAGATGACCCTGCAATCCTACTCCTGGGCATATACCTGGAGAAAAACATCGTCTGAAAGAATACATGCATTCTAATGTTCATTGCAGCACTTTTTACAATAGTCAAGACATGGAAGCAACTTAAATTCCCATCAACAGAGGAATAGATAAAGAAGATGGGGTACATACATGCAATAGAATATTACTCAGCCATTGAGAAGAATAAAATAATGCCATTTGCAGCAACATGGATGGACCTAGAGAGTGTCATGCTTAGTGACGTAAATCTGACAGAGGAGGAAAAATATCATAGGACATCCCTTATATGCAGAATCTAAAATGAAATGATAGAAATGAACTTACAAAACAGAAAGAGACTCACAGACTTAGAGAATGAACTTATGGTTGCCAGAGGGGAAGAATGGGGAAAATGGATTATTAGGGAGTTTGGGATGTACATGTACACACTGCTATATATAAAATGAATAACCAACAGGGTCCTACTGTATATAGCACGGGGAACTCTGCTCAGTGTTATGTGACAGCCTGGATGGGAGGGGAGTTTGGGGTGGAATGGATGCATGTATATGTATGACTGAGTCCCTTTGCTGTCTATCTGAAACTATCACAACATTGTTAATTGGATGTACTCCAATAAAAACTTTAAAAAATACAGAGCAAAAAAAGAAAAAAAAAATCTAGTTTCATGTTCAAAGATAGGAACTAATTGTCAAATTTGCACCTGTATTCTCTGTCTGCCACCTTTTTCTTCATATATAATCATAAAAATTATTTTACAAGAATTTTCTTGGACATAATTAGATTTAAAAAGTTTAATGTTATCTTTTGTGAAATGGAAGCATATTCTCCAAACTTTACTTACTAGTTGTCATTTAAATGATGCTTTAAGTTGGGTCTGTAACTCAACCAACATATATGTATGTTATTTTGAATTATAAACACTGAAAATATACACACCATGGTACTACTTAAAAATACACTTTGTGAATGTGATCATCTATTTAAAAATGACTTCATTATAAATGATTAAAGAATAATTAGGGAACTTTCATTTCTACTAGTGGTGGGCTAGGTTATATGGACAAATTCCCCTAAAAAGAGACAAATCAAAAACCGTAAAATCATCGGCCTTTTAAAAAGTTATCATAAAAGCATCAAGTAACTGACAAAAAAGTAAGGAATTGTCAGTCCACATACTTGAACAGAGGGACTTAAGAGTCTAGGAGTAAAGCAGAACACCAGAGCCCATAATCTACTTTCTCCTAAAAGTATTTATCAACTTAGAACAGGGATAATTCAAGATAGAGAATCAAACTGGATACTCTCTCTGTATTAACCTGTGTTATCAGAAGACTATGTTTTCTGGGTAAGGGTAAATAAAGATTAAATTTGCCTTCTCTTTAACCATCCAGTGACTTCAGTCACTGAGTGATCAGAAAAAGCAAGAAAAAACAACTGTCCTAACAATTTGTGGCTATGAGCAGGTAGTTGCATGGCTTTATATCCTAGGATTGTTTTCTTGATGATCCAGGGGACTTGAAGAAGTCTCAGAGCAGCGGTACCTTAGATATCTGACACTGGCAAACACAGATCATCTCAAGACTGAAGCATTATTCTTCCTAGACTTCAGAGAATTCTTACAAATACTTTTTCAAGTATAATCAATAGCACACAGTCAACAATAACTAACCCCCGCCCCAAAATAAGGCATGTGTGAGTAATAACCAGAATAAACAATGATGGAGAGAAGAAACAGATGAAATACACATGCTCATACTTCAGATATGAAACTAATAGATGCAGATTATAAAAGATATGTTTGCTAGTTTTATGGAAATTAATGACCAGAGCTGGAAAATATCTACAGTATGAAAGAAACTATAAAATTTGTAAGTGTGCTTTAAAAAAGAACAACTAAAACTTCTAAAAATTAAAAATACAACAATCAAACACATAGTACATAATTTTGACATCAGGTTAGACATGACAAGAAGGGGAATAGTGAGGTGGAAGATAGATCAGAAAAATTATAAGAATGTATGCCAGAGACAGAAATGAATGAAAATAAAGAAGACAGTTAAAAATTCATAAGGGATAGACTGAGAAAATTTAACCTATTTTTAATCAGAAAAAGAAAAGATAAAGAGGCACAGATAGTGTTTGACAAAATACCTGCTGAAGACAATGACTGAGAGATTCAAGAGGCCCAGTAAATCCCAACTAGATAAAAATAAAGAAACATACATTTAGACACATCATGGTAAAAGTGCAGAAAGCAGAGAATAAAATCTTAAAAGCTAGTAACTACAAGAAATGGCTATTCACCTCTAGGACTGGAATGGAGGGAACAGAGGGAAGAAATTTGGGTTGTTACAAACTAGTAAGTTAGGTTAGGGGTTCCACAGACCTCGAACCCACACCTTGAAAGAGAGGTACTGCTAACCTGGTGTGGCAACTCACTTTTTGTAGTTACTAGCTCAGTAAAATCTCAGTTCCTTTTTTTCTTTTCATTTCTCTCATACATCCAGTTCTACTAATTCTTTATATTAAATCACCTTTACTAAGACAATTGGTTTGTTTCTGTTTTCCCGGCTAGAGGCTTACGGATACAGGAGTAGTGTTAAGAAACCAACCCACAAAGATGGGAATCCTGGGATTGATTTCACTGTGTCCTTGGCCTTGAACATGGTATTAAGTTCTTTGCTAAATGGGAAAGGGATTCTATTATTTCACAGTATGCGAAAACATTACAGTTCTTAACTGACTGTTCCAGGGAACAGCGCAGAGACAGTAGACTAAAATGCATCCCAAGTCCTTCTGTGAAAGAGGCTTATTAGCTTATTTCCACAGATGTGGCTTATGGGGCAGGCTTCTAATTAAACATCTAGGTACTGACTACAATTCTCTCCCGAGAATGGTGAGACTGACAGGTGCACCAGTATTGCACTCTCCTTTTGCCCCACTCCAGGTTGTCAGTATCTCAGAGAAAGTAGCTATTAACACATCTGGTGCAGTAGCTATTAACACAGCTTTTGCGCTGGCCACTCAGAGAACAGAGAACACATCCCTCAATAGTCTGGCTCCGTTGGCCAGCAGAGCTTGTTCTTACAGGTTTGATGGCATGGCAGCAAACAAAGAAACATTTGTCAACTGGCTATCAGCCCGAGACTCAGCACTTAAGTAGCAGATGGAAATGCCAGCTCCCTGAAAGCAGTATATTTGCACAGCTTAAAATCTGTCCCCTGAGTGTCTGGCTTCGAATCAACTTACATTTGGGTACTGAGATACTCTTCCCAACCCCCTTGAAAGACTGACAGGTCTTAGCACACCCTAAAATACTGAGAGCCACTAAGAATAAAGTAAGTGGCTTGGACAATCACAAATGCTTGAGAGGCAACCAAGAGCTCGAGCAGAGTTGAATAGTAAGTTTCACCTCCTTCTAGACAGGAAGAAGCAGCTGTTTTATTTACTGCTTAGAAACTAACACAGAGAGTATAGGAAAATGAAGAAGCAGAAATATTTCTAAATGAAAGAAAAAGATAACATCACATAAAAAAAGCCTTAGTAAAATAGTAGTAAGTAATTTATCTGATAGAGTTCAAAATAACAGTTATAGTAGTGGCCACTGAGCTCAGAAGAAGAATGGATGAACAAAGTGAGAATTTCAACAGAGACTGAAAATATAAGAATGTGTCAAACAGAAGTCACAGAGCTGAAGAATACGTTAACTAAACTGACACATACAATAGGAGAGTTCAACAGCAGAACAGATGAAGTGGAAGAAAGGATGAGTGAACTCAAAGATGGCAGTAGAATTCACCAAATCAGAGCAGGAAAAAGCAAAGTGAAGACAGCTTCAAGAACTTATGGAACATTAGGGGGACCAACATTTGCATTACAGGGGTCCCAGAAGGAGAAGCGAGGGAGAAAGAGGCTTAAAAACTGTTTGAAGAAATAATGACTGAAAAAAACTTTCTTAACTTGGGAGAGGAAACAGACATCCAGATCCAAAAAGTTCAGAGAATTCCAAATAAGATAAATTCCAAAAGACCATACCAAGACACATCATAATCAAATATCAAAAGTTAAAGACAAGGAGAAAGTTTAAAAAGCATCTTGTTGTGTACAAGGGAACCCCCATAAGACTACCAGTAGATTTTTCAGTAATAACTTTGCAGGATGGAAGAGAGTGGTATGACATATTCAAAATGCTTAAAGTAAAAAACTGCTTTTCAGAACTGAAGGAGATATCGTTTTTCAGACAAGCAAAATCAAAAGGAGTTCATCATCACTAAACTTTACTTAAAAGAAATATTAAAGAGACTTCTTAAGTTGAAATGAAAGGGTGCTATTAGTAACAGGAAATATGAAAGTATAAACCCAACTGGCAAAGGTAAATATATAGTAAAATTCAGAACAGTCTAATATATGAATGTGGTAGTTAATCAGGTATAAAGCTATATGAAAGTTAAAGACAAAATTAGTAAAAATAGCTATAATTGTTCATAGATACACAAGAGAAAAAGATGTAACTTGTGACATCAAAATGTAAAACGCAGGAAGGGGTGTAAAAATGTAGAGCTTTAGACTACGATGAAATGTAAGTTGTTATCAACTTAAAAAAGACTATTATAAATATAAGTTTTTGTATGTAAGCCACATAGTAACCACAAAGCAAAAACTTAAATGAGATACACAAAAGATAAAGAGACATGAATTAAAGCAAACCACTAAAAAAGTTGTTAAACCAGAAAGGAAGAGATCAGAAAAGATAAAAGGAACACAGAAGAACTACAAAAAAGTTAGGAACAGTTAACAAAATGGCAGTACATATGTATCAATAACTAATTAAAAGATATAGAATGGCTAAATGGGTGAAACAACCCATGTGTATGCAGAGGGCTTCCCAGGTGGCATGTGGTAAAGTACCCGCCTGCCACTGCAGGAGACATAAGAGACATGGGTTTGCCCCCGAGGTGGGGAAGGTCCTCTGGAGGAGGGTGTTGCAACCCGCTCCAGTATTCTTGCCTGAAGAATCCCATGGACAGAGGAACCTGGAGGACTATGGTCCACAGGGATGCAAAGAATCGGACATGACCGAAGCAACTTAGAATTAAAAAAAACTCTGTATTCTGCTTATAAGAGACTCACTTCAGATGTAAAAATACACACAGACTGAAATTGAAGAGACAGAAAAAGATATTTTATGCAAATGGAAATCAAAAGAAAAATGGGATAGCCATAATAATCAGACAAAACATACTTTAAAAGAAAGACTATAATATAGACAAAGGAGGTCATTATATAATGACAAAAGATCAATCCAAAATGATATAATACTTATGCACCTAACATAGGAGCACCTAAATATATAGAGCAAATATAAACAGAGCTAAAATGAGAAATAGCAATACAATAATAGCAGGTAACTTCAGTTCCCAACCTGAATCAATAGATAGATCATCCAGATGGAAAACCAACAAGGAAACATTGGCCTTAAACAACATCTTATACCAGAATGACTTAACAGACATATCAAGAACATTCCATCCAAAAGCAAAAGAATTCTTCTCCAAAGCATATGGAATATTCTCCAGGATAGATTATATATTAGGCCACAAAACAAGTCCTAATAAATTTAAGAAGATTTAAATCATATCCAGAATCTTTTCTGACTATATGATATGAAGCTAGAAATCAATTATAAGAAGAAAACTGGAAAATTCACAGATTTTGCTGAACAAACAATGGGTCAAAGGAGAAATAAAAATTTCTGAGACAAATGAAAATGGAAAGCCAACATATCATGGAATATGTTTGATATATCAACATATCAAAATTTATGAGATGCACCAGAGCAGTTCTAAGAGGATAGCTCATAGTGATAAATGGCCTACATCAAGAAATAAGAATTGTTAGCAAAAAGTCTAATTTAATACCTCAAAGAATTAGAAAAACAAGAAAAAACAAAGCCTAAACAAGCCTAAGGTCAGTAGAAGGAAAGAAATAATGAAGGTCAGAGCAGAAATAAGTGGAGACCAAAATGACAATAAAAAAGATCAATGAAAATAAGAGTTGATTTTTTTAAAAGTATAAACAATATTGACAAACCTTTAGTTAGACTCACTGAGAAAAAAGAGATAGAACTCAAACACATAAAAACAGATATGAAAGAGAAGACATTACAACTGATACTATAGACATAAAAAAGATCATAACAGATTACTATGAACAATTATATGCCAACAAATTGGGAAACCTAGAAGAAATGCATAAATTCCTAGAAACCTGTAACCTACAAGACTGAATCACTAAGAAGTAGAAAATCCAAATAGACAAATTACTAGTGAGAAGATTGAATCAGTAACCAAAAACCTCCCAAAAAACTCCATGACCAAAATGGCTTCACTAGTAAATTCTACCAATATTTATAGAAGAATCAATTCCAATCCTTTTCAAAATCTTCCGCAAATATAGAGAAGGAAACATTTCAGAACTAATTTTACAATGCCAGGATTACTCTGATACCAAAGCCAGATAAATATACCACCAGAAAAGGATATCATGGGTCAATATTCCTGATGAACAAAGATGCAAAAATTCTCACCAAAATTTAGGAAAATAAATTCATCAATACACTAAAAGGATTATACATCATGATCAAGTAGAATTTACTCCAGGAATGCACAGATGGTTCAACATGTACAAATCAGTCAATGTGATACAGCACATTAAGAAAATGAAGGATACAAATCATATGATTATCTCAATAGATGCAGAAAAAGCATTTGACAATATTCACCACCCATTTATGATAAAAAAAAAACTCTCAACAAAGTGTTTATAGAGGAACAAACCTCAACGTTATAAAACCGACACACGATAACCCCATAGCTAACATCATACTCAATGGCAAAAAGCTGAAAGCTTTTCCTCTAAGATTGGACCAAGACTCACCACTTTTATTCAAGTTCTAGCTAGAGTAATTAGGCAAGCAAACAAATAAAAGGCATCCAAATTAAAGAGGAAAAAATAAAACTGTCACTACTTGAAGATGACTTGATATTATATCAATATGTAAAGAAGTCCTAAAGACTTCACCAAAAAGACAAATCAATATAGGTACAGAATTCATGATCAATATATAAAAATCTGGTGCATTTTTATACACTAATAAGGGTCTGTCAGAAAGACAAATCAAGAAAATAATTCCAGGGCTTCCCTGGTGGTTCGGTGGGTAAGAATCGAACTTGCAGTGCCACGGACACAAGTCTGATCCCTGGTCCAGGAAGATCCCACATGCTATGGAACAACTAAAGCCCATGAGCCACAACTACTGAACTTGCATTCTAGAGCCTACGAGCCACAACTACTGAGCCCATGCACTGCAACTACTGAAGCCCACTTGCTAGAGCCTGTGCTCTGCAACAAGAGAAGCCACGGCAACGAGGAGCCCACTCACAGCAACCAGAGAGGACCAGAGTAACCCCCACTCCTCACAACTGGAGAATGCCCACATGCAGCTGTGAAGACTCACCACAGCCAAAGAAGTGAAATGAAACTGAAAAATAAGTCTTCAAAAAAGAAAACGATTCCATTCACAGTTGCACCGGAAAGAATAAAGGACACAGGAATAAATTTAACCCAACGGGAGGAGGAGTCAAGATGGCAGACTAGGGGAAGGCAGAATTCACGTCTCCTCACAAGCACATCAAGAATACATCTACAATGGAACAGTTCTCACAAAGCACCTGCTGAACACTAGTGGAAGATCTTGGACACCTAAAAGGACAAGAAAGGTTCCCATGCAACTGGGTAGGACAAAAGAAAGAAAAGAAAGAAAAGAGGAAATGGGAAGGGACCAGCACCCCTGGAGGGGAGCTGAGGCTGAGGAGAGGGTCCTGCAACTCAAAGAAGCACCCTCCCAGTAGGGAAACCCACTGGGACAGAAAGGGACCTTTCATGATCAGAGGGGAACACAACAACTGGTCTGTGGAAGGCAGAACAAAGTAAGAACTGTGCTCATGGTCCATGCTGCCCCCCTGCACACCCCAGCCTGAGTTGTGTGTCTCCTGGTACAGAGCAGGGCTGGGTGCTGGAAAGTGGGGTTTGGAGAGCAGACCCAGGGAGGGGACAGCTGTTGGCTGTGAAGCAACATCTCCTGGAGTAAGGAGCTCCACAAACTGGAAAGTTTGAGGGAAGAAGCCTGGGTCACCATAGGAGCAAGTGCCATTGTTGAGTGGTGCGCAAAGGGCAGAGCCCCCATTGCAAGGCCCTTTTCCACCCACCAGCCCCTTGCCTGTATGGGCATTTGGAGGGGCACCCATCTGAGCAGACCTTGTGAATTGATTTGACAAATACAACTGTAGCCAAATGTTGGACTTGAAAGTCCTTGCGGCTTCCATTTTCACCATTTTGGAACACTGTCCTCAGACTGCCATGTGAAGAAGCCAGGTCCAGCCTGGAGGATAGAGGACACATGGGACAGAGACAAGTGCTCCACCTGAGGCCTCCTATACTAACATGCCAGTGCTTGCACCAAATATTTGACATACAGATGAAGCCATCTTACATTATCCTGTCCCAGGCAAACCACCAGATGACTACAGCATCATGTGTAAACCCAAGATGAAACTAGCTGTCCTGCCCATCTACTCATAACCCAAATTGTTTCCTCACAGAACTTGTTGTTCGAAGGTGTTATGTTTATGGTGGTGTTACAGTGCAATAGATAGCAGATAGAACTCCACAAAACAGTCACATACTATTTTTTTTAAAAGGGAAGTGAACAATATAATTGACAGTAAAAGAGTTCTATAGGAATGTGCTTTTACGTGGCAAAGAGGCCCTGGATATTGAAAGTAAAAACTGTCACTCAGAAGTTAATGAGTTATCATATCATTACTCATTAAAAACATACATATTTCTCAATATTTCAAAGCTAAATTTGAAATTTTTTTAAAATGTTAAAAATGTTAAAATTTAAAAATGTTAATATTATAATTTTGCATTTATTAAAATCAAAGAATTTCAAAATATTAACTTACCGTGGTTTTACTGTAATATCTTGAGGTAACTTCATACTGAACCTGATCTTTTATTTCTAATATTTTGGGGCCATATGATTCCACAACAATATATAGACCAATATTTTCTGAATAGACTATTTGAGCCCAGAGGGACAGGTTTTGTCCCTTGTCCAAAAAGTAAAAAAAATTAAAAATATCATTATGAAATGCCACGTAGGGGCACTTTTCTTTTGTCTTGAAAGTTATACTTTGTGCTTCCAGTTTTAAGGGATATTCTTCTGCATATATTTTGCCATTTTCAAAAACATATATGAGATACATATGACCAGATGGTTTAAAAGAAATGAATGATTTTACTGTGCTATTTGTCCATAGATGTAGCTTTATTGCATCTTTGATTTTAATCTTGAAATAAAACATTACATTGTTTTCCATTTTCACCACAATATTTCCATAATAATCTGGAAAAAAAAAAAGAGAAAAGTTTTTGTTACTCTAAGTTAACATAAATCCATGCTGACATGGACTGTAGCCGGCCAGGCTACTCTGTCCAAGGGATTCTCCAGGCAAGAATGTTGGAATGGGTAGCCATTCCCTTCTCCAGGGGATCTTCACAGCCCAGGGATCGAACCTGGGTCTCCCACATTGCAGGTAGATTCTTTACCACCTGAGCCACCAGGGAAGCCCCTACTTAAGTGCACTATTAACCAAAATAATTTCTTTCATAATGATATTTATATACTTTGAGAAACTCAAGGTGTGCAGACACAAACGCATAACTTTACATGATGTTTGAGAGCTGCTCTCCCACTTCATCACAGAGCATTTTGTTTTTTCTGCATACCTTTCTTCTTACATTCACTGTATGACTTTTATAATCACATTAACATACAAGAAAGAGCTTGAATTAGTGCATTAAATAATAATGAGGATGAGTATGACAGGAATGGATTTATTAAGAAGTACTGTGATATGGACCAAATTATGTCCCCTCAAAATGCCTGTGTTGAAGCCCTAACTCTCATTGTGACTGTATTTGAATGTAGAGGCTCTAACGAGGTAATTAAGGTTAAATGAGGTCAGAAGGATGGGGCCCTAATCCAATATGACTGATGTCTTTATCAGGGGAGGAAGATACACCAGAGATCTCTTTCTCTCTCTGCTGGCACAAAGAAAAAAGGCTATGTGAGGGCACAGTGAGAAGGTGGGCACTGTCTCTAAGCCGGTCAGAAACCAACCTTGATGACATCTCGATCTTGAACTTCTAGCCTCCAGAATTGTGAAAAAATAAGTTTCTATTCTTTAAGCCACCTGGTCTGTGATATTTTTTATGGCAGCCATAGTGTGTGCATGCTCAGTCGCTCAGTTGTGTCCACCTCTTTGTGACCCCATGGACTTTAGCTTGCCAGGCTCCTCTGTCCACGGAGTTTTCCAGGCAAGAATACTGAAGTGGGTTGTCATGTCCTCCTTCAGGGGATCTTCCTGGCCCAGGGAGCGAACCTGTGTCTCCAGCATCTCCTGCACTGGCAGGCAGGTTCTTTTTACCACTGAGCCACCGTAGGAAGCCCAGCAGCAATAGTAGGCTAATGCAGTTGGGATGAAGAAAAGGTGGTAGTGAAAGAGCTAGCACCTTTTCAGGTTCGCTCTATAAATGATAATCAACTTTCTCCCCTTAATAGAGTATTATAACTAAGTTATAGATGTTCATAAAGAGTACATTCCTTAACCTCTTTGATCCTATAACCATATCTATAAAATGAACAGATGGACTAGTTGGTTTCATAGCTTTCTTTTCAGATACGACACTCTGTGTACAGCTCCCAGGATTATACTTTCTTTAATTTTCAAAAACAATACTTAGAAAGGACTAGTTGAAAGGAGAAAGGTGAATAAAAGAGTTAGGGAGATTCAGAGTGTTTTGTGCTTTTGCACCTTACGTTTGGAATCTAAATAATTAAATAACATTTTCACAAAATGCCATAAACTATATTCTAATCAAACTCAAATCAGAAATGCTGTTTTTTAGGATCAGAATATTATAGTAAGTGTCAACATACTCCTATTTTCCTATCACACTGCTCATTAAAACACTATTAAGTGAATTTTGGATTAAACATGAAGTTAAGATGAAAATTAGAAATTATTTTTTAAAATAATGAGAATAAGAACACTGTATATAAAAGTGCATAATTTTTATATAACTGTATATAAAAGAATCATTAATGATAAAAGCAGAAATAAAGGAATTAAATAAAAAAGGATGTAGAGTTGATAAATAAAGCAGTTCTTTTCAAAGGAAAGGAAAACAAAACCCAAGAAACCTCTAAAAATAATAAATATCTTGCAAACTAGCAAGTAGGGACATAAACAATATTATATATGAACAAGAGAATACAAATACAGATATGTAACAAACTTGAACATTAAAATGTGAAGTCTTTGCCAACAAACATCTAAAACTGACTGAAGAAGAAAGAATTTAATAGACCAATTAAAGAAAATAAAAATAATGAAGACATATAACATTCCTGATTGGGAATATATGGCAAATATGCAATCATCTATTCATTACATATTTACTGAACGCTCAACTATAGCTACACACCACTCTAGATAGTTGGGAGGACACATTAGTAAGAAAATAAAAGATTTTTTTCCTTTGTAGCTTACATTCCTTTAGGGAAGGCAACCAATAAACATAAAATAAGTAAATTATACAGTGTGTTAGGGGCATTCCTGGTGACTTAGTGGTTAAGAATCCATCTGCCAATGCAAAGGATGTTAATTCAACCCCTGGGTAGGGAAGGTCCCCTGGAGAAGGAAATGGCAACCCACTCCAGTATTCTTGCTTGAGGAATCTCATAAACAGAGGAGCCTGGTAGGCTACAGTTCATAGTGTCACAAAGAGATGGACACACACACTTGATGACTAAACACACACACTTAGTGTGTTAGGTGATTAAAGCTGCAGTGATCAAAACAATATAGATCTTGTGAAGACAGAAGAGTGGGAGGGAATAGCCTAAAGCTGAACTCGCTTAACATGAGGAATAAATACATGCTAAAATTGGCATTTCAGATCTGTGGGGCAAGCTTTGCTTAACAGAAGACTGATCTGAAGGCAATACCAGGTTTCAGAGGAAAAATAAATAAAATTAGGTTTCTAACTTATACCAAGTACTATAGATGAATTAAAGATTGAAACATAAGAATTATAATGTTAAACTATTTTTAAAAATATTAAAAAATTTTATTTTAGGATTCATTTGACTGCCTTGGGTCTCAGTTGCACATGGGATTTTCATTGAATCACAGAGGATCTTCTGTTGTGGTGCACGGACTCTCCATTTGCAGTGCATGGACCCTCTAGTTGTGGTGCATGTGGGATCTCAGTTTCCCAACCAGGGATCGAACCCGTGTCCCTGCATTGTAAGGCAGATTCTTAACCACTGGATCACCAGGGAACTCCCAAAGTTAAATTATTAACAGAAAATATATGACAATATTTCTAACAATTGGAAAGTCCTTTCATATTATGACATTATCAGAGAAGTTACACATAAAAAAATACTTGGACTTTAGCCTGAATTAAGTAGAAGAGTTATGTCGATATCAAAGTGAAGAATATTCTTGGCAGTAGATATCCAAGAAATAGCAAAGAGGCCAGTCTGGTTAGGTAACAGTGGACAAAGAGTCAAGTGATACAGACCACATCAGAGTCTAGGGCCAGGTCTCATACTGTGTTTCAGGTTATGCTAAGGTTTTACATTGTATTCTGAGTGATATAAGAAGCCAAGTGAGGCTTTTAAGCAGAGGAATATGATTTTGCATATATTTTCAAAGGCTCACTCTGGCTGCTAGGTGTACCCGAACCTGGTTGATGATGGGGACACATGGATAAAAGATGAGAGACCACTTAAAAAACTCTTATACTTATGGGCTAGAGAGGATAGGGTCTTGGACTGGAGTGGGAATGGTGCAAAAAGGTTAGGTTTTAGATATACTTTTTACACATAGCCAGCAGGATTTGATAATGGCTTGCTATGAGATGTAAAAGGGGAGAATTCAAGGATGAGGTCAAGGTTTGTGGTTGGAAGAAAAGAAGAGCTGTTTACTTGATAGGGGATGACAAGGGAAGAAGCAGGCTGCAGTGTGGGTGAGGGACTCAAGGATTCAGTTTTGGATATGTTAGTCTGAGATGCCCACTAGTCATCTGAGTGAAAGCATCAAGAGGTGGTAAGAAATAGCAGTTTGGAGTTCAGGCTAGGGATCACGGCTGGAGGGCAAAGAATCAGTGTCAACAGAGTTCAGACTTCTCCATTTAGGAATTAAGAAGATGAGAATGGAAAAGAGGCTGAGGCTGGTGAAGTAGGAGGAAAATCAAAAATACCCTCAAAAGTCTTTGGGAAAAGGTGTTTCAGGAAAAAGGCCATGTTGAATTGTTTCAAATGCTGCTGCCAGATCACAAAAGATGACTGGAAATTGGCCATTGGATTAACAAATTTATTTATTTTTGGCTGTGCTGGGTCCTCGTTGCTGTGCTGACTTTTCTTTAGCTGTGGAGAGCAGGAGCTACTCTAGTTGTGGTGTGTGGGTTTCTCATGATGTGGATCGTCTTGTTGTGGAGCACGGGTTCTAAGGCATGCAGGTTTCAGTAATTACGGCTCCCAAGCTCTAGAGAACAGGTGCAATAGTTGTGCATACAGGCTTAGTTGCTCCGAGGCATGTGGGATCCTTCCTGATTAGGGATAGAACCCGTGTCTCCTGCATCGGCCGGTGGATTCTTTACCCCTGAACCACCAGGGAAGCCCAAGAATAACTACTATTAGTTAAAGGCTTACCACTTGCTAAGTATTATTCTAAGCATTTTATATACAATCCCTTATCTAGTCAATGTGACAGTCCTATTAATATATTTTAGATTAGAAAACTGAGGTTTGGAAACGTTAAATGACATTTTTATAGACTTGAAAACAGATGGGATTAACTCTACAACACCTGTTATAGAATTCAGTTTCATTGAATTGTGTTCCCTCAAAAAAGTTATGTTGAACTTCTAACTCCAAATGCTGCTTCAGAACATGACTATATTTGGAAACAGAGTCATTATAGATGTAATTAGTTAAGAGGAGATCATTCTGGGCTACGGTTAGCCCTGGTGTCCTTATAACAAGATAGTGTATGGAGACAGGAAGAATGCTATGTGATGCCACAGGCAGTGACTGGAATGTTGCAGCTGCAAGGAAGGAATGGCAAGGTTTGCCAGCAAGTCACAGAAGCTAAGAAAGATTCCTTCAGATTTCAGAGGGAGTATGGCCCTGCCAACACTTTAAATGTGGAATTCTAGCCTCTCGAACTGAGAAAATAAATTTCTGAGGCTTTAAGTTTATACCAGTTTGTGGTACTTTTGTTATGGGAGCCGTAAATCCTAGGAAGTGAATACAACCACACATCACCTCCTACACTGAAAACACATATATAAGTTGCATGTGTATCTGCTGATTGATCAGAATGAACCTCTGAAAAAAGAACTTGAGTTTGCCATTTTGCTGTATGAGATCCTGAAAAAAAAGTGAAAGTGTTAGTCTCTCAGTCATGTCCGACTCTTTTCGACCCCATGGACTGTAGCCCACGAGACTCTTCTGTATATGGAATCCTCCAGGCAAGAATATCAAAGTGGGCAGCCTGCATTGCAGGCAGATTCTTTATAGTCTGAGCCACCAGGGAAGTCCCTTATGAGATCCTAGTTAGCATTAAGATAATTTTAAAGATAACCATTTTTAGATGATAAAACATCTAAACATCTTCACCAAAAACACCATATATTAATGCATTAAAATTGTACATCTTCATAAGGAAGATACCTATGAAATCTAGAATAATTTTGCAGATTGAAGATAACTTACCCATAAGAACATTATGAATAATGCTGTTTTGTGATAACCTTGATAGATTTCCAAATTCTGTAGTTGTTTGTATAACTCCAGTATCTCTGAAATTATGATAATAATAGTAGATCCTATGTTTGTCCCATAGTAATAATTCTGGCATTGCTGAATGTAAGAAATATGGAATTAAAAAAGTGTCTATAGTGACATCTAATGCAAAGTCTTGGAATACCCATTGTATTGTATCTTCATTGTATATCACTAGGTAAATTGTTTTGGAGGTGTTACACATAATGCAGTAATTTAATAACAAGGCAAGTTCCAAAGGGTGTCCTGTATACTCAACATTGTGTATAGTCAGAGTAGCAGTTGGTGACGTCTTTAGACGTCCTTTTAGTTTTTCAGTAGTTAATATTTTAACAAATTTAAGAAGAGCATATCCAAGATAAACTTCATTTTCTGTCCAGATTGCCATGTTGCTTCTTCTTTCTTTATCCTGTGACAAAATAGAAAACAATTAGAATACCTTTGATTTTAGAGAGGGTGCTAACAATTCCTGTCTTCTATTTTGCAACATTTAAAAATAAAACACAGTAACTACCTACTAAGGTTTAATTTGTACTGTATTTCTGAACAATATTTCAGACATAGAAGTTACACTGAAATCTATTACACATAGGTATAAAAATAAATTATTCCAATAATTTTATTCTTTTGTATACTTTTTCTATCAATAGAAATAATTAATTTAAATTCCCTTTTAAATCCTTAAAGAGCATTAGCCTTCTCTTTTCTTATGTATTTATCTACTCTGACCAAGAGTGTCCCTTAGACTTTGATGTTTACTAAGGTCAAGAAATAAGGATATTTCAAACGTTATTTTTGGAATTCCAACTTCCTTTGCTAAAGAGAAGAGAGAACTTAAAACCTGAGACAAATCAGTACTACCCTTTGATGGACACTGTAAGAGGGGAAAACCACCCAGAGTTGCTATGTCTGAGGTTCAGTGGGTATAATTTCATTTAGGGAGCCAAGTACCCCCTTTCCCCTATCTCCCCTCCCCCAACTGGTTCTAATTCTTAAAGATTTTTACTTAAAATGGAAGTTCTATGTCCATGACAATCAACAGAGTCTTTTGTGCATATCTTGTCTCCCAAAATAAAGAAATTTGTACATTTATTTAATGTACAAATATTTAGTCTATACTCAAACAGTATGTAGAAAGAAATCGAACTGATAATTAAAAAAAAAAAAGAGAGAGAGAGACCATTTGGGGTAAAAAGACATTTTACCAAATGAAGATTCAATTTAAAACCTAGAACTTCTGTTGCTGAAAATGAGTGCAAAACAATTCTCAAGAAGGAAATAGATTAGAAACAAAATGATGAGCCCTTTATAGAAAAGACTCAGTTATTCTCACTATTCTTGGCAGAGGGAGGGGAATGGGAATTGGTCATAAACATAATAGACGGGAACTCCAGTGAGCCCCAGCCATGTAATGAGATTATACCTACCCAAAACTCTTTCCTATAGATCTTCACTTGGGTATAGTAAGCCAAGGTCTTGGGGCAAGGCAGGAAAGTGGAACAATCCCTCTGATGCATTCATGGCCTCTCCCAAATATAAAGCAGTAACCTTCTAAGGACAGGGAGGGGACAGGCACCAGGGCAACAAAGTTGAGAGACATCTGTCAGCATTCTGGATGCTCCGTTACCGTATACAGGAAGTGGATAAGAAAGCTAAGACAAGCTCTCCTTCTGAGATATACATGGTCTTCACTGAGAGTAAAAAGCAGTCTCCATGCAAGGATTAGGGGCAGGGAAGCAGAAGAGAGAGAAATCTCCTAAGGCAAGAAAATCCTGGGGCTGATGAGAAAAGAAAGAGAAATCCTCAGTGATTAAAAAAAAAAAAAAAGGTTGGCAGCAGAGACAGCTCTCTTAGGATTTGGAAAGCTGGTGACTCAGTTACAAAGTATGAAGAGATCTCTGGAATCTCGTCAGTGCTGAGACTCCAGGCACAGCAAAAAAGAAAACTGCTATGATGAAACACTGAAAATCTAGTGGAAAGACAAGCAAGAATGCAGAGATGGGGAATTACAGCTAAGATATGTAGATGATTAAAAAAAAACAAAACCAGAATAGGGGACTTCCCTGGTGGTTCAGTGGTTAAGAATCCACTTGCCAACGCAAGGCACATAGATCCTGTCCCTGGCTCGGGAAGATCCCACATGCTGCAGTGCAACTAAGCCTGTGTGCCACAACTACTGAGCCTGCGTGCTGCAACTACTGAAGCCCACATACCTAGAGCTGTGCTCTGCATCAACAGAAGCCACTTCAATGAGAAGCCTGAGCTCTGCAAATACAGAGTAGCCCCTGCTCACCACAACGAGAGAAAGCCCACATGCAGCAACTAAGACCCAGTGCAGCCAAAAATAAATTAAAAAGAAAAAAACAAAACAGAACGGAAATGCTAGAAATTAAAGATATGATACCAAAAATAAAGAAATTACTAGATGGATTTAAGAGTTAACTGAGAATAGCAAGAGTAAAAGAGCAGTGACTTTGATGACAGGTTAATAGCATGTATCCTAACTGAAATACAAAAAAAAAAAAAATCAGGACATCTGCCCATATTAAACAGTCTCATATATATATTTCTGGAATCCTAGAAGAGGAAAAAGAGACTGGTGCAGAAGGAGTGTTTGAAGAAATAATGCTTAAGAACATCCAAAAATTAATGAAAGACATAATCCCAGAAATCCAAGAAGCTCAACTGAACCTCAAACAGGATAAATACAAAGGAAATTACACATAAGCACATAATAAAAATGCTGAAAACCAAAGATAAAATGAAGGATTTAAACAAGTAAAAAAGACACATTTTGCACTTGAGAACGACTGGAATAATGGCTCACCTCTTAACAAAAATGATGAAAGCCATAAGATAACCAAATGTCTTTGTAAATTGCTTTAAAAACAACTGAAAAACAACAAAACCTACCTATCATTATATAATTCTGTATTTGGTGGAAATGAAGGCAAAAAATAAAGACACTTCCTGTTCTGTTCTGTTCTGTTCAGTCGCTAAGTCGTGTCTGACTCTTTGTGACCCCCTGGGCGGCAGCATGCCAGGCTTCCCTGTCCTTCACCATCTCTTGGAGTTTACTCCAATTCATGTCCATTGAGTCGGCGATGCCATCCAACCATCTCATCCTCTGTTGTCCCCTTCTCCTCCTGACTTCAATCTTTCTCAGCATCAGGGTCTTTTCCAACGAGTCAGCTCTTCGCATCAGGTGGCCAAAGTATTGGAGTTTCAGCTTCAGTATCAGTCTTTTCAATGAATATTCAGGACTGATTTCCTTTAGGATGGACTGGTTGGATCTCCTTGCAGTCCAAGGGACTCTCAAGAGTCTTCTCCAACACCATAGTTCAAAAGCATCAATTCTTTGGAGCTCAGCTTTCTTTATAGTCCAATTCTCACATCCATACACAACTACTGGAAAAACCACAGCCTTGATTATATAGACCTTTTCTGGCAAAGTAACGTCTCTGCTTTTTAATATGCTGTCTAGGTTGGTCATAGCTTTTCTTCCAAGGAGTAAGCATCTTTTAATTTCATGGCTGCAGTCACCATCTGCAGTGATTTTGGAGCCCAAGAAAATAAAGTCTGACACTGTTTCCATTGTTTCCCCATCTATTTGCCATGAAGTGATGGGACCAGATGCCATGATCTTCGTTTTCTGAATGTTGAGCTTTAAGCCAACTTTTTCACTCTCTTTCCCTTTCATCAAGAGGCTTTTTAGTTCTTCTTCACTTTCTGCCATAAGAGTGGTGTCTTCTGCATATCTGAGGTTATTGATATTTCTCCTGGCAATCTTGATTCCCGCTTGTGCTTCTTCCAGTCCAGCATTTCACATGATGTACTCTGCATATAAGTTAAATAAGCAGGGTGACAATATACAGCCTTGACATACTCCTTTCCCTATTTGGATGCAGTCTGTTGTTCCATGTCCAGCTCTAACTGTTGCTTCCTGACCTGCACACAAATTTCTCAAGAGGCAGGTCAGGTGGTCTGGTATTCCCATTTCTTGAAGAATTTTCCAGTTTGTAAAGGCTTTGGCATAGTCAAAAAAGCAGAAATAGATGTTTTTCTGGAACTCTCTTGCTTTTTTGATGATCCAACAGATATTGGCAATTTGATCTCTGGTTCCTCTGCCTTTTCTAAAACCAGCTTGAACATCTGAAAGTTCACAGTTCACATATTGTTGAAGCCTGGCTTGGAGAATTTTGAGCATTACTTTACTAATGTGTGAGATGACTGCAATTGTGAGGTAGTTTGAGCATTCTTTGGCATTGCCTTTCTTTGGGATTGGAATGAAAACTGACCTTTTCCAGTCCTATGGCCACTGCTGAGTTTCCCCAATTTGTTGGCATATTACGTGCAGCACTTTCACAGCATCATCTTTTAGGATTTGAAATAGCTCAACTAGAATTCCATCACCTCCACTAGCTTTGTTTGTAGTGATGCTTCCTAAGGCCCACTTGATGTCACATTTTAGGATGTCTGGTTCTAGATGAATGATCACACCATCATGATTATCTGGGTCCTGAAGATCTTTTTTGTATAATTCTGTGTATTCTTGCCACCTCTCCTTAATATCTTCTGCTTCTGTTAGGTCCATACCATTTCTTTCCTTTATTGTGCCCATCTTTGCATGAAATATTTCCTTCGTGTCTCTAATTTTCTTGAAGAGATGTCTAGTCTTTGCCATTCCATTGTTTTCCTCCATTTCTTTGCATTTATCACTGAGGCAGGCTTTCTTATCTCTCCTTGCTGTTCTTTGGAACTCTGAATTTAGATGGGTATACCTTTCCTTTTCTCCTTTGCCTTTCACTCCTCTTCTTTTCACAGGTGTTTGTAAGGCCTCCTCAGACAGCTATTTTGCATTTTTGCATTTCTTTTTCTTGAGGATGGTCTTGATTGCTGGCTCCTGTAGAATGTCATGAACCTCCATCCATAGTTCTTCAGGCACTCTGTCTATCAGGTCTAGTCCCTTGAATCTATTTGTCACTTCCACTGTATGATCATAAGGTATTTGATTTAGGTCATAACTGAATGGTCTAGTGGTTTTCCTTACTTTCTTCAATTTAAGTCTGAATTTGGCAATAAGGAGTTTATGATCTGAGCCAGTCAGCTCCTGGTCTTGTTTTTGCTGACTGTAAAGAGCTTCTCCATCTTTGGCTGCAAAGAATATAATCAATCTGATTTCAGTGTTGACCATCTGGTGATGTCCATGTGTAGAGTCTTCTCTTATGTTGTTGGAAGAGGGTGTTTGCTATGACCAGTGCATTCTTTTGGCAAAACTCTATTAGCCTTTGCCCTACTTCATTCTGTACTCCAAGGCCAAATGTGCCTGTTACTCCAGGTATTTCTTGACGTGTACTTTTGCATTCCAGTCCCTTGTAAGGAAAAGGATATCTTTTTTGGCGGGTGTTAGTTCTACAAGGTCTTGTAGGTCTTCATAGAACCATTCAACTTCAGCTTCTTCAGCATTACTGGTCAGGGCATAGACTTGGATTACTGTGATATCGAATGGTTTGACTTGAAAACGAACAGAGATCATTCTGTCGTTTTGGAGATTGCATTCAAGTACTGCATTTGGGCTCTTTTGTTGACTATGATGGCTACTCCATTTCTTCTAAGGTATTCTTGCCAACAGTAGTAGATATAATGGTCATCTGAGTTAAATTCACCCATTCCAGTCCATTTTAGTTCACTGATCCCTAAAATGTCAACATTCATTCTTGCTATCTCCTGTTTGACCACTTCCAGTTTGCCTTGATTCATGGACCTAACATTCCGGGTTCCTTTGCAATATTGCTCTTTATAGCATTGAACTTTACTTCCATCACCAGTCATATCAACAACTGGGTGTTGTTTTTGCTTTGGCTCCATCTCTTCATTCCTTTTGGAGTTATTTCTCCACTGATCTCCAGTAGCTTATTAGGCATCTACTGAACTGGGGAGTTCATCTTTCAGTGTCCTATCTTTTTTGCCTTTTCATACTGTTCATGTTGATAAGCTCAGGAAGAATTCAAAACTTTTAAAATATTCTGCATTCCAACCAAGATCTACATTTTTAGTGGCATTTATTTCTAGATTTTTTTTTGTTCCATATTGATAGAATCAGCTTCTTAATTTCTATGAAAGCCAATAGGATTTTAATTGAAGTTCTGCTTTTCTCAAGAATTCTCATTGTAACAAAATTGCATTTTTTCCACCTATGAACAAAATAAATTTTCATACATTTCAACCTATGATACATTTTACATGTCTTTTACTTTACTCAATGATATTTGTAGTTTTAAAGTGTATATATTTGCATGTCTTTTATCAGGTTTATTCCTGAGTATTTAATATTTTAAATTCTATTTAAACAGTATTTTTTAAAATTTCTTTATTTCTTTTTTTATTTATTATTTTTATTTTACTTTACAATACTATATTGGTTTTGCCATACATTGACATGAATCTGCCACGGGTGTACATGAGTTCCCAATCCTGAACCTCCCTCCCACCTCTCTCCCCATATAATCTCTCTGGGTCATCCCAGTGCACCAGCCCCAAGCATCCTGTATCCTGTATCGAACCTAGACTGGCGATTTGTTTCTTACATGATAGTATACATATTTCAATGCCATTCTCCCAAATCATCCCACCCTCTCCTTCTCCCACAGAGTCCAAAAGTCTGTTCTATACATCTGTGTCTCTTTTGCTGTCTTGTATACAGGGTTATCATTACCATTTTTCTAAATTCCATATATATGTGTTAGTAAACTGTATTGGTATTTTTCTTTCTGGCTTACTTCACTGTATAATCGGCTCCAGTTTCATCCACTTCATTAGAACGGATTCAAATATATTCCTTTTAATGGCTGAGTAATACTCCACTGTGTATATGTACCACAGTTTTCTTATCCATTCGTCTGCTGATGGACATCTAGGTTGCTTCCATGTCCTGGCTATTATAAACAGTGCTGTGATGAACACTGGGGTACACGTGTCTCTTTCAATTCTGGTTTCCTCGGTATGTATGCCCAGTAGTGGGATTGCTGGGTCATAAGGCAGTTCTATTTCCAGTTTTCTAAGGAATTGCCACACTATTCTCCATAGTGGCTGTACTAGTTTGCATTCCCACCAACAGTGTAAGAGGGTTCCCTTTTCTCCAAACCCTCTCCAGCATTTATTGCTTGAGGACTTTTGGATCACAGTCATTCTGACTGGTGCGAAATGGTATCTCATTGCGGTCCTGATTTGCATTCCTCTGATAATGAGTGATGCTGAGCATCTTTTCATGTGTTTGTTAGCCATCTGTATGTCTTCTTTGGAGAAATGTCTATTTAGTTCTTTGGCCCATTTTTTGATTGGGTCGTTTATTTTTCTGGAATTGAGCTGCATAAGTTGCTTGTATATTTTTGAGATTAGTTGTTTGTCAGTTGTTTCATTTGCTATTATTTTCTCCCATTCTGAAGGCTGTCTTTTCACCTTGCCTATAGTTTCCTTTGTTGTGCAGAAGCTTTTAATTTTAATTAGGTCCCATTTGTTTATTTTTGCTTTTATTTCCAGAATTCTGGGAGGTGGATCATAGAGGATCCTGCTGTAATTTATGTCGGAGAGTGTTTTGCCTATGTTCTCCTCTAGGAGTTTTATAGTTTCTGGTCTTAAGTTTAGATCTTTAATCCATTTTGAGTTTATTTTTGCGTATGGTGTTAGAAAGTGTTCTAGTTTCATTCTTTTACAAGTGGTTGACCAGTTTTCCCAGCACCACTTGTTAAAGAAATGGTCTTTAATCCATTGTATATTCTTGCCTCCTTTGTTGAAGATAAGGTGTCCATAGGTGCATGGATTTATCTCTGGGCTTTCTATTTTGTTCCATGGATCTATATTTCTGTCTTTGTGCTGGTACCGTACTGTTTTGATGACTGTGGTTTTGTAGTAGAGCCTGAAGTCAGGCAGGTTGATTCCTCCAGTTCCATTCTTCTTTCTCAAGATTGCTTTGACTATTCGAGGTTTCTTGTATTTCCATACAAATTGTGAAATTATTTGTTCTCAGTTCAGTTCAGTCACTCAGTCATGTCCGACTCTTTGTGACCCCATGAATTGCAGCACGCCAGGCCTCCCTGTTCATCACCAACTCCAAGAGTTCACTCAGACACACGTCCATCGAGTCCGTGATGCCATCCAGCCATCTCATCTTCTGTCGTCCCCTTCTTCTCCTGCCCCCAATCCCTCCCAGCATCAGAGTCTTTTCCAATGAGTCAACTCTTCGCATGAGGTGGCCAAAGTACTGGAATTTCAGCTTTAGCATCATTCCTTCCAAAGAAATCCCAGGGTTGATCTCCTTCAGAAGGGACTGGTTGGATCTCCTTGCAGTCCAAGGGACTCCCAAGAGTCTTCTCCAACACCACAGTTCAAAAGCATCAATTCTTCGGCGCTCAGCCTTCTTCACAGAACAACTCTCACATCCATACATGACCACTGGAAAAACCATAGCCTTGACTAGACGGACCTTAGTCGGCAAAGTAATGTCTCTGCTTTCGAATATACTATCTAGTCATAACTTTTCTTCCAAGGAGTAAGCGTCTTTTAATTTCATGGCTGCAGTCACCATCTGCAGTGATTTTGGAGCCCCCAAAAATAAAGTTGGACACTGTTTCCACTGTTTCCCCATCTATTTCCCATGAAGTGATGGGACTGGATGCCATGATCTTCGTTTTCTGAATGTTGAGCTTTAAGCCAACTTTTTCGCTCTCCTCTTTCACTTTCATCAAGAGGCTTTTTAGCTCCTCTTCACTTTCTGCCATGAGGGTGGTGTCATCTGCATATCTGAGGTTATTGATATTTCTCCCGGCAATCTTGATTCCAGCTTCTGTTTCTTCCAGTCCAGCATGTCTCATGATGTACTCTGCATAGAAGTTAAATAAGTAAGGTGACAATATACAGCCTTGACATACTCCTTTCCCTATTTGGATGCAGTCTGTTGTTCCATGTCCAGTTCTAACTGTTGCTTCCTGACCTGCATACAGATTTCTCAAGAGGCAGGTTAGATGGTCTGATATTCCCATCTCTTTCAGAATTTTCCACAGTTTATTGTGATCCACACAGTCAAAGGACTTGGCATAGTCAATAAAGCAGAAATAGATGTCTTTCTGGAACTCTTTTGCTTTTTCCATTAGCTCTATGAAAAATACCGCTGGTAGCTTGATAGGGATTACATTGAATCTGTAGATTGCTTTGGGAAGTATCCTCATTTTCACTATATTGATTCTTCTGATCCATGAACATGGTATATTTCTCCATCTATTAGTGTCCTCTTTGATTTCTTTCACCAGTGTTTTATAGTTTTCTATATATAGGTCTTTAGTTTCTTTAGGTAGATATATTCCTAAGTACTTTATTCTTTTCGTTGCAATGGTGAATGGAATTTTTTCCTTAATTTCTTTTTCTACTTTCTCATTGTTAGTGTATAGGAATGCAAGGGATTTCTGTGTGTTGATTTTATATCCTGCAACTTTACTATATTCATTGATTAGCTCTAGTAATTTTCTGGTGGAGTCTTTAGGGTTTTCAATGTAGAGGATCATGTCATCTGCAAACAGTGAGAGTTTTACTTCTTCTTTTCCAATTTGGATTCCTTTTATTTCTGATTGTTCATTTATATGTTTATATCTTTCATATACAAAATTAAATTGCTATATAAATACGCAGTTGATTTTTTATATTGATCTTAACATACTGCAACCTGGTAAACACACTTATTAGCCCTGTAACTTAAAAAAAAATAGGTTTCATAATCTTTTCTATATTTAAAGGTGTTTGAATAAAGACAGTCTCCTTTTCAATACAGACTCCTTTTATTCACTTCTTCACTCATTGCACCTGCTAGAACTGTCAATACAATGTTGAATAGATGTGGTGTCGGCACACATTCTCACCTTGTTCCTTATTTTAAGCAAGAAATGGAAGAAAGGAACAAAGGAGCAAATGGTGTTAATAAAAAATGAACTCCAAATGGTAAGTTTAACCAACAACAGCATTTTTACATCAAATCTGAGCAGAGTAAATAACAGTCTCTTACCACTGGACAATGTTATCTTAAGGTTTCTCATAAATGTTCTGTGTTAGGTTGAGGAAGTTCTCTTTTATTCTTAATCTGCTGATTTTTAAAATCAATTGTGTATACTACATTTTGTCAAATGCTTTTATATGTACCTATTGAGATGATCATATAGGTTTTTAAAATTATTTTCTAATAAGGTGAATTATGTTGATTGATTTTCTATTGCAAGTCACTCTTTTATTCCTAAGTTAAACCCACTTGGTCATGATGTATTTTCCTTTTTATATATTTTTAGATCTGGTTTACTAACACTTTGTTCATAGGTTTTAAATATTTGTTAGTAAGAGATATTGGTCTTCAGTTTTATATGCTTGTCATGTGTTATTCTTGGTTGTGGTATCACATAATGCTGGCCTCGCTGAATAAATCAGGAAGTATCCTCCTTGTTCAGTTTTCTGAAAGATTTTAGAAATTGTGGCATTTATTTTAAAAATATATCCTAGAATTCACTGGTGAAATACTCTTGGCGTGAAGTTTTCTCTGTGGTAAGGTTTTTAAATAACAAATTCAATTTCTTTAATTGATATGGGGGTGTAGCTGTTACATACGTCATCTTAGGGAAGCTCTGGTAGCTTGCATAAATTTGTTTTAACTTTGTATTCAGAGTTGTTTGACTAGGCCCCATTCTGAAACAGGTTCACACCAGCCAAGAGGCCACCTGATCCATGCAGACAGCTACACAGAAACCCAGCCCGGTCCTCCAATGGGTTGCAGAAGCCCCATATCTGCTGGGCCACACAACCAACCGAGCAGAAAGCCTACCCTGCTCTCCAGTGGGCACACAGCCACCACGCAAAGGGCAGCCTCACAGCCAGCCTGGCCAGGTGCCAGCCTCACTGATCAGCATGCCCATTAGTCAGCCCCACCATCCATGTCAGGGGTACCACTAAAGAATATAGTTCTCGTAACTAAAGGGGTGTGCTGCTGGGCCTCACAGACTGCCTCCTATGTAAAGCTACTTTTACAAGTTCAGGAGACACAGCTGACCTATCTAACACATAGAAGTAAACAGTAAAGAACTGGGAAAATGAGGCAGATGATAATGTTCCAAATGAAAAAACAAGACAAAATCCCAGAAAAAGAATTTAACAAAGTGGAGATAAGCAATATATCTGATAAAAAGATCAAGATAATGAACACAAAATGCTCAATGAATTTGGGAGAATGAATGAATATAGTAAGAATTTCAACAGAGTTAGAAAATATATAAAAAGAGCTAGAGCAAAGGAATATAAAAGCTAAAATGAAAAACATCGTAGAAGGTATTGACAATAAGATTAGATGATACAGAGAAATTAATCAGTGGTCAGGAAGACAGAGTAGTGAAAACCATCTCCCTTTGGGACCATATCAATGCAACATCATACTAACATTTGCATTATTGGGGAGAAGATAAAAGAAAGGAGAAGAGAGAAAGAAAGGGGCAGAGAATTTATTTGAAGAAATAAGAGCTGAAAACTTCACTAACCTGAGAAAAGAAACAGATATCCAGGTCCAGGAAGCACAGAGGGTTGCCAAACAAGATGAACACAGAGACAAAATATAATTAAAGTGACCAAAAAAAAAAAAAAGATAAAGAGAGAACCTTAAGAGCAACAAGAGAAAAGCAACCAGTTATATATAGGGGAACTACCATAAGAGAATTATCTGACTTTTCAGGATAAACTCTACAGGCCAGAAGGAGTGGCACAATGTAAATAAAGAGATAAAAGGAAAAAACCTACAACCAAAAATAGCTGCTGCTGTTATTTAGTCACTAAGTCACGTCCAACTCTTTTGCAACCCCACAGACTGTAGCCCACCAGGTTCCTCTGTCCATGGGATTTCTCAGACAAGAATACTAGAGTGGCTTGCCATTTCCTTCTCCAGGGGATCTTCCCGACCCAGGGATTGAACCCGCATCTCCTGCATTGGCAGGCAAATTCTTTACCTCTAGGCCACCTGGGAAGATTAAACAGTTCGGTAAATACATCTAAATGTGCAGGTGTAATATACATATATATGTAATCTTTTACTAACCTTTAAAAAATAGTTGATCCAACACCACTTTCTTGATGTAATGCCAATAATTCCACCATCAGGAAGATTTGCATTGCTTCCCAGTCTTGTAAATGTATCATAATTTTTTAAGTAGAGAACACCATTTATTAAAAAAAATATTCCATCCTGTGATAGGATCACATCAGACACATTGTGTCTTTCATCTTCAGTCAGAATATTTGGAGGCACTCTGATTCTGGTCCAAGTAAGGAATGAATCATTTGTCTGAAAGGTCTCCATGTCAGCTACCACCACAACAAATGAAGGAACACAAGCAGCCCAATTTGCTATTAACTGACTACCCCGCGGTGAAGATATTGGTAAAAACCCAGGAATCTCAGGTATTGTCAACAAAGGAAAAGTCAGCAGGAAAAGACTATTTGCAACAAAGCAGTCTAGAAAAGCTGCTCGATTTCCTCTAACCTCTTTCAGCACGTCATTTTCTGTCATTGGTACCGAGATATACCATTTCCTAAGAAGAGAAAAATAGAAAATATAAAAGTAAAATGCACCTCCTCCTTCTTCTCATCCATCTTGCATGGTGCTGACATTATCTTTTTTAAAAAATTTCTTATTCTTTTATTGGAGAATAATTGCTTTACAATGTTGTGGTGGCCTCTGCCATACATCAGTGCAAATCAGTCATAATTATATATATTATCCCTTCCTTCTTGAGCCTCCCTCCACCCCCCTCCCCCATTCCACCCCTCTAGGTCATCACAGAACACCAGGTTGAGCTCCCTGTGTTATATAGGAGCTTCCCACTAGTTTTCTTTCTTTTTTTTTTTTTTTGATGATTATTCACTTTTTATTTGGGAATATTATTTTATTGAATTCTCCCAGTACATCTTAGTCTTGTCTAAGCTGGATCTAGTTACTTTCTTTTATTTTTCTTTTTTTTTTTTTAATTTTAAAATCTTTAATTCTTACATGTGTTCCCAAACATGAACCCCCCTCCCACCTCCCTCCCCATAACATCTCTGTGGGTCATCCCCATGCACCAGCCCCAAGCATGCTGTATCCTGCGTCAGTCATAGACTGGCGATTCAATTCTTACATGATAGTATACATGATAGAATGCCATTCTCCCAAATCATCCCACCCTCTCCCTCTCCCTCTGAGTCCAAAAGTCCGTTATACACAGCTGTGTCTGTTTTCCTGTCTTGCATTTTACATATTTTATATATGATAGTGTATATACGTTAGTGCTGCTTTCTCAATTTGTCCTACCCTCTCAGTCCCCTGCTGTGTCCACCAGACCATTATCTACAATTGCATCTCCAATTCTTCTCTGTAAATAGTTTCATCAGTACTATTTTTCTAGATTCCATATATATGCATTAATATTTCTTTCTGACTTACTTCACTCTGTATAACAGGCTCTAGGTTCATCCATCTCATTTATCATCTTTTATAAAAATTTTTATTTTTATCAACATAAGTTGGGTAAAACAAAACAAATAATATTAAAATGCCACCATGGCCCCATTTCTCCTCATTCCTCACTTTAGTTTCCAAAAGAAAACAGTTTTGATTTTTGCAGCTCTTTGTTCTGAAATGTCTCCATTTTCTCAAATAAATATTCTTATATTGCTCTCTTAATATGTAATTTTGTTCATTATTGGCTTCTTATATGACACATGAAACTATTTCTGCCACATAGTATACCTACCTGTACATCTCCTTTTTCAAGTTAATATCATAGTGTTTAGCTAAATTCATAGTATTTAGATTGTTATTTAATATATACATATTGTTAACTACTGAGAAAGTTATAATCAAGTTTTCCTATATGTATATTTACAATATTTCCCATAAAGTTAACAATTTCACTTTAAAAATGTGTTCAGTTTTTTAAGTTTTCCAGTAGGTAATTAAAATGGTGCTCCATAATATTTTCCTTGTGGTAAATGCAGAGGTAACCTAGTACTTGTTTCCGGAAATTTTCTTTCTTTATTCCCTGGATTGAAGTCACCATTTACTGGGTCCAATGCTTTGATCTTTCTTGTTTTGTTAAAAACACATTTTTTAGTACCTCTCTGTTGAAGGGTGTGTGAACATAAAATTTTTGAGACTCTGAATACCCCAAAATATCTTTATTTTACATTAACCAGCTAGATAATTTGGCTAGATAGAGACTTCAAAATTTTGAAGGCATTTTCTCCAGCCTTGTGTATTCAGTTTTACTAATGGGAAGTCAGACGACACATTGACTCTTTTTATTTAAATGAGGTGCCTTTCTATAGGTTTTTAAAATCATCACTTTTTTTCTTCGTATTATAAAATTTGACAGGGCTGGGTCTATCTTTTGAAGTGGACACACAAATGTATTTGTGAAAACAAGCACTCTGATATGTATCTTAAAACTCAGGAGAAGTTCTAAGAATTTCTCAGCAGGGCAATTCAGGAGAGATCAGTTTATAGGATGCTCAGTAAATGCTTCTTGAGTTTCCTATTTCCTCAATGAATATACACTTGGTTGGTGGTGATGGCATTCTGCCCACTCAGAATGAGATCCTGCCAGGTGAAGGAAACCCCATGCTGGGGCAATTGAAGGGATGCCATCAAACTTCTATGCCCTAAACCATGGCACCATCAAATTTGATCCAATTATTGCTTTGGGCAAGCCACACCACTGACTCTAACATTGGTTTCAAGCACCAGTTGGTCTTTTCAAATCATCAGTATCATTTTGTTATTGTCCACTGACTATATAATAATCTCATATAAGCAGCCACAGAACAATTATGTATTGGTGACTATTTTGTTTGATTGGATAGTTGGTTATCTACAAGATCCAGGAAGGACCCAGGACTGAAGGCTTGGCCAAGCATACTGAGCTTTTCAGTTTTCCACGTCTATCATTTTGCTTTCAAACCTTTGATTTTTTTTTTTAAAAAAAATGTGACTACATTTATACACGTTTCAAATTCCTTTCTTCTTTCTCATTTTATAGCATCTTAGTCACCTTTTATGTGTATAATATCGTCTCTTATTTCTGTGTACACAGTATATTTTTTTGTGAACTTTCTTTTGCTTCCTGCTGTGTGCTATGTCCTCTGAATTGAGCTGTTCTGTTTATTGACTTAGGTCTCTGAATCTGTTCGAAGCTTTCTGTAACTGGTGGTCCTTTAATATTTAAGGGAGAAGCAGAAACAAGTTGTGAGATACCTCTGAGGTATACCTCTTGTTCCTATGGTGCCTCACTCTGCTTCTCCCCTCCTGATTCCAAATTTAAGTTATCTTGAGTAGTTCAGTTCAGTTCAGTTCAGTCGCTCAGTCATGTCCGACTCTTTGCAATCCCATGAATTGTAGCACGCCAGGCCTCCCTGTTCATCACCATCTCCCGGAGTTCACTCAGACTCACATCCATCGAGTCAGTGATGCCATCCAGCCATCTCATCCTCTGTCGTCCCCTCTCCTCCTGCCCCCAATCCCTCCCAGCATCAAAGTCTTTTCCAATGAGTCAACTCTTCGCATGAGGTGGCCAAAGTACTGGAGTTTCAGCTTTAGCATCATTCCTTCCAAAGAAATCCCAGGGCTGATCTCCTTCAAAATGGACTGGTTGGATCTCCTTGCAGTCCAAGGGACTCTCAAGAGTCTTCTCCAACACCACAGTTCAAAAGCATCAATTCTTTGGCGCTCAGCCTTCTTCACAGTCCAACTCTCACATCCATACATGACCACAGGAAAAACCATAGCCTTGACTAGACGGACCTTAGTCGGCAAAGTAATGTCTCTGCTTTTGAATATACTATCTAGGTTGGTTATACCTTTTCTTCCGAGGAGTAAGCATCTTTTAATTTCATGGCTGCAGTCACCATCTGCAGTGATTTTGGAGTCCAAAAAAATAAAGTTTGACACTGTTTCCACTGTTTCCCCATCTATTTCCCATGAAGTGATGGGACAGGATGCCATGATCTTCGTTTTCTGAATGTTGAGCTTTAAGCCAACTTTTTCGCTCTCCTCTTTCACTTTCATCAAGAGGCTTTTTAGCTCCTCTTCACTTTCTGCCATAAGGGTGGTGTCTTCTGCATATCTGAGGTTATTGATATTTCTCCCGGCAATCTTGATTCCAGCTTCTGTTTCTTCCAGTCCAGCATTTCTCATGATGTACTCTGCATATAAGTTGAATAAGCAGGGTGACAATATACAGCCTTGACGTACTCCTTTTCCTATTTGGAACCAGTCTGTTGTTCCATGTCCAGTTCTAACTGTTGCTTCCTGACCTGCATACAGATTTCTCAAGAGGCAGGTCAGGTGGTCTGGTATTCCCATCTCTTTCAGAATTTTCCAGTTTATTGTGATCCACACAGTCAAAGGCTTTGGCATAGTCAATAAAACGAAAATAGATGTTTTTCTGGAACTCTCTTGCTTTTTCCATGATCCAGCGGATGTTGGCAATTTGACCTCTGGTTCCTTTGCCTTTTCTAAAACCAGCTTGAACATCAGGGAGTTCACGATTCACATATTGCTGAAGCCTGGCTTGGAGAATTTTGAGCATTACTTTACTAGCATGTGAGATGAGTGCAATTGTGCGGTAGTTTGAGCATTCTTTGGCATTGCCTTTCTTTGGAATTGGAATGAAAACTGATCTTTTCCAGTCCTGTGGCCACTGCTGAGTTTTCCAATATGCTGGCATACTGAGTGCAGCACGTTCACAGCATCATCTTTCAGGATTTGAAACAGCTCAACTGGAATTCCATCACCTCCACTAGCTTTGTTCGTAGTGATGCTTTCTAAGGCCCACTTGACTTCACTTTCCAAGATGTCTGGCTCTAGATTAGTGATCACATCATCATGATTATCTGGGTCGTGAAGATCTTTTTTGTACGGTTCTTCTGTGTATTCTTGCCACCTCTTCTTAATATCTTCTGCTTCTGTTAGGTCCAGACCATTTCTGTCCTTTATCGAGCCCATCTTTGCATGAAATGTTCCCTTGGTATCTCTAATTTTCTTGAAGAGATCTCTAGTCTTTTCCATTCTGTTGTTTTCCTCTATTTCTTTGCATTGATCGCTTAAGAAGGCTTTCTTATCTCTTCTTGCTATTCTTTGGAACTCTGCATTCAGATGCTTATATCTTTCCTTTTCTCCTTGGCTTTTTGCCTCTCTTCTTTTCACAGCTATTTGTAAGGCCTCCCCAGACAGCCATTTTGCTTTTTTGCGTTTCTTTTCCATGGGGATGGTCTTGATCCCTGTCTCCTGTACAGTGTCATGAACCTCATTCCATAGTTCATCAGGATCTCTATCTATCAGATCTAGGCCCTTAAATCTATTTCTCACTTCCATGTATAATCGTAAGGGATTTGATTTAGGTCATACCTGAATGGTCTAGCACTTTCCCCTTCTTTCTTCAATTTAAGTCTGAATTTGGTAATGAAGACTTCATGATCTGAGCCACAGTCAGCTCCTGGTCTTGTTTTTGTTGACTGTATAGAGCTTCTCCATCTTTGGCTGCATAGACTATAATCAATCTGATTTTGGTGTTGACCATCTGGTGATGTCCATGTGTAGAGTCTTCTCCTGTGTTGTTGGAAGAAGGTGTTTGCTATGACCAGTGCATTTTCTTGACAAAACTCTTAAGTAGTTATAATCTGTTAATTCAAATGCTTTCAGGAGCAGATATGCTAGGTTTCCACATTCAGGGAGCATGATTGCAGGTACCCTCAGTTCAGTTCAGTTCAGTTGCTCAGTCATGTCCAACTCTTTGTGACCCCATGAATCACAGCACGCCAGGCCTCCCTGTCCATCTCCAACTCCTGGAGTTCACTCAGACTCAAGTCCATCGAGTCAGTGATGCCATCCAGCCATCTCATCCTCTGTCGTCCCCCTCTCCTCCTGCCCCTAAAGAATTTCTATTCAGAATTCCCTGCTGCAAGCTCTCAATTAGCAGAATTTCTGTGCTCTATGAAGTCAGTTACCAGTTTCTCTCTCTGCTTTGTATTTCCTGTGCTTGCTTAAAAACTACTTAGAAAATTCAGTGGCCCATACATTATCTTCAGGAAAAAGTTCAAACTATTCCAGTACTTTAATGGAGTCTTAATTTTTCCCCCTATTCAGTTTCACATGCCACATTATATTTCAGGTGTTCTTGTTCAGTCTCAGTTGTGTCCAACTTTTTGCTACTCCGTTGACTGCAGCATGGCAGGCTTCCCTGTCTTTCACCATCTCTTGGAGTTTTCTCAAACTCATGTCCATCGAGTCGGTGATGCCATCCAACCAGCTCATCCTGTCATCCCCTTCTCTTCCTGCCTTCAATCTTTCCCAGCATCAGGGTCTGTTCCAATGAGTCAGCTCTTCATATCGTGTGGCCAAAGTATTGGAGCTTCAGCTTCAGTATCAGTGCTTCCAATAAATATTCAGGGTTGATTCCCTTTAGAATGGATTGGATTGACCTCCTTGCAGCCCAAGGGACTCTCAAGAGTCTTCTCCAACACCACAGTTCAGAAGCATCAATTCTTTGGTTCTCAGCCTTCTTTATGGTCCAATTCTCACATCCATGCATGACTACTGGAAAAACCATAACTTTGCCTAGATGGACCTTTGTTGGCAAAATAATGTCTCTGCTTTTTAAGACATTATCTGAGTTTATCATAGGTTTTCTTCCCAGGAGCAAGCGTCTTTTAATTTCATGGCTGCAGTCACAATCTGGAGTGATTTTTGAATCCAAGAAAATAAAGTCTGTCATTGTTTCATTGTTTCATTTTTTCCCCGTCTGTTTGCCATGAAGTGATGAGACCAGATGCCATGATCTTTGTTTTTTTAATGCTGAGTTTTAAGCCAACTTTTTCACTCTCCTCTTTCACTTTCATCACGAGATTCTTCTTCTTTGCTTTCTGTCATAAGGGTGGTGTCATCTGCATATCTGAGGTTATTGCTATTTCTCCTGGCAATCTTGATTCCCACTTGTGCTTCATCCAGCATGGCATTTCGCATGATGTGCTCTGCATATATTAAATAAACAGGGTGACAATATATTTAAACGTACTTCTTTCCCAATTTGGAACCAGTCCGTTGTTCCATGTCCAGTTCTAACTGTTGCTTCCTGACCTGCATACAGGTTTCTCAAGAGGCATGTCAGGTGGTCTGGTATTCCTATCTCTTGAAGAATTTTCCAGTTTGTTGTGATCCATACAGTGAAAGGCTCTGGCATAGTCAATAAAGCAGAAGTAGGTGTTTTTCTAAAATTCTCTTGTTTTTTTGATGATCTAGCAGATGTTGGCAACTTGATGTCTGGTTCCTCTGCCTTTTCTAAAGCCAGCTGGAACATCTGGAAGTTTTCGGTTCACGTACTGCTGAAGCCTGTCTTGGAGAATTTTGAGCATCACTTCGTTAGTGTGTGAAATGAGTGCAATTGTGCAGTAGTTTGAGCATTCTTTGGTGTTGCCTCTCTTTGGATTGGAATGAAAACAGACCTTTTCCAGTTCTGTGGCCATTGCTGAATTTTCCAAATTTACTGGCATATTGAGTGCAGCACTATCACAGCATCATCTTTTACGATTTGAAATAGCTCAACTGGAATTCCATCACCTCCATTAGCTTGTTTGTAGTGATGCTAAGGCCCCCTTGACCTCTTACTACAAAATGTCTGGCTCTAGGTGAGCAATCACACCACCATGGCTATCTGCATCATTAAGATCTTTTTTGTATAGTTCTGCGTATTCTTTCCACCTCTTCTGCTTGTGTTAGGTCCATACCATTTTTATCCTTTACTGTGCCCATCTTTCCATGAAATATTCCCTTTGTATCTCTGATTTTCTTGACGAGATCTCTAGTCTTTCCCCATTCTGTTTTTTTTATTCCCCACCCCCACCCCCCGCCGCCACCGTTTCTTTGCACTGTTCACTTAGGAAGGCTTTCTTGTCTCTCCTTGCTATTCTGTGAACTCTGTATTCAGATGGGTTTATCTTTCCTTTTCTCCTTTGCTTTTCATTTCTCTTCTTTTCTCAGCTATCTGTAAGGCCTCCTCAGACTACCATTTTGCCTTTTTGCATTCCTTTTTCTTGGGGATGGTCTTGATCACCACCTCTGGTAAAATATTATGAACTTCCATCCATAGTTCTTCAGGTACTCTATCAAATCTAATCCCTGGAATCTATTTGTCATTTCCACTCTATAATCATAAGGGATTTGATTTAGGTCATATCTAAATGGTCTAGTGGTTTTCCCTACTTTCTTCAGTTTAAGTCTGAATTTGGCAATTAGGAGTTCATAATCTGAGCCACAGTCAGCTTCTGGTCTTGTTTTTGCTGACTGTATAGAGCTTCTTCCTCTCTGGCTGCAAGGAATGTAATCAATCTGATTTCAGTGTTGACCATCTGGTGATGTTCACGTGCAGAGTCATCTCTCATGTTGTTGGAAGAGGGTGTTTGCTCTGACTAGTGTGTTCTCTTGGCAAAACTCTGTTAGCCTTTTCCCTGATTCATTTTGTACTCCATGGCCAAACTAGCCTGTTACTCCAGGTATCTCTTGACTTCTTACTTTTGCATTCCAATCCCCTGTGATGAAAAATACATCTTTTTTTGCTGTTAGTTCTAGAAGGTCCTGTAGGTCTTCATAGAACTGTTCAGCTTCTTTGGCATTAGTGGTTGGGGCATAGACTTGGATTACTGTGATACTGAATGGTTTGCCTTGGAAATGAACCGAGATCATTCTGTCGTTTTTGAGACTTTGTTGACTATGAGGGCTACTCCGTTTCTTCTAAGGGATTGTTGCCCATTCCAGTCCATTTTAGTTCACTGATTTCTAAAATGATGTTCATTCTTGCCATCTCTTGTTTGACCACTTCCAATTTACCTTGATTCATGGACCTAACATTCCAGGGATCTATGCAATACTGTTCTTTACAGGATTGGACTTTACTTTTATCACCAGACACATCCACAACTGGACATTTTTTCCACTTTGACTCAGACTTTTCATTCATTCTGGAGCTATTTCTCCACTCTTCTCCAGGAACATTTTGGACAGCTTCCGACCTGGGGAGTTCATCTCTCAGTGTCACATCTTTCTGCCTTTTTATACTGTGCATGGGGTTCTTAAGGCAAGAATGTAGAAGTCGTTTGCCATTCCTTTTTCCTTCAATATTATGTTTGTGAAATACATTCATGTTGATTTGTGTTGCTGTGTTTATTTCTCTCACAGCTGTATAATGTATTATTTCTATAGTGTAATTACGCAAGAGAATGTTTATCCATTCCTCTATGAAAGGAAATTAGAGTTTCAAATTTTTTCCTTTCAGAAAAATGCTGCTACAGATATACTTTCACATATCTCTTGATTCACCTGTGCATGGGTTTCTCTAAGGTAACCACAGGTGTTGAATTGCTCAAGATATATGCATCTTCAACTTTGTCTGACAATGTAAAAATATCTTTCAAATTGCTTGTGCCAATTTATACTTCTGCTAGCAATGTATGTAAGTGTTCCCATTGTTGCACATTGCTATGGTGTGAATGTTTGTGTTTGCTCAGTATTCATATATTGAAATCTTAATGCCCAATATGATCGTAATATTGAGGCCTTCAGAGAAGGCGATGGCACCCCACTCCAGTACTCTTGCCTGGAAAATCCCATGGATGGAGGAGCCTGGTAGGCTGCAGTCCATGGGGTCGCAAAGCGTCGGACGCGACTGAGTGACTTCCCTTTCACTTTTCACTTTCATGCATTGGAGAAGGAAATGGCAACCCACTCCAGTGTTCTTGCCTAGAGAATCCCAAAGCCTGGTGGGCTGCCATCCATGGGGCCGCACAGAGTCGGACACGACTGAAGTGACTTAGCAGCAGCAGCAGCAGTGAGGCCTTAGAGAGGTAATTCATGAGGGTAGAGCTCTCATAAGTGGGATTAATGCCCTTGTAAAAGAACCCCAAGAGAGCTCCCCAGCCTGTTCTGCCACGTGAGGATACAGTGCAAATTCTGACACCCAAAAGAGGGCCTTCAATCAACCATATTGGCACCCTGATTTCAGATTTCCAGCCTCCAGAACTGTGAAAAATAAGCTTCTGTTGTTATAAAGTCACCCAGCTTGTGGCATTTTGTTACAGAAGCCTGAATAGACGGACATGTTTTCATTAATAACATTATAAAATGTTAACATATTTATCAGTCTCTGTGTGTAAAATGATCCTCTTTGGGCTATTAATATTTTTCTCTAATTATCAATAAAGTCAAACATCATTTCATGTACCTATTAATGAGTGTTTATCAAATCTTTGATTTTATAATGAGATACTTTTATTAATTATAGAAATTATTTTCTATGCTGAGGCAATAAAAGTATTATCCCACCTCTTTCTAAAAGTTCTCAGCTTAGCCTTTCATATGTATGTCTTCTGAAGTTGTTTTATTATTATTATAATTATTATTAATCTGAGATTATTTTAATGTATGATATGAGGTAAGTACTAAGCTGCCCTGATAGCTCAGTTGGAAAAGAATCCATTTGCAATGAAGAGACCCTGGTTCAAGTCCTGGGTCAGGAAGATCCGCTGGAGAAGGGATAGGCTACCCACTCCAGTGGTCTTGGGCTTCCCTTGTGGCTCAGTTGGTAAAGAATCCACCTGCAATGTGGGAGACTTGGGTTCAATCCCTGGGTTGGGAAGATCCCCTGGAGAAGGGAAAGGCTACCTACTCCAGTATTCTGGCCAGGAGAATTCCATGGACTAAGTCCATGGGGTCTCAAAGAGTCGGACACGGGTAAGTGACTTTCACTTTCACTTTCATTAGGTAAGTAATATATAATATGAGGTAAAAATAAAGCTTCATTCTGTCCCTATTGAGATTACATGCAGTTTTCTCCTTTAGTCTATTAATGTAATACATTATGTTAAAACATTTAAAATATCATAGTAAGCTTGCACTTCTGGTATAAACCAACTTGATTATATGTCATTTCTCTTTTCATATATTATTGGATTTATTTTGCTAATATTTTATTCAGAATTTTGCATCTAGGTTCATAAACGACACCAGCATAGACGTTTTCTTTCTCATATACACCTTGCCTGAATTGGTGTATGCAAACTTGATAACTTCATTTTGCAAGTTAGGATGGAAATTTTCTGTGCTAGTGTTCTCTCACCCTCCTTAAAGATTGTTAAATACTGATTAAGTTTCTTCATAGTTAAAATATTGCTCAACTCCTGTATTTCCTTTTGAGTCATGTTTGAAAAACTATTTTCTAGAATGTTTTTTCTTTAAGTTTTCAGATGTATTGGTCTATAATTGTTTATGTATCTGTTCCATCACTAATCTTTTTTCCTTTTTAAGAATGTAGATTAGTCTTTCCACATTTTTTCACATTTCTGGTTCATATAAACCCTTTTATCTCAACTCAATGCCACCTCTAAGATGGTATCTAAATATATTTCTCTCTGTATTATCATTTAGTATAGTTTTTCATAGTTCTTGATACAATATGTTATTTACATATTTACTTGTTAATTATCCATTTCCTATGTTAGAATAATTTGAATTCTTGAATTCCCAATTAAAATTTGAATATAGAAGGCAGGGACCTTGACTGTACCCCTAGTTTCTAACAGTAGCTTGATTAGTAAATGTACAACAAACATTTGCTGAATTAATTGTGAAAAACAACTGATATACATGTTGCCAAAAAACTAAGTTAAATCTATACTTGTTCTGTATTAGTTACCATAAAGTTGAATTTCTTTTTTAATTAGCTTGCCGTATAACTTATTTTATTTTATTAAAGTACAGTTGACATACAATATTATGTTCATTTCAGGTGTACAACATAGTGATTTGACAATCAAAGTAATAACACAGTGATCATCATGATAAATTTAGTTATCATTTGTTACCACACAAAATTATTACAGTATTATTGCTAGATTCCTATACTGTATATTATATCCCTGTGAATTATTATTATCCTTGTGTAATTACAGGTTCATGCCTCTTAATTCCCTTCACTTATTTCAGCCACCAGTTTGTTCTCTGTAACTACATCTGTTTCTATTTTACTCTGTTTGACTTTTAGATTTCACATACAAGTGAGGTCATACAGTATTTTTCTTGCTTTGTCTGACCTACTTCATTTACCATAATACTCTCTAGGTCCATTCATGTTGTAAATAGCAGGATTTCATTATTTTTTATGCCTGAGTAATAGTTCACTGTGTCTGTGTGTGTATCCCATCTTTATTGGTTCATCTACTGATGGATATTTAGGTTGCTTCCGTATCTTGGCTATTGTAAATAATGCTGCAGTGAACACATCTATCTTTTCAATTTAGTGTTTTTATTTTCTTAGGGCAAATATCCAGAACTGGAATTGCTAGATCATATGGTAGTTCTTTGGAGAAGGAAATGGCAACCCACTCCAGTGTTCTTGCCTGGAGAATCCCAGGGACGGGGGAGCCTGGTGGGCTGCCGTCTATGGGGTCGCACAGAGTCGGACACGACTGAAGCGCCTTAGCAGCAGCAGCAGCAGCATGGTAGTTCTATTTTTAATTTCTTGAGGAAGTTCTTCCATAGTGGCTATGCCAATTAACATTCCCACCAAGAGTGCGTGTTGTTTAGTTGCTCGGTAGTATCCGACTCTTTGTGACTCCATGGACTGCAGCACACCAGGCTTCCCTGTCTTTTACTCTTTCCCGGAGTTTGCTCAAACTCATGTCCATTAAGTCCATGATGCCGTCCAACCATTTCATCCTCTGTTGCCCTACTCTCCTCTATCATTCCCAGCATCACGGTGTTCTCCAGTGAGTCGGTTCTTCACATCAGGTGGCCAAAGTATTGGAGCTTCAACTTCAGTATCAGTCCTTCCAATGAATATTCAGTGTTGATTTCCCTTATTTTTTATTTATTTTTATTTTTTTAATTTTATTTTTTTAAATTTTAAAATCTTTAATTCTTACATGTGTTCCCAAACATGAACCCCCCTCCCACCTCCCTCCCCATAACATCTCTGTGGGTCATCCCCATGCACCAGCCCCAAGCATGCTGTATCCTGCGTCAGACATAGACTGGCGATTCAATTCTTACATGATAGTATACATGATAGAATGCCATTCTCCCAAATCATTGATTTCCCTTAGAATTGACTGGTCTGATCTCCTTCCTGTCCAAGGGACTCTCAAGAGTCTCAGTGTCTTCTCCAGCACCACAGTTCAAAAGCATCAATTCTTCTCCGCTCAACCTTCAACTCTCATACCCATAAATAACTACTGGGGTCATGTACTACATGGAGTGTACTACATATATTTATTATATGCAGTGTGTCAGGGTTCCCTTTTCTCCATATCCTTGCCAACATTTGTTATTTTGTTATCTTTTTGATCATCAAAAAGATGGTATCTCACTGTGGTTTTGATTTGTATTTCCCTGAGTATTAGTCATATTGAGCATCTTTTCATATGTCTATTGGTCATTTATATGCATTCTTTGGAGAAATGTCTTTTCACATCATCTTCCCATCTTTAAATTGGATTTTACTTGACATTGATTTGTATGACTTCTTTATACAATCTAGATATTATTGATTATTTGCTTTTCTGTGCAAAGGGTTATCCCATCTAGATATTAGCTTATTAGACATAACATTTGCTAATATCCTCTCCAATCAGGAGTTTGCCTTTCCATTTACTGATGGTGTCCTTCTCTGTGCGACAGTGTTTTAGTTTGGCAATTACCTAGTGGTCAACTGGTTAAGTGGTTAGGACTTGGTGCTTTCACTGCTATAGGCCCAGATTCAATCCCTGGTTGGGGAAACTAAGATCCTATAAATTGGGTGGCATGCCTCTTCCCTCCCTGGCCAAAAAAAAAAACCAAAAACAAGCTTTTGATGCAGTCCATTTGTTTATATTTGCTTTTGTTGTCCTTGCCTGAGACCAAACCAGAAAAACACTATCAATACCAATATCAAAGAGCACAGAGATTGTGTTTTCTTCTAGGAGTTTCATCACTCCGGAGGTTATACTTTAGTCTTTAATCCATTCTGAGTTTATTTTTATATATGGTGTAAGAAATTGGCCCAGTTTTATTCTTTTCTCCATTGTATATTCTTGTCTCCTTCACTGTAGATTAATTGACCATATAAATGTGGGTATATTCCTGGGTTCTCTATTCTGTTCCATTGACCTATGTGTCTATTTTTGCACCAGTATCATACTTTTAAATGACTATAACTATCAAATTACTGTTACTATAATGCTGTTGTATAGTTTCAATTAGATTGTGATTCCTCCAGCTATGTTCTTCTTTCTCAAGGTTGCTTTAATATTCAGGATCTTTTGTATTTTCATACATGTTGTAGGATTATTTTAGCTCTGTAAAACATGCCATTGGTATTTTGATAGGAATTGCACTGAATCTGTAGATTGATTTGGGTAGTATGGGCATATAACAATATTAGTTTTTCCAGTTTATGAGCAAGTAATATGTTTCCATTTATTTGTGTCTTCTTCAGTTTCCTTTATTAGTGTCTTATACTTTTCAGAATACAGGTTTTTAACCTCCTTGGTTAAATTTATTCCTATGTATTTTATTCTTTTTGATGCAATTATAAGTGGGATTGTTTTCTTAATTTCTGTCATAGTTTTGTTACAAGCATACAGAAATGCAACAGATTTCTATATGCTAATTTTATTTTCTGCAACTTTACTCTTTTTTTTTTTTTTTAGTTCTAATAGTATTTTGGTAGGATCAATAGGATTTTTAATATATAATACCATGTCATCTGAAAACAGTTTTACTTTTTCCTTTCCAATATGGATTCATTTATTTATTTTTTAATGTCTGATTGCTGTGGATGAAAATTTTTATACTATGTTTTCGGGGTCCAGCCCCGGTGGATCCAGGGAATTCGAAGCGTGGATGGCGTTGGCGTGAGAAAGACTTATTTATTTATTGACATAAGATTAGATTAAGAAACATCAGTGTAGTAGGAAAATTAAGTGGAAGAAGAGGGCTGAATAGCTGGATTACACGGAAGAATGAAATTCCAGATAAGGAATTTGCACCATCTACGTTGGGCCACCGGCGCTCGCCTGAATATCTAAGGGTGCCTCGCCTTAGGCTCCCTTTCGCGCGGGACTTAACAGCCAGGGCAAGTAAGTAGACTTGGCGAGCCTCCGCGCCCCAGATGGAAATTCAGCCTGAAATTAAAGAGCAGAGCAGAGGGAGGGAAAGGGACAGAAGAAGAGAGAGAGAGACACAGGGGGAGCCAGATTCCCAAGAAACCAGGCCGAGAGACTAGTCCGAGAAACTGGTCCAATCCTTTATTGTTCAGAAGGCCTTTTATACTTTTGATAAAACATGGAGATCAATGGGTAACACAAAGTTATGCAGTGTTAGCAGTCCAGACTCTTATCAAAACCAGGCTTTTCTCTCTGCATACCTAATTGTATACACAAGTCTTAGGTAATTTACATCATCTTCCAGCCAAAAGGGCCAATTAACATTTTACAGCCTTTTTTCTGATAAGGGTTTGTCAACCAGAAGACTTATTTGTGTTGATCTTCCCAAGGTCTGGTGCCACTCTCAGAAAGCACTAAATAAAGTTACATTCTTACATAGCAAGGATACAAGAGGAGTGCAGTGATATATAACAAAGAGAAAAGTAATTAACTCAAAAGTCTAGTGTCGCTAACATCAAAACTACTATATATCCTTTTCCATATCCCGTATACATTGATTAACATCCTCCCAGGTACCTAAAAGATAGAAGAATATGGAGGCCTGGCGACAATCATTGAGTCAACAGTGAAAACCAATCACCAGTATGATTTTTAACTCTTAGAAAAGGCTCTGTATCTTTAAGATGCTTCTAAGCTTTGTGCTTCCCGGCTGTAAGCAATTCACAAGCTGTAAGAGGTCTGGGGAACCTGTTAGGCAGGCTAGAGAGCTATCAGAGGGGTTTAACTGAAACATCCCTTTCAAATGCGGAAGACTAAAGCCCTGAACTGACTTTTTTTCCAGAGAATATCAGAAAAGTGGAAAAGCAGAGCACAAAAGCCTGCAGATTTTTTGTGGGGGTACATGCTTAGGAATTTCCAGAGGGGCCCCTGAAGTCTGAACACGCCTTGTGTATGTCAGCTTCCTTCCTCATGACCTTGTCACGGGCGGGATTCCTCACACTGGCTTCCGGCACTATGTTAATGAAAGTGGAGAGAGTGGACATCTTTGTCTTGTTTGTGATCATAGGCAAATGCTTTCAGCCTTTCACCATTAAGTATAATATTAGCTGTGGGTTTATCATATGTGGCCTTTTTATGTTCAGATATGTTCATTTGGGCTTCCTAGGTGGCTCAGTGGTAAAGAATCTGCCTGCCAATGCAGGAAACATACGTTTGATCCTTGGGTTAGAATATCCCCTGTAGGAGGAAATGGCAACCCACTCCAGTATTCTTGGCTGGAGAATCCCAGGGACAGAGGAGCCTGGCGGGCTACAGTCCATGGAGTCATAAAGAGTCAGAAACAACTAAGACTGAGCACACACACATTTCCTTTGTATGCACTTTGTTGAGGGCATCCATCATAAATGGATGTTGAATTTGTGAAAAGTCTTTTTGTGCATCTATTGAGATAATCCCATGATTTTTATCTTTTATTTAGTTAATGTGGTATATCACAGTGATTGATTTGTGGATATTCATTCACCCTTCTTTCCCTGGGATAAATCTCACTTGATTATGGTATATGATTTTTTTTTAATGAATTGTTGAATTTGGTTTGTTAATATTTTGTTGAGTAATTTTGCCTCTGTGTTCATTAGTGATATTGGCTTGTAATTTTCTTCTTCATAGTGTCTATGTCTGGTTTTAGTACCAAGGTGATGCCAGCCTCATAGAATGAGTTTCTGTTCAGTTTTTTGGGGGATAGTTTAAGAAGAATAATTATTAAGTCTTCATTAAATATTCAGTAGAATTCACATGTAAAGGCATCTAGTCCTGGACTTTGGTTGGTTAGAATTTTTTGATGACTGATTCAATTTACTCACTAATAATTGGTCTGTGCAGATTTTCTGTTTCTTCCGGATTCAGTCTTAGAAGATTGTATGTTTCTAGGAATCCTTCCATTTCTCTGGTTTGTCCTATTTGTTGGTGTATAATTTTTCATAAGTAATTTCTTATATTTGTATTTCTATGCTGTCCATTTTAACTTCTCTTTCACTTCTGAGTTTATTTATCTGGGCCAAATCTCTTTTTTCTTGATGTGTCTGGCTAATGTTTTATCAACTTTATCTTTTCAAAGAACAAACTCTTCATTCACCCTTCCTTCCCTCTTTACCTCTTTGTTTCATTTGTTTTCACTATGATTTCATTATTTCTTTCCTTCTACTAGCTTGGACTTTGTTTATTCTTTTTCTAGTTCCTTTAGGTATAAGTTTAGATTATTTGTAATTTTCTTCTTTCCTGATGTAATCTGTATTGCTATAAACTTCTCTCTTAGAATTGCCTTTCTTGCATCCCATAGACTTTAGAACGTTATATTTCCACTTTCATTTGTCTCAAGGTGTTAGTTTATTTTCTTTTTGATATTTACAGTGACCACCAATGGTTGTATAGATTCCATGCGCTTGGGCTTTTACCTAGTTTCATCTTGTAGCTGATTTCTAGTCTCATACCATTATGACACTGATTCCACTGTTTCCCCATCTATTTGCCATGAAGTGATGGGACCGGATGCCATGATCTTCATTTTCTGAATGCTGAGCTTTAAGCCAACTTTTTCACTCTCTTCTTTCCCCTTCATCAAGAGGCTTTTTAGTTCCTCTTCACTTTCTGCCATAAGGGTGGTGTCTTCTGCATATCTGAGGTTATTGATATTTCTCCCGGCAATCTTGATTCCAGCTTGTGGTTCTTCCAGCCCAGCATTTCTCATGATGTACTCTGCATACAAGTTAAATAAGCAGGGTGACAATATACAGCCTTGACGTACTCCTTTCCGTATTTGGAACCAGTCTGTTGTTCCATGTCCAGTTCTAACTGTTGCTTCCTGACCTGCATATAGGTTTCTCAAGAGGCAGGTCAGGTGGTCTGGTATTCCCTTCTCTTTCAGAATTTTCCAGTTTATGTGATCCACACAGTCAAAGGCTTTAGCATAGTCAATAAAGCAGAAATAGATGTTTTTCTGGAACTCTCCTGCTTTTTCCATGATCCAGCAGATGTCAGCAATTTGATCTCTGGTTCCTCTGCCTTTTCTAAAACTAGCTTGAACAACTGGAAGTTCACGGTTCATGTATTGCTGAGGAAACAGTGGAAACAGTGTCAGACTTTATTTTTTTGGGCTCCAAAGTCACTGCAGACAGTGACTGCAGCCATGAAATTAAAAGACGCTTACTCCTTGGAAGGAAAGTTATGACCAACCTAGATAGCATATTCAAAAGCAGAGACATTACTTTACTAACAAAGGCCTGTCTAGTCAAGACTGTGGTTTTTCCAGTGGTCATGTTTGGATATGAGAGTTGTACTGTGAAGAAAGCTGAGCGCCGAAGAATTGATGCTTTTGAACTGTGGTGCTGGAGAAGACTCTTGAGGGTCCCTTGGACTGCAGAGATCCAACCAGTCCATTCTGAAGGAGATCAGCCCTGGGATTTCTTTGGAAGGAATGATGCTAAAGCTGAAACTCCAGTACTTTGGCCACCTCATGCGAAAAGTTGACTCACTGGAAAAGACTCTGATGCTGGGAGGGATTGAGGGCAGGAGGAGAAGGGGACCACAGAGGATGAGATGGCTGGATGGCATCACTGACTTGATGGACATGAGTTTGAGTGAACTCTGAGAGTTGGTGATGGACAGGGAGGCCTGGCGTGCTACGATTCATGGGGTTGTAAAGAGTCAGACACGACTGAGTGACTGAACTGAACTGAACCATTATGACTGGAAAAAATGCTCAATATGATTTCAATCTTTTTAAATTTATTGAGACTCATTTGTGTTCTTACATGTAACATATCCTGGAGAATACTCCATGTGTACCTAAAAGAATGTGTATTCCGAAGTTTTGGAGTGAAATGCTCTGTATGTATCTCATAAGGTCATCTGTTTTAAATGTCATTTAATGCCAGTGTTTCCTTATTGGTTTTCTGTATAGATAATCTGCCCATTAATATAAGTGGGGTTTAAAGGACCCTGTTGTTATTGTATTACTGTAAACTTCTCCTGTTATGTCTGTTAATATTTCCTTTATGTATTTAGGTATTCCTAGGTTGGGTACTTATATATTTACAAGTGTTATATATTCTTCTTGGATTGATCTCTTTATCATTATTTATGTTCCAATTTGTCTTTCATTACAGTTCATCTTAAAGTCTATTTTGTCCAATATAAATATTGCTACCCCAGCTGTATTTTTGCTTTCATTTTCATGGAATACAGGCATTCTTTGGCGATATTATGGGTTCAGTTCCAGACCATCGCATAAAGCACATATTGAGGTAAAGCAAGTCACATGGTTATTTTTGTTTCCCAGTGCATAGAAATATTATGTGTACATGCTGTAGTCTATTGAGTGTCCAACTGTCTAAAAGAAAAACATATATACCTTTATCAAAAAGACTTTATTGGTAAAAAATACTAACCAAAATTTGAGTCTTCAGCTAATTGTGATCATTTTGCAATAGTAGTATCAAAGATCACTGATCATAGACCACCATTAATACTTGTTGTTCTTCAGTCACAAAGTCATGTCTGACTCTTTGTGACCCCATGGACTGCAGCACACCAGGCTTCCTTCCCTCTCCCTCACTATCTCCTAGAGTTTGCTCAAACTCATGCCCATTGAGTCTGTGATGCCATCCAACCATGTCATCTTCTGTTGCCCCCTTCTCCTCTTGCCCTCAATCTTTCTTAGCATCAGGCACCTTGCATCAGGTGGCCAAACTGTTGGAGCTTCAGCTTCAGCATCAGTCGTTCCAATGAATATTCAGGATTGATTTCCTTCAGGATTGATTGGTTTGATCTCCTCAATGTACAAAGGACTCCCAAGAGTCTTCTCCAGCACCACAGTTCGAAAGCATCAATTCTTTGGCACTTTGTCTTGCTTATGGTCCAACTCTCACATTCATACCTGACTACTGGAAAGACCATAGCATTGACTATATGGACCTTTGTCAGCAAAGTGATGTCTCTGCTTTTTAATATTCTGTCTGCTGTCTAGGCTTGTCATAGCTTTCCATACAAGAAGCAAGCATCTTCTAATTTCACGGCTATAGTCATTAATATTATTATTACATAAAATATAATATAATAACATAAACAATAACAAAAAGTTTGAAATATTGCAAGAATTACAAAATGTGGCATAGAGACACAAAATGAACAACTGCTGTTATAACAATGGTACTGAGAGTATTGACAGATGCAGAGCTGCCAAAAGCCTTCAATTATAAAGTAAAGCACAATAAAATAAGGTATGCCTGTATCTTTTCCCACCCTTTCACTTGCAGTCTGTGTGTATGTCTTTGGATCTGAAGTGAGTCTGTTATAGGCAGCATGTATATGGGTCTTGTTTTTCAATCCATTCATCACCCTGTATCTTTTGATGGGAGCATTTAGTTCATTTACATTTGAAGTAATTATTGATATATACGTACGTAAAAACAAACAAAATGGCATTGATATATATGCCATTTTGTTTATTGTCTTCTGGTGACTTTTGTTGCTGTTGTTGTTCTCTGTTACCTTCTTCTTCTCTTACTATCTCTGCTTCTATTTTGATGACTTTAGTGCAATACCTGCATTCCTTTCCCTTTATTTTTGGTGACTCTATCGGCTTTTGGTTTGTGGTTACCATGAGGTTCTTATATAACAATCTATGTATACAGCAGCTTATTTTAAGTGGATGCATGTTCTAAATTGTTTGAGCATGTTCTAAAATCACCCTTTACTTTAACCATAAATTGAATTTTGATCTCCTAGAATGAATCTGCTCTCTCAGGTCTCTGTTTGAAGGCCCTCCTATATGTTGCCCCACTGTTTGAAAGCCTCCTTCAGTTGGCTGACTTTTATTTTCTTTCAATAATGCAGATGTCACCTCTTTAGGAAAGTCCTCTCTGAGCCTTAGTGCACCTTCCAAGCCTCAGCTGGTACACCTTCTATATATTCCACTTCACCTTGGGTTCACTTCTATCACAGCATCTATTTGTTTACTTGTCTTGCCCACTAAACTATAAGGTTGTTGTCTGGAAATACTAAATATTTTAGTTATAAGCACCTTGCCCTTTGCCTCAGTTCAATTCAGTTCAGTAACTCAGTCGTGTCTGACTCTTTGTGACCCCATGGAATGTAGCACACCAGGCTTCCCTGTCTATCACCAACTCCTGGAGCTTGCTCAAACTCATGTCCATTGAGTCAGTGATGCATTCCAACCATCTCATCCACTGTCACCCTCTTCTCCTCCTACCTTCGATCTTTCCCAGCATCAGGGTCTTTTCCAATGAGTCAGTTCTTGGCATCAGGTGGACAAAGTATTGGAGTTTCAGCTTCAGTATCAGTCCTTCCAATGAATATTCAGGACTGATTTCCTTTAGGATGGACTGCTTGGATCTCCTTGCAGTCCAAGGGACTCTCAAGAGTCTTCTCCAACACCACAGTTCAAAAGCATCGGTTCTTTGGTGCTCACCTTTCTTTATAGTCCAACTCTCACATCCATACATGACTAATGGAAAAACCATAGCCTTGACTAGATGGACATTTGTTGGCAAAGTAATGTCTCTGCTTTTTAATATGCTGTCTAGGTTGGTCATAACTTTCTTCCAAGAAGAAATTGTCTTTTAATTTCATGGGTGCAGTCACCATCTGCAGTGATTTTGGAGCCCCCCAAAATAAAGTCTGTCACTGTTTCCACTGTTTCCCCATCTATTTGCCATGAAGTGATGGGACCAGATGCTATGATCTTAGTTTTCTGAATGTTGAGTTTTAAGCCAACTTTTCCACTCTCCTCTTTCACTTTTATCAAGAGGCTCTTTAGTTCCTCTTTGCTTTCTGCCATAATGGTGGTGTCATCTGCATATCTGAGGTTATTGCTATTTCTCCTGGCAATCTTGATTCCAGCTTGTGCTTTATCCAGTCTGGTATTTCTCATGATATACTCTGCATATAAGTTAAATAAGCAGGGTGAAAATATACAGCCTTGGGTTATCAATCAAGCCTAGGTGCTTGATTGATTACGGAAGGCTGGCTATCTGTATATAAATCAATGAAGTTAGAACAAATCCTCACAAGCTTTACAAAAATAAACTCAAAGTGGCTTAAAGACTTTAAAACATGACACCATAAAACTCTTAGATGAGAACATAGGCAAAACATTCTCTGACATAAATTGTACCAGTGTTATTTTAGGTCAGTCTTCCAAGGCAGTAGAAATAAAAGCAAAAATAAACAAATGGGACCTAACCAAACTTAAATGCTTTTGTATAGCAAAGGAAACCATAAACAAAATGAAAAGACAACTTACAGACTGGGGGAAAATATTTTCAGATTATGTGATCCACAAGGGATTAAGTTCCAAAATCTATATATAGCTCATACAATAGCAAGAAACCCTGAACAACCCAATGAAAAGATGGGCAGAAGATCTAAACAGACATTTCTCCAAAACATACAGATGGCTAATAAACACATGAAAAGATGTTCTTATTGCTAATTATTACAGAAATGCAAATCAAAACTACAATGAGGTATCACCTCAAACCAATCAGAATGGCCATCACTAAAAATGTTTATAAATAATAAATGCTGGAGAGGGTATGGAGAAAAGGGAACCCTCCTACACTGTTGGTAGGAATGTAAATTGGTGCAGCCACTATGAAAAACAGTATGGAGGTTCCTCAAGAAATGAAAAACAGAGTTACAGTATGACCCTGCAATCCCATTCCTGGGCATATATCTGGACAAAACTACAGTTTGAAAAGATACATGCATCCCAGTGTTCACTGAAGCACTATTTACAATAGCCAAGACATGGAAAGAACATAAGTGTCCATCAACAGCTGAATGGATAAAGTGGTATGGTACATATACACAATGGAATATTAAGTCATAAAAAGAATGCAATAAGGCCATCTGCAGCAACATGAATGGACCTAGAGATTATCATACTAAGTGAAGTAAGTCAGAAAGAGAAAGATAAATACCATATGCTATCACGTATATGTGCAATCTAAAATATGACACAAATGAACTTATCTACAAAATAGAAGCAGACTTACAGACATAAAGAACAGACTTGTAGTTGCCAAGGAAGGGAGGAATGAGGAGGGATAGATTGGGAGACTGAGATTAACAGATGCAAACCAGTATATATAGGATGGATAAACAACAAGGTCCTATTGCGTAGCACAGGGAATTATATTCAGTATCTTTTGACAAACCATAATGGAAAAGAACATGAAAAGAATGTATGTGTGTGTGTGTGTGTGTGTGTGTGTGTGTGTGTGTGTGTGTGTGTATCACTGAATCACTTTGCTATACAGTAGAAATTAACACAACATTGTAAACCAACTATACTTCAATAAAATAAAATTTCAAAAAAGTTTGTTTAAACCCCATGATCACCTACTAACTTTAATAATAACCAGTTTTACTTTTCAGATGTGTGTTTGTGTGTATGCCCCTGCACTGAAATAATGGTAATAACTGTGCTATCAGTCATACCACCGTGGCTTATTTTAAAGAACCAGCAGAAAACATTTTGCAGTATTGTCAAGATTTGCTACTATCCTGAATGAGACTTTTTCATTGACCTCTAGCTATTTAAACAAATTGTGAACCTAATCCAGGACCATGACTGGTATTTTCTGAGTTGGTAACCAGTTCTGATTATCACAATTTTTATGTGTTAAAAGAAGCTACTTAGAAATTACATAGAAGATACTCCATGAAATTCCACTGGGGTTTTTAAATATCTTGAAGTTCTGATAATAATTTTACTTAATTTTAAAGATAAATTTCACATCTTAAATTTAAAAATTAAATACCCATCCTCCATTGTTTCTTGTGGAAAATAAACTTTTCTCTTCAGAATTGTATATATGAAAGGCTTCTGTCCCAAAGCCGCAAACTGCTTGCTAAGTACTAAGGAATACTGCAAAAAAAAAAAAAAAAAAAAAAAAAAGGTTTCTCTCTTTACTCTTTTCATAGCCAAAGTTATCCTGAAATTACACCGTGATATATTAAATTTATTATTTTAGTTAAGACATTGCTTACATTTATAAATTTACTGCATTATCAAGATTCAGCTTTACTTTTTCCCTAGTATATGGTCTCCTCCCCAGTAGAACTTTATGAATTATAAATATCATAATATAATTTATAACATGTTGAAAATACTATGTACAGTCCTGAATAAACTGAGATTATGGAGGCTCTTAAATAAATACTCTTAGTTTTAATATCAATGAAATATGTAATGGAATTTCCAAAACTAATCTTTAGAATTATTTCTATATAAGCCTAACTTCAAAACAACACATCCTTTAGAAAGCATATTTCAAATATATCTGGAAGCGCTAAGATAAATTCTATAAAGAAGGTATGGTACATATACATAGTGGAATATTATTAAGTCATAAAAATGTAATAAGGCCATCTGCAGCAACATGAATGGACCTAGAGATTATCATACTAAGTGAAGTAAATCAGAAAGAGATTGAGTGCAGCACTTTCACAGCATCATCTTTTAGGATTTTAAATAGCTCAACTAGAATTCCATCACCTCCACTAGCTCTGTTCGTAGTGATGGCTTCCTAAGGCCCACTTGACTTCACATTCCAGGATGTCTGGCTCTAGGTGAGTGATCACACCATCATGATTATCTGGGTTGTGAAGATCTTTTTTGTATAATTCTTCTGTGTATTCTTGCCACCTCTTCTTAATATCTTCTGCTTCTGTTAGGTCCATACCATTTCTGTCCTTTATTGAGCCCATCTTTGCATGAAATGTTCCCTTGGTGTCTTTAATTTCCTTGAAGAGATCTCTAGTCTTTCCCATTCTATTGTTTTCCTCTATTTCTTTGCATTGATCACTGAGGAAGGCTTTCTTATCTCTCCTTGCTATTCTTTGGAACTCTGCATTCAGATGCTTATATCTTTCCTTTTCTCCTTTGCTTTTCACTTCTCTTCTTTTCACAATTATTTGTAAGGCCTCCTCAGACAGCCATTTTGCTTTTTTACATTTCTTTTTCTTGGGGATGGTCTTGATCCCTGTCTCCTGTACAATGTCACAAACCTCCATCAATAGTTCATCAGGCTATGAGATCTAGTCCCTTAAATCTATTTCTCACTTCCACTGTATAATCATAAGGGATTTGATTTAGGTCATACCTGAATGGTGTTGGAGAAGACTTTTGAGAGTTCCTTGGACTGAAAGGAGATCCAACCAGTCCATTCTGAAGGAGATCAACACTGGGATTTCTTTGGAAGGAATGATGCTAAAGCTGAAACTCCAGTACTTTGGCCACCTCATGAGAAGAGTTGACTCATTGGAAAAGACTCTGATGCTGGGAGGGACTGGGGGCAGGAGGAGAAGGGGATGACAGAGGATGAGATGGCTGGATGGCATCACGGACTCAATGGACGTGAGTCTGAGTGAACTCCGGGAGATGGTGATGAACAGGGAGGCCTGGCGTGCTGTGATTCATGGGGTCGCAAAGAGTCGGACATGACTGAGCAACTGAACTGAACTGAACTGAACTGAACTGAATGGTCTAGTGGTTTTCCCTACTTTCTTCAATTTCAGTCTGAATTTGGCAACAAGGAGTTCATGATCTGGGCCACAGGCAGCTCCTGGTCTTGTTTTTGCTGACTGTATAGAGCTTCTCCATCTTTGGCTGCAAAAAATATAATCAATCTGATTTCGGTGTTGACCATCTGGTGATGTCCATGTGTAGAGTCTTCTCTTGCGTTGTCAGAAGAGGGTGTTTGCTATGACCAGTGCGTTCTCTTGGCAAAACTTTATTAGCCTTTGCCCTGCTTCATTCCATACTCCAAGCCAAATCTGCCTGTTACTCCAGGTGTTTAATTACCATTAATTTATTTTATTCCCTCTGAAGTCATTGTCAAATAAAACAACTGACTGGTTGTCATTCTGATTTATCAGTCTATCTCTTATGAATTTAATTACCATGCGTCATAACAACATGCTATGAAAAACTCAGATCTAGACTAATTAAGACATAGAGAATCCTCTATGAAAACTTTTCATTTTATGTTTCTCTTCTGTACATTTTAATTGTAACAGAAGAAAAAACTTGAATCTTGAAAGAGGTAAATTTGTAACAGATAAAAGGAAGGACTTATTTATGCATTGTTTTGTACTTTATTAATCTCCAGTGGTAAAGCATTCAGTAAAGAACTAGACAGATTTCTGAAGGATGACTTCAAAGTAGATGCTCAAGAAACACCTTTAAAGCATTTTAATGGTCAGCCCCTTTGTATATAATGAGGTTCACAGAAAATATGGAGAATGCTCAATAAGAATTCTAAAGAAAGATTTATAATTGTAGTGATTGAGCACAAGTTCAAAATCACTATAATGAGTAAACTAAATTTAGTGGATAATTAAAATGTATTTAGTTTTAGGCTACTTAAAATAAATTATTCACAGCTCTTAAAAAAGAAATGTAGCATATTATTTTATCTATGAAAATAATAATGTTTTCACCTACTAGGGAAGGTTCACTGGCATTCCATAGCAACTCACTGGGGTCCGCGTTTTCCGGATCATATATCCATAAAATGACAATCTACAAAATAAAATGTGTTTGCATTTCTTTACATTTTGGACAAATTTCATTTTTAGCTGTGGCAAAATATAACTATAAAAATGTTTTAATTTGTTTTTAAATTTTCAAATACCTCAATTTAAAAAATCAAAATTAGTGTGTGTTGTTTTTAACAAGAGAAACAATCCAAAGAATTAATAACATCCTCTACACTCCTGAGGTAAGTAATATTAAAGCTTTATATGAATGCCTATATGCCATTTTCTGCACCCACAAATAGACACAGCAGCCTCCCCACACACTCATACACTTTTTACAAAAATGAAATTACACTGGTCATGGTGGAGGGCATGGCAACCCACTCCAGTATTCTTGCCTGGAGAATCCCCATGGACAGAGGAGCCTGGTGGGCTACAGTCCATGGGGTCACAAAGAGTCAGACATGACTGAGCAACTAAGCACACACACATTCATAGTTTGCTTTTGTCACTTGATACACCAGAGTCATTTCAACAGATGTAGATCTAATTATTTTATTATTTTCTTCTTGAATAGACATTTTATTCTATTATAAAAGTAAATTATATTACAAACACGGCAAAAATTTTCTCTCCCACCTTATGCTTTGTCACTTACTTCCCACACCCTGCAAGTGACTACTATTGATAAGGTTTCTTCTATATTTCCATAAAATTTTTGTCCATATCCAATGTTACTTTTCTCCATTTTATGTAAATACTAGTATATTAAATGCATTTTTGAACATTATATTCACTTAAAGTTATATCTTCGATCTTTAAATGCTCTCATGAATATTTCATACTATTTTACATATTATTACAAATTATGGAGGAACCATAATTTAACAAGTAACCTACTAATATATATTTGTTTACCTCATTTTCCATTACAATCAAAGTTGGAATGAGCAGCTCTGAACATATATTACTTTGTACCTTGGAGTATTCCTAAAAGGAGAATTGATGAGTCACAGAGAATATGCATTTGTAGTTTTTAAGGATTCTGCTAAATTATTCTCCATTGAAGTTTTAACAATATACCTTCTCACCAGCAATGTATGAGATTTCTTCTTTTCTTCACAGCTTTCCCAATGTGATGTATTGTCATACATTTGAATATTGTCAGCCTGATGGATGAAAAATGGTTTTTGATGCAGTTTTAATCTGCATCTTTCCATATATTTGTATTATATTTCTGTTTCCTGTCTGGTGAACTATCTATTCATTTCCTTTGCTCAATTTCTATTGGGTTGTTGTGGTGGTGGTCGTTTAGACACTAAGTCATGTCTGACTCTTTGTGACCGCATGACTGTATCCTGCCAGGCTTCTCTGTCCACGGGATTTCCAAGGCAAGAATACTGGAGTGGGTTGCCATTTCCTTTTCCAGGGGATCTTATAACCCAGGGACTGAACCCGAATCTCCTGCATTGGCAGGTGGATTCCTAAACTGCTGAGCCACCAGGAAAGCCCCATTGGGTTATTAGTCTTTTATTTACTAATTTGTAGAAGTTTTTAACCTAAGGAACATTCTATATCTTCTACATCTTGATCTGTGTGGTAGCTGCATAGACATATGTGTGTACACATGAAAACATTTGTTTGCCTTAGATTCTTTATTATCCCCATATATTGCTGCCCTTCTTTTCTCTCTTTCTCCTTCCCCTTTTCCTTCCCTCCCTCCCCACCTCCCTTTTATCTTCCCTTTACCTTCTCTCAACCTACATAATTTAACAACTAGTTTTTATTTTTCCCTATTTTTCTCCATGCTATGAATTTGCAGAGATATATATATATACACATGTGTACATGTATTTTAAAAAAGAAGCATCTTAACATGTTCTTTAAAAAAAATTGGATCACATTGCATACTTTCCACATTCTTTTTTTTCACTCAAATATACATCATTGAATTTCTCCAGTGTCAACTCATAGTGACTGGACAATATTTTATGATATAGTTATACTGTAATTTACAGATCAATTTCTATAATAATGAAGATTTACTGTGGCTCCAGGTTTGGTTTGCTTTACCACATTACAATGCTACAAAATATGGATCATTTTCCATATAGCAGTATATACTAGAGGTTTTATTAATATTTCTGTTCAGTAGATTCCCAGGAGTGGGATTATTGACCCAAAGGGTATATATACATATATATATATATATCCGTTCAGTTCAGTCACTCAGTCATGTCCGACTCTTTGCGAACCCATGAATCGCAGCACGCCAGGCCTCCCTGTCCATCATCAACTCCCGGAGTTCACTCAGACTCACGTCCATCGAATCCGTGATGCCATCCAGCCATCTCATCCTCTGTCGTCCCCTTCTCCTCCTGCCCCCAATCCCTCCCAGCATCAGAGTCTTTTCCAATGAGTCAACTCTTCGCATGAGGTGGCCAAAGTACTGGAATTTCAGCTTTAGCATCATTCCTTCCAAAGAAATCCCAGGGCTGATCTCCTTCAGAATGGACTGGTTGGATCTCCTTGCAGTCCAAGCGACTCTCAAGAGTCTTCTCCAACACCACAGTTCAGAAGCATCAATTCTTCGGCACTCAGCCTTCTTCACAGTCCAACTCTCACATCCGTACATGACCACAGGAAAAACCATAGCCTTGACTAGACGGACCTTAGTCGGCAAAGTAATGTCTCTGCTTTTGAATATACTATCTAGGTTGGTTATACCTTTTCTTCCGAGGAGTAAGCATCTTTTAATTTCATGGCTGCAGTCACCATCTGCAGTGATTTTGGAGTCCAAAAAAATAAAGTCTGACACTGTTTCCACTGTTTCCCCATCTATTTCCCATGAAGTGATGGGACCAGATGCCATGATCTTCGTTTTCTGAATGTTGAGCTTTAAGCCAACTTTTTCACTCTCCTCTTTCACTTTCATCAAGAAGCTTTTTAGTTCCTCTTCACTTTCTGCCATAAGGGTGGTGTCATCTGCATATCTGAGGTTATTGATATTTCTCCCGGCAATCTTGATTCCAGCTTGTGTTTCTCCCAGTCCAGCATTTCTCATGATGTACTCTGCATAGAAGTTAAATAAGCAGGGTGACAATATACAGCCTTGACATACTCTTTTTCCTATTTGGAACCAGTCTGTTGTTCCATGTCCACTTCTAACTGTTGCTTCCTGACCTGCATACAGATTTCTCAAGAGGCATGTCAGGTGGTCTGGTATCCCCATCTCTTTCAGAATTTTCCCCAGTTGATTGTGATCCACACAGTCAAAGGCTTTGGCATAGTCAATAAAGCAGAAATAGATGTTTTTCTGGAACTCTCCTGCTTTTTCCATGATCCAGCGGATGTTGGCAATTTGATCTCTGGTTCCTCTGCCTTTTCTAAAACCAGCTTGAACATCTGGAAGGATATGATGCTGCAAATCTAAATTCTCCTTCATTTTCTATTTTTGTTAGCTATTATTTTAATTTCATTTTGTTAAAAAAATTAGTCATTATTTAAATATTTGACTGTCAATACTTATTTAGATGTATCAGCATATTAAATAGTTCACTTGCTCATTATTTACTGCATCTGGTACTTCAGTTTTTCAGTCTGAGAACTCATGTCTTGAACTGTGGAGAAAACACTGTAAGTGAAAATGAAAGTCGTTCAGTCATGTCCCACTCTTTGCGACCCATGGACTATACAGTCCATGGAATTTTCCAGGCCAGAATACTGGAATGGGTAGCCTTTCCCTTCTCCAGAGGATACTCCCAACCCTGGGATCAAACCCAGGTCTCTCATATTGCAGGCAGATTCTTTACCAGCTGAGCCACAAGGGAAGCCCAAGAATACTGGAGTGGGTAGCCTATCCCTTCCCCAGCAGATCTTCTTGACCCAGGAATCGAACTGGGGTCCCCTGCATTGCAGACAGATTCTTTACCAACTGAGCTATCAAGGAAGCCCTGGAGAATTCTCCATAATTATTGGAGAAAAAGAATTCTCCAATTCTTTTTCTTCCCTTTTGGAACACCTATCATATTTATGACAAATTGTCTTGGTCTATCCTCCATGTCTATTAACTCTTTTCCATCTTTTAATTTTTATGTTCTACATTCTGCCTGATTCCCATTCTGCATCACTAATTCTGCAGTTTTTTCAGCTGTATCTAGTCTTCTATTTAATCTGAATTTTTATTTTTAGATGCCTATTTCTTCATCATAAGACATTTATATAGGATGCTCTTCAATGTTGTATAATTATGAATAACCCTTGTTCTTGTTTCTTTCCCTTCATCTTTTGAGCAAACAAAATATGGATTTAATAACCTTTCAAATGGTCCTCATCTTTTGTTTTGAAAAGTATAAACTTTCTGCAGTTTATATGTATATATTCCAGGCAGTATGTCTTTTCCTGTGGTTTATGCCTTTTATTTTGAGATTATTTTCAGAGCATTTGTTTGCTAAGAGAGTCTTATACACTCTTGGTTATTAAATGAGTTTTATAATCACCTCTGCCTAGGCCCTATGTGTTTCACTACTTGCATTTTTGAGTTTACTAGTTGGCTCTAGGTTCTCCAACCTCTTGAGAGCAGTTAACTTGGACATTCATCTGAAACTCTGTGACGGTAACTCCTTGTCCGTTTACAGTCCCCAAAATGGTGTATCATCATTTATTTGCAATTAGCCAGAGAGTGGAGCTTTACTAGTTTTCATTTCACAAATCTTTAATAAATCCTAGCTTCATATAGGGAGGTTAATTTCAGCATCTCTTTCTCCCATATGTCGGAAACTTCATTTTCTATTCTCATACACAAGTTAAAACATCACCCTTTGTCTACCAGGGCTTATATTTTGTATAATAAACTTACTTCAGAATTCAACCTTATCTAACTCTGGATTTTAGTTCTTTAGTGACTTGTGACAACTAGGAAATTCCTTTAATTGCTTTTACATTCTATACATGCACATATACCAATATTAATGTAAAAGTCTGCACTGATATTATACACACACATATTTTGTAATGGCATTTCTATATGTTTTGAATAAGATGGAGGCTATTCTGCATTATTTTGGTCTATAATAAAAATTTTACTTTTAGAAGTTTCTATTTTCTAGCTTAAAATTCGTTATCTACTGATAATACTTTTTCTTTTTGCATTGTTATAGCTTTAGTAAATAATCCTATAATGTCAGTTGGGTTTGGATAGGGATACATACGGACACATGAGCTCATTCAACTATCTTGATCGAATACAGGAAGTTTTATTTATTATTATTTTCTTTCTGCCTCTTCTTTCCATTATATCATTGCTTTGAAAATATGAAAATATTTATGGAGATTTAATGTCCAAATATTACCACCTTATTTCAGTTTTCAAATTTTGGAATACATCTCTCTGTCATACTTAAAATCAGCCTTAACCCACATGTCAAAATTTTTAGATCTCAAAGACTCTTTCATAGGCTTGAAAATTACTGAGACTTCCACAGAGCTTTTGTTTTATGTCAGTTAGCCCTATCAATATTTATTACCATATAACAAATAAAAATTGAGACTATTTAAAGATATTTATTAATTTAACATCTACAATAAACCCATTATATATTAACTAACATGTTTATGGGGACTTCCTCTGTGGCTTAGTGGTAAAGAACCCACCTGCCAGTGCAGAAGACACAGCAGATATGGGTTTGATCCCTGAATCAGGAAGATCCCCTGGAGTAGGAAATGGCAACATGTTTATGAAAAAAATAATTATTTTCCAAGATAAAGAATAGTAAGAAGAATGGTTGTTTTACATTGTGAAATCTCTTTAATATTTGGCTTAATAAGAGACAGCTGGATTATCATCAGTTCTTCTACATTCAAGCTGTTGGTATATGGTATTCTGGTGGAAGTATATGGGGGGAAATCTATTCAGACAGATATATAGTTGGAAAAGTGCAGACCTCGCAGACCTCCTCAAAAGGCTTGTGAAGACCTAGGGGATCGTAGTCCATACCTTGAGTAACCTCTGCTCTAAGTAAATTATGCTGAGAATTAGTTTTGAAAATTCCTTGTCTGGTAAATATGGAAGAGAGAAATAATACAGTGGTAATATGTGAAGAAGTATATAAAAACTTTAAAAAAAGTTTTACCTGGGTTAAATTGTGAACAAAATTTCTGTTGGGAAAAAGAAAAATCATATTTTAGTAAACAGAATCCTAAATATTCAGTTAAATAATCTACTCTCAACATCAGTTCAGTTCAGTTGCTCAGTCATGTCTGACTCTTTGTGACCCTATGGACTGTGGCATGCCAGGCCTCCCTGTCCATCACCAACTCCTGGAGTTTACTCACACTCATGTCCATTGTGTTGGTGATGCCATCTCCAGCCATCTCATCCTCTGTCATCCCCTTCTCCTCCCTCCTTCAATCTTTCCCAGCATCAGGGGCTTTTCAAATGAGTCAGCTTTTCGCAACAGGTGGCCAAAGTATTGGAGTTTCAGCTTCAACATCAGTCCTTCCAATGAATATTCAGGACTGATTTCCTTTAGGATGGACTGGTTGGATCTCCTTGCAGTCCAAGACTCTCAAGAGTCTTCTCCAGCACCACAGTTTAAAAGCATCAATTTTTAGGTGCTCAGCTTTCTTTATAGTCCAACTCTCACATCCATATATGATTACTGGAAAAACCATAGCCTTGACTAGATGGACATCTGTTGGCAAAGTAACGTCTCTACTTTTTAATATGCTGTCTAGGTTGGTCATAACTTTTCTCCCAAAGAGTAAGAATATTCTGTTTATAGTCCACTGTGTGTAAGTCACTTCAGTTGTTTGCAACTCTTTCTGACCCTGTGGACTGTAGCCTGCCAGGCTCCTCTCTCTGTGGGGATTCTCCAGGTAAGAATACTGGAATGGGTTGCCATGCCCTCCTCCAGGGGCTCTTCCCAACCCAGGGATCTAACCTGTGTCTCTTACATCTCCTGCAATGACAGGTGGGTTCTTTACCCATTAAGCCACCTGGGAAGCCCTTATATTCCATTATGGACATATAAATGATTAAATACTAAATGTTAAAAAAAAAAGCTCATGTCCATAATTAAATATAATTTTTGCTGAGGGGCATGAATCTATATACTTCTTCCTGAATAATACTGTAAGCTAATTTGACATGATCAATGCACATTAAAAAGTCCATAGTTTAGGGACTTCCCTGATGGCCCAATGGTTAAGACTCCCTGTTTCCACTACAGGGGGCACAGGTTCAATCCGTGCTCCAGGAACTAAGATTCTGCATGCCACATGGCAAGGTCAAAAAAAAAAAAAAGAAAAAAACCTATAGAGTTTACATGTTTTAATTTATGTCAAGATAAAATTTATCAGTTAGCACTGCAAATGTTTCATTTATAGCCTTTCAGTGTAAATTTTCTGAAAGAAGAAAATTTACTTGTATATTTATTTATATGTTGTTTAGAAAGTAATTTTTCACTGTAAAGATAGCTGTTATTTTTAAAATCACATAACCTCTATAAATCAATGACTCAGGATTGTGATTTCTTTTGTGCGTAGTACTTCAGTTCAGTTCAGTCGCTCAGTAGCTCCGATTTTTTGCGACCCCATGAATCACAGCACGCCAGGCCTCCCTGTCCATCACCAACTCCCGGAGTTCACTCGAACTCACGTAGCCATCTCATCCTCTGTCATCCCCTTCTTCTCCTGCCCCCAATCCCTCCCAGCATCAGAGTCTTTTCCAATGAGTCAACTCTTCGCATGAGGTGGCCAAAGTATTGGAGTTTCAGCTTTAGCATCAGTCCTTCCAAAGAATACCCAGGACTGATCTCCTTTAGAATGGACTGGATGGATCTCCTTGCAGTCAAAGGGACTCTCAAGAGTCTTCTCCAACACCACAGTTCAAAAGCATCAATTTTTCATAGTGCTTAGTACATCATTAAGTACAAAATAAAATGAAGATGTCTTGGGAATCAGTAAATGTACATGCAGTAAGTTCCTAAGACCATATGATGAAAATAATATTTCATATGTCCAATCTGATATATGAGAAAGCTACTGAAACTAAGTACTAAAAATCTTGATAGGCGATATGTCCAAAGTTCAAAAAGTATGAAGTTTTTCAAAAACATCCCCTGTCAGCACACAGGCACCTAAAACTAACCCTTGAAGCTGAGGATGCAGAGAGTCCTGGCTTGGGCCACCACTACTGCCTGCCCTGGTCCCTATCTACTGTACCTGGAGGCACTGCTGAGGACTACGATAGCCCTTGCAGTCACTGTGGACACCCTGCAGCATTTGGTAAACACCATGCAACTGTCAATGTTCTGGACCTTAGTGGGCTAAACTGAGGAGACATTGGACCACACCGGATCCAGAGCCAGCACATGCCCCTGCACATGACACCCCATACCACTAGACTGGTGGTCACAGCACGCTCCAGCATGCACAACCACAGGTGGAGGTCTTCTCTTAGTGAGGTCAGTCTATGATGTCTGGAAGTGGTGACTGCTTCTTCAAATGTGCAGACACCTACACAGGCTACAAGGACAGTGAAGAATCAGGGAAACATGACACCACTTAGGGAACACAGGAAACTCAAGCAACGAATCCTAAGGAAATGGATTACATGAATAGCCTGACAAAGAATTCAAAATATGGTTCTAAAGATGCTCAGAGAGCTATGAGAGAACAACAACAACAACAACAACAAAACAATTTAAAGAAATTAGAAACACAGTATAAGAACAAAATGAGAAATTCAAAAAAGAGACTGAAAACATAAGATTTTGGAAAGGAAGAATTTATAAGAGAGCTTCACAGCAATTAGACAAGAGAAATAAATAAGAGTTATTCAAATTGGAAGGGAAGAGGTAAAACTATTTGCAGATGACACGATACTCTGTGTAAAGAACCCTGAAGTCTCCACACAAAAACTACTAGAACTAATAAAGGAACTCAATAAGCTAGCAGAATAAAAAGATTAATACACAGAAATCCATTGAATTTTTAGACTAACAATGAAATATCAGAAAGAGAAAATTTTAAAAATCCTGTTGAAAATCTCATCCAGAAAAAAAAGGAATTAAACTTAACCAAGGAGGTGAAAGATCTGTACACTGGAAAACTGTAAAACCTTGATAAAGTAAATTGAAGATAATTTAAAGGAATGGAAAGATCTCATCTTCTTGCAGGGGAAGAGTTCATTGTTAACTTAGTTTTTAATTTTTAACTTAATTGTTAATTCTTAAATTGTTAAAATGGCTATACTACTCAAAGCAATCTACAGATTTAGTGCAATCCCTATCAAAATACACATGATTTTTTTTCACAGAACTAGAACAAATAATCCTAGAACTTACATGGCACGACAAGAGATTGTGTATTAATATAACACAAAACCGAACAAAAGGAGAAAAGCATTACAAGTGATAAACGTGGTCACTACAAAGTTTCAATTCTTCAAAAAAAATCTTAATAATTCAAAGTTATGTGCACCTAAGAGATACCCTCAAAGCATAAAGCAAAAAATTAGGCACCTACATGCAAAACTGACATGTCTACCACCATAGTGGGAAATTTTAGCCAATTATCAACTCATGAGTCAAATAAGTACAAAAGATTTGAACAGTACACTTAACACAACTGACCTACTGGACATAAATAGCATATGCTATCCAACAATAGGAAAACATATTTTCTTTAGGTACTCATGAGACATTTATAAACTCTGACTACATGCTAGGCCAAAGATTTGATTCTAATACTTCTGTGATAATAATAAAATTAGGTTAGAACTCAGTAACAAAATAATAATTGAAAAGACTCACATCTGTAAATTAAAAATGCATTCCTATACAGCACATTTGCCAACCAAATTATAGTGGCTCTTAGACTATTATTTCCGAGCAGTAACGAAATATCACGACTATGATATACTCCAATATAGAGGTATTTAGAAAAAATTTTACTTCCTTAAACATACACTTGAAAAAAAGGAAGTCTTAGATCTATGTAATAGACTAAATAACTAGTTTAGTAAGTTTCAGAAAAACAAACTCAAAAAAAGAAATATAAAAAACAAATTGAGATAAAGTAGACAACAGCAGAAAAACTCAATAAAGCCGAAATATAGTTCTTTGAAAAGACTAATAAAATAAAAATATCTCTAGGGAAAAAAAATAAGAAAACAAAAGGAAGGCACAAATAAAAATATTAGAAATGATAAAAGAGTGGCATACCTACAACTACTGCAGAGATTAATCAAAAATATAAGAGGATATTATGGGAAATATTATGACATAAAAATTGATACTAACATTGCTAAATGAAGACACAGAAGAATTTCTGGAAAAACACTACAGAAATGAATTTTACAAGAATTAGAACTCCAAAGTAGCATTCTAACCATTAAATAAATTGAATTAATAGTTATAAAATCTTCCCCCACACACTCAAAAAGTACAGATCCAGGTAGATTTCTATGCAAGTTACCATCAAATACTCAAGGAACATATATTTCCAATCTTAAATAAAATCTCTCAGAGAATAGAAGTAAAGTGAAAGTTGTTCAGTCGTGTCCAACTCTTTGTGGCCCCACGGACTATACAGTCTGTGGAATTCTCCAGGCCAGAATACTGGAGTGAGTAGCCTTTCCCTTCTCCAGGGATCAAACCCAGGTCTCTGCATTGCAGGCAGATTCTTTACCAGTTGAGCCACAAGCGAAGAGAATAGAAAAGAAAGACTAATCCTAACTTACATGATGAGTCTAGCATAGTCTTGGTATCAAATGTATTAAAGGATATACAAGGGGAGTAAAACCACAGGCCGCTCCCACTCATGTATATTCACACACATAAAAACCTAAACAACATTAGCAAATGTAATCTATAAATGTATATGAAAGATAATTCATCAAGACCAAGTTAGCTTATTCTAGAAATACAAGTTTATTAATATGGAAATATTAATAACTATTATCTATCAGATTTACATAGTAGAAAGAGAAAAACTATACAAATATTTATGTGGAAGCAGAAAAACATTTTGAATATTTAACAAGTCATAAAAAGAATTCACAGCCAGCTTGGAATAAAAAGGACCTTCCTTAATCAGGTAAAGTTTAACTCATAACCTGTAATAAATATTATGCAAAATAGTGAAATGATGAGAGTCTTCCTTTTGAGATGATGAATAAAATAAGAAGCCCTGCTATCACCCTTCTAAAAAGGATTGTATTTGATATTCTAGACATGTAAGAATAAAAGGAATAGAAGGCATACTTATAAGAAAAACAAAATCATCATTATTTGTGGGTAATCTGATTTTATTAAATTCCATCCAACAGAATACATAAATAATCATAATTTAGCAATATTGCTGAATGCAAAAATCAACAGTCAAAAGTAAAGTGTATTCTATACAACAGGAAGAGCTGGTTATAAATTATAATTTTAAAAGTTTGATTATTTATAAGAGAAACAAAAATATAAACTACCTAAGAATTCAGTTCAGTTCAGTTCAGTTGCTTAGTCATGTCCGACTCTTTGTGACCCCATGAGCTGCAGCACACCAGGCCACTTGTCCATCACCAACTCCCAGAGTTTACTCAAACTCATGTCCATTGTGTCGGTCATGCCATCCAGCCATCTCATACTCTGTTGTCCCCTTCTCCTGCCTTCAATCTTTCTCAGCACCAGGGGCTTTGCAAATGAATCAGTTCTTCGCATCAGGTGGCCAAAGTATCGGAGTTTCAGCTTCAGCATCAGTCCTTCCAATGAATATTCAGGACTGATTTCCTTTAGGATGGACTGCTTGGATCTCCTTGCTGTCCAAGAGACTCTCAAGAGTTCTCCAACACCACAGTTCAAAAGCATCAGTTCTTTGGTGCTCAGCTTTCTTTATAGTCCAACTCTCACATCCATACATGATTACTGGAAAAACCATAGCTTTAACTAGACAGACCTTTGTTGGCAACGTAATGTCTCTACTTTTCAATATTCTGTCTAGGTTGGTCATAACTTTTCTTTCAAGGAGCAAGCGTCTTTTAATTTCATGGCTGTAGTCACCATCTGCAGTGATTTTGGAGCCCCCCAAAGTGAAATCTCTCGCTCTTTTTGCTGTTTCCCCATCTATTTACCATAAAGTGATGGGACCAGATACCATGATCTTAATTTTCTGAATGTTGAGTTTTAAGCCAATTTTTTCACTCTCCTCTTTCACTTTCATCAAGAGGCTCTTTAGTTCTTCTTCGTTTTCTGCCATAAGGGTGGTATCATCTGCATATCTGAGGTTATTGATATTTCTCCCAGCAAACTTGATTCCAGCTTGTGCTTCGTCCAGCCCAGCATTTCTCATGATGTGTTCTGCATATAAGTTAAACAAGCAGGGTGACAATATATAGCCTTGACGTACTCTTTTTCCTATTTGGAACCAGTCTGTTATTCCATGTCCAGTTCTAACTGTTCCTTCTTGACCTGCATACAGATTTCTCAAGAGCCAGGTCAGGTGGTTTGGTATGTCCAACTCTTACAGATCACAGTTTGCTGTGATCCACACAGTCAAAGGCTTTGGCATAGTCAATAAAGCAGAAATAGATGTTTTTCTGGAACTTTTGCTTTTTCAGTGATCCAGTGGATGTTGGCAATTTGATCTCTGGTTCCTCTGCCTTTTCTAAAACCAGTTTGAACATCTGGAAGTTCATGGTTCCTGTACTGCTGAAGCCTGGCTTGAGAATTTTGAGCATTACTTTGCTAGCATGTGAGATGAGTGCAATTGTGCAGTAGTTTGAGCACTCTTTGGCATTGCCTTTCTTAGGGATTGGAATGAAAACTGACCCTTTCCAGTCCTGTGGCCACTGCTGAGTTTTCCAAATTTGCTGACATAATGAGTGCAGCACTTTCAGAGCATCATCTTTTAGGATTTGAAGTAGTTCAACTGGAATTCCATCACCTCCACTAGCTTTGTTCACAGTGATGCTTCCTAAGGCCCTCTTGACTTTGCATTCCAGGATGTCTGGCTCTAGGTGAGTGATGATGCCATCGTGATTGTCTGGGTCCTGAAGATCTTTTTTGTATAGTTCTTCTGTGCATTCTTCACACCTCTTCTTAATATCTTCTGCTTCTGTTAGGTCCATACCATTTCTGTCCTTTATTATGCCCATCTTTGCATGAAATGTTCCCTTGGTATCTCTCATTTTCTTGAAGAGATCTCCAGTCTTTCCCACTCTATTGTTTTCATCTTTCTTTGTATTGATCACTGAGGAAGGCTTTCTTATCTCTCCTTGCTATTCTTTGGAGCTCTGCATTCAAATAGGCATATTTTTCCTTTTCTCCTTTGTCTTTCACTTCTCTTCTTTTCTCAGCTATTGGTAAGGCCTCCTCAGAGAACCATTTTGCCTTTTTGCATTTCTTTTTCTTGGGGGTGGTTTTGATCCTAATGAAAATGTCCTGATACTTTTATTATTAAAAATTATAAAACCTTATTGGCAGACATGTAAAAAAAAACTTTAGCAAATGGAGGGTTATATATTAGTCCGGAGTAGAAAGGCTTCTCAAATTGATTAAAATATATAGACATACTATGAAAAACTCAACTAAGATTTTTTGTAGAATTGACAAACCAATTCCAAAAATTTATAGGAAAGAGAAACAGGCCCAAGATAAAGCTAAGAAGTTCCTAGAGAGGACAAGAATTGGGGTCAGTGTGAGGCAGGTATTTGTGCTATCACTTCTCAAGATTTAAAAAATAAACTTATAATAATACAGATAATATAATTTGTTCAAGTATATACAAATAAATCAGCTAAACAGAATAGCTAATCCAGGATGAAACCCATGCATACACGGACACTTGATCTATGGCAGAACTGGTTTTGTGGAAATATCATGCAATGAAGTGAAGTGAAATGAAAGTCCGACTCTTTGGGACCCCATGGACTATACAGTCCATGGAATTCTCCAGGCAGAATACTGGAGTGGGTAGTCTTTCCTTTCTCCAGGGAATCTTCCTAACCCAGGGATCGAGCCCAGGTCTCCTGCATTGTAGGCGGATTCTTTACCAGCTGAGTCAGAAGGGAAGCCCCAGATCATTCAATAAATGAATCTAAAAAATTAATTATTCATACCCAAAAAATAAAGTTGTAGTTCTATCTTGAAGCATATACAAAACCTAATTCCAAGTGGATTAAAGATTTAATTGTAGAAAGCAAAACTATACAGAATTTAGTGAAACCTTACAGATTATTATGAAACCAAGAAATAAAATGGGTTAAAATGCTAATTTAATACAGAAGAAAAATTCCTCCTGAATAAATGAAAACCTGCTCCATAGTAATCAAGGAAATGCAGATAAAAGAACAATGATGTGATTTCACACCTACTAGATTGAAAATAATTTAAAAGTCAGATATTAAGTGTTGTAAGATATAACACAGTGGGAACTTCATCCACTGCCAGTACAGATGTAAATTTGGACAATCTTTTAAAAATCATTTAGAGGCTTCCCAGGTGGCACAGTGGTAAAGTATCTGCCTGCTAATGCAGGAGACACAAGAGATGTGGGTTCGATCCCTGAATCAGGAAGATTCCCTAGAGTGGGAAATAGCAACTCACTCCGGTATTCTTGCCTGAAAAATCCCATGGACAGAGGAGCCTAGCGGGCTACAGTCTATGGAGTCACAAAGATTCAGACACGACTGAGCAACTGAACACACACACACAGGCATGACCTAGTAAAGTGGAACAAATGTATATCCTACATTTAGCTAATTTTACTTTTAGGTCTATTCCCTAGAAAAACGTTATTTATGTACATTAGATTGGTACTTTCCAAATTATTATTTCCAAATAATGCACATACAAATGACTGCAGGATCTTGTCAAAATGCAGATTATGATCCATAAGGTTTGAAACGAAGCTGAGGTTCTTTATTTCTAACAAGTTCCCAGATGACACTAGTGCTGCTAGTCCTTGGACCACCTTTTGAGGAACAAGGCACTATCTTGCAAATAAATGCATCAGCAGGAGAATAAGCAAAAATAGTTATATAATGAAGTACCATCAGGCAGGAACAATGTAAGAATTAAAGATTCTTGTTTAAAGATGGATGAGTGTCAAAATCTGTGATGTTTAGAGAAAGAAGCAAGTCACAGATGAATGCTTATAATATGATCAATTTAAATAACATTCAAAAACAAAACTAAACAATTTATTACCATTATATATTGTTGGTAAACTATAAAAAGCGAAGAATCTATTATACAGTTTTCAGGATAGCAGTTAACTCTTGAGGGATAGGATGTGATCATAAGAAAGAAAGTGAAAGTCACTAAGTCATGTCTGACTCTTTGCAACCCAATGGACTGTATGTAGCCCACCAGGCTCCTCTATCCATGGAATTTTCCAGGCAAGAATACTGGAGTGGGTTGCCATTCTCTTCTCCAGGGGATCTTCCAGTCCCAGGGACTGAACCTGTGTCTCTTGAATTGCAGGCCGACTCTTTTCTCTCTGAGCCACCAGGGAAGCCTAAGCAGATTCTAACATGCTGGTAATGTTCTATTTGTTCACTTGCGTGATAGATACATGGGTATTAGTCACTGATGGTTCCTATGATCTCCTCTTAGGGGAAAGAGAAAGTAGCCTTTTGGTTACAGAGGCAGGATCTATTCTCCAATGAAGTGTTACCATGGATTTTTATTTCCGAATTTTCCCTTCTCTCTGTTTCTAAGTTGGTTCAAAACCGACAGAGGGAAAGCTGGTGATTGGCATGTCTGAAATTCCCAACAAGGACAGAAGCCTGCCAGTTTCATTAGTAGCAGAGACTTAATTCTTGTTTCTTGGTAAGACTCCGGGAGAGTGGCCATAAATTAGAGAAGAATGGGTAAATGTGTCCTGTTGGTGGGGCTTGCTGAAATCTAGTGATCAGATCGTTCAGTTCAAAGATTATACATAAACTGCAGGGCCATCTGACATTAAGGGACATGTGAACCAGAGTAATCAAACTATCAGCCAAAACCATGCCTTGCCAAAGACATAAATATTCCGATAGGTTAGGTTTAGGTCATATGCCAATACTCAATATTCTCTGTGGTCAATGAAATATGGGGTTGTAAAGGTGCTGTGCTGTGCTTAGTCACTCAGTCGTGTCTGAATCTTTGAGACCCCATGGATTGTAGTCCGCCAGGCTCTTCTGTCCATGGGGATTCTCCAGGCAAGAACACTGGAGTTGGTTGCCATTTCCTTCTCCAATGCATGAAAGTGAAAAGTGAAAGTGAAGTTGCCCAGTCGTGTCCAACTCTTTGTGACCCCATGGACTGCAGCCTACCAGGCTCCTCCAGGGGACCTTCCCAACCCAGGGACAGAACCCAGGTCTCCCACATTGCAGGTGGATTCTTTACCAACTAAGCCACCAGGGAACCCCAAGAAAATGGAGTGGGAGCCTCTCCCTTCTCCAGGGGATCTTCCCGACCCAGGAATCAAACTAGGGTCTCCTACATTGCAGGTGGATTCTTCACCAGCTGAGCTACAGGAAAGCCTGGTTGTAAAGGTAGTACCACATAAATAAAATGAAATTAATAATTTCACCACAAAATGCTGCTGCTGCTGCTAAGTCACTTCATTCGTGTTTGACCCTGTGCAACCCCATCGATGGCAGCCCACCAGGCTGCCCTGTCTCTGGCATTCTCCAGGCAAAAACACTGGAGTGGGTCGCCATTTCCTTCTCCAATGCATGAAAGTGAAAAGTGAAAGTGAAGTTGCCCAGTCGTGTCCAACTCTTCCTGACCCCATGGACTGCAGCCTACCAGGCTCCTCCGCCCATGGGATTTTCCAGGCAAGAGTACTGGAGTGGGTTGCCATTGCCTTCTCCATCACTACAAAATAGAGGAGGGATATTTCCCTCAAAGAAAGCAATATTAAGCAGATAAGAAGAATTAAGTACATTACAGTCATCTGGAAAGCAGGGACCATATAAGACAGTTCCTCATACCCTATCCAGTACTTAGGATATGCTTTAACTATGATACTAAAAAAAAAAAAAAAATTTCTGATTCATTGATACATTTTAGTTATTGAATGATTTTATAATGCAATTAATTATTTTTTCTTGTACCAGTTTTTCTTTCTCAGTTATATCATTCATCATCATGTTAAAAAGGGTTTGAAGAGCTATCTGAGAAACTAAGAAACTCCTTTTGGAATATAATATGTATAGTGGAAACAAAAGTGGCCTGTAATCTGAAAAACCAGAGACAATTTCCAATGCTATCTTTTTAGTAGCTACATATAGTTTTCCAAATTATTTAACCTACCCAAGCTTACATTTCCCCATTTATAATAAAGATTGTAATGCTGACATTTAACTGGTTATTATGAAAATTGACAAAGCTGATTTACATGAAGTATGACCAAGTAGAAGCAGTATATGTTCAGATAGTGGTTGCTATTGTTATTTTTTGGAGAAGGAAGTGGCAATCCACTCCAGTATTCTTGCCTAGAAAATTCCATAAACAGAGGAGCCTGGTGGGCTACAGTCCATGGGGTCTCAAAGAGTCAGACATGCATGACAGCTTACACATGCACACATTGTTATTTTTACTGTTTGTTCTTCAATATTAGTTGGGTAGTACATTTGAGGAGAAGGCAATGGCACCCCACTCCAGTACTCTTGCCTGGAAAATCCCATGGACGGAGGAGCCTAGTAGGCTGCAGTCCATGGGGTTGCTAAGAGTCGGACACGACTGAGCAACTTCACTTTCACTTTTCACTTTCATGCATTGGAGAAGGAAATGGCGACCCACTCCAGTGTTCTTGCCTAGAGAATCCCAGGGACAGTGGAGCCTGATGGGCTGCCGTCTATGGGGTCGCACAGAGTTGGACACGACTGGAGCGACTCAGCAGCAGCAGCAGCAGCAGCAGCAGCAGCAGCAGCAGCAGCACCAGTACATTTGAGGATAAACAAAGTGAAAGTGAAGTCACTCAGTTGTGTCTGATTCTTTGCGACCCCATGGACTGTAGCCCACCAGGCTCCTCTGTCCATGGGATTTTCCAGGGAAGAGTACTAGAGTGAGTTGCCATTTCCTTCACCAAGGTATCTTCCCGACCCAGGTATTGAACCTGGGTCTCCTGCATTGCAGGCAGATGGTTTACCATCTGAGCCACCAGGGAAGTCCAGAGGATAACTTAATCAGTAAATAAAAACTTATATGGAAACTATAATGTAGATAATTCATTTGTGGTTAATTAAAGCTAAGCCTTTGACTGTGTGGATCACAACAAACTGTGCAAAATTCTTAAAGAGATGGACATATCAGACCACCTGACCTGCCTCCTGAGAAATCTGTATATAGGTCAAGAAACAACAGTTAGAATCAGACATGGAACAACAGACTGGTTCCAAATCAAGAAAGGAGTACGTCAAGGCTGTATATTGTCAAGGCTGCTTATTTAACTTATATGCAGAGTACATCATGAGAAATTCTGGTCTGGATGAAGGCTAGAATCAATATTGCCGGGAGAAATATCAATAACCTCAGATATGCAGATGACACCACCCTTATGGCAGAAAACGAAGAATAACTAAAGAGCCTCTTGATGAAAGTGAAAGAGGAGAGTGAAAAAGTTGGCTTAAAGCTCAACATTCAAAAAACTAAGATCATGGCATCCAGTCCCATCACTTCATGGCAAATAGATGGGGAAACAATGGAAACAGTGAGAGACTTCATTTTGGGGGGCTCCAAAATCACTTCAGATGGTAACTGCCTCCATGAAATTAAAGATGCTTGCTCCTTGGAAGAAAAGCTATGACCAATCTAGAGAGCATATTATAAAGCAGAGACATTACTTTACTGACAAAGGTCTGTCTAGTCAAAGCTATGGTTTTTCCAGTAGTCATGTATGGATGTGAGAGTGAAGTTGTTCAGTCGTGTCCAACTCTTTGTGACCCCATGCACTGTAGCCTACCAGGCTCTTCCATCCATGGGATTTTCCAGGCAAGGGTACTGGAGTGGATTGCTATTTCCTTCTGCAGGGAATCTTCCCAACCCAGGGATTGAACCCGGGTCTCCCGCATTGTAGGCAAATGCTCTACCATCTGAGTGACAAGCTTTCTATGGATGTGAGAGTTGGACTATAAAGCTGAGCACCGAAGAATTTATGTTTTTGAACTGTGGTGTTGGAGGAGACTCTTGAGAGTCCCTTGGACAGCAAGGAGATCCAACCAGTCCATCTTAAAGGAAATCAGTCCTAAATATTCATTGGAAGGACTGATGCTGAAGCTGAAGCTCCAATACTTTAGCCACCTGATGCAAACAACTGATTCATTTGAAAAGACTGATGCTGAGAAAGACTGAAAGCAGAAGGAGAAGGGGACGACAGAGGATGAGCTGGTTGGATGGTATCACCAACTCAATGGACCTGACTTTGAGCAAGCTCTGGGAGTTGGTGATGGACAGGGAAGCCTGACGTGCTGCAGCTCATGGGGTCACAAACAGTCGGACAGGACTGAGCGACTGAACTGAAAGCTAAATACTCTTAAAATGCATTAATTACCTTTCTTTTGCATTACTTACATAGCCTTATAATACCATAGAAAGCAAATATGAGATCTGTCCACATATAAATAGCGTTCTTCCTCTAAATCCTAAAAAAAAAAAAGAAAAGAAACTATGATAAATTTAGATGACTGGTTCTATTATATTTGTTTCTGTGAAATTATATATATATTGTGTATACACACACACACACACACACACATATATATATATATATATACTTGCCCTAGTACCTGCTAATATTTGGTCTTTAACCCTTGTTCCTGACACTTGCTCCTAACACTTTTGTAATTCTGAGTAATAGGAATGTCTCACACAGAGCTCCTAAATTCCTTTTGTTCTAATGATGTAAACTCTTGGTGGGCTCCTGGTTGGGAACTGATCACTAGAAAGACCAATCCACGATCAACAGCTTGGAACTTTCAGTTCAGCCTCCCATTCTATGGAGAGGGGAGAAGGGGTGGAAAATGAGCTAATACTCAATCATGCCTGCTTGATGAAATCTCCACAAAAATCCCTAAAATATGAGAGTCAGAGAGCTTCTAGGTTGATGCCAGTAGGTGATGTACCCAACTCCACAGTGACAAAAGTTCCTGCACTCAGAACCCTTCTGAACCTTGCCTTGTATACTTCTTGACCTGGCTGTTCATCTGGATCTTTTTACAATATCCTTCATTTTAACTGTAAATGTGTTTCCCTGAATTCTGCAAGCTGTTTAGCAAATTATCAAAACTAAGGAAAAGGTTATGGGAACCTGAATTTACCACCCACCATCATCAGGCAGTCAGAAGTGTAGGTGACAACCAGTGACTTGCAATTAGCATCTGAAGTGAGGGGAGTCTTGTGGGACTGGGCCGTTAACTTGTAGGATGTGACATTAACTCTAGGTAGATGGTTCCAGAACTTTAAATGGTAAGACACCCAGCTGGTATAGGAGAATTGGTCCATGTTGAACCCCTCCCTGCTATGATCTGGTTACAGAATTGTTCTCTGTGAATATACAAAGGAAAACAGTGAGTTTTCCTAGGCAGTCTTCCTCAATGAAATACAATTTGATTAATTTTCTGTTTAATGGTTCTCAACCAGAGATGAATTTGCTTGCAAGGAGATGTCTGACAATGCCTGGAGATATTTTAGGTTGTTATAACTGAGGACTGTTGAGTATATTAAGTCAGTGTGTGTGTGTGTGTGTGTGTGTGTGTGTGTGTGTGTGTTAGTCATTCAGTTGTGTCCAACTCTTTGCAACTGTAGCCTGTCAGGCTGCTCTGTCCATGGAATTCTCCAGCCAAGACTACTGGAGTGGGTTGCCATTCCCTTCTCCAGGAGATCTTCCCTACCCAGGGATCGAACCTGGTCTCCTGCATTGCAGGCAGATTCTTTACCATCTGAGCCACCAGGCAAGCCCCATTAAGTCACATGTATATCCTTAAAGAGTAATGACAAAGATATTCCTATATATATATATATATATATGTATGTATTTGTGTGTGCATACTTTTTACATGTATTACACATTTATGTAGACTTCCAAAACATAACAAAAGGGAAAGAAATCTTTTACTTCTTTAGGAATTGTGTCATGAAACTGGCAAGCACTCAACTCAAAAAGCCAAATTCAAGTATTTTTCAATCTATAGGGATTGAAGAATGAATTACTATATTCATCTGGCCTCTCCCACATCACCCTGTCCTACTGTTCCCTGAAAATAAAGATTATTAAGTAAAAAGAAAGCAACAGAACTCAGGGAAATTATTAACTTATGAAAAAAAAAAAGTAAAAAGAAGGCACAAGTCCCAAGGTAAAGGCAAGATTTGTCACACGAAGTCTCCACACAGCAATGACTTTAGATACGCTTGTGTGGGAACTTCAGCTATTAGTACTTTGTTACTAATTAGTACAGTGTCAATGCTTTAAATTCATTATTATTATTATTGTAAACTAGAGAGGATTCAACAACACTCATTTATTTGCATCCACACAGCTTTCTTGAATTGAAGAAAATGTAGTAGAATACAAATAAACCTGCTAGAAATGGCTCTTACTTCTGAGTATTGTCATAGGAGTATATGATATTAGTCCCACTTAGCTGGGAATACTATTATCATTATGATGGTTAACTGGGGCTTTAATATATTTACTAATAAAAAAGCTAATGTAAAAATCACATACGATAGTCCCCTCTTATCTGTGGGATATGTATTCTAAGACCCCCAGAGGATGACTGAAATTGTAGATAGTACCAATCCAACCCTATATATACTGCTTTTTCTGTACATACGTACCTAATATAACGTTTGATTTATAAAGTAAGCCCAGCAAAATATTGATTATAATTAATAATAAAATAACTACTTCAATATGATCTTTCTTCTTTTCTCATTAAGTCAAAAACTTTCACCTTTTCACTTAAAGGAAGTACTTTATGGCTTCTCTTCGGCATATCTGAATTGCCAGCATAACTGTTCTTGTACTTTGGGGTCATTATTAAGTAAAATTAGGGTTACTTAAACACAAGGAGTACAATATTGAAATTAATAGGTGTGATAACTGGGAAAGCTATTAAGTAACTAATGGGTAGGACATGCTGGACAAAGAAATGATCCATATCTCAGAGAGATGGAGTGGGACCACAAGATAATTCATCATGCCACTCAGAATAACTGCATTTTAAAGCTTGTGAATTGTCTATTTCTGGAATTTCTCATATAAATATTTCAGACTATAGGTGACCATGGCTAACTGAGAGCACAGAAGGTATAATCACAGATAAGCAGGGGACCACTGTATTAGTTCATAACTTAACAATTTGCTATGAGATATTTCTAAAAATTAATGATATACTGATAATAATTTTTAAATACTTCATTTATAATTACAACTTTACCATTTAAATGGGTTAAATTAAGTCAAAAACCTCAAAAAAAGGCAAAATAAAATGTAACAGGGATGGTTATTCGAGATTTACTAATTTATCATTTAAATCAACTTACCGGGCCTGAAACAATTGGTTTTATAGCGTAAATACCAGGAGAAGAACATCGTAGTTCTGTTTTGGGTAATCTAGCATTTTTAAAAAAAAAGAGAGAAAGGAGAAATAAGTATAGATGCATACGAGATTCCCCTACAACTTCTTAAGCCTAAGAACTTCCATTGTATGCTAATAAGAAAAATAAAAAATATAGCAACATTTTACTTCTATTTTCAAAGTGATTTTTGTCTTTCTTTCACATCTATTTAATGAAAAGAAATTTACATTAAATCACAGCCTTAAACCTAAATGTCCATACTATATGAATGCTTTTTTACACATACATTGATTTTCACAGCAAAAAATCTTACCTTGTATTTTTTATAGAACAAGCTGCTGGAGCACTCCACTCAGAAAATAATGTTCCTTCATACTCTAACTTAATCTGAAAAAGAAGGTAAAATAGCTCAAACAAAAAATCTGCTCCAAAATTTTGTATCTCAAATTTTAGATGTAGAGTTCAATTTTTCTGAGTCTCTTATTGTTTAAAGAAAGAATAACTAAAATTAAATTCCTTTTAAATTGTACAAGTATTATGACAAGGGAAAAGTAACTTCTTTATGCCACTTCAATAGTCTCCCCCAAACTGTAATATTTTTATTTTACTTCAAAAATAATCTGTTAAGTAATAATCTAGAAGAAGGTGTTTAGTATCATAATTTTCTTCAATTGCAGTTTCTTTATTTCCTTACTTCTGCTTTTTTTCCCTGCTTCTACATTCTTTCATTTATAAGTTCTTTCTTCCTGGAAGTATATCACACACTTCCTAACATCATCAGTCTTAGTCTCAACACTGGTCCTCCTCTTCAGCCAGATCTGGAGCCCAATTTCACCTTCTAATATTGTTACAGAAAAATTATGTAGATATGTATACATCATTATGTAGATATATACATACATAAATACTGCTTCATTGTTTTTACTTGTAAAATGGGAATTATAATACCAGCTATCTCATAGATTTGATGTTATAGGATTAATGACAGTGTATAAGAAGAAAAATGAGGTTCACCAGAAAATTGGACACAACCCTAAAGTATATAAAGCAAAATTAGATAGAGTTACTAGAAGATATTTTAAGTCATATATATAGAGGACTTTTAACACACATAGATTAAAGCCATAGATTAAACTTGAAAAAAAAAGATAATTATAGTTGACCCTTGAACAATTCGGGAGTTAGGGGCACTGATACTCCACACAGGGAAATCTGTCTATAATTTATAGTTAGGCTTGTATATATGCAGTTCTTCAGTACCTATGATTCTACATCCACAGGTTTAATAAACTTTGGATTGTGTACTTACTACTGAAAAAAATCTTTGTACAAGTGGGCCAGTAGAGCTCAAACCTATATTGTTCAAGGGTCAATCTGTGTGTGTGGGGGGGGGGGGGGGCGGGGGGGGGGTATTTCTAAAATTGACCAATAAAAAATACATTCTTTTCTCACATAGATCATTTACCAAAACTGACCACATTTACAAGGGAAGTGCTAGCCAGTCTCAAAGTATTATTATCATACATACTATACCTTTGATACTAGTGAAATAAAATTATAATTTCTTATAAAGTGAATCAGAAAAATATCTTAGGATATTTGTAATCTTTAAAAAAAAACTGTATTCTGAATTATTCATGGAATAAGTAGAAATCACAATGAAAATTACACAATATTTATGAAAAAATAAAAGCATTGATGTTATCAAAACTTAAAGCGTGTAAATAGGTCCTAATGAAAATGAATACCCTTAAAAGAAATAAGGTAGTTTGAAAGTGAATAAACTCAGTTTTCAGTATTAGATGCTAATACAATAACCTATGAGAGAACCCCCAAAAGTAAAAAGAAAGATATAAGAGAGAAGAAAAATGGGAATTTACAAAAGAAAATAAATTAGGATGGGTTACTGGTGAGGTAATGTTTCCATCTACTCAAATTTCTTATAAACACAGAAAGAACAATTAGTATTGCAGCAAAACAAAACAAAACAAAACAAAACAACTGGACAGCATCAACAATAGAATTCAGTGACAAGGTATCCCTCAAAACCCCAAAATAAAATTAGGATGGAACAAACCAGCTAAAACTAGCAGATTCGTGTGATATCAGCATAAGAAAGCAACTACGGTAGACCTTAGAAGAAAACACCTAAATCATTATAGGTATTCAGTAGACACTGCAGGGGACAATTTGAGGATATAACCAGAGGGATTTTTATATTTTTCAGTTTCTACATAAGTCTCTGATAATGTCTGAAAGGGCAAGAGGAGGCGGGACCCATGAACTCCAAAATCAATGAGCCAAAGACCTCTTCTAGGATAAAGATCCATAATCAAAATACAAGGAAAAAAATACCAACTGAGCTGGAAAGGGACAGTAAGAACAAAGGAAAGGGAAACAACAGATAAATGAGTGGGGGAAACAGAATCTGGGAAGCTCAGAAAGTATTAGTTTTATTTCTGGACACTCTATGGAACAACATAAGCGGTAACTCTAAAGCCATGAGGTTAGAAAAGTTATTTTGACCCACCACTTCTTCCTTAAAGAGCAGGAAAACTAATTTCATGCTTTAGAAAACTGAGCAACAGAAAGAGGATCATGCTCAAATCACACACAATTATAATAAGAAAAAGAACAGAGTAAAAAGCAGAAAAACACCTCTATAAGATCACACTCAGTAAATACTTTTTTTTGGTTTGGTCACACCATGTGGCTTGCAGGATCTTAGTTCCCTAACCAGGGATCAAACTTGTACCCCCTGTAGTGGAAGTGTGATGTCCTAACCACTGGGATCTCCAGGAAATTCCCCTCAATAAATAAATTAAAACTACCACAGGTCCCTGGTGGCTCAGATGGTAAAGCGTCTGCCTGCAATGCGGGAGACCTGGGTTTGATCCCTGGTCAGGAAGATCCTCTGGAGAAGGAAATGGCAACCCACTCCAGTACTCTTGCCTGGAAAATCCCATGGACAGAGGAGCCTGGTAGGCTACAGTCCATGGGGTCACAAAGAATTGGACATGACTGAGCAATTTCACTTTCCCTTTCATAACTTAATATAAGGGTTAGTTTTATGTGTCAATTTGGCTAGATTGTAGTAACTAGTTATTTAATCAAATGCTAATATAGGTTTTTATATGAAGGTATTTTATAGATGTGGTTTACATCTACAATCGGTTGACTTCAAATAAAAGAGAATACTTTGATGATGTGAGTGAGGCCCCTTTTGATCAGTTGGAAGCCTTCAGAGCAAAAACGAAGGTTTCCTAGAGAAGAAATTCTGCTACAAGACTACAACATCAATCTCTTGCCTGAATTTCCACCCTCTGGCCTGGCCTAAAGATTTCAGATTTGTCAGTTCCCACAATCACATGAGCCAATTTCTTAACATAAATCTAAAATAAATATGTATGAATTCTATTGGTTCTGTTCCTCTGGAGAGTTATGACTGATATGCCCATTTCAAAACGAGGCAAAATGAATAAAAGATGATAGAAATTATGAAAGAAAAATATAAATCAGAATTTAAAACTCATAAGCTAAACTCAGGAAAAAGTACAAGTAAAAAATCAATTTAGAAAAAAACTAAATTAGCACAACTGTGAATAAACCTCAGAGAAGGTGATGGCACCCCACTCCAGTACTCTTGCCTGGAAAATCCCATGGACAGAGGAGCCTGGTAGGCTGCGGTCCATGGGGTCGCTAAGAGTCAGACACGACTGAGCGACTTCCCTTTCACTTTTCTCTTTCACGCATTGGAGAAGGAAACGGCAACCCACTCCAGTATTCTTGCCTGGAGAATCCCAGGGATGGGGGAGCCTGGTGGGCTGCCGTCTATGGGATCACACAGAGTCGGACACGACTGAAGTGACTTAGCAGCAGCAGAATAAACCTAATAAACAAGGTTTTGAGAAAATAGAAGCCTTTTAAAAAATAAAGAGATAAAAAGTGACTCAAGAATAAGTGACAAATATTAGAGACAGGCAAAGAAAATCCAATATATACATACTTGGGAAGAAGAAAACCTAAGCGATTGAGACAGAAAAATAGCATTAACAATAACTCAAGAATAATATATGAAGAAAAATAACTCGAAACAATGTACTGAAAGGGCAAAACTCATACCTATGAAAAGCAATTAAGAATGATTTTTTTAAAAAAAAGACCAACTTAGGACCTATATTAATAAAAGCATTGAAGTTGATAAGAAACCTTTTGGGGATCCTGACAAAAAGAACAATTCATTCACAAGGGAAAGAAAATTAGATTTCCAGTAGACTTTTCAGAAGCAACACTTTATGTCAAAGACAACAAAGTAAGATATATAAAAGGACATAAAAATTAGCCATAATTTTTGTATCCAGATACACAAACTTTCAGATAAAAGTTCACAGATAAGGTCTTATGACCAGAAAACAACTCAAGAAATATTGCTCTTATGAGCCCTTCCTGAGGAAACCACCAGAAAAAGAGATTCAGATCCCCAAAATGACTGCAGAGACATCGACATAAGGACTGGTGTTAGGTATTAAATAGGAATTATTCTGCAGAAATATGTCTACATGGTGGCTATTAAAAAAGCAATATAGCAGCTAATGACAATACTCTGACAATGTATCAGCATATGAGTGATAGTTGAATTATCGTTAGCCTAGGTAATAGTGGTCCAATAAGTTCAATTCTCTCCATACATTTCCCCTCAAAATACGCAGGTCAAAACAGAAATTTTTTTAAAAAGAGAAAAAATACACAGATCAAAAAATAAAACCAAGAAAATTCTATATTACAGTATAACTAGAAGACAAAGTACAATACATAGTTCAAGAAACCTCTAGGTAAAAAAATAAACAAAAACTTTTAGCAGAGCGCTCATTCAAGTCCCTGTCATAATCCTTTGTATACAGTAAAAGAGCTTCTGAAAAACTGCAGAAAAGAGGAACAAAAGGACTTCCCTGGTGGCTCAGAGGTTAAAGTGTCTGCCTGGAATGCAGGAGACGAGGGTTTGATCCCTAGGTCGGGAAGATCCCCTGGAGAAGGAAATGGCAACCCACTCTAGTACTCTTGCCTGGAGAATCCCATGGAGGGAGGAGCCTGGTAGGCTACAGTCCACGGGGTCACAAAGAGTCAGACATGGCTGAGCAACTTCACTTTCAAAGAAAGTACACTGTAAAAAAAAGAAAAAGAAAGAAAGAAAGAAAAGAAAAACACTGCAAAAAGACTCCTGGAAGATCAGAGTACTGATTATGAGGAAAAGAATTAAAAGTGTGTGAGAGTTGAGGTAGCAGCCTCAGAAAGGCATCACTTTTGGAGAGAAGATAAAGGAGAGACACTCTGTGGAAAGTGAGTGGTGAAGGGAAAGGGAAGCAAGAAAGAGAAATGTAGGATATTAAAAGCTAAAACAAACAAACAAACCTCAAAGTAAACACAGCACCCTCAATAAGAAGCCATCAATTACAGAAACTGCACTTTGCTACAATGAGCTAAGAAAGCAAACTAATTAGAAGTCTCTTGAAACGAACCAAGCTGCTAACCTGTCCATGTAATTCATAGATATAAGCTGTCTATATGAGGACAGAAAATGAAAATAAAAACATTTCGGTTAATAAAACTGCCTTAAGAAAACACACACACACAAAGCAGAAAACTGCAAAGTAACATTCTGAACTAAATATTCTCAAACAAGTATTTAATGGTGAGAATGAAAAATTATGAATTATAAATTCACAAACTAGGGACAGAAATGAACCACAAACAGAAATGAGTTGACTGAACTAGGAAATGAAATAGATAACTATAAAGGAAATGAGGACTAAATTAAAATAACGGGAGATTATGTTTGAACAAAAACTGAATAAAAGGCATTGAAGGAAGACAGAAAAGCAACCAGAGAATATAAATGAAAGAAGTAAGGAACCAGAGAGAAAATGATTGACATGCAAATTGATATGGAAGGCAAACAAAAAAATAAAAAATCCAACACTTGTATAATTGGAATCTGTGAAGTTGAAAAGCAAAACAATGGGAAAAGAATAGTTATATTTGGTTTATCTTTTTATTACTGAATTATAATAGTTCTTCATATATTCAAATATTCTTGGTACAGGTCCCTTATCAGATATTTAACTTGCAAAAATTTTCTCCTGTCTTCACTTTCTTCGTGGTGTCTTTAGCAGCACTACAGGTTTTAATTTTGATGATGTCCAATTTAAGTTTCTCCTTTTGTTCCTTGTGCTTTTGGTGTCATATCTAAACTATTATCTAATCCAAGATCATGAGGATTTCTCCATATGATTTTTTCAATGATTTTTATAGTTTTAACTCTTATAATAAGGTTTTATCTCCACTTTAAGTGGAGTCTGAGGTAGGAGGCCATCTTCATTCTTTTCATGTAGATACCTCACTGTCCCAGGACTATTTGTTGAAAATAAATGGAAATTTCCATTATTTTTCCATGGAATTTTCTTGAAGTAGTTGTAAAAAAATCAATGAGGTTTTGATTTTTGGACTCTTCTATCCTGCAAATCTATCCAACACGGTCTCAATTGCAGAAGTTTTGTAGTAACCTTTGAAGTCAGGAATTGTGAGTCTTCCAATAAGACTTCTTGTTCTTTTCCAAGATTGTTTTGCTTATTCTGGTTCTCTTGAATTTCCCTGTGATATTTCACATAAAATAACACTCAGTTGGTAGTTTTAATAGTTTTTTAAATGGATTTCTTAGAGCTTTCTATTTAGAAGGTCCTGTCATATACAAATAGAGATCAGTCAGTTCAGTCACTCAGTGGTGACCAACCCTTTGTGACCCCATGGACTGCAGGACTCCAGGCTTCCCTATCCATCACCAACTCCCGGAGCTTGCTCAAACTCATGTCCTTAGAGTCAGTGATGCCTTCCCCTGCCTTCAATTCTTCCCAGCATCAGGGTCTTTTCCAATAGGTCAGTTCTTTGCATCAGGCAGCCAAAGTATTGGAGTTTCAGCTTCAGCATCAGTCCTTCCAATGAGTATTCAGAACTGATTTCCTTTAGGATGGACTGGTTGCATCTCCTTGCAGTCCAAAAGACTCTCAGGAGTCTTCTCCAACACCATGGTTCAAAAGCATCAATTCTTCAGCCCTCAGCTTTCTTTATAGCAACCTCTCACATTCATATATGACTGCTGGAAAAACCATAGATTTCACTAGACGGATCTTTGTTGGCAAGGTAATGTCTCTGCTTATTAATGTACTGTCTATATTGGTCATAGCTTTTCTTCAAAGGAGCAAGCATCTTTTAATTTCATGGCTGCAGTCACCATCTGCAGTGACTTTGGAGCCTCCCAAAATAAAGTCTGTCACTGTTTTTCATTGTTTCATGATCTGAGCCACAGTCAGCTCCCAGTCTTGTTTTGCTGACTGTATGAGCTTCTCCATCTTTGCTGCAAAGAATATAATCAATCTGATTTCAGTACTGACCATATGGTGATGTCCATGTGTAGAGTCTTGTGCTGTTGGAAGAGGGTGTTTGCTATGACCATTGCGTTCTCTTGGCAAAATTCTGTTAGCCTTTGACCTGCTTCGTTTTGTACTCCAAGGCCAAATTTTCCTGTTATTCCAGGTATCTCTTGACGTCCTACTTTTGCATTCCAGTCCCCTATAATGAAAAGGACATCTTTTGGGGTTTAGTTCTAAAAAGTCTTGTAGATCTTCATGCAACTGTTCAACTTCAGCTTCTTCAGTATTACTGGTAGGGGTGTAGACTTGGATTACTGTCCAAGTAATACCATATTGAATGGTTTGCCTTGGAAATGAACAGAGATCATTCTGTCATTTTTGAGATTGCATCCATGAACTGCATTTCAGACTCTTTTGTTGACTATGATGGCTACTCCATTTCTTCTAAGGGATTCTTGCCCACAGTAGTATAATGGTTATCTGAGTTAAATTCACCCATTCCAGCCCATTTTAGTTCACTTATTCCTCAAATGTTGATGTTCAGGCTTGCCATCTCCTGTCTGACCATTTCCAATTTGCCTTGACTCATGGACCTAATCTTCCAGGTTCCTATGCAATACTGCTCTTTACAGCATCAGATTTTACTTAAAATATGCAATACAGTATCGTTAACTATAATCACTATTCTGTACATTACATTCCCGTGGCCTATCTTATAACTGGAAGTTTGTACCATTTGACCCCTGCTTTACCAATTTCACACTCCTCCAAGCCCCACCCCTGGAAACCATCACTTTGTTCTTTGTGTATATGAGCTGTTTCAAAACTGATTCTACATATAAGTGAAATCATATAGTATTTGTCTTTGACTTATTTCACTTATCATAATTCCCTCAAGGTCATAAATGTCAACATGTCATTATATTATGACTTAATAGTATTTCACTGTGTATATACACATTTTCTTTATCAGTTCATCCAGTGATGAGGGACTTAGGTTGTTTCCATATCTTGGTTATTGTAAATAATACTACAATGGACATGGGGATATATCTCTTCCAAGTTAGTGTTTTCATTTATTTGGATAAATATCTAGGAATAAAATCACTGGATCATACAGTAGCTCAATTTTAATTTTTTGAGAAACCTCTGTAATGTTTTTTCATAGTAGCTGTACTAATTTGCATTCTCAGTAACAGTGAACACAACTTTCCTTTTCTCCACATCCTTGCAACACTTGTTATTTCTTGGCTTTCTGATAATAGCCATTCTAACAAGTGCAACGTGATATCTCATTATGGTTTTGACTTGCATTTCCCTGAGTATTAGAGATGTTGAGCACCTTTTCATGTACCTATTGGTCATCTGTATGTCTTTGGAAAACTGTAAATTCAGATACTCTGCCCATTTTTAAATGAAATTGTTTATTTTTTGGTATTGAGTTGTATGAGCTTATTTTCTATATTAACCCCTTATTATATATATGATTTGCCATTCAGTAGGCTGCCTTCTCGTTTTGTTGATGGTTTCCTTTTTGTGCAGAAGCTTCTTGGTTTGATATTGTCTCATTTGTTTATTTTTGTTGCTTTTACTTTTGGTGTCAAATCAAAAAAAAAAAATCATCACCAAGACATATATCAAGGAATTTACTTGCCTACTTTTTTTATTATTTCAGGTCTTGCCTTCAAGTCTTTAATCCATTTTAAGCTAACTTTTGTGTATGGTATAACATAATAGTCTAGTTTCATTCTTTCCATGTGGCTGTCCAGTTTTCCCAGCACCATTTTTAAAAGAGACTGTTCTTTCCCTTTTTTATACTCTTGGATATTTTATTGTAAATTATTTGGCTATACATTCATGGGTTTATTTCTGGAGTCTGTTCTGTTTGATTGATCTATATCTGTTTTTATACCAATACCACACAGTTTTTATTACTATGGCTTTGTAATATTAATCAGGAAATGTGATCCCCTCTAGCTTTATTCTTTCTTAAGGTTTTTTTGGCTGTTTGGAATCTTTTTTGGTTTCATACAAATTTTACAATTGTTTATTTATGTGAAAAATACCAGTGGAATTTTGATAGGAATATCATTTAAATGTAGATTGCTTTGGGCAGTTTGGACATTTGAATAACATTAATTCTTCCAGGAATTAATTATATTCCAGGAATACATTCCAGAAATTAATAATATATATTCTGCTGCTGCTAAGTCACTTCAGTAATGTCCAACTCTGTGCGACCCCATAGATGGCTGCCCACCAGACTCCCCCACCCCTGGGATTCTCCAGGCAAGAACACTGGAGTGGGTCGCCATTTTTTTCTCCAACGCATGAAAGTGAAAAGTGAAAGTGAAGTCGCTCAGTTGTGTCCGACCCTCAGCGACCCCATGGACTGCAGCCTACCAGGCTCCTCCATCCATGGGATTTTCCAGGCAAGAGTACTGGAGTGAGGTGCCATTGCCTTCTCCAAATATATATTCTAGGAATTAATAATATTAATTCCAGGAATTAGGAGAGTGAAAAAGTTAAAACTCAACATTCAGAAAACTAAGATCATGGCATCTGGTCCCATCACTTCATGGCAAATAGATGGGTGGCTGGCGCTTGCAAGCCCACCCTGGCAGCGGCCAGGGAGTGGGATTCTGCCAGGCAGGAGCTTTTAGGGTGGTGGATGGAGCATGCACTCCACTCCGGGAACCCAGGGAGGTGGAGGGAGGGGTGAGGAGGGGCTGTTGCGTGGAGGTGAAGGCTGGATGCTCAGAGAAAAAAACTGCTATGGAGATCTGCTCCTCCCTTCCTGCACAACCTAACAATGGAGTTTTGCTTCTGTGGTGGCCCTGGATTCTTCTGTAAACAGCCCAGTTGCAGCTACAGCACACTCCAGCCCCTCAGGCTGTCTCCAGGAAGCCAACACCAGTACCTCTCCCTGGGTCTGTCCTCTGAACCCTTGGTTATCTCTCTTTGTGAATGTCGAAGCAACCTACTGTACTTTAACAGTTCCTAGTAGTTAAGGATGTGCCAAGATTTATCAGTGACCCCAAGGGGGAGAATCTATCAGCACTTAGATTCATGTTGATTAGCATCCAGATCCTCAGGCAGTAGATTTTAAAATGCGCAAATATATATTGTCTTGAGGGACTTCTGCAAGTTGAACCTCCAGGAAGAGCAGATGGAAATGGACTTTTCAAAATGTTTTCCATCAAGAAGACTCACGGAATATTTAATCCCCAAAGTATCTTATATACGCTTTATTTTCTTTCTTTCTGTAAATATGGATTTTAAGCAAGCATAATACCACTGGTTTTATCATTTACTCTCTTGACTTTTATCAGCCTTCTTCTCTGATAATCGAACTCTGGCTCCTAATCTGCATTTCTGAAATGACATAACTGCATTGTTTTGGTGACCAGTCATCAATTAAAAATGAAACATTTCTGTCACCTACATAAAAGTGATAAAGGAACAGTAGAGAGAAAAAGGGATAATTTTGTTTAAAAGACTAATAAAATGGTCAGTCATATAACAAAGCTGTTCAAGAAAAAAAGATGAAGTACATAAACAAATAATATTAGAGAAATAAAATAATTACAAATAAAAATTCAAATGGCATGTAAAGATTATAAAGAAATAGATAAATTTGAGGATAACTGCATGTTTTATAAGGAAATAAAGTTTTAATAATTTAAATGGGAAAAGAATTTGAAAAAGGATAGATACATGTATATGTGTAACTGAATCACTTTGCTGTACACCTGAAATTAATGCAACAGTGTTAATCAATCCTACTTCAATATAAAATAAGTATTTTTAGAAAAGAAGATATAGTTTTCATAGATTCCTTTTGCCTGATTTTGAATAATATAAATACAACAGTATATGTAAATAGAATATAAATGTTAACTGAGAAATTACTTTGTAAAATCTCTTGGCACCAGCTACTAAAGCTGAACATACGCACTTGCCCTATGATTTATTCCACTCTTCGGTATATACCCAGCAGAAATACATGCATATGTTAACCAGAAGATCGGTAAAAGAATGTTCAGAGCAGCCCTAATCACAGCAGACCAAAGATGGACACTACTGAATTGTTTATCTAGAGTAGAATGATACACATACTGTCTTGTGTTAATTCAAGGGAAGACAATAGAGAATTGAAACTCCAACTACATGAAATACGTGGCAGATAGGATACATCAAATATATCAATAGGAAATAATTAAGTTCAGAAATTAACGTATCCATATATAGAACAAATAGCTGAGAAAAGAAGAGAAACAAAAGGCAAAGGAGGAAAGGAAAGACATAACCATCTGAATGCAGTGTTCCAAAGAACAGCAAGGAGAGATAAGAAAGCCTTCTTAAGTGAACAATGCAAAGAAATTGAGGAAAACAATAGAATGGCAAAGACTAGAGATGGCTTCAAGAAAATGATAGATACCAAGGAACATTTCATGCAAAGATGGGCAAAATAAAGGACAGAAACAGTACGGACCTAACAGAAGCATAAGGGATTAAGAAGAGGTGGCAAAAAAACACAGAAGAACTGTACCAAAAAGGTCTTAATGACCCGGATAAGCATGATGGTATGATCACTCACCTAGAGCCAGAGATCCTGAAGTGTGAAGTCAAATGGGCCTTAGGAAGTACTACTAGGAACAAAGCTAATGGAGGTGATGGAATTCAAGGTGAGCTAGTTCAAATCTTAAAAAATGATGCTGTGAAAGTGTTGCACTCAATATGCCAGCAAATTGGGAAAACGCAGCAGTGGCCACAGGACTGGAAAAGGTCACTTTTCATTCCAATCCCAAAGAAAGGCAATGCCAAAGAATGTTCAAACCATGATACAATTTCACATGCTAGCAAAGTAATGCTCAAAATCCTTCAGGCTAGGCTTCAACAGTACGTGAACTGAGAACTTCCAGATGTAGAAGTTGGATTTAGAAAAGGAGAAGAACCAGAGATCAAATTGCCAATATCTGCTGGATCATAGAAAAAGCAAAGGAATTAAAAAAAAAAAACCATCTATTTCTGCTTCACTGACTATGCTAAAGCTTTTGTGTGGATCACAATAAACTGTGGAATATTCTTAAAGAGAGACAGGAATACCAGACCACCTTATCTACCTCCTGAGAAATCTGTATGCAGGTCAAGAAGCAACAGGTAGAACCAGACATGGGACAACAGACTGGTTCAAAATTGGGAATGGAGTACATCAAGGCTGTATACTGTCACCCTGCTTATTTAACTTATATGCAGAGTACATCATGAGAAACCCTGGGCTGGATGAAGCACAAGCTGGAAACAAAATTGCAGGGAGAAATATCAATAACCTCAGATATGCAGATGACACCACCCTTATGGCAGAAAGTGAAGAGGAACTAAAGAGCCTCTTGATGAAAGTGAAAGGAGAGAGTGAAAAGCTGGCTTAAAACTCAACATTCAAAAAAACGAAGATCATGGTCCCATCACTTCACGCCAAATAGGTGGGGGAAAATTGGAAACAGTGACAGACTTTATTTTCTTGGGCGCCAAAATCACTGTGGACAGTGACTGTAGCCATGAAATTAAAAGATGCCTGCTCCTTCGAAGAAAAGCTGTGACAAACCTAGACAGTGTATTAAAAAGTGGAGACATCACTTTGCCAGCAAAAGTCCATATAGTCCAAGCTAGGTCCATATAGTCCAAGCTATGGTTTTTCCAGTAGTCATGTAGGGACATGAGAGTTGGACCCTAAAGAAGGCTGAGCGTGGAAAAATTCTTTCGAACTGCGGTGCTAGAGAAGATTCTTGAGAGTCCATTGGACTGCAAGGAGATCAAATCAGTCAATCCTTAAGGAAATCAACCCTGAGCATTCATTGGAAAGACTGATGCTGAAGCTGAAGCTCCAATATTTTGGCCACCTGATGCAAAGAACTAACTCATTAGAAGAGACCCTGATTCAGGGAAGATTGAGAGCAAGAGGGAAAGGGGAAGACAGAGGACAAGATGGTTGGATGGCATCACTGACTTGATGGACATGAGTTTGAGCAAGCTCCGGGAGAGATAGCAAAGCTCAGGGAAGCCTGGTATGCTGCAGTCCATGGGGTTGCAAAGAACTGGACATGACATGCATTGGAGAAGGAAATGGCAACCCACTCCAGTGTTCTTGCCTGGAGAATCCCAGGGATGGCAGAGCCTGGTGGGCTGCCGTCTATGGGGTCGCACAGAGTCGGACACAACTGAAGTGACTTAGCAGCAGCAGCAGCAGAGCAACTTAACAACAACAAAATATACAGAGCAAAGATGATACCAAAAAATAATACAGAAACAATAAATTGTTTTAATACCTGCTGGTTCATTCTATGGAGAAAGTAATGTAAAGACCTATCTTATATTATATACAAGTTGGACTCCAGATATTATTTATGATCTTTATCTGAAAGGTAATAATATAAGGCATATAATAGAAAATGTAGGATAAGAATCTTTGCAACTCTAGGTAGACAAAATTTTTTCTTAAAAAAGTATAAACATTTTTTCTTTTAAGATTTTTTTCTTTGATGTGGATCATCTTTAAAGTCTTCATTGAACTTGTTACAGTACTGTTTCTGTTCTGGTGTTTTGACCACAAGGCATGTGGGATCACAGCTCCCCAACCAGGGAATGAAACCGCACCCCCACACACACACCCTCTGCATTAGAAGGCAAAGTCCCAATCACTGGACTGAAAGGGAAGTCCCCAAAAAAGTATAAATTTTAAGGTTAAACAAAGGAGCAGATGACTTGACAAAAGTCATCCTTTTTAAACAAAATTATGTATCCATGGACAAAGTCAATTGTTAGATGAGTAGATAAGAGGCTATGAAATGATAACCAAAATATTTAAAATCAACATTTGACTAATATATAGAGTACAATGTAGATAACACTCTGTATGCTAAAAAAGGAGCAGAAAATTAAATGGAAAATGAGCAAAGTGAGCACGCTGTTTAGAGAAGGAGAGCCCTGCATAAATATGGAAAAAAAGGTTCAAAAATCACTACTCATCAGAGAATTGAAAGTAACAACAGCATAAACTACTTGTATGTGGTAACGAGATTGGTGAAAAAAGGGAAAATCTATAGTACCAAACATTGGTGGAGATGCTCACTGAGTAAGAATATAAATTGTGATTGCCAGTTTGGAAAAAATCTTACAGAATTTAGTTAAATTAGGTGTCTGTTTCCCTATGTCCTAGCAATCACAGCTAAAAAATTATTGCACAGATTCATAAAATGACATGTAGAAGGCCATTCATCACAATGCTGTTTGTGGTGGTAAGAAGCCATTCATCCATCATTGGTTGAGGGGATAGGTAGATAAAATACACACACTAGTAATCGGGCAGCCTTAAGAAATGAACTAGACATAGTATTGAGTTTAAAAAGTAACGTAGAGAATGAAATATATAGCTGGATGATCGTGCATCCTGGTTTGTCTAGACACTCCCAATTTATACCTGTTGTCCCAGCATAACTATTAATAGCACTATCTTTCATTCTCAGTAGTTGAGACAATACATTATATGGTCATCCTATCTGTATCATAACACCATTTTGTGAATGTTAAATTACAAAAACACTTGAAACAACACTATCTATTTTTTGCTACATACGTATTTCAAGATATTTATTGGAGGAGGGAAATATATTAGGAAGATAAACAGGATGAGGAAATAATGACACTGCACCATGCACCTGAGTATGATGAACCTTGCTCTCTGCTGTGAAGTAAAAAAATATTAATACTTAACTATAGTTTAAAAAAATTAAACACTTACAGTACTTCTGGTACTAAAAACGTCATAGTTTGGGCTGTTACTGTAATACCTGCAGAGGAAAATGTCAAACGTGAATATTAAAACTACGTCTCCTCCAAATAAAAGGGATTTTAATACATGGTCAAGAGTGCCCCTGGTGGCTCATCAGTAAAGAATTTGTCTGCCAGTGGAGGAGCCAAGCATTTGATCCCTGGACTGGGAAGATCCCCTGGAGAAGGAAATGGCAACTCACTCCAGTATTCTTACCTAGGAAATCCCATGAACAGGGCAGACTGGTGGGTTACAATCCATGGGGTTGTAAAGAGTCAGACACAATCGAATGACTAAACAACAATACATGGTTAGAGCAAGCCTAACCCTTGTGGGCTGCCATGAGCTTTACATTTCTGCTCATGTTCCTTCTTAGAAAGTGTAGTCAAAGCTAAAACTGGGGACATCAGTGACATCAACCCCCAACTCCAGGTGTGTTCAAGGTTACTTAATATCTGAAGACACAATAGTGAGGAGTAAATACTTTTGCATCTTGTCTTTGTTTTAGAATAAAAACTGTTGAAGAATATTGGCTCTAGCTCCTTCACCTATAAACTGAGTTCAAATAAAATGAATACAGATTGAAAAAAAAAAACCAGTATTTCTTATTTGAAACACTGAAGTAAAGAGCAAATTTTTTTGAGTTCTAGTGATTATCATTTCTATTACTCAGGGTACTTTCATTTCTGTCTATATGAAATATAGACAATAAAAATACAATGTGAGTCACCTATATAATTGAAATTTTCCTGGTGGCCACACTAAAAAATAAAAAAACAAGTAAAATTGCTTCTAATAATATATTTTATTCAAAAGTAACCTCATTTGTACAGAGCCAACTCACTGGAAAAGACCCTGAGGCTGGAAAAGATTGAAGGCAAGAGGAGAAGGGGATGACAGAGGATGGACTGTTGAATGGCATCATCCATCAGTACTGAATGAGTTTGAGCAAGCTCTGGGAGACTATGAATGACAGGGAACCCTGGCATGCTGCAGTTCATGGGGTCACAAGAGTTGGACATGACTGAGCAACTGAACAACAACCCAGCAGGACCCTCCTAGAACAGATCTCTGTCCCCTATGTCCTCTGCTTTGCCTCACTTATTGTAAAGGTTTAGTCTCCCATATCTCCCCTCTGTCTCAAAAGGCTAGCTTAAGAATTAATGAAAGAGAACTTCCAGTTCAAGATGGTGGAGTAGAAGGACATGCGCTCATCTCCTTCTGTGAGAGAACCAAAATCACAACTAGTTGTTGAACAACCATCAACAGGAGGATGCTGGAACCTACCAAAAAAAGATATCCCACGTCCAAAGACAAAGAAGCCACAGCATGATGGTAGGAGGGCCACAATCACAATAAAATAAAATCTCATACCCACTGGGAACCCACTAACTGGAGAACAATAATACCAAAGAAGTTCTCCCATTGCTATGAAGGTTTGGAACCCCGCGTTAGGCTTCCCAGCCTGGGAACCTGACAAAGGGACTGGGAATCCGCAGGGAATCTGACCTTGAAGGCCAGCAGTATTTGATTACAAGACTTCCACAGGACTGGAGGATACAAGAGTCTCCAGGCTTGGAGGGCATAAAAAAAACCTTGTGTGCACCAAGATTCAAAGGAAAAGAGCAGTTGACTCCATAGGAAACTAAACCAAAACTACCTGCTACTGTTGAAGGGTCTCCTGCAGAGTCATGGGTCAGCAAGGACTCACCACAGGGATGGGACTGGCAGCAGTTGTCTGGGAAGGTCCCCTTTGATGTAAATTCTCTTGGAGGTTGCCATTAACCCAACCATAGAGCCCCAAGACCCCAGAGCTGGGTCATCTCAGGCCAAAAAACTACCAGGGAGGGAGTATAACCCCACCCATCAGCAGATAACTGTACTAAAGCTTTACTGAGCAAGGCTCTGTCCAACAGAGCAAGACCCAGTTGTTCCCACCATCAATCCCTCCCGTCAGGAAGTTTATATAAGCCTCTTAGCCTCATCCATCAGAGGGCAGACAGAACAGGCAAGAAGAACCACAATCCCACCGTAGCTAAAACCACATTACAGAGAGTTAGTCATCATGAAACAGCAGAAAGCTACATCCCAGATGAAGGGACAAGATAAAACCTCAGGAAAAAGAACTAAGATGGAGATAGGTAACTGTCCAGAAAAAGAGTTCAGAATAATGATAGTGAATATGATTCAGGATCTCGGAAAAAGAATGGCAGCAAAGATTGAGAAGATCTAAGAAGTGTTACCAAAGACCTACAAGAACTAAAGAACAAACAAAGAGAGATGAATAATACTCTAGAAGGAATCCATAGCAGAATAACTGAGACAGAAGCACAGATAAATGACCTGGAGGACAGAATGGTGGAAATCACTGCCACAGAACAGAATACAGAAAAAAAGAATGAAAAGAAATGAAGACAGCCTGAGAGACCTCTGAAACAACATTAAATACAGGAGCATTCACATTATAGGGGTCCCAGAAGGAGAAAAGAGAGAAAGGACCTGAGAAAATATTTGAAGAGGTTATAGCTAAAAACTTCCCTAACACGGGAAAGGAAATAATCAACCAAATCCAGGAAGCACAGAGAGTAACACTGTAATCAAACTGACAAAGATTAAAGACAGAGATAAAATATTAAAAGCAACAAGGAAAAAATAACAAATAACATACAAGGGAACTCCCATCAGACTATCAGCTGATTTCTCAACAGAAACTATAAGCCAGAAGGGAATGGCATGATATATTTAAAGTGATGAAAAGCAAGAAACTACAAACAAGAATACTCTACCCAGCAAGACTATCCAGATTTGATGGAGAAATCAAAAGGTTTCCAGACAAACAAAAGATAAAAGAATTCAGCACCACCAAACCAGCTTTACAACAAATGCTAAAGGAACTTCTCTAGGCAGGAAACACAAGAGAAGGAAAAGACCTACAGAAAATAAAACCCCAAACAATAAAGAAAACAGTAACAGAATCACACATATCGATAATTACCTTAAATGTAAGTGGATTAAATGCACCAACCAAAAAGACATAGTCTGCTGGGCAGGTGAAAACATGTGCCTGTATGCACTTCCACTTACCACATCATTCTGCTTGACCCACCCAAATTGTGAGTAATTATTTCATACTGTTAGGTTAATCATGTTCCCATTATGGCTTACAATTGTAATTATCTTTTATTTTTTGTCAGGCTATTGATTGTGAAAACTGATAAACATATTTTACTATTGTGATTATGTAACTATTACTCACTTAATAACACTGCATCATGATTGGTCAACAGAAAAGTTATAGAACTCTATATCACCAAAGCTATCATCTAATAGAAAAACCTGTAATCACTTTTTTAAAGTCCATATGCATATCAGAATTATCTTGGAATTTTTGAAAACTATAAATGCCCAGGTATTGCTTTTTTTTTTTTTTTTTGGCCAGTGCTCCAGATATGTTTCTAACGAGCAGCCATGTTTAAAAACAACGGGACTATATGAAGATCTTTTATCTAATTTGTTTCACTTTTATTATTCCATATTCAGTGTTCCCATTTCATTTAGCTTATGTTTTCCAATTTCACCATCTATTCTTTTTTAATGGATGTTCTTTCTCAAGCCTTTATCAAGTGTAATATAAAAGCTTTTGTATACATATATATAATAATATAACATTGTAGAAAACTCATGAATTTTTGCCTAACAAAAAAATTTTTGACATATTGATTCCACTTGTTTAACTTAGTATGAACAGAATGCTAGATTTCTAATTTAAAAAAACAGATATGCAACAAAGGTTTACTGTATAGCACAGGGAACTATAATCAATATCTTGTAATAACCTATAATGGAAAATAATTTCAAAACTAACATATGTGCATATGTATAACTGAATCATGCACACACGTAAAAGAATTGTAGTGTGTGAAATTTAGTAATGTTTATCTTTTTGCCAGTTTTTCTAAATATCCTATGGACATCTAATAACAACATATGAGATACAAAATTTTAAATATATTTGTGTATGATATGATTAATATAAATGTAAACCTATTATATTTCAGTTATTAATGCCATCATTCAAGATGCTCCTATTCTTATTTTTTCAGCACTTGATAAAATATTCTCAGAGAAATATTAATATGTCTTACTATGATTATATATTTTTTCTTTTCCCTTATATTTCTTCTGGTTTTTTCTTTATGTATCTTTATTTCTTTGTTAAGTTGTCTAATGGCTTATGATGTCTATCTTCTTTGTGAATAGTACCTTTTATCATTAAAAATATTCATCTTTGTTTCATTTAAAATAAATAAATTTTAAAAAATAAAAAGAATGAAAGAATGTGAACATGTAGTAACAAAAAACAGCAGCTGGGCCCTGAGAGCAAGTAACAATTTAAATAACAGATCAGCCACATAGCAGTCACAGAATCTTCAGTTCCTCCCTGAAAACCATAGATAAGAGTCTAATGCACATTCCCGAGTTGTTATGCAGATAGTAAAACCCCAACCAGAAGCAGAAGTGAGCTGTATGCTGACCACTGGTTGGAGCCAGATGGTTGATTATTGAGATTCCCAAAATACCACCCTGTTATTTCACTGTCAACCAATGAGAGAACTATGTCCAAGCTAATCGTATATCCTGAGACCCTTCCCCTCAAACTGTTTTATGAAACTCTTCCCTGAAATCCATCGGGGAGCTCAGGTCTTTTGAGCATTAGCCACCCATACTCCTTGCACTTGGAATAAACCCTAACTTTCCTTCATAAAAACCCAGCGTCAGCAAATCGACTTTACTGAGCAACAGCAAGCAGACCCAAGTTTGGTAACAGCGGTAGAAAGTTTAGATAAATACCTCTTAGACCTAGGGGCAGGAAAAGATTCTTAAATAAAAACATCTACCCTGGATTTCTCAACTTCCCCTTCCAAAAGGCTAACAATAAAATAAAAATCCATGAAGTTCAAGAAAGCTCCTCCTTTAAAAGCACACCTTATTAAGAACTAAAATTCAGGGAGTCTGACCACCACACACACAAAAAAAAAAAAACAAACTTTTTTGTCTTCTCTAACCTCTAATTTAAACTGAGCATTTCCTTCAATTATGAATGTACACCAGGAATTGGAAAACTATGTTCTTTGGGCCAAATTTCATTTGTGTTCTGTAAGTCGACTTTTATTTGTACAGAGCCACACTATTTGTTTACCACTGTTGGTTCACTACTGTTTATTACTGTTGTCCCCTACTATGGCAGAGTAGCTAAAATATACAGCATTGCTTAAAAAGCCTAAAATATTTAATATCTAATTCTTTACACTAAAGCTTGGTGATCGCTGGTGTACAACATAGCAAACATTATATACTCCCGTAGCTCACAGGTGAACCTAAATAATATCAACTACCATAATTTATTGATACATGTGTTAAAAGTTTGAAATATATCATTGTTTTCATGCCTCACAACACCATGATAGATTTTATTATTTCATTTTATAAAGAATATTATAAAGAGTTTTGCCAAGAAAATGCACTGGTCATAGCAAACACCCTCTTCCAACAACACAGGAGAAGACTCTACACATGTACATCACCAGACGGTCAACATCAAAATCAGATTGATTATATTCTTTGCAGCCAAAGATGGAGAAGCTCTATACAGTCAGTAAAAACAAGACCAGGAGCTGACTGTGGCTCAGATCATGAGCTCCTTATTGCCAAATTCAGACTTAAATTGAAGAAACTAGGGAAAACTGCTAGACCATTCAGGTCTGACCTCAATCAAATCCCTTATGATTATACTGTGGAAGTGAGAAATAGATTGAAGGGCCTAGATCTGATAGATAGAGTGCCTGATGAACTATGGACTGAGGTTCGTGACACTGTACAGGAGACAGGGATCAAGACCATCCCCATGGAAAAGAAATGCAACAAAGCAAAATGGCTGTCTGGGGAGGCCTTACAAATAGCTGTGAAAAGAAGAGACGTGAAAAGCAAAGGAGAAAAGGAAAGATATAAGCATCTGAATGCAGAGTTCCAAAGAATAGCAAGAAGAGATAAGAAAGCCTTCTTCAGCGATCAATGCAAAGAAATAGAGGAAAACAACAGAATGGGAAAGACTAGAGATCTCTTCAAGAAGATTAGAGATACCAAGGGAACATTTCATGCAAAGATGGGCTCGATAAAGGACAGAAATGGTATGGACCTAACAAAAGCAGAAGATATTAAGAAGAGGTGGCAAGAATACACAGAATTGTCCAAAAAAGTCTTCAGGACACAGATAATAATGATGGTGTGATCATTCACCTAGAGCCAGACATGCTGGAATGTGAAGTCAAGTGGGCCTTAGAAAGCATCACTATGAACAAAGCTAGTGGAAGTGATGGAATTCCAGTTGAGCTATTTCAAATCCTGAAAGATGATGCTGTGAAAGTGCTGCACCCAATATGCCAGCAAATTTGGAAAACTCAGCAGTGGCCACAGGACTGGAAAAGGTCAGTTTTCATTCCAATCACAAAGAAAAGCAATGCCAAAGAATGCTCAAACTACTGCACAATTGCACTCATTTCACACGCTAGTAAAGTAATGCTCAAAATTCTCCAAGCAAGCCTTCAGCAATATGTGAATCATGAACTTTCAGATGTCCAAGCTGGCTTTAGAAAAGGCAGAGGAACCAGAGATCAAATTGCCAACATCCGCTGGATCATGGAAAAAGCAAGAGAGTTCCAGAAGAACACCTATTTCTGCTTTATTGACTATGCCAAAGCCTTTGACTGTGTGGATCACAATAAACTGTGGAAAATTCTTCAAGAGATAGGAATACCAGACCACCCGACCTGCCTCTTGAGAAACCTGTATGCAGGTCAGGAAGCAACAGTTAGAACTGGACATGGAACAACAGACTGGTTCAAAATAGGAAAACGGGTACGTCAAGGCTGTATATTGTCACCCTGCTTATTTAACTTCTATGCAGAATACATCATGAGAAACACTGGGCTGGAAGAAGCACAAGCTGGAATCAAGATTGCCAGGAGAATTATCAATAACCTCAGATATGCAGATGACACCACCCTTATGGCAGAAAGTGAAGAGGAACTAAAAAGCCTCTTGATGAAAGTAAAAGTGGAGAGTGAAAAAGTTGGCTTAAAGCTCAACATTCAGAAAACGAAGATCATGGCATCCGGTCACTTCATGGGAAATAGATGGGGAAACAGTGGAAACAGTCTCAGACTTTATTTTTTGGGCTCCAAAATCAATGCAGATGGTGACTGCAGCCATGAAATTAAAAGACGCTTACTCCTTGGGAAAAAGTTATGACCAACCTAAACAGCATATTGAAAAGCAGAGACATTACTTTGCTAACAAAGGTCCGTCTAGTCAAGGCTATGGTTTTTCCAGTTGTCATGTATGGATGTGAGAGTTGGACTGTGAAGAGGGCTGAGCACCACAGAATTGATGCTTTTGAACTGTGGTGTTGGAGAAGACTCTTGAGAGTCCCTTGGACTGCAAGGAGATCCAACCAGTCCATTCTGAAGGAGATCAGCCCTGGGATTTCTTTGGAAGGAATGATGCTAAAGCTGAAACTCCAGTACTTTGGCCACCTCATGCGAAGAGTTGACTCACTGGAAAAGACTCTGACGCTGGGAGGGATTGGGGGCAGGAGGAGAAGAGGACGACAGAGGATGAGATGGCTGGATGGCATCACTGACTCGATGGACGTGAGTCTGAGTGAACTCCAGGAGCTGGTGATGGACAGGGAGGCCTGGCGTGCTGCGATTCATGGGGTCGCAAAGAGTGGGACACGACTGACCGACTCAACTGAACTGAACTGAAAGAATATTAATTTTTAGAGTTCTGTCAGAATGCTATGTTTTAATTTTTTTCTCAGTACTTCAATGACTTTCCAACCACTGCTTTTACTCTGTTTGACTTCTCCATCTGTTCACTGAGATGCCATGGATCCCTTCGCTCTGAAACCTCTATAATAGTTTTATTGTTGGTATCCTAACATTTTAATGTGCACTAAGTCACTTCAGTCATGTCTGACTCTGTGCGATCCTGTGGACTGTAGCCCTTCAGGTTCCTCTGTCCACGGGATTCTCCAGGCAAGAATACTGGAGTGGGTTGCCAGGTCCTCCTCCAGGGATCTTCCCAACCCAGGGATAGAATCCGAGTCTTTTACGTCTCCTGTGTTAGCAGGCGGGTCCTTTACTACTAGCGCCACCTGGGTTAGAAGGTAATAAACAGAATATTCACAAAATGTGATTTTCCAGTTAACTATCTGTATTTTAACCTGTGATGAAAATGCAAAATATTTTGATACACCTTTCAATCCAGCAGCCACCTAATGCTGACCAAAAAACTTACATGGAGGATCCCTCAGAACTTTACAGTTTTCCTTCCTCATTACCAACCCACTTTCTGCGGGTATTACATATTCTTCCTTTGTGCACATTTTAAAAGCACCCTCTCACAAATCATTCAACCACAACTACTTAACATAAACTATCAACTACCTAGTTTACCCTAGTGAAGTGCCCCCACCCTCACTCCCAGTGGAGACTTTTTGGTCCTCTCTGTGCTTCTCTCTGGCAAAGGGGTTCAGAGTGGGACCCGCTATCCAGGAAACCGACACGTGGAAGTAACGCGAAACTACGGCGCGGGTACTTGGGGAGACAGCTAAACCCTAATTTGTTGTTGTTTGTTGTTTAGTCGCTAAGTCGTGTCCGACTATTTGCGACCCCATGGACTATAACCCATCAGGCTCCTCTGTCCATGGGATTCCCCAGGCAAGAAGACTGAAGTGGTTGCCATTAGGGTGCCGTTCCCTTCTCCAATTGCGTGCCCTCATTTCCCGCCCTCATTCACTGAAAACACTGAACGGGCGGCGGGGAGCTGGTGTTGGCGCCAGAACTGGGGAACGAGGCTGCGGTCCACCGGAGCCAGGCCACGCGACGCTAAGGCGCAAGGAAAGGGCCCCGCCTGCCCAGCCCCAGGGACGCCCCTTCCCGCGACTGGCGTCTCTCTACCTCCACAGGGCCGAGCCGCAACAGCTCAGGCAGGACAACAACAACGCCACTCCCGCGGCGGACATGGTGCCGGCTCGCCACTACCCAACCGCCGTGCAACGGATGCGAGTGGCTGGAGGTGCTCGCGGAGGGGGAGCTCTTCGCCAGGCGCTGGCGTGTGCGCATGCGTGCAAGCGCACGCCGAGGCTCCCCAGTTAGCTGCTGGAGGAGAAAATGTAAATCAGATTTTAGGAAAAGCAAAGCTGTGTTTTTATGGAATGAAGTAGCATAACCACTTAGGAAAATGTGAATTGATTGGATGAAGGTGAAACTTTTAAGCTAGTGTATCGGTTAGGCCAAATCTTCATTGTGACAGCATATAATCACTGCGATAGCTATTACGTACCTAGCAGTACCCTCTCTGTTCAGGAAGCAGGCACTCGATAAGTGATTTTAAAATTGAACAGAAATGAATAGTTACGTGTGCTTATTGAACATCTGCTTTATGCCCAACACTACCTCGTGCACTTGAGTACAAAGAAATAGGATAGCATTCTGATTTGCAAAGGGATTTGCAATCTTGTAGTAAAGCCAAAATAAACAACAAAGCTATCACATAGTATTATAATCTGTTTACTTGTACCCCAAATAATTTACGTCCTTGAGGACGACAGCTGTATCTTATAGTCGTCTTTATTTTATCGTGCCCAGCATAATCCTGTTTTCTAGTAGGTTCTCAGTGTTTACTGACTTAATGAATCACTGAATAAAAGTTGTAAAATTTGTTCCAGGGACTATTAGAGAATGGGATTGTCTATATACAAATGATTTGAGAGATATTACATTTTATGCCATTTTATTCCGTTTCTTGCAAAGCAAATTTATATCAGAACTAGATGTCATAGTTAATATGTATTGCAGTTGAAAGAGCATTTGATCGGCAGCTGGTATCGTCAAACACAAAAATAAAGCAGCCAGTTATTTAATCAGCAAAATGGGTTTGTTTGGGAATAGCAGAGAATTGCAATTCGGGACAGGCAAACTTTGATGAATCATAGACAAATTTGGAGAACAAAGAAGAAGGGACCTGCTTTTATTAGGTTTTAGGAGGAAATGCTTGAGTTGTTTTGAACAAATGTTCACTGGAGAAGAGCCAGGGTCGGATGTTATGCAGTTTCTCTTTGGGTGTAAGTGGTAATGCATCGCCAGTAGGTCAGGGAGGGGTCTTCCTTCCTTTTTCTTAAAAGCAAGAGATAAAATTGCTCTGTGAAAAATATCTTCCCTTATACCAGAAGAAAAGTAATATTCTTATCTTCCTTCTTGCTGCTGGTTATTCAGACTGCAATAAGTGGCAAGTGGGTGAAAGCTCCCTTTTCAAGACTTCCTGACTCCATTTAAGATGATGTTTCCTGTATTTATTTTCATACACACCCTCATTTATTTTCATATCTCAACTCCAGCACTGTTGTAGACACATCAAAGTTCAGAAGGAAAGGTCCATGGTTAACTCTAATTTTGAAGCAATCTAAGGAATCTGGTAAGTCTTCATCCTTTCCATATATATACGATTTTCCCCACCACACAGCAATTAAATGACATGGAATTGCTGGGCAAGAGGAGTGAGGTGGGGGGGCGGGGAGCACACAAAATTAGATGGAGTGGCTTTGTGGGAACAAGAATATCCTGTTCTTGCAGCAGTAAAGAATCAAGGCAGAGAGACACCAGGACCATGCCTCAGCTATTCGTTCTTGAGCCAGTGCCAAGGCCTGCTTTCAAATGACTGATTACTTACAATTGGTGGTTGCCTTATTATAGTTGCCCAAGTTGGGTGAGCTCACTTTCTGTTGAAAGCCCTATTGTTTTATCTTGAACTTTACCTCCCCTTTGACTGGGGCAACTTCTCCCTAAAACGGAACTCTCATAGCCACCCAACCCCTATTTCACATCTCATACCAGAGCTTGTTCAGGACAAAGTGGGAGGAAAAGATAATGTATAAACCTGTGGGAACTGAGCACTCCCCCCTCACCTCCTTACAGCCATACGTCTCCAGCCCACATTTCATATCCTCACTAGTTCCCCAGGTCATGGTTCCATCCTGGCCCCTAATCTGAAATAGATTGTCTGGGGTCACTAGGGACTGAAAGGTTGTTGTTGAATCACGACGCCGGGATTCTTGGCCCCCGGAGGAGAAGAATTCAATCTGGGGCCAGAGACAAGGCTTGATCGCTCAGAGCTTTTGTGTAATAAAGTTTTATTAAAGTATAAAGGAGATAGAGAAAGCTTCTGACGTAGGCATCAGAAGGGAGCAGAAAGAGTTACCCGCCTGTTAGTGTTAGCAATGGAGTTATATACTCTCCAGTAAATCCAAAGAATGTCTGGAGGTTTTAAAGACCTCACCAGACCCACTCCCATAATTTACATTTTAAGATAACAGAATTAGCCAGGTTTAATCCAGAGACTGTCCTCAGGCAGAATACATTGCTGTTATAGAATCCTAAGGAATGTAGAGAAGGAAAAAGAGTTTGTCCTTTCTTCCTCCTTGAGAATTCCAGACCCTTCTCTCCTTGGGGACCCCTAGACTTCTTATCAACCTGCCTAGGAAATGACTCTCTAAGGACCCTGCACTAATTGTGGCAGAGGACATATTCCTAGCATATCAAATTAGAATTGTTTGTCATAATCTCATGTTTGGGGTTCATATAGTTTATGTCATAGGCTACAAACTACTCATGGATAACATTGTTTCCATATGAAGCAAAATACATTTCAACAGACATGAAGTGAATTTAGTGGACACTTCTGTCAATGAACCCTAAATTCTGACATTTAGACACATTCGGGAATCCTTGATCACAATGGAAAGATTGGCACCACTGATGTTAACACCTTTACTTTCTTACCCTCAGAGGACTTAGCCAAAAATCATGGCCACATTGATTTACAGTCTGTATGATCTTGTACCACGTCTGTTTTCATGTCTTTGTCAAATAGCATTAGAAAAAAGTGTAATACCTAATTTCTAACCCACTATTCCTGCATCAGAAATATAATTCACTCTAATCTCCAGCCATTTTTAAAATTTGCATGAATACTTTTAATTAGTCTCCTTAAAATAGCATAACATCCAATGAAGTTTGAATTCCCTTAACAAGTATTTATCAAACTATTAAAATGCGGCAGACGTTGAGCCAGGCATAAAACTTGTAATAGTAAACAGAATATTCTTGGTCCCTACACTTACAGAACTTACCTTCCTTGGAGGTGAGCAAGCAGAATCAAGGGTTTAGTTTTTAAATGTATATAAGTTTAGTAGATAATAGACAAGAAATGTAATCTAATTTTGAAGGATCTAAGAATCTAATGTTTAGGAAGATAAGCTTTTTTAAAATAAGATCATTCATTGGTTACATTTTTCTAAAATCCATTTTATTATAAAAATATACATTCAGGAAAGTGCACAAAAGATGTGTATGATACTTAATAATTTGTTACATAATCGCTATGCAAATTTTTTAAAAGTGGAACATTATCAGCATTGCATAAGCTCTCCTTATGCCAAAATCATTACTCCCACTTTTGTCATGAATCAAGCATCCGTACACGTGGGTCTGTTTCTGAGCTATTTTGTTCTGTTAGTCTTTCATCTATCTGTGTGACAAGCTGTGATATCTATCTAATAGAAGAATTCTCCCCTCTTGTTTGTCTCCATGATTTCTTTGGCTATTCTTAGTCCTTTGCATTTTCATATAACTTTTAGAATCTGTTTGTTTAACTTTGCAAAAAAATTTAAACGGGGTTTTATTGAGATTTTATTAAATTTATATCTCAATTTGGAGAAAAGTTGACATCTTTACAATATTAGCCAATAGTAGGCAAACTTTTTTCCTAAAAGACCAGATAATACATATTTCAGGCTTTGTCTCTTAGAGGAAAAACTGAGGCTATTATGTAGACAATTATATAGCCATTTTAAAAGGTGAGAACCATTCTTGGCTTGCAGACTCCTGAATCTCAATAAATCAGAAGTTGGGTTTGTTTTTTTTTTAATTTTAAAATCTTTAATTCTTACATGCGTTCCCAAACATGAACCCCCCTCCCACCTCTCTCCCCATAACATCTCTCTGGGTCATCCCCATGCACCAGCCCCAAGCATGCTGTATCCTGTGTCAGACATAGACTGGCGATTCGATTCTTACATGATAGTGTACATGTTAGAATGCCATTCTCCCAAATCATCCCACCCTCTCCCTCTCCCTCTGAGTCCAAAAGTCCATTATACACATCTGTGTCTTTTTTGCTGTCTTGCATACAGGGTTGTCATTGCCATCTTTCTAAATTCCATATATATGTGTTAGTATACTGTATTGGTGTTTTTCTTTCTGGCTTACTTCACTCTGTATAATCGGCTCCAGTTTCATCCATCTCATCAGAACTGATTCAAATGAATTCTTTTTAACGGCTGAGTAATACTCCATTGTGTATATGTACCACAGCTTTCTTATCCATTCATCTGCTGATGGACATCTAGGTTGTTTCCATGTCCTGGCTATTATAAACAGTGCTGCGATGAACATTGGGGTACATGTGTCTCTTTCAATTCTGGTTTCCTCGGTGTGTATGCCCAGCAGTGGGATCGCTGGGTCATAAGATAGTTCTATTTGCAATTTTTTAAGGAATCTCCATCCACACTGTTCTCCATAGTGGCTGTACTAGTTTGCATTCCCACCAACAGTGTAGGAGGGTTCCCTTTTCTCTTTGTCTATGGACTGCAGTTTTATGGCCCAATAAATTTAATAAATTTATTTTCTTTTAATTTTTATCAGTAATGTTGTATAAGGTTTGGGGTTGCAGTCTTACATATCTGTTAGTTATTCTTTCCATTGAATTCTTAATTTTGGTTATTGGATTTTTTAAAAAATTCTAGAATTCACTTGTTTTTTCACATGTTCAGGTATCTGCTGAAATTTCCAAACCGTGTATATCTCCTTGAACAGAAAAAGGAGTTACTTTATAGTCTATGTCTGAAAACTTCAATGTCACCATCCTCTATGGGACTGTTCCCATTGTCTTTTTTCTGGTTTTTCGTTGTTTCGTGTGCTTGATTATATTTTATTGTAGTCAAGATATTACAGTAGCAAAATTGTTTGTAGAAACAATTTCAAGTTTAGGATGATATTTTCATGTAGAGAGGGTTTTTGATTGCTTATGCCAAGGGTTTGAGGAAGCCCCCCATCTAGGATCAGTTCAGTTCAGTCACTCAGTCGTGTCCAACACTTTGCGACCCCGTGGACTGCAGCATGCCAGGCTTCCCTGTCCATCATCAACTCCCAGAGCTTACTCAAAGTCATGTCCATTGAGTTGGTTATGCCATCCAACCATCTCATCCTCTGTTGTCACCTGCTCCTCCCACCTTCAATCTTTCTCAGCATCAAGGCCTTTTCAAATGAGTCAATTCTTTGCATCAGGTGGCCAAAGTATTGGAGTTTGAGCTTCAGCATCAGTCCTTCCAATGAGTATTCAGGACTGATTTCCTTTAGGATGGACTGGTTGAATCTCCTTGCAGTCCAAGGGACTCTCAAGAGTCTTCTCCAACACCACAGTTCAAAAGCATCAGTTAGCTTTCTTTATAGTCTAACTCAGTCATCCATATATGACTACTGGAAAAACCATAGGTTTGACTAGATGGACCTTTGTTGGCAAAGTAATGTCTCTGCTTTTTAATATGCTCTCTAGGTTGGTCATAGCTTTTCTTCCAAGGAGCAAGCGTCTTTTAATTTCATGGCTGCAGTCACCATTTGCAGCGATTCTGATAATTGGAAGCTGAGCTGCAATCCCCTAGGAAAGCCTTTCTCTTTCCTACTTCTTGTTCACCCCTATTCCTGGGGTGTAGAGGGCTTCAAACCAAAGTGAGGGGCATTCACCAGGTCTACTCCCCTTAGACAGGCTCTGTCCCCTACTTCTGGAAGGCTGTCAAAATACCCATCAGCCTCTGAAGTGCTTCCTTCAAGTTTGATGAGTGCAGGAAACTCATCCAGTTTGATGAGTGCAGTGGCCCAAAACATTAAGTCCACCTCCTAGGGCCTCCATCTTCTCAGTGATCCTGGTCTATTTATTCTTAAAAAAAAAATACTCATGTGCTCGCTGATGCCTTTGGATTTTTAAAATATTTTCCACCCTTTCTAGTTGCCTTACGTGGGATGGTCAGCCCAATTTTCCTATCCATTATTACAAGAGCAGAAGTCCTCATTAGTTATATGTTAGATTTACCTGAGTAGCCTCATTCATACACAGCATAGTAACAATATGTAAAACGTCAGTACACCATTGTTCATCTTTGATTCCCTGTTAAAAAAAAATTTTTGTAGAAGCAATCAGGCCTTGGAAAAATCAGTTGCTGTCCTCAATAGGAACTGCAGGCTTTTATACTTACAGCAGCAAGTATGGGTTACCTCTGTCTACCTACAGCAAATAGCAGTTAACTGATTCACACATCTTTATTGAGAGGCTATTGTATGTGAGGGGAATGAAGAAATGACAGTCTCACTTTATAGCAGAACTAAGTGACTAATTAATTACTTGACAAATCTCAAGATAAACCCTAAGTTTCAGCTTTCAGCTCTCTTCTGCTTTTCCAGATTATATACTCTTCCTAGGGACTTGCAAGAATCTAATTACCACTGTTTGAATGCCTTTATTTCTCTCATATAAAACTGAAAAAGTAGAATAACAACTTTGTATTTTTGGCTACTGGATAATAATGTTTAGTAATTTTCAAAAAAATAATGACCAACAAGTATACAACTTTTCATTAAAAATAAAATAAATCCAATTAAACAGTGAGATGCTATTTTTTAAAATCAAAGTGACAAAATATTCTTTTAGTCATAATAAATGCACAGTGTTAGGAAAGGTTCAGAGAAATGCTGTCTTATACTGCTGGAGGAGAATAAATTAGCACAGTGGTTTTCGAGGAATATGTGTCAATACAGCAAAGCCTTGAAAATGTGCATACCCTGCAACTTACTTTTAATGATGTAGCTTAGGAAATAATTAAGAGTGAAATGGCAACCCACTCCAGTATCTTTGCTTGGAAAATCCCATGGATGGAGGGACCTGATAGGCAGTCCATGGGGCCCCAAAGAGTCGGACACAACTGAGTGACTTCACTTTAAACAGATTTAGCTCTAACATCGCATGTGATATCACATTGTTTATTAGAAACTGGAGACAATCTAATAGTGGATTGTTTAAATAAATTATAGTACAGAAATACATTGAAATATTGAAAACAAATGGATATCTACAGACATGAAAAGTGTTAGTCAATCAGTCGTGTCCAGTTCTTCACCACCTCTGGACTGTAGCCTACCGGGCTCCCCTGTCCATAGAATTCTTCGGCCAAGAATACTGGAGTGGGTTGCCATTCCCTTCTCCAGGGGATCTTCCTGACCCAGGGATCAAACCGGGCTCTCCTGCACTGCAGGCAGATTCTTTATCATCTGAACCACCAGGGAAGTCCATCCATCTACAGACATGGGAAGTCAGGATTTTGTTAAATGGAAAATGCAAGTTATAAAAGAGTGTGATCTTATATTTGTTTTAAAAGATCATACAGGTTTATATACAGTACATATAGAAAAACATTGAGGATATATATCATGTTGCCATTGGCAGTCTCTGGATGGTGGAAATGAGTGATTAAAAACATATCTTTACCCATTTTATATTTATACTCATTTAAGTGAATGTGTATTTACCTCTGTGTTTTTTAAAAAGGAAGGAAAAGTCAAATCCTAATTTTAAAAAATGCTTTGCTTAGGTTTTGGCTTGTGATATGAGAAACCATATGCCCCTACAGGCATCTACTTAGTCTTGCTGCTTCTGACCTGGATAAATCTCAGTTTGTTTGTTTTCCTGAAAATATCATAATTAAGGACAACAGCTCTCTCATTTTCTACTAGAGATATTTGTGCCTGATTGGGGAAGGAAGTCACCTTTCCAGGGGAATGGTTTTGTTGCAAAAGGCCCATATTTTAACTCGGGAGTCTTAAGTGTAAGTTCTGTGGAAAGGAGGAGAAAGCAACCAGAAAACAGATGCAAGGAATGGATCACAGATCGTAAGGTCTCTATTTAGTCCTCCTTTCTCTAGGTTTCTTGAACCTTAGAGGTAGGGATGATGGAAGGATACCTGAAACCTGATTATGTAGATTCCCTCTAAGATGGTGAGTCATTTCAGAAAAGAAAAGACAGAACAACTGAAAATTATATTGAACATCAAACTGATGCTAACATCAAACGGTTAGAGCAACCCCACAGCTATAAACAGAGGCATTTGACAGAAAGTTTGTACTCTGAATTGATACAGAGATTCCAACTGAACCAAAACTCAGAGAGGACCATTGTTGGTAGGCTCAGTACATGATGACACTATCCATTAAAGGAGTCTTTCCTAAGAGCAAATGAAGAGTTACTTGTCCGGATAAGACAAACTTATATATATAATATGGCAAACACCTATCCCTTCTATATCCCACATCCTCTACTCTGATTACAAGAAATCCTGGGAAAGCGACCAGGGCTGAATTTTCCTTGGGGTTGCTGCCAGATAGGGTTGAAATTTTGATTCTCAACTTATAGAATATGGCAGTAAGGAGCTAACCTAAAGAAAAAACCATATCAAGATTTGAGGACTTCACTGGTGGCTCGGTGGTAAAGAATCCACTTGCCAATACAGAAGACACAGGTTTGATCCCTGGGCCAGAAAGATCCCACATGCCATGTGGCAGCTGAGCCCATGCACCACAACTACTGAGCCTATGCTCTAGAGCCCGGGTGTTGCAACTACTGAAGCCCATTCCCCCTAGAGCCCACTCCACAATAAGGGAGGCCACCCCAGTGAGCAGCCCAAACACTTCAACAAAGAGTAGCCCCCACTCGCCACAAGAGAAAGCCTGCTTGCCACAACAAAGACCCAGCACAGCCAAACTTGTTTTAAAAAAATAAAATTTTAAAACAAGATTTGATGGGAAGAAAATCTTCACATCTTCACATGCTCATCTTCACAATAAAAAGTTACAGTCAACCTGGAGTAGAGGCGCTTGAACATGATGTTAGGGGTGTGTCCAAGGTAATATGTTTCTGATTAGCAGTTACATACTGAAGTTTGTTAATGCTTTACTTTTAAAAAGAATAAATTACTGTAGATAAAGTCAGCCACATGAAAGAGTCATTCTCAGACACTCACATGCTTTCTTAAATGAGAGAGAAAAAGGTGGACTTTCAACTATTAGCATGAGCGTTATTTTTCATATGTCGCTGTGGCTAAAAGGTTGACTGCTGCTGTTCTAGAGCAAGAAACAAGGGAGCTCCTGGGTAAAAGAGAGCCCAGGCAGAATCTTAGGCAGGAGAATAGGTCCCAAAACTGAGGAGGTGGGAGGGAAATTGGGAATGTTTTGATGCAAAGCAAACTAAGCAAGAGGCATGCACTTGAGGCTTTAAAGAAGCAGAATCAGCCCTCTGTGTGTTCAACCGGACATCTTGATACTCATAATTTATAGTAACACAGAAAAGGCAGTGGCTGAAGAGTTATACCAGTTAAATGCCAGTTCTTGCAGGTTGCAGCTTTTACAGATGAGTGTGGAGCTGATTCTCTTCTCCTTGGTTAGTCATGGGAAACCCATTCCAGGGATACATAGAAACTGTTCTTGTCACTGAGGCAATGGCAGCCAATTGGTCCAATTTCACAGTCTACACAGACCAAAAACCTGTTGCCCACAACCTTAGTGAAATCCGTATTCTGAAAGATGAACATGTCATCAAACAGCCAGTATTCCTGGGGAGGTCGCCATCAGGACTGCTGCCATTAGCCAGAGCTGACTTCTTTCTCATGGAAGGCAGGAAGAGCTGCGGTGAAGAGAATATCAAGAATATAAAAACTGAACTGGCCCAGTCATATGATCATCCTCATTCTACTTATACTTTCCACAGTTCCCTAGCAGTTTCTTGGAATAAGAATAAATCAAGGAACCCTATCATTAAAGACAAGGATGCTGAGAGGCTCCTGTGTTGCCTCTGGTCCATGCCCTGATTCTTAAGAGATGAAAGAGGAGCTTTGACTGCTTGCTCTGGTAACGTGGGCTTCATAGTTATCCTTAATGTGGTCCATAAGGCCCTAACTGTTCCTAATCTCCCCCTGGCTCATTCTGCCCCAGCCACACTGGCCTTCTTGGCTTCTTCAAGCAAGGTAAATCTGCTCGGCCCTCAGTTCTTGGTGAGGTCAGCTCCTTCATGATATTCAGTATAAATGTAACCTCCTCAGGAGGGTTTCCCCAACAAACAATCTGAATTAGCTTCCCACACTGCCCGTTGTATTTTTATTTTTTTAAATGGCTTTACTGAGGCCTAATGGATACATATGCTGCATATACTTACAGTGTACAATTTTATACATTTTGTTTTGGCATCTATGTATACCGATAAAGCATTACTATAATCAAGATTATAAGCATATTCTTCATCCTATAAGTTTCCTTATGATACTCCCTTATTTTACTCAATATTCTTGGAAATGATCTTCTTGTTTATTGGCTTAGTTCTTAACCATTTCCTCCACTAAAAAGTAAAGCCCTGGAACTTACCTTTCCTGTTCATTACTATATTCCCAGTGCCTGGAATAGCAACTGACACAAAATGAGAACTCAAGTATTTGTTAAAACAATAAATACAAGATATCTGGCTCTGCTCCATTCCATCACTATTGTGAATATGCTGGATTTGTCTTATAAAAGGAACATTAAAAAGGAAAATGTTGTTCTAGAATTTGGAATGTTATCCTAGGATCCTTGCACCCACTAATCACACACATACACACACACACACACGATACCCTTAATTTCTTCCACATGGTTGGCTCATATACATTTAACTGCCCCCAGAATACTACAAAATACAATGCCAGCAAGTTTTGGTATCACTCTACTCTTCATCATTGGGGCTGCTGCCAATATACTTGCCATTTCCCACTTCCTGATGCACTGCCAATGCATCCTCAGACTCTAATAGGATGGCCTCAATGTGCTAGTCTGGCATTGGCAGTCAGAATAAAAGTAATTATTTTTTAATTAAAAAAAATTGGATTGACATTGGTCCAAAAAAGGTAAACGCTTCGGTCAGGATGAGTAAGCCTCTCCCCAAATGTTAGCAGGCATATCCATGAGAACTGCTGTGCACACGTGTTGCTTCAGTCATGTCCAACTCTTTGTGACCCATGGACTATAACCCTCCAGGCTCCTCTGTCCATGGGATTCTCCAGGCAGGAATACTGGAGTGGGTTGCTATGCTCTTCTCCAGAGGATCTTCCCAAACCATGCATTGAACCAGCGTCTCTTATGTCTTCTCCATTGGCAGGCAGGTTTACCCAGTGCCACTAGATAGCCGCCACTAGATAGCCACCACTAGCGCCACCAACTGCTAACATGTATTAAATTCCTTGGAGTTTGCACTTCTGAACTCTTGGGCATACTGTAGTCTATAGGGTGTCCCTGACAGAGGTGGGTATTGCTGACAGGGAGAGAGCACTAATCTAGAACATATCCACTCCCCATCCTACCAGCACTTGGCTTAATAAAACATATATCTGAACACTATCGTTTGCTGTGTCCCCTGAAATGTCATCTGAGGACATAAAAAAATATGATAGTCTCTCTTCCTGTTATATTGTCATTTCAGTCACTTTTTTTTGTTGTTGCCTCAACTGATGGTTAAATGAGTCTCTAATGATTTGTTTTACCCTAATTGAAAATGGAAGTAGGCAGAGGCAAAAACAAAATCAAAACTCAGGAACCAGGAAACCTGAATTTCAGTATCAACTGTAGCTTTCCGTGGACATGTTTCCCTAAAAATATTTCTGGCCTATCCCCTATATGGTAGGTGTGAATTCATATCTAAACTAAATGTAAGCAGAGTAAAATATAAGGATAAAAACTCAAAAATTACTTAAGCATTTGCCCTCCAGAAGCATCCAACAAAGGAACACCAGCTCCCCTTGCCCTGTTCCCATGTACAGTGCAAAACACCACTTTTGCAGTCTCACCTGACTAGTGACTTTATTTTCTTGGGCTCCAGAATCACTGCAGATGGTGACTGCAGCCACAAAATTAAAAGACGCTTGCTCCTTGGAAGAAAAGCTATGACCAATCTAGACAGCATATTAAAAAGCAGATATTACTTTGCCAACAAAAGTCCGTCTAGTCAAGCTATGGTTTTTCCAGTAGTCATATATGGGTGTGAGAGTTGGACTATAAAGAAAGCTGAGCACCGAAGAATTGATGCTTTTGAACTGTGGTGTTGGAGAAGACTCTTGAGAGTCACTTGGACTTCAAGGAGATCCAAGCAGTCAATCCTAAAGGAAATCAGTCCTGAATATTCATTGGAAGGACTGATGCTGAAGCTGAAACTTCAATACTTTGACCACCTGATGCGAAGAACTGATTCATTTGAAAAGGCCCTGATGCTGGGAAAGATTGAAGGTGGGAGGAGAAGGGGAGGATGGAGGATGAGATGGTTGGATGTACAGAGTTTGAGCAAGCTCTGGGAGTTGGTGATGGACAGCGAAGCCTGGTGTGCTGCAGTTCATGAGGTCTCAAAGAGTCAGACACAACTGAGGGACTGAACTGACTGACTGACTGATTTTCTTGGTTTTTAGGACCCCAACCTAATCCTGAACTGGCTCCTCAGAACCGTGTAAAAAACCACAACGCAGTGACATGCTATGGATGTCTTAGTGGAAACCTCTTTGGTTTTTCAAGAACAGTTAACAGTGCCCTTTTAAAAATGAAATATTTTTCTCTTTGTAAAAATACATTATAATCATAGAAAACTTTACAAGCATGCTATACTACAGATGAGAATAAAAACTATTACAATAGAGAGAAAACTTCCATTAGCTTATTCATAATTCCCCCCTGCCACCGCCTGTAAGTACCTGTGGTGGTTTTAAAATGTCCACAAAGTCTTTGACTGTCCTTCCACCAAGAGGTAGAGTCCATGCCTTTCCTCTTGAGCCCAGGCAGCCACTGTAACTCCCTTGATAAAACATAATGTGGTGGGAGTGACAGGCCAAGTCAGAAAAGGCCAGGCCATTCTTGGTAGTTTCTCTTGAAACACTTTCTCTGGGAGCCCTGAGCTACTATGTAAGAACTCTGGCTACTCTAAGGCTACCATGCGGAGACTGTTAAAATCTTCCCAGTCCTCAGGCAGACAAGTAAGCGAGAAAGCTTTCGAGATGACTCTGTCTGGGGCTTGGAGATGGGAGTAAGGGAGGGAGCTGAGCCCAGGCATAGATTTAACAAAGATTCTTTCAGATCTTTTAAAATACACAAAGAAAAGGGAGAGGAGTTTATAATTCCAAAAAAATCGGCTAAGAAAGGGGAAAAAAAAAACTAAAAAAAGAAAGAAAATAACTTTCTTTTAAGTTTAAAAAATAAATAAATAAATAAAAGAACAGAAGAGCAAGCTAGACTTACTTGCCAAATACCTACAGGTCCAGATCCATGAGGCACCAGGCAGATTTTTGTAATCTCCTTCCCTTCCTTAACTCCATCTCTAACCCAAGCCCTTTGAGTCCTAGAGGAGCCAGGAGGTTAAGAGTCTGCCAGGAACAGTTACTACTAGGGAGACTTGTGCTGCTTGAAATGGAAGGAAGCAGGTACAATAAGAAAGACATATACCAATGTTAGAGCTTCGAAGGAATTAAGACAACCCAATAAAGTAGGTTGAGGGCCTTGTATTCTTGGAACTCTAAGGACTGAGTAACAGTGGGGGAAAACCAAGTAGGAGACTGTCAGACCTCTACACTCGGAATTGCAATGATAGAGGAAAATGGGAAGCCAGAGAAAGAGACCCGTCACCAGGACACTGACAGTCGCATAGGCCCATAGCCTCTATTAAATGCATGCAGCTCCATGGTAGGGGTCAAACCCATGGGCCCAGGCACCACTCAAGTGGGCTCTAGGACACCATTCTCTCAGCAAACCCCTCCTTGGGGTCAATCAAGCAGGGCTCACAGATGTTGGGGGTCAGCTCCTAGATTAATGCTGATAACTTGTTCCCTGAACTCAAAGCTAGGCCATGAGTAACATTTCCAGGCAGCCCCAAGGCTCACTGGAGCCTAAAAAGAGCAGACGCACATTTCTGAGTTATATATGCTAGAGCTGAATATCTGAAAATCAAAGTGGGTAAAACCAGGTCAAGAGAATGAGCCTTCCTCCTCTGGTGGGGGCTGGGCTGGGTTCTACTCAGGCTTGCCAAAGGCAGAGCCTGGCCCCATGAGATTCCCTCCTCTTCAAGAGCACAAGTAGGCCCTCCTACCTGGCTGAGGGCTTTTCAAACACACTACAGAGAAGTCTCCTTGAATCTGAGCTGAGCTGGAAAGGGCCATCCAGTTTAGCCCTTAGCTACTGCTATGCACTTTGGCTGACTAATGCACTGATCTCTAAAACTATATATGGTTAGACCCTGGAAGAATAGTTCCTTTCTTATTAGAGACCCCTTTAAGAGTAGAATTTATTGATCTTCTTGTCTAAAAGGCTCTTTGGCACTTCAAAAATTATTTCAGATGTTCTAGACAAGTTGTGATCTATTAAGTTAAAGACAGTGTCTAAGGCTGTTATTTGCCTGATTCTCCCATCCCTAGTGCCTGAAGTTCTACAGGAATCACACCTCTCAGTGTGTACACAGAACGCATGCTAATCCCTCCCTTTCCCCCCAGCTTGCCTTGAAACACGTGGGACATCAGCCCAGAAACCAGATGATGCACCTGGTCTTCAGAGTGGCAATGGCAGCATTCACGTGCTTGGGTACCACATCTCCACGGTAGAACAGGCCATCATTTGCCACGGTGGGGGTCACACTTGACCATCTGACTGGGGGCTTTGGAGCAGACATTAGTAACCCCTGACACCAAGAGACGCTCATGATGGTCTTTCTTGGCTGAGACAACGTGTGAGTGGGTCACCAAGGGAAAGTGGATGTGGGGGTAGGCGCCAGATTGGTCTTGGACTCTGTGAAGTTCACACTGAGGGCACTATCCAAATGCAGGGAGGCAATCAAAGGACAATCTGGCTAATGAGCCAGTTGAGGCGGGTGTAGGTCGGGTACTTGATGTCCCGGTTACAGTGAGAGATACCATAGATGGCTTCATTGTCCACATGAAGACACTGTCCAAGTGCTTCAGAGTGGAATGGTGGTAAAGATGGAGTTACCCACTGCTTTGGACACTTGAGAGGCTGTGTAGATAGCAAACTCCAACATGCATTTCTTGTCATAGCAACAGAAAGCCAATCCATCAGCAGGATACAGAGCCAGTGTCCCCCTCAAAGCTACAGAAGATCAGGAAATAACAGTATTAAGGATGCCGGTGGCATTATCATCTCTCTCCAGCCCTCTTCTCTTGACAGAATGATTTCCTGTCTACAAAACTGTTGTGACCTAACTACAACTGTGTTCACTTTTGTACTTAAGCACAAACTTTCAAGCATAATTTCACAAAACACAAACTTTCAAGCATAATTTATACTTAAGTATATACATACTATTGTATATACAATGAATGATTTGACAAATATATATACCTATAGAAGTTTCAAACTAATCAAAATATAGACGTTTCCATCACTCCAGAAAGTTCTCTCATGCTCTGTTACGTCACCTCTAGAGATGTGGGAAGCGAATACTTAGAAGGGGCTTGGAGTTCTGGGAAGACAGATGACCTAGAAGGGCAGTACTGTGTATGAAGTGGTGGGGGTATGGAGAGGGGAGATGAGGGTCAGGTGGACACAGGATTTGTAGTCAGAGAGCTGAGCCCTCTCAGCTTTGTAGCTTTGCCACCTAGTTGCAGGAGAATGGGACTGAGGTTGGTGGTGCTGAAGTCCATGGGGTCACAAAGAGTTGGACATGACCGAGCAACTGAACAACAATAAATATATAATAAATTATTTAAAAGCTAAAGATAAAAGAATTAGGCTTTATGTAAATTGACAACTTAAAAAATTCTCCTTTTAAGAAGGCTCTAAGCTTAGTGAATACTTTGTTTTACTTTCACACAGAACCCCATTCTTCAGATCTCCAGCAAATTCTCTGTCTCTGAGCAGCAGAAAGCATATCTGGACAGTCCCTCTAGTCTAGAAGGCCAGTGACAATGTACTGGCTCCTAGCTGGCCTCAGTCCTGGCATTCTTGGCCTCAGGCAAGGATTAGAGTAAGCTGGAAGAGTGGCTAAAGCTAAACAGGAGCCTCTCCCAGCAGGAAAGCCCTGCTTAGGAGTCTAAGAACAACAAACCGAACTGCTGAGGCAGCTTCCTTCCATCTGCTGGGGCTAGAGATGCATAAAAGATCAAAACAGGTTTGGATCAGACTGTCAGGCTTGTCAAAGCAAGGAACCTGCAAGGTGGAAGCCCCGAGCCCCACAGACTCAAGGCAGAGCAGGCTTCTCAGGCGTCTAACTCTAGATCCACACTCAGGACGTGCAGCTCCCCCTAGAGGAAGCCAAGTGGACAGACAGGCCAGAGAAACCAGCACCAGCCTCAGGCCTGTGGTTCCCCTTTCTTCCACACAAGTCCATACTCCAGCCCAGAGAAGAGGTTGTGTGTGTGTCAGTCACGCAGTCGTGTCCGACTCTTTGTGACCCCATGAACTGTAGCTTGCCAAGCTCCTCTGTCCATGGAATCATCCAGGATATACTCCAAGAATACTGTTAAGAATGCATTGATCTGCAGGTGCCAAGGGTACATGGTCTGCTCACCAGCTTTTGGATCCAGTCCAGCGCGGGATAGGGATCTCCTTCCACACAGTGTAGTGGCCTCTGGCAGCACGGCTGACAGCATCTTCCTTGTCAGATATTAGCTGCCCAGGAAGAGCCGCCAATACCTGCCAGTTTCACCCCACCCCGTGGGGAGGAAAGGTCTCCTCTCCCATGGGGACATGGGCCCTAGGGCCCTTTCTGCTGAGTTCCACCCAGTAGAGCTGGAGAGCAGGGCGTGAGAGGCACATGGCACTCCTGAGAACCGCTTCTAAAGCCCGGTCTTAACCTGAGCTGTGAGGCGTCCCAGGTGGCCCTATTGGTAAAGAACCCACCTGCCAATTCAGGAGATGTAAGACGCAGGTTCAGTCCCTGGGTGGGAAAGATCTCCTGGAGGAAGGCATGGCTACCCACTCCAGTATCCTTGCCTGGAGAATCCCATGGACAGAGGAGTCTGGTGGGCTGCAGTCCATAGGGTCTCCCAGAGTCGGATATGACTGAAGCAATTTAGCATGCACACACCTGAACTGTGAGGGGGAAAGTTAGGGGGTCCCTTTTCCAGTCCTGTCCCATCATGGCCATTTCATTCTGCTTAGTGAGGAATCAGAGGTGTGTTTAGGGGAATCTCGTTTGACTTTTGATTCAGATAAGAACACAGACTAATGAAGAAAACCCTGTCCACAGTTTAATATCTACAACATGTCTTTAGGAAGACGGGGGAGGGGCAATGTTGTCAAGAACAAGAAATAGGAAATCCAGACGCAGAGAATCCTTGGGAGCCAACAACAGCCAAGTTCACACAGGTCCGCATCCTATTAAGGAACCCATTTCAGTTAAGGGCTTTCCTGATATATCAGTCGGTAAAGAATTCGCCTGCAATGCAGGAGACCCTGGTTCGATTCCTGGGTCGGAAAGATCTGCTGGAGAAGGGATAGGCTACTCACTCCAGTATTCTCGGGCTTCCCTTGTGGCTCAGCTGGTAAAGAATCTGCCTGTAATGTGAGTAGAACTCAGTTCGATCCCTGAGTTGGGAAGATCCCCTGGAGAAGGGAAAGGCTACCCTCTCCAGTATTCTGGCCTCGAGAATTCCATGGACTGAATAGACCACGGGTTGCAAAGAGTTGGAACCAACTGAGCGACTTTCACTTTTCTGCTTTAATATTCACTCTCTTCTGCAATTCTCTTTCTAAGTCTGACCCCCGACTCAAATATTTAGCAGTTTCCCAGGCAGAGCTCTTTGACTAATCTCCCCCTCAGCACAGGAAGCCCCCAGGACCCCTCCTGGAAGACAGTCTAGATGAAAGCAACAGACCTCATTGCTGTTCTTGCTGGGTGACTGCCTGAGTACAAGAGGTTTTTCCCCTAAGCAGTGCCCCCAGCAGATTTGGGGATCGTGAAAAATATGGGTTGGGAGTGGGGAACTCCCCAGTGCTTGCCAGCCCTGTCTCACTGATGGTGTCGAAAAAGTCACTACTAGCTCCCTAGTTGCTGGGCATAGTGCCATCTGTGCTCCTGGCAGTCGAGTTCCCAGCGGGCACTGCCCATCTGCACCCCAGCCTGGCCCACAGGGGTAGAGTCACACTCATGCTATTGGGGGAAGCAGAGCAGTGGTATGATCTGAGAAGGGAGGGGGGTTTCAAAAGCCTTTCCTGGGAACACCCCTTTATCTTTGCTTCCCTGAGGCCGAAACCTAGTAGTGCATTACCCAGTTCCCTTTACTGGCTGCCCTTTCAGGCCTTCTTACACTTTACAAGGCCCTCATTTTCTCTTCATTTACTCAGGGCTTTGAAAACAAAGCCTCCTGGTGAAAAGAACCCCAGACACACCACTTCTCTCCCCTTTAGTCTGTGCCCTCCCGGACCGCGCTTCCCCCAAATCTTACAGCATCAACGAGGCCTGCCCAGCCAGAATGCAGTCACCTCTAGGAGGGCAGTGGCTCACTGTTGGATCTCCAGTACCCAGAACCTGGCGCATCACAGGTCTGATGGCTTTGGGAGTCACACGACATCTTCTCTGGCCCACTGGAGACAAGTCACAGGAGGACCGGAAGATCCCACATCCACCTGCATACTATAAAAACCCGCTTGCTATTCACATAATATAAAAATCTCCTTGCCAGTTTGGGACCCAGCTCTGGGCTCCCCACACCACAGTCCTCACCTCCAGGGTTCAAGGAAAGTTGCTTCTGGCTCATTCTGGAATGTGCGGGGAGATGGGGGTTGGTTGGAGGTCCCTGAGCATACCCTCACTGAAGACTGGACGCTTTTCCACGTAGGAATGGGATCCACAAAGCTGATCGAATTTTGGGGAAGGGGAGATTGGAGAAGGGTGCAAGAAACTGACTCCCCCAAAGATTCAGGAGCATCTTCTTTGACTTCTGGTTAGCTGGGCTGTTGACAGCTGTGGGTTGGGGGGAAGGAGTTGCAAAATCGGTAGAGCGAGGAGAGTCTACCCCTTGGGGCACCTGGCAAGGCAACACTTCTGGCATGGCTGGCACTCAACAAATATGGAAACTTCCAAGAGTCTGCTGTTTGGCTGCCAATCACAAGGGAGTGAAGTCAGGATGTGTCCCCCGCCTGTGTGATGGGAGGCTGGTGTAGGAGATGCTCAGACAGGACTACTTGGCTCCAGAGCCATTTCTGCTTTTAGAATACTGGTGTGGGTTTTTTTTATTATTATTAAAGAAGAGAATAAAGCATTTGTAAATATATATGTATATATTTAAAAAAAAGAACAAAGGTGGCTAAAGCCTAGATCTTCTAGAGAAAGTCAATACCAAGCAGCCAAAACCCACTGCCTAGTGCCCTGCCTTGCTGGCTGGGGTGATTTGGGAAGGTGCAGAGCCCCACATGCAAAGTTGGGGCACCCTGGAGCCCTAGGAGAACGAGTCTCCAGGGTCGGGACTCTGCGTCCTCCACACCCTGAGGAGGCAGAAGATGGAGTTCAGGTCTGTGGGTTCATGGAGGCAGAGATTCTGGAGTTAGAACACTTTACAAGCTCATCTGCACCAAGGGCTGTGTGTGGACACAGGCCCCAGTGCCTCCCAGAATCTCAGGATCCCCACCTCTGGCCTGAACCCCTGTGGAGGCTCTGGGGCTGTCTTGGAGGACTGTTCCTAACTAAACTGAACTGTGAAACTGTTGCCAATATTCTAGAAGACTTCCCTCTGCATCTAGGAAAGTCTAGGGTGGATTGGGGTGGAGGAACAGAAGTCTGGGGAGTCTGTCCATCATAGGAGCTACCTCAGTGAGGACAGTAGACAGGTAGGGTGAACTTTCTGCTTCTTTTGTGACCTTTGGAGCAGTTATCTGAGTTAACAAATCCGTGGTCAGTGGGCCAGGACCAGTGTCCAGAGTAGGGGCTTATTCCCCTATGCCAAAGGACAGGCTGTAATGTAATAGGTTTATAATACTTTTCACACAAGAGAATACATAAAAAAATAAGCAAACATTAAAAATAAAGAAAGCATTTTTAATATTACAGTAAGGTACCTTGAGAAGTACAGTGCATGTTAAATCGCTTCAGTCGTGTCTGACTCTTTGTGACCCCGTGGACTGTAGCTCACCAGGCTCCTTTGTCCATGGGGATTCTCCAGGCAAGAGTGGCAACTGAAGTGGGTTGCCATGCCCTCCTCCAGGAGATCTTCCTGACCCAGGAAGACAGGAAGATGACCCAGACATATCTTATATCTCCTGCATTAGCAGGCAGGTTCTTTACCGCTGGAGAAGGCAATGGCAACCCACTCCAGTACTCTTGCCTGGCAAATCCCATGGATGGAGGAGCCTGGTGGGCTGCAGTCCGTGGGGTTGCTAGGAGTGGTCTTTACCACTAGCGCCACCTGGGAATGGAACAGCTGTTCACTAGCAGTTCTAGCTAAATCACCGCTGCTTTCACTCTTGCTTCCGGACATCCTGGACTTGAAATAAAGATACTGTCTTTAAGGACACAAAAGCACAACCACTCGCAGAGGATTTGTATGTACATGACAATGTATGCCAGACACGTGAACTAACTTCTGTGATCAGACATGGGAATGCGTGTTCATAACTTGGAAAGTTCACAACCTAAGGTTCATATGTAAGGAACTAACTGTATCCTCAAGTATTTTTAAACTTAATGCTCAGGTGGCAAAAGAGGTTTAAGTCCAGGGTGCAGAGGTTAACTTTGGAACTCTGAAAACTGTTCTTTGGTCTCAACCCTTGGGTTTTATGAGGTTGCCAGCTCTAAACTGGATGCCTCTGGTGAAGGGATAAGATGAAAGTGAATATTCAAGAAAGTACTTTGAAAACCCTTGTATGTACAAAGCTAAGTCATGATTATTCATTGCCTGTCACTGCCCCAAACGAAACAACTCGAATGTTGTGTCCTATTGAAGGTGGGCATACCAATGATGAAAATGAAGCTACCTGGCCATAAACTAAAAAAGCTGAACTCAAGACCATTTTCTCTTCCTTGCCTTTCCTCATTGGGCATATACTCCACCTGCTAGCAGAGTCAGCCAGTTACAAATGTCCTTCCACCCCTCCATTGAAGAGACTGTACTCTAACCAAGGGATTATAAATATATCTGAAACAGTGACATCCTTAGTGTTGTTTTGTGGAAATTACACAAACCCTTCTTTCTGTTTTTTCTTGTTAGATTTATTTATTTATTTGTTATTTAATATTTATCTATTTTTAATTGATTGATGATTGTTTTACAATACTGGCTTGATTTCTGTCATACATCACAAAACCTACTTTCTTGATGTAAATATGTTTTTCTTTACATCACACCTATTAAAATTAGTCCTTTTACAAGGTATTTATATTTATTTCTTTTATCTAAATTGCTTCCAAGTTTAGACTTGTCTTTCTTTTGTTTGTTTGTTTTGGTGACTCTTTGCAACCCCATGGATATATAGTCCATGAAATTCTCCAGGCAAGAACACTGGAGTGGGTAGTCTTTCCCTTCTCCAGGAGATCTTCCCAACCCAGGGATCGAGCCCAGATCTCCTGCATTGCAGGCAGATTATTTACCAGCTGAACCACCAGGGAAGCCCAAGAATACTGGAGTGGGTAGCCTATCCCTTCTCCAGCGGATCTTCCCGACCCAGGAATTGGACTGGAGTCTCCTGCATTGTAGGCAGATTTTTTTACCAACTGAGCTATCAGGGAAACTCTTTGTTTTGGCTGCACCCTGCAGATTGCAGGATCTTAGTGCCCTGACTAGGGATTGAACCAGGGCTCCTGGCAATGGAAGCACCAAGTCCCAACCACTAGACCACCAGGGAATTCCATAGATTTTTTTTTTTAATGCCTGATAAGATTTTCTAATAGTAATTCAGAAAATTATTTATTACTTTTTCTATTTGACTGTGCTGGGTCTTTGTTGCGGCCATGAGCTTCCTCTAGTTGCAGTGAGCAGGGACTACTCTTCATCGTGGTGTGTGGGCTTCTCATCGTAGTGGCTTCTCTCGTTGTGGAGCACGGGACTTAGGTGCATGGGCTTCCATTGTTGTGGCACACAGCTTAGTTGCCCCAGGGCATGTGGAATTTTCCCAGACCAGGGAGTAAACCCCTGGGCCCTGAATTGGCAGGTGGATTCTTAATTACTAGACCACCAGGAAAGTCCTATAGTAATTATTTTCTTTTGCCATAGTAATTTTAAAAATTTATTGATTTGGCCACGCCAGGTCTTTAGCTGTGGCATGTGGGATCTTTGATCTTCTCTGTGGCACACAAGCTCTTTAGTTGTGGCATATGAATCTAGTTCCCTGCCCAGGGATCGACCTCAGGCCCCCTGCATTGGCAGCATGGAATCTTAGCCACTGGACCACCAGGAAAGTCCCTATACTTTTGTTTCTAACTTTTCCTTCTCCTTTTCTTTATATCACCTGTCAACCTCAAAAATAAAAGTCAGTTATTTTACCAGCAAAATGAGTTTATTTGGGAATAGCAGAGAATTACAATTCAGGACAGGCAAGTTTATGGTGAATCATGGGTAAGTCTAGAGAACAAAGAAGGTTTTGCTTTTGTTAGGTTTTAGAAGGAAATTGCTAGAGTTGTTTTGAACAAACATTCATTGGAGAAGAACCAGAGTCGGAGGCTGTGGCAGTTTCTCATTGGATGCAAGTGGGAGTTAATGCATTTTTTCCGAGTGAGGGAAGGATTTTCTTTCCTTTTTTTAAGAGCAGGAGATAGGGATTAAGAAGTGCCTTGCAATGCAGGGGATGTGGTTTTGATCCCTGGTAGGGGAACTAAGATCCCACATGTCTTGGAGCAACTAAGCTTAATCACCACAACTAAAGAGCACACACACCACAACAAAAAATCCACTTGACACAATGAAGATCTTGCGTGCTGCAATTAAGACTTGACACGCCCCCCAAAATAAACAAATCTTTAAAAAAAAAAAAGCAGGAGATAAAATTGCTCTGTGAACAATGTCCTCCCCTATACCAGAAAAAAATTAACATTCTTTTCTTCCTCCTTGCTGCTGGTTATGCAGATTGCAACAAGTGGCAGGTGGGTGAGAGCTCCCTCTTTAGGGCTTTCTGACTCCATTGAAGATGACGGTTCCTTTCTTTTCATATTTCCCCCGTTGGTCACCATCTTCCTTTGAGAGCATGCTTGACCAAGAGTCAGGTTTTCCAGATCTAGAGGTTTTGGTCCTTGGTGCCAGGGAGGAGCTTTATTGGTGGCTGTGCTCCATGTCGGAGGGAAAGTGCAGATTGAAAATCATTGAGGCCACATTTGAGGAACAAAGGAAAGTAGGAGGGATAACTATCAGGCATTTCCCATCTAAAGTCTACATCTTATCAAGGCCGTAAACACTGGAGATCATCTTGAACTGGTAGGCTATTACCACCCTAGCAAACTTGGGTCTACTCACCCATGCACAATAAAGCTCATCTACTGACACCTGATTGTGGTGGAGGAAAGTGTAATGCTTATTGCAGGGCACCAAACAAGGAGTCCAGGCAGCTAAGTCACTTCAGTCGTGTCCGACTCTGTGCGACCCCATAGACGGCAGCCCACCAGGCTCCTCCGTCCCTGGGATTCTCCAGGCAAGAACACTGGAGTGGGTTGCCATTTCGCTGCTGCTTTAAAGATCCGAACTTCCTGATGGCTTTCAGGGAAAGGTCTTTAAAGATAAGCTGAGGGAGGGGAGTTGTGGGGTGCATGCTCAGCTCATGGAAATTCTTCTGATTGGTTGGTGGTAAGCTAATTGGGAGTCAACATCATCAATCTTTTGGTTCCCACCTGGCTTGGTTTCTATGAGCTTATGAGCAACATATAGCTAACTTCATCCACTTGGAGGGGCTTTCATTAGCTGCAGAACAACTCAAAGGGATATAGCTCAGAATATTAGCTATAGCCCTTGAGGAGCTAAAGATTCTTGACTTTATGGCTAAACTGTTATTATTTTGTCTTACTTGATTGTTTTTCTTTCTTTGTGCATTTTCTCACTTCTATGATTAAATTTATTCTTTGAAACTTAGGGAAGGCAAGTGGAGGACATGCAAGGGTGAGATCTACCCCAGAAGGCCTCATAGGGTCCTGCTCAGTTACACTGGGTATATGTCATTCTTACAAAGGTTTAATGAGCACAAAAATGATTATGCAAAGCAGAGTTAAGAGTAATATAAGTTCAGTTTGTATTATGGTTCTAAACCATGAGCCCAAATGTAAAGGTAACACTAAATAGGTTTAAAACAAACAAAAACAAAACAAAAAAACCTAGGGATCATGAGGTGAAATTTATTGTAACCAATGGGCTAGTTTCCTGATCTTTATGATTTTTTAATCTCTCCAGAGGCATTTAACTATGTGTAACAGGTAGTATTTGCTACTGAAAAAAATGCCTTCTTGTTTAGCAAGTAGGTAATGAGGGGATATGCAATTTTCCAAAACTACTTTAGCTAATGAGTCAGGTGATTGTTGCTGGGCTGCTATGCTTTGGCTGTGGAATTGACTAGCTCTCCTAATGTTAGGGAGTTTGAATCATGCTTTCATTGGAACTTATTCTGACCTAGAGGAGAAAGTCTCTCCCTATGGAGGCAGACTCAGAGTCAAGTAGGCTTCTTTTAAGAGGTGAATGAATGGGAAGCTTCAAATGTTTTACTCTGCAGCTGATGTCAAGTGATTGATGAGTGAAATTAGCAATAGTGCTTGAAACAAGTGAAAAAATGTGTTACAGGATGGATGAAAGGGTCACCACTGTTGTGAATAGATTGATGTCTCTAGGGGCAAACCCAACAATTAGGTAAGTTTCCCCCTTTTGTAGTAGATTGAAAATGTGGACAAGAGCATTGTCTTTCCAAGAAGAGGGAGAGGATAAGGCAATAATAATAGAGGAAAAAGTTACGCAAGTCTGGTCCAGTCATCTTGGGAAAAAAGATGTGTCCTTCAGCTGTTATCTACTTCAGTTCCTGGTCAGTTTGATTCAGTGGTCTTCAGAGCTTGTTATAGGATGGGATGCCAGGTGGGGTCTTCTTTAGCTGTGAGATGGTTACTGTCATTTAGTCGTTAAGTCGTGTTGGACTCTTGCAACCCCAAGGACTGTAGCCTGCCAGGCTCCTCTGTCCATGGGATTTCCCAGGCAGAAATACTGGAGTGGGTCGCCATTTCCTTGTGAGATGTTTACCCAAGGTTCAAGTTTCTGGTGTTTTGGCACATCTGGGTAGTGAGAAGGACCTCTGTGTCCAAGCAAATTCATAAATTTTATTCTTATTGATTCCAAACCAGAAGGGTTGGAAAAAGTTGGAAATGTTAATTTGGAGATTTGTAATCAGATATGTGAGGAAAAAAGAAGACTTTAGGATCTAGTCCAGCTTACAGGTATATAACAAAACTTTAAAGAAAACAGGACAAGAATCTAATATCTACAAAGGTGCAAACATAATTTCTCTCCCCATAATTTTCTCCCTTTTATCAAAAAAATCATAGTAAAACTAATTTGTTTGTATTATATTTGGCCTGATTATTTACATAAATGTAGCAAGAATAGTGACTGACCATAGTTCTTTTTAAGATTACCGTGCTGGAACCTTACAAGCAAGGTGCTAGGCTTAGTTTTTCCAAGCAATTCCTTAAAATTGGTCATATCTGAGTCTATGTATCTCTCTCTCAAATATGACATTCCAGTCAAAGCCTTGGCAATGTAGTTAATATTTCCTGTTGTATACTATTATAAGAACAGGTTCTCACTGAATTCATGTAAATAACTAACAGTACTGTCAGGAAAAGAATATTTAAGAGTTCCCAAATTCTGAAGGGATCAGGTAGGAAAAGATGAGTATTTCATCTTTGTTTACAACTACTGTTTAAGTGACAGATGCTTAAGAGAAAAATTTCCTTAGATGTGGAAAAGCAAAAATTAGGAGACTAGCATAAGAAGTCATAAAGATTATAATCATCCTCTAAAAGACTTCATTCAGGAAAAGTAGAACATTAGGGAACCAGCATAAAAAAATCATATGAATTATAGTCATTCTCATTTGTTCATTCCATCTCCTGTAATTCTTGTTGATCTGGGGTTAGTGGCTTTATGAATCACTCAATTTTCCATTAAAGCTTTATAAGTTTTTACCTAGTTCAGTGTTATGATCTTAAAGTTATCAGAAATCTGCATTCTAATTATTTGGGGCAGGGGTCTTTTCCACAATTCTCCTTGAAGATGAAGCATTTTTATAGGAATATTTTTGCAAAGCATCAGAGTAAAACAGTAACTCTCTATGGTGACAAAAGCCTTAAATGTCCATTATTAGAGATCCAATAGGAGCTCATTATAGTAGAATGGACAAGGGAATTTGGTAAGTTCTATGATACACATTATAAGATAATAACTAGAATTATGAATGGTGCATGTGTGTGTATGTGCTAAGTTGTGTCTGACGCTTTGTGATTCTATGGACTATAGCCCACAAGGCTCCTCTGTACATGGGATTCTCCAGGCAAGGATGCTGAAGTGAGTTACTGTGTCTTCCTCCAGGGACTCTTCCCAACCGAGGGGCAGAACATGTCTCCTGCACTGGCAGGCAACTTCTTTACCACTAGTACCACCTGGGGAGCCCTTATGAATGGTAATAATACACCAGAAATATCAGATTTCAAGGAATGTTATATTTATGAAGCATTTATAACACAGATGCAATATAAAGAAGGCTTAGTATTATTTACTTGACAATGCTTCCCATGCACTTTCCCAAATAAGTCCAATTAGTTTAATATCTCCCTTTTTATGAACAGAGAGAACAGATCCTCTGAGATGCTCCAGGGCCCTCCAAAAAAATCCCAAAGTTAGTTTAAGGTCAAAAAGACTTCAATGATAGCTTGATTTGGGGGAAGATTTTCAAAAATATCAAAAATTTTGGACGTGACTAAATTGGATCACAGATCATTATAAAATAATATTTATTCATTTAACTAAAGTGACAAAAAGATTTCAAAGGTTAGAGCATTGTTGCTGGGGCAAAGGAGGAAACTGCCTTCCATTTTTTAAAAGCAGGAGATAAAATTCCTATGTGAAAAATGTCTTCCCTTATCCTAAAAGAAAAGTAATATTCTTATCTTCCTTCTTCCTTGTTAGGCAATCTGCTCGGAGTGGTACCCGCATGAGAGCTTTCCCCTTTGGGGCTTCCTGATTCCGTTTAAAATGAGCTTTAATGGCAACTGAAACGGGAGATGGTGATGGACATGGAGGCCTGGCGTGCTGTGATTCATGGGGTCGCAAAGAGTCGGACACGACTGAGCGACTGAACTGAACTGAACTGAAACACTAAACACTACACAAAGGACTTGGGCTCTGGACTGACCATCTAGGCACCAATTCACTCCTCACTAGAGGTAGTTAACTAACTTTTAAATCCTGTAAAATAAGAATAAGATAGTGTTACCTACCTCATAGGGTTGTTACTGTATTCTGGCATACATTACAATGACATTGGCATTTAATTCTAATAAGAAGATACAGGACTCTGCGTATTCTGTAGATTTTCAGGCCTAATGACCTCTACACTACTGCTTTACATTCGAGTTTGCCCTTTTCTGATGCCCGTTCGCATCTCTTACTTTCAGACCTTTACTTTCCAATTCTAAATCTATAGTATGTTCCAATTTCATCCCATTTGTATTTTGAAATTCCACCCTTCATGTTTTGTATACACTATCTCATTCCTTAATAAAAGCAAATTAAGAAACAACTTAAACATTTTTCACAAACTGAAACGTGCACATGGCAGACACCAAATCGCCGGAATACACCGCTTTGACCAGAGCGCTGCCGGGAGTTGTAGTCTGACGCACTGGCACGTACCTCCCCGCCTCTTCAGTTTGAAAAGCCCGAGAAAGGGCTGGTGGGCGGGGCGTTGAGGTTGAAGCACGCTCGAAGCCCCGCCCCCATCCTTTCCATTCTGAGTTCGCACTGGAGGGGCGCGCCCGGCCACGGAAGGGGCGTGGCTCTTTCCTGGGGCGGTGCTGCCAAGGCCGGCGTGCGCGGGGAGGTCCTGGTGCCCCTCTGAGAGGGCGGCGGGAGCGCGGGGCGGGCCTGGCGGGAGGGTGGCGACCCGGCAGGCGGGGCGGGGGCGGGCTGGCTCTGGCTCCTTCTTCCTCCGCATGTGGCTGGCGGCCGTAGGGCAGTTCAGTTCGCGCACTCCAAGCTACTCGCGTCCCCTTCGGGCTCTCCTCGTGTCTCCGGAGCCATGGCGTTTGCCGAGACCAACCCGGCGGCATCCTCCTTGCCCAACGGCGACTGCGGCCGCCCCAGGGCGCGGCCTGGAGGGAACCGGGTGACGGTGGTGCTCGGCGCGCAGTGGGGCGATGAAGGCAAGGGGAAGGTGGTGGATCTGCTGGCGCAGGACGCCGACATCGTGTGCCGCTGCCAGGTGAGGCGGCAGGGCTCTGACGGGAAGCCGGCCCCTTAGCTCGGGCCCAGAACTCGCATCCACCGTCCGAAATAAGGTGTCACCTTGAGGTTCTTTCCTCTTACTACGAGCTGCGGCGACGTGGAGAAATGGCGGGAGGTCGGAGACCCCTGACCTGGGTCTCGGGCTGCGGGCTCGAGATGGCTCAGGAGGAAAATGCGGCTTGACTCTGAGAGGCTTTGAGATGCGCGATGCCTGGGGAGTTGCAGTGTTCGGTCCGAGGACCAGTGCTCAAATCCAGGACTGGGGCCGGGGTGGAGATGGGAGACCGCTCGAGTTTGAGGAGCTACCGCCCGAGGCCTGCTGGCGACTCCGCGCAGAGACCCTAGGGGGCCGCAAAATCGTCCCCGTCATCACCCATCCGCCCAGGGGATACCAAGTGGGCCGAAACGCCCGGAAAGCCAGACTCGCCACTCCCCCACCTGCAGGCCCGAGCTTGCCGAGCTTTGCCTCATCGGGTCCACTCTGTTGACAGGAGAACCCACTTTTGGGCTTAAGGGCGGTTTATAACCGTGTAATGGCCCCGTTTTTTACTCGGTACCCGGTATACTAAGGAAGATTAATTTTACTTGTTGGTCCTAACGGTGGGCATCCCAGCTCTTTTACGAGTGAGGCAAATGAAAACACCACAAGTGTCAAATCTAGTATTTAGAAATATTTACATTGTTAACGCTCACACCTAGAGTGAACTTGCGGGAAATGGAATAGTAATAATATACTTCCTACCGGGAGACACGTGGTTTTCAGTATAAACCTTCTTCCTATTTGTCGTTTGCTTTGAAGCAGCCAAGAGACTAGGCCTTTCTAAAGGCCCATAGGTAACTGTTACGAATTTCAAAATTCGAAATAGTTGAGCAATAAGCCCTTTCAGAACGAATGGTAATGTAATGTCTGAAGTTAACTGCTGTTTAGGCTGGAAGAATGTTTCTTCTTCATGAGCTGTGTACATGGCATAATAGTGCTGTGTGCATTCTAACAAGTTCGTAGGCCTGCTCGATTAGAAGTGTTCTACCTGAAGTTGAATACCATTTTGGCAGGCAGAAAAAAGTAATCATAAGTACATCAAAAGTTAAATGAGAAAATCTTGTTTTTTGCTTGAGGAAATCCATCCTGCCCGTTTCTGGGTTAAGATCGCTGTTGCACCAATTGCTTCTTAGTATTACCACTAACACTGCCACCACTTAGCTTCTATTCTTCCACCTCTCTGGCTACACACGTAAGTAACATAGGAGGTTACTTCATGACACCCCTAAAGGTGTTGCCTCACACTACTGTAGGAGCTGCTCCAGAAGACTGACCATCACCTTCCTTTTCTCTTAAGATCCTAGATTGCTGTGCTATGGCAAAGTATGGGAATACCTAACTCTTTCTGGGCAGGAGGAGAGGTTGAGACCCCTTTATCTACTACACTGTCATTTCTGATATCTTCCTAATACAGAAATGGTTGTGGTTTAGTTGCTAAGTCCTGTCTGACTGTTGCAAACCCATGGACTGTAGCCCACTGGGCTCCTTTGTCCATGGGATTCTCCAGGCAAGAATACTCCAGTGGGTTGCCATTTCCTTCTCCAGGGGATCTTCCCAACCCAAGAATCGAACCCGGGTCTCCTGCATTGCAGGCAAATTCTTTTATACAGAAATAGCTAACATAAATAACAGAATAAATATAGATTGTAAGAAGTTTTGGGGGATGTAACCACTTTGCATTTATTCTAAAAGATCCTCAATTTTAATAATCACTTTGAAAAGAAGTAGAACTTGCTTGTTGGTTGGAGAGGGTATTACCATGTTACTGTAAAAAGTAGTCTTGAAGGAGGTCATGGGCTGATCTGATCTGATGCCCTTGGAAAGTCTGGAGAGAAATGATTGAGAAGGAGCCAAGTTTGGCTTTAGAATGTTAGCTGAAGATAGAGGAGACATGTATGAGCAAACTTGTTAGGCTTGACTCACCTGTAAAATTTTGACTTACTACCTTCCTTATATAATTTTAAAAATTTATATTCTTCTAGTGTTTTAGGAACCCAAAGGATTCTTATTTCTTGTTAATGCTGGTAGATAAGTAATGAATAGATTTAAGAATATCCGTTGTGATTCACTTTGGTAACTATATTATTTGGTCAGTCCCAGTAAGCTGACATCTCTTAGTGAAGTTCTCCTGACTTATAAAATTGATAGTTATGGACTGTTGAAATTCTTAAGATGTATAGAGAGCTGGGAAAAGTCAACTTTTGGAAGGACATTTTAGACTTGAATTGCTCTGTTTGATGATTTAAGTTTTGTGTATTATTGAAAATAATATGCACTTTTTAGAGTTTAATCAGTATATTTTGTCATATTCATGCCATAAACTCATACTTTTATAGTGTTTCTCCAGAAGTGGTATACACATAATGTGTCTCTAATGGAATCATAAAATAAGGAATTTCTCCCAATAAAAATACAGTTTTTTAAAAGAAAAGCTGACATTGCATTTAACTATTTATTTTAAATATAAAATGTCTTTTTGGAAAGAATAGGTGCAAAGCTTGTGGCATTTTCATCATCATTTTAGATTTGGGACTTATAGGAAGTTATAACTTGTTAGATACTTATACTTTAGATCCTTAAATAAGTGTGTAGGACTTGCATGGATGGGTGACTTAATTCAATAGGTCTTGTAAGAAAAAGAGAAGAAGAATTAAGTATAGGACCAATTTCTGGCATAGTTCATTCATCCAACAATCACATAATAAATATCTATAGGGGACCACTTAGCCCCAGAGTTTTAGCTGACAAAAGGCAGGGCTTGTGCTCACAAGGCGTTTATAGTCTAGTGGACAACTGTTACTTAGAAAAGTATTGCCAGGGTGGGGATGGAGAAGGGTGTTAGTGTGGGTTTTTCAAAAGGTTAAAATATGGGAATAGGAAGGCCCCTTCCTGGCAACTCAAAAATAGTTTTATTAGAAGGTCTGTTACTGTCCCCCCACCCAAATTCCCTCAAAGTAAATTAGTCTCTGTTTTCTTTATTTCGTCGAATAGAAACTACAGAGATTTTGACTATTGTACTTTATATCAGGCCTTAAGCATGGGTTTGTTTATTGTTCTGGTGAAAGTAAAGCTTGGTAGTCTTGGCTATGACAGGCATGAGGTTAGTTGCCTGTGATCAGGGTAGGTAGAACAGTATTTCCTTTCTTTGTGTTTTTTCCCCAGGGTTTTAATGTTAATAAAGAGGAAATACTAAGTAAAATTAATTATAAAGGGAAAGTGTGTCCTGTCACTTGCTATATGTAAAGTTGGCCATAAAACTAAGCACAATGAAAAAAATGTTTGTAGCTAGATGTGGGTATCTGCTGAAGGGTCTGAAACCAGCTATTAGCAAGTGATGAAGAAATGCAAAAGACGTACCAGCAGCAACTGAGACTTTCTCCTTGAAATACTCAGAAAGGTTGAGAGATAATTTAAAAGAAAATAACTTCAGTGTTTTCTTAATGCCTTGACCTTATACAGCTAAAATTATCTTCTAAACCACCTTCCATAATTTTGAAGCTGGTGGAGAATTAGCATTTAAGGTAAGCCATTCTTCCAGTTTTATAACAATTGCTGTTTCTTTGTCTCATATCAGGATTGTTTTCTATATATAGTATTTTCCAAGATTGTACATAAGTGATTACCACTGTGTGGTGTACTTGGTTAAATCTTTCTTTCTTGGATTATTGTGCTTTCCCTAATATAATGCTTTCCAGGTGGCGCTAGTGCTAAGAACCCACCTGCCAATGCAGAGTGGGACACAACTGAAGTGATTTAGTACTATTAGAATGTAGGTTTCTCAGAAAGAGGACTCATTCCCTTTTTGTTTTCATCCATAGCACCCAGTACTACATGAGGCAGTGTGTGCTTAGTCACTCAGTTGTATCGACTCTTTGCGACCCCATGGACTGTAGCCTGCTAGGCTCCTCTCTCCATGGGATTCTCCAGGCAATAATACTGGAGTGAGTTGCCATGCCCTCTTCCAGGGGATCCTTTCCAACCTGGGGATCGAACCCAGGTCTCCTGCATTGCAGGCAGATTCTTTACCATCTGAGCCACTAGGGAAGCCATGTGAGGCAGAGAGGAAGTAAATACTTAACAAATATATCTTGTGTGACCTGGATCACCCTTAGAAATTTCTTTGAATTCTGTAGTTTAGCCCTATCCTGTATTATTTTAATACGTGCTCAGTCGCTTCAGTTGTGTCTGACTGTGACCCTATGAGCAGTAGCCCGCAAGACTCCTCTGTTCATGGGATACTGGAGTGGGTTGCCATGCCCTCCTCCAGGGGATCTTCCCCGCCCAGGGATTGAGCCCACATCTTCTGTGTCTCCTGCATTGCAGGCGAATTCTTTGCCACTGAGCCACTGGGGAAGCCTTATTATTTTTAATATATTCCTGGGCAGTTTAATTGACTATCGATGTGAGCTTAATGTGGAATCCCCAGCATTCCTGGGATTCACAATTGTTGCATAGTATTTTTAGCTAGTATTTTTTATGTTTTACTATTAAGTTCAAAGGCTTTACTTCTTTAAAGTTTTATCTCCTTTATCTATGAGAAAATAGGTAACTGATAATTGTATAATTTTTGTGCATTTCCTCAACAAATTTCAGTTGACTGCCATGTGTTTCTATTAAACAGTTTTTCTTTGCTGAGGGCAGTAGATCTCTAAGTTGTTCACTATTTAAGCTTACTGTATTAGTATAGATACTATGGCATTATCTTTATTTTTGAGGCATAAATTTTTAAATTATATGAACTTATCTTCAGTAATCTGACCAATATTATTCTGTTTCTTTAATTTTGGTGAGAAGGGGTGGATTAGTTTGGTAGTTTTAAGTATCTTTAGGAAAAATTGTTGCCTAGAACAAATCTAGAGTGAACTTGTAAATTGATAATATACTTAATAGCTTACTTAACAGTAATTGGATACAAATCTACGTATGTTTTGGGGACTAAGTCAGTATTGACACCAAAGATTAATGTGGATTAGCTATTTAACAGTAAGTGAAGATTGGTGATGTTAGAGTACTTTTTATCAGTTGAAAAAGGGACGTTGAGGTATTCAGTATTGTCTGGGGAAAGCATTTGAAAAGAACAGTAAAGTGTGTATAGCACAGGGAACACAATGTTTTGTAACAACCTATAAGGGAAAAGAATCTGAAAAAGTATATATATGTGTATAACGAATCACTTCACTGTCTACCTGAAACGAACACAACATTGTAAATCAACTATGTATTGTTGTTCAGTTGCTAAGTCGTGTCCAACTCTTTGTGATCCCATTAACTGCAGCACACCAGGCTTCCCTGTCCTTCACTATCTCCAGGAGTTTGCTCAAACTCATGTCCATTGAGTCGATGATGCCATCCAACCATCTCATCCTCTGTCACCCCCTACTCCTTGCGCCCTCAATCTTTCCCAGTATCAGGGTCTTTTCCAGTGAGTCAGGTCTTGGCCTCAGGTGGCCAAAGTATTGGAGTGTTAGCTTCAGCATCAGTCCTTCCAATGAATATTCAGGGTTGAAGATTTCAGCTTGTGATTCATCCAGCCCAGCATTTTGCATGATGTACTCTGCATAGAAGTTAAATAAGCAGGGGGCTAGTATACAGCCTTGATGTACTCCTTTCCCAGTTTGGAACCAGTCCGTTGTTCCATGTCCAGTTCTAACTGTTGCTTCCTGACCTGCATACAGGTTTCTCAGGTGACAGGGAAGGGGGTCTGCTAGTCCCATCTCTCTAAGAATTTCCCACAGTTTGTTGTATGCTTCAATTAAAAAGAAGGGGGGGGACAGTTAATAGAGGACAGTTCCCATGGCTACTCTGGCTCCAAGATGGATGGTTCTTTACAGTGAACCAACTTTTAATTATATTTAATTCAATGTAATAAAATTCCTCTTTAAAAAATGGGAGATCCATGACATTTTTAAAAATGGGTCTTTTGTCTGTATTATGTTTTGAAAACCCATTTAAAGGAAGGGTTTTATTCATGAGAGAAATTTTTTTTGACTTGAAATCTGCAGTTCAATGTCAGTGTGTTTTAAGAAAATATCTCCATAAATGTTTTAACGATTAGGGGAGTTTTTATCTGGCATTTATAAAGAGCTGCATAACATTGGTTTATGCATTTTTTTGGTTGCATGTCTGATCCTTCTATCTATGACTGTGGTCATCTCTGACCCTTGTTAAGTGTGTATATTAGAGCACACACATGCACCTAGAATCTGGAGCTTCTTAATCAGAAACCTGAGATCCTCCAAGTCTATTCCTCTTCCCATTTTCCTTGTGAGTTGTTTTATAATGTAGTTTAAGGTACAAAATACAAGATACCTGAGGTTTTTGTCATCCATGTGACACTTATCTGTGTATGAGACTGGAAGGTAAATGTAATCCTGTAAGGTAAAGTAGATGTCTTAAGCCTTTAAGAGATAACTGAGCAGTGCAGTTGGATGTCTTTGCTAAAAAGAAATTCAGATACCCTGTATATGTTTTCCTAGCTGGTGTGTCTGGTTACTGTCGAATAGTTTAATTTGATCAGCTTACTGCTGGTAACTTAAACCTGCTCTACTGTGGAATCACAAGCTAATTGCAGTAATTTGAGTGTTTTTATAAAAGAACAGTCATCTTTGTTTATAATTCCTTAATTGCTGCGGATTGCTGTGTTTTAGTATTGGCAAATAGTGAAATCAACAACAGGACACGGGCTGGAAGGGTCTTTACCAAGAAAATCAGCACAGGTAATCAGCACCAACTCAAAACAAGACTGTTAGGTTTCTGAGGAGCTTGAAGACTAGATATGAAGTGGAAACCCTTTTTTGGTTGCTAGAATAGTTCAAAGGTATGGGTCTGAGGCATTGCTACTCTCTGCTGTAATCCATAGTGTTTATTCTGGCTTTTTTTTGATTGATGTTCATTTTGAGCTCTATGATTACAGTGTAGTATTCATGTATTCAGAGGAACAAGGACAAAGAGAAAACACAGACTATTTTGGAGGCCAAACTAAGTGGCCTGAGTAATGCCTCTGTGCTATGTGCATGAAATTGTTAGCCCTTAACACTCTTGCTATTAGATAGAAAAGAGATACCATTCTTTCAGGCTTGTAACATTGACTGTTTCCATCTCCTCTCACAGCAGAAATTCACTTAGTTGGAGTGATTTTGGAAAGAGGAAGACCTAGTAGCAAACTAAGTCAAGACTCAGGAGTCACTTTTGCCGACTAGTGTCATTTCATTCCATTCTAAAAAAAAGTTTTTTTTTTTCTTTTCCTTTCCTTTTTCTTCTCTTTCCTCTCTTGGACCTTCTTAGAAACTTACGTATAACAACATTTCCTGATCCAAACTTTTATATAGAGTTGGGCTTGATAGCCTCTGGTTCTGAGGAGCTATGGGAAGAAAATTTAAAACACTTGTCATCTGACTTTATTAAGTTTAAAATCAAATTGGGGAAAAAAGTGTACATGAAAACAGTATAAAAGAGCTAAATATTCTTATTTTGAAATATACAATCTAAAACCCCAAGAAACCAACCAATGGAGCCCCAAAGTGGCTTCATATTGAGTGGCAAGTCTCTTTGAGGAAAATCATAAGTTTATAATGGCTTTTGTGATATTTAAGAGAACAGTTACAAAACAACTAAATAATATTATATTATCCGTATGTCCTCCAGTACCATGTTTTAGAGGTTTATTCTTGACGGCATAGATATTAAAATTTAGAAATTAATTTTTTTAAAAATTAGTTTTTAATTGAAGTATAGTTGATTTACAAGTATTAGTTTCAGGTGTACATAAGTTAATCATCTTATATTCAGTTATTACTAGTGCAGGATGTGAATTTAGAGAATGGGCTGTATACATAGCATCTTGCAGGGACTTTGCTTTGTGAATAGTTTGGATTCTTTACAAACAATGGAAAAGAGACTGTCTTAAGCACAATGGGGCTATGTTTAAAAGAATACCTAGATGGCTAAACCTTGGAGTGGCCTGGCCTTAGGCAGCTCCTTGGATCTCAGCAGGCAGAACTGGCGGTTTTTCTCTTTAGGATGCTCTCTTAGGTGATAGGCATCTCTCACAATCAAATTCCCGAGGGAAGCTTGATTGGCTCAGGCCTGGATCAGGTTTCCTCCTCTGTATCAATTACTGAGGCCAGAGGGGATGATTACACATTATGATTTATGAAGTAAATGGTAAGGGGGAGGAGAGGCAGAGGGACTCAATGTACTGAAGGTATAACTGACCTTCAGTTCATTTCATGGGAAGATAAGAAATGAGGAAACAATTCAGGGTTATTCTCATTTGTAAGTTGTTTTCTAATGTATTGTAGACCTTTGGTGCTTTTCTGGAGGGAAAATGTGTGGTGTTAAATAGGTTTTTATTATTTTAACTATAATTAAAATAATGAGACTTAGCTGTATTGGTTTTTAAACCCTAAAAGTACATACAAGAAATTTTGCTCTTCATCTTGGAGAACATAGAATTTTAGTTCTGCTCTCCCCCACCTCCATCATAATAATATTCTAATTTATTTCAATGAGGTACAGTTGTGTTTTTTTGTCATTAAGAAGCTTGTTTAATATTTATATTCAATTTTAATGTAAAAATAATGGTCAAAGAAAATCAGTAAAATAAACACCAAATTAGAGGATGTTTTTGTGATTGTGGTGAGTGCTGATTGGATGACTGGATTTTTTCCTTTAAATATTCTTCACTTTAATATTGTTAATTTCCTTTTGTTTTGAAGAGGTGGTAGAATGGCTTTATTTTCAAAGAATTGTAGAGTTTTACTTTTCTAAAATTATCATTGTTGTTGTTGTTCAGTTACGAACTCTTGTCCAACTGTTTTTGACCCTAAGCACACTAGGCTTCCCTGGCCTCCACTATCTCCCGGGGTTTGCTTAAGTTCATGTCCATTGAATCGGTGATGCTGTCTAACCATCTCACTAATTAGTCCATATCAACTCTCTCATTAATTAGTCCATATCAAATAAGTACTAACAGTATCTAGAACTTTATTGGTCACTGTGGGGGAAGCAAAGTATTGAGCCCTTGTATTTAAAGAGTTTATATTTGTCATCTTATATCCCTGCTGAATTTTACATTTGTTCTTGTTATTTAATGTACGAAAAATATATAAGGCATTATAAACTTATGTTTTTCCTCAAAGAGACTTGCCACACAATATGCAGCCACCTTTGAGCCCCACTCATTTGTTTAATGGGGTTTTAGATGGTATATTTCAAAATTAAAAATGTTCAAAAGTGAAGACATCTAAGATTCATAAAGAAATATTTTCTCGATTGATATGGTTGATCTGCAAAACAGCATTAATTACTGTTCCACAGCTCCTTGTTTCTATAACAATTGAACATATTCTGTTTTTTAGTTAAGTAGTATAAAATATACAGCTGTGATATTTAGAAGTATTTTTTAAATGCTGCATGAATGAGTGGGATCGTAAGTGTTATGGGAATTTAGCAAAGCAACAAGAGGTAGTTTACATATAGCTATTAATATAAATATGTGGTTAATGTTGTATCTGGGAGGATACTTTTCCAAATTTGCTTTGAGGTATCTGTTAAAAGTAGAATGAAAGATATATTTATCTTCTATCATTTATCTGGCCTTCCCAGCGCTAGTTAGGAGAAACATTAAACATAATTAAACATATATGTCCTTGCTACTTATCTAGGTACATACTGCAGAGAGTTGCCCATGTGAGAAGCTGTTCATCGCAAATGTGGGAGTCTGCAGTTTAGAGTACAGTTGGGCCTCCATATCCATGGGTTCTGTATCCAAGGATTCAACCATCAGTCAAAAATAAATTGAAAAAAAAAATCCAGAAAGTTCCAAAAAGCAAAACTTGAATTTGCTATGCTGGCAACTATTTACATAGCATTTATGTGGTATTGGGTATTATAAGTAATTTGGAGATGATTTAAAGTATCCCTGAGGGTTTGCATAAGTCATATGCAAATGTTGCACTATATAAGGGACTTAAACACTTGTGGATTTTGGTGTCTCTGGGGGTCCTGGCACCAATCTCCTGTGGATACAGAAGGAGGACTATCTGCCCTGGTAATGTGGTCGTGGGTGTTGGTGGTTGGGTGAGACTGGCAATGGCAGTTCTACCGAAACCTCTTTGTTTTTGCTGTCTGCTGCTAACATGAGACCCCTGCTTGGACCTGTGTTTCAGAACAATTTCCTGAGCTCCCAAGAAGAATTTTGTATATTCCACACAATTTATGGGCTTCCCTGGTGGCTCAGATGGTAAAGAATCTGCCTGCAATGCAGGAGACCTGGGTTCGATACCTGGATTGGGAAGATCCCCTGGAGGAGGGCATGGCAGTCCACTCCAGTATTCTTGCCTGTAGAATCCACATGGACAGAGGAGCTACAGTCCATGGGGTCACAAAGAGTTGGACACGACTGAGCGACTAAGCACATTGCACACAAAACTTACACATATTTTAGGTTGGCATCCAAATAGGCAGTTGAAATTTGAAGCTTCATCTGAGGCTTTTTGTGAAATGACCCTATACTAAAAGTTTTATCCTATATAGATTTGTCAAAAAATGCCTTATGAGTGGCACCATCTCATTTCACCTCAGGACTCTTCTGCACAGCAAGTGTTTCAAGATTAGAAGCTTTTACACCCCAACCCTCGTAGGGCACTAGTGACCAAACATACTAGCTAATACACACATTTTCTCCCTTAACTCCTCAGCAGGATAATTTAGGGTTATTCTTGAATATATTTAACCATATTTTCCTACTCAATCAAACAATTTAAGTCGGATTTAAACCATATAGTAATCCTTACTAAGGCATTGATTATTGAACAATCTTGTTTAATGTTTGAATGAGCAAGCTGTTCACGAAAGTGTAATTTCAAGCCTTTTGCAGCTGAACTTTTCCAGCCTGAACCACCACCTGTGTGTAAACTTGGAAGAACTCAAAGAATATATATTGCCCTAAAGTCATTTATCACCAATCACAATGACCTGTTTCAAACAAACAAATATATCAGCCACTATCTTTCCATCATTACGTCCTGTCTTAGTAAGATATTATCTAAGAGAGTACTAGGCTTTGTTATACACAAGAACAACTGAGTTAAAAATTATTTATCCAAATGACTATATTAGTATATCTTTAAAAACAACTGTAAAAAAAAATGAGTAAAGAGACTTATTTTAAAAGTCTACGTCAAAATTACAAAGTAGATAGTTTGTTTTATATTAAGCAAATGAATTAAAAAGAAAACCGTTCTGCTTAAATAATAACATTGATTGTTTCAAAGTCACTAGTACTTTATAACAGTTTAATATGAATTCATTAAATTTAGTGTTTTATAACAATTTAGAGTAAATAGTTATAATAACAAATTAACATTTTCCTAAGATTTGAAGAAATTTTAATGAGTTTTCATACTCTGAAAATATTTTTCCTGTAACTTGGAAGTTTCCTAAATCACAGAAAGTTGTGATAAAAAGGCTAATATTGGTATGAGGGATAGAATGAAAGAAAACCCATAAAAACCAAGTAAGAATTGTCCTGTGGGTTATTTAAGAAAGACTAAGATCAATATGTTCTTTTTTTTTCCAGTATATTCTTTAGTTTATGTAATGTTTTAGGATTCTGTCAGAGTTGGTGATAAACTTGCCCAGGGTAAAATAATAATAAAGTATGTACCAGGAAGTATATTGCAACATTGTTAATAAAGACGAAAGGTTGGAAACAACCCAAATGCCTTTCTGTGGGACCAGTTTAGTAAATGTATGTGTCCTTATAAAAAAGAATACAGTGCAGCTGTTGAAAGAATGAGGTTTTCCCTTTGCAAGGTTATAGAGAATGAGCTTTAAGATTTGTTAGGTAGAAAAGTAATTTTCCCAGGTATATATCTTTGCTATTATTTGCATAAGTGGAATATGCAAATATGTGTTTGTATATGCAGAATTACTTAGGGCAGGACACAAAAAGCAGGTGGAAACAGCAGCCTTGTAGCAGGGAAGGGGAGAGAAGAGTACGAGAGAGACTTCACTTTTTACTGTACATCCTACTGTGCCTTTTATATCCATTTGCAGATATTGCCTACAAATAAGTAAACAGTAAAAAAAAAAAATTCACCTGTTCCTTTGATGGTATCAAGTGAAGGAGGTATTGCTTAAATCCCTGCTTCTGTCTTCCTGTGTCTTGTCACCTACCTGTTATCTGGTGGACTTCAGGCTACCACTGCCAAGTCTTTTTTTTTTTCTTTTAAACATACATGACATAACTCTAGCCTTTAAGCAAGGAATTCTTTGTACAGTGCAAAACACTGTAAATAAGTATTTGCTTTGTTGAAAATCTTTTTTTGCAGGACCTATTCTGGCAATTTTGTGAATTCATGATGACGGTAAAAGTACGTAAATTTGGTAGCCTTGTGATCAGGTTAAACCAGTCACGTCCTGCAAAGATGTTGTTAAACTTTTTATTTGTTCAGATATATTCCTAGTTTGTTGTTTATTTTTAAATTATTGTTAGTGTTCTGTAGACGTTTAAACATAAATCAAATTGATTTGTGTCTTTTCCTCATGCTTTTTAAGCTTAGAAATTAGAAAAATTGTCTGATCACTTAATACTGTCTCATTTGTACCTGATTTTTTTTTTTTTGTACCTGATTTTTATAATTCAGTTTCACATTTTGTTTCATAGAGTAGAAATTTCACCATGGATTTTTACTGTGATGCTCAGCTTTAGAAGTTCCTTGACCCAGTGTATTACTTTAGCCAGAGACAAGCAGATTCAAGGAACTGGTCACTAACCAAGCTCACAAGACTGATTTTAAAATTTAAAAATTAGTCTTCAGGATAACTAAGAGTTGAGGGAATTGCTTGGAAGATATCCTAGTTGATAAATCAATATAAGAATAATAATTTTAGGTCAGAGTTGCTTGTCACACTTTTAGGACAATGAGAATTATATGAATATTTCTATCAAGTTAGGATAGATTACTTTTTCAGCTTTAAGGATATTTTAAAGACCAGTGTCATGGATAATTAAGTAGATTGCTACATGTTCCACATAGTGCCAGAAACAGAATAACAAGCTGATTCTTCCCTGTACTTTGTTCATTTTTTTCTCTCTTTTTAAGATGGAATATGTCTTTCAGTCTTCCAGAAATCTGAATTCTCCAATTTCTAGATCCTGTTAGGAATAAGTAGGGAAAGGAGAGAGGATGGCCAAACTGTTGTAAGCCTCTAGAGAATAAGTATTCGCGGCAGATACTTGGGTTGCCTCAAGTAACATTGTCATTTTAGTAGGAAATCATTAATTCACTTTGGAAGGAATTATATTGCTTGTCATATTCATTGTTAGGTTTAGTTTTCCCAATCTTGTATTTCAGGGAGGAAATAATGCTGGCCATACAGTTGTTGTAGATTCTGTGGAGTATGATTTTCACCTTTTACCCAGTGGAATAATTAACCCGAATGTTACTGCATTCATTGGTAAGTATGTAAACTGAACTTAGGGATTTTCTTCCCCCAGTTGATAATAGTGTTTATTTTTCATTAAGCTTATTTAATCTCTAATCAAATGATTTATTGATTGCTTATAATCCTGACAGTGGTACCTCCTGGAATATACCTGACTTTCACTGTTTAACACATCTTTTAGATCTTTTAGCCCTAATACTTTTTGGAATGATTACTTTGCATTTATTTCTTATTGGCATTCTTAACTGTGTAGCAAAGTGTTGGATCATCAAATCAGGTTTCCAAGCACTATGAAGCATAGTAAGAAAAGCAAGAAGTCTGTGTTTCATGGATGGATTCTGAATGCTTGTAACATAAGATGCAATCTGATATTTTCTCTTCTAGTCTTTTATTTTTAAAAATGCTAATCACAACCCAGTAAATTGATTTTATGGCCACAAATTGGTTTGAGTCCCCAAGTTGAAAGACTGTGATCTGGTTCAGTTTGCCTAAAACTATATAACTGGTTCCTTTCAAAATAACAGTTTCACTTCATTTCAAAGAAATTTCAAAGCTTATTGAGTGTCCTTTTAAGTGTTTTATATTATGTGTATTATGTTCTATTGTGTATTTACATTTTACTACTTTTTAAGACTTGGAGTCATTTCCGTGGTAACTCCCTGATAAATTAGAATGTTCTACTATCAAAGTGTATCACTCTTCTACTGTTGTAGATAAGGATTATTATAAATGTCTTTGTTTAAATATCATTATGTATTACAAATATAGATGTCTAAAGTTGGGATTTATTTGTGTGTATTTTTTTTTTAAGGAAATGGTGTGGTGATTCATCTACCTGGATTGTTTGAGGAAGCAGAAAAAAATGTTCAAAAAGGAAAAGGTATGAAAGAATGAGTCTGCTTTGTCTGGTAACCAGTTATTTGTTTTTTGGGGGGGATGGGCGGGGGTAAAGTTTTAAAGGGACTCTCATTCCAGAAAAAAGTCACATTTTTATCTTCTACTTTAAAATTGCAGGTTATTGTAGGACATAATTTTTATGTCATAATTTTTATTTATTTTAATAAATTTTTATTATATTTTATTCATTATAATCAGTGTTCTAAACAAAAGACAAGCATAGCAAATTCATTGTGTAAGTCCTGACTTTTTACACATTGGTTGTCTGCAAACCTTATCTTTAGGTAGCTAGAATTACTATATGTTGGTGGCATGACTCTAGGAAACAAGCTCATTGTGTCACTTGTGCTTGCTAGCATCCTCTTCTGCACAAACCAAAATTAGCTTAAGGCAGTTTCAGGAAGCCACTTAGCCCATTTTGTACACCATTAGCCTCATTTCCGAGACGATCTGGAAGTCCCTTGGTTACTACAACCCAGGACAAAAGAGGGTTGTTTAGATCCCTCCCTCCAAGTGAGGTAAACTCTTCTATGCAGTGTATCCACTTCCATCTAAAAAAAAAAAGAGAGAGAGACTTGATTTCCTGCCTTCTCTTACGTTTTCTGGAGTTTTGAAAGTCCGTTACATTCAGTTTGGCTGCCTTTCTAGGGTTTGAGGGGACTGTGACAGTACAAATAAAACATAATTGGGAAAAATCATTAGTGTAGTTTCCCCTTAACTCATGTTTAATACACTAAGTCCTATTAAATTTTTAAAGTTTATCTTTCATGCATAGAAGTAGCAGTCCATCCATCCTTAAGTGTTCCTGACAACTAAATCTGACTTAAAAGAATCCTGTCTTGCTTCTCTCTCTGCAGTCTTTCCTGAAATTTTACCTGTTGTGTGTCTGCGTTCTTTAATTGGTCAGGTCGAGGTTCCCATGCTACTCTCCGCTGTTCTTCATCCCCCTTTACAGTTTTGCCCTCCTGTTTTTCCTTCTGCCCTACCTAACCCAGCTGAATCCACCTTACTGAATTTCTTTGTAATATTTACTTTGTAATATTGCCTAAGCTAACTTTAGAATACATATGTGTTTACATGTCAACAACTATGGGAGGGCTTAATATCTTCTTTATAAGGAATATTTTTAAAACAAATCTTTGAATATTATCAAAAGTAATTAATTTTTACTATTCAAATGCTAATTTTCAAAATTAGTATTTGGTGGCTTATCCTTAGAATACATATAACCTGGGCTGGGTGGCTAATCCTTAGAATACATATAACCTAAGGTTCTGTCTTTAAAGAAAAATATTTAAATTCATTTATTTATTCATTCAATAGTCATTTTCTTTGAACATTTATTGGATGCCAGGCCCCATGTTATGAAAACTCATGACTCCTACTCTCAGGCATTTACACTTAAATGGGAAGATACATAGATCTTCTTATAATTCAGTGTGATAAGTACAGTAATTGATAGTACTTTGGAAGAATTAATGAGAACATTTTATTGTTTTGTTTAATCACATTTTTTGTAACTGTCTTGAGAAAGGGCACTATTCCCAAAATTAACTCCCTTTTCTCAAAATTCTGCCCATGCTCTGCTCCTCACTCCCCACCACTGACAAAATGATATTTTGTACCATTTGTGTTTTTGGATGCTTAAAAGTATTTTATGTGGCTATGGCTGGCTTGAGTTTGGAACAGCTTAGAGCAAAACATTTAGAAAGATAGAATTTGTGAATGAGTTTGTATAATGACAGATGAGAAAATTCTTGTTAAATATATTTCCTATACAGAAGAAAAGATACTAAAATGATTACTTCAGTGAAAAACACTTTTAAACATTGTATTTCTAAGGAAATTAAGATTTAAAAATTATTATACAAATGTTCAATTAAGCGTGTCTGTTCTTCCCTTCCTTCTAGGTCTGGAAGGCTGGGAGAAAAGGCTTATCATATCTGACAGAGCTCATATTGGTAAGGGCATGCAGTATATTTATATATAACTGTCTTTTTATCAGAAACATATGAAAGCGTTTAATAGATGATTTGATCTTTAATTTTATTGAAAACTAAGTAGGATGAATTGAGTTTAAGTACATGAAATATTATTAAATTTTTTTTCTGTTTCTGATAAGGACTAGGTTAAGATTACCTACTTCTGAAGAATTAGCTAGTCAAATGAATAAGTAGTATTTCAAGAGGCTTTGCTACTTCTATTTGAAAATAAATGATTTCAAATTTGCATATATTATTTATTTGCACATATTATTAACCTATTTATATCTTTATATTTATGGCTCATTTATTGTCAACGAGTGTATTGAGACTTTGCTTTTTATTCATTGTGATAATGTTCTTTTTAATTGGAGTATCTAAACTATTTACTTTTAGTATAATTAGTGGTATGGTTGAATTTATATTTACTCTTTGTTTTCTATTTGTTCTTTTTTCTTCTCTCCTGATTTCTCTGGGATTTGATTTTTTTAATATTACCTCCACTATTAGCTTATGAGGAAGAGAAGAGGGAGGTGATCAACATAACCCCCAAATTATTCTAGAGTACAAAACTTGCAGAGACTATCTTAGTAAAATGAGCTTTATAGAATTGTAGGGTAGGGTATTCCAAAATTACTGTCTTAAGGACTCATTTGTAAAAATATGATAGATTGCAATAAATAGGAATGAATGATCAGGTATATTTTCATAATAATATACCAGTTAGGACTGTATTTGTCATAAAGAAGCTAGGCTGATGGGATTTGTAACTTAAGTAATTTAAAACAAAATACATTTTGCTTTCCTACATTACTTTTGAGTCAATGACAGCTGATTTTGTTTTTTCTCCCTCAGTATTTGATTTTCATCAGGCAGCTGATGGTATCCAGGAACAACAGAGACAAGAACAAGCGGGAAAAAAGTATGTTCTGTTTTTTGTGGGTTTTTGTGGGTGGGTGTGTGTGTGCAGTTCTAAGCATATCTGGTCTTTTTTTGTTTCAATTCTAGGCCAGAAGTTTAAGAAAAATAGCTATTAGACTATCCTGTTTAGATTTCAGAGAAAATCAGTAAGATCATGAAAATAAACATAAAGCAAATAGCATAAATAGAAAACACTCATAGTAACTTAATTCTTTGTGGTCAGCTGACCATTAAGAACTGGATCTTTCTTTTCTAACTCAGAGCTTGTTTTGATCTATTTTTAAGTTTGGGTACCACAAAAAAGGGCATTGGCCCAGTTTATTCTTCCAAAGCTGCTCGGAGTGGACTCAGGATGTGCGATCTTGTTTCTGACTTTGATGGCTTCTCTGAGAGGTAACTATCTTGTATTTCGAAATGGAAAGAGCAAATGGATTTTTAGAATTTTTAAAACTCAGTATGCAAATTGATAAAAATCTGTATTCTAGTTGATTCGTGGTGGTTGGCTTTTTTGTTTCTTTTGAAATACTAAAGTTATTTTTTATTACATTTGAATTGGTCCTTAATTTGAGATTAACTTCATGAAAATAACATGATGTCAATATCATATGAGTACCCCCAGAAAGACAAAGCCAAAATTATATTTAAGGATTGGAATTTAGAATGCTTTACTGAGAAATAGACATGTTTCCTGGGGGATGTGGCAGTGCTGTGGTGGGGTCTTCATATCCTAGGGTCTTGATCCTTAGATTTTCAAGTTCAAAGACATTGCTGTATCCTTTCACCCAGAAATAATTAGGTTATCAAGTATTTGTGAACTAACATGTATCAAGCTCAGCTTGAAAGGTAGGAATGCCACCTTGACATTTAATCAGTGTAGAAAAATCTCCATGGGAAACCTAATAATCATCAGTAAACTATATGGTGTCTCAATGATGAGTTAGTTGGTTGCATCTAATAACAGCCTCAAAGATCACTCGCTGTATCCATTTTCAGTCAGCAGTTTGTCTGTCTGCATTGTTAGGGCACCTCCAGTGAGAATATTGGAGACAATTTGCTGATGTCTGCCGCTGACTCTCCTAAAAGCATTATTTTAGACCATCCCCTTTTATCTTTCACAGAGTATAATATAATTAATTCAGATTTAAGTCTTGTGGTTACAGATTTGAGTCATTCCCTGCTCCTCCTGCCCCTCACACATCACCTTAATTATATTGTTGATATTCATATCAGCAAAACATATTTTGAATGTATCATTTATTCATATGACTGACCTTAATTAGATTCTGTTTCTCAGAGTGTAACTTCATTTTGGGGATTGTTATTAAGACCACTTAACTCCAGAAATCACTTGAATGGAATAAAATTATTCAGAATATTTTAAAACAGAGCTAAGGTCTTGATTTATCTGTTTTTTCTCAGGTTCAAAGTTCTGGCTAACCAGTACAAATCTATATACCCTACTTTGGAAATAGACATTGAAGGTGAATTACAAAAACTGAAGGTAAGTCTGAAAGCTTATAGGCCTAAAAGGACGTGGCATGTTTGAGTAACTTTACATGATGTGGCTTTAACAAAACATCCAGTGGGAACCAGGGAGCAAGAATAAAGTACTTGAAAAGGAGTCTGACAGGCTTCAGTGAATGAGATCACAAAAAGTTAGACATAGTAGGAACCAAATCATAAGTCTTATGTTGATGTTATATGCAGTAATAGGAAGGTTAGCTACTCAATAATTTTGAGCAGAAAAAAAGGACTAACTTTGTATTATATAAAAATCACTCATAAGCATTTGGAGGATAGATCAACTAAGGGACACATGAGAGATGATAACTTTTAAAGCTAACCAGCACATTTAGGACTGATACCCCAAAGGGTCTGTTAAAGGGACAGCTCTAAAGCACTGTACTCTTTAGAGACATAGAAGGTTATTGACCAAAAATTAGGACCACAGTTGGTGCCTAAGTTGGTCGGTAATCAAGTTGCCTATCCTCTCCACCCTTCCCTTCTTCCAAAATCTTTGGAGTTTCAAGCTACTGACTGTTACTCTTTCTTTCCTGTGAATAAGTATGACATCAGTTCCAGAACTGAATAAGAATTTACATACCTTATATGTCATTTTAGAGTTGTAGCAGACCTTAGGTCTACCTACTCACTGAATTTCTTCTGAAAAAGTGACCTTCAAGGGACATTGTGAATGTTAGGTATTTGGATTTCAGTATATTGCTTAGAATAGACTGCCACTTTGTTTTCATTCTGTCATGCAACAAATATTTTAAATTTATTAGTAGCAATTTGAAAATATTTACATGCTAATATACAGGTGTATTTTTTCAATTCTATTCTATACATATTCCATATGAATGTAAAGGATATGAATAATAATGACCAGAATTAGGTAAGAAGATTCTTAATAGGTTGAGCGGTATTCCCCCCTTATCCTTGGTTTTGCTTTTTGTGGTTTCAGTTTCCTATGGTCAAGTGCGAGACAACTCTTAAGTTTTAAATTTGAGACCTTCTGAGTAGCGTGATGAAACCTCTTGCTGTCCTGCTCCGTCCTGCCCAAGACATCAGTCATCCCTTTGTCCAGTGCATCCTGCCCATTAGTCGCTGACTAGCCATTTCCCTTGCCAGATTGACTGTCCTGTTATCACAGTGCTTATATTCAAGTGACCCGTTTAACTTACTAATGCCCCCAAGGTACAAGAGCAGTAATGCTGGCAATTTGGATACACCAAAGAGAAACCATACAGTGAAAATTCTTGACTTAATAAGGAAAGAGAAAAATATGCTGTGGTTGCTAAGGTCTACAGTAAGAATAAGTCTTCTTTCCATGAAATTGTAAAGAAGGAAAAAGAAATTTGTGCTAGTTTTGCTGTTGCAAAAGTATAACAGTGTTTTACATAATTATTATATTATTATAGTATATTGACATAAGTGTTCTATTTAATTACTGGTTATTGTTGATCTCTTGCTGTGCCTCATTTATAACTTAAATATTATCAAAGGTGTGTATGGATATAGAAAACACAGTGTATGTAGAGTTTGGTATGGTCTGTGGTTTCAGGCATCCCCTGGGGGTCTTGGAACATATTCCCCTAGGATATGTGGGGGGACTGCTGTATGTTGAACCAGGACTTTAAGGAACATGATGAATGGTACAGTCATTCCAGCATTAAAAATAAAGGACTAAAACAGGAAGAAGCATGAGACTGGCTGCTAGAGCCAGAGGGGGATTATGTGTCCATCAATTGGTGTAACATACTCAGTGAGTTCGTGAGTGGATCTTGGAATTTCCATACTGGTCTGGCTAAACATGGTTGAAACTAAGTTTTATTGCAGTTATACTATAGGCTTTGGGGGAACTCTTATTTATATTTTTCATTGAATCTCTAGAATTAAGCAGTATTATTATACTTTAAACATGTTTTGAGAAAGTTTAATCATGTTTATGTGAGTTAGTATTGATATTACTAGTAATACTGCTAAGGTATTTTACTGTAATGGAATACAGTGGGAAAAGAATATTAGTAATCAATTATTGATACTTGCTTGCTTGGCAATGTCACTGGTGGCCCTCACAACATTTTGAGAAAGACTTTGATGCGCTTATGGTTATATGGACTCTTAAGTGCTGCTTTTTTAATACCTACAGAATATAAAAGCACAATATTCAGTTCTTTTTATTTTCCTAAAAGCTGGTATATGAAGTATGAGTACTGGGCTGTTCAGAAGATTGTTATCATTATTTGCAGTGAGGTTGAAGTAGAACCTTTGAGTTTCATTGTATTTCTGCTGCTGCTGCTGCTAAGTTGCTTCAGTCGTGTCCGACTCTGTAGGACCCCATAGACGGCAGCCCAACAGGCTCCCCCATCCCAGGGATTCTGCAGGCAAGAGTGGGTTGCCATTTCCTTCTCCAACGCAGGAAAGTGAAAAGTGAAAGTGAAGTTGCTCAGTTGCGACCCCATGGACTGCAGCCCACCAGGCTCCTCCGTCCATGGAATTTTCCGGGCAAGAGTACTGCTTCTCTTCAAATAGTGTCTCTTTTCTGGTTCTGGAGAATCAGCACGAGAGACCAAAGCCAATCCAAATGTTGCAATAGGGTGAGCATTGTCACCAGTCCCTTTCTCCTTTCCAGTTGTCAGTTTTCATCGTCAAAAGTTGGGTAGTTTTTACTCACATAGTTTACATTGTAAATTTAATAGTATACATCGAGCTTGGTTTTTGTCTTTGTATATAGGGTTATATGGAAAGGATTAAACCAATGGTGAGAGATGGAGTTTATTTCCTGTATGAAGCTCTCCATGGACCACCAAAGAAGATCTTGGTAGAAGGTGCAAATGCAGCACTACTAGATATTGATTTTGGTAAGTGAGATACAGTTTACAGGGAGCATAACTGAGTCCTAAATTGCTTAAGGTATGCATAATTAATGTTAGCATTAAAGGATTTTAGAATAAGGCTTTTTGCTTGTATATTCAGAAATGATGAAAGTTTGTCATCTTATCCTAACCCTTTTTTAAAAAAGGGAATATTTTGTGTTTTGCAGTTCATTAGAAAAATGAAATCACTCTTTGGGTCAATGGGATTTTTGTTGTTGTTTGGTTTATAGCAATTCCAGACTGTATTTCCTTGGAACTGAAAGATGATTAGATGGATTCTGTGAAAGAACCTATAATTCAACCGTTTAAAAACTATCAAGAGCTAGTAATATACATTGTTACTAAGCATGCACATCCTAAGATCTCTGGAAGTCTGTTTAATTAACTCCCTGGATGTGAGATTCTGAGTTTAAAAATTTGATGCTTATCATCTTCAAACTACTGCCTTTGTTGGCCTTTCAAGCTAAACATCATCTCTCAGTATAAGACTGTTCTCAGTTGTTACTAACATTTCATTGACTTTTGACTCCAAGTAAGCCAATTAAAGTGTATTTCTGTACAGTAGGTATATATTCTTGATATCATAATATGCCTATCCAATCTGGAAGAAAGCAGTGTCTAATTAGCATAGGGGATAGTTCAAGTATGAAGAGCATCTTGGGGTCAGGGTTGAGGAGGGTAGGAAGTACACCTTTGATTACTCTTGTCATTTCTGGGGTTTATCCCCTGAAGAGACATCAAAAGCTCATAAACTGGAATACCGCAGAATTCTTGGTGTACTTTTGTCACTCCAGGCTGCTGGGGTATCCGTATCAAGGGAGTAAAATAAATTTACTCCTGTTTTAAATTAACAGGAAAGTATAAAATATAAATCTACATAGTAGGAGAACACCAGAGTTTTGGCATTAAATTAGGTGAGTACCTACTGGACAGAACCGAGTAATTGCATGTACTCAAGGAGCATCTGTAGTATAGCACTACAGCTATAGCTCAACCACCTATGTTTTTATCTCTACAGACAAAAAGAATCAGGAATAAAACATCGAGGCTTTGAAAGGGTGGTTCCATAAGTCTGTCAAATACCTAGAATATACTCAAATGCAGAATTTTAAAAAATAACGTCTATCATTTTGTGTATATGATATCATTGTGTATTTTACTGTTTGTTTCTGTTTTTAGGAACTTATCCCTTTGTGACCTCTTCGAACTGTACAGTTGGAGGTGTGTGTACTGGCTTGGGTATGCCCCCTCAAAACGTTGGAGAAGTGTATGGAGTTGTGAAAGCTTATACAACTAGAGTTGGTATTGGTGCCTTTCCTACAGAGCAAGACAATGTAAGCCTGTTTCTCAGTAAATCTGATTCAAAAGTTAGAAAATTAAAAATCATGCTTTTTTTCTTTATGAATTATTGTCTTTTATGCATTTCACTTAATTTGCAAGATTAATCAGCACCACTTTAAAGAAAATTACATATACCTTTATTGTTAGTGGCAACAGATTGGCAACAAAAGGGGAGAGATTAGTGGGCACTTAAAGGTAACTAATTGCAGGCAAGTGAAGGTGGGTTACGAAGGGGATTAAGATAGTAGAGGAGGGAGAATTTAAAAATGACAGGTATCTTTCACCAAGAGCTTATTAGGAGTCAAGGTTGAGGAAAGTGGTCTCCAGACATTGTCTAATCATAGCCTACTGTTTACTTGGTGGTGACCTCAGGCCAGCCACTGTTTAATTGCTGTAAACTTAGAAGCTCTTTGTATCCTCACGGCAACTCTGGGAGCTGGGTGCTGTTACCATCCCCATTCTACATATGGGGAAACTGAGGCCTGGAGAACTGAAGGAACTGCCCCCAGGCCACACAGATAAACAAGGCTGAAAATTCAGACCTAACAAAGCAGTATTTTAGTTGTAATTCCGTGAGAATGTGTATAATAATGAAATGATGGCTTTAATCAGAAAGGTATAAATTAAGGAATAGACAGATGATAGATGGGAAAATTAGGTTGTAGGGAGTGGCTGTAGCTTAGAACTTTGAGCATTGTTTTCAATCTTAATTTTCTGCGAAAGGACATTGTGGTAGCAACTACTAGATGGGAATTTGCCTTATGGTTTTCAGGAAAATTATCAAACTACAGTTCTTAGAACAAATTGGACTAACTTACCTATTTTAGTAAATATTTATTAGCAGCTTAGTTTTTAATATGCAATATTTATATATGTTAATCTAAATTTTTAGAAGTTATCTGTATAATGTAAAAAAATGTTGGTCTTAAAACAGTAGTTAAAAAATAAAGTCAAAAGTGAATGTATTTCAAATAATGCCTCCTTCACATAAAATCTATCTCTGTGAAATTATACCTTCCAATTTAGTTATTTTTTCTGAAAGATGTTTATCTCTAAGAAACTTCATGCCTTGTTACATGATCTATACCATGTTATGTGATCTACTAGATTTAGAGTATTGGTATTCTAATCCTAAAGTTGTATTTTCCGTTCTTTAGGAAATTGGAGAATTATTACAAACAAGGGGTAGAGAGTTTGGTGTAACGACAGGAAGGAAAAGAAGATGTGGCTGGTTGGACCTTGTTTTGCTCAAATATGCTCATATGATTAATGGCTTTACCGCGTGAGTATTCTTAGAAACAGGTACTTCATAAATGACAGTTCATGAGTACAGGTTAAATTTTGTGGAGTGCAAACTTGAGGTAGTGCACTAATACAAAAATTTCACTCTTTAGACTCCAAATGAAATTGCAGTTCAGAAGTGGACCAAAATACAGGGGAGGGGTGCATAAGGAGAGAGAGCCTAGTTGTTCTCTCTAGACATCCAAGGTTGGGAGAGAAAATCTTGATGCTCTTACATGCAGATAAGTTCAGAGGGAGGTAAGACAGGCAGGTAGAAAGGTGAGTAGGTAGATGGATGGAGCAACATAGAGTGTGTATATCAGAGGGGAGGCAACGTAACTGATTCAGTGGATAGGCTTGATTGACATCTGACTTCTGGATTCAGATATCAGATCCGTACATTATGCCATGTGACTTTGGGTAAGATAATCTTTCCATGACTTTTTCATCATCTTTAAAATCTAAATAATAGTACTATCTACATCAAAGGGGTATTTTGAAATCTAGATGAGAGTATATAGCATGCTGCCTGGCACACTAAAAATGCTCAGCAAAAGTTGCTATTAATATTGCATACACATAATAAATATAAAAATGTATTCATGTTTGTGTGATTTAGGCTTAACTTTTAGCAAATATTAAAATAAAGGGCAAAAAAATAATCTGTGGACAAGAATCTCGGACCTAGTGTTTTATCTAATTTCTATAGATTTTCCTAGAAAACTGTTTTCCAGCCAATTTATTGGGAGATTTTGATGTGTCATGAAGAAATCCTCACTCTCCTTTGACAGTTTCTGACCAGAAGGGCAGTGTTAAAGGAGAATGAAGAAATGAGGCTGGATCGCATATGTGCATGTAGCGTACACGTATCTTGTCCTTCACGTGGAATAGTCAGTTTTGCTGTGTCAGCCACAGAATGCATCCTTTACTCCAGGCCGCCCTCTCTGGGTATGTATTAGTTGATCCTGAGAAACTGACCGAGAGGATGTGGATCTGTCAATCAGTGAAAATCTGTTACAGTTATTAGAAAAGTGATCAGTTAAGTCATTGTTTTTAATAGAGGAAAATATATCCATATATTGCCGTGTAGTGTTTTATGTGTGGTATGCTTTAAAGTATAATTCTAACCAGTTTTCAGAATTGCTTTGAAACTTTTAGCTTTGTATGAATTCTCCTTTACTCCTTCATCAAGTTGTTGACATCTCCTTTTCTTCCAAAATTAGGTTGGCGCTTACCAAATTGGATATTTTGGACATGTTTACGGAAATCAAAGTTGGAGTTGCATACAAATTAGATGGTGAAATTATACCTCATTTTCCAGGTACTCTTTTATTAGGTGTATGTATCAGAGCAATTCATAAAACTCTTCTGTATAATTTATGATATACAGCCACAGACTTGAAATGCCCTTTGTGAACAGTACAAGTATACTCACTAGCATTTGTTTCATAGTTGCTGTTGATTTGGGTGCTGTGTCATGACAAGCTTGTGTTCACACTTGAAATAGGAAAGAAGAGACATGGTACCACTGGGCCCAGTTATGCTGCTCCTGAATCTTATCTTCCCTACTTTGAAAGTAACCTTTTTGTAGGCATTCCTTGAGAAATGTGAGATAGGAGAAAAGAGCCCTGCTTGTCAGGGTAAGCAGGCTCTTAATACATTAACCCACTGTGTCCGTCAAGCTACAGGAATGATTTTTTCTAACTTATGTGTCTAAAGTAGATGGATGTAAGGAGATTTCCTCCTAGAGCCAGTGAGTTTCTTCAGGCATATCTTTAGTTATATGAGTTCTTCAGTTACTCAGGAAGTTCCAAAAATGTTTTCATTTTCCAGAAATAGAAACTGTTAAATTGTTTAGTCATCCTGGAAGACTAAGAATATGTCAAATGAAGAAATATTGACTAGCTTAATGGAACTTGGTAGACTGGTAGGTTTTTGACCAGTCCTTGGGAATTGAGAACTGTGAGTTCTTTGAAGCATGTTTAAAGTGATTATTTGTTAGCTGACATCTGGGCCATCTCCAGTTTGGCTTCTTCTGACTATTTTTTTCCTTGATTGTGGATCACTGTGTCTGTGTCTCATGACTTTTGGTTGAATATTGGACATTGGGCATAATATGTTGTAGAGACTTGGATTCTGTTATCTTACTCTGAAGAGTATTGGTTCTTATTTTGGTTTATTTTAGTTGAATTACTGGCTTGTCATCCTGAACCTTGTATAGCTTGGTTTTTTTTATACTTTGTTCATATAGTATATGGAGAATACAAGGTGTTTCCCAAATCTTTCTAACCTAGTGTGAGAAAGTCTCCAAGTTGTCTCTGTGGGTTTTGGCAGAGCTTAGGTTTAGGCCTTGTTGAGGGGTGGATGTGGGGGGTGGGGGAGCCTGGGTGAGGGAGAGTCTGTAGTAGATTTCAAGCTAAAGTTTGGTTTCTACTTTTAGTGAACAGCCTTTCTGTTGTCTCAGCTGGATGCCAGGAGAGTTAACAAGGTGTAAAGAGATCTTTCCAATCTGGCAGTGCTGGAGCTCCAATATACCCTGTCCCTTCCCTTTCACCAGCACTGCTTGACCTCTAGAATCTTTGTCCCACTCAGCTGTGTGACAGCTGCTATCCGGTAAGCCTCCCATGGGACCGTGTATGTATAGTTGAGCTTTAGCCATGGTACCTTCATACCCATTTCTGGCGGAGGAATACCCTCTCTGTATAGCTCTCTCCTCTCTGATGCTTGCCCTTGATGATTCTAGCTGCTTCAGCTTTCCTGAAATCTGATATCTATGTTCTCAGGTCAGTGGGACCACCATTCCCTACTGACTCCAGTGTCCTGACTTTGCTTGATCAAGAAATTGTCCCTGGCAGAGAGTCAAGTAGTTTCAGGAATTGCTTGAGTTTTCTTCCTCTCAGAGACCACAGTTTGTGCTACCTATTGACCGCTACCTGGAAAGAGCTGTCATGTATTTTGTCCAGTTTTACAGTTATTTATGCTAGAAAAGTTCGTCTAGAACCATATACTCCATCGTGGCTAAAAGGAGAAGCCCCACTGAGTCTCTTGATTTCTTCTTCTATGGTCTGTCGCAAGCAGTGCGACTTAGTGTGGTTCATCACTTTCTCTAGATGTCCACGAACATTCCTAACTTGATGCATTCTCATTGTATCATGGATCATAGGAGAGAACTCGTGTATCCATATATTCTCTTATTAAACTTTTTATTCCACCGCTTGCAGAATCCTTTCATCCTGTACCTTTAGGATCCAGTTCTGTACATATTCCTTTCGCTCCTACTAGTAAATACTGGCTCAGTCCCACAGATCCTTCAGAATATGTTTCCTCTCCTCCTTTAGCAGGCCCCGTGACTCCTTGGCCAACTTATGTTTGCATGTCAGGAGAGGAGGCCCTGAGAGGCTTCTGCATCATCCTCAAGCCAGGGGAAGCCTCAGCCATTCTGCAGGCCATCAGCGAATCTGTAGAAGGATTCAGCCAAATGTCTCAAAAGTCTCAGGGTCCCACTTTTTTCTCAAACAGGATCTGGCCTTGTCATAGCAGATTCGCTGGATTTGAGAGTTCAGCTTTCTCTGGAGCTCTGCCGTCTGTATGACTGAGTCCTAAGCCTGATCCTCAGCTCTTCCTGCTCTCCACTGTAGGAGATGAGATTCTCTCTAGGTGTTTCCATTAACCTCTGATTGTCTTTGTCCAGTTCATGAATGGCATCCATCCAGAGCTGTTTCCCTTGTGCTCATTTCTCAGTACGTCAGCTATTGCCAGTGCCTTACCTCCCACCATGCATCCCAGTTCACCTTCTGTGAACAGTTGCACTACTAGAACATGCCAAAGGCTGTACTCTCTCTACCACTAGCAATCATCCTCATTGCCAGCCTGCTGGCAACAATCCAGCTTCCACACCCCATTCTAGAGCCTTCTTCCTCAGACCACTCCTGGCACCAATTGTCTTACTTTTGGTTCCCTGGGAAACAGTCTTATGTTACAGAGATGTTTGTGTAGGTAGTTTGTTCGCAAGCGCTCTGAGCAACAATGTCTGTAAGGGAGGGGGAAAGAAGTAGCAGGATTAAGCAGAAGTTGAACTGCCAAGAAGTTCCATGAAAAACCCTCAGTTGGTCCCATGGGAAACTCTGGGACTAGAATAGTCCTCCAGAGTAGTCCCAAGTTAACGTAAATAGGCAAGTCCTTCATATCCCCATTTTGATTAGTCATTGGTATGGGCTGCTCCAGGGATACCGCTGAGGAGGTTCTGAACTGTGTGTTCTCAGCAGGCAGTACGCCCATAGCTGGGGGATTAGCGTGTGACTCCTGAAGAGGAAGTCTGGACAGTGTACCATAGCATCCACCATACAACCTCCGGTCAAAGACACTGTTCTTGTTTTAGTACATTTTCGGCTTCTATTAGGGAGTACAGAGAAACTGGTTAGGTGAGATAATGAAGACATTTTTCTGCTAAGTCTTTGTATACAGTCACAAAAACAATAGAGGATTTCCCAGGTGAGAGCACGTATGCAAGCCTTCTTTCTGTGACATTGCTGCCGTTATACGGATCCATAGCCCCCAATCCACAGTATGGAAGTCTAAAAAGCTCTGAAAACGGAAAGTTGTAAGTTTGGCACCGAAACTCATTTGACAGCAAAACGTGACTTGAACTGATGTTAGGATTAATAACACTATCCACTTAGGTGACTAGTCCTATTGCTGCAGAAATATGTTTGATTATGAAATGCTAGATAGTGTGCTGTTCTACCTCCCTCAATTCTGAAAAATTAGAGATTTCAAAACATTATTTGGCTCCAGTGTAAGAGATAGTGAACCTATGATGTATTAAAAACTCATTTGACAGTAGGCAGTGTACACCATGGGCAAATATATTTATTCTTTAACTTTCAGCAAACCAAGAAGTCTTAAATAAAGTTGAAGTTCAGTATAAGACTCTCCCAGGATGGAACACAGACATATCAAATGCAAGGACTTTTAAGGAACTACCTATTAATGCACAAAACTATGTTCGATTTATTGAAGATGAACTTCAAATTCCAGGTAAATATACTTTATGAACAACTATTTTTTCTACTTTTGATTTCAACTGTCTTTGAAATAGGATAAAACAGATTATTCCTCTGTAGAGTACTTATGATTTGCACAGATGCCCAGGAAAAGATAAAATATCTTTCTGTAATCCTTCACATGCCTCAAGACAATATATTACCTCTCACCCTTTTTGACCCTGTTTTTAATTCTGTTAGTCTTTTTTTTTTCTTTTTGCCGTATGACATTCATTCTTATTTCTTTCTCCCTCTTAGTAACAAATCCTTTTGTCTTTACCACCATCAAAACTGGTTTGTGATTTCTTTTCCACTTGAGGTTAAGCCACCCTTGAGAGTTGGTGGAGTTTCTTGACTAGATTTTAGGAAATAATAGATGCAGAAGATAGGAAATCCAACTTGAAAAAAACGAAAGAATAAAGAATAAAACTTCTTTATTAAAAAAAATAATAAGCTGGCCAAGGAGTTAGACATAACTAAATCATGGCTATGAACTAGTAATGTGAAATCTGTCTTTTAAAACATTGCTTTTTTCCCTTTGGTACTGTTGGAGATTTCAGAGACAAAAGGTAGAGTGGAAAATATCCTCTGTATAAAATCTGTTGTTCACTTAACCTGATTTTATATTGCTGATTATATTTGTGGTTCATCTCCAAACATGAATCTTGTTTTCCATATTGCTAGCTGTGTCTCCCAGCTTGATTTAAATCTTGTAAGCATGTTTGCTCATTGTACTTCGTCAGTGTCTTCTGAAATATAAAAAGCAGTGAGTTTAACAGTGACATCTATAAAATGCCATAACGGTTTGCCCATGTCGTGCCGATGAGGAGAGATTCCCCTAGACTGGTACAGTAGCCAGATTCTCAGGCTGTGCAAATTAAATAGTATTCTCTTCCAGATATTTCTACTTGTTGTGAGATATGGACGTTACAGTGTCACTTCAGTGTCCTCTTACTGTCATCTATTTATTAAAGATGCCTATCTTTTCTAGTTAATTAGGAATTTGATTAAAGGTTCTTTAGGTCTCTGCTGGTTTGGGCCAGTATTTTACTAATCACTAGGAACTGAACAGTTGTAAATATTGTACTATTAATACAGGAAAATTTTAAGGCATACTACCCTGTCCTGGATGTTGACTGCACATTCTGTTTAGAAATTGGCATAATCTGCTATTAGAGGAAAAAGATAGCAAAAGACATGGGGGGAAAGTTAAATGGTAACACTGAGAAAAGTGGGGGATCTGTTAATCCCAAAGATTGAACATTATACATGGACTAATGCTATTCTTATCCTCTTTTTCTCCCTCCCAGTTAAATGGATTGGTGTAGGTAAATCCAGAGAATCTATGATTCAGCTCTTCTAAGGATTTCCAGTGATGCAAGAAACACTCCTGGAGAGGCGGGGAAAGGACTTTCTTAAATATTTCATTTATGATCTGCAAATTCCAAGAATAAAGACATTGAAGTGAGTTTTAAGCCCTACAGTTGTTTCCAGTCTTTGAGATGGATGGCTGGTGTGGAGATACACTTTGGCATTTTCCAGTGTCAGCTTCCTTAGCTGGCATAATTGCCAAATCATTTGTTGCTCCTGCTGCTCATGGTGCCACGTTTTCTTTGAATGTTTAGTAATAATATAATCAATGTTGTTTGAAATCTAAAATAGAATTACTTTCAGTGTAGTTTTCTTATTGTTATTGTGTGTTCATAGGTTTTACCTCTATTGAATGGTAAGAACAATTAATGCAGTTTTGCACAAATATTTTTACATTCTGATCATTCATTTCTGTCACTGTAACCTTTGTTGTTCGAAAGAAAATGATAAGAGAGGAGTCCTGTAAATTTTTGTAATGCTATAAATTCTGTTTAAATTGTGAACTGTTTATTTTCTGCTGAGACCATTGCAAATTTGAGCTTTGGTGGTAGGAAGGGATATTCATGAGTCCTCTAATTTGTACAGAACACAAAACTTATTTCTCTTGTGTAAATTATTTAACATATTGAACATTTGGGTAAATGTTCAAAGAAAAAAAAAAGTGTTCCCCAAAATAACAATTGTAATGTTAAAAAACTTAGTCATTAAAAGATCTGTTGTGATATTTGGTGGATATTTTTCTTTAATTTCAGACATTAATTCTGAAATGTATAGCTTTCTTACCATTATTTCTAAAGTCAAATGGGTTGATATTTGAACATTGTGCCTGCCAGTATGCCTACAGAGTCATCTATAAGTGTCCAAATGAAACCAACTTGTTGGTCATAATTTTGATCATGCCTTTATTTCTTCTTTCTTGAAAAAAAAAAAGGGTGTTATTTTAACTATTTGGCTTAACATAATGCATTGTAGATTATCCTTCAATGAACTATTTTAAATGTTTAAATTAGGTGCCACTTAAATTTATTTTATTATACCATCAATAGCTGATTAAAAAGAACCAACTATTTCTAGTATATTTTGTGTATTGTGTTTTTGTTCTGATAAGAAAAATAATAGTAATACTACTAGTACGTATAAGACAGAGTTTTACCTTTATAGTCTGCGGGGGTAAAGTGAGGAAAACTCCACAACAGAATCTTTGAAAGGATCTAAGTGTCTTTTATCTTTACTAAATGTATTTAGATAGTTTTTAGAGTCCGTTATCTGGGCTATAAGCTTCACATTATTAAAACGTGTTTTTAGTAATGGCCCAGAAGCAAATACAGTGAGCTGTTTGTGGACTTCCCTGGTGGTCCAGCGATTCTGCATTTCTACGGCAGTGGGTGCAGGTTCAGTCCCTGGTCAGGGAACTAAGATGCCACAGGCTGAGCAGTGCAGCCAAAAAGTTAAAAAAAAAAGTGAGCTGTTACTAATTAAATTGGTTGAGAGAAGATGTTCTTCAGATACAATTAAGTCTTTAAAATCATAGGCAACTGTATTAAAATAATCTTTTGTTGATCAAGTATATATGCTGGGTATTAGGTATGTGATAAGTAAGTACACAGTCTTCCTAAAGTTTATTGTAGTGGGGAGAGCATGCTAAACAAACATATGCTAGGATGGAAAAGTACCGGAGTGCTATGCAGGAGAACCTAATCTAAATTTGGAAAAGGTCAGAGAAGGCCTTTAGTAGAAATAGCATTTAAACAGACCAAAAAGATAAGTGGCTGGAGTACAAAGTAGTCAATATGCAAAGACCTAGAGGCTCGAAATAATTTGGAAAGTTTGAGCAACTGAACAGAACAGCAAGGGACTGGTGAGGCTGCTGAGGCTGGCAAGAAAAACCAGAGGAAGGTAAAGCCAAACAGCCAAACCCGTGTTTTATACGAGGACTGTAGGCTAATATGTATATATTTCAGGAGGCATGATAACTGCACAGAACAACTGCTGAAACAAAACTCTGAATTGTAAAACTTAATAGAAGGGAAATAAATGACAGAAGAAGATATTTCAGTGTGGAGAGGACCTGCCTAGTATATATGTTTATATATATTACTACAGTTAAATGGGGATGCCTTCCCTTCACAAATGAGTATATGAATTTAATGCCATTCCAACCAGAATCACCATGGTGTTCCTTGTAACTGGACAAAAATTATTGAAACTTAGGTGAAAAAAATGAATATGTAAGAGTGTCTAAGTTATTTTTGAAAAAGGAATGTGTTGAGAGAGGAGGTTTTTACTCACCAAATATTAAAGCAGTATAAAGCTACTAAACTCGAAGTATGTGATACTGACATGGGAAAGAACAGATATGTAAGGGAAGTGGACTAGACGTTCCAGAAATAGATGCAACATATGTGGGAACGTAATGTAAGCACTCCATTTCACTGGGAAAAGAATACATTAAAAAGAATGATAGCAAAACAATCTCAACGTAGAATAGAAATTTATAATAGAATAAAAATTAAATTATAAAGTTTTAAGTAATAAAAGTACTATCAGAAAATATATACTCTTAGAGCCTTCTAAAAAAAAAACAGGAAACTTGGAAACCCTAAAGAAAATAATGTAGAGATTGGACCAAATTAAAATTTTAAAAACACTATAAACAAAATTTTTAAAAAACAACTGAGAAAAATAAAAGTTTAGAAAAAGTCAACATATATCCCTAAAACAGAAAAAACTGCAACAAATAGACCACTGACAACCAGTAGAAAGATAAGCAAAGCTTTCATTTGGGAGGCTTCTTGTCTTAAGTTCTGTGAAATATTTCTTTGAAAAATACCTCTAATGTTTATCGTTTTGTCTCTGGCATGCTTATTAGTTAGATGATGGACCCGATTTATTATTTCACAACTTAAGACTAAGGCAATGGAGATGTATGTATATTAATACATTTGCGTGTATATATACATATATATGTGTGTATATATAACTGTTCTTGGGGGTGGTTTATTAACTGATAGACTTCACCTTGGGGTGATGAGTGGGGGACCAACTACTATGCTTGGGGAGTCCCTAAGGAACAGAATGTTTAAGATTCTTTTCTTTGGGAGCATTTCTTTAGAGAACCTCTATTGTTTTGCCTAGGGAGCTGATCCCTAGTTGTCAGGCTTTCTTCTTGTCAGTAGAGGGATATTAATTGTTCTGTATGGAGACTTTCAGTTAACCCTCTCACAGTAGCCCTCTGCCATACTGGGTTCTGCATCCAAAGCACCTTCAGGGTCTGTGATGCCAGGAATCTTCCTCCTTGGCTACATCTTTAGGTTCTTTTTTTTTTTTTTTCCTAACAGTGATACAGTTATTGAACAAATGTAATTATCTCCTTAGCTGGTCCCACATGTAACCACTGGACTAAATGTGAAATGGTTTGGCGACATTAGCAACAAGACTGGTAGGAGGGCCTTAAGATGCAGGTGACAAACTCTTTAAGGCTGATTGTGATTCCCTGCCCTAGGCTGGCCAACTGATTGGAAGAGAATTTGCAACGCGTAAATATTTTTAGGACTGTAGCCATCAGGATACACACTTAAAGGTAATCCTGTTAACCATTAGTTTAGTCTAAAGGAGCCACTTAAGAATGCCTAATGTTTTGTTCAAAATGCCATGGTTACTTTAGTTTAAAACCCTTTCTTTCAAAGCCACCTCCCTTCACAACAGTAGTGCTCTGGCAGTGAATTGAGTGGTCTAGGATTCGATGAAACTGTGGCTAATTTCTGGTCCCAATCTGGAAAATAAAACAAATTAATGGTTTATTTTAAGACTACTCAGTTTTAACACACTGTCTTTTCAGCAACAATTGTGTACAATAACAAAGTGATTTATAAGGTTTAAAACAAGGAATATATTTAAAAGATGTGGGGGGAAAAGGGCTTAATCAAAAGGTTGTTTTTGTGGTCCAGTCTCTGATTGAGGCATGTTATTAGATTATTCCAAAATGTAAATAAAATGAAATAAATTGCATAAGTTCGTATTCTTACATTCTAATTCTAGATACTCCCTTGGCCCTTTAAGCCCTAATAGGTCACTTTGTATCATGTTTGTATCAAAATGTAGTTGTTACCATCCCTAAATACAGACCCATTGGAGTGCCCTCATGTTTTATATGCCCTTGTCTCCAATCACCAGCAGTTCTGCTTATCTAAAAGTATGGGTTCAAGGAGTTTGGGTTGGATACTGCAATCATTACATCTACACCTAATGGACCAAAGACTGGAATGTTTCAATGACAGGGTAAAAAACTTTATCAGGTATGGTGCTATTCCCCAAATTCACAGATCCTCAGAGGCCCACTGATACTATCACTGCCTCAAAGAGACCAATGAACTTTCCCAAGTTTACAGGGCTTGTGAGAGGAGGAGCCCGCATTTGACCCAGGATTATCAGGCCCCAAAGTCCCTAATCTTTTCATTGTTCTCTCCACCTTCCATAGCACTTCAATAGCATTTAAAGAAATAAAACATTTCTTAATATTAAGAATGAATAACATTTCATTTACTCAGGAAATATAGCTGGAAATGCCATCTCTGGAAGATTTTAAAAATCAGATTTAACTAAATGTGATGCTGTCCGTAGTTGGTAACCATATGACTTCGCAAAGCTTACCATTGTATTGAATAATAACTCTGACCTTCTTAAGGATTACATTGTATTCCAGGGAAATATATTAATGATGTTTAGAAGTGTTAGGAATCCTACTTGATAGCCTTAGTTATCTTTGTTATGAGAATTATGATGGAGCTGAATTAGGTACATTTAACCAGGAAAATTCGGGAGTAAATGTTTTAAGAACACAGCAACATTTGGGGGGGATTTCTCCTGCTATTCCACTTAGTGCGTATATATGCCTTCTGATGGTGGGTGCTATCAAGTCTGAAGTATACTATACAAATTTGGAGGTGAGGAATATTATGGAAAGAACTGAAATGATTTTTTAGACTTCTATATCATTTGACAAAGTCAAATTATTGTTCATGTGGATTTGTGTGTGATGACTGCTTTTAAATGCATTGCTGAAAAGTGAAGTGCAAAATTAGTTAAGAACTACAGAGAAAATTTAACCAACTTGCTGAAGAATCCCATGTATTCCCAATGATTTAGTATTATTTAATATTATCACTTTGGGTAATTAAGAAATTTTATTAAAGGATAACCTTGATTATATATGATTATTACTTTATGCTCTAGTTTTAGAAATTAATCCCAGTGAAAGATGTCATTCCAGTGTATTAGTTATTTTTAAAAAAAACAAACATTTATTGTGGTACATGTTTGTTCTTGATCATTAGTAATAGCTAACAGTTTTGGAGGTTTCTTAATGTTATGTACAGGCACGATGCTAAATTATTTATATGGGTATCTCAATTCTATTAGGTAGATACTATTTTTATCCTTTTTGCATGTGAGAAAACTGAAGGTCAGAATCTAAGTGTCACACTGGTACTAAAAGAATATATCTTATTTTGGAAGAATGAGGTTTTTTAATTATTTGGCACCAAGGTGCATAAAACAAGGGCAACTTTCATCTGAGGGGCCATCTCACCCTCCCAGGCTATAAATTCCCTGAGAACAGAATCTTCTCTTCTACTGTGTTACTGTGTCTTGCACATAGTCAATGCTTAATAAATATTTCCCAAATAAATGGACCCCTATGTGCTGAGAAAGAACTTTTACTGAGGAGGAATTTCTTAGTCAATAACCATAATCTGTCATGGTCTGTATGTAATCTGTTCTTCAGTTGTTCCCAAATAAGAGGTAAGAACTGAACATGAAATGCGAATTGCTAATCTAGACATGAACTTGGTCCTCAAAGTCTGAAGACAAAGACTGGTCAAATGGATAAGATTTAAAAACAGTCTTACACCTTGATAAACACTGTAATAGTACTTTCTCTTATTCTGTGAAAGGCCTTTCCCCAAATACTCCTTCAAGGAGTCAGTTTCTTGAATTAAACAAAAGCCTGATTCAGTCAATGCTCAGCTTCGTAATAATTCTCTGTTAGGTCTCTTGCAAACCAGCCCTTTGCCTGCCTGATAGTTGTTTATAACATAATTGCCACGTAAGTATCTCTAAAATCCATGTAAGGTGGTTCAGTTCAGTTCAATCACTCAGTCGTATTCGACTCTGTGACCCCATGGACTACAGCATGCCAGGTCTCCCTGGCCATCACCAACTCCCAGAGTTTACCTAAACTCATGTTCATTGAGTTGGTGATGCCATCCCCTTTTCCTCCTGCCTTCAATCTTTCCCAACATCAGGGTCTTTTCAAACAAGTCAGCTCTTCGCATCAGGTGGCCAAAGTATTGAAGTTTGAGCTTAAACATAGTCCTTCCAATGAACACCCGGGATTGATCTCCTTTAGGATTGACTGGTTGGACCTCCTTGCAGTCCAAGGGACTCAAGAGTCTTCTTCAACACCTCAGTTCAAAAGCTCAATTCTTTGGCGCTCACCTTTCTTCGCAGTCCAACTCTCACATCCATATATGACCATTGGAAAAACCATAGCCTTGACTAGATGGACCTTAGTCAGCAAAGTAATGTCTCTGCTTTTTAATATGCTGTCTAGGTTGGTCATAACTTTCCTTCCAAGGAGTAAGCGTCTTTTAATTTCATGGCTGCAATCACCATCTGCAGTGATTTTGGAGCCCCCAAAAATAAAGTCTGACACTGTTTCCACTGTTTCCCCATCTATTTGCCATGAAGTGATGGCACCAGATACCATGATCTTAGCTTTCTGAATGATGAGCTTTAAGCCAACTTTTTCACTCTCCTCTTTCACTTTCATCAAGAGGCTCTTTAGTTCTTCTTTGCTTTCTGCCATTAAGGTTGGTGTCATCTGCATATCTGAGGTTACTGATATTTCTCCTAGCAATCTTGATTCCAGCTTGTGCTTCATCTAGCCCAACATTTCTCATGATGTACTCTGCATATAAGTTAAATAAGCACGGTGCAAATATACAGCCTTGACATACTCCTTTCCCTATTTGGAACCAGTCTGTTGTTTTATGTCCAGTTCTAACTGTTGCTTCCTGACCTGCATACAGATTTCTCAAGGAGCAGGTCAGGTAGTCTGGTAGTCCCACCTCTTTCAGAATTTTCCACAGTTTATTATCATCCACACAGTCAAAGGCTTTGGCATAGTCAATAAAACAGAAATAGATGTTTTTCTGGAACTCACTTGCTTTTTTGATGATCCAACGGCTGTTGGCAATTTGATCTCTGGTTCCTCTGGCTTTAAGGTGGTGCTAGTGACTAAGAACCCCCCTGCCAATGCAGGGGACATGAGTTCAATCCTTGGGTTGGGAAGATCCTCTGGAGGAGGGCATGGCAACCCACTCCAGTATTCTTGCTGAAGAATCCTGTGGGCAGAGGAGCCTGGCAGGCTACGGTCCATGGCGTCACATAGAGTTGGATGCGACTGAAGCGACTTAGCATACAGGGACGCATGCATTCTGTGCTGCTGCTAGACAGACTGGGCACCTGGGACCCTTCGCTGCAGTGCTATAATGCTTACACCTGGAAAAACTTCTCCAGTAACAAAATATTAGTACAAAGAAATGAAAAGGGACTAAAAATAACTGCATGCAGGCAGTTGGGGGAAATTATGGACAACAAGATACAAAAAGAGCAAAAATCCCAACTTGCCAGCTTTTGAGGAGCTGGAAGCAAAAAGAGCATCTCAGGAGCTTTGGCACTGCACATGCCCCCTGCACACACCACCATCAAGGAGGTGGGCAAAACATCTAAGCCCGATCCCTGAGCACACCTCTACTCACATCCCATAAAAGGAACCAGCTCTACCATCTACCAAACAAGGGAACCTGTTACTTGTTCTTGCTCCTTCCTGCAGCTAGCACAGGAGCCCCAATACAAACCTTGCCTGAATTTCTTGTCTGGCCTCTAGTCAATTTCTATTGCTTGGGGAAGGCCTAGCACCCTGGTCAGTTTCACTGCCTGCCATCATCAGCTGCCTGAAGCACTGGTTCCCAACTCGGCTGTACAAAGGAATTATCTGGGGAGTTTCACAAATTACTGATGCCTGGGACCTTCTTCCTCCCACCAGGAGATTCTGACTTAATTGGTATTGGGTATACCCTTGGCATCTGGATTTTTAAAAGTGATGTAGCTGAAGTTAAAAACCTTCAGCCTAACCCCTGCAATCATCTCCTGACCCTTCTTATTCCATCTTGGTTCCAGTCTACTCCCATCCTGTCCCTTTTTCTTCTTCATGGTTGGAGTAATCTTTTCAAACTGCAATTGTAACTGTGTCACCTCCACCCCCTTAAAACATGGGGGCTTCCCAGGTGGCCCTAGTGGTAAAGAACCTGCCTGCCAATGCAGGAGACGTAAGAGACACAGGTTTGATTTCTGGGTCAGGAAAATCCCCTGGAGAAGGAAATGGCAACCCATTCCAGTATTCTTTCTAAAGAATCCCATGGACAGGGGAGCCTGGTGGGCTACAGTCCACAAGGTTGCAAAGAGTTTGACACGACTGAAGTGACTCTGCATGAACCCCTTAAAACTTTTCCAAAACTTTCCCAGTAATCTCAAGCTAGAGGCCCCAAGCCTGAAAATGGCTCATAAAGCCCTCCTTGTTCTTCTTTTTTAAAGTATTTATTTATTTGGCTTCGTTGGGTCTTAGTTGCAGCAAGTGAGATCTTCAGTCTTCCTTGTGCCATGTGGGATTTTCAGTGGAGGCATGCAAAGTCTTATTGCATCATGTGGGATTTAGTTCCTTGACCAGGGACTGAACCCAGGCCCCCTGCATGGGAGTGCAGAGTTATAGTCACTGAACCACCAAGGAGGTCCCCAAGCCCTGCCTGACCTTGTCATCTCTTTAGCCACATCCTTCTTGACTTCTGGGCTCCAACACATTTATTTTTTAGTTCTTCAACCATGCTGTGCTCTTACCACAGTGCCTTTGCACACACTGTGCCTAGTGAAGCTCTTCTCCCATTTCTTGCCTAGTTAACTTTTAGCTCATCTTTCAGCTGTCAACTCATCATTTTTCTGACCGTTATATGCTCTTATAATACCACATAAACTGCTTCATAAGACTTATGGCCAGTGAAATTTTATGCTTATTTCTATGCTGGTTCCCCCCTGAAGCTCCTTGAATGTAGAAACTTTGGGTCTATTTCTGCTTCACATGGTGTTGCTAAAACCTTTCACACTGGCCTATAGTTATACTCTCAAATTAGTTACTGAAGGAATATGTATGAACAAATGAAAATATGCTTCACATCAGATCTATCACCAAGTTCAACTGATGTCAGCTCCAAAATATCTCCAGGACCCATTTATTCCTTTTTGTCTTCCCTGGTGGTCCAACCCACCATCATCTCTGGTCTCAACTACTAAACAGTTTCCTCACTGGTCTGCAGACCCTCGCTCTTATTCCTCTCCAGTGTCCTAACAGCAGCAGACATCTTTTTAAAACCCAAATAATATGCTACTCCTCTGTTCAAAACTATTCCAAGTCTTTCCATTGTTCTCAGAATAGAATCCAAGCATCTTACCACTCTCACCCTCACTGACTACCCACCGAACTACACTGGCCTCGTTTCTGTTCCTCAAACACGCAAGCCCTTTCCAACTTTCAGGCTTTAGCACTTACTGCTGTTTATATGATTCATTGTTATTTTCCAGGGCCCAGCTAAAATTGTATACAGATATTCCCTGACTGCAGTATTAAAAGTAATCTCCCTTGGCTACATTCATCTCTGTTTACTTCCCTAACAGCACTACTACAGTCTAAAGTTCTTTTTAAGATGTACTTGGTTATGCTCCGTATGGGCTTTCCAGGTGGTGTCAGTGGTAAAACAAACAAACAAAAACGCCGCCTGCTTGCCGATGCAGGAGACGTAAGAGACAATGGGTTCAATCCCTAGGTGGGGAAGATCCCCTGGAGGAGGGCACGGCAGCCCACTCCAGTATTCTTGCCTGGAGAATCCCATGGACAGAGGAGCCTGGCCAGCTATGGTCCATTGGGTAGCAAAGAGTCAGACATGACTGAAGTGACTTAGCTCATGCTCCGTATCCCCCGTTAGCATGTCAGGTCCATGAAAGCAGATGTCGTGTTTATCCTGGTCACCGTACTCCCAGCAGACAGATAGTTTGTACTGGGTGTTCAACCAGTAACTGAATCATCTTATAGCTGCCAGCTTCCAAGATGGATCCCAATGATTCTTGCCCTCTGGTGGTATCCATGCCCTTGGGTCCGACTCCCCTCCCACACCGTTTCGGGGCTGACTGTAATATGACCTTCAAATTTAAGCCATAAAAGACATTGCAGTTCCCACCGTCATCTCAGATTACTCATTCTAGGGGAAGATAACTGTCACACCATCAGGATGCTCAGCATGGAAAACAAGACTCCAGTCCCCAACCAGCCTGTGACAACCATGTGAGCCATCAGACTTGACAACTATATGAGTGACCCACCTTGAGGGTGGATCCTCCAGCCCCCGTTGAGCCTTCACACGATGAAGCTTTCACTGTCATAGACTGCTACCTTGAGAGAGACTCTGAGCAAGAACTGCCCACCTGAGCAGTTCTCAAACCCTAACCCACTGAAACGATGAGAGGTGTTAATAAAAATCATCATTACTGATGTTTTAGGTCACTGGGTTTTGGAATGATTTGTTACTCCACAATAGAAAACTAACATACCTCAATGAGTGATAAACGGAGCCCTGAATATTTCAACATAAATTATCTCTTGAATCTGTCAGGCTTCAAACCTCACTAAGCAGGAAATGATCCTAGGCCACACTTTCAAGTGCCATATTTTCCATATTTTCCATATTTCTATCAGAGGCTTTAACAGTCTTGCAGTACAAGTGGGACGCTGTGCAATTAGCTTTAATTGCTCTCCTGTGAATTCTTTATTCGGTACTGTCTTTTCTCTCTCCTGAGGCTCTGCCGTATGAGTCTTCTTCCCATTTCCCATGAAACTTCCTCAGTTCAGTTTAAGAGCAAGTTTTGGGAGTGTAATATCTCTGCACATGACGTAGACTGATGACTTAGCAGCTGCTTGCTTGAACAGGTTTCTAGGTCTCTAAGCCTCTGTTTCCTCTTCTGCTAAATGGAGTTGGTAAAAATACCTACTTTGTGGGGACAGTACGACTCATTGCAACGGTGAGTGTGATACACGTATGAGTAAATCAGCGCACTTTGGGCACGTGACAAATATTTTAAATTTTAACAATTATCCTAAAATGCAGACTTTGAATCTCTGTTTTATAGACAGAAATGTTCAGAAAAGTCAAGTGTCCTGCCTGACACCCCACAGCTAGAATGTGCCAGGCCTGTAGCACTCTAAGGCCTGAGTTCTGCTCACTGCCTCGCACTGCTCCATCCATGGATCTGCCACCGCCTCCCAGCTGCTCTTCTCACCTGCTGGCTGTGTTTTCTGCCTGTGCTAAGCAGTCCAACAGGCTGATGCTAAGCTAATCATCCAACAGAGGAAGCTAAGCTAACATCCTCTGAAGCTGACTGGGTTGCCCCCTTGACTCTGAGCCTATAATGGCTCTGATTATGCAGATTCAACTTTCCAGGCTCCTGTAGTTCCTCTTCAGTTCCAGTCACTCTCGCCCACTCTGCCAATCTGCGTTTGGCTTCCCACTTCTGTTCTACCTTGCTCAATCAGGCCTGGTCCTTTTGGGGTTCCTCCCTGCTCTGCTACCCCGCCCCCCAAACCTCCCCCTTCTTTTCATCCACTGCCTCTGGTATGTCCCCTTGTTTCTTTTGCTGCCTGCAAGTCTTATCCATCGAGATCAAGCTTAGGTCCCCAAGGGTGCATTCTGCTCTCCTGGCTGCTCCAGGCCCCAGTGATCTCATCTTTCAGCTGCTGCTCCTCCACTTGGTACTTTTTCCCAGGGGGCTCAGTGCTAAAGAATCTGCCTGCCAATACAGGAGACTCAGGTTTGATCCCTGGGTCAGGAAGATCCCCTGGAGAAGGAAACAGCAACCCATCCCAGTCTTTTTGCCGGGAAAATCCCATGGACAGAGAGGCTGGGTGGGCTACAGTCCATGGGGTTGCAAAGAGTCAGATCTGACTTAGCGACTGAACAGTAGCAGCAGCAGCCTCTGATAGGTTCATTACTGCCTTATCTTCCCAGTTAGATTGTGAGCTTCCTGAGGCTGAGATCATAGTCTGGACTTTCTTTTAGCTCCTCTCATGGCACTTAGCCTGGGTATTTTCTTTGCTAAACATTCACCTGATTCTATAAGTTTGAAAGAAACAGGAATTGTCTTTTGACATAAGCAAGAGAGAAACCTCTTATGCCTGTCTAACAAGACTTCCTTATAGTAGAGAAATGGTAAAGAAGTGTTTACCATCACTTTGGAAACTAGAGGTCACCTAGATTCCCTCATACAAAGGAAATAGATTTCACACTCAGTCAGCCTCCAAAAACTGCTTCTACAGGGATGGGAGCCCCACTGATGCTTCCCAACCACCCCTTCTCTTTTCTAATCCCACCTCAGCCCCAGGTGGTGTCCTCAGCCTGAAACTGACTTTAACATAACCCTTCCAAGGTCCCCTGATTCCTACCACTCCATACCTCCTCCTCCAATGACCTATCTCGGCGCTCACCCTCCTCCCTATCCCCTCAGCTCCCTCTCTTCTCAGGCTCCAAACTTCTCTCACCTCCCAGAACCCAGATTAGCCTGCTTGCAGCTTCTTATCCCAACTCGCCCTGTTACTCTCTGGCCCCAATCCCAGCTGCATCCATCACCAACCCTATGCCTGGCTCCACTCCCCAAGATCTGCCTGGTTCTCCTGGGTTCCCGCTCTTCCCAATTGCTATTTTTTCCTGTCCCCTTGGGACTGAGTCTCAGCCCTGCTCTGGCATTCCCTCCAGGCTGCAGCTCTTTGTTCAGGGGAGAAAAAAAGAGGGGTAGATTCTTCCCATTCCCCATCCTATTCCTCTCACTATACTTCTACTGGTTTTGTTATTTTTAATTTCAAGATTTTAAAAAAAGTGGCTCATTTTAAAGAAAACTGTTGAATATATAGTAGTTCAAGTGATGCTCAGCTGTGACAGAGGTAAAATAGCTTAAAGGTCCAGCACAGACCTTGGGCTAGGGCTGAATTCTGTGTCTGAAATGGCCTGGGTCTGGGTTTTGCTTCTTCTATTTTCTGTGACTTGGGGCTGTCTCTGCAACTTGGTCACTGTAAAGTGGGGGAAATAATAGCATTTACTGCAAAGAGCTGTTAGAAGGACCAAATATATGCTTGCCACCGTGTAAGAGCCCCAGAAGTATTGGGGTTTACTCATTTAGAAAGTCTGTCAATAGAGCAATCAATACTGTGACTAAAATCCAAAGTGTCAGTGATTACAGGAATATAGTCAAGTTTAAGGTCCTATCCACGTGTACTCCCCAGGGTCATATCTGTGGGGGGCCTTGGCCCCTCAGCACTCACACACGGGCTGCAACATGGAGAAATACTACAGAGGGAACTTAGAATTTTTGAAACGTACCTGCAAATATTAAATAATTGTCATAAATCCATTTAAAATGAATGAGGAGAGGAAGATCCTTCAACAGTATGGCACAATAACAAATTTGTCAAGTGACAAGGGGCTCCGAGGAGTGGTCAGACTTGAGCTTGCTTTCTACCAAGGACATTTATGAATTTTCAGCCTTAAAGTCTCCTGTACGAGGAGCTAGGAAAGCAGGATGTAGCCCAGGGGCAGCTCTCTAAATTCTTCTTCCTGCACCAGACACAACTGAATACCCCTCCCTGCCAGTGTGACTGGTCCCAGACATGCTCCCCGAGACAGCAAGCCCACAGGAGATGCTCAAATGTGACCCAGGCAAAGTTGCTCTCAGACAATAAGAACCCTTGATCTGACTTACCCATCTTGTAAAATGGCAAAGAATAGTCTCTTTGGTAAGAGGTTTCTTTATACCATGGTTCGGCAGGCTTTGAACATCTTTGAAAACAGATGTACCAAATGAGAGTTTGTTGGTCTAACTGAGGCTGATACTGACTTTTCTTCTTAGATGGAATTTCCAAGTCTATCAGAGGTCTAAATGAAAATAGAAACAGCTTGCTAAATGCCCATGGAGTAGAAGAAAAGCATTTCATTTTCTCATCAGCTGAAATCCATTCCCTAAAAGTGGCCCGAAGGCTTCTAACATAGTATTGACAAGACTCTGTAACTCCAAGGTTAGCCCTAGCAAACTTGTCAGTAGACGGTTGAAGGATTCCAGACCCTTGTTTTTCCCTTTAGCATCCCTCCTCCTTTCTAATCACAGGTCACAGAAGGTGACCTGCATCAAAACTTTCTCTAGATCTGTTCAGGCACGGCTACTTCCCAGTGCCCTTTTGAAATGTAATTTTTGTATGCATATCTAGTTCCCACAAGGTACTAGTGCTTTATTTTGACCAGACTAACCACTATGGTGCATACTGGTGTTTGATGACCCTGAAATTGGTTATAACCTTCCTGTACCTCCAGATGAGTATAATGTGAGCTGTGGGCTTGTCATATGTCGAATTTATTATGTTGAAGGATGTTCCCTTTATGCCCAGTTTGTTGAAAGCTTTAATCATGGTGCTCAACATCACTAATCATTCAGTTCAGTTGCTCAGTTGTGTCTGACTCTTTGCGACCCCATGAATCACAGCACGCCAGGCCTCCCTGTCCATCACCAACTCCCAGAGTTCACTCAGACTCATGTCCATTGAGTCGGTGATGCCTTCAGGCCATCTCATCGTCTGTCGTCCCCTTCTCCTCCTGCCCCCAATCCCTCCCAACATCAGGGTTTTTTCCAATGAGTCAACTCTTTGCATGAGGTGGCCAAAGTACTGGAGTTTCAGCTTCAGCATCAGTCCTTCCAATGAACACCCAGAACTGATCTCCTTTAGGATGGACTGGTTGGATCTCCTTGCAGTCCAAGGGACTCGTAAGAGTCTTCTCCAACACCACAGTTCAAAAGCATCAAGTCTTCGGTGCTCAGCTTTCTTCACAGTCCAACTCTCACATCCATACATGACCACTGGAAAAACCATAGCCTTGACTAGACAGAACTTTGTTGGCAAAGTAATATCTCTAATCATTAGGGAAATGCAAATCAAAACTGCAATAAGATATCACCTCATACCTGTCAAAAAGGCTATCATCAAAAAGACTAAAACTGATAGGCAGTAGCAAGGATGTGGAGAAAAAAAAGTCATCATGCACTGTTGATGGGAATGAAAACTGGTTGCATCTGCTATGGAAAGCTGTATGGAGATTCCTCAAAAAAACCCCCTAAAAATAGAACACCATATGATCCAGCAATTCCACTTCTGTGTGTTTATCCAAAGGAAACAAAATCACTATCTCAAAAAAGATATCTGCTCTCCCATCTTCACTACAGCATTATTTACAATGGCCAAGACATTGAAATAATCTAAATGTCCATTGATGAATGAATGGAAAAAAATGTGTGAAACGTATATACTATGAAATACTATTCAGCCTAAAAAAGATGAATAGCCTGCCATTTGTGACAACACAGATGAGACTTGAGGACATTATGCTAAGAGGTTAAGAAAGACAAATACCGTATGATCTCACTTTTATCTGGAATCTAAAAAACTGAACTCATAAAAACAGAAAACAGCATAGTGATTGCTACAGGTGAGGTTTGGGGCCTGGGGGAAATGGATGAAAATGGTCAAAAGATACAAACTTCCAGATATAAAGTAAATAAGTTGTGGGAATGTAATGTACCACATGGTGACTATAGTCAACAATGCTATATTGTATATTTGAAAGTTGCTAAGAGAAATAGATCTTAAAAGTTCTACCCACAAGAAAAAAATTGTAACTATATGAGGTGATGGATATTTATAAACATTATAGTAATCCTTTTGCAGTATGTACAGGCTTCCCTGGTGGCTCAGCTGTAAAGAATCAGCCTGCCAATGCAGGAGATGTGGGTTCAATTCTTGGGTTGGGAAGATCCCTTGGAGGAGGAAACGGCCACCCACTCCAGTATTCTGGCCTGGAGAATCCCATGGACAGAGGAACCTGGCGGGCTGCAGTCCATGGGGTCCCAAAAGTTTGGACACAACTTAACAACCGAACAGCAACAATAACATACAAAATCACTATGCTGCATACCTTAAACTAATAAAATGTTATATATAAACTATATCTCAATGAGACTGGGCAAAATAGGGTTTCAAAATGCCATCTCATTCTATTTTGTGTCGATCTGGAGGGTTCTACATATTATCTATCTCTGGGTAATGACATTATGGATAATTAAAAAATTTATGATTATCAGTGTTTTCAAATGTTCTAATGAACACGTGTATTTTTGAACTGTAAAGTAGAGAAGGTGAGCTACCAAATATGTGAAAAAGATTAAATGTCGGGTGAGATTTAAGACCCCATGAATCTCAGCACGCCAGGCCTCCTTGTCCATCACCAACTCCCGGAGTTCACTCAGACTCACATCCATCGAGTCAGTGATGCCATCCAGCCATCTCATCCTCTGTCGTCCCCTTCTCCTCCTGCCCCCAATCCCTCCCAGCATCAGAGTCTTTTCCAATGAGTCAACTCTGCCTGAGGTGGCCAAAGTCCTGGGGTTTCAGCTTCAACATCAGTCCTTCCAATGAACACCCCAGACTGATTTCCTTTAGAATGGACTGGCTGGATCTCCCTGCAGTCCAAGGGACTCCCAAGAGTCTTCTCCAACACCACAGTTCAAAACACAACTGAGCAACTGAACTGAACTGAGATTTAAGAACATCTTAATCCAATCATTTTGAGTAGGATGTCATCTTACTTGATTGTATAACTGTGATTAATCACACTGAAACGGGTGACTGACATTATTTAATCATAATGCATTATGTTTATATACTTGGGTAAAACTTGATTGTGATGTGCCTTCTTTAAAGAGAAGAGTTTGTTAGCAGAAATGGGATGCCTCCGCCTGAAGTTCAGGAAAAGAAAGAGCAAGACTCTGACTGTGTGTGTGGTTCTGGACAGTGGAGCGATGCTGGATGGGCGGGAGATGTTCTGTTGAAGACAGGTGTGGAGAAGCACCAAGACTTCCTTCTCACCTCTACTTGCTTTTGTTTTGTGGTTAAAAGGTTCTTGGTCCTAGAAAGTGGGTCCCTTGCCTGGTGGGCGGGAGCACTTCTTTTCCTATGAAAGCTGGTCTCCTGCTGTGAAGCAGAACATTTGCCTTCTGATGAATGGGTCAGTCTCCTGTGAGTCTGTGTTCTGCCTGTTACTGTTATCTGGTTGCTTCTGTGCCATTGACAGCCATGGATGGCTCCTGAACTGGATCCTGGTGAGTGCTCCTACACCCACCCCTGCTAGACTGGCAGCCTGTTCTGAATTTGCCCTGGATGTTTCTATGGAACCAGAATCATCTCCATTTTCAAGAATACTGATGGTGTTCTGGAGACAAGACTTTTACTCGAAAGGGGGACTCTAATTCTGAAAATATCACATTGGTGGGAGAATACATCTGGGGAAGGTAAGCCATAGGCATCTGTCTGTTTAAATTATGAGTATAAAGAAGTTAGGCCTGGTCCTAATAATTGCATAATTTCCTGTCTTGTTTGTTTGTTTCGTTTTTGCTTGTCTTTTCCTTATTCTTAACCAGAAGTTTAAAGAAAGTCATTGGTTGACAAAACATTGACTAAGCTTTTCCCCTAAGACTAATCTCAGGCAGGCCCAGGTCTTGTCAGAGCCAAGGTTCCCTTTGCCTGAGTGTCCTGTGGTAAGAGGAGGGGCAGATAATGCAGCCGAGGGAACGGTCAGAGTCCACAGAACACACGTGGAGAGTGCCCTGTGGAGCTGGCTTCTGGGAGAGTGTTTCAGTTGTTTCCTTCCTTGTTTATCCTCTGGCAGAGATCATGTTCCTAACAAGATTTTGATATAAGAATGTATTTGAATTAGAACAAAGAACCTTGAACCGTGAATCAGAAAGTGTGGATCAGTTCACAACTCAGCTTTTACACCAACCAGCTACATGTCAGGCAAGACATGTCATTTCTCTGGCTACATCTTATTTATCAAATAGAATCAGAATTTTAAAAGCTAAAGCTGCTTCCAGTTTGATCATCTATTACGTTTGGTCTGTGTGCTATTCTGTCGTTGCTACAGCTCCCTTTTCTTTACTTGAAGAATAGTCAGGAGTTGACTATATCAAAGGCAATTAAGAGAAGAAAAGTGGTTTCTAAAATATACTATGATGATGAACTCAAAATAATAGCAATCATATTTTGAGTGCTTACTATGTTCTGGAATTTTACATCAATTATTTTATTTAACAGATATGCATATTGATATTCAGAAAGGATGAAAACTGCCTAAAATCAAATATTGCATAAGTTATTCAAATTGATGTTTCTAACTGGATCATTGAAAAAGCAAGAGAGTGCAGAAAAACATCTATTTCTGCTTTATTGACTATGCCAAAGCCTTTGACTGTGTGGATCACAATAAACTGTGGAAAATTCTGAAAGAGATGGGAATACCAGACCACCTGACCTGCCTCCTGAGAAATCTGTATGCAGGTCAGGAAGCAACAGTTAGAACTGGACATGGAACAACAGACTGGTTCCAAATAGGAAAAGGAGTACATCAGGGTTATGTATTTTCACTGTGCTTATTTAACTTATATGCAGAGTACATCATGAGAAACACTGGGCTGGAAGAAACACAAGCTGGAATCAAGATTGCCAGGAGAAATATCAATAACCTCAGATATGCAGATGACGCCACCCTTATGGCAGAAAGTGAAGAGGAACTAAAAAGCCTCTTGATGAAAGTGAAAGAGGAGAGTGAAAACGTTGGCTTAAAGCTCAGCATTCAGAAAGCTAAGATCATGGCATCTGGTCCCATCACTTCATGGGAAATAGATGGGGAAACAGTGGAAACAGTGTCAGACTTTATTTTTGGGGGCTCCAAAATCACTGCAGATGGTGACTGCAGCCATGAAATTAAAAGACGCTTACTCCTTGGAAGGAAAGTTATGACCAACCTAGACAGCATGTTAAAAAACAGAGACATTACTTTGTCAACAAAGGTCTGTCTAGTCAAGGCTATGGTTTTTCCAGTGGTCATGTATGGATGTGAGAGTTGGACTGTGAAGACAGCTGAGTGCAGAAGAATTGATGCTTTTGAACTGTGGTGTTGGAGAAGACTTTGGAGAGACCCTTGGACTTCAAGGAGATCCAACCAGTCCATCCTAAAGGAAATCAGTCCTGTGTGTTCATTGGAAGGACTGATGTTGAAGCTGAAACTCCAGTACTTTGGCCACCTGATGTGAACAGCTGACTCATTTGAAAAGACCCTGATTCTGGGAAAGATTGAGGGCGGGAGGAGAAGGGGATGACAGAGGATGAGATGGTTAGATGGCATCACCGACTCAATGGACATGAGTCTGAGTGAACTCTGGGAGTTGGTGATGGACAGGGAGGCCTGGTGTGCTGTGGTTCATGGGGTTGCAAAGAGTCGGACACGACTGAGTGACTGAATGGAACTGAACTGAACAGCCTCCCCAAACCAGAAAATAGCATTGAAGTGCCTGCTTTTTTCCCCTTCCTGTTAAAATCACTGCAGAAAGGCAGAAACTGGTTAGGCCAAATTTGTGATTTTATTGAGAAGGAAAATGAGTGTCAGGAAGATTAAGTTATTTGATTGAGTTAAAATGTTAAATTAATGGTATTTCTTACATTCCTTTGATGATTTAAATAATTTTATATTTATTGCTAATTATAAAAGTAGTATATATTCATCATAGAAAATCTGGAAAATAAAGAAAAAGATAAAAAATGAAATACAAATATCAATAATCTCACTATTCATGAAAAACCAGTGTCAATAGTTTGGTGTATTTCCTTCCAAATTTTTCCATCCATACAATTATTATTGTTATCATTGTTGCAAATTGTGATTCCCAGTTTTTCATTTATTAGTCCAACTTTAGTACATTAAGATTTAGGAAAGTGTCTTACCTGGGAGATCTCTTCACACTATAATCATAATGGACTCTTGCCAGCTGCCCAGTGTAATAACCATGGAGATCCTTTCCTTGGTGAACAATGAATATACTAGTGGGGACAGGAAGGAGAGAGAGACAAAAGGAATTAATATGATTAGCTCTTTACAGAGGAAAACCAGCTGTGGTATAGTAAAAAAATATATTCAGTCTCTATCCTCAGTTCCTGGCACAAAGGTCCTAAAACACTTGGAATCTCTTAATAGGAGTGTCTTGTTATCCAATTTTTAGGATTCATAAAGAAATATTTGACTTGTCAGGTATTAGTTTCAAAATATCAAGAAAAAAATGAAAGAATATATAAGGCCAGTGGGGCAACTGTTGATAATTATTGACAGATGGAAATGGATAAATGGAGATTCTTTATACTATTTTTTCTACTTTTGATATTTTTATGAACTTTCACAGTGTTTAAAAAGAAAGTCTAATAATTAAATATATAGGGGCTAAAAATGAAGAAGCACTGTGAAGGTCAAAGCACAAGTTACTTGTAAGCCTGGAGGAGGGGTTCCAGCCTTGCCTGGGGGGGTTGGGCTGTGAGGATGTTTGGAAGCACAAGCATAAGTGATAAGGTGGAGAGTCGGGGGAAATCTTCTGGGGCACGAGATGAGCTGGGTGTTTGCAGCTGAAACACAGCAGTTTCAGGAGGAGCCGAGGGCTCATGGTGCCCAGATCTCACATTTTGAAATAGATCTTCTTTATAATTAGTTACTTTTCTTTTAGATGATAGTTATAGCATTATGTTGTTGTTGTTTAGCTGATTAGTTGTATCCAACTCTTTTTTGACCCCATGGGCTGTAGCTCACCAGGCTCCTCTGTCCATGGGATTTCCCAGGCAAGTATACTGGAGTGGGTTCCCATTTTCTCCTCCAGAGGATCTTCCCAACCCAGGGATCAAACCCATGTATCCTGCACTGGCAAGTGGATCCTTCACCACTGAGCCACCAGAGAAGCTGTACAGCATTACACCAGCATCTTAAAATGATATGTAGTTGTATTCTGTTATTTACAGATTTTGTTTCAGGAGAGTATCAGGGACATTACGAAACATTTATTATGAACAAAGGGAGAGTGTCATCTGAAAAAACTGAGAACCACTGATATAGGTAATAGGGAATCTTTGTAGGATTTTAAAGAAAAACCATGATGAATGCGATTTTTGTTGAAGAGAGATTCTGCTGGTGGCAATGTGGAAAACAAATCTGACGACAATCTGGCTAGAAGTACAAAGATTGGTCAGGAGGTAATCATAGTAATGTATGTGGGACGTAGGGCAGCTTTGAACTCTGTGGTGGAAAGTTCACATGGGGAGGAGAGGCCTGGCTAAGATGACTGCTAGGAGAGAGGGTTGAGGATGAAGAAGAAGGAGGACATCGAGACGAGGCTTCAGACACTGGGACACAGGCTGCCACTCACCAGGGGACAGAACGCAGGAAAGTGACCCTGCTTGAGATGATGACTGCAGAGTCTGTGGTCTGTGGGGTCTTTGGGGACCTTCCATAGGTTCTTACTCCGTAGGTGCCGTAAGATTTCAAGACGAGTCAACAGAAGGTAGTACATAGCTTTGCATGGAGCTGCTCATCAAGTACGTGTTGAATGATGAATGGAAACTGAAGCTGTGCCTCCAGTTTGACCAGAATTTATTAACTATGCATAATGTATGCTACAGCCAACAAAACCATCCTGAAGAAAAAGAAAAGCAAGAAGGCACAGTGGTTATCTGAGGAGGCTTTACAAATAGCTGAAGAAAGAAGAGAAGCAAAAAGCAAGGGAAAAAGGAAAAGGTATATCCAACTAAACGCAGAGTTCCAAAGAACAGCAGAGAGACAAGAAAGCCTTCTTCAGTGAACAGTGCATAGAACTAGAAGAGAACAGCAGAAGGGAAAAGACTAGAGGAAAGACTCTCCAGGAAAATTGGAGATATCAAGGGAATATTTCGCCCAGAAATGGCAGAGACCTAGTAGATGCTGAAGAGATCAAGAAGAGATGGAAAGAGTACATGGAAGAACTGTATGAAAAAAGATCTTAATGAAGTGGATTACTACAGTGGTGTGGTCAGTCACCCATAGCCAGACTTTCCGGAGAGCAAAGTCAAGTGGGCCTTAGGAAGTACTAGTGTTAATAAATCTAGTGGATGCGATGGAATTCCAATAGAACTATTCAAAACCCTAAAGGACGATGCCATCAAGGTGTTGCATTCAATATGTCAGCAAATCTGGAAGACCCAGCAGTGGCCACAGGACTGGAAAAGGTCAATCCTCAACCCAATTCCCAAGACAGGTGGTAGCAAAGAATGTGCTAACCATCACACAATTGCACTCATCTCCCATGCTATTAAGGTCATGCATAAAATCTTGTATTCTAGGCTTCAGCATTATGTGAACCAAGAACTTCCTGATGTCCAAGCTGGGCTTAGAAAAGAAAAGGAAGCAGAGATCAAATTGCCAACATTTGCTGAATCATAAAGAAAGCTAGGGAATTCCAGAAAAACATCTACCTCTGTTTCATCAACTACGCCAAAACCTTTGACTGTGTGGATCGTTATGAACTGTGGAAAGGTCTTGAGGTGATGGAAATAGCAGACCATCTTACCTGTCTCCTGAGAATCCTGTATGCGGGTCAAGAAATAACAGTTAGAACCCTGTATGGAACAAATGACTAGTTCAATATTGAGAAAGGAGTATGACAGGGCTGTCTGCTGTCACCCCGTTTGTTTAACCTATCTGCTGAGCACATCGTGAAAAATGCTGGCCTGGATGAGTTACAAGCTGGAATCAAGATAGGCGGGAGAAACATCAACAACCTCAGATATGTGGATGATACCACTCCAATGGCAGAAAGCAAAGAAACTAAAGAGCCTCTTGATGATGGTGAAGGATGAGAGTGAAAGAGCCGGCTTAAAACTAAATATTAAAAAAACTAAGATCATTTGCCATTACTTCATGGCAAATACCGGTGAAAGTAGTGACAGATACCCTCTTCTTGGGCTATAAAATCATTGTGGATGGTGACTGCAGCCATGAAATCAGAAGACATTGCTTCTTGGCAGAACAGCTATGACAAACCTAGACAGTGTGTTGAAAAGCAGAGACATAATTCTGCCGACAAAGTCCGTATAGTCAGGCTATGGTCTTCCCAGTGGTCACGGATGGTTGTAAGAGCAGGATAGTAAAGAAGGCAGAGCCACAAAGAATTGATGCCTTCGAACTGTAGTGCTGGAGAAGACTCTTGAGAGTCCCTTCGATAGCAAGGAGATCGAACCAGTCAGTCTTAAGGGAAATCAACCCTGAATGCTCGTTGGAAGGACTGATGCTGAAGCTGAAGCTTCAGTATTGTGGTCATCTGATACAAACAACTGACACATTGGAAAAGTCCCTGATGCTGGGAAAGATTGAGGGCAGAAGGAGAAGAGGGCGTCAGAGGATGAGATGGCTGGATGGCATCACCGTGCAGTGGACATGAACTTGGACAAATTTCGGGAGAAGGTGAGGGACCAGTGGGCCTGGTGTGCTGCAGCCCATGGGGTTGCAAAGAGTCGGACATGACTAGGTGACTGAATAATGACAACAATGTGCCCTGCACAGTACTGGGTTCTGCAGATACAAAGCTGACTCAAAAGCAGTCCTTGTCCTCATCATGCTCTTTATGTGCCGAAATCATGACCTGAATAAAGGGTCAGTGGGAAGAGGGAGGGCTGTCTAGAGTTTGAGCAAGTCAGTAAGAGAGGGAAGAGATTCCAAGTGAGGGAATGATAGAACCCATCTCTCAGACAGAGTTGTGATCAGAGTGGAGTGTGTGAGGCCCAGTGGGGACTTTGCTGTCTAGCTGGTGCAAAAGGCAAGTGCTGTCAGCAGGGCGGGTCTGCCTGTCTATGCAAACAGGACCTCAGGGAGCTCTGATTTTCAGAAAAACCACAGTGTGTCTGGGCCTGCCCAGTGGCTAGGATAATATGACTGAGCCCTGAACAGTAAATAACAGCAGGGGATTAGGTCATAAGAAGAAAGAGGAGCTGGCACAATAATAGGGAACAAATGACATTCCCGAGGGCAGGGGAGTGGGAGACACAGCTTTCTTAGGTGCCTGTCCAGTTTCCAAGCCCCACCTTGGGAAGATTTTCTCACTGGATGCTCTGTGAAGCATCCACCTGGAGTTCCAGAACAACACTGATTTCTCACGGTTGCTATACCATTTGCACTAGGCTGTGTTTTGACTCTGGGTTCCTCCCTGGCATGAGTCCGAGTGAGCAGCCTAAGCCTTGCTCCTAGAAACGGTCTGTACAAGCCGTCTGAGACTGGAGAAGCCCCTCACCAGCACCAGGTAACGTGCCCACCCCAAGTCCCTCGGGAGTCTCCCTGGGTAGCTTTTTCATTTTTTAAATTTGTTTTATTTTGGCTGCAACACGTGGCATGTGGGATCTTAGTACCCTGACCAGGGATCCCACCTGCAGCCCCTGCAGTGGAAGCGGAGAGTCTTAACCCCCAGACCCCCAGGGAAGTCCCTCTCCGGGTAGCTTTTGAAGTGGAGAGAGTACGAAAGTGTGTAAGCAGGTGGGTGTTGGAGGCAGGGCTGGGTGGGGTCATGGAGAGGTTTGAGGAATGAAGGCGTGGTATGCTTTTCTTCCAACTCTTTGGGTAGACTTTCCAAGTTCCCCCACATGGTCTTCACCTCAGAGAGGAGAAAGCTCTAGATGAATGGGGTAACATGTCAGCGGTTTGGAAGAGAATGTTTATCTCCTAAGAGATAATGCCTGGCTTGGCCTGGCACTCAGTCCTCCCAGAGGCTTCACAGTACCTGGCCTCTCCCGAGGAGGAGCTGGGTGTGAGGAAAAGATCGATTCATGAGTAGGAAAGCAGGGCTGGCCTCCAGACCTGGTTTGGGAGCCCTGCCCTGGACTCTGCTCAGACCCACTTTACTGACTTGGCTTGTAAGATTCTTGAGTCAGCCGTAGAAAGGCCTTTTCTCCTCCCTGGGTGGGAGTAGGAGTCTGGGCACAGTATTTACCAGTCCCTGACAGCTTGGCTCTTTGAGGTAACACATTCAGTCTAGACAGGAGCAAACCTGTTCCCGGGAGGGTGACTGTAACCAGAGCAGGATCTGGGCTTCCCCGCAGGCAAAACTCAACACCCAAAGGGGAGGATCCCTCTGGGGCCACTGTGATGGTGCAGCGCTGTGTCTGTGCTGGGCCTCATTGTTACAAAGCTTCGCAGAGATGATCTCATCTAACTCTCACAGTCCTGTTGCTAGGTAAACATCGTTAACATCCGTTACAGAAAAGGAGACCAAGGCTCACAGAGGTTAAGTGGGCTTTCTAAATAACACCCAGCTGATAAATGCCAGAGGCATGAGTCAAACCCAGTTCCATATCACATCCAGAGTCATCTCTGTGTTGGTGCTATGACTTCTTTTTCAGAAGAGTTCAGCGTTACTTTTGTGTGAACTCTGTGATTCATTGTGGGCAGACAGGAAGTAGATGTCCTGTACCAGAGCAATAGGAGGAGAAATTGACCCAGCAGCGTAACTGGAGGCTGCTTTCAGCTCAATAAAACAAGTGCTTCTTGCAGGCTCTGAAGTGTGCTAGATGCCAGGGCTACCGTGATGAGAAACACTGTCTTTCCACCTGCGAGTTCATAATCAGGTAAGGAAAACCCTCCTCAGGCCTAATCATGTAGAGCGGGGTAAGTGCTGCTCCAGTCGGGAAACAAAGGCTCAGGGGGAATAAGTCTCTTACTAAGGACAGGGGCTGGTAAGTACAGAAGATGGGAGGCCACCATTCCCACATCCTCATGCTTTCATTCCCCAGACTCTACTAGCTTCACAAATCTCTCAAGGAAGAGGGAGCCTCAGTTTCCCCAATAAAATGGGGTTGGGGAGGGCTTCCCTGGTGGCTCGTCATAAAGAGTCTACTTGCCAGTGCAGGAAGCACAGGTGTGGTCCCTGATCTGGAGAGATCCCGCGTGCTGCAGAGCAACTAAGCGTGCCACGACTAGTGAGCCTGGGCCCTAGAGCCCAGGAACCACAACTGCTGAGCCCACGTGCTGCAACTGCTGCAGCCCCCGTGCCTTAGAGCCCGTGCTCTGCAACAGAACCAGCCATGGTAATGAGAAGTCTGGGCACCGCAGCTAGCAAGTAGCCCCCACTTGCCACAACTAGAGAGAAGCCTGCATAGCAACAAACCCCCAGCACAGCCAATAATAAACAAATAGATAAATGACATTTTAAAAAATTATAGAAATAAATAAAGTGGCGGTGATGCTATCTCCGTTAATGACTACATGAGAGTTAACAACACATGTGTGAACGTCCTCGGTGACTGAAGTATCCCATTGGTGTTGCCATCTATCATTCAAGACAGGATGATCTGACCTTCACAGCTGCCCCTTGATGTCTCAGAGATCATTTCAGTCGATGTTTTTAAAGTTCATTTAAGCCCAAAACAAATTCTTTGTCTTTTGCACACCACAGTGAATTTAATCTACAGTGATCTTTCCAGGAGCATTCTAGGCCCCACAAGTCAACACAATACTCAGCCCTGCCCCTGAGTAAGGCTAAGATAATTTGTATCTAATGTAATTCTTTTACGAGAGTTTTATGTGGTCACCACTACTTGTGAATCACTTAATATTTAACTTTATGAGATGCCCCGACTGGTTTGTAATTCAGTTTTCCCTACTATAGCCCAAGGGTTAGGCATTTAAGGATGAATTAATTGGGTAAATGCTTACAGAGAGGAGCAGCAGAGGGCAGACCTTCTGTGGATACTGTCAATCACCAGGAGGCCAAACCTCAAACGCATGCCAGAATGAGTTTTTCTCATTGATTCATTCATTTTCAGTTTTCCAACAAAGGTGTACAGAGGTCCTACCAACTGTGGCAGTCTGCTAGGCAGAGTGGCCTATGAAACAAGACCCGCCCTGGGGGCTGACCCGGAGATGTCAAGGGCAGTGACCAAGAGCGCAGATGTTGGCTCCGGACCAGCGGGTTCAAATCCTCCTTCTGCTAGTTCACTACTGTGGAATCTCAGGACAGGCACTTAACCAGTCCTTGCCTCAATTTCCTTCCAGTCACTGTGAAGATTACATGAGTTAATATACACTTAGAACAGTGCCTGCCACATATTAAGGGCTGTATAAGTGTTAACTATTATTCCAGTGGGTGATCTAGACAGGAAATAAAGAAACAGAAAATAATTGAAAGTTGTAATCGGAGACATACAGGAAACCAAAAAAGGTGTGAGAAAGAGAACTCACAGAGGAGATGAGATAGGTGAAAGGAGACCTCCCCCAGCCAGGATGGTACCATCTTCTGCTCACTGAGCAGCTGATAACAGTGGAGGCATGCTGAGTGAAAGGGGGCTGGTTGAACCGAGGAAGAAGATTAGCAGAGAGTTGAGAAGGCAGTGATGCAGGGGAAAGGAACATGTCCTGAAATCCTGAGACATGAAAGAGTGCGGGCCTACTGAAGCAACAGAAGAAGGATCACAGGGCTGGAGTAAAGAGGAGGTTGGAGAGATCAGCAGGGTCTGTTTACGTAGGGCTCTGCAGGCCCTGGCAAGTGTGGAGGCTTCGTGCAAAATGCAATAATTGCAGGGTATGGTTTTATTTTTTTGACTATGCTAGGTCTTTGTTGCGGCACTTAGGATCCCTAGCTGTGAAGTTCAGACTTAGTCGACCCGCAGCATGTGGGATTCTAGTTCTCTGACCAGGGATAAAATCTGTGTCCGCTGCATTGGAAGGTGGGTTCTCAACCACTGGACCACAAGAGAGGTCCCAGATTGCACGGTTTTATGCAATGGAAGGCTGTGATCCCATTTATGTTTTACGGGGTTCTCTCTGGAGAATGGATTGGAGGAGGACCAGAGTGGCTCTTCTTGTAGGGGAACAGGGGAGAGGCAGTGGTGGTCTGGACCAGGTTGTGGCCGTGGAGATGAAGAAAAACAGTCTGATGGAGATAGACCCTAGAGGTAGAATTGAGGAAGCTGCTGATGGACTGGTCCACCATGCTGCAAGGCAGGAGAGACACAAAATAGACAAAGACCTGCCTCACAGGGAGCACTCAGGTGGCGAGTGGGGGCCCCGTCTAGTGCAGGCACAGTGTGCTTCTCTGATGGATGAGCCCAAGAGAGCTGGATGCAGCCCAGCCTGAGGACGTCAGCAGCCCGGTGCCTTCTGCTCTGCGTTCCACCCCAACCCTCCAGCTCCCCATGGGCTGCCTTAAGTCAGGTCTAGTGATTCTGACTTGGCTCCATTTAGCTCCAGGCGGCAGCAGCCAGTGGAGGATTGTCTCCATTTTCCCCAGGAGATGAGACCACAATTAAACAGGCCCGACAGTGGTGGGCAAAAATCTCAAACACACACACGGAAAGCCAAGGGCATGTGGGGAGGCAGAAATCAAGTAATTCTGGAACCCACCCCTTTCTCTACACCCTCCTTCCTCCGCATGTGCGTTTCAGGGAGGGAAGGATAGGCACTATACTTTCTCTAAAATAGGACTCTTTTTTTAGAGAAAGAACATCTTTTTAAGAACAAAGCATCCTTCCCTTCCTCCTTCAGTGATTTCTGGAAGCAAAAGGACATATCTTTGATGACTAAACATTGTGGAAAATAACTAAATACTAAAATTTGGAGTTGCCAGTTTGCTTGGATGCTGCCATAAATGTAGGATTTTTTTTTTAAAAAAACAGCTTTTTCTAAGCCCAGAGAAATGTCAGTAGAACCTCTGGCAGCAGTTATCTCTAAATCAGGGAGCAAGCAGCAGGGCGAATAATTCTAGTCCCCCAGGAGTCTATCTTCCATGCTGTAGCTCTGGAGGTGTCTGCATTTGGAAGACCATTACCTGGGTGGGACTGCTGGACGGCGGTCAATAAATTCTCGTAGCCGGATGGCAGTCATGATGGATAAGATTCTGGAAAAAAAAAAAAATTAAAGTGAAATTTCTTATTGCATGTTTATACACATTTCCCAGGCATGACTACCTAGTACTACAAAGTCTATCTTGAAAGTAGAAGGAGCAGTCATAGCTTCTGCTAGACTATTTAGGGAAGGAAACAGACTCTAAAAAAAATTATTTGTTTATCTGTTTATTTCTGGCTTTCTTCAGTTGTGGTGAGCAGGGGCTACTCTTCATTGTGCTGCGCGGGCTTCTCACTGCGGTGGCTTCTCTTGTAGCTGAGCATGGGCTCTTGGAGGCTCAAGCATCATTTGTTGCGGCACGTGGGCTCAGTGGCTGTGACTTCTAGACTCTAGAGCTCAGGCTCAGTAGTTGTGGCACTTGGGCTTAGTTGCCCTGCAGCACATGGGATCTTCCGGGGTCAGGGACCAAATCTGTGTCTTCCGCGTTGGCAGGCAGATTCTTTACCACTGAGCCACCTGGGAAGCCCCAGGAAATAAACTCTAAAAGAAGCAAAAAGAAATGGAAGGCATAAGCCAGTACACAGAGGCATGCTTTTCTTCAGCAGCAAAAAGTACTGTGAGTTGGGGACGTAGCCTCCTTTGTCACGCTTCTTGAGGTATCTTCCTACTGCGCCCACGTGTAGGCTAAGCACTGCGTCTTCCACATGCCCTCATAACTAGAGTTCTGGAAATGGGTTAGGATCCTCAAACCAGATGTAATTGAGTGAGATTTGGAAGGTGAAAATGAGACAGGGGCTGATTTCCGCTTCTTTGCCTTTTTCTACTGGTAAAACTGGTTAAGACAATGTGATGTTTCTTTCTGCAGCAGAATGCCAGTGTCCAATCTCCGGCTTTGAGGGTGTAAGAGGTAATCGTGTTGAAGCAATGCTGAGTGCTGTGTTTAGCGTTCAAGCACCAGCTTCTTGAGGGCAGAGAGGCAGCTGGAGGGGCAGTGCTGCTAGCTTTGGGACCAGGTTCTTGAACTCAGTTGTCTGGAAGCAACTTCCTGATCAGGGCACAGGTAGCTGCTCTTATGATGGGTCAGTTTTGTGAAGATGTTCGAGAAGCTTCCTGGAGGCCTTCCCCAGAGCCTACTCTTCCAACACTTCCAATGATTTTATAACCATCTCATTATCTACACTGAACTCTTTTCTGTTCATATGCTGGCTTCAGTTTAAATCTATAATATATAGTGTTTCTCGGAGAAGGCAATGGCATCCCACTGCAGTACTCTTTCTAGTCTAAACTTTCATTTTGCATCTGCTTATGTACTGGAGAGGACTTGCCATAGAAAACCACTGCATCTAAGTATTCACTTGAGAAAGAGTCTACAACGGGGAACACTAAGTGCCTAGGGGGACAGAGGTGGGAGAAAGCCTTACTTTTTTAGGTTACCTTTGGTGTACCTTGTGAATTTTGTACAAGGTGTACATATTATGCATATACAAAGACAGCTGGGACTCCAACTTGCATCAACACAGGGTAGCAGGAGAACATTGTACTGAGACCCATGTGACTTGTGGTCAGTCTTTGCCTTGCTAGAGTGGAACTGTGTGTGAACAGTTGTGTCCTCCCTGAAAGTCACATATTGAAACTCTAATCCCAATGTGATGGTATTTGGAGGGGGAGCCTTTGGGAGGTAATTATCTCATGGGCATGGAGCCCTCGTGAATGGAACTAGTGCTCTTATGAAGGAGACCTCAGAGTGTTCCCTGGCTTTCTTTCTGCCATATGAGAATACAAGAAGTCTTCAGCCTACAACCTGGAAGAGGGTCTCATCCAAACCCTACCATGCTGGCACCCCAATCTTTGACTTCGGCCTCCAGAAACGTGGGAAAGAAACTTCTATTGTTTACAAGCCACTCAGCCTCTGAAGCTTGTTACAGCAGTTTAACAGACTCAGGCACCAGCTAAGCATGTTGCCGATTATGACATCTTTCTGGAGAGTTATGTGAGTCAATGATGTATGTGTGTTTTCTAACCTAAAAATCATGTTGGATAAAAGACACTCTATGAGTTTCTATTGATGAGCATGTGTTATGTGTACAGTTACACGTATTAAGGAGCTTTCCTGGTGGCTCAGTGGTAAAGAATCTGCCTGCCAATGTAGAAGATACGGGTTAGATCCCTGGGTTGGGAAGACCCCCTGGAGAAGGAAATGGCAGCCCGCTCCAATATTCTTGCCTGGGAAATTGCATGGACAGAGGGGCTTGGTGGGCTACAGTCCATGGGGTCATGAAAGAGTCAGACATGACTTAGCAACTAACTGCCACCACCACCAACATGTATTAACTCCAATCAGCCTCCCAGTAATCCTATTAAGTGTTTATCACTACACGTTACTGACAAGAAAACTGAAATTCTGAGAAGTAAAGTAGCTTCTGAGAATCCATGGTTAGACTCCCTAGCTCCAGAAACTAGTTGTCTTAACACAGTGCTGTGTCGGAACAACCACGGGGCACCCTGACCATCAGCCAAAACAAAGCTGGGATAATACATAAGAAGCAGTAACCAGGAGGGAGAAAGAACTAGGGAAAAAGAGTGTGATACCTCGCTCTTTTCCTTGTATAACTTGTTGACTTCTGTCCGCAGGCCAGCTGGTTGCTTTACTTCACCTCTATGTTTTTCAAGCAACTTGTTTGAGAAGTTTCAAACGAGATCCTGATAGAACAGTTCAGCTATCCAACAGAATCTATTCATTACAAAGTGTGTTTTTACTTTCAGCACTGGTGTGTTTATTTTAAAAAAGAGAAAAGAAGGCAGAAAGAATGAAAGAGAGAATCTGAGCAAACACAATTGAGCTCTCTTTTAAACTCAGAAAACATCACTGCTGGGATTTCAGTCCACTAGAAGTGACATGCCGGAGAAGAACGCAAGATATTTAGGACATTTGTGCTCCTAACCAAGACAACACCAAGTGTGCCTTTGATGGTGGAGTGATTGCTCAGTGCCTAGAAATTCTGAATCAGCCCCTCAGGGAACATCAGTCCTGGGTGGCTGTGACTTGGCTATGTGGTAGAAATCCTTTCAGAGGAACACATTAACTCACTTTGAGTCTAAGCCTAAGCTTCCAGAATAATCAGAAGACCTTGTCTGGGAGGGTGACCTTGCCATTCTACATCTTTAGAGAATGCCTCTACCATGTGTGCTGCCAAGTCGCTTCAGTCGTGTCCGACTCTGTGTAACCCCATAGACGGCAGCCCACCAGGCTCCCCCGTCCCTGGGGTTCTCCAGGCAAGAACACCGGAGTGGGTTGCCATTTCCCTCTCCAATGCATGAAAGTGAAAATTGAAAGTGAAGTCGCTCAGTCGTATCCGACTCTTAGCAACCCCATGGACTGCAGCCTGCCAGGCTCCTCCCTCCATGGGATTTTCCAGGCAAGAGTACTGGAGCGGGGTGCCATTGCCTTCTCCACTACCATGCATAGAGGGTACCAAATCACATTCTGTGTGATTAGTTATCATCTCTTGAACACATAAGAAAATGTAGCTTGCAATAGATATGTCAGTGCATTTTATTTTAGTTAATCTTAAAAAATAGAGTCACCCACCAAATCAGAATGTGACTTAGGTATGAACATATGTTAAACTTGCCATCATTTACAAACTCACAGCCAACACTGCACAGCTGTTGTTAGAGGCACCAAAAACAACATATCTTTTATCACCTTTAAAATGTATAATTTCTTAGTTACCTTAATAGATTCTCCTTCTGATGTGCCCGTAGTAAAATTCTTCCAGAACAAATATGAGTTCTGCCTATACTGTCATCCTACCTTTCATTCAAACTCACATTAATTCTACAAAACCTTAAGCTTTTTTCTTTTTTAAAAAACTGAAATACAATATGCTCAGACTGAATAATGCTATAAAACAGTATTAAAACCACCCATAAACAACTATTTTAAATTTTTATATTTCATGTATGCACATATATATACATTCATATGTGTATATGTGGGCTTCCCAGGTGGCTCAATGGTACAGAGTGTCCCTGGAAGCAGGAGAAGCAGGCTGTATCCTTGCATTGGGAAGATCACCTGGAGGAGGAAATGGCAACCCATTCCAGTATTTTTGCCTGGAAAACTCTATGGACAGAGGAGCCTGTTGGGCTACAATCCATGCGATCACAAAAGAGTCAGACATGACTTAGTGACTGACCGACAAAAAATGTGAATATTATTTTCTTGGGCTCCAAAATCACTGCGGGTGCTGACTGCAGCCATGAAATTAAAAAATGTTTGGTCCTTGGATGGAAAGCCATGACAAACCTAGACAGTGTATTAAAAAGCAGAGACGTCACTTTGCCAACAAAGGTTAAGCTAAAAACCACAGTAAGAGCTATGGTTTTTCCAGCAGTCATGTATGGATGTGAGAGTTGGATCATAAAGAAGGCTGAGTGCCAAAGAATTGATGCTTTTGAACTGTGGTGCTGGAAAAGACTCTTGAGAGTCCCTTGGACAACAAGAAGATCCAACTAGTCAATCCTAAAGGAACTCAACCCTGAATATTCTTTGGAAGGACTGATGCTGAAGCTGAACCTCCAGGACTTTGGCCACCTGATTTGAAGAGATGACTCATTGGAAAAAACTCTGATCCTGGGAAAGATTGAAGGCAGGAGGAGAAAGGGGTGACAGAGGATGAGATAATTAGATGGCATCATCAACTGAATGGACATGAGTTTGAGCAAACTCCAGGAGATAGTGAAGGACAGGGAAGCCTGGCATGCTGCAGTCCATGGGGTTGCAAACAAGTTGGGCATGACTTAGCAACTGAACAACAACATAGACAGCATATATACTTAAAAACTTGAAAACACAGCAGGCATTCTGTTTCACATTTTTTGGTTTTCATTCAACAATATATTATGTTAAAATTAATACAATATATTAAAATTTTCTACACTGCTACAGAATATTCTTAATTCTAATATTTAATGTTCTTTTGTGTTGTTTAGTAAGGCTCACCTATTACTCTATTTAAAACAGTATCCTCTTCACTCCCTGCACTCCTCATCCATGTTCTATGCTTGATTTTTCTCCAAAATACTCATCACCACCTGCCATATTGTATGTTTACTTAGGTATCTTGTTTATGTCTGTCTTCCCCATTGGAAAGAGAGCTTTGAATGTTGTGTTCATGGCTGTATCTCTAGGACCAAAGATGATAACTGACACTTGGTAGACACTTAACAAATATTCTTTGAACAACTGAACGTGCTATATAATTTATGAAACCCAGCTCCCTAATGTTGGACATTTTGGTCATGCTGAGCTTTTATATGTTTGATGCAGTTGAATTAATTTCTGAGGATATGTTCCTAGAAGTGAGTCAAGGTTTGGGCATCTTCATGGCTCTTTCTTAGGAGGATTTTAGTCACTTTCAATAATTAATTTTGGTACCTAAATCACTATGGATAGACCCCTAGGGCCTAGAAATTAAAATTTAATAATAGAATTTTTTTTCATGCTGATGTTCAGGAGGTGAACTAAGGTAAATATATATGAGATGCACATTTCAACAAGCTTCCTCAAAGTTAATATTCAAGATATCCAACATGCTGACTTCAGGATTTATTTTGGCAACTTTCTGGTATTGTATATTATGGATTAATCAAAATTTTATAAAATATAATAGCAGCAAAAAGCCTGATAAAGTCTGCCCATTTATGGTAATATTTCTTGGCAAGTCAAGAAGGAACTTTCTCAGCCTGATAAGAAACATCCATAAAAACCTACAGCTAATATCATACTTAATGGCGAAAGGCTGATTTCTTCTTAAAATCGAGAACAAAACACGATGTTATTCTTACATCTCTACTCAACATGCTGCTGGAAGTCTTAAGTGCAATAAAGCAAGAAAATGAAATAAAAGGCATACAGACTGGAAGGAAAGAAAACTGTCCCTATTTGCAAATGACATAATTGTCTCTGTAGAAAATCTCAAGGAATCTACAAACAAAGTCTTAAACTAATAACTGTTTTTAATAAGATCATAAACACATAAAAAATAAATATACTTTAAGTACAAAAAAACCAATTTGTAACACAACTATTTACAATAGCACAAAAAAAAGAAAGAAAGAAAAAAAATACTATGTAATACTATGTATAAATCTAACAAGACATGTTCAGGTTCTATATGCCAAAAAGTACAAAAAACTAATGAAAGAAATTAAAGACCTGAGAGACACCCTGTTCCTGGGTTGGAAGACTCAACATTGTAAAGATGACAATTCTCCCCAAGTTGATTTGATTTCTCTGGTTGAACTTCCCAGCAATATTTTTGGTAATAGATATATACAAGTTTTTTTCTAAAGTTTCTTTGGAAATGCAAGGGAAATATTAATAAAATAGCTGAAGTAATTTTGAAAAAGAGCAATCATGCTTTGGTAGAAAGGGAATGGGAAAAAACTAGACCTCAGCTCACATCTATTATCAACTAGACATTTCACATGTGTTATTTCACTCGGTCTTCATAAGAGTACTGAGAGTTGTTTATTGGTATCCTGAATTTGTAGAAGATGTTAAATTACATGTTTAAGGTCATATAGTCCCCAGTAGCTCAGTGGGTAAAAATCCACTTGTAATGCAGGAGATGCAGGTTTGATCCCTGGGTCAGAAAGATCCCCTAGAGCAGGAAATGACAACCCACTCCAGTGTTCTTGCCAGGGAAAACCTATGGACAAAGGCTCAGTCCCTGGGGTCTCAAAGAGTCAGACATTACTGAGTGACTAAACACACACACACATATACTAAGCACAGCCAGTAAACAACAAAAATCCAGATGTGGCTGATTCCAAAGCCTGTCTGCCTTCTCCTCTAGGGCCACTGATTCATTGATTTACTCAGCAAACATTTAATGATCAACTACCTTCCTGTGGCATTGTACCAGGTACTGGGAAAAAGCATTTAGCCAAAAGTATGTGGTTTTGCTCTCCTGCTATGTGGTAGACGAGATGAAGTCAGATACAAATGAGAGTCACACAAGGCAATGTAAAATTGAAACTCAGTAATTGCTGAAATAGAATCCTCTGACGTTAGCTTTTAGGTAGTTGAGGGGCTGCATCCCTCCTCCCCTCTTTCAGAATTCTAAAGGAAAAGACTCTAAGAATGGATAAGTCACATTTGCTTCAGGACATTTTCCCTGATAGGAAACATTCGAGAAGCTCTCCTCTTGGAGATGGGCTTTCCGAGATTGAGAAAAAGTTTGTAAAAACTGACACCAACTTTTATGGTAGGAAAGAGTTAAAAATAAGATTTGCTAAATCAAAGGTTTACGATGTCAAATGGATCCAGCAGCAATTACCTAGTAAGTTAATCAGCTTGTGGACCTTAAGCATTAATACATGATAAATAGCAAGTTATCAGGCTTCCCTGATAGGACAGCTGGTAATGAGCCATCTGCAGTGCAGGAGACCCTGGTTTGATTCCTGGGTTGGGAAAATCCTCTGGAGAAGGGATAAGGCTACCCACTCCAGTATTCTTGGGCTTCCCTGTGCTTAAGAATCTGCCTGCAATGTGGAAGACCTGGGGTTGGGAAGATCCCCTGAAGGAGGCATGGCAATCCACTCCAGTATTCTTGTCTGGGGAATTCTATGGACAGAGGAGCCTGGTGGGCTACAGTCCATGGGGACTGCAAAGAGTCAGATGCAATTAAGCACAGCAGAGCACAGCAAATTATCATTTAATTCATCTGTCCAAAGAAGGGCAGAGGCAGGATATTAGTGTCAGGGTTCCTAGTTTCTGATGTTGTTTATCTGGTAATTTTGGGAAATAGAAGGGAGTGGCATATAATCCGGTATACACATGGCAACAATTTGCTTTCGAAATGTACTGCGTAACACCAGAGTCCTGGGTGTCCCCTTTGCTTGAAGGTGTGGCATCTGTATTCTGTACCAGGGGAAGTTAGGCCCCTGGAGCAAGCCAGGTCCTCGTAATCTGACAGTGCACAGAAGGTATGTGGGACGGCCGGCTTTCTCAGAATTCCTATGACCCGCCCTTGCTAGGAGCATGACAGTAGCCTCACTGACTGCAGAGTTACTCTGTCGCCAAGGCAATTGCTCCCAGCTGCTTTTGAGCATGTGTGTCATAAGAGGACATTTAGAAAATAGTTTTGAGTAACTGAGTTACTTGCTTCTGTTTCCTCAGGAAGCCAGGGTTCCCAGTTCAAGAAGGTTGGTTACCCACTTGCTCTCTTGCCCTTCCACATTCCTGCACCCAACCCCCAAAATCCTACCATGAATTTTGCTGCCTGAATGTTGTTTCCTTCCTCCTTTTCTAATCTAAATTCCACCCTTTATAATCTTTTACTAGGACTCTGAGTTCCAAATGGTCTCTTGTCTGCCCCTGAATTCCCAATTCTATGATGCACTTTGGTTCTTATTGGTTCATTGATTTCTGAACTCATTTATTCATCATTTAAGAAAACGTTTAATGAGTGGCAGTTTTGTGCCTGGCCTTGAATAAAGCTCTAGAGAATCTTCAAGTAAGATAATAGTTTCATACAATGTCTTGCCTCTCAGCTAAAGTTATGTAAGCTCCTGGATGCTGCAACCATGTTTATTTTTTCAATTAATAAATTTGATTGTGCTGGGTTGTAGTTATGGCATGCAGGATCTAGTTCTCTGACCAGGGCTTGAACCCGGGCCCCCTGTGTTGGGACTGTGGAGTCTTAGACACTGAACCACCAGGGAAATCCCTGAACCACGTTGTTTTGATGGTCTTTATCTTCCCTCTCCTTGTCCTCCTACCTCACTGTCTTGCAAAGTGTTCCGCATCCAAGGAAGTGCTCACTGCATACCTCAGAATGAATAAATAAATAGAAGAATCAGTCAGTCAGTCAGCCCACTTAGTAATCTGGCAATCTAGTTAATAGGTTTTAAACTTTGTTCTTCCTGTATCATAAAGAGCCAGTTGCCTTAACATAGGTATATCCCATTTCTAAGAAAAAAATGTTGATCTAGAAAAAGCTCTTCAAACAATTCAAAATTGAGATACGAATATTCAGTTTCCAAAAGAATTCTTCACTTTAAGAAATAGTTTGCCACGAAGTTTCTTTATACTGTGAGCTCTTGTCCCTAGAGCATTAAAAATGCAATCAGCTATTCAGTAATGCAACCACTAAGTGAGAAGACAGAGGTTTGGGCAGTAACTGGTGTTACCTGCTTAGGCTGAAATGGGTAGAGACCTCCTTGTTCTTAAAAGCAGTCCTCTAAGGACAGCAGTTATTTTAGCTGTCTCCAAGTACTGCCAAGGCTCACTGCAGAGTTATAGGACTTGATCTTTTTTACATCATTTAAAGGGTATTGTGATGCACTGTGAGTTAAAACTTTTGGTAGGTAATGCCTTTCAAGTCTTGGACTTATTAAAAATAGAGAACCTTTGGTCTCCATGAGAGCCCAGCTGTATATGAAAGAAAGGATAAAAATTGGTGTGGAAAGGAAAATCATGTGGCAAGTAACCTGGACTATTTAATCACTAGAATTTTCTATAAAGATTATTCCAAAGACAACATAAGATCAAAGATCTGAGAGGTGCTGTACTGCAAGCACTACCCTTTGCAAGCTAAAATTGAGGATAACTTATATGCAGAGTACATCATGAGAAACGCTGGGCTGGAAGAAACACAAGCTGGAATCAAGATTGCTCGGAGAAATGTCAGTAACCTCAGATATGCAGATGAGACCATCCTTAAGGCAGAAAGTGAAGAGGAGCTAAAAAGCCTCTTGATGAAAGTGAAAGAGGAGAGCGAAAAAGTTGGCTTAAAGCTCAACATTCAGAAAACGAAGATCATGGCATCTGGTCCCATTACTTCATGGGAAATAGATGGGGAAACAGTGGAAACAGTGTCAGACTTCATTTCTTTGAGCTCCAAAATCACTGCAGATGGTGACTGCAGCCATGAAATTAAAAGACGCTTACTCCTTGGAAGAAAAGTTATGACCAACCTAGACAGTATATTCAAAAGCAGAGACATTACTTTGCCGACTAAGGTCCGTCTAGTCAAGGCTATGGTTTTTCCAGTGGTCATGTATGGATGGGAGAGTTGGACTATGAAGAAGGCTGAGCACCGAAGAATTGATGCTTTTGAACTGTGGTGTTGGAGAAGACTCTTGAGGGTCCCTTGGACTGCAAGGAGATCCAACCAGTCCATTCTGAAGGAGATCAACCCTGGGATTTCTTTGGAAAGAATGATGCTAAAGCTGAAACTCCAGTACTTTGGCCACCTCATGGGAAGAGTTGACTCATTGGAAAAGACTCTGATCCTGGGAGGGATTGGGGGCAGGAGGAGAAGGGGACGACAGAGGATGAGATGGCTGGATGGCATCACAGACTCGATGGACGTGAGTTTGAGTGAACTCCAGGAGTTGGTGACGGACAGGGAGGCCTGGCCTGCTGCGATTCATGGGGTTGCAAAGAGTCGGACATGACTGAGCGACTGAATTGAACTGATCTGAGGGGTTGGCCCCTGGAACAAATGAGTCTAGCTCTGCTTGGTCCAAGACTAGCTTAGGCTCCCTCCTGCTACTACTGAAGGTATCAAAGGAGACGGTTAATTGGTTCTCTGTATGTCTTCTTTGGAAAAATATTTCTTCAAGTTCTCTGTCCATTTCCTAATCAGTGTGTTAGTTTTTTAGCTAATGTGTTATACAAATTTTTAATGTATATTTGGCTATTAACCTCTTACCAAACATACCATTTACAAATAACTTCTCCCATTCAGTAGGCTGCCTTTACATTTTATTGACAGTTTCTTTCATTGTGCAAAAACTTTTTGGTTTAATTTACTGTCATTTATGTATTTGTTCTTTTGTCTCCCTTGCCTGAGGATCCAGAAAAATATTGCTAAGACTGACATCAAAGAGCATGCTGCTATGTTTTATGCTAGGAGTTTTATGGTTTCAGACCTTACATTTAAGTATATAATCCATTTCAATCTTTGAATATGGGGTAAGAACATAGCCTAGATTTATTTTATCATATGTAGCTGTCCAATTTTCCTGGCACCATTTTTTTTAAAGATACTATCTCTTCCCCACGTGTATTCTTGCCTTCTTTGCTGTAGATTAAGACTAAACCTACAATATCTCTGAGGTATGCCTGTAGTCATTTTGAGGGCTATGAATTGGTATCTGATTATGGCTTTGATCTGCGTTTTCCTGATGATTAGTGATGTTGATGAGTTTATTTTTGAGCTCTCTATTTTGTTCCATTGATCTCTGTGTCTGTAATTTTGTCCAGTACCATATGGTTTTGATTACCATAGCTTTGCATAGTTTGAAATCATGGAGTATAATACCTCCATGTTTTTTTCTTCTTTTTCAAAATTATTTTGACTATTCAGGGTCTTTTGTGATCCCACCCAAATTTTAAGATTGTTTGCTTTAGGTCTGTGAACAATGCCATTGGCAGTTTGATAGGAACTGGGTTAAATCTATAGACTGTTTTGGGTGGTATGGACATTTTAACAATATTCATTCTTCCAATCCAAGAACACGAGATATCTTTCTATTTCTTTATATCATTCTCAAATCTTTCATGAATATTTCATAGTTTTTCAGAGTATAGGTCTTTTACCTCCTTGGTTGTTTATTCCTAGGTATTTTATTCTTTTTGATGCAATTTTAAATGAGTTTGTCTTCTTTCTTTCTCTTTCTGACAGTTCATTATTGGTGTATGGAAAAGCAACAGATTTCTTTGTATTGTATCCTGTAGCTTTACTGAATGCATTGATTAGTTCTAATAGTTTTGTATATTATATATATATATAAAATGATCATTTCTATATATATTATTATGCCATCTGCAAATAATGACAGTTTTACTTCTTTTCCCCAATTTGGATACATTTCATTCTTTTTGTTGTCTAACTGTTACAGCCAGGGCAACTAATGCTATGAATAAAATCCTAATACTTGGAATAAAAGTGGCAGGAGTGGGCATTCTTGTCTTATTCTTGCTTTCAGCTTTTCACAATTGAGCATATGTTAGCTGTGGGTTTACCATATATGGCAGTTTATCGTATATATCATATATATGCAGATATTGTAGCTGCCTGGGAATTTCCTGAAATGCTTTGAGAAATAATTGATAAAGGCTTGTACTTATCTAGCAGGGTTTTTTTTTTTTTCCTGGGGAAATGGAGTTTATGGTCATCACAGGAATCCAGTGAGATGGAAGGGGCTTTCCTCTCAATAATTCATTCATAAACTTAATGCATGTTTAGCAGATTTATAAATGTTTGTTATATTTGACAACAAGGCTTCACAAAGTATTTAAGTAGATGAAAGCACAGCTGAGTTTCCAAAGGCTGTAGTGTGGAGCAAAAAGAGAACTTGATTGGACAGAATTCATTGTATCTCTTCAGCATCTGGCCACCCTTAAAGAAATGCCTGGCCTTCCAAAAGGAATTTTTTAAAAATTCCTAAACCTTATTGGATTCTTCCAAGGTAGCAATGTATCTGTCCTTCCTTTTCAAGCAGTGGTTCACGGCATCTCAAAGCACGCTGATGCCCGAGGTTCTAACTTAACAGGCCAGCGGTGGGGGAGGAGGAAGGTGTGGACACCAACATTGTTGAAAAACATCCCAAATGACTCCAGCAAATTGTTGGCATTGAGAAATTTGGTCCTCAGGGTTCTCCAGCCTTCCTAATCTCACATGTCCTAGCTAATGCCCTTGAGGTAGTCCCTGGGTCAGGCAACAAGCTCTGCCATGAGATAAGAAACTAAGGCACAGAGAGCTTCATGGGCTTCTCTGATGCTGTGCAGCCAACGAGCCAAGATTGGAATCAGTGACTCCAAAATAATAACATCACCTCTTTCCACAGCAACTGATGACTTGAACACAGACTACACGTATGAAGACCAACTGGAGGTGAGGTATGACCACCTGTGTCAAGGATATCACAGAAGGGTATGAAACAGTTCTGAGCCAACTGTTCCTCCTGATCAGACACAGATGCACAAAATGGATACTTTTGAAACCATGCAAGGAATGAAGCATTAATTTCCTCTTTAAAGCCTTCCTTCCTTCACATTTATTGCTATTGACTCCATTTTCTTAGAAAATCTATCAAGATCCACAGACTTCCTACCACCTGGATTCTTAGCTCTGTCACTGAAAGACACTGGAAAATTCTCAAAGGTCCCTGTAATTTAGGTCCAAAAGTCACTACAAAACTGCATTTGCATGTGACAGGACTACAAAAACTTCCCTGCTTGCTTTATTTCTTTTTTCTCTCTATTTTTTGGCTGCACTGTGCAACATGCGCAGTCTTAGTTCCCCAACCAAGGATCAAACCCGTGCCCCCTCGAGTGGAAGCTTAGTGCCTTCACCACTGAACAGCCTGTGAATGTGTGTGTGCTCAGTTGCTCAGTCATGAGCGACTCTTCGCAACACCACGGACTGCTGCCTCCCAGACTCCTCTGTCCATGGGATTTTCCAGACAAGAAAACTGGAGTGGAAAGCCATTTCTTATCCTAGATGAAACAGGTTTTTTATGTGGATAAGACATGACTGTAATGGAAGAGGATGCTAGACCAAAGTTACATCAGTAAGGCGGACAAGTTGATGACAGCCTATAAAGTGGCAAAGGATGGGCTACTTCTGTTGCTTGGTGGCAATGCTTCCGGTGATACAAAGGTGAAGCCTTTCTTTGTTACCATTCAGAGAACCCGAGAGCCCTTAAATGGAAGAGTCCCCCAAAGACTGGGTTACACAAGCCATTTTCCAGGTCTGGTTTTCCCACCACTTTATCCCTGAGGTAGAGAAATATTGCCTAGAGAAGGACATCCCATTCAACAGTCTTTGGCCAAAAGTGGTAATGACAGGTCCACAGATTACAAGCAGCCCAGCTCCATGGGCCCTGTGGAACCAATTGGCTGAGACTGAATGGTTGTGTTTGAGCTCGAGTTCTCCCTCTATCCGATCCAGCTCACTTTGTTCTATTACAGAGTTAGTTCCTGAGACTGTTTCCCAATAAACCACCTTCATACAATTCTGTCTCAGAGTTGTCTGTTTCTCAGTGAATCTTAAAAGAGTTGGTTCTGTGAGTTGTCTGAGGAAATAGACTGAATTGAATTTTGGGATTGCATCACCCAAGACTACTGGTGAGCACATCGCCACCAGTGGCAGGTGGAGCAGGGAGAGCCGTGGCATTCTATAGCAGAGCAACTGTTAAGACTTCCACTTAGAGGACATGAAAGGAAGGAATCCATGGGCAGGTGCAGTTTCTCAGGCATTGGAAAAGCTGGAGAAAGAAGTAATTATTACAGCAATGGAATTAGATGGCTTTTGATGAGTACCACTGTGCTTTGCAATAAGATAGAGAATATGAGGATGATTAAGCATTAACTTAAGCAAGATGTGAAACTGAGGACCTCCCTTTGTAGCACATAGAAAGACTCTCATTTGTTGTGGCAGGAGGGTGGAAACTGATGAGAATCAGTCTCAGGACTTAGGCATAAGTGTAGTGAAGTTCCAGAGAATAGTCAACAAATTTGCCATGCCAATGTCAAGGCCATGATTGGAGAGGAGTGGCAACTTAAGATTTGGGATGAGGAAGAAGAGGTCAATGTACTTGGGAACCTTGAAAACAGACTTGTATGAATTTCTAGACCTGCAGAAGTGAACTACTCCTCTCTTTAAAGGGTTATTGTTCCTCTCTTGCTTAAAGATCATGCAGAGTCCATCTTCCCTCTTTAGAATCTACCCACTTTTCCTCTTCTGACCATCAGACAATACTTAGACCAAGTAACAGTGTAACCTGCAGGGAAGTGCTGGACCTGCTTAGAGAGGAAAGAAATTATGAGTCAAAAAAATATAACCTGAATTCTAATCATAAGGAAAGTTTAGATAAGCTGAAATATTTCTACAAAATAACTGGTTTGAACTCTTTAAAAATGACAAAGGAAGATTAAAAAAAAAAAAAAAAAGCTAAGACACTCTTCCAGATTGAAAGCCTAAAGAGATAAGACAAATAAAAGCACTCTGTAATCTTGGACTGGATCCTGGCCCAGGTTGTAAAAGGGCTCTGCAGCCCACCCAGACTCCACCTGCTGGAGTCCCAACTGAAAGTATTCAGTCCTTCCCTGAGAATTTCCCATGACTGAAAAGAGTGGTTCCTGAGGCAGACCACCTCCAGGGGCTGCTTAACATGGATATACAGAAGTCCAGTCTCCTGGCTCCAATTTGGGACGTCTCTGAAACTCCATTCTAGCTTTGGAGCTCTCTGTGGCATTGGCTGAGGCCTCTGATGCAAATGACGTGCAGTTCAGCTGACCCTTTTGCCAGATCCTGTTGCTACAGGTGTATGTGTCCTCAGTTGGGCCCAACTGTTTGTGACTGCATGGACCATAGCCCGCTGGCTCCTTCTGTCCATGGGATTTCCCGGGCAAGAATATTGGAGCAGGTTGCCATTTCCTCCTCCAGGGGATCATCCCCACCCAAGGACTGAACCTGCATCTCCTGCATCTCCTCCATTGGCAGGTGGATTCTTTACCACTGAGCCACGTGGGAAGCCATTTCTACAGGAACATACCCCCAAATCTCCGCTAAGCAAATTTCTGTCACAGAGTGTTTTCCAGGAAACTTTATGTGGGAGACCCACTCAGAGCTAAAAGACCTCTCTCTTTTAAAGAGCCACAATTCCTGCTTTCTCCATCTTTTTCCAGTCCAATGCTGGGGAGGGGAGGAGGAAGTAGTGACTAAACTGTATTCCATTTAAAGAAAGCTTAAAAGAAGAAAAGAAAGAAAAAACTTTCTTCCCTGATTAGAAAAGTTATTCTCAAGTTTCTGGTGTCATGAAATCTACTAAAAAATCTAAAACTTTGAGAACTATCTAACACAATACTTCTAATTTTAAATTAACAATTAAAAATTTTCTCTTTATCTAGTAAATCCTACATGAATGTTCAAGAAGAACCTGCCAGGTGCTCATTACTGCACTGGCCGCAGGGAGTGAAGAAAGCCTAGGAGAATCAGAATCAAACCCAGGCCAAAACTGCAGCTCTGCTGGTCAATTCTGCACTTTTGCTGCAAAGTTGGATTTAAAAAAAAAAAAAAAAAACCTACCACATAAGGGTCATTCACATTAGGCTTATAGGAGATGATGCCTGTGGCAGCAGCTTGTTTTAGTTTGTAAAGGTTCATTGTAATTATATAGGGCAGTATAGACCTGTTTCACTCTGACTCATGAATCTGTCCTTTAGGACAATTGCCTATAGTACACTTTTTCAGATATTTTATTTAGAAAAACTGCAAACTCATAAAGTTGAAAGAACAGTACAATTAGCATCTATATACCTTTCACCTAATTGGGGCAGTTTTAAAATAATTATTCAAGTCATATAAATTTTTTTGTGAGTCATTTGAAAGTAGATGACATGACCCAACTAAACATTTCAGTATGTTTCCTAAGAATAAAATTATTTTCTATTGTAAAAAAATGAATGAATAAAAAATCTCAGTTAGAGTCAAAGCACTAGAAGGGGAAGCTCTCACTCCCTTCTAGGGTAGCAGAGCCTAGCAGAGGAAAAAGAAAAACTCCTCTTCTTTCCTGGCAAGGACTCAGCCAATGAAAGCCATGGACAATTTGTAGCCCTCCCAGCTTCCTTTTCCCTACTATAAAAGCATTCTCCTTCCCTTGTCATGGGGTGACTTATGTGGCTTCCCATGGCTGCAGACCCAGAAATGGAACTCTCATTGATCTTGAATAAATCATCTTTTCTGGAGAAATAACTGTGTCTGTTTCAGGTCAACTTCGGTACATTGTCTCACATAAGTGACACTAAAAATTCTGTAGTATTTACTCATTTCCAGTCTAAATTGACTCAGAGTTGTTTTTGAAAGCTGATTTTTTATAAATAATTCAAAACCTGAAGTTAGTGCTGGCTTCAGCAGCACATATACTAAAATTGGAACGAAACCGAGAAGATTAGCCTGGCCCTTGTGCAAGGATGACATGCAAATTGATGAAGCGTTCCATATTTTGCACCTTTCCCCACATCAAGACTTGAATCACAAGCTGGAATCAAGAAGACTCCTGGGAGAAATGTCAACAACTTCAGACACAGACAATATCACTCTAATCGTAGAAAGTGAAGAGGAACTAAAAAGCCTCTTGATGAGGGTGAAAGAGGAGAGTAAAAAGCTGGCTTAAACTTAATGTCAAAACAAACAAACAAAACCCAAACCCAAAGTTAACACATCATATTTGGCTGTTGCGTCTCTGGTTTCTGCTAATCTACAACAGAAGCCCTCAGAATTTTGTTGACTTATTATGATAATGATTTGCTCTAAGGGGCCACACTAATTGTCTCATAATAGGTCTCAGTCCATTATTTTCTCATTTCCTCATAATTCAGCTCAGCTCAGTTCAGTCACTCAGTCATGTCCAACTCTTTGCAACCCCATGAACCGCAGCACGCCAGGCCTCCCTGTCCATTCACCGACTCCCGGGGTTCACCCAAACCCACGTCCTCATAATTAAATTTTATGTAAACATTTTTGGCAAGACTGTCACATATCGAATATTGCAGCATATTATATACTTCTAAAGACTTGCTCAAGATGTATGTCAATCATACTTCAATAAAGTGATTTAAAAAAAGACCCTACCAAAAAGTTGGGTAGTTCTTTTGCTTGTAGGTTGCAAAAACGATTACGATTAATGGAAAATATTAAATTCTTGGAAGGCTATTAGTGTAGACTATAAAATGAAAGGGAGGGGGACTTCCCTGGTGGTCCAGAGGCTAAGAATCTGCCTTCCAATGCAGGGGACGTGGGTTCAATCCCTGGTCTAGGAAATAAGACTGCAAATGCTGCAGGGCAGGTACACCCTTGTGCCACAACCACTGAGCCTGTGAGCCACATCTACTGCTGCCCACACACCTAGAACCTGTGTTCCACAGCAAGAGAAGCCCCCGCAATGAGAAGCCACTGCAGCAAAGAGTAGCCCCTGCTTGCCACAGCTAGAGAAAGTCTACGGGAGCAGCAAAGACCCAGAGCAGTCAAAAATGAAATAATAAATAATGATATTTTAAAAACTGAAGGAAGGATGAGAATCACTAAGCCTCAGGAAGGCAAGCATTAGGAGAGGTCTTCAGATCCCAGAAGCAGTGTTTTCTGGTCCACTGCGTGCTGAAATTGATATGGCAGTGACATAGCCCATCTGTCAGAGGATAGGATCACATAGCCTGTTCAGAGCCACTAGGAAAATAGGATCAGGCAGCCACTCCAACTACCTTCTGTTTACATGATACAATTTACTGTTATACAAAGCTTATGTAAAAAATGCTTTTACTTGCTTTAATTATTTGATTGTTCCATCAGACCAAGAGATAGGAAAGTCTGTGAAGAGTACCAAAGCAATAGAATGTCTCCTGAGTCATAAAATCATTTTATGCCTGCTACAGACTGAATGAATGTGCCACCTGAAAAATGTATATGTAGAAAAAAACTGTATTCCCCAGTGTGATGGTATTTGCGGTGTGGGGCCTTGAGAGGTAATTAGAGTTCAATTGAGAGTGGGGCCTCTTTGATGAACATTTTGTTGTTTCGTCTCTCAGTTGTATCCAACTCTTCACAATCCCATAGACTGCAGCACCCCAGGCTTCCCTGTCCATCACCAACTCCCAGAGCTTGCTCAAACTCACATCCATTCAATTGTGATGCCATCCAACCATCTTGTCCTCTGTCATCCCCTTCTCCTCCTGCCTTCAATCTTTCCCAGCATCAGGGTCTTTTCTAATGAGGTGACCAAAGTATTGGAGTTTCAGCTTTAGAATCAGTCCTTCCAATGAATATTCAGAGTTGATTTCTTTTAGGATTGATTTGTTTGATCTCCCTGCAGTCCAAGAGACTCTCAAGAGTCTTCTCCAACACCCCAGTTCAAAAGCATCAATTCTTCAGTGCTCAGCTTTCTTTATAGTCCAACTCTCACATCCATACATGACTACTGGAAAAACCATAGCTTTGGATTTTGTTGGCAAAGTAATGTCTCTGCTTTTTAATAGGCTGTCTAGCTTTGTTTCTTCAAAGGAGCAAGCATCTTTTAATTTCATGGCTGCAGTCGCCTCTGCAGTGATTTTGGAGCCCAAGAAAATAAAATCTCTCATGGTTTCTATTTGATGAATATAATGTCCTCTTAAGAATATGAAGACAGAGAGAGAAACTCTGCATGTGCATGAAGAAAAAGCCATGTAAAGACATAGCGAGAAGGCAAGTCAAGAAGAGAGCTTTCCTCAAGGAACAAATCAGCCAGCACCTTGATCTTGGATTTTTTAGCTTCCAGAACTGTGAGAAATAAATTTCTAAAAAAAAAAAGAAAGAAATTTCTATTGGTTTAGCTGCCCTGTTACACAGAGAGACTTGTGGACACAGCGAGGGAACAAGAGGGTGAGGCAAATTGAGAGCGTAGCATTGAACATATACATCCAGTTCAGTTCAGTTCAGTTCAGTTGCTCAGTTGTGTCTGACTCTTTGCAATCCCATGAATCACAGCACGCCAGGCCTCCCTGTCCATCACCAACTCCCGGAGTTCACTCAGACTCGCGTCCATTGAGTCAGTGATGCCATCCAGCCATCTCATCCTCAGTCGTCCCCTTCTCCTCCTGCCCCCAATCCCTCCCAGCATCAAAATCTTTTCCAATGAGTCAACTCTTCGCATGAAGTGGCTGACTGTGGCTCAGATCATGAACTCCTTATTACCAAATTCAGACTGAAATTGAAGAAAGCAGGGAAAACCACTCGACCATTCAGGTATGACCTAAATCAAATCCCTTATGATTATACAGTGGAAGTGAGAAATAGATTTAAGGGCCTAGATCTGATAGATAGAGTGCCTGATGAACTATGGAATGAGGTTCATGACATTGTACAGGAGACAGGAATCAAGACCATCCTCATGGAAAAAAAAATGCAAAGAAGTAAAATGGCTGTCAAATACATAGCCAGGGAGAATTTGCTCTATGGTGCAAGGAGCTCAATTCAGAGATCTGTGATAAACTAGAGGGGTAGGATGGGGTGGGAGGGAGGTTCAAGAGGAAGGGGACGTATGTATACCTATGGCTGATTCATGTTGATGTATGGCAGAAACCAACACAAAATTGTAAGGCAGTTATCCTCCAATTAAAAATAAATAAATTGTTGAAAAAAGACCAAAAAAAAAAAAGAAAAAAAGCTGCCCTGTTTGTGGTGCTTTATTACGGCAGTCTGGGCTGACTAAAACAATGCATTTTATAAGTTTGCCTTCCAGCTATAACCCTCTGCTCCCTGATTAATTTAGTCACTGACAGCCCAGTCACCCAAGCCATAAATCTCACCTCTGGCATCTCACTAAATGATTTCAGCTCTTCCTCTGACTCTTCTTCCTGCTCTGTTCTCAGCTGTCCCTGGACTTCAGTGTGAAGAAAGGTGACCCGAGTCTAGGCGCTGCCTGCCTCCCCGCCTCCCATCCCTGCTTCCTTCTTGGCCAACACAACCTCAGCTCTGTCAGTGCTGCTGTGGGTCCAGCCCCAGCGGATGATTCATGACTAACCACCGGCAGTGTGACTTCTCTGTTATTCCCCGTGGCTTGCAGTAGTCTTATGACATGGTCTGGCCAGTGGGACGTAACAGAGTCTGTCGGGCAGTTGCTGAGCAGTATTTTCCTCACTAATCAATGAGACATCTTTTCCCACCCACCCCTTCCTGAGGGAAAGCACATGTCTGGAGCCCAGCAGCCACTTTGTGGTCAATGAAGGCTGTGCCATAACATCTGTTGGCTCCTGGATCTGGAACACTTGTCTCTCTTTGTCTGCCTGGCCGATTTCTATTCATTCTTCCTCTAGGGAGCCCCCGCCATGCACCTGACCTCAAAGGCACCTGGCCACTATGTACCATTTACTTGCCTCTCAGCCTCTATGTGCCTGATGTTGGCATATATCTTCTCTTTGTGAGAAGAAAGATAGTTAGAGCGAGAAATCTGACCTTTCAAAGCCTTGGGTTCAAATTCTCACTGTGCTACTTTATGAGTTCATCTCTTAATCTCTTTCTGTAGTTTGAAAAGTGGCAATAATCATCTTATGTATATCATAAGGTTTTTGTGGAGGGTAAAGAAATGCATATAAAATGTGTAGCAGGTACTTAGTGCATTAATTACTGCTGATATTTCTGTTTGGTACCTATACAAAATCACTCACAGGATGGCTGAGCTCTGATTCTTAATTCCATTCTGAACTCCTGGCTCCAAGTCCAGTGCTCTTTTTAATGGACTGCAGGGAGTTAAAGATGCAAATGCTTTGCTAATGTCTTGGGCTCAAGTGTGCTGCCGTTGCTGGCTGTGTAGTGAGTGACAAGTACGTATGCATCACTCAGTTACATCCAGATGTCACTGGTGGTCTGGCCACTTAGAATCTAGATAAGATTGCCTCAAACCCGCAATATTGTTCCATGTGGAAGTGCAAAGCCCTCGCGAGATTCAGCAGCTCTGGTGCCACAGAATGGAAGCCATACACCTAGGAAGATAGAGCAGTAAGTCTGAAGCAGCTCACTCCTTCATGATTTTGGAGCGAGCGAACAACCCTTGAGTTTGGACTTTGTTTAGGTGAAAGCACACGGGGGTTCTGCCTTTTTAAAAAAATTTTGTTTATTCATTTATTTATTTTTTGCTGTGCTGGATCTTTGCTGCTGCATGCAAACTTTCTCTGGCTGCAGAGAAGGGGGGCTACTCTCTACTCAGTGCACAGGCTTATCATTGCAGTGGCTTCTCCTGTTGCAGAGCATGGGCTTGGGGCACATGGGCTCAGTAGTTGTGGTGCATGAGCTTAGTTGCCCCACAACATGTGGAAACTTCCTGGGCCAGGGATTGAACCCATGTCCCCTGTATTGGCAGGTGGATTCTTAACCATTGGACCACCAGGAGCCAGTTGGACTTTGGCTCTTTGCTATAGTGTCACTGGAAAGTGGCAAGATCCTAGAGAGAAATGCCTCAGATGGGAACCTAGAACATAAGCCACAGTCAAAATTAAGTTCATGGAAAAGAAAGAAATGCAAAAAAAAAAGTGTTTGTTTATGTAGATTTTGGAAAAAGAGTCATATTTTCTCTGTAACTTCTGCTTGTCGAGAACTTACCACAAGCCTGACAGGTTGTAATGTCTTTTTAAAGTTCATCTCATCACAGCTAAAGCCACATATGTGCTGAGCAGGACAAGAAACATCTTCCTCAAAGGTAATCTTGTTTTTAAATAGAAGTTTCTCACCCACTCACTCCTCTTCATTCTTTGAAATGTGTTAAGTTTCATATACTAATACTTCCTTCACTTCATACTTAGGAAAGGACAGGATTTTGAGTACAAACACAAGGGCACTGGGAAAAACTAAGTGGTTATTATGACTAACATCCTTTTTTAGTTCCCAAGTCTAGTGTGGGGGGTAGGAAGCAAAGATTGACCAATAACACAGTTGTCACAACACAAAGTTTACAGTCATGTTTTTAGAGCTAACAATAACCATGATAGGATATGAGTATCTGTACTGTTTTCTTGTGGAAATTTGTTTTGTTTCTCTTCCTTTCTTTGCAACTCCACAGAGTATGGCAGACGAGTGTAAATATTTCTCCTTGTCTCCTACGAGGCTTTGAACACTATGTCTGATGTTTCTGATGTTAATCATTTGGACTTTGGCTCCATTGGAAAGTGGCAGGATCCTAGAGAGAAATGCCTCAGATGGGAACCTAGAACATAAGCCACAGTCAAAATTAAGTTTATGGAAAAGAAAGAAATGCAAAAAAAAAGTTTTTGTTTCTGTAGATTTTGGAAAAAGAGTCAGATTTGCTCTGTAACTTCCATTTGTTGAGAACATACCTCAAACCTGACAGGTTGTAAAGGACTTTGTAAGATTATTTTTCCTAATTCTCACAATGATACAAGGTGAGGAATGCAAAATTCCTTTTACAGTGGAAGCCAATGAGGCCTGGAAACCATCAGTAACTCGCCCATAGTTACACAAGCAGTAAAGGCAGTCTTTGAACCCAGGTCCGCGTGACCCCAATGGTCTGGCTTTGAACCATCATTTTTCTATGCTTCCATTGAGCATCCTGTGAGCACAGTGGGAAGAGTGGGTCAGAAGACCTGGCTTGGCGCTCAGTAGCACCCTGATTTTGGGTGTTTAAATACTCTGGACTTCTGATTTCTCATCTAACAGCATCTTGTGCCCAGCAGCAGCAGCAAATCATTGTCCCACAACCCCATCCTTCTGTTTCTGTGATTTCCCATTTTCTCTCATGTGATGACTGATTAATGTGGAGAAAACTTCTGGAAGGATTTTATTGGGCAATGGCCTGGGTGGTTCCATTGGGAGGTTCCTGCAGGAACAAAAGGAACTGCAGGTAAATTACGATTCCTCTCCCACTCCGGCTTCCTTGGACCACAGCCCTTGTCTTGGACGTGAGTGACTCAGCACTTGTGATAGGAAACAAGGCTGAAGTTGCCAGAGGAAACGAAACAATCCTTATTTACCGAACTGTCAAAATCCTATCATTGCAATTAAGGAGATAGGCAATTAACTGTGTCTTAATTACAGCAGCTGCCACTTCATCTGAATGCTGTAATTTGCACAGAAAATGGGAGGAGACTTTAAATTAATGTGTGTCTTTAAACAACGAAAAACATTGATGGAGCCTAAAGAAAATTGTCAGCAGTGGTCATGGAGGCCCCTCCTAAAAAGAGGCATTGTTACAAGATATGCTTACAGAACGCTGCAATTTTCTTCTGCCTTTGTTGCCTAATGGCTGTATTCTTAATAAATGCCAGAAAGACATTATTATATCCTATTTTGTCTACAATGCAATTTAGTGATTTCAATAGCAAAATCATCTGTGAAGTTCTCTGCAAGTGTCATCTTTTTTTTTTTTTTTTCCCCTTAACTCAGCTTTAAAACAAAGATTTTAAAATAATGAGTCCAGACTCATGGACAGCGAAACAAGCTTTTAAATTTAGGATTTTAAAGGGTAGTCAGATTCGCATCTGTACAACTGTTCTTTGAGGTGAGTTTTAACATCATACCTTACATATGAGGAAACTGAGGCTCAGAGTAGTCAAGAAACTTGCTCAGGGTCACAGAGAAAGCTATGAAGTGGCCAAGTCCAGATGTGACTCCAGAGTTTGGTTTTTTCCCAAAGGCTGGTTAACAGCATGAAGTCAAGGTACCACAGAGGGGAACCCCAAGCCAGGGAGTGGACAGAGTTGTGGCAAATCTAAGGTGAATAACACTTAGAAGTTGCTGGGTGTCAGAGAGGGGGCTGGCAGGTCAGGCCAGACAGCTGCGTTTAGAGCTCCGCTTCAGTCACCGAGGGCCTCCAGGGTGGAGGGGTAAGAACATTAAGCTTTCAAGCCAAACTGACCGTGCTTCAACCTCTGTTCCTCCATTTAGAAGCCAGGTGACCTTGGGAAATGTCCTTATTGTGTCTAAGTTTCAGTGACTTCAATGCTCTTCATCTATATTGGGGGACTAGATCAGTTTAGCACAAGTGCTGTGAGGACAGAAAGGGATAATGCAGGCACAGGAAAGCCATCAGCAAATGTTAGCTCATCCCTCCTCTTTCCAGAAGGGATCCCAGCTCAGATCTGGGATCTGAGCATGCGTGGTGGTGGTGATAGGGAGGGTGTTCTGGGCAGTTGCCAGATTAATTAAAAATATCCAGGAGCCTGTGGTAAGAACTAGATCATGTGTTGGGGAGGAAGAGAGTCTAGGAACAAAACCATGATGCCTGGTCTCCAGGACCAGACCAATGTGGACAGCAAGTACATCAGACTTTATGTTGAGTCTGGCAGTTGAGTTTGAAGCCCTCCTGCTTCAGGTCAGAGTACATCCTGGGACCTGTGTGTGACACTAAATGGCTTAGCTTTGGGGGAGGGGGAGATGCTAAGCTGTGGGGCTGGGTAGTCTCGCACATCAGGAAACCAGCTGCGTGGGCCTGGGTCCTGTTTTCCTCTAGCCTCAGTTCTTGTAGCAGAGAAATGACAACTGTGATAGAGGGGAGTACTGAGTGAGGGGCAGGGCTCCGTGGTTGCAAGCTACCACCTTCGCCAGCTTGGCTGGGACAATCACTTGTCTTGTCTGATTGAACCTTGATCTCTCTTCCAGAAAGCCAGCATTTTCAATACAATATAGTAATATAGAGATAAAACTACGTGACAGTACAGCTGATGCCATAAGTACCTTCGCAACAGGAGTTGAGAGTTAGAGACGGGAGCCTCCCTGACCTTGCGACAATGACCTCACTCTCCACTGTCTTCCCTTGCTTTCTTCCTCACTCCTCTGACCAAGGTCAGCGCCCAGGAAAGGAGCTGATATTTATCATCTGGATCCTAATGTAATCTGAGGTTTGGCTTGCCTCTCTTGGAAGAATGAGCGTTTTAGCTTCTCCAGTTGTAACCCACATAATTACAGAGGCATCGCTCATCTAACCACCAGCAGACGTGCTTAGCCAGGAGACCGCGAGGCTCTGTCTTAGAGAGCTGCTAGTAGCTTCCCAGAGAGGAGGGCAGAAGACGAAAGAGCACAGGTGGTGGTGGCCCAGGGGGCTGCAAGACAGAGGGAGGGTTGGGGGGATCATCCTAGTGAGCCTTACTGTCTCAACAACTGATATCCTTATTCTCTAGTGGCAGGAGGTTGCCATCATAAGGAAGGCAGACTCTCCATCTCATAAATCTTGTATATCTAGATTTAGCACAGAAGCAACACATGTTTACAGGCTCCAGTCAACTGGAATTACCATTTGGCAGACGTTAGGGTCTGTGCCCATCATCCTGTCTTTCAGCCGTATGAAGCCACCTGAAACTTTCCTTTGCCCTCACAGAATCACAGAAAGTTGAGCTCAATGAACCTTGGAGACCATCTGGTTAAGTGAGCAAACTGATTAAGACCATAGTAAGGCTTGTTCATTCATTTGAAGCTTCTTACTGGAGCACCTAGTGTGTGCTGGGCATGGTGCTAGTTATCAAGTGTAAAGTGAAAGTGTTAGTTGCTCAGTTATGTCTGACTCTGCAACCGCAGGGACTGTAGGCAACTAGGCTCCTCTGTCCATGGGATTCTCTAGGCAAGAACTGGAGTCAGTTGCCATTCCCTTCTCCAGGGGATCTTCCTGAGCAGGGATCAAACTGAGGTCTCCTGCATTGTGGGCAGATTCTTTACCATCTGAGCCATCAGGGAAGCCCAGTTACCAAGTGTACTATGGTTACAAAATAGGCTGCAGGCAGATCTCGAGAAAGTCCTCATTTCTCTTAACTGTGTCTTTACTTTTTCATAACCCATGGGAAGGCCAGCAAGCCCCCTGAGAGTTCTATCTAAGGTGTTTTGTAGAAGTAATTTAATGAGATTCTCAGGACTAGAGGACAAGAGGCAAAGAATCAGACATGGCTGCTTAACTAGCACTCACTTTTGTCTGCTCTGAGTGAAGAGCTTGGAAAGAGACCAAGAGAAACCTTCTTGGAAATAGAAGAAGGTTTGAGAAGAGTTAAAGAATCTGTGAAACAGGGGTCAGAAGACACAGAACCCTAACAGCGAGGAGGTGACAGACGGGCAGAAGTGGGTGGAAGCCCTCAGGAGCCTAAGGACAGAGGGGCTGTGGGTATGGAGGGCTCCCCATCCTGCAGGGGGTGATTGCTGCTCAGCCCCCCACTACAGCTGCTGTTGTAGGAGGGTGGACCCAGGGAACACAGGTCTTCCAGAGTTTTCAGAGAAAACAGATTTCTAATGGAATGTTTCCGACTTCCAGTACCCTGAGCAAGCTGAACAAAGCATGTGGTTGAATTTATCATATTAGCCTTTCATTCTTGTTCTCGCCCCTGTGAATCTCAAAATTAAAGAAACGACTTACATGAGTCAAAGTAAAACAGATGACCTCTCCTCTTTTTTAATCTCCTTCTTCATATTCTTTGCTTTAACAAAGGTCCCCAAATTAATTATTCACAGTGCTGTAAATGAAAATTTTAATTCAGTGGTAGAACTGCATTAGCTGAATCCATTCCAGAGGGTACACTGGGAGTGCTTTCAACAGCTGACGATGCGGGGCCTCACATCCCAAGGAGAGCCTGCCTGACTGGGACTCAGGTTCCTGTAAGCAGTGTTGTCCTTCCCTGGTCTGTTCTCCCCAGGCTCCCGCATTGCCTCTTTGGCAACGAGAGCGTATCCCAGGAAGCTCTCTTTTCATAGACAAGGAAACTTCAGCTTCAGAGCTTTCTCTCTGCCTCTGGAGACTGGCACTCCCAGGTGAACCCCCAGGGCGCCCAGGGTTAGGATGTGGTGGGTTCTCTGGTGCCCCAGGAGAGGTGGTCCTGGGGAATAGGTGTGGCCTCATCAGTCAAGCCAAAGAATGGGTCTTGTCCGGGGCATCGAGGATTTTAAACATTCTCCAGGTGGCGCTAGTGGTAAAGAACCCATCTGCCAACTCAGGAGAAGTAAGAGATGCAGGTTCAATCCCTGGGTCAGGAAGATCCTCTGGAAAAGAGCATGCAACCCACTTCAGTTTTCTTGCCTGGAGAATCCCATGGACAGAGGAGCCTGGCGGGCTATAGTCCGTAGGGTCACAAAGAGTCATACATGACTGAAGTGATTTAGCAGCACTCATTCTTTGTGAAGCTAAGAGTATAATTTTTAAAATAACTTTTAACTGCACGTGTGGAATTTAGGAGCACTACTAATTTGGGAATTACTTGCTTATAGTCACTCCTTATAAGAAGCAGTGGGTGCTTAGAGAGGACTTCTTTAACTGACCTGCTTCTATCATTTCAACATCTTTTTTGAGCCCTTCACTGTCCGCTGAATAAGGACCAAACTCCTTTATCTGACGTTCCTGGTCCTCCATCAACCAGCCACCATCTCATTTAGGCCAGCTCTCCACACAGACATCACGCTCTAATCTCCCTAGACTATTTGCAGTTCCCTGAACTCTTCATAAAGTTTACTTCAGTGCTTTAATGGCACCAACCTGATATGCCCCTTGCTTCATTGTCCAGCTGTTAAATTTCAATTATTTGCTTCTTTTAACGATTATTGTGCATTGGAACTACAAATGTAATATGAAAAAGAACTAGACCTTGTCTTGCAAAAGTTTAGAATCAAAAAAGGGAAACAGACATAGAAATAAATGAGCTCTATGCTCTCTCCACTTGGCTAACTCATCATTTCCCTCAGGGCTTCTATATTCCGGTCCACTGGAAAGCTTTTAATGACCAGTAATGGTTGGGTCATGCACCGTAGTTATCATGGTAATTGCCTAATTTCCCCCACCTAGGCTCTAGGCTTCTCAAGAGAGGAGACCTTTAAAATTCATAGTGGCTATTTCAGTACTTGGGAGTTTGGTTATTCAGTATTGGACAGAGGAATGAATGCCTGGGCAAGAGGAAGCACACGGTTCCGGGAAAGCACGAAGAGGGCACACTCACTCCAGTCATTAAAGCCAGAGACCGTTGTCCAGAGATTGCCTAAATTGAGCTCAGGGGATTAATGAAAGTAAGAACAATCAGTTAAGGACTTTGAGTTTCTGATTCCATATGTAAGGTGCTTGGAAATTGCCACTCACTCCACTGTGACATCAAGTGAAAAGCTGAACAAATTGAAAACGTGATTTCTTAGATATGCAAGAGACGTGAAGTCACCGGACTGCTGCCTCCAAAACGGGAGAGACAGAAAGATGAATACAGAGACTCACTACTTACTGGAGCAGAAACTCAGGAGAAGAAACTGCGTGAGAACCAGTGCTAGGGTAGGAAAAGCTAAAACGTTATCGATAAATCACTGAAGGCTGAGTGTGGACAAGTGGCAGAGGCAAAAACTCCAGGGGGACCCAATCATAAAAGGGTCCCACACTTTTGTGAAAATAAGAGAAAGATCCCCTCGTGCTTTTGGCAGGGGGATGGGAAAAGGAAACATTTGAAATGCACCAGAGCATTTTGTTCTTCTTAGCAAGGCTGGAAAGACTATTTTAGCAGACTCCAACCTGCTGGGATATTACTGGAGCCTAAGTGACCTAGAGGAAGGGAAGTACCCAACTCCAGCCCACTCTAGCCATCCTGTCCCACCTGAGAGGGAGGGACTGAGAAGCACTGGTGAAGTTCATAATCCAGCAACACGGGCTCACTGCAACTCCTGAGACCAACCACAGGGCTTTAGACCACCTCCCCTTGCCCCACACTTCACCACCACACGACCAAAGTCTACTTACAGCAGCTTCTTTTAACCGGTATATCATATCAGATGTCAAGGGAAAAAATGACAAAACATATTAAAAGTCAAAAAACACACTCTGAGGAAACTGAACTAGTATCAGAAACATTGCAAACTCAGACATGGCAAAGCTATTAGAATGATCAGACTAGGAATTCAAAACAACTAGAGTTACTTTGTTAAGGGCTCTAATGGATAAAGTTGAGAGCATTAAACAACAGATGGGCAATGTAAGCAGAGAGGTAGAAATTTTGAAAAAGAACCAAAAAGGAAATGCTGGAAATCAAAAGCCCTATAACTGAAATGAAGAACGCCTTTGATGGACTTATCAGTAGACTAGATGTGTCTAAAAGACACATAAACTTACGCATGTGTAGGCGTATATAATCGAGTACAATTGAGCTTGAGGATATAGCAGTAGAAACCTTCAAGACTAAACAGCAAGGAGGAAGAAGTCTGAAAAAAGCAGAAGAGAACATTCAAGAACGGTTGGACAATTGTAAAAGGTAATATATATGTAATTAGAACATCAGAAGGAGAAGGAAGAAAGAAAAGGACAGAAGAAGTATTTGCAAACTGATTGAGAAACTTCCCAAATTTATGTCAGATACCAAACCACAGATCCAGAAAGTTCAGAGAACACCATGCAAGACAGCTGCCAAAAAACTACACATAGACAGATATTCAAATTACAGAAAATCAAAGATAAAGGGGAAAAAAATTACAAGATAAAGAAAAAGCCGGTGGGGGGTCGGGGGTGGGAAACACTTTACCTATAGAAGAACAAAGACAAGAATCACACGCAACTTCTCAAAAATTATGTAAGCAAGAAAAAAATGGAATGATGTATTTAAAGTATTGAGAGAAAAATTCCAACCTAAAAATATGTGCCCTCTAAAATTTTCCTTTAAAAGTGAAGGAGAAGTAAATAAATTTTTTCTGACAAAACTGAGGAATTTCTTGCCTTGCAAGAAATGTTAAAAGAAGTTCTTTAGAGAGAAGGAAAATTATATAGATCAGAAAATTAGACCTACATAAAGAAAGAGCATTAGAGAAGGAATAAGTGAAGGTAAAATACAAATACTTACTTTTCTTATTTTTTATTGATGTAACAATATTTTGAACAGTTTGTTCAAAATAATAATAGCAAAAATGTACTCAATTATATATGCCTACACATGCATAAGTTTATGTACATATGCTTATATGTGCTTCTATATAAGTGAAATAAATGGCAGCAATGACACAAGGGATGGAGGAAGGAATTAGGATTATGCTGTTATTACCAGGTACTTGGTCTCACCCTGAAGTTATATAGTGTTATTTGAAAGTAGAGTTGGGATATTTGAAAATGTATATTCAAACTATACAGCAACCACTAAAACATTTTTTATAAAGAAGTATAACTGAGATGCCAAGAGAGACAATGGAATCTTATAAAATGCCCAGTTAAAACCGCAAAAGTAGAAAAAAGAGTGAAGGACAAAAATAGGAACAAAGAACAAGGGCAACCAGTAGAAGAGTAAAAATCTTGTTAGATAATGATCCAACTCTATCCATGGTGGTCTGGTCGCTAGGTTGTGTTCAACTCTTGCAACCCCATGGACTATAGCCCACCAGGCTCCTCTGTCCATGGGATTTCCCAGGCAAGAATACTGGAATGGGTTGCCATTTCCTTCTCCAGGGCACCTTCCTTACCCAGGGGCTAAACTCATGTCTGCTCTACTGCAGGTGTGTTCTTTACCAACTGAGCCACAAGAGAAGGCTATATCCAAAATCACTTTTAATGTCTTTAGTCTAAACACCCCAAATGAAAGACAGAGTTTGTCAGAGTAGGGCAAAAACAAGACTCAGCTATACGTTGTCTATAAGAAACCCACTTTAAAGTCACATATAAATTAGAAGCAAATGAATGGAGAAAGATATACCTGTTAAGACTAATAAAAATAAAGTGAGACTACCTGTATTTGAATCAAAGCAGGATTCAAAGCAAGGAGGATTATTAGGGCTAAATAGGGGCATTACATAATGATAAAGGGGTAAATTTTCAAAGAAGACATAACAATTCTTAATGTGTATGTGTCTAATAGCAGAGTGTCAAACTACATGAGTGAAAAAAAACTAACAGAACTGCAATGAAAAATTGATGTCTCCATTATTGTAATTGGAGGTCTCAATGCCCCTCTATCAGAAATGTACAGATACAGCAGGCAGAAAATCAATAAATACATAGTTGAACTCAACAATACCATCAGTCATTTGGATGTAATGGACATCTGTAGATTGCTTTATCCAACAACAGCAGAATATACATTCTTCTGAAGCTTACATGAAACACTCACCAAAATAGGTCACATTCAGGGCCATAAAACACACCTTAACAAATTTAAAAGAACGGAAGTCATACAATATCTCCTGTCAGACCACAGTGGAATTAAGCTAGAAACCAAAAACAGAATGATAGCTGGAAAATCTCCCCAGTACATGGAGACTGAACAGTACATTTGTAAATAACACATTCATCAAAGAAGGAACCTCAAGAGAAATTAAAACATATTTTGAACTAAATGAAAATGAAAATAGAACTTAAAATCCATGAGATGCAATGAGAGCATAGCTTAAAGGAAAATTTTTAGCTGTGAATGCATATATTAGAAAGAAGAAATATTTAAAATCAAGAATCTAAGTTTTCTCCTCAGGAACATAGAAAAAGAGCAAATTAAATCCAAAGTAAGCAAAAGAAAAGAAATAGTAAAATTTAGAGCAGAAATCAATAAAATTGAAAACAGAAAATCAACAGAGAAAATCAACAAATTCAAAAGCTAGTTCTCAGAAAAGATTAATAAAATTGATAACCCTTTAGGCAAGCTAAAAAGAAATCAAAGAGAGAGAACACAGGTTACTAATATCAGATGATAATAATGATAATACTATGAACAACTCTATACCCACAAATTTGAAAACCTAGATGAAATGGACCAATTCCTTGAAAGGCACAACCTGCCAAATTTACACACAAAATAACAGACAATTTGAAAAAGTTTATATCTATTAGCTCAGCTGGTGAAAAATCCGCCTGTAATGCAGGAGACAAGGGTTTGATTCCTGGGTCAGGAAGTTCCCCTGGATAAGGGATAGGCTACCCATTCCAGTATTCTTGGGCTTCCCTGGTGACTCAGATGGTAAAGAATCTGCCTGCGATGCCACAGAGCTGGGTTTGATCCCTGGGCTCGATCCCTGGGTTGGGAAGATCCCCTGAAGGAGGGCATGGCAACCCACTGCAGTATTCTTGCCTGGAGAATCCCATGGGCAGAGGAGCCTGGTGAGCTACAGTCCATGGGGTCGCTAAGAGTCGGACACAACCGAGTGACTTTCATTTCACTTCTTCATGTCTATTAAAGAAATTGAATCAATTTTGGTGCCTTCCAAAACAGAAAGCATCAGACCCAGATGAGTTCACCGCTAAATTCCACCAAACATTGAATGAACAAATTAGACTAACTCTCTATAATATCTTCCATAACCTATTAAAAGGAATTCTTTCTAATCCATCTTATGAGGTCAGCATTGCCCTTATATCAAAACCAAAGACATTATGAGAAAGAAAACTACCAACCAATTATCTATCATGAACATAGGTGCAAAACTCCTCAACAAAATACAAGTAAATTGAATCCAACAATGTATAAAAAGAATTATATACCATGATCAAGTGAGATTTATCCCAGATATGTTAGTCTGATTCAACATTTGAAAGTCTAGTAATGTAATTATCACTTCAGTTCAGTTCAGTCACTCAGTTGTGTCCGACTCTTTGCAACCACATGGACTGCAACATGCAAGGCCTCCCTGTCCATCACCAACTGCCAGAGCTTGCTAAAACTCATGTCCATCGAGTCAGTGATGCCATCCAACCATCTCATCCTCTGTTGTCCCCTTCTCCTGCCTTCAGTCTTTCCCAGAATCAGGGTCTTTTCCAATGAATCAGTTCTTCGCATCAGGTGGACAAAGTATTGGAGTTTCAGTCTTTCCAATAAATATTCAGGATTGATTTACTTTAGGATGGACTGGTTGGATCTCCTTGCAGTCCAAGGGACTCTCAAGAGTTTTCTCCAACACCACAGTTCAAAAGCCTCAATTCTTTGGCGCTCAGCTTTGTTTATGGTCCAACTCTCACATCCATAATGACTACTGGAAAAATAGCTTTGATTAGATGGACCTTTGTTGGCAATGTCTCTGCTTTTTATTATGCTGTCTAGGTTGGTCATAGCTTTTCTTCCAAGGAGCAAGTGTCCTTGAATTGCATGGCTGCAGTCACCATCTGCAGTGATTTTGGAGCTCAAAAAAAAATAAAGTCTCTCATTGTTTCCATTGTTTTCCCATCTATTTGCCATGAAGTGATGGGACCAGATGCCATGATCTTTGTTTTTTAAACACTGAGGTTTAAGCCAGCTTTTTCACTCTCCTCTTTCACTTTCATCAAGAGGCTCCTTAGTTCTTTGCTTTCTGCCATAAGGGTGATGTCATCTGTGTATCTGAGGTTATTGATATTTCTCCCAGCAATCTTCTTCCAGCAATCTTCTTGGTTTCATTGCTTCATTGATTTCAGCAATCTTCATCCAGCCTAGCATTTCACATGGTATACTCTGCATAGAAGTTAAATAAGCAGGGTATATAAGATAATATACTCTGTATACAACATAACCCTATTGTATATAAGACAGTATACAACCTTGACATATTCCTTTCCCAATTTGGAACCAGTCTGTTGTCCCATGTCCAGTTCTAACTGTTGCTTCTTGACCTACACACAGGTTTCTCAAGAGGCAGGTAAGGTGTGTGTCTGGTATTCCCATCTCTTTAAGAATTTTCCACAGTTTGTTGTGATCCACACAGTCAAAGGCTTTGGCGTAGTCAATAAAGCAGAAGTAGATGTTTTTCTGCAATTCCCTTGCTTTTTGAATGAGCCAAAGGATGTTGGCAATTTGATCTCTTGTTCCTCTGCCTTTTCTAAATCCAGCTTGAACATCTGGAAGTTCATGGTTCACATACTGTGAACCCTGATTTGGAGAATTCTGAGCATTTCTTTGCTAGCATGTGCTGCTGCTGCTAAGTCGCTTCAGTTGTGTCCGACTCTGTGTGACCCCATAGATGGCAGCCCACCAGGCTCGCCCATCCCTGGGATTCTCCAGCAAGAACACTGGAGTGGGTTGCCATTTCCTTCTCCAATGCATGAAAGTGAAAAGTGAAAGTGAAGTTGCTCAGTTATGTCCTACTCTTTGCAACCCTGTGGACTATACAGTCCATGGAATTCTCCAGGCCAGAATACTGGAGTGGGTAGCCTTTCCCTTCTCCAGGGAATCTTCCCAACCCAGGGATCAAACCCAGGTCTTCCACATTACAGGCAGATTCTTTACCAGCTGAGCCACAAGGGAAGCCCGCTAACATTTTTCAGTATGGTATTCGAAGTCCTAGGGAAGGCAGTAAGATGAGAAAGGAAATAAAAGGTATTTTATTGCCTTTTAAAAATAAAAGGTATTTATTTCCTCTGTTTACAGTGAGAGAAAGTGATCAGTGACTGAGGTAAGGAGAGGGGATCAACTGTAAAGATGATACAAGGCAGTTTTTGAAGAGAGAGAACTACTATATACCTAGACAGTGGTAGTGGTTACCAGCTTTCATATCATTATTAAAGCTTATCAAATTTCTCACTTAAGATAGATAAATATTTTTTGTATATAATACCTTGATTAAAGGAAAACAGACATTTTAAAAGTGGTTGTACAAGACTTTGCCCACAAAAATTCTGGTTTTACTCATTAGGTGTGGGGCCTAGGAAAGCTGTTGACCTTCTGACGGCTCATGCTCCAATTCTATAAGATGGCGAGAAAAGTATCTTAGAATTACTATGATGAATACATGGGGTAAGTAATGTACCTGTCACCAAGTTAATGCTCAGTCCACATCAGTCCTGGTGATAAAGGTAGGCCAGCAGAAGTAGAAAGCATATCTTAGGCTTAACAGGCACAGAAATTGAGGCAAAGAGAGCATTCTTTGCTCAACTGTGAGACTTGCCCCCAGTTCCTCCAAACTGGAGGACAGATGACATTTTGAAGAAAAGTGATATTTTCTGTGGGGCAGGAAAGCTGCTTAATCACGTTTCTGGAAACTGGCTCAAGATGACTCCTCCTAAACCAGACTGAATTGTTGTTTTTCTCCTGAGAACTGAATTGTTTTTTCTCTTCTTCAACTGGTCAGGGAATTTTGAGTCAAGACTGAGTCACAGCTATGATATGCTGTCCAAGAAAACAAACGTTGTTTTTGAAGGCACCAAGAAAATGTTTGAGTAAACTAAATGTTCTTCTGTAGTAATAGGTCATCTCCAACTCACGATCTTTGAATAGTTCACTTGAAAATGGTTATTCTGTTTATAGCAGAGTTGGTACACTGGATATTGTTTACACTTAAGTTGGTCTTGTACTGTCTTCCCCAATCTGTCTTGGGACCACTCTTTTAGTGTCTTCATAAGAAACAATAAAAAATTTACTAGTTACTCCAAAGCTGGGCAAACCAGCTCAATGGCCTCAGTGCAAGAGGGAAAAGGAAGAGAATCAAGTGAATGATTGGTTTCTTCTTTTCCTAATCATTTTTCCCCCCTCTGATTACTGATGTAAGGGCTGTGGCTCTACATTTGTCTTTTTGAATTGCTTCCAAAACCTAAAAAAGTCCAACTAGAGACAGAAAATCTGGTGAAAAAAGATCAAAACTATTCATATTAAGACTTTTGTTTTTTGTTCTGTTTTCCCAGACTCAGTAACATTACCCAAGTATGTTAATGATAATGACAGTGTTTTAAACAAAAAGATTGAGCAGCCCTGTCTAAATGTCAACTAGCCCATCAAACAATGCACTTTTAGTGATTATAGAATCACAGAGTCACATGTTAGAAGCAATCTCAGAGAGCCCCTGGTGCATCCCTTGCATCTTAGAAGAGACAGAATTCAAGGAAACAGCAGTAACCTGTCAGGGTCTCAGAGCTTAATCTGCTGAAACAAGCTCCATACTCTTTTATGTATTGAACGTCTGTGATTACATGTGATGGTGGGGTACAGATTTACAAACAACAAAAGCTGGGGTGTAAGGTATTGTTTTTTTTTAAATAACATCTTTATATATCATTTTCTCATTACAAATTTGTCAGAGCTGGGGACACTCTTGAGCCTTCGAGGGATTTAGAAATCAGGGAAACTCTTGATGTATTTAAATATGCAATGGCTATATACTGGCTTAGGAAGGCAAGTTTGAATCTCTAAGTGTTTGTAGGTTGAATTTCGTGATTGCTTTCTTCAGGGCTGTCAATTCCATACATGTCTCTTATATTCTCCCCCTCATCTCCCCACTTCATGGAGTCACCTCCCTCTGGTCTTAAAGCATCAAATCTAAAGGTGGCCCTGAATCTAGTTGGGAGAAATGCTGGGGAAAGTGGACTCTCTGGAAGTCCATTCTAGGACCCAATGCCCATTGGGAGAGTTTTTTGTTTTGAGGAAGATAACTGCTCTGATTTTAGATGACCAAGTAAAAGACAATTATGTTAATCCTCCTCAAGGGAATCAATTTCAATTATTTTCGTTCAAATGGTGAGTCAATTGTCCCACTGTCATTGAGTGAACACTTTATGCTTTACTTTTATCATACGATCACATCACAGAAAGTGAGAAAGACTTTTAATACTATTTCTTTCATCTCTCAATTCTGCAACGGTTGTACACAGTTTTAATTATTGTAGCTTTCAGTTCAGTTCAGTTCAGTCGCTCAGTTGTGTCCGACTCTTTGTGACCCCATGAACTGTAGCACGCCAGGCCTCCCTGTCCATCACCAACTCCCGGAGTTCACTCAGATTCACGTCCATCGAGTCCGTGATGCCATCCAGCCATCTCATCCTCTGTCGCCCCCTTCTCCTCCTGCCCCTAATCCCTCCCAGCATCAAAGTCTTTTCCAATGACTCAACTCTTTGCATGAGGTGGCCAAAGTACTGGAGTTTCAGCTTTAGCATCATTCTTTCCAAAGAAATCCCAGGGTTGATCTCCTTCAGAATGGACTGGTTGGATCTCCTTGCAGTCCAAGGGACTCTCAAGAGTCTTCTCCAGCACCACAGTTCAAAAGCATCAATTCTTCGGCGCTCAGCCTTCTTCACAGTCCAACTCTCCCATCCATACATGACTACTGGAAAAACCATAGCCTTGACTAGACGGACCTTAGTCGACAAAGTAATGTCTCTGCTTTTGAATATGCTATCTTGGTAGCTTTAGGGACCCCTTAATTACCTGAATGGGCAAGTAGAGACAGAATTTGTTGTCCTGAGAGACCTGTGGGCACCTGACCTTTGGCACTGATCTTCAGTGCAAAGGACCCCCAAAGAATCCCTGGATGCTTTGTTGTTCTGGTTTGACAATGGCCAAAGGATTTTCCTGCCAGATCTCTCCATGGAGAGTGAGTTAATCACAGGGGAGGCTTGCCCTACCTCTTAAAATTCTAAAACCACAGGTCAACATTAGCATTCATTTCTCACTGGAAATACGCATGGCAACTGCCATCATGCCACACCCCTACTCCTCTTGGACTGCAAACCAGTACATGCTCATTGCAGCAGTTATTTGCTATTGGTCTCACTTGTTTGCCAAGCCAAGTCTGCTGATCTATTTTGGCATGTAAGATCCATTAAAGATTTATTTTTATTTAATTGGACAGCCCGATTTTGTTTGGCTGTCTAACTCAGTTTTAGTTTCCTCTTTGTCACTTTGTTCATGGTTCAGCTCATTTCCTTTCCTTTGTCATGGGCAGTCACATTGTTGGTCCTATTCACCTTGCAAATCCCCAAGCAGAGCCTAACAGTTTTCACTTGAAAAAGCAGCATGGTTGCCAGTTAAAACACAGGATGTGTGCGTGTGTGCTAACTTGCTTCAGTCATGTCTGACTCTTTGCAGTCCTTTGGGCCTGCCAGGCTCCTGTGTCCATGGCAATCTCTAGGCAAGAATAATGGAATGGGTTGCCATGCTCTTCTCCAGGGTATCTTCCTGACCTAGGGATTGAACCTGTGTCTCTTTTGTCTCTTACATTGGCAGGCAGGTTCTTTAACACTAGTGCCAACTGGGAAGCCCAAAATACAGGATACAATGGGATATGATTTATAGGGTACTATGCAAATTCATGGGAAATAGATGGGGAAACAGTGGAAACAGTGTCAGACTTTATTTTGGGGGGCTCCAGAATCATGGCAGATGGTGATTGCAACCATGAAATTAAAAGACGCTTACTCCTTGAAAGGAAAGTTATGACCAACCTAGATAGCATATTCAAAAGCAGAGACATTGCTTTGCCAACAAAGGTCAATCTAGTCAAGGCTATGGTTTTTCCAGTGTTCATGTATGGATGGGAGAGTTGGACTGTGAAGAAAGCTGAGCACTGAAGAATTGATGCTTTTGAACTGTGGTGTTGGAGAAGACTCTTGAGAGTCCCATGGACTGGAAGGAGATCCAACCAGTCCATCCTAAAGGAAATCAGTCTTGAATATTCATTGGAAGTACTGATGCTGAAGCTGAAACTCCAGTACTTTGGCCACCTCATGCGAAGAGTTGACTCATTGGAAAAGACTCTGATCCTGGGAGGGATTGGGGGCAGGGGGAGAAGGGGATGACAGAGGATGAGATGGCTGGATGGCATCACTGACTCAATGCACATCAGTTTGGGTGAACTCCGGGAGTTGGTGATGGACAGGGAGGACTGGCGTGCTGCAATTCATGGGGTTGCAAAGAGTCGGATATGACTGAGTGATTGAACTGAACTGTGCAACATTTGGGATATACTTGTATGAAAAAGTATTTATTATTTACCCGAAATTCAAATTTAACTGGGTTTGTCTTCCTTGGTCATCCAGTTCTTAAGAATCTGCCTGCCAGTTCAGGGGACACAGGTTCAGTTCCTGGTATGGGAAGATTCCATATGCCTCGGAATCTTAACCCTATGCACCACAACTACTGAGTCCACGCCCTAGAACCCGTGATTCTCAAGAGAAGCCACCACAATGAGAAGCCCCCACACAGTAACTAGAGAAAGCAATGAAGACCCAGTGCAGCCAAAAACAAGAGAAAATTTAACTGGCCATCTGCATGTTTATTTGCTAAATCTTACCACCGTAAAAACCTCTGTGCATCTGAGACATAATAATGTACAAGTGGGGCCCAGATCCAACTCATGAACTGGCCTCCCTTCACTTCTCTATCTCCAAAAACCACTGTCCTTTCACTGTTAAGAATTCTGGTGTCTGTGTTGTAAGCAGGGGATGGGGTACAACAAGATAAACCCAAACATAGTTTATTGTTACACTGTTAATATGAATAATAAAATTTAATTACAAATTGATTTATTTTTCTTTTAACTGAAAAGCAAAATGATAAAAGCAAAAAAGAACCCCATAAACGCAGGCCTTCTCTTTGGGCTCTCCTACCCACTGTCTCTGAGCACCTCTGAACCATCACCAGTTCCTGTGGATCATGAACATACCTTGGCCACCATACATGTATCATTTCATGCAAAGATGGGCTCAATAAAGGACAGAAATGGTATGGACCTAACAGAAGCAGAAGATATTAAGAAGAGGTGGCAAGAATACACAGAAGAACTGTACAAAAAAGATCTTCATGACCCAGATAATCACGATGGTGTGATCACTCACCTAGAGCCAGACATCCTGGAATGTGAAGTCAAGTGGGCCTTAGGAAGCATCACTGTGAACAAAGCTAGTGGAGGTGATAGAATTCCAGCTGAGCTATTTCAAATCCTGAAGATGATACTGTGAAAGTGCTGCACTCAATATGCCAGCAAATTTGGAAAACTCAGCAGTGGCCACAGGACTGGAAAAGGTCAGTTTTCACTCCAATCCCAAAGAAAGGCAATGCCAAAGAATGATCAAACTACCACACAATTGCACTCATCTCACATGCTAGTAAAGTAATGCTCAAAATTCTCCAAGCCAGGCTTCAGCAATACGTGAACTTTGAACTTCCAGATGTTCAAGCTGGTTTTAGAAAAGGCAAAGGAACCAGAGATCAAATTGCCAACATCTGCTGGATCATGGAAAAAGCAAGAGAGTTCCAGAAAAACATCTATTTCTGCTTTATTGACTATGCCAAAGTCTTTGACTGTGTGGATCACAATAAACTGTGGAAAATTCTTCAAGAGATAGGAATACCAGACCACCTGACCTGCCTCCTGAGAAACCTATATGCAAGTCAAGAAGCAACAGTTAGAACCGGACATGGAACAACAGACTGGTTCCAAGTAGGAAAAGGAGTACGTCAAGGCTGTATATTGTCACCCTGCTTATTTAACTTCTATGCAGAATGCATCATGAGAAATGCTGGGCTGGAAGAAGCACAAGCTGGAATCAAGATTGCTGGGAGAAATATCAATAACCTCAGATATGCAGATGACACCACCCTTATGACAGAAAGTGAAGAGGAACTAAAAAGCTTCTTGATGAAAGTGAAAGAGGAGAGTGAAAAAGCTGGCTTAAAGCTCAACATTCAGAAAACGAAGATCATGGCATCTGGTCCCATCACTTTTCCCATCACTGGGAAATAGACGGGGAAACAGTGGAAACAGTGTCAGACTTTATTTTTGGGGGCTCCAAAATCACGGCAGATGGTGACTGCAGCCATGAAATTAAAACATACTTACTCCTTGGAAGGAAAGTTATGACCAACCTAGATAGCATATTAAAAAGTAGAGATATTACTTTGCCAGCAAAGGTCTGTCTAGTCAAGGCTATGGTTTTTCCAGTGGTCATGTATGGATGGGAGAGTTGGACTGTGAAGAAAGCTAAGCACTGAAGAATTGATGCTTTTGAACTGTGGTGCTGGAGAAGACTCTTGAGAGTCCCTTGAACTGCGAGGAGATCCAATCAGTCTATCCTAAAGGAGACCAGTCCTGGGTGTTCATTGGAAGGACTGATGCTGAGCCTGAAACTCCAATACTTTGGCTACCTCATGCGAAGAGCTGACTCATTGGAAAAGACCCTGACGCTGGGAGGGATTGGGGGCAGGAGGAGAAGGGGACGACCGAGGATGAGATGGCTGGATGGCATCACTGACTCGATGGACATGAGTTTGGGTGAACTCCGGGAGTTGGTGATGGACAGGGAGGCTTGGCGTGCTGTGATTCATGGGTTGCAAAGAGTCGGACACAACTGAGCGACTGGGCTGAACTGAACCCAGTGTCTCTGAGCACCTCTGAACCATCACCAGTTCCTGTGGACCATGCACATAGCATGGCCACCATACACGTATAATTTCAGTCTTGGGAGTCATAGGGAACTCCTGCTGGCTTCTCAGTCCTTGTGTTTAGTCTGAACTTGAAACAATTTCTTTTTATTTCCACCTGAGTTGGCCTAGCTCCAGAAAAACCAAACAACCTTGACACTGATCAGTGGCTATGGAAACATAGGTCAAATTCCTTTGTGGCAAGACTTCCTGTGAAAAATATCTTCAGGACGTAGCCAGTGATCTTCTTACATAGAGAAAAGTTTTGTAATAAATGACTTCTGTGTCAAGAGGGAATACTTCTCCTCACAAAACTCTTTCACAGAAAACAACCAGAATGTTCAAAGGGTGGTTTCATTCACATTTTGCCTACTTTCAAAACCTCAAATGGCAATTAACTTAGCAAATGATTCTTGTATCTACGCAGGCGAGCTGTTAATATAACATCACACTGTTCTCATAGCAGAAAGCAGAATCTTGGGGGATAGCATTTCCAACAATCTCTTTCAAGTACTTCAAAGCAAAATTATCAGTCTTCTGTATTCTGAGTTTCCAGATCCTGCTCTTTAAATAAATGTGAGAAATATTCGATTTATGTTAACACATCAGTCTTCAGAGAAGTTACCCATAGGAAATCGATGCTCCCATTTCTATTCCTTGCCGTTTAGATGTATTACAAATGCAGGTAGCTAAAGTCCTAAAATTAACTAATTCTGTCATGGAGAAGGAAATGTAAATACGAGTTATATAATCATAAGAGAGAGACCATCTGTGTAAGCAGATAGCATGCACCTTGAGGGGGAATAAGGATGTTGAAATAAATTACATCCAGCGACTTCCCTGGTGGTTCAGTGGCTAAGACTTCAGCTTCCAATGCAGGAGGTATAGGTTCCATCCCAGGGAACTAAGATCCCTTATGCTTCAGGGCCAAAAAACCAAAACATAAAACAGAAGCAATATTGCAACAAATTCAATAAGACTTTAAAAACTGTCCACATAACATTAAAAGATGCTTGCTCCTTGGAAGAAAAGCTACAACAAACTTAGACAGCATATTACAAAGTTTGAGAGTTGGACTGTAAAGAAGGGTGAGTACTGAAGAATTGATGTTTTTGAACTGTGGTGGTGAAGAAGACTCTTGAGAGTCCATTGGACAGCAAGGAGATCAAACCAGTCAATCCTGAAAGAAATCAACTCTAAATATTTATTGTAAAGGCTGATGCTGAAGCTGAATTTCCAATACTTTGGCCATCTGATGAGAAGAGCTGACTCACTGGAAAAGACCCTGATGATGGGAAAGATTGAAGGCAGGAGGAGAAGGGGGTGACAGGATGAGATGGTTGAATGGCATCATCAACTCAGTGGACATGAGTTTGAGTGTACCCCGTGAGATAGTGAAAGACAGGGAAGCCTGGTGTGTTGCAATAAATGGGTTTGCATAGAGTCAGACATGACTGATAGATTGAACAACAATAACAACATTAAAAATTTAAAAAAAACAAAACCTTTAAAACATGATAGCTCATGTCCAGACTGCAAGATGCAGGATGGTCCAGCCCATCCCTGGTCCCCTGAAGATCTGAAGGACTCCGGGAGTGCCGCTGCCTGAGAGCCCTGAGCTGTTTGCCTTCTCCAGAAATTACCCTTGGCTACAGAGGTCCATCCTGCTCAAGGTCACATCCTCTTCTTGGGGCAGCCTGTATCCAATGACTGCTATTTGTGAGGGTATAATGCCTCACATGCCTTGCCCCAGATCATGACAACTCTGAAGGGGCATCCCAGTATTAAAGTTCCCCATGGGGTCAGCTGAGGCTTTTGTTGAGACCACAGCACAGCCCAACTTCTCCTTGCAGTCATTTCCCTCTCTTTCTCCAGGGAGTTTAATCCCAAGAACACACTCTCTAATAAGCTTCCTGCATGTTGATCTCCATCTCACAGTCTGTTTCCTAGGGACTCAACCTGTATCTGTTGCTATCAGCAATAGTCCAAGAAGAGGACGCTAAGATGGGATTGTGCAGCTGAAGCACCTGTTGTCCAGTTGGCAAAGTTAACTTCATAATTGGTAGTTGTGGACCATTTTAGCCCTGGTGGAAGGTAGCAGTGCAAATGATAAAGCTTTGACCAGTAGTGAGCTGGGATGATATGCCAGTGAAATGAAATGCACTCAGAGGTGAAATGTATTACACATTTAAGAAATGAGGGGGGAAAGGAATTAGAAGGACAATGGATTTAGATGGCAATTTCTGGGAGGCAATTGATGCTTTGGAAAATGAAAGGCTGACAGTGATTGCATAGATTACGAGGTAGTTACAAAAGTCAGAGGTTTTCTTGGCAGCATATAAAGGAATCTGTAGCCCCTGTAGCCAAAGGGCAGAAAAGCTGAAGACCAGCCCAGGATTTGTAATTGAAAGAGTAGCTGAGCTCTAGAGAGTATGGAACACTCAGCCTAGAAAGGTTTGCTCTGTCCAAGTCAGGACTCTCTTGAGTAAAGAATGGGATCTGGAAATACAAAGTGCAGATGTCTGGGTTGATTCTCCTGATTCTTCTGTCCACAGAATCAGCTCCCTTCTCCATATTAAGGTCTAATGTCTATCCCGACAAGCCTTGAGACACTTTAGAGGCCATTCCCTTGTGTGACAGCAGGCACCTTCACCAGGGTCTGCCCTCACCTGTCCTCTTGGTTGGTAGGCCAATAACTAGCATGAAGAGAGACCATTCTCCAGCTGGGAAAGAGCTAAATTTGCTAAGGGAGAAAAGGAATTATACACTGAAGGGGCTGCAGGGCCTGGCCAACATCTCCTGGAGGGAGCCAGCAGTGTACAGAGAGGCCAGGTTCTCAGAGTGCTGAGTCTGAGAATGGGGGTAGGGGGAGAGTGGGGGATGTATTGACTATATTTTCTTATTCTCTGTTTTCTTAGTGCTCTGGCATCTGGGTCTTTGATTCTGTAGAGACTGCTACTCCCAGGGCTACTCATTCCTAGAGAGAGCAAATAACTCTCATGAGAGTGCACTTCTCATATGCACACCAACCCATCCTAACCCCATATTCCCCAGCTGTCTCCTTTAAGAGACTCCCACACACCAAGCCAGTATCACTCCAGGGCTGGGTATGGGACAACAGCGGACACTCTTATAGTCCAGAACCTGGGGAAATTATTCAAACTGTGCAGTCTTAAATCTACTCAGAATACTGTTGCAGGAAGTGGGGGGGCCCTTCCAAGGCCTGGGAGTGGGCTCTTGTCTAACACTCAGAAGCGAATCGTCTGAGGAGACACATGTAATGACAAAGCAAAAGCCTACTGGGAGGGGGCGCCCAGGTGGCGAGCAGCAGGGTGAGGGAACCCAGGAAAAGTGCTCTGCCATGTGGCTCACAGTCTTGGGTTTTATGGCAATGGGATTAGTTTCTAGCTTGTCTCTGACCAATCATTCTGATTCAGGGTCTTTCCTGGTGGTACACACATTGTTCAGTCAAGATAGATTCCAAAAAGGAGGATTCTGAGAGGCTGGTAGGACATGTGGCATCTCCTTTGGACCTTTCCTGAATTTTCTGGTTGGTGGTAGCTTGTTAGTTCTGTGTTCCTTAACAGGATCTCCCACTGTAAAATACTTAAACAAATGGTTACTATGGTACCTGGCCAGGGTGGGCAGTTTCAGTCTGTGTCTCCCCTAATAGTACCTGCCTCACTTATTCCTTTCCAAGAAAACCCTCCAAAGGCTCTGGGTCACACTCTCCTCTTCCTTCTTCTGACTCGAAGCCATCCCTTCTCTTTTCCCATGTGGTTCTGCATGGGTGTCGTGCCTCCTGTGTCTGGGTATCTGTGAGTATAAATGTCTTCCTTCCTAACAACCATTTCCATGTCTGCTGTCTTACCAAACCCATTTAGACAACTTTTGGGTATATATTTATATTATGAGATAGAAAATACAGTTGGATAAGGGAAATTTTATAGATACTGGAGCCTTCTCCTGGGATATAAGATTTAACTCTCTGGCAAAGATCCCAGGTGACAGAGCAAAGATAGCTCCCAGAAGACTGGAGGAAGCAATGGCCCATGTTCAATCAAGTAGATGTGCCAGAAATGCTGTGGCAGGAAGTGGAGGGAAAGGTCAGAAAAGCGGGCCATAATATATCTGTACAGTATAAGACTGGAAAACCCACGCCAATGACCACATGCTGCAGGAGATAGGAGGTGAAGGGCAGGTCAGTTGGTCAGCCAAGGGACCAAATCTACGCAGTTATGGAGATGGTTAATAGAACACGTGTTGCTAAGACACTATAGATGGGCACCAAACACGGGCAATACTAACAATCAGAAAAGTAAAGGACAGACAGGGGCAGCTGCCACAATTAAAAGTCACAATCCTTTTCCCATTTTCTGGTCCTGAGATCGTTTTCAGACCCACTGATTGAAGAAGAAGCTGGATTATTTCAAGGAAAACTCCACAACATCATAATTGTATGTAGTAATGTTTGTCCTAGGCTTTCTACAGTGATTGTTGTGGTTATTTTCTTGCATAATGACATTGATCACCCTCAGAGTTAGATGATCATGGCACCCCTGTTTGAATGGAGACATATTAGGACCAGGTAATAAATGGTATTCTGGCCTGAGTCTGGCTTATAGGGAGTCCACTGGGCTCACTGATCTATCTGGTGGTCCTTTCCCCAGGACCTGAATGTACAATCATGATGGACATACTTGGTGCTGGTTTTACCCCGGCATTGGTTCCTTGGTCTTTGAGATAATAGCTAGTATAGTTAAGCAGGAAGAGAAGGGGTCTTTGGAACTCTCCTCTTCTTCCCTGGATTAGTGAAGACAGTAAAACGAAACCAATACTCTGTCCTGAAGTGCACACTCAGTCTCCTTAGTCAGGTCTGGCTCTTTGTGAACCTGTACACTGTAGCCCATCAGGCTCCTCTGTCCATGGAACTCTCCAGGCAAGAATACTGGAGTGGGTTGTCATGCCCTCCTCCAGGGCATCTTCCTTACCCAGGGATCGAAACTGAGTCTTCTGCATCTTCTGCACTGCAGGCAGATTCTTTACCACTGAGCCACCAGGAAAGACCATTCCATCCTGGAGGAAATGGCAAAAGTCAGATACAGAAGATGCAGGGGTAGGGAATGAGAGAAGTTTTATGATATGGAGAGAAAATGAGACTCCCATTCATCTCTTGTTAAGATTTTCCAAGTGCATCAGGGAGGTACAGAATGGATCCTGATAATAAAGGTTTACCTTGGAGAGAACTGTGTTGTTATTTTAAAAACTCATTCAGAATAATCTCCACATTGGCCAGTTTTTCCAGTACTGTCTTTGGAGGGAAGCCTGGAGGACCACACACCCAGCAACATTTCCTGGCCAGCCTGGAAGGAAGGTGACACACCTTGGAAATAAGCATATTGGAAACAGACAGGAAAACAAGTCTTGTATGGGCCTGATGACTGTACTTCTGCAGAATTCCTGTCCAGGGCTCAGGGCCAAATGGGTCAACCACATCCAGCCAGGCTGCTGTGACCTCCTTGACCCCATCCTTTCGCCTTGTAAAATGTCACAGATCCCCAGCACGTTTTGTTCAAAGTTTGGGTAGATCTTAAAGATCGCTGACTTTAAAACACAGATGATTGGATTATGTGAGATGTAAACAATATTTTTAAGAGAATCATAGCCCTGGAGTGGATGAAATTTCTGAAGACAGGGCAAGGATTCTGTGAGGACTATGGTGGGAACTAGACTAGAGGCTTGAGAGACAGATGGGGAAGACAGCCTGCACGGTCACTGCTCTAAATGCCTCATACCCTAGGGACTATCCTCTTAACAGTCACTGTCAAAGCCAGTCATTGCAAGGAAGAGAAAGAAAAGGAAACGAAGGAAAATTAGGGCAGGATGATAAAGGGCCAATGGAAGTTTGAAAGATTAAAGGTAAAAAGTAAATGTAAGAAAAATAAAACAAGAACAATCAACAACCCACTAAATCTGAAAGGTAACGAAAAACAATAAAGGGCAAAGTGTCTGAGATTTCAAGCAGAAAAATAAAAGGCAAAGTTCTTTTATGGGCTAGATTAAAAGGTTAAAAACACGCAGAGATAGATTTTAGACTGAGAGTAAAACCATGGGCAAAAAGAAATTGTATTTTTCTTTCTTTGATAGGAGCTTCCCTGGTAGCTCAGCTGGTAAATACTCTGCCTGCAATCCAAGAGATGCCTGTTTGATTCCTGGATCAGGAAGATCCACTGGAGAAGGGAATGGCTACCCATTCCAGTATTCTGGCCTGGAGAATTCAAAGAGTTCTGGGTCGCAAAGAGTTGGACACGACTGAGTGACATTCACTTTTCTTTGATAGGAATAAAAAGAAAAGAAAATCAGGAAAGAAAAAGTAAGAGCAAAAAGGCTAAACATGAGTCTAAAGTCAGATTAAAAATAAACACTGAAGGCACACAGCACATGTGGCACTGGGTGATCCTTAGGCCAATGCTTGGGTGCCCAGCCCTGGAGGCAAGGGCTCAGCACCCAGTCTTGGGAACCAGATGAGCCCCTACTCTCACTGTCAGGTTTTGCTAGAACAAACCCTCTCATGTGTGTTGGTTGCTCAGTCATGTCTCACTGTTTGTGACCCCATGGACGGTAGCCCTCCAGGCTCCTCAGTCCATGGAACTCTTGAGACAAGAACACCGGAGTGGGTAGCCATTCCCTAGTCTAGGGGAATCTTCCGGGCCCAGGGATCGAACCCCAGTGTCCTGAATTGCAAGCAGATTCTTTACCATCTGAGTCACCAGGGAAGCCCCAAACTTCTCATGGTTATGACCAAATTCTAAATCAGTTCCCTCTGAAATTCGATCTCCTTGACCCCAAAATAATATTTCAAGCCCTGGAAAATGCTGAAAATGTGAAAGGGCAAGACATTGAGAGGAATGGGGGTTCTCATGCTCTTTCCTACCCAGTCAAGGAGGGTTGTCCCCAAACTTTGAGACCCTCAAACAAGATGACAAATGGTGGCCGAACCTGTGGAAGCTTGAACATCTTGCCTTATTGTTTCTTGAATATTGCCCCCTGAAAACCTTCAATAAAGGTCAAAATCAGGTTTTAAAAAATGTAAATGATTCATTTGGAAATAATTTCAAGTGTATAGAAACTTGTGAGAATGTTCCACAAAGAATTCTTGAGTCCCTCGTTATCACTATCTGAACTTTTTGAGAGCAAGCTACATTCACAACACCCTGCCATCCCTAAACACTCCAGTGTGTGTTTCTGGATACAACCCTATTGTGGGTTGAATAGTGTTCCCTCACTCAGAATGTGGTCCTATTTGGAAATAGACTGATGGAATTAAAGGTCTCGGCATGAGATCACTTGGGATTAGTGTGGTCCCTAAATCCAGTAGACTGATGCTCTTATAGTAAGAGGAGAGGGCAAAGAGGGACCCAGAGACATGCAGAGGAGAAGGCCATGTGAAGATGGAAGCATCACTAAAGTGATGCTGCCACAGGCCTGGGAATGGCAGGGATTGCCGGCACCCTTCAGAAGCTAGCAGAAAGGCATGGGGCAGTTTTGCCCCCGGTCTTCAGAAGTGAACCCTGACTGACATCTCAATTTTGAATTTAGCTTCCGGGTGGTGCTAGTGGTAAAGGATCAGCCTGCAAAATACAGGATACACAGGAGATGCAGGAGGCGCAGGTTTGAGCCCTGGGTCAGGAAGAGCCCCTGGAGTAGGAAATGGCAACCCGCTGTGTATTCTTGCTTGGGAAATCCCATGGACAGAGGAGCCGAGTGGGCTACTGTCCCTGGGGTTGCAAAGAGTTGGACATGACTGAGCGACTGAACACACCCACTCCAGTGAATAAATTTCTCTCATTTTAAGCTCCACTTGTGGTAATTTGTGATGGTAGTCCTAGGACGCTAATGCAAACCCTTCAAATGAGGAACTAACAAGGGCACAACGTTAACATCCAGTTCACAGACCTCCTTTAAAGTTTGCCAGCTCAGCCAACTCTCTTTCCCTTTTGGTTCAGGATCCAGTCAATCCTGGAACACACAGTGCATTCAATGGCCACATCATTTCAATCTCCTTCAACTTGGAGTAATTTCTCAGAGTTTTTCTGTCATTAATGTCCTTTAGATTTTTAAAAAATTTTGTTTTGTATTGGGGTATAGCTGATTAACAAACAATGTTGGATAGTTTCAGGTGAAGAGTGAAGGGACTGAACCATATGTATATATGTATCCATTTTCCCCCAAACTCCCCTCCCATCCAGGCTGCCACATAACAATGAGCAGAGTTCCCCGTGCTATACAGTAAGTCCTTGTTGGTTATTCCTTTTAAATGCAGCAATGTGTACATATCCATCCCAAACTCCTTACATATCCCTTCCCCCCATCCTTCCCTCCAGCAACCGTAAGTTCTTTCTCTGGGTCTGTGAGTCTCTTTCTGTTATAAGCTCATTTGTATTATATCTTTTTAGATTCCACATATAAGGATGTCATGCAGTGTTTCTCCTTCTCTGTCTGGCTTACTTCACTCAGTAGGACAATCCCTAGGTCCATCCATGGTTCTGCAAATGGCATTATTTCATTCTTTTTAAAGGCTGAGTAATATCCCACTGCATATATGAACCACATCTTCCTTCTCCATTCCTCTGTTGATAATGTCCTTTGGTTTTAAAGAGCACAGGCCTTTTATTCTGTAAGATGACCACAGATATGGTTCTGTTTGATATTTCCTTTTGGTCAGACCTCACTATTCATTCTTGGCAGCAACACCATGGAAAAGAAGCTGGGCTTTACATATGGCATAAGATGTCATCCTGTCTAGCCATGGGACATTGATCTGATAGCTTGGTTGTGCAGGCATCTTCCAGATTTCTCATCAAGTTACGACTTTCTCCTTGGCAAAGGTAAGCATTTAGTGGGGAGATTGAGATACCAAGATCCTAGTTCTTATCAACCTCCACTAATCATTTTGCATTCATTGTGGACCCTCACCTGAATAAATCACTGCAGTGGTGTCGTATGATGGTTTTCTATCTTCATCATTTTGTTTCCATTTACAGCTTGGCAGTCTACTATAAGAAAGAGCTTTCACACACACATCCCATTAACTTATTTATTCATTTATCAATACAGATTCTTGTTTCATTTAATAAATGAAAGCAAGATATTATCATACCATTTTGATGTTTAGATTGTCCCAGATTTAGCCAGTGGGATCTCCTTCAGCTTGTTCCTGTGTCCTTTTGACACATCCTAGTCATTCTTTAAGCATCTCATTACTTTCTGGCATAAGAAGATTGCCAGGCTTATTTTATTCCTGGTTCCTTTTAGTAAAGAATGGTAGGGAGAAACCAATGTTAGATGGTCCACATGCTCACAGCTACTGGGATGTTATAATTTCTGGGCCCTCTCAGCTGATAGGGCTAGAGTTTGTTTATATGCCTTTGTGTATCTCTCTCTATATATATCTGTATATATCATCTATATCAACCTATGTATGCAGGTTTATATTTTTATGTTTATATATTTTAAAACTATTAACTTATTCTATACTTATAATCCAATACCTCAACAATACAAGATCCTTTTCAGTCTTTCCTTTTCACCTCCCATCATCTCTCCAGCCTGGTTCTCACTGCCCTCCCTATATTTACTCACTTGCTCAAGTTACTTATTTGCTCAGTGTAACCCATTCCAAGCTCATCACGGCCTCCATGGGGGACACCTCCCTTCCCCCCACCTCCATGCAGCTCAGTCCCTCAATACTAAGGCCTCTGAGAGAGGACAGGAGGGAAGAGAAAGCTTGAAAGCAGTTTAAAAGAAAAACACGGAAAAGATAACTCTCCTGGAAGCCAGCTGCAGAAGGTGAACTTTGATTTTATAGTACACATTTTGCCCTTAATGAAAGGAGGAAGTAAAAGGCATTACATTATGCTCAGTCAGAAGAAGAGGCCTAAATTTCCCCTGACTCCACCATGATATCCACAATTAAGTAAAACTGATAGAAGAAGAAAGTGGGCTGGTGTGAGACCAGAGAGAAGAAAAAAGAAGAAAGGGGTGGAGAGAACCTCAGTGGCAGACCTAAGGCACTGACGCTGGAGGCAAAATTCCTTCCCAGGGCCTCTTCCTCATCATCTGCCATTGGGGCCACCCCAGATCTGACTGTTACCCCTCCTGGGCCCAGCCTTTCTTTGTCCCCAGTACCTCTTCTCTTGGACCACCCGCACTGGGGTTCCCTCAACATAGCCCCTCCCTGTGGGCCCTGAGGCCCAACGCATTTTCCTTTCGTGCTTAGCACTTTGGGATTTCCTCTGCCTAAACTCCTGTGCTATAGAGAACAAGTTGGCTTGTTCAATTCAGGCAGCCCTAGAATTAAAAATCCTACTTCTTCGACTGTCTAGCTTTGTGTCTTTGGGCAAAGATACTTTGAGTATCTCTGAGTATCTATTTCATCACCTTTAAAATGCACGTGACAATAGAAACCTTACAGGGCTGCTTGAGTGTTATGTGAGTAATTCAGCATTCCTTTTCTCCTTGCACAAATCAGGATGACTGATTTTAGGCTGCTTGTAAGTTCCTATTCGTTCAGAAGCCAAAGTCCAGTGCAGTCTTGGCAAAGACTCAGAGAAATGACCTTGTTTGTCTACAATGAAACACTTTCTTAAGAAAACATTGCTATGAAAAAGGAGATAGAGCTAATAGCAAAAGAAATTTCAGCCGTAAAAAACTTCCATGGCTCAGTAACCTGGAGAAAATTGATAAGGAATAAGAAATTGTTTTGAAAGAGAGGAGAAACAAATTCCATAATATTATAAGAATTATATACTGAAGTATGTAATTCAGTGGGTTCTGGCAGAAAGAATCCGGCATTCAAAGATTTAGGTCTAGTCTCCCTTCTCAAAACTGCTTCATTACAATCCTAGTATCCCTCTTTGTTACTTACTTCCTGGGTTGTGCTGTAAATCAATCACAGGGCAATTAGGGGAAAAAAAAACAGTTACTGGAAAAACCTGCGCAGGCTCATAGCGAGGGCTCTTGACTAACACCCTCCCCATAACAGCCTCTCTACTGTCTGTCCAAGACACACTTTCTCTTTCCAGTGTGGTTGAGGACTTCTAAAGGAAGTGAGCCCAGCCACCTGGAATGAATGTGTCACTTGAAACAGGAGTGAGTCCTCTTCCTTCCTCTGAGCAAGGACCACCCTTTATTTTGGCAAAGATGCTGATTTGCAAATCTGTTGTAAGGGGCTGGGGGTGTGTGTCTACAGCCCATCCTGGGAGGCTTCAGCACTGAAGTAACTCAAGAATCTCCTTATAAATCAACCTCCTTGGAGGAAGGCATGGAGGCCTAGGTGGCTCGTAGAGCCTCCAGCATAGCCTCCTCCTTGACGCTTTGTTCCTTTTAGCCTGGTCCGTACCAACAGGCCTATTTCCAGGCAGCACTGAAAAGTTGCTTTGTGACTTTCTGATATGCAAATCTGGCTTCAGAACTCAGCTCTCAGCAAATTGCTTCTGTAATTGAGGCTGGCTGCCTCCAGGTGGCACCAGAGTGCCGTCATCCTGAAGCGGATCCGCCCTGGGATAGAAGCAAGAATAGTTTCTCTCCCCCACGAGTTCATTTGCGGAACTACTGCCAAGATGAATCTTCTTAATGATGAGGTTTCTTCTCTGCTCAAAGCCCATCAGAGGCTTCCTGTTGTCTGCTGAATAAAGCCAGACTGTCAGTGGTCTGGGCTTGAGATCAAGCTGAGATTCAGTCTTGTCTGAGCAAGCAGGATGATGGAAGAGGCTAGAGTAGACGGAGGAGGTTGTCTAAGTCTGGGGGAAAGAGTTGAAGCAACAAAAACAATGAGCGTGAGGAGGAAGCCCTGATGACCATGTCTTTGTGTCTTTGCAGAGGGGCACTGCAGGCAGAAATTGCAGGCTCTACTTTCACGAAAGACTCAGGACTCACTGTGCAGGTAATGAAATGTGACACAGGCTGGGGGGTTGGGGGTGGTGGTGTATACCTCCAGGCATGCACGACACCTATGACAGCGTCTGGTAGCAGCCCTCACCGACCTTCATGGGCAGCAAACAATAAAGGGCCAGGGCCAAAGGACATGAGGGGACCCTGTGAGCACATAAACTCCAAGGACCCCACAAACATGAAGAGGCTTTTGCAAAGTCAGATAGCCTCTAATTAAGGGTGTCAGGGCAAGAGCCAGCGAAACAGGGTTAGGACTGTTGCTGAGGTCTCATTCTCACCTCCATGCTGAGAGACAGAGTGGTTGTCTTAGTGTGTTCTAGCAATGAGAGCAAAATACCACAGACTGGGAGGCTTATACACAGCAGAAACTTATTTCCCACAGTTCTGGAGCTGGAAGTCCAAGGTTAAGGCACTAGCATGGTTGAGTGGGGTTGAGACCTCCCTTCCTTGTTCATAGCTGATGGCTTCTCACTGTGTTATCACATGGTAGAAGGAAGAGTGGGATCTCTTCTCTAAGGGCACTAATCCCACCCTTGAATGCTCCACCGTCATGACCTAAGGCCCCATCTCCTAATGCCATCACTTCAGGGGTTAGCATTTCAACATGTGCATTTTGGGGGGACACAGACATTTAGACCATAGCAATGGCCATACACTTTATCATACTGGATGGTTTTTTGGTTGTTATTTTTTACTAAAGTAACTCAAGAACATCCTTTTCCCCTTTTCTAGACACTTGCTATTTTATGACCAGAAGAAAAACTATTATTATTTTTTTCCTGTCACTGCACTCAAATACATTTGGTCAGATATTCTTTTTCTACTCCTGGACAGTCTCTTGGGCAAAGCCTATAACTTCTTCAGTCTTGAAAAGTCCCAAGCTTTCAGGAATTGGGGTAGTTTCAGTTTTGAATGTAAAGTCAGAGCTTCATCTTCCAGCTGATGCAAAGCTGAGGCCTGACTAGCAGCCTTAGGGGAAGCTCCCGTTTCTCCTGTTGCTCAGCTCACTCTACTACCTCTGGGCTCTCCAGAGTTGGGGGCAGCGGGAGAAATGAGAGTAACTTTATTTTTGGCTGTGCTGGGTTTTCACTACTGCTTGTGGGCTTTCTCTAGCTGCAGCAAGCGGGAACTCCTCCTCCTTGTAGTGCACGGGCTTCTCATTCCAGTGGCTTTTCTTGTGGTGGAGCACAGGCTCCAGGGCGCAGGCTTGGTCGTTGTGGCACACAGGCTTACTTGCCCTTGGCGTGTGGAATCTTCTCAGAGCAGGGACTGAACCTGCGTCCCCTGCATTGGCAGGTGGACTCCCAACCACTGGACCGCCAGGGAAGTCCCTGACGCTTCTGATGGTGAAAGGGATGCTCCTAATATCTATGCTGGGGCAACTGATCTAAGTGCACGTTCTCCTCGAGGTGAGTGCTAAGCCATCCTCAAGGCCTGGGTGGCCAGGCTCTGGTCTGCTTTTGCAGTCATACTTACTCTCACTCCCACTTCTGAGAGCAATGCTCCAGTGTTCAGGCCAAGATACATTACCCTTTCCCACACCTCCAACTCCCCCAGGCTTCTGTGCTTCCTTGGGAACCTGGGTGTCATCTGCTGTGTGACTGTGGGCACGTCACATGTCCTCTCTGAGTCTTGCCTTCTTTACCTATGATGGGGAATAATGCATCTATTCCTCGGGGCTGTGAGATTAAATGATGTAAATTATGTGAAATTGAGATGGGAACTTCCTGTGACCATTCAGATTCTAGAAATTTTTTCCTCGATATTTTTTCTGGTCTCAATTTCCAGAGAAAAAGGAAACCATGAATTTAGTGTGGAGGGAGTGACGAAAATGGCACAAGTATCTTTATTTTTATTTCTCTGATTTTCCCCCGCATTCATTCCTCACGTCCCCACCAGCTCACATGGGGAGATTTACTTTCAATAGAGTGAAAGTGTCTCCAGAGATTTGACAGTTTTGTCCAGCTTGATCCTACAACTGTTCTTGGTACGGAGTAAGAACTCAGTAGATATTGGTTGAGTAGATATAGTTTGTAATATAACAATAAGAAATAGGTTGATGGTGCTGTTTCACCGACTTCCCTGTTTCCATTTGAGGGTCACAGCTCTGAGCTTGTTTGAAACACGTTGAGCCCAATTCCGTGCCAGATTCCAGTGGGGGATGTGGGGGGCCGGGCGTCAGATGAACAGATGAACGAGGAGACCCTTGACCTTTAAAAATCTAAAAGGGGAGAAAGGATACAAATATAAATGAAAATAACCCCCTTACTTTCTTCAACTGAGAAGTATTACAAGTATCTTAGTGCTCAGAAAACACGAAAGCCCGCACATTTCATCGATCAAATTGTATACAAAATTGTACATTTAAAAAACTTTTAAAAACCCTCTTTTTGAAAATGCTTGACTTTGCCTTTTTAATTTTTTCTCTTAAGCTATCTGATAAAGCCTTGCTTGCAACACATTCCTAATTTCCTAACAGTAGTGATTCCTAAAAATGACATGCTATAAGCTGTTTATATTCTCACCCTGGATGTTAACTTGTAGTGAAGATCCCTTAAAGTTTAATCAGTCATCTAGCTCAAAATGGAAATTATGAATAGCCGATTACACTTGGTTGCCAAATGGGACCCTGTGATGAATAGCTTCACCTCTCTGACTGTAAAGTAGAATGGATAGAACCTCACAGCTGAAGACAGAAATGATCCTCTGTGTTAAATGTACATGCAAATTCAGAATAGGTAGGAAATTAAGTGGAAGGCAACGGGACAAGTAGGGCTTCAGAACAGGGAGCTGTGAGGTCTGCAGGGCAGCTAGAGAAATGACCCAGAAATCAGAGCCAAGGAGGCGGCAGTGGATGGGAAGAGAAATACTGACAAATGAGGTGGTTTCGGTACTTTGGAAAGAGACCGATTTAAGAGCCATTGTGAGGGTTAGGAAGGCCAGCAGACCCTCGTCTGCTCTGCATTTAACCTGGAGGCTGAGCGCAGAGGAGGGCTGCTTGCCCCGCCTAGGTCCTACTGCTGACCTGGCAAAGTGAGAGTGTGAGTCACGATAACTTCCGACTCCAGTGTCCTCGGCTGCTTCCTAGAGGGTTAGGCTAGGCCAGTGGTTCTCAGCTTTTACTAGAAATTAGAATCATCTAGGGCGAAGAGGAACTAAAAAGCCTCTTGATGAAAGTGAAAGAGGAGAGTGAAAAAGTTGGCTTAAAGCTCAACACTCAGAAAACGAAGATCATGGCATCCGGTCCCATCACTTCACGGGAAATAGATGGGGAAACAGTGGAAACAGTGTCAGACTTTATTTTTTTGGGCTCCAAAATCACTGCAGATGGTGATTGCAGCCATGAAATTAAAAGACTCTTACTCCTTGGAAGCAAAGTGATGACCAACCTAGATAGCATATTCAAAAGCAGAGACATTACTTTGCTAACAAAGGTCCGTCTAGTCAAGGCTATGGTTTTTCCTGTGGTTGTGTGTGAATGTGAGAGTTGGACTGTGAAGAAAGCTGAGCGCCGAAGAACTGATGCTTTCTAACTGTGGTGTTGGAGAAGACTCTTGACAGTCCCTTTGACAGCAAGGAGATCCAACCCGTCCATTCTAAAGGAGATCAGGTGTTCTTTGGAAGGAATGATGCTAAAGCTGAAACTCCAGTACTTTGGCCACCTCATGCGAAGAGTTGACTCATTGGAAAAGACTCTGATGCTGGGAGGGATTGGGGGCAGGAGGAGAAGGAGACGACAGAGGATGAGATGGCTGGATGGCATCATCGACTTGATGGACGTGGGTTTGGGTGAACTCCGGGAGTTGGTGATGGACAGGGAGGCCTGGCACGCTGCGATTCATGGGGTCGCAGAGTCTGACACGACTGAGCAACTGAACTGAGCTGAACTGAGGGAGTTTTAAAAATCCAATGCTGTCTGGGCTTCATCTCCAGACGGTCTGAAGTAATGGGACAGGACAGGGCACAGCTGTGAATGTATGTTAACAACTTAATGGAGATATCGTACATAGGCCAAAAAAAAATCTTCCCTTTGAAAGTGTACGATTCGGTGGGTTTTAGGATATGCACAGCATTGTATGCTGCTGCTAAGTCCCTTCAGTCGTGTCCGACTCTGTGCGACCCCATAGACGGCAGCCCACCAGGCTCCCCTGTCCCTGGGATTCTCCAGGCAAGAACACTGGAGTGGGTTGCCATTTCCTTCTCTAATGCATGAAAGTGAAAAGTGAAAGTGAAGTCGCTCAGTCGTGTCTGACTCTTAGCGACCCCATGGATTGCAGCCCACCAGGCTCCTCTTTCCATGGGATTTTCCAGGCGAGAGTACTGGAGTGGGGTGCCATTGCCTTCTCCAACAGCATTGCATAACCAGCTTTAATTTTATAACATTTTTAACCCCCAAGAGAAACCCATGTACCCATTAGCAGTCACTCTTATTTCCCCTCCACTGAGCCCTAAGCAACTACTAATCTACTTTCTGTCTCTATAGATTTGCTTTTCCTGGACATTTCATAAACAAAATCATATAATATGTGGCCTTTTGTGATTGGCTTCTTTCTCCTAGCATAACGGTTTCAAGTAATTTCCATGTTGTAGCATGTGTCAGTAAAGAATCCACGTGCAATGCAGGAAATGTGAGTTTGATCCCTGGGTTGGGAAGATCCTCTGGAGAAGGGCATGGCAATCCACTCCAGTATTCTTGCTTGAAGAATTCCATGGACAGAGGAACCTGGAGGGCTACAGTCCATGAGATCACAAACAGACATGGCTGGGTGACTCACAAACACACACACAAAATATTTCATCATCTAGATATACCATATAATAAGCATGAATAGTTTTTAAAGTTCTTTTAAAAAAATAGAACTTATTTTTGGGAACAGTTTCAGGTCCACAGCAAAGCTGAGAGGAAGGTACAGAGTTATCCTGTATCCTCCTGCCCCCACACATGCACAGCCTCCCCTACCATTAACATCCCCACCAGATGGTACATTTATTACAGTTGATGGACCTACGGAGGCGCATCATAATCACTGAGTCCATGGCGTCCATCAGGGTTCACTCTTGCTGTTGTATGTTCTATGCATTTGGACAAATGTATAGATAATAGACATGTATCCATCATCATAGTATCACACAAAGTAGTTTCACCTCAAAAATCTTCTGTGTTCCACTATTCATCCTTACCTCCCCTTGAACTCCAGGCAACCAATGATCTTTTTACTGTGCCCATAGTTATGCCTTTTTCAGAATCTCATATGGATAATTTAAAAGATCTAATATGCAGCTATGATAAATAATCAGTTCAGTTCAGTCGCTCGGTTGTGTCTGACTCTTTGCGACCCCATGAATCGCAGCACGCCAGGCCTCCCTGTCCATCACCAACTCCCGGAGTTCACTCAAACTCAACGTCCATCGAGTCAGTGATGCCATTCAGCCATCTCATCCTCTGTCGTCCCCTTCTCCTCCTGCCCCCAATCCCTCCCAGCATCAGAGTCTTTTCCAGTGAGTCAGCTCTGTGCATGAGGTGGCCAAAGTACTGGAGCTTCAGTAACCAGTAGGTGATCATTAAGACTGTGCTGGGCTCCATGGTGCTCATGGGTGGGACAGGAGAGCCAACCAGAGCCTCTGTCTGGCAAAGCCAGTCTCCAAAAGTGCCACGTCTGTGTCCAAACTTACAGGCCAGAAGAGAGCTTGTACCTCCAGTTTGGACCCCATTTTTCAGTGAGGTTGACTGTTGTGCTCTGGGAGCTGGACATGTGTGAGTCTGTAGGTGAGGAATAGCACACCAGGGCCCCGGCTCAGTGTCTCTGTGATCAGAAAGGTATAGATAAGTCCTAGAGAAAGGTGCTTCTAAAACCCAAAAAAGATTTCATGGAGTTTAAGAGGCTCCCCTGTTGTGTAGAAACACAGATTTAGTTGTGAAGTCATCCTAATAAATTCACTGGTTGAACAAACTTGTAGCTGTGCCAAGTTCCTCTTCTGGAGCCTTTGTTCGGCCCTTTGACCCTCCCACTACTAGACTCTTGCCCGTTAAGTGGGTTGATGCCAACCTACTGAAATTACCATTCACTGGGTCAGAAAAGATGGTCTCACCTTTTCACAACTTGATTGGAATCTTTACTGTAGCCGGAGGTGTTTCAGCAGCTGTTCAGACCATTAATGGGAAGTGGGTTCATACTTCTGTCCCTGCCTTTTTTTAACCTGAGAAGAAACTTAGTGTTTTTCAACACTATCACAAAGCAAAATGAAGATGGATGAAGGCATAAAACTCGTAAATGCAGCTGTGAAGCCACCTCCCATTATCCTGGGGTTACAGAAGGGACCCCTGGTTCCACTGCCACCCGCAGTCAGCTCTAGCGATCTTTGTAAAATATGAATGAGATAATGTTCTTCCTCTTCTTGGCTTAACCTCACAATGACTTTCCTGTACTTAGGATGAAATCCAAGACGCTTAACCTGGTTGAGAAAGACTGAGGGATCTGGCCTTTGCACTTGCTTTTCTCTCTCTTTTCCCGTCAGTTTATTCATAGCCCTCTGTCTCAGCGTCAATGTCCTTTCCTCAGAGATGCCGTCTCTTTCTCCTTTGAAAGTGAAAGTCGCTCAGTCGTGTCTGACTCTTCGCGACCCCATGGACCATACAGTCCATGAAATTCTCCAGGCCAGAATACTGAAGTGGGTAGCCGTTCCTTCCTCCAGGGGATCTTCCCAACCCAGGGATAGAAATCAGGTCTCCTGTGTTGCAGGCAGATTCTTCCCGTTCTTTCTTTTTCTTATGGCACCCTTTACTGGCTTCATACAGCTCCTCACCTTTAGTAATTCTATTTTTCTTGTGTTAGTTTCACAACCTTCCCCCGACTAGACTGTAAGCTCCATGTTGCGTTGGTACCTGCTCTGTTCTGTGTGGTGCCTGGCTGTGATTTCATACTCAGAAATACTTGTTAAAGAAGTGACGGAATGCGCTGGTGCATGGATGGATTCCTGGGAGTCCGGAGTCCTGGGGCTCAGGTCAATGATGAGTGGGTGTTTAGCACCAGGACACAGAGGCTCAGACCCCAAGCACGTTGTCAAGAAGAGAGATTCATGATACCAGTGATGGCTTTACAAACAAGGCAAGTCTGAAAGGTGGGGCAGGAAAGGTGCGTTAGGGAGAAGGTAGGTGACCACCAGATCTCTGAGTTTAGCGTGGTTCCCCAGGCTGTAGAACATGCTCTGAAATCTGGAAATCTAGACGAAAAGTCAGGGGAAGCCTTGTGGATATTGTTGCTGTTGGGGTCATAAGAGACTTTTCTCCCTCCCTTGAAGGCTAGAATGGAAACCTGGCTTCCCAGGGGGCTACCTCCTCCACAGGTAACCTGAAGCACTGAGGATGGCCAGAGGTCATGGCTGCCCAGGAGCCACAGACTGGCACCCAGTGCAGGGAGGGGAGTATACCTTAACGTCCTCTCAGAAGCCAGCAGTGTGGGCGAGCCGTGGTCTGCCTCCTCCACTTCTGGACCACAGAGGTGGCATGAGGTATTGGAAGGCTATAGGTATGGGCAGAATAACGGTCCCCTCCCAGCTGTGGTCAGAGAGATGCCACGCTGCTTGCCTTGAAGACGTGTGGTGACCTCTAGACACTGGGGAAGGCAAGGAAATGGATTCCCCCTTTGCCCAGGATATGATGCCCACCTCAGGTGTTTATAATTGGTTCAAAGCTCCTCCTAGTCCTTAGGTGATTTACCAATCAGTGGACAGTTTTAACATAAGCAAAGTTGCCTGGCAGTATAGCTGGCATTCCCATTTGATCTGGTTTCCCGGGTGTGGTAGGCACCATAATGAACGGCTTCCTGAGGGTGTCCACCCCCTAATCGCTGGAAACTAAACATATTACTGTTAAGTGGCAGAGGGGAATTGAGGTAGCAGATGTGATTAAGGTTATTAATCGGCTGACTCTTAAAATAGGATGATTATCCTGAACTATCTGGGTGGGTCCTTGCAAGTGGAAGAGGGAGGCAGAAGTGCTAGTGTCAGAGGAATACAATATGAGGAGGATCCAGCAGACCCTTCCTGGCTGAAAAAAGAGGGATCACGAGGCAAGAAATACAGGAAAAAGCACACAATAGAGTTTCTCCTAGAGACGTGCCCAGCCAATCTCATCCAGTGAGACCTGAGTTAAAATTCTAACCAACAGAACTAGGACAGATTTGTGTAGTTTAGAGCTGTTGAATTTATGACAATTTGTTACAGCCACCCTGGAAAACTAATACAAAGGCTCACCAGACCTGGTGCAAACAGACTAAGATCCCAGACTGGATGTAGACAAGTGTTACTGAACCAGGTTCATTTGGCCCAAGGCGCAGCAAACCAAGACACAGAGACATTGAGGTCTGCAGCAAAGAGAGTTTATTTGTAAGGCAGCCGTGTGAGGAGATGGGAGAAAACATCTCAAATTTACCTCCCTGGAGGCAAGGAACTTGGGGGTGCTTATGGGACAAGAAGTAAAGAAGCAGGGCAGCCTGAAATGTGGGATAGGTGACTGGATAAAGGGGTGATCATTCTGCTCACGCACACACACAGGGGCACCAAGTTGCACACACCCAGTTGAAGGATCGATGGTTCTATCCAGTCTCAACCAGCTCAGCTCCAACTACATGCTGCTGACTCTAAGGCCCTAGATAACAACTTGGGCAAACATCTTTTTAAAAAATATATATATTCTAAACTTTATTTGGCTGTGCCAGGTCTCAGTGGTGGTAAACAGGTTCTTCGTTGTGGCATGTGGGATGTAATTCCCAGACCAGTGGTCCAGTCTGGGTCCCCTGCATTGGGAGCGTGGAGCCTTAGGCACTGGACCACCCGGGAAGTCCCTTAGGCAAACATCTTGTTGTTTAGGCTATGGGCTACCTGGAGGACGTGCAAGTCTTAAAATGACCTTGATTAGTGAAGACAAGTGGGGTGGATTTGACCAATAAAGTCACATTCTGAGGTTCCAGGTGGACATGAATTTGAGGAGGCCATGTCGGTCTTTCGAGGTGGCACCAGTGGTAAAGAGTGGGATTCCCTGGTGGCTCAGATGGTAAACCATCCGCCTGCAATGAGGGAGACCCGGGTTTGATCCCTGGGTTGGGAAGATCCCCTGGAGAAGACAATGGCAACCCACTCCAGAACCCTTGCCTAGAAAATTCCATGGATGGAGGAACCTGGTAGGCTACAGTCCATGGGGTTGCAAAGAGTTGGACACAACTGAGCGACTTCACTTTCACTTTCAATGGTAAAGAATCTGCCTGCCAATGCAGGAGACATAGGAGATGGGGGCTCGATCCCTGGGTTGGGAATATCCCCGGGATAGGAAATGGCAACCCGCTCCGGTATTCTTGCCTGGGAAATATCATGGACAGAGAAACATGGTGGGCTATAGTCCATGGTGTTGCAAAGAGTGACATGACTAAGTGCATGCACCCACAAGGGTTTACTATGTCTCTGGCACCCTGCCAGGTTCTGGAGGAAGAAGTTCTGTAAAAAAGGGACTAAAGGCCACAAGCAAACTAGGATTGTGAAAAAAGTCCTGAAAGCCATGAGCAGGGGCATCCATGCGAATCAGTAGGGGTGGTAAGGAGGCCTTAGAAGGCCAGTCTGCAGAGCAGAGCTGAGCTCCCAAAGCCAACAAGGACCAGCCGCACAAAGTGAGCTGGAGAGCCTGCACATGACGGATGGGTGGAGCCCAGGGCCTTGGCAAGTTCCCAGTGGAAGAAATCCAGTGAGACTGGGGCAGGGGAGACGGAAGGCAGTGATGTGAACTGAGCTTGTCTAGAGCAACCTGTGAGAATTTGGAGTAGTAAAGAAGACGTTAGACCACGTGTCAGAAGATTCCTTCTTGCCTGGAGGATGGGGCTGGAGGAGGTAGGGAGATAAAACAAGACACTATCGCAGCCTTCCTGGAGAAAAGATGCTGAGAGCTTGCCAGTTCACAGGTCCCCAGGAAGGGGTCCAGGTGGCTTGGAGAGGCTCTCAGGGGGAGAATGAACAGGACTGAGCTGGTGACTAGACTTGGAGTGAGGCAGGAGGAAGAACTCAAGAGGCCTCCCAGCACAGGTAAAGAGCAGTGCCGTTTATTTCGAGGGAGATTCTCCCAGCATAGGTAGAAAGCAGTGCCGTTTATTTCGAGGGAGATGCAGGAAAGAAACTGCCCAGTCATTTGGGACAAACAGCTCAGAAAAGGCTCTGCCACCCTGAGCAGTCCTCTGGGAGCTCACTGTCCGCACCTACCTTGGGTCCAGGCATGATGGAACCACCACTCTGCCACGTGTGGACGGCCATTGCTCTGTCCTCCACATGGCCCAGAGTGAGGAGACGAGGGAGTGTATCCCCATCATCTCCAACTGTGAGCCCAGCATTTGGAGGATGTTTAGAATTATGGACAAGAGACTTCAGGTCCCACTGAGGTTCTCCAGAGGGAGGCAGGGGGGCCACGGCCGCGTTCCTTCATACAGAATCTCCTTTAATTTCTGAAAACAGCCTTTTCAGATAGCTGGTGTGATTCCCATTTTGAGAGATGAGGAACTAGCTGAAGAAGGTGAACATCGTGATCAAGCTCGCACAGCCAGTAAGCTGCAGAGCCAAGGCCAGTTTCCTGATCTGGGCAACTCTCTTTTCTTTCCTGGCCCTCTGTCACTGAAGGAGGGCATCATGGAAAACATGCATCAGGGGTCCTGGGGTGCTTCAGGGTGAGCACTGATGCAGGCCTGATTTCATGCGGTCAGCTTGATGTAAAAGGATGTCAGTCTGTTTCAGAGACTCTGCTTCTTCTGTGAGGATGGGTTTGAAGAGGGTTGAGTGTAAGCGAGCTCTTTCTGGAGTGCTTATATAACATTTTTGAAAGACATTCATGCACTGTCTTTTATTCTGCTTCCAGGCAGAATAAAGTCAGCCACAGAATCAAACAGATCACACTCATAAATTCACAAGATGTAAGGAATTGTCCTGGCAAGTCTCTTCTATTGTTTAATTAGTTATTTTCTCAGTCAGTCTCCCAGCTCCAATCCCATTGCCCTCCTCTTCCTCCTCCCCTGTCCCCCTGTGCATACCTAGACATATATCTAATGCATCTCCTTCCAGTCCCCGTTCCATCACACATATGTGTGTGGAGACATCCTTGATAATATAGAGTGTTGTTTTGTGTGCTGTTTTAAAATTCTCATAAGTGTTGTGCTATAAATATTGTTTCTTTCATTTTGAGCTTAACAGTATGATTTTGAGAGTTATAGATGGTTTATGCAGACTGGGTAATTGCTTCTGTCTACTGCAAAGTATTTCACCAAATACCTGTAACATATGTTGCTTGTTCATTTCCCTGGTAAGGGCCCCTGGTTGCCTCCAGCTCTGTGACAGCATCCAAGTCTGTGTGAAGCTCTTCACACACATGTCTCTTTGTGAACTCGTGATGGTTTCTCCAGTGTATAAACCCAAAGGTGGCTTTCCGGGGGTTCTAGGGATACATGTAGAAAATGCCCTTGGAAATGGCTCACCAGCTACCCTCGAACCAACAATGCTCAAAGGTCACATTTCCCCACATCCTTTGCCAGTATTTGATACAGTCTGGCTTTCTCATCTTGCCAACTTGATGTGTATAAAGTGGCATTTTGTTGACTCAGTATGATTCTCCCCAAATCTTAGTATCCATCATCATCTTTGCTAGGACTCAAGGGAACATAATGTATCAAGTGTTGTGGTAAGTGTATTTCTACATGGCTTACAGTCTTTCTTTTCCTGACATACGTTTATAAGTTCATGATAAAAGTGCCTGCCTCACAGTGTTGTTGTAAGGCTGATCTAAGAATCTGGCCCACAGTTTGTGCTCAGGAGAGGCAAGGTATCATCACTGTCATAAACTGTGAGTATAAAGTAAGTGTCACAGTGTTTGCTCCAGTAGAATGTAGACTCCATGAGAAAAGAGATTTCTGTGTCTTTTGTGCACAGCTATATCTGCAGAACCTAGAAGAGTGTTTGGCTCACACTTAGTGCTCAGTAGGAATTTATTGAATGAATGGATAATAATAACCGTAAGCTGCTATAATGATGGTGATGATGCTTATAAAGTAACTAGCACCGTGGATGGCACATAGACCTCAATAAGTGTTAACTAATACAGTTGGCTCTTAGCATTAACTCACGTCACAAAGGCCCCATGTCTTTGCTGATGCTTTATTCATAGGAGGAAGTTAGGCCACTGATTTTCCAAGCTGGCTGTATTCTGAAATCACCTGAGGAGATGTAAAAGTAATTGATGGTTAGTCAGTCTTTCAATATGCAGCTCACCTCTTGCCTCTCATCAAAAAACGCTAATTAATTTACAAAAGGAAAAAGAGTCCTTTTACAACAGAGAAGTCTGGCAGACACCATCTTAATTAAATGATCAAAGTAAATGTCATCAGCAACAGGAAAATAAACAATGGACCACCCAAAAGGATACAATGAGAACACAGCATCATTTCTGTGATATTCTTGTCAAAGAAGAACGAACCAGATCCCTTCATAAGGAAATGTTGGACAGACCCAAGCTGAAAGACATTCTACAAAATAATCTTCAGAAGTGTCAAGGTCATGAAAGTCAAGGAAAGGCTGAGGAATTTTCCAGACTGAAGAAGACTAAAGACACCTGACCAATAGCTGTAATTCATGATTCTGAATTGGACCCTTTCCTGTAAAGAATGTTATTAGGACAACTCGTGAAATGTGAATGAAATCTGAGGACTAGTTAGTAGAGCTATAACAACATTAATATCCTGATTTAGGGTTTTCTATTGAGTCAGACACGACTGAGCGACTTCACTTCACTTCACTATTGAGGTTATATAGGACAAAGTCTTTGTTTGTGGGAAACAGACACTAAAATGTTTGGGGAAGATGGTGCATGAGGTTGGCAAATTACTCTCACTTGGTTCAGCAAAGAATTTTTTGTATTGTGTTTGTATCTTAGTTCAGGCTGCTGTAATAAGATACCACAGACTGGGCAGATTAATCAATGGAAATCCATTTCTCACAATTCTGGAGGCTGGAAGTCCAGGGCCAGGGTGCCAGCACTGTCAAGTTCTTGGTGAAGGCTTGCTTTCCGGTTGGCAGGTGACTGGATCCTCGTGTTACAGAGGGCAGAAAGAGGAAACAAGTCCACATGTCTCTTCTTATAAGGGCACTAATCCCATTCATGAAGGCTACACCCTCATGACCTAATTACCCCAAAGGTCCCACCCCCTGATTACCATCACACTGGGGGGTTAGGATTTCAACAGCTGAATTTGGGGGTCACAAACATTCAGTCCAGAGCCCCTTCCAACTGTTTTGTAAATTTGCACTCATTTGAAAAAATATTAAAAATGCTAGCTGGTTCCAATTTAAAGTTGATTTAACTGGTGAGGGGTACAGCCTGGTCTGCAGGATTTAGTAGTGTGCTCCCCAGTTGTGACTTGTGCCACCAAATTTGAAAATGACTGTGTGTGCTGTGCTTAGTTGCTCTGTCGTGTCCAACTCTTTGTGACCCCATGGACTGTAGCCTGCCAGATTCCTCTGTTTATGGGGATTCTCCAGGTAAGAATACTAGAGTGGATTGCCATGCCCTCCTCCAAGGGGTCTTCCCAACCCAGGGATCGAACCCAGGTCTCCTGCATTGCAGGCCGATTCTTTAGCATCTGAGCCACCAGGGAATGACTAAGTTGGATCACTTCTGAAAGATGATGAGTTAATTTTCTGTGATGAATTATTTCCCATAATCTGAAAGCCCAGAACTGGGCGGTGTTTGACAGAGTGGTGGATCTTCATGTCCTGGTCTGTAAGCTCAGGAAAAGGCCAGGTTGTATGAGAGGGGTGAGGGTGAGCTTCCCTCTTGGGGATGGAAGTGCCAAGACTTGCTAGGACTACCTCACCAGACCTGCAACGCCTTGACACCTGCAGTTGAGCCCCTGCCTCATGGAGAGGATCTTGGATGATGGCTGAAAAGCTCACTTGTCAGATGAGACCAGGTTTCAAGTCCTGGTTTTGCCCCTCCCTAGCTGGGTGACATGGATAATTCACTTCAGTTCACAAGCCTTAGATTCATCCCACAAACCTCCTCATAGGATTATCGTGAGGATTAAATGAAGTCATTAGGGCATAAAAATCAGCCAGCACAGTGCCCAGAATGGAATAAGCATTGAATTCATGCTAGCTATGTAATATAATATCAGCATAATGAAGAAGGAGGTGTGTGATTTCCTGAAAATATTACTATTACCAAGAGTTTTTGAGTGTGTGTGTGTCCTGGGAGATTTTGCAGCCCAAGAAGGGGAATAGTGTGCTGACAGCTACATCAGTTAAGAGAGCTAAGACCCCAGGTGGGTGGGAATAACCTTGCCATCTGTCCTTCCTCCCTGCGGGCAGGCCTGGCAAACTCTGAGAGGTGAGTGTGGGGCCCGATGTGGGGGCCTAACTTTGGCCAGACTCCCCTCAGCTACAATCTCTTCACCACCGAAGCATTAGAAAAAATTCCTGTTTTCAGGAGGTGTAAGGTCCAGAAGGGAGTGGTGAGATTAGTGGAGAAAAGAGGGCAGTGGTGACAGGAAGAAGCCCTGGGGACAATCCAATCTACCTTTTTATCTGAAGATTTTGAAGGGCACAGTCCACTTTTGACAGTGTCTTCGGCTTGCATCTTGCTAGTACAGAGCCGCGGAGAACAGTTGTTTGAAGGGGAAAGGAGGTTAATTGTTTTAACTTGAGCAGAGCAAACTTGGAAAGTGAGAAATCCTCTCTCTTCCAATAGGTCTCCGGTCCAAAACCACACCTGGCCTCGCATCCTTCTAATGATAATCCCCACAGAGTTCCAGGTGTTCAGCCCAGTGACTGATGGTGAGCCCTGCCGAGTTCGGAGGGACAAGATGGAGGCTATATATAAATCCGACAAAGTTTCAAAAGGTAAAAGATGCATGACCGATTATGAAAGCCTACGCTGCTCTGGGAGAGTGCCGAGGCTTCACTTCTGCCCTGGCTGATCCGCTGTCTTTGTTCCCTCTTGGAAGACACGGCAGTTTCTCCACCGCAGCTCCCCATTTACGGAAAGAGGTGAGATTATCCGCCCAGTGGGACTCATCTGGGCGAGGCACCTTTGAAGGCCTCAGGGCATGACAGCGCGCTGCGCTCGGAAGGGCAGGTGCCAGGACTCCCAAAGGCAAAGGCGCCAGGGCCAGCTGACGCCTCCTGAGGCGTCTGAGAGCCCGGTGGGGAGGGCGGGTGGCAGGCCACACCTGCGGCCATGATGAGGACTCCCGGGAGGACTGCGCGGTGGAGGCCGCCGTGGAGCGAGGTCAGCGGGCAGCCCAGGAAGCAGTCGGGCAAGACATGGCCTCTTGGAAGGTGGCGGCTGGCACGAAGCTCTGCTCCCGGCTCAGCTGCCGTCGCCGAGCCACACGCATCGGCAGGAGGAGGCCAAACCAGGCTGATGCCAGGAGGGAGGAAACTCGGAGAAGTCGCGGAAGGTGAACGCAGAGCCGCTCAACAAGATCCTGTCTCTAGAATTAAGATGCGCCCTGTTAGGGCGGATGGATAGGGCCAATCCAGGCTCTCCAGAGAGGCAAGGGCTGAGACATCACCTTTCCTAATCCCTTTACTTTATATAACACAAGTGGGAACTCAGGCCTGGAGGGTATTGGTGACTTGCCCAAAGTCTCACAGCTGAAGAGCAACGGAACAGCCAGTCATTTCTTACTTGGTTATTACATTCAGTATAACCTAGACTCCCTAAATGGTTCATCAGGCTCTTTCGTCAAGTCGTGTTTGACTCTTTGTGACCCCATGGACTGTAGCCCACCAGGCTACTCTGTCCATGGGATTTCCCAGGCAAGAATACTGGAGCGGGTTGCCATTTCCTTTTCCAGGGGTTCTTCCTAACCCAGGGATAGAACCTGGAGCTACTGCGGTGTCTTCTTTTCTGTGTGTGTGTGTGTGTGTTTCCTGACAACCCTGAAGCTCTCCTAAAAGCGGCTAGGTCCCTCTCATCTCTGCTAAACAAATGCTGTCTCTACCTAACCCAAAATAAATAAATCAAGACCAAGCATCACTTAAGGGCAGCGTTCCTCTCCGTTCATCTCTCTTGTGTCTGCCAAGTAAACCACTTAATGCAAACAAACTCTACTCCCACGCTTCAAAAGTGATGTTGATTTTTTTCTGATTGTGACATTACTTTGCTCATTATGGAGAGTTTGAAAATCATGTAGAAATAAAACAAAGAGAGTGACAAAAGTCACTTGTAATCCAACAAACTCTGGAACAGTCTGTGTTACATTTCAGTCCTTTTTTTTCGAAGATCACTTATTAAAACAAAAACAAACTCAAACTAATACCAACAATGACATTTTGGATTTTTTTTCTTTTCTGATATTAGAGCAGGAACTTTTCCATGTGATTAAATAGACTTTGAAAATATAATTTTATTTCCTCACTTAGCTCTCTCTTTGTTTCTATAACCAGATTCCTATTGTATATTCAAGTTTCCAACTTCCCAGTATTATATGTAATTTGGTGATTATCATCCTTGCACACAAATTCCTATCCACATCTCAGACATCATGGACATCTCAGACATCACCTGGACCGTTGAGGCTGTCCAGGTGAAATGGTCTGAAAACTGCTAATTCTGAAGCTAGTGGAAGCTGAAGACATCGTCGAGGTTGCTGCTAACTGCGGGGTGGGGGGCGGACCTGGGTCCCCTGGCCTCCTCTGTTCCAGGTCTGGCCTTCCTCTGGGCTGCCTCAGTCCTGACCACATTTACCCTGACAAGGGACTCAGCTCCTTCTCTGGTTTTCGCAAGAGAAAATCACTTAAACAAAACTGTGATGTGTTTAGAAGACATTGCTGAAGATTTGGGGGTCCCTGATGGGGCCACTGGGTTGTCCTTCCCCTTGTTCCTTATTCTGTTCATCCTGGAGCAGTCTTTCCTTTCTGTCATGCAGTGCTGTGACCTTACTATCATTGGTGTGGCATGAGGCCACCTAATACCCAGCCCCTTAAGAGTGGGGCTCATCTTCTAGCTAAGTACTCATCTCAGCAAAGACAGTTCTCAGCCTTAGAGGAATTCTAGTGCCAACAGTGAATTCTTATATGTAGAAGAGGTTGGAATATTCCAGGGGAATGACTGAGTTGAATGGTATAAAAAGTAGGCATTGAAAGATGTTTAAAGCCTAGAATTAGATGTGGGATAATAAATATAAATAACATAGAACTAGAAAAAGTCATTTTAAAATTTGTATGGAATCACTGCTGCTGCTGCTGCTGCTAAGTCGCTTCAGTCGTGTCCAACTCTGTACGACCCCATAGACGGCAGCCCACCAGGCTCCCCCATCCCTGGGACTCTCCCGGCAAGAACGCTGGAGTGGGTTGCCATTTCCCTCACCAATGCACGAAAGTGAAAAGTGAAAGTGAAGTCTCTCAGTCATGTCTGACTCTCCACGACCCCATGGACTGCAGCCTACCAGGCTTCTCCGTCCATGGGATTTTCCAGGCAAGAGTACTGGAGTGGGGTGCCATTGCCTTCTCCATGGAATCACTAAAGACTTCAAACAGCAAAAATATCTTGAAAATGAAGAATCAAGCTGGAGGAATCACACTCCCCAACTTTAGACCACACTACAAAACTACAGTAATAAAGCAGCATGGTACTGGCATGTAAACAGAAATATAGACCAAGGGAACAAGATAAAGAGCCCATAGATAAACTCATGTACTCATGGTAAATTAATCTACAACAAAGGAGGCAAGAATATACAATTGAGAAATGACCATCTCTTCAAAAAGTGGTGCTGTGAAAACTGGACAACCATGTGTAAAAGAATGAAATTAGGACATTCTCTAAAGTCATATACAAAAATAAGCTCAAATTGGATTAAAAACCAAATGCAAGTCTGGAACCCATAAAACCCCTAAAGAAAAACATGGGCAGAACACTCTTTGACATAAATCAAAGCTATATATTTTGGGATCTGTCTCTTAAATCAAAGGGAGTAAAAGCAAAAATAAACAAATGGGACCTAATTAAACTTAAAAGCTTTTGCACAGCAAAGGAAAACATCGACAAAACAAAAAGACAACCTACTGAATGGGAGAAAGCATTTGCAAATGATCTGACCAATGAGGGGTTAATATCCAAAATATATAAAAAGCTATACAACTCAATTTAAAAAAAACTATAATTTTAAAAATGGGCAGAAGACCTGTGTAGCCATTTTTCCAAACACATACAGATGGCCAACAGGCACATGAAAAGATGGTCCACATTGTTAATCATCATAGACATTAAAACAGGAATAAGATATCACATCACACCAGTCAGAATGGCTATCATCAAAAAGAATACAGCAAATGTTGGTGAGGCTGTGGAGAACAGGGAACCTTCATACACTGTTGGTATGAATGTAAATTGGTATAGCCACTGTGGTAAGTAGCATGGAGTTTACTCAAAAAACTAAAAATAGAGCTGCCATATGACCAAGCAATTCCACTCCTGGGAAAATGAATGAAATGAAATGAATGAAAAAAATAGTTTGAAAAGATACATGAACCCAATGTTCAGAGCAGCATTTTTTACAATTGCCAAGATATGGAAGCAATCTAAGTATCCATCAACAGATGAATGGACAAAGAAGACATGATATGCATATGTGTATATATGTATGTATACATATGCATATCATACAATGGACTACAACTCAGCCATAAAAAGAAAGAGATTCTGTCATTTGTGATAACATGGATGGACTTGGAAGGTGTTCAGTTCAGTTCAGTTCAGTCGCTCAGTCTGGTCCGACTCTTTGTGACCCCATGAATTGCAGCACACCAGGCCTCCCTGTCCATCACCAACTCCCAGAGTTCACTCAGACTCACGTCCATCGAGTCTGTGATGCCATCCAGCCATCTCATCCTCGGTCGTCCCCTTCTCCTCCTGCCACCAATCCCTCCCAGCATCAGAGTCTTTTCCAATGAGTCAGCTCTTCGCATGAGGTGGCCAAAGTACTGGAGTTTCAGCTTTAGCATCAGTCCTTCCAAAGAAATCCCAGGGCTGATCTCCTTCAGAATGGACTGGTTGGATCTCCTTGCAGTCCAAGGGACTCTCAAGAGTCTTCTCCAATACCACATTTCAAAAGCATCAATTCTTCGGTGCTCAGCCTTCTTCACAGTCCAACTCTCACATCCATACATGACCGCAGGAAAAACCATAGCCTTGACTAGACGGACCTTAGTCAGCAAAGTAATGTCTCTGCTTTTGAATATACTATCTAGGTTGGTCATAACTTTTCTTCCAAGGAGTAAGCGTCTTTTAATTTCATGGCTGCAATCAAATCACCATCTGCAGTGATTTTGGAGCCCCCCCAAAAATAAAGTCTGGCACTGTTTCCACTGTTTCCCCATCTATTTCCCATGAAGTGATGGGACTGGATGCCATGATCTTCGTTTTCTGAGTGTTGAGCTTTAAGCCAACTTTTTCACTCTCCTCTTTCACGTTCATCAAGAAGCTTTTTCGTTCCTCTTCACTTTCTGCCATAAGGGTGGTGTCATTTGCATATCTGAGGTTATTGATATTTCTCTGAGCAATCTTGATTCCAGCTTGTGTTTCTCCCAGTCCAGCGTTTCTCATGATGTACTCTGCATATAAGTTAAATAAGCAGAGTGACAATATACAGCCTTGACGCACTCCTTTACCTATTTGAAACCAGTCTGTTGTTCCATGTCCAGTTCTAACTATTGCTTCCTGACCTACATACAGATTTCTCAAGATGGAGGTCAGATGGTCTGGTATTCCCATCTCTTGAAGAATTTTCCCCAGTTTATTGTGATCCACACAGTCAAAGACTTTGGCATCGTCAATAAAGCAGAAATAGATGTTTTTCTGAACTCTCTTGCTTTTTCCATGATCCAGCAGATGTCGGCAATTTGATCTCTGGTTCCTCTGCCTTTTCTAAAACCAGCTTGAACATCTGGAAGCTCACGGTTCACGTATTGCTGAAGCCTGGCTTGGAGAATTTTGAGCATCACTTTACTAGCATGTGAGATGAGTGCAATTGTGCGGTAGTTTGAGCCTTCTTTGGCACTGCCTTTCTTCGGGACTGGAATATGTTAAGTGAAATAAGTCAGACAGGAAAGACAAGTACTGCATGATATCACTTATAAGTGGAATCTAAAAAATACAACAAACTAGTGAGTATAAATTCCGTCTAGTCAAGGCTATGGTTTTTCCAGTGGTCATGTATGGATGTGAGAGTTGAACTATAAAGAAAGCTGAGCACTGAAGAATCGATGCTTTTGAACTGTGGTGTTGGAGAATACTCTTGAGAGACCCTTGGACAGCAAGGAGATCCAACCAGTCCGTCCTAAAGGAGATCAGTCCTGAGTGTTCATTGGAAGGACTGATGCTGAAGCTGAAACTCCAATACTTCGGGCACCTGATATGAAGAGCTGACTCGTTAGAAAAGACCCTGATGCTGGGAAAGATTGAAGGTGGGAGGAGAAAGGGACAACAGAGGATGAGATGGTTGGATGGCATCACTGACTCAATGGACATGAGTTTAGTAAATTCTGTGAGTTGGTGATGGACAGGGAGGCCTAGCGTGCTACAGTCCATGGGATCACAGAGAGGTGGACACGACTGAGCGACTGAACTGAACTGAGTGAGTATTGAAAAAAGAAACAGACTCACAAATACAGAAAACAAACTAGTGGTTACCAGTAAGAAGATGGGAGGGGGTAGGACATATGCGTTGGGGATTAGGAGGTACAAGCTACTCTATAAAGTAAATAAACTACAAGGACATATTGTACAACACAGGGACTATAGCCAATATTTTATAATAACTATAAATGGAATATAACCTTTAAAAATTATGAATCACTATGTTGTACACCTGAAACTTACATAATATACATCCACAGTACTTAATAAGAAATTGCCAAAGAATAAAAATAAAGAGCCAGCTATTAGTTTCAGAAACAACAAAAAGAATATAAGTGACAACACAAGTATTTGTTTACATTGCCAGATTTGAAAGTCACCATTTTAATGTGAACAGCTGACTTAGTCTAAGGGCCTAGGCCTGGGCTATCCATTTGCCTATAAATAACCTGAGAATGATTCATTAGAAATGATTAGAAAATGAAAAATCAGTAGAGATTCTCTTCTCCTCCTAAACCATGCCCTTAACCTTCAGCCCCCTCCCCTGTCCCCTGCCCTCAGCCTTGCCCAGGTAACTCAGTAGGGCATCATGCTACTGGTGTGCCTCAGCTCTTCTCTCCAGAAGAACCACCTATTAGTGCAGCTTAGGACCAGCTGTAGGTGCTTCTAGAAATTTGTTACTTCTGTGACTGATCTATGTATTAAAATGGATATGAACTATGGAATGACTGGATAGTTCATCATACTAAGTTTTGCTTTTTTAAATATTTATTTTTATTTATTTATTTATTGGGCTTCCCTGGTGGCTCAGTGGTAAAGAATCTGTGTGACAATGCAGGAGATGTGGGTTCGATCCCTGGGTTGGGAAGATCCCCTGGAAAAGGAAATGGCAACCCACTCTAGTATTCTTGCCTGGAAAATTCCATGGACAGAGCAGCCTGGCAGGTTACAGTCCACGGGGTTATAAGAAGAGTTGGACATGACCTAGAGACTAAACAGCAATCTTAAAAATTAAAGATGAACCTCTAGAAAATTATGAGTTCAGTCGCTCAATTGCAAAACGGTGAAGGCTGGCAGAATGAACCTTCTGGAGGCAAGGATGGAACTCAAGAGGCACCCTTAAGTGCCTAAGTGGTGCACTTCCTTCAGAAGGTATTTATGAAGGTTCAGACGTGTTTCCAGACCTCAGAGACCCTGTGAGACCAGTAAAAGTTTTTAAGGACAAAAACACTCAAAGACTGGAACCCAGACAAGTCCCAGGGGAAAAGACACATGATGGGGACCTCATTCATGAAGAAATTGTGGAGCCTGTAGGTCCTGAGGACTCGAGCATTCTGAGGCCAACTCTGGGACACAGAAAAGGAACCCAACTGGGTGGGGCAGGAAATGTTCTGTGGAAACATCAGGAATAACTGATGCAAAGTGGAGGCAGCAGGCCTCCCTGGCCCAACCTGGTTCTTTTCTTGAATGTCAGCTGCCCAGGCCTTTGTCTCCTCCAAAGGCTGCCTCGTTGGGGTCCACCAGTATCAGTTCTGTTGATTGAGCTTGATGTCTATTTCCCACGGGGTTGGTTTTTTCTCATGTAGTTGGTGTCTCCTGATGGGGGTCAAAACTGCACTCAGGATTTCCTCATGCTTGCCTGGGGCTGGGGACTGCAGGGAGGGAGGCAGGCTGTGAGGCGATGTGTCAAAAGGGCTCCCTCCTTTTCAGCGGTACACCTTTCAAACCTAAATGTCCCAGCTCATGAGTCCCCCAAGGCTGCCCCAAGGCAGTCTCAGCGATGGCTCCCCAAGCCTGCCCTGTGCACTTGGCGGGCAGCACCCACAGAGGGCTCCACCCGAGGGCACTATCTGCTCACCTTCCTGCCTTGTGCTGTAGCTTCCTCTTTTAATTCCATCCTTACCTGCCACGTGGGCTTTGAGGATTTGGCGTAATTTCTAAGTCATTATGAGCATACCCTTGGTTTCCTTGTGTGCTTGTGATTTTAAAAAATGTCTTTCTAAAAATATTGTTTAGGGATTTTTTTCTGATGATTATCATCAACAAACCTCCCTGTAGAACAGCCTAAATTCCCAATTCACAGGAAAGGTACTCAGCATCGTTAATCATCAGGGAAATGCAAATCAAAACCACAGGAGATATCACCTCACACCTGTCAGAATGGCTATCATAAAAAAAAAAAAAAAAGACAGGAGAAAACAAGTTTTGGTGAGGATGTGGAGAAAAGGGAAACCTTGTGTGTACACTGTTGGTGGGAATGTAAATTGGTGCAGCTACTATGGGAAACAGTGTGGAGTTTCCTCAAAATAATGAAAATAAAACTATCGTGACCCAGCAATTCCACTTCTGGGAAGGATATCTGTACTCTCATGTTCACTGGTGCACTGTTTATAACAATAAGACATAGAGCCTAAGTGTCCACTGAGGGATGAATGGACAAAGAAGATGTGGTGTATATATTCAGTGGAATGGTATCCAGCAATAAAAGAAGGAACTCCTACCATTTGCAACAGCATGGATGGGCCTTGAGGGCATTATGGTAAGTGAAATAAGTCAGACATAGAAAGACAAATTCTTTATGATATCATCTGTAAGTGGAATCTACAAAAAGCCAAACTCATAGATACAGAGCAGATTGGTGGTTGCCAGAGGTGGGGACAGGTGGCAGGGGAAATGGATGAAGGTGGGCAAAAGGTATAAACTTCCAGTTACAAATAAGTTCCAAGATGTAGTGTATGGCATGCTAACTGTAGTTAATGATACTGCCTCATATATTTGAAAGCTGTTAAGAGAGTAGATCTTAAAAATCTACACACAAAAAAAATTGTAAGTCTGTAAATGTGTGGTGAAGGATGTTAATGAAACTTATTCTGATAATCATTTAACAATTCATACAAATATAAAATATTATGTTGTAAACAAAAAAAAATATTATGTTGTACACCTAAAACAAATCCCAGTGTTAAATGTCAATTATATCTCAATTTAAAAAAAGAGTAAAAGTTCCAGTTCAAAGGAAGAGTCTCTTAAAACATATCAGATTCCTCTTCAGCAGTTGCTTTCCCTTTCCATGGAAGACAACTAGCTTCGTGTTATTATTGGTTTTTGGACTCTGGTATAAAGTGCCACTAAGTTCTTATGGCCCAGATTGTGGGAGAAAACAAGCTAATGAGAGTTCACGTAAGGGGATTTGAGTATAAAGGTGAAGAGACAGACGGATGGACAGAGAGATCCTCCCAGGGCACTTGTCAGCTCCAGGACAGAAAAGACACTTAGAAGAGTACAGGTGGGGATGGGGCTGGTTTGGGAGGTCAGATGAGGCACGATCCACACCCCATGCTGGGCAATGGGCAGTGAATACTCTGTTACAGAATTAACTTACTCCCTCAACCCACACGCATTATTGGATGTTTCTTCCATAACGAGCGAGGCGAACGTGAACAAACATTAGGGCCCACACCAGGGCCCTGATTTCTCCAGGGCTCTCTGTAGTTTCTTCCAATGTGCAGTGTAACTCATGAATTAAGGCACACCCTCAACATGACTTCCCTCACTTCAGAAGCCAGCTTCTGGGTTGGGGGTTCCCAGGCCTTGTCCTCTGACCAACTGGCTAAAATCTAGGGGCATTCCAAGCACCACTTCAGGTTCCACAATTTGTGGGGATGACTCACAGAACCCAGGGAAGTGCTGTACTTTATGACACAGTTCACTGTAAAGGATACAAATGGGGACCAGCCAGGGCAAGACCAGGAGGGGCCTGAATATGCTCTTCCCGTGTCCTCAGGATTTGTTACTGTGTTGGCACGTCAGTGTCACCACCACCCAGGGAAGCCTGGGTGGCCAGAGTTTTTACTGAGATTTAGTTATGCAGGGATGATCCATTGAATAGTTGGCCACAGTGACTGAACCCCAACTCCCCTCCCCAGAGGCGGGGCTGACATCACATGGCTCAAAAGTCCAACTCTAATCACATGTGGGTCTTTCCAGCTCTGCCAGACCTCATCCTGAAACTATCTAGGAACCCACCACCTGTCACCTCATTAGCATAAACTCAGAGGTGGTCTGAGGGGCCACCATGAATAATAAGACTCCTGTGACTCCAGGAAGTCCAAGGGTTTAGAGGTGAACAGGGACAAAGGCCAGTCAAAATCTTTACTGTAGCCACAATCTGTAGAGAGGCTTCCCTGGTGGCACTATTGGTAAAGAATCTGCCTGCCAGTGCAAGAGGTGCAAGAGACTTGGGTTCTATTCCTGGGTGGGGAAGATCCCCTGGAGTAGGAAATGGCCACCCACTCCAGTCTTCTTGCCTGGAAAATCCCACAGACAGAGGGGTCTGGTGGGCTACAGTCCATGGGCTCACATGAGTCAGAGTTGGACATGACTGAGCACAGCACACGTGTAATACACATTACATTACATATATAGTGTGTGTATATATGTAGCAGCCATATATGTCATATTGAAAGCTGATAGTGCCCCTACTTCCATGTCACCGATCACAGTTGAGCGTGTGAATGTGAGAGCACCCAGTCCCGAGCGCCTTCTGACACCCCCACACTCTGATCTCTGGCTGCCTCTTGTGCCTCTTGCACGTTGCTGGCACTCAAACCTACGTGCTTGAGTTTCCAAAATCCATCTTTATCGACACACAACAAAAACTAATAATGTTGTCAGCAGTCTCAGTGTGTTGACAATCACCTTCACTTTGTCAAATCATATGCACTTCAGCTCAGAACGTTTGGCCACCATACCTTTGGTTCCTACTCTCATTTGGCTGATATAAATAGTTTATAAAGTGAGGAAAAACTCTGAAGAAAAACCTGCCTCTCTTATAGCTTCCAGACAGAAAGACCTTGACTGCTGCCCCTCATAGTTGCAGCAGAAGGAAGAATCACCTCTGTAGGGATGACTGTGGAGAAAGGCTCTTCCACAGGCTGGTCTCTGTGAAAGATTCTGGGGCAGCCCAGTGAGGACTAGAAGAGGAATGAGTGGTCTCTCTGGCTGTGGAGGTGTGGCTTGGCCTTGGGAAGGAGATCCTCACTGGGCAGGATAGGAGCATGACCTTCTCCCCTGTCTCCCTCACCTGCCACAGGACCTTCCTTGGTCCCCTCACCTGCTAACACACCGGTAACATTCGGGAATCTGAAGGTGGCTTCCTGAGGACAGGCGTGGATGAACAAAACTTGGAAACAGGTGGAAGCGGAGCCCAGCCTGGGGGGCAGATGGCCTGGAAATCTGAGTCACAGCTCCTCACCACTCACCCAAGGATTTGATGTCCTTTTGGCTGGCATGCTATTTTCTCTCTGCAAAACTATTGATCCTGTTGCCAAATGTGCCCTAAGCCTGCCTCCTGCATCAATGAGACGTGTGATAAACTGTAACTGGAGGACGAAAAGGGCCAGTCCATGGGTGGGAAACCTCTGAGCTCAGGCTAGGGCCTTGGACATTCTTATCAGCAGACCCAGCACCGGCTAGTCTGCCAACCCGGGCCGGGCAGAAATTTTAGCACAAAGTGAGGACTGCAACACTTGGGTTTGTTCACCAAGTCCAGAGCGAGGCACCAGAAATTCTTGGCTTCCTCTAAACAGCTGCAAAGAAGCAGCGGCCAAACCCGTCTTGTGTTTGATGACTCATCCCGCGTCAGCCCTGTGCCACTCAGGCCTCTACGGGTGCTTCCTCAGCAGCTGCATCTGGCTCAGGCTTTTTCCAGAAGACAAGGTAGCCAAGTACTCAAGCTCAGGCGTTAATGGGCACTCTGTGACTCCAGGTAAGCAGAGTTTAACCTCCAAAAGCTCACTGATGTTCCTTGTTCCCCATGACTGATTTGCTGGCCCTATGAAGAAAGGCTGAAGAAACTGGTTTTACTTGCATCAGGAAAGTGAAAGCTAAGGAATTTGACAGTGTGCATTTAGAAAAGCATGGAACAATGTGAAGTCCTTCTCCCTTTAAGCCTAAGGCTCAGGCTTTATCCTAAAGGAGGTTAGGTAGCGAAACAGGCTTTGAGTCTCTGGAAAAAAGTCTTACCAAGTATAGTGAGATAATCTACTTCTTTAGAGATATTAACGTATATTTATGTGTGCCTATGCAGTCACTTCAGTTGTGTCTGTCTCTTTGTGACTCCAGTGGACTGTAGCCCGCTAGGCTGCTCTGTCCATGGGATTCTCCAGGCAAGAATCCTGGAGCCGGTTGCCATGCCCTCCTCCAGTGGATTTTCCCTGTGTCTCCTGCATTGCAGGTCGATTCTTTACCCACTGAGCCACCTGGGAAGCTCATATTTATGTGTATTTGTGTATAAAGTTTACAAGTCACTTTTTATAGGCAGTCTTATCTAAGCTTCACAAAACTCAAGAATCAAACATTTATTATGACCTCTACTTTACAGATGAAAAAACAACTTCATAAAAATGAAATTATTTGCTCAAGCGTGATGCCTCGAGAGGTGGACGGGCGCTGAGATACAGAACGACATTCTGACTCCAAACCCAATCTATATCCTCCGCAAATAATCAGATCTGTCTTCTCAAGGTGTCTGCAATGAAAGCCTGTCTAAATATTTGGAAGATTCCTTCAAGCAACCTGTGTTTTATGGTGTTGGGCAGTTGATGATTGTCTCTAAACTTGCACATCGGTAAGATGGCCACAAGATGGCAGGGTAGCCTCGACGATTGGTGAATTGGCGTCGTCTCTTGCACCAGTAGAGGGCTGTAGCTCCTTGTTTCAAAAAGTGAGAAATGAAAACAGAAAAAGAAAAAGCAAAACAATAAAACTTCAGTGGCTACACTGATGAAATGGGATGGTGGTAGGTGTTTTTTTTCTTTTTTCTTTCTTTTCCTTTTTTAAGTTAGCCAGTGAGAGTTCAAACAAGTCTCCACGTTCACCACCGTGTTTGCTTTTGGAGGCACGAGGTCAGCGCTCGGGCCAGCCGCCTAGCCTGCATTATTCATCTCTCCAGCTCCAGCCCTGGAACAAATGTGAAGAAATGAAGTAGCTCCAGCGGAGGGGAAACAGTGTTGTTATTGTTGGTGGTGACACTTCCATTTGCCAACAAACATAAAAACATACTTTGGAACCCAGAATGGGCTTGTCAGAGGGAACTTTTGTTCCATGTTTGGGCTGGGAGGCTTCCAGATAGAAATCAGGCTGGCATTTGAACTTGAGGAGGCAGAGAGAGAACTGAGCACAGCAGCCACTGACCCGAAAGGTCTGGCCCTCAGCTGCAGTTTGCATCTGGGTGTTCTTTGACCGCTGTCCATGTGGCACCGTGCTGCCAGCTGGGGTCGCTGGCCTGCATGGGTACTCCAGGGGAGGAGTGTAGGGCATGCAGTCCAGGACAGGCGCTATCCACAAAGGGGATAACAGACTTTGGATTCTGAGCTTTTGGAAGGTGGTCCTCACTTTGGGGCTTTGGGATAAGAAAACTAGTCCTAATTCTGCAGGATTTATTTGCTGTCAGGTCCCAATTATCCCAAGATAGTTGGCAGCATCCTTAGGATCCCTTTACAACATGGACTAATTGCTCTAGGGATAAAGCCATCCTTAACCGTGTCTGCTGGTGCTAGTTTTGGGCAGGTAAACTCATGCTGACGCCCATCTAGAAGGCATAATTCAGAGGGCCAATTATGTGACTGCTGCCACATAATTCAAGGTGGAGGGCCTCTCCAAAGCTGTCCAGGGGCTACTGTCTCTCTCTACAGATGGACTGGACTTACACTAGCATGGTGTCTATTTGGAAAGAGGTAAGCTTGATGAATTATGACCGTGGTGAATGTCATTAAGACACGGTAGAACTGGAAGCATCCCATGCATGTAAATTCACTGCTTCTCACATAACCGTCCCCAAGGCCACGGTCTCACAATGTCAAGTCTCACTTTACATTAAGCTTGAAAGCTGGAAAAGTATCTTAGAGATGACATGGCCAAAATTTCCATATCTGTGTTGGCAAGTTCCCTCCCAGGAGTGGTTCAAAGATGGTGGATGATGAGCCCCTTATTTCGCAAATAAAGTAACGGCTCCTGGAAGGGCAGCCATGGCCCCAATCACACTCCTAATTGGGGCTGGAATACAGCTGCCAACATTCAGGTTACTGCTGCTTCTACTCCATCTTGCTTTCTCCATCTGCAAACCCCCACAATATTTTTTTTTCTGTAGTAAACAATGTTTATGTAGTTGTAATATAGGAAATATCAACTATTGATCTAAATAAAAATGTTTTAATACAATTTTTGATATAATTATATTGGGTGGATGGGGGAGATAAATGTGTATTTTTTTAGAAGGAACATGAGGTGATGTAGGAGCTCAATAATCATTCATGTCATAGAAAATCAATAGGTAACATGAAAAAAAATTTATATATTTACAGTTGGAAAATATTCACTTAATTACTAGTTGCTTTGGGCTGTAGGATTTTGTTGGAGGGGAATGGTAGACAGAAGAAAACCCCCACAATAATTTTAAAGCCTTATTTTAACCTACAATTTGCTTCAGGACTACACAGTAACAAGCCAGATGTAACCTGGAGAGAGTCCTTCTTATTTCTAAACTTCAGATTCATTTGAGTCTCAATTTCAACCACTGGGCCTTGTGAACATCAACTGACTCGAGAGCTAACAAGTTTAATTTCCACCATTCAGCTTCAGATTTATTGATATTTGCAATAGAGGAACAGAAGGTATTCAATAGAGCAGAGGTTGACAACCTCTCTCTCTCTCTAGCTTTTTTTTTTTGTTTTTGTTTTTTCTGTAAGGGGCCAGATTGTAAATATTTTAGGCTTCATGGGCCATACATTTTCTGTTACAGTGATTCAGTTTTGTGGTTCTGGCATGAAAACAGCCAAAGAGGATTTGCAGATGAATGAGCATGGCTGTGATGTGATATAACTTTTAAGAACGGGCAGGGGTGGGGAGTGGGGGTGAGGTGGGACAGATTTGGCTTGTGGGCCCAAATTTGCTGTCCTTCTGCAAGAGAAGGCTTCCCTGGTGGCTCAGACAGTAAAAAAAAAAAAAAAAAAAAAAAATCCGCCTGTAATTCAGGAGACTCTGTTTCGATCCCTGGGTCGGGAAGATGTCCTGGAGAAGGGAATGACTACCCACTTCAGTATTCTTGCCTGGAGAATTTCATGGACAGAAGAGCCTGGCGGGCTACAGTTCATGGGGTTCCAAAGAGATGGACACAACTGAGGGACTAAAACAACCCAACACTGCCAGAGAAAACTTGGTCTCCAACTTAGCCTTCTGCAGCACATTCCAGATCTAAGCAAAGGGATTTTATTCATCTTGGCAGAATATATTGACATTCAGTTGTCTCCACCCACCTTAATAAATAGAATGAATATTTCCAACTGAGACTCGATAGTCCCAATAAGGCGAATGATTTGTGTGGTTATGACCAACCTAGAGAGCATATTCAAAAGCAGAGACATTACTTTGCCCTCTAAGGTCCGTCTAGTCAAGGCTATGGTTTTTCCTGTGGTCATATATGGATGTGAGAGTTGGACTGTGAAGAAGGCTGAGCGCCAAAGAATTGATGCTTTTGAAGTGTGGTATTGGAGAAGACTCTTGAGAGTCCCTTGGACTGCAAGGAGATCCAACCAGTCCATTCTGAAGGAAATCAGCCCTGGGATTTCTTTGGAAGGAATGATGTTAAAGCTGAAGCTCCAATACTTTGGCCACCTGATGCGAAGAGTTGACTCACTGGAAAAGACTCTGACGCTGGGAGGGATTGGGGGCAGGAGGAGAAGGGGGCGACAGAGGATGAGATGGCTGGATGGCATCACTGACTCGATGGACGTGAGTCTGAGTGAACTCTGGGAGTTGGTGGTGGACAGGGAGGCCTGGCGTGCTGTAATTCATGGGGTTGCAAAGAATCAGACACGGCTGAGTGACTGAACTGAACTGAACTTGTGTTGATATATCGTGCAGTTTGAGCCTGTAAGGTAGGTCAGTCAAGCCAACAAGGTAACAAACTTCAGAGATGAAGAAACTGAGGGGAGGGGGGCTTGGGAATTGGAGCCTAAATTCTTCTTTGTCTATAGTGCGCCTAGGGCTGTGTTATGCCAGGCACTGTCCCACAGCATCTCATTTAATCCTCCCAAGATCCTGGAGATTTTTACTACTACGCCAATTTTATACACAGATCCTCAGGAAGATTAAGTGCTCCAGTCTATTCTAGTAAGCAGCAGAGTTTCCCCTGTACCACACTGAATGCTCAATGCTGAGGAATAATCACCTGTTTAGGGCGAGGACGGCATACTCATAATCTGTACACGCTTAACTCCGGCACTTCCGTTCAGTTCAGTTCAGTCGCTCAGTTGTGTCTGACTCTTTGCGACCCCATGAATCACAGCACGCCAGGCCTCCCTGTCCATCACCAACTCCCGGAGTTCACTCAGACTCACGTCCATCGAGTTAGTGATGCCATCCAGCCATCTCATCTTCTGTCGTCCCCTTCTCCTCCTGCCCCCAATCCCTCCCAGCATCAGAAGTGAAGTGAAGTGAAGGGAAGTCGCTCAGTCATGTCCGACTCTTTGCGACCCCATGGACTGTAGCCCACCAGGCTCCTCTGTCCATGGGATTCTTCAGGCAAGATTACTGTAGTGGGTTGCCATTTCCTTCTCCAGGGGATCTTCCCAACCCAGGGATCGAACCCAGGTCTCCTGCATTGCAGGCAAACGCTTTAACCTCTGAGCCACCAGGAGGCTTCCCAGCATCAGAGTCTTTTCCAATGAGTCAACTCTTCCCATGAGGTGGCCAAAGTACTGGAATTTCAGCTTTAGCATCATTCCTTCCAAAGAAATCCCAGTGTTGATCTCCTTCAGAATGGACTGGTTGGATCTCCTTGCAGTCCAAGGGACTCTCAAGAGTCTTCTCCAACACCACAGTTCAAAAGCATCAATTCTTCGGTGCTCAGCCTTCTTCACAGTCCAACTCTCACATCCATACATGACCACAGGAAAAACCATAGCCTTGACTAGACGGACCTTAGTCGGCAAAGTAATGTCTCTGCTTTTGAATATGCTATCTAGGTTGGTCATAACTTTTCTTCCAAGGAGTAAGTGTCTTTTAATTTCATGGCTGCAGTCACCATCTGCAGTGATTTTGGAGCACCCCCCAAAAAAGTCTGACACTATTTCCACTGTTTCCCCATCTATTTCCCATGAAGTGATGGGACTGGATGCCATGATCTTCGTTTTCTGAATGTTGAGCCTTAAGCCAACTTTTTCACTCTCCTCTTTCCCCTTCATCAAGAGGCTTTTTAGTTCCTCTTCACTTTCTGCCATAAGGGTGGTGTCGTCTGCATATCTGAGGTTATTGATATTTCTCCCGGTAATCTTGATTCCAGCTTGTGTTTCTTCCAGTCCAGCATTTCTTATGATGTATTCTGCATATAAGTTAAATAAGCAGGGTGACAATATACAGCCTTGATGCACTCCTTTTCCTATTTGGAACCAGTCTGTTGTTCCATGTCCAGTTCTAACTGTTGCTTCCTGACCTGCATACAGATTTCTCAAGAGGCAGGTCAGGTGGTCTGGTATTCCCATCTCTCTCAGAATTTTCCACAGTTTGTTGTGATCCACACAGTCAAAGACTTTGGCATCGTCAATAAAGCAGAAATAGATGTTTTTCTGGAACTCTCTTGCTTTTTCCATGATCCAGCGGATGTTGGCAATTTGATCTCTGGTTCTTCTGCCTTTTCTAAAACCAGCTTGAACATCTGGAAGTTCATGGTTCACATATTGCTGAAGCCTGGCTTGGAGAATTTTGAGCATTACTTTACTAGCATGTGAGATGAGTGCAATTGTGCAGTAGTTTGAGCATTCTTTGGTATTGCTTTTCTTTGGGATTGGAATGAAAACTGACCTTTTCCAGTCCTGTGGCCACTGCTGAGTTTTCCAAATTTGCTGGCATATTGAATGCAGTACTTTCACAGCATCATCTTCCAGGATTTGAAACAGCTCTACTGGAATTCCATCACCTCCACTAGCTTTGTTCATAGTGATGCTTCCTAAGGCCCACTTGACTTCACATTCCAGGATGTCTGGCTCTAGGTGAGTGATCACACCATCGTGATTATCCGGGTCATGAAGATCTTTTTTGTACAATTCTTCTGTGTATTCTTGCCACCTCTTCTTAATATCTTCTGCTTCTGTTAGGTCCTTACCATTTCTGTCCTTTATCAAGCCCATCTTTCCATGAAATGTTCCCTTGGTATCTCTAATTTTCTTGAAGAGATCTCTAGTCTTTCCCATTCTGTTGTTTTCCTCTATTTCTTTGCATTGATCACAGAGGAAGGCTTTTTATCTCTGCTTGCTATTCTTTGGAACTCGGCATTCAGATGCTTATATCTGAGCACACTTCCGTCGTGCTCAGTAAATATTTGTAGAATGTTAAATAAGGTTTTGATGGGATGACAAGATCTTTTCCTTGCAATTGTTTATCTCCTGTTCTTTAGGCTTCCCTGATGGCTCAGTGGTTAAGAACCTGCCTGCCAATGCAGGAAATGCAGTTCGATCCCTGGGGGCAGGGGGTGGAATATCCCCTGGAAGAGGAAACGCAACCCATTCCAATATTCTTGCCTGGAAAATCCTGTGAACTGAGAAGCCTGGCAGGCCACAGTCCATGGGGTCGCAAAAGAGTCGGATATGATCAAGGGACTAAACAACGACAACAGCAATGTTCTTTTTTAAAATATATACATTTATTTATTTTTGGCTGCACTGGGTCTTCGTTGCTGTGCAGGGGCTTTCTCTAGTTGCAGCGAGCAGGGGCTACTCTCTAGGTGTGGTGCACGGGCTATTCCCATTGTGGGAGCTTCTGTTGTTGTGGAGCACGGGCTCTAGAACACTTGGGCTTCAGTAGTTGCTGCGTGTGGGCCCGGTAGTTACAGCTCATAGGCTTAGCTGCCCTGCACGGCATGTGGGATCTTCCTAGCCCAGGGATTGAACCAGTGTGCCATGCATTACAAGGCAGATTCTTAACCATTGAACCACCAGGGAAGCCCAGCAAAGTTTTTTTAAGAATAATTATCTGCAGTTGCAGGCCCACAATGACTTGACCCCAGCTCTGAATTACTAAGTGCAGAATTTCCCCTTTACCAGGAAATGTCAGGAATGGGAGGTGGGAGTGGAGGAGCCACCCCACCCCCAGCACCCTCCCCAGGCTGTAGCCCCTGCTGGGGGTGCTGGGCTGTGGGAAGAGATGGCTGGGAGCAGGGCTTCCTGTTCCTTCCAAGTTTCCACCAGTGGCTCAGTGGTGAAGAACCCACCAGTCAATGCAGGAGCTGCGACTTGGGTTTGATCCCTGGGTCAGGAAGATACCCTGGAGGAGGACATGTTAACCCACTCTAGTATCCTTGCCAGGAGAATTCTGTGGACAGAGAAGCCTGGTGGGCTACAGTCCATGGAGTCACGAAAGAGTTGGACATGACTTAGCAGTCAACTAAACAACAACCCTGAGTGGGCAGAGGAAAGTCACAGATGGAAACAGGAAGTGACATCTAGAATATCGAAGATACATGCTTTGTCAAAATGGGTGGCCAGGTTAGCCATTCTCTGACAGACATGGGCTCTTCAGACCAGTGCTGCTGGTGTTGAGAGCTGTGGCCTGCCATGTGACTTTGGAGAAATGGGCTCCCTGGTGGCAGTTTCATTCTCCTCCTGGGGAGGGCCCAGGCGTTCCCAGGACCCCATCTCATTACGGGATGAGGGCAGCCAAGCCATTTCATGTTGTCTGTGAGAAGCCTTGGGGTTGGAGGGGGTGGTCGCAGCATTTCAGGTAGCGGTCAGGGGTTCCCTCTGATCTAGGGCCGCCTTGGGTGACGAACTCCCAAGATGTCTTTTCATTTTCAACTCTCCATCTGGGGACCAGACCTCAGTTCATCCTCAAGGGGAATCTGAAATAGGAAGAGAGGGGGACTCGGGTTCTGACAAGATTGGGAGGATTCGCTATTTTCAGATTTTGTCAGGGGCAGGGATGGAGGATGAGAGTGGTATATTTCTGAGCTGCAGGAAACCGCACATTCCAGCCTCTCCTTTCAGGAAGGCCGGCTCCCTGCTGAGAGGAGCTGTAGCTTCCAGCTCCGCCACCCCCCTTCCCCCCAACCCCTCAACAGACTCACGATCTTTAAGGCTTTCTGTCTGTAAAATAAGCACGTGGGATGATAGTTTCAAAAGAGTCTGAGGCTGAGTGCTTGGAGAGTCAGAGGTTTTCTGAGGGTGAGGAGGTAATGATCTTATTTAATAATCAGTTCTGACCATTTTTTAATAGAAAGAATTAATTCTTTGTCATATTGGGTGCTAAGTTATTATCCACTTTTGGTTTGGAGAGAAGTAGCTTCAGTCGTGTCTGGCTGTTTGTGACCCTATGGGCTGTAGCCTGTCAGGCTCTTCTGTCCATGACCAGGAGATTCTCCAGGCAAGGATACCGGAGTGGGTTGCCACGCCCTCCTCCAGGGGATCTTCCCGACCCAGGAATTGAACTTGCATCTCTTATGTCTCCTGCATTGGCAGGTAGGTTCTTTACCACTAGCGCCACCTGGGAAGCCCAGGTTTTGGTTTACCTTTTAATTTTTTTTTTTTTTAACAAAAGAAGCAATTAATGTAGTTAATTCTAGAAATACTTCTCGTGATTTTTTTATATTGTTTTCAAAGATTTTTTCCTTTTCATACAGAGACCAAGCACTCATGTATTATTTTTAATGGTTTTATTCTTTACATTTAAGTTTTAAAATATTACCTTTATTTTTAAAAATTAAAAAATTAATACATACCCATTAAAAAATTCAACTAGTGTATGTGTGTGTGTATATATAATTTTCACGAGAAATTAAAATGCCACATTTACAACCAGTCCCATTACCTTCCCCAGAGGCAACTACTATTAACAATTGATGTGTGAATTCTTTCAACTTTCTGTACGTTTGTGGCATATGCACGTGCATGTGTACGTGGCATTTATTTTTACATAAGTAAAACACACACACACATGTATACAGCTTGGTTTTCTTCACACAACACTAGCTCTTGGAGACCTTTCCATGCCAGTGCACAGAGCTATACCTTATTCTTTTTAATTGCATGGTATTACATATTATACATGTACTGTAATTTACAATTGACTTTTAAATTCATCTAACTTTTGTGTCAGTGAATGGTGTGAGATGAGGATCCAAATGGATTTCCTTCCCCCAAAGAGCTGATTTTCCCAACAGCAACCCTTTCATGTGTGTTGGGGAGAGGGGATGTTTTTGTTTATAGCCTGCTTTCTAAGTCAGCACAGTGGACAGTACTTTCTAAAGATAAGGATGGCAAAATGGGCATGCCCCTCTCTGGTTAGAAAGTGCATTCCCGTATGGATCATATTTGATCTCACAGTGACTCTATGGCACCTGAACTTACTCTTTTTAAAATTTTACCCCCGAAAAGGTGAGATGTAAGGCATAAGGGGTGAGGTCCAGGGACCGCCTAGACTCACGCAACTAAATGTGGCCTGGGGCTTCAATTCAGATCTGCCCATGTCCAACTCTGAGCTCTCCGGGCCCCTGAGGCCAGGACCAGGAGGAGTTTGAGCACGAGGAGTTTCAGCACGTCAAAGCCACAAAGAGGGTGAGCCCCTCCTTCTTCCTTCCTCCCTGCCACCTACTCTTCTTCCTTCTTTTTTTCAACAGTTATTTATTGAGTGTCCTTGGTGTGACAGGCACTGTTCTAGGGTTTGTCATAGAAAAGCTTCAGAACTTTCAGAAACTGCTTATTCTCGGTTTCAGCTGCATCATCTGAATCATCTGAATACATGATCTATGAGATACGTTTAAGCCCTGTGATTCTATTAAAAAAAAAAAGTTATTCCAATTAACCAGGAAATTAAGTTCAGCAAATCACCTATTTCCTGAAACATTTTGTTTAAAATTAAGGATTTACTGTATTATTTGGAGATTTAGGCTCCCAGCACCGGAAGGGATTCTACACAATCTTGTTCTGTCTGGCCTCTTGCAGGCTACTGATATTCAGGAGAAATGTTGCCTAGTCTCTCTGCTTCTCTTTAAAACAACGAATGTTTATTATTTCACAATCTCTGTGCGGCAGGAATCTGAGCATGACTTAGCTGGGTTTCTCTGGCTCCAGGTCTCCCCAGGCTGTATCGTCTTACCCTGGGGGAGGACCAGTTTTCAAGCTCACTCACTGGCTGTGAGTAGGACTTGCTGGCAGGATTCTGGTTCTCACTGGCTGGTGGCTGGAAGCATTAATTCCTTGCTCTGAGAGCCTTTCCCACAGGGCAGCTCCCAATGTGGAATATAACATGAGAACTGACTTCCTTTAGAGCAAGCGAGTAAGAGAAGCTGTGTCCAAACAGAAGCACAGGTCTTTTGCACCTCAGTTTGGATGGACAGGGAGGCCTGGCGTGCTGCGATTCATGGGGTCACAAAGAGTTGGACACGACTGAGTGACTGAACTGAACTGAACTGAACTTGGAAGTAAGAGCCCATCACCTCTGCCACTTGAGGTGGGAGCAACGGGGCCTGCTGACTTCGAGGCTGCCGGTCACTGTAGGAATCACTGCTGCTCAGCTGAGGTCTAGAGAGGATAAGAAACTCTGCTCAGTTGTACAAGTGGCAGTGGAGGAGCTGGGGGACAGCCTGGTAGTCTGGCTGCCAGGTTGCTCTCAGCCTTGCTCTGCTCTCCTGCCTCCCAGTTAGAAGGCAGAGTGGACGGGCTCCTGTACTTAGGGCCAGCGGGTGTGGGCTACATGGGGAAAATCTAACTCGGGCTGGCATCTCCTTTGGGAAATGAACAGAGGAAAAGCTTTCATTAGCTTAGTTATAATAGGTTTTGTGTTAAAATCTTAAATACATGGACCTAATAATGATTTTCAAAAAAAAGAGTGTAAGAGGATAATGGAGAAGGGTACATGTCCCCCATGGGTCTTCCCACGTGGCTCAGTGGTAAATAATCCACCTGCCAATGCAGGGGCCTCAGAAGACAGAGGTTCGATCCCTGAGTCGGGAAGATCCCCTGGAGGAGGAAATGGCCACTGACTCTAGTATTCTTGCCTGGAAAATTCCATGGACTGAGGAGCCTGGGGGCTACAGTACATACGGCGGCAAAGAGTTGGACAACACTGAGGGACTGGGCACATAAACTCACCTCCCATACATTCTTTCCCCTGGTCCTTTACTTCCCCTCTTCAGAAGCAGTCCCAGGTACCACATTCTTGCGCATCCTTCCAGAGATAGTCTGTGCATGTACAAGCTGGTGGGAACAGCCCTTCTTCTTTTTAAATACACACATGAGAATAAGAAGAGGACACACAGAGTAGGAGATGAAAAGGATTCATCCAGTATTTATTAAAAACAGCAAACAGAAGTCCTACAAATCAAGAAGAGACAGAGGATAAGATAATCTAACAAGAAAATGGACTACAGACATTTTGCAAAGGAGGAAAGGCACATGGCCACTACATGCAAGTTGATGCCAGAATTGGCCCGTCCAAATCGCAACGAGACACAAGCACATCTCCTAGTGCAGCGAGGATGTGAAGGTGCAGAGCAGTAAGAGCTGCCGCTCCGTGTGTGCGTGCCTCAGTCTCCCCACAGCTCCATCAGCACGTGGAGGTGTCACTGCATCTTGTTTTCGCTGTTCGCACAGGTGACCATTCTAGATTGTTCCTTTAAAAAATGTTATTGCTAACATTTTGCTTTGAAAAGCAATGAATATATATGACGTGGAATTTCTGTTTCTTTGTGAGAATAAGCAGATTTGATCAGAGCACTTTGATTTCAACTCTGATTTGAGATCTTTTTTTTTTTTAAGAAAAAATAAAAACAGGTGAAGCCCTCTATGCATTCTTTCACATTCCATTTCCACTGGCTCAGAGTAGCTTATTCTGAATTTGCTTATCACTTCCACAAATATTTTAATGTTATTTGTATGCATAATAATGTATAATACTGGTTTTCATGTTTAAAGCTGCATCTACATGTTATCATACTGTACATATCCTCAGGCAGTAGTTTTTCTTCTTTTTCAAAAAATTTGACGTGGTATCTTTGCGGGTTCTCTGTGTTAGTGTATTTAGCTCTAGCCTATTCATTTTAACTATTGTGCAGTGCTCTGTTGAAGCACAGTTTATTTATCTGTCATCTCATCAGTGGGTTTAAGTTGTCTCCATTTTCCCCCTGTTATAAGCAGTACATTTCTGTGCATCTCCAGGAGTGGAATTCCTGTATCAGATGTGTGTCTCTAACACACTAGCCCTGTTCTTCAAAGGGCTTATACCAATGTTCACTCCCCCTGCAGCTTGTGAAAGGCCATTTCTTTTCTCTGCCTCTTCACCAGCACTCAATATTGTTAGCTTTCTTCTGTTTGTCAATCTGCTTGGTGGGAAATGGTATTTCAGTGGTGACTTAATTGGCAATTTCCTGATTACTGGTTTGGTTAAGCATCTTTTTGTATGCGCATTAGCCACTGGGTGTCCTCTTATGAAAGGTGCATCCTCACCTCTTGTCCATTTTTTCAACTAGACTGTTTTTCTTACTGACTTGTAAGCGTTCTTCAAATATTCTAGATTTTCATCCCTTCTCACTTGTACGGATCACAAATATCTTCACTTGTCTTCATGGTCTGCAATTTGCCTTCTGACTGCTTGAATTTTTTTTTTTTTGATAAAAGTTATTAATAACAATACAGTCAAATTTATCAATCTTTTTCTTTATGACTTGTTTTTTTTTGTACCTAGTTTGGAAATCCTTCCCTACTCTGAAAATGTAAAACTATTCCCTTCTAAAAGTTTTGATATATTTTTCACTTAGGTATTTAATCCATGTGTAATTACTTAAAAAATTTTATATTAAGGATCTGCTTTTCTTTTGTTTTTCCAAATGAGATAATCTATTGACTATCATTTATTAAATAGTTTATTTTTTCCTTACAGATTCAAAATGCCATTTGTATCATATACTAAGTTTACAAATATGCCTGGACCTGTTTTCCAACCTCTGTCTGTTCCTTTTCCGGTTTTTTTTTTTTTTTGTCTGTTGTGCTGATACCAAGTCCAGAACTGTAGGTCAATAAACATTTAAAATATTTGATAGGCTTGTTGCTGTTCCTTGTTCTTTGTTTTCAAAACTGACTGTAGCTGTTCTTGGTTTTTGTCCTTCCATATGCACTTTTTGACCAGTGTGTCAGGTTTTATCTAAACCCACAAGGTACAGAGAAATGTAGACAATCTGTGCATAATTGACATATTTATGGTATGTGGTCTTCTCATCCATGAATGTGATCTAATTCTCTATTCAGGCTTCCTTTTAGGCCTTTTGATAACATTCTGTAACTTTCTTCAAAGGATCTTGAACATTGTTAGAGGGGAAACATGCACTTTGATCGTGATTTCTGTGAGGAAGAATTTTCCCCAAGCAGACTTTCTTCTTTCACCCACTTCACCTGGGAGAGTTGCATTGACTCATCGGGTGTCAAATTTGCAAAGACTAACTCAGTTCAGCTCTATCCTGTTTACTTTCAGGGAATAAGAAGCCTGTAGTGAGCAGGCAATTTTCTTGTTCCTCCAAGGCAGGCTGTTTTTCGCTGAAAGTTCCATTGAATAGAAGTTGTGGCAATAGCATCCTTCTCTCATTGCTGACATCAGAGAAAAAGCTTCTACATTTTTTTTTCCCCACTGTGATGTTTCCTACAGGTTTTTGGTAGATACCTTGTATTAGACCTTCTAAGTTGCCATGGGTTGTTTTGTTTTCTTTTAATCAGGAGTGGATGTTGAACTTTATAAAATTATTTTCTATAGTTATTGAAGTAATTGTATATTTTCCTCCTTTATTCTGTTTACAGATGAATTAAATTGATTTTTTTACTTGTAACTTTGAATTTTGGTGAGATTCAAAACTTACATAACAAATTTGTTTGTACAAGGATTACTCATAACTTTACCCAGATGTACACACACACATAACCAGTGGCTCGCATTTTGCTTCATTTGTTTTATCATTCTATATATTCATATACATATATATTTTACTTATTTTTCTGAACCATTCTAGACTAGATTAGAGATATGGTGAAACTTTACCCCTAAATACTTTCAGCATATATTTATTAAGAACAAAGACATTCTTTTATGTAACTGAAGTTCATTAATCAAGTTAGGAAATTAAGCACTGATCCATGACTATTCCTATGTGTGAATGTTAAACTAACCTTGCATTCTTGGAATAAACCAATACAATATGACATTTTGTCCTCATTATCCATATGTCATTGGATTTTATTGGCTTAAAAAAAAACATGTATTTATGAGAGAACTTGGGCCTGTAAATATCTTCTTGCTCAGTCTTAAAAAGTTGGGAAGTATTCTCTCTTTTTTTTCCATTCCCTGAAAGAGTTGTAAACAATTGATACTATTTCTTGATTAACTTTTATGAAGAATTCAACCTTGAATAAGAGAGAAGGTTTTAAATTTGGGATTCAGTTTAGTAGATACAAGACTAGATTTTCTCTATTTTTGTGTCCATTTAGTAAATTATTTTTAAATTGTCATTTAATCTAATTTTCTAGTTTATTGGCATAAAGTTGCTCATAATGTTATCTATTGTCTTTTAAATATATGAGGATATATAATTATGTCCTCATTTTCATGCCTATATTTTTATTTCTGCCTTCTCTATTTCCTCTCCCTTGATTAGTCTTACTATGACTTATTAATTTTCAGTTCAGTTCAATTCAGTCGCTCAGTCATGTCCGATTCTTTGCGACCCCATGAATTGCAGCATACCAGGCCTCCCTGTCCATCACAAACTCCTGGAGTTCACTCAGAGTCATGTCCATCGAGTTGGTGATGCCATTCAGCCATGTCATCCTCTGTCGTCCCTTTCTTCTTCTCTCCCAATCCCCCCCAGCATCAGAGTCTTTTCCAATGAGTCAACTCTTCGCATGAGGGGGCCAGAGTATTGGAGTTTCAGCTTTAGCATCAGTCCTTCTAAAGAACACCCAGGACTGATCTCCTTTAGAATGGACTGCTTGGATCTCTTTGCAGTCCAAAGGACTCACAAGAGTCTTCTCCAACACCACAGTTCAAAAGTATCAATTCTTCAGCGCTCAGCTTTCTTCACAGTACAACTCTCATATCCATACATGACCAATGGAAAAACCATAGCCTTGACTAGATGGACCTTTGTTGGCAAAGTAATGTCTCTGCCTTTGAATGTGCTATCTTGGTTGGTCATAACTTTCCTTCCAAGAAGTAAGTATGTTTTAATTTCATGGCTGCAGTCACCACCTGCAGTGATTTTGGAGCCCCCCTAAAAAAGTCTGACACTGCTTCTACTGTTTCCCCATCTATTTCCCATGAAGTGATGGGACCAGATGCCATGATCTTCGTTTTCTGAATGTTGAGCCTTAAGCCAACTTTTTCACTCTCCTCTTTCAATTTCATCAAGAAGCTTTTTTGTTCCTCTTCACTTTCTGCCATAAGGGTGGTGTCATCTGCATAGCTGAGGTTATTGATATTTCTCCCGGCAATCTTGATTCCAGCTTGTGCTTCTTCCAGTCCAGCATTTCTCATGATGTACTCTGCATATAAATTAAATAAGCAGGGTGACAATATACAGCCTTGATGCACTCCTTTTCCTATTTGGAACCAGTCTGTTGTTCCATGTCCAGTTCTAACTGTTGCTTCCTGACCTGCATATAGGTTTCTCAAGAGGCAGGTCAGGTGGTCTGGTATTCCCATCTCTTTCAGAATTTTCCACAGTTTATTGTGATCCACACAGTCAAAGGCTTTGGCATAGTCAATAAAGCAGAAATAGATGTTTTTCTAGAACTCTCTTGCTTTTTCCATGATCCAGCAGATGTTGACAATTTGATCTCTGGTTCCTCTGCCTTTTCTAAAACCAGCTTGAACATCTGGAAGTTCACGGTTCATGTACTGCTGAAGCCTGGCTTGGAGAATTTTGAGTATTACTTTACTAGCATGTGAGATGAGTGCAATTGTGCAGTAGTTTGAGCATTCTTTGGTATTGCTTTTCTTTGGGATCGGAGTGAAAACTGACCTTTTCCAGTCCTGTGGCCACTGCTGAATTTTCCAAATTTGCTGGCCTGTTGAGTGTGACACTTTCACAGCATCATCTTGTAGGATTTGAAATAGCGCAACTGGAATTCCATCACCTCCACTAGCTTTGTTCGTAGTGATGCTTTCTAAGGCCCACTTGACTTCACATTCCAGGATGTCTGGCTCTAGGTGAGTGATCACACCATTGTGATTACCTGGGTCATGAAGATCTTTTTTGTACAGTTCTTCTGTGTATTCTTGCCACCTCTTCTTAATCTCTTCTGCTTCTGTTAGGTCCGTACCACTTCTGTCCTTTATCGAGCCCATCTTTGCATGAAATGTTCCCTTGGTATCTCTAATTTTCTTGAAGAGATCTCTAGTCTTTCCCATTCTGTTGTTTTCCTCTATTTCTTTGCATTGATCACTGAGGAAGGCTTTCTTATCTCTCCTTGCTATTCTTTGGAACTCTGCATTCAGATGCTTATATCTTTCCTTTTCTCCTTTGCTTTTCACTTCTCTTCTTTTCACAGCTCTTTGTAAGGCCTCCCCAGACAGCCATTTTGCTTTTTTGCATTTCTTTTCCATGGGGATGGTCTTGATTCCTGTCTCCTGTACAATGTCACAAACCTTCGTCCATAGCTCATCAGGTGCTCTACTTATCAGATCTAGTCCCTTAAATCTATTTTTCACTTCCACTGTATAATCATAAGGGATTTGATTGAGGTCATACCTGAATGGTCTAGTGGTTTTCCCTACTTTCTTCCATTTAAGTCTGAATTTGGCAATAAGGAGTTTATGATCTGAGCCACAGTCATTTCCTGGTCTTGTTTTTGCTGACTGTATAGAGCTGTTCCATTTTTGGCTGCAAAGGATATAATCAATCTGATTTCGATGTCGACCATCTGGTGATGTCCATGTGTAGAGTCTTCTCTTGTGTTGTTGGAAGATGGTGTTTGCTGTGACCAGTTCATTCTCTTGGCAAAACTCTATTAGCCTCTGCCCTGCTCCATTCCACATTCCAAGGCCAAATTTGCCTGTTACCCCAGGTGTTTCTTGATTTCCTACTTTTGCATTCCAGTCCAAAAAAGGACATCTTTTTTGGGTGTTAGTTCTAAAAGGTCTTGTAGGTCTTCATAGAACCATTCAACTTCAGCTTCTTCAGTGTTACTGGTTGGGGCATAGACTTGGATTACTGTAATATTGAATTATTTGCCTTGGAAACAAACAGAGATCATTCTGTCGTTTTTGAGATTGCGTCCAAGTACTGCATTTTGGACTCTTGTTGACCATGACGGCTACTCCATTTCTTCTAAGGGATTCCTTCCCACAGTAGTAGATATAATGGTCATCTGAGTTAAATTCACCCATTCCAGTCCATTTTAGTTCACTGATTCCTAGAATATCGACATTCACTCTTGCCATTTCCTGTTTGACTACTTCCAATTTGCCTTGATTCATGGACCTAACATTCCAGGTTCCTATGCAATATTGCTCTTTACATCATCGGGCCTTGCTTCTATCTCCAGTCACATCCAAAACTGGGTATTGTTTTTGCTTTGGCTCCATCCTTTCATTCTTTCTGGAGCTATTTCTTCACTGATCTCCAGTAGCATATTGGGCACCTACTGACCTGGGGAGTTCCTCTTTCAGTATCCTATCATTTTGCCTTTTCATACTGTTCATGGGGTTCTCAAGGCAAGAATACTGAAGTGGTTTGCCATTCCCTTCTCCAGTGGACCACATTCTGTCAGACGTCTCCACCATGACCCACCTGTCTTGGGTGGCCCCACATGGCATGGCTTAGTTTCATTGAGTTAGACAAGGCTGTGGTCCGTGTGATTAGACTGACTAGTTTTCTGTGATTATGGTTTGTGTGTCTACCCTCTGATGCCTCTCACAACACCTACCATCTTCTTTGGGTTTCTCTTACCTTGGACATGGGGTATCTCTTCATGGCTTCTCCAGCAAAGTGCAGCCACTGCTCCTTAGGTTGGATGAGAGGTATCTCCTCACAGCCACCCCTCCTGACTTTGAATGTGGAGTAGCTTCTCTGGGCCCTCCTTCGCCCATGCAGCCACCGCTCCTTGGATGTGGGGTTGCTATTAATTTTATTACTTTTTAAATAACCAACTTTGGTCATGCTGTTTCTGTTCTACATATTTGCTTCTGGTTTTTTTAACTCCTATTTTTCTGTTTTTAATTTCTCCTTTTTGCTTTCTTTGGATTTAATTTGCTGCTCTTTTTCTTTTCTTAACTTCTCAAGATTAATTCTAAGAACATTGATTTTCAGCCTTTTTTTCTTTTCTAATAAATACTTTTAAGGCTATAATTATAGGTTATTAAAAAGCAGAGACATTACTTTGCCAACAAAGGTCTGTCTAGTCAAGGCTATGGTTTTTCCTGTGGTCATGTGTGGATGTGAGAGTTGGACTGTGAAGAAGGCTGAGTGCCAAAGAACTGATACTTTTGAACTATGGTGTTGGAGAAGACTCTTCAGAGTCCCTTGGACTGCAAGGAGATCCAACCAGTCCATTCTGAAGGAGATCAGCCCTGGGATTTCTTTGGAAGGAATGATGCTAAAGCTGAAGCTCCAGTACTTTGGCCCCCTCATGCGAAGAGTTGACTCATTGGAAAAGACTCTGATGGTGGGAGGGATTGGGAGAGGAGGAGAAAGGGACGACGGAGGATGAGAAGGCTGGATGGCATCACCGACTTGATGGACATGAGTTTGAGTGAACTATGGGAGTTTGTGATGGACAGGGAGGCCTGGCATGCTGCGAATCACAGGGTCACAAAGAGTCAGACATAACTGAGTGACTGAACTGAACTAAACTGAAGGCTATAATTTTTTTAAAAACACAACTTTAGCAGCTTTCCATACAGTATTCATCATAATTGCAAAATACTTTCTAATTTCTATTAAGATTTCTTCTTTGACTCAAATAATGTAGCAGTTTATTACTTAACTCCTAAATATATGTAGAGATTTTTAGTTTTATGTAATTGATGTTTAGTTTAATTTTACTACAGTCAGAGAATAAACTTTATATGACTTCTGCGCCTTCACATTTTTTGAGACTTTCTTTATGGCAATATTCTTCCTTTATTGTCTATGCACATATACTTTTTCTCTGTGTGTTATAGGTAAATTACTCCGTATTGCTTTCTAATTAGCATTTTTTCTATAGTATCCAGTCTCAGTTCAGTTCAGTCACTCAGTCGTGTCCGACTCTTTGCACCCTCATGAATCGCACACACCAGGCCTCCCTGTCCATCACCACCTCCCAGAGTTCACTCAGACTCACGTCCATCGAGTCCGTGATGCCATCCAGCCATCTTATCCTCGGTCGTCCCCTTCTCCTCCTGCCCCCAATCCCTCCCAGCATCAGAGTCTTTTCCAATGAGTCAACTCTTCGCATGAGGTGGCCAAAGTACTGGAGCTTCAGCTTTAGCATCATTCCTTCCAAAGAAATCCCAGGGCTGATCTCCTTCAGAATGGACTGGTTGGATCTCCTTGCAGTCCAAGGGACCCTCAAGAGTCTTCTCCAACACCACAGTTCAAACGCATCAATTCTTCGGCGCTCAGCCTTCTTCACAGTCCAATTCTCACATCCATGCATGACCACAGGAAAAACCATAGCCTTGACTAGATGGACCTTAGTTGGCAAAGTAATGTCTCTGCTTTTGAATATGCTATCTAGGTTGGTCATAACTTTTCTTCCAAGGAGTAAGCGTCTTTTAATTTCATGGCTGCAGTCACCACCTGCAGTGATTTTGGACCCCCCCAAAATAAAATCTGACACCGTTTCTACTGTTTCCCCATCTATTTCCCATGAAGTGATAGAGTTGGTCTTATATAATGAGTTTCTTAAATTAATTTTTTTTGTATCCTGAGCCTTAGAAAGTTAACTCTTTTTCATATATTCCTGTTCTTCTTTTATTTCTTCCCTCTTCACATTTCCCTGGTCTTTTAAGATGAAAATTATTATTTAATTTATGTCTTTTTGCATTGTAAACATATATGTTTAAATTAAAAAAAATCTTTTCTAGGCTATTTCTTAGCTTTGATTTAATAATAAATGAATTCCCATTTATATCCTGATTTCATTCTCATTGGATTTCTCCTCTGGCTTGGGATTTGGGTTTGTGTTCTTATTGTGAGTGGGAAAGTTTCGCTTATGTTTTCTGTTTCTCTCTCCACCATATCCCTCCCCATATTTTCCTCTTCCTCTAGTGATTCTGGGGCTTCCCAGGTGGCTCAGTGGTAAAGAATCCACCTGCAATGCAGGAGATGAGGGTTTTATCCTTGAGTCTGGAAGATCCTCTGGAGGGGGGAGTGGCAACCCACTCTAGTATTCTTGCCTGGGAAATCCCCTGGGCAGAGGAGCCTGGTGGGCTACAGTCCATGGGGTCGCAAAGAGTCAGAGATGACTGAATATGCGCGCACACACACACCCATAGTGATCTTACAGTTGTTTAGAGCTGTTGCGATCCTGCCGCTAATCCTTAGCCATTTCCACTATTTCAAGGCTTTCTTTTCATTGTAATATTGGGAATATCATGTTCACAGTTACTAAATTTGATTGAGGTTCTTTATTGTAAAGCCTTTTTCTGTCTTTCTGTCTTCCCTAGCCAAAGCCCCAAACATTATCTTGTCAGCAGCTTAATTTTTCAGATTTCTTTCATCCCAGCTCTTGCTTTTCTCAGTGAAAATGACTCTAGTTCCCCTCTCACACAGAGCGCTAGTAATCCCCTCAATCTGCAGGAGAGAAATTCTAGATCGTTGCTACCTGTAGGCCTGTGGTTTCAGCTGCTGCTCACCACCTTTTGTTTCTATTGTGCTCAGAAGCTCAGTCATGTCCGACTCTTTGCGACCCCATGGACTGTAAGCCCGCTAAGCTCCTCTGTCCATGGAATTTCCCAGGCTAGAATACTGGGGTGAATTGCCATTTCCTTCTCCAGGGGATTTTCCCAACCCAGGGATAAAACCTGCGTCTCTAACGTCTCCTGCATTAGCAGGCAGATTTTTGACCATTAGCAAGAGGCCAATTATTTTGCTTCTGTTTTGTTTCTTACCTGACATTACTATGCCTGTGCAGCAAAGGGGTTGTGAGACACAGCATGAACTTACTGAACTGCCTTGATCGGGGTTCTATCCTGATTGAATTACTCCGCATTCTTCTTCTAGTCAATGTCACCCTTTTGGTCGCATAGTTCTGGATATGGCCTTGATGCTGGACCTGGGTGATAGCAGGAGACTCCTTCTACTCTCAGATCCCAAAGGGTTTTCTGCACTATCTCTCAGGGAACTTTGCCTGGAAAAGGATATGTCAGCTGCAAAGGCCTTAAGCCTTCCCTGTTGGGTGGTCATGAAGGAAAGAGAGGTATGGAGAACAAGCTTCTTCTCCACCTTGCTCTGCTCTACCAAACTTTCCAGAGAAAAACAATTTCTTAATGGCCAGAAACATAGACATGGAAATATTGAAAGAATAAGCCATTAGTTGCCTGCATAGTGTCACATTTTTATGTTTCTTATGATACTGTTAAAAAAAAAGTCTCAAAAATTCCCAGTTAGAAAATAAAAATGAAGAAACATTATAAACTTTTAAAATGTAAATAACTAGGATATGGGGAATTGGAATTAAAATTTTCTGCTATAATTATTTTATATTACTTGTTGCTAATGAATTTTGCTTAAAGAATATTTGAAAAATTTCATATTTGAATGATCTAGCTTGTATATTAATTGGTTCATGAGATTTTTTTAAATTAAAATTTTCTAGTGAGTTTGAATTATAACTAAATTGGTACATGGTATAGAACTCTTTAATTGGAGAAATATAGATCAATTTTTTTTCTAGGATAAAGCTGAACATAACAGCTGGTTCAGTGTAAATTGTCTCTTTAGAGCCTGCTAACACAATACAGAGGCACATTCAATTTTGTGTGTCTATATATGTGACTACAAGGGGTTAAAAACCCAGGTTCTCTTAATTCTGAGAGCATGTGGTGGCCAGCCCAGAGCCAGATTGAGCCATGTTAATTTCCCAGAAGATTTCAAAGAATTATCTTTTGAAAAGGGGAAGTTTGGCTAATAAAAACCAGGATAACCTCCGGCAGTCACATGGAGAAAAAGAGAAACAAATTACTCCTGGCTTGTTCGACATTGTTGCTGGGGGCTTTCTCTGGCTAAACCAGACTGCTTTGTTTTCCTTTACTCCAAAGAGGGAAGTTATTTCAGTAATGTCCTGAGAAAGGTAGGAGCTCAAAGTTGTGCCAAGTGCTCGTCTGTGTCTTCTCTTTTTAGGTTTAGTTCTTTGGGAAGCATGTGAGGACTATCAAGGCTCTCATACCATCAGGTCCTGGGTTTGAATTCCTATTTTGCCACTGATATCCAGGAGATCAGAGAAATTTATGTTTCCACCCTGAGCTTCAATATCTGCATCTCTTAAGGAAGATAATTAATACCTACCTCATGACCATGATGGTGAAGATTTGGATAAGATAAGGGCTGGGATGTGTAGGTACTGAAAAAAAATGCATAGGGATTCTCAGTTTCCTCCTCTTCTTTTCCTCTCTGACAGTTCCTGAAATCTCACCTCTCTTGTAAGTAGATTCTTGAAAGTTGGAGCCAGATGATTGATACAGGTTTTGTGTGAAGATTAAGGAGTTTTAAAATAAAATATTGGTTATCTATTGGCTGTATAACAAATTACCCTCCACCCCACCCCCCGCCCCCGACCCCAGTCTTACAGTTTGAAACAACCATTTCACTGTGCTCACAGATTCTGTAGGTCAGGAATTCAAAAAGAGCATAGCTCCATGATGCTATGGCCTCAGCTAGGAGAACTCAAGGCTGGGAGAAGAAATCCTGTGCAGGTATCTCCACTCATGTTCCCTGCCCAGGGGGGCCTCACATTATGAGCACTCACACAAGGCAGCTCCATGTGGCTTGGACTTCCTCACAGCATGCTTCAGTCGTGTCCAGCTCTTTGCAACCCAGGCTCCTCTGTCCATGGGCTTCTCCGGGCAAGTGTACTGAGTGGGTTGCCATTTCCTCCTCCAGGAAATATTCTCAACCCAGGGATCAAATCTGTGTCTCATGCCTCCTCCATTGGCAGGGGGGTTCTTTACCACTAGCGCTACCTGGGAAGCAGTGGCCTTTATTGTATGGCAACCAAGGGTCTGAAGGCAAGTTTCCTGAGAGAACCAGGCAAAAACTGTAACACTTTTATGGTCCCAACCTTGGGAGCCACATCATATCACTGCTGTGAGTCTCAAGCCCCTCCAAGTTCAAGAGGAGGAAACAGACTCCACCTCTTAAAGGGAGGAGTGTCAAGATCACATTGTAAGAACACATGAAATGGGAGCTATTGTTATAGACCTTTGGAAAATACAATTTGCCACAGGGTGAGGCAATAATGTTAAGTCCTCGAACTTTTTGACTAAATCAGGTAGGAGTGTGAAAGACAGATCTGAGAAGAACATCTGCAAGGCCATGGACACGATGATTCAGGCTGAAATAATGAATGGAGAAAAGGGAAAGTAGAGTAGCAGACATTGGAGCAGGGTCAGTCTCATGCAGGCGATGAAGAAGAAAATGAAAAGGGGAAAAAGCAGTCCAGAGACTCTGAGGTTTTGACCACAGATGCTCAGAAGGGTGGCACTGCCATTACCTGAAATAGGGAAGTCACAGAAAAGCAGGAACCTCCTCTTCCCTCTCTATTGACCACAGACTTGCGAATCTTCCAGCAACTCACATACAGAAGTCTCAATCTAATTTGCATGCATGCTCTTTGCTTTTCACAGATCTGCCTGTTAGCTCTGATGCAGAGGTCTCAGTAAGTCCCTAAGGGGCTGGAATGATGACTCTTTGAGACATGACATCAAGGGCTCTAACTAAAAATGAAGCCATTTATGAATCTGGTTTTGAATCAAGATCTTGTGTTAATGAAGTTCCTATATAACTAAAAATCCAGGAAGAAGTAACTGCCCAGGTGGAGCTTCTACAAAATGTTTTAATACCATCATGAAAGGTGTGACCCAAACATTCCCTGGGGAAGGATTTCGGGTTTCTTTTATAGTATTATCTGTCCTTGGAGATCAGGCCCTTTGGAAAGCCAGGCTTGATCACATTTTCAAAGCTCTGTTGGCAGTATCCTCTTCCCTGGTCTCTGCTATCCAGGGTACAGAGATGGTTTAAGTAATGGTTTAACTTCATTCCACAGAATTCGGGGTTCCCAAGAGACGTTGCAATGAAGTTAGTTATAAGATCATTTAAGAACATTCCAGGGCTTCCCAGGTGGCTCAGTGGTAAAGAATCCACCTGCCAATGCAGGAAACATGGGTTTGATCCCTGATCCAGGAAGATCCCCCATGCTGTGGTGCCACTAAGCCAGCGTGCCACAACTATTGAGCCTGTGGTCTAGAATCTTGGAGCCACAACTCAACTGTGCCCATATGCTGCAATTACTTAAGCCTGCATGGCCTAGAGCTTGTGCTCCACAACAAGAGAAGCCACTGCAAAGAGAAGCCTGCGTACCACAGGTAGAGAGTAGCCCCCACTCGCTGCAACTAGAGAAAGCCTGCACAGCCAAAAACAAATGAAAAAATAAATAAGGTTATATACTAAAAAATATTCTAAACGAGGGCTGTCCTTCTCCTAGTGGCCAAGGGAGGCTAAGCAATTACTCCAGAGAAATCACCATTGCTCAGACATTTCAGGAACTGGCCTTTAGTAACTGTTTTTGAAATCACTCCACGAAACCATCTTCACGGCATACTTTGTTTTTGACCCCAATTGCCTTACCCACTTTTATTTGTAAATGACAGGGATTAACTCAATTTAAGTGAAAAAAGCAAATTTCTTGGTTCCCATAACTGGAAAGGCTGGAGCAAACCAGCATCAGTTCTGACCGGATTTAGGGGCTTAAATGGTATTGTCAAATCTCTGCCTCTTGCAGTTCTCTCTGTAAATTCACCTCATTTTCTGTCATTGCAGTTGACTTCCTATATGCGCCAAGCAGGATGGCTACCCCAAGATTACGTCATCCCAGTTTAGTAACCCCTAGGAAAGGACGGCCTGCTCCCCGCTAATCCTCACTTCCCTGTTCCCACCATTGTTCTCATATCAATCCCAGGCAGGACTCTCTTTGTCCCAGACTGAGTCTGCACGTCCATGACTGTGGCTAGGAGGGAAAGATTTGTTACCAGAAGAACAAATTCAAAAAGCAAGCAAAGCACATGCTCTGGGAAGGCAAAAATAGTAGTGGCCAGTGGCTGTCTCATCTGCTTTGGTCAGCATTCTTGACACTGATTAACCTTTAATTGTTCCCAAAACCAACCCTGGGAGCTTGTTAGAAATGCAGACTCTCAAGATCCATCCCCGCCCTACTGAATCAGAGCCTGCAGTTCAGCAAGTTCCTCTGTGAGTCTCATGCACATTGCGCTTGGGAACAGCTGGGCCAGAGGAGAAAGGCAGGGCAATGACTTTGAAGGAGCTTTCCAAAAAGGACTTCCCGCTCACAGCAGCATGACCAGAACAGGCAACCAGCCTGCCTGGGTTAATATCACAAGGAAGGTAGCAGGCCTGGACACCGCACTGGTGTCCCAGTCAGGGATGAAACACAAGACTGTGGTTCAAGGTCAGAGGCGGACTGAGTGAAGGAGGTGATGCTCCTTCTGCTCACCTTTTGAACCAGGCACTCCTTGAGCTCCCAGAGTTCCTGGGTGGTCCACGTCTACAGTGCCTTCAGCAGCTTCGACAGAGAAGAGGAGAAAGCTTCAAAGCAGGAATGTCCACTCCGGGGCTTTTATAATGCAGGCCAAAGCTGACGTGACTTTGCTTTCTCTCTCTCTTTTTAAAACAGACCTTTACTGCAGTCATTCATTAGAATGATTCTGAAATTTGGATCCAATCAAGTTGCAGATAGAGCCACTTCATGCATAAAAGTTTATGCAAAACACAATCATACCTAGACAGACTTTGCCCTTTCCCCAGCACATTAGTCATAGGAATTGGATGTAGAAATTAAGTAAATTCTCAGTCAGCTCAATCAGTTCCCCTCTCACTTACTTACTTTCAATTGAGTATTTCTGTAAGAAGGGTTGCAGAAATGAAAGCCAGTGGAAGTGTAGTTAGATAGAAAGGTTTAAAGGACTCAAGGTCTGGGCCAGAAACTGGAATTGCTTCCTGCTGCCTGTCTCGAGGCCAGGAGGCCTTGGAAACACAACACTGGAATGCGACACAGGCTGTAATCCAAAGTGATGGGGAGCAGACTTCCCTGGGCCTCCAGGCTACTCTGTCCTTTCAGGGATGGTTCTCCCAAACAATGTCATTCCCCTGCATGCATCCCCTCAGGAGGCCACACAGTCCTGAGAACTCAAGAGATGCCTTTGCATGCAGAATCCTACCAAGTCCTAGAGTGTGGGGTAAGGACGTGGTTTCCAGAATCAGACTCACTGAATTTGAATCCTTTTTGCCACTTACAGATGCACGATATTGGGCAAATTACATGATTCAGTCTCCTCAACTATAAGATAGGGTTAGCAATAGGATCGTTGTGAGGATTAGATGAGAAAATGTGTAAGAAATGAGGCGTCAGAGCATGTGTCTTTTCCTGAGCACCTGGAACAGAGGAGGCATCGATACTGGATGTTAAAGCATGCAGCTCTCTATCCGGAGCATGATAAGTGCTTAAATCACAGTAGCTGTTATTATTCCCTAACCTTTATTCAGTTCTGGTTGATAGTTTCCTTCAAGATGCTGCGTGGTCAGCACCTGCATTCCATTCACATATGATGAATGTGAATTAACGTGACCTCAGTATTGAGAATTTCATGACATTCTTCTCTTGAGATAATTGGACACACTCTGAGGCTTTAGTGAAACGTGGCATCCTGGACAAATTTAGAATTCTCAATATGTAGTTACTGGTCTTGATCACATTAGGAAGAAGGTTCTGGCACCCGCACTCATTCCCTTAGGTTCTTGTGGCTCCTTTTGTAAATAACCTCTTCCTGTGCACAAGCAAACAGCACTCAGGGGACTTGAGCTCATGACTGTCTTAGAGAGATCACTTTATTCCCTCTGGCTATTTTTAGTACTGGGCCTGTGCTCACTCACAACAAGTATTTGGGTTTCTGGCCTGGGTTAATTTCTTTTATTCATTCTACACAGTTGTTGAGCGCCTCACCTAGAAGAGGCAGGGTGCTGTGTAGTTTAGGTCAGTCACTAATTTGTGTCCAACTCTTTGCGACCCCACAGACTGCAGCACACCAGGCCTCCCTGTCTGTCACCAACTCCCAGAGTTTACCCATGTCCATTGAGTTGGTGATGCCATCCAACCACCTCATCCTTTGGCATCCCCTTCTCCTCCCGCTTTCAATCTTTCCCAGCATCAGGGTCTTTTCCAATGAGTCAGTTCTTCGCATCATGTGGCCAAAGTATTGGAGTTTCAGCTTCAGCATCAGTCCTTCCAATGAACACCCAGGACTGATTTCCTTTAGGATGGACTGCTTGGATCTCCTTGCAGTCCAAGGGACTCTCAAGAGTCTTCTCCAACATCACAGTTCAAAAGCATCAATTCTTTGGTGCTCAGCTTTCTTTATAATCCAACTCTCACATCCATACATGACAACTGGAAAAACCATAGCTTTGACTAGACAGACCTTTGTTGGCAAAGTAATGTCTCTACTTTTTAATATGCTCTCTAGGTTGGTCATAACTTTTCTTCCAAGGAGCAAGTGTCTTTTAATTTCATGGCTGCAGTCACCATCTGCAGTGATTTTGGAGCCCAGAAAAATAAAGTCTCTCACTGTTTCTACTGTTTCCCCATCTATTTGCCATGAAGTGATGGGACCGGATGCCATGATCTTCATTTTCTGAATGTTGAGCTTTAAGCCAACTTTTTCACTCTCCTCTTTCACTTTCATCAAGAGGCTCTTTAGTTCTTCTTCACTTTCTACCATAAGGGTGGTGTCATCTGCATATCTGAGATTATTGATATTTCTCCGAGCAATCTTGATTCCAGTTTGTGTTTCATCCAGCCTGGGATTTCACATGATGTACTCTGCATATAAGTTAAATAAGCAGGGTAACAATATACAGCCTCGACGTACCCCTTTCCCTATTTGGAACCAGTCTGTTGTTCCATGTCCAGTTCTAACTGTTGCTTCTTGATCTGCATACAGATTTCTCAGGAGGCAGGTCAGATGGTCTGGTATTCTCATCTCTGGAAGAATTTTCCACAGTTTATTGTGATCCACACAGTCAAAAGCTTTGGCATAGTCAATAAAGCAGAAATAGATGTTTTTCTGGAACTCTCCTGCTTTTTCTATGATCCAACGGATGTTGGCAATTTGATCTTTGGTTCGTCTGCCTTTTCTAAATCCAGCTTGAACATCTGGAAATGTGCTGTGGACAGGGGGGAGTAAAAGTGCCAGCTTTAGGGAGCCGCTTTCCTCTCCAGCCTCCGTCTCCATCATTCCTTTGGCTGCACTTGGTAACAAGCATGTGGAATTCTGTCTGTCTTCTCTTTACTCAGTACAGTCTCTCCCCCTCGAAGCATTCCCAGCCACTGGAAAGACTATGAGACTGTTCCCCAGCTCTGCTGCATCCGGGACTCATTTTCAGACTCACACCCTCAGGTCCGGTGGACACCCTCCATAGCTATGTCTCCTCCTCAGGGTCTTCTGTGCATCTCTTTTGTGAACTAAAACCAGTTTCACTCCACCTAAATTTTTGAAGGGCCATGTAAATTTATGTTTGGGCTTGTTGTTTACTTTTTTTCTTTAGTGGCAGTTTTTCCTGAGAATACCTTGGCCTTTCTTTTTCACTGATGTGCCCAAGCAAACCTCTCCCTCTAGAGTATTCTGCTTATCTCACTTCCCTGCCTGCATCTGTTTGTTAACATGACTCATCCTAAAAGATTCAGTTCCATTATTTCTCAGAGAAGCCTTTGGAGCACAGCTTCATGGCTCCCAAATTCTCTCTTCTCTAATTCCCTGGAGTCTGCATGGCCTGAATGACCCCAGGTTCAGGACTCTCTGTGCTTGCGTTGGGGCTATCTGGGTGCTAGTTCAAAGGGCAGGGGACATTCTGCATCTTTCTCACAGAGCCTCTAGCAAAGTTTTCATTAGCTGGATAACTATCGATGACTGATTTACCTTCCATAAAAAAGGAATCTTGTTGCCCAACCTCACAGAATAATTCATCAACAACCTGGCTCAGGGTTCCCCACACTCAGCATTAGATGTTTTTACTTTCCTTTGTGCTTCTTAGGTACTCTTTGTGCTTCTTAGATGTTCAACACATATCTCCTGAATGAATGAGTTAATAAGTGCATCAATCAGACAATCAGACGGTTTTCTATTCCAAAGTCCTCAGAGCCCTGATTGCTGCTGAGGACATGCTTATTACCCAAAACACTGTAACTAGGGCCTAGTTATTCTATTTCTCCATCTCAGGCATTTTTTAGGGCTTGGGGTAGTATAAAAGAGTAACTCAACATATGCCAACATTGGCTGTTATTCTTTTAAACTTTTTCAAACCTGAGGGTAGAAAAAGGCTGTTACATTGTTGTTTTAATCTGCATTTCTCTGATTACCAGTGATATGAAATACTTGTGAAAAAGCAACAGAAATATGTGCTTTAAACCACTTAAAGGCTGCTGAGTACTTCTGTGAGACACAAGGCACAGGATTTAGAACAGCTGGGCAGGCAGGCTGCTGCTGCTGCTGCTGCTGCTGCTGCTAAGTCGCTTCAGTCGTGTCCGACTCTGTGCGACCCCATAGACGTCAGCCCACCAGGCTCCCCCGTCCCTGGGATTCTCCAGGCAAGAACACTGGAGTGGGTTGCCATTTCCTTCTCCAATGCATGAAAGTGAAAAGTGAAAGTGAAGTTGCTCATTGGTGTCTGACTCTTCGAGACCCCATGGACTGCAGCCTACCAGGCTCCTCTGCCCATGGGATTTTCCAAACAAGAGTACTGGAGTGGATTGCCACTGCCTTCTCTGGGCAGGCAGGCTAATGCAAACAAATTCCCACCACTTCCCAGGTTGTGAGGTTTCACAGAAGTTGGTAGACCTGTTGTGCGGCCAGAAAAGCTGGGTGTTTCAGCCAGGGCAGCTCCCTAGCAAGCCCCAGGAAAGCGCACGTGGTCTTCTGACCTGTCTGTGTTATGCTTTATCGTTGTCAGAAGCCACGGCCTTCTATCGAGACCCTCCTCCTCAGAAATCTCTCTCTTGCTCCCTGGACACTGGTAAGTGAGGTCTTAGCTTACTGGGAGAACCCTTGGGCCTGTCCGTCCCTGCCCAGAGTCTGGACTTCACTCTTTAGGATCCAGGGAATGAGTGACCACCTTCCTTGAGTCCAAGGCCCGCCTTTTAGGTGCTCACTCCAATGTTCATACAGACTTCTTCCCGAGGCAGATGACAGAGAGAGCAAATACACTCTTCCACTGAAGGGCTTCACCAGCTACCTGAGGAGTCTGGCCTTAGCTTTGGGCTTCTCCTGGAAAAGCCTTCACCATCCAGTGACTGGGCCATTCAGTGTTGGATAATCTGACCTGTGGGCTTTGGTAGGAGGTCAAAATGGGCTTCAGCGACTCCTGTCTGATCTTTTTTTTGGCGGGGGGTGGGGGGGGGGTGAGTCTTGCTTGCCCAAGGTGATGATCTGCTTCTTACATCCTCCCAGTGTCTGCTGCCAATCTCCTGTGAGCCAGTACTTGGAAAATGAACTTGAGAATATATTAACCAATGATTTTGAGACCATATAATCTGAACCCATTTTGGGGAAAGTAAGGAGAGAATGCGTCCACCCACGGCCAAATAATCAAATAAGTGATTTACCCTAATAATGTAACTGCCTGGGTTGAAGTTCTGGCTGTGCCACTTACTAGCTGAGTGGCCTAGGCCATGCTAACACCTCTAGGTGTCCCTTTCCTTCTCAGTAAGATGGGGTCAGAGTCACTAATTCAGCCTCTGCATAGGGTACTGTGCAGATTCAGTGATGTAATTCATATGAAGTGCTTCGAACGGTGCCTGGCACGTGGAAAAAGTGTCCTGAATGGTATTATAGTTACAGTCACTGCTGAATCTCCCTTCTGGCTGTGAGTGTCCAGGTCCTTGGCAACACTGACTCAGAGCCTTCAGTGAGGACCAGCAGCATGGGAGGCCAAGAGGGGCAGGGATTTCGGGCAAGTTCCATCTGGGAGTTTTGGGGATTTTTGTCATGAACATCTTCAAACACCCAAAACAGTGGAGAGGAACATACAATGGACACTTTACTGCTGCTGTTCAGTTGCTAAGATGTGCCTGACTCTCTGTGATCCCATGGACTGCAGCTCACAGTCCTTCACTACATCCTGGAGTTTTCCCAAATTCATGTCCTGAGCTGGTGATGCTGTCTAACCATCTCATCCTCTAGTGCTCACTTCTTTTGTCTTCAATTTTCCCCAGCATCAGCGTCTTTTCTAATGAGTTGACTCTTATCTGGATATGAAACTGGTTAACATTTTGCTATGTTTATTTTCTGTTTAAAAAATTTTTTACTGAAGTATTTTAAAGTAACTTAGAAATATTATACTTCTTCCCCAAATGCTTTGCTATGTACCTCTGAAACATAAGCACATTTTTTCCCAGAAGCACCATATCCTTCCTAATGAATCAACAAGTCCCTAATCTAGCTTTCTTAGAGTATTTTAAATGACTCTTTTGACTTCAAAATAGACTGAGCTGGGGAGGAGACCATTCTGAAGACAAGATACGAGTGGCTCAAGGTAGGAAAGAATGTTCCAGGTGTTCCCTTGCCCCCTGGAAAAATGTAGCCTGGTCTGAGGGCCTTTGTGTGATGTGCTCATTCCGATCTACTTCTTTCTAAAGGAGGAAAACATGTTTTTGAAGGCTGCTTGACAGGAAAGATATTAATAAATGACATGCAAATTTCTTAATTTCACTTTGGCTGGATATGTGATTGCTACTTCTGAAATACAGGCTGGTGATGGGGCTTCTTTTTTTTTTTTTTTAATTTCTTGAGCTCTGAGCATACGTTGGGTTGTCCAGCTGAGCTTGGCTGGGGGCTGGGGGCAGGGTCATTCTGACCTAAGAGGAGGTAAATAAGGACACATTCAAATGAAAACTGGCCCCTAAATAAGAAGCTGAGAGTTTAATTTTGAGGCTGTTTCTGGGGTGGAGATACCACAAAGGTTTGACTGAAAAGCTGAAAAGTTCTTTTTATAGCTCTGTTGCTTGCACATGAGAAAGCAACTTCATCAATTGGCCTTTTTACACTTAGCGTTTGTGCTGTTGCTGTTCCTCTGTTTCTCCTTCAATTCCACATCGCTGGGTGGGGCACACTCTTACTGCTCTGGCTTGGGTGCTCCGGGCTTCCCAGTTCAAATAATTCTTCCCCTTTTTGCTAAGAACTGGGGTGAGGGTTTTCCCCCCTCAATGTATGAAATCCACAGGGTCCCCTCGGGCCAGAGCGTTGGCCGGTGGTGTTGCAGGGTGGGGCTCGACGGTGCGCAGTAATGGAGCCATGGGCTCTGGAGCGAGAGTACCTGGGCTCAAAGCTTGCTCTCACCACGTGCTGCTGTTTCCCCTGCTCTAGGGCAGCGAGGAGACAGTCTTTCAGATATGCTGCTCTCTTAAATTTATGCCTTTGTGAAGGTATTTACATTTGTCCTGGCAAAAGGTGGCCGTCGCAAAGAAGGAGTGAATCACATACTTATGAAATGAAGAAACATCACAACTACTACCTGAGGGTGAATATTAATACAAGACGGCAATGTGCTTCCTGCTAGGTGTTCTTAACTGCCTGACTTCTTTAGTTTTAGTAGAAGGAACTCAGTTTTCATGGCCCCTTCTTTTAATAGACATGTTTTTTTCTTGCCTGTGGAGTTTGAGTACTTAGAATAAAACTCCATGGAATCCCAGTGAGAGAGAAAAATAACTGGTTATACAGAAGAGCTTTTTTTTTAATATATATATGATCTGAAGGTCATAACCAAGCATAAGCCAAATACAATTTGATTGTGTAAAGATGTTATTTAGCAAGTAATCCAGCATGTATAAATCTTGTTACTTGGATTTATAAGTAATACTGTACCATAGGCCATATATTCAAAATAATATCACTAGCTATTAGCAACTCATGAACTGTGAATAATTTTGAAAGATGTAAATATTTAATTTTAAACCTAACCTATTGACATTGTTCAGAAATTTACTGAGTCAGTTGGTCCTGGGCAGGAACCTCCTTAAGGAAGAGGATGACAAGCAATGCCAGGGCACAATTGTAGAAAGTGCTGAGAGGTATAATCAACTGTTCAAATCATTGGAAAAAGGGAATTTAAGTAGCCTTGTCTAATAGTCAACATGAAGAAAGAGAAGAGTGAGTGAGAGAGAAAGGAATCACTTTCTTAGCCATAAAGGAAAATTGTGTGTTCAAACATGAGCCATATGAATGAACTGCCTAACTGGTAACATCTGGTGATGATTTTGCTGTGCACCATTAGAATGGAAGAAGAAGATATGTGTAATCTCATTCTTTCCCCTTGTTTACGGCCACAGGCAGCATAGTCCTTGGGACGCTTGCTTTCAGGCAGGTGCCATTCACTGTAGCCACAGACTGGCTGTGCATCTGGTAGATAACTGTTGACATTTTTGGTAGGATGGATCCTGACTCATATAGAGGTTGCAAAATTCTTTGCGAGGTCCCAGTCACGGTGGCAGATACTTCTCACTGTTTGCCTACCATCTAGGACTTCCTCAGACTTCCTGTCTTAGAGAGCCCCAATTTCATTTTGGGGCAGCAATATGGCTGACCAACAACACTGTCATTCTACATGCAGCGGGTGGAGTCCACTTAGCATAGTCAGGCCAGTGAGCAGTGGGAAGAAGTCCTTGGGAGAGTGTCCTTTATAAATAAAAAGGCTGAGGTTTACGAGGAGAAAGCCTCTTTTACTCTTTATTCCCATCTCACTTCCAGGAGGTAGATGTCAAAGGCCCAGGTGTCAGTCAGCAGATGAGTATGGAGGCCTGGCCAGATTAAAAATGGAGTGAGAAGCAGAAAGATGGGAGGGATCTGGTCCCTGGGTGCATCATTGAGACACCACAGCTGCCCTGGACTGCCACCTCCAAACCTTGTCCTAAGAGAGGAATAAAAGCCTTTTACTTTAAGCCACTATAGCAGTGTTTTCTGATACTCGTAGCCAACTTCACTCGTAAAGGATACTGATCTGAACAAAAGTTCTTCCGAAAAATCTGACCTGCCTGAAGTCATTTAGCAATTTAGTAGCTGGTGTTTTGTTTTAGCAAATAGCACATTTTCAGCCCTAAAAATCCAATATGAAGGAAAAATTTACATTTTTTTTTCCTTTTCAGACTAGTTGCTTCCAAGTATCAATAATATTTCAAGTGTGTAAGGAGCAGCAGTTTTGTGCTTCTGACACTGTGTGACTTCATTGTTCTGTTATCACCATCTTAATGAAAAGAAAAGCTGATTGCAACATTTCTGTTTAGTTTATTTACTCTCTTCATTGCTGGCAAAACCCTTTTGTCAGGGGCACTCTAAATAAGTCTTAGTACTTTAATTTATGGGCATCCCTAGTGGCTCAGTGGTAAAGAATCCTCTTGTCAATGCAGGAGACATGGGTTTGATTCCTGGGTTGGGAAGATTCCCCTGGAAGAGAAAATGGCAATCCATTCCAGTATTCTTGCCTGGAGAATCTCATGGACAGAGGAGCCTGGTGGGCTACTGTCCAGGGAGTTTCAAAAGAGCGACCAAACAACAACAGAAAACTTTGATTTTTACAGCACCGCCTTGGCCACAGGTCAGATAGGAGAGGTTAAAGAACAGACCAGACGTAATGTATGTTTTGGGGCTGTCACAGCTGCTTTATCTTTCCCAGGGCAAGTGTGCTTGTCCTAAGACGCTCCTAAGACAACAGCTTAAGGCTCAGTTCATTGGCATAAGATTTGTCCAAAATCCGCGATAACTGGCACGATCCGTTCTCCAGTGTAAATGGCCAGAACTCGTCTTTTTCCGCCTAAACGATTAAAGCTTGCTGTCCGATCCAAGATGAGAACCAGAAAGTGTACCAGAATGTTTCTATGGACTTGCATAAACTCTTCATCTTTATTCACCACGAGAATAGCCTTAAAACGAAATGAGCGTCACCAGAAGACAGACTGCAGGTGACTTCTCCTCAAGTGCTTCGGGAAGCCTGCACTGTGGTGCTAAGTGTTGACTGTACGTTTGAGGAAAGCTGAAGTGCTGTGTCTGCCAGTGGTGTCAGCTGTTAGTCAAGGTGGCTCATCTCGGTCATAAAGGCTTAAGAGCTGTGGTCAAACAGGTTTTGCAGGTCCAGAAAAAGCCTGAAAATAGAATAAAAGCCAACAAGTGTAAATCCCAGTCCAAGGGGTCAAAGGCATGTCCAGGATATCCATAGGATCTCACCGAGGATTGGTGAGGAATTACTGATGCAGCTGAAGTTTTTGGAGCCTGCAAGTTGTTTCATAAGCAATTCTAGTGTAAGGATTCTGATACATTTCAGGTAAGCCCATTTTAAGCTCACCTGACCAGCACTTCAGACTTAAAAAGCCCTGCATTACTCAACCAGGGAACCCTCCCTAGGGGAAGGAGACTAGCCCAGATCTGAATCCACTGCCACCTCCTTGCTGCTCTGAGAGGCCCTCATCCTGGAAATCCTGATAGTCACCCTGGGCACATAAAGTGCTTTGCTGCTCAGATGTGTCTGACTCTTAGCAACCCCATGGACTGTAGCCTGCCAGGCTCCTCTGTTCATGAGATTCTCCAGGCAAGAATACTGGAGTCGGTTGCCATTTCCTACTCCAGAGGATCTTCCCCACCCAAGGGTTGAACTTGGGTCTCTTGCACTGGCAGGTGGATTCTTTACCAGTGTAACACTTGCAAAGCTTGGGCACATAGAGAGTCACAGGATAAACCTGGAGCATTTTCTTGGACCATTAATTTTGCTTCATGATAGACCACCAAGGACATTTTTATACTTCAACAATATATTGTGAAGTATAACACAAAGTTTGCATGAATTTTAGAGAGAAACACAGGTTTTTAAGAAGTCAGCACCATTGGTGGGTTATGTCAGGTGCTCAGCTTCACTGTCCTCCGATTGTGCAGAAATGCTCTGGTGGAAAAGTTTCGAGAGTGGTAAATAGATGGCCATGTTTTGCAGGGCATGGAGCTCTGTGTGGTCTTTGGGTTGGTCTCTCCTGAAGGAGAGAGCTGTGTGCTGTTGGTCTTTCTCTCGCTGGCCTCTTCCCAAATAATACAGAGGAGAACAGGATAAAAGGAAAGAAATCACTCAAGGTCTTGCCCTCCAAAGACAACCATGGGTGACATTTGGGTGGCCACCTTTTGGAATGCCCCTTGATGATGTAGTGGGTCCATTTTGCACAAAAGGGATTGTATCTGTGGGCTTCTCCAGTGGGCAGGAAACTTTTAAAGTTTTCAGATTGGTTTGAGTTATGACTTGAACAAATGGCCATTTCCAGATACCCTGTCATAGTGAACAAGGTCACGTACCAACGCGAACAGAGAGAGGCTTTCACATTTATCAAGATGTAACAAATATCATTCTTGCTTTTCTTAAAAAAAAACAAAGGAGACTTGTAGCTGCTCAATCCATGATTGTGGGATGCTTTTCTAAGGCTGAAAGTTGAAGTGCCATGGTCCCCCAGGGCAGAATCGTGCATGAGTTAAGGGCTCTTTCTGGTTGTGTGTCCAGACGACTGAAGCATCGTTTCCCACCTTCTTGCTGGGTTTCCATCCCCCACCATCTCCCCAGCCGTGCGATGAGTCCCACAGGCAGAGCCTGGAGAGCTGAGCCCACCTGCCTGCGCTGAAGTTTCCCGATCTGACATTTGCCTGCTGGGGTGGACGCGAGCCAAGAGCAGCCAAGCACACAAGACCCAAGTGAGGGGAGTGGGGCAGGAGCCAGAGAGACCCTCCGTGGGGGTCCTGGATACAGCTGCGGCCCACATGGCATGGGCAGCTCTGCCGGGAAACCCTGCCTTGAACACAACTGGCCAGCTTCAGGGCATGGGCCGCCTTCAGCTAGAGCTTTGTTCTGAGAGTGACTTTACAAGGTGGTTCTATAAACAGTGGCAGGACTTCAGATGGGGAAGCAGGCTCAAACCTCTCTCCAATGTGTTCTGTGTACACTGCTGGAGGCAGGAGGCCGGCTCTGCACACTCTGTGCCCTGACTTTCAGTGCCTGCTAGAGCATTCTCCCTCCCCCATCTTCCCACCCTCTTTAAAAATATCCACGTCTCTCCTCTCCTCTTCCTCTCTCTCACACCATAATGCTTATCCTACCCTGAGATCCAAGAGTGGGAATTTTAAGTACCAGCTTTCCTTTGAGCTAATGCATGTAATAAGGACCGTCTCCTTAAGGGTAACACAGAAAAGTGGGTCCTGATGGAAAAAGGAAAAACTCTAACTTTAAAGGCCTGGAAATTACAAAGCATCCATCACAACTAAGACATTGGCTATGGCGCTAGTGGCAAAAGATCCTGCCTGCCAATGCAGGAGACATAAGAGGCGTGGGTTTGATCCCTGGGTGGGGACAATCCCCTGGAGGAGGGCATGGCAACCCACTCCAGTATTCTTGCCTGGAGAATCCCATGGACAGAGGAGCCTGGAGGGCTATGGTCCCTAGGGTCACAAAGAATCAGACATGACTGAAGCGACTTAGCACGCACAGATAGTGCCTTGGTGGTGGCTCAGTTGCTAAGTTGTGTCTGACTCTCTGCAATTTAGCCCACCAGGCTCCTCTGTCCATGGAATTCTCCAGGCAAGAATACTGGAGTGGGTTGCCGGGGCCCTCCTCCTGGGGCTCTTCCCAACCTAAGGATAGAACCCGTGTCTCCTGAACCTTATGCACTGCAGGCAGATTCTTTAGCACTAAACCATCAGGGAACCCCAAATATTAGCTTTGCTTCATTTTATCAATACTTTTATTATTACTATATTTAAATTAATTTAGTACTGAAGATAAAACATGACGAGACTATGGGTTTTGACCTACATAAGAGAAAGATGCAGCTTGCTATCCTTTGCACATGCCCAGGGTGTACCTTGGATGCAGAGAAAGGAGGGGAATGCCCTCAACTCTGGCAAAGCAGGGACAAGTCCTCTGTGACCCCAAGGGACTCCCTGCTTTGCTGAAAGCTCCTATTGCTGTCCTGTGACAAGTTCTGTTGTCCAAGACCATTGACTGACTATTATTTATGAGCTTTTTAGGGAAAGACATTAGATCCATAGGACGTTAATTGTTATTATGCAAAGGAAGAACCTATGAAGTGCTCGCAGTCCTTTTGGGTGGCATACTTTTTCATTTCCTTTTCTTAAAAACTCTGCCTCTTTTTGTTCATTTGGTATCTTCTTTTCTCTATTCTGTTTCTGAAAAGAAAAAAAAGTGCAGCCTCTACTGTGTTAGCTCATGGAACTCTGCTTAAGCTCTTCCAAGCTTTTCCATTCCGCTCAGATGTAATCCCAGTCCTGACAGTGGCCCCCGGAGCTGCAGAGCCTCACCTCTCCTTCCTCACTCACCTCTGTTCCTCCTGCTCCTTGTGGTTGCTGGGTCCCAGCTGCACTGACTTACTTCTAGTTCCTGGAATATGCTATGCCAGCTCTACCACAGGGCCTTTGCACATCCTGTGCCCCTGCCTGGAATGCCCTTCCTTCAGGTATCCTCATGGCTCTCACCTCACTTCCCTCGGGCTGCTCATCTTACCAGAGAGGACTTTTCCTGAGAACCCAATCTAAAACACGGTCCCTCTGCCCCCTTCACCCTGCTTTGTCTTTTAGCACGGCATTTACTACAGCCTGAAATGTGTGGTTTGGCTGTCTGACTTCTCCTACGGGAATATAAGCTCCCCAAGGGCCAGAGACTTTTATTTTGTTCACTGCTGGGGGCCCAGAATCTCGCTCTATCCTGACACACAGTGGGCACTCAGCAAATACTGAATGAATGAATATTGAGTGAGCCAGGACTACATGACTCTTCAACTTTGCACATGAGCATGGAGGAATAGCCACTTTTGCAAACCCACTTCATTATGAGCTTCAGGTGCCCCAAAGCCAGGGTCAAGTTGCTCCATGAACCAAAAGACTCAGATGGATGGGTTCCTCCGTCCACTGTGGTCTCAGTGACTATTTTGAGTAATGGGCCTGTGGCAAAGTATAGCAAACAGATGAAGGGATGGCTTCCAGATAGAAGGTCTTACATATAGCACAAGCTTAATACAGGTTCCCCCCACTCCCACCCCTTCCTGAAACTACAGCGTTCCTGTGAAAACTTTCAAAAGCCAGAACGGCTTGTAAATTGAAGAAGCATTTATTGTAAGACACATCTTGCCAATGGATGCACAAAATAAATCAAGATAAAGTACAGACATTCACAGACACAGTTCAAAGCTTTGACGGCTGGATGTTGAGCTGCTGAGTGTGGTTCCTGGGGAAGGAGCTTGGGAGCCACTCTTGCAGCTTCAGATGTACCCTGACTCTCTAACAGCTCTCTGCAAAATATATGCTGAGTACTACTCTCATAAAAATCAAAAGTCCTCTTCAGATGTCTTTCAGTTGGGAAAAATGGATAATAATGTTGGTCTTTCATAAAAGCAAATTTTTGCACAGTGGGTGATACCCATACACGTTTAAATGAAAAGTGCTAAAGAAAAAAGGGAGGAAACGACTATGTAAAAATAGACCTTATGAGATATGTGTCAGTTTTCTTTGCAAGAAGGTTGAGAATGGTGATTTGTTAGAACCACGAGAGAGGTTTGGATGGCATCTTATTCTATGTTTCTTCTCCTCAGTGTGTTTATGATATTAGGAAGTCAGAGAGCTTTACTCTGTTAATTGTGGTATGTCCTGGAAAATAAGAGAATGTTCAATGCCCTTCTCACAGCTTAATCATAAATTTTCACTAATATGAAAAAGGTGAATTTTATTTTTTACAGAGATGGATTTTTTATAGTGCTTTTGTATTTTAAGTAAATGCTTTGAGTAAGAAAAACAAATAATACACAAGTGAACAAGGAAGAAAGAAAAATGGCCACTCAAGATCTCGTCCCCTGATGAGCACCACAGGTAACATTTTCGTGATTGTGTTTCAGGATACCACTTGATGCGTGGGGGCCTTCCTGGTGGCCCAGATGATAAAGAATCTGCCTGTAATACAAGAGACCCGGGTTTGATCTCCTGGAGAAGGGAATGGTTACCCGCTCCAGTATTCTTGTCTGGAGAATTCCATGGACAGAGGAGGATGGCAGGCTACAGTCCATGGGGTCACAAAGAGTCAGACATAGCTGAGCGACTTTCACTTCACACTTGATTCATGGATTTCCTTCTACATAAATGGGCTCATATTATACATTTTACAGAAGCTACTTTCTTCACCCAATACTGTATTTTGAGGACACTTTTTTATATCAAGGTATGTAAATGTTTAACATCGTTTTTACTAGCCTTTAAAAAAATAGCATTCAATTTAATAGCCTTTAAAGGAATAATGTTCCTTTAATTTGTTTACATAAATTAATAATAAAATATATAAAATTTTATATACATTATTTAATTTATTTATAAAGGAATTATTTAAAGGAATAATGCCAAAGAATGTTAAAACTGCCACATAATTGCACTCATCTCACATCCTAGCAAAGTAAAGCTCAAAATTCTCCAAGCCAGGCTTCAACAGTACACGAACCATGAATTTCCAGATGTTCAAGCTGAATTTAGAAAAGACAGAGGAACCAGAGATCAAATTGCCAACATCCATTGGATCATAGAAAAAGCAAGAGAGTTCCAGAAAAACATCTATTTCTGCTTTACTGACTATGCCAAAGCTTTTGACTGTGTGGATCACAACAAAATGTGGAAAATTCTTCAAGAGATGGAAATACCAGAAAATCTGACCTGCCTCCTGAGAAATCTGTATGCAGATCAAGAAGCAACAGTTAGAACTGGACATGGAACAACAGACTGGTTCCAAATAGGGAAAGGAGTGCATCAAGGCTGTATATTGTCACCCTGCTTATTTAACTTATATGCAGAGAACATCAAGCAAAATGCCGGTCTGGATGAAGCACAAGGTGGACTCAAAATTGCTGGGAGAAATACCAATAATCTCAGATACGCAGATGACACCACCCTTATGGCAGAAAGTAAAGAAGAACTAAAAAGCCTCTTGATGAAAATGAAAGAGGAGAGTGAAAAAGTTGGCTTAAAACTCAACGTTCAAAAAACTAAGATTATGGCATCTGGTCCCATCACTTCATGGCAAATAAATGAGGAAACAATGAAAACAGTGAGAGACTATTTTGGGGGGCTCCAAAATCACTGCAGATGGTGACTGCAGCCATGAAATTAAAAGATGCTTGCTCCTTGGAAGAAAAGTTATGACCAACCTAGACAGCATATTAAAAAGCAGAAACATTACTTTGCCAACAAAGTCCATTTAGTCAAAGCTACGGTTTTTCCAGTAGTCATGTATGGATGTGAGAGTTGGGCTATAAAGAAAGCTGAGTCCTGAAGAATTGATGATTTTGAACTGTGGTGCTGGAGAAGACTCTTGAGAATCCCTTGGACTACAAGGAGATCCAACCAGTCCATTCTAAAGGAGATCAGTCCTGGGTGTTCATTGGAAGGAGTGATGCTAAAGCTGAAACTCCAATACTTTGGCCACCTAATGAAAAGAACTGACTCACTGGAAAAGACCCTGATGCTGGGAAAGACTGGGTGCAGGAGGAGAAGGGGACGACAGAGGATGAGATGGTTGGATGGCATCACCGACTCAATAGACATGAGCTTGAGCAGTCTCTGTGAGTTGGTGATGGACAGGGAGGCCTGGCGTGCTGTCAGGTGCCAGGACACGTTTGAGTGACAGGACTGAACTGAAAAGAATAACGGTATTCAATTGCACGTAGCCAGTTCTCCGTTGTTATGTATTTAGGTTGTTTCTGACTCTCTGTTATTAGATGAGATTGTTTATATATGAACTATTTTGTGGGCACATTCTAGGCAACTCTTGTCCCAACGAACTGTCAGTCATCCATGGCATTTTCACTCTGGAAATCTGTTATCACCCTGGGTCAGTGGTCCCCCTCCCTATGCCCAGCCCCCAAACACTGTCTTAAAAGCTCCCCAAGCCCAATTCTTAACATCAACCAAATAGTCTCTATTTAGTCCATCTACCATAAACTCTGGGAGTTGGTGATGGACAGAGAGTCCTGGCGTGCTGCGATTCATGGGGTCACAGAGTCAGACACGACTGAGCAACTGAACTGAACTGAACTGAACCATGTTTGGAGGAAGGCTTTTGTACTTATTTTGATTTCCTAAAAAAATTCAGAATACTTTTCTATTGTTTCTGGCCTCAGCTGTTTTTGCCTGTCTCCAACTCCATCCCCTCACGTTCTGCTAACCACAGTTCCCGGGAACAGTGGGAACTTCTGCTGGGAACAGTCCCGATGGACCTGGGGGTGGGGCAGGTGGGCCAGTCACTAAAACCCAGTATGTGAAGCAGTTAGCCTCTTCTTCCATTCTTCCCTCTGCCCTTCCACCCTCCACAGCCTTCAGGTATAGGTCTGGAAGCTACTGAGGTTGGCACAAGAGCCCCCGCACAGGACTGATCTATCTTCAGTGGGGATATGAAGGTACCTCCTAGGGAGAAGTGGGTGTTATCACGATGGCCTCCACTATCTGCTTTGTTTCTGAACATGGAGAAGAGCAAAGCCTGGAAATAATAGATCTCAGTGTAGGGTGGGCTTTTAAAAAGTGTCCTCTCGTTATGTCCTGGCATTGCACTAGTTATGGTGACTTTTCTTTGCAAAACCCTGCTGCTCTGGATCCAAGCATGCCCCACTATTATTAACCTCTTGGACAGCTGAGGGTCAGAAGTACTTGAGCTGCATGACCCGCCCAGGATCATGTGGCAGTGCCCCAGAGGCCCAGGACTCCAGCTTCTGCTGGTCGACTTGCCCTGGGCTCAGGCAGAACAGCCAGCGGGCACAAGGGTCGGCTCATGTTACAGGACCAGGCCGCATGCCACAGGGTGGGCTGCTCTTCTTGTTCTTGGCTCAGTGTCAAACAACCATGGCTGGAGGAGGTGAGGAACCCTGGTGGTCTCATTTTAGAGGGTCTCTGGAGATGGGTGGTGACATCTTTCTTAGGCCTGTCATTGGCACGGGTGGATTGGGAGGTTCCAGGCTGGGTAACTCAATAGTTGACTGTGGCCCTCCACTGACAACACCACATACTGAAGGGTATCAGCTGTTCAGCCCCAGTTATGAAGTTATAGGGAAAGAGGAGGCCAGGCAGCCTAAGGGAAACTAACCCTACTGAAAGTCTGCTCTGAGCCAGGCATCACGCTGCTGCTTTCACATCTACTGTCTCCACTTCCCCTCGAGAGCCCAGTCAGAAACTCTGACTCTTCTTCCTCTTTGGGGATAAAAGGATAGGCTGATCAGAGCTGCTAAGTGGAAAGAAGCTATTACATGATGGAGGTAGGGTTTTAATGCATTTATGTCTTAAGTCCAAAGTTCAGCTCTTTGCCTGTTACCACGTTGCCCATCAACAGCACCCCAGGATGGCCTGAATTCTGCAGTAAATCTCTTTGGAGTGAGACATCTTCCTGTGATGGACTGCTGCTCACCCTCACACGGACTCATCAGCCCCATTTGCTTCCTTTCCCAGCTGCCATGTCATCTGAGGCGAGCAAAGTCCAAAGTTGGTGCTTTGCTCTGAAACCCTCGGTGAGTTTCCCTCCAGACTGCAGTTGGCTCAGAGGTACCATTTTGGCTGCAGCCCGCAGAGTTTCATTTTCACTTTTTTATTGAAAAATTGAAATCTGGGGAATTAGAGTCTTTCCATATTGATTTTTCAGGGCCAAGTGAAAATTACATTCTGTACAGAACCAAGAAAGTACCACCTTGAGTAGTGACAAGGCTGATGCTGGAGTGGCACGTAGCACAGGGCACACACACAGTCTCTGTGGAATCTTTCAACATGGCCGAGCGACAACTAATTTTTGATCCACTGAAAATGATTTCTGGAATTAAAACTTTTTTTTTTTTTCAGTTGGAAAGAAAGTTGCAGAAAGAGACCAAAGTGAGAAGAACTTTGGAAACTGAGTTTCCAGTTTCTCCTTTCAGTGCATTGAGAGTAGGTCAGATCCACACTTGACTTTTGACCCCCTCCAAGCCTGGTACTTGAAGATGGGGAAAGCAGTTGCCCAGGGTCCGCCTTTATTCACTCGCTTTGAGGCCCGGACAGCCATAAGCCCAGATCTTGTTCTACCACTGACTACCCAGATGCCCTTTTGAAAAGTACTTTACTGAGCCTCAGTTTTTTTCATCTGTGGATCGGGGGTAGATTAGAAACTACAGTATAAAGTTGCAGTGAGGATTGATTTAGGAAATATTAGTTGACTGACAACGAATAAACAAGATGATCTGAGTAAAGTATTTGGGTGTGATAAAGGTGTCCATTGCATGCAATCAGCATGTCCCATGAAAGCCGGGTCAGCCCCAGAAGGCGTGTGAAGCTTCACGGAATTCATTGCATTCAGGGCAGGTGGACCAGCTGAAGGCATGTGCTGCCGCTTTGGACTTTGCTTCCTCTTTATGTTCCATCAGGTAAATTTGTCAGCATCGGTTGTGAGTGTAAACTGCTACCCACCCGCCCCAGTCCATCTCCCCCAGTGACAGACACTGTGAGTTATTAATAATATTCAGAAGCACTTCATTCTTCTCTTCTCTGCCTCCTCTCTCCATCCTCTTTAGCTCCTGTGAAATGGCCTATCTTCCCTCTTTTTTGTATGCAGGCTGGTTGTGAATATCAACCAAAGCCCTGAAAGTGACTGGCATGAAGTGAGCAGGTCTCTGTGAAGCAGAGGAGCCGGACTTTGGGGTGGCGGGTGTCTGCAACCTCGGGGATGAGGGTGAGGTGACCACCCCAGGTGGGTGCTGAGCCAAACTGCAGCTGCCTCTGGGGTCTCCCAGAACCAGCTTTGAAGGTAACCCATCAGCCTGGCATCCACAGTTTCAGCCAGATGTGCAGCCTCTGGAACAAGAAATCAAACAACTGCTTTGAAGATGAAAAGCCATGGGAGTGCATGGAGCCCCTTTATTACCGTCCAGATCATGCAGATTCCACATGGTCCCTGCTCTGCTTGGGCTGGTGAAGGGCAAACCTAGCCGGAAATGCCTAGTGCAAAGAAGAGGAGCAAGTGAAATTCTGGGGGTGGGAGAAAGGAAGGGGTGGGTGCCTGTGCTTTGAAATTCTGCCCCGGAAAGGCCTCTTCAGTGGATCCCCTTCCAAACTGCCCAGTACAACAACTGGACCTGGCATGTGACCGGCACTGTAGACAGATCGCATTTCACACATGCAGCTGTAATATCTGGCCACAGGTGTTTGGTTCTGGGTTTGCCAGCTGCTCGGCAGCGCCCTGTTTCTCTGGATGGGGCCGGGAGGAGGGGGAAACTCTCACACTTGTTGCTGCCAAAAGGGAGAAGAGGGCTGGAAATTCCTGCCACGGGGCGGGTGCTCAGTGTAGGAGTCAGGGCTTGCTTCTGGGGGTCCCGGGCCTCTGCCCACGTGCTGTCCTGGGGTGGGGGCTGTGGCTGCATGGGAGGGGGAGCAGGGTGGCCAGGACGCCTCCAGCCAGCTGGCCAGGGCCACAGGAAGGCCAGTCAGGAGGCAGAGAGCCGAGGGAGAATAAGCCCCTGGGCTCTGGGGTTGGTCAGTTCAGGTCTAGACTCCACCTCTGAGTAATTATGAAATCTCACCCAGCTCTCTTAACCTGTCTCAGCCTCAGTTTGTTAAGCTATAAACTGGAGCATAGAGCACCTGGTCCGTGGGCCCTGGGTAAGGATCCCGTGAGACAGTATGTGTCTGAGGAGGCAGCCCTGCTCCTGCTATCCCCACCTGGAAGGTGGGTCAGGGCGCTCACCCTCCAGGAGATACCCTCATCCTTGTCAAGCGAGCCTCGCCCAGCAGTTCTGTGTCTCAGGGTGGATGGTCTGGCCCAGGTGCCCCCAGTGTGCTGACACAGATCACTGGGCTTTTGCTCTTTTTCCTTCCTCAGGGAGGAGGATGGCTGTGGGCTCAGAAAACTAAAGTCATTGAAGAAAAGCAAAGCAGGGGAATTTGGATCTGGATTTCTCACCTCTGCCCCATCCCCACCCCCGACCCAGAGCTCAGCACTCATGGAGATCTCTTTCCTACTGGACTCTGTAGGCCATGGGCCGTGTCTACTTTGCCCGCCATTCTGCTCCAGCATGTTCCCTGTAGACAGTAAGGTTGGCTAAACTTTGTTGCAGGAGCAAAGGCCTGCGTGGGCGGGTGAGTGGAACATTGCCTTCACTGCCTCTGCCTCTCTCATCCCTCTTTTTAATCTATTTTTTATTGAAGTATAGTTGGTGTACAATATTATATAAGTTTGGGGTGTACAACCTAGTTGTTCACAATATTTAAAGGTTATACTCCATTTATGGCGGTGGTAGTGGTTTAGTTGCTAAGTCGTGTCCGACTCTTGCAACCCCGTAGACTGTAGCCCACCAGGCTCCTCTGTCCATGGGATTTCCCAGGCAAGAATACTGGAGTGGGCTGCCATTTCCTTCTCCAGGGATACTCCACTTGCAGTTATTATAAAAATATTGGCCATATTCCCTTTGCTGTACAATGTATTTTCATAGTTTTTTTTTTTAAGAATTTCTGTTGGAGTATAGTTGATTTACAATGGTGTGTTAGTTTCTGTCGTGCAGCAAAGTGGATCAGTTATACATATGCATATACTGCACATACCTTCTCCTTTTCAAGAGTCTTTTCCCATATAGGTCACTACAGAGTACTGAGTAGCGTTCCCTGTGCTATATATGGTAGGTTTTTATTAGCTATCTATTTTATTTTATTTGCTTCATTTTTTTTTAACTTTTAAAAATCTTGGCTGCGCTGGGTCTTCATTGCAACATGCATACTTCTCTAGCCGTGGCGCAAGGCCTTCTCCTGCTGTGGAGACTTTAGAGGGTGCAGGCTCAGTAGTTGTGGCATACGGACTTCTCTCGTAGTGGTGCTTGAGCTTAGCTGCCCACGGCATGAGGGATCTCAGTTCCCTGACCAGGGGTTGAGCCTTGCAACCCCTGCATTGGACGGCAGATTTTTATCCACTGGTCCACCAGGGAAGTCCCATTAGTTACCTATTTTATATATAGTTATGTGTATACATCAATCCCAATCTCCCAGTTTATCCCTCCCCCAATGTTCCTCCCCACCAGTAACCATAACTTTGTTTTTCTATGTCTGTGGCTCTATTTCTGCTTTGTAAATAAGTTCATTTGTATCATTTTCTTAGACTCCACATTTAAGTGATTCATGATATTTGATTTTCTGTCTGATTTACTTCACTTAGTATAATAACCTCTAGGTCCATCCATGGTGCTGCAAATGACATTATTTCATTATTTTTTAATGTCTGAGTGATAATCTACTGTCTAAGTGGTGCTGGGAACACTGGACAGCTACATGTTTTTAAAAAATGAAATTAAAACATTCTCTTACACCATACATTAAAAAACCACTTGAAATGGATCAAAGACCTAAATGGAAGGTCGAATACTGTAAAACTGTTAGGAAAACATAGGCAGAACACCCTTTGATGTAAATTGCAGTAATATCTTTTTTGATCCACCTTCTAGAGTAATGAAAATAAAATAAAAAATAAACAAATGGAGCCTAATTAAACTTAAAAGCTTCTGCACAGCAAAGGAAACCATAAACAAACAAACAAAAAAAGACAATGCACAGAGTGGGAAAAAATGTTTGCAAACAAAGCGACTGACAAGGGATTAATCCCCAAAATATACAAATAGCTTATTTATTTTATACATAATAGTTTATATCTCTTGTCTCCTTCCCCTATTTTGCCCCTCCCCTGTCCCCTCTCCCTAATGGTAACCACTAGTTTGTTCCCTAAATCTATGAGTCTATTCTTTTTTATTATACTCAAGAGTTTATTGTATTTTTAAGTAATATCATCCAGTATTTGTCTTTCTCTGTCTGACAGATTTCACTTAGCAGAGCACTCTCCAAGTCTGAAAGTCACTCAAGTCATGTCCAACTCTTTGCACCCCATGGATAGTACAGTCCACAGAATTCTCCAGGCCAGAATACTGGAGTGGGTAGCCTATCGCTTCTTCAGTGGATCTTCCCAACCCAGGGATTGAACGAGGGTCTTCTGCATTGCAGGCAGATTCTTTACCAACTGAGCTATCAAGGAAACTCCCCCCCACCCCAAGTCTATCCATGTTGTTGCAAATGGCAAAATTTCCTATTTTTTTACGGCTGAGTAGTATTCTCTCATGTATATACCACATCTTCCTTGTCCACTCATCTGCTGATGGATACTTAGGTTGCTTCCATATCATCCCTCTTTTAAGGACGAGAAACATGCTCAAAGGATGGAGCTGTGGCCACGTGTCCAGCCCCCCATCACTCCTGGCCCTCCGACCTGCTCTCTCCACTTCTCCCAACACTTCTCTCTGCCTCCTGAGACTGGCAGGTGGGAATGCCTGGGTCTGCAAGAGACTGCAGGAGGAAGCAAGTGATGCGGATCCCGGGCAGAGGCCACATCAAGCTCTGTGTTTGGACATGGGGCTAATGCTACCTTTCTGAGTGTGCCTCCTAGAGACTGCAAACTCTGTTCTATGTCCCTTACTTGTCCCATTTCTTTCAAGGAGCTGGCTCCTCTCTTAGCAAGATGGGGCAGGCTGGATCCCTCTTGCCACAGTCCCCCACATTTGAGTCTCATTCAAACTTGACCTGTGCCGGCTAAGATGTCTCTCCCTGAAGGCCCCGTCTCTTGGGCTGAAACCTCTCAGCTACCCCTCTGTGTTGTCAAGTATGAGAGCTATGAAGAAAGAAGTATGTTTTCTTCACACCTGTTATGCGCCAGGCACCGTGTTAAACACTTTATAATCAGCATGTCACCGAGGTAGCTGTAATCACTCTCCCTACTTTACAGGTAAGAAAACTGAGGAACAGAGGTCATAGAACTTTCTCATCACAAAGTTGGTAAGTGGGTAAGACTGTGGTTTGAATCCCAGTCTGTGGGATGCCTCTGCCTTTGCTCATCCCATCCACTCACTGTTGTTAAGCAACCTCATACAGTAATTCATCTGTATGAGCTAGTATCCATGGGCCATGGGCCTGTATCCTTTCTTTCCAGGTACCAGTGTCTTTCTGGGTGATGATGGCGTTCATTCATTCAGTCATTCATCCAACAAGTAGGTGTTGAGCACCTACTGTGTACCGGGCTCTGTTCTGGTGCATGCTAAGTTGCTGCAGTCTTGTTGTGCTCTTTGAGACGCTATGGACAGTATCTCACCAGGTTCCTCTGTCCAAGGGATTCTCTAGGCAAGAATAGTGAAGTGGGTGGCCATTTCCTCCTCTGAGGAAACTTCCCAACCCAGGAGTCAAACCTGTGTGTCTCCTGCATCGGCAGACAGGTTCCTTACCACTAGCACCACCAGAGATAAAGTGGTAAAGTTGATTGACAGAATTCCCCTCCAAGAGCTTGTAGTAAGTTGAGAGGAAAATGCTAAATGGATAAGCACATGATTAGCTGGATGATTATAATTGTATTAAGTGCTGTGAAGAAGCAAGAGAGGCTTCTCTGAAAAGGAGACAATACTCCCATGTTTGAGAGTATTTGAGACAATACTCAGCCAGACAAGGATCTCACAGGGCAGAAGCTGCATGTGAGGACAACATCCCACCACCACAGGGAGCAGTGCCTGACTGTGCCATTTCAGACAGATGTGTGCAGCGGAGGCCTCAGCCAGCTCCTCACGTCCAGCTCTGAAGGGAGGAACAAGCAAGAAGGAGGGAAAAATCCACACCAGAACGGAGTGAGTGCAGTCTTGGCACTAGCCCACCAGTGTGGCAAGGCTGGGTCTGTTTCGGTCTGTATTTTTCCTGGTGCCTAAAGGATTGTCTCAGTTACCTTCACACGCGCCACTCCTGCAGCAATGGAAAATCACTTGTTGAAAACATAAACAGAGCTTATAATAATTGGCAAGACCCAGATGGCTAATCGCCATTCTCTCTCCTCAGGCCCTTCCTCTGTTCCTGTTTATGAGACACGCTGCCCGTGTTTTCTATCACATTTCTGCTTTGCTCTTGAAATCACAGAGAACAGCTCCTTTACTTCCTTGACTTAGTCCAGGAGGATTCTCTCTCTGTCACAGGCTGCAGAACCCCTCTGGTGACGTGACAGGACACAGACCAGAGAGAAGCAAGGGAATCAGCTCAGACTTCCTCAGCCCACCGCTCCTTCCCTGAAAACTGTGGTTTCTGGTGGGGTAGAAAAAGGACACTTCACTTCGTTCTTCCTCCTCATCCAATGAAAGCTGCAAAGACTACTTTCCTGCCACATTCTGAAACTTCCTCCAGAGTTGTTTCAGGCAAGCTGGACATCAGATCTCTATTGATTTTTGTTCTTTCCAAGATGTAACCTAGCCAGAAGGAAATATGGGAAGGTTAGCTCACCTTTTCCTATTGATGAGTTATTTGGGGGCTGCATAAAAGGAAACCATGAGATGTCTTCTGTGGAACCCTAGAAAGGGGCAGCAGTCTCCAAACTCATCTTTTCTCAGTGGGGCATGCAGCCAAGCCTGGCACACATGGGCAGATGTGTTCTCTCCCCCAGCCACTCTTGGACGGCAAAGATTCAAGAATACAGCTGGTCCTCCCCACCAGTTTCTCCAGTTTACAGTCTTGACTTCCAAGGACCCAGGCTCCCAGTTGGATTATAATTCAGTCCTGGGAAGGGAACAGGGAGACTCAGGCAGGGAGAAGGGTCTCCCGTTGCCAAAAGACCATGGAGTGACCTTAGCTGATTTAGTCTCCCCCCCGCAGCCCCACCCCACCCACATGGGCTTCCCTGGTGGCTCAGATGGTAAAGAATCTGCCTGCAATGCGGGAGACCTGGGTTCAATACCTGGGTTGGGAAGATCCCCTGGAGGAAGGTATGGCAACCCATTCCAGTATTCTTGTCCGGAGAATCCATATGGACAGAGGAGCTACAGTCCTCAGGGTCACAAAGAGTCGGACATGACTGAGTGACTAAGCACATTGCACCCACCCACCCATGATGCTTCTTTGCTGCTGCTGCTGCTAAGTCACTTCAGTCGTGTCCGACTCTGTGCGACCCCATAGACGGCAGCCCACCAGGCTCCCCCGCCCCTGGGATTCTCCAGGCAACAACACTGGAGTGGGTTGCCATTTCCTCCTCCAATGCATGAAAGTGAAAAGTGAAAGTGAAGTCGCTCAGTTGTGTCCGACTCTTCGAGACCCCATGGACTACAGCCTACCAGGCTCCTCCGTCCGTGGGATTTTCCAGGCAAGAGTGCTGGAGTGGGGTGCCATTGCCTTCTCCGATGATGCTTCTTTATTTGGTGGGAAAACAAAACAATAACCCTCTGGCTGGCTATGCCCACAGGACACAGACTATCTGGTCCAGTTTTCTTGTTTCCAAGACCTCGAGTGGCTGTTTGACTTCTAACACAGCTTTAGCTTCTCAGGGCACCTGTCTCTTCTTGGTGTGGATGCTTGTTCACACTTCAGCTCTTAGTAATCTTTCTCCTTTATAAGTCTCAATGTCCACATCCGTAAATTGGACTTCACTCTAAAGACCAATGAATTTCCCAAAGTGTCAAACTTCTGAATTGAAAGACAGAAGGGCTGCTTGGTCACCTGTCTCAGCAATTCCTCTGTTGCTATCAATTTTCCTTTGGATGTATCTCCATAACTCCAAGGGCTGTCTTTACTGTTGATGACTTTCAGATGGGAGTGGGGGTGGAACGGGGAAGTCTCATGAGGTCTTAAGGCAGGAAGGATTGATGGCAGGCTATCTATCCCACAACCCAGCATATTCTGAAATCAGCTCAAGTTTAAGCAACCATCTGATATGTCATTTTAGCCCTCCTGATCTGGAGATTTGCAAGAAAAATTGCTGTTTTGGTGGGTTTTTTTTTTTTTTTTGAAGGGGAATTTAAATCTCCCTTTTTCCTCTGCCTTCTGCATCTGGCCAATATGGTCTGATCTTTGTGGTGTGTAAGTAGCCAGAAAGAGTTCTAGAAGTCTGTTTACAGATCCTTCCTTCTTTTAAGAAGGATATGTGTGTGTGTACATATGGCTCAGATGCTCAGTTGTATCTGACTCTGCAACCCCATGGGCTATAGTCCACCAGGCTCCTCTGTCCATGGGATTTTCCTCCTCCAGGGGATTTTCCCGACCCAGGGATTGAACCTGGGTCTTTTATCTCCTTCATCGACACATGGATTCTTTACCTCTAATTACAATGGGGCAATTGATCATTCTAAACAACAAATGACATACTGACTTACATGACATACATGCCTCTCATTACTTGAGCCCTTGCCAGCTCACAGTGAGAAGGGCTTTGTGAGGATCAGATTTTTGGTTTCACTCAGCCTCTTAGAACAGGAAGATTCAAAATTTGGAAACTAACCTGTTCTTCCCCTGAGATGGGGGAAACTTCCTCTCCACAGTTTCTATGTCAAGGGAATGTGTCAAACACACTCAGGCATAGAAGACTTTTCTCAAAAAGAATTTGTGTGTCTTGGTTTCTGCTCTAGAGTTTGCCATGTTATGTATCTGAGATCAGTGGAGAGGTCTACTCTCTTTTTGCTTGACTGCTCTCTATTGAAGTACAGGTAGAATTGATTTGTAATCAATTCCCAGTGATAGTCAGATCTGTGCAATTATGATTATTGACTTTGAGAGTTGCCACAAATATCCAAAGAAGGTTCCTTCAGTTCAATCAAAACTGAGCTTGCATCTATCATTTGATCGCTTGATTTAGGTCCACTCTGCAGAGCTACAGAGAATTAGCCCGCCTCCCCCAACATCGCTGCCTCTGGGTATTGGAGACAGTCATTGTGTGTCCTGAAAACCCATGTGCTCTTCTGGAAGGCTGTTGTCCACTGAGCCCAAACCACTTAGAGAGGGCTCCCTCCAGCTTTCTTCCTGACCAAGGACTCTGCCTGCTGGCAGGGCATGCAGCTGGCTCTGGAAGTTCTCTGCTGGGGTTGCAGCCTTACTGAGCAGACTTCCTGCCCTCCGCACCCATCAACTCTATTGTGTCCTTTCCTCATTGCAAATAACTGAGAGTTGATTCTACCACCTGAACAATGCCCCATTTGGAGGCCTGGGGTGCTCAGAAACATTCAGTGGAGTTAAAAGTATGCCGCAGAGATGTGAATGCAGGAAGACAGACGCGGATAGGTTTTCTTGGGTCATGATGCAACACCTAAGTAAGGAAAAGAGGAAATTCTGGGGCATCCGTGGTCCACAGAGTTTGTAGGTAGTCAGGAGAATGAAGCAGTGCTCTTCTTCCCTTGAATAATTTTGCTGGAGGATGTGGCGAATATTCTAGTGACATAAAACCTCACAAATCCTCGTCTTTGACCACGGAGATTCTTGAGAAAAAAGCAGTTAGGGGAAACACACTGATTGAAACCGCCCACCCTGGCCAGGTACCATAGTAACCATTTGCATGAGTTGTTTTATGATAGGAGATCCTGATAAGGAATACGGAACTAATAAGCCACTGCCAACAGGAAGAGTTTGGGAAAGGTCGAAAGGAGACACTGCGTGTCAGTCCACTTCCCAGAATCCCTCTCGCTAGCATTCATCTTGGCTGAGCAATGCGTGTGCCACCAGGAAAGACTCTGAATTAGAATGATTGGCCAAAGACCACCCGGAAACTAATCCCATCACCATAAAACCTGAGACTGCGAGCCACGTGGCAGAGTAGTTCTGGGTTCCCTTACCCTACTGCTCTCCACCCAGGTGCCCTTTCCCAATAAAATCTCTTGCTTTGTCAGCACATGTGTCTCCTCGGACAATTCATTTCCGAGTGTTAGACAAGAGTCCAGTTTCAGGCCCTGGAAGGGGTCTGCCTTCCTGCAACAGATAAGGTCTCTTGGGTCATGATATAACACCTAAGTAAGGAAAAGAGGAAATTCTGGGGCTTCCGTGGTCCACAGAGTTTGTAGGTAGTCAGGAGAACGAAGCAGTGCTCTTCTTCCCTTGAATAATTTTGCTGGAGGATGTGGCGAATATTCTAGTGACATAAAACCTCACAAACCCTCATCTTTGACCACGGAGATTCTTGAGAAAAAAGCAGTTCTGCATTAATACGAGACCAAGTTCTGGCCTATTAACTGCCCTCCAAAGCATCTAATTCAGCATCCCAATTCCTCTTTCATAATAACTTCATCATGATTATTTGAATCTGCAGATGTCTTATTGAAAATTCTTCTGTTTTTTACTTATATAACCACAGGGAGAAAGAAATGGTCTTGTCAATTTGGGGGGATAGTAGATAGTATTCTACAAATGTCCTTAATCAGAATTCTCAAAGAGAATCTGGGTGCTGAATTATGGAACTTTCCATTAGCAGAGGCTTCATTCTCACTGATGGTGACAGCGGTTGCCCAGCCTCATGGGCCTGGTTGGAGGGACATAGAGCACATGTCAGCTGTCACATTCTCTCCTTCCCACTCTCACGACCCAAATTGCACCTTCAAACTGAGACTATTACTGTGTTCCCTCCAAATCTTCCTGCTCCGGTTCTTTTCAATGCTCTCTTCCCACTGGTCAAACTACTTTTCTTAAGCATTGCTTTGTGTATGCCACTCCTCTCCCCAAATGACCATTAGTTTATAGCAGCTTTTCTTAAGTTCTGTAAGGATTAATAAGCACTCCATGAAAAAGGGATTTTGTAGACAAAACAAAATTAAAGAGTTTCTTTACAGCAGGACTTTTTGGAGCCTTAAGATGCTAATAAGCATTGCAAATTTTCAAGCATTTCCCCCAAATTTACTTGACTGGGATCCTGGCAGGAAACAGATGGCTCATTCAAAGGAGTAATTGCAGGGACTATTAGCAAAAGTGTGAACAGATTAAGGAAACCAACAAGGGGATGATGGAGTACCCTGGAACTAGCAACAGAGGGAATTTGGGATAAGGAAGAGAGCAGAGCCCAGGACAGGTATGGGCTTGGAGAGATACTGCCCGACCAGGGCAGAAACCTCTTTAGGCTCAGCCACTTCCAAACCCACATGTAGGGGGGATAAACACCCCACCTCCTTCTCCTTCCATTCCAATCACCTGTCAAATCTCCCGTCTCCCGTCATCTGAACTCAAACAGAAGCCAAAGGGCACAGGAGTCCAAACCATACAGCTGTTAGAAGTCAACCTTACAGGGCACAGAGGAAGGCAGAGAAGAGGGTGGAGGGTGGACACTGGGCACAAATTTCCCCTCCATGGAACATCTGTTAACATCTGGAGAACGCTAGGTTTTCCAGAATGGCATCTGGCCAACACTGGCCTAAAATGTCCAGTCCATGCCCCAAGGCTGGACATTTCAGCTTCTTCATTATCTGCCCACAAACCAGCCCCCATGCTCTCCTCCTCTCAGTACGCTGCCTCCATGTGGCCTCAGGCACACACACTCAGTCTCACATCTCAGGCTTCCCCTCACATCCTTCTTTCTGCTGAGAGATTCCATCACTGGCGACTACTCAGCTCAGGCTTATCCCATTTTCCTCCTCCTCAGGTACAAGTTGACTCTCATTGCCCTCAGCAACAGGGACCACGGATTCCAAATAAGAATAGACACTATTCATAAAGATTTTGTGTGGCCAAAGTGAGAGACCATCTGAGAGAGGTTTAGATGCCCTGAAATATCAGAAGGGCTGGAGATATAGAAAAGAATGAAATGATGCCATCTGCAGCAACATGGATGGACATAGAGATTGTCCTACTTAATGAAGTAAGTCAGACAGAGACAAATACCATATGATATTGCTTGTACATGGAACCTAAAAAAGGTACAAATGAACTTATTTACGAAACAGAAATAGAGTCACAGATGTGGAAAACAAACTTATAGTTACCAGAGGGGAAGGGGAGAAGGATAAATTGGGAGATTGAGGTTGACGTATACACTGTGATATATAAAACAGGCTTCCCAGGTGGTGCTAGTGGTAAAGAACTCGCCTGCCAATGCAGGAAACATAAGACATGGAGGTTCAATTCCTGAGTCAGGAAGATCCCCTGGAGAAAGGCATGGCAACCCACTTTGTTTTTCTTGCCTGCAGAATCCATGGACAGAGGAGCCTGGAGGGCCTACAGCTCACTGGGTCACACAGAGTTGGACACGACTGAAATGACTTAGCAAAATATATAAAATAGATAACTAATAAGGACCTACTGTCTAGCACAGGCAACTCTACTCAGTACTCTGTAATGAGCTATATGGGAAAAGAATCTAAAAACAGAGTTAATATATGATATATATGTAACTGATGTAACCTGGCTGTACAGTAGAAACCAACACAACATTTTAAATCAACTATAATCCAATAAAATAAAATTTTTAAAAAAGAGAAGAAGAAGAAGATGGGCCGGAGCACTTTGGTGGCTTCTGGAGGCAGACTCTCCTGGGAAACTCAGGAACTTTCCATCAAGGCCAGTGACTTTGCTTACACTCAGTACCTGGGTTTCCACTTAGTCTTTACCAATGTTATGTCTTTTCTCTCTATTAAAAGCTCTGTGATTCCTGAGTCCGCAGATGCTTGCAGTTTTTCTCCTTGCTCTGAGCTGTGCACCACCGCTTGCCCAGCGGGTCCGACAGCGGTGATGTGGACGGGCAGGAAGAAGGATCAAGCAGTCGGAGCCGCGGCGTTGAAACCAGATGCGTTTCTGTTGGGCAGTTACCGTGGGGAGGCAGGGCTGAGGCGGCGCCTGATCTGGCCATAGTCAGGCAGACCCAGGCGTGGCCGGGACGGTGGGGCGGGCTCAGCTACCGGGAGCTGCTCGGGATGCAGGGGAGGGTCTGTCCTCAGCAGCAGCCCCTCCTGACCAATTGGTCCCCTCACCTTCCTCCTTCGCAGCTTAGGAGCTGGAACAAGGCTCCCTTTCACAGCTCTCCTCCACACCATTCTCTTCTCTTGTCTGGTTTCAGTTTAACTGGACGGCAGGCGAGAGAACCTCTGGCCGCCTCCTTGTTCAGGGAGAGGCTGTTTGGGGGAAGAGTGTGACATTTCGTGGGAACTGGGGATTCAGGAATGTTAATCTCTGCTTACGTAAACACGCTGGCTTCAGTATTCCAATGATTCCCACATTATCTGAGCTTTTCCAAACCATCTGATTGACGGCTGTGTCAGGCCCTCCTCGTCTGGCGTGTAAGAGCCGAACCTGGACCTCCCGCCGAAGGGCTCCTACCACACTAGGGCAAGGCTCGTGCCCCAAATCCTGGATTTTAAAGGAACTGGTAAACAGAATTGCATCTCCTGCGGCACACAGGCGACTTCAGGCCCTCAGCGCTCCCTGGCTGTTCAGGAGGCTCTTGATCAACCTCAGTCTTGAGTCTGAAGGAGCACACTCATCTCTGTACTGAAGTGATAGTGGAGGGGGTGGGAGGGGAGAAGGGAGGACAAGCATAATGCTGAACACCCGTTATCGCCCGGGGGGATTAATTTTCAACGATGAAACTAAAAAATGCCCCCTTGCTGCTTTTCCTTCTCCTCTTTAAATGCCCCTTTTCCCCCTTCATGTGGGGTTAGAAGAAATAAAGAGCTCATCTGAGGGAAGGACTGGCCCCCACAGCCTGGCAGGGGGGCCACCTGGGGGGCATTTCTGCCTTCAGCAGGAAACAGAACCTTCCTGCCCGCGTGGTGGCTCACTGCGGCGTCAGAGCAGACAAGACTGTCGTCTGTGCGTGGTGCCAGGTGCCTGGAGATAGCCCCCTTTTCCCGGACAGGGAGTGTGAGGAGGCAGGCCCGTGACAGGGGGACAGGAGCTGTGGTCCTAGTGGTTCCCTGGGCACAGGCGTTAGCAGACACCTGTGTTCTCCACTCCACACAAGCGGGGGTCCCACCAGCACGCCCTGCACACGGGGGACCCTGTGAAGCAGCCCAGCGGCTGGGCTCCTCTCCATCTTCTAGGCAGAAAGTTGCCCCTCGCCATCAAGTTTCCAAAAGGAATGGCTTCTGTGGGCTCAGCGCCTCGCCACCGGTTTCTTCCTTTCCTTGGTTGAGGATGCAGGAAGCACTGGACTTAGCAGCCTGGCGAGCTCCGCCTCCCAACCTAGCGCCCATGAGGTTCCTGTTTCTGGAGGTGCTGCTTGTCCCCAGCCCAGCTCTGTCCCCGCTTGTCCCCACCCCCAGGAAGCTGTGTCTCCACCCTGGAGTGGCCTCTTCCCCACCCCCAACCCCTTCCTCTTCTGGTCCTTGGGGCCCCCATTCCCCCAGCTGCCACCTCAGACCCTGGCACTGAGCTGTGTCTGTTCACAAGCAGTGTGGGCCCTGAACCCCAGAAAACCTGGGACCTCATTTCCCCAGGGGGGCTGGTTAGTGGTCTCCATGCTTCTTTGTAAGCTCTTTCTCAGGATTCTGTTTTACTCCAGCACCCAGTAATTTTGTGCTAGATGGGTGGGCGAGCAGCTTGGCGGCTATTTGCGTACCATATTCCCATTCCTTCTCAACCGAACGCACGTTTTGAATGTCAGCCATTCACAAGACACTGAGTGCAAAACTTCGGTGGAACCCAAAATGCCTAAGATAGAGTTCCTGCTCTCAAGGAGTTCGACATTTAGAAGAGGCAATAAAACAAATATTCGAGTACCTCCAGGCAAGGCAGTTCAGGGTAAGAGGTCCTACAGAGTGAGTCCTGGCCCTGGGATGAGAGCTGGAGCCAGCTAGGCAAGGGTCATGGGGAGATGGTGGTTGGGCCAAGGAGGGGCAGGAGCCACAGGCTGGGACAGACCTGTATGCAAGCAGTGACCACCCACTCCTCTGCGGGAGTCCTAGAGTCAGACCTAGAAACTGGCAATATGAGTGTTCTTTAATTCTGCCATTCCTCAATCCCACTCCCCCTCCTGGGCTTGTTCCTGCTCATTTCTATCCAAGACAAGGAGATGAGCACCAAGTCTGCCGGGGGAGCTCGGGGGGAAACGGGTATTCTTCCTCAAAGCTAGATTTGTTGGGACTATTTCATTCTATATATGTGTGCGTGCATGCTCTGTTGCTTCAGTCATGTCTGACCCTTTTGCGATCCTATGGACTTTAGCCCTCCAGGCTCCTCTGTCCATGGGATATTCCAGGCAAGAATACTGGAGTGGATTGCCATTTCCTTCTCCAGGAGATCTTCCTGACCCAGGGATCAAACCTGTATTCCTTATGTCTCCTGCATTGGCAGGCAGGTTCTTTACCACTAGCCCATCTGGGAAGCCCTTCTTTCTGTATACGAAGGGAAGTAAAATTCCAACAGAATTTCTGTTTTCCTGGGAAATGCTCCTGGTAGCATAGCAACTTTTGACAGTTGGAGATGAACAAACTGAGAAAGAAGAACTTCCTCTCTTTCCTTTTTCCTTTTTGGCAAGATCTTCTCACTCTGCCCTTCCCTAAGTGGCTCAAACTGTAAAGAATCTGCCTGCAATGCAGGAGACCTGGGTTTCATCCCTGGCTCGGGAAGGCCCCCTGGAGAAGGGAATGACTACCCACTCCAGTATTCTTGCCTGGAGAATCCCACGGACAGAGGAACCTGGCAGGCTACAGTCCATGGGGTCGCAAGAATCAGACACAGCTAAGCGACTAACAATTTCCCTTTTTCTCTTTCTCCCTCTACCCAGGTATAGCAGTGCAGGTGAAAGCATTCTGTAGTTTTTTCCATAGTGATTCTGCTTCTGCCATCCCCTGGCCTACCTTCAATTTGATGAAGATTCTGAGTGCTGTTAATGCTGCCTGTCTCCTGATGTGCAACAGGCTGAAAGAGTATTTACTATAATGATTCTTCCAGCCTTGGTCTCCTGGCTCCTCCCTCCCGACCCGAGCTACATTCAACCTCCACTCACAAAGGCATGCACTGTCATCCCCTAACAGGTCAGTGTGGCCCAAGAGGCACCTCTCACAGTTGGTGCTTTGTGCATCCCCTGGGGAAGGCGTTCACTATCCCTCCAGACAATTGGCAGGTGGAATCGATAGCCACATGGTCTCCTGGGAAGGGGCCTTGGTCCATTCCAGCCACACTGGAGCCTCCCCACTCAACCCTGCCAAAGATTTCTCCTCCAAGGGCAAGGTCAGTGCCACCCCTGGGTAGGGAGAGACAGAGGAGGGTTTCTGCTGTCACGGCACTAACAAAAAGACTAGAAGGAGATGGTGGCTGAAAAGGTCAGGGGCAGGGTAGTCCATGCATGGCTGTTATTTATTTATTCATTTATTGAAATGCAATTGATGTATAGCATCATATTAGTTTCAGATGTAAACATAATGATTTTATATTTGTGCATATTCCAAAATAATCACCCCAAATAAGTCTAGTTAACATCTGTCACCATAGAGTTACATGTTTTGTTTTGTTTTTTTTTTTTCCTGGTGATGAGTGATTTATTTTATCTTGATTATTTGGCTAAGAGCTATTGACCAGAAGGATTAACATCTTCACTGTGAAATATCCATTAACTAGATGTGAAGAAGGCTGCGTGCAAATGTGCTGCTGATATCTCAGTGGGCCTGGGCGCCCTCATTCCCTGCTCTGTGGCCCCGTGACGTTCTGTGCTACTCCCCAAAGTCCTCTCCCCCCTGCACCTGCCCCCATGCTCCAAAGAGTGCTGTATGGTATTCACTTCAACACTGTACAGAACATGTATCACTGTATATTATTTCTGTCAACATCCATCCCACACTTAATTGCATCTTTTTTTGGAACCATTCAAACTTCAAAACCAAAATAAAACAAAACTGATTCTGAAAGCTTCTGAGAATTTCAGCGCCTGTCCCATCAGAACTAGACCCCTCGGTCCACTGGGATCATGAGTCCAAGGCTGGGCATTTGTCCCCCAGGAGGGCAGAGATGGACCTCAGCTTGTGGCTTCTGAATCCTTAGCCTGTCTGTTACAGGTCTGAGATGTGCAGCGTTTCCGTCTGCTGGGCCGCCATAACAAAATGCCCCATAACAAAATACTGGGGAGCTGAAACAACAGACTTTTATTTTCTCACAGTTCTAGAAACTGGAAGTCCAACATCAAAGTACCAACATGGTCAGGTTCTGATGAGAGCTCTCTTCCTGGCTTGTGGGTGGCTGCTACCCTGCTGTGTGCTCACCGGATGGGGGGAGAGCGAGCTGTCTGGTGTCTCTTCTTCCAAGGATGTTAATCCCAGCGTGGGTGCCCCACCTTCATGAACTCACATCAACCAAATCACCTCCCAAAGACCTCACCTCTAAATACCATCATACTGCAAGGTGGGGCTTCAAGAGATGAATTTGAGCACTAAGTCACTTCAGTCGTTTCTGACTCTTTGAGACCCCGTGGACCATAGCCTGCCAGGTTCCTCTGTCCATGGGATTCTCCAGGGAAGAATACTGCAGCGGGTTGCCATGCCTTCCTCCAGGGGATCTTCCGACCCAGAGATCAAACTTGCATCTGCTGCATTGGCTGACGGGTTCTTTACCATTTGGGAGAAGACACAGTTCAGTCCATAGCACGCAGGTTTTGTGTGTTTTAATGTTGCTCCTGGGGGAGTGGCAAAAATACAAGATGACTTGTTGGAGTCCCTGAAGTGTGTAAACCCCTGAAAGAGGTCCATGTGTGCAATGTTTTATTGATTTACACACACATACACATTATCTCACTGGATCCCCACAGAGTGAGTGCCCTTGTTTTCGTTTTCAGATGGGTACACTGAGGTTTTCTGGAGTTAAGGAGTCCAAAGTGCCTTCTGAAGTTAGAGCAGACGTACCATAAAAAACTCCAGCTCTTGTTGGTTCATCTAACTCTTTTTGACCAGGTCTTGTGCTTCTGGAACCTTCTTTATAATTGAGCAGCCAAGATAAGAAGGGAAGAAAAGTGGAAAATAGTGAGAAATCACTAAGGACAGCTGCACAGAGAACTATGTCATGTACTGAATTATGGGACAAAATTGCCAGTGCATATTCGGGTCTGGCTCATAGTAGGGACAGGGTCATTGCTAGGAAGAAACCCCACTTCTCCTGCTTTTGACAGTTCAAGCTGCTTGCCTCCTGAGAGCCTGGGAGCATAATTCTTGGGGTCAGGGAGAGAAAGGCCCAGAAGCAGGCATCTGTCCTCGACTGGTGACTGCCCCCTGGGCCACACAGGATGCCTCCTGACTCAGGTTCCACACTGCCCTCTGGCCAGAGGTCAAGGGCAACTTATGAAGGTTGCTGCTTGAGCCCTTTAGCCACTGGGTCCTGATGGAGGCTCCCTTTAAAGAATCTTGGCAGCAGTTACGGCCTCTAGTTTCTGTTTTTAGAAACGGCGAAAGCAACATGAAAGGACAGTGCTTCTGTGATAAGGGGCCACCTGATAAACATCAGCTTCCTACCACTGCAGCTGCTGCTAGGGGCCTCTTTTCTTTGTCCAGGTGGGTGTGGACTCTCGGGATCACATTCCTTCCTCTGCCGACAGCAGCCTCCCTCTTGCCGTGTCCCCTCTGCCAACACTGCCTAGCCTCCCAGCTGCTTGGTGGCCCATATCAGGATGTATATATGAAGGCACGTACATATGAATGCCAATAGAAACATCATATATATATATATATATATAAGCTGATATATATTACATAAACACTCATGTGTATATATGTGTGTGCATTAATGTATACATGCACGCACACATACATGCATACATATGTATATACATACATATACATGTGTGTGTCCATTCCTCTCTTATCAGTGCTTGAATGTGCCCTGGCACTGTGCTAGACCCTATTTGCAGGCCATCTTTGTGAAGCAAGAATGGGCTATTATACAGATGAAGAAACCGAGGACAGGAGATAGTAGTTGGCTGCCCAGGGTTAGGATGGAATCCGGTGCTTCCTTTCTCCAAGGACTGCTCTACTCTGTGCTGGCCCTTGGCCTTTCCTGGTCCAGGAGCCCCAGGGATGAGACCACTACCCCCCACCTCCACCTTTCAGGTACCTGCTGGCTTGGATGGAGTCTCAGGAGTGAACCAATGTGGCTGAGCCCTTGCTTTTTCCCCAGACTTCTTGAACTTCTTGCCCTCCTATTCTCTAAAGTTAATAGAACAAACACAAAGCATCGTTTACGATGCACACAGCTTGTTTTGACTTCATATATAAGAGTGCACGTATTCTGCAGGAATCCATTAAGTCTACCCCAGCACAGGCTACGACCACGTCTGAGAAAGGCCTGAGCCACCACGGCCTGGGTTCATCCACAGTTCACGTGGCAGAAAGGAGTGAGTCACTCATCAATGGCACAGCCAGGGCTGGATTACCCTGCGGCTTCCTTCCTTAAATGGGCAGAGATTCCAACTGCTGCGTGAATAACAAAGACTGTAATGTCCCACTGGCCAATGGAGAACAGGCCAGGGAGCAAAGGAACCGCAGCAGCTGTTTTTTTCCAGAGTGCTGAAGGCTGCAACCCTAGCCCCCCTCAGCTGTCACGGTCAGCCCTTGTGGGGTCCGGCAGAAAGCACAGATGGCCCAGGGCCATTGGTCCCACCCCTGGAAAACCGCAAGCGGAATCTGTGTCCTGCGGACAGGGCTCCCCCAGTGAGCTCGGCGGCCAGCTCCCTGCCCAGGGCAGCACGGCTTTTTTAGTTGAAGGAAAACAGTGGTAGTTGGCGAGGCTTTGGGCAATGGAACAACACTAAGAATGCACAGGACCGCAAACCTCATCTTCTCCTTTAAGTGCCTTATCTAAGCCTCACTCCCTGTCCCTGCCTTTTTGTTCTTGATTCTCCTCTTTGTCTCTTTTGGAATACTGGCTAAGTGTTGGATAATTATTAAATGTTAAATGCATTAAAGCATCTTCATGTACTTGTGTTTTCTTGCTAATTAAGCTACAGCAGAGGAATACAAAAAAAATCACCCCATCCCGACTTCAGATTCTTTCCTGCATGACGTGTAAGTCTATGAAAAACTAAGCTTCCACATGTGTTATAATCACCTATAAAAGTTCAACATTCTGCTTATGAAAAGGAAGATAGACTCAATGGTAGAGCAGAAAGAACACTGTGAAGGGGGCTGAGATCAGAACAGCGTGGAGATAAGAACATGAGTTCTGGTACTAGTAGACAAGACTCCCAGTGCCAACCCTGTCACTTTCTTGTGGGACCCTGGGCAAGTCCCTTAACCAGTCTCAACCTCAACTTTCTCATCTGTGAAATGGGAACAGTAAACTTGAGCCTTCTAGGGCTATTGTGAGGATGGTATGGGGAAATACGGAATATTCTGTAGTTAGCTAGAGTTCAGGAAATGTTCCATTCCCCATCCCCCCACCAAGTATTGATATTTTCCAACTCTAGGGCAAACATCTCTTGGATTGGCCTTGGTAGATAATTTAAGGCAAGTTGGCTGCCCAGCAGAATTTGCTGCAGTTCTAAGGCCTCTCCATATTAATAGGACTAATTGTGTCGAAGCTGATGGAGCCTTTGGTTTGTGGCCAGAATGCGGAGGCATGAGGCCCTCTTTCATGCTTGTGAATGGCTGGGTTTGGTGAGCTCCTTTGATGAGTTTTTTTGTCTGTATTCAATCGGGTCAGTGTCCCTTCCCTAGAATGGAAATAGGGTCAGTGTCCTTTCCCTAGAAACACTGCACTCACGTCTTTGCCCCTTCGAGGGGCTGGTTTGTGGTTGTTGCTGTTGTTTTATCAAAACTTTCTTTTAAATGACCTCCTTTCTCCACAGCGCATGCTAAAATTCTGGGCTCTGATTAAATGTTTCTGAAAGCAGCCCTACTGCCTTTAGTTACATGCCAAATAAACAACTCTCCCGCTGGGAGAGGACCCTCTTCTCACACAATCCCAGCCCTGCAGGGCGTAAGGGACGCTGACCGCTGTGCCCTCTGCGGATGGAAAGGACCCCAGGTTTTCTCCCCCGGGAACAAGGCAAGCGCAGTGCGGCTGCTCTGTGTTCTGGCGCCACGTCCTCGCGCTTCGTCCGCCGTCCGCCTTGCAAGGCACTGCTGTCCCCGGGCTGAGCTACTGGTCCAGGATGAACAAACATGTTGACTTCCAGTAAGTCCTTGGCTACCCTCTTCCCCAACCTTGCCTGGTGCAGAGAGCTGTGGCGTGGAATTAGTGTGAGACTGGGAACCCAATGAAGCTGTTATGGTTTAAAACTAGTGGGCAGCACCCAACGGTCCACCAGGCTTGTTGGGTTTCAGCAGCTAAAACTGTCCAGTGTGCTCATAGTTATTTCTTGACACAGATTTCACCCTCTAAAATCACCTCACAAATAAGGATTACGATCCCATTTGGAGGGCAGACTTGAGAAAGAAAGAGAGAGCGATTTGCAAGAATGCAAACCAAAATGTTAGAAGTTACCTCTTTGTTGTGGAATTATGGTTCATTTCATTAATCAGTTTCCTTATTTGTTTTTGCTTAGGTGTGTTTTCTAAACTTTCCCTACTGGACGTTTCATTCTTGTGATAAAAATAGGTAAAGTTTTATGTTTTAAAGTAAATATGACTGAAACAGTAGCCTGCATGTACATCATTCTTTCCTCCGGATGAACTAAATCCTGACAGTTTTTCCCTTTTTCAGGTATAAATCATTATTTGCTCTGTGTGAGTTGGTGAGTGCTATTTACAAGGCTATTTTAAACTAACAAGCTTATTTTGGAAGGTTGTGATGGACTTAGAGGGAATTACAGGATTTGAGTTGGGCCATGTCTTGGATGCAGTGTGTTTTGATAGACAAAGAGGAGAAATGACTAAGTGCCCCTTTGGCTGAAAGGAAGCAGGATCGAATCTCTTCAAGTTTACAATGGATCCAAGCAATTCCTTGTTTTATATGTCAGTTAAAAAGTCTGGCACCCCTTTAAGAGGCTAAGCATATCTCTCTTTACAAACTTCTTCTTACAGGAGTATTTGGTTACCAAAGGAGTTTGGCTTGATTAGCACCCTTAGTGTTTGCAAGCATTTGTGGAGAGGTGTTCCTCCTGAGGGGCTAACCCACCTTTCAGAACATCAAGGCAGTGTTTGTGACATAAAAGAGACGTATTAAGATGACTTTCTTCCACAGAGGCTGAAAGGTCTGTGCTTACATGCTCAGGTTGCATGTTGCCTTATGGAGGCACAGTGGTGATTTGTGACCTGCAATGAAGCCTGGAGAAAGTCAGGGGTGCTATGGTGAGGGAGGGGAGTCCCACTTGTTCCACACTCCCTCCACCCTCCATCAGGACTGGGTCCACTCTTTCAGCTCCACTGCTTTCTCTCTGTCCATGAATAATAATAGGGCTTGCTGACCTGGTGTTTGCTTGAGTGTTTTCTCTCTACCTTCCCTCGGCCCCAGAGATGCAGATACGCTAAAGGCTGGGGGCCTGTGCATTTAGGCCCCCGGTGCTGAGTGCCTGGCACTGCTGGCTGGACCTGGAGTGGCAGCACCCAAGCCTGGGATGCCAACTCTCAGCAGAGCAGATAAGGCTTGATCGACCTGGGCTCTGGGCAGGATGGGAGAGCCCTCCATTTTAGAAAAGCTGAGGAGGTGTTGGAAGAAATCGGCAAGGTTCAAGTCAGCTTCTGAGAATCCATGCTCCTCTGCCATGAGGATTTGGTGAACTTCATAGACATAGGAGGCCGGCAGCAGAATTATAAGTAGAATTCCAGAATATCCTGGGGCTAGCCTAAAGGAGAACTGCTGGAGAATTGCTCTCGGAATGGCGAGGGAGGGAGCTTTTGATGCTTTCATTGGAAATTTAGTAATTTATTTCCTCTATGTGAAAAACACACATGCAATCATGTTACTGCTACATATTATAAATGGTTTTGTGTGCAGAGCCAATGGGCAGGCTTGGGATCTAGTGCTTTCAGGAGAATCATAACGCTGGTACCTGTATGCTAAGGCAGTTTTAAAAAGGACATTTAGTATCAGGCACTGTTCATCGAGGAAATAGGATCAAATGGAAAGTTAGTTCCAATAACTGACCAGATATGGTATACTGGTGGCACTTTACTTCACATAATAGGAGTTTCCATCAAAGTTTCTTTTGGGTGGTGGTATAAAGAAAGCTGAGCACCAAAGAACTGATGCTTTTGAACTGTGGTATTGGAGAAAACTCTTGAGAGTCCCTTGGACTGCAAGGAGATCCAACCAGTCCATCCTAAAGGAGATCAGTCCTGGTTGTTCATTGGAAGGACTGATGTTGAAGCTGAAACTCCAATAATTTGGCCACCTGATGTGAAGAGCTGACTCATTTGAAAAGACCCTGATGCTAGGAAAGATTGAGGGCAGGAAGAGAAGGGGACGACAGAAGATGAGATGATTGGATGGCTTCACCGACTCAATAGACATGAGTTTGGGGGAACTCCAGGAGTTGGTGATGGACAGGGAGGCCTGGCATGCTGCGGTTCACGGGGTTGCAAAGAGTCAGACACGACTGAGCGACTGAACTGAACTGAACTGAACTGAACAAGGTAAATCTCATTTTCTTGTTGACTTACATTTCAAATGCATAGACTGCCAAAATTACAAAAATAAATCTTAATTTGGCCCGTTATAAGTTCAGAACTTTTGATAACTCAAATATGATTTGTGAAAGTTTATCTTTGTCTACTTAGCTAGCTCTTCTTCACAGAGAATGCAAACTAATGGAACAACACCCAAAACCCCCCAGTGAACAATGTCTGAAATCCTTGATGAAAGAAACTATTTCCAAGCAACTACAAATATTTTTAGAAGAACTAATTACAGAAAAATTACCATTGTCCTAAATAAACAAACACGCATTGAACACTTTGCTGGTTCTATGAGAGGCATTTAAAGATGAACAAGTCAGTTTCTGCTCTCAGCATTTAAATAACCAATGCTTTGTGTGTGTGCTAAGTTTTTCAGTCATGTCCTATTCTTTGTGACCCTATGGACTGTAGCCCTCAGGCTCCTCTGTCCATGGGATTCTCTAGGCAAGAATACTGGAGTGGGTTGCCATGCCTTCCTCCAGGGCATCTTCCCAACCCAGAGACTGAACCCACATATCTTATGACTTCTGCATGGGCAGGTGAGTTCTATATTACTAAGCCACCTGGGAAGCCCAACCAATGCCTTGGATTCAAATAAATTGAGTACAATACTGAGTGCTTTAAATACATCATTTTCCACTCCCAACCTTTGAAAAAGGGAATGCTATGTTTCTTGCAGTACTTCCTGTACTTCATATTCAAATCTAAATCAGTGAAGCCCAATTTCTAATCCCATCAGTCAACTGACAGTAAACTTTCAAGAACCAACAGGCAATGACTAGGCTACCTTCAGTCCTTTTCTTGCTTAAAATTTTAGAAGCATTCACTACTGTTGACTTGTTTTCAACTTCTCGCTACACTATCCTCCCTGTCTGTTTTCTGCTTTCTGGCCCATCACACCTCTGTAAGTACTCTTTTTTGAGTCTCTTAATAGACGTTTTGCTGATCTTTTAATGCCAGTTTTCCCAGCTTTCTATTCTCATGTTTCTCTCTTCTTACTCTAGATACTTTCTCTGAACAAGCTCACAAGCTCTGAACAAGCTCACTTCAACCCCAGGTCAGCAGTCTACCTTTCACACTGACCTCTCCGTAGACAAGAGGAAGCCACCCAAACTTCAGGGCGCTAAGTAGCACAAAAAGAGGAAGATTGTTATGGCAGCAGTATGCCTAATGGACTGGATGAGGGTATGATAGAGATGGCTTGTGGGCTTGGAAACTTGTTACAATGTGTTACTTTATACGCATCGACCTATTGTATCATTTACTTTATCTCCATTTTGCTTCTTGCCACAATTTCTTGAGTTGTCTGTTCATGTGCTTGCCTCAAAGGAGGGTTCTTTGAGGGGAAGGGCTATGACCTTCATCTTTGTATCTTTTGGTCCATAATAAATGTGGTAGTATGATTTACTTGTGCTGATAGGGGAGCAGTGGGATTGGAAAGAAGGGATAAAGAAGACATTTTAGATATTGATAGTACTTATTGGAGGCTTCCCTGGTGGCTCAGATGGCAGAGTGCCTGCAATGTGGGGGACCCGGGTTCAATCCCTGGGTCAGGAAGATCCCCTGGAGGAGGAAATGGCAACCCACTCCAGTATTCTTGCCTGGGAAATCCCATGGACAGAGGAGCCTGGTGGGCTACAGTTCATGTGGTTGAAAAGAGTCAAAGACGACTGAAGGACACCAGTTGGATGTGGAACCTTGATGAGGTGGGAACAGTTAAGAGGACTCTGAACATCAGATCAAGGCAACTGGCAATGGTGAGGCCATTAAACTGAGATCAGGCACACAGAAAGGAGTCACTAATCAAGTCAACATGTTGGGTTTGGGGTGCTTAGAGATTGAGGCACAGCAAAATTCAGATGTGGAATTATTTGGGAGGCAGATAGAAGCACAAAACTACTGATCTGCTGTGAGTTATTCCATGAAACTAAAGACATTAAAACTGGGGACTTAAACAATTCTGTTAATGATTGAATGAGGGCATCTCTGGGTTTAGCTCAGTTCAGTTCAGTCGCTCAGTCGTGTCTGACCCTTTGTAACCCAGTGAATGGCAGCATGCCAAGTCTCCCTGTCCATCACCAACTCCTGGAGCCTACCCAAACTCGTGTCCATTGAGTCGGTGTTGCCATCTAACCATCTCATCCTCTGTCATTCCCTTCTCCTCCTGTCCTCAATCTTTCCCAGTATCAGGGTCTTTTCACATGAGTCAGTTCTTCACATCTGGTGGCCAAAGTATTGGAGTTTCAGCTTCAACATCAGTCCTTCCAATGAACACCCAGGACTGATCTCTTTTGGGATGGACTGGTTGGATCTCCTTGCAGTCCAAGGGACTCTCAAGAGTCTTCTCCAACACCACAGTTCAAAAGCATCAATTCTTTGGCACTCAGCTTTCTTTATAGTCCAACTCTCACATCCATACATGACCACAGGAAAAACCATAGCCTTGACTAGACGGACCTTTGTTGGCAAAGTAATGTCTCTGCTTTTCAATATGCTCTCTAGGTTGGTCATAACTTTCCTTCTAAGGAATAAGTATCTTTTAATTTCATGGCTGCAATCACCATCTGCAGTGATTTTGAAACACCCCCCCGCCCCCACCCCCTGACAAATAAAGTCAGCCACTGTTTCCATTGTTTCCCCATCTATTTGCCATGAAGTGATGGGACCAGATGCCATGATCTTTGTTTTCTGAATGTTGAGCTTTAAGCCAACTTTTTCACTCTCCTCTTTCACTTTCATCAAGAGGCCCTTTAGTTCTTCACTTTCTGCCATAATGGTGGTGTCATCTGCATATCTGAGGTTATTGATATTTCTCCTGGCAATCTTGATTCCAGCTTGTGCTTCCTTCAGACCAATGTTTCTCATGATGTACTCTGCATATAAGTTAAATAAGCAAGGTGACAATATACAGCCTTGACGTACTCCTTTTCCTATTTGGAACCAGTCTATTACAGTTCTAACTGTTGCTTCCTGACCACCTGCATACAGGTTTCTCAAGAGACAGGTTATGTTTTCTGGTATTCCTATCTCTTGAAGAATTTTCCACAGTTTATTGTGATCCACACAATCAAAGGCTTTGGCATAGTCAATAAAGCAGAAATAGATGTTTTTCTGGAACTCTCTTGCTTTTTCCATGATCCAGCGGATGTTGGCTCTGGTTCCTCTGCCTTTTCTAAAACCAGCTTGAACATCTGGAAGTTCACAGTTCACGTATTGCTGAAGCCTGGCTTGGAGAATCTTGAGCATTATTTTACAAGCGTGTAAGATGAGTGCAGTTGTGCGATAGTTTGAGCATTCTCTGGCATTTCCTTTCTTTGGGATTGGAATGAAAACTGACCTTTTCCAGTCCTGTGGCCACTGCTGAGTCTTCCAAATTTGCTGACGTACTAAGTGCAGCACTGGGTTTAGAAAGCTCCTTAAAAATCATCTAGCTCAACTGTCTGTTGAGTGCTTTAATCCTCTCTTAAACTTACCTGCCACTCTTCCTACATCTTAGTCTCCATTGGTGAGGTTTTTTTTTTCCCTTTTTGATTCATCTTTAAAGACTGTGGCCTTTCTTAATGCCAGTATTAAGTTTCTATAGCTTTTAAAAAAAATCATAGCACATTTTTATAAATCATCTGTTTAGAGAAATATTTTATTGAACATTTATTTACCTGGCTTGGGTATTCATAATTTTACTGCTGGACAATCTGAAAACATGGTTCTCATTAACAGAAGCTTTGGATTGATTAGGAGACAAAAGCTAAGAACTGGGTTAGCTCTTAGCAACTACCTCATCTTATCTCCAAGGCTTCTACTATTCTTGGATTTTCTTAGGCAAGCAGGAAGCAGACTGCCTGGGAGTGGGTCTTGGCTGCTCTTTCTACTAGCTGAGAGGTATTGAGCAGGTTAACTTAACCACTCAGAGCCAAAGCTGGAGACAGTGATAGTATCAATCTCATAGGGCCATTGGGAAGTTTGTCTTAATAAATATTAGCTTGTATTATTACCATCTCAGGCACACCCATCCAGGCATAAAACAATCACTTCTGGGGAAACATCAAGAGAATGAAGAAAGATGACAGAAGCAGTCCTTGTTTCATCTAATGACAAAGAAAGGAAATGACTAGAATCAGGGAGGTCTAAATGTAACAGAGAGGAAGCTTCAGCACTGAGCCAAGAGTCACTCCGCTCACAGTTTTCCAAGGGAGAGAATTACGGGAAGACGCAGCTTCCGGCATTTAGAAGTGAGAATGTTTTCATCCTCATTGTGAGCCCTATTTTAAATAGTTTGGCTAATTAGGTGATGATTAAATTACACTTCTCCCATATGTTTGTGCCTTCTTCTATGCAGAGTATATCTGCCTGAAAAGTTGTAGGTGAATTACGTGCTTGTGAAGGAATTCTTTGATATTTTGCACATAATAAGCACTCAAATGTATTGAACAGTAGGGGCTTCCCAGGTGGCGCTAGTGGTAAAGAACCTGCCTGCCAATGCAGGCAGACATTAATAGATGCAGGTTCAGTCCCTGGGTCGGGAAGATCCCCTGAAGAAGGGCTTGACAGCCCACTCCAGTATTCTTGCCTGGAGAATCCCATGGACAGAGGAGCCTGGCAGGCTGTAGTCCATGGGTTTGCAAAGACTCGGGTGCAACCGAACATGCGTGTATTGAATGGTAAATTACTTTGTAAAGCCGATAATAATAACACCTAACATGTTCAAACAGGTACTATGTGCATCACAGGATTATCTCATTTAATCATGTGAAGTTGGTGCCATTGTTATCTCCAGTTAACTCTTGAAGACACTGAAGTCCATGGAGCAATGAATCATTGGTACTATCAAGATCTCTCTGTCATTTCTTTGTTTGCATGTTTTGATTTTTGTTGTTCAGTATTCTTAGAACAGAATGCACCTGCAGGAGAGATGATAGAAGTGACTTTCAGTGGATCTTTAAATAGATGTGACTGCTAAAGCATCAGGAGGGATGACATATGGCTAAGCTGAGGATCGGAACCATGGAAATAGTGTGGTGACTCTGAGTATGATGGGCAGAGAAGGGGCGATAAGGAGAAAGAAGGAGGCAGACTAAGCTGGATCTCCCTGTGAAAGTTGACACAGAGAGTGCCCCAGCAGAGTGATTACAAGTAAGCCTGAAGGATGTTGGCCTTCTCTTCACAGAAACAACACTAGCCCAATATAAATGGACCTAGCCAACCTGTCCAGTCTTATCTATTATTCCCTCCTCTCAAGACCTGCTTTCTGAGAGCAGTAAACTACTAATATGCCAACTAATATGTAAACTAGTAGTATGCCAAAAAATACTCTTCCTTTTCACATGTCTGTTTTTACATACAGTATACCTTCTATCCGAAATCCCCCTCTTCACAGCTGTTTCACTTAATAAAGCCACTACTTACTTTGTACCCATTCTCTTGCCAAATACTTAACATAGATTATCTCTAATTCTTATAACAATTCTGCAAGGAAGGTATTATTATTTTCACTTTGCAGATGGAAAAAGAGAGGTCCACCAGTTACATAATGAACCCAAGTCTACACAATTAGATCTAGGGCTAGAATGTAGTTCTGATTTTAAAGTCTGTCACTTTCTCCTTTTCCCTTCCTCTAGAAATTCCCAGTTACTCTTCTAGGAGCAGCCCTAATATCATTTCCTCTGTGAAGCCTTTGGAGATTTCCTCAGATAATGGTATTTCCTGATAGTCGTGTAATACTCTGCGTATCTGTGTTCAGTTGCTCAGTCTGTCCAGCTCTTTGTGACCGCATGGATTGTAGCCCGCCAGGCTCCTCTGTCCATGGAATTTTCCAGGCAAAGAACCCTGGAGTGGGTTGCTATTTCCTACTCCAGGGGATCTTCTCCATCCAGGGACTGAATCTGTATCTCCTGCGGCACCCGTGTTGGCGGGCGGATTCTTTACCATTGTGCCACTTGGGAAGCACTTGTAATACTCTGTGCATGGCGCCTACTGTGAATATATCTACAAAAATACCTACAAAAACAGTGTTTACTAAAGTTGTATTTTAATAATATGCCTACATGGGGGCTTCCCTGTTGGCTCAATGGTAACCTACCAATGCAGGAGATGTGGGTTCGATTCTTGGATTGGGAGAATCCCCTGGAGAAAGAAATGGCCACCCACTCCACTGTTCTTTGCCTGGAAAATTCCATGGGCAGAGAAGCCTGGCAGGCTACAGTCCATGGGATCTCAAAGAGTAGGACATGACTGAGTAACTAAACAATAGTAATGGCTATCTTGCTCTCCAGATGTGGGTTCTAGAAAAAGAAGGGGGTATATTTTTACATGTCTTTATAATTGTATCTTCCCTCGCTCCCATCTTCCAACCAAGCCTCCCACATTGTTCATCATATTATATGCCCTTAATAAATTATTATTGAATTAATGAATAAATTAATTAATGCTAAGGAGCTCATTTGAGAAGCTGTGAACTCCCTCCTCTGTCAGATTATTGATTCTGCCTTGAAGTATGTTCCCTGTTTGCATCCCACATGAGAGATGAGCACTAACCAGATGGCCAGCCATGGAGGCGTCCTTGGAATCCAAAGCCCACTTCCGAAACCAGTGGCTGGAAATGATTGGAGACCATAGGCCCTTGGCTACCTTTTCTGTGGCCGAGCAGCAGCAGCAGCACCAAAGCTGAAGACTGTGTGAAACTGAGTTAACTTTTCAGGATTTGACCTGGCTGAGAGGTCCTCGGCTTCCCCAATCCAAACTCACTTTATAGTAATTGCTGAATCACCTCATGTCAACATTATTCAGCACAGACACTAGAAGGGCAGTGGCTGCTCTCACTGATGCTTCTTCCAATATATACTGCAGCCAGACATCCAAGCCCCAGCACTAATCTGAAGTTTACGACTTAATAAAAGCAGAATCACTTGACCTATCCGAGGTTCCCCCGCGTTTTCCGTCAGTCATTCCCTGGTGACTGTGTCAGTCTTTGACCTACCTTCTTTTAGATTCCATTCACCTCTCCTCCTTCAGAACATGACGTGGTTTGTTTCCAGAATGGTTGTCTGGAAACATGATTAGAGAGAACTGAGCAAGTCTCCATCATTGCAAGGGTTAACATCCCTTCCCTGGGGACTGACCAAAGCTGAGCTGTCACCCAGGTGCAGATAGTGACATCTATTCAATCACAACAAGGCAACATGGGCACCCCACATCCTGAAGAGGCTTGCACACCAGCCATAATATGCAATGGAATAAGTCATTCAGCTTTTATTCTCAAAGCTGTTTTACAAAGAACATAGACTTCTTGCTAAAGTGACCATTTATCCTGGTTTATGCCAGTTGTCCCAGCGTCACCCTGTCCAGTCTTGCATTTATCACAAATAGAAGTGTCCAGGTTTGGAAGATGCAAGTTTCCCTGTTCCTGGCTGTCTCTTCATCCAGTCCCAGTCCACTAAAAGGACAGCTGTAGCTAGGAAGTGTATATTGCCCTGTGCATCCGGGCATGGGAAGAAACCCAGCCAACAAAGGACAGGCAATTCAGCAGATGTGTGCAAACCAATGGGGATCTCATCAAGTCAGGCAGACCTGGGTCCATGCCCAGGCAGGGAGGCTGCTGCTGGGCGTTATGGAAGAAGGTCCATCTCAAGGTGGCCCCTGTCACCACAGAGGCCCTTCTTAGAGCTTTTAGGAGACTGCGCTTTTTTTCTGGATAAAGGCATTATGTAAATCCTTCTGGAGGAGCCATTAACTGATTAACAGCTGAGTATAAATTAGCTTGTATGATTAAGTGATTAATACCTATTGTGAACTAACAGAGCCCGAAGTGAATAGAGTCTGATGAAATGAGACTAAATATTTTGCCTGTGCCATTATGAGGTTTTTAGGTAGATGTGTGGCATCTCATTTGGATGTGATTTCTTCTACTATCTCATCACAGGGAAAGAAGAAATAATGAAAGGAGGGGCAACCTATTCCAAGTAAGTCAGACATGTAGACATGTTGTCTACACATCGCATTAACCCTCCCAGCAGCCCCGTGAGGAAACAGCTGGTTTCCCCACATTATACGCTTACACGTGAAGTGGTGGGACTTGGGGGGACCAAGCAAATTGTCCAAGATAGCAGAACCAGGACTGAGAGCCAGGATAGACACAGATTCCCTCACAGGGTCACTAGTGATGAGAAATTTAAAGAAAAAGTATGGCTTGTTCGTCAAAGAGTTACAAGAACTGGGGATGATTGAGAAAGTGATGATAAAGAGGAGAATGTGAAGTGGGTGATGGTGATGACTAGTTTAAATGCTATGTGCCAGGCACCCTGCTAAGCTTTTCACATTTATTATTTTATTTAATTTTTATAAAATGCCTGTGTGGTAAGTGTTATGAATCTAATTTTTGCAAATGAGAACATCAAGACAGTGACTGAATTGTTGTGCCAAAATTTGAGCTCAGTGCTTTCTGATGACCAAGAGCTCAGCCTTTCCATGTTTCTGGCCTTTTCCCTCACTGACCTTTGGTCTGCTGCAGCGAGACCCAAGGACAGGCAAAAGCTCCAAACTAGAGCCTGATGCCAAGACACCTTGAAGTGACAAACCCTGGGAACAAAGTTGGAGATAGAACTTGCTGTTCTCCATCAGGATTTTGACTCAAAAAGAAAAATTCTGAGTAATACAATACTAAAAAAAAAAAAAAAAAAGTCTAACATTAAATCAAGTGCCTAAATTAATTAAATATAACATAAAAGTATAGAATTGGATCTAAGAATATGTATTTTCTTAAATTTTATTCTTTGTATCATTTTTGTAAATAAAGATTGGGAGTCATGTTAAGCTAATTTAATTGATGACTCGAGATGGGGAAAAAAGTTAACTGAACACTTTTATGGTCTGTTTTAGGAAGAGATTGACTATCTAACGGACAGATGAGACCTTTGGGGGCTGAGGGGTGAGGATCCACCAAGAAAAGTCCAGAAGGAGGCTGGAGTGCTGAAATACAGTTTAGGGATGGGGACAGAACCAAATCCAGACTATTTCACTTGAGGAAAGCAAATCAGTGCATGAGTGCAAATGAGATGTTATGCTTGCTCTTTACTGAGTAAATCATGTCTGACTCTTTGGGACACCACCAACTGTAGCTCACCCGGCTCCTCTGTCCATGGGATTTCCCAGGCAAGAATGGCAAGTGGGTTGCCATTTCCTCCTCCAGGGATTCTTCTCAACCCAGGGATCAAATCCACGTGTCCTCTTTTGACAGGTAGATTCTTTACCACTGAGCCACCAGGGAAGCAAAATGAGATAGTAGTAACTTAAAGTGAAGACAAAACCTGTCGTAGACAGACCATCATTGCCCTCAGCACCGGAGCATTAGCAAAATCACTAGGTGGGGGAAACTTCCTTTTTATTCTTCCTATTTCAGCTTTCAGTCTTCCCTTCACTGAGGTTCAAGTGCTGAGGTTGCTGATGGAGATCTCAAAGCCTCACTGATGGAACACTTTGCCCTTGCTTCAGGCTTCTACCCCCATCATCAGACTCCAAACCTTTCTTTGGGGACAGATTTTGTCAGATAAACAAATCCATGCAGATCCTTAGCAAGTCGCTATTAAATGTTAAAACAGGAGTTGCTTCCATCCTTAGATGTACTACTGATGCTGAGCCTTTTATAGACAAGGGAGAGCTGGTAGGGGACAGTTATGGGGTGCTGCTCTGTTGCAGTCTGGATAGATCCCTGGAGAGGTTCTGAGCCAGGGAGAACTGGGGCTGCTGCCAGGACAGGAGAGTGTGTGTGTGGCGGGGGGAGCGCTGAACAGATCAGCAGGTGGGGAGTCTATCTCTAGCATGATTCCCACAGGTGCTCAAGACATGTTGCTGACCTCAGCCTTCTTTTCTTCAAAAATTTGTGTCACAACCCCATTTGGATAAGGATTTAGAGGAGGAATCCCCATTGTTCACCACAGACCCTTGTAGGCAGGAGCACGTCTTAGCCCGCGTGGAGTCAGCACCTTGCTCACACAGGTGTCGATGCTGATGCCATCAACACCCGTGACGAGGAGAGCTCAGAAATTATCCATCCTTAGCTAGCGGCTCAGCTCTATTATCGGGATAACCTGGTCATCTGTACATCTGCATGCCAGATTTTTCCTCCTACCCCTAAGCGTTTGGGCTCTGATTTTTCGTGTATCTCTAGATATTTTTAAATTTCATTACATAAATTCCTGTAATCCACTCATAAAATAAGTCAGTGTGTAAATAAAGCAATAAAGTGTTCAGATTTGTTGGATTATCACAAGCAATTACCTGGCCCTTTAACAAACATTTTAGGTAGAAAAATGGTACTGATGAACCTATTTACAGGGCAGGAATAGAGACTCAGGTGTAGAGAACGGTTTAGTGAACACTATGGGGAAGGAGAGAGTGGGCCGAGTTGAGAGAGTAGCCTTGAAGCGTGTACACGGCCATGTGCAAATAGGTAGCTAGTGGGAAGCTGCTGCATAACACAGGGAGCTTGGCCTGGTGCTCTGTGACACCCTGAGGGGGTGGGATGGGGGCTGGGAGGGAGGGAGGTTCAAGAGGGAGGGGACATTTGTCTACTTACAGCTGATTCAAGTTGTACAGCAGAAACCAACACAGCATTGTAAAGCAATTATCCTCCAATCAAAAGTAAATTTAGAAAAACTTTTTAAAAGAAACATGACGATATTATGACAGGTCATTTGCTGGATCTCCTGTTTGTAACATTATGTTAGAAAGAGACCGCCTAGACATACATGTGGGTTACACAATTTCCCTTGGAATTCCCATCTACCTGGTACTTTTTTTCTTCACTTAATGCCTTAGGAAATCTCTGCTAACATCCTCTGACAACAGTGAATGCCACAATGTATTTGAGCTTTGAATTTTTCAATATTTGCGAATAAGGTTGAAAGCTTTCTTACCCCAAGGGATGGGGCATCAATTCTGTGGAAAACTAGGGCACAACAGCATCAGGGGACCTGGTCCCTGGAGCAGGAGAGCAGGTAAATCAGAGCCTGGTTTGTGCCCAGTGTTGGCCACGCTGTCCCTGTCACTGGGGTTGGAGCAGCTGAAGCCAGGTGGGTGAGGAGCAGAGCGGCTGTGAGCTCTCTAAGGTGGCCAGATGGCAGGGAGCTGCCTGCTGGGCACGAGATGGCCAGCATAGGCATGGGCACTTTTTGCTGGAATTTGCTCTCCGTTATCAGGGCGCCAGGTGACATGGGTCATCTTCCGCTTCAAGCCAAGTTACAGGACAACAGGAGAAATCTGCCACCTGGCCGAGACACCTCGGTGAACAGCCCTCACATGGGCTGAGTTGCAGGCCGATTCTCAGAGAACAGCACTCTCTCCTATCTGATCCACAGGGCTCCTCCTGTCCAGTCCTGTGCAGGAGCTCAGCCGCCTGCAGGCCTTTGAGCATCGAACTTTCAGTTCCTTGGCCAGCTGACCCTTCCAGCAGACCCTGAGGTGTCTCACAGTTGTGCTGCAGACCATAACTCCATCCCCACCCCACGCCCACCTCGCTCCCCCACTCACCATCTGTTTTCTTGTGTGCACTTCCTGAAGGAATGTGAGTCACAATAGATTTAGCAGGGGTTGAACCAAATGACTTTACAAAGAAAGACAATTTCATGTAAGGAAAAATAGTTTAGAAAAGAGAAGGTCAAGGGTAAGAGTGCTATCTGATGGAGGCCATAAACTCTTCTAGCCGAGGACTCAGGCTCCATGACTTGAACCAGGAAGGGAAGGATTTCAGTAAGATTTGCTCAATAGCCAAGTAGTCCCGATCCTTGGGTGGGGAAGAGCCCCTGGAGGAGGACATGGCAGCCCACTTCAGTTTTCTTACCTGGCAGGCAACAGTCCTTGGGGTCACAAAGAGTCAAATATGATTGAAGTGACTCAGCACACCCTCTGTCTGGGCTTTCCTGGCGGCTCAGATAGTAAAGAATCTGTCTACAATATGGGAGACCAGGGTTCGATCCCTGGGTCAGGAAGATCTTCTAGAGAAGGGAATGGCAACCCACTCTGGTATTCTTGCTTGGAGAATCCCATGGACAAGGGAGCCTGATGGGCTACAGCCCGTAGAGTTGCAGAGTCAGACACAGCTGAAGCAACCGAGCATGCATGCATGCAGCCCTCTAAGATTAAAGACCACAGCTACTTTTTTTTTTTTTACCTAAAATGCCCCAACATTTCAGTGACTAGTAACTTTTCAGTGACTGGCAGGTGCTATAAATAACATCAGAATCGGAGAACTGGACCGGGATCTTACCATTACTCAGCCAACCCTCTCCCTTTAGTGAGCTCAGGCATGCATGAGTATTTGGTGTGTATCATGGAAATCCCCCACAAATTTTATTGTGTGTTCTAAGTCACTTCAGTCATGTCTGACTCTTTGCGACACTATGGTCTGTAGCTCATCAGACTCCTCTGTCCATGGGATTTTCCAAGCAAGAATACTGGAGTGGGTTGCAATGCCCTCCTCCAGGGGATCTTCCTGACCTGGGGACTGAACTTGCATCTCTTGGGTCTCCTGCATTGCAGGTGGATTCTTTACCTCTGAGCCACCAGGGAAGCCCACAGATTTTATTAAACTTTATCAATGTTTGCAATATGTTTTTGGGCCCTCTCTTCCCCTCCCATCCCTGTCAATAATTGAGAAAGGCCCAGTGATATGCAAATCACGGTAGAGAAAAAGGATAGTCAAGTCCCATAAAGGGAATGGTGAGCTTCACAGATCTGAACTCCAGATTGTGGGCAACAAACTTTCAAGAACAGGACTGGGAACTTTGGTTCAATATTGTTAATCCTGTGACACCAATCCTCTGGTCTTCACAAATACATATTTAGGTGTGTTGAGAATACATTTGGCCTAAAGTAAAGGGAAGAGTTGACTGATTGGAAAAGACTTTGATGCTGGGAGGGATTGGGGGCAGGAGAAGAAGGGGACAACAGAGGATGAGATGGCTGGATGGCATCACTGACTTGATGGACGTGAGTCTGAGTGAACTCTGGGAGATGGTGATGGACAGGGAGGCCTGGTGTGCTGAGATTCATGGGGTGGCAAAGAGTCGGACACGACTGAGCGACTGAACTGAACTGAACTGAACTGAACTGAAAGGGCCCTTAGGAGGCTTCGTCAATTCAGGAATAAGACTAAAGATAAAGGGATAGTCGGAGGACCCTCGGGGATTGTCCTGTTGGGGCTAAGGAGAGTTGTACCAGCAGGGGCGGGCAATAGGGTCCTGCAGACAGGAGAGTGACAGTAGCTTGAGGAGTCTCCTAAGGAGGGGAGAGATGTATGGGGTGGGGGTGGCCTTGCAGCCCTAGGACACGGCCGTGGGTGCCAGGCCTCCACGTGCTCGTGTGTGTGTGTGCTGCTGGGAAGTGGCCAGATTCTGACCCCAGGGAGGTGCCCAACAGGCGGGAGAGGATGGGCAGAGCTGCCCTGCACCCCAACCCAGCAAGGAGAAGCACACAGACGAGGTGAGTGGGGGTGAAGAAGAGGCCAGCCAGGTCAAGGCCTTGGAGAATGTTCTCTGCTGGGCAGGTTCTGTGTGAGCACAGAGCCTGGTGCTCTCGTCATGCTGGCTTCCGCCTGGAGGTGTCTGGCAGTCTGACAAGTACCAGGAGCCTTGGGGTGTGTGCTGTGGTTGGAGAACAAAGCTTTGAGCCACCGGAAACTCAACACCCTTGTGGGCTGGATGCCCTTGTCTGGGGATTCTCTGAGGGAGAAATCAGAAACCTCACAACAGCATTTCTGTCATGCAGAGGCTCCAGGACAGTTGGGCGTGAGGAAGGAAACCCTAGGCCCAGCTGGATGCACTGGTCTGGAGCTGGAGCCAGGTGACCCCTGGGAAGCTGTGACTTCACAGGCACCCCTGGCGCTTCAGGGAGAGCTCCCGAGTCGCTCAGGAGAGGGATGGGCTGAACACTTACCTGGAGCCCCCTGCCTTGCTTCCTCGGCTTGGCTTCCTCAGACTTCCTCAGTTTTCCAGTTTCCTTACTTCATTCTGTCTATGGAAGTCTTATCTCCTATAAATAATTTTGTAACTTCCTTTATCCTGAGTGTAAATGATAGAGAAAGCTTACATATTCCAGAAGGGCTGATAGTTTAAGAGCAAAACCTTGACTCCACGAAAGGAAATATTGATGGGTCAAATAAAAAGACCTGAACGCCTGTGTGTTCAGTTTAGAGCATTTGAGAAGATACACAGGTTTGTGTGTTGGCCTGCATTGGGGTGTGGGGGGCAGACGTCTAATCTTACGTGAAAGGAGTGGGCACAGCATCTTGGGGGTGTGCTTGTGTCGTGTGGGGTGGTGGACTGGACTGGCAGTCAGACTGCCTCCCTCTCAGGCTCTCCATTCCCGATCTGTCAAGTGAGCGAGCAGGTCCAGGCGGATGACGTGTAAGAGCTCTGCAGCTCTTGAAGTCAACAGTTTTCCCCATCAGGTGGGATCTGTCATTCTGAACCTGGAGAAGCTGCTAAGCACCTGGATCAGGTGCCATATAGACAGAGGTCCCATCAGAATGGACCTGAGAGTTCCTCAAGCCTTTCAGAGTAAGTCAACCTGATACTTACACCTGGCAGTGTCTTTTCAAAGGAGGGTGAGGAGCATGTGACCGTAAACACGGGGAAAGGGGTGATCTCCTCTGTGGCTCCTGGCATTGACCCCAGTTCAAGAGCAGCCTGTAAGAGTTGGTATCAGCAATACTCAGCTTGAAACTTGATCCTTTCCTAGGGAACAGAATGGGGGTGCAGTTCCCGAGAAAGCAGGCTGTGAACAGAAATTAGCCTTCACCAGCTGCTCCTGCAATTACATTTAAATTCAGTTAAACTAATTTCTTACACTTGATAAAAGCAGTTGTCTTTCTAAATTATTCTTAGACTCTTCTACTCCAAACACAGTATAAATATACTATGGTAGGTTAGGAAGGTCTTTCTTGCTGGGTCTCTGTCATGCCTATTCTGCTGGCCCTGTGCTGGGACACAGTTGTGTCTTGTGTGTGTGTGTGTGTGTGTGTGTGTGTGTGTGTGTGTGTGTGAAAAGCTCAGAAAACTGCCCTATTAGCATAAGAGTCTGTGACTCATTGACTCACAGATTGTAAATCAGACTAACATTGGGTTTTAATTAATTATATTAATTTTAGGGGAAACAACAAAACTGAAAAGTCTGCAGTGCTTCATTTACTGAGAAAGTCTGAAATGTCTTTTATTTTTAGCAAGAGCCATAAAAACATCTCATACCGAAATAATGTAAAAATGAAGGAAGGGTTGTATTACTCAGCGTGATCACGCCCTTTAAAAGGCTTTGACATTTTCTTTATTTTTGTAAGTTTTTTTTAGAAAGAAATATATGTATATATATATTATATTCCATCCACATATGTATACGGTACACCAGACCCTCTCTGTAACAGTATTCATGACTGACTGTAATTCAGTATAAAGTATTTCTCTCTTAGAGCCTCTCATAGGGAGGCTAATTGCTTGAATTATCATAAAGAACTTGCAAATAGTTAGCTTCATCAAAGAGACTGCCCCATGGTAAGAAAGGCTGAAATACTTGTTGTATACACATATACAACTTATTCATTATGTATTGTTCATTTGTGTTCATTTATTTCCTCAAGCTAATGTATATTAGCACCTACTATGGGCCTGGCACCTGTGCTGGTACTCAGAGAATAAAGTGGAGGTAAACTGAGTTAAACCTGGTTAAGCGGTTTAATAGATTTAAGGACACAAGGCTTTGGGAACAAGAAGGGAGCATCTCAGAGCACCTGGGAGCCACGGGAAAAACTCAGATTTGGCAGTGCGAAGGAAAGTCAGTAGTGAAGATCCACAGTTTTCAGTTCAGGGAGTAGCTATCACCTGCCGTGTGTGTGCCAGATGCTGGCCAGGTGTTTGGGAATCCAGAAATGAATAAGCTAGACATTCATCACCTTTTTGGAGTTTACAATCAAGTGGGAGATGGTAATCAAATAACACAGGGATTAACTTGCTATTTTGGTAAGAGGTTTTAAGGAAAAGTACAGGTGCTTTAAGAATATACTTTGTGGGGAAAGCAAAGCTATTTGTTGAAAGTAAGGACAGGTTTCCCTGAGAAGGTGACACTGGAGCAGAGATCTGACAGATGAGTAGAGAGGCCAGCCAGGAGACATGGTGGAAAGCGCATTCCAGGCAGAAGGAAAAGATATGCAAGGCATTACTAGGTGAGGGAGCTTTATGTTTTCTAAGAACTGAAAAGCAGCCAGAGAGATTAAAACATAACCAAGAGGGTTACTGTCTTAAGACCAGGGCTGGAGGAGCAGTCAGGAACTAGATCATATAAGATTTGGACTTTAAGATAAGAGCAATAGAAGCATAATAACGTATTCAAAAAATACAGATAAAGGAATTTGGGGAGGGGAATTATGAATTTAAAAGTGCCTAGCACTGTGCCTGGGATTTAAAAAAAAAAAAAATCAGTCACTCTCTTTCTATTCTAAGCTTAAATCATTTTACTAGGCTAATAATCTATGTACTTTGCAACTTTGTCTTGGCCTCAGGGAGTGTATTGTGTCCTGTCGGTTCTGATTTTGATTCCTAATCTAATTTTTTTCACTTTGTCCCCAGCCTCTATGACAACCTATGCTTTATGCTATGGTTAGCCACTTGGACGATAGAATAGCTCGTTCATTCAATTATTCATTCAACAAATGCTAATTCAACACCCCCTTTGTGCAATGATCCACTCCTCATTGAGCTTACAGAATCACAAAGGTACAAGATATATGCATGTAAGTTATAATATTGAACATTTTCCTGGAGGACCTAGGCTGTGCACAAAGGCAAAAAAAAGGGGGTGGGAGGTAAGTATATGTTCACAGGAAATCCAAACCTACAGATACATTATTAGAACTAATAAAGAGCTTTACCAATAGCTAGATACAATAGCAATACACAAAACTCAGTTGTATTTGTATAAGTCAGCAAAAAATGTAGAAAAATGAAGCAACTAATGTAAATACTTTTAAATATATGCAAGAACTCTATGGACAAAATTGTAAAACTGTTGAGAGATATTAAAGAAAATCTTAAAAAATTGAGAAATATGCCATATCATGGATGGGAATACCCAATATTGAAAAGATACTAATTTCCCCAAATTGCTTTATGGATTCTATGTAATCTTGGGCTTCCCTGGTAGCTCAGTTGGTAAAGAATCTGCCTGCAATGTAGGAGACCCAGGTTCGATTCCTGGGTTGGGAAGATTCCTGGAGAAGGAAATGGCAACCCACTCCAGTATTCTTGCCTGGAGAATCCCATGGACAGAGGAGCCTGGCAGACTACAGTCCAAGAGGTCACAAGAGTCTGACACGACTTAGCAACTAAACCACCACCACCATGTAATCTAAACCCTAGTCAAAATCTAAGCAAGTCTTTTTTTTTTGGTAGAATTTGACAAGTTGATTCTAAAACTTAAATTCTAAAAAAAGTACCTCACTCTCTCAAAGGAAAAGAATGAAGTGAGGAGGTTTGCAAGACACTAGATTTAAGATACAGTCTTGGACTACAAAATTACTGCAGATAGTGGCTGCGGCCCTGAAATGAAAAGACACTTGCTCCTTGGAAGAAAAGCTATGACAAATTAAACAGCATATTAAAAAACAGAAACATCACTTTGCTGACAAAGGTCCATGTAATCAAAGCTATGGTTTTTCCAATAGTTGTGTATGGATGTGAGAGTTGGACCATTAAAAAAGGCCAAGTGCTGAAGAATTGATGCTTTTGAATTGTGGCGCTGGAGAAGACTCTTGAAAGTTGCTTGGACTGCAAGGAGATCAAACCAGTCAATTCTAAAGGAAATCAACCCTGAATACTCATTGGAGGGACTGATGCTGAAACTGAAGCTCTGATACTTTGGGCACCTGATATGAAGAGCCAACTCACTGGAAAAGACCCTGATGCTGGGAAAGATTGAAGGCAGGAGAAGGGGGTGACAGAGGATGAGATGGTTGGATGGTATCACTGACTCAGTGGACATGAGTTTGAGCAAACTCCGGGAGATGGTGAAGGAAAGAGAAGCCTGATGTGCTGCAGTCCATGGGGTCTCAAAGAACTGGACACGACTTAGCGACTGAACAACAACAGTAGCAGCAATGTGGTATTAGCACAGAGACAGACCAACAGCCCGGAGAAGGCAATGGCAGCCCACTCCAGCACTCTTGCCTGGAAAATCCCACGGACGGAGGAGCCTGGTGGGCTGCAGTCCATGGGGTCGCTAAGAGTCGGGCATGACTGAGCGACTTCACTTTCACTTTTCACTTTCATGCGTTGGAGAAGGAAATGGCAACCCACTCCAGTGTTCTTGCCTGGAGAATCCCAGGGACGAGGGAGCCTGGTGGGCTGCTGTCTATGGGGTCGCACAGAGTCGGACACGACTGAAGCAACTTAGCAGCAGCAGCAGCAGACAAACAGCCCAATGAAGCCAAATAGAACAAAAAAGAATATGCATATGTGTGGGCACTTGATATCTGATAGACGCACATGACAGCTCAGTGAGGGAAGGAATGCCTGTTCAATGATGAATTCCAAGTGGGTTAAAAGTCTAAATGTGGAAGGTAAAACTACACTTTAGGTCATAAGGTAGGGCTTCCCTGGTGGCTCAGTGGTAAAGACTCTGCCTGCAGTGCAGGAGATGCAACAGGAGCCGTGGATTCCATCCCTGGGTTGAGAAGATCTCCTGGGAAAGGACAAGGCAACCCACTCATTATTCTCGCCTGGAAAATTCCATGGACAGAGGAGCCTGGCTCTGTGGGGTTGCAAAGAGTCAGACATGACTTAGTGATTAAACAACAACAAACAGAATATTTTTGTACAAGGAGTATAAACAATATCCCCTTGAATAAGATTTTAAAATGAAAGCTTTATTACTTTGGCTACATTAAGGGCTTCCCTGGTAGCTCAGAGAATAAAGAATCTGCTGCAGTGCAGGAGACCCAGGTTCAATCCCTGGGTTGGGAAGATCCCCTGGAGAAAAGAATGGCTTGCCTGGAGAATTCCATGGACAGAAGAGTCTGGTGAGTTACAGTCCATGGAGTCACAAAGAGTCAGCTACATTAAAATAAAACACTTGTGTTTATCAAAGGATACCCTAAAAATAATGAAAGGTCAAACTTTAGGGTGGGAAGATATAAATGTTAAGATATTTGTAAAACATAGCTGGTAATAAATTGACAGTATATATAAAAGACTGCACCATATCAATAAGAAAAACTCAACTCCCCCCCCCCAAAATGGGCAAAGTCCACAAATTACAAGAGAATAAATCCAAACGGCCAATAAATATATATAAAACATTTTAGTAGTAATGAGAGAAATGCAAATTGAAAGCAGAAAGAGATAACACTACATATCTGTCATATTGGCAAGAATTAAAAAGTTTGATAATACCAAGTATTGGCAAAGATGTGTAATAGTGAATAAGAGGATGAGATGGTTAGATAGCATCACTGATTCAATGATATGAATTTGAGCAAACTCTAGCAGACAGTGGAGGACAGAGGAGCCTGGCGGGCTGCAGTTCGTGGGGTTGCAAAGAGTGGGACGTGACTTAATGACTGAACAGCAGTGTAATAACGAGAAGCCTCAAACAGCTGGGGGAGGAGGGTGGAGTATAAATTGGTATAGCTGCTTCCGAAGACAATGTGGCATTATTCACTACAGTTGAAGATGTACACAGATTACAATTCAGTGTTTCTACCACTACATGTGTCCTAGAGAAACTCATGTAGGTGCACACCAGGATGATGTATGCCAGAATATGTAAGATAGAATTGCTTGTAATTACTCAAAATTGGAAATAAGCCAAATAACCTTCTGCAAAGAATGGATAGATAAATTGGGATGTTAATACAAAAGAAGATCAGATATCAGTAAAAACAGATGCAACTATTTGCAATAAATGGCTCTCAAATAGTGTTGACCCAAGACATAAAATGAAAGAAAACATGCAAGCTGGTTTCTATTCATAAAATTTAAAAATGGGTAAAACCAAACCGTATTGTTAATGGAGACATATCAAAGTGGTAAAACTATCAAGTAAAGCCAGAAAAGGGTTATTACAAAAGTCACAACAGCAGCTCTTTCTAGGGTGGAGAAGAGTGATATTGTTGGTGAAGGGTGTCTGGAGGGTTTTCAGACATCTGGCAATATTCAGATTCTTGGCCCAGGTGGCAGGTACATTGGGTTCACTTTATTATGTTGTGTTGAACTGTACCTTTTTTTTTTTTTTTCTGAATGAATATCAAGACAAATTTTTAAAAATTGTATGTATAATTTGTGTGTTTCCAAGGATTTTCTGTCCTCTGAAATTACTCTTTCCTTGAATAATCAAATAAGAATATTTCCAGCATGTGTGACTATAGGGTTAGAGTTAGGGCTAGGATTCATGAAATGCTTTCAGTCTGCTGGTCATTATAAGTGTTGTCTCATTCCAAAATGCTGCCCAGGGCTGTACCTGCTACCTGACCCCTGCCCATCCTTGCAATGATGATGCTGTAACCAAGTGGCTTCAACACAGGGGACCAGGTGCTCTCCACACAGTCACCAATCTTTTTGATCTTGCAACTTATCAGAGAGGTATTTTGGGGCTTGCATGAATGTGTGAATATTTACTTATTTATAATTTTTATACATTTTAAGCTAACATCTCAAGTGGAAGTAAACCCATATTTTAAAAATGTTCACTTTGTAGTCACCATCTTGACAGATCTGATTAGTTATCATTATTTTTTTCCTTTAAATGAAGAGCCATTTTCTTGGGATCAGTTTGTCTGTGTTATCAGCATTAACATCAGTCTCTAGTTTCTTTGCAGGAATTTTTAAAAAGTATTTGTCCATTTTTTTTATGAGAATGAATTTAGATAAAACTGGATTGTATAGTCCATAACCTCACTCAATTGCCCATGTGTAAATTACAATACATGTCAATAGATCAGCATAATGAGTAACACTATATTAGCTATCTTTTGCAAGGGCCCTCAAAAACTTGGTGGCTTAGAGACTTCCCTGGTGGTCCAGTGGTTAAGATTTCGCTTTCACATGCAAGGGGTCTGGGTTCAATCCCTGGTCTGGGAGCTAAGATCCCATAGGCCTCGTGGCCAGAAAACCCAAAACATAAAACAGGAACAATATTGTAACAAATTCAATAAAGACTTTTAAAAAAATGATCCACATAAAAAAATCTAAAAAAAAACCCAAACTTGGAGTCTTAAAAGATTTATTGTCCTGTAGTTTCTGTGTATCAGAATTCCAGACTTGAATTCATAAGGTGACTTTGCTTCACAGTCTCTCATAAGGTTGAAATACCATCCTGGGCTACATCTGAAGGCTTGCTGGGATGGGGACAGGAAAGGCAAGTTATTTACTTCCAAGCTCACTAATACGGTGATTGGCAAGCCTCCATCCTTGCCAGCTGGGCTCTCCATGGAATTGCCTTATAACATCCTGCAGGTGAGCAATTCAAGAGAAAACCCAAGACTAGCAGCCACAATTTGACCACAGGGCTGAGCTCCCAGGCAGAACCAGCTTCATGGGCATATGACCTGTGAAGTCTCACAGGGCCCTATACTTGGTTTAATGCTCTGATATACCATCTTGAAATGCTTGATAATTCTTGAACAAGGAACCCTACATTTTCATTTTGCACTGAACCTTACGAATTATGTAGCAAGTCCTGTACTCCAAGAAGGAATGTTTTTGCTAAACATCACTTAAGTCAAATTAGAGCTGTATTTCACCAGGTGAGGACACCTGAATGAGGGCAATCACATTCTCTCTCAGGAATTTCTACCAGAGTCAGAAACTGGGAATGAGTCAAGTCACAAAAATGAGAGAAGTCTGGAGAGAGGGTCCAGAAAATGCTGTTTCTGAAGTCACCAGAGCAATGCTGGTTCTTCCCAAGTCCTGGACATTCAATTCTTCCTTGGATTCCGTGATCTATCTCAGGGTCTTCCCAGTAAATTTCCCTTTGTGCTTCATCTAGCTGTGGTTTGGTTCTGTTGCTTGTAACCAAAGAATCTTAATGGATTTAACCAACTTTTTTGGCTAAGACCACATAACAGCTTCCAACTAGTTGATGATGTGCTGAAAAGTGAGAGTGAAAGTGCTAGTCCTTCAGCCATGTCTCTTTGCTACCCCATAGACTGTAGTCCACCAGACTCTTTTGTCTCTGGAATTCTCCAGGTGAAAATACTTTTCTTGGGCTCCAAATCACTGCAGACAGTGACTGCAACCATGAAATTAAAAAATGCTTGCTTCTTGAAAGAAAAGCTATGATAGACCTAGACAGTGTACCAGTAATCAGAGACATCACTTTGCTGACAAAGGTCTGTCTAGTCATGTATGGATGTGAGAGCTGAACTAAAGAAGACTGAGTGCCAAAGAATTGATGCTTTCAAACTGTGGTGCTGGAGAAGAGTCTTGAGAGTCCCATGGACAGCAAGGAGATCAAACCAGTCAATCCTAAAGTAAATCAATCCTGAATATTCATTAGAAGGACTGATGCTGAAGCAGAAGCTCCAATACTTTGGCCACCTGATGTGAAGTGCCAACTCTTTGAAAAACACCCTGATGCTGGGAAAGATTGAGGGCAGGAGAAGAAGAGGATGACAGAAGATGAGATGGCTGGATGGCATAACCAACTCGATGGACATGAGTTTGAGCAAGCTCCGGGAGATGGTAAAGGACAGGGAAGCCTGGCGTGCTGCAGTCCATGGGGTTGCAAAGAGTCAGATACAACTGAACCACTGAACAACAACAATGAAAGAAAATTGAAAAGCAAATAAAATACAATAGAATGTTCTAAGGGAGATGTGAAGTATGAAATTCACATAACAAGAACAGAATGCTTTGAAAAAGGAACAAAGCAAATGGAAAAGCAGTACAACGGAGGCAAGAAAGCACTGGTGTGTTAGCCATGTGATTGCAAAGTAAAATTCTGGTTAGGAGCTGGCCCTTTCCTCTGTGTGGCATGGAATTAAGAAACATTTTAAAACTCAGGGTCTGGGTTTACTATCTACCCCCCGGGAAAGCAGCATGAAAGAAAGTCAACCTTTAGAGAAGAGTGGGAAAGTAAACAGCAGACACAGAAAAAGACGGAACAAGAGCACAGCTGTATTTCCAGTTTCTTTCCCCGTTCCTATTTCATGCTCCTTGAGGAGTCCCACTGCCTTTGGCTTCTGTGAGATATCCCAGGAGCTTCTTAATAAAATCCCCCTCTTGGTTCAAACTAGGTCAAGATGGGTTTTGTAAGGCAGAAAACAGAAGAGTCTTAACTAAGACAACAGGGCTGGGAAACTGGAAAGTGACCCAGTCTTGAGTCCCTTAGGACTGAACATAACTAAACAAAGGTTCAGAGGAAGGATCCACCCTAGTGAGAATCTTGTGCCCTTGCTACTATGGTTAACTTTTCCTAAATACTACACTGACATTCAAATCGTAAAGTTGGACAGCGGATCCCCACATGCAGTGTTTCCTGCATTTACATTTATTTTCTTAACATCTTGAAAGAAAGACGGGGCTCAGCCTGCCAAATCTCTAAGCACCTTATAATAACCTATTCAGACATCATATGGAAGGATTAATTTAGCTACTTCACACATTAATATAGCAGCAAACAAACTCAACTACCTTTTCATGTATCAGAGGCAGCCTGGGAATTTTAAATGCAACTGTGGATTTACCTGAAAGTAATATATTTTCATCCTTAAAGCCAAACTTTGGGTGGGGGGGGGGGGGGGGGTGGAATACAACCTAAAGAGAAAGAGCTCAAATTAGCAATTTGACTGAAAGATTACATCAGTTCTCGTCCTCCCTCCTCAAGATGTTTTCCCCAAATGTCCTTCCTTCACTTTGCCCCCTGGAAGGAAACAAAGTGCAAAGGAGACTTGGCATGTTTTGATCCAAAAGAACATTCATGGCCCTGCTGTGATCCAAGTAAAGGAGAAAAATATAATTTTGGTGGGAGAAAAAGAAAAGGTAAGTTGTCGAGAAAATGGAGATTTCACAAAATGAGGGATACGGATACTGGGGGAATGGGTCATGGCGGGGAATGATCGTTAGGCCAGCTTTGCCTTTTCCAAACACAGTGATTATATTTTTTCCTCGTGGATTTTGGTCTTGTTGGTTTGTTTGCTTGTGTTTCAGCTTGAGACAAGTTGCCTTCTCAACCCAGCCACAGTCCCTGAATTTGTTGTTTAACCCAAATCCAATTGAGAGTTGCAGGAAAGAGAAGAGGAAACATCTCACACCCAAGTGGCCCGCACCATAAACAAAGGGGAGCCTCGCTGTGCCAACTCTTGGCTTGGGCTGGGCCCAGCGGGGAGCTGGAGTCCCTGTGCCAGGGTGAGGGCAGCCACTGAAGCAGATGCTGGGCAACTGAGAAGAACTATTGATTTCAGTCGCTCAGATTCCTCAGGGCAGCCGCCTACCCCCTCCCTCTGGTGGGAAGGCGGAGGTAGCTGGGAGCTGTGTTGCCCACCACTGGCTGCCAGCGTGGCTCAAGTTGGGAGAATCATCACCAGCTTCTGGCTTCAAACGGGAGGTTTGTTAGGAATCAGCATTGTCTCTTTATGAAGATTTATGGAGAAGCTGATGAACATTAGGCTGCGAAGCAGAACTCAGGTGAGCTCTCTCCCCTAGGTGGAGGATTCGGGAAGCCGGTTTGAATGATCAAGAATGATTCCCTTTACCCCTCTGGTTCCCATTGGTAGCCCAGCCCTGGGCTTGGCCCAGGAGGAACAGCCAAGGTGAAACATGCATGGTTTTCTGGCTACATCCATTCTTCTTCAGAGAGAAAGAGAGAGACTGGCACTTTTTGTGGCATCTCACACAGAGGGGAAAGGCCAAGATAAATGGATAGTTTCGAGGTCATTAGCTTCCTGAGCTCACAGTTTGCTTTTCTCTGCCAGAGGACTGCTTGGAGAGGTTATAAATGTTTTGCGGCTGGACCAGGGGAGTCCATTGTTGGACCTGGGGTTTTGAGACCTGCTGCCAGTGGCAAATTTGGACTCTGGGGCTGTGGACTATGCCTTCCTTTCCTTCACAAACTTGTGCTGAAAGAGATGGAGCAGTGAAATGCAGGGTGCAATCTCTTGGAGACTCTAGAGCCCCCGATATAGAGTTCTTTCTCAGCTCGGTTGTAAAGAATTCATCTGCCAATGCAGGAGACAGGGGTTTGATCTCTGAGTCGGGAAGATCCCATGGAGGAGGAAATGGCAACCCACTCCAGTATTCTTGCCTGGAAAATTCCATGGACAGAGGAGCCCGGCAGGCTACAGTCCAGGGAATCGCAAAGAGTCAAACACGACTGAGAGACTGAGAACATGTATATATTCACACACACACACATATACATTTATTTATTAACATATGTATTTTTTAAAATTTCTTTTTGTTTTTTAAAGAAAAGATAGTCTTTTTCTTTTACATCACTCCTCTGGGTTATATCCTTAGAGAGTCAGTTACCAGGTCAAAAATATAGATCTTTCACAATCCATATTACCTACTACCACTCAGTTCTCCAAGAAACAGAAGTCAAATCCTGATGCATAGTATTTGTTGTTGTTCCGTCATTCAGTTGAAACTGACCCTTTGCGACCCCATGGACTGCAGCTTGCCAGGCTTCCCTGTCCTTCACCATCTCCTGGAGCTTGTTCAAACTCACGTCCATTGAGTCAGTGATGCGATCCAACCATGCCATCCTCTGTCATCCCCTTCTCCTCCTGCCTTCAATCTTTTCCAGCATCAGGGTTTTTTTCTAATGAGTCGGCTCTTTGGGTCAGGAAGTCAAAGTATTGGAGTTTCAGCTTCGGCATCAGTCCTTCCAATGAATATTCAGGATTGATTTCCTTTAGGATTGACCTGTTTGATCTGCTTGCAGTGCAAGGGACTCTCAAGAGTCTTCTCCAACGCCAAAGTTTAAAAAGACCAACTATTCAGTGTTCAGCATTATAGTGTTGCTAACAGTGTGTAAATGAAGGACCAGCGCAGGTTTTTATCATTTTTCATGTACTTTTGGGAAGGCTGCCGTCTTCCATATCTGTTTTTTGTTCTAGTTGCCTTTTCTCCCAGACAGTCATATTTTCCGACCCACCTCATGTATATCCTGTTTCCTGTCTTCACAACGTGTCATTTAGCAGCCTGTGCATTTGGCAAACGGCTGGTGTAACACCAGCTGCCCAGAAGACTGGCCTCGACTAAGTGGCTGCCAGTTCAACAACCACACCTAAAGTGAGGCCTCCAGATGCAGAATTGTCAGGCAAGAAGGCCTCGTCACTTCTGCTCCGCGCTGGACACTTTCCTAAATTCACCCTCAGGGTGTAGTTGGTGAGCTGATGAGGTAGGAGGTGAGGCACTGACCATGGCTCGGGTCCCCTGGCTGAGCTTTCTGGATGTGGGAAGACAAGGGGCAGGAGTGACATGATTTCCAGAGGCATCTGGCTGCCCCATGGTTCACTGCTCAGAAAAGACCCCCGTGCCCGGCAGAAGCAGGCGCACAGCTCCCATTGAGACAAACGGGGACAGGCAGTTCCTCATACATTCTGCAGGACTGAAAATGTACAGCAGGGTGTTTTATTTTACATGGAGGAGGACTATGGAGAAAGCACTCAAATCAGAGATATCATGCAATGTGGTGCCCTCCTGGGATTCTAGATCCACCACACGGTCCCTCACTCATAGAGTTAATCACTTTCAGATTCAACCAAGGAGCAGGCACTGATAAAATAAAGAAAAACAAATACCTTAGACATGACATAGCCAGGATCCTTGGTAGCTGTCAGTACCATGTATTTGTCTATAACTGTGGGCTTATGAGTTTAAGTGAACTCCGGGAGCTGGTAATGCACAGGGAGGCCTGGCGTGCTGTGGTTCATGGGGTCACAAAGAGTCGGATACGACTGAGCGACTGAACTGAACTGAACTGAACTGTGGGCTTATGATAACGTCCATAAAAGTGAGTCTGAGCAATTGAATTTGTGGGAGCTTTAGGAAAAGTTTCCAAAGTAGTAGCTTTCCAAAGGAGACCAAGTGGCTGATGTTGGACCTGCAGAGTTGGGGCTAGAGCAGTGCTCCAGGGTTTCATCTTCTCTGTATTCACCTTGTCAGATCTGCCCACCACACTACATACCCTGTGCTGCACAGACAGTGGAAGCAGGTGTGATAAACAGTGTTGAGCAAGTGAGTTAACAAAGATGTGCTTATTGTCCTCGCTTTAGTGATGAGACTTCGGTAAGGGAAAGCTGGTACCAGGGACAAGGGTACTTCACCAGACACCTGGATCAGAGTCAGGCCTTCTGCCTCCAGGCTGGACTTTTTCCTCTTAGCCTGTCTTATGAAGCACTGATGACTAATTCTTGCCCAAGCTTAATAGGGACGTTTTTGAGACATTAAAGCAACATGAAGAACTTGTATTTTGTGACTATGCATGGTGGTGGATGTTAACTAGACCTACGTGGTGATCATTTCATAGATATATTTCACAATATATAAAATATTGATCATTATATTATACATCAAATTAAAATAATGTCATATGTCAATTACAACTCCATGTTTTAGAAAAGGACTTACCCACTATTAGGGTAGTGTAGCATCAGACCATACCAGGAGAAAATGTTGGAATCTCTCTCCAAGGAGACTTTTAAAGAAAGAACAGACCAATCACCTTGTCTATACTGTATCAGCTAATCACCAAATACCACATAGCATTGTGTAGCTTTGTGCTGTTCCCAGAGAATTTATATTTGCAGTACTCATTGGATCCTTATAATAATGTGTAGATAAAGGTATCAGTGCATTTACAGAAAAAGTGAAGTGAAAAAGTGAAAGTGTTAGTCTCTCAGTTGTGTCCAACTTTCTGTGACCTCATGGACTGTAGATAGCCCACCAGGCTCCTCTGTCCATGGGATTTCCTAGGCAAGAATACTGGAGTGGTTTGCCGTTTTTTTCTCTGGGGGATGTTTCCAACCCAGGGATCAAACCTAGGTCTCCTGCATTGCAGGCAGATTCTTTACTGTCTGAACCATCAGGGAAACAAAGCAGCCATGCTCTCTCCTTGATCACACAGAAGCAAAGCCAAGATCAGGACATTTAGTATTTCCTGTAAGAAGTCAACAGCAAGGATCAGGACCAGGTCTGTGACATTGTAGTGGCCTGGGATCATTATAACAGCTAACCTTGCTTAAGCATTAATGTGTCAGATATAAATTCATCTGATTCCCACCGCAACCATCCTCACCATTTTTCAGGTGAGAAAACTGAGGTGCAGAGAAAACAGTGGCGTGGTCAAGATTACAACACTGGTAAGCTTGCAGAGGCAAGATTTCAACCCAGATGGTCTGATGTTAGACCTTAACCACTAATTGCACACATCTCCAAGGAGAGGAGAAGACGCACATGATCACGGTTATCACATGGCTTCTGAAGGGTCTGCTTGCTTCTTTGAAGTTGATGTCAGAGTTGCCCCCCTCCCCCAAATCAGGGCAACACCACCCCACAGAGGTGGGACAGGCTGATACAGGAACTGGCCCCACGTATGGGAACGGTTTGTGACCTTCAGCCCTGAGCACCCCCAGAGCAGAAAGGAGCAGAACAGTTCAAGCTGAACCAGAATAAGTGAGAATGAACAAGGGAAGTATGGTCCCTGCCTAGCCCCAGATGACAGGGTTTGGGGCTTCTCAAAAGGCAACAGTAGCATGGGCAGCACCCCAGAAATGGGTGCCATGGTTCAGCATTACAGGGTGTGCTCAGGCTCTTAGGGCAGGCCCTGCAGTGGCCCAAGCCCCCAGTCACCCACACAGACTGTATTACCCAATCACCAAACACCACAGAGCATTGCGTAGCTTTGTGCTGTTCCCAGAGCATTTATATTTGCAGTACTCATTGGATTCTTATAACAATGCGTAGATGTAAGTGTTAGTGCCACGAGATAGGTATAGCGGCCCGTGGGCCTGTGTGGTGTCCCTAAGAGAGAAGAGATATCCCTGCAAGACACAGAAGCACCGGCAGAAACTGTTAATAACTCCGAGGCATCAATCGTCAGCTAGTAGCCCTGACACAGTTGGGGACTCCCTGAGCCAAAAGAGAAGAAATGGTTTTTGCATTTTTCCTTGAAACTGCTCACTGTGGGCTGGGAGCTGCCATCCCCCGAATGTCAGAGAGGGACAGGGGTCTGGAGAGTTGCTGGATGAAGCGACTTGGCCCTGGTCGTGGAAGGTAGATTGGCACGGCTCCGCGAGGCCCGGCCTGCCGAGGGAACACGCATGACTGCTCCCGGCAGCAGCATGCCTTCTGACACCGAGCCCGGGGAGGCCTGGCGGTGCAGAGATTGGGGTTTGGCGCCGAGAGCCCCAGAGTTGGACAATTGGACTGTTCACAGTTGGGCCACTTTGGGATGCTGCTCGTTCCGGCTTTTGCTGGATGCCATTTTTGCTTTTCAGAATTGTTTCCCTTTAGGTTCCCTTATCTTTCCTTCTGTTTTCATCCTCGTCTTACACAAAGGATGAAGCTAAATATTCAAGGATCGTCCACCCTAATATCCAGTCAATTAACTGATTCATTTTTATTAATTCAACCATTAATCAGACATCATTTACTAGCCCCCAACTGCATGTCAGATCCTGTGCCAGGCACCATATATGCAGCACAAATATGAATAAGACACAGTACCTCCCTCCAGGACTTTCTAGACTGTTTCATCTTGGCGGTCAAAAGCAAAAATCACTCTCGGCAAGAAAATAACTAAGCAAGGATCTGTGGACCACTATTAGAGTCAGAAGAGAGGGCTGATTCTACTTACTTCATAAGTCAATTAAGCCAATAAAATAATTAAGGAAATTGTCAGTGGTTGCTGCCCCGTGAAGTGACTGTCCTTATACTTCTCTGTGACTTCAGAGAGGCGAAAGGAGTTGCAATCAGAGTGGATGGGAATCCAGCTCCCTGGTTCTCCTGGTAACTTGTGCCCGGACCTTCCCAGTTCTTCTAGTCCCTGAGGACCTCAGAGAGGAGGAGGACGTGGAAGTTGGCACACCCAGGCCTTTCACCAGCAAGGAGGAAATGTGGGGAGTGGGTGATAACAGCTAGCTGGAGGAAGTATTTTTCAGAAAGGAAATCTCATTATAAAGAATACTTTTGTGAGTACCTGCTCCATCTTGGGCATCTTATATCTATTGTTAGCAGTCTTAGAACATGGCTTCAAGGGAGCATGTTATCTCCACCTTGCATGTGGAGCAACTTGAAACCCAGAGGGGTTAACTAACCCATGCCAGATCTCACAGTTAGTTCAGGACCCAGTGAGTATTTGAAATGGAGCAGAGGTTCCCCAAAGATAGACAAGAGAGTTTAGTCAGCTGTTCCACTGATGATCATATAACTGGCCCATGCAAACTTGGGCAAAACAGTTCAACTAGAGAATTTCCATGGAGGGATCAACCAGCAAAACTGAGATTCTTGATGGAAGGATAATTCTGAGTTTTGTTTTGTTGGCTTCTGGTTTCTGTTCATTTATTTAAGGAGAGGGTGTGGAGAATCAGAGCTCTGACCTATGTTCCTGGAGGCAGGAAATAACTTGAAGCTGTCTGAGTGGCAATAGCTGGAATTACTGTATTAGATTTACTTAATCTGTCATAAGCATCCTAATAACCTCATTTTAATTGATTACCTCTGTAAAGACTCTGGCTTCCCAGGTGGAGCAGTGGTAAAGAATCCACCTGCAATGCGGGAGACTTGAGTTCAGTCCCTGGGTTGGGAAGATGCCTAGGAGTAGGAAATGGTAACCCACTCCAGTATTCTTGCCTGGAGATTCCATGGACAGAAGAGTCTGGCAGGCTACAGCCTATGGGGTCCCAAAGAGTCATACACAACTGAGCGGGCACACACCCACCCCCACCCCCCCCACTCCCCAACCCCCCCCCACACACAAACACACACATACACACACACACACACACACACACACCTACAGCCTCTGTGGCCACTACTTAACTCTGCTGTTGTTGCTCTGAAGCAGCCACTTGCACTCCATGGACAAATGTCCACCAAAACTTCATTTTAAAAAATCAAATGGCAGGTTGGATTTGGTCCAGGAGACACAGTTTGCTGACCCCTGCTCTAGATATTTCTCTTTTCAAACATGCCCTCCATGGTAGGGAAGTCATCACAGTTTAGTGCCTGTGATTGATAGTTTGCTGGACAGAACGCTGTCTTCCAAAATTCAAGGCACTGGGAACAGTCAAGCCCCTGAGCTGCATCCATCAAAGAGAAAAAAGAAGCAGGATGCCAACTTTGTGCACTAGAACAAAAAGATCATTTGAGGAGAGAAAGAGTAAGGAGAGACAATCCTGACAATTAGTACTTTCTAGCTCAAAGAGAATCATTAATGAGGGGTGTCCAATTATAGGGAAATGCATGTCAATCTTCTAATTTACCTCTAGTAAGCCTCTTAATTTTAGAAGGGGTTCAGATTATAGTTGATTGAAGAGTTGAAACAGGTAGATGATTGTTCCCCAGTATCATCTCCCTTACCATCTCAAGGGCAAATGGGTTAAAAAAAAAATTCACTCAAGGGTATGGAGAAAGGGGAAGCTTTGTGCACTGTTGGTGGGAATGTAAATCAGTGCAGACACTGTGGAGAGTAGTATAGAGGTTTCTCAAAAAAACTAAACGCAGAACTAATATATGGCACAGCGATTCCACTCCTGGATATACTAGATTGGCCAAAAAGTTCATTTGGGTTTTTCCATAAGATGTCAAACCAATTTTTGGCCAAACCGATACATATGAAAACACAAAAATACTAATTTGAATAGATACACCCGGTGTGTTCATAGTAGCATTATTTATAACTGCCAAGACATGGAAATAACCTAAGCACCCATCCACAGTTGAATGGAAGCAGACTCACAGATACAAAGAACAAGCTATGGTTACCAGTGGAGAGGGAGGGGCACTACAAGGAAGAGGAAGTGAGAGGTGCCAACTCTGGGGTGTAATATACGCTCAAGGATGTACGGTATGGCACAGGCGACAGAGCTGATTCTTTGAAAACTGTAAATGGAAAGCAGCCTTTAAAAATTGTATAAAACTAAAATAAATTTAAAATGTTTCACTCAAAGGCTTGAGGGTGTCAGGTCAAGTCAAACCTCGCTCCATGTGGGCAAGAAGGGCAGTCAGGAAGCAGAGATGGAAGAAGTAGTGTGAACCCAGGAAGTCCTTTACTCAGTACAGCTGTATATTTCATAGGAGAAAAGCTCCTTTCCTCAAGACTTTTCAGTGATGGGTTTATGTGCATTTTCAATTTGGAATCTTAGGATCTTTTGTGGGATGAATCTCCAAAGCAGTGAGTTTTTTTTAATGGCATCTTTTTGTCTTTAGAATTTACGTCTTTCTCGTAGATCATAATCCCTCTACTTTATAAGAAGAAAGCCCTTCAAAAATTTAAGACTTGGGGTTTTTCAGAGAAAAGAGTCACAGTCTTATGGTGTTTGATTCACTTGAAAATGTCCAGAATGTGAAAAGTAGTAGAGAGAAATCTTACTGGCTCTTTCCAATTCTGAAAGTTAAAGTCTATAGAATTCCAGTCTCTCCCAACTTCTTGTTTTCCTGTGTTGGAGATCAGTAGGAGTTTTTGGAGCCTGGAAGACACTCAGCCCTCCTTGAATCTTCCAACCCTGGTCACCACGTCTAACAGCAGCTGGGGGAGTGGAGGCGGCATCTGTGGTATTGGGTATTTTAGAACTGATTTTAAGGTTCCCTAGATGTGCCACTTCGTGGGACACAAGTATAATTTGTAGATAGGTTCAAAACAAATAAGTTTGCATGACTCTTTAAAGAATTTATAGAGTAAGGGACTGCTGATTGCTACTATTACAAACACCTGAGAGGCATAATGCTGATTGTATTGGATATAACTCTAAGCTTTCAAATCAACTCTTTTCATGCCCAGAGACAGCAGTCTCTCAGGTTTTAAGCTTGTTTGAATCTATACTGCTCATGTGAGCCCCGCTGATACTCACTTTTGAATTGTTTAGTTGCTAAGTTGTGTCCCACTCTTTTGTGACTTCATGGACTGCCAGACTCTTCTCTCCATGGGACTTCCGAAGCAAGAATGCTAAACTGTGTTGCCATTTCCTTCTCCAAGGGATCTTCCCAACCCAGGGATCAAACCTGCATCTTTTGCATTGGCAGGGGATTCTTTACCACTGAATCACTCACTTTATTGGTTCCCTATAGCATATTCAAAAGCAGAGACATTACTTTGCTGACTAAGGTCCGTCTAGTCAAGGCTATGGTTTTTCCTGTGGTCATGTATGGATGTGAGAGTTGGACTGTGAAGAAGGCTGAGCGCCGAAGAATTGATGCTTTTGAACTGTGGTGTTGGAGAAGACTCCTGAGAGTCCCTTGGACTGCAAGGAGATCCAACCAGTCCATTCTGAAGGAGATCAGCCCTGGGATTTCTTTGGAAGGAATGATGCTAAAACTGAAACTCCAGTACTTTGACCACCTGATGCGAAGAGTTGACTCATTGGAAAAAACTTTGATGCTGGCAGGGATTGGGGGCAGGAGAAGAAGGGGACGACAGAGGATGAGATGGCTGGATGGCATCACTGACTCAATGGACGCGAGTCTGAGTGAATTCCGGGAGTCGGTGATGGACAGGGAGGCCTGGCGTGCTGCGATTCATGGGGTTGCAAAGAGTCAGACATGACTGAGCGACTGAACTGAACTGAACTGAACTGATTCTCTATCGGAACTCGACTTCTCTGAAAGGCCAACTAAAAATTGTTGATTATTTCCCCCACAGGTGATCTCAACTTACTTTTAAGTTCTGTGAAGTGAATTTTGATTGCTAGGAGCTGTTTCCTTTTTATCCAAGTGGAAAGAATATGGAAACATATCTGCCTTGCCCTTCACATTTGATTGATACTTTTCACTTTGAAAGCTAATTATATCTGATGTGAAGGGAAAATGGGATTCAGAAATATGGGTGTTCTTTTCATGAATTTTCACTCTGAAAATGTGGGTCATCTGTTCATTTTGTGTGTGTACCTCAGTTTACTCGGGTGACCTACTAAGGTAATGTTCCATTCCTTGTCCTCTAAAATGAGTGAATGATGGAACTGACCATTATAACCCATGATCTCAGACTCTCAGCCCAAGAGGGACCTCCAAGATCACTCTGTCTGACCCTTCACTCATTAGAGGAATGCTCTCACAGGGTCCATGACATGTCGTGGGCAGTCCCTGTGTAAACGTTTCCAGTAACTGGAGCCCTCCATGTTCAAGGCAACTATTTTGTGTCTTAATAGGGCTAATCATTAGAACCTTTTCCCTTATAGTCACACACCTTTCTGTGACATCTGACTATTGATTGGTCTTGTTCTGCGTTCTAAGTCATTTCCGTAGTGTCCTACTCTTTGCGATCCTATGGACTGTGGCCCACCAGGGTCCTCTGTCCATGGGATTCTCCAGGCAAGAATACTGGAGTGGGTTGCCATGCCCTCCTCCAGGGGATCTTCCCGACCCAGGGATCAAACCCACGTCTCTTATGTTTCCTGTATTTGGCAGGTGGGTTCTTTACCATTAGCACCACCTGTCTTTTGAAGCAAAGCCAAATAGATGGGATTTCTACTCTTTAGTTTGACTTCTTTTTTACAGCCATTTCTGTTTTGGGGGCCTTCCCTGGTGGCTCAGAGGTTAAAGCATCTGCCTCCAATGTGGGAGACCCGGGTTCAATCCCTGGGTTGGGAAGATCCCCTGGAGAAGGAAATGGCAACCCACTCCAGTGCTCTTGCCTGGAGAATCCCAAGGACAGAGGAGCCTGGTAAGCTACAGTCCATGGGGTCACAAAGAGTTGGACACGACTGAGAGACTTCACTTTCTTTCTTTCTTTCTTTTTCTGTTTTTTGGGGCACATGTTGAAAAGCACACTGGAAAAAATAAATGTATTATTACATTTGTTGTGGTCAATCCTGCTATTAATGAAAAGTGAAAGAAAGTGAAGTCACTCAGTCATGTCCAACTCTTTGTGACTCCATGGACTGTAGCCTACCAGATTCCTCTGTTCATGGGATTTTCCAGGCAAGAATACTGGAGTGCTATTACTGAAGTCCCAATTAAACAACAAAACATGTTCCAATGAAGTCAGAAACCTATTGGGTATGGATGTTCAATATATTCATAGCTATCTGAGACACAGGTAACACAAGGTCTGCAGTGCACATCCCAAAATCCTGCCTGGATGACGGCTTCTGTCCCATCTGCAGTGTTTACACAGCTAATGAAGTGGCTGCATTTTCAGTCTGACTAGGAAGTCAAAGATCTGGGATTCCCAAAAGGCTCTCAGATGGGATACCTTGGATATGTTTATCAATGTTAATCAAGGGGGACTTCCTTGGTGGTCCAGTGGTTGAGAATCCACCTGTTTGTGCAGGGGACATGGGTTTGTTTGATCCTCGACCTGGGAAGATCCCATGTGCCTTGGGGCAACTTAGCCTGTGCATCACAGCTACTGAAGCCTGCACGCCTAGAGCTATTGCTCCACAACAAGAGAAGCTGCTGCAGTGAAAGGCCCACACACTGCAACTAGAGTGTAGCCCCTGCTCACCACTACTAGAGAAAGCCTATTCGCAGAAATGAAGACCCAGCCAAAACGAAGTGCAGCCAAAACCAAAATGGTAATCAAGACATTATAGCACATGTTGGGAGAATTTTTATCAACTCCCCCACCTTAGGGGATGGAAGAAGTATTATTTGTTATTTATTTGTTCAACAAATATTCATTGACTATCTCTTATGTGCCATGTGATGTTATTAGATATTTGTGTTAAATCAGAGAACAAATGGACAAAAATCCTTTCCTTCATGAGGCTTACATTCTGGTGAGGAGACTTTTTAGTTGTGCAAAAAATAATCAAAATAAGTAAATTGTATCATAGGTTAAAATGTGGCAGGGGCTTTAAAGAATATAAAACAGAACCAGGTTGGGACAGAAATACTGGGAGGGTAGGGGTAAAGGTTGCAGTTGTATGTAGGATGTCAAGGTGGGCCTCCTAAGAATGTGACAGCTCCAGCTTGACAAGAGACCTGTTAGGAATGACCAGAGAAGTAAGGAGAAAACCAAGAGAAAGTGAAATATAAAAATGTTGTCTTGAGTGTTTAAAAAGTCCAAGTAGAAATCACTGCGCATGCATGCCTAATCGTTTCAGTGGTGTCCGACTCCTCACCATCCTGTGGACTGTAGCCCTCCAGGCTCCTCTCTCCATGGGATTGAATCCGATTCTCCTATGTCTCCTGCCTTGACAGGCAGGTTCTTTACCGCTAGCACCACCTGGGAAGCCCAGGAATCACTGGAGGTTGCCCTTAAGAAGCTTAGTGTGATTTGATCATCGGGAAGTAGATTTGTGAGTGTGAATCTGTGTGCTGAGAGGGGAAAGGTGAGCTAGCTATTGGGCAGAGTGTGGCGATACCCAGGAGGTAGATTGCTTCCAAGTCAGAAAGAGTTGCCGTGTAACACTGGAAGACTTGCGAGATAAATCTGCGTGATGAGAGTCACACCCAAATGAACAGCCCTTAAGGCAAGAAGGATGGGCCTGATCCAAGATGGGGCCTCCACAGTACAGAAGAGGAGCATGGAGCCCGTCAGTGTGACCAGAGAAAAGAAAGAGGCAGAAGGAAGAACTCCCAGTTCTGTCTATTTTATCTGAGGGAGTAGTTAAAATATACATCTCAGGCGGTATCTCTCTGCACTATTCTAAAAGCAGAATAAATTAGACAGACAAATCAGAGAGATACTCCCCCGAATTGAGCTGAGAAGGAGTTGTTGGCACATTCTCTGAGTTTTTACCAAGGTTAGAAATGTTGGAAATGTTGTACCTAGAGCCTTAAGCCTAAGGAAACTCACTGCAGAACCAATAGACAGAGTATAAATTCAGAAGCGTGCCTTGGGCCTAGAAAGACAAAGGATGAAGCCTCTGCCAGAAGAAGCCGTTATCTCAAGGTTTGTTGTTTAGTCGCTCAGTCATGTTCAACTCTTTGCAACCTCATGGACTATAGCCCACCAGGCTCCTCTGTCCATGAAATTATCCTGGCAAGAATATTGGAGTGGGTTGCCATTTCCTTCTGCAGGGGATCTTCCTGACCCAGGGATTGAACCCGAGTCTCCTGCATTGCAGGTGGATTCTTTACTCCTGAGTGACCTGTAAGTCTATTGAAAAGGATATTAAAAAATCGAGATCACAAAAGGGACCATCTTGTTCTTGGAGTCTTTGGACCCGTCCTTGTGATAGACTGCTACAGTGGTCTGTCTCCTGCCGTGGTATTCCCTCCCCAACAGGGCAGTTTCTTTGGGCACCTAAGTGGGTTTTGTGTACTCTGTTGTCAGAGACCTGCAGAGAAACCGGAGCTCTGGGGGAACTTAGGACACTGGGCTGCAGAGTTAATGGATGGAATCCCCTCATGCGACGGTTTTACTCTTCAGGACATGGGACAGCTCATTCCAGTTATTAACCACTCGAATAGGTATTTAGGGACCAAGCAAATATTTGAGAACTGAAAAATGCATTGTCTCAAAGGAAAACTATAAAATTGAAATTAATAAGTCCTTAATTTGTACATGACCTGATCACCACTACCTCTTCAATCGCCAAATTTAGTATTAATAAAAATTACACTGCACTTGAAAACAATGTACAGGTTTTCTCTTTACAAGAATTCCTATGTAGACTCAAGAACTGCCCAGAAACCATCACTGAAGTAATTTAATGATTTAAATTACTCATAGCCATATAATTTCAAAAGCAAAATTATAATTTGAAATTTTATTTTTATAGCATAAAAGTGTTTTCTAGTGTGGGATGTTGGTACATTTTAATATGGGTGGTAGAGAGTGGGGTTTGGAATCTTCAGAAATAAATCTAGGAATTAAGAAGATGTGAATGTAGCCCTAACCTGAGGCCATATGTTGGATGTCACGGGGATAAACACTCATTTAATCTGCAGTTAGGAAGCCAAGGTATATAAAGATAAAATAACAGTTACATCACAGGCTTTAGAGAAAAGGGCTCCAGTTCAAGAGCCAGGGTTCTTGATAGGAGAGTCTCTCTGCTGCTGTTTCCTGTGTGCTGACTCTGCCCAGCTCCCATCTTACCTCCACCCCACTCTCCTTTCTATAACATGGCCTCATTCATTGCTTCAGTCACTTCTTTCTGGAACAAATTCTCACATAGCAATCTCTTCCAGAATGCTACAGTGACAGAGTTCTCAAAGGCTTTGATTGATGGGATTTGAAACACTCTTTCTTTTTGGAAATATTTATATTTGATCCCTTTTGGACAGACTGCACATAACTAGAGCTTATCACTTTGCTGGAAATCATGGGCAGACGCTAAGAGGCAGCAACCCTGAGCCGGCCGAGGCCTGGGAGTGTAAAGATTAATATCCATTTGTGCTTTGCCATCACAGTCCCTGATAACTGTAAATAACGTTTGGAAGAGATTGGGGTGCATCATGATCTATTACATGGTGGCGGTGATTCTGGTTGTTATGTCTTCAACAGTGATTTATCATTCTCTGCAGTGACACAAATCATGGGCCTCTGCCTGACACTCTGGAATGTATGTATGCTCTGCCGGCTGTAACGGTGAAGAATTTGTGTTTATATCCTAACAGTTTTAACCTGAGCTAAACCTGACCCCCTGCTCCAGTTTGGAAATGTATCAAACATGAATTTTTGAAAATCTCTTTAATTTTACTGGTATGATAGTCTTACCCTCTTTTCTACCTTTTTGGAGGACTAATGAGAATCAATAACTAGTGAGAACGTCAAATCTGAAATTAAAAATATTTTCTCAGTTTTCCTTGACCTGTTATCCTTTTAGCACAAACACTATAGTGAGTAAAAGATCAGTGCAGACTTGCCTTGTTCCAGCAGTCAACATCCTTGTAAAGTGGAAGAGAACTTTGATAGCTTGATCTTTCAAAATCTGAAAAAGGGTGTGAGGGTTCTAGTGGGTTTCTCCAGTAGTTCAGCTGGTAAAGAACCTGCCTGCCAGCGCAGGAGATGCAACAGATGCAAGTTCAGTCCCTGGGTCAAGAAGATCTCCTGGAGAAGGAAATGGCAAGCTGCTCCAGTATTCTTGCTTGGAAAATTCCATGGACAGAGGAGCCTGGCTGGCTAGAGTCCACAGGGTTGCAAAGATTCAGACATGACTGAGCACGCAGGCACAAACATATGTGGGCTGAAGTGGACGAGTGATTTTGTCTGTGTGTGTACACTTGTTCCAAGAATGGAGAAGGAATTTGAATCCAGGCCTTTTCAGGCTTTCCTATAAAGCCATGATCTTCTCTGAAACATGATCTGGGGGGTTGAGAAGGTCTTTGTGGAGGTTCTACACAAAAATGCTGTATTTCTTTTGGATCATTTTTCTTTCTATAAATTGTTAGAACAGTATGAAATACCAAAAAATAAAGTCTTCCGTATCTGGAATAATCTTTCATATTCTAATTGATTGCCTCTTTTCATTCATTTGAGAAACCCAAGGATCTTGGGTTAAGAAGTAATATTTAAGATGCAATGATTACATTTAGATGGAGGACTTAGAAATTCTAGAAAAGTGAAAGTTGCTCAGTCATGTCCGACTCTTTGCCATGCTATGGACTGTAGCCTGCCAGGCTCCTCTGTCCATGGACTTCTCCAGCCAAGAATACTGGAGTGGGTTGCCCTTTCCTTCTCCAGGGGATCTTCCCTACCTAGGGATTGAACCGGTGTCTGCTGCACTGCAGGTGGATTCTTTACCAGCTGAGCTACCAGGGAAGCCCCCTAGCAAGAAGACAGCTGCAATTTATACCAAAAACTTGTTTCTTTGGGTATTTATCCTAGATTCTCAGTTTTGAGACAGAATATGAAATGATGCTCCAACATGGCCAAGCAGTGATGAGAGTGAATTTTCCCCAGGGTTGCACCTGTTTAGAGCACTGGACCCTATGACCCTCAGTCAGCACTGGGTGCCAGGCTTGCCTTACCTGATGCCCTCATTGTGTCCTTCCTCACCCGCAGATTGTCCCTTGTTTTCAAATGCCTGTCAACAAGCTAAGATGACAGATTTGCCTGTGATAATGTGCTGAGGCAATATGAATTTTAACTGAAGCCTCCTGGAATCAACTCCACTTGTGCAACTCAAGCCTGCAGTGACTTCGAGGGCAGAATTTCAGGTGAACGTGAATCCAGGGAAAAGTGGAACCTCAGTCTCACCTGGCAAAGAAGGTACAATCCCTTTTCTGTCTGGTGTTTTTAATTTTCAGATGTAGAATTCTGAGTGATTCTCAAAACAATAGAAATTTCACAAGGATTATCAAAAGTGATATTAATCTGCTAATTTAAGCAGATGAAGAGGAATGACAATGAATTTTCACTGTGTACCAGTACTTCGCACAGTACTTTGTCATATATAGTGGGTTATTAATACCACCCTGGAGCCTTGGCAAACACAATTCTTCACCACATTCTACTTTTCCATAAACATCTTATCTCATCCAACCTAACATAACTCCTAATACTTTATATAACCATGAAATTCAACACTCCACCTTCATTGGATGGTTCTTCTTTTTCAAAGCCCAATCTTTCTTAAACTCCCTTCATATGACAACAACATTAATTGCTATTTTATGCACATAACACAGACAGACTTCTTCACAACTTTACTTCTTGGTAACTTACAAGTGCACTAGTTGACAGCATCCTCAATTAGCAGAGTCATTTCCATATCCTGGACATATACATTGATCAGAAAAGATGACAATTTATTTTTAGACAGACGCAGACTGCATATTTTAAATATATTTCCCATTTGGCAAAAATAGTGTTGTAGCTAATGTATGTACAATATTTCCAAAAACATTGGTACTTTCCCATAAATATCTTCCATATTTTTTTCCAGTGAGTAATAAAAAAGGTTGAGGTGGGATGTGTTTTATCCCACCACATTATATCATTCCTATTTTTCCTCTTTGTTGGATGGCAATCAGGGGCCCTGATGCCAAGGTTTGGAAGCAACAGCATCTGGCTCCTTGGCAGATCCTGCAGGCAGACTTGTTGCCAGCCTCTAAGCTGTGTCTGGGTCTGTTGTATGGTTTGGCTGCAGATGGACTCTCTGGGTTGCCTCATGCTTCTGGAAGCCAGTCCTGGCTTTCCTTTGATTCTGAGGACTTTACTCATTTTTATTCATTTGTGAAGAAGGGCCCATCCAAATGCTTTATGAAACCAACACTGGAGAACATTAATGGATCAAATTTTGCCTTTGAAAAGGCAGAGGTCAGTGTGTATCTGGACAAGAGACACGGCATGCTCAAGTTGGGTCTACACATGTCTGTGTGCCTTTCTATGAACTTCTATCCTAAGGTGCTTGGAGAGAAGCCAGTTATGTGTTATCATCTCTCCGTTCCCCAGGGTGAGACTGTGTGGTTACCTGGAAAGACAGAAACGTAGGAGAGCTCAGACTTCCTCAGTGAAGTGAAACCTCCCATTTCTCTTGTTTTTCAATGAATCAGACTCCGAGGAAATAAACACACATGATGGAGGTCCTCTCATCTTTGTTTCTGTTCCGTATTATTGCCCATATGAGTATGGGATTCTACCATGACTAGAGAGGTTGAATAGTAAGTCTTAAGTCTGAATTAAGCACACAAATCAAAGCCAGATCATTTCCATCAGTGTTCCCTGAGACTTTGGCCTCTAGGGAAAGACTACTGAATTTTCTTAGCACCACGAAATCCTGTCATTGTTGATTTTTATAACCATACCAATCCGCTAAAAATCTTTATGTCCTGCACATGCAAACACACCCATAGCTTAATTAAAACATAAGTTATTTTTGTTTTAAGAATGATAAGAATTTCATGAGTGCATTCACTCCCACAGTGATTCCTTTGTTAGCAGCTATTTATTGAACATTTATTATTTGCTAAACAGAAAATATTTCTCATGGAGTTTATATTCTATGGAGGAAGCTGGGAAATAAAGCAATAATTAAATCAGTTACCAAGATAATTTTAGATAGAATGCAGTGAGGGAAGTAAGAGTCACTGGCTGAAGAGTGTTTGTGGAGTAAGAGGAGAGCTCCTTAAGACTGATTGGAAGGATCATTCAAGGAAGCAACATCAGATCTAAGAACTAAATGACAGGGAAAAGGAGCCAGCGAATCTGAGAGAACAGTGGCCTGGCAGAGGGAACACGCAGGCAAAGGCAGCAGGATGGGAATGACCTTGGCACATCGGAGGGACAGAGAGTTGTTAGATGCCACAGCAGAGTGAAGAGGAGAGTGAGTGGCGAGAGAGCCTGTGAGAGAGCCAAGTAGGAGCCGGATCACGGAGAAAGTGCTGCCCCACTGTGGGCGACGCAAAGTGCTTGCATTTTTCCTAAGAGCAGTGGGCAGCCACTGGAAGCTTTATCGGGAGAAATGGCGTGGTCTTATTTGTATGTTTAAAAGTTACTCGTGGGATTCCCCTCGTGGTCCAGTGGCTAAGACCCTGTGAATCCACCACTGCAGGGGGTGGGGGCTCCATCCCTGGTCAGGGGAACCAAGATCCTGAATGCTGTGAGGTGCACCCCAAATAAAATGTTACTCTGGTGACTGTAAAGAGGAGGAAGGGTGGAAACAGTGAACCAGTTGGACGGTTGTCGCAATAGTGTGGCAGATGGCTTCAGATAACAGTGCTAGCAATACCTGCATTTACTGAGTGCTTACTGTGTTTTGGGGACTGGTCCTCCTTTATATTAGGTGATCCTCAAAAAAGGCCTCTGACTTACAAATTACCTTCCCTATATAATAGGTTTTTAAAAACAAAGGATTTCAACCTATAAATGTCTAATTCAGGTAGGCATGCTGCCTCCGTGTGCTATGAAATCAAACCCTAGTAGAAAACCCATTATTTTACTTTTTGTGGTATGTCTTCAAGTGAGAAAGATATACCAGTAAAAAGAATATGTTTAGATACCAAAGCCTTACCAATAAAATGAACATTTCTTTCACAAACTCTAATTGGGATTTTAAAAAATTGTGGCAGATTGCTCTCAGAAAGCACAAAGAATTTAGACAGCAAGCAGTTAATCAAGACTTAGGGTAGCTTTTTGTGCAATTGTAAGAATGGTGAAGGAAATTCTGCTTCTATTACAGAAAGCTGGGTTTTCTGGAAGACTTCACACCATTTTTTCCTTCATCCCTAAATTCCAGTGGCTCTTTGAATGCCTTTTAGTATACCCATGGAGCATGGAAAAGGAGAATTTCTTTCCCTGAATTATCAGGTGGTATATTTCACATCTCTTTTAGTCACCAAAGTTATCTATTTATTTGAGTTGAAAGTTTCTGGAGATTTGAGAGAAGTTAAGTTCGAAATACCAAGAAGTAGAAAAGGGCTCTGTCAGCAAATATGGGTATTGACTGTAGTCTATTGGTTGTACATATAACAAAAAAACAAAACAACAATAAGAACATCACTACCACCAAGACATGACTAAGAACGGGGGAATCTGCAATGCAGCGTTTGTGTGTCAGTTGCCACCAGACTTTCACATCTGTGCTAACCTTGGACCAAAGAACATTGTTCTCAGATCATCACTCTACTTAGTTACTTTCGCCAATTCTTTTTTTTTTTCCTCTGTTTTAAATCATTACAAATGTCAGTTGCTGTTACTTTTATATTGGTTCCCAATTCTGGTTTCTTATCACTTTCTATAACAGTAGAAGTTTGTTCTTATAAACTTACATTCAGTTCAGTTCAGTTGCTCAGTCGTGTCCGACTCTCTGCGACCCCATGAAGCACAGCACGTCAGGCCTCCCTGTCCATCACCAACCCCCGGAGTTCACTCAGACACACGTCCATCAAGTCCGTGATGCCATCCAGCCATCTCATCCTTTGTCATCCCCTTCTCCTCCTGCCCCCAATCCCTCCCAGCATCAGAGTCTTTTCCAAGGAGTCAACTCTTCGCATGAGGTGGCCAAAGTACTGGAGTTTCAGCTTTAGCATCATTCCTTCCAAAGAAATGCCAGGGCTGATCTCCTTCAGAATGGACTGGTTGGATCTTCTTGCAGTCCAAGGGACTCTCAAGAGTCTTCTCCAACACCACAGTTCAAAAGCATCAGTTCTTCAACCCTCCCCCAATTCCTCTAAATCAGTCTAATCCAATTAAGTTCTTGTCCCTAAGAAGCAAGTAGACGCCTTGACCAAGATGATGCATTCATTTGGACTCAAATCATCAAATCCTTTGACTTGAAGTAACAGAATTTTTAAAAAATCAGGTATTTGACAGAATTCACAGGTCATTTGTCTGAATGTAATTTAATCAATAAAACAGAACCAATTATGTATATATGCTCAATCATAGTATTGAAATCACTTTCATCTGAATTTCATTTTTAAACTAATGCTTTTGGACAAAAGATTTTCCCTAATACTGAAAGTTTGTATGCTCCATCTAGGAGAAAATACGTTTTTAAAATTCTGCTACTTGTATTCTGTCAGTTAAAAATGTTATGTCACTTTAAAGTATTATGAGATCTTCCCTACAATTTATTATTGAAGTATATTAATAGCTAGTTTCACAGCCTTATGATCACAGATATTAGGGTCCAGGCATAATGTCCTTGAGATTCCTCATTTAGGCATGAGCAGTGACTATTCCTACTCTTCTATAAACACCACAAAACAAAAAGGGGGATGATCTTGAAGACTGAAGTGTTCTTTTGCTAAATTGCTCAGAACCTTCCTAGAACTTTTAACTTTTCTGGTCTCAAATCTAATAGCTTCTGGGTTTCTTCCTTTACGTATGGAGTTCTTTGAAAACATGATATTTGAGTTCAGATGACTAGGATCAGTTCTAAGAGAGAAGTCTGGCCAGAGAGGGAGCTGTCAGGACCCCCAGCATTCCACAGGGCCCTTCCCTTCACTGCAGGCAGCCTCTGGTTGGGTTACACCACATTTCATGTGAGTCCCACTTTATAGCATTTTGTAGGGAGCCTAGTGGCACTGTTTACAACTATAAATCTTTCAGAGTCATTTAATCTCCTGGACAGACCATCTCTATAGTGTGGTCCTTAGTTCTAGGACCACTCAACACAAACACAGCAGGCTCTATGAAATACTGTAAATGTTTGTGGCTCCCAGGTAAATAACCCTGATGAGACTGGAACAAAAGGTTGGAGTATATCTTAGCTGTCCCACTGAACACTAACAAACATTAAGTAACTTGTTGAAGTTTCCTCTCCTCTTTCAGCACCTGAAAGTTCCCATCACCTTGTTGCTTTCCTTGACATCCGGTGTTGTTCTGAAGATCCTGCTTTCCTTGAAGTTCTCACAAGAAGAAGCTATGTTTATTCTACACCCTACATATCACAGGCTTTAGAGGTACAGTGGCTGTCTTGCTCCCTTTGCTGCTTCCTCTTTTCTTCTTCAAAATCTTTCTTTGAAATAAGTGTCATCAGACTTCATTACTCATTGCTGCTGCACTGTTCAGCTGCTCAGTCATGCCCTACTCTTTTGCAACCCCAGGGACAGTAGCCCACCAGGCTCCTCTGTCCATGGTATTCTCCAGGCAAGGATACTGGAGTGGGTTGCTATTTCCTTCTCCAGAGAAACTTCTCGACCCAGTGACTGAACCCACGTCTTCTAAATTGGCAAGCAGATTCTTTACCAATAAGCTACCTGGAAACCCCCATTCATTACTCAATTACTCCTCCTCATTTCTCAACATACTGACCTCCCAATTTCTCTCAGTCATGCAGCTCAGGCACCTTGCTTCCTGACCTCCTCTCCCACTAACGTCATTCATGGTGATGACTTCAACCTTATTTCTTTAATCTCCTTTGCTTCAAAGATCTCATCTTCTAGAGGCTGGCTACACACTCCCATGGCCATACTCGAGACCTTGTCATTAACGGCAGTTGCATAACTTCCAAAATCTCAAGTTCAGGCATCCTGTTCTTCCTGTTAATGTTCTGTTATCCCCCTTGGATAGTACTGTGGCACTGGCACGACTGACAACCTATTGGCCCACCTCCACTTTTTCACTATTCATCACCACCACCACCACCACCTCCCACACACACACATTCTCACTTCCTTTCTTAGCTGAGATTCCTAGCTGAGCAGTATAAACACTCTTTTGCAAATGCCCTTAACAACTGTGCCGCTGTCTTCCTTGATCATGCATGCTTATTAAAATTCCAATACATGCTCAACCTACCTATCCACTTATTCTTTGCTGGGACTTGAGCACTGGAAGTTACTGAACTGAAATCATTTTGCTTCCTTTTAAGTGGAAGTGTACACTTGCTTCTCTCTAAGGCCAACTCCTCCACCTATGATGTGAATTTCATCCCTTGTACTTGTTTCAAGGACTTTGCTCCCGCAATTATTTCCTCTATGTCTTTCTTCCTTAATTTCTCTGTCTTTTATTCATTTACATCAGCAAGCAAATAAGAATCCGTTGTGTGTCTTAGTCACTCAGTCATGTCTGACTCTTTGTGACCCCATGGACTATAGTCTCTGTCCATGGAATTCTCCAGGCAAGAATACTGGAGTGGGTAGCCATTTCCCCCTCCAGAGGATCTTCCCTACCCAGGGATCGAACTGAGGGCTCCTGCATTACAGGCAGATTCTTTACCATCTGAGCCACTAGGAAGCCCATTGCATTCATGTTAAAAACAGTCTCTGGACACCTCTTCCCATTCCACACCCAGCCTCATTTCTGTGCTTCCCTTTAGAGGAAAATCTTTGGAATGATTGTGATGACTCATTGTTTCCCTTTCCTCACATCTCAGTATCTTTTAAAACCAGTCCAATCATATCTTTTGTGCCCTTCATTGCACTGGAATTGCTTTGATCAAGGTTCCCAGTGCCAAAGCCAGGAACGTCTGCTTCCTCCCATGAGAGCAATCAGCAGCGTTTGGTGTGAGTGGCTGCCCCTCCCCCAGGAAGCACTCTCTTCCCTGAACCTCCAGGACACCACATTAGCTTGGCTGTTCCCCTGCTCATGTAGCTTTGTGTTCAGCTCCTCTCATGGCTCCTTGTCTCCGCTTCTCTCAAGCTGTTGTTGGGGTGCCCCAGGATTCCGTTCTTGACTTCCTAATTAATTTAAGTTCTCCCAAGGTGACCTCATCCAGTTTTATAGATTTAAGACTTACCTTTTGCCATTGACCATTACTCTTATTTATCCAGCTCTAACACTGTTTTGAGCTACAGATTCAAGTACTCATCTCAACATCCTCACTCAGATGACTAATAAGCACCTGACAATCAGCAGTGTCATGCCAACACTGAACTTGGATTTTTCCCTTCCTTTAGATGATGTCCTCTCCATCATGACCAGACTTTTCCCCTTTGCATATATGGCATTGTGAACCACTCAGTTCCTCTGACTGTAAACCCTGGAATCATTATTGATTCTTCTCCTTCCCTCAAACTCTACATCCAGTCTGTGGTACATCTTCTAAACTATACCTCCCATTGTGGTCCAAGGTCCCATCTCCTCTCATCTGAATTGCTTCCCTGAACCCTATTGTCTATCTTGCACAGAGCAGATGAAGCAGTTTTTCTAAAGCATAAATCAGATTTATGTCACCCTCCATACTAAACTGTCTTATGTCTTTTAATTATGCTTAAAATGAAGTTCAAAAAGGCCACCACTATCTGGACCCTGCCTTCCCCCGTATCTCCCCTGAAACCCTCATCCTATTGCTTTTTGCTCTCTAGCCTCACTGGCCTTTAAACCACCCTCAGTCTTGAGACCACTGCTCCTGCTGTCCTGACTGTCTGGAGGACTCTTCTCTCAGATCTTTGTGTACCAACCTCTGTCTTATTTGGTGTGTATGCGTGCTAAGTCGCTTCAGTCGTGTCTGACTCTTTGCGACCTCATAGACCGTAGCCTGCCAGGCTCCTCTGTCTATGGGATTCTCAAGGCAGGAATACTACAGTGGGTTGCCATGCCCTCCTTCAGGGGAATCTTCCCAATCCAGGGATCGAACCCACATCTCCTGCGGCTCCTGCAGTGCAGGTGAATTCTTTACCACTGAGCCACTGAGGAAGCCCTGTATCATTTGGGCCTCAGCTCAAATAGTCCCTTGGAGGAGACATCTTCATGCTCTCGCTCAAGCAGTGCGCCACCTTCCAACCCCAACCCCCAGTGCTTTCTCCTATTGTGCCTCATTTTATCTCAGGGCACTTAGAACTACCTGAAATGATCACATTTGTTTGGTTTTTGTGTGTGTTTGTTCCCTGTGTTCACCAATGAGAATGTAAGATTTCTGACAAACTAAACTGAAATTGTTTCTTTTCATTTATCACAGAAAAAAATGTAAGGCTTAATAAAATGAATGTACTTCTTTAATGTGATCATTCTCATCAGCAATTCTCACATTCATGAAAACATCAAAAACACTCCATGTACTACCCTACAGTACTTAGGGTGAAATATGAATAGATCAAGGACATACCTTTATATGTATAATTGACATCTTTTGTATTTCATGATGATTAATTGGCAAGAACAGATGTTGCCAAGTAGTGACTACCTCCCTGAAAGGCTTTAGTTGGGTCTTTGGGCTTCCCAGGTGGCTCAGTGGTATAGAATCCACCTGCCAATGCAGGGGCTGCAGGAGACCTGGGTTCAGTCCCTGGGTCCGGAAGATCTCCCGGAGTAGGAAGTGGCAAGCCACTCCAGTACTCTTACTGGGATAATCCCATGGTCAGAGGAGCCTGGAGGGCTACAGTACATGGGCTTACAGAGTGAGACACCACTGAATACATATGCATAGTTTAGCCTCAATCATGTGAGAATACTTCAAGTACCCAATTAGGATGGGTATGTCCTGTGAACTCCTGTAAGTCTGATTTGCTCACTTGCTAAATTGTAGCTTTTGTTTGAACTGACACTAAATCCACAGTTGTCCCTTCATGTCCACAAGTCCAGCACCCACAAATTTAACCAGTCATTGATGGAAAATATTTTTTTAAATTCCAGAAAGTTCCAAAAGGCACACCTTGAATTTGATGCACCCAAGCAACTATTTACATAGCACTTACATTTACACAGCTTGTACATTATGTCAGGTATTATAAGTAATCTAGAGATGGTTTGCAGTACAGGAGAGGATGTATGTAAATTATATGCAAATACTGCAGTATTATATATAAAATAGATTATATGTGATTATAAGAGACTCTTATTTTCTATCAGAGACTTGAGTATCTGCAGATTTTGGTATCTGTGATGGGTCCTGGGGCCAATTCCTTGTGGTTACGGAGGGCTTCTCTGGTGGCTCAGATGGTAAAGAATCCACCTGCAATGCAGGAGACCTGGTTCCAATCCCTGAGTTGGGAAGACACCTGGAGAAGGGGAATGGCTGCCCACTCCAGTATTCTTGCCTGGACAATCCCATGGACAGAGGAGCCTGGTGGGCTATAGTCCATGGAGTTGCAAAGAGTTGGACATGACTGAACAGTTAAGCACATGGATGGTCGATTGTAGCTGATACTTCCTGAAAGACACAGTGGAAGTTGCTGCAGACCTATCTGGCTAGACCAGGGGGCGCCTGAGTCCTAATGACAGAGGTTCTATAGGTGTGGGACAACTTTATCTGCGCCCAGTGATGCCTATGGAAGGTGCTGGGTGACTAATCCCCAGGGACTAACCCAGAAGCAAAGCCAGTTTGGGTATTGCCAAAAACTTTGGAGATGCTGTCTTGTGGCTGGACCTAGAAACAAACTGTAGAAGCAAGGGTAATGGCAAAGGCATTCAAAGAATCCCTTTGCACCAGGAGTACATGCGGGAGGAAATCCTATCTAGGAGGGGAAGTGAGTCAGAGCTTGCTTACAGTGCTGGAGAAGGAGGACAATCGTACTTTGTAAGAGACTTAGTTTATATCCTTGGGCTTTAAGAAATTCTCAGATTTTTTTCAGATTCTGTCATTGAATTCTTGAAAAGAGGCCTTGGGAAGGGTTTTAAGGAGAATCCGGTTGTGGAGGGGAGAGAAAGTTGGGGGCCACACTAAGTGACAACCCTTCTGAACAGCCCTAGGAGGGGCCCTTGAAGGCATTTCCCGTGTACCCAGGACCTTTCTGGGACATTGGCAGTGGTTCAAGAACTATGCCTTATTCCATCTTTGAAAATGTAGAACTAATGCTGGACACAGCGCATCTAGGGAGGTGATCTGTGGTCTACAGTGTACTTAAATTCCTGAAGCCACCCTCCTGTAAATGCTTGAAATAAACTGTGGGAGATCACTTAAATGACCTTGCACGCATCCATCTAAAGCTTAAACAAAGGCCACTCAAAGATGAGAAAGGGCAGCCTGGAAGCTGCACACAGCCTGGGAGGCCACAAGCAGAGTGGGGAACTCTCCTGTGAGATCGCCCAACCGGCTTTCAGCACATTCTACTCAAGTCTCTATTCTCAGAATGTTTGCTCCAACCTCATCTCAAAGTGGCTCTCAGAAACAGAGGAAGAACCCCTTTTCCTTTCACAAAGTTATCAACTAAAATACCTCTGTGAATGCTGGGGAGTGCTATTTAATGAATAAATCCTGAATATCTCATTTCCTTCTGGCCCTGGGTTTCTGGTGACTCATTCAGCCATTTGGTATGAAATTCTCTTGTAAACTGTTGGTGGCCTTGGAGGAGAGAAGGTTCCCAATGCCACCCTTATCTCCTTAGGAGGAAATGGCAAACTGACCATGAAAGCAAGCAAACCAGCTTCCGTGAGCTTGGGCAAATACCACCGGGGTGGGGCAGCAGGGGGATGTGGAGGAGAAGCAGCACATGCCTCGTGCCCCACCCCACCTGGCCTTTCAAGGTTCTTCCCATGTCCACTTCTCACAGCCTCCCATTTAGAAGTCCAGGTGTTCCTCATTTAATGTCAAGGGGTGCTAAGAAGCTATTTGTTCAGACTCTTAACATAGGCTGTCAGCTTGAAAGATTATTTCCAGTGTGATTTAGCAAAACTGATTTGATTCAACAATCACTTGCCCAGTCTCTATGGGCCAGCCTTACGGAATCCCTGGGATGCAGAGAAAGAAGAGATACAGTTCTGGCTCTCAAGGAGCTCATGGTCATCACAGCCTAGCAAATCATTCCATGGGCCATACTGTCTAGGAGATGCACACAGTATGTCATGGGGGCACAGGTCAGGGTAAAGGTAAGGGTGCTTAAGCTGAGGTTTCACCGAGAAACAGAAGTTATCCCCATGACCAGGAAGAGCCAGTGCTGGAGTTTGGGAAGGTGAGGGAGCAAAGCCCTTTCAGAGATCCGGTTGGAGGGGAAGGTGGTGTAGCAGCACCTGGAGAAGCTGAGGTTATTGTTGCTGTTTAGTCACTAAGTCGTATCTGAGTCTTTTGCGACCCCGTGGACTATAGCCCTCCAGACTCCTCTGTCCAAGGGATTTCCCAGGCAAGAATACTGGAGTGGGTTGCCGTTTCCTTTTCCAGGGGATCTTCCCAACCCAGGGATCGAACCCACGTCTCCTGCATTGGCGGGTTTATTCTTTACCACGGAGCCACCTAAGCTATACTAAGAAAGTTGTTAAATTTGAAACCTGTGAGGAACCTGGTATGATTGGGCTTATATTTTAGAAAATTTATCCTGGTAGCGTATAGGGACAGAATAGAGAGAAACAACACTAGAGATTTAGGATGAAGATGAAAATGTGAGATTGGAAGATACTTCATGACTAGAAGTGCTGCAACTGATTACTTACAGTAGAAAGAGGGAAAAGGAATTGGCTTTGATGCCCAGGTTTCTGATTTAGAGAAGCCCACTTTGCTTAGAAATGTACCTTTGAGGGATATTTTTTAAAGGAGACAGTCACAGGGATGATCCGGAGGGATGATGTGTGGTGGGAGGTGGGAGGGGGGTTCATGTTTGGGAGCTCATGTACACCCGTGGCGGATTCATGTCAATGTATGCCAAAACCAATACAGTATTGTAAAGTAAAATAAAGTAAAAATAAAAATAAGAATAAAATAAAATAAATAAAAGTTCACAAAGTTTCCAAATATTATAAAGTTTCTAAGGTAAACCCAAATACTTTGATTGGACAAGCTTATTCTAGGTTTCACTTTGACTTTTAATCAAGAAGCAGGGAGCTTTGAGTACCCAAGAGGACTCTGGCTTGCAGAGTTGAGTTATGGTGGCTTGGCATTCTCAGGGTATATTACAATTCCCACTTAAATAGGGTGTGACCTTGAATGCACAAAGGATGAGGATCTCAAGAAAGGGGATTCTGCTGCCCTGCAAGTGACATATATAAATATGAATGTCAAGCCATTCTGATGCATGAAAGGCTTTTAAAATGCCTGAGCATTCCAAAGTGCCCTGGGCCTCACACAATGAGATGGTAATGAAGACGGCCAATAGCGGGACAACCCACCAGTGATTTCATTGCTGTAACTAGGAGTGAAGGGTCTCTCTGGAACTGTTGACACTGGATGGCATTGTCATTTTTAATACATGCTAAAGCTGTGATGGTGAAAGGAGCTGTCCCTGTTAAACTAGAGCCAGACTATTTATGGACTCCTTGCTCCCACCACATTCTTGAGCCATGGCCATAGGTAGGAAAAAATGGAAAATGGCTGCTCAATTGCCACACATTTTCCCATATTCCTTGTCCATGCTTAATTACCTTACCCGAGGAAGAAATATGCTTCAGGGGGCCCCTTCTGGAGGACCTTGAGCTTAAGTTCAGTCTAGGCTCCTACCTACCTCTTTATTCCCCCCGTCCTGGTCCCCACTCAAGCCACCCCCCGGGCTGTAGGTCAAAGCAACTACCTTATCCCTGATATGAGGTTCTCCCTTGTTTGTCAGGTGGAGACAAAATTCACCTGCAAATGTATGTGGAGTGCAAATGCTAGGTAATAACTTCACTGCCCCTGCTTTAGTCACACTCATGGGCATGCATACACAAGGCAGACACTGCTCCCACAACCTAGGCTCTATGAGTGCAGGGAAACTGATTTTGTGCCTGTCTTTTTGTTATTTCATAGTTAAAAATATTCAATGCATGAAGAGTGTGGTGAAACTTCAGCAGTTTTTAAGTCCTTTCTATGGGCTTTTTGGGGCTTCCCAGGCGGCACTAGGGGTAAAGAACCCATCTGCCAATTCAGGAGACGTAACAGACGTGGGTTTGATCCCTGGATTGGGAAGATCCCCTAGAGAAGGCAGCCCACTCCAGTATCCTTGCCTGGAGAAGCCCATGGACGGAGGAGCCTGGTGGGTTACAGTCCATAGGGTCACAAAGAGTCAGATATGACTGAAATGAGTGAGTATATGCATGGGTTTCTCAACCTGATGCTCCAAATAGATGGACAGAGAGGGAGGCAGAGAATGAGACATAAGTGGTCATTTTGGATTTCAGCAAAGTTTTGGCAGCAGGCTGAGGAAAGGGACTTTGGGGATCAAGAAAGTTTATGAAGAAGTGTGGTTTCTCTCAACCCAAGGGTTCCATTCAGCTGCACATCCAATTTTTTTTAAGGTGATTTCTAGAATGAGGGATATGTTCATTCAGGAAATGCTACATGCCAGGCACTAAAGTGAGTGAGGACTGTCACAGTGTGGGTTCCCTTCACAGCACCTAGTAGGGTTGCTCTGCATAGTAGGAATTCTGTTAGAGCTAATGGACCAAGAGGAAGCCCTCAGGATCAAGAAAACTTGGAAAGATTGGCATTCATCTGACAAGAATCGAGGCCAGAAATGTGTTGGTGTAAAACAAGAATGAACACTCTCTGGTGAGTAGGCTCATCATTTCACTAGAAGTTCGGGGACCTCAACATGAGGAGAGAGGGTATCAGGAAGAGGCAGCTTTCGAGACATCCATGGACCCATGGCCCTCAGACTCGACAAAGCCAAGGAGTTGGTTCCCCCACCACAGTGAAGCACATGGGCTGGGATAGCATGCTCTGGAGGGAGACATGTCTGGCTTGGATTTTACCTTTGCCTTTCATGCGCTGTGTAACCACCAATATCTCAATCTCGTCTAGCCTCGGTTTCCTCACCAATAAAATTAGCTATGCAAATAATATAGATTTCCAGTGGAATTACTGTGAAGTGCTGTAAAATAGTGCCTGGGCCATTATAGCTCAATAATGTTAATTATTGTATTAATAGTCATAAAATTCTAGTCAGTATATGATTCTACTATATGGATCCAGAGCCAGGAATACAGACAGTAATGGTCCTGGGTTTGGGCACAGAGTCTGTGGTTGTTGTTTAGTTGCTAAGTCGTGTCCCACTCTCTTGTGACCCCATGGGCTATATCCCACCAGGCTCCTCTGTCCATGGGGATTCTCCAGGCAAGAATACTAGAGTGGGTTGCCATGCCCTCCTCCAGGGGATCTGCCTGACCCAGGGATTGAACCTGTTTCTCCTACATTGGCAGATGAATTTTTTATGACCGAGCTGAGAAAGAACTCTTGCATGACCCACAGCCCTGTCCAAATTATTCACATGAAAAGATAATTCTTGGCTCGTGGCTGCAGCTGCTATTGACAGAGCTTTATGAGATTCTGCCTGCTGGCCTGCTCTGCACAATAGGGAGTCATTCTGTCCCTCCCCACCATGGCCTGGGTCAGGCGGTCCGTTTGTTGCTACTGCTGCTGCCACTGCTGCTGCTGTTTCTCAGCTGTCCAGAGCAAGGCCATGTGTTTGAAGTTGGGCACAGTGTGCCTTTGAGGTGGCTCTTTGGCCCATTCATTGCAGCTGTTCCACCTGTGCTGGCACAGAGCAGCTGCTGAGCCCCTGCACACATCCTGCCCACAGAACCCAGCATGGGCTGAGTACCCTTCAGTTCTGGGAGGCTGCCTAAGCCGCACCCTGCTGCCCACTGTGACCATGCCTAATGTCCAGCACTTGCAGCTACCTTTCTGCCAGTTGTTTAGCATTGCCTAGGCCCAGGCCATGAGTCTGATGTCTATGTGAGCTCCATAAGGTTCAACTAACCAGGAACCTCATGATTGTAAGTTCCTGATTGCAGAGATTGGTCAAGAAAATATGGTCAAGCTGATGAAGGTGTCACTCCTGCTGCAAAAACAACTCAAAATGTTCCCCCTGTGAGCAATGGGCTGGTAGGAATCCCACTAAGGAGCACGTTGGCCTCATCACCTCCCTGTTGATCTTTGGTGGTGCTCAATTTTTACCTGATTTAGAATAATGGACTGAAGTGATGAATTAGGTAAAAATAATCTCCATGAACTCTATATCTCTTATGGACCTCAGGATATATACTGTTCCTACAGGGTTGTCTCAAGGATTAAGAAGTACATTTCTGGTATATTTAATTAAAAATATTTCCTCAGAGAGAGTGACACTATCAAGATGACAACATAGGTCATTCTGGCATCAGTTCCCCTTGAAGAAGGACCAACTTATCCACTATCCTTAGGCAAGGCAGCATTGTGAAAATGCCAGAACTCACAAGTGAGGCAGAAGCACCTCCCCTGGACCACAGAGACTGGACCACATTAGAAGGGTAAGAGGGTCAACTACACCCTGACTGCATTGCCCCTTCCCCAGGGCAGCACAGTGCTGCAACAAGAGGGATTGCCTGGGCCGCACTTTCTCCCATGTGAAAACCGGAGCCTCTTAGAGTAGACATCCAGCTCCCTGATCAAAATTCTCCAAGCCAGGCTTCAACAGTATGTGAACCGTGAACTTCCAGATGTTCAAGCTGGATTTAGAAAAGGCAGAGGAACCAGAGATCAAATTGCCAACATTCACTGGATCATAGAAAAAGCAAGAGAGTTCCAGAAAAAGATCTGCTTCTGCTTTATTGGCTATGCCAAAGCCTTTGTGTGGATCACAACCAACTGTGGAAAATTCTTAAAGAGATGGGAATACCAGACCACCTGACCTGCCTCTTGAGAAACCTATATGCAGGTCAGGAAGCAACAGTTAGAACTGGACTGGATCCAAATCAGGAAAGGAGTATGTCAAGGCTGCATATTGTCACCCTGCTTGTTTAACTTGCATGTAGAGTATATCATGAGATACGCTGGGCTGGATGAAGCACAAGCTGGAATCAAGATTGCTGGGAAAAGTATCAATAACCTCAGATATGCAGATGATACCACTCTTATGGCAGAAAGCGCAGAAGAACTAAAGAACCTCTTGATGAAGGTGAAAGAGGAGAGTGAAAGAGTTGACTTAAAGCTCAACATTCAGAAAACTAAGACCATGGCATCCAGTCCCATCACTTCATGGCAAATAGATGGGGAAAGACTTTATATTTCTTTAAGACTTTATATTCACTTTATGTTTAAAGTGAGAGACTTTATATTTTGGGGCTCCAAAATCACTGCAGTTGGTGATTGCAGCCATGAAATTAAAAGATGCTTGCTCCTTGGAAGAAAAGTTATGACCAACCTAGACAGCATATTAAAAAGCAGAGACATTACCTTGCCCACAAAGGTCCGTCTAGTCAAAGCTATGATTTTTCCAGTAGTCATGAATGGATGTGAGAGTTGGACTATGAAGAAAGCTGAGCGCTGAAGAATTGATGCTTTCGAACTGTGGTGCTGGAGAAGACTCTTGAGAGTCTCTTGGACTGCAAGGAGATCCAACCAGTCAATTCTGAAGGAGATCAGCCCTGGGATTTCTTTGGAGGGAATGATGCTGAAGCTGAAACTCCAATCCTTTGGCCACCTGAGGCAAAGAACTGACTCATTGGAAAAGACCTTGATGCTGGGAAAGATTGAAGGTGGGAGGACACAGAGGATGAGATGGTTGGATGGCATCACTGACTCAATGGACATGAGTTTGAGTGAGTGCCAGGAGTTGGTGATGGACAGGGAAGCCTGGCATGCTGCAGTCCTTGGGGTTACAAAGAGTTGGACACAACTAAGTGACTGAACTGAACTGAACTGAACTGATCATTACAGGATGCTTCCAAGGAAGCCCTCTTAGATCTTTCCTATTGGGGATTACTAGAGAAGCCTGAAAAGCTTGACTATGAGGGGTCAGATAGAGACAGAGGCAGAGCTTATAGAAACCAGCACTCAGATCTTGGCAGATCACATTCCTGCTTGCAGTGACCCCTAAACAAAGATCCCAACCAGTGGCTCCATACAGCCAAAGAACTTGGACTCTGATTTGGGTCCCTAGCTAATGAGATGTGCTGGCCATGGAGCCTGTTCTATGGTTCCAGCCAGATAGGGAATCAAATTTGAAGCACCACTCAATTGTTGAATGTAGCTTCCAGCACTGCTTGACCAAGAATCCTTGTCAAAGAATCCAGAGAGCTGTGTAGCCCATTCTACAGCCGTGCTTTGGCAGGAATCAAGGCCAGCAGCCCTGCCCAACTGTTAATATGATTTCTGGTCTGGCCCTGCATAGCCAGGGTGCCTGAACAGTGACCCTGGGCAGCCTTGCAATATGGCCTTTGGAAGCATCCAGCCATAGAACATAGCCTATGGCCATGTTGAATTACTGAACACAACCTGTGGCCTGGCTCAGCCAGGGAGCCTGGAGAGTGACCTTGCCCAACTGTGGAGCATGGTCTCTAGCCCCTCCCAATTGAGGGGTAAAACTGGAGCCCCCCCTCAACCACAGAGCCCAGCCCGCAGCCCTGCTCAACTTCAAGATACAGCCTGAAACCCCAATTAAATGCAGAACACAACTTGAGGTTCCATCCAACTGTGAAGCCCAAAGAGGCAAAAACCAAGATGGCAGAGTAGAAGGAACTTAGACTCACCTCCTCTCATGAGCACACCAAAAGCACAACTACTGAGCAGCCATCAATAAAAAGATTGGAACCTACCAAAAAAGATACTCTACATTCAAGGATATAAAGAAGAAATGAAAACAAGATGATAGGAGAGGTACACTCACAATATAATCAAATCCCATACCCTCTGAGTGGGCAACCCACAAACGGGAGACTAATTCTATCACAGGCATTCTCCCACAGGAATGAGTCCTGAGCCCTATGTCAGACTCCCCAGCTGGGGTTCTGGCATCAGGGGAGGAGCCCCCATAGCATTTGGCTTTGAAGGCCAGCAGGTCTCCATTGCAGGAGCTCCATGGGACTAGGGGAAATAGAGACTCCAGTCTTGCAGGACACACACAAGGTCTCACACATACCAGGACCCAGGCCAAAGGTGCTGTCTTCATAGAAGCCTGGGCCAAACCTACATGCTGGTCTTGGAGGGACTCCTGGGGAGGCAGGGTGTGGCTATGGCTCTCCCTGGGGATATGGACACTGTGGTGAAGATATGGGGAAGTGTTCAGCTATATGATTGTTAAAGAGGCAGACATCTTGCTTGGATCATCAATACCAAAACCTAGTCCCGCCCAACAGCCTGTAGGCTTCAGTACTTGGACACCTCAGGCCAAACAACAGGGCAAGAACATAGTCCATCAGCAGACAATCTGCCTAAGGACTTCCTGAACCCATCACCTCCTCTAGACATACTCCTTGACATGGTCCTGCCCACCAGGGCAAACTAAATTCAGTAACACATTAAAAGGTAAAAGGATCATACACCAGGATCAAATGGAATTCATCATTTGGATATAAGAATGTTTCAACATATGCAAACCAATTAATATGTTACCTAAAAAAAAAAAAGTAAAAATCACATGATCATCTCAATAGATGCAAAAAAAGCATTTGACAAAATTCAATATAGGTTCATGATAAAAATTCTTAACAAATTGGGTATAGAAGGAAGATAACTCAAAATTGTAAAAGTCATATATATATATATATATATGGCAAGCACACAGCTAACATAATATTCAGTGGTGAAACACTGAAAAAAATTGTTTTGTGATCAAGAACAAGACAAGGGTGCCTACTCTCACCATTCCTATTCAACATAGTACCAGAAATCCTAGCCAAAGCAATCAGCCAAAAAATAAAGTGATCCAAAACAGAAGGGAAGATGTAAAATTGACTTTGCAGATGATTCTAAAGATTCCACCAAAAAAATACTGTGAGAAATAATCAACAAATTCATTAAAGTTACAGGATACAAAATCAATATCTAGAAATCAGTTGTGTTTCTATACATTAACAATGGAACATTTGATAAAGAAATTTTTAAAAAATCTCATTCATAATAGCATCAAAAATAAGAAAATACTTAGAAATGAATTTAAACAAGATTAAAGATCTGCACACTGAAAACTATAAGAGTTTGATGAAAAAATTTGAAGATAAATGAAGAATTAATATTGTAAAAACATTCATACTACCCAAAGCTGTCTATGGAGTCAATGTAATCCCTACCATGATTCCAATAGCATTTTTAAAAATATAAAAAAATCAAGTTTATATGAAACCACAAAAGACCCCAAATAGATAAGGCAATCCTGAGAAAGAAGAACAAAGCTGGAGGCAACACATTTCCTTATTTTAAACAGTATTACAAAGCTATAGTAATCAAAACAGTATCATTTCAGCATAAAAACAGACATATAGTCAAATGGAAATTGAATCAACAATCAGAAACAAACCCATGTGTATCTGTTCAACTAATATTTAACAAGGGAGCCAAGAATACTTGGGGAAAAGAAGTCTTCAAAATATTAAAATGGATGAATCTTGAGGGCATTTTGTTAAGTGAAATAAATTTGACAGAGAAAGACATTGTATTATCTCACTTGTATGTGGAATCTTAAAAACAAAACAAAACAAAACTCAAACTCATAGAAACAGAGAGAAGATTGGTAGTTGCTGCCAGGGGCAGATCAGGGCAGGGATGAAAATCTTAGTTGTAAGATGAATAAGGTACATATTTACAAAATGGTGACTATAGTTAAAAACACTGTATGGTATATTTGAAAGTTGCTCTCTCAAGAGAGTAGGTCTTAAAAGTCTTCAGCACAACTAAAAAAGCGTAACAACATTCAATTTAACCTATTGTGGTAATCATTTCACAATATATACACACATCAAATCATCACATTTTATACCTTAAACTTACACATATATCAATTGCATCTCAGTAAAGCTGAAAAAAAGAAAACTAAAATGTTTTCCTAGAGTTTGGGATACAAGTTTTTAAAACAAGCTCAATTCAAGACCATTTGTGTCATAAAAACCTGCCTGAATAAAATAAAAAAACTAATGTTAACTTAATATTCAATCCTGAACTGTATACATGCATATTAGAAAGGTTATCCAGTTATAAAAAGGTGAAAAAATTGATGAAAAAAATTAATAAAAAATTATCATTTAGTCACTGTTGACCCTTATCTTCAAGGTACTCACAGCAAAAAGAAAAATATGATAAATCATTGATAATTACAATTCTCAATTTGAATTTTCCTGCCCTTGCAGGGACAATTAATATTTGATTTGTTAAAATTAAAAATTCACAAATTCTAAAACCTAATTTTAAGCTTTTAGGCTCAGCTAAAATCTTTTTATACATCAACCACCTTTTACAACCACTTTTAAGAAAACTTTTACTATTTAACTGAATTCTCTTAAATATTCTAAACAGTATTTATTAAAATTCTATATTCAGTTAGTGCTCAATTATCTGATTAAAGAACAAAAATTTCCCAAGTACCTACATTGCTCTTTAAAATCTAGTAAAAAGAAAGCTTATACATATGATAAATCCCATGATAAATCTTAAGTTCTTATAAACTATTACCCATATTGTTTAGAACTTTGGTAATATTCTGTTATACTTTTCAACTTAAAAATCATAATTCAAATTAATTAACAAAATTTCATGTTTTAAAACGAAGTGTGAAATTAGAATGACATTCTGTTACATATTGAAATGTGCCTATTGCTCTTAAACATTCCAAATATTCAATACAGCAAATATACATAATTGTTTCCAAATTTAGCTAAAATCTTATTATATTTTATTTATTTCAACATTTAAATATTTAATTCTATATCTTCTCAGAATTAAAAAAAACAAAGCAGAACAGCTAACTAAAGTAACAGCTTTATCGTTCCCAACCCAAGCAAATATATTCAGGTATCCTAAAGACCTAGAGATGCCCTTTGTCAGATCATGGGCTTGATTCTTGCTCCAGTCCTGAGGCAACTCGTTGAGATCTCTTTGTTGTCACTATAAAAGGTACCTCAAAACTTGGTAAAGGGATTGGTCTCCTGTCCATGTCCCAAGACTCAAATTCTACCACTACTTAGTTTTCTGTCTACTTTGGAAAATCTGCAACTTCCACCAAGATATAACTGACTTCCTCCACTACCTCCATTGTATGTGTTTCTTTGACCCTTTTTAGGTATGTGGAAATCATCTTAATGCTTCTTGAATCTTCTAAGTCTTTGCCTGCTTGACTCTGTGTGTGCAGCCACCACCATGCTAATGGCAGCAAAGGGACACAACCAAGGCACTGGTCGAGCTATGGCTGAGGTCTACGAACTCAGACTGACAAACAGGAGCTAGCACAGTCAGAATGGAAACATCCTTGGGAAAGTCAGGTTTCAGAGAGAACACTCTGGCAGCAATGGGGACAATTTATACAAGATGAAAGGCAGGGAGGTGATTGCGAAACTCCTGGTGAGAGATGATACCAGGCTACGAGAAGTTATACACAAATGAGGAGGTGAATACCTAGATTCAAGAAGTAAAATTCACAAGTTGGTGATGGATTGGAGGGTAAACAAGAACAATCGAAGGTATTCAGTTGCCAATCTTTTAAGCAAGCTTCAAAAACTGTTGACTTTGGGCTGAATTTTACAAGTATCTGTATGTAGATGTTCTATGTTGTTGTTTGAAGTGAGAACAAAAATTTCTGAATGACAGCTGTATTGGGGTGGGTAGGAGGATGAAGCTGTCATTTTGTTACAAACATTCAAGAGTCAGACTTGTAGTCTCACTCCTTCTGAAGGTCATCTCCTTTAGCTTAAAGGCCACTTCTTCAACAAGGGCTTTCCTATTTTTTTCACACTCAGTGAGGGTCCTTTTCACACACTTTCACACACTCTTCGTGTCTTCCTTGAATCATATGAATCACAAATGAGATGCATGTGTGTTTGCACACATTCATGTGATTGCTTGGAAAATGTCTCTCTCACTCTATGAGAACCAGACTGTGCCTATCTTTCTTCTTTTCCCCAGCACCTAGCACAGTGTCCACCACTGAAAACATGCTCAGTAACTATTTGTTGAATAGATGAATGAGTATAAGACTATAGGAATGACTGAATGAATTAACGAGTTAAAGTAACAGGCAGCATAGGTCCCTGAAGGTGGAGATGCTCTGGAGTTTTCGCAAGCATGTGTAGAGCTTGAAAAAAGGAGGGCATGGAAGTGGTTAAAAGCCTTGACTTCAGCATCAGACAGATCATGCACTGAGCCACATTTTACCATAAATAAACTGGGAGATCTCAAATAACTCATTTAATCTTACACTTTAGCTTTCTCATTTGTAAAAATGGGAATAATTACGGTATGGTATGTGCACATTCAGTTTTAACTCTAGAGGATTGTATATGAAATAATTTTAGGCTAAGCATGTACCTCAAAATCAGCAGTTCAGTATTCTCCTTTATCTTACTTTGTCTTATACACAAAAATGTATATAGAACCTCCTGAATAAAAGCAAAGGCGTCAGTTTAAAAGTTAAAATAAATATGAAGAAGGAGACTGGAGAGGGCAGCCTTTAGACCTGAGAGCCTAGGCAGCTCTTAGAACATTATGTGCAGCTCTCAAAACAGTCAGAAGAAAAGTAATTCCTTTGTGAATTATGTTATCAAAATGATTAAAAATAATACTAGTTGGAAACATTTAAAATGATAATATAATGTAGGGCCTATGAGTAATTTAACCCCAATGGTTCATGTAAACACTTGTCACATTCAGCATAACTACTTTTGCATCGTATTTAAAAAAACACAAATTGTAGGAAAAAAATTTTTTTTATCACTGGGGATTTCTGATTCCAAGACTTACATGAAAAGTAGCTTCTCAAATTTATTACCAGGTTATTATACTCTGGTTTTTAGTAACACTTAAAAAAAGTACAAATTGTATAAACATGGTTGATATCACCAGGGACTCCAAATTCTTAACTTTAGTCTAAACATGTCCTCTGAAGTTTATTGCCAGATTTATGATTTTTATGGTGCTCTGATTTATAGTAACTGGAAGTTATATACAACATTCTGGTTTTTATCATGATCATCTTGTTTACTTATGATCACATTAATATTGTGCTTTAGTATTTATTTCTGTGCTTCTGAAAATTTTATGACCCATGAGCAAAGAATCCATGGGACATCTGCTTCACCAATAATCACTGACCTTTCAAAGCAACTGATATCATCAGAATTTATTGATACAGTACTATTACTTCATATAAGACAATAATGAGGGGCCATGTCTTTTAATTAAGTAGATATAAGCAAATGACTAATTCCATAAATCATATTCCTACATTATTACAAACACTGAGCAAACCAAAACCTGGAGTCAGTGGCCATCCACAGATCACATATTGAGTCCCCAGTATTGTAGAGCCTCGCTGGAGTGGCAGGAAATAAGATGGTGACCAAGTAGGGCCAGGGACAGAAAGTGTCTCCTTTAGTCTGGGGCTTGTTGCTCACTATTCCCTTTCCAGCTGGGTGAGGGGCCCAGTGGGAAAAGCACCTCCAAATGTGAAAGTTGTGGCTTACGTGTACGCTACACAGAGGTCATTATTAATTCAGCCCAAGATGCGAACGAAAACCCATGGCCATCCCCACTTGCCATGTGGAAAAGCAGACGGAGTTCAGAATTCGTGATGTTCCCTACTCATGGCATTCACAGCCTAAGGAGAAGGGAGACCTATTTGCCATTTCCTTAGACGTGTGGGCTTTCCAAAGATAAGGCGTTCGAGTCACTGTCACGCATGTATCTCTCTTTAGTCATACTGAAGAGGAGTTGGGTTTTGAAATGTCAGAACATGGCCTCAGTGGAGTGGGTGTGGTTCTCATTCGTGCAGCACAGACTTTGGATAAGCAGAGCTGGTTCTGAGATGAATGTGTTCAGCTAGAATCCCCACCTGAGTCTCTGACTCTCTGGAGGAAATCAGCATGTCTGTAGATACTTGGATAATGAAACAAGGCACAGAAAACCCACACAGCCTGCTGGGTCTTGAGGGCGGGGTGACTCCTGAATTTACATTTGGTTACATCTGCCCCCTGAGAGGCTTTCCCAGGTGCTTTGGAGGTAAAGGCAGAGCCCAAGCTCTCTCCACTGCTGCCTCTCTGAAGGGTGACTCAGAGCAGATTGAGTACAGTCACACTCCATCAAGCAAGATACGATGCCGACCGTGCATGTTAGCATGTGTCGTAGATTGACAGGCGAAGTCATAGGCTAGAAATTCAAAGTTTGCGGGTTTTAATCCCTGCTGGGCTGCCTGTGACCCTAGGTCAGCCTCTTGCCATTCCTTCTGCTTCAGTGTCCACATCTGTAAAAGGGGAGGAAGGGCTGCACAGCTGGTAGATATTAGAAACGTGTTGCTGTTGAACTGATGGATGGGAGGGCTCAGTGCTCTGTCACCTGCCCCTGAGAGGATGTGGAAGGGTTCCAGGACATGAAACCTCCTTGTGTTCTCTTAGTTCCTCTGCATAAATGCCTCATCCCACTTCTGGATGAAACCTCAGCTTACTACTCCATTCTTGGGCCTCTCTGGCCAGACAGGGCCCTTGCTGCAACTGCCTTTGGAAGCCAGTGACAGGCTGAAATGACAGCAAAGGAGAGGCTGAAACAGTGGAGAAAATGGGAAGATTTCGGACCAAGAGAGGCAGAAAACATAACTGTTCCCAGCTGTGGGCATGTGTTCTCAGTCGTGTCTGACCCTTTGCGACCTAGTGGGCTGTAGCTCGCCAGGCTCCTCTGTCCATGGGATTTTCCAGGCAAGAATACTGGAGTGGGTTACCATTTCCTTCTCCAGGGGATCTTCCCAACCCAGGGACTGAACCCGCATCTCCTGCACTGGCAGGAGTTTTCTTACCACTGAGCTACCTGGAAAGCCCTGTACCCAAGCTAGAGGGACTCAATGTCTTATGGACACCATGGGCTTTAGGATGAGACAGACATGGTTTCAAACTCCCATGCGGCACTGACTTGACTGCACTACCCCTCGTTTTCTCTATTGATAGAGTAAAAATGACAATGGTGCCCATATCAGAGTATTGTTATTTAGATGAAGCCCCATACAGGCAAAGGCCCTAGTACACTGTTGGCATTTGATAGTGAAGTTGCTCAGTCATGTCTGACTCTTTGAGACTCCATGGACTGTAGCCTGCCAGGCTCCTCCATCCATGGGATTTTCCAGGCAAGAATACTGGAGTGGGTTACCATTTCCTTCTCCAGGGCATCTTCCCAACCCAGGGATCGAACCCAGGTCTCCCTCACTGCAGGCAGACACTTTACCATCTGAGCCACCAGGGAAGCCCATTTGATAAGGGATAGCTAATTAGGATTATGACTGTGCTCACCCAATGCTGCAGTTAAAATGTAGAGGGCTTTTAATTTCTTATTTGTCATCCGACATTTGTCTGTATATATCTTGTGGCCTAAACTGGGAATCAAAATCGAGCTAGGATAGGAAGATCTGGATTTACTATACATTCTTTTTTTCCTTTTTGACCACACCATGTAGCATATGGGATCTCAGCTCCCAGTATAGGGATCAAACCCATATACTCTGTATTGGGAGTGAGGAATCTTAAGCACTGGTGCGTGCATGCATGCTAAGTCACTCAGTTGTGTCCAACTCTGTGGGACCCTGTGGACTTGTAGCCTGCCAAGCTCCTCTGTCCATGGAATTCTCCAGGCAAGGATACTGGGGTGGATTGCCATGGCCTCCTCTGGGGAATCTTCCTGACCCAGGGATCTCTTATGTTTCCTGTATTGGCAGGTGGGTTCTTTACCACTAATACCACCTCGGAAGCCCACTGACTGTCAGCAAAGTCCCTGGGTTTACTGTGCATTCTTAATGCACCTTGGGAATTTACCTCTCAGGATTTCAGTGAGGCCTTATTCACAATAAAGCACCAACTCCTGCTCTTCTGTGGGAGCTGATTTCCTCTGGAGAAGACACACAGAGTGGCCTAAGCAACGTCCAGAAGTAGCTGGGCTTAGGTTCAGATGGGTTGTGAAGGGAGGATCTGGAAGAATCTTACAGGAAGACAGCCCATCACGTGACTTTATGGTTGATTGTCTGGTTCCCTCTCTGGGTTGCCAACTTCCTTCCCACTTCCCAAGGTTTTTTAAGAGGTATTTATGCAAAAGTACTGAACACAGTGATTGGCATGTAGCTCTCACGGAATGTCCCTGGTCAAATGCTGCTGATGTTTGCAAGGCTTTGATGTTTATATTCTTAGGCTTTGGTTTATAGGAAGCAATCAATAAATGTTTGTTGAGCTCTTCTAAAAATTTATTTTATTCAAGTATAGTTAATTTACAATGTTATGCTAATTTCTGCTGCCCAGCAAAGTGATTCAGTTATACAGACATATATATATATATACACACACACACACATACATTCTTTCTCACATTCTTTTCCATTATGGTTTATTACAGTATGTTGAATATAGTTCCCTGTGCTACACAGTAGGACCTTGTTGTTTATCCATGCTCTATATAATAGTTTGCACCTATTTGCTAACCCCAAACTCCCAGTCCATTCCCCCACCACCTCCCTTGTCAAACTTATTTAAAATTCTGTGGTGATCGTTTATGGAGTCTATTCCTGTACTGACTAGCTGGTTTGACATTCTTGGGCCTACAAAGTAAAGACCAGTGGAAAAAATTCTATTTTGTCTGAAACACCAGGAAACACTGTGGCTAAATCTAGTGGGGAGGGGGGAGTTTCCCATTATTCAAGATTGAAAGACACAGAGGAAAATTCTCACAACTTCCCCTAAGTCATCCAGTGTCTAAAGCATCCAGATGCTTTCATTCTCAGCAAAGTGCAAGTTGAAAAGTTGTTTAGTTTCTAATGAGCACTATTCTTTCTTATCCACTAATATTATGTGGAACCATTTCAATCATCCAGTTTTTGTAGGTCAAATATTGGCATCATAACAATGAAGGTGACTTTCCCAAACGTTTACTGCATTGAAATAAAACAAGAACTTGGTTCCTAATATAGATGGATTGCAACACGCTTTGTCAAATGAGAACTTTGTAAGAGTACCATTCTACATTCTTGTGACCAAAATGATCTACATTTTCCCTTTCTTAACAACAACCTGGATACATGTTTGAAAAGATTTTAGTCTAGTTTTATGATTCATTTTTTTTCTAAGGATTGCTGTGGGAATTTACATGATCATTGAACAATTTTTTTTTTTTTTAAATTTAGGAGAGACCCAGACAGAACTTATTATGTGTCATGCACTGTTCTAAGCATTTGGAATATATTAACTTATTTGTTTTCTTAACACTTCTGTAACATAGGTACTATTATTATCCATGTTTTATGAAAAGGAACTTAGGCAAAAGAGGTTAAAGAAATGTGGCCAAGGTCACACAGCTAGTAAATAATCCCGGCAAGCTACACTTCTCAATGCTGTCCTGTTCCTTCATGCCAAAGACGGGCACTATAGTGACTAATGAAACACTCAGGTGGAATGGCACTGAATTTTTCATGTCTATGAAAAAACTGTCAATTCTATATTTTTACCTTTTGTAAATGGTCATAAATTTGGTTGACTAGTCTATATAGTTTAATTAATTAAGGTAAATAGCTGAGAAAAGCATTTAAGAGTGGTTTTGTTGGCACATGTGCCCATTTTGATGCAGCAAATACTTTAAGACAAAACTTAATGTGTATTAAAGAAAAAGATTCCATAGAAATCTCAGGAAACTTGGGACCAGAGAAAAGTACTGCTGAATTGCAGCTCTCCTAACCAGCAGCAAGACGTTGGAGCATGGGTAATAGGGAAGAACCTTTGTATTCTAATACAAGTTAATCATTAAAGGTATGTTGCCTATCATGCTGAAATTATACATAATGGCCCATCTCTGGGAACTCTGCCTCCCAGGTAATGAGTGTTAAGCTGAACTATCTTTTTTTGGCTCACAGGAAACATCCTGACCAGGCCAACTTTGTGTGAATGCCTGCAGCAAGGAAGAAATTAACACATCCCCTCCAGAGGCTGACGGGAACCAGGAACTATTTGACTTTCCCTCCTCTTTCGGTATAAAAGAAGCCTGAATTCTAACTCAGGCAAGATGTTTCTTTGAGACACAAGTCCACCATCTTCTCGGTCTGCTGGCTTTGTCCAACAACACATCTCTCAATTTATTACACTGTTGTGCGGTGAACAGTACAAGCTTGGACTCAATAACAAACGTACTTGAACTTTCGAGCCTTCATTTTTCTTCTGTATGTGAAAGTGTGTGAAAGTATTAATTGCTCAGTCATATCCAACTACTTGTGATCTCATGGACTGTAGCCCGCCAGGCTCCTCTATCCATGGGATTCTCCAGGCAAGAATACTAGAGTGGGTTACCATTCCCTTCTCCAGGGAATGGCAGTGATCAAACCTGGGTCTCCTGCATTGCAGGTGTATTCTTTAACATCTGAGCAATCTGGGAAGCCCTTTTCTTCTGTATAGTGGATGTCAAATAACTTAAAGACTTGCAATGATGATAGGAAATAACATATATAAGTGCTTAGAACAGTGTCTGGTTCGTGGTTGGTAATTAAAAATACATGCTTATTCCATCCCCACCAACTTCCAGAGCTCTTAATATTGGCCAACAATAGAGTCCACCATGCTCAGAGCAAATTCCTCTTAAATGATTCCAGCATACGAGTCTTTTTCTTTTTTTTCTCTGAATGTCTTTTCAACGTTTGTAAGAGTTTGATTCTAATACATTAAAATTATGAGTCATTTGTTAGAGGATAATTGGAAAAGAAGGAAAGTTTAGAAATTGAAAACAAAGATAAAAGAGTAGAGATTTTGCAACCAAATTTTAGGAAATAAAATCAGCTAAGAGAAAGGAAACCAGGTTCTTAAAATTTGACTTCTTTGTGGGAGAGGAGAGAAACAAGCTGTGTCAATGAGGTTGGGAGGATTTCATAGTCAGTGTTATGACCCTATTACCAGATGTGTTACTGCAACTTGCATAAGGCCTTTTCTAGTTCAAAAATCCTAATTTCTATAAACACTGCAAAATCTGGAACGTGGGAATAAAAATTATACAATTTAAAGTATTTTGAGTATTTGAATGGAGAATTAAGTATAGAATGAGTATCATTATTACTTGTAAGGAGATATGAAAATAAAGCCATCTGATTAAAATGTTTGAGAAGGAAATCCTAGCAAACAAAGCATTATAGTCAAAAACTAATTTTATAGTGTTCATTATTACTGGTTTGAGCAAAGGAAAATACCAATAATGCTTATCATTCGTTGTGCTATTTTAGAGGATATAAAAACATGTACAAAGCTTTTATAAATTCTGTGACCTCTGTCCCAGTAATCCTATTTTTTCCCTACAGATCTTAAGTTCCTCAGCTGTGGATTTTCTACCCTTCAAAGTAGGAAACTAATTCTCACCATTCGAGGAACCACTAAGTTCCTCATGTTATCTATGTACTTCAGGTGCCTCGGAGAGAAGTTTTGTGACACTTGATTGCAACGTCTCATGGAAGTTTTAAAATTCTGTGACTGTGATGAAGGACACTTTGAATGAGTTGCTCTCCACTGTTTTGGGTGTTCAATAAATATATGGTGAAAGATCAGTGTACCATTCTTCCTTTCCTGTGTGTGGGTGTTAGTCACTCAGTTGTGTCCAACTCTTTGTGACCCCGTGGACTGTAGCCTACCAGGCTCCTCTGTCCATGGGATTTTCCAGCCAAGAATACTGGCATGGTTTGCCATTTTCTTCTCCAGGGGAACTTTCTGACCGAGGGATCGACCCCACATCTCCTGAATTGGCAAGCAGACTCTTTACCATCTGAGCCCCCAGGGAAGCCTGTTCCTTTCTTTTGGCCACCTGAGATATCTCACCACTGTTAAATGACCATGTATACAGGCATACATGGAAACTGCCAGCAAATTCAGAACCAACCTCTGTGCTTAGATGGTATGGCTTTTCTGGACAGGATTTCTTGACCTAATCTTCTCCCTCTTCTTGGCTATTGCTATTTTTCTCTCTGATTTCTGTTAATGGTTTGAGGTATTATCGTACCTCTACTTTTATTAAAAATTGCTGAAATCCTCCACTCTCTTTTTAATGATGCCCATGATATATAAGCAATTAAGTAGCTTTTTCCAAACCTAATAGAGATGAGCCTAGAAGACATTGTATAGGTCAGGCCTCTGTATTGACTTATTTCCTTTCTTCCTTTTTTTGAAAGTGTTGGTTTTTAGGACATATATGCAGTACCCATACTTTACTGTGCCTTTATTTAGCTGACTGGACACATTTACATACACTTGTTTTTTCCTGATTTTATAGTCCAGGTTCTTCAGTAGTGTTACTGACTGAATAAATTATTTTGTTTGAGTGAATTATTTATAAATACATTTATATATCCTAGTATTTTCACTTAATATAGATGCAAATTGTTCAAAGGACAATATTTTAGTCTGTGGTAAGTTATAGACTCATAAAGAATAGCAGTAAGAGCATCAAAGAAAAATTTCCAAATTTATATACAAGTAGCAAATGCTGAGTTCATAAATTTAAAGATAAGATGCAATCAAGGTAGCCATCCAAATGTTTGGCTTGCCTTTGACTGAAATCCTAACCTGTATTGGAATAAAGAGTATATATAGCCGAGTAATGAAGCTTTCTAGAAAATCAGACCCTGCATCTAACAAGACACCAATTTCTAAACAGCTTAATTAATGAGAAGATTATTCACTTGGCAGGACGTTGTGTGTGTGTGGTGGGGGTGGAAGTTGTTGATCACAGAGCAGCCAGATTCAGGCGCAATTGGCTACTGCTGTCAATTTAATTAGTAGTATAGATCCTGTCTCAAATAGTTCTTCATTCCAGTATTTGGTGTTAAAAGAAGTATCAATCATTCTTGGTCTGTTTGGTTAAGTACATAAGTTACTTCTCTGCTTTCCTTTTCCCTTCTATTCATTCACTCTCTCACTCAACAATAAGCACCACTGTATAGATAGGAGATGTGGGTTTGATTCCTGGGTTGGGAAGATCCCCTGGAGGAGGACATGGCAACCCATTCAAGTGTTCTTGCCCGGGAAATCCCATGGACAGAGAAGCCGGGAGAGCTACAGTGCACAGGGAGGCAAAGGAGTCATGCATGAGTTCGTGACTAAAGCACGACAGTGTAGCTAGGAATTGGGGATACAAGATGATGCAGACACTTAAAAGCTAGACAGTCAAGGCCATTTAGACAGACTCAAAGGAAATCTCCATGTGTTGCCTCCAAAGAGATTTCCTTTATGCCTTCACTGTTAATTCCAGATCTTATTTTGAAAACATATGCGTAACAACTTATTAAAATGTTAATTTCAGAGTCACAGGATTTGAAAAACCCCTGTTTACCCTCTGGCTTGTGGCATTTAAAATTATGTTCCCTGAAATGCTTTGAGTTACATTTCCCTAGGTAGTCTTTTGACATAGTAGAAATAGAACTGGGATTTCTCTTGAGGTACTCCCACAACGCAGGCCAGCCTCATAGAGCTCCGGGCTGCTGAGAGCCAGTCTGGTCTGATTTGAAGAGATTCTAGTCTCTAAACCCTCAACTCTCATCTGTCTTTTCATCCCTGGAGCATCACAAGTTTGGGTGTCAGAGCCTGAGATGATATCACGAGTTCCCTTTTAAATAAGAAATCTAGGACTTCTCTGGTGGTCCAGTGGTTAAGAATCTGCCTTGCAATGCAAGAAACACCAGTCCCATCCCTGGTTGGGGAGGATCCCTCATGCCACCAGGCAGCTAAGCCTGTGCACGATAACCACTGAAGCCCAAGCGCCCTAGAGCCTCTGCTCTGCAACAAGAGAAGCCGCCGCAGTGAGAATCCCACACACCACAACAAAGAGTAGTCCCTGCTCACCACAATTAGAGAAAACCCTTGCACAGCAGCAGAGATCTACCACAACCAAAATGAATGAATAAATAAATCTTTAAAAAGATATCCACAGAACAGTAAGACTGGGTGAGGGGTGCCCAGTGATGGGGATGGGGGAAGAAACCTGGAAAGAGGGGAAACTGAAGAGCTGGAAGGAGGACTGGGAACTCTGTAGCACCCACACCTGGTTTGTCTCGGAACCTGTCATCCAGAGCTGTTTAGAGAGGAAGACAGGAGGAAAATAGGTAGTTCCCTCTCCTTTTTCTGTTTTGTAAGAGAGCAGCTATCCTTCTTGATTCTGGTGAAGTGTTTGATGGTTGTTAGCAACCTGACCCTCTGAAGACCTGCTGTTTTGTAACCATTGCACACTTCAGCACCATCAACTCAAGAGTGCACTTTCTTATTGAGGGTGAGCTGAAGAATTTTGTTTCCAGGATCAGGCCTCTCTGTGCTGCTAGCGGAATAGCTAAGAGCAGAAACAGACTGATGAATGGGTCCCAAAGCCACAGAGACTGCTCTTTGTAATAGTGAATAAGTAAGTATCTGATTACAGACAGACTTTAGCTTCGCTTATCTCTCAGCAAGCCCAGGTAAGAATGTTGCAATCTGTGCTGCTCTCCCAAGGGTACTACAATAACCTCTTCTATACCTGAAAGTAGGAGCTCAAACAAAGCTTTCGCTCTAGAATTTTAGTGTCTTCAAGTGGACGTGTTCTCATATTCACTGGTCCTTAGTTAAAGTGAACATCACTGAAAGGAATGTTTTTATTTGTGTGTACTAACTGATGAGAGTAATTTGCTTCAAAATGGAAGTTTTGATTGATAGGACAATATATGTGTTTAAATCATTCTCAAAGTGTCATAATTATGCTTTAAAAATGTCTTAAATGGGAGATTGTCTTATATATGAGAATATATAACATTAGTCATGTATATACATTTCTTTCCAATGTCTCAAGTATAAGTAATAGCATCTAAAAGTGATTTATGCACTAATTCATGCATGCGTACTAAGTCGCTTCAGTCATGTCTGACTCTGTGTGACCCTATGGACTGAACCCTGCAAGGCTCCTCTGTCCATGGGAGTCTCCAGACAAGAATACTAGGGTGGGTTGCTGAGCCCTTCTGCAGGGGATCTTCCCAGCCCAGGAATCAGACCTGCATCTCTTGTGTCTCCTGCATTGGCAGGTGCATTCTTTACCACTAGCACCGCCTGGGAAACCCTTATGCAATAATCTCAAATTCTTTTTTTTTAATTAATGTATTTATTTTAGTTGGAGGCTAATGACTTTACAATATTGTAGAGGGTTTTGCCATACATTGACATGAATCAGCCATGGGTGTACAAGTGTTCCCATCCTGAACCCCCTCCCACCTCCCTCCCCATCCCAGCCCTCAGGGTCATTCCAGTGCACCAGCCCTGAGCACCCTGTCTCATGCATTAAACCTCAACTGGTGATCTATTTCACATATATATCGGTTTCTTAAGCAGGATATTCTGGTTATCCACTGCTACCTAACAAACCACCCGTTAGTGACATAAAGCGTCAAGAAGAGAATTAAGCTACATTTCTCAATGGGAGGAGTACCAAGGTATTGGCATCCATGTTTTAAAACTGCCACAAGTGTATTTTCTTCATGATCTATTTATGACTCCTTAAATAACTAATGAGATCAGGGAATCCCTAGTGGAAGTCCAGGGAATTTCCAGGGGCAGTCCAGTGCTGAAGACTCCCTACTTTCACTGCCAAGGGCCTGGGTTCAATCCCTGCTCTAGGAACAAAGATCCTTCCAGGCTCAGGAAGACAGTGCTCACTCAAGGTCTCTCCTGTGACTGTGATCAGACAACAGTGACTGGAGCATCTCAAAGTCTTCCTCACTCACAGGTCTGGTGATGTTGGCTGTCAGCTGACGTGTTAAGCATATCTCTTATTCTGATGCTTTGACATCCAGAGCCTTGCTGACCCTAGAGGGACTGCCCCTCCCAGAGTCAGCTGGTTCCTAGAGAGTAAATGACTTTCATATGCAAGCCAACCACCTCCTTTATGGGCTATCATACCCTGGGCCCCGAGCTACATGCCTTAGTCACCCAGGGGCAAGTATTGGACAACTAAGGCAAGTCCTACATCTCAGAACCCGTCAAAGTACTCAAACTAGCCAGTTTGCCCCACTAAGCCTGTTTGTCCCATCTCATCTGCTCCTTCTTGTGGAGGCCACTATGCTGTTGCCCACATGATCCCCTCACTCCTTCTGCCTCCTGGGACTTCCATGCTATCCCGTGAGATATGTCATGTCTTCTGTTTACAAGGAGCTGTGAAGTCATGAAGTGACTCGTTTTTGTGTCTGCAAGTCTTACCATAGCTGGTTAAAATAAACTCTAGGCATTTAAAATCAGACCCTAGCCATTAGCCAGATTGGCTACCCGGGTCATCTCCATGTAGCTTGGGCTTTCTTACATAATGGCAGTTCCGGTGTGAGGATGAGACTCCCAGGAGAGAGGTAGATGGCGGCAGCAGCACCACCCCTCTTACTGAGTCTCAGAAGTCTCTCAGCAATCCTTTTGTCACACTTTCTTTGTTGGAAGCTAATCGGTGAGCGAGCCCACAGACTGTAGCCCTCCAGGCTGTTCTGTCCATGGGATTCCCCAGTCAAGAATACTAGAATGGGTAGCCATTTCCTTCTCCAGGGCATCTTCCTGACCCAGGGATCAAACCTGGGTCTCCTGCATGGCAAGCAGGTTCTTTATTAGCTGAGCCACAAGGGAAGCCCCAATCAATAAGGACAACCCAAAGGGAAGAGAATTAAGCTCCATCTCTCAATGGGAGGAGTACCAAGGTGTTGGCAGCCATGTTTTAAAACCACCACAAGTGTATTTTCTTCATGATCTATTCATGACCCCTTAGATAACTGATGAGATCAGGGAATTCCCAGCAGAAGTCCAGGGAATTTCCAGTGGAGGTTCAGTGCTTAAGACTCCCTACTTTCACTGCCAAGGGCCTGGGTTCAATCCCTGGTCTAGGAACAGAGATCCTATGAGCTACTGGGATGAGTCAAGGAAAACAAAAAAAATGCTAAGAGCACAGTTTGAGAAGGGTAGTTTTGCTCAGTTCAGATGCTTCCACATGTGGAAGTCAGTTTCTGTTTTTTAAGTGCTGTTTCTATCATCCAGCTTTCACTGCTTCATCATGGCAATGTACATATTTTTTAAATTACACATTTTAAAAACTTTTATGACTCCCTATGTGATCTTTAATGCCTTAAGTAGTGTTAAATTATTTAAAATAATTCAAAATTATTTTAAGTTCAAATTTGAAATTTTATTTTCATCTTCCTGTCAAGCCGCTTTCTTAACACAATTTGGAGAAAAGTATTCACTTAGAGAACTGATTGTGGGCCAAAATTAAGAACAGAAATAAACAAACATTTCAAAATCAATCAATTAAGATATTATTAAAATTAGGTTCTGTGGAATGTGGAAAATGGAAAGCAGGATTATAACCAAAGCTTTACTATGTTTCTAACTTGAAGAATTTTTATTTCCCACTTTATTGTTGCCTTTATTTTTATTAGTTTATTTCAAAAAGGAAAGGGTTTGAAGAAGTTGGTAGAGAGAGCATTCAGTCTCTTAACTGACGGTCAGGTGAAAACTGAGAATTCTTGATGACTCTTTTTAAGACAGTACGTGGGGATAGAGGAAGGCTGATACCCAGTGATTTGGTTTCATTGGTAAGTAAGCCCAGAGTAGTGAGTCTCCCTCAAGGAACTACAATGTAGGCATTGGAAAGGCTGATTTCAAAAGAAGGACAAGGGAAAACCTGGCAATAATGGTTCTCCTCTTCTTCACATGGTGAAATGAAAAACAATTACAGGAGGATCAGTTAGAGTGTTTAATAACACTGAAATAAAAATGGAAGGAGAAAGTCACCTAAGAAGTCAGTCTCCTAATGACCAGGAAGGACCACATCCAAACTCAGTTCACTCAGCTGATGATGCCTTCCTCCTTTAAAAAATCTACAAGAAGGACAAGAAGAGTTGGTATCAGGAAGGGACTCTTAAGTTCCTCATTGAAGTCTCCTCTATGACTCAGTAATAAGAATGTATCTGTCTTGATGAATGGATAAAGAAAATATAGTACATATATACAATGGCACGTTGCTTGTTCACTCACTCAGTTGTGTCTGACTTCCTGCAGCCTCATGGACGGTAGCCCACCAGGCTCTTCTGTTTGTGGGATTCTCCAGGCAAGAATACTGGAGAAGGTCACCATTTTCTTCTCCAGAGGGTCTGCTCAACCCAGAGATTGAATCCACATCTCTTGCATCTCCTGGACTGGCAGGCAGATTCTTTACTACTAGCGCCACCTGGGAAGCCCAGTGGAGTATTACTTGGCCATAAAAAGAGACGAAATCGAGTCTTTTGTAGTAAGGCGGATGGACCTAGAGTTTGTCATATAGAGTGAAGAAAGTCAGAAAGAGAAAATCAAATATCGTATATCAAGGCATATATATGGAATCTAGGAAAATGGTACTGATTAATCTATTTGTAGGACAGGAACAGAGATGCAGCTGTAGAGAACAGACTTGTAGACATGGAGGGAAAGCAGAGGATGGGACAGATTAAGGGAGTAGCATTGACTTATATACACTACCATGCGTAAAATAGAGTGGGAAGCTGTCGTAAAACACAGGAAGCTCAGCTCAGTGCTGTGACGACCTAGAGGAGTAGGATAAGGCCGGTGGGATAAAGGCTCAAGAGGGAAGGGATATATGTGCACATAGAGTTGATACACACTGTTGTACAGCAGAAACTAATACAACATTGTAAAGCAATTATAGTCCAATAAAAATAGATGCATTTTAAAAAGCATGCATCTGTCTTTCCTGCAGTCTGTGAAGTAGTGTGTTACTTTAGCTTTATTAGAAACCCTCTCTCTATTTTCCTTTGTGAAATGAAACGTCTCTATTTCTTCCAATTTTTCCTTAAGTCATGAAGACCAATCCTAGTTTAGAGAGCACTGATTCCCTTATGATTTATATTTGCTGAACTCATTTTATTTGGGCATCCAGAAGTCAAGGTCTTTGTATAAGCTGCTGGGCTCTTTGCTGACTATTATCTTTAACCCAGGAGATACTCTGACCCTCAAGATCTTTTTCTATTCTACTCCAAAATAATAATACCACTCTACACCTTTTTTGTATTTATAGGGAGCCTCTGTCCCTAATTTTTAAAATGCTGTAAATTATAGAGTAATTAGAGTAAATGATACTACATTCTACTGTGCATTAGAATTTTTTATGTCTTATGGTTTCTATCTAATTAAAGTTCCTAATGGGCAGGAACTATTATTATTGTGTCTCTTATAGCGTTCAACCAAGAGCCTTGCATAGGGGACCTTCCTGTTGCGTGTGTGTGTTAGTCCCTCAGTCGTGTCCGACTCTTTGTGACCCCATGGATTGTAAGCCTACCAGGCTCCTCTGTTCTTGGAATTCTTCAGGAAAGAATACTTGAGTGGGCTGCCATCCTCTTCTCCAGGGGATCGTCCCAATGTAGGGATCGAACCCTGGTCTCCTGCATTGCAGGCAGATGCTTTAGTCTGAGCTACTAGGGAAGCTCTCCCTGGTGGTCCAGTGGTTAAGAAATCTGCCTTTCAACGTAGAGGACATTGGTTTGATCCCTGATCAGGAAACTAAAATCCCACATGCTGCAGAGCAGCTAAGCCCAGGAACAATAAAAGACCCCGTGTGACGCAACAAAAATCCCACTTGCTGCAGCTAAGACTCAGTGCAGCCAAATAAATAGATAAATATTTAAAAAACAGCCTTGCATAAACCTTTGTCAACAGTATATGATGTTAAATATATGTGTACATTGTATATCTATTATACCATAGTGTAATCACGACTTACACTTTTCTTTCTCCCTAACTAGACTGTGCTTCACGTGACTTTGTATACTCAACTAGCACTTAGAACATGTGCAAAAAGGTATTCTGAATGAAATGTTGGTTGAATAAACTTTTGTTGGTTGGATGGATGGATGGAACATCAACTTGTGATACTAACCAAATCCAGAATAAATTTGAATTTCACTGGTCTATTCTTCTGTCTTCCTTTTTGTTGTTGTTGCTATTATTCAGTCGCTAAATCGTGTCCCACTCTTTGAGACCCCGTGGACTGTAGCCCTCCAAGTTCCTCTGCCCATGGAATTTTCCAGGCAACAATACTGGAGTGGGTTGCCCTTTCCTACTCCAGGGGATCCTCCTGATCCAGGGATCAAACCTACATCTCCTGCATTGGCAGGCAGATTCTTTACCACCGAGCTGCCAGGGAAGCCTGCCTTCCTTGTAGGCAGTCTTTAATCTGATTCATTACCTCATAATCATTAAATCTATTTTAATTAACTAATCCATGTAATTAACTTTTTAAAAACAGTTATGAACCTTTTCAGAAATGTTTTAGTTTACAAATGAAAAAAGGGCAGGGTGGGGCTCCTTTGGCCTAAATAAGACGGAGCTGGCCTTGCCCTTGGTGAGCCAGGATTGGCCCTCTTGTTAGTCGTAAGCAGCGAGTCTATGCACCAAAATACCAGCAGAAATATGTTGCCTCTGTGCTCTTTTCCTTCTAAATAACAGCAGCAGAGTACTTTGGGAAGAGGCAGCGGGCTGCTTGGAGGAGAAGGTGGATCTGAGATGGCTGAGGAGGTGGAGAGGAGAGTCTAGAAGGAGAGGCTGAGGGCCCGGGGTCCTGCCATCCCTCTGCCGAGCCAGGGCATTGCGCTGAGCCTTGGCTCCTTCATGAGAAACATTTAGGTGCTGAATTGCTTAGTTTTTGAAATTCCTTCCAGCTCTAAATTATCTTGATTCTGTGTGAAGCCAAAACAAAGGAAAAATGGTATCTCCTTAAAGTGTCTGCCTGCAATGCGGGAGACCTGAGTTCGATCCCTGGGTTGGGAAGATCCCTGGAGAAGGAAATGGCAACCCACTCCAGTACTCTTGCCTGGAAAATCCCATGGGCAGAGGAGCCTGGTAGGCTACAGTCCATGGGATCGCAAAGAGTCGGACACGACTGAGCGACTTCACTTTCACTTATGCATATGTTCTAGATAACCCAGCAGGAAAGCACAAGGCCTGTGTTTCCAGCTTGCTGCCTTAGACACCAATTCCCCTATCCTTTACTGTGAGATACATTGTCTGCACACCTTGTGTCAGGGAGTCTAGTTGTGGATGGGCCAGAGTGTGTAAGTATGGGAGAGAGAGACAGAAAGAGAGATTCACATTTGGACTATTATCCTGACCATAAGAGGGCAGCCGTCCCAACACCATGCCATTTGTCATCTGATTGACTGTAACTTGCAGACCTCTATAGTATTTTAGGTACAAACTTTTCCAAAGAACCACCACTCCTAATTTCTTAGGAAGGAAGAAAAAACTATCTGCACTTCAGTAACCCCTTCTTTGGATTCTTCATCTCTTTTTTCTTAAGCTGGTAGTGTCAGTGATATATATGCAGTTTGCTGTTGCCTTCTTTGTTTTTAAACTACCTTAAAATACTACTAAAGGAAAAAGTGATTCAAAGAAAGGAGATATGGTTAACACAGAAGCAGCCTTTCACAGGGTGGGGTGGTAATGAGAGCAGTTGCAAGTCCAAGATGAGAATCTTAAATGTCATTTGCCTGGGTAAGAGAGGAACAGTAAGACAGATGTTTCTCTCATTATTTTATTTGCAGACACCACTGCTGGTCTGATATGTCACCATCTGAGAAGGCCAGTGCAGAGCAAGACAGCTGTGCATTAACTGTTCTTGTGACTTCCCCAGGACACAGGGAAGGAAACTGCAGATTGCCTCTTAATTTCGAGGCCACAGTTTTTGTTTTTTTTTGTTTTTTTTTTTATTAATTAATTTTAATTGGAGGATAATTAGTTTACAATATTGTGATGGTTTTTGCCATACATTGACACAAATCAGCCACAAGTGCACATGAGTCCCCCCATCTTGAACCCCCTCCCACCTCCCTCCCCACCCCATCCCTCTGGCTTGTCCCAGAGCTTTGAGTACCCTGCTCCACGCATCAAATGCGCTGGTCATCTATTTCACATGAGGCCATGGTTTTTATAATAAAGAAACTAAGTCATTGTTTGTTTCTATTATCATGAGACAATTTCTTTTCTTTCAGACCAATACCTTTCCCTGTTCCTCTTAGTGGGTAGAAACTTTGTAAGAAGTCAAAAACTAAGCAGAGAAAATCGGCAATATCAGGGTCAAATGTCTATCTTTCCCCTTCTTTTAGTCTATTTTGAAACATACATCCCAATTTTTATCCCAGAGGCCCAGCTAATTCATGCTTGGATTTTGCTGCATGTTGGCTTGTTTAAACTTGGGTAACAACTTTGGGTCAACTTTGGGTTTTCTCATTCAATGAGAATTTGAGCATCTTTTTCCAGGTTTATGCAAGGCTATCCTTGATGGCTGGACCTGAGCAACTGATGGTCCAGGAAACGGTGCATTCTTGCATGTGTTGGGCAGGATTTCTTGTGAAGGGTCAAGAAAACATATTTTCCCATTGCTTTGTTTGAATTGGTGAAAGCCCTTGTGTCTAACTGGAGACCCTGTTAGTCATTGCCATGGCAACTAAGGAAGATGGGCAGGTCGTCTGTTGGGATGGTAACCATCCCAACGAAAGCAAGTGATAAGACAAGGTGCTTCTGAATCTGCCCCTGAGCTCCCTATGATCTGCTCCACTTCCATTCACCTCGTTGGCAAAATGGGAAAACCAGCTGGAACCAGATGGAAGCAACAAAATATAAACTAATATTCTGGAAGTGCAGCTTGATTTATTAGCACTCTTGCATGATAGCATTTGTATGGGTCATCTCCTTATGAATAATAAGAAAGAGTATCACTGAGTAGGAAAAAGGGAGAAGAGAGTCAGAAATAACTCTGTGGAGACTTCCACGTGGTCCTGTGGTTGAGGCTCCATGCTTCAGGGTACATGCTTCAGGGTACCTGCTTCCCCTGGTTGGGGAAGTCAGATTCCACAGGCCATGACATGGCCAAATAAATAAGTAAAATTAAAAAGAAATAACTCTGTGGACCTTGCAATTGTCTCAAAGTCTTGCCTCTAAGAGGTAAAGTTCTAAAGGGATTGATGCCAATGTTATGATGGAGAGCCAAAGATGGACTAGTGGTGGAGAATGTGGAATGTCAGTTCCAAGTTTTGGTGCTGCATCTAACACTGAGCTGGCAAAAATAACACTAACAATGGAAGCAGTGAGCAGACAATCTTGGATGTGACTTTCAAGCTCAACAGATCTGAGCTCCACCCACCACCACCTGGAGCTTGCTTCTTGAACTGCAGGCTTTGTCAGCTGGATTCTCTTGAATATTCAACCACTGTCTTCCTACTCCCTTATGTCCTTTAAACATCTTGCACTTCTGTGAATTTATAGAATTTGTTTGTGGCTGTTTAGAGATGGACATTGACAGTGAATACACTGGGGCCATTAGCTAGGTCAGTGTTTCCCAGAATGACTCCATTAGGAAGCTACACTTGAAGGGCTTCTTTCCTCCTCCCTCTCAGAACAACACATTTGCTACTGTGCTGAGTGCCTATTAGAGGTCAATGTCCATCAGAATCCTGGGCATTGAGAAGGCTAGTAACAGACTGAAAATGAAAGTAAGTTACATAGAAGAATATTTTCAGTAGATTTGCATGTGGGTTCTTGACAAAGGACCTGCCGGGCTTTTAGCAAGAGTTAAATAAATAAGAGAAAACAAAGAGGAAAATGAGAATAGGCCATTGATAAATATAAATATCTTTCAATTGCACTATAGCAGCTTTGTGTTTCCTAGGTTGGAGAGGAAGATAAATCACCTGCCCACCACCACTAATAGGACCCTGTGGTACTCTTCTCTTGTCAATCAAGAAAGTCACAAGAAGGAAGCTGTGAAGCTAAGAACAATCTTTAAGATAAACCCGAAAGGTCAGCAGCAAGCTAACTCCAGTCTGGAGAACTCTCCATTAATACTATTAGGACAAAAAAAAAAAAAAAAACACCCAACCTTATTTGTTATTCTTATGCACATTTTCAGAAATGCTGCTTAAATTAGGTAGTAACAAATTGACTTAGAAAAATTTTACACCCATGCACACTCAAAGTGGTGACCTAGATGGTAACCGGAATAAAAAAACTAGATCCAATTCTCAGACAAATTCTTAAGTCTCACCCAGACCTGACTGGGTTAAAATTCAGATTTTGTATTGTGTGCATGTGTGCTACATTGCTTTAGTAATGTAGACAGAGCCCACCAGGCTCCTCTATCCATGGGATTCTCCAAGCAAGAATACTGGAGTAGGTTGCCATACCCTCCTCCACAGGCTCTTCCTGACCCAGGGACTGAACTTGAGTCTCTTATGTCTCCTGTAGTAGCAGGCAGGTTCTTCACCACTAGCACCACCTACTTGCTAAGCCTCTCCCCAAAACCTGACCAACTGACGCCTGACCATATTGATGCACTGATCTCAAGACTTCCAGCCTTCAGAAATGTGAGAGAGAAATTTCTGTGGTCAACCCACACAGTCTGTGGTACTTTGCTATAGCAACCTAAAGAAGCACAACATACCATCGTGTCTCATTGCGTTTGACCTTGGCATGTACTCACATCTAAGACTTGACCAACAATTTTGAAATGACGTCCACTGCTGTGTAGAATTTGTCACTTCTATCAGATTCAGAGCCTTGAATTTTCCATTAACTATGGATAATGGAGAAGAGATAGTATTCAAGATATTTTGCCATGGAAGTAAAAAAGTATGACGTTCTTCCTTCATCCATGTGAATTCAGTGACTCCCCAAACGTCAAGTCTTGAAGTATTTGGTTGATACTCAGGCAGAAGCTATTTTTTGTTGTTTGCTTGTTTGCACTGAGAAGAAAGAAAAGCTTTCTCTCAGAGCATAGAAAACATTACTCATGGGCTTGACTTACTTGGCAGATAATTTTTTTTCTTAATAACTGTATCAGTCTTTGGAGTCAAAGCCCTGTAGTCATCATACGGGTGCTACTACTCTGGAAGAAGGGAATAAAGGCAGACAATTAGGTAAACTTCCAGTTCTGGGGGATGTGCTTCTCTGTAGGTTGACGTCAAAAGGGCAAAAAGTAACTAATGTCTTTGAAGGAAGATAATCTGTTGTGTAGTGGTTAGCCTCCAAAATGGCCCTCCTTGAACAAACTTATAGTTGCTGGGCAGGGACTGGGGAGTTTGGGATTGACATGTACATGCTGCTATATTTAAGATGGATAACCAACAAGGACCTACTGTACAACAAGCACGGGGAACTCTGCTCAATGTTATGGTGGCAGCCTGGATGGGAGGGGAATTTCGGGGAGAATGGATACACGTATATGCATGCCTGAGTCCCTTCACTGTTCACCTGAATCTATCACAACATTGTTTGTTAACTGGTTACACACCAATACAAAATAAAAACTTAAAAACACGGTTCTCCTTAAGGGTCACCTCCTAGTTTTCACGCCTCTGTGTAGCCACTTCCTATAATAAGAAAAGGTGATCCGTGAAATCAATACAACATTACAGATATGTTGGTGTGTAATTTCTGAGGCTAAGTGATGAAAGAAATTCGGCTTTCATATTTATTGATGTTGATTCTTATCCACTTCCATGTCTAAGTGTGAAAGTGAAAGTGAGAGGCACTAAGTCGTGTCCGACTCTTTGTGACCCCACAGTCTATACAGTCCTTGGAATTCTCCAGGCCAGAATACTGGAGTGGGTAGCCTATCCCTTCTTCAGCAGATCTTCCCAACTCAGGAATCAAACCAGGGTCTCCTGCATTGCAGGCAGATTCTTTACCAACTGAGCGACCAGGGAAGCTAGGTGTGCTATTTCATAACATTACACACCCATTTAGGAGCACATCTTTTCTGAGGTTTATAGCTCTAACGTATTAGATACCTGCAATCCACTAGAAGGAAGTCAGTAACAAGTAAAGGGGCTTGGGAAAGACAAAAGGTAGCTTCAGCAAGTGACTAGGCTTGGGGATGCTGCCTAGCGACACGGCATTGTGGGAATTTCCTGACTGCCCAATTCTGCCTGCTTCTCTCTTTAGGAGAAAATCTGTTTAAAAAGAATCGGTGAGATTAAGCTTTAGGGTCAGGGTTTTATAAATCTACTTTTAGTGTAAAACGAGCAAATTTTGTCTAGGTATAAGGAAAAGAATTTTTAATCTTTTTCCCAGACTGAAATGAATTTAGATGTATTCAAGCTTCACATTTTATTTTCCTTTATTAATTAGCAAGGACACCTGCACTAACACAGGTTCATTAATTTGTGACCTATTGAATCTTCTCTACCTCTAACTTCCTTGATGAAAGAGAATGAAACGAGAAGGAACTGTTTGATCAAGACTTCTCCCACAGATTTAAAAGATAACCCTTGAATAACATCAAAGATATTGATTTTGCTGTTGTCACTTTAGCTTGTTGTGAGATAAACATATTAACAAAACACGGAGGCATTAAAATTCAGATTTTGTATTGCTCCTGGCTAAATCATTAACATGAGAGCACGTTGTCATTCTTTTTACATTCTAAATAAAACCCTATGTCAGTAATGCCAACCCAAGGTGTATCATTTCTTGAAACTAAAATCACAGCTTCCTCTAAGGGGCTGCCAGAAAATATAATTGAAATGATAAATAGTTTTGTTACATTTACTCTTTGGGGGCAATCTCATCCTTCCACATCCATTTCCTTCTCTTTCTGGGTTTGTCTTGGTGGCTTGTTCTGGTACTACATTCTGGAGCCAGTCAGTCGTTAATTCCAAATAGAATCCTCGGAAACAAACACACCAAAAAGCAGGTATCACAAGTATATTATTGACAGTTTCTTATTGCTGCTGGCATAAGTTACCACAAACTCAGGGCTTTTAAGCAACTATCTCCTCGCTGTTCTGGAGAACTGAAGTTTCACCCAGGTCTTCTTGTTGTTGTTTAGTTGCTAAGTCGTATCCGACTCTTTAGTGACCCCATGGATTCTAGCTCCCCAGGCTCCTCCGTCCATGGGATTTCCCAGGCAAGAGTACCGGGGTGGGTTGCCATTCCCTTCTCCAGTGGACCTTCCCAACCCAGGAATGGAACCTGCATCCTCTGCACTGCGTGCATATTCCTTACCATTGAGCCAGGAGGGAAGCTCACCCAGGTCTGAGTGAGGGAAAATCGTGGTGCCCACGGGGTTCTATCGCTTATGGGTGCTTAAGTGGACAGTCCACTTCCTTTCATTTTTCAGTTTCTGACGGCTGCTGCATTCCTGGAATAATGACCCCCTTTATCCTTTTTCAAAGCCAGTAACGGCGGTCAAATCCTCATATCACAACCTCTCTGACCCTTTTTCTCGGGTCACATCTCCCACTGATTATTCCTCTGCCTCCCTCTTCCATGTTTAAGGACTCTTGGTATTACTTTGGGTCACCTGAACAATCCAGGATAACCTCCCCATCTCAAAACCCTTGACTTACATCTACAAAATCTCTTTTTGCCATGTAAGGTAACATTGTCACAGTTTTAGGCATTAGGAAGTGGGCATCTTTGGGGACCATAATTCTGCCTACCACAACAATTTTTAGAGTGTCTAAAAATAATGTTCCAACATTCATTTAGCATGCAGTGTCTTCTTCCTCCTGAAAAAAAAAAATGTGTTTTATAAGTTTTAAGAAGCAAATGAATCCCCAGGATTGTACCCACTGAACTATCATATACAGGTAAACTATACTTAAAACAGACCATGGTTCCAATGTCAGGAGTGCTTTCTTTGCAGTGAACTTTCCTCTGCTCTGACCATAAAAACAAGAGCAAGGAGTGCACAGCCCATGAAGCAGCGCTATCGAGAGGGGGACTGTGCATGTCATAGCAGTATTAGTGTGGCTGTCTGTAAATCCCATCACAGGATCAAGCACTAGTCCTGCAAGTGCTCATTGCTATATTTCAGTTCAGTCGCTCAGTCTCGTCCGATTCTTTGTGACCCCATGAACTGCAGCACACCAGGCCTCCCTGTCCATCACCATCTCCCGGAGTCCACCCAAACCCATGTCCATCAAGTCGGTGATGCCATCCAACCATCTCGTCCTCTGTCGTCCCCTTCTCCTCCTGCCCTCAATCTTTCCCAGCATCAGGGTCTTTTCCAATGAGTCAGCTCTTCTCATCAGGTGGCCAAAGTATTGGAGTTTCAGCTTCAACATCAGTCCCTCCAGTGAACACACAGGACTGATCTCCTTTAGGATGGACTGGTTGGATCTCCTTGCAGTTCAAGAGACTCTCAAGAGTCTTCTCCAACACCACAGTTCAGAAACATCAGTTCTTTGGCACTCAGCCTTCTTTATCGTCCAAATCTTACATCCATACATGACCACAGGAAAAACCATAGCCTTGACTAGACGGACCTTTGTTGGCAAAGTAACATCTCTGCTTTTTATTATGCTGTCTAGGTTGGTCATAACTTTCCTTCCAAGGAGCAACTGTCTTTTAATTTCATGGCTGCAATCACCATCTTCAGTGATTTTGGAGCCCAAAAAAATAAAGTCAGCCACTGTGTCCACTGTTTCCCCATCTATTTCTCATGAAGTGATGGGAGCGGGTGCCATGATCTTAGTTTTCTGAATGTTATTTTTAGAATTTTTTATTTTCAAGAATATTTGATCCATAGGGAAGAAATGTATGTCTTAAATTTGTTACACATGAAAGAGATTGGGAGGGTGGCCAATATTTCTTTCCATTTGGCATTATTCTAGTCTCTCTCCCCCAGAGGCAGGCACATCATAGATCCACATTCTGGTTTATGTTAACCATCTTCCCCCCAACAGTCATTATTTATGGACTTGACCAGAAGTGCATTTCTTAACCATGCCCCTTTTCTACAAATACTTGTCATGTGTTTTCAGATGTGAATTCATAAGTGTTCTTATTTGTGTGATATGTAATTAGTATTTTATAAAATTAGAGTGGTTGCATAACTCTGACAGTATGGTCTTTGTTCATTAATTATAGATGTGCTGTGCTTAGTGCCTCAGTCATGTCCAACTCTTTGCAACCACAGGGACTATGGCCCACCAGGCTCCCCTGCCTGTGGAATTTTCCAGAGTTTTCCAGGCAAGAATGCTGGAGTGGGTTGCCATTTTCTACTCCAGGTGATCTTCCTGACCCAGGGATCAAACCCACATCTCTTATGTCTCCCATATTAGCAGCAGATTCTTTACCACCATGTCAAACATACATACATATATATACATATGAAACTATATATATATAATTTTATATTTGAAATATATATGACATTCATGTGATTTGATCAGATTAGGAAAAACAAATGAAAAAGCTACCATTACAAAGGACACATTTAACCAGCCAAAGTTTTTGTTAAATATATGTTCCATATGTGAATTTAATATACTTGAAAGTGCTACCTTGAATTCCAAACATGAAATAAGATGAAACAGTGTCCATTTGGGCTTCTCAGATAAAAATCAGGGCAAAAGTGAGTAATGGAAGATTTATTTCTCTGCTGGGCAAATGGCACAGATTTCCTTTTGATGGTCAACTGTTTCCAACACAGTTAGAAGGAGCCCTGGTGTTGCAAACTCCACCCTTGATCACAAACATAAAGTTACAATGAGGATAAATGTAAGACATATGCAGCCCACATTTTCATTCCTATAAAGGGACCTTGGACAAACGAGAAGGAAAGAGTGTTTTTTCAAATCCTGCAGGTGGTTTCAGTTACTCAGTATGTTTGTCTAATTGCTCAAAATTTACCTCCACAATATTGAGTTCAGATACTTTTTTGTTACATTTCTTAATCAGCTTCTGAATATTGCCTGCATCCTCTTTAGCATAAATCCCTTTTTCTGCAAGTAAAGCTGAATTATGCCATGTTCTTGTTTTACCCTTTGCCATCCAGTCTCAAGAAGCTGGATCTGACAAGCATAGCATTAAAAAAAAATGGGCAGGAGACCGCCACCAGCTGTTGCTAATAAAACAACTGCAGTCCCTGCACTGGTAGCTTCCTTCTCGAACTTCATATCCCCATGGTGCTGGCAGTAATTGGGAGGGGGGTTACAGGGGCATTTTTCTCTCAAAGGAGACAATAAGAATATTAATATTAATGCAATATCTGCTCTTTCAGATGGGAATGGATAAGATGAAATGATTTAAAGAAGGTTTGATCAATCATTCCACCTCTTGGCAAGAAAATGATGCCTTTGCATTTAAGAATGAACATCTGGGTAGAATCACAGTGGTTGAAAGAACTGAGTGGTTGGCAACCAAAAATTCTCTTTCTTGATAGAGTTAGATTCCTTTCCCCCCTCTGCCCCCACCGCCTTCCTTTGGGACTTCTGACCCTGCTGGGGGCAAAAGGAAAACGTTGAAATGCTTCACTGGAAAATATGTGCTTACATTTCAGCACTCTTTTTTTGTGACCTGGCTGCTTACTGATTTATTAGCAGGGTCTAAGAAGGGATCTGGGGTAGCTGGTCAACTTGTCTAATTTTGAAGAAAGGGTGGCCACCCTGAGAGCCTTTTTGACTCCATGACCCTGCATCTGGCCCGCGAAGCTCTTTCTCCTCCCATGGCGGCTTGAGACGTGTCTGTAGCCAAGAGCTGTGTGGAGCAATGCAGACAGTTAGCCAAACCTTAAAGTCTGGGAGAGCAGAGAGGTTGCTGCTTGCTTCTGACCAGGGCACCCGCAAGGCTGCAGCACAAAAGGGCCATGCACACGGGAGACAGACACAGGCTTCTTAAGATGTTAACTATTTCGAGGTCTGGCTACTGAAAGCACAAGCAGAGCCTGTGTAAGAGACAAAGATGTGTGGCCTCGGGGAGGGCGTGCGGACACCCTGCTCCTTTTCTGTTCTCTCTCTGAATAGTGATGACCCAGCATGGAGACATTTGTGACCCACATCCTCCATGCCAGATGCCGGAGGGCCATTAGTTAACCAGTGACATTCCTTCCACCGGTCCATTCTCCCAGCTTTGGGAGTTGAAGCCAGGAGTAAAGAGCAAAGTGGGGCTCATCAGGGCACAAATCAGCACAGGAGACAAATTTGGAGGGTTGTGCGAAGGCAGAGGCACTGGACTTGAAGCCAGAATAAAGAGGAGGCAGATATTCAGAAAGAGTCTTCCGAGTTACTGTGAGGTGTAAAGATCACAGTCACATCCTAAGGAACACTCCTCCCTGCTGCATCTTCTCCAAGAGCATTCCCTCACTCCCCAGTCTTTACATGTCTTTGTAACACCTTAACTGTGCACATCCTAAAACACCTGTGCTACCTTAAATACACTGAGGCTCATCCTAGGTGTGTTCCCTGGAAGAACAACCTGGGAGTCACTGTATCAATTACAGTTCTTCCCAGCCCTGTCTCCTTTTCTCTTATTTCCTCTTATTCCTTACCTTACTAATATGCAATTCTTTGATGTTGGGTTCCCTGATGGCTCAGGGGGTAAAGAATCTGCCTGCAGTACGGGAGACACAGGAGATGTGGGTTCACGCTGTGGGTTGGGAAGATTGCCTGGAGGAGGAGATGACAAGCCACTCCAGTATTCTTGCCTGAAAATCCCATGGAAAGAAGAGCCTAGCAGGCTACAGTCCAAAGGATCACAAAGAGTCAGACACGACTGAGTGACTAAGCACACTCTCTCCTTCTCTCTTCTTTTCCCTTGTTCCTTACCTTATTAATATTCTATTCTTTGATGTTGTGTTCTTGCAAAGCGTCTAAAACATCACGAATATCATCAAGGAGCACTTTCATATGCACATTTGTACATGATGTGACATTTTTTGTTTAAAGAGAATTTCCTTGTTTTCTCCATTATAATGTAAGCTCCATTCCCATGTAATTCTCCATTTGCCCCATGAAGCCTTCTGTTTCCAGACAAAAACTGTAAGGTTTCTCTAAATATATATATGTATTATATATATATACACACATATCCACTTCATAATATCTCTGAGTTCTCAGTGCCTAGAAATATACGTGGCATTTAGATGCCTCATAAATATTTGTTGACTCAGTGTGATGAATGAATATAAGTCTATTCTCACCATCTAAGAGCACAGAGCCTAAGAAATTACATATGTGTACACATGACCAAAAGCAGAAGGCTGACATACAACCAAGCAGTAAAATACTGCCCCAGTTCCATTTCATAAGATGACAATTGATTCCATTAACCCTTGTTGTTCCATTTTGGGACCTCAAGCAGGTGAGATGCTTTAAAACCCTTCATGGAAACATGCATCCATACACACGTGGTTTCTAAAGAAACACTATTCTACTCTTTAGTACATTATGTTATTGCTATGGAAACAGTAACATTTTAAAGAACACTGGAACTTTCCAAATACAGTATTTATTCTTCTTGTACCAGCAAAATAATGTGTTTCGCCTAAGAACTTGTTAGGTGGCCTGCAGCTAAATATAAGGAGACAGATTCTCATCATGTGTAAGTCTATGGGAAAATTTGGACACCAGCTTTTCCAGATACATTTTAAAATAAACTCAGTGCAAAACTCTAGACATAATTGGGGCCTTCAATGAAACACTTAATATGTTAGATTTGTTTTTTAGTTAGAAAAACTATTTTTATTTGAACCCCAGAAGCCCCTTTGTAGGAATGCAAGCTGGCATTGCCTTTGGATTTTCAGAGGACCAGCTTCACTTGCTACTTTTGTCTATTACTTCATCAATACTTCTACAGTGCTCAGCTGGCTAGTGTGGCCCTGGCTCTCCTGGACGGGCACCAAGCTTTGACCAAAAAGGTTATGAGCAAACAACATAATCCATACTCAGGCTCTAATAACACAAGAGAAAAGGAACCAAGCAGGGTGAGATGAGTATTATCAAAGGTCACTCAACTCTGGTTCACACTCTCGGAAGTTCAGTAAGTTTCAGTTGACAACCTCCGCTAGTACAATTTTGCCTTCCTTTCTCATTGGTTTCTAAAGCAAACCTCGATAGATGCATTTGGAAAATATCTCTTTCTGCTGATAAAAAAAGGTAGAAGCCACTTAAAATGTACATTTCCAGCATTGCAGTGATCATGATTTCTAACTCATATGATGTGCAAAATTGATAGCATTTTTAACATTTATTTTTAGCTCAAATATGTTATCCATGTGCAGAGAAGGTAACACCCTGCTTCTTTCCTGGTGATGGGAAGACCACGGACTAGAAGTCTCAAGACTAGGTCTGATCTCTGCCTTTGCCTGGTGAGCTATTTGCCTCCTGCAGATTACCGCCCCCCTCAGTATTCCTCCAGTTCCCCAACTTGGCGGGTTAGCCAAATGAGGACACACATGCAGAACCTTAAAGAGGTCACTGTGAGCACAGTTCTCTTCTTGTCCTCAATAAATAAAACAACCATTGCATTTCTCTTATTTTTGTCAGCCTGTTAAAGTACAAATGTCTTTAAAGTTTCCAGCGATGGAAAGATATTAGAATCATATATCCATGGACAAAGTTCACTTAAACCAAACATGTCTCCTATTAGTAATGTAGTTCAGATAAAAGATAAACCTGTATTTGACAAAGTACATTGCTCACATTATCATAATTTGTAATTATGTGTCATCTCCTATGCTCAGAGGGCTTTGCAAATAAAAATACTTGCAATGCATTTAGATACACGTAAATATTATCCTTCATTTTAGGTTAACTAATAATAACAAATTAAGTGACTTGAACACAATTTTATACTGCTTTAGTAACAATACATGAGAAAATAAAAACCTTTTGTGTTCTATCCACTGCATGAATGGCAAGTTTGTGGTGTATATTCCCCACTCTCCTTTTCTGTGACCTTGCTGGCCGTCATAAATTGATCACAATGCTGTTGCACACTGATCCTCAGAACTGTTAACACAACACCCCAAGCAGCCACCATCAAGCAGGCGGAGCTGGTCTATCAGTTTAATCCTACTTGCCTTTCTCGAGTTAGATGGTTTCCCATATAGTGCCTACGCTAGGAATGAATTCACGTTAAAGGAGCACAGAGCTTCACTTGCATGCTTCCTTGCTGTTATTTTTGAATGTTCACAATATATGTCCTGAAATTTTACTTATTTGTCAGTTTTAATGGGACCTGACACAGTTAACCCTCAGAAAAAGAAAATTTGCTGAAACTCCTCCCTGCCTGTTAATCAGAGAAAATAGGTTCTCCAAGACCTCGCTCAAAACCGACACTGGCCTCCATCCCGCTACTTACTGCGCTGCACTACTGATCCCTGATCCTTCTGCTCGCCCTGTGACCTGGCTTCATCGTGTTTCTTGTGTTTCCTCTTTGTGCCTTCTATCTTTCATGTTTCCTTTTCCTGGATCTTCCCACACTCGAGTGTTTAGAGGAAAACACATCCTGTCTGGTTCCACTGCGAGTGTGTGGTTCTGATTTCAGTCGGGCCCTCAGGACTGCTCAGCAATTCTTCTATATAACCATAGTTGGCCCCTTTCCCCATCCATTTCATCAGAGCTTCTAAATCTTCATCAGTCTTCTCAGCCTCCACCCCTGGCTCCTTCGACTCAACAGATGCCAACCTGTCATAGAGAACACAGATGCCATTAGGTATGGCCTCCCAGCTCCCCCGAGCCCTGCCTGAACCTCTGCACACACTCGTTCTTGGCTCCACCTCACCTTCTTTCTCTCCGGTGTCCCTCCCCTTGGCCCTGTGCCCCACACCTGATCCAGGACTCTATGCCATTGTTTTCCCACCCCTCCCCCAAACCACCTTTACAATATTTTCTTGGACAAATGCCCCTGAGCCTAGAAATAAAATCAAGAGTGTTCTTCACCAAAAACAAACAAGCAAGGAAGCAAACAAGGCACTGCCTTTGAACTTGAGCCTGGGGCTTGTGCTTCATCCCACCTCTGGGTTTTCTCTTCATGCTCCATCCGCCTGGCGTAAAATCCTACCTATTTCTGTACATCCAAATTTTGCCCATTCCTTAAGACCCAAACCAAATACCCTTTCCTTTCCCATATCCCCAGATGCAAACAGTGACTTGTTTTCTTGAATTTGCCTTGTAGATTTGTGCCTCTCTCGCCACAAGCATCTCTTCTCTGTCCTGTAATTACATGCCTGTCTGTTCTCATAACTACTGGAAGCTAAATAAGGTCAGAATCTGTGTCTGACTTATCTTTGTATTCCCCAAAGTGCCCTAAACATGCCTGTATACGGTCAGTACTTACTTAGTCACTGCCACTTTAGAGACATTAGGAATCTGAGGTAGGACGCTCTTAGATACAGAGCTGATAAATTGCAGAGTTGTCACTAATTTTTGTTCTCATTCAACTCCTTGTGCAAATCTGTATTCTTAGAAAATTCACTGCAACGAGTTCAAAATTATATCACTTTTGTGGTCTGTAGCAAGCTTTTTTTAATGTCTATTTTCCAAAGACTTTTCAAACATGTTTATTTTACGTCTCACTTAGTAAGAACTAGATAAACATTGAACCAATGAATGAATAAACAGCAAGTTTTGGATAACAACAACCATAAAACTTAAATTTGTTAAATGCAGAAAAATCAGAAGTGTTTTGGTAGAGGGAATCCCACAGGAGACCAAGATGAGGCTACAAGCCTGTTGAGAAAGAGAAGAGCTGCCCATCTGCCCAACTGTCAGGTTCCATTCTTTTGGTTGTACCACATTTCCATATTGAAAATTTTGACAACTTAATGTATTTTAAAATTGCAGTGTAACATCTATTTACTGAATTTGGTTGCCAAATTCTGACCCTTAAGATCTAAGATAAAATTATTACCTGCCAAAGGACAATATTAGGAAATGATTTACTTTCTGCTCCCAAATTTCCTACTGAAGAAGCACCTTCAGATGTGGAGCCAGGAGAGCAATTCCAGACAGTGAAAGAAAACCAGTCAAGACCATTTCATTATCCACTTTCTGTAAATCCAGGTAGAACATAAATTTCAAACAGGATACAGTTGGAGATATCTTAGCTGAAGAGAATTTGGGCACCTTTGCTGCTCTTCAGGTTATTCACAGTGATAGATACTCACCTGGATCTAAGTTTTATTACATTTGACAATGATAGGATTATGTAAAAATTTCACAGCACCACTGGTATTTTGGGGAGATCAAAGTACAGCCCCTGGATATAAAGCAGTTTGCAAATGCTGAGGAATGTATATTTTGTTATGGATAGTACACTTTGTGATTCTGAATAGGGCTGGTTGAAAAACATTCACTTGAATGCAAAAAGAAGAGTCTATTATCCAAGGAGTGTAAGAACTCTACTGTACTTTAAGAGAGAGAGAGAGAGAGGGAGAGAAAAGAGGTGTAGTAGCAGACAAGAAAAGGAGAGTACTAGCCCTCAGCTGAATTTCCAGTAATTGCCTCACTGAAAAGACTCTAAATAGAGTAATCACATAGCAGTAAACTTAATGGTATAAAGGAACAATTGAGCACATTTAGGTGGGACAACTGAAGCCTGGAGGTATTTGTTTTTCCTACCTCACTGAAAGGCAGGAGTTGTGTTTCATAGCTGTGGGAAGGATCCACAGGATTGAATGTGGAGATTAAAATACATCATAATTGTTTTAGTCAAATGAACAGATTTTATATAAAAGAGGGATCTATAAGCATAATTTAAAGAAGGTTTTGCATGGAAATGAACTATCAGTTACAATTCCAGTTCCCAACTACCTTATACAACTTGTCTCCCCAAGATGGCTATTTTAATCTCTAATTTATTAAAAGATGAAATGTTGGAATGTTGGATAGATTGAAATCACTTGTCAGATCACGAAGTCCTCATAACATTTCTCAGCCTTAATAACACATCTGCTCTTAGAATGTGGTCTCTTGATAATAGCTGTCTGAAAGTGTCTGAATTTAGGGATTATTTGAGACAACAGATTTCCTTCTATTTGGAATTGAATGAGGCATCTGCTCCCTCACCGTTAGCTTTGTGTGATAGTCTCAAGGCATTCATAAAAGGGCAGATCACTGTGAACATTATGAGAAGGAAGAAAGATCTTTGTTGACAATACGAGATTTGGAAAAAAGAATTTAAAACCTTTAAAATAGTAGTATTTTATGTTTAGAAATATTATTCCCTAGTTCCTTTTCCAATCTTGGGGGAACAAGGTGGCTAGAACTGAAGGAGGAATACAGTTCTCCTGAACCAGCAATTTAGAGAAGACTTTGATAGAACACTAAGGAGATATCCACAAATTTTATCTGATGTGATTCAGTATAACCAACAAAACTCAGTGGAAATGGACAACCGTAGTCATTTCAAAGACCATATGCCAAACAAACTATTCAAACGCAGGAGTTGAGTAAAGAGAAAGAAAAATAATACATAAAAATGAACTTCTCCATTTTACTTCCAAGAGAGAATATTCCAAAAGATAAAACAATGACAAAACCTTTGTGCAACTTCAAGGATAAACTATATATACAAAAAAAAAATGCAGGTCAAGAGCTCAAGCATCTTTGAAGGTGCATGATCGATAAGAAAGATGCCATTATCAGCTTCTTAGCTGCATTTAATTACAAAAATTATCATGACCATGTAAAAAAAAATGCATGTGTGTGTGTGCATATAAGTGAATTACTTTGCTGTACAGCAAAAATTAACACAATGTTGTAAAGAAACTATACTTCAATAAAATAAAGTTGTTTTTTTTTTAATTTTTATTTTGACTTTATTTTACTTTACAATACTGTATTGGTTTTGCCATACATTAACATGAATCCACCACGGGTATACATGCGTTCCCAAACATGAACCCCCCCCCCCAACCTCCCTCCCCATTAAAATAAAGTTTTTAAAATGTACACGGTTTCAATTTAAAAAAATCATTATAGTTGGAAAGCTCATTTTCAAACGGTGGTATTGACATTTTGTTTCCACACACACTCACAAATTTTTTTTTACATTTAGAAAGAACTAAAAGGAAAATTTTAGCAAAGTTTCCTGATATTTGCATATTGTCATCCTATAGATAGCTACCCAGATGGCATTAATGGATATATAACAACAATGAGATAAGATTTTTTATTATAAAAGCCGTACTGTTCCTATGAATCAGGCCATTTAACATGTACATATACAAACATATGTATATTTTTTAACAGAGTTAGATTTTCAGATTGTTTAACTCTATGAAGGTGATTGTAACAATGAAGCATAAAAATTGAACCATGCCTGAAAAAAATGCAGTTGTCCGATTACTTACCATGTAGGACAACACGTAATTGTTTTGGAATAGCTAACAGTGTTACAAGAATCAACACCCCGTTTGTCTTTTGTTTTTCAAGGTGTTCATTTTCATTGGTCTTTCTGTTACATTTGACACTACTAATTACCCTCCTTTTGAGAACCTTTTGCCTTTGGACTTTCTCCCACACTATTATCTCTTGGTATCTCTTGGACAACACTGTCTCTGAATTTAGATCTTCTATTCCCGAGGAGTTCTCAATGGATTGCAGGGTCAAGAACCCTATCCTCGGGAGAACTGGGATATATGTAGAGCCCCTTCCTATTGTCCAGTGAAGTGCTACTGGGCTTTATAAGTGAGGGAGGTTGGGAGGGGAGAGAAGCAAGAATGCTAATTCTCTGGTATACACAGAACAGGTCCACAGGACAAAGGTGTTATGCAAATAGCGCTTCCGCTTTGAGGAAACAGTGCAAAAACCAAGTTCTTTACTTTCAGTTATTATTTCTGAGCCCCTACCCTTGAGCACTTTGCTTCAACTGGGGTCAAATCTCCCACATACACATAAGACCCTCAAGACTGTGTCTTCCACTTTGTGCCTCGGGGCTCCCCCAGCCCTTCACACAGTTGCCGCTGAAGATGTCCTCAAGGGCAGTTCCAACAAAGATCCACACAGCAGCCTTGCAGATGGCTAGTCTTTACTTCTTCTTTCTTCTCACATCCAAATGATTGAGTCTGCCAGTTCTTTTTATCTATAATGTCTTTTGGAAATGTTTCTTTTCCATTGCCACAGCAGTCCCTTAGCAGACACCTGTATTTACCCCACATCTATCCTAACTGCCTTCCCTAAGGCAACCCTTGTCCTTTACCATCCGACCTATAACCTATTGCTACAGTTATTTTTATGGACCACTCCCCACCTTTTTTGATAATCTACAAGACAAATCTTGCCCCTTAGTTCTCACTGTGCCTCTTCATCCCACACTCAATGCCTGTCATATATCTTTCTCCTTTTCACCCTTTATCTTTGACTGTCCCCTTGTTTAGACCCTCTGTCCCAGTTAAGCTTATTTACTTAAGAGTACAGTGTGAGTTTTTTACTCCTTCCTCAGAACCTTTGCAGGGCTTTCCTGGTGGCCGGGTTTAATCCCTGGGTGGGGAAGATCCCCTGGAGAAGGAAATGACAACCCACTTTAGTCCTCTTGCCTGGAGAATTCCATGCCAGAGGAGCCTGGTAGGCTACAGTCCATGGAGTTGCAAAGAGTCAGACAGGACTGAATGATCAATTTTCACTTTTTCAGAACCTTTGCACCTATGACTAATGCTGCCCCCATCTACTCTCCTTCCTCACTTACAGGCTCAGTGATCACACTGTGAAGAGTCAAATCAGAATCCAAGAAAAAAGGAAAAATCAGTAATATTGATCCTGTGTCTCTTGTTCACTATTCATTATATAGTACCCAAGTTTAATTTTAGTATCAATTGTGATTTTTTTAAAAATATTGCATTAAAATATTCTTTATCTTGATTACTAAGTTTTTGGCACTCCTTTACATTTGGCAGCAGCGGCAGATTCCTCACTCATCTTGCCCTTGTCCCAGCCCTGCAGGGCGGTTTCCTTGTCCCTCACGCTGGTCCTCAGGCAGGGCAAACCTGACAAAGACTTTCCATGCTGGGAGTCCCCTTGATGGAACACTTGCCTGCTGTCAAATGCTTTGTGGTTGTATGTTGCCGTGCAGGAGCGCTTGTCATTTGCAGGTTTGGGGTACTTGGTACCCTTCTAAGACCAAGGCTCCTATGCTGTGCTCTTCACAGGACTAAATACCCTCCCCTTCATCCAGTGGATGGTTAATAAAGATCCATGAACATCACAGAATGTAAGAGCTGGGCTGTGATTGAAACTCCAGCGAAGATAGCAAGATGCAATAATAGGAATGTTGGTTTCAGGGAACATCAGAGAAACAAACAAAAAAATCCTCACATTCTCCACTGTTATCTGTGAATAGGTTAGGTTTATCTCATCAAGAATTCTGGAAGAATTCTTTTCCATAAATAGAAAAACAAAATGGGCCTTGGCACCATTCTTATGGTGTGGTTGCTTGAGGGTGAGTCTGAGCTGCCCCTGGGTTGTTCAGGGACCCCTCCGGTTAGTCAGTTCCCAAACTGCTCCTCCCAACTGCCAGAGACACTTGCAATTCAAACAGTCCATCTCTTTTATGGTGAAAAAGAGTCAGAACAGCTCCTCCCACCTCAGCTGGAAAACACACCACTATCAAATAACAAGCTTAAGTATTTCTGAGGCATGTGGCAGAATAAATTAGTTTCATCTCACTAAAGAAAGAAGACATACCACACTGGAAGACAAGACCGGAAATCCAAGAGTGAGGCTTTCAACGCTGGACAGGCCTTGAGTGACACTGTTTTGAAAATGAAAAAAATCAGATATTTGGGCTCTTTAACTTCATACTTCTGAAAGTTCTATGCTTTGCCCTTCCCCCCCCAAACAGCATTTAATTGAGTTCTGATATTCAAAGAATGGGCAGCTGGGAATCTAGGTCAAACCTGCTTCCTTTCTCTGGGCCTCCTTCCCTTTCTGGCCCACCTCCTCCTCACTTGCTTCCCTTTCCACTTGCTTTCCTCTCCTCTCCCTCCCAAATCACCCGTCACATAGCCAGATATGGTTACTAGCTTTAGCTAAATGGAGTAAATTTGGTGGCAATGAATTATTTCTCTGTTTCTAAATAATTTTGATGTAGATTTTCATGCAGAGCAAACACATAGATTATATATAAGGCTATTCCAGGCACTTCTAAAATACAGTAACTTCTCTAGGATTTGATTATTTTGAACATTAGACAAGTAGCAAATAAGTATATATATATAAATATATATATATTTCAACTAAAAAAGAATATACTTGGTCATGTCCAATTCTCTGTCCATGGGATTCTCCAGGCAAGAATGCTGGAATGGATAGCCATGGCCCCCTTCAGGGCATCTTCCCAATCCAGGGATCAAACCCGCTTCTCTTGCGTCTCCTGCCTGGGCTCTTTACCACCAGTGCCACCGTATTCCAACTAAAAACGAATAGGGAAAGAGATATAAGTAAACAAGAATTATCTGTTGCTGCTTCATTGGGACCCACTGCACTACCAAGTTCTGATGGGGTTATTAAGACTGGTTAAGCTGTCTGTCCTGTGTAAGAGGCAGCAGATTTAGGCAAGTTCCCTCAGGATGCTGGAGGGCAGGGCTGACTGCAGAGAGGGCTCTCCATGGTCTGTGTGACCCCTTTCTCTTCCCAGTAGGGTCTCTCCCCTCAGGTAGCATTAGCTCACTGGGTATACTGGCATCAGTGGAGCTTCTAGCACAAAATTCTTAATTTACTGAACAAAAATTATATTTTAAAAATAAATGGTAAACATTCTTGCTCCATCAATTTTTTGAACAGCCAAGAAGAAAGACATTTGAAAATCATCACGCGCATGTCCAAACAATGTTTTATATCTTCTGCCCTCTAAATGATGACATTTAAAGAAGCCAGCGTGGAGCATGGAGAGCAGTTTGGCAAGTTCAGATGTTAGAAGAAAACACATGGAGAATGGTGCATCCAAACATGAATAGAACATATACAGAAAAAAATGGAAGATGGAACATATACCCCAAGGAGATTACAAGTTTCAGGAACACATAAGAATGACGTAAGGGAGTATATTAGTTTCCTGTGGCTGCTACAGTCACCAACTTGTTGGCGCCAAACAACTGAAATGTCTCTCTCTTACAGTTTTGGAGGCCCTGAGCCTACTGCAAGCTTAACACAGGGGAGCATCACATTCCAGCCAGATGAACATGTCCTCAGCTAATGCTAATGTCTAGTGCGCCAGTCACAGTAGCACTGTCCCAATTATGGGGGTAATGGAAATGATAGGCAACAGGGCAGAGAACAAAAACCCATGAGTCAAGTTGACCTAGGTGACATGAGCAAATTATTGAAAATTTCTAAGTTTTTTTTTAAATTTATTTTTAGTTGGAGGATAATTACTTTACAGTGTTGTGCTGGTTCTGCCATACAATGTGAATCAGCCATAAGTACACATATATATTCCCTCCCTTTTAAACCTCCCTCCCACCTCCCCCTAAGATCTTATTTATTTACCTCTACAATATATACCTGAAAGGGTTATTATGAAAAAATAAGTTAAGAATGAGGACTTGGCCCATGATAAGCTATAAATAATGTGAGTTGACTTCTTTCTCCTCCTTTAATTTCTGTTGTACTTTGCGCAAGGCCAGTCATGGGTGGAACAATGGATTTAATGTTTGTCACTACTTTTTAGGGGACACAGTGACAAACTATAAGTATAGCCAGAGAATGGATACCAGATTGGTGAAGTAACAGGAAACAATGTCTTATTGTAATAATACTATCTTACACTCCTTTAACAGCTTATAATTTTCAGAGGATTTGATCTCTAAAACAATACTTTGAGGTCAGCTGACAAATACTGGGGGGGTGTGTTAAGTCACTTCAGTCGTGTCTGACTACAGCCCACCAGGCTCCTCTGGCCATGGGATTTCCCAGGCAAGAATATTGGAGTGGGTTGCCATGCCCTCCTCCAGGGATCTTCCTGACCCAGGGATGGAACCCACATCTCTTAAGTCTCCTGCACTGGCAGATGTGTTCTTTACCACTAGCACCACCTGGGAAGCCCTGACAAATATTAATTTGTAATTAATATAGTTTGTGTTTTATACATGAATCTATGAATGCCCAGAGAGATTAAGTGGCCCACCAAATGTCAAACCAATGGGACACAAATGCAAGTTCGCTATGCACTCATGCCAATTGCCTCTCCATTACACTGCCTCACTTAACAAGCAGTAGAAGGAACTGGGAAATACTCTGGCAATGTCTGCAGAAAGACATGATAACTGCCTTAAAATATTAGGGAGATTTTCCTATAGTAAAGGAAATAGAGAAGACTCCCCACAAAGTACAGATCAGGATTGGTGGGTGGGTAGTACAGCCAGACAAACTTTGGCTCAGCATCACGGGAATTTTTGAAAACTTAGAGGTATAAAACAATAGATGAAAGTTGATGAGGGAGGTATTCAGGGATGCAAAGCAGCAGCGTCTGTGTTGGGATATTGGTTGAACTAGATCCATTCAATTACTCCATTGTTATTTATGTAATTATTGAGCAAAGCCCTGTGCTAGGCATTGTGGGAGACAGATAATTAAGACGTTGTCCTCGACTATGTAGATCACCTTAAATGCCCCCACAACTTTAGAAATCATGTGAGTGTTTGACATTTTTATTTAAACAGATTTTTAAGACATTTGGGAAAACACAATTGGCATAACAGTGGAGACTTCAACAACTGACAGAATGATGCTTACATCCACCTAAATGTTGCTGTATTTTCCAGCATTGAATGGACATATGAACAAGCGTGCCTGGCCATGTGGGCACCGTGCTCATCTTCCTAAATGAGAAATAGACAACGTGACAGGGTGACAGTTGTTTTCTTTTACTCCAGCCTCCTTCTAAAGGACTCATTCTACTTATTCTTGAACAATCTAGAATGCTAGCTGTAGCTTGCAGGGGGGAGCAGGTCAGTGTATCTAGTTCTCTATGCCTTTGAAATTTAAAAAAAAATGTAACCATGTGCTATTCTAAAGCAATTCAATATTTGCATTTCTAATTCCTATAAATTACAAGCATTTATTTTATGAAACTTGGAAGGATCACTATTTGTCTCAAATTATACCAGTTATGCCGGCATCACACCAGAACACAGAATTATGGAACATATGAGATGGAAACCTGACACTCAGTTCTCTGCGATGTGTTAAGCAGAGAAAAAAAAATTGTACTGCTGTATAAAAAGCTGGATAATCAGGAACAAACCTCAAATTATAAGATTAAATCAATAAAGAAAACAACTGAAAAGGTACATGCAAATCAGAACCTCTGAAGAGAGTCCAAGTGACATAATGGAGAGTTGAGTAATGAAAATAAACACTCTTAAACCTCTATGGAATTCATAATCTGGATTAAATATGGATTTTGCTCAAATCCATAGCTCATGTATATTTCTTTTAAAATAATGTGTTGAAGTGTGTTTGGGCATTAGGAAATTTTACTGTTGTTACTTCCTTAAAAGATTAGACTAGCACACTCAATAGCACAAAGGAAATAGCATTTTCTATGATTGAAAGAAAAAAGACAGTGATTATCTTTTCCAGTAAATTAGTTTTAAAAGCTAGACCTAGTCCTCAGGCAATTTCCAGCCCACTAAATTTCCCCAGGCTTTCCCACATTTGTTAGTGTCAAAATAATGACACATCTGATAAGAGTAAGCCATCAGAGCCTTGAGATATCACTAAGAAACAATTCTTTGGATCAGAGTTCGAAATTCTGTTAAAATTCTTACTTCTTACAGACTGATTTGCCTCTGACATGTTCTCTCATGTCTCCAAGAATACCCACACCTATGAAGCTTACAAGTTATAGTAGACCGCTTGCTCAAGCGGACTAACAGAACTTCTACAGATGTTTGTTGAGTAGATCTCAAATTCCTGGTTCAACTATCACATGCATAGAAACTTATCTTTATTAATAATCAGCTACTTTAAGAAGAGAAAACTTAAAGCCTTTATTGTTTCAAAAAGCTATCATTTTATTTCTTAAACTTTCAGAGTAGAAGTGACCTACAAATTTAAGGGCCAATCAAAGATTTAAAAATTTGCCTCCCTTATAGAAGCAATGAAAAGGAAGGATTTTTCTGTTTTAAACAGCAATATAGGATTGAATCTTGTAGCTGAAGAACAGGAAAGAGGCTGATCTAATTGTATTTAATTAACAAATATTAAATCAGGAAAAAATCCTCTTACTGAATTAATGCCCTTCCTTCAGCAATGACTCATATCCCATCTAAACTGTCATTTTAAGATTCAGAATGATGGAATCTCATCCAATTTTGACTTTTATGAGGTCTTCATACATTTGGTTACCATGATCTCAAGTCACTTGTTACTAAAAAATGTTAAGTCAGGAGACTATTTAAAATTGTGTGATGATTTCAGATTTCTAAAGCAAAAGAAAGTTGGACCATGCCTTTGAATTGTCTCTACTTCTGTTCAAAGGAAAGTCTATCCTACAGTGAAGTAGATTCTGTCACTTTCCTTTAAGACATATTCCTAAACAGAGCTGGAAGAATCAGGCTCCCTGACTTCAGACTATGCTATTAAGCTATGGTAATCAAAACAGTATGGTACTGGAACAAAAACAGAAATTATAGATCAATGGAACATGATAGAAAGCCCAGAGATAAACCCATGCAGTTATGGTTACCTAATCTATGACAAAGGAGGCAAGAATATACAACAGAGAAAAGACAGGTTTTTCAATAAGTTGTCCTGAGAAAACTGAAAAAGGATGAAATTAAAACACCCCTTAACACCATACACAAGAATAAACTCAAAATGCATTAAAGAACTGTGAGGCCAGACACTATAAAACTCCTAGAGAAAAGCATAGGCAGAACACTCTTTGACATAAAATGCAGCAAGATCTTTTTTGACACACCTCCTAGAGTAATGAAAATAAAAACAAAAATAAACAAATGAGACTTAATTAAACCTAAAGGCTTTTGCACAGCAAAGGAAATCATAAACAAGATGAAAAGACAGCCCTCAGAATGGGAGAAAATATTTGCAAATGACACAACTGACAAAAAATTAATCTCCAAAATACACAAACAACCTTTGCAACTCAGCATCAAAAAACCAAACAACCCAGTCCAAAAATGGGAAAAAGACCTAAATAGACATTTCTCCAAAGGAGCCATACAGATGGACAAGAGGCCCATGAAAAGATGCTCAGCATCACGAATTATTGTTGTTGTTTGTTGTTGTTCAGTTGCTAAGCCATATCTGACTCTTTGTGACCCCATAGACTGCAGCATGCCAGCCTCCTCTGTCCTCCACTGCTTCCCAAAGTTTGCTCAATTTCATGTCCATTGAGTCAGTGGTGGTATTAATATGTAATCATTTTATTCTCTGCTGCCCCCTTCTCCTCCTGCCTTCAATCTTTCCTAGCATCAGGATTTTTTCCAGTGAATTGGCTCTTCCCCATCAGGTGGCAAAGTATTAGAGCTTCAGCTTCAGTATCAGTCCTTCCAATGAATATTCAGGGTTGATTTTCTTTAGGATTGACTGGTTTGATCTCCTTGTTGTACAAGGGACTCTCAAGAGTCTTCTTCAGCACAATAGTTCAAAAGCATCAATTCTTTGATGCTCAGCCTTCCTGATGGTCCAACTCTCACATCCAAACATGACTAATGGAAAAACCATAGCTTTGACTATATAGACCTTAGTTGGCCTAATGATGTCTTTGTTTTTTAAAACACTGTCTAGGTTTGTCATAGCTTTCCTTCCAAGGAGCAAGCATCTTTTAGTAATTTCATGGCTGCAGTCACTGTCCTCAGTGATTTTGGAGAAAAATGCAAATCAAAACTACGATGAGGTATTACCTCATACCAGTCAGAATGGCCACCATCAAAAAAATCTACTAAAGATAAATGCTGGAGAGGGTGTACATCCCCTTCCACTGTTGATGGGAATGTATATTGATACAGCCACTACAGAAAGCAATATGGAGATTCCTTAAAAACTCAAAATAGAACTACTGTATGATCCAGCAATCCCACTCCTGGGCATATACTAGAGGAAACCATAATTCAAAAAGGTGCATGCGCCCCCTGCCCCCTGCTCATAGTACTATTCACAATAGCCAGGACATGGAAGCAATCTAAATGTCCATTAACAGAGGAATGGATAAAGAAGGTGTGTTATATATACACAATGGAATACTACTCAGCCATAAAAAGGAATGACATTGTGCCATTTTGCAAAGTTGTGAATGAACCTAGGGACTATCATACAGAGTGAAGTAAGCAAGAAAGAGAAAAACAAATACTGTATTATAGCACTTATATGTGGAATCTAGAAAAATGATACAGATGAACCTGTTTGCAAAGCAGAAATAGAGACACAGACACAGAGAACAAACATATGGACACCAAGTTGCGGGGGTGAGGGGCTGATAGGATGAACTGGGAGATTAGGATTGACATATATATACTGCTATATATAAAACAGATAACTAATGAGAACCTAGAGTATAGCACAGGAAACTCTACTCCACGCTCTGCGGTGACCTAAATGGAAAGGAAATCCAAGAAAGAGGGGTTATATGTATACATATATCTGATTCAGTTTGCTGTACAGCAGAAACTAACATTATAAGGCAACTACACTCCAATAAAAATTAATTTTAAAAAGACACATTCATACTTCTCACAGCTCTCTACTGTGGGAAAATATTTTATACATCTAATCTGAATCCTTTGTATTTCAGCAAGTGTTCATTTATTTCCCTCCAATTTGAGAATAACATGTTGCCATCCTCCGTGTGAGATTATCCTGCCAGGAAGACAAGGATCAAAGAGGCTGCAGTGGGATCTCCCCTCAAAGTCCTACTCAAATGCTCCCATTATGAGTGCTGTGCTTCAAAGTCTATATTCCATGGTTAACACGCTAAGAAATCGAAACTACACATTTTCAAGTTTAACATAATGATTGAAAGTACTGTTCTAGGTGTCAGGACATAGTTCCTATTCTGACTGTGATTTTATTAGCTGTGTGATCTTGGGCAAATTGCTTATTACAGTGGGACTAATAGCACTTTCCATGGAAGTTTGTTGAGAAAATGCAGTGAGATAACACACAGAAAACGCCTAGAACACAGTAAGTACTCAATGACTGATCACTAATATCACTTCAATAATTAATATGCTTGGCTGTCAAATGTATAGATTTAGATGTTGAGTTTTTGCAAATGTAAGAAATTATCATGGGCTGAAAAGTCAGCTTCCTTATATATATTCAAGACCCAAATGATATCCAGCTTGAGATTTACTATTGGTCCACATCAAGTGATTCTAAATTACTCCATAATAACATCATAATAGCAAATAAGCACCAACAGTATCCTAGTACTTTGGAAAGTTTTGAGCAGACATGATCTAAGAGGTCTAAGACATGGCCCATCTATATTGAATTTAACTTAACTTGCAGGCAGTTTGGGGGCTCTTGAGACCAGCCAAGCAGTTTGCAAATGTTTATTTTATTTACTGACAGATGCTAACATTTTCTTTCACCTAATCTAGGGGAAGGTAAGATGAGAGAGAGTCCCTGACCAAATCAAGTGGCAAAGAAGGGAAAGAAAAGAGACTTCCAAGATGTAGTTAAATGTGAAGCATGAAGAAGGGATTGATGTGGCAGGGAGTGTGTTTATAATGAGATGGGGTCCAAGAAGCAGGTAAGACTGACTGCTACAAGCAGCCTGACTGTGAGCTGAGTCTTGATTTTGGGGGGGGGAGTGAAAGTCACTCAGTCATGTCTGACTCTTCGAGACACCATGGACTGTAGCTCACCAGGCTCCTCTGTCCGTGGAATTCTCCAGGCAAGAATACTGGAGTGGGTAGCAGCCATTCCCTTCTCCAGCGAATCATCCCAACCCAGAGATCGAACCCAGGGAGGGCAGTCAGAAAGGTGGTTTGACCAACAGATGGAATATGAGAGAGCCTCGGGAACATGGTTGCAGGCTTCCTTTGGGTTGGGAAAATCTTGGCTTATACTCATATCTCAGAGAAGACTAATGTGTATGGAGGTGGAGATAAGGAAAACACTGGACTAAATGAACTTTCCAAAGCATTTACTATCAAATGATGCTTTTAAAGTATTTATTTATTTGGCTATGCTGGGTCTTCACTGCTGCGCATGGGCTTTCTCTAGTTGCAGCAAGTCCTAGGAGTTACTCTCTAAATGGGGTGCATGGGCTTCTTACTGCTGTGGCTTCTCCTGCTGCAGAGCACAGGGTCAAGGGTGCTCAGGCTTCAGCAGTTGTGGCACATGGGCTCAGTGGTTGTAGCTCGTAGACTCAGTCGCCTGTGGCACGTGGAATCATTCCGGACCAGGTAGAGAACCTGTGTCCCCTGCATTGGCAGGTGGCCTCCCAACCACTGGACCACCAGGGAAGTCCTAAATGATACTTTTCAAAAGGTGTTTTAGAGTACTTCATGTAATTGGAGCACAGCGCTTTTTAAAAAGAATTGATGCTTTTGAGCTGTGGTGTTGGAGAAGACTCTTGAGAGTCCCTTGGACTGCAAGGAGATCCAACCAGTCCATTCTGAAGGAGATCAGCCCTGGGATTTCTTTGGAAGGAATGATGCTAAAGCTGAAACTCCAGTACTTTGGCCACCTCATGCGAAGAGTTGACTCATTGGAAAAGACTCTGATGCTGGGAGGGATTGGGGGCAGGAGGAGAAGGGGACGACAGAGGATGAGATGGCTGGATGGCATCACGGACTCGATGGACATGAGTCTGAGTGAACTCCGGGAGATGGTGATGGACAAGGAGGCCTGGCGTGCTGCGATTCATGGGGTCGCAAAGAGTCGGACACGACTGAGTGACTGAACTGAACTGAACTGAACTTTTTAAAAATTATTTTTTATTGAAGGATAATTGCTTTACTTAATTTTGTTGTTTTCTGTCAAATCTCAACATGAATCAGCCATAGGTATACATGTATCCCTTCCCTTTTGAACCTCCCTCCCATCTCCCTCCCCATCCCACTCTTCTAGGTTGATACAGTGCCCCTGTTTGAGTTTGGAAGCAACCTAGATGTCCATCTACAGATGAATGGATAAAGACGGTGTGGTATATATACACAACAGAATATTACTCAGCCATAAAAAGGAACACATTTGAGTCAGTTCTAATGAGGTGGATGAATCTAGAACCTATTATACAGAGCGAAGTGAGTCAGAAAGAGAAAGATAAATACCATGTTCTAACACATATATATGGAATCTAGAAAAATAGTACTAAAGAATTTATTTACAGGGCAAAAATGGAGAAACATACATAAAGAATAGACTTATGGACATGGGGATAGGGGAGGAGAGAGTGAGATGTAAGGAAAGAATAACATGGAAACTTACATTACCGTATGTAAAATATATAGCCAATGGGAATTTGCTGTAAATCTCTAGAGCACAATACTTTTAATGTGCAGTATCTGAGTTCAGGAGTAGTAACAGAGTCAGACCCCAAAACAGGGATCATGGATCCTGCTCAGATATATACAAATACAGTTGATGAAAGGAAGGTTTCCTAACTTTGTTTTTAAAATGGTATAATCCGCATGTATATGGATAGGTAGGTAGATACAGAAAGAAACCTTTTCTTTTTTAAAGCAATTTCTCAGAATAAGCCTTATACTTTGTAGTATTCAACAATAAATTAGACAAAATTATGACGCTGATCATTTTAAAAATCTCTTTCATCTACTCTACAGTTGTTGCCTGAAGGAAAGAATGTTGGTTTCAAACTTTCAAAAAAATTCATTTCTGAAGATAAATTGTACTTTCAATAATTATTAGATGTTTTTCCTAGAGAAACCTTGGCTAAGGGGGTGAAGTTACTTTGATTAGAAAGTAAAATTTCAAAATGGGAGAAGCTTGAGTTACATAATCGAGAGGTATCAAATCCTAATTTTGAGAAAGTCTCTTCTTTTAATGTCCCAGGATCCTATTTCCTGGATTCAGGGAGTACCAGAGCTGGGAAGAACTTGGTTGTTCCCTGGTTCCAGCTTTTAGTTTCACACTGGAATCTAAGACCTCCAGAGAGGTAAGTGACTTGTACAAGATCCCACAGTTAGTAATTAGCAGAGCCAGGACTGTAGGTACAGGGATCTCTTGAATCCCAGTTCAATGCTTTTTCCACTACAACATGCATCTTCTTTTGACAGAAATGGAACCTGCATTGAGAGCCTCCTGGGAGATGCCATGTGGGTCTTTTTTTATATAAGTGTGATGCATTTTTTTAATTCCACTTTGAGAAAAATGCTGCCAAAGTGTTCTCTAGGGAGTAGAGCCTCTATAAGGAGAAGAGAGTGTTCATGCTTGGAGATCACAATGAATAATCATTCATTTAACACCTAGACTGCATCCCAAAGGCCACCACCACCCTGGGGAAGATGATCAGATGGAGAGCATCTGAATTGGGTTCAGGAGAAAGACACAGAGAAAAGTTGAGGAATTTAGCAGCCTGAGGGACGATGGAGTAGAATTGAAAAGTGAACAAGACTTGAGAATGGAAGCGCTATGGGTAGCAGAAGAGAAGCTCAAATCATCTCTATCTGATATAAATATAATATTCTCTCTAACAGATACAAAATATTTATTCTTTATATTCACTGAGAGCCCAATAGAGAACTAAACAGATATCTCTGGGCTATCCTAGGGGGTTGGGAATGCAGCATTTTTCCACGTGTGCATTTTTCATCCATTAAACCCTTGTGGAGTGGGGGACAGTGTGGGAGAATAAAGGAGTCTGAATGGGGTCAGACAAAAAGAAGAAACATAAAGAGATGAATAGAGCTGAAACATAATGGCCGGATGGGACAAGTGCAAAGTGTTTTGTGCCTGGCTCAGCAGTGAACCGGTGGTCAGTTTTCTTAAAAAAAACAAAACAAAACAAAACTGAGGATTTCCCCCCTTTGTTTTAGAATTATCTCAATTCAGTTTCCTTTATTTTATCAAAAATGCATCTTTAAATTAATCTAAGCCTGCAGAATAAGTCTAGGTATTCTACATAGTACACCAAAATTCCAGATAAGCCTTTTTAGAGATATTTCTTCACCTGTAATAGGGGCTGAATAGATATTGGTTTATGAACAGTTTAATGGTTTGTTAATGAACTGAAAGCAGTAGCACCTGTGTGAACCCAAGTTGCTGGCATGTGCATATTCAGGATGAATCCTTCATTTGTTTTCTTCCCTAAATGCAGTCTAAGTAAAAGAAATCTATCAGATCTAATACCTAACTGATTTTGCATTTCTTTTTCTCACTGATGTTGAGAGAAGAGTCTTTTCAGCTAGTTTCTCTCTGCATCACCTGATCACAAAACAATGCAATGACGGGAAAGAGCATAGTTGTTCTTGGGACCAAGTTCAAATTTATCCTGAGAGTGAGACTGCAGAAGCCTCCAGGGTACCCTAATGAGGACTGCATAGATAGTGTAAGATGAAATAAAAGACAGGTCTTGTCCCTTCCTAAGTGTCTTAGATCCTTGTCTCTAAAGGCACACTGTCGGGGTCTCCTCTCGGACAACTGCCCGCTGCCGACAGGAGAGTTCGGCAAACACAAGTGCCTACCACATTCCTCAGGTTTCCAGAGTGACCCAGGAAAGGGCATGATCTTGCTTTGAAAGAGCATTCCCTGGTCTGACTGGATTCTCAGTTAAGACGTTCTCAAAAGCAAAACCATCTCTATTCACAGGAAGATACATTTAGCAGATTTAAAAATTTAAATTTCTATCCAGACAAGTACAAATTTCCACTACACATTTGACAAACTCATCACCATCACAGGTGTCTTGTTGGAACCTAAGTCATTTATGTCTCATCCAACAGACCCTAGGTTGAGACAAACAAACTCCTGAGATATATTCAGTGGTCACACCCTCTCACATTGAGGGGTTTCTAGAAAAATGCCAAGGTGACATTATGTCTCATTCAAAAGAAGGTACTATTCTATAGCAAAACTTTTTGTGTCTTAAAATTCACTTTTGATGAATTTAACTTTTTTCTTTTACTTCTAATAAGTAGCCATGAGCAGAGAACTCATGTTTTTTTTCCAAATATAACCTTGTAAGCAGTTCTAACAGTGATCAATTTTACTGTTATTGTTGTTATTAGTATTATTTCCAAATCCAAGGAACTATGCTTCCATGTTGTTTGGAATAGCTGCAGCTAGATCATCCTTCAAAACACTTCTGCGTTTTGTGGTTCATTTGAACTGAAGCGCTTAGGATTCAGTATCAACAAGCAGCCAATGACCTTTGTAAATACACCTAATTTACTGAGTCCATTAGGTTTATGATAATAAATAAAACCTCTGTAATGCTCCATAATAACAATAATGCCTTTCAAATGATTCTTTACTTAATGGCCAATTTCAGAGCATTAAATGATGCTAACAATCAATTTCCTGGATATTATTGTGCTTCAGTTTATAAATACCAAATTATATCAAATTATATAGGTTGTAGCGTTACTTATGCAGGCCAGTTGCAGGATTTACACTGATATTCTGTAGAATAATTGCCAGGCATTGTGTCATGGTGTTTTGTTGCTTGTTTTTTTTTTTAATCTGATTCTCCACAGGTTACTAGGCTTTTGCACTGACACTTTTCTCTAACTTTTCCCCCCTCAGGATCAGGTAATTAAAAGGGTATTGATGCAAAGGGAAGCCGAACACCACATGGCTTGGCAAAGTGTCTCCATAAAGTCCTGTCCTGTAGCTGTGGATACAAACTCAAGCTGGTCATGTGCAGAACTCCAGCATGTTGAGCCCACTACCCCTCGGCACAGCCAAATGTTTCAGCAGCTGCCCTTTTGTCCTGTTTCTTAAATAAACAAAGAACAGATACAAATTAATGACCTAGATTTATGGCAAAACACACTGCCTTCCCAGAGCAAATAGCCTTAAAAGAACAGATGCTAAAATCACATTTCTTCCTCACAGACCCCCAGAGAAGATAGTTCTGTGAGCACGTTAGTTTCTGTTCTATAGAAATTAATAATTAGTAGAATGTAGTTGTGGTGTACAATGTCACGCTTACCCCAATTTCTCGAGCTTCCAGGCATGGGCAGAGCCCATGGTTTGTTCCATGATCTGCTGCCCCATTTTTGCTCCAGGATCTTAAATAGCTTTGTTTCACTTTTGCATTTTACTTGACTTTTTGCTGAGAATGATCAAAAGATCATTTTCCTAGGATTTTAAATAATACTTAATGCGTAGATTTGGTTAACATCCTTGCTGATATGGTTTCTAAGGAGTATCAGGAATGTCAGAAAATTTCCTTTGTTTTACTCTGTACCACAGGATGGGACTGTGTGAAAATGGGGTTGTTTCCTTCAAATTTGGTTCAAAATTTGCTTTCTGCTTTGCTTCCTTGGTTTTTGTTTTAGCCAATGCTAACTACACACACAACAAAACCCGATAGAAACAATGAAACCCTCGCTGCTGATTTTACATCCAGAGATTTAGCAGTAGCTTCTAATTTATGGCAAATGGGAATGAAGCTAGGTCACCTCCAGGCAGGCATTAGAATGAAAAGGTACAGTATGTCATTGGCCACACGTTGTGCATTCTCTTTATCCCACACTGTACAATATTTCCAATCTTATTCAATAATTTAATATACATTTTCTTGTCAAGCTTCTTGGCAGCAGGCTATGCAGCTTGCAAGATGGACTGAGAATGCCACAGGTGGGCTGATTAGCGGGTGGCATTTCTGAATTCTAACAAGCTGTTAGCATTATGTCTGTTTGCTTTAGGTACAGATGTGAAATGATTTGACAGTAGATTTCAAAAGTGTGTGAGTACATTTTTGTATGTCAAACTATGGAAATATGTTTTTTTTACTTTCACACATGGATGGTATGTATTGTATTTATTAATTTCAGAAAGTGTATGTCACTGACATGGCATAAAAATTAAAAAGCAGTATCCATAATGTATAAAATGAACAGATTGAATAAACATCCCACCCCCAGTTAATCAGAAAGTCTTATCTTGTGCTGCAGAAAAAGTCAGAGGTTGGAATAGCTCAGCCACGGAAAAAGAGTCTTTGAAAAGTTTGCTCTAATTGGGTTTACAGTCTGATGGTGATTTTTTTTCTTAAAGGAGGAAAAAAAGAAGCGAAAGGGAAAACAACGACCACACGCAACAAATGGCGTGTGGAACACTTGCCAGTCACATTTAGTGACATCTGCCCTTGTCTAAAATTTCAAAGGTGATTTCAGGATTTGTAAAGGAAAAGTCTGCTTGATATACGTAAAGGAAATTTAAAATAAATCTTAGAAATTTACATTTTGGTGTATGCTTAAGGCTATGATACAGTTTTGAAATCAGAGATAGACACCGAAAAGTTAGAGAGCAAAACTAGATGGCCTCTAAAGGGAACTCCAGATAATGGTGCAGCGGGGGCCAGCAGGGGGGAGGGGGGCTCTCTTTTTCTGTCGTGGCATTCAAAGGCAGATATTTGTGTTCAGGCTTTTGGGGATGACACTGCTTAGAAACTATGGTAGAAAATGACGATGTCTCTGCCACTCACCAATGCATTCTCTTCCCTAGTCCTTGGAGAATGTGTGTGGGCACGTGCATGCATGCTCAGTCGTGTCCGGCTCTTCGTGACCCCATGGACTGTAGCCCCCCAGGCTCCTCTGTCCATGGAATTCTCCAGGCAAGAATACTGGAGTGGATTGCTGTTTCCTTCTCCAGATCTTTCCGACCCAGGGATCAAACCCAGGTCTCCTGCACTGCAGGCAGATTGTTTACCACTGTACCACCTGAGAAGCCCCATCCGTCCCCACTATAAATAGCCACACTTCTGCCTGTGGAAATGCTTTGCAGTAGATGTTGGTGGGAGAATGCCTTCATCTTTCTATGTTAGGATCTGAGAGTCCCTCAGTTACATTCCAGCAGGGATAGAAGGTAGACCTCAGCATCAGAGCAGATACTCAAGGTGGTTCCCACTGCCCATATAGGATACCAGGGAAGATGAGGAGGAGGCCCCCAGAGAAACCTTGGTCAGAGTGTTATTCACAGCTCTCCCCAAGTCTGTTTTCTCACATTGTCAGGTGTGAGAAGTCACCCCAGGAAGCACTAAGCAACATGAAAGAGGATTTTGTCTCCATCATTACTGACGTTAAAGCTCCAAACCATCTTAAAGAAAAGCTAATATGACAGTCTGATTTTAAAGATTTAAAAAAAAAAAGTGACTTAGAGAAATCAAATCATTTCACAAGCAGTGCTTCGTTTGTTCATCCCAGCGGTGCTGTGAGGTGAGCTGAAGGAGCAAACATCCCAGGTGAGAAAGCAGCCTTGGGGTGAGCTGCTTATTCATGGTCACACAGCTGGACTTCTATACTCCGAGTCCACCTCTGCAAAGTAGAGGCGGACTATTCTTAAAGAGGTAAACGTCTTTATCATAATAACAGGCTTTCAACCAATGGCCATTGGGCACCAACTTCAGGCCAGGCGCTTTTGTAGGTGCAGTGAAACAAACTGACAAAAGTCCCTGCCCAGGGCAGTCTACCTTCCAGTGGGAGGGACAAGGTGAAGAAGTGTCTTATGTCATATTTAAGAAGCCGAAAGGACTCAAGGAAAGTGAAGCTGAAGCGGACAAGGGTGATTCAGAATGTGACAGGTAAGATGACTGTGGCCCAGGAAGGCACCTTTGAGGAAGAGGGGTTGGAGCCCCACAGAGATGGGGGCCAACTTTCCAGGCAGAAAGAACCAGTGTAAATCCTGAGGAGAGAGGAGCTCCTGCAAGATCTAAGAGCAGCCATGCCACCGATACGGCCGGGACAGCTTGGGGAGAACAGTGTCCAGGCTGCCCAAGAGATGCTGGTGGCGGAGGCGGGGGGGTATGTGTCTTGAGGCCACTGTTGAGAAAAAAAACATTTCCAGGGTTTTAGGAACCTCACAGGCTTTTCAGGTGGCACTAGTGGTAAAGAACCTGGCTGTCAATGCAGGAGACATAGAGAAACCAGTTTGATCCCAGGGTCAGGAAGATCCCTGGAGGAGGGCATGGCAACCCACTCCAGTATTCTTGCCTGGGGAATCCCAAGGACAGAGGAGCCTGACTGGCTACAGTTCATGGGTTCACAAAGAATCAGACACTACTGTGCGACTTAGCACACAGCAACATAGGAACCTCACCATGGTGAAAATTCTGTATGTTCTTATGAAGGAGAGCATTGCAAATTCCATATGAGAGACTTCCAAATGAGTTTTTGGAGCCCAGATCGCTTTCAAATGGGAGCTTGCCATTAGAGCTCATACAAAATGGACTGGAAACAACGCTGTCCCATCTTGGGTTTAAGCACTTTCTGTACAAATGCTCCAAACCTGGAACATTCTCTTGTACCAAATGGCTCTTTTAAACCTTTGCATGATATCCGCCAGCTTACCAAGCCTCCTTCTCTCACCGGGGAAGGATGTGTTCTCTAGACATTTCCACCCATTTCAATATCAACAGTATAAAAGCATAGTGATCCTCACTCCTAGATCTGAAAGGCTATGCTTTCTTGTCTTTTTTTTTTTTCACTAGTTTTTACACTAATTAGCTTTTGGCTAATAATAGAATTTCTTACATTTTTCTATATTCATGTTATTGTTGTTTAGTCTGGCTCTTTTGCAACACCATGGACTGTAGTCCACCAGGCTCTTCTGTCCACGGGATTTCCCAGACGAGAATACTAGAGTGGGTTGCCATTTCCTTTCCCAGGGCATCTTCCCAACCCAGGGATAGAACTGTGCATCTCCTGCATTGGCAGACAAATTCTTTACCACTGAGCCACCTGGGAAGTCTATTCTACCATATCAAATATACGCAAACCTTAAAAGTAAGAAGAAACAGGGCATAACATGGAGCCCATATGGAGAGCCATGACAGCTCAGACCAAGTAAGAATCTGTGTTATTACCCTTGTCCTGGATGCCTGGAGTACTATAAGTGCTTAGTACAAATTTGCTGAAGGTTAAAGCATTTTCATCAATAAAGAAAGTGGATAGCAAAGGAAAACTATTTTTCACTTTACCTCCCCAAAACAACTGTACCGTGAGTTATTTTCTCCTCCATCGTCCAACCTACTTCCAGAAATAGCTTGCGCAGGAGGAATGTGACACCATCTCTAAGGGCCTGGAGCTAACAGAAGATCCGTCTCTCCTGGGTCAGCATCTTGGGAGGGGTTTACATACAGAAAAGCGACCAGGTCTTATTCCTGAGTGATGGGCTTTGATGTCTCCTACCATCCAGGGAGGCTCCGGGAGAAGTTAGCATCCACAAACACTGCCTGACCCCGTGCGTTTGTCCAGCTGCCACAGGTTGTTTCAGCCTCCCCGCTGGAGCCCAGCTGCTTCACACTGCCTTCGTGGTGTGCCCAACCTCACTCGCCAGGGCCATCAGTCTCTAAGTCCCAGCCTGTACTTCTCCCTACCCGCAACAACACCATCCACGATACCGTTAAAAACTCAAGTCATGCAGCTAAATGCCAGCCTGCATTTATTTTCAGCACACACAGTAAAGACTCCCTTAAAAACAACATTGATAGTGTTAAAGAACATTTGTGTATTGCAACGTGCCCAGCTCTGTGCAGAAAGAGACCACTGCTGGCTCGTCTTTTGGAGGACCGGCACTTGAGTGATGCCTTTGGAAAGATGATGGATTTGCGCTGCTCCATCCCACTCCCAGCTTGCCTGGTCCCCCCTGTGACCAATGGCAGGCATTTGCGAGACAGCTGGCAGGGTGAGGGGTGCAGGCTGAGGCTGTGCTAGAGCTCACTGGCCTCTGCACGGATCAAAGACTCATTAGCATTGCTCTCACCAAACCAACTTATTGGCTCAGACAATCTGTATTGCTTCAAACCTTCAGACAGCTATAAAATTTATTTGTAGACGAGGCAGGGTTAGGAGGTGATTTTTGACAGGTCCCATCTGAAGCAAAAGGTACACAATCCCAAAGGCATACATATTGTATGCATACGTTGTAATTCTAGTTTTGTGGCAAATACAAATTAATGATTATTTCCCAAAGTACAATAAAAAATAATGACTTGGGGTTATAAAATATGAAAAAGAGCCCACAAGGAAATTCAGAAAATATCTTGACCAGGAAGATCTGGTGACAAACTACTCAAAATGTGACTTTATGGTTTATGATGTTTCAAGAATTTCCTGAAAGATTTATAAGACGGTAGAATGTGCAGTGTGGCAGTGCATGTTGCCTAGGCTATTGGATGCTATTGTTTTGTGGCTCAGTGGACAAAATGAAAGTGGAGAACTGAAAAGGCATTGAGTTCTAATTTAGATTGTACCCCTGACTAATTGTGCGGCTGACAGAAGTTATTTTATTCCTCTGTGTTCTAATTTTGCTGGAAATAAGATGGGACTTACAATAGCCAACTATTTACCTTTCAGGTAAACTGTGAAAAGAATAATTTTAAAAAACGAATCGCCTCTTGCTGAAATACAAAGGCCTGCTACAAGATAATGAGATTTGCTTTTGATTATAAGGGAAACTTTATTGTTGATGTAAAAGACTTTGCATTTTGGCTCTGCAAGTTTGCCCATCCTGAGGATTCTCTGTGTAGGCTGTTCAGCCTGCTGGAAATAGCAAAGGTATCAACCTTTCTGCTGTTCGTTTTCCTTTTAAGAATCCTCTAGCTCCCATTACGTTATTGCTTGGAAGGAAAAGAAGGCAGCAGGCTGTTTTGCAGTGGGAGCCTGACGCTGTCTGGGTTCTCAGGTACTCAGAGCCCCAGGAGCCAGGCACAGACTCTTTGACTCCCACCCTCCACTGAGCCTCCAGCGGCAGCGGCGCCATGGAGCTGACTCCGCGGGACAAGCTGCTAGGCCCGTGGCCCCTGGAACTCCCATCCACCTGTCCACTTCATGGAGATATTAAGCTTGTGATGTCCAGATTCTTGGTTTTTATGGTGTCAAGTAAAGTAGCTGGGGAGAAAGAAAGAAGAACATTTAGTTAGATCCCCCAAAAAGGAACTCACGGAAGGTATATAGACATCTTTCAAAAAGAAAGCTTTCAAAGCGTCCCGTGCTGCATGAAGAGCAAGCAGGAAACAGCTGTTGAGTGGAGGGGATAATGGATGGTGGGGCCTGTGAGCAGCGCAGAGGAGATGGCTCTGTGGTCCTGAGCAAGGGCGAGGATGCTCCTGCCAGGGAGAAAGGAGTGTGTCAGGGCAATAAATCAAGTCAGGGATTCCAACCATTGGGTTTGCAGTGAGGATTTGCTTCTCAGTGGGTTGCATTTTCTCACTAATAATTCTCTTCAGTGGAAAAGAGGGGAAAAAAAAGAGAGAGAAACTTTAGGATCATTTATATCATGAACCAATTGGGGGTAAACACTGCTCATTTTAAAGTCGACCTCTGATGAAAGGCCTTCTGCCATTTCAGTCTTTGCTAAGCATTTGAATTCCCAACCATGCTACATTTGCCAGAAAATAGGTGTACAGTATTTATATGACTTAAAATTAACTTTAAAATTGGAGATGCTCACTCAATGATTGCTTAGATGTTTTCTGAGCCTATATGCTTTAGATTCCACATCTTAGCATCTTTTATACAGTGGCTCCCTGTATCCTATTTTATGCAAATCAAATGGCTTGTCTACAAGCATATTAGCATTTGTAATAGTTTAAAATCTTTCATTCGAGTATATATAAATTAGATTTTTCAGATGCCCTGCCATGTATTCATACTTATTTATCCAAGGTTAAATTTCTATTAGACTAATAAGCCAGTTCATATCTTAAATGATAATGAAATATGTATAAGGGTTTTCAGTGAACAACGTGCTTTCACATCCAGATTGAGCATGTTTTTAGTGTGGGGTTGATTTTTTTATCCTATACATTTTTACTAAAAATAGTTTACCAAAAGCCAAGTCTGCTTTAATTTAATTATACTTTAAAAATCCATCATCTGCCAGCAATTAGTTACAGTAACATTAGAATTTGAAACTGTAGTCAGCAAAAGAGACATCCCCAAATTTAAAAAATTCACCATCAGGATGCAGAAATGTGTCCATTTATTGGTCTTTTCACCTTCCTCTCCTGTGCTGGATATTTCACAGTTAATGGCAAAAGGGGAAGATTTGGAGGCAACCTGGTGCTTTGCGAGGTGGGGCGGAGGACTCTGCTGGGCGCCATGGCATGACGGCTTCCTCTTGATGCTGATACAGAAAGAAGGGTCATAGCCATGCCAGGACAGTGACAGCAGGGGCAGCTGCCGCCCCCACTGGCACATGCCACTTGACTCAGTGCCTAAAGATAACAAAACAGAACCATAGGAAAACAGAAGAATTCCATTAGCCGGAGCAGTCATCCTCCGGGAGGGGCGAGCAGGCTTCAACCTGCCAAAGTTCGATGAGTAATGAACGCGGCCCCAGAAAATTTATGGATTCCACAGTTTCCAACCACCCTACAAGGTTTTTCTATGCCTATCAGCAATTTTAAATGTATGCTTCTCTGTTGCCTCCTCCACTGCCATGCTGAATTGGCAGTTTGGAAAGCCCCCCGAATCTCCCCTTTCTTGGAGGGGCTGCTTTCCTCAGTGAAGAGAGCTGGTTTAGAGAAAAAGAGAGGAAAAGGGAAAAGGAATTAACAAAAGTAATAATGGCAGTGGGATGCAAAGCGAGAGAGAGTTTAAAACAATACAGTTAGTCGAGTGCAGAGCAAGGAAACAGAGAATAGGCAATAAGAGTTGCACCTGCCTTCTTCCAGAGAGCTTCTTGGCTTATGCAGAGAAAAATATGTAAAAGGGAAGTCAAGATGTAGAAAGAAGAAAATCTTCCAAGCGAAGACAAGAATGACTTTGGCACTAAGATAAAAGTGTGAGGTACACAAAAGTCAAAAAATTTGAAGTACCATGGGAAACACCACCGGAAGTGACATCTAGATACCTAGATGTGTAAATTTGGAAGTCAAGGAACAATGTTTTTTTTAAGCATTCAAAAGGAATTTAAATCTTACTCTAAATTATTTGGCAATGTCATCTTTCAGTTACCTGAACTGGATAAGCGCAACCTGGAAACCCTCAACTGTCTGCATAAGCACAACTATTTAATAATGCAGTTATTAATGCAGTTAATAATCTCTTTAAAGAAGGAAGAATTCTTGTTGACTTCAAGTTAGCATGAACTTCAATCCTTATTTTTTTTGTAAAAGCCCATTTCCTTTAGTTGGGTGTAGTATTTAAGAGTTTGGACTCTGGAGTCATACACATTTGAGTTCAGATGCTACCTCTGTGCTTCCTAGTTGTAGGAGTTACGGTTATGTAACTAGTTATGGTTATATAACTAGTCAGAGACAAGTTGCTTAAAATTTGTCTTATGACGGAGACCATGACAGTAACTTATTTATAAGATTGTCATGAGGATGAACTAAGATAATGGATAATTAATACAATAAGCACTTAATAAATCTTAGCTGTTTTATGATTATAATTTCCACTCTTTATGAGGGGATATAAGATCTATCCATTAGTCCAAGTATGTTTCCATGTCATTTATTGCTATTATAAACTTATTTTCCTGGAAAGCTCAATAGTCTCTGCCTTTAAAATGGAAAGTATAGGGTGATGGGTTAGATGAGACAGGAGGGGAGGGAGAATTTGACCAGTTCAGGATGAGAGAGAGAGATAGGTTAATTTTCTTTGATATTTCCAACATGACCAAATAGAGCATATTTAGGCACAAAGTCATATATGCTTTATATGACTTATAGTTATATGACTTTATATGTACTTATATGTGAACATCTTTTGTAATTATCCTAACATAAAATGGAAATCCATGACCACTTTCTATTTTATGTCTGTCTCTCAACACTGAGGTTCTAGTTTTTAAAATAATTCCACATGCGGCCTGTTAACTCAAGCAAAGTATGAAATTTTCAAATTATTTTAAAAATATTGTTTAGCCTATATTACTTTCTAAAAAATAATACAAAAACAAAGTAGACAAACAAAGTTATAAAGCACACAGCCTAACTTTTGTGGGCCACCATCTCAGGGCAGCTCCAGATCAGCTGACTTTCCAAGAACCCAGGACCCTCCTCTGCCCCCTGAGAATGGAGGTGAGCATGTTCGTGCTCAGTAGGGCCAGGGAAGCAGCGTCATGGAGTTAACAGTGGAAAGGAAGTTTTCTGTGGAATCAGGGACTTGGGCAAAGTGCAAGTGTTTCTAGTTGCTCAGTCGTGTCCAACTCCGCAACAGCTTGTACTGTAGCCCACCAGGCTACAATTTCCCAGGCCAGAATACTGGAGTGGGTAGCCATTCCCTTCTCCAGGGGATCTTCCCCACTCAGTGACTGAACCCGGGTCTCCTGCACTGCAGGCGGATTCTTCACCATCTGAGGCACCAGGGAAGCCCAAGACTGGGGTAAACTAAGTGTAAACACCTGTGGGATAGGAAGCTGACTTCCCGGGTTAAAGAAGATCTTGAGCAAATCTGCTGGGTGAGTCTTAGGAAACAGGTTTGCAGTCTCCGTCTTAAGTTTCTTTTAGAAAATGGCATGTAATGGCCCAGAGATCTCGCTCATGATGTGGGAGCATGCTCCCTCTGCATCCTTCAGGTACATCTTTCTTCCCCGGGAGCGACCCTACCTCGCACCAGAAAGTTGACAAAAATCACAGCCCAAGATGGTATGACAGCAGCTTGATTAATAACGATTATCACAACAGATGGAAAACTGTAGAGAAAACCTTCCATAGAACGAGTCTTCCACAAAATCTCTTGATGAGACAGAAGGGTGGTTAGCTTACACAGAATGATTCCTTACTTCACAAAATAAAACTGCTGAATTTCTACCCACCCCTTTTGAAAATTTTCACAAAATTTCCAGTGACTTACGAGGCAGGCGTGTGCTACTTCTGAGGGCAGCAGGCCGCTGTGCACCTTTGGAAATGCCTCCCTTCGCCTGTGTGTCCCTGACAAAAAGTGACTACATGGGGCTTCCCTTCAGCAATTCATCTTTCCAGTGGGTCTGCACAACGTGGACCTCTGCTGCTGACAGAAAGTGAGTTTTACACCCATCACCAGAATGTTTCTTGATCATTTGGGCTGTTTTGCTTCATCCCTGCTTTTTGCTGTTTGCTGCCGTTTTCAGTGCAGATAGCCTCAGCAGACGCTAACCATTAATTCTGGAAAGCGGAGCCAGAGTCTCTTTTTCTATTCCTTCCCTCCCCGCACGACCTGGCTCAGCATGGGATAGAAAGGACCTGGGCCCTCCTCCTTCTGCCACTGCTGGAAAGAGAAAGGACAGAAGGCCCAGAAGGCCCCAGAGAACCGGCTTTGAGACAGAGGGACGGCAGCCCAGGCAGCAAGATGCGAGAAGGGCTCTCTCCTCTTTCCATCCGAAGAGCCTTCCAGAGCTGGGCAAGGATGCCAGTCTGCATCTGAGTCTGCAGACACTGCTCTGCGTTCCTTCTCCCAGACCAAGGGGAGTGCCCTCCAGCAACTCTGCTTAATTACCCGGTTCTTCCGAGAATCTAGAGAACTCCCTTAGTCGAGCAGTCCACAAATTGAGCCTGAATTGCCAGCAGATTCCTGTCAGGCAGACTATTCGGAGTTTTAATTATACTACTAACATTCTGCCTCACTATTAAAGAACTGAATCGAAAGAATGCATTTGCTGCAAAACCTGAACTCAGGCGCCCTGTCAGAGAGGGGCTGCCAGTGGGAAAGATGGAGAGCCGCTGAGCTTTAAACTGCTCACCACCTGACAGTCCTGGGCAAGGACGATGGGGCTGAGCTGGGGACCAGAAGACCTGGATTCCAGCCTCTGCCCGCCCTCCTCACCTGCGTGCTGGGGGCAGGTCAGTCGTCTCTCTTCACTGTTTCCCTGACTGTCAAGTTTGAGGAAGGAATTCATGAGACTGGTACGAGAACACAGGAGATAACAAAGGTGAAACACCTTGTAAACTCTAAGGGGCTGCGCACAGCTAGGTCTTCATCCTTGGAGAGAAAACCTACAGGATGTAGGAAGTTCGGGAAAGAGGTACCCTCTCAGGCTCCGCCATCCCTTCTGTAATTGGTGTCTGCTTACTGAGTCCCTCCAGGGCTGAGATTGCCAAGGAAGTCTGTGAAAAACAGGGCAATGGATTGTTGTTGTCGTTATTCAGTCACTAAGTCGGGTCTGACTCTTTGAGACCCCGTGAACTGCAGCATGCCAGGCCTCCCTGTGCCCTGCCATCTCCCGGAGCGATGGATATTTCACAGTAAATGAGGAAATGTTATGGTTCAGATTAGGTGTAGGAGTTTGGGGACCAGAGAGACTGGGTTCAAAATCTTTCTCGGCTCCTTCCATGCAATGCTGGGCAATTTATTTAAATTCATTAAGCCTCCCTTGAGGGCTTCCCTGATAGCTCAGTTGGTAAGGAATCTGCCTGTAGTGCAGGAGACCCTGGTTCAATTCCTGGGTGGGGAAGAGCCGCTGCAGAAGGGAAAGGCTACCCACTCCCGTATTCTGACCTGGAGAATTCCATGGACTGTACAGCCCATGGAGTTACAAAGAGTTGGACATAACTGAGTCACTTTCACTTTCACTTTCAAGCCTCCCTTTCCTCAACTGTAAAATGAGGGATGATAAAGACATTGCCCCTCATGGAGTCATGGTGATGATTAAATGAGGGAATGCCTGTTAATCATGGGGCACACACCTGGCACAGGGTCACAGTCAATAAATGTTACCCAATCTTTGTCCTGTGGAGTCTGACTGCTCTGTTTGTAAATACAGTAGGCATTAGGTGAACTGGTAGTATTTGGTTATTTACTGAGCCACTTTTACAAGCCATCCAAGGCTCATCTCAAGAGCTACCACCATCGTAAAGCTCCTCTTGGTCCAGTCCCAAGCCCTGCTCCCCAGCCTGTAGTAATCTCCGTGTTACGTTCAGGGCCAGCTTCGTGGGCATAGGACCTGTACAACTGGAAAGGGCCCCATGCTCACAAAGGCCCCTCACTTGGCTTAATGCTTGGTCTAATGTCGCTGCTGTCTTTTTGAGCAAGGGATCCTGTATTTTCTTCCTGAATTGGGCCTTATAAGTTATACAGCTGGCCCTGGTTATATTTTGCTTTTGCCTTAATTCTGCCTTGAAAATTTTGTAATTTGCTGTTAACATGCCTTTAAGAAACACAGTCGATCCTTATTATTCACGGATTCCATAACTGCAAATTTGCCTACTCGATGAATTTATTTGTGATCCCAAATCCATACTCATAGCACTGGCCCAGTCATTCACAGACATGCATGAAGTGGCCCAACATAACACATTTCCAGCTGAAGTGGTACAAGGGACTCTCTGACTTCTTGTTTCAGCTCACACTGTAAGCAAGCACCCTTTTCTCACAGCCTATTTGGTGACATGTTTGTCTAATTTTTCTGATTTTTGTTGGTGATTCCACTGTTTAAAATGGCCCAAAAGGTGGTACTAGAGTGCTGTCTAGTGTCCTAAGAGCAAGAATGCTGTGATGTGCCTTGTGGAGGAAAAATGTGCGTCAGACCAGCATCATTTAGGTGTAACTTACCGTGTTGTTGGCCATGAGTTCAGTGTTAATAACTCAACAATATCTATTAAATTAGGTGTCTTTGAGGCTTCCCCAGTGTCTCAGTGGTAAAAAAAAAAAAAAAAAAAAAATCCGCTTATAATGCAGGAGCTGCAGGAGACCAAGCTTTGATCCCTGGGTCGGGAAGAGCCCCCTGGAGAAGGAAATGGTGACCCACTCCAGTACTCTTGCCTAGGGAATCCCATGGACAGAGGAGCCTGTCAGGCTACAGTCCCTAGGGTCACAAAGAGTCGGACACTACTGAAGCGGCTTATAATGTTTAATGGTGTCTTTAAACAAAAACACACATAAAACATGATTTTTGTATTGGTTGATGGACAAAAATGTTGTGACCAAAGGCTCACAAGAACCTGACCCTCTATTCCCTTTGGAGAAATGGTTCAGTATTTGCTTAATTCCGTTTTTGCTGTGGCTTTGAAGAATATAAGTACTGCTAATAAAGAGAATTGTCTCTAACTGATGCTTTTGAATTGTGGTGCTGTAGAAGACTCTTGAGAGTCCCTTGAACTGCAGAGATCAAACCAGTCAATCCTACAGGAAATCAATCCTGAATATTCATTGGGAAGACTGATACTGAAGCTGAAGCTCCAATACTTTGGCCGCCTGATGCAAAGAGCTGACTTATTGGAAAAGACCTTCATGCTGGGAAAGATTAAGGGCAGGAGGAGAAGGGGACGACATAGGATGAGATGGTTGGATAGCATCATTAACTCAATGGACACTAGTTTGAGCAAACTCCAGGAGATAGTGAAGGGCAGGGAGGCCTGGTTTGCTAAAGTCCATGGGGTTGCAAAGAATAGGACACACTGAATGACTGAACAACATCACCCTTTAAAGTAAGTGACCCTATTTTATTCATTTTCTCATTTTCCATTGTCATGTTTGCCCTTCCCCCACCAGTGCCTAGTACAGCGGTATTCGAAAAAGTGAACTGAATTAAGTTATGGTCTTGGCTTTGAAGAAACATTAACAGCCAATTGTCAGTTCTGAGCTTTTACTGCTGGTCCCCTGTGAAGTCAAATTCTCCCTGGGATATTGTGGTTACATGAAAGACTATCCCACGCAGTGAAAGTTATCAATTACTCTCAATTTTTTTCCTTGGTGAAATGAAAGAGTACAGCAGTGAATGGTCATGGACGAAAACACCTAAATTCTTCTTAATCTTCAGACAAAAAACTGAAGACATAAACTTGAAATTTGTTAAGAAAGAAGTTGTCATAGAGTTTTAAAGGGATGCATAACAAATTAAGGAGTTTGTATTCTCAGAAAAACAATTTTGGATATAGTGAACTGTTTATAAGAGATTAGCTGAAATAAATAAAGGGCTTTCCTGGTGGTCCAGATGGCAAAGAATCTGCCTGTAATGCAGGAGAACCAGGTTCAATCCCTGGGTTGGGAAGATTACCCTGGAGAAGGGAGTGGCTACCCACTCCAGTATTCTTGCCTATAGAATCTCATGGACAGAAGAGCCTGGTGGGCTACAGTCCATGGGGTTGCAAAGAGTCATGCATGAATGAGATTTAAGTGCACATACACAGCCGAAACAGACTGGCAAGAATGGCACACACTATTTGGTTAAAGACTTCTAGAATAAGTGATATAAGACCATCCCCATGGAAAAGAAATGCAAAAAAGCAAAATGGCTGCCTGGGGAGGCCTTACAAATAGCTGTGAAAAGAAGAGAGGCGAAAAGCGAAGGAGAAAAGGAAAGATATAAGCATCTGAATGCAGAGTTCCAAAGAATAGCAAGAAGAGATAAGAAAGCCTTCTTCAGCAATCAATGCAAAGAAATAGAGGAAAGCAACAGAATGGGAAAGACTGGAGATCTCTTCAAGAAAATGAGAGATACCAAGGGAACATTTCATGCAAAGATGGGCTCGATAAAGGACGGAAATGGTATGGACCTAACAGAAGCAGAAGATATTAAGAAGGGGTGGCAAGAATACATGGAAGAACTGTACAAAAAAGATCTTCACGACCCAGATAATCATGATGATGTGATCACTAATCTAGAGCCAGACATCTTGGAAAGTGAAGTCAAGTAGGCCTTAGAAAGCATCACTACGAACAAAGCTAGTGGAGGTGATGGAATTCCAGTAGAGCTGTTTCAAATCCTGAAAGAGGATGCTGTGAAAGTGCTGCACTCAATATGCCAGCAAATTTGGAAACCTCAGCAGTGGCCGCAGTGCTAGAAAAGGTCAGTTTTCATTCCAATCTCAAAGAAAGGCAATGCCAAAGAATGCTCAAACTACCGCACAATTGCACTCATCTCACATGCTAGTAAAGTAATGCTCAAAATTCTCCAAGCCAGGCTTCAGCAATACGTGAACTGTGAATTCCCTGATGTTCAAGCTGGTTTTAGAAAAGGCAGAGGAACCAGAGATCAAATTGCTAACATCCGCTGGATCATGGAAAAAGCAAGAGAGTTCCAGAAAAACATCTATTTCTGCTTTATGACTATGCCAAAGCCTTTGACTGTGTGGATCACAACAAACTGTGGAAAACTCTGAGAGAGATGGGAATACCAGACCACCTGACCTGCCTCTTGAGAAATCTGTATGCAGGTCAGGAAGCAACAGTTAGAACTGGACATGGAACAACAGACTGATTCCAAATAGGAAAAGGAGTACATCAAGGTTGTATATTGTCACCCTGCTTATTTAACTTCTGCGCAGAGTACATCATGAGAAATGCTGGACTGGAAGAAACAGAAGCTGAAATCAAGATTGCCAGGAGAAATATCAATAACCTCAGATATGCAGATGACATCACCCTTATGGCAGAAAGTGAAGAGGAACTAAAAAGCCTCTTGATGAAAGTGAAAGAGGAGAGTGAAAAAGTTGGCTTAAAGCTCAACATTCAGAAAACGAAGATCATGGCATCCGGTCCCATCACTTCATGGCAAATAGATGGGGAAACAGTAGAAACAGTGTCAGACTTTATTTTTCTGGGCTCCAAAATCACTGCAGATGGTGACTGCAGCCATGAAATTAAAAGATGCTTACTCCTTGGAAGAAAAGTTATGACCAACCTAGATAGCATATTCAAAAGCAGAGACATTACTTTGCCGAATAAGGTCCGTCTAGTCAAGGCTATGGTTTTTCCATAGTCGTGTATGGATGTGAGAGTTGGACTGTGAAGAAGGCTGAGCGCCGAAGAATTGATGCTTTTGAACTGTGGTGTTGGAGAAGACTCTTGAGAGTCCCTTGGACTGCAAGGAGATCCAACCGATCCACTCTGAAGGAGATCAGCCCTGGGATTTCTTTGGAAGGAATGATGCTAAAGTTGAAACTCCAGTACTTTGGCCACCTCATGCGAAGAGTTGACTCATTGGAAAAGACTTTGATGCCAGGAGGGATTGAGGGCAGGAGGAGAAGGGGACGACAGAGGATGAGATGGCTGGATGGCATCACAGACTCGATGGACGTGAGTCTTTGTGAACTCCGGGAGATGGTGATGGACAGGGAGGCCTGGCGTGCTGCGATTCATGGGGTCGCACAGAGTCAGACATGACTGAGCGACTGAACTGAACTGATAAATTTATCAACTGTTTAAAGAAGATAAGACTACTGGATTCTGTGTTGGGAGTGCCCTAGAGTCTGCAGAATGCAGAAGTGGATGAAATAATTTGCTTATTTATCAATGAAGTATAAAGTGAAGTGGCTCAGTCATGTCCAACTCTTTGGGACCCCATGGACTGTAGCCTCCTGGGCTCCTCTGTCCATGGGATTTTCCAGGCAAAAATACTGGAGTGGTTTGCCATTTCCTTCTCCAGGGGATCTTCCCGACCCAGGGATCGAACCCAGGTCTCCCGCATTGTAGGCAGATGCTTTGACGCCTGAGCCACAAGGGAAGCCACTATCAATAGCATAATGGTAATAATGCCTGTTTTATCATAGATGAGCCCATCTCCAAATCTGAAAAACATGCGTTTTCAATTGGCTGAGGCCAAAATCTTCTGATATCTATCCTGATTTTCCTTGGGAGGAAAACGATTTGACTTAACCATTTTATTCTTTGCGTTTGAAGAATAATGTGTATCTAAAGCAGTCAAAATAAGTCAACACCTGGTCCCGGGATCCAGTTACTGCTCCCACGCACCCCCTCCCATGTGCTCTGGGTTCTGGGCTCTTGACCCTGGCTGCTAGATCTGGCTCCTCTCTTAAATCAGCCTTTCCTTCTTCAAAAGTATGTCCATAGTTTGATAGGCTGCTTCAGAAATAATCAGCACCGACCACTAAGTAAACAAGTAGGGCTGAGACAGCCCTGTCCACAAGAAAGATGTGGTTCAGATTTGATTGATAAACCACCAATGGAACAAGCATAAAAGCACAGCAGGTCATGAAGAAATTATTGATGTATCCTGACAGTTGATGAGCATAAGGTGTTAGACAATGTGCCTTTTGAAAAGAGGAATTAAAAGATCTTCACCACCTTTATGACATGTCTCTTTAGTAAACAGCAACAAAGTTACTTGAAATGAAAGTAAGGTGAGAAAGAGGAGGTTCCAGCTGAAGAGAAGTGTAATCCGAAAGGCCTGGAAGGAAGATGTGAAACTATAAATAGCACACTTGGGTCAGAGTGCAGAGAATGAAGTTAACTGTGAGAGGAGAGGAGGGAATAAAACCAGAGCCACCCACCATACAACCCAGCAATCCCACTACTAGGTATATGCCCCGAGGAAACCAAGATTGAAAAGACACATGTATCCCATTGTTCATTGCAGCACCATACACAATAGCTAGAACATGGAAGCAACCTAGATGCCCATCAACAGAGAGAGAATTTGCGGTAAATGCACACAATGGAATATTACTTAGTCATTCTTAGCCATAAAAAGGAACACCTTTGAGTCAGTTCTAATGAGATAGATTAACCTAGAACCTATCATACAGAGTGAAGTAAGTCAGCAAGAGAAAGATAAATATTGTATTCTAATGCATATGTACAGAATCTAAAAAAATGGTACTGAAGAATCTATTTACAGGGCAGCAATGGAGAACAGACATAGAAAGTAGACTTATGGACATGGGGGGAGGGGAGGCGAGGGTGAGATATACTAAAAGAGTAACATGGAAACTTATATTACCATATGTGAAATAGACAGCCAACGGGAATTGGCTGTATGGCTCAGGAAACTCAAAGGGGTCTCTGTATCAACCTAGTGGGGTGGGATGGAGAGGGAGATGGGAGGGAGGTTCAAAAGGGAGGAGATACATGTATACCTATGGCTGATTCATGTTGAGGTTTGACAGAAAACAACAAAATTCTGTAAAGCAAGTATCCTTCAATAAAAAATAAATTAATTAAAAAAAAAACAGCTCCAAGTTACTCGATTGAATCATATGATAAAGGCCCAAGAATTCAAGGAGGAGTATGCACTCCATCAGGCAGTGGGGATCCACTGAGCATCTTCCAGCAGGGGAATAAGGTACTTAGAAGTGCAACTAGAAAATAAGTGCAACAATGATGCATAGATGCTTGGAGAAACACAAGAACAGGGAGCGAGACCAGAGAGGAGGCTTTGGCAACAGCAGGGAGCAATGAGGAACGTAGCTCTGGAGAAATGACATGGCAGAGTTTGAGTCTGTGGCCCTGGAGACCGGGCCCATGGAGGTGAGGGTAAACAGAGAGAAGGGGGATTGAAAGATGGAGATTGTGAGCCCCAGTGACTGGGAAACAGAGGTCTTTGGTGAGTGAGGTGGATAGAAGGTTTTGGCATGTGTGTTTAAGATGCTGGAAGCAATTGAAAATTGGCAGAGTCTAGATATGACTTCATCTGAATTACATTTCAGATATTAATGCACCAACTGTTCTGACTTTATTTCTCTGTTACCCACCAGTATTTCTCCAAGAAAGTGTGTCCAGGCTTGATTTCTCAGACCTGAAGTAATCTAGGCAGAGTTTGATCTTCCCAGGTGGCTCAGCAGTGAAGTATCCACCTGCAATGCAGGAGACCTGGGTTTGTTCCCTGGGTCGGGAAGGTCCCCTGTAGAAGAGAATGGCTTCTCACTCCAGTTTTCTTGCCTGGAGAATCCCATGGACAGAGGAGCCTGGTGGGCTACAGTCCATGGGATTACAAAAAAGTTGGGCATGACAGCAACTGTACAACACCAACAACAGGCAGAGTTTAGCCTGGCTGTGATAACACACACTGGTGTGCATTAAAGATGATCTTTCCCCAGAAGACTCCTAGTGGAGAATGTAACATCTTTAAACTCAGGTTGCTTATAGAATTAGCAAAATCTTGGTCTTTTGTACCTCTTCCCCCAGTCCTTCAAATTAAATAATACAAACACACACACACACACACAATTGAGTTTCTATTATTCCAAGTCCAGTGCTAACATTGCAAAAGACAGATACAGAGGTGAATAAGATGCTGAGCTGTCTTCAGAAGAGCTTATGGTCTGGTGAAGACTCCAGTAGTTGGCTACATTGATGGTTACTGAGTACCACTATGCCCTGAATACCGGGTTTGGAAGGCACTAAGAGGCAATGCTGCCTAATGGTTAAGCACGGATTGTGGTAGCTAATGTGTAGGCCCTGGAGCCTCCTTGCTTGCGTGTTAAGTCACTTCAGTTGTGTCTGACTCTTTGTGACACTATGGACCATAACCCACAAGGCTCCTCTATCAGTGGGATTCTCCAGGCAAGAATATTGGAGAGGGTTACCATTCCCTCCACCAGGGGGTCTTCCTGACCCCGTTAGCAGGACTCAAAGTCCTGCTGCAGTGTTTATGCATCATGAGAACATCAACCAAAGTCTTAACCATCCCAGTACCTCTGTTTTCCTATTGTAAAATGGGAGTAATTCCTTCACAGGGTTGTATGAAGATTAAATAAGTCAATAAATATAATATACTATTATGTGTTAAGAGCTCATACATGTTCCTAGTACATGATGAACACTCAATAAACCTTAGCTATTATTGTTAGACAGTGCTTTCATAAATACAATCTTATTTAATCCCTATGTTAGCTCTACAAAACTTGTATTATTTTTCCTATTCATGAATAAGGACCTCAATACTCAGGAAGAATAGCTGACTTGCCCCAGGTTGCCATTAAATGAAAGAGTTATGGCATGAATCCAGGTAAGTCCACTGCTCATTCAACAATATTGCGATGCATCTTGTTACATGGTAGAGTGAATTAAAGAAGGATGGTATAAATCTCAACACGACTTAAAACCTTGAAACTGAAGACAAGTTTTAAGTGGCTGATAATGCAATAATCAATAATGATTATATCTGTTAGTATAATTTCCTAATTTAAGGTTATTCCACAAATAACCTTTTAACATCATTTGATTGTGATAATGAATTAGATTGACCAGGTATATTCCTCTTTGATTTCATGAACTATCCCTGGAGACGTGGTTTATTGAAAAATTAACTCTTAATTTTCCTAAGGGTATAACTAGTTTGCTAAAATTAATAAATTGATGAATTTTAGAAAATGTCAAGTTACAATCAAGTGTCTGAAGGCCCTGTATGAATGCTAACAATATATTTATATATATACATGTATTTATGTTTGTACGTATACAGACCCATATATGTGGGCTTCCCTGGTAGCTCAGATGGCAAAGAATCTTCTTGCAATGCAGGAGACCCAGGTTTGATTCCTGAGGCAGGAGTATCCCCTGGAGAAGGAAATGGCAACTCCAGTATTCTTGTCTGGAGAATTCCATGGACAGAGGAGCCTGGCAGGCTACAGTCCATGCGGTCAAAAAGAGTCAGACACGACTGAATGACTGACACATACTTATATGTACATATACATATGCATATACATTTTATATATATATATACACACAGAGGCACACAAGGTCAGTTATGAGGCTGCAAGGATGAGCTCTGTGTTGCACAAAATGAATCACATCATTGGGGTTGGTTGCTTCTTGCCCATGAAGCTGATGTGAAGAAGTCCAAGCTATGCTGACTTTCACTTGGGCTCTCTGTGGCACTTCTACATTCCTCCCTTAAGATTCTTTTCAAGCTCTACCTTACATTTGCCATCTGGTCAACCTCTGATAACTAAGCTTGAGTCAGTCTCCTGCTCAGGCCAAATTAGGTAAAATATTTGCCCGAAGTGGCCCCCAACCCACATAATCCAAAGAGAGAACATCAACCCTAGCCAAAAATGAAAGCCGGAGGTCAGTACAAAAAGAGTTGTACCAACTACCAAGGCAAAGAGACAAAGGGGAGACTACAAATGAAAAACGAGAGAGAAATCTGAAATCAAAAAGATTCAGAATGGTTCAAGGGAATGGTGTGTTATGGAAAGACTATTTTTCACACACAGGGGAGTTCTGGTCTTATTCTTATCGGGTGCTAGCCTAGATCTGGACAAGAGAGTAGCTATTTTACCATATGTCTTCTCTACACTGAGCTGTAAGCCTTTTGATAGCATGATACGATGTGTAGCTTGTCATTTTTGTATCTCCCATAGAGTCTGACATATGGCAGACACTTAGCAAGTATTTGTTGAATGAATTAAGCAATGACGGATAGAGTTAATGGTGTACTACCAGCACTACTGCCTCAACCAGTAAGAACACCCATCACTTTTGGGACATTTGCTATCTGCTAAAAATTGTGCTAAGTACTTGACATATGTATTTTTTAATTCTTACAAAACCTTATAAGGGCAGATGCTATTCTTAACCCATTAGAGAAGTTATTTTTTCCAAAATTGCATACCTAACAAATGGCAGAAACAGCATACTAACCCGTCTGTTTGACACCTCAGTCCATGAACTCGATCACTCAATTATACTGTTATGGAACCCCACTTTTGTTTTACCTTGAATTGGATTCTAAAGGGTGAATAATCCCCTGTTTTTCCCTTCAACCTCCACTACTCAAACTGAGCTCTGTATTTTGGGGGCAAGTCTCCACCACTATACTCAATACATTGTCAAATAGTTGTGTTTAGATGGGCATCTTGATAGAGAAACACTTATGTTCCCCTATGGTAAATAGCATAACACCTGGAATACAGTAAGTGTTAAATAAATGTTTATGGAGTTAAATAGCTATTGACTTCTGAATTAATGATGGTGATTAAAAGTCTATGTTTACTAGAAACCATTTTGATTTTGATCCATGGATTTCCTCATGGAGGGACTGAAAGGTCAAGAGATAAGATATACAAGGCTGTTTCAGCACCTCTCAGCAGCTTTCTTTGGGGCTGGATTTATTGCCTTCTTGGTTGAAATGTTAGCTCTCAACTTTGCTGAGATGTCAAGAGCAGTGATGTTAGGTGTAGGGCTGTCAATTGCCCCCACAAACTTACTTTTAACTCAAAAGTGCCATCTGGCAGTGGAATGGAAACCTGTCATGAGGAGTTCACAGGCCCTCTGGACCTCCAAAAAGGAGGGGCAGGGAGGCCATCAGAAACAGGCTACCCTGTTCCCAGCTTTAAAAATTAAAGTAGTAAAATAAAGGAAGAAATTTTAAGCTATAAAAAATGTAAAACTTTCAGTAAAAAAATCAGCAGTAATAATGGGCTTCCCTAGTGGCTCAATGGTGAAGAATCCGCCTGCCAGTTTAGGAGATGTGGTTTTGATCCCTGGGTCAGGAAGATCCCCTGGAGAAGGAAATGGCAACCCACTCCAGTATTCTTGCCTGGGAAATTCGATGGACAGAGGAGTCTGGCAGGCTACAGTCCATGGGGTCTCAAAGAGTCAGACATGACTTAGCAACTAAACAACAACAACAATGATAATAAGAGCATCTGAGAGTAGTGGTTAGACAACATGGGCTTTGGAGTTAAACAAGCTTGTTTCCAATTCTAGTTCCTCACTCACTACCTGGGTTATATAGGGCAAGTTACAATCCTGAGCCTCAGTGTTCTTGTCTGTGCGTGTGTGCGAAGTTGCTTCTGTGGTGTCCAACTCTTTGCAACCCTATGGACTCAGCCTGCCAGGTTCCTCTGTCCATGGGATTCTCCAGGCAAGAATACTGGAGTGGGTTGCCATGTCCTCCTCCAGGGGATCTTCTCAACCCAGGGATTGAACCATTGTCTCTAATGTCTCCTGTATTGGCAGGCCGGTTCTTTATCAGTAGCACCACCTGGGAAGCCCTGTAAAGTGGTACCAATAAAGGCTACCTTATATGATATGCATTAGATTATATATGTGAAATATTTAAATCAGCACCTATTATATAGCAAAGGTCCGATAAAAGATAATTGTTATTCAAGCAGTTAAAACTCACTTATTTACTCAATAAATATTTATTTAGCATCTAGAGCATGCCAGGCACTATGCTTTACCCATCAACATAGAATGGTGAGTAAATACATATAGGGTGTGGGCTCTCACAGAGCTTCATGGAGAATTGTAAAAGTAGCCACAGACACTTTCCCTCCTTGTATCCACACCCCCACTGTGCCCTTTGAGTACCTTCCCTCTTTGATGCTAAACTTGGCCATGTGACTTGTTTGGGCCAATGAAATGTTAGCCAACGTGATACAAGCAGAATCTTGTAAAAATGCTTGTGCTTCATCCTATCTAGCTGCTCTTAGAACCCCTGTGATCACCACCATGTAAAGAAGCCCAAGCTAGTCTGCTGGATGTTGAGAGACATAAGGCCAATTGTTGCTATCTCCTTGTATAACAGCTGCCAGCTTCTAAAGTGTGAGTGAGGCCATCCTAGGATCTTTGCCTCCCATTGACCCACCAACTAACCACAGGAAAACAGGAGTGCCAGCAGAAGTCAGCTGATCAGGAGCAGACCAGAAAAGCCACCCAGCCACCTCATAGATTTGTGAGCTAAATAAATGGCAGTTGTTTCATTTTTTTTTTTTAACATGGGCCATTTTTAAAGTCTCCATTGAGTCTGCCCTGGTGGTTCAGATGGTAAAGAATCCGCCTGCAGTGTGGGAGACCTGGGTTCAATCCCTGGGTTGGGACAATCCCCTGGAGGAGGGCATGGCAACCCATTCCAATATTTTTGCCTAGAGAATCCCCATGGACAGAGGAACCTGGAGGGCTGTAGTCCATGAGGTTGCATAGAGTCAGATATGACTGAGCAACTAGGCGCACACACACACTGAATCTGCCATACCACCACCTCTGCTTTATATTTCTAGTTTTTGTTGTTGTTTTTTTTCTGAGAGGCATGGGGTATCCCAGCTCCCCCACACTGGAAGGCAAAGTCTCAACCACTGGACTGCCAGAGAATTCCCAGTGGCAGCTGTTTTAAACAGTTAAGTTTTAGGTTGGCCTCTTGTAGAGCCAGAGCTAACTGATACAAGTTTAGAGCCTAGTGCAGGGCTCACCAGACTTCTTCTGCAGAGGGTTAAATGGTCAATATTTTGGCTTTGCAAGCCATAGGTCATGATGGAAACTACTGAGCTCCACTATTATAACGCAAAACAAACTACAAACAATATGTAAATGAGTAGTCACGCCTGATTTGGCCTGAGGGCTGTTGTTCGCTGTCCCCTGCATTGGAGAAGGAAATAGCAACCCACTCCAGTGTTCTTGCCTGGAGAATCCCAGGGACGGGGGAGCCTGGTGGGCTGCCGTCCATGGGGTCGCACAGAGTCGGACACGACTGAAGCGACTTAGCAGCAGCAGCAGCAGCTCTAGCATAAGAAACAACACTATTCAAATAACCAAAAAATGAAATATGTGCATATAAACTGTGATAGTTAATGCGCAGCCAATGCTCATGATGCTATTAGAAAGGATAAGAACCTGTCCCAAGCTGGTCATACATTTACAGGGTCTTGGATAGATTTCCCTAGAAGCAAACCCTGAGAAAGGATTTGAGAGTAACAGTCTATTTGGGAGGTTACCCCAGGGAGCATGGTAGGAGAGTAGAGACACATGACAAAGAAAAAAACCATTAGAAAGCCAGTTGATGGACAAGTTACTCCATTGGCCAGTGAGGTTTAGTCTGCTGGGGCCTCTGGGAGATGCCTTAGCTCACTGCAGAGTGAGGAAGCTGAGCTGCCTCTTCTGCAGCTCCCATCCATCAGTGTTGGAGGGTGGTTCCTGGAGGGCTTCACTCTCCTATGTTCTGCCCTGCGAGAAGAGCATGTAGGCAGAGAGCAGCAGTTCACAGTTAAGGGTCTGACCTGATCTCGAGGCATGCCAAGGGCTGTTGGGGTGCTCCAAGAGCAACTCCTGCAGAAGGCCTCTTGTGGGAGTCAGGTCTGAGCTGAATGCTGAAAGATAGGTAGGAATTACAGACAGAGATGCCACAGCTGAAGTGTAGATGCAAGGAAGGTCACCCAGGGAGGTGGCTACATAGAGAAATAAAAAGAAGCCTAGAACCAAGTGTTTAGGAAAACCTACATCAAACCAAGGAAGAGCCTAAAAGAAGACATTAGTTTCTCAGGCTGTTGTAACAAAGTACTACAAACTTAGTGGCTTTAAACAGTAGAAATGTGCTCTCTCTTAGTTCTGTAGGCCAAAAGTCCAAAGTCAAGGTGTCAACAGGGGCATACTTTCTCTGAAGGCTCTAGAGGAGGGTCTCTCCTTGCCTTTTCCCAGCTTCTGGTGACTCCTGGCAATCCTTGGGTTTCCTTGTTTTGTGAAGGCATCACTAAAATCTCTCTGCCTCTATCATCACATGGCTATCTTCCCTCTGTTCGTGTCTGGGTCCAAATTTCCCTCTTCGTACAAGGAATCAGTCTTTGGATTAGAAGCCACCCTAATGACTTCACTAATTTGATTACTTGTGTAAAGAACTTATTTCCCAATAAGCTCACATTCTGTGGAAGTTAAGACTTGAACATATCTTCTCAGGGGACATAATTCAACCTCAATAGAGACTGAAAAAAAAAAAAAACAGCCATAGATAAGAAAACCTGAAGACAGCATTGTCATGGACACCTACCTTCCACTCAGAGTGGTGCTCTTAGTAAAAAAGTATTTATTTATTTATTTATTTGGTTGTGCCAAGCTTTAGTTGTGGTATGTGAACTCTTAGCTGTAGCACATGGGATCTAGTTTCACGGCAAGGGATGGAACCCAAGCCCCCTGTATCAGGAGCAGGGAATCCCAACCACTAGACCACCAGGGAAGTCCCTCAAAGCAGCGTTCTGAGGGGGAGGAAGTGATCATCATAAATGAAATAAAGACCATGCATTGGATTTAGAAATGCGGACAATGTGGTTCTCACCAAGAAGCAATTCTGTGCAGAAATAGAAGCATAACAGCAGTGAATATGAGACGAGGAAATGGAACTAGTGAGCATTCAACTCTGTCAAGATGCTGGACAGTGAAAGGGAAGAAAGAGAGAGAAGCAAATGTTTACGGGGTTGAGAGAGGATATTTTTTTAAGATGGCAGAGGTGGGAAAGACTTGGTTTTGAGGGAGGTGTTGAATGTGGAGTTAAGTGAAAGATGTTCAGTCATGTCTGACTCTTTGAAAGCCCATGGATTGTAGTCCAAGGAATTCTCCAGGCCAATACTGGAGTGGGTAGCCTTTCCCTTCTCCAGGGGATCTTCCCAACCCAGGGATCAAACCCAGGTCTCCAGCATTGCAGGCAGATTCTTTACCAGCTGAGCCACAAGGGAAGCCCAAGAATATTGGAGTGGGCAGCCTATCCCTTCTCCAGGCGATCTTCCCAACTCAGGAATCAAACCAGGGTCTCCTGCATTGCAGGTGGATTCTTTACCAACTAAGCTACCAGGGAAACCCAAGTGACCAGCAAAATGCAGGATCCTGAGGAGACAGAAAGGAACGGCTTCCTGGGATGAGCTTCTCTGTTGTAAGAGGCAGGAAGGACAAGCAGACGACAGCAGGTCCCACAGTGATTCCTCTATGCTCTGTGCCCTTGTTCTTCCACTGAATGGTCCCATTTGCCAGTCTCAGGACGGCCACTTGGGAGCCACTACCACCAATCTGCCCCAGGGAGATCTGCGGTTCCACATTTTCCTAGTATTTCCCTTCCATTTGTGACCCTTTGTCAATGTTTATCAATAACTGTCTTTTGTGTCTACACAAAGTGAAAGAGTTAGTCACTTAGTCATATCCAACTCTTTGTGAGCCTATGGACTGTAGCCTGCCAGCTCCTCTGTCCACGGAATTCTCCGGGCAAGAATACTGGAGTGGGTTGCCATTTCCTTTTCCAGCGGATCTTACTGACCCAGGGATCGAGCCCAGGTCTCCTGCATTACAGGCAGATTCTTTACTGTCTGAGCCACCAGGGATGCCCAGGCTCCATCTAAAAGGATTATCCTGAAAGGAGGGAGCATAAGGGTGTGGGGCTTTGGTAGATACATGCATTGTTTATTCATCTTGAAAACAGCCTCAACAGGAAGGCAAGACAGCATCATCATCTTCACTTTACACAAGAGGAAACTTAACTCCGAAAAGTCAAGGATTTTAGAAAAGTTCACATGGATTTAAACCCTTCATCCTTAGGCATCTTGTTGCAGAATTTTCCACTGCAAAGAGCTGCCTCCCTCCAAGTGACATCAATAGTGGTTTAGAAATTATATGAGAACAGGAATATTACAGCTTCCAGAAGGAAACGGAACATTTCTTTTCTCCAAGATTTGTAGAGTAACAGGAAATATTTACAGCCTTGTTTTCTTAGGAATAATGAAGCAAGCTGTTGTCTTGGGAAATAAATTTGCCTTCTTTGAGAAGGTCATACACCCAAATGACTCGGATGAAAATACACAAGAACTATTTTCCTATCATCTTAAAGCATCATCTCTCCAGTGAACATTAACTGAGCTCCTACTATGTGCCATGGATTGTTCTAGGGAGGTTGTTGCTGTTCAGTTGCTCAATCACGTCCGACTCTTTGTGACCCCATGGACTGCAACATGCCACGCTTCCCTGTCCTTTACCATCTCCCAGAGTTTGCTCAAACTCATGTCCATTGAGTCGGTGATGCCTTCCAACCATCTCGTCCTCTGTCGTCCCCTTCTCCTGCCTTCAATCTTTCCTAGCATCAGGGTCTTTTCTAATGAGTCATCTCTTCACATCAGGTGGCCAAAGTATTGCAACTTCAGCTTCAGCATCAGTGCTTCCAATGAATATTCAGGGTTGATTTACTTTAGGATTGAATGGTTTGATCTCCTTGCTCTCCAAGGGACTCTTGAGTCTTCTCCAACACCACGGTTTGAGATGATATGGGGAGGATGGTGGGAGGGGGGTTCAGGATTGGGAACTCATGTACACCCGTGGCGGATTCATGTCAATGTATGGCAAAACCAATACAGTATTGTAAAGTAAAAAAAGTAATAAAATAATAATAATTTTTAACAAGCATCACTTCTTCAGTTCCCAACCTTTATGGTCCAACTCTCACATCCATACACGACTACTGGAAAAACCATAGGTTTGACTATACAGGCCTTTGTTGGCAAAGCAATACCTCTGCTTTTTAATATGCTGTCTAGATTAGTCATAGCTTTTCTTCAAGGAGCAAGTGTCTTAATTTCATGGCTGCAGTCACCATCTGCAGTGACTTTGGAGCCCCCCCCCCCAAATAAATTCTCTCACTGTTTCCATTGTCTCCCTATTTGCCATGAAGTGATGGGACGAGATGCCATGATCTTCATTTTCTCAATGTTGAGCTTTAAGCCAGCTTTTTCACTCTCCTCTTTCACCTTCATCAAGAGGTTCTTTAGTTCCTCTTCAGTTTCTGCCGTAACGGTGGTATCATCTGCATATCTGAGGATATTGATATTTCTCCAGGAAATTTTGATTCCATCTTGTGCTTCATCCAACCTGGCATTTCCCATAATATACTCTGCATATAAGTTAAATAAGCAGGGTGACAATATGCAGCCTTGACATACTCCTTGCCCAATTTTGAACCAGTCCATTTGTTCTAGGGACTAAGGGATAAAAATGACTTGGGTATCATCTCTGTTCTCAAAGAGCTCAGAATCCAGGGAATAGGCAGGCATGTATGTGGGCAGGCTACCCTGGTCATTAGGAGCAGTGAGCCCTAGAAATACACTCCAGCATTTGAAGAAAGGTGATATTTCAATGAAGTTGGTAGGATATAAATTTACCAGAATAGAGAGAAGGAGGAGAGTGGGCACCAAGAGATCAGACCAGGGGGACAGTAATAATAACAATAATAAAATACACTTGAGAGGCATTGCAGTTTACTAAACACTTTTAAATAATTTTTAAATTTAATCTTCACAGCAACCCTTTGAGAAGTAAACAGTAACGCTCTTTCTCCCCACGCAGGTAGCTCTGGGAAATGAGTTCTCTAAACAGCAATATATTCAAAATGAGTAAAGAAATCTTCCCATATTATACTACAAATTCATTAGACTTGTCTTTCTGAGTTTCATTTGACAGGTATTGCTTAATTTGAGGGGTTCTAACTTATTATGTTTAGCCCAGGCAGTGTGCCACACTATTTTCTCTTAGAGGTTCTCAATTCTGCCAGCTAAGCTTTGAAAGTCAGTGGAAGTCTCAGACCCTTGCCTTCTCCACTTTCTGCTTTCTCAGTCAAACATGAGTTATCTTCCAAGACATAGCTGCAGTCCTTCCTGGTCTTTTGTTAACTGATCACCAGCGTGAGCACCAAGAATTGACAACTTCAACTGGAAAACTCATTTAGGTGGAGTTCTAGGCAAATCTCCTAATGATGAACTTCCTTCTTAAGGAAGTGATTCATACACCAGTTTATACATTCATCCATTCATTCAACAAATGTATGGAATGCCCGAGTTACACTGATGGACCTTGTAAAGGACTCAAACAACAAGACATATATTTGGAGTCTGTTGAGAAGAATAGGGTGAGCATACGAGTAAATAACTAATGTGCAAGTCCAAGTGAGAGAAGTGAGAAGACGGAGCTAGGATCACATGTTCTTTCATTTCTTCAGCATCACTTACTGATTCCCAGATATGAGTAAAGAACTATGACAGGTTCTCTCCCACATGTTACCTTATTTAATCTTCACAATAGGGAGATAGATGCTTTTAGCTTAATTTTATAGATGAGGAAACCAGGCTCTCCTTCCTTCCTACCATGGAAGGGCTTCATGGAAGGAGTTTTCTGTTTCTCTGGGTTTGTTTTGGGTTTTTGTTTGTTTGTTTTTGCTTGTTTTGTTTATTGTTGTTGCTGTTGTTCAAGTTGGAGGTTTACCCATGATTTTAACATTTGAATCTAGGAGAATTTAACAGAAAGCTGAAGAAGCTTGACCTTCAAGGACCCAAGTTTTCATGAGATCTTTTCACAGACTCCTAGGAGGAGCCATAGACAAGTGTTCACGTTTTTGTAAGATTTGCCAATGTAATTTAGCATTATTCTTGAAGAGGGTGTCTCAAATGTGTGCCCTTCAGGTCCCACAAAATCTGGACATACCACAGCATTTAAAAACAGTATGAAGGGCATGTGGAAAAAAAAAAAGGAAACTGTTGACAAATGCAGTGAGGTGGAGAAAGGTCAGGCACACGTGGGAGGAGTGTGTGTGGCCCTTTCTGGGCAGGGGCAATTCCAGGCAAGTCTAGAAAGGAAGAAAGGATGGCTCCACCCAGCCCTGCATCTGCTCCCTCCTGCCCTCCTCTCGACAACAATGAAAGAGGGACCTCTCTTCCCCAGGGCCAGTCTCCACACCCAGGCTCACAGTCCCTCCCGGACAACTTTCTCTGTGGAGCACTCCCCTCCCTCCAGGGTCTTCACTGGCCCCTGCTCCACTGGTCCCTTCCCAGTAGAATGTGCTCATGGTTCCTACCAAGGGAGGGAGAGAGAACGGAGGGAGGAAAGAAATACCTCTTTAAAAGACTTTTCCTCTCCAAACTCAGTCCTTTCTCTTTCTCCCCATCCTTGGCCAACATTCTTGACAGAAATCATCTTCACCTACTGTTTCCATTGTCTCAGCTCAGATGACGTCTCGGCCCACTGCAGTCTGGCTTCTCCCCCACCAGCACCAACTCCTCCTCTGTGGAAAGTGCTTCTGCCAAGCTCATCAACAACCTCCTTGCTGAGACAACAACAAGCGCGTGCTCTTTGGTCCTCATTTTCCTTGGCATTCTGACTCTGAGGACCAGCTCCCAGGCTTTCTTCCTGCCTCTGGGCCCCCTCCCTCTCCGCCTCTATGGCAGGTTCTCTTTCCCGAGTCCAGCCTTGAACACCAGTGCTCTTCTGCTTGCCTCCAGTCATGATAAATATCTCTCCTCTGTGTCACAGGCCTTGACTCTCTGAAGCTGAACTCAGCATCTCACATCCCCACCCAGCCCTGCCCAGACCTGAGAGCTGCCCATCTGATACTCTGGCCCAGGCAAGGCACCATTGTCTATAAGCTGCCCAGGCCAGAAAGCCATGGAAGGGGCTTGTCGCCTACCTCTCTCTGACCCTCCACCTCAGATCATTGTGCAGACTGGCCCTTGGCATCTCAGATCACTCTCACCTTTGATCCCCTTCCATCTACCCCAATACCATGATTCTTGCCTGAATTCCTGGCTCTCCTCATCCCACTAGACCTCCATCCCCTTCCTCGCAACCATTTCTCCAAACCACAGACGTAATAGACTTCATAGAACGCAGATCTGTTCACATTACTCTTTTGCTTACATCCCTCAGCAGCCTCCTGCTGCTCTCAGGACTGAGTCTGAACTCCACCAGGGTATTCAGACCTTTCACAGTGGGGATGCCATCTCCTGTCGCCACGTTCCTCTCATGGACTACAGCCCGACTGCACTGCTCATATTCTCTTGCCTCTGGCTTTGCACTCCCTGTGCTCCCTCCATTTTCCTGCTCCACACACTCCCCAGCCTGGGGGTTACCTGACTCTCTCACATGCCTTCTTCCGGTGATGGCAAATGACTTTGGACAGGAAACCTTCACTGACCTCCTGGGACTGGATTAGCACTCAGGCTACGGAGTTCCACAGCACCTGGCTGGTGGACACCACCACACTCTCAAATCCTCGGGAGAAGGCTCCAGGACTTTGTCCTTTTGTATCCACTGTGGTGAGCCCAGTGCCTGGCACATGGTGAAATAAATATGTGTTGAGGAGGTAATGAATGAAAGGGTGGAGGGAGCTAGGTGCCCATGCGCACAGAGTGCCAGGTGGGGGAGTTTGGGTTTTATTTTGTGAGGCACGTGGGGCCAGTGCAGGGTTTGGAACAAGGGAGATTGATGACTTGACCTGTGCTTTAGGAAGTTCACTCTGATGGGTTAGTGGTTGGAGGCTTCATAACAACAGATGACTCCCAAAGCAAGAAGCCCAGTTCCCAAGGCCCTGAGAAGGTCCAGGCAGGAGGTAGCCAAGCATGCACACAGACAGGGAGAGGGCAGCAAAGAGGAGAAACCATGCAAAGATCACATTAATGGACTCCATCAACTGATCAGCCTGGGGCTGAGGGAATCCGGGTGACCAGGTGACCTGAGACCTATTCTCTTTGTCCTCTGAAGTTTCAGGGTCTGAGACTTCATGTTTCTGCCCTAAACTCTTATATGAAGAGCAGACATTTGCACAGCATTGGGGTTTTATTGTGGGAATTCCCAGGTGATGCTAGTGGTAGAGAATTCACCTGCCAGTGCAGAAGACTTAAGAAACATGGGTTTGATCCCTAGGTTAGGAAGGTCCCCTGGAGGAGAACACAGCAACCCACTCCAGTATTCTTGCCTGGAGAATCCCATGGACAGAGGAGCCTCGTGGGTTACAGTCCATAGCGTCACAAGAGTCAGACACAACTGAAGTGACTTAGCATGCATGCATGGGTTTTCAGTGCTGTTTTTCTTGTTATTTATCCAAACTGAACTTGAATTGTGAAATAGACAATGGCTTGCACTGATGTCTCTACACAGAGAGCATGCCCTCAGCCCTGCCTGGGCTGTAAAGATTGTCTATGGCAGAGGATTATGGGTTTGGCATTTTATTTTGCTTTTCGATCTTTCAATGCTCTGCTCAGCCCACCTCAGTGGAGCTGTCTCCCTGTTCACCTTTCCTAGGCAGTGGCAGTGGCCATCAGCATGTAAGCCCTAAGCCACAGCCAGAGCTAGGACAGACACCACCATGCCTCCCAGCAACCAGAGAGCAGTCAGGAAGCCCCACAGAAGGCTTTCCATCAGGTGGAATTGGCAAGGAGCTCAAGTCTTCTTCTCTGTTTCCCACCAAATGCAAACCTCAAGGAATAGGTTAATTTGAACATGAATTGCCATCATCCAGCGTAGCCTTGCTGAGGTTCCCATGTTCAACAGATTCACCAAGCTTAGTATTCCTGAAGCACTTATTCCTGCTGGACAGACTATTACTGATGAAAGCAGGAAGGCTAAAGACAGCAATGTTTTCACTGAGTTCCACTGCCCTGTGTGTACTTACTGATCACAGCCCAGGACATGCAGGTCTATGATGTTGGCAGTGAAGAGTGTGGACCTGGAGGTCAGGCCACCTGGAATCAAAGCCCAGCTTGGATTTACTGGTATCTGGACCTTGGTAAGTCATTCTCCTACACCTCAGTTTTCTCATCTGTGAAATGGAAGGGAAAAAAGTAACAATGTCCAGGGCTATTGCAAACAATAGATGATACTATCTACATAAAGCACTTAACATTCAGCACTTAGATAGTGACATTTATCAACATGCTGACCCCTTCAGTAGAATAAATAATCCTACTGGCCATTGGATTCCCTTTCTGGGTCTTTTTGGTTCCCCATCCCCAAGGGCTTCTTCTTATTCTTTTTCTTTTTAATTCATGAATTTATATTCCTTCTTAAAAAGAGGTTCCAAAATGTAATTGCTCCTGGAAGTGATTAGTAATAATATTTCTTTTCTAGTCTTTTTTTATGTTTGGAAAAATTGTGGTAAAATTACAAATGTAAAATTTACCATTAGTGACTTTTAGTACATTTACAGTATTTTCAACTGTCACCACTCTCAAGCCCCAGAACATTTCATCACCCAGAAGGAAAGCCCATACACATTAGCCATTCATCACCCCCACTCCAGCGCCTGGTAACCACTAATCTGCTCTCCGTTTCTATGGATTCACTTATTCTGGGCATTTCATATTAAATGGAATGCTTCTTTTACTCCTAAGACAAAGTTTCAATTTCCCCTTGGAAGCAGTAAGTAAGCTCCTTCAGGCAGGGACTTTCAACTGTGAGTCTGTGGACAAGTTACCGAACATTCCTACATCTTGGTTTCCTCCCCTAGAAAGCAAGAATGACAATCATTGGACCCCCCCTACCCCAGGGCCGTGTGAAGAATGAATGAGACAGCACATGAACAGTGCTTAGTAAGTACCTGTGCACTGCCAACAATCACTAATGCTATTTTTTATGTATTTTTATTGAAGGATAATTGCTTTACAGAATTTTGTTGCTTTCTGTCAAACCTCAAATGAATCAACCATAGCTATATATATATCCCCTCCTTTTGAACCTCCTTCCCATCTCCCATCCCATCCTACCCTTCTAGAGAGATACAGGGCCCCTGTTTGAGTACCCTGAGCCATACAACAAATTCCCATTGGCTGTCGACTTTATATATGGTAATGTAAGTTTCCATGTTACTCTTTCCATGCATCTCACCCTCTCCTCCCCCTCCCCATGTCCATAAGTCTGTTCTCTAAGTCTGCTTCTCCATTGCTGCCCTATAAATAAATTATCCAGTACCATTTTTCTAGATTCCATATATATACATATGTTAGAATACAATATTTGTCTTTTTCTCTCTGACTCACTCCACTCTATATAATAGGCTCCAGGTTCGTCCACCTTATCAGAACTGACTCAAAGACATTCCTTTTTATGGCTGAGTAATATTCAGTTCACGATGGTGTGATCACTCATCTAGAGCCAGACACGCTGCAATGTGAAGTCAAGTGGGCCTTAGAAAACATCACTATGAACAAAGCTAATGGAGGTGATGGAATTCCAGTAGAGCTATTTCAAATCCTGAAAGTTGATGCTGTGAAAGTGTTGCACTCAATATGCCAGCAAATTTGGAAAACTCAGCAGTGGCCACAGGACTGGAAAAGGTCAGTTTTCATTCCAATCCCAAAGAAAGGCAATGCAAAAGAATGCTCAAACTACTGCACAATTGCACTCATCTCACATGCTAGTAAAGTAATGCTCAAAATTCTCCAAACCAGGCTTCAACAATATGTGAACCGTGAACTTCCTGATGTTCAAGCTGGTTTTAGAAAAGGCAGAGGAACCAGAGATCAAATTGCTAACATCCGCTGGATCATGGAAAAAGCAAGAGAGTTCCAGAAAAATATCTATTTCTGCTTTATTGACTATGCCAAAGCCTTTGACTGTGTGGATCACAACAAACTGTGGAAAACTCTGAGAGAGATGGGAATACCAGACCACCTGACCTGCCTCTTGAGAAATCTGTATGCAGGTCAGGAAGCAACAGTTAGAACTGGACATGGAACAACAGACTGGTTCCAAACAGGAAAAGAAGTACGTCAAGGCTGTATATTGTCACCCTGCTTATTTAACTTCTATGCAGAGTACATCATGAGAAATGCTGGACTGGAAGAAACACAAGCTGGAATCAAGATTGCCAGGAGAAATATCAATAGCCTCAGATATGCAGATGACACCACCCTTATGGCAGAAAGTGAAGAGGAACTAAAAAGCCTCTTGATGAAAGTGAAAGTGGAGAGTGAAAAAGTTGGCTTAAAGCTCAACATTCAGAAAATGAAGATCATGGCATCCGGTCCGATCAATTCTTTATTTTTTGGGGCTCCAAAATCACTGCAGATGGTGATGGCAGCCATGAAATTAAAAGACGCTTACTCCTTGGAAGAAAAGTTATGACCAACCTAGATAGCATATTCAAAAGCAGAGACATTACTTTGCCGACTAACGTCCATCTAGTCAAGGCTATGGTTTTTCCAGTAGTCATGTATGGATGTGAGAGTTGGGCTGTGAAGAAGGCTGGGTGCTGAAGAATTGATGCTTTTGAACTGTGGTGTTGGAGAAGACTCTTGAGAGTTCCTTGGACTGCAAGGAGATCCAACCAGTCCATTCTGAAGGAGATCAGCTTGGGATTTCTTTGGAAGGAATGATGCTAAAGTTGAAACTCCAGTACTTTGGCCACCTCATGCGAAGAGTTGACTCATTGGAAAAGACTGTGATGCTGGGAGGGATTGGGGGCAGGAGGAGAAGGGGACGACAGAGGATGAGATGGCTGGATGGCATCACGGACTCGATGGACATGAGTGAACTCCGGGAGTTGGTGATGGACAGGGAGGCCTGGCGTGCTGCGATTCATGGGGTTGCAAAGAGTCGGACATGACTCAGCGACTGAACTGAACTGAATATTCAATTGTATATATGTACCACAACTTCTTTATTCATTTATCTGTTGATGAACATCTAGGTTGCTTCCATGTTCTAGCTATTGTAAATAATGCTGCAATGTACAATGGGATATATGTGTCTTTTTCAATTTTGGTTCCTCAGGGTATTTGCCTAAGAGTGGGATTGCTGTGTTATATGGCGGTTTTATTGCTAGTTTTTTAAGGAATCTCCATACCATCTTCCATAGTAGCTGTATCAATTTACATTCCCTTTGAAAGAGTGAAAGAGTGTTCCCTTTTCCCCACATCCTCTCCAGGATGTATTGTTTGTAGACTTTCCAATGATGGCTATTCTGACCAGTGTGAGGTGATATCTCATTGTAGTTTTGATGTGCATTTCTCTAATAATGAGCAATGTTGAGCATCTTTTCATGTGTTTGTTAGCCATCTGTATGTCTTCTTTGGAGAAATGTCTGCTTAAGTCTTTTTCCCACTTTTTGATTGGGTTGTTTGTTTTTCTGGCATTGAGTTGTATGAGCTGCTTGTATGTTTTGGAAATAAATCTTTTGTCAGTTGTTTCATTTGCTATTATTTTCTCCCACATTGAGGATTGTCTTTTCACCTTGCTTGTAGTTTGCTTTGCTGTGCAAAAGCTTTTAAGTTTAATCAGGACCCACTTGTATACTTTTGTTCTTATTTCTGTTTCTCTAGGGAGTGGGTCATAGAAGATCTTGCTTTGATTTATGTCATCAAGTGTTCTGCCTATGTTTTCCACTAACAGTTTTATAGTTTCTGGCCTACATTTAGGTCTTTAATCCATTTTGAGTTTATCATTGTGTATGGTGTTAAGAAGTGTTGTAATTTCATTCTTTTACATGTAGGTGTCCAGTTTTCCCAGCACCATTTATTGAAGAGGCTGTCTTTGCCCCATTGTATATTCTTGCCTCCTTTGTCAAAACTAAGGTACCCATAGGTGCATGATTTATTTCTGGGCTTTCTACCTTGTTCCATTGGTCTATATTTCTGTTTTTGTGCCAGTATCGTACTGTCTTGATGACTGTAACTTTGTAGTATAATCTGAAGTTAGGAAGGTTGATTCCTCCAGCTCCATTCTTCTTTCTCAAGACTGCTTTGGCTGTTCAGGGTCTTTTGTGTTTCCATATGAACTGTGAAATTTTTTGTTCTAGTTCTGTTAAAAATGTCATTGGTAATTTGATAGGGATCGCATTGAATCTGTAGATTGCATTTGGCAGTATAGTCATTTTCACAATATGGATTCTTCCTACCCAGGAACACAGAATATCTCTCCGTCTGTTTATGTTGTCTTTGATTTTTTCATTAGTGTCTTACAATTTTCTGTGTACAGTCCTTTTGTCTCCTTAGGTAAGTTTATTCCTAGATATTTAATTCTTTTTGTTACAATGGTGAATGGAATTGTTTTCTTAATTCCTCTTTCTGATTTTTCATTGTTAGTATATAGAAATGCAAATTATTTCTGTGTATTGATTTTGTATCCTGCAATTTTGATAAATTCACTGATTAGCTCTAGTAATTTTCTGATACTATCTTTAGGGTTTTCTATCAACAGTATCATGTCATCTGCAAACAGTGAGAGCTTTACTTCTTTTCTGATCTGGATTCCTTTTATTTCTTTTTCTTCTCTGATTGCTGTAGCTAGGACTTCCAGAACTATGTTGAATAATAGTGGTGAAAGTGGACACCCTTGTCTTGTTCCTGACCTTAGGGAGAATGCTTTCAGTTTTTCACCATTGAGAATAATGTTTGCTGTAGGCTTATCACATATGGCCTTTACTATGTTGAGGTAGGTTCCTTCTATGACCATTTTCTGAAGAGTTTTAATCATAAATGGATGCTGAATTTTGTCAAAGGCTTTTTCTGCATCTATTGAGATGATCATATGGTTTGGTTTTTATCTTTCAATTTGCTAATATAGTGTATCACATTGATTGATTTGCATATATTGAATAATCCTTGCATTCCTAGAATAAACCCAACTTGATCATAGTGTATGAATTTTTGATGTGTTGCTGAATTCTATTTGCTAAAGTTTTGTTGAGGATTTTGCATCTATGTTCATCAGTGATATTGGCCTGTAGTTTTCTTTTTTATGTTGTCTTTGTCTGGTTTTCATATCAGGGTGATTCTGGCCTCATAGAATTAGTTTGTAAGTGTTCCTTCCTCTGCAACTTTTTAAAAGAGTTTAGAAGGATAGGCATTAACTCTTCTCTAAATGTTTGACAGAATTCTCCTGTGAAGCCATCTGGTCCTGGGATTTTGTTTTTTGGGAGATTTTTTGTCACAACTTCAATTTAAGTGCTTGTAATTGGGTTGTTCATAATTTCTGTTTCTTCCTGGTTCAGTCTTGGAAGATTGAACTTTTCTAAGAATCTGTCCATTTCTTCCAGGTTATCCCTTTTATTGCCATATAGTTGTTCACAATAGTCTCATATAATCCTTCATATTTCTGCATTGTCTGTTGTAATCTCTCCTTTTTCTTTTCTAATTTTGTTGATTTGATTCTTCTCTTTTTTTTCTTGATGAGTCTGGTGAAAGTTTTGTCAATTTTGTTTATCATCTCAAAGAACCAGCTTTTAGTTTTATTAGTCTTTACTATTGTTTCTTTCATTTCTTTTTCATTTATTTCTGCTCAGCTCTTTATGATCTCTTTCCTTCTACTATTTCTGTGATTTTTTGTTCTTCTTTTTCCAGTTGTTTTAGATGTAAAGTTAGGTTGTCTATTCAATGTTTTTCTTCTTTCTTGCGGTAGGATTGTACTGCTATAAACTTCCCTCTTAGAACTGCTTTTGCTGCATCCCATAGGTTTTGAGTTGTGGTGTTTTCATCGTCATTTGTTTCTAGAATCTTTTTTATTTCCCTTTTGATTTCTTCAGTAACCCGTTAGTTATTTAGAAATGTGTTTTTTAATCTCCATGTGTTTCTGTTTCTTACAGTTTTTTTTTCCTTGTAATTAATGTCTCGTCTCATAACATTGTGGTCAGAGAAGATGCGTCATATGATTTCAATTTTGTTAAATTTATTGGGGTTTGATCTGTGACCCAAGATATGGCCTATCCTGGAGAGTGTTCCACGTGCACTTGAGAAGAAAGTGCATTCTTCTGCATTTGGATGGAATGTTCTGAAGTTATCAATGAGATCCATCTCATCTAATGTATCATTTAAGACTTGTGTTTCCTTATTAATTTTCTGTTTTGATGATCTGTCCACTGGTGTGAGTGGGGTGTTAAAGTCTCCTACTATTATTGTGTTACTGTCAATTTCTCCTTTTATGTCTTTTAGTGTTTGTCTTATGTATTGAGGTGCTGCTATGTTGTGTGCATAGATATTTACAATTGTTATGTCTTCCTCTTGGATTGATCCTTTGATCATTATGTAGCGTTATTCCTTATCTCTTGTAATCATCTTTATTTTAAGGTCTATTTCGGGAAGATCCTCTGGAGAAGGAAATGGCAACCCACTCCAGTATCCTTGCCTGGAGAATCCCATGGACAGAGAAGCCTGGAGGGCTACAGTTCACAGAGTCGCAAAGAGTCGGACACGACTGAGCAACTTCACTTTCTTTCACTTTCATTTTGTCTGATATGAGGATCGCTACTCCAGCCTTCTTTTGCTTCCCATTTGCATGAAATATATTTTTCCATCCTCTCACTTTCAGTCTCTATGTGTCATTAGGTCTGAAGTGGGTTTCTTGTAGACAGCAAATATATGGGTCTTGTTTTTGTATCCATTCAGCTACTTTGTGTCTTTTGGTTGGAGCATTTAATCCATTTACATTTAAAGTAATTATTTATATATCTGTTCCTATTGCCATTTTCTTAATTGTTTGAGGTTGATTTTGTAGATCTGTTTTCTTCTCTTTATTTCTTGACTATATTAGTCCCTTTAACATTTGTTGTAAAGCTGGTTTGGTGGTACTGAATTCTCTTAACTTTTGCTTGTCTGAAAAGCTTATTTCTCCATCCGTTTTGAATGAGATCCTTGCTGGGTACTGTAATCTTGGTTATAGATTTTTCCCTTTCAATACTTTAAATGTATCCTGCCATTCCCTTCCAGCCTGCAGAGTTTCTGCTGAAAGATCAGTTGTTAAGCATATGTTGTATGTATGTTACTTGTAGTAACTTGTTGTAACATAACATAACGTTGTATGTTACTTGTTGCTTCTCCCTTGTTGCTTTTAATATTCTTTCTTTGTGTTTAGTCTTTGCTAGTTTGATTAGTATGTGTCCTGATGTGTTTCTTCTTGGGTTTATCTTATATGGGACTCTTCCTGCCTCTTGGACTTGATTGACTATTTCCTTTTCCATGTTGGGAAAATTTTCAAATGTAATCTCTTCAAAAATTTTCTCATACCCTTTCTTTTTCTCTTCTTCTTCTGGGACTCCTATAATTTGAATGTTGGTGCATTTGTTATTGTCCCAGAGGTCTCTGAGACTATCCTCAGTTCTTTTTATTCTTTTAACTTTATTCTGCACTTCAGAAGTTATTTCCAATATTTTATCTTGCAGCTCACTGACTCATTCTTCTGCTTCAGGTATTCTGCTATTGATTCCTTCTAGAATATTTTTAATTTCAGTAATTGTGTTGTTTGTCTCTGTATGTTTATTCTTTAATTCTTTAATTCTCCTAGGTCTTTGTTAATTGATTCTTGCATTTTCTCCATTTTGTTTTCAAGGTTTTTGATCATTTTACTATCATCATTCTGAATTCTTTTCCAGGTAGTTTTCTTATTTCTTCTTCATTTATTTGGACTTCTGTGTTTCTAGTTTGTTCCTTCATTTGTGTAGTATTTTTCTGCCTTTTCATAATTTTTTTTTTAACTTATTGTGATTGAGGTCTCCTTCTCCCAGGCTTCAAGGTTGAATTCTTTCCTCCTTTTGGTTTCTGCCCTCCTAAGTTGGTCCAGTGGTTTGTGTAAGCTTCATATAGGGTGATATTTGTGCTGAGTTTTTGTTTGTCTGTTTGTTTTCCCTCTGATGAGCAAGGCTGAGTGAGGTGGTAATCCTGTCTGCTGATGGCTGGGTTTGTATTTTTGTTTTGTTTGTTGTTTTTATGAGTCATCCTGCACAGGGTGCCACTGGTGGTCTTGTATTCAAGTGGGTGTGAGTTCTCACCATTTGATACTCCCAAACTGTGGAAAACTCTGAGAGAGATGGGAATACCAGACCACCTGACCTGCCTCTTGAGAAATCTGTATGCAGGTCAGGAAGCAACAGTTAGAACTGGACATGGAACAACAGACTGGTTCCAAATAGGAAAAGGAGTATGTCAAGGCTGTATATTGTCACCCTGCTTATTTAACTTCTATGCAGAGCACACCATGAGAAACGCTGGGCTGGAAGAAACACAAGCTGGAATCAAGATTGCCGGGAGAAATATTAATAGCCTCAGATATGCAGATGACACCACCCTTATGGCAGAAAGTGAAGAGGAACTAAAAAGCCTCTTGATGAAAGTGAAAGAGGAGAGTGAAAAAGCTGGTCTAAAGCTCAACATTCAGAAGACGAAGATCATGGCATCTGGTCCCATCACTTCATGGCAAATAGATGGGGAAACAGTGGAAACAGTGTCAGACTTTATTTTTGGGGGCTCCAAAATCACTGCAGATGGTGACGGCAGCCACAAAATTAAAAGACGCTTACTCCTTGGAAGAAAAGGTAGGACCAACCTAGATAGCATATTCAAAAGCAGAGACATTACTTTGCTGACTAAGTCTGGTCTGTCTGGTCAAGGCTATGGTTTTTCCAGTGGTCATGTATGGATGTGAGAGTTGGACTGTGAAGAAGGCTGAGCACTGAAGAATTGATGCTTTTGAACTGTGGTGTTGGAGAAGACTCTTGAGAGTTCCTTGGACTGCAAGGAGATCCAACCAGTCCATTCTGAAGGAGATCAGCCCTGGGATTTCTTTGGAAGGAATGATGCTAAAGCTGAAGCTCCAGTACTTTGGCCCCCTCATGCGAAGAGTTGACTCATTGGAAAAGACTGTGATGCTGGGAGGGATTGGGGGCAGGAGGAAAAGGGGACGACAGAGGATGAGATGGCTGGATGGCATCATGGACTCAATGGACGTGAGTCTGAGTGAACTCCAGGAGTTGGTGATGAACAGGGAGGCCTGGCGTGCTGCGATTCATGGGGTCGCAAAGAGTCGGACATGACTGAGTGACTGAACTGAACAGAACTGAGGGTTAGTAGTCTAGGGTCTTGGAGTCAGTGCTCCCAGTCCAAAGGCTCATGGCTTGATCTCTGGTTAGGAACGAAGATTCCACAAGTGGTTTGTTATGGCATTAAGTGAGATTAAAACAAACACCCCAAACCAAAGATGAAGCCCAGACAAATGGCAGTTACAAAATCAGTCAAATAATAATTAAAATAATAGAAATACACATATACATATACACCCATGAGCAAAGTGAAAATAGTTCAACAAAAATAAATTACAGTAGATTGACCCAGTGAACAAAGTAAATCAAAAATTATATTTACCAGTTAAGAGCAAAACTAACTAAAGCATAAACTGGAAAACAAAACTGAAGCATGGTACCAATTGTTTAAACATCTATTCACTGTGCAAGGGGAAAAGAACATTAGGAAAAGCAAAGAAAGGAATAACTGTAGAAAAGATATAATAGGTTTTTGAAAAAGTTTTAAATTAAAATTATAAAAAAGAGAAAAGAAAAAAACGGAGAAATAAAAAAGGGAAAAAATGAAAACTTCACAGAACTGCAAAAGCCCAGAATAGAGGCAGAGGTTTATAACAACAATAAAAAGTGTGACTGAATATACACATGTACATATACACCCATAAGCAAAACCAGAACAGTCCAACAAAAATAAAGTACAATAGATCGACCCAGCAAACAAAGGAAACCAAAAATTATATCTACCAGAACAAAACTAAACTAAAGCACAAGCTGGAAAACAAAACTAAAGCAAGGTGCCAATTGGGGGATAAAGTAAAGAAAATAAAACCAACAAATATGTTGAAAGGAAAGGAAAGAAAGAATAGATATGCAAAGTTAAATAGAAGTGGATAAAGAAGATTTATATACATTCAAGATTAACTGCAAGGGGGAAAGAACAGTAGGAAAAGCAAACAAAGGAATAAATGTAGAAAAAATAATAATAGGTTTAAAAAAATTTTTAAGAGAAAAGAAAAATAAGGAAAACTCCACAGACATGCACAAGCCCAACGTAGAAGCAGAGGTTTACAACAGCAATAAAAAATGTGACTGAGGGGGAAAAAAAGCTCAAAAGCTTAATTGGATATCATAGTGCCAAAAAAATTGACAACTACAACAGGGTGGTGGGGGAAGAAAAAAGAAAAGAAAAAATAATGCAAAAGAATCTCTGCTAAGTCACTTCAGTCATGTCCGACTCTGTGCGACCCCGTAGACGGCAGCCCACCAGGCTCCCCCGTCCCTGGGATTCTCCAGACGAGAACGCTGGAGTGGGCTGCCATTTCCTTCTCCAATGTATGAAAGTGAAAAGTGAAAGCGAAGTCGCTCAGTCATGTCCGACTCTTGGCAACCCCATGGACTGCAGCCTACCAGGCTCCTCTGTCCATGGGATTTTCCAGGCAAGAGTACTGAGAGCAAGTCAAAACATAAGAATAATAAATGTTTGTGTTTTGACTGTTGTGTTTTGCTGTCAGAGTCCTTTCCCTCACTGGGAGTCACAGTCCTCCTCACCTGCCTAGGATGCCCTCCAAAACTCTGCTGATGTCTGGACCTGCTGTGGGGACAGCTCAGATTCTAATCTGGTCCTACTCCTGTGTGTTCTTGCCTCCAATGTCCTCAGCTATCAGAACTAGTGTGTTTTCTTCTGTGGGAGCTCTCGCTGACGTTTTATGTATTCCCTAGACACAGAGTCTGTCTAGTTGATCGTGTGGATTGAATCTGCAGCTTGTACAGCTGGTGGGAAGGTTTTGGGTCTTCTTCCTTAGCCACACTGCCCCTGGGTTTCAACTGTGGTTTTATTTCCACTTCTGCATGTGGGTCGTCTATTGGGGTTTGCTCCTGAGTCTGCCCTGGAGGGCTTGGATTTGCCCCTGTGAGGGCCAGGTATGGAGGTGGTGCAGCTGCTTGGGTTGCAGGGGTTCTGGCAGCACCAGGTACTCAGGGGGGTTGGCGGCTAGGGCAGCAGGAACTATAGTGCTCTAGAAGGGTATGGCAACCAGTATTTGACAATACACTCCAGTATTCTTGTGTGGAGAACCCCCATCTCTGACAGAGAACCTGGCAGGCCACAGTCTACAGGGTCATAAAGAGTCGGACACAACCTTGAGCACGTAGACGCAAGACTTTTTTGCCTGTGGCAGCTTTGCCCCAGTGAGAGTTGAGTGTGAAAGTGGTGCAGCCACTTGGCTTGTGGGGACACTGGTGGCACCAAGTGTGCAGGGACACGGACTGCCTCTGCTGCAGGAGTTATGGCCTTATCAGAATCTTTCTTTGAGCCTCTTAATAGCTGCCCATCAGAAGGCCTCTTTGGCCAGTCTTTCTCCACAGCTCTGCCCATTCAGGCACTTAGAAGGCTCCCTTGCCTGGGGTCCTTCTCTGTTGTCGGTGTGTCATGGACATAGAGGGGGCCCCCCTGGCTGGGGTCCTACTCTGTAGATGGGTGCATCAGTCACTTAAAGGAACACCCTAGGTGGGGTCCTGCAGGAGTTTCATGGGCCAGCCCCTCAATTGTTCAGCTGCCGATGCTGACATGTGGGGAGAGAGAGGCTATGGTGATGGCTCCACCCCCTACACGTGACTCAGCCATATCACCTTGCTTCCAAGTCTGCCCAGCTTTCTTTCGCGGGCATTTCCCATCACAATCTCCTCCGTCACCTCCCCTCCATCTGTCTCTCTGCAGTCAACAGCATCCCTCGCCCTGGGATTGCTCCACACTCCCCAAACTCCAGCTCCCAGCCACTGGGCCTACCAGGGGACCCTCGTCCCTGTCTGGAGTATGTACAGCTGTGGCAAGGACCGTCTGATTCTCATTCCATTTAGGCTGCCACAGCTCAGCTGTTTCACTCTCAGTCTTAAATGTTTCACGTTTGACTCAGACAGTTGCCCCGATATGGGGACTGGACCCCTGCCTCAGTTCCCCCACCTGCGGAGGGCAGGTCCAGTCCTACTAATCCTCCTGTCTTTCCCCCTGGTTCCTTTGTCCTGTAGAGTTTTGCGTGGTTCTGTGCATTCGTTTCTTCTGGTGAGGTACTCCTGTCCTCTCTCAGCTGATGTTCTGCGTGCACGTCTGGGTCTGAAGGTGTATTCTTAATGTATCCGTGGAGAGAGATGTTCTCTGCATCCACCTACTCCTCCACCATCTTGTTCTTCCCTCACTAATGCTATTTTTAATCGCATAAGAAATGCAAGCTCTTTTGAAACAAACTGGAAAAGAGAGAGGTGTTGCTGTTGTTGTTTAGTCTCTAAGTCATGTCCGACTCTTTGCAACCCCGTAGACTGGAAGCACAGCACACTTCCCTGTCCATCACCATCTCCTGGAGCTTGCTCAAATCCATGTCCATCGAGTCAATGATGCCATCCAACCATCTCATCCTCTGTCATCCCCTTCTCCTCCTGCCTTCAATCTTTCCCAGCATCAGGGTCTTTTCCAATGAGTTGGCTCTTCCCATCATGTGGCCAGAGTACTAGAACTTCAGCTTCAGCATCACTCCTTCAAATGAATATTCAGGACTGATTTCCTTTAGGATGGACTGGTTTGATCTCCTTGCTGTCCTAGGGACTCTCCAGAGTCTTCTCCAGCACCACAGTTTGAAAGCACCAATTCTTCGGCACTCAGCCTTCTCTACAGTTCCAACTCTCAAAACCATGCTTAACTATTGGAAAAACCATAGCTTTGCCTATACAGACTTTTGTTTACAAAGTGATGTTTCTGCTTTTAAAACCATCCACATCCCGCACCCCCCCCCGCCCCCCGCAGCAGTTGAAGTTCAGTGGCTACATCTTACCTTAGTGTGGGCAGTGGCCGCCCCAATAGCAGATGCTGGGGTAAGTGGACCTGAGCCTGCTTCTCTGCACTGTCATAACATGGGTGACCTTGGACAAGTCACTTAGCTCCTGTGAACCCAATTTCCTCATCTGTCACAATGAGGAAACCTCCACTGCAGGCGGCCGATGTGAGAAGCAAAAGAGATGTTCAGTGCCAAGGGCTTGACTCATAGGAGGGCTTCAGCAGTCAAGGGCATGGTGTGGCCCCAGAGGAGGCAGCAAGTGAGGAGAGGACTCAGTTACAGGCACTCCACGCATCGGTCGGTGGTGTAGATCTGGGGGAGGGGGGGCGCACAGAGGGGCGGTCAGAATCTGCAGAAGCAGAGCCGTGAGGAAGGACTGCACAATGCAGGCAGGAGGCGGTGCTGAGCACTGCAGGGCTGGGGGCTGTTTCATTCCCTCGCTAACCTTCACAGTCATCACTTGTATCCCTCCCTCCTGTTCAGTCAGCGGTGGGCCCCTGTGGTCCCAGGAGAGCGGGCACTGGTTTAGCGCAGAGGATGGAGAAGTCATGAGTGGCAGGGACTGCAGCAGTAATAAGGGCTGGGTTCATAGTGGGGGCTGCCGTGGGCCAGACACCCAGCCCACTGCCCTTTCCCACATCCTCCTGTACTCCAAGGGAGGGCGGGATGAGGGCGCTGCTGCTCTAACAGGCCCTGAGCACGGAGACAGAGACAGCAAAGGGGCTGTCGAAGTGCTCAAGTGGAAGCACCCGGTCCCCACAGACCTTGTCTCTCCCAGCCATACCTCCTTGAAATCTGAGGAAGTAAAGCTTCAGAGAAGGGAACAAAGAAGAAGGCAAACGCACAGACTTATGTTCAACTCAGAAAAGACCCTAGAAAGTAATGGGCCAGTTCCCTCAGGTACTGGAACCTGCCATATGAAACTTCAAGTGCTGGGCCAAAGTCATATGCTTTTTTCAGAAAGCCAGAGCAAGGCCACTCCTGCTCAGAATGTGCCAAACTTCAATTAAACGTAAACTAATCCTTTAAGGCAAAGCCAACTTGAAACAGGGCCAAGGTTGCTCACTGGGTTTCACCCATGTGGCACCAGGGAAGCCTAGCTCCTGGCAGAGGGTACATATAGATTGACCGTGGGCATTCCAGAGCATGTAAGCTGTTATAATAATTGCCCTGCAGTTTGCTCCTTCAATGAATAGACGACTGCGCTCATTCGCAGCACTTCTGTCAGCCACAGATGATTTGGGTAAAGCCGTCTCCTTTACTGTGTCGAGTAGCTCGGGTGGTGGAAGGAACACCAGGCAAAACCAAGTTTCATCTCCACACTGCGAACCAGCTGTATGGCCTTGGGCCAGTCACTTAACCTCTCTGGGTCTCAGTTTCCATACTTGAGAGAGAGGGATTTGACTGAAAGAATCAAAGTTCCCTTCTGGCTCTAAATTCTCTTTTTTAGGCCTTCTCATATTGACTTTTGAAATCAGCAAATGCCGCCTAAAGAAGCTGTGGCAACATAGCGAACAAATGTATGGATACCAGGGGGGAGGGTACGGGAGATGAACTGGGAGACTGGTATTGATACATACACTATGTATAGAGTAGATGACTATGGAGAACCTACTGTATGGCACAAGGAACTCTACTTGATGCTCTGTGATGACCTAAAGGGGAAGGAAATCCAAAAAAGACTGGATATATGTGTACACGTAGCTGATTCACTTTTCTGTACAGCAGAAAGTGACACAGCAGTGTAAAGCAATTATACTCCATTAAAATAAAATAAATAAAGACTCTGTGGCTACATAACACTTCCAGACTGAGCAACAAACGCCTCAGTCAGCAAGGCCTCATGCAACCCACTGCGGATGTTCCTAAAATTGTGGTGGTAAGTTGGATGAATAAAAGCTGTATCATGAAAGTTCTAGAAGCACTCAAAATTAAAAAGACTGAAGAACTAAATTCATCTACAAAAGACAGAACATTTCTATAATGCCCCAAATTCCCTTTCATTTGTCTTTTAACTTGAATTTTTACGAAAGGATTTAATGGAATTTGAAGTCACCAGAACTGGGGTGGAACCCTGCTTCCTGAAGGGGTTACTCTCCGAACTTCAGTTTCCTTGTCTGTAAAATGAGTGTTTATACTTTTCTGGAAACACTGTTAGAGAGATTAGCAGGGATTTATATTGAGTGATACAGAATCTGTTAAACATGAGGTGTCCGTTAAATTCATTATTGTGCCAATCCTAAAGCAAGACACATGCATGTGTATTCGTTTTTTGTTTTTTTTTTTCCTCCCAAATCTCTTTTAGGTTTTTCAGGACAGGGACAAATTTCTTCTCCTCCTTGGTAAAGCCCACAGTGTTTTGCATGACGCTGAGCAATATAAATGAATTAATCAGTTAATGAAATTACTCTTTGGTTCTTCCCTAAGATTTAGCCTTCTTTCCCAGAATTCATTTCTCCCTTCCTCTTTGAGATGGCAGACTTAAGGTCTCTCATAATATTTGCAAGTCTTAGAGCTGTCATTGTTCAGTCGCTAAGTCGTGTCCGACTCTTCTGCAACCCTGTGGACTGTAGCTCACCAGACTCCCCAGCCCATGGGATTTCCCAGGCAAGAATACTGGAGTGGGTTGCCATTTCCTTCAGGGGATCTTCTAATACTAATACTTCTAATACTAAGCAAGTATTTCAGGTCACTTTTCAAGGGGGCTAAGACCACCATTTCGTACTTTGTGCTGCTTAGGAAGGGCAAGCAAGAGAATATTTGTTGAAGGTTCCGGGACAGTGGAGAGGGTGGCCATGGGCTGGTCCCTGGGGAGAAGAGTTGCAGGTGGGGGCCCAGCTGCCCAGGAAGTAGATGGGGGAGAAGGGGGTGCAGCTAAAGCCTGGGGGAAGTCCCAGCAGGAAGGGGTGGTCAAGCAGGGGGAGAAGGGGGAATCCGAACATTTGGGGCATCCACGTGGTGTATGTTGTCATCTAGTCACCCCACCACCACCAGAGCCCTGTGAAGTCAGTATATCATCTCTGTTTTTATTGAGGAGAAAACTTAAGCTCAGAGAAAATAAGAAACATAACAAAGGTGAAGAAGCTGGGGAGTGGAAGTGTTGGGATTTGAACCCAGGTTTGTGCATGTGGGCTGGTTGCTCAGTTGTGTCTCACTTCTTTATCACCCCATGGACTGACGCCCACCAGGCCCCCCTGTTCATGGGATTTTGCAGGCAAGAATACTGGAATGAGTTGCCATTTCCTTCTCCAGGGGATCTTCCCAATCTTCCCAACCCAGGGATTCAATTCAAGTCTCCTGTATCTCCTGTACTGGCAGGCAGGTTCTTTACCACTGAGCCACCTGGGAAAGCCCACTGATTAGCCAATTCCAAAGTCAACATTCTTTCCCTCTTCCAGTGCTGTCTCCTGGAGAAGACAGAGCATAACCGTGCACATTGTCCGTGAGGATCCCTCAGCTTCCATCCTATGGTCAATCAGTCCTCTTGACCTGCTCTCTTGAGTGGATCTAAGATCCATTGTCATCCCTTGCTCAGCCACTGCCTTAGCCCAGCTTCCCTCACTCTCACCTGAACCACAGCAAGTCTCCTGAAGAATGGCCACCAGCTTCAAACACACTGTGCACCCACAGCCCACTCCCAAGGAACAAGCAGTGGCTTTTCCAGAAAACAAATGGAAATATCACTGGTCTGCTCTAGGATGAATCTAGATTCATCCCTAGATGAATCTAGGACCTGACTTTGCCAGTCAGTCCAGAGTATCCCTCCCTACTCCCCACTCTGTACTGGACTACATGGCACCCCTGCCAAAAAAAAGATACCCCCGCATCCTAACACCCCGACCATGTAAATATTAACATCTTGACAGATGTAATCAAGTTAAGGTTCCTGAGATGAGGAGATCAGCCTGGATTACCCAGGTGGGCCGTAAACTCAAGGACAAGTGTCCTTATAAGAAGCACAAGAGACGAAGACACAGAGGTGGGGTAGAAAGCCATGTGCAAATAGAGGCAGAGACTGGAGATAGCCACAGGGAATGCCTGGAGCCACCAGAGGCTGGACTTGAAGACTGAAGGAAGGAGTGAGGCCCCAGTGACATCTTGACTTTGGACTTCCAACCTTCAGAACTATGGGAGAATAAATTTCTGTGGTTTGAAGCCACTTCAGTTCAGTTCAGTTCAGTCGCTCAGTCATGTCCAACTCTTTGCAGCCCCATGAATCGCAGCACGCCAGGCTCCCTGTCCATCACCAACTCCCGGAGTTCACTCAAACTCATGTCCATCGAGTCCGTGATGCCATCCAGCCATCTCATCCTCGGTCGTCCCCTTCTCCTCCTGCCCCCAATCCCTCCCGGCATCAGGGTCTTTTCCAGTGAGTCAGCTCTTTGCATGCGGAGGCCAGAGTAAAGCCACCTAGTTCATGGTAACTTGCTTTGGCTGCCCTGGGACAGTCATGTACCTTCCTCCGTGGTGCTCTAGTCATTTACTCACTGTCCTGAGAAAGAACTAACTAAGGCTCCTGAAAGCCGCCTGGTTCTCTTTTTTGGCATTTTTACATGCTGATCCCTCTGCTCCAAACACTCTTCCACCCACTTATTGCGTGACTAACTCACTTCTGCCGAAAACTCTTCTGTGACATGTCAGCTGGGCTGGATGGCCCTTACTGTGGGTTTCTACTCACCATACACTCCTCTTTTCATAGCATGTATGATAACTTCACCATAATTTTTTGTTTAGTTGTTCCATTAACTAGTAAGTTCCATGAAGGCAGGTGTACCCTCCCATACACAGTTGTCACTTCATAAATATTTGCCCTGTCCTGTATCACTTTTTCCTTCCCTCCCACACCCAACTCAAATTAGCCTTCCTAGGCAGGGACCCATGAATAGAAATTATCTCTATCCTTGGCTCCCTGGTACAGTCTTCCTCTCCCGTGTCTGGGCCCCTCAAGACTTCCTACAGTTCTACTTCCAGCTCTGGGAATGAAGAATTAATGCTTAAACTAATGCTCATAAAGTGGCTATACAGAGTCACTGGGAGTTCCTTGGTAGCCTAGTGGTTACGATTCTGGGCTTTCACTGCCAGTCCCTGGTTGGGGAACTGAGATCCCACAAGCTGTGGGGCATGGCAAAGAAAGCCCTTATCTGGCCCCAAGCCTGCCCAAGCATAGTACCCCCTTCCCTGGGTCACGGTGATTAGCTTGTAGATAAGCACACAGTCTGGGTAAGGTTCGAGTTCTTTTCTAGAAAGTTAAACACAGATGTTCAGAGGATGCCATCCTCTTCCTTTTGGGGTCACTGGCTGGGACAAGGCCAGCTACCATCTTTGTTCATGTCCGATGCCCTCCATGTGAAGAAAGCCCATTTTCAGGTATAAAAACGGAAGTAAACGCAAGAGTGGGTGGGGAAGGAAAGAGAGCTGAATGTCATTGTCATCTGAGTCCTTGTGCCTGGTCATTCCTGAGGCCACCCCCAGACATCCTCAAATGTTAGTGAATTCCCTTCTTTTGTCAAGCTGGTCTGAGTTCCCTTCCTGTCACTTGAGACGGAAGTGGTCCTGCCAGATGCAATGCCCCTGCCGCCTGAAAGGTTCCATACCGCCAGTCCACGCGGCCCTTCTAAGGGGGAGAGGCAGAAACTTCTGTTCAGGAGAGTGAATACCTGCCCAAGTGCACAGCCACAACATGGCTCTGCCTGCCTTCAAAGTACAAACCCTTCTCCTATCCTTTCTTCCCAGGTGCCTTCACAGGCAGGCAGGCAGGAGGGCAAGGTCAGGGAAGGCTGGAAATAAGATAATAATATCTTGTCCATCCCCAAAGTTCCCCCAAAGCAGGTCACAATAATTTGAGCAAAAAGAGCAACAACATAACCCAAGGTGCTCTAAAACACTCATATGACACACGAACGAGTCTATGACACCCTGAATTAATTAGCCTTATGCCTCTCCACCTTGATCTTGAGGACCTAACTCTAACCAGAGGACCTAATTCAAACTCTGATTGTTTTGCATCTTTAGGGAGGAGGTATTGAGTACTCGGGGCTTCCCTGGTGGCTCAGATGGTAAAGAATCCACCTGCAATGCGAGAGATCTGGGTTTGACCCTGGATTGGGAAGATCCCCTGGAGGAGGGCATGGCAACCCACTCCAGTATTCTTGCCTGGAGAATCCCCATGGACAGAGTGATGAGCCATATGTCCAACCTAGGTCTGCCACTTAAAACAATCTGAATGTTTCTGCTGCCTCAGGACGAGGAGTCATGTCTCCCTGGGGCTCACTCTTTCCTTCCAACAGACAGATGGACCTCCCAGCTGTGACACTGTGACAGGTGAAGCCCTGAAGCTTTGCTAGAAGACAACACCCAGGCCCAGAGGGCCTCATTCACAGTGGCCAATATTGCCCCCCACTTCCCCCGGCCCCTCTATGCTCTGCACCCATGGATCCCTGTGTTCCTGACTGAGAACACATGACTCTTGCCTACTGTAGAGCTCTTTGTTGCTCCACCTCTTTCCTACATCCTGAGCAAGGAGAAAGGGAGAAGCATCTTCTCTTTCCATTGGGCTCTGTTCCCCAGTCCCACCCCCTACCCGCCATGGAACACCTGGATCACTGTTAAATATCAATAGCTGAGAGGCAAGGCCAGCTAGGAGAAGGGGGCAGCAGAAGATGGGATGGTTAGATAACATCACTGACTCAATGGACATGAGTTTGAGCAAACTCCCTGAGATAGTGGTGGACAGAGGAGCCTGGCCTGCTGCAGTCCTTGGGGTCAAAAAGAATCAGACACAACTTAGTGACTAAACCACAACAAAGGCCAGCAATTAAGTTTTGCGGCCTCACCAGAATGAGTCAGGTAAGGATTTCATTAAAATATGTATGAACATGCTCCAAGATTACAAATGGTAGATAACTGGAGGGACATTAGGTGAATTAAGTTAAATGAAAATTAACTTGTGTTTTATAGTACTTTAAAAAGCATAGATTATTTCCTTTAACTACTTGACCATGGATTAGACAGAAACTGATGTTAGACCATGAGAAAGAATATATTGTTCTCACTTGCAGATAAATAATATGTTTTCATAGTTTCCCTCTAATTTCAGTAGAGAAATGTAATGGGCCCTATGATTTTGTCAGTTCAGCAGCAGCCTCATTTCAGGGAACTATCTCCCCGTCCCCCACGCCCTTGTCCTTCCCATACTCTGTGCTCCCCATGTGCATATGGCCACCACAAGAGACTGCAGATTGGTGCAATGGGCGTGGCCTTGGCACCGCCCATTGGTCCAGCAGTGGGCGCCCAATCTAAATAGGCCAATCAGAATTCTCCCCCAGGATCTGGGAACTGCAACTGACAAAAGAAGTCAGCCTTTCCCTGGGTGTCTGAAAATGAAGACATGTAAATGCAGAAGCAGTTGGCAGTCTTGTCCCACCATGTGGACTGAGGAATAGAAAATGCCAATCAGCAGAAAGAGTTCAGAGGCAAGAAAAGGAGAACAAATCCTGACAGCCTCTGAGCTCCTACTTCTTGCTGCTCCCAAGGCCTGTCCATATTCCTCTTTTGGATTTCATTGAATCCATGTAGCCTTATAATAAAATTCTTGCTTGGCTTAAACTAGCTTAAGTTGGATTTCTGTTCCTTGCAACCAAAGAGTTTTAACTAATATAAGAATGCAGTCCTATTTCAGTCTCACTTACATGCTAATCTTGAATTCCTTAACTATTTTACTTTGTGACTTCAAGGATGAAAAAAATAAAAGTGAAAATATTTGAGTTAGACTCTGGTACAAATTAATCCGCTATCATTCTCTTGGACTTTTTCTTTTTTTCCCCCACACAACAGTCTGGTAGTGTTTTCCTCCGTACTGGAATGGATTAATTACAAGCTAGACACACAGGGGAATGAGTAGGTCAATGGTCTAGCTGTCAATGACAAAACATGGGATTTTTATGACAGTCACTAAGAATTCGGTCTTTCCTAATTTGAGTCCATTTGTGAGTGCTGTGTGTTCTCTTCTGATGATCTTCCTAACTCAAATGACCTCCGATCTGTAGACCTATCACCAGTCCCCTTGGACACTCCAAATTTGGTGAACCATGCCCACAGCAATGGTCTGTGGTGGGGTCCTTCCTATGGAAGGCAGAATTAGCCTTTACAAGGCCTGTCCTAAGAAGGTGGCAGGGAGCTGTCCAACCAAGACTCTGTAGAAAAGCTAAACAAGCACAAAACCTCTCCAGGACTAACAGCAATGTTGCCTTAGCCAGGAGCCCTCAACACTTGTGCACTGCTAGTTAAAATAACAAATGTCAACAACGAATGTGATACCATCCCCATTCACTTTCCCAAAGGTGTGGTGTAGAACTAAAGAAGCTCTTGCCTGATATCTAACTAGGCTCTCTCAGGGTTCTCCTATGAAAAAAAATAGAAATTAATCCCAAACCCACTGGGCTTGACCAAAGACAAGAGGCATGTGTCTGGCATGTGCGTGGGAAAGCATAACCTGATATTCAAAATCCAAAGGCAGGTGGAAGTGCTCACCAGCCTTGCCCATGCCCTCCCTTGTCTAAGTGGGTGTTCCTTGGACCACCATAAGCTTCAGAAACCTGAGTGGCAAATTAGTCACGTCTCTACTCTGATTGGGAAATATTTCCTTGTTATCCGTCCAAGTTTAATCAGCATTTCAGTTAAACAGGTTAAAAATGCCCGAGGAATTCAGAGCTGGAAAGAACCTCAGGGTCATTTGGCCAATAGTTTATTTTAAAGATGAAGAAAAAGAAGCCCAGAGAGATACAGTCACTTGTTTTTCAAGAGGCACAGCCAGGGAGCAGAGGGCTGGAGAGCAGCAGCGCATCAGCCCCGCCGGCTCCAGGCTCTGAGAACCGAACGCCTTCCGCATCGCGCTGCTCGCGGACCGCTCTGCACGCGCGCCGAGGCCTAGATGGCCAAGAAATCAAGGGCAACGCCTCTTCTAAATTCTCCAGGGAGAAAGTTCCTAGGCGCTGGGGGCCGGTGCGGAGGATTTTCAGAGGGCTGCGGCGGAGCCCTGCTCGCAGGGACACGGGCCAGATGTCCTCACGTCCCCTCTGCAGACGCTGGGGCTGCCTGCTGCAGTCCACCCCGCGCGGGCGCACGGCCGCCTCTGCTCCCGCAAGCCCCCGGGCAGCTTCGAAACACACCTAGGGATCCCGCCGGGCGGGCGGGTGGATGATGCAGGGGCGGCAGGATGGCTGCGAAGGTCAGTCGTCTCCCCTGCTGGCCGCCTTCCTTTCCTGGTCGCTCCCTGTGGCGGCGGAGAAAACAATGAACCTGCGGGGCAGACAGAAGACAGACTGACGCATCTGCACACTCGGAAGAGGGGGTCCAATGGCTAAGCAGCTCGAGTGGGGTCGTGAGAAAACCGTGGGGTTTTCACAGAGCAGGTGGAGTTCACTGCAAATGCACAGGGTCTTGCCCATCACTGGAGATGGCACCTTTGTTCGGTTCTCAGAAGTGCAATTCCAGGGGCACTTTTTTTTCCCCCTTGTAAAAGAGACTGTAAAAACAATATTAATTTGTTTAAGCTCAAGACGTGAAACAAACCGGATGCCATGCTTTCTCAGCTTTCTGAGTTAGCGATGACGGTGTAATTTAGCATCACCTGAAGCCAAAATTCACCTGAGTAGAATTAGGAATTGTCAGTGAATCCCCAATCACACTTCTAGAGATGAGTCTGATTCTTCTAGACACACACACACACACACACACACACACAGAAATAGTTTTCGGTTTCCTTGGCCCTGATCTCCTATTGAACAATAGATATGTTCCCAGGACAATGTGGGGTTTGGTGCTTCTTTTGGGAGAAGAACTTATAGTATTTCTCCATCCATATTATTCCCCTCTGTGTATGGTTTGTGTGTCAGCTGCTACCTGAACAGAGGTGGCAGTTCCATATAGGTTGGCTTAGAGAAGAAAACTGTTCTCACTCGGGTTCTATAAATTACTCATATTCTCACTTTAATATCAAGTACGATATGTATTAGAGTGCATGGTTTTGGCTAGAATCAATTTGGAAGGCTGTCAAATAAAAAACAAAATAGGAAAATAAATCCAAAGTATAATTTATGACATGATTTTGCTCCCATTACATTCCACTTAACAAATGCATATGTTTTACAATATCTTTAATAATAATTATTAAACATAGTAAAATACTTCCAAACTTGGCTCATTGCATAATTGTACTTCGAGTGAAAAAAAAAATTATCTGAAGCCTTGTCAATATGCCACTTCCTCCTCCCCCAGCTTTTAACAGAAGCAGCCTCCAGTGGAATAATCCAAGCTGTGTTCAAGAAGTTGGCAAGTAGGTCCAATTAAATGTGGTTTTACTGTATTCTGGCGTTTGCATATCTTGTTTGCCAAGAAGTAATCTTTGACAAAAAAAAAAAAAAAAAGAATCTCTACTGGCCCAGACACAGCCTGGATGGTGCAATGCATCACATAACTTCACCCCATGACTAAGATAATCTTTTTTTCTTAAATAGCTGTGGAAAACATATCATATATCCATCATATTCCTATATGAATCACAAAACACCGTGCTTTATGGAGCCTCTTACATTTATACATGACAATCTGAAATTCATCTTAATAGCTCTGCTTATTTTAATTATTAAACTCAAAGGGGGTTACTTTCAGCCACCTGAGCTTGATGTATTTATTCAGGTGTGCTCCAGTTGGATTATCTGAATGAGGCTCCAAAGGACCCTATTGACTATGAAATGCCGGCTGGTCCAAGCTGCAGTCATCCACACTCACAAACCCAGGGACCTGAAACTCAGGGACAGGCATGCTCCTCTGAGTTTTGTTGGGCCGTTCTTTTGCTGATGTTTTATACACTCCCATGCCCTTATGGAGGCGCTGACTCTCGTAGCCCCTTCCAGCTAACCCACGCGCTACGTGAACCATCAGCCATATCCAAAGTCCAGATGGAAAGCTGTCAACAAAGAGACTCCTTCCGCTCTGCCTACTGCATGATTCATCCCTGGCACGAAGACAGGCCGGAGATGGCCCCACCACCTTGATTCCCATAGGTGAGCCAGCTGAGGAGCACAGGTGCCCATTCCTCAGGTCAGCAGGGAGGGATCGGGTCTGAAAATGCCTCTGAACACACAACTTGGCCTTTGTTATCGACCGTCTCAAGCTCATTAAAAACACATGCAGAAATGGTTAAACAAAATCCTCTAAACCTTTTACAAAATTGCCAGTCTATTAGAAGGACTGAGCTCACAGCAAGCTCTCCCTTCCAATGTGTGCAATGGAGCAGCTAATGTCCTTTGGACTCAAGTCTATGGCACCAAGCAGAGAGAGGTTGGGGGGGGGGGGTTATTTGTTTTTGGTTCTTGTTGTTGTTTTTTTTAACTTTTTTAAAACCAAACTCTTCAATAGTGCAACCCAAAGGACTGTTTTTACCAAACACGTACTGTTAAAGTCATCGCCTTGTAAAAAAAATCTACGAAAATTATAAAATAAACAGGGAGATCTGTGTCATTGTATCTGGGAGAGCAAGAAGGGAAAGAGAAGCAGATGACCGTGGCACGAATGCTTTTGTGAGTGGCACTGCATCAAAGAGCGAAGTGGACTCTCTGAATGGGGGTTTTGAAGCCTATTACGTGGAAAAGTTGGATTGTAAGCTTGATCTGGGCAATATTTACTCAAAGTCTCCTTATAAGGCACAGAGCACTGCATGCCAGCAAGTCGTGGACTTTCACCAGGTGCATCTTCCTCCTAACGGAAGTAGTCGCAAGGAGGCAGTTTGGCCACAGATTTGCAGTGTACCACGATGTGGCTCTAGCAACACAGAAAATAGCACATCAGGGATATGAGGCCTGAGACTGAGATGCTCTGAGCTCTGATCTGGCGTGTGCCATCTTCTCCTGGTGAGATCAGTAAGTCACTCAACTCTCTGAGGAAATCATTTTAATATGTGTGCCTCCCTGGGGAGTTGCACTTGTTCCTTATCATTATATATATTAATCATGCTTTTTTTTAACATTTTATGATGCAAGATTAAATATAAGCTGAAGCTTTCAGTCTTGGTCTTTCCAGCCTTAAGAGAAAAATACATCTTCAGCTTAGGTTTTTAGATTAATCAGACAGAGAGTTGAAAGGGCTTGGGACATTCGTCCAAAGGAACCAAAAGTATGATGTAAGTTCTACGAGGGTTAGGGCATACCTACCTACCTGAGACTGTAGGATCTTTTTCATTCCTATGGTGCTTGAACTTTCACATATCATGTTGAACTTGCTTTCCTCAGGGCCTGCTTAAAACCAGAATAAAGTTGAGACTGTTAGTGACCAATGAACTTAAATCATAAAAATTCACATTTAAAAAACCCACATTGATAAGAAGGCTTTATGATAAGGAAACTTCACCTTGGCATAAAAAATAATAATCATTATAATAGTGAAGTCACTGCAAATGCATATAGCATAGGTTTTTTGAGAGCTTAATACTTTTGCAAATTCATTTGCACACTATTCTAAGGAAGGAGATGATAAGGGTATTATTTTTCTGGTCTTTCTTACAAATGGAGAAATCAGGGTGGGGCTGGTATAACTTCATTAACTTTCTCTTAAGCCTTCTTTCTCTAAAGCAGATGATACTGGGAGACAGGGGTGAAAAACATTCCAAGTAACCAAGGCCAGTTTTCAGATACGTGGGAAATTATTCAATTTTCCCCTTTCAGCAGCAAACAAGTTTTGAGGTTCCTGTCTGGCAGCCACCCTCTGTCGTGCATCCAGGTTTCTTCTCTTCCTCTTGCACATCCAGCAACAGTTCTGTCAGCCCTGCACTTACTAGCCTGCAAGTAGCAGTGCCGCGGTTGAACTGGTAACATGTTTGGGAACCTAAGCAACCCCTTTCATGACTGGGAGTAGAGAGGGAGGGTGTGTCAGTGGGAAGAATCCTGCCAGGGTCTCAGTTCTTGGGGAGCCCAAGGTAGAGGCGCCAAGACATGTCCTCCGCACTCTCAGGAGAAAGTGCTCTACTGTGATAATTTTTTTAATAGTTGATAGGATCTAAGTCAGGAAGAGAAATAGCATAATTCCAATCTTAGGTTCAACTTGTAACTATATATAGCAGACAATGGTAAGTGCAATCATAGTAAATATCTATTAACATATTGCAATTACCATTTGGACATAACCAGAATGTTGAGATCAGATTCAGACTTGATCAAAGATGTGCCCTGAACAAGGAATTCAGCCTCCATGTGCCTCTGACGAGGAAAAAAATTTAAAAAACCCTCATGTCTAAAACGATAGATAACTATCGTTTTAGAATGTATGAAATGTATGGGGAATGTATGAAATGTTTGCAAAGTAGTCTGGACCCTCTTCCCTTCTCTCATGGCCTCACCTGGTACCTGCTCTTCCACATTTAGGATAAACAAACTGGAAATCACTTTTGCCCTGTCCAGCTCTAAGTTTCTGTGATTTTTAGGAAGGACATGTGATACAGCAGTTTGTAAGGGGAGAATATCAGACACATAATGCAGGTCTTCAAATAATGGGGAATAATTGGGCCATTCTGGCCATTAGATTTTTGCAATTTGAATAACAAAATTAATTCATTATTTTAAAAGCAACCAGTCCAGAATGCAAATTTTAAAATTTAGGATACAGATGTAAGCTGGGAAATGTTTTTGTTTATATGACTGAAGAGTTATGTTATTTTAGGAGAGAGAAAAAATTATACATGTATCATTAAATAAGAATAACAATATGAGGATTGATTGCCTCATACTTCGAGGGCGTTGTTTGACTGACTTTTAAACAGAAACACTTCAATCATTTAAAATTCTTCCATGCTGGTCAAGCCTACAAACCGCCTGTATTTTGACTGAAGTATTATTTTTACTGCAAGATAAGCACCTTTACAAAGCAAATTAAATGGATGACAAACCCACCCTCCCTCCCCATTTTGCACATAAGTGACTCCAGTACTGCTTTGAGGCATCCCTCAAGTCAAATAACATAAATAGAATGTGAGAAATTACGTTTTCTAGACTTCACACTTAGTATGAAAAACAAAACTTCATTGTGCCTCAACATATCCTCTCATTTTTTTCTCTTAACCTAAGGATTTCATAGAGTTCAGTGTGGTTTATTACACTGAGCAACTGAAAATGCCTCAGCCCCTGGGTGCACAGGCTCTGACCTTGGATATATGTCTGTGGGTTGCTGGTGCAGAGAGGTAAATAGGGCCAACCTCAAATGTAGTTTTCATTCAAATGTACTTCAATTTTTTCAAAATGGTAGAAATTCACACATAAAAACAACTTGGTTGAAAAAGGTCCATGGCAACGGTGTCCAAAATTACTCAATGCATAAAATTTGCCCTCTTATAATGAATAAAGGACACTGAGAAAAACAGAGCAGACTATAAAATATGAATTTTAGTTTGTATCTCAACAAAAATAAAAACCTAAAGGGTAGTCCATCTGCCAGCCTTTAGTTTCTTTTTCATTTATTCAATTGCAAGATCTTGGGGATACTGAAGAGACCTTAAATTTTACAATAAAGGCATGTGTATAATGTCTATGCTTTGAATATAAACCTGTACCATTTCTCCCTCCTGTCACACTTAAGAGACCCTCTTTCTCAAAGGCAGTTAGTTATAGAAATAACCTTATAAATTATTTTCTTGGAATACGGTTTTATGCTCAAATTTCTTCTAGTCAATGAGGATTTTAAGTACACAGAGAAACAGCTATAAATGAGAAGAAATGGATTTTTTCCCCCTAAAAATGAATAGATGGCATAAACTTCTGTGGCTATGGTTCACAAACAATAAATGTTTTTCTTAAACGTTTTTAATTGTCTATTATTGTATCATTGTGCTTTTCTAAAACTTACCCAAATAGATACTCTAGGAAGCCTTGTTGCCTGTCTAGTAAACATGCAATAGGCATTTCAGCATTACCAAAGAGCTCGTTTGCACGACACAGTTCCAAATAAATGATCCACAAAAAAAGGTACATAGGTACATACATATAATATGCATATAATTTTTCTGTTTTTAAGAGATTTAGATTAAAAGCTTAAATGCTCCTACTTTGATCACAGATCATTTCAGAGCAATAGACATATATAACTAAATGTCAGGGTGTTTTGTAATCCCCTCAAAGGTGAAGTGTACACTGAACCAAGGAATGATTTTTTTTTTTAATGAGGTGAATATGCCCTTATTTACACATAGTTTCGAGTAATCTCTATTTTAAAATTCTACATGGTTAAGTTTTATTCTCTTAAGCTCTTTCACATCAAAAGTTAGCTCTGATTTGTCACAGCACACATAAATAAGGTTACGCTATTCTTTCAAGTTCAGTACCATTGTACTCACATGATTATGTATTCAAGCAACAAGAGTTACTATAGCCTATAAAAGTTTACAAATATTCAAATACATTTTTCATGTACCACTTCATATTAACTACAAATAAACTTTTTACAAATGTGAATATTTAGGCCAATATGTCTTTTTAAAAATTCCTATATAGTCATGTTAAGCACGCATGTTGACATTGAGTAAAAGCTACTTGATTTAATGATTAACTACAGAGATTATAATAAACTGTAAATAAATCACTTCCGTGAGTGGACTCTCTATCTGTGTCACACGGCCTCTCAAAGCCACTCTAAATATCCTCACTGAAACTGTTACTGACTAATGTGCTACATTTTAAAGCCAAATTGGGTTTTTGCTCCTCTCATGCCAAACGAACTAGAGAGAATTGCCTCCTATAGCAAAATGCGAGCTCAACTGCAAACCCATTTCTGAAGACAATTAGAAAGGGTAGGGGGCAGGGACAAGAACCTGAAATTCAAGGAAATTTTAGTTTTGACAGAATCATTTTGCAAACTACCCTTCACATAAACCCAGGGATCGTGATTAACAGTTAGTAAATGTTCGAATAGAACCAGGAAAGTCAACTAGTTTATTTCTCTCAAAAAAAATCAGCTTTCTCGCAAGTGCTTGAATATTTAGGAGTCTATGAGCCTGAATCATCTAGACAATTAAATCAACAAATTATTTAGTGTAAGCAGACACTTTTAATTGGGCTTAAAGGAGCGACTTTTCAAGTTTCATTTCTATGACCTCACAGTTCCTTGTTACAATGTTTTATATATGGAGCTGTTTCTTTCACAAGGAATTACAAACACTAAGATTTTTAACCGTTCAGTTTGCAAAATGTTGAAAGTTTCACTTCTAAAATGTCTCTGTAAATAAACTAATATTTCTAAAAACCTCCTGTGTCATCAGTATGATCTGATTGCTTTAGCCCTCTTTTTATATTAAAAAAAATCTGAGTTGGGAAGGCAAGAAACATACAATGCTTCTGTCTACGTAACTACACTGACATAGTCAAAAGATAAGTGGTTCTACATTCTGGACCAAAGGATCACCTACAAAGATATTTTGCCATGTTTCGGCAGGTCAGAGTACGACATGTTTAACATAAGGGACAAAATCCTATCAGTGTAATAAATTTGGGCTATTAGCCAGAATGAAACTCCTAAAACTTATTTGCTTTAAAAAAAAAATTGCTTTCTTTTTAAAATAAAAATGGTATTATTTCTAGTGTTTTTATGTCAAATGACATTAAATAAAAGGACCGAGTTTTCCAGTCCAGGATTTCAAAATTCACACTTCCTCGATCACTGTACCTCATTAGTTAAGTTTCAAACATTTAAATAGTTACAATGAAAATTTAGATCAATATCTACAAATTAAAACTAAAATTTGAGTTTCCTATCCAGATGTATGTGAGTTTCCCTCATATTAGAAATGAAAGCATGTTTTAAGCTTTTATAAGAATAAAATGTAGTCATACAATAAATTTTGAGATGGTAAGATTCTTTTAAAAAATTCTTATCTGGTACAATAGGACTTTTAAAGTCAAGTTTTTATGTTTTGTGTTCTATTGATCAAACTTGGGAGATTCAAGATTCTTTAAGTTGTATTACTTCTGAGGTTAAGAAAACCAATTATTTCTTTAATAACAGTTCAAAATTTTTGTTTTACCTGGAAAAAAAGTATTTCAGCCATTTTAATGTGAGCTATTATATGATTTTAATAAAATGTTCACCTTTTCCTAATCTTTCAATAACTTGTTTGTAGATCATGTCTATTGGAGAAAAAAAAACTCTATTTGATTCACCTATTAATCTGATAGCATAATTAACTAGAAAGGAAATCCAAAACCAGTATCCTTAACACTGGATAGCTCTGGGATATTCCCTAGGGTACACCTTACACACAAAGCTGGGCCCACATTAATCTAGGGAATAATTATCTGAACGAAACAGATGTTTTCAAAAGTAAATGAAACCCCATATTTAAAGTATACTTATATGTCAGCCCAGTGTCAAAGGTGAGATCAATTTGAATGGTTTCCAATGTGATTACATGACCAATTAATTTCCTTTTTTAAAAATGTAGTGAATGAACAACTGATTCCTTCACTTATCAAACATGGTGATTTGTGTAATTTGTTCGTTTTGCAAGAAGTATTTTAAGGAGTTATTTCTTCCAAATTTCATGTCAAAACACCTTCTAAGTGCATCCAGCTAAGTTTAAAATAATGCTCATTTAAAATTAGATGCTAGTCTGTGGAACTAAATTATAACTCTCAACATCTTCTGAAAGCTTCGAGACACTCTGACCAGATAGCATAGGAACTGAAGACACAGGTCCTACTCACCCTCCCATAACTAACCCACCCACCCGTAACTAACTGCCCAAGAAATTATTTTTGGAACTCAAATGTACATTCCCCTTTCATGTCAAACAATGTTTGGTTGGTTAAAACCAAGTGAGTTTCATGTAACTGAATCCTGTGTCAACCAAAAAAAAAGGGAAAGGTAGGATCCCAAGTAGTATAGTAAATTACTGATGGTGCTTTATAATCTTTTGGGATTCCCATCCAAAGACAACAGGGAACTTACATATGGTACACTTTCAAGCTCCAGACCTTATATATTATTCCTATTGAAATTAAGAATATTAACCTTACTATGGGTCATTTAATATAAATGTATTTAATTTTGACAATAATCATGTAAAACTGTATTTTCATAGGTACCTTTAAGGATATCCTGGAAGAGTATGGACAACTATCAATTCCAGAATTTGTAAAAACTCTCAGGTTGGTGCCAGCCTTGCTCACACTTAAAGACAACTGGACCCTCAGCATGTGTGTTAGTGTTCTGTCGATTCTTTAGGTCAGCCAGCATATGTTTCTCACCCTGACAAGACCCATCAGGCAAGCATGAAGCTGGGACGATCACAAAAATTAGGGAACAGTTTTTTAAATGGTTGCATGTACTTAATCACATTTTAAAGTTAAAACTTAAGAATTAAAACCTGAGAACTTTTGACTTCTCCCAGCAACAAAGAGGATGTATACAGCTATTCTTGAACAATCAAATGCCTGCTAATTCAATTGCCTAAAATTCCAGTCATTAGCCAAGCAGTTTTCCAAATTAAGACATCCGGTCTCCTACAATTTTCCACTTAAGCCAGAACACAGAAAAATAGATTTGACCAATCAACTTAAGATTACCCATGAAAATATGACTTATGGGGTATGGATTAGTAGTTGTACAGTGTATTATGAAAAATCTATGCTGCCATCTTCACGTTCCTGATCCAGGTTGTAGAAAATGGGTCACATTTTTTTAAATGTGCATTTAGTATCTTCTTAAATGACTAGAAGCAAAATGTCTGAACACTTCTATCTGAGTGATTTAAAGTAATCTAATAATTCATAAACTCTGAATAGAATATTAAAAATAAAGATGCCATGTATGATACATATTTAGGATCTATATAGTACATAATCACAATTTTGAAAACACAAAAGTTCTCAGTTCATATAATTTATTGCAGTTAGCACACAGTTTAAAAATTCACCAACACACCAATAGTACAAAACTAAACAGCATTATAAGTTATTCCCCCCTCAGGAAAATAAAACATACTATGATTGTCAAAGCTAGATGTCAGTCTAAGTTTTAGAACAAAGGAAGAATGTGAAACTAATAAAAGGAAAAAGCAATCACTCACAATGACCACAAAAAGAAAATCCAAAAGAAAGTCCGTTTTCTCACAGACATTGATTGTCTTCTCTAAATTAATAAAAATTATCTTAACATAAACTGTACTTTAAAAAAACTAGAAACTCTTCAAGTAACTAAAGATAATGCTCCAAGGCCATTTTCACAGCTTTTTTTGTTTGTTTGTTTGCTTTAAATGCCATTACAGCCAAATTAACACACATTTGACCAAATATTTCCAAAACAGTCCAGCAACACACAATGGAGTTTTCCATTCAGTATCTTAAGCACAAAAATAGGCTATGTTTACAGTAGTTAAGGCGATCAAATTTTAAACAAAAGCAATTTAAAAAAAAAAAAGGGAAAAACAGCAAACGTTTTCCATGCTACTCCCATAGACCTTATTTGTAAGTGCAAGACAGGAAAACAAACACTGTGCAAAATGCTTTTGCCCTGTGTGCTGGTCATTAAAACCACACGTTGGGCTGCAGCCTCTGCTGCCGAGATACACATAGTCTACTAACCCCCTTCCCCGTGTCAATCAAGGCAGTCCAGTCCATTCAGCCTGGGGCTTTTTCAGTCCATAGAATCTTTTCATGAGTTGGGGGTGTGGGGGGGATGGGGGAGGGGATGGGGGGTAAGGGATGGAGGGAGGAAGGGAGGAAGGGAGGGGAAAGGAAGGAGAGAAAAAGAAAAGGGGAGGAAAAAAAAAAAAGAATGACCTATTGTCAATTTGTGCAGTAGTTACTCTAAAAACGCTCAACTGGGTAAATGTGTACATCTAAACTTTGAGCTGGCCTGGGTTTTGTGCAATTAGAAGTTTTGTTATAAATGCACACTGCACATGCAGATCTTTAAGCCATTTGTAAACATTTATATTTTCCTTGTTATGTAGCGAAGTTATCAATTTGCAGCTTAAGTTTTTATTCAGCTTAACAGTTTCAACTTAAAGACAGTGGGAAAGTCAATTTAAATTATATAAAATAAAAATAAAAACAGTGCATTAACGTTCTTCATAACACCAGGTTTTTTTTTTTCAAATGGTGCTATTTCTCTAAGGAAATTAAATAATTTTAAACTCACTCGTTAAAGTTATACAATGCAAACAAAGACAAAAAATATATTGAAACTCATGCATTTCTGTAGCGTTAATATTTACTTTTCAAGACTCAACTAAGAGCATCAACACAACCTGTCAAGTCCTTTGACACCCCCCCCAGCCCACGTAATCAATTACAGTATACAATAACAGTAATTCACATTTTTCAACACACAGTTCAACACTGCTGAAGCTGCAATATCCTTTTTCATCCCAAGCAAACCTTCACAAAGACAGCGTCCCAGTGATCCCAGTGTACTTTCAGAATTTCTCTCATTGGGAACCGTCAGAAAACCAGAAGTTGCCACAGAAAGTTTTAAGTCAACTGCTTGTTTAAAAATAGATAATCCAGCATTTCAGAAATTTTCCATTTGGGTCTAAAAGCATTCAGGTTTCCAACAGCCAGAAAAGATTCATGCAATTTGAGACATATAAAGAGGCTAATAAAACTGGAGGGAATTTCTACTTTTAAAAAAAAGAAAAAGTGGGAAAAAGGAGAGAGCTCAAAAGACACCGCAGTGCTGACAAAACAGACCCTATGAAAGCATTTTGTGATAGGACGATTTGTTTCAAAGGTTCTTATTGGCTTACTTCCCCTACCCCCTCGAAAGAAAGGAAGAAAAAAACACCTCTCTATTCTCCGACTTGCTCTAAAGTTTCTTTAATCAGGATGCTAAATTAGTGAGATTCTCATGCTATTCTAAAGTGCAAAAACAAGTTAATATCCCAACCTTTCAGTTCCAGGAAACGAGACTGCTTTTAGACCGTACCACAACTATATAGAGATCTATTTATATATAGGTATATATATATTATTTATATATATATATATAAAATTATTTCCAGAGTTCTTGAGAGCTATCTTCTAAGGTCCAGTCTCTGACCGCGGGCAGGCTCAGCGCCTCGCTTTTGACCGACAAGGAGTTCACCAACTCACAGTGGAACTTGCGGATGTGCCGGTACAGGTCCCCGGACTGCGTGAACCTGCGCTCACACCACTTGCAGGCGTGCGGCTTCTCGCGCGTGTGCACCACGGCGTGGCGGCTCAGGTTGTGCGAGTACTGGAAGCTCTTGCCGCACTGCGTGCACGTGTAGGGCTTCTCGCCCGAGTGAGTCCTCTCGTGGCGCTTCAGGGTGTACATGCAGGAGAACGTCTTCCCGCACAGCGAGCAGGTGGGCACGTTGACGTCGGCGGCCGGCTTGCTGCGCAGGCCGTCCTGCTCGCGGAAGTGCGTGCTCAGGTGGATCTGCAGGATGTGCGGGCTGGGGAAGACCTTGTTGCACAGGGGGCACATGAAGATCTGGCCGGCCGGGCTCAGGATGTTGGAGACGTAGGGCAGCAGGCTGCTCTCCATGCCGCCCTCCACCTGGACCCGCTCGCTCTCGGGGGTCATCATCTCGTCGTCGCTGGCTTTGTCCTCCCGCTCCAGCTCCCTCAGGACCGAGTCCTCCCTCAGAGGAGCCAGATGGGCCGGCTCATACTGTACCCTGTTATTAGTGCTCACACTCTCTTTCACAGTGCTATGTTCCATGTCATAGTCATTAGTGCCAACATCACTCTCATCACAGGAAGCCTCTTTCTCCACCTTCACCTGCACCAGGTTGCTTCTCAGCACGTCCTGTGAAGAGAAATAAGAGCTGTTCAGATTTTCAACTCCTGAAAGGCTGGACTTGACAGACAGGTCCAGCACACAGTCAACATCTGCCGAATCCCTCACGGAGGTGACAGACCTCTGGGACAAAGACTCTGTTGAGCTGCAGGGGCTGGCTACTGTTTTTCCAGCTGCTGTGGCGTGTGGCTCTGCCTCTCCGCCAGCCTGGGGGATGCCTGCTGAGTCCGAGGGCAATCGCATCCACATGTTCCCAGGCTCGGCCGCCAAGTCCCTTTTGCTGGGCAAGATGTTCAGTTTCTCATCTTCCCCTTCATCTTCATCACTGGGCAAATCGCCTGCCATGTGGCTGCTGCCATCCGAGAGGCTCTCGACTTTGTCCGAACAACTTGAAGCATCTTCTTCCTTTTTGGTGCTGTCTGCCTCCGTGGTGGCTTTCTCTTTCAGCTTCTTTTTGCAGACTTTGACAATGTCATACATGTGGAGATAACTGGCAGCTGCTAGCACGTCTTCAATGGGCAAGTCTTTGAACTGGAGTTTCCCTTCATACATGAATTCAAGCAGGAGAGCGAAGGCTGGGGCTGTAACAATGTCGCTGTTCAGATGAACAATGTCTCTTTTGTCCAGCTGGTCCTTGTAAAAGAGGTGGAAATACATGCTGCATGAAGCCAGTACAGCTCGGTGCGCTCGGAACTGGGCATCTCCCACCAGAACAGTGCAGTCACAAAGAAAACCCTGATGTCTCTGCTCGCTCAGACACTGCAGCAAATGTCTACTATGGTCTGGAAACTCCATACTGTCTTCATAACCTGGGAAGAGAGAAATTTCTCATGAGAGTCTGGTTAGGAACAACTTTTCAATGCTCTAGTCCCCACTTAAAAAAAAAAAATCAGCTTGGGCCTCGGAGGTACATGTCCCTGAATTTTAATCAGGCTTATGACCCAAGCACTACCAAATCACACACACACACACAAAACCAAGTGTGAGAAGAAAAATGTACGCTTTCGAAACTTCTTACTCCAGCCAAACAGTCTCTGATGCGTCTCCACCTTCCCTGAACTTTTAGTCAAGTTTTAAAAGTCTTCATTTCAATACAGTCTTACTGAGAGTACGAATTTAGGTCTCTTTCAGAAGAAATTTAACTAACTCTAATCATCAAATTATGTCCTACAAAACCTACAAAATAGTTTTATTTTCAAAGGGAACAACTCAAATAATGAACAAAGAAAAGTCGAAAGTACATTCTGGAAGATTCAGAAAACTTGTTCAACCATCCTTTTTTATTACTTTGGATACCTGACTGCACTTAGAAAGCACGATTTAAACACACACATTTGGCTGAATCAAGGGAAAAAAAAAAGAAATCGCATAATTAGTCCAGAAATCAGCAAACAACTTACTTTTAAAGTCAGAGTGTTAAAACAACAAAAGCCTTGTGTATAAAAACAGATGTTAATGCCTTAAGATTTGCAGGTATAGCACACATGTACGAGATCAGAAGGAACTACACGAACAGATGGAAAAGATCATCCTTACTATGAACAAATCCAAAAATTTTTTTTATGAATTAAGAAAAGAAATGATTGTATTTCTTTGTAAAATCTGTACATTTAGAATATTAAAAACCAGAAGGGCTTTATTTAACTCTGAAAATTCTCATCTTAACTTTGATCTGTTGCATACCAAAACGAGTTCTATATTAAAATACAAACTTTTAAATAAAGGCATATTACATTTAAATGAAACTCAAAAGCTGTACAGGTTCGACATACCAAAAAAAGCCTTGCTAGTAAAAGAGAAACTATTTTTTTTTTTTTTACTCTGCCATACCTCAGTCAACAGAAAATACTTTGTTTCAACATAACTTGATATATTCTGTTTTCCCAATAGCCTTTATTCTTTCAAATGTGCGTTGCTGCCCTTAGTTTCTGGTGAAAAAGGGTAAAATGGAGGGTGGGGAGACGCAGATGTACAAAGGGTCAAAATTCAACTGCAAAATTCAACTCCTTAAAAATAAAGAAAGCCCGACTTCCCCTTTCCTATGACCAGAAGCAAGGTTCCACATCATCCAGCTCAAAAAGTGCATTTGGGGAATGGATACATATTAATTTAGTATTTAAAAATTACTTCCCTGCTGCTTCTACACTTTGCCCAAGATGGACTAAAACTTTCAGCCTAACCCAATACATTCTGCAAGATGCCACTGCTAGAATAAACCAAGATTTACAATACAATCACTTTAAGTGCCCCACAGCTAACATCAATCCTAATCCTTGAGAGGGCTAAAAATAAAGATTGGAGGGCAGCTCACAAGGTAGCCGTGATCAAATTAGGAGGCTGAGAGGACAGAGAGGGACGAAGAAGGAAGCTTATAAACATCTGATCCAGCTGACTGTGGCCATATGGCAGCTGCTGCCCAGATAAAGAGATTAAGAATAGAGGAGTGCGATTACAGCTGTCTGGCCAATTCAGGCAGCTCAAATCTACAAGTTCTAAATTAGTCGCTAACACAAAAACTCCTGCAAATAATTATCGTTATGCTGAAATAAAAGATCTCTTAAGTATATATTTGAGAGAGAAATGAGGAAACCAGTCAAACTATTCTCTTGGGGACAAAAGTTTTTTTTTTTTTTCTTTTCTTTTAAAAAAAACCTTTGGTTTCAAAAGCACTACAGCTGTATGTTTCAGTGAGTAGTGCTGCTGAATGTTTTGAAGAATAAAGTTTCACAGTGGAATTAATTACACAACAATCTAGCTTCTTAACTAGAATAATCTTCTCATACAAGTTTGAATGCTGGATTCCAAACAGTTTACTGTTTCTCTCCCCCCCCCCCACCACCTCGACTCCAAAAGCAAAAGGAATCTAAATAGCAGTGAACAACAACAAAAAAGCATTTTAATCCGAAGTGATCTCAAAAAGAAGTATTTCAAAGCCTTTCTTAACATCTCAAAACTTGAAATATTCTGTAAAGTTCTTTACCGCTCAAGCAAAATGGGATAAAAATTAAAACTAAACAAGCCCAAGACTTTCAATGCCAATAAGATGTTCATTTAATACTCAATTCCACATTTTACTCCTAAACTGGATTAGAAAAGTAATGTGATTTTTTTTTTAAATTAAATATACAAAACACCAAAACAGAAATATGCTCAATCTAATCTCTTGCTACTCCTACCTTTAGGACACATAAACCTGATTAAGTCTTTTCCTCTGAGTCTCGCTGGCTCCAGGTCTGTTACATCGGTGGAAAAAAAGCAGACTAAGAGAGACAGATGCAAAGTGGAGATGATGTTAGAGAGGAATGAGATACCTTCTCCACCACAGATCCGCACACACTAACTCCCTGTCTGTGTGTTAGAATAAAAGGCTGAGGGATGGCAGGCTGTCAGCTGCTCTGACATCATGTTCAGATGGAAATGCTACCTCCAGCTGTGCTCCTTTTAATGCCATATGCTACTCCTCTACACTCCTGCCACCAGCTTTTTCTTAGGAGAACTTTTCTCTTCTGTTAGTATAAACAAAATACTTCAAAGTCTCCCTTTTTTCCCCCCAAACTTTCTAACAGAAGAAATTGAAAAACTCAGCATATGGAGTTCTACTGTATTTATGGAATAGCAACACTTCTGTCTTAAGTTGGTGGACTGGCTTACATACTGACAGCACACTCTTGCCACGGTGCTATTCAGGAAATCCAGATTCACTTTTATTCAACTCCAACATTTAGTTTCAAAGGCAGCTTAGGGATATTTTTAAACCAACCCATTTGACATCTCCAGTCCCATTTCAACATTATTACGGCACTTTAATTTCTTTTTCTCTGCGGAGAGAATGGTATACATGTCTCAGGATGTTGGAAGACTATTCAGAACTATGACTTCAACCTGGTTCTCATGATTTCACCCTTACATAACTACTTATCTACAACTACCTTCTCCGTAAAATTTCTCACACTGCCAGTTAATGCAAATTTCAACTCTCAGTATCAACAAGCTGAAACTGCACTTTCTGAAATCCTGGAAAGTACTTCAATGAGACAAATTAATGAACTGATAACCTGCTACAGCCACCTAAAATGAATGCTGCATCTGGGTATCTGATCCGACTTTCCCCTCAGAGCAGAACTTTGTCTTCCCCTTGATCTGTGTCCCATAACAATCTTTTTTTGGGTCACTCTGTAACCTTCATGATCACAAGAAAATCTTTCAGGGAGAAAGGGGGAAGGGGTGGGGGAACCTAGGTCTAGCAAGTTAGGAAGTTTTTTAGCTACATGTGCGGGTCTTTTCGAATGGCTGATGAAATTGTAAAGCATCACGGGCTGGCCCGACCCGTGCCCTGAAAGGGGCTGCGACATCTGTGAATGTCAAATACGTCTGCACAGGCTCCTGTGGGGGTGAGGAACAGAAAAGGCTCTGGGGCCTGAGGCGCCAAGTGTCACAGTCTTGGTGATAACCACTCTGTTCTCATTAGAAAAACCATGGCCAAGAGTTAAAGAAAGAGTAACAAAGGCCAAGTTTCTCTCTCCCGTGCTTCTTGCTTTCCCAAAGTCACAAACCCAACTTTCTCTAACTTCGCGATGAATGACATAATTATGAATGCTTATTTCAGGAGGCACTCTTTTGAGATAAAATTCCTCAGCCACACCACCTATTCTGCACAAATGCCCTCGCCTCATTCCCATATATCAGACATTAATCACCCCATTTACCCAGTGGGGTGGGGGGGGGGGGGCGAGTGACAGTTTAATGAGTCCCGAGCACCGCAATGGGCCAGAGACTCCCACTCCACAAATCAACCTCTTTGCGCCTCGCAGCCGCAGGTCCGGAGAGGGTTTTGTGAGGCTGCGTTTTGTTTTTCAAGGAGGTGGGGGCAGGGGTGCGGAGCAGGGAGGCGGCGGGGGTGGGGGTGGGAAGCAATGCAAATTTTTACGTAGTTGGCTGTGCATAAAACACTAGGGGAAAGAGGAAGGTTAAACCACAGGGAAGGAGGTGGAGGGCGTAGAGCCGGTGCAGCAGGAAAACACCTTAAACAGACGAGAAAACAGACCCGGGTCACGGCAACAACAAAAGAAAAGTCGTAAGAAGCCGGGGGAGGGTGGCTGCTACCGCTTCCCTGCCGCCACGGCGAGAGCCCCCGGCAACTGCCCCGGCCCGGGAGGGGCCTCCCCGCGGGCGCCGCCGCAGCTGCAAAGGTCCCCGGAGCCGCGGCCGTCCCGGCGCCGTGCAGCTGCACCGCTCCCAAGCCCCCGCCCCGCGCCCCCCGCCCCCGAGAGGCGCCGCCGCAGCTGCACCGGCCGGAGCGCGCCCCGCGCCGCAGCTGCACCGGCCGCACCCCGCCCGACCCGCAGCTGCGGCGGCCCGGCCCCGCACCCGGCCCCTGCTGCGGCGGTGCCCCCCGCCACCCCTAGCTCCACCCGCACAAACTAACTCCACTCGCGGGGCCCGGTCGCCCTCCCGCCTGCCCGCACTGCCCCGCCGGCCGGGGCCGCACAGCCGGCGCCCCGCCCGCCAGGGCCCCGGGCGCGGAGGGGGCGCCGGGTCGGGGCCGGGGGCCGGCGCCGGGACTCACACGGAGCGGCCCTAAGTCACCGCGTCCCCGCCGCCGCCGTGTCCTCCGCCTCCCGGCCGCCGCTGCCGCCGCTGCCGGACTTGGTGGGCTTCCTCCTCCGCGGGCCCCCCCTCCCTCCCTCCCGGCCCCCCCGCCCCCCAATCCCGGCTCCGTCGCCCGCTCCCCCTGCCCCCTCCCTCCCTCCCGCCCACCCCCTCTGGCAGTCGGAGGAGCGCGGCGGAGCGAAGAGGCCCCACTCTCAACGGCTCCCCATGGCAGCAGCCCAGCGGCGGCCGCAGCCTGCCAGACACAGCGAGGGAGCGAGCGAGCGCGGAGCGAGCGCGGAGCCCGGGCCGGGGGGCGGGCGGGGGGGGGGGGGCAAAGGGGGAGGGGCGGGGGACGCACCACGCACGCACGCGGCGGCGCCGGCCAGATGTTCCCCCCCACCACCCGCGCGCCTCCCTCCCTCCGGGCGCTGGGCTGCTGCGATTGACCGAAAGCGGCCGGACCGGGTTCCCCGCCCGCCTCCAGCACGCAGTCTCCTCCAATAGGAGGGCGGCTTTTCAGGAGGGCGGAGGCAGTGGCGGGCAATCGTCAGACTGGCAAGAGGGCCCAGCCAATGGGAAAGGCGAACTGAAGCTGCCGCTCGCGCGTGCCAATCGCAGACAGAAACTGTTGGGATGGGCGGGTCCGGGCGGGGCTGGTAGCAAGGCGGTGCAGGCGGAGTCGTCGGGCGGGCGCAGCGGCGGTGGCGGCAGCGGCGCCCCTCTGGGGGACTTGGCCGTGAGAAAGTGAAAGGAGCCCGCGGGCGGCGGCGACAGCTGCGCTGGGAGGGGCTTGTTTCCAGGCTAGGAGGCCTCGCGCGCTCTGGGCGAGCGGAGCTAGGTTTTTCGGTGTGCGCCTTGACAACCGTAAATACACTTTTAAGCGAAGTGGGGCTGGGCTGCTTGAAGTTACGGAGGTATCCGCGGAGGCAGGGCGCCCGGGACACACAGGACCTAAGTCCGGCATTAGGTGGCTTCCTCTACTCCGGCTGCTGTGGGTGGCGACGCCCAGGCCCTCGTGTCCAAGAGCGCAGAGGGTAGAACTAAGGGACGTCCTCGCTCCGTCCGGCGCTGCCCCGTCAGCAGGTGCAGGTGCGCGCCAGGCTCAGCGGACGCCACTGGCTCCGACGTGCAGTTTCTGAGCGTCATTCTCAGGGCATCTTGTCACAGGCACGGCAGAGCGCCTGTATTTCTCGCAGAACCCTCATGTCACATGTATTGCACTGTTACAAGTAGCCATTCCCAAGTGACCAAATTCTAGAGAACTACAGTGAAAGTAATACTTGTAGAAGCCATACCCTGATTTCTTAATTTGTACGTCTTCAAGCCACAAAATCAAAGTACGGAGGGAAGATGTAAGACTGTTGGATCGTTTCTCCCTTCCTTCAAATAAATTTTTATTTGATTCCCATTCTTTGCAATTCTTTGCAATCTGTATTCTTCACGGCCACCAAGAAAAGTAGAAACTTCAAGAAGTTGAAAATCTTCTTGAGGCAAGACTTACAAGTAAAAAGTTGAATAACAGGGCAGAAAATGGTTTACGAATGTAGAAAACTGCAGAGTGAGGAAGTTAGTACCCTTGTAATTGTCAAGGAAATGTGTTTATTCTTTGCTAACTGAACTGAGACTGGCAAGCCTGTTGCTAACCAACTTGCCAGGAGACCTTTCAACTGGGCAAAATGTGCTCTCACTTTGTTCCAGGTCAGATGGGTAAACCAAGTTGAAAGTATTGTTAAGGCAATCAGCCACTGAATTACTAATGAAGTAAAAAACAGGAGCACTCGGGATTCCTGAAGCTGAAATGCTATTGGACTATCCTATTAGAAACAATGGTGATATTCTCTACTCTTTCCTCAACCTTTCATGTGCCCATGAGATTGATAACTGAGGTCAAGGCCATTCTGTGACAACCAGAGTTTTTTATTCCATGAAATGTATTCTATTTGTGCTTTTGCTGACTTCTGGATCTTTTAGTCTGTTGACAAAAGGCCAAATTTCAGTTGACTTGTTAAAAGTTAGGGAGTTTGTAAATATTCTTGATAAAGGAAATACATTCTTAAGAAAAAACAGGTGGAAAGAAGTACGTGCTTTGCCAACAAACTTGGGAAAAAATTGGAAAGAAATATTTGCGTTCTCAGAGTTGTTTCTCACCTACTAAAAGTTTAAGGAAAGTAACATCTCTGGATAAAAAGACAAAGTAATTAATAGTGTCAACATATTAAATAATAAGTTCATGAGAAATTAGAACATTAAAATTATCCACAAAAAGTTTAGAAACTCAGTTCTGTAGCATGTAAAGTCACAACTCTTAACAAAAGCCTTTACAAAAGCCACCTACAGGGAGAATAATAGCCCCGGAGAGGTGCAGGGGTGGACAATGATGCATGAAAAGTTATGAACATTGTTTTTTAGATGTAAGAATCGTCACTAGGATCCATTTTGAGGGCTGAGGGCATGTAAATTAAATAGAGATTTAAGGAAGCAAGTTTATAGACCCTCAGTTATTTAAAAGATTTTCTAAATTCATGAAATGCATGAAATATTCATACACTCAATTAATAAAAGCATTTCTGAAGTATTTATTGTGTTCAAAGAAGATACTCTGATGGGATACAGAAGACAACAAAAAAGCATGTGACACTTTCTCTCCTTAGGGTTTAAAATTAGTTGGGGAAAAAATGGCATACATGTGTAAAAATCAGAACCAATGGAAAAACTAAATAACAATATAATACGATGTGAATGTCAGAGCTAAATGTGATATTAAATTTTTATAACTGTCTTGTCCCTGGTCTCTGATTGCTGTTGCATTTTTTCTGCCCTTTTTTTATATTAAAAAAAAAATTTTAGATGACATTTTTTGAAAGGTCTTGAACACTGTAAAAATGATACTTGTAATCATGTTTGGAAAGTCATCAGCATACCAACTGTAAATAAATAGGACTGATTTCAGAGGCATCATAATACAGAGTGATAGCTATTTTTATTGGGCACCAATTGAAACCATAGAAGGTAAGTCACACTATAAAGCACCCTTTCAAGTAAGCCCCTCAAAGTAAGGGACTGTTTACTTCTATACAACAGGCTTAGCAAATTAGCAAGATACAGAGCTACTTGACAGAGTTAGAGAGCCAATAATCTTTTTTTTTCTCTCCCACAATGGAAAAAAAAGCAGAAAGTATATACAGTCTCTAAACTATTAGAAAAATATAAAATTGCTTCCCTCTGGGGGAATCCTAGTCCTGTACAATTCCAGTTAATCCACACTTTTCCGGGAGTCCTGAAATTCAAAGTAATACCAGTCAAGCTAACCACTTATGGTTAGACTTCTTGTCAGAGAAAAAGATGTTATGTTTTACTAACGTGCATCTTGACTAATAACAATTTAACACTCTCAAACATTAACATACCAAATAAAATTTAATTTGATGAGCAACTCCATAAAGTGAATGTCTGATTTTTAAATGTGAACCACAGGTCAAATCTCTGGGGGGGGGGGGGGGGGGGGGCAGGGGGATGTGTTCTTATTACACTTTGTGCAATAGGCCATGTTGAAAAGGTTATCTGTGAAGTTAATTTTTGAATATTGACTTTTTATAAGCTTCAAGTATAACTGGAATTTTTTCTTAAAAAAAATAGGGAAGCAAGCATTAACAATAAAAGAACAGGTACTCCAACATGTAATGTTTTAAATATCAGAACTATAAAGTGTGACAAAATGTGGGTAGAAATTAACCTGGTTTGGAATCTAGAGAAAAAATACACTACAATGAAGAAGCTGTTGAAGCTTCTGTTAAGCCCACTTTCAATATCATAGTACATGTTAAACTCTGGTAACTTATTTCGAACCTCTCTCTCCTTCTGTCTCTCTTATTCTCTTCTTGCCTTTAGAAATGAACAGGTTGAAATGGCATAAAGAGAAGAGAAGACACAGGCACACCTGAGACGATGGTAAAAAAAAAAAGGAGATGCGCAAACTGCAACACTCACCACTATAATGAAATGAAGGAGCATATTTCCTAAAGCATAGTTTATATACATACACATAGATAAAATAATCCCTAGCACATTATATACCAAATCATTTCTTGGGCTACAGATTCTACAGTACTTGAATCTATTAAATTCCTGAACTATGATAAGTCATAAATAGGAGATAATACATCCTGATTCTTAGCCCTAATAACAGAAATGTTATCAAAAACACTTGAGAAAACATCCTTAGCAGATTTACACAGGGTGTTGGGAATAGACCCCCTATACTGGAAGCAGAGTGAACTTACACCAGTAATTCAAACCTGTTTGAGGTCTGTTAAATGGCAGAGAGGAACAAAAGATACAGCCTTCCCAGAACTGTTTTTCCTGTATAGCCAGTTTTCAGTTGCTTACTGTAAATCAGGGCTTTTACATGACCACCATAAATCCAGACAGCATAATGGCTGAAGGAGGCTGATAGCTCTGGCTTGCTTGAGACCAAGACTGGCCACTTCAGAGAACTTAGAAAGCAAGCAGAGTCACCCAACCCACACCTCTTTTCCTCTTTCTCTCTCTCTCTCTCTCCCTCCATCCCTCCATTAAATACATTATGCCTTATGCATATATGGGAGGGAAAAAGGCCTGTAGTGACACTTTTTGTAGTTCACTTAGTGCTAAAATGCATTCATTATTCTATTGGTACATGATCCCAGGTAGTGTTCCAACCCCAGGTTGGCTGTCTTCCTTCCTACACAGAATGCCTTCCTGCCATCCACTGATGTGAGCTCAGTCAGTTAAAAAGTACTTAAATACTATCCTAAACAAAATAAATTTGTATAGACAAGTCTACCACCCTTAAGAAAATCACACAATACCTCCAGAATCCAAATGTTAGAATTGTTCTATTGTTTTGGAAGTTATATTAATTAAAAGATGCATTCATTTTATCTGCGGATTTTTTAGATTTAATTTTAAAAAATAATCTGAAGAAACTTGACATTTCCAGATGAACAGATTCTGTTAAAGAAAGATTGAATGTGAACCCATGATATTCAGGCCCCATTTTTAAAATAACATAAATCTTTGAGTAGTGATTGTTCTCAAATTCTGTAAAATATGTATAAAGTGAGGTAATTTGTTTTTGTCAAAATTAAAGAATAAAACTTCCAGATGTTTAAATGTTCTTGATTATATTCAGTTGCTCAAATTTGGGTGCAAATGAACTCAGAAAAAGTGAAGTAAGAGAGATTACCAGAATTGGCACCATATACCTACTAGATGACAAGTGTTGTGTTTCTGACCAAAAGACAGAAATTTCTGTCTGCATCCCAAAACAAGGATCAATTTTTCCTTCTTTTTAGGCCTGCTCCACCCTCAAAAGCAGAACATTCTTGGACTTGAAATTGGCAGAAAGAAAATGATATATCCAAATATTATTTGCTGAGAACTGACAAATGCATAGGAGAAATATGGAGCTTCCCCCTTCCTATTTAGGACTTCATTATACATAAAAGTCATTCTGAAGCCCCTGGACAAAGATAGCATCTCATTTTTCATTCATGGCTAATAAATGCATACAAACCCTATCAGAATAATATAAAATTGTCCTAATAAAACCCTTCCTTATAAAAGAATTCTTATGAACTTAACACAAAAGTCTTGATACGTACCGAATTCAAACTATTCCTGGTAATAAGAGCAGACAGAAGGTTAAATCTCACTCCAGAAATTTACTTCGCCCTTAGCGATAACATGCAACTCAGGAAGTTACTTCCCTTACAAAGAACTAGCATTTATGCTTAAGACTAAAATGATTATTTTTAAAGTACCCATTTTACAATGCAAATGTGTATCTAAATTAAACTCAGCAGAAAAAAAAAAAAAAGCATTTTGAGTTGAAGCTGCAGTAATGACTTTATGGGAGACAATAGGAAAACCAGTTCTTGAATATGAACTCAGAAACAGATTTCAAATTCCTTCTAGATGTCTTAAAGATTTCTTTGTTCCTCTGACTCCATACCTTAATGTTTTGGTGCCTGTTTAACTGAGAACCCATTGCTCTGAAATTGTTTTAGAAAACTAAGGCAGTTCAGTAAGATCAGGGCAAAAGAAAAAAAAAAGAAGGTAAAAACCTGACAGCTGATCTACTTGCCAAACCATGCCTTAGCACTTGGAACATGGAACAGATGCAGGAACAGAGGCTTCGACTAAAGAAGAACAGCAATAAAAGCCTTGGTAATGAAGACACATGCACAGGAGAGCGTTTTTGACATAGACAAATGACAGACAAGCAATCTAAGGAACAATAAGCTTAGAAAGGAGAGGCAGGGTGTAAAAGGAAAGTGAGAAGGTGTGGTGGTGGAGAAGCATGATTGAAGAGAGGTAGAGAGAAGGAACAGTCCCCACAGGATGTGTGTGATACAGGCCTGGGCGGTGGAAATGGTGCCGGTGGAGGTGGGGGCAGCAGAAATGTGAATACAACCAAGAGGTCAATATTTCTTCCTGGACTCTGCTGATCCTCTGCCACTATTATTTGTTAAATCATATCCTGCCCATTTTCCTTAAATAATGCTTTATGAAATATCTAGCCCCCAAAATAAACAGGATAGAATACACTTGGCATTTAACTCTACAGACGTTGAAAGAAAGTATTAGTCACTCAGTCATGTCTGACTCTGTGCGACCCCTTTGGACTATAGCCCACCAGTGTCCTCTGTCCATGGGATTTCCCAGGCAGGAATACTGGAGTGGGTTGCTATTTCCTTCTCCATGGGATTTTCTCAAGCCAGGGATCGAACCCAGGTCTCCTGTATTGCAGGCAGATTCTTTACCATCTGAGCCACCAGGGAAGCCCAGACATTCAGCTGCCACAATCAAGGCAGCTGCATGTGTGTGTGTGTGTGTGTGTGCATGCATGCTCATGCACCCTCATGTGCATCTAGATCATTGGTTTGGCCTGTTTTTCTGATGAGATACCTGCTTGGTATAAACAAAGTTTTCTTAATACAGGGTTAGAACTTCACAGCACTCTCATTACATAAATTTAGGTTGATCTTATAAAAAAAATTGTGGGAGTGCACAGACATTTCATTGAGAAATACAACCTATTCATTAACCTAACTAATCATATTTCATTCATTCAACAGTCATAACATACATGGGGCCTGGTACTGGGCATATAAGCCCAGATACAGCCCATATAAAACATCTGACCTGCATCATAACCAGGTGCAGAAATTAGCAATGGAAAAAAAGAGGGTTGAATGACTTCAATAAAGAAAAAAATTCTCATGATCTAAGATACTGACTCTATTTTTGTTTACTATCTTCCTTGACGAGAACACCTCCAGGATGAGAACTTCTTCTATGACATTAATAACTGTACCTTCAAAGCACCTGGAATGGTAGTTGGTACATAATAAGAGTTCAAGAAAGATTTATAGGCAGGAAAGGAGGGATGGAGGGGACAAGGAAAGGAGGAAGGGAGAGATGGAAAGAAATGGCTTATAACTGCATTTTTCCAGAGGCTGGAGGAAATAATAGTGTTCAACTGTTCCCTTCAATGTCAGGAAAAGCTTGTTCCATGGACTACTGGAAAAATGTCCATTTACTTTCTTAGAAGTACACTAACCCAGTATAGAAATAACCCAGGTGGGTATGGTAGACCTTACTCTTGGTAGAATCATCCAGCACATGTAAAGACTATTCCCTCTGTGAGGCATTTTAGAAGTGAGTTACTCCTCAACACATCTCTTCCAGAGGTGGGATGTGTTGTAATTTTTGTTACTTGAAGGAGAATATTGATACAGAATGGCTTATCCAAGGCCTCAAATTAAGATGGACACATTGCAGGGCTAGTCATCAATTCCTTAGGTCACTTCTCTTCATTGAAACTAAAAGAAAAACCTCCCCTGTTTTTAAACAAATTTAAATCTACTAGCTTTGAAAAAATACAACCTATCAGGTCTTTCTCCTTAATGAAAAAGTCCATGATCCCAATTGAACCATACAGACAAGCTAAAAATATAAGGAACAAAGTTATTTCTGACTTTTCAAGGGTAACTTCAACTAAAGACACATGCCATTGGTGGAGATAAATGAAGATGCCCCCAAGGAAGAGATATTTTCCCTTCTGGACATCCTATTAAGACGGTAGGGTCCTAATAACAGTAAATCTGGTGCAGAGATATCTATAAAACTGTTTATATGGGTGCATCCTGTGACTATGAAAGATACAAGATTATATTTTCATTTGCATGGTTTGCTGGGTTTTATTTGGCAGATACAATAACACAGGCTATGCAGAGCCCATAAAACAAAGTGAGAACAGCAGCTCATTTGGTGGCAGAACGTAATAGTTATGGCTAAAGGGCTTACATAATTCATCTCAAACCCTTATGTCTATATTTACTGTTGTTTAAATGAAAATCAAGCTCTCATGGCCATAAGGAGGGATCTGGTTAGAAACTGGGTGGAGATCCTTTCTCCTTACACAGCTTCTGAGACAATCAATCATCAACACTTAAAAACAGCTAGAGAAATATCCAAGAATAAGCAATAGGTTACCTAAGCACATTAGTACTTCATGTCTCCGATCCCGCTTCTCTAAACAAGTCTAAAACTCCCACAGAATGAAAGTGAGTGGAGAGAGAGGCCCTGTTCTTTATCCTGACTCAGAACTCCTAGTTAGACTCAGGGAAGCCTCAGAGCAATTGTAAGCCATAAGAAATAATATTTAGCTTTCAGATGATGTTTAATGCAAGATAATACCTTGTGGGGGAGGGGGCCCAGCAAAAGCAGGGCAATCAATATAAAAGCAAGGGTGAGGCATGTGTCGTTTGATATTATTAAAAGTATCTCTATTAGATTACATTTCTAAAATAAGATTTTTAAATTCAGGATTTTTAATCACTTTACTCATGTTTTGTTGTAGGAATGAAAACTTTGGCTCTCAGTTGTGACTGCTCATTGCAAAAGACTGCAGATTTTTCTGTTTTGGGGAATGATGTTTGGATTTGTTCTTTTTTTTAATAGGATCTGAAATATAGTTTGTTAAAGAGAAGTTTTCACTATATTATCAAATGTATTTTAGATAAAATTTTAAAATATCAATGATTATCACACCAATTGAGTGAAAATGGAGCTATATGTCTTAGAACAGCTGTGTAAAATAACATTATAGCTTTGTTCTCTGCAGATCTCACAGAGGTAGTATATATAAATACTGATATGTACACATACATTTTATAGTGTTCATTATAATTACATGCCATCCAATTAGATAAAAATGATTAATATTTCTGGGTTATTGAAATATTTGTAATTAAGGTGGTCTTGAAAATAAAAGAATTAACTCAATCATTTTAATCGAATAGCTCACCTTCTCCATGTAAGTTGCAAAAGTATGAAAATAAATAAAAACATGTGGCCTAAATTTTACCCACCATGAGCAAGTAGCTATTTTTGAAACTGGGTTACTCCTCTTGATTTAAAAAATTCTTTGTTATTTTTAAATAAATTAATATGATTATTAAAAGTGATCAGGTCTCACTTTCCAGATTTGAAAATTTTATGCCATTTAGGATGTCACTACATATATACATGCACCAATCTGGAGGGGAAAGATGAATTTTTTTAAGTTATTCTAAGACACTACTAAATGCAAATAAATAATTCATTTTCTATGTAATAAGATAATTGATAGACTTAATCTTGCTTTGGTATAAGCCCACGCAGTTTGTGTGTGTGCGTGTGTGTATGTGTGCATGCACGCACACACATGTGCACAACCATAGATTTAATTGCATATTCTTCAAGTTTAATAGGAAACAACTACAAGGAAAAAAAGAACCATTGAAAACAAATAAGATATTATACATTTTCATTTGAAGTTAAAATGCCATTGTCATAAATGTATTATAATCTTGTGTATTTACTCTTGTTGGGGAGATGTTTCATCACTAATCTATATTCACCTTTCAATCAGTTGATTTTCATGGCCTTCTAGTGGCTGCAGGGAAAATCTGACAAGTAGAAAGGAAAATAAGTGGTAAGCTAACCCTGATTAAGAGAATTTCAAAAAGAAAGAAAAGATCCAAAGGGGAGAAAAACAAAGGAGAATGGAGAGAACCAAATAAAATTGGGGAAAGTTTTAGGAATAAGACAATTATGCAAGTTTGTGGTTAATTCATTTTTCAAATATATAATTTTTATTTGAAAAGTTATCCTTTATTATTTTAATCTAAAAGAAAATCTCCCTTTACTAAACTAAAAAAATCACTTAATGCTTTGTACACTAGCGTAGTCAAATTCTAAAATCTTGACAGCTAAAAGGGCTCTGCTGCTTTGGATTGCCACTCCACTGAGAGGTGCGTGGACTTCTGAAACAGGAGAGAAACGAGTAAGAAAACAAAACAAAGTTTTCCATTGAAAGGCATTCCAGCATGAAGAAGCATCACTTTCTGAACTGCCTGTTATCAAGGCAACTAGATGTTAGTTTGGTCCAGATTTTGTTATCCTAGGTGGGTGAAAGGATTGATTTGTGCTTTTCTCCCATCTTCATGCTATATGCCTTCAAACTTCACCTCATCACAAATATTTTTCTTTTCAGTCTTTTATTTTTGAATTCTTAGAGCATATTATTATTATTATTTTTAGTATTGCAATCTCCAATAGTCCTTATTTTCACTCAAAATTACAATACAGGGGACTATGGCCAATGCTACACAGATGGCCAAACAGATAATAAAGACTCAGTTCATGAATAATATCCACTCAGAAAGAGGACAAAAGCAACAGGAAAAAAGAGCCCAAATTGGACAAAATGTGCATGCTATATTTAAAAAAACACACACGCGGTCATTGTCAGAGATCATTAAGGGTGCCCTGTAGTTTTAATAATATGCCAGTGGCACCAATTTGATGTGACTGTTTGCTCTTATAGTCAATAAAAAAAGTCATAACTGCTATCAAATCTAAATTTAATTTATTTTCTACACAGCCTTTTCTGTTTTCCTTGTTTTTTTCTTTTATAACATTAACACTTTTTTTGTTAAAAAATGTGTGAAAGATTAATTTGTAGAATGAGGGGAGCTGTGGGTGCACAGCACAGGACAGATGGCGTGGGTGGGACGTGACAGTTTTCGTCTGTGGCATCATTTTGTTGTTGCTATTGCAAGTGAGCAAAATACAGCTACCGCCACCACGATCATTTCTTGGAAGACCCTCTGATAAGGTGTGTTGCTTTTCTTCATGTCCAGGCCTGCCACATGGGGACTCAGCCACTCTCTACCCTGTAATCAGCCTGCTCATGACCATTGTTAGTCAGCCTGAGAGCCCTGGAATTTTAAAATTGCATTTATATAGAATTCCAGGGGACTTTGGTATACAACAAAATGAAATATACTCTTTCTTGGTGAGCTGACTGTTTTGAAATGAGTTAATGATCTGTCTTCTCTGAGAGCCTGTATTGTAAACCCAAACACATGAAACTATAGATTTAGAAAAAGAATGATTTTTTTCTTTTAAGGAGAAAATGTGTTTTGGTTGTTTTTTTTTTTTTTTTTTGTCCCAGTCTAAAATTCACATTCACACACAATTACATTCAAGGAGAGGGAAAAACTGTGCACATTTATATTCAAAGTTTCGATTTTTACCTTGGAACAGCCCTAATTTACACATAAGTGTCGTAGGAGTTCACTATTGTAAAGGTTCTTATCGAAGAATAAAGCAATTACCACAGAAAATCACTGTCATATGGCACACACAGACATTCTGAGAAAAAGTAAAACTTTGAGAAGGAGGAAAAGGGGAATTCAGGACAGCATGTGGGAGGGAAGATGTGAGTTCTTTTTATGCACAAAGAGATCCATTAACAATATCTTTATCAGTTTCCTTCTTCCTTGTTAACTGAACCGACTTGCAATGCCCAGAATATGTGAATCTGATTGCAATTAAAAGATGGGGGAGTAAATAAGGGAGCGCAAAATGAACATGGTTGGTGGTTAATTTACGGTAAGACAAAATTTGCCTGAAGAAAAATGTTCACAAAACCTTTCCCTCAAACTAGTGCTTCTGTCAGAGGAAGGCAAAATGGTCCACGAAAGGAGGTTAGTAGCCATGGAGTGGAATGTGTCATTCTTCTGCAGTCATGAGGCTGCTTCGGACTTGAGATTAATGTATTCTGATGGGTAGGATACTGATATTCGTGTCATTTTATAGTATTATGTTATTTTCATAATTCAACTGCAAGCTTTCTCAGAGAGATTCCTCCACATCAGGCAGCCCTCCACAAGTGTACTTCAGTTAGTGCAGTTAGCACTATGGGGTCAGGGATATGGGAGGGGCCACAGTGGAGGCAGCATAACAGAGTGGTTACTAGTGTGGGGTTTGGGGGCAGACCATTTGCACCAGGTGTCTGGCTGTCCCTAGCTATGTAACTGTAACTAAGTTACTTTAATGTGTCCAAGCCTTAGTGTGTTTTAAAAACATGTAATAACAACAGAGATAACAATAATACCATGTACCTTCACTATAGAGCTAGTGAGGGGATTAAAGAGATCTTTGTAAAGCGTCTGGACGGTACCTGGCAGGCAGTTAATTAGTCCTCATTTCCTAGGAGTCCCTTTTTGGACTTTCCCAGCACACAAAACTTCAAATCTTTGGTGTGAAACATTTCTTCCTCTGTTTCATCAGGAGGTAGTAGGGAGGAAATAGAATTTTGGAATATACATGGGTGCATGGGGAATGAGGAAGAAGTGGATACAATTTGAAAACCAAATATACAGGGACTTCCCTGGTGGTCCTGTATAGTTAAGACTTCACCTTTCAGTGCAGGGGGTGCAGGTTTGATTCCTGGTCAGGACGCTAAGATCCCACATACCATGTAGCCAAAAAACCAAAACACAGAACAGAAGCAGTATTGTAACAAATTCAATAAAAACTTAAAAATGGTCCGCATTAAAAAAAAATCTTAAAAAAAAAAGAAACACAAATACACAGTGTTACATGGGGGAAGAGTGTCTCCAATGTCACAGGAAATCCGGGGGAAATCTGGTGTGCATGTCATATGCCTGTAAAATAGAGTACACAGAAAGGAAATGTGATGATAAAAGGTGTCTACTGCATATTAAATTTAAAGAGTCATCTATTTTATATGTATTTGTTCTGCCAGAATTTCTCCATGATTTAATACGGTATTCCACTCCAGTACTCTTGCCTGGAAAATCCCATTGGCAGAGGAGCCTGGTAGGCTGCAGTCCATGGGGTCGCTAAGAGTCGGACACGACTGAGCGACTTCACTTTCACTTTTCACTTTCATGCACTGGAGAAGGAAATGGCAACCCACTCCAGTGTTCTTGCCTGGAGAATCCCAGGGACAGGGGAGCCTGGTGGGCTGCCGTCTATGGGGTCGCACAGAGTCGGACACAACTGAAGCGACTTAGCAGCAGCAGCAAAGTGGGCAATCTAGAAATGGAGGCCAGCAAGCTCTTGTTGTTCCCTCAAACACATGTACAGACATAGACTCAGAAGAGAGTTTCTACCCATAAATCAGTATCACAACAATAGCACTGCTGGTATTGAAACAACCGAAACAATTGCAGAGCTTGTTACTTTTATGTGCATGTAATTACTCATTCCAATGCATCTTTATACACAAGTGTAAAGAATCCTCATTCCTCCATTGTTGTCTGATGCAGTTATGTTTCTGTCCAAAATGTTGGAAAATAGTTAACTCACTGACTCCAGAGGAATTCTGATGTGCTGAGATTAGGGTGGAAATGATAAACTATATGAACCTCATATTCTTAAAATATATTGGAAAAATTACGCATATGTCCACAGATGTATATCTAGAATTGCATTTTGTGCAAGTCAATTCTTCCTTCCCAGTAAGAAGCTTGTGCTTATTAAAGGTAGTAAAGATTTTTTGAGGTCTATCCCAATAGCTGTTCTTCCTTTTTTCTTTAGCAATAAAACTCTCAACTGTTACTAGGTACATGGCAGCTCAAAATGAAAACTACACTTTCCAGCATCCTTTGCAGCTAACTCCATCTATGTGATAAGTTTGGGACAATGAAATATAAGTAGAAGTGTTTTGTGGCAGTTTATAAGAAGCCCCTTATAAAAATAGTCATTCTCTCTTCTGACCCCTTTCTTCTTTGTCCCTTTCTATTGCTTGGAAAGTGGATGTGATGGCTGGCACTCAGGTTGATATAACGGGCCATGAAAATGAGAGCCACACTACAGGGAGGGTGTAGAGGTGAGCTGGAGAATCTTCTGAATTTAATGATTTGTTAAAGTAAGCATATCAGCCCATGACTGCTTACTTCTCAACTTCGTTTCTATAAGAGAGAAATGATGTTTATCTTGTCTAAGGTCTGGTTATTGAGAGTTTCTTCGCATGTAGCTGGATCTTATTCTCATTGATGCTTTATATATGCCTTTTCCTAAGGCACCATGGAAGGTAGGATGTATATTGAAAGGACCAATTCCCCAACTTCATTGGCTTAATTTTTTAAAAGTTAATTTCTGACATACTAGGGTACTGTTGACTGGAGGGGTTGGAGGACAGACATGGAACCCCTGTTCCATGCAGGTATTCTGACGCCAAGGCTTTTTCTATCTTAATCACCAAAGCCTGTGCCATTGTCTGTACATGATCTCCCTTGACTCAACAGATAGAAAGAGAGTGTGTAGGATCAGACATAGGAAATTTTTAATGGTATAAGCTTGGAGTGGCATTTGGCATGCTCACATTCCATTAGCCAGAACTCAAATGGTCCGAAACTAACTACAAGAGAGCCAGAAATGTAATTTATCTGTGTTCCCAGGAAGAAGAGAAGAAACAAGGGCACTAGCTCCTTCTTTACCTAAAAAATACACAGAAAATAATATCCCCACTTTGGACTTACATTCTAGAGACCAAATTAAACAAGGACTGCACAGTTGCTTGTGTAGCAAAATATCCTTCAGAGGTCACTTTGATGTTGAAACATCTAACAGTCAAAGATGTCTTATTATGGAAGATGAGTTCCGCAAACAGTGAAGCTTCATTCACAAGCCCTGGCCACTACTGCTCTTATGATTCCTTTTATTGAACTGAACTGAACTGATGGCTCTTTCTCCTTCCTTGTTCAAGTGCTTTTCTTCTGATGAGGGGGTAATTCTTTAACATCTACGGAAGACGTTAAGGAAAGTCTCCACAGCCTTTGTATTGCTGGGCAAAACAGTTAAACATGCATTTTAAGTGATGGTCTGGGAATACGATGCTGGAGATAACAATGGATCATTAAGACAGAGCCTCTCCATTTCCTCTTACACTGCTGTTGTATATTTTGTCGGCTTTGTGGTTATGTGCTAACTGATACTTGTGTAAAAGAAGATCATTTAGAATACTTTTAATATGATTAGACCCTCCAAAAACATACTGAGAGAGAGATGATAGATAGATAAATAGATAGATCGACAGGGCTAGGTGAGTGCGTGGGCAGATGAGTAGACAGATGAGTATGTGGACGGATGAATACAGTAAAAATTGGAAGATTAATCAAGATGGTTTTACTGAACCAACATTTTCCTCAAATTCTGGGTTATTATTTATGATAACCCATTTGAGGGAAATGGTTGGGATAAAGAATAATAGATTCAAGAGGAATAAAGTCCAAGATTCCCTTTCTTCAGAATTACTAGTCGTGGCCTACATAATGGGCTTCCAAAGGTGGCACTAGTGATAAAGAACCTGCTTGGGTTCGATCCCTGGGTCGGGAAGATCCCCTGGAGGGGAACATGGCAGCCCACTCCAGTATTCTTGCCTGGAGAATCCCATGAACAGAGGAGCCTGGTGGGCTACAGTCCATGGGGTCTCACAGGGTCAGACATAACGAAAGTGACTTAACTTGCAAAGCCTGAGTAATAGGACAAATTATTTTATCACACTTTATTTTGAAAATCCTTTAAAAAAATTTTTATTAGAAGTTTGAAACTTCCTTTTCTAGAACTGCCCTCAAGATGTTATTACTATTAATTATTACTTCCTTTCATGGTTTGATTTTGTAGTTCAGCTCTCTTCCAGGGGTTGAGGCATTTGATAGGCAGAAAGTAAATTTTAGAGTATCTGTCTATTTCCCGGGTGACATATAAAGAAATTTTAATGGTTTGTTTTCTGGAAACATCAGGGTGAATTTTGAATTTTTGTGTTAACAGAAGAAATCTGAAGCATTAATGTTCATAGAGAATAAGACAGGAAATTGGTATAAAAATGCTTCTGTAAAACCAGGAAGTTAACTTTAAGTTAAAAATGAAAAGACTTTTTATCGATTTCTGCATGTTTCAGGGAAGCCCCAATTTAGGATTGTTGGATTTAGAATAACACATCTAACAAGCCCGGCACATAGTAGGCATGCAAATAGATTTTGAATGAATGTACAATGTATGAATGCCTCGGTCCCTAGAGTTCTAGGAGAATAGAGAGACAAGAGTTGGGGTAGTCTCCGCCTTCAGTGAGAAATGAGAGAACCTCCAAGGATACCCAGTCCTGCAAGCCCAGCAGGAAGCACTCCCAGATAAATGGGACTCCAGCATCTCTAACGTGATGCGGTGAGTCAAGTTTCTGGTGTGAATAGAGTGAACATTCCACTCTTATCTACCACAAGGAAATCACCAAGCATTTGCCAAGATTTTGTGGCTTATGGAAGGAGAGATTTCTCGGCTCTAAACCTCTGAGGTTTAGGAAAACCATCAGGAATTCTTCAGCCTTCCGGTTCTTTTTGGTGTGGAGCCAGAACTGAACTAATCCTTTTTCTCTCAAATCCTTTCCCACATATTCAGGTTTAAAAATCTGGCTACAGGCATAGGTCACTAATTCACAATGTTTATTAAATGTATTCATTAAACTATTCCCAAAATACTGTCACCAGGGTTCTACCTCAGACTTACTCAGTCCAAATCTCCAAGAGGGTCTGGACATGAGATCTGGGTGTGTATGCCTTAAAAAAGCCTTCCCTGTTGAGTCTGTTACTTGTCAAAGACTGCAAAACCCTGGTCTGCCTCACCTCTGTAGTTACATAAAACTCAGCATTAATTGGGGTTTTGAATGCAATTGTCACAGCTTTTGGTCATCAGCTTGATATAGAAGGACTAAATCCATTTTCTTACTCATCAGTGGTTGTGATCACGAGCAAAATGCGAACTTTGTTGCACTCTCTACCTCCACCTATCAGGGGCATCTTCTTGTTGTACCACGTGTGAAACACTTACCACTTACCTATCTAACTCCTAACCATTTGGACTGCGTTCTTATGGACATATGAGCACTAGAAAAAAGAAAGATTGAATACATGTAGGTGAACTATTAACAATTATAAAACCATAACTAACAGTCTGGATACTCAAATTTAATACTATTAAAATAATTAATGCACTTCATCATATGTAAATAAGATACTAGAGTATGATGAAATATGATTTTCTTCATTTAGAAGGTCAAGAAAGTAGATTATATCTAGTTAAGAGCAATCTGCTCTATAACCAAAGATACTTTCAAACAAGAAGCCAAAGTCTAAATAGTGGATTTTGATTATGAGAGTATCAAATAACTTAAAAAAAAGGGGGGGGAGGGGGAATCTCCATCACCATTTTCCAGGATCCTTTTATTATTGCCAGCACTATAATAAATTGCAGAAAGAAAAGGAAAAGGACTACCTGGGATTATGTTGTAGGGCATTTTTTATTTAGCTTGCTGTCTTTTTGAAACACTGATTGCCATCTATTTTGAGTCTTTTGATATAAATCAGTTAAACTTGAATGAACAGAGTCTTCTTGTGTAGTTTGCCTTATCCTAACGACAAGAATGGAGTGTGCTTTTTTTCCCCTTCAATAGTTTATAAATAGTCCATAGAAAAGGGCCCATTACCTTCTTATACATACTAAGCTCGTTATTGAAAAATTACACCCCCTCAAACCTCCAGGCTTTTTTGCATCTAAAGAAAACTCTTTCATTTAAATATATATGGCAGGAAAAATCAGTAAATACTAATGTTCAAACCCCAAGGGGGCAGCCTGCACACAGATGAAAATATGACCAGGCGTGTGTACAGTTTTTGTTGCATGGCACTAGGCTTCGAGGAGAAAGCTAAAACCTGCATAAAAGATTTCACTTGGAGAAGTAAAAGAACCCTGTACTTGGGTATATCTAAGCTCATATGTAAACTCAAAAGAGTCGGTAGAAATCCAGACATTGTTTCAAACCACAGCGTAAGATTAACTGTGCGTAAACCACAGCACATTTTTGCTAAATTCACATTTACTTAATAATACATATCACCAACTTTGCAGTCAGATGTCGAGGCAGCACAAAACAAGTGAATTTTAGGAGTCTAGCCAAGGGCCATTTGCTCATTCATGAGTGGGTTCTAAGAAGGCCAGAGCCAAAATAGCAAGACAGGCCTTTATCTGGGTAGTGATTGCTGGGCCAAACCACCTCACAAGGCGAGTGCCGTCGACCGCATGGGAAACTAGATGAAAGACAATGTGTGGTTAACACAGGCCCATTACTAGGAGGAGAAAAACAACCACAAGCATAAAGGCCGGTGGTGGTCAGAGCATTTTTATATTCAAAGAATGGCTCACAGATTGGTTTGGCTAAGACTTGGCTAAGGGGGCTAACCTGCAAAATTTATCTGAAGACTAATTTGTTTCTTAGGAAAGAGATTTAGGTAAGGGGCACACAACAGCAGCCATTACATCTAAAACTGAAATGCAATTTACTGAGTTCCTATTGTTTCATAACTGCTACCAGAGCAGCAAGACCATAGCATCCAGTTTTCATCAAGATGAATTATGGCAAGTCAGAAGCTATTTCAGGCTTATAAGACATTCTATAGCATGCCTTTTCAATGTGATGTAACTTGGGTCTGCTGGGAAAGAGTAGCAGTAAGAAATGCCGTGTGAAGTTATGTGGAGTGCCTCATTCATGCATTTATTGTTCAATAAAGCTTTGTTGACCTCTTTCCACAAGATGTGTACACACCCTGCCTTTTAGCCTATTTATTCTTACTGTCATTGACAAATCACCATCATCATCATCGTCGTCATGTAAACAAATAGTGCACACAACGACTACCGTTCCTTGAGTCCCCTGTAAGGGGAAGGGAGAAATATCTCCTTATACTTGTCATTGCTAGTTATTTTTGGATAATGATTCTTATTTCAGCGAGTGTAGCAGAAACAGGGTTGATGGCTGTTCTTAGGTGGAACCGTGTGACCAGTTCTGTCTGATCGGCTGTGAATATGTCACTTTTTTGTTGCTGTTGTTCAATCACTCAGTCATGTCTGACTCTTTGTGACCCCCATGGACTGCAGCATGCCAGGCTTTCCTGTTCTTCACTATCTCCTGGAGTTTGCTCAAACTCATGTCCACTGAGTCGCTGATACCATCCAACCGTCTCATCCTCTGTCGTGCCCTTCTCCTCCTGCCCTCAATCTTTCTCAGCATCAGGGTCTTTTCCAATGAGTCAGCTCTTTGCATCAAGTGGCCAGAGTATTGGAGCTTCGGCTTCAGCATCAGTCCTTCCAATGAGTATTCAGGGTTGATTTCCTTTAGGTCACTCTTATAGGCTGAAACTCAGAAGCAGCCATGCTCAGTCCTCCAGCTGTCTTTTCTCTTACTCAGACAGTCATGGAGGACTCACAAGGGGATGACAGAGATGCCAGAGCAGCCTTAACTGTCAAGCTATAGCATGTGAACAAACGCCTGAGAGGGTCATCCAGCCCACAGTGGACGTCCTGAGTGAAAAACAGACCTTTTTAATATTAACTCTGTGTGACTTGGGGGCTGTTTTCCCCTGCAATATAACCCTCTAATAAATGTTTTGCCTAGGACTTAAATTTAGATGAGACAAGAAATCACTGACTCTGTAGAAATGAAAAGAACTTTATGGATTAATAATAGAGTCACCTAGGGCAGATAAATCTCCCAAAGGAAAAATAACAATTTCTCCCTATGTGTTTTTCCTACCTTAATCAATCTCAGTCACACTGACACTTCCCAAGATGCTAGATTGTGACAACTGTTGTCTCCCTCATGCCTGGTGTCTTGGGCACCCAGATACCTCCAGGTATTCTAGCCTCAGTGAATTTGTATCTCTTTTCATCTAAATTTAGTAGAGGCAATAGTGGGCTTTATGTGTGTGTTTGACTCTTGGCGACCCCACGGACTGTAGTTCACCAGGCTCCTCATGCATGGAATTCTCCAGGCAAGAATACTGGAGTGGTTAGCCATTCCCTTCTCCAGGGTATCTTCCCAACAAAGGGATCAAACTTGGGTCTCCAGCATTACAGGCAGATTCTTTACCATCTGAGCCACTAAGGAAGCCTGAACTGGGTTTTGGTAAGTGAAAATTTGTTGCTAAGGAATGAAGATAAATTAAGTTAAAATGTAAAGAATTAGATGGATTTGCTGAGTATTTATTTTTTAATATAATTTTATTTATTTTTGGCTGTGCTGGGTCTTTGTTGCTGTGAGGGCTTTTCTCTAGTTGCAGTGAGCAGAGGCTACTCTCCAGCTTGGTGCTTAGGCTTCTCATGGTGGCTTCTCTTGTTGCATAGCATGGACTCCAGGTGTGTGGGGCTTCGATAGTTGTGGTTTCAGCTCAGTAGTTGTGGCACACAGGCTTAGTTTCTCTGCAGCATGTGGGATCTTCCTAGACCAGGGATCTAATCTGTGTCTCCTGTAGTGGCCCATGGATTCTTTACCACTGAGCCACCGGGGAAGGCCTTGAGTATAGGTTTTTAATCAAAGTGTATTTGATCCTCCAAAACACTGATGAGACAGTTTTTGATCCTTGTATCCTGAATCCATTTAGATGAAACCAACCTGAAACAGAAAAGGGCAGATCTGAAAGGCCTCATGACTTGGCTAGATGCTAGTTTTATTTATTCACCCCAAATTGTGACAACATAAGACACGCTCCTTTCTAGGGAACAATCATATTCCTTATGAAAAATATAATTTCAAGAGCAATAGTCTCCTTAATAATTAATTTGTGGTTTTAAAGCATTTTGTATGTTCAAAGTAATGACTATAGTATTGGGAACAATAATAGTCATCACCATATTTTAAGCCTATTCATGCATGGAGGAGAGTAAGGAAGTTCTTTATAATGTAAATTATTCCTAAGCGCTCAAAATTCAGTTTACCCTTATAAACATTACTTAATTTCAAATTCTTCCATTGAGATATATAATTGTTGGGGCAACAAGCTCTATATTTAATTGATAATTCTTTCAGAATAAAACAATATTGAATCTTACTTTGGGTGAGAGAAAAGTGACCACAGATGGAAAATTAATACTTTCAGGGCATGGTTTAACACCCTGGAAGAAGCAAATCACATGTATTTCTTGTTAAAAAAGTTAAATGCCTTTCTTCCTGTGTGTAATATGTTTTAACCCACTATAAGCCCAATATTTAAAGGGGACTGTGGTACAGTGGTTAAGACCATAGACTCTGAAGTTAAAGTAGGTTTTAATTCCTCCTTTGCCACTTAACTATCTGTGTGACTCTGACCAAGTTCTTTAACCCTCGAGCGCCTCATCCTAATTGTAAAATGCAGGTTATAATTGTCCCTACTTTAAAATGGTACCTGATATAGTACATGTAATTACAGGGTTTATTGAATAAAAACGAATTCATAAACTAGCTGTGAAGTAGAAAAATGGTGAAAATTACCAATCCTTGGTTCTCTATAATAATCCAAATTTGAATGCAGAGAAGTTTCTCATGCTAACATCCATAATGGCCATCAAAAAGCAAAACGGATAGCAACTGGCTGTTTGGAGAATTCAAATTCAGAGGACTCTCAGACTTTGAGTAATTATACAAGGGTGAAATATTCCCTCAAATATGCCAAAGTTGGACTCAAGACTTCCCAGGGCTAACAGGGGCTACTGGGACACTGGTGGAGGTGAACTCTAAGCCCAGCACACGGGCTCGTGGGTCCTGGCATTGGGAGTGGAGGTCCACACTCACATACCTGCAGTTACAGAGTCCAGAAAGCTCTGACAACCAAACCTTGTCTATTTGCTTTTTAAATTAATTGATTGACTTCTGGCTGCACTGGGGTCTTCGTGCCATGCACGGGCTTTCTCTAGTTGCGGTTAGCGGGAGCTGCTCTCTGGTTGCAGAGCGTGGACTTCTCACTGCTGTGGCTTCTCTTGTAGTGGAGCACAGGCCCTAGGCACAAGGGCTTCGGTGTTGTGGCTCTCAGACTCTAGAGCACAGGCTCAGTAGCTGTGGCACATAGGCATGTTCCTTCCAGATCAGGGATCGAACCCATGTCCCATACACTGGCAGGTGGATTCTCAACCACTGGACCCCAGGGAAGTCCTGTTTGTGTTTAATAAGAGAAATGCAGAGTCACTTAGCATCAGAACTCATTCTGAATGCTGAGGCCCTTTGGAGTCTTTGTATATCCCTTAGTGTGAATCTCCACATGTTTCACCACAGAAACAGTAACACATCTCTTTATGGGTATTTCCCCTGACCTTGCTGGGATGTTATATTACTTATGCACTCTTATCTTCCTAAAATCTGAAAAGTCCTGAGTTCCAAGTATCTCAGGTAAGGGATTTTGGACCCAGACCTTCTCACTGATGATGCTTTCAGTTTGGAAATGGGCCATTCCCATACTACTGTAGGCTCTCTCCAGTGTTGAGATGTGAGCACCATGGGATCTTTTCTCTTGCCTCCTTAAAGCCAGAAGGTGGGAAAAACAATGAGAGAGAGTCTTTGACAAATTATTAAACTCACCCTGGAAGTCTTTTCTCCCGGAACTGTTGCAGGGAGTTCTGCTGTAGAGGTTTACAAGGAGTGGCAGGATAAGGATCAGGACATAGAAAGCACAGATATCAGAACCAAGATGCTCAGCAGCAGCAGCACTATACCCTCCTTAGGAGGCCATGAGCAGTGAGTCTGCCCAAAGGAGTAAAAGGGCCACTCCGGGGATGCGTTTGAGGGGAATATCAGCAAGACAAAGACCACGTGGAGGACTAACAGAAAGGCTCCGCCGCCGCAACCCAAGCCTCCTTTGTGTTCCCATCCAATCACTCAGTTCTCCAGTCTTGAGACAGGCTGGGACCTGGGACCTGGACCCTTTGCTGCAGTGCAACCTGGACAAATAACTCCTCAAGCAACAAAACACAAAGAAACTATAAGAGACTAAAAATAATTGTGTTCATGCACAATTGAGGCAAATTAATGGCAGTAAGATACAAAAAAAAAAACAAAAAAGCCCAACTGCCACTTCTGAAGAGCTGGGAACAAAAACAGTGTCCGGAGCAGAAGTGCATGCCCCCTGCACTCAACAGCACCAAAGGGATGGGCAAACCACCCTAGCCACACCTCCAGCCTGAGTCCTGGACACACCCCACCCTCATCCCATATAAGGAACCAACTCACCCCCGCTTGGGGACAAAGCAAGGGAATCTGTTACTTGTTTTTGCTCCCTCCTGCTACAGCAGGGGTCCCAATAAAGCTTTGCCTGAATTCCTTGACTGGCCTCTTATCAATTTCTATTGGTGGAGGAAGGTCAAGAACCATGGTCAGTATCAAGGGCACATCTCAATTCAAGATCACTACATTTCAAGTGCTCAGACTTTATTCTTTGGGGCTCCAAAATCACTGCAGATGATGACTGCAGCCATGAAAATAAAAGCTGCTTGCTCCTTGGAAGAAAAGCTATGACAGCCGAGATAGCATACTAAAATGCAGAGACATGACTTTGCTGGGAAAGGTCCGTCTAGTCAAAGCTATGGTTTTTCCAGTAGTCATGTATGGATGTAATAGTTGGACTATAAAGAAAGCTGAGCACCGAAGAATTGATGCTTTTGAACTATGGTGTTGGAGAAGACTCTTGATAGTCCCTTGGACTGCAAGGAGATCTAACCAGTCAATCCTAAGGGACATCAGTCATGAATATTCATTGGGAGGACTGATGCTGAAGCTGAAACTCCAATACTTTGGCCACCTGATGCGAAGAACTGACTCACTGGAAGACTCTGATGCAGGGAAAGATTGCAAGCAGGAGGAGAAGGGGATGACAGAGGATGAGATGGTTGGATGGTATCACCGACTCAATGGACATGAGTTTTAGCAAACTCCAGGAGTTGGTGATGGACCCGGAAGCCTGGAGTGCTGCAGTCCGTGGGGTCACAAAGAGTTGGACTCAACTGAGGGACTGAAATGAACTGAACTGACTGATAGTTGTAATGTTGTGTTAGTTTCTGCTGCTGCTAAGTTTCTGCTGTACAGCAAAAAGTGAATCATCAACTTCTATTTCCAAAAAGCCACTTTCCTTAGAAGTCATTTGGGCATTCAATAGTAATTTCTTTTCCCCTCTTACATTATAGGAACTATATTGTATCACAATCTGAGAGATAGGGAAATTTAAGTCACAAAGCTAGAGATTCATCACAGATGCACTGTAAGACCATGGCAATGCAGGGGAGCCCACAACTCCTGAAAGACTGCCTTTCAGCTTTAGAAGCTAAGAGCGGAAGACCACAGACTAGCAGATTCGTCCTCCTTTTTCCTCCTCTGGCTCTGTCCTTGGCTTCTGTTGGGTCTCCAATGTTGGGCTCAGTGGGGCTTTTGTGCGTTTCTCTCCCTACTCTCTCTTCTAGCAATCGAATCTTTTCTCCAACCTTCAGCCTGCCTCCCCAGCTGTCTGCTGGGGCTCACCTTCCCCTCCCAGCCCTGCCCACCTTGCCAGGTGCCCTCACCTGCTGCTCTGGGGCCATGGTCTCTATTAACCCAGAGCCCCAATCTTCTTTGGTCTTGGGCCTCCCAGGCCCACATCCTGCCAGTCACCATGCCCTGCCAACTATAAGTTTAAAAGTAATTTCAAGACTTATACTGCAAATTTTGTGTTTATGTTTGTAAACACTATTCAAATGTCTGATAGAACTTAAAGGTCATAATATTAAAACTCCCAACTTACTAAGTTGAAAAAACTTTAAAATCATTGGAAGGTTTTGCTTGTCAAAGTCAGTAACTTGCTAGGTCAGGTGTTAAAAGTTGCTTAGAAAGAAAAATTAAATGCTAAATTGATTGCTGCATTTTAAGGCCAACTAATAGTTAATGTAAATGGCACTAATAGATTATGGGGAATAGTCCTTTCAACTTGAGTCAGCCAAAAACTAATTAAAGATGTCTCTTTTTATTTTATACAAGAGGTACTAAATCTATAAACAGAAGAACTAGATTTGTACCATAAACCTAAAGGCTTTAGGAAACTGGGCTTTTAAATGTGTAATTTTAGTAAGCTGAATGCTAATTTAACCCCCCAGGTCTATTGTGTTCCTTGAAGAGGACTGGCTAGGCAGCTTCTCAGTGCTCTAAGTATCTATGACAGTTCCCCACTGGGCCTCCACATGGCTGAGTTAATCAAAGAAGGCCTTGGTCAGGAAGTTTCCAGCATGAAAGATGGCTTGGTGATGCCACAGGGAGGAAAGGCAGGGGGCCAGTGGGGCAGGGAGGAGTGGGGAGTGGAGGAAGGTTGGCTACCCAAGCCCAACTCTCCTCAAACTTAAAGGGGGCTGGAGTCCAGAAAACTGAAATGAGCTTTATCAAAAGTGCCCTTTCCACACACACGGAGGCATGGCATTGCCCTCAGAGCTCTTCTGTGGCCACTGTCTCATCTGTGCTCAAGTACTTATTAGCTCCAACCTCACAGCTGTGGCCACTGAAGCTCTGTGAGTTTCAGAACGTGCCATTTTTGTCCACTTGAGCTGCTGTAACAAAAATATCACGGGCTTCCCTGGTGGCTCAGTACTAAAGAATCCGCCTGCAAGGCAGGAGATGCAGGTTCGATCCCTGTGTTGGGAAGATCCCCTGGAGAAGGAAATGGCAACCCACGTCAGTACTCTTGCCTGGGAAATCCCATAGACAGAGGAGCCTGGCAGGCTACAGTCCATGGGGTTGCAAAAATTTGGACACTACTTGGTGACTAAACAGTAGCAACAAAAACATCATAGCCTGGTGGTTTAACCAATAAGCACTTATGTCTCATAGTTTTGGAAGCTAGGACGTCTCAGGTCCTGGCAATGGCAGCTTTGGTGTCTGGTAAGAGCCCATTTTCTGACTCATGAATGGCCTTCTACTCACCGCATCCTCACATGGTGGAAGAAACAAGGGAGCTCTTTGGAGTCTGTTTTAAAGGGCATTCACTAATCCCACTTATGACGCTTCCACACTCATGATCTAAACATATCTGAAAGGCCTCATCTCAAGGCCCCCATCACATTGGGGATTAGGTTTTAACCTAAGAATTTTGGGGGAACAGAGCGTTCAGTCTATAGCATACACCCAAATCCCAGGACGGGGCAATAGAACCTGAACTAAGTTCTGTGCCTCCTGATTCCTGGTTCTAATGTCACCAGCACATTCCATGGTCTGTAGAATCAAACACAGATTTTAATGGAAAAGCAGAAGCGTCCTATCTAGCAAACTGAATAAATTCCTGAGCACATATTACATTGGTATCCTGAAATAAGGCCTGAAAAGTACTTGTCATAGCTTTAGTGCTTCTATTCAGTGAATGTGACTATTGTCTCTCTCACTGGATTCCATTTTAATGACACAGCACTGTCCCCAGCAGGAGACTGTCTGGTGAGTGCAAGTAGGGCCAACAGTATTTAAATCACATTAGACATCATAGACACTACAAGACGGAAAGAGAATTCCCTAATTAAAATTTTGTTAGATGGCTGTCTTAACCATTATTAATTTTTATCAAAGCCAGGCTTCTGTAGCATGATTAAGGGCCACCAGTTTCTCAGACAAAATTGTTTTTGAGGGAAATGGGGGTGCACAGCACAGAGTAAAGGATATTCCTGATGCTTCATGAAATAAGAGGCAGAAAAGAAAATAAAGCAGGAAAACTTTTAGTCCATTCATATTTTTGTTTGTCTCAAATCAGTTGTAATTAGGAGACAAAATAGAAATGTAATAAGTTAGACTCATTATCGGTTGTCATTGTATTCATTAAGTCATGTGTCCATTGTGCCTCTTTGATAATAGTTAAACACAAGAACTGGAACAAGAGAGATGAATTGGGATACTGGGAAAGGTTTTTTCTACCCCATAGAGCTAAACTTTGTCACTTATCTGAATGATTAAAAAACAATGTTAGATGTAGGATTGTTAGAGGTAGCAAATAAAATATAGGACATTCAGTTAAATTTGAATTACAGATAATAAATGACTTTTTCAGTTAAAGTATATCCAAATTATTGCATGGAATGTAATGTAATATCAGGACATAGTATACTAAAAAGTCTTTAACAGGTTTTATTGTTTGTGTTAAATTCAATTTTAACTGTGTATCATGTATTTTATCTGGCAATCCTGATTGTGTAGTCATTGGGTTGTATATGCCATATATACATTTTTTTGAATTAGCATTCATAGAAAAAGAAAGAAAGAGAGCACAGGCAGTCTTCTTAAGTTCTCATTGCACAGCCAGGTGAAAAGATCCTTCTTAACCTTATGGAGTTCCCATCTTAGGGAAACAGAGTATGGAGAACCAGGGTTACCCTGTCAATATGCAGTGAAGCTAAGATCCAGACCCAGGTCTGCAGTAGTCCAAAGTCTGCACTTCACCACGACTCTTCATTACTTGTCAAATGCCGAATTAATAATACAGGAAGTCATTTTCAAAATTCTGATAAAATATATATAATAAAAAATTTACTTTACCTTTTAAGTATGTAGTTCAGTTGTGCTGAGTACATTCACACTGGTGTGCAATCTTCAGAACTCTTCTCATCTTACAAAAATAAAACTCTGTACCCAGTAAACAATACCTCATTTCTCTCTCCCCCTTCCCCTGGCAACCACAGTTCCCCTTTCTGTCTCTATAAATTTTCTTATTCTAAGTCTTTCCTGTAAATGGAATCATAACAGTATTTGCCTTATTTCACTTAACATCATGTCCCCAGAATTCATCCATGTTGTAGCATGTGTGAGAATTTTCTTCCTTTTTAAGGCCGTATAATATCCCATTGCATGTTTATATCACATTTCTCTTATCTATTCATCTGTCACTGGGCAGTTGGATTACTTCTACCTTTCATCTATTGCAAATAATACTCCTATGAACATGAGTATACAAATATCTCTTTGAATCCCTGCTTTGAATTCTTTTTTATTCAGAAGTGAAGCTGCTGAATCACATGTTAATTCTATTTTAATTTTTTGAGGAACTGCCACAGTGTTTTCCACAATGACTGCACCATTTTATATTCTCATCAAAAGTGTACAAGAGTTCCACTTTCTTCACATCCTCATCATCACTTGTTATTTTCTGGGGATTTTGAGGCAATGGCACCCCACTGCAGTACTCTTGCCTGGAAAATCCCATGGGCGGAGGAGCCTGGTAGGCTGCAGTCCATGGGGTCGCTAAGAGTCGAACACGACTGAGTGACTTCACTTTCACTTTTCACTTTCATGCATTGGAGAAGGAAATGGCAACCCACTCCAGTGTTCTTGCCTGGAGAATCCTAGGGACGGGGGAGCCTGGTGGGCTGCCGTCTATGGGGTTGCACAGAGTCGGACACGACTGAAGCGACTTAGTAGCAGTAGTAGTAGTTTCTTTGTTTGCTTGCTTTTTACAGCAGCCATCATAATGGATTTGAGGAACCACTGTTTTCTGTGTCCATGAAAAAAAGTCAAATGCAAACCATATAGTTTGATTTTCTAAAAGCTGATTTAACTATTTATTTTGTTGGAATCTGCAGGGACTATCTTACTGAGTTATTGGTTGTATTTGATACTATAATCTATGGTATCATCAGCTACTATAAATAATAACAACTAATGCACTGAGCCCCGACTGGAGGTCAGGCATTGTGTTGAGTGCCACACAACCATTCATGCCTCACAGCAACCCTGCCAGGTGGATACTCAATGTTGTCATTTCCATTAGACAGTTAAGGAAAAGGATGCTTAAAGAGGTTAAATATCTTGCTCAGTGTTATAAAGCAGTAAAGCTAAAATTTAAATCCAAGTAATCTGACTCCTAGGGCTTCAGATGGTAAAGAATACACCTGCAGTGCAGGAGACTGGATTTCAACCCCTGGGTGGAGGAGATGCTTTGAAGTAGGAAATGGCAACCCACTGCAGTATTCTTGCCTGGGAAATCCCATGAGCAGAGGAACCTGGCAGGCTAGAGTCCATGGGGTCACAAAAGCGACTAAATAACAACAACAATCTGACTCCTACTTGAGCCTACCTTTTGGTGGATCTTGCTAAGAAAAACACTTTCCAAATCAAGTTGACACATTTGAGGAGGATTAAAAATTTTTTGACTAATGGGATCTTTCTAATATGACTCCTTTCAGAGACCTTTAAAGCTTCTTTTTAAAAAAATAGCTTTATTGAGATATAATTTACCTTTCATAAAATTCACCCATTTAAAGTGTACAACTTATTTTAGGACATTCACATATCTGTGTTACCATCATCATAGTCAGTTTTAGAGTATTTTTATAATCTTGTAAAGAAATTTTATACTTTTTAACTATCACTCTGTATCCTCCATTCCCTCCCAGCCCAAAGAAACCTCTAATCTCACTCTGTCTTGATTAATTTCCCTATTCTGGACCTTCAAGTAAATGGGATCATGCAGTATGTGGTCTTTTGTCCATAGTTGCTTTCATTTAGCACAAAATGTTCTTGAGGTTTGTTCATGTTGTAGCATGTATCAATGCTTCATTCCTTTTTATGGCCATGTTAAAATTCCATTGTATAAGTATACCACATTTTGTTTATTCATTTGTCCATTGATGGGCACCCACCTTTTGATTATTATGAATAATGCTGTTATAAACATTCAGGCACAAATTTTTGTGGGGACATGTTTTTGTTTCTCTTGGTTATATACCAAGGAGTAGAATTGCTGGGTCAGAGATTAAATTGCCAACATCCACTGGATCATGGAAAAAGCAAGAGAGTTCCAGAAAAACATCTATTTCTGCTTTATTGACTATGCCAAAGCCTTTGACTGTGTGGATCACAATAAACTGTGGAAAATTCTTCAAGAGATGGGAATACCAGACCACCAGACCTGCCTCTTGAGAAACCTATATGTAGGTCAGGAAGCATAGAACAACATGGAACAACAGACTGGTTCCAAATAGGGAAAGGAGTACATCAAGGCTGTATATTGTCACCCTGCTTATTTAACTTATATGCAGAGTACATCATGAGAAATGCTGGGCTGGAAGAAGCACAAGCTGGAATCAAGATTGCCAGGAAAAATATCAATAACCTCAGATATGCAGATGATACCACCCTTATGGCAGAAAGTGAAGAGGAACTAAAAAGCCTCTTGATGAAAGTGAAAGAGGAGAGTGAAAGAGTTGGCTTAAAGCTCAACATTCAGAAAACGAAGATCATGGCATCTGGTCCCGTCACTTCATGGGAAATAGATGGAGAAACAGCGGAAACAGTCAGACTTTATTTTTCTGGGGCTCCAAAATCACTGCAGATGGTGACTGCAGCCATGAAATTAAAAGATGCTTACTCCTTGGAAGGAAAGTTGTGACCATTCTAGATAGCATATTGAAAAGCAAAGACGTTAATTTGCCAACAAAGGTCTGTCTAGTCAAGGCTATGGTTTTTCCAGTGGTCATGTATGGATGTGACAGTTGGACTGTGAAGAAAGCTGAGCGCCAGAGAATTGATGCTTTTGAACTGTGGTGTTGGAGAAGACTCTTGAGAGTCCCTTGGACTGCAAGGAGATCCAACCAGTCCATTCTAAAGGAGATCAGTCCTGGATGTTCTTTGGAAGGACTGATGCTAAAGCTGAAACTCCAGTACTTTGGCCATTTCATGTGAAGAGTTCACTCATTGGAAAAGACTCTGATGCTGGGAGGGATTGGGGGCAGGAGGAGAAGGGGACGACAGAGGATGAGCTGGCTGGATGGCATCACTGACTCGATGGACATGAGTTTGAGTGAACTCCGGGAATTGGTGATGGACAGGCAGGCCTGGCGTGCTGCAATTCATGGGGTCGCAGAGAATCGGAATGACTAAGCAACAGAACTGAACTGATAGTAACTCTATATTTTAGTCACGTGAAGAAATGCCAGGCAGCTTTCCAAAGCAGCTGAACCATTTTATATTCCCACTAGCAGTATGTAAAGTTCTAATTTTTCTACATCTTTCCAACACTTGTTATTGTCTGACTTTTTATTCTAGCCATCTTTATGGGTATGAAGTAGTATCTCAGGGTCATGATTTGCACTTCCCTGATGACTAATGTTGTAGAGCATCTTTTCAAGTGTATATTGACTATTTTTATATCCTCCTTGGAGAAATGTCTATTCAATCCTTTGCCCATTTTGAAATTGGATTGTTAGCCTTTTTATTATTAAACTATATGAGTTATTTATATACTCTAGATACAGATCACTTGATACAAATCAAATATGTGATTTTAATATTTTTTTCCATCTGTAGATTTTCTTCTCATTTTCTTGATGAGGTCCTTTGAGGCATAAAAGTTTTAAATTTTGATAAAGTCCAACTTATCTATTTTTTGTTGTTGTTACTTGTGCTTTTGGTGTTGTATCTAAGAATCATTTGCCAAATCCAGAGTCATGAAGATTTCTTCTAAGAGTTTTATAGTTTAGTGCTTACATTTAGGTCTTGGATCTAGTTCTAGTTAATTTTTGTTACCTGATGTGAAGAAAATGTCCAATTTCATTCTTTTTCATGTGCCTATGCAGTTGTTCCAGCACCATTTGTTGAAAAGACTGTTTTTCCCCCCATGTAGAGCCTTGACATACTTGTTTAAAATCAGTTGACCAGAGATGTATGGATTATTTATGGACTTTCAGTTCTCTTCCATTGATCTATATGTCTATCCTTGAGCCAGTACCACACTGTCTTGATTACTGTTGCTTTGCAATAAGTTTTAAAATCAGGAAATGCGAGTCTTTCTACTTTTTCTGTATCAGAATTGTTTTAAGTATTCTAAGTCTCCTGCAATTCCACATAAATTCAGAATTAATTTGTCATTTTTAACAAAGAATTCAGCAAGATTTTGATAAAGATTTCTTTGAATCTACAGATTATTTTGAAGAATATTGTCATTTTAATATTAAGTCCTCTGATTCTTGAATATGGGGGATTTTCCCCATTAATTTAGATCTTTAATTTCTTTCAGATATGTTTTGTAATTTTCAGAGTATGAATTTTGCACTTTTTTTGTCAAATCTATTCCTAAGTATATTTATTCTCTTAAACACTATTGTGAATTAAATAATTTTCTTAATTGCATTTTTGGACTTTTTTGTCTGTTGCAAGTATGTAGATATACAATTGATTTTTGTGTATTGATCTTGTATCCTACAAGCTTGCTCAATTTATTTATTAGTTCTTACAGTTTATTCTTATTGTGGTCCACACGGTCAAAGGTTTTGGCATAGTCAATAAAGCAGAAGTAGATGTTTTTCTGGAACTCTCTGCTTTTCAATGATCCAATGGATGTTGGCAATTTGATCTCTCATTCCTCTGCCTTTTCTGAAACCAGCTTGGACATTTGGAAGTTCATGGTTCATGTACTGTTGAACCCTAGCTTGGAGAATTTTGAGCATTACTTTACTAGCATGTGAGATGAGTGCAATTGTGTTGTAGTTTGACCATTTTTTGGCATTGCCTTTCTTTGGGATTGGAATGAAAACTGACCTTTTCCAGTCCTGTGGCCACTGCTGAGTTTTCCAAATTTGCTGGCCTATTGAATGTAGCACTTTCACAGCATCATCTTTTAGGAATTGAAATAGCTCAACTGGAATTCTATCACCTCCACTAGCTTTGTTCGTAGTGATGCTTCCTAAGGCCCCCTTGACTTCACATTCCAGGACATCTGGCTCTAGGTTGATGATCACACCATCGTGATTATCTGGGATGTGAAGATCTTTTTTGTATAGTTCTTCTGTGTATTCTTGCCACCTCTTCTTAATATCTACTGCTTCTGTTAGGTCCATACCATTTCTGTCCTTTATTGAGCCCATCTTTGCATGAAATGTTCCCTTGGTATCTCTAATTTTCTTGAAGAGATCTCTAGACTTTCCCATTCTATTGTTTTCCTCTATTTCTAAGCATTGATCGCTGAAGAAGGCTTTCTTATCTCTCCTTGCTGTTCTTTGGAACTCTGCATTCAAATGGGTATATCTTTCCTTTTCTCCTTTGCCTCTTACTTCTCTTCTACTCACAGCTATTTGTAAGGCCTCCTCAGACAACCATTTTGCCCTTTTGCATTTCTTTTTCTTGGGGATGGTCTTGATCCCTGTCTCCTGTACAATGTCACGAACCTCTGTCCATAGTTCTTCAGGGACTCGGTCTATCAGATCTAATCCCTTAAATCTGTCACTTTCACTATAAAATCGTAAGGGATTTGATTGAGATCATACCTGAATGGTCTAGTGGTTTTCCCTACTTTCTTAAATTCAAGTCTGAATCTGGCAATAGGGAATTCATGGTCTGCTCCATAGTCAGCTCCTTGTCTTGTTTTTGCTGACTGTGTAGAACTTCTCCATCTTTGGCTGCAAAGAATATAATCAATCTGATTTTGGTATTGACTGTCTGGTGATGTCCATGTGTAGAGTCTTCTCTTGTGTTGTTGGAAGAGGATGTTTGCTATGACCAGAGGGTTCTCTTGGAAAAATTCTATTGGCCTTTGCCCTGCTTCATTCCGTACTCCAAGGCCAAATTTGCCTTTTACTCCAGGTTTTTCTTGACTTCCTACTTTTGATTCCAATCCCTTATAATGAAAAGGACATCTTTTCTGGGTGTTAGTTCTAGAAGGTCTTGTAGGTCTTCATAGAACCATTCAACTTCAGCTTCTTCAGCATTACTAGTCAGGGCATAGACTTGGATTACTGTAATATTGAATGGTTTGCCTTGGAGACGAACAGAGATCACTCTGTCATTTTTGAGATTGCATCCAAGTACTGCATTTTGGACTCTTTTGTTGACCCTGATGGCTACTCCATTTCTTCTAAGGGATTCTTGCCCACAGTAGTAGATATAATGGTCATCTGAGTTAAATTCACCCATTCCAGTCCATTTTAGTTTGCTGATTCCTAAAATGTTGATGTTCACTCTCACCATCTCCTGTTTGACCACCTCCAATTTGCCTTGATTCATGGACCTAACATTCCAGGTTCCTATGCAACATTGCTTTTTACAGCATCAGATTGTACTTCCATCACCAGTCACACCCACAACTGGGTGTTGTTTTGCTTTGGCTGTGTCTCTTCTTTTTTTCTGGAGTTATTTCTCCACTGATCTCCAGTAGCATATTGGGCACCTCCCGACCTGGGGAGTTCATCTTTCAGTGTCCTATCTTTTTGCCTTTTCATACTGTTCATGGGGGTTCAGTCGGACATGACTGAGCGACTGAACTGAACTGAACTACTGTTTACTCAGTTCAGTTACTTAGTCATGTCTGACTCTTTGCAACCCCATGGACTGAAGCACGCCAGGCTTCCCTGTCCATCACCAACTCCCAGAGCTTGCTAAAACTCATGTCCATAGTGTTGGTGATGCCATCCAACCATCCCATCCTCTGTCATCCCCTTCTCCTCCTGCCTTCAATCTTTGCCAGCATCAGCATCTTTTCCAGTAAGTCAGTTCTTCACATCATGTGGCCAAAGTATTGGAGTTTCAGCTTCAGCATCAGTCCTTCCAGTGAATATTCAGGACTGATTTCCTTTAGGATTGATTGGTTTGATCTCGTTTCAGTCCAAGAGACTCTCAAGAGTCTTCTCCAACACCACAGTTTAAAAGCATCAATTCTTCGGGGCTCAGATTTCTTTATGGTCCAATTCTCACATCCATACATGACTATTGGAAAAACCATAGCTTTGACTAGATGGACCTTTGCCGGCAAAGTAATGTCTCTGCTTTTTAGTATACTGTCTCAGCTGGTCATAGCTTTTCTTCCAAGGAGCAAGCATCTTTTAATTTCATGGCTGCAGTCATCATCTGCAGTGATTTTGGAGCCCCCCAAAATAAAGTCTGTCACTGTTTCCACTATTTTTCCATCTATTGGCCATGAACTGATGGGACTAGATGTCATGATCTTAGTTTTTTGAATGTTGAGCTTTAAGCCAACTTTTCACTCTCCTCTTTCACTTTCATCAAGAGGCTCTTTAGTTCCTCTTCGATTTCTGCCATAAGGGTAGTGTCATCTGCATATCTGAGGTTACTGATATTTCTCCCGGCAGTCTTGATTCCAGCTTGTGCTTCATCCAGTCTGGTACGTTGCATGATGTACTCTGCATATAAGACAAATAAGCAGAGTGGCAATATACAGCCTTGATGTACTACTTTCCTAATTTGGAACCAGTCTGTTGTTCCATGTCTGGTTCTAACCATTGCTTCTTGACCTGCATACAGATTTCTCAGGAGGCAGGTAAGGTGGTCTGATATTCCCATCTTTTTAAGAATTTTCCACAGTTTGTTGTGATCCACACAGTCAAAGGCTTTGGCGTAGTCAATAAAGCAGAAGTAGATGCTTTTCTGGAATTCTTTTGCTTTTCCTATGATCCAATGGATGTTGGCAATTTGATTTCTGGTTCCTCTGCCTTTTCTAAATCCAGCTTGAACATCTGGAATTTCACGGTTCACATGCTGTTGATGCCTAGCTTGGAGAATTTTGAGCATGACTTTGATAGTGTGTGAGATGAGTGCAACTGCAGTATTTTGAACATTCTTTGGCATTGCCTTTCTTTGGATTAGGGGAGATTTTTTGTTTATCTTTTCGTGGATATTTTTGGATAAGAACTTTAAAGCTTCTTGATTTTATAGAAGAATCATTTACTTCATGAAATTTGCTTTAGAAAATAATTTACTGCCTTTGTAGACATGAGACCCAAAATCTATTGAAAAGGTGAAGAAAATCTGAAAACCAACAATGCAAAGTCTAAGATAAAAACTGATATGTCATGATGGAAGGTGCTCTCCTTTTGAGTAATATTAGGATTGAAGGTGCTGACTGCCATTTAGAAAAGGTAAAATTATGCTTCAAGGCAACACTATTCAATACAACGTCCTATGATAGGTGGAAATGTTTTATATCTGTCTTTTCCAAAATAGTAGGCCCTGGTCATATGTGAATGTTTAAATTTAAAATAATTAAATGAAACTTGAATTTCAGTTCCTCAGTCACACTAGCCACATTTCAAATGCTCATTAGCCATTTATGTCTAATACTAGATACCACAAGTATAGAATATTTCCAGCAACACAGAAAGTTCTACTGGACAGAGTTGCTCTAGATTTCTCAGTAAAGCAACCACTAGGTATTTACAGTTGTGGACTGGAGGGAAATAAGAGAGGAAAAAAAGATATTTCCACTTTTTTTTCCACTTTTATTTTTTCCCAGTTTTAAATGATTCCTAAAAAGAGCAAATTCAGCATATGAGATGATCCAGTTAATGTCTATTTCCATAATCATCACAGAGATGTTAGAAGAAAAAAGGAATTCACAGTTTAATGGTCCCTCTGTACTCTCTAAGAAAGATAGAAATGTGAATGAGAGAGTAAAAAGAGTTGTAAATTCTAGAGAAACATGAGGTTGAAAATCTAGTGTTAGCTTCAAGGAAAAGAGAAAAGTCAAAATCCATAGTGTGGATTACATCTTTGTGAAATCCTGCAGACTCTCACTGTAGTGTCTAAGACCTAGGTTCAAGTACAAATTCTGCATTTACAAGTGTGACTTTGGTAAGTTACCTAATCTCTCTGAGTTGAGGTTCTCTCTTCTGTAAAATGAGAGAAGTTCTTAGATGTGCATCTGACAGATAGTAAGCATAATAACATTAATGTGTAGAGGGTGAGATACTGTACATAAGTATGATTTATGCTTAAAACTCTTGAAATGGCTTCTCATTGTTGTTGTTCAGTCACTGTTGTTATTCAGTCCTGTCCAACTTTTTATGACCCCATGGACTACAGCACACCAGGTTTCCCTGTCCTTCACCATCTCCCAGACTTTGCCCAACCCAATGTCCTCAGTGTGGGCCACAGGGCATAAGTCTGGTCTGTATTTAATGCTCAAGTTTTCTCTCTCTGTGATCGCCCTAAGCATCAGCTTCATTAACCCATGCGGTGTGTATGTAGTTTTCCAAACACCATGTTGTTTTGTTTTTCTACAACTTGCCCGTGCCTTTCTGGGCTTCACATTTGGTACTAGTGGTAAAGAAGCTGCCGGCCAATGCAGGAGATATAAGAGGCGTGAGTTCTATCCCTGAGTCAGAAAAATCCCCTGGAGAAGGAAATGGCAACCCACTCCAGTGTTCTTGCCTGGAGAATCCCAGGGACGGAGGAGCCTGGTGGGCTGCCGTCTATGGGGTCGCACAGAGTCGGACACGACTGAAGCGACTTAGCAGCAGCAGCAGCAGCAGCAGTGTCTCTTTCACTTCAAAACAGCACATTCTTAACAAATTGTAGGTGATTAAAAATGCCAAACCAGCCAGAATCTAACACATAGAGAAACAACAGCCTAGCCCAGTACCAAACTTCTTACCACGTGTTCTGGTGCGCATTTTAAAGGAGGAATTGGAGCTAAGGAGCAAAGGGAAGATGTTAGCTAGTGTCCCTCAGGCACGCTCCACCTTTTCAGTTTTCTCTAGCACTTTGTGAGGCCTCCAGTCTTCAGATACTTAGCATCGTTTTAGCTACCCAAGGGCTCCTGGCTCCCTCTCCATCACAATATCTTCTCCTTTCTGTTGAAATGATTTTATTCATAAGTTAATTCCTTTCTGATTAAGCAAAAATTAATTTAACATTTTATAGCCTAAAATGTAGCCCATGTTCCTTTTTCCACAGCATCATCCTTCCTGCTACAGAAGTTCAAATGTAAAAATTTCCTCTCATATACAAATAAAGAGCTCTTGCTGTCTGGGATACACGGATGATGCTACCTCAGCTAGTGAATTACCCCCTTGCTCAGTACAGAAGCAAAATCTAGACGATAACAGATTTCTAGCAGAAGTATTCGAGAGTCCTGATGGCTTAATCTGGTTACTGTAAAGTGAAACTGGTTGAAGACAAAAGGTTCTTGAAGAGGATTCAAGAGGAAATGTTAATGCTGGCAGTAAAAATGGTCAGCTGTATAGGGAGACAAGGCTGTATGGAGATAGTTAGGTTGCTTCCGAATGACTGTAGCCACCTGATACCAACTTCTGGGTTGTTTGTTTATTGGTTTTCCAGTACACAGCCTCAGATAATCAGGAAAAGCAAGTGTGTGCCATGTTGGATAAAGATGCACAGCTCTTTCCCACCACACTGTGAATGGCATGAAGGCAGGGCCTGGGCCTCAGCCCTCTCTGGACCTATGATGCCTAACATGTTTCTTCACTCAGAGGAAGAATCCAGAACTTGTTGAATAGGAGAAGGAAAAAGCCCAGGAAGAAAGAATGATACAATAGAACCAAGAATTGTCTCAGGGCCAAAGATATTCACTACCCAAGGACTTCTAAAGTTAGAAACAGCAAGTGGTATCATCCATGCCAACCAAATACAAATGGAATCCGATTGGTAAAAGGTGCATGCGTGCTCAGTTGCTAAGTCACATCCAACTCCTTGCGACCCCATGGACTGTAGCCCACCAGGCTTCTCTGTCCATGGACTTCTCTACTGGAGTGGGCTGCCATTTCCTCCTCCTCCTCCTTCTTGGCTCAGACGGTAAAGAATCTGCCTACAATGCAGGAGACCTGGATTCATTCCCTGATTCAAAGAGCCTGGAGAAGTGACTTTCACTTACTCACTCACCTCCAGGGTAAAAAGGTACAATAGTTGAATTAAATTGGTTTTACCAAAAGCTCCATTGTTACATTTAATTATCTCTTCAGAAGTTGCATAGACTATAGTACATTTTATTGGCTATAGAAGCAATTAACACTTATAATTGAAAAGGTTGTCATAACAACCCTTTTCCAGTTGTTCATAACTTTCTAAAATTACAGCCCTTTGTTTAGCATTTTCTCCATTTGCTATCAATCCAAAGGCAACTTTTGAAAATTTGAGAAATAACTCTTCTGTTATTTTTAATCTAATAAAAATTAAATCATATTTCCCCTTTAAAATTCTAAATGGGAGTAAATTATAGAATCAAATATCTTCCCAAGGTGAAACAAGAATTTGAGTTTCAAGTTATGAGATATTAATGATTCACTTTTTCAGAATCTTCAAAAATACATTTTCTGTTACAAATTTTACTTTGCCTTTTGACACAGACCTAACAACATTTTCTCTCTGAACTATTCCAAGCTCTAAACTAGTGCTAAGTTATGTTTTCTTTCAAGGAGGATATAATTTCATACTTAACCAGCACAGCATTTTCAGGCCTATCAATTAGGTCTGTTGAATGAATTATCACCCTTCTAGTTACAGCGTCTTACCTAGCAAAACTGCAGAATGAAACGGCAAGGCCCACACAAATGTTAGGGAAGCAAGCCAGGAAAGAAAAGGAAACTGGATGCTGAATGTTGAGAGCATCATTATTATTTGCTGTGCTTTGCATTAATAATTAGTATTCCTGCCTGGAGAGGAGATATTTCCAAACATGGACTTTGGCAATGATTACATTTGGAGTTTAATTTTGCCTCTTAATCTTTGTTGGCGGTGGCACTGAGCTTGCTCTTTTATGACTAGCTCTGAACAATAAAGTAACCATTTGAGAAGTCAAACAACAGGAGTGGTTTTTAGGAAACCAGCAGCCAAACTGATTCACCACATTGGCCTCCTTCCCAGGGATAAAGCAAGGCTAGGTAGTTGTGGCGGCGGTTGTCCTGGGTGAGAGCAGAATGGTAACACTCAGGATTCTCGACTGCATGGCTGGTCAAGCGAGTTAAAGAATGTCTAGGATGAGAGCAATAATGGAGGTGACCAGCCTAGAGCAAGCCCTGAATTAAGTTGGTGCATTCAAAGTTGCCATAGAAACCCTGTCTGAATGTCCTCACTTCTGCAGAACTGATTTGATGGTTAAATGTTAATAAGCCTTCTTACATTGAATGATATATGAAATAGAAAACAGATGAATATGGACAAAAGAAAACATACCCTGATGTCTGAAATACTTAAGAATGGAATACTTCTCTAACACTGAGCTGTCCTTTTAAACCAAGGACCGAAGAAGAGGCAGCGTGGGGAGTCATGGCTGGGAGCTGTGGAGGAAAGCGTTTCTGCCTTTGCGTCGAATGCTCAAATGCGGCACTCTGAAAGGCACTGCTGTAATTCAGCTACCCAGCTTGCACTTGAAGCCAAATGAAATGCAAACTTGCCTTTCAATAGCGAACCTCACTGAGGAAATGCCAGTTAGCGATGGTGAGAAGTTTCAGCTACTGTATTTTCACATATTCAGTTTTACTACTAAAAGTCCGTGAGAAAACATTTGGAGGCTCTTTAATGCTGGTTACATTATCAATTAATCCATAGTGTGTTTTAAATAAATATTTCTATTAAATGTAACAAAAACCAACATTTGTATCGCTTGCACCTAAATTATCATCATCATTGCCAAGCAGATGCGGATCGCAAGACGAGGCAGACAATCGGCACTGTAATTTGCCCAGTAACATTGTTTTAGATCTAATTAGTGCTTATGTGGATCCTTTACAAAAATGTGAAAACTGCACCAGGATGTAATTGTTTAATGAATTTAGTGCAAAGCACATCTGCATAAATTCCATTTTCGCTGAAAAAACTAAGTTGAACTGCTATTTGCTCCAGAGCCAAAACATTGTGAATTGTGCCCACTGTGCTTAAGCCCTGCTCTGCTGGCTTGGGTATTTCAAATAAATACTATGAAGTTAAAGCCTCCAGCTGCAGACCAACCCATCTGTAGATGTTTGTTATATTTGGCAGTATTGTAAATGATTGTGCCTTCCTGCCGGGGGAAAAAAAAGAAGGGAAAAAAACAAGGTTCTGTCAGCAAAAAAAAAAAAAAAGGGTAAAAGTTTGAAGCATGCATCACCCAACAAAAGTACAGTTTTGCGTCGGAGCCTAGTTTACCTAACAGTGAATTTTAAACACCTGCTCACATTGAGCCTATCATGTAAGCTGAATAATATTTCTTTTCTTTCTTCTCCCCGACATTTAATTTCTGTTAAAATCACAGAAGATTAAATTGGACACAAGTTTGATGAAAGTGGAATATGGGCCTTTCCTTTAAGTTTTCAGAGAGTTTGCTCTAACATCTTCAAAAAGAGATGAGTTAGTCATGGATGTTTACGTGACTGGCTGGACAGGTAACACTGCCGTATTCGGGTGTTTTGGGGTTTCATATGTTTGGTTTCTGAGGTTTTGTTTGCTTGTTTTATTTTTGTTGCTTTGGTGCAGCATAAGTGAACTGCCAAACCAAAGCTGTTTATTCTGTTAATATTAAATGACTCTTATACACAGGGGGGTGGGTATGGGACGGCAAGGCTGGGGAAAGGGCAGGCGAGAGATGTCTGGGCCTGAGTTAGAAGAATTTTGTCCAGTGACAAACTACAAATGTCATTCACCTGAATGTTCCAACTTAAGGAGGGACAGCCCTGAAAATCTTACAATGTTCCAATTAAGCCAGCCATGTTTATGATGTTTCTGTTGGTTATCACTTGTAGCCAGTCTCAGGCTGTCTTAGCTTAGGGTTCCTCGGGAAACAGACTCCCAGGAGGCAGAGATGTGCCTGCAAGGAGTTTGTGGGGGTGCGTGGAAGGTGGGGGGCCCATACCTCAGGGAGGGGGGAGGAATGAGACTGGGCAGAGGGGCTGACTTTTGGTGCAGTCACAACAGAGGCCTCAGCCAACTGCTTGGGGTGCTTTGAAGCTGGGGTGTCCCTTTAGTTGACTGAATTGAGGCAGGAGACCTCAGTTTCCATCCCCACCTCAGGCAGGCATCAGGATCAGGTGTGGGCTGCCCCTGGCGGGAGGCACAGGCCTGGGTGAGGCAACTCCCTTTGGCGGCATGGGGTTTGGGGAGTGGGAGGAGGGAAGTGGGGGTGTGGGGGGTGGGGGGAGGGAGCTGAGGGGTTAGCGGGGTGGGGGGAAGAGGGTGGTGGTTTCCAGGCACTGATTGCAGTCACTGCTCCTGGCGGCTGGAGAGATGAGTGCCTAGGTCCTGAGCAGGGACCTTGGTGGTGAATCAGCATGTGCACTCCTCACACCCTTGGGTCTGCATTCTGTAATATCTTCACTCCCTCTGGGAACCAGGCCTCCAGCAGTCTTATTGGTCTCTTTCTCTGCAGAAACTTCAAGAGGAAGGTGAGTGTGAGGGACAATAGCTGTAGTTGGTCTCCACCTGCCCTCACTACCCACCCTGTGTTCCCCTCACTCTCAGCCAGCACCTCTGCCAGTACAGACGGCTAACTGGTGACAACCACCTGCACCCATGTTTTACCCCCTGCTCGCCCTGCACTTCTCAGGCTGTGCGTGCTGTGTGTGCCTACCGTAGGTATTTGCCAGGGGAGCACTCACACCACCATAGGTCACCTGGATGGTAAGCAAATTCTCCCCCGCTGTCCTGTGTGACAGCAACACTTCCTCCCCTTGATGACGGGGTTACTTTCGACCCTTTTCCTTGCCTGATAGTCTCCAGGCATGAAGATCCTGGAAAAACCCGTGGCAGCTGTACCTTAACGTTTAGTGAGACTCTTGCTGTGCCCCCTGGTGGAAGCATTCCCTTCCTTCGAACCAAAACCTCTAACCCTGAAGAACCCAGCACAGAAGGGATTTGAGGTATCCATTTCCCAGCTGGGCCACTGGGAGCTATTTCCTTTCTCTTTATGGTTCCTAGACCTGCATATCCTACCTGCAGGGGACACAATACCGTATAACGGTCTTCGACTTAAGGCTCTAAAGGATGGTGTCTGTATTTAAAAGGAATTATCTCCAAGCCAGTGACTGCTCTTTTTACCTGCCAGTGCCATCTCTCTCCCACTCTAGGTGGGCACTTTGATGATGATGACACAGTGATGTCTGACTCTTTGCAACCGCATAGACTGTTGCCCGCCAGACTCCTCTGTCCATGGGATTTCCCAGGCAAGAATACTGGAGTGGGTTGCCATTTCCTCCTCTAGGGGATCTTCCCGACCCAGGGATCAAGCCTGCATCTCTTATGTCTCCTGCATTGGCAGGTGGATTCTTAACCACTGGGCCACCTGGAAGCCCCTGTGGGCACACGGTCAGATGCTTCCTGCTGCCTCTCCTTTGCTGTAAAGTGGATTGTTTGGTCAAATGCAATAACCTATGGACACCCATGTCAGTGGAACAAACACTGTAGACCTTCAGGCAGTGGCTTAGGCCTTGTAGGCAGAAAAACTAACCCATACTTGGATTATGTGTCAATTCTAATGAAGATAAATCACTTCCCCTTCTGGGTGGAAAAAGCACCATGTAACTAAGCTCCCAGTAAGTGGCAGTTTTGTCTCTCTGAGGGATGGTGCTCCGTCTAGGGCTCAGCATTTGTCTCTGTGGCTCACAGGTTGGACGCTTGGCAGTGGCAGTGACTGAGCCAGCCTCGATGAGTGAGATGCCCATGCTGCTGAGCCCATACATCGCCTCCATCCCTGAGGTGGTAGCTACTGTGTTTATGCACCAGCTGTGCCAGCCATTGATGCAGGTAGCTAGCACTGACCAGTGACTCATCTTCTTTTAGTCATTTAGGCCCTCCTCTGCAGTGAGCTGATAGGTGTGTTCGGATGGGCATTAAAAGGCGATACAAAGCACTTCACTGTCCTATTCCCATGCACACATCTTTCCCAGAGTCCTTGCCCCTGATGTTTCCTGTCTTGCTTCTGTCACGCCCCCGGCCTAGCCTTTATCATTGCTATGAGTCTCTGCAGGGGCTACTTCTTTTTCTTCAAAAGTAGATAATCAAGATGACTGTATCCAAAGCTCTTCTTATGATGGAGAATTTCCCCTTCTCTCTGCCTTTCAAGGCCATTCCCAAGAGGAGCGATTATGCAATCACTGTCTGTTTTTGGCTTGCATCCACAAGCTAACCTGACTCTTCCATACAATAAGCCTAGCCTGCCTCTTCCTTTCTCAGTTCACTACTAAGGGCCCAGGGCCCAAGAAATTTTCATGGACATATCAGTGATCATCCCAGATGTGAGCTGAGGGAGAGAAGCTGGTGCGACAGTGGTGGGTGACATGAAAGTCTGGGCCACCTGCCTGTGATTCTTCCTCCTGCCCACTTGCCTTGCTCATGTCTCATCCTGGATGCTCTACTTCTATCTTGTGATGAATTGCTCTGAGGTCTGCTGGGTCTCATGACTTGGTGGGTCCGACAGAACCCAGATTCTCATGGGTAGTTTTGGCCACATGGTCACTCAATGTCCGATGGTTAGGCACTCCATCTCACCTGGGGCCCATTACCATGCCAGGAGCTCTTTTTTCAAATGGTATATGATTCTCTGCTGCAGATGGCATGGCCTGCCTCCAGAACCCTAGGGTTCTACATTGTGAATCTCCTACTGGGCTTGTCATAAACTCCACATGGCATCTTTTTCCACCACAGATATCTCTAGTAGCAGAGGGTCTGCTAGTTATATTATCTAAGCAGCATCACAACCTAGACCTGACACAGAGCTCTTTCCTGACATGGGTCCCACTCTAAGCTTATGAGCCTTCCACATGAGTTGGTAAATGTGTCAGAATAGCATGTTCAATGGGGGAAATACTGCCTTCAGAAACCAAAGAGGCTTACCAAGTGACAGACTTCCTTTTGGTGGAAGGAGGTACACAATGCAATCTCTTGTCCTTTACTAAATAGTCATGGTATGATGGGCTTTGGAATCCTCATACGCCCCACCCTCAGAGCACATGTTGGTTCCTGCAGCCTCTTCAGTATAGAGTCCCCTTTCTCACTCACCAGGCCGAACACTTCCCTGGTCAAGCTATGTTCTGACTTGATCACAGCTGTTGACCTGCTAGGGAGCTGATGTGGGGGTAGATCCTGAGGTAGGGAGTGGGGCGTAACTTGCCCTGCAAGGTGAGGACCTTTGCACCATCCTCATGGAAATGGGAATCCTGTCTTTTAACAGGGAAGCAGGGGTCACTTCTGTGGGACCCGGGACTCAGGACAATCCAGGTGCTTTCAGGGAGCTTGAGTGAGCAACCCAGATGTCCAAATCTTAAGTCTCAAGTTCCCACTTCCTCTCAATCAGGGCCATGATTTGAGCCTAGCAAACTGAATAGGATTGAAAATCCCATCTTCTCTGAAGCTTCATTAACCTTATAATTAATTCCTGGATAAGATCCTCAGCTTTTTTTTTTTTTTTTTTTTTGCTTCTGTTCTGACTGAGAGAGATAAGAACTCTTTACATGTTGTCAAGAAGGTCCTCTAACTCCCACACTTTGCCTTAAATTTGGGATTATTCACTCATAGCCTTTCGTTGTGTTTCTGCAGTATACTGGTAGCACTCAGCAAGAGCTGTTTGATGTCATCGAGCTTTTAATTACTACTTTCCCCTACACTGTAAACTTCTCAGATACCTGAGAACATCCTAACTCACCACTAGTAACTCCACTAGGCATACCAGGGGATTCTGGGTGATCTAATTCACAAATCCCATTTCGGAGTAGGTACACTTAGACCTGAGCCTCTCCAATGACTCAGCAGCAAAGAATTCGCCTGCCAGTGCAGAAGGCGCCGGAGATACAGGTTCAGTCCCTGGGTTGGGAAGATAGCCTGGAGGAGGAAACGGCAACCTGCTCCAGTATTCTTGCCTGGAAAATTCCATGGACAGAGGAACCTGAAGGGCTGGCTACCATCCATAGGGTCACAAAGAGTTGGACATTACTAAGTGACAGAGCATGCACTCACACTTACACCTGCATCCTGTTCTTAACTGTCTTAGGTCACATAATGCATTCTGAGACATAATGCATTCTGAGACAGGGATTGATGTGCATGGTTTATTAGAGAACCGAGGAATGATGCCTGGAAAGGGTGAGAGGGAAGCAGAATTCTTAGTCTCACCTGTTCCTTGGCAATCAAGCACCTACTGATTCTCAGCATTTCTCACTATTTTAAGTAATCCTTTAAAAAGGGTCTTCATCTCATATACTTGGTGGAGATGACCCAGGCTCCTGTGGTCTTGAAGTGGATTCTAGTTCTAGTTGAGGTAGGGATCAGGTCACTCCCACCATCGGTGTTTTGTTCAAAACATTCTCCTTTCAAATCAGACAGGTACAGGTGTCCCTACAGCTTCTCTGTCACCCTCATTCCCATCTTCAAATACATACAGCCACACACACACACACACACACACACACACGCACGCACGCACACACACACCTCTCCCAGAATGAATCCCTTCAGGTATCAGAAGATTCATGTCCACACCATTGCCTCTCTAGGGATTTGGGTAAGCGAGAGAAGCACAGAAGACTCAGAAACGATCATTAGACAATCTTTGTTATGTGTTTGTTTTATTCTTTGTCTACATTGAGATAAAGGGGAGAAATAAGAGGTGGGGGGCTGAATGGAAGAAGCAATTTTACCCCAGTGGCTTCCTTAAGTCCATATTCATTCACCAAATTTAGCTTACACTGTTTGGCAGACAATAGTATGGTTTTCAATGTCTTTCTCTGTTGTTTTTTGGGGTTTTTTTCTCCTCTTGAATAAAGTCTCCTATGAATAAAATGCTCTTTCTGAGGAGTATAACCTTCAAGCCTTGGTGAGTGCACGTCACCCTGGAACTCATGACTCTCTACAAGTATTCTTGTAGGACCTATATCTTCAAGTCACTCCTATTCTCACTCTGATTTCCTACCTTTTCTTGGTTTTAGGAGAGATAGCAGCTGTGGTTTCTGTCAATGTTTGTCCTCCCTTGAATACATGAGACATTTATATATTTTATTTTTAAGAATTTTCCCCCAACTCACATTTGAAAAAAAGACTGTAGGACCCAGATATAATTATAATTATTTACAGATAATTATTCTATAACCTATTAGACACCATTTAGAAAATAGAGCATCTTAGTCACATTTACACCATTCGGAGACACTGATCTTGACAGGATGTGTTAGTAACAGGACCGAGACACTGGAAAGATATCTAGGGATTTTGATGGAGGACCTGTTACAAACAGGTCATTTACAATGTCATTTACATTTCTGATGAAAACCAGGGTGGGGAATATTTTTGCCTTATCACAGCTTATCAGGAAAGCACTGCATATTAGCGCCTCCAAACTAGTCCAGTGCAGGAAACAGAGCCAAGCCGTTTTCCCTGTTCTGTCTAATGGATGAATAGAGTTGTAGTTGAATGGTAAAGCCATTCAATAGCCACCGAAAAGAAAAGAGGAAAACAATATACTTGCTGTTTAATATAGAATCCTTATAGACTACTCTTCAAATTACTTGTGCAAGTTGGAGAAATGGGCATACAATGAGAATGGGATTAAGAAGGACCAGAGTGGTGTATCCAGCCTGGGGAACCAGATATGGTCATTAGCTTTGCTTTCTCTTGTGAAGGAGCGTAGTCTATTTCTCAGCCTCTTCTTAGGGGCGGGAAGAGCCCAGCTAGTTAAGTGCTCCCACTAGGAGGTCTAGGGGGAGTATGGATTCCTGTGGCCTCACTGATCGTTTTGCGGCTTTCTCAGTGAGTGGCTCAGGAGCAGACATGTCACCCAGTTCTGGCCAGAGGCCTCCACTCTCCATACTTACAAAGAAGCATACTGAAAGCCAGTTCCTTCCTTCTGTCGGCTATTGTGTCTGCCTGCGTCACAGCCATCTCACAGCTGTGAGACAGCCTCATGGAGGTCAGCGCATGCCAGGGAAGCAGAGCACCTCAGAACAAACCTGAGTTGCTGACGTGTCTGACCTGCTGAATTAGCCAACTCTGCACCATCCTACCTGTCCTCTTTTGTAGGTGAAATGACATTTTTTAAAAAAATACACTCTATTTTTTAGAACAGTTTTAGATTTGTGGAACAGTTGGGAAGATGGCAAAGAATTCCTATATATCCCCTAAATGTCCCCCAGTTTTCTCTGGTTTTAATAGCTTGTATCAGTGTAATACCTATGTTACAATTAAGAACCAACACTGATATAAGGTTACTAACTGAAGTCCATAGTTTATTCAGATTTCTTTAGTTTTTACCTAATGTCTGTGTTGTATCCCAGGATCCCATCCAAGTCACCACATTACATTTTTTTTAAAAGCTTTTTATTTAGTATTGGAGTATAACCTATTAATGATGTTGTGATAGTTTCAGGTGGACAGCAGAGGGATTTAGCCATACATATGCATGTATCCATTCTCCTCCAAGCCGTGCTCCCATCCAGGCTGCCATATAATATTGAGCGGAGTTACCACATTACATTTTGTTGTCATGTCTCCTTAAGTTCCTCTTGGCTTTGACAGTTTCTCAGATTTTCCTGGGTTTTGAGGATCTTGACAGTTTTGAGGAGTGCTGGTCAAGTATCTTGCAGGATGCCCTTCTATAGGGATTTTTCTGTTCTCATGATTATACTGCACTTATAAATTTTGAGGGGAGGAAGACCACATGGGTAAAGCGCTATTTTCATCACATCAATAGGACTTAACACTGTTGATACTAACCTTGACTCCTGTCTAGGGTATCAAGTTTCTCTACTATAAATGTACTCCCCCACCCCTTTCCACACTGTCCTCTTTGGAAAGACGTACTATCAGCAGCCCACACTTAAGAAGTGAAGAATTAATGCTCCCATCGAGGGTGGAGTAATTACATAAATTATTTGAAATTCTTATGCACAGGAGATTTGTCTCCCTCATCATCTATTTATTTAATTAATTATTTTTATCAGTATGGACTCATGATACTTATATTATACTTTGTGCTATAATCCAACACTATTTTGTTGCTCAAATTGTTCCAACTTTGGCCATTACAGGAGATAATACAGTTTTTCTATCTATATTCAAATAGAGTTTCCAGAGGAAGGGGGTTGTATCCAAAAAAATCATAACTGATATAACTTCTCAAAAGAAGGTCTTGCTAGATCGTAAGTTAGCTGTGTAGTGTTTTTTTAAAAATGTTAACAAAGTATGCAAATAGGAACAGTGCCTAAAAACTTCAAATTTACTTTTCTTTCTGTATTTCTTGGCTTGATTTAATTATTTTTTAAAAATCATACTACTCAGGAAAAAAATACTGACCTTCTACTAACTGGCTGAAAGACATCATACAAACAGCGGTCAGATGAGTCATACCCAAAATTAACAATGCTATTCAGCCAGGTGGGTAGATACCAGCGGTAATGAATTACTTTTGTTGAAAAGAGTGAAATCACAGGAAAAGAGATATAATTCACTGAAAATACAGGTCAGCTAATATTTTAATATCTGACATCAGAATTTCTTTGCAGACCTTCATATTTCTGATCCATGAGCCTGACAAGAGTTTCCCAGTGTATTAAAAGTGGACAATATCTCACTACTGAAGCCACAGGGTTTATTTATAAAGATAAAAATAAAATGACAATTCCAAAGATGCTTTTAAAACCTTAAATACTAAATAAATTCAACCTGCAGTTATTCTGATAAAGGTAACATCCAGTTATTCAAGTTAGTGGACTGACTAGGGGGATGGTATAGTTAAGAATATACCACTTCTTTAGTCCATTCACAGCTGGAAACCTCATACACACTGTGTATTTTTTACAGTTGAGGTCAAATAAATGAATATCAAGAACAGGTGAGAAGAAGAAACAAGTCAGGAAACAGCAGCAGTGTGTGTGTGTCTGTGTGTGTCTGTGTCCACGGGTAGAAACAGAGATGAACCTATATCCAGCCTTACCTGGTGTTGGTGAGAGTGAAAGTTGCTCAGTTGTGTCCAACTCTCTTCGACCCCAGGGACTATACAGTCCATGGAATTCTCCGGGCCAGAATACTGGAGTGGATAGCCCTTCCCATCTTCAGGGGATCTTCCCAACCCAGGGACCGAACTCAGGCCTCCCACATTGCAGCGGATTCTTTACCACCTGCAGAGATATCAGGGAAGCCCCCCGGTGTTGGTAGTGGCCGCAGAAGTGCTGGACTAATAGAGGCTGAAAGGACAGCAACAAGTGAAAAGAAGGGAGAAGTGGACAGGTGGAGACTAGCGTTCTGCTGCTCTTTTCCTTTCCAGCCTCAGCAGGCAGAGCACTGCTCTCCTAACCAGTGATTGTCGGGAGGCTTGTGGCAAAGTTGAGTCCAGGTGCATCTCTGGCTCCTGGGAACAGCTCTGGTCCCAGGGCCTGAAGTGGCCACAGGTTGGGGACATGCTCTGCCCCTAGATAATTCACCAGTTTACTGCACAAGTCTAATCTGAGTACAGAGGGAGAGAGGGGAGAAGCAAACCCAGTGTAGTATAATCAGATGTTGATGAAAACAAATTGGTTAAAGGGTGGATATAGCAAATTTCTAATGGCTTATGGGACAGTTATAGGTTTGGGGGAGAAATGATCCTAAAAATTTTTAATAATTGACCATTTCAAAAATTGGAATATTTCACACTAAAATCTAGGTTTCTGGCTTCCCTTGAAAGTGTAAGACCTGGCAAATCTCATGCTGAATTCTCTCGTGGGGACTCTTGGAGCTGAATGTTGTCAGCCTTCCCGCAGTCAGGTGTCTCTGCTTTCCCAGGGTCCCCATACAACTGCTATTGTTCCCAACCTATTCACCCATTTCAAATAGCTGCATGACTTCAGGTAGCATTTTGAGCTGACAAACCCTGTTCTACCACAGAGGGGAAAAGAAACAGTGATGAGAGGTAAGAGAAAGAGATACTGAGAGACTTGACTAAGGGAACCAGGTTTACAGGAGAATCTGCCAGAAGACTAAAAAACCAAAAATGGAGTCTCTTAAAAGTTAAAATCTTTTAGACGAATAATATAAGTTAGATATTGATTAAAGATTTTTGAGAATGAATTTTGGGGAAATCCGAAAACTGCATTTCTGTGATGTTAAAGCATAGCTACATAGAAAATGAATTAGAGGTGCTTGATAAAGGAGGATTTTGTAAAGCACACATTTACGAAGTTTAACTCGGGTTCAAGAGTATAACCCACTCCAGTATTCTTGCCCAGAGAATCCCATGGACAGAGGAGCCTGGTGGGTTACAGTCCCTGTGGTTAGGCATGACTGAGCAACTGACCGACAACAGGAGTGCAAAAGACTCCAAACAACAACTCCCCCTAGTTTGAGATATTATTTTATATTTTTTTTAAAAAAAACTTTTAAAATTAGCCAGAAATCAGTTTCCTGTGCTCAGTTCAGCAGTAGATTCAAGCCAACTGGATAGATTTTAATTTCTGAAAAAAGAAAGAATCTACCTGTTGTGTATCTCTTCATTCGAAGGGAAAAAAAAAAATTAAATTCCAGTCCTGGATATTAGAATTGTAAAAGAAAGAATGTAAAAGAGGTATCTAAGCAAAATAGCCCAATTTGATTTAAAATATTCCGCATATTCCCTGCAAACTCTTAATATTTAGGAATAAAATCACTGCAAATGAACTGGAGCCACATGTGGCCAGAGAGGCTGACAGTGAAATCAGCAAGAAACTGCTTATTCAGCCTCTTCAAACAAAAATGAATTGTTCTGATGAATGAGGAGTCTTTAATGAATTACCATATGACATGCCAGTGATTTTTTTTTCAATATCAAGCAGAGAAAGTTTTCATTTGTCTTTTGTTCTGCTATAGCTACTTAAAAATAATGGAAGGTCATGGCGGCTGAGACAACACTTGCCATTGTGGCCCTCCAGCGGCAGGATGTGCTTACACTGAGCCCAGGAGAAGGGGCGCGTGGGGTGAGGCGCCCCTCAGATCTCCAAGACCCTGCCTTGTTCTTGTTTTCTCTCCATGGAGATGAATGGAGGCATTTAATGAATCCACTGGACGACATTTGGATACCAGCAGCGTTCACACATTCTACAGATGTAGCACAGTGATCGGTGGCCACATTTGAAACTCTAGTGCGCAGGTCAGGGACAGCGGGTGAAAACTTGGGAGACGTCAAGGGAGAAGAAGGGTGACTGCTGGAGCCAGAGCTGTGGAGAAGAACAGGAGGGCACCTGAGAGCCCCAGCAGGGCCATCAAATAGAACCAAAGAACCATCACAAGCAAAGGTTTGGAGCTGGGAGGGCAACCGTCAACCAAGCTGCCCAGCCAGGAGTTCCCGAGAGCTCGAGTGAGCCAGAGCTCAGTGTGGGCATGGCTCTGAGCAGACCCCCTGTGAGCATCCTCTCAGATTTGCCCTTGGGAAGGCTGCAAACCTGGCCCTTACTTAGTGCTCATGTGGACATTAGTGGTCTCTCCTTTCCTGTAGCAATTCCTCTCCCCACTCTCAGTCCATCTGAGTTTTGTGGGACTGGTCCCAGCCCGAACTCCTGAAGTGGTTTGTGAGCCAGGCCAATGGGAACACATGGGGCTCAATTCTAAGACTTTAACTGAAACTGCGGGAGAAGGGAAATTCTGCTGGATGTCCTGAGAAGGTGAGACAAGGTAAGGCAAACCTACTGACAGTCATTTGCCACCATAAGCGGGTGCTTCCCTACAAGCAAACTGACGCACAGGAAAGGTCAGAGGGAGCTCCTAAGAGACCAGCTGAGCCCTACAGCCATCATACCCAACAACAAGCCCGAATTCTCATCTCTGCTCCTGTCGTTTTGAGTTGGAATTTCACTCATTTGCAACTAAGAGTCCTGAAAGTGTTGATCACTCAGTCTTGTCCGACTCTTTGCGATCCCATGGACCTTAGCCTGCCAGGTTCCTCTGTCCATGGGATTCTCTAGGCAAGAATACTGGAGTGGATTGCCATTCCCTTCTCCGGGGGATCTTCCTGACCCAGGGATCGAACCCGAGTCCCCTGCATTACAGGCAGATTCTTTACCATCTGAGCCACCAGGGAAGCCCAACATGGTTTATCTTAAAGCTGTGGAGACCTAGCAGTGATTCAGGAAGAAGAGCTGGATAAAAGGAGGGAAATTAGTAGTGAGCTTGGGAGAAAGATGAAAACACATGTCACAGGTGCAAAACTGACATCTCAATGAGCCTGCATTGCTCTCTGTCAGAGGTGATGTTCATGATCTAGTCCTTTATAAAACCCTTGCTGTGGATTTTATTACGTGGATAAAATCACATTAAACCCATCAGGGTTTTTTTTCCCAAAACTTTAAACCTTTTATTTTGTATAGAGGTATACTCAAATAAGATCATGGTATCTGGTCCCATCACTTCATGGGAAATAGATGGGTAGACAGTGGAAACAGTGTCAGACTTTATTTTGGGGGGGCTCCAAAATCACTGCAGATGGTGATTGCAGCCATGAAATTAAGACGCTTACTCCTTGGAAGAAAAGTTATGACCAATCTAGACAGCATATTCAAAAGCAGAGACATTACTTTGCCAACAAAGGTCCGTCTAGTCAAGGCTATGGTTTTTCCTGTGGTCATGTATGGATGTGAGAGTTGGACTGTGAAGAAAGCTGAGCACCGAAGAATTGATGCTTTTGAACTTTGGTGTTGGAGAAGACTCTTGAGAGTCCCTTGGACTGCAAGGAGATCCAGCCAGTCCATTCTAAAGGAGATCAGTCCTGGGATTTCTTTGGAAGGACTGATGCTAAAGCTGAAACTCCAGTACTTTGGCCACCTCATGCGAAGAGTTGACTCATTGGAAAAGACTCTGATGCTGGGAGGAATTGGGAGCAGGAGGAGAAGGGGACGACCGAGGATGAGCTGGCTGGATGGCATCACCGACTCAATGGACGTGGGTTTGGGTGAACTCCGGGAGTTCGTGATGGACAGGGAGCCCTGCTGCTGCTGCTAAGTCACTTCAGTCGTGTCCGACTCTGTGACCCCATAGATAGCAGCCCACCAGGCTTCCCCATCCCTGGGATTCTCCAGGCAAGAACACTGGAGTGGGTTGCCATTTCCTTCTCCAATGCATGAAAGTGAAAAGTGAAAGGGAAGTCGCTCAGTTGTGTCCAACTCTTCATGACCCCATGGACCGCAGCCTACCAGGCTCCTCTGTCCATGGGATTTTCCAGGCAAGAGTACTGGAGTGGGGTGCCATCGCCTTCTCCCCTGGCATGCTGCAATTCATGGGGTCACAAAGAATCAGACACGACTGAGCAACTGAACTGAAACTGAACTGATACCCAATTAACAATGCTGTGGTAGTTTCAGGTAAAGGGCAAAGGGAGTCAACCATCCATATACATGTATCCACTCCCCTTCAAACCTAAAACTCATGAGTTTTAGTAACAGACTTGCATGTTACGAAGGTTAATTAGCAACGACCATAATAGAATATAACATATTCATCACTTAGCCGTGGAGTATTTCTCATTCTTAGAAACTATGTAAGTAACCAGTTTGACGTTGTAACTAAAAAAATACAATGATTAATAAAAATTTAAAAGTTGTCAGGGACTTCCCTGCTGGTTCAGTGGCCAAGACTCCATGCTCCCAAGGCAGGGGGGCAGGCAGGGTTCCATCCCTGGTCAGGGAACAAGATCCCACATGCTGCAACTGAGTCCCCCCCACATGCCACAATTAAAGATCTCAAGTGCTGCAACCAAGACTCAGTGCAGCCAAACAAACTCATAAGTAAAAGAAACTACAAAGTTACCATATCATAAAAAACACTTGAATTGGACTTCAGAAATAGTATCTCTTTGTATCTTTTTTTTAGATTTTGCATATAAATGATATCATATGATATTTCACTTTCTCCATCTGACTTACTTCACTCAGTATGACAATTTCTAGTTCCATCCACATTGCTGCAAACGGCACTATTTCATTCTTTTTAATGGCTGAGTAATAAGGAATACTTAGGGAATATGGGATTGACACACACATATTGCTATATTCAAAATGAATAACCAATAAGGACCTACTGTACAGCACAGGGAATTCTGCTCAGTGTTAGTAACAACCTAAATGGGAAAAGAATTTGAAAAACAGATGCACGTATATGTATAACTGAATCACTTTGCTGTATACCTGAAGCTAACACAACATTGTTAATCAACTGTGCTGCAATATGAAACAAAAAACTAAAAAGAAAGAAAGAATATGTTTAGTATCTTTTTATTTTTTATTTAAGACTATTACACACTGACTCCAGAGTGACTTGACTGTGTCACTCCGCTTCTTAAATCCCTTCAGTACTTCTGATTGTCTCTAATTGCCAAAGTCTGCAGCGCTCCCCACCCCCGGCTCCTGCCTGCCTCTCTAGGCTCATCCTCATCTGCTACCAGGCTAGAACTGATTCACCTTCACACCTTGCATGTCTCGCGTTCTTCCCGTTTTCCTAGATACCACAAATCTTAACTTAGTTCTCCCTTTCTCATTCTCAGACAAGATCAACGGTCCCTGTGAATCCCTTTTCTCTCCCTACTGTGGCCACACTTAAGGAACTTTAAATTGCTTTTTCAGTGTCGCCTTTCTCTACAGTCTGTAAAAATCCCCAAGGGCAGGACTGTACTTATGTTGTTTGTAGACTGAGTAAAGCAGATTGCTCTCCCTTATACGGGTGGGCCTCATCCAATCTGCTGAAGGCCTGAATTACACCATCAGCTCTCCTGGGTGATCAGCTCACTAACTGCAGATGGTGGAGCCTCTCAGCATTCATAACAGCATGAGTCAGTTCCTAATAGCAGCTAGGTCAATGATAAGATAGATAGATGCATGTATGTGTGTGCTCACTCATTTCCAACTCCAGTGACGCCATGGACTGTAGCCCGCCAGGCTCCTCTCTCCATGGGATTCTCCAGGCCAGAATACTGGAGTGGGTTGCCACTTCCTACTCCAGGGATCTTCCCAACCCAGGAACTGAATGCACATCTCCTGCATAGGCAGGCAGGTTCTTTACCACTAGCACCACCTGGGAAGCCCAGATAGACAGATAATAAATAGATAGATAGGTAACCTCCAGAGAACCTGAAGACACAAAGGAAGCCTGTTACCTCATAAATTGCAGTGACTGTGAAATTTTCCATTCATGAGGGCAAAGGTGCTGCTCTTGCTTTCTGTTGGGACTTTCAGGCCATCATGAATTTTGGTGTTGGTAGCAGGAGAAGACAATGGCAACCCACTCCAGTACTCTTGCCTGGAAAATCCCATGGACGGAGGAGCCTGGTGGGCTGCAGTCCATGGGGTCGCACAGAGTCGGACACGACTGAAGCGACTTAGCAGCAGTAGCTGTAAGGAAAGGTAATCACTATATTTCACTTTGGAGCTAAGAATGCAGTCAATTGGAATGATAATAAAAGCAGGATCCAGCTCCCAAGGCGTAGGGTAAGGAGCCAGCAGGAAGCAAGTGATAAGACCTGGGGATGAGGACAGGGACAGGCCTGATCCTGGCAAGCCCTGGAGGGAAAGCCAGGACCTGGGCAGGAGATGGCAACGCCAACTATGACAAAGGCTTGGGCTCTAATTAAAAGCTCACAAGGGAGCACAGTTATGGCAACATCAGATTTCCTCAGTACAGAGAGCAGTTTCTAATATCCTGCCAAGCTGGGGTTCCACAGTTCTGGGTTTGGATGCATCAGAGAATCTGGGAGTGAGTGGCAGTGGAGGACCAGAGGACAGGAGGGGACTGATAGACACTGAAGCAAAAAGGGACCTGCATTAGATGACAAAATGTGAGCTGCATTTCCTTCCCCATCTCCCACTAAATGTATAAATATAAACATAGAGACACATCTTTTGTGGAGAAAATACCATCTTTACTAAATCCCAGAAGAAATTCACCATGTGTGTCTTTATGCATGAGCATCAAGTGATACCTTCAATAAAGCCCAGGATTCCAAATACAAAAAAGCTTTAGACCAAGTTTATTCATAAAGTCTGAACATACAGCATTAAGTGTTGACATATCAAAGGCATTCTTTAAGGGGATGGAGATATTACAATACTAGAGCTTTTCTTTATGAGTGTCTAATTTCACACAGAAATGGTACTCGGAGAAATAAATACCATTTCTCAAAGTGTAGCCTGTGGATTCCCTGGAAGGGATTTTTAGGAAATGTAGCTTCCCAAGTTGTACCCCAAAACTACTGAGTCAGAATCTCTGGAAATGGGGCCAAAACACGTATTTAAACAGATTCCCCAGATGACTCTAATATGCTGTAAAGTTTGTGCACAACAATGCCCCCAAGGACATAAACATGGTTATTAATCTGCCTCTCAAAGATCTGATGCCTACAGTGAATCTTGGCAGCCCTGGTTTTCATTAATACTTGAATAGATTTCTGACCACAGCCTTAGGGCAAAGATTTGGGACTTTTGGTTAGAGTGAGAACTATATGCTTTAAAACCAGACATGAGGGAGCCAGACTTGTCTTTCTCTTGAAAGTTTGGGAATAAAATGTATATTTTCACCAAGGGAGAAGTCCAACCTCCTGCACAAGCTGGAAACCTTGGGAAGAGCCAGTGTCCCTGAGTGAAAAGCAGGATTCATCCTCAAGCACTTCACAGGTTCTTGGTCAACATCTGCAAGGCACCTTGCAGAAGCGATGTCTGATGTCTTTACTATAATCTTTCTCAGTGGAGGGCACTTTCGTCTCCATTAAGTGAGACCATAGGGGGTGAGTCCAGGACCACTAGACCTCTGTCATTTATTGAGTCCTTACCTTCACCTTCAGTCACCAATCCTCACTGTAGGAAACATAGATCTCAGTTCAGTTCAGTTGTTCAGTCATGTCCGACTCTTTGCAATCCCGTGAATTGCAGCACACCACGCCTCCCTGTCCATCACCAACTCCCGGAGTTCACTCAGACTCATGTCCATCGAGTCGGTGATGCCATCCAGCCATCTCATCCTCTGTCGTCCCCTTCTCCTGCCCGCAATCCCTCCCAGCATCAGGGTCTTTTCCAATGACTCAACTCTTTGCATGAAATGGCCAAAGTACTGGAGTTTCAGCCTCAGCATCAGTCCTTCCAATGAACACCCAGGACTGGTCTCCTTTAGGATGGACTGGTTGGGTCTTCTTGCAGTCCAAGGGACTCTCAAGAGTCTTCTCCAACACCACAGTTCAAAAGCATCAATTATTTGGTGCTCAGCTTTCTTCACAGTCCAACTCTCACATTCACACATGACCACAGGAAAAACCATAGCCTTGACTAGAGGGACCTTTGTTGGCTAACTAATGTCTCTGCTTTTGAATATGCTATCTAGGTTGGTCATAACTTTCTTTCCAAGGAGTAAGCATCTTTTAATTTCATGGCTGCAGTCACCATCTGCAGTGATTTTGGAAACACCCCCCCCGCCAAAATAAAGTCTGACACTGTTTCCACTGTTTCCCCATCTATTTCCCATGAACAGATGCCATGATCTTCGTTTTCTGAATGTTGAGCCTTAAGCCAACTTTTTCACTCTCCTCTTTCACTTTCACCAAGAGGCTCTTTAGTTCCTCTTCACTTTCTGCCATAAGGGTGGTGTCATCTGCATATCCGAGGTTATTGATATTTCTCCCGGCAATCTTGATTCCAGCTTCTGCTTTTTCCAGCCCAGCATTTCTCATGATGTACTCTGCACAGAAGTTAAACAAACAGGGTGACAATATATAGCCTTGACGTACTTCTTTTCCTATTTGGAATCAGTCTGTTGTTCCATGTCCAGTTCTAACTATTGCTTCCTGACCTGCATATAGGTTTCTCAAGAGGCAGGTCAGGTGGTCTGGTATTCCCATCTCTTTCAGAATTTTCCACAGTTTATTGTGATCCACACAGTCAAAGGCTTTGGCATAGTCAATAAAGCTGAAATAGATGTTTTTCTGGAACTCTCTTGCTTTTACTGTGATCAAGAGGATGTTGGCAATTTGATCTCTGGTTCCTCTGCCTTTCCTAAAACCAGCTTGAACATCTGGAAGTTCACAGTTCATGTATTGCTGAAGCCTGGCTTGGAGAATTTTGAGCATTACTTTACTAGCATATGAGATGAGTGCAATTGTGCAGTAGTTTGAGTATTCTTTGCATTGCCTTTCTCTAGGCAGCTTAAATATGACATCCAGTGTGGCAGGTCCAGACCTGGTCACAGCCTCTGAGAGATCTTCACAATGTCTAGGGCCTCATGTATGAACAAAGGAGGGCATCACACATACGCAGACAGGACAAGAGACAGAACATAAGGATAAAAAGTGTTGGCTTGGGAAAGAGAGGTATAGTGATAAAGCCCTTTGGGAAGAAATCAATTAACTCTCAATATCCATTTTCTCCTTTTCCTCTTAATAACAAAACTCTCCAAATTTTAGCTGAGCAATGGCTAGTCAGATAGAGATTTTATTTCCCCCACTTCCCTCACAACATATGTGGTCATACGAACAGATTTTGACCAATAAGATGTGAGTGAAAGTAATGCCTGTAACTTTGGGGTTACATAATTAACAAGAAGCTGTTTGCCCTGTGTTGTGGATTCAATGTTTGTTTCCCCTCAAAGTTTCTCTGCGAAAGTCTTAACCCTCATGTAATGATATTAGGAGGTAGGACCTTTGGGAGGTAATTACATTTAGATAAGGTCTTGAAGGTAGGGACCCATGATAAGATTACAGTCCTTGTGTGTGTGTGTGTGTGTGTGTGTGTGTGTGTGTGTGTGTGTGTGTTAGTTGCTCAGTCATGTCCAACTCTTTGTGACCCCATGGACTGTAGCCCACCAGGCTCCTCTGTCCATGGAATTTTCCAGGCAGGAATACTGGAGTCGGTAGCCATTCCCTCCTCCGGGGGATCTTCCTGACCCAGGGATCAAATCCAGGTCTCCTGCATTGCAGGTGGACTCTTTGCTGTCTGAGCCACCCAGGGAAGCCCATTATAGCCCGTATAGGACAAAAAGAGAGAGAAAGAGACCAGAGCTTGCTCTCTCTGCGATGTGAGGATTGAGCAAGAAGATGGCCCTCCACAAGCCAGGAAGAGAGCCTTCCTCAGAACCTGATCCCACTAGCATTCTGATCTCAAAAGTGCCACCTCCAGACTGAGAGAGATGAATATTTATTGTTTAAGCTGCCCAGTCTGTAGTACACTGCCACAGCAGACCAAGCTGACTCAGCTTTTGCCTCTTCCCAAGGGTTGGAGCACTGTTGTGGCACCGATGAGCCAGTTCTGGTCATGTGGATCGGGGCAGACAACAAGAGAGAAGTGTCCTGGGTCACTGGGGTAACACTGTGGGTACATCTGGTCAGCACACCACGCTGGTTGCCCAGCCAGCTCAGACTTTTTTATGTAAAAGAGAAATAAATCTTCTACTTGATTTAGCCCTCTGTTTTTCATCTCTGCAAAAACAGTCAAGCCAATGTACCAACTAATTAAAAACAAAGTTTCAAGTGACTTTAATGAAAATTCACACAAATCCTTATCTGGTCTTTATCTGGAGCAGGCACTCATAATATTGTGAAAGGCAGCAATGGTCTCCAGATAATGGTCTATGGACTAGCTGCATCAGTATCAGCCAGCTAATGATATTTTAGAAACTTGGAAGGGCTCTAACGTCTAACACCTATTATTTAATCTGGATGGTCTCCATGTGTGACTCCTGGTCTCAGGTATGTGTCGCTTTCTGTGTTCAACTCCTTTTGCCACAGGCTGCCATTTAACACCCACATCTCCCCTTCTCCTCTGAGTTAGCACCAGCTGGAAGTCTTTTTTTTCTGGCACACCGTCTTTGACTCCCTATCTGCTTCTCTGGGGAAGTACACACCTTTCCCAGGTGTGGGATCACAACCCCTTCAAATATGAGGCCCTCCTCCCACCAGCCTCAGCCTGCAGGAGCTCTGGCCAGAGCATCTTGCTCTCCTCCAAGCTGCCAGCTTCTCCACCAGGGAGAGGATGTGAACACGGAGGGGAATGTGACGAGAGCCTCCACCTGGCTGGGTGGCTTTCTGTTCTGCAACGGCAAGGGAGAACCAGCTGGCCTGGTTTATAAGTCCCAGAGAGTCAAGGCCAGATGGCTGGAGAAGGAAGCCTCCAGGAGCTTTTCCCACAGTGCCAGGCACATGCTACAGATGGCAGAGGCCCCCATGTAGACCCTCAGGAAAGGAGCTGTCGCCCATGGAAAGCTGAGCCCTGGAGCACTCTTAGTTACTTCCTTGAGTTGCTCTAGAGTACTTCTTGGAGAGGCCCTGGCAAAGTTCCCCAGGGAATCCCTCCAAGTCACTGGTTTCCTCAGAATCCCCTGGAGGGCTTGTTACAACACAGATGGCTGGGTCCCACCCCAGAGTTTCCTGTTCATTAGTTCAGGGGTGGAGCTTGAGAATGTTTACATCTGACAAGTTCCAGGTGATGCCAAGGCTGCTGGTCCAGGGACCACACTCAGAAAGAACCGCTGCTCTAAGTGCCCGGTGCCCTGGGGACAAGGCAGCTGTGGGAACCTTTTATGCAGCTCATAGCCTGAGTAATTCTCTACAGCGTTGGAGAAAACACCAAAGGAGTGGGAAGGGCACCCACAACAAAAGACAACACCATGTCATAGACTATGGAATCCAGCAGAACTCTTCTGGGTCTGACTGAGCGGCACAGTAGTGAAAAATCTGCCTGCAATGCAGAAGACATGGGTTCAACCCCTGAGTCGGGAAGATACCCTGGACAAGGAAATGGCACCCCATTCTAGTATTCTTGCCTGGAAAATTCCATGAACAGAGGATCCTGGTGGGCTATAATCCATGGAGTTGCAAAGAGTCGGACACGACTGAGCGTATATGCATATCCATCCATCCTGTATTAGCTGTGTGACAGTATCACCAAACCTTCATATTCTTTTCTGTAAAAGTGGAGATACAAAATCCATTGATAGGATTGTTGAGAGGACTGTCTGCAGGGCCTGATTCAGGTACTCAACAGGCAGCCAGAAAATGATATTTAAGCCACTCCTTCAGTTTCCCACACTGTTCCCTAAACAGTTTCATGACATTTTTCAGAAACTCCTGAGGCCCTACACCCCGCCATGTGTGGATGGACTCCCTTCTTATTTCTGAGTCTCAAAATGCAGGGAAATGCTTACCCTTTCTTCTTTTACCCTGTAACATTCTCTAAATATTATTTTCCACTTTGATAGTTTTAGGTGGTCGCCTCATGCACTAAATAGGGAGAATTAATTCCATTTTCTCGAAAATTACATACAGAGGGTACGTTTTCCAGGAAGATGGGCTTATAACTTTTCATTTACTCCTGGTTGGGAATTTTAGTGATCCTTTCCAGCAATAAACTGAGAGGACAAGAAACAGCCAAAGTCTATAAAATTCTAGCCTCAATACTCCTGCATAGCTCCAAGCAGCTTGCCAGCATCCACCCCACCCTCAAATAAACCACTAAAACTTGGTCTCCTGCCTCTGCTGAGCTCTGGTCCCGAGGGTCTCCTGGTAATTATCACACTTCCCTTAGTTTCTTAAGAGTTGATTGTACAATTTATGGATTACCTGGTTGTTTTGCTTCTTCTTTTTCTTTTATTGGGAGCCATTTCTTTCTTACCTCTTCAAAAACTAATAGAGTGTTTTGTACATGGTGGGATCAATAAAATATTGTCTGGCTGAATAAGGTTTTCTGCCTGCCTTTTCAACATTTTCCTATTCATAAGCTCCAGAGCAGTCAGAAAAAAAAAAAAAAAAAGGGCGACAAAGAACACTCAAAACAGGCCATGCTTGTTAACCAACTCAGATAAATGTGTAGGGGAAGGGTTTACCTACAAAAGCCAGAAAGGCGAATGCCAGTGGCTTGGTAACCATATCAAAGAATTTCCCAAACTAAACCATCCAGGTTCTTCCCTTCCCACCATTGCTGGGGTGGGGCTTGGTAATTTCATGTCCCCTCCCAATTATTTTACCTAATGCCTTCCTTTAGTGGTCATCAACTAGTTTAGCAAACAGTTTTCTCCAGAGCATGACCCTGATAATGATGAGTCAGTCCTCTGTGGAGGTAGCCAAAGGGGTCAATGAAGGGACTATGGGGGGAATCAAAAGGTCTGTTAGCGGCATGAGGGGAGCAGAAGTAGCCAGAGCACATGGCTTGACTCTAAGCATCGTAATTCAGGCTTAACTTCTTCCACTGTTTTCTCTCTCAGTGAATAATGGCACCATCATCCATTTAGCTAATCAAGCTAGAAGTCTGGGAGTGATTTTGGCATCTCCCTCTCCCTAAAAAGCTTCCCACGGGACTCCCCTGGTGGTCCAGTGGTTAAGAATCTCCCTGCCAACTCAGGGGACTCAGGTTCGATACCTGGTCCAGGAAGATTCCACATGCCGCAGGGCAACTAAGCCCAAGTGCCACAACTACTGAGCCTGTGCTCTAGAGCCCGTGCTTCACCACACCTGGACAGTAGCTCCCACTCACCGCAACTAGAGAAAGCCCAAGTACAGCAACGAAGACCCAGCTCCCCATATTCAATCTAGTATCATGTCCTATCAACGTAATTTTTTCTCTTAACTATCTATCTGTCCATTTCTTGTTACTTCTGTACCTCCCGGTCCAAACCATTGCTTCTCATCTGGAAACTGGTGGTCTCCCATCTGGCCTGTCTGCAGCCATGCCTGTCCCCTCCAATCTCTCCTTACGCTGCAGGGGAATGGACTTTCAACATGCTCAGATAGTATGTTACTTCAATTCTTAGAATCACTCAGTGACTTCCATTTCCTTTTAGGATAAAAACAAAACTATACCTGGCCGTGGGTGGTTTAGTCCCTGCCTACCTTTCCAGTCTTACATTTATACAATGCCTGCCATATAAGAGGCCCTCAACATTTGTTATGTAATGAATATGTCACGTCTAGCTGCTTGATCAAATGAATAAATCAGTGAGTGAATGGACAAATGAGTATGGGATCTTCCCCCTTGCCTGCATGCTTAGTCGCTTCAGTTGTTCTCGACTCTTTTCGACCCTGTGGACTTTAACCCTCCAGGTTCCTCTGTCCATGGGATTCTCCAGGCAAGAATACTGGAGTGGGTTGCCATTTCCTTCTCCAGGGGATCTTCCCAATCCAGTGATCAAACTACATCTCTTATTTCTAGCGACACCTCTGTGTGTGTGTGTGTGTGTGTGTGTGTGTGTGTGTGTGTGCGTGCACGCGCGCTTAGTTGCTCAGTTGTATCCAATTCTTTGTGCCCCCATGGACTGCAGCCCCTCAGGCTCCTCTGCCTTTGGGGATTCTCCAGGCAAGAAGATTGGAGTGGGTTGCTATTTCTCCTCCAGGGGATCTTCTCCACCCAGGGATTGAATCTAGGTCTCTTACATTGCAGGCAGGTTTTCTTTTTAACATCCGAGCCACCAGGGAAGCCCTTTAGGCTTTGAGAAATAATCTCTCTCTCCACCAGTGGAATCTTGACAGGGTCTTCATGCATGACAACAGACACAAGGCTCTAATTAAAAGTTAAGTTCTACTATGTTTTGGTGCTCTGGATCTTAATTTGCTTTACTCATTCTATACCTAACTCTGGGCTCCCCTTTCACAACACAATGAAATGTGAACAATTCTATCATCACAAATGTTTATCTTGAACATAACATTATTTCTCAGAACTTATTAACTCAGCTCTTATGAATGCATTTTAACTAACTAGTATTAATTCATTTTAACTATGACTCCAGTGTCTCTCTATAGTTGCCTGTCCCTTGGGGCGACCCTTTTCTTCTTTCCATGTGAGCAGTTCCCGTCTGGTCTGCCCTAGGATCACACACAGAGAAGAGATCCACACATAGACAAGGCCCTAAATTTTTCAGATGTCAGGGCCAGCAGCCCTAGAGATACTAGTTCAATATCTCTTGGAAAGATCCTAGAACCCACATTTTAACTAGTTTCCAGATAATTTATTGTGCTGCATCTGGGCCAAAACAACCCCAGTATTTGCCTAGGAGTCCCTCTGCTGATTCCCTGCTCTTGGCTCCATGTCTGCAGACAAGGATGCCAAACTTTCCACACCAGAGTCTAAAGGGATAGTCTACAGAAAGAGCCATCTCTCTGATATAGTATTTCTTGAACCATCAAAGTGTCATTGAACAAAGTTGCTTGAGTAACATAGTCTAACTTTAGCACAGACCAGACTTTTTACAGAACAAGAATAGAACTCTTTCTTCAGACTCTATGTTCAATGTTATGAACTATATGATCAGTTTACACTTTAAAACTCTGGTTATCACTCACATAAAAGACTATCTTGTGAAGATATCAGCATCAAGCCTGGCGCACAGTATTGCTGCTGTTCAGTTGCTCAGTCACGTCCGACTCTTTCAACCCCATGGATGCAAGAGCCCCCCAGGCTCCCCTGTCTTTGGGATTTCCCAGGGAAGAATACTGGAGTGGGTTGCCATTTCAATAAATATTTTTTGAATGAAGAAATGATTCAAATGTATACTCCCCCTCCAAAACCCACCCTCTCCAAAAGTTGTATTAATGGATTGCCTTTGAAAGCAGGGCTGGCAATTGCCCAGACAGATGTCCTTACAAGCATCTTCCCACTTTCTATATTTAGAAATTGAGAGTCAAACACCAACCAACTGAACCCTCTCAGAGTGGAGTTATTGGTTGAACTCAGTATCTGGGCTTCTATTAAGATGAAATATTAATCAGACCATTGAGTTTTTAAATGATCTCTTTTTTGTAAATAAAGGCTATTAAAACACACTTAAATCCAAGGGCTTGCACATTTTATTCTGAATGCTCTACCAATCAAATGTCAGAATAGCCTTGATTTGAAGTCAAATTAATGTTTCTTTCATATTTTAAAGACAAGAGATAATACTTTAAGGCTGAAAAATGGCAAAGTAGCATGAGATGCTGACTCTCTCCCTTGAATCTAATCCTGTATGAAGATACCACAGAAGAGATGGGGAGGCTGAGATTGGAGGGCTACAAAGCTGAGCTCAAGAAGTACTAAGGGAGAAGTGTGGTCTGGAGGTAAAGGCCAGAGCCACCAGATACCTTCCTTTCTCTTATTCCCCTTCCCTTGTTTGCATTTGCCTGCGAAGATCATTTTGTGCAGCAATATTAACACAGCACCTAGGAAAGGTAGAACTGGAGAGGTAACAGGAGGGCAGTGTCAGTGCCTGCCAGAACAGGAGACAGAATAAAGGCAGGCAGGCTGACTGGCAGGAGCCCACGCCTCTTCCCCCCTGTCGCCAACTCACAACCACTTTTCCTGGGACAGAAGTACTTGGAGCTCCCTGGGGAACAGATGATATCTAAAGTAGGGAAAACGGAGTGGATGAGCAGGAATGCAATACAAGGGTCTGTTCACCTTTGGGAGCAGCCCCAACCCTCAAACCTAAACTAGCCTGGAAAGCACAGCAAGGTTTTCTCCCCTCCTCCAAGGCAAACCCTGGTAATCAATGCAGTTGAAAATCTCCATAGATGAAAAGATAAACTCACAGAGAAAAACAAAACAACTGTTTCCCAGGGAAAAGAAATTTAATGGGAGAGACAGAACAAGAATTTAAAATGAGCAAAATTGAGAACCCTCAGAATTAAGGAGGGTATTGTACACCTGCAAGAGGAACAAGTGACTATTGTGTACGAGGAATGTTGTGTACAGAAAAATATAATTCTCCAAGTAAAAGATTCAATGGGTAGATTAAATATCAGAAGGGATGCAGATGAAGAAAGATTTAACGAACTGGAAAATACAGGTCAAAGAATTCTCAAAGAAAGCATTAAGAAAGGAAAGAATAAGAGAAAAGTTAAAAGGTATGGAAGACAAAAGTAAGACTGTACTATTCACCTCTAAGGGAGAGAAGAAAACAAGGAGAAAAATATTTGGAGAAATACTTTGAACCTAAACATTTCTATTCAGTCAATTTTTATTTAAACGTGAGTATAAAATGAAGCTATTCTGAAGCATACTTGGTCTAAGGAAAATTTATACCCCAGATATATGCCTCTCTACAAGACTTTTTAGGAGATAAACTTTAAGAAGGAAAATTAAGTGAGTCAGTTGAACTGAAGTGGATGAACCTAGAGCCTGTTATACAGAGTGATGTAAATCAGAAACAGAAAAACAAATATATATTCACAACAAACTGTGGAAAATTCTGAGAGAGATGAGAATAGCAGACCACCTGACCTGCCTCTTGAGAAACCTATATGCAGGTCAGGAAGCAACAGTTAAAACTGGACATGGAACAACAGACTGGTTCCAAATAGGAAAAGGAGTACATCAAGGCTGTATATTGTCACCCTGCTTATTTAACTTATATGCAGAATACTTCATGAGAAACGCTGGGCTGGAAGAAACACAAGCTGGAATCAAGATTGCTGGAGAAATATCAATAACCTCAGATATGCAGATGACACCACCCTTATGGCAGAAAGTGAAGAGGAACTAAAAAGCCTCTTGATGAAAGTGAAAGAGCAGAGCGAAAAAGTTGGCTTAAAGCTCAACATTCAGAAAAAGAAGGTCATGGCATCTGGTCCCATCAGTTCATGGGAAATAGATGGGGAAACTGGAAACAGTGTCAGACTTTATTTTTGGGGGCTCCAAAAGCACTGCAGATGGTGACTGCAGCCATGAAATTAAAAGATGCTTACTGCTTGGAAGGAAAGTTATGACCAACCTAGATAGCATATTGGAAAGCAGAGATATTAGTTAGCCAACAAAGGTCCGTCTAGTCAAGGCTATGGTTTTTCCAGTGGTCATGTATGGATGTGAGAGTTGGACTGTGAAGAAAGCTGAGCGCCAAAGAATTGATGCTTTTGAACTGTGGTGTTGGAGAAGATTCTTGAGAGTCCCTTGGACTACAAGGAGATCCAACCAGTCCATCCTAAAGGAGACCAGTCCTGGGTGTTCATTGGAAGGACTGATGCTGAAGCTGAAACTCCAGTACTTTGGCCATTTCATGCAAAGAGTTGACTCATTGGAAAAGACCCTGATGCTGTGAGGGATTGGGGGCAGGAGGAGAAGGGGACGACAGAGGATGAGATGGCAGGATGGTATCACCAACTCGATGGACATGAGTCTGAGTGAACTCCGGGAGTTGGTGATGGACAGGGAGACCTGGTGTGCTGTGATTCATGGGGTCACAAGGAGTCAGACATGACTGAGCGACTGAACTGACTGACTGACTGAATGCATATATATGGAATCTAAAAAAATGGTACTGACGAACCTATTTGCAGGGCAGGAATAGAAACACAGACATAGAGAACAGACTTGTAGACACAATGGGAGAAGGAGAGGATAGGATGAATTGAGAAAGTAGCATTGACTTACGTAACTACCATGTGTAAAACAGATAACTACTGGGAAGCTGCTGTGTAACATAGGGAGCCCAGCCTGGTACTCCATGATGACCTACAGGGGTGGGATGGGAGGAGGGCTCAAGAGGGAGGGGATATATATTTAATTATGACTGATTCATGTTGTTGTACAGCAGAAACCAACACAACATTGTAAAGCAATTATCCTCCAGCTTAAATAAATAAAGAAAGAAAAAAAAAAAACAGGAAAACTGCTCCAAAAAGAAGCAACAACACACTAGGAAATAAAAAGAAATGAAGTATTGATATATGATATGACAGGATTGAGCCTCGAAAACATGCTAAGTGAAAGACGTTAGTTTAGAAGGCCACATATTATATCCATTTATACAGCATGTTCAGTTCAGTTCAGTCGCTCAGTCGTGTCTGACTCTTTGCGACCCCATGAATCGCAGCAGGCCAGGCCTCCCTGTCCATCACCAACTCCCGGAGCTCACTCAGACTCACGTCCATCGAGTCAGTGATGCCATCCAGCCATCTCATCCTCTGTCGTCCCCTTCTCCTCCTGCCCCTAATCCCTCCCAGCATCAGGGTCTTTTCCAATGAGTCAACTCTTTGCATGAGGTGGCCAAAGTACTGGAGTTTCAGCTTTAGCATCATTCCTTCCAAAGAAATCCCAAGGCTGGTCTCCTTCAGAATGGACTGGTTAGATCTCCTTGCAGTCCAAGGGACTCGCAAGAGTCTTCTCCAACACCACAGTTCAAAAGCATCGATTTTTTGGCACTCAGCCTTCTTCACAGTCCAACTCTCACATCCATACATGACTACTGGTAAAACCATATCCTTGACTAGATGGACCTTAGTCGGCAAAGTAATATCTCTGCTTTTGAATATACTATCTAGGTTGGTCCTACCTTTTCTTCCAAGGAGCAAGCGTCTTTTAATTTCATGGCTGCAGTCACCATCTGCAGTGCTTTTGGAGCCCCAAAAAATAAAGTCTGACACTCTTTGCACTGTTTCCCCATCTATTTCCCATGAACTGATGGGACCAGATGCCATGATCTTCGTTTTCTGAATGTTGAGCTTTAAGCCAACTTTTTCGCGCTCCTCTTTCACTTTCATCAAGAGGCTCTTTAGTTCCTCTTCACTTTCTGCCATAAGGGTGGTGTCATCTGCATATCTGAGGTTATTGATATTTCTCCCGGCAATCTTGATTCCAGATTATGCTTCTTCCAGCCCAGCGTTTCTCATGAAGTATTCTGCATATAAGTTAAATAAGCAGGGTGACAATATACAGCCTTGATGTACTCCTTTTCCTATTTGGAACCAGTCTGTTGTTCCATGTCCAGTTTTAACTGTTGCTTCCTGACCTGCATACAGGTTTCTCAAGAGGCAGATCAGGTGGTCTGGTATTCCCGTCTCTCTCAGAATTTTCCACAGTTTATTGTGATCCACACAGTCAGAAAAGGAAAATTCACAGAAACAGAAGGCAAATTAGTGATTGCCAAGGGCTGAGGCAGGAGGTGAGGAGTGGCTACTAAGGGATATAGGGTTTCTTTTGGGGGCAATGAAAATATTTTGGATATGTAGTGGTGATAGTTGCACAATCTTGTGAATAAACAAAAAAACACTGAATTGTACACTTTAAAGATAATTTTGAAATAAAAAAATGATACTAGGAAAGTTTTGATTTAACAAACAATGATCCACCTCCCTCGCCAAAAACTATCTGCACCATTTCAGACTTAAAACTTCAGACAATAGTAATGTGCCAGGAGAAGAGGGTGGAGGAAGTTTTTTTCTTATTTGGGGGAAAGACATAAATATGCATGTGTGAAGCACTGATAGGGAAAAATACACATTAGAGGAAATATAACTAAAGCTTGGAGCAACTGCCAGAGAAATAACAGTATCTAGTGTCGTTGAGTTCATGCATTTGCAATATATATTCTTTTTTGATAAATTATTTTCCTCTCATATTTCCTTTCTATATTTAATAAATATATTTTACATAATTAAAACTTTTTTATCATCTATAGACTAAGTTATTTTATATTCATTTCCTCTGTTTTGAAAGTGTTAGTTGTTCAGTCATGTCCAACTCTCTGTGACGCCGTGGACTGTAGCCCATCAAGCTCCTCTGTCTGATGAGATTTTCCTGGCAAAAATACTGGCGTGGATTGCCACTTCCTTCTCCAGGGAGTCTTTCTGACCCAGGGATTGAACCCAGGTCTCCCGCATTGTGGGCAGTTTCTTTACTGTTTGAGCTATCTGAGAAGCCCGTTTATGTTTCTACATAAAATATATTTATAAAATCAGTTCATACTTATACTTAAAGTGCATTATACTGTGCACTTTAAAATTATATCAATAGATATATTTTCTATGAATTTCACAGCAAGGTTTTTGGAGCATTACAAACTTTTTTTAAGAGCACTGTGTTTGATGGAGTTGAAGGTCAATTGCTCTAAACATCCTTGGGTATCACTTTATTAACTGATGTTTTTCTGTTTACTTTTTATTTGTTTGTTTCCCACCTCTACAAAGTAGGGATCACCATGCCTGGGCACATGGGAGATTTTATGGATAACATTTGTCCCACCACATTCTCCCCCTATGGATACAGGGGCTAAAAAAGCTTCTTCGCAAAGCCAGGAGGTTCAATCCCGGGCCCACACAAAGTAAGAATAAGGGGATTGAAAGTGCTCTAATTCAAAGATCCCTGGCATGTTAGCTAGAGTCCTTCTACCAACTATAACAAGGAAAGCACAGCCCCCTCTACAAATTTACCAATATAGAGGGAACAGTTTTGGAACAAGTGGCTGCTTCAGGAGCTGTGGACCTTGCCAGCTTTTCACTTTGGATAGGATTTCCAGAAAAGCTTCTTCCCAGTAAGCCTGGTCCTTCTGTAGCAAAAGGCATATCAAGATCCCTCATCCCCACACCATCCATGCCAAAATTCCATGGAAATCCTACTGAGAAGAAAAATAGATGGACACATGGAGGGGGAGGTTCTCAGATCAAGCCCAGTCTCTGGGGTGCTGAGTAACAGAACTTTATCAGCAACCCAAGGCCTGTAGAAGGCCACTTTGGTTACACAGGATAATAATAACTCATCCCTAGGGCTTGCCAAATGGGATGAACGAGAAAGCATACTCAAATGCCTATCGGCGTCTGGTGCACTGTCACAATCAATAAACAACTGAAACAGGGATGGAGAATGAATGTGTCCAGCCCCGTGTCTGACTCATGACCACCATTCAATAAAGGCAGCCCTTAGAGGGAGAGAGAAACAGAAGACCCGGGTTTGAAGGAGGAGTAGCAAGGAGCGCAAGGAACTTCTGAAGGTTTTCTACAATATCCATGAAATACACTTGTTAAAATAAATCCTTTGAGATAAACATCTTTATTTAATAAAATGATTCCTTGCTGATAAATGGGGCTTCCCTGGTGGCTCAGACAGTAAAGAATCTGCTTGCTATGTGGGAGACCTGGGTTTGAACCCTGGGTTGGGAAGATTCCCTGGAGAAAGACATAGCAACACGCTCCAGTATTCTTGCCTGGAGAAACCCATGGACAGAGGAGCCTGATGGGCTACAGTCCATGGGGTTGCAAAGAGTCAGACACAACTGAGTGACTAAGTCATTATCATTTCCTTGCAGATAAATGAATCCATAGATTTGCTTTTAAAAATTAAATATCTTTCAAAACAGCGTTCTCATATCACAAATTTATTTACACCCCACTTTCCTGAGCAAATCAATTGCTTTTACTGGGTCACATCTGTATTAATATTTTGAATATTTTAATAGTATTGAAAAGGTGAATGAGTGCTTGCTACTTCACAGGCGAAAAGTGAGGAGAAATTGGCTTAATCACCATAAGCGGCTTGTGTGCCTGTGGGTTTAGTCACTTTAGTCGTGTCCAACTCTTTGCGACTCTGGAATGTAGCGTGCCAGGCTCCTCTGTCCATGGGGACTCTCCAGTCAAGAATACTGGAGTAGGTTGCTATGCTCTCCTCCAGGGGATCTTCCCCACTAGGGGATTGAACCCATGTCTCTTACATCTCCCGCATTGGCAGGCAAGTGCTTAATACCACTAGCGCCACCTGGGAAGCCCAGGGGCTTAGTGTAGGCATGAGGAAAAGCATATTGAGGGCAACCAGGACCACAGAGAAATTCTCAGTTGACTTTGTTATGTGAATACCTTCACATAAATCATTAAAGGCACCACATAGACTTCTGACTTCAGTGGTCTATTTTGGAATCAAGTCAGTTAGTGGAGATCCCTTGATATTGACAATTTCTATATTTTACAGAGTTACTTCCTATCTGGTTATTGCAAATTTGTAGATATGAAAGGACTCTGGTCATTTCATCAAAACTTATCATTTTCATAAATGGAATCTGAGACCCCAGGAAGTGGAGCTGATTTTTCAAAGGTGGCACAACCATATGATATTATTACTACACTTTTCTTCTCTTTTGCCACTGTTTCCCCAAGTCTTTATTTATTCAGTGACATCGACTGAAGCGACTTAGCAGCAGCAGCAGCAGCATACTCCACATTACATCCAAGTTCAACCCGAACACACTTCCTTTTCAAGTGTTCTTGGTCTGCATCAGTGAAACATTCCTTGGTGACTTTTCCGTTATACTTTGTTGCGATCTTAATCTTGCTGGGTGAGGGCTGTACGTCTTCCAATACTACCTTGAAGATAAAATATATTCAACATATTTAATAATAATATTCATGATATTCTGTTACAGTCATGAGGTGTTGCAGGTATAAACTATGACTTTTACCATTGAAATCATAATTTTTAGAAATGGAAAGAGTGGTGTGGGAAAATATTCTCACCACTGGTGAAAAATCACGTTTTCACAGGGTTGGCAAACGGAAATATTTGTAGTTTTGTCTCATATGTTTTGCTTTTTTTGGCAAAAGCAAAAGGCAGTTTTCTTTGCAATAAAAACGGCCTTTCGTTTTCGCCAATGCTTCACATCCATTTTTGCCAAGCAAAAAGCTGTTTTCCCAGGAGAAAACAGCTCAAGCTGAAATAAAAGTGAAGCACAATTTATAAAATTTCCCTCTTTGAAAACAAAAATCGCTCCACTAAATGCAAACACCACCTAAGGGGCCTTGCATGGAGAAAGATAACGGGAGTGCCACGGTTAAAACACACATATAAACAAGCTTTCTAGTAGATACAAAACAAGCCCAAAGTCGTATGGATGGAAGGTTTTAAATAGTGCCCAGAATTAACATTGAGAGTCTGGTCTTCACCTCTGTGATCCAAATGTGCCTCGAGAATGGCTCCCACACTCCTGATTGGATCCATCTGTGCCATTACTCAGAATGGCTTCTATATTAATTACATCTTCCATCTTATTATCATATCATGATCCATTTTGATACTTAACAAAATCATACAAATTAGGAGGAACAGGTATCTCTTCTTTATATATAAGTTCATCACACATTTAAAAGAGAGATGGGTGTGTTGCTCAGATGATAGCCTAGATAAGTGGACTGAAGCTCGCTAGCATTTCTTTGCCAAGGTGATTAAGTGCCTGAACTAGAATCTAGGTGTTTGACTCTTTGTTTATGCTTTAGTCTGATGTGTTTTAAAATAAACTCTGATTATAAGTTCTGGATGTGGTCATGGAATTTGTTTTTATTTCTGCTCTATTTTGTTTGCTCTGCATTTTCCCAGGTGTGGTGATGTCTGGTATCCTTTGAAGTGTCATGACATATTTGTCAGTGGGTCATCTCTGCTGTTAGAAAGACACATTCATTAGAAAATTTTAGTTTTGAAAAAAATCAGAAGTTTCCAGGGCCATGCCAATTGCATATAGATGATACAGCGACTGTCACCTTTACAGAAGTAGGACACTTATTACTTAGAGAAATTAAAAGATTGAAACCATTTTTCACTGACAGCTTTTTCTTGAGACTTAGCCTCTGGGGAAATATTTTTATTGAAGGTGTTCAAACAAAAGCTGTAATCAGATTGCAAAATGACCCTCAAGTTCTTAATTTGTTTAAAATAAGATTTCTTAATTCTAAACTTCCACACTTATCAGAACTATGAAGTTATAAACTTGTAGTTTCACTTTCAAATGGCCACAAAAGACAAGAATAAACATTTTACATAAACTCTAATTTATATGGAGACATTCAGGTAAATCTTGTTGGTGTGCCACAGACATATTTTCATTGTTCCCCCTATCTATTCCAGTCCTATCTATCTTTTTTGAATAAGAGCTCAAGTCACACTTACTTTAAAAGCATCAGATTTTTGTAATCTTTCATCTTTTTCAGTTCCTCTGTCATTACAGTTTGTGCTACAAATTTTACCATGATGTCACAGAATTGTACCCTTAAAAATGGTAAATTTTTATGATAAATGTTATGTGTAAATTTATCTCAAGAAAAAGTTCAGGGAAAAATACAATTTTATTTTAACCAAGATCATGTTTAAGTCTAAAGAGCTTGAAAAATAAAGCATTTTTAGTTTTTGTTTCCTTAAAAATTTACCTCTTAATTGTATACTTCTTAGATTATTTACCATGTATACATTATTTATTATATCTTCCTAACTAGACTTATGGTAAGCTTCCTGAAAGCTTGAGTCATGTCCAAACATTTCTAAGTTCTTCTCAAGACTAACAAGCATATTGTGACAGAGAAGATAGTAAGTCAATAACTAATGATTTATTAAGGAGGATTTTGTTGGATACATCTCAATTTGATGTTCTCTCAAAGTTTAAGTAAATATTGGGAAGCTTGTGAGCTCAGTCCCTCAGTCGTGTCCAACTCTTTGCAACCCCAAGGACTGCAGCCCACCAGGCTCCTCTGTCCTTGGGATTTCCCAGGCAAGAATACTGGAGTGGGTTGCCATTTCCTTTAACTAACCGTAGGGTGTGGTACCTTGGACAGCGCCTTGGCAAGTTGTATGCTTCAACAGTCATTTGATGAACTGAGTGGGCTATTTGATTAAGTGAGCCTCTAGAAAGCAAACAACTGAAAAATGAGAAATGGACAGGGATGGAAGCAGCATGGCAGACAGCAGAACAGTGATGCTCAATTAGTGCATTAGTGCACTTTAGAAACCCCTAGGGCACCACTTGGAGGCTGTGGGCTTCCTGTCTCCTTGTACATCATGGGGAGACTGGGGGTCCCCAGGTTGTACATCAATCAGATGCTGGCAAGACACCTGGAGCAAGTCTGCTGATGCTGAGTCACCCTACTTGACAAGGGGAGAGGAGACTGGGCCAGCTCCAGCCATGAGGCTCTAACGTGTACACACTGTTTGCCCTCCAGGAAGCACTGTGGGAAGGCCTTCAGTTCAACACGGGCAGGATGGTGCCTGTCACCCTTCCCTCTCCAAAGTGAAAGTTAAGAAGCTGACATTTGTCAGAATGAACAAATACCTGCTGCCAGTAAATCGTGCCCTGAATAAGGGCACATAGAAAAAAGAGCATCTAGAGAGTTTGTGATAACAGCCAGGGGCTCTTGAGACTGAGTGCCTCCAAACACAAGCTTTCCGTCATACTGTGCATGGCATTTTATTACAACCGGCTATACTCTTGCAAGAAGGGGATTCTGTGTCCATGATCCTACTTTGCAGAGACAGAGGAAAGACCATGCAGGTTTCTTCTTGAGATACATCTTAAAGTCCCAGCCTTTTCTTTCTTCTTTCTCATATACAGCAGTTCATTTATATTCCACTGGGTTTCTGCACATAAAATTCATCTCTGTGTGGGTGGAAGTAGCCCCAACTTACTTCCGTGCTGTTCACAGAGTTATTTTCATTATTTTTACAAGACGTGCTATCTCTGTAACTCACTGTACTTGGAGAAACAGGTGTTAGACTCTGGCAGAGTAAAATCCAGTTGATTGCCTTAACTCGCCCGTTGAGATCAGGGTAAACGTCATTCTCCATCACCCCTCATCACCTGCCTCTACCACGCAACCTAGGTCTAAACCTTCAACAAGAAAACCAGTGACTTATAATCCAAGTTGTGCTCAATGCTCTCCATTCCCAGAACATAAACAGAAAATGTAAACTAATTTGTTGTATCGCGTATCCCTTGCTGACATACTCACTCTGGCACCACACACGATCTGAAATGTAATTCCAAGAGTCCACGGTGAGGATTTGTTCTGGCTTTGGAAGAGTGAAAAGTGTCTGTTGCTCAGTCATGTCCGACTCTTCGTGATCCCATGGACTATAGCCTGCTAGGCTCCTTTGTCCATGAAATTCTCTAGGTAAGAATACGGGAGGGGAAGAGGGAGGTAATGTTTACTGAGTGCCTTCTATGTGCTAGACATTTGCACAGGTCTTATTTCATTGATTATGCTCACAATAGCTCTGAAAAGTGACTATTATTAGCCTCATCTTGTGGATGAGAAAGCTGAGGCAAAGAGAGGTTCAGTAAATTGCCAGCAGTCATGCAGCTAACAAGTGACAGAGCCAGGATTTAAGTCCAGGGTGGCCTCTTCCCGGGGTCCAAGTCCTTTCTGCTCTGCCGTGGTGTCTCTCTAAGTTAGCGCAGGTCCAGTGGGACGAGCGAGGCCATCAGGCACCATTTGGATGCAGCAAAGGAGAAAGCCAAGGGGACCCTGTTCAGACAGTCATAAATGCTCTCCTCTCTTCTCCGCACATAATGCAGGGGCACTTGCAGGACGAAGCAAGCCTCCCTTCCATCAAACCGCTTAGGAGCTTGCTGAGTACAGCAGGATCACAACACATTCTTTCCATCATGTTTCTCAGTCATCATAATGTACCATTAGCTAGCCTTCAGTTACTCCTTAATATCTGACTCTGGGTTTCCTGTTTCCAGAGACAAGAGGGCTGTAAAAATCCTCCCTACCCAAAACCAAGATCACAGATTGAAGAGCTTCAGAGCTCTTAGTCTCCACAGGCAGTGGAGCCAGCCTGTCCAAGTTCAAATATGGCTCTGCCACTTACTAGCTGATTAATTGGGGGCAAATTATTTCCCTTTTCTGTGTCTTGGTCTCTTCATATGTAAAACTGAAACTAATAACAGTACACATTACACAGGGTCGTGGTGCAGATTTAATGAGGTAACAGACACACAGCATTTGGGTGATACCTGACCCTTAGTAGGGCTTCTAGCTACTGCTGCCACGTAGGCAGATTTTTGCTTTGCCTGTGACAATGATCCTGGGAGAGATTTCCTTGCTTCCTCTAGAACCACAGCTCGGCTGACCGGGAGCCCTTATGAGAACCTAAGAGATGCAGTTCTTATTTTCTGCTTGATACACCTTGGAAGGAGGCCTGGGTTCCTTCTTTTGTACCCATAGATTTATTCCTCATTTCAGACTTCTGCTTGTTGGGAAAGGCAAGGGGCAGTGCTAGATGCCTTATGCTGGTAATGATCTTTAGTTTGGGAATGTAACCTACCTCACTTCTGATTGCTTACGAGTAATGGTGTCGGTTATCTCCAAAGAAGAAGATTTAGCTTTGGGACCAGGGACCAGGCTTGATCACTCAAGAGCTTTTGTATAGTAGAGTTTGTTTGTTTGTTTTAATTTATTTATTTTAATTGGAGGCTAATTACTTTACAATATTGTAGTGGTTTTTGCCATACATCGGGATGAATCAGCCATAGGTGTACACATGTTCCCCATCCTGAACCCCCCTCCCACCTCCCTCCCATCCCATCCCTCAGGGTTATCCCAGTGCTCCAGCCCTGAGCACCTTGTCTCATGCATAGCAGAGTTTCATTAAAGTGAAAAAGGGGCAGAGAAAGCTTCTGACACAGACATCAGAAGGGGGACAGAGAGTGCCCCCATTGCTAGTCTAAGCAAGGGAGTTAAATACTTTCTTAATCAGTTATTACAATAAATCAAAAGAATGTCTCAAGGTTGTAAAGATCTTACCAGACCCACTCCCATAATTTACATTTTAAGATCACAGGATTAGCCTGAAGGTTTTCAGGAAGGAGAAACTGTCCTCAAGCAAGATACATTGTTGTTATATAATCCTTCTCGCTGGTTCGCTCAGTTGCAGAGTCCTCAGTCGCTCAGTTGTGTCCAACTCTGAGACCTCATGGACTGTAGCCTACCAGGCTTCTCCATCCATGGGATTTTCCAGGCAAGAGTATTGGAGTGGGTTGCCATTTCCTTCTCCAAGGAGTTCTCCATATAATCCTTAGTACAGAGTTTAAACTGAGTTGTTTGTTGTGTAATCATCAGTTCCAGGCTTAAAGTAAAAACCGTTTTATGTGACTAAGACTAAGGAATGTAGAGAAAAAAAAAATGTTTGTCCTTTCCTCCTCCTTGAGAATTCCAGACCCCTATCTCCTCCTTGAGAGCCCCAGACCCCTTTCTCCTCCTCAGGGGCCCCGGACTTCTTATCAACCTGCCTAGGAATGGACTCTCTCACTTCCTTTGCACTGGCCTTTTCCTGGCATCTATTATAACATTCCATTTTATTTCAGCCCATTTCAGGCTGTGGTTGTGTCCTATGTCCCACAATAGTTTCAGAGGATCCAAACGAATCACTGAAATGAAGGAGCTTGACTTCAAGAACCTTTCAGCCTGATCCTTTCATCAGTCTTCCAGTTTCCTTTACATCTACAAGAATGCCTTTCTGATGGTGGTACCCTAGCATCTGTGTATATATTAGAAGAGTTTGCTGATGTTGGCAACATTTATTATATCCTGATAGCTGTAGTTAAGAAGCATGCCTGAGCATATGTTAAGACAATCATTCTTAATGTTTCTTTTTTTCTCCATTTATACCAGTGAAAAGATTTGAAAATATGTAATGAAATATTTCTGTAATATGTTGCCCAATATTTAAGAAATATTGACCCACCCTGATGGGCCAAGTGTTGTTCTCAGCACCAGAGAAAATACAAGTCCTCTGTTCTCATGAGACATGCTTTCTAGGGAAGTAAACAGTCAATAAACAGGCACTAAACAATCAGGACAATGTCAGTAAAGTACTATGAAGAAAAAGGAAGAAGGGGCAGAGGAGGAGAAAGGAGAGGCGCAAAGAGGACCAGGTAATACAACAGAGAGTAAGTTACTCAGTGGTTAAGAATCCACCTGCCAATGCAGGAGATGTGGGTTCAATCCCTGGGTCAGGAAGATGCCCTGGAAAAAGGAAATGGCAATCCACTCCAGTATTCTTGCCTGGGAAATCCCATGGACAGAGGAGCCTGGCGGGCTACAGACCCTGGGATCCCAAAGAGTCAGACACAACTTAGGGCTGAGCAGCAACAGCAAGTTGTAGAAAAGGTGACAGCGCCAGGACTATCTGAGGTTGAGGATGAGAGAAAGTCCTTCCTAAAGTGGTGACACTGAAGTTGAGACCTAAAAGAGGAGAGCTAGCCACTTAGACTCAGAGGAAGGGTCTTCTAAGAAGAAGGAGCAGCAAGTGCAAAGTCCCCATGACAGAAAAGGACATGCTATTCAAGCCACAGAAAGCATGCCATAAAGCAGGAAGAGAGCAGGTTAGCGTAAGAGTGCAAGTGTAGACAGGAACCAGAGCCGCAGGGCCTTGGGGACCATGATAAAGAGTTTGCATTTGACGGTGAAAGTACCTCTGGCATGCTAGGGGCTCATACCGCACACTAGGCCCCACACAGATCTTTCTTTCCTTTGATCGGGCATACTCTTCCTCCAACTTTAACAACCATTTGTTACACCAAATTTTTCAGCAGTGCTAAAATAAAGAAGAAAAAGCATAGGAAGGAAGCAAGTTTCAGAGAAACTTTGCCAAATCTGGCATGGAAAGGGAAGAAAATAAATCGTGAGTCCGGGTGTGCCTGTGTTTAAAGCTGCAGTGGCCCTCGTCTGGCCTGTTGCATAGCCTGGCCAGTGAACAGCAATTTAAGCTCCATTAGGTAACAGTTTCAATTGTTTTAAAGTAAATCACTGGTATCAGCAAGGGCAACGTTTATGTTATAAACCCATTCAAAATCCCAGACATAAGTCATCGATTAAGTCAGATAAATAACGTAACTTTCTCCTGGTTCCTGAATCTGAACTTAAAATGAGATAAGAAAAGGGCAGCCAAATTCTTAGTTACGAGCCAAGAAGTCAGAATCCAGTGTTCAGGAAGAAAACCTAGCATAAAAGTGTAATGTAAATCCCTCAGATAAACTACATATTAAATGATGCTTCAGATAATTGCTCTGTAAAATTTGTTAGTTTAAGCATTAAAAGTTGTTGCACCATTAAGACAATATCTATTTCTTATAGAATGTTGTCCAAACTCTTATTTTAGAGAGCTAACCAAACAATATGTATAAAATTAATATCATTTACTTTTAAGGCCTCTCCTTGTATTGTTTGCTTTAATTTATCTAAAGCTCTCCTCTGCTCTCTGTAACACTCAAAATACAAAGAATAAGAAAACCTTCTATAGCAAGGTCACATGAGAACTAGGACTCTCCTCACCACAGTGAACAGAAGGGAAACCCCTTGATTTAGGAATAAGAACTTCCTCTTAAATGACAGATTTAATTAAATAGCAAAATGGTAATAAAGCATTTGTCAGTGGACTATGTGATTACTTTGAAAGCAATATACTCCCCACATTCATTTTCTGGATGAGAATGTTAAGACTTAACAACAGTTTAGGAAATAATATCCAGAACCATGCACTTTACAATCTCTAGCTGAGAGAAAGTCATCACACCTTCTTCTCTTTTTTGTAAAACGAATGTTATTCATTGTCCTTCCATGTATTTGAAGCCAGGAAGCAAAGATCTCCCCAGATTTAGAGAATAAAATATCTTTTCTAACAGTTCCTCTTAGAATGGGCTCCAAAGTGCAAAATAAAAAATACAGCATACATCTCTTCTCCATATTTATATCTTCTTTATTTACATCAGAAGTGAATTTTAATTTAGGAAGCACAGTAACTTGTATTTAAAGAACAAATTAGCCTCATTAGCTAGTACAAAATGCTGCTCCTCCAGCAATCATTTCAAGATATTTTTTAAAAAATCAGATTAATCTTTCCTTTGCCTTTAGAATCCAATCTTCAGATGAAGGGACAACCTCCAGCCTTACATACAGAATATGGCAGATCAATTGTCGCTTTCAGTTATTGCCTTTGCAGATAACTAGGAGCACCCGAAAGGATGGAAAAGATAAGCCATCTGCCATAAGCACTTATGTAGGGAGTACACTAAAACCAGATTTAAAAACGATCACCTCTGAGTGGAACTTGGCAGAAGAACAGACATCCAGGGAATTTTCTAGGTTCTGACAGATGAGCAGGTCCACTCAAGTCTTCAGTACTGAAGGGTCACAGCCAGGGTAAATCTAGCCGCTTGGGAATGAAAAGTATGATCACAATGTAACTCATATTTTTCCAGCCGTGCCCTCCTTCTACTCTCCTAAAAAGGTACTTAAATAATCTCATAGCTCTTCTTCCCAAGAATTTTTCCTTCTTGTAAATGGCAGTCCTCCATTTTGAACTACAGTATATACTTTTAGGCTAATTACAATTTAATCATTCTTGACTCATAGGTAAAAGGCCCAGGAAAACACCCTTAAAGTAAGTTAAATGCTCCACTGTTGCTACTCTTTTAAGCCAGATCACACAGCCCGTTTTTCTCATAAATCAGCGGATCACTTGTGAATCACTGTTGTTGCTCTATGCTGATTTCCCTCTAGTTCCTCTGTAGCTGTCTGCTCCCAGGAACACAATATTCCAGGTGTGCTTCTGCCAAACGCACTAAATTACACCACCTCTCCCTCATGATGTGACGTCTCCACACACACAGCCCCAAATCACATTAGCTTCCACGGCATATTGCAAACATATCTCATTTGTTGTCCACTCTCTCTTGATCTCTCTGGAATTACTGTTTTCTGGATTTTTCCTCTCTTGCTGCTTACTTCTATAGCTTGTTTTTTTTCCCTCCAAAGCACTGGGGTTATACCTGTCTGCCTTAATTCTCATTTTATGTGATCCTGTCTCATACTTTAACCTCTGAAACCTTGAGGAGCATTTCGCTTTATTCACTCGAGTGTTTCCAGGGCTTCTTGATTTAATTTCAACTGTAAATATAATTAGCATGCTGTTTACATTTTTTCTGTCTTATGAATGGACCTGCTTAGGGAAAAAAAAACAGTGTTTGTAGATTTCCTCTACTAGCACCTCTCCTACTGGGACAGCCCCAGAAAGTGCAGTTCACTTTCTCCAGCTCAGGGCACGGCTGCTTCAGGCACTCTGCACCATTTTGACGGACTGCTGGGTCTCTCCACTCATCAGCCAGTTTGGAGCTAGAACAATTGCAAAAGACAGCAATTACAGAAAGCAGTCTGTCATTGTGAAGATGGAGGTTGAGAGAAGGAAAAAGAAGAAATGGCCCAAATCTAGAGTCAGATGATAAAAAAAAAGAGACCTCAGCCCTACTGTGGTAGTGGGCACATTCAGGGGAACTCTGAAAAGCAAAGAGACTCCTAGGTTTGAGGAGGCAAAAATGCAGACCTGCTTTTTCAGCAAGTATCCAGTTCATTTTGTGGTCTAGTAACCAGACTCATGATTGCTGAATATCATGATTGCTTTCTGTTGTTCTTACAGATTACAAGAGTTCCTTGCAATGATGCTCTGATATTTAAACAATTACTCTTAAGTTACTTCCTTATGTCTTTAGCTATTTTTTTATCATTTAAATATATTTCACTTGGATTTTTAAAGTGAATACAATGACTGACTGGATCTTTTTTACAATGATCACGAACTGTAGAACTTTGAAGGGATGGTCCGTCATGGTGTCTTCTTTAGGCTCAGTAATTCTAAGTTCTTGAAATTTCCCTAATATAATTTTGGCAATTATCTCAAAAGCACCATATACCTTCTTCGTTACCAGTGAAAAGACCTAAAAATAAGACACTTATCAATGAGTGAGTACTGGGTCTCAACTTGAATGGTTACAGTGTTATCATAAAAACATCATAAGAAAAATAATATGTATCTCTATTTACATTTGAATTTAATTAGATTGATATACAATTTAATGTATTTTTTATTACAAGAGCCAGAGAACAAGAAAGGCAATTTTTTAAAACGTGTCGATGGAAGAAATCATGTCAAAAACTAGAGGAGTTTAATAAAGAAATTCTTCCCAGTGCAGGTTGGAAAGGAGAGAAAAATGATCTAAAAGAATGGCTGCCAGGGAAAACTTTTTCATATTTGGGGGCAGAAGGGAGAAAAATCTCATTAGAGGATCTGATGAATATTTGACAAAAGTCTTATACCTTCTTCCTCTCCAACTTTTTTTCTGTCCTTGTAAAAGAAGGAAAAGGAAGAGGGGACCACATGAAAGTCCAGCTCTCTCTGAGCAAATACAAAAAGGAGGAAAAGGTTTTCAGATGGGAGATGTCCAAGAGAGATGAGAATTAGGAAGGCAGTCAAACATCCTCTGCCAGGCAAACAGAAAATAGATTGTGAATCTTACTGGACCCCTGAAGGAGCATGCTCAAACTGGAAGCTTCCATAACACCTTGCACAGGGCTGCAATTTCACAGGCAGAAGGAAGTTAAATATTTTCTGTCTAAAGCAGAGTGCAATAACTCTAAATTGGATGTAGCAGGGATCCTGATTGCTGGCTTTGTCCTTTTCTGGTTGTGCAGCCCTGCTTAAGTCATTTGATCTCTCCCTGTATCAGCTTTCTCCTCTGTTCAAATATCCTCCCCCACAGGGTTGTAGTAATGATCAAATGAAATCATGGAAGTGAAACATCAAACTTTACATGGAAATTAGATGTTTTTCTTAAGGTTTCACAAAAACTGGAATTTTTTTTGTTACTAAGGGTGTTTATAGTTACTGTTAACTGCCACTGGAAAACATTCCGTTTTATATTCACTAGTCTTAGACCGGTGATATCAAAACTTTTTGTTTTCAAGCAGACCAAAAAACTAGATAAGAATTTAAAATTTTAGGGGCTTCACTGGTGGCTCAGTGGTAAAGAATCTGCCTGTCAATGCTGGAGATCCAGGAGATGTGGGTTTGATACCTGGGTTGGGAAGATACACTGGAGGAGGGCATGGCAAGCCACTCCAGTATTTTTGCCTGGAGAATCTCATGAACAGAGGAGCTTGGTGGGCTACAGTCCACGGGGTCACAAAGGGTTGGATGCAACTGAAGGGACTGAGCATGCACAGTAAACGAATATCAAAGAATTTTTGCTAACAATTGAAGGACTCTCTGGAGATTGTACAAAGATAAAGATATATTGATAAATGAAAAGAAGCTTGAGAATAGATGAATACAGTCTTAAGGATCAAGAGTACATACACTATCTTCATTGCAGCACTATTTACAATAGCTAGGACTTGAAAGCAACCTAGACGTCCATTGACAAATGAATGGATAAAGAAGTTGTGGTACATATGTTCAATGCAATATTACTCAGCCATAAAAAGTAATGCATTTGAGTCAGTTCTAGTGAGGTGGATGAACCTAGAGCCTGTTATACAAAGTGGAGTCAGAGAAAAATAAATCTCTTATATTAATACATATATAATATATATTCCATATCAGTTTAGTTCAGTCATTCAGTCATGTCTGACTCTTTGTGAACCCATGGACTGCAGCACTCCAGGATTCCGGGTCCATCACCAACTCCTGGAGCTTACTCAAACTCATGTCCATTGAGTCAGTGATGCCATCCAACCATCCCATTGTCTGTCAACCCCTTCTCTTCCCACCTTCAGTCTTTCCCAGCATCAGGGTCTTTTCCAGTGAGTCAGTTCTTCACATCAGGTGGCCAAAGTACTGGAGTTTCAGATTCACATCAGTCCTTCCAATGAATATTCAAGACTCATTTCCTTTAGGATGAACTGGTTGGATCTCCTTGCAGTCCAAGGGACTGTCAAGAGTTTTGTCCAACACCACAGTTCAAAGGCATCAATTCTTCGGCACTCAGCTTTTCTTTATACTTCAACTCTCACATCCATACATGACTACTGGAAAAACCATAGCTTTGACTAGACGAATCTTTGTTGGCAAAGTAATGTCTCTGCTTTTTAGTATGCTATTTAGGCTGGTCATAGCTTTTCTTCCAAGCAGCAAACGTCTTTTAATTTCATGGCTGCAATCACCATCTGCAGTGATTTTGGAGCCCAAAATAATAGTCTGTCACTGTTTCCATTTTTTCCCCATCTATTTGCCATGAAGTGATGGGACTGGATGCCATGGTTTTAGTTTTCTGAATGTTGAGCTTTAAGCCAACTTTTTCACTCTCCTCTTTCACTTTCATCAAGAGGCTTTTTAGTTCCTCTTCACTTTCTGCCATAAGGGTGGTGTCGTCTGAGTATCTGAGGTTATTGATATTTCTCCCGGCAATCTTGATCCCAGCTTGTGCTTCTTCCAGCCCAGCATATCTCCTGATGTACTCTGCATATAAGTTAAATAAGCAGGGTGACAATATACAGCCTTGATGTACTCCTTTCCCGATTTGGAACCAGTCTGTTGTTCCATACACAGTTCTAACTGTTGCTTCTTGACCTGCATACAGATTTCTCAAGAGGCAAGTAAAATGGTTTGGTATTCCTATCTCCTGAAGAATTTTGCACAGTTGTTGTGATCTACACAGTCAAAGGCTTTGGCGTGGTCAATAAAGCGGAAGTAGATGTTTTGCTGGCACTCTCTTGCTTTTTTGATGATCCAACAAATGTTGGCAATTTGATCTCTGGTTCCTCTGCCTTTTCTAAATCCACCTTGAACATCTGGAAGTTTACAGTTCATGTACGGTCAAAGCCTGGCTTGGAGAATTTTGAGCATCACTTTGCTAGCATGTGAGATGAGTTCAATTGTGCAGTAGTTTTAACATTCTTTGGCATGGCCTTTCTTTGGGATTGGAATGAAAACTGACCTTTTCCAGTCCTGTGGCCACTGCTGAGTTTTCCAAATTTGCTGGCATATTCAGTGCAGCACTTTCACAGAATCATCTTTTAGGAATTGAAATAGCTCAACTGATATTCCACCACCTCCATTAGCTTTGTTTGTAGTGATGCTTCCTAAGGCCCACTTGACTTCACATTCCAGGATGCCTGGCTCTAGGTGAGTGATCAAACCATTATGATTATCTGGGTCATGAGGATCTTTTTTGGATAGTTTTTCTTATTCTTGCCACCTCTTCTTAAAATCTTCTGCTGCTGTTAGGTCCATACCATTTCTGTCCTTAACTGAGCCCATCTTTGCATGAAATGTTCCCTTGGTATCTGTAATTTTCTTGAAGAGATCTCTAGTCTTTCCTATTCTGTTATTTCCCTCTATTTCTTTGCATTGATCGCTGAGGAAGGCTTTCTTATCTCTCCTTGCTATTCTTTGGAACTCTACATTAAAATGGGTATATCTTTCCTTTTCTCCTTTGCCTTTAGCTTCTCTTCTTTTCTCCACTATTTGTAAGGCCTCGTCAGACAACCATTTTGCCATTTTGCACTTCTTTTTCTTGGGGATGTTCTTGATCACTGCCTCCTGTACGATGTCATCCTGAACCTCCATCTTTAGTTCTTCAGGCGCTCTGTCTATCAGATCTAATCCCTTGAATCTGTTTGTCACTTCCACTGTACAATCTTAAGGGATTTGATTTAGGTCATAACTGAATGGTGCAGTGGTTTTCCCTACTTTCTTCAATTTAAGTCTGAATTTGGCAATAAGGAGTTCATGATCTCAGCCACAGTCATTCCCAGTCTTGTTTTTGTTGACTGTATAGAGCTTCTCCATCTTTGGCTGCAAAGAATATAATCAATCTGATTTTGGTGTTGACCATCTGGTGACGTCCATGTGTAGAGTCTTCTCTTGTGTTGTTGGAAGAGAATGTTTGCTATGACCAGTGGGTTCTCTTGGCAAAACTCCATTAGCCTTTGCCCTGCTTCATTTGCACTCCAGGGCTAAACATGCCTGTTACTCCAGGTATCTCTTGACTTCCTACTTTTGCATTCCAGTCCCCTATAATGAAAAGGACATCTTTTTTGGGGGTGTTAGCTCTAGAAAGTCTTGTAGGTCTTCATAGAACTGTTCAACTTCAGCTTCTTCAGCACTACTGGTTGGGGCATCTCTCTCTCTTTAGTTGCTAAGTGGTGTCTGACTCTTGTGACCCCATGGACTGTAACCTGTCAGGCTCCTCTGTCCATGGGATTCTCCAGGCAAGAATATTGGCGTGGGTTGCCATTTCCTTCATAGACTTAGATTACTGTGGTTGAATGGTTTGCCTTGGAAATGAACACAGATCATCCTGTCATCTTTGAGATTGCACTCAATTGCAATTGGGTGCACTGCATTTCAGAATCTTTTGTTGACTATGAGGGCTACTCCATTTCTTCTAAGGGATTCTTTCCCACAGTAGTAGATATAATGGTCATCTGAATTAAATTCGCCCATTCCGGTCCATTTTAGTTCACTGATTCTTAAAATGTCTATGTTCACTCTTGCCGTCTATTGTTTGACCACTTTCAATTTACCTTGATTCATGGACCTAACATTCCAGGTTCTTATGCAATATTGTTCTTTACAGCATTGAACTTTATTGCCATCACCAGTCACATCCACAACTGGGCTCCGTCTCTTCATTCTTTCTGGAGTTATTTCTCGATTCTTCTCCAGTAACATATTGGGCACCTACAGACCTGGGGAGTTCATCTTTCAGTGTAATAGCTTTTTGCCTTTTCATACTGTTCATGGGGTTCTCAAGGCAAGAATACTGAAGTGGTTTGCCATTCCCTTCTCCAGTGGACCACATTTTGTCAGAACTCTCCACCATGACCCATCCATTTTGGGTGGCCCTACACGGCATGGCTCATAGTTTCACTGAGTTAGACAAAGCTGTGGTCCGTGTTATCAGTTTGATTAGTTTTCTCTGACTGTGGTTTTCATTCTGTCTGCCCTCTGACAGATAAGGATAAGAGGGTTATGGGAGCTTCCTGATAGGAGATATTGTGGAGGAAACACAAATTATGAAATGTTCCAAAAACTTGAACCTGAGTCCAATCAAGCTTAGAGCTCTAAACACTAGTTTACAGGAAATACAAAGAAAGAGAATACAAATTCAAGCTCAGAACATTCTAAAGACGATTGATCTCATTTATCTCACTAATCAATGAAATGAAAAGGAGAGAATAAAACAAACTTGAGAGACATAATCAGAACCTTGTTTGGGTCCTTACTGGAATAAACTAACTGCATAAACATATCCTTGACATAAGCAGGAGACCTTAAAGAGACTAGAAATTAGACGATACTGAAGAAATAGTTATTACATGAGGGTCATTGTGTTAAAATTGACAATATTAGTAATTGTTAAGTCTGGGTAATGGGTACCTGAGATCTCAGTATTCTAGACTATTTACTTCTTTTGTATGGTTTATGTTTCTCATATTAAAACATTTTTAAAAGGAAGTGATCCATACTTCAGTGAATTAATCCACATAACACAATGATAGATACCAGCACAATAGTTTTGGGGACTAGACTGTAGCTTCTTGGCTGGTCTGAAAGTTCTAGATCACAAATCACTAAAAATAAGCTCATTTCTAAACTGCAATGAAAAAATAGCCCAACAGTCTCCATACAGACCTACTCTTGTGTTCCCCTCAAAAAAATTTCAACTTAATTTTTATCTGTCTGTCCTTCTCTCCTTTCCCACTTCCAACAGACTGAGCAGAGTGGGTCATTATACAAACGTGTCATTGCATCTTGATCAGTAGAATACAGCCTTCTGTGATGGGGCTAGGGAGAGAAAACACTGTCTTCTCACAAAAAAACCTTGGTAGTGTACTTAGGGCAGCAGCTGATGCTCATGACCCCAAGGAGCAGCTGGGGCTGAGGTCCGGTTAGGGACATGTAGTTGATGCACGAGGAAAATGAATGCAGGGAAAGTGGAAGAAGGTGATGGTTGAATATAAAAATTTCTCAATTCTTGACATTAATATATAATTTTCTCTGGAATTTCTGTTTAACATCCTAAATGGTTTTTTATTTTAGATGATTTGCTTTATTTTTGTTCACCACCGCTCCAACATAATGAATTTTTTTAAGCCTTGGAAAAAATATATATCCCAGGTTGCCATGTGCAGAGACAAGAAGCTGCCCCAGGGACAGAAGAGAGGCATAATGCAGAGCAACTGTTTGAAGGATGGAATGAAAGCAAGTGCTGATGTCTTGGAGTTAGAGAAGGAAAGGGATATTTACATAAGAGGAGATGCCAGTGAATCGGAAAGTTCAATGTGCTTAGAAATAGATAGTGGCTGGGACAATGATAGAGGAATCACATTGCTGCAGCAGATTGCATTTTTCATGTTTCATTTTCATTTAATTCCTGGGAAAGGCAGAGGCTCAAAAGAATGACTCATCTTCATCTTTCAGAAAAACTTATGCCGACCCCTCAAATGCCAAAGCCTGGAAATACCCAGGCTTTTGAATTCAAAAATAAGTTGATCACTTTTCATAAAGCATTTACTGACTAAAAACAATGTTCATGTGAGTTTCAGCCACAAAAACCATCATTTTTGTGTCTTGAAAGAAGAGTAAGCCTTCTGACCTCCTCTTCTATCTCTTCATTGCGCTGTCACAAAAGCACAGTTAACAAATTAAGGTACTTCATCAGTTTTAATCAGAAACATTTTTTGTCATCTCAGTTAAAAAAATGAACTAAAGGTAAGTGATAGAATTAAAGTTCTGAATAATAAGAATAGTTGAGTTGGGTTCAAAATGAGGTTATAATGAGGTAGAAGTAAAGGAGAAATTGAAATCAAACATTTAAACAAGTTTAAACAGTTTCTTTATTAAATATAGGTGCAATGTGCAGAACCATCTGGAAACAACAACAGTATGTTTTAACGGTCAAGAACTTGACATCCAATGAGAAGTAAATAACCCTCGTTGTAGTTTTCAAAAGTCTCAAAACACATATAAAGCAGTCACTGCATTATATTGATTATCAATAGAAGCTGATGACACTGATTTTTTGTTCAAGGTAAACTGGGAACCGAAAGGATTTTGGATTTACTTGAGGACACAGAGTGGATGCCATCCAACTAAACTTTTCATCTACGGTTCACTTTGTGGGAAGGAAGTTGATTAAAATCTAGGTGTCAAGTTTGAGGCTTTAGGGAGAACTGAGACCTGATGCTCTTTGTTTCTTCCTAGTAGAAAATTAGTGGTTAATATGGAAGGCAATCATTGATTTTTTTAAAAAATTCTGAACATTGCTATTTCATTTATTCAACAAGAATTTATATAGAATGTTCTTGTTGAGAACATTCTATAAGAACTTATACTATGTTCAAGAAACTGTTCATATAGATTTAAGAACCCATTTCTTAACCCTTTGTTGTGTTATTATAAGTAGGTAACAGTTTGTGGCTTTCCCATAATAGGAACAGACCTTTGTTACAATAAAAATATTACAAGAGAACAGTGATTTCTAGCTACCAACAAACAAGTTGCTTTGTTCTCTCAACTTTTTAGCTGATATTAAATGTCATTACCCAAAAGATTCGACTATATTGTATTTTTAATTTGAGTCCAAATTATAGCATTTTAGATGAGATTAGAGCCAAGTCGCATTGGTATTTGAAAGTGGCAATATCATGATTTCTCCATATTATGTATTCCAGCATTTTTTTTTCTCCTTTCCCAACCTGTTCTGTAGACAGTTTTCCAATTCTGTACCATGTCTTCAAGTGTGATTCTGCAGGAAATTTCATATCATTGGGAAATAGTCATTATATTTCAGAAACAAATAACCCTCCAATTTGATAACAAATTTTGGTTTAAATGCAAAGTGCATTTTTGTCTCCAAGGATTTGACCTTTATTTCTCACAAAGCTCCTATGAAGAAATTCCATTCATAAATTTTATCTATATCAGAACAACATTTTCTAATTGGCTCTTCTTTGAAATCTGTATTTATCAATTATGGCTTTCTCAGGGAAATTCTAATTTGAAAAAAAAAGCTGCACATTCCACGCTTTAACAGTTGGAGGCGGATGTCCTTAAGGATGGGGGGGAAAAGTTCTTTTTTAAATGGCACATTTACTAATTATAAAATGCTCTTATCTCTCTGCAGCCAAAGCCAAAATGAACATGTGCCTTGTACTAAGAAATCCCAGGATTGTCACAACTTGTGCCAGCTGTTGAGGTTATGACACCTGTGCCAGCATCGCCAGCTCTGCCCACTGTCATCTGTTCCAACTGTTCCATCTGCACTGTTTGTACCAATTCTCCCATTTCTGCATCTGTACCTTCTGCAGAAACGTTTCCAACAATGCCAGCTGTGTCATTGGTGCCAAATATGCCAGATGTTCTATTTGTCCACCCTGGGCCAAATCAATGCAGTTTTGTGCTCATTAGTTTTAGCTGGTAGATTCTATTTTACAATTTTTTGATATGTATTTAGACTGAATCCAGGCAAAAATCCCCCTTACAACAATTTTTACATCTATCTATCCATCTTTTGCTGCCACAACTTTTTTATCTAACAGCATTCAAGTCGGTCCATGTTGTCTCGATCCTATTAAACCAGTTTGTGATAACCAGTTCAGCATTAATTGTGGTAGGGCCTTTCCCACACAAGGTAAAGCCATGTAGAAGAAAATATTGCAAAAGCTGTGGAAAACAACAATAAACTGGCAAAGTCATTAAAAAAGAATCAACTTCGTTCTGATAAACAAATTGAGAATGCTCGAAAACCAATATGTTGTGCCGATTAGAGTTATCTATGGCATAGTGTTCTATCAGGCTGCCTTTTAGTGGTCTTGTAACTGACAGTTACACGTGCGGATTAATGTGAATGTCATACACTCCCAGTTTGTGGGTTCTGCTCTACAGAGTACTAACCAAGGGTACACATGGGTGGTAGGGCCAGAACTACTGTGCTTACTCCTTCCAGGTAGAACTAAGCAAACTCAGGAGCTTGTCCTCTGACCAGAAGCTAGTTTCTCCTCCCTCTCTCAAAGGTCAATTCTACCAGTACCAACAGAAACCATTCAATGAATAAGAATGCTCTTTCAGCTTTAAAGTTGAAAAAAGAAGTATCTTCAAACTCACAAAATCATTATTCTGTATCACCACAAATCAAAAGTAATGTTTTTCTCTTTTCCCATTCAGGAAAGCTTTTTTTTAAGGAGCACAAACGCTCTATCTCTGAATGTTAACCCACGTTCGTGCCTCTCAAATCATTTTCAAGTGAGAAGGATGAGCCTAGATGTTGTCATTTGAAAACTGGTGCTTCACCAGAAATGTGAGGTCCAGATAACACGATGCTACCTCCTCTTTTTTCAGCCTGGATTATTTAACTCACACTTTGCAGTGGTGAAAGTTCCATCTATGCACTAATGCTTGAAAGAATTAATGATGTTCTCGACAGTGGAGATGTCAGCTCATGATTACCTCCAAATATGTATACACATGATGAGGTGCAGTGAGGAAATGTCCCAATAGCTTTATTAGGTTTTCAGAATCCCTGCAGAAAAATACTAAGTTTTCACGGTGAATCACCAAATCATCCTAAAATAGAAGAATTTATTTAGGTCATAGGCTGAAAATCCTGGTGACATCATTTCTTCCCAAAGGTCTGGATACTAAGGCTCTTAGACCCACATGGACAATGGTGTCAGAGTAGGCCAGTGATCCTATAGTGGGAGACACCCTTCATTCCATAACATTTCTCCCTCCTAAGGTCACTGACTGTTTCTCAGTAGCTCAAGCCCTTCACGCTTCTACCCAAATTTCACCTGTTTCTGACCTTTTCACTCTCTGCTGCTGCTGCTGCTAAGTCACTTCAGTCGTGTCCGACTCTGTGCGACCCCATAGACAGCAGCCCACCAGGCTCCCCCGTCCCTGGGATTCTCCAGGCAAGAATACTGGAGTGGGTTGCCATTTCCTTCTCCAATGCATGAGAGTGAAAGTGAAGTCGCTCAGTCGTGTCCGACTCCTAGGGACCCCAGGGACTGCAGCCCACTCTCTACCTTTCCCTAATCGTCTCTGAACATGGAAAGAAGGTTAAATAAACATCAATTAATAAGATAGTGGTTTTCTATCAAAATATGCCCTGTTCCTAGCTTGGGGGGATTCAGCTTAAATCCACTGACTCTACTTCTAGATATGCCGTAGACTTTTTTATTCTAATTTCCCATGTTACTAGACGCCAGGAGGGAACATCCTTAATTAGGATTAAAATAGTTTCATGACTCGTTGGGAGTGTACCCTGTACCTTCTCAGAACATTTTAATTAATATAACTTCTGCTCCCTGCTGACAAAGATGTTTCCAATGTTTTGGCCCAACATATTTACCACCTTCATTGATGTGAGTCATTGGAATACTTGGAGGAATCCTTAAACTTCATAGTTGCATGGAGAATAGAATGTTAGAAGTGCCAGATAGACATACGCAGCTGAGAATATTTTCCACTATCTATCTGTCCTCTTTTCATAAATTTTTAATACATGGCCATGAGAACACCCAGATTTGCAGATAGAGAATAGAAAACCATACATTTCAAGGTTCCAGTGGTAAAGCAGAAAAAAAACCTGAATGATTTTAAAATTGGCTTTCATTGCATATAGCCTCCCCTTTAGGACGTTGTTTCTCTGGAATGAGTAAGTCACCCCAGAGAAGAATACTGCCCGATAATCCTCTAGCCATTTGGAGTAAAAGAGTGTACTTCAGTCCTCTTAAGTTCCTTGGGTATTTTAACTACCTACATCACAATCTCACTGTCCACACTTGCAAGTTTGAAAGGAGAATGGAAAGTCTTAACTATGTAGCTGCGTCATTGTCAGATGTATTAGCATAAGTATCGTTCTTTGAATCATAAGTATACTAGCAGTTGTTTGATCAGTATTTATGAAATATTACAAAAGATAGCAATTATGTACCCTGAGGTGCCATGGCTCAACTGATACTACTACCGGCATTTTCATCATTTTCTCACTCATTTCTACACTATGCAAGGATAGAAAGAATATACCACTGCACCAAATTAGGAATTTATAACTCACGAAGTTACCATCAAGCAGAAAGGAGCCGTAGAGACTCACTAATCCAATCGGAAAACAGAACCTCATAGATGAAGTAACATAACCAAACTCACACAGCTAATTAGTGGTGAAGTCAAGTCTAGAACGAACCTATTCCCAGGATCCTCACCTGTAAAATGGAGATGTAAATGATAGCGTCTAACCCATAGAGGTGCTGTGAAGGTTAAATGCATTAATGGGTAAAAAGCACTTAGAACAGGGTCTGAGAGATAGTAAACATCATCATTATCGTCACTAGAATGTTTGAGCCTGTGTGATTTTTACTTCTCTAGGATCATACTTGGAGAAGACAGTGGCACCCCACTCCAGTACTCTTGCCTGGAGAATCCCATGGATGGAGGAGCCTAGTAGGCTGCAGTCCATGGGGTCGCTACGAGTTGGACACGACTGAGCAGCTTCACTTTCACTTTTCACTTTCATGCGTTGGAGAGGGAAATGGCAACCCACTCCAGTGTTCTTGCCTGGAGAATCCCAGGGACGGGGGAGCCTGGTGGGCTACTGTCTATGGGGTCGCACAGAGTCGTACATGACTGACGTGTCTTAGCAGGATCATACTAACCAATCTTGCAAATCTCAGCAAGTCACACTTTTATCCTTGGCTATAAATCATCTTATTTCCATGTTTTTATTGGCTAACAAGTTTGTCTTAAGAAATAAACAGTTGTAAATGAGTCTGGAATTAAACAATGGCCCAACTACTTGATTTTCTGTATCTACCTTGTACTCAGTGCAGACACTCAGTCAGTGCAAAGAAGTCTGAGATGCCCACGTTAATGGAAGGAAGAAAATCTATGATTAATCGAGACCAATAAATGACACAAAACAACATTATTTGGCTTGTGAGAGAAAGCACACTTTTAATCAGTAGCACGCTCACATATACTCATGGAGTTACTCTCTCGTTACCTCTTTTGTGCCAACCAAGGGCATGTGGGTCTTTGCCGGGCACTAGAACGAATAAGGCCACAGGGATTCCAGAAAAAAATAGAGCAACTCTACTCCAAATACACTGCATTAACCATGTTGGGAAATTGGGAGAAGACAGAAAGGAAAGTATTGTAGTTACATAACAAAGCTAATGTCTCATATTTGTAAAACACTTTACCTTTCTCAGTTTTTTGTTGCTGTTCAGTGGCTAAGTCATGTCCAACTCTTTGCAACTCTGCGGACTATAGCCCACCAGGCTCCTCTGTCCATGGGATTTCCCAGACAAGAATACTGGAGTGGGTTGCTATTTCCTTCTCCAGGGGATCTTCCTGACCCAGGGATCAAACCCATGTCTCCTGAACTGGCAGGCAGATACTTTACCACTGAGCCACCGGGGAAGCCCTCTCAGTTTTTTTACCATCATCTTGATTCTAGGCATCAGTATTTGGTGGCACATTAGAATCACCTGGGTGAAAAGGGTTTGAAAAATAGGCTGCCAGACCAATCGAAATAGAATCTCTTGAGGATGAAAATCATGCATCTTTTTCTGAGTCATCAGGCACCAGGATGGTTAAGAAACTAGTTTTATAAAGTCAGTTAGTACACATCCCCCTTCATTAAAACAGCCTCCTAATATAGAAATTTAATTTTAAATTAATTATTTAGAACTTCGGAATTTTGAGCTTTAAACACAAAATATTACTTCATTAGCAAGGTTTGAGGGAGAAGGCAATGGCAACCCACTCCAGTACTCTTGCCTGGAAAATCCCATGGGAGGAGCTTGGTAGGCTGCAGTCCATGGGGTTGCCAAGAGTCGGACACGAATGTGCAGCTTCACTTTGACTTTTCACTGTCATGCATTGGAGAAGGAAATGGCAACCCACTCCAGTGTTCTGGCCTGGAGAATCCCAGGGACGGGGGAGCCTGGTAGGCTGCCGTCTATGGGGTCGCACAGAGTCGGACACGACTGAAGTGACTTAGCAGCAAGGTTTGAATTAAGCTGGGCTAAGTTTTCCTTTCTGGGCTTCTGTTTTCAGATTCATTTCTTGCCTATCTCAATCCATTTAAGCTGGACTGAATCACAAAGTCGGAGACAGAACATTAGCCCCTGAGTTTGCTCCATATGCTCCTGTAGGAGTTTGCCTCGTTGTTAACCTTGTTACAACTCAAGATCCATCATAACAAGTGTTGCAATGAGTGATGATACAGATGGAGGCGTGTTAGAGAGAGAGGTCACAGTGCTGGTATTTAGTGCTATCACAAATGTGCAGTGAAACCTCAACCTCAATCATAGTATCATAAGTATGAATCCACAGTGTGTGGGACATGCACCAGCCAGCGTTTCTCAAGCAAACCTTTCAAGTCATGTCTAAAACAGTCCATAGAACTTTTGTGCATCAAAGCAGAGTTTCCCAATCTGTGAGCAATGGTACACTTGTGTGCCCAGATGGCTCATGAGTGTGCCAAGACAGTGGCCCCTTTATCCTGGGGGTAGCCAGAGTTTCTACACTTGTTGTCTTCAGACATTGGCAGCCTCATCCCATTGGCCATGTGAATATTACCATTTTCTGCATGTGTCATACATGAAGAATGCTGGAGACCTCTGAATAGCACAAACCATGCTCTGGGGCACTCTCTAGACAAATTTTTTTTTTTTTTTACTTTCTTTAATATCCCAATTCTTTATTTTGGAAACTAATACAAAGCAGCTATCACCTGTGACTAGCATTTCGTAAAGGAAGGGGATTGTTGAGTTGCGTGTTTCTAACATACTTTCATATTAAAGTATTTACATCATGCAAGGGAGTACAGTCCAAACTTATGGTACCAATAAAATATCAGGAGACAGGATGCTTGGGGCTGGTGCACTGGGATGACCCAGAGGGATGATACAGGGAGGGAGGTAGGAGGGGGATTCAGGATGGGGAACATGTGTATACCCCTGGCAGATTCATGTTGATGTATGGCAAAACCAATACAATATTGTAAAGTAAAAATAAATAAATAAATAAAATGACTAGAAAAAAAAAGTCAAAAAAAAAAAAGAAAAAATGAACCTTACTTTCTGATTTTTAGTTTAGAATATTTCAGTCCTATTGAAAAACTGAAATAATATCACAGTGAATATCCATATTCCCTTTACCCATTTTCACAAATTGTTTACATTTGGCCACATTTGCTTGGTTTCTGGACTTCCCAGTTGGCGCTGGTGATAAAGAACCCATCTCCCAAGGCAGGAGACAAAAGAGACACAGGTCCAATCCCTGCGTCGGAAAGACCCCTGGAGGAGGGCATGACAACCTTCTCCAGTATTCTTGCCTGGAGAATCCCATGGACAGAGAAACCTGGCCGGTTATGGTCCACAGGGTTGCAAAGAGTTGAACATGACTGAAGTGACTTGGCATGCATGCTAACTTTTCTTCCTGTGGAACAATTTGAAAGTTGCAGACGCCATGACACTTCACCCCTAAATACTCTGTTATGCTCCTCTAAGAAGAAATTTTCCAAAACAACCACACTTTCTCCACAACCTCAGCTTAAGAACCATGGAAACTTCACACTTGAGGCAGACCAGATGGTGCATGCCTTTTTCAGAATACGATTGGTAGATATGGTAGGTAGGCTTGATTTCATTGTTCCACCTAAGAAAATTAGCCTGAGTTCAATATCATCTAATAAGCTATTCATATTCAAATTTTCCAAGTTGTTTCCAAAATCTCCTTTGTATAAAAAGACTTTTTTTTCCCCCCTATCCAAGATTCAATCCTATCCCAGACATTGCGTCTAATTGTTACATCTCTCTGGTATTTTTTAAATCTGGAACAATCCCCCCCACGATGTATTTTTAAAAAGTTATTTGTTTGTCACTATGTTGACTCTTTTGAAGAATCCAGGCAGGTTGTCTTGTAGAATGTTCCACATTCTGGATTTGTCTGTTTACTCACACTTAGGTTCAGTTAGAAAGGGCATTTTCAAACTCCTGAACATATACAAAAGATATAACCTAGACTAAGTGAATACATTGACCTTAAAGGAGAAACCCTCTTCACAGTCTCTATTTTAGTCCCCATGGAGTATCAGTAACTTAGTTGCAGGATGGGACTTTCCACAGGCCAGCATTAGGTAGCCATTATCCTATAGAATAAAAATGATTCCACTATAGGCCATCTGCCAACATATGGCGCCACTGGGAAAAGACGCCGTGTCTTCAAAAGAGTGGCTTAAGGGTTCACTGAGGTTCACTTATAGGCTTTAGAGCAGTTGGTCATTCCAATAAAAGTGTTAGGCTGAAATGGTCTTATCTCAGCCCGGATATTCTCTGCAAAATGTGCTGCAGCCCAGGGTCTATTGAACAGTTAATAAAAAGAGATGAATTCAGCACCTACTGACCTGCAGAGGCGCCCCACACCGTACTGATGTTCCAGACCACCTAAGGTAGGGTTGGAGCCAGGCTGGCCTCACCCATCTGCCTGCTCCCTGAGCTAGCTTGGTGAACTCGCTTGGTGCCAGGAATGTCCCAAGTCTGCTGTGCCCCATTTGTTACAGAACTTTTCAGTCATGGATAATACAACAGAAATTCACTCAAGCTTGAGCATCACCAACTCAATGGACATGAGTTTGAGCAAACTCCAGGAGATGGTGAAGGACAGGGAAGCCTGGGTACTGCAGTCCGTGGGGTCACAAAGACGGGGACACAGCTTAGTGATGGAACAACAAACAAGTTTGAGCAAAAAGTGCTACAGTGGGCACCTCGACTTTTATCAAGGCTTCCCCTAGTTATGCTGACTAGGATTATACTGTGTGACCACAGAGTCCAGGCCAGACCCCAGGCAGGGCCACTGTTTCCTCCTGGGGGCAGAGAATGCCTCCACTTACCAGGCTTTGTGGGGCTCTCCTCGCAGGGGAGCCATCTTTCTCTCCATTGGGTGTTCCCCCTCCACCATACAAGGTGCATTGAGCATGGGAGCAGGGAGCTGCACTTGCTTCTCTCTTTGTGGCTGGGTGGTCCACTCCCCTCCCGAGTCCTCCAAGTCTAGCCCTCCCCTCCACCTGGGCCCAGGGTTATAGAACAGACACAAGAGCACTGTGCACACACGTGTCACAAGGCTGATGCCAACTTGCTTTATTTTTTTTTCTGCTTTCTGTAGTTACTTTAATCAACTTATTTTCAAGTAGTCACATGCACAACATCCGAATTTAAAAGGTTAAAAAATAGTTGTTGTTTAGTCACTAAGTCATATCTGACTCTTTTGTGACCCCATGAACTGTAGTCCATCAGGCTCCTCTGTCCATGGGATTTCCCAGACAAGAATCCTGGAGTGGTTTGCCATTTCCTCCTCCAGGGGATCTTCCCAACCCAGGGACTGAACCCATGTCTCCTGCATCGGCAGGCGGGTTCTTTACCACTGAGCCATGGGTATACGGTAAAAAGCAAGTTCTCTATGGGCCTGCCCCTTCGATACCCAATTTTTTTTCAGAAGATGATGATTATTTCAAATATCTATCTGTCTAGATACATGCTATAAAATACACAGGTTAGAACATTTGTGTGTGTGCCTGTAAATACCACTTTAAACATGTGTGTGTTTGTATGTATACATGTTTTGGTAGAACAGCATAGACACTGCCTTACATCTTTTCACTTCACACTAGATTTTGGAGATTCTGCCACATCTGTGCATTTGGATCTGCCAATTATTTTCCGTAGCTGTATAATATTCTTTTGTATGCTTGCATCATCCTTCTTCTATCAATGTCAAACCAATGTGTGTTCAGGTTGCTTTAATCTTTTGCTATCACAGACAATTCTGCCATGAAAAACTTTTTATGTGTGTCATTTCTTACAAGCACTAGTTGTAATAGTCATAGGATATTCCTGGAAGCTGAACTGCTGACTTAAAGTCCATGAACATTTTACATTTTGAAAAATACCTCACATTTTGTTTTGTTTAGTTGCTAAGTCTTAGCTGACTTAGTGACCCCATGGACTGTAATCTACCAGGCTCTTCTGTCCATGGGATTTCCCAGGCAAGAATCCTGGAGTGGGTTACCATTTCATTCTCCATGACCATCTTACTTTAAATGGACACTCATCTGCTTCTAAAAAGGATTTACCCATAACTTAAAATAACAAACTCTTCTTTCCTCAGTTACTCCACTTCAGGCTGACTGCTCCAGCATCTGTTTCGGGCCATTCTAGAATTCACTTCTTCCACATTACTTCGACTTAGGAACCGCAGAGCCATCACTCTTGAGGCAGATCAGATGGTGTGTGCCTTTTCCAGGGAAGGGTTGGTAGATGTGGTAGGTAGGCTTGATATGGTGATCATTTAGACGGGAGCAGTGTCAGAGGGGAGAATCAGTTGCTCTAAAGGTTTCTAGCTTGACAACTCGAACTAACGGTTGCTGCTATTAAATAATAAAGAGTTCTGAGAGATTAGGTTTGGGATGGGGCAGATGAGCCAGTTATTCACCTATCTTTCACTTTACCTTTTACAGGTTAAAAAAATAGTCAAGATTGAGACTTAAATAAGTGGATAATTCTTGGGAATTCATTATACAAAAAGGTCAAATTTAGGGGAGCTTATTTTCTCAGATCCTACTGTAAGATTGTCCACTCTGCTATTTTATAATCAGCATTTGTATCTGTTTTAATAATGACTAACTTGGGGAAAAATTAAAGTAAAATATGGTTATAATATAAACCTTAAACAAAACACATGGTTTATTATTTCAACTGTGAGACAAGGAGCCACCTGCAATCTAGTGATAGCCTGCCCTAACTTCCCACCTGATGAAATTTACAAACCACAAATTATAAACAATAAAACCATATCAAATGTCACCATCTTCTTTATAGAACATATGAAACCGTGGTCAAATCAAGGAGACACATTTGTTGGTGTCACTTACTTGAACTTGCATCCTTCACAGATTTCTCACACTGATCAGATTCCTTGTAGTGGAAATCCCCAAGTTATTAACAACACAGCAGCACAAGTCTGGGAGACTGAGTTCTGAATCTGTTATAATAAACATTGCACTCCTCTCTAGCCCACTCTTTAGGCTGTTTCACTGAAGCCCCAAAACTGAGACTTCTGGCTGCTGATCTCTGGAATTCTGTGCATCCCATGTGATAAGATGTTACTTATACAATTCAACTTACCTGACTCAGAAATAAGCATAGGTATTCACAAGCCCTTCGAAGGCAAACACTGCATTAGAGACCCAACACCTAATATACGAGTGTCAGACAAGGAAGATGTATCAGGTCCTAGGGCTGCCACAATAAAGTACCACAAGCTGGATGGCTTGAAACAATATAAATGTGTTCTCTTACAGTTCTGGAGGCTTGCAGTTCCAATTCGAGGTGTCTGTACAGTTATGCTCCCTTAGAAGTTTCTAGAGGAGGATCTTTCCTTGCCTTTGTAGCTTCCAGGGGTTGCCAGCGACTTTGACATCCCTTGATTTGTGGCAGCACACCACCAATCCTGTCTTCATTGTCTCAGGTGGTTCTTCTTGTGAGTCTGTGTGTCTATCCACACGTCCTTCTTCTTATAAGAACACCATGAGACTTCCCTGGTGGTCTAGTGGTTAAGAATCTCCCTTCCAATGCAGGGGACGTGGGTTCGATCCCTGGTCGGGGAACTAAATCCCACAGGCTGTGGGGCAACTAAGCCCATGCTTCACAAAAATAGAAGCCCAAAGACCCAGTGCAGCAAAAAACAAAGAAAAGAATACCAGTCGTTGGTCTAGAGTCTGCCTCTAATCTAGTATGACCTCATCTTAACTTGATTACATTTGCCAAGACCCACTTTCTAAATAAGGTCACATTCACAGGTAACAAGGACTCAAACACATTTTTTTTGGAAGACATAATTCATGACAGAAGGAAACTGCAGCTTTTTTACTTCTTTATAGTAAAAGAAGACAGAAATGGTTTTTAATAAACTCAGAATGCTACAAATTTTCTTAAGAAAAAAAATTTTGTTATATGTAATAGAGATTTTATTATAATTTTAAGATACACCCTAAAATTAAAATTATAAAAATCTAAAAATGTTATTAGCAGTATTTGATTTTATTTTGAACTTTTCACACAAGTCAAACGTGTTAATCGGATTGATGAAGACTTGCAGAGACAGAAACACCATATGGTGACACTGAGGTAGATAACTGTGCAGACACGAAAGTGGGAGTGAAAACAATTCTTTGGGCCCCCGAAGATTAGATATTGGCAGTAATGCTTTTAGCACCTCCAGAGATTATCAGTCATTTCCAACATGTGAGACTCCCATTGCAGAAACACAGCACCTAGAGTCAGAAACCCAAGGTTATACAGATATTTGCAATCTTGTGAACTGTCCTCATGTCAAGCCTGAGAAGTGCCTCATGTAACCAGACATTCGTTCTGGATGCCCAGACCAGATCTGTGATCTACATGAGGAAAGACAGCACTCCGAGCTGCTTTGAAAAGAATTACCATAGGTGTTAGCTTTCACACAATCACCTCTTTCAGCAAAACCAAATTGCTCTATCACCTTTCAATCTGGATCATCATGGTAAAATGCTTTCAAAGCAATTTGCAGTGTTTTGCATCTTGAGACCACACCCTGCCTGGATAGTCACTTTTACAACCATCATTTTCTCTCAGAGCTGAAAGGGTGAGGATTAGCCCCAGGATACTGGGATCTTGACCAAATGGATTTGTGTGTGTGTCGTTGCTTCCAGTCACGTCCTACTCTTTGCGACCCCACGGACTGTAGCCCACCAGGCTCCTCCGTCCATGGGATTTTCCAGGCAAGAATACTGGAGTGGGTCGCCATGCCCTCCTCTAAAGGATCTTCCCAACCCAGGGATCGAATCCTTATAGCCCCTCTAAAATTGCAGGTATTGCTAGCCTTCACGCCTCCCCAGTGACTCAGTGGTAAAGAATCCACCTGCAGTGCAAGAGACACTGGAGATGTGAGTTCAATCCCTGGGTCAGGAACACCCCCTGCAGAAGGGCATGGCAACCCACTCCAGTATTCTTGCCTGGAGAATCCCATGCACAGAGGAACCTGGTGGGCTACAGTCCATAGGGTCGCAAAGAGTCGTACACACCTGAACACACACGCATGCTCAGTTCAGTTCAGTTCAGTTCAGTCGCTCAGTCGTGTCCACTCTTGGCAATATCATGAATCGCAGCACGCCAGGCCTCCCTGTCCATCAGCAGCTCCCGCTAATACACATATTACTGCAGGTCTAAAGGGAAACAGGATTGTCAGAAAGTGAATCTTTGTCAATATTAAGTCACTCTGTCTTTGGCTTTCTCAAATCCAGCCTCACCATGCAGTTTTCCAGCAAGGTAGGGCTCAAGTTTAAATTGGCGGTCACTTTTTCTGCCATTCATCTAGGATCCTGTGAAATATTTCCAATCTAGCTTATACCCAGCTGGGAGCAGGAAGAGACCAGCAATTACCTGGTCCCAGGCAGAAAATACTAAAGACTTGTGAGCCAAACCTCCCAAGACATTGGTCATCACCTTGATTGGTCAGGTAGACTTTTTACAGGTTGTCTTCTTCTTTTTTTTTTTTTTTTAATATTTTTACTATTATTTTTTAAGTTAAATTTATTTATTTTAATTGGAGGTTAATTACTTTACAATATTGTATTGGTTTTGCCATACATCAACATGAATCCCTCACAGGTTCCCCATCCTGAACCCCTCTTCCACCTCCCTGCCCATACCATCCCTCTGGGTCAGCCCAGTGGACCAGCCCCAAGCATCCTGTATCATGCATCGAACCTGGACTGGCGATTCGTTTCTTATATGATATTATACATCTTTCAATGCCATTCTCCCAAATCATCCCACCCTCTCCCTCTCCCACTGAGTCCAAAGGACTGTTCTATACATCTGTGTCTCTTGTGCTGTCTCACATACAGGGTTATCGTCACCATCTTTCTAAATTCCATATATATGCGTTAGTATACTGTATTGCTGTTTCAGTCTTCTAATGGATATGCTAAGATTTCTTTATCCTATTGGATTTCCTGTGCCAGCTGGAGCCAGCATGTAGGATTCTCAACTTTTAAGCCACTCCTTGCTTTCTCCCAGCTCCTTCCAAATACTCTGTGCACTGACCAGTACTAATTGTACTAAGTGTCTGCTTTTCCCACTGGGTGAGGAGTCTCTTCCAGGCAGGGGTCCTCTCTTAGCCATCCTTGCCCCCCAGGGTCTAACTCAGTGTCTGGCACATAGTAAATACTCAGAGTTTTTCCTCAATGAGAAAATATTTCTAGAAAGACCAGTACATGAGGCCTGCCCTTACTATCTGAGTATAAATTCATTGAATTGAAGTTTATCAAAGTAGTTATTTTATAAGTCACTAAAGGCAGGAGATGTGATTTGGGTGCTTATGTTTGCATAGGGACAGCAGGATGATTGGATTTAGACTTCAGGGACCTATTTAGGAAAAGTAAAGTTTTAACAGCAAATTCCAATTGTCAACAGGGTAGGATGAAGGGCTGGGATGGGGGTAACTAAGAGCTAGGGCTGCCTGAGAGCACTGAGGACTTTGGAAGGTAGGCAGAGAATTCAAGGCTCAGGAGGCGAGGGCCTGGACACAAGCATTTCTCCACTTTCCAAACTGACTTAAGGCTGTTCCTACTATTGTTCTTTCAAGCAGGTCAATCTGGTTCAAGCATGAAGGGATTCAACATGCATTGTACTTTGTGGAGTCTAAGGTATACCTGTCACATACTAATTCCCAGCAGTGATAACAAGCCCCTTCTATGGTTGAAGTTAATTTTAAGCCAAGGCCCTGAGTCAAGAGAGCATCCTGCTGTCTACAGTAGAGGAGACAGAAGACCCACTGCTTGTACGGTCGGTGTTCTCTCTTCATGAACATCAACCGTGATTTTTCCAGCAGTCATGTACAGATGTGAGAGCTGGACCTAAAGAAGGCTGAGTGCCAAAGAACTGATGTTTTGAAACTGTGGTGCTGGTGAAGACTCCTGAGAGTCCCTTGGATAGCAAGGAGATTCAACCAGTCAATAATAAAGGAATTCAACACTGAATATTCATTGGAAGGACTGATGCTGAAGCTGAAGCTCCAATAATTGGGTCACCTGATGCAAAGAGCTCACTCACTGGAAAAGACCCTAATGCTGGGTAAGATTGAAGGCAGGAGAAGAAGAGGGGCGACAGAGGATGAGATGGTTGGATGGCATCATCAGCTCAATGGACTTGAGTTTGAGCAGACTCCGGGAGATGGTGAAGGACAGGGAGGCCTGGTGTGCTGCAGTCCATGGGGTCACAAAGGTTCAGACATGAGTAAGCGACAAAACAACAACTTCAACCTGTCCCTGTGCAGAAGCCTATTGTGGTTTCATCCTGTGGCTTTTCTGACAGCTGACCCTGACTCACCTGCTTCTGTCTCCTCCCTCTCCCTCTCCCACAGCAGGGACTCAATGTAGGAGACAAGTCTGGTGTCCCTTTCCTTTGTTAAGTCAGACCCTAACTTGCATGAGGGGATGTACACACAGGCAGAGGTGCCATGAAGTGAATAAGGCTTAAAATTCAGGGCCCTTCTCTTACCCATGATTCTTCTGAGGTTCTTGGAGGGTTGTCAGAAATTTTGCATTTGTCTTTGTCAAATGTCTGTATGTGTGCACACGTACACACCCATACATACAGAGACTTATGTTCCTTAAACTTCGGGCGCCATACCAGGATCCTTCCCTGGTTTCACATGAAAGCCCTGCACAAGCACAGCCCTTCTCAGATGACTACACTCTCAGGCAGCCTGACTTGGCCCAGAAAATCCCATGCCCCAAATGCAATCCCTTAGGCTCTTCCTAGGTCTCTTCACCAACCACAGTCCTCTATGTCTCCCCATCTGTTCATCACAGATTACGACTTGTCTCTGATCTCTCTGAGCTTTTCTTGACCAGAATCTGGGGTTGTACAGATAAGAGCTTTGTCTCTGCCTTAGCTTAATTCTTTGTTTTTGTTTTTCCTAAGACTTTCCCTTTCTGGTCATTTTTCCACTACTGAGAATACAGTTCTCTCCTGCTTGTAAAGGCACATGTCATGGTATAAAATAGAATTCTATTTGGCAGTAAAAATCACCCTACTGAAAGTCTTCATATAAAACTAGGAGCAGAATTCAAGGTCAGACAGATTTCCTGAGCATGTTTACCACCCTTTGAAATAATAACTGAAATTAAATTCCAGATTACTAGTTAACTCCAGCTATTCAGTTAGTTCAGCTTCACTTGGGCATTTCTCCCTGCCCTTGGGTGATGTTAGAGAAGCAGCTCTCACAACCTCATCTCCTTAAAAAGCCTTCTTTAAATTCATCAAAGGAGCAAACTCTTTCCTGCCACAAAGCATCTGAACCCACTTTTCCCCTCAGCTCAAAGCACTCTTACCCCACACTCATGAGTAGGCTAATTGCTTCTCATCCTTCATAACTCAGTAATAAAGATGACTATATCTTCCACAAGTCCACGGTCCCTCTCTCCTAGCACATTTTGCTTCCTTATCAGAAAATGGAATTCTGTGTTTGTTTACTTCTCTCTCTCTCTTTTTTTCCCTGTACCTTCCTTCAAGCTATAAGCTCCATGAAGGTAAAGACCACGTCAGCGTTGTCTCTGCTGCATTTGTAGCACAAAACCCTGTCTGAAGACAGATGCCATTGTTACAGCAGGTTAGATCACCTAGCTTGTCCTGGCCTTTCTCACGGTCCAGACAAGAGAGCTGTAGAACATTGTCCCAAGCTCCTGGGAGAATTCTTCCAAAACGGCAGGAACCAGGGAAGTCTGTTACTGTTACTGTCTCTGTTGGAGCTCAGGCATTGTCCTCTGAGGTGTTACTGTGATGGGATGGTATACCCTGGGTCTCTCTTCTCTCCTGTCCGTAACTCCCCCAGTCAGCTGGCTCTCCTGTGCTCACTCGCTGACTCAGAAAGGGTGGCCCAGGAGCAATGAAAGGGCTTCCCTGGTGGATCAGTCTGCCTGAAATGAGGGAGACCAGGGTTCAATCCCTAGGTCAGGAAGATCCTCTGGGAAAGGAAATCGCAATCCACTACAGTATTCTTGCCCGGAGAATTCCATGGACAGAGGAGCCTGGTGGGCTACAGTCCATGGGGGGTGACAAGGAGTCAGACACGACTGAGTTACTAACACTTTCTCTTTCAGGAGCAATGAACTCCATATCAGAACTGAATGGCCTCACCAAATTCCAGCTAGGACTTCCCTCCACTTAGGACCATGGAGTTTCAGGAGACGCAGGCATTATTTATATATGGCTCCCCCACAGCAGAGATGGTTGCCAATGGTCCATTTCAGAAACAAGGATAGCTGCCCTGGGCCTGAGGGTGGGCTCTGGTGCTGAACAAGCTTTCTGGGATTCAGCCCCCTGCCCCTTCTGCCCTTTGTTACAGCTTTGAGCCACTCTTCCTCTGCAATAACTTCGGAGGTTCAGAGAGTCATCAGAAAGTTATATTGAATTCAAGGCAAGGCTTCACTCAGACCCAGAGCTCAGGGGTTTTTCCTTGGAATCCAGTATCTCAGATTTACACCTGGGTATATTGGGAATGTAGTGGGATGGGGGTGGGTAGGAACAGGTTCAGAATATCAGCTTCTTCCATCAAGAATTTATAGTCTGGTCAAATCTGGGTTAGTTTTGGCAAATATTAACTTAGAAGTTGTCTGTTCTGCCCTTTCCTTCTGTTTATTTCTACAGAATGGGACAGTTATGTGGATGCTGACTGTGAATATCTCAGAAACTATGCGGCAACTGCATCGTATTTAGAGGTTCAGGGGTCAGCACAACTCTGTAGTCAACATGCCTGAAGATAACGATGGAGCTAGCTCAGCAGGCCTCCACCCTGATGCCCCCTACCCAAAGTATCTGCCAGGAAAAGCCACCAGCTAGAGCTCACATTTGAAGCAGAATGAAGCGCTGTGGGGAGTTCTGTCCTGCAGTCAGAGTACTGCAACCCAGAGGAATTAGCAGAGCGGAGGGAGCAGGTGAACGCAGCAGAGAGGGCTTTTGCAACTGCAAAAGAGGGCTTTCTTTGACTTCAGCATCTTACTGTGTTGTATTTCTGGTATCCAACGATTTTAGAAGATACATAATGACAAAAGATGCTATGAATTTGGTGGCATTTTTAAATGGATTTATGTCTAACAAAATCAGACATAGAAGGACCTGCACACACTTTAAAAACATAATGTATGTATTTACTTAAGACACTCCACATTCAGTTTACATTCAACCTACATTCAGTCCACGATGGATACATGGACTCCTGAACCCTCGGAACGTCTCCTGCCCTCTAGGCTTTACAATGCTCATCTTTTGACCATCAGTCAAGACACAGAGTCAAATGACCCAGACAAGAATCAACAGGGTTTGTTCCACAAATGACAAACCCAGGCAGTAGTCATACCCTTCAGAATCAGTAACTAGGTAGATTCTGAGACTGCTGACCAAATGCAGGGAGGCATGGATCAGAACCAGAGAGGAAGGAGCCTCATATGACACGAAGAACTCCATCCTGCAAACTAAGGCTCAGGGCAGGACTCTGCTTGGTAGAGACTATTGGAGATAGGGGCTGCTAGAACAAGGCAGGCATCTGACAGGTGGAGCATCACAGGATATTGGGGCGTGCAACAACTCTGGGGGCATACAAGAGGTCAGGACCTACCCTTGGGGCTGGTTGCCAGCAAAGGACATTGGCAAGTGTGAAAGTTAGCACATGTGGCATAGCAATGGTGTCCTCTGTCTGCAGGGTGCTTACTTCAGTTCTCAGAGGTATTGCATAGTAGATAGGACTGAAATTGCAGATACATTCCTACTGTCAGCATTGGCTCAGGACTTGGGGCTGGACTGAGCCCGCCAGTTAAGACAACAGAACATTCAGCTGGACAGACCAAAGAAAATGGCTTCAGGAGCCACAATTCTCTGCTGACAAGCCTGAGAGAATGACAGAAACTCCCAGCCTCGTAAACCAGTATCGCCAGATTCAGAACACATCAGCACACTCTCCCCAAGATTCTGAGAACTCAAGTTAAGTTATTTAAGAAAAACAGAGAGAGGTGGAATAATTTCTGAGTCTCCCCTCTTTTTTGCACTCCACATGCATAATTGCATTCGGTGGGGGAAAACATTAATACTTAGGGCCTCACTTCCAAAAAAAGAAAAACAAGAGTGAAACAGCTTTATGGGCAGAATCTTTGTGGGCTCCCTCGATTCAAATCCTTATTGTGATTCAGGAGCCAAAAGCTTTTCCACACCGCCCCCACAACTCAGACTGAAGCTGCCTCTCCAGACTGGAAGAAACAGCTCCTAGAAACAGTCCCCAAGCCCTACAGAAACTGTTTCACATCTTTTGTCTAGGCATCAAAAACAGGATGATTAATGTAGATGGTGGTGATGCTTAAAAAAGGATTCCTGAGAGCCAGGGATGTTATCTAACTGCAAGTGTCTCAGAAATGCTTTTCACAAGCCACAAAGCACTCTCCATCAAACACAGCCAACGGAGCAGCCACGAATGGCCAGGACAATAAATTGAGATGAGTAGTGCTCAGAATAGTAAAAAGTTCCAGGAATGGCCTAAAGTCAAAACAATGCATCGCGGTGGGGAGGGAATTCTACCCTGTGACTAACATTCATGCATGGTAATAAATAGAAACTTCAGAAAGAAGGAAAGAGCCCAACATAGGAACAGGGCAAGCACAGGGATGGTTGGGAGCCCCGTAAGGCTGTTGGGTGACACCCAATACCAACCCCACCTCAAGAAGATGATTTTTTAGCACGAGATGATTATAGTAAATTCAAGAGGAAATTTTCATAGGAAGCCTTAAATTTTCTTTCTGTTTTATGCTAGTTCAAATCCTTTGGAGGCAGCAAGGATTCCTACTTGGACTGAAGTTTCCACTTGGCTCATGCATCTTAAGGTAGGACCCTGACCCAGGCACCCCTTCTACAAACCAGATGGGGTAGCCTCCTCAAAGCATGAAGGAAAGCCTGTTTTCTTTCCTCTAGCCATTCACATCACAGGCCACAGTTTCCATGGGCAGGAACAGGCATGACTTCTTCTCTTCCAACTTAATCATCTCCCTCCACAACACAGATATAGTTCATCCCCCATGTCACAGGCTGTAATAAACAGTAAGAAGAACCGCATCAAGAGCTGGTCATTTACTGTCTACCGATTGTGAGCTCCATGTCCTGTGCTACCCGTGTGGCAGTCACTGCCTAAAGTTTTCCTGCATAAGAGATGCTTCCAGTTGTCTACACAACTCCTTCCTCCTTTCCTTCTAAGGGAAACCTGATTAAGCTCTCCCCAAGATGCTTAAGCAATACATGAGACATTGACCCCAGCACTATCTCCAGAGGTAGATGCTGATATATGTAGGGTCTAAATGAATCATGGCGAGCCCATTCACCTTGCCGGAGAATGGCTCAGGAACACAGACAGAAACTCACAGCCTTCTTCTAGCAACTATTAGTAGTCTAGGGGTGCACGTGTGGCCTAAGTTGGCGCAACCAGCATGAAGGCAAGGTCTTCCGATTTATACTCTGTCTCTTTCCCTCTCCCTCCATCCTTCTCCCTCTCTCTCTGTCTTTCCCTCTGGGTGTGAATATGGAAGCACATTGCCCCTGTTGCTGCTAGGAAACCATTCTGAGAACAAAGCGAACACAGGGAGACAGGTTAGGTCAGGAATCACTGAGAAATGGAGGCAGAACTCTAATCTCAGAAGTCCTGGAGCCTTCCCACCTCAGGACTTCTTGCTGTGTGACACAATAAATGCCTTTATTATTTAAGTTAACTTGACTCAAATATTCTGTTCCTTGCAGCCAAAAACATCCTAACTGATATAGCTGAAATAAAATTGTTTCATTTCTTTTGCTCCCATCCTGCCTCTCTCTTTTTTTTTCTTTTTTCCTTCCTTCCATTCTAAGGAGGCAGTCTAGCTCTCCTGCTCTTCTGGCTGTGTGGCCTTACTTAGCCAAATTCTTCAATCTCCCTGGTCTTCAGGGTCCTCATATTTAATGAAGGAGTTGGCTAGAAGGATCTGTAAGATCCCTTCAAACTCTAATATTATAGTACAAACATTAAACAGTATAATACCTCCACTAAAAAGACATGTCATATCAAGTAGGTAAACCACTGAGTTCAGTTCAGACCAGTTTAAGCTTAAGGCGGAGAGATGCCAAGACAATAAAAAAAAGGATGGCTTGAGAAGACATGAAGCAACCTCCCGTACACAGCAGGCTTCAAGTCAATGAACACAGAAGATCAATGAGGCGAACACCATGTACCCCTGAGAACGAATGAGGTGAAAATAAATTGACCACAAAATTGTATGTTCCCTTTTATACTCAGCCAAATATACTCTATATTCCCAGTCACTCTCTTGTGCCTCCTGGCTCTGACAACCCCAAGAAGAGAAGGAGAAAGGACTCAGTGCCTCACTCATGAGAAGGACAGCAGAAAGCACTGGAATGATTGGAGAAAAAAGGAATTTTATATAGGCCAAGAGGCTCTGAGAGTCAATCTCTACAGCATTTTTTTCCTTCTATATTCACGTGGGCATTTCGTTCATTTTGAGTCTCCAGTTACTGTATACTGCATGGACCAAAGACTGTTTCAGTTCAGAGGAGATTTGCCCCAGTAAAGGGCTGTTTGGGAAGGCTTGCTGCCCCTATTAACCATCGCCTCCAGCAAGACAGAGATGCAGTGAAGGTTAAAGGAACACACGTAATTGGGTAGCAGACTATTTGTGAGTAAGAGCAGGACAATACTATGCTTAAGGTTCCAGGGACAAGCGAGGCATTCTATGTTCCAGGGAGTGATGGTGGTGACATCCTGGGAGCAATGCCTTTGGAATCCAAGTCAGGAAAGGAAGAGGACACTATTTACACTGTTATTGAACCCCAACAGTGCAGACATGCCACCATTTAGCATGTATATGTGTGTTAATCGCTCAGTTGTGTCCAACTGTTTGTGATCCCATGGACTGTAGCCCAGCAGGCTCCTCTGTCCATGGAATTCTCCAGGGTGTCCAGGCTAACTCTCCAGAATACTGGAGTGGGTTCCCATTCCCTTTTCCAGGGGATCTTCCTGACCCAGGGATCAAACTCAGGTCTCCCACATTGTAGGCAGATTCTTTACCATCTGAGCTACTAGAGAAGCCCTCATTTAGCTTAGTCCTGGCATAAAAAGTTCCACAAATATTTATTGCATTGATAATTAAAAGGAGTAATATTACAACCAAGTCAATGAAGAAACTTTACGGCAACAAAGTACAGGAGAAATTGAACAAAGGGAGGAGCAGTTGGAATTGTACCCAGAAAGAAAAATGGATAGGGGACCAGTGTAGCAGAAAAGTGTCTACATTAATGGTCATCAACCCTGATTGCACCTGCAGACATTGAAAAGTAACAGTCATGAGAAAAGGGAACCCTCTTACACTGTCGGTGGGAATGCAAACTAGTACAGCCACTATGGAGAACAGTATGGAGATTCCTTAAAAAACTGGAAATAGAACTGCCTTATGACCCAGCAATCCCTCTGCTGGGCATACACACCATGGACTGCAGCCCACCAGATGCCCCTCTTCTGTAAGATTCTTCAGGCAAGAAAACTAGAGTGGATTGCCATTTCCTTTTCCAGGGGAACTTCCCAACCTGGAGATCAAACCTGGGTCTCCATATGGCAGGCAGACTCTTTCTCATCTAGCCACCAGGGGAAGCCCCAGACCAGGGATCAAACCTAGGTCCCCTGAATCGGAAGGTGGATTCTTAACCACTGGACCACAGGGGATTCCCAGTCCACAGGGTTTTGATGAGCAGTTGTGGGGTGCTTTTTACAGTATAAATGTGTCCGTGCTTTTGGCATACATACCACCACCTTCCCAAAGCACTCTCCTCCAGAACCTCAGTGATTCCCCACTTACTTGCAGGTTAAAAATCTGGGACAAATTAATGACTTTCTCCTGCCTTCTTTTCCTTGCAATCATCAACAGCAGTGTCTCTTTACACTTAACCAAGTCTGAACTCCAAAAATGAAAATTAAAAATAAAACAACTTCAGAAAGTTGAGTTGTGAGCACTTGCTTCAAAAGAAGAGTTCAGAAACAGACCAATTCAGAGATTCATTTCTTGGCTTCTCTGGTGGCTCAGATGGTAAAGAATCTGCCTGTAAGGCAGGAAACCCAGGTTCAATCCTTGGGTCGGGAAGATCCCCTGGAGGAGGAAATGGCTACTCACTCTAGTATCCTTGTCTGGGAAATCCCATGGACAGAGGAGCCTGGCAGGCTATAGTCCATAGGGTCGCAAAGAGGTGGACACGACTAAATGACTGAGCGCCCATGCAAAGACACATTAATAGGGAAAAAATGAGGGTCTAGAGCAGAAGCCCTGGTTAAAGATCATTAGGTTCTTGACTGACAGTCAGCTGAGCTGGGAGGAAACTAATCTCCCAGAGGCAGGCTCTCTTTAAGCTCATTAAAGTTTATTTTTAAATTACTTAAGTATTTTATCAGGTATATTAATTTCCTCTCAGAAGGAACTTGAGAAACACGTCATGTGAGAAGTTCAATCCGGACTAGGTTTGGGACAATTTCTCATTTCCAGTGAAAATCTTACAATTCTCAGAGCATACTCCTCCTTTACAGCAAAAAAAAAAAAAAAAAAGAAAAATCATCCTGGCACCATCCCTGGTGGATCAGTGGTAAAGAATCCACCTGCCAGTGCAGGAGACCCTGGTTCAATCCCTGGGTCAGGAGGATCCCACCTGCCTCGAGGCATCTAAGCCCAAACTCCACAACTATTGGGCTTACCTTGTGGTTCAGACAGTAAAGAATGTGCCTACAGCGCAGGAGACAGAGGTTCAGTCCCTCAGTAGGGAAGATCCCCTGGAGAAGGGAATGGTTACCCACTCTTGCCTGGAGAATTCCATGGACAAAGGAGCCTGGTGGGCTATAATCCATGGGGTCTCAAAGAGTTGGACATGACTGGGCGACTGAACTGAACTGATACAGGTAAGTGGTCCATGAGTCTTCTGCCTGGTGGTCTAAATTTTTTTTTTTTTTTTTGCATACTGATGTTAATTGACAGCAAATTGCTTCCTTCCTCCAGCAGCACCAAAGACTGAGATGCTTCACCTCATTCCCAAACATGGCATTCCTTAGGAACAGCCTTAAAAAGACATTTAATAAATAAAGCAAGAGGGTATAGTAAGGGAAGTATGAAAGTGACAAGCATATTAGAGTTTTGCCTCTTCTAATCCCAAACCACAAAACAAAGCTCAAGTCCTCCAAAATGTCTTCCACAGAAAGGCTACAGGAGGAATTGTCTGGCAGAGACTAGGTAATCCATACATGCTTTCTTTGAATGGACAGAGAAGCCTGGAGAGCTACAGTCCGTGGGGTCGGAAGAGTCAACATTTCTGAGCCACTAACACATATACACACACAAATATACACAACCAGGTTAGCTGATTTACCCTTCCACTGCAGTCATCAGTGTGCTTCCCAGGTGGGGCTCGTGGTAAAGAACCCACCTGCCAGTGCAGGCAGACCTAAGAGACATAGGTTTGATCCCTGAGTCAGGAAGATCCCCTGGAGGAGGGCATGGCAACCTGCTCCAGTATTCTTGCCTGGAGAATCCCATGGAGAGAGGAGCCTGGCCGGCTACAGTCTGTGGGGCCACAGAAAGCTGGACGTGACTGAAGCGACTTAGCACGCAAGCAGTCATTAGTAAAGACACATTTGGTAGGTAACGTGCAACCACAGTAAGACACTGCAAAGATTCTTACTCACCTGATTTGTCAGATGTCAAATCGAGGTTAGAACCCCAACTACTTTTAGTAGGAGTGCTCTACACATTACCTGTCAGCTTGGAGCAGAGATGTTTGGGTGGGGTGAGCCAGTGGGAGGGGGTTGTGAACACCCACAGCATGGGGTGGGGGAGGCCACCTGCCCAGCCACACACTGTTCTGTCTCAGCCTGGCTCGGCCATGCCGTTGGAGCTACTCCCTACTGCCCAGAGCCTACAATCTCCTGCCCTAGCCTCTATGTCCAGCTCAAGGGAATTTTAAACTAAAAGGATCCACTGAAACACAGCAAAGGTTGGACGTTACCAACTTATCTAATTGTGATGTGAAGAATCACACCACTCACAGGCCTTGAAATTGTTAAGCGAAGAACTTCATTCCTTACACACGCACATCCCTTCTCTCTCTCCCACCCACCCAAACACAATAGTCCATTCCAGCATTCTGAATAACCAAAGGCTGCACTGAACCAAATGTGACCTGAACTCACACGGCTCCCAGCAACCAACTTTCACCTTCAGTATTTTAGTAGGTGGCATCATCAACTCAATGGACACCAGTGTGAGCAAGCTCCAGGAGACAGGGAAGGACAAGGAGGCCTGGCGTGCTGCATCCACGGGGTTGCAAAGAGTCGGACAGGACTGAGCGACTGAACACCAGCAAATAGAAAGTCAGAGACCCAGTTCTAATCCCACTCCTGTTTGTAACTTCTCATCCTCCCATCTGTAAAATTATACATAAGCCTGCTTTCCTGCTAAGATGAGCCATTGAAACGACTGCAGAAGAAACCAATCCCCTCAGATCAGAATCTGCATGTTCAGAGAACTGAAGCATGTGCTTGGAATTTTCTCTTTTGCACGCCTTCATCCACCTTTTTCACATAGTTTCTTTTAAACCTCCAGCTTCTCAACCCGGGTGCTGTGTAACCAGAGGGCGTAAGGCGAGTTCAAAGTGAGCGCCGCGCTCCGTCCCGCCCGCGCTGCGGGCGCAGGGAGGGCGGCCGGAGTCCGGGCTGCCCCACGGCTTCCCCCGCTCGCACCATGGCGATAGCGGCAGAAACGAGAGGAAAGAGCCCCGGGTAACAGCCCCCCGTTATCAATCGCCCGCCCCCCTTGCACCAACGGGGCCGTGTGATCCCCTCTTTGTGCCCTCGCCGCCGGGCACTGAGCCGTCTGTGACTCTGTCCCTTTGTGGGTCCCAGCCCCGCTCCTGAAGCCCCTTCGGGCGCCAGTGGCTGGGCGGGCGGCGGAGAGGCCGGCGCGCCCCTGGTCCACCCTCCCCGCCCGGGGTGGCGACGGGCTCCCAGGAGAGGGAGGAAGTGGGCTGGCGGGATCCCGGGCCTGATGGAGAAGGGGGCTGGGGCCCGAACCCGGACAGGAAAACGCGTTGGGGGCCCCTTGAAAGTGAAAGTGGCTCTGCTTTTCAAAACAAACAACCAAAAACCACACCTAAATCCTTGCTGAGAGGGCCCCGGCGCGGGGGGAGGGAGGTGGGAGGGGCAGGAGGGTTACCATTCAGTTCAGTTCAGTTCGGTAGCTCAGTCGTGTCCGACACTTTGCGACCCCATGAATCGCAGCACGCCAGGCCTCCCTGTTCGTCACCATACCATTAGCTCTCCTTTTCATTTTTACTGATTGCTCAAGATGAAAAGAATTGGTCCCAAAATTCGGGGACAGGAGTAGAATAGGAGAGGTATGATTGAACTTTCTGCCCCGAGATGACTGTCGGTCTGTGACGTTCTATGGGGTGCTGCAGGGTAAAATTTGGACTTTAAAAAAAAAAAAAAAAGGCCTGTAGGAGAGAAAGGAAAAGTAAGAAATCCACAGGAGGGTAGAGAAAAACAACCAGGCAGTAAAAATGATAAACCATCAAGGAACACTCCCCATATAAAGTGCTCAAGCTCGGTCCATTATTTATTCTCACCAGAACTCCACCTGCCTGACATAGATAATGTCCTTATTCCCATTTTGCACATGAAGACACCAAAGCAAAGGGGCGTTAAACACACTTTTGACTGAAAGGAGATTTGAGCCTGAGTCTGGCTCCAGAGCTGAAATGACCTTCCCTTAGCATTGTTCCTTTTCTATTTTGCAAAAACAGGCTAGTGGGCAGGGCCTGGAGAATTTACCTGGTTTTAGGCAAACTGTGACTCCAGATAGACAAATCACTTAATCTCTGAGTCCTAGTATTTTTCTCAGGAATCGTGACTCTTCAGGAATCTTGTGAAACTCAAATGAGATCATGTATTTGCATATACATGCAAAATAGTGAAAGTGAAGTGAAAGTCTCTCAGTCATGTCCGACTTTTTGCCACCCCATGTACTGTATAGTCCATGGGCTTCTCCAGGCCAGAATACTGGAGAGGGTAGCCTTTCCCTTCTCCAGGGGATCTTCCCAACCCAGGGGTCAAACCCAGGTCTCCCACACTGCAGGTGGATTCTTTACCAGCTGAGTCACAAGGGAAGCTCTTGCAAAATAGAAGGTACTTGAAAGTGAAAGAGTTGGTCACTCAGTCGTGTCCCACTCTTCTCCACCCCATGGACTGGATGACTCCCTGGACTATACTAAGCTCCTCTGTCCATGGAATTCTCTAGGCAAGAATACTGAAGTGGGTAGCTGTGCCTTCCTCCAGGAGATCTTCCCCACCTAGGGATGGAACCCAAGTCTCTTATGTCTCCTGCATTGGCAGGCAAGTTCTTTACTGTCTGAGCCACCAGGGAAGTGCAGAAGGCACTTACAAAATGTAAAATAATTTCATATAGTCCTAGTCCATCCCTGGAGTGGAGGCCTTAAAAATATCTCCTGAGAAGGGTACCCGAGTGCATTCATTAGCTCTCAGAGGAACTTCCACATCCACAATTTGTTACACATTGTAAAATGCCCCTCTTTCAAGTAGGCCTCCTTCCCCTCTGTGCTGTGCTAAGTCGGTTCAGTTGTGTCCGACTCTTTGCGGCCCCATGGACTGTGGCTCGCTAGGGCTCCTCTGTCCATGGGGATTCTCCAGGCAAGAATACTAGAGTGGGTTGCCATTTCTTTCTCCAAGGTATCTTCCTGATCCAGAAATCAAACCGAAGTCTCTTAAGTCTCCTGCATTGGCAAGTGGGTTCTTTACCACTAACGCCACCTGGGAAGCCCTCCTTCCCCTCTAATCCACTTCTTTGTTCACTGTGTTGACTATACTACTGAATTTAGGTTGGTCCCCCCCACCCCCAGGTATTCCCTTGTAACTTAGAAACGAACTACTAAACATCATATGGACTGCAGGGCTTCTCTGGTGGCTCAGACGGTAAAGAATCTGCCTGCAATGTGGGAGACCTAGGTTCAATCCTTGGATGGGAAAGAGCCTCTGGAGGAGAGCATGGCAACCCACTCCAGTATTCTTGCCTAGAGAATCCCCATGGACAGACGAGCCTGGTTGGCTACAGACCACAGGGTCGCAAAGAGTCAGACACGACTGAGCGACTAAGCGTAGCACATATGGACTCCATGGTTAATATCCTAGTTGGGAGTGGAGAGAAATCTGTTTTTTTCTTTTAAGGGTTGGGCCTGAATTTAGGAAGCCACCAACTACCTCTTTATTCACTGCCTTGGTCTCACTTCCACAGCTATTGTGAGAGGGGGTGGGATTCTCAGGCTCACCCCTGCTTTTAAAAAAAATTTAATTTATTTTTAGTTGGAGGATAATTGCTTACAATTGTGTTGGTGTCTGCCATACATTAACATGAATCAGCCATAAGTATACACATATCCCTTCCCTCCTGAACCTTCCTCCCACCTGTCCCACCCCTTTAGGTTGTCACGGAGCACCGGGGTTGAGCTCCTTGCCTCGTACAGCAAATTCCCACTGGCTATCTCTTTTACATATGATAATATATATGTTTCAGTGCTGCTCTCTCCATTCGTCCCACCCTCTCCTTCCCCACTGAGTCCGCAAGTCAGTTCTCCATGTCTGCATCTCCATTGCTGCCCTGTAGATAGGTGCATCAGAACCATCTTTCTAAATTCCATATATATGCCTTAATATATGATATTTGTTCTTCTCTTTCAGACTTATTTCACTCTGTATAATAGTCTCTAGGTTTATCCACCTCATAAGAACTGACTCAAATGTGTTCCCTTTTATGGCCAAGTAATATTCCATTGTATACATGTACCACAACTTCTTTATCCATTCATCTGTCGATGGACTTCCAGGTTGCTTCCATGTCTTAGCTATTGTACATAGTGCTTCGATGAACATTGGGGTACATGTGTGTTTTTCAATTATGGTTTCTTCAGTCACCCTTGCTTTTTAAAATGCTCTATGAGGCAGTGTCTGAGAAAAAGTCAGGAGAGCTCAGCAGAGATCCTTCAGAAAAGGAAAAAGGGAGCTAACACAATTCTGTACATGGCTGGAACTGTAATTTCCAGAGTTCCCTCTTGGCCACAGGTTGCTAGGGTGGCCATAACAATGGACCCTAGACTGAGTGGTTTCAACAACAGAAATTTGTTTTTATTCATTTACTTCAGAACGTTTAAGACCTGAAAGTTAGGAGGAAACTATATCTTTTTTAAAAGTAGCATGCTATTTACCACAAACATGTGAATTCTGAAAAGGAGAATATTTTACCTATCTCCTTTTGGATCTGAATGAGGAAACTCGTTTTCAAATTTGTCAGTCTTGCTAGCAGTGTCAGATTATATGACCTGTTTATCTCCATGCTATCTTGGATTATGGTCTTCCAATCCTATCCATGTTTTCTCTAGCTCTGATTTCTCTATTTATTTTTTCTCTCTTATTATACAATATATAGTATAGATGCTCGATCCAACCCATTGTGGAATGGGGTAAGGAATATAAAGGAATGATTAATGAATTAATGTTTCCATAACCGTCTAACTGGAATCAATAATAAACATCACCCAAGAAGAGCTGCTTGTGCTGTGTGCCTGGCTGTGTTATTTACCTGTGAAACACTGACTTACAAGTATGCAATAAGAATTAATAATATAGCTGCTCTGGGGACCACCTGATGGAAGGGTCTTTAGAAAAGACTCTGATCCTGGGGAAGATTAAGGGCAGGAGAAGGGGATGACAGAGGATGAGATGGTTGGATGGCATCATCGACTCAATGGACATGAGTTTGAGCAAACTCCGGGAGATAGTGAAGAACAGGGAAGCCTGGCATGCTGCAGTCCATGAAGTCACAGAGAGTCAGACAAGACTGAGCAACTGAACAACAACAGAGAAGTTTAAGCTACTTCTGAAGCAGAGAATTTATCAGTAAAACCACAGCAACCAAAATAGATGATATTTTTCTGACATCAAGAAACAGTCTAGCTCTTGATGTCTTCCCTCAGCTCCTGCCCTACTCTGCTCCTTCCTCCCACCTCAGCCCAAGTGCTCCTGTGGCTTTATTTTCACAAGGTTTTTGTTGTTTGTTCCCCCACCCCACCCCATAACTGACAAATTTACCCCCGGGACTTTAAATCCAGAATAGCTAGTTGGCAAAGCAAAATCCAAATGGTCAGAAGCAATGATCATTATTAGATGCACTGAAGAGTCTGCTTTTGTCTCACAATGGAATACAAGAAAGTAAGGTATGGCTGTCCAAACATTTTCCATTAAGATGGCAGGAGATCAGACAGCACGGGGCTAGTGCCACCTGAAGCTAAATTATCACTTAATATACATAGTGAGCAGCTGATGTCCAGAAGTCAGCATCAAGCTTCTTGCTAACATGATGAGCAATGACCATCTGTCCCCACAAAGCCAGGCTGCGTGACCTTCAGTCGCAGGCGTTGCTAGCAGAGCTCTTTCCCATGATGAAGGATGACAAAAAGAGCTGCTTTACTAATCTTCTGTTAGTAGCAACAATGACAAAGTGCATTCCTATTTTTATTACATATTTTCTACTAAAAAAATAAAAAAAATAAAGAATCAAAAGGAACCTGGACAGCAAGTTAAAGCTTAGAGATATGTGGTTCTCTTTTCTTAGAAGGAAGATGTATGCATATAATTAATATGCAACCAAAGAGCAAAGCAGAGCACATGCATTCTATCAGAAATTCCCTCATGTTTTATTAATCTAAACTACACAAAAATATCTAGCTGGAACAAAAATCACAGCTCAAAACTTCAGGCCACTAAATCTCTATGACAAACAATAAGTCACTCTAAACTGTGACTATTGTTGCTGGAGAAAGTAAACCATAATCGAGATAGGTGAGAACAAATCACTACAAAGATATAACCTTGCCAGAGAGGGGTTTGTAATCTAGATTGACTCATTAAATCCTTATGTGAATTGAATGCATTCCCCCATTTGTCTCCAGCATTCTTTTCTGTGTCTGTCATCCAAGGGTTCGTTAGCATCATCAGAACAAAAAGAGAGAGGGGGAAAAAAGTAAGCGGCTGCTTCTCAGTGGGAATCCATCAGTTGACAGAGAGTAAGATAACCATGTCCAAGATCAACAAAACCAGACATTATAAAATGTTTCTTTAAGCCTGAGTGGCTCTCACAATATCAAGCAAATATGTATGCAGTGTGTTATTTTTGTAAAGAATTCCATCTTTCCATAACCTTTTGCTTAACTCTCAGGATTAAAAAAAAAAAGTTGTTGGTTGTTTTTTTTTAATGTAAGTCATTTCCTAAGAATTTGGCTTAATAGATCACTTAAAGGAATAGGAAACACATGAGAATTGTTGGTGTATTCCTCGGCATGGGTTAGAGCATGAGGAAAAAAGCAATCAGCCATGCTCAATTGTTGGTCTCACAAGAGTCCGATGGGTGGGTGGTTTCAAGGAAGTTCAGCAGCTCAAAGGTGCCCTCAAGGACCCAAACTCTTTCCATTCTTCTGTTCCAGTTATCCTCTGTGTATCGGCTTTTCATTCTGGTATTTGTCAGCTAAAGTCCAAAGTTGGCTAGCAAAACTTCAGGTATCATGTTCCCTCACTGGCATCCCAGCAAAGAAGAAAAGGCAGAGGCACAAGTTTTGTCCTGTCTTTACTCAGGAAGGGAAGCCCTCGATAGATTTCCCATTGGATCTTACTGGTAGAACTGGATCTCTTGTCTATTTACAGATCAATCACTAGTGAAAACGAAAACAGGCCAATCATGATTCATGCCTTGAATGAAATCTATGATCAATACTTTCAAGGTGGGGGACGAGGTAGAGGGGAGAGCTAGGCAAATGGCTACTGGGAAAGCAAGGAACACAGTCTGTTCCAGTGGGCCAGATCCCAGCTTCCTCCCCATTCTCCAAAACCTCCATCATGACATGGAATTTCCTTAGATCTCATCAAGAATGGCCTTTGAGGCTTTCCAGGTGGTCCAACGGTTAAGCCTTCATCTTCCAGTGTAGGGGGTATGGGTTCAATCCCTGATCAGGAAGCTAAGATCCCACATGTCTCAGAGTCAAAAAACCAAACCATAAAATAGAAGAAGCATTGTAACAAATTGAATAAAGACTTTTTAAAAAATGGTCCACATCAAAAAAATCTTAAAAAAAAAAAAAAAGAATGGCCCATGTAAAATAGCTGCAGAAAATCTGTTCCTTTCCTGTATTTCCAAGCATTTTCCTACTGTTTTCTATTCTTCTATTGGTATAGCTATATAATTTTTTTTCTCTGCCAGCATCTATCTGTCCCTCTTCTGTTTGTTTCTGAGCCTTCTCTCCTATCACTTCCCATGTCTGAATAGCCTTCCCCTTGTATATCTACTGATCCACATCTATTTCACTAAAAAAAAAAAAAAAGACACAGGTATGGCGACTTGTAGTTCCTTTTTTCGGGTTTATACTGTTGAAGCTGTGACTTCAGTCTCCAGGATCAGGGCTGACAACAGCAAGGCAGCTTCCCTCAATGGCAACAGACATGAAGACCAAAGGCAGAGTTCAGGATTCACTGAGGGGTTTTGCTGCTGGGCTGTACAGAACTGGTCACGAGTGTCCCTTGCTTGTTTATCTTCTATGACCAACTATTAGATGTGTGTAGTTGGGGAAGAAAACAAGTCTTCTTTGAAAGAATGGTTCCTGTCTGACTGTGTAGCCACCAACAGCTGCTTTCTGCCACCCCATGGCAGGACCCAGCTCTCCACCAGGTCTCCAGGACAAACCTGACCTAAGGCAGGACAAACTCAGTCAGCTCTGCTTCACACTCTGTGGCTCTTGTTGCTTCTCCAATCCTCACAGAACATTATCAGAAAACTGTCAGTTTTGGGGGAGGAAAAAAAAGACAGGAAGGAACTCGTGTCTGTCAAAGGGAGACTTTCCTTGTAGGGAGAACAGCAGGATCTTGAAGCCTAGAGTTCTGTTCTCTGTGAATGCTCTGAGGACCAGCCTCACCACAGCCCACCCTGGCTTTGCTGGGGAAGATCAGGGGAGGCAGCTGTACTCCCTCCCCAAGGCCCAAATGACACCTCTTTCAGTTTCCTCTGGGTGTCCACTGCCACAGTGAGGTTGCAAGAGATCAGTAAGGCTTTTCTAAAGAGGCAGAAAAAGGGGAAATAAACAGAAAGGATTACAACAGATGACTTAGCTTACTACACATGTGGTTATTTGTTGCTTTTCGGGGGTCCACTTTCAGCCTGGCTCTAGGATCACTTTTGATATCAGAAGCCATCTGCTACCAAATGCAAGATGAGGGCTCTCTGGGGGGCCATAGGCCAGGAGCAACACAAGACTCTAAAGAAGTGCTTCTCAGCTGAGGGTGGTTTTGTACCACTACCACCCCCCCCGTCCCCAGGGACATTTGGCAATGCTAGAGCCATTTTTGGTCATTACAGCTGGAGTGGTGCTCCTGACATCTCATAAGCAGAGGCCAGGGATGCTGCTCAACACCCTGCCATGCACAGGACAGGCCTCACAGCAGAGAATCATCTGGCCCCAAATGGCAACAGTGCTGAGGCTGAGAAAACCTACCCTAGAGACAGACACTAGCCCACCTTCACAGGAAAGCCTGGGAGACTGTGGCCCTGGTTCTGCCACATTAGCTCATCATCTCCCTGCAGGCTTATCAGGGAGGCAGAGGAGGTGCAAAGACTGTATTAGAAAGTCATTGGTGATTACTGCAGCTCATGGGCGAGGAAGGGAGTCCCTTCCCTTCACTTGAAGCCTGAGGAAGAGGAGATTTCAAGAAACCTATCCCACCAGCTTGATGTGGGTCCTCTGAAATTTAGGGGTAACGGGACCTGACATCTGGCTTTTATGGAGTGAAAAAAAGAAAATCTAAACAGAAGAGACTGACTCAGGCTGGCAGCAGAGCAAAGAGAGGACCAGCTGCACTGAGAGCAAGCTACACTTCTACCAACAGCAAAGAAGGCTAGCCTGGGGTTGTCTGGAAAAAAAAAAAGATCCTGCTGACAACAACCTCCTGGCCTCTTCCTCTAGCACAGGGGTAAACTGCTAGAATCCCAGGGGATATGGCACACAAAAGGTGAATGGTAGGATGGGCACGATTCCCTGGGGCTGAAGAGAGAGCCACCACTTTCTCTCCCCCAGCAGAAAGTGAACACATTGGAACACAGATTCATGAGAGCAGAGACAGCCTTGAATCTGCTCTTGTGCATTCCATTTTAATTGGGTGCTTGGCTATTGGTAATAAATGTAGATATATACTTTACAACAAATATTAATAATCTGACACTTGAGAACCAGTATCATCTCTTGAAGAGAGCTTTGACATGTATTCAAATCCTGGCTCTGCCACTTACTAACAGGGCCTTGCCCTTGTTATTTCAGATTATTTGTCTGTAAAAGAGTTCTACAGTTGTTATATGGGTTGATAAGCACTTTGCATAGAATAAGTGTTCAATAAACGGCAGACTTCTGTGCATGTTGGTGTGGCCTAAAATGGAGCCCAGGGAACTGCAAAACATAGAACTTTGCATTAACTCTGCCTGGGCTTTTATTGTAGGAAAAAATTATGAGACTCTGTTCCTGTTGCCAAACTAATGTACATGTCACTGTGCTTCCCAGGGCTACATGGATCTACTAGGATGCTTTCAGTTACAAGTACAGAAACCAAACTAAATGTACCTTAAACCAAACAGCATTTAGTATCTCACATAACAAGACTATATAGGTGGAAGAGTTCTAGGGTTAATCTGCAACCTGATCTACGTAACCAAGAATCTTTCTGCTCTCCCATTCCCAGCCCTGTGGCTTTTGTTCTCAGGTTTATGGTTCTGGGGTCTTAAGATGGCTGCAGTAGCTTAGAGCATTTTCAGTTCAGTAAAGTTGCTCAGTTCCTATTCTTTGCGACCCCATGGACTGCAGCACATCAGGCTTCCCTGTCCATCAGCAACCCCTAGAGCTTGCTCAAACTCACGTCCATTGCATCGATGATGCCAGCCAACCATCTCATCCTCTGTCATCCCCTTCTCTTCCCTCCTTCAACCTTTCCCAGCATCAGGGTCTTTTCCAGTGAGTCAGTTCTTTGTATCAGGTGGCTAAACTATTGGAGTTTCAGCTTCAGCATCCATCCTTCCAATGAATATTCAGGACTGATTTCCTTTAGGATTGGCTGGTTGGATCTCCTTGCAGTCCAAGGGATTCTCAAGAGTCTTCTGCAACACCGCAGGTCAAAAGTATCAATTCAGAGCATTTTACCCTTACACATTTTATTCAATAACTTAAAGAGGTAGGAAAATGAGGACATTTCTTGGTGTTTTCTTTTGAAAAGCAAAAAACCCTGTTTCGTAGAAGATCACTACTCAGAAATCTTCTTCTCACATTGAATTGGTTGCAGTCGTATCACACTCTCATGTTTAACCAGTCACTGGCAAACAGAAATAAGCCCACCAGAAATGGTTCGGTACCTCCTCCCTGAGTACAAGAACAATGGAGAATAATATAGACACACAACTGTGGTTGTTACATCACTCAAAATATTTCCAGGCGAAGACTCTGTGAGAGCCCTATCAATTATATTACCCGTACTAGGTAATAAATGTCTAGCATATTGTCTACATATAGCAATGGGGTGGGAAGGTGTGAGCTTGGAGTTTTTACCAGCAAATTTCCATTAGAAAAATTCATTTCATTCGTCTCTTTTAGGTTTCTGTCTCATTTGGCCAGATATGTGTTGTTGCTGTTTTTTTAAGTAATGACTTAATTGTTTTCATCAAAATGATATATGCTCATTACCTTTTCAAATGAGCAATACAGAAAAGTACAAAGAAAAAAAAGCGATAAATCATCCCCAAACCCACTGCCCAGAACTAACCACTGTTAACATTTGTTGATCGTAACTGAACGCATCACTATGAATGTGAGATGGATTTGGAAATGGAGAGCTAGATAGAAATAATTGAATGAGGCTACATTGTACTGATTCTCTTAATAATTAAAAGTATTAAGTTTAATTTTGCTTGATTTTAATCAGCAAGAAAAATAACTTGAAGTGAAACTTCTGAATTTTAGACAAGTATTTCTTGACCATAAGAGACATTATTTCCTAAAATATCTACGATTTTTTCAGAGAATAAAATGTTTAAGAAGCTAGACTATTTTAATTTTTAAAATACAGGTTTTAGATAATAAAGATTGATAGGTGGAATCATTAACCTCCTCCCATCTCTATTCTTGAATTTCTGTTGGTGGTGATATTATTTTCATTTCGTCAAGTTTTGTGATGTCTTCACTCTGCTCAGTAACCATGATTCTGGGGCCAGATGTTTGAACAGGTCTCCCCTTCTTCCTTCAGGACTTTGTGAAGCGAAGTGCCTTCAGGCAGAGCCTCCCACCCAGACTCTCCCTGACTAACCAAGTCCTATCTATTCTTCAAAGACTATTTTAACTTCCACATCCCTAGTATTTCACGACTTAATTTTTACCTTTTCTCTGAAGCCCTCGTAAATTTCTTGTCCGTACCATTCATTTTATTGTGCATTCTTCTGCTTATTTTGATATCTAGGTATCATTTCCTCAGGTAAATAATAAGCTCCTTGCAGGCAGGGACCAAACCTAATGTCGCATTTTTTGACCAGCAGGGTGCTGAGCTCTCAATATATACTAAATAGATAACTACTCAGTTGAAAGAGCCACATATAGAGTAACACAAAAGCAAAAGACTCTGGTATAATAAGACTTTAAAAGTACAGATATACTCCTGCTTGCTGATTACAGAAAGCAAATGGCTGCCAAGCTCCCGACACCCTTTGGGAGAACACACAGAAGTGCCATTTCCTGGCCTCTTGAACAATGATGATCTGTCACAGGAAATTATAAGTTGATTGAATTATTGTGAAGAAATTCAGAAATTATAATGCTGAAAGTTCTTGGTCAACGGAAGGATGGTATTTTCAATCTAGGAAAATCCATATTTATTCAGTAACTTGACAAGTATTATTGAACAATTACTAGGTGCTAGATTCTGACATTGTTGAATTTGAAATATATGTGCTAGAGTTTGTGTTGTTGTGCCCGATATATACGGTCTCTGCCTGCAAGGAGAATAAGGGAGTGAAAAAGACAGACATTAAACAAAAAAGAAACAACATGGTGGGTAATTCAAAAGAACTGCAAATGCTGACTGAGGGTGGGACCTAAGGGATCCAAAAGGCTTCCTGGAAGAGAGGCTTCAAAACCAAGAACTGAAGAGGGAGTGCAAGTGCCCTTAATTTAATTAGAAAAGCTCCACCTGGAAGTTTAGACTTAAGGACATCTTTGCATGCAGGTGTGGCATTAAATGTTAATACAGACAGAAGGACTGACTTCTTTAAACCTTAAGCAATGAATTAAGGATAAGGAAGTGAAAATAACCAGAGGTGACGTGTTGCATTAGTATCTGTCAGAAGGCTTGAAGTTTTAATTATGAAGCAGAAAATCAACCTCGAATATCTCCTTAGTTGAGAACATTAATAAATCCTTTCATTCTCTTATTTCAACACTCTATATCATTGGCTACCTACAAGGCTTAGAGGGTCTGTTGCTTATAATTCAGTTCTGTAAAATAAGTTTTCCCCAGAAGCATCTTGGAAGCTCTTTCTATGACCGCTGGTGTATGAAAAACCTTTATGAATACATTTTAAGTGTTGTAGATGCAAAATAAATTTATTTATACAACAAACATTCACATATTAGTGTATTTTTTTAAAATAAGAAATTACCTATTATCTAAGTTTATAAAGGGAGATGGGAGGGAAGTTCAAAAGGGAGGGAATATATGTTATACCTATGGCTGATTCAGGTTGAGGTTTGACAGAAAACAAAATTCTGTAAAGCAATCATCCTTCAATAAAAAAATAAAAAATGATACTTTGTATATACTTTGTATAGGTGCTTCACAAGCCCCATAAAAACAGGTATCTCTCATTATACTAACTAGATACATTCCAGCCCTGTGTGCAGGTTGTTGTTGCTGTGTTACTGCTGTTGCTGTTGCTGTTGGAGTGGGGCCCTAAATCAAGTACTATGTTTTTCCCCTACTGATCTCTACTAGGGTAATAAAAATATCAGGCTACAGGAACAAATAGAAATAAAAGCTTTCCACAGAGTTGTTACAGACACAAACGGTTTAGCTACACATCACTGACCAAATAAGGTCTTTCTCACCTCTGCTCTACTTACACATGCTATTACATCAGCTTCAAACCATAATCTGCCCACCCCCCATCCCCACCCCCACCCCAAGTCACTCTGCTTTAAATGAGATGGAAGGCTCAGCTGACTGGCAGAGTCAGCTAATGCACTTGCTAAATGTTATACAGGTTCCCTGCACACCCCACCTTCAGAAATTCTAATTCAGTAGGGAAGGGAATATGAATTTTTGGTCACCCCTCCCCAAGGCATTCCAAAGTAGATAAATTGGGGAACCATCCCAACACCCTAAAGCAGGATCTCCATCACATTACTCTTCCCAGTCTTAACATAAGACTCAGAATATTGTAATCCTTCATTTATGTTTGTGAAATGAATCAAACCTGCCGGTCAGGAAAACTGGTTCACTATCTGTGAAGATGAAAGGCTAAAACGGGTTTGGTCCTTGGGGCACTCAGGTATCTGCTGGGAGCCTCCATGTTCCTCATCACAGATGACCTTGCATTCCTGCCCCGCAGCCCCACAGAAATGGCCCTTCTTCTAGAAGCCCTGGCTTTGGGCTCAATTCCCAGGTTGATCTTATCTCCTTTTGACCAGGAGTGGGGTTGCAACACTTAAACTTCACCAAAAATGCCCAAAATGGCAGACTTGAGATTCCAGGTCCTGAAACGTATCACATTTGAATGAAAAAGAAACACGTGTAATTTGGGTGGAGATTCTGAGTAAATTTCGATAGTGTTATACCAATAAATTTATCTCCTGATTTCCATAAACACCATAATACAGTTGTCATTTTCTGAGAATTCACTGTTAAATGAGACTTGTATGGACAGTTAGGTACTAAAAATCTTCTGAAATCCAATAACAGGGAAGCAAAGGGGCTGCCTGAAGAAAAAAGAAATAGAGAGAGAGGACGGCGTAAACAAGAGCATTACTCTTTCCCAGAACGAAACGGGGTTTCGGTGGGCAGAAGGGTAGCGTCTGCTGCAAGGTTGTCTGTGAGGGGACAGTGTCCCTTCCGGAAAAAAAAAGAAAAATGTAAAAGCACCCCGAGGACGTAGCTGTTCAAGAATGCCCGCATCGTGATTCTTTATTTAACACTGCAGGGTTTAAGCCGGGCTGCGTACGCGCTCACAATATAAACAGGAAGGATTAGAGTGACCCCGCGTCCCGAAAGACTGCAGCAGTCCGGGAAAAGGCTCTGGTTACCTCGCGTCCCGAGCAGCCTGCCCCTGGATGACAAACATCCCGGATGCGGGCGTTCTTTTGTGGTTCATGGGAAAGCACGGCTAATCCGAGCGGCCCCGCGCGCTCGCACAGCGCCCATTCAGAGCGGCTCACAAAGCGCCCGAGCCCGCTCCGCGCCACCGCCCCAGCGCCCCCGCGCCCCCGCGCCCCCACGCGGAAGGGGGAGGCCCGGGAAAGCACTGCAGGAAAGGGCTGCCTCTCCACGTCGTCCGCAGTGAGGCTTCGGCGGAAAGAGGAAAAGACTTGATCACGCCGGTCTTTTTCCTTGTTCCATCTGGGATTTACCCCCACTTTTGAAACCCTCCACCCTCTGTTCCCCTCTGCTTTTCCATCCTCTTGGTTCACGGAGCACTTTCAAAGCTCCAGGCTCTAAGAGCCCTACAGGAAGTGACTGATCTAACAATCATAATCGTCAAACGCCACTGCAAGGCTGATCTGTTTTACCGATGAGGAAACTGAGGCACAGGGTAACCCCTGGGGGCGCTGCACGCGAAGTCGAATTTCCAGTATACACGTTCTTCATCACTTAAGTTACACGCTGCGGCGGCTGTCACTAGCGCAGAACTTTCTGTAACCTGCAACTGAGAGTCACCTTGACGTAAACACATCTATGTTTCCATATCAACTGTCTCATTTGGAGAGAGCGAGGAGTTCACACGCCAGTCAAGTGGAGAAGATGAGGTGGGAGAAGCGGGAAAGACGGCTCACAGTTTTCGCGAGCACAGTGCGACCGTGATGGGAGCTGCCTGGTTTCTGTAAAGGCGCAGGTTCAATGAAAGCGTCCACTTCCAGCTGCTCCAGCTTCCGCACTAAAGGGAATGGGAAAAGTCTGTCCCTCTAGGAAGGGGGCTTAAAAACCAAGCTGTAAAAACATGAACCCTCTGTCCCAGCCATGTTCAGTAAGATGGATGTAAGGAGGGTAGTCTACAGAGGTTTCTTGTTTGCTGACAAGTGATCTGTTTGTCATTCAGGAAAATGCCCGCGATAGTTAGCTATGTTCCTGGGAATCATTGAATAATTCAGAAAACAAAAAGGTGATGAATCAAGTTTACAAAGTCCAAGCAGATTTATTAAGGTTTGGGGACATATTAATCAGAAAATTGTGCCGCATGGGTGGGGAGAAAGTTTCAACTTCACTAGTAATAAGAGAAATGAAATTAAACAGCAAAGAGATACTGAATTTTAACCTGCCCCTCCTTCCAAAAAATACCTAATGAGACAGAATGTGCCATCTTATGTACTGGTGGTGGGAGAGAAAATTGGAGTAAGCTTTTAAGAGATGATGTGGAAACGCTTAGCAGAAGCCTTTAAATGTATGTATTTTTGATCTAGCAGTTCTAGTAACAGAGTTTAATCCTAAGGTAATAAATTTAAATATGCCAAATAATTTTAATAGAGGAAGACTCAATACAGCACTCTTCAAAATACTGAAAGAATGGAAACAGATTTAGATGTCCATTAGTAGGGGACTGTTTAAATATGTTGCATAATCCATACAAGGGAAAACTGCTTATGAGGTATTGCTAAAAGCAAAAAAGCAGATGTTAAGAGTCTGCATATCACAAAGCCTTTTTCTGGGAAAAAATTTCTTTAGAAATATATCTGGGAGGGCATGCAAAACATTAGTGCCCAATGATTGTGAATTTTATTTTCTGCTTTCTGTTTCTAATATATCTTTTTTTTAAAAGATTTTTTTACGTGGACCATTTTTAAAGTCTTTATTGAATTTGTTACATTATTGTTTCTGTTTTGTATTTTTTGGCCACAAGGCATGTGGGATCCTACTCCTTGGCCAGGGTTTGAACCTGCACCCCCAGCATTGGAAAGCAAAGTCTTAACTGTTGGACCACCAGAGAAGTCCCTGTTTCTAATATATCTTTAGCTACTATGCATTTTGAATAAGAAAGAAAAACGAAATGTTTATTTTTAAGAAAGAAGAACCAAATCTCTCTGTTTCCCCCATAATGATTAGATGAGAGCAACCTTTGAGTTCAAAGTGGGATAGTCTTCAATTTGGGTGAGTATACTCTTCAGGCTCTATGACTTTCATAATGGAACATATATCTTGCCACATGGGTGTCTGGTACCCAGGCATAAGGATGTCCTTCAATCAGCAACACAAAGTTCAGACATGGATCTTAGACTCTCATCAGGGAATTTAAGTGGAAAGTGATTGTTGTCTGATGCTTGACAAATGCGCATCCAGGAGCAGCAAAATTCAGAAATGATCATCTAAGGAGCCTACTGTCCACTGCTGCTGTAGGTATTAGCACAGTACTACTCCACACCAGTAAGACCATTAGCTCTGCACACAGACCTCATTAAATTAGTACTCTGCAGAAAAGCCTTTGCTGAGTTACACTATCATGTTACACTCTTGGCTTTATGTTATCATATTACACCCTAGGCTTCTATCTGGGTTTAAAATGAAATGGTCATTTGATGGATTCTTTTTTTTTCAATCCTACACTGCGGATGTTTTTCATGTCTCCGAATAGCTCTGTGTATTGACTCTCCTGATCAAATTCCTTCAGAGTAGTAGTGCTTAATCTGGCTCCCAGGAGATACTGAGCGGCTGAGGGACCACACATCTCTACCACTTTGTGACCCTGCTTTTCCTTACTCTGCCACAGATGCCAAATATAAGGCAGTTTCACCTCCTCCCAAAATTAACCTTCAGAAAAGAGGAATTCCTCTTACATATGTGCCCTTAAAAACTCTCCTATTACCAGGTATGAGCCAATTATTTTTAGCCATAAAGTATTATTTAGGAAAGACAAAAAAAAATGTAAAACAGATTTAAGTAGCTATTTCTGGATGTATGACCTCACACTTAAAAGTTTATGGATGTCACTGAAATAAGCCTTTTAAAGATCATTTGTTAAAAAGAAAAAAAAATGTGATTGTGTTGTAAGATCACAAATACATACTACATTTGTTTCCTAGGACTGTTGTAACAAAGTGTCACAAACTGGTGACTTAAACAGAAATTGCTCACTCTTCTGGAAGCTAGAAATCTGAAACTAGGGTGTTGGCGGGCCACGCTTCACCTGAAGCCGTAGGGGGACCCTGCCCCGCCTCTGCTAGTTTCTGGCATTTGTTGGCAGGTTTCGGTTTTTCCCTGGCTTACACATGCAGCCGTCTGACCTCTGCCCCCATAGCCACATGGCTATCTTTTCCTTTTGTGTTTCTCCCCTGTTCTCCTTGGATATCAGATAGAGGGCATATTTTATTCCAATGTGACCGCATCTTAACTAATTACATCAACAAGGACCCTTTACTGAATGAAGTCACATTCTGAGGCACTAATGGTTAGAACATCAACCTGTCTTTTGGGGAGACTCAATTTAACCCACAATATATACCTACAGAACAAATTAAAAAAAAAAACTATCTAGTGTTATGTAAATTATATTTGTGTCTTGAGATAAAGTTCCAGTGAAAGTCAGTGAAAATGTTAGCCGCTCAGTCGTGTCCTACTCTTTGCAACCCCATGATCAGTAGCCCACCAGGCTCCTCTGTCCATGGGATTCTCCAGGCAAGAATACTCGATTGGGTGACCATTCACTTCTCTCCTGGGGATCTTCCTGACCCAGGTATCAAACCTAGGTCTCCCGCATTGCAGGTGTATTCTTTACCATCTGAACTACAACCTATTGGTTCTGTTTTCTGGAGAACCCTAATATACACTGATATTAAACAGAGAACATATTTGTGGTTGCCAGGGATGGGCAGTATAGGCCAAATGGGTGAAGGTGTCAAAAGTTAGGAACTCCCAGGTATAAAGTAAGTCATAGGGATATAATATACATCATGGTGACTATATTTAATAATACTATATTGCATACTTGAAAGTTGCTATGAGAGAAACTTTGAAAGTTTTTATGTAAGAAAAAGATTCTATAACTACATAGAATTCCATATAGAAATTCTATAACTATGTATGGTGATGCATGTTAACTAAACAATGTGGTGATAATTTTTCAATATATACAGATATTGAATCATTATGATGTATACCTAAAACTAATGTAATGTTTTAAGTCCATTCTATCTCAATTAAAAAGAAAGAAAATTGCCATTAATTCTGTTTAGAAGTGGAGAAAGTAATGCATTTGGGACAATAAGAGAGAAATAATAAGAGATTATGAAAAGAAGGGACAATTAAATGAGGGATTTTTGGTAAACAATCCTTGGTGCCCCAAACTATTAATCTTTAGGATTCAGTGGTTGTTGCCTTCATTTGCACCTCCAGATGCTCACACAGCTTTCATTTTCACATCCTTCAGGTTGAAGCTCAAATATCTTCAACAGCGTATTTGACCACTTGTAACTTGTGTTTCCTGCAGGAGACCCGGGTTCGATCCCTGGGTTGGGAAGATCCCCTGGAGAAGGAAATGGCAACCCACTCCAGTACTCTTGCCTAGAAAATTCCATGGATAGAGGAGCCTGGTGGGCTACAGTCCATGGGGTCACAAAGAGTCGGACACGACTGAGCGACTTCACAACTTGTGTTTCTATGTATCTTGCTTGTTTCTTGTCTGTCTCCTCTTTAGATCATGAGCTCCTTGAGGGCAAGGATCTCATCTGTTCCATTTACTGTTGAATCCCCAGAGCCCGGATATGGACCACACAATAGATCAATAGCAGTGTATTGAAAGAATGAATATTCCATCAATGAATTAATATGTGGCTATTCTGAAGATTAATTGAAGTAGTGCAAATTCTTCCCTCAGCACTGTCTCATCACATGGAGAATGCTCCATCACTTTTCCGCAGTGAGACTTCTTCACTTTCTCACCTAAGATTGGTTTGACAAATGCATTCCCCTGATGGAACAAACTTAAAGCTGGAATTCAGTTTCAATCATGGGAAAAGACACTGTAGGCACAGATGAAAATCCCTTTGGGCCAAAGTAAAATAAATGCAGGATCAATTTATTAAAATAAATGTAGGCCAGAAACAGTACGGATTTTGGAGGGAGGTTGTCCTGCGTTCAAGTCCTTGTTCTTTTCTTTCCCAGATTTGCAGGATGGCAATTTCTCCAAGGTCTTCAAGCCTCAGTGTTCTTAGCTGTACCCAAGGATAACAATATCTATATTATAGGTTGTGAGAGCCAAGTGACCTGGCAGACTGACACTCACAGCAGAGCCCTCCACAGTATCATTTTCATTTGCCAAAGAAGCAAGTCCCATTTAAAAAGCAAGCACTTAGAGTAGCAAGTAACCTAATAGAGCTCCTCTTTTGCCTCATTTTTGAGATTTAATGTCAAGCATAATGATAAAGAATCCTCCTTTAATGCAGGAGCGGTCGGAGACTCGGATTCAATCCCTGAATCCAGAAAACCCCCTGGAGGAGACCATGGAAACCCACTCCAGTATTCTTGCCTGCAGAATCCCACGGACAGAGGAGCCTGGCGGGCTATAGTTCATGGAGTCCCAAAGAGTTGGACATGAATGAACCGACTTAGTACACAGGCACACACACACGCATAATGAAGTTACTTGTTTTTTTCCCTAACCCACACTTCAATAGGCTATTGCAAGCAAGGAGAACTTACCAAGTATTTTTTAAAGCCATAATTTTTTCTTTCTTGCCAGCATTGCATTTGAATGCATCTTTTCCCCAGTAATCATGCTGACAAGGATTCATGTCTCTATTCAGCTTAGACTCCCACTGTTCTTTAAGGGTAATTTTCAAATATTTCTACACAAGTTGACATATATTTCCCATTGATAAATAATAGCCTCCATACTTTTACCACCTGCATACTATTTTGACAGATCACCACCCTGAAAAAGTTTTTGTGTTTAAGAAAAGTAATTTGTCTAAAGGAAGAGAATATTTTCAAACCGCACTTCTAAAAATGTCAAATAACAGGAATAAAGCGGGGGGAATGAGCCTTGGAGCAAAAGAGATAGCAGCTGAATAAAAGAAATCTCAAAATAAAAAGAATAGAAAAGATCAAGAGATAATACAAAAAGGAAACTAGGAATCTAAACATTGTTAAAAGTAGAAAGTGAAAGTAGAAAATGAAACTGTATTCTTATCCAGTTGTGAGTTTTAAATGCCATGACAATGTAGGTGAAAAGGAAAAGAGATATTTCAAACCAGTGACTTCATCTTTTGAAAAACTGTCTTTTTTTTTCTTTTAGAATTTAGGATACTGAGTACCACTTGCTAGAATGAATACACAGACACAAGTCTTTGTAGGTGGTTTTCCTTTAGTAAATTTAATGAAACTTATAACTTCAAATAAATAGAGATAAGAATCTGTATGTATGTGTTGTTTAAATATTAAGCTGAAATTAAAAATTCAATTATTCTGATGTATTCTCTTTTGGAGATTTTTTTAAAAACATAAATAATCTAAAAACCTCATTTAATGCTCTGAACACAAAAAGAAATTAAAATTTATTTAAATTTAAAGCTTACCTACCTCCTTATAGATCAATCATATTCTCAATAGCTGAGAATAATTTAAATTAGGCCATTTTCTTTCATGTTTGAATAGCATATGGTGTAGTCCAGAGCTTCACTCACAAGTTTTGCATCATGCCATCATTTAATTTTTTATATGAGTTAATAGGAGCTAACGTATATTGTGTTAACATCTACTGTGTTCTAGATATTAGACAATAAACACTTTATGTATATTCTTTCACCTGCTATAATTTTCATGTTAAACTTAAAAAGCTTGAGGCTTATGGAGAAGCCTCACTTGCCCAAAATCACCCAGGTTTCAAGTATGGATTTGGATTTGAGTCTCTGGTGAGGCCATCAAGGTATGTAACTACAGAAATAGAAACTGACTAGCTACCCACTCCAGTATTCATGGGCTTCCCTGGTGGTTCAGACAATAAAGAATCCACCTGCAATGCAGGAGACCTGGGTTCCATCCCTGGGTTGGGAAGAACCCCTGGAGGAGAGCATGGCAACCCACTCCAGTATTCTTGCCTGGAGAAACCCCATGGGCAGAGAAGCCTGGTGGGCTACAGTCCATGGGGTCCAAAGAGTCAGAAATGACTGAGTGACTAAGCAACTGAGCACACGTAGCTGGTTTTAGCAAAAAGAAAGGTTTGTTAAATGAATAATAGATTCCTTATAGAACTTCCAGGAGGGCTACAGAAACAACCATAGGAAAATGGACAAGAACAAGGGAAGTTATGCATCTGGCCAGTTCTGCTGTGCTGTCTCATTATGTGTGAGTCATAGTAATTTGCAGCCCCAACAGGGCCAGCACTGGGCACTATACATTGATGTCACCACCACCATTCTTAGAACTCTGGAAACTGTACGCTTCAGCTACCACTACTATCACCAGAAAGATATATACTTTTTTTGGATCACCAGATGCAATCAAAAGTCTGGGGCAGGTTAATCTAATTGACTGAGTCTAGGTCATGTGCCTTGGCCTCAACTGCAAGAAAGATTGAAATGTGAGTAGTCTGGCCCTTTTAGCACCAATAATGGGAGGCAGGCTACAACCTGCACCCAGATTCCTCTGGTGAGAAATTTCCTCCAAAGAGTAAAAGGGTCATTTCCTTTTTCTCATTAGTCAAGCATTTAACACAGCATTGACACTAAGCAGATAGATGTTCAATAAACATGTGTGAAATGAGGAAACAAAAGTATAATCCAGTTGTCTCTGAGAGAGGCTCAAGGAAGCACAATCAGTAGTTGATAACAGTATTGAAATGACCAAACAGGTAATCCTCACTCAACTGAAGCTCTGGGCAGTGAATGAGGAAAACTGGAGGCCCTACTTCAGAACATAAAACTGAAACTGATGAAGCTGGGACTGGGGTGCTTCTGTACTTCCTAGGTAAGAAATTCTCCTGGAAAAGAATGCCTGAAAGAGCCCCCAAATCCTCAGTACTGGTCACTATGTTCTGTGCTTAGCTGGTCAGTCGTGTCTGATCCTTTGCAACCCCATGGACTGTAGCCTCCCAGGCTCCTCTGTCCATGGGTATTTTCCAGGCAAGAATACTGGAGTGGGTTGTCATGCTCGCCTCCAAGGGATCTTCCCAACCCAGGAATCGAACTAGGGTCTCCTGCATGGCAGGCAGATTCTTTACCAGCTGAACTACCAGGGGACCCCACTTGTCACTATAGCTGTTGTCAACTAGGTCAGAAACAATTCACTTAAAAGTATGGAGAAAGCAGTCAGTGCTTGGTGTGTGCTACAGGCTTTACATGCATTATCTTGTGCAGTCCTGAGAACGCCCTGTGAAATAGCTACTGCTTGTAGTTCCATTTTACAGAAGACAAGAGGTAAGGCTTAGGGGAATTGCCTAAGGGTGCATAACCAGGAACTGGCAGAACCTGTCTTATTGATTCCAAAACTACCCTCTTAATAACTATGCAACAGGATACAACAGAAACTTAAACTGTAAAAACAGGTTATGGTGGAAGGCATTTCTGCTACAAAATTTACTCATTTCAGTGTCAACTTGTACCATTATTTCTTATTTCACATTTTTACAGAAGAAATCAGCCTACACTTGAGCTGGCTCCAGAGAGGGAAATAGAGGGCTGAGCTCGGTGCTCTCCAAGGTTCTGAAAGCCAGTGTTTGAAATTTAAAATGTAACTGCCAGAGTAAAGGTAGCATCATTTTATATTGGCTCTTCAATTTTTACACCCAGGGCAAAGCCATCTGTGAGCGGAGGAAAATGAAATAATTATGAAATTTAGGCAGTTCTTAAGAAACTAAAGTTTTCAACACACCCACATCCATTCACTAAAATTAAGGGATATGAACTCTGAAAACAGACTTCCTTTATACATTTTTGGCTTTCCTCCACAGTTATGAAAGTCAATCCATGCCAGCAATGTCGAAAATCACGATGGGAATTTTCTGAGTGCTGCAGTAAATATATTCTCTTGGTTATGCATCATCAGTCCTGGAACGTTGCTGAGGCCAGGGTAAGCATCTGGAACTGGAGTACCTGGTGGCATAGGCAAGAAACAGCCAGTGGGGTGAGGATCAGAGTCAGAATTGGCAGCAAGAGAGTCTGGAAGAAGAAAGGAAATCAAAAGGAAAGGAGGGGAGTAAAGATCTGAAATAAAGAGAAAAAAAAAATCTGAAAGCTTGAATGGGGCCAGACAGAAAGGAGCTGAGGCTGTGGCCAGTGGCAAGTCGTGGCTTTCAATTCATGGGGAGAAGGGTATCATCTGCTCTCTCTTTACTCCTAATACCAACTGCAGTGATGCTGTTTCTTTCCAAGTCTTTCTACACAGCTCCACGGGGGTTGACATTGGGCTGGACTGACATCTGCTGCTACTTCTTGCTGCATTCTGTGCTATTTGGAGATACTCTATTGATATCATCCTTCATTGACCTTGCTTCACTCTGCCCCTCCCACCCCTCCTTCCGCTGTCCTATTTGTAGCAGCCGCTTTAGTCCACTAACAAGGGCTCATTTATCTATTGGTCCTGCTCTTGCTTTTGTTTCTCTTGTCTATTTGGAGTTTAGCTTTTTGATATAAAGCCAGTGCAAATTCTCGCTTGTCCTTGAGAATTGGTTCAACATAACTGACTTGCTACAACCAGCAGGTAAAAGCCTAAGCTAATTCAACATTTCATAGCTGTCTGCTTAGCAGCTTAAAACTTTAGCTAAGCAAATAACCATTCTCCTTTGCCGATATTGTCATCCTGCCCTTATAATCATGATACCAAGCCACTGAGATGCAGAGACAACGTGTGTTTAGAATAAATAAATAAAAAGAACTGAGCTCCTGTCATATGGTTCTGGCTTGGACAGTTTGAACCCTGCCATTGCAGCTGAAGATGGGTTGCTGCTTACAGAATACTAATTGCTATTACTATTCTGAACCAATCTCTCTTGTGGAAGAAAAAAATACGAGAGAAAAGCTTAGTTTGGGTTGGTCACTCAAAATCATAAGCTGAGTTGGGAGAAATTCTATGTACCAAATATATATAGATATATATTCTATGTTTTATATATATACATTGTACAATAGATATACTGTGCATAGAAAATATATATACACACATACATTGTACGTATGCAGAAAAAAAAATGTATATATATATATCTCCAGGACTTTTTACTGAAATGCCGTTGGGCTTGTACCATGTCAGAAGTATCATGACTTTTTAGCTCTCATTTAATTTTTTGTGCTAACTTTGTCACAGCAGTCTGTCAACAATATTTACTGAGGAGTCGTATGTACACAGAATAGTAGAAGACTAGTCTTACTGTTTGTTTGAGTCTATTTAGATAGAACAAATTGATCTAAAAGTCTGTTTACCTGAGATTCACCATTGATCATGTATTCTTTAATGTGCCTTCTTTTTGTGGATTTAGCATCAGATGCTGTGTTGAAAACTTGAAAATAAGAGGAAGAGTATTAATCCATGGACTCAGATACAGGTTTTCCTGGTTTGGTGGGAAAGTTATGGATTTGGGATCAGAGGACCTAGGATCAAAACCTGGCCCTATTATTTACAAGGTCCTTGAACTTGGGCAAGTGACTTACTATTTTTGTTCCCTAGTTTCCCATCTCACAGGATTATCATAAGGAATAAGTGAGACTGTGATATGAACCAGCTTTGTAAACTGTAAAAAAAAAACCTTACCACATAAGGGATTAGAAACTCTGATAATCTAACACAGTGACTATGAAATGTACAAGTTGTCAGGATTAAAGATCACATTTCAGAGAATAGCCACTCTATATTGTCAACCTATCCCCCCAAGTACAAGTTAATACTGTTATTATAATAACTTCAAAATATGCTTCAATTTTCTCCTTCTAGGGTTTCATTCCATTGGATGAATTAAAACTGGAAACTTCACTAGTAGGGAATGGAAGTAATTTGGTTCAACAAAGCTCTTTTCATTTTAACAATATTCTTTATAATGTATGGTGAAGGGAACCATTAAAATCATTTTGAATATATCTGAAAGTGTCTCACCAAGAAATGAAGCAGTTCTAGACAGTTTCTGATTAGTTGCCTCCTCCCAGGCAACGGATGTCAAATGAGACCATTAAGGCAACTTTTAGACAGACACATCCTCAATGAAGAGAGATCTGAGAGGCATTAGAGAGCATTCTAAGAACATTGTTTTCAGACGCATGTTCTTCAGGAGACAGTACCTTCCCTCTTTCTGGCAGTGATCTAGCAAAGGCTTAGTAAAATTACCAGGGAAGAACTGAGGAAGAGATTTGAATGCCAGCTGGAGTCTAGACTAGATCAGTAGTTCCTAGTTTAGGGTCACTACCTTTTTCCCAATATTTAGGGGGAAAAAGTCAATTATTACCATAATTTTACTTTCTTTAAAAAGGGATTATCTTTACATTAAAAAGTAAGATAGTTATAATTACAGAATAAAGAACAATCCTGCATTTCTTTTATTGAAAAACATTATTCTACTGTCCTTAGATTTTCCTTTTATTGCAAACCGAAAAAAGTTCCCCTGCAGCTAGCACCAGTTGTTGGGCCAAGTTTTGGTAGTGCTTTAGGAATCTGTTCAATCTTGAAATATTATGATCACAAAAACATACTAAAACAAAATTACTTATTATTCCTCAAGCACAAAATGATACTTTTTGGTCAGAGTGTGTGAGCAGCTATTTGTTATGCTATGGATAATTTCAAATTTTGAGAGCCTCTGCTATCATTTAGTTTTGATGAAAAATGGTTTGATACTTTGATCATTTAATTCTGGTTACTCCTCCTTATACAATGAATTCACTTAAATAGCTAACAGGAAAAGAGGAAGAGAAAAATAAACTAGACAAAAATCTATTGCAGATTTTTCTATTATAAAGTTGCACAAGCTGTTCAGATATTGTAAAGGAGGACATTTGACATTTTCCCTCAGGTGGAAGGTTCAATTTCTCAGGACGTTGCACCAGTGATTTCAGTTGCTCTTTGCCAGGAGTGTGGGATTCATCTGCCGTTTTCTATTTCTATTAGCTGTGAGTTTCTCTGCATTCAAGTTCCATCTGAGAAGACTACTAAACTTAGCTCATTTCAAGGAGAACAACTCCCATGGGGAAGGTGTCACTGGCTAAAGTCTCATGACCCAGGTACCCGAGAAATACAAAGCTCGGCATTTTATTCATCATAAAAGAGGAAAATATGTTAAGATATCTGTCTTTATTTTTCTTAGCCATAATCAGATATTTACTAGACTGGACTATTTTACATGGAAGCTCAAGAATCAGGATAAATTGTTTTTTAACAGAACAAAGACTTTTTTTTAAAAACAACTGATGTATTTCCCATAAATTGAATGAAAAAGATTGTGACTGTGCAAGAATATTTGCAATCACATGATATATAGCATTTTTCATTTAGTGTTTCAGATATTCTCTGCCTCAGAGAATAATTGTTTCTGTCCAAATCAAGTTTCCTTTTTTAAAGCTCCTGAAGGGACTAAGTTGATTTCCTGTCCTTATTTTCTCCCCATATCAGCCTATCCTGAACATCAGCAAATGTAAGATAATGAGTTCATGGAAAATTAACCCATACTACATTAATGCTCACACACGCATTTACTATTTGCTTGATGTGTACCCCATGCAAAGCACTGTGCTAAATTCTAGGATTACCAAAATGTAAAAAGAGTTCACAGGGGTCTAAGTTAGTATGATGGGGTCTAAGCACATATCAACCCAAAAGGGGTCAGGACAATGTTTCTCAAAAGAAAAGCTTTTTTTTTTTAAACTACAATCCACTGTAAGAAGTAAACTTTTTATCCCGATCCTGTACTCATAAACACACATAGACACACCTTCGTGCACACACATGCAATCAATACTCAACTGAAATGAAATTTTCGGTTAAGTCAAACTTATCCTTTCTACATGTGACACACTGTAATATTTTCTGTTCCATTTCCCTTAATTTTTTTAAAGATTGATATGACTCACTAAACTGATTTCACAGCTCACTTGCTACAACCTGCATTTCAAAAAATAGTGGTCTGGGATAAGTCAGTATGCAGCTAAAAATACCAAAAGAAGTTGTCAAGAAGTATATTGGAAATCAAAACAAAAGGCAGTACTAAAATAATATTAGAGTGTTTAGGCTGATGTACCTTAACAAAGATATTAACCACAGAAGCACGTGAAACAGTCTTTGCCCTGGAAGTGATAAGCTTATATCTAATGAAGTATCATTTCACAAAGGGCATTAATTCAAGGGCAGTAAACCGAGCACCTTGATTACACTGCAAGCGGTAGTAAATATAGAAAAAAAAATGAACAGCTAAACACTACTTGAATTTAGTCTCTTGTTCTACATCTGTTTACACTTGCACACCGCAAGCTATATCTTTAGCAGTCTAAAAAGAAGATGAAGGTGATGTAAATATCTGATACAGTGGTAGCTTTCAGACATTCAGCCCAATCTAGCTAGAAGCAGAAGAAAGAAAAATGAGATGTAAATATAATTTTTATTACGTACACTTGGGAGACTCATTGATAAATTAGCTGACAAACGTCTAAAATACTAGTGCTTTGCTTGTGTCATATGCTTCTTGGCATGGAACTGCCTGGTTACTTCATCTCAGTCTGCATCAGCTTACCTGTCTGAGGGTGCTCCTCAGATTGCTTTTCTTTCATTCTGAGTGCTCTCCTCAAGTGATCCATCTGTTTTCTTGCTTTGAACCTTCCCGAATGCACTGACTGGATAGTCACCCCAGACGTTCCCCAGACACAGTCAGCTGCCTATTGGGTCAATCAATCCAGAAGTCCAATAGATGCTTAAAAAGCAGACATATCTAAAGCCCAACTCCCTTCCTCCCTCGTGGCAAGTCAGTTTCTTCTCCTATGCTTTCCAATACACTAAATAGTGCTAGTTGAAAGCCACCCATTTCTACTAGGAGTCTTGTTTTCTCATGCCCCAAACCCAATCATTCAAGTCACCAAGTTCTGCCAGGTCTTCCTCCTCAATGTATATTTTAATTCACCCTTTCTTCATACACATTGCCTCTATCTTTGTGCTGGTCCTCACCATCTCTCACTGGTACAAAAGTTTTTAAGCTGATCTCCTATCTCTGGCCCAGGCCCTGTAGCACAGGCCCAGGAGAGGGACTTCTTAGCATCACTCTCTTCTCTAAGTAGTCTTAGAGTGACTGCCATGCTTACAGCACCCTTCTTGGAAGTTTCTTTAATCAAACTGTTTATGTGTTATACCACATCTCCACAGCTGAAGAAAGAAGTTGACCCAAAGGCAGCCAATTGCAAGTCTAGGAGGAGGTCCAGCATCAGAGTCTTGCCCAAACTGGGAAAGGGGGTGAGAGGTGGGAGTGGTCCACACTGGATTACAATTGGCTGCTATTCACATCCTCCCTCTTGGAGACAGGAGACTCACAGAGAGGCTGCGGACACACAGATGCACAGGGAAGCACCAGAACGAGCCTAAAGCCAGATGGGCAACAGGAGAGCACAGGCACCCAAGCACACAATGTTGTTCTGATTTTCACAAGGTCTCGCTGTGCAATGGTTGACATGGTTACGTCTTCCCTACTTTCTCCACAAATCCCTCAATAGTCCCCCACACACTAAGTGAATTTCTATCACTTAAAACTTTGAAGAGCCTAAAACTGCTCATTTGCATCTTCTACGTGGCTGCAATGATTCTCCAAAATAAAATGTGAGGGCGCAGTCCTGCCTCACACCTCCTAATAGCTTCTCCTTCCATGCAGGAAAAATATTTCAAATCCATGATGTCACATCATGACATCCAGTCCTACCTTTTCTACCTGGATCTCAGCTATGCCTCCAAGCTCAGGTAAATTCTCACCTACGCTGTGATCTCTCATGCACGTGATGTCACAGACCCTCTTCCCTCTCTCTTGATCCCAGCAGGTAGATTTACTCATTTGTCAAGTCTCAGCTTCCACACCTTTCCTCAGGAACTCTTTTCCTTTCTCCCAGACAGTGCCTTCTATAAAAATTCCATGAAAGCAATCATGATGTGCACTGTTACCATGAACAAATCTGTATCTACTCTGTCCCCAGCTAGGATAGGGGGGTGGGGTGGGCAGGTAGGGTTTTATTTTGTAATTTCTGAAGGTATTAGTTGCTCAGTCATGTCCTACTCTTTGCGACCCCATGGACTGTAGCCCACCAGGCTCCTCTGCCCATGGGATTCTCCAGGAAAGAATACTCTAGTGGGTTGCCATTCCCTTCTCCAGGGGATTTTCCCAACCCAGGAGTCAAACACAGGCCTCCTGCATTGCAGTCATATTCTTTACTGTCTGAGCCACCAGGGAAGCCCATTTGTAATTCCTAACAGTCTTTAATTATGTCCCTTACTAAGCAAATACTTATTGAGCACCCTATGCAGACTCTGAAAATATACAATAAACCAAACAGGGGCAGACTTTATCATCTCAGAGTTGGGCAGGACGATCAGCATTAAGTAGCACAAGGCGGTGGTGTTATGTCGAGAGTGCAACAGGGCACCATGGGAGGCGACAGCACTGGTGAGAAAGACTTCTTGACCTGGTGATATTCACAGGAGACCCCAGCAGGGAGCAGAGCTCAGTGGAAAGAGTTTTGCAGGAAGCAGAAAAGAGGGAAAGATAAAGGAAAATGTTAGAGGAAAAGGAGGCAGCGTATATAAACCAGTAAGGTAAGAGGAATCTTGGTGCGTTCATAGAAAAAGGAAGTTCACTGGAGGTCAGAGGGCCCACAGCCAGGGACTGTAACCAGGTGGGAGTGGCCACAGTGGTCAACTCACTGCGGCCTGTCTCAGTCGTGATATTAATGCAGCATTTTATCCTAAGTGCAGTGAAGGCTTTTAAGCAGGACATCAGATTCTATTTTTAATAACCAATTAGCCTGAGCATCAATTACAGAAGAGAAGCAACAAGGTAAGTTGGAGGGCCATTAGAATAGCTTAGGTGAGCTATGGTGACAGTGGAGGTGAAAGAAGCGAATATAGCTGGGAGATTAAGAGGGTGAATGGGACTTTACTGGTGGTCCAGTGGTTAAGACTCTGCCTTCCAATGCAGGGGATACAGGTTTGATCCCTGGTCAGGGAGCTAAGATCACATAAGCTTTGGGGCCGAAAAAAAACATATAACATAAAACAGAAGCAATATTGTACCAAATCCAATAAAGACTTCAAAAATGGTCCACATCAAAAAATCTTTAAAAAAAAGGGGGTGAGGTGGGTGGTGAATGATGAGGACTTGGTGACTGATTCAGTGTAGGGGTGGTGGCTTTGTAACGTGTCAGCCTGAACTACCTTTCCTAGAATTCCTTTTCCTGTATGTGTCCTGTCCTGTGAGCTGTAAGAGACATCCTTGTGGGAGAGCTGGAAGAGGGAAGGTGTGAAACTGATTAAACAAGGAGGCCATTAGACTGAGGTGGCTCTAATGCTTTCATGATCGATATAAGCAAACCCAAATCTAAGCCTGTAAATGCCTCAAGGTTATGAAATCAAGACACTAAGGACAGCCAATCACAAACAGCCAAATAGGCCTTGAGGCATAGCCAACCAAAAAATTGTCCTTTCTTTGCTTTCAGTATTTTCTAATATCTTTCCCTGGCTCCTGTTGGCAAAGTGTTCCTAATCACTGCCTGGTTAGAACTGATACATGCGCAAATACACTCTCAACATATTCGATACGCCTCACTTTATCTTTTAGCAAAGTGAAGCAACAACCGTTTTGTAGATCGCACACCTTGTCATTTACCTGCAGGCTCATCACCTCATTGTGTGAGGCAGTGACTGCTCCACCCTCCCCTGGACACCCTTCAGCTCCTCCCACTCCTGGTCCAGCTATGGGTGGCACCATGCTGGCTTGGGCAGATACCCATACCAACAAGGTCAGAGGTGATGAAATCTGATATGGGTTTCAGTATGTCCTGAGGGGCTCCATCTTGTCCTTCTGAGCTCCAGGTTGCTCTTATTTTTCCTTTACATTCCTATCTCCTTCTTGGCTGCCCACTTCATAAACACTAAGCTCCAACATCAGAAGCAAAAAAAATATAGCCTTTCAAAGAGAGACTGAGGCTATGTGCTGTGCTAAGACGCTCAGTCGTGTCTGACTCTTTGCGACCCAGTGGACTGTAGCCTGCCAGGCTGCTCTGTCCATGGGGATTCTCCAGGCAAGAATACTGGAGTGAGTTGCCATGCCCTCCTCCAAGGGATCTTCCCAAACCCAGAGACTGAACCCAGGTCTTTCACATTGCAGGCATATTTTTTACCACCTGAGCCACCAGGGAAGCCCATAGAATATATAATGGAATATTACTCAGCCACAAAAAAGAAGGAAATAATGCCATTTGCAGCAATATGGACGGACCTCATGATTATCATACTAAGTCAGACAGAGACAAATACATGATATCACTTATATGTGGAATCTAAAAAAATTATACAACTGAACTTATTTATAGAACAGAAACAGACTCATAGTCACAGAGAACATGCTTGTAGTTGCCAAAATAGGGAGGGAGTGGGGCAAAGATGGATTGGGAGTTTGGAATTAGTGGATACAAACTAGTATATATAAGATGGTTAAACAACAAGGTCCGACAGTACAGCACAGGGAACTAGATTCAGTATCTTATAATAACCTATAATGGAAAAGAATCTGAACAACTGTATACATATGTATATAAATATATAACTGAATCCCTTTACTATACACTAGAATCTAAGGCAACATGCATTTACTTCAATAAAAAATTCTATAATATAGAATATAATATAATAATTATTATATAATTTTTATTCTTAGTATATAGTTATATTTTAAAACATTGAATATTTGAGAAGCTAATTTAGTGTTTTAGATCACAACAATAGCACTTACTTTGCTAGTTTATTGATAACCCAGCTTTCTAACAATTTTCATAATTTACTAGAACATACAAGTTTTATTGAGCCTACAAAAATTATATGAACTTTTATGTTTTATAAAGATAATATTCTTCTATCTAGTCCCAATTAGGCATTTGATATTCTCGTCACATCCTCTCTCCACGTCACCAGATTAAGAGAACATAAGAATCTGCTTTTACAAATGTCCACTAAAGATCCCTCCTAAAGAGATGTGCTCATGAAAATAAACAAATGGAATATGAAAAGAAGGAAAATATGTGTCTTAATTTCATTACATCCATTAACCTATTTTCATCATGTGTCTGATATTAAATTTTTTTAAATTGTGTCCTGAATTATTTTAAATCTCAGGTTTTTGGACTACAGTTCTCCATTTTTCAAATGAGAGCAATAAGCCTAGCAACCTGTCCAAATTGCTATATCTTTCAAAATGTGTTTGGTATTCTGAGGGGGTAGTATATACTTGGAGTTTCTGTCTTATTACAAAAATGCTTTTGAAATTTCCTTTACTGAATAAATAGTTGCATGGTTTACATTTGTGCATACCCACTTTCAATATCAGAATTCCAATATAAAAAGAACCCACCCCAAAGCTCTTTTAATAAATTTGAAGAATTCTGTATAATAAAAATCTTAAGCCTTAGATTTTTTTCCCCCATAATCTTTTGTTAGTGAAAATGCTATACGGTCTCAATATCCTTTATAATAGACACTTAGTTCACATTCCCTGTTCTGCCTGAGTAGCTCAGTATTCAAGTCTCCTGTTTTCCAGGGAGAAAGAAATACTCAGAAGTTAAGTAACATGAGGTAACACAGAAAATGGCTGAGTCAAAACTAGAATTTATAATTTTTAATTCTAATACCCAGAGTATTCAAGTCATAGTCATGCAAATTATTCTTTCCCAGTAATAAATGTCAACTTTACTATATATCTGAAGTGTAAAATGAAATCTGCTATAGAATTCCATTAACCATTTTAACTAGAAAATTGGAAACCACAATCCGGGAGGACGTGGATATCAGAACTATAGATACTCTTTTTACAAACTGCAAACAGCTTAATCAAACCAACAAGGCAGGTAAGGCAATTCTGTTATTTAATAACAATCCTCAGCTGTTTAAAATAACCATCTTAATAATCAATACCATGTTGAGACTTTCACCTAGCATTTATTTTAAGGAGCGTCTTGTTTTGAACAATCATTTTAAATCCTAGTAAACTGAAGAATTAATTAGCAAGCACTGAGGCTCAGCAAACTAATGCTTTAGTCTGTCCAACCATCTGCTCAGGAGCACCCTTCTCAAATCTTGGCATTACAGAGAATGGTGGAACACAGAACTCTCCATGCTTATGGTGGTAGACAAGTTGCTCCTCAGTACTTAACCATCCATCTTCCAAATAATCACGAACAAACCCATCTCAGGAATAAGCTCTTAAAAGTTCTGCCTCCTTTTGCACTTATGCTCAGAATGTCAGGGGCTTCTCTGGTGGCTCAGACAGTAAAGAATCTGCCTGCAATGCAGGAGATCCAGATTCAATTCTTGGGTCGGGAAGATTTCCTGAAGAAGGAAATGGCGACCCACTCCAGTATTTTGCATGGAGAATTCCATGGACAGAGGAGCCCGTGGGGTCGCAGAGAGCTGGACACGACTGAGTGGCTAACACCTTCACTTTCACTTCTTCAGAGCATCAGGAAGGCCAATGTTTCTTTAAGGGTAAGGAACTGGTTAAAAATGACTCCAATACTCAATCAGTAATGTTCCTTTCAAAACAGGTACTGTAGGAAGTTCTAGTCTTAATCCAATGATTCTTCCATTCAGATCACTTTTTAAATTCCATTTTTTGGAATTTTGTTTTGCATATCCCCAAACAGTGGGAAGGGGCTTCCCTGGTGGCTCAGAGGTTAAAGTGTCTGCCTGCAATGTGGGAGACCGGGGTTCGATCCCTGGGTCCGGAAGATCCCCTGGAGAAGGAAATGGCAACCCACTCCAGTACTCTTGCCTGGAGAATCCCATGGAGGGAGGAGCCTGGTAGGCTACAATCCACGGGGTCGCAAAGAGTCTGACACGACTGAGTGACTTCACTTCACTTCAAACAGTGGGAAAGAATGCTAATCTCTTTAATATTGTTAGACATTTCCAGTAAAAGTTATATGATTATAAACCAAAGTCTATTTTATAGTTTTATAGTTTGTAAATTGACTCAGGAGGCTCAAAATTGGAGTTAAAAAAATTGGTTCAGGGATGGGCCCCAGACTCAAGTCTGAGACTCAATTCCAGGACTTCAGCTGAAACTGCCTTTTTTTTTTTAAAGGGTTATTAAGTTAAAATCATAAATCTTTAACTGCTAGGAACCATTATATGGGGAGATCTTCCTGAGTATGAAGTCAGTGCAGAGTAAGGCAGAGCTGAAAGATGGAGAAAGAATCCTGATGACCTTTGAGCAGCTAGATCCAGCTCCACCCAAAGCCAGGCTCCTGAAGTTTTCAGTTATATGAGCCATTAATTCTTTTTTCTTTTTTTAAACCCACTTAAGTGTGTCTCCCTATGTAATGGATTCAGTCAAGAAAAAAAGAAATAAGAAATGTAACAGCTTATACCTACATAAACATGTGACTTCTGTTCTGCCCACTTATGTCATTAGTTTTAGTTTGACATCTTTAATCATGTATATTTCATTTTTCAATTTCATAGCTACACAAAGTATTTTTAATTTCAGGTCTACTTTATAAAATTGGAGATTCAGTGGTAGGGGTAGGGAGGAAAAGGTAGGTAATCATGAAGATATATCCAAGTCAGCAATGTTACCATCAGATGCTAAGAGAATTTAAACCAGAAATCAGCCTGACATCTTTTATCTTCCCTCTGTGTTATGGCCTTCCCTTTGCCAATCAAGTTAACAGCTCTTTGAGTCTTTCTGGCAGGATATTTCCTGGGCTATCATGAAAAAACACTCCTAGTCTATCATATCTCAGCACAGTAAGCCCAGTGCAGGCTGTTTTTCTCTAAAAATCTGATCAATACATCTGTTTCCCCAGGGGTAGAGAAAGAACAAACAGCAAGTCCTGATAAAGCTTCTCTGGCATTGCTCATTTCCTCAAAGGCTATACATGGCACACACTTATTGCTTTCGTCCTTTGCTATTAATAAGACTTCTTGAGGAAACACTAAAAGCTCTAATTCCATCCAGATGCAAGCAGTATGCAGCACCAGCACCTCACCCCTGATGTTCTGGCAAAATTACCAAGCGCACTTCATGACGCATACAATCTCAAGCACCCCTTTCTGTCCTCAAGTGAGACCAGGAAATTTTGGAGCAGGTGGCTTTTTGGAAACTGACTTTTCAGCTACTGTAACTCATATCATGGCTCTGCAATATATTTTGTCTCCTCGCAGAGAAAAGTAGCTAGCATTAAAGAATTAGCTCTGGAGTTCAGTTCCACATTCTTAAAAGTCCCTCCAGTGCCACTCATTGCAAACACGGAGCTTTTTCAAGAGATTTGCAAACAAGTCCTTTACTCCAGATTCTGAAGTACCACCACTTCACACATTGTTGTTGTTATTGTTTAGCTGCTAAGTAGTGTCCGACTCTTTTGCAACCCCATGGGTTGTAGCCGGTCAGGCTCCTCTGCCCATGGGATTCTCCAGGCAAGATATACTGGAGTGGGTCGTCATTTCTGCCCGCAAGAGGATCTTCCCAACCTAGGAATGGAACCCTTGTCTTCTGTGTCTCCTGCATTGGCAGGCAGATCCTTTACCACTGAGAGAAGAGTTGAAAAAGCATTATTCTGTCAGGCTTGATGCAGAGAAATGAGCATGTGTCAGGCAGTGTCTTTTGTGTTGAACCAAATCCTCAAGATGCAATGCAATGATGAGCCTATGATTTCCATCTGTTCCTTTTTCGGCAGGAAACTGTCTCCTGGTGCCCAGTGGCTCAGTGAAACTTGCCCCCTGTCATTTCTCCCACTGTTCCATTTCACAGTCGTATTCTGGAGGGGACGTGCTTCTGAGAGGCAAGAGCATTGGCAGCTTTACTAAAATTTCCAAGAAGTGTATTCTGGAATATTTGTGACAGAAAGTTTAGGAACAACTATTTCAACCTTTGGAACTTCTTATATGAAGAGCTAACTACATCCCACTCCGCCTGCTCCAAGTAAGGCTACTTACAGAGAAATAGCTATTCAGAGGTAAAATAAGTGTATGGGAAACTACTTCTTCTGCTTCAGAGTAATCACGGGCTATTTGAACAAGACTATGGACAGAGGAACCTGGTGGGATACAGTCCATAGGGTCAAAAAGAGTTGAACACGACTGAAGCAAATTAGCAGGAACACACACACACAGAAGGCTACCAGGAGACAGAAACCCCTGGAAAGTTTGAAAAGGTCAGGGCTTTTCCAGAACAGCCTTTTCCCTACTAAGTATATTTTGAGGAGGGGAAGTAAGAGATGGGGAAAGGTAAAAGTTTTACTAAAAGATGTGGATACAAAATGTTCTTAAAGAAAGCACTGCTTAGTCAAAAAGCTGCTACTGCTTCTTGAATTCATTTCAAATAAAGCTCTCGGTTTAAAAGCTTTGAAAGTCAACTATACATATCCTACTAATAGTTGGTTTGAGTTTTCTTTTGTCATTATATAATTTCCAACTTTGAGGAAAATAATAGTATTTATAGATAGCATTCATGAATTATGCAAATCAAAAATATAATAGACCTTTAGTTGCAATGTTCATATCACCACATAGAGTGACTAATTTTTCAAATTAGTAAAGGAAGTTAGAACTGTGAGTCAGTGAGTGGATCACCCTAATGAATGAAAATAAAATTTATGCTTCTCCCAGATGGGCTGTATTTTATTTTAAAAATATTTATTAAGATTTATTAGTTTTGTGCTAAATTTTGTTAATAGTTATTCCCCATATGTGTTTCAACTATTCAGTATGTTATAGTGTTTCTACACGCACAATCTAATATTGAGTCAGAGAAGAAATGGACCTTAACAGATCATAAAGATATGCAAACAGTACAGTATATTCTGATCCACTCAGTAGTACAGGTAGTTCACGAGCCTTGAGAACCATTTCAATATTTAACACAACCTTCAAGGCAGAAAAATAGTTCTGCACTCCTAATCTAATTACCAATGTCGTTGTTCAGTTGCTAAGTCGTGTGCAGCTCTTTGTGACACTATGGACTGTAGCCCACCAGGCTCCTCTGTCCATGGGATTTTCCAAGCAAGAATACTGGAGTAGGTTTCCATTTCCTTCTCCAGGGGATCATCCCGGTCCATGGATCGAACCCATGTCTCCTGCTTTGGCAGGCGAATTCTTTACCAGTGAGCCAACAGGGAAGCCTAATTACCACCTAGGCTTCAACAATACGTGAACCGTGAACTTCCAGATGTTCAAGCCGGTTTTAGGAAAGGCAGGGGAACCAGAGATCAAATTGCCAACATCCGCTGGATCATCGAAAAAGCAAGAGAGTTCCAGAAAAACATCCTTTGACTGTGTGGATCACAATAAACTGTGGAAAATTCTGAAAGGGATGGGAATACCAGACCAACTGCCCTGCCTCTTGAGAAACCTATATGCAGGTCAGGAAGCAACAGTTAGAACTGGACATGGAACAACAGACTGGTTCCAAATAGGAAAAGGAGTACGTCAAGGCTATATATTGTCATCCTGCTTATTTAACTTCTATGCAGAGTACATCATGAGAAACGCTGGACTGGAAGAAGCACAAGCTGGAATCAAGATTGCAGGAGGAAATATCAATAACCTCAGATATGCAGATGACATCACCCTTATGGCAGAAAGTGAAGAGGAACTAAAAAGCCTCTTGATGAAAGTGAAAGAGGAGAGTGAACAAGTTGGCTTAAAGCTCAACATTCAGAAAACGAAGATCATGGCATCTGGTCCCATCGCTTCATGGCAAATAGATGGGGAAACAGTGGAAACAGTGTCAGACTTTATTTTTGGGGGCTCCAATATCACTGCAGATGGTGACTGCAGCCATGAAATTGAAAGACACTTACTCCTTGGAAGGAAAGTTATGACCAACCTGAAAAGCAGAGACATTACTTTGCCAACAAAGGTCCATCTAGTCAAGGCTAGGGCTTTTCCAGTGGTCATGTATGGATGTGAGAGTTGGACTGTAAACAAAGCTGAGCACCAAAGAATTAATGCTTTTGAACTGTGGTGTTGGAGAAGACTCTTGAGAGTCCCTTGGACTGCAAGGAGATCCAATCAGTCCATTCTGAAGGAGATCAGCCTTGGGATTTCTTTGGAAGGAATGGTGCTGAAGCTGAAACTCTAGTACTTTGGCCACCTCATGCGAAGAGTTGACTCATTGGAAAAGACTCTGATGCTGGGAGGGATTGGGGGCAGGAGGAGAAGGGGAGGACAGAGGATGAGATGGCTGGATGGCATCACTGACTCGAGGGACGTGAGTCTGAGTGAACTTCGGGAGTTGGTGATGGACAGGAAGGCCTGGCGTGCTGCGATTCATGGGGTCGCAAAGAGTTGGACACGACTGAGCGACTGAACTGAACTGAAACTACTAAAACAGTGATAAAATCGTTTATATGTCTATTTTCTTAGACCTTGTCAAATTTTACACATAATTAGATTTGTGTAACCAGGTCTTGCTCTATGTAAAATAATCTTTTTGCAGACTGCAGCAAGTGTTTGACATATTTAAGCATTCTTTGTTTATTCAGCAAACATCCTGAAGCACCTACTATGTGCTGGCACTATTCTAGGTGCTATGATGACTAAAGAAAAAGGCACAGTCTCTGTGTTCAGGGGGCCCATCTAGTACGAACTGACCATGAAGACAGATATAATACGGGAGCATCATGACACGGTTTGTAAAAGCATAAAAAAAATGGCTGCTGAGTGAACTGTGCACAAATTCGAAATTATAAAACTTTAGTTTCAAAGAGCTAAGATCAAGAGAAGCAACTGGGCTGATGATAAATGTCCTTTATAGTAAAAAAAACAGGTAGCAACAAAATTATTATAACCAACATCTGGAGATTAATAGCAACAATGTGGCCTCAATCTTTCTTGAAAAGTTGAGGTCTGAAGGGAAAGATGCTTAGAATCCATAGGGATTCATTTTAGTAGCAAAGCAGAGACTGAGAGCATTATAGTGTGTTCTATGAAGGAGTCTTCAGGGATTTAACACCAAAGTTCAGGAGCTATGTAAGAAGCCCAAGTAGGTTTAATACAAATCTAAGCAGATGAATAGTGAAATCAGAATAATAAAGTCACCTTTTAAATAGGGCAGCTGAGGACTGTAGCCTGGAAACCCTGTAATGACAACCTGGCTTAAAGTGATTGAAACAACTAATGTTGCTGATTTTTGCTATATGCCAAGTACTCTATCAATTATTTTGAATGTGGTATTTTAGTTAATCCTCTCAACTACTTTAGGACATAGGAACCAAAATCACTACCATCTTACACATAAGGAAATTGAGAAGAAATTTGCATGTTCACACAGTTGGTAAGTAGAGAAACAAGAATTCCAGGCCAGAGTAGATTGGACTCCAAAACCCAAAAGGCAAATGCAAGTCCTTTTTTAAGGTATAAGCAGCAGATAGGTACCTGTCTCTGAGTAAAAAAGAGAGAACATTGATAGCGGGTAGGAGCATGAAAATGGAAGAGGAAGGAAAGTCATAAAGAGCAGACAGACAAAGAGCAGAGGCCAAAAAAAGGAACAAAGCAAAAAATGTTGTCACTTAAGTAATTGTAGGGCTTCCCTGGTGACTCAAACAGTAAAGAATCTGCCTGCAATGCAAGAGACCCAGGTTTGACCCCTGGGTTGGGAAGACCCCCTCAAGAAGGAAATGGCTACCCATTTTTGCCTGGAGAATCCCATGGACAGAAAAGCCTGACAGGCTAGTCCATGCGGTCGCAAAGAGTTGGACATGACTGAGCTGCTAAGCTTTCACTTTTTTTCCTTCACAATTACCTTATCCCACAACCAAACTCGCTTCAAAACGCTTACCGCAATCTGTAGTTTTCCTTCATTTTTAATCTTCATTAACTCCCACACTAGAAGGTCTGTTTTCCCATAATGTACAGACAGCACAAAGCACTGCCCAGCACATAATCAGTGAGCAAGAATCATTTATTGAATTCATTAAATCAATCCATTAAGTCATAACTTTCAGAATTGGAGGCTAAGTTGCCAGTAGGATTTTCCCCCATCAGCTAAGAATTATGTCTGCTCTTCTCTAACAAGAGAGACATTACTTGGAGCATAGTCTTCGTTTCTGCCCCTTGGCCAGTTAATTCTTTCTTGCTTAGCGGTGAAGACTCAAGGACACATCGAAAGGAGGGGAGGAGGGGATCATGTTAAAGGGGAGACGTATGGATCTCCTTGAGATCAAAGATGGATTATTTTGATTAGTAGATTCTGTGCTACTTAAATTTGTCATGAAGATCACTTTAGAGTTGCCTTCTTTGAAGAGGTAAGTTTTGTTGCAAGAGTATGTAGGAGAAAGGTGATATCAAATGCAGAAGAGGATATCGCTTCCACCATACAGGGCCATGTGGAGGCTCATGAGGAGGTGGTGGTATTCAGGGAGAGTGGGAGTGGTGAGCAGTGTGATTTGAGAGTGGAGGTTAGCAAATATGGGACGAGGAGGAAATGACAGCACTTAGCTGAACAGTGGGCTTAACAATCTGGCAGTAAACAGGGAGCTAACAAGGCCCACCTGGAGCGGTTAGCGACAAAAAAGACATTTGTAGCTCACCAAGAAGACTTAATTGAGGAGAAAATAATATGATGTTTGGCTAGCATGAGACTCATGCTGTATCTTGGACCCAAGTTCTTTTGGAATTTTGAAGTGGGTAAGAAATGACTGACATGTTTGTGCTTCTGGACTGAAAACGTCTTTCTTTGGTGGTATTTTAGCATCCATGCCAGCATCATTGTTATTTGCTCCATAGCGATTTTGTCTTGACGTGCGTGTTTCTTAATGTGAGACGTTTTGTTGCTACTATCTTCCTTATTAAAATTATTTTATTTTCTGCTTTGATAAACTTTTTGGCACAGATGTACTTTTTGATGCTAATCATAGATTTGTTCCTTTTAACTTTTTATTTTCAATCTTTTCTATGATAGTTCAACTTTGCTTGGTTATTCTTTTTGCTGTATACTTACAGAAAACCTGTCTTCCGTTTTTAGTCATAAAGGATTTGTTCACCTTAGAGATTCCAACATGCTTTTTTTTTTTTTAAGCCTACAGTCCATCTGTTACCATCTCCTCTGATATTAAATTGTATTACCCTTTGTTGTTTCCTCCAACTTTTGGCAGAAGAGACTGTTTTCCAATAAGCCCACTTATCGCATATGACAAGAAATGTATCTAGTTTTTTATCAGCTTTCAATGTAGACAAATCATTAAGCATGCCCCCAAATGTTTAGATTTACCATTTGTTTATGTCACTGATGCAGTGGGTAGGATGGGGGAGTTATCTACTGAACTATAACAAATTACCCCAAATTTAGCAGCTTTAAATGGCATATATTCATTATCTCACAGTTTCGGCGGGTTAGGAGTCTGGATCCAGTTTAGCTGGGCCTTCTCCTCAGGGTCTCACTAAGCTGCAATCAAGGTGTTGCCCAGGCTTCTTCCTTTCTGGAGCTCAAGGCCCTTCTCCAAGCTCTTGTGGTTCCTGGCAGAATTCCATCTCTTGCAGCTATAGGACTAACGTCCACACTTTTACTGGCTGTTAGCAGGGCTGCTTCGTGTATAGTTCCTTGCCAAGTGTCCCTCTCGCATGACAACTTTCACCTGTTCCAGGGCAGCAGGAGAGCCTCGCTCCATTCTGATAAGGCAGAGTCTTACACAACCTAAGGTGATCACAAGAGTGGCTATCCCCATCCCCTTTGTGATACATCACTTTCGCCGTGTCAGAAAGAACCATTCCTTTCAGTAGTAACGTGCGGCTTCTCCCTCTCCCCTCTGGGTTGGGTCACAAGAGGCCTACAAGAGACACAAGACTTCTATAACCAGCGTCATTCTTTGGACTGAACTGTATCCCCCTAAAATCCTATGTCAAAGCCCTCATCCCTAAGTGTGACCGTACTTGGGGATAGGGATGAGGTCGTAAGTGTGGGGCCCTGATATAACATAACTAGCCTCCTTGTGAGAACGGACCCAGAGAACACGTCCTCTCTCACTCCCTCCCCCTTCTCTCTTTCCCATGTGAGGACACAGCAAGGAAGTAGTCATCTGCAAGCTGGGAAAAGAGCTCTCACCAGGAACAAGTCCTGCAGGAAGCTTGAACTTACGGGTTCCAGAACTGGGAGAAAATAAATGTTTGTTGTTTAGGCCAACTAATCTATGGTATTCTTATTATGGCCGCCTGAGCAAACTAAAATGTGTCAGTAACAGGGCCAACCTCCCCCCACCTCAGTGGCAGTGGAGGCAGGTGGGGAGCAATATTGAGGCACAGCTGTTCCATCTAGTCCTGGGGCATCAGAAAAGGACTCATAGGAAGCCAGAACTCCCAATGCCACTCAGCGGTAATGAGAAATCCTTCCACCATAAAGTGAAAAAAAGAAAATAGAAAGTTTCAGCAAAGGAATTAAAAATCTTGGCAAAAAATAGGTAAGCAAGAAACAAATGGAGATTATCAAGCCAAAGAAAATTACAACAAGTGGGAAAAAAGACTCCAGAGATGGAGTCAACAGTAAATCAGAGAGGACAGAGAAAAGAATCAGTGAACTTGAATGCAGAGTCATATAAATAATCAATCTGAACTGCTAGAAGACTATACTGAAAATTTTTCAAGTGAACAGAGCCTCAAAGATCTGTGAGACTCTAAAAAAATATTTAGTATTCATATTATTCAAGTTCTGAAGAAGGAAAGAAAATGAGGATTTCCAGCAATAATGCTGAAACATTTCCAAATTTTGGCAAAATACTTAAACCTACAGGAAGCTGAACAACCCCCAAACAAACAAACAGAACCCCCACTCCCCCCCAAAAAAAAATCGGTGTAAAGACACTTGATAGTCAAGCTTTTGAAAACTAAAAGGAAATAAAAAACTCTTGAAAGCAATGAGACAACGTTATGCATAGGAAAAAAGCATTTTAAAAGACAGAGAATTCTCATGAGAAACCACGGAGGCATAAAAAGTGGCCTAATATTTTTCAAGCTGTGAAACCAAAATGCTATGCTCAGCAAAAATTTTCTTCTGGAAAGAAGGGAAAGGGACTTCCTTTGTGGCCCAGGGGTTAAGAATCTGCCTTCCAATGTAGCGGACATGGTTCGATCCCTGGCTCAGGAACTAAGATCCCACAAGCCACAGGGCAACAAAACCTGTGTGCCACAACTAGAGAAGTCTGCACACCACAATAAACACCCATCACAGCCAAAAAAAGAAAAATACAAGAAATGAAGGGAAAATCAAAACATTTTCAGAATAAGGAAAATAAAGGAACTTGTCACAGGAAGATTTGCTCTAATAAACGGCTGAAGGAAGCTCTGTAAACAAAAGAAATGGTAAAAGAAAGAATATTAGAACTTCAGAAAGGAGGAATCGTGGAAAGAGTAAAGATATGGTAAATATAATAGATTTTCCTTCTCCTTTTGGGTCTTCTAAATTATAGCTGATGGAAGAAGCTAAACTTATAACACTGCCTGACTTGTTTCTCAGTGTATGCAGAGGAAATATTTTAAAAAGTTACCGTATAAGGAATAAGAAATGAAAAGGGAAAGTAAGATTTCTACACTTCATTCAAACTAGTACAACGTCAAGACCAACAGGCCGTGATAAATTATGTATATACAGTCCGACTTCCTATTTCACAGGTTATACATCTATGTCCTCCATTTTATATTAGGGACTTGAGCATCCACAAATTTTGATGCCTGTGAGGTTCTGGGACTGATATCTTATGGATGATGAGGGTGAATGTATATATAATGTAATACATAGTGCTGTGATGTGCTTAGTCACTGAGTTGTGTTTGACTCTTTGCGACCCCAAGGAGCCTGCCAGGCTCCTTTGTCCATGGGGATTCTCCAGGTAAGAACACTGGAGTGGGTTACCATGCCCTCCTCCAGGGGATCTTCCCAACCCAAGGACTGAACCCAGGTCTCCCTCATTGGCGGATTCTTTATGGTCTGAGCCACCAGGGAAGCCCATAGAGCAATCACTGAAAAAGCTACACGTAAAGATACATTTTTTTCCCAGGTGGCGCTAGTGGTAAAGAACCTGCATGTCAATGCAGGAGATGTAAGAGTCACAAGTTCAATCCCTGGTGGGGAAGATGCCCTGGAGGCGGGCATGGCAAATCACTCCAGTTGGACATGACTAAAGCAACCTAGCAGGCAAAGCGTCACTAAAAAATACTACAGATAAATCAAAATGGAATTCATTTGCAATAACCTGGATAGACCTTGAGGTCCTCATGCTAAGTGAAATAAGTCAGATGAAGCTAATCTCAAAAGGTCACATATTGCATAATTCCATTTATATAGCATTCTCAAAATGAAAAAAAATTGTCAAGATGGAGAACAGGTTAATGACTGACAGGGGTTATGAATGGTGGGATGGGATGTGTGTGACTATAAACAGCACAAAGGAGATCTTGGTGGTGATGGAATATCTCTGTATCTTGATTGTGATGGTGGCTATACAGATCTATACATGGGATAAAATGACATAGAAATATATAAGCATATTATGATAGTGTCAATTTCCTGGTTTTGATATTGTACTATAATTATATAAGAGATAATCAGTGGGGAAAATTGGGTAAAGGATATAGCAGAGCTCCCTGTATTGTTATTATACTGTACATATACATATAAACTTACTATACTGTATATGTATAGACTCCTTGCTAGCAATTTGCTGTGACCCTGCAATTTTTCGAAATAAAAAGTTTTTTGTTTTTTAAGATTATTTATTTTTGGCCGTGCTAGATCTTTGTTGCACGCTTTGCTCTAGTTGTGGAGAGCAGGGGCTACTCTCCATTGCGGTGCCCAGCTTTCTCATTGTGGTGGCTTCTCTGGTTTCACAGCCCAGGCTCCGGGGTGTGCAGGCTTCAGCTGCACATGGCTCAGTAGCTGTGGCTTGCAAGATAGTTACTCCATGGTATATGGGATTTTAGTTCTCTGATCAGGGACTGAACTCAAGTAACCTGCATTGGCAGGCAGATTCTCAACCACTGGACCACCAGGGAAGGCCCCAAATAAAAATTTTTAAAACTGAATATAGATGTGTGTGTGTTTGTGTATCTGTGGGTGTCTGCATGTGTGCATGCTCAGTTGTGTCTGACTCTTTGCAGCCCCATGGATAGCAGCCCACCAGGCTCCTCTGTCCATGGGATTTTCTAGGCAAAAATATTGGAGTGGGTTGCCGTCCCCTTCTCCAGGGGATCTTCCCAACACAGGGATCAAACCCGTGTCTCCTGCATTGGCAGGCGGATTCTTCACAGCTGAGCCACCTGGGAATCCGCCCCTGTGTGTGTCTACTTCCTGGTAAAATAGCTGCATCTATCAGGTACTCTGTTTAGTTTGTTTCTTTTTTTAGTAAATTTTATTGCATTAAACTTAATATCATTTTGGAAAAAAAAATAAAGCCATTAACTTAGGATAAGAATATTTACATATTGCTGTTAAAATACCGAATCTATGTACTGGTGGGATGATCTTAAGTAAACTCCCTGAACTTTTTTTTAGTTGTAAAATTAGGATAATCATACTTACTTCACATGCCTACAGGATTTTTCTAAGGGTCAAATAAGGTTACATATGCAAAACCACTGAACCCTCTATCTGATAAATGATAGACACTCAAGAAGCAACTTCTTTCCTTCCTTCTTGCTTTCCTTTCACTTTGTATTCCACTACTTTTTAAGTTTTTATTTCCAAGGGGGTTTCAAGTACTATTCTTACTCCAATAGATGGATATATTTAAAATAAAAAATATGGATAAAAGAAATTAAAGACCTTTGTAGAAACAATGATTCCAAGTCCGAGACAGGAAATGACTGGAATATCTTTTTGTACCATAAAGTAAGAGAACTCTCAAGGACTAATAGGATCGTCTCAAAAAAGGAAAAAAAAAAAAAAAAACACGGAAGCCTAATTGAAAGCACTTTCACTGGCTTAAAATGGCACCGATTGTGAAGGAAAAAAGATAGACTAAGATGATAGCAGCAGAGGCAACATAGTTTTAATCTCCCTAAATTCCTCTAAAAACGTAAAGGGCAACTATAATAGCAAAACAAAAGACCAATGGATAGTATCTACAATAAGTCCAAATGACCAGGTATTCCTATGATCCCTCAAGTACTCAACACCTTCAGCTACAAGGCTTGAGCAATATCAGCATTTGTGCTGGAGAAACAGAGCACAGACAAATGAGCTTCTAATGGCTCTGGGCCCAAGAACCCCCAAATCACCATGTGGTGATCACAACAAAGCATTAGCCAATCAGAGCAACAGCTGAAACTAGGAGGAGAAAAATTCATTGGTAAAGTCAAGAGGATTGTGCTGTAATAAAGTCTAATGGAGCAGCCTGGGTCCAATAAGCTCTCAAAATTATTAAAACAGATCTCTACAAGACATAGCCCCACCTGAGGACAAGCTGCTGAAAGGAGAATTCAAATGGAGTGAACTAAAAGGGCAAATAAAGAAAAAAGCCAGTTAAAAGTTAGGAGGGGGAGAAAGCAAGTTAGGAAACAAACAGCAGAAATTACTTTTAGTCACTTTGGGGAAAAAAATACAGAAGCAAGAAATCTAGAACTATAAAGCAAGAAAAAATCTTCTGCCCCTCTCCTGAATGGACAGGAAAGGTCATTTCATTTAAAAGTGAGCATCAGAAAAAAGATTATAGCTGACTGTCATACAAAGTAATTATTATAAGAAATTATAAGAAAAAACAGAATGAGTAGAATAAGATCCTTGTAGACCAAAAGAGTCATGACATGTAGAGTATAAAATTGAAAACTATAATTTTATACTTAAAAACTAAAAAATTAAAATGATAGCAATTATGTGAAAAAACATGTATCAGAATTAGAAAAATTCAGGAATCAAGTGATTGTTGAAAACAAATATTTAAAAAGACAGGTGAGGGAACTCAAGAAAGAATTAGAAAAAATACATGACCAAACAATATGCTATCTAAAAAAAAACTAACACTCAAACACTGATCCTAAGACAGCTGGAGTGGGTATTCTTCCCTGGAGAATCCCATGGACAGAGGAGCCTGGCAGGCTACAGTCCACGGGATCGCAAGAGTTGGACATGACTTAATGACTAAACCACCATCAGACATCATGAAAAAGCATGAATAAAAGGGACATTTTATCATGGTATCAATTTGTCAAGAAGACATTATAGTCCTAAATATACACAAAGATACGAAAAATGTCCAGAAAAAGTGGCAGAACTAAGAGAAGAAATGAACAAATCCACAATTATATTTAGAAATTTCAGCACCCCCCTCATCAATTGATAAAACAAATAGACTTCTAGTTTCCTGTTCTGTATGCAAGGAACTTGACATCACCACTCCATTTTAACAAGAAAAAACACTGAGGAGACTGAAAAATCAACAGCTTTTATTAGATCTATAAGAGTGGTAAGGATTTAGAGCAAGCTGCTGTTCCCAAAATTCGGGAGACAGTCACAGTTACTGGAGCAGAGACGAAGGAGCAGAAACTGGCTTACGGATAGGGAAAGCTGAACTGTAACTGACAAGTTGCCAGATCCTCAGTGTGGGCAAATCTGGGGCTTAAAAACTTTAGGAAGACCCAGTCACATTGTAAAACATCATGAAATCAACCTCCAGGAGCTTGACCTAGTTCCCACAGTCAATATCAGGGAAAATCCTCTTGGGCTTCTAGCCGCGGGAGGAGAAAAGGAACCATTTTGAAATACATCAAACACTCCGTTCTCAACACGGTTTGCCCTCAGGGGAAACTAGTTAACCAGACCCTAATCTGCTAGGGTTTTATCAGGGCTTAAGAGGCTTCCCTGGTGGCGCAGAGGTTAAAGCATCTGCCTGCAATGTGGGAGACCTGGGCTCGATCCCTGGGTCGGGAAGGTCCCCTGGAGAAGGAAATGGAAACCCACTCCAGTATTCTTGCCTGGAGAAGCCCGTGGACGGAGGAGGTTGGTGGGCTACAGTCCACGGGTCACAAAGAGTCAGACACGACTGAGTGACTTCACTTTCACTTTCAAGAGTCTGCCTGCAATGCAGGAGACCCCGGTTTGATCTCTGGGTCAGGAAGATCCCCTGGAGAAGGAAATGACAACCTACTCCAGTATGCTTACCTGGAAAATCCCATGGACAGAGGAGCCTGGTGGGCTATACTCCATAGGGTTGCAAAGACTCGGACACAACTGAGCAACTAACACAAACACATTATCAGAGCCAACCTGAGTTGGGAAGGGAAATACCCAACTCCAGCCCATGTTTAGACATTCTATCCAACCCAATGGGAGAAAGAAAAGCTGAGAAACACTTGTGAAGTTCACAGTCCAGAGTTGCAGACTCACTAAAAGACTGATATCTACTTGTAGGACTATAAAACGCTTCCCCTCTCCTCATAATTCATCAGCACATTACCAAGCTGCCACTTCACAATTCCTTTCACCAGTACATCATGTTCCAAATACCAATGAAAAAATTACAAAGCATACTAAAAGGCCAAAAATACAATTTAAAGAAACAGAGTAAGCATCAGAATCATACATGACAGGGATCTTAAAATTAGTCAATCAGAAATTTAAAACAACTGTGATTAATATGTTAATATGTTAGGGCTCTAATAGATAAAGTAGACAGGATGCAAGAACAGATGGGCAATGTAAGCAGAAACATAGAAATTCTAAGAAAGAATCAAAAAGCAATGCTGGAGATAAACACTGTAATAGAAATAAACAATGCTTTTGATGGGCTTATTAGTAGATTAGACATAACTGAGGAAAGAATCTGAGCTTGAGAATATCAATAAAACAAGTAGATGGAAAATCTGTAAAGATATAAGACTTGAACATTAGCAATAACACTGATTTAATTGACATTTATAAAGCACTATATCCAGCAACAGCAAAATATGCATTCTTCTCAAATTATTATGGAACATTCAACAAGATAGATTAATATACTGAATCAAAAGTCACTATTAGTCACTCAGTTGTGTCTGACTCGTTGTAATCCCATGGACTGCAGCCTGACAAGCTCTTCTATCCATGAGACTTCCCAGGCAAGAACACTGAGGTGAGTTGCCATTTCCTCATCCAGGGAATCTTCCCAACCCAAGATTGAACACAGGTCTCCCGCATTGCAGGTAGACTCTTTCCTGTTTGAGCAACCAGTTGTCAATACTTTTATAAGGACTATAATCATACAAAGTGTGATCTGTACTCGTAATGGATTTAAATTGCAAATCAATGAAAAGATGTCTAGAAAATCCCCAAATATGTGGAAATTAAACAATATACATCTAAAGAAACCATGGTCAAAAAAAAAAAAACTATACAGAATTATAAAATATTTTGATGATAATGAAAATCTTTGTGACGCCTCTAAAGCAGTGCTTGCAGAGAAATGCAAACACTTGTTTTAGAAAAAGAAAGGTCTAAATCAATAATTTACACTTACATTTTAAGAACTATAGTAATGAGAAGGAAATTATAATACCAGAAATCAATAAAATAGGAAACATGTAAGCATCAGAGAACTATTAAGATAAAAAATTACTTTTATGAAAAGATCAATAAAGTTAATAAATTTCTAGCTTTATTGATGAAAAAACAAGACTCAAATTATCAATATCAAGAACAAAGGAAAAGCTATGTCTATAAACCTACAGATATAAAAGAATATTATGATTAACTTTATGCCAATAATTTATATGAAATAGAAAAATTCATTAAACTTATATAAGCTGAAACTTACACAAGATGAAAGAGAAAATATGAATACACCCATATCCATTAAGCATATTGAATTTTTAAAAAAACCTCACAGAGAAAACTCCAGGCCCAAATAGCTTCACTGCTGAATTTTAATCGAACAGTTAAGACAGAAATAATACCAATTCTACAGAAGGAAACAGAGGAAAAGAAAATATTTTCTAATTCATTTTATGGGTAGTATAATATAACCCTGACAACCAAAATAAGTAATGCCACTTCTCCAAGAACTAGAACAAATAATTCTAAAATTTATATGGAACCATATAAGACCCCGAAAAGCCAAAAGAATCTTGAGATAGAAGAGCTGAAGGTGCCATGCGCCCTGACTTCAGGCCATCCTGCAAAGCTACAATAATCAAAACAGAATGGTACTGGCACATAGATCAACAGGACAGAATAGAGAGGCCAGAAATAAGCCTATGCACTTATGGTCAATTAATCTACTACTAAGGAGACATGAATATACAATGGAGAAAAGATACTCTCTTCAATAAGTGGTGCTGGGAAAACTAGACAGTTACATACAAAAGTGCATTTAGAACTTTTTATAACACCGTATTGGAAAAGGCAATGGCAACCCACACCATATGAAGATAAACTCAAGATGTATTAAAGACCTAAATCTAAGACTGAAAACCATAAAGCTTCTAGGAGGAAAACACAGGCAGAACACTCTGACATAAATCATAGGAATATTTTTTGGGGGGGTCTGTCTTCTAAAACAAAAGAAACAAAGGCAAAAAGGAAATAAATGGAAATAGCTTTTGCACTGGAAAGGAAATCATTTACAAAATGAAAAGACAACCTGCTGAATGGGAAAAAATGTTTACAAATGATATGACCAATAGTCAACACATATAAACAGCTCATCCAACTCAATATCAAGAAAACAAGCCTTAAATGACAGGCAGAACTGAATAGACAATTTTCCCAAGAGGAAATGCAGATGACCAACAAGCATGTGAAAAGATGCTCAGTATTCTAGTTATGAGGGAAATGCAAATCAAAACCACAATGAGATATCACCTCACATTTGTCAGAATGGTTGTCATCAAAAGGAACACAACAACTGTGGCAAGGATGTGGAGAAAAGCAAATGCTCATACACTGTTGGTGGGAATGTAAATTGGTGCGGACTGTGGAAAATAGCATGGATTTCTCAAAAAACCTTTAAGAAAAACTATCGTATGACCCAACAATTCCAAACGTGGGTGTATTTCTAAAAAAAAAAACAAACAAAAACTGATTTGAAAAGATACATGCATCCCAGTTTTCACACAAGCATTATTTATAACTGTCAAGACATGAAAGCAACCCAAGGGTCCCTCAACAGGTAAAGCAGATGTGGTACACAGACACACACACACACACACAGTGGGATACTACTCAGCCATAAAAGAAAACAATTGTGTCATTTGCAACACCGTGAATGGACTTGGAGGGTATTAAATGAAGTGAAATAAGTCAGACAAAGAAAGACAAATCCTGCATATCACTTTTATGTAGAATCTAAAAATTGCAACAATCTAGTGAATATAACAAAAAGGAAGTGGGCTCACAGATAAAAGAGAACAAACTAGTGGTTACCAGTGGGCAGAGATAAGGGGGAGGGGCAGTATAGGGGGAGGGGATTAAAAAGTACAAACTACTATCAATAAAATAAGCTACTAGGATATGTTGAACAACACAGGGAATACAGCCAATATTTTATAATAACTATAAATGGAGTAAAACCTTTAAGAATTGTGAATCTTTATATTGTACCTATAATATATAATATACATCAACTCTACTTCAATTTAAAAAAGATTACAAAAATACTACAGACCAATATCCTTATGAACAGAGATTCAAAGTTTTTCCTAAAAATTTAGAAATTAATTTCAGCTATATGTAAAAAGGTTGACACAATATGACCAAGTGGGATTTGTCCAAGAAATACAAGGTGAGTTTAACATTAAAAAAAATAAAATAAACAAATGTAATTCACCATATTAATAGAACAAAGGTGAAAAGGCAAATAAGTACATCAATAGATGCAGAAAAAGCTTTTAACAAAGTTCACATAAATTTATGATAAAAATTCTGAACAAACTAAGAACAGAAAGGAATTTTCTCAGTCTTATAAAGGGCAGCAATTAAAAACTTGTGCCTAACATTTTCCTTAATAGAGAAATACTAAAGTTTCCCCACAACCCACATCCTTTTACTACTTATATTTGATATTACAATGAAAGTCCTAACCAGTATAATAAAGCAATAAAAAGAAATAAAAAGTATACAGGTTTGAATTAAAAAGTAATCTTTATGTATAAATGACATCATCATATACATATGGAGCTTACACAAAAGTTGTTAGAAATCGATAGGCTAATTTAGCAAAGTCCTAAGATACAAGGTCAATATGTAAATATCAATCATATCTCTACATGCTAGCAACAAATAATCAAATTTATGAAAAAGAACCATTTATAATAATTTTGACGACCATGAAACATGTAAGGATAAAATTAACAAATATATGTAAGATTTGTACATTGAAATTTTTAAAAATTGTTGAGAAAAAATTTAAATATCTAAATCAGTGGTGAGATATGCCAGGTTTGTGAATGGAAATTTCAGTGTTTTTAAGATGTTAATTCTCCACAACTTCATCTAGAGGTTCAACAAAATTCCAATCAAGAATCCAAAGTACTACTTTATTGGCAGGAACTGACAAACTGACTCTAAAATTTTTATGTAAGAAATAACCTAGAATAGACAAGATAGTTTTTAAAAAGAGGAGCAATGTTCCTTCAAACTACTTGTTTTTGAAACTTACTAGTAAACTTTGGAGAAGGCAATGGCACCCCGTTCCAGTACTCTCGCCTGGAAAATCCCATGGACAGAGGAGCCTGGTAGGCTGCAGTCCATGGGGTCGCTAGGAGTCGGACACGACTGAGCGACTTCACTTTCACTTTTCACTTTCATGCATTGGAGAAGGAAATGGCAACCCACTCCAGTGTTCTTGCCTGGAGAATTGCAGGGACGGGGGAGCCTGGTGGGCTGCCGTCTCTGGGGTCGCACAAAGTCGGACACAACTGAAGTGACTTAGCAGCAGCAGCAGCAGTAAACTACTATGATCAATAGAGTATGATGTTGACATAATTAAAGAATGTAAGTCAATGGTATAGAGTAGAGAATTCAGAACTAAATGCACGTGTATATGGACATGATTTTGCTGTTGAAAAGATAATAGGCTTTTCAGCAAAAGATACTGGAATAACTAGATATCAATACTAGGAAAAGAATGAGCCTCAATCCTTGCCTCACATCATACACAAAAATTTTCCCCAAATAGCTCATAGACCTAGTTGCAATTGACAAAATTATAAAATGTTTAGAAGAAAACAGGAAGAAATTTTTGCAAAGATTTGTTAAATATCCTACATGAGATGCATAAAAATATTGATAAATTGGATTTCATCAAAATTAAGAAATTCTCCTCTTCAAAAAATATTGCTACTATACATAAAAATGGGGCTTCCCTGAGGCTCATCAGGCAGAGGATCTGCCTGTAATGCAGGAAACGTAGGAGATGCAGGTTCTATCCCTGGGTCCAGAAGATTATATAAAATAGATAAACAACAAGCATTTACTGTATAGCACAGGGAACAATATTCAACATCTTATAATAATGTATAGTTGAAAAGAATCTGAAAAATATATACATTGTAAATATATATAACTGAATCATTTTGCTGTACACTTAAAACTAATATAATATTGTAAACCAACTATAATTCAATAAAAAATAAAAATAAAGAACACATTAAGAAAATAAAAGGAAGGCCACCAGCTGGAAAACAGTAGTGGAATTTCATATGTCTAACAGAGGATTTATACCCAGAATATGTAATGAATTTTACAACTTAATAACAAGAAGACAAACATTCTAATCAAAATAGGGAAATGATATAAGAAGACATTTCACAAAGGCAGATACATTCATAGCCAACAAATACATGAAAAGATGATCAACATCATTAAATTTAAACGAAAACCTCCATGAGATAACACAATACACTCCCTAGAATGGTAAAAATTAATATGACTGATAATATATTCATTATTGGTGAGCATGTGGAGGAACTGGAATTCTCATACATTGCTAGTGGAAGTATAAAGATGGTACAATTGCTTTGGAAAAGTTTGGAGTTTTTTTTTTTTTTAAATAAAGTTAAATGCACACGTCTGATGCACACGACCCAGCTATTCCATTCCTAGATATTTACCAGAAAGAAATGTCCATCCAAAGATTTATATAGGAATGTACACATTCATAACAGTCAAAATCCGGAAACAACTACAATATCAGTCAACAGATGAATAAACAAATCATGCTATAGCCGTACAATGGGTAATCATCTAGCCGTATTACAGGACAAACAATCAATATACTCAACATAGGTGATTCAAAAGCAATACGGTGAGCATAAGAAGCTGGATACAAAAGAGTGCATACTGTATCATTCCATTTATGTGAAGTTCTAGAAAAGAGCATAACAAAGCAGTAATTACCGAAAGTAGATAGTTACCTGAGACAGCGGAAATGTGGTGGGGAGGCTGACCGCCAAAAGGCACAAAGGAAACTTGCACAGTGATGGTAATAATCTTTATTTTGACTATAGTGCTTGAAATGAAGTTGCTCAGTGGGGTCCAACTCTTTGCGACCCCATGGGCTGTAGCCTACCATGCTCCTCCATCCATGGGATTTTCCAGGCAAGAATACTGGAGTGGGTAGCCATTTCCTTCTCCAGGGGATCTTCCTGACTCAGAGATCAAACCGGGGTCTCCTGCATTGTAGGCAGACGCTTTACCATCTGAGCCACTGGGGTGTAAGTCTCTTGAAACTGCAAACTTAAAACAGAGAATTGTATTTTATGTAAATCATACTTGAATAAACTTGATAAAAAAACTAGAAATTAGAATTTTAAAATACGACAGCTAGTTAAAACTTTTAGAAAAGTATATGAAAGTAAGGCAATACATCTGTAACCCAGAATTCTGTCCTGTAATTTACCAAGTACAGACTGACAAGTCCCTCTTGTCAACCATTGACGTTAAGTATAGTTGAGTTTTGAATAGCTCAGAGCTTAGGGGCATCCACCTTCCTCACAGTCAAAAATCCACATATAACTTTATAGTTGGTCCTCCTAATCTGTGGTCCTGCATTCCAGAATTCAACCAACCACAGATCATGTAGTACTGCAGTATGTATTCAGTGAAAAAAATCTGTGTATAAGTGGACTTGCCCGATTCACACATGTTACTATTATCTTCATTTTACAGATTGCAAAATGGAAGTCTCATTACATATTTGCCCAATTTTACATGGCTGGTACATAGTAAAACTGCAACTCAAACCAAAATTCCAAGTCTTCAATCCTTTGTCCATATATATTAATATACATACATACATTTATTTGCAGGCTTTTCTAGAAGACTTACTAATAATCCTAAGCCTCTCCTTCCTTAATGCTCTGAAGAAATTAATAAGCAAGTGATCTCAAACTACATACATTTGTTTCCCTTGTTGGACAAGAGCAGTCTTAGAATTGCACATGGTCAGCGTTCTCCCCTTGAGTTCTTTGTATTTACTGTGTTTGTAATGGTTCCTTGCATTTAAGCCTCTCTTCAATCCAAGTTTCTGTCTAGGTATTTCTTAATGATTTCCCTCGCTTTGCACTCCCAAGATTAGTCTTTTACACTTTATATCACATACTATTAACAAGCGTAACATGGCAGCCAAGGTTCTAACCTCCATATGTAACTAAAGGATAAAGAAGAATCAAATGTTATACAGTTAATTAATAGTTTATCTTCAGAACAAACTCTCCTTTTCCATACTATCCATTGGAAGGTGGGTCACTGGAAAAGGAGCTACTTATAAAATGGCAAAATAATGCAAAATTATACTCATTAATAAGACAAATATAACAATTTATCTGTAAATTGTTATGCTCATAAATATGCATACACATATGTGCTGCAGATTTACTGAACTGAAAACAAACTTGGAACTCAGTAAAAGATTATATTAAAGTTCTGAATATATTTCTAAGCTAGAAGTATTAATCAACCTAGAAGAAGTAAAAAAAATCTTGATATAAAAAAAGCCAGGACACAAAACAAGTCTCAATAACTTTTTAAAGAATTGAAATCATACAAAGTATGTTCCCATATTTTGGAGAATTGAGAAACAAACTTCTAAGAAAAACCAGAACACAAATAAAAATTATTTTGAACTAAAAGATTATGAAAAGATCACATCTCAAACATGATATACCACTAAAGAAGTCTTTAGAGAAAAGTGTATAGCCTTATACACATAATTAGAAAAAAAGGAAGGTTAGAAATGAATTAGTTCATCATCTATCTCAAGAAGTTAGAATAAGAACCATGAAATAAAACTTGCAAAACACTAGGAGATAGAAAATTAGAAAGAGAGCAGCATCTAATGAATTTAAAATGTTGGTAAAATTGACAAACTTCTCGTAAGAATCAATCAAGAAAGAAACAGAAAAAAAAAAACAGAAATGAAAAAGGTGACATTAGAGATTCTTCAGACATTAAAAAGAAAGTAAGAAGGTATTGTCTTTAAAAACCTCATGTCATTAAATTTGGAAAGTTTAGATGAAAAAAACTCCTTAAAAAATCATGATATATTCACATAGTGGAATCTATAAGAATGAATAATACAGCTACTCACAACAATATGTATGGATTTTAAACACATAATACTGAGAATAAGGAGAAACTCAAACAAAACAATCTTAGTTGTGGATTGAGAAATTGGAGGAAATAATGAAAACCAAGGAAATGATTACTCAGAAAGACAGGATAGTGTTTATTCTTGAGGGAGGAGGCTCCAGTTGGGGAAGCGCACACTGGATTTAAGGTTGCTGCTCATGTTCTCTTACTGGGCCTGGATGGTAGTTACATAAGTGTTTGCTTTAGAATCACTGGGCAATCTATACATATGCTTTAAGTACCTTCTGCAAAAACAGTGTTTCGCAATTTTAAAAATTAAATTAATACATAATGAAAAAGAAAGTGCCATGAATACTCTTCATTTTGCACATATTAGTTCAATCTCCCTCTTTCTCTACTTCTCAAGAAAATATAGTATGTTGTACACTGACTATTAAAAAAATACATTCTTTTCTGAGTGAAGCACTGAGCTGATTTTGTCTCCTCTTGGAATTAAAATTTTGATTGCTATAACAAGGTTGCTGCTGCTGCTTATTTGCCTCTGACTCTTTGCGACCCCATGGATACTGGAGTGGGTTGGCATGTCCTCCTCCAAGGAATCTTCCTGACCCAGAGATCGAACCCATGACTTCTGCATCTCCTGCATTGCAGGTGAATTCTTTACTGCCGGGGAAGCCCTGTAACAAGGCTGCATATATCCTATGTGTATATTTATCTCAGCAGTCTTAGTTAAGAATTTTTGAAAACAGTAATAGATTCAAATGTTGACTTGAGCAGATTTAAATAGTCCTATAAATATTGGGTTGGCAAAAAAGTTTGTTTGGTGTTTTCCATAAGCTGGCTCTGGTAGTGTTCAGTTGCCTTTAACTTCATTCAAAACAATTGTATTGTGACAACTGTCATAAAAGAGTGCTTAAAAAAAAAAAACTTGTCAAAATTGATGAATTTTTGTGTAGACATTTTAATATAGAAGACGGAAGAAAAAAGCAATATTTTTGGATGGTATGTTTTATTATTTCAAGAAAGGTAAAAAATACAACTGAAATGCAAAAAGGATTTGTGCAGCGTAGTTGCTGTGATGGACCCAAGATGTCCAGAGTGGTTTGCGAAGTTTTGTGCTGGAGATTTCTTGCTGAATTCATGGTCAACAGTCTGATAGACCCAGTTGAAGTTGATAGCTATCAAATTGAGATATTAATTTCGAAAAATCAATGTGGGAGATAGCCAACATACTCTAAATATCCAAATTAAGCTTTGAAAATCATTTGCACCAGCTTGGTTATGTTAATTGCTTGGATGTTTGGGTTGCACATAAATTAAGTGGGAAAAATCTTCTTTTTCTGATCATACTTCTGCATGTGATTCTCAACTTAAACATAACAAAAATGTTCCCTTTTTAAAAAACAAATTGTGATGGGAGATGAAAAGTGGATACTGTACAATAACGTGGAATGCAACAGATTGTGGGACAAGCTAAATAAAAGAAGCCCCACCAACCACACCAAAGGCCAATCTTCATCCAAAGAAGGTGATGATGTTGTGTTTATGGTGGGATCGGAAGGGAGTACTCTATTATGACCTTCTTCTGGAAAACCAGATAATTAATTCCAATAAGTACTGCTCCCAATGAGCCCAACTGAAGGCAGCACTCGATGAAAATCATCCAGAATTACTCAAAAGAAAATGCATAATCTTCCATCAGGATACTACCAGATGCATATTTCTTTGATGACCAGGCAAAAACTGTTACAGCTTGGCTGGAAGATTCTGATTCATCTGCTATACTCACCAGACATTGCACCTTTGGATTTCCATTTATTTCAGTCTTACAATATTATTTTAATGGAAAAAATTTCAATTCCCTCAAAGACTGTAAAAGGCACCTGGAACAGTTCTTTGCTCAAAAAGATAAAAAGTTTTGAGAAGACGGAATTATGAAGTTGCCTGAAAAAAATGGCAGAAGGTAGTGGAACAAAACAGTGAACACATTGTTCAATAAAGTTTTTGGTGAAAAATGTGTCTTTTATTTTACTTAAAAATTGAAGGAACCTTTTGGCCTATCCAATATAGACAGAGTTTTGAGGTTAAATTTGGATTTCTCCTCACTAAGGAGCCAGGGAAAACTCTTAGTCAATAGTGCTAAACTAAGTTAGTTTTTAAGTACAATCCACATAACTCTTCTCTCTTTGTCAAAGTTCTGAGAATGCTCTTCTATTTCTCACACTCTTGTTGGACACCACTGCTCTGTTACTTGCTTAGGTTTGGGTCTTTATGACTCTCTGTGGGAAAAGCTTGCTATTTTTGTAACTGTTTAAAGTTCACTTATTTTAAAAATCTTTTTTGGCAGGAAAAGATAACTACTAACTGAGGGTTAGAAATGCTTTTCTATTGCATGTAAATGTGGTCACTTTGACACCCTGGCTCATTGTTATCCACCCCCTCTGGGCCTCCTACGTAACCTTTTTTTTTCAATTTCTTATATTTTTTCCCCTTTTATGTTTTTTAAATTTTATAAACTTGACTTATTACACTGTGTGAATTTAAGGCATATAATGTGTTACTTTGATACGTTTATACGCTGTAATATGCTCGCCCTTGTAGTAATATTTACCACATTACATAAAGATAGTGCAATATTGTTGTCTATATTCATTACACTGTGCACTAGATCTTTAGGACTTTTCTGCAAGTTTGTACCCTTAAATAATATTTGTCTTATCCCCCCATCCTCTAACCCCTAGGAATAAACATTTACTCTAATTTTCTTTTTCAGGTTTAACTTTTTTATTTCCACTGTGCTGCAGGCTCTACCATAGCGTAATTCGACAACTTGAGACCTGTTTTTAAGTGAAAAGTGTGGCTCCCTTGGTGGCTCAGATGGCAAAGAATCCACCTGCAATGCAGGAGGTTCAGGTTCAGTCCCTGGATTGGAAAGATCCCTTGGAGAAAGGAATGGCTTACCCACTCCAGAATTCTTGTCTGGAAAGTCCCATGGAAAGAGGACACTGGCTAGCTATAGCTGGTGGGGTTGCAAAGAGTTGGACATGACTGAGCGACTGAACACACACACACACACACAAGGTACTTAATGAGAAGCAGACTTACCTCCTGTTCTGTTTCCCACAGCTTGGGATATTCAATTAAGAATAATTGGCAATAGGATAATTATTTAATTTTTAATGACTTTCTTATGGTGATTTGCATTGATAAGTAGCTTGTATATTTTAAGCAATTACCTCTTCCTATTTCTGAGGTTATATCATCATTTGAAAACACATTGGTTGAATTGGGGAAAGTACTCAGACGTAACCAGATTCAAATGCTGAATAGATGGGTTGACAAATGAGGACACTGTTACCAGTTTAATCCCCATATGGGCCAATTAGTTTCACATAGAGAAGAACTCTGTTCCAAAGCCACAGATTGCACCATTAACCCCAGTCAGCCGTCTCCAAATTGTGTGTCATTGATCACGAGAGGCCCAGGTATGAGTGTCAATAGCTCAGAGCAAACCCATCATCACCTCTGAGAGCAGAGCCATTCTGTTATCTTACATGTTCTTCACCTCACAGGTGAAGGAATATTACAGTAAGACAGAAAAGCTGAAGACCTCTCTGCTCCATTTCCCGCACTCCACAATCCTATTATAAAGGGTGAAAAATTACAACTGCATAGCTTCCATTTTGGTAAAAAATCATCATGCTTTAGAGGAAACTGGTAATAGCATTATTGATAAGCAATACAACTGGCAAGCAACAAACAGCTTGTGGATTCACTTCACCAATGACTAACTCCATGACTAAAGGTACCTTAGAAATCCTAACATTGACCCAAAGAGAGAAGAAAAGCCAAATACATACTTTTCTGAAAACCTTGTTACTCCTGGTTAGTTTGTAGAGTAACAAAAACGAATATCAAAAGTACAATTATATCAAATATGAAATCTATCACATATGACTCTCGAAACAGTCTAAAATGTAAAGGTTTGTTAATCTTGGATTTTTCTGGCAAGAATCCTGAAGTGGGTGGCCATGCCTTCCTCAAGGGGATCTTCCCCACCTATGGATCAAACCCATGTTTCCTGCATTGCAGGCAGATTCTTTACTGCTGAGCCACCCAGGAAGCCCCTTGTTAATCTTACTCATTGTCAAAACAAACAAAATCTTACCTAATTTAATTTCTTGCTATGGAGAAAGTTTCAGAGCCATCCTTAACTTGGGACTAAGCCTGAAAAATTATCTCAAAAGGTAATTTGGGGTAAAATGGGGTCAAATTAAAGTAATTTTAGAATAGGCATTAATAAAAATAATGTCATCCTTACCATCACTTTGGCAAACCTATAATAGATGTTTTGATATGTGTATCCATTTAGCATACTTATCTTTTGGTAATAGAATGCAATTAAGTTAAAGATAAAACTGATTTTAGCAAAAAGCTGATGCAGTTCTACTTTGTAACAGCGCCAACATTCTTGGTTCTTCATGAACCTTTTGAATTAAGCCCAAAATTTAGAGGATAAAAAACCGATGATTTAAATCTAATGACTGGGAGCCTGGGTAGATATCCTTTGTGAGTCATTTCTTCTCTTAGGTAGGAACTCCTTTGCAAACAGGTTTGGAGTTCATGGACATTTTCTATCCTATGTTCCACATGATGTTTATTTTTCCCATTCCTTGTCATTCTTGCTGTTCCTTACCCTGCAAAGCCACCTGAACACTAAAAAAAAAAAAAAAAAAAATGTTTCTTTACCACTGGTTTCAGAGAGTAAAATAACTCCTTTTTCTCCTTCTGAATTTGGATCCCAATTGAAGAATGCATACAAAAGGTAGGTATTGGAGAAGAAAACAGCAACTTTACATTAGTACAAGTCAGAAATGTGCATTTAAGCCTGCAGACAAGTGAGCTTGCTCATAATTCACACCAGAACCAGAAAACCACAGGCTACATCGGCAGAGTAGTTCTCTGTTGGCACAAGGGGAGCAGACATGCACCCCAAACACAGGGACCTGAGAATGGGTTAAGTGCCTGTAGGAAGTCTGGGGGGAATTCCTATGGGGGCGTGAAGGAAGAAGGATTTGGCATAGTGAAGTGCAGCGTGATCACAATGCAGACTTCAGCTAATCCTCCGCGCGTGTGTGTGTGTGTGTGTGTGTGTGTGTGTGTGTGTGTGTTGCGGGGGGCAGGGGGTGGGTAGTGGTGTGCTGCGGGAGCAGTAGAGAGGTCTGGGGATATGGATGGGCCTATAGGCTTGTTCTAAACTGAGGCAAGGGGCTAGCCCTTACATCCCAGATGGAACAGTCATTGGGAAGGGAGTGTGATCTGGGGTAAAGCTGCTCTCTCAGTAGAGGACAATTCCTAGGAAGGGGACTTAATTAAGAAGTGTCAATGACCAACATTCTGAGCAGCTGGAGAAATGTCTGCTTCAGTCCTCAAAGGAGGGGTTGCAGATCTGGGCATGGTGCCACTACAGTGTTGAAGGAACTCAATCAAATGCATGACATATACCGCCTTCTGTTCAAGGCACTAAAATGCAAGTTATGATTCAGTTTCCGTCCTACATGCATCCTACAAGTATTGCACTTGGCCTTTCCTCCTCCATGTCATGGAGCACTGATGCCAGCAAAATTTCCCCACCTGTCTACAAAACTTTTGCTATCCATGCAAATACTTTCCATGTTCACTCTCGTCTTGGAGAAGTATCTACCTCCCATTCAAGGTAGGTACTATTATCTTTATTCACCTCCCATATCCTTTTGAAACATTCTTCAATAATCCCCTCTTTCCTTCATTTTCAATCTCTCTCTCTCAATTAGCTCTTTTTTCCTTTTCCCATTTATATTGTCTGATTTCTCTCCTTCTTGAAAAAAGGAAGTCTCATCACCCTGGATCCCCTTCTGGCTATTATTTCACTTCTCTGTCCAACTTTTTGAAAAACATGAAATGATCTGACAGATCACTGGCTTCGGTGTAAAGCAGACCTCAGTGTGAGCCCTGGTTCTGCCCCTTGCTAGGCTAGAAGAATTTCTTAATTTTGTTTTGAAATTTGTCATTTGTCTCTGAATTTACTTCATCACTTGTAATGCGGGAATGGCAATTCCTACTTAATGAAGTTGTAATGAAGGTTAAGATTAGAGTATAGTAGAATAGAAACAGTGGGTGTGAATTTAATTTCCCAAATTCAAGGGTTTCTAGAACGAACTATATTTCAATTTTGGGTCTCCATTAGGGTGAGTAATTAGAAACTTCCTTTCTGCCTGGGGTTGTCAAGAAGTCCTGGAGGAAAGGCACTGGGGAGACTGGCTTCCATGGTATCAGTTCACGAGAAGAGAAAGGGCTATTGGTCTTGGCTGTACACCCTGGCATCCTCTGAGATGTCAGTTATCTCAATTGCCCTTTGCTGCTGAGCTATCCCTTAGTCCCCTCAGTGTCATTTGCTGATGTGCGGGAACTACAGTGCTAATCCTACCTCATAGTTGAGCGTGGGGATCTCGTATGTCCTTTTAAACCTCAGAAATCCCGGTCACACAGGAATTGTGTTGCTGCCCAAGTTAAGCTGCGCACCTGGAAGCTCTGTGGGGACTGATCGCGTACATTAATCATAGGGACGAGACAACTCCTGGCCTTTCCATCCATCTAGAATCTCACAAGGAAAGAAACACAACTCCTGTCTTTGGAGTCCTGAAGACTGTCAGGTTATTTACTCATTTTCCCACTTGGGCTGGCCCTTCCCCAGAAACCCACCCATCTCCTCCTGCTAGCCTGAGGAGCATTTTAGAGGTGGCACAGAGTGAGTGAGGCCTTGTTCTAGGCATCACATAGTCTCCCAAGCCTGCTGTTTAAAGCCCTAGAGTTTCCATTTCCGCCGAAAGGCTGCTGCTGCTGCTGTTGCTGCTGCTAAGTTGCTTCAGTTGTGTCCGGCTCTGTGCAACCCCATAGACAGCAGCCCACCAGGCTTCTCTGTCCCTGGGATTCTCCAGGCAAGAACACTGGAGTGGGTTGCCATTTCCTTCTCCAAGGCATGAAAGTGAAAAGTGAAAGTGAAGTCACTCAGCCGTGTCCGACTCGTAGCGACCCCATGGACTGCAGCCTACCAGGCTCCTCTGTTCATGGGATTTTCCAGGCAAGAGTACTGGAGTGGGTTGCCATTTCCTTCTCCACAGAAACTGAAAAGCCAGGAGAGGATGCCTTTCCTTGTCAATCTGTTCTACCGTCTCTTTCCTGAGGCAATGATCTAGCACTGTAAATGTTGAGAAAGAGCTAGGGGAGTCATAACCCAGAAAACAAAGGTGAATATTTCAAAACAGCGTTCTGCTACACTTAAGCAAAATGCCAGAGGGGAACTTATTCAGTTCTCAGTTGTTGTTGTTGTTTAGTTGCTAAGTTGTGTCCGATTCTTTTGCAACCCCAGGGATTGTAGCCCGCTGGGCTCCTCTCTGTCCATGGAATTTTCCAGGCACAGAGCACTGGAGTGGATTGTCAGTTCCTTCTCCAGGGGATCTTCCCAACCCAGGAATTGAACCCTCACCTCCTGCACTGGCAGGCAGATTCTTTACCACTGAGCCACCAGGGAAGCCCAGCTCATAGTAGGTTTCAATAAATATTAGTATCTATTTCTACTACTCCACTATCCCCTCTTCCTCAATGGGCCATTTCCTCATTAACTCTTTGAAGCTTTCATTCCCATTATACCATGAAAGTGCTTCCATAAAAATAACCAATGATGTCCCAGTTGTAAAATTCAATGGAGACTTATCAAATTTTCTCTTTTATTTGCCCCTCCTTGACAGCATTTCCACTGGCAAATACATCTCCCTCCCCCTTGTTGAAACTCTCTCAACCTTGGCTTTTACAACTTCTGTTTCTCTCCTTACTCATTTGGCTATTTATTTTTCCCTCCATGTTTTTTTTTTCCTGCCCTCAAGAATTAGCGTTTGCCAAGGTTCACTTTTTAGGATCACACTGCTGCCTCCTGTCATTTACCCCATGCTCTGATGCAGATCCATAGCTTCAGACCAAGTCTTCTAGTCTGACCACCATATTTTCATATTCTCAAATGCCTCTAATACTAAATTAGCTAATTCCTACAGAGTGCTTAACACAATCATGTTAGCCACTGTATTTATTACCACATCTAACTGAAAGTCTGAAAAGTATACATTAAATTTAATACCAAAAATGGTCCATTTTCTCTTCTCTCATAACCTTGCCTCTTAACAACCCTCCTCCCCAAAATAAACACTAACAACCATAGTGTGTACATGCACACACACACACACACACACACACACACACACACACACACACACTCCTCATCCCAGGGCCAGGAGGGCAGAATTCTGGACATCATCCTTCATTCCTCTTTTTTACACTATCCCTTTGCCCACCATCTAATCACTCTGCCCTGATGGTTCTACATCAGAAATTAATCAGGAGATTCTTCTTTCTTCTACCTCTCCAGTGCTCTTACATAAATATAGACTCATGTTTTCTCATGATTATTCTTCAAGCCCAGCTCAAATGTTTTCATGTCACTGAAATCTTCCCTGCACCACTTTTTTTCCCCTTGGAGTTCCTGATGGTATCCTCTCTTGCTTTTGTGTTCCTTTCACTGCCTGGAATGTCTCCTTCTGCCTTGTCAATTTCTGGACCTCATTTTATTTTACTTATTTTTTATTGTTTTGGTCAGGCTGTATGGCTTGTGGGAACTTAATTTTCTGACCAGGGATCAAACCTGGGCCTTTGGCAAAGAAATGCAGTCCAGTCCTATCCACTGGGCTGCCAAGGAATCCCTAAGCTCATTTTAAAGCTCAATTAAAGTGTCATTAACCTCTCTTTAGGAGAAGGCAATGGCACCCCACTCCAGTACTCTTGCCTGGAGAATCCCATGGATGGAGGAGCCTGGTGGGCTGCAGTCCATGGGGTCGCTAGGAGTCTGACATGACTGAGCGACTTCACTTTCACTTTTCACTTTCATGCCTTGAACACCTATTAACCTCAATACATTTTTTTTTTTTTTTTGGTAACAGCTGATAATTTTTTTATACACCCCTGTAGCTCAAATGGTAAAGAATCTGCCTGCTAGGCAGGAGATCAGGGTTCAGTCCCTGGGTTGGGAAGTTCCTTTGGAGAAGGGAATGGCAATCCACTCTGGTATTCTTGTCTGGAGAATTCCATGGACAGAGAAGCCTGGCGGGCTACAGTCTGTGGGGTCGCAAAGAGTTGGACACAACTGAATGGCTAACATGTAAGTAGGAAACAGCAGGTGTTTATCCTACAAAGAGAATATGCTTTTCAATAGGCATTTAAAACTGAAATTTTAACTGAGAGCCCCAAATACAAAAAAAAAAAAGAAGTGAAATTTCAAGGCAGGTAACTATTAAGAAGAAAATAATTCAAAACCTATTCTATAACTCAGATGTTCTTGTTCACTTTAAGAATATCAAATAGTTGAGACAGAGGAGATCTGTGTATGGACTATACTGGGGAAGGTTGAACTCTCCATCTCCAGTGGGGAAGGGATGGAGAATGCTTCTTCAGCTCATGCCAGAGGGGCAGCCATGGGCTTCCGTGGGATCAAGTGTAGAGCTTCGGACATGTTCGTTCCCTGCATTGAGGGGATCCTGTCGAAACTGGGAATCAGGTTGCCCAACTGTTTCTATGGCAGAACCACAAGGGAGAGAATGGTCAACAGGTGAGTATTTCCCAAGGCCCAGATGAAGCACCACAGGAGAGAAGGAGTGGGCTGGAGCCCACTTGAGTCTGCCTAGGAGACCTCCGCAGAGGCTGGGAGGACCCCAACAGGGAGACTTCAATAGGGCTGAACAAACTGAAGCTGAAGAGTGAGTAGGAATAGGCAGCTAAAAGAAAAGGTGCATTGCCCACATTGTAGGGGTTGCAGTTAGAGAAGTCTGGAAGCAACTCTCCTAAGAGCCCCTGGAGAGCCAACCTGAGCCCCTGAGAGGTCATGGGCCGGTGATCTTCGTAGTCCCGTGCACACAGACTGTGCTTGGTTTAATGCTCTTCTTTGCTCTTTTAAAATTCTTCATTCTTGTTCCACAGTGGCACCAGCATTTCCGTTTTGCACTGGGTCCTGCAAGTCCTAGTGGGTAGGGGGGTTATGTATGTCAGGCCAAGAGAGTGCAAAACTGGATTACAACAGTACAAGCTAGATAAGAACTGTTTTGCTCTTCACCCTGAGACTGCCTTGTGGGGTTCAAGAGGAAAACGAGATGGAGAAATAGAGAAGCAGAACTGTTTTTCCCATACAGGCTTTCAACCTAAAAAAAGGCTTGAATTCTAAATCAAATTCAGGGTTTTGATTAAAATCTAATTTTTGACTGAGAAGTATTTGCAACTGAGAGTGGCCATAGTTTTACTTAGGAACTAAAGGTGAATAGAAAAATTCTGATACTGAATTACCACTTACCATAAAAAAAGCAAACTAGGATTATTTAATGAAATAGTGCAAATACAGCAGTTGAAGGGCTTTGTAGTGGGTATAGATTTGAATCCTTCCAGTTGATCCAGAAAGTATTTTCATTAGTAGAAGTTGTGTTTTAAAATAGATGGGGAAACTTTCTGGAACAGAACTGTATTTACATGAGATAACTGAGGAAGGGGTTGAGGTGATTACCTAGGTGAAGGTTGGAAATTTACTGTCATTATTTCACTGCTAGCTGTTGCGTTAAGAAGTTCAGTCCTCTCAAAGCAGGTTCTGAAACAGCTAAAAAGGAGCATCATCTCAGGAAGTCAAAATTATATCCTAAAATGAGGTTGTGGGATTAAAATATGGCATTATTGGTATTACTGCATACCTTTATTTAGCTGCTGTCCAAATAATAATGTGTATGCTCTTGCTTTGGAATCAGAACGTGGATTCTAGGTCAATGCCCCACAAGCAGTTATTTGATTGTGGTCAATAACTTTCTGTGGGCTCTCTTGATGGCTCAGTGGGTAAAGAATCTTCCTGTAATGCAGGAGAGACAGGAGATTTGGATTCCATCCTTGGGTCAGGAAGATCCCTGAAGGGGGAAATGGTAACCCGCTTCATTTTTCCCGCCTGAAAAATACCATGGACAGAGGAGCATGGCGGGTTACAATCCATGGGGTCACAGGGAATCAGACACGACTGAGCGACTAAGTCCACACACACACCATGACACATATAAAAAAAATTAAAAACTTTGTGTTCAGACCCAAGGGTTCTGAAATACTAAATATAAGTATTAGGTTGCTAACAGACTTAGCTGTCTAAGAGAGAGCATGATAATATCAATGAAAAAATTTTCATTCACCCTCTAGTAACATAGTAGGGGAAAAAAGTCTGCCAATAAAACAAGGGGGAGGTTTCCAGAGAACTTTAAGTATCCCCTTTGCACGTGGCATCAGATTAGTGACATACTTAACCCTCGGGTATTCTCGTGTGTTACTAATCTAGCCCCACACCTTATAAAGACGGTATCTGTGAAAAAGAGAAAAGACAATTAGTATTGATAACTATTGTAACTTACTCTTCTGCTACTTATACCTGGACTTAAACTATCCTCTTCTGAAAATTGCTCTATTATCATCTAGGATATTCATTAGTTACAGTTATAGACTTAGCATGGTTATTTCAGAAACCAACTGTGGCAGAGACTGGCTGGCTGTTCATCAAACCAATTTCTTTTTCTTTATGGGCTAGACTCCTTTTCATGGGTTGCCTTGTAGTTTGGTGGCTTTGGAGTGTTCTAACCAGTGGAATGTGAATAGAATTGAAATGCACAAAACTTCTCTTGAGTGATCCTCCATGTTTTGCCCCTTTCAGCCAGCTTGATGTCATGATTACGTGTTGAACATGTCGTAACTCAAACATGGAAGAAACTTTATTTTTATAAATGCTTGCCCGCCATTCTGAACTTCACATGGATGAGAAATACATTTCTACTGTTGTATGCAGGACAGATTTTCACATTTGTTTGTTTTACCAGTTAGTGTTAACAGATATATTTATGTTTATGGTAAAGGAATTTTAGCTTGCTGATCAGTCACTGTGTTTTAGATACCATCTAATATTTCATCACATTGAATTCTCATAATATGCTGTTGAAGTAGTTGTAACCATCATTGCACCAATGAAGAAATTAAGGCTTAGAAGAGTTCAGAAACTTGCCTGAGACCTAAACTCTGCAGAGAGAGGATTTAAACTCAGATTTCCAAGTCTGCAATGTGTGTTCATGATCTTTCCAACAAGCCATCCCAAGAGCATAAACTACACACAGGACACAGATTTATTTGTCCATCAAACATATTTTGTGCATACTGTGTGTCATGTTCTATTCTAGATACTGGAGACAAGATATCTTTGTCATTAAAGCACAGAAACAGTAACTTAACTTTTGTTACCTGATGTCCTGTAATTCTAAATGTGCCTTCTAGTTTAAGTTACTCCCAAGCAATGCTTGGAGGAAGGCATGGCAATCCACTCCACTGTTCTTGCCTGGAGAATCCCCATGGGCAGAGGAGCCTGGTGGGCTGCAATCCATGGGATCGCAAAGAGTCGGACAAGACTGAGCGACTAAGCACAAGCAACGGTAGAAGTACTAACAAATAGCTCTCAGTATCTCATTTACTCATTGACAGTCAAGAAGAGTAAATATTTTTCTTAAGATATATAAATAACTAGTATTGAGAGATGTTAGTTTTAAGAATTTCTGGCTTAGTAAAGAATGAGGGTATGTCTCTAAAATTTAGGAGGGATATTCCCATGGATAAACATACTCCTGTTGCCCATATTATTGGAAAGTGATGACAGTGAAGAGGAGAAATCTAGAAAACAGTCTATATGGAGTACCATCATCTCACAATCAGCAGATTCTCCAAAACTCACGATGGCACAGTCTAAGAACAATGCTACTTAAATGACAGTGCTATAATCAATTCCTATGTAATAAAAGCTGACATGCTTTTATTACAGAAATGGATGAAACTACCATAGTAGAAGAACAAAACACAGAAGAAATAAAACTACAGCTTTTCAAATACATGAAGCCTAGAGTACATAATCCATGGCAGTTTATACAATATTTACTTGTATGTTGTAATCCGGTTAAGATTTAATCCAATCTGAAGAGACTGAGAAAAAATTTGAGGCAATATGGCTAGCTTTCCTCATAGCTCAGTTGTTAAAGAATCTGCCTGCAATGCTGAAGACCTGAGTTTGATTCCTGGGTCAGGAAGGTCCCCTGGAGAAGGAACTGGCAACCCACTCCAGTATTCTTGCCTAGAGAATCCCCATGGACAGAGGAGGCTGGCAGGCTACAGTCCACCGGGTTGCAAGAGTCGGACACGACTCAGCGACTAAACCACTTAGCGACTAAACCACCACCATGGCTCATAAGACAAATTTGATTCTCAGAAATATGTTGACGTTAAAACTGGAAATAAAATTGCAGTTGATCAGAGATATCTGGTAATTCAGAATATCACAAGTCTCAGAGTTAAGTATTTAAGAGAGCTTTCAAAATAATCTTTTTAACACTGGCGTCATAGGGACTATTTTCTTAAAAAGTGACTTGGGTTATTATAGAATAAAAATCTGACTCATTTTTGTTACTCTTAAGCAAGAAATTTTTAATGAAATCACTTTACCAGTAGGGACTGTTAGAGGTCTGATAATTACGGCAATAAATTATATACTTTTAATACACAGATAAGCTGAATAGAGAGGCTTCCCAGATGGCTCAGTGGTAAAGAATCTGCCTGCCAAGGAAAGAGATGCAATCGAGAGACTTAGGTTCCATCCCTGAGTCAGGAAGCTCCTCTGGAGAAGAAAATGACAACCCACTATTTTTCCCTGGAAAATTTTATGGATAGAGGAGTCTAAAGGATAGAGTGTATATTTATTTTCAGTTCACCATGTGCTGGGAAATATGGGAAAAAGAGAAAGGAGGCAATTGGGGACTTTTACTTTTGGGTGGACTGTACATCTTGAAAAAGCATATTTTATTCTGAAACTGTCAAGTGTAGTGTTTCCTTTGCAAACGGAGAAAATTGATTTTAAAAGCCCTTTCTTTTCTTATTAGGTTAGGTTCCATACTCCTTCCTGTCCACAATCCCAATAGATGTGCCTTTCACAACAGATGTCGACACAGATGTATAAATACAACTCCCTATGTAAATACCAGGGGTATAGTGTAAAAGAATGATTACCATCCCAGTGTTGTCAGGAAATGGAAAAAGCACAGTAGGAAGTGCCCTTCAGAAGCAGTAAGTCTTCTACAGAAAGAGCCCAAAAGTACTACCAAGAACCTTGCATTGGAAGAAACAGCAGGTACATCAACAAGGCTAGAATCACATAGTGAAATAATATGATTTTTTCAGTGTTCCAGAAGCAACAATACGTGGTGTCAGAAAAAGTAAACTTCTTTCATAACTTTCTGGAGTATGATGTATGGTTAAAAAAAAAAGGCCATTTTGCGAAAAAACAAACAAAAAAACCCCAAACAAAACCATCTCCTTTGTAAACATTCTCAGAAGCCATGAACTTCAAAAGAAAGCAATGCTGTCTTCGTAGTGAATGCAATACATCATGGCCTCCTCAAAGTCAATGAAAACTATATACTATCTCTAAAAAATGTGAAATTTTAAGGTTGAATTACGATGCTACTGTAAGGTGTACACTATATGTGGTGGTTACTGCTTACAGGAAGCGCTGGGATGGCTCTTCCGAGAGAGGTTCTAGGACTGGACAGTAAGGTCTCCCGCTCTGTACTGACCCCAGAGGTGCAGAGGGGTGGGGTCGCTTCTCGCCCAGCTGCTAGTTTTCGGGGGCGCGCCCCTACAGGGAACCGCCCATCTTGGGGGCCTCAGGTCCCGGCCCTCTAGCTCCCGGCCCGACCTCCCCCGAGCTGCGGCGGGCGGGAGGAGAAGCCCCGGGCTCGGCTGCTCGCGGAGGGCAGAAGAGCCTCCACTCCCGGGCCTCGGGTGCCTGCCGCACGCCACGAGGGCGCGGGGGAAACCCACAACTTCCCGCCCAGGAACGACGCCCCGCTACCGGCTCCGGTTGGGGGGTGTTCTCGCGAGAGGAGAGGGGGCGCTGGCCGCCGCGGGCTCGGGGGCTCGGGGAAGCCCGCGGACGGGGGCCCGCGGGGAGGGGGCAGAGGCGGCGGGCCGGCTGGGGACGCGGGGAAGCCGCTCCCGCCAGTCGCCGTGCGCCAGCCCCTGACGTCAGGAGTTTTCCTCAAAGTCAACAACAAGCCCGCGGCGGCGGCGAGAGCTGATCGCGGCCGCCCCAGCGGGAGGAGGGGGCGGGGAGGCGGCGGCGGCCCCCCCCCCACCCCCCAGCGGGGCGCGGCCCTAGAGGAGGCCGCAGACCCCCGACCCGCGCCTGGCCGCCAGGGCCTCTCAGAGCCTCCGCCCGCCGCCGCCTCGCCTCGCCGGCGCGACCCGGCCCCCGCCCGAGCGGAGTTTTCTGGTGATGAATTGAATTTGTAGCCGAGATCCGATTCCCACGTAGAGTCTCCGCCCCCTCCCCCCCGCCGCCTCCCTCCTCCCGCCGCCGCCGCCGCCGCCGCCTCCCGCTCCAGCTCCGCGGCCCGGCCGGCTCCCTCCCTCCCTCCCCTGCAGCCCGCCGCCTGCCCTCCCGCCGGCCACACCGGGCTCCAGGGGGGCCAGAGGCTCTGCGGGGTGGGGGGAGGACAGGAGGGGAGGAGGAGGGAGGGGGACCCCCGAGTCGCCCCCTCTCCTCCCCCCGCCCCCCGGCTCCATCCTCCGCCGCCGCCCGAGCAGCTGCGGGGCCGCCGCCGCCGCCTTTGCAGGTAACAGCCACCGCCCCCCCCCCCCTCCTCTCGCCCTCTCCCCGCCGCGCCTGCACTCCCTCCGGGGCCCCCTTCGGGCGGGGATGGCGGTGGGTGAATGAGGTGGGGGCGTCCGGCTTGTCACCGCGCCGGGGGCGTGGGCGTGGGGCTGGATCGCCGGGGGCTGGGGTGAGGGATGCGGGTGCGGAGGCCGGGGATGCCCGGCGCGGGCGGACCGCACCCCTCACTTTGCGGGGGAAGCCGGGGCGGCGGTGCGCGGGGGCCGGGGAGGGTGTTCCCGGCCTAGCGGTGCGGTCCGGGTCTGGGCCGCCCTGGCCCGGCGCCTCCGGTCTCGCTCTGCGCCACTCTCGCTCCCGCCCCTCACCCTCCCCGCCGGCCGGCGGCGTGGGGAGGGGGCCCGGCTCGGCCTGGGGTGGCGGCGGGGTTATGTAACGCGGGGAGCGCCGGTGTCAGGGCGTTTGGGTGGGGGGAGGGGGCTGTCTGCGCGTGGGTGGGGGAAGGCAGGGATGCGACGGCTCCCCGGGGTCTTGTTCGCCACCCCACCCCCCCGCCGCCGCTGCCGCCGGCGCACAGGAAGAGACGGCGCTGGTGGGGTGGGGGGTGTGTGGGAGGTGGGGAACGTGCTTGTCTGTGTTTTTAATAGTAGTGGGTTTTGATCCGCTCGGGAGTTGTGTACTAAGAATAGAAATGTGCGGAAGATGCTGGCTTTGGCGGATCCAGTGATGCTGTCGCTGCTGGCGGCGGCGGCGGCGGCGGCGGCTCTGGCTGCAAGTAAACAAACCAGCCTCTTCCTCGTCCACCTCCTCCTCCTGCGCATCGGTTTGCATCAGCCATGATGCTGGTGGGGCCGTTTTGAGCCCAGAGTTGAAGCGGAGCCGGTTGCTGTGTGCACCCAGACTCCTAGGCGGGGTCACCCCTTGTTTGGGATTTCCCGGGAATCTGCAGTTAGGCTCGATTGAATTTCTTTGGGGCCAGGGTTTCGATACCGGTATTTACTGTTTATCTTCTGAAAGGAAAGGAAATGCTTACCCATAAGTCAAGGCTGGGATACTCACGTTACTTCCATCAAAATAATATTATGAAAGTGACACCAACACGTTCCACCAGTGTGGTAATTGATCGAAAGCCTAGTAGTTTGTAATTGATAACGTTTCCAAATAGAAATTCAACAGTGAAACCTATGTATCTATAATAATTACTAGTGTTGATAAAACGTTCACTTTTTTAGTTCATCGTGACGCGAAAGAATGTGAAATAATGACTTTTTTTGTAGTTAATACGATGTCAGCTGTCTGACATCAATTTAGATGTATGTTTCATCTTTGGTAAAGTATGGTCTTATAATTAATATCTTTTAGTGCACTATAAATCATTAAACAACTGTTGGACTTTGGTTTTGGTGAAAAGTCATTCAATTAGGTTATAGATTGTTGGAAAACAGTTGAAAAAGCCGAAGGAGAAAGAATCCTATAAAGATGGTCTAGGAAACTCTGTCTTCAGAACTTGTTATTGTGAAGTATGTATAAATGAATAAGAATATTCCAGGAGGTAGTTGTCTATAACGTGAAGACAACTTTTATTGGCGTATCTACTTACTAGTATTACTAGTTTTCCAAAGTATACGACAGAATGCACAATTATTTGTAAGGTATATGTCGGGACTGTAGGGTTTTTTTTCTTCCGCCCATGCATAATCTAGACTTCGAAAGTTTGCCAGTGAGACTGTATTTGACGGTCTGCTTTATGTTTTTCTCACTAAAGTTTACCCCACTATCTTTGGTTAGTTTGAGCTTTTAATTTTGTAGTGAGGAAAGTGTATATATCACATGATTGAGACAACATTGGAAGTTAGAGACCAATAAAGAGTTTTAGCTTTGTGTTTGTATTGTGTATTTGCAGTATGTAGTATGTTTTCTTAGAGTGTTTTAAAAATAATATCGTGTCTAAAGTCATTCTGGAAAAAAATTTATGAAACTATTACTTGTATTCATCTTGTCCCATACTCCTAGCCTTTCTGTAATGATTACTTTAGTGAATTGTTTTCCAACCTAAAATTAATTTTTACTTTGACTCTTGAAGTTGTGTGTTTAAAAATATTACTTTGGATGTTTTTGTTTATGTAACTCTAATGGCTGTAAAGTATTTTAAATAAGATTTCTTTCATTCATTCATTGAACAAGTACTGGAGTGTTGACTGTGTAGTAGGGACTGATTTGATCGAAAACTTTTACTACTTACATTTCATCCAGAAGATCACTACTATTAGGGAATTTGTTTTCAGAATCACTGCAAATCTAAACATGTTTTGGTTAAACATATGGAACAAATGTGCTTAGCATAGAGTCATGTGAAAAGTAAGGATTTAAGGTTTTTTAAATTCTAGCTCTCTAAGCATGAGACCTTCTTACAAAAAACTCAATGGAAAATTTCAACTATTTAGGTTTCTTTAGAAAGAGGAACTGGTTTTACAAATTGATTTTGTGGAAGTTTAGAATTTACTTAAACTTTGCATAGTTTATGAAAAGATGGTTAGACTTTGTTGTTACAACTTTCAGTACTAGACTTCACCCTTGTGAAGATAAGGCAGTTATTGTTAATGATGTGTTAATTGGATTTTTTAGCATGATTTGATAGGATCTAGTCTTTATACTGTGATTAAGTTTCAAGCACTAAAAAAACCTTAATTTAGAACCATTAGCTTTGAATAACGTAAAATGCAGGGCATTTAATTTAGACCAAATCTGTCCTGTAGTTTGACTTGATTTTTATTTTTAATATAAAATATAATTAATGCACATGATTAATTTTTGTAGATTTGTGTTTATTTAAGTTACTTAAAATTTCTGTTTTCCCCTCTGGGTTTTAGAGTGTGCATCAGTGTTCTAAGTCTTGGTTTCATGCAGCATGTACTTTTCTGTAGTTTCCTGAATCATTTTATGATAACTTAAATATTTCATCATGGTCTTTTATGTGTGATAAGAGCTGGATTCAATTGAGAGTTAACAGGAGCCAGTGCCTGATGAGCGCTTGTATGTTCAGGCACTGTTTTATGTGCTTAACATGTATAAATGCATTTAATCATCTAATAGCTGGTTACACTTCTGAAAGAGATTTTCACAGGAGAAAACACTTTTCCTTACATTGTAAAATTTTTGTTTCATTTGAACTTTCTTAGTTTTGAAACACTTCTCTTAGTGTTTTCCTAACCTGTTTATACCTATTATTAGAGTTCATAGTGACAATGCTAAATTTCACTAATGTAGTACAATAAAATTTACACAGAAATCAAGATAATATGATTTGATTATCATCTTATGTCATATGTAAAAAAGCCATATTGACTGATCCACAACATTTTTTTTCATTTTTTTCAAATGCCAAATTAAATGCCTCAGATGTTTACATGTTTCAGTCTAAGCACTATAGTCTTTGAACATGTTAGATGTAAACATTTCCTTTACCAGAAAATCTTCAAATGATAGTCAGTAGGTAAATAAATGTATGCTTCTTGACCTGTAGATTTCTTAGTTCTTTTTCTTTTCAATTCTCTGGTTATATTTATTTATCACCAGTTACAGATATTTCACACTTTTATATGGGTATATGTTTCTAATATTCAGAGAGAAAAGTAAGAAAAAAAATACTGGAAGAAATCACTTAAGAGATTTTCAAATGAGAATTTTTCTATATTAATTGAAAAAGTCTCTGACTATATTTGGGAGTCTAGGGGATGAGAGAGGGAGAAAGATATTTTTGCCAGTTTTGGCATTTAGTCCAAATTTTGTCTGAGTGAAATTGACGTTTGAATGTTTTATTAACCTTTTGAGGACTGAAACTGTGTATAATCAGGATACTGTCACCTAAGATGGCATCTATAAGTGAAATAGGTACTCAGTAGCTTTGAACCTGAAGAACTATAAATAAGAGCTATTTACATCTAATGCTACACTTTTGTTTTTATGGCTAAGGAAACTGAGGCACAGAGAATTAAAGGACCTTATACTCTGAGCGGGGCAGAGTTGGGAACAGGGACCCAAGTTTGCTACCCTGCCCTGTGCTCTTTCTAATGCACCACTGAGATGAACTTTGTTACAGGATTCCATACCCACTGGTTAATTCTCAGCTTAATCAGGAGTAAAATCTGTCAGGCTGATTAATGGCATTTTTGTGTGTGTGTTTGGGTGGGTGCTTTTTGTTTTATAATCAGGAAGGTTCCCAAGTCAGAATTTAGAAGGATTTTACATGTATATTAAAAAAATATGGCCAACCATGCAACTGTGATTCTTTTAGTAACAACCTTCATCCTGTCCGTTGGTCATTATATAAGTGCTTTCATATAGAGACAAGCCACATTTTATATTAAAAATGTAGGGGTGACTTTGTCAGTAGCTTGTGCAGTGGTTTAGGAGAACCAAAGGAATTCAATAAGCATTTTCTTAGTTGTTTAAAATTAAAATATTGACTGTTTACCCAGTACAGGTTGCTGTTTTTAATTTGATTAATAATGGATATGTTGGTTGAAATGACACTCAAATGCCCTGAACAGGGATAAGGAAGAGGGCAGAAATGGTTTATGGTTTTGTATACATATTTCAAAGTTTATAAAGTTGATTATTAAGAATTGGCAATTTAAAATAACTGATATTTTGTGTGAAAGTTAGAAATCTTGCCTATGCTTATTCAGATATTTCCCCATAGTGTGAAACAGTGAAGATATCTATATAGAAAGAGTTTAAAGAAAATCCACAGAGTATATTATAATCTGAAAAGAAGAAAGGTATCCAAAGTATATAGTTTGTACTGTTCATTTCCCTATATGATATATTTTTAGCAGGATAGCAACTCATAAAAGGACAGACTGGTTTAGAGTTTTTTGAAAAGGACATCAGGTTACCTTGAATTTCCTTTCCATTCCAGTATTTTTCCTTTCCCTCAAATCCTTATGAATATTTCATGTAGTCTTATGTATTTATTACAGCATATATTGGTTTCACCTATTTCTTAGAATCAGTAAATACCATAGAAATATATTGTGGTAACCCTTGACCATCATTTGTTTTTCAAAGTAGAAACTTTCTATTGTGTTTGGACATCAGTTCTTAATTAGTTTAATTTGGCTAGCATATCTAAAGTATATTAAAAATGTGGGTACAGAGCAAGTATATTCTGGATAGTATTAATTATATGCAAATGTATAGTAGCTTTAGGGCTTCTCTGATGGCTCAGTGAGTGAAGAATCCACCTGCGATGCAGGAGACACAGGAGATGTGGGTTCGATCCCTGGATCAGGAAGATCCTCTGCAGGAGGAAATGGGAACCCACTCCAGCATTCTTGCCTGGAGAATCCCATGCGGGCTACGGTCCATGGGGTCACAGAGAGTCGACATGACTGAGCATGCCCAAGCACAGTGATGTAGTAGTTTATAGAAGGTTGTGTTACAACCTATTAAGCTGTGAATTTTATTCTTTATAAAGAAGAATTGCTAGGGGTGCTTTTTAACTTTATGTTAACCTACTTTTAGTCTTCTGTTATAATCTGTGATGCAGTAGTTATATTTTATTTTTAATTTATTTGAAAACATCATGCTTTATTGGACTTCTGAAATAGTTATAGAAAAAATGTTCAGAACTATTCACAAACATTGCACATATTTTTGAGAGTTCATATTTTGTTACTTTATAGAAAGTATACCAAACTGATAGAAGACTTGAATTGCTTCTTGTTACTTGTCATTAATTTGTTATGGTAACTGTGAAGAAATAATGTTATCATTATTGGTTGGTTATGGTCTTAAGTTCAAAATTGTAGATGTGATAACTACTGCACATATTCGTTTTTAGAGTTAATTGAGAAAATGTATGTGAAAGCACTTTGATAACAAATTATTATAGGTTTGGAAAACATTTTTAAAATATTCTGTTAATATTCTGTTTAGCTTGGCCCTTGTATACTCAGCTTCATTCTTGTCACAGAGTAGATAATCAATACATATTTATTGGCTGAATAAACATAGGGGTGTGTGTTTATTATGTGTTACACACACACACACACACACACACACACACACACACACAATTTCTTGAGTCTTTCCCAGCATTAGGGTCTTTTCCAGTGAGTCAGTTCTTTGCATCAGGTGGCCAAAGTACTGGAGTTTCACCTTCAGCATCAATCCTTCCAATGATTATTAATGAATAAGGAAGAAATTTATTATAACTTTAATTATTTTTATGTAGGTTCTTCTATAATGTTTAAGTTCAGGTTTGTTTTTATTGTGGCTTCATACCATTCTGTTTGTCAACTTAGAATTTTAGCTTGCTTCATGTTAATTTGTTATCTAAAGCTGCATCTTTTTTCTTTCACTCATCCATCCATTCATTCATTTATTCCATATTTGTTAAGCATCTCTTATGTGCCAGGAAGCATCAAATTGCTTTACTAAATAATAATGCTATTGAATGAGATAAAAGATGTGAAAATGTTTTGTAAATTGTAGAATGAATTTAAAATATCAATATCAAAATCTCAGATAATTTTGTATGAAAATGCTTCTAGTATAACTATATGTGTAACTTCTGAATTGAATCTACCAAGAATTTTGAATGAAATTTTTCATAAGAATGGGAAAAATTAGATATGCAGTATGTTTAAAAGAAAAATAAGCCAAATTTTGTTGCAATAGCTCATTGGATAGAACAGATTTCTAGAGAAGTAGTTACTGTAAGAGGAGGTGAAGTTCACTCTACCTTAGGAAACAGATTACAAACCTAAAGTACAGCCCAGCATTTAGCAGATTAGTATTTTTAATAGCATGTAAGACTTGAGTGGGAGAGCGTATTGGACTTGGTGCAAGAGTGTTGCCAGTGCGGGAAAAGTAAATCAAAGAATATGGTGAAGTGCATGAGAGTCAGTAGCATTGGTTCTGTATTAAAGACAGTGTTTGTTTATATCTTATTGATCATAATTCTAGAGTAATATACCTTTAAAAGAGTTTTAAATTGTTTTTGAAGTATGTATCATTTTAGCCAGGAGAGACCCAGGAGCTGTGTTAAAGCTGAAAATTATGATTTTGGGTAGAAGCTGGTGGTAATATTTTAAGATGTAGTATGGATGAAGCCATGTGTGTATTGCCTGGGTTGACTGGCCCTGTTGAAGATGATAAATTTTGTCCTATTAATTTAATATACATTTAAAAAGTTTAAATATATAGGCAGTGGTACACATCTTTATTTAGAAAACTCGTTTTGGGAAGCAATTTCTGTATAAAACTAAATTCATTAATTTGGGCTTGATCTGAGTATTTCAGTCTGTTTTTTTGTCCTGATGAGGTTGTGCTAGTGGAAAGTGTGTGCCTGTTTCTGTCGTCTTGATTCTCATAAAGTAGCTGTGTGATGTTGGGCAAGATGCTTCATTTGTCTTGACTTCTTTTTTCTTAGCTGTGAAATGAAGGTGCCTTCTAGCTTAGAGTCTAACAATGAAGTGTACACCTAAGAAAACAGAATCAATTTTGAATTTACTTTTGTTTTTCTAGTGTTTTATGTAAGGGTATGACAATGCAGATTATTCTAATAGGAAAATATTTATGTTTATTGATGTGTCTTGTTCGTTTATTGCTAAGTGTTGGTCATAGATCTCTTCTTTTCCAATCCCAAGGATATTAAGATATGAATTTTCGTTTACCCAGAGTATATAGTTTAATAGTTAGAAACCAAGGATCGTTAATAGATGTGATGCCCCTTGTTGTAAGTATGACCAGAGGAGGTCTAAGTGTAGTTCTTCTAAAGACATCATTTTGCATTAGTGTCCCTAATATTTAACTTCCTTATACAGTTGACCCTTGACCAGTGCTGGGGTGGGGGAAGCGCCCCACCCCAACCCCAGTGTCAAAAATCTGCCTACTGCTATCTCTGCCTCAAAAACAAAGGAATTGATAAATGACTCATCCAGGGGCAGGAAGCTGACAGTTTGGATAAAATAAGGACTCTTAGTTGTTTTAATTCCACATATTGTGATCTCTAATTGAACACAAACTTTTCTTCACAGTTGGGTAACTTGAAGATCTGTAAAATGAAGATGCAAGTAGTATATTTTTTGAAAAAAATTTACATACAAGTGGACCTGCACAGTTCAAACCCATGTTGTTCAAGGGTTAATCGTAATTATTTATGTTGTATAAGGAGTTAACCCTTTCAGTTATCTAGCTCCATATTAAGTAGCCAGCTGGTCATGTTGAGTTCTTAAGGAAGTTATGGAAATCAAATTAAAATGATGTTTTGATTCTTTACCAAAAGCTTTTTTGTTTTTTTTTGCCTGTTTTTAATGGTGAAATCTGTCTTGTCTTGAATTATGTGGTCATTTCCTATGGCTGTTTGTCACACTGTGTTCCCTTGGATTTCAATGAATGTTACTAAAGGAAAAAAAAAGCCTTGTGTGTTCAAATAAGTTTAGGATTTGCTGAGATAAATAAGATTATACACGATATATTTTATACCTTTAATATGGTATATAGTGATGTTTCAAGAGAATGACATGGTTTATAGAATTTCCCAAACTTGTTTGACCAAATAATTTTTTTTTTCTTCTTTTAACCCTCTTTTTCTTCTTATTTTTCTGGAATTTCCCTTTTATTCTGTCAGACATGTTTTGGAAAAATACACCAAGATTCTGATATTCCTTTTGACTTTGTGCAGTAGTTAAGACGGGAATGATTTTGAGGACAGTCTTGGTCCAGCCTGACATGACAGAAGTGGTCTTATGTTCAGCCACACAAACTTTGTCAGGCTCTCTTGAGAGAATGGTAGTCTTAATTCCTGACTGCTAAATGATTAGGCTCTGTACTTACTGTGCATTGGAAAAAGAACTATAATTCCTTTCAGTACTAGCTAGGAAGTCTAACCTTGAACTTACTCCTATGCACTATTTATCAAAGTCATATTTGAGAAAATACTGGGTTGACCAGAAAATTTGTTTGGGTTTTTCCCTAAGATGTTACAGAAAAACTCAAAACTTTTTGGCCAATCCAATAGTATAATTCTATATTCCATCCATTTTTTTCCGGTTATCTAAAATGTATACCTTGGTTCCTATATCATGTTTCTTGGTCCCTTTTGTGGAGCTGCTTTAACTCAATTATATCTTGACATTTTCCCTTTTAGATTGAGAGAGACAAGAACTAGCCTGTAAAACTCATTGCTGTATGTATGTGAGGATATTTTTGAGGACTTTTGTTTATTATACTACAAGGTCTCTTATAAAAGATCCACAGGTTAAATTTCAGATTTTTGTCCCAGGAAAAATTTTCTTCTGAACAACATTTTTTCTTCTAAAAAATATTTATGGATACTGTAAATGATGAAACTGATTTTATTTCCTTATTCGCACTGCTTCCTAAAAGCTTCATGTTAAATTTGTGGTCCATCTTTCACAAATATGTAGATTTTTACCCTGGTGGCTTTTTATCTTTGCGAAAGTCAAAGAATGTGGGCTTCAGAATCAGATTGCGTTCAGATCTTGGTGCCACCATTCATTAGTTGTTTTTAAATCTGGGAATCAGCTTAATCTCTGTAAGCCTCAGTTTCCCCATCTGCGAAATGTAATCGTGCCCTCATAGTGTTGCTGTGAAGATTACCAGGGAATAATTGATGTTGCAGTTCTTGACATGTCTTTAGTACTCCATACTTTTTCCCACTTTCATATTCCCTGTGTTTCAATTCACCTACTTTAAAAAAAATTTATTTTATATTATTTATATTATTTTTTGCCTTGTAATCTACCTAAGATATTTCTTGGAACAAGGCAGAGTAAGCATACATAAGTGTTGGTTTCTTACCACATTGTTTTTTACATAAAATCTAGCAATTAAAAACTTTCACAATTGCTTTGCCATAACTATTTCAAAATTTACTGAGATTTTGAAACTAAACATAGGTGAAGATTTACTTTTAGTCTGTCTCACTTTCATTTTCTTCCCCTTTCACGTCAAACACCCATCATCAAGTCAATTTTCTGTACTCTTTGAGTAGATATGACAGTGGTTAAGATATATTTTTTTTGTTGAAACCTCTTAGGTTAAAAGTTTCACTATCGTTTGAAATCTGTCACAAGACCAGAGAAGTGCATTCATTGTAAAACTACTTAATAAATAGGTTCCGCAGTTTGAAGAGCTAGACTTTTATGTGAGGTCAGGTCAGCTGAAGACATTTACAAAGAATTAGTTGTTTGTTATTGCTATGTGAGTTGCAAGAATGGAAAAAAAAGAAATTCTTTCTTCAATACTTCCTTCCAGGCTGAGTCATCACTAGAGAGTGGGAAGGGCAGCAGCAGCAGCAGAGAATCCAAACCCCAAAGCTGGTATCACAAAGTACCGTTTCTCCAAGTTGGGGGCTCAGAGGGGAGCCATCATGAGCGATGTTACCATTGTGAAAGAAGGTTGGGTTCAGAAGAGGGGTAAGTGTTCAACAAAACTGAAAACAATATGGTTGGTAAGTGTGCTAACACTTAGTTCTGTCCTGGAAGTCAGTATCTTTTTTTCTAATGTTGGAAACAAAGTAAACTGTGGCATACTATGTCCTCTAAGATCTAGAAACCATATTTAACATGTGTTAGGAGTTTGCTTGTTATTTCGGAATTCTTTGTAATACTTGATTTTGATCATTTATAATCAAATTAAGAAGGTTTGGCTTATCTGGTATGTTGTATGCACGTATGTTACAGAAAGTTTGTGTTGTATTTTTCTGTATTGTCCACAGATTCTACAATCCAGAGAGATGTCTTCAGATGTCTAGAAAAATGTCTAACTTGTATTAAAGACAAGTAAATAAAAGTACTCAGTTACATTAAGCCATTTTTGGATGGTGGCAGGGAAAAGGATTAAAGTAGTAAAGAGGCAGTATTCTCTCACAAACTCATGGATTCAGTAACCCTATAGTTAGATAAGTAAAGTCCTAAAGTAAAAGACCATTGTGCCCGCCCATGTATGTTTTATTTTGTATTTTAATTTTTCATGACCCACTTTTATTATTTCTTATTCACTCCTATTTTAGATAAATAATTCAAATGCATTATTATTGCTTTTTAATACTAAAAAAAGCCTCTTGAATGTAAAGCTTAGTTTATCCTCCATGAGATCACCTACTAATGAGGTTAATGTGCTTATTTTGAAATCTAGACTAGAGTTTAGACTGGTTGCCAGGCAACTACTGTTTATCCACATGGCCAAATTCAGTAGGATGAAGATGGCTCCATTTTCAGAGCTTTAACTTCTTGTATATCTGTTTTCTAGTTAAAAGTTTCCTCTTAATAATTTTGTAATTTTTAATATTCTTTGAAGCTTTGTAGTTACTATTTAGGCTCAAAAGATGTTGTCAGTAGTTAAATATGATTACATATTAATGAGTTTTTTAAAAATAAGCCTTATTGAGTTATAATTTACGTACAATAAACTTCACCTGTTTTAAGTGATAAATTCTGCTAAATTTGTACACTAGTGTAACAAATGCTACAACCATGATGTAGAACATTCCTGTTATACCAGAAAGTTCCCTCATTCCCCTATGCAGTCAGTCTTTGTCCTTGAACCCTGGCAACCACTGACTTGCTGTTACTGTAATTCTGCTTTTCTAGGATTTCATACAAGTAGAATCATACAATATGTAGTCCTTTGCGTCTGGTTACTTTTACATAGTATAATACTTTACAGATCCATCTGTGTTGTTGTATATATCATTAGTTTGTTCCTTTTTATAGTTGAGTAGTATATCACCGTCTAGACATAACACAGTTTTTCTGTTTACCGGTTGGTGGGTTGTTTCGAGTCTTTGGCTGTTATGAATAAAGCTGCTGTGATCATTTGAGTACATATCTTTGTGTGATGTGTTTTCATTTTTCTTGAGTATTAACTTAAGAATGAGATTGCAGAGTCATATGGTAAGTATATGTTTAACTTTATAAAACTGTTTCCCAAAGTGGCTATTTGTATTGTTAAAGTTTAATTTTTCCCATGTTATTCTCATAGTATAAATTTGGGAAGCATTTTCATATTTCAGTGCTGTATGAAAATTATTTAAAATTTTTTTAACTTGTCTGTTACATTTATATATTTTTTCCTTTTTTTGGGTGGGGGGATGGCAAATCACTTAAACCTTTTGGAGTTTTATTTTATTAATCTCAAATATCTGCTCTCACAAGATAGTTGTGAGGGTTAAGTGAGTTAGTGGATGTGGATGTGTTCTGACAATTCTTAAGGTATTACTATCACCGCATTTTATCAAGGTATTAGGAGTGGTTCTTGAGTCTTATTTAATTGTGTCTTGTCTGAAATACTAAAATAGAAGTTTGGTATGTTGTGCATGGTGTACAGAATAAGGAAAAAATGAAAGTGAATTCTCAGTGTTTTTCCTGTATTGTTGAGTGAATACGATTGTAACGAGTGTGTGTGTGTGTTTGTTTTGGGAAATAATGGTCATATAAACATAAGAATTTGAGGTACACAAGGTATAGAATGAAAAGTAACTCTGCCTCTTCCAACTAGTTTCTCGCTTTAGAGAGAACTTTTTTATTTTTAATTCTGCTGATTATTATCCCAGTTTTATATATAATATGCTAAACCTTATTTTTGGTAAATCTTAAGTAATCTACTGTATCTTCATTGAGAAAAATAAAAAATTTTAACTTTTAATACTTTTTTTCTCCCTTCTTCCGTTTTTTTTATTTTTTGGTGTTTGTGGTTAAACTTCTAGCTTTTGCACTACTAATTCTAGAAAGATTTTAGACGTTGACTCTAAACTTGCCACTTTATAAGTTGAGAAAAAGTGATACCCCTCCCAATCTTTTCCTTTGAATTCCACATTCCCTTCCCATTTTATGTCAACTGTAACATTGATTTTGTATTTTTAAGGCATATAATAGTTGCTGCTTCTAAAAAGCAGTAATCTATATTATGATTATGTATATATTACTGCTAAACAAAGTAGTATGATGGGATCCTTAGAGAAGAGGTGGATTTTTGTACTCTATTGATATTCAGGATCATCCCATACTTTAGTTTGGCTTCTAGTATGGCATATCACTTTTTTCTGGATTTTCCAGTGACCACAATTCCCCCCTGTTGGTAGAAGAGCCTTCTTCATCATATCACTTGGTTATCTAGCTTTTTAATCATACTATTTGTGGAAGTTCTAAGATAAACTGACTTTTCTGAGAATGATGCTTAGCTAGTGTCACATTATTTAATTGCATTCTTGGATAAGTTCTTTGCTTTCTTAGCTCTCGTGTCTGTCTTCTTTTTGTTTTGGATTTATTTTCAGTTTTCTGGAGTATTTCCTGAAGTCACTTTTTCAGAAAGAATGTGTGTGGGTACTTGCCAACACCATGTTTGAAATGTCCTTTTCATTTTTGCACCTGTACATGCCTTGGCTGGGTGTAAAGTTAGGTTTAAAATAATTTTCCTTCAGCATTTTGAAGGTTGCGTTTCATTACCTTTTAGTAATGTTTTACTGATAAGAGATTTGATGCTATTATAGAACAGTATTTTTGTAGGTAACCTGATTTATATTTTGGAAGCTTTTTGTGTTGATGCCTTTTTATCCTTGGCATTATAAAATTTGAAGAGGATGAGTTATAGTCCTTGTAAATTTTTTCCGTAAAGCATTTGTTAGACCCTTTGAAAATGAGCTGTGTCTTTAGTTCTGAGAAATCTTCTGTATTTCTTTCATTATTTTTCCCTTCTATGTTTTCTGTGTTCTTTCCACATTGTTTCCCCTAGAACTTCCATACCAAAGTCTGTTTTAAAGTTTTTTTGTTTTACATCTCTTTGTTTTTTTTGTCTGTTTGTTCTGAGAGATTTTCTTGACTGTTCTATAACTCTTTATTGAATTACTTATCTCAGCTCAAGTTGAAGTTCAGCTTGGCCCTCCAACTCTTTACGACCCCATGGACTACAGCACATCAGGCCTTCCTGTCCATCACCAAACTTTGCTCAAACTCCTGTCCATTGAGTCGGTGATGCCATCCACCCATCTCATCCTCTGTCATCCCCTTCTCCTCCCACCTTCAGTCTTTCCCAGCATCAGGGTCTTTTCAAATGAGTCAGTTCTTTGCATCAGGTGGTCAGAGTATTGGAGTTTCAGCTTTAGCATCAGTCCTTCCGATGAATATTCAGGACTGCTTTCCTTTAGGATGGACTGGTTGGATCTCCTTGCAATCCAAGGGACTCTCAAGAGTCTTCTCCAACTCCACAGTTCAAAAGTATCAATTCTTCAGCACTCAGCTTGCTTTATAGTCCAAGTCAGCTATTACTTTATATTTCTGGGAATTTTGTCTCATTCATGGTCACTTGCTCTTATTTTATATATAAATATAATGCAAATTTTAATCTTAGGACATTAAGTAGGTTTTAGATTTTTTCTCCTCATCGAATAACTCTTCCAATTTGTTTATTCTGGTTCTTTTTGATGGTGGTAGTTGTTTCTTCAGGTGTCTGGTCATCCTTATTTGTCTGTATATACTTCTGAATGAAAGACCAGAATTACAGATAGTGCCCTCTCTTTTTACACAGTGGGGATTAGTGATGTTGGTGTTTAACTGTGCTCTTAAAAGGTTTAGTTGAAACATTAGAAAAAACCAAATTAGGCATATTTTTCTTCCACCCTTAATTTATTCATTTAGACATTTTCAGTGTTATCTTAATAATAATGTTTTGTTTTAGTCAGGCAAATGTCATATAGTCTGTTGTTGTTTGGCTATATTTTGGTTCAAAGAATGTATTCTAAAGGATTGTTAGGATTTGCTGCTTGCTTATTACCCTGGATAGATTATTATCACCTGAACTTCGGTGTACTCATTTGAAAATAAATATAATCTGCCTTCTTTACCTTACAGTGTGATTGTAGGCATTACAAGATAATTTATTTAGAGGAGTGGTTTCAGACTCTTAAACTGTAAATAGATATAGAAAAAGTTGTAATATAGTTCTTACTTTGTCAGTCCCTTTTCTTAAGTTTGTATTTATGAATCAGTTATTAGCTCCTGTCCAGGTATAGTCTCATTGTATTTGTACTTTTTAATGTGAACAAGCTAATAAGCTAATATTGCTCTTTAGCTAATATCTTAGAATAGGGAAAGAAAGACTTAAAGGTAATTATTGATATTATGTAGGATAAATGCTTTTCTGACTGTGGCTATAAGTGATATATCAGTAGTGAAAACTTTCTTCCTCTACTTATCCAAAATCATGAGTATTGAGATAACACATTAATTTAGTATTGTTGGTGTTAGAAATTACAATGAAAGAAACATCAGTTGCAAACTGGAGTATTACCTGCATTTTCCTTCTTAGTGGTCCTAGGAGAGTACCTAGCAGTTTGGCTGCACATCAGAATAAGAGGTATTTGCATATATATCAGACACTTCTTAAATTACTTTTTCAAAGATCAGCCTGTGGGTATACTCTGGGTAACTTAAAATCTTTAAACTAGGTGTCAAAAGTTTTGCTTTCTTAGTTTCCATTACAGCTAGTAGTAATATTGGCTCTGAAGAAACTTAACTGTATTAATAAAATGGGAAATTTTAACCTGTTTAAAAGGTTTAAATTTTAGAAATATGTATATTTTAATAATGTTGCATAAGGGCTTATTGTAGTTTATAAAATTTTGTTTGGTTAGTAGTACTGTTTCTTAAAAACCTAAATAGTCTATTAATGTGGAGAGCCAGTTCCTTTGATAGCAAGTTAAAATTTGTAGTGTGTTTTTAGTCAATTCATCATCTTACTGTTTTGAAATTAGTACAAATATAAGAGGTCGTTTTAAAACATTTTGATTGATGAAAATGCTGCATGATGTGTTAATTCCTTACACTTTTTGTTGTTTTAGTATCTAACAAATTGAACTTCATGTTATGTTCTGTGTGTGTAACCAGCTTGTGTTTTCAAAGAACTTTTTCCCTAGGTGCCTTGTGGTTATTATAGTTTCCATTCAGGGATGTCCATTGTCCATAAACTGGGTCCTTTGAATGATATTTGTCTTACACTGTATGAAATGGTTTGCGTAGATGAACTAGAATGTTAGTATTTGGTGATTCTTAGCTAAAACTTTATATGTTTATGAGTTTTTTTACAAAACAGCTTAATCCCCACTGTGCAAAGTATACCTCTGTAGCAAAGATTGTAAGATGGGTTATGGTTTAATGTGTGCTGTGATCTAGTTAATTGTAAGTTATTACAGAGAAAACAAAAGTGTGCCTTTTTGGGGGTGCTTTTCTAAGTCCAAGGGCCTTTCCTTCTCTTTTAATTTGTATATACTTATGTACATTTTGTTCATATCTTATTCACAAAGTGACTTTTGAAATAAATTATGAAGTGATTAAGACAAGAGAAGACGACAGCATGATTTCCTGTTTACTAGTCAGTAGCAAACATTTTCCATAGAGTGAAGAGCTGTGGTAGTGACTACATAAACCACATGGTAGATTAGAGAAGCTCACTTTGACTATTGACATTACAGGAGGAGCAGAAACATGGAAAAGTTAAATTTATTTTCTAATTGCATTAAACTTGGAGATTTAATGTATCTACAGTGATGTGAAATTTGTTCTTCCTCTTGTTTCAGTGTGTTTGTTCTGAAAGTGTTAACCACGTCAGCCAAATGGAGAGAAACCAAATGGAGAGAATGATTGGATAGTTCATACACATTCTAGAGTGTAAAATTGCTGTTACCCGCCTTCCCAATCAACAATTGAGTTTGTATATTGACTTTGTGTTCTACAGTCTCATTAAATTCACTTTTTAATGTTAGTTGACTTTAAAGGTCTTGTGTTGTTAGTCAAGTCATCTGCAAAGAGCTACAGTTCTATTTCTCCCTTTCCAGGCTTTATGCCTTTAATTAATTTTTCTGGTCTTATTTCACTGATTAGGACCTTTAGTACACTGTTGAGTGTAATTGGTGAGAGTGGACATTTTTGCCTTACTTCTTAAGTTTCATATTAGCCTTAGGATTTCACTGCTGCCTTTTATTGAGTTGAGAAAGTTCCCTTCTATTCCTAGTTTGCTGAGAACTTTTATCATGAGTGGGTATTCAGTTTTTTCAAGAGATTTTCCAGCACCTGTTGAAATGACCATTTAACTCTTCTCATTACTGTTTTAATATGTTAATATGGCATACTACTTTGATTGCTGGAATAAACCCTTTTGGTCATGATGTACTGTCTTTAATATATTAACAATTTTGATTCACTAATATTTTGTTAAGGATCCTTTTATACATTTATCAAAATATTGATCTATAATTTTTATTTCAAGTTTTGCATAATAGTTATGCTAGACTAATAAAATAGGTTGAGAATCCCCTCCTTGATATTTGAAGGAATTTGCAAAAGATGAATTTTATTTCTTCCTTGTATGTTTGCTAAACTGTAGTCAGTGAAGCCATCTGGGTTGGAGCTTTTTAAAATAATACATTGAGTTTATTTAATAGATACAGGAATATTCAGATTTTGTTTCATCTTGTGAAGTTTGACTAAATTGTGTATTTTAAGGAATTTGTTCATTTTCTCTAAATTGATTTATTGTCTGTTAGCCCGACTTTAGGATTTTCCTGAAGTTGATTTCTGTTGACAGCTCTTCTTCTTTGCCTGTGATTGTATTTCCTTGTTACTTCACATGTCTGATATAGAGTTCATTGTGTTGGTGTGTTATACAGACTCTTGATCTCTTGTTTCCTACTGAAGACTACTGCTTTTTGTTTTAATTGATACTTACCTCAATTTTATTGTTTCTTTACTTCATTTTCTCTGTTGTGAAAAGCAGTTAAAATCTCTGCTTTTTGCCTCAATATTTTGCTTTCTGTTTTTTGGCTCTTTTTTTTTTTTTTTAATGCATGTATTATTCAGGGGTTAGCTAGAATTTGGGCAGAGTTTACATGTAGGTTTTGGGGCTCCTCCTCTGTGTCTTCCTGTCTTGTGGGGTATTCTCATTTTCTAGTCATGAAAAGTTTTTGGCAGCTCTGAGCTCCAATCTGACTCCTTTAAGCAACATGACTATGATTTTTTGTCAAAGTTGTATCCACACTAATCTCAAGAAATGGAGGAGCCTCTCAAGCAACAAGTCATATAAAAATGTAAATCTCATCCGGTGCAGTCAGTTCTCTTCTTTCAGGGGTAACTTTCCCCAGTTTCTGCTTGCTTTTGGTGCTTTCCACTGCCTTCAGATAGTTTTTATTTTAGTATTTTGTACAGGATTTATAACTTTTAAGTATGGGAAAGTTAGCTTAATATAAGTCACCCTACAGTCAATGAAAGTGGAACTCTGTTAGACGTATGTTTTAATTTATAGATGTAAAGTTTAAGCTTTGTAAGTCACTAAGTTTTGTTATTTGTTAATTTAATTACTCATAACAAATTAAGAGGAGTAGAAACTTCATCTATCTGTATAACCGAGGAAACTAATGGTTTAAACCATCTGAGCTCCAGTCACCTGGAAACATAGCTAAACCTTTTCTCCAGTAAATTTGTAGAATTTTAAACTAGAGGAGTCTTTGGAAGTTGTCTAGTCTTACACCTGTTTATCTTACAGTTTCGAGAACAGGTCAGTTTTGGAGTTGAGGCAGAGGAGGACCAGTAGTAGAACCACTGTATTGCCAATTTTATGATACTTCATATTTTGTTCCTTTCCTGTCACTTAGGAATATACTGGAGTTCTTTTTAAAAAGCTATTATTAGTACTCGGTGAGGGAGTAGGTAAGAACTGTAGAACAGGAGGCTTTAAAAATCTCTAAGAATGGAAAAGGGAGTAGCTTCCATCTGTTGGAAACCTCATGTCCCTGTGGGGAGTGCAGGGACGCTGTCTCTGTTGAACTCACCTGTGTTAGCTGCCTTGGGGAACTTGGCACTGATGTGATGGCCGTGCACCGACTACTGTATTTTCTGAAAGATATGTTTTTACTTACGCTGGTTTTTCTGCTTGGTGTTTTCTCCCCTTCTGTCTTTGTCAGATATTTTGATTCTGATATCATCCTGATGTTTTCCCCGATCACAGTCTTACAGAGTGAGAATGACTCCTCTTGTCTCTAACACATTCCTGCCTTGTCTTGCTTTAGGCTTCTCATTGACTAGTTACTACATAGATACACTATTTTACCTTCTCCAAAATAAATTCCCTGAGGGCAGGACCCTTGTCCAGTACAACTACATTTCTTCCCCCGTAGGGTCTACCAGTACCTTGAACATAGCTCTTAATCTTTCTTTGACAAATGAATAAGGAAGAGGAAAAAACAATTCTAGATGTTCAAATATCAGTATGTCACAGATATCAGGGCTTAGAACTCAATTTGGGACAGCTGAGGCAGGGCAGGGAATACAAAATAGACAGTCGCAGTTATGGAAGTAGCCTGTGCCTAGGATGTGCTTCCCAGGCGGCACAGTGGTAGAGTCTGCCTGCCAGTGCAGGAGACACAAGAGGTGAGGATTTGATCCCTGGGTCACGTGGGGCCCCTGGAGTAGGAAACGGAACCTGCTCCAGTGTCTTGCCTGGAAAATTCCGTGGACAGAGGAGCCGCTCCCCCCCCCCTCGCCCCTCACACACACGCACCCTACACAAACACGTCCCACACACACACAGACACACACTCCTAGAATAGGATTTTGGGATTCCAGATCAGGTCATACATTTATCATTCTATTGTGCTTTTGTGTATAGGGACTGCTGCTGCTGCTAAGTCACTTTAGTCGTGTCTAACTCTGTGTGACCCCATAGATGATGGCAGCCCACCAGGCTCCCCCGTCCCTGGGATTCTCCAGGCAAGAACACTGGAGTGGGTTGCCATTTCCTTCTCCAATGCATGAAAGTGAAAAGTGAAAGTGAAGTTGTTCAGTTGTGTCTGACTCGTAGCGACCCCATGGACTGCAGCCCACCAGGCTCCTCCATCCATGGGGTTTTCCAGGCAAGAGTACTGGAGTGGGTTGCCAGTGCCTTCTCCAGTATAGGGACTAATGGAGTAGAAATTAGAACTGACTGAATGGTTATTTTTGGCAGAGGTGGCTGGGAAGATCCCTCATAGTCCCAGAATAGGTGAGTATATAAGTTATCTTAACCAGGTAAGTGGGACACTGTAGTGAAAAATGCGGTAGTGATCACAGTTCTGAAAGATTTGTTCATATTAAGGGATAATTTTTGCTCTACTCATAGAACTGAGAAGTGCTTCCACATTCATGAAACTTAACTTTTCAAGCCTATGAGGAGAATCTTTTCTGATATGTTTCTGATGGATCATTTATTGAAACTAAAATCTCATTGTATAAGGCATAGCTGTTTCATTATGTAATAGCTCTGAGCACTAGTAGTCTTTATTTTGCCTTCCTGAGCAGTAAAAAAACCAAAGTTCTGTTTTCCCTGTGATAGGCCTTCAGATTGGAGAAGGAAATGGCAACCCACTCAAGTTTTCTTGTCTGGGAAATCCCATAAACAGGAGCTTGGCAGGCTACTGTCCATGGTGTTGGCAAAAGAACTTAAGGCAACAAATAAGGCCTTCAGATATTTCAAGATCACTGTAATGTCTTCCCTAAAATCTTTCTAAGCAAAAAGTTCTGTTCTCTTTAGTTTGTTTATTGTACGACATGGCTTCTAGCTCTCTCATGCATGATCTTCGGTGTCCTCTTACAGAGATATGTTTGTCCTGAAATGTGGCGTTATAGATGATCTTATTTGCAAAACAGAAACAGAGACACAGATGTGGAGAACAGGTATATGGATACCAAGGAGGAAGCAGAGGGTGAGACGAATTGGGAGATTGACACGTGTACACACACACACACACACACACACACACACACAGTATATATAAAGTAGATAAGTAATGGGACCCTGCTGTATAGCACAGGGAACTCTTATTCAGTACTCTGTGGTAACCTAAATGGAAAGACGATCCACCAAACGGGAAATATGTATACGTATGGCTGATTCACTTTATGTACAGCAGAAACTGACACAGGAGTGTAAACAACTATACTCCAATTAAAAACAAACAACAAAAGAGAGAATATATTTTTTTTCCCATTGCTAGTTTGTAAACGTTTGCGTTGCCTCATGCCATGGCCATCATTGGGTATTATTTTGATTTTTAACATTTTTATTGGTTATTTGTTTTATATATACTAGTGTGTATATGTCAATCCCAGTCTCTCTGTTTATCCCTCCTCCACCAACATTCCTCTTTTTTAGTTTTTGCCGTTTTATTGCTGTCTTATTTTACATCTCTTTGTTACTGAGGTTTAACTTTGTTGTTATTTCTTTTAGCTGTTCCTCCCCCCTCCCCCAATAAATTGCTTGTTCTTATCCTTAGTCAGTTTTTATATATGAAACTTACATCTTTAGTCAAGTTCGTAAATGGTGTATATTATTTGTTTGTAAGGACATTTTATATATTCTGAATAGTATTATTTTGGTGATCTTTTTGTTGCTGCTGCAGATCTTTTCCTGATTCGTTTATGCCTTTTAACTTTAGTTTTGTCATGTAAAGGTTTGTAACTGCTATGTATTCTATTAATATTGTATCAAGCTTTTTTTAAGGATGCCATTGAGGTCATACTTGGAAACTTTTGCTTGTTTTCTTTGAGCATCATTATGCTTTTAAAAATTTGTGTTATAGAAGTAATATATGAGTTCTTTTTGTAAGAAGGCCAAAGCAACAGATAGGGTTGCACTGTTATTTTCCTTCTCAGAAATATTGCTATCAAGTATGTTGTGCCAATATAAAGTCAGATTTTTCCTCAGATATTAAAGAACCAGAAAGATACATGCCAAATTATAAGTAATATTTGTCTCGTCAAAAGATTTGGATTCAAGGAATTGAGCAGGGCACAGGAATAGGGATAATGAAAAAAATGAGACTTCTGTGCTTTATTCTGTATAAACATTTGAATCTTATTGTTTTGTCTCATTTTACATAAATGGTGTCATAGTCACTTAACAGCATGTCTTAGAGATTTGTTTATGCTGTTGCAACATGTAGTCAGAAAAAAATGACTCCTCTGACAGAACTTGCTTTTAGTGAACCTATTCTCATTCATCTAAAATTATTGATGCTACCTGGAACTCAGTGATAACTATCTTCTCGGCACCTTTGGGCATTATAGAAGTGTGAAAGAGGAGTTCCTCTGTATACCTTTTCTGTTGTTTGACCTGAATGTTGTGCTGCTCTCTTCCTCTGTCTTTATCTTTTATCACTTTAAAGTTTCTGTTTATTTGTAACCATTTTTAAAAATTTGTTTTTCTGTATTTATTCTCTGTTATGATACTGCTGTCTTTTCACTTTTTCTAAATAGTGCTACAGCAACAAGTATAAACATTTTTTTCCTTCTTTACTCAGGAGTGGGTAAGGCCAAATGATAGGTGCACTTTAATCTTGTGGTTGACAAAAAATGTTTGTTATTTAAGAACACTAATTTCCTTTTTGTCCACATTTGCAAACTAAAACATTCTATCTAAAATTCATGTGTCAAGAGAGGCATAATTATATTTTTTAATGTTGTGATAGCAACAATTGATAAATGAAAATGAAAAAAGAAAGTAAAAGTTGGGAAAGAAGGTGAAGGGGAACAGTTTTTCACTTTCATAGTGGGAAGTCAGTTGAAATCAAGAAAGAGAGCCATAATGCCAGAAGTGTTAAAAGCGGCTATATTTCACAAGTAGAGTGGTGAGGGTGTGAGGTGTATGTATGAATGGCAGAAGAGACACTACTGTTTTTTAAATCTTAAGTTCTTTCATATGTTACTGAATTATTATTACATTCTGCAGGTATTAATAGTAAACTGTATCCCACATGATCCTAGTTTATGAAGATAAAAAGCATAGTTTTATATATTGATATAGGTGTAAAAATTGATTGGAAGGAAATATATACCACAGTGTTAAAAGTGGTTATCCCTGGGTAGTGTTTTTTTTTTCCCATCATTATATTTTTCTATATTTTATAAAATTTCTAAAGTGAGTTTATTACTTTTATAATCATAAAAATATTAAGGGAAAATACATAGGACTGTCTGCATTTAATTTGTCATATCTGGCATCAGAATGACATTTTTATTTATACAAGTACTATAACTTTTTTAAATTAGTTAGAGAACCATTTGGGAAGATCCCCTGGAAAAGGGAAAGGCTCCCCACTCCAGTATTCTGGCCTGGAGAATTCCATGGACAGTATAGTCCATGGAGTCACAAAGAGTCAGACACACGGCTTTCACTTTCAGTTTTCACTTTCATTTTCTCCATGTTTTAAATGTAGTAGTAAGACAAGTATTCTGCTAAAAATAACAGAATAGATAGCCAAGAGTAACAAACAAAGACATGTTTATTTTTTCCCGTAAGACGGATAAAGGTCGGCAGGGACTGGTTGTTTATCAGATAAGGATAAAATCACCAAAGATTCCAGCTGTCTGTGCTTGTGTACCTTTAGCTTACTGGCTTTTCATTCCTACACTTGTTGATTCAAGCTTTCAAGATATCTTTCAGTCTCTAGTGGGAGGCGGCCAGGGTTAAGGGGACTGGGAAAAGATACTGCTTTAAAGAACCAACAGTGTGTGACACAAAATGTTTTCTTTTATGTGTGTGTGTTTGTGTATAGTTATAATGTCGGTACTGAAGTTCTTAGATTTCCGGCAGAAACAATTTCCAACCTTTGTACAGGTCAGATTGAAAGTTTGGCACGTAGCATTCTCTAAAATTTATCCCTGTTATTATTCTAAAGGATAGCTAATCTGTCTGTTTGTAGGACTTCTAGGCTTGTGCTCCCTTCTTAAAAAAGATAGTTTGTTATTCTGAGGTGGTAGTGACTTAGGAAGTATGTTTGTAAAATGATCCTCATTTTTTTTTTTTTTAATGATCCTGTTTGATTTGACTTTCCTTGTAGAATCCAAATTTTAGTTTCCAGCCAGTCTTCTGAGGATTGTGAGTTTTTAGTGTATCAAATGAATTATATAAAGGTTTTCATTTTTGTTTTTGAGTCAGAGTATACAGTGAAATTGGTAGCCACAGGTTTTATAGCTGATGATTCCAGCTCTTTTGTTGTTTAGTTGCTCGGTTGTATCCAACACTTGAGACCTCATGGACTGTAGCCTGCCACGTTCCTCTGTCTGTGGGATTTTCCAGGCAAAAATAAGTGAGTGAGTTGCCATTTCCTTCTCCAAGGGATCTTCCTGACCCAGGGATCGAGCCTGAGTCCCTGCATTGCAGATGAATTCTTTACCACTGAGCCACCTGGGAAGCCGGATTCCAACTCTACCATCTGGATCAGCCGAAATGATCCAGATTACATCCTTCAAAATGTTAGGGGTTATATTTACTTGGATTTTTTCATCCATATATTCTAATGAATATTACTCCTTATTTTGTTACTCCTCTTGTGACTGACTTCTTTAAAAATATTTTTAAATGCAAGTTTATATAGCTTTCAGTGTTATATTTATGGCTTTCAGCATTAAAATGGTGCTGAATAAAAATACATTACTATCAAATTAGACTCATTTGTAAAAGTTTAGATCTTTATAGTTGTGTTTATCAATGAATTGATAAACTTATTTTTTTGGTTAATTTTTCTTAGCAGTTACCCAGAGATACTTATTTATCCTCAGGCAATTTTTTGTTAGTCTAAAAAGCTGTTACTACTTTATGCTTGTGAGGAGTGACAAATTCTTCTTGTAAAATAAATAAGCATATTTATTTCTAGTATTTGGATAACTAATATCTTTAATCAAATTAGAGAAATATTTTTTGGAGATTGGGAAGAATATGAAGATACAGATCACCTGCCTTCATGGAGTTTAGAAATTAGTAGGGGAAAGAGGCTCCTTAAGATGAGTCAGTTTCCTCATCTGTAACATGGCATCATATAGTTCTTACCTACCTCATGAGAGTTGTGAGGATTAAGTGAGTTAAATCATGTAAAAGGCTTTGAACTATGCCAGGGACATAGTAAGTGCTTCGTATGTGTTAGCTGCTGTTACCATTGTTATTAACAAATAGAGATTTGCACAAAGTGCTTTGGGAGCACAGACTAGGTAGGCAAGATTGACTTCCGGAAAAGGGAGGAAGTGATAAAATTTGTACCTGAGGTCAGTTCTGCTTCATAGTTTCCTTGTTTATCATTGTCATTTGAGTGCCTAGTGGCATAGTCAGCCCTCAAAGAAAGAACTCAGAGAAGTTGCAAAGGTGAACTTTTCTTAAAACATTTTAAACGTCCAGTTCAGTTCAGTAGCTCAGTCGTGTCCGCCTCTTTGCGACCCCATGAATCGCAGCACGCCAGGCCTCCCTGTCCATCACCATCTCCGGGAGTTCACTCAGACTCACGTCCATCGAGTCCGTGATGCCATCCAGCCATCTCATCCTCTGTCGTCCCCTTCTCCTCCTGCCCCCAATCCCTCCCAGCATCAGTGTCTTTTCCAATGAGTCAACTCTTCGCATGAGGTGGCCAAAGTACTGGGGCTTCAGCTTCAGCATCATTCCTTCCAAAGAAATCCCAGGGTTGATCTCCTTCAGAATGGACTGGTTGGATCTCCTTGCAGTCCAAGGGACTCTCAAGAGTCTTCTCCAACACCACAGTTCAAAAGCATCAATTCTTCGGCGCTCAGCTTTCTTCACAGTCCAACTCTCACATCCATACATGACCACTCGAAAAACCATAGCCTTGACTAGATGGACCTTAGTCGGCAAAGTAATATCTCTGCTTTTGAATATACTATCTAGGTTGGTCATAACTTTTCTTCCAAGGAGTAAGCATCTTTTAATTTCATGGCTGCAGTCACCATCTGCAGTGATTCTGGAGCCCCCCAAAATAAAGTCTGACACTGTTTCCACTGTTTCCCCATCTATTTGCCATGAAGTGATGGGACCGGATGCCATGATCTTCATTTTCTGAATGTTGAGCTTTAAGCCAACTTTTTCACTCTCCTCTTTCACTTTCATCAAGAGGCTTTTTAGCTCCTCTTCGGTTTCTTCCATAAGGGTGGTGTCATCTACATATCTGAGGTTATTGATATTTCTCCCGGCAATCTTGATTCCAGCTTGTGCTTCTTCCAGTCCAGCGTTTCTCATGATGTACTCTGCATAGAAGTTAAATATGCAGGGTGACAATATACAACCTTGACGTACTCCTTTTCCTATTTGGAACCAGTCTGTTGTTCCATGTCCAGTTCTAACTGTTGCTTCCTGACCTGCATACAGATTTCTCAAGAGGCAGGGCAGGTGGTCTGGTATTCCCATCTCTTTAAGAATTTTCCACAGTTTATTGTGATCCACAAAGTCAAAGGCTTTGGCATAGTCAATAAAGCAGAAGTAGATGTTTTTCTGGAACTCTCTTGCTTTTTCCATGATCCAGCAGATGTTGGCAATTTGATCTCTGGTTTCTCTGCCTTTTCTAAAACCAGCTTGAACATCAGGGAATTCATGGTTCACATATTGCTGAAGCCTGGCTTGGAGAGTTTTGAGCATTACTTTATTAGCAGTAAAGGCAGGCAGATTTGGCCTTGGAATGCAGAATGAAGCAGGGCAAAGACTAATGGAGTTTTGCCAAGAAAATGCACTGGTCATAGCAAACACCCTCTTCCAACAACACAAGAGAAGACTCTACACATGGACATCACCAGATGGTCAACACTGAAATCAGATTGATTATATTCTTTGCAGCCAAAGATGGAGAAGCTCTATACAGTCAACAAAAACAAGACCAGGAGCTGACTGTGGCTCAGATCATGAACTCCTTATTACCAAATTCAGACTCAAATTGAGGAAAGCAGGGAAAACCGCTAGACCATTCAGGTATGACCTCAATCAAATCCCTTATGATTATACAGTGGAACTGAGAAATAGATTTAAGGGCCTAGATCTGATAGATAGAGTGCCTGGTGAACTATGGAATGAGGTTCGTGACATTGTACAGGAGACAGGGATCAAGACCATCCCTATGGAAAAAAATGCAAAAAGGCAACATGGCTGTCTGGGGACGCCTTATAAATAGCTGTGGAAAGAAGAGAGGCGAAAAGCAAAGGAGAAAAGGAAAGATACAAGCATCTGAATGCAGAGTTCCAAAGAATAGCAAGGAGAGATAAGAAAGCCTATTTCAGCGATCAATGCAAAGAAATAGAGGAAAACAACAGAATGGGAAAGACTAGAGATCTCTTTAAGAAAATTAGAGATACCAAGGGAACATTTCATGCAAAGATGGGCTCGATAAAGGACAGAAATGGTATGGATCTAACAGAAGCAGAAGATGTTAAGAAGAGGTGGCAAGAATACACGGAAGAACTGTACAAAAAAGATCTTCACGACCAAGATAATCATGATGATGTGATCACTAATCTAGAGCCGGACATCCTGGAATGTGAAGTCTAGTGGGCCTTAGAAAGCATCACTACAAACAAAGCTAGTGGAGGTGATGGAATTCCAGTTGAGCTGTTTCAAATCCTGAAAGATGATGCTGTGAAAGTGCTGCACTCAATATGCCAGCAAATTTGGAAAACTCAGCAGTGGCCGCAGGACTGGAAGAGGTCAGTTTTCTTTCCAATTCCAAAGAACGGCAATGCAAAAGAATGCTCAAACTACTGCACAATTTTAAACGCGAAGTTGCTCAGTCGTGTCCGACTCTTTGCAAACCCATGAGCTGTAGCCTACCAGGCTCCTCAGTCCATGGAATTTTCCAGACAAGAATACTGGAGTGGGTTGCCATTTCCTTCTCCAGGGGATCTTCCCAACCCAGGGATGGAACCCTGGTCTTCCACATTGTAGGCAGATGCTTTACCATAAATTGGAAAATGTGGTGTTAAAATTTGTCACCCAATCTTCTACGCCTGACTTAGTCCTGGGATAGAATTTAGACTTTTTGCAAGTAAGTAATAGAGGATAATTTTAGAAATAGAAAAGCTATTATTTTCAACCAGGCTTTTGAAACAATCTGGGTTTTCAAATAGTTTAAGATAATGCTTTCTAGCAAGGACTTGAGATGCAAGAATCATATACTTCAGACTAGACTCATAGCTGTGGATTTTGACAGTGCTGTGTTGTTTTAGGTCAGTGTAACAACATTGATTTTTATCTGCTGCTGTATAACAGATTACCCAACACTTGGTGGCTTAAAACAGTGATTTTTTATTTGTCATGATTCTGTGGTTTGACTCAGTGGTTCTTCTGGTGATCTCAGTTGGGGTCACTCATCTTGCTAGACTTAGAGTGTAACGAGGCAGAGCTGGAAAATCCCAGAAGGACTTGGTCGCGTATTTGGTTCCTTGGTGCTGAATGTTGAATGGGAGTACCTCAGTTCTCCTTCCTGTTGCCTTTTTTCAGCAGGACAGCCTGAACTTCAGAGCATGTGACTGGCTACTGAGAGTGAATACTGCCAGCCCTCCTAAAGGCTAGAACCAGAGCTGGCACAGCATTTCTTATAATCCATTTTTTTGGTCAGACAAGTCAGAAGGCTAGCTTGGATTCAAGAGGAAACAGAGTCCCGCTCTTGATGGAAAGAGTGGCAAAGAATTTGTGGCCCCTTAATCTACAATAGATAGCGTCGTGCCTTTATTTTCATTGGGTGTTTGCTTTCTGCCCTCCTTAGTTATCCCTTAGGTTTCTTTCTTTATGTTTTACCTTTTTCTGCTTTTAGATTTCTGTTCTTTTGATGGTGTGGATTTTAGTTCTGCCTTTGTTTTTACTTTGCCTATATGTATTTCTTTTCTAGTTTTCTTTTAATATATCCTACGTTTTAACCTCACTTTTCTTTGTCTTTTATCTTTAATTTTATGGAACTTAAATCTTTATTCCCACCGTAAGGCATAGGTGTGGTATTTGTGTTAGAGGAAGTGTTAGAAAAACACGGGGTGGACACGGGGGTGCTGTCCACCAGGTTATTTTATTGACAGTAAGACACTGAATCTTTGGTTTAGGGATCTGGTGGAAGATGATGAGATAGCCACTATTGATTGAGACAACTTTCAGCTTTTGATAATTACTACTGAGTTTTTATATGTTGTAAATATGGTTTCAACTGGTTACCCATAAAATTGTAGTGAAATTACAAATTTCTTAAATTTTGTGATTTCAAATAGGTAAGATAAGCTGTTCATATGCTAGTTCAGAAAGCAGTTCAACCTGTGCATAACTTAAGTAAACTCAAGTAAAGCCTTTAAAAAATTTTTTTAGTAATACATTTTATTTAGCCTACATGTACAATGTGACATTTCAGTGTGTGTCAGTATGAAAAGTTATTAATAGTGTATTTTATATTCTTTTTCAATCTGAAGTCTTCAGAAAGCAGTGTGTATTTTGTACTTTGAGAACCTCTCAGTTAATTCTGGTCACAGTTCAAGTGCTTACTAGCCACGTGTGACCACTGGATAGCATATTGGACAGTGAAGTCTTCCAGAGTCAAGTAGAGCCTTTTGACAACTACAGCTGTGGTCAGCATGTTGCCTGCAATCTCAGGAGTGATCCTGGTCCAGAACTGAGCTAAGCCCATCCTGCCCCATTGACATGGGACTGAAGTTTACTGTACTGGAAAAGCTAGCATTTGGGGTAATTTGTTACATAAAAATTGTACAGATTTTGGTATCAGAGTGGTTTTATTTTGCCGTAACAACAACTTAAAATGGAGGTCTGTCATTGGAACTCAGTGGTGGACACAAGCTAGAAAGATTTTGAGGCATTAGTGAAAGTCTGAAAAGCCTGATTAGACTGTTGGTAGAAGTTTGATGGCCTTTGAGAAGACTGTGGGTGAGAGCTTAGAGAAAAATGAGAAAAATGTCATCAGCAAATTGAGGAAGAGATTCTTGTTCTCTAGTGGCAGAAGTTTAGGAACTCTGTCACCTGCAGTAAAATAGGAAGTAGAAGAATATGTACAGTAAACGAGGTGATCTAGCTAAGGAGATTTTGTAAGCAGAACATTAAGGATACTCTTGGTTTCTTCTTGCTGCTTGTATATAAAATGTAAAAGGTGAGAGACCAATCAAAGAAAGTACTGTTAAACAAAAAGCATGTGTGAGTCTGAAAATTCCTAGCCTCTTCATTTGATCGGTGTTGCTAAAATGAGGAACATTCTGGAGAACAGCAAATCCAAAACACTCTCAGGAAAATATCTTCTACAAATGAAGCTGAGGATGTGACTTTAAAATCCTATAAAACCTCAGAAAGATCCAAGGTGTTGCCTCGAAGACCTCTTGAGTCAAACAGTAGGGTTTCTAAGAACATTTAGAGAGTTGTCCTCCAGCAGTCTTCAGCAGGGGCATAAGAAACGAAAGAAGGGCTTGTCTTGAAGAGATTTATGGGTATGGCCTTAGTCTCACAATGGAGTAAACCAGAAGATGGTCAGGAGGCCCATGAAGTTTTTTCTCTCCGCTCTTCTTCCCTTTCACCTCTTTTTCTTCTAATGAGAATGAATCGGCACTGTCAGCGTGGACTGGACTTGGGACAGAGACAGTGCACATGAAAAGCAGGCTTTGAGTCTCTGAACCTCTGCATGTAGGAAGCATGTTGAGAAAACTACACGGCTGTCAACATGGGCTACCCTTTAAGGAAAAGAAAGCATGATTTGGAAAGCAGGACCAAGAGCCTGGAGGACAAAAACAGGCCTTGGATTCTGATCAGAAATTGACTGTATTGCCCTGGATTTCAGACTCCCCTTTACCTCCTGCTTTATCTGTTTTGAGCACCAGTGCTTTAGTAGTTTCCCTGTGGCTTTTGTGCCTTTGGTCCTGAGTTCCTGACCCACAGAAGCTGAAAGATGTGAAAGGTTTATTGTTATTTGAAAGCTTTAAGTTGTGTGGTAATCTGTTACTCAGTGATAGATAACTAGTGCAGTGACAGGTTGAAATTGGAAGGCTGAGGAGAGAACCCCACCAGCATTTCAGGCAGTGGGAGTGAGGAAAACAGGAACACAGAGGGAGAATAAGACCTCTGATTTCAAAGGTCTTCATCGGTTAGAACCATGGACTGACTGCTTGTCACTGGAAAAGATGTAAAGTCAAGAATATTCATTAATGTGTGTTCTGTTAAATATTGGAGAAAGAAATTCTAATTATTGCTAAGAACTTGAACTTTATGTGTAAAATGGGGAAGAACTCTACTTATTTTATGTGTAGTTTCACCGTTTGGCCCTGTTTCTTAGTAAGCAAGGTTGATTATATAGTGTATATTCTCAGAGGTCTCAGAGGTCAGTATTACTTGGTGTAAAAGTATTTAAGATAAATAAATGTAAGATAGAGTTGGGCTCTAAACTCAGCTCTTGTCAGTTTACTTTAAAATGACTGAAAAGAAGAGGTAATTACTTTGACTCTTCACTTGAAGATTTTGAAAATTTTCATTATGTACAAAAGCTAAAAGTTTTAATATAGAGCTAATAAGCACATAAATCTTTAGTGTTTCACCATCTTTTCTTTATGTATTCCACCACCACCCCCAGCTTTGAGGTACACTTGCTAAAACTTGTATATATTTGACATGTACAATACAGTGTTTTGGTGTATGTATACATTATGGGCTTCCCATGTGGCTCTAGTGGTAAAGAACCTGCCTTGCCAGTGCAGGAGACATAAGAGATGAGGGCCAATCCCTGGGTTGGGAAGATCCCCTGGAGGAGGGCATGGCATCCCACTCCAGTATTCTTGCCTGGAGAATCCCATGGACAGAGGAGCCTGGCAGGCTGCAGTCCAGTGGGTCTGAAAGAGTCAGACACGACTAAAATGACGTAGCATGCGGGCATACATTGTGAAACGATTGCCACAATTAAGCTGATTTAATATTGTCATTAACACTCATAGTTACAATGTTACTTTGGGGTTATTTTTGTTGTTGTTGTTGAATCATTTGAAAGCAAGATGCAGATTTTGGTCCATCCCTAAGTTCTGTTAGTCCAAATCTCCAAGAGTAAGGTTTTTATGGTTACCATTAATCCAACCAAGAAAATTAATACATTGAATAATCACATCTAATATGGCAGTCCAAAAAAGCTTTTATAATTTTAAAAAATCTAGAATCTATATGGTATATTTGGTTATGTCTCTAGCCCATGCAGCTGTGAAATTAAAAGACGCTTATTCTTTGGAAGAAAAGTTATGACCAACCTAGATAGCATATTCAAAAGCAGAGACATTACTTTGCTGACTAAGGTCCTTCTAGTCAAGGCTATGGTTTTTCCAGTGGTCACGTATGGATGTGAGAGTTGGACTGTGAAGAAGGCTGAGCGCCGAAGAATTGATGCTTTTGAACTGTGGTGTTGGAGAAGACTCTTGAGAGTCCCTTGGACTGCAAGGAGATCCAGCCAGTCCATTCTGAAGGAGATCAGCCCTGGGATTTCTTTGGAAGGAACGATGCTAAAGCTGAAACTCCAGTACTTTGGCCACCTCATGCGAAGAGTTGACTCATTGGGAAAGACTGATGCTGGGAGGGATTGAGGGCAGGAGGGGAAGGGGACGACTGAGGATGAGATGGCTGGATGGCATCATTGACTCGATGGTCATGAGTCTGAGTGAAGTCCGGGAGTTGGTGATGGACAGGGAGGCCTGGCGTGCTGCGATTCATGGGGTCGCAAAGAGTCGGACACGACTGAGAGACTGAACTGACTGAATGACTAGCCCGTTTTATTCTGGAATAATAAAAATGTGACATATTGCTTCCTGTGATATTGAATCTGATTTTCTTTGAGGATTTTATGCCTCCAGTTGCCTCTGTAGAATGTTCCACATTCTGGATTTGTCTAAATTTTTGTTTATTATTAGATCCAGGTTGATCCTTTTTTGGTGAAAATACTATATAGATGACGTATACTTGATCAAAAAAGTGACTTCTGGAACTCTTCACTATAAATATTTTTTTTCCATTTACAGACCTGTGTGGTCATAATTCTTAACAACCTTTCACTTTGGTTTTAAACTTCCATTGAGCCTGAATCAATTTTAACCTTGTGAATTGTAGGAAAATTCCTTTGTAATGGCCATATATAATTGATCCATGTTTGCAGTTCCCTGCAAAAAAAAAAAAAAAGAAATGCCTTGTCACCACTGAAAGAATCCACTGTTTTTTCTTGTTAAAAATAAATATATTATTTGGACTGTGGATTTGAATGCATTTATTGTCTGAGTTCCATGTATGTTTATTTTCCATAATGAATTATTTTGAAAAGCTTTACCTTAAAACAATCAGTTAATAACAGATCTCTTAGGATAGTTTTAGAATTCCTAACAGTGAGGCTTATTGAACAGTTGTGTGATACTTTTTGAATACCAGGTACAGTATTAGGAATCACACCAGATAGTATAATGTATTTAACATTAAAAATGTAGCCCTCAAGTACTTACCAGAAAATTGAAAGATAAGATACATGTGCATGTAGAAACAGAAGACTATTTACAGCAAGAAAGCATATATGCTGAATCACTGGAATAGTCAATAGATGATTTTTGTGTTCAGGAAACTGTCACTTTGAACTTTGACGTTGAACTTTGACGTGTACAAGCCGTGCAGGTATATGAAATGTCTTAGGATGTTGTTGACATTCTGAACCTGGATTTTTGAAACATACTTTGCAGTAATAATCTAGTGCCTACCATATAATAGCAACCAAAGAAACAAAAAGAATAAAACATATCCATTGTCCTTGAAATTCTGTTGTGTGAGATGAAAAACACAGGGACCAATGCTACATAAGATCATAAAAAATGCTATAATAAAGGTATCTACTTAGTGCCAAGGTTGTATAGGAGAGAGAACTAGGAATTCACATTGCTCCAGAGATGGATGTGTGACAGGAAAGTCTTTCCCAGAGTAAATGGACTTTGAGTCTGAGAGGAAGTTTTTCGACTGAGAATGGAAGAGTATTCTAGGCAGTAGAAGATGGGCCTAAATACCCAGAGGTGTGATTGTGTGTGGCATATTTTAGAGCCTGGTGATACCATTTCAGGAAATTCAGAAATGGTTCTGATTTGGAAGAGAGTGATAGAAATGATTATTCAGCCTTTTTTGAGTTTAATTTTTTCACATACAGGAGAACAACACAGTTGAATTTTAATGTTACATGTACTTTTTCAGAAAAGTATATGGCAAACAGTAGATTGAAGGATGAATCCAGGAAACACTTACTCTACTAACAGTTGAGGAATGAGAGGAAAAGGAGTCTTCCTTAGGAATGTACCAAAAGCATTTATTAGAAAGGAAGAAAGCTACAATAGTAATGTCATTAGAACAGATTGATGAGATTTTACAAGAGGATGGTTAGTATCACATACAACAGAGTGTACAAAGGAAGTGACAATTTTTAAAAAGGCTGTTGGATTTGACAATCATTTTGTGAATTCAGTATCAGTGATTTGGGGAAGGGGATTGGAAGCCACTTTTCTTGGGGACAAAGGAGAGTGAGTAATGCTTAAATACTGGGTTTAAACTATTTGGAAAATCTGACAGTGAAAAGTAGAGTAGCAATAGCACGCATACAATTTGGTCAAGAGAAATTGTTTTTAAAAGTTAGAGAAAGCCTTGTACATGCATGATGGCCGAGTGGAACATGCTAGTGGGCCAGGAGATGCTACAAGTTGTCAGAGCATAATTGATGGAGCAAAGGGTTGGGAAGGGATGAAACACAGGAGAGAGGATTAGCTTTGGAAAGGAGGAGAGGCAAGCCTCCAGCTGATCCAGAGGGAATGAAGTGATCATGAAGGAAGAACAGAAAGGGAAGGCTATTAAGGAAGAGGATTGTAAAAAGGAACTGAGGTGATGCTACTACATTCTATGTGAATTTGGATAGAGCAAACATTTTGGTTTTTGAACTTTCTCTGTGATTTATGTATTCCAGGAGCATTGATGGATAAAGTACCCATCCAACATAACCTAAAGTTGGAGAGTGGCATGGCAGAAAACTAAAGGGCAAGGAGTAGACACCTGAGTTTTCTATCATTAGAAAAATTTTAGTACAAAGAAAATACTGAACATCAGAATGCTCTAATATTGTTTAAAAATGCAATATTGTTTAAACCTTGTTTAGGAACATTAAATATTATTGTGTTAAAAAAAGCTTTGGTATATAAATTTCAAAGTATGTTTTATATTGATAAAACTATTAATCATTTTTAATTGTTTAAAATTTTGCTGCATTTTTTAAAAACGAAGGACTTTTCTCTATGAGAATAATTAGGACTTTGCAGATTTTAAGCAACAGCAACTCAACACAAGCTTAAGCAGTGAAGGATAAATTTAGAAGAAGGGATGGATTTATTAGATTATGTAAATGAGGAATCCAGAATGGAACTATTTCAGTGATACCTGAATCCAGGAACCCTAGTGGTGATGTCAAACATTCTGTTCCATTCTGCTGTTTTCATCTGTGATGTTCTCATTTCCAAGCAGGATTCTGCTCTGTAGTGAGCATGTGGTTACTGGAAGCCTCAGGGCAATATCATGGCTTACTATTCAAAAGTAAGGTAGGCCTTTTCCCATCACCCATATAGCAGATACCAGAGTTCATCTAGATTGTGTCATTTTTCCATCCTTAATTATCACCGAAGCCAGGGATACATGTACTCTGATTATATAGAGCTTGGGTTGTGTAATCACCTCTTGAAGGAGGTCACAATAACTATGAGTTAGAGGGATGGGGGCTCAAAAATTGGCACATTTCCCTCTATTTGTATGTATGTGTGTATCTACCTGTTGGCTCTGTAACAAACCAATTAGTTTAGTGAATGCCTTGTGTCAAATTTCTTAGGAAAGAATCAGCCTTTGATTATATAAATAAGTCTTAACAGCTTTTTTAGTTTATGATTTCAGAAGAGATACTGTAGAAGCCTTTTCTTTTTTTTACAAGTAAAAGTGTTTGCTGTGGTGTGTATCACAATATTTTCAGGCCTTCACAAAAATGGGGCAGCCGTCCATGAGTTGACTTCAGTAGTAGTGGAAATAAACATCTTGTGATGCTGAAAAGAACTGAATGTGAGTCTCACAGAAGTCCCGAGTTTTAGTCTTAACACTTTCAGTAATCAACTCTGTGTAAATAACACACAAAACTACTTGACGCCACTGAGCCTGTAAAAATAGGTGAATTGGAGATCTTGTGAAGCTCTAAATTTCTTCTGCTTTTAATGGAATAATTCAGGTTATAGAAAAATGTAAACTAGGAATCTTAGTATACTGTAAAGAAAATTAATGATTCTAGTTTTCACTTTAGACAGATTTGGGTTTGAATTCAAACTCTTCTACTCACCAGCTATGTAAACTTGGACAAATTGCTAAACCTTGTCTCCTCATGTAAAGAATGGCAATAATAATAATAATACCTGATTTGAAGTTTAAGGATAGAAATCCATTTGATTTATGCCCAATAAAATTTTGATTAGTTTCTGTAAAGTTGCTTACAGCTCCAAAATTTGATATTTGGAATTATTTTTTGCTACGTGAATATTCATTTCTCCCATTATAACTTTGATAACTCTATCTAGGAAAATAATGTAAATTGCAAATGTATAGTTATAAATGTATGTTTATAACAGTTACGTTATGCCTGTGACATGCTTCCCTTTGAGTCATGTAGTGTAGAGAACTCATATGGACCCTTTCATAACAGAATTTGAACACTTAATTTAGCTATCTTGCCAAGAGTTAGGCTTAGTAGTAGATTGTATTGGAATATACCTGGTAAAGGGCAAATTATGATAGCAAAAATGGGACATACACATTTAAAAAAAAGAAAATTCTGATTAGGCAGTTGGAAATGAGCTGTGGACTTGAGATCTAAGATTCCCAAAATCAAGGTAAATAGATATCACTCAAGACTGAACTGAACTGAACTGAAGCTTGTTGTAAAGAGCAAAGGAACTAAAAGTTTGTAAGTCCTTTATGCATAGTATTTTTCATATACATTAGTTACTACTATTGTTTTTAGCTTCTAGGAGTACTTTTTCCTCATGATCAGCAAGCCATATTTAGTTGAGAGCAAAGGCAATGGAAAAATCCAGTGCCATTTTTATCTAAGAATTCTACTGGAACCTTCAATAGAAAAAAACAAACCCACAAAACTGAAGAAGTGCATCCAAAATCCCAACCTAGGATTTTATTTTTTTCTGATTTTGCTTTAGATTCCTGAAATAATTTTTCATGAGAAAATTTTTAATAATCTTCATTCAACAGATATTTATTTAGTACTCATTATGAGCTAGGTGGGGGCTTCCCAGGTGGCACTAGTGGTAAAGAACCTGCCTGCTGATACAGGAGATGTAAGCGACATAGGTTCAGTCCCTGGATTGGGAAGATCCCCTGGAGAAGGGAATGGCTATCCACTCCAGTATTCTTGCCTGGGAAATCCCGTGGACAGAGGAGCCTGGTGGGGTCACAGTTCATGGGGTCACAAAGAGTCGGATATGACTGGAGTGACTTAGCATGCACACATATGGGCTAGATACTGAAGAAAAGAACAGTGAGCATAGATAACATACTTTATTAAGAAAAAAAGAGTGGCTTATTTAAATTTTATTTTATAATAGCTTTGTAGTTGCAAAGTAAAATTAATTGCAACTATAAGATCAATTAAGGTGTTAGTACACCAGTGACTTTTGAGTAGTCTAGATAGTAAAGAAGCTTCTTCAACTTTGTTTAATTTGGTGTTTCTGAAACTTGTTACCTATTTTGCCCCTTTTTCTCCCTTACTGAACCTAATTTTGGAGATAATAGTATATTAGTAGGTTTGTTTAATTGGAAGTGAACAGTATTAGGTTAACCGTGTGATGTTTGTAGGGCAGAAACGCGTATCAGCGTTTTATAGTTCATCTTATACTAATTGGACTGCTGTGTCCTGGTTCGGCTAGGACAGTTTCTGGTTTATGCCCTGTTGCTCCAGTGGTGTTATTTATAGTCTCTCAGAAGTGCCCTGGTTTGGATGATAAATTATATGGTGCCCCTCTAGCTGACACTTTTGAACCACTTAAATGCTAGACAGCATTCTAATCATTTGATATATATTAACTCAGTCCTCACGACAACCCTGTGAGGTTGGTACTGTATTATCTTTCTTTTTTAAGGATGAATAAGATGAGGTACAGAGGATTTTAAGATTACACACCTAGTAAGTGATGGGCTCAGAATTCAGATGGCGGCACACTGGTCCTAAGGACCAGCCATTATGCTTTGTTGTGACACAAGAATGCTCTGTGAAGATGCTTAAGGGAAGAGAGGAGAGGGCAGAGCTCTGGAGAATACTGCCAGTTAAAAGCAAGAAAAGGGAATAGAAACTTGGAGGTTTGGCAGATAAGGGACTAAAAGGAAGCAACTTTAAGTCATACAAAATACAATTTGGTGAATTTGATTTATTTCCTCTAATTATCCTCATCCCCTTTTAACCAGAAAGAGAGATGTTCCTTTTCATTGTTTAGTAAGTGCACCAAAGTACTAGTCTGAGAATCCCAGGATTCTCATTCAAGAGGTCTTATGTTGGGACCCAGAAACCAATTGGTTTAATTATCCATCAAATGCTTATTGACTGCTTTCCTAACATTTCCTTATGACCACAGTGTGTCAGTGACGTCAAAAGGTGATTCTGTTGCCTACTCTCTAATTGAAGGACAGAGATAATAAATAAGTAAATAAACAGGATAATTTAATCAGCAGTAAGTGCTACAAAGAAAGTAAATTATGGTATGGACTAGAGAGTTACCCTGATAGGGGAGAGAGATGACTGCAGATCATGATCTTGGAAGGGATCTTTCAGGAAGTAACTTTTTAAACCTTGCTTTAAAAAAATTATATTTTAAAACAGTGGCAAAATCTACATAAGATAAAATTGACCATTATAAGCATACAGTTGAGTGGCATTAAGTGCATTGACATTGCTGTACAACTATAACCACTATCTATCTCCAGAACTTTTATGAAACTGAAACTTTGTACAGTTGGCCCCTTCCGTATCCAGAGGTCCATGTATTTGCCCAATTGCAGGCTGAAAATTTTTGGAAAAAAAAAGATTTCAGAATGTTCCTAAAAGTAAAGCTTGAATTTGCCTTGTGGTGGCAGCTGTTTGCGTAGCATGTATGTTGTTTTAAATGTTGTAAGTAATCTGCAGATGATTTTAAATAAACGGGAGGGTGTGTATAGGTTGTATGCAAGTACTTTGTCATTTTATATAAGGGGTTGAACATCCACAAACTTTGGTATCTGTGAGGGTCCTGGAACCCTGTGGATACCAAGGGAGGAGTGTACTCTTTAAAACAGTATCTCTCCATTTCCCCCGAATGACAGATACAGCAGGAATCAGAAATAGCTGACTTTTTGAAATCAGAAAGCAGATGGACAGGCAGTAACTGATGAGCAGAAAGGAAAGCTTACAGTACCCGCAAGTGCACAATACCTGTAAGAGGTGTAATGCAGTTGACCCTTTAACAGCACAGGGGACCCCCAGGCAGTCAGTTTCACATGTAAGTTTACAATCTTGCCCTCCATACCTGGTGTTCTATATCCACATAGTCCACCAGCTATGGATCATGTAGTACAAAATGGATCTATGCAGTTCAGCTCATGTGATTCAAGGGTCATCTGTACTGTATCTCTCTGAAGCTCCCAAAAGGCTCAGCCTTGCGAAGCTCCAGACATTAAGAAAATCAAGATCAGAAGTGGAGCAGAAAACAGGGAGATTGGTCAGAAAATATGTACGCTTATAGGTGGAATCCTTAGGTTCTCTCCCTTTGTATCCTGTTGGTAAGTGACTCCCTTCACCACTAATCCTGGTCTCAGTAGACCAAAATATATTGTTTATAACATTGAAGAAGTACTTGCATTTTAAAACCAGGGGCAGTGGATGGCTGATTATTTAACACAGGAATGTTAAGGGAAATCTGAATCCAAACTCTGAAACTCTTAACTTGGCTTCCCTTCGTCTATCCAGCTCATATTCTGCAGCTGTCTTCAGGTACTGGTAGGCTCACCCACAATAAATTCCATCTGTTGACAAGCCCTGTTCCCTCACATAGATCTTTCAATTTTGTTTTTTCAGAACCTTATTCTTAACTATGAACTAATAATCCAAGACCATCGGACATTTGGGGAAAACCTCCATTAAAAAAAAAAGGTCAAAATAAGCAAACAGAAATAAAGAAGTGGAGGAGGGAAATGATACTTGGAGTATTGGGAGAAAACAGACACCATAGGGATCAAAAGAAAACCTTAAAAATCCTCTAATAGTATTATCAGAGAAGATACCCATCTCTCTTCCCACTAAAATGATGGAGAAAACGAAAGAAAAATCCATGAGAATAAAGAGAGGGTAATGAGGGTGAAGAGAACTGGATGAAAGATGACAGCAGACAGAGGATATCCGCTGTTGGAAGTTGAGAACCTGATGCAGATTTAGCAGAATTGGGAAAGCAGAAACTTAGTCTTGTGGTATGGATAGTTGTGCAATTAGAAATCGGTCTTCTTTCAGTTATGTCCTTTGCTTTATTTGCACTGCTGGTTCTTATTTTTTGAGTAGGATACTCTCTCTTGATGGAAGCTGTTCATGGGTTAACCACCAGGGGAAAAATCAGAATTCTCAAAGTATAGTTTTTGTTTTCATGTGGTTCTCCTAAGTGGCCATGCATTGCACCCTTCTCCCTATTGTTTGTGAATCATAATTTTATAGGAATGGATAGCCGATGCTTTTTTGGGTGCCATTGACATGGGATTGAAAAGGATGCTCAAAAGAAAATACAAACAGTATTCAGCTAAGAATGTGTTCCAAAGTTTGCTCATAAAGTAATTATTTAAAACTTGGTACTTTCTTTTAAAATGATGTAATAAATGGTCATTAGGTTCTCAGACTAAACTTTAATCAACAATTAAATGGGCATTGGTGAGTGCTCCAGGAGACTGAACTGCTTTGTGTAATATTTTCCTACGAAAAATTATTTTTTTGTGGCTAAAATGGCTATATGGATTTGGAATCATGAAGACTTGAATTCAAATCCTGCCTCTGCCATTTTTATGCTTTGTAACCTTGAATAAGTTATTGTTTCCTAATCTAAAAAGTGAAAGTGAAAGTGAAGTGGCTCAGCCATGTCCGACTCTTTGTGACCCCATGGACTGTAACCTGCCAGGCTCCTCCGTCCATGGGATTCTCCAGGCAAGAATACTGGAGTGGGTTGCCATTTCCTAATCTTTAAGTAGAATCTAAATCAGTAAAATGAGATTAATAATATACTGCTTAGAGGGTAGTTGTAATGATTCAATGAAATTAAAATAGATAACTTACTCAACCTAGTTCCTGGACCCTATAGAGTCAGTGAATATTAGTAGTTTCCTTCACTTTTCCCCTTCTGTGCTATGTAGTAAGATGAACATTAAGGAGGGACTTAAGGGAAGTGTGTGTCGAGTGAAGGTATATTAACATTTTTTAAAAAGAATTCCTATGTTTTTAAAATTTTGCCTTATTTATTTGCTACACATGTTTTCCTTGTCACTTGATATACTTGTTATTTTAATACTGTAGAAAGAGCGTAGGAATGGGACTCAGGAAATCCAAGGTCTAGTCTGCTTCCTTACGGACTAGATGAATGATGGCTGTGTATGTTACTTCCCTGCGTTGGGTCTCATGTCTGATTTGAAAAGTGAAAGTGTTTTATTATAAGATGACATCTAGAAATCTGTTTCTGCTCTAACATTATATGATCTTGTGATCTGTGAGGCTGAAGTTATCTTTTTTGCCACCTGTGTTTTATGGGGTGTTAAGGCTTGGGAAACGTGTTGTTGTAAACTCAATATAATGTGTGTGGAAGACTTGAGATTATTTGAAAGTAACCAGACTTATAGCTGATGTTTGGCTTTTTCTTTGGAAAATAGTTCTGGCTGTGAAACCTATTTTTGATTGGAAATGTACCAGGAGTAGCCACTGTTTTTCTTCCTACAGAGATAAGTGATCTCTCTTAGTGCTGTTTACATGAAGCTATCACCCTTATGTTTTTCAAAGTCATATGGATTTTACCATTGCTCTTGTAAACCCTTTCCTCCTGACAGTTGTGGACATTCTTATTCCTAGCATGATTTGGGAGATGTGTGTGTATGTGTGTGTTTTAAATTGTATTTAATGTTTGTTATGCTAATTTTAGTTCGGCTCCCACCCTAGGCTAGATCTTGTTTCCATTTTTTTCATAGTCTGAATTTATATATATATATATATATATATATTTCTGACTTTATATCTTTTTTTCCCAATTGGATTGAAAGCTCTTTAAGGGTAGTGACCACATTTTTTTTTTGCTGACTTTCATCTCTAATGTCTGGCACATAATTGACATTCAGGATGTATTTTTTGAGGAAATGAATAAATTCATGTTTCTCAACAAATATTAAATGAGTAGAAATATAGTGGTAAATAAAAACTCAAAATACTTAATAGAATTAACAATAGCCTTTGCTATTGTTAATAAAAACTCAAAATACTTAACTAGAATTAACTGCAGCCTTTGCTCTTACAAAGCAGTGAATCTAAAAGGAAAGGAAAAAATCAAGGTGATTGTATAAATGACTTGTTATTGTTTGTGCAAGAACAGTGAACATTCCCTAGTACAGGAAGCAACTTTTAAAAACTGTTGGCAGAACTAAGAAGTCAGACTGTCCTTGACCCTTAGATCAAATGTTTTAGAGCCCAAGTTTCGTAAATCTTTGTCAGTTTGGAATAAACATTTTGACACAATGAAAGATTTATTCTGTAATTCTGGTCTTTATAAACAAAGAGGTTAACTAAATTTGCAGAAACAAAAAGCAAAAACCTTCTAATTTGTATTAGTTTCATTTTTAAAAAGTTCTTTTCCTTTCAAGTGCATAATACTGTAAAGGGAGGGCAGCTGTGTTAGTAGATAAACATGGTGATTCATTTGGCCCTGAGCTACCTAGTGAAGCCTGGAGGGGCCCGTTTTGTTCTTTCCCCCACCCAGTGGCGTAATGTTTTTCTTCCTCTTCTTATTGTGGGAAGGGGACTGGAATAAGGGACTATTTAGCTTTACCCGATTTGATTAAGAGGTAAGGGGAAAGATTTCACCGATCACTTCTTTTTCTTCATCATTAGCATGCTATGCTGTACTCCTCAGTCTCCTAAGTCATATCTGACTTTTTGTGACCCCTTGGACTGCAGCATACCTGGCTTCCCTGTCCTTCACCACCTCCTGGAATTTGCTCAGATTCCTGTCCATTGAGTCAGTGATGCTATCTAACCATCTCGTCCTCTGTTGCCCGCTTTTCCTTTTGGCTTCAATCTTTACTAGCGTCTGGGTCTTTTCTACTGAGTTGGCTCTTGGCATCAAATGGCCAAAGTATTGGAGCTTCAGCTTTAGCATCAGTCCTTACATGAGTGAATATTTATGATTGATTTTCTTTAGGATTGACTGGTTTGATCTCCTTGCTGTCCAAGGGACTCTCAGGAGTCTTCTCCAGCACCACAGTTCAAAAGCATCAGTTCTCCGCTCAGCCATCTTTATGGTCCAACTCTCACATACTTAACTAATGGAAAAACTGTAGCTTTGACTGTGTGAACTTTTGTTGGCAAAATGATCTCTGCTTTTTAATATGCTGTGTAGGTTTGTGATGGCTTTCCTTCCAAGGAGCAGGCATCTTTTAATTTCATGGCTACAGTCACAGTCCACAGTGGGTTTGGAGCCCAAGAAAATAAAATCTGTCACTGTTTCCACTTTTTCCCCTTCTATTTGCATAAAGCATATGCTTTTCATCCGGTGCACATACTTTACTGAGTATGTGGAGTAATAGTTTGCTGTTGTATATTACTTCACAGTTTTTACAAAGCCCTTTTACTTGATGCTCTGTTTTGAATACTTTATTGTTATGAGTCAAAGGTGTCTTCAGGTGTGTTGAGGATGCTATTTTGGAAGCAAAGTATACTTTCATCCAGTGGTATTGGGATAATATACTCATGATTAATTTATGGTAGAGATTTTATGAACTGTATGAAGAAATTTTATAAGAAACATAGGATGATCCTTCATATTTTTGAATATATTTTAGAAAAGGACCAATGTATGTGACTTTTATATAAATCCTCTACGTAGTTGTGTATTTCAGCATACATTGTTTTCTGTGTGTTTCATACCACTTTCAATTCAGTTCAGTCGCTCAGTCGTGTCCAACTCTTTGTGACCCCATGAATCACAGCACACCAGGCCTCTCTGTCCATCACCAATTCCTGGAGTTCACCCAAACTCATGTCCATTGAGTCGATGATGCCATCCAGCCAGCTCATCCTCTGTCGTCCCCTTTTTTTGCCCCCAATCCCTCCCAGCGTCAGAGTCTTTTTCCAATGAGTCAACTCTTCAAATGAGGTGGCCAAAGTATTGGAGTTTCAGCTTTAGCATCAGTCCTTCCAATGAACACCCAGGACTGATCTCCTTTAGAATGGACTGGTAGGATCTCCTTGCAGTCCAAGGGACTCTTAAGAGTCTTCTCCAACACCACAGTTCAAAAGCATCAATTCTTCGGCACTCAGCTTTCTTCACAGTCCAACTCTCACATCCGTACATGACCACTGGAAAAACCATAGCCTTGACTAGACGGACCTTTGTTGGCAAAGTAATGTTTCTGCTTTTGAATATGCTATCTAGGTTGGTCATAACTTTTCTTCCAAGGAGTAAGGGTCTTTTAATGTCATGGCTGCAATCACCATCTGCAGTGATTTTGGAGCTCCAAAAAATAAAGTCTGACACTGTTTCCACTGTTTCCCCATCTGTTTCCCGTGAAGTGCTGGGACCAGATGCCATGATCTTTGTTTTCTGAATGTTGAGCTTTAAGCCAACTGTTTCACTCTCCTCTTTCACTTTCATCAAGAGGCTGTTTAGTTCCTCTTCACTTAGTGCAGGGATTCATTGCTGAGCTTTTCTTTTGTTTTTCTATCCTTTTCATTTGATCTCTATTATCTGTTTTTGTGTCAGTACCATACTGTTTTGATGAGTGTGGCTTTATAGTGTAGTCCGAAGTCAGGGAGCCTGATTCCTCCAGCTCAGTTCTTCTTTCTCAAGATTGTTTTGGCTATTTAGGGTCTTTTGTGTTTCCATACAAAATTGAACATCATTTGTTCTAATTCTTTGAAAATTGCCATTGGTAATTTGATAGGGATTACATTGAATCTGTAGATTTCCTTGGATAATGTAATCTTTTTAACAATTATTGATTCTTCCAATCTGAAAACATGTTATCTTTCCCTATGTTTGTGTCATCTTCAGTGTCTTTCACTAGTGTCTATAATGGGGGCATGGGTCTTTTGGCTCCTTAGGAAGATTTATTCCTAACTATTTTTTTCTTTTGGATGTGATGGTAAATGGGATTGTTTCTTTCATTTCTCATTCTGATATTTCATTGTTAGTGTATAGAAATGCAACAGATTTCTGTATATTAATTTGTATCTTGCAACTTTACCTAATTTATTGATATGTTGTAGTGGGTTGCTTCTTGAGGATTTTCTATTGATATGCATAGTATTATGTCATCTGTAAACAGTGACAGTCTTACTTCTTTTCCAGTTTGATTGATTATGTTTTTATACTCATCTGATTGCTGTGGCTAGGAATTCCAGGACTGTGTTGAATAAAAATGGCAAGAACAGTGTGTACATGTCAATCCCCAATTCCTTTTCCCCCTTCTTCCCCTCCCTGGTAAGCATAAGTTCATTCTCTAAATCTGTGAATTTGTTTCTGTATTGTAGATAAGATAATCTTTATCATTTTTTAAAGATACTGCATGTAAGCAATATCATATGATACTTATTTTTCTGTTTGACTTACTTTACTTAAGATGATAATCTCCAGGTTCATCCATGTTGCTACAAATGGCATTCTTTCTTTCTTTTTAATAGCTGATTAACATTCCATTACATACACGTACCACATCTTTTTCCATTCCTCCATTGATGGATATTTAGGTTGCTTCCTTCTTCAGTTTTGTTAATGTGGTATATTACATTGACTGATTTGCTGATATTGAAAAATTCTTGCATCCCTGGGACAAATGCAACTTGATCATGGCGTGTAATGTTTTAAAGGTACAATAAATTCTGTGCATACGAAACTTCAAGTTGAGAACTTTCAAAATTGTGAACCTGTGTTCCATCAACATCAAGTGTGAGTGAAATTGCAGCTAGCTCTCCATTGTCTAATGCTGATGACCCTTCACCTCTACCATCTCCCACCTCCTCTACTTCCTCCAGTCAGTAATTTTTCTTGCCTATCCACTCGATACCAGCCCCTGTATGCCAGCTGTTGTACTGTGCTACTGTACTTTTCGAGGTATTGTACTGTAAGATTAAAAATGCTTTCTATATTTTTTGGTTTTGTTTTTATATACTATTTGGTTGAAAAACATTGTAAATCTATTATAGTATAGTACGGGATAACACATTGTGTTCGTTGGGTACCTAGGCCAGCTTTGTTGGACTTAGGAACAGATTGGACTTCCTTACCTGTGTGCTCTCAGAACTGAACTCATTTGTGTGCAGTGGATTTGCTGTCTTGTTGGATTATGTTTGCCAGTATTTTGTTGAGAATTTTTGCATCTGTGTTCATTAGTGATGCTGACCTGTAATTTTCTTTTTCTGTGATATCTGGTTTTAGTATCAGGGTTATGATAGCTTCATGGAATGGGGATAAAAGTTTTCCTTTTTCTGTGAATTTTTGGAATAGTTTCAGAAGGATAAGTGTTAATGCTTCTCTCAATGTTTGGTAGAATTTACTTGTGAAGCCATCTGGTTCTGGACTTTTGTTAGGTGTTTTTAGATTACTGATTGAACTGGATTACTGGTAATTGATCTGTTCATATTTTCTGTTCCTTCCTGATTCATTCTTGGGAGAGTATACCTTTCTAATAATTTGTCCATTTCTTCTAGATTGTCCATTTTATTGGTGTATAGTTGCTTGTAGTCGTCTCTTAATGGTCCTTTGTGTTTCTGTGGTGTCGTTTGTAGCTTCTCCTTTTTCATTTCTGCCTTGTTTGATGTGGGCTCACTCTCATTTTTTCTTAATGACTCTGGCTGAAGGTTTATTGATACCGTTTGTCCTTTCAGAGAACTGGCTTTTGGTTTTGTTGATTTTTTTCTGTTTTTGCAGTCTCCATTTCATTTATTTCTGCTCTTTATGATTTTTTTCTCTCCCTTTGGGTTTTGTTTTCCTTTCTCTAGTTGCTTCAGGTTAGGTTGTTTATTTGTGACTTCTCTTGTTTCCTGAGGTAAACTTGTATTACTATGAATGTTCTTAAAACTGCTTTTTCTGTGTCCCATTGGTTTTGGGTTGTTGTGTTTGTATTTGTATCTAGGTGTTTTGATTTCCTCTTTGATTTCTCCAATGACTCATTGGTTGTGTAGTAACGTACTGTTTAGCCTCCATGCGTTTGTGGGTTTTTTTGCAGTTTTTTCTTGTTGATTTCTAGTCTTATAGTGTTGTGGTCAGGAAAGGTGCTTGATTTGATTATTATTTCTTTAAAGCCACTACAGCTTGTTTTGTGGCCTAGCATGTGATCCATCCTAGAGAAAGTTCATGTGCAATTTAAAAGAATGTGTATTCTGCCGCTTTTGGGTGGAATGGTGTTTCTGTATATCAGTTAAGTCCATTTGGTTTAATGTGTTATCTAAATAGGTGATTCCTTACCGTTTTTCTGTCTGGATGATCTGTCTATTGATATAAGTGGGGGTGTTAAAGTCCTTTACTATTATTATATTATTGTTGATTTCTCCTTTTATGTCTGTTAATATTTCCCTCATATATTGAGATACTCCTATGTTGGGTGCATGTATATTTATAATTGTTATATCTTCTTGGATTATCCCTTGGTCATCAAAGTGTCCATTTTGTTTATAATAATAATCTTTAATAGTCTTTGTCTCTTTAAAATAATAGTGTTCGTTTTAGAGTCTATTTTATCTCATGAGTGCTGCTGCTCCAGCTTTCTTTTGATTTCTCTTTGCCTGGAATACCTTTCTCCATCCTCTCACTTTTAGTCTCCGTGTTTCTAGATCTGAAGTGAGTCTTTTGTAGGGAGCATATATATGGGTCTTATTTTTGTATCCATTCAGCCAATCTAAATCTTTTGGCTAGAGCATTTAGTTCATTTACATTTAAGGTAGTTATCAATGTTGTGTTGGTTTCTGCCATATAACAACGTGACTCATCCATGAGTATACATATGTACCCTTCCTCTTGAGCCATTCTCCCACCCTGCCCCCTTCCCACCTCTCTTTGTTGTCACAGAGCACAAGGTTGACCTCCATGTATTATATAGTAACTTCCACTAGCTAGCTATTTTACATATAGTAACGTATATATTTCAGTGCTAGTCCGGATTCATCCCGTTCTCTCCTTCCCCTGCTGTGTCCACAGGTTTGTTTTCTCTGTCTGCATCTCTGTTTCTGCCCTGCAGATAGGTTCATCTGAACCGTTTTTCTAGATTCCACATTTATGAGTTAATATATGGTATTTGTTCTTCTCTTTCTTACTTGCTTCAGTCTGTATAGCAGGCTCTAGGTTCACCTGAAGTGAAGTTGCTCAGTCGTGTCCAACTCTTTGCGACCACATGGACTGTAGCCTACCAGGCTCCTCCGTCCATGGGATTTTCCAGGCAAGAGTACTGGAGTGGGTTGCCATTTCCTTCTCTAGGGGATCTTCCCGACCCAGGGATCGAACCCAGGTCTCCCGCATTGTAGGCAGACGCTTTACCGTCTGAGCCACCAGGGAAGCAGAGCTAGGTTCACCTTCCTCAGTTCAACTGACTCGGTAGTTGTTTTGAATTTGTTTTTATAGGCCCCCCCTTTCTTTTTTGTTCTCTTGTGATTTGATGACTATCTGTAGTGTTATGGTTGGATTCCCTTTTCTTTTATATATATATATATATCTGTGATAGACTTTTGGTTTGCAGTTTGCATGAGGTTTTTGTATAGCAGTCTGTGTATGTACATGGTTATCTTAAGTTACTCATCTCTCGCTTCCAAATGTATTTTAACAACCCTGCATTTGTACTCTCCTCCCCTAACAGTTCTTGTTTTTGACATTATATTTACATCTAATTGTTCTGTGTGTCCGTTATTATGGACAGAGATGATTTTAATACTTTTTCTCTTTTAACTTCCCTACTAGCTTTGTGTGTATCCTTGACTTCCTACCTTTACTGCATGTTTCCCTTTGAAAGTGAAAGTGAAGTCACTCAGTTGTGTCTGACTCTTTGTGACCCCAGGCAAGACTACTGGAGAGGGTTGCCATTTCCTTCTCCAGAGAATCTTCCCAACCCAGGGATCGAACCCAGGTCTCCCACATTGTAGGCAGATGCTTTACTGTCTGAGCCACCAGGGAAGCCTCATGTTTCCTTTTAGTAGTGACGTATTTCATGTCATAATTTTCTCATTTCTAGTTGTGGCCTTTTCTTTTTCGCCTAGAGAAGTTCCTTTAACATTTTGCTGTTAAGCTGGTTTGGTGGTGCTTAATTCCTACAGCTTACTTGTCTTTAAAGGTTTTGATTTCTTCATCGAATCTGAATGAGAGCCTTGCTGAGTAGAGCACTTGGTTGTTGGTATTCTCCTGGAATCATTCTAAATATATTGTGCCACTTTTTTTCTGGCCTGCAGTTTCTGCTGAAAAATCAGTTGATAGCCTTTACAGCCTGGTTTATTTTTTTAGTGTTAACGTTTTTAAGGTGTATTTATATTGATACATGGAGTTGTGATTTTTTTCTTTTTCACTGCTATGTGGTTTTGCATGAATAAACCACCCTTTAAAAAACTGTTCTGTTGAAGAGCTTTAAGTGGTTGCCGATTTTTTCCCTATTACAAGCAGTAACAAATGTTTTTGTACATGCCCTGTGTATATGTGAAATTTTTATTGCAAGTAGAAAATTGCTAGATCTTAGGGTAGATCCCCTGGAGAAGAAATAGGCTACTCACTCCAATATTAATAGGCTTCCCTGGTGACTCAGATGGCAAAGAATCCACCTGCAGTGTGGGAGACCTGGGTTTGATCCTTGGGTTGGGAAGATCCTCTGGAGGAGGGCATGGCAATTCACTCCAGTATTCTTTACTGGAGAATCCCTATGGACAGAGGGATTCTCTGTCCCTGGTGGGCTACAGTCCATGGGGTTGCAGAGAGTCACACACGACTGAGTGACTCAGCACAGCACAGCACAGGGTATGCTCAGCCTTCACCTTTACTAGATTTTCTATACTTTGTAAAGTTAGCATTTTATTTCCACCAGCAGTTTCCACCAAGACTAGTCATCTTGTCAAACATAATTTTTGTCATTCTGATGTGTGGGAAATGGTATTTGGTATTTTAAATTTGATTTTTTCTGGTTATTAATGGCAGTCCTAGTTCTTTTTATATGTTAATTCCTATTTTTCTTTTGAGTTGCCTTTTCTACTCTTTGCTCCATCCCCCTTGTTCCTTTTAGTTTGTGGCTTGTCCTTCTAGTTGTTGTGTAGTAAAATTTTTTTGTACCAAAAATTTTCGTTTTCAATACAGATATATTTGACAATCTTTTACTTCATAATTTGCTCCTAGTATCATATTTAGGAAGTTCTTTTCCTACACTGAGGTTATAATAATAGTCTTTTTATTAATAAACTGTTGCTCTATAGCAAATTGGGGTTCCCTAGGTGGTGCTACTGGTAAAGAATCTGCCTGCCAGTGCAGGAGACAGAAAAGATGCAGGTTCGATTCCTGGGTTGGGAATATCCCTGTGAATAGGAAATGCCACCCCACTCCAGTATTCTTCCCTGGAAAATTCCGTGGGCAGAGGAGCCTGGCAGGTTACAGTCCATCAGGCTGCAGAGAGCTGGGCACGACTGAATGACTGAGCACACATATACATACACATACTATAACAAATCACCAGCAAAACCTATTTGCCGAAAAGAATAAATATTTATTATTCCTTTTCACTTCTGAAGCAGTATGTCTGGGTGATTCTGATCTTGGTCTCCTGTGAGATTGTAGTCAAGGTATTGGTCAGGGTTTCAGTCATCTGAAGGCTTAATTACACCTGGAGGACTTGCTTTTAAAGATAGCCTACTCAGATGGCCAGTGAGTTGGTGTAGGCTTTTGGTGGGAGGCCTCAGTTCCTCTTGATGTGATCCTTTACCGGGGCCGCTTGAGAGTTATAATTTGGAGGCTGACTTTCCCTGCATGAGTGAGCCAGGAGATAACAGTGGAAACTGATGTCTTTTATGATCGATCCTTTGTAGTCACAGACATCACTCAGCTTGTTCTCTGTGGGAGGAGACTCTCCTGAGATTGGAACACCAAGGGGAGAGTATCACCAAAGGCTATCCTGGAGCCTCGCTAGCAGAGTGTCTTGTGTGTGTGTTTAGTCACTTAGTTGTGTCCGACTCTTCGCAACCCCACGGACTGTGACCCACCAGGCTCCTTTCTCCATGGGGATTCTCCAGGAAAGAACACTGGGGTGGGTTTCCATGCTCTCCTCCAGGGGGTCTTCCCAACCCAGGTCTTTCTCATTGCAGGTGGATTCTTTACCGTCTGAGCTACCAGGGAAGCTCAGAGTGTCTTATGCTTTAAAATAAAATACCTAATAGTTATTTCACATTTAGGCTTTTTTTAGTCTACCTTGAGGATGTTATGGTGTAAGTGTGTGTGTTTCGAAGGGGACCTAATCTTATTATTCTTCTAAAAGTATAGTAATTGTCTCATTTGTTGAATAATCCATCATATTGTTCTTTTTATATGTGGGTTTGCTTCTGGGCTCTGTATTCTCTTTCAGCTTGTTTTTTATAATTCCTATGCCAATGCCACTTTACAGTACCATAGATCAATACCACCTGATCTAAGACAAGTCTCAAACTCTTTACTCTTCTGATTGGCTTAGTTCTTGTCTCCAAAGACTGTTAAGAGAGAAACTGTTGAGTAAATCCGTTTGACTTTTAGAATCAGATTCTATGAACATATCTTTTGGGATTTTACTTATTTTAAGGAATATAAACATATAACCTTTTTTTCATTATAAAAGTAATAGTTGCTTAGTGAATATTTGTAAAATAAAGGTAAGCTGAAAAACTTCAAAAAAATAAAGTGTCCATAACCCCATCCTCCAAACATGGCCATTATTGTAGCATTAAGAATTTCTTAAGTATACATGTCGGTGTACGGCAAAAAGCACCACAATATTGAAAGGTAATTAGCCTCCAATTAAAATGAATAAATTAACTAAAAAATTAAATCTGTAACAAAAGACATCACATATAGGGAAAAATAAGGATTAACACTGTTATTGTAGTGTGTGTCCATACAACATTAAGAAAAATATAAATAGAAAAATGGACAAAGAATATGAACAGGCGTTTGACAGAGGTGGATGTACAGAGAAATCCATACACTCTTTGCTCAAATGTTAATGTTTTTCCATATTTGCATTGTTTTCCTTTTTTCTCTCCTCCTCCGTCTCATTTCCTCTCTGTCCCAGTGCTTTGTCCCTCATTCCACGTCAATATATTTATTAGAAATACTTAACATATTTTAAAGATACTTAGGTTCAAATACATGTTTATTTTCTGAACCATTTGAGACATGATGACCCTTTTATTTTCTGAAACTAGAACACGATCTTACATAATTAAAGTGCAGTTATCAAAATGAAGAAACTAAGATTGACACAATGCTATCTATTATCATCCAAATATTGCCAGTAATAATATTCATAGCCCTCCGTCTCCAAAAAATTCTTGGATCATTATGTAAGAGTCATGTGACTTCATGATGTTTAGTCATGCAGGGGAAGCACATGGTACTGATTTGTCCCAATCCTGGTGATGTTAACTTTGATCACTGGTTACAATGGTGTCTACCAAGACTGTTCTCCATTCTAAGGTTATTATTTTTCCCTCTGTAATTAAAAAGAATCTTGTGGTGTGATACTTTGTGACAGTATAAATATCTAGGTATTCCTCAAACTTTGGCCCACCAGTTTCAGAATTCAATTATGGCTCTTGTTTGGGTCAGCTATTTATGATACATGGTGATTTTCGAATTTACTGTTCCTTTTTCATTTTAATTGACTTTATTTCAGAAAATTTTTCTATTATGGGTGCGATTTTACTCAATGGATTATAGTCTTTTACTATCATTATTAATTCTGAATTCTCAAATTATCCTAGATTTGGCCCATGTAAGCCCCTGAAAAGCTAGGTCTATATTATTTTGACATGGTCCCATCAATTTGTGAAGTCAAAATAAAATATTCCAGGCTTATCATATAGTTTCCCAGGTCTGGAATCAACCATTTTCCCAGGGAATTCTGATTCCTTTTCTTGGGAAATAGTATTATCTTTCTTTTATTCTTCATTACTGTTTGTTTTTATACTATCTTGATTTGTTCTATTTCTCCATGACTTATCATACTGCTTTAAGTTTTGTGGTTTAGTTCTTCATTTAATTATTAGATCTCCCTGGTATATATTTCACCCTGGAGAAGAATCATCTGTTTTTACTTGTCCTCTAGAACCTCATAATTCTTGTTTTTTCTTTTGACCTGTTTGATTATTTATCTCATGCTTCATCTGGATTCTTCTTCCTTGATTATAATTTTAAAGGGTAGAGTTCCCTAGGATCCTTCCGTTCCCCTGAGGAACCAGTCAGTGTCACTGGTCATCTTTGTTGGTAGGAAGTGTATACTAGTTCCGTCTCCCTAGGGACAGTTTGATAATCTACATCAAAGTTACAAATTTGTATTCCCATTTCAGGGAGTGTATCCTTCAGGTATATTTTCACATTTTGTGATGATATATATACAGGGTTGTTCATACAGATGTTGTATGTAATAGCAAAAGATTTGGAGATTATCCACAATAATCTGAAAGAAAATCTTGTTATTGTTTTTCTTCCCTTTTCTGCTCATATATGTGTAAGGTTTGATTTTTTTTTCGTATATGTCAACCAAAACAATATATTGTAATAGAGTGGAACAAAAGCTCAAATGTCCATAAATAGTGGATAGGTTAATGACGATGCCGTAGTACAGTGGAACATTATGCAGTTGAAAGGGAATAGGAAGAAAAATATTTACATGGGAAATCATGGGAAAATCACTGCAGTTAAAAAGAAAAAGAGTAAGATGTAGAACTTATATAGAGTACTTTCTGTGTAAAGGGGGGAAATAGATTGTGCAGTTTTATTTGCTCTGTTGGTATAAAGGAACTCTGGAAGGAAAAATAAGAAGCTAACAGTTTTCCCCAAGAAGAAGGATATGACCCAGGCAGGTCCCAGAGGTATGAAGAGACTCTTTACTATATATCTTTTTATCTGTTTGATTTTTGACATGTGAAAATACTACCTGTTGAATTCAGCTGTGTTCCAGTGTAACTTAAACCTGGTTTTGGTGCAGTACAAATTCGGAGTTTTTACTAAACCACTGGCCCACAGCATAAAATGTTTTTCAGCACACTGTAAAGCCTTTTTCCTCTGTAGCTTTATACTTTGCCACTTCTGGCTCAATATTTTACACCCTGGCAACATTGAATGTCCTGTAGTTCTTACAAGTGGCACTGTTTCATAACTGTGTATGTTTTACCTATGTCTTCTCATATTTATCATTGGAGAATCAGTTTGTTTTCTTCTCTGGAAAGCTGTTGTGCACCTTTGCAGGCTGAGTTAGGTAATTGTGTAATACTCTCTGTGTTTGTCTAGTATTACCCTAACCATATTGCCTTTTAACGATTAGCTCCTTATATAGTACCCACACACAGAGACACAAAGATGTGCTTCGATTTTTTTTTTTTCTCTAATAACTCTGCATGTAGGGTAGAGGCCATCTCTCAAATGGCTTGTAGTCTTCAATGGAGACCTTCATGCAGGAATGTAACTGACATATGACAGAGGGTAATAAATGAGACAATAGGCAAGATTATACTTCCAGAGAAGTTCTTTTACATGGGTCTTAAGATGCACCGGAGTCCGGCTGGAGACCTTTTAATAGGGCCTGTTGATGAGCAGCAGATAATCACGTATAGCTTCAGTGTAGAGGAATCATGACTCAAGGTGAATTGGGGAGGAAAGTTAAAAAACAAAACAAAACAGGGACAGATTGTGAGAGGCCCAACATTCTAGTCTGAGGAATTTAAATAGTATCTTGTAGGCAGAGTAGGACTATCGAATGTTTTTGAACAAGGAGCCAATCTGATACATGTTTTAGGATTATTACTTTTATACTTTCTGTAGAGTGGTTTGAAAAAGGAAGCAATGAGAGACAGGGGCATCTGTTAGGATATTTTATGCTGTAAACTACAGTGTTGAATATGGAATTGAAAAGGAACAGTCCCAGCTATATTTTCAAACTCCGTTTTTCTGTCCATCTAGTCCATTCAACTTAGAACAGTCTTTTATTTCAAAAGTGAGATTCTATTAATCTTTGGAGAGACAGCTTATATGTAATATCTACTAGTAACCCCTGAAAAATTCCCTCCAGATGTATTAACTGTACCCTGTTCTGACTGCATTTCACTTTTTATGACTTTTTTTCCGTACTGTGTCTCGTAGTAGTTGTCTTACTCACCCCTGAAATTGTGTCCTTTTGGAAACCTTTGGGTTACTTTATTTGACTTTATTCATCTAACACTTGTCATATTGTCATATTGTTGTTTGTTTCAGTAAACATTTCTTGGGTATCAAACCTGGAAGAATTCATACTTTGGGCAGTCCATATGTTATAATATATGATTAGATGTATGAGTTTTTTAGGGCCACTTTATTTTTATTTCTTGCACATAACATATTTGATGATACATATTATGAACTCAGTATTATGGAGATATCAGAGGAACAGTGTTAGTTAAAAGCGCAATTTACATTCTGGTTCTACCACTGTAGCCTGAGTCCTCTGTAGAGAAGTTATTTAGCCTATTTAAGCCATAGTTTTCTCAACTTAGGCTTCTCAGATAGCTCAGTTGGTAAAGAATCCACCTGCAATGCAGGAGACCCCAATTCAATTCCTGGGTTGGGAAGATCTGCTGGAGAAGGGATAGGCTATACACTCCAGTATTCTTGGACTTTACTTGTGGCTCAGCTGGTAAAGAATCTGCCTGCAATGTGGGAGACCTGGGTTGATCCCCGGGTTGGAAAGATCCCCTGGAGAAGGGAATGCCTACCCACTCCAGTATTCTGGCCTGGATAATTCCATGGACTATATAGTCCATGGGGTCGCAAAGTAAAATGGGAAATTGTCTTGGGCTGCCATGAAAAAATATCATAGACTGGGCAGCTTCAATGGCAGAAATCTATTTCTCACAGTTCTGGAGGCTATGAAGTATGAGTATAGTGTCAGCATTTTTGGGTTCTGGTGAGAACTCTACCTGGCTTGCAGGCAATACCTACCTTCTCCTTGTGTCTCACAGGTGGAAAGAGACAGGACAAACTCTCTGATGTCTCTTATAAGGGAACTAATTCCATCATGAGATCTCCACCCTTGTGACCCTGTCTAAACTCAGTTTATTCCCAAAGACCCCATCACATTTGGGGTTAGGTTTTCAACATGAATTTTGGGTGGGGGGGTGGCACAAATAGTCCCTAGTCTGTCTTATGCAGTGCTTTTGAACATTAAATAATTAATGGGAAGCATTTAGCACTGTGCTTCTAGCATAAAAGGTGATGTGTTTGTTTATTCTGTTGTCATCAGTATCATTTGGACTTGGCCTAATTTTACATATTATGTAATGGAGGAAAACTAGAAATGAGTTGGTGATTTTGCTTTTCATGGATGGAGAATATGTGATAGTATTAATCATGAAGAGAAATGTAGGAAGAAGGGTAGGATTGCAGGCTTGCTGATGAGAGGTGCTTTATTCACTCTATCAAGAGGCAAGGAGACGAGGGAGGCGAATGTCGGGTTTATAGAGGCAGCACAAAATACCAAGAGCAGAAGAAAAGAGAGCCCTTAAGATTCTTTATATGTGTGTGGCCTTTAAGTACAGTTCTTAATTGTTTTTGTTCAAATCTTTTGTTTCTTTTCTCTGATTTCATTGATAAGGATAAATTTTCGTGTGAGCCCAGGAAGGCAGAAGTATCCTTTTTATCTTTATCCACAAATACCACTAAATTTGTTTTGCTGGATTTTCAAAAGTTCTGTTTCAAACATTTTGAATCTGACATATTTTGACCGTTTAGAATTGGGCTATAATCTATTCCTATCCTCTAGCTTGTGGGATTAACTTTTTCCTCTCTAAGTCAATGAATCAAGGGCTTATTAGCCTTTCTAGAACTGTTAAGAATCTCTCGATCTTTGACCTTTGGCAATAATTGTCTCCACATTTACTTTATAGAGTCCCCTTTGGTGGAGCCCTCAGGCGGAGAGGAAGCACAGGATTCATAAGATGGCGGGCGGGTGAGTGACTGAGAATTTGGGCTGAAATTGGAAAAAAAAAAAAAGTGGCAGTGGTTGCACCTTAATGGCAGGAATGAGTTTGAAGTCTGAGTTGGGACATTACATTGTCTTGGTCAGGTCTGTAAAGAATGGAATGGTTTGAAGGTTCACTTTTTCAATACAAAGTTTATTGATACTTTGTATAGCATAGCTATCATGCCATATTGTATGATTTTATCAAACTTCACTCTGTGACTCAACACATAATCAGCAGTTTGAGGGAACACAGAAATATTTATCCCAGACTACATCTTTTTTTGTGGTAGTAGTGGTTAAAAATACATCATTAAATTGTGGTTTGGGGCTTATCTTTTTTGTTTTAAAAACAGACATTTCACCTCTTAATAATATCACCTTGAGTTGGCATACTGGTTTGCTGATGAATTTATGAATTTTCTGTGAGTGTATGTAGTGGTATGTAGCTAGGTGAGGCTGACTGCATGATTTACAAAGGAGAAAATGTTTGTTTCCAGGACCCTTTCACCGCTATTTCCTTACTCCTTCAGCCTCTGCGTTTAGTTGCAGGAGTTCTCCTCCACGGGGCCTTGACAGGCTGTCTTTGTTTTCTTTTGTTTTTGTTTTCTTTCCTTTTATTTTTTGACAGGTTATCTTTGAAAGATTGAATAGCAGATTATTTTATGTTTAAATGAGGCTTTTGAAAATCCAAACAGAATTTCCTTATGATGAAACTAGAAACATTAATATCTATTAGGAAAAAGATTTTTAGTAAATAGAGTTTTTTGACTCTGCTTCTTGAGTTACACCCTGTTGCCAGGTAGGAATGGAATGGACACTGTTACAGAGCTCAAACATGCTAGTGTCTGAGTATCTGTGCTAGGTCTCTTAAATATTCGTTTGATCCTCACAGGGAGCTTGTGAGACAGGCATTCTTACTCACATTTTATAGTAGAGGTACTGAAAGAGGCACAGAGACGTGAAGTCACCTTCCTAAAGAGGTCACAGTGGAGGCGCATCTTAGAATCACATCTTAGGGCTCTCAGACTCCAAACCTTTCACATTTACTAGAACACCAGTATTTGATGATCATTTTATCTTATTGCTTAATCTGTAGTTCTTTTTGGTGAACATAAAATACCATGCCCTCAAGAATTTCCTTTACATGCTTCTATAGGGATGGTTCCCATCTCCTTTGTATGTCACCATACTAGATCATGCTGCTTGTAGTGGACGAGTCTTGAACTTTTTGTGTGTTTCTTGCTAGGAGTATAAAATTGCCTTACTAGTAGAGATGGCTAGCAACTGCAGCATTCAGCGGTAAACGTATCAAGTTAGGTTTGTTTGTTTTCTAGCAGATTGACCAGCTGTGACGTTTGTATAGGGATGTATATATGAGAACTGAGTATATGTGTGACGTGTATGTGTGAACTGTAATGTTTGGGAATTATCACAGCAAGAATGAGTAAATTTCTTGTTACTGATGCTTTTGAACAGGTATATCAGGATTACAAAACATTTAAAAAAGGTTCATTCAACAAAGCTTTATAAAGTGCTAGATTCTATACTGAACACAACACGAAAAACACATGGTTTCAACCCTCAATGCAGTGATAGTTTACAAGGGAGACAAAGGTATGAGGTAACTATTAAGATACACTGTAGTCATTATCGTGATGGATATGTGTAGGACAAGGAGTGGGCATACCATGAAAGGTCAGGTTAACTGTGCTTGGGTGATCTAAGAAGAGGCTGTAGTTTAAACTGAAGGCCAAATGTATTCTTGACTGCAAGACAATTCATGGTCTGCTTATACATACTCCATACACAGCATTTGCACAGACAGCATTTTCCTTCCTTGTACATGTACATGTAGTGTTCGACTTGAACACTTAAGTGTTTTCCTTTTACCTCAAATCATACATCCCCGCATATATCTTTCAGAAGGCTTCTCCTGTAATGGTTTCTTTGTTTTTCTTTATTTTTCTGTTCTACAGCTCCGAAAATTTCTCTGTTTTTTTTGGAAAGAGGCAGACTAATTTCTGGATAGTAAAGGAAAGTTAAATTTATGATGATCACTCTCTTTCTGCATTCTTTACAGCACTTAGTAGTGAGTAGCATCACAGTGGTGGTGGAAATGGTAAAGAGAGCAGGGTATTGGAACTAGTCACATGATTGCTTTATAATTTTTACTGTCACACAAACAGTTTTCTTCTGCCTAAAATAATCTAAGGACTGAAAGTGTGACTAGCTATGTTCTTGAGCTGAGAGTGAAATAGAGGACAGTCGCCTAGAGGGAAACACTGCATTCAGTGGTATATTAATTATTTCCTGCCCCATTTTGATTGCAAGGCTTTTTGGTGAATTATGCTTATGAAGCATTCCCCTATGATTAAGGATTAGGATACATGCCTATCTCTGTCTCTAATATATGCCGGTTTTTATAGGCTGACACATTGGCATATGTTTAGGCAGTTCAGTTTAGTTGAGAAGCCACTTCCCATGGCATTATGGAAACAGCCCTGCACCAAAAGTTAGGAAAACTAAATTCTGATCCTGCCCCTGCCTCTTAAGTAATTTTTTTTCTCCTTTGATCTCATCAGGTAACCTCTCTTAGGTCTCAGTTTCTTGCTTTTTAAATACTGGGGTAGGATAATGCTCCTTAAGGTACTGTTCAGCTCACACTTGAATTATTTTATTGTTGACAAAAGGCTGTTTATTCACCTACTAAATCTTTATTGCGTGCTTCCATATTTCAGGTTCTGTGTTAGGTGCAGTCAAAGACACATGGAGGATAGACGTATGGTCAATGAGAGGGAATTGAGAGTTGAGAAGTAAACTTATACAACTATGGTAAATTTTTGACAATGGTAGCAAGACCGTTCACTGCGGGAGGATAGTCTTCAACAAATGATGCTGGGAGAACTGGACTTTCACATGCAGAAGAATCAGTTTAGATCCCCACTTCATACTGTGTACAAAAAATAACTCAAAATCGATTAAAGACATAAACATGAAAGCTACAACTATATATCTCTTGGGCTTCCCTCATAGCTCAGTTGGTAAAGAATCTGCCTGCAATGCAGGAGACCCGGGTTCAATTCCTGGGTTGGGAAAATCCCCTGAAGAAGGAAATGGCAACCCATTCCAGTATTTCTCCCTGGAGAATTCCATGGACAGAGGAGCTCGGCAGGCTACAGTCCATGAAGTCAAAAGAGTTGGACACAACTTAGCAACTAAACCATATATCTCTGAGAAAAAATGAGTACATCTTTGTGATCCTGAGCGGGGCAATAGTTTTTTAGAATTGGTATCAAATTCACAAGCAACCAATGAAAAACCGAAAAACTGGAACTCATCAAAATTAAAAACGTGTCAAATGACTGTCTTAAGAAAGTGAAAAGATGATCCACGGGATGGGGGAAAATATTTGAAAATCATATACGTGATAAAGTACCCAGAGTATATCAAGAATTTTTATAAATCATCTATAGCCCAAATTAAAAGTGGCCCAAAGATAGAAATTGACATTTTTTTCAAAGAAGATACACAAATGGCCGGTAATACATGACAAAATGCTCAACGTCAGTAGCCAGCAGAGAAATGCAAAATCATGGGAGATACCACTTCACACCCATTAGGATGACACTAGTCAAAAATATGGACAGTGAAAAGTGTTGGTGAGAATGTGAAGACATGTTAACCCTCATACCCTGCTTGTGGGTTTGTAAAATGGTGCAGCTGTTCTGGAAAACAGTTTGGCAGTTCCTTGAAAACTTAAACCGAGTTACTGTGTGACCCAGCAGTTTCATATCTAGGTATATACCCCAGAAAATTGAAATCATATGTTTATACAAAACTTGTCTATGAATGTTCATGGTAGCTTTATTCATAGAAGCCCCAAAAGTGGAAATAACCCGAAGTCCAGTAACTGTTACATGAATAAATAAAATGTGGAATAATCCATAAAATGGAATATTATTTAGTTGGAAAAGTAATGAAATACACATGCTATTACCATGGATATACCTTGAAAACCTTCTGCTAAGTGAAAAAAGTCAGATACAAAAGGCCATGTATTATATGATTCCATTTATATGAGATGTCCAGAATGGGCAAATCCATAAAAGACAGAAAGCAGATTGTTAGGGCAAGGAGGAAGAGGGAATTGAGAGCTAAAGGCTGCTAATGGGTTCAGGCTTTCCCTTTTGGAAGATGAAAAAGTTCTTTTCTTTTTTTTTTTTTTGTTCACATTAATAGGATTTTTATTGACTAGGAAAACTGTTGGGAGTTGTGTTTTCAGAGTCCTATCTATATTCCATAAACCCTCTACGACAGACCCATGGTAAAATGCTCTCTTCCTTTCCCAGAACCCAAATACAAAATACTTGTTTAAATGCAATTAGAATTTTATATACTTGAAACATCATTGCAAACATCTCTGCGGAATCTTAGATAGTGAGGAAACAGTTATAGTGTTGATACCTCCACTGTATTCATCAGCATACACACAATGAAGTCATTTTGATCAGAGAAGTTGCTCTGGTAAAAACAATTTTTTAATGAAAGGAAAAAGAACCCACATCATTGAGCTGCAGAGATGTCCAGGATCTCAAAGCTTGGATGCATTTTGCTGGAACACATGACTTATTTTGAGTTTTAAAGGCCAATCTGTTCACAGATGAGACTCCATACTGAGTCAGTATGAGCTGGGGATCCAGGTGGTGGTTTGCTGATGGTTACACAACCTTGTGAATATACTAAAAACAAAAAATGTATTCTTTAAAATGGTAATTTTTATGGTATATGAATTGTATCTCAATAATTTTTTTTTTAAAGACATGATCCTTTCCTTCATGGTGCTAAAATGAACTGCTTAATATGATAGGGAAAACAAAAGGTTCTGTGGGAGGCTACAGTATGACATTCTGTCCTGCTTTGTGGAGTTGGTGTCAGACTCCTGGAATAAGTAACATTGAAATGAATTGAAACTATTTAGGTGGAAAAACTGGTACAGTGGAAATTAGGAAACAGGAAAGAATATATCAGAATTAATGACTTAAAGCAAATTTAGGTATAGTCTCCTCCCTCTGTCACTATGTAAGATTGTCACAGATCTTTTACCTTAAGTAATTTAATTATCCTGTAATATGTATTATGAAAAAAAATATCTTAACCTTCTGGAGGAAACAGCATTTATTTTTCATGATTTAATTCTAAATATTTAAAAATTTCAGTGTATAGCATTTTAAAATGTAAATTTTCATGAAATCAGAGCTAGATTCTGTAAGTTGTTTAAGCTGGATTTTGTCTCTGCTTTCCCTTTTATATATTTTATAAGCCAAGTTTCCAACCTTCCTCCATAAAAAATTGTATTTTCATTCCTTTTGACAGTCTGAGGTTAATTTCAGAACCTTGTAAAAATTATTTGTTGTGCGGTTGGGATGAATACAAATGTTTGTTTTTGTTTGGTAGTAAAATATTTTATTAAGAAGAAATTTTAAGCATGTACAAAAGTAGTAATAGTCACACCCATGCAGTCAACACCAGCTTTAAAAATTTCCAACTCATAGCCAATTTTATTTTATTATACACTCACCTATTCCTTTACTTTCTAAATTATTTGGGAGCCGATCTCAGAAGTCACATCATTCTTTATGCATGTTCATGTATCTCTTAATGAAAAGAACTCTTTTCTTTTTAATATGTATTATTGAGACATTTTTAACTTGGAATGTTTTCATTTGAAAATAAATTATTTAAAAGTTATCTGTTGATGAAAATGAATAGTTAATTTTTACTCTTTTATACAGTGTTTTATTCACTTATGTACAGTGTTCATTTCTTCCAATAAATAGTAGGCATGGTTCCAAAATCATAAAATTGATGGTATGAGAATGTGGTTCATAGTGTTTATGTTCCTCGTGGTGATTATTTATGATTAACTAGGGCTTAGAAATGATAAAACTTTTCTCTACAGCTGATGATGTCCTTTTTCCATATTCAGCGGGCTTTACTACTTTGCATAGAAGTGTGTATCATTTAACATGAGCTACCAGCCCTTGAGGAATGCACATCTTTAGGCCTCCTTGACGTTTGACTTTCTTGGTTCATGCCTGTATTGGAGTGTTCTTTTACTGGCACATTGTCTTTTGACTTCCACCGCATGTGACTGTATCTCATCCCTACTCTTGTTTTTAACCCTCTTTTATTCTCTCTGCAGACTCTCAGTTCTGCTGTCATGCTGTGCCGTGCCTACGTGCTTAGTTGTGTCCGACTCTTTGTGACCCTTTGGACTGTAGCCCACCAGGCTCCTCTGTCAGTGGGGTTTTCCAGGCAGGAATACTGGAGCAGGTTGCCATTTCCTTCTCCAGGGGATCTTCCTGACCCAGGGATTGAACCCCCATCTCCTGTGTCTCCTGCACTGCAGGTGAATTTTATACCTGCTGAGCCATCAAGGAGACCCGTGGCTGTCAGGTTAACATGACATTATTACTTACATTACGTATGTGTTCAGTTCAGTTGCTCAGTGGTGTCTGACTCTTTGCGACCCCGTGAATCGCAGCACGCCAGGCCTCCCTGTCCATCACCATCTCCCGGAGTTCACTCAAACTCATGTCCATTGAGTCAGTGATGCCATCCAGCCATCTCATCCTCTGTCATCCCTTTCCCCTCCTGCCCCCAATCCCTCCCAGCATCAGAGTCTTTTCCAGTGAGTCAACTCTTCGCATGAGGTGGCCACAGTACTGGAGTGTCAGCTTTAGCATCATTCCTTCCAAAGAAATCCCAGGGCTGATTTCCTTTAGAATGGACTGGTTGGATCTCCTTGCAGTCCAAGGGACTCTCAAGAGTCTTCTCCAACACCACAGTTCAAAAGCATCAATTCTTTGGCTCTCAGCTTTCTTCACAGTCCAAATCTCACATCCATACAAGACCACTGGAAAAACCATAGCCTTGACTAGACAGACCTTTGTTGGCAAAGTAATGTCTCTGCTTTTCAATATGCTATCTAGGTTGGTCATAACTTTCCTTCCAAGGAGTAAGTGTCTTTTAATTTCATGGCTGCAGTCACCATCTGCAGTGATTTGGAGCCCCAAAAATAATGTCTGACACTGTTTCCACTGTTTCCCCATCTATTTCCCAGGAAGTGCTGGGACCAGATGCCATGATCTTAGTTTTCTGAATGTTGAGCTTTAAGCCAACTTTTTCACTCTCCTCTTGAGAAACATATATGCAGGTCAGGAAGCAACAGTTAGAACTGGACATGGAACAACAGACTGGTTCCAAATAGGAAAAGGAGTACGTCAAGGCTGTATATTGTCACCCTGCTTATTTAACTTCTATGCAGAGTATATCATGAGAAACGCTGGGCTTGAAGAAGCACAAGCTGGAATCAAGATTGCCGGGAGAAATATCAATAACTTCAGCTATGCAGATGACACCACCCTTATGGCAGAAAGTGAAGAGGAACTAAAGAGCCTCGATGAAAGTGAAAGAGGAGAGTGAAAAAGTTGGCTTAAAGCTCAACATTCAGAAAACGTATGTATTAGTGAATCACAAATATTTGCTACTAGTGAATGAAAACACCTATCTTTAATATTTTAGTTAATTATTTAAAATGTTCCCATGGATATATATCTTCCTCCTCTTTCAGTCTTCTGTGCACCTATTATCTTGTTCTGTTGGCTCTTCAAAATGTATGTTATTTGTATTTTCATTATTATTACCTATTCTATGCTGAACTGCTTTTAGGTCATCTGAGCGCTCCTCTCTGTGATTCCATAAACCTTGTGTGTTCTCCATAGTCAGAGCAGTGTATGTTTCTCCTTTGTTAGAGTTCAGGCTCTTTGGGGCTGAGATTGGATTTTATTTATGCTAGGACCATAGTACATGAGACACAGAAATATTCATTAAATTGTTAATTGAATTCTAATCTGTTTACCTACTGTATTCTAGCAATATCTACCTAAGGTCTAGTCTTAGTACATCCTATGTAAAGTACTCCTTGAGAATCCAATAAAAGTGGTACAGTCTCTATCAATGTGCCCTGTAAATTTCTGTTGTAGAACTTATTGAAATCTAAAATTATTGTTTATTTTCTTTTTTATTACTTTTCTCCCCCTTTGAATGTATTTCCTGTAATAGTAGGGACCATGACAGTTTCATACATTTTATGTATGCATTTTGACATAACATTGCACATGGTAGGACCTTAATAAATATTTACCGAATACAAATGAATGTGCTTCCTCCTTGGTTGAGAGCAGTGTACTTATCCATAATACAAGTAATTTCACAACAATTATAAACCTTCGACTTGAATCTCTGTTTTATTGTTATTGGACTGATTTTCTTTTTCTTTTTTTTTTTGCCCCTCTGTGCTGTGAAGGATTGGGAAGCCTGGCATGCTGCAGTCCATGGAGTCAGAAACAGTTGGACAAGTCTTGAACGACAACTGTGTTGCTTGTAGGATCTTAGCTCCCTGACTAGGGGTTGAACCCAGTAGTGAGAGCACCGGATCCTAACCACTAGGTTGCCAGGGGATTCCCAGACTTAATAGTACTTTCACTAGTGAAATGTCTGCTGCTGCTGCTGCTAAGTCGCTTCAGTTGTGTCCGACTCTGTGCGACCCCAGAGATGGCAGCCTACCAGGCTCTTCTGTCCCTGGGATTCTCCAGGCAAGAACATCGGAGTGGGTTGCCATTTCCTTCTCCAGTGCATGAGAGTGAAAAGTGAAAAGTGAAGTTGCTCAGTCGTATCTGACTTCACGATCCCATGGACTGCAGCCCACCAGGCTCCTCCATCCATGGGATTTTCCAAGCAAGAATACTGGAGTGGGGTGCCATTGAAATGTCTAGTCAGACTCTTTTGCCAGATCTGAGATAGGTTCTGGGAATCCAAAGATAAATAAGAACTTTGTTCCTTACTTTTATGGGATTTTGGAATAAAGAGAAAGAAATGCTTAAATCCCCTTGAGGTCAAGGAAAGCTCCCTAGAGGACTTCTGATATCTCTAAGGTTTTTTAAGCTCAAAAATTGTATAATTCATAGGAGTCATTTTCCCTGGCAGTAGCAAAAAATTTCAGTAATCACTAAGAAAAGACTTATTGCTACCAGCAGGAAATTGTTGGCTGTTCCTATGGCTGCCCTCATTCTGATTGACTTGAATATTTATTTCGACCTAGAAGTAGTGACTTTGGAATTTAAATGTAGTTCCTTACTAGATAGAGATGATTTTTAGGTTATCCATTATTTTGCTAGCTGAGATAACTAAAAGGAGAATTCAGCATCGTTGTATGTAGCTTTACTGAACCCAGTGCAAGCTTTCCGTATTTGTGGTTGGTTTGATTTTTGTTTGATTAACAAAGGAATTAGGAAATTACTTGCCCTTGCCACTATTAATACACCATTTTTTTGACTTATTTATACGACTAATTTACTTATTTTTGTTTTCTCTTTCATTCCCGTTAGAAGGTAAGCTCTGTGAGAACAGATTTTTGTCTGTGGTGTTCATTGCTCTATAAATATTTGTGGAATGGGTACTTATGAAGTCCATTGGTAGCCTTAATGGAGTAGTTTAAATAAAATAGTGGGGATGGAAACTGGTTTATATGGTTGAGGATAGCCTGAACTGATAGTGATCTAAAAAATTAAACAGGAATAGATTTTTTTCTCCTTTTAAAACGGTTGATAAAGAATATTTATGAAAATTCCCTTCTTAGCCACTTTCTTTTTACTGACATTATAAAATCTATAAAATTAACATGTTCTATTAATTTTTTTTGTAATTTATATATAAACTTTCTAATCACTAAATTCATTTATTACCATAAGTCATATGCCCTCAACTTGTTAAGACTTTTTAGATTTTTGAAAAAAAAGAAAATTTTAGGTATTTTCTTCTTTAACCTAAACATAGATGTGAAGTGATGTATCGGTAAATAGTTTTAGACCTTAGATTAATTTTAATTTTTAAAGTTAACTAAGCAAATGTGTACCAAAAGTAAATATGTATATAAATGACTTTACATTATTCAGAATTGTAAAATTAGACATCTGTCTAATGAATGTGGTTCTGCATGTTGCTAAATAATTAATAGTAATTAAAAGGTTAAATATAAGCTGAAGAAAGCTTTGAATTTTGAAATGTTTGTAACAGCTAGTAATCTGACTGATGCAGACGTTTTTGTCAAAGTTGAAAAAGTTAGAGCTAATTAATTTCTTGGGAGACATATGATGGAATTGTAGGTGTGATAACATATTTGAGTAACATATGGTAGTTATGGAGCACCTTTCTAATGACTGAGCAGCCAGTTAAATATAGACTTTTTGGGTTGTTTTTCTTTTATTATCATTCTTTGTTAATGTGTATTTTTAAAGCAAGTTTGCTTTCTGGAAATCAGTACTCAGGATTTAATGATTTATATTTAAAATATTATCATGAATACTTTTTTCTAAATTGACATAAATTTAGTAAAAATTTTTCTTAAAAGTACAGCCATTTTTTTCCCCTCAGCATATGTATGTATTATATTTAACATGATTAAACTAATCCAGAGTTTAGGGGATTATACACATTGTTTAACTCAGATTACCCTTGAATGAAGATTTCCCCCAAATATTTTATGGTTACTTTTGATATATTAATATAAACAGCACATATCTGGAGGAGGGCATGGTAACCCATTCCAGTGTTCTTGCCTGGGGAATCCCCATGGACAGAGGAGCCCGGTGGACTACAGTCCATGGGGTCGCAAAGAGTTGGAGACGCCTGAATGACTAAGCGCAGCACAGCACATATAGATATGTGTTTTTTTACTTTAGCTGTGTTTTTCTCTCATAAGGATTCAGTGTTTGCATTTTGACTAATTTCCTTCCTTCCAGTCTTACTTTCTGAATACTGCTTGATTATGATAGCAGATTAAAAAAAGAACTAACCATTCTGTTACTAAAATAGTGTCTTATACCTTGGTAGAGGAAATTTTGAGTTAAGAATTTTGCAAATAGAGACAAGTAATGACTTAGAGATTTTTGTTTTCCCTCTTTTAAAAGTTGGATTTTTACCAACATTTGTATGATTATAATCTAATGTCTAAATCTAAAATTTTCTATCATTCAGAAATCTGCAGAGTAAAACAAATTCAGGATGGAAATGCTTCTGTTGTGCTGCAGAGCCAGCCGCTGGAGGGTGTTCAAATTAATTTCTCTTGGTCTCAGTATTCTGCTGATTTGTTAGGTTGATGGAATGAAATATAAATGTGAAGGCTGTGCACTCTTTTTAAACTTTTTATTTTTTACTGGGGTATAGTCGATTAACAATGTTACAATAGTTTCAGAAGAATAGAGAAGTTACTCAGCCATATTTCCCCAAACTCCCTTCCCATCAGATGGTGATACAACATTGAACAAAGTTCCATGTGCTATACAATAAGTCCTTGTGGTTATCCATTTTAAATATAGCAGTCACACACAATTTTAAGAGACAATTAATAACTGGGTTCCTAAAACACTATGGTACTTCGGAGACAAAACTGTATGCATTAAAATCTATTTCCCAAGGGAGTTCCTTGGCAGTTATCAACTAAGAAAAGATGCACAATGTGAGAGTTGCAAAAGTTTTATTTGGGGCAAAATGAGGCTGCAAGAGTTGACTCATTGCAAAAGACTCTGATGCTGTGAGGGATTGGGGGCAGGAGGAGAAGGGGACGACAGAGGATGAGATGGCTGGATGGCATCATTGACTCGATGGATGTGAGTCTGAGTGAACTCCGGGAGTTGGTGATGGACAGGGAGGCCTGGCGTGCTGTGATTCATGGGGTCGCAAAGAGTCAGACACCACTGAGCGACTGAACTGAACTGAACTGAACTGAGGCTGCAGCCTGGGAGACAGCACCTCAGATAGCTCTGAGACGCTGCTCCAAGGCTGTGCTTCTTTATGTCATCTGATACTAAACGAGAAGTGGTATTTGCATCTAAAATGAAACAAATTGAGAGGGGAATATGATTTTAAACCTTAAAGGAAAGTGAATTGAAAGTCGCTCAGTCCTGTCTGACTCTTTGTGACCACCATAGACTATACAGTCCGTGGAATTCTCTAGGCCAGAATACTGGAGTGAGTATCCTTCCCCTTCTTCAGGGGGTCTTTCCAACCCAGGGATCAAACCCAGGTCTCCTGCATTGCAGGCGGTTCTTTACCAGCTGAGCCACAAGGGAAGCCCAAGAATACTGGAGTGGGTAGCCTATTCCTTCTCCAGCAGATCTTCCTTACCCCGGAATCGATCTGGGGTCTCCTCATTGCAGGCGGATTCTCTACCAACTGAGCTGTGGTGATGTGTAAATTCTAGAATTATGAAGGAGGTAAATATAATATTCCTTTGGATTCTCATCTAGAAATTATTCAGAATATTACTTTATATATATATATATTTGTGCATGCCAAGTCAGTTTAATATCATACAACTTATAGCTCAGTAAAGCTGAAAAAGTCTTTGAAATATGTTGAAAATTGTATGATACGCAGTTGGCAGTTTGTCATTTCATGTATATAGGAAACTGTTTCCCTTTAATTCTTCTTTTAATAATCTTACTTAAAATTTTGCATAGAGTTAGAGAATCTAGCATTTCTAGAAGCCTCCCAACTTGATTTACTGAACATTTTTTATATTACCACAGTTGTTTTTATTTAAATTTGAATATTCTACAAAGAATTTTGGTATGGACATCTGTTCTATGAATTCTTCTTTATTCTGCTGCTGCTGCTGCTAAGTTGCTTCAGTCGTGTCCGATTCTGTGCTGAATCTATTGCAAAGTTTTCCTTGTCAGTTGACTTGCTTTTTAGCCCATGGTGACAAAGACAGATACTCATGAGGGGACTGCTGGAGAATTTTGCTCCAGCTGGGCTCTGAACTTAAGCCTTAAGTTAGTAATAAAGGTGAACTTTCAAGTGACTTACAGTAAACTTCTTACTTTCTCATTAATTTAATTAAATTTTTGTAAAATTTGGATTATTAGTTACCTGTGAATACTGAGTCTTAAAGATAGCAGGATTTTCTGTGTATAGCTTACCAGTTTGAAAAATGAATTTAGAGGTTTATTTTGGGCCTGTGAACTTTAAATAATTTAATTGGCAGGATTGTTAATGGTGATTAGAATCTCCAGAAACAAAATCCTAGTGAATAAATGCTTCACTTTTGAGAACTAGCAGTAAAATGATGATATAGAAATTAACTGTTTGTTTTGTTAATTATCAACATAATAAAATAAACATTAAGTTGGATAATTTTAAAAATACATAGTTATAATCCATATAATTCTAGTAAACAATAGGCAGTATTAAATGACAAATGGAAAGATGATAGTTTTTCATTCAGTAGGAAAATTTGATATTTAATTCATTTCATAGTTGAATAATTTTTTTGCTTTCATAAGTTGTTAAAATATTTTCTATTCAGATAAGTCTGTCTCTATGTCATAAAGAAAGTAAATGACAGATATCTGTAAGCCAACATTGAATTTCACTGTAAAACTTGGCTTCAAACCTGAAAGCTATGGTTCATTCTAGAAATATTTCTGGAACAGTGAGTGAATGATTTTGGAAGATGAGATTTACATTTTAAATACAGTGTTAACAGTCTTTACCTTGCCATGCATAATTTTTGTTGCCAGATGTGCTGAGGTCAGCGTTTTAGCCATTCCTGTCTTACTTATTTTCTGAAATTACTAAGTAACTGTTGAGAAGACTTAACAATCAAAAAGACATTTTTGGAGGAAAATACATTAAGAACCTTATTAATAGTGTGGAAAATAGTCCATTTTGTGGAGCATAATATGCTCTGTTAACATGGAAATATTTTTTTGGATGCTTTGATAGCCATCTGTAGAGGTGAATCTTTGATTATACATAAGTCAGATAAAAAAGATAATTTTGACATTGTCTTTCCATCCTGAAATACCTTGCTTCTGTGAAATAGTGTGTTAGCTTGATCACACCATTACAAAGGAGTTTCATAGTCAGCAATTAAAAGTATGCATAGTAAATTCATTGTTTATGGTTTTTAGTATTTTCTGTTGACATGAAAAATTTTAAGAACAGATGATCATCAATCTAGCCTGAGAATAAATGATTTTCTTTTGCCTCTGGAATGAAAGACTAATTTTAATAAACGTATTTAAAATCTATCCATTTCACAATATATGCCAGAACATTTTAGAAACTCAGAATTACTATGAAGCTACTACACTTAACTCTTTTGAAAGTTGGGAGAAACTGTAGATGCTTTATTCACTTCCAGTTATCAGGTATACTGACAAACATCTATTATTTTGACTTTAAGAAATTATCTTAGCATCATAATTTCTTATGAGACATTGAATTGGACCAATTCAGGCAGCAGGAAAGATTCTGAGATAAAGGAACTAAAATTTTGTGCGCTTTGTCTTCAGTAATAAAATACCATGTTTCTTAAATGAATATATATTACTCCATTCCTTAAGATGCATTCATATTATTTGCCTTGAAAAAACTGTCTCTAGATTAGATGGTATCTCTCTGTGGCTACCGTTAAATCCTTCCTGTGTATCAGGCATGGTGAGGTGTACCTTGCATGCAGTAAGCCATTTTATGTGTTTAAATGTTAAGGATCAAGTGGAGCAAGATCATTAGACCTCTGACTGCAGTCACGGGGTGATCTGTGTTATTTAGGCCTGTGTAGGTAACTGGGACTGTTCCTTCATAGGTACATATTGATAGTGCAGCTGACTGACACATGATCCCCAGGGTTTTAGGAAATCTTTCCAAACTTTCGTTCCTTGCTTGACTGAATTTTCAGTAGCCAGGGAAGATTTTTTTTGTCAATTCTGAGTTTTGATGTTTGGGATTCAGTAAGTACTTAGAGTAAGTAAAGGGGAAGTGCTTACCAAAGTGGGAGCTGAGGCTTGCCTCAGTCAGCTGTTCTCCATCTATTCATTTTTTTAATTCAGTCAAATATTTATTGAGTACCTGTATGTTCATGGAGCTCATATACAAGTGAGGGAAATAACCAATAAAGAAGATAAATACATAAAGCGTGATATGTTAGACGATAGAGAAAAATCAAGTTTAACCATGAGCCTTCATATCTGAGGATGCATATTGCTAGGTTAGAAGCCATTGCCTCTATTAATCAGGTGTTTTCTCAACTAACAGGATGGGCCTCCTTAAGTGTAAAACCACATCATGTAGCTACAGTGCAGTTTGGGAGTATCAGGGTAAATTATTTAGAAGTATCATGATATAAACGTGAGGTGCCTTCATTAATGTAGGAGATGCATTCTAACCACACTGTTTCTTGTCTAAAGAAATAATATTTAATCCATAGAGGTTTGTTCCTTAATATCTTAGAAGTCTAGCTACCTTGCTGATAGGTGTGATTATAAAATAGCAACTGATTCTCTTAAGATACACATAAAATTGAGCATCTTTATATAGAGACTTATGGTTATTGGTTAATGTTTACTTCATTTCCCCCTCATCTCTTAACATACTTTTCCTCATTTAAAAATTTATTGTGTTTGAAGTGAAGTGAAGTGAAAGTCGTTCAGTTGTGTCCAACTCTTTGTGACCCCATGGACTATACAGTCCATGGCATTCTCCAGGCCAGAATACTTGAGTGGGCAGCCTCTCCAGGGGATTTTCCCAACCCAGGGATCAAATCCAGGTCTCCTGCATTACAGGCAGATTCTTTACCAGCTGAGCCACAAGGGAAGCCCAAGAATACTAGAGTGGGTAGCCTATCCTTTCTCCAGCATATTTTCTGGACTCAGGAATTGAACCAGGGTCTCCTGCATTGCAGGCAGATTCTTTACCAACTGAGCTATCAGGGAAGCCCATGTTGTGTTTAAAAATGTAATATTTCAATCAGAGCAGTGCTTCAAACATGAATTTACAGAAAGATGGAAGATTATGAATTGATTTTGTATCTGCCAGTTGTTTCAGAGGCCTTAGCAGTTCAAGGAGCACCTTAATTTAACTGTGTGCCCATCTCAAAGGCTTATTGTTCTCTATGTCAAGAAAACTGTTCCCCTATATATCTCCATCTAGCTTCCTCATATCTTTTCAATTTTCCTTAAAAATCACCTTCGCAATGGCAGCCATCCTGATTTACCTTATCTAAAACTTTAGCTCCCCTACCCTCTCCAGACTCTTTATATTCCTTCCTTGACTGTTTTGTGTTTTTCTCCTTAGCACTTATCAGTACTTAACATTTTATGTATTCTTTTCTCCTCCATTAAAATATAGAGCTCATGAGCAGTGATTTTTGTTCATTTTTCTTTCCTATTATATTCCCAGTGCCTGTCATAGAATGGAGCACTCAGTATTTATTGAGTTTTAGCAAATGAATACAATTTATCACTAGAACTATTAAGAGCTTTAGTTGTTCAATAAATCTGTATCAAAATGCAAATAGGGAATACAAATATAAAAACCTTCACATTTAATTTATTTTTTAATTTACATTTTGAAGTAATTTTAAACAGAAAAGTTGTAAGAATATTTCAGAGAATTAGAATAATTCAGAAGAGTATTTCTTTCCTGATCCATTTGAGTATAGGATACCTTATTATCTCTGCATACTTTGATGAATTTTTCTTAGAATCAAGGACATTCTCATACATAAAAGAGTTGAACTGTTAAGAAATTAATATTGATAGATCGTTCACTACCATCTAATCCTCACATTGTCTCCATTGTTCTTTGAGCACATGCTTACTATCTGCACAAGATACTCTAAGATCATCTTGCTGTATCCCCACCGTAGCTCTGGAATCATTATGCTCCAAGGAGTCATATTTGTGTGTATTTATAGCTGAAAATGTTTTGTATTAGTTGTTTTCGTTCATTGTATTGGGTGCCACTGTTCTCAAGCCCTTTAAGTACATAGTTAGGAAGTATCTGTGTCTATGTGTGTACATATATATGTATATGTATGTGTATATATACATTTATATGTATATTTGTGTGTGCGTGTGTGGTGTACTGTCATTTCAGTTATGTCTGACTCTTTGTGACCCCATGGACTATAGTGCCTCTGTCTGTGGAATTTCCCAGGCAAAAATATTGGAGTGGGTTGCCTGCCATTCCCTTTTCCAGGGGATCTTCCTGACCCAGGGATCAAACCCAGATCTCCTGCATTGCAGGCAGATCCTTTATGGTCTGAGCCACCAGGGACGTTCTCTAGATGTTGTCAAATATCCACCAGGGATGAGGAGCAAAATCGCCACTCCTGGTTGAGTGCTGCTGATCACGGAACTTAAAATCAAATATAGACACAGGTATTAAACAGCGAGTCATGTAAATATACTTATTTATGATAAATATATTCAATTTATATATACAGTTATCCATTGTGAGAAATGCTAATTACGATAAGTACAAAGAGCCAAGAAAAATGAAAACTCCGTATTGAAAACTAGTGAAAGTTTTTATACATTATCTATTAGGTACTCGATGTAAGTAAGTAAATTTTAGACATGGTCTTTAGATGTAGGATGACTCTACAATGTATTATACAAAATAGGATTTTAGGAGTATCAGAGTATACTGTTAGTAACCAGGATGAAACAGTAAGTAGAAATGAGGCAAATCCTACATAAGGACTTCATAATCTACTTCCAGGCTTCTGTAATCTACTCAGGAAAGAGACCAATATATGAAACATGTAGAGAATAATTCAAGGAAATAGGAAATAAGCACTAACCTTTTTCAGATATTGGACTTTCCTGGTAGCTCATATGGTTAAGAACCTGCTTGCAATGCAGGAGACCTGGGTTCAGTCCCTGGGTTGGGAACATCTGGAGAAGAGAATGGCTACCCACTCCAGTATTCTTGCCTGGAGAATTCCATGGACAGAGGAACCTGGCGGGCTATAGTCCACAGGGTCGCAGAGTCAGACACGACTGAGCGACTACCACCACCTTGTTTTATATTAGTATAAGAAGTGGTTTGTTGTTATTTCTCCATTTGACTTTATAGAAGGCTTCATGAAGAAAGGTGGGATTCTAGGTGTAAAGTTCTTGCTGTCCTCTCTAATACGACTCAACTGTTCCTGTTCAGCTCTGCTACATAATTTTCTAATCTGTTGAAGTTTGAATTTGATGTAGCAAAAAGGGACCTGCTGGGGAGTCTTGATGAGGAATGTAGCATGATGAAATGGTTATCTGTTCTGGTAGAAACCATTCCTTTGTATACCAGCCTTCATAGGATCAAAATTGGGTTTTAAGAGAACAATATTATGTGAACTACCAAGTATATATACTGAAAGAAAAAATTTTTCTTAAGCCAATATGTAAGTCTCTTTACAAAAAGCATATCTCCAAGGATTATTCTTATATCAGCTTATCTTCATATTCCCTGTTTTTTTTTAATTAAACATTGCTTATATTTTAATTTCATATACTACTTAAGGCCCTATAAGTTATTACTATAACTTTAAGCTAGTAGCCAAGATATTTACTGTGTTGGCCAAAAAGTTTCTTTGGTTTTTAAGTGAAAATAAAAGATATATTTTTTTCATTTTCACCAGGACCACCACTGAATAATGTATTGACCATTTTGTTTCACTGCCTTCTGGTATTTTTCAGGCAACTTCATAATTCCATCCTCCCAAAACAGTTTATCTTTTTGAGCTAAGAATTGTTCCAGGTGCCTTTTACAGTCTTCGAAGGAGTTGAAATTTTTTCAGTTAAGGGAATTTTGTAAAGACCAAGATAAGTGGAAATATGAAGGTTTAATGTCTGATGAATATGGCAGATGAATCAGAACTTCCCAGCCAAGCTGGAAGAGTTTTTGCTTGGCCACCAAAGAAACATGTGATCTTGCATTATCCTGTTGGAAGAGTATGCATTTTCTGTTGACTAATTCTGGACACTTTTTGTCGTGTGCTGCCTTCAACTGGTCTAACTGGGAGCAGTACTTGGAACTGATCGTTTGGTTTTCCAGAAGGAGCTCATAATAGAGGACTCCCTTCCAGTCCTACTATAAACACAGCATCATCTTCTTTGGCTGAAGACTGACCTTTGTTGTAGTTGGCAGTGATTCATTTCCCTTGTCCCGTGATCTCTTCCATTTTGTGTTATTATACAGTATCCACTTCTCATTGCCTGTCATAATTTGTTTTAAAAACGGAATGTTTTTGTTGCTGTAAGTAGAGAATCTCACGCAGAAATACGGTCAAGGTTTTTTTTTTTTACTTACGTGGAACCCAAACATCCAAGCAATTAACACAACAAAGCTTGAGGAAGGTGATTTTCAATGCTTGATTTGAATATTTTGAGTATATTGATTATCTCCTATGTGGTATAATGTGGATTGTTTTCAATTAATGTATCAATTTGATCACTGTCAACTTCAACTGGTCCACAGCCTGACTATGGAGCATTGTCCAACTAGGAATCTCCCACACAAAACTTCACAAACCAGTTTTGACACTTTGATCAGTGGCAGCACCTTCTCTATACACTGCACAAATCTTTTTTTTTTTTTTTTTTGCTTTTCAGTTGCATTTTTACCTTTCTTGAGATAATAAAGCATAATATGCCAAAATGTTGCTTTATTCTTCTATCTTTAATATTAAAATGGCTCACAAAAACTCACTAATTTTGATTTTTAAACAGATGTACAGTGAGATGACAGATATCACAATACAATCTAACAAAATTGTGTTGACTGATATTAAAGACACCTGAACTTTGACTGTGTGGATCACAATAAACTGGAAAATTCTGAAAGAGATGGGAATACCAGACCACCTGACCTGCCTCTTGAGAAACCTATATGCAGATCAGGAAGCAACAGTTAGAACTGGACATGGAACAACAGACTGGTTCCAAATAGGAAAAGGAGTACGTCAAGGCTGTATATTGTCACCCTGCTTATTTAACTTCTATGCAGAGTACATCATGAGAAACGTTGGGCTGGAGGAAGCACAAGCTGGAATCAAGATTGCTGGGAGCAATATCAATAACCTCAGATATGCAGATGACACCACCCTTATGGCAGAAAGTGAAGAGGAACTAAAAAGCCTCTTGATGAAAGTGAAAGAGGAGAGTGAAACAGTTGGCTTAAGGTTCAACATTCAGAACATGAAGATATGGCATCTGGTCCCATCACTTCATGGGAAATAGATGGGGAAACAGTGGAAACAGTGTCAGACATTATTTTTGGGGGCTCCAAAATCACTGCAGATGGTGATTGCAGCCATGAAATTAAAAGACGCTTACTCCTTGGAAGGGAAGTTATGACCAACCTAGATAGCATATTGAAAAGCAGAGATATTACTTTGCCGACTAAGGTCCATCTAGTCAGGCTATAGTTTTTCCAGTGGTCTTGTATGGATGTGAGAGTTGGAATGTGAAGAAAGCTGAGTGCCGAAGAATTGATGCTTTCGAACTGTGGTGTTGGAGAAGACTCTTGAGAGTCCTTTGGACTGCAAGGAGATCCAACCAGTCCATTCTGAAGAAGATCAGCCCTGGGTGTTCATTGGAAGGACTGATGCTGAAGCTGAAACTCCAATCCTTTGGCCACCTCATGCAAAGAGTTGACTCATTGGAAAAGACCCTGATGCTGGGAGGGATTGGGGGCAGGAGGAGAAGGGGACGACAGAGGATGAGATGGCTGGATGGCATCACCGACTCGATGGACATGAGTCTGAGTGAACTCCGGGAGTTGGTGATGGACAGGGAGGCCTGGCGTGCTGCGATTCACGGGGTTGCAAAGAGTCGGACACGACTGAGCGACTGAACTGAACTGAACTGAATGCTACTAGAGCCATTTTTTGGAAAAAAAAAAAAAAAAAACCAAATTTCTGGACAAGTCAGTAAAATTTTAAAAGGTTTAGGCATAGCTTTTCACTTATTCCTGTGACTGTTTGCATGCTTCTTGCCTTGCTGACATCAGGTGCTGGTAAAGGGAAGATCATAAACTTTGAAATATGGAGCATTTGGGGAAGTTACAGCAGATCGAGATGGTACAATGTGATGGAAGAGGCAGGAATTTTTTTGAAACTGATAGAAATAATATCTGAATGTGGGAGAAAAAATATGTATTGGAAAAGATTGCAGGAAAATATGCCAAAGGTACACTTAACCATTTCAGATATTTGCTTTCTGCCAATTTTGTGCCTGAGAAGAGGGATGGAAACTTTAACTACCTTTTTCCCATCATTGGTTCCAAGGATCTTTATTTAAGGCTGCTTTAGTTGGTACAGGGCTTCCCTGGTAATGTACTGGTAAAGAATCTGCAGTGTGGGAGACTTTAGTTCTATGCATAGGTTGGGAAGATCCCCTGGAGAAGGCATAGGCTACCCATGCCAGTATTTTTGCCTGGAGAACCCCCATGGACAGAGGAGCCTGGTGGGCTACTGTCCATGGGGTCTCAAAGAATCGGACAAGACTGAGCTACTAAGCACAGCACAGCACAGTATCTCAGGAGGGGCTGAAACACAAGAATAAAACTCTTGGGACTTCCCTGGTGACTCAGGTGGTAAAGAATCTGCCTGCAACGCGGAAGGCCTAGTTTCGATCCCTGGGTCTGATTAGGATTATTTAACAAAGTTAAATATACCTTTGTGATGACACCCTTAAATTTAATAACAGCATTATTCTCTGGAACAAAGCAGTCAGGGTACCCAAAAGCTACCCCTGAAGTTAAAGTGTAAAAGACCAGTTAGAAACCTGCAAAGTGTTTTTATTATTTTAAAGTTTAAAATCTATTGAGTTTGAAACAATAAAAGTTGAAAACACCAAATCTAATATTGTGTATAATTGGAATGAGGTTTTTTAGAAAATTACATTTGGCAAATAATTAATCCTTAATAAGGATTAATTATTTTATCTATTTTAGGGAAAAATTAACAAACCTATTATGTGAAATTCGTGTAATGAACATGGGCAGTACATAATTTCTGTAATATTTATAGCATCAACTACAAGAAAAGGCTGAATTAGTATTATCAATTGCAAAGAACATTCGTTTCAGAATCAAAGCTATTCGTAAAACACTGCTCATGGTCACTATAATTAATTCAACATTACAGGGCTGTTTAAAATGCCATACCATATCACTTTACTAGATATACCTTTTAGGTGCTTATATGCTTCATTTTGGATAAATATCACCTTTTTTTTTACCTTCTGATATTGAGTAGATTTTTTTCTTAGTTGAAAATGTTCACTCGTATGCTGACTTCTGGCTTTGTACCAAAAGTAAAGAAAAAGAAGCTCATAGTTATTAGATTAAAAAGAGGTCACCCAGCAAGCAGTTACAAGACCCCAAAACACAGTGTTAGCCCTTGCTCAGCAGCTCATTGTGATTAGTGAACCAGGCTTCTATAAGTAAGTTCTTTCCCTTTTTCCTGGAGCCAGTGGAGTTTTGGTTGGGTGGAATATCATTGTGGATAGCAGATTGGCTTGGCAGTTGAAGATCCCCTGGGCTGAAGTTTCTAGAGGCTAGGCGACCTCCTTGACACCTAGGAACTTAGCCCATACTGCCCGTCTCAGTCCTGCTTTTCTGTCTCCCATATCCTTTTCTTCCGAGCCCCGTTCCCTGTGGGCTGGATCCTGTTTCAGTTGTTCCATGTGTATCTCAAGCCTGTTCCTGTAGACAAAAGTTCATTCTGCAGTGAATGTTCCTGCTTTCTGCGTTTGGCATTTCTGAGTTGGAGCCCTGATAGACCTCTCAGATTAGGGCACCACTCACCCTTTGACAGTGAAGCGCATAGCAGAATATCCCGTCTTTGTCTTCATTAGGCTAAGGCAGAAAACAGCAAAACAAAAACAAGGACTGTATCATTTTAAAAGATGAATACAGCACTGTCCTCTCCAAAAGCAATCAAGAATGTTTTATATATGTAAAATTTAGAGAAGGCAATGGCAACCCACTCCAGTACTCTTGCCTGGAAAATCCCATGGACGGAGGAGCCTGGTAGGCTACAGTCCATGGGGTAGCGAAGAGTTGGACATGACTGAGCGACTTCACTTTCACTTTTCACTTTCATGCATTGGAGAAGGAAATGGCAACCCACTCTAGTGTTCTTGCCTGGAGAATCCCAGGGACGGAGGAGCCTGGTGGGCTGCCGTCTATGGGGTCGCACAGAGTCGGACATGACTGAAGCGACTTAGCAGCAGCAGCAGCAGCAGGTATATTTCTTAGACTATTACTCATTTAAGCTTTCTTTATACTTAAATCCAAACATTTGGTAGACAGGTCAAACTTATCACGGCCTTAGATGCACTTTAAAAATTCTGTAACATGAGTGGTCTTTGTACTTGCCTTGTGGAAAGTATCTTCACATTATAGAAGTTGCATAGATACTTAAAATGTGTTGTTCTTTGTGATTCTGTAGTAATAATTTTCTGGAATTTCTTTTTTCCCTTTAGTAGGCTATCTTTGAGAAGCATTTAAAAAAATACGTCTCGCTTGATGTAATTTAGTTATGACATGTAACTTTCACAAGTAAATTGGGTCAGAGAATTCCGAATTAATTTTTTTCCCCCAAAATATTAACTCATTTCCTATGTGTGTTTATAACCTAATATTGTGAGTACCTGATTTATAACCAGCAACTAAGACAAAAGGAAGTTTTCTTTTTTAAAAAAATTATCTAAAAACATGATTTTATTATTTCCTAGTAGTAAATTGACTGTTAAGGCTGTCTAGCCTTAATAATATGTATTAAGAACCTAGTATGTGCATGAAAAATACAGTATATTTAGAAATAACCCCAGTTGGAGGATAAGGGCATTAAGCTCGCTATTCTTGTAAAATACTGTGTGTATCTGTGTGATCAGGAGGGAGGGTAAGAAAGGGAGAGATGGAAGAAAGGAGAGTGGCAGGATAGGGGTGCATATAGTAGTTGCAAGTAACTTGTGTGAAATAAGGAAGACTTAGGACACATCTAAAGATGACATAAAATATATGTTAGTATCAATAGCGTGTAAAGTTTGGATTATTAGAGATAATGAAATTATGATTGGAAATTATTGGGATAAATTTAAATGAAAGAGGTTTAAAGTAGTATTTTGAAGAAGTGGGGCAGATCAGGAGAGTGTAAATTTGGGCTGAGTTCGTAGGCAGATTAATTTCCGTTTAGTAACTGAACCGCTTTATTCATAGAAATAATACTTTGCCTCTTTCTATTGAAATAAACGGAAGTCCATATTGCATTTAGACAATCTGAGAAGTGTAGGCAGGGAGAGTTAGGAAGGAGATTGGAAAAGCTAGAAAGATTGCTGTGCCATAGAAGCTAAGCAATAGCAGTTATCCACATGTATGGATTTCAGAATGAGGCCTGAAAAGAGGTCATTAAAGACAGTTTCAATAATGACCTTGTAGAGACCAGTTTCAGTAGAATAGTGATGATAAATTGCAGAGAGTTGAAGGTGGATATTGAAGAAATGGAGAAAGTCATTATACATTGTTACTTTTGAGTTATTTTTGATATAAGTAAAGAAAACATTGTAGCAGGTCAAGAAAGATGATGCTTGAATGGGGTGAGCATGTTCATAGGTTAGGGAAAGAGTCAGAATACAGAAGGAAATTCTGACGATTCAAGGGAGATATAATCATTGACATAAGATTTTTATAGGTAACAGAAGAACAGAGGATAGCCCTTGAAAAGGAGAATATATACATCCTCCTTTGAAATACAGCATTCCAAATAAAGAGACTCTTTCAAATGGAAAGTTGAGACCCTATGGAGTGCAGCCCACCAGGCTCCTCTGTCCATGGGGATTCTCCAAAAGGCCTACTTGAGTGGTTTGCCCTGCCCTCCTCCAAGGCATCTTCCCAAACTAGGGATCGAACCCAGGTATTCCGCATTGCAGGCAGATCTTTACCAACTGAGCCACCAGGGAAGCCCTGAGATTATTTGCATTCAGCAGGTTCCATATTTTCTAGGAAGTAAGGTCATTACAGGATGAGAGAGTTGGCATTTAGAGGAGACAGTTTTGAATAGGGTAAAGAAGATGTCTGCTTTTTTGTAAATAATCATTATCTATTTGACTTGATAGATGGTCAAGTCAGAAAGAGATGAGTTAATTTCCCAGGGTTACATGAATTATAGTGTAGTTTTTTTTTTTTTTTGGCTTAGTTTCATGATTTAATATATCATTGCTCAGAACAGTTACATGGAAAATAGATTGAATAGCACACTGAGAGTGATATAATGTGTGCAGTGAAAGAAAAACTAGATGAGAAAAATAGAGACTGACCAAGGATTCTATAGAGAAGGAGACACGTGAATAAGGATAGAAGGGAACTTGCAGACAGAAAACTGGAGATTGCAGGACTGGAAATGGTAAGTAAAAGGAAGGAGGAAGTTCAGTGGGAGTAGGAAAATTGAAATATTAGCTTAAAATACTAACGACAGAGTAGTTCATTCCTTCAGCAGTATTTGAGTGCCGCCCGCCCCCCCCCATTTTGCTGGGCACTGTTCTTTGCTGTTTCTTGGAAAGTGAAGTACCAAATGGGTACTGTTCAACAGAGTTGCCACTAGATGTCACTGTGATTCACATGGCAAATTTAAACTACTCTCCTCAAGATACAGAGCTTTCAAAGTCAGATGTGCATAAATAGGCAATCTTTACAGAGTTTACACAGATTAATTAAGTTCTAATCCAGGTATCTTATCTGTACAGCTACGTCCAGAGAAAACCTCTTTTAGGACAAAAGCAAACCCTGAAAATTCCATGTGATTAATACTGTCTTTGCATTATTGATTCATTTTTACTACGTTGCTGCTGCTGCTGCTAAGTCACTTCAGTCGTGTCCGACTCTGTGTGACCCCATAGATGGCAGCCCACCAGGCTCCCCCGTCCCTGGGATTCTCCAGGCAAGAACACTGGAGTGGGTTGCTATACCCTCTGCCAGGGGATCTCCCCAACCCAGGGATCAAACCCAGGTTTCCCTCATTGCAGGCTGATTCTTTACTGTCTGAGCCACCAGGGAAGCCCAAGAACACTGGAGCGGGTAGCTTATCCCTTCTCCAGGGGATTTTCCTGACCCAGGAATGAAACTGGGATTTCCGGCATTGCAGGCAGGTTCTTTACTGTCTGAGCCACCAGGAAGTATTTCTCTAGTGAGCTTTAAATTTTTCTGAAATCCTATATTGGATTTTTGCAGGCATTTTCTTTTCTTAATACCATATTAGTTGTTTGCCAGATTGGTTGTGGTTTTATAGGGACTAATGAGTTTTCAAGAGGACTAACGAAGCTGCTTGTTACTAAGTGCTCAAGGTTGTGCATGTCTATACCATACTGTGACTTGAAGTTTTGCTTGTGTGGCCTTTCTGTTCTCAACTCTAAGGAATGGTTAGTATCTATTCAGCTTTTTTAAAAAAAAATCTCGTTCTTGTTCCCTATCCCAGATAGGATCACCAAGTAGTTCTGCTTCTTTATCTTCTTGTTCAAAGAAAGGAGTCATGTTCAGGAAGCTTATCAGACTTCTGCCTTCCCACAGGGCTTTTCAACTTGGTTCTTTCAAAACCTCTGAACAATTTTGAGCAACTTTGCAGTATAATTATTTAACAAGCATGCAGAAAAACAGACAAACTGACAAACCATGTTGACTTTCTCAGAAACATGTAAATACCCAGGCACACTATATATGTTTCAGGATCTGTTTATAATCTTATGTTTTCATTTATGTTAGTTTTTCTTCATTAGACTGAGGAGCCTGAGGAGTGTTTAATATAAACAATTTGAAAACCATTATAGTAGAAAAAGTGTAGTCATGCTTTCTGCATGTGATAATGCCTAACAGTATAACACAATGCTTTTTATATAACTCTTTTTATTGCTGACCCTTAAGTTAGCTTGTGATCTGTTATGATCTTAAATGATTTTTAGCCATGTTTGCAAAAATCTGTACACTATTTTAAATTTATCTCTTGAATTTCATTGTGTTTATGGACAAAGTCAGTTTATATTTTAAGGTGATTTTCTGTGGTACTTCCCCTTGTAATATTAATACTTTCCTTTGGAAAGGCACCTGTTTGCTAGCATCAGCATAATCTATAAACAAGTAGTAATCAGGAGAGCCCTTTGCATCAAGATGCTAGGAACAGAACCTCTGGCATAGAGTTGGTAAGCTGCAAAGAAGGAAACAAGCACATTATTTGGAGTAACTGAAAATAGGCTGAAGATGCAAACGCAGTTTGCTTTGAGAATTTTACAAAAGATTTTTCCTTGATTGGAAAAATACTTATTTTTTCATGGATTCTTAAGACCAGATGTTTTTAGGTAATATTTTGGTCTATTAATTGAAGATATCTTCCTTTTCTTGAAAAAAATTATTTTGCTTTTTAGACAGGTAAACATGAACATTGCACTTACTGAGGTGTACTAGGTAGGATGGTAAACAGGAAAGGAGATCTGTAAAAACTTCCCAGCACTTGCATCATAATTTCACTTTCTCAAAATTGTATGGAGCTAGTCATGGTTATAACCTCTGTAATAAAAAAAGCATTCAACTGTGATGCAGCAATGTTCCATTAATGAAATGCTTCTGGGAATTTTCCAGTAGTCACTGTTTAATTCTTAAATTCACTTTCATAATAATTGTCAAAATGAAACTTTTTTCTGACATTTCATTTCTTTGAAGCTTTACAGTGAAAATGCTCTGTATTCCTTTTTAGGAATATACTCCTGTGTTGTACTGGGTATAATAAGTTTATTTAGATAATGGCCATCTACACTCTCTAGCTCTAATCCCTAAAGGCCTTAACCTCCATTAGGAACAAATGTAGATTTTTGTTTGCTTAAAATAGCTTCTTGGGCATGTAAAAACTCTTTTGACATCATTATTTAGGGGCTCCCACCCTCCCAGTGGAATCACAGCCTAATACAAAAACTTTGCAGCTGGTGAGCTCCCAAAGCCCCTTTTGATGATTGTTTTTAAGCTCAGCATGGCAGCTTGCAGTTGTGCCTTTCCTGTACTGGTACCCCGGCCTCATCCCACCCCTATGCTCGTGGTCTTCTAGACAGTAAGAATTCTCCAGTGGTAAAATACAGGGCTGAAAATTTCTGATGCCTTTTTCATCCTCTGTTCCTCCTAATTCTTTTTCGTTCTAAACATATCCATAAAGTTTAATGGAAATTGTCAAGGGAAAGATACTGTGACCTCTCTCACTCTCTCGATCTCTCTTACTCTCTCTGTCTTCTGTGATGCCTTAGTCGCTTTAACTCATTTATTAAATTTAAAAATGTCTATATCAACAGGCAGTAAGTATCCAGAGGTTACTTATGGGATTCCTTTGCTTCTCAGTAAAGTGTTCGGAATCAGAGATTGAATCTGCAGGTCTACCTATGGTCTACTTATCAAACCTTGAAGTTTCTTCAGCTCTTATTATGTTCTCTATTTAAAAAAGTAAGTACAGGTAACCCAAGCAAGTGGCAGTTAATGACTTAACTCCCTGATAAACTGGTTGACAAGAAATTGTCTCTAAAAGTTTTTTTTTTTGCTTTGCTTTAACTAGCTTATCATCTAGAGGCTTGTATTGGTAATTTTTAGACCAGAAAAAAAAAAAAATCACTCAAGATAAATCATGTTTATCTCATTGAAATACAAAGATAGAATGTATTTAATTGATTAAATAGGATATGATTCACATATTATGAAAATATTTTGAAAATACATAACATAGCTATAATTGTGTGTGTTAGTCTCTCAGTCATGTCTGACTCTTTGCGACCCCACAGACGGTAGCCTGCCAGGCTTCTCTGTCCGGCTGTAATTGGGAAGCTCTAAAAAGACATGGAACTGATAGGCGAGTAGTAGTAATTTAACATTCAACTGATGAATGTTAAAATATGGGAAGAAAGATACAGAGAGAAGTATGATTGAATATAAAGTACTACCTGTGTTTGAATTTAATAAAATAAATGTTGAACTAGGAAAACAGAAGTAAAGCAAAGTGAAAAATTGTTCAGTGAAAGATCTTTTCAGTTTGGTTCCACATTGGGAATTTGTGCTTTTGCAGTTTGTTGATAACATGTATTAAAGTTATATTCCAGAGTTGGTACAGATTTTGCTAAGTTAGTTTTTTGCAGGCCTACATAATGGGTTTTTAAATTGAGATATAATTGACATAACATTGTATTAATGTCAGGTGTAGAACATAATGATTTAATATTTGTATATATTGTGAAATGATCACACAGTAAGTTTAATGCATTGATTTTTGAAAGTTGTTTTCAAGATAAATACTGTAAGTACTGTTGATGCTCATTTTATATAATTATTATATGCCTTGAACTCACTAAATCCAACTTGAAAGGCATCATTTAGGAAATCCCTCGAAGTGTTAAATAGTAAAATCTCCATTCCTAGTACCAGTGAGATGGGCAGGGAAACAGCACAGCAGTAAAATGAGCAACCTCTCATCCTGGAGAGCTGACTACTAGTATCTGTTGCCACCTGGTTTTCAACATTGAGCAAATTGCCTGTTTTTGTTTTTTTTTATATAATAGGAATTGACCTAGGTCATCTCGAAAATTCCTACATGTGTTACCATAGTGTAATATTTTAAAATCAGTGTTTTTGGTGTCTTATTTTATTGTATAGATAAGCCCTAAACTTCTGTTTTATTTATTTATTACTTTTTTTCTGAATCAAATTAAATTTTAAAAAATTTTATTTATTTATTTTTACTTTACAATAAAGTAAAGTATTGGTTTTGCCATACGTTGACATAAATCTGCCATGGGTGTACATGTGTTCCCCATCCTGAACCCCCCTCCCACCTCCCTTCCCATCCCATCCCTCAGGGTCATTCCAGTGCACCAGCCCTGAGCACCCTGTATCATGCATTGAACCTGGACTGGTGGTTTGTTTCACATATGATAATTTACATGTTTCAATGCCATTCTCCCAAATCATCCCGTCCTTGCCCTCTCCCACACAGTGCAAAAGACTGTTCTATACATCCGTGTCTCTTTTGCTGTCTCGCATACAGGGTTATCATCACTATCTTTCTAAATTCCATATATATATGCGTTAGTATACTGTATTAGTGTTTTTCTTTCTGGCTTACTTCACTCTGTATAATGAGCTCCAGTTTCATCCACCTCATTAGAACTGATTCAAATATATTCTTTTTAATGGCTGAGTAATATTCCATTGTGTATATGTACCACAGCTTTCTTATCCATTCGTCTGCTGATGGACATCTAGGTTGCTTCCATGTCCTGGCTATTATAAACAGCGCTGCAATGAACATTGGGGTACACGTGTCTCTTTCAATTCTGGTTTCCTCGGTTTGTATGCCCAGCAGTAGAATTGCTGGGTCATGTGGCAGTTCTGTTTCCAGTTTTTAAAGGAATCTCCACACTGTTCTCCATAGTGGCTGTACTAGTTTGCATTCCCACCAACAGTGTAAGAGGGTTCCCTTTTGTCCACACCCTCTCCAGCATTTATTGCTTGAAGACTTTTGGATAGCAGCCATTCTGACTGGCGTGAAATGGTACCTCATTGTGGTTTTAACTGCATTTCTCTGATAACGAGTGCTGTTGAGCATCTTTTCATGTGCCAAACTTCTGTTTCAGAACTGAAATCTTTAATAGGATTATCACAAGAAATTGAAAAAGCTCTCCCATTACTTGCAAGGAAACATTTTTTTGAGAAAATAACAAACATATATTTTAATTCATAAGGACTAATATATATAGTTATCACAAATGAGATGCTCACATGGTAACAAGAATAGCCATTTCAAAAATTACCATTAAACATAGTAAGGAATACTGGAACTAATACATAGTGGTGTAAAATATAGTAAGTTAAGAGATTCTGTTTCTTTACCGGTAATTTTCTAAATTCTTTACTAAATTCTTTATTAATTTAAAGGTAAATTTTTTATTAGGGTATGAGATACATACAGAAAAGTAAAAGAATGATTAAGAGCACCCCCTATGAATTTTCACAGAGTGAGCATATCATGTAACTGTCATCTGTGTAAAAACACAGATCATTACCAGTTCCTTCTACGTTTTCGCTTCCTATCCCTCTAGTCACTGTCCTCCAGTAAGCTAATAGGATGGCTTCTGCACCATAGATTTTGTTACTTTCCTGAAGTTTTTTTTGTTTGTTTGTTTGTTTTTTACATTTGCACCAGCAGTTTATGAGTTCATTTATTCTATATCTTCACCAGCACTTGAAATTGCCTTTTTAATTTTAGTCATTCTGCTAGATGTATAGTGACATGGCATTGTGTTTTTAATTTGTTTTCCCCTGATGACTACTGAAGTTAAACGCTTTTCTTATGTGTTTGCTATTCATGTGGAGTACTAAAATAATTTTTTGACACTGTATCATAAAATACACTTCTTTACATTAAGAAGAGACATTGTAAATTAGATATTATGTAAAACATTTGGCATAATCCCTTTTTCTATCTCTAGTTGATAAATTGTGAAGTGCTTTGAAAATCTTTTCTAACTTAATAAAACATTGTCTGTATTTCAAACCATAAAACTAATTTCAAATGCTTATCTTTTAAGTGTTCTTAAGACTAATTATTGATAGTATTTTTTGGAAAACACTGTCAAAATGAAGTAGTTTAAACAAGCAGTATAGACCTTTCTTTTTTTTTTAAACACCAGAAGAAAAATACTAGACTTTGTAGAGAGTGTAATTTAAAGTTGATCTGTCTAACTAATTTTAGTTTTAGTGGCCAGTCACAACCTGATATTCTAACACAGAAAGTTTGGAATTTCTCTGAGCAGTGCTTTAGAGTTATGTGTCTGAGGTAGAGACCAACTTTTCCATGTGCTTCTGCATTCCCTACCTTTCTGTGTGATTGTATTGGACACTTATAATTCCTTTCTGGTCAGTAGACTGTGTGGAAAAATATTCTATGTCACTTCTGGGCTGAGGCAGTGTACCTCCTCCCTTGATCCTTTCTCTCACGCTCTGGTGACTTAGAAGGCTGCCTACTCCAGAGTCTCTGTCATAAGCCAGCCAGCTCTTGTTTGTTGTAGCAGTCAGTGTTAAGTAACCTAATGCAGTTTCAATTCAGTAAGCGATGCATTGAATAAATATGCTTAGAAGCCCCTGAAGTGTTTTTATGTCCATGGTTTTTGTCAACAGAATGCTCTCTTCCTTAAATAGTACAGAGAATATGTTTATGCAGAGGAGTAGATTTCTGATGGAAAAATAAAAAAGACCGAAAAGTTTGTTTTTGTTTCTCTGTCCCACCAAATAAGAAGAAAACATAAAGACAGATGTTTGTTTCTGATTGTCAGAGTCATATCTATCATTTACATGGAATCTCATTCTTTCTGTGTGATTTTATCTAGTTTTGGGTTTTTTTTTTCCAATTTAGGAAGGTGACAGCTCTCATAAAAGGTCTATGTCAGAGTATATTGAAGGATTATGAAAAAAATACTGTAGTCTTTTGCTGAACATTGGGAATACAAAGAAGCATCCTAATTGAGATTACAAAATACATTATTTAGGAAAATAAATCCTTTTTAGCTTCTTCTGTTATTTAAAACTTTTTTACACAAAAGTGATTTCCTTGAAGAGCTATGATTTATTTCTTACTCTTGTTTTAACAAGAATTTCCAACAACCCAAAATAAGCCTTAGTAATAGGTAAAGAAGTATTTTATATACCATAATGTGTTTGCTAATATTCTTGTATTAAATTACTTAAGCAACTTTAGTAGAAAACTTTGGAAATGTGAGATGTGTAGTACCAGGGAAATGATCTTAAATTGGACAAAATTGGTTAAGAAATTGAAATGAATAAGGAGCATGTGATAAAAATATGTAGCACTCATATTGGACTATTTAAATATCTTATTTGTGATTATTATTGGACTATGTTGATGGCTCATCCTCATGGCAGAAAGTGAAGAACTAAAGAACCTCTTGATGAAAGTGAAAGAGAAAAGTGAAAAAGTTCGCTTAAAACTCAACATTCAGAAAACTAAGATCATGGCATCCAGTCCCATCACTTTATGGCAAATAGATGGGGAAACAATGGAAACAGTGACAGACTTTATATTTTGGGGCTCCGAGATCACTGCAGATGGTGACTGCAGCCATGAAATGAAAAGACGCTTGCTCCTTGGAATAAAAGCTATGATCAACCTAGACAGCATATTAAATAGCAGAGACATTACTCTGCCAACAAAAGTCCGTCTAGTCAAAGCTATGGTTTTTCCAGTAGTCATATGTGGATGTGAGAGTTGAACTATAAAGAAAGCTGAGTGCTGAAGAATAGAGGCTTTTGAACTGTGGTGCTGGAGAAGACTGTTGAGTGTTGGACTGCAAGGAAATCCAACCAGTCCATCCTAAAGGAAATCAGACCTGAATATTCATTGGAAGGACTGATGCTGAGGCTGAAACTCCCAATACTTTGGCCACCTGATGCGAAGAACTGACTCATTGGAAAAGCCCCTGATGCTGGGAAAGATTGAAGGCGGGAGAAGGGAACGACAGAGGATGAGATGGTTGAATGACATCACCAATTGGATGGACATGAGTTTGAGCAAGCTCCAGAAGTTGGTGATGGACAGGGAAGCTTGGCGTGCTGCTGTCCATGGAGTCACAAAGAGTCGGACACGACTGAGCGACTGAACTGTTGTTGGTGGCCCAGTGGTAAAGAATCCACCTGCCAAACAGGAGATGTGACTTCAATCGCTGGGTTGGGAAGATCCCCTGGAGAAAAAAATGACAACCCACTCCAGTATTCCTGCCCGGAAAATCTCACGGACAGAGGACCCTGGCAGGCTACGGTTCATGGGGTCGCAAAGGGTTGGACATGACTGAGTGAGTAAACAGCAACAACAACACAATGTTCTGTAAACATACAAGAAAGTAAAAGTGAAAGTTGCTGTGTCCAGCTCTTTGTGACCCTATGGACTATACAGTCCATGGAATTCTCCATACCAGAATACTGGGGTGGGTAGCTTTTCCCTTCTCCAGGGGATCTTCCCAACCCAGGAGTCGAACCCAGGTCTCCTGCATTGCAGGCAGATTCTTTACGTGCTGAGCTACAAGGGAAGCCCAAACTTAGGAAAATATTAATTCCCTCTGTTTAACCTCTTAGCAATATTGTCAAGTTTAATATTCTTACAGGTAAAGTTTCGCAAGGAAGTATAATAGAATTGTCACTAGCCATAAGGTTTTAGCTAGCATCAGTACGAGAAAAAAAGATAAATGCTCCTCAGTAAATTATTGGAGTAGTTTTTTCACTAATGTTAACTGGAAATAGGTGATCTAGTGCTACTTTCTGTGTAATACTGATTTGTTTTGAGAGACAGAAACATTCAAAGAAACAAGAATCAATAATGTCCAAAGACTAACAAACTTTTTACAGAAAATACAGGTATAAATTTCTATAAAATGAAAGACCTAACATAAGTTTCCCAGATGTAAAACCATTATTTCCTTTGAGAAGCAGGTTTCCAGGTACTTCATAGCTTGAATAAGCACTTGTCTGAGTCCTTCCCCTCCACTTTCATATTTGAATATAATAAATATGCTTAGGAAATTTACATCAGTGAAGTTTTCACTGTTTTTAGAGGGCACAATATAAATAATTACTCTTTCCTATTTGGCCCTCTGTACACTATTAGATATAAAATGAAGTGTAAAGATGGAGGTCAAAATATACTACTGATGAAGATTAAATTGGAGATTGATCATGAGGGTCAAATGGCTTGCTGACTGAATTACAGAATTAAGCAGAGTTTCCAAGCACATTTTAAGGCAGTATAAATGAGACAGCACCGTAGAACTTGGATCTTTTTCTTTTCCTTTTTTTTATAAAGGATCAAAGAGTAAATACCTTTGCAGGTCGCATGGTTCTGTCACACCTGTAGCTACTCAACTCTGATTGTAGTGCAGGAAAGCAGCCAGACACAATACCAAACTATTGGGCACGGCTGTGTTCTGTAAAACGTTATTTATTTAGAGAAAAAGACTGCAGGCCTTGTGTAGTCAGTGCGCTGATCTCTTCTTATACATAGGAACAGAGACAGCAGACTAGCTTCAAAAGGAAGAAAAAGGACTGAGCTTAAATTTTGCATACCAGTTTATCCACCAGATAAATTACTCCAGAATTAGTGAGTAAAGGGAGAGAAAGAATTCTGGAATTATGTTAAGGAGCATCTCTGATAGGAAATGAAGGGCACGTGTTCCTTGGATCTTCAGGCTACTACCCTTCCAGTGAACACACAAGAATCTGTTTGGCACAAAGCATTACTTCATACTGAATATTTCAGCTCTGAGAGTCTTGCTGCTTAGTCAGTGTTAATTTTGGCATAGTTTCTCACAGTCAGTCTATTTCTGGCTAGTGATAGTAAAACCGTGTTAATGAACTCACAGGAGGACTCTTATCTTCCTGCCACATGTGTTGACACGAGGGCATTCTTTAAGATAGCTCAGATTACTCTGTTGACTGATTCATATTTATTGAGTGCTTACAAAGTGCCAGGCATTTTGATAGATGCTAGGGATGTAACAGTGAACACGAGTGACATGGTTCCTGCCTCGACAAGAGTTTGTGTTAGGTAGCCGGGAGGGATCTGAGGAGAGAAAATGACCTCTAAGTTGAAACCTAAAGTTTGAGCTGGAGGTGGCCAATTGATAGGCACGGGAAGGAAAAGAGTGTTCAGTAGAACTACTGACAACTTCAGCCCAGAGGAAAGAAGCATTGAATAGAGATGGATGAGGCTGGAAAAGGAAGAGGAAGCCACTGTTGCAGGGCCTCTGTACGAGTTGGGTTTATCCGAAGATCACTGAGAAGTTGTCAAAGGGCTTTAAGACAGAAGGTCTTAAAAGTTTGCACTTATGCGTACACTGGGTTTGGATCAGAAGAGACGAAGGCTGAAACCCTGTTGCTGCGCTGCCCCACACTGTAGGCAGGAGGTACTTGTTGAGCACTTGAAATGTGGCTCCTGTGGCTGTGGAACTGAATTTTAAATTTTATTTAATTTAATTAAAAATGGGAGCAGTAAAAGTATTTAACTTTGTTACCAGATTGTGTGATTGTTTTGGCGGGATTTACATTTTACTTAAACTGTTGAAAATAGAGCATCTGAACTGAATTGTGTTGTACGTGTAAAACACATACTGGATTTTTAATTCATGCTTTGGAAAAAAAAAAGAATTAAAATATCTTGATGTTTTTACTGATTGCTTATTGAAATGATAGTATCTTGGATAATATTTAGTTGATTAAAATATATTAAATAATTTTACCTGTTTACTTTTTAAAATGTGGTTTTAGAAATATTAAAATTGGATATGTGGCTTGCATTATGTATCTGTTGAATTATTTTGTCCTGAGATCAGTTAGGAGACTTCTTAGGAAAATTCAGGTGAGACATGATGATCCTGAATCAGGGTTGCGGCAACAGGGTAAGGTGGGTAAATCTGAGAACTCTCTAGGAGATAAAACTGATAGGATTTGGCATTTGAGTAAGAGAGGTGGCAAACTAGTTGTAAAGAGAAAAAGGGAGCCTCCAAGTACTTAAAATATAGGAAATGGTATAGTAATACTACGTGGCAAGTGAGGCACAGGTTTTTACATAATTTTGAGTGTGTAATGTTTCTTAACACCCTCCAGTTTGATGTCATTTATTTGCATGTTTTCTTTAAGATTAAACTTATTTCTATTTAAAAGACTAAACACTTTAATTACATGTGAAGGTTACTGAGATCCGTCTTTAAAGTTGAAGCCCTAAAGTATCTGATGAATGTTAAACATTTAATACTTTTTCCTATTGACCTTCTAAGAAAAAAGATGCATTTTTAGCTTCATTTTCCAGTCTCTTAAGCTTATGAAAGTAGTCGAGACAGTTTGTTGACCCCAAAGAGACCTTTCAGTCTCTGACTTGTTAGACAACTGGGTCTGTAGTCTTCATTGGCATTCAGGTCACAGGCAGCCACTGGGCTCAGTGCAAAGCCAAGCACAGCTTTAGGATTTAGACAAAGCCAATCTGGCAGAGGAACCCAGTTGTCAGGGAAGCTGGCTGTATTGTAAAGAACTGTTGCATAATGGGGAGACCAAGTAGAACCATTAGGATGCAAATGTGAAAAAAATGGTGAAGCTAACCTGCAAAAACAAACATTTCTTTTTTGGTGAAGAGTCTATTCACTGTTGCTTTCTTCTGTTTAACTTTGCTGGGCTATAGATGTAGTTGGTGCAATTTGAGTATATTAGTTTATCTTAATCTCTGGTCAGAATGCTACTCTACATTGTTTTTAAGTAAACAGCTAATTTGTATTAAAAGACTAAGGTACTACAGTATTTTGAAATCTTTTCATAATTTTCAACTATGTTCTGCTTCAGCATTGATTAGTTTTTATGTGTGATTTTAATTCCGAGGTTTTTGATGAGGATTCTTTTTGACCTTTATTTCATCTGGTTTATAGCAAAATATTATTCTCATAATTGACACCAAATTACTTCCCATACTTGACTCTTAAACTGTTAATTTAATGTAAAGCCTTCATAGGTACAAGAGCAAAGGTATGTAAAGTCTTAAAACAGGAGTTCAGTTTTGTTTTACTAATGTCCTCTTAAGGGAATCTGCTGTTTCTCTTGCCCTTCACTCTGTTCATCCCTGCCTCGAGTGCCCGTTTTTCCTTTTGCTTTCTACTTCTTTCTTATTTTCATTTTTCTCTTTCTCCTCTCATCGTCTTCAGTTAAATATGACTGAATCCACACCCTGGTGAGTGCTGGGAAAGTGACTTGTGCATGCTTATACATCTTGTGCATGATAGGTCGAGAAGGGTTTTCTAGAGGTGGTGAAGGTAAAATTGAGATGGGAAGGAAGAGTACGTTGCCTGTGCAGTGTGAGGGGAGTCAGGTTACTGGAAGTGGACCAAGGAAAAGGATGGCAGAATGGAACCTGGCACTTTGCTGGAAGTGAAAGTAGGTCTGTGGGGCAGGGTGGTCTATAAGGGAGGGACTGGTGAGAATGAGTCACTCTGCATTTGGATAACATTTTTCACATGCTGTTTAAGTATGCCACAGTTCATTTATTCAACACATATTATAAGAATTCACAAAGTTGCCAGTTACATGGGTACTATCCATGGGAAATTGGAAAGAAAGTTAAAAAATATGGGTAGTATCCATCTGAATGAAATCAGATGGTCTTTGAGGTTTTTAAAGGAGACAAATCTTGAGCAAAGTCTTTGTACCGCTCTGTTTTGTTTTAAACTGGTATATGCTTTGACTTTCTCATTTTGTAGTTAGGCTTCCATTTTTTTTTAATCTTAGCACTTTGCAAGTTTCCTAGTTTCTGTAAGATTCTATTACTGTCTTCTCCATTCTTGTTTTGTTTTTGTTTTGAAATATAAGAACAAAATTGCTCTACACCTGGTGTTTTCCTGATTTTTAAACCTCTTATCTATAGTCATTTTCTTCCGAATGCTATTTTTTTGTTTTTTTTTCATGACTATATTTCATTCAGCCTCCTCTAGTACCTTTCTTTCCTAGTAAATTTCATTAACATTGGGCATCAAGCTTAGCCATTTGAGACCTTTTTTCCTTGACCTCAGTTTTTTTGTTTTTTAAATTTGAATGCTGATTATTGTATCTAATAATGGTTAGTGATTGTAATTTCTGACATTTATCAGTCACAGTATAGTATATACTAGGCACTATGCTGATTGCTTTATATATCAGTTAAGTCGCTCAGTCGTGTCCTACTCTATGCGACCCCATGGACTGCAACACGCCAGGCTTCTCTCTCCATTACCAACTCCTGGAGCCTACTCAAACTCATGTCCATCATGTCGGTGATGCCATCCAACCATCTCATCCTCTGTTGTCCCCTTTCCCTCCTGCCTTTGATCTTTCCCAGCATCAGGGTCTTTACCAGTAAGTCAGTTCTTTGCATCAGGTGGCCAAAGTATTGGAGTTTCAGCTTCAGCATCAGTCCTTCCAATGAATATTCAGGACTGATTTCCTTTAGGATTGATTGATTTCCTTTAGGATTGACTGGTTGGATCTCCTTGCAGTCCAAGTCCTGGAATGCTTTATATATAGTATGTAATTTAAGCCTTGGAACAACTTTATTTGGTAGGCACTGTTATTGTCCAGCACAATAGTGAAAGAAATAGATCTTCAGAGAGATTAATTTTTTTTTATGATACACTGATAGTAAGTTGGAGAGCCAGGATTTGAACCCAAATATCTGGACACTTTTTACCTCATCTGAAGCTTTCTGTCTGGTATTTACATTTTCCTTTGTTTACAAATTTGTATTTTAAAGAATAAATATTTGGCAGATGGTTTAGACTAAATATAACCACAGCTAAATGTGTTTCCCCCTAAATTACCATTATACTTAATATTTACCTAGGACATATTTCGCATTTACCACTAGCAAAGGGAAGTAATTTCAATTTGAATTATTAATTTTCAACTTCAAATTCATTCTGCCATTCTACTTAATTTCCCATGGCACTATCTCACATACCCATCATTTTCTTCCCTTCCTTTCTGGTGCTTCTGAAATGTGACCCTTTTATTGGACTGAATTTTGTTTTCTACATATGACTGTGTCAAGCGTGTTTACTTCATTCAGCTCAGTCTAATTAAAAAGGATAGAAATAGCTGGAAAGACTAGTAATAATGACAGTGATGACCACAAATAAGATGATGATAGAAAGACTTAGCCACTCAGATGCTAAAGTTTGTTTCTGGGCATGCTATAATTGAGTCTAATAATGAAGGAACATGTTATGAGGGGATATAGAATAATCTTTTCTTGCTGTAAAATCATATTACTAATTATTTTCAGTATGATTAGCCTGTAGTTAAAGATTTAAATATCTTACAAAAATGGCATTTAAAAAAATACATTAAAATAATGTAATAGTATGATCTACTTTTGCTTTTCAAAGCTCAGTTTTTAAAAACAATATTCTAACATTTTAGTTTATATGTGAACATTATACATGCATTCACTCACTCATATTCTTTCATTTATGAGTTCTGTTTGTGGTCAGGTACTTAGCTTTTACTGGCAGTGCTAGCTAGGTACAGGAGATAGAGTGACCACAGGGCTGACGCAGTCTCTGCCCTCATAGACTTCAAGTATATCTATACTGAATTGGATTTTAGGAGGAGCAGACTAGTTATATGTTTTTCTTGTTCAGAGGTCCTGCTGTATTTGACTTGTGTGGATTTTAGGCTTTGTGTTAATATATTTGAAAATCTTGACTTTTAGACTATAACTTTTAGTTATAGTTATTGATTGGTTTTATATGTATAAATAATGATTTGGTTACTGGATATTTTTATGATGGTTAGCTTTTACTTCTTTGCATTCTGAAATTTTCTTTTTTTCACTCAATATTTGTGTTTTTGTGCTGTATCCATACCTATGTAGTATAGCTGTTGGTAGGTCTTTTAACTACTGTATAGTACTCCAGTTGAATAATTAGCACTATATTTTGCTTGTTCTTTAACTGACAAACTTTTAGAATATTTCCATCTTTCCATTTCTATTTAATCAATGCTATAATAATTTGGGTCTCTTTCCAGTCAAAACTTTAGATAGCTTTTGAAAAAGAACCATCCTTTGTGTCATTAACATGTGCTTGAAAACAGAAGTTTTGAATTTTGCCTTTGGTATTTTTGACTGGTCGTTTTGCCAAAGGTTCCAGTTAAATTAGCTTAAATTGCCTGTAGTGTGTCCTCTGTCTATACCTGAAGAGTGAAAGCCTCAAATTGGTCATTTGACTTAGAGCATATGAGTTGGCATTGCATGGTACTGAACAGGTAAAAGGAAACAAAGTGTAGGAAAGCAGCTAATTATAGTAATTGCAGCTGGTTTCAAAGTACTTCTGACAGTTTGTGCATAATGCTTACTTGAAAGCATCAAATGGGTGCTAGTTGTGAAATAGAACACCTGTTTGTTGTTGAGCCTGTGTTTATGCAGATGATTGTTGTTGTCAAAGCACCTTGATGTAGAGTAGTCCTGTTTACATTTACATTCTCCCCAAAGGATTAACAGTGTTCTCTCAATAAATTTGCAGTCTATTCTCCTCTCAAAGGCTGCTGTTTGGAGGGTGGTGTGAAAGAGGCAACAAGTGCTTGCTAATCACTTGAATATACATAATTAGCTACAGTCTGCTGCACTGGATTCTTTGTAGAACCATAACAATACTGATTGGAAAAAGCTCATAACAATAGATGTGTTACCACATAGTTTTTGAGGGTACTTGTTTATTCATTGGTATTTAGTTCTCATTTTTTAGAACTTAAGTTTTACTTAAAAGCATACAAATTCTTGTTTTTAATGAACTAGTGCCAGTTATATAGCAGCTCTTTAAAGTCAACCCTAAATAGCAAATTTCTGCTTATAAAAAGACCAACGAGAGTCTGAGGTTATTATTTAACACATTAGACATACTTAACAATTCCAGAGATTGCAAAACATTTAAGCTTTATTGGGCAGCTAAACTCAATCCACAGTGGAGGATTTTTAGACCAATTAAAAAAAACAAAACAAAGGTTAAGATGACTAGATCTGTATGCAGGGAAACAAAATATATCCTCTGTTCCCTAATGTTATAGCTTTGTATCATTTTGTTGAATAGCTTTGTTGTGGGAATATTTAGACCTCAAATTTTATATCTTGAAATTCAAAGGGTCATAGGCATTTCAGGTAGCCTTCCATGAAACCTGTAACGCTGTGGTAATTGTTTTCCTTTCCCATTCCCTTTTACACTGACATCCATTCAGTCTTCCATTTCTGATTCCTATGAAGTTGTAGACAGATGGTCACTCACTAACTTAGCATTCTGTAGGTCTCAGTGTGCTTTTCCTCCCTGCGTAAAAATTCTGATAGTACCCTCAGACTTCACCAGTTCTGATACAGAAGTGTTAATAAAGAGAAGTCGCATAGAGGAGAAGCTTGTTCATATAGGAGCGCAGAAAAGAAGCTTGTTAATTGTCTTCTTACACTATTATAAGGAGGTTACAGTGTTGGCCTATTCAGGAGATTCCTACAGTGTCTCCTGCTCAGGACCCTGGTACAGTGAGCTGTTTAGGTGGTACATGGGGGAGCATTTTACATTTGGTTACTGAAGTATTTATTTTATATATTGAAGACTACGGTTGGCTTATCAGCTGTGTAGACTTTTGGTGTGGAAATCAACACAGACTTCTCCTGAAACTGAGTAGAGGCTATTTACTCAGAATTTGAGCAGCAAGAGAGTCAGCGACTTTCACTTTGCCTGATACTCCAAGGCAGACAGGGGAGTGGGAAAGCTTTACAGTAAAAGCAGGGAGGCTCCAGGTGTGCCCTGATTGGAGATTACTGGCATGGGGAATCTAGAGGCGGGGATCTTATGTGACTGGTTTGGGGAGCATATTTAGCTTTCTCTGGTTAGTCACAAGTTAGAAGCAGGGGCAAAATTAACAAGGCTAGTCATTGTCCAGGTTCTGACTGTTCCGGGCTGTAGAGGTTGTGGTTTGGCTTTCTGGGCTGGTTGCAGAGGTCAGAGTTCTCTTGTCATATATTGTCTGGTCATTGTCTGTTTTCAGTTCAGCCTCTTAGTAGGTAGTATTGGTGAGACCAAATGTATTAAGGAAAAATATATTCTTGTAATTTTAAGGATATGTACCTTCAACTCATTAATGTTAGAAAGCTTTAAGATTTTAGTGTTTTGAAATTTTCTTTCAACTGGTTATCCTTTGAAACCTTGAAGAATTGAAAGTATATGACAGAAGTTTTTAAGAACGTTGTGATTGCCTCTCTATCTTTGTTTCATAAGGTTTTAGGTAAAGTAAACTTTATAATCAAAATTCACAATTGCTAGTATGATGCATTAAGAAGCTGAAAGTTCCCAAGAACTCTCTCTAAACTTTTTCCTGGTAATTATTAAAATTTATAATCATGTCAAATGCTTACTTCACAGATATCTCCCTCCTGAAGTATTGATAGGAGAGCTAAGTTTATCGCTTGCTTCAGTGAGAATACCACCTGGTCAGAGCTTTGGCAGTGTCTTAGAGGGGAAAAGGCCAGGTTGTTACGTATTGAGGACCGAAGTTTGGTTTAAGGTGGGCCAGTATAGGGGGTGTCTGTATGTGTGCATGCACGTGCATGTGGTTTGATTAGAATTGTATAAGAGCCGTGATACAACAATAAGGGATTCAAAGAATCTTAACAAACTCTCTGTTGGTACTTCCTGCTAAATAACTTAATGTCATAGGACTGCAACATTGTACTTTAAGCTGTTGAAATGGTGATTTTTCACTTACGTTAAAGAGATACAGCCGAAGTCCTTATGGTTAGATCAGTTCTTACAAAATATCCACATTCTACTATGGGTAATGAGATACAGCCGAAGTCCTTATGGTTAGATCAATTCTTACAAAATATCCACATTCTACTATGGGTAATTATCAAATCAGTATTACAATTCTCTTATAAAATTCATGTCAGCATCAGATCTATTAAATTTTTGAGGGTCTCTAAAATATTTATGATGCTTCATTTTCTTGGCTTTAATTTTTTTTCTTTACTAGAAATACTTTGAAAGATGAGGGTGGAGGTTCCTTTTCTGTAGACTGAGGATGTGAAACTTCATTTCTTGAGTTCTAAATTCCCCTAAAGGCATTGTTTCAAGAATAGGGCTTCAACTTTCCATGTTTCGACCTATAAATTGCAGTTAACGGCAAGAATCCTTATAATAATAAGCCTTTGGTATTGTAGGTTGGTTTTCGAAGACTGACCCTCTGGTTCAATGTTGCCTATTGTCTGCCCTTTCTTTTTATTCCTTTAGCAAATGTCAGGTTGGCCTGCCTTGTCCCAGTTTTGACCAGTAGTGTGTATATTCAGCCTGTGTATATTATCTAGATTGGGCTCCTTTTGAATGGTAATTCATTCACATTAACCAAAAAAATCTATACTGTGTGAATTGCTCATTTTCTGTCATGACCTGGGTGTGTGGAAGTCATCTGTTGAAGACCGAGTGGGCCCACACTGGGGCAGGTTTTAGCACAGCATTGGCGTTTTCTCCTCAGCTCAGCCAGGGAGCCTTGCTCAGGCCACCTGTACAGTCACGTAGACAGGGTAGGGCTGGCAGAACCTTACCTGCATTGCTTTGATTTAATGTGGCTGTATTTGTAGAAGGATGCTAGGTGTTTGGGTAAAATGAATTCCTCTTTGCGCTGTACCCCTGTCATTGCCAAACTACCTGCTTTTTCATGAGGCCACATTGGCCTTTAAGGGCTATGAGAACCGTAAGAGAGGACAAGCTTGATTCTCAGCTTGACCCGCCTGGACCCTCTTGTCTTTGGACCATGCTTTTTTCATGTTGTTTTGACAACTCTGTTAGGGCTGTGGGACTGGCGACTTTTCCACAGAGAAAGAACTTTTCTCTTGGGTTGAGAAAGAGACTACTGTGGTTGCTAAGTTGAGCAAATACAAACTTTTCCAGGAAAATTGTTTTCTGGTATTTTGAGGAGTTACTTTTGTAAGTTATAGAGACTGAATTTAGGTATTACTAAAAGACTGTATTAAATATTTGCTATAGTTTTAGGTCATTATCTGCTTTAGTTGAATTCACTTTATGTGTAAAATATTTTTATATCTAGTTGGTAGGTCAAATGATATTAACACAACTGTTTTGATAGATTAGAAAAACTAAACTTTTTCATCCAGGGAGTTTTTCCAGATGTTACTACTAGAATTTATTTAAGCATATGCTAATACATATAAAATCCTACTCCTTTTTCATATACTTTTCATGAATATATGAAGTAGGTTTAGCAAACAAATAGGTTATCCCCCAGTTTGAACTCCAGATTCAGCAAACTTAAGATCTGTTACAATGCCCAGCAACAGAGTAATCAGAACAGACTAGGAAAGGCCAACTGTCTTCTCCCAGTAGAAATTTAGCAGTAAGTTAGTATTCCTTAAAGTATGGGTTATAGTCCCTGTGTATTAGAATCCTTGGGATGCTTATTAAAAGTGCAGTTTTCCAGAGACTCTAATTAGAATGTCTGGTTTTGGGACCCTGCCTGATAGGTATATTTATACTAAGTGCCCCTGCTAGTTCATATTCTCACTAAAATTTAGGATTCTTTGTCTTAAATTATGATGAAAATCAATGAGAAAAATATATTTCAGATTGGAGATGTTTGTTTAATACATAATTTTATCAAAAATATAACTAATTTTTAAGATATAGTAAGTTTCATAATGTAGAACATTTTCCCATGTTTTTGTATTTGAAGAAATTGTCTTTGGAAACTAACTTCCTTATTGATTCTCAGTTTTTCATATTGACTACTGATTTGTTCACTTAATAGTTCTCTAATTAGGCTTAAAAGTATTTAGGCTTAAAAACCTTAAAACCAGATGTATAATCAACCTGTTTTGTTGCTATGTAAATATTAAAAAAGCAGAGATATTACTTTGCCAACAAAGGTCCGTCTAGTCAAGGCTATGGTTTTTCCAGTAGTCATGTATGGATGTGAGAGTTGGACTGTGAAGAAGGGTGAGTGCCGAAGAATTGATGCTTTCGAACTGTGGTGTTGGAGAAGACTCTTGAGAGTCCCCTGGACTGCAAGGAGATCCAACCAGTCCATTCTGAAGGAGATCAGCCCTGGGATTTCTTTGGAGGGAATGATACTAAAGCTGAAACTCCAGTACTTTGGCCACCTCATGCGAAGAGTTGACTCATTGGAAAAGACTCTGATGCCGGGAGGGATTGGGGGCAGGAAGAGAAGGGGACGACCGAGGATGAGATGGCTGGATGGCATCACGAACTTGATGGACATGAGTCTGAGTGAACTCTGGGAGTTGGTGATGGACAGGAAGGCCTGGCGTGCTGCGATTCATGGGGTCGCAAAGAGTCAGACACGACTGAGCGACTGAACTGAACTGAACTGAAAGTAGAAAATACTAGTCTTACCTTTCTCTGAATTCTTGGTGTTTTTTCCCCTTCTGTCTTGATTCTTGTCCACTTTCTCAGTTGTTTCCTGGGTATAGACTTTTTCTTTGGAAGACCTCAGGGACAAGGGTACTGTCTTCTCCAGCAGTCTCACACAGCATTTGTACAATGGCACAGAAAAACAATTTTTTAAAAATTGAAGTACAGTTGATTTACAGTATTATATTAGTTTCAGGTGTACAGTGTAGTGATTTGATATTTTATAGGTTCCACTCCATTTAAAGTTATTATAAAATATTGACTATATTGCCTGTGTTGTATGTAATCATCCTTGTGTCTTATTTCTTTTATACCTCGTTGTTTGTACCTCCTCTTCCTCTTCCCCTATGTTGCCCCTTCCCCCATTCTTCTCCCAAATAGTAGCCGCTGATTTGTCCTCCGTGTCTGTGAGTTTGTTTCTGTTATGTTCATCCCTTTGTTTTATTTTTAAATTTGACATATATAAGTGAAAATGTGTAGTATCTTACCTTTTTCTGTCTGAATTATTTCACTAAGGATAATACTCTCCAGACCCATCTGTGTTAAGGCAAATAGCAACATTTCATTCTCTTTGTATAGCTGAGTGGTATTCCACTGAATGTGTAATAACACCACATCTTCTTTATCTATTTATGGATACTTAGGTTGCTTTTGTATCTTGGCAGCTGTAAGTAATGCTACTGTGAACATTGGGGTACATATATCTTACTGAATTAGTGTTGTTGTTTTCTTTTAATGAATGCCCAAGAGTGGGGATTTTGGGATCATGCGGTAGTTCTATTTTTAATTTTTTGAGGAACCTTTTGAGGAACCTCCATACTGTTTTCCATACTGGCTGTACCTGTTTACATTCCCACTAACAGTGTACTGGGGATCCACATCTTCCACCAGTGCTCATTATTTCCTGTCTTTTTTACTATAGCCATTTAAACTGGTTATCTCATTTTGTTTTGACTTGCATTTTCCTAATGATTAGTGATGTTGAACATCTTTTCCTGTGCCAGTTGGCCATCTGTATATCTTGTTTGGAAAAATATCTATTCCAGTCTTCTGCCCATTTTTTAATTGTTATTTGGTTTTTGGATATTGAGTTATATGAGCTATTTATATATTTTGGATATTAACCTTTTATCAGATATACTATTTGCAAATATTTTCTCCCACTTAGCAAGTTGCCTTTTCATTTTGTTGGTTCTTTCCCTAACTGTGAAAAAATTTAAAGTTTCATTATTTCCCATTTATTTTTGTCTTTTTCCCTTTCCTGAGGAGACATATTTTAAAAAGTTATCTTTTCATAACTTGTGTCATCTATAGCTTCCTTCATTGGTGTCTTATAGTGTTTGGAGTATAGGTCTTTCACCTCCTTGGTTAAGCTTATTCCTAGGTTTTTTATTCTTCTTGATGTGATTGTTACTGGGGTTGCTTTCATGTTTTCTCATTTTGCTAGTTTATTATTAGTGTATAGAAAAGCAACAGATTTCTGTACATCTTGTATCCTGCAACTTTACTGAATTCATTTGTTAGTTAAACTAAGAGTATTTTGGTGGAGACTTTAGAGTTTTCTATTAACAGTATCATGTATCCTGCAAGTAGTGACAGTTTAATTGTCACATCTGATTTAGATGTCTTTTATTTCTTTTTCTTGTCTTATTTCTGTGGCTAGGACTTACAGTGTTAAATAGAAATGGCAAGTGTGGGCATCCTTGTCTTATTTCTGATTTTGGAGGAAAAGCTTTCATTTTTTTTCAGAGTTGAGCGTGATGTTAGCTGTGGGTTTGTCACAAATGACTTTTTCTTGTTGAGACATGTTTCCTATATACCAGTTTTGTTAAATTTTTAATCACGAATGAGTATACATTTTTATCAAATGATTTTTCTGCATCTGTTGATCATGTGGGGATTTTGTTTTGTTAATATATTGTGTTACATTGATTGACTTGTGGATATTTAACTATCGTTGCATCCCTGAAGTAAATCCCACTTGATCATGATATATGATCCTTTTTATATATTGTTGAATTACATTTGCTAATGTTCTGTTGAGGATTTTTGCATCTATATTTTTCGGAGGTAATGGCCTGTAATTTTCTTTTTTTGTAGGACACTTAACCTGGTTTTGGTATTAGGATAATGGTGGCCTCATAGATGAATATGGGAGTATTCCTTCCTCTTCATTCTTTGGAATAGTTTGAGAAGGATAGGTATTAACTTTTTTTTTTTTAATATATTTGTTTGAATTTCCCAGTGAAGCTGACCAGTCACGGACTTTTGTTTGCTGGGAGTTTTTTGATTACTGATTTAATTTTAGTACTACTAATGTATTTGTTCAGATTATCTTTTTCTTCCTAATTCAGTCTTGGAGGATTGTATGTTTCTAGAAATTCATCCATTTTTCTATTTTGTACAGTTTGTTACATATCTTTTTTTTAGTATCCTTTTAAGATTATTTTTCTGTAATATTGGTTAGAATTTCTCTTATTTTTACTTTTGTTTATTTGGGTCTCTCTTTTTTTTCTTACTGAGCCTGGATAAAGGGTTGATTATCAGTTTTGTTTATCTTTACAAAAAAACCAGCTTTTTGTTTCATTGATATTTTCTGTTGTTTTTAGTTTTTGTTTTGTGATAGAGTTATGATTGTATATTATAAATTTAGATAATTTCTATTTCAGATCTCTTTCTCTAAAGTTTTACATTATAGCATATTTCTCTTTTATGGTAACAAGTTCAGATGTAAGCCTAATAAAACAATAAAAACTTAAGCCAGCAATCTAGTACTTGCAGTATGAATTTAGCAGATGTGTCAAAATGTATGAATTGTTTTTAATGTGAAGCATTTTGTTTGTGAGAATAACATAACACCTGCTGTGACCTTTTAAGCTATGTAAATTTTAGTGACTGTAAAATTAGAATTTATTCCTTTCCAAAATGTGTTAGGAAATTATTTAGAATGTTTTAAGCTTGGCTCTTTTAGAGATTTTATTATGTAATGTGAAGACATTCAAATTTGATATGAAAACTGAAACATATCATAATTCCTAGTCTTAAAAATCTTTTTTAAAAAGTTATCAGTAGGATGTTATCCAGGAGCAACAGAAAGTGTTATCTAATAACTACACTAATAGCTGTTTCCTTTTAGCACTAACCATGTTGGGATCTATGGCTATATCAATACCTTGTTAAAGTACCAAATAGATAGGATTATACTGGAATAATAAATTTTCCAGTTATTAATTCCCCTTTCTCTCCATGATATAAAAAATAGTAAGAAAACATAAAAATTGTAAGAGTACTTGAGATATGGGTTTGATCCCTGGGTTGGGAAGATCCCCTGGAAAAGGAAATGGCAACCCACTCCAGTATTCTTGCCTGGGAAATCCCACAGACAGAGAAACCTGGCAGGCTACAGTCCATGGGGTCACAAGAGAGTCTGATCTGACTTAGTGACTAAGCAACAACAACTTATTTTTATAACTCTGTTTGCCAATGGAATGTGTTGCAGTAGCTATTTTAAAAGAATGGTTTACCTAATTTTTTTCTGAGAGATATACTGTGAGCTTGGAAGACGTTTAAAAGAAAATGGTGTTTTACATTTTGATTTGATGCAAATTGCGTTAATCCACAATGTTTATTGCGTTTAAAATTTTGAAAGATAATTCTGTCTCAAGAGAGCACCTCTTTAACTGGTTAAACTCTTGAATTAAAGCAATATTGTGGTATTACCAAGTCTGCTTTTTTCTCCGCATATCTTTTAGACCAGATGATTAACTAGGGTCCGTCAGGTTGAGACCCTCTTGGATAAAAATCATAGAGCTCTATGTAGTATGTGTGGTAAAGCAATTGAAGACTGTATTTGACACTTGCTCATATTTGACTTAATACTTTTTGTATTAAAACATGTTTTTAACTGTTTTGTGTGTATGTGTATGTGTGTGAACAGAAAAAAATTTTATGCTCCTTAGTGGCACAGACTGCTTTCATCCCTCTTATTTCTTTTAATACCACTTTAATTGTTTTTAGTTGTACATTTGCTTCCTTTTTTTGTGTATCCCTTGTAATATGAAGTAGCTAAGAATTTATTGAGAATATGTACTAGATGTTCAGTATAGCAGAGATGGGCTTGTTCACTAAATTCATTTGAATATCACTCTCACCCCCACCCTACACAGCCAGACTCCCTTTTTGTCTGTCTGATACTACGTGTGGCCATAGTCTTAAGTACTGGTTCCCAAAATACGGGCAGCATTAAGTTTTGTGGCTTCCAGGCATAGCTTGTAAACGTCCCCGTTTGACAACATCCCTCTTTCTCTTGTCTCTTCTGTTGGCAATCAAGAAGCCAAGGAGATGGGTGAGACTCTAGAAGGAAGAAGTCTGGGCCCTTGCATTACTGCCTGGAGGAGAGCCACACACGGATCAGGAATATTTGTTTGACTTTACATAGCCCCAAATAAAATTTTGGTTGTGTTAAGCCCATAAGATCCCATGGTTTATAAGTAGCTTATAACACACTTGTTAAAGTGAATAGTTTACTCAATTTAATTCACTTTGTTAGGAATTGGAAGTGGGAGTCAAGAAAATAAAGTGGAACTGTGAGTGAGAAATTGAGTTTGTCTCCAGTTGGAGGAGGAGTCAATGTGGAACTAACTCAGAGATGAGAGAGGAATAAAGGATAGTGAGAAGAATCTAGAATGATGTGTTAGGGACCTGATAAAAACGGAGAGAGCAGGAGGTTACAGTGTGAGCACACTAGGAGAGCAGTCCTGGGAGCTGGAGGAGTAGGGGACATTGTGAAAAAAGAAAACCTAATCTCAGAGTTGGGTAGGATTTTAAACACTTACTGGTTTTAAAAATGAGAATTTTGTCTCATTCTGTACGCAGTTTGCAAATGTGTTTCTTTGCTTATTGCAAATTTAGTTTATGAATATCTTGACAAAATACAATATTCACAAAAAAGTGTAATGATTAAGTGAACAGTTGCAAACCTACATGTGTATGCTACAATTTAGATTGATTAGTTAGATTATTTTTGAAATGAGTCGTCATGTCTGAAATGAGTCATTCATTCTCTTAGGTACATGAAAAGAAAAGAATTGAATTATGGCTATGTTTTAGGCGTATATAAAATACAGTATGTCATATTTTTACTATGCCTAAATATGGGTGAAATTTACTCTGTGTTTTAGGCATGTAAGATCCTGCACAGAACGTTTGAAAAGTGGAACATTTATCAATTCAATTAACATTTACATTTTTTGTATTTTAATTTGATACCATTTAACCTTTTTGTGCCACAAAACTAGATTTTTATCACTCAATTAAAAAAAGCAGATTGGTTGAATATTGTGACTTAGATAGCTTTTTTTAAAAAGCTTTAAAATTGTAAAGTTAATAACACATACAAGTTAAAAGTATACTTCACAACTGACCTGATGTTTCCAGTTTTTATCTCCTATGTAAATAACAAGGAGAATATGTGCCTTCATTGGCTTATGAATACCAACATCCCAAGTCTTGTGTTTGTGGCTGTAAGATGTGAGGATTTTCTTGCCCACTGTTCACAGCAGCTCAGCTGCAGATGAAATTACCTTTTATCCATGTGGTAAGAGACTATCTAACCTCTTTGGGTGGTGTTGAGGAAGCAGTGGCGACCTTTGACTGAAGGAATCCTCTCTCTTCCTGAGCGTAGCATCCAGCAAGAAAAGAATGGAGCTCTGTTCTTCCACCCTACACGTAGTCCCATGCATGTTGAAGATCATAGGCGTGTTGTATATTCAGTGTCCTGAATTCATTATAATGCTTTGTAGAATAGAAATGCTATCAAAGGTGATTTGAGTTTCCAAAATTTCTTATAAGTATAATGTGAACGTATGCTGTATAATCTGACAGTTAGCTGGAACCGCACTGGACTTGTTTTCAGAACTGGTCAATGGACAAGTCTCTTCACAGCTCTAAATCTCGGTTTCCTAATCTGTAAAATAATAATATCCTCAAATTTTAATGTTATAAACGACCGAAGGAGCAACCTTTCACTCAGGTTTCTTTTATTATATTTTTGGTACATGGCCATCCAATGATAGGAAGCCTCAACATCATTCTCTTCTCCTGTCAAACAGTTTTCAAACTCTTGAGCAAAATATCTCCTCATTCTTTGTGGGCCATTCATAGGAGCAGAAAATACTGATTGGGATATTAATACAGGACCTGTCTATCTCACAAGGTAAGGGGAGGATCACATGAAATAATGGAAGTGAAGGCAAAGTAAAGCATTGCAAAAATCTCAAGTCTTGTGATTCATACTGTATAGTGCTTTTTCAACTAACGACATGTAGGAATTAACTGTCATTTATAGTAGTAAAATTATTTCTATGATAAGCTAAGTTTTCAGTCTCTGAAAAATTAAGTAACCTTTTGGAACCCTGTCTGTCAGATGGAGTCTGTTAGTGCCGTCATGTTTTTGATGCTGCCTAACCTCTGAAAATTAAGAATCTTGACCCACAATTTAAAAACTATTGGATGAGAATCTTTGGGAGGGGTTTAGGTTCCCAGTGCACAGTAGTAGTAACCTAAAGATTATAATACAAACTGAAGCTGTAGTCATGTGGAGTCACATACACTTTCGCCACATGATTAGTATTATTCTTGAATACACTGGGTAAAAACCACTTGCATAAAAACATGACTGTTTCATGTACTAACAGCAGATGACAGACTCAAGTGAGTTCTGCCTGGACGTGTTAATAGTTCCAACTAGTAGTCATTCAAAACATTAAGCAGTTTGGGGTAGGTTACTGTTTTTTACTGTGTTCATTGACTAATTCCTGAAAGCTTATAATTAACTAATTTTTCCAGTTACTAAAACTAATCCAGTAAGTTAGAAATATGTTTTTTGAGGTACACACGTACACACAGCTCGAATGGCTAAGTGTACTAGAGAGGCTGATGACTTACTGCTCTCTCTAGTCCTCTGTAAGGAAAGCTGCTCTACCTTCACTTCCCGTTATTTGGGATAGACACTCCTGCCCCAGTCAAGCTGATTAGTGGACATCTGACCCAAGAACTCCTTCAAGGAGTTGGAGAGGTGAAAGACTGAAATAGTTAAGAGATGGAGAGATGAAGCCATAACATTATGTTGGGGTTAGAATTGCTAGTTGGAGAAGGCAGTGGCACCCCACTCCAGCACTCTTGCCTGGAAAATCCCATGGACGGAGGAGCCTGGTAGGCTGCAGTCCATGGGGTCACTAAGAGTCAGGCACGACTGAGCGACTTCACTTTCGCCTTTCACTTTCATACATTGGTGAAGGAAATGGCAACCCACTCCAGTGTTCTTGCCTGGAGAATCCCAGGGACGGCGGAGCCTAGTAGGCTGCAGAGTCGGACACGACTGAAGCGACTCAGCAGCAGCAGCAGCAGCAGAATTGCTAGTAACTCAGAAGGGAGCTTACCCTCTAACTCTAAGCAAGGTGAAGAGCTAGTGGGTAGAGAGAAGGTGGCAGACATCTGGAGAGGGAGGCAGTGGAGTCCTGGGGGAAATGGGAGCAAGAAAGAAGAAAGACCAGAAATGGAAACAGAACCAGACCACCCACAATCCCCGAACAAGACAAAGGAGAGTGATGTTTGTCATTTTCCGGATCTAATTTGCCTTAAGTTCTGCCTTTACAGCTCTTTTCCTTGGATGATATTTTTGTATTCTTAAAACAAATAACCCTTTACTTGTATTAGCTTAAGTGTGTTTTTGTTCCTTGCCACTGAAAGAACCTTAAAAGAGCACTCAGTGTAGAGACAAAATATCAAGGGGTGTTTGGCCGAGGCCTGCCTGCTTCTGACTACTACTGTAGAAGTACCCTCTTTTTTTTTTTTTTCCCAATTCTTTCTCTACGTAATTGTAATAAAGTATTAAGGAATCATTGCTTTTTAACTTCTAGGCCCTCTTGATTTGAAATTCTGTGGTAGGCATTCTCAGTGCTTGATTTGCTTTTTATTATAGACATGAGAAGTTTGTTGTAAACTGATGCATTGCTTTTGTTTCTGCTGAAGAAGTCTGTATGAACGTTAGTCTTGAATCTTTTTAAGTCTTGGAGTGGTTTTGCCATCATTGTTAGGGAGTCAGCAGACCCCTAGTGATGTGTCACTGACTTTGGCCAAATCCATGCAGGTATTTAAGGGTATCCTGTATAATACAGATTGTATTTGGTACCTGTTATAGGGATTTTGGTTATTCACATTTAATAAGAAAACATCAACTTTTTACTTCTGTGGCATACACGAGCTCTTAAAAAGATACATGTTAGGTAAACCAAAATGAAAATGCTTATTGGACATAGTAGTATCATTTGGTTCTGTAATTCTAATTTTTAAACATTTTCTTGACAGTTTAGTTCAGACTGAATTTTATTCTTCCCACTGCCATCCATTCCCCCCTTAGGTAAAAAGTCTTCAAAATTGTGACTACACAAAGCATTCTTCTTAAATTATTGTTTTTACTCAACAAATACTTCTTATTAAAAGAGACTTTTAAAATAGTCTTAATTTACCCCTTGGACAATTAGATTTTTTGCATTAGCATTGCATAGTGCAAAAATGGTTTTAGATAGATTAGAAGTTGTTGGTAGAGTTAGCTAAGGAAAATTGATGATGAAATACTGTACACATTTTTTTGAAGTCAGGCCAATCTTTAATATTTGGGAATGTTTAGAAAACTATAAAGGCAAAATATAAAAATGAAACATCTTAATTTTAGGGTAAATTGGTTTTGTGGTCCAATGCTAGTAGCATAAAGGGAAGCCACAGTATCAGTAGTTAGTGATAAAGATTTTATTTTCTAAGTTTATATCTTCCAAGGTAGAGATTTATTGTAGGAATTTACTGGTGCAACTTTTGGATGGACTGGTCCTTCTGAATGTAATTATGCCTGTCTGCCTTGGTGGGAGCACAGTCTTCTAGGATAGTGTTGGGATATCATTACCACTGATATCAACATTATTTACTATCATGTAAGACACCAGTTTAAAGCTTTAGTAGGGACTCCTACTAAAGTTCTGTTGCTAATTACACACAACTTCTCTTGAGTATCAGATATTCAAATCCATTTTATGAATATGGTGGAGAGAATAACAACTGTAAAACAAAGCAGTGTGCATGTAAGTTCTACGTTGAACTGAAAGTTTCTTAAAATATATTATTTTTTCGTGTCCCCAGAATACTGATCGGAACAGTACTTGTGGGTACATGTAAATGGTAGAAATTCAGACCTGTGATTTCATTTCACTTTACTGGAAATTTCAGTGATTCATATGAGTTCTAGTTGAATAGTTCAGTGTTTAAAATATAGTTCATGGAAGATAAACACTTTACGTTTTTTATCTAGCGAGACACACAGCTGTTATTAAAATGAATTTACTTCCAATTAGGGAAAAACTAATCTTATGTTTTTTTTCTACTCATATTTCTTTGTCAGAAAAATGTTGCTGTCATATATTGGATTTATAAACAATGTCCTAATGTGATTAAACACTTTTTTAAAAAAATGGTAGGTAGGTTTTTATAGATTTCAAAGTGGACAAACAAAAATTTATGTTCAAATTTTAATTTAGAAAACTTTAATTTTGAAAACTTGTGGATATATCCTTCTTGTGCCTTTCATAGTCCTTGGCACACAGTACTTAAGCTATTTAATTGACAGATTTTCTGGAAGAAAATTTTAGGACACATACAAGGAAATTCTGTTGTCTAGATTTACTGATACATATGGAGAAGAGTTATATCTGCATCAATGAAATACAGACTTGAATGACATGATCTTAATGGAAGGTCATTTAGTGATTTGCTATATTGAAATGTGTCTGTTCAAATCTTTCTAACAGCCATAGCTTATTCTTTTGGAATTTTCAAAAATATACTGTACCTTAACAGCAACACTCCTGTGAACCTGTATTCATTCTTTTTTTTTTTTTCAGTTAAAAAACATTTTACAAAGTGGACACATTGTTTAATTTTGTTTTGCATTTTCTAGATTGGAGTGCAAGGCCAATAAATTAAACCCAGGCAGTTCTGTTGCTAATTACACACAACTTCTCTTGAGTATCAGATATTCAAATCCATTTTATGAATATGGTGGAGAGAATAACAACTGTAAAACAAAGCAGTGTGCATGTAAGTGACTGTTAGCGTGCATTTCAGAAAGGATAAATGCTCACCATATGGTACAATTACTGTGTCCAAGTTTTCAAATTAGCTTCTCTCATCCTCCTTATTACTGTCTTTAAAAAGAGAGGAAAAAACCCAACATGATTTATCTACTCTGCAGCAGAACTCTTGACGCAAAACAGCAGCCCAGTTCTGTCCAGTTTTTTTTCCTTTAGCATAATAGAGGCTGTCGGACTTTTTTATACTAATTACTGTGTGAGCCTCAGATGAACCCCCTTCAATTCACAGGGCTTTGTTAAGGGAGGAGCTGTCAATGTGTCTGCCCGTTTGCAGCTGTGCTGTGGCTTTAGCTTGCTTAACATTATGCTGCTTTTTAGACTTGACAGAAGGGATTTTTTTTTTTTTTTTTTTTATTAAGGCAAAGCAGCCTTGTAGCGAAATGGTTTAAGCAGCTGCATTGTAGGGAAGCACAAAGAAGTTATTATTGTGTCTGTTTAGGGGGGTGGAATGGAGGGGGGGATATTCGGCTGCTGTTGATGCCGATTGTTGACTTGCCATCTGCCAGATAGGGAGAAGAAAAAAATGACAGCTCCAGCAGGGTGTTCAAGAGGTTGTTTGGAGAGACGCATAAACATGTGCAGATGTCGAACTGAATAATGGCTAGAACTTGAGACGGTTTATGATGCTGCTGATGTTTGTGCATATACAGAATGAATGTATGTGTGGATTTGGTTAACCAAGGCTACATACTAATTATCATTGTTTTCCTGCATGCCCCTTCCCCTTAGTTCGTTAATTAGTTTAGGGGCTTAGTACTTCCTCTTCCTTCTGTTATTCACGTCTAGTTTTAGAAAACAGCTTCTCTTAAAATGGCAATAAAACCTTGCTTATTTCTCCATACAGATGATAGCTAATCTGTTTGGTTAGGATTAGGTGTGAGCTGCTAACTGATAACAGGAGATTTTGATTAGGAAATAAGTCAGGTGAATCACCTTGCTCGTAATGCGCACATATATTAAGTTTGACACTATTCACTGAATTGATTTTATAGCCTACCACTAGGGGTGAGATACTACCAAATTCACTTTACTAAGTAAGTGATTCCATCATACTTTGAACTTAGGATACAAGTTGTGAAACAAAGTTGTATAACAGCCTGGTCTTCTTGGTTACCCTTCTTTCTCTTGGTTGTCTTTGATTCTGGAAATGACAGTTAACGCATTTTCTTTATGGAGTAATGCATTGGTTGTCTGTTTCCTTCTGATTCATTCTTGTCATTAGATATTAGAGATTTGATATGTCTGAAATCTTTTTAAATACTATGGTAACACTTTAGGGTGCACTAAGTATGTTTAGTTAACTTTTTTTCATTACTTTGACTTTAAATAATTGAAAAGGAACAGTGATGCTAGGTAAAATTTCCGAAAGATGTTTATGTTGTAGAACACCTCAAAGTTTTGCAAAACTTTAAGACCAATCATATATGAGTTTATTAGAAAATGGAAAGAGAAGCTCTGACTTCTCTATTTCGTTTTTTCTCTATTTCTATCACCAAAAAAAAAAAAAAAAGATGTGTGGGGAATTAGAGGGTTTTTATTTTGACTTTTGGTAAACTCATGCTTTCCTAAAACATTTAGGGTTTTATTGCCTAATTATTAAGAAAAAAGCCTTAAATGTGGTTGAAAGGCAAACAGACTGACAGAGCTTTATGTCCACAGTAATGTCTTTCTGAAAGGACTAAAGGGAGATTATCTGTTATTTTCTACTCTTCAGAAAGAAATAGAGGTCAGGTCTATTTAGAAAAACTTTTTATCTTGAATGTCAGTTTTTCCCCAAGTGACTAATCCGTATGTGCTGAAAAGGCTAGAGGACCTCTCCTTTGTCTTGTATATTTAGTTTTTTCTTTTATTTGGAAAGCCACACATATGTCCATATTTTTGTATGTAGAATTATGTACATATGTTTATAGTTTTATATAGTCAGTCTTGATATCCGTGCTAAGCTTGGGAGGAAGCAGCAAATCATTTTCCAGGTAGAGGTGTTAAACTGAGAGTGTGGTTTGACAGTGGCCGGGATGTTAGTGAGAGGCTGAGCAAAAGCAAGCTTGTATAAAAGCGGACTTGCAGTTCCGTGCTTTATTCATCATATCGTGTTACCCCAGAACCGTTTGTAAAATCTTTATGCAGGCAAATATACTTACCAAGGTGTTTGAAATATTCAAGGCAGAGTGTCTTTGAAGTTACTCACACCAGATGTAAATATCAGTTAACTTAAATGAGTGACTTTATGAAAGTTCCTTTAACATGTCTGAATTTCTTTATGTGTTGAAAGAAGGAAACAACCACTGATATTTAAGGATCTTGTAAGAACTAAATGAGATAGTAGTATCTTTGGAATGTCTGGAACATGTGCAATAGTAGCTGTTACTCATATTTTATTTTTGTTGATGTGTAAGTCTAAAGACCTGAAACTGTTGTAATTGAAGTGCTTTTATAATGCCTACTTGCTGCAAAATGAGCATACAAAGTTCTAGGGAACCATCTAAGATATATAAGGTTGTTTTTTTATAACCTAACATTTATTTGGTGATTTATATGATTGCTTCATAAATCTGAAGGGAAATCAGTTATTTCAAGAGAATATCAAGAAAGTTGTTGAATGTTGTACCTATTTTGGGGTTGTGAGGTCAGTGGTCATTTAGTAATGATGATTTTATGTTGTATCCTATAAAATTATTTTTCTACTTCAAAAATTTAGCACAGGGTTGCAGAAAATTGTATTCGTCCCCTTAATTCAAGATTAATCCCATTATTTTGGAACCATATTTTTCTCTGCTATGGGTGCATGTTCAGTTGTCTCAGTTGTATCTGACTCTTTGCCACCCCATAGACTGTAGTCTGCCAGGCTCCTTTGCCCATGGGATTCTCCAGGTAAGAGTACTGGGCTGGGTTGCCATTTCCTTCTCCAGGGGATCTTCCCAACCTGGGATCAAACCTGCATCTCTTATGTCTTCTGCATTGGCAGGCGGGCTCTTTACCACTAGTGCCACTTGGGAAGCCTTTTCTCTGCTATAGTCAGTACTTAAGCTGTAATGGGGTTATAATTATTTTTAAAATAAAGGTGTTTGAACACCTTACAGTTAATAAATGTAATAACTGTAGTGAACAAACAACATTAAAAAGAATATTTCATCTCCTCAGGGCATTATAAAGCATTATTTGATTGTTCTAATTCTGTTTTGCAGACAGAGAAACTGAATAGGCTCATATAGTAAATATAGTGATGAAAGTTCTGGGACAAGCAGAAGTGTTTTTTTTAAGAGGAGTAAAGAGGAAATGGCTTTGCTTGACCTTCAGGAATCAATAAATTCAGTATAGGATGGTTATCACTCAGATGTTGATGGTTCTTTAAGGTTTTTTTTTTTAATTGTTTCTGTCATGTGTTCTCTCTTCACTAAATATTACTAAGTAATTTTGGATGAAAGGCAAGGGATGTTGGGACAGCTGCCTGATCCTGTTTCTAAGAGTGGTTAATAGGACTGGGTATAGTCACTAATGGAGAAGGAAATGGCAACTCATTCCTTGCCTGGAGAACCCTATGGACAGAGGAGCCTGGTGGGCTGCTGTTCATGGCGTCACAGAGAATTGGACACGACTGAGTGACTAAGCACATGGTCAGTAAGCTCTTCTACTCTAGTTTTGAAGAATAAGTTGGTTATAGTTTTTAAATGAACTGCAATTTGAGCAATACTAGCTTCGTACTATGCTATTTTAATATTTAATAGCACCTGGATGTGAATTAGCAAGATGCCTTAAAGAATGACGCCTCTATTCACTCTTTTAAGATAGCTGTTTGTACTTTCTGCTTTAGTAAAATAAGACTTGGAATTCAGATACAGGTAATTAAGTATTATACTCTTAATTTTTTTTAAAACATGATGTTTACCAAGAACAACTTATAATGCTAAAGAAGTGGAAATATCTCCTAGTCTATGAAATGTATCACAGATTAGGATGAATTTATTTCACATATGAATCAAACTGTACTTGGTGATCTTCAGGATAACTTTAAGAAAACGTTAGGAACTTTAATGGTATATAGATGTATTTGAATGGTGCCTCAGAAAAATCCTGCATGAATAGTAATTTTTAAAAACATTGGCCAGTCTGTTGAAAACAGAAGAATATTTTAGTCTGACATTCTTTAAGGCATCTTGCTAAATGTTTTGGCTTAAAATTTTTAATGTGTTTAGTTTTAAGAAAATCTGATTAAAGATGTTGGTAAACTTGGTAGCACTTTTTAGAACAGAAGATGGTTAAGATACAAAGGCAGAAAGGCATAAACCGTGAAGTTCATGTGCTTTTTGGCTAGACAAGTCACTTATTTGCTTTTAGACTGGAACACAGCATCAAAGTTCATAATTTTATACTTTTAAGTGAAAGCACATAGAACAGCAGCTGTTGTTTCCTGGCATCTTTCTGAGGAGATATTTAAACTTAAGTATATATATATTTATTATAGAAAAAAATTTTATAAAATGACCTTCTTTCCCAACTCTTCATTTGCATTGTTTTCAATTCACTCTTTGAAGATAGCTGTTTGTACTTTCTGTTTTAGTAAAATAAGACATGGAATTTAGTTAAAAAAAATTTTTTTAACCTTAAAAATCAGTATGAAAATTAAGTGGGTGCTTTGACCTTTTAGTGCCAGTTTGTCATTTGAATTGTATTTTATTAATAAATGAATGGTTCATAACAGTTGAACCTATTGGCTATTAACTGCTTATAGGAAGAAAATGGAACCCCTATATAGTTTGGGGCTGAATGTTAATTGATTTGAAGTGCTTCACTGAAAGATTTGTATGTTCTCATGTCCTGCAATGTTTAAAAAACAAATTATTCTACAGAGATCATTATAATATAGATTTAATAAACAGTGCACAATCATCTATATAATTTTTCATTTTACTATATTTGGAATAACTTCCATGATATTGAGTCTTCAAGTTATTTTCCTTCATGATGCCTTAGTTTTAAGAAAATCATTCCTCTCAAACTTACTGGAAACGTTTGGAAATGTTATTGTGCTTATAGAAGTATGCATAATGACAATAAAAGAAACCCTTACGTACAGTGAGCAGATACACGGGTTGTTTCATTAAAATTTATTTATTTTTGAATGGTAGGTAAAGATTGTTTTTGAATTTTCTGCCTATGTGTTAGGTAATACTGCCCTCAGAGGGCCAAGGTAAGTAAATTCATTTTTAACATTGAGAAACAGCTTTACGGCTGTTTATCTGATCTTTAAACTTGCTTGGGGAGGAGCAATGGACTTCTTTGAATCATGGAATAGTGTTTGATTTATGGTTGTGTCTCTTGGATTTGTTCTGTTCGTTAAATGTGCTAGCTGTATCTGTGTACTTCACTTTGATGGCAGCCTCTAAGCATGTTCAGTTCTTTTCTCAGAAAATTGTGACAGACGACTGGCCACATACTGCCGAATTAGATTGGTTTACAATGGGGATTAGAAAATTACCTAGAAAAGAAAGTTAAGATGATTTTCCTGGGTATGTGGGTGTGTTTTACTTTTTGTTTCTTTAATAGTGAATATTCAGGTATTCAAAATTATGTGAACCACACTTTTGACTGTATGGTAGCATTCATTGAAATGGAAGCATTATATTCCCCTCAGTTTTATAAATTGAAGCATAATCACAACTTTAAAATATAGTAAATCAAAAATAGTATACTTTACTAGAAATGCGATTGTTATATGTAAATATAAATATACCAAAAGTTGAAATATACTATTATTCCATTTATAAAAGCCTAACACTGATGTATGTTTTAACATGTCTCTGAATTCAGAATGTTTAAGGTTAAGTGATAATTAACTCATGCAATAAAAAGGTGAAGTGGGAAAGGCCTGATGTCAAAATACTAAGTTGCATGCTTTTGCCTTTTGTTTTTTTCTTGTATGTCTTAACTTTCTTAGGTGATAATTTGAAAGAAACATTGAGATGTTTAGTAGTAAATCCAATGAAGTGCTTGATTTTTTTCCCCCTAGAATTAACCTGATACTAAATTAAGAAAGACTATTTCTGTAACAGAATTATTGGGTTTTAACGGGAGATTTCAGTTGGTAAAGAATAAATGACATGTAATTCATTATTATCAATAACAATAGGGGATGAAAATAAGATATAAGCAAGGTGAAAAACAAAAATTGAAACTTTATCCACTGAAAAACAGCACCTGCTTTTCTCAATTGTGGAACAGTGATAGTATATAAATGAAGTTAACAAATTGCGTTGAAATTTGTTTGTTTTTTATCTGTTTTGTTTTTTGAGGGAGGGGATGTTGGTAGCCCATACAGGGAAAAAACCCTACATTTGACTTTTTAAAATCATTTCCAGTTGTATAGCATTATAATTCAGTATCTGTATACACTATACCATTTTGTCCACTCCCCAAGCCCCCACTTCCCCTCTGGTAATGGCCAATCTGTTCTGTTTATCTATAAGTTTATTTTTGTTTTATTTTGTTTTGTTTGTTTCTTTTTATAGTTTGTTTTTTACATTCCACATATGAATGAAATCGTATGGTATTTGCCTTTCTCTGACTTATTGCACTTCAACGTAATACCTTCAAGGTCTATCCATGTTGTTGATAATAGCAGGATTTCATTTTTTATTTATGGCTGAGTATTAGATTGAAGGCAAAAGAAGAGGGTGGCAGAGGATGAGATAGGTGGATAGCATCGTGACTCAATGGACATGAACTTGGGTAAATTCTGGGAGAGTTAGGGGTAGGGAGGCCTGGCATTTTGCAGTCCATGGGGTTGCAAAGAGTCAGATACAACTTGGCAGCTGAACAACAACAACAAATCGTTCCACTGTGGGCTTCCTTGGTGGCACAGTGGTAACGAATCCCCCTGCCAATGCAGGAGACATAAGAGATGCAGATTTGATCCCTGGGTCAGAAAGATTGAGCGACTGAGCATTATTGCATTGTAGATATTGTGATACACACACACATGCCTGCTTGCTAAGTTGCTTCAGTTGTGTCCAACTCTTTGTGACCCCATGGACCATAGCCTGTCAGGCTCCTTTGTCCATGGGATTCTCCAGGCATGAATACTGAAATGGGTGCCACTCCCTTCTCCAGGGGCTCTTCCCAACCCGGGGATCAAACCTGTGTCTCCTGCATTGGCCAGCAGATTCCTTACCACTGAGCCATCAGGGATGCCCTGTGCGTGCGTGTGTGCTTCAGTCATGTCTGATTCTTTGTGACCCCAGGGACCATAGCCCACCAGGCTCCTCTGTCCGTGGGATTCTCCAGGCAAGAATACTGGAGTGCATTGCCATGCCCTCCTCCAGGGGATCTTCCCAACTCAGGGATCGAACCAGTGACTCATGTGTCTCCTGATTGTAGGTGGATTCTTTACTACTGAGCCACTGAGGAAGCCCCCAGGAAAGCCCTACAATGAGCCAGATGTTCTATGTGCATTACAAATAGCAGTTTATTTCTTCTTCACTACTGTTGTCCCCACTTTCCTAAAGAGGAAGCTGAGACACATGGAGATTAAACAGCATGCCCAAAGGCACACAACTAGAGTGACAGAGTTGGCATTTGAACTGCTGTGTGTACTCTGTAAAGTGTTGGCCTCAGTTCTGAAAGCTTGAGTAGCAGGGCAGAGTAGAATTTTATTGATTGCATTAGATATTTATTCAAATCTCAACTTTGTCCTGTACTTGTTACTAGTGTCACAGAGCCTCAGCATGGCTATCTGTGTCAGGTTAGGATGCTGTCACAACAGTCTGTGCATGCCCATAGGAACAGGTCTCTTGTGCCTAATACCTGAGCACAGTGGTTGGCTCAGGATATTCAACCTGAGCACAGTGCTTGGCCCAGGATATTCAAGTGTCCTTGCCTGCCTTACACTCACCACTTAGAACTGTGATATGAGTCTCAGTAAGTATATCGCCTAGGGAAAGCAAAGGAGAGAAGAGAGAACTTGAAAAAGACCATGGATTCACCCTCAGAATAATAGTTTGTGATTTGATGCAGTGCAATTTTTGGGTCCCATGCTATTGGAAGTAGGCTCCTAAGGTGGCTCAGTGGTAAAGAATCTGCCTGCTAGTGCCAGAGACGTAAGAGATGCAGGTTCAATTCTTGGGTCAGGAAGATTCCCTGGAGAAGGAAAGGACAACCCACTCCAGTTTTCTTGCCTGGAAAATTCCATGGGCAGAGGAGCCTGCCAGGCTACATACAGTCCATGGGGTTGCAAAGAGTCAGATCCAACTGAGTCACTGAGCTCACATGTGTGTAGGTTTTAGGTTACATGCTATGCTATTGGAAAGTTCCTGTAGCAGTCTCTCCATTGCCGAGAGTCTAAGATAAAACCTGATTCTATTTTGTTGAGTTTTGTTCTATAAGGCAGTGATTTTAATACAGGGGTGGGAAAGTTGAATCACATGAGGGTTTTTTCAGATGATACAGCCCTCCTCCTGATGAACAAGCATGACCACCTTCTCTGCCAGCTCCCTATCCCTGCCACAGTGAGACACTGTTATTGTTGTCTGTTCTATCCATCAGGTGTATTACCACAGAAAAATGGATTGAGCTATGCAGGGTTGTGTTATAGTGGGATTTCCATTTGAACGAGCTCTTGTGACATGAATGTAGTCCCTGTTCTGCATAGTGGTAGGTTTATTCATCCATTCAGTTAGTGGAAAACGCCAGCCTTCTCCGTGGTAGGTGCCAGTGGTACATGTAAGTAGGTTTGCAAATAGGCTCAGTCCTTCCATGTTTGAAATTCATTACAGTTATTCACTGCAGTGCAAGATATTACATTGATTTTAATACAGAGAAAATATGATGTGGTGAAATAGAAAATACATACGGTAAGAAAACTGTAAAATTTTCCAATGAAGCCTTTTTAAAATTGGTCCATTTCTTTGAAATAGTTAAAAATTCTGTTGGCCCTCACTGCTCTGTTAAAATACTGCAGGAATGACTGTATGTTTAATGTAGTGTGTGGAGTTGGAGTCTTTTTCCTATAATGCAGAAAGCAGATTAAAAAGAAAGCTTTTTTTTGCTTTTGCAATCTACACGGGCGTAAATGTAAGCAAAATAATAATTTAGCTCACATTTAACCCAGCAGGAAGCTGAGTACAGATTGGGTAATTCTCCACAACATATCTACTGCTATGTAAACTAATCTCACGGTTTATTCTTCATTAAATTGCCAAGATGCTGTTTTTCTGTTGGCTAGTTCGTATATGTGGTTTGTTTTCTCTCCTCCCCATTTTCCTTGCTTTTCTCTCACATTAAATCTTTATACTATAACTCTATTAAGATATTCTTACATTTATAAGAATAATAAGCATCACATTTTTGGCTTACAGTGTAATGTTTCCTAAAAACAAAGGGAGCCAGGATTTGATTAACTAATTTACAGAATACTATGAAACAAGTACCAGACTGTTAAAGGTAGATGGTAATTGTGCAATTTTCTGGATAACAAAAGAAAATTATAAAGTAGACGAAGTAGTGGCAGACTTGGCATTCTGAGATCTGAGAGAAGCTGGCATTCCAACATCTTGCGGTATTCAGTGCTTAGGGACTTTCCTCATGATTGCTTCAGCTTCAAAGCAAAACATGGACCCCAGCCTTCTTTAGGAAGTAGATATGAAAACTACGCTTAATATAAAAATGACAAGTTCATGCATTATGCAGTGGAAGAAAAATTTCTTGACTATAATATACTTTGAAAATAATCATGAAGGAGCATATGTGGTAAAACAGGAATGTGGGTACATCTGGAAAGCATTTAAGGCATCTTGGAAGCAGGATGCAGAATCACCAAAATTGTAAACATCTTCCATCTGGCCAGTTACAGTGGTAATGTTGACCAGTACCAGAGCAGACAAATCTCTCATGTGACCTCGTGAGATAGTCAGGCAACCTGGGTGAGATGATCATAAAGATACGAATGCTTTGCAATACGACCTCATTAATCAATACCATACAGAAAATTATGAGAGAAAAAGATACTGCATCGATCAATACTATACAGAAAATAATGAGAGAAAAAGACAAGCCTTGAAATGTGCAAGACTAAGGTGTTGTTATAGGTTATGCTGGATGGAGGTTGTATCAGTAACTGTATAACTGTGCTTCTCTGCTTGTATTGTCATGAGGCTTCGAATTAACACAGCTGCAAACCTGGATTAGCACAGTTCTTTTGCGAAATGTTCAGGGACCATATGCTGCTCCCAGTCTCTTCCCCATAGTAATGCTTCAAACAGCAAATACTGAGCACTTTTTTGAATGGGCACTTAGGTTTCTATTTGGAAATAACCAAGACATAGCAGGTATTACCATCCCTCACTATGACCTGCTGGCCTCTTAAAAATGATTATAGAAATGGAAGAAGTTTTCATTTTGAATTTTAATTGCTCAATCATCTGCTTTTCTCTAGCTCTTCCCACAGCTGCCTACTAAAAGCCACATGAGGGCAGGCACTATGCCTGTATCATTCATTGCTGCATTCTCAGTGCTTTTGTTTTTAGTAAGTATTTTGACACTAATTATTTCTAAATGAGTTGATCTATTAGAAGCCCATTTCCCCCAGTGTTAAATAAAAATGTTTAAAGAACCTTATTCTTTGATTTGGGATGCTCATTGGCCAGTAGCTTTAAACTCAGAACAACTGAGCTGGGCAGGAGTCATTAATTTCTTCCCAAATGGCCCAGTGGTAAAGAATCCGCCTGCCAAGAAGGAGCCATAGGAGACAGGGGTTTGATCCCTGGGTCAGGAAGATTCCCCTGGAGGAGGAAGTGACAAACCCACTCCATTATTTTTGCCAGGATAATCTCATGGACAGAGGAGCCTGACGGGCTACAGGCCATGGGTTCACAAAGAGTCTGGTGCGACTGAGCACAGACAGATGCAGACAGAGGCACATTTTGCAGATATCACCTAATTTCCAGAGTCTGACAACATCCAGAGCTGGTTAATGGCTGTGTTTTGAAGAGAGTGCATAGAGACACCATAGAATCTTAAGTTTTAATTTGCTCAAGGGCAAAAAGAAAGAACATCCTTGGAAAGGACTTAATGAAAAGGGGAAAGATAACCTAAAAATTTAGGTTTGCAGGAGAAGGAAATAAGTCAACATATATAAGTGCAAGAGCATTTTCATTTATTAACATTTCAGATTATCCCTTGTTGAAAAATTGTTATGCTAGCTCATTGCAATGTAGGTATTATTAAAAATTCTTTAAGATTATTTTCAAGACATCTATGAAATGGGATGGTGATAATTTCAGTGAGGGAAATATTTCTTCTACTCCCTCAGGGATAGAAATAGGGCTTTTTCTTAGAACTAATTGGAATGTGATACTTGGATCTGCTATGTAAAAATGTAACAGGCAATTTTAAGAACTGCAAATATTGTATTATGTTTATCATCATGTGTTTCTTCAGTAACTATATTTAGTTATAAGATATTTATAATATAGCACACTATTATGAATTATATATTCAGTATTTATTTGTTTATAGTGCTAATATTTATTTATGAAAATCCACTAGTGGAAAAAAGATTCTGCTGTGTTTTCTTTTAGGTAGTTCATATGTGTAAATTTGGTTGGCATCTGTCAACAAGCAGCAGAATATTTATAATATTGTGAACCATAAAATTAAATAAATTTTATTCTGAAATAAACATTAAACTTCTTTTGGTCTTAGGTAAAAACTGACTCAGGAAGACTTTTATTTAAGACTAATAGTTTCTTAAAGTTATGTACATTTATTTTTATTGAAAGCTGTCATTTTTTGGCTTAAAGCACTTCTTTGAAATTCTTAAACTATTTGTATTTTCATGGTACTGTGCCCTATGTTTGTCATTTAATAAAAATAATTCAGGGACCTAAGACTTTGGCTTTTTTCTTTGGAAGAGTAGTTACTTCTGTGATATCCTATCCCTATCTTAAAAAAGAAGTGAAAGTATTAAATCAGTGTTGTGTTTTGACACTGGATAACCTTTTTTATTTCTTTAGATAGGATTTGTTTTATATACCTGAAACTAAGGAGACTTTTTTCTGTTGATGGAGTAAATTTATTGCTGATTGCTGCCTGTTGCCTCAGTTATGCAAATACTCCTGAATAAGTGCTATATTGATTAGTAGACTATTTAATGTGAGGTTGTAGCTGAATTGTAAATGATACTACAATAAATGATTGTGGCTTCATTTAATGATAACAATAATAATCTAACATTTGCCATATATCAGGGAATGTTATAAGTCCTTTTTATGTCCTTCCAAACCCTTTAGGTAGGCACTGATTCTCATTTTTCAGATTAGGAAACTAGCTTTATGATGAGTCAAAACAGTAATGCCTCCTTCCTGATATTCATGTGAGAATGCCTTGAGCCTCTTTGTTATTAGTAGCAAATGACTAGCTTTTGAAGCTTCTGTTCTAACAAGCATGAGTGACCACTGGTATTTTTAAAACCTCTATCACCTATATCTATTACAGAAACCAGAATTTCAATTTATTTTTAAGAGATTACAAGAAGTAAATTATTAAGTAAGGTAAGAACGTTGGCAAAAGTCCAGAATCTAAAATCATAACTAAGTAAAACTGAACTCCAGTAAACAGCATCTTCCAACTCTGCATTTCATAAGTAGGATTCTGTTTTTATCAGAGTGGTGTGGATTTTCCCCTCTGTATGTGTAAAGTATTACTAACTTTGAGTCTCTGTAACACTTATGCCAATAACTTAATCAGTGGGGTTTTTGTTGTTGTTTCAGTTTTCGTTTTTTTGTTTGTTTCTGTAAACAAGACTTTGGTTGTAGTGTTGAGAAGCTTCATTTGTTTTTTAGGTGTGCTGTAACCAATTACAGAAAGTTGGGTGGCTTTAAACAACAGACATTTCTGACTGTTCTGGAGGCCAGAAGTTAGAATTACTATATCGGCAGGTGTAAGCACTGGTTATAAGTTAGAATCTAGGTGTAAACCTTCCTGCAAAGGCTTTAGAGGAGAGTCCATTTCTTGCCTCTTCCAGCTTCTGTGTCTTCAGTTAGTCCTTTACTTGTGGTGCATCTTTCCAGTCTCTGTCTCTTTTTTTCACACTGCCTCTTCCGCTTCTCTATGTGTCAAACCTTCTTCTGCTTCACTGTGGGAGATACTTGTAATTGGATTTAGGGCTCACCTGGATAGTCTAGGATGGGCCTTCCCAGGTGGCTCAGTGGTAAAGAATCTGCCTGCCAATGCAGGAGACATGGGAGATGCAGGTTTGATCCCTTGGCCGGGAAGATCTCCTTGAGGAGGAAATGGAAATCCACTCCAGTATTCTTGCCTGGGAAATTCCATGGACAGAGGAGCCTGGCTGGCCGCAAAGTTGGACGTGATTGACCACGCATGCACAGATTGTCCAGGATGAGTTTCTCTTTTGAAAAGCCCCTCTTCCTCAAATCCTTACCTTAATAACCTCTTTTGCCAAAGAAAGTAATACTCCCAGTTTCCAGGGATTGTTGTTGTTGATCAGTCACAGTTGTGTCTGACTCTGCGATGCCATGGACTGCAGCACTCCAGGCCTCTCTGTCCTTCACCATCTCTGGAGTTTGCCCAAGTTCATGTTCATTGCATCAGTGATGCCATCCAGCCATCTCACCTTCTGATGCCCTCTTCTCCTTCTGCCCTCGATCTTTCCCAGCATCAGGGGCTTTTCCGTTGTCTGTTCTCATCAAATGACCAAAATAGTAGAGCTGGAACTTCAGCTTCAGCATCAGTCCTTCCAGTGAATATTCAGGGTTGATCTCCCTGGTTTGATCTCCTTGCTGTCCAAGGGACTTTCAGAAGTCTTTTCCAGCACCACAGTTTGAAGGCATCAGTCTTTGGCATTCTGCCTTCTTTACTCGCCAGCTCTCACAACCGTATATGTGACCACTGGGAAGACCATAGCCTTGACTCTGTGGACCTTTGTCAGCAGAGTAATGTCTCTGCTTTTCAACACATGGTCTAGGTTTGTCATCACTTTCCTTCCAAGAAGCAATCATCTTCTGATTTTATAGCTACTCACCATCTGCAGTGATTTTGGAGCCCAACAAGAGGAAATCTGTCACTACTTCCACCTTTTTTTTAAATATTGAGTTTTAAGCCGGCTCTTTCACTCTCCTTCACCCTCAAGAGGCTCTTTGGTTCCTCTTCGCTTTCTGCCATTAGAGTGGTATCATCAACATATCTAAGTTGTTGATGTTTCTCTCGCCTGTCGTGATTCTGGCTTTTAACTCATCCAGCCCGGCGTTTCTCATGATGTACCCAGAGTATAAATTAAGCAAACACAGTGACAGTAGTCAGCCCTGTTGTACTCTTTCTCAGTCTTGAACCAACCAGTTGTTCATACAAGGTTCTAACTGTTGCTTCTTGACCCACATACAGGTTTCTCAGGAGACAGGTAAGATGGTCTGGTATTCCCAGATAAGAGCTTTGCACTGTGTGTCGTGATCAATACAGTCAAAGGCTTTGGCGTAGTTAATGAAACAGATAGCTGTTTTTCCGGGGGTTAGGGTGTATACATATATTTTGGGGTCACCATTCAGTCTACTACAGAAGTCAAAATATCAGAAACTTTGTTAGAAAATATGTTTTGGTATTGGTAACAGCATACTTCAAAATATACAAAGCCTCCAGCCAATGAGTATGAATGAATTGGAAACACCCATTAAGGCAGATAGAAAGTTATGATAGACATCTTGTCTAGGTGTGACTGTGGTGCTTGCTGAAGGTTAATCATGACAGTGCATACACATTTTGAATCTATATTGATGGGTATCTATCTGTTGAACAGTCTCTTCAGAAAACTTGGTACTCCATAAATGCTGCTGCTTTATTTAATAAGACTTTCTCCCCATTATAACCAGGCTGTCTTTTAAATTAGTTGAAATCTATGGGCTGTGAATTTAAAAAGTATGATGCAACTTCATTTTAATGCGGGAGGTACACACTTAGGTGTAAATGCTATGCTTGAAAGATAAGATGTGATTAACTTTTGTTGTTGTTTAGTCACCAAGATGTGTCCAACTCTTTTGTGACCCCATGGATTGTACCCCACCAGGTTCCTCTGTCCATGCAATTTCCCAGGCAAGAATACTGAAATGGGCAGCCATTTCTTTCTCCAGGGGATCTTCCTGACTCAAGGATGGAGCCCCCGTCTCCTGCATTGGCAGGTAGATGCTTTACCACTGAGCCACCAGAGAAGCCTTTTATCTTAGTCTGTCTAAAAAAGAATGGTGGCAGAGAGGGTAACTTCGTTCTAGGAACTTAGCCGCTATGAAAGCCAGGACTTTTGGGCCATATTTTTAGAGCAGACTTAGTTGTGCCTTATTTGAACTGCCTAAGCTGAGTCAGTTAAGAAGGTGTTCCATGAGCAGCTGGTTGCCTTGGGAGTCCCAAGGCTGCAGGAAGAATTCTGCTTTGCTGTCAGTGTGCACAGTGTCTTTCCAAACTATTGGGAAAAGCTGTAACTTTTAACAATTCTTTTAAGCTAGGAATATTATCCTTCTTTTGTACTGGGTCTAGTACATAGCAATAAGCTTACTTTTTTGTTTTATTGATACCTTATGAGTTTGTGTCCTCTGTAAGGCCCATTTCTCAAAAATGAGTATTTAATTAGACCAACACATCATGCTATTACATGAGCTTTAGTTAAGAATGTTTATAGGAACCTATAATAAAGGATTCGCTTTCAGGAAATACTTATAACCCTTCTCCAGATTTTAGTGGGCACCAGAAATCTGGTATAATACTGGAACATAAGCTTTATGAGTTAGAGGCCATTATTTCTGGTCTGCTACTGTGTTCCTAGCACCTAGGATAATTTCTCAGAAAGTCGATTCATATTATAGATAGAAAATGATAAAATGAAAACTACATGCAGGAGTCTTTATTGAAAGTTTGGGATACACTGTTAGCTTAGCATGACAGTACAGTTGTTGGTTAATGGAATCAATTCAAAATTAGTAATAAAGTTTTGTCAGAAATACTTAATGTTTATCTAATGAAGAAGGGAAATTTTGACTTCAGTTTCTCTTCTGGATAAATGACTATCACACTCTTCGAGTAATAAGTGTCAGGGATGCATAATAGACTTATTTTTAAGAAATTTTTGTTAATCAAGTTCAGTTCAGTTGCTCAGTTGTGTCCGACTCTTTGCAACCCCATGAATCGCAGCACGCCAGGCCTCCCTGTCCCTCACCAACTTCTGGAGTTCACTCAGACTCGCATCCGAGTCCGTGATGCCATCCAGCCATCTCATCCTCTGTCGTCCCCTTCTTCTCCTGCCCCCAATCCCTCCCAGCATCAGAGTCTTTTCCAATGAGTCAACTCTTCGCATGAGGTGGCCAAAGTACTGGAGTTTCAGCTTTAGCATCATTCCTTCCAAAGAAATCCCAGGGTTGATCTCCTTCAGAATGGACCGGTTGGATCTCCTTGCAGTCCAAGGGACTCTCAAGAGTCTTCAACACCACAGTTCAAAAGCATCAATTCTTCGGTGCTCAGCCTTATTCACAGTCCAATTCTCACATCCATACATGACTACTGGAAAAACCATAACCTTGACTAGACAGACCTTAGTCGGCAAAGTAATGTCTCTGCTTTTGAATATGCTATCTCGGTTGGTCATAACTTTTCTTCCAAGGAGTAAGCGTCTTTTAATTTCATGCCTGCAGTCACCATCTGCAGTGATTTTGGTGCCCAAAAAATAAAGTCTGACACTGTTTCCACTCTTTCCCCATCTATTTCCCGTGAAGTGATGGGACCAGATGCCATGATCTTCGTTTCCTGAATGTTGAGCTTTAAGCCAACTTGTTCACTCTCCTCTTTCACTTTCATCAAGAGGCTTTTTAGTTCTTCTTCACTTTCTGCCATAAGGGTGGTATCATCTGCATATCTGAGGTTATTGATATTTCTTCCTGCAATCTTGATTCCAGCTTGTGTTTCTTCCAGTCCAGTGTTTCTCATGATGTACTCTGCATATAAGTTCAATAAGCAGGGTGACAATATACAGCCTTGACGTACTCCTTTTCCTATTTGGAACCAGTCTGTTGTTCCATGTCCAGTTCTAACTGTTGCTTCCTGACCTGCATACACATTTCCCAAGAGGCAGGTCAGGTGGTCTGGTATTCTCATCTCTCTCAGAATTTTCTACAGTTTATTGTGATCCTCACAGTAAAAGGCTTTGGCATAGTCAATAAAGCAGAAATAGATGTTTTTCTGGAACTCTCTTGCTTTTTCCATGATCCAGCGGATGTTAGCAATTTGATCTCTGGTTCCTCTGCCTTTTCTAAAACCAGCTTGAACATCAGGAACTTCACGGTTCATGTATTGCTGAAGCCTGGCTTCGAGAATTTTGAGCATTACTTTACTAGCATGTGAGATGAGTGCAATTGTGTGGTAGTTTGAGCATTCTTTGGCATTGCCTTTCTTTGGGATTGGAATGAAAACTGACTTTTTCCAGTCCTGTGGCCACTGCTGAGTTTTCCAAATTTGCTGGCATATTGAGTGCAGCACTTTCACAGCATCATGTTTCAGGATTTGACATAGCTCAACTGGAATTCCATCACCTCCACTAGCTTTGTTCATAGTGATTCTTTCTAAGGCCCACTTGACTTCACATTCCAGGATGTCTGGCTCTAGGTGAGTGATCACATCATCGTGATTATCCGGATCGTAAAACTCTTTTTTGTACAGTTCTTCTGTGTATTCTTGCCACCTCTTCTTAATATCTTCTGCTTCTGTTAGGTCCATACCATTTCTGTCCTTTATCGAGCCCATCTTTACATGAAATGTTCCCTTGGTATCTCTAATTTTCTTGAAGAGATCTCTGGTCTTTCCCAATCTGTTGTTTTCCTCTATTTCTTTGCATTGATCGCTGAAGAAGGCTTTCTTATCTCTTCTTGCTGTTCTTTGGAACTCTGCATTCAGATGCTTATATCTTTCCTTTTCTCCTTAAAAAGCCCTGCTATAAGCCACATAAATATTTTTAATTTCTTAAGATTCGTTTAACAAGGTGATAAAAATTTTTGTGGTGATATTTTGTGTCTTTCATCTACACATGTAAATTCTTAGTGGTTGATAGGAAATTATTCTTAGAATTGAAAACTTGACTTCTTTCTTTTAATTACACATTTTTAAAAGAATGTATTTAGTACTCTTAAAAGATAAGGAGAAATGTTGTGTAAGAAAAAATGATGTTTTCCTGATTTTTTTCTTCTTTAAAATTTACAAAATGGATTTATTTCATTTTATCTTTGGTATAGTTATTAAACTGTTACTATTTAGCTTATCAAAGTTATAGCATTTTGTTACCAGTACAAGTTATTGTTTTAAAATAACATTTGAAATATAAATATAACATCACTGATTAGAAAACATCTCATGATTTTAATTTTTATATAGGAATACTTGAATATGAATAGAAAAATAAAACAATAAGTACAATTAAGAAAGGATCTGTTTGCTTTTTTTAATGAGAACTGTGGGTTTATCATTCTGGTTTTATAAATCTGGCCTGTGTTTATTCACATTAGGGCCATATTTTTAAGTAAGTTAAAGTTATGAGTGGTGTCAGGTTTCCCTTTTCTTTTCCTTAATTTTTTCTCGTGTGCTTATACACTTGGGGAAGATGTTCGTATATACAGTTATTCATTTAGTAAGTTATTTTTGAGCATCATCAAGTGGCAGGCACTCGATTGGGCCCTTGGAGTGTATCACTTTAAGAAAAATGAAGTGACAGTATTTATTTCCATTGGTTAAAACTGAATTTTAAAGCGAAGAGTACAGTTTTGGAGAACATATCTGCTGTCATGAGCTGCAGAGCTTCCCACTGCTTACTTTCCTGATAGGATTTGTAGTGGTACTGAATGTGATTGTGTAGTGAATTGTGTCAGTATTTGCAAGATCAGTATAACTTGGTGGACCAGTGTTTCCTAAATGAACAGTGTGTGCTGTTAGAAAATCATGCAGTGTGTAAAAGATTCATTCAGTGTGAAATACAGACCCAAGGATTTCATATAGCAAAGTACAGAAAGTTCATTGATAGTGGTTTCAAATTCCACATTGCAGGCAACCTTTTAGAAAATGACTGCTTGTCAAATGCTGGTGTAGTATCAAAGAAAGACATCCATAACTATCTGAATACTCATCCCTTTTCCAACTACCTGTCTGTTTGGGCTAGATTTTTAAAAAATATTTCAATCAAAAATATATTACTTTAACAGTTTAGATGTAGGAACAGATAATGAAACTCTGTCTTCTTTAAAGGCAAACATTAAAAAGATTTGCAAAGATGTAAAGCAATTCAGCTTTTCACCTTATTTTTTTTGTTTTAGAAAATAAAACTATTGTCATAAAAATATTAATGTTGCATGCAACGAGTTTATTTTTTTACTGTTAAAGGAGGTAATAAAAATCTCAATTTTCTCCTTTTCAGTTTCTAATACAGTAAATATTATAGTTGTAATCTACATACAGAAAAATTCATTGGCTATATTTAAGTATGAAAAGTATTTAAGTGTGTAAAGAGGTCTGAGGTGAGAATTTGGAGAATTGCCGAGCCAGAGGAATGATTCCACATCTGAAATACATGTCAGGGGTGAGATTATGGGAAAACTCATATTTTATACAAAGAGACTGATACTAAACAGTAAGGAAAATATTTTTGAGCATAAAAGTGATATCATCAAAGCAGTACATAAGGACATTAGGATTATCTGGAGATGATAGATGCATTATGATGGAAGAGGGGCAAGTAGAATGGGAGAAAAGTCACAGTGCATTAGCAGAAGGGCAGATGTAAAGTGTTAGGGCATCTTAGGTTGTCTAAATAAGAGAGACTTGTGAAGTCAGTACTGACTTAGCTACTGATGAGAGGGAACAGTCAAATGTTAGGTTTGAGCTTAGATAGCTGATGTCAGGAGAAACTGATTTGAAGGGAAAGCTGAACTGCTTTCAAAGTTTTGTAGTACTGTGATTAACCACTTGAGATTGAAAAGCCAGATAGAAGTATTTAGTAGAGAAGTGAAAATTGAGACCAGGGAGCCTTCCAGCTCTTAATGTATCATGGAGTGCGTCTGTTGCTTAAAATTAAAAAGAAGTGTAAAGTAAGCAAATGGTGATCTTGATGCTAAAAATTTATATTTTGGTAGCTAGTTGATAGCTTGTATCAAAATCTGATAGAATATACATTCATTGACTATTGTGTGCTTGGGACTAACCACATGTTCTTAGTTCTTACATTTATGTGTATGAATGTGTGTGTGGTTTTTAAGCTCTATTAACCCATGTTCTTTCATTTCCTTGACTTGTTTACAGCATTTGTGCAGTTATTTTCCTTTTAATAATAGAATGTTGTTTAAACAAGTTATGCTCAAGGTTTAAGAATGAAAATAGACATTTTCCCTTTCTTTTTTAAAAATGACACCATTAGTTGTGGTACATGGAAGAGAAACATCTCTTTCGTGTCCCTCTTATGATAAGTGTTTTTCATCGAAATTCCTTGATACTGTGTGTATGATTTATTTACCAAGGCTTTTTAAGATGACTGAAAATATGCTCTAACAACCATCTGATATGAAAAACTGAACAAAATGTGTACTCAGTTGAATGATTCTCTGAAGAAATAATGGTGCAAATGAATTATCAAAGTGTGAAATCATTAGAAACAAAACATGTTTGGGTTTTTATTGAATCTTAATTGCAGGCTTATGTATTTCCTTTTGTAAGCTAAGTTAAAAGAAAATTGCCTATCTAAATTTTTGGAGGCCAGTGTTGTAGGACATATATTGTACCATAATTTATTTTTTCACATAAAAGCTGCTGTTCATTTTCCCCCCAGCATTAACATGCATGCTTTCCTCATGTAGGAGAATATATAAAAAACTGGAGGCCAAGATATTTCCTTTTGAAGACAGATGGCTCATTCATAGGATATAAAGAGAAACCCCAAGATGTGGATTTACCTTATCCCCTCAACAACTTTTCAGTAGCAAGTAAGTTAATTACAATTGTTGATTCACCTTGTATTTATTTATTTGTATGGCTGTATGTGTTAGATACTTTGAGATATGTGAAAAGCCTATGAAAAAGTTTAGGTTTGTTCTTAACTGCAGATAAATTTTCAGTTTATATAGAATTTCAGTTCCTTAGCATTGGAACTGAAAGATTCCATGGATTATTATAATGTGTGGTCTTATATAATCCAAAATAGTATAATTTTTTCATAATTGGAACTTTGTGATAAAAACCGTTCCCCAGGTACATACCTCAAGTTTTTCTTTAAAATGAAAACAGAGACCTTTGAACTTGACTGCTGGATTGAACTTAGTTGTAAGATATTGCCGTTCTTAGTGCACCTCTAATCGAAGTTTCCTGTCATGATCTTAACCATTTTGATTGATTGTATGATAAGAAACAAGTGATTTACCTTAAACATTATTTTCTGAGAAGATTTTGTTTGTGGTAAATTTTTCTTCCTTACAAATATCTAACACTATTTCTTCCTTACAAATTTCTAAATAAGTTTGTAATTTAAACTTATTTAGGAATTATATATTTTCTTGAAAATAGCCAAAAATAAACTGGAAGATGATGATGATGATGATAATAGTGATTATAATTGTTATAACAAGGCTTTCAGATTGTTTTAACTGCTGATTAATCAATGAAAGGGGTTTTCTGTGTTAATTCAGGAGTAAAACATTTTAAAGCATAATATTAAGTTAAAATAAACTTGCATAAGAGATAAAGTTTGTGATAAAATCTTTAACTAGACACACCATTCTTAATTTTGATTTTGATTGTATGCTGCTGCTGCTGCTAAGTCGCTTCAGTCGTGTCGGACTCTGTGCGACCCCGTAGACAGCAGCCCACCAGGCTCACCTGTCCCTGGGATTCTCCAGGCAAGAACACTGGAGTGGGTTGCCATTTCCTTCTCCAGTGCATAAAAGTGAAAAATGAAAGTGAAGTCGCTCCGTTGTGTCCGACTCTTCGCGACCCCATGGACTGCAGCCTACCAGGCTCCTCCATCCATGGGATTTTCCAGGCAAGAGTACTGGAGTGGGGTGCCATTGCCTTCTCCATTGATTGTATGCAGTTATCTGTTAGTCACGATTTGGAAAGATATGAGGGAAAATTGAAGCAAAAATCAGTTAAAAAATATAGCAGCATCAGAAAATTGAAAATGATAAAAATCCTCAAATGTTATACGTGTGATTTTATCATTATATAGCGCCACAGTCTTTTTGGGGGGGATACTTCCAGTTTTTTTTAAACAATACGATAGGACAATAAACCAAAAAGTTTGTGAAATCATTTTAACTAAAAAAAAAGAAAAAATCTCTTGTTTATGTAAGTGGATTTTTCCATAGGGAGTGTCATTTTTTAAAAAGTGAGGATACTGTTATATTTGTGTATTAAGAAAATACTTTTGTCTCTACCAAATGGCTCATTAGACACTTACGGCTTTCTCTCAGTAGAAAATTATTTTAAAAATCCTGTTGTCAATTGAAATAATACCTTATATTTTGTATTGACTTACGAATACATTTTCTTTCTAAAGACATTTTGGGCAAGCATTTACTTTAAAGTGATAGAAATTGGCTTTTAAAACACTAGCAGTGTACATTATCATATCTGACCTAAAGCCAGTGTGGTTTCTTAGTTTGTCTATTTTACTAGCAAATGCTATTATTGGTTTGTCTGAAATAATTTATAAAGTACAGAACTCCTGTATATGCTGATCAAAATGCAGCATTTTTTGACCTTATGAAATTTCACACCCCAACAAGTTTTAAAGACATACTGTATGTCACAGTCTGCCAACATCTGCTCCGACACTTCCACTGGCAGAGGCTGAAATAAATGCTACACTCTTGAGGAGAGAGCCTATTTAGTGACTGACAGTCAGCTTATCCATGAAATCAATATTAGTTGGCATCTGTAATCTTGAATAATCAAGTAGTTGTGGATAGTTAAATTAATGAGTGAAGTTACAGACCAGCTCCTTAATTTTGGGAAACATATGAATAACATGGATCTTACAACAAACAACTGTTTTAAACTGATTGATTTTAACGCCTGACTTATTGCAGTCATAAGTTTGCAATAATTTCTTTTTGTCAAAGTCGTGTCTGACTCTTTGCAACCCCATAGACCGTAGAGTCCATGGAATTCTCCAGGCCAGAATACTGGAGTGGGTAGCTTTTCCCTTCTCCAGGGGATCTTCCCAATCCAGGGATCGAACCCAGGTCTCCTGCATTGCAGGCAGATTCTTTAGCAGCTGAGCCACAAGGGAAGACCAAGAATACTGGAGTGGGTAGCCTATCCCTTCTCCAGTGGATCTTCCCGACCCAGGAATGTAACCGGGGTCTCCTGCGTTGCAGGCGGATTCTTTACCAACTGAGCTATCAGGGAAGCCTCCTTGCAATAATTACCTGAGATAGTAATGTGTAGTGAAAAGGGCCCTAGTTGAAGAAGTAGTTCAAATTTAAACTCTACCCAAAACCATGAGTATGACCTTGGGCAGGTCGTTCTCACACTCTCTGGTCTTTAGTCCCTTCATCAGCATGGTGAGGACCCCTGAATGAATTTGTAAGGTCCCCTTTGTCTCTAGCTTTCTGTGATTCTGTGAGGGAAGTTTGAGCAGGCCATTGAAGAGTGAATGGTAATGAAATTACTATAAAATAGAGGACAAGAATATTTCAGGCAGAGGGTAATGAGGAATGTTTTCGTGAGGTATTAAGGAACAGTAAGAGCAGAGAGAGATACTCAGTAGTCTCCCACTGGTTCTAGCTGTCTTCGACATATGACAGGAAGGCGCTAGGAGTACCGGGTGCAGCACACTCAGGTTTGTTGGGAGATGTGATATATACATATGTGTTCCATTCATGGCTACGGTGTGCCCCCTATCTTTCTAGATAATTAAAATATGGTACTTCAAGATTAATCTTTGTGAGTTTTAATGGAACTTTACTAAAATAGGCTTTTTATTTGTATGAAAATAATAAAGTAAGAGAACTAGATGGGACTTGGTATTGATCTTTCCATTCTTCATTAAGTTTCAGATTCCTTTTCTTCTAGTTCAAAATTTCCCCAAAGATGTCTTTATACTAGTTGTTTCTACTTTTCAGTCCAACGCAGTCTAACTTTTTTATTTGCTTGATAAAACCACTTTTAGTAAGTTCTCCAGTGACCCCTTAATTGCTCAGACTAGGAGACATTTTTTTTTTTAGTTCTTTTCCTGGCTTTACATTTGGGGGACATTTTATAGTTTTGATCTTGGGATGATCTCTCATTGTTTTCTAAGAAGCTTTTCTTTCCTGGTTTTCTTGGTTGACTTATTGCATGCATTTGGATATCTAACTGGGTTCATTCTCACTTTGTACTCTCTTCCTGGATGGTCACATTCACATTAGGGTTTCAGTTACTCCTAGTATACAGCTTGCTCCCACACTTACGTATCTTCAGGGCAAGCCTCTTTTCTGAGCATTAGATTGCTATCTTTACTATATTCAACTGACTACTGGACATCTCTACCTAGATATTTTTGGAGGCAACAAATCTTAAGCTGAACCAAAGATAATTTGATCAACTTTCCCCCCCGTATTCACTACCTCAGTTCTGTGTTGAGCAGAAACCTGGATGTATTTCATGCCTTTTCCCCCCTCATATCTTCATCTTACTCCCAATTTATTTCTAATGTTTCCGGTCTTGCTTCTTATTCCTTGAAAGTATTTCCTTCTCTCTCATCTCTAGAATAGGCCCTCATCATCTCTGCTGTACATTTTTACCTATAGATCTCTGCCTGTAGTTTCTACCACTCATGTTCTTCCTTCCCATGAATGTCAAAGTGATCTTTCTAAAATTAAATCCTAACTATGCTGCTAACCTGTGAAAGCCCGGCCCTAGATCTTCATTTTATCCTGCTGGATAAAGTCCAGATTCCTTAATATATCATGCAAAGATCTCATCCTGGCCTCTGCTTTCAGCTCTTTTCTTGTCTCTCTTCTGCTGTCCACTTACACTTTGGCAGTACTGAACTGTTCGTAATTTCCTGTATAAACTATTATAGCATTTCTACTCTGAGCCTTTATGCTGTTCCCTCTGTCTTCTATTTGCTGGAATAATTGTGTTTTTTTTTTGTCCTTTAAGACAATTCAGATTTAAATCCCCAGCCTCATTCCTTGCTAAATTCTTCCTTTCTGTTCTTCACAAAGCTGTTATCTTTCGTTGTTAATCATGTTTCTTGGTTGTCTTGTTCATGTGTATGTCTTATCCAGTAAACTGTGAGTTATTTTAGGGGAAAGAGCCTAGTATTATAAGATTTTTATATCTCACATATCTTAGTGCCTATATATCTTAGGCGCTAATAATGGGTTTTGAATGCATTTCTGAAAATATCTAGTCCAGATTTTTCCTTTTGAGATGAGAAAAAAATGAAGCCTTTGAAAATTCAGTGATTTTTTTAAACAATTAATTAATTTATTTTATTTGGAGGCTAATTACTTTACAGTATTGTAGTGGTTTTTGCCAAACATCGACATGAATTAGCCACAGGTGCACATGTGTTTCCCCATCCAGAACCCCCCTTCCACCTCCCTCCCCATCCCATCCCCCAGGGTCATCCCAGTGCACCAGCCCTGAGCACCCTCTGTCTCATGCATCGAACCCGGACTGGCGATCTGCTTCACATATGATAATATACACGTTTCAACGCTACGCTCTCAAATCATCCCACCCTCGCCTTCTCCCACAGAGTCCAAAAGACTTCTTTACGTCTGTGTCTCTCATTGTTACCTTCTGTCTAAATCCCATGTATATGCGTAGTATACTGTATGGGTGTTTTTCTTTTTGACTTTCTTCACTCTGTATAATCGGGTCCAGTTTCATCCACCTCATTAGAACGGATTCAAATGCATTCTTTTTAATGGCTGAGTAATACTCCATTGTGTATATGTACCACAGCTTTCTTATCCATTCATCTGCTGATGGACATCTAGGTTGCTTCCATGTCCTGGCTATTGTAAACAGTGCTGCGATGAACATTGGGGTACACCTCGATGTGTATGCCCAGCAATGGGATTGCTGGGCTGTATGGCAGTTCTATTTCCAGTTTTTTAAGGAATCTCCACACGGTTCTCCATAGTGGCTGTACTAGTTTGCATTCCCACCAACAGTGTAAGAGGGTTCCTTTTCCTCCACACCCTCTCCAGCATTTATTATTTGTAGACTTTTTGATCGCAGCCATTCTGACTGGTGTGAGATGGTACCTCATTGTGGTTTTTATTTGCATTTCTCTGATAATGAGTGATGTTGAGCATTTTTTCATGTGCTTGTTAGCCATCTGTGTGTCGTCTTTGCAGAAATGTCTGTTTAGTTCTTTGGCCCATTTTTTGATTGGGTTGTTTATTTTTCTGGAATTGAGCTGCAGGAACTGCTTGTATATTTTTGAGATTAGTTGTTAGTCAGTTGCTTCATTTGCTATTATTTTCTCCCATTCTGAAGGCTGTTTTTTCACCTTGCTTATAGTTTCCTTCGTTGTGCAAAAGCTTTTAAGTTTAATTAGGTCCCATTTGTTTATTTTTGCTTTTATTTCCATTACTCTGGGAGGTGGGTCATAGAAGATCCTATTGTGATTTATGTCAGAGTTTTGCCTATGTTTTCCTCTAGGAGTTTTATAGTTTCTGGTCTTGCTTTAGATCTTTGATCCATTTTGAGTTTATTTTTGTGTATGGTGTTAGAAAGTGATCTAGTTTCATTCTTTTACAAGTGGTTGACCAGTTTTCCCAGCACCACTTGTTAAAGAGATTGTCTTTTCTCCATTGTATATTCTTGCCTCCTTTGTCAAAGATAAGGTGTCCATAGGTGCGTGGATTTATCTCTGGGTTTTCTAGAAAATTCAGTGATCTTTTTAAGGTTGCTTTACTAGGTGGTGGTAGTTAAGTGTGTGTCAGTCACTCAGTTGTGCCCGACTCTTTGTGACCCCATGGACTGTAGCCAGCCAGGCTCTGTCCATGGGATTCTCCGGGCAAGAATACTGAAGTGGGTTGCCATTTCCTTTTCCAGGTAGTTAAGCATCAAGATTAAAATTCATATTTCTCTGCTGTTACTTAAGTGTTATCTCCCACTCCGTGCTCCCCCAGTTCAGTTCAGTTGCTCAGTCACGTCCGACTCTTTGCAACCCCATGGACTGCAGCACACCAGGCTTCCCTGGCCATGGGTTGTTCCTCCAACCCCTCTTCCATTCCCCACCTCCATTCTATGACATTTTCCCTACCTAGAGCTATGAGATCTGATTTTGGGTCAGAATTCCAACTGTTAAATTGCTAGATATCCTTGGCATGCATAATATAAGTTCTCCAAGGCCTATAAAATGTGGATAACAGTATTTGACCTTTATCCTTTTTTTGATGGATCAAATATGAACTATATTGGAAATTGTCTTCTAAATATAATACTGTAGAAATGTAAGCAAAATAATATTTTCTCCAAGAAAACTGTATCTCCTATCAGAAATATGGTTAGGTAAATTACTAACTCCCAGTCTTCAAAACACCAAGATCATGGCACCTGGTCCCATCACTTCATGGTAAACAGAAGGGGAAAAAGTGGAAGCAGTAACAGTTTTATTTTGGGGGGCTCCAAGATCAAATCATTGCATACAGTGACTGCAGCCATGAAATTAAAAAGCACTTGCTCCTTGGAAGGAAAGCTATGACAAACCTAGACAGCATATTCAAAAGCAGAGACATCACTTTGCCAACAAAGGTCCGTATAGTCAAAGCTGTTTTTCCAATAGTCATGCACAGATGTGAGAGCTGGACCATAAAGAAGGCTGAGTGCCAAAGAATTGATGCTTTCAACTTGTGGTGTTGGAGAAGACTCTGAGAGTCCTTGGAAAGCAAGGATATCAAACCAGTCAACCCTAAAAGAAAATAACCCTCAGTATTCACTGGAAGGACGGTTGCTGAAGCTGAAGCTCCAATACTTTTGCCATCTGATGCGATGAGCTGACTCATTGGAAAAGACTCTGATGCTGGGAACAATTGAAAGCAAAAGAAGGGGTAGCAGAGGATGAGATGGTTACATAGCATCACTGACTCAATGGACCTGAATCTGAACAAACTCTGGGAGATAGTGGAGGACAGGGAAGCCTGGCCTGCTGCAGTCCATGGAGTCGCAAAGAGTCAGACACTACTTAGCAACTGAACAACAGCAGCAAATTACTAGTTATAGATTGAAATTTATCTTTGCATAGGAAACATTGCATTTTGACTGAAAAATAATATAGGATACATACAAGACTTGTTGCAAAGCTCTTTTCAAAGTACATTGAGCACAATAGCTTGTCTACCCAGATAATAGTCGTGATTCCTGACATGTTGACAGTTATTAGCTCAACTCAAAAGTGGATGCAGTTGCTTAGTGGAAAACTTGAACATTGCCCATGTCTTGAGACTGATCATACTTTTGACCTAGTCCTTCCTCCTCACCATGGTGGGAAGGGAAAAGTGCCAGCCTGTGTCCCCAGGAGTATCTACTAGAATTCTGCCTTATTCTGTGATGCAGATACTGGCCCACTCTGACAACATCCCTTTCCTCTCTGAAACCTTTCTTCTGTCTCTTTTCGAAAAAGAAATTGGTCAGCATTTCTTAGGCCAGTTTTACTTTATTTTAATTTTTTTGGGGCTACAAGGGCTTGGGTTTGGCCGGCCGCGGCCTCAGCACTTTTCGTTGTGTAGTCTTGGGCGAGGGGCCTCTGCCCTCTTAGGCCAATTTTAGAAGTGCAATGACCTGTTTACTCACTAACCTAATCTACTTCTGCTACTTAAAAGAAAGTAAGGGTGTTAGGGGACTTATAGACTCTGAGATTTTAAATAAATGTGTAGAAAAATCAATTGATTCCTACTAATGCTTTCATTGTGTTTGTTCATGGGGATAAAGACTTAGCTTATGACTTGATTCTTAGTCTTATATATGATAAAAAATAGTCTGTAGAAAGCAACTCTAACCCTATAATATATAAATACACAAGGATTATTGGAGATAAGGAAATTAATGCTGTAGAAGTTGAGAGACTAGATAGAAGGAAGGTAGGATGACTAGAAAAGAGCTTATGCATAAGGCAAGGTTAACATGCGCCTAGAAGGACAGGTGATATTTAGGTTTTTGGAAGGAAGAAGACTTTCTCAGTGAGGTTAACAACCTAAGCAAAAATGAAGTCTGGAATTAAAGAGTAGCTTGTTTGTAAATAGTGTAAACAATATGCTAGATGGATAGAAAGTTTTTATTGAAGGAAAAAACTCTTAAGGTTGGATAAACTGTAATCAGACTGTGCAAGATCTTGAATACCAGTTTGATTTTTTAATGGAAACCCACTGGAAACCATTGGAGGCTTTTGAGCATTAGGTATCCATATCAGTATTTGAGTTAAAAAGAACCTATATGGGGTTCAGGATTGGGAACTCATGTACACCCGTGGCAGATTCATGTTGATGTATGGCAAAACCAATACAGTATTGTAAAGTAAAATAAAGTAAAATTAAAAAAAAAAATTCTAGTCGAGAAAATGAGAAGACAAGTCACAGACAGGGAGAAAATATTTGCCAAAGATATTACCTGGTATAGAGCTGTTAAAGAGAACACTCAACAGTAAAAGAATAAACTACCTGATTTTAAAAAAAAAGAACCTGTATGGTTACAGTTCTCTTCCTCTTCTGCATAGTCCTCTTGCTCTTCCCACAATAAGTGAGCCAGTCAGCAAGGCACTTACATGTTTTCCCTACTTTTCAGTCTTAACTGCTGTCTTCCTAGTCCAGTTGGATTATTATGATCATCTCTTAATGATTATCTCTTGCCTTCAAGTATTCTCTGGAGTATTTGGAAGCAATACATAGGATCTTCAAAAAGAATCTTCTTTGGCAAATGCCATTTTGCTCAGGAGAATCTTAAGTTCTCTCCATTTTCACAAGAGGAAGATGAATTTTTTTCTTATTTATGTTTATACGTGTATATGTAAGTATTCCTTTTTTTTCTTCTGTTACTCCTCAATGTTCCACATGTTTTTTGGAAACAAATTAGTAGATTTTATTAAGTTCAACTGGATGTGAAATTCCTAATCCTGTTTTTGTTTTGAGTGATTTTTTAGACTATTTTGTGTACTTGATCACTGGAAGACTTGTTTTCTCTAATTGTGTTCAGATTTTTAAGAAAATAGAGTTATATCTGGTACTTGGATTATCTGTCTGTCTATGAGGAATGCCTTGAAAGAAAGTGAAAGTCACTCAGTTGTGTCCAGCTCTTTGGGACCTCATGGACTATATAGTCCATGGAATTCTCCAGACAAGAATACTGGAGCTAGTATCTGTTTCCTTCTCCAGGGGATCTTCCCAACCCGGTGATTGAACCTAGGTCTCCTGTATTGCAAGTGGATTCTTTACTGTCTGAGACATCAGGGAAGCCCAAGAATGTTGGAGTGTGTAGCCTATCCCTTCTCCAGCAGATCTTCCTGACCCAGGACTTGAACCAGGGTCTCCTGCATTGCAGGCAGATTCTTTTACCAGCTGAGCTACCAGGGAAACCTGGTATGCCTTACTTAAAAATTAATTAATTACTGTAAATTTAATCAAAATTTCTTCCTGTCTTTCATTTTTATGGATACTGTATTCATATATTTACAAACGTTAACCCATAAACCAAGTTTAGAATTAGGAATGTCAAGAACCTTTTTAAAAAATCACTTTAAAAGGATATAGTTTTTAGAAAATTTTGAAGAATAATAATGCCATATTTAGTCACATATTTCCTCCTCCTCATTGAAATCACACTTCAATCTGATTTTAAAAAGTTTTCCACAGAATTTCTACTCTTTCGTTCTTTTTTCTACACTGTACAACAAATGTGCACAAAAGAAAATGTGTAATTCCATTTTAATGGATATGACTGTGGCAGTTTAGAATGTCAAATCCAGCTCCTACATATGAGAACTGTCTGTATCACTGAAATATCTCATCAATTATATGTCCTTTATAAATGTAAATTTATGTATCACTTGAGCTTCCTGTTAAATAATCTCATGATTTTACTACTTCCTTCATTATAATACTGCAGGTGAACTGCTCAGATTTTGCTTAGAGCATGTGTTTTTCCTGGTAGCAGCTCTCATGATTTCTCACTCCTCTTTTCTGATTTAATCTGGGGCTTCTCTGGTGGCTCAGAGGGTAAAGTGTCTGCCTGCAATGCAGGAGACCTAGGTTTGATCCCTGGGTCAGGAAGATCCCCTGGAGAAGGAAATGGCAACCCACTCCAGTATTCTTGCTTGGAGAATCCCATGGATGGAGGAGCCTGGCGTAGGGGTCACAAACAGTTGGACACGACTGAGCGACTTCACTTTGAGAGCTAATCTGTTTAGTTGTAGTCTTTACCTTCTCAGTTTCATTCATCAGAATATAACTTAGTATGGGGTCTTATGTAGAATCGAGGGAAATGATAAACTTCCAGAGCATAATCACTGTGTATACTCATTTAAAAAATGTCCTCCAGTGTTTATTATAAGATCTGATATGTTAGAAGACCACAGGACTTGGAATCAGAAGACCTAAGTTTGAGTCTTGATTCTACTGTTTTACTAACTCTGTGACCTTGGGCAAATCACAAAACTCTACTGATCTTCATTTTTCTCAGGTTTAAACATGAGGTTATATGCTGTTCAGGATTAGGGTGGGGTTAAATGAGATGATATATGGGAAAACACTTTGTAAATTATAAATGCTAAAATACAAATAAAAGTAATAACATAAGATAGAATATGCTCAGTAATATTTCCTTCAATTCAGTCGCTCAGTCATGTCCGACTCTTTGTGACCTCATGAACCGCAGCACACCAGGCTTCCCTGTGCATCACCAATTCCCGGAGTCCACCCAAACCCATGTCCATTGAGTCAGTGATGCCATCCAACCATCTCATCCTCTGTCGTCCCTTTCTCCTCCTGCCCTTAATCCCTCCCAGCATCAGGGTCTTTTCAAATGAGTCAACTCTTCTTATCAGGTGGCCAAAGGATTGGAGTTTCAGCTTCAACGTCAGTCCTTCCAGTGAACACCCAGGACTGATCTCCTTTAGGATGGACTGGTTGGATCTCCTTGCAGTCCAAGGGACTTCAAGAGTCGTCTCCAACACCACAGTTCAAAAGCATCAATTCTTCGGCCATCAGCTTTCTTTATAGTCCAACTCTCACATCCATACAAGACCACTGGAAAAACCATAGCCTTGACTAGACAGACCTTTGTTGACAAAGTGATGTCTCTGTTTTTTAGTATGCTGTCTAGGTTGGTCATAACTTTCCTTCCAAAGAGTAAGCGTCTTTTAATTTCATGGCTGCAATCACCATCTGCAGTGATTTGCTTAATTGAGTTAAATGGCAGCCATTCCCCCCTTTCCAGTTAAATTATATTGGAGTAAGGTGGAAACTACTCTATTGGGTTTTCTTTAAAGATGTTGCAAGTTTTAAGTAGAACCTATGTACAACTAGCATCACTGACTCAATGGACATGAATCTGAGCAAACTCCAGGAGATAGTGAAGGACAGGGAAGCCTGGCATGCTGCAGGCCATGCGGTCTCAAAGAGTTGAACATGGCTTAGCAACTGAACATACACATCTACAACAAGATTGAAATTGAGAATGACTCCTCTTATTTGGTTTGGGGGAAAAGTCTCAATTGCATTTAATGCCAAGGAGTTTGTCTGTAGAGACTGGTCTTTCTTATAACTAAATAACATGTGCTAGACCCCTGAACCATGCACATGGTCTCCTTCTGGAAAATGAAGAAGAACATCACTGCAGTTGAAAAGGCAGCACCACTGGACTGACCTCAGAGGACCTGGCTGCAGACCAAATTCTTTAATTAGAAGGTCAAGTCAGAATTGTTTTGTTTCCTTAATAAAGATAATAACATCCCCAAATGTCTTTCTGACTGTTCTAAGAGGATCCTTTGGTTACTATTCAGTGGGGGAAATTTTCACATTAATTTGGTTCTTCCGTTAGATAATTACTTTTTTGTAAGATGGAGTGTGCAGTGGGACTTGTTTTTAATGGAAGGTAGTCAAGGAGTGGTCACCTTCAATAGCCTATATCAATGTGAGGAGATCAAAGAGGTCCCAGGGGAACCAAGTTTCCTTCCTCCCTTCCTGCATCCTTTTCTTTTCCCCCTCTTCCCTTCTCTTCCTCTTTGTCTCTGCCTTGCTCTCTTCTTCCTTCCCTCCTTCCTTCTCTCATTCAACTTCCTCTTAGGTCAGCAGTCAACTCTTGCTTATCCAGAGATACTTGTGTGAAAAATACTATGCATGTAATAATTTTCACTGAATTGTTCTTAAGTACTATTTCCTCTGTCTCCTTTTTTTATTTCCTTTTCTCATCTTTTTACGTAGCAGCCTCACACACTTGTTCTGTTTTGAGATTTCCTACTTTGTTTGCATATGATTTAAAGTAACAATTCGGATACATAGGCGTTATCACTTAATATTTAAACATATTTTTAGGAAATCTAAGTTCAAATGAATATTTAGAAAGTTTTTATTGAGGGTTTATTGTGTTCTCAACATTGTACCAGGTACTGAGGGAAAAGAGAAGGAAAAAAGGAAGGAAACCAACCTTTCTTTGAGCCTTACTATGTGCCAGGCCCTTTCACATATATTATCTCATTTAATCTTCACAACAACATTCTGAGGTAAGTATTATGTTCTCCATTTTAAAGAGACTGAGAGATTATGTGACTTAACTGGCAAGTGGCAGAGCCAGAATTTCAGCCCATGCCTAACAGAATGCTAACCTTGAAGTCTGCGTTCCTTTCACTAATCCACAGATATTGCCCTTGGATTTGAAGAATTTATAATCTGCTAGCAAAATATGCCACAAACCCTTGGAATTAGTATTTTTTGAGATTGGTATTTTGATGATTCAGTTCTGAAGTAGGTTTATAATTAAATATTCAGTAAGAGTTTTAGGAAAAGGAGGTATCATTGAGGAGTAGATCATCAAGAAAAGCTTCGTTGGAAATTGAGATTGTTTGGAAAAATAGTAAGATTTCAAAAGATGACATATATTGCAGGTAACAGATCACCATTATTTCAAAAAATTATTTCTGAGAAACTTTGGTTGCATCTCTTATTGTTAATTTAAGTGGGTTTGAAATCCTCAGAATATGGATGAAACCTCCAGATGGTGTGTTATTTCTTTGTCCCTGTATAGACTGAAAGATATCAAAGGAGAAGGAAACACAAGTGATAGGAATGAATGCGGCACCTGAAATATTTAGCAGACTGCCGTAACCGTACCAGACACTCGGTATGGTTTCTCAGTGTCAGGGTTAAGAGTCATGTCCCGTTCGCCGCCTTGGCTTTTACATGGAGTTTCTGTCGTCACATTGCTATTCATCTTCTCTCCTACTAGAATATAAAATCATTTTACTGATGCAAATAAATCATTCTATTTTAAAATACCATCTTAAAGTCAATACTTTTTCTTTAGCCGAAAATATTTTGAACTGCAGGTTTTAGCTCGGAAAGGAGCACACCATCTGTTTACTGTTGTTTAACCTGACTGACTTTAGGTAGGAGAGCCGAGGTGGTGTGACTGGGGAGTGAATAGTGGGTGTGGGGTAGGAGGACCACCACCTGCAGCCTGTGTATGATAAGCAGCTATGACGGGGTTTTGCGTAGTTCTTAATATTAAGTTAATTACTATTAGGTCAGTATACTTCCGTTTTTCAGCTGTAGTTTTGCTAAGTGTGTAACACTCAGGTAGCCTTTGGTGCTAAGGATCCTTGTACTGTTGTTTTCTCCTGGAATTTTCCTCTGTGATACCGTTCCATATCTGAAGAGTGACAGTAATCCTTTTTATACACTTTTCTGTGTATACTCATTTATGGCCTAATCAAATCTATAGATTGTTTTTGGTTAAGTTAAATATAGATAAAACCTACCTGATTTACATGTTTAATATTTATTTTTTAACTTAGTTTCTTTTCTAGAAAGTAGAGGCTTATTTGTAATTACTTTCTAAAATTTTAAATTAGGGAATACCCTGGCAGTCCAGTGGTTAGGACTCTGTCCTTTCACTGCTGAGGGCTCAAGTCAAATCCCTAGTCAGGGAACTAAGATCCCACCAGCCATGCACGGCAGCCAAAAAAAAAAAAAAAAAAAAAAAAAATCCCCCCAAATTGTAAATTAAAAAATGATTATATGCCCATTACTTGCTCCTTTAATCCCATCTTACTTATAATTGGGCTTCCCAGGTGGCTCACTGGTAAAGAATCTACTTCCCTACTTATAATTAATACATGTGAAATTAATAGAGACTTAAGGAAGTAAGAGGAAGAGAAGTAACATTGTTTAAGCTCCTAGGTATATGGTGCCTTATTTACAGCAACATGACAAGAAAAACATGAGATAAATATTACCTGTAAAAAAAAAACTAGTAAAGCTGGAGCCTTGAGAGATTAAGAAATTTTCCTAGACTCTCAAAGCAAGTACTTGGGAAAACTAACAATGATTTGGACCGGACTGTCTAATATCTGGGGCTTCCACAGTGGCTCAGTGGTCACAGTCCATAGGCTTGCCAAGAATCGGACACATCTGAAGCAACTGAACAAGCATGCATTTCTCACACCTGGTTTGAGTGTATTTAATCATAAATGGAGTTCAGAGATAACTCTTCTTCAAGTAATGCTTATTCAGCACCACAGAAACTTTGTGGTATGTCAAGTATTATTAACAGTAGGTTAGTAGCAGACTCTTGTTTTTGAGAGGTATATTGTATGTAACCTTGATGCTTATTTATGCTTTAGCAGAGGGACAAGCATGGAGGTGGTAGCCAGGTGGCTGGCTATTTGATAGAAATTTATTATGTAATATTGGGCCAGTCACTTCACCATCCCTGGTGTTTTATTATCTGTGATATGAAGGAGTTGGCATGAAGAATCTCCAAAGTCTTCTAGAAGTCAATGATTTGCCTATGAGCCACAGACAATAATTTCTTGGAACATTCAGTCTTTTGAGAATTAATGCAAATAATAATTTACCACTCATTGAGCGTCTGTGTGCTATGCATTTTGTATGTGTATTATTAGTCACGCTGATATTTTTGCAGGATACGTAATGTCTCTGTTTTATAGCTGGGGAAACTGGGCCCATAGAATGGCCCATAGTCATGCATTTGATGAACTTTGGGACTGAAAGCAAACCCCACAGCTTTCAGGGGTCAAGGCCAATGCTTTTTACACATCACTGCTTAACTAAAGTATCTCTGGCTGCTGTAGGGTCTTGAGGTAAAATGTTTTCTAGCGTAGGAAACATAGGCAGAAGGTGTGGGCTTTCCTTGCCTCTAGATTATATGTTAGTGTCATGGATCAAGTCTTGTCATTTTCAACTAGTATGTGAAAATGTTTCAGAGCTTTTGGATGTTCCCATTTAGGGAAACTAAAGCTAAATGCAGAAAATTTACTTTAATAAGTGAAGATTTCAGCCTTTCTCTTCTATCAAAGAAGGTAAAAGAGTTTTAGAGACAGAATCATCTGGATATTAGTATGAATTATATGATCATTGTGTTTTTAATAAGTTAGGCTTGAGGGACACATTTTTTTTTAATCTTGCTGCAGCTATATACTGAATCACTGCCTTTCTGTTTTTTCCCCTATATTTTTGTTATTTTAAACCTTTGTTATATTTTGAGTAAAGTTAAATGAGGCTCAAGGCCACAGTGAGGGGAAGGACCTTTAAGCCTTGGAATTTAGGAAGGATAGAGAAGCATTCTTTCGGGTTGGAAATAATACATAATCAAGCAGATGCTAATGAAAAAATGAAATGCAGAGAATGAAAAAAGAGGCAAGGGTGCCTGTTTGAAAGTTTTATGGAGGAGAGTACATTGCCCCTTTATTACAATAATGTTTCTGCACTATAATAAGGTCTTTCATTGCAAGTTCAGCTTTTTTCATTCATTTGTTTTGTGCTCTGCTTCCTGTTACTAATTGTCAGCACAATGGTCTTCCAGCTATGAAGTCTCAGTGTCCTTTTGGACCAATTTGTCATTGTCTTTCTCCCTCACCCCCAACCCGTGCACTATTACTATGGTTGCATTTTTAGACATTTTTTATGTTTTAAAATGGCAATGCTTTTGAAACATGCCAGAATAGTTCATGCTAATTGAATCATCCATCCAGCAACAGTTATTGTTTCCAAAAGCACACTGATAAAGTTTCTTTCTCTATATGATATTCTTATAAAGTAATTAAAATATATAAGACTTTCTTCATAGCATTATTTCATATGAATTGTTTCCTTTGAGCTTTACAGTTGTGCTATGGAAATAGGATATTTTGTTAAAATATTTTTGTTAAACTATATTATTTACAGTTCTGCTGTTACCTCCTAAATTCTTTGGGATTTCTGTGCCTTTAGGAACTTATATTTCTGTTGTATTCCTTCTAATGGCTCTGTACTCTAATAGATAGATTATCTTATCATTAAGGAATCAACAAGATTGACTTAGATTGACAAACCTGAACAAGTTCCCATTCCAGCAACTCTAGTTACATGTTAATTTGTGTTAGTTTTAATATTTGGGCCAATAAGTATTTCAAATGTGCTCTCAGCTTTGTATCAGCAATCTAATATTGACAGAAAGACACTTTTTCCAATGAAAGTTTGGTCAGTTTTCTCTAAAACTATGTCAGTATTCTGCATGTGACCTGTTTCTGTCACTTTAGTATTGCAGAAAACTTGAAAATAAAATATAAATAAATCTGGTTATAAATAAAAAATAAAACATTTCTTCCTCTCTTGTAAGAAGCTAACATTCCTAAAGCAGTATGTGACATACAAGAAAATCCAAAAATTTAGAGCTAGAAATCTGGATTTAGAGACTCGGCTTTACAACCTTAATGACTTGATGATTTTGAACAATCTTCATTTTCTTATTAGTGAAATCAGACAATCTTCATTTTCTTATTTGTGAAATGGAAATGATGAAAATAGTTTAGAACTTTATCAGGAGAATTAAGTGAGAAGTCATAATGTAATATCTTAATCTTGTGGTTAAGCTGCTAATAACCTGTTAAAATAAAGACTTAGTAGTTAATTATTGAAAAAGAATGAATTTTGGAGAAATATATAATGGAAAACAGTTTTCCTATTGACTTAAATTGGCAAAGATAAAAGTTTTTTCAATTCTGCTAGAGATGAATGAGCTGATTCTTCCAACATATGCTGTTCCTTTGGCTTACCAGTTAAACTAGATTATAAATTAAGTATTTTTATACTGCTGCAAGGACTTCCCTGGTGGCTCTGACGGTAAAGCATCTGCCTACAATGCGGGAGACCCAGGTTTGATCCCTGGGTCAGGAAGATCCCATGGAGAAGGAAATGGCAACTCACTCCAGTATGCTTGCATGGAGAATTCCATGGATGGAGGAGCCTGGCAGGCTACAGTCCATGGGGTTGCAAAGAGTTGGACACTACTGAGTGACTTTACTATACTGCTGCAAATACCCAGAGACTTGTTTGTGGTTGCAGTTGAAGCTTTTTAAATAAAAGTTTGAGTAAGACTAATCAGGCTGATAGTATGTAGGACAACTCAGACAGGAGAGAAGACTGGAGAAAGGGAGACCATCTGGGAAACCGCATTAGGGTCCAGATTTTGGTAAATTCTCTGGTTGGATATAGCAGTGAAAAGAAGGGATGGTTCAAAAGACATTACAAAAGAACTGTTTCAGTGTGTGTTGTAGGCTTAGCCATGGGTTGAAAGACAGTCAAAGATGACTGAGGATGAGTTTCTTGGATGATTAAGAAGATTATATAGTTTTAGATGTCCATCAGCAGATGAATGGATAAGAAAGCTGTGGTACATATACACAATGGAGTATTACACAGCCATTAAAAAGAATACATTTGAATCAGTTCTAATGAGGTGGAGGAAACTGGAGCTGATTATACAGAGTGAAGTAAGCCAGAAAGAAAAATACCAATACAGTATACTAACACACCTATGGAATTTAGAAAGATGGTAACGATAACCCTGTATGCAAGCCAGCAAAAGAGACACAGATGTATAGAACAGTCTTTTGGACTCTGTGGGAGAGGGAGAGGGTGGGATGATTTGGGAGAATGGCATTGAAACATGTATAATATCATATAAGAAACGAATCGCCAGTCCAGGTTCGATGCAGGATACAGGATGCTTGGGGCTGGTGCACTGGGATGACCCAGAGGGATGGTATGGGGAGGGAGGTTGGAGGGGGGTTCAAGATGGGGGACACCTGTACACCCGTGGCGGATTCATGTTGATGTATGGCAAAACCAATACAATATTATAAAGTAAAAATAATAATAAAAGATTATATAGTTTTAAAATGAATAGAAACATTGTGTTGATGTGCTAATTTTCAGTTTGGAAGATTAGGGAAAAACACCAATTTAGATACGTTGAGAGTGAAGAAATAATAGGTCCTCAAAAGAGCTGCCAGTTTTGCTGTAAAGAAATGGAGCTTGATGGAAAGGCTAACACTAGAGGTGCAGGTTTGTCATTGAATGTCACGTCTTAATTTTGGCAGAGTCATGTGAGAGACTCTCCAGAGTGACATCCAAAGTCCTTATCAGGTCACTGAACGTCTTTTAGATCTCTTCTCCTAACATGCTTACTTTAGTCACACTGCACTTGCAGTTTCTGACATGTCTGAACTCTCTCCAGCTGTGGGTCTTTGTTCTTACTGTTCCTTCAGCCCAGATCACTCTTCCCACAGATATCTGCATTGGTTGTCCATTTGACTAAGAGATACCTTTTCTAACTAGTCTTTCTAAAATAATACTACTTTCCCTTTTTTTCTAACTTGTTGCCCTATGTAATTTTTCTTCGCAGTGCTAATTAGCACCTATTGTGGTATAAACTAATTGTTTTTCATGTTTATTGTTTGATCACTTATCTTCTCAGTAAAAGATGAGCTTTATGAAAAATAGGGACTTTGTTTTGTTCACTGCTCTATCTTCAGTGCCTGGGTTGTTGTCAGGCATACTGTAAGCACACAATAAATATTTGTTTAATGAATGTCTAAATTTACTAAGGATAAAACTATCATAAAAGAAAAGTGTAGCACAAAGTTCTCAGCATAAGGGAGCAGCTCAGTTCTAAGGAAGAGGCCCTAAGAAAGATTAATGAATGGTCAGACTTGCAGGTAAAATCAAAAGTCTGTGTCACAGGACCCTGGGGGAGTGCCTCATGGATAGGGAGCCAAGCGCATCAGATGGCAGCAAAGAAATGAAAATGAGAAAAGCAAAAATATATCTGATGAGAAGAGATTTCAGGAGACCAGTAGGAACCACAGCTTAGGTAAATGGTTAAGGAATATGTAACAAAGGCCATTTTTGTAAATAATGGTTTTTAAAGGGAGGGAAAGGAGCATTTAGTACATATGCATCTTGCTCTATATGCATATTTATTATTTGTTCACCCTGGTATGCATTGATAAGCAACTATGAAAATGAGCAGAAATGGTCACATTGATACATGGAAGCTTGAGGTATTTAAGTTGTAAATTAGAGTTAATAGAATGTAAATTGATTTTTATAATAGTGATACCTTTCCCTGGTGGCTCAGATGGTAAAGAATCTGCCTGCAGTGTGGGAGACCTAGGTTCACTTCCTGGGTTGGAAAGATCCCCTGGAGAAGGGAATGGCTACCCACTCTAGTATTCTGGCCTGGAGAATTCCATGAACAGAGGAATCTGGTGGGCTACAGTCCATGGGTTCGCAGAGAGTCAAATGTGACTGAGCAACTTTCACTTCACTTAAACTTCAGTGCTGAAGTGAAATATTTTGAAGTTTAATTTATGTTCAGTGAGTTTCATTTACTAGAAGGGTCTTTGTTTTATATATTCAAGTGCACATTTTGTTTAAAAAAATAATTTCCTTGGACATTTGGATACATACTTTGTGAAAAGAATCTAATATTATTTTGGAAGGAGTTTCTATTTTTGACTTTTTATCATAAACATTTTCAGAGATACAGATAAGTAGAGAAAATAGCTTATTGAACTCCTATGACTATTGTATGCCTAACAAACAACAGAACCAAAAAAAAAAAAACTAGCTTGCCTAATGGTATATTAGATGTTTGCATGACTGTTACAACTCTTTTAGGAAATGCCTCTTGTTATTTTCATTATCTTAATCATTGTCCCACAGTGACCACAATGTGTTTTTACCTGAAATTTCAAGTATGCACAGGGTGTGCAGAGAACAGTGGTTCTAGAAGACTCTTGACGTGTTTGTTTATTTGTTTAATTAGAAGCAGGATATGGTGGACCAACAAAATTGAAATATGTTGATGGGGAAAATATTGACTCTAAAATGTATTATTCGTAAATGGTGGTGTCTGTGGTGACCATATTCATTAAAGAACAATGAATTGGGAGAGGTTCACTGTAACATGTTGTGATTTCAAATACAATTTAACTCCACAAGTGGTATTCCATGTTACAACCAGTGTTCCATGTTACAAAGCAGTGAAGTTTATGATAATGAAAATGTCAGGATTTGATATATGTATCATAAAGTGAAAACCTCTTATAGAGTAGAATATAATGTTAGTAACCTAGTCTTATTCCTGTCTTTTATAGAATTTTGTATGTTATAAAATAAAATGTGAGAACAACTTTTTTTTTTTCCTCTTCTGTTTCCTTATGTGGAGAAAGGTTTGTTGATTCTGGGTGATAGGTAAATGATTCAGACCCAAACAGCTAGAACCAGGCGATTGGACCAGTGCAAGTTTGGGAATCACTTTTTTATCATAAGTAGTTGAAAAATTTAGATAGCTACCGTTATTGGTATTGTAATGTGTAAAATCCAGCAGTGAAAAGATCCAGAGGCTCTGCTGCCTTCTTGGCTATGTTCTTTCCCTTCTGCTTCTCATCTGAATCCACCTTTCCCCTACATGCCTGCTTGGGGAAACAAAAAATGCCAGGACCAGTGTCCTACTAAGAGTAGTTCTCATCCCTGACCATCTCCTGCCCATGGTGTGCTCAGATTCACGAGCAGACACATTGGGGCCTACCTCCCTCTCCAGACATTGTTACCAGTGAACATTATCCTGGTTTTCTTTTTAGGAGGAAAGATGTCACACAAGGGAGAGCAGTCAAGCTTAGCAAGGTATGGGGAAGGCGCAGAGGAGGGAACAGCCAGGCCTTCCTTCTGCAGATGATTAGTAACCTTTTTACAGGCAGTTTTCCTAACAGTATATTCTTTCCAGATAAGAATGGAATGTGGTTTCAGACAGACCTGGGGGTAAAGCCTTATATAGCTACTTAAAACAAGCTAAACCAGCTGTGTGTTTGTGAGCAAGTTATTTAGCTAGTTTCAGTCTCGGTGTGCTCATTTATAACCTGGAGGATAATAACAGCTCTTAGGTTTGGCCTTCAGGTGAAATTAATATTTAGAAACCGCTAATGAGTACAGTGCCTGGCACATAGTGATCTCAGTATATATATCCTCTACTGATCTTGCTGTCTACTATGGTACCTGCCACACCTAAGCTATTTTCCTCTTAGTGGAATGAATAAATCTCTTTAAGGTTGATGAGTTGAGTCTTAATTGGGTGCTATGATTTTCTGCTCCCTGGACAGTAAAAGCTTTACATAAAAGAAAGAAATATTCTTTTCCCTCTTATAAAGAATATCTGTAATAGTATTATAATATGGGGCTTTAAAAATAAACTCTCCTTATGGTCATTATAACTCATAGTTAGCATTATTTAATTTTGTGATTTAATAATTAAATAGAATATATTATTACTCCTTTGTTTTCCACACCATATGTTAGTATAATCATTTTTAAAAGAAGATAGCATTTAAATGGTTAAAACCCTTGAAATAAGACCTAATCTTTGAAATAAAATCTGAACAGGTGATATCCAAAAACTTTTTTTTGGTATGTATATTTTTTATATGGGATCTTGCAGTTCCTCTATTTATTTGGCTTTCAAGTTTACAGAATAATTACAGCTTTGAATAAACTTGGTCACCTGTGGTTCAGAGTGGTTCTAAAAGTAGATAGAACATTTGAGATTCAGCTTATAGTTTAACTTGGTCAAGCTGGTTCTTTGAAAAGGTAAGCAAAATTAATAAAGCCTTAGCCAGACTCTTTGGGAAAAGAACGGAGAGGGCTAAAATCAATAAAATTAGAAATGAAGAAGAAGTTACAGCAGACACCACAAAAATATAAGACAAAGGATCATAAGAGACTAAGCAACTATATGCCAGTAGAATGGAAAACCTAGAAGAAATGGACAAATTCTTAGAATGTACAATATCCTAAGACTGAACCAGGAAAAAATAAAAAATGTAAACAAACCAATCGTAAATAGGGAAATTGAAAGTGTGATTAGAAAACTCCCAACAAAAGTCCAGAACTAGATGGCCTTACAGACAAACTCTATCAGAAGAGTTAATACTTAACTTTCTGAAACTTCCAAAAAATTGCAACCAAAAACTTGCAGAGGAAGGCACACTCTCAAACTCATTCTACGAGGCCACCATCATGTTGATATCAAAACCAGATAGACAACAAAAAAAGAAAATTGGAGGCCAGTATCACTGATGAACATAGACACAGAAGTCCTCAGCAAAATACTAGCAATCTGAGTCCAGCGGTGCATTAAAAGGGTCATACATCATGATCAGATGGAATTTATCCCATGGATGCAAAGGTATTTCAGTATCTACAAATCAATTAGTCTGATACACTACATCAGTAAACTGAGGAATAAGTTCATATGACTATCTCAATAGATGCAGAAAAGCTTTTGACAAAATCATCCATTTATGATAACTCTGGAAAGTGGGCATAGAGGGAACATACCTCAACATAATAAAGACAATATATGACAAACCCATACCTCACATCATACTAAGCAGTGAAAAGCTAAAAGCATTTTGTCTATAATCAAGAACAAGACAAGTTCACTCTTGCTGCTTTTATTAACATATTTTTGGAAGTTTTAGCCACAGCAGTAAGAGAAGAAAAAGATTTGAGGGAATCCAACTTGGAGAAGAAGAAGTAAAACTGTCACTGTTTACATGTAACATGATGCTATACATAGAATATCCTAAAGATGCTACCAGGAATATATTTTACTAGAGCTCATCAGTTAATTCAGTAAAGTTTCAGGATATAAAATTAATACTCAAATGTGTAGCATTTCTATACAGTGAATTTAAAATAGGTAACCATTTTTGGGGGCTCCAAAATCACTGCAGATGGTGATTGCAGCCATGAGATTAAGACGCTTACTCCTTGGAAGAAACGTTTTGACCAACCTAGATAGCATATTGAAAAGCAGAGACATTACTTTTCCAACAAAGGTCCGTCTAGTCAAGCCTATGGTTTTCCCAGTGGTCATGTATGGATGTGAGAGTTGGACTGTGAAGAAGGCTGAGCGCCAAAGAATTGATGCGTTTAAACTGTGGTGTTGCAGAAGACTCTTGAGAGTCCCTTGGACTGCAAGGAGATCCAACCAGTCCATTCTAAAGGAGATCAGTCCTGGGTGTTCATTGGAAGGACTGATGCTGAAGCTGAAACTCCAATACTTTGGCCACTTCATGTGAAGAGTTGCCTCATTGGAAAAGACCCTGATGCTGGGAGGGATTGGGGGCAGGAGGAGAAGGGGACGACCGAGGATGAGATGGCTGGATGGCATCACCAACTCAATGGACATGAGTGTGAGTGAACTCCAGGAGTTGGTGATGGACAGGGAGGCCTGGCGTGCTGTGATTCATGGAGTTGGACACAACTGAGCGACTGAACTGAACTGAACCAATAAGGACTAGATCCTAATGCTGGGAAAGATTGAGAGGAGATGGGGACGACAATAGATGAGATGGTTAGATAACATCACCAACTCAATGGATGTGAGTTTGAGCAAACTCTAGGAGATAATGAAGGACAGGGAAGCCTTGTGTGCTGCAGTTCATGGGTTCATGAAGAGTTGGACACAACCAAGGGACGGAGCAACAACAAACCAATAAGGACCTACTGTGTAGCACAGGGAACTTGGCTCAATGTTCCTTAATAATCTAAATGGGAAAAGAATTTGAAAGAGAATGGATACTTATGGGTCTAACTGAATCACTTTGCTGTATGCCTGCAACTAACACATCATTGTTAATCAACTCTAACATAAACATTTTTTGAATAAAAGAAAAATGTCATGGGTTATGATATAATAAAAGTTAGCTACCTGACATTTTATCTAAGAATGCTTGTCCATTTCTCTGTATTAAATTGTTCAGCAGTCACAGATAATCATTTGGTTAATACCTTTTTATACTCTCTATCCGAAATTTCTTCCTTAAAAAAAAAAAAAGAATTGTTCTACCTTGAGTTAAGAATCTTTACTAAAAGGAAAATATTCTTCTAAGTATTGATTAACCAGTTTACTTGTTAGCCCTTTCCCTTTTAAGAATCCTCTTTAAAAGAGTAAGTGTTTTCAGACATGCACTGTGTTCTGAAAACTTTCATGGCTTGTTTTTCTTCATTGTAGAGAGAATTGTATGATGTGTTCATGTTTCCATATTATGGCTAACATAAGAGAACCCAAAGTGTTTCTACTTACCAGCTCACTTGTTTTAGTATGGTAATTTAAAGCTTCAAGTGTTTTAAGTTTGGAGTCAGCTGTTTAATTACATTTATTTTTCAGTTCAGTTCAGTCACTCAGTCGTGTCCAACTCTTTGCGACTCCATGAATCACAGCACGCCAGGCCTCCCTGTCCATCACCAACTCCCAGAGTTCACTCAAACGCACGTCCATCGAGTCTGTGATGCCATCCAGCCATCTCATCCACTGTTGTCCCCTTCTCCTCCTGCCCCCAATCCCTCCCAGTATCAGAGTCTTTTTCATTGAGTCAGCTCTTCACATGAGGTGGCCAAAGTACTGGAGTTTCAGCCTCAGCATCAGTCCTTCCAAAGAACACCCAGGACTGATCTCTTTCAGAATGGACTGGTTGGATCTCCTTGCAGTCCAAGGGACTCTCAAGAGTCTTCTGTAACACCACAGTTCAAAAGCATCAATTCTTGGGCACTCAGCTTTCTTCACCATCCAACTCTCACATCCATACATGACCACAGGAACAACCATAGCCTTGACTAGACGGACTTTTGTTGGCAAAGTAATGTCTCTGCTTTTGAATATGCTATCTAGGTTGGTCATAACTTTCCTTCCAAGGAATAAGCGTCTTTTAATTTCATGGCTGCAGTCACCATCTGCAGTGATTCTAGAGCCCAAAAAATAAAGAGTGACACTGTTTCCACTGTTTCCCCATCCATTTCCCATGAAGTGATGGGACCAGATGCCATGATCTTCGTTTTCTGAATGTTGAGCTTTAAGCCAACTTTTTCACTCTCCTCTTTCACTTTCATCAAGAGGCTTTTTAGTTCCTCTTCACTTTCTGCCATAAGGGTGGTGTCATCTGCATATCTGAGGTTACTGCTATTTCTCCGGGCAGTCTTGATTCCAGCTTGTGCTTCTTCCAGCCCAGCGTTTCTTCTGATGTACTCTGCATATAAGTTAAATAAGTAGGGTGACAATATACAGCCTTGACGTCCTCCTTTTCCTATTTGGAACCAGTCTGTTGTTCCATGTCCAGTTCTAACCGTTGCTTCCTGACCTGCATACAGATTTCTCAAGAGGCAGGTCAGGTGGTCTGGTATTCCCATCTCTTTCAAAATTTTCCACAAACCCTAAAGTGTGGTAAAATATTCTCCTCTCCAGATGTTGACCTGTCACTTGAATATTGTGGTCTGGTTCTTGGTAGCCACTTCTTTTAAAGTTTCAGTCTAATGGATAATATTTAGAAGCTTGATTCATTTGTAGAGTATTTAATACTGAGACCTATAACATAGATTTATTTCTATAAGTCCATAACTACATGTAACATTTTTGTTGAACTAGAGGTTTCAAGAAGACCTGAATAAAACCTTTTTACTATTAGTGAAATATTACTTTACAATTACACAGAATGATTAAAAATAGAGCTTGGTATGTGCTGTAAGCTTGTAGAGTTTCTTACTCATTTTTCTGCTTGCTATGCCCAGAATCTTGCATAGCGATTGGCCCATAATTGGCATTTCATATATATTGTTGAGTCCATAAATACTTAGCATATTTAGTCAAAACAACTTGTGTATAACTACTTATGTCATTATATTATTATTTTAATATTTTTCCAAAACCATCCTATACATAAATACGAATGTTTCAGTCTTTCCTAAACAGTTATTTTTTACTGGTCTACTTGGGAATGGTATTTAATCACTTCTCTTATCCTTTTCATAAATTGCAGTAGTTTGTAACCACTTAGAATGTCATACGTAGTATTTTAAATAGCATTTACATATATAGTCTTAAAAAGTTCTTTAGATTGTAGCATTTAAACTTCATTTAGGTGTAGTGTTGAAAATATGCTTCCTCTAAAGTTTAATTCCTCATAGTGCTTTTAAAGATAGAAAACCTTGGGACTGAGAGAAATAATATACTTTGCCTAGGATAACACTGCTGATAGTGGGTGATGAGCCTGGATTGGAATCTGGCATTCTAATTTTCAGGTCTGTTATCTTAGTTACCTTGACATCACTACAATGGAAAACATAACAAACTGAAATAGGTAACCCTTAGACTGGACATTCTTTCTTTTCTGTTCTTCCTCTCTCCCTTTACTACTTAGTTCACTCTTGAGTTTTCCATCAGGACTGTCCCTCTTTTTAAGAGTCTGTTCTGCATTCTTTACATTAAAAGCCAGTTGGTCAAAATCATCAGGTATTTACTATGTACCCTTATGTGCTGTCACTGTTGTAGATGCTGCAAGGAAGAGTTGTGCACTCAATTCCAACCTTTTATTTAATCCATCTAACTGGAACATCAAGTTAACATTACTTAAACATCTCTAAGATAGTACAGTAAATCATTGGCTGGAAGACTGAAAGAAATTTTATAAAGAAGGAAAGAGGAAGGAGCAAAGAGAATCAAATTGAGTCTGTACCTTATAGGCAGAGTAAATTGGGCGAAATTGTGTGGTTCTTTATTGTTATAAATTGTATGATATCTTTGGTGTTTTAAAATTTTTATATTTCAGACAAAAAAATAAATTAGCACAGTGATATTTTAACATTCTTATTTCAGAAAGTATTTAACATTGTTATTAATTATTTAACTGTGAGATAATAGATTTTATGATCTGTCGATTCTGCTGCCTTTTTATTATTTTACACACCACCAAGTTCTCACTTCCCTCCTTTTAGTTCCTTAGTTGATACTTGCAACCATTCCCTTGTCTTGCATCCTGTATTCTGTTTCACTTTCCGGCATTCTCAAACTTACTTAAATTATGGCTTTGCTTACATCCGATCCTCTGTGTTCCCCATCTGTACCCGTGGAGTTGAATATATACGGGGAAAAATATGATCCCCGGTGATACTTTAAATTCCAAGAGATCTTCCTGACCAAGAAATGGAACCTGCATCTCCTGCATTGCCAGGTGGGTTCTTTATCACTAGCGCCATCTGGGAAGCCCCATTAGGTTCCATTGGACCCTTAATGCCATTTAGCAGTCATGGGTATTTATTTACCTGTCTGTTTGCTTCTAGAAGGCTATTACATATCTTCACTTTTCTCAAAGATCCAGTGCATCCTCATCCAACCTAATTCTTAAGGATGGCTTTACATCCTGATTCATTGGAAAAAATGGAAGCAAGGAGCAGGTAATTTCTATTAGCTCCTACTTTCATCTATACCCCTAACTGCATTTGGACTCCTTTACCCAATCTTCTCTCCAATTCCACTACTAAATTCTCTGTGCTCCTGACTACAGCCAGCCCCGTACTTGTTCAGTGAATCCTTTCCCTTCTTGACTATATAAGGAAGTTGCACCAGAAATTTTCTCCTCTTTCCTGTATCATCAAAATTACCTTCTTGTTGGATTATTACTGTCAGAATTCACTCACTTGGAAAATATTTACTGAGTGTCTGCTATATGTTAGGCACAGTTCTAGGTACTAAGAATACATTCTAGTTGAAGAAACAAACATAAAAAATAAGTTAGTCATCTCACATGAACAAAGATGGAAACATGCTATGAGAAATAAAAAGTAGAGCAGGTGAGAGGGGTTGGAGAATCCTGGGAAAAGGATACATATTTCAGCATTGAACATCATGGTTGAGGCAGGCTTCACAGTGAAGGTTTTTAGATTTAAGACTTGAAGGAAATGGGGGAGTAGGCTAGGGGGTTGTGTGAGGGAAAGAATACCCAGCAGAGGCATGACTAAATGAAAAACCCTAAAGACGGAGACTGCAGTGCATTGTGGAGGAAGTGCAGGGTGGCAGGGTAGTTGGCAGAGTGACCTGAAAGAGAGTACTAGGGGAAGAGGTGAGAAACTTTGGTTAGATGGGTTGGAGGTCCAGATCGTGTAGGACCCTTTCTGATCATCTAAGGGCCTTTGTCTTCTGTTGTCAGTGAATTGAAAACATTGCAGTTTTTATTTATTTTTTTTTTGCAGTTGTTCATTTTAAGGTTTCTGACTGTAGGTCTCTGCAGAGAAGGGCAGAGGAGAACTGTTCTAGGGTTTTGGGAATATTCATGTCAGAGACAGTGATGGCTTGTTCCAAGGTAGTGGAGGAAGTGTGAAGTGATACTAATATATCTTGAGAGCAGAGTCAACAGGATTTCCAGAGAGAGATGTGAGAGAAGAAGGGACTTAAAGATGATCCCAAGGTTTTTGACTTGAGCAGCTGTAAGGCTGGAGGTGCCATCGTCTGAGATAGAGAAAGCTACAGTGAGGACGTTGGCAAGGGGAGCAAGAGTGGAAGAAATCAGGAGTTTAATTTTGAATGAGTTCAGATGTCTCAGAATACAGTTTCTATATTTAAGTGACTTATCTGACCTTTCCACATCTCTCAGTAGGAAGATCCAGTTTTATGGCCCCTGAGGAGATTTAGGCATTGGGTGGTGAGAGCCTGAAGCACAGTAGCATCAGTGGAAAAGTAATGGCATATGCTCCCAGTATCAAAAAGGAAGGTCACCCGTGTTTTCAGTTTGAATGATGGAAAAATTAGGAAAGCCAGGTCTAAGAACAGATTTAGAGGGAAAGATAGTAGGTTGGGTTTTAGGTGTGGTTCCAATAATTCAACCAGGTAGAAATAACCATTGTATAGTTAGACATGTGTATCATAAAATAGAGATCCAAGATGGAAAGAAATTTGGCTGAGACCATAAAAACTTGTTAGAAAAGAGAGGAAAAAAAAAAGGAAGTGAGACCCTCGATGAATTAGCTCTTTTAGTGTGAAGAGTAAAGAATTGTCCAGTGTGATTAATGACTTTATCCTATAAAGACCCATGTAGTTGATAGTTGCTAATGATGAAACTAGCGCAAAACAGATAAGCACTGAGAAAACACTGCTGAGTTTGTCAACTAGGGGTGAATTAGTTTCTTTTAAGAGAAAAATGTCAGTGGACAACCCTATCCTATTCACTCATGTTGTCCAATACCAGATGGTAGCCCACCAGACTTCTCTGTCCATGGGATTCTTCAGGCAGAATACTGGAGTGGGTAGCCATTAGGGGATCTTCCCGAACCAAGGGTCGAACCTGGGTGTCCTTCACTGCAGACAGATTTTTTACTGTATGAGTCACCAGAGAAGTTCAGGTGTATACGTAATAATAGCGGCTAACATTCATTGAAAACTTAGTATGTGTCATACTCTACACTATTATATATACTCACTATTAATCCCCTGATGGCCCAGACAGTAAAGAACCAACCTGCCAATGCAGGAGACCCTAGTTTGATCCCTGGCTTGGGAAGATCCCCTGGAGAAGGGAATGGCTGCCCACTCCAGTATTGTTACCTGAAGAATTCCATAGATAGAGATTATAACTCCATGGGTTATAATCCATGGAGTCACAAAGAGTTGGACATGACGGAGCAACCAACATTTTCATTATTAATCCCCACATCACTTTTATGATGTAGGTACTCTTTATTGTTTCCCCATTTAATACTTAAAGACCAGACAAATTAATCAACTTGTCTAAAGTTGCATAGTTAAGGGTAGGAAAAAAAGATCGTATCCAGGCTCTGTTGTGTTAAAAATCCATGCTTTTAGCCCCTACACTATGCTCCTTTTCTTTGAAGTCTTCCTAGATAATCCTTGACAGAACTTATCACTCTTTGACTGACTGACCCAAGATGACTTTAGAGCTTTAGGGGGTACTTACTGTCAAAGGCTTGTAATCTAGGTAGGCATAAGGATATTATCTTAAAAATTATAATATTAGATACTCTATGCTAAGTGAAAATGAGAGGTACAGTAATAAGTAATGAGAATGTAGGGTGGGGAATGTAGTGATAATGTTATAAGAATATAGGGTGGGGAATGGTCAGTCTAGACTAGGTTTTTCTAAAAGGCTTCATGGAAGGAGTATAATTTGATACCTTAGAGGACAAGTATTCTTTTGACAATTGGATATACCTAGGGGTAAAATAAATAGGAAACATTCCAAATAATAGTATTAGCTGGAGCAATGGTGTAGATACAGGAAAGAGCAAGATGTATTTAGGGAGAGTTTAATAGTCCAGTTTAGCTGGGCATGTGACCAGAATGGGCAAAGGATTAGAAAGAAATACTGAAGTCAGGTTTTGAACAACCTTGAGTGAGTGAGTGAGATTCATTAGAGTGAGATTCATAGAAATCTGTGAAGTTGGAATGGTTTGTTTAGAATGGAACTCTGTAGTTCTCAACTGTTTACTTGTTTAAATATAAGTATATTCAAAGAGACATTTTATTTTATTTCTAGAATGCCAGTTAATGAAAACAGAACGACCAAAGCCAAACACATTTATTATCAGATGTCTCCAGTGGACCACTGTCATAGAGAGAACATTTCACGTAGATACTCCAGAGGAAAGGTAAGAAACTCATTTTTTCTATTTTGTGAAACAGCAGCAGTCTCACGATGTATGCGTATCTGACTTGACCACTTGTAAATATATTGGTAAGATGGTTTTCAATTCAGTTGTTCAGTTGTGTCTGACTCTTTGCGACCTCATGAACCACAGCACACCAGGCCTCCCTGTCCATCACCAACTCCTGGAGTTTACCCAAACTCATGTCCATTGAGTCGGTGATGCCATCCAGCCATCTCATACTCTGTTGTTCCCTTCTCCTCCTGCCCTCAATCTTTCCCAGCATCACGGTCTTCTCAAATGAGTCAGCTCTTTGCATCTGGTGGCCAAAGTAGTGGAGTTTCAGCTTCAGCATCAGTCCTTCCAGTGAACACCCAGGGCTGATCTCCTGTGGGATGGACTGGTTGGATCTCCTTGAAGTCCAAGGGACTCTCAAGAGTCTTCTGCAACACCACAGTTCAAAAGCATCAATTCTTCAGTGCTCAGCTTTCTTTATAGTCCCAACTCTCACATCCATGCATGACCACTGGAAAAACCATAGCCTTGACTAGACAGACCTTTGTTGACAAAGGAATGTCTCTGCTTTTTAATATGTTGTCTAGGTTGGTCACAACTTTCCTTCCAAGGAGTAAGCGTCTTTTAATTTCATGGCTGCAGTCACCATCTGCAGTGATTTTTGAGCCCCCAAAAATAAAGTCTGACACTGTTTCCCCATCTCTTTGCCATGAAGTGATGGGACCAGATGCCATGATCTTCGTTTTCTGAATGCTGAGCTTTAAGCCAACTTTTTCACTCTCCTCTTTCACTTTCAACAAGAAGCGCTTTAGTTGTTCACTTTCTGCCATAAGGGTGGTGTCATCTGCATATCTGAGGTTATTGATATTTCTCCCAGCAATCTTGATTCCAGTTTGTGCTTCCTCCAGCCTAGCATTTCTCATGATGTACTCTGCATATAAGTTAAATAAGTAGGGTGACAATATACAGCCTTGACGTACTCGTTTTCCTATTTGGAACCAGTCTGTTGTTCCATGTCCAGTTCTAACTGTTGCTTCCTGACCTGCACATAGATTTCTCAAGAGGCAGGTCAGGTGGTCTGGTATTCCCATCTCTCTGAGAATTTTCCAGTTTATTATGATCCACAGAGTCTGTAGTCCATTAATTATTCTGTTTCTGGTATAATAAATAAATGACAGGCTTACAAAGATATTAAATCAAAACCTATAGAAGTGCTGTAAGATATACTTTTAAACAGAAGACCAAACACTTAAAATATAAATTAAAGAGGTCACTAAACTGCATTTTAAAAATTATATAATTGATTGTGGTTATATTTGGAATTCTAGAGCTGGTGATGGTGAAAGGTTTCAAATAATGTGCCATTATGCAAGTGGCTTCCCAGAATGTTATGCTGAGAAGGATTCTGAGACTGGGGCTAAGCTCAGTGAGGGAAAACATTAGGTGTGATTGATATTAAATGTCATCATTGCTAAAGAGAGGGATATTAGTAACTAGCATACCAACACCAGGGCCGCTTGTCATCCTCCTGATCTACTATCTTTGAATTCTATCTTAATATTCTTTTATCTGGTGGCTTTGATACTGAGTTAAGTCCAACAACCACAAAATAATTTTTCTACACATTACCATATTTGATCCAAATCAGAAACTTTGTGAAGTTAAATGTTATTAGCCTTATTTTTCAAGTGAACAAATTAGGTCCTAAGAGACTTGTTTAAAATTTAAAACAAAAAACTCTTCCTCAGATGTGGTGAAGTATTATTTTAGTAACACTTTTTTGTCGATAAATAGTAAGTAATAAAGTATGAGTGATTACTTTAGGAAATATAGAAAAGAATGAAAAATTACTCAGAATTCTAATTCAATCACCAGTCTTAGAGTCTGATAATATTTTCTTTAATATACTTTCCATCTGACCCATTGCATATGTGCAGAGGTCTTTGGTATACATAAAATTTGATATGCCCTCCCTTCCCACATACCTGTCTTCCCTGTGCACTGCTATATGTTGGATCCTCAGTTTTCTTATATCTCTACTCATAACCATGATTGATCCCATTACCTTGTACCTTTCAGATCTGAGCTTAAAAAGTCACATTTCTTACAAAACCCTCCCTGCTGCATGCTTACATATCTCCTTGTATCCTCTGTATCGAGTTTGTCTCCACTGTAATCTTTGATTGCCTTTTTCTCTCTTGATTATAAGATTCTTGGCTAGCAAGTAACATATCTTCCTTGCTCATTATTTTATCTTTAGCATGTAGTCAAAGATCTTAAACAGTGTTTGTTGACTGGCTGAATGAATGGAACTTTTCCCATGTCAATACATAGTCTTTGGAAATATTATTCTTAGTAGATTGTAACATCCCATTGAAACAGTGATTGATTTTGACGTTTATGTTGGCAAAGCTGGACTTAAGCCATATCTTAATGCTTTAGAATATCTAGCTTGCCATTCTTCCAATAATATCACGCTGCTTTTTACAAAACTAGGAATAGAAAAATAAAGAATAAACAGAACCTGAAGTTAGTAGAAAGAGACAATAAAAACTGGAGTATAAATGAATAAAATAGAGACTAAAAAAAAACCTAGAAAATATCAATGAAACTAAAAGCTGGTTCCTTGAAAAGGTAAACAAAATTGAAAATCCTTTAGACAGACTCATCAAGAAAAAAAGAGAAAAGGCCAGAATAAAATTTGAAATGAAAGGGGAGACATTACAACCAAATCCAAAGTAAAAGAAAGGATCATAAGAGCTACTATGAACAATTTTACACCAGTAAAATGAATAACCCAGAAGAAATGGATTAATTAATAGAAATGTGCACTCTTCCAAGACTGAACCAACCAGAAAGGAGTTTCTGGTTGGAACTCAACAGACCAGTTACCAGTAATTGAAATTGAATCCGTTAAAAACAAAGTAACAAAACCAAAACCTTTCCAACAAACCAAACTCCAGGCCAGGTAGAAAATATTTGCAAACAATGTAATCAATAAGGGCTTAATTTCCAAAATAAAGAAACAACTCATATAACTCAACAACAAAGAAACTACGTCCAATTGGAGAATGAGCAGAAGACATAAATAGACATTTCTCCAAAGAAGAAATACAGATGACCAATTGGCACTTGAGAAGATGCTCAATATCACTAGAGAAATAACAAATCAAAACTACAGTGAGTTACCTCCCACAAGTCAGAACAGCTATCATTAAAAGTGTACAAATAACAAATGCTGGAGAGAGTGTGGGGAAAAGGGAGCCCTCCTCTACTATTAGTAGGAATGGAAGTTGTTGCAGCCACTGTGGAAAACAGTATGCAGATTCCTCAGAAGTCTAAAAATAGAATTAGCATATGATATAGCAATCTCACTCCTGGGCATATATACATAACAAAACTATAATTCCAAAAGATACATACACCTCTATGTTCATAACAGCTCTATTCAAAGCAGCTAAGACAGAGAAACAACTAAATGTCCATTGACATATGAATGCATAAAGAAGATGTGGTGCGGTTTTGCAATGGAATATAACTCACCCACGAAAAAGAGTGAAACAATGCTATTTGCAGCAGCATGGGTGTAACTAGAGATTGTCATACTAAGTGAAGCAAGTCAGAAAGAGACGAATACTGTATGATGTCACTTACGTGTGAAATCTAACATAGGACACAAATGAACCTGTCTGTGAAACAAAACCAGAATCGTGAACCTAGAGAACAGCCTGTTGGTTGCCAAGGGGGACGAAGTTGGGGAAGGGATAGGATGGGAGGTTAGGGGTAGCAGATGTCAGGTTTTTTTTATATATATATATATATATATATATATATATATATATATATATATATATATATAATGGCCTTACTGTACAACGTAGAGAAGTGGGTTCAATATCCTATGATAAACCATAATGGAAAAGAATATATTAAAAAAGAATGTGTGTATATAAATATACATATAAGTATAAATATATATATATATAAAACTGAAGCAACTTTGCTGTATGGTAATAATTAGTATTGTAAATCAGCTATACTTCAATAAAAATATTGATCAAAAGTGACGAAAGGACTATAGCCCAGTATACTTGTTAATAGTGAAAGCAAAATTTCTTAACAAAATTTTGACAAACCAGATTCAAGAAAATATGTAAAAAAGGTCATATGTTATGACTAAATGTAGTTTATCATATAATTCAGTTGTATTAAATCTGAAAATCATCTGACTAAATTCCCTATATTAGAAAAGAGAAACGACATGGTCATTTCAGCAGGTGCAGAAAAAGCGTTTGAAAACTCCCAACACCCTTTCATAACAAAAACACTCAACTGGTTAGGAATGGAAGGGAACTTAATCAACTTGATTAAGTGTATCTACAAACAAACTACAACTTATATAATATTCAGAGGTAAAAGACTTGATACTTTCTCCCTTAAGATCTGGAACAAAAGAAGAATGTCTGCTCTCTCCACTTTTATCTAATGTTGTACTTACTGATGGTCTGCTCTAGACCATTACAGGGCAAGAAAAAGAAAGAAAAGGGAAACACATTGGAAAGGAGAAAGTAAATTGCTCTTCTTTGTAGACTATGTGGTTGCATGTGTGGAATATCCAAAAAATAAAAGCTGTTAGAACTAGTAAATGAATTTATTAAGGCTATAGAATATATGGTCATCATACCAAAAGCAATTGTATTTCTAAATACTAACCAAACAGTTTGAAAATAAAAAAAAACCTTAAACCTCCACAATAGCATAAAATAATACTTAGAAATAAATTTAGTTCATGCTTTGCAAGACATTTTCACAGAAATTTACAAACACTGCATTGGATAATTAAAGATCTAAATAAATGGAGAGCTATACCATGTTCATGGATTAGAAGACTTAATTTATTAAGGTACCAGTTTCCTCCAGATTGACCTATAGATTTAATGTTGTTCCACTTAGAATTCTAGCAAAATTTGTCTTATGAAATCTACAGACTGATTTTATACAAATTGTATATGGAAGTGAATGATCCTTTATCTGATAGCACAACTGTCAAAAAGTAAAAGCCTCATGTTACTGCTACTAAATCCTATTACTTAAGCTACAAACTGCCTATCAGTTTTTTAAAATGAAACTTACCTATGATCTGGGAATAGATTTTGCCTTTGAAAAGTTTTTCAAACTTTTTTTTAAATTTATTTTTAATTGGGGGGAAAATTCCTTTATAATGTTGTATTGGTTTCTGCTGTCCAACAACACACATTAGCCATGATTATACATCTATCACTTCCCTCTATTGGACCTTAATAGAGAAACTGAGTATGTCAGTGATGGACTTACAGATGTGTACAGATAATTAAGATTTAATCATACTTTTAAATAATTTTTAATCAGTTTTCTTACAGTCATCATCTTCTCCTCCTCCTCCTCTTCTTCTTTTTACCTCCAAATAAATGCTAGTATTGATAAAAACTTTAGGCCTGTAATGTAAAATACTTCTAGGATCAACTTCATCTTGGAGTTATGGTGGGAGATATGTATTTTTTGAAATAGACTTTGTGTTGACTTTATACTTCATAGAAGAGAAATATGTGCATTATTTATGATTCTTTATTAATAGGGATTTTTTTCTCATTTTTATAGGGAAGAATGGACAGAAGCTATCCAGGCTGTAGCAGACAGACTCCAGAGGCAAGAAGAAGAGAGAATGAATTGTAGTCCAACTTCACAAATTGATAATATAGGAGAGGAAGAGATGGATGCTTCTACAACCCATCATAAAAGAAAGGTAGGAAAGAACATGTATTCCCCTCTTCAGCACATTTGTGTGTGTGGAAGAAATATGTCAACAGTTGCCGTTTGCAAAAATTGTTAGCCAGTTATCTTATGATATGCCATTACATTGGTGTGAATGGTTTTTAATCAGGTGGATCTTAAACCTGTCATTGTTTAAAACCACATAATTGAAACATCTCTTTATTTCAGTGTTTCAGCAATTAGCACTGAATGCTGAAAGGGCTGATAAGGATGTGGTGACTGATGTACCATCATACTACTTTATAATTTGCATTTTTCCCTTACTGTTTTTAATACTATTTCAGAAACTTGGAAATAAAATGTTTTCCCTAATGATTTGGTCTTTTTCTATTTGGCATTCTATGTTCTCCTGAAAGCAAAAGCTTAAATGGCTCTGTGAACTTCCTGCTTTGGTGCCCCAGCCTCACTAATATCAGCAGGAAAGTGAGCAATCTTGGAAATTATAGCTTTTTATTTTAATGGCTGCTTCTAAGCCAGTGAGGGAAACAGACTTTTCCTACCCTCAGTGCTCTAGAATAATAAACACCAATTTATATATTTATGGGAATTGTAAATTATGTTTTTCATTACTATAGAATATTGAAAAGCATCTTCCTATGCAAAAAGGGGTATTTTAAGATTAAGGGTATAAGTGTTCAAAATAGATGAACATGCCATTTTTTTATGTTTAGAATATATTTATTATATTAGATTTTAAATTAATCTTCAGGTTGAAAAATGCTAATTCTTAAGGTAATTATCCATGTAATTTTGTATTAGCACAGTGATTAAGAACTCTTTGGTGTTAGACTGCCTGAGTTCAAATCTCTTTTTCCTATGTGCTAAAGATGTGAAGGTAAGCTTTGCAATTACAATTTAGACTTAGTTAATTATCCTTTCCTTATCTGAAATTTCTGTTCTAATTAGAATTACATTCTATGCTTGATCTTAACCAAATGGCTGAGAACCCTGTGTAACTTCCTTGAAGACTTATCCTCTACTTGTTAGCTGTACTGTATCCTTCTTTTCTTTTGAGTCACCTTCTCTACCCTGTGCCCTTGTTCCTTAGTTATTGCCAAGAGAAAAACACAGTCTAGCTTTACCTCCTTCTCAGAGAGAAAGAAGTCATTTTGCTCATGTATGTTCACATGTACACAATTAATTTGAAATTTGACTGTGCTCATAAATTTAAAGTCATATCCTGATTATTCTCATCCTTTGAGTAATAAACTACTTCATTCAATAGCAAACTATACCAGCTGTAGAATTTCTGAGTAACAGAGATTAATAATAAGATGTTGTATAAATAGCTAGAGGTTGAAATTGGGAAGTTTATAACATTCTTAACTTTGAGTGAACTCCGGGAGATGGTGATGGACAGGGAGGTGTCCTGGCGTGGTGATGGCCTGGTGTGTTGCGATTCATGGGGTCGCAAAGGGTTGGACACGACTGAGTGACTGAACTGAACTGACTGAACTAGAAATACTGTTACTGGTGTAAAAATTTTGGAAATGAAAATGGAAATTTACAGAACTTTGAGTGAAGAGAGACAAACACTTTGAATGATACAAAAACGGAAAATACTACTTTTTCTGTTAAGGCTGGTTGTAAATGATTTTTAAAGCATAATACATTTTCCTGTTTTCAGTTACCAGTGTCAATTGTCTTAGAGTTTCTCACCTTTGCTAGTTATCACTTGTAAGCATTTATTATATGTCCAGTTCTAACTGTTGCTTCCTGACCTGCATACAGATTTCTCAAGAGGCAGGTTAGGTGGTCTGGTATTCCCATCTCTTTCAGAATTTTCCACAGTTTATTGTGATCCACACAGTCAAAGGCTTTGGCATAGTCGATAAAGCAGAAATAGATGTTTTTCTGGAACTCTCTTCGTTTTTCGATAATCCAGTGGATGTTGGCAATTTGACCTCTGGTTCCTCTGCCTTTTCTAAAACCAGCTTGAACATCTGGAAGTTCACGGTTCATGTACTGCTGAAGCCTGGCTTGGAGAATTTTGAGCATTACTTTACTAGCATGTGAGATGAGTGCAATTGTGCGGTAGTTAGTACCTCCTATATTCCCATTATGTCTGATTCCAGTTCTTGGAATTTTATTATTTAATGCCTGACTACCATAACTCACAGCAGTCACCAGCATACAGAGAAGGAGAGAAAGAAAAGAACAGACCTGAAATCAAGTCATTTCTCACTTCCTACCTAGAGGGAGGAGCAGCATAATCAGTGTTGTAGAAACTGACTTGATAAGATTAGAGCTTCTCCTTATGTTGGGGACAAAGCACTGGAGGAATGGAGGAGAGATGTGGGTAGAGAGGTTTACTTCTTGAAAGACTCCTTTTCACTCCTTGGACCTTATTTGGTGTATCTCTTACATTGTAAATCTATGTGGAATTGATCTTTTGGGCCAAACTTGCTAAAACCACTGTATCCTTTTCCTTGTATTCCTCTTCATTTATATATATTTGTAACCTAATTTGGGGGGTTGGGGGACAGTTATTTTTCTTATAATCTAGTGTGTGATTTGAATATATTTAAAATATTTATTTATTTATTTATTTTAATTGGAGGCTAATTATAATATTGTAGTGGTTTTTGCCACACATTGACATTAATCAGCCATGGGTGTACATGTGTCCCCCATCCTGAACACCCCCCCCCCACCTCCCTCCCATCCCTTCCCTCAGGGTTGTCCCAGTGCACCAACTTTGAGTGCCCTGTTTCATGCATCAAACTTGGACTGGTGATATATTTCACATATGGTAATATACATGTTTCAATGCTATTCTCTCAAGTCATCCCACCCTCGCTTAGTGTATGCACATGCATCTTTTAGCCTAAAACAGCCACAGTGATATGTTACAGAGATTATGTACAGGAAAGAGTATAATTCTATAAAAATATTTTCTAATAAATTCTTAGGTTTGGGTTTTGGAGGATTACTTTTCTATAGAGTATCTAATGCCCTTATTTAAAAAAATTTTATTGAAGTATTTTTATAGAAGTTTCAGCTATTAAAATTTTTTTATTGAAATATAGTTGATATACAAAATTATGTTACTTGATTTACAATATTGTGTTGGTTTCTCCTTTGGTAACCATAGTTTGTTTTCTGTCTGTAAAGAATTCATTTGTACTGGTTTTTAAATTTCCACATATAAATGATATTTATTATCTTTCTCTATCTGAATTACTTCACTTCACTTCTCTAGGTCCAGTCATGTTGCTGCAAATGGTTTTATTTCATTCTTTTCTATGGCTGAGTAATATTTCATTGTATGCATGTGTGTGTGTGTACATGTATACATATACACACATATGTACATATACACATATATACATAAACACATATTGTTTTACTTGCTAAATTGTGTCCAACTCTTGTGACCTCATGGATTATATAGCCTGCTAGGCTCCTCTGTCCATTGAATTTTCCAAGCAGGAATACTGGAAAGGAAAGTGAAAGAAAGTGAAGTCGCTCAGTTGTGTCCGACTCTTTGCGACCCCATGGACTAAAGCCTACCAGGCTTCTCCATACATGGGATTTTCCAGGCAAGAATACTGGAGTGGGTTACCATTTCCTTCTCCAGGGGATCTTCCCGACCCAGGGATTGAACCCGGGTCTCCCGCATTGGAGGCAGACACTTTAACCTCTGAGCCACCACTGGAATGGGTTGCCATTTCCTACTCCAGGGGATCTTCCCGACCCAGAGATCAAACCCACGTCTCTGGTGTCTCCTGCATTGGGAGGCAGATTCTTTACCACTGAGCTACCTGGGAAGACCAGATATTAATACATACCTCATATTTATCCATTCATCTGTTGATGGAGAGTTAGATTTCTTCCATATTTTGGCTGTTGTAAATAGTATGTCATGCTCTTAATTTTAAATAAAATCTTATTGTATCTTTGCCCTTAACACTATCCAAGAAAAGGAAAATAAGTTGCATTTTTTTTTGTAAAGAATAGATAATCACTGTGTATACTCCACTGAAGATGAGCATTTGCTATCATGGATACTTTTTAATTTTTCTAGTTTTATCAAACTGGATCTGATAGAACCTAGATATCTTTGAGAGATGAGTAGATAAAGAAGTTGTAGAATATTTTCAGCCGTCAAAGGGAACACGTTTGAATCAGTCCTAATGAGGTGGATGAACCTAGAGTGTTTTATACAGAATGAAGTAAGTCAGAAAGAGAAAAACAGATTCCGTATATTAACGCATATATATGGAATCTGGAAAGATGGTATGATGAACTATTGGCAGGGCAGTAGTAGAGACGCAGACATAGAGAACAGAATTGTGGACACAGCGGGGGAAGGAGAGGGTGGGGAGAATTGAGAGGGTAGCCTGGAAATGCATATATTACCATATGCAAATTAGATAACCAGTGGAAATTTGCTGTACGATGCAGGCAGGGAGCTCAAATCAGGTGCTCTATGACAACCTATAGGGGTCGGAGGGGGTAGGAGAGGGGAAAAAGTTTCAAGAGGGAAGGGACATATGCATACCTATGACTGATTCATGTTGATGTCTGGCAGGGACCAACACATTACTGTAAAGCAATTATCCTCCAATTAAAAAGAAATTTAAAAAACCCTAAGAATAAAAAAAAAATTCCCCCTAAAAATAGATATGATAAATGTTTCTGATTTAATCATGTAGAATGCTTTGTTAGTAACATAAATTTCCATGTAAATTCTTCTTTTAAAAAAGATTGACAAACTGACAGAAGCTGTGAAATTTGGTGTTAAAGCTGTCATCCCTTTTTTTAACCTCCTTGTCCCTAGGAATTACAGTCCTTAAAGAAGATAGTACTATTTCATTATTATATATTGCTTTTCGGGTGAAAATGTCATAAAGCAGTTTATAAATTCTTTTCTAATCTTTATCCCCAGAAGTCAGTTTCAGTTTATATGATGTTTAGTATTTAATAATGGAACACAGTATCATTTTCCAGTATTTTTATATAAAGTGAGAGAAGGTACTGTTCAGATGAAGCTTTGAGCAATAACGTAACATATGGCTTAGTTATAAGATATAGATCAAAAACCACAATTTGATTGCTGCAATTTATGTCAGAGAATGTTCTGCCTGTTTTCCTCCCAAGAGGTTAATAGTATGCAGTCTTACATTTAGGTCTTTAATCTGTTTTGACTATATTGTTGTGTGTAGTTTTAGTGAATGTTCTAATTTTGTTGTTTTACCTGTAGCTGTCCGGTTTCCCAGCACCACTTACTGAAGAGACTGTCTTTTCTCCATTGTATAGTCTTGCCTTCTTTATAAATAGATTAAGTGACCATACGTACATGGCTTTATCGCTGGACTTTTTATGCAGTTCCATTGATCTGTTTTTGTGACAGCACCCTGCTGTTTTAATGACTATAGCATTGTAATATGGTCTGAGGTCTTGGCTTCCGATTCCTCTAGTGTCACTGTCTTTCTCTGGATTGTTTTTGGCCATTCAGGGTCTTTTGTGTTTCCATACGAATTAAAATTTTTTTGTTCTACTTCTGTGAAAAATAAAGTTGCATAATAATAAATATCCCCTCACTTTCAGTCTGTATGTGTCTCTAGGTCTGAAGTGGGTCTCTTGTAGACAGCATAAATTTGGGTCTTGGTTTTGTATCCATTTAGCCTGTCTGTGACTTTTGGTTGGAGCATTTAATCCATTTACATTTAAGGTAATTATAGATATGTGGGTTCCTATAGCCATTTTATTCGTTGTTTTGGATTTGTTGTTTTTTTCTGATTTGGTGATACTGAATTCTCTTATTTTTGCTTTTCTGTAAAGCTTTTGATTTCTCTGTCAAATGTAAATGAGAGCCTTGCTGAATATTCTTTTTTCTTTCATCACTTTAAGTGTATCATAACACTTAATTCTGGCCTGCAGAGTTTCTGCTGGAAAATCGGCTGAGAACTTTATGAGGATTCTCATGTATGCTGTTTGTTGTGTTTCCCTTATGGCTTTTAATGTTTATTTGTCTTTAATTTTTGTCACTTTGATTAATGTGTCTCAGTGTGTTCCTCCTTGGGTTCACCTTGTGCAGGACTGTCTGTGATTCCTAGCCAAGTGACTGTTTCTTTTTTCATGTTAGGGAAGTTTTTAGCTATGATCTCTTTGAATTCTTCAAATATTTTCTCAGGCCCTTTCTCTGTTTCTTGTCCCACTGGGACTCCTATAGTTGAATGTTAGTGCATTTAATACTGTCCTAGAGGTCTCTGATACTGTCATTTCTTTTCATTCGTTTTTATTCTGTTCTGTGGTAGTGATTTCCACCACTGTGTCTTCCACCTCACTTTTGTTCTTCAGCCTCAGTTATTCTGCTGTCGATTCCTTCTAGTGTCTTTTTCGTTTTAGTTATTGTCTTGTTCACCTCCATTTGCTCGCTCTTTAAATCGTCTAGCTCCTTATTAAACATTTCTTGTATCTTCTCAGTTTGTGCCCCCAACTCTGTTTTGAGATTTTGGATCATCTTTCCTATCGTTAATCTCATTTCTTTTTCATGGTGATTTTCTGTCTCCTGTTCAGTTAGCTGTTCTTGTGGGTTTTTGTCTTGTTTCTTTGTTTGAAGCACATTTCTGTTGTCTCATTTTGTCTTTCTGTGTTTGTGGCCTCCGTTCCCATAGGCCACAGGACCATGGTTCCTCCTCTTTCTGATGTCCGCTTCCTGGTGAGAATGTAGGTCCACGGGCTTGTGTAGGCTTCCTGGCGAGTGGGATTGGTGCCTTCCCTCTTGTAGGTGGAGCTGGGCTTTGTCCCTCTGATGGACAGGGCCGTCTCAGGGGTGTGTTTTGATGTGGCTGTGAGCTCAGTATGCATTAGGCTGTCTGTCCTGGTGGTTGTGTGGCCTGAGGCTTTGCAGCTCTGGCACTCGCAGGTTGTTGGATGGGGCCAAGTCTTGGTGCCAAAACACGGACCTCCAGGAGATCTCACATTGATTGATACTCCCTGAGACTGCTGTTATCAGTGTTCTTTCCCTCACAGTGAGCGACGGTTGACCTTCACCTACCCAGGAGTCTCTCTAAGACTCATAGGTGGGTTTAATCCAGGTTTCCACGGAGCTGTCACTTTGTGCTGGGTGCCAGCATGCATGAGACCTGTGTACATCCTCCAAGACATTTCCCCCAGCCCAGTGGAGCTCTTGCACTCAAGCACTGCTGGCCTTCAAGGCTGAATGCCCTGGGTGTTCTTCTGTCCGACACCATACCCTCAGATTGTCTTGGAGGGCTGTTTTGCATGGTAACATCTCTGAGTAGCCTGTGTGGGTTTAATGTTTTTTTGTGTGAGGGTTGTATTTAGAGTAGATGGCCGCCACTTCTTTTCTCTGTTGGCCATTATCACATTGATAGGAGTCTGACTGATGTTTTGGTGACCAGAGCCTGCACTGGGTATTGAGCAGGGCCTCCTCATTGCTCTGTGATTGTCACTGCCCTGTCACAGATGGGATCTGCTTCCTAATTGTTGGTGTAGAGGGCCCCAGGTCTATTCCTTAGCTTTTGTGCTTATGATCTGCAGTGCAAGGTAGGAGGGATTGGAGCTCTCCTGCTGGAAGGGAAGACACTGTAGCTGTTCACCTATGAGTGTGCTCTGTTGTGTCACCTGTCACCTCTTGTGCCAGCTTACACTGTCAGATTACACTGTCGGCGGCACTGCTCTCGACCCCGCCTCAACTGTGGGTATGCCATCTGTTGGCCCTGGTGTCTCTAAGATTGTTTTCACCAGGCCACCAGCATAGGTCCACTGACGTCAGGTCGCAGGAATGCAGTAATCATGGGTATGGACCCATTGTGGGCACTATGGAGGCAGCTCCGACTCCAGCCTGGCCCAGTCCCCACATGTATGTGCTGAGAAAGTCTACAGCTGCAAAAGCTTGGCTGCGGGAGCACTCACTGTTTGTCTGTTCAGATGTTCTATAGGTGCAGAGTTTATAAGGCTGGCCTCGAGAGAGTCAGTTCGCCTTTTAGGCACCTGAGAGGAGAGATTCTAGCTTTTCTTCCTTAGTTGCATGTCCCCTCGGGCTTAGCTATGGCTTTAGCCTCAGCCTCTTCTTGTGGACCATCTGAAGGGGTCTACTCCCAAGGTGGCCCTGGAACACACGAGTTGGCCTGGATGAGAAGGGGGTACAGAGCTGCGAGGCAGCTGGGGTCGTGGAGCTCTGGTGGCAAGGACGTATGGGGGCTCTGGCAGCCACAGGCACGGAAGAGTCAGAGTGCTGGGGGCCCTTCCCAGCACCTTGCTGCATGCAGGAGAGTGCATGCTGAGGCGTTGATGAGGTGTGTGGGGAAGCTGGCTCTACCTAGTGCCCAGTGGCAGGTTCTCAGGGTAGCGACAGCTGCGAGTATGACAGAGTCTGCCCCGGCAGAGGTTCCTCCCAGCGCCCGGCCACAGGTGTGAAAGAGCCAGCCCCAGCTGGGGCCCTTTCCAGCGCCTTACAACTGGTGTGAGAGAGCCACCCAGCAGGGACCCTTCCTAGTGCCTGGGTGTGGGAGAGCCAGCCCCAGTGGGGTCTCTTCCTAGTTGCTAGGGAGGTGAGGGCAGCAGTGGAGAGAGGATGCAGTGGCAGCTGCACTTCTGACATATAACAATGACCCTTCTATGGAGTCGAGTTTCCTCCGCACACACTCCTACTTGTGGATTTCCTCACTTCCGACCCCTCAGGCTGTCTCCTTGCAGCAACCGACAGCAGACCTCTCCCCGGTTTGCTCCCCAGACCCCATGTTCTTGCCTGCAGCCCCCGTCTGCACCAGGAACACAAGTCTCAAGCTGGAGCCCCAGGGCTGTGGCATGGACTATCTGTGTAGCTCTCACTTTGTCCTGCCTACCACAGACCTGTTGTTGTCCTTTTGTGATAGCCTCTTAACTCCCCTGCTCTGCCAACTGATCTCTCTACTGGTGAGGGGCTTCCTGAGATGTGGGACCTCTCCTCTTCTTTTCTCTCTTCTTTCTTTCGTCCTAGCCAGTTTTGCAGGGATCTTTCTTGTCCTTCTGTGTGTCCAAGGTCCTCTGCTAGCGTTCAGCCTTTTCTCTGAGAATTGTTCTTTTGTGAATGTATTCTTGATGCTTTTGTAGGGAGTGGTGAACCCACATCCTCCTAACTCCTCCACCATCTTGACCTCCCCGCCTTTTCTTTCTTTTTAAAATTTAATTGATTTCTTTTTTTTTTTTTTTCACCATACCATGCCATGCTATATAGCAAGTAGAATTCCAGTTCCTTGATGAAGGATCAAATCCATGCTCCCTGCAGTGGAAGTACAGATTCTTAACCACTGGAGAGACTGCCAGGGACATCCCTAATTGATTTCTGCCCTGATCTTTATTTTTTTTTTTTTCTAGTTCTTTTGAGTTTAATTTGGTCTTTTTGTAGTTTCTTAAGGTAGAAGCTGAAGTTATTGCTTTGAGACATTTCTGACATTTACTTCAAACGGGTGGTAAGGAGGAAAGAAATACTTCTAAAAAGACACAAAAATTTTCAATAACTTCTGATTGTTAGTAGGATAAAACCCCACCCTCTTAAATTGTTTTGTTATTGTTCTGGTCATGCTGTGTGACATGCAGGATCTTAGTTCCCAGACCAGAGAGCAAACTGGCACATGCAGTGGGGTGTAGAGTCTTAACCACGGGGCTGCCAGGGAAGTCCAATTTGTTATTTTAATATGTGGAAAATTCTGAGAGAGATGGGAATACCAGACCACCTGACCTGCCTCTTGAGAAATCTGTATGCAGGTCAGGAAGCAACAGTTAGAACTGGACATGGAACAACAGACTGGTTTCAAATAGGAAAAGGAGTACGTAAAGGCTGTATATTGTCACCCTGCTTATTTAACTTATATGCAGACTACATCATGAGAAACTCTGGACTGGAAGAAACACAAGCTGGAATCAAGATTGCCAGGAGAAATATCAATAACCTCAGATACGCAGATGACACCACCCTTATGGCAGAAAGTGAAGAGGAGCTAAAAAGCCTCTTGATGAAAGTGAAAGAGGAGAGTGAAAAAGTTGGCTTAAAGCTCAACATTCAGAAAACGAAGATCATGGCATCCGATCCCATCACTTCATGGGAAATAGATGGGGAAAGAGTGGAAACAGTGTCAGACTTTATTTTTTCGGGCTCCAAAATCACTGCAGATGGTGACTGCAGCCATGAAATTAAAAGACGCTTACTCCTTGGAAGAAAAGTTATGACCAACCTAGATAGTATATTCAAAAGCAGAGACATTACTTTGCCAACTAAGGTCCGTCTAGTCAAGGCTATGGTTTTTCCTGTGGTCATGTATGGATGTGAGAGTTGGACTGTGAAGAAGGCTGAGCGCCGAAGAATTGATGCTTTTGAACTGTGGTGTTGGAGAAGACTCTTGAGAATCCCCTGGACTGCAAGGAGATCCAACCAGTCCATTCTGAAGGAGATCAGCCCTGGGATTTCTTTGGAAAGAATAATGCTAAAGCTGAAGCTCCAGTACTTTGGCCACCTCATGTGAAGAGTTGACTCATTGGGAAAGACCCTGATGCTGGGAGGGATTGGGGGCAGGAGGAGAAGGGGACAACAGAAGATGAGATGGCTGGATGGCATCACTGACTCGATGGATGTGAGTCTGAGTGAACTCCGGGAGATGGTGATGGACAGGGAGGCCTGGTGTGCTGCGATTCATGGGGTCGCAAAGAGTCAGACACGACTGAGCGACTGAACTGAACTGAAACAGAATTTAAATTTAAGATTGTAAACTAAGCATACCTCCTCTTTCATCTAAAGCCTATTAAAATGGTAGTAAAGAAATTTTTAAAAGGGAAAAGTTCACAGAAAGAAAAAGCTGGGTGGGGGAAAGGCCTTAGTGAACAAACATCATCAAATTTTTGGAAGTTTATTGATAAATAAAGCAGAGCAGGATATGCATTCATAGAGGAAGCTGTAGAGAGCAAGTAGTAATTCTCCTTAGTAAAATCCTGGTAATCACCTTACTTACAGATGGGAATGAGAAATGAAATTGAAAATGGGCAGATTAGAGACATTCTTAGAGTTTCATGACTTCGTATTCTGAATTGGACCACTTGTGTTCTCAGCAGATGTACTGCTGTTCTTTCTTTGAACTGAGCTGCAGAATTCTTTTCAGTGTTTCTTATACACGTATCTTTCTTTTTCTTGGAGTCCATCCTTATTTTGATAGAGTACATTCTCAAAAACTCCATTCAAAAGTACTTTCCTTTTGGATATATTTGGAAATGTTTGTGGAGGACATTTTTGATTGACTCATCATGTAGGGGAGTGGCACTACTAAATCCTTAGAAACTTGAATACTTGGAAGTGAGTAATGTTGGTTTTATTTTTCCCTTTGCCCTTATACTTTACTAATAATTAATAGTTGAGAGATTCTGTGCTCAAAATTATTGTCTCCACTATCTGAAAGTTGTTTAAATTATTTCCAGCATCCATGGTTATGGATAGGAAAGCCAATGCCAGGCTGATTCTGATTCACTTAGCGTTCTTAGAAATGGATAACATTTGATTTTGAGTAGATAATGCCAAATATATACATAGATTTTTACAAATAAATTTCACCAGATGTTTCATATTATATATTTTAATTTGTATTTTTCAGACAATGAATGATTTTGACTATTTGAAACTACTAGGTAAAGGCACTTTTGGGAAAGTTATTTTGGTTCGAGAGAAGGCAAGTGGAAAATACTATGCTATGAAGATTCTGAAGAAAGAAGTTATTATTGCCAAGGTAATACAAGAGTTGATTATTAAATCTTTGTTTATGTTGTCCACGTGTGTGTGTGCTCATGCACGCACATGACTAGACTGTAGAAATTCGATTAAGTAAGCAAAATGTTGATTAGAGGCTATAGCTGCATAATATCTGTATATTGATATTTATTTATAGTATTAAATTTTTCAAAAGTTTATAATATTGTCTATTATATACAGTCTTTTATTCTTTTCAGAGGAAATTTTGGGAGAATGTTTTCACTATGTATTTGGGACCTGTGTCACTAATTATACTAGTGATTTTTTGATATTCCCCTAACAGTTTGAATTTTTTATTAAAGTAGTGAATAGTATAGATTATTAACATAGATTAGTTGTACTGATAAATTTTATATAACTGTTGAATGGAAAAGCATCCTTAGTAGATTTGAAACTAAAATGATGACTACTGTATGTCTGCTTAAAATTTATCACTACCCGTGGGTACAAACTTTATTTCTTGTCATGAGAACTTTTAAGATTTATTTTCTTAGAATCTTTCCAATACACACTATAGTATTATTAACTATTTATCATTCTGTACATTAAATCCCCAGGAATTCTTTATTTCACAACTAGAATTTTGCAGTGTTTTTAAAAGTGTTTAGTAAATTGTCTTAGTTTCAGGTGTATAGCTTAGTGATTCAGTTATTTTTTGTGATTATATATCATATTAAGATTATGTTCCATGTTAAGTATAATTCTCTGAGATACACAATAAATCCTTGTTACTTATTTATTTTATGTATAGTAGTTTGAGTCTGTTAATCCCATATGCCTAATTAGCCCATCACTTCTGGTAATAAGTTTATTTTCTGTGTTTGTGAGTCTTTCTGTTTTGTTTATAGAATTCATTTAATTTTTTTTAGATTCCTCATAAAAAGTGATACAGTGTTTGTGTTTCTGTGTCTGACTTGCGTCACTAGCTATAGCGATCTCTAGGCCCTTTCGTGTTCCTGCAAATGGCATCGTCTCATTCTCTCTATGGCTGAGTAATATTTCATTGTGTATATGCATGCATGTGTGTTTATATACATATACGCGTGCCATATCTTGTTAAGTTAATCATCTACTGATGGGTACTTGACTTGTTTCCACATCTTGCCTGTTGTGAATACTACCGCTGTGAACATTGAGGTGCATGCATTTTTTTTTTTTAACTGGAGAACAGTTGCTTTATCATATTATGTTAGTTTCTGCCATGTATCAATATGAACCAGCCATCGTTAAATGTAGTTCTTGGTTTTTCTGAATATATGCCCAGGAGTGGGATTGGTGGATCATATGGTAGTTCTGTTTTTAGTTTTTTAAGGAACCTCCATACTGTTTGCCATAGTGGCTACACCAATTTACATTCTCACCAACAGTATAGGAGAGTTCCCTTTTCTCCATATCTTCTCTAGCATTTATTATTTGTAGCCTTTTTGATGATAGTCATTTTGACAAGTGTGAAATGGTACTGAAGTGACAGTGTGCTTTGCTGTGATTTTTATTTCCTTTTCTCTAATAATTAGTGAGGGCTTCTTCAGTGGTAAAGAATCTGCATACCAATGCAGGAGACCCAGGTTCAATCCTTGCGTCACAAAGATCCCCTGGAGGGGGCCATGGCAACCCACTCCAGGATTCTTGCCTGGAAACTCCTGTGGACAGAGAAGTCTGTTGGGCTATAGTCCATGGGGTTGCAAAAGAGTTGGATATGACTTAGCAGCTAAACAACAGCAAAAATAATTAGTGATGCTGAGCGTCTTCTTTGGAGGAATGTCTGTTTAGTGCTTCTGCCCACTTTTTAAGGTGTGTTTTTTTTTAATTGAGTTCTATGAGCTTCTTGTATATTTTAGATGTTAATTCCTTGTCAGTAGCATCATTTGAAAATATTTTTCTCCCACTCCATAGGTTTTTTGTTTTGTTTTGTTGATGGTTTCCTTTGCTGTGCAAAAAAATGTTTTAAGTTTGTTTAGGTCCCATTTTTTGTTTTATTTTTGCTTATACTTCTTTTGTTTTCAGAGACTGACCAAAGAAAATATTGCATTAATTTATGTCCAAGAATATTTTGCCTGTGTTCTGTTCAAGGAGTTTTGTTGTGTCGTGTCTTATATTTAGGTCTTTAAAGCATTTTGAGTTTATTTTTGTATATGGTGTTAGGGAGTGTTCTAATTTTATCCATCTACATGCAGCTGTTTAACTCTCCCATCACCATTTGTTGAAGAAGCTGTCTTTTCTCCATTTTATATACTTGCCTCCTTTGTCATGGATTGACTATAGGTGCATGGGTTTATTTATGGGTTCTCTATTCTGTACCATTGGGCTATAAATCTGTTTTTGTGCTAGTACCATGCTGTTTTGATTACTGTAGCTCTGTAATATAGTCTGATGTCAGGGAGCATATTTTCAGCTCTGTTCTTCCATCTCAAGATTGCTTTGGCAATTCAGGGTGTTTTGTGGTTCCATATGAATTTTAAGAATATTTGTTCCAGTTCTATGAATAAAGTCATAGGTATTTGGATAAAAATTGCATTAAATCTGTAAGTTGCTTTGGGTAGTATGGCCATTTTAATGATATTAATTGTTCCTCTCCAAGGGCATGGGATCTTTCCCTTTCATTTTTGATTTGTCTTCAGTTTCCTTCATCAGTGTTTTATAGTTTTCAATGTATAGATTTTTCACCTCCTTGGTATTTTATTTTCTTGATGCGATTTCAAACAGGACTTTTTTTAACTGCCTCTTGTTGATATGTCATTGTTAGTGTAGTGAAAGAGATTTGTGTATGTTGGTGTTTTATCCTGCTATCTTGCTGAATTCATTTAGTAGTTCCACTAGTTTTTGTGTACTGTTAGTGATTTTTGTGGGTTTTGCTGTCTTAAATGATCACAGAAGAACTCATTGAGAAAGTGAAATTTCAGTGAACATTTGAAGGAAATGAGGAAGCAAACCATTCAGGTATTTGGGAGGAAGAATATTCCTGATAGAGGAAATCACAACCAAAAAAAGCACTGAGGAAGCAGCATATTTTAAAAATAGCTAGGAATCTAGTCTAGCATGGCCTGCCTAGAGTGAAACAGTAGAGAGTTGTTTATGATAGTGGTAGATGCTGTAAGGATATTGCTTTTACTCATTGTGCTAGTCAGCCATTGGAAGTTTTTATACTTTTTTTTTTTTTTTTTACTATATCATGTATAGTTTACTATATCATGATATAGTTTTCATTTTAATATCGTCACCTTGGCTGTAGTGTTGAGAATAGACTGTGGAAGCAGGGAGCTTGTTAGGAGTTAACTGCAATAATCCAGATAATTGATTATAGTGGCTTGCATCAGGGTATTAGCAGTGGAGGTGGTAAGACATATTCAGTCTGGGGCATATTTTGATGAAGAGCCATCAGGATTGCATGACAGACTGAATGATAGGATGGTGGCTCAGTTGGTAAAGAATTCACCTGCAGTGCAGGAGACACAGATTCAGTCCCTAGGTTCGGAAGATCTCCTGCAGAAGGAAATGGTAACCCACTCCAGTATTTTTGCCTGGGAAATCCCATGGACAGAGGAGCCTGGCGGGCTACAGTCCATGGGGTTGCAAGCGTCAGATACAACTTAACGACCAAACAACACCAAGTACGACATCCTTTCTATGGGGAAAAATATATAGATTTCTGACATACGGCTTGTCAAAACAGAGCAAGTACATAATGATCACTTGTAGTCATTGTGGTTGATTAAGAAGAAAGATACCAAGGTAAAATCTTTTCTCCCCTCTTCTCCCTGCTTCCCCACCTCCGTCATCTCCTCCTCTAGGCCTCATTTATAGCTCTGGATTATTTTTGTTTAAATGCTTTAGATGTCATGTATCTTGATTTCAACCAGCTTCCTGAAGTCAGTTTTTAGAGTCTTGTAGTCAAAATGGAGAAAATAATGTGAACAGAGTTAAAGTGTACCTGGTTAAGTTGCTACTGAGTTGTTGGAGATGACCATTGATGTTGGACTTAGATGAGATCAGTCTTGACCTTTTCACCTGCAATCTGAGCAGTTTAACTTCTGTGAACCTCAGTTACCTCATATAAAATGGGAATCATCAAAGACACCTGCTCAGCTACTACAAGGATTGAAGGAGGTGACACCTGTGGTGTCCACAGTGATAGAGATGTTCTCTTCCATTTCTCAGTCTTCATTTGCTCCTTGTCCACCTCCTGCCACGAACAACTATCAAAAAGCAATAAGTGGGGAGCATGAAAAGGAGAAGTTAGACCATGTTTGGTGAAGGGTAGTGATAAATTAGAGAGGATTGGAAAAATGAGTATGAGGAAGACTTCTTCTGCGTCATGTTTGCAAAAAACTGTGAAAAATTCCATTCTCCCTAAGCTGCTTTCTATGAAAGAAATTAGATTTTAAAATTCATTAGTCTTTTGCCATGGATGAATATATATGAAACTAAATTTTGAAAGCTTTTTCACGAAAACATTTTACTTATATACCCAAGCACTCTTTATTTGTAATCACGATCAACAAATGGATTTTTAGAAAAGCATCGTATTGTTTTAGCCCCTAAGTTTTATCACTGTTATTTATAACTTTTTGTTTTCACATGTTGTTTTTAACTGTAATTAAAAATTAATGACATCTGTGTTTACTTTTTAGCTTGTGCATACCTTATCTTCATAGCAGATACTAATTAGTATGTGAAATACTGTACCATTAAATTTGCATTAAGGAGAAAATTTTAATTTGATCAGATGTAAAGTGTGGTAGAAAATACATTTTAATACATAAAATGTATGTACATGGTATTAATTCTGGTTTCATTCTTATAACAAAGAAATACTGTTTGAGCTTTTGCCTACCTACATCTTTACTTGACTCCTTTAATGTGGTTAGGCAGATTACAGAATATAGGAAAAAAAAAATCTTTCATGGAACTTACTAAGTGATTCAGAAAAATAACTATTACATATAATGAGCTTGTTTCAACAAAATAGAATGAAAGAGCTGCCAGAAATATTAACTGAAGTGCTAGGATATCTTTTCCAAATAGGTTTCATACTTCTCTTTTTTTAGTCTTTTCCTAGTTTACTGCCTCAGATCACTTAAAATCCTAAAGCATAACTGGTAAATGTTGCCTTCTCTGACTGCATATAAAGTAATACTTCTACTTAATCCTCTGTTGAAAGCATATAGCTGTTAGTTTTTCACTGTTAATTTTATATCTCAAAAATATTTCAAATGCTTTATCTAGCTCTGGTGCCACTGCAGTCATCCTAGCCATCCTAATTTCACTCTTACACTGCAGTTGTCTCCTAATTGATCACTCCTGTTTTTGCTGTCCTTCTGAGAGGAACCTGAGCGAATTTAAAAACAGAAATCAGTTGTGTGCCCCAATCCCGCAATCCTACACTGTCATATTACTCAACCTGTGATCTTGCAGTAGCATTAATTTTCCTTCTTTACCCCATTTTCTCATAAGATCACTTATCAGAATTCGTAATTATTTCTTAAATTGGATTTGTACCAATTTGATATGCACCAGTGTCTTCTCCACTAGCATGTCAACTCCATGAGCAAAAGAATCATATGTCTTTAAAAAAAAATGATTTTATACTTACACTGTTATTATTTAGTAAATGCATGTCAAGGATTTCATCTTTTAATCAATGAATTCAGTTTTATAGCCCATAAAATAGCCACTTGTATAATCCTTAATCATGTATTTTGTCTCCATTGTATGATTCTTATAAACTTTAGCCTTCCCTTGTCTTCTTGGTTTTTTCCATTAATGCTGACCACCATCTGACCAACTGAAATGATAGCTCCAGGAGGACAGGACTTTTGTCTGTGGTGTTCAGTATCCTGTCTTCAGTGGATAGAACAATACCCAGAGTGTATTTGTTTCATATTTATTGAAAGAATAAATGATTGAATGAAAGTCCCACATATGTGACATCTTGTAATTAATTCCTATGATAAACTGTTAAGTTCAACAAAACATTTAACAACTACCTACTGTATACTAATCATTATGGTAAGCATTGTGGGTATAGAAATTAGTTCTGATATCATTTATATTTATTATTTTTTATTAAGATGTTTGGTGTTCTAATTAATTTAAAATTTATGGTATGATATGATCGTGGTTTTCATGTTGTTTGAGCATTTAAACCTGGTTCTTATTAACCAAATAAGACTTGAATGTTTTCTTACCCGTACTTTATTTCACTGGTTTTCAATACTATGTCATTACACTTTATTTAATTGAAAAAGACACATGTACCTAGAGCCTATTATACAGAGTGAAGTAAGTCAGAAAGAGAAAGACAAACACCGTATATTAATGCATACATATGGAACCTAGAAAGATGGTACTTATGATGATCTTATGTACAGAGCAGCAAAAGAGACACAGACGTAAAGAACAGACTTTTGGACTCAGTGGGAGAAGGAAAGGATGGGATGATTTGAGAGAATAGCACTGAAACATATACATTACCATATGTCAATGCAAGTTTGACATATGAAGCAGGGCACTTAAGCTGGTGCTCTTTGACAACCTGGAGGAGATAGGGTGGGGAGAGAGAGAGGAAGGGAGTTCAGGATGGAGGGGACGCATGTATACCTATGGCCAATTCATATTGATGTGTGACAGAAACCATGACAATATTGTAAAGTAATTATCCTCCAAGTAAAATTAATTAATTAAAAAAAATTAATTAAATTAAATTAATTAAAAAAAAAGAATTGGTCTCACTCTCTTGGAATGGCTTTTGGCTTTTAGCATCTTTGATCATTCTGTTGCTTGTTTATCTTCTAAGTCTAAATAAGGTCAGATGCTTTTGTAAAGATTAATACAGTGTCCTAAAGTTTCCACTTCTTACTTATAATCTTGATTTGCTGGCAGTGTTAATAAATTGATCCAGCAAGGGCTTCGTTTAGGATCTTGGCAGAAGCAGAGACCAGAGATGTTGTGTTAGTTTCAGCATTTATCTTCCTTTCCTTTATTCTTTAAAATAGTGTTATTTTTGAGATATGAAGCATTTTTCCAGTTCTCCATGTTGAAGAAAATCTTCCCTAGTTCACTTTTGATGTCAAGATGAAATTTATGTACAAAATTGGGGAAGTACAGTCTTAGTGTATTTTTGGCTTTAGATATATCCAGATCTAGAAAGTGTCCTAGAATAAACTATAATCTTTTTTTTTTTTAAGAAAAGCATGCTAAAAAGCCACAAAACAAAAATATACAGTTTTATACTATTTTTATTTCTGAAATGTATAATTTAGAATTAAACCTCTTAATGTGTACTGTGTTCCTCTTTTCAATAACTTATTTTTCTTTTAGGTAGAAGACTTACCAATTCTATGATCTTTACTGAAATATATTCTTTGTATCCCCTGAATACAATGTAACACAAACATGGAAATATTAACTACTCCATGCCTAGCTGTTAACTTACAGGACATTCTCTTCAAGGGGAAAGGCTTACTATTTCATTTTCTGTATCCCTGGTAATTTTTGCTTATTATTATATCATTATTGATATACCTTGATAAAGTATGACTGTGTTTATACATGATAGCCATCTGATTTAAATCACTAATTTGATTTGTTTTTTTTTTGGTAGACGAGAAGCTAAGCAATAAAGGAGCATGTGTTTAAAATCTTTTTATGTGTCTGGGTTTAATCTCTTCTGGTCTTAGAGAAATAGCGAAATTTTTATATTATTTGTGCTCAGAACATATATTAAAAGTTTATTTGCCTTTTTCTTTCGTAGGATGAAGTGGCACACACTTTAACTGAAAGCAGAGTATTAAAGAACACTAGACATCCCTTTTTAACAGTAAGTGACTAGGGGAAAGATGTTATAATCATAACATTTTATATTTAAGGGAGTTTTATTGTAGCAATTAAGTATGAAAAATAACATTTTCAGTCACATTTATTTAGGTATGCCATTTTCTTTGATTTGCAAAGTTCGTGTATGTTCCTGGTCCCAATGAAGTGTTTTAAGATTAAGAGCAACAGATAGACTTTCAAAAGGAAGAAACTTTTAAGAGTTAGGATTGTTTACTAATAATTATAATTTTACTTTTTCCTGAAATTATGCCCACTGCTGATCTTCACAAAATGTGTTTTATAGTTCTCATAAATTTTTATTTAAGTGTTCTTAAAGGAATAAATAGACTCTTAAGGAACATGAACAATTTATCAATCACACTTACTGTTTCTAAGTGTTCTATTTTTGATACTGTTGTAAAAATGTAGGATTATAATATAACATGTTTTCTTTTTCATTTCAAGTCCCTGAAATATTCCTTCCAGACAAAAGACCGTTTGTGTTTTGTGATGGAATATGTTAATGGGGGAGAGGTGAGTCAAGTATAACCAACACTGGCATCTGCATGGTAGTATTGTTGTTTTTCTAAATTATTTACAAGTTATAATGTAGTAATTCTCTACTTTTTGATAGAGATTTGATAGCTCTCTACTATTTTAGTAAATGAGAGCTGAATAATTTTTAATGAAATATAATGATCATTTATTTTTTTAACTAGCAATACTTTATGTATAGGGAAGCATAATCAACTCTTTTCTAAATTTTTTAAATGTACATTTTACTACAGGTAGTGATTTTTAAAATCACGGTTTTTAATTTTGAAAACCAGACATATAGGGTTGGTAATGCTTTACATAGTTCTTCTGCAAGTTTTTGTGAAACTTGTAAAAAATTATTTCACCCATTTTAAACTCGGTTTAACAGTAGGCCACAGGTACATTACAGTTGAGTTTTCTCTTCTACATAGTAAAGAGTAACCTTGACTGAATTTAGATGATTTTTTTAGTTTTGAAGAGAAATTCAATCATTTTAGTAGTATATTTCACCTTTTCCTTTATTCTTTATCCTTTCCCCTATTTTTCATCAAAATCAATGCAAGGGGAAAACGTAGTTTACTGGAAATATTTCACATTGTGAGTATTCTGAAATTTAATTCTTAAATAGGGGCCTGTATCTCACAGACTTTAAAATAATCTTATTACCTGAAAAAAAAGAAGGAAGGAGAGGGAAGGAAGAAAGGAGGAAAAGAGGGAGGGAGGGAAAAGGAAGAAATAAGGGAAGGAGGGAAAGAGGTAAGGAAACAGGAAGCAATTATCCTTTATAGCATGTTTTCTCCTATTGAATTATCTGACTTACAGGAATTAGTGCATTGCAAAAAATTCATTCATTCATTTGGTAAACACATTTTGAGTGCCTTGGCAGTGTGAGTTTATCAAAATGTGTTAAGAGTTTATAATTTATCTTATAACTATTATAAATTAGAATATGGTGAAAGACCTAAGTGTTAATAAATTAATAAAAGAAAATTTGTTATGAATGGATCTAGTGCTTAGATTAGGCTTAATGAAATTCCAACAGGGGAACTGATTTGAGAGGCTATTTCAGGCAGAGAGGATGATGTGAGCAAAATCACTGGTAGGCAAGCAGAGAGGAACAAGTTGAGTAGTTAGAATTTAGTAATCCAGGCATTCTGAACTGAACCCTTGTCAGTCAGATGTTGTCTGAGAAAAAGAAGATGGGTGTCATAGAATTATATAGGATTGATCTGTCTTAATTGAGTTCATTAATTGAATGTGGGTAGAAAAGCGTTTGGTTGGGATCATGGAGAATTAATATGTGTAGTGAACTTAGGAAGAGTGTGTTAAGAGTAAAATTATAAAGTTGGTTTTAAAAAGCTTTTTCCTAAGGTTCCAAGAAATATGTATGTGGAAATACCACAGAGAATAAATATGGGTCAGAATATGGATACAGATTTGGGAGCCATTCCCATAAAGGTTGTAATTTAAGTTATGGAGGTGAATATTTCCTGTTTTATAGGAAATTTAAATTGGTGAAATCTCTATGTTAGTATCTATCAAAATTAAAAAAGCACATATTCTGGGACCCAGCAATTTCACTTCCAGGAGGTCTACTTAGATATTCATGCAGTGATATACTTTATATTCATTAAAAAGAATGATGTCACCCAATATGGGCTGAGACAATGCATTTTCTAAGATATGTTATGAAATAAGAAAAGCAAGATGTAGACAGAATATAAAGTACGCTACTATCATGTTAAAGTAAGACCATATATGTGTGCATATATGTCTGTGTCTACATTGACTATCTCTGAATTATGTACTGGACATTAGTGCTTACCTTCAGGAAGGCAAACTGAATCACTGGGGAAAAGATGGGAGTAAGTCTGATTTTTCACTTTATTCTTGGGCATCTTTTGTATTTTGTATCAAAGGTGTATATTAAAGTTGAAGGAAGAAAGATAGGTAGGCAGATGGATGGATGACCAGTGGAGGGAATATTATATAGGGAAATGATAAACTGCAGGCAAAAAGTTGGAGAAGCACTCTTAAATTATAGAAGTACTCTTAAACAGCATCATGTGTTTGTATCTATCATAAAAATTAGCACATTGCTTTATAATTATTTACTTATCTGTCCTTCCTGCTAGGCTCAAAGCTCCCTAAAGACTTACCCACTGGTGTAACCCTGGCACCTAGCACACTACCTGACACATAGTAGGAACTTGACACTTATTGGATGTTTTGAATGAGCAAATAAGCGAATAGATGAAAAGTTTCCCTCCAGGAACAGGGGTAAAATAAGTTAGCAAAAGTGGTAAATTAGAGAGGACATCCCTGGTAGCCCAGTGGTGAAGACTCTGTCTTCCAATTAAGGGACACAGGTTCAGTTCCTTCTTGGGGAACTAAGATCCCACATACCATAGGGCAACTAAACCCACATGCACCAACTGAGACTTGAAGCAGCCAAATAAATGAATTCTTTAAAAAAAAGCTAGTAAAATAGGAACTACTGAGAAGTAGGAAGAAAAACAGAAAGTAATGTGGTACATAGGTTCTTTAGAAGAAATGCTGAAAATGTGTTTTCAGGAGAACCTATCTTTTTGTGTATTTATAAAATATTTATTTATTGAGAATGAGCAGAGTACTCTGGTAGATAAGTGGGTGTACAGGTCTGAATTAAGCATAACTCTTACTCTGAAAGAGTTTATGGTCTAGTGGGGAAGATAAGGTATAAGATTTATACTAAGTGTAAAAGTGATACTTATCTCTAGTATCAGAAGTATATAGATTAAGGACCATGGGACTTTATAGGAAAGAAGGAAGAGTTTTAGATGGTGAGATGAAGGGAAGCTGCCTGGAGCTTAGTAGAGGGAGCTAGTTGTTGCTCGTACTTCTGTTCTAAACGTTGAGTATGTAGACAGTTAATCAATTGATGATTGTTAAAAAATTTTTTCTTACACAGAAGCAGATTTTCAAGCTAGCCAGATGGTTTTCTTACTCATTGAAATGCCTACACTATTTCTCTTGTTTGGCATTTCTTCTCCTATTTCAGAACTTCTGTTTTAGGTATGTGCCATAGATAAAAACTAAATTATTTTATGTATTGAAGCAGGTACACTTTCATATGGTAATGTAATTTTACATGCATGTATAGTAACTATAGAATTGCCATAAATATAAAAAGTGGAAATATAATTATGTTTACATGATTTTTGTAAAAATGAAAGTTTTATATGTGTAACCTCCCAGTGTTTTTATTCTTTTAGGTTATCACATATGCTTTCAAATGCATCTTATACATTTTAAGTATACTTTAAAATGTGCTTTATAAACATACAAATATTTATTTATTTAATTCTTGGAACTTGATGGGGTTATTCCAATTCTTAAGTTTTTCTGAGAAGCAACTCTGTACTCAGTGTATGCTTATGGTGACTTACTTTATTTTGGTGAGTTGTTAGTACCTACCCAAGTGGCAGCATCCTCAAGTCTCTTCTGTCCAGTGTTTGCTCTGAGATAGGCTTCTTTAGTGGACCCATTGAAGTTAATTAGTAACTAGCTGAGTTTTCACTCAATTCATACTCATTGTCTGATGATTTTCAATTAGCCATACTATTCTTCTAGCCTATATTTTGAAATATTTCTTTTGAAATATAAGTACAGCAGCTGAGACATTTCTTTATACTTTCTTCACATTTTTGTGAATGTTGGAACTTCTTTCAGCCTAATAGATGGCACAAGAGTTTAGCATGCTTGTGGCTATGCTTGTATATTCCTATATTTGCCAGTATTGTTTACAGTGCTACATAATCTTGGTGGGAATAGATTATGAGAGAAGTACTGGTTGTGAACAATCCTTTCAGGCATGTCAGTACAGTGGAATTTATATGAATTCAAAGAAATAGGCTTAGCAACAGATAACAGAGATAGGAATGAAGGAGGGATGAGGCAGGGGAAGAAAAGAGAGTGGAAAGGAAGCAAGGAAGAAAGTGGTGATTCTGCCATTCCTCTTGCTAAGCATTTTCAGAGTATCCTCAGTATGAGAGAGAAATTGCTGTTCTTCTACTCCACATCAGTTTCTACTTGCCATCCTTGGAGTTTCATGGGATATAAATTCTAGTGCTTAAAAATGTATAGTTTTTATAAAACATTGTCATTAACTGGATTATAAGTATGGATGGTCCTCCAAAGAAACTAGTATTTCAGTGCTAAAGGAAAAACTGTGCTAGCTTAACTATGTTGAGACAGCAAATTGGTCTTCAGTGTAATGCCTTCCTAAGGAATTTCCAAGGGTGGTTTTGGTTTACTTGATGGTTTATATGTTAAGTTCAGAACCCACTCCAGTATAATCCATTTGCCTATTAAATATTTAATGAGCAATTACAATGAGTTGGACACCAGAGGATGTAGCAATAAGGGAAATATGGTACTTTCCTTGAGAAGATGAGTATCTAATTGCAGACAAGAAAATATGCATATTCGGTGTCATTATTGCTATGAAAACACTAGTTGTTGTGGGATACAGAGAATGTGGATTTGAATCAGTCCAAAAGGAAGAGAAAGGAAGGGGGGGAATGGCATGGTTAGAAACACTTCTTTAAGTAGTTGGCTGAGCTAAGTATTAATGGTGACTGTAAGTTACATAAGTAAGGATGAGAGGGAGAGCATTCCTACGCAGAGAAAATAGAATGCTTAAAATGTGGGAGCTCATGCAAGCTCTCCTCTACCTCCCCGGATGTAGCATGGTATGAATGACGCACAGAGTCCTGCAGAGAGAAGCCAGAAGCATGCGACCAGGTAGTTAGGGTCGTGTTAGGCCAGATCTCTCCCAAGCAGTTTAGATTGTATCCTGGATGCAGTGAAGCAACATGGAAGAATTTCTGTATGAAATGTTTTAGAAGGAAGACTTTGGTAATGGTATGAGGCTTGTATTGGAAAAGATAAAATTGGATGCAGAGAAATGGCTTAGAAGCTACTGCAGGTGGAAGGTTTAGGTAACTTGTTCAAAAAATGATAAGTAGTTAATTGAGGCAATATTAGTGAGAAGGAATCACATTCTAAATGCTGTTCAGGTATAGGCTTTCTGGGATTTAATGACTGAAAGGAGAGAAAGGAAAACATCACACAGTTTCCTATTTGCTACTTGGAGAATTTGTATGGGTACTGGGCTATTTGTAAAATCAGGGAACAGTAAAAGGAATGATTTCTGAGTTTATCATCCTGTATGTGAGGTACCGCAAGGGAACCTGAAGGAGGTGGGAGAGTTAGGTTAGAGATACAAATAGAGTTCAGCAGCAATGCTGAAACCAAGGAAGGGAAGGTGTCCGGTGTGAGAATAGTGTGTAGTTCAAAAGATAAATGGCTAAGAATGGTGCCTGAAGGTACCAACATTGGACACATTGGTGATAAGAGAAGCCTAAGGAGAATACTGGGTAAAAGCAGCCAGACAAAAGAAGCCTTAGAAGTTCAGTTCAGTTCAGTTGCTCAGTCATGTCCGACTCTTTGCAACTCCATGGACTGGGACTGCAGCATGTCAGGCTTCCCTGTCCATCACCAACTCCTGGAGCTTACTCAAACTTATGTCCATCAAGTCTGTGATGCCATCCAACCATCTCATCCTATGTCGTCCCTTTCTCCTCCCACCTAAAATCTTTCCCAGCATCAGGGTCTTTCCATTGAGTTGGTTCTTTGAATCAGGTGGCCAAAGTATTGGACTTTCAGCTTCAGCATCAGTCTTTACAGTGAATATTCAGGACTGATTTCCTTGAAGATAGACTGGTTGGATCTCCCTGCAGTCCAAGAGACCCTCAAGAGTCTTCTCCAACACCACAGTCCCCACAGTTCAAAAGCATTACAGTTTTGAACAGCACCGTTCAAAAGCATCAATTCTTCGGTGTTCAGCTGTCTTTCTATAAAGCCTTAGAAGTTAAGGGAAGTATATTGAGTGTAAGAGTAAAGATACACAACTGAAAGATAGCAATTGAATTCATTGGATTTCACATCTACTAGTTCCGCTGGAGAAGGGATAGGCTGCCCACTCTAGTATTCTTGGGCTTCCCATGTGGCTTAGCTGGTAAAGAATCTGCCTGCAAAGCAGGAGACCTGGGTTTGATCTCTGGGTTGGGAAGATCCCCTAGAGAAGGGAAAGGCTACCCACTCAAGTATTCTGGCCTAGAGAATTGCATGGACTGTATAGTTATGGGGTCACAAAGAGTCGGACATGACTGAGGGACTTTCACTTTCACTAGTTCCTAAGCAGAATACCATGAATTCTTCTTTTCTTATGACTTGATGAATGACATATACCTTGACTACACAAGGGTTGGTTTGGAGCTCAGTAGAACAAGGTTATGAAGGTTCAGTACAACCTTTGGTAGACAGTAAATCAGCACACGGAGAACTGATTATAAAAGCACTCTAATAATGTGACCCATCCCACTGCTGCTAACATATCCAAACCACTCTCTTTTTGTAGATTGTGTGGATGTGTGTGTGTACGTGCACTCAATCATGTCTGACTCTCTGCAAACCCATGGGCCATAGCCCACCAGGCTTCTCTGTCCATGGGCTTTTCCAGGCAAGAATACTGGGGTGGGTTGCCATTTCCTTCTCCAGGGGATCTTCCTGACCCAGAGATCAAACCCACATCTCTTGCATCTCCTGCACTGCCAGATGGGTTCTTTACCAGCTGTAACTTCAGTTCAGTTCAGTCATGTCCGACTCTGCGACACCATGAATGACAGCATGCCAGACCTCCCTGTCCATCACCAACTCTCAGAGTCTCAAATTTATATGCTGCTAAGTCGCTTCAGTTGTGTCCGACTCTGTGCGACCCCATAGACGGCAGCCCGCCAGGCTCCCCTGTCCCTGGGATTCTCCAGGCAAGAATACTGGAGTGGGTTGCCACCTCCCTCGAGAAGCAGAAAAATATTGGTGGGGGAGGGGTGGGTGGGAGGCAAGGAAGGGAGTAAACTGAAAACTGTATAGTTTGATTTAGAATGTCTTTATTTAAGACTCTTTACCAAAATCCTTACTCATGACTTTATTTCTTTCAGTTCTGTAAAACAAACCTCTATAATATATCAAACCTCTATAAATCCTTCTCCAGGCTATAATCTCCTGGAGATTGATAAGAGATTGATTAGTGGGGAAAGGAAAATGATTACATAGAAATGTTAGTCATCTGATAAAATTTTCACATTCTTCTATATTCTATATATATCTGGGTACAAATAAGGCTAACATTTTCAGTTGTTTACTATTTTTGTCCAAATTTTAGTTCATTGTACACTCTATAGTAAGTCCTTTGATAAAATTCATTTTAGTTTTTGCATATGACTTGTAGTTTCATGCCAATCTTGAGAGTCTCTCATACTTATTTTAGATTCTCATTATCTTGCTGGCGTTTTGTCTTCAATGATCTCATTTTAAATTCACATGAGACAGAAGTGCCGGCAGTCAGCATTCTAGATCTACTTACTAATTTATGGAGGTGTGATTTGGGTGACTTTTAAATTAAAAGTATCATTTCATATTCATAGTGATTTTTAAAATTTTACTAAGTTTACAGATGTACGACTATCTTTATTGTCAGAAGTCTGACAAGTGACTTCTTTGCTAACCATTTTAGTTATTAGTATATTACATAGGTTTTAGCAGAGTTCTATTGTCTTCACCCAGAGCTTTTCTACAAAGTGTCAAGCCAAGAAGGATGCATTATAATATTCACATTAATACATACAGTTCAAGGCAAAATACATTTGGGAATATCTTTACTATGTAATTTTGTATTTCAAGGCTGCTGTGCTGTGCTTAGTTGCTCAGTCGTGTCTGACTCTTTGTGGCCCAATGAACTGTAGCCCACCAGGCTCCTCTGTCCATGAAACTCTCCAGGCAAGAATACTGGAGTAAGTTGCCATGGCCGCCTCCAGGGGATCTTCCCAACCCAGGGATGGAACCTAGGTCTCCCGCATTGCAGGAGGATTCTTTACCATCTGAGCCACCAGGGAAGCCCATATTTCAATGCTAAATTCCCCAAGTTCATTAAACCAATATATCTCTGCTTGTGAAGTAATAATCCAAAGACTCGTCTAGGCTCAACATCTAAGTTGCTTACTTTTATATCTAGAACATCAGATGAAGTAGCTGAAGCTTGAGGAGCTGACTGGGCATTTATCTGTTTTCACAATTTTTTTCCTTGTGGTTATGGCATAGGATGGCAATTTCAGTGTAGTCATACTTTTTGCACAAAGACTGGATTACCCCAGAGTGAACATTTCAAGAGAGTAAAAATGGAAGGCACAATATGTGTATAAATTGGAAACTTTGAAGAAGGGAAAAAAAAGGATAGTGTAGCAAAATAATATTTAAATATTTAAAACTATAATATCAAAACACAGCATATAGTCATTTGTGTTCTGTATCTTACACTTAATAGTTTAAAAAGTCATCAATATTGTTGCATACATCAGGAGTTTATTCTTTTTATGGTCTTTTGTGGATATATTATAACATATCTATATAATCTTTAGTAGATATTTGATTTTCTTGCAGTTTGGGGCTATTATGAAAAAATTTCTTGTGAGTATTCCAGTACACATCTTTGTGTGGATGTATAGTTTTAGTTGCCTTCGGTGAATATCTAGGAATACAATTTCTGTGTCATTTGGTATGTTCAGCTTCATAAGAAACTGCCAAATTGTACCATTTTGCATTTCTAGGATATTATTTAACATCATTGCCTCACTTGGCATGGTTAGTCTTTCTTATTTACCTCGTCTTTTGGATGTGTAATGGCATCTTACAGTTTTAATTTGAATTTCCTGAATTATTAATGGTACTGAACATGCTTTCCTGTGCTGATTTGCCATGTTGTGTCTTCTTTATTGAAGTATCTGTTAAAATCTTTGGTCCATGTTTTGATTGGCTTGTTTGTTTTCTTAATATTGAGTAGTCAGACTTCTTTATACAGTTTGCAAGTACTTATCATATATATGTTTTGCAAATAGTTTCTCCCAGTCTGTGTTCTGCCATTTCATTTTTTAGTGGGGAATTTTTCCCCTGTGTTTATTTTTGCTTAAATCCATTGTTTAGAAGTCATATTGTTCATATGTAATTTATATTCAGTAAAATTTACCACTTTTAAGTGTACAAATTAGTGAGTTTTGACAAATGTGTTGTTTACCAATACCACAATCATGATATAGAACAAGTCTGTCATTGTAACAAGTCTTTCATACTCCTTTACAGTTTCCACCATCACCTCCTATTCTTCTAACCACTGGTGTGCTTTCTTACTTCAGTTCAGTTCAGTTCAGTTCATCGCTCAGTCGTGTCCAACTCTTTGTGACCCCATGAATCGCAGCACGCCAGGCCTCCCTGTCCATCGCCAACTCTCGGAGTTCACTCAAACTCATGTCCATCAAGTCAGTGATGCCATTCAGCCATCTCATCCTCTGTTTTGAAGCACAAAACTTTTAAATTAGATGAAATACAATTTATCAGTGTTTTTCTTTTGTAGTTTACAGATATGGGATTTAATTTAAAACATCTTTTCCTAACCCAACGTTGTTAAGATTTACTCCTATGTTTCTTCTAGAAATGTTAATAGCTTTTAGAATTATATTTAGTCTGTAATCCACTTTAAGTTAATTTTCTTCATGGTATTAAAGAATCAAGGTTCATTTTTTTTTTTGGAATTGGATATATAACTGAAAAAATATTTGTTGAAAATAGGACAGCATTAAGGCAGTATGTGATTTTAAGTCTATGTTAAACAGGAATAGATCTTGTGGGGCAAAATATAACCTTGTAGTTTATCCAGTAAATAAGCTTGTATCTGATTAGGATGGGTGATTTCAGACATATAAACAGATAAGCACAGATTTTTTTTTTTTTTGTCCTTTTAAAGTTAAGAGTATATAAGTATTGTGGACAGTTTTGCAAAGTCCAATAAAATTACATATAAACAAATCAGACACAGTTTCAGTCAGTAGCATCATGATTTGAAATACTTAAGCATGAAGTGACTTCTCATGACTTGACCCCCAGATATTTACTACAGTTTTATTCCTAAACTCAAAATTTAAAGTACTAACCATCTGCCCTTTAAAATAAATTGGGGCTGTTGACTTGTAGTTTTTCTCTCATGGTTAAAATTCATTTAAAACAATTTAGTGAGTCTAGAAATTCTTTTTACTTGTAGCAGTATCTTGCCTGCCTCATATTTTTCCTGATTAACTTTTTCATAATTCTCAATAAAGAGGCAAAAGAGAAAAGACTTCAGGGACTGATCCTTTCTGCTGGTGCAGATGGGTGACTTAGTGCATCAACTCAGGTGTTCTGGCCTTTCTTGGTATGTTGTTACATATTGGCAAGAACTTTAGGTCTTGAAAGACTTCTATAAGTCTACAATAAACCTTGGTTTAGGGATAGAGTAAATGAAAAAGTTCGCTTCCCTGGTGGTCCAGTGGTAAAGAACCTGCCTGCCAGTGCAAGAGTCATAGGTTGGATCCCTGGGTAGGGAAGATCCCCTGGAGAAGGAAATGGCAACCCACTCCAGTATTCTTGCCTGGGAACTCTCAGGGACTGAGGAGCCTGGCGGACTACAGTTCATGGGGTCTCAAAAAGTCTGATAAGACTTAGCGACTGAAACAACAACAAAAATTTTTTGAAAAGTATTTGTTGAAAAAACTATTTTTCTCTCATTGAATTACCCTGACGCCTCTGATCTATGTCCATCAATCCATTTATCTCACTGTCTTTAGTACTTTTATGCCTTAGAGTATTGAAATGAGGCAGTTTTGAGTCTTCCAGTTTTACTCTTCTTTTTGAAAATTATCTTGGCAACTCTATTTGCTTAACATTTTATATTAATTGTAGAGTGTTGATTTCTACATGAAGGTCTGCTGCTAAGTTGCTGCTAAGTCGCTTCAATCATGTCCAACTCTGTGTGACCCCATAGATGGCAGCTCACCAGGCTCCCCCGTCCCTGGGATTCTCCAGGCAAGAACACTGGAGTGGGTTGCCATTTCCTTCTCCAGTGCATGAAAGTGAAAAGTGAAAGTGAAGTCGCTCCCTCGCGTCCGACTCTTCGCGACCCCATGGACTGCAGCCTACCAGGCTCCTCTGTCCATGGGATTTTCCAGGCAAGAGTACTGGAGTGGGGTGCATTGCGTTCTCCGTCATGAAGGTCTACTAGACTTTAAATAATATTGTAATCTGTTGATCAATTTAGGGAGAATTGACATGTTAACAGTATTGTCTTCTGATCCACGAACATGGTATATCATTCCAATTATTTAGATCTTCTTTAATTTTTCAACAATATTATATAGTTTTTAGTGAACAGGACCCCTACATTTCTTGTTATATTTATCCATATTTATCTTATGTGTTCTCTTATACTATAAATGATTTGTTTGAAGTCTCAAAAATGAGTTGTTTGTTGCATTTAGAAATACAGTTGGTATTTACTTATAGCCTTGAATCCTAAATCCTTTCTCAAAGTTTAGTTGCTTGTTCATAAATATGTTGAGATTCTCTTTGGGATAATCACATCGTATGAAAAGAAAGACAGTTTTACTTCCTCTTTTTTCAACCTCAATAGGTTTTCTCTCTTTTTCTTATCTTATTAAGCTAAGACCTACAGAACAGTGTTAAATCGGAAAGTAAGAGCAATCATCTTTACCTTATACCAGATCTTAAGGCAAATACATTTATACCCTCACTGTTAAGACTTTATATTAAAGTATTATGAATATTTTAACAAGTTGAATAAGTTCCTTTTTATTCCTATTTTCCTGAGGGTTTTTTTTTAATGATAGAATGTAAAGTTTTGCCAGATCATTTTTCTACATCTGTTGGAATGATCATGTGGTTTTTCTTCTATATTCTGGTAATATCTTGAATTTCTTTTTTTGTTTGTTTGTTTTTTAATGTTAACATTGCATTTCTTAGAGCTTGAGGTAATTTAGCTGGAAATTTTTAACCAAATGACTATTTCAAAGTCTAGCCATCTGACCTTAGATCACTTTTAGTTCTCTTGTAGCATCCTAAGTGCTTAATGTAAATTTTAAGAAATGTAATATTGAACTATTTATTAAAATGACATTTTTATATTTTTGTCTATATCACTATCTTTTCTGAAAAAAACTCTTCAAGCACTAAATAAATAAATTTACATTACATTAAATTTTCTTTTCTTTTTAAAAAAATTTTTTTAAATTTTAAATTTATTTATTTTAATTGGAGGCTAATTACTTTATAATATTGTATTGGTTTTGCCATACATCAACATGAATCCGCCATGGGTGTACACGTGTTCCCCATCCTGAACCCCCCTCCCACCTCCCTCCCCATACCATCCCTCTGGGTCATCCCAGTGCACCAGCCCCAAGCATCCTGTATCCTGCATCGAACCTGGACTGGCGATTCGTTTCTTATATGATATACATGTTTCAATGCCATTCTCCCAAATCATCCCACCCTCTCCCTCTCCCACAGAGTCCAAAAGACTGTTCTGTACATCTGTGTCTCTTTTGCTGTCTCGCATACAGGGTTATCATTACCATCTTTCTAAATTCCATATATATGCAGAATGGGCTGCCGTCTATGGGGTCGCACAGAGTCGAACACGACTGAAGTGACTTAGCAGCAGCAGCAGCATACTGTATTGGTGTTTTTTTTTTCTGGCTTACTTCACTCTGTATACTAGGCTCCAGTTTCATCCACCTCATTAGAACTGATTCAAATGTATTCTTTCTAACGGCTGAATAATACTCCATCGTGTATATGTACCACAGCTTTCTTATCCATTCATCTGCTGATGGACATGTAGGTTGCTTCCATGTCCTAGCTATTATAAACAGTGCTACAATGAACATTGGTGTACACGTGTCTCTTTCAATTCTGGTTTCTCCAGCAGTGGGATTGCTGGGTCAAAAGGCAATTCTATTTCCAGTTTTTTAAGGAATCTCCACACTGTTCTCCATAGTGGCTGTACTAGTTTGCATTCCCACCAACAGTGTAAGAGGGTTCCCTTTTCTCCACATCCTCTCCAGCATTTATGGTTTATAGACTTTTGGATCGCAGCCATTCTGACTGGCGTGAAATGGTACCTCATTGTGGTTTTGATTTGCATTTCTCTAATAATGAGTGATGTTGAGCATTTTTTCTTGTGTTTGTTAGCCATCTGTATGTCTTCTTTGGAGAAATGTCTATTTAGTTCTTTGGCCCATTTTTTGATTGGGTCGTTTATTTTTCTGGAATTGAGCTGCAGGAGTTGCTTGTATATTTTTGAGATTAGTTGTTAGTCAGTTGCTTCACTTGCTATTATTTTCTCCTATTCTGAAGGCTGTCTTTTCACCTTGCTTATAGTTTCCTTTGTTGTGCAGAAGCTTTTAAGTTTAATTAGGTCCCATTTGTTTATTTTTGCTTTTATTTCCAATATTCTGGGAGGTGGGTGATAGAGGATCCTGCTGTGATTTATGTCGGAGAGTGTTTTGCCTATATTCTCCTGTAGGAGTTTTATAGTTTCTGGTCTTGCATTTAGATCTTTAATCCATTTTGAGTTTATTTTTGTGTATGGTGTTGTTAGAAAGTGTTCTAGTTTCATTCTTTTACAAGTGGCTGACCAGTTTTCCCAGCACCACATGTTAAAGAGATTGTCTTTTCTCCATTGTATATTCTTGCCTCCTTTGTCAAAGATAAGGTGTCCATTGGTACATGGGTTTATCTCTGGGCTTTCTATTTTGTTCCATTGATCTATATTTCTGTCTTTGTGCCAGTACCATACTGTCTTGATGACTGCAGCTTTGTAGTAGAGCCTGAAGTCAGGCAGGTTGATTCCTCCAGTTCCAATCTTCTTTCTCAAGATTGCTTTGGCTATTCAAGGTTTTCTGCATTTCCATACAAATTGTGAAATTATTTGTTCTAGCTTTGTGATAAATACCATTGGTAGTTTGATAGGGATTGCATTGAATCTATAGATTGCTTTGGGCAGTATACTCATTTTCACTATGTTGATTCTTCTGATCCATGAACATGGTATATTTCTCCATCTCTTAGTGTCCTTTTTGATTTCTTTCACCAGTGTTTTATAGTTTTCTATGTATAGGTCTTTAGTTTCTTTAGGTAGATACATTCCTAAGTATTTTATTCTTTTTGTTGCAATGGTGAATGGAATTGTTTCCTTAATTTCTCTTTCTGTTTTCTCATTGTTAGTGTATAGGAATGCAAGGGGTTTCTGTGTGTTGATTTTATATCCTGCAACTTTAGTATATTCATTGATTAGCTCTAGTAATTTTCTGGTGGAGTCTTTAGGGTTTTCTATGTAGAGGATCATGTCATCTGCAAATGGTGAGAGTTTTACTTCTTCTTTTCCAGTTTGGATTCCTTTTATTTCTTTTTCTGCACTGATTGCTGTGGCCAAAACTTTCAAAACTATGTTGAATAGTAGTGGTGAAAGTGGGCACTCTTGTCTTGTTCCTAACTTTAGGGGAAATGCTTTCACATTTTCACCATTGAGGATAATGTTTGCTGTGGGTTTGTCATACATAGTAAGGACCGGGCCTGAATGCCCCAAGGGCAATACATTAAATTTTCTATGCAAAATACATAGAAACTATGGAGTTTAGCTTGTGAAAAGAATAAACATGATCTAGAAAACGAATCTGTTACCTATTAAATGTAGGTGTACTTTTATTTGATCCTATAAAAGTACATGTTTAAATGTTTTATTGTGTAACTAATACCATTCTAGTTGTGATTGTAGTATTTACTACAGACTGAATCTTTCCCTCCCAAACTCATAAGTGAAAACCTAATCCTCTTTGTGATGGCACTTGAAACAAAGTCTTTGGACTGATTAGGTCATGAAGGTGGAACCCTCATGAATGGAATTAGTGCTCTTGTAACGGAAAGCTCAGGGATACCCTGATAGCTCAGCTGGTAAAGAATCCACCTGCAGTGCAGGAGACCCTGGTTTGATGCCTGGGTCAGGAAGATCTGCTGGAGAAGGGGTAGACTACCCACTCCAGTGTTCTTGGGCTTCCCTTGTGGCTCAGCTAGTAAAGAATCTGCCTGCAACGCAGGAAACCTGGGTTCGATCCCTGGGTTGGGAAGATCCCCTGAAGAACGGAAAGGCTACCCACTCCAGTATTCTGGCCTGAAGAATTCCATAGACTATACGTCCTTGGGGTTGCAAAGAGTCGGACACGACTGAGCAACTTTCACTTTCACTTTCATAAAGGACAGCTCAAGAGAGTTCAGTTGCTCCTTCCCCAATCTGAGGACACAGTGAAAAGACAGCTGTCTATGAACCAGGAAATAAACACTCAATCTGCCATTGCATTGATCTTATATTTCTCAGCCTCCAGAATTATGAGAAATAAACTTGTGTGGCCCAGTGTTCTGGCCTGGAGAATTCCATGGACTGTATAGTCCATGGGATCTCAACGAGTCGGACATACTGAGTGACTTTAACTTTCACTTTTATAATCCACCCAGTGGTAATCTGTTATGGCAGCCCAAATGGACTAGGACAGTATTGTTGATGAGTTGTCCTATATGTGAGCTTGAGACATTCTTTTCATCTGAGGTTTTTTGTAAACTCAAGGGATGTGTTAATCAGCATTATTGTACAGACTGCCGCATCTTGTTGCTTAATTAATTAGTTGTCTTTAGAGTATTCGGGTTCTGAGCTCATCAATATTATGATTAATGAATGTAATCATTGAAATTATTGACTTGTATTGAACATATTCTCTCTATTAACCAACATTTTGCCATTACAAAAGAATGACTAAAGTTTGTATATACAGATCAGAGTTGCAAGAAAAATATAGTTTGGTTTAAAGTCTTAGATTGCATTGATAATTCTCAGAATATTGTTTAAGTTCAGATGTTTATTTTTTGAGAGTTTTTTGCATAGTTTTCAAAATATAGTAATTTGTTTTCAAGATAAGCATTCTGGGTTTGTGATGAAATCTTGACTTGTTTATTTAAATCATTAAAACAGTCTATTTGCATTATTGTAGTTTCACAGCATTATTAAGCACAAAACACAACCAAAAAAAATCATGTGGTCATTGCTAAGGAAAGCAAACTTCTGAAGATGTGTTCCTTGCTTGAAGAGCAAACAATTCATTTTTTTTAAAAAACAAAAACAAGATTATTTAGTTGTGGTCTTTTTAATGTTTCTAATGAAAAACACTTTACCTTTAAGACTTAAAGCCTTATTTTTCTTACAAATAATTCTCTGGAAAGGATTTTTGAATTTAACTTTATTCTCTGCAGTACATTTATTAAGCATATAATGTGCCCACGTACTAGGCTTGTTGCTGAACATGCAAAACTATATAGTACTTGTATAGTCTTCATCTTTGTCCTGAGCTTCTGCCAACAAACAATTGTCAAAAGCCTAAATTGCTAAAAGAATCAATAGTATTTTAATTGTAATCTATATAATTTTCCTCATTATGAAAGTAACAATAATGCATATTCATTGTAGAAAAGTCAGAAAGTTAATTCAATTGATAAAAATGTTTTATTTATTTATTTATTTATTGCTATTTACTGACTGCATGCTACAAGCTACCGTGCTATGTAATTAGTAAATGGCATGAATAAGATATACAGTGTCACATTTAAGGAAATCATAGACTGTACCTTGCCTTTTCATTGTTTCAGTGATATTTTTGAGCAGTACGAGTTTTAAATTTTGAAATCCAGTTTATCAATTTGTCTTTTTTAAACAAAAATATTGTTTAAGAAATCTTTGTCTATCCTGGATCACAAATATTTTCTCCTGTATTTCCTTTTATAACTTTTATAATTGTACCTACCACATTTAGTTTTATGATCTGTTTTATTTTTATGAATGCTGTAAGCTAAGAATTGAGGTTCTTTTTTTTTTTTTTAAATCTCCTGTGGATATCTACTTATTCCAGCATCTTTTGTTGAAAAGTCCCATTGAATGATCTTGACACCTTTGTCAAAAATCAGTTTGACACGTGTGTGGCCTTTCCTCTAACACTAACACTGCTGCACTACAGAGGCAGTGTGTTCAAGGACTCCACTGGGTGCCACATTTCTTAAGCAGTTTTTCCATTTTGCCTGGTGAAAACAAAAAGTATTTTTAGCTCTGTGAGCTATGATTTTTTTTTCACCTGATTCTTTCCAATGGCTCTTTCCCTGACCTCGGAATTTTCCTTATATACATGTGCTGATTAGTAAGACTTAAGGCAATTCATTGCAGGTCTCTGGAGCTCTCCTTTCTGTGGTTCTCTGTCTCATGAATTATAGCTCCTTTGGTCTCCCCAGTCTCTGAACTCTCTATTCATAATTCAAGGATCCCACAAGTTCTTTTTGATTTTCCCTCCCTGTGTTACATTCTATATGGTCTCTCAAACAAGCATTAATTGTTTCCTTTTTCTTTGGGGTCAGTGTACCTTGAAGTGTGATACTTAATGTATGGATATCCTTGTTTTATTTTTTTAATATGTTTTCCTAATTGTTGAAGAAGGGAGTATAAATCTGTTATCTGTTACTCAGTCATGGTCAAAACAAACTCTCCAACCTTTATACTTTATAGATATTTCCACTGGATGCAGGATTTTTGGATATGGGATTTTTTTTTTCTTTTAGCAATTTGAACATGTTTTTCCATTGTTCTTCTGTTTATATAGTTTCTGAGGAGAAGTCTCCTATTTGCTGTGTGTATTGTTTGTTTCCCCTTCAGAATTTTTTAAAGGTTTTCTGTTTATCACTAGTTTTTCAGCAATTTTACTGTGATCTGACCAGTTATGTTGGTTATGTTCTTAGTTTTCATGCATGATTGTGAGTTTTCATCTCACTGGGTTTCATTGGAATACTTAGTCTGTACATTTATCTTTTTTTTCCCTAGTTTAGAAAAATTCAGGCTTTATTTTGCAGATGTCTCCCTCTCTCTTTCAGGATCTGGTGTTATTCACATGTTAGACTGCTTGACCAACAGGTCACTACAATTCTTTTTTTTTTTTTTTTAGGTACAGTTCATATAGTTTTCTTCTGCTATAATTTCATGTTCATTGGTCTTTTCTCTTGCAGTGTCTAATCTGTTGTTTATCCCATCTAATAACATTTTTATTCAGGTATTACATGTTTCATCTTTAAAAGTCCTATTTATTTCTCTTTCCCATTATCTCTTATAATGTTCATCTGCTTCTTTAAAGTTGCTGTATGTTAATTCCATCATCTCTTGTTATTTTTTAAAGTCTGTGTCTAGTGACTAGTGTTTTATTGGTGATGCATCATATTTTCCTGCATCTTCTCATGTCTAGTAACTGTTGATTGGATACTAGATACTTTGAATTTTACATTAAGTGTTTAGATCATGTTGTCTTCCTTCAAAGAGTATTATATCTTATTCTGGAGAGTAGTTTTTTACAAATATGATGTTCTACAGTCTTGTTTGTTAGTTTTGTTAATGTAGCTTTAGCTTTTACTCTGACTTCTTTGAAATCTACTGAATGCCTCTGTGTTCAATAAAGACATTCTAATGACTGATTAGAAATGGAATGTCTCTCGGGTCTGGAAATTATTTGGCATACACATCCCTACTCCTCTGCTTATTCTTGTACGTGTGTGACTTGGTTTCAGATGCAGACAACTATGTAAATTGTGCAGCTTCTTCCTCACTGGTGTTCTGTCCTACTAATGCTACCCACCTCACCCATCTCACCCACCTCAAAATCTGATATTTATTTCTGCAACAGTGAGACATCTGTGTTATGCTTGGTATGTTTTTTACTGTATAACATTCTAGAAAATGCCTTCAGACAGAAAGCAGGAGATTTTAGGACTCACCTCGTTTGTTTTCACAGGGATCATTGTCTTACACTGCCTGTTGTCCACTATCTAAAAAGAGTTCTGTTGTATATTCTCAGTTTTCATTTATTCCTTCTAATATTTGTGTTTAGTTGCTTCAGGCCGAAGGGTAAGTCTAGTCCCATGAACTTTTTGTTTTTGTTTTCTGCTTTTTACAGTTAGTTTCATATTTTAAATTTAGCAGTCAGTTACATCTAAAATTTATTTTGTTGTGGTGTTAGATAAAAAAAATCTAATTTAAAAAATGTTCAACATGATTCAAAGTCTGTTTTCACATTTTTGTCATATATACTGTGCAAGAATATCCTTGTGTAGGAGATTTCTACACTGCCTTTTTTTTTTAAGGAAATTTTAAAGAGGAACAACTGTATTTTAAAAATTAGTTTGATATCTATTGCCAGTTGTCCTACAAAGGGTTATTCTAGCTACCAGTGTGTATCTCTTCACACTTTCACTGATAACATTTCTCGAAGTGTTAAATTGTTTCACATGTTTTGTCTCTACTTCATTGATTATTATAAGGTGGTATATTTTCACATACTGTAATAATGTATATTCCTCTTATGTTGTCTTTGCCCTTTCTCTTTTTTCCCCTTATGTTTTAGTGCTGTTTAATATGATTTCTCTCTATGTTATGCATATACACTGTAATGTTTGTCATAAATACTCAGTTTACATTTTTTGCTATTTCAAGTAGTTAATTCTACCAGTTCCTCCTTTTATGATTCTGTTTGCTCTTGTGTCCTGAGATCAGGAAACTATTGGTTCATATTCTAGTTTATAAATTACATGAAATTAATTTTGTTATGATGTGAAGTGAAAATCAAATGTTACTTTTCTACAAAGTTAAGTGAATATTGTGGGCACCATTTATTAAATGGTCATTTTTCTCATATACTTTATCATATATAATTATCAACTTCACCATATTTTGACTTTTTATAAAGTAACCTGTTCTGGCTGCCTGATATCATTGGTATTTCTTTTTTCCCCCAAACCTTAACCTTTTATTTATATTGGGGTGGAGCCCATTAACAATGTTGTGATAGTTTCAGGTGAACAGCAGAGTGACTCAGCCACACATATACATGTACCCATTCTCCCCCAAACCTGACTCCCATCCAGTCTGGCACATAACATTGAGCAGACATGTGTATACATTAGGTCCTTGTTGGTTATCCATTTTAAATATAGCAGTGTGTACATGACCTTCCCAAAGTCCCTAACTATCCCTACCCCCCAGCAATCTAAAGTTCATTTGCTAAGTCTGTGAGTCTTTGTGTTTTGTGAGGAAATTCATTTGCATCATTTCCTTTTAGATTCCGCATATGTGGGGTGTCATGCAGTATTTGTTCTTCTCTCACTGACTGGCCTCACTTGGTATGATGCCCTCTAGGTCTGTCTGTGTTGCCGCGAATGGCGCTGTTTCACTCTCTTTAATGGCTGGGCCGTGCTCCACGTATTCGTTACCCACTCCTCTGTGAGTGGACGTTGAGGTTGCTCCCGCGTCTTGGCTGCTGTCAGCAGTGCTGCGGTGAGCATGGGGTGTGTGCATCCTTTCAGATCCCGTTTTTCTCCAGATAAGTGCCTGTTCCCTATGAATTGTAGCGTTATAGCATCTGTCATTTCTTCAGGCAAAAGTTTTCTTGAAAGCATTTATATGTATTGAGAAAAAATCTGTTTCAGTAACACCTTGGCTCATCTCATTGATTTTTTTCTAAAGGAGTCATGTACCACTTCTAGTTTATGTCCTCTTCTTGGCCCACCTAAGTGTGACATCCCTTTCCTGAAAGATAACAGATGACCCAATTCCTTTGTCTGGTAAATGTTAATTTTCTTGGTGAAACTTTTGTATCCTTTATTCTTCAAGCATCATGTATTTTTTTCTTTTATATTTCTTTTAGGACTCTATCTTAATATCCTATTCTACCTCTTTTCCCTGTCCTTATCCCTGTAGTGACACCCTAAAATTCTGACCTTAACTCTGTTTCAGTGCCTACTAAATTTCTAGGCTGTATCTTGCTTCCCAGCATCAGACTGTCATCAGCAATTCAATGGACATGAACTTGGGCAAACTCTAGGAGATCCTGAGAAACAGGGAGGCCTGGCATGCTGCAGTCCATGGGGTTGCAAAGAGTCCAACATGACTTGGCGACTGAACAGTTTTGCTTCCTTGATATTAACAGTATCCTGACTCTTATTTATCTCTATACCATTTGGTCCCATAGTACTGAACTGTGCTATAGTTCTTGTTTAAATGTCAACAGGTCAAGATAAAATCCGTTGCTCCTCTGTTCCCAACCCCATTCTTTTCCTTTACACTACGAGCAACAATGCAACACACCGCAACACACGGCTGGAAACGCTTCCTGCCTTTGCCCAAAGGGTGCATGGTAATCCCCCCTGGGATATTGACTCTGTTGAAATGTCTGTTACTGCTGCTCTAGTTAAGGTTCCTCAGAAGCTCTTACTAGCTCGAAGGTAACTTCTTATACTACCAAAGATATTTACTCACTTCTTAAAGTGTGCTATTTTAAAACTATGTATTTTTAATGTAATTGCATATGTCTGGTTTTTCTAACCAAATAGTTACATTCTTTCAGATTGATACAATTTCCTCTATTGTGTGGGCAGCGTTTTACAACACTGAATTGGTGTTTAGTAACTTTTGTTGCACTTTGTGAATTGTTTACCTGATTACTCTAGTCTCGGGTGTTTTTTTTTTTCTTTTTAAAATATTTGTTTATTTGTTTGGCTGTGCTGGGTCTTAGTTGCAGTGTTTGGGTCTTTAGTTGTGATGTGTGGGATCTAGTTCCCTGACCAGACAATGAACTCAGTCTTCCTGCATTGGGAGTGCACAGCCTTAGCCACTGAACCCCGAGGGAAGTCCCTCAGATTTTAAATTGATTCTCTCCTTGCTGCCAGAGTTGTCTGTTTAAAATTATGCTAATTTTTGACCCAAATGTCTTTGACACTCTATCTACAGAATTAATCTCTAAACCGTATCATGGAAGTCCAGGTCCTAAACAGTCTGACCTCTTTTTTTTTTTTTTTTTTTTGCGTAAGCTCTGTCATTATCATGAATGGGTATCTTTGTTCTTCAGCTCTGTGCACTCCCTGCATGCTGTTTCTTTGCCATTACTGTTTTTTTCTTTGGAGTTAATTCCTTCTATATGCACTTGTTAATTACCTACTATGTGTGCTTACTATACTAAGTTGTGGTCAGAACATTAAGATGGGTATAACTTGCATGGCACCCTTTTGTATGCTTCCCTTATATTCTCCGTTTGTGAAAAATCCCATCCTTCAAAATATAAGTGAGATATTTCCTTGTCCATGAATTATTCTCAGATCATTCCAGTAAACATTGATCATCCTTTGCCTCCAGAGTATTTTTAATATCAGAATTATAAAATATCTCATAGCTCTCTCATTTGTTATCTATACATCTAATTATGTCTTAATCACCATTGTATGCCCTCTTTTTCTCGTCTCAGTGACCTTAAAGTAATTGATGCTCATTAAATGGAAAGTTGGTTCAAAGCCAAGGTAGAAACTTCGAAGGAATATTCAAGGAAAATCAGGAGAGTTGCAGTACCAAACCTAAGGAATGTTTATAAGAAGAAGGGGATAATAATTGATATTCTAAACTCCAGAACAAAAGGTCTTTGGTTATGTTAACAAGTTCAGTTCCATCGCTCAGCAATGTCATACTCTTTGTTACCCCATGGACTGCAGCATGCCAGGCTGCCCTGTCTATCACCAACTCCTGGAGCTTACTCAAACTCATGTCCATCGCATCGGTGATGCCATCCAACCATTTCATCCTCTGTTGTCCCCTTCTCCTCCCACCTTCATTCTTTCCTATCATCAGGGTCTTTTCCAATGAGTTAATTATTCACATCAAGTGGCCAAAGTATTGGAGTTTCAGCTTCAGCATCAGTCCTTCCAATGAATATTCAGGACTGATTTCCTTTAGGATGGACTGGTTGGATCTCCTTGCAGCCCAAAGGACTCTCAAGAGAATTCTCTAACACCACAGTTCAAAAGCACCAATTCTTCAGTACTCATCTTTCTTTATGGTCTAACTCTCACATCCGTACATGACTACTGGAAAAGAGTAAGGTCCATAAAGTAGCAAGGATGGACATCCGAGGACAGCAGATTGAGAAATAAATAGGATTCTTCTCCTTAAGTAGCTTTTTTTTAGCTGATATTTTTACAGAAATTGGCTAGGAGACAAATTGAAGATTTATGATCTAAATAAAGATCTAGAAGCCTGAATATATTATGTTGATTTAGGGAGGATCTATATATTTTGTATAGAAGATGAGTGGGTACTAGGCTTGACATTATATGAAGAAAGTTTAGAAATCTAACCACTATTTTAATCTCATTAGAAGACTGCCATAAATTACCGTAGAGATCACAGGGGTTTCTTCATCAAAATTAGTCATATTTTGTATTAAAGGATGACAGAAATTACTTTGCCCTAGAAGGATTTCAGAATGGTTTTACTGATGATCCATGCTGCTTTCTGCTTCCTGTCTTTGTTTGAATAGTAGTGTATTAATAGCGTGAAGTGAAAAGTGCAAGTGTTAGTGGCTCAGTCATGTCTGACTCTTTGTGACCCCATGGACTGTAGCCTGCCAGGCTTCTCTGTCCATGGAATCTTCCAGGCCCGAGTACTGGAGTGGGTATCCATTCTCTTCTCCAGGGGATCTTCCTGACCCAGGGATCAAATCCGGGTCTTCAGCATTGCAGGCAGATTCATTATCATCTGAGCCACCAGGGAAACCCCGTTAATAGCATATATAAGATAAATCAATTTTGAAGCGTATCCCTTATATGCATACCCTTATAAACATACCAATTATAGATTGGTATGATTTTGGGCATAGTATATTTGGTCATTTATAAGACACATTGAATAATTTCTTCAATCAGAAGGCCTTTTATATTTGGTGATGTATTATAGTTTTCATTCACATCATTTTTTTTCTTTGTTGATCTTAACATACAATGTGAGTGAAGTTACAATCAGCGGCATCTTAGATTTGATGAAATATGACAGTATAGTAGAGAACATTAAAGTTTAGAGACTATTTGCCAGATATTTTAGTTTTACTGTAATTAACATTGAACGAGTCTTTTTTGGCAATAGTTACATGATATTAACTTCTCTTTATTGGGAGAATGGGTTATGCATTAATTTTGATCTTAGTGATAGACTCTTAAGTGGAATTGAAAGTGGGAAAGGGGAAAGTGAAAAGAAAGTGAAGTTGCTCAGTCGTGTCTGACTCTTTGTGACCCCATGGACTGTAGCCTACCAGGATCCTCTGTCCATGGGATTTTCCAGGCAAAAGTACTGGAGTGGGTTGCCATTTTCTTCTCTGGGCAAAGGGAAGAAGGAATCTATAAGGAACCTACTTTCTGTTACCTAAATTATGATTTGGTGTGTGAGAAAAAAATCTTAGTTAACCATAATTATTGTAAATTTGTAGAAGCAGTTCGTAGAAGTAATCCCTGTGAAGTTATAGTTCATTTCTGATCTTGCAATCAAGGATACACTGACCAGTTCATCACTTTTAATCAAAGACATGTATTAAGTACCTGTTGTGATACTGACAGTGTACTCAGCTCTGCAAACACTCTTTGCTTGTTCATGACGGATTTCTTAATACAGTGAAACAGTACAACAAAAAGGTCAGTAATCAATTCATAGTGCATGGAACCGGTTCCTTTCTCATATACACGGTTGAACTGAGAGATGAGACAGGTAGTTCCTTAAACAAACAGCTTGTCTAAATGGAGAGCTGGATGCTTGACCACAATGAGCACTCAGTAAATACTTGTTGACTGATGACTGGAAGTATCTTTTTAGACGATTGACAGGAAATGGATGGGCTTATCGTTTTAAGTGATTACGTGTGAAAAGATTGGTGTCATAGGTAATTATTGTTGAAATTGGAAGACTATACATTGAGAATTATTCATTTTGGGCATTACTAAAATAAATTGAAAATGTAAAGCCTCACAATTTCTCATTGTAGAAAGCATTGATTTAAACATTGAAATCATTCCTAGAGATATCATGGTGAATCAAGAGTTGTAGAATTTAACAAGTTCATATAAATAAGGTTCCACAAACCTGCAGTCCTTTCTTTGAAATCAAGTGTGAATCAGATAATTAAGTAGAAATGTTGCATCTCTGCTTATGTTCATTTATTTTAATAAAGTCTCAGTACCTAATCCTTGAAAGAGTTGAAGCAACAGTATATGGAGGAGGAGATGTAATCTGATGATGCATACTTTTTCCTCTGGTAACTGAAGGTTAAATGGGTAGCAAACAGAATGCCTTAAACAAGATTGGTATATTGATTAAAGCGGTGATTTAACAGCTCTCAGTCTCCCCTTGGAAACCTGGAAAAGATAAGCCAGCTGCTGTCTAAGAGTGCTCAGTGTCCACTGAGAGTACACTATCTATCATCACAATATGGTGATGAGAGGTGTTTTATGTTTGTGTTAATTTCCCCCACTAAATCAGTAATTATTACAGTCCTGTCCCTGCTGTTTACCCTGCAGCTGTTTTTCCATTTGTCGAGAGAGCGGGTGTTCTCCGAGGACCGCACACGTTTCTATGGTGCAGAAATTGTCTCTGCCTTGGACTATCTACATTCCGGAAAGATTGTGTACCGTGATCTCAAGGTAAAAAAGAAGAGTAATCAGAGTTTGTTTCTGCAGAGGCTATAGGGACAAACACAAAGTAATTATAGAGTTACACAGTTTGAAGAAAAGAAAATCTAGTTGGGGAAAAAAAAAAAAGTTTAAGAATGTGGTTCACTGTATCTGACAGGAAATTTCATTCACTGGTAAATGTGTAGTTCTTTTTATGTCCAAGTCTTTGACATGCAGAATGAGTTCTGTTTGACTGCTCTGATCAAAACGACCTACCAGTAATAGTTCCACTCCTCTGTTAGTGTAACGAGTAATGTTAAACATCTGATTCAATGTCTAGTCACTTTGCAAATGATATTTTAAAATCAATTTCATTATAATATTCTAGCATCCTGTGATATATTATGATAAACTTTTATAGTAGATAAGATTATTTAGGGTAAGGAAAATATTTGATTTTCACTTTAAATTTTTAGTGGGCTTAAAGAGCTGAAGCACTTTAATATAGCCTTTTATCAATTTATTTAGTTTCCATTCTAAAAAGCACTGTGTTTGTCTTATCAGTGATAGTGACTTTATGTCTCTTAAGTTTCTTTCTGACAAGACGCTCAGAATAGCTCAGGAGGAGCACACTTTCGTGAAGGCCAGGTAGTAACTGTTCTAGGCCTTGCTGCTCTTGCAACTCCTCAGTGCTACTGTTGTAGGCTGAAAGCAGCCAGGGACAGTATGTAAAGGAGCATGTCTGGCTGTGTTCCAGTAAAACCTTAATTACAAAAACAGGCAGTAGCCAAGATTTCACCCCCACGCCATATTTTGCTGACCCTTGGAGTAGCTCATAAAAGATAGTAGTAATTCTCACAACACTGTTTTCATTTAGATTGGCCACATTAAGGAGATTTGTACCCTGACACACTCTGAACAGGTTCTAAATGTGACCATCTAACTTTCTTAAAAAGTAAATCATATGATAATCTTGACTTATTAAAGTCTGACACAGAATTGCTTTATTTATCAAATATGAGTTTATTTAAAGTATAATTCTACTTGCAGAAATAGAAGTTACATTAGTCTTTTATGAACTGCTGTTTGTGTGAGATGAAGTGTGTGTGTTAGTTGCTCACGCGTCCAACTCTTTGTGACCCCATGGACTGTAGTCTGCCAGACTCCTCTGTCCATGGAATTCTCCAGGCAAGAATACTGGAGTGGGTAGCCGTTTCCTTCTCCAAGGGATCTTTCCAACCCGGAGATCGAACCCGGGTCTCCCACATTGCAGGCAGATTCTTTTACCATCTGAACCACCAGGGAACGAGGTGAAAGTGAAGTTGCTCAATCGTGTCTGACTCTTTGCGACCCCATGGACTGTAGCCCACCAAGCTCCTCAGTCCATGGAATTTTCCAGGCAGGATTACTGGAGTGGGTTGCCATTTCCTTCTCCAGCGGATCTTCCCAACCCAGGGATCGAACCCTGGTCTCCTGCATGGCTACATATTACAGCACATGAGAGAAGTCACACTTACCCCTCATTCCCATTCACTTGCTTTCAAATACCTGTGATTCTTAAATTATCTAATTACTTAACCAATTGTCTAAGTTATTTCAAGATGTTGCTATCATATACCTCTGTATTATGAATGATCCCTAAGAAGTAACTATCTCAAAAAATATTACTTTACATGATGACAGTGAAATACAGTGTGTATGTCTATATAACATCATTACAGTTTTTATATTATTTTCTCATTTTAACATGTTATTTATGAAACAAGCTATGAAATTCTATTTTTAGAAAAAATTATGATACTGTATCTATATCAGCTAAGTGCCAAAATAGATCAGAGATGGATATAAATCAACAGTTGATTATCTTTAGCCTGCAGCTTTTATAGCCAGAAGCGGCAGAATTCAGCATCCCTGTATCTGATGTCTGCATGACCAAATAATCCTATAATGTTTAAATGTCTTGAATCTGAATTTTTAAAAAATAATTTAATTATATGGTATGACAGAACTTATGTTGTATGTTATTTCCATATTTACTTAGAAGTAGTTAGCTCTTTTCTGCCTGATCTTCCCCCTCCTCCCCGCCACTTTATATTTTATGAATCCTATTATGCGGATAAGGGGGAAGACTTCCTGGATTTAAGAAAAGGAGAATAATGTTGAAGTACTTAGTAATATATCCAAAATGCTTAAAGCTCAAAGAGTTAGTCTAAAGAAACAAAGAAAAGAATGCTCACTTGATTGATAGCATTGAAAAGGAATGATATAATTGGGATGATTTTGGTCAGTATCTCCATTGATCATTTCTCATTAATCAACTTATCAGTACATTGACACTCATTTAATGAGTTTTGTTGCTCTGTCCTTTCTGATAATGAAATTAGACTAAATTTATTAACCTGCAATATGAATACCAGTCATGTAGTTAGCATATAAATAGGCCATAAACTACTAGACAATTAAGTGACCTCTCCTCTCTTAATTTATTTCTATTTTAATATAGCCTTAACGTAAAGGTCTAAGTAAATGTGTAGCATTGGACAGGATCCATGGAATTTACACCAAGAAAAATGGATAACATAAAAAGTCAGACATTCAAAATTTATGCAAGTGTTATTTATGTCCATATTGTTTCATGATAGAATGAGATCTTTAGGTACAGTTGTACAAATTTAGAGCTGACCCATAATTTACAGCTGAGGTCACTGAAGATTGGAAACGTAGTAAGTGATTTACTTGAAGTAATGGACTAAATTGGTGACATAGTCAAGATTGTTGGATTCCATGATTCCTAGCTCCAGGTATAATGTTCTTTTTATTACACAAATCGGCCTTTCTAGAAATGAGATGAACTTTAGGTGGGGGTATGCATTGGATTAACTCTAAGCGATCTTTGTAAATCTAAAATTTGAATAAAGCTGCCAAAAATAAGGAATATTTTAAGTATATTCAAGACACATCCCCTAACTCCCACTTCTAACTACTCTGGATTCCCTCTTTTATAAAAATGTTCAGCTACTGCTGCAATGAATCCCTTCCACCTCTAACATTCACATGTACTATTGGGCTATATTCCTCAAGTGTAGGAAATTCTTAAATGTAGTAACTCTGAAACCCTAGTCTAGGTGTGATCTCTGCTGTTGTATATGGTGAATTCTTTTTCCAGTTTTAGGAAGGTTCAAAGATTTCCTTTTGGCATTTTAATGCACTGTCCTAATCCATGATCATGAAGTTCATAAGACCCATATGAACATTTGGCACTTTGATGCCTGTAAACCTGAATATGCAGGGTGCGGGGGAGGAATTTCTCACTGTATTCTTGGGTCTGAGGCAGTCTTGGTACTGATGTAGCTGTGCTAAAGTGGGATTGTAAGAGTGAGTGAAGGGACATGTTTGTGTTGCTACAATAGTTGTCAGAGCCCTTGAAGTGAAGTGAAGTGAAGTCGCTCAGACATGTCTGACTCTTTGCGACCCCATGGACTGTAGCCTACCAGGCTCCTCCATCCATGGCATTTTCCAGGCAAGAGTGCTGGAGTGGATTGCCATTTCCTTTTCCAGGAGATCTTCCTGACCCAGGGATCGAACCCAGGTCTCCCACATTGTAGGCAGATGCTTTACTGTATGAGCCAGCAGGGAAGCCCCGTCAGAGCCCTTAGGAATTGCTATTATAATTCCTTTGCTTAATCACAAAATGTCAGCCATTTAATTAAAATGAGACCTAAAATACATATAAATATGTGTGTGTATTTTACATAGCTAAATATTAGAATATATGATAAATAAATTGTATATTAGAAAGATTTTAAAAACGTAGAAGTTAAAAACTTGTAAACTTTCTAATAGCAAGAGTTTAATTTTATTCTAGGCACCAGCAAGAGCAGAAAGAGCATAGTATTTTCTTGCCGTCATTTCTTGTTCATGAAGCACAGAGGAAAGATTTCAAAACCTACTGAATCAAGATCCTCTGTCAAATAATTCTTGTCCAGTTCAACTCGATAAAAAATGTTGCCTTTTTAAAATGGAAACTCTGGGATGTATATGTCTAATATATTTGTTTCCTCTAAGTATGAACTATTAGATAACAAACAACCCTCTGATACAAATAGTAAGCAATACCCAGATTTTGAATGTATAATCTTTTCTTTCACACTTCGTATTTAACTTCATACATTGCTTTTGCCAGTGGATGTATCCATTAAGTGTCATCATAAATGCCCTGACCTCAATCCTAGATGCTAAGACTGACAGTGGAGAAAAAACAGATGCATTTAATGTTTTATAATAGAGAGTACCTGAACAGGCAGTTATGGTGTACATTTTCCTTTTTATGGTTTAAAAAAAAGGAGGAAGGAAACCATTCGATTTAGGCGAGCGAACCAAAGAAAGACCATTTGTAAACATTTTTATTCCTCCTTTACACAGTGGAAAGATTCCTAAAAATAACTTGACTTAAATCTTATGTTAATATCACGTGCACTAAGGAAGTGATTTCCAGGTGTTTTTTGATATCTCTAAGCAATTGATCTGCTTTTGAAAGATTTCCAGGTAATTCTGTGATTCCTTCACCTTTGTGAATCGCAGCACTAATGGTTCTTATATTTAATGAAATCTTTGTTATGCATCTTCATAAAATTACTTATGTTTTTAACCAGACAGGATATTTAATTACCCCTGATTTATCTCTATATAAGATTAGATTTGGGGATATAATTTTTTTAAGGTGATGCATTTCTGACTATTTTTTTCATACGGATAGAAAATGACATGTTCAGCAAAATGACATTTCAGGATAGTGAGAGAAGAACAGTAATTGATGGAAGAAAGTGGACACCATTATAAAATAACTGGCTCAAAAATTGTAAAATATTTGTTTTGTTGTTTATTCAAAAGAAATTGATGCATATTAAAAACTTTTTAATGAGGTCATTAGAGCTGATAAAAGTGTTTTATAGGGTTCCATTTCTGAACTTTGTTCTTTCCTTTAACATAGAGTGTTGTCTAGAAGAACACATACCATGTTGATAAAGTGTAAATCAGCCATTAAACTCCATGTTTAATAAATGATCAGTACATTTGTTGATTAAATTCTCCATTCAGTATCATTTAATTCTCAAAACAGTCACATTGGATTGTTACTGTGTGGGTTGTACCTGTGTGTCATAGATCAAGTTGAGATGCATAGATATCAATAGCATACACGAGGTTACACAGTGAGGGACAGAACTTGAATTTACATTTAAGTTCTCTGACTTGATTCCATAATCTTACCCACATTGCTCTCAACTGCCCCTTATACAGTATGCTACCTTGTCCCCATTATCGTGACCTTTACCCCATCTCTCACAGTCCTCCTGTAGGCTGACCTTATTTCTGACTGTATCATTGTAGTAAAGCCGACTAATAAAACAAAGGAATGATTAGCTGTCATGGTTTGCCTGGAACTTCCCCAGTTATAGAACTTTTATTAAAAATCCTTCATCCTGGGAAACCTCCTCAGTTGTAGGCAGACTGAATTCTTGGTCACTTTCATCCTATTCCTGTTCTTCACTCAAATCCTACCCCTGAATCTTATTTCATTCCTCATCCCTCAACCCTTGGTATCTTGGAGATGAGATTAGCTAATTAGGTATGGATCAAGATTTTAAAAATATATATATACTTCTTTTTAAAAACAGTATATATTCTGATATTTTGTATCTGTGCTTTTCAAGATAGTCTTGTCAAAATGTGGATGGTTAGCACATAAGTGCATGCTGAGTTTTATTTTGCAGTGCATAGAAAGCATATAAAGTGAATTGGCGTGATACAAATTAAACTGCATGTTTTATTCAATATTTTTATGTATTATTTGAAGTCTCTATAAGAATTCTTATGTATTATAAAAGATCTTTATAGCATTTTAAGGTTTTGTTTTTATATTGTAATGTATTTCTATGTTAGAACAATAAGCATATTTTTAAAAATTAAGAACAGAGCATATATTTAACACAGCAGACATTCCATTATATACTTCTCTTTCTCATTATGGCAAGATAGAAGTAGGAGGAAGAAGAGAGTGTTGTTTGCAAGAGAAAGGGAAAAGGGAGAAAATCAGAAGCATGAAGAAGAAAAGAAAAGAGGAAAGAGAAGTAGACAAATTATTTTTTGACATTTCTGATCAGTTTTACTATTTAGGACATATTGCCATTTGTGTACATTGGGTTTGATTTTCAGGTTCCAGTTAGTAGAGAATCAGTCTAGCTAAATTTAGATAAAATAAGAGAATATTCATTTTTAAAAGGTTTAACAGTGTATTTAGGGTTCATTCAGTTCTTTGTAGCCAAGTCAAAACAGACTCACTTCTCTAAAGTCTATGCAGTGCATGAAACATGTATTGAGCATTGAGTTCAGTTGGGCAGCATATTTAAGTACTATACTGAGGATAGCTTGCCTAACTGTATTTAGTTTCTGGTTTATAAGACAGTGGATAATATAGAACAGTATAACATTTTATAAAATTGGTATTTATGTTCTTATATGGAGTTCTATTTTGAATTTGATAATGACTTCAGAGTTTGAGTAGGCACTTTCGTACATTATCATGTTAAGGAGTAGAATAATTACCTACTATTTAAATAAGTTAATTATCATTCATCCTGCTAATATAATTTTTTCACATGTGTTTTTTTGTGAATGCATTTCTTATGTATTCCCTTAGGTATATGTACATGACTGAGCAGGGGTAGGGGCCCCATCAATACACATGACTATAAAGTGGCAATTCAGAACTCATGTGTATCTCTGTATGGTGATAATCAAGTTTAGGTTCAAATTAGAAGAATAAGATCAGTTATTGTTACTATTTTAAATTGCATTAGCTTTGCACAGCTCTTTTCCCCCTTACATTGCTTAACTTTTCACTTGAGGCTATTTGGTTATCTCTTTTAAGATTGTTGTTTTTGTATTAATGGGTTTAAAGAGGTTCCAACTTTAAAAGGGTTGGTATTTCTTTATTACAAATAACTGCAAGAGAAGATATTGCCTTACCTTACAAAATAAGATTTAGGTTTGATTTACAGCCACCACCAAAGAAACATTTCTGTAAATAAATATTTTATAATAGCAATAGACTCCCAAGAGAAATTGTTGAAAACCATCTGTACATATCTAGAAGAAGATACTTGTCTCTTTGAAATTGTTTAGATCAAACTTTATTTTAAAAAGGGAAAAAGAAGATTGATGTTTGCTTTCGAAAGTTAATTTAGGCTTTAGTTCTTAGCACTTAGACAATAATGGTTCTTACTCCCATGGGTTTAAAAATCAGTTTATTATTGTAGTCTTTGATAAAATGTTTCTTTTTACACATGAATTAGGCAGCTATAGGGTTTGTAAGTATCGAAAGTTCTTTGACTAATTATGTCCTCTTTCCAGAATATCTTACTCAGCATTCAGTTATTTTTCAGAACAGTATTTTCCTACTTTTGAAGACTATTTTCTTATTATGCAGTTGGAGAATTTGATGCTGGATAAAGATGGCCACATAAAAATCACAGATTTTGGACTTTGCAAAGAAGGGATCACTGATGCAGCCACCATGAAGACTTTCTGTGGTACACCAGAGTATCTGGCACCAGAGGTAGGCTATGTTTCCATTTGCAGAAAAATAAAAATAACCCTGACGTTTTGCAAAGTAAACCATTTAAGCATTTTAAAAAACTTCAGTGTCTGCTACTCTGACCTGGATTTCAACATGAATCAAATCTATTTTACTCCCACTTGTTTAACATGGTATTCTAGGGCAAAAATATATATAAATCAGCACAAAGATACAGGTAACTGCAATCAAATTAAGTCAGTTTTTACTTGTTGGCCATATGTGTTTTTTTTTTTTTCTTTGTGCCTATTTTTATTCACTTATTAAATATTTCAGTGACTTCAGCAAGAATGTTAACAGTTTTATAAACCATTTTGGATTTTCCTTAGAAACAAACAATAATAATTTGTATTTGTAATTTTGTGGGTTTTCATACTTAATTATTAGAAAGGATTTCACTGGAAAACTTAATGAAATGACAGCGGCTACATTTTGGAAATCATGCTAAACCAAAACAAGCTTCAGCCAGTGCCCTCCCATGCTGAGAATTCCATAGTGATTCATTGATTTGTTTGCTCAACAAATATACATTATTCATCTTCTATATATTGGTTATTTTTCTGGGTGTGTGGTTATAGAAACAAGACACAAAGGACCCTGCTCTCAGGGAACTCACTTCTGGTAGAGGGAGACAGAATAAAAATAAATATATAGCATAAAGACATGCAATGAATATGTGTCATGAAGGGAAAGAAGCTAGATAAAAGGAGGTTGTGGTGGCTGTGTTACATAGTGTTCTCATTATTATTACTGCAAGACAGACCACTGCAAAACCTAACCACTTCATGTGATCGAAGGTTCTGAGTCAGGATAGCAGGAATGACCACTCTGTGATACATGGGGCACGGCGGTGGGTGACTCTGTGGCTGGAGGCCGGAATCTGGAAACTCCCCACTTTAGGCATCTGACAGTTGATGCTGACTGTGAACTGGTGCCTTACAGGGCTCTCAAAAGCCTCAGCTTCCCCATATGGCCTGGCTTCCTCATAACCTTGTGGCTTCAGAGTAGCCAGACTGTTTGGCTTTGGGTTCTAAAATGTCCTAGGAAACAGTTTAGAAACTGCTTCAATGTTTTTTTTTAATGTAGCAAACCATGAAGAAATGTTTTATTAATTTTTAAAAAATTTCTCTTCATAGTATATTTTTTAAACTTTATTACCATTTACCGTAAAATTCAGCCTTCTCAAGTGTGTAGTAGTGGTTTGTAGTATGTTCAGAGTTGTGCAATGCAACCATCACCACTATCTAATTCCAGAATATTTTCATCACTCCAACAAAGAAATTCCATACGTATTAGCTCCTGCCTAACCTCCCTTTCTGCTAGACAACTACTAATCTACTTTGTCACTTTAGGTGTGTCTATTCTAAACATTTCATAAAAGTGGAATCATGCAATACATGGCCTCTTGTGTCTGGCCTCTTTTACCTAGTTTATTTTCAAGGTTTATCCATGCTTTAGCATGTTTTTGGTACTTCATTCCTTTTTATGGCCAAAATAATACTCTGTTGTATGAATATAATACATTTTGTCTATCCATTCAGCAGCTGATGGACATTTGGATTGCTTTAAGGTTTTGGCCAATAATGCTGCTATAAACATTTCTCTGTGAATCCCCTTTTCTGACTTCGTGTCAGGAATTGCACATCATTTCTGCATATGCTGAAACATTCCTGAGCCTGCACGTATTTAAGAGGGTAGTAACATAGATCCCACCTCTCCATGGTAAAAACATGTGACATGGGAGATACTGTTGCAGCCCTCTTTGGAACATATAATCTTCTACAGATAGGATGTTCAGGGAAAGTGATGTTTAACCAGGGACCTGAATGCTAAGAGGCAACTATTGCAAAAATACAGGGGAGGAGTTTTCCAAACACAGGGAGCAGCTAGTATAAAACCTGTGAGGCACAAGTTCAGTTCTTCCCTTAAACTCTTAACAAGGTTAGTGTGACTAGAGCAAAGGAGGGAGGCATTTATGTTTGATGGATGATGATAACTATTTATTGAACATGTATTATGTACTGCATACTATATATGTACATTGCAAATTTGGAATAAGCTTTTGAGATAGCAAACCTGTTTTTTTTTTAAGGTAAGGGAACTGAGGATCAGAATTTTTTAATGTAATCTGTACACAGGTAGGAGGTGGTGGAGATAGAAACAGGATTCTAACAAGGTTCATCTTATAAAGACTATTTTTACTTTTTAAATCACATAACATGGTAGCCAAAAAAAGTCACTGTTTCAAGGCCACTGTAGATGTAAGTAATGCCATTTTTAAAATAGATGCTTTGTAAATGCTCAACAGGAAAAGTAATCAAAAAAATTAGGAAATGGGAATATATTCAGAATGATACTAGCATTCCTTATATGTATAGTAACTAATGCCAGTTTATTACTACAATAGCTCTTTTCAATTAAAGATTAAAATTACATTTCAAGAATTTTAAGTTTTTGTAAATAAATGCTAGTAATTTGAAATATTAGCAGTATTTTTCATAGTAAATTTCCAAATATTATTTTATCAAGGTCTGCCAAAAGTAACATTTTTTTCTGTTATAAAATCTGGAGTTTAAAATTTTCCATTTTTGTAGCTGAATTTGGTAAAAGTTTAGAATAATGTTTCTTGTTTATTCAAATACAAGATCACATTTTCTAAAATAGGATTATTTTTGTCAATGTCATGAAAAACAAAATCTTTGTTTCTCTGGAGTTCCAATTGCCCCTGCTATACATTTGCCGTGGATGATGATATCCCATATTTAGAATAACAAAATTAGTTGTATCACAATTAGGGGAAATTATTTCTGTAGAAGATAAATACATCTCATTTCAGAAGCAGATGATCTCCTAAGAAACAAAGATATTGTTTTTATATGCAAATGTCATCAACTGAGAACAAAACCAGGAATTTAATCCAAGAAGAGTCCAGTTGTTTCTAAATAGAAAGTTTACAGTTCACAGGGAATTATCAATTTCTTCTTAAATACAGGTAAACCCTTTCTGTATACCTTTTAAAAAAATGTTGCAGAAGGGTTTAAAAGCAGTTTATATACCCGATGACTGAGAGATGTCGGTTCATAATTAACATCTTGACCTTATTTTCACAGGGGAGAGTGATCGTTGTGGTTACTCTTTGAGGATGACAAAACTTGAAACAACTAAACTTCTCATGCAGTTTCAATTTTTATATTTTAAGCATTTGTGTCAAACTGCATTTTGTTAAATCAGGGTAACTGTTTTATATGCTTACTTTTAAAAAAACAGGAATTTAAGTTCTTTCTTCTGGTCTCTGGTGTAGACCATTTCACTGAAGAACACTGATTCATTCATTAAAGAAATATTTGTTGAGTATTTATTAGGTGTCATGCATTCTGTTAGGTGCTGGGAATACAAAGATCATAGAAATGTTTTTTGTTGTCCGAATCCCAGGGATGGGGGAGCCTGGTGGGCTGCCGTCTATGGGGTCGCACAGAGTCGGACACGACTGAAGCGACTTAGCAGCAGCAGCCTGCTGTATTTACTAAGGTGATAGGATGTGGAGAATAATCATTACTGTCCAAGAAAATAATTGCTTTACTAGAGCTATGTACAGTACAGTGAAAGGAAAGGTGGTGGGAGGGTCTGGTGGCAGTCGAGAGGGAGCAGACTGAGAGGAGCCTGGATGTGTAGATGAGGATCAGAATGGGAAAGAGTTTAAATTTGACCTCACGGACAAGGGAAAATCACGTGAGCTGAGAGCAGGGCAATAATATGATCCAGATATGCATGGTCAGAATTAGAGAGGGATTGGCAAGAGCTTAAACTCGCCTCTTCCCTTCACTGCAGATGGCATCTCTCACTTTCTTTGAACCTTGACATTTCTGGTACATAGCATTATTGATGCCAGACTTTGTTTGGTAGTTTGTTAGTAGTAGCTGTTTATCAGACCTGGAGTATGTGCCTGAGTACTGCTTCTCTTTTGAAGGGCTGCTTGTTAGTATATTACCTTTTCCTCACATGGGAGACCTGTTTACACATTATGGAGACATCTTTCTGCAGCCTCTCATTCGTCTAGCAGTGGCCATTCTTTACCTTTTCAGCTAGTTTTGAAGGGGTTTTGTTTGCTTGTTTGTTCTGTTTTTTTTGGCCATGCCACAAGAGATGTAGGATCTTGGTTCCCTGACGAGGGATTGAACTTGTGCCCCTTAGAGTAGAAGCTGGGAGTTCTAATCACTGGGCCTCCAGGGAATTCCCTTAACTGTTTTAACTTGGTCAGAATGCTTTGCTACTTAAAGATGGTTGCAGGATATTTTAAAAAATACTCCAAAAATACTGTTAGAAATCAGTTCAAAACTGATGTATTAACTGTACTGTATCTCAGACTTACACCTGATTTTTAAATGAACTGAAGTTTTAAATGAACTTAGATTTCTTCTTAAAGACCACCAGGAAAAAAAAATTATAATATGAAAATGCCATTTGTTAAAAAAAGGATATTTTTTAAAGTATTTTTTCTCTTCTTTTGATGAAGAACTGTGTACCTTTTTTATTAAAGGGGGAAAAAGTATCTTTTTAAAAAGATGTTGCAGAGATACAGTCCTAATGGCCATATAAACTGTATGTTTAGTGTGCTGCATCTCTAAAGCTGCATTAGTATAGATAGTTTTAAGCTGGTTTTGCTCTTTCTTTTATTAGAAGGAAATAAATTTGACCTGCCATATATTATGGACTATGGTGTTTTGAGGGGATTTTGTTTTCATCATCTCTACTGTATTCTCATGCCTAGAAATATAAAGAAATTAGAAATCATATATAAAATCTTACTGTTAAATTTTATTATTTGATTTGGCTCTCATTGAATCCAAACCATCCTTTTATGCAGTGCTAATTATTTAGAGTCTCAGCTTTGCTCTTGAGTTAGCAGTACCTGATCAACTTTCCAACTGTAAAACAGTTTGAAAATCAAATGTAGCTTACATGCAAGACCCAACAAAATTAAAAGTGTTAAGTACGTTTTGGCAGTTCACTTTTATTATGCCCAGTCCTCAAATGTACCAGCAGATAATCATCTGAATGTTAGTTATTTTTCACATGCTTATGTGATCACACAAAAAGTACATGCTAAAAAGAAGCAGATGGTGACAGATGGGGAAGGTTGAATAAGGTGGTTTTGGAAACCTAGAGAAATGCACTTCTGTAATAGTGTAAAAATAAAAATTATTTGATAATCAAGTTAGAACTAACAAAACGATTGCAAAAAATGACTTGATTGTTGGAAAATACATAGTATCTAGTTGTGGTTGCTATTCAGAAAAAAAATGTATATAATTTTATTTCATATGTATAAAATGCTATGTTTTTCAGTGGCTAAAGATGCATTTTTAATGTATTTCTAGTTTTTGGAAACTCATTTTTAGAAAATAGTCACTGCGTATCATTTTATTCACTTTTCTTTTGAAGCCTACTAGCTTCAATATCTTTTATAATATGTATTTTGACAGTATCTGAAATAGATGAAAATATTTTGATAACTATTTTAATACAAAGATTTGCTTAAAGTCATTGTGATTCCTTATAGATAATAGCACAAATGAAAGGCCAAAAGTATACATTAACTTCTTCAGAAGGGTGGAGAGAACCGTATTAATTAAGGGTGAAGATATTGGTAGCCTGGAGTATAGTGTACATAGGTGAAGTAGGTAGAACCAAACTTGATTTTAAGTGTACTAAGTGGAATTTTGTTTATTTTAAATACAAGAAAGAATAAATAAAAAAGACATCATTTTATAGGCCTTAGCAGTATTATCTTGAGATCTTAAAAATGAATGCAATCAAAGTTGTATATATATATATATATTTGTACATTTAATCTGTAGATAAAAATAGTAGCATACATAGTTACATTTTGCTTACCCTTGAACAAAATTCTACTAGTTCTAACAGATTATGAAACTAAATCTTAAAACTTCAAAGCTTTTGTAAAACTTAAAAGTCATTTTAGTAGCTTTTCCCAAACTGTATACATCCCTGATATTTTATTTAATTCTTAATGATGCATGTAGCACTTGTCCTCTTGAAGTACTTTTGAAAGCCTTCACTTCTTGATGGTTCTAAAACGGTCTCACCACCAATATTAAGGGGAAAATTAAGTGAATGAGCACAGTGATTAGTTCATACAGAAGTTGTCTGTTTTATTGTTAGAATTTTAATTTAAGAACGTCTGTCATGAGTTGGCTATTTATACTGTTCCTGGATAATATTTAAACCATCCCATTTTGCTGTACATCTGAAACTAACACAATATTGTAAATCAACTATAGTTCAATAAAAAACTGCTTAGTTAAAAAAATTCCCACTTGGTCCCCAAATTAGATATTGTTTAAATATAAACAAAAATGATATTATTAGTTCAATGTTAATGTCTCTCAACATTTATAAGTAGCAGCTTTTACTTCCCTAGAGTTCTGTCAGGTTTTTTTGTAGCTATTTTTCAACTGAAGTTCTTTTGAGTGTTATATAGTCTTTTGATTTTAACAATCAGAATATTTGCATTCAGTACTTTGGAATGATTCTAATTTAAGCAGAGTTTAATTTTAAATTCTCTGAGACATAACATATACAAAACCAACCCTAACTGGGAACACTAGTGATTGCCTATAGTGTTTTATAATGGCCATTTTTACTTTGGTTACAAAGACCCAGTTTCTTAGAACCCCATAATGTCTGTTGCTTCAGGATAAAAAGGAAGTATAGGAATCTCTGGGAAGATACCTGTGAGTATGATTGAATCACCACTACTGTATCCATTTAGCTTTGCCTGTTCTAGCCAGAGAATGCTTCTGAAAGTAGGATATTAACTGCATGCAAGTACTTGTATTTGCATGCTAGGAGGGAGCTGTAAAACTTACAGCATCTTAATTCAGAGCAAATGGCACAGTGTCAGTCTCTTTAGACTCATTAGAGCAGTTGAAAACTGGATATAAAGTATATATCTATGAAGAAAATAGCAGTAAACCATAGAATTCATTATTCTTGTGAAATATATGTAATAGTTCTGTAGCTGCAATACATTTTAGAATCTGATTTAGAAGATTTATAGGTTATCTTTTACCAACATTTCCGTGATGTTAGGAATATTAAAGGATTTCTGTAGATCATATAACATATAACTGTGTGTTTATATATAAAACACACATTATCAGTTACCTGAAATAGAAGGTTACCAGGGGAAAAAATTTTTTGAATTAGCGGTAAATTGGTTCATCCAAGTTCGCAGTTTACTTTCACAACATAGGTGTGCAGACAGTTTGTTTAGATGTTTAATTTTTTCCCCCATCTGTTCTGTCAGGATTATTGATTGAGCAGTAAGCCACTCCAGGGTATACATAACCTCCTCATAGCTACTTGCCTTGAGTGCTTTGTGTGGCCTGGCAAACAAGCTGAGAAAGGTATTCCTTTAGCCTCCCAGTAAATCTTAATTGGTAAAAGAATATTGAAATGAATATGCCTTTTGAAAGTACCCATTCATGAAATAAATATTTACTTTGGGAACTTTAATTGATGGTATCATTTTAAAATATAAAATTTATTATTTAATATCATTCTTTGAAATTAGTAACCATTCAAGAGCTGTTCATAGTGACTTTTTAAAACTCAGCTGGCTTTTGATAAGTGAAAGTGTGTACATCAAATGTAACCAAATATTAATCAGGTATTACCAGATCATTTAAAAGTAATTGATAACCTGCAGTGACTTCCTTGAATCTTGGATTTTATTATATTAGAGAGTGAAGCAATCTCTGGGTCCTAGTGGAAAAATTGGAACTACACCTTGTTTCCTAGAGCTTGGGCTGTGCTTGGGGTTTATCGATGTGACCTCTCACCATTTTTTAACATTTACATTCTTTTAGTGTTTCAGATCCCTACTTGTTCTTCGTCTCTGGGCATTTGTGTTAAATGTTCTCATAAAACATGAAGCTACATCTAGGGTTACAGAAGACAATAGGTGTAGAAGGAAATACCAGATATCTTCCTTCATATTTTAACTTGATTTTAGTTTAAGCATTAATGACATTGATTTCATGGAAAAGAAACACTGTCTTTAGTTTGGTTCTTCAAGATAAGTCTTTCAGTGAATTATTTCTTTAGAAGCAGATTTTGATCTGCATATATATTCAGATTATATCATAAATTGCATTGTAATGAGTTTGAAATGTATTAACATTGTTGTACCTCTACATTACCATATATCTTACTCTTTGGATCAGTCCTGGTGCTAACCATGAAGTTAATTAGCCTTTTTGCTAGGAGGGGAAAAAATCATCAGAGGTAATCAGAAGGAACTGCAACTCTCAGGTTAAAGAATGTAAATTTTATAAATTATAGGCTGTGGGTGTTAATTTCAGTTAGAATTTCTATGTTATTTCAAAGTATTATATTTTGATTTAGATGTAAGGAGAAAGGATACTGTATGAACAGTGGTAATGTATTTTATAGTATATCCACATGTAGAATATTATAGTCATTTTTAGTTTTATTTTCTGTGTATTTCATCTTCCAGCTGTCTTGAGGTAGGAGTTGAACAGAAATCTTTCTTTTTAATTGATGACAAAGCCTCCCAGATAAAGAGGACTGGCTGAGTTGTTCGGATATTTTCTCCTCAACATTGCCTAAGTTTTACATGTCACTGAGATAATATGTTAGTTACATCACATTTGTTCAGTACAAAGTAATACAGCAAACAGTTCTGATTGTAGCATTATGGATGTATGTTTCAATTAAAGCTCATATGTTCAGAAGCAAAACCACTTATCTTGAGAATCAGTGTTCATTTTACAAAGCTAAATAAAATATACTTTATTTTATCAAACAGATTTTTTTACAATACAGTTTTATTTTTCAGTTGCTTATTTCTCTTCAAAAATAAAACCTTTTTTTATGTACTCTCTTTCCCTTCTGGCTGCAAACCAGGTATTTAAACAAAAATAAAGGATTGCCAGTTTTGCCAGCTGGGGATGAGAACCCGGCTGGTGAAATGTGGGTTCGGGAGGCAGTTAATCCAGCTTTTATGCTTTTTATGGTTTTATGAAAAAAGAGGTAAAAAACCACATTTGGCTCTTTTTTGTGTGTACCACTGTTTTGTTGGTGTTGTAGGAGTGCAGTAAGAGTTTACTTAGACTTTAAAATTTTTGTTATTAGGTAAAACCCAGCATCTATTAGATAAAGGCCTACAGACAGCACATTCTGCTAATTGGCCATGGGATAGATTAAAAAGTCACTGGTGTTTAAAAATTACACTACTAGACAAATACAGTATCTTGAAATAAAATACTGAGAGATCCAAATGATTAATTTCCACTGATTGAGGAACATACCTTGTAGAAAGGTAATCATATTTTTCCTGGTACAAACGGCAAGTGATGTTTCAGTTTGAACAGGTTGCTCTAGCACAGCATAACTGATACTTGCATATTGTTTCTTACTAAATATATTTTGCATGTAATGTGTTTTCAGAAATAAATCTAAGGGCATATACCAGACAGATATTGAGTCCATGATTTTTATTGTTTGTGTTTAATAGAAATTGTTGTGAGGTTCTAAAACTTCGGATACTAAAGTTTATTACAACTCAGTCAATCAATCTTTATATTCACTCTGTTGCCTAAATATTTCCTGCAAGAGTTTCAATGTGTAGGGTCCTCCAGAAGGTTTCATATATATTTTCATGATTGTCATGCCCTGGATGCTTCTTTAATACAATGCATCTGTTTATTCCTATCTGTCACTGATTTGTATTAGTTAGTTCTTCTCAGTGCAAGAAGGTATTAGACACCTTATGTTCTCTATAATCAACACAATTTAGCTCTAAGTTGTTACTTACTGACCACCTTAGTGGAGCCAGAATGAAAAATTAAGTAGGCCTAAATGAAAATGTGTAAGTATCCTTAGGGCACTCATGTATTCATTTACTTTGCTTTACTGTTCAGTGGCTAAGTTATGTCCGACACTTTGCGACCTGACCTTGTGGACTGCAGCATGCATGCTAGGCTCCTCTGTTCTCCACTTAATTCATTTACTTAGAATCTTGCAGTAGGCTGCAAAAAAGGTTGCAATACCTCTTTTTTTCACCCCTTATATCTGGCTATATATTGAACATTTCACATATTTGATGTGATTTATATCTTTTGTAAGATTTATATCTTTTGTAAGATTCTTCATAGTTTAAATGTCAAGATCTCAGAATCACCTGCTTAGATTTTGAAAGTTATGATTCACTTTTGTGTAAAAATCTCATGTTTTATAAATAATGCTTTAAAGGTTAACATGTAAAAATTAATCTTTTACTGGTTTCACTTTTAGGTGTTAGAAGATAATGACTATGGCCGAGCTGTGGATTGGTGGGGCCTTGGGGTTGTCATGTATGAAATGATGTGTGGGAGATTACCTTTCTATAACCAGGATCATGAGAAACTTTTTGAACTAATTCTAATGGAAGATATTAAATTTCCTCGAACACTCTCTTCAGATGCAAAATCATTGCTTTCAGGGCTCTTGATAAAGGATCCAAATAAACGGTAAGCCACAAATAACACGCAGTGAGTTACTGATGAATGTGGTTAGAAATTGTGATATGGAAATTAATTCACGTATAACTAACTCCAAGAAGCAATGTATTTGATGCAGACATCTTCCCACTGAGACACTGACTTATTTTTAACTGCATAACATAGAACATTTAAAATTTTTTCTCAACTCTTCCCTAACTTGGAAATTTTATACAGATTTTACCAAATAAGGATTTTGAGAGTGTTACGAGCAAACAATTTCCTAATTTGCATGGTGCTTGCTATTGTGGGGATAGGAGGATCCCTTTTTTTCCCTTTCAATCTCTGGGCTTTATATTTCTGCTGATTTACATTGTAAAACGGATAGAACTGTCTCTATACTCTGCTCCCACACTAACCTATGTTAACATATCCAGCTACTTTTTTTGTTTGTCGTTTGAAGATAATTCTTTTTCATGCATGGCTGAAAGGACTAGTGGGAAAAATGTCTTTATACACTTTGTATTTCTATTTTTATAGCTACAGCTATGACCTGAAAAATCCTACAGTTCTTTGCTTAATGAGCTATAGTATTCTTTGTTCATGCTTATATATTTATTTATACATACATTTTATAAGTCACACATGAAATGACTACTAATTATAAAATGTCTCTGAATCTATGTGTTTGTGTATACATGTAAATTCATTGTTCCATTAGATATATATATATATATATATACACACACACACACACATATTCTTTGAAAATCTCTCAGGCCTCAAGTGTCTTAAGGGTAGACCATTTCATATATTTAACTTTCTATAACACCTCACATAATTTTCAGAATGTTGTGTTAGTGGTTGATGCTCAGTGTGTATTTGTGACAGACTGAATTAATGAGTGAAGGAATAAGTGAATTCTAAAATGTGGGCTTTGTTTACCTTGGAGAAGGTTTCCATCACACACTTACAGCTTTTAAATTTGTGAGGAACGTGATTTTCCCTTCGGCAGAAATAAGCAAACATAATAAAAGAGGTACCATCTTTTTGCTTAGTGAAGAACCATTCAAAAATGTTTCTGAATCCTGTAACTGAGACTTTGCCTTGTATTTATAAAGTAATTTTGTGTTCTTTGCTGGGACATTCACACATCTCTTATTTACTTTGCTTTTTAGTAGCCTGTGGAGTAGAAAGGATAGATATAATTCTCATTTCCATTTGACTGGGAGAAAATGAGGCCCAGGGAGGTTTAAGTGATTTATCCTAGTTCTCACAGAAAATTCGTGTAGAACAAGAATAGAGAGCAAGTTTTTATGTACCTATTTGATATTTATCTTGTATCTTCTTTACGGTGCACCATGTTCTTGGTTTAGGTTTTAAAATGTATTCCATTTGATGTGATTGTTTCACAGCTGTTGTAACAAAGAGGTACTTGGCTATAGGTAATCTTATAAACGGAGCTAGGGTTTCTATTTTATCTACTTGAGTTTTGGGTCTAATATTTGCCTTAGGGCAGTGAATTTTTAACCCATCTTTTTCTGACTTCTTCTGGTTTTCATGTCTCCTTTATTTTTTTATTGTCATTTCCCCACCATCCACCCTCACCCCACCCTCTGAGAACAGCCCATGGTAATTGTTGAATACATGTGAGGGGAATTTCTAGAATGTTAGTGGCCTGGTATGTAGGACAGCTCTTAAAGTTTTGTCTACCCAGAGGTTGACACTGTCTAAAGAGAAGATGTGCTATCTGTTTTTTCCTTTTTAAGGTACATAAGTCAAGCCCCTCCACTGCTACATTAAAACATTAGGAATGCAAGGATGAATAAGATGAATAATCTCTGCTCTAGGGATTCATAGAATAACGTGGGGTACAAAACATATTCACAGATGCTCAGGCTAAACTACAGACAAATGCTATTGAAATTATTAGCTATCTAGGAGATTGGAAAACTTGAGCTGGCTTATGAAGGGGTTGGAATTTGCAGTGATTTTCATGCAGAGAATTTTACATGTAAAGAACAGCTCGAATTACAGGTGAACGTAGCATTTGAGAAGTTCATCAGCTGGAGCATAGAGTATGAGTTGGGTGACATTGGGAGATGCTCATGTGCTAGATTCTAAGGACCTTATGCTTCTTAGAAAACATTTAATCTTTATTCAGAAGGAGATGAGAAGCCACTGAATTATTAATAGTAAGGGATGGTGTAATCAGATTTGTGTTATGAAAAGATAACTCAGGCAGCTTTGTCATGGATAGATTAGAACAGTGAAGGGCCAGGGGCAAGTAGGCAGAGTAATGAAGAATACATATGGAATTGTCCACATCAAGAGATGGAATCCATCCCAAAACAGTGGTAAATAGGGCTAAGTAGACTTTGTGAATGATTAAATAGAAATGATGAGAAAGTGGAAGGACTTTGGGATGCCTCTGAAGTTTCCAACTGGGATGACTAGTCTGGAGAATGGAGTTATTACTGACAAAGTGGGAGTATAGGCAAAGGAGGAGGCTTGGTGGGGTAGATGTTGATACTAGTTTTGCTGTACTGAGTCTGAGGTTTCTGTAGAAAACCTAGATGTCAAGCAGGCAGCTGAAAAGAGTACCAGTGCTTACTAGAAACACAATAGCTGATTTCCTCCAGGTATATAGCCAGGAATGGGATTGCTGGGTCATACGATAGTTCTATTTTTAGTTTTTTAAGGAACCTCCATACTCTTCATAGGGAACCTCCCAATTTACACTCCTTCCAACAGTGTAGGGGGGTTCCCTTTTCTCTGCATCCTCTCCAGTATTTATTGTTTTTAGATTTTTTGATGATGGACATTCTGGTCAGTGTGAGGTGATACATCATTGTAGTTTTTGATTTGCGTTTCTCTAATAAGTTATTTTGAGCACCCTTTCATCTGTTTGTTGGCCATCTGTATGTCTGGAGAGAAGTCTGTTTAGGTCTTCTGCTAATTTTTTTCACTGAGTTGGTTGGTTCATTGTTTTTTTATTGAGCTGCGTGAGTTGTTTGTATATTTTGGAGATTAATCCCTTGTCAGTTGCTTCCTTTGCAAATATTTTCTCCATTCTGAGGGCCTTTTTGTTTTGTTTATGGTTTCCTTTGCTCTGCAAAAGCTTTGAAGTTTAACTAAATCCCATTTGTTCATTTTTGTTTTTATTTTTGTTATTCTGAGGTGGGTCAGAAAAGATCTTGCTGCAATTTATGTCAGAGAATGTTCTGCCTATGTTTTCCTCTAAGAGTTTTATAGTGTCTGTGCTTACATTTAGGTCTTTAATCCATTTTGAGTTTATTTTTGTTTATGGTGTTAGAGAGTGTTCTAATTTCCTCCTTTTATATGTAGCTGTCCAGTTGTCCTATCTAAGGTGAGCTTATTTGCAAAGCAGAAATAAAGACACAGATGTAGGGAACAAACTTATGGATACCAAGGCAGGGTAGGGAGGTAAGATGAACTGGGAGATTGGGAATGACATATATGCAATAGTATGTATAAAATGGGTAACTAATGAGAATCTGCTGTATAGCACAGAGAACCCTAGTCAGTGCTCTGTGTGACCTAAATGAGAAAGAAATCAAAAAAGAGAAAACGAAGATCATGGCATCTGGTCCCATCACTTCTTGGCAAATAGATGGGGAAACGGTGGAAACAGTGGCTGACTTTATTTTTCTGGGCTCCAAAATCACTGCAGATGGTGATTGCAGCCATGAAATTAAAAGACACTTCCTCCTTGGAAGGAAAGTTATGACCAACCTAGACAACATAAGAAAAAGCAGAGACATTACTTTGCCAACAAAGGTCCGTCTAGTCAAGGCTATGGTTTTTCCATTAGTCATGTACAGATGCGAAAGTTGGACTATAAAGAAAGCTGAGTGCCGAAGAATTGATGCTTTTGAACTGGGGTGTTGGAGAATTCTCTTGAGTGTCCCTTGGACTGCAAGGAGTTCCAACCAGTCCATCCTAAAGGAGATCAATCCTAGGTGTTCATTGGAAGGACTGATGTTGAAGCTGAAACTCTTAATACTTTGGCCACCTGATGTGAAGAGCTGACTCATTTGAAAAGACCCTGATGCTGGGAAAGATTGAGGGCAGGAGGAGAAGGGGACAACAGAGGATGAGATGGTTGGGATGGCATCACCGACCCAACGGACATGGATTTGGGTGGACTCTGGGATCTGGTGATGGACAGGGAGGCCTGGCGTACTGCGGTTCATGGGGTCACAAAGGGTCGGACACAACTGAGCGACTGAACTGAACTGAACTGCTATGTATATATATAACTGATTGATTCTTCTGAACAGTAGAAACTAACACAGCATTGCAAAGCAACTATACTCCAGTAAAAATTAATTTTAAAAACCAGAAACACAGGAGCTGAATATGTGGATTTTGGGTCTGTCATATCTAATGGCTGGAGCCATGACAACAGCGAGAAGAGTCGAATATAAGGAGAAGACACCCCAGGACAGAGACTTGGGGACTTTGGAAACATGATCAAAGATAGTATACCTCTTTATTATTCCTATTCAGTTGTTTAAATAGTGCTTCAGTTTTTCTGGTACTCCTTGCTGAATTGCTCTCAGTTCTATCAAAGAGTCAGCTCTCAGTTTGCTTTTATTTCTTATTCTTCATTACTTTGTGATTATTCTGTTAGTATCTCTCTTAACGTCCTATGCAAATTTTGTAGGAACATCATAACCTCATGTTGCATTCAGTAACACAAGGAAAATGTAAATCCCATGTTGCTTCTAGTTATGAAGAATCCTTAATGACTGAGGATTTTAGATTGGCTTTCTGATATGGGAATTTGGTATTCTTAGATGAAAATATCTTAATGTAAGTCATATTTTGATATTATTTTGAAGTCTTAAATTGTATATTAGGGAGTCATTGACATTGAAATTTTTGACAGTTTCACACTTTGAAGAAGCTTGTGTTAAAGAATCTCTACCAACTTCTAAAATGGCAGTCTAAGATTATATTCTTAGTCTTTGTATAGTATTTATGGCTGATACTTTAGTTATATATGTATTTGATAAATGTAGATTAAATGCTGGCTATGTCCAAAGCCAAATATTGCTTGAGAACTAAGGAGTGACATAAAAATGAATGACTGAAGCTGAATTAAAACCTTTTTATTTCTAAAAATGATTATAGTTTTCCATTTTAACTGCTACTTCACTCACCATCTTGTCTATATTTTAGGTTGAAAACAGTATTGAACTAAATAATAACATAGATAGAAGAAAATACAATGAACTTCTGATTTTTCTTATGCATACTACTTTGATGCATACTTTGAAATGTTAAATAGTTCTTTCAGAAGCAAGTATTTTGGTGTTTCTGCTTTTCTGGCTTCCTAAGCACAGGCTTAAAACACTTTGGATAATCTAGTACTAAACTCTCCCCTCAAACGAATTTGCATTCTACCAGGGGAGAGGCATACATAACTTGAAATAGAATGAAAAAGAATGAGGCCAGAAGTCCAGTGCTGAGTGTTGACTAAATATAGAGTTGCCAGTCTGAGAGTTCCAAATATGAACATAACTATTATGATCTGATCCAATCTAAAAGTTCCAGTCAGAGGTGTGATTTATTCTGTATGGATCTTAGGATAAAAGACCTGGATACAAAAAAAAGAGACCTGGATACTGGGAACTATAGGATCATCACTACAGATATTCAGAAATCCGCTCATTGTTTTGTTTTTTTCCATTCTGACAGTGTGTCGGAGGATCCTGGATTCTTCCTAGTGATATATTTCTTATACCTGATAATAACCAGAATTCATTAAAATTGTAGAATTGCTTCTTTTCTATGACATATTTGCTTTTCTTTCTACCCAGTGGTGTGTTGGGAGTCGACATGTACCAGTTTAGAATAGCCAGTTGTTAAATATCAAGGATTTTGTGAGCTGGTTGTTGAAAACAACCATTATTAAAAATTAAATTATATGAACTTAAAATTAAACCAGGAACATTAAAATCAAGGATAGAAAATACTCAAAACTCTTCACTCTTTGATAATGTTGTTAACTTTTACTCTTCTCTGTACTTTTGAGGATACTTACATATTTTGAGGTTGGAAATGGTGTATAATGTTTTGCTTCTGCACATCTTCTGTTGATAAATCTAATAATACATGTATGTATTACATATTTATAATTTCCCAAGATAGCTGATTATTAAGCATTTACCAGCATGTATCATTCCTAACAATGAGTAAAATTAAATAAAACTTGCTCTATCAAATTCAGATTTAAAAATAGATTTCCTTTGTTTTATTTTCCTCCTTGTTTCTCTGTCCTTTCTTTATTTCTCTCTTTTTCCTCTTTTCTTCCCATCTTACTTCCTCCTCTGTTATTTTCTGTTTCTCTCATCCTTTCTTCAGAGTGACTAGCATGTACTGTATGAAACTGAGAAATCTAGAAAACACCTGAATTTCAGATTGTGTCAGGTATCAGTTGAATAAGAGTATCTTCAAAGAAGGGGATATAAATTTTTAATTTATATTGAAACTTGTATAGCAGATTCCATTACAGTGATAGTTCATATATTAACTTTCTCACTTCTCTGAAAATTCATTTGAAATATGAAAGCGATTTATTGGCTTCTGTTACAATGCTCTCTAAATTGTTTTTTTCTAACCAGTTATGTAGTTTTTTCAGAATTTATGTTGACAAGGGTGCATTTTGACTAAAGTCATTCTAAAATAATTTTGGTTTGAGAATTGACAATAGCTGTTATTTATTGTGCCAGGTACTTGTTGTTTCTAAATGCTTAGCAGTAAGCTACTGTAAGCAGTAAGATTAATCTTACTGTACTTAAGATTACTTAACAGTAATCTTCCATGCTGGTATTATTATTCCCACTATACAGATGAGAAAACTGAGATTAAGTAAGTTTTCATTGTCATACACCTCATAAGTTCTAGAGCTGCTTGCTAGCTCTGGTTTGTCTCCAAAACTTGTGCTTTTTTCAAATACCGTACTGTCCCAAGCCAAATTCTTATTAATAGTGTATTAGGAAAACTAGATCTTACAACAGAAGCTTTTTATTTTTATGGCTATTTATCACAAAAACTATTTACACACAGAAAGTTACATTTCACAAAAGCTTTGTAGTTATGCATTCAGCTTATGCAAATGTTCTATGATCATTTAATTTTATTTCTGTTCTCACAGCCTTGGTGGAGGACCAGATGATGCAAAAGAAATTATGAGACACAGTTTCTTTTCTGGAGTAAACTGGCAAGATGTGTATGATAAAAAGGTCAGTTATCTTCATGGTATTGTATTTTTACTCTATTATTTAATTGAATATTGAACTTCTTAGCACAAAACATTATTGGTAGTTTTTACATCTGAAATGCATTTTGAAATTTTATTCAATGTGATGTTTTCTCTTTATTATCACAATAATTTGTTAGTTTACTTCTCATCATTTCATTGATTCAGAAAAAATAAAGGCACCAATGTTATGATTCTTCAGGAAAACTAGCAAAGCAATCACAATTTTGAAACTTTGTCTCTATACCTTTCATTTTAAAGTGAATGCTTCATATTTATTTATACAGTTCCTTATTTTTAAAAGGAATTTAAAGCAGTTTAGTTTTAATATTTAACAAAATAATACGTTTATTTGTCTTCTTTGGGGCTTCTCTTTTACTTGAAATAGAACTTCAAGACTTACAAGATGGATGCTACAAATCATATAATTTTATTTTTACTCTAATCTGTACTTGTTTCTAATACTGCAGTGTTTACTTAAGTTTAGAAATAGGAAATTACTGTGTCTGTCTTATCTTTTAAATCTTTTTAATTTTATTTTTACCACTTCAGATACTGTTAGTACAGTCATTGATTTTGATATTTTGATTTTCAAATGCTCACATGAAAATTTTACTATGAAATTTTTATGTTATTCAGCATTTGCTTGTAATTCTTACCTAGTCAGTTTATGTACTCAGTCCTTCCATTTCAGTTTATTCTAGGTTTTCATGTTTTTCTCTAAAATGTATTTATCAGCAACATTTATGCAGTGTCTTAATTTTTGCCAAATACTCTTCTGTGTTAATCCCTAAAGCAAAGATAGAGTGATATCATAGAGTTATGAGGAAGTAAGACAAGTGCATCATTTTTGTATTATGTTACAGTAATAGGGAATGTGATGATTTTAAGCATTTCTTATAGCTAGGTGTTTAAAATAGAGGCACCATGTTACGGTACCTCTACTGAAACTTCAATTAAACTTACATTTCTTGAGTTCCTACCATGTATAAAGCACTAAGGTAAGTATTGGATCCTTCTCAAACCTTGTGAGAAGTTTGTGATCATTCTTAAGTATCTCAATGTTTATTAACTTCAGGCAGACAGTTATATATCTACTTTATAATACTGATGAAATTCTTCATGAGTGGCATCCATATATAGCCCGTAAAGCACCACTTGCTGTTTATCATGTGAGTGCACTGCAAAAGAACCTAGAAATAATATATGATCAAAGGTTTCCTTTGGCACACAAAGTTATAAGCCACAACTAAATATTCCTTTGGTATATACTCTGTCCAAAGAGGACTCCACCACCGCTAACAGCAACCAAACAGAAAGAAAAATTTCCTTAAGAGACTAAATGTGGGGCATTGGTATGGCACTGCTAACTTTAAAAGAAGGGGTAAAATATGGATTTTCTTCAGTCCTCTTCATAGAGTCAGATAGGCTAATAAGATTGGAGTTTGGCATCACCTAAGGGTGAACTCTGGGAGTTTGTGATGGACAGGGAGGCCTGGTGTGCTGCGATTCATGGGGTCACAAAGAGTCGGACACGACGAGCGACTGAACTGAACTAAACTAAAAGGAATGCGCTGAGAACCCAGCCAGCACACAGTGAAGAAACAAGGCTTATCCTGTCTCTGCCCTATGGGCTCAGCATGCCCAGAGTGAAGGTACTGTTAAGATACCCAGGCAGCTCCCTTGTGGTGAATGAAACTGGAGAAGCCAGCAAGAAGGGCAGTACAAGGAACTGCCAAAACATAGCTTTAGATGATGCGTGTGAAGAAATGAATTTAAATTGTTAGAGTTTAGATTAAAATAGTTGCTGCTTAACTTGAGCAAAAATGTTAAGTATCCTGCATAAAGAAGCACAGCTGCAAAAATCACAAAGTTTCTACTCGTTGACACTTGCTGCAGGTTTACTCCAGGGTGTGGGTGGTATCCGGGCTGTCACATGGCCCTGATGTTTTCAGCCATCTTCACACACCTGAAGAAGAACAGTGTCATAGCAGCATGCTTAAATTTTGACACTCTTTCTAAAAGGTGGTGGAAATAAAATTGGGTTTATTTGGGTTTGTATTGTATTACAACAAACAAGGAATTAATTATAGGAATGCTAATACAGTAGCTATTTTCATGAATTTACCTGTGTTTTCAAACGTTTTTGAGGGGTCTTATATCTTTAAAATGCATAACTTATTCTTCATCTCTAAGGTCAGGTGTTTTTCAGTTTTACTAATGTGCTTTGGGAGAATTGCTGTTTTTATACATTTATGACATGATTGCTGGCTATCTTCCTATTGCTGTGCATCATGGGAAACTCTCTAGATGAAGGTGTGTGTGAAGATGCTGGTATGTTTAGCGGAAGGGCTTCCCCAGTGGCTCAGTGGTAAAGAATCCGCCCGCCAGTGCAGAAGATGCAGGAGACACGGGTTTGAGCTCTGGGTTGGGAAGATCCTCTGGAGGAAGAAATGGCGCTCCGTGCCAGTATTCTTGCCTGGAAAATCCCATGACCAGGGGAGCCTGGCAGGCTACAGTCCAGGGAGTCACAAAGAGTCAGACAGGACTGAGCGCCTGAGCATGAGCACCTTTAGGGGAAAGTGAAACCTCTTCCTAGGGAAAGTTAAAAATGAACTGATCTTACCTGTGAGTACCATCATGTAGCGCTGTAGATAACTCAGCGCTGGAAGGTGGAGGTACTCACCCTAGATAATCTGCTTCTCCCCTGCGTGGAAATGGACAGGTTGTTTTACACCCACAGGAAATTGTGATCTTTGAAGTGTCTTCAGGCTTTCAGGTTCTCAGGTAGGATGTTTTATATGAATTTATCTAGGTAAATTTCTATATGTTTTATACTCAGTTTGTCAACTTGATACAAAAAAGTCTGCTGGGAGTTTTTTGTGAGACTGTGTTCAATTTATAGAAGAATTTGGGGAGGATTGGCATTTATTTAGGCCTTCTTTAATTACTCTCAGTAATGTTTCATAATTTTCAGTGTTTAGTTCTTATTCATATTTTGTTAAATTTATCCATAAGTATTTCATGTCTTCTGATGTGAATGATACTTTAAAATTTTATTTTCATATTGTTTGCTACCAGTAGAAATAGGATTGATTTTTGTATGGGGATCTTGTATCCTACAAGCTATTAGTTTTAGTAGTTTTTTTGTACATGATGTAGGGTTATCTAAATAGATGACCATATTTTATATAAATAAAAAGCTTTACTTCATTTTCAATCTGTATGTATTTTATTTCTTTTCCTTTATTATATTGGCTAGGACCTTTCTACAATGTGGAATAGAAATGATGAGAGTTAACATCCTGGTTTTGTTTCTAAGGAGAGAAAACATTGTTTCTAGGGAGAAAACACTGTTTACCATTAAATATGACATTAATCACATCTAACACTGAAATACTCATTACTAAATAACCATTCTCCAGTAAAAAGAATCAAAGTTATTTGGAGAAGTAGTTGATCTCACAGCTGGGATGGGGAAGGTAAAAGAAGAGCCCAAGGAATTTTGTGGTGCCAGAAAGTAAAAAAAAAAAAAAAAAAAAACAAGGAAGGTAGATGGAAAGGTTCATGTTAATAGAACACAGGAACCAACCTTAAGTAATTTCCAGTGGTGAAAGCTGGAACAATTTTAGTAGCAAAACAAATATTGTATGTGACCCAAAGAATGAGATACATGTCCATTAGTCTGTACTGCAAAATTAGTGATTGAACAAATAGATAAAATATTGAGAAGAGACAGGTCTTCATTAAAATAGTAGCAGTATTGTTGCTCAGTCATGTCTGACTCTTTGAGACCTCTTGGACTATATCCTGCCAAGCTCCTCTATCCATGGGATTCTCCAGGCAAGAATACCGGAGTGGGTTGCCATTCCCTTCTCCAGGGGATCTTCCTGACTCAGGGATTGAACCCAGGTCTCCCACATTGCAGGCAGATTCTTTGTCACCTGAGACACCAGGGAAGCCCCATCTTCATTATAGGTGAATTCGAATTAATAAAGGTAGAAGGAATCAGGGAAATAGAAAATTATCATTAAAAACCCCAGAATAAAAATTGCTGTATGCAATTCACCAGTGAATGCTAAAATTAGTGGGTAAAAGTAAAGAAACAGAATATTTGCATGTCTGCATATCTCTCTTAAAATATATATTTACAAAGATTTAAAAGAGTAATTTTAGAGTTAAAAAAAAAAACAAACCTTGGCAAATGTTGCAAAATCCTTGTAACCCATGATATGATAACATGAGAAGGCTGTATCACTTTTGTAGTATTCTTCAAAATTAATAACCTCAGTATGATCATGAGAAAACCTGAAGAAACCTGCATGGAGAGATATATACCTCAAAATAATTGGTCAGATAGGTTTAAAGGTGTCAGCTTCATGAAGCGCAAAGAATGACTGTGGAGCTTTCACAAACTGAAGAGACTAAGGTGGCATGACTAAATGTCATATGGAATTCTAGATTGGATCTTGGAATAGAAAAGGGCCCTAAGTGGCAAAACTGGTGAAATCTAAATAAAGTTGGTAGCTGAGGAAAAGTGTAAGTGTTAGTTGCTAAGTCATGCCCGACCCTATGCGACCCCATGGACTGTAGCCTGCCAGGCTCCTCTGTCCATGGAATTCTCCAAGCAAGAATACTGGAGTGGGTAACCATTTCCTTCTCCAAGGCATCCTCCCGATCCAGGGTCGAACCTTGAGTCTCCTGCATTACAGGCAGATTCTTCAGTGTCTGAGGCCCCAGGGAAGTTTTGCTTAATTTATTTTTATCTCTTTCTGAAGTATATGTGCTACAGTCTTTGAAGAGTGGCTACAGTAATACCTGTCTCATCTACATCCCTCACTGAATCATCTCCCTCATCTCCACCTGTTCCCTGGGTGTAACAGGTATTGTCTGCTTCCTCCTTGTTATCATCAGTCCGCTCAGGACGAAATTCACACATTTCACAACCACTGAAAACTAGTGCCTACCCTGTTTGGAAGTCTTTCTTTCCATTTCTTGCTCAAGCTTATCCATCTTTTCTTGTTTTTTCCTTCCATATAAGGAAAGATTCTGGACTTATTTTGGCAGTATTTGGACCTAGGGCAAAACACTCTATTAGATCTTTTAATGACATTTTCTGTTCATTCTTTTCTTTTTTAAAAAAAGAGAAACAACACAGTATAAATCCAGAAGGAAATGTGTCATGATGCATGCAGATATCTACCCCTCCATGGCATACCCAAAGCCAGCCACGTTTGTTGTTTCTAGTAGTTCAAGAAAGTATTTGCACACTCTCAATTTTGGAGTTTTTCTTTTCGGCCTTACTGTGCTTCTTACTCACTCCTTGTGGTTTATTCTCTATAGCATATTTTTCAAGTTCTTCACTGCTTGCGTCATATTTTCTCACTGCAGTCCAGTCAAGAGAGAGCTCACACTTACTCCCTTAGTGCTCCACCTGTGCGTGTACCACAGATTTGCAATCTGTACCTTTACTTAGTTTTTGAGCAGCAACTACAGGTTTGAATAGCTCATTTAGCTCTTGTAATTTTTACTGCTTGTCATCCAGTAATCTTTTTCTACTCCACCTTTTGGCTTCTCTAAGTCTTAGCAGGTTTGGGGGAGGCGGAAGGTGGATTATGGAGAGAGCTGGCACCAGCCAGACTTTTTAGCACATCATGGGGTCTCTATCCATGGTAGGAGGAGAAAGAGGAACACACAAGCTTACTCACTGCACCATACTTTGACTTTTTCCTTATTCATTAGATAATATATGTCTTCTAATGGAATGTGCAGCCCATTTTAATTTAATTCAGTTATTAACATAGTTGGGTTTAAATCTACCATCTTGCAATTTTATTCCTTTTTTATCTACCTTCTTGTGAATATTTTTGTTTTGATTTTATCTTAGCTATTGTCTCATTAGCTATTCTCCTTTGTTTTTTTGTCGTGAAGTTGTTTTAGAGTTTTCTGTGTATTTCACTGTGCCTTCAGTTAATATTATATATCACTTTGAATAGCATATTTCTGTTTCCTCTTCCATTCTTCACTTTCATATATTCTACTTTCACATATTATAAGCCATCACAATATATCGTAATTCTGTTTAGCTTTAGACAATTATATTTTAATGTGCTAACAGTGCTTTATATTTACTACTAGTAGCATTCTTCATTGCCTTATGGAGATCCATGCTTCCATCTGGTATCTTTTTCTTTGTGTGGTGAAATAGTATTAAAGTTACACTGGCACTTTTCATGACTGAATCATGACTTCCTATTTTCTGATTGAAAAATTCAGCATGAAGACTTTGGTGATTCATGGCAGTTATGGCACTGTTAGTGATTGTTGTTGTTTTCTTAAGTAAAGTAAGGTTAGACAAGTACAACATGAATACTCAACAGAGAAAGGAAAGGCTAAACAGATGCATCTAGGTAGCTTCATATTGACGTTTTCCTTATCGTACTCAAATGGTAGTCCAGTCTAAGACTTCAGATCAGAGAAAAACAAGCCACAAATATCTACCAAATGTTCTGACAGTTTAACTTTAAAATTACTCTCTTCTGTTGATTGTGAGGCATTGCACTGAGGATATAAAAGAACACAGACAGCTGTCAAAACCATGTTAGTTATGATATGAAATGCAAATGGTTTAAGCTTTAAAACCCTCAAGTAGGTTAAAAACAAAATGTAACTAGATGTTCTGTATAAGAATCGCACCTAAAACAAAATTACGCAGAATAAATGGATAAAATAAGAGGATAAACAGAGGTGTAACAGTCAAATGTCACAAAAAGTGAACAGACAGTAGTAATTTTGAGCTCAGTAGAGTTCAACATATAAATATTAAATGTGAGGAGTCATTTTTGGCACGATGAGCAATAGTATAATCTTCAATGTAAAAATTAAAATTTTTGCACCAAATAGGTTTTGTATACACAAAACACTATTATAAATGCCAGAAGGCCTGATAGAACACAATTTCTTTTTAATGTGGCAGAGGTTCATCAATTTTCTTGATCTTTTCAAAAAGGCAGCTTGTGATTTTGGTGATTTTCTCTGTCAGTTTTCAGTTTGAAAATTTATGGATTTCTACTCATTTTTATTTATTTTCTTATTATTTCAGATTTTATTTGCTCTTCTATTTCTGGCTTCCTAAACTGGAAGCATAGATGATTGCTTTTAGAGCTTTCTTTTTGAATGTGTGATTCAGCGCTGTAAGTTGTCCTATGTAGGCTATTTTTACTGCATCCCACAAACTTTGATGAGTTGTATTTATTTTTATTTACTTTAAAATATATTTAAAATTTTCTTGAAATGTCTCATTTGACCCATGTGTTATTTGGAACTGTATTATTTGATATTTGCTGCTGCTGCTGCTGCTAAGTCACTTAAGTCGTGTCCGACTCTGTGCAGCCCCGTAGACGGCAGCCCACCAGGCTCCTCTGTCCCTGGGATTCTCCAGGCAAGAACACTGGAGTGGGCTGCCATTTCCTTCTCCAATGCATGAAAGTGAAGTCGCTCAGTCGTGTCCAACTCTTCGCGACCCCATGAACTGCAGCCTACCAGGCTCCTCCATCCATGGGATTTTCCAGGCAAGAGTACTGGAGTGGGTTGCCATTGCCTTCTCCGATTTGATCTCTGTTTGGAATTTTTCCAGATATATTTATCTTACTGATTGCCAGTTTAATTTTTTTGTGGTCTGAGAGCATACCTTTGTATGATTTCTGTTCTTTTAAATTTAAGATGTGTTTCATGACCTGGAATATGGTTTCTCTTGGTAAATATTCTGTGAGCTTAAGTAGAATATGTGTTCTGCCATTGTTGGAGGAGGTAGTCTATAAATATCAACTCGATCCAGTTGGCTGATGGTGCTTTTCAGTCCTTCTAATTTTCCACCTTCTAAATCTGTCAATTACTGATAAAGGGATGTTAAAAGTCTCCAACTATCATAGTGAATTAAATCTATTTCTCCTTACAGTTCGATCAGTTTTTGGCTATTGTATTTCGAAACTCTCTCGTTAGATGCATACGCATTAAGCATTGTTATGTCTTTCTGGAGAATTAACCCCTTTATCATTATGTAATGTTTCTTTTTGTATGATAACTTTCAATCTTCTAAAGTTGGCTCTGTCTGAAGTTAATATGGCTATTCCAAGTTTCTTTTGATAAGGTGTTACCATGGTTTCACCTTACTTTTCTTTTAACCTACAATTAATACAGTCTTAGATCACATTAGATTTTTTTTAATCGAAGTATAGTTGATTTACAATATCCTGTTAGTATTGGGTGGATAGCACAGCGATTCAGTTCTACGTATATGTATATTTTTCTTTGTATTCAGATTCTCTTCCCTTATAGGTTATTACAAGATACGGTGTATAGTTGCCTGTGTTCTCCAGTAGATCCTTCTTGGTTATCTATTTTATATATAGTAGTGTGTATGTTAATACCAACCTCATAATTTATCTCTCTCCTACTGCTTCTCCCATTTGGTAACTGTAAGTTTGTTTTCTATGCCTGTGAGTCTTCTTTCTGTTTGGAAATAAGTTCATTTGTATCTTCTCTTAGGTTTTTCATATAAGCGATACCATTTGATATTTATCTTTCACTGTCCAGCTTGTTTCACTTAGTGTGATAATCTCTAGGTCCGTCTATGTTGCTGCGAACGGCATTGTTTTATGTCTGAGCAATGTTCTGTCATATATTTGTATGCTACATCTTTTTTCTCCGTTCCTCTGTCAGTGGACATTCAGGTTGCTTCCATATCTTGGATATTGTAAATAGTGATGCTCTGAAAAGTGGAGCGCGTGTACCTTTTTAGACTGTGATTTTCCCCAGATACATGCCCAGGAGTGGGATTGCAGAATCATATGTAGTTCTATTTTTAGTGTTTCAAGAAACGTCCATACTGTTCTGCACAATGGTTGTACCATTTTACATCCCTGCCAACAGTGAGGGAGGGTTCCTTCCTCCCAACCCCACATCCTCTCTAGCATTTATTACTTGTAGACTTTTAATGATGGCCATTCTGATCAATGTGAGGTGATACCTCATTGTAGTTTTGAGTCAGATTTCTCTAATAATTAGCGATGTTGAGCATCTTTTCATGTGCCTTTTGGCCATTTGTATGTCTTCCTTGGACAGTTACATGTAAAGGAATGAAATTAGAACATTCTCTAATTCTATACACAAAAATAAATTCAAAATGTATTAGAGGCCTAAATGTAAGACCAAATGATCTGTAATATGGTGTCTAGCACTAATTTTGGAATACCGTTCTTGCTTCAAGTATTTCTTCTGCGCCTTCCTGTCCCTTCTCTTCTCTTAGTCCCGTTACATGTACATTACATCTTTTATAGTTGTCTCAGAATGCTTGGATATTCTGTTCTTTTTTATTCTTGTTTCTCTTTGTATTTCGGTTTGGAAAGTTTCTATTAACATTTCTTCAAGCTCACCAATTATTTCCTTGACTGTTCTGGCTATTGGTGAACCTGTCAAAGACAAAGGCATTTTGTGGTGGTGTTTTTGATTGCTAGCATTTCCTTTGATGTTGTCTTAAAGATTCCATTTATCTACTTATAATACTCACCTATTCTTGCTCATAGTTCACTTTTTCTACTAAAGCCTTTAGTATAATAATCATAGCTGCTTCAAATTCCTGGTCTCATAATTCCAACATCTATCTCTCTCTCTGTCATATCTGAGGCTTGCTTTATATCTTGAAAATACACATTTTTATCCCTTTAGTATGTCTTGCAATTTTTTTGTTGAAAGTCAGACATTGTACTGAGTAAAAGAAATTGAGGAAATTGAGGTAAACAGGTCTTTAGTGGAGGTGTTACATGTATCTGTCTCACTAGTTTACCAGGTTTGAACATACTTATTAGTTTTAGTGCCATTTTAAGGTGATAGTCTATATAATATAGATGATTGTGTCATCTGTTTCCAACTTGTATGCCTTTTATCTCTTTTTTTTCTTGCCTCCTTGCATTGACTAAGATTGCCAGAACAATGTTGTATAGAGATGGTGAGAATAGACATTTAATTATTACTGATTTGGGGGAGATGTTATTTACATTTCCCCTTCTGATTATGATATTAGGTATAGGTTTTTTTACGTTTTTTAAAATTATCTGCTGTTTATTTCCTGAGCACTTTCGTTATAAACAGATGCTGGATTTTGTCAGATACGTTTTTCTGCATTCATAGAGATAATTGTGTAATGTTTCTACTTTAGTTTATTAATATAGTGAATCACATAGATTTTCAAATATTGCACCTATATTGCATGCCTAGAATAAACTTCTAAACAATCATGGTATATTATCTTTTTTATATATTGCTAGATTTTTGTTAGTATTTTTATTTTAGAATTTTGCATTGATATTCATAGGAAGCATTGGGCTATACTTTTCTTTTCATGTACTATCTGGTTTTAGAATCAGGATAATAATACTAGACACTGAAAATAAATGATGTTACCTTTTTTATTTTATGGAAAAGTTTGCATAGAGTTACTATATTTCCTCTCTCAGTGTTGATAGAATGTCCTGTGAAGTCATCTGAGCCTAGACTAAAGTAATTCGATTTATTCAGTGTATGTTCAGCATTTCTAATTATCTGGTTGTTTTTTTTTTCAAAAAGATTTTGTAGTTCATATGTGTTTCAAGGAATTTTAATACTTTATCTAATTATTGAATTCGTTGACACTTGAGTGGATGGGTTATTTGCTGTATTTTTCTATTCCTCTCACCTTGTTTTATAAATTAGCCCTTTCTTTTAGCCAGTTACATTGAAAAGTTAACACATTTGAATCCTTTCCTCTTTTGTAATATTATCTTGTAGTGTTGTATTTTTACTACCTCTAAGCGTTGCTATAGCTGCATCATGTAAGTTTTTTTGGTCATATTATGATTTAATTTTTACTTCAAGATGCTTTTTAATTTTCCCTGTGATATCTTCTTTTACTCTATAGATTATTGAAGTATGTTGTTTGATTTACAATATTTGGAGATTTCTTAACTATTTTTCTGTTTAGGTTTCTAGTCTTAATTCTGTTGTTAAGGAACATACTTTTATAATTCTAAATACTTTAAATTTTGAGGTTTATTTTATGAAAAAATATGATTTATGTTGATGAGTGTTTTATATACATTGAAAATAATGTGTATCTTTGTTATATACAGTGTTCTATAAATGTCAGTTAGATCAAGTGGGTTAATAGTTTTAAGTATTCTGCATCCTTACTGATGGACTGCTTGCGTTTATCAGTTAATAAGAGAGGATAAGTAAAGTCCTGACCTAGAATTGTGCTGTTGACTAATTCTGTTTTAGTTCTGTCACTTTTGCTTTAAACGTGCTGTTCTGTTCTTAGGTGCACCCGGATTTAAGACTGTTATAACTTCTTTCAGTGAATTTCAGCACCTCATCTAAGTTAGCCAACTTTTTGCATAAAGATTAGAGTGGTTGTACATGAAATAGAAAATATTAAAATAGAGAAAGTCAGTAAAACCAAAAATAGTTGATTGTTTGAAAAGATCATAATTGACAAATTTTTAACTAGATTGGCTAAGAAAATGAGAAAAAATAGTAAAATCACAGGTGGAAAAACATTAATATTGATTTTACAGAAATAAAAAGGATTGTTAAGAGGATAATGTGAACAGCTATATACTAATAAAGTGGATAAACCTGTATGCAGTGGAAAAATTCCTAGAAACACACAAACTGCCAAAATGACTCAAGTAGAAGTGTGTGTGTTAGTCACTCAGTCATGTTCAACTCTGCGACTCCACGGACTTCAGCCCACTAGGCTCCTCTGCTCTGTCCATCGAATTGTCCAGGCCACAGGACTGGAGTGGGTTGCCATGCCATTCTCCAGGGGATCTTCCCAACCCAGGGATCGACCCTGGGTCTCCTGCATTGCAGGCATATTCTTTACCAGCTGAGCTACATGGGAAGCCCCCAAGTAGCAGTAGGAAATTTGAATAGACATAAACACTAATAAGGACTGATAGGGACAAAGTAAACCGAAAACTCCAATAAAGAAAAGCCCACGCAAGGTCAGATGGCATCACTAGAGAATTATTCAAGCGTTGAAAGGAGAAATGATGCCACCCCTTCTCAGATTCTTCAAAAAAAATTGAAGAGTAGTGAACTCTGTTAGGACAGCATTACCCTGATTCCAAAGTTATGCAGACGCACAGCAACAAAACTACACAGCCATATCCCCAGTGAATTCCCACGAAAGTACTAGCAAACCAATCAGTGGCATATTAAAGGGCTTATACATCCTGATGAAGTGAGTTTTATTCCAGGAATGCAAAAATTCAGCATACTAAAATCAATCAGTGTAATACCCTACTTTAATAGAATAAAGAAAAAAAAATGTGATCTCAGTTGGTACAGGAAAAACTTTTGACAAAGTTCAACACTCTTTTCATGGTAAAAGAACCAAAAGAAACAAACAAAATTATACTTAGAAAACTAGAAATAGAAAGAAACTTCCTCATCATAATATAAACCATTTGTGAACCCACCATTTGTCACACAGTCAAATGATGAAACTTGGAAAGCTTTTCCCCAAAGATAAGGAAGAAGACAAGCATGCCTACTTTCAGCATATCAACATATCAACAAAAAAGATGCTCTTCTTTTCAACATAATACTAGAAATTGTTGTCAGAGTATTTACAAAGAACAGGCAATAAAATGCAATCAGATGGAAAAGGAAGTAGTAAAACTACTTCTGTTAACAGATGACATGGTCTTATATGTGGGAAACACTAAGGAATACACCAAAAAACCTCTTAAAGCTAATAAAATCACACACAAAATATATTTCTATACATTAGATAAAAACAATACGAAAAGCAATTTAAGGAAATTCCATGTTAAATAACATCATAAAGAAGAAAACATTTAGGGATAAATTTAGTTATTATATAATAATGTATATTATTCTATATAACTACATAAGAATTATTATTATGTGTAATAATTTATTAGACCAGATGGACTTGATTGAGTTATATATATAATATAAAATTTTATAAAGTTATGTACATATACATACATGCATATATAAATGAGTAAGTCCATCTGGTCTAATGCATCATTTTAAGCCTTACTGATCTTCTCTCTGGATGATCTGTCCATTAATGTAAGTGGTGTGTTAAAGTCCACCTCTATTATTGTGTTCCTGGCAATTTCTACTTCTATTTGCCTTATATATTGGGCTTCCCTGATAGCTCAGTTGATAAAGAATCTGCCTGCAGTGCAGGAGATCCCAGTTCGATTCCTGGCTCAGGAAGATCCGCTGGAGAAGAAATAGGCTATCCACTCCAGTATTCTTGGGCTTCCCTTGTGGCTCAGCTGGTAAAGAATCTGCCTGCAACGTGGGAGACCTGGGTTCCATCCCTGGGTTGGGACGATCCCTAGAGAAGGGAATGGCTACCCACTCCAGTATTCTGGCCTGGAGAATTCCATGGACTGTGTAGTCCATGGGGTCACAAAGAGTTGGACACGACTGAGCGACTTTCACTATGTATGTATTCACTATATATTGAAGGCCTCCTGTGTTGGGTGCATACATATATATTATAGTTACGATATCTTCTTGGGTTGATTCCTTGATCATTGTGCAATGTCCTTTGTCTCTGGCATTGATCTTTAAAGTCTGTTTTGTCTAGGTATTTGTACTCCAGCTTTCTGTTGATTTTCATGTTCATGCAGTACGTTTTCCAGTCCCATTATTTTCTATGTCGTTACATCTGAGGTGAGTCTGTAGGCTGCATATATATATATATATGGGTCTTGTTTTTGTATCTGTCAGCCACTCTCTGTCTTTTGAATTGAGGATTTAGTCTATTTACATTTAAGATAATTATCAATAAGTATATTCTTTTTGCTATTTTTAAAAATTGTTTTGGGGGTGTTTGTGTAGGTCTTTTTTTCCCCCCTTTCTTGTTTTGTTCTCATGGTTTGATGACTATAGTGTTATGTCTGGATTTATTTTTTGTATGTGTATCTCTTACAGATATTATTTGTGGTTATCAGGAGATTACTACCATACATATACATATATAGTTGTTTTAAGTTGCTGATCTCTGACTTTCAAATGTACTTTAATAATCCTGCATTTGTACTCTCCTCCCCTCGTGATTACTGTTTTTGATACCATATTTTACATCTAAATGTTGTATATACCTATTAACTGCTTATGGTGGATATAGATGGCTTTACCACTTTTGTCTTTTAATTTTTCCACTAGCTTTGTACATAGACATTATCCTTTCTTTACTCTGTTGGGTTGGCCAAAAAGTTCATTTTTAGTTTTTCAATGCAGATATTTTATAGTTCAATTAAAGTGCATTAATAAGTGATCCTCCAAACATACTTCTTTGTCCTTCTCAAGGAATACATGCAGATCTTGTTTAATTGCGCTTCACTTTATTGTTCTTCACAGATAATGCATGTTTTTGCAAATTGAAGGTTTGTGGCAACCCTGTGCCTATCAAGTCTATCAGTGCAGCTTTTCCAAAAACATTTACTCACCTCATGTATCTATCACATTTTGATAATTCCTAAAACATGTTAAACTCTTTCTTTTTGTATTTATTATGGTGATCTGTGGTCAGTGATTTTTAGCATTGCTACTTTAATTGTCTGGAGGCTCCATGAGCCACACTTAATGGATGCACAGTAGATGTGTGTTCTGACTGCTTCACAGACTGGGCGTTCCACCGTTTTTCTCCTTCTTCTCGAATCTCCTTGTTCCCTGAGACACAACATTATTGAAAGAAGGCTGATTGACAACCCTACAGTGGCCTACCAGTGTTGAAGGGAAAGGAAGAATTGCATGTCTCCCAGTTTAAATCAAAAGCTAGAAATGATTAAGCTTAGTGAAGAAGGTATGTTGCAAGCCAAGATAAGCCCAAAACGAGGCTTCTCCATTTAGCCAAGTTGTGAATGCAAAGGAAAAGTTCTTGAAGGAAATTAAAACTGCTACTCAGTGAACACACAAATGGTAAGAATGCAAAACAGCAGTATTGCTAATGTAGAGAAAGTTTGAATTGTTTGGATAGAAGATCAAAGCAGCCACAGCATTCCCATAGGCCACAGCCTGATCTGGCACCACGCCCTGATACTTGCATTCTTTGAAGGCCAAGAGAGGTAAGGAAGGTTCTGAAGAAAATCTTGAAACTGGATTGCTTCACAAGGTTTAAGGAAAGAAACTGTCTCCGTACATAACATAAAAATTCAAAGTGAAAGAGCAAGTGTTGTGTAAGAAGCTGCAGCAAATTATCCAGCTAAGATCATTAATAAAGGTGGCTATAGTAAACAACAGATTTTCAGTGAAGTTAAAACAGCCTTCTTTTGGAAGAAGATGCCAACAAGGACTTCCATAGCTAGAGAGGAGAAGTCAGTGCCTGGCTTCAAAGCTTCAAAGGACAGACTGACTCTTTTGAGTTAGGGGCTAATGCAGCTAGTGAGGCTTCCCAGGTGGCTTGGTGGTAAAAAATCTGCCTGCCAGTGCAAGAGACACAGGAGTCGTGGACTCGATCCCTGGGCCAGGGAGATCCCCCTGGAAGAGGAAATTGGTAACCCACTCCAGTATTCTTGCCTGGAGAATCCCATGGATGGAGGAGCCAGATGGGCTGTAGTCCATGGGGTCACAAAGAGGTAGACACAATTGAGCGACTGAGCACGCATGCACAGAGCAACTGGTGATTTTAAGTTGAAGCCAGTATTCATTTTATCATTCCAAACATCCTGAGGCTCTTAAGAATTATACTGTCTACTCTGCCTGTGCTTTAAAAATGCAGCAACAAAGCCTGGATGACAGCACATCTGTTTACAACAGTTTACTGAATATTCTAAGCCCACTGTTGAGACCTACTGCTCAGATAAGAAGATTCCTTTCAAAATATTACTGCTGCTCATTGCCATGCACCTAGTCATCTAGTGGGAATGTACAGCAAAGTTAATGTCTTCCTGCCTGCTAAGACACATCCATTGCAGTCCATTTTAGTTCACAGATTCCTAAAATGTTGATGTTCACTCTTGCCATCTCCTGTTTGACCACTTCCAATTTGCCTTGATTCATGGACCTAACATTCCAGGTTCCTATGCAGTATTGCTCTTTACAGCATCGGACTTTACTTCCATCACCAGTTACATACACAACTGGGTACTGTTTTTGCTTTGGCTCCATCTCTTCATTCTTTCTGGAGTTATTTCTCCACTGATCTCCAGTAGCATATTGGGCACCTACTGACCTGGGGAGTTCATCTTTCAGTGTCCTATCTTTTTGCCTTTAAATGCTGGACTGGATGAAGCACAAGCTGGAATCAAGATTGCTGGGAGAAATATCAATAACCTCAGATATGCAGATGACACAACACTTACGGCAGAAAGCAAAGAAGAACTAAAGAGCCTCTTGATGAAAGTGAAAGAGGAGAGTGAAAAACTTGGCTTAAAACTCAACATTTAGAAAACTAAAATCATGGCATCTGGTCCCATCACTTCATGGCAAATAGATGGGGAAACAATGGAAACAGTGACAGACTTTATTTTGGGATGCTCCAAAATCACTGCAGATGGTGACTGCAGCCATGAAATTAAAAGATGCTTGCTCCTTGGAAGAAAAGTTATGACCAAACTAGACAGCATATTAAAAAGCAGAGACATAATTTTACCAACACAGGTCCATCTAGTCAAAGCTGTGGTTTTTCTGGTAGTCATGTATAGATCTGAGAGTTGGACTATAAAGAAAGCTGAATGCCAAATAATTGATGCTTTTGAACTGTGGTGTTGGAAAAGATTCCTGAGAGTCCCTTAGACAACAAGGAGATCCAACCAGTCTATCCTAAAGGAAATCAGTCCTGAATATTCATTGGAGGGACTGATGCTGAGGCTAAAACTCCCAATACTTTGGCCACCTGATGCAAAGAACTGACTCATTTGAAAAGACCCTGATGCTGGGAAAGATTGAAGACAGGAGGAGAAGGGGACAACAGAGGATGAGATGGTTGGATGGCATCACCAGCTCAATGGACATGAGTTTGAGTAAACTCCAGGAGTTGGTGACGGACAAGGGAGGCCTGACGTGCTGCAGACCATGGGGTTGCGAAGAGTCGGACACGACTGATTGACTGAACTGAAGACACATCCATTGTGAAGCCCTTGAATTAAGGAATCATTTCAATTTTCAAGTTTTATTAGTTAAATTCACTTTTTTAAGGGTGCAGCTGCTGTACAGATTTCTCTGTTGGACCTGGGCAAAGTAAGTTGAAAGCCTTCTGGAAAAGATACACCATTCTAGATGCTATTAACAACATATCATGAAGAAGTTAAAAGTTATCATTAATAGGAATTTGGAAGAAGTTAATTCCAGCCTTCATGGATGACTTTGAGAAGTTCAGGACTTCCATGGAAGAAGTAACTGCAGATGTGGTGAAAATAGAAGGAGACCTAGAATTAGAAGTGGAACCTGAAGATAAGACTGAATTGCTGTAACCTCATTTTGAAACATGAACACGTGAGGAGTTACTTCTCGTGGATGAAAAAAGAAAGTCGTTTCTTGAGATGGCGTTTACTCCATCTCAGGAAGATGCTATAAAGATTGTTGAAATGAAAACATAGTGTTTAGAATATTGCATAAACGTGATTGATAAAGCAGCAGTAAGATCTGAGAGGATTGTTTCCAATTTTGAAAGACGGTCTACTGTGGGTAAAATGCTATCAAACAGCATTGCGTGCTACAGAGAAGTCATTTGTGAAAAGAAGAGTCAATTGATGCAACAAACTTCATAGTTATTTTAAGAAATTGCCACAGCCACCCCACCCTTCAGCAACCACCACACTGATCAGTCAGCAGCAGACATAAGCCCACATGGACACAAAAGCCTCTACCAGCAAAAAGATTAGAACTCGCTGACGGTTCAGATGATACTTAATATTTTTTTAGGAATGTTATTTAGACATGATGTTATTGCACACATTAGGGACTACAGTACAGTGAAAACATAACTCTCATACACCCTGGGGAACCAAAAAGTTCTCGTCGCTCTCCTTACTGCTCTTTTAGCTTTATTGCGGTGGTCTGTTCCAGAGTCAGTAATGTCTCCAAAGTATGCCTGTGGAGTCATTCAGATCATTTTAAGTCCTGTTTAACTAAAAGCTTCCCAGGTTAGGTGGTACTGCTGCTTCTTATTTCTTTTAATTTTACCATTCTGCTGTTCAACTGCTAGTGTACATCTACAAGGAGAAGCTTGAATATACAATTTAGGAAAGACAAGTATGTGTCCACCTGTGACCTGTCTCATACATGCTGCCCTCTCTGCCACAAATTAAAGACTTCATCTTTTCATGCTCAACTTTTAAAGCCGCTACTTACCTTTCTTCATTTCTCACCAAAACCTTGTCCCCCTCAACCTAGGGGTTCTCTTATCACCGCCTCTTTTCTAAGGAGTTGATCTGGTGTGATAATGAGAGAGTGAGGTTGTCATTACAGGAACTTGAGCAAAGGAGCTAAGTTCTTGGTCATCCTCATAGAAATATAAATGAATTTTTCTATGAACATATTATGATTAATGGTTGGTAGCCTATTAACATTGCTTTCTTGTACTTTAGGTTGAATAGAGTTTAATATTACTGCCTGGGAGCCACATTGTATAGGATTTTTTAATTTGCTTTTCTTTTCTATCTGTTGAAATAAGTCTTAGGTTTTCTCCAATGTACATATAGGCTGGTTTATAAGTTGAAAATTGCCTATATATATAAAATTTATCCCCAATTTACATATTCATTTAACTTTTGCCCATGTTCTTGAACATTTCTAATCAGAAATAGTAATGAGTGGCTGCCACACTGCTGCTGCGGACAATACCTATGAAATCTCCTGGAGGAGGGATAAAGAGTACATTGTTTCAGCAGGCTCTTGGTGAACCCTGAATTTATAATGCGTGCAGTTTGCCTGTCCTCACTATCACAGAAGCATTCAGTAAGGCCCTCTTCATTTCACTAATGAGAACACTTTTACCTTTATAAGCAGCTCTTCTCCAAGTATTACTGAAATCTTCAAATATGCCTTGTGCCTGTGGATGCTTGTGAATAGTATCACCTATCCACAGACCCACAGTCAAAAGCCCTTCTAAGTTCCAGATGTATTAATTAAATATTTAAATGTGTGTTATAGCTAAAATATAGTATGACTCGCAAAGAGTCATAGCTAAAATAGTCATTTTGTTGGGGTCAATTTATGATATAATAATTGTATATTAGTGTGATATATACCTTGGATCCCTTGGTGCATGTTTTTATGAAATCAAAGTGAACATCATGGACATGAATTACTATTGTATAGTAATTTTGCAAAAGTAAAAAATAGTTCTTGAGTTTCTGGTCATCTGTAGGGATAATTGGCATGGAGAAGCTTGGCAGATAATATAATTAAATCTTGTTTGTCATAGATCTGTTAGTTTTGTCTGAAATAAATCCTCTTTCCATATTCCCATTTTTCCAATACCTGCGTATATTGGAATACACAGGTGTGCACACACACACTCACAAACCATAAAATCAGCTTTTCAGAAGAATTAGAGATTAAATAAATCAGGATCTTGGCCTAATTTTAGTTACTCTCTTAAGTTATTTTAAAGAGGCGGAGCTATAGCACCAGATTAGTACCTACGGCAAATCTAAGCATTTAATAGTTGACAGTTTTTCCTGTCAGGGTCTGTGTTCCCAGTACTTTTGATCCATGTATGTCATTACAGAATGCTGTATGAGATAACCACATTTATTTAATTAAAATGGCAATTAAAGTTCCATAATCTATGTCACCTTTAAGTCGGCAAAAATAAGACTAGGAGCTGATTGTGGCTCAAGATCATGAATTCCTTATTGCAAAATTCAGATTTAATTGAAGAAAGTAGGGAAAACCCCTAGGCCATTCTAGATTCAAGGGATTAGATCTGATAGTGTGCCTGAAGAACTATGGACGAAGGTTTGTAACATTATACAGGAAGTGGTGACCGAACCCATCCCCAAGAAAAAGAAATGCAGCAAGGCAAAGTGATTGTCTGAGGAGGCTTCATACACTGGATTTAGAAAAGGCTGAGGAACCAGAGATCAAATTGCCAACATCTGTTGGATCATAGAAGAAATAAGTGAATTCCAGAAAAACATCTATTTCTGCTTCATTGACTACCTTAAAGCCTTTGACTGTGTGGATCACAACAAACTGTGGAAAATTCTTCAAGAGATGGGAATACAAGACCATCTTACCTGCCTCCTGAGAAACCTGTATGCAGATCAAAAAGCAACAGTTAGAACCGGACATGGAACAACAGACTGGTTCCAAATTGGGAAAGGAGTACATCAAGGCTGTATATTGTCACCCTGCTTGTTTAATTTATATGCAGAGTATATCATGTGAAATGCTGGGCTGGATGAATCACAAGCTGGAATCAAGATTGCTTGGAAAAATATCAGTAACTTCAGATACGCAGTTGATATCATTCTAATGGCAGAAAACGAAGAGGAGCTAAAGAGTCTCTTCATGAAGGTGAAAAAGGAGGATGAAAAAGCTGGCTTGAAACTCAACATTCACAAAACGAAGATCATGGCATCCAGTCCTATCACTTCATGGCAAATAGATGGGGGGAAAATGGAAACAGTGACAGATTTTATTTTCTTAGGCTCCCAAAATCACTGCAGATGGTGACTGCAGCCATGAAATTAAAAGACGCTTGCTCCTTGAAAGAAAAACAGTGACCAACCTAAACAGCGTATTAAAAAGCAGAGCCGTTACTTTGCCAGCAAAGATCCGTCTAGTCAAAGCTATGGTTTTTCCAGTAGTCGTGTATGGATGTGAGAGTTGGGAGTATAAAGAATGCTGAGCACCGAAGAATTGATGCTTTCGAACTGTGGTGCTGGAGAAGACTCTTGAGCGTCGCTTGGACTGCAAGGAGATCAAACCAGTCACTCCTAAAGGAAATCAGTCCTGAATATTCATTGGAAGCACTCACTGATGCTAAAGCTGAAACTCCAGTACTTTGCTTACTTAATATGAAGAACTGACTCATTGGAAAAACCCTGATGCTAGGAAAGATTGAGGGCAGGAGGAGAAGGGGTCAACAGAGAATGAGATGGTTGCAAGGCATCATCGACTCAATGGACATTAGTTTGAGCGGACTCCAGAATATAGTGAAGGACAGGGAAGCCTGGCCTGCTGCAGTCCATGGGATTGCAAAGAATAGGACATGACTGAGAGACTGAACAACGAAAATTACCCAGCAGTAAAATGGATGAGCTGTCAATACATGCAGTGACGTGGATGAGTGTCAAAATAATCATGCTAAGTGAAAACAACCAGATGAAGAATACACACTATTTGATTCCAAATACATAGACATTGAGAAAATATACGCAAATCATTCATGACAGAAAGCAAATCAGCTATTGCCTGCAGGTGAATAGAAAAGAGGAGGGGATTACACAGGGTTATGAGAGAACATCTACAAGTAATGGGTGAGTTCACTCTCTTTATTGCATGGGTGTATACATATGTCAAAACATGAAATTGTATACTTTTTTGTATAGTCTTATATTAAGATATATTTACAATTTATGTCAACCATACCTCAGTAAATCTTCTTTACAAGGACTTGCTCTCATGGAACTTGTATTTTATTGGGGAGGAGACACAATTATGATGACAATAAGCCTGTATTTTTTCTGTGTGTATATATAGGTAGATATGCATCAGATGTTGAAAAGTTTTTTGAAGAGAAAGCAGTGTGAGGATAGAAAGTGATGGGCGGGGGAGGGCAGGTGTCTGAGAAAGGTGGTCAGGTAATGCGGTATCATATTTGAATGAAGACTAGTTTGAGCTCCCTGTAGTAGTGTGAAAACTGCATAAAGTTCGTTTCAGTTTTTTTTTTTTTTAAGTCTCAGGTGGCCATTCTCTCTCTCATCTAAAAAGATAACATGTTTCCCTTAACATGAAGGCAGATTTAAGTTTCTGCCATCAGAAGGAAACAGATGGGAAGGGTGGGCAGAGATAAGCAAAACCTAGTCTGCATTCTCAGTAGAAGCCGTTTCTGCTCTAAGAATTTCTTGTGCTTAATTTCTTATTAGAAGGGTGAGACCTGTTTTTGGAACATTTGTAGAATGGCGAATCAGAAAGAAAGTTACAGCCAAAATCCCTGTCTTCTAGTTGCCTGCAAGAAAGGCAGATATCCCCTCTGTTTTCTTGAAGGAAAACCCCGAATTCTGCAGTCACTGTCACCACTGGTGTTCTTATATGTATGTCTGTGATGCCATTGAGGGATTTGCAGAATCATGTTCTCGGGGAACTTTTATTTTATTGAGGAGGAGGTGTAATGGTGATGCACGTGTGTATGTGTGAGATGTTGAAAAGTCTTTTGAAGGAGGATAAAGCAGTGTGAGATTGCACTTTTGAATGAATAGAAGAGGGACGATTTCCATCAGTGGTGTGAACTGCTTGCTTGTGTCCAGTCATCCTGACAGAGCAGCTGGAAATGTGTTGTTATCTTAGCAACATCTTAGCAACAGCTGATCAGTGCAACCTGAATTTGATTCAGTCCCCCCAAGAAAGAGTGCTTGCTAGTGATAGAGACTTCAGAATATCTCTGTATTGGGGGCATAGAGAAAGAATGTTCAGAAGAAAAGAAATTTCAAATGCTTTATAGCGTGCTATAAACTGAAATGCAGTCCTTTATTTTGAAAACATGCTTTTAACTTTGCTTACCCCTTGGTTTATTAAAGCATAGTCCATCTAGAGAATAATTTAAAGATCTTTGTCTTGCTATTTAACATAAATTTGGTGACAGTAAGTGTGGAAAGTGCATTGAGTGATGCCAGTTGGGTATTTGTTTCTGTAAAATTTTTATAAAACAGTAATTTCTGTCATTCTGTTTTTCATTTTTCTGTCTTCATGGTATGCATCAGAGCATCAGAATGAATACCACCGTTCATCAGAGTGGTATTCGTCAAAGAGTATGCTCTGGGGCTGGGCTCCCTGTGTTAAAGAAACCTGTAGACTCTCACCTGTGAGGCTGGGAGCCCTGAGAAGCAGGAGCCCCCTCCTGGCTCCAGTCCCACTGGCCAGTGGAGGCTACCGACGCAGAGCTTTACAGGGCTCAGGATTCTGTAACCTTCAGCAGCCCAGGACTTTTCCCCCACTGCGTGCCTGCTGCAGTTGGAGGCAAATGAGTCAGTCCTCTCAACCCTTAGAGTAGTTCCTCCTAATCTTTTGGGTCATGGTTCTCTTTGAGGAGCTGATCAAATCTATGAAATGTTTGCACATTACTTCAGGGGCTGCCACAAGCCCCTTTGCCAGGTCCAGAGGCGGTGCTCTATTTGTGACCTAGGTAATAACTGTGTTATTAAGTTGCATTTTTAATAATAACCTGTTCAGCCAGGCACCTGGAAGAGCTAGAGAAAGCCAGCAAGTGCTTTTCCTGTAGCAGGAAGACCCTGTGTTCTGTGACAGCAGTCCAGATCCATTGGTTTTGTATGTACTTTCCTAGGGAAAAATATTGGGACAGACTTTTCAATATCCTCTTCCCATTTTTTTCTTTGACTTTCACTTGTTCTATTTCACATAACCCCTCGAATGTTACATAGAACAACCAAGTATCTACTGTTCTCTGTTTAGACTTAACCATGAAGCCAAATACCTCTGACCATGAAGGCAAAGACACACGTGCCTTGTACAGTGAGCGAGAGGTCTAACCTCATACGCTGCTCGTTCAGTACGCGCTCTCTGGTTTTATCTTAGAAATGTATTTGCCTAAATTAAAGCCTCTTAATAGTACCCTTTTGCTTCTTACAGCTTGTACCTCCCTTTAAGCCTCAAGTAACATCTGAGACAGACACCAGATATTTTGATGAAGAATTTACAGCTCAGACTATTACAATAACACCACCTGAAAAATGTAAGTAAATCTAGAAGGCAGTTGATAATGTTCCAATATAATTGAAGAAAACAGCCATTTAAAACTGATGATTTTCTCGTTCAAATTCCATAGTGATGTAATTCTATTCCTTTTAAGAACATGGGGTTCTCAGTGGAAATACTTAAAGACAGGTAGCTAAGAGAAAAGGTTTTTTGAGTAAAAATTATATCTGGGAAAATTGTAGACTTGAGAATTAAAGGCTAAATTTTAGACCAGCTAGCTCTTTTCTGCGTGCACGTGTGCTGAGTCGCTAAGTTGTGTCCCACTCTTTGCAACCCTAAGGACTGGCCCGCTAGCTCCTCTGTCCATGGGATTTCCTGGGCAAGAATACTGGAGGAGGCTGCCATTTCCTTCTCTAGGAGATCTTCCAGACCCAGGGATCGAACTTGCATCTGCTGCATTGGCAGGTGGATTCTTTACCAGTGAGCAACCAGGGAAGCTAATTCTTCCCTACCATTCTCCAGTAAATTATTTTGACCTCAACTAAAAGGATGCTGAAATGAAGACCCCCCTTATTTCCCACTGCTCATTCAGACACTGCCTTCAGGATTTTGGTGATTCTGGTCTCGTGCTTACTTAGCGGTTTTTTAAAATCCACTTTAAACTGAATCACCCTTTTTTGCTTAGCTTTGTCTTAAGCATTAATATCTGTGAAGAAATCATTTAGTTTGCTAATAGTTTTTGATAAGTTAAATTACAAATTTATTGAAACTATACGTTCATGCACCACTTAAAATCATTCCACAGGTACTAGTGTGTTCCCCATATTTTAATGAATACCTTTCCCTTAATGGGAAGAAAAGTTTATAAAATGTAATTTATAGGCATTCTTGCCTGTTGACAAAGGCCTGTATCTGTCATCATTAGTTTAGGAGTGAGGACAAAATTGAGTTTCAGGGACAAATTTGGATAGCTAGAAGATTTCCTCAAATCACACATCTTGTGGCTCACACAATAACATCATATTAGTTTTTCCTCCTTTTTTTTTCTGTTATATCCTGCTCTACATTTCCTCTCCTCTCTTTTCCTTTTTAAAAAGCAAACTAGCTGATAGTGCTGATTTACACTGAGCGTCCATGAGAGGGAAGATTGAAGTACTGTTGCCACGGTGGATGTGGTCAATTGATTGCAGCTTTGAAAGGCAAAATAGGAGTCGTCTAGGCTGGGTTTTTAATCTGAGACCTATGGCTGACAAAAAAGCAGGATCATAAATACTGTGAAATGAAAAATGTAATTATGTGTGCATATATACTTTTCTTTCTTTAGACTTCCAAGAATTTAAGAGCCTCTCAACTTTCATTTTGTAAGGGAAAAAATTAAAACCCAGAGAGAAGAGGAGCTTTTCCAAGTCCCACAGTTAGTATTAGCTGTAGTCAGGAGCAGGAGTCACAGCTTAGCCAGTGGTAAAGTTGGTCAAAGTATGAAATGGCAGTATATTGAGGCCTTGCTCGTTTTGTCACCAGTGGTGGGTGAAGGGCTTCGTTGCTAGAATCAGAGTCTCTGAGAGCTGAAGATGTTAGAAGGCCTGTGGAGTGGTGGGCAGTCAGCTAAGGACCAGCTAAAGGGGAGCAGTGGGCACAGCCACGGCAAGGTTTTCCCTGGCCCAGTGTGGGCTGTTGGTGATACAATTTAATTGTCTGAAATTCTGGGCAACACCGTTTGTTGGACTAGCCTAGAAGTCCTTCCCACGAGAGAGCATTTTGGGGGCCTCCTCATTTGCATATAACCTTAGTTGTAGTCAGACCACATCCTCCTCCTGCTTCAAGCCCTCCAGGAGCCTCCCAGCTGCACTGTAAACCCAGCTGCCGACACTGGCTGCCCTGCCCCCTCTCTGGCCTCATCCTGTCTGTCTTCCCTGCAGTCCCTGGGTTCCAGCCCCACTGTGAACACACAGTGTGCCTCAGGGCTGTGTGTTTACCGTGCTCTGCCTGGAATTCTCTTTTCCCAGATAGACGCACGAATAATTCTCACTTGTCCTTCAGACCTCTACATGTCACTGTATCAGAGCACTTTCTTTAGCCTCCTTACCTTAAAAACAGTGCAGCCCCTCAGACCCCATATCCCCACCCCCTAATTCTGTACATTGACACCTTTGCTTGCTGGAATCCTTCTGGTTAATTTGTTAGTTTGTTTTACTGTCTCTTTCTCCAGCTTGAACAACGGTAGCTCTGAGAAGAAGGATTTGGTTTGTCTTATTCGCTGCTAGCCCCGTACCTGGCTCAGCATACGTAGTCAATGAATACGTGTTAAGTGAGTAAAGAAACAGACTCTAGTGAGGCCTGGGCCGGGAGGAGGCCCCGCTCCCTCCAGACAGTGCTGCTGCCCATCCCAGCCCAGAATTTGTGTTTGGCTGGCGTCCTTATGCAATTTCATATGGAGCTTGGTGAGGTTAAATAGACCTTTTGGTATTCGTGGACTCTAACTCTTAGGACAAGCTAAATGTGCTGTTTTGAGAGTCATAGAGATAGGTAGGCCATGTAAATGCAAAACTATGAGTGCAAATTTTATTCCAGAAAGTAAGGAAAATAGCAGTGTGGAAGAGAAAGGTGGATTGAAAAAGCCCTGACCTTGGGCCCTGCTTTGTCTCCCAGCACCCACACTAGTTCTGGAATGTGGCAGGTCACTCGCTGTGTGTGCCTGAGAAGCCATCTCTTTAGGAAAGGCACCCTGAGTTCTGTAGGTTTAAATAACCCTATTTTTCATTTTATTGAAGCATCAGGTTAACCACAACCATAGTGTCCTTTGATATGTGACCCACTATGTGAAGAGTGATGATAGGTAAAACCCTAGCAAAAAAGAGCGACCATGAGTGGAGGGGCATGGGGAAGGGGCTGCTGAACTGTGATGCTGGCTGTGAGGCGGGACCCTTCCCTGACACTGAGCCCTAGGTGGCCCCAGAACATGCCTCCAGCAGCATCTGGACTGACAAGAGTGTACCCCAGTCTAGGGGCAGGACGGCCCTGTGTACCTGCTTGTCTTAGTTTCTGATTCAAGGTTTCTAGAGAGAAGTCAGATGAGAGAGTTCAGTGGGGTGGGCTGTGGCCAAGGGGTGGGCACCAGCCAGGCTGTCCTCTGCGGCTCAGCCCAGCGTGGCTCCCAGGGCCAGGCCGTGGGGCTGGATCCCTGCCTCAGGGCGTGGCCTCAGTGCTTACGGTCTGCAGCAGCTGGCTTCTTCTGGGCACAAGGGCAGTGTTTTCACTTGGGTGATCCGTGGGTATATCCTAAATCCCCTTAAGAGGCGGATCAAAGGAAAATCTGTGAAGCCGTGAACTGTGATTACATTTAACATAATCTTTTCTTCTTGCAGCTTTGAATAGTGTTGCTGGTGAGAGACCAATGCAGCTCTGAAGCTGCTAAAAGCACAGAGGTTTTGTTCACAAAAGGCCGCAGTAGGACCATTAAGTTAGCGATTGTCTCCCCACTTGCCACCTTGCTTTTGTAGAACAGAATGGAGTTATTTTTTAGAACAAATCAGCAGTTAGAGGCAAATGTTCCTTTTTTACAAACAGCTGCAGTAATATGCCAGATTGTCCTCGCTGGTGTTAATTAATTGAGCAGATTTTGGAATGTGTCTTCTTGCTTTACATCCATTAATGGTCCTCTGCCTTCCTCTTAGAGAAAAAGGGGATTTCTTTGAGCTTTTGCTGCCATATAATTACTTTGGTTAATGTTCTAAGGAAATCAGGCAACTAATGCTGCCTGGATCCAGGGATTCGGTTGTATAATATAGGTTGATCATGCTGTTTCTTTTTCCCAGGGGTGTGCTATTTGGGTTTTTTGCACAGTTCATGTCCATTATCATCACTGTTCCCTCTGAACCTGCTTCCTGAGTGGGAATGCATTTATATGCATTGACTGGGTGTGAAGGCCTGGCTGGGGCAGCCGGCTGTCCTGTCAGCTGGCACTTCCCTGGAGTGCTCCTTCTTCCTCAGCCCCCCACTGGTGTGCACAGTACCAAGGGCTCAGGGGAACCCCTCATTCCTGTCCCAGCACTTCCCTGACTCACAGTTCCTCTTGGGGCCATGATCAGAGACTTGTCTCTCACTAATGCCGCGTTCAAAAGAAAAGGAGGGAAATGGAGAAGGTGATGTAACTGACTTTAAAGAAGATCCAGATGTGGGGCCCTCGCAAGGTTATCCATGAGATTTATACTTATGTTCAGAAATGGGATTAACTTGTTCCTAAAGTGTCAGAATGAAAAGTTTCTCTTAACTTTGCTGCCTCATAGCAATAATAATCCTCGAAAAGGAAATCCAACCCCTCCTCCTGTCACAAGCCTGACTGCTCTGGTCTCCAATTCTTCCCACCTTGGTGCAAATCCTGGTTGCAACCCAGGGAGCTGGGCAAGTCCTTCTGAGTCCGAGGCCAGACAGCATCAGGCTTCTCACACATGCTTTCTGTTCACTGTGCCAAAACACACCCAGCGAAACAAAGCTGCTAGTGGGGAGAACTGTTCTTTGCAATGTGATTGGCGGAGTCTGAATGTTAAGGTTTCAGCTGCCTTTCTGCTAGAGCAGGGGATCCCCAACCTCCGGGCTACAGACCAGGACCTCCTGTCGGATCAGTGGCGTCATAAGATTAGAAATAAGGTGCATAATAAATGCACTTGAATCATCTCGAAACCATCCCCCACTGCCTGGTCCATGGAAAAGTTATGTTCCACGAAACTGGCCCCTGGTGCCAAAAAGGTTGGGGACCGCTGCTCTAGAGAGTTTTTATAGTTCATGACTCAAAACAGATATGCCATCCTGTGTCTTCCATCTTTAGCATATCTGAAAATGCTGTGGAAAGTATTTGATGTAAAAGGTGCCTGTGGTTTGCTTGGTACCTAACCAGTTATTTTATAAGGATGCAGAGATTTCCCTAAATCACAGTGCTATCTGGAATGCTGAGTTTAAAAGGTCTGTTTGCAGGAGGAGGGTTTACAAGGAGCAGGAAACCACAACTCCTTCTTGATGGATTGTGTCCTACCTAATAAAATGATATTTTCTGGGATGTTCAAGGCTACAAATTTTGGTTAGCAACTTGATCCCATTTCTGATGATGTGAAAGTCACTCAGTTGTGTCCAACTCTTTGTGACCCTGAGGTCAGAATACTGGAGTGGGTAGTTGTTCTCTTCTCCAGGGGATCGTCCCAACCCAGGGATTGAACCCAGCTCCCGAATCTTCTGTTAAAAATAGAGTGCTGGGTTTTCCCTGGTGGCTCAGAAGTGAAGAATCTGCCTGCCAGTGGAGGAGATGGGTTCAATCCCTGGTCCAGGAGGATCCCCATGCCTCGGAGCAACTAAGCCCGTGCGCCACAACTGCTGAGTCTGGGGGCCACCACTGCTGAGCCCACAACCCCCAGAGCCCACGCTCTGCAACAAGAGAAGCCGCTACACCGTAACTGACGAGCAGCCCCCACTCGCCGCAACTAGAGTGAAGCTTGCTCAGCAGCCGAGACCCAGGACCGCCAAGAATAAGTAAATAGAATTTTAAAGAATCTTTTAGTTAAAAAAAGTAGGATTCTGAAAAGAACAGTGAAGAAAGGAAAGGGCAGCAGTGTTCGTTACTCTTGAGAGGAGTGCAGAGCAACATCCTTCTTGTGTGACAGGGTCAGTGCCCACGATACAGCAGGGTCTGGCCTGGGTTCCTTCTCCCGTTCTGTGGAGAGGCCGGAAAATTAAAAGAATTGGTAACACGTATTGAGGAAAGGGAATTATTTTGCTCAAAGGAAAGAAGGTTGGGTATTTGAAAGACTCTCACTTATTTTATATAGGATAGCATATGACCAAAGGCACTTTGAGTGGACAGAGGGATTTAATGGGGCACCTCCCCTACAGACAGTGAGCCCCGAGGACAGGAGGGACTTTGTTCAGAGCCCAGAGCAGATCACAGGGAACGTTGTGGGCCGAGTGACTGAATTCATGACCCCAAGAAGGAAGAGCATTCTGACACTGCAAGATTTTACTCATCAAATAGTTATGGGAAAAGGTGGGGTGAGCCTTTGTAATCTGCAAATGCCAGAAAAAGAGAGGAGCAGAGGGGGGGAACTGCTTAAATGAAAACAGTCTCTCCATGCCTTTCAAATCTGCCAGTCCGTTTCCTGACGAACTAGTGCCTACGATGCTGACATCTTTTCCTCTCTTTGCTTGACCTACTCTCTTTATTCTATCTAGTCTAAGGTTTTATCATAGGAAAATTAGGACTGGTGAGTTAGAGCAGGTGTTAGATGTAAAGAATGTAAAATCTTAACCATGTAATCAGGGGCTCAGATGAAATGGAATCACAAATAAACTTAATCACACCGAAAGTGCCATGAAGAAGAAATACAAGCATTTCAAGACAGATTGATATTGAAAATATTAGCAGATAACTTTGAGTGCCGTTGGATTCCTTGACTTTATAATTTTGACCAGCATGATATCATGAAATTAAAGGTAACTGAAGATCGTCTGTTCCTTTTTATTTAAAAAATTTTTTTTCCATTTATTTATTTTAATTGGAGGCTAATTACACTATTGCCATACATCGACATGAATCTTTTCTTCAATAGTTTTTCACGGTTTTGAGTCTTGAAATGTTAGTGTCATGAAGGAAATGATTTGATAGTATTTTTTCTTCATAGATTATATGTTTGAAAATGAGATGGTTTTTGAGGTAAGTGTATCCATTGTATGTTCTATTGAGAGACACAAGTTTCTGGGAGCATTAGCCTCTGTTAATCTTTATTATGTTAGGAGTTAGAGCTACATAGACCAGAGATTATGTTGCAAAAAATTAACATAAAATTAAAATAGCTATTTCCTGCCCACAGATGATGAGGACGGTATGGACTGCATGGACAATGAGAGGCGGCCGCACTTCCCTCAATTTTCCTACTCTGCAAGTGGACGAGAATAAGTCTCTTTACTTCTGCTACTTCACTGTCATCTTAGGTTTATTACTGAAAATGATTCCTGGACATCACAGCAGTCCTAACTCTTACAAATGCAGGAGCACCTTCAGACATCCCAGACCAGTCCAAGGTCTTCACCCCTCGCCGCCTTTCACCCACATGAGAATACACATATACGCAGACACACTCGACATTTTTGTTTTTGCATGAAATTGTATCTCAGTCTTAAGGTCTCATGCTGTTGCTGCTACTGTCTTACTATTATAGCAACTTTAAGAGGTAATTTTACAATCTTTGAAAGTCATGAGCCCACCATTGTTCATTTGTGCACCAACTGTCATCTTTTGATCTTTTAATTTTTGTTTTTCCCTAACAGTGAAGGCTAAATGATGCTAGGTACATTTTTTAACTTTCTAGACGATAAATCAAAAACTAATTAGACTAAGAAGATTTAGTTTTTAATTCAGAACAAGCAACTGTGGACGCGTGGTGATGTGCATATGCAGAATCTTAGTAAAGCATATCAGCTGAGTGCATAAAATAGGTATGTATCAGTAAGATCCGGCTGGAATTCATTAGGAAGCATTTGAGAGAAGGACTGAACAACTGTTAAGATAGACAGGTACATTTATAAATTTAAATTCCTGTTCAGTACTGCAGAGGAAGCCTGGTGTTCCACGTGGATGTCCAGATATCACAGGCTCTTATTGGCAAAGGAACATTGTTCTGCCAAGGAGGGAGGCATGTGCACAGCAGAGTAGATGACTTAAGGGTCTCCGATATGATTTGCACCAGAGAGCATTTTATTTCCCCTGTGCTTGGAAACCTCTTCCCCTTCCTGATATTATCACCTCTGATGGCTGAAGAATGTAGACAGGTGTAACTATCCTGTTTTTCACCAAAATCTGTATACCGAGGTGAACAGGTGTTCACCTCATTTGTTTCGATTTGTTTTACTTTCAGTTTTACGTGAAATAGCTTTTTCTCAGATGTTAAAACGTCGAATGTCCTTTTATGATTTTGTTTATATTGCAGTAGTATTTATTTTTTAGTGATGAGAACTGTATGTCATGTTAGCAAATGCAGCTCCAACTTACATAAAATAGACTTACTGCAGTTTCTTTTGACCCATGTGCAAGGAATGTACACGCCGGTGAGACTCATGCACTTTTTCTCCTGTGTAAAAAAATTTTTGATGAGGCTCTGAAATTGTACATATAGATTAGAATTTGGCTTTGGGAGAAGAGATGCTGTCATTCAACCCCTTGGTGCTAAAAATGAGAAATCTTCAACTATCTATGCCAAGGGGTGGAAACAAATGGATGTTATATTTGCTATTTTGAGAATTGAAAGGTTATGATGGCCTGGCAACATAATATAATGAAGAAAATTGAGACCTGGATGATGAGAAATGGACTTTATTTTGCAAAATGAACACATCTCAAGTATTTACAAAGTGGGTAGTAAAGGATAAGGACCTGGTGTGTTTATTCTGATCATGGTACATTTATCACTGAATTAAGCCATCAGGGAGAAAAACAAAACAAAAAAGAACACCTCTGACTTTTCTTTTTCTGTATATACTCATGTCCTCAAATTCCAACACTTCTCACTGAAAGGGGACATGTATGCAAACCTCATCTTTCTCTTTCATTAATGATGATCTTCAGATTAAACCCTTTGGTGCTAGGAGCTGACATTTTCCAAAGCAGCCTATGAAGTCCAGGGGGCAGGGGGCCCTTGTGGCAAGCTGGAGGCCTCCTGACTCCATGGAGCCATCGTGGAGATGTATTTTAGTTAAACTATCTGACAGCTCCCAAATGGAAGACTACAGCGTGCCGTAGTGTTACGATTGCATTGTATGAAAGAGCAAGTGACTTTCTAAGTGGGATGAATCATATTCATATGCAGATGTCTTAGCCTCTTGATGCTGGAAGTGTGGGTTTATAGACATGAAACCACTGCTGGCGGTGGGTGGACCACTGGGACTGACAGGGGGTTAAAGGGCATTTTACTAAGGCAGCTAAGACATATTCAAACATAGATTTTATCCTAATTTTTCATATCTCTATCTGAGTAAAGTTCATCCTTAGTACTGAGTAGGAAGTTACAGTCAATGATAGTTCATTCTTACTTACACATATAGCTCAACTTTTTTTTTTTTCCACTTGGAATTATGTTGAAAGTTTCACTTTGACAAGGAAGTAGACTAGAAGGTATGTCCTGTAAGTTGTCTTGCATCCAGTATATAAAAAAGAAACAGGCGAGAGGAAGAGAGGAAAGCTGGAGACTGGCTGGCATTCAGAGCATTCATTTCTTCAGAGGGAACGTATAGTACCATACACTAAGCACACAGATGGTTCTGGTTTTTGGTTGTTTTGTGTTCCCCCCCCCCCCCCCCATATCTTAAGGTGATTTCCATGACCTTGGCCAAGGACACTTCTACGGATTAATGATAGCATCGACTGTGCCCCAGGGTGGCCATTCTGTACAGCCGGCTCTCCGTGCCCAGCTGGTGTCTGGGGCTTAGTCTCGTATCCCCTCTGAGATTCCGTTAGTGTCACACAAGGTGTTTTCTTGGCTTCGATTTTGAGAATCCCTTACTTTCATTCCCTGATCTCAGTCAGCTGACATGGAAATACAAGAGACAAATAGAAACTGCATATAGGAGATTCTAAAACTTCCCTCATCTGCCCATAGCTGTAGTTTTGGATTCTGGCAGATGGAAAGGCCTGAACCTGGAGTCACTCTGTTGGAATAGCGGGAGTTCAGGCTTTGCAGACTCATTCCTGTACCGACTTTCACGAAGTCTGCCTCTTGGCCGTAATGCAGCCATCTTGGAGAAAAATTGGCCGTTTCTGCGTGGATTTCTGGCAGGGCTGCTCAGAGCTTTGCTTTCCACACTAACTTCATAGCATTATTCCAGTGTTTCCCATTTCCCATACCCGATCTCCAGCTTCTCAAAGCTGACTGTTCTTGCAGGGGCCACTTGCTTTTCTTAGAGTCCATAGTAAGGGCCTTCCTTACTAACTGCAGGGTCTTTCTATTACACGTCAGTGTACACACTTTGCTGCTACTGTTTGTACTGTCTACAGTAGAATTTCCTTATCTTGCTCCTGGTAGTGCATTACAGGCAAGCATGAAATGTAAAGTATTTATTTAAATAAAAACAAAAGCCTCTAAATTGGTAATGGAATTACCTCCCTGTAGCTTTACAGTTTGTGACATTTCTCGACCTTGCTAGTTCTTTCATTAGATCCGCACAAGATCTAGTCATCTGGGTAAGGATTTTAAGCAGACGCAACTACGAACCCAAGAAACTGTATTTACTCTTACTGTTGGTCATACTAAAACTGTTTCTTTCCTTAAGTATATGACCCACAAGGATGTGAAATAACTACAAGAAACTGTTTTTGTACACTGTACATCCTTAGTATTTTTACACGTATATGATAGGGATGCACATTATTTTCCTTCGTACAGACAGCTTAAATAAAGCACTATGTCAATCTGCTACTTCTCTGTTTATTGTCGTTGGATGTGGTTCTGTAATCTCAGAAAATTAAATATCCTCTTTTCTGAAAAGATGTAATAGGTCCACCTGGTATTACCGCATTCTAGGAAACAGGAAAGTATGTAAATTTCTTGTAGCTCAAAAGACACACAGGATTATTTTACTACTTCAATAAAATGGCAATAGTGCAACTGTACAAAAGGGCTGCTTCCAAAGGGGGGACGCTGACTTCTCAGCAGTGGGTCTAGAAGAGATCTGTGAAGCTGGAGGTTGATCTTTGTGGAGATTTGTTAAGCCCCTAATAGTCCTCACATCAGGTGGTTTGACCCCAGAATTCTTAAGGAGTGTAGCTCATCAGCAGTGTCTTCCTAATAATGTGTTGCTCTGCATACTTCCTTTCTTAAGAGTATATTTTTAAAACTTCATGGCAGATTAACCAACATAGAAATGGATAATAGATGGGTAGGATGGTTGGACTACAGTCTGATTTACCTAGGGTCATTTTAGATGGGGCCTTTTTCTGATTTTACCTCATAAACCTACTATTGATGAAACTTGGCTTTGCTCCTGTGACTAAGCCAGATAGAGGAACGGCTTTGGGACCAAAGTTGGTCAAGCATGTATGTGTGTGTCACACAGCCAAACTGAAGGGCATTCTAACATGTGCTCTTCTCTCAAAACCACTGGGGTTGACAGATCCAGGAGGCTTACATAAAGTGACCTCTATAATTCTTTAAAGGTGCTATATTTTTAGAATATTGTATAATTTATTTACTGTCCCTGAAACAGAATTAGGGACAATTAATATATCTTACGTGACAACCTTTATGTCTAGCACAGCTGATGAAATCAAGAAAACTTCTGAATCTGAATAGAAGTTCTGTTCTTTCAGGCTTGAACCTTGTCCATGCTCAAGAGACTCGGATGGTCTTTGCGGGTGTATCATCCCACCGCCTCCGGAGCCTAGTCCACATCCATCTGAGAGGCCATGATGGTGATGTGATGACGGTGATGATAGATCTGTGCCAGGGAGAACGGCCCGAGGTTAGGGACTTGTCCCGACTGCAGCCTTGTCATCCTCAAGGACAACATAACACTTTCAGTGCCCATTTTTATTACTTTGAAGCATTCGAGGGCTTAATTGTGTATAGTAGAAATACTATTTTAAACTAAAATAATGATCTGTGTACAGATGTTTGATAGAACTTAAGTAAATTTTGTAATTTCACTGAGTACGTTTTTAGGCTCCTCTCAGTTACTCATATTGAAGGAAAAACATGACACCACCAAGCCAAAGATGCTTTTTGTCTGTTTTTGTTGTTAACAGAGTGGAGAGGATAATGCTTAGTGCTTCCTGGTGTCTTCTAATTGTGCACAAATGAGCACGATGATAAATAGTGGAGTCTTATGAGATGTTGATTAAAAGGAAATAAAGCTGAAGGATAATATGTATAGATCACCAAGAGGGAAAGAAACATGAATGGTAGGAAAAAGGTTTGGTCCTTAATACCCTTTAGCCTAGTTAAAAATATGTGCCTTTTTTTGGTGTGTTTTTTCCATATAAAGGAAACATTTCAATTCAAGTCTTCAAAAAATTCATTTATTGAAATTCGTATGTGTAACAGAGCATACAAATGAGCAGATATAAAAACATAGTAACTTCAAGCCTTTTCTGAAAACATACACCGGGAGGTCTCCTCATCTAGTGTCAGACTTCAGCTCCAGCCCGTCCATCCTGCAGGGACCACTTGGCAACGAATGTGGCGACGACGACGCAGCCCACCACAGTCTGAGGTGGGGTCCACTGGGAAGGTCGCGGTGCATTGTGGCATATTACGTACAAATCAGATGAATGTAAATATCTCTTTGTAAATCATTTATTTCACTCTGTTTCATCCAGGTCAGCAATCAGATTGTGGCATGCTGGGTAACTGGAAAAAAATGATAATAAAAAGTAAGTTTAAATAGATCATGTTCTTCAATGTGATTTGTCTTCTTGCTGATTTAGTGACCTCTTTCCAAGTTCTTGGAGAAAATCCTTTTGCAAAAAAATACAGTTGTATGTAACCAGTCGTATGAAAAGTCTATAGGTGTGTAAAGCGGACCCTTATTTTAATGTTCTAAATTTGAAAACAAGCTATATTCCAGACAATTGTGTGTCTGAAGACAGGAAATAGGCAAAGATCCATCTCTTCCCCTGTGAACAGGAGAAAGGAGACACGGATTTGTGCCAGGAACTGTTTACTGAAAACTGCTCAGAATTAGAGGAAAACTAGACCAAAAAAATCCCAGGGTGTAGACTAAGTGTCCCGAAGAAATTCCTGGTGAAATGATACAAGCTAACACCTCCAAATGTTTAAATGCAGTGTGTTTTATCACATATAAAGGCATTTTCATATGGAAACCACCTCCCACATGCTGGAAGAAGGAACTTGGTAGATGTGGTCTCTTGGTTTTAAACAGGAATAAATGTTTCAAAACTAGCTCATGAGGGTTGGGTTGAGGGAGTCTCAGGTTAGTGAAGTACTGAATACTGCTGCCTGTCCTGGCTGATGTGGCTGTTCAGATTAGTTTAAACCATGTCAGAAACCACTGGAGATAATTAACATCACACAAGACATGTATGCCTTGTGTGGGAAGATGACTTGCCCCCTAGGAGCGTGAAGTCACCAGGATGACGGGGACTAGATAGAGGGCTAAGATGATAACTACCGAATCCCAGTTTTCACTTCAAGAGACAAATGGGAAGGTAATGCAGGGATCTGGGCCCATCTGGTCTCTGTGTGGCTGCGTGAGAGTCATCTCCAAGAGAAGCAAGTGGGCTCTACACTCCCCAACAAAGATGGCCTGCACTGGACAGGGCTCCTGCCTACCCAGCTTAAGCCACTATTACTTGTGGAGGATTTCCAAGATAGGACAGTAAGTGAAACCAAGATTAGTTTGCACAAGAAAAATACGAAAAATAATCAGTTGCCTTTTTAAAAAATAAATGAGAAAATGTTCACTTGTCAAGTAGATTTCCCAGTGTGGGACACTCATGATTTTTTAATGAGCAGGTCTAATGCTCAAGTTTCTTAAGTTTTGACACGGTGATTAGAGCGTCAGGTGTGCACCCCCAACCACACATAGCGGGAGGCCCCAGGCATGGTGAGGAAGTATGTGGGGTCTGTATGTGGCGCTCTGGGGGCTGGGGAAGTGGATGGGCCCTCTTCTGTGGTGCACACAGGGCTCCTGGAGTGCCACAGGGAGGCCAGGGAGCCCCAAAGCCCTGCCACTGCAGAAAGAGTGCCCGTTTGCATCAAACACATGATCTCCATGAGCCAACTGGCCTTCTGGTCCTGACGGAAATGATCAGTGAATGATGGGCTTGAATGGCTCACCTGTCCCCTAGCTAGGCAGACTGCCTGCCCACCATGTGCTCTGGAGAGGGTGGCTTACTTTCTAACTTTAGAGATTCAAGGACATTGTTGACTACAAGGATAAGTATAAACCACAACAGACACATTTCAAACAAAAAAATTTCAAACGAGGTAGAAAACACAACACCTATAATGTTAACAACACAGGACAGTAAAGACCTTAAGTAGAAGGCAACCATGCTGCAGAATTTTTTTAAACCCAGGTTCCAGGAAACAGGTGTTTCTCACATGAGTCTTCTTCAGTTCCCGCCAGGAACTGACCCGTCACCCGGCCCATTCCTGCTAGTGCTCCTGCAGGGGTCAACCTGAGATTCCTGGGAGCAATCAAAGGTTTTCTCTTTCATTTGGTTTTGCAAAGCCCTGTATTCCTCCCCACTTTCATATCACAGAACTTCCTGTTCACTGCCTGATGCATCACGAGCACTCGGCAAATGTGACTGAATGAATAATTTACCCTGTAATGTCATTGTCCTCCTGCTAACCAGCTCTTGGTGTCACCCTCAGATGGCTGGATGGCTGGATCTTTAGTAAAGAATGTTTCTTGGTTCTTCCCCCTAACCGTGACCATGTCCAGAGAGAGAGAAGCTTTAGTTACTGCCAACATCTGGCTCCTCCCTGCTTGGCTCAGGTGGTAAAGAATCTGCCTGCAATGCAAGAGACCCAGGTTTGATCCCTGGGTTGGGAAGATACCCTGGAGAAGGAAATGGCAACCCACTCCAGTATTCTTGCCTGGAGAATTCCTGTGGACGGAAGAGCCCTACAGTCCGTGGGGTCACAGAGTTGGATACGACTGAGCAGCTAACACTGCACTACCAACAGCCACTCGTCTGCCATCACTTAGGACGTCAGCCGTGCCTAGTTCCAGAAAGGGGGCTCATCGTCCACACCACAGTGGTCATGGTCTGGCTGTGTGTTCCAGTGGGACACAGCCAGCGTGAACTGTGGCTGGGGCCCTCAGCCACCATCTTCCCATCACTGTGCCTTCAGACTTGTCGCCAGGGCCCCTTGCCGTGGCCCCGGGGTGCTGCGGCCACACCTGCAGTTGTTGATGGCTGCCCCCTAGAGGGCAGAGGACTGACAGCCCCCTGGCAGCTGCTCCTCTGAAGGGTTGTCCACAGATGACATAAATGCCCCCCAACCGCAAGCCCAGTATCACTGACTCATTTTTCTTTTTAAACACTAATTGAGCCTTCTCTCCACAAACCCTGACTTGTGTGTCTAATTTTTTACTGAAGTTTAACTTAAATCAGAGTTTAAAAAATGAGTCTCTCTGGGTGATCTGAACTGTTTCCCAATCAACATCCACACCTGGGGTCCAACCCAGCCTTCTCTGTTTTTCTCCCAAGCCTGTGGCTCAGGGATGCTGCAGCACCAGTGAGGCCTCACAGGGATGCTCAGAGCTCGGCCTGCCCCGTGTTTCCATCTGTCTCTTCTCTATGCGTCTCCATGTGGCCTCTTAGCAGCCCCTCCAAGTGGAATATCTCCCCTTCTGGCTCCCTCCTTTGCTCATGTGTACATCTTCTGTCTCTGTTTGACCAGGATTAAAAAAAAAAAAAAAAAAAGAACCTGTTCCTCAAGCCTCTGGGCGGAAAAGCATCTATTTTTAACTCAAGAGGACAGAACCCCTCCCCCAGCCTCCATGTTGGGTATTTCAGAGCTCGACCTCAGTTGACAGAGCTCCAGGGAAGCCTCCAGTACCTGCCTCATGCTGCCCCCACTTTGGGAGCCAGGCCACAGCTCTGTAGCTGCTCAGCTGGGGTTGAGCTCCAGGCCGCTGCCTGGGAGGGAAGACCCCCATCTCCCTCTTGCATGCAGCCCAAGGCCCAGGGAATGAACACCAGTCTCCGGAAGTTTGTTCTCCTGCCCATTCATTTCCCGGCTCTACTCACTCCACCTCTCTGGGCCTGATTTTTCCACCCGTGCAGAAAGATGTTAAATGATTTCTCTAAGTGGCATCTTCAAGCATACAGTGACCTCAGTGCCACCCCGGTAGGTGCTCTCTTCTGGGCTCTGGTAATGCAGAGAGCTCCCTTTTTAAAGGAAGCTGGTTCTATTACTGATTTTTTTTTTTTTAACCAGAAATTGACTGATGGACTGATGTGGAAGCTAAAAACTTAACTGAAGTGGTCCAGAACTGAGATTTGAACGCAGGCAGTTTGACCTCAAAGTCCAGGCTCTTTTTAATGCTATTCCAACCAACTTAATGAAAGAGCCACCAAGTTTGGTGTTTGTGGGATTAAGCAGCAGTCAAATATATCAGGCAACCTGGACTATATAAGCCACGTGACCTATGGATGGTCATTAACTTGTCCTCCCCGGTCCTTCGGTGGAACTGTGGAAACGCAGCTCAGACGTGACCACTGACCTGTTAGAAGGCAGTTCTCTGCCAACACAGGGCTCACGGTTGCAGACTCCAGGTTAAGAGGGGCCTGCCTCTGCCCTGCACAAGTCACCGAAGCTCTGGCTGAACTGCCTTCCCCTCCGGCTGGCGCAGCTGCCAGATGGGCAGGAGTTCACAGCAAGGTCGCCGCAGACCCTCATTTCATTCTTCCCCCATGGCTGCCCGGCTGGGCCCCAGACAATGAAAGCTCTGTGGCAGTCAGAGTTCAAGCTCCATTTTCCCTGAACTCTGGGTCCTGGGTTTGCTGCCTGTGGGCTCCAACATAGGAAAAGAACTAGAGACGCTAGAAGATGGCACCAGTAGAGGCAGGACAGACTTTCTTGCAGAAAGAAGGTGAAGACAGTGATTCCTTAGCTTCCTGGAAAACAGCACCTCGATGTGGACTTGGGACTTGAGACAGGAGGGGGAGGCAGGGGACCCCATGCGCACACAGGAGTGGTCAGGTGGGAGGACCCACTGGCCAACGGCTAGCATCTGCTCGCCGTCTCTTCCCCAGAGCACACTCGAACACGTGCGACGGATCCTGCCACAGTCCACGGGATCCCGACTTTGTCATCTTCCAGCTTTCTTGAATCCCATGAGTCACGAGAAACTTCCCCTGCACATGGGCAGGGGTCTGTGTTTTGTACGAACCGTGTTTCCATGGTAAATAGATTTTTAAGAATTTCCCAAAGGACAGACAGTGTCACCAACAGCAGAGAGTGGAGCCTCTGGCTGCCTCATGTTTGAAAGCGTTAAAAATAAAGACAACATTGACATTTGGGGTTGTAATGTGACGGAATTACAGTCTTTTAAAGGCAAGAACCACTTATCTACACTACATGTAATATTCAGTGTTTTGTTCACTTGTCTAATTGGATTAAAATATTTAGCTCCCTTTAAAATCTTGATTGTGAATTTATATTGCAAAATGTAATGTCTGACTCGGGAAGCAATAAGTGGAGCAAATGTATCTGAAGCAATGTTAAATTCAATGTATTTTTCTTCCATAAGTCTTATTCTGAAATTATTCACTCTTGGACAAAGTGAACTGTTAGCAGAAGAGCAAGTTTGGCTTCAATAAGCTGTATGCACTTTTCAATATTAATTACACACAGGGCCTTCAGTTGAAAAAAAGAAAAAGTTAAACTATGCTATTTGAGTTGCTTGAAGAAGCTTCCCTGAGGGTCACAAGACCCCTATGTTAGAAATGTGGCACCAGGGGGTCTTACGTCATTCTTTTACAACACTCAGGCAGCAGGGAGTTAATGACATTTTAGCTGCATATGTTCAAGTTTATTTAAAAAAATATGCAAGTCACTTCGGTTGACAGTGTCTTGTACACAGTTTTGAAAGAATCAGGGCAAACTTTAACAGAGTCAGTTTTTATTTGAAAAATATTTTCTGGGAATGTATCAGTGTTTATTTTTGAGACTGACAATTCGGGTGAAAATCAGGATAAAAACAAAAAAACAACAATTTGGTTGAAATCAAATTGTTTGTTTTCATCTATTTAGAATTCTTTCCAAAAAAATCTTGGTTCAGGAGGAGGCTTTTTAATTTATTTTATTCAGTGTATTTGCTGTTCTATCAAGCACCATCTGTCCTGCAGGTAGCTAGCTTCATGAAAGTGCCGACTTAACTGGGTGAAGCCCCCCCGGGCTCAAGGAAGGCCCACCACAGACTCTGTGGACACCTCCAAGTCTCTGCCGGGTGACCCTACAGCTTGGTTTGCAGGCACTCGAGGGAGCTGAGCCGAGCTCCCTGGAGCTCACATTTCTGAAGGCTCCCCCCTCCCTTTCCTTCAGGTCACAAACGGGCCTTTCCTTCCTTTGTCATCTGTTGTCTTTGTTTCTTGTGCTTGTTTTCAGCTCTCTTTATGAATCCTTTGGTGTAGCGAGATAATGTCCATGATTTTGAATATAATCACATATGTCTGCTGGATCCATACACAAGTTTAAATCAAATTAGAAAGTAAATTCACTGCCAAAAATGCTCAAAAGTCATAGGGCCAACTGATTAATCACCCATCAGTCAGCTTCAGATGCTGTTTTCTAAACTGTGTAAGTGACGCATCTAAAGGGACTACAAAGACATCCCTCCCAGACTGAACACTGAGGATGGAGTCAAGCAGTCTGTTGGGACAGAGCTATCAGAGAATGCAAATCAGCTGAAACCATATCCACCACCACAGAAATAGACAAATAAAATAATCTTGGTATAAATGACATCCTCTAAGTGGACAGATAATTTCCATCCTCTCCCATCTCTCAGATGCCATTCTCCCCAAGAAAAGACTCTAATTTCCTTACCAGCTGGAGCCACCCTTCCTGGCCAGATGTTAGAGCCCCAGGCCCTGGGTCACAGACCTCTGACCCGGCTCCCAGCTGTCAGCCCTTACCAAAACTCCTCTGGGACCCAAGTTCCACATACTAGACACCCCCACAACCCCCACCGACCACAGGCACTACCACAGAGCCAGTCCTCTACTGGTCCCTGAAAAGAACAGAGGAGAATCGTGTTTGCAGTGTAAAGCTGGGTTAGTGCTTTCACGTCTCTTATTTCTCCCGAAGAACTAACATAGCATTTCATGATGTTTTAAAAGCTACTTTTCCAGAAGTTTTTTCTCCAAGAGGGAAGCAGGAGATTCATAAAGCCCTTGTTTTTCATCAGTCCTAAACTGAGAACAAGTCAGAAAAGCAGCCTTGAACTTGGCGGTCAGCAGACTGAGCCACGTCCACTGGGTAGGACCCAGGGCTGGCCTAGCTCTCGCTGGACCGGCCACCACAGGCCAGCAGCACTTCAGAGGAGACAGGAGCTCTCACGGCCAGAAACCGTCACAGCCGCAGTTAGGACTGTGACCATCGGCCAGGCATGTTGTTGTGCATCTTTCAGAAGTTCAGCAGAAACAGTTCAGAATAATAAAGCCTTCTGAACAGGCTAGATGTTTCCTGTCGGAGGCCACAGGCCAACCCGAACTTGTCATCTGCTTCGGCACAGGACCGAGGCCTAGGAGCAAATTGGAGGGATGTGACTCAGCTTTAGAGCAGCTGCCCAGGCCAGAAAATATCCATTCTCTTGTGAGAATTCAATGGATAGAGATTTTTAGAGGCTGACGTGCAAAATTAAGTTATCGTGCTTAATTCATCCAGGCTGGGAAAATGGAAGCCTTTAGCTAAACCACCCTGGAACCAGAGATAAACCAGAGGACTCTCTCTGGGAGAAAGGTGGGTGTGGACGTGGTGTGTCTGGTCACTCCAGAACCCTCAGGAGGCAGCAGGCACCCTCTGAATACCTGCTGTGGACAAACAGCATCCCCAAGGCCTCATTGGAAGCTAAATACAACAGTTCAAGTTCATTTTGGGGCAAAAATAGGTCCAAACACCACACTCGGGTACAAAGGGTAGGCTTTGATTTAGAGAGTAGAAGCCTGCCTGGGCTTCTGCTTCGTCTTTGAACACTAGGACTTGCTACTGAAAGCCAGGATTTTCTTGACCAAATTTCCTTTGTCATGCCCACATTAAAATAACTCCAAATGTAATATCTGAATCTGAAAGATCCCTTTACAGACGAGCCAGATGGGCCAGTATCAGATAGCATAGGATGTCAAATCATTTCTGTTGCTTCAGGCAAAGGGAGAAAAAAAAGCTTTGCTGATTTTTCTGAAGAATTTTGAAGAATTTATCTTTTTTTCTTTTTTTAAAATGCATTTTACAAAAAGTTCACAATCCATTTGGCAATTATTGGGCTTTTTTAAAGCCCTGGATGAGATTTCTAAGTATCAATGATCCGTGTTAAGTTCTAAGTGGACCGTAAGGTAGGCAGATGGGGAGTTAAAAAGGCAAACCCCAGAGAATAACGATCTGGCCCAGAGTGGAGAGGAGGCTGCCACATGCTTGGAGCTTGTGTGCAAGACTCTCCACAGCTGACATTCTGAAGTCCTTCTCGGCTCTCAGAGGCCAGGAGCTCCACTCATGCCCTGAGTTTCTCCAGCTGCCTGGAGGCCCGATGGCCCCAACCTGTGGCTGGCACCACCCAGGCCCCCCTCCTTTGAGGGCCACCCAGCACTCCCCGACCCCACCACGAGGACCTGCCCAGAAAGCTGAGTTCTGGTCGTGGTCGGGCCACACAAGTGCAGGATGAGGTATCTGGACACGTCGGAGGAGCAGGGTGACAGGAGTGCATATCATTCCATGGCCGCTGCCCCACAGGATCTCTGTCCGACCTGTGCTTCTCCCGGGACCTTCTCCAGTTTGAGAAAGAGAGAGGAAAAGAAAACCCCTGACATTTCTTCGCCTGCAATCCACCAGAGAGCCTGCCACGCACCTCACAGCCGCCCTCGTTGGCTTTCCAGTGTCCCTTTGAGTTAGGCTGGTATGCAGAGGTGGACACTGAGGCTTAGAAGAGACTTCAACTTGTCCAGGCCCTAGTGACAGGGATGCACTCTGGACTCGTTCTCTGTTCTTTCTGCCTCCCACCACTTTCAGAGGCTCTCAATCCCTACTGTCTTCCAGAATTCTCCAAACAGCTTGTTACGATGCAGATTCCTGGGCCCTGCTCCCAGAGATGCTGTCTGGTGTGTGTGGGGAGAGGCCCTGGGACCCATGTTCCTGGATGACCGTGTGACTGTAGGGCGGGTAGAACAGCCTCTTGGGAGCAGACAGTGCAGGTGTGTCTCCAGCCCAGGGCCTGAGCTCAGTGACTGGTTCTTGGAGGTGCTCACTCACTCTGTGGAACCACTGAGGACTTTGCAGGTGGGGTCTGGTGAGCTGAGTGGGAAAAATCACTCAGAGGACAGTGGCTCCTCAATACCCTGCCCAGAAAGGGTATGGTAAGGGTAAGGTAATACCCAGAAAGGGTATTTGGGCTCATGGTCATTTTGGAAATAGAATGAGATGACTTCTCATCATTTTCACTTCCAGATGCATTTTCCCCATTAATCATTCCGAGCACTTGCTGCATGGCATCCCACAGGCACTTGTGGAGCACCCCGGCGCACTCCTGATTAGAGGCTGAGGCCTCGGCCAGCCCGTGGACCACCTCCTCATCCTAACTGACGACTACTCAATGGGGTAAAAAGCCCAGCCTCTTAGACAGGAAGAGAAGCAATGTGGGAAAAGATGGTTTCATTCCATCCTCCAACTCCATTGCCCCTGCCGCTGGCCACAGACCTAACCTGAACAGGGAAAGTCTGGATCATGGAGTCAGACTTCAGCTCCGTTTTCAGTGTCCCTACTTGCTAGCTGTATGCGTTTGTTTGAGTCTCAGTTTCCCTATCTGTAAGACAGAGACAATAATCAATCTTGCAGGCGTGTTCAAGGATAGAGGGAGTTAATGTGTGTTATCTATGTAACATTTCCACACCCTCTGCAAGCACTCCAGACATTAGCTCAATTACCAATCAGTTGTTTTAAAACAAGACTCCTACATTCTGTTCACAAGGACTCCCCTAATTGGGAGCATGCCTTTCCTCCACCACTACCATATGTAAAAGAGATGGCCAGTGGAAATTAGCTGGGTGACTTGGGGAACTCAAACCGAGGTTCTGTAACAACCTAGAGGTGTGGGAAAGGGTGGGAGGTGGGAGGTTCAAGAGGGAAGGGACATACGTGTAGTTAGTTAGTGTTAGTCACTCAATCGTGTCCAGCTCTTTTGCGACCCCATGGACTGTAGCCTGCCAGGCTCCTCCGTCCATGGAGTTCTCCAGGCAAGAATACTGGAGTGGGTAGCCATTCTCTTCTCCAGGGGAGCTTCCCAACCCAGGGATTGAACCCAGGTCTCTTACATTGCAGACAGATTTTTTTTTTTTTACCATCTGAGCCACCAGGGAAGCCCAGTATACATATGTATACTTATGGTTAATTCATGCTGAATTATGGCAGAAACCAAAGCAATATTGTAAAACAATTATCCTCCCATTAAAAATAAAAATTTTAAAAAAAGATAAGGAAAAGACCATGTGCACCCCAGTGTGTTCTCCGGTGGGTGAGGTGCCATGCACGGTACCTGGGATCTCAGATGTCCCACCTCTTCCGATAGGCTCTGTCTCTCCAGCAGAAGCTGGTTCTGCTTGTTGAGGAGCTGCACCAGCTGCTGGGCCGTGGCCTGGCTGTGCTTGTCTAGCTGCTTCAGCCTGGAGAAAAATCCAGCACAGAATTAAGAGACGGGTTCTGAGAACTAGGGACAAAGATGTCCACTGGCTCCCTGTATTCCCCTGCTCTGGGTGTGGGAGGGAAGCTCCTGACAGTGAACTAGAAGCTGGAGGTCAGAGGCACCTGGACGCCCTCCTGCAGGGGAATGGAATTTTATCAAATGTGGAAGGGAATTGCGAGTCTTTTCAGTGAGTTGTTATTTAGGGAGCACACAGATAAAACTGAAGAAAAACTCAAACCTTAAACTCACAGAGTTCAAAGATGAGGGGGCCTGAGTGCCTCCATTGTTCAGTGGGAAACGTCTCTGGCAGGCTGGAGCAGACGGCCGGCTCCGGCTGGGGATGTGGGCGAGGGAAGGTGGACACACTGAACTAAGGGTTTTCCATTATTAATCACTCAGTCAATCACGAGCTCCGGCATCGCTGACCAGATGTCTTTAAAGATCCTATATTTGTCATTCTGCTGATGGACTCTCCCCTCCAGACTTGCTAATTCACTCAAACTATTATCCACATTTGTCCAAAGACGGCTTCCTACAACCAGTAGCACACTCACCCGTGGAAATGCAGGCCTTGGATTAAATTTAGACTTGAACAACTACCGAGAACTGGTCTGTGAAGAAGTTGGGTAGGTCATATGCCCTTCCTCATGGTCCTCATGGACCATGCAGCAGTGAAATTAAGCACCAGCAGTGAAATTAAGTTCTATTTTCACAAGAAAACTCCAGGCTACATATCCCACAGTGAGTCAAGAAATTCCAAGACTGTTCTGCAGACACTGGGCTCAACCCACCCTCAGTTCAAGCTCTCTGATGGCTGCGTTTTGGGGGGTGCGGTGTTTTGAGCACAACTGAATATCTGTGAGGACAGACATTTAGGACTCAGGGAGCAATGGGTAGACTTGTTTGCTAAAAGTGATTCAGTATCTGGAGACAGGTAAACCTAAAACTGCACCCTGGGCAACCTAACAGTGGTCTAGCCCTTGACTCACACTGGCCTCAGATTCCTCTGCCGCCTGCAACCCTCCCCACTTCCCAGGTGGCACCTACTGCCTGACCCACCCCCTTCTCGAGCTCCGGGTGGTTGTTCAAGCTGCCCCACCAGGCATACTTACTGCAACCCAGGCCACACCCCTGCACTCTCCTAAGAACTCTCCGTGCCCCTCCTCCGAATTCCACATTGCAAGGATGAGAGGTCTGAACTGAAGATACTGGGGCAGGCACCTAGCAGGCACTGCACATGCTCTCCTGGTAGGAGCCAGCTCTGGCCATGCCCACAAGCCTATGCCCCACCCCCTGCCCACGGCTGCTTCTGGAGAGAGCAAGGACCAAGGACAAGGCTTAGTTACTCCTTCCTGTGTTTGTAGCTGCCTAGTACCAGGTTCCCCTGATGGCTCGGATGGTAAAGAATCTGCCTGCAATGGAGGAGACCCGGGTTTGATCCCTGGGTCATGAAGATCCTTTGGAGAAGGGAATGACAACCCATTCCAGTATTCTCGCCTGGAGAATCCCATGGACAGAGCAGCCTGGCAGGCTGCAGTCTATAGGGTCACAAAGAGCCAGATACGACTGAGCAAGGAACACACAAAATACTTTAAAGGGGCTTTCCAGGTGGCGTTAGTGGTAAAGAACCCACCTGCCAATGCAGGAGATGTAAGAGATGTGGGTTTGATCCCTGGGTCGGGAAGATCCCCTGGAGCAAGGCATGGCAACCCACTCCAATATTCTTGCCTGGAGAATTCCATGGACAGAGGAGCCTGGCAGGCTATAGTCTGTGGGGTCGAAAAGGGTAAGACACGACTGAGCGACTAACACTTTCACTTTTACTTTAGGACCAGATTCAGGGTCTCCCTAGCCCAGAGCCTGGGCTACAGTCTGGTCCTGTCCATCCATGTATGAGCACTTTCTTGCATCTGTACTATATAAATTAAAATGCCCACCTCCCTTGCATCCATTACTCTCCCTCTAATATGGGAGGAGAGAAAAATAAGTTCCCATGGCATTGCAACTTTGGGAAGCCCAGTCTGCCCCTACTGCCACCGACCATGCTCTTATGTGGAGCAATTTTTCCTGAGAACACAGTCTCAAAACTACCCCATTGGCGTCAGACCAAACCGAAGTTTTCCTCTACAGCATCCTCAGCATGGGGAGGCTGGGAGAAGCAAGCACATTCAGGAAGCAGAGAAGCCAGGCCAGCTGGCTTCAGTGGGTGGGGAGCCTGGGAAAGGGGGGCACTATGCCCAGGCTCATCCAGCAGCTGATCTGAGTGGTGACTCTGCTCTCCAGCACTGAAGTGGGCACCATTGAAGATACAGAGATGTTGAGAACAGCCTTTCCCTTGAGAAGCAAACAATCTAATGCTTTGAGATTTAACTCAGACAAGCAAAAAACCTCCTCATTTGCAGGGAATCTCTGTAAACCACCAGGTGTAGGTGACTTTCCCCTTCCAATCAAGTCTTGGGTGTAGAGAGAGCCACAGACTAAGAGTTACTGAGGTAGTAGCCCATTGGCTTCATGTTTGCTTAGAACAAATGAAACAGAAACATGTGATAAAGAGATGATACCATCAAGGCTTAAAGTCAAGAAGGTTCCAGGAGTGGTCACCCTCCATGAGGTCCTTGCTCTGTGAATTGATCAATGAGATAATATTCGGGCTAATAGATGGGTTTGGTGTGTAGTTTTGGGCTCCTGAAAAGAGTGGCTACCTGATCCAGGGCTCTGGGCTGAGCCAAAGCCTGTTTTCACAGCAGAAACAGCCAGCCATGGGCTGGCCACACCACTCACAGCCAGAAATGGGATTGGTTCCTGCCTAGACCCTCCTCCAAAGGAGCCCCAGAAGAACCTAGATGAGGCTCAGCTGGCCGTGTTCTGCAAACTGTGGGCCTTGGATCCCTGCAGCAGTTATGCAGGAGCCCAGGCCCCACCCAGACCAGATCAATCAAGTCCCAGGAGTGAGCCTTTCATCAGCACAAAACCAGCTGCCCAGGGTTTTCCTGCAGGAAAGTGAAAGTGTTACTGACTCAGTCATGTCCGACTCTTTGTGACCCCAAGGACTGTAGCCCACCTGGCTCCTCTGTCTGTGGAATTCTCCAGTCAAGAATACAGGAGTGGGTTGCTATTTCCTTCTCCAGGGGATCTTCCCGACCCAGGGATTGAATGTGGGTCTCCTGAACTGCAGGCAGACTCGTGAGTGAATGAACCACCAGGGAAGACCTTCCTTCCTGCAGAAGCACAATTGATAAAAGGAGTAAGACCCATGGGGAAGTCCTGCCTTCCCTCCAGGAAGCTGAAGCTTCACTAACCTCACAGCTAAAGAGCCAAAGATGGATTCGCTGTGACTCAACTCGAACTCCTCTAAGGAAGCCATTTTAAAAATATGCTCCCTCTTTTTTCAGAGTCAGCCTCTATCATGCCACTTTACTACAGCAATAAAGTCAATCACAAGCTCAGAAAAAGTAAAAACAACAACAAAACCCAAACTCACATTTGTTGAAAAAAAAAATAAAGCCACAATCCAGATTTTACATAAAAAGGACTTTGTTAAGGAAATATATTAATATTTCAATGGTAGCCCTCTCAAGGCCTATTTTGAATATTGGGAAAACAGATTTTTTTTAAAGTTAAATAGTTCTTTTTTGCAACTGCTTTCCCCGAACACTGTATAACCCAGCCTGCACTATTCACAAATGCTTTATTACTGTCAGTTAGAAGAGATTTTGGGGGTGTCCTACTGGCATCATACACTGTCTTTTATTTTCTGTGGTGGTTGCTGCTCTCATTTTTGTTGTCCTTCGAAGTTCACGTCTTCATCCAAAATCCCAGCTGCAGCCACCACCACTAACAACAGCTAACATTTGCTGAGCCTCTGAGCTCATCCCTCCATTAAAACTCACTACAGTCCTAAGAGGTACGGCCAGAATTATTATCCTATTTTACAGGTGAGAAAACTGAAACTGACAGGTTCAATTAGCTGGCATGAAGTCACACAATGAGTAAACGGCAGACTGTGGAGGCAAAGCGAGGCCTAGTGTAGGTGTTCGGAACCACCACTAAAGGTTGGTTAATTCAGTGAGTTAAATTCAGCAAACCAACCAACCCTCGGTAAACAGTTCTCATGACACATCAAGAGTTACAAAATATTCCTTGCCTTAGCAGTTTCCCCACTAATTTTGGAGACAGAACAGGTGCTGCACTGAGGGGACCACCAAGGCATAAAAGCACAGGGTCAGCAGAGGCAAGGGTGAGACCCAGGAAGGCTTGTGCCCACTTAGGAGAAAGATCACCATCATCACCATCGTCTACTGAGTGCTTACTGCCTGCTAAGCGCTTATTATTTATTAACTTCTTAGTGCTCGTGACAACTTCATGAAACAGGAACCGTTGTTATCTCCACTTTAAGGATGAGGAAACTGAGTTACATAGGACTAGTCCAAGGTCACTTGGATAGGAAATAGGATATAGGACTCTATCAGGATATAGTCCTGGATATAGGACAAGAAACAGGACCAGTCCAAGGTCACTCGGCTGGCAAGCTGGGATGTGCAAAGATGAACAGTGTTGGTCTGGCAGGGGCCAGGGAAGGGCCTTCCACATGGGAGGTGGTGCTGCCAAGACAAGGGTGGGCAGTGTGGCTTGACCACAGGCTGTGGTCTGCTCGGAGGGAGGGAATGCTGGACCTAGTAACACTCTGACCTAAACTAACAAATACTGATGCTGTGCTCCAGACAACGGCATTGCCATTTACCAAAAGAGAATGGAAGGAGGCGCAGGGTCAGGGTGAGGTCCTGTGAGACACCCACTCACCCACCCAGCAGTGATTCAGCTTGGGGTCTGAGAAAGGGTCTGGCTGGATGTTTAGCCGTGCCAATCAAACCCACCGAGAGGTGAGGCCATAAACGTGCTGGGAAAGCCTGGTGTTCAAGTTTGTTAAAGGATCATCATCCCATTTTACAGATGAGAAAACTGAAAATGGCAGGTTCAACTGACCTGCACAAAGTCACCAGGGAATAAGTGGTAGGGCATGGAGGCAAAGTTTGGCCGAGTACAGGTGTTCCTAACCACCATTAGTGGTTGGTTAATTCAGTGAGTTGACTCAGCAAACCAACCAACCCTTGGGATACAGTTCTCATGATGTCAATAGTTACAGCAGGTTGGGCCCCTACTGCCTACTGGCCGAGAACCTCTGCTGCAGAGAGAGGAAACATGGCCAGGCCCAGGTCTTGGGGAACAGCCTCCTGTCAAGGCTGAGGGCAGGGAGCCAGAGGACTCTGATGGGTGCCGGGAGAGAGGATGAAGGCTGGGAGATGGGAGAGGCTCATCTGGTAAGTGAGCCCTCCCTTCAGAAGCTGGTTACAGGCACGGGAGAGTGGTGATTATCCTAGACAGGGGCTAGGCTGAGCATAGGTAGCAAGAGTGTGAGCTGGGGATGGAGAGACCTGAGCCAGTGGGCAGGATGTGCTGGAGGAGAGAAAAGACGTCTTCAACACAAAAGAAGCTGGGCTTTTGGAGGCAGGAAGGCACCCAGCGAAGCAGGCAGCCCTCCTCCTGGAGGCAGAGGAAGCAGGCAAGGTGAGCCTGAGCCTGGGAGACCGGCTCAGTGGCCTCCTTATCCCACCCCAGGTAAAGTGCTGAGAAAAGAGGCAGCTCAATGGGAGATGCTCTGAAGGGTGGGGGAGCTGGTTGTGGCGGGGCCACCTGAAGGGGTGCCTCCTCAGGTGGACACAGGCACCCTGGCCTACCCTCTGGGTGGTCCCACCCCCTCTCTAGCCTCTGCGGTCAGCGGCCCCCAGGCACCCTCTGCTCCTACCACCCACGAGCTGGGGGCCCCTCTGCCTGGACTATGGCTCCTCAAAGTCCTCAGAGGACTTTGATCTCAAAAGGCTGGAAATGCCTGGTTTTCAATGTTCAAGTCTCAGCATAATTGTCCTGAGAGTTTGCAATTTCATGTTCTGTTTAGGCCCCTTGTTTTGAGCTATCCCCTCTACCAGGCGTGGAGTAATTAAAGGAGAGAGGGGGGCTGCCCTCAGGGACCTGCGGAGGAGCCTTTCAGCCAGAAGCCCCCTCCTCCAAGGAGAAGCCAACAGCTTGCCAACCACGCAGAGGTTTCACACAGTAGGAAAGAGAGCGGCATCTTCAGCCTTCCAAGCTCAACCCCTAAGTTGGATGCTCCTTTCTCAAGGCTTGGCCTTTCCAGGTACCTCAGTGATAAGGAATCCACCTGCAATTCAGGAGACATGCGTTCAACCCCTGGGTAGGGAAGATCCCCTGAAGAAGGAAATGGCAACTCACTCCAATATTCTTGCCTGGGAAATTCCATGGACAGAGAAACCTGGCAGGCTACAGTCCATAGGGTCACAAAGGGTAGGACACGACTGATCAAGTAAATAATTCCCATTGCCTATACTTCGTCTCCGGAACAGGCAGGAATCCCCTCCTCTCCCAGAGACCTCCAGGATGTGCCCATGTCTGTACAGTACTGACCCAGTGCCCAGTGGAGCTGCAGCCAGGCCAAGCTATCCCTTCCCTTGAAGCCCTGGAGCTTGCCTTGCCTCACAGGGCAGGGTGACCACAAGGAAGGACACTTCCAGGCTACTCTGCACCCAGGCCAGGGTCACCATCCTAATCTCAGGTACAGGGTCCATTTCCTTAAGGACCTGTCACCGCTAGGTAGACTGGGGCCTCTCGGAGGAGAAGAGCAGTTGTGCCCATGCTGGAGTAGAGTGCTCAGCATGCACCTGCCTGGGCAAAGGCTCCCCGGGAATTACTGGGGATGAGGGAGGGGCCACAGTTGGGCTTCCCAGGTGGCGTTAGTGGTAAAGAACCTGCCTGCCAATGCAGGGGACATAAGAGATGAGGATTTGATCCCTGGGCAGGGAAGATCCATGGAGGAGGGCAAGGCAACCCACTCCAGTATTCTTGCCTGGAGAATCCCATGGACAAAGGAGCCTGGTAGGCTACTGTCTGTAGGGTCGCAAAAAGTCAGACACGACTAAGAGACGTAGCCTGCATATTTCAGGGGCAATAGTTACGATGGGAACAAGAAGGCCCAGGACGCAGATACAATGAAAGGAGCCTGGGACATGAGCTAGGCCCAAGCACGCTTCTGTTGGTCCAACAGTGATGCTCTCTGCCACACCCCGCAGGCATGACCAGAACCAACATTTAAAAGAAAAATATGCACGACTTTAAGATAAGATGGAGCAAGTGGTGAAATACAAAACAACTTTATGGAGCTGAGTGGGCTGGGAAAAATATCTTATGCAAAACAGAAGCAGTGCAAGCTGCCAGCTCTGGTCCTATGCTTCAGACACTCATTTGCTATGAATACTGTGAAAGCAAGTGAATACATATATTTAAATTTTTGTATGTTGTATGTGATACATACAAAATATATGCAGTGTCTAAATAAGTTATGAGGCATAATAATCAAATGAACACTTGTGAGCGTGGTGCCAGTGCTATGGGGCCACTCTCTACATGTTTTTCTCCAGCCCAGCTCCCTACTTACCCCAGAGGTGGCCAGTAACTTCATGCATGCATGTTTTTTGATCAGAGGTTTGAGTTTCACTCAACATTTAACCTGGGAGCTCCCTCCAAACTACAGTGGGTGGTTTTTTGTTTGTTTGTTTGTTTTCGGTGGTGGTCATGGTAAAATGTCTTTTGTCCTGAAATGTTTTCAGACCAGAGATGAGTGCTTTCGAAAGGCTCAGACCCACAGTTTCCCTGGGAGAGGGGCTTCCTCATGTAAATGAAGAGCAATTTTTCAACTAACATAGGAATTGCAAAGGTGCACGTACTGTGACTGTAAAATGTGGCTCGGTTCTCTACTCTTCCCAGTTGTTGTTTCGGCATTGTCTTGTGTGGCTCTTTGTGATCCCATGGACTGTAGCCCGCCAGGTTTCTCTGTAAATGGGATTTTTCAGGCAGGAACACTGGAGTGGATTGCCATTTCCTTCTCCAGGCGATCTTTCCAACCCAGGGACTGAACTCCTGTCTCCTGCATTGGCAGGAGGATTCTTTACAACTGAACCACCTGGGAAGCCCCAGTAGAGTGCTCTAATATTTACTGTCCTCAAGGAGTACTGTACTCATTGGCTAAATTAATTCTCTTAACAATCCTACACAGTACGCATTATTATTGTCTGTATTTTGTGCATGAGAAAAGCAAGGCACAGTGAAGTTAGTCATTTGCCCAAGTTCAGACAACCAGAGTGCTTCCCTCATAGCTCAGTTGGTAAAGAATCTGCCTGCAGTGCAGGAGACCAGGGTTCGATTCCTGGGTTGGGAAGATCCCCTGGAGAAGGAAATGGCAACCGACTCCAGTATTCTTGCCTGGAGAACCCCATGGACAGTGGAGGGTTACAGTCCATGGGGGTCACAAGAGTTGGACGTGACTTAGTGACTAAACCACCACCACCAGACAACCAGAAGGGGGCAGAGTTGGGATTAACGAGCCACAAATGACATGCTTTTCCCTCTTCGCTCCCTCGCATGGATGGGACCACCCCTCCTCACCTGTCTCCCAGTCTTCCTTGCCTCCTTCCTCTCTGCCCACATTGATTCTGATCAGTCCCTAACCTTCTAAATCCCTCCACAACTTGTTCTATCCCATGCAGCTTATCCCCACTTACTACAGTCATTGCTGGGCTGCCTCTCCCACTGAACAATGAATATCTTCAAGGACAGGAACGGGATCTTATTCAGCTCTCCAACTCCAGCACTTAGCAAGGTGCTGGATACATGTGTCAGAAGCAAACCACTTACTGGCAGAAAATGTTTATGCCAAATGTAATAACTGTAATGTCATCTACAGTGTGAGTACACTTTAATATTTAATAACTTTGTTGCCGTAAGAACAGCACATGTCAATCAAATAATTTTAGGTATGCTATTGAAATTTGTCACTTAAAGGAATCCTAGAAGAGATGAATGAGTACTTGACTTGGAAACAGGAGGCATAGGTTCAAAATCCCATCACAAACTACCGATTTTACTTGGGCACGAGGCTTGTCCTCTCTCAACCTCAGGTTCTCCACTTTTAAAACTGAGCAAAGAATACCTCCTGATCTCCTGAATGACAAACACTGGGGATGCAGCCAAGCAATATATGTTTCAATAAGCCTTCTGGGTGATTCTGGTCAATTCTCAAGTTTAAGAACCACAGGTATGCTATAATTCACAGTATCAATCACATACAAAATGACTTCTGGAGAATAATTTTTTTTGTGAGGCTCCAGTTTTAATCATCAAAGCAGCCCATGAAAACTATCCTAGTCTACTCCTAAGTTTTGCTATCAGTCATACAAACTTAGGGAAATCGTGTGATCACTTTGGATCTCAATTTCCTCGCATATGCAATGACAGAATAAGCTAGAAATAGATCAGCAAACTTCACACCACAGGCCAAGTCCAGCCTGGTCCACTGTCTGTTTTTGTACAACCTGTACGTTAAGAATATTTTTAATGTATATTTTTTAAATGACTGAAAAAAGAAAAAGAAAAACAATGTTTTGTGACATGAACAGCCAATGAAATTCAACTTCCAGTTCCCCTAAATAAACTTTCGCTGAGCCACAGCCACGCTCATCCACTCGCGTATCGTCTACAGCTGCTTCTGCACAGGAGCAGCAGAGCTGGGGAGCTGCGGCAGAAGCCATATGGCCACAGAGCCTAAAATATGTATCACTTGACCCTCTAGAAAAAAAGGTTGCCAGCCCCTGGGCTAGAAGATGACTAAGTTCTCTCTGAACTCCCAAACTTCTACGATCCTATGACTTTACAGAATTTTACTGTGTTCTTGTCTTCAAATACTGCCAGCTATGTAGTCGGAACAGTACACCTAGGTTGCCCAAGTCAAAGTTTTGAAAACCCAATTACCCTAATTACTGCTCTAGGTAATTAATTTGGTGAATAACCCATATTAATTTAAAGTTGTACACTTTGTTCCAGTGCTTAAAAATTGCTGCCACATTTTATGAAATTCTCTTTCATTACTGTGGCCGTACAGAATCAGTGAGAATAAGCCGTGTGCTCAGCAAGCTGGAACACATTCTAGCCAGTTATCCTCACTTAGAAAATTCAGGCAGTTTCTATGGCTGGTTTGCTGTTTAAATATCCTTTGCTCAAATCTACCCTTTTCAATAACGATTTCAATGGAGAAATTCATTCTAATGGTCATGCAGTTCTGGAGAGAGTTTACATTTCTGATAAAGACAATTTACATTCCTGTAAGGACCCCCACTTATTGGTTTCGTTGGTGGCTCTGTGGTAAAGAACCTGCCTGCCAGTGCAGGAGACACGAGTTGGATCCCTAGGTTGAGAAGTTCCCCTAGAATAGGAAATGGCAACGCACTCCATGGGGTGGAGAATCCCATGGACAGAGGAACCTAGTGGAATACTGTCCACGGAGCCTCGAAAGAGTCAGGCATGACTTAGCAACTGAACAACAACAGGCACTTGAATTTCTCACTCTCTCTAATTTCCAGTGAGCCTTCGGTGCCTGTGGAGTAAAGCAGGTGGTGGCTTAGGAGAGCAGTGAGGAAAAGACCCCTGCTCTTCTCTCCAAAAGGGTCAGGTCATGTTAGACATGAGAGCACCTTAGAGGCCATTCAGTCCTGCCCATTATGGTCAATCTGGGGCCCAGAGAGTACAGGTGATTTATCCAAGGTCACACGGACTGTCTAGAGCCAATCTGGGACTGAAACCCATATCTCTTGACTTCAGATCTAGCGCTCGGCAGCATTTCAAAACCCATTTCAGCATTTTCTGAAAGGCCCGACTTCTATTCCATACTGAAAAATAAGGATTTTAGGCAAGGACCTTAGGAAGGTGACACACTGGACAATGTACTGAGAAACGGCTGCCACAACCATTTTTTAACACCGGGGCTGGGAAAAGAAGGCATTCTCTAGCTTCGTGCTTTTGTAACTAGCTCAGTGAAGAGAACTGAGAACGTTGGGGTTTGCAGTTGTTTTTCCCCTTCCCCTCGATTGCAGACTGACAGTTCTGTGAAAGACAAATAAAACGCTGGTGTACTACCTAATTGTGATTACAGTTTCTAAACACTCTCAACCTCTGTTCTTTACTCCTTGGTCTGGGACCCACACTGACCTAGTCCACAGCCTGGCACTGGCATGAAGCGGGCAGGAACCAGAGGCTGAAGGCCCCAAAACCAGCCTGGAAAACTCCTTGGAGGCCGCTCTGGTGCCACAGGACCCTGGGCAAGCCGGAGAAAAGCACTCGAAGGGCCCTGGCATTGCCCTGGAGCCCCTGACAGTGTTGCCAGCTCTCTACTGAACCAACTGCTGAGAACACAGTTGCCTCTGCAAAGGAGGCAGAGTTTCCCCTCAGGTCAGTTAGGAACATCTGCTGGGTGGCTACCCTGCAGTCTTAAAGTGCATGTGCTATCTGACCAGCTAAGCTTGTAATTCCCTTGGAGGACTGAGCCTCATAAGGAATCCACATCAGAGAAACAGCGGGCATAGGAGCTGACATGGCAAGAATCTCAGACTCTGATGAACCAACACCGTTTGCCTTAAGTCACAGATATCCTTAATCAGTTCTTTATAAAGCAAGAGCAGGGTCATGGTAAGCATCACCCCACTGTGCAAAGAAAAACAGGACAGAGGATTGAAAACTGTTGAAAATTACAACCTTTGCAGAGTAGAATCCAGGCGGGCCACTTAAAAGTAACAGCAGAAAAGCCCACACCACCTGTCCTGCCACACCTGGCCTAAACCCAAGCCTGAGCACTCTCTTCAAAAACTAGTTATTTAGAAATCATTCCATACTTATGAAAACTTGTACTTTATGGCATTTTCAGGAAGAGTCTGTTCTGAGGGGATCCTCCTGGGGCCGAGTGGTCCTGGATCCACACTGCAGTGAGGATCCTTCTGATCCCTTCCGCTGGAGAGCCCCACCCTTGAGGTAGTCAGACTGGTCACAGAGGTATGATGAAATGAGAGTGAGCCCCTGGCGGGTAAGTAACTGGATTCAGTCACCACTTAGTGGCACACGTTTAATTAGGTTTTAATGCAAGTAATTCGATAACTACTCCTGGCCATCCACTATGGAACTGTCAATGCTGAGAGCTTTTTTATTTAGCGTCTCTTCCATCTACACTGAGGCAGCCTCCCCGCTGACCCTTGTCAAAGAACCCCATCTGCTGGTTGCCACGGTAACTGAAGGCGACCAATTGAGCTGAACAGAGTGACTCAGAAATAAAATGTGCGGCCAAAGGAATTCTGCTAAGAGTAATAAATCATTTAGTAAAAGGGGATCCTCCACACAGTGAAGTGTTGGGATAATATGATGGCATAACTCTTCCAGCTAGAAGGTCCATGGCAGATCAGAGTGATTAGGCTTGCCGGAGGGTTCATGTGGTTGCTAGTGGGCTCAAACAGCACAGAAGTCAGATCCTGCCCATTTATGCATCATCGTGGGAGAGAAGGAACCAACTACATCAATTGTTTCGTGTTCAGGCTGCAAAATCCTGAATTTTAAGAAGTGGCAAGAGAACCAGTCCAGGCTTCTAACACTCCATACTCTTTTTTTTTTTTTTTTTTTAAGTAGCACAAGTAAACAAAATGCCCCATGTAGCTCGTGTGGCCTTGAGGAAGATGGCAGAGAGAACAGACACTGAGATTGCTTTGGAATAAAAATGTCTAGCACCATCTCTTTGTCATCAATCAACTTTTAGGTGCTCCAAGCAGAAGTCATCTGTGTGAACAAAACATGCAGTCTTTGAAATAGCAAGGGAGATGGGATTCAACTCAGAGGGTTGAGGGTATCACCACAGGATGGTCTCAGAGAGGGTGGGGGCCCTGAATAAGATGGGCGGAAGAAAAGGGAAAGGAGAGGCCTTGGGGTGGGGGGTGGGGGGGGGAAAAGTACTCTGGGTGACAAAAGGCAGCACACTGCAGGCCCCTTGCAGTGGGCACAGAGTTGTACCTGAGTCCCACTAGGAATCTCTACACCCCACAGTGCCCAGATTTTAAGAAAAAACCCCAGACATGCTAAATCGTCCATCCAGCATTTAATCTTTAAATGGCAGTTCCTTAGTGGTTGTGGTGGGGGAAGCAAGGTTAAGGGCAGTAGACATCACTGCCCTGACAGCCAGTGACCAGAGGGGATGAAGGGCTCCAGGACACAGAGACAGCAGGGGTGTGTGCTGGGGGGTGCAGGTGGGGGTGGTCCCGCAGCCTTACCCTGATGCTCTGCTCAGGCTGTATCCCACCCCTAAGTGGGCAGGATACTGACATCTTTCCAACCCCTAACCCCCAGAGTGATGGGAGGACTCTGTATCCCAAGTCGTGAACCCCAGAGATAATTTCCTCCTTTAGAAAAGGGCAACTGTCAAAGAGAAGGTAGGTTCCCCTCGCCCCCCTCCCATCCTAGATGCCACCAATAAAAGGCTTCATCTTAGAGAGTTTTAGTGAGATTCTGTAGATGGCTTTAGGAGCGGCTGTGCATGCCCAGGACGAGTCTTTTCCCGTGCCTCGCCCGTCCCAAGAGGCCAACAGGCAAAGCCTTCCGGGGCCACGGCGCTTCAGGGAGCCGTCTGCCCGGGTCCCACCCAGCGCCGGGCAATGATGTCTCCGCGGGTTGAAGGGTCGGCCGGGCTCCACGAGCGCCTCTGGCGCCCCACACCTGCGCTCAGGCGCCCGCAGAGGGCAGGGCGGCCTCCCGCTCCGGCTCCCGCCGCCGCCGCCGCCGCAGTGGGCCCCGCGCAGCCCAGCGGCTCGCCCTCCCTGCGGCTCGGCCCGGTCCGGGGGTGGGGGGCCGCGTGCTCGGGCGGGCCGGCCGCGGGAGGGGCGGGGCGGGGGAGACCCGCTGGCCGGCATCTGGCTCCGGAGGCTCCGCGGGGGCTCGCAAGGCCTCTGGACTTTGGCAGAAGGAGAGGATTAAGCTGAGATGGCAGTTGAAGGAGGGAAACGGATGAAAGCTTCATTAACTCCAAGCTCACGTCCCAATTTATTTCCCTTGAGAAGCAATGTGGAAAAAGTTTCCTTGTGATGGGAAAGTGCTGAGTGATTGTTTGCTTTTCTTACATTCAATTCCTTATTTGTAAACAATAACAAAAATTAATCAGTTTGCTGATCATGGGGGACTCAAATTTTAATTGAACAACCAAAAAAAAAACACTTGCTAATAGAGACGCTGAAGAAATATTACAACCCATTTTAATATCTATGTTAGTGATTAAGCTTCTCACGTGACTTAATTGAAACTGGCAAATATCTTAAAGAAATGGAAATTTAAAAGGTGCTGGGTATGATATGTCTTTAATTTTCCCCTGTTCTCATCCAATAACTAAACTGATTTTTATGATCAACCCTAAAATGTCCTGCTTGATGACACAGTTGTTCATGCCTGAATTCCCTCTCCCTTCTTGCAAAGTTACCATTAGTTTCACTTCTAAAACCCTACTTCCAATTCTTTGTCTCTGCTCACTCTCCCGAATTCTCCTCCATATTTCAATTCCCAGACACTCTTGAACTTTGCACATGCTGCCAGTTTAAGCCTGCACAGAATAATCAGTATATTAATTCCACTCAGAGACAGTGAGATTTTTCTAACACAATCTGCCCAACCTGAACTCTTTCCTTCAGAAACACTTTGCCTTTAAAAAGAAACTCCCAGCATGAACCTCATAAGAAGCGACATGTAACAGACAGTGCATGTGGCGCTGGGCGTGCAGCTCAGAATTAAAAGAGAATTTTTCACTTTGTTTCTTTGGTGCCATGTGCATAATGTACATGTGGACGAAACTGACATCAGACATTTAAAAGCAAAAAAGAGTGGGGGGAGGGGGATGTGATGGTGGAGGGAAAGAAAGAAAATATGTTGATAAAAACAGTAACTTCTGTTAATCTACATTTTCCAGTTACTATCTTAATTAAGAATGTTAGGAAATATGTTGCAGTTTAATTGCATTGTTTCAAGAAATTCTAATGCTGACAAATTTGGGACCAGGGTACACTTGGATGGTAAAAGGAACTGAAGTGGCAGTTTCTTCCAACTGGTAGATAATCAAAATTATGCTTTCCACAGACAACCCCCATGCCCTTGATCCTAAATTCAGATGACAGAGTAAGAATAGCCTAATACTGTGTTCAGTATGAAATGAGTTATGAAAAAAAAGAATGTTTTTAATCTATGTATATGAGATAGGAATTTTTTAGTATAAATGAAAAAAATTCACACAAAAAATGAAATAGCACTTCATCTGAAATTTCTGGGTAACATTATCATCCCTATGGAAAATAGCTATTTAGGAAAAAGTTGATAACTATCTTCAAATTATTCTCTGATGACCTCGAGACATTAAAAATCAAATGCCTCAGCCACAAGTACGTAAACATAATGACAGTTTGAAAACATTCAGATGTCAGATCGCTGCGTCCTTTTCTTCTACTGCAGCCCAGTCACACAAGCTCTAGGCTTCATTTCTTTTGGAGTGGGGGGAAGACTATATCATCACAAAGCAAAATAAATTAGAATGTGTTTTCCTTGCTCAGTGTTCCTGTGATAGAAGTTGTAGAAGGAAGGTAACCTCCCATTTCCTACAGTATACCATGGCCAACTCATTTTTAACCTGGATGTTAACATTTCTTACTTGACCCCATTTTCTGGGACCTGTGCAGTTGAGCTCACTGCCCCTGAGAAGGGAAGCGGGGTCTCAAAGCCTAAGGAAGGCATTGCTGTTCAATGCCCTCTGGTCCCTAGGGTGCAGCACCAACCAGCACCATCCAGACCAGCAACCTCCACTGACCCAGCTACTTCATTCAAACGGGTCTGATGATTTGGTCAGACAAACTGACCAGTTCTTTGACTGGATCGACTATTCATTTCTCCTTCGATTAACGATGATACACCTAGAGCCTCAGGGTTCAGAGCCCCCTTGGAAGGAGGCGGGCCTAACTTGTCTAGCAGCTAAAGATACTGCACCGTATGTGCAATGGCCCTGGAATGAGAATAAAATAAGATCTGTTTGCCCTAAAACGTAGCTGAAATGTCCAACGAGCTTGGGGAAGAGAACCAACTGGAAAGCTCTGCTCTCACTGGGAGGTCTCATGGCTCCTTCTGCCTCAGGCTCTCAGAACAAGAATGGTCAGAGCACTTGTCCACGGCTGAAATCCTGCCAACATGCTGCCATTCTGAGTGTCTCAATTCTTAAACTTTCCTTTACTCTTTGTATTACAGAATAGAACCCTAAGGTCTCAAAGTGCGGGGTAAATGGCATGTGTGACCTCAAATTTCATTGAGTCTTCAATGCTATGGAATTAATATAAATTTTTTTTTTCTTGTCTCACAGGAAGGCCAAAATAGTGAAGGACGCATCTCTGGTGTGTTCAACACCTGCAGCTGCCTGACCAAGAAATGAAACATTTTCCATCTTTGGGGGTTTCTGGAAATTCTGGTGGTCGAAAACATTCCCCCCAGTAGCTGGGCAACCTTCCCAGAGAGGCCTTTGTCGGGCAGCACTGGAGGCTGGTGTGCGGCGCCCGGACTCCTGCGGAGGGCGGCGGCGGAGGACGCTGCACTGAGCAGCCCCTGAGCATCGAGCATCGTTAATCACCAGATCAGAGAGCGAGAGGAAAGTTCAGGCAGGACACAGAGGCGGGGAGAACTCACGAGTGTAATTAGACACTGAAAAGTTCTGAGTCAATTTTCAGAGTTTAGAGAACATTAAAAGAAGAATACACAATACTGGGGTGGGGGTGGGGGAGGACTGGAGATAGGGAAGCAGTACGCGCCCGAGGGCCAATTGCCTCTCCAGCAGCGGCAAGGCTGTTCCTGGGCTCGCAGGACCATTTGTTCCATTACACAATCTCCTGAAGCCATTTAGAGAGAGCTCAAACAACTGCCTGTACCAACACGACACATGGCTTCCCATCCCGACTCTTTGCTAATCCAGACGCTCCAACCATCTTTCTTTAAGATGCCATATGGTTGGCAGAAGCCTGTAGATCAACAGCACATCTGCTTGCGCGTTTCTTCTTCCCTCCATCCCCCCAACAAAAGAAGGATAGAGAGGCAGACCAAGAGGAGGGCATGCGTGTGTACCTCTGCCTGTGTCCTTATTTCCTTTTACGGACTCTAACTAAATAAAACTATCATGGGGATGACTGCAGTTATTCAGGGCTGAATCAGTTTTTACTAGACAACATGGCGATCTCTTTGCTTGTCAATGATTTAAATCAAGATTAGAAAAACAAAGGATGGATGATCCACTTTCTCCAAAAGAGTGATTATTGGAAAAACCACTTCAAAGCTCTCCCTCCTGGAATCCTTGCGAAGCTTTCTTGTCGAAAGAGAGGGACAGCACCCTTGCCTGAAGCAATTTCTCCTCTTCTTTTCGGTCAAGGAAGACAGACAAGCTGAGAAACTAGCAGATACCCAGAGCCTGCTTTGTTAGCAAGCACGCGCGGCTGTATGCTAATGAGTCGGCACCGACACACGCTGCTTTTTTGGTATGATGAGCAAAGATTGTTGACACTGTTGAAATCCTGGCTCTCCTGGCCTGTGAGCACACGGGCTGCCTCCTTGGAATCTGGCCCCCAGTAAGACAGGCTGCAAAAAAATAATACATTTTCTACTCTCCTGATGACTGAAATCTGGCCATTTGCAACTTAGAGCAGTTGGGCAGGGGGGAGGGGATGTTAGAAAAACATTCTAAAAGATTCTATCAAGCTGGGAATCACAAAGACACAGGTGAAATTTATGGGTTTCTTTTCAACTAAAAGTGAAACCTTGTAGACACATGTTGAGTGATCAAGGCCAGGGTGCTGGCTTCAGGAGCAAACCCCTGAAAAGTGAGGGTGAGGGGCTGTTACTGTAGCCTTGGCCGCATGGGGTGGCTGGGACATTCCCACCACACTGGGTGGAGGGCACTCTGCATTTGAGACCACACTGCTAACGGCGCCATCTCAGTTACAGGAGAAAAGCTAAGGGTCTGTTTTTCTTGTAAATCTCTCTGACCCATTTGTCAGTTGCCCATACATTGTTTTCCAAGTCTGTGTAAATATAAGGCGGGGGGGAAAAAGCAAAGCAGATATTCCATTGTTGCAAAAGTACAACTTTTTTTTCAAGTCAAGGAAGAGTGGGGGAAACTACATCTTTTGATTGCTGAGCATGAAATAGCCCTTTGCCTGCCAAGAAACTCTCGGGGCTAGGTATTATTATTGCAGTTTAGCTAGATAAGGAGACTAACACTTAGAATTACACAAAAAGAAGCAAAAGATCCCAAAACTTCAGCAAAGCTATGCAGCTAGGAATTGCCAAACTCAAAAGACCATGCCTGTCTCACTTACAGACCAATAGGGCCCACGTGTGCAAATACAGTTATACACCCAAGCATTACCTCATGGATATGCCCAGGGTCAAGTATGCCAGTCTAAGCAGATCATTCTTAGCTGGTGAGCAAAACGCCAGTTAGTTATTCAGGCAATTAGTATTCAGGCAGGGGGACCAAACAGTAAATTCCATTTACTTGTAATTTACAACATGAATATAGATTCATGTAACTGAAATGCAAAAACATATGACATTACTAAAAAAAAATCAAACATTTTAATAAAAATATTAGAATTTATCTAGTCAAAAAGTATGCTTTTTAAATTATTCACCTTGAGGACAGCACATGCATTTCAGCACTGCCATCATCTAGGACCTGCTGCTATGTTCCTTCATAGGTACATGTCACTAAGGCCTAGGGCTTAGTGGATACACATGTAGGTGAGTGCATATTGGATGAACTAATGTATGTGAAAGCAGTTTCTATATGCTCTGAAACAATAACAATAATGATTGTATTTTCATTTCTTGAGAATCTACAAAGTGATTGTAAGTGAGTGCATATTAAGTACATTTCATCAAAATCATTTGTTTTAATAAAATACATGCAGTCTATGAAGCTTGGCATGCTGCAGTCCACAGGGTCACAAAGAATCAGACATGACTTCACGACTAAACAACATGCTGTACTAATTAATGATGACACAACAGCTCAGAGAAGATACTGAGCCTAATTCTACTATCAACAGGGACAGCAAACTATCATTACAATTCAATTACTATCATTGAGATATGGCTATGTAGAAAGATGGGTTTAAATTTTTAAAAAATATATGTTGAAATCTGAACACGATCCAAGGTGAATTCTTCTAAGCCTGTTTCATGTCTAATATAAACTGATACTGCCTACCTCACAGGATTGTGGTGAGAATTAGAGATAGCCTGTAAAGTGTCTGGTACTTTGCAGATTCTCAAGAAATGAAAATACAATCATTATTGTTATTGTTTCAGAGCATATAGAAACTGCTTTCACATACATTAGTTCATCCAACTCTGAAAACACCCCTGGAATGTAAGAAGTTTTTCTTCTGTCAGTGAATGAGATAGCCGAAATTTGAAAATAAAATAACTAAAGCAATAATGTGAGCTATTATTAATTATTTGTTGAGCCCTTTCTGTATGCAGTTACCGTGATAAGTGCTTTTCTAGCCATTTTCAATCATAACAGCAATGCTTTGAGGAAGATATTACTGGTACTCTTATAATTCTCATTTTATAGACAAGAAAGTGAGGCTAAGAGATGCTGCCAATATCTTGCCTGGTAAGTGGCAGAGCTGGAACACAATCCCAGGTCTGTCTTCTAAACCCATGATACTAACAATAGCTGTAAAACACTGAAGGCATGACTAAAAACCAGATTTCTCTGTTTAAAACCCAGTGGCCCTTTTGTCTGTAATCATATTGTCCTTGGGTGGGGCTTACCTAAAGCCACTGCACATGTGACAAGGAAATTCCCTAGTACAAAATTCCTTGTCCTTACCAAATTTCCCTGTATGCTAACAAATTCTATACGGTCCATGGTTCAAGTGTCATAAACAATGCACACTCACACAGAGCCTGAAGGCTGGGGCTCCCTACAGCACCGTGAAACATTAAAGCAGTGTTCTTTTATAAGATGGCAGGACATGACATGTGCATTTGAATGCATCACACACATAAACACACGCCAACAAAGCTGTCATTATATATTTGGAAACTAATTTAATATCACTGAAATTGTCAGAAAATTTTTTATCAAGATAATAGTCTTTCAATAAAAATAAGCTATCAACAGAAGCCTTCCAAATCAAAATTACGTGCTAGGGGTACTGGATATTCTGAGGTTTCTGACCAGATACTTACATGAAGAAACGGGAACTGATGCAACTAAAATCTGGATTTACAGTTCACATATGTGCTTTACCAGACAACCCTCTTCAAATAAAGCCATGGAGCTGCTCTCGTGAAGTCCCTCCTTGTTTCTGATGGAGTGAGAAAGGGGCTGTCACCTCAGGTAGGCTCATCTTGATCCCTCTGCTCTCTTCCTCCTTGTGTCCCCTTTATCTCACTGGACATGAACTGATTTCTGTAAGTCAAGTTTCCCCACTGGTTCTCTCCTCTATTACCAGAGCTCCCAGGCTCCTAATTTCAAGACTGACTTCAACTTGGTTCAAAGCGGAACAGGATTTAAAAGAAAACACACACACAAATTATTTGATCACATTTTTAGTTGATGGTCGATGGCAGTTTCCGGGAGGGTGCCAGCACATGGGTTGTAAACGGAAATGTGTTACTTGGAATTTAGAGTCCTCTAACTACAATGTCAGAGAAGGCAATGGCAACCCACTCCAGTACTCTTGCCTGGAAAATCTCATGGACGGAGGAGCCTGGTAGGCTGCAGTCCATGGGGTCGCAAAGAGTCGGACATGGCTGAGCAACTTCACTTTCACTTTTCACTTCCATGCATTGGAGAAGGAAATGGCAACCCACTCCAGTGTTATTGCCTGGAGAATCCCACGGACGGAGGAGCCTGGTGGGCTGCTATCTATGGGGTCGCACAGAGTTGGACACGACTGAATTGACTTAGCAGCAGCAGCAGCAGCAGCAAGTACAAGGTGCCCCACAGGTTATAAATCTCAAAGGCTTCTCAAGAGTGTTCTCGAATGCATTATTATGAGGCAGCGCTCGGGTCTACCAAGAACAGAGACCTGCATATTAACTGTCCCACAAGAGTGAGACCAGGGGCCCTAGAAGCAGACATTTTAAATAATATGTCCTTCATTAATTTCATATAATTCCTTAGGCTCCAGTAGCCCTGGATTGTAGCATGAGAACAAAAATATCATTTTATTCTAACTTTGCTAAAGATATGGGTAGGATGGACTTCCCCTGTCATACGTCAGTGTGATTTCCTGAGCCACTTGCCCACTCTGAACAGGAACAATGGAACTTGCATCTCCTGGTGCACAACATAAGCTCGATTTCCCATTACAGCTTGTTCCTTGTGCTGAACACTTTAGCAACTCACATACCTCGTGTTTGCTGAAAACGTCCTATACTCCAGGCACTGTTCTGAACATTTCTGCATAATAACTCATTCAATTCTCTTAACCAATTCTCATAATTTAATAGCCTCACATTAAGTGCTGCTGCCGTTTAGTCACTCAGTCATATCCGACTCTTTGCAACCCACGGGCTGTTGCCTGCCAGGTTCCTCTGTCCATGGGATTTCACAGGCAAGAATGCTACAGTGGGTTTCCATTTCCTTCTCTAGGGGATCTTCCCAACCCAGGGATCGAACCCGCATCTCCTGCTTGGCAGGCAGATTCTTAACCACTGAGCCACCTGGGAAGCCATCACATTAAGTACCATGCCCCAGATCACACAGCACAGAAGTAGTAGAGCCTGTATTTGATGCTAAGCCACCTGGGTTCAGGATACACAATCTTAACTACCCCTCGCTCAAAGTGACTCTCAAAGACATTATGTAGGAAACGGTATGATGCCTACCTAGCCTACCAGTCATGGGAATTTGGTGACATTTAGCCTCTTTTGACTCTGAGGTTCTTCAAAGTAAAACATAATTTAAACAACACTTGTCCTACCTATCTATGTCACAAGGATATGTATTATATTCTCTCCCATGTTTACTGCTTTTTTTTAACCCTATGTGTAGAGGTCTTTTCTAGGCCCAAATCAGTTGTGACCACCTTGAGGGGAGAGGCCAGTATCTAATATATTTTGATAACTACCATGACCAGAACCCAAATTTAGTCAACACCATCTTCATCTTAGCCTCATAAGTTGCCACTTTGGCTGCTATTAATAACTGGGCCCCCCAAAATGAAAAACCAAGAATCCCTTGCTTTGCTAAAGATAGGGGCAAAGACTTGTTCATACTGCATGTGGTATTTAAATGCCTTTTCCAAAACAGTCTCAGGTGAACTGACAAGCAGTGAAATTAGCCAGCCCCACTAAGACACGAAGTGATGGTCTGACCTGGACTAAGGGAGAGCTTCCTTTCCGGAAGCCCCTGAGGTCAGTTTGTCACTTGCCATGGTCCACATGGATATTAAAAACAATACCACAACAACTGATTGAACACAGCTAACATGATGAGAAGGATGATGAGATTATATACCTAAAAAGAAACACTGCCTTTCTGGAGACAGAGAAAATTGTTAATACAAATGAACAGCTGTTTGGGAAGAAAACATTATTTCCAAAACCCAGACAAAGCTCTATTTATTACATTTCAGAGACACTTAAATTATAGTGTCTGAAAGCTATCTTGTCATGGGTATCTGTGACACCTAAATTATCCAAAAATCTGAAAGGTTAAGCCACAGTAAAGATTCTAAGTGAGAAAGACTTAGAAAAAGTTCTTTTTGTCTCAAAGGACCAGGTGAGTAAATCTGCTGTGTAGCATAACCTGATGAGTGCTAAGCTCTAGGACTAAACCTTTTGGAAATCCAATAGCATATGCAACTCAAAATTCATTCAGAGATGTTAATATGTGCTATTTTAAAATCTAAATGCAAAATTCACTGTTCCCATGGTCTGTGATCTTCTTGTTCACAGTGGTTCTCTGGGCACTTCATTGCCTGAAGCTCCAGGCCTGACCCAGGTGCTTCACAGGAGTCCCGGATGTTCTCTGTGCTGACTGTCCTGGGCCAGGCCTGCAGAGGAGATGCTGGGCACGGCGGCCACTGAGGGGCCTTGGGCTCAGACTTGTCACCATCAACCCTGACCCTCCCAGAAGAAACCAGGGCTTACCAATGCCTCTCCCACTGACTAGCATGTGTCTGACTGCCTCTAGACATTTCCAGAGAATCGACTGTCACACACTGGCTAAGGAAAACTAAAGGAAATCTTACTTAGTTGCATCTAGGAAAAGTTAATGGCACCCCACTCCAGTACTCTTGCCCGGAAAATCCCATGGACAGAGGAGCCTGGTAGGCTGCAGTCCATGGGGTCGCTAGGAGTCGGACACGACTGAGCAACTTCACTTTCACTTTTCACTGTCATGCATTGGAGAAGGAAATGGCAACCCACTCCAGTGTTCTTGCCTGGAGAATCCCAGGGACGGAGGAGCCTGGTGGGCTGCTATCTATGGGGTCGCACAGAGTCGGACACGACTGAAGCGACGCAGCAGCAGCAGCAGCAGCAGGAAAAGTTAAACGGTGGATCAAGTGACCACACTGGGAGTCACTGTCACAGTCTACTGTAGATGTTAACTCTAAATCTTTTCAGTTCATCATTCCAGCTGATTCAAGTAAAATACAGATTTCAATCTAGATTGGAAAGACAACCAAAACAACAGCTTAAAGAATTAAACTGAAATCCATTATCACTTATTATTTACAGGTACTTTCAATCTATGTTTCCTTGCCCATGGGGGTGACCTGACCTTGAATGCCAGGGGTGGCCAATCGGAATCTTTATCACTCTGTGCAAGTGCACTTGCCTTCCTCCCTTCATCCATTTCTTGTTTATTGTTCTACCTTACTTCCTACACACCTCACCGGGTGTTGTGCAGCTTAGTAAGTTAGCAGAGGCTTGCAATTTTCCTAGTGAAAGGTGTTATGGTGTTATGTAAATACACAGTATTATTTTGTCTTTATTCCAGCACTGCCTGGTTCGAAATAGTTCAGTGTGTGTAAATATGTTGAATAATGTGTATTAATTGGATTTTTTTTTAGCAATTCCCTGGCATCCCAGTTACTAAGTGGAAGCAAGCTTACTTTCACAATGAAATATTAAGTATAGTCTCAGACAACTATTCATAATTCTTTGTGCCTTTCAAAGCAAATTCTAGCTAGATGAATCCACCAAGCATGATGCATTATTTGCTTGAATACTAGACACAATCACTAAGTTGTGACCTCTTATGAAAATAAATAGAGGCAGATGCAAAGGTTAAAGTTCACAACACAGCAAGTAGCCCACTCCAGAAGATGGGAACAAGTATGTAAACTCTCTTAATTGTAAACAATTAGCATAACTGAAGAGCCTAAGCGTACAACATTCAGAAAAGTATTTCAAAGTACCAATGCCACCACGTGTTTCAAGCTGGAATTTTCAAAAATAAATATCACTCTGAGGATCAAGTGTCATCAGGGCCACGTTAGCTCTTGATGCCCACTTCTGTTGCCCTTGTGAACATCGTTTCAGTTAACCATGTCAGCAATCTAGGGTCAAGGGGACCGGATAGTGGCAGCCTAACCTTCTTCCATGAGGTTCTGAATAGACGACTATTTCCAAACTTCTCTCTAGACAACAGCCCCCTACAGACTGCTGGCTGTCATGGGGACACTGAGAATTCACGTCAATTCCAAGCCTTTCCAGGAGTGAGCACTACCTACATACATAGCCTGTGTAGGCATGTGCCCATCTGGCAGAGCAGTCTCCTTATAGGCCCTATCACCGATGACAAACAGTGCCTCCCACACAAAGGGAGTCAAAAGTATAAGCTCTAGAATAATCATAAAGATGGGGAGAAAGGGTCAACAGATTGCTGAAAAGTGCGCAAAACTCATAAAACGGTGAGTTTAATGAGTGACATGACTGTAGATGACTTTTTTGTAACGCAGATTATTTTTCCTCCCCAAATAAAAATTTGCCTATAAATTCATACTGTAATTGGATTACAGGCATTATAGGAATTGGTCTGAGTCAGGACGGTCTTGCGGTTGAAAAAAAAGCCACAGGAACACTCCCGCTTCGCTGGCTGAGTCATCAGGTGGTCCAGGAAGATGGAGAACCATGCCACGGCACTGGGGACAGAAGGGCAGTCAGCCAGAAGCGATGTGCTGCTTCTCATCTTGGGCCTTGAGTCTCAAATGATCGTCCACAAAAGATCATAACCCAAGAACGTCATCAGAGCAGGTACCCTACTCTCTTCTCTCTATATGCCCTGCATCCCCTTAGGAGTCAAGTATCACTCCACTGTGGAGCATTTTCTGGTTTCCTCATACCTTTCCCTTCTTCTGTGTTCCCCCCGATGGCTCTTATCACAGTGCATCACAACTGCCTGTCTCCAGCACTGAAACGTTAGCTCCTTGCGAGCAGGGATTGAATCTTACTGGTACCGACTGCATCCAGCCCAGTACCTGACACATGTGAGTGTCGAATAAAAGAATGAATGGTAATGACAGCACCACAGAGGACTTGAGTCTGCTTCCAAAGCACCAGTTGGCCCAGGATCAGATGATATCATGCTATAAATGCAAAGCTTTGTTTATCCTTTTAATATAGATGGTTTTCAAAGAACCACTGGCAAAACTGCCATTTCTACTTTTGGTTGAAGTAGAGAACTGGTGGCATTTGTGGCAGTCATATTACTTATGCCTTCTAAAGAGCCTAGACTTCTATTTTCCTAAAAGAAAACTAGATGAAAGAGGGCAATGTCTTGGTGTAGAGAAAGCCTTGGGGACTTGCTAGGAAAACAATTTCATTGGCAGCAGTCCTATGCTTTTTCTAAGGCTGTTTAAATGCCATACACACTATTATTATTGTTGCTGTTCAGTTGCTCAGACATGTCTGACTCTTTGCGACCTCATGGACCACAAATGATAGATGCTGGTGTTTTCTAGCTGACTAAAAGGCAGGGGCTTTAAGGCAATGTGAAGAAAACATCACAATATTCATTTGTTCTATTATTCACTCGTTCATTTGTTCAACAACTATTTACTGATCTCCTGTAATGTCTTCTCTCCTGGATATTTGGAAATAGTGGAAAACAAGACAGACAAGATTTCATCCCAAGGAGGTTGTGTAGTTGTTAACAGGATGGCACATTTGCGGGAATTTTGCAAAGTGCTTCAAGGAAAGTGCTAGGGGAGAAACCTCACTGGTAGAAAGCAGGCTAGTTGAATCTAAACTCAAGATTAAGGAATTCCTTAATGGTCTCATCCCAGAGATGAAGGGTTTCAGTTACCTTTGTCTAAACAGAAGTCCAAATACATTTTCTGAGCTCTGGCCTTAGTGCCTACCAAAATATGTGATACTGGCCCCTCCTCTCGAAGAGGTCACAATCTATTTGGACCTAGAAGAGACCTTTACATGTGGGAAAAAGAAAGCAGTAAACGTGTGAGGAGGGAATGGTCCAAGCGTCAGTGAGTGGTCTTAGAATTCAGAAGAGGAATTCATTCAAGAAAGCTTCTCCATCGATTCTAAGGACTGTGTATTACTGATTTTAAAACAGTGCATTTATATATATCAATAACCCAGAAATAAGCATGGGGATGGAAATGAAATAGACAGTCTTGCTGGTAACAAAGGCTTCAGGGCAATAAATTTCAAAATAAAGTAGAATGGTAATGTAGCTCGAATCCGACTGGATGTGCCAGAAAGAAAAAAATGTTTCCCACAAATGCAAACTTTTTTGGAGGCTAAGAAAGTGGACTTGTAAAGCTTCTCAAAGACTGCAAGTCATGCCACAGACGGTTAGAAGGAACGGGTGACTCCTGAAAGCCATTCTGCAGATTGCTAAGACTTAGGATGCCACTCACTCCAGCCAGAATTCATGGCCTCCAGAGGTCAGGTACGCCTGACAGAGCACATACTAGAACAGTCAGGCTGACCCAACACACTTTCTCTTTGATCAACCTTATATTTGACTGTATTTTAGTAAATTATCCATGTAGTTGTATTTTGACAGCTCTCTTTACAGCAGTAAAACAAAATGTGTGCATCGCAAATGGCAAAGATTCAAATTTCAGCTATGTTTATCCAAAATAGCACTGAACTGCTTCTGTACTTATGCTATACTGCCTACAGCTTTACGGAAGGGAAGACAGATGGGATGGATTTAGCAGGGAAACAGCTGTGGCTTGAAGAAGAGACAAGCAAAAGTTTTGCTATCAGGCTTCATTATGTATCAAGGTACCAGTAAAATGTGTATCCGTAAGGCAGCCAAAAAAGTGTTTTTCATCTGACTAGTGATAATGACCTTTTCTCAACAGCTGACAATGTTCTAAGTGGCATTAAATAGGTAGAGTAATTAAGCAGTAAGATACAACAGGCAGTGCCTTGCTGGGAATCATGGTTCCTCTTAAGTGTGTTGGGAGGTAGGAGCTAGAGAGCAATGCAGCGAGCCCAAGGATTTGCCGGTGGGAGTGCACACAAACAGGAAAAAGGGGGGAAAGCCATCCATGGAGACTAGCAGTTGGGAGCTTCATTGTGTGGCAAGGACACAGCTAAAGGAAGTTAGGTAAGCTCCCACCTCTAACCTCTCCACCCGCCTCTTAGTGATGACTGTGCATCATTCATACTTTGTGGCAATCAACTGGACCTTGAAATGGGAGAGCTTGGGCTATTTATTTTCCAGATCATCTTTGCCTATTTTTAAATGTCCAATTAGATGTTCTTCAAGACTAAGATGCTTCAACTTCTGAAAACAGGAAATCTCCAGTTTTTACACTGTTGAGGGGGTGGTCAATTACTTTGTGAGTTAAGCTTGTGCAGAGTGACCATTTCTGTGGACACCAATCCCATCCTCTCCAGCAGCCTCAGGAAACACTAACACGTGTGCTACTGAAAATCCTATAGGTCCTTCTATATGATGTACTGCACCCTGCACAAACTTTGTGTTTACAATAATAAACCATGCCTTCTGTGAAAAAATTTTACCCCTGTGTTAATTACCTTAAGTGAAAGAAAGTGAAAGTGAAGTTGCTCAGTGGTGTCTGACTCTTTGTGACCCCATGGACTATAGCCTACCAGGTTCCTCCGGCCATGGGATTTTCCAGGCAAGAATACTGGAGTGGGTTGCCATTTCCTTCTCCACAAGATCTTCCTGACCCAGGGATTGAATCTGGGTCTCCCGCATTGTAGGCAGATGCTTTACCATCTGAGTCACTAGGGAAGTCAATATTAATTACCTTAAGTAGAAGACTATATTGGGAGCCCCCCCAAACTATATATAATGTGCACTTTATTAACCTCTGATAAACTGTATTTTATTAACCTCTGATAAACTGTTTTATTGAATAGTTTTCTTCTAATAAATCTAATTTATGTCAGAGTGGTAAGTAACATCATATTCCACCCAGATTAATAACATTATCATTGTCATGGTAACAGACAGGAGAAAATCAGAGAAAGCCTTAAAAAGAAACCTACAAAATGCAGCACTTCTCTGGTGGTCCAGTGGTTAAGACTCCATGTTTCCAGTGCAAGGGGTACGGGTTCAAACCCTGGTCAGGAAACTAAGATCCCACATGCTGCATTGTGTGACTACTATTTGGTGGCACAAACTTTTCCGAAAAAGCTGGAATTATCACATCACCACTGAATGGCAATAAATGAAAAGCATTCACATACTCAAAAAAGCATGTTCACTGTTTTAGACACTTAATAACTTCCTCAGTATTTTACCATCACTTTCCACTCCCATTCTTTCAAAAGGTGGTATGTTTTATTTCCTTTTATGTGAAACTCTCTCCCGTCCCCCGGCCCACTGTAAGCTTACTGTAAAGCTCCTCTGCCTTTTCAGTGACTTCTGCTCCCGGCAACACTTTTCAGGCCTCTATCCACCTCATCTTGACAACCCCTCAACAGCCACTGATTTTCTGGGTCTGTTTAGCAGCAAAAAGACAGTGGGTTACTGTGCGACAAGCATAGGCTTTGGAGTCCGGCAAACCTGGCAGGCTACAGTCTGTGGGATAGCAAGAGTCAGACATGACTTGGCGACTGAACTACTACTACTGAAATTCACATTGGAGAAGGAAATGGCAACCCACTCCAGTATTCTTGCCTGGAGAATTCCATGGGCAGAGGAACCTGACGGGCTGCAGTCCATGGGGTCACAGAGAGTCAGACACGACTGAGTGACTAACACACACACACACACACACACACACACACACACACACACACACACACAAGCCTGTTTAAATTCTAGCTTCTCCTTTTACGGGCTATGCAACTATGGTCACATTTCCTTCTTCTGAGCCTCAGTTTCTTGATCTGTGAACTGAGAGTAAACCTTGCAGGGTTGTTGCAGAGTACCTAGTGTAATGGCAGAGTAAACTGTCAACAAGTAGGAATGACATTATGGAAAGAAAATATTTTACTGAATTGCCCTTCTGCCATCGTCTTATTTCAAACTATTGCTTCTCTTCTCTTTCTGCTCACTGTTCATCGATTTGCCTTAAAGGTAACATAAACGTATTTGCAATTGTTAACGTTTTACTCTCTCTCCCTATCACACTTTCTTCCATGTATCAGAACATAAGTTTTCACATATAGAAGAGGATACTCATGCTTAAGATATATATGCAATAGCTTAAGACAGGTATGTTGGCACTCAATACAGAAACTGGTCAGATGCTCCTTATGGGACAACTGTAGCAGTTTAATGGGGAAAGCAGCTCATAAAGCAGAGAAAGGGAACATAAAACAATACTGAATTTTTTTGAATAACAGGAGGAATTTCTTAAAAATTGTTATTATGGGAGCTAAAGTATTTCTAAGACTCGTCAGCATCCCTTCTTCACAGGCTTGGGAGCAATACTGCCTGGGATCAACTTCAGACTCTGTCATGTAGGAGCTGGGTGACCTTGAGTCAGTTACTTAACCTCATTATGCCTCAATTTCCTCACTGGTAAAATGGGGACAATGCTAGTATTTGCCTCACAGGATTGTTATAAAAATTAAGCATGTTAATGAAGGGAAGGGCTTAGAGTAAGAACAATGGCTGGTACATAGTAAGGACTATCTACATTAGTTGCTGCAATGATAATGATTATGACAAATATGACAGATATTATGTATTTATTACCTACTGTGAATTATACACTGTATAATAATCATTATTGTAAGGGGTGTCAGGAAATTTGTACATCATAGCAAGTGGCTTAATACCGTGTTCAATGGTATCAAACTGTAGAAACTAGGGAATCAAGGAGAGGGTCATGAAGCACAAAACGAGAGTAGATACAGGGCCCTGGAGCAGGGAGATGAAAGGTGTGGATGAATTTATCTTATATAAGCAATGGTCTTCATATCGTCCTTGGTGAATAATCAAACTTCTTTATAAGGAGTAAGGTCCTAAAATTAGTAACCTGCTCAGACCCACACAAAAGTCAAGATCAAATAGAACTGTGTTTTGTGTATCCCGAGTGTTCACTCTGGGATGGATCCTGAAGGTTCCTACAGGGAGCTGTCTATCCATACCAGAATACTGTACTTGCCAATTTTATTTCTGACACAGAGAGATACGTTGGATACTGTAGAGGGCAAGAGAAGAGCACACAGGAACAGTCTAGCACCAATGCTGTCTTACAGGGTAAGTCAATAAAAATCGCTGTCTCTTGGTTTCCTTGTATTGTAAATGATAATAACCACCCATGGTAACCACTTAACAGGGTTGGAGAGTGCCAGCTGAAATCCAAAAGGGACACTTTGCTGTTGCAATTATGTGAACACAGGGATAATCTCTCTTTTAAGAATCAGTTTTGAATGACTTCAGATCCATGTGTTAAGGACAAAAGCTTTATAAAACTAATGAAAAATTGGACTTACACACTGTACTTTGACATCAAGTATCAACATTTCAAATTTCAGGTTTGCACAAGGACTGCTACCAGCAGACAGTTAAATAAATACACTGTATTTGAAAAACTGTTTCTTCATGTAGTGAAGCCACTCAACAACGGGAAGCTGTCACAAATAAGGATACTGAGAGGCCAACTACAGCAAATATAGTTTTATCTAAAAGGGTGGATTCCATCTCTATATTTTCTATAGGTCTCCTATATTATATTCAAAATGATCAGCTATAAATGATCAATTTTAAAGGAAAGAACTATGTCATGGGTCCAAAACCAACTATAAAATAATGTAGGCATGTACATAAAATATTTTTAGCTTTATGATAACTTTCACCATTGATGTGACACTGAGAATAAAATTTCTTTCATGTCTTTGGTGTTCAGGACAAACAGAATAAACACATGCTGAATTTAAATATTTATAAGATTCTTTCCAAAAGGAACATTATGAAATAATCAATAAGCTAAGTTTTACAAAGCAGAATTAGCCAAAAAAGAATAGAAGATCCATTTGTTACTCACAAAGCATTAATGTTTTCTAACATGTGTGATAAATACCTATGATTCTTCCATCTATTTTCCTTTTGGGAGGTTCATCACTATATATTCTGAGACAATCTGCTCCCCTAGAGTATGGAGTTTGAATAAAGCATATTTGGTTGGTTTTTTTTCCTTAGATGAATACACAAAGACCCTTAAAAAACAAGTGTTGTTTAAAATAAGGCATGATGAGTACATTTAATATTTATTAAAAATACAACATGTACCAAAAGACTTTGAAACTGAACTCTAGCTCTTCCAGCCCAATTTTGCAAGAGAGAGTTAAGTAAGATCAGAACAAAAGGTTTAGGAAAAGCACTAAAAAAGAAGGGATAAAGACAGAAGACTGCCTCCCCAAATAAAAAGAAACAAACAAGTAAACTGCTTCCCCTACATTCTTTTAAATGCTGGGAATGATCCACTTTGACCTACGCCTATTAGTGTAAAAAAAGAAGCTAAAAGACTGGTTTTCCTTATGTATTTTCAATAAAATAATTATAGACACAGCTGACAGCTCATTTGAATTTCCTTTATTGCTTTTTTAAAGTAGATTCTCCATTCTAGTTTCATTGCACATGGAGGCATCCATTTTTTACAATGAATATTATTTTGCCACTATAGTCCCAAATTTGTCATGTGACTATTTCTGCAGGTTCATTAAACTAATCCCCTGAAATGCCTCATATCTTTTAACTTTGAATAACATGAATGGCTCAGTGGCCTTGGGTCACCCAGGCCAGCCACAGAGTTAATAAGAGAATTTCCCCACTGGCCAGGGAAGCATCAAGGATAAAAACAGAACCTGACCACTCTTCTGACCTAATTACATCAGGCTTTCCCTTTCAGTGAACCAAACCAAGGAGGGGAAGCAGAGGAGCAGGGCTTTCAATCAAGATAAACTGTGTGCTCCTGGTTCACTCAATAGACAAGTGGTTGGAGGAGATAGAAATCTAAGATGCTGCTGCTGCTGCTAAGTCGCTTCAGTTGTGTCCGACTCTGTGCGACCCCATAGATGGCAGCCCACCAGGCTCCCCCATCCCTGGGATTCTCCAGGCAAGAACACTGGAGTGGGTTGCCATTTCCTTCTCCGATGCATGAAAGTAAAAAGTGAAAGTGAAGTCACTGAGTCGTTTCTGACTCATAACGACCCCATGGACTGCAGCCTACCAGGCTCCTCCATCCATGGGATTTTCCAGGCAAAAGTACTGGAGTGGGGTGCCATTGCATTCTCTGAATCTAAGATGATGAAGACCAAAAATAGGAGCAGTGCTCTGAGGCCCCCAACACCCTAGCATGGCCATCAGCCCACTCTACTGGTCCTTGCTCCCGGAACACACATGCCTGGAATGCAGAGACCATTCTGACTCATTTTTGTTTGTTTCCTCAGGACCCAGGACAATGCCGAACCAAATACTCTGACAAATTTGAAACTGCTAATGTTTTTGGTAACATTATCAAATATACTCTGCCCTTGATATGTGGCAGAAATGGAGGGGTCTAAAAAACTGAATCACATTTACAAACATTACAAGCAGAACTTACTACAACAAACTACGTTAAGTGAAGAATGTCCACTTAAGTAATCAATTTTGCAAAATTAAATGTAATATATTGGGTGTGCCTAAAGAGAGATATAATGACAATAGCTTGGTTTTCTATCAAGCTGAATTTGGAGGAAGACATTTTGAATTAGGGTCATTTATTGAGTTTCAGAGCCTCCAGTCTCTTTTCATAATTGAGTGTGATCAAGATAGATAGAGGGCTTCCCTGGTGGCTCAGACAGTAAAGAATCAGCTTGCAAAGCAGGAGAGCCAGGTTCGATCCCTGGTAGGGAAGATCCCCTGGAGAAGGAAATGGCAACCCACTCCAGTATTCTTGCCTGGAGAATTCCGTGGACAGAGGAGCCTGGTGGGCTACAGTCCATGGGGTCACAAAGAGTCGTACATGAGTGAGTGACTGACACTTTTGCTTACTTCATTTTCAAGACAGATAGAAGTAAAGCAATTAAGTGTTTAGCAATTGGCCTACTTTTTTTTAATGTCAGGATAAAACAGAACCTCAAAATTCCCTAGGAATTTTTTTGCTATAATTTAAAAAACTTTTCATTTCTTCATTCTGAAATAGATTCCCTTTTTTAAAAAAATTGTTGTACTATTTTTTTAGAAATGTGCCCCAGATTTTTCTTGTCTGAGAAATTATGAAACTTTTATTCTAAGCAGTGTACATAACTTTAAAACTAATATTTATTTTGGTTATTGAAACTAAAATAAACAGTGTTACAAATATGTGGTGGATTCTATTCGTTATCTCCACACCCTTTGGCAAGTTTTCTCTGACCAACCTAGATGCCCAGCAGGGTGGATGGTACACTTGTCAGGTTTATTGAAATCTTGACCAGATCAATGGCCCATCCAGTAGGAAGTGCTATGTTGCTCACTACACAAGATGGAAAAACATATAACACTTTCTCAAATGCAAATCAAAACTATAATGAGGTATCACCTCATAATGACCATCACCAAAAAGTCTACAAATAAAAAATGCTGGAGAAGGTTTGGAGAAAAAGGAACCCTCACAGCTGGTAGAAAGAGAAATTGGTACAATTACTGTGGAGAACAGTATGACGGTTCCTTTAAAAACTAAAAATAGAACTACCAGCAATCCCACTTCTGTGATATCACTTATATGTGGAATAAAAAAAAAATGATAAAAATGAACTTATATACAAAATAGAAATAGACCCAGAGGCATAGAAAACAAACTTACTGGTGATCAAAGGAAAAATGAGGCGGAGGAATAAATTAGGAGTTTGGGGATTAACATAAACAAACTACTATATATAAAATAGGTAACTAACCAGGACTTACTGTACAACATAGGGATCCATAGCCAATATTTTGTAAAAATTTGCTATATATCTAAAACTAACCCAATATTTTAAATCAACTATGCTTCAATTAAAAAAAAAAAAAGAATATTTCTCTCAAGGAGTTCACCATCCGGTGGGGCACAGAAGTCTATGTAACCAGGAAGATAGTGCAGGTCACAGAAAGAGCATGGGTTTTAGAAATCCCGGTTACTGAATAATTAAACACCAAATGAAGAGTCTCTCCTTGACCAAACTTTAGTCAGGTTGCTCTAAGTCCTCTTTTCAATTAGGCTTTGATCTTGGGCTTCACTGTCTGCCCTTGCCAGGCCTGCACTGCCAGTTTTAGCAAGAATATTCTCAGTTTAGAGAATCTCCGACCCTTGATAACTAATCAACCTAAATATCTGATCAAATTTCCTTACCCTTCACCACCCACAGCGTGATGTCTGGTCACCTTGGCCTGCCTTCAGGAAGAATCCTGTTAGATCCATTTAGCCAGAGTCCTCCCTTGTCTCTGGTGTTTCTTCTGAGTATTTTCTGTCAACCGACTCCACAATCCCACCCCCACCACCATCCTGCCCCTTGAATATGAGCCCCTGCTCTTCCTTGTATATGAAACTGAGTCAAGTTCTATACTAAGCTCTCCCCCCCATTACAATGGTGCCTCCATAAAATCTATTCTTGCCCCTCTAGGGCCTGCAAGGCTCTGGCTTCTTCGATACCTCTCTAGCACTTATTTTGCTTCTTTGGAGAGTAATATTACTATTATCAATATTAAAAATGAAATAAAATATTGCTTTAGTTGAGGCCAAATCCCTATTAGTCATTCAGAAAATACTATTTCTTTTCTTGTGTTTGTGTGTCTGTGTGTCAGTCACTCAGTCGTGTCCGACCTCTTGTGACCCCGTGGACTCTAGCCTGCCAGACTCCTCTGTCTATGGAATTCTCTAGGCAAGAATACTGGAGTGGGTGGCCATTCCCTTCTCCAGGGGATCTTCCCGACCCAGGGATTGAACCTGGGTCTCCTGCATTGCAAGCTGATTCTTTACTGTCTAAGCCACCAGGGAAGTGGACTTTGTTTCTTACTTACAGTTAAAATATATGTTCTAACACCCCCGAACACATAAAATAACATAGTCTCTGGTATACTGGGACTGCAGGGCAAGAAGAAGTACATTCAGGGTGGATGCGTTGTCTCCTACAGCTCCAAGAAAACCAAACATGAAAGAGGTCTCTCTGCCCAGATGACTATGACTATGTGTGAGCCCATGAAGAGGAAACTATGAATTTTAGCCGAGTTACAATTAGTTCCCAGATGCTCAACTTGGCCTCTATGTCTCAGACTCATTGTCTCAAAGGGAAGACAATACTAATGATCCATCTTGCACGGTATATATGAAAAAAAAATCTATTTCATGTTTTAAAGGTCACTGAATATATAACAGCTAGATAGTTAAAGCAAAATACCATATTCATCAGTGAAATAGAAAAGTTTAGCAGCATTCATCTGTTCTCATTTTAAATTTACCACAGTATGTAAATTAGAGGATTTAAAAAAGCATCAGGCACAAATCTGAGCTAGGTGCGAATGAAAAGCACAATCAGAAGCAAATTTGTGACTGCTTGAAGTGTAAGAGTTTGCCAAATGGGCTGGTACTTAGATTTTACTACTAATCTGAGTTTATATAAAGCCAATAGAAAGATCCCAATTATTGTTAAATACCCAGAGCAGAAATTTGCTGCTAAACTGCTGTATAGTATTGGTCTCAGGTTGGTTTTTGAAAGCATCTTATTTTAGGTACTGAAATTATCACAGGAATACCACACACAGAGCTGAACTTTAAATACACAGTCCCAGGCATATATATAGTCTGAGGAAAATAAACTCAATACAATTTGGATTAGAGGCTGAATTACCTGATTTTAAAAAATATTCTGCAATAGTAGAGAGAATCTACTTAGCCAATAACACTAGTTATCCTACCAACTTAACATGACAAGATACAACTGATGGCAAAATGAGATAACCTGATCATTCTTAACAGGATTTTCTTACATCCAAAACATTCACACTATATCAGAAAAGTACAGAGGCGGGTTTGTGATTCACACTCCTGTAGATCTCAGTGGGCCAATATGTTACACTGAGACATCAGCCTACTATTTAAACAGCACCTTGTCTGGTTTCCATGGAATGAATTATCTTCAAAAACAAAATGAACTAGATTAATTTGAAGCCCAGGGAAGGTCAAACTCAGGAATGCTGCACATTCTTGGGAGACCCTTGGGAGCCCTGCTGACTTGGGCTGGGGCCTTGAGCCAGCCAAGAGTGAAATTTCGAGTCAGAAACAGCTTAAGTGACTACTAGTCCAGCTGGAGAGACAAGGAGATGGATGTCCAGTGAGGTGCCAAGACCACCCCTGCTTCAAGACCATTCTTGTGACAAGACAGCATAAACCTCAGTCTCAGAATGCTTTCAATTATTTCCCACTTTCTCAAGTCACATCATGATATTTAATCAACTCTGAAAAGTGGGGATAATAAAATAAATGCCTTTTCTACCTCATAATGCCTAATCATTCAAAACGTTGCACTTTTTGAGTGTCTGCTGTATTCTAAACACTGTTCTGCTGTGATGCTTAGTCACTGAGTCGTGTCCAGCTCTTTGTGACCCTGTGGACTGTAGCCCGCCAGGCTCCTCTGTCCATGGGATTTCCCAGGCAAGAATACTGAAGTGGGTTGCCACTTCCTCCTCCAGGGGATTTTCTCGACCCAGGGATTGAATCTGGGTCTTCTGAACTGCAGGCAGATTCTTGACCACTAAGCCACCTGGGAAGCCCCTGTAGCTTTGTACACCCTCTAAAGTGAAGTCTTGGCATCCCATCCCTATAAAGAGTTTCCCAACATTTTCCAGACTGGACTTGTGCCTTTCTTCAGTGATCCTGTACTGTTCCATGCCTATCTCTACTATAGTCTTTACCATATGGGGCTCGTGAGGACTTTGCACCTCCTTCTCCAGAGAACAAGAGAGAGGTCAGTGATTACCCAATATATCTTACATATCTCCAAGGCCTGTGGCTCCTATCACGGAATCATGTTTGTTTGTGTTGGTTTATTTTTGTTTTGAATGGACCAAACCATTCTGTAGTTTTAAAAGGTTATGTGCGTATGTTAGTTGCTCAGTCGTGTCTGACTCTTTGTGACCCTGTGGACACACCAGGAGCCCACCAGGCTCCTCTGTCCATAGAATTCTCCAGGCAAGAATACTGGAGTGGGTTGCCATTCTCTTCTCCAGGGGATCTTCCCGACTCAGGGATCAAACCCAGGTCTCCTGCATTGCAGGCAGATTCTTTACCACTCAGTCACCTGGGAAGCCCTAGGTTTAAAATAGCTAATAAAGCCATTTCTTTCTCCAGGGGATCTCCCAATCCAGGGATTGAACCAGGCACTGCAGGCAGATTCTTTACTTTCTGAATCCCCAGGGAAGGTCCCTTATAAAGCCAGGTGTGTTCAAATCCTAATGGACTGGTGGGAAAAAAAGAGGACACAAATGGATTCAGCATATGTTAACCCTAACCATTAGGCTAACAGCCTTTAAACAACAAAAAAAAATCAGTTTCTAGATAATTATTCATTAATTCAACATAGCTTTATACACCAAGACTTCAGAGACCAACTCATGATTCACACTGAAGACTTCACAATCTAGTAAGAGAGAAGAACATAAAACACCATGAAACAGTGCTCTCAGAGCTAGGAAACAGAAACAGTTACTGCGGACATAAGAGGGAGTGACTGCCTAGAACTGAGAAACGCTGACTGGCTTCTAGGGAGAGCTCAACTTTCTATTTGTCCTGCCCCTAGCCACCCCCAAATCCTTCCCTGAAGGCTGTTTTATATGAGATATCCGCAGATCAGGCCCAGACACATTTTTCAGCCTATCCTTGTGGTCATTTAGTCTCCACACTGAAGAGTGGGAGATCCAGGACCCCAAGATGGGAATGCAGACATGAGTGAAGGGAGGCTGTCTGGGCCACTTCATTTGCAGTCATTCAAGCCTCTCTGTTCTAGGCAAAAAGCCAAAAGGAGTTCAGGCCGCTATGACCCAGCCAGGCCTAGCAGGAGTTAACCTTGCAGGGAAACACAGTGGCATAATTCTAAATGAGAACTCTGGGCTTCCCAGGCAGTTCAGACGGTAAAGATTCTGCCTGCAATGCGGGAGACCAGAGTTCGATCCCTGGGTTGGGAAGATCCCCTGGAGAAGGGAATGGCAACCCACTCCAGTATTCTTGCCTGGAAAATCCATGGACAGAGAAGCCTAGTGGGCTACAGTTAATAGGGTCACAAAGAGTCAGACACGACTGAGTGAATAAGTATTGTGACATTGTGAAATGCAAAACTATGTTCTAAGAGCCATGCGGGAAAACTGGAACACTGCAAGATATAGGTCACAAAAATGATTATTTAAATGTAGGACAGATAGAGAAGTTAAGTATATTTGGTATGAGCCGGAAACGATCATTTCTTTCCAAGGATCAGCTTATAAGGGCCCTTCTGCCTGGCCATGTAAAATGAAAAGTGTTTCCCAGCCTCAACTCTACATTGTCACCTTCATCTATGATACAGAAATCACTAGCGTTATGTGAAATGTTAATTTTTTTTTAGCTTATTAAAAAAAACTGTCACAAAAGTTGCATCTTAATAATCATTCTGTAATGTATCAGGCCATTTGTGGAAAACAAAAGCTTGGAAAATGTATATAACCCATTCCAAATAACTGTCATAAAATTTATAAAGTCAAAGTCATTTGTTTAACTGCTAACAACCTTAACAAGTAGCTTCATTAAGCATGACCTATAAACCTTGCAAAATAAGGACCAACTAATAACACAATGTAGTTAAATGGCCTAAACAGAGTGAGAGCTCCATTTGTTTTAATGAGATCAAAGCATACTTAATAGTTGTGATTAATATTTACTGAGTGCTCACTGGTTGTGCATCACTATGCAGTAAAAATTTAGATTTATATTACTTAATGATAGTAATTAGATGCACATAGCTTGAGCAGTTTTTCCACGTGTGGGGATGTGGATAAGAGGTTATAAATTATTCTTAAGTTGTACATACACATCAAACTCTGCTTTTGTCTCTCTCTCTCTTTTTTTTTTTCCCTTCTACAGTTTTGGGAGACTGAAAAAGGTGAGTTAGAAGACAAAAATGACTGTGGATTCATTTAGTGAGTGACTTCTGAGGGCCTGGCCCTTGGCTATGTACTAGAGAAACAGCGATAACTAGGACATTGTTCCTGTTCTTAAGAAACTCCTTCTCATGAGTTAGACATTCAGAGATACGTGGTAATAGAGATAATCAAGACTTCCAGGAACTATTCTTTTCCAAATCCATTCCTTGATATGGCCTCCGTAACCTGGAATAACCACACCTCAACTTTCACCTGTGGATAACAGACTCCCACTGTGTGGCAGTGTGGCTGTGTGCAATAGCGACACACAGCTCTTCCTACCTAGAGGTTGGAAAGCATGGGTGTGGTATTCACGCCGCACACTAGAGTCTAGAAGGGAAAAGTGAAAATAAAACCCGTGTCTGGAGTAGGAAAATTAAGGGACAAAAGATGATTAAAGGGCCATGAAAAAGTTACACAGGTCCTCCATGAAGCGCTACAGTGGGTCATTTTCAACTGTAGATTAACATGTCTCCAAAAACAGCCCTACAGAGCCGTTTATGCCACACCCTCAAACCCCCATCTGCAAAGTTTTAAATTCTGGCAAAGTATTTTAATTTATAATATTATTTTAAACCAACTTAAACTTTAAAAATGATTAATAATTTCTCAGATTTATGAAGACTTTTTAATACACTAATGTGTATTTTGACTTTTCAGAGAAAAAAAGAGTCCTTGCAATATATCCCAGACTAAAACATACAGCATTCCTTTTTTCAAAAACCATTTTGTACAACTGATTGTCCATAGAAAACATATTGAAAAATGCTGCCCTATCCCTCTGTGCTGCAACAAATGTAGCAAGGGAGTGCAGACGCAGTTACAGAGCACATCTGTGTGTTTTGTGAAGTGGGTGTGTAATATAATCGTCATCTTGATAAAGACTGATTTAATTAGGAAAGGAAAGTGGAATGGATGCACAAACCAAAAAAAATCGACAAAAGGAGAAGCTGAAGGGTTACATTCATAACCCAATTTAGAAAAAGGATAGTTGTTAATTACTTGTTGATTTGTTCATTCATTATTTAGGAATGAGACTTACTGCATTCATAGTACCCTTTAAAATCCAGACATAGGTTCTTAATAAAAAAATTTATTGAAACCACTTCTGAAATCACTTGTTATTTTCAGCTGTGCAACTTCCTAGGAGAGTAATTCTTCCAGGATTTTATACAGAGAGAGTAGATCAGTTCCCTAAAGAAAGCAGGGCTACCCCCAAGGATCCCCAAGTGAGTAGCAAATCACTTGAAAATCTGTACATGAGGGGTAATTCTCTAGGCTAAACAGTGGCCACTGCTTTTACTGCCAAGAAGTTGTGGAACATTCACTGAGTATAAGAGTGCTCCATTTGCCCATCTTTTGGGCAATGTGAAGCTGGCCTAAGACTCAGGGAGAAAAGAAAGCAAAAAGGGAGCAAAGAAAGTTAACTTTCTTCTGCCTCCAGGTTGGTTGCCTCTTCTTTGGTATTAATACAAAGGGGAAAACTGTGCACGAAGAATGCAATGCAGCTTCTCCTATAAGACTAGTCTGGTGTATATCTTCACTTGTCTGCCTCTAGTTGTTCCTTCCAAAGTATAGCAGAAACTCTCTGAATGGAAGGCCACTTACCCTGACCACCTGATGAACCAACACTCTCCCTTCCTCTCTATTAAATGTACTGAGTGATGTCCAGGGCTCCCTCAGTACTCACGGCCATTGGCTCCTACCCTACTGTACAACTGGGTGTTTGTGCTCTCACCAGTTGTGTTATATTCCCCAAAGTCTGCTGTGTTTCTTCCCAAGTCTGTACATGCTGCTAACATAGGTATAACTTAACGTCTAGTGAACTCAGAAATATGATTATTAAAAAACGAGTTTGCTGATTCTACGAAAACAAAGTAGAATGATTTAGAAAGAATCAACAAAGCTGAGTTTAAAAGAAACCGGTCAAATTCAGTGTGTACGAAATAAATGTAAAAGACAAGGTAGGGGAGCAAGAGGGTCATTAAAATAGCAAATTCTGCACGGAAGTCGCTTCTCAAGTATCTTTATGTCCTCAGTTGTTTCAGTGAAGTCAAAATCGGGTGAATCAAAAGAGGCAATTTTGGTATGATTTATCCAGGGAAATGATACGGAACTCCAAATAGGGCAGTTCATACACGAAGAAGATGTCTTGGCCTAAACATAGTGTCACTTGCTATGACTTCCTGACTTTTCAATTAATCATCCAGCTTACTGGATGAGCCACTTTCTGCCAACATCTGTTTATCTGCACTTAATATTTTCCTTTTGAGTTTTAGTACTAAGCCATTGCCTTGCTTCTGGGAACACATAAATTACTGAGGGGGTACAGCAGAACACACAGAAGCAGAAAACATAGATTCTAGTCGTTGCCTGAACTGTAGTCTTAGAAATCACCATCTCTCTGGGCCGCCTTCCTCATCTATAAAGTGTCCTCCGTCCTTGTAGGGATGGAGGATGAGAGGTAGGTTATAAGAGAAGGCGTTGGACTGGATAATCTTTCAGGTCTCTTCTGCTTATTTAAAATGCCATTCTATCCAAGTCAGCCCAAATTTTGAGGAACAAGCAGAGTTCTTCAAAACATCTGTTAATCTTTATTTGGAATATAACTAATATATGGGAAAAAATACATAAATTCTTTGTTAATGTCAAGAGTAAGTAAATAAAGTTACTTGAGAAAACAAATATTATTTAGAATTTTTAGAAGTTTTAATTACAAAAAAGAAAATACAAATTTATTCAAATAAGATCTAAGTTGCCAATATAAAATTAATAATTAACATCCTTATAATTTGAGAATGGGGGAAATGCCTTTAAGATGTTATACTTCAAGTATCCATGCTCTCTATAACAAAAAACTTTAGCAGAAACTATGCTTATCAGTTGATATTTCCAAAGTGGACTACAAAGCTATAGTTCTGGGAATAGCATGTACTGTAAACTTGTTTCAGTAATTCCCAGTGTTAATTTTAATTTGACAAATGCAAAACCACAATCACTGATTGGAAAAAAATAAAACACCGAAAGAAACAAATGTTGCCTTCTTTAAACTCATTAGTTCTGCAACAGAACTAAAATGAAAAATTAAGCTCAAGACTCAATTTATATCAAAACTGAATTTCTTTAACAGCAGTGAGTCTTGTCAAAAATGTGTTTCTAGATAAAAAGAAAATTGCTAGAGAGTTCTGCCTAACATATTGTTTTAGTATTTCTTTCATTTTAATTAGAATGATGCCTGAATCAATTTTTGTGCAACAAAAATAATACAAACTAGACTCATATACAAAGATAAGAGATTTAAATCTGTGTACACATCATCTTTTAAAATAACCATTTGCCATTTGTGAGTGGGAAAAGAAACTGTAATATTCAGTTTATATGTTCCTTTGGAGTCTATATCAATTTCAAGTTTTCTTTTATGATTCAGCTATTCTAAGAATATAAAATATTTTATTAAGAATTAATGTGTTATCCACACAAATGGCAAATATTGAAAATAGGAACGTAAATAAGAAAATAATAAAAATAGTAAGTCTACTAATGCTGAAGAGGAAGGAAGACAGGAGGGGGAGGAGAGCATGTGAAAGGGAGAGAGATTTTAAACATCCGGTTTCTATTCTGGACCGTTTATAGAAACAGACAGACACAGCGGGCAGAAGCCAAATATATTCTCGGGCTCTGACAGGATTTGTTTCCTATCTTGTCATTATTTTTACTGTATTCTTCCTAATACGATTTCTCCAGTGTTCTAGATTTCCAGACCAATAATACCAGTCTTACTGAGAGCTTAAAAATGAGTCTCGGAGGATTTGGGCATGTTCATGGAGTCTGGCTGTCTGTGAGCCTACTCGCTTAGGGTTTACAGGTTTTCCAGGAACTTTTCAGTACAAAGGTACACAATCATGGGAACATTCATCGCCCATCATATACATCCTTCCCAAGTTTCACTGAATGATTTCCTTAGGATCTAATATTCAATCCTGGCAGAGCAATAGATACCTGGTCTGCTGCAGAAAGGTAAAGATAGATGCATGACGCGCATCCCGCTACTGCTGGCACAAGGGCAATGGACTCACTCAACATGCCTGCTCTTTGTATGCTCTCTTTATGAGAGCAATTTCAAGACACACTATCAAGCAAGTACCTATCTACCTCAACCCTTTAAATTCCACTGCCACTGAGAGAAAGTCACAGTGCCCACTAAACATGCAGCTAGCTTGTCTCTACATCAAAATAAAACACAATAGAGTTCCTCTACTCCACAGATAATGAGGGAACTATTTTGAAAATTTGAATGATCTGTTTATGCCGACTATAAAAACATCCCTTTGCATCAAAATAAGTGTCCTTCTTTATTGCACACAGATTATTTTCTATAGAATTTAAATTGTACATGAAATTATAATTGTGTCTTGTTTAATGTAAATTGATTGTCTCAATTATTGGGAAAGCATTTGAATTTTAATGGGCTACTTTGCTGGACATGTGCCAAACAAATCATCAAAAAACTCTAATAGCTCTAACTGTGGAGGTACACAGCCAAACGTTTATATAAATCAGGAGGGACTGCTTGGTTGCAAGAATTAATCCTAAAGTGGTCCAGAACAGTTAGTAAGCTATTCGCCATGAAGAGGAAATCAGCTGTTGATTTTCAGTGTTAGAAGATTCTGAATAGCGAGGCTATAATTTGGTCTCTCTCTCTGAAAAAAAGATGAGTAGAAAGGATTCATTGCCCTATTAGTAGAAAAGACTTTTATGGATATACTTTTTTTTTTTTTAATGGTTTTCCTTCTACAGATTAGACTATCCATGAAAAATCAAGGCTTTGTCCTGAAGGTAGCACCAACAGAGGACCTAGCCGTACTGGGTCACTGGGCACTATGACACACTTGAACGTGAACCTTGGGCGTCTGAGAGAAGGCCGCCCCAGGAAGCTGGCTGTAGGCAGACACATCTCAGCAGTATGCCACATAGTCACTTCTTGACATTTCTCCATTTATAAATTTAGTGTCTATGAGGCCAAATACGTACACTCCATACTTAAAATCATAGGCAGACCTCATCCAGTTTGCTACCTAGATAGCTGCAACATTTTCACAGTTAAATTATAACCAGTTGTGCTGGAGGTATAGATACATATCTGCCCCAAACTGTCAGCTTTATAAGATCTTTTTCTTACACCCTCAGCCTTAAGAAGCACTGTTGCTAGGTATAAAAATCACCCCTGGGTATAATATGATGAACTTCTTACTACACAGCCAAAGCTATAGCTCAGTATCAGGCACAGAAGAGATGATGAAGAAGCAGCAGATAAGCAGCACTTGCAGGTTAGAGAACAGCTCAGCACGACCTGCACGTTTGGAGCCTCAATACCCCTCCACCGCCCTGGCCCCACATTGGCAGGGGATTGGTCAAGCTTCACTTAGCAGTCAGAGTCAGCAATGCATCAGCTACATGGATGTCACCTTTCTTTCAATGACATTTGCCTAACATATATACATTAAAATTTGCATTAAAAGGAAATGAGTGATTCAAAAGACCTTTTAATGCTGCTTTTCTGTATTTCTGCAAAATACTTTAAAAATATATGCTCTTTAAATTGCTGCATATTTTCCATAGGCAATATTGAGAAAATGGTTCTGCCCCTATTGACACATACAGACACACACAGACATCCACAGACACACACACATACAATTTCATGTACTAGTAATTTTTAAAACCAATTGATCTACAGGAAACAAAAACCCAGAAAATATCACTATCATCAAGATACTATAAAACCAAATTTTTTCTCTAGTCTTACTAAATTTCCATCCCCAGCAGTCTGCATGTTATACATGGCAAAAAACAAACAAATAAAAAAACGCATGAAATTGCCCTCCTCAACCCCACTCATGAAATGTTTAACTAAACAAAGGAAAACACTTTAAAAAGGACTGAAGGCATTATACTCCTTATGTAATCACCTTAGAAGTTATTTTGTTCAAAATGATCAAAGAAATGTCAAAAACCACATGGACTCCCACAGTTAGGGCGCTATTGATTCTAGATGTTGATCTTTAGAGCAACATGAAAGAACTAAAAGAACACGAAGAGGAATACTACCTACAGGGCTGCAAATGCAGCCTCAGCTCCAAGTGCCCAGCTGGTCAGAGCTGAAAACCCGGCAGCTCTTCTTTGAGTTGAGAGGTCATGGGCTCTGTAGAGACGGCCCCTCCCAGGTCATGTGGCAAAGGTCTGCCTCCGAACAAAATTCCACTAAAGCAGCCTAAAACACAGAGTTTTCTCGGAGAAGAGTGAGCTATTTTTGCAGTCCTAGCTATCAGTGCAGCTTATTTTGTTTTAAAGGAAGACCTGCTAGGAATATTGTGTGTTTCTGTTTTATTTAATGATGATACGCTATTAAGTCTGAATTGCAAAATAAAATCCAAGAGCTTATTATTTAACAAAAGTATACATTGTTTCCTATGTGACTAGCAGACACTAAGCTCACTTCAATCTCAGACTAACCCTAGGCAATGGGAACTATTTTCCCTCCTTTTACACCTGAGGAGACTGAATCACCAAGAAATGAGGAGACCTGCCTAACATCCACAGCCTGTTCCTTGGTGGGGCTGGGCTTAGAATCCAGGCAAGAAGCTCTAGAAACTGCATGTTTTTAACCATGTACCACATGCTCTGTTAGTAATTTAAGAATCTTCTTCAAAGCTCATTTAGTCTTGCCATAACCTGGGGAGATTTCTAAAGCACATGAGCCTGAAAAGCCACTAGTGGAGACATTGACTCTTAGACGCCACACTGTCACTCATGACTTAGAATGGGAAAATCTGCTGGGGGGCTTCTGTGACCTGGGACTCTGGAGACCTGGAGCCCAGGGCCGGCTCAGATGCTGGCTTCCCGGGGAAGCTTGGAGAGGTACTGAAGCACACTGATGGGAACACCGGCTCCAGCATTAGATAACCTTGCATTTTTAGACTGGAGATGCAACATATTAGTGAAGTGTCTGTGGATAAGTCACATAATCTCTTGGAGACTCAGTCTCCCCCTCTTAAAATATAGGAGATGAGTATTATCTCAATGAGATGGATGAGATGGTTGGATGGCATCACTGACTCAGTAGACGTGAGTTTGAGCAAACTCTGGGAGATAGTGAAGAACAGGGAACCCTGGTATACTGCAGTCCATGGGGTTGCAAAGAGTCAGATATGAGTTAGTGACTGAACAACATTATCTTAATAGAATTGATCTGATGCTTCAATGACTCAATGCCTCTCTGCTACAGATTCATTATAAAAATGCAGTGCTGTGTTAGAGATCACAGTCCCATCTACCTAAAAAATACTGTGATTTCATAATACTATGATTACAAGACAGTTGACTGGGCTTCGCAGGTGGCACAGTGGTAAAGAATCTGCCTGCCAATGCAGGAGACACAAGAGATGTGGGTTTGATCCCTGGGGCAGGAAGATCCCCTAGAGGAGGAAATGGCAACCCACTCCAATATTGTTGCTGGGAAAATTCCAAGGACCAAGGAGCCTGACAGGCTACAGTCCATGGGGCTGCAAAAAGTTGGGCACAAAGAGCATACATACACAGGTATGACAGTTGACTGTACTAATACTGTACTATATATAGTGCTTATGATTTCCAAATATTTTCACATCTACGTTCTGATTAGATCCTCATTACTAATCTGCATAGTATTCAACCCTCATTTTATGGATGAAGAAATTGAAGCTGAGAGAATTTATTTGGCTTGGCCATGATCATACATTGTCAGGTGACATGGCTGGCCCACAAACCCTGAGCTTTTGCTCCTTATCCAGGGTTCTTTTCCTTATAATTTGCTAGGTTTCCACAGAAGACATGAGGGCTGCTTGCAATAAGTAGCACAAATGGGGAAAATAAAAGAACCTGAAGAAGTAGAAATGAATACTAATTGCTCCAAGATCCTGGAGAGGATGGAGCAGCTGTCTCTGGTTTGTGTGTCAGTTAGCATGTACTGAGGGGCCTCTTACACATCCAGTGGAAATGTGATGCCCAGGCTTGCTTGGAGAGCAGAAGCCAAGGCAGAGTTTCCATGAGAAGAATGAAGCAAAGGAAATGAGAGACGTTTAATGCAGACACAGTTGCAAGAATGCTCATAACCAGTGAATGGTAACTGATGGCTCTGGAAGGGAATAGAAGTGACGCAGTTGAAGTGATTGGAGAGGCACATAATGAGGTTTTCTCAAGGGCTGGCCTTGAGGTTGACATTATTTAATGTTATTAATGTTCTCCATGACAGATATATCAGATTCGCTCAGGGCCATCCTTTCCTGGGTTCAATCCCTTGCTACGGCTACTGAGTTATTTGAGTTCATGGAACCCTCTTGGTTCTGCCACCCAAGGCTCACTGCATATAACTCAAGTCTCAGGTTCCTCCTGTCACTTGAGAGTCCAATGACATGCCAACTTCTAGAATTTAGGATTTGACTTCTGAAGCAACAGCTAAAAGGACTGATAAATGTAATATGAAGTACAGGGGACTTGCCTCCCATGATGAAAATTCTGGACCCATGGGAAACATGAGATGAAAGTGGGACAGATAAATTCCCTCTCCTTTCCTCCCTCCAGTGAGCTATTTGGAGGAACAGTTTCTCTGTACAGCCTGCCCAGAAACAGCCTGTGTGGCTGTGACTCTGTGGCTTATTATAAGGCAGTTGCCGGTATAGTAACATCGCCTTACATGATTTTGCATTCTTCCATGCCTCACCTTCCTTCCTTTCCCTCACTCTCACTGTCCTAGGTTTCAACTAAAATATATATTAGCATTTAATCCTTGCTCAAGTTCTGGGACAGCAGAAGTGAAGGTATTGGCGAAGTCATCGTTGAAATTACCCAGTTAATTAAAACATCCAAAAACAGGTATGAAAAGATATACTAAGTCATGGAAATGTAAGTAGTCTGATAATGTAAGAAAAATGACTGGTGAAAAAGTCAATCAACTCAGAAATCAGATGGGAAATGATAAGCAGAAAGCTTTGAAGAAGCCATTCTAGCTCACCAAGAAGGAGATAAATATCACGATGTTTAAAAGGCTAACATCACAGAAATTCCAATCCTCACTCTCCTACCTGCTTAAAATCCTTCAGCAGCTCCTCATGGTGCCCAGGATAAGTTTCAAACCAGGTCTAATTTCTGAGAGTCTCACTTTCTCCAAATATGTTGTTGTTTAGTTGCTGAGTCGTGCCTGACTCTTTGTGACCCCATGGACTGTAGCCCACCAGGTTCCTCTGTTCTTGGGATTTTCTGGGCAAGTATACTGAAGTGGGCTGCCATTTCCTCTTCCAGGAGATCTTCCTGACCCAGGGATTGAGCCTGTGTCTCCCACATTAGCAGGAGGATTCTCTACCAGCCCTCTTAATACGCAGAAAGTGACACACAAAAAAATGTTACTCCCACCCTAACAATGAGAGAAAAAAGTCAGATAATCAACAAAGCCATATTTATTCTCAAGCCAGTCAGAGAGCTGAGGTTGGACAATAAGTAGGTGAACTAAATTCCAAAAAGCAGTGTGCCTCTCTGAGAAGAGGCAGAAACACTTGAATTGTTTTACCTTTGACAGAGCACGGGAAGAGAAATGGCCACTATAAAAGGAGGGAAGGTGAAAGCAGGCAACATTTTAACCAGTTGTTAAGAGGGTGGTCATCTAGTGTGATTGTCTAGAACTCCTGGGAGCCCCAGACACAAGAGGACAAGAAGAGTTCACATTCATTCTTTAGCACTTTTCCAGAGGCTTCTTTCCACTGGATGCTCACAAGAAAGACTGGGAGCAGGAGAGGAGACATGTACCCATACCATGCAGGGCACAAGAAAAAACCCTGCCCCCTGCCCACATACTGGACTCCAGTTTTTCATATGAAGCAAAAGCCTCAAGCCTCTGGGGAAGTGAAAAGAAACCTTCCCAGGAGAGGGTTCAGTGCCTCCGGGGAAATATTAGAAGCAAAAGCCATCTTCTCCTGGGAGGGGTGGAAGCCTCTTTACCTGGCCCTAGGAATAGCTAAACTTTCACTGAGGAACAGGCCAAAGCAAAATCCATCATCAATATGATGGTAGACGTTTGAAATCCAGCTCTCGGGGGAAAACAAAGTCCTGATTTGTGGTGTCTGCTCATTTCTGTGATGTGACTCCTTCTCTGGGTGTATCTATGTATGTGCTAAGTCGTGTCTGACTCTTTTGCAATTCTGTGGACTGTAGCCTGCCTGGGTCCTCTATCCATGAGATTTTCCCAGGCAAGAATACTGGAACGGGTTGCCATTTCCTTCTCCAGGGGATCTTCCAACCCAGGGATAGAGCCTGTGTCTCCTGCACCTCCTACATTGCAGGAGGATTCTTTACTGCTGAGCCACCAGGTAAATATTTCTACCTTGGCCAATTTAAAACTACCAGCATGATGTCAGATGACTCACACATTTATAAAAATTTAACAATCAGCTCAAGCACACAATTGCATCTGACCCTGAGGAGGCTTCGGGCTTCCCTTGTAGCTCAGCTGGTAAAGACTCTGCCTGCAGTGCAGGAGACCCAGGCTCGATTCCTGGGTCAGGAAGATCCCCTGGAGAAGGAAATGGCAACCCACTCCAGTATTCTTGCCTAGAGAATCCCATGGACAGAGGAGCCTGGCAGGCTATAGTCCATGGTGTCATAAGAGTTAGACACAACTTAGTGACCAACACCCCCTTCCCAACCCAACGAAGCATCGGAAAACCCCATCCCCATCCTAGTGCCCATCACAAAACCACAATGAGAGTCAAATGGAAAAGACCAGAAATAAAAAACAAACAGAAACCCAGCATCAACACTACAGAATTTCTTTGATGGGCCTATGAACAGAATGGATTCAACACAGGGAAGGAAAATCATGAAGTCTGAGACTGGCCAATGGACATTATCCAAACTAAACACAAAGAAGAGAGAAAGGAGCTGGGGTGGGGGGAGGCAGGGGGTAGTGTGGGCAGAGAAGAGACTAGAATGGTGCATCTAAGAGCTACGGGACATCAGATGATCTGAGCAATGTACAACTGGAATCCCAGAGGAGGGAGAGAGAGAAAGTGGAATGGGAAGATCTAACTCCTGCACACTGCCTCGCCTCGTCTACTGTCAATCTCCCTTTTTAAAGCTACCGTGAAGCTATTGAAGAGGCCATGTCTTCGTCGACTCTCAGGACCTTCAAACAGTTATTCCTTTTTCTCTGTTAAGATTACTTCTACTTCTCAGGATTCAGTTAGGTATTATTTCTCTAAGGAATTGTACAGTGGGGTCTCTAGACCTGAATTGGCTGCCAGTCTGGTGGGACCCAGAACATCCTGATTCACTCTCATCATAGTATGTTACACCCCTGTGATTACCTTGTGCTTCTGGCAGAACTGAAAACTCCTTAAGGGTAGAGATCATGCCTTTTTTCTTTTGTATGCTCAGTTCAGTTCAGTTCATTTGCTCAGTCGTATCCAACTCTTTGTGACCCCATCAACCACAGCACGTCAGGCCTCCCTGTTCAACATCAACTCCCGGAGTCTACCCAAACCCATGTCCATCGAGTCAGTGATGCCATCCAACCATCTCATCCTCTGTCGTCCCCTTCTCCTGTTGCCCTCAAACTTTCCCAGCATCAGGGTCTTTTCAAATGACTCAGCTATTCACATCAGGTGGCCAAAGTATTGGAGTTTCAGCTTCAACATCAGTCCTTCCAATGAACACCCAGGACTGATCTCCTTTAGGATGGACTGGTAGGATCTCCTTGCAGTCCAAGGGACTCTCAAGAGTCTTCTCCAACACCACAGTTCAAAAGCATCAATTCTTCAGTGCTCAGCTTTCTTTATATTCCAGCTCTCACATCCATATATGACCACTGGAAAAGCCACAGCCTTGACTTGATGGACCTTTGTGGGCAAAGTAATGTCTGTGCTTTTTAATATGCTGTCTAGGTTGGTCATAAGTTTCCTTCCAAGGAGTAAGCATCTTTTAATTTCATTGCTGCAATCACCATCTGCAGTGATTTTGGAGCCCAGAAAAATAAAGTCAGCCACTGTTTCCACTGTTTCCCCATCTATTTCCCATGAAGTGATGGGACCGGATGCCATGATCTTAGTTTTCTAAATGTTGAGCTTTAAGCCAACTTTTTCACTCTCCTCTTTCACTTTCATCAAAGGCTCTTTATTCTTCACTTTCTGCCATAAGGGTGGTGTCATCTGCATATCTGAGGTTATTGATGTTTCCGAGCAATCTTGATTTCAGCTTGTGCTTCCTCCAGCCCAGAGTTTCTCATGATGTACTCTGCATATAAGTTAAATAAGCAAGGTGACAATATACAGCCTTGATCTACTCCTTTTTCTATTTGGAACCAGTCTGTTGTTCCATGTCCAGTTCTAACAGTTGCTTCTGACCTGCATACAGGTTTCTCAAAAGGCAGGTCAGGTGGTGTGGTATGCCCATCTCTTTCAGAATTTTCCACAAGAGAAGACTCTACACATGGACATCACCAGATGGTCAACACCGAAATCAGATTGATTATATTCTTTGCAGCCAAAGATGGATAAGCTCTATACAGTAAGCAAAAATAAGACTGGGAGCTGACTGGCTCAGATCATGAACTCCTTATTGCCAAATTCAGACTGAAATTGAAAAAAGTGGAGAAAACCACTAGACCATTCAGGTATGACCTAAATCAAATCCCCTATGACTATACAGTGGAAATGAGAAATAGATTTAAGGGACTAGATGTGATAGACAGAGTGCTTGATGAACTATGGATGGAGGTTCGTGACATTGTACAGGAGACAGGGATCAAGACCATCCCCAAGAAAAAGAAATGCAAAAAAAGCAAAATGGCTGTCTGAGGAGGCCTTACAAATAGCTGGGCAAAGAAGAGAAGTGAAAAGCAAAGGAGAAAGGAAAGGTATACCCATTTGAATGCAGAGTTCCAAAGAATAGCAAGGAGAGATAAGAAAGCCTTTCTCAGTGATCAGTGCAAAGAAATGGAGGGAAACAATAGAATGGGAAAGACTAGAAATCTCTTCAAGAAAATTAGAGATACCAAGGGAACATTTCATGCAAAGATGGGCACAATAAAGGACAGAAATGGTATGGGCCTAACAGAAGCAGAAGATATTAAGAAGAGGTGGCAAGAGTACATGGAAGAACTGTACAAAAAAGATCTTCACAACCCGGATAATCACGATGGTGTGATCACTCACCTAGAGCCAGACATCCTGGAATGTGAAGTCAAGTGGGCCTTAGGAAGCATCACTACAAACAAAGCTAGTGGAGGTGATGGGATTCCAGTTGAGCTATTTCAAATCCTGAAATATGATGCTGTGAAAGTGCTGCACTCAATATGCCAGCAAATTTGGAAAACTCAGCAGTGGCCACAGGACTGGAAAAGGTCAGTTTTCATTCCAATCTCAAAGAAAGGTAATGCCAAAGAATGCTCAAACTACCACACAATTGCACTCATCTCACACGGCAGTAAAGTAATGCTTAAAATTCTCCAAGCCAGGCTTCAGCAATACGTGAACCGTGAACTTCCAGATGTTCAAGCTGGTTTTAGAAAAGGCAGAGGAACCAGAGATCAAATTGCCAACATCCACTGGATCATGGAAAAAGCAAGAGTTCCAGAAAAAAACATCTATTTCTGCTTTATTGACTATGCCAAAGCCTTTGTACACTCAATGCTTAATAAATGTTAATAAATACAGGGATATATTAATAAGCTAGAAAATACAAAATATTGCACAAACCAAGCAATCTAGTTTAAGTTTTCACATCGAACATGCAAAGTTCAAAATTACTGGAAGTTTAAAAAGCAATACAACAAATGGGATCACAGAAGAGAAAAATGAATCGTATTTAACTTGAAAGCATAAATCACAATTTAAATCATAAGAGTTAGGATAACAAAAATGCTAATCAAAAGTTCTCAATCTACCTAAAAGATAAAACCAAAATGATAAATTTGTCTTTAATGAAGGAATTGACTCAGGGAGGCTTACATTGGATACATGGAAGACATTTTTGGGGATCTTAAGCATGGAGATACATTCTTTTTTTCTAAACAAACACACACATACATTCATATGCTCACAAACACTTAGAATATCATAGGCATATCACAAGTATGGTCTGAATTGTTGTTCTGTAAATCAGCTGTTGAAAACTCAGAAGGCATTTATCCTTAGAAATAACATCATGTAAACATGGTATTTTGTTTTACAGACTGCTTTCACAATAGCCTATTTAACCCATAATGTAAATAAACTACCTTCTAGAACTTTTGACTCTCAAGTTTCTGCTGGATGTCCAAAATCTAGAACAGAACCTGGTGTATATGTTAAGGAGTTGGTAAGTATGCTGAATGAAGGATGCGGAATGATTAATGGTGGGAAACATTCGTTGTGGACACAGACACTGTTCTAAAGAGTTTTCAGGGGTTGTTTTAGCCCATTATCACAGCCTTATAAGGTAGCGTTTCTCAGATAATGAAAGTGATAAAGTGAGGAAATAAGAAAGATTAAATTTATGATTTAAGGAATTTGCTTTTGACCTCACCTCTAGGAAGAAAGCCTTCTTCTAGGGTGCATGCTCTTAACCACTGTACATACTGTGAAAATTAGTAAATAGAAATCTTATTTAAAATGGAGTTGGGAGGCCAGTAGGGGGAACTCTCAAGCCCCACCACTCCAGTATAAGGTTACTACTTTAACCGAGCAAGAGAAAGAAAGAAAAAAAAAAAGACTCCTTGCCAGGCAACAACCTGGCCCTTTAGAGACTATCACAACTCAGCCAATGAAAAGCCACTAGTTCAAATTCCCAGTTTCCTCTAATGAACTCTTTGTTTAATAATAGCTCCACCAACTCCTTTTCTAGAAAAGAACATTCTTCTCCTTTGTTATTTGGACTTGCCTGTGGTGTGCTACAGATTACATGTTCTGAATTGTATATCCTTGCTGTTCTCAACTTAACCTATTTTGTTAGTAAAATAACTGGCTGTTTTATTGTTTTAGGTCAACAAAACTGTTTCTCTACTTTCAGTTTTAGGTCTTAAAAAGCATAGGACTAGAACCAGAATGTAGTTAAACGAATGGAAGCTCCATAAGGGCAGGATGTCCTTAGGACAAGCAGATTTATCCAAGCACATCAGTGCTATATAATAAGCGCTCAATAAATATTTGACAACCTACTCCAGTGTTCCTGCCAGGAGAATTCCATGGACAGAGGAGCTTGGCAGGCTATAGTCCACAGGTCACAAAAAGCTGGAAATGACTGAGCCCCACTCTATTTTTGCCTGAAAAATCCCATGGACAGAGGAGCCTGGCAGGTTACAGTCCAAAGGGTTGCAAAGAGTGAGACATGACTGAACATGCATGCACACACAAATAAGTGAAAGAGTTATTTCCCTTTCCTTGGATATTGGGCCTATTCTAAGCATCAATTATACCAAAAAGTCTGACGTTTCCCTCCTTCTCTTTTGTTGGGTATATTTCTCATTTAATTTTCTCCCAGGTGATCAGTTATGATACTGTCTGTTTTGTTCTAGCTATAGCAACTGCACAGCCTGCTTTATATAATTTATTCACCCTCAGATCAAAATCTAACTCCTATAGCTAGAACTTCCTCCGTTACTGAGGGAAAGCATCTGATTTCAGGTGTTCCCAATAAAATGTAACTGAAAATGCCTTCCAGTCCGCTTAGGGATTTGCCAAGAATGCATAGAATAATTGGATTTTAAAGAAATTGCTTGCTGACCCCAATTGACATAAATTTGGTACAATCTGGGGGGCAGGGAAGGGTCACACTTTCTAAGCTGTTTCTGGTTTGTGTAGCTTCCTTTTTCCCTCTACACAATATTCTCAGATTGTTTGTCTTTAGACCCCTTAGGGGAGGCAGGCTACCTAATCCATGGTCTAGCAAAGTGAAAGCTAGTGATAACAAAGAAACATTTCAAAACAGAGTTGAAATGAGCTTCTTTCCTAGCAACATATGGACTACATACCAGTGATTACAATTTGATATTATAAAATAATGGCATATAAATCTAAAATAACACAGCAATTATGCTAATTTACTTTTAAAAGTATGTTGTCAGTTATTTAAACTCACAGATTCCCAAGCAGTTCATCACCAAAGGAGTACTTCTCTAAAGAAAACTAGTGGTGGTGATGGACAGATAGGAGGTGGGGATTATACATACATTTGCTTTAGCAAAAGAGATGACGGATGATTCACTTCTGAATTACAACTCATACAGGACGTGAAGCATATTTCTTGAGAAAATAATACACTGCTGTTGCAAATATGAAGTATTGCATTATAAGAGGTTAGCAAACAACTCACAACAAGTGAAACCAATTATCGTGAAACTAAACTGAGATTATTTTATAGCTAAAATTAAGAAGAGCAGTATTTGAAGAGCAAGATGAAGTCAAGTGCAACACTGGTAATGCAATATGAACTAAATGTCCTTCCCCCAGATCATGGGAAGCCAAACTACTGGTGCTTGTGCAGCATCATAGGAGCTCTGCGAGGCATGGAGGCCCGTGAAATATGCATTGGCATTCTCAGGAAGCTGTTTGACTTCTAAAACCCACCCTGCAGTACTTCTAAAGCATTCACTTAATAGATTTTGACACTGTCCATAAGAACTGCAGAAATGACCTATAATTTTCAGTCAGTTTTCCTGACCATCACTACCCCGGGAACTTTGGTGTATATTTTGATTACTCTTCTTAATGAGGAAAGATCAAGTCAAGAAATTACCTTGGGAATGGGGAAAGTTTGATCACTATACATCCCAGATTTAATATCAACAAACTTTTAGTTTATGCGAAACCAAGAAAACAGGAGATCAAAACAAACAAATGAAAACAACCCTCCAGGCCACCAACTCCTGCTCAGGCTGCCAAGGGTGGCTGTCCTCCAGAACATCCCTCCTTTCTGCTTCTGGGGTTTCAGGAGGCACAGAGCAGCCACAAGTCACCTCCCCCAGATGGCAGGTGGCGTCACAGCTGCCCTGGACTCTGGGCTCATACATCCTTGACCAGCTCAAATAGAGGGGGAGCCTGCAACTGTGGGAAAGAGGCAGAGGTGAAGACCCTTTTTATTTTTCTATCACCTGGCCAACTACAGTGACTTGGTACAAAATAGTTGACGAATAAATACACAACAAACAAATTCTGGCTTCAGCTTACTTTACCAGCACCATATCCATAAACCTGCACTCAACAGTTCACATGCTCTTTTCAACCACACATACAGCAGTGTAGGAAGTAACTCTTTCCTGTCCAAAATTAATTTCTGATCAATGCTTGATGTCCCAACCTTCCTCTACACTCAGGACACCTACACTGCCTCTGTGTCTGCTTTAGTATCTCCAGATTTATTTTGATTGTAAAAATCCCCTTCACAGAAGCACAGAGTTTTTTGAAACCCCTTAGAAATTTTAAAATTATTTCATTATTCTATATAATATGATTAAGAGGGGAATTTTAACTAAAAGCATTTAATTTGAAATAAATATATATTTGCTTTCCTGGTAGCTCAGTAGTAAAGAATCTGCCTGCCAGTGGAGAAGATGTGGGTTTGATCCTGAGGTCAGGAAGATCCCCTGGAGAATGAAAAGGCAATCTGCTCCAGTGTTCTTACCTGGGAAATTCCATGTACAGAGGAGCCTGGCGGGCTAAGTCCATGGGGTCGCAAAAGAGTTGGACACAACTTAGTGACTAAACAACAATAACAACTACCTCTGATTAAGACACCTTATTTTCTTAGGTTATTACATGCTTTATCTTACATAAAACATACAAAACCTAATTTCTAGAAGAGAAGTTTTGAAATTTCTGCATATTACTTTACCAAGTCCACCTTAAAGGTAGACAGTTTTCCTACAGTATTCTGTATTAAATATACTTCTGTGTCTTTAGAGAATAGTAGAGAGGGAATGTGCTCTCCTCTCTGTGTATAATAAGAACAACCTAAATGGAGACAATATAAATCTATAAAGTATTAGATTTTGAGCATGCTCCTTGAGTACCACAGTAACCATGACTTCTATTTATTTATTCCAGAACAATTCCCATTCTGTTTCTGAACCAAACACATTCACTATGTGGCACATTAGTTGACGATAAAGTATTTAGTACCTTTGCTTCATTATCTCATGTAGTCTCCCATGCTGGACACACTGCTCCTCTAATTCATCATTTCTTCTCTGTAACTTTTCCAGTTTGTCATATGTATACCTCTTTTCTTGACTGAGCTGAGCTATTTCAGATCTAAAGAGATGTAAACAGAAATAACAGATGTTAAGCAAGAATACTGGAGTGGGTTGCCGTTTGCTTCTCCAGGGGATCGTCCCGACCCAGGGATTGAACCCGGGTCTCCCGCATTGTAGGCAGACGCTTTACCGTCTAAGCCATGAGGGAAGTCCCCTTTCAAACAGAAATAACAGATGTTAAAGGTTTTCATTACCATAGCATGTTTTTATTGTATAACCTCATCATTTCCTTGAACTCGACACTTAAACATGGGTCAATGAAATTATTTTATGTAAAATAAAATATTGCAGAAATTACGGAATGTCTAGTAGATGGATACACACACTGCAGAAACTCAAGTGGTAGCACATAAAAGAATAACAACTTGCTCTAATTGAGAGATTTTTCAAGGTACAAGGCAAAAATAATAATCAAATCCCATTTTTAAAAAGACTACATTAAGTTACCAAATATTTACTGAGTACCTATTACAGGCAAGCTATCATGCTGTTATAGGAACAACCCCAGGCCTAGTTTCTATGAAAAAGAGTTGTTTCTTTTAACTGACATAACTAATTTAATGGCACAAGATTAAAATAATATAGTTTTTTTAAATGGTGGTTCTCTGCTCCCTGACCCTATGTCTAGATTGTCAATGTAATTGCTATTTCAGTTGTAGTTAAAGCAGTACCAGTTTTCTGTTATAACAACTACTTAAATATCGGTCCTTGTTATCTAAGAAGTATACTATACATGTATACATGCAATGCAGCCCACTCCAGTACTCTTGCCTGGAAAATCCCATGGACGGAGGAGCCTGGTAGGCTGCAGTCCATGGGGTCGCTAACAAGGCGACTTCACTTTCACTTCTCACTTTCATGCACTGGAGAAGGAAATGGCAACCCACTCCAGTGTTCTTGCCTGGAGAATCCCAGGGACAGAAGAGCCTGGTAGGCTGCCATCTCTGGGGTCGCACAGAGTTGGACACGACTGAAGCAACTTAGCAGCAGTAGCAACAGCAAGTGGCATGAGTGGTAAAGAATCTGCCTGCCAATGCAGGAGACACAGAAGACATGAGTTCGATCTCTGGGTTGGGAAGATCTCCTGGAGAAGGAAATGGCAACCCACTCCAGTATTCTTACCTGGAAAATTCCGTGGACAAAGGTGCCTAATGGGCTACAGTCTATGGGGTCGCAAAGAGTTGAACACGCTTGAGCATGTATATACATACATATTTTCCCTAAATGAATGGGCATTAGTGTGGAGTGATTGAGCGGTGAGCCATCTTTTCTGATGGGAGATTCCCAATAGTATCTGTATCTGTAATTCTTTCCCCCGTGGCCATTCTGTTTCTCAAAGGAAGGATTCTCCAGTTTTCTACCTGTTGTGTACAACACTAACCATCAGTGGTCTAGGAGCTGATGGGAAACAGACGGCTGGTGTTCTCACCTTTCAGAATACAAGCATGCTTGTATGCACTCAGTCACTCAGTCTTGTCAGATGCTTTGAGACCACGTGGACTGTGGGCCTCCAGGCTCCTCTGTCCCTGGGATTCTCCAGGTAAGAATACTGGAGTGGGCTGCCATTTCCTACTCCAGGAGATCGCCCCACTCAGAGATCAAACTCAAGTTTCCTTCAGAATATAGACTTTCAATTAATTCCTCTGTTCTAACTTTAGTACAGCTATTTAAACCAGTGCTTGCTGGTTTAATCTCTTCAGAGAGGAAGCCCATAATTTTCTGGGTGGAGGAGTGATGGTCCCCTGGCTGCATGGGGTGGGAGGCAGAATTTTCAACTTTGGTTTCAGTCCTATGTTCCACTCCTGCCTTCTAAGGTTTTCTGGGATCCTCAGAGCAGATCAGCTTGCCTCACATAAAAGTAACCTTGTCTGCAGACATTTAAGGTTCCTCTTCCTCCATTTGCTAAGTCAGGTACCATTCCTGCAATTTTCTTTTAGTCTTCACCAATTTCATTTGGGATTACAGATATCTACTTTGATGATGGTTGATGTCTGTCAGGAGATATGCTACCTCTTCTGTGCCTTGGATGGCTATTTCAAGTCTCAAAATCTGAAGATAAGAAAGACATCTATCCAAGAAAAATTATATCCTTGCTCTTGCTTTAATTAAACATTACTTCTCGCTACACCATTTCCTCATACTGCACTGCCTCATAGGTTAGAACTGAAAGCTTAAAACTCTTGCATATTAAAATATGAGTAGTTAACAACTGGTTTGTTTCTTGAAGTTTAAATATAGAGTTGGACAAAAGGCTCGTTTGGAAAAACCCAAACAAACTTTTTGGCCAACCCATAAGACACTTGATGTAAAATTACTTCCTTCCAAAGAAAGAATTCCTCCATTAGGAGCAATAGCCTTTCTAATTTTCTTTTTTTTTTCCTGGAAAAGACTGGGATTTGCTAAGGGAGTTTACTTCAAGGACCAAACTGCTTCACATGGAAAAAAGCAATTTCTCACTTTAGCTCAACTCATTCCTCATTTTGTTTTTACTTTGGTTCAAGTTTCATCGCAAAGGAAGCTTGTTCTGATAAATACGTGCAGTTCTCAATATGTCAGCATGGTTTTTGAAACCTCTAGCTTTTATGCATACATTAACTTATAATTTATTCCCGTGAACTGTGCTCTCTGCCTTATCCTTCTTGCTAGATTACGCATGAGGCCAAGGATTATCTCATTTTCAAGCTCAGATCAGGAACTCAATCTACATTTACTTTTTCTAATAACAATTTACTTTTATTTGAAACGTCTAAATAAGTAAATAATCACTTGTCTCTCCTTTTCCTTTCAAAATCACATACAATATAAAAGAATTTAGGAGCAGTTATATAAAGCTGTTAATTTAGTATTCTTCCAAGGTTAGCATTTTCTATCACAATATGCACTATGCACTAAAATTCCTAAAGGACCAAAAATACCCTTAAACCAGATTAGAAAAAAATGCAGAAGAATGTTTATCTATTCTCAGGTACTTTCCCTACTTTCCCAGAAAAAAAAAAAAAAAAAACAGTCACTAAAAGAAAAATCAGGAAGGAAGCATAGATTCTACAATATAAAAATATAAAGCTTTTATACACAAATAACATGTTTTCATGAGAATGTTCCTTGTAACCCTGTTTCTAGATGCAACCTTGTTCTGCAACCTAATATAATAAAACTTAACCCAGAAATGTATCAACAGATGATTAGTTATATTACATGAAAAAAGAACTATCAAGATGCTGTTCTGATAATATGGCTATCTACTGGTGTTATATATTGACCTAAAACATGACATATTGGTAAAAAAGGAAAATATTAAAAATGACCATAAAGTAATTCTATCTTATAAAATAAAAAATAATATCTCTTGGTATCCTGATTAGAAATTTCTTTTTTCCTTTTTCTTTATTTTCTGTATTTTTACAATGAACATGTATTTAAGACAAAAAATAAAGTCACTTTGATTCTGAAAAGTTTGTTAAGAAACAAAAAGAAGTGGGGACAAATTTTCTAAAGTAAAAAAAAAAAGAGGGATATAAAAAATGAGATGAATGAATATTAGAAGCATTATATAATAAATCACTATTCCCCACTCTTCATCAAAATTCCAATTAAAAAAGTACAAGGGATATGAAAAATACTCACAGAAGAATAAACATAAATGGTCTATAAACATTTAGAAAATATTCAATTTCCCTATTATTCAAAGAAATGCCTAATAAAAGCAGATAAATTTGGCTTTAATAAAAGTCAAACATTTATTCTATGCCTATACTATACCAGGTTGTGGAATTCATCCTTCACATTATGATCTCAATTAATCCTACAAGGTAACTGTTTATTCCCTTTTCTCTGTGGGGTAAATATGAAATTTAATGATTTGCCTAAGGTCACCCAAATGGTTATTAGCCAAGCCCAGACACGAACACTGTTCTGGCCAACTCTAAAGGGGTTGCCCCACCCACTGTGCAACACTGCCTCTCACTTCTTTTTATAAAAATCTCTGACTTCTTTTTGTCACATACTGGTATGCACATAGATATACTGAGCAGAATTTAGTGTAGTACTTAAGCAAGGTCATACACATTAACAGCCTTAAAAGGGTGCATAGTCTTGGACCAGCAATCCTCCTTTCAGACATCTCAACTAAAAAGAGCATGAAAAAATTCAGATTTAGGTATAAAATTATTATTATTCATTACATTTAAAAATACTTTAAAATTATGATAAATTACTATGCACACAAATGATTCAGTTGAAACTATGTTTCCACAGTATTTACTGATGTAGAAAAGTATACATTAGATAATATCAAATAAAAAAGCAAGATGCAACTATACACACACACACACACACACACACACACACCATGATGTCATAATAAAAATGTATGGTAACATACACATATACCTACACATGGAAAAGGACTGAAAAGAAATACGTCCAAAGTTAATAATAGTTAGCTGGATGGTAATGTCACAGGAAAATAAATGTCTGATATTGAGTTTATTTTATGTACATAATTTCAAAAATATAGATGTTAATTGTAAAGTACATATTACTATCAGGTATTTTATTTCTACAGTATTTTTCTGCTTTGCATATTTTATGTGTATGTTTTCTTGTTTGTTTATAGTAGTAATTTGCCTACCAACTTCCAATGTTCAATAAAAATTTGGTACATGTATATGTTCATTATCTTTTATCTGTCTTTAGTCCATGACATATTGAAAGAACTAGCCATTTGCAAAGTTTAGAGTAAACTTATGAGCTTCTATGTTAGCTTGAGATTACATTTGTGGCATGACTATCCTAGCGTCATATAAAAAGAAAATTGACTCTAATCCATTTTCATAGAAAATTTAGGTAATTTCTGGCTTTACGGAAGCATGAACTTCTCTCTGCATTTTTATATAGCAGTTATATTGTGTAATTACATTTGCATGAAGTATAATATTTTACTACTATAATTAGTATTACAGTGATTGCTTTTTAAGGAAAAACATGACCCCTTAATTTTTTATTCTTTTAGAGACTCATTCAACTTTTGGTAATAATTAACAGAGGCCAATATCAGTTTCTTCCTGTACAATATAATTTTGTAGCATCCCAAACTAACATCATCTAAACATGCATGGAAAAAAAAATAGTTCAACCGGGTGTGTGTTCTTTACTTCAATTAAACTCACACAGTTGGATACCTGCTGTTGCCAAAACAGTAATATAATTTATACATTATAGTCCACACAGTAAAACTACACTAAAAGTCATTTAACAATATTTATAACACCATAAAATACAGTGTTAAAATATATGAACTGCAATACGTACCAAAATTGTAAAATTTGTTTCTCATCATCAGTGATTAAAACCAGGATCATTGCTTTAGCCTCAAAACCCACAACCCTGGTGACAGATTAGAATTCAAATCTTAATGATCAATTTACAATTAACAAGATAGAAGTGAAACAAATTAAACCAACCATTATATATAACGAGACCCAATGGACTCCCATTGTTCCTCTTAATTACAAAACGCAAATCACAAATACACAGTGGGTACTGTTAGACATCAATCCACAAGCCTAGCAACCCAGAAAGTGACAATGATAGAAAAGAAAGAGAAGCAAAACCACGTAGACAGTTCTATGCTCTATGTCTTATTCTTTTCAGTGGGGCCAAAGTGTTGAGAGGTGAAAACCTAGCACATGCTGGATCCCCAGTCTGCAGCTGGCAGAGGGTCCCTTCTAGCCGGTGCCCAACCTTTCTGAGCTCTTCCCAAGGCATGTTGTAGATTTCACTGCAAACTGCACTGCAAACATTTTAGTGCTGATTCATCCAAGCGCTTTGGGAGAGGGAACACATCCTTCTCTTTAATAGGAAAAAAAAAAAAATCACAGTTGCACCAAAGATATTTAAATATATCCATGTACCAACTTTGAAAACAAGCCTATCACTGTAATAAGCTCTCAGAGTCCTGGGTAATAAAGACAAAGGGAGCTAAAGTTTATGTGAGTTTCATCTAAAATCAGCCAGAATGTCTGCCTGGTGCCAATTAAAAGCAAAAAGGAATTAGTGCTCTTGTCTGATGGTCAAAAACAAGCTACATAAAATGCATGAAATTGGTGGTTCACTTTTAGCTTTAAAATGAGATGTGCCCATTCACAAAACCTGGGGTTACAGACACCACTCGAGCACTGCGGAAGGCATAGTGTGTAGGAAGTACTGGCTTGTCACTGTGGAGGGCTTGCAGACAGCAGAAGCAATAAGCACAGCCATAATGCGACTTACGTCTACTTCGGAAAAAACACATTTAACATACACACAGGCGGAGGAACCATTTCTAAACGCTTTCACAAAGCAGCTTAGCATGTGGACGGGGTAAAGAGAAGGAGTGTCTGGGAGTGGTTCCCCTGCATTTTCAGCTAACAGTGATTCTACAGGGGCTCTAGTCAAAGGACTAGATCTATGATTTTTTTTTTAAAGGCTTAAATAAATGGCATGAATCCATATATTTAGTATGGGATTTTGAATAACATAAAATTCTCAGACCAAAAAAAATGTTTAAATTGTTCATCAACATGAAATAAATACACTTACTTTCAGGAAAAAGTTTTACTATGGTACTCTGAGGAAAACCTGTATTTAAATTACCCTATGGTTTAAATAATGATTTTGGAGATGGCACTTTCACAAGGACAACAGCTTAGAAAAGTCAAAAAACTTCAAGATTTCCTCATCTCAAAGCACAGGGCGGGGATTATTTATCCCAAAAGTTTAGGAGAAGGTAAATAGAGGCTCACTCCTGAAGAGCTTCCATAGGGCTTCATAAATTCATAGTTTTATTTTAAAAGAAATACTCGGAGCCCTACAAGTTTTATAGATGCTTTCAAAACAAAGATAGTATCAAAAGATGGAGTGTCTTTCATGTAGGAAGCCAGAGTGAGATGAGAAATGAAGAGTAAACAAACAAATAAGAAACCTCCAAACACAACTGATCCTATCTACTAATTTCTTGTGAGATACACAAAACATATATTTTGTAAATTTTAGGGGCCCTAAAACGTTGTAATGATAATAAGTTACAACTTGTTTAGCTTTTATTATTTGGTAGGTTTTAGTTTGGAATCAACTTATAAAGTTACAATAGATGCGTATTTTAACTCTTCAGACTTACAAGACAAAGTTCAGAGCAGGACCTGAAACACAACCAAATCTACAATTTCCTGATCCTGCATTGCCTTCAAAAAGGTTTTCCACTGTGGTATAGACTTTATGTCTGTCAGCAAATTATGGCACTCAGACCCTGGCAAAGGCAATAATTGTTAGTGAAGGGATATCCTCATTGCCAGTCAAGACCCTTAAAATGATGCCATCAGTGACACCTACTGTATACTTTTATGTGTCAAGCATGATGTTAGGTGCCATATGTATACCTACATCTCCCTCTCTAAATTTCTAATTCCCACCAAAATCTTGTATCATAGTTTTTAACAGGTTTTTACAAATGGAGAAGCTGAGGTTTGGAGAAATTAAGCCAAAGACCCAAGGTTATGAAGCTAAGTGGCAAAGAAAGATTCAAACCTTATTCTTTCTGAATTCCGAAGTGTTTTTTTTACTGCACACGGCCCATCATCAATAAAGAAATAGTGTGGAACCAGAGTCAGATCATGATACAAAGGGTAACACCATGCTTGTTTGTTTCATTCATTCATTCAATATATATTGGGTACCGGATCAGATGGTAAAGAATCCACCTGCAATGCAGGAGACCTGGGTTTGATCCCCGGGATGGGAATATCCCCTGGAGGAGGACACAGCAACTCAATCCAGCACTCTTGCCTGGAGAATCCCCATTGACAGAGGAGCCTGGCAGGCTACAGTCCATGGGGTCGCAAACAGTCAGACACGACTGAGCAACTAAGCACAGCACAGCACCAGCTCTGTATCAGACATAAAGGAACACATTCAATTTACAAAGTAGTGGTCAGGAGCTAGAATCGGAAGTGAGAGGAGTCGAAGAGAAGAGAGGCTGAGGTTCAGGTTCACTAGAGCGGGGTAAACTGATAGACCTAGAGCAGGGAAAAGAAGGCCTTAGCGCACACGGCACAGGTTAACCCAGGCTCACAGTCAGCCCTCAAATATGCAAGTATGCTCCACGGAAATTTAAAGATTAATTTTTCCCTCCTAATTACTTTGGTCTGGATTTTCTTTTGTGGTGGATGTAAGATATTATTCTTATGAAAGGTCATACGTAGGCTTTGGAACCAGAAATATCTAAGTTAGAATTCTAGTGTGCCTACTTATCAGCTATTTAAATGCTCTGAGTATTGGTTTCCTCATCCATAAAAGAAGATAATTCACGCCTCAAGCTGTTGTGAGAATTAAATAATATAAAGCAAGCATATAGCTTCTCTTTCTCTTTTATATACTTCAATTTCCTGAATTATACCTGAATTAGACAGCAAGATAATTAATCAGTAATCAATCCCAAAGCAATCTTAAGCTAACACAATCTTTTAAGGTCCAATTTTTTCTTAAATTATTAATGTGTTTGTTTGTATCTATGTGAAGTAAGTCAAATATTTCTAGTTAGAATACTTCCTGTTGATATGAGGATCTCCTTCAGGGCAAAATTATTTGGGTTTCCTTGTCAAATTTCCTGGAAATATTGGGTGTTTTGGCACTCTGAGCCTTTTCCCTTCCCAAATAAGATATCTCATTAGTATTCGCTAAGAAGGTGCATGCTCAGAGCACCTTCTGGGTGGTTATAGGGGTTTCTGCCTTCCTGTGAGCAGAATGAATTGGATTCATAAGTGCTCTGATTTTCCAAAAGATTCAGGGATGAGGATTCCACAAGCTAGGCCAGATTATTGATGCAGGAACCCAAGATGGGGCTCAGAGTGATTAGATACGCTCTGATCCTCCTAGAAATTCGTTCTGAATGACATACCTAAGCCAGTAGTTGGTTTGCTGAGCCCTACTGCTTGCTGTTTGATAATATAAGCAAGTTTCAAAACAATATAAAAGAGAAGATACACTATTTTCCCATTAGGTTATATTGTAACTGATACTTTAGCTAGTTAAGTGAATGATTTCTTTTGAGTTCAAGTCAAAGCGATTCTGTGCAACATCATTCATTTGCAAGAGGAAACCACAGTTCAAACAGGCCAAATAAATTTGTCTAAGATTACACAGTTACTGTCAGGGCTAGGATGAGAACTCAGGCTTCTTAGAATTTAGAATAGAAATAATTCATTTATTGTGATAATATGATTGAACAATGTACAGAAAAAATTCAGTAAGATCTCAATCAATGGGTTGATAAAAGAGCATATACCTATAAAATGAATGATGGCTGTTCTATTAAAATAAAACGATTTTAGGAGAAAAGATGGTTTTGGTTTATTTCAAAGTGCCGTCTACTTTAATTTTTATACATACATATTTTATTTATTATCATTTGACTTAAAGATAGCTTTTATGTGTTCATGGAGAACTATAATAGACTAAAACATGTTGACTATATTAAAATAAGACTTTAGAAATGCTTGACCCACCTGCATATTTTATTAGAATAATTGCCATTTTGACCCTTGTGTTCTAACATTTTATAGTTTTCAATTCTGAACATTAATAAGGTCAAATAATAGTATGTATACCTAACTATGAAAAAACACTGAGGTGTCTATATGGACAATTAAGAAAATTTTCATAGAGAAAATATTTTTTACAGGGAATTTGTCAATACCTATCTAATTTTGACATTAGACTATAAAATAGTGGAAATGCTGTCTTAGGAAAAAAATTACAGCATTCACATAAACAGTGCTCTGAAAGTACTGCATAAATAATATTACCCACCTGCTTTTCTGAGAGATTTGTTCCAGTTTCTTGGCTAACATGCAGCACTCTTCCTTCAACTTTGTCAAAAATGAATTCTGGGAGGTCAGCAATGAATACTGTTCATTTTCTAGAAATAACAATAAACCCTCCTGTAAACATCAGATGTTTATGGTTGTAGCTCTGCAGCGCAATGCACAGTGGTAAAAGCAATAAGACTGACTACCACGTTTCCTGTAGATCACTTTTAGGGTCCTAGGTCAAAGGAATGCTCATCTGGCAAGACACTGAATCTTGTGAGACATTTATTTCCCTAATAATTACACACCAGAAACATTTCTGTTCATACCAGCTTTGTGTAAATTTTAACATGTTAATAACTGTGAAGTACCTCAAGTGGAGTCATAGATTTTTTTAATCTTTGTAATTTTCAATGTACTCTTCTTTTGAAAATTTTATTCTAAACAGAATGTCAAATTTATCACAATCAGATAATTCAAAACTAAAATAATTGAGGAACTCTTTCTATACTGTAATTTATGCTTTATGTTTCATATTTGCTCATATATTTCACTACCCCCATCTTGCATATACTTCTCTGTTTATAAAAGAAAAACACATAATTTTCCTTATATTTCCGTCAACAGTGTGAGCTTCAGTACAGATCTGACCAAAGAAACTGAAGAGAGTCTGTATTTTTGTGCAAAATACAAGGAAGTATTCTTATGGTGGCTCAGTTAATACTCTTATCTAGTATTCAGAGACACTGCCAAAGACTCCTTGATCACTAGGATCCTCCTAGAGGTGGGGACAAACAATAATTTATCCTATAATTTCCTCCTTTTATTTTTAGTGGAAAAACAACTAGTAAGCCTGGTAAATTTCCATTTCTTCTGGCCAAACGCTGTGAGAAGAAAATCTCTACTGAAAGTGAATTATGCAGATCAATATGACATTTGCCTATTAGCAAATAAATAATTTAATGAATTTTATGTTAGCAATTTTTCACTTATAAGATAAGCAACACTTTTCTTTTACCATGTTATCAAATACAGTATACATTAAATTACATGAAAATTATCTTTAGGTGAAAGGTTTAACAGGCCCTTTCTTTCTCTTCAGTTTTCGATAGTGACTGGCAAAAAAGCATATAGCATACAAAGCAAAATAAATCAAGACACTAAAAATTAAGCAACATTTTTCTGGAAGAGACAGGATCAATTAAACTTTCGTTTTAATAGTACAATCAGCTTGGAGTATGTGGTGTGGAATTATAATGACTGACACTGTCTTGTTTTGACTAACACTGTCTGCGAACACACAACTCAAAAGTGAAAGGAACTACAGAATGCTCTGACTGAACAAATCAAACTGCCTATTTTCAAAGTGCATTTTACTTTCAAATTAAAGGTAAAGAGTTACTGGCCAACTCAGCCTGCAGAATAGCACCAATGTGATGAAAGATGGCAATTTTTAGCCAAGCTGCCAGCTGTGGTCAATGCCTTGTATTAGTGAATTTTAACAGCAGTTGTGAGAACTTGAAGAATGCAAAGGATTAAACATCACTTTAGACTGGGTTGGGGGAGGTGGGATAATCATACAAATGCTAAAAATGTTCGAAGCTGCAAAGATTAAATAAAGGAACATATCAATTTGGAGCCACTGAATTACATCCAGCTGCGACAGTGAATTAAGAACCGATTAATGGCTAAAGCTTTTCTCCAGTTTGGATGCTGAAGCAAACTCATTAGGCTTTTAGAGTAGCTATAATGTGTGTACTGTGGGAACTGTTCAGTGCTATTCAGGAGACTCTAACTGTAAGCTCAGAGCATTTCCCGCAGAGCTTCTGATGCTATTTTCTTTATATAACATGTGTGCCTGAAAACCCAGCCAAAAACAAGCCCTTTGTTTTTCTACTTTGTTGTGGTCTCTCTCAGCTTTACGTTTCTTGAACACAGGTAAATAAACTCATAATCCAGATGGTGCAACAGATGTGAGAGCAGCACTCTGAAATCAACAGACAGTGGGCAATACTTTCCATTTTCTCTTTTAAACGCTAACTAATATGTAATTCGGAATCTCCGGTGTAGTTAGCATCTGCTCCCTTCGGCCAGCCAAAGGTTACAGGTGTTCCTGATGTCATTTCACAGTAAGGCGTGGGCCTGGCTTGTGAGCAAGTGCCCAGGCTCTAATCTTTCCCTACCACCTACCAGTTTTGTCATGCTGGGCTTCCATTTGCTGTATCTTCTGTGTCAGCTCCTGCTCTCTTTGCTGGGCCTGAAGGGCTTGGGCCTTTGCTTCATTGCTAAAGCTCTGCTGAATGCTATCTTTTTCCAGTCTACAAGGCAGAGAGGAGACAGAAATTTAATCTACAGATGCACTAACCCCCATCATTTCCCCTACAGACCTCAGAGAGCTGATATGGAGTAAACTGTTCAGCATAAGCAGACAACAATCTTTCCACAGACTCTCAATTTTCAGGGGAGAATTCAAAGGACCTTTCGAGCAAGGTTTAATACCTGCCATAAATCCAAATGGACTAAGGTAAGCAACTTTAAAAATCAAAATATCATGACAACTGAATTAATGGTGTGTTGTAACTTTAAAACACAAACATCATTTTTTATAACATTCTCATTGTTGCCGGCTGCCAATTCATCTTTTTTCTCCTGAATGGTCAATCTTTCCTAAAGATCCTGAAGTTATAGGATCAATACAGTGTGACTCAATACACCCCAAAACTTAAATTCTTGAAACTAACTTTTGTGGACCACCTCTTGCTTTTCCTCCCAAACTTAATCTGGAATCTCAAATATAATGTAGGAGGTTCTATCTAGAGGCAGAAATGCATGCTTTCATTAAATATTTTCATACATTAGGCCATGTAATGTGAATATAAATATGAAAATGAAAAATGTCTCCTAGAACTTCATAATAAAATCCCTTTTGGGTCACACTGAAAGAATTGCAGGATGAGAAGCTTCTGTAGTCAAAGATGAGAGCTCATCCCACTGTGATTGGATATTGACCAGTGGATAGGTCTATATCCAATCACTGCTGCTGCTAATTCGCTTCAGTTGTGTCCGACTCTGTGCGACCCCATGGACGGCAGCCCACCAGGCTCCCCCATCCTTGGGATTCTCCAGGCAAGAACACTGGAGTGGGTTGCCATTTCCTTCTCCAATGCATGAAAGTGAGAAGTGAAAGTGAAGTCGCTCAGTCGTGTCCGACTCTTCACGACCCCATGGACTGCAGCCTACCAGGCTCCTCTGTCCATGGGATTTTCCACGCAAGAGTACTGGAGTGGGGTGCCATTGCCTTCTCCTATCCAATCACAGTGACTCCTAAAGAGATAAACTTCCTAAACAGAACCTGAAGAATGCAAAGGACCTCATCTCGGGCACCACTGTGGATACCGACCCTGTGTGCAAGCGCATGCACGCACACACACACACACCACACACGCTCATGCAAACACACACATTAGGTGGGTTCTTTATACTCTAAATACGGGTAGGTGATATGAAAGTTTCCTTCCATTAACTGGCTTAGTTATTTCTAACTCCTAATCTCCTTGTGGGCATTTCTCATCCATGCTGCTTCAGTTTACTAATTGAGAGATTTACTGTCTTCTCTTTGCCAAACTAAAAATAAACAATCCCATAAACCTATCACTACTAGTCTATGTACCGCTGTGGAACTTCGAATCACTGGCTTCTAATTATAAAGCAACATAAGGAAAGTCTGTATTGAAATCGGTCAATGCATGTTGGTAATGTTGTAGTATAAAATTCCAGAATGAAAATACACCCACACCTCACTCAAATGGATCATCAGGGGGCCACGCTAAATGTGAAATAAGGTCCCTTCTGGTACTTTTAATAACAACATCCCTTGGACCGGCTCCAAGGTCTTGCCTCATACTCAGTTCCAAACTGGCATATTGCAGCAAGTGGAGTCGGGCTAGGCCACTTTTTGCCTCTCCAGTCATACCACATATTTTTTGGCCGTGGCAAACTGCATGTCTCTATGTTTTGCTGGGATGTCTCCACACCCTCCTCACCCTTCTCTGCCCTCCACCAACTCCTGTCACCCTTGCCCAAGGTATGCTCCTCCTTTAGGACCTGCTCAATATTCCCCTCCTCTTCTCCCCCTTCTCCTAAATTGGCTGTTCTTTCCCCAAGGTGACATCAGCATGAAAGAAAGGGAAAGTGTTATTCACTCAGTGTCACATCCAACTCTTTGCGACCCCATGGGCTGTAGCCTGCCAGGCTCCTCTGTCCATGGGGTTTCCCAGGCAGGGATATAGGAGTGGATTGGCATTTCCTCCTCTAGGGGAGCTTCCTGACCCAGGGATAGAACCCGTGTCTCCTGCCATGGCAGGTGACTTCTTGACTGCTGAGCCACCTGGGAAGCCCTGTGTACATATGCATCCTACTAAGATAACATTTCTCACAGTTCAGTGTTGGTTTACTTGTCTGTCTCTTCTTGGCCTATTTGTCTATACATACTCTGAGCCCAGTTCAGTATGTGGCATATAGGAAGTGGCCAGTGAACAATTAATGAATGGATGTTCTTTCATACTTGCCATGGGGGAAAGAAGGCTGCAGTCTTTAAGTCAAGCTGCAGAGTCTGCTCAGGTCTTACATGAGGAGGCAAAAACTTTCCAAACATGTTAAAAGAGAGAGAGAGAGAAGAGCACAGAAAAGGATGGTTCTAATGGTGTTGCCAGCTGGAGCTGCTGCTGCCCAAAGATTCAGCTTAAAAGGGTACCTTGGATTCTTTCATTGAGCAACCATCCCCAAGACAGAGACTTAGGATTCTGAGACTCCCAATACTGGGTGACCAAAAAATGCAGTGTTTAAAACCAATACCCACTGGAGAGCAAAAACGGGCAGTAAAAAAAAGTATTAATTATTATTAATTAGTAATTAATACTAAATTATACTAAAGCAGTCATAACTGGGACTACTGTTTGTAGACTGGGGCTTATGGTTCACTTACACAGAGGAGTTGTCAATCTCACCAGTCATTTTCAGAATGAGGAATTACCTGATTATTGATCTCCTAGAGAAAAGAATCACTTTCTTATTGCAGTTCTCCTCATAGAACAATTTAAAAGGATGCTCTACCAACAATGTTGTTACACATCAATTTTTGTTTCTTGACTCCTTCTCCAACTTTTACTCTTTTTAAGCAACTACACATTTTACTTTCAATTACATTTAAAAAAAAGGCATATTCTTGCTTTCTTACCTCCTTTATATACTCCTTTCCTTCTATGTTGCCCCTTTCCCCTGGAGGCTCTTTCTTTCTTCTTTTCTAAACACAACTTTAAAATGTTAGAAATGTGAAGGAATCTCAAATTTGTTTAATCAAACCCTTTCACATTATAGTTGGGGAAAAGAAGAGGGCCATAAAGCGTTAGAAATCTGCTCAAAGGTTACTGTAAATGCTATAAAGGCAGAGGTGGGATTTGATATATTTTGATTTAGATAATGCAATAGTGGGTTGCAAGAATTATTAAAAGTTATCTGGGCATTCAAGGGCGTGATCAGAGAAGAATCCAAAACAATTCACTTAATATTTAACATGACTCTACTATGTGAAAGACATTCGGCTAGGCACAGGTCAAATGAAGATAGGTATATATAGCATAGTCCTTACACTAATAAGAAATTCAAAATGGCCAGAATAAAAGGTGAAATACATCATAAAAAAGGGAATAAAACTATCAAAGCATAGCAGGACATCAATTCCAGCTGGGTGTGAGAGCCTCATGAAAGATAGCTAGGCCAGTCCTTCCCTACTGGTTTTCATTCAGGCCTTACTCAAAATACTGATAATCTCATCTAACCAAACTTATAGTTAGACATATTTTACAAATTGGAATAAAAGTAATGGCAGTAGAGAAGAATTTCTTGGTTGTTATTAAAATAATACTGAAAGATTTATTCACAATAACTAAAACCTAGAAATAACCTAAATGTCCATGAAATGCTTAATAGATAAACTGTGTTATAGCTTTACAATGGAATGCTAGGAGTGGTAGTAACAAAAAAGTAATAAAAGGGAACTGTTACATAGAACACCTGGCTGAATCTCAAAGACAGTATGCTTAAAGAGGCACAAAAAGCATATACTATGATTTCATTTACATGAAATTCCAGCAAATTAATCTATAGTGTGACTGATGAGTGTTTCAAGGACCTGGAGGTAGGGGACGGGCATAAGGGAATCCTGGGGGTTGATAGAAACGTTCTCAATCATGGTTATGATAGTTCCGTAACTGTGCACATTTATCAAAACACATTTAATTTCAAACTTAAAATTGGTGATTTTGATTATATTTAAATTTACCTCAATAGAGCTGACTTTAAAAAGGAGCGAATGTACTAGAATTGAAACATCCAAATTTTCTCCAAGTTACCCACATCACCCGTGGCAGCACATGCACGTGCGGGTCATGTCGCTGCTTACTTGATAAGAAGTGAGAGTTATTAGTAAAAGGAGGGAGCAGTACTCTGGAGTCTCAGATATGACTAAGTACACACAGAGGCTTAGGCACTCCTTCTATGCAATTATAATTCTGGTTGATTATATCTTCTCAAAATGTCATTTGCTATCCCATTTTAAAAAATGGATTGAATCAAATGGAACTGAAGGACTAACTATATGTTTCTAATCCACAGCTTTTCCATATTGTTTATTTTAAATGTTGCTATTTAAAAAAAATCCATGTTACAGAACAAAGATGATTTATTAGATAGATTTTTTAAAAAAATTTCACTAGTTACATTAAAGGACTAAAAGCTTCTGATGATCCTACAGTTCACCGGTGAGTGTGGGTCACGAATCATGAAAGCCTTGAGTATAACCTGAGGAGAAGGATGTGCTGGTGGCAGTCATTTGGGGCCCCAATCCTGTCTGCCATGTTTATTCTCATCTTTCTATGAGTGACTGAAATTCTAGTATCAGACATATAACCCTTTTTGGTTAAAAGGTGTTTTTCCCTTTTAGAGCAAAACATAGCTTCGTAACAGTAGCATATTGGTATAATAAAATGTATGAGACCATTTACAACATGCCTATTACATGAGAGCCATTCTTGATGGACTTAGAGAGAGAAGTAGCAGGGAGCTAAAATACATGATGTCCTTTTGTCCCAATAATGGTGATATCATCTTTGATCACTTGGTTGATGTTGTTGGGTCCTGGAAAATGTTTAATAATTGATTCAGGGTGGGGACATCTCTCATTTGCAATGCTTACCAATTTTCAGTGTAAATACTTCTACCAGGGCCTATTCTAATAATATGATATTATCTTATTCCTGGGCACTTGTTGGCTTTCTATTCCATAAGATGTTCCAGGTTAATCTTGTACTGTCCTTTACCAGGCTTGGAATCAGCATTTGCTCAAGGAGCTCTTGTGTCTTTTAGTGGAGAATCCAAGAGGTGTCATTAGGTGGTGATCATTGCTACTGACTCTTGGCTTCTAGGTCACCTTAGTAGACAGAGCTGGTATATGAATATGAAAGTACATATGAATGTACAGATATGAATATTTGTCTATGGGTCTTTATATGAATATAAACATAACACATTCAAACTGATGTCTCTAATTCCAATCCAGTAACATAGATAGAACCTAGTTTTCCCTCTTTCTCTAAGTGTAACATTCTTCTCAATAGCGAGAGGCTTGGAATCCGCTATCTTCAACATATTCATTTCCTTGAACTTTGTATATACAGAAAGTGCTTTCAAAGCTGCGAATCTACTATAGAAAGCAAATCTATGAGTAACTAAAACTAAATATTTCCTTATAGTTTTGCTTTATCCAAAAAGTTGAATAATCATTGATTTATGATATTGTGTTAGTTCCAGGGGTACAGCTAAGTGATTCCAATTCTTTTCCATTATAAGTCACTACAATATATTGAATATAGTTTCCCGTGTGATACAGTGAATCATTGTTTTTTATTTTATATACAGTGGTATCTACCTACTGATGCTTCTTTTAAAAAAAAAAAGCATACACACCATTTTTCAATTGATTCTCTGTTTTCTGGGAAAAGCACATCTTAAGAGGCAATGGAATACAGCAGAAAACTCACAGAGCTAGAGGATTTTACTGCCTCCTTATTACCTAGGTGACCATGAACAAGTAACCTAATTCTTTAAATCTGAAGATTCTTCATGGAAATAGGACAGGAAAAATTCTGACTTTAAAGGTTAATAACAGTTTTAGTAACATGTTATTTATTAATATTTAGCATAAGCTAAGTTCTTTATGCATTCTTTTATTAATCTCACACAACTCTAAGAGGTAGGTTCTCTTATTAGCCTCACTTTATAAACGAGGAAATTGAGGCCTGGAGAGGGTGTACAATTTTTTCAAAGTCACCCAGTTATTAAGGGACACAGCCAGGAAACTCAGGCCTACCTACATCTAGAGTGCACACATGAATCTCTAAGTTTTAGTATCTGACTCTGTCAGCAATGCAGAGAAATGAGATAAAGGGTGACAGACAAGAGTCTTACTTCAATTATCCACATATGTGTGTGTGTCATTTAATACCCACAGTACATCCACCTTGATAGCCCAGTTCCAAGCCAGTTCTCCTTCTCCTTTCCCATTTGCCCCATATGCGACTGAATCACTTCTTCCTACAATGACACCATCAATTAGTTGTATCCTTCTTAAAGAAATAAATGGACCTGTGCAAAAACATTAAAAGGCACATAAATACATCTCTTGCCTCAAGTTGGTCACAGACCTCTAGGATAGATAAGACATGCACATCTTAATTGGAATGTAAGTACCTGAAGAATAGAGACCTCTGTTTTGCTCACTAATTTATACCAAGAGCCTAGAATAGTGCGTGGAATACAGTTGTGTAGAACAAACATTTGATGAATGATTAATGAGTGAATGAATGAATGAACAACTGTTAAGGAGTATAAAATACTAAGTATCCTTAAGGGTTTAAGAATCCTCCTGTCTATTGATCAGAAGAAGAAAATGGGATAAAATAATCCCTATTTTAGCCAATCATTTAATTTGGTTTTGTTATTGTTATTGACAATAACAATAAAAACAATAGTAAAATTAGTAGACAGCCTGTTATCTTCCATTTTTGTGAAGAACCAAAATCCTTTACCTTGTTAGTTTACCACTAAGAAGGACTCTGTTCTCATACTGGAGCAAATGGAGAAATCCTGGTACAGAACAAATAGGGAAAGGAAAATGCAAAAGGACCGTTGCTGCTGCTGCTGCTACTGCTGCTGCTGCTAAGTCGCTTCAGTTGTGTCCGACTCTGTGCAACCCCATGGATGGCAGCCTACCAGGCTCCCCCGTCCCTGGGATTCTCCAGGCAAGAACACTGGAGTGGGTTGCCATTTCCTTCTCCAATGCATGAAAGTGAAAAGTGAAAGTGAAGTCGCTCAGTCGTGTCCGACTCTTAGTGACCCCATGGACCGCAGCCTACCAGGCTCCTCCATCCATGGGATTTTCCAGGCAAGAGTACTGGAGTGGGGTGCCACTGCCTTCTCTGATGCAAAAGGACTAGGATTCAGTAATCCCTATTTCCTATGCTGTGCTCAGTCATTTCAGTTGTGTCTGACTCATTGCGACTCTATGGACTGTAGCCCACCAGGCTCCTCTGCCCATGGATTCTCCAGGCAAGAATACTGGAGTGGGTTGCCAGGCCCTCCTTCAGGGGATCTTCCCAACCCAGGGATTGAACCTGTATCTCTTTTATCTCCTGCATTGGCAGGTGTGTTCTTTACCACTTGCACCACCTGGGAAGCCCCAATCCCTACTTCCTCAAATATGCATCATGCATGTTTCTGAGAGAAAATTATTTCTATTTTCTTCACTGCAAAGTATATCACAATTTTAAGTACAACATTGAAAGATCAATTATCAGATCAGAGCATGAGTTACTTCTAGGAAAGGAAGCAGAAACAAAAGAGGTCAATTTCTTTCACAGGAAGAAACACAAGAGGGAGGAAATAATTAACAGAAACTTTGCCTCCAAAAATATTCTCTTTTGGTCTCTCCAAAATAATTTGAAAACTCTAACCTTCAAGGCCAAGGAGGGTATGGTAGACTCGATATTGCCTGCTTCTATTACACCTTCCGTATCACTCACATTTACTTAAGACAAAACCACAGACTCTTCCCATCTCATCATCTTACAGTGTCTGTGCTTTCTGTTTTACAAAGCAGAGTCTGACGCATTGACTTCTTTATTCTTCATAATAATTTTCTAAGGCAAGGTGATGGAGCAGATATCCTTGTTTGACAGATGAAGTATCTCAAGCTCAGATAATTGAGAGATTTGCTCAACATCACACAGCTAGCAGTAAGTTTGGTGTCCTTTCCATTCCATGGCATTGCCCTACATGAGGAATATTCAACAAATACTTAAATAACTACTTCGTGCCAGGCACAAAAGTGTGGGGGTGCATCGCTATACAAGATACAGACCACGACCATCCCTTCAAAGAGATCATGGTGTAGTGATGAACACAAACAAGAAACAGCAACTAAAATGGTGGTGGTGGTGGTGGTTTAGTCGCCAAGTCGCGTACGACCCCATGAACTGTAGCCCGCCAGGTTCCTCTGTCCATGGGATTCTTCAGGCAAGAATACTGGAGTGGGTTGCCATTTTCTTCTCCAAGAGATCTTCCTGACTCAGGAATCGAACCTGGGTCTCCTGCCTTTCAGGCAGATTCTTTACCAACTAAAATAGTAAGGTAAATAATAAAAGGGGGCTAAATTCCTGCTATCCTACAGTGGATAGGACTAGAGTTGGGGAGTGGCTAGGCACAGTGAGGAAAGATTTCAGGAAGCTTAAAATATTAGAGGCTTAAAATGGGTAACAATTAGCCATATAAAGAAAGACAGGGATCTTGTTACAAGTGAAGTGGACAACTGGTGCAAAGGCCCAGGGACGAGAGAGAGGATCAGGTGCCTTTGGAAAACTGCAAGCAGTCCTGGCACAAGTGGAGGGTGGAATATATGGGCTGTGGGGTAGAAGCGAGCAGTTGGTGGAGGGGAGACTGAAGGAAGATGAGACTGGAGATGTAGGCAGGAGCCAGAACATGAAGCTATTTTTAAGGACTCCATCCTCAGGGAAATAGGGAGCCAATGTAGGGTTTTAAGCAGGGGAGTGTTGTGATCACACTCAAGCTTTAGAAAGATCACTCTGGCGGCAGTGTGGGGAACAGATGGGGAAGGGACAACATTAGAAGCAGGGAGAGCACTTATTACTACAGCAATAGCAAGAGCAATTCCTGTAATGGTTTCTTAGATATAGTAGATATCACAGGTGGATAAAGAGACTGAACAGCCCTCAAATGCACACTGTGGGATTTTCAGCCTTGACATTTTTTTAGTAGCACAGAGGTCTCAAATGCATTAAGTGCTTGCACTGATCAGAGTTCCTGGGAAAATGTCAGGCCCTCCTATGTTCTGTTTCACAACACCAGGGGCCCAGTTCTAAAGACTAAAGAATAAGAACAAATACACGATTGCATGGAAGAATTTACCATTATTTTCCCTTGGCATTTTCATACTGTTAAAATGTTCACATTTCTATCTCTGGCTTTTCTGTGTAAATGATTGTATTGGTCCACTCTTGCCTTTCCTCCTTGAAAAGTATCAGTTTATCTACATATTCCCAATAATTAACCCTTCTGATGAGTAACTTCAAATTAGATATCAGAAGGATCAATCTATGTTATAATTGCATTTATGTAACCTGTCAATGGATATGCATCACTGTCAAATTGTAGAACAACTGACGGAAAATAGTTTCTATTCTATTGTGAAAATGTTTTTGAATTAATTTTCAGGAAACATTTTAAAATGGGGAACATACTGGTTACTCTGTGTCTATTAAATTTACTCAGAAGTATAATAGCAAGGGTCAGAAATATTAAATATATTTCATAATGTCATTTCTCAAGCCTAATAGAGTAATACTTCATTCATCTAGAATATTGGGAGTGTTACACAAGAGAGACTTTTCCAGGTATTAGACCCACAGAATTCTGACCATTGCAGTAGAAATATGTCTAAAATATATTACATCTCTGCTTCCTTAAGCAAACTACACCAAATATAACAAAGTCTCCGTAATCAACCATGCCTGCTTGCTGCAACATTCCCTCTGCTCGGAAGCTCCTAGGAACCATCGTTTGGTGCTGAATCTTCAGGTGTCTAACATAGTGACTGGCAATAGCAGGCACTCAATACTATTTGTTGCATGGAAGGTCTCAGATGGTATTCTAAGGAAGCAGGAAGTATACGGAAGTACTGATCTGCTTCTTATAATTTTTTTTATTGGTTGGTTTGCTATGAATGCTGCCATGCGTTTTGTTTTGTTATGTTTCAAAATTCTTTTAACATTAAAACTGATGTTTAAGATAGTTCCACTGATCCTACGCAGAAAACTACGAGGGCTTTGTGATAGTTACTTGCTTCTTAGAAGTACTTTTAAATTTATATCTCAGTTCATGGCTCTGTATCAAATGGCTGCATTTACCAGAAGTCTACACTTGAGGAAGTGGGGGAGTTCTGTAATAAAAATAGCAGGATTTTCATTTTTCTAACACGGTGGCCTTTGGTCAAACACCCAGTATGTCTGTACACAGAAATAAGGATTGTGATCTACTGACTGACCTTGGCTTGGTAACAAAAACGCAGTTCATTTTTAAAGTTGGACTGAGAGCTCTAAAACCTCTCCATTGTTGCACAAAGCTCTGGAGCTGAAAAATACTGCACTTATAGAAGAAAGAAACTGACCCAAGGCCAAGTTTTCAGATTCTTACTCCAGTATAATTCTCACTCTTCTCGATAAGAAAACCATTGTTCTTGTCATAGCAATTAGGTCATTTTCCTCATCAAAACATTTTTCTTTTCAGTGATTTTGTGATTTAACCTTATTTCTATTTGGTGCATAACACTTGCTTACAACTGTTCTTATCTACATCCTGAATGGTTTTCTCTGCTTCAGTAACATAAAGTGTTTGTTGGGTTTTCTTCTTCCTCAAGCCATCTCTAAGCCATCATCTTCATCATTCCTATAGTAACAGAACTGCCTTTTCTATTTCTGTAAACCTGCTTTTATCTTTATTCTAAGTCTATATTCAAATTCATTTCTAGGAGGCAGCCTGTTTTGAGCCTACCCAAACCAGCAGAATTTGTACCCTGAGAAAAGGAACATAAGCAACTAAAATCCTAAAATATATCTAGAAACAATGCTTCACTTTTGACCTTTACCCCTTAGTACATAAACTTCACTGCCAGCAGGGCTGGGTTGGCTGTTATCCTTTTTGCGCAAGGAAGTAGGGAAGAGGGAGCAGACTTTGGTGTCCACCCAACTTGGCATCAGAGTCTCAGTGCCTTCACTTGCTAGCCTGTACCCTAAGTGAGTGAGTTACTTATGCTGACATTCAGTTTCCTTGAATGTGAAATGGGGTTAGTAACAGCACCTCTCCTGATAAGACTAGGAAAGTTAGCAGAGCACTGACACATTGTGAAATGTTCAAAAATATCAATTAGTGCCATTATTATTATCTGACTCCTTGTGACCCCAGGGACTGTAGCCCGCCAGGCTCCTCTGACCATGGGATTCTTCAGGCAAGAATACTGGAGTGGATTGCCATTCCCTTCTCCACAGGATCTTCCCAACCCAGGGACTGAACCCAGCTCTCCTGCATTGGCAGGCAGATTCTTTACTAATCTGAGCCACCAGGGAAGTCTTATTATCATTATTATTTCCTAAAAGATGATTCCTCAGTGTAACAATCAATACGATTACCTCAAAGACAAAAAACATTGGGGAAAGAATAAAAATATTCCTCAATTTACTGAAAAAACCCACATAGAGGGAGGTGGTACAGTGGATATGAGCTTGGACTTTGGACATATAGTGTCTAGATCTGAACCCTGGCTCTACCACGCACTAGTTGTGTGACACCAGAGTGGAGTTTCAGCCTAAGTTTCGTTCCATCATTTAATAAAATGACAGTATCAGAATATGTGAGGTAGTCTACATAAAATGACCAGCAATGTCCAGACGAGATCACCATTTGAAAGGTGCCTAAATGCACATAACTGGCTGGCATCGAATTATTTGTCAAGTTTAATTTCCACAGCTCTTCACATGTAAAGGTAAGATATGGAAGAAATTATTGTAACGTGCTGCTGGTGCAGCTGTTGTTCAGCTGCTTTCCCTATCTTCCTCCTCCCCTCAAAGTGACAGTTCTTCAGAGAAAAATTAACCAAAGTTAGTCCTAGCTACTGTCAACTGTGTTTTTGAAAGGCTGACATGATTTTCTCACTTTACAGAATGATTCCAGCTATTGTAGCCACAGACTCTAGGGTTCATGGCTGCATTTACAGCGGGCATTGTGGGGAAGCCAGGAAAAGCGAGGAACAACAGGTCAAGGGCTACAGTGGTTAGGACGACAGCCGCTGGCCACATGTGGCTACTGAGCGCTTGAATGGTGGCTAGTTTGAAGAGAGACCTGCTGGAAGTCTGGACCTCTGTGAATTAAGGATAAAAAAGAGTAAGATATATCTAATTAGTTTATATTGGTTACACGTTGATACTATTTTGTACATTGGGTTAAGTAAACTATGTTATTAAAATTAGCTTTCCCTGTTTCTTTTAAAATATGACTTTGAAAAGTTCAAATATGTGGTTTGCATTTTGTGGCTCCCTTATTTCTACTGAAGCGTGCTGATTTGAACAAAACTCCTTTCCTTCTCCCCTAAAGCAAAGCATCATTTTTAATCTTGATGTTCCATAAATCAAACGAGCCATGTTACCACATACTAACTTAAGTACATCATGAAGATATAAAATCTCATTTTTATTAAAAAAAATTATTAAAATAACATTTTCTTATCTTGATAAATTGATCTGTGTCATCCAGTCATCATTGCTTGAAAGGAGAAACAAAGAAGAACTCTGACAGAAAACTAAGAGCTAAAGCTGAAGTAGTCACTGTATTATACAAATGTAAGCAATATAAGCTTTCTAAATTTTTTTTTTGTAAATCAGATTTGGTTTGAGGCAACTCCCCAAATACATATTCATATTTAAAATTAAATTATGAAGCATATTAAAAATTATTCCATACAGCCAAGTTGGCAAATTATAGAAAAATGTCCAGTTATATACATGGATTACAAGCTCCTAATAAGTTAATGTGTGTATAACTGGAAAATCTTTATCATTTAATAGCCTTTGTATAATTGTTAAATGGGAAATAGCAGATTCTCTAAGATCAGCTCTCTCACAGATTTTTTTTACTGAATCTTCGGCAATCATCCTCATATCATTCATTCTTTACTTGTTCATAGTAAGAAACTAACAGTTTCAAAGTCTATCAAGAGTATTAGTCAGTCAGTCATCTATCAACCCATGTAATAAACTGTCCTTCTGCCTGGTGAGTTTATCCGTTGCCTTATAGTTTTTACTTATTGCAAAACATTATCTCCATTTTGTGAAATACAAATAAGCCGCTGAATGGTTTCAAATCTCTACAGACACTGGTGGGGTTTATTTGTTGGAAGAAATACTATTTGAGAACCCGGAAAGGAGAGTGAGTGGGAACGCCAGGACCACGTATAAGCCCTCAAGAGAATCATAATTCCAATCATCAATATCATTACAAGATCATTATTTATAGAAAATCTCACTTGAAATATTTATGAATTCTAGGCACTTTCAAGTGTATTTATAGAAACGTTAACACATTATGAGTGCTAAGCTTCTCAACTCTTAGAGCGTACTGCCCATGAGTTTGCTGCCTTTCTTCTGAATACGGGAAAGCATACACACAGAAAGGAGGAATATCAGTATGCCAAGAACTGAGGGGGAATGAAATCTATCGCAGAGTTTGACTTAGGGTCCCAGACTTTAAATACATGCCAATAATTCCCAGAAGAAAATTGCTTAAAATAATTTATACCCAAAAGGACCCATCATGTTTTACTCTCTGAAATCTTATTCTAAGAGTCAAGCTTTGAAAGGTACATCAACTCAATTAGCTGATTGGCATCAAATTATTTGTCAAATTTATTTTATTTTCTAGAACCGTTGACATATATAAAGGCAAAGTTGGAAGAGCAAATATGGAAGGACTTGCTATAATGTGACTCTGGCACAGCTAACTGTTCAAGTGACGGTCAAAGACGTCTCCCCTCTCTCACTTCCATTTCAGAGCACTGATTACACCTGACGTGAAAGTTACCCACCGCCCTGCTCTCTTCATGAACGAGAGTGGGAGGTGGGGACAGAGAGGGAAGTTCCAGAGGCACGGATGAGATAAGAAAACAATTCCCACGTGATAATTCTCAGATGTCCTGCTACAAAGTGATTTAGATTATTTTGTGTATTTCCCAAAACCTGTTTTCTGGGAGATATGTGGAGATTTAAAAGAAAAGTTTCCCTAAGTCATATAAATTTGGGAAATAGGGAAAACAAAATTCCTTTCTAAAGAGAGTCATACTATGTGTTAGCATATTAAAAGCTCTGAGAAGCCCTACTGTCAGGAATCCTATTTAATTCAACTTTCCAAAAGGAATATTTTCATATCACCCACTACCATCAGAGGCAAATAGCATGATGGATAAAATCTTATTCTGGAGCCTAATTGCCTAAGCTTGAATCCCACCTCCACCACTTGGTGGTGCTGTGACCTTGGTCAAGGTATTAACCTGCAGCCACCTCAGCTTTCTTATCTGTAAAATGGGACTCATGGCAGAATCAACCTGGAAGGGTTGCATGGAGATTGAGTTCATGTGAGTAATGTGCTCATCTAAGCAGTGTGTCCAGGGAGCTATCTTTACCACCACTCCTAGGAGGAGTTCCAAGAAGCTGTAATTTTTGTTTGTAAGCTAAAACTCCTTGCTTTTTTGTTTCAAGAAGCAATAATCATATGCCTGAGCCCCCAAAGAAAATTAGTTTCCCTTTCAGCCACAGGTCATCTGAGATTTCTACAGAAAGATTGTAATGTGTTTATTCAGACAAGCTATATTATCAATTAATACAAAAGAGTAGTATGTGGAAGGCAGGGGAAAACACTAGATTAGAAACAAAGAAATGGAGATTCTACTTCTAGCTTCCACTAAATGACTGTTGACCTTGGACATGTCACTGAACTTCTGTGCATCTCAGGTTTCACATAATGAGTATTGGCCTACATGGGTAGTTTCATTAATTCATTCATTCAAGATGATCTTGAGTTCAGGACAGTTCATAAGTCGAAATATGCTATTTTCTAGCTTTTACACACACACACACACACACACACACACACACACACACACACACGGTATGTAGTTAGATAAACCTTGTCCACTAGGTTGTAGGATATCTGTAAAGAAGAATCACGCTCTTTTCATTTAAAAATTTTACAGTGCTTAAATGTTCCCTCTATAGCTGTAATAGAATATGCACTCAATAAGTTTTCAATGAGGGCCTTCCCTGGTGGTCTGGGATCTAAGACTCTGCTCTCCCAGTGCAGGGGGCCTGAGTTTGATCCCTGGGCAGGGAACTAGAGCTCACATGCCTCCATTAAGAGTTCGCATGCCACAACTGAAGATCCCATGTGCTGCAACTAAGACCCAGTGCAGCCAAATAAATACACAAATATTTTAAAATGAATAAATGTTGAATGAATGACTCTTTAACAGCAATCAACCCCTTACCCTTCATTCAAAAAAAATTTTCAAGACCCCTATGATGTAAAACACTCTGCTAGGTACAACTAAGTTCACATATTTCCGGAAAGTTATTAGTTCTACCTATAAAGAGCTTGCAAATTGATTTGCAGTATGCATATCAAATGATGACACTAATTGTTGCAGTTTTTGTTCATTATTTTTCAATTTGAATTCCATAATTCAAGTGAGTTTTATGGTATTATTTTACACAGCAGCACCATGCTAGTAACATTACTATCAAAAGCTATTTAGTCACTATGATAGAAGAGTTGGCAAAATCAGTATGTTATAATGAAAGCAAGTAGCTTCTAATCGATTTTATGTAAAATTTTAGATTAATATCTATTGGATGAAAACTTCTTGATGAGTTGGAAGAAAAGTACATTTTAGAGTTGGTTTTAAAAAATCACAGAGGTTATCAATTCCCTTTTTTTAGAAGAAATCACTATTTTCCCTTCAAATGGATAGTTGTATATAGCCTCATCCAGTCTCAAAAGTGACAAAAAGTGTTGATCTCTACAAACAATATAAACATAAGTAAACATCTTCTATAACTGCTAATCAAATTTCATTTCTCTTCACTGACAAAAGCATGTCATAGATTATAGACATTTTCTCTAAAATCAGTGTCCCAAAATACCCTGAGCTAATCAGATGTAATCTATCTGATCCAGGTGGCTCTGAGATAGGGAATGTGAACACAGTGCTCACTGAATTTACTCTGAGTATTTAATCTTTGTGAGAAGAATGCAGAAACTTTTGTGGGTAAATTATTAGATCTTTAAGATCCCCAAATAATTGTGCATTTTCACTGTTTTTCCTGGTGCTTGCTTTCTCAAGGCTGCTCTTCTATTGGCATCTTTTTATCAATAATGTAACATAGGAACTTTTCAAGGACAAGAGTGGAAGACATGGGCCCACATAAATGGAAGGCATGATGTGACCAGACAGATGATCAGCAAGATGTCTTTAGTTTGCAGAGAGAAGGTTTCGTTTTCACAGGTCTAAGAAAAATTGTTTAAAAGTCTCTTAGCTCCACTGTAAACTGTTCCGATTGTAAATGATACTTAGTTTGCAGGTGTCTGCCTGAAGGCAGGTCACTGAAAGTCAATGAAAATCAGGACAATCTCAGCAACAGAAATTAACCTGCAGATTGTGGCAGGCAAACATATATTTCAGAGAGCATTATTCTGACTGAAACAATCAAACCGGACTTCACAAAATGAACAGAGACTTACAACAACAAAAGCAACGGCATCTATTTTAACATTGCAAATTTCTTAGATATTACAGATGCCACCCAACAGTGCGTGCATTCGCTTCCCATATGTGAACAAAACTGAGGCATCACAAGATAAATTTGAATGGAATGTTAATCTTCACTTTGAATTTTTTTTTCTTTTCCTAGCTGACGACACAATTTTAGTATTATCATAACGGAGCTTCTGGCTGGAAGAAATTAAATTAATGGATGGATAAAAAAAGCTTAGAAACTTAAAAAAAATAAACAACTTTCAGATATCTATACTTGATGGTGTCAAGAGCCAAGATGAATGTATTTCAATTGCAACTTCCAAACTAAACTCACAAATTACTACCATTATGCTAAGTGTTAGCTACCCCACTGTGCAGTTTTGCTTTGTGAATTTTTACCTTCCTCTATGAACACTTTTAGCCACTGATCGCACAGCCTTGCAATGTTTTCTGCCTTTTCCTTTAAATAAACTGGCTCTGGCTCCTTCCATCTGGTTCCCCTTCCGTCAGCAACCCTGCACCTGTTCACACCTCCTCTCCTGTTGGATTCCACTGAACATTTCCTCCTCTGCCAGGGCTATTCTGGCACTCGCAACCTTTCTGTCATTCAATCCATCTGTCAGAAGTGAACTTTGTTTACCGCAAGCTTCTGCTTTCTTCTTCAAGAAGCAAAGCCCCTCAAGGTCATTGTCAAATGAACTGTCGGCATGGATTTAAATCCTCTACTGCTAACCAGCAGAAGATGAAGTTCTGTTGTGTAATGTACTTGTGAAAATTACTCTTGGGTTCGGAAAGACAATAATTTGGAGTCAAAGTAGTAAGACATAGTGTTTTAATGATCATTTGTAAAACCAGACAGCTGATATGTATCTCCTTCATGTGTGTCTGCACTTCTTATTATATCGAGTATGAACTATATGTATAAGAAGCAAAATAAAAGTTTTAAAGTGAAATCAAAATATCATAAACAAGTTTACACTATGTAAAAATTGCTTCATACTATATAGCATTAACTTGAGGAATAAATATTTTCACTAATGAATTAGCCAAGGGAAAGAGTATTCCAATTAAGAAATTTTACACTGAAATGCTTAAAATGTACAAATATGTACCGTTTCAATTATAAGCTATATATTAACACGCAGCTCCATTACTGCTTTGAAAACTTTAACCTATGATATACAAATCAATTCATGGATATTTTAAATTCCATCATGTAAAAAAATAAACAACTCTGCTTAAATAATACTCAAATACATGCTGCCAAACATATCATCTATCTAAAGAATGTAAGTTGTATCAATAGGCTAGTTTTGTGAAAGAAATAAACTCATGGAAATTAGGTGATTAGATGAAAATGATACTCTCAATTAAATTTATTCTGTGTCATCTACAGCTATCAAAGACTTATCCTACCTTCACAAATTGAATATGAAATCACTTTATGTTGAATTATTCACCAGTATTTTAGACAACCATAGTCTTTAGCAAAAGACAAATCAATGACTTGACTCAAATTTCTTATAAGAAAAAGAGAGATCACTTTTTAGGAGAAAATATATTTTAACCAAAGCATTTTTACAAATATAATGCTAAATGACACCTTGTTCATAATGTTGCTTTTACAATTTGGGAGAATTATTCCAAGATTTAATCTTATTACGTGTGCTTTTATGAAGTAAAATTAATCAAACCTATAAAATTCACTAAATTATTTTTAGAAAAGATAAAAATTAAATTCTTTTCACTGCTATACAATTGAAAGCAGGTTTTATTAATAAAAACATTCTAAAAAATGTAATTAAAATTTGGAATCTTAAGGTTTTGACTGATTAAATGTAATTTACTTCAAAAGACTTTATCAGAGCAATTTTTATATGTCTTTTAAGAAAATTATTTTAATACCAAACATAAAAGTAAAAATGAAAACCAAAAATGATAGCTTAAAATCCAAGTGCAGAGCCATTCTTTTTAGCTCTTATTTCAATTTTATTACTAATATCCAAAATACTCTATATCTATAAATCACTCTTCTGTGATATATATATATATATAATATAATTTAACATATGGATTTTGAACACTAAATATGAATTCTTAGAGGTGCTTTCTCTTTCATCTTCCTAAAAGATAATTTTTAAATAATTCCTTTTCATGTGGAAAAAATTTCAAAAATAGTATCTAATTTACCCAGCAAATTTGCTAACATTATTTTGGCTACTTTTTCCCTTGAGTGTAATCTGTGCTTTATGGTAGTTTGGTTCCCTGGGTCCCTGCTTCTGAATCACATGGAAAGAATACTGGTAATTTAATCACTTCTGTGGTCTGATTTGCTATATGATAGAAATAAGTATTAGCAAAATGTTAGTTTAATAGAGGCTGCTTAAATTACCGTGAAGAAACTCTTCATTTTTAGCAAACTGCATTTGAAAAACACACTAGTAGGGCTGTTTTGGAAAATTTGTATAAGAACACAAACAAATAAAACCACTCAGTTTAACATCACTTATAGTCACACACAGATGTATGAATGTGCATACACACAAACACACTCACTATTCCCCTCCATAAACACGTAAGAAAAAGAACAGGGAAAGAATGCTATGATTACTTCTACAAATGGGCTACTTTAAGAAATTCAAAGACTACTGTCAATGTTAATATGCCTAATACAAAACATGCTTATTTTATCTTCTAAATAGAAAACACTTAGCAAAAAGTTTCAGATAGTTTGCTACCAACACCTGAAACACAAATGTCACAGAAAAAATAAAGAGACTTTGAAGCATGCTGCCGGGTTGCATTAGAGAACAGGAAAGCCGTTTCTAAGGGCACTGCCAGGTAAAGACCAAGAGCTGATGTCGTTCACGTTCCTTAACGTCAGTTTTCCTAAAGCAGCATACGGACATAGGATGGAAGGTAAAATGTTTAAACTCCTTAACGAAGAACTGACCTTAATTTACCTACATTCTGAAGGAGACGCAGTTCTGTTTTTCTAGGAATTGAAAGTGATTAAAATACTATTATTTGTCTCTGGTTTATTGATTTTTCTGCCTTTATATTCACGAAGTCTTTTAACACCGGAGGATATCCATTCTGCCACCCCCTTCCTCAATTACCTTAAGGCAAGACCTTCTTTCAGATGTGGAAATATTTGCAGGACTGCAGGACAAAGAACTGAGACATTTTCATAGAGTTGATTAAGGGGGAGAAACGGATTTGCAAGATTCTGTTAAGTAAGAAGAGACTAAATGACAACTTTAAATCTGCCACAATCATTTACTAATGTGCTGCTATATCAAATAAGTCTAATTTTTTGACAGCACCAAATTAGATTTATTGCAGAAACTGCTGCATAAATAGCATATGGCTATGTTATACCACCTATTTCAAATCCTGGTAATGTTTCCCCCTCCCCCTTCAAAATGAATAAATTGAGCCAAGCTACAAACCTTCTGCAAAGAAAGAAATATACTAGCTCAAAAACAGATGTAGGCGATCTGGATTTCTTTGTTAAAGTAATAGTTTTAACATGAATGTCCCACTTCTATATTTAAACAATAATGGGCTCCTTAGTCAGTTATGAAATTTACCAGGTCAGTTTTCTCTTTCATTTCTTTCAGAATGACTTACTTTGATTTTTGTTTTAAGGTTTTAGGTTTTGAATGATGCTTACATTTTAAGGTTCAATCCACAATTACACAGGGGAAAAAAGAAGGGCAAGTGGCTCTGAGTCAAACATGGCTTAAATCAGGTTATAAGAAATTATTAAGCACAAGGGCATGGATCTTACGGTTGTTTTTGGTTTGCATTAGTGAAAGACATGTAATAGAAATCATCAAAAAGTCTTTTCTAATTTTAACTATAGTCTTGATACTGTAAACTCTTTGGTATATAAAATATATAAGGTGATTGTTCCACGTGCCACACTATACACAAGAGGATGGCAGAACCATACAAACTGCAAAAATTAAAGTTCTGTGAAACCTGGGATTGAAAACTCACACAACCATTCTGAGATGGACAATTCTTCCTTTCTCAGTCTCTGCCCAATACTCACCCCACCCCCAACTGTGATGCAATTCAATTCAATTTTTCTTTTTGAACAAAAGTTTCAGTTCTTCCTTAGATGGGAAAGACATTGCAAGGTCTTATCTCAGACCAATGGGCACACCACTGCAAACATCATGGCACTCGGCTACCCCGCAGATTCTCTCTCTGTGGTCAGTCTTCCCAGCTGCCCTATCTGTTACTGTCTGATTAGTTCTGCTAAGGAGCCCCTCCCCTGCCAGCTTTCGGTGCCATCTGTTCTACACAAGATGGCTGCTGCCCAGCAACCTAACACTGCCCTCCTACCTGGCACCCGGCTACCATCCTTACCCCAAAGTGCTAACACAGGTTCTCACTGCTGGCAGAGTCAGGATTTCATTACTACTACTTTGACAAGTGCAGGGTTGTTTGTAATTTCTCTTTTATCCTGATTTTGATTGTACAACAACCTCCCACTGATTCAGTTTGCTTCAGTTTTGTTGCTCACAGATTTTACTCTCCACATTAATCTCCCTCTGGCATGTTACTGCATCTGTTCCCTTTTTTATTATTAATTTTCAAATTCCCACCATTTTTGACAAAAAGGAGGTAATCTACACTCTGTTTCTGCCCATTTCATTTTCTTTAATTTGGAAGATAAGTATGAAAGCATGCCAAAGAAGTTAATTCTCCGTTAACAGTTTATTTTCTGGCATCCCTAAGCCTTTGTATATGAAAAACAGATAGGAATAAATGTTGACTGAATCACAACAACAGAGTTGCAATCGTTCCTGAATTTAATGAAAAGCAAACATATGAAACAGCATTTAAAAAGTTTATTAGTTACATGAGTTGGCTCATGCTGTCATTCTTCCACTTTTAACAGATAATTCTTCAGATAATTCTTTGTGCGAATTAGCCGGAGCACAGGATCTGAGTCTGGGTTCACCTACTGCTCCACCATGAGCTCTATTTTCACTGTAGATGAATTTTATTCCTTAATATAATTATCATCTCTCCTCAACCCAAACATTGATGATTATGTCAATTGCGAATGATTGTGAATAAATGCCTTATTTCAGAAATAGGCTAAGAATAGAGAACTGCCATCAGTGCAAAAAAGCAGAGCTTGAAGATCCCCTAGGTTGAGAGACTGTTTCCACTAGATCTTGTTTAACAAACAGTTAATATCAGGAATGGCAAGATGGTTTTTCCTCTAAAGACGAAGAGGGCTACCTAAAATTCAGAAAATAGCTAGTCGTATTATTTAACAATGTACTCTCTTTGTATCCCTAACTTGTCAACACCACCACCTTGCAACAAAGGACTTGAGTAATGAGATCATTGCCCTAATATTTTCTAGACTGAGCAACACACTGTGACTGATAACTCATTTATTTTACATGAATTCATACTTACAGCATTTGAGTCCCTGAATGGATAAGCAACGCCTCAGATTTACAGAAACCTGTATTAGTTTAGATGATTTTCCTACTCATATGTATCCTCATAAAATCACAGTTAAGATCTGTAGGAAATAAAGTGTGGTAAGAGACTTCCCAAGGGTGCTGGGAGGTAATCAGAAACAGAACGATGTCCAGGCAGGTGAACCACACTTCAGATCTGCTATTGAAACACCAGAAAATCTTGAACGCTGCTAAAACCCACTTTTAAAGTCCTGTCTTGAACAGCTCCCTACCTCTCTCTCTTGCATATATTCCAAAAGTGAATTGTTACTTTATTTTATATAATTCTTTTGTGGGTACAGTTATATTTATAACTACTCTCTCAACACAGGGTGCCTTGTTTTGCTAAGTCCCCTGGTCTACAATATGCTCCTTGGAGGTAGTCACACATTGGTTTCAAAGGAATGAGTTTAAAAGACACTGGTACCTTGCCTGTGCTCCACCTCTCCACCACCTGGTCAGGGAGGGGCACGCTCAGCCCTCCCACCGGTGACCTGAGCTTGCTGGGTGGAGAGCAGTCACACAGAGCCAAGGTGAAGCAGTCTTTGCTCAGCTGGACATCTGCTCTACATGCTGCTTCTACACATTTTCTGACCTCTCTGGTTCCCACGCTGAGTCCCTGAGTTCAGGGCACTGTCTCCTCTGCTTGGCCTGTCTAATGGAGTGGTAGCTTAATAAAAGTTTGTTTACTGAAACTGGGCTTCCTGGTGGCTCAAATGGTAAAAAGTCTGTGTGCAGTGTGGGAGACCCGGGTTCAATCCCTGGGTCAGGAAGATCCTCTGGAGAAGGAAATGACAACCCACTTCAGTATTCTTGTCTGGAAAACCTTATGGACGGAGGAGCCTGGCAGGCTACAGTCCATGGGGATGCAAAGAGTCGGACACAACTGAGCGACTTGACTTTCTTTCTTTTCTTACTTGAACTGGGCCCTTGTCCTCCATGAGACAAGGCCCAAGACAGGCACTGGGGAGACTGATTGTACTCCAAGCCTCGTCTTTCCTCAGGATCCTTAAAATGGGCTTTGATTCCAGGATTTACCAACCAATATTCACCCTTACCTGGGGTATAGTGGGTATACATTCACCCACTCTGTGGGTATCAGGGAGATGTTAAATAACAAGTGGCTTATGCCTAATATTAAGTTGGTGATTTTTTAAATACTTCTTTTACCTTAAATTAGTTTTAGACAGCAGATCTTTCCTGCAGAGACATATTTAGACTTAGGGCTACTAGGATAACAATTCTGCTGTTGCTTTTTTTCCTCTTATTTTCACTGAGGTTGATGTTCAGTGTTTTGAGTCAGGCGAGTGGTGTGGGTAATACTTTCTCGGTTTCCTCTGGGCTTCCTCAGAAAATGAATTGGCAGCCACCGCCACCATGCTCCAGGCTGTGGGCCTGTGTGGCAGGGAGAAGAGTACATCCCCAGTGTGGATGTTCATTGCACGCACATTTGGGCTTCACAAACGTTAAGCAGAACCTGCAGAGACCATTCTCTGGTAGCCTCGGACTCTAACCTCTCTTGCCCTGGGCTACACCTAGACGAGGGTTCATAGCCGGTCAGACAGGTGGAGAAGAGTGGACTCAGGCAATGTGGCATCCAGCACAATGAAATGCAGTGTCTTTCCAGGCTCCCTTACAGCCTGCTCCCTCTGATACTGGGGGGGGGTGGGGGGGGGGTGGGGGGGAAGGAAAGGAGGACGCAATTTAAAACAGTACCAAGGCCGTCTATTTCAAGACTTAAAGATGTTGGTTGCACATATATCCATTTAAAATTATTTTTGACACGTTCTCTGCTTAATTTATTCATGAAAGGAGTATAAGAAAAAAATGAGCTTAACTTTTAAATGGAAACTTTAGGCTAAAAATTCCTCAATAATCTGGGAAAAAAGATACAGTTCACTATGGAATAGCAAGAATACATGTCAATGTTATACCATCCCCTTCAAAAGAAGAGATATTGAAAGCCTGGTCTTTTGACCTAAGCTTGTTGTCACCTGAAAAAGAGTGCTAGTCCTTCCAAATTTTCACTAACAATAGAGAGGAAAGGTATGTTAATCCAGCATTTACAGAGATCTTGTCAAACAACAACCTACTGCCCAACTGGGTGCTAAAGACACAGAGAGGAAAAAGGCCTGCTTCCTGGCCCATGAACTGACACTTTACAGTCCCCAAAGTATTCCTATTTAGCTCTCAAATATGTTTTTACACTTATTTGTGAATACAAATTCCAGATCACAGGTTCTAGAGTTTGATGCATCCAATGAAAACTCTGCCTCCTTTATTCTCACTCCCCCTTCCCGCTGTGTGACTTTTTGGTTCCCTTTTCCAAGACTCAGCTTCTTCAGGCTTGTTGTTCTCACTGAGAAAGCAGGATGTTTCAAACTTCTTATGTAAAATATCATTTTTATAAATAATACCTAATCTTTCGCAAAGCATTAACTTTGTAAAATGAAAAAAAAGAAACACTAGAAAAAAAATAAAGATACAAAAAAAAAAAGAGAGAGAGAGCATACTGATCTTGCACGTGGATGTTGTGGCAATTTAAAATTATAAAAACATTTCCAAACACTCTCATCTTGGATTTATCTTGCCACAGAGTAGTAACACACAGCCCACCATGGACCACATTTACTAAACCACTGTTATCTGAAGCCAGGCACAGTGCTTGGCACGTGCTAGGCATTCATCTACGCATCCTTTCCATCTCTCTTTTTCTATTCTAAGAGTTCTCTAAATAGAACCACAGAGCATCCCTGTGGAGAACTGATCATGCCTCCTTAGACTTACGTTGAAAGTGGAGAATATCATTCTCAAGCCAACAAGACAGAGAGGTACTCTTCTTTCTCTTCTTTCCACTCCCAATCATCCCTTAGCCAAAGGAAAAAGCCGAGACTGCTAAAAAGACAGTAGAGGACATAGAAGGGACCTTTGTTCTTACCTTTAGTCAAGATCTCTGACAACCTCCCCCTTGCTTAGTGCAACTCTCTTCCCTTACTCTTGGGGTTTTGCTGAGGCTGCCAGCCCCAGGACCCAAAACGGTGTGTGTGCACATGACTCAGTTTTGAAATTTGAACTGAAGGTTTCAAATTGGAAGTGGAGGAGCCAAGAAATCACGTCCTTACAGTTTGAAAACAAGGCATCTCCTTTATCTTTAGTTCAGATTGAGGGATGTGGCCCCATGGTATGGAAGCACCTGAAAGAATGAACCAACATTCAGACGGGAGTTGAGCCCTGTGACTGACAGGAAATGACTGCATTCCGGTGCTGCTGAGTCCCTGGTCCAAGAAAGCCTGAGGCCCCAGCCACACCTGGGTTTTACACGGTCTGGTCATCAAACTAATCAGTTCCCCCTTTTGGGGTTTCTGTTTACCTCAACCAAAGAGTCCTCACTCATACTGGCAATCTGAGAAGTCAAACCACTAAATTCAGGAATGTACTTGTGCTCAGTCGTGTCCAACTCTTTGAGACCCTAGGGACTGTAGCCCTCCAGGCTCCTCTGTCCGTGGAATTTTCCAGGCGAGAGTATTGGAGTGAGTTGCTATGCCCTCCTCCAGGGGAATCTTCTTGACCCAAGGATCGAACTCACATCTCCTGTGTCTCTTGGATTGCAGGCGGATTCCTTACCACTGAGCCACTGGGGAAAGCCCAACCAACGGTTACTACCTGGAAGCTAAAGGCTCTGGAATGGAAGACTGAATCATCCTCCCCAAGTTAAAGCACCCATCATAACTGGATAACCTGGTGACTCCTCTCTTACACTCTTTTCCCTCTCAAAAAGACACAAATTCTAAAGTTCAAGTTTCTACATCTCACGGTCATAAGGTTAAATCGTCCCATCTAGATCACAAAAGTATGTCATCGCATAATTACCCACATCATGAACTGCCCTTAGATTCCTGCTCTGAGAAGTTCTTCAAAGTACATATCCTTGAAAACATTATTTATGTAAAAGGGGAAATATACATTTTAAAGGAAGCTCTGCTGATATAAGCTGGAACCTGCAGGATTACTGGCAGTTTGGCCCCCCTTTTGCATTTCTTGCAATTCAATTTCTAAATTCTATGGAAAATAAACAGGGAAGACTTCCTGTAGTAATTTCCCTCCAGATTAGATCTGAGAAAAAGATACAGGATTCAAAAGAATGTGTTTCAATACATGCATGATAGTTATGGAGAAGAGTGGTTGCCTCAATCAGAATTCAATCACAATTACACACGCATTCAGAAATGGTTGTTTTAATATGTAATATCACTTTATATAATCTGCCCACTATGTATGTAAGTGGTAGTCTTGTGAGAGGGACTTAAATTCTATAGCTTTTTAAAGATGTTTGGACATGTCAAAAACAAATATGTGAAGGAATTTCCACTTTTTAATAAAAGCCTCTCTTTTCTCTTGGGTACAAAAGAAATGAAGAAGTAGCGTGATAGCTTTATTATAATACATTAAATGACTAAGGTGAATGATGCACCAAAGGACACTGTTTCTTAGGAAAATCACAAGCTAAGATGACAATTCATCAACTGGTATTTTTATCAGTGTATAAGGGAGCATATTAAAAAGCAGAGACATTACTTTGCCAACAAAGTTCTATCTAGTCAAAGCTATAGTTTTTCCAGTAGTCATGTATGGATGTGAGAGTTGGACTATAAAGAAAGCTGAGTGCCAAAGAATTGATGCTTTTGAACTGTGGTGTTGGAGAAGACTCTTGAGAGTCTCTTAGACTGCAAGGAGATCCAACCAGTCAATTCTAAATGAAATCACCCCTGAATATTCATTGGAAGGACTGATGATGAAGCTGAAACTCCAATACTTTGGCCACCTGATGTGAAGAACTGACTCATTTGAAAAGACCCTGATGCTGGGAAAGACTGAAGGCAGCAGAAGGGGATGACAGAGGATGAGATGGTTGGATGGCATCACCGACTCAATGGCCATGAGTTTGAGTAAGCTCTGGGAGTTGGTGATGGACAGGGAGGCCTGGTGTGCTGCAGTCCACGGGGTCGCAAAGAGTCAGACATGACTGAGCGACTGAACTGAACGGATAAGAGAGCAGCTAACACTTATCTCTATTATAAATTTATGTTATTGGTTTTCTTGGTTGTCTTTTGGAAACGATCACATTAATCCATTTCCCTACTAACTCACATAGAAAACCAACTCACAGAGAACTACAGCCTGATGGATAACTATATAGGCTTTGCAGGCAAATTTCTGGGTTTCAAAGATATACCAGTTGTGTGACCTTAGATGAATCATTTTACTTCTTTGTGCCTTAGTTGTATCCACTGTAAAACAAGGAAATAATAGCCTTCACCTTACACGGTAATTGTGAGAGCTCAATGAAAAGCATTCAGCTCAGTTCCCAGAACACAGTAGGGGTTCAGTAAGTGATGGCCACTTGTCTTTAGCTAACACCTCTGTTATTATTTTTTAAAAAGCCACTGCATGTGGCATGGTACCACGCAGACCCAAAATGAATGTATTCTTTACCTGAGAGACTGATGAAAATGAAAGTGAAAGTGAAGTGAAAGTCACTCAGTCATGTCTGACTCTTTGTGACCCCATGGACTATACAACCCATACACAGAATTCTCTAGCCAGAATACTGGAGTAGGTAGCCTTTCCCTTCTCCAGGGGATCGTCCCAACCCAGGGATTGAACCCAGGTTTCCCGCATTGCAGGTGAATTCTTTACCAGCTGAGCCACAAGGGAAGCCCAAGAATACTGGAGTGGTAGCCTATCCCTTCTCCAAGGGATCTTCCTGACCCAGGAATCAAACTGGGGTCTCCTGCATTGCAGGCGGATTCTTCACCAACTGAGCTATCATGGAAGCCAACTGCTACTTGTATGTATTTAACTTTCTCATGTATACATGTGTACCTTCCAAATGCCAGTTTGGCCCCTGGAATTTCCCATGAAATGTCCTTCATTTCCATTTTCCTATATTCAAATGCCACCAAGGATAATAAGAAATTATCTGTCCCTCTGTTTGCATAAAATCTGAAAAATCCTTTCTATATCTTATCATTTATCTTACCAACTCTTTGTGTATTTTCTTTTTGCCCCCATTAGCCTATAAGCTTCTGAAGGGCAGCATCTGAAGCTATTTTATATTTATGTCTCCCACCATCCCTAGGATAGTGTCTTGTAACAGAAAATGTTCCATGGAGAGTGAGCAAATACATGAACATATATTTTTAAACATAGCTGGAGGTTTGTTATGGAAAAGAAAGAAGTTATTTGATTACTATTAGCAAAGACATAAGTGGGAAGGGAGTACCCTTGCTTTTGTTTTCATGTATACTAGGCTATGTATGTTTAATGATCATGTTTATCAGGCACTGGTTTCAAACACTCTCAGAGGGACTATCTTTTAATTATAGAGATCTCTAGTTTGAAATTCTGTGTGTATGTGAGGTTTTCAAGTAAGGTGAGAGGCACTTTACCAAACCTACTGAGCTGTTAGAAGGGTTATAATTTGATTTGACTATACTTAAACATATATGTGTATACTAAGTTAAAAATGAAAAAAAGTTATAAAATCATAACATAGTATAATATATACAAGAAAAATTCCCAAGAAAAATTTTCATCTTTGTTCCATCTCATATTTTTTACCTGATATATCTGAGAATATATAGATATACATATATTCACACACATTAATACTGGGCTTGACTAAACAGTCGTAAACTTGTATTAACCATTCTTATAATAATGACTTACTGAACTCCAACTCTTTGCAAAGAGCTAAGCTAGGTGCCTGAGAACTGTAATATTAATAAGATCTCTCCTCCCATTTGAAGAACAATACATCACAGAAGAGAAGACAAGCAGATACATATAAATCTTTAGAGTATGAATTTATTTTTTCTGATGTTCATTTTCCCTGTTTTGAGGAATTTGTGTAGTAGTAGCAAGTGCCTTCAGCTCTAAGTGGGAAGGAGGATTCAGAGGGAGATGTGCTCCCTCTAGCATGGGTCTTCAGGGAGGACTACAGTGGAAAAATTAAGATTTCAGGGAAACCTGGAAAATAAGATTATAACAGGGCTGAAGAAGCTCAAAGGGGTATTCTGGGTTTACAGAGTAGTAAATGGAGAGGAGAGACCAAAAGTCAAAGGAGGTCTGCATCTGCTTAAATCACACGCTGGGAAGCAGCCTGTGAGAGGATGGAACTGGTAGCAGGGAAATAAGATTAGAAGGCTGGGAGCCGGTCATGTGTGCATGCGCGCTCAGTCGCTCAGTCAGGCCTGACTTTTTGCGACCCCATGGACTGTAGCCCTCCAGGCTCCTCTGTTCATGGGATTCTGTGATTGAGTCAAGACAGTGCTTATGAATATACACAGCAGTGGCTGGCAAAAGAGATTGGAAGGATGTTAGGAGAACATTTTCATAACCCTTAAGAGAAGTCACCAGAGCCTAAATTATGATGAATGTAAATGGTGGTATGAAGGGCATTTCTATGAAATCTCTCTGACCTTCACAAACTAGGGAAACATTTTGAGCAAAGGATACTCCAAGCAATTTAAGCACCTAATGCCCAGAAACAGGAATTTAATAATGCATTGTCTTAACTCATGTTGTTTGACTATCAGAGTTGGAAGATAACCTAGAAATCATCTTGTCTAACCTAACTTTACAGGTGATTATGCACGTTCAAAGAAGTAAGTAATTAAGTAATTTGTCAAAAGTTGCAAAGACAGTGAGAAGATACCAAAACTCAGTTTCCTCAATCCTAGAATACCTGCCCCCCAACCCTTGTTAGCTTGTGTATGGTTTTAACCGTTTCTTCACCAAAAGTATACCTGAACCACACTTTATTCTTTTCTTACACACCGAAGGCCCCATTTCATTTCCTTGGCTATTCTTCCACAGATCTTGAAAACATGGTCCCCTCTATGTGCTTCTACCCACTCCTTTGGCTACAATATCTTTATGTAAAAGCATCCAGGTCTAAACCTCTGTCCTGATCTTTCTCCCCACACTGGATCTACACTGGACATCTCCATCAAAGCTCCAAAATAAAGCATAGTCTTTCCTCTGCTACTCCTTTAACATTCCCTAGTTGTAATGGATCATCCACTTAACACAGGCTACAAGCTTTGGGATCATCTTTTTAAACTTTTTTAATTGGAAAATTGCTTTGCAATTTTATGTTGGTTTCTGCAGTACAAAACCACAAATCAGTCATAATTATACACATATCCCTTCCCTCCTTTCCCCGCCCCCCCCAATCCCAGTCTTCTAGGTCAGGAATCATCTTTAATTCTAGTCTCTCTTATCATTGCCCTAAATGCCTCCTGAAGACACTGTATCCTTCTCATTTTCCTGGTGCACACACAGCTGAGGACTACTACTGTACTTACATTCTGATTGAAGCCCCTGCCAATCATCTCTTCCACAATCTGTTTTCACAGTGCCTTTCAATTACCTTCCTTAAATATACATTTGATCCTAGCATAGTTCAAGCTCTCTTGACTTCTTGAGTTAAACAAGCCTCCCAACTGAGGGGCTGTAAACTTTTTCTATGAAGGGCCAGATAATAAATATTTTAGGCTTTGAGGATCATACTCAATTCTGCCATGGAAATGCTACACATAATACACAAAGGATAATCACGGCTGTGTCCAATAAAATTTTATTTATGATATTTGTGTGTCATAAAATATTATTTTTCTTTTTTCCTCCCAGTCATTTAAAAATATATATATATATAAAAATTCTTAGCTCAGGGATCACTTTAGAAACAGATGATGCACCAGATTTGGCCTATGGGCTGTAGTTACCAACTCTGTCCTAACTGGTTTTCTCGTCTCCTGCATCAGCTCTCCAAGTTCACCCTACAGCTGTCTGAGTCGGGATCCTAACCCCAAAAGTTGACCATGTTAGAAGCCCTTAATATTACATTAAGAGTAATCCCTTATTCTCAGAATGGCCAAAATTCCAGAATATGGCCCACAACACCCTTCCTCTGGTCCAAACACCTAAAGTAACTGTAGAGTCTACATTCTCTCCCAACTTTACGTCTTTGCATACGTGGTTCCCTCTACTTGGGTGTTTGCCCCACCTTTCTCTACTTTGAGGACTCCTAGTCATGAACTCAGAAAGCTTTCCCTATCCCCTTCACCTCCAATTAACAGAATGAGACAGTCCTCTTTCCTGTGTGCTTCTGCGGCAGTCTTAATTTCTCTCAGCACACTGTTGTCACACTCTACTCTAATTGCATATATAGATTTGGTTCCTTTGTAGAATGTGAACAACCTAAGGACAGGACCTGAGATTTTTTTTCTCTCTATGTCCAGGGCCAACCAATGCACGTAAAAGATAGTAGGTGCTCAATAAATACTCATTAAATAAGGGGATGGTATATTTACTAAGTGAGTCCTTCAAAAAATGTTGAATTTCTATTTTCTATTTTTAAGTCTAATTAGATAAAAAAGGGAAATTCCAAAAGAAATGACAGATTGACCTATAAATTTCTACTCATTTTTAAAATTTTATTTGCCCTAGAAAATTTGAAATCCTTATTTTATCGCTATTTTATAGCATCTTTTTCATATTTAATCTTAAACTTTGTTTAGAATATGACATTCAAAATATTTAAATTAAGGCTAAATGAACTGTTACCTGTGTTAGATTTTTTCATTCCAGCTAAAAAGAAATAGATGAAATTTCTCAGCCACACACTTGAGTATATAAATCAATAAAGAATGGTGAAGGGAAGCAAATGCTAAAAAAAAACCCCAAATTGTGTATCAGAAATATTTAGTCCAACAAGCAAGTCATTTTCTGTGCAAAACAGAGATATATACAGTTCCTTTCATTTTTATTGTCATCTTTAAATTTATGCAGGTGGATTTTATAAAACATGAACACAAACTAAGTGTAAAATGCTTACGAAAGAGTACTGCATTTAGAAAATGGATAATTAAGCTTTATTTTCTATAAAACTAAGTTAAATTTCTGTAGACTTGTAGTAAATAAAGCTCAATAGAAAAAGCTTTCTATGGGACCAAGCAAAACCGTTCTTCTTAAGAACAAAGGAATTAGTTACCACCAGTCCATTTTCAGCAGTTGCTGCATCTTAATATGCTCTACTTGCAAGAAATGGATCTTGTCAGACAGCACAAATTGATACAGCACAGGAAAACTATGGACTTTGACTTCAGAAATTCACTCTCTGAATAAGACAGAATGGCAAAGTGGGCAAAACCAGCATTAATATTTATTTATTGAAGTTCAGCCACACTGACACATTAAAAGCTGTCCTATTTCTGTGGGTTAGTAGTACTTAGCACACAAATGGTCGGTTCTCAATGAAAGGCTGACAGAGAAGAAAAACTATTAAATATCATGATCAAGCTAAACTCTGAAACTTCTAAGATTAAATAACCATAGGAACTATGTTAACATTATGTTCTCACTTCTATAGTGAAATAATTTAAATGGGCATTAAAAGAATGGCTATTATTCTGCAGTATTAAGCAATTTTTTTTTCTCAATAAAGTGTTTTAACTATTGGGATTTTTCCAGATATCACACGTGTATAAATAATTTATTCTCTTTCTTTCTTTCATTTTTCTCCTTTCTCTCTTTTTCCTCCTTTCTTCTCTTTTCTTTCATTGTTTAAAAGGGAAGTTGGCAAACCATTTGGAATATTATCATAACAAAATGTTTTTTAACAAAGTTTGATTTTAACAGAACAAGAGGCATCTTAACACTAACCAAAAACTTTGGGAGGTTCAACAACCTCTAGAATATTTTTTTTTCTCCAAATGCAGGCTGTTCAAGTGGTGCTTTTCTCCATCTGTTATCATACCGTGCTCAGAATTACATTGTCATATTTAATGTAAAAGGGATCAGTCCCCTTTCATAGTTTAAATTCAACATTTTACTATGATTAGAAGACCAGTGTTTTTCTAATTTATGAATAAACCAAATTTTATAAACTTATGTAGGTATTTAGACAAAGTTCTCTCTAAAAACTGAAAAACTCTAAGAATTGAACAAACCCAAAGGCTTGATCTGAAAACTGAAAAATTGTACTAAAACTTGAAAGGAAAAGAAACCATCTATATGGTACTGTGAAACACCTACAATCTCAGTTTGAATTTTTCTCTGTCTGTATATTTATGCCTATTGTGTGTGTTTTCAATATAACAAATTTCTCAATGTTTACTACCTAAAATGTATTTTTTAATTTAGGGCTGAGCTATGTATTCACTAAAGTTTTATGACAATGATGCTCTCACATCAAAATATCTCATGATGGAAGTGATGTAATTTGAAACCACGATGGTATAAGCAGGGTTATAGTAATGGTTTAAACATGAACAGCGTCAATCAGTTCCATCTCTAACTTTTACACCTCCTTAGGACTCAGGTTGCTTATTTTGTAGCGCTTCCACCTCAGTTTGCATCTTAGGATATCTTTGTTTTGTCTCTTTCACCACTGACAGTATCTCACTATTTCCCTAAATATATTCCTCAGATACTTCAGTTCAACATTTTTATTAGACATAAAATTAACAGGAGAGGTAGTGGCTGTGGTAGAAGAAATATGTCATTTTGCTTATATTGATAGAGAGTCACCTAAATATTTGAGCACTGTAGATGAAAGGTTTTGTAATCTATCAGTAATTCCCTGCCACACTTATCATTCACATGTCTGGGTGTTTTGCTTACCACATCTCCACTTTTCTTAATATGCCTAAAAACTGTGTGTGAATTGAATGACTAAGACTTAACTCTAACAACTGTTTGGAAGCCTGTGGCAAAAATCCGAGGAATGAAATTGGTGCTATGGTGCATAATGGGATTAGGCAGTACCTGGTGAGGTGCAGTTGGTGCTCGGATTCGCCCAGCAGTTCTGTCAGTTTCAGGCACTCCTCTCTGGCCCGGGTTGCCTTCTCCTGCTGCTGTTCCAAGCGCTGCTTGCTTTCACTCAGTTCTAAACTCAATTTCTCTATTTCCTTAGGCAGAGAGAAAGAGGGTGAAGAGTATCACTATAAAATATATGCACTTGAATTCAAAATTACCTTTTTCATTTTTGCCATGAATTTCAATATGATGAAAAATTATTAGAAAATTTAGGCTAGCTTCCACTTTATGACAAAGGGAATTAACCCAGCCAGAAATGCACATTAGTGAGGATTTTTTGGATCGTAAGATGCAGTCTAATTTTAAAAATGAAATGATTAAATGAGGATAGTCAAAATGGATAATCTGTGCTTTGAATCTAAGGCTCAGTCTCTTTAAAAAATAATACGAACTTAAAAAGTCACTACTTTTTAAATATAACAGTTTTGTTTGTGAGATAAGATCAGACATGTGCAGTGATTTACATCAAATGTGAGACTTGATTTTAAAAGACACATGTATGGTTTAATTTGGATGTTTTGAAAATCAAATTAAATGGTAAAATAATTTAAGATATCTTTTAGAAAAATATGAGGTGTAAAAGAAGACATCACTATGATGCACAGTATTATTTGGAAAAAAATACTTTAGGAAAAAATAAAATGAGAAATTTCAAGCATTTTGAATGTATGACATTGCTGAGCTAAAATAATATTGCATTAAAATGGCAATAAAACCACTCTGAGATTAACAAATATAAACATCAAAATATATAAAAATCTATAATAGCTTATTCTTTGGTTTCAGTATGAAATTATACTTTCTTATTGAAACTCAAATATTTCAAAGCAAAAATACTTTACATAGAACATGGTTTAAATAATTTACACATTAAAGTACACATATTTATTTATTATAGAACATCCATAATTTTAAAAAAAAGAAAATAGAGATAAATATTCAGGCCATTAAAACAAGAAAAACAAAATAGGGGAAGTAAAGAGTGAAATATTTTCAATTCAGAAGAAAGCAAGAAGCAATTTTTATAAACAAATATACAGTCCACTCTTGGAAAACAAAACCATGTCTAAGTAGAGCTTTAAACTTAGTATTTAAGTACATTTCAAATTTTCTCATGTTATTACTCAGTATTCTGAACAATCTACAACTACACTGAATATATCAGGCAGGATAAATTGTTTATTTTTCTACATTTATTGCACTACAAATATTCAGTTTATCTCCATCAAAACTGTACATTACCATATAATAAAACAACATATAAGCTATTTTTAAAAAATTATGTAATAATGAGCATATTGCTTTCATTCAGATTTTCTATATCTTTCAGATTAGATTACTAAGTGAAACTGATTTGTTTAAAATACTTTAAATTGTTAAAGTTTTATCAGTACATTCCTATCTCATTATGCAATATAATTAAAAAGATAGAAAAACATAAGAGAAAAGCCTAGCCTACTAAGTTTGGTCTAACATTTACGAAATTAACAAAAAAGCAAAGTAGAACTGGAATTATATGTTAATTTTAAAATTATAAAAATGTATCCATTAATTTTCTTTTTGCTCCTGCTCATGCTCAGTCACTTCAGTTGAGTCTGACTCTTTGCAACCCTATGGACTATAGCCCACCAGGCTCCCCTGTCCATGGGATTCTCCAGGCAAGAACACTGGAGTGAATTGCCATGCCCTCCTCCAGGGGATCTTCTTGACCCAAGGATCGAACCTACGTCTCCTACATCTCCTGTGTTGCAGGCGAATTCTTTACCACTGAACCACCAGGAAATTACAAAAATTTATCCATTAATATTTTTACACAGTGCTATGTGCAAGAAACTATGCTAAATATTATGATGGACTCAGAGTTTTCACATCCACACTCAGGACTTAGCAATTCAGTTGAATAAATGAGACAAACACACACAAAAAAACAACCAAAATATCAAGCATGTAAAAAACAACAAATGAGTCTTAGAGAAAATCTGTGCTTCAATAGGCCAGATTAAGGATATACTAGCATGGGCAAGAAAAGTGGGAAAGAAGGTAAGGCCACATAAACTCATGGAATGATAGATTAGACCAATTATCAAACATTTTAAATTCTAGATTTATAAAGCTGTATTTTTCCTTATAGATAATGAGGAAATAATGATTTAAACAGGTATGCAACATGAGAGAAGCTGAGCTTCAAAATACTGGATTAATGTGTATGCTCATTAAGACAGTTGAGACTGGCAGTAATAGTAGGCCACAAAAAGATGGTTGCAATACTCCAAATATAAGAAGTAGTGACAGTTAAAACAGAAACATAAAGAGAACACGATGAGTACATGTAAATAAAAGGATAGATATCGGAAGATAACAAAGATGACTCCAGAATTTTGAGTTGAGAGGACACTACACAGTGACAGAAATAGAAGATGTATAAAATTCTAAACTTCTTTCAAAAGAAAAGGTGTAACAATTTTTATAAGCACCATCCAACAACAATAATGAATGTAACCTTATATTGGTAATCAGGTTTTATGTATAAAGTAGCTGCTTTCTTAGCCTCATATAATAAAAAGTCAAACACTGCCCTGAATTCCAGTCAAACATAGAGATAAAGAACATGGGCCCAAGAATCAACAGAAATCAGGGCTCAGACACAGCTCTGGCACTCTCCAGCTCTGTGACCTTGGACAAGTCACTCAATTCTTACCAGTTTCTTCAGTCTAAAATGGGAGTGCTGGGACTTCCCTGGTGGTCCAGTGGCTAGGACTCTGAGCTCCCAGTGCAGGGGGCCCAGGTTCAATCCCTGGTCAGGGAGCTGGATCCCACATGCTACAACTAAGACCCAGAGCAGCCAAATGAATTAAAAAAATAAATAAATAAAATAAAATGGGAGTGCTAACTCTAGAAAGCTCTAAAACTATTGGGAAGACAAAAATGAGATGGGAAATACTTACCAGAGTGCCCAGGATATAGCAAGAGCTGAATAAAAAACAGGTGGTATCATTACTGCTGATTTTTCTCTACCTTTCAAGAAGAGCAAAAACATAAGTAAAGGAAAAAGACCTGCCTAAGGATTTATGGTTATCCCTGAGCACTAAAGAGTTCTTAATTTAATTCAATAAAATTTCTGGATAAGCACTCTTTTGGAGGACACTGAATAAAACTTTATTATAATTTCAAAATGCAAAAAGCATTTACGTTAGGAAGATGGAAAGTTACTGCCTGATTCTGATTATCTGTGCCAGAGAAACAGCTTATTGGTGCAGATAATCAAAATCAACAAATAATCGAACCAGCTGGACCAGGGCTCAACACTTACTCCCCGAGTCAGGAAAATCTGCCATGGCACCAACTCCAACAGTTAGAAGAGGAATCTCTTGCCAGAAATGCCATACTCCCATTGGCAGGATAACCCTTTGCTTTGCCCAACTAGGTCAGGGCTGATTCCTTGGCTGTATACAGTGGCTCAGGGATGAAAGACCACAACAGTCATAGGCCAATTGTACACTACTCTCAAAGTACTCTATTAACCTGCAATGTACAGTGCAGTTTGATATGGACATCTCCTGGCTAACTGGGCAAAGACGAGTCTGGATAGCTTTATGCTTTATCAAAAGATATATTTCAAGTCATGAATGTAACCGCCAGAAGAACTAAAAGTTGTTCAATTGTCAAGTCATGTCTGACTCTTTGTGACCCCATGGACTGCAGTACACCAGCCCTCCCTGTCCCTCACTATCTCCAGGAGTTTGACAAAGTGCATGTTCATTGAATCAGTGATATCCAAAAATCTGAATAACTAAAAGTAGAAATGGTTAAAAGTGGCTACCTCAGGAGAACACTACCAAGGAGGGACATGGAGAAACAGAGACTACTGTTCATTTATAATCTATAGTGCACAGAATTTTCTTATTAATCATTTCTTTTCATTATTTGTTAGATTTTCTTATCAAAGCAATGTGCCTAATTTAAGTCAAATAGTACTCAGTGGCTCCTAACAAGGAAAGGTAGTGCCTGTGCTCTTCCCCTCCCCCATCTCTAAGCCAAATCCTCAATGGCACATAGTATCCATCCCTGATACTTATATTCCTACTTTAAAATAACATACTTGCTTCCCTGGTGGTTCACATGGTAAAGAATCTACCTGCAATGTGGAAGACCTGGGTTCAGTCCCTGGGTTGGGAAGATCCCCTGGAGAAGGGAACGGTTACCCACTGCAGTATTCTGGCCTGGAGAATTCCATGGACAGAGGAGCCTGGTGGGCTACAGTCCATGGGGTCACAAAGAGTCAGATACAACTGGGCGACTTTCACTTTTATCATGCTATCCTTTGATTTTCCTACATAAACTTCATCTATTGATTTCCTATGTGGCACTATTGGTAAAGAATCCACCTGCCAATGCAGGAGATGGAAGAGACGAGGATTTGATCTGTGGGTGGGGAAGATCCCCTGGAGAAGGAAATGGCAACCAGCTCCAGTATTCTTGCCTGGGAAATCTCATGAATAGAAGAGCCTGACGGGCTACAGTCCATGGGGTTGCAAAGAGTTGGACATGACTGAGTGATTAAGAACTCAACCGTGTTGATTTCCTATATTAAAAAAGGTAGTGATTTATCTCTCTTACACCACCCAATATACACACCTCATCCTCCTCTGTAACAATTTTGGTTAAATCATTAGTCGATAGTTCATTTACATTATAATGATTATAGAAATACTGTTCATTACTGAGACAAGCATTATTCTGCTTAAATTAATTTTCTTGTAAAAATCTTTTATTATTTATAAAATTAATTGCTTGCTTTTTTAATAGTTTATTTTTCTAGGTAAGTAACATTTTTTCCCCCAAATGTTCAAACAGTTCTGTCAAATACCCATTAATAATATTTTTCAACAGTGAAACATATCAGTAAATCATTAGTTCCTTTAAATTATTTTCCTAGATATATGCTGCTTGGTGACATGTCTAGCCTGGCTGATCTCCGATTTGGTTGATTTTCTTACACATGCTCCTATTAGAGTTTCTTGTTTTATGTGTTTTAAGTTATCCTGTTTCTCAGTTTACCCTCTTCTGTAGTTGAAATACATTCTCCAGGTAACTTTCACAAGAAAGGGTATGCAAATAATGCATTTTCAAAAAGTATCTGTATGCCTGAGTATGTTGTTATTCCATGCATATCCTTGATAGTTTAAAGTGAAAGTCACTCAGTTGTGTCTGACTCTTTGCAACCCCATGGATTGTACAGTCCATGGAATTCTCCAGGCCAGAATACTGGAGTGGGTAGCCTTTCCCTTCTCCAGGGGATCTTCCCAACCCAGGGATCAAACCCAGGTCTCACGCATTGCAGGTGGATTCTTTAGCAGCTGAGCCACAAGGGAAGTCCAAGAATACTGGAGTGCGTAGCCTATCCCTTCTCCAGCAGATCTTCCTGACCCAGGAATCGAACTGGGGTCTCCTGCATTATAGGCAGATTCTTTACCAACTGAGTTATCAGGGAAGCCCACTTGATAGTTTGGCTAGGTATAATACCTATGCTGAAATTAACTTTCATTCAGGATTTTTTTTTTTTCATTCAGGATTTTTAAGGGACAGTAACACTGTCTTCAAGATTGTAATATTACAATTAAAAAGCCCTATGCTATTATGATTCCTAATAGTCTGTGATTTCTTTTTTGTTTCTAAAAGCCTTTATAATAATTTTCCTCTGGAATTTTGCAACTTTACAATGCTAGACCTTGGAATGGGTCTTTTTTTATACATTGTGCTGGGTTTTCAGTAGGCCCTTTTTAATCTGGAGGTTTTCTTTTGTTTGAATAATTTTTCTTACATTTTTATTTTAAAATATTCTGATGCCATATATTTTAATAATTCCTTTTCCTGGCACTCATGGACATTGGTTTTTGGCTCTGTTGCATTGATCACCTAATTTTATCTATTTGTCTTCTGATTCTAACTTCCAAGATAGAACCTTGACATCATGTTCCAAAACTTCTACTGAATTAAAAAAAAATTTTAGCACATCTTTCATTCCAGTAGACATTTCTTTTTTCATTGTTTTTATATAGCATGCTATTTTTATCATATGAATAAAATATTGTATGCCTCCATTAAAATATTAAAGTATTTTAGATGTTCTCCTCTGCAATACTGCATCAGTTTCCTTTTTTATTATTTGTTTTAGACACTCTATTATTAAGAGGCTCTCCTCCAATATGTAGTGATACTCAGCTGTCTTTTTATATTTGAGAATGAAGTATTTAGCAAAGATTTGGTGTAACGGTTTTTGGGTAATGTAAAAAGTTTATATTATTCTTCAGCAAATATTCACTTCTATCTCCTTCCACTGGTAATGAGATACACTATATCTCCCCAGTGACTTTGGGCTTTGTCATCTCATTTCAATTAGCCAATAGAATTTTCATGTTGATAATGAAAGCAGAAGTCATAAACATGTTTTTGTAGTTTGACTTTGTTTTTATATTCTGATGATTCTCCATGAGAAAAGCATGTCTTGAATAGCTGCTGTCCCTTTTGCCTGGACCAAATAATAAATACATGTGGATCAGAACCAAACCCAAACCATAGCTCAAACAATCACAACCTGAAGCAGAACCACCAGTCAAATGCAGCACAAATCAGTCAAATTCCAGATGACCTGAAGATTCATAAACATGAGCATAAATGATTGCTATTGTAAGCCATGAGTTTTTTCAACATAAAATAATTGACAAACCATTCTAAAGGAACAAAAGGAACACTCTAAAGGATTCTAAAGAAACTAAGGGTCAAAAACATTGAATAATTGTCCAAAGAGTAAATCTAAGTCTTGAACCAGACCTTCTGATTTTGCTCCTCTATACTATACCATAAATTAGCCAACAGCTTTTAATTTCTTTTTAACCAAGATCCATAGTAAGAAATACATTTTATATCACAGTTTAGAAACATATACACTCTCCCACACATATGTATAAATGTAACTATTATATCATAAAACAATACTAACCCTAATTATATTTGAAGCACTCAGATATTTCCTATTCCTTCTAATTCTATTCCCCTTAAAAAAAAAGAAAAACTTTTGGTTTCACCCCATAAAACTGATTTTATGATAGTACAACTTAAAAAGTAGCGAAGGAGTCAAGATGGCAGAGAAGGAGGAAGTGAAGTTCACCTCTCCCCACAAATGCATCAAGAATGCATCTACAAATGGAACAGTTCTCAAAGGGCACTGGCTGAACATTAGCAGAGGTCTCAGGCCCCTAAAAGGACAAGAAAGGCCCAGGCCTAACCAGGTAGGATGAAAGAAAGAAGAAGGGAGAAAGAAAAGGAAAGGAAGAGGGATGGGAACGGCACCACTGGCGGGGGAGCTGAAGGACAGAAGAGGTCTTACAAGGGAGGCAGCCTCCTCAACAGAGGGGAGATTAGTTGGGACAGAATGTGAGCAGTGGGGACTATCAGAGGAGAGCACAACAACTGGTCAATGGGGCAGAACAGAGTGAGACCTTTACAGCTGGTCTGTGCCCCAGCCTAAGATGTGTGCCCACTGGTACAGATGGGGGCTAGGTTCTGAAACATGGGTTTGGAAACATATCCGGAAAGGGGACTGCTGTTAGCTGTGAAGAGACAGCCTGAGGGGACAGGAGTAAGGAAACCCATAACCCTGAATGCTTGTGGAGCAAACCTGGACTCCACAGACGCAAAGCGCCATTGCTGTGATGTCCAAGGGCCACATTTGCAGCCTCTGTCACCCTGCACTGGCCTCTGCCTCATTGCGCATTAGGGAGACTCCCATCAGGGCTGACTTTCACATGCCCATGGCCACTGGCCAAAGCACCTCATTCCAGTCTAGGCTGGCTCTCTTGTGAATGCAGCTGCAGACTTCCCCAAGCACCTGTCCCCACCCCTGCAGCCCCAGTGGCTGCCATTTCATCCTCCTCACTCCTCAATAGTAGGCACTCTTGCAACCACAGCCACCACCACTTCTGTACCCCTTTCTTGCTGGGGCAGACTCGTGTGATCTGCGGCAATCTTGAGAGCAGATCCCTGTGGGGCTGAAACCACAGCTAAACTCCAGAGGCCATGCAACTAAGGAAGAAAAGGTAAAATCTCTCCTTGCAGCTACACAAACCATGAATTGATATTGCCATGATTGGCTTTGTAAACTCAGTGCCTACAAAACCCCTGAATGGACAAGCTCCCCAGGTAAGACAGATCTAGCTTTAACAGCTGGAAACTTTGTGAGCACAGACATGTCAGGGTTGGGCCAGGCCAGAGTTTGAGCTGCCTCCATAGTGCCTATCGGGACCTGACTTCAGTGGACCTACCTGAGACTAATACAATATTGTAAGTCAATTATACTCTGCTGCTGCTGCTGCTGCTGCTAAGTCTCTTCAGTCGTGTCCGACTGTGCGACCCCATAGACGGCAGCCCGCCAGGCTCCCCCGTCCCTGAGATTCTCCAGGCAAGAACACTAGAGTGGGTTGCCATTTCCTTCTCCAGTGCATGAAGGTGAAGTCGCTCAGTCATATCTGACTCTTAGTGATCCCGTGGACTGCAGCCTACCAGGCTCCTCCGTCCACGGGATTTTCCAGGCAAGAGTACTGGAGTGGGTTGCCATTGCTAGAATCACAGATGTAGAAACACTTATGGTTACCAGAGGGTAAGAGGGGGAGGGATAAATTGGGAGCTTGAGATTGACATAAATACACTACTATATATAAACTATATAACTAATAAGAATCTACTGTACAGCCCAGGTTACTCTAGTCAATATTCTGTAATGTCCTATGTGGGAAAAGAATCTAAAAAAGAGTGGATAAATGTATATGTATAACTGATTCACTGTGCTGCTGAACAGAAACTAATACAACATTGTAAGTCAGCTATACTCCAATAAAAATTAATTTTAAAAATTAGGGTATATTTATGATTATTAAAAACTATATTTTTAATACAAATTAAATAGCATGAAATAAAGAATTTCATTAAGATAAGTTCAATATATACTTCTCCTGACTTCCTGAGTAAAAAAAGACTTAAGAAATGAATGTAAAACCCATTTAAAAAATTATGTCATCTTAGTTCCAAAGAATAACTTTACTTGGAATGAAAAAGTAGCATATAGGAACAATTTTAATCCAATGGTAGTGATTTATCCCTACTAATAAATATGTGCATTAAAAATCATTTAATAATCATTAATCTAGGGTAATTTATTTATACACATAAGAAAATGAGGAGAAAAGAAAAAATACTACAGAACACTAGGAAGACTGGAACTCTTGCACAATGAGAAAGAAGAACCTGTGGTTTTGAAGTGATCAAAATTTGAAAATGTGAATTTATCACTCAGAGCCCAATGGATGAATTCATAGAATATATTTAGAAAAATAAAGTGGCACATGATATTGAAAAATAAAACATAACAATATATCATTTGAAAGAAAACAATTGTTTCTATCAAGTTCTGTGTGGATAAAAAGAATGTACTCATCTGAAATTGAGTATTCACCCATTGACACTTTTATTAACTTGTTGATGGTAAGAATGACTTTACCAAAACATTAATAAGGTTGTCTGTAGCTGCACTAGCTACCTATGGGTATATAAAATTAATTTAATTAAAATAGAGAACATAGCTCCTCAACTGCATTAATCACATAGTAATCAGTAGCCACAGATAGATCATGGCTGCTATAGTGAACAGTGCAGGTATAAAATATCTCATCATCACAGAAAATTCTACTTGATAGCACTGGTCTAGAAAATAGCCAAATGTATTACCAAGACTCACTCTCCAAACTAGACTCTTGGAAAACCTGCCTATGTAAATAAAAAGATATTATAAGCAATATCAAAGTCATTTTAGAAATGGACAAAAATGGTTGTCTTTACTGTAGTAGATGTGGAAGTGTAAGCAGCTCCTTTGCCCCTTTTCTGTTCATTCCTCTTTTCTTCTGGTCTTAACCATAAAGATGAGATCATGACACAGCATTTAACCTAACTTCTGATTTCTGCTTTAATGAATGTACACAATGCCTTGCCTCATCTATTGATGCCTTTCCTGCATTAGAAGGTGCAAGAATGAAGAATTAAGTAGCTAAAGAATGATTGGTTCTCTGCCCCTACGTTCCCCTTAGTAAATCTGCAGGCAGAGCCCACAGGTGCAGTTGCACTATGTGGGTAAGAGAGCATCCAATTGCACAGGCAGATCACACGAGCAAGACAGCATCCTAAGGAAGATTAGAAGTCAGAAGGTTTGCATGAAATGGAAGGATGATGAAGAATCTTACCTCCTAATTTAATGATTAACTATGATTTTTTTCCCTTTAAAAACTCACGGCTAAGCAGAGTCTTCAGAGTTGGTCCCTGGACAGAAGTACACCTTCTCCCAGGTTGCTGGCTTTTCTGAATAAAGCAGCTTTCCTTTCTTCCCTGGTGGCTCAGAGGTTAAAGCATCTGCCTCCAATGCAGGAGACCCGGGTTCAATCCCTGGGTCCCCTGGAGAAGGAAATGGTAACCCACTCCAGTATTCTTGCCTGGAGAATCCAATGGATGGAGAAGCCTGGTAGGCTACAATCCACGGGGTGGCAAAGAGTCAGACACAACTGGGCGACTTCACTTTCACTTTCCTTTCTACTGACACTTGCCCCTCAATTTATTGGCTTTGAGTGGCAAGCAAACTGAACAAACCTGAGTTCGATAACCGAAGGTTGCTGATACCATCCTAGAAGTTCTGTTCATGCTTATCATCATTGAGGGCACACAAGATTGATTTAATATGCTTTTACTTCAGGCCTAATAGTAACACTGACACCAGCCATCATTTCTCATGTGTCAGGCACTGTGTTAGTATTTTATACTATAAGATTTTCTACTTTTAATCTCATTTTGTGTTCATGGAAATCTTGTAAACATAAATATCCTATCCTTGTTTTACAATGAGAAGGCAGACACAGATATTTAGTGACTTACACAAAATGATATAGTGGCAGAGATGGGATTCAAAATGGGATTAATCTGATTTCAAGTTCTATACTCTTTATACTATACTGTATATTGTCTTCCTAAACAAACTTCAGAAAATAAAAAGAAAAATGACAAAATGTGCATTCTAAAACCTCTTGGACTACAACTTGGCATGAGTAAAAGACGACAGACACTGAGAGAAGATTAACTTGAGATGTCTGGGATCAAATGTCACACTAGCTAACACAAGGCTCTCAATTTGCAAAGCCCTGGCTGAGATTCACTTTGAAGAAGCATTTCCCCAAGAGATTTTAGGGGTAGCCTTGAGGGTGTGGAGTTTGAATATGCTTAGCCTTAGGTCCCAAAGTTTATCTTTTATGACACAAAGACTCCACATAGCAGGAGAGTCAAAGTGGCATTTGACCTTTCAGCCTTCCCAATACAATATGCAACAGTTGGTAAAACTTTTCAGTTTTCTAATCATTTCTGACTCCTAAATCAATTCTTACTCTAAGCAAATATTCTATAAATAGTTTTAATAAAAGTTTTTTTTTTCTCTTTCCATAATGATATAAGAAGTGGTATCAATGGATCACTTATACTCAGGAGCACTTTCTTGGAGCTAAAGGAGCTCTCAAAACAAGTTTTCAAAACAGATGAGATGGATCTATGGCAAAAAAAAATAACTTTCTACAAGAGTGGATCTCAAGAGAAGAATTTAAGACATCTGGTACAAAGCTGATTCTGTTACACTGTGACAATACAGCAGCCTTTTTTGTTAAGCAAAGCTCACACTGCTGTTAGGCGATGCCAGAAAACTCATGGGTAAGAGTAAGAATCATCACAGCCCTGTGGTCAGTTTACAAAAAAGAGCTCAGGTGATAGGATTACTTTTAGGGGCTGGTTTCCTCCTTGTCTTCATTCATATCTGGTCTCTGTTTGAGTAAACAGTAATCTATCCCAACAACATTAGAAGTAAAATGATATGAATTAAAGTTTTTAAGGGAATGCCCTGGTGGTCCAATGGTTAGATCTCTGCAGTCTCACTGCCAAGGGCCCAGGTTTGATCGCTAGTTGGAGAACTAAGTTCCCATAAGACCTGCAACATGGCCAAAAAAAAAAAAAAAAGTTTTTGAGAAACTGTAGTAGGAATACATGGTTCTAAACACTTATAAATCAATATATACAAATCCATGTAGACTATGTAAATTTGAATGATTCAAAAGGTTTTCAAAATTAAGTTTGACCATATGGAATATTTTACCTTACAAATTAAATTCAGAACATAACCCTCTCCTGAAATGTCATTATGTTATAGTGAAATATAGTTTATTTCAATAGTAGAATTTATTTCAGTGGGCTCACAAATAATTTTAGTTCTATATTTACAAACATTCTAGAGGGTGAATGGGTCAGTTAAATACGTTACTATATTTAATAGCAGGAATTAATTGCCTTTGCTATCATTAGCGAAGACCCTGGGATTTGTCCCTATAAATGTCAAGGGACTGTAACTTCAAAGACTTGAAAACAGCTTCCTAACACTGTCTCCTAATCTCCCCCCAACTCCCAGTTGCAAGTTGATTGAATCAGTAATGCCTGACTACTGGATAACTACAAAGTTTAATGTATCTATAAGTACTGGGCTGGCCAAAAAGTTTGCTTGGGTTTTTCCACAAGATGTTATGGAAAAACCCCAGTGAACATTTTCTCCAGTCTAATAAAAACATCCTTGGAATGACTGCTTAATTATTTACAAATTCACCTAATTGAATTATCATCCAAGAGAATATTTCTGTTTTACTCATAGCAGTACCTTAAGAGCTATATGAATGGAGTTGATAAACGCAAAACATGTTAAATCTTTGGCAGTTTCTTGCGTTACAAAGCTGGTAATCCTATGGTATCTATCTATTCTACTGCACATGTCTTAAAATGTTTATTTTTTAATTGGAGGATAATTGCTTACAATGTTGGTGTTGGTTTCTGCTGTACAACAACGTGAATCAGCTATAAGGAAATATATATGCCCTCCATCTTGAGCCTCCCTCTCCTTCTCCCACTCATTTCACCCCTCTAGGTCATCACAGAGTGCCAGGCTGGGCTCCCTATGTTATATAGCAGCTTCTGTGTGCGTGTGTACTAAGTCGCTTCAGTCGTGTCCAACGCTCTGTGAGCCTATGGACTGTAGCCCGCCAGGCTCCTCTGTCCATGGGATTCTCCAGGCAGGAACACTGGAGTGGGTTGCCATGCCCTCCTCCAGGGGCTCTTCCTGATGCAGGACAGCAGCTTCTAACAGCTATGTATTTGACACATGGCAGTGTACATATGTCAGTGCTACTTTCTCAATTCAGCCTGCCCTCTCCTTCCCCTGCTCTCCCCACAAGGCCCTTCTCTACTGCTCTCTAAATAGGTTCATCAGTACCATTTTTCTAGATTATGGAATCTAGATTATGGAACCAGATATATGCATTGACATTTGTTTTTCTCTTTCTGACTTAACTTCACTCTGTGTAACAGGCTCTAGGTTCATCCACCTTAGTTCAACTGATTCATATTCATTCCTTTTTGTGGCTGAGTAACATTCCATTGTATATATACACCACAACTTCTTTATTTCATCTGTCGATGGACATCTAGGTTGCTTCCATGTCCTGGCTATTGAAAATAATGCTGCAGTGAACACTGGGGCACATGTGTCTTTTTAAAAAATTTCAACATATTAATTTTTAATTGGAGGACAACTGGTTTACAGTACTGTATTGGTTTCTGCTTATGGAAATCAGTCATAGGTATATGTATGCCCCCTTCCTCTTGAACTTCCCTCCCACCTCCCATACCATCCTTCCCCTAGAGGTTGTCACAGAGCACTGGATTTGAGCTCCCTGAATCATATTGCAAATTCCCACCGGCTATCTAATTTTACATACGGTGGCTCAGACAGTCTGAGCACAATGCTTCTGCCTACAATGCGGGAGACCCAGGTTCGTTCAACCCCTGGGTCGGGAAGATCTCCTGGAGAAGGAAATGACAACCCACTCCAGTATTCTTGCCTGGAAAATCCCATGGATGGAGGAACCTGGTAGGCTACAGTCCATGGGGTCGCAAAGAGTTGGACATGACTGAGCGACTTCATTTCACTTCAATATATGTATATGTCTCAATGCTACTCTCTCAATTCATCCCACTCTCCTCTTCCTCCACTGTGTCTACAAGTCTGTTTTCTATGTATGCATCTCCATTGCTGCCCTGCAGATAGATTCATCAGTATCATAATTCTATATTCCATATATATGCATTAATATATGATATTTGCTTTCCTCTTTCTGACTTACTTCACTCTGTAAAATAGGCTCTAGGTTCATCCACCTTATTAGAACTGAGTCAAAAGTATTCCTTTATATGGCTAAGTAATACTCCATTGTGTATATGTACCACAACTTCTTTATCCATCTGTTGATGGACATCTATGCTGCTTCCATGTCCTGGCTACTGTAAATAGTGCTGCAATGAACACTGGGGTACCTGTGCCTTTTTGAAGTATGGTTTTCTCAAGGTATATGCCCAGTAGGGGGATTAGTGGATTATGTGATAGATTTATTCCTAGTTTTTTAAGATTTAACAGTTTTTTCATACTGTTCTCCATAGGCTGTATCAATTTACATTTCCATCAACAGTGCAAGAGGGTTCCTTTTTCCTCACATCCTCTCCAGCATTTACTGTTTATAGACTTTTTTATGATGGCCATTCTGACTGGTGTGAGGTGAAACCTCATTGTAGTTTTGATTTGCATTTTTATAATAATGAGCAATGTTGAGCACGTTTTTATGTGTTTACTGGCCATTTTTATGTCTTCTTTGAAGAATTAAAATGTTACATTGGAACATTTAAACAGTCTTATAGTGTTTTTGTTGAGAGAATATAACTAAAAAGACCAATGCAGGTCTAAATTCTGTGTACACATGAAGGAAATCCTTTAATATGCTGTAACCATCCTTGTTCAGAAAAGGCAATGGCACCCCACTCCAGTACTCTTGCCTGGAAAATCCCATGGACAGAGGAGCCAGGTAGGCTGCAGTCCATGGGGTCATGAAGAGTCAGACATGACTGAGCGACTTCACTTTCACTTTTCACTTTCATGCACTGGAGAAGGAAATGGCAACCCACTCCAGTGTTCTTGCCTGGAGAATCCCAGGGATGAGGGAGCCTGGTGGGCTGCTGTCTATGGGGTCGCACAGAGTCGGACACGACTGAAGTGACTTAGCAGCAGCAGCAACAGCAGCAGCAACCATCCTTGTTAGAACGTTTTTTGCTTTAACTTTTAAAACAAAGTAAAGCTCAAAAAATAATGGTTTGGCTTCTTATTTTCTAGAAGGAAATTTTGTCAGCAATGTACTTAACATTCTAATTTGATAAAAAGAGAAACCATTTTACATTTAAAATGTTAATATATAAAATTGACTTTAGGGGAACATTATTAATGAATTGGTGCAACCACTATGGAAAACAGTATGGAGTGTCCTCAAAAAATTAAAAATAGAACTATCATACAACTGAGCAATTTCACATCTGAGTATTTATCTGAAGGTAATGAACTACTATCGTGAAAAGATATCTGCATTCTTATGTTTGTCACAGCATTATTTACAACAGCCAAAATACAAAAACAACCTAAGAATCCATTGACAGATGAATGGATAAAGAGAATGTCGCACACACACACACACACACACACACACACACACACACACACGATGAAATATTACACAGCCGTAAGAAAGGAAATTCTGCCTTTTGTGACAATATGGATGGATCTGAGACCATTATCCTAAGTAAAATAAGTCAGACAGAGAAAGACAAATACTGGATGATCTCATTTTTATGTGGAACCTAAAAAAAGTGAACTCAGACACATAAAAGATAGGTTGTTGCTAGAGCTGGGCAACAGGGAGGTGGGCAAAATGGGTGAAGGTGGGCAAAATGGGTGAAGGTGGGCAAAATGGGTGAAGGTGGGCAAAAGGTAAAAACTTCCAGTTATAAGATAAATAAGACATTAACTTTTTAAAGGCCAATAATAAACTATGAACCATGATCCCTTCCATTCTTCCCTGAGAATTGGGGCCATGATTCTTTGGCTGAGGAATAAGAGGGTGGTCAGTGAAGATAATCGGAGGGAAGAGTCACCAATGCACCAATGCAAATTTCACTTGAACTTCCTAACAAATTCACATAGTTCTTTTTTACAGTCATAATTTATGTGAAAAAAGCTAGACCTAACTCTAACCCAATCCTTTCGAAAGTACTTCAAAAGTATTTTGCTTGCTATAGTCAGTACATTCAAAAGAAAATAAGCCTGGAGTTTTCTCTCAAAATAAACTGTAATAAAAACAGGAAGGTCTCTTTTCTGATGGACCATCTTTATATAAAAAGATTGGTGTTTTCAAAGACCAAAGAATTATTTGGTATGCTTTTCTCTCTGACAAAACAGGAATGATCTAATAAGTACAAAATCTGGAAGATAAAAAAAAAAAATGACTAAAGGAGAAATATCTACAGATAGTTACTCCAAACTCAAATGTTCACACAGTTGACTTTAATCACCATTTGAAAATTGTTTTATTACCAGTTTGGAAAATCACCCACAGTAAAAATAAAATCAAATAATTCCAGTTTAGGAAAACCATACTTTATTCCCCCTTAAACAATTTCTCCCTAACTCCTCAGTTCAATACAATAAATATTTCTGAGTACCTATGTGCCTACCATGTGCCAGATATTTATAGTATGTGTATTTTATATTACATATATAACACAGATTTTATATATGTATATATATATAATCCAGATGATCAGAAAATTACAAACATATATCCAATCTGTCTACTCTTCATTTCACTCTGTCTTTCTTGTACTTTCATTACTATTAAAATAAAAATTTCCTATCATTTTGATAAAAAGGCAAACCCAATGATACATCTAAACTATTATATAATTTTCTCCTCAAATTTATAATAATCTCAGCTATGGTAAATAAGAGAAATTACTGCCATATTCTCGCTTAGTTCTTATAAAACTTTATAGCAGAAAATGTTTTATAAGCATTAATATTAAGGCTCCAGGATTCACATTAAATGAAGTCTAACCATAATTTTCAGATTATATTACTATATTTTGGCTATAATTTCTTCCTTACAGCTCTGTATATTAAAGTTATGAACATTTTCCAATAGAATAATTTGATTTAAAATACATTAGAATATATGATTATAATAACTGGTTATATTGCCCAATACTAATTACAGAGTTCTTGTTACTGCAGCATTCTTTATGTGTAGAAATATGGCTAAACACAAACAAAAAATAAGACTAAAACAATTATAATAAACAAGAGAATGAAAGGCATTTTCAAGTAAGATTCTTTATATCTTTATTATATTTATCTATCTACTGGGCTTCCCTGGTGGTTCAGATGGTAGAAAATCTCCCTTCTATGCAGGAGACCCAGGTTTGATCTCTGGGTCAGGAAAATCCCCTGGAGAAGGGAATGGCTACCCACTCCAGTGTCTTAAGGGTGTCCCTCATGGCTCAGAGGGTAAAGAATCTGCCAGCAATGTAGGATATGCAATTCAGGATATCAGTAAGACATTCTTGTATCTTTATTATGCTTATCTATCTATAAAGATAAATAAATTTAAGTGAACTGAAAATACTACTAGTCCTAAAGTTATATTTGATTTTGCCATAGGACATTATACATAAATTTAAGTATGTGAAGTTAATTATGTATTCATTATTTATAAAAAATATTTTTATTACTAAATGTATTTACAATGATGTCAGCTTCTCATTATGAGATTAAAAATATTTAAATGACATCAAAGATGTCATTTATAACCAAATTAAATAGTTTTTGAGGTTTTTTTCCCTTCAAAATTGAGACTGTTACTTTAAATGAACTGTAGCATAAAGTTCAGTGCAATGTGAAATTTCAATAATATCCTATATTTCCCATTAATGCATCAAATGTAATGTTTTTTTCAGATACTATAGTTATAGGAATATCAATATAATATTCAAGTATGCTTTCAAAGCCCCATACATTTTAGAACAGATATAAAAGTACTGGGAACTATAAAACCACAATTTCCAAAAACAACCACTTAATAAAGCAGCTCCGATTCTAAGAGTAGCATGATTATCCAGTTATTTTTTTCAGCTATTAAAAACTATACCAGAATAAATTATCCCATTTAGTCTTATCTAGAAAAACAGGGAATGCTGGCATAATTGTTTTGTCTTTTAGATAATGTACACATTTTTATTATTTTACAACAAGAACAAATTAAAATTCTTACACTCAATGTAGCTTTTATAGGAGCTGTCAGAAGAATATTGGTTAAATATTCTGCTTCCTAAAGGGAAAATACAAGAAAAGTTTTGGGTTATTTTCTCCTAACTTTCAAGACTTCAGTGTACATTTTTAATTTTTTAAATATAATTCCTCTTTCTTAAATATTATACTGGCTATATTTCTTCTACAAAAATGTGTTCCCACCAAAAGGACCCTAAAACACTTGGGAAGTTTAACTTCTCTGTTTACACCATGATTTTCTTTCATAAAAACACAGGCCTTTAAAAATGGACACAGTTAAAGACAGAAGTCTTACTTATCATCTTTTTTTAAAAAATATAAATTTATTTATTTTAATTGGAGGTTAATTATAATATTGTATTGATTTTGCCATACATCAACATGAATCCACCACGGGTATCATGTTCATCTATTCCCTCTCTTTACCGATAAGAACACTGGGGTCCAGAGAGGTTAAATGACCCACTGAGGCTCACTAAACTGGACTAGAATCCAGGCTTCATGCTCTCTACCAATACCTAGTTCCCTTCAAATGTGGAATAATGCCAAACCACAAAGCTAAGTCAGTTATGAGTACAAACAAGCTTCTATTGCAATAATTAATTTTTAAATGTAATAAAGAAAACACATCATCTGTTTCCTTTCTGACAACTATCATTCAACACGAAGCTTTTCTTTTTGTTCTGTGTATCTCTGATTAGTTAAATTCTATCTATCTCTGGCAACCAGAACAAATTTAAGACTCAGCCCCCTTTTGTAAAAAGCTAAGTTGTATAAGACTGAATATGCCATTTCTCAATTGAGGGAAAAATATATTTTATTAGATTTTATTTTTATCAACATTATTGTTTAGTACAAAATATTTCTCTTCTCTCAAACAAAGAAAAGCTCAAACCTGTTCAAGATCTCCCCACCTTTCACTTCAAGTGGAATAATTTTATGTTACAGGAAATCATATTTTAATTCTGTGCTAATAAATCAGTTTCAAATGCCTGAGAAAAGGAAATATCAGTGTAAGGAGTCTGGACACTTAGCAGTGTGGATGCTAGAATACACTCCTCTTCTTTCTCATGTAAGTGCACTGGACCTCTGTGAGGTCCCCTCTTTTCTACCCACCCAGTTTCTACTACTCCTTAGTGTATCTGATTACAGAGAACGTCGGTATCGATACTCTGGCTCTAAAATTCTGAAGAAAGAAAGAGAAGTGGCATATTACTGAAAGCATACCTAGAAATTCAGACCTACAGGTTCTTCCCTGAACACTTCTGCTTGGATACAAAATATTCCATGTCTATCTTCAACTCACCTCTTTGCTGCTACTCTGCTCGTGACACAAAATGGATCCTCTTCCACTGGAAAACTGGACAATTTAACCTTATCTTGTTGGAGGAGTTTCACCAAAATTAATGAGACGTTCTTATGTGAAGAGGAAACAGCAATTTTTAACAACAAAACTAGGTTTATTTTTAGAGACACAACTGATTGAAAAAAAAAAATCCTTCTGTACTGAGACATGGCGTACGTGATCTCACCTTATGGGGAGTTTTTAGAAAATTCACTTTAGCTGTGAATTATATAAATGTTTCTGTAAAATACTATTTGGGGAACTTAAGAATGTGTTGTTCTTAGCTTTAACTATAAAATCACCTATATTTTCTAACTAATTTTGGCAAGAAGCTTTTGATGTAAAGTAGACGCCTTTGTGAATAAATGTTTTCAGTATGCTTCTTTCAAATTAACACCATCCGCATACCAAGGAGTAAATTCATCTATTCACTTTATTGACCGTCTATTCCATCATAAAAGCTCCATTCTACACAGCTTTTCATAGTTTATGAAACAAATTTATATGCAGTACTGAATTTATATGGGCCTCCCTGATGGCTCAGTGGTAAAGAATCAGCCTGCAATGCAGAAGACAAGGGTTCAATCCCTGGGTTAGGAAGATTCCCTGTAGAAAGAAATGGCAACCCACTCCAGTATTCTTTCCTGGGAAATCCCATGGACAGAGAAGCCTGGCAGGCCACAGTCCTTTGGGGTCTCAAGAGTTAGAATAGACTTGGCGACTAAACCACCACCAATTTATATGAATTTATATGCTATGACAATTAGAAAATGCACAATTCTTGCTTTTATTCCTTTTCATAGAGAAAGATGAAACAGGTATAGAACAGATAAATATAGGGTAATGATTAAGACAGAACAGTTTTTTAACTGAGATATAATTGACACATAACATTGTATTACTCTCAGGTATACAACATAATGATTTGATATATGTATATGGACATAATAAGCCTTATAAAATGAGAGTAGGTCCATAGAATCAATAAGATCTCAAAAAAAGTGTTTTTGTAGACTCTAATTCCTCAAATTTCCAATTTAATCCATTTATCCAGATTATTTAAATAAAGAAATTAGAATTCCATTCCTCTTCCATTGGGAGAGTCCTAACATAGGTTTGAATCCTGCCAACTAGAAATCTGCTCCATATTTATAAAAAAACTTTGATTTCTTAGCTACCCATGCCTAATTTTTCACTATTAGCCATTATTATATTCTTCTGTCAATGGCACCTAATGGTACCTAATAGTTCAGCGGTACCGAAGCAGACCAACTGTAAATAGTAGGTATGAAAGTAAATATCTTTTGGTTGACTAGAGTTACTTTGAAGAAGGTAAATGGTTTGGTTCTTAAACAGGAAAACAAACACATCATACAGAAGACAGAATGGAAAATATCAATCTACAAGGAGGTCGTCAGCTACAGGCTGCAGGGCTGTGCCCTGCCATTCATGTTATACTGTTTAAACCACTGATTTTAATGAAGGCACCAATGATATGATGATCAAATCTGCCTGTGGCATAAATCTGAGAGGACTAATTTATTACAGTGAAATGTGAAAACCAGAATCCAAAAGGGTTCAGACAAGCTGACACCATTCATCCAAACTGAAATGATCCAATTCCAAAGAGACAAATGCAAATAATCTGTACTTACTGCCCAATTGTAGGGCAGGACACTTATGCTATTAGGGGTTTTAATTGAATTTAAACTCACAAAAGTTCACTATGAGACACATTTGATAAACACATAACCCAAATGATATAACTGGCTCTGAAGCTAGATTAATATAAGCTTAGATGATAGCTCCAATTCTATGTCCTGCTGAGGTCATACTCAAAGTATCATATTTAGTTATCATCATGGCTCTGTAAAGCAACTAGATAAAAAAGAATAACAAGGGCCTACTGCATAGCACAGAAAACTCTGCTTAATGTTATGTGGCAGCCTGGATGGGAGGGGAGTGTGGGGAAGAATGGATGCATGTATCCATTTGCTGTCCACCTGAAACTATCACAGCATTATTAGTTGGCTATGGACGTGCTAAGTTGCTTCAGTCGTTTCCGGCTCTGTGTGACCCTATGGGCTGTAGCCCTCCAGGTATCTTTGTCCATGGGGATTCTCCAGGCAAGAATACTGGAGTGGGTTGCCATGTCCTCCTACTTAATTGGCTATACTCCAATATAAAATAAAAAGTTAAAAAAAAAAGACATGATTTTTAAAAATATAAATAAAATAGAATACACAGTCAGGAGGCAGAACTGACAATAGAGAATGTGAATAATAATAGTAACATCAGTATAAAAATAATAATTATTAATATGTAGAGATCACTTTAAGAGCTTCCCTGGTGGCTCAGTGGTACATCTGCCTGCCAATACAGGAGACAAAGGAGACTTGGGTTCAGTCCCTTGGTCAGGAAGATCCCCTGGAGAAGGAAATGGCAACCCACTCCAGTATTCTTGCCAGGAGAATCCCATGGACAGAGGAGGCTGGCGGCCTACAATCCATGGGGTCGCAAAGAGTCGGACACAACTTAGCAACTAAACAACAACCATAGATCATTTACTAATGTCATGTCCTGGGCTATGAGATTACCTCAAGGGTTTTACAAAACCCCCCAAAGTGGTAATTTTATCTATCCTCATTTTACAGATAAGACAAAAAGGCTTGGACAGAGTAAGTATTAATAATTTGACCAAGTTCACCAGATAGTATTATAGATATTAAAGTAAGACTTTGACTTTAGGCTATCTACTTTCAGGGTCTGAACTTCTGGCTACCTAACCACCCACCTATCCAGTTACAGTGACCCTAACTGCATGCTAGGCACTGACGCACCAGAATACAAAAGAGGATGTGACAAGTAAGAGAATCTGACTTCAAACTTACATTCCAATGAAAGAGAAAGATTTTTTTAAGTAGAAAAAAAAATCATAAAAAGTTGTAAGTTTCATGAAGGAAACAAACAAGGTACTATGAGAGAATAATGGGGTGGTGTGCAACAGGATATATGTTAATAGAGAAGTGAAGACATTTAAATGGGAACCAAAGAAAGAGAAAGAGTTGGTTAGGCACAGAAAGAGTGAAAAAGAACAGAAAAGGTCAACATTTGTGCAAAGGCCTTGACATCTTTGAGAAACTAAAGGAAAACTATGAGGCTCGAGTGAATGGAGACAGGAAGAATAGATAAGGGTAGGTATTAAGACAGTTGGTGATCAGACTACACAGGGTCTGGTAAACTATTTAAAAAAGAGAGTTTGGAATTATGTTTCTAAATGCAAATGGGAAAATATCTCAATCTGTTAAATGGAAGAACACTGACTCAATTCACAGTTTGTCTTTGCTAATGTGTTATATATATATATTGAAGGGGAATGACTTCATAAAACTAATATTGTGTCAAGGAAAAAACAGATAACAAACACAATACATGAGTAAGATATAGAGTACAATAAAGCAAAAAGGGGAAAGAGAGTACTGGGGGAACGGTATACAATTTAAAATAAGGTGGTCAGGGATGGGCTTACAGAGGAGAGGATATCAGAGGAATTATTTGCTGGGCAGTGATTAAGCTAGTGATCCATAAGGTCATCAGGCAGAACAGTGGTCCAGGCAAAGGGAATAGGAAGACAAAGGCCCTGAATGGGATTGTGTATCTGATGTGTTTGAGGAACAGCAAGGAAGCCAGTGTGACTAGAGCAGAGCAATGGAGGGGAAAAATAGGAGATGAGGGGCAGAGGGGTTAACTGGAGGGATGGACTTTGCAGCATCTTATAGATCAAATGTGGAAACTTTGCCTTTCCATATCTGAGGTAGGGAATCACTGGTAGTTGCAATCAGAAGAGGGACAATATTTGACACAGATTTTAACAGATCTCTCTGTCCATAAAGGGACTACAATGGGTTGAAGCAGGAAAAAAAGGAAGCCGATTAGGACATTACTTCAATAACACCTGTAAAGATGGACATGGAACAACAAACTGGTTACAAATCGGGAAAGGAGTACGTCAAGGGTGTATATTGTCACCCTGCTTATTTAACTTATATGCAGAGCATATCATGTGAAATGCCAGGCTGGATGAAGCACAAGCTGGAATCAAGACTGCCAGGAGAAATATCAATAACCTCAGATAACGCAGATGATACCACTGTTATGGCAGAAAGTGAAGAGTAACTAAAATGCCTCTTGATGAAAGTGAAAGAGGAGAGTGAAAAAGTTGGCTTAAAGCTCAACATTCAGAAAACTAAGATCATAGCACCTGGTCCCATCACATCATGGGAAATAGATGGGCAAACAGTGGAAACAGTGTAAGACTTTATTTTTTGGGGCTCCAAAATCACTGCAGATGGTGATTGTAGCCATGAAATTAAAAGACGCTTACTCCTTGGAGTAATTCAAATACAATACAAAAAAGATCTCAATGACCCAGATAACCACAGTATTCTTGCCTGGAGAATATCATGGACAGAGGAGCCTGGCAGGCTACAATCCATGAGGTCACAAGACTTGGACATGACTTAGCGACTAAATCACCACTAACCACACTGGTGTGATCACTCACCTAGAGCTAGACATTCTGGAGTGCAAATCCAAATGGGCCTTAGGAAGCATCACTACAAATAAAACTAGTGGAGGTGATGGAATTCCAGTGGAGCTATTTCAAATCCTAAAAGATGATGCTGGAAAAGTGCTGCATTTGATACGCCAGCAAATTTGGAAAACTTAGCGGTGGCCACAAGACTACAATGGTCAGTTTTCATTCCAACACCAAAGAAAGAAAATGCCAAAGAATGTTCCAGCTACTGTACAGTAGCACTCATTTTACATGCCAGCAAAGTAAAGCTCAAAATTCTGCAAGCCAGGCTTCAATAGTATGTACATGAAGTGAGAACTTCCAGATGTTCAAGCTGGATTTAGAAAAGGCTGAGGAACCAGAGATCAAATTGCCAACATCCGTTGGATCATAGAAAAAGCAAGAGAATTTCAGAAAAACATCTACTTGTTTCACTGAGTATGACTTTGACTGTGTGGATCACAACAAACTGTGGAAAATTCTTCAAGAGATGGGAATACCAGACCACCTTACCAGCCTCCTGAGAAACCTGTATGCAGGTCAAGAAGAAACAGTTAGAACCAGACATGGAACCACGGACTGGCTCCAAATTGGGAAAGGAATACGTTAAGGCTGCATATTATCTCCCTGCTTATTTAACTTATATGCAGATTGCATCATGGGAAAATGCCGGGCTGGATAAAGCACAAGCTAGAATCAAGATTTCCAGGAGAAATATCAATAACCTCAGGTATGAAGATGACATCACCCTTAAGATAGAAAGCAAAGAGGAACTGAAGGACCTCTTGGTGAAAGTGAAAGAGGAGCATGAAAAAGCTGGCTTAAAACTCAACATTCAAAACACTTAGATCATGGCACCTGGTCCCATCACTTCATAGCAAATAGATGGGGAAACAAAGGAAACATTGAGAGACTTTATTTTCTTGGGCTCCAAAATCACTGCAGACAGTGATTGCAGCCATGAAATTAAAAGATGCTTGTTCCTTGGAAGAAAAGCTATGACAATGTAGACAGTTTATTAAAAAGTAGAGACATTACTTTGCTGACAAAGGTCCATATAGTCAAAGCTATGGTTCTTCCAGTAGTCATGTATGGATGTGAGAGTTGGACCATAAAGAAAGCTGAGTGCCAAAGAATTGATGCTTTTGAACTGCAGTGTTGAGAAGACTCTTGAGAGTCCCTTGGACTGCAAGGAGATCAAACCTGTCAGTCTTAAAGGTAATCAATCCTGAATATCATCAGGAGGACTGATGCTGAAGCTCTAATACTTTGGTCACCAGATACAAAGAGCCAGCTCATTAGAAAAGACTCTGACACTAGGAACGATTGAAGAAAGGAGAAGGGGATGACAGAGGACAAGATGGTTGGATGGCATCACCGACTCGATGGACATGAATGAGCAAGCTCTGGGAGTCGGTGATGGACAGGGAAGCCTGGTGAGCTGCAGTCATGGGGTTGCAAAGAGTTGGACACGACTGAGCAACTGAACACAATTAAACTTAAAAGCTTTTGCACAGCAAAAGAAATCACTGACAAAATGAAAAGACAAGCTACTGAATGGGAGAAAATATTTGGAAATGGTATGACAAATATGACATTAATATCCAACATATACAAATAGTTCACACAACTCAACATCAAAAAACACAGACAACAGAATTAAAAAATGGGCAGAACCTAATAGACATTTTCCAAAGAGGAAATGCAGATGGCCAAGAAGCACATGAAAAGATGCTCAACATTGCTAATTATCATGGAAATGCAAATCAAAACCACCATGAGATATCACCTCACACCTGTCAGAATGGCTATAATCAAAAAGTCTACAAATAACAAATACTACCAATGATGTGGAGCAAAGGGAACCCTTGTATACTGGATGGTGGGAGTGTAAGTTGGCGGAGCCACTAAGGAAAACAGTATGGAGGTTTCTCAAAAAGCTTAAGCTGGAACTACCATATGATTCAGCAACTCCACTCCTGGATATATATCCAAAAAACAAGAATAGAAACACTAACTTGAAAAGATACATGTACCCCAATTGCCAAGACATGAGAACAACTTGAGTGTCCATTAATAGATGAAAAGATAGAGAAGATGTGGTGTACATATACAATGGAATACTACTGAGTCATAAAAAAGAATGAAATTTGATGGACTCTCTCTATAGAGCACTATGCTAAGTAAAATAACATAGAGAAGACAAGTACTGTATGATATCACTTATATGTGGAATCTAAAAAATATAACTAACGAATATAACATAAAAGGATCAGACTCACAGACAATACACCACTAGAGAATAAACAAGTGGTTGCCAGCAGTGGGGAGCAACACAGGAATAGGGGAGTGGGAGGTACAAACTACTGAATGTAAGATAGGCTCAAGGAAGTGTTGTACAACATGGGAAATAAAGCCAGAATTTTGTAATAACTGTAAATGGGAAGTAACCTTTTGAAATTGTATTAAAAAACTTTCTGTCTGATATAGCACAACAAAGATGAACTAGGAGTTAGAGGATCTGTCAACTAGTTTAGGGACAATTATTAATTATTTGGGCTTCCCAGGTGGTGCTGGTCATAAAGAAACTGCCTGCCAATGCAGGAGACATGAAACGTGGGTTTGATACCTGGGTCAGGAAGATCCCCTGGAGGCGGGCATGGCAACCCACTTGAATATTTTTGCATGGAGTATCCCATGGACAGAGGAGCCTGGTGGGCTACAGACCATAGGGTGGCAAAGACTCAGACATGACTGAAGTGATTTAGCATGCATACATTAATTATTTAAAATTCTTTAGCTCATTTAGGCATTAATTTATTCAGTCATTCAACTAACAGATAAAACTTGTAGTAGGCCCTCTTTGTGCTGGATACTAGAGATACAATGATGAATAAGACATGGACTCTGACTTTGTAGTTTACAGACATTTCTGGCAAATGATAGTTTTCCAGGACTCAATGTTCTCTCCTCATCTCTTATGGCCCCATTTGCCCTCAGGTATATATAGGACAAACAGTGTCTTTGCATGTTCTATCCATTTTGCTGAATGGCCTTCCATTCCCACCCTCTTTTTTTCTCCTCCAGACTATGTTAAAATATGAATTTTATGGTAGAATCTCTTTTATAACAAGTTTATTGACATAATTCACATATAATTCCTCCATTAAAGTATATCATTGAATGTGTTTTAGTATATTCATAGAGGTGGGCAACCATCACCTTGACCAATTTTAGAACATTTTTTCACGCCAAAAGAAAGTCCAGACCCATTAACAGTACTCCCCATCTGCCCTCAATCCAAGCATCTACTAATCTTTCTCTATAGATGTGCTTATTCTGAACATTTCATGTAAATGGAATCATACAATATGCTGTCTTTTGTGACTAACTTCTTCCACTAAGTGGAATATTTTTAGGGTTCAACCATGTTATAGAATGTATCAGCACCTCATTCTTTTTTATTGCCAACATATAGCTGTATAGATATAGATAATCATATTTTATTTATCCCTTTATTAGTTGAAAAACATTTGGGTTATTAGTTTGTGGCTATTATGAGTAATGCTACTATGAACACTCATGAATATGTTTTGTCTGGACATGTTTCATTTCTATGGGGTATATACGTAGTAGCAGAATTACTGGTCATATGGAAACTTTAAGTTGAAACTTTTGAGAAACCATCAGACTATTTCCCAAAGCACCTGCATAGCTTATAGTCCTGCCAGTAATATACGATGCTCCAATTTGTCCACATCCTTGTCGACACTTGTTATTATCTGTCTTTTTGATTATGGCCATCCTAGCAAGTGTGAAGTAGTATCTCACCTTTGGTTTGATTTGCATTTCTCTGACAGCTAATGATGATGAGCATATTTTCATGTGTTTATTTGCCATTTGTCCATCTTCTTTGGAAAAATATCTATTAAGATGCTTTGCCTGATTTTGAATTGGGTTTTTATTATTAAATTGTAAGCCTGCTTTATACATTCTAGAAACAAGTCTCTTATCAGATTAGGTGATTTATAAAAATTTTCTCCCATTCTGTGGGTTTTCTTGCCACTATCTTGATGATGTCCTCTGAAGCACAGAAGCTTTTAATTTTGATGATATACAGTTTATCTATTTTTTTCTGCTGTTGCTTATGTTTTTAGTGTCCTATCCAAAAAGTAATTGCCTAGTCCAAGTTCACAAAGATTTATGTCAATGTCTTCTTGCAAGAATTTTATAAGTTTAGCTCTTACATTCAGGTTTTTCATTTACTTTGAATTTGCTTTTACATATAATAAAAGGTAAGGCTTCCCTGGTGGCTCAGACGGTAAAGCATCTGCCTGCAGTGCGAGAGACCCAGGTTTGATCACTGGGTTGGGAAGATCCCCTGGAGAAGGAAATGACAACCCACTCCATCACTCTTGCCTGGAAAATTCCGTGGACTGAGGAGCCTGGTAGGCTACAGTCCATGGGGTCGCAAAGAGTCAGACACGACTATAATAAAAGGTAGGGGCCCAAATGTTTTCTTTTACATCTGGATATCCAGTTTTCCCAGCATCATTTATTGTTTCATCCATTGAATTTCTGTATTATCCATGTTGAAAACTGACTGACTATTGTGTAAAATATTTTTGAACCCTCTCCCACCACAGTAAGCTACCCTTCCACTCGGCCCTCATCTCATCACATTTAATGGTCTCACCAGACTATAAGAGTTGTGTAAATAATAAATACATTTCATTTTTCAATTCAACCCCAGTGCCTATTTGTTAGTGACACCTAATAGGTTACCAGTAACTAATAGTTAAATAAATGGATTCATTAAAATGAGGCATTCACTCTCAGCTCACTCACAGCCTAATCATTTATGAAATGAAGGGGCCAGACTAAGTCATTGATTCTCAGTGCTCATCAAACTATTGCCCTTTATTATCTGATGTCCTCCCTTTGATCCTTCATAGTAGCCACTGAAACAAGGGAGACAAAAGATAAAAAATACCTTCATGAATTTTATTGCTATGTGGTTAGAAAGCATGGTCTGAAAAATGCCAATCTATATGAACTTACTCTCAACAATCAGCAATGGTTGAGGGAGATGGGGGTGGAGAAGAAGAACTATAGCAGTTATAGTTTTAAAAAATCCATGATTTGGATCCCTCCTGAAAATACTGATGGAATATAATGATGGCTCTGTGCTCATGTTGGCCCCTTCTGAGTTATAATTGAATGTGAAACTAAGTAGAGGTAAGTAAGTAGAGGTGAAGCCCAGTTACTCTTAGTATGACTTCAGAATGCCTTGTAAAATCCTTCTCATTTTCTCTTCCTGCTTAGTTTTTCTTTTCCTCTTTTCTTCTTGTTTTTATAACTGGAACAACTCAAGGTTCCTTTGTTCTTTCCTGGCTGATGAGGTAAGTCGAAGATATCCTAAATTCAGCATTTAGAGACTTCAGGCTCTGCTCAAGTAAACCCTGTTTACCAGCAAGTCATACTTCCTGTATTACATATTAGTGATAAATATATATATAATGTATATATATAATAGACACATATACTCGTACATGTACCTATACACACATACAAGAAAACCCTGTTTATCAGCAAGTCATACTTCCTGTATTACATATTAGTGATAAATATTTATATTATATATATATATAATAGACACATATACTCGTACATGTACCTATACATACACACAAAGATATATATTTATAGATTTTTAATACATAAATAGATATTTGATCCATTCATTTACCTTAACTCCCCTTTTAAATCAAAACATATCTGGCTCTTGATATATAAACCCTTAAACAGCTTCAATTACTATGTACATAGTGGACTTTCAGTTAGTTAGGGAAGAAATACTGACCCAGCCCTATTTTTCTGTGATAAACTTAAGCGTAGAGATAAGTTGAAAATGACAGCCTAAAGTTTCTCATTCAAATTAGGATATGACAGTTACCTCTCAGTATGAGATTACTACATTAAGTAAGTCAGACAGAGAAAGATAAATATTATACCATTTAAACACAATTTAAAAACATGATACAAATGAACTTATTTACGAAATAGATTCATGGACATAGAAAACAAATTTATGATTGCCAAAGGGGAAAGGTGAGTGTGTGCTCACTGGTTTAGTTGTGTCCGACTCTTTGTGACCTTTTGGACTGTAGCCTGCCAAGCTCCTCCGTCCACGGGATTTTTCAGGTAAGAATACTTCAGTGGGTTCAAAGAAGACTTTGAACCCATGTCTCTTATATCTCCTGCATTGCAAGTATCAGGGAAGCCCCAATGGGAAATGACATAGGGATAAATTTGGCATTTGGAATAAAAATGTACATACTACTACATATAAAACAGATGACCGACAAAAATCACTGTGATGCATAGGGAACTATACACAATACCCTGTATAATAACCTATAACGGAAAGACTCTATACATATCTATATATAGATATAACTGAATCACTTTGCTAGGGACCTGAAACTAATGTAACATTGTAAATCAACTAATTTCAATAATTTTTTTATAAATGGGTATTTTCAGATTTCTATGCAGAAAATTCTGAGCAAGTGAAAGAAGGGCCCAAAAGAAAAGGTAGTACTTGCAATGATGGAACAAACTTTCATGTCAAGCAATTCAGTAATTCTTTCTCCTCCATCTTCTTAAAATTTCGCCAAAAGCTTCTACATCCCTGTCTTCCTTGGTTGCCACTCTCTCTAAGATAGGAGCATTGCCTTGTATTTTATGGGGACCTTTCAACCACAGCTCGACTCATGATTTCTGAAGCCAGGTTAATGCTATTACTTGCATTTTTATTACCACCGGATGGGGGAAGAAGAGAGCAAGAGAGAGAGGATGAGGATGAATGAATATCAGAACTTCAGTTGTGAGTGGAGGCAGTCTTACACAAAAGAATTTTCTATTTCCCACAGGGAATGCCAAAAATTCCCAGGGAAGTATAAAAGCAGGCTAGAAATTAGGACACTTCTGTTTTCTTGTCTATTCCCTAAAATCTGAATGTCACTGTAAGTGATCCACTTAAATACAGATTTTAACAACAAAAAAAGGTTAAATTACCTTGACCGTCTCCTAAGAATAGCAACATGAAAATCTAAACACCTTGCAACGTATAAATAGTCATGAGCACTCTGCAGTTAGTTACATTTAGGATCTCTGTCTAGGGCAGTCTCTCAGGCTGGACTCTAATAAGGGTCAGGGAAACATGCTAGGGATATGTGAATTCTCTAACAGAATTAAAAATCTGTTCTTGTTCTGATGATTAAAAAATCAAAGTACAAAAAATATCATATTCTAGGTCATCTAGATCCAGTGTTACCACAGCATTTCATTCCAGGGCTCTGTTTATGAGACAGCACCAAGGAAAAACGGAAACTTTAAGCATCAACTATTAATGCCATGTCTCAAGGAGTTACCAATTTATTTCTGAGGATCAGGGGTTCACATAGATACAAAACCCTGGCTGAGAGTATTTAATTCTGCAGGCTTCCTGAAGAGTGACTTCTCTGCCAAAATACTGTTGAGAAGTTTGCTATTGCCTAATATCTTTCCTATAGAACTTCATTCTTAATTCAGAGTAGATCTTTAATTCTTATTGCAGGTTAACTGATGTCTATCTTGTAACTTAATTCAACTGTTTAAAGGCTAGACATTTTATTGCTCTAGCATTCACCATAATGAAAAGAATATAATCTAAGGCCGATAGTAGTAAAAGTTCATTCTTATTGTAACAGAAATGTCATTTTTATAAATCAGAGAGAATGGCAAGTTTGGAATAACACTTGAGACTGCACATAATTTTATTGATTTTATTAATACTTAATTCATAATTAAGAATAGCAGAAATATATTTATGTTTCTGGAAACATGGGCATTCAAGACATAAAGAAAATTTAACTTTCACTTAGCCAAGCTTCTTACTTTACTGGGAAAGAAAACGAGTCTCTCAGAGGTTTGCTCAGGAAGTTAGCTGAAAAGTCAAATCAAGAAGTCAATCAAGTCTTTGGACTCACACTCCATAGCTAAAGTAATGTGCTGCACACTCTGTGTTTCGCCTTCCATTATCAGTCATGTGGAAATGTTCTACAAATCATTAAGGTAACTGTCAGTTCTCTTATTTCTAGACAACTCATCCTACTCAAGTCTAACACTTTATTTTTAAAGTAGGAATATACTTTGGTTTTAAAAAATACTTTTTATTTATTTATAGTTGGCTGTAGTAAAGTGAAGTGAAAGTCACTCAGTCATGTCTGACTCTTTGCAACCCCATGGACTACAGAGTCCATGGAATTCTCCATGTCAGAATACTGGAGTGGATTGCCATTTCCTTCTCCAATATTTGGCTGTGCCAGGTATTAATTGCAGCATGCAGGATATTTAGTTACGGCATACAAATTCTATTATCCAAAACACTATCTTGAGAAGTTTGCTGTGGCCTAAAATCTTTCCAATAGAACTTCATTCTTAAATTAGAGTAGGACTTTAGTCCTCATTGCAGATTCAGTTCAGTTCAGTTCAGTCGTTCAGTAGTGTCTGACTCTCTATGACCCCAGGGACTGTAGCACACCAGGCTTCCCTGTCCATCACCAACTCCCGGAGCCTGCTCAACCCACATCCATTGAGTCGATGATACCATCCAGCCATCTCATCCTCTGTTGTCCCCCTCTCCTTCCACCTTCAATCTTTCCCAGCATCAGAGTCTTTCCAAATGAGTCAGTTCTTTGCATCAGGTGGCCAAGGTATTGGAGTTTCAGCTTTAGAATCAGTCCTTCCAATGAATGTTCAGGACTGATTTCCTTTACGATTGACTGGTTGGATCTCCTTGCTGTCCGAGGGACTCTTAAGAGTCTTCTCCAACACCACAGTTCAAAAGCATCAATTATTCGGGTCATTAACTAGTGTTTAATCAGCATGTGGGCTCTAGTTCCCTGACCAGGGATGGAACCCAGGCCACCGGCATTGGGAGCATGGAGTCTTAGCCATTGAACCACTAGGGAAGTGCCCTAACACTTAAATAAACTGTCATTTTGTTGTATGTCATCTGAAGTCTGAAAATCTTAAAATCGTCTCATTACACAGAAAACACTGAAAAAGAAATGAAAAACTCATACAAATATTCCCCAAATAAAACATGACTTCTGTGCCTGGTAGTAGGACATGCAGAATATTGTAAGCAGGGAATTACTTTGGGATTCTGAGACTGATATAAGCCTTTTTTTTCTATGGGCAATCTTTTAGAACAGGGACGTGGCACTTGAAATACTGAGGTCAGTGATACAAGTATGCTATGGAATCAAAAGATACATATATTCCTTGAATACTTACTTCCTCTTTCCCCTACAGGCCCATCTCCATTTCTTTGTTCAGTCTGCCTTATTTCAACCTACATGCCTTCATTATCCACCCATGGTGGGCAACATCCTTACCATCCTTCAACTCTGTCCTCTCTCCTTCTCCTAAATCTGCATACCCTTTTGTGGTTTGCTAATGACAGTTATTATGGTCTTTGACATATACTTATTTGGAAACCTATCTTATTGATACATACTCCCCTTTTTAAGAACAGAAGTTCACTGCTGAATAGGGAGCTCAGCTTGGTGCTCTAGAGGTGACCTAGAGGGGTGGGGTGAGAGAGTAGGAGGAAGGGGATATATGCATAGAGCTGGTTCACTTCCTTGTGCAGCAGAAACTAACATAACATTGTAATGCTACTACACCCCAAAAAACAACAAAAAAGAACAGAAGGTTATTCTAGGTCAGGATAGTGCATGCAATATATGGTTGCTGAATTAAAGAAACAAGTGAAGTCTAGGGCAAAAGGATTCTAAATTTATAACAGCATCTGTTCTCTTCAAAATATGACGTATCACTTTTCTTTTGAAAGCACTGGGTTGACCAGAAAGTTCATTTGGGTTTTGAACCCAAATGAACTTTCTGGCTAATCCAATCCATGTAAATGACCACAGTAAAGTGATCTATGAAGAGAAGGCAGCAAAACATAAAAAGCTTAAGATACTGTTAAGTGGAAAAAGTAAAAAACAAAATTATATCTAGGCTGTATTTACTACTTGAAAATAATATATATGCATATGGACAAAAAGTGGAAGGTAAAACAGAAAAATGAAAACAATTTGCTCTATTGGGTGATAGAATCATTGGCTTCTGTGAATGTGCTTCTGTTTATACAATAAATATTGTTTTTAAACGTATACATATGTAGTAATTAGTAATATTTATACTGGATATTGGTACTAATATTTCTGGACTATAAATAAAGCAGCTGTAGCTGTCCTATGTCTAATATCATCCAGTTTGCCAGCACACATGCAAACGTATTCAAAGAGTTGCTGCACCTGGTAGTCACCAGAATTTTTGACTTTGTAGCTAGAGAAGATAATCTGTAATGTTAGAAGGTTGGATCAACTTTTAAAGTCAAAATAAGTATGCCCCAAATTTTTAAGGACCAAAATACGTATCATTCACTGAAACTGAAATACAGCAAAAATTACATTTCTTTAGAATCAATAGTTTGATGAATCTTATGACTTCCTTAAACAGAAAAATGTTTTTTGACTTCTCTTTACAGTTTTATATTCCTTTCCAGAGGTAAGCATTTATCTAAATGTTTATCCCTTAACACAGATTATTTCTACAAGGGCTTGTTTTGTTTCTTATTTGTACCATTATTGCTAAATAGCCCTGAATTGTTACTTTCATATACATTGTTTCTGCTTACACATTTGATTTTTTTTAAGATGTATTATTATGGTGAATAGCATTATCATCTTTTCTAGAAAATCAAATGACTTTTAGACTGTATGAATTTCTATAGTGTTTTTATGAATGAGATATACATATATTGCCACGTAAAACCACTGCCCAAATCATTATTAAAGTTGTTTATGCTAAATGCCCCAAGGACCTGCAACTTGATATTCTTCCCTGGATTGATGTCGAACTGTTTCTCTGTTCAAAATTCAAACTTACTTTTTTTATTGCTAATTTTCTGATCTTATGAATGTAATGATTTTAAATGAAGAAATTAACTTTATCTGGTATTTCAGAAAAATAACATATTGGTAATATTTTATTAAATGGAGATATTTTAAATTATTCACATAATCCTATTTGTCCCATTCAAGCATCCCACAGCACAAGAACAAAAGAAGCTGATTTATTAGACATACGCCAGGGTGAAAATTTTTCTCAGAATTCTTGGTTGGGCTGTGATAAGAACACAAATTTCTCTAAGTATATTGAACAATGCTTTAGGGCATACTTAGGGAAGATGCTATTTAAAAAAATAAAAAAGCTTTATTGCATCACACACATGGAACCAGATTCTCCTCTCATGGGCTGTAGCCAGCATGAAGTTCACACTACATTAATTTGCACTTGTCGATATGCTACTTTACAAGTATTTTTTAGGCATGTTCAAATGTGTACTCTGGCTCTTAAACTAGAATATAAACCCCCTAAGGGCAGGACCTGGGTCTTCCAGTTATCACCCCACAGTGTCTGGTGTAGCTGGTGTGGGCAGGCCAAGCCCTCTGGAATGGCTAGAGTCTAAGTGAGGAGCAGGGAGGGGAATGTGCTAAACCTCCATCACTGAAAGAGGGTGTGAAGAACACTGGAGAGCAACTCTGTCATCACCAGGACCAAGTGATTACATGTACAAACGGCGTGCCCAAGTGGCCCCTCCCAGTCATTTTTCAGAGCTAGAAGTGAGGCTGCAGGTGGTAGGTGGATAGTCTCTGAAGCCTAGCTCTCAGAAGCCATCCATTATCTCAGTATATTCCCCAAAAGCCCCCTAAAGAGAATATATAGCATTACAGACACATAAGAGAGAATAGAGCCAAACAGGATTTTATTTTAATCTGTAAGTGCTAAATTATGAATGATAGTGTAAGTGTTAGTCACTCAGTCATGTCTGACCCTTTGTGACCCCAGGAACAGTAGCCCCTCAGGTTCCTCTGTCCATGGAACCCTCCAGGCAAGAATACTGGAGTGGGTTGCCATTTCCTTCTCCAGGGGATCTTCATCACCCAGGGACCAAACCTGGGTCTCCTGCATTGCAGGCAGATTCTTTACCATCTGAGCCACTAGGAAAGCCCTAAATTATAGAAAAGACAAATATTAATACCCTTAGTAGCCACATTAATACAGACAATGAAATGTTCCTAGGATGTTTCCAGAATCAAATAAAAGACAATGGACCTCAGAGATCCTTTAGTGTCTGTTTAAAGCTAAAAGTTTCATGATCTGTTACAGCAATCTATTTCAATCATCTTGCTGTCAGAAAATTCTTATTTTGGGCTACTATAATTTCCAGTTGCTGTGATTAAATCTCTTTGTTCTTATTCTTTCCTTACTAAAGATCAAGAACAAGTGTTTAACTTTCTCCTTGAAATTATGTCAAGTCCAGAAAGACAAGTGAAGCAGTTTCATTCTTCTCTAAGTAGAAAGGTACAATTCTTCAACTTTCCTTTATTGCTTTTATTTCTCAGGCCTTAAGTAGGTCGTACTTTAGGACACATAGGGCTTCTTCTCCTCACAGCCATACAAAACAGATGTACTACTCCCAACAATCTAATGAATTCAACTGAACTTATAACCCTTGTGTTGACACAGTCTACGTTTTTAATGTCAGCATTAAAGTGTGGAGTCATGCTGCTGCAGATATAAACAACCCTCAAATTCTTTTTTTGCCCTAATTTTCTAGTAAAAATCTGCAGATTTACTGCTTTTGTATATGTGCTTTATCCTTAAATATTTTCTTTGATTACCCCACTCAGGTAATTTTGAACTTCAACACTTTCTATGCAATGTTAGCCACAACTCCAGAATTCTAACTTACACCATACTGATAAGAAAGTCTTATCTTTGACAGAAATTAAACTAACCTAAACATTTTATACTACTATTACAAGACAATTTATGTATTTGTATTTGTACCCCCATCCAAGCCATTATTAAGTCACATGCCTCTAATCAGACCCTAACACAATGACCAGTCCTATACCCATCTGCTGATGCCGCTAGATGACTAAGAGCTCAGGCATCAGGCACATTTCCTATACTGCAAGATGCTCTAAAGCTGTTACGTTATACTTCAAGATTGGTGAGTCTTCAATCTCAAAGCTCCACATTCTAGAGGGCAGGAGAAACAAAAGTTTTATCTTTTCCTCAGGGCAGGGGTTGGCAAGCATTTTCAGTAAAGGCTCAGAGAGCAAGTATTTCAGTTGTGGTGGGCTATGCCACAGCTTCTCAACTCTGCCTCGTGGCAGGAAAGCAGTCATAGGCAGTACAGTAACAAGCGAGCGTCACCGTGCTCTGTGACAATCTGATTTCTAACAACTGCCTGTAGGTCAGAGCTGCCCGTGGGCTGTCGTTTGTTAGCCCTCTTCTACAGCTACAGGGTACCTGTGCGTAAACATATGCTCCTATCTCTATAAGTAGGCATGTATCTATGTGCATTAGCACGGTGGCCCCAAACCTTTTTGGCACCATGGACAGTTTTGTGGAAGACGATTTTTAAATTTATTTTTTATTTTTTAATTGGAGGAAAATTGCTTTACAGTGTTGTGCTGGTGGCAGACAGTTTTTCCACGGAAGGAAGCGGTGGGGCGATGGTTCTGGAGATAATGCAACCAATAGGGAGTGGCAGATGAAGCTTCCCACACTCGCCCGCTGCTCGCCTCTTGCTGTGTGGCCAGTTCCCGAAGGCCTGGGACCACTACCAGTTCCAGGGATTGGGGACCCCTGCATTAGCACACCAAATCTCTGTCTGCTTATCCCCATAGCTATGGTGGCTTCATGGGCGTGTGATCAGTGTGCTCACATAGGGACCTGTGTTTAGAAGGGCTCTGCACTTGCAGTTTAATGCTCTGTGGTCAACGTTTTAAAATTCTTCTCAGTGATTTTATGATGGAATCTGGGTTTTACTGGTGAAGTCTGATGGCACCAATGGAAGCCCCACTTACATCTGTGGTCTTGTCTGTCTACTGCCTCACGGCTTGGACACTTGTTCCCTTTCAGTTTCCTCTTCCTGGCCCCTGCCTTGGGACCGTGCTGCCCTCCACCATGGATGGGACCAGGTCACAGCAGTGTTAGGGGGAGGAACATGTTCTGCTGGGCTTCACTGGTGGCTGAGAATCCACCTGTAATGCAGGAGACCCAGTTTCGATCCCTGGGTCAGGAAGATCTCCTGGAGGAGGGCATGACAATCCACTCCAGCATTCTTGCCTGGAGAATCCCATGGACTGAGGAGCCTGGCAGGCTACAGTCCATAGTGTCGCAAAGTGTTGGACACAACTGAAGCAACTGAGCATGCAGGCATGCACCCGAGTTCTGCTATTATCCTTTACGTCTGGTGGGAGCCTGGATTTGAGTCTGAGAAAGGCTGGGCTGAGTATGTACATCCCTGACATCTGAGGGTGGGACATGGAGTTGACAACCCCTGCTCCTGCCTGACGGCACTACAGCACACTCAGCGGACTCAGCGTGGAGCCTCTGCCCACCCTGATCCCAGCATGTGGAGGCTGCCCAGCTGACCCACCCTGGGATGAAGACTGACTGTCTCTCTTCCCCAATGGGGCGTGGTATTACAGGTTTTTTAGCTGGTGGCATGGGAAACCTGGAAACTGGACCCATCTGTATAACCAGTCATGGGGCACCTATGGGGGTCTGCAGCTCCCACCATGAGTCTCCCATGCTGGAGGGGGTCCAACACTAAATAGCAAATAAATGACATGCAGGAGGACGGAGGAAGAGGGAAAGGAGAAAGGGGAGAGAGAGGAGAGAAGCCGACTGCAGGAGAAAGGAAAATGTTTCATAATTTATTCCCTTTAACATCACTTTTTTCCTGTTTTGAGGAACAAAGAACTTTGTATTTTCATTTTGTATTAGGCCCTAATCAAAGATTAGGGGCTGTAAAGAATCATCTCTGAGACTCATGCCCCAAAATGGAAGCTAATACAGAAAACTTCACTATGCATCACTCATTTCAGAGTCAGCTACCCTTCATGCTGCCAGGGCTTCCTGCCACCTTCCTAAATCCTAAATGTAAGGCTCTGAAATTAATTATATATTTTGAATGTCAGACTAACAGGCTCCTTTCAGAATATGATGATGGGGGTTGCTGCAAGGTAGCCATTTCCTTCAGATAGTTTGCTACAGGATTAATTCATATTTCCTTTGAAGTACCTTACAAATATAAAGCACTATCAAGACATTATGCTTGAAACTTACTGATAACAACAGACAGGGAAAGGCAAAATTTTTCTAAGATTTCCCTTTATTTTCTATTAAAGAAGATAACACCACAACATTCTAACATACAAAAACATAACTATCTTCCTGATTCGAATAAGCTGACTACAGTCATTGTAGAGATGGTCAGAAAAAATCGAATATGGGTTGTGCATTATAGGATATTAAAGAAATACTGTTAATATTGTTAGGTGTGATGACATAGTGACTGTGAAAAAATTCTTCATAGATGTATACAGAGTTTGCATCTGTGTACATCTGCATTTATTATGGGTGAAATGACATGACTTTATATATTTCAAAAGCAGAAGAGAAGGAAAACGACAGGAGAGGAAGAGAAGGTGAAGAAGAAAAGGATGATAAAGGTGACAAGGAAGGTGAAGATGACAGTGAAGACGGGAAGATAAAATGTGAAGTCAAAGGAACAGAATTGCAAAATGAGGAACCTGCGCGATGGAGACGTGGGATTTCATTGTAATAGTCTCTTTATCTTCACAAATATTTTAAAATCCCCATAGTGGAGTGCGTGTATGTGTCTAACTGTTGCCTATAAAAATTTTCTAATAAAAAATCAGGGCACAGATTTTTCATTCTTCTACATACCAAATGTCCTTTCTTTTTTTTTTGGTGCTAGAAGCATCCTCTGAGGCTGGCAGGAGCTCTAACTGAAGAGATACAAAGGAGTTAGTTGATGGGAAGGATAATCTGCCCATCAGTTCCTGACACAATAAAAAAAGAGAAAAGGAGAAAATGGGAGGAAGAGATTGTCATTGTTTTTCTCCTAACCTTCCCTTCTAATTATGCCAGAGTCAAGGCTTGGGTCACAAGGAAAATGACTTTGGTGCTCAACCATTTGCCCTGTTTTGTATACATCAAAAAAGCTCTTGTTCTCACCACATTCCAATCTGACAGTTTCCCACCTACTTTAAAAATGTATCAAGAGGCCAGATTAACAAAAATATAAATAAAAGGACCATATTACAAGGAACATCTTGTTTGTAAACATAGAGATAGCCTTCCTGTTTTTCCGAATTGCATGATATGTAACACTTTAAAAGTTAAATCGTTGTATATTATTTTATAGGTATTTCAGATATATGTTCAACAGCCCAGCTTTTAAAAGTTAAATGTAAATTTCTCTCCTGAGTGCAGATGGTGGCCAAGCAAAGTAGCTCTTCAGTCCTAAAGACAGAAGGTCAGGTCATGGCTGAAAGACCAAAGAACAATTGCTGCCTTGCTACTCCAGACCATCCATGGAATGAGACACCACTACTTTCTTGTTTGGCAACTGTCTGTTCAATTCAGAATAGTTACACAGAGTACCTAGAAGATGTCCTCAAATTCTGTCTGAGAAAAAAACAGTATGCACATCACATTAGAAACATCTTGGAAAACTATTAGGAGAGTTTATTCCTAACTCTGACATCCTAAAAAGGCATACCTCTATCTAAAAACAACATTGAAATCATTATAAAAACTGTTCATGTTTCACTATTTAGCAGGTAATATTTACAAATGAAAACTGCTCCTTTTAAAAATCCTACAGAATTTAGCCTCCACATCATTAGTAGTTAATTAAAATGATATAGTGAGAAAAGAAAAATATTACAAATACTTCTGCATGTTATTCATTTTTAAGAGATATTATAATCTTATTGCTCCTATAGTATTTTTTTCTCTCTAGAACATTAAAATGTAATTTTTAAATAGCTTGGAGACTCTACCTTATTTCAGTTAGTCTAAAATGTTATGCTAGCAGATGCTACAGAATAATAGGAAAGGCAGATAGTAATGCTAGGGAGCATGACAATATGATACCTTTTTTAAAAAGCTATGATACATCAGAAAAGGAAAGTTCCGTGTTGGTTGGTAATACTAGACCTTCAGTTTCTGATATAAAGGATTTTTAATTCCACTATCAGGCACGCCCCCAACTGGACAGAATAAAATAGTGTCATTATTTGAACATAATGAAATGTACATTATTTGTTAATAACGAAAATTCTTCTGAAAATTTAAGACTCATTATAACACTATGAATGTAGTGGTGCAAAAGCAGAATTTGATTTTGGCTGTTTGGATTTTATTTCAGTACCAGGAATTTCAGCCACCACCTGAAAAACTTTTTGTACTAAATTTCATTATCACTTTCATTTTCAATACTTTTCCCGATTGTCTTTGCATTATTTGCATAGAGAGCTGATTGGGCTGAAAAACAAATATGTTGGAAAATTTGGTAGAAAAATGTTGAACTAGAACATATTTCAAAAAATTTACTTTGGGCTACCCCCTTTTAAACCATAGTGATTTCGTTAAAATAACGACACGGAGAATTCAGTCTTCTTTTAATTGAATAGATTTATCAACCTGCTTTCACTGAACATAAAGAATGAAAGCTTTCAATGGTCTGTCACACAAAACTAAGAAAATCAAAAGTCAGTGTATTTGGAACTGCCTCACTGAAACCTTCATCCATGTTGTCAATTAGAATTGAAGTATCTACATGATCTCAACAAAGATATAATGTAGAACATCTGTTCAAACTTAAATTGAAGTAAGTAACATTTTTTTCCCTAACATTTCCAGTTTTACTGTATTTAGGTGTCCTGAACAAGCGTATTCATGATAGTCTTAGTTAAAACTGGTTCCACTCTGCCAACAATCAATTTGATTGACATGTTTACCTATCAACTCATCTCATCTCACAAATTTTAAACTTTTTCACTTAAAATTGGATTCAAGTTGGCATATTTCAAGAACTTTATTTACATATATTTTAGGTTCAAAATGTGCATTAGAACATTTTTTTTAGCTTTTTAAAGTAATAGATACATATATCCAAGTGTATATTTATGACCCGTCAGAGTGGAATTTCATATGCATGCAGTTGTATTCTTACAACTTCATGTGAATAATTTTAGGCAACTGTATATGAAATTCTTTTAATAGTATAAATTGGATCATTCCATTAATTAGAAAGAATATAACAGAAATAAATGACTTAGGAATAAAATCACAAAGATTTCAGGAAAAAAACATTAGTTATATCTTTAATTGCTGCAGGTACTACATTTGTATCAAATCTTACCTGATCTTTAATTTCAAGATCCCTTTTAGTTTTTGTTCTGTACTCTCTGTGCTCCTTTTCGGCCTCATCCTTCTCCATTTTGGTTTTATTCAATTGATAGCGCATTTCTCCACACACCTGTTAGATTACAAAACCTAGATCAATAGCTACTGGAATCTACTAGTCAATGCCTGCAATTAGATCTTTTGGTGCCCCCTAGAGGTCATATGAATAAATAAAACAAGTTTTCTAAGAATGGAATTTTCTATTTGCATATTCAATATATTGTTAAGATGTGGAGGCAATATCAGCTATTATTGAGTCTTGCAACTTCAAATTACAGATAAAGCAAAGCATAACCAGGGAACTCCGGTAATATACACAAGAATTTTTCACGTAAAATAAGAGCTTCAATTGCATATGATCTTCTAAAATGCACTATCATCTCACTTTTGACTAGGTAAAATTATTAATTAAAATATTAAGCTATGTTATTTTAAAAACTATATTAAAATTTAATATAGTTTTTTCTATATTAAAACTTACCTTGAAACTCTTTATCAGTTAGGCTTTTATTTAAGGAAATTAATAAAGGAATTCTTCTCTCTGTTAATAGACTATATTATTAATATTTATGTTTAGAGTAGAACCCAGCCAGTATTTACTGTAGGCTTTGTAGATAATGTCAGTCTTACCATGCAGAATACTATGTATTCAAGTTAAGAAAATTAAAAATCATAGACTGCAACTAAGTCCACTCTGCTTTTAAAATAACTATGGCGTTTAACATTAAAGGAAAATATACATGTAAGTGAAATGATTTTAATACAGTATTAAATAATAAACACATGTAGTATCTAAAAATTATGTATCATCCTTTACATATTCTTTCAATCCAGGGTATCTCCATACAGATAAATACATTTGGAAAATGCAACTAGCAGACAAATCTAAATAAAGAAGTTACAAACTTCTGAGACAACTGAGAACTTGTAGGGAGATCAAATAATACATGTCTGCTAAGTCAGTTTCTAAGTTACAAATACGAGATTTTAAAAATTAGGTATCATCCGATGACTATTCTACCTGAAACTTTTTAATTTTGGTAGTTCTCCAAAGTGATTATTAGAATTTTAGAAATTAGTTTCATCATTATTGAAGCTTTAGAATCTTGTACAATCTATATGCATTTCCTATGTTTAAATAAAAAATACCTTAAGACTAAACTAGTCTGTGTTTGAAAATTACAGTGACAAGATAGAAGAAAAACTAAGTTTCTACCCAGTGACCCTCAAAGAGTTTTTAAAAAATGAATAAAATTGCTAAAAACTATATTTGAAATTCAGATATCTTCAATATGTGAGAGCTGATCCTTTCAATTTAAAAAATATTAATAATGCACAAAAAATTACTAGTCAAAGCTAAGTAAAATTTAAAAATCAAGAACTACAGAAAAACATGAGAGGAGCCCTAATTGTCTTCCTTCACTATTTCAATCTATTTGATTTACATATAAGAATACAATTTAAAAATCCAAATTATAATACCAACACATAACAACTACACAGCCATGTAGTTGTTTGTACTCAATATCAGTACAAAATGATTATATATAATAACTATCTAAGCATTAAGTCCTATTTAAAATAATTGTATCCCTTAAGTTTATTTTTAAAGTTTCCCTGCCTCACTAATTTCGGTTTAAAATGCATTTGTTAAATTTATTTGTAACACTTCAGTTTCATCTAAAATAAATCAGCAAATTAAATTTAACTAGGATTATATTATCCCAGAGTTGGAAGCAATCACAAGGCACTCCCCTGATGTTTGAGTCCTTTTGAACAGTTCTAAAGACAGAGTAATCATTCTTTACTGTCCATATTTCAACAGAAAGTTCTCTCCTTATAATGAACTAAAAATCCTCATGTAGCTCTCACCTATTATCCAGGTCAACCATTTCTATCCCTCTGCACCAATTCCCTTACTTCTACCCTCTACTTCCACACAAACACATCAATCATACTGGCAAATATGATATTTTAAGCTTTGCATGAACTAGCTGGAATTTTAGAAAGCAAATGAAGAACTATATAAATTCAAGGGAAAAAAGAAAAATTAGGCTTCCTTTCCTAATATATATTAAAGATAATTCAAATTACTGGGTTATAAAGCAATAATGGCATTAAAAATGTGTCAGAATTTGGGAAAATATGTTGAGAAATAAAATACAATATGAAATGAGTGTGCATTTTAACAAAATTATCTGGTATGTATTGATGAAAAACAAATTGATTTAATTTATTACACCATGCATTTCCCTATTGAGTTACTTCATCTTAAACCAATGATTACTGAAGTCTACATAGACCTCTAGTGTTTCTTAAACATGTACCTTAGCCACTTAATGACCATTAAACATTTCAGTTCCTGGTTCACAAGTTTGTGGATGCCCATAGCGCAGACATTGTGATAGCATAGTGTAAAGTATAAATTTAAGGACCAATAGAATAAGAAGTTGTAGTATTAGAATCTTGATTTTAAAGAACAGGTCTGAAACAAATGAGAGGTAGAGAATTTTTTTATGTTAAACACACCTTTATGTTGTAAATAAATGTATGTCTTTTAGTATTATTGAGAAGACCAAACTTATACCACCTCTGGGGAAAAAATTACCCCTAACTAACTAATTTAGAAATACAAGTTTTATCAAATACTTAATAATTAAAGTAATAAAATTTGCCTATTTACAAGTTTGTCTCAACAACTTAACCCTTAAGTTCTTTGAGGACATTGTTTGTGTCTAACCCATCTTCGTATTTGCATCACCTAGCAAAGGGCCTGATGATAATAAATAAATGCTTGCTGAATGACCATTATGTGGATCTCTACTGTCTCGAAACAACAAAAAAAATTTTCTACTCCAGACTTCTTCCTGAGATTTACAGACTAGGAAAAAATTTTCAGAGAAAAGATTTACATAATTAGTAAACTAAAATCTCTCTTTGTACCTCTGTGACATCCATTTCCCGTGAAGCAAGCTGGTTTTGAGTTTCCTCGAGTTGATGAACAGCTGAAATCTTCTCTCTTGTAACCTTTTCCACCTCAGCCTCCAGTTGGGCAATATTCTGAGATAGGGTCAACATCTATAACAGGAAATAAAAGTAGGATTTTATTTTATTTTATCATTTAGGAATGATAATGTCATTTGATGAAATAAATATTTAAAACATCTTGAGTTAACAGAGTCTCAGCATGGCCACTGGACTCTCTTAAGTCATTTCCCTGTGGATAGGGTATCTTCATGACTCTGCATTCTCAATTCATCAGTCTCCCTTGACTATCACCTCACATAATTACTTTTTCCCCCTAAACTTTGAAGATTTACTCTCTTAGCAACTTTCAAATATACAATGCAGTATTGTTACTTAGAGTCACCATGTTTTTTACTTTTAAAAGATATGTATGTACGTATTTATGTGGCTGTACCAGGTCTTAGTTGCAGCATGCTGGATCTTTGGTTATAGCATGTGGCATCTATTTACCTGATCAGGGATGGAACCCTGTCCTCCTGTATTGGGAACACCAGAGTCTTAGCCACTAGATCACCAGGGAAGCCCCACCATGCTTTTAAAATATTAAAAATAGAATCAATGAGCAACATTTTTTGAGAAACTTTCATATGCTACACTAAGTCTCTAATACCAGAGTTTATGAATTTCTAAGCACTTTAGAAAGACATGTCTAATATCTGAAAAATTCAATAAGAATTAGTATTTTTTAAAAACACTAAGTATTTTGGTAATTTTGTATTAAGGCAGACACAAGAATAAAGGTGCTGAATTTATCCTCCATGTTAAACTATATTTAAAATTTTATTGATATACTCTTTATCAACTAAAATTATTTACATGCATAGTGCTTAAGACATCATATTTTTTGCTGTCTGTTTCTTCATTAGACTAGAAGTTCCTCAACAACATATTCCTTAAGAGGCATATGATTAATGTTTGATGAATTTGAATCATTAGAATAAATGGCTTTTCTGAGGGACTCTATGATAGCAGGTGCTTAGTTTTTCTTCTAAGGGTTAGAAATGCCTTCCAGACCTTAGATTTAACCTTCATAGTTTTCAGTTTGCAATTACATTTTAACATCTGCTCTGGTGAGTCAAACTTTTCTAGGCAATTAGTTTCTCATTTGTATTAGCACTTTTAAAGTGATGAAGAAATGCTACCTTGCCCCCAGATCAAAACATAGTTATTCGTTTTTAATCAGCCAAAACAAAAACTGATAACAAATTTGACATAATATTTAAAATCTACCACTGTACACTAACATGGGTGTGAATTCAGTTTTACAACAGAAATCAGTACCTATAAAGTTTGTAATAAAAATCAAGATTGCCTTTGGCAACTAACTAAAATTGAAAATATCAAAATAATGAGCCCAGGTAGCTATTTTCTAATTTAGACAGTAGAGGTATTATTTAACTTGTCTAGGGATTGTGGGGAATTGTACATTTATCATCAAGAAATTGGCTACAAATCTAAATTGCATGTAAAATTTCTTTTATTAATACCAAGCTATGAACTATCCTTATGCAGATTACAATCTGAAACAAAAATTAAAGGTGAAAAGAAGTTAACTGTAACAAATCAAAAATACTAACAAAATTTCCTTAATTTAAAAATTCAAGTGCATGAGTAAGCATATTATGAATATGTAATTATAGCTTTTCTGGAACCTTACAGTAACAACAAACTTTAATTACCAGCTACTAAAAAATTCATGTATTATTTATGTGAATCTTATGGCAAATGTATTAACATTGTGTGGCTTTTTTGAAGTAAATGTGCAGACATTTATTTTGCTAGTGGAAAATTCCGACTCAGTTTCTATAGCATGTGACAAATCGTGCACTTTCCACATGATTCCCTCCCTCTGCCACCCATCACTTGTTTCCTCTACCCACTACCTGTCTGCTCCCTTCTGTCACCCACTTCCCGGAGCCTCCCCTCCTATTGACACACCTTCTTTTTCCCCATGCCCACCATCTGGAAGTCAACATTACACTGCAGGAACTTCTCCACCCACATCTGTTGCAGAGGCAGAAGTAACACAGACAGCTGCAACACTGTTGGAGGGCCAGGGTGTTGACATCAGGTAAGTCCTTTAAACTTTGACAGGGGCAAGCAAGAGACAAGGACACCCAGGATGGGAGAGCTTGATAGAAATTTCTACAATGAAGCAGTCCCTGGTGAACTGAACATAGTATAAAATGGCATTCCTCATAAAAAAAGGTACAAGAATTAGGGATTCTAGCAACGGGCTATTATCAAGAAACCAACTGAGAAAATTCACAAACCACAGGGGGCATTCAATAAATAGAAGACTGAAGAACTGATTGAACTAATAAACTTAGTGTCTTAGGGCAACCAAAGACCATTGCTGATGCCAACAGGCAAACTCACAGCAAGAACTGTTCATGGAGGAATGATTCAAAATCTGTCTACGTGGAAGGCATCTGCTCTTCTAGAGCTTCCCACATAAATGAAATTTTTAAAGCAGTAGGAAGACAGGGAAGAAGAAAAGTAATAAAAACAGAGAAAGAATATACAAGTCTCAGAAGCAAGCCCACCACAAGGAAAGCAGGGACACTTGCTCCAACACTAACCATGAGAACTTAAAATGTTGTGGTTGTTGAGACTTCCTACTAAAGTAACTTCTGGTGCTAGGCAGTGTGATAATATTCTTTTTTAATCCCCTTGGAAAAGGAATGTATTGGATTAACTTTCTGTTGAAAAAAATGAAAACTAAGAATTTTCCCAAATTCATTTAAGCTAATAAATAAAAAAATAAAGCTGGACTTTATAATAAAGTGTGTCAGCTTTTACTAACACAAAGGTCCAAGAAAGCTACCCAATAGAGCTAACTCTTTCACTAGAGAAGGATAATAGCCACAAACTAAAATTTTTGTAATGTCTACCCTAAGGCAGGTAGTTTGTTAGGTACTTCAAAACGTTATTTAATTCTATCAATTCTTTAAGTAGATCAAATCTGTCATTTACTACTCTGAAATTTGGAGAGTAAATGAATTGTTCAAGGTCACAAAAAGGTCAAATTGGATTCAACACTAAAGCCTTTTACTTCAAAGATTCTGCCATTTCCTGTGAGAGTACTGCCTTCACTGCTAGGATTGCTTTCAACTCTTTATTCATACATCTTTATTTGGGGGCAGGATCTTGAGATTAAGTGTCAAATAAGGCTTAATGGGGACAAAAAAAATCAGAAATGCACTGTATTTCTGTGGCCACTTTTGTTTATAAAATAATTACCAGTTTAAGAAAATTATACATAAAAGCACCTGGAATATTGCCTGGCACATTTAAGACTTCATTTCTTCTTTTCAGGAATTCTCATCAACATATTTTTACATAGTAAAAGTACTCAGCAAGGCAAAAGTTGCCACTAAACAACCCAGGAAAAAAGTTTCCTAGGCATAATTAGTGGCTGATCTTTGTTCTTGATGCCATTCTCTCTCTCACATAAGCTCAGCTCACAACTTTACCTTCCGCCACACCTTACTCACATTGGTATATCTGCCCCTCATACTGCATTTCTAAATCCTGCCTTTTTTTTGACGCTCAGTTAAAATGCCATCTTCTCCACAAAGTTTTCCATGATCTCTTGCAGACAGAAATCTGTTCTGATTCTCTGAACTCTTAGCATTTTAGTTATACTTGTCCAGGAGAGGGAAATGGCAACCCACTCCAGTGTTCTTCTTGCCTGGGAAATCCTATGGACAGAGAAGCCTGGAGGGCTACTGTCCATAGGGTCACATAGAGTTGGACACAACTGAGCAGGCATGCACGTATGCCTTTCCAATGGCCTGGGGCCTTCTTTCTTCCACTTGTATTCCCCTTGTATTCATTCAATAAATATATATTGAGCACATTTTATGTGGGAGGAATGTGTCAAGCAATTAGGATGTTAACAAACCATACATGCAGGGGAATCACAGTAAATTAGGGGAGATAATTCAATAAGATTTTGCAATAAATTGAGTTATAGAAGCCCATAGGAGGGGCTCCCAAAAATTCATCATTGGGAGATATGGTGTCAAGAACTCTAAACCATCAGTCAGAGAGGCTGGAAGAAGAGTCCTCTAGGCAATGGTGGGTAAGGGGTGCAGGGATGGGAGAGGAGGGGCAAGGCCCTGCAAAATTCTGAAATGAAAAATTGGTACAGCAGATTAGCAAATCTGCACATTTGAGAAAGTGCACGTAGGTCAGTATGGTGGTAATGTAAGACCGAAAAGAGAAGGGAGATGAGACTGAAGAAACAGAGAGGGGAAAAAATGTACAATCTTTATGTTATAGTGAAAGAGCTTAAAAAGATGCCACAAAAAAAGAAAACTACAGGCCAATATCACTGATGAACACAGACGCAAAAATTTTTAACAAAATTCTAACAAACAGAATACAACAACATATTAAAAAGATCATACATCATGACCAAGTGGGCTTTATCTCAGGGATGCCAGGATTCTTTAATACCCACAAATCAATCAATGTGATACACCACATTAACAAGTTGAAAGATTAAAACCATATGATTATCTCAGTAGATGCAGAGACAGCCTTTGACGAAATTCAACATCCATTTATGATAAAAACCCTCCAGAAAGCAGCCATAGAAGGATTCTCCAGGTAAGAACACTGGAGTGGGTTGCCATTTCCTTCTCCAATGCCGGAAAGTGAAAAGTGAAAGTGAGGTTGCTCAGTCATGTCCAACTCTTAGCGACCCCATGGACTGCAGCCTAGCAGGCTCCTCCATCCATGGGATTTTCCAGGCCAAGAGTACTGGAGTGGGTTGCCATTGCCTTCTCCGTAGAAGAAACATACCTCAACATAATAAAAGCCATATATGATAAACCATAGCAAACATTATCCTCAATGGTGAAAAATTGAAAGCATTTCCCCTAAAATCAGGAACAGGACAAGGGTGACCACTCTCACCACTACTAGTCAACATAATTTTGGAAGTTTTAGCCACAGCAATCAGAGAAGAAAAAGAAATAAAAGGAATCCAGATTGGAAAAGAAGTAAAACTCTCACTGTTTGCAGTTAACATGATCCTCTACATAGAAAACCCTATAGACTCCACCAGAAAATTACTAGAGCTAATCAATGAATATAGTAAAGTTGCAGGATATAAAATTAACACATAGAAATCCCTTGCATTCCTACACACTAACAATGAGAAAACAGAAAGAGAAATTAAGGAAACAATTCCATTCATCATTGCAATGAAAAGAATAAAATACTTAGGAATAAATCTACCTAAAGAAACAAAAGACCTATATATAGAAAACTATAAAACACTGGTAAAAGAAATCAAAGATGACACAGATAGATGGACAAATATACCATGTTCATGGATTGGAAGAATCAATCTAGTGAAAATAAGTATACTACCCAAAGCAATCTATAGATTCAGTGCAATCCCTATCAAGCCACTAATGGTATTTTTCAGAGAACTAGAACAAATAATTTCACAATTTGTATGGAAATATAAAAAAACCTCGAATAGCCAAACCAATCTCGAGAAAGAAGAATGGAACTGGAGGAATCAACCCACTGACTTTAGGCTATTCTACAAAGCTACAGTCATCAAGGCAGGATGGTACTGGCACAAAGACAGAAATATAGATCAATGGAACAAAATAGAAAGCCCAGAGATAAATCCACACACCTACTGACATCTTATCTTTGACAAAGGAGGCAAGAATACACAATGGAGAAAAGACAATCTCTTTAACAAGTGCTGGGAAAACTGGTCAACCACCTGTAAAGAATGAAACTAGAATACCTTTTAACACCATACATAAAAATAAACTCAAAATGGATTAAAGATCTAAACATAAGACCAGAAACTATAAAACTCCTAGAGGAAAACATAGGCAAAACACTCTCTGACATAAATCACAGCAGGATCCTCTATGACCCACCTCCCAGAGTAGTGGAAATAAAAGCAAAAATAAACAAATGGGACCTAATTACACTTAAAAACTTTTGCACAATGAAGGAAACTATAAGCAAGATGAAAAGACAGCCTTCAAAATGGGAGAAAATAATAGCAAATGAAGCACCTGACAAAGAATTAATCTCAAAAATATATAAGCAGCCCTTGCAGCTCAATTTCAGAAAAATAAATGACCCAATCAAAATATGGGCCAAAGAACCAAACAGACATTTCTCCAAAGAAGACACACACATGGCTAACAAACACATGAAAAGATGCTCAACATCACTCATTATCAGAGAAATGCAAATCAAAACCACAATGAGGTACCATCTCACGCTGGTCAGAATGGCTGCTATCAAAAAGTCTACAAACAATAAATACTGGAGAGGGTGGGGAGAAAGGGGAATCCTGTTACACTATTGGTGGGAATGCAAACTAGTACAGCCACTATGGAGAACAGTGTGGAGATTCCTTTAAAAAATGTAAATAGAACTGCCTTATGACCCAGCAATCCCACTGCTGGGCATACACACCAAGGAAACCAGAACTGAAAGAGACACATGTACTCCAATGTTCACTGCAGCACTGTTTACAATAGCCAGGACAAGGAAGCAATCTAGATGTCCATCGGCAGACAAATAGATAAGAAAGCTGTGGTACATTTATACAATGGAATATTACTCAGCCATTAAATAGAATGTATTTGAATCAGTTCTAATGAGGTGGATGAAACTAGAGCCTATTATACAGAGTGAAGTAAGTCAGAAAGAAAAACACCAATACAGTATACTAATGCATATATATGGAATTTAGAAAGATGGTAATGATGACCCTATATGCGAGACAGCAAATGCTATTCTGTGAGAGAATAGCATTGAAACATGTACATTATCATATGTAAAACAGATCTCCAGTCCAGGTTCAATGCATGTGACAGGGTGCTCAGGGCTGGTACACTGGGATGACCCTGAGAGATGGGATGGGGAGGGAAGGGGGAGGGGGGGTTCAGGATGGGGAACACATGTACATCCATGGCTGATTCATGTCAATGTATGGCAAAAACCACTACAATATTGTAAAGTAATTAGCCTCCAATTAAAATACATAAATTAATCTTAAAAAAAGAGAGAGAGCTTAACTTTTATCCATGGGGTTAACAAGAGACATGAAAGGATTTTAAAGAAAGAGACTGATTTATTGATGGATTCATTTTAGAAATAGCATCCTTGGATCTTTGGGTAAGAGAACAAATGAGAAGGAGGTGAGACTGGAAGCAAGGAGACCACGTGGGGCTGTAGGAATCATCCAAGGGTAAGATATGGAGAGCAGTGGGATGGAGAAACAGGGCAACATTGGTAGGGATCTGAATCTCTAGAACTGGGTAACTTAATGATCTACAGGGTGAGGGAGAAGGAGGAGACAAGGATGACAGCAAGATTTCTGAGTTGGGCAGCTGGATGAATGAATAGTAGTTCTACTATGAAAGGGAAGGTAGGAAGTGAAGCTGGTTTGGGAGCTCACTAGAGAGCTAAAGATTTAGGAATCAATACCATATATATGGGGCTTCCCAGGTGGCTCAGTGGTAAAAGAATCCATCTGCCGATACAGGAGAGACAGGTTCAAGCCTCGGGTCAGGAAGATCCCCTGGAGAAGGAAATGGCAGCCCATTCCAGTATTCATGCTTGGAAAATCTTATGGACAGAGGAGCCTGGTGGACTACAGTCCATGGGGTTGCAAAGAGTTGGACATGACTGAGCGTGCACTCATGCACAATGTATATGAAATTAAAGCCACAGTAGTGCTGCTGTTGCTGCTGCTAAGTCGCTTCAGTCGTGTCCAACTCTGTGCGACCCCAGAGACAACAGCCCACCAGTGCTACAGTACAGTAACGAAGATCCAGCACAACCAAAATAATAAGTAGATAAATTTTAAAAAATTTTAAGCCACAGTAGTGCTAGAGACATCTAAGTCTAAACCTCTCTGCTAAACTCTAGAACCTCCTATTAAGGTGCTTTCTGGCTGTGTCTCTTTCATTACCTCAAAGGCACCTTAGACTCAGACTAACCTAAAAGGCACACATCATCATTTTACCAAATCAAGAATATTGAGTCAGAGAAATCAAAGAAAGAGAAACTTTTAAAGAGAATAAGAATAAAAAAAATAATTCATGAAAAATAGCATTAGGAGGTCTCCAGTGAACATAGAAATGGTAATTTCATTGGCTATGGGCACAGAAGCTGAAATGCAGTGGGCTGATGAGTGGTGAGAAAAAGGCAATGCATGCTTAGTCGTGTTTGACTCTTTGCATCCCCCTGGACTGTAGTCCACCAGGATCCTCTGTCCATGGGATTTTCCAGGCAAGAATACTGGAGTGGGTTGCCATTTCTTACTCCAGGAGATCTTCCTGACCCAGGGATCAAACCTGCATCTCCTGTGTCTCCTGCACTGGCAGGTGGGTTCTTTACCACTAAGCCATAGAGGAAGCCCCCAAAAGACAATATGTATGGACAAATCTTTCAAGAAATTTGACTGTTAAAGGAAAGAGTAAGGAGGGATATGGAATTACTAAGGTGGTTTCCAGCCTTGGCTGCACACTGGAACCACCTGGACAATTTTCTAAAATACTGACACCTGGATCCTACCCTCAACTATTCTCCCATAATTCATTTGAGATTCAGCCTGGGTGAATGAGAGTTTTGGAACTTCTATGTAGCTAAGATTGAGAATGACTGGATTAGAAGAAAGAGACTATTTTCCTGATGATAAGGAAAAGGCTATAGTGAAGTAAAGGCTGAAGATTCAGAAGAGAGTGGGGAACAAATGGAAATAGGTCCCTGAGGTGGTTGAGGGGCATGGGATCCAGAGCAAGAGGAAAGGATGAAGTCACTCCCATCTGACAGGGTTGCAGTGCAGGTGAAATTTTACTTTAGGCCGAAGTGAGGGGAAAAATAAATAAGTTGAAGTGGTTCCCATCTAATGGTGCCAACTTTGTTAGTTAGGTAAGTAGAGGCTCTCTGCTGAGAATGAGGGGAAGGGTAGTATGGTAGAGAACCTGAGAAGAATTAAAGTGATTTGAAATAGTCCTTGAAAAATGGGTCTTAGATACCATCATTTCACACCTGGACTACTGTAATTAGTTCCCACTTGGTCTAAGAGGTTTATTCTGCTCCCCCTTCAAATCTATGGACAGATGATTTTTCTCAAATATAAAGGGCATCATGACCTGCCCAATTTAAAGCCATTCAATGGTTTGTTATTGTTGTTGCTCAGTTGCTAAGTTATGCCGGACATTTTGCGACTCCATGGCTGCAGCATGCCAGGTTCCCTTGTCATTCACTATCTCCCAAAGTTTGCTCAAGCTCATGTCCATTGAGTTGGTGATGCCATCCAACCATCTCATCCTCTGTCCCCCACTTCTCCCCCTGCCCTCAATCTTTCCCAGCATCGGAGTCTTTTCCAATGAGTCAGCTCTTTGCATCAGGTGGCCAGAGTATTGGAGCTTCAGCTTTAGCATCAGCCTGTCCAATGAATACTCAGGGTTGATTTCCTCTAGGAATGACTGGTTCGATCTCCTTTCTGTCCACGGGACTCTCGAGAGTCTTCTTCAGCACCACAGTTTGGAAGCATCAATTCTTCAATGGTTTACCATCACTTTTTGGATAACATTTAAAATCTTTCACATGGACTTTAAGACCATTCATGATTTGGTCCCTGCATATTTCTCCAAACTCATCTTCCATTACTCTGTCTCTTACTGCCTATGCTCCAGTCACTTAAACTCTCTCTAAATTCCCAAAAAGGATTATGCTTTGTAGCTTCTGAGCCTTGGGAGTATTGTTTTTCTGGGTCTGAAACTTCCCTCAACTCTTCCCCTGACCACTCCTACTCAACTGCTTTGAGTCTCACTTGTAAAATCTCATGCTTAGGAAAATCTTTCATGACTGTGTAGACTAAGTCATACTTGCCTGTTATGCATTTTCATGGTAACTCTATACTGTACCTTCATGCTTTTATCGCAGTGGTAAAAACTCATTTGTGGAAGTATGTGCTTAATGTCTACCTCTCCCACTAGCCTATAAACTCCATGGGGGGAGTGCACTGGTCCTGTGATGATGACATTCCCAGGGCCTCCAGTTAGTACCTGTTGAATCCCTGAATGAACAGGAGAGAGAGGAATGTATAGGAGGACTGCTAGAAAGCACCGAAAGAACCATGGACACCAAAGAACGTAAGGGTATGGTGGTGTCATCTGCAAGATTGTAGCATTTTTCTTCACCAGCTGAGATCATCAATCCAAGTCATAGAAGAGAGACAGTTAGACTGACCTTTAAGTTAAGTTTTGACAGGTACAATTCTTTTAAAAAAGGGTAAGGAAACAAGGGAGTTTACATTGCCTCACATACCTGTATGACTTAAAACTCAATGGGCAGAATTTGTGATTTTTCTCTTTATATAGCCTCAGGCTTACACACTGCCGTGCACCCAGCAGATAATCAGTAGATATTTGCTGAATGAGTTAATTTTCAAATCTTGGAATATTATAAGACAGAACTTACAGTATAAGCTGTGAGGCTGCTTTGAACAAACAGAACATGTAACCACTGTTTGGGTTACTTCAAGGGCCACATCTTGTTCAGTTTTGCTCTACTATAGCAATTTTAAAACTAGATTCCACTAAACTCTATATTCCAATTTGTTACTGTTTTTCAAACACTGCCCATCTCATATTATCTGTTCCTTTTGCCTCTAATTTCCCTCTTCCACTTATTCATCATGTAATTTGTTCAGTTCAGTTCAGTTCAGTTCAGTCACTCAATCGTGTCTGACTCTGCGACCCCATGGACTGCAGCACGCCAGACTTCCCTGTCCATTGCAAACTCCTGGAGCTTGCTCAAATTCATGTCCATCGAGTTGGTGATGATATCCAACCATCTCATTTTTTTGTAATTTGTTAGAACCTATTTTATACAAAGCATATCATCACTTTTTTGGCTACTTGATTTCTTACAAGCGGTTTATCTTCTCAATGTCTAATTTGGGAGTGGGGCGATGAAATGAAAGGGTAATCTCTCCTTAATTGAACCAAGGTTGAACTAAAATATGGATATCTGCAGGGCACCTGCTCTCCTCTGACAAACAGAGAGGGACTCAAACAGAATGACAGCATTAGAGTATATTTCACAATTTCCTATCATGAAATCTAATTATTTTCTTTGGAAAGGTCAGAGAATATAACTTTTATTTAGAAATACATTGAGAATAGAAAAATTTTATGAACTCGAATTAATAAGCAACTTGAATACTTAAAAGATTTAAATATTTAAAGATCATTCAAGAATTGCAGACTGCAGACTCATCACTTACATCACAAAAACATTTCTTCTGCAACAAATTTGAACTCTTAAGTACCTTTGAGCCCATCTCTTCTCTTTCTTTTGTTATTTCTTTTTTCAACATCTCTTTCTCAGAGGCTCTTTTTTCTTGCTGAGATGCAAGTTCTTTCTCAAGTCGGTCTGTCTGCCTCTCCAGCTCATTCTTCAACTGTTTGCATTGTATCAAAGCCTGCCAGAATAAGACAGAGTGAAATGGAACCATCGAATTTAGAAGAAATATGGGGGAAATGAGACAATTAAGCTTTAATAATATTTAAAATAGTCACAACTTCATGCAAAGTCAAAGAAAAACATATTTTTATATTTGTTTGTCAATACCACTTGGTGATTCAAATATTACATATATTCAAAAGTTACAGTTATTCACATATTTGTTTTCACAATTAAGGCTATATTAACTAATCAACTAAGAAAATCCAAGCAACGAACCATGATAAAGGCCACAGAGGAGTTTGAATTTTATGAAAGGGGATCAGAAGATGTTCTAGTGTTTTCAATTATATATCATGTTTATACTCTAAAAATATATAAGTATCTAATTTAACTGATTTTTCATTTAGACATGGTTAAAAATTATTTGTACTTTAAATGATAACATCAAAATTTTAAGATGAGATGTGTTTGTCATTACATAAAGGCATCTATTATTTAACATACAGTACTCAAGTTTCCTTAAATATAAGTAAGATAAGATTTGGTTCACTCTCCTTACACAAATAGCTAAAGTAAAAATTAGGTAATAATCAAATTTCGGTAAGGAAAGACTCAAAACAGCAGTTACTACCTAGTTTTACAAAATGAGAAGTCTCATATTTCATTTTGCCAATTTAAAAGTTGGTAATTGTCCTTTAGACTAAATTTCCAGAATTTATACTAAATTCTGTGTTTCCAGAAATAAAAACTCTCTAATTTCCTTTTTGGCTATATTCAGAATATCTTTATATAAAACACTCAATAATAAAATGAATTCAAACTCTCAAGAAAAAAAAAATATAATTATGGTGCTTGACTTATTAAGAGAAAAACCTAAGTCATACTATGGTTTCTTAGTCTTACCTCATGTCTCCTCACACTATCCTCCTCTCAACCTCTATGTTGTCCCTTGAATTGAGAGAAAGAAACTGAAGCCTTATATGACTTATATACTGTATGCTTATAATTTGATAGTCACAGTTATTGTTAATGGAGATGGAAGTAGTCTCAGTAAGCACTGCAGTTTTACGCATTGTTATGCTTCCCTCTGGTGAAAGCTATAGTAAATACAGACAATAAATACCTAGGATATGTGAATTTTCTTCCTTGTATCATGAACTCATTAAACTGTAACTTCTTTCAAACTCTTCTGGAAATGTTCTATACTCCTAGGCATAAAATATGAGGATAAAATGCAATTGTCTCAGATTAATTGATAAGCAAATACAATGCCTAAAAAAAAGATTCTCCTAGGGCATTAGTCCCAAATCCAATTCTAGCTGAAAATGTTTGGAAGATGAAATTTTACATTAGATTTTCAAGGAAATGGAAAAGCATATTTTTCCTATAATTTAAACCATCGGAGCTTGAAATATTACTAATTAGAGATTTGTGTGCTTTGGAACACAATTGCTCTGGTGTAAAGTATTTTTTAAGAACCTAATCAAAACATTCATAATGTTCACTGGCACATGACTATCATGAAAGAATAAAATGATTATGGAATATAAACTAGTGTATCTAATTAGAAGGTTTTTCATTGAATAAGAACTCAGGAATCAACCTTAGTAGGTACAAGAACAGTGGAAGGAACTGCTGAAGATTAGGCTAACATGAAGAACAAAGAAAGAGTCAATTCAGAGAATTTAATCAGTTCAGCAACAAGGAACAGTAAATGATCCTGACAGGTAAAAGGCCTAGAGCCAAGATGATATAAACACAAGTGGGAAGCTGTAAATCACATAAACAAAATATGTTGCTGGAGACTTGGTTTTGTGGATGGCCTTCTATGAGAAGTAGCTACCACTGAAAGGTGATGATGAGTATGAAAGCAGTAATGAAACACTGAATAAAAATAGTAGGTTAAAAACTGGCTATTGATCACTCTTGGTTTGTAACCAGTGATCCCATAGAAAAATAGCTTTTATTGTTTTCATTTTAATATATATTCCTGGTCACAGTGAAGGATATATTAACTAACACTTGGAACTAGAAAAGTCATTTAATCCTGCAACAGACCTCATATACAAGATTTGGTTCTACTAAATAAATGTATACATTCTTTCCATTAGGGCTTCCCTCATAGCTCAGCTGGTTAAGAATCTGCCTGCAATGCAGGAGACCCTGGATTGATTCCTGGGTTGGGAAGATCCCTTGGAGAAGGGATAGGCTACCCACTCCAGTATTCTTGGGCTTCCCTTGTGGCTCAGCTGGTAAAGAATCTGCCTGCAATGAGGGAGACCTGGGTATGATCTCTGGGTTGGGAAGATCCCCTGGAGAAGGGAAAGGCTACCCACTCCAGTATTCTGGCCTGAAGAATTCCATGGACTGTATGGTTCACGGGGTTGCAAAGAGTCAGACGCGACTGAGCGACTTTCACTTTCACTTTTTTCTTTCCATTAAAGCTTTGTCTTTAAATTCTAAGACTCCTGTGCTAGTTTTCAGAATCCTAGATGATTCAGTACTCCTTGATTATACTCTATATAACCATTTAGTAAGGTATATAACTGAATCCTCAATGACTAGGTCAAGGAATGGCCAACTACAATTAACTGATACATCTTCACAGGTGACCATGTTAATTTGGGATCTGCAGCTGCCATTTCTCTTAGTAGTTCCCAAGGTCATGGCTCCATCTTTTCCCTGAGCACAACCCCTTTCTTGGTGGAAACGGCTGTAGGTCTTGGGGAGCTGGGGACTTAGACAACCCTCTTCCTTTTGCACCCTTGGTTTGAGGTATTCAAAATTCAAATAAAGGCTAATGCATCTTATTTCAGTTTTTGTTAAAAATGACCTAAAATGCAGTGACCTAGATGGGAAACCTGTGTGTATGCTAGGTCACTTCAGTCGTGTCCGACTCTGCAACCCCATAGACTGTAGCCTGCCAGGCTCCTCTGTCAACGGGGAGTCTCCAGGCAAGAATACTGGAGTGGGTGCCATGCCTTCCTCCAGAGGATCTTCCGACCCAGGGATCAAACCTCCATCTCCTAAGGCTCCTGCATTGCAGGTGGATTCTTTACAACTGAGTCACTTCCTACCGGGGGAAACCCTTTATATACATATATATACACACACAGAACCTCTGGGAGATAGTGAAGGACAAGGAAGTCTGGTGTGCTGCAGTCCATGGGGTTGAAAAGAGTCTGACACAACTTAGCGACTGAACAACAACAACAACAACAAATATATAGACACACATACATCCTTTATTCACATTCTTTTCGGGCAATCACAAAGTCTGTTCTCTATGTCTGCGAGTCTATTTCTGTTTCGTAGATAAGTTCATTTGTGTCGTTTTAGATTCCACATAAAAGTGATATCATATGGTATTTGCCTTTTTTCTTAAAACTTATTATTTTGTATTGAGGTATAGCCGATTAACACTGTTGTAATAGTTCCAGGTGAACAGTGAAGGGACTCAGCCATATATATACACATACCCATTCTTCCTCCAACTCCCTTCCCATCTAGGCTACCACATAACACTGAGGAAAGTTCCGTTGAACACTGATATAGTATTTATGAAATGTAATTGCTTCCACTTATTTTGCATGCAATATGCAAAATATAACACTAGATGGCAACAAATGTTAAGAAACTATAAGAACAAAGTAACCATTTCATAATGCAGTAATAAAGTAGTTGATTTTAAAATTAAAGTATATATGCTGTTTTGATTTTTACTCTCAAAAAGCAAATTTCCTAATATGTTTTACTATATCTTGAAAATAGTAACTATTATACTTGTACTGCATTTTGTAAACTGCTTAGAAATCAACCCTGGCATAAATACTAACTCAGTGAAAAACAGATTCACGATACACAATAGCCTTTCCAGTTCTTAACTACTGAAATATTACATCATAAAAATTATTTATAAAAATTCATACTAATATTTAAAGTTAATAGCTAACTTTATTTCAATTCAACAAACATTTATGGTACAATTAATATGTAAATAGCCATTGTGAAGAATACAGTGATAGATGTCACAGGCCTGGTTTTTAAGGTCTTTTCATGGAGAGAACTATGTACATAGCCACAAAATTTATACACAGCTCATTAGGAATACAGAAAAGGAAGAGATTAATTGAAACAAGAAGGGGTTGGAAAAAACTCTGGGGAAGACTGCCACCTGAGCTGACTCTCATAGATTGAATAGGTATTTCACAGATGAATACAGTGCAGAAAAGTACAACATGAGCAAATTCATGGAAAGAGTTGATATAGGTCACATTACAGAAACAGCACAAGTTATATGAAACGTGTAGTAAAAGATAAGGCTAGAAAAGTTAGAGTGGGACCACACTGTGAAAGATCTGGAAGGTTATGCTAAGGATTTGTCTTTTATTCTACTGCAAGGGGAGAGCTGCCCAAACAGGGAGATTTACAATTTAGGAAGACTTTGGCAGCAAAGTGAAAGATATACTGGGGAATCATGAACTTCTTATTGCCAAATTCAGACTTTAATTGAAGAAAGTAGGGAAAACCACTAGACCATTTAGTTCAGTTCAGTTCAGTTCAGGTCAGTCACTCAGTCGTGTCCGACTCTTTGCGACCCCATGAATCACAGCACGCCAGGCCTCCCTGTTTATCACCAACTCCCGGAGTTCACTCAGACTCATGTCCATCGAGTCAGTGATGCCATCCAGCCATCTCATCCTCTGTCATCCCCTTCTCCTCCTGCCCCCAATCCCTCCCAGCACCAGAGTCTTTTCCAATGAGTCAGCTCTTTGCATGAGGTAGCCAAAGTACTGGAGTTTCAGCTTTAGCATCAGTCCTTCCAAAGAAATCCCAGGGCTGATCTCCTTCAGAATGGACTGGTTGGATCTCCTTGCAGTCCAGGGGACTCTCAAGAGTCTTCTCCAACACCACAGTTCAAAAGCATCGATTCTTTGGTGCTCAGCTTTCTTCACAGTCCAACTCTCACATCCATACATGACCACAGGAAAAACCATAGCCTTGACTAGATGGACGTTTGTTGGCAAAGTAATGTCTCTGCTTTTCAATATGCTATCTAGGTTGGTCATAACTTTTCTTCCAAGGAGTAAGCGTCTTTTAATTTCATGGCTGCAGTCACCATCTGCAGTGATTTTGGAGCCCAAAAAAATAAAGTCTGACACTGTTTCCACTGTTTCCCCATCTATTTCCCATGAATTGAAGGGACCAGATGCCATGATCTTCATTTTCTGAATGTTGAGCTTTAAGCTAATTTTTTCACTCTCCACTTTCACTTTCATCAAGAGGCTTTTTAGTTCCTCTCCACTTTCTGCCATAAGGGTGATATCATCTGCATATCTATTTCTGCTTTATTTACTATGCCAAAGCCTTTGACTGTGTGGATCACAATCAACTGTGGAAAATTCTGAAAGAGATGGGAATACCAGACCACCTGACCTGCCTCTTGAGAAACTTATATGCAGGTCAGGAAGCAACAGTTAGAACTGGACATGGAACAACAGACTGGTTCCAAATAGAAAAAGGAGTACGTCAAGGCTGTATATTGTCACCCTGCTTATTTAACTTATATGCAGAGTACATCATGAGAAACGCTGGGCTGGAAGAAACACAAGCTGGAATCAAGATTGCCGGGAGAAATATCAATAACCTCAGATATGCAGATGATATGGCAGAAAGTGAAGAGGGAACTAAAAAGCCTCTTGATGAAAGTGAAAGAGGAGAGTGAAAAAGTTGGCTTAAAGCTCAACATTCAGAAAATGAAGATCATGGCATCTGGTCCCATCACTTCATGGGAAATACATGGGGAAACAGTAGGAATAGTATCAGACTTTATTTTTGGGGGCTCCAAAATCACTGAAGATGGTGATTGTAGCCATGAAATTAAAAGATGCTTACTCCTTGGAAGGAAAGTTATGACCAACCTAGACAGCATATTCAAAAGTAGAGACATTACTTTGCCAACAAAGGTCTGTCTGATCAAGGCTATAGTTTTCCAGTTGTCATGTATGGATGTGAAAGTTGGACTGTGAAGAAGGCTGAGCACCGAAGAATTGATGCTTTTGAACTGTGGTGTTGGAGAAGACTCTTGAGAGTCCCTTGGACTGCAAGGAGATCCAGCCAGTCCATTCTAAAGGAGATCAGTCCTGGGTGTTCTTTGGAAGGACTGATGCTAAAGCTGAAACCCCAGTACTTTGGCTACCTCATGCGAAGAGTTGATTCATTGGATAAGACTCTGATGCTGGGAGGGATTGGGGGCAGGAGGAGAAGGGGATGACAGAGGATGAGATGGCTGGATGGCATCACCAACTCGATGGACATGAGTTTGGGTGAACTCCGGGAGTTGGTGATAAACAGGGAGGCCTGGTGTGCTGGGATTCATGGGGTCGCAAAGAGTCGGACACGACTGAGAGACTGAACTGAACTGAAAGAGACCTGAGGGAAGGCTATTCCAAAAGGCCACAAAGGTTGCATAAGAGTATGTGAAGACTTGAACCAGGGCAAAGTTACACCAATGGAAGTTGCAGGGATAACTTAGGGTCTTTGAGGAGAAGGTGCAAGTTTGGTAATTGATTGGATGTTGAGAGTGATGAATGGGGAGGAGCCAAAGTATCTTAAAGGATCTAGGCCAGAACTGTTGGTAAGATGATAATACCATTATCTGAAAGAAGATAATATGGAAAATTGTAGAAGGAAAAAGAGTGACAGACAGTAAGGAGGAGAGAATTAACATTTTGGTAGTGTGGAGTTTCAGATGCTAATGGCATATCATCCATATAAAGAGATCCAGCAGCAGCTATAAATGGAGGTCTGGGGCACAGCAGAGCTCTTAGAGCTAAAGACACAATGTAGAAGTGTTCAGTGAGAGGAAGACACAAAGGCCTGGAAATTAGGGCAACATGGGTGGAAGTCTAGGAAGAAAGATGCATTCTAGGCTTGTGGAAAACAAGTTAAAAGGCATGTGGAAGAGTAGAGAAGAGCAATGCAAAGATGACCCACAGAGTGAAATACCAAACTAATCAAGGAGAAAATATAATGTTATACTAGGACAATTAATGGCTTCCTGGAGTTGAGTCACATGAGGACTAAGATGTTTCACTGGGTTTAGTAAACAGGATGTGGCTGGTGACCATAAAGTGACCAATTCAGTAGTATGAAATCAGACTACAATTTGTTAAAAGCTTGACTGCAATGTGTTCAAAAGTGAATGGAAAGCTACAAAGGTAAAAACAATGGAGAAGGAAGGATGGAAGATATAAGAAAGATATGATAACAAATGGTTTAGGGTCCCTGAAACCTTGGGAGTAGGAGGTATCAAGAACTTGGAGAGATTCATCTTGGAAAGTAAGAGGACCAGATAAGCAAGAAAAAAATGAGAAGACACGTTTGAGAGATGCTAAGGTTTGAAGAGCCTCTTGTCTGTTGGTTGTGATCTCAGTATAGGAGGTCAGCTATGAAAGTGAGGTGCTAAGCTGGGAAAATGAAGAAAGTAGAAATTGTTTGTTAAGTCAACAAATAAATCTTTAATAAAAAAACTTGCAATTAGTAATTGATTGGAAGCCAGGTATAAAAGAGAGGATGACATCCAGGTTTCCAATTAGGACAAGGCAGTGGACAAAAGTGCCATTCAGTAGGTAAAGAACACAGCTATCTTGATGGAGTGACTATAATGAGTTTAGCTTGAAATTGTAAAATTCACATCTAAATGGAAAGGGAAGAGGGACAGCCTGGAGATAATAGAGAAAATGAGGTTTGCGAGGAGGTAGAAGAGAACACTGAATAGATTTAACTGAGATAGGGAAGAAGAGAAAAGGCTCTGGTCAGAGAGATCAGTTTTAGAGTTTGAGATTTCATGGACACTTCAGTTCCTGTGGGAGTTACAGCAGAATAGAAAAAAATCTTAGAGTTAAGGAAGAGAGAGTGCGTTGGACAAAGATATTGCATATGTTAACAGCATGAATGTTGAAACCTTTCAGAATGATGAAGAGAGAGTGGAGGATGCTATGAACTGAATGTTTGTGCTTTTCCAAAATTCATATGTTGAAACCTAACCCTAATATGATGGACTTAGATAGTGGGCCCCATGGGAGGTGATGAAAGGACTTTCTCTCATGAAAGCAGAGTCCTCATGAATGGGATTAGTGCCCTTAGAAAATAGATGCCAAAGAGTTCTCTTGCCCCTTCCACCATGTGAAGACATAGTGAGAAGACAGACAGTGAGCGCTGCCCAAACACCGAACCTGCTGGTGCCATGATCTTGAACTTCCAGAACCGTGAGAAATAAAGGTTTGTTGTTTAGCCACTGTGTCTAAGGTATTTTTGTTATGGCAGCCTGAAAAGACTTGGACAAGAGAAAAAAAGGGTCAGAGGTTAAAGCTGTTAAAAAGTGTCAAAGATCTTACAACTATTTTATAAATCCAAGTATAAAATGGATGATTTTTAAAAAAATGTGTCAAATAGTGTCCTCTAGACTGAGTGTTTAAGTCAATTAAAATTACAGAGAGGAGAATCAATGGTGATTCAAAGAGAAGTGGTAACCTAATTTCAAAAGAAGTAAGCAGGACTTCCTGGTAGTTTAGTAGATAATACTCCACACTCCCAATACAGGGGGCCTGGGTTTGATCCCTGGCCAGGGAACTAAGATTCCCACATACTGCAATTAAGCCTGTCTGCTGCAACTACCAAGCCCACCCAGTCTAGAGCCCACACACCACCACTAGAGAAGACCATGAGCCACAGTAAAGAGTCTGTGTACCAGAGCAAGCACAGGCAAAAGAAGTAAAATATATATATATATGAAGATATATATATATAATAAAAGTAGAAAAAAACCTATTTTTTAAAAAAGAGGAATAAGGTGTAGGTACATCTGGTCCCATCACTTCCTGGGAAATACATGGGGAAACAGCGGAAACAGTGTCAGACTTTAATTTTTGGGGCCCCAAAATCACTGCAGATGGTGACTGCAGGCATGAGATTAAAAGACGCTTACAAGGCTATGGTTTTTCCTGTGGTCATGTATGGATGTGAGAGTTGGAGTTTGAAGAAAGCTGAGCGCTGAAGAATTGAAGCTTTTGAACTGTGGTGTTGGAGAAGACTCTTGAGAGTCCCTTGGACTGCAAGGAGATCCAACCAGTCCATTCTGAAGGAGATCAACCCTGGGATTTCTTTGGAAGGAATGATGCTAAAGCTGAAACTCCAGTACTTTGGCCACCTCATGCGAAGAGTTGACTCATTGGAAAAGACTCTGATGCTGGGAGGGATTAGGGGCAGGAGGAGAAGGGGACGACAGAGGATGAGATGGCTGGATGGCATCACAGACTCGATGGACAAGAGTCTGAGTGAACTCCAGGAGTTGGTGACGGACAGGGAGGCCTGGCGTGCTGCGATTCATGGGGTCGCAAAGAGTTGGACACGACTGAGTGACTGAACTGAACTGAACCATAACAGAGGCCTGGAAATGGCAATATGGAGTGATATGAATGCTAACCTCTTCCATCATAGCCAAATGAGATGAGATGAACAGCAAAGGGCTTCACTGGGGGTTTTGAGGGTGATAATACCAGCAACGGGCAGCTAGAGTTCATTACAAATGAAGAAGTAAGAGTGTTTGAAGAAATAATAAAATATTAGGGCATTTGGTCAGAATGAACATTACTTTCAAAAGGTATAGGGGCACTATGAAGGTCAAATGGTCTAGGAAGAGTTAAAGATGAACTGGACAGAGAAAAATGGATAAAGCAATGACTGAGGAGAAGTTTAATATGAAGTTGGTTAGCCCAATAAAATAGTGATGCTACTATATAGCTTAGACCGATGCCATCTAAGAGCATTTTTTGTGATAATGGAAATGCCCTATATTGCACTGACTAATATAGTAATCACCAGCTACATGTGGCTACTAGGTACTTCAAGTGTGGCTAGTGTGTCTACAGAAAACACACAGCAACTTGAATGGTTTAAGGTGTGGCCCCCAAAAGGAATGAATCAACAGTAACCTCCTACTATTCAAAGTGCTTAGAACACTGCCTGATCACTGTGTTAACTATTACTGACATTATCATTACCATTAAATGTGTTTGACTTAAGCACACAAAGGATACCAATTCACAGCTAAAGATGCTATTAAATACGCATATATTATTATTGTGGTATGTTCTCAAAATTTCCCAGGGACAGAGAAAAAAATATCTGTCTTCAGTCATACATGAACATACAAAAATGGGTCACTATGGGTGTTAATAGTTTCACTTAGCATTAAAAATTATCGGCAAATGAAAAGGTTAAGCATACAACTCTCTCAAAGTACCATATTACATTGTACTGTTCTTTCAATAGTGATATAGCAAGAGAATTTGCAGAGGAATAAGAATTCTCCAAAGAGCAAATTTGTTTAATTTAGAAATTCAATACTAACAAACTGGTTTCCACTTTGTGTGTTTGGAAAAAAGTTTAGTTATGGAGAATAACCAAATAAGTATTCAGAAAAGAAAAAAAAAAGGAATTAAGGCATGCTTTCATTTTAATCTTATTAGACTTGCCTTGGTTTTTTCAAAACTGGCTTCTTCAGTCATTTTCACAGCTTGTTTCACCTGCTTATAAGCACTTGCTTCTCTTTGCTGCACCTCTGTCAAGCTGTTCCTCACGGAAACTAGTGCAGACATTAAGTCATCTCTTTCTCTGTCAGCACAAAAAGAACATTGAAAACAAGATATGATCAAATGGTCAAGTATTCATAAGTCAGGGAGGAAAAAGCATTGATACGTATTAGAAGAAGAGCCAGGGCAGGCCAGCCCAGCACATGTGCAAGCACACCCCAGAGAAAGACTCTCTGTCCTCACTTGGTGAGGGCAGCAGAACGGCCAGAGAGCAGGGAGCATTCATGGCAGGACTGCATCCGCCTTGGATAACAACCTACTGTGGAGAGGACTGGCACACTGAGGGCTGCACAGGAAAGCCCAGAAAAGAGGAAATTAAGTTAAAAAGCTAAGTGTAGGCGGCAGAAAAGGAGAAAAAACTAATAAAATTGTGGAAGTGTGAATGAAGGTCACTCAGTTGTGTCAGACTGTGACCCTATGGATGATACCATCCATGGAATTCTCCAGGCCAGAATACTGGAGTGGGTAGCCTATCCCTTCTCTAGTGAATCTTCCCCACCCAGGAATTGAACTGGGGTCTCCTGCATTGCAGGTGGATTCTCTACCAACTGAACTATCAGGGAAGGTGGGAATCGTACCTCAAAGTAGAAGTAACCATGGTAAGAAGGGACTACTGAGGTTTTGTTTGCACTACTGGCTCTCTGCTCTACTAGAACGAACTTGTTTTTTTTCTTTTCGTCTTCCTTCACAACCCTCTTTTTGATACTTCTTGGCTACCCTGCTGGCTCAGATGGTAAAGCGCTTGCCTGCAATTCAGGAGACTCGGGTCTGATCCCTGGGTCAGGAAGATTCCCTGGAAAAGGAAATAGCAACCCACTCCAGTATTCTTGCCTGGAAAATCCCATGGTCAGAGGAGCCTGGTAGGTTCAGCCCATGGATTCTCAGAGTCGGACATGACTAAGCAGCTTCACTTACAAATGAAAAACTTTCACCTACTTGTGAAAGTATTTCTTCTTTCAATGGGTAGTACTGCTGGATTACTCAAATGCCTTGATTACACATAATACTCGTTATTTTACAAAATCTTACCCCCCTAGGTTTGATCATTGCCTAGCTCTACCCCCTTCTCAGCAATTCTCATAAAGCTAAGCTATTTCTTGGGGACAGAACTGAACTGAATGCCAAAATGCTTTGGCATGTAAAACAGCACCAAGGTTCCAGTCTCATGGATTAATTTAAGCAAATTCCACATAAAAGATTTCAGGATATCTGGAACTCATCCACTGGATAAAAATGATCAATAGATCCCCCCAAAAGTGAGGTGGGAAACTTTCTATTAACACAAAACAAACAAAAAAAGTAAGTTGGACTGTTACTTATGCTATTCCATACTTTGTTAAAGAGCTCAGGTTTTAAACTGTGATCTCAAATTCAGTTGAAGTAACTGCTGTAGCTTCCTTTTCACTGCCAAGTTCTGAACTATTGCTAGTCAACTGTGTAAACTATTAATAAAGAGTAAATTTTAAGGAGTCCTAACTTAAAAGATTAAATCTCTGAGTTTGAATTACTTTCAAAATTGACCAATGTCTTGATTAAAAAATTTGCTTAAAAATAAAGTAATTTAAACTATTTGTGGCATTTGGAAAACAGTCATATTTTTAAAAATATGTAATACTGAACAAAGTTACATTATTAACAGTTTCATAAAAGCTCTTTTTGTTAAAAAAAAAAGGATAAATTGCTGCAAGTATCATAAAATTTGTGGGAGCATAGTGATCTTCATTTTAGAATTTCCTGATTCACTTATTTTCAATTGAGAAAAATAATTTTTTTGTCTAAAGGAAATGAAAAAGGAGTGAATTATCTTGATCAAATATAATCAAACAAACACAATAATTATGTGAAAACGTGGAAGAAACAAAGCAAGATTATTCTGGTTGAGTAAAAAATATTAAGTAAAATACAAACAAATCAAATTCATATTTATTTGCATTTCAGAAAAGGCTCTAACATAAAAGGGACTAGCTTCATTGAGAATATGCAACCCAACTAGAACCTATGTTTCCAAGTAGAAAATAAAAATTCACTCTTAAGGATAACAGGTCAACATCATATAGTTACCTTTCCTAAAGTTCTAGACCTACTAAGAAACCAAAGTCTCTATTCAATGATACTCTTACCTGTTCCTAATACTATACCATCATCAAACCTGAAGTTACAAATAAAAAGATTAACAAAAGACCTCAGAATATATATTAACAAACAGGCCACAATAGGATCAAGTTTCTAACAAATTTGCTTCTTACAGGAGACTTACACTTAATATATTTAAACCATTTCTAGTATATCCTCTTGCTAAGAGTAGTCTGTCACACAGTACATACTCAGTGAAACAAATGACAAAATAACAAATGAATGAATAATGACTTTGCTACAGTTCTAATATTTTACAGTTAAAATTTTTATAGTTCCCCCACCAGGGATCGAACCCATGTCCCCTTTGGGGAAGCGTAGAGTCTTAACCACAGGACTACAAGGGAAGTCTCCCATGTCTAAATTTAAAAAGTCACTAGACGATTTAGAGAGCTTCCCTGGTGGCTCCGATGGTAAAGCGTCTGCCTACAATGTGGGAGACTCGGGTTCAATCCCTGGGTTGGGAAGATCTCCTGGAGAAGGAAATGGCAACCCACTCCAGTACTCTTGCCTGGAGAATCCCATGGACAGAGGCACCTGAAGGGCTGCACTCCATGGGGTCACAAACAGTCAGATACGACTGAGCAACTAACATACACACACACACACACACTGATGTTTTGTTAAGGTCACCATTCAACAGTGAATCTGTAAAAGAATTGTACTAAAAATTCATGCAACCACTGGACTGACACATTCCAATTTTCTGTAAAAGAAATGTAATATATGCTTCAAGATGGCCCTCAGACCATCTGAAAAGTTCAGGAGAGACACTTAAATTACACATATGCTTACAGGTGCCACTAGCAATTTTGGCAATTTAGGACAATCTAAATTTGGCAACTTAGGGCTTCCCTGGTGGCTCAGATGGTAAAGAATCTGCCTGCAATGTGGAGACCTGGGTTCAATCCCTTGATCTGGAAGATTCCCCTGGAGAAGGGAATGCCTACCTGCTCACAGTATTCTTGCCTGGATAATTCCATGGACGGAGGAGCCTGGCACGCTATATAGTCCATGGGGTTGCAAAAGAGTGGGACATGACTGAGAGACTAACACACACGACCATCTACTCAGTCACAGCATTTTTTATTTGTTTTGTTTCAACTTAGCCAGCCCACATATCGAACAGCAAGCACTTGAGAAAACAACTCTGGGTATATTAGCCCTGTCCTCAATATAAGGCTTCCCATGGGGCTCACTAGGTAAAGAATCTGCCTGTAACATACAAGATGCAGGAGAGGAAGATTTGATCCCTGGGGTGGGAAGATCCCCTGGAGAAGAGCATGGCAACTAAATCCAGTATTCTTGCCTGGAGAATTCCATGGACAGAGAAGACTAGCAGGCTACAGTCCATGGGGTTGCAAAGAGCTGGACCTGACTGAAGTGAATGAACATGCGTGCAACATAAGCCCTGCTTCCTGTCCCATTTCTATATTCATCTGGCTGACATTTTCTTGAGTTTTTTTCTCCTCTACTTCAACCCCATGCTACCACTCATTATCTGTCCTTCAGAAATGGTCAATTCTGGCTACCCAGATTAACTACTCAGTCAGCTGCAGTGCTGCTCCTAGTCCACAGTGCCAGCCCAAAGCCAGGCCTGAGCAAGCGTCTTACAATGGGAAGTCGTACAAACTCACATGATACATCACTGTGAGAGTGAGAGGGCCATCTCCCATGGCAAAAGTTCTTTAACTGCTTAAAAACACCATGGGAATGTTTTGATGAGTGTGATCAAGGAGTTTTTCAAACAAAGCAAGCAATACAGCATTAATCCTGCAACGTGCCACGATGCAGATGACAGAGCAGCTGAGGCAGAAAAGGAAGTAAGAAGCAGGGGTGTCGGTTCTAGGATGAACTAACAATCATGTAGTATTTAAGGAAACTAGTACTTAAGGAACCTAGAGCAACAATAAGAGCAAAAAGGACTGAGAAAGTCTCTGAATAATCTTGGCCAATGTTTATAATAAGGAAAAGAGAGAAGGTGGTCTGATATGTACACGAGCTTCATCTTGAAATATGGAGTACTCCATATTTAATTCCTTCAGTTCCTAAGCTATTCCACAGTTATTAGCAGTTTTAAGATTTACTAAACATCACTGTTTTTAAAAGAAAGTCTAGAAGGCTGACTACAACATTTCCTTGTTCCTCATTTCTGGGAAGTTCCCACTACAGTCTTTCTTTTTCTTTTGGTTTTCTGTGTATGTGTGTAAGAGAGATAATGAATTCTCTTTTATTCTTAAGCAGTTAGTCTTAGTTTTTTTAATTTTCTTTTTTAAAAACTGAAATATAGTTGCAAAGCAAGCTATACAGAAGATTGCCAATCACCCATTCCCAAATCACAAGCTGGACTGAAGTCCCGGGATCAGTACAGTAGTAATCATTTCTGAAAAATACACTGAGGTTCCTTCAAGGCACTGTGAGCTACAGGCAGGAATTTAATACAAAGCAGTTCCATCTTGATTCCCATTTGTAAATACTTTGATCATTAAGAAAGAAAGGTTATTGTTGCTCTTACCTACTTTATGACATACTGAGGACTAAGTGAAAGGCAGAAATTAAGAAATACTATAAGGACTTCAAGCTATCTTTTAAAATATATCCGATGAACTCAAAAGTTGTTAAATTTTCTCTCCAAAAAGTTTCAAGGGTCCTAATAAAACACTGCAAACACAGGCAGTCTGGTCTTCAAGTTGTTCTGATCCTCTCCTTTTCAGCTATCCAATGTTGTATCATGGGGGCCTCCCTGGTGGCTCAGATAGTAAAGAATCTGCCTGCAATGCAGAAGACCTGGGTTTGATTCCTGGGTTTGGAAGATCCCCTGGAGAAGGGAATGGCAATACACTCCAGTATTCTTGCCTAGAAAACTTCATGGACAGAGAAGCCTGGTGGGCTACAGTCCATGGGGTCACAAAGAGTCGGACACGACTGAGCAACTAACATTTTCACTACTTTCACTAGTGTTGTGTCATATATATCATATATTACATATATATATCATATATTACATATATATATATCATATATTACAAGCTAAAAAATCAACAAAGTAGCTTGAAATTGGTACCACAATACTACATTTTTCAATAGAGACCAAGACACACTTTTAATTGATCATATTTGGGATACAACTTCAAAAATTTCACACTAGAGTCATGCAGGAAATACTACAGTACAGTCCATTGAGGGTTCAGGCCTCTTAATTATGCTTAAAACTAGAAATCAAACCTAAAAAGTTTTGGCCACTCTTCAAAGTCAGCATAACATTCAATATTTAGCTTTCTGCATTAGTAAATTGAAAGAAACTGAACACCAGCTTAGGCCATGGGAATAATACAGACAATGATTTTCATTGACAGTAAAACTAGAAGCCTTCCACAGTATACTGTTATTAAAGTAGAATATGAGTCAATGACATGCTGACAAAGCTGAAAACTGAACTGAAAAGGTTGACATTTATTCTAAGAGACTAAGAGCTGAAATATAGGATAGAGACAAAGGAATATGTAACTGGGCAAGAATCTAATTTCTAAATGACTGCCAGGCTTGGAATCAGTGTAAACATTGTAGCTTCCTTTTAAGACATTTTACTTATAACCCAGAAGGATAATATGAAATCAGTATAATAGGAAAAAGAAACACTGCTTTTTATTTGCTGACTGGTTTTGCCTGACTAGTTTATCTTAGAATATCCTCTTCATCTGCATGACTTTGAATATGCTTTTTCCATTTAAAATTAATCTTTCATTACATTCTTCTCATAATAAATTAATTACCAATATGGTTAAAATTGGTAATTAAAATTTCAATGTATTAAAAAGCAGACACATCACTTTGCCAACAAAGTCCATATAGTAAAGCTATAGCTTTTCCAGGAGTTATGTATAGATGTGAGAGCTGGACCATAAAAAAGGCTGAGTGCCAAAGAATTGATGCTTCGAATTGTGGTGCTAGGGAATACTCTTAAGAGTCTCTTGGACTGCAAAGAGATCAAACCAGTCAATCCTAAAGGAAATCAATCCTGAGTATTCATTGGAAGGACTGACGCTGAAGCTCCAAAAATTTGGCCACCTGATGTGGAGAGCTGACTCAGTGGAAAAGACCGTGATGCTGGCAAAGACTGAGTGCAGGAGGAGAAGAGGGCAGCAGAGGACGAGATGGTTAGAAAGCATTACAGACTCAATGGGCAGGAATCTGAGGACACTGTGGGAGATAGTGAAGGATGGGAGAGCCTGGCGTGCTGCAGTCCATGGGGTCACAAAGAGTCAGACACAACTTAGCAACTGAACAACAACAGTGGTTAGAGACTGCTTAACAAACACTGTCAGTTTCAATGCCTTCTTCTACTTCTCCAGTGGTACACTGTTAAATATTGTGATTATTCTTTTGCATCTTTTTCTATGCACATGTATTCACCTGGTTGTGAGTGAGCCTCTAAAAAAATACAGATAGTTTCCTGCCAGGTATGTCTTTCTCATCTTTTTTCATTTTTTTCTTCAATAACATATTTTAGAGCTTAGTTGAACATCAGTACATACAGATCTACTTCATTCTTTTTTTTTTTTTGTACATAAAATTTCATACTTTATCTAAACTGAAGTCCCCTTATTCTTCTTTGAGGGATATTTAGGTTGTTTACATCTAAAAGGAAAACCTATCGTTTTCTTCTATAGTTTCTATACTCACAATACTTCTGCTACCACATTTGTAGATTTTCCACACATAGCAATTCTCTAATTCTGAGTGGCTACTAACTCCATTCTGATACTAACTGCCTGGAATTGACACAAACCCTGCAGGTTACGGCTCAGTCCCACAAAACAATCTCAACTTTAGGTTCCAATTGTAAGTCCCAGGTACCTTGTATCTCTTCTGACCAAAAACCATAGATTTCCATGATCCTTTCCAGTACAAAATAATTTACTAGAACAGCTCACAGAACTCAGGAAAGTGTTTTCCTTAAATATTGCTCACTTATTATAAAAAATTCAACTCATGAACAGATAATAGAAGAGATCACTAGACAAAGGTATGTGGGAAGGCGTGTGGAGCTTCCACATCCTGTCTGGTGTCACATTCTAGTACTCAATGTGTTGACCAATCCAGAAGCTCCCTAAACTCCATTGTTTAGAGTTTGTATAGAAGTTCCATAGGCGTGATTGATTAAATCACTGGCCACTGATGCCTGGACTCCATCTCCAGCTCTTTCCCTTCCTAAAGGTTGGGAAGCAGAGACTGAAAATTCCAATCTTCTAATTACATGGATGGTTTCTGTGGCAACCAGCATTCTCATCCTTAGTTAAAAGTCATCTACTTAATATAAACTCATGGGCTTAACAATAACAACCTATTGCAGAAGCAGAGGACAAAACACAAATGTTCGTACAAAATACATACTTATTGCTTTTACCACTTAGAAAAATACAGAAGTTTCAGGAGTTCTATGCAAAGAATGGGAAATGAAGACAAAAATATGTATTTCTTATCAAATGACAGTATCACAACAGCATTACAAATAATGCTGCAAATAGAGTTTCCTACAAATGCCCTATTATTACATACACACATTCTCTAGTGTAGATTTTGAAACATGTAATACACAATTTAAATATTAATGAACAGTGCTAAATCACCCTCAAATAGTGTCAATCTACAGTTCCACTAGCAGTGTATGAAAATACAGACTTATTCATAGCCTCATCAATTCCTGAGACCACTAGTCTTTTTAAAATTTTCACCAGTTTGATAGTTGGCATTTTTAAACTGGTATTTTTAAACTTGTATTTTCAGTATTTGAATGAGGCTTTGTTGGTGACTCAGCAGTAAAGAATTCACGTGTAATACAGGAGATGCAGGTTTTATCCCTGTGTCAGGAAGATCCTCTGGAGAAGGAGATGGCAACAGATTCTAGTATTCTTGCCTGAAAAATCCCATGGACAGAGGAGCCTGGTGGATTATAGTCCATGGGGTTGCAAAAGTTGGACACAACTTAGTGACCACCATTTTCTTAAATAATAACACCACCACCATTTTCTTGAATAATAACAGAATGAATAGCTTAAATGGCAAAATGACAACAAATAACAAATGTTGGCAAAGATGGAAGAAAAGGCAACTCTAGAGCACTGTTGGGAGAAATGTAAATTAGTAAGCTGTTAGGTAAAACAGTATGAAAGTTCCTTGAAAAATTAAAAGTATCAAAAGAACTACCATACAATCCAGAAAATCCACTTCTACGTAGTTTTCAGAAGAAAACAGAAACAGAAATCCAGAAGGATGTAGATGCCCCTATGTTCACTGCAGCCTTCTTTCGAACAGCCATTATACAGAAGCAACATACATGTCCATCAAAGAACAGATTAAAGAGGATGAGGTATATGTGTATAAATACACAGGCATAAACAATGAAATATTACTCAGCAATACAATGGCTGAATGAAAGGAAATGAAATCTTGCCATATGCAATAATATGGATGGACTTAGAGGGTATTATGCTAAGTAAAATAAGTCAGACAATAAAATATGATTTCATTTATGTTTGGAGAATCTGAATAACAAAACAAATGAACTAATGTAACAGAACAGAAACAGAATCAGATACAAACAAGTGGTTGCCAGAGGGGAGGGTTTTGGGAAGATGAGTAAAATAGGTAAATGAGATTAAGATTATTTATTTTGTAACTTAAAACAAGTCAAAAGGATGAAATGTAGAGTGTGGGAAATACAGTTAATAATACTGTAATAATTTTACATGGTGACAGGTATAACTAGACTTATTGTGGTGATCATTTCGTAATGTATAGAATTATCAAATCACTATGTTGTACACCTGGGACTAACATGGTATCGTGGGTCAATTACACTTCAATAAAAAAAAAAATGAATGAATACTTAACTTGTGCATTATCATCCTCTTTTATTGCTTACCAATTCCTAACCTACACCTACTTTGCAACTGGGAAGTTTCTCTTTTCTGTTTTTCAAAGAAATTATTTATACATTGTACCAAAAATTTATTTTTATAAAATATAAGTATTTTCCTATCTTTTAGTTTAGTTTGCAATATTGTATCATAAGTAAGTTTTTGTGTTAGTGGAGTCAAATGTAACATTTTATTTCCCCTTTTGGCTTACTTTCCTCATCATGCTCAGAACTTTAATTAGCCCAAGTCCATAAAGAGGTTTTTCTATATTTTCTCCTAATACTTTTGTAGTCTAGAAGTCATATCTAGGTCTTTAAACCATCTTGAATTTACTTTTGTGAAGTATGATTCCATTCTTTTTTCAAATATAAACAAGCAAATTTTTAACTTCTCTGAGTCTCAGTTTCCTTAGTTGTAGAATGATGGCAATCTACTTACCTCATCAATGTTTCACTAAGATTAAAAGACATTATGTTTTAAATTTCCTGGTACAATCCTTGGTATATTAGAAATGTTTTTACACATCAGTTGTATCTGAAAATATATTTAACATACATTTAATAAATTGTCACTATATGAAATACTAGTGTGTGTGCTCAGTTGCGTCCGATCCTTTGCAACCCCATGGACTGTAGCCTGCCAGGCTCCTTTGTCCATGGAAGTTTCCAGGCAAGAATACTGGAGTGGGTTGCCATTTCCTTCTCTAGGGAATTTTTCTGACCCAACCTGCATCTCCTGCATTGGCAGGTGGATTCTTTATCACTAAGCCACCTGGGAAGCCAATATGTAATAAATAGGAATAAGTTAATATTATATTTAAAAATTAATATAATATTTAACAAGAAGCAAGGCCATCAGTGCAGATCATGAAAAGTACCAGTGGAGAAATTTAGTTTTTATATAACAACCAATAAATTAGTCACATGTAGAAACCATGGTTGTGGAACATTTTTACTACTTCCAAGTATAGGAGGTACAGATGGGTTTTAATATTTATAGAGCATTTATAATATTGCAGGAAAGGTTTGAAGCAATATATAGGTATGCATTTGATGTTCCCTCAAAAATAATACTATTAGGCACTTTTACCTCCATTTTCAAGTGGGGGAATTGAGGCATGAGAGGATTGAACCCAGGTCTCCTGCATTGCAGGTGGTCTCCTGTACTACAGGCAGATTCTTTACCAACTGAGCCACCAGGAAAGCCCTAAACAAAGTAAGCTGTTAGTAGAACCAAAGTACAGATCCAGGCAGTTTGACTCAAAAGCTAACACTCAAGTCACAAGGCTAAGCTGCATCCATAATATTCCAAGAGGTGGTATTGAATATCATTCACCAAAACAAAGGAAGACTTCAAACTCAGGGAAGTAAATTCTTTCATCCAAAGGTCAAAACTGACTTTAATGACCAAGTCTTCTCATTCTTGACACCAGTTCCAATTAGAGGATCTCTGATGTTAACAAAGTTATGACCAACCTAGACAATGTATTAAAAAGCAGAGACATTACTTTGCCAACAAAGGTCTGTCTAGTCAAGGCTATGGTTTCTCCAGTAGTCATATATGGATGTGAGAGTTGGACTATTAAGAAAGCTGAGCTCCGAAGAATTGATGCTTTTGAACTGTGGTGTTGGAGAAGATTCTTGAGAATCCCTCGGACTACAAGGAGATCCAACCAGTCCATCCTAAGGGAAATCAGTCCAGAATATTCATTGGAAGGACTGATGCTGAAGCTGAAACTCCAATACTTTGGCCACCTGATGCAAAGAACTGACTCATTTGAAAAGACCCTGATGCTGGGAAAGATTGAAGGTGGGAGGAGGAGGGGATGACAAAGGATGAGATGGTTGGATGGTATCACCAACTCAATGGACATGAGTTTGAGCAAACTCTGGGAGCTGATGATGGACAGGGAGGCCTGGTGTGCTGCAGTCCATGGGATCACAAAGAGTTGGACACGATTGAGCGACTGAACTGAACTGATGTTAACAATAAATGCCCATATAAACAGCAATTCACTGAGTGTCTGCTACAGCCCAGGTACTCTTCTAGAAGCCAGGGATACAGAAATAAAACACAGTTGCTACCTGCAAGTATACACAATATATTATAAAGTTACAGAAGGAAGGAGGCTAAGTCAATTGAGGACAAAATGGGGTAAGGCTGGTGAGAGAATACTTCTATGAGGAAGTGATGTTTGGGCTATTTAAATGAACCCAAGAAGACAGAAAAAGGTGACCCTGAGCACAGAAAAAAGCAGAGGGCATGTGACAGGGAATACCCACTATAAATCATCACTGGATACTGTATTAAATAATAATCCTAAACTTCTACAGAATAAAATTTTCATAGGAAAAGGCTTCCTCTGGAATTGTGAAAACAAAACAAAAAAGATGTACCCAGAAAACTGTAATATTTCAGCCTAGATGAAAACTTTGGCTCCATAAAAGCTCACTTGTAATTTGTCCCTGATCAATCCTCAAATATTAACAAATGGGATACAGTGGATCCTTCTTCCAGTGTACTCATAATATTCTTCATGACAAGCACATATTAAAGACTTGAAAAAAAAAAGCTCACTTTATACTACATCAGGGAAATCTGAAATCGGCCAAAATCAAGAGAATTTCTCTCAAACTCAGTGCTGTTATGAATAGTGCTGGATCTTCAATTACAGAGTCATAGAAATGAACAGAATTATAAAGGCTATCTACTTCAATCCTCTCATTTAAAGATGAGACTGAAACCAACAAAGATAAAATTATTTGTCTAAAATGACTAGATTATACACAGTTGGCAGAACCTACATATTCTCTCTTTAATATAGCTACAATGAAGGGACCTTAGAAAATTCATTTTATTTGAAGCTTAACATTGATCACATGTGATTTAGCATGGAGAGAGAAAAAACTATAATGCCCATTTAGAGATGTGGGTTTCCATGTTACCAACAACCCCACATACAGAAGCATACTTACTTAGTCAGTCTTTCAATGGTTTGTATGTGAACGTTATTATGGGTTTGGGAAAGAACAGCTTCATGCTGAGCACATTTCAAACAAAGACCACCAACACGGTTAGAAACATTAGCAGCAAGAAGAGACTCTTTATGCTTTAGTCGCTCTTTAAGATCTTCACAGTTTTTCTGATATTCAGCTAAGTCTTTCCTAAAAAGAAGGGAAAAAAGCTTTAGCAAGTGGACATGGCAGGGGAAGAAGTTAGCATAAACTGAAAAAGCAGCACTGACATATATATACTATGATGGCAAGAGTACTGGAGTGGTTTACCATTTCCTTCTCCAGGGGATCTTCCCGACCCAGGGATCAAACCCGGGTCTCCCTCATTGGAGGCAGAACACTTTAACCTCTGAGCCAGCAGGGAAGCCCGACATATATATACTATCACGTGTAAAATAGAAAATAGATAGATAGTGGAAAGCTGCTATCTAACACAGGGAGCCCAACCTAGAGCTCTGTGACAACCTAGAGGGGTGGGATTGGGGACCGGGAGACTAAGGAGGAAGGAAGGGGAGGCTCAATGTGAATGATTCACATTGCTGTGAGGCAGAAACCAATATAACATAGTAAAGCAATTATCATCTGATTAAAATTTTTTTAAAATGTCCAGGTAAAAGTGTACTACTTTTAAACGTATCATCACAGTGGTAACTACGATCATTTACTGGTGTTTACCTTATTTAGGTGCTTTTTATATAATACCTCATTAATTCTTACCACAACCCAGAGATGTAGATGTGATTATCCGAACTGACCCTTTGAATAAAGTGAGACTTGAAAATATTAAAGTTGTTTTAAGATTTTAACACAGACTAGTGTGCCTCCGATACTGGCTCTCTTTACAAGGGATCCCATCTCTTCCCAAAAATAAAACTCCAAATACAAATCCTAAATAGTTATTCTCAATAAAGGGATAACACAATATCCTTAAATTGAGGGAAATATCCTATTTCAAGTGTTAACTCTTTAAAATTTATAAAGAGAACCTTAAAAGATTGCATAAAGGATATGGATTTTATGCATGAGTAATTTATTACTGCCCATTTTTCCTTCAGTAAAAAAAATCAACTAACCACAGAGTTCTACAAAGGACTGAGAGAGTTCTACAGAAAGAAGTCAGAATTCGACAAACATAAGATTTCACAAGTAGCAGCTATTGGCTGGAAATATACAGCTTGATAATGAAAGGGCAGAGGAATTGTGCGTTTGTGTTCTTTGTTTGTTTTAATGGGTTAGTTCCTGGATAAGGTTTTTCTCTATGTTGATCTGTTAAGGATTAAATGACCAGTATATGGATTGTATTTTCCTTCCCCTTCCCTAAAATGCTTTGGTAAAGTCACCTTAGGTAACTGAGCTTCCTTGCACACATATCCCTTTCATATTGTATTTTTTTTTTAAAGTCCTAACTTAAAGAAATTGTTCTTAAATTCTTAAGACTGCAGAAGGCAGGCACTTTATCTCTGGCTCAGACTACTCTCTATAGATAAATTCAGGGATCTATAGCCATCCTAATTTGTTCCCTGTCACAAAGGAGAAGCCAACAGTCAAGACATCTGGCTGTTACACACTTCGTCGACTCTTGGGATTTGGGGAGCTTTCAGACAGCCTGGAAGAGGTGGAAAGATCTACGGGCCATCTAAAGGTTAAAAAAAAAAAAAAAGCAAATCTAATGACACTCTGAAGCAGAAAAAAAGGAGCTGTTTATATCTTTTTCCCAAGATAATATCTACAACATAATGTTTCCTTTTAAGTATCATGCAGAAAAAGTCTGATGGTTGGATGGCATCACCAACTCAATGTACATGAGTCAGAGCCAACTGTGGGACATGGTGAAGGAGAGAGAAGCCTGGCACACTGCAGTCCAAGGGGTCACCAAGAGCTGGACACGACTTAGTGACTGAACAGCAGCACAGTCTGACTTTCGAAAGCTTTATAAAAAGAACTTCAGAAGTATATTCCAAAGTCAGAGTCTCCACTACTATTTCTGTCAGCTTCAAAATCAAAACACTCAAGTAGATTCAGTTTCATGAAAAGGCAAACAGAAAATTTAAAAAATAGGTAACATAAAACTAGAGTTTCCAAGAGCAGTGATTTTCTTTCTTTCTTTAAGAAAATGTTTCTTTAAATAATCTTAAATTATGCTAAAAAAAAAATGAAGAAACAAGAATGCAGGGAACAAAGTCTGGTCCATTGCAAGGTGATATTTTAGTGCAATGCAAGACTGCAGAGTTGAATTGTGAATGGAACAAAATAAGTCATATTCCCATAAAATAGTGAGCTAGAAATATATCACTAAATACTGAAGAACCAAAACACAATAGAAATCAAACTATAGCAAAGCAAGAAAGCAAAAAATAGACCATTTTATAAAAGTTTAGGTTTCTTCATGAAAAAACAAGAGTCTCTACAGAAATTCTCAACCTTATAAGGCATGAAAGGCCTAAGAATATATTAAAATAAATGAATAACTACATTTGTAGCAAAAAGCCATGAGTTCTGGTTCTCGGTAGTACTTCAGTTACAGCTCTAGACAATATATGGCCTGAAAAATTTAATGTTAAATTTTATTTCAAAAATAAAATTTACTAAAATAAAATTCGAAAAATATTTTAAACGTTATTTCATTAGAAAAGATTTCATTACCACTATTTCAATTAACCCGTAACTTAAAAAATTAATACCTGTATCTTTTCCTACTCATAATATAGAACAAATCAGTAATGGTTAATCTATAATATATAGGCTCTATTGGGATTTTTGAAAACATATCAAAAAGTACATGAAAATTTGTATATACTCAAATCTGCCAAGGATATAAAAACTCAAACTATTATACTACTGTTGCAATTTTAAAATTAGATGAAGACCTCCTACAGAAGAAAAAAAAAAAACTTGCTTGTAATTTGAAAATTACAGTGCTTTATTTATATTATTTTATTTTAAAAGCATAATTTCTATAAGATGAGCTACTAATTCCTTTTTCTATATGAAAACATAATATTTTACAACTGATGAAGGGATAAATTTTATAATTTAGCTCACATTTCTTTGAAACAGGATTTGAAAAAGGACCTCACAAATCCCTTTAGCCTTCACTAATCTGAGGAAATTTCATGTAGTGTATATAAAATAATATCAAGCAGTTTCTATATTGACTAAAACTGAAATTTCAGTAAACATTCAAACATATTTTTAAGATCATTATGATTTTGCCAATGACTTTAAGTAGATGATAATACTTTACCTCAAAAACGTCAATTGAGATTCCAGGATTTCACTCTTTTCCTCATAAGTAAGTTTTAGTCTCTCCTTTAGAAAAGAAAAAAAATGTGCATTTTGTCCATGTCCTGTGTTTTAATTATTAATATTAAAATCAGTTATTTCTTTTTACCCAGGAGGAAAATCAATGTGCCCTCTCTGGAATCACTTTCCCTTATCCACTCCAAACACTTTATTTTTATTGAGTGAAAGCCTGCAAAGAACTACTGAGTCATAAAATGGTGATTACCAATAAAAAAGTTTTTTTTCCAAACTGCATAAACCAGTTCTTATTTTTAAAAGTATGACTCTGGGCAAAACCAATTATAGCCCATAAAGTCCATGAGGGCAAGATCAAATCTTCCTGGAATCTCCTATTGTGATTGCTGCATAGCTGAAGCACCAAAAAATATTAATATGTGTTGGATGAATGATAAAAGTTATAAATCACAGTATGATAGACCAAAGTGATATATAATCCACAAGCCTCAGCTGATATCCAGTTTTTCTTTAATTCTAAGATAAAAACACTGCTACCTCCAAGAGCTTATATTCTAAGCAGAAATAGCAAGACAGATGAACAAATATAATTATATACAGTTTACACTAGTGAAAATACAGAAGGTAAAATGAAATAGAAAAGGCAGGAACTTATAATTTAGCTGAAGAGAAGTAGAGAAGGCTTCATTTGAAGAGATGCTAAGACTTGGATAATTTCCAATAGAGCAAAAGGCTCAGTGACTGGAGAAAGTGTGCTATATATCTGGTCAATAAGTAGTTCAGTATCACTAGAATGTAGAATGCTACATGGGAGAGTAGATAGAGATGAGCTGATTAGGTAAGGTGGTCAGTGAGAAGAATGAATATATGAAGACTTTTATTTAGTACCTACAACTAAATAAAAGCCTCTACATAGCTGAAGCACTGGATGAATATTGAAATCTTTTTATCAGCACTGAATCTTATATTACACTGAAGGATATGTAAAAGAGATCATCACAAATGAAGACATTGCAAATAAATAGCAGATAAGCTGATGAACAAGAGTCATGAAGTAGCTACTTACAAAACAGAAACAGACTCACAGACTTAGAGAATGAACTAATGTTTGCCATTAGGGGGAAGAATGGGGGGAAAGATATAGAGCTTGGATCGACATGTGCACACTGTTATATTTAATATGGATAACCTACAAGGACCTACCGCGTAGCACAGGGAACTCTGCTCAACATCATGTGGCCACCTGGATGGGAGGGGAATTTAAGGGAGAATGGATACATGTATATGTATGTCTGAGTCCCTTTGCTGTACACCTGAAACTATTATAACATTGTTAATTGGTGATACTCCAATATAAAAAGTTAAAAAAAAGAGTAATCAAGCAGCAAAGATAGAAAATATTTAGTACAAAGTTGTAAACAAGCATAATTCATAGAATTTGTTTCTCTTTAGTGTTAAATTTTATTTATTTTTATTAAGTATAGTTGACTTACAATATTAAGTGTTTCAGGTGTATAGCCAAGTGATTTCAGTTCAGTTCAGTTGCTCAGTTGTCTCCAACTCTTTATGTCCCCATCAACTGCAGCACACCAGGCTTCCCTGTCCATCACCAACTCCCGGAGCTTGCTCAAACTCATGCCTATCAAGTTGGTGATGCCATTCAACCATCTCATTCTCTGTTATCCCCTACTCCTCCTGTCTTCAATCGTTCCCAGCATCAGCGTCTTTTCCAATGAGTCAGTTCTTCGCATCAGGTGACCAAAGAATTGGAACTTCAGCTTCAGTATCAGGCCTTCCAATGAATATTTAGGACTGATTTCCTTTAGGATGCATCTCCTTGCAGTGCAAGGGACTCTCAAGAGATAGTTATAGAGCTTGGATCGACATGTACACACTGTTATATTTAAAATGGATAACCTACAAGGACCTACTGTGTAGCACAGGGAACTCTGCTCAACATTATGTGGCCACCTGGATGAAGACTCTCAAGAGTCTTCTCCAACATCACAGTTCAAAAGCATCAATTCTTTGCTGCTCAGATTTCTTTATAGTACAACTCTACATCCATTCATGACTACTGGAAAAACCCTAGCTTTGACAAGATGTACCTTTGTCAGCAAAGTAATGTCTCTGCTTTTTAATATGTATATACTGCATATATATATATATATATACTGCATATATATATATACTGTCTAGGTTGGTCATAGCTTTTCTTCCAAGGAGCAAACGTCTTTGAATTTCATGGCTGAGGTCACCATCTACAGTGAATTTGGAGTCCAAGAAAATAAAGTCTGTCACTGTTTCCATTGTTTCCCCATCTATTTGTCATGAAGTGGTGGGACCAGATGCCATGATCTTTTTTTGAATGCTGAGTTTTAAGCCAGCTTTTTCACTCTTCCCTTGCACTTTCATCAGAGGCTCTTTAGTTCCTCTTCACTTTCTGCCATGAAAGTGGTGTCATCTGCATATCTGAGGTTATTGATATTTCTCCCGGCAGTCTTGATTCCCTTGTGCTTTATCCAGCCCAGCATTCCACATGATGTACTCTGCATATAAGTTAAATAATCACGGTGACAATATACAGCCTTGATGTACTCCTTTCCTGATTTGGAACCAGTCTGTTGTTCCATGTCCAGTTCTAACTGTTGCTTCTTGACCTGCATACAGATTTCTCAGGAGGCAGGTAAGGTGGTCTGGTATTCCCATCTCTTGAAGAATTTTCCAGATTGTTGTGATCTACACAGTCAAAAGCTTTGGTTTAATCAATAAAGCAGAAATAAATGTTTTTCTGGAATTCTCTTGCTTTTTCAGTGATCCAGCGTATGTTGGCAATTTGATCTCTGGTTCCTCTGCCTTTTCTAAATCCAGCTTGAACATCTGGAAGTTCATGGTTCACGCACTGTTGAAGCCGTGCTTGGAGAATTTTGAGCATTACTTTGCTAGCATATGAAACGAGTGCAATTGTGCAGTAGTTTGAACATTTTTTGGCATTGCCCTCTTTTGGGATTGGAATGAAAACTGACTTTTTCCATTCCTGTGACCACTGCTGAGTTTTCCAAATATGTTCCATTATAGGTTATTATTAGATACTGAATATAATTCCCTGTGTTACACAGTAAATCCTTGTTGCCTATTTTATGCATAGTAGCTTATATCTGTTAATCCCATACTCCTAATTTGTCCCTCCTTCACTCCCTCTCTCCTTTGTCAACCATAATTTGTTTTCTATGTCTGTGAGTCTGTTTCTGTTTTGTATATAGATTTATTTGTATTATTTTTTAGATTTCATGTAAAAGTGATATCATATAGAATTTGTATTTTTCTTTCTTCACTAAGTATTATATTTTATCGGCCCATCCATGTTGCTACAAATGACAATATTTCCTTCTTTTTATGGCAGAGTAATATTCCATCATATATATATATAAACAATATATTTTAAGGCAATTGTCTGCTGATGGACACGAGTTGCTTCCATGTCTTGGCTATTGTAAATAATGATGCTATGGACACTGGGGGGCATGAGTCTTCTCAAATAGGAGGTTTCATGTTTTGGGAGGATAAATACTCAGGAGTGGGTATCATATGGTAGCTCTATTTTGAGTTTTTCAGGGAACCTCCATACTATTTCCCATAGCGGCTGCACCTACGTACATTCCCACTAACAGGGCACAAGGGTTCCCATCTCTCCACATCTCTCCAGCATTTATTATTTGTATAGTTTTTGATGATAGTCATTCTGACTAGTGTGAACTGATACCTCACTAAGGCTTTGATTTGCATTTCTCTAATAATCTCTTTTTATGTGCCTGTTGGTCATCTATATATCTTCTTTGGAAAAGTGTCTATCTGGGTCCTCTGTCCACTTTTTATTGGATTGTCTGTTTTTTTCTGGTATTGAGTTATGGGATATTTCTATCTTTGGATATTAACCCCTTGTTGGTCACATAGTTTGCTGATATTTTCTGCTATGCTATAGGTTTTGTTGTTGGTTTCCTTTGCATAGCAAAAGTTTTTAGGTTCCACTTATTTATTTTTGCTTTTATTTCTTTTGCCTTGCGATACCAATCTAAGAAAATATTGCTAAGATTTATGTCAGAGAATGATTTGCTTATGTTCCTCTATAGGAGTTCTATCTACTCATGTAAAACTGACTGAATTTTTATGACTGAATAGATGTGGGGAAGAAAAAGACATTAAAAATAACCCTGGGTTGTTGACTTGAATAAAACCAGGTGAATGCTGGTGCTAAAGATTTTTCCAGAGTGAGAAAAGGAAATAAAATGGAACCATTAAAATGTTCAACTAATTCAAAAGAAGGCAGGAAAGGAAAAAAAAGAAAAGGTGAAGAAATAGCAGAAGGGGAAAAAAAGACATAACAAGATAGTAGATTTAAGGCCAAGTATACACATAAGCACGTTTAAAGGACAGATATTGTCAGATTGGATAAAGAAAGCAAAACTCAACTATATGCTGTCCACAAGAAACCCATATTAAATATGAAGACATAAGTATGTTAAAAGTAAAACAATAGGGAAAAAATACAATGATAACACTAATCAAAAGCAAGTAGGAGTCAGGCAAAATACAAAAACCATGGGCTTTTCTCTATACTAGCACTGAAGAATAAGAAAATGAAAATTTTAAATATGTATATTGCTTATGATAATACCACAAAAAATCTAGAGGTTAATTCTAAAGAACGATGTGTAAGGCCTTTATTCAGAAACTATAAAAAACTGACAAAAATTAAAGATGACCTAAATAAAGATGATCGGAGAAGGCAATGGCAACCCACTCCAGTACTCTTGCCTGGAAAGTCCCATGGATGGAGGAGCCTGGTAGGCTGCAGTCCATGGGGTCGCTAAGTTGGATATGACTGAGTGGCTTCACTTTCACTTTTCATTTTCATGCATTGGAGAAGGAAATGGCAACCCACTCCAGTGTTCTTGCCTGGAGGATCCCAGGGATGGGGAAGCCTGATGGGCTGCCATCTATGGGGTCACACAGAGTCAGACACGACTGAAGTGACTCAGCAACAAAATAGAGTGATATGTAATTTTACTATTAGACAATATATTATCATAAGATATCAATTCTTCCCCTCACAAATGACCTATACCTTTAATGTAATCTCAATCAAAACTACTTAATGGCTTTTTGAAAGCTAACTAATTATAAATGTATTTGGAAATGCAAAAGGCAAGAAATAGGACATTCTTTAGCTCTAAGAAAAATGTTGGAAGACTTGGTCTACCAGATACAAGATTATAAGAATCAAGACAGGATGGTAATAGCACAAAGAAGTAGTAACACAGACACCAAGGAATTAAAACACAAAGCCCAGAAACAGATTCACACATATATGTACACTTGATTTAAAACAAAGGTGTCAGGCAAATGATTGTCTTCTCAACAGATGATGCTGGGATATATAAATAACCCGATAAGAAAAGTAACCCCCTACACTTCCCATCAGATACAAAAACAAATTCCATGTACACTGTAGTTCTAAATGTAAAAAGAAAGATTATAAGGTTTCTGAAAGATAACATAGGAGAATATTTTCAGAGTATCTAATGGCCTTGGGGGTAGGGAAACACTTTTTTATATAGGACACAAAAGATACTAAAAAATAAAGGGAAAACACTGGTAAATTGGACCACATTAAAATTAAGAAATTCTAATCAAGAAAGAAAGAGAAAAAAGAAACTATCAAGAGAGTTCCAAGACAAACCACAAAATATAGGAAAATATGTTCCAACAGAGGTTACCAATAATGGGCTTATACTCATATTAAGAGCTTTAAAAAAACAGTCAGATAATTCAAAAAAATAAGTAGGTCATTTGAACAGGCATGTCACAAAAAAAGGACATCAAAAATATGAGAAAATACTCAATCACATGAGAAATCAGAGAAATGAAAATAAAAATCACAATGAGAACACTCCAGGACCACCAGAAAAACAGAATATCAAGTGTTGGCAAGGATATGGAGCTATGGTATCACTCATGCTGCTGACAGAAGTGTCAACTAATAAAAAAATCACCTTGGAAAAGTTTGCCCTTATGTACTCACATTGAGCATATACATACACTATGACCAACAATGACACTCCAAGGTACATACCCAACATAAATGTGTACAATGCACACCAACAGACATATAAAAGAATGCTCATAGCAGCAAGAATCACAATAGCCCCAAACTGGAAAAATACAAATATCTGTCAACAATACATAAATACATAATTATGTTATATTCATATAGTAGATCTATCAATGAAAATGAATAAATTTCTAACACATGCAACTAAAAATCTATATGAATCTATCAAATATAATACTGAAAAATAGCTACACAAAAAAGAATAAGTACTATGTGATTCAATGTATGTAATATTTTAAAAACCAGGCAGAAATCAACTTGAGTGTTTGGGGATCATGCTTAGGGATCAATTTTCATAAAAGTCAAGCTAGTGTTTAGCTTTAAGAGAATGAGAGGTGGTGATTGGGAGTGGGCATGAAGAGGGCTCGTGGGACATGGTAATGTTAGACATCTTACAGGGACAGTTACATGGTTGTTCCTTTGGAGATAAATCCTAAAGCTGTACATTTTTGTTTTGCATACTTTTCTGAATTTATGTTAAATTGTGTCATTAGAAATATCAAAGGATGGCATGACCAACTAAAGTACATATTATAGAATGCTGCTCTGAGATGAGGAAGGAAGATGAAGACTGATACGTGGAGGTTATTAATGACCTTGAAAAGAAATGGTTTAGGGGGATATGGCGGGGGGAAGCTCAAATAAAGTATGCTGAAGAGAGAATGGGCGGTGAGGAACAGAGGCGTGAGTATAGACAACTGCTTCGAAAGCCTTTGGTATGAAGGGGAGTAGCTGGGTGATAGTTCAAAGGGAATGTAAGATGAAGAGAATATATTTTGTGTTTATTTGCTTTAAGACAGTAGCTAGTATAGTACATATTTTGCTAAAAACCCAGTTAAGAGGGATAAAAGGTACAAGAGCAAGAGGAGATACGTACAAGAGTGAAATCCTTGAAAGAAGTGAGGAAGACTTGGAACATAAAGCTCACAGAAGCAGAGACTGACCTTTGACATAAACAGGATAAACAAGTGAATCTATAGTAGTCATAAATGGAACACTAAGAGAAGACATAAGAGGGAAACTAATCCTAATGTGGGAAAAGGAGGAATGGAAGCATGTGATTAGGGAAGGTAGGATGGGACGGGACATTTGAACCAAGTTTGGTAGGTAAACATTTCAATAGGTAGAGGATAAGAAGGAAGCATTTTAGGCAGGGATTATTGCAGAAGCCAAAGTCAATTCTTCAAAGAGAAATGGAACTGGGAAATAAGCTTATGAAGTAGCAAGAAGTGAGCGGTGTGCATGCTTATAGCCAATACTTGTGAGAAAGACAGAAGAATGAGAAGCGAGTCTGGAAATGTAGTTTGAAGAAAATAGCAGATGGCTTGTGAGACTGGTCTTAATCCTATGGGTATTAAGTAGCTATCATAGCTTATTCAATTGGGAAAAAACCATATAATTTACTTAGTCTTTCTGATTTTTTTTTTTTAAAGAAAGGAACTCTTTCCTAAATATTAGAAAAAAGCTTGGATTAGAGAATGAGCAGGAGCAAGGAAATTTGGGCCTGAAAGAGCCTTTAGAAAAATTTAACAACAAAACCTGTGGATAATAATGAGAGTGGAACTATGATTCATTATATCTTCCCCTGGAACATTCCATTTTTGGTTCCATCATTCCATTATTTTCACCCAGATCAAAGTATTTAAAAGTATCATTTGATCTTAAAATATAATTATTTTAGACTCCTCAGGAAATTGGGACATTCAGACGCATCTCTGTATATGGGGAGTTTAGAAAGCCACAAACATGCCCAGGGAAAATGCATTCTCAGAAAAGTCCTAAGAAGACCTGAAGCTCACTTCAGGATGATCTCTAGGCTCAGAGCAGGCCTAACTGTAAGGTAAAGTCCAGCACAGTCAAAGTGCAAAGACTTGGAGAGTTGGTTGTTCTGTATTTTGGGGGCTTTTTGGTGTTCTTGTTCTTTGTTTCAGCTGCTGGCAGTCAAGGAAATGTCTCAAACATCAGCTGAAAATGAGCTAATGGATCAGAGATCTCAGTGATCACACACAAGGAATAGTTTTTACAGAAATCGTTTGGAAAATTCTTTAAAGGACTATGACAGCCTTCAACAATAAAAAAGACATCAAACCTTAAAAAAATAGGGTATCTGATTTCCAGAGTTATCATATATAACAGTTTAATGCCCAGTTTTCAACAACAAAAAATCAGTAGGCATACAAAGAAAGAGGAAAACATGGCTCACTCAATTAAACAGAATAAACTGACAGGAGCCATGTCTATGAAACTGCAGACATCAGACTTCCTAGACGAAAACTTTAAAAGGACTGCCTAAGAACACTCAGAATGCTAAGAGAAAATGTGAACAAAGAACAAAAGGGAGTCAGGAAAACAAATTATAGAAAAGAACCAAACAAATTCTGGAGCTGAAAACAACAAAAACTGAAATAAAAAATTCACTAAAGAGATTTTAGAGATTTGGGCAGCAGAAGAAAGAATCTGAAAATTTGAAGATAGAACAATTGAAATAATTGAATCTGAGAAGCAGAAAAAAAAAAATGAAGAATTACCAAATGATCCAACAATTGCTTTTCTGATTATATTTGAAAGTAGGACCTCAAACAGATACTTGTGCATCAATGTTCATATCAGCCTTACTCACAACAGCCAATAGGTTCAAACTCCCCCAAAATCTATTAACAGATAAAAGGAAAACCAAAGTGTGGCATATATGTACAGGGGAATATTATTCACCCTTATAAAGACATGAAATTATGATACACATTACAACATGGATGAAACTTGAAAACTCTATGCTCAATGAAATAAGCCAGACAAAATGAGAAACACTTAAGTGAAATATCTAGAATAGACAAACTCATATAAAGACATAAATGCAGAAAATGTTACCAAGGGTTGTAGGAAGAGGGGAATGGAAGTTTTATTTAATTGGTAGAGTTTTTTTTTGGGATGATGAAAATGTTCTGGAAATGAGTACTGTATATGGTTGAACAACACTGTGAATGTACTTAGTGTAAATAATTGTACACTTAAAATTTTAAATGGTTAAAATAGAAAATTTTGTGCTATATATATTTACCACAATAAAAAAGTACCAAAAATGTAGATGCATGTAAGTACCCAAATACTCACCAGTTCTAGTTTCCATTTTTCAGCCTCACCAGCAGAAGCAACTTTGATAGTATCGGCATTGCCACATGAAAATGATCTCTTTGTAGCTTCATCCACCCTAGAGTCTTCACCTGTTGTAATCCAAGAATTCTGCATGTTTCCCTAAAATAAAATGTGAAAGTACTTGCAATCGACTTTTAACTTCTAAATCAATATACAGATTTTACAAATGGAATACTGATTATCTGTGATGAAAGGAATAGGAAAAATAGCAGATGCTTCTATATACAAATCAACAATTATTTTGCATTTTCAAGCTGTTAGGGGCATATTCCAAACACGTGTTACAAAGTTGAATTCCTACAGGTACAGGCAATAATGTAAATGAACAAAGAGGGCTGTATATCAGTGTACTGAACAAATGAAATTCTCTCTTTACCTCTTTGGAGACATATACTCTTGAAGCACATAAACCTCTCTTGGTTTGTTTTCCATTTTCCACATTTCATAAAGATATGACTAATAATAAGAATTACTACATATAAGGTTTACTATGTGCCAGACACTCTTTTACATCCTCCACATATATTAACTTAGCTAATCATTACAATAATCCTATGGGACAAGTTTCACTGTTACCTCCATTTTATAGATGAGGAAACTGAGTTACGGAGAGTAACTGCAAAAAGTCACAGAGGTAGAAAGTGACTAATAAGTGGCAAAGCTAGGATCTGAACCCTGGCAATCTAGCTCCAGAGTCCTAAACCACTATGCCTTTTCTGAAAATTATTTATCTTCAATGTGAAAAACAGTGCATGGTGATAAACAGAACTGGCATGCAGCTTGCCTGTCAAGGATCCAAAAAGTAGTCATAGGGATCAAGACAGAGCAACCCAAGAAAGAAGCCACTACTCAGTTCCAGTCAACTGCTGCCATGTGTGAATGCCATCTCATATTACCCCAAAAAATCTTTAGATTTTTAAAAAGATCAGGCAGATATCTGGCTCTTCAACTGAAACACTGTTAAATACCAAGTCGGTTTTTCAAACAGACAAAACATGTCTATAGACTGAATATGGGGCACCCACTGACAGTTGGCAAACTTTGGCATTCTCTCAGCATTCAGTGTAATAAGCAGCTCAAAATCTGGCTGATTTATGTGTGAATCAAGAACTAAATTACTTATTGAATTTATCCAACAAGTAATTAATGAACTCGTATTAAGGGCCAAGGGACACAGTAGTATTCATAAGCAAGGATATGTCCCCAAACACAGAACTATACTATGGTGTCATATCATGTTAGAATGTGGTAAATTGTATTCATTCAAAGTAGTATTCTGAGATTCTATTCCATATTCTTTGGGACATTCAAAGAACTTGTATAATACTGACTATGTTCATGCATTGTGCTAAAAGCTTGGTGGCCAGTGGTAGGTGGTAAAAATGACCAAGACCAATCTTAACCTTGAGGAGTGTATAGGCTAATGAAGAAGAGAAAAACCTAAGCAGGTAATTTCCATTTAGTAAAGCCATAAGTGTGCGTGTCAGGACAAGGCCAGACAGAAGAGGTATACTAAGAGCAACTGGAGATTCAAGGAAAGTTTCTGGAGAAGTTTTGACACTGGTGTGATATCTTGAAGGATGAAAAAAAATAAGTTAGATGCCAAGAAGAGAGAACACCACACCATGAGAAAACTCACAGAGATGAGAAATAACATGGTGCTTCCCAGAGGCTTTTAGGAAATCCAGTATTATTAAAGGTTGACGTACAAGGCAATAATGTCAGAAGATGAAAGTAGAACTGTTTATGATAGCCAAAGCATGGAAACAACCTAAACGTCCACTTACAGATGAATAAATAAAGAAGACGTGGTACACATACACAATGGAATACTATTCAGTCATGAAAAATGAAATGATGCCATTTGCAGCAACATGGATGCAACTAAAGAAGATCATACTAAGTGAAGTAGGTCAGAAAGAGAAAGACAAATACCATAGGATATCACTTTTCATGTGCCATATTTGTACCTAAAATATGGCAGAAATTAATCTACATACAAAACAGAAACAGGCTCATAGACATAAAGAACAGATTTGCAGTTGGTAAGGGGTAAGGGAGAAGAGAGAAGGATAGACTGGGAGCTTGCTGTTGGTAGATGCAAACTATTACATTTAGAATCGATTAACCAGAAGGTCTTAATGTATAACACAGGGAACTATTTGATATATTCAATATCTTGTGATAAACCATAAGGGAAAAGAATATAAAAAAGAACGCAAATATGTGTATAACTGAGCTATTCTGCTGTACAGCAGAGATTGGCACGGCATTGTAAATAAATTATGAAAGTGTGTGTGTTAGCTGCTTGCTGCTGCTGCTGCTAAGTCGCTTCAGTTGTGTCCGACTCTGTGGGACACCATAGACGGCAGCCCACCAGGCTCCCCCGTCCCTGGGATTCTCCATGTAAGAACACTGGAGTGGGTTGCCATTTCCTTCTCCAATGTACGAAAGGGAAAAGTGAAAGTGAAGTTGCTCAGTCGTGTCCGACTCTTAGCGATCCCATGGACTGCAGCCTACCAGGCTCCTCCGTCCATGGGATTTTCCAGGCAAGAGTACTAGAGTGGGGTGCCATTGCCTTCTCCGGTTAGTTGCTTAGTCGTGTCTAATGCTATGCGACCCCATGGACTGTAGCCCGCCAGCCTCCTCTGTCTATGGAGTTCTCCAGGCAAGAATACTGGAGTGGGTAGCCATTCCCTTCTTCAGGGGATCTTCCTGACTCAGGAATGGAACCCAGATCTCCCACACTTCAGGCAGATTCTTTATTGTCTGAGCCACCAGGGAAAGTGGGAAAAAAAAACAAGCAAAAACCAGAGAATTAAATAAGGATCTGGAAAGTAAAGTATGCCATACTAATAAGCTTGAACTTGATTCTGTAAGTAGGGAAAAATCTTCCAAGATTTGATTGTATTAAAAACAGTCTTGCAGAGCAACGAAGGAAAGTGGTACAAATTTCCTATGGAGAAATTGGAGGATGTATGTAGACTATAGATCACTGATTTATGATATATTGTTTGGAAATAAGTGCTACTCTAATTGACATGTTCTTTCACAGATAGCTTTCAAAAAACTTGAATGATATTTGATCAAGATATAAAAAGTCAAATTACATTTATATCCCTGAAGATCACTGAAGACCTCTGATTTCTTAATTGAGGGGAGGGGTTGGAATGGTAGGGATGAACAGACATGGAAAGAAATAGCTCAGAAATTTTCCACTCAAAAAAAAAATCCTAATAAAAAGAGTATTTTAATATAATTTTTGAATTCTCAAGAAAAGCCCCTTGAGAAGGAATATGATAAAAAATGAAGATGCAAACGAAATATTCTTTAAGTGGTTTTAGTTATTTAAAAATAATCTGCTTGCTTCTTCAACTGTTAAGTCAAAAACGAAGCTAAAAGCTAAAAGTCGTGTAGGCTACCATCAAAGTTCCAGTCCATGGCAAAGATGGTTTGGTTCATTATTGATAAGCTATTCCTAATCTAGTCAGAAAGGCAGCATAATTCAAGGCCAGGTGGATGGATCAAGGGAGTCAGACAGTGCTGTGTTTGAGTTCTAGCTTTGTAGGTTACTTAATTGCTGTATAGCTTAATTTAATCATCTGAAAGTTGATGTAACAACACCTGCCTTATGCAGCTATCATAAGACTGAAATAATATAATGTAAACAAAGTATTTGATACAATACCTGGCACATCATAACCATGCAGTCATCAATAACTATTAATTACTACTATATACATATTTCAATTGTTTTTCCAAAGAAGGCATTAAGAAACACTGAAAATATATAGTCAAATCTGCCAATAGCTTTGGCAAGATTTACCATCAACATGGTAATAGGCTCATTAAAAAGAGTTTAGGAAAAAAGGAAGATGATATCTCTCGATCTGTTTATATTTAAGGTATTCTAAATAGCTTTATTTACATCAAAACTCTCAATACAACACTATTCATAGGTTTGCCAAAATGCCTCAGTTCACCTCCACAAATAGCAAGTGGGAGAAATAACTCTGTAACAACAAAATAACACAGAAGACTAACATTAAAACAGGTATCAAGGTCACCTGACATACCCAACAACCATTTTAATATCTGCATTATGTTTTAGCTCATGTGAATTTTTTTTTAAGTTGTCTACAACTCTATCCTTTCTATAATCTGTCTATCTGCAGTTTTCTTAAGCAAGTTGCCTTTGTTCATAAGGCAAAGCATGTGTGCTTCTACCATCATTTCCTTCCCCTTTTGCATTACTCACTTCTCTTGCCCTCTGATTCACTTGTCTGCCTTATTTCCTTTCTCATTTCACTTCCCCATCTTCCACTTCTTTGCATTGTATAAATATCAAAGACTATGAATAACTGAGTCACTGTTCACTGCATATTTCGAGGAAAATCAAAAGAATATTTTAAAAATGAGCTTACTCGTAAGTACTTTTTATGAATCATTTTCAAATTGACCCAAAATAATAGGAACTAAGACAAAAAATTTTAAACACTAATATTAATAATACAATACTATAAATATTCAGAAAAAGTTATATAATGAAGAAAATAGCTGATCACATAGTGATGTGTAATTGCAGAAAAATAAACTAAAATGCTAATCAGCTCACTTTATTATTCAGACTTAACATATCTAGATACAATAGCAAATTCTAACACATAGAACTCTAGGACTACAAATGAAACATCAGGTCAGGTTAGGAAAAAAACTTCAAAAATTAGAGGACACCTAGGTAAAACATTAAAACAGCTGTGTTTTTTTCCTAAACAGAACTTACTTACTAATAATGACTAAGTCAAAAGCACCAAAATACACTGCAAAGTAAAGCCAAAACAGGCAAGTACCAAAACTTTCCCACGGAAAATTGAGTTTTGTCTTAAAAATCAGAACAACTGTTATCAACTACCCTATAGCAAAAGAGTAAAAACTATTTTGAAGGCAAAAGTATCTCTGACAACTCATAAAGAGAAATTAAATTTAAACACTATTTAAATATCATCATAAAAATTTTATGTCACAGAATTATAGAGGTCATACAATTCTCTGTTCCTCAAAATGTATTCCACCGATATTAGATTCACTCTGGCAACTTGCTCAAAGACTAACCCAGACCAATTCTCAGGGATAAAGCCCAGGATCTGCACTGTCAGTAAGTATCCCAAACCCCATTCACATTAAAGACTAAGGATAGCTAATATTGGTGAATTTTTCAAATTTCCAATAAACAGAGGACCTACAAGGTGAAGCCAAGCCTGAAAGTCCTATAAAATTACTTGCCAAACATCCAGCTTGTTAGGGACAATGGGAAGATTAACATTTTGAATCTTGGACACACATGTCAGTGTTCTTTCTCCTGCTACTGTTGCTGCTAAGTCACTTCAGTCGTGTCCGACTCTGTGTGACCCTATAGACGGCAGCCCACCAGGCTCCCCTGTCCCTGTGATTCTCCAGGCAAGAACACTGGAGAGGGTTGCCATTTCCTTCTCCAATGCAGGAAAGTGAAAAATGAAAGGGAAGTCGCTCAGCGTGCTCAGCCATGTCCGACTCTTAGAGACCCCATGGACTGCAGCCTACTCCTACACCATGCTAATTAGACTTATTGGAACTCAAAGTTCAAAGACGATTTAGAGAAATACAACAGAAATCCAAACTACAATTCTGAACAGTTGCTGGATTTAACAAAGTCCAGCTCTGTTAACATACTTCCTATATGACATACTTCCTGCTTTCAGACTTGCTCTTTCGTATGGAAAAAACACAAATGGCAATGCTCAGAGAGGAAACTGGAGTGGCTGCTAGGCATCACTATATCGTTTAATTTGAGGATTCATACCACCACAGCAAATTTTAATTTCTGCAGCCCCAAGTAAAGTTTGGACAGCACTTCTGCCAAACTTTAAGAAAAAAATTGAAGCAGTTGAGAAGGCTGAGGGAGAGGGTAGGAGGCAATATTCAGACTATATATATTTTAGTTTAATGATTTAAATAAATGCTCACAGATGCATCCAGAAGTGTTTGCTCCCTCATTTCTTCTTGTCCTCGAGATTTCAGCTCTTGTTGGAGCCTTTCATTTTCAAGCACAACTACTTGTACCCTATTTTTCATTCCAGAGAGTTCCTCCTATAAAAAGCAGAAACAAATACCAAATACATTAAGCATTTTTTCTTTCCTTTTTTTTTCTTTTTAAGAAATGCCACTTGCAGACTGCATACATTAAGCAATCTTAAGTAGTGCTTTTATTTTGTTGATTACTAGACGATCCAACATGATATGAAGCATGGAAGACTGATGCTCTCTATCCATTTTCTGAAATATTATAATCATATTTTGACAAACAAGAAACTCAAGCATTAGCTAACAAAGAGAAGGCTGGGGGAAGACAGTAGATGGCCTGCTAATGGCCATACCACAGGACTGTGTGGTTTCTGACAATTTTATTCAACAGACTTATATAAATTCTTTAATTAAAGGGCTTATCTAAAAGACTTTTAAACATGAGGTAGATACACCCCTAAACAAATAAAGTAAGATATATTATTATTCATGCTCAAATGCCAATAACATTGAAAACTGACAGAGGTCTACATAGATAATAAAGGACACTGAGGCAGAAAGGTGAGGAAAGTTACAATGACTATCTATGAACTGGTAGCCAGATGGAAGGAAATTATGAGTGAGAAAAGTCTGATGGATAGTTCTTAAAGAGTGTTTCCTTGGCTGTGCAGGGAGTAACATAAAGAATTATGGGTATATAACAATTTGTATAGCTATTAAGTAGCATCTCACCCTGAAAAAATATAAAAGATACTGAAATATTGAGGGTATAATACTTAATCTTCATTACTGTTATAATAAACAACTATTGCACAGCTAATAAAAATTCCATTCCATTCATTTTATTCAGAAAAAAAATCAAAGCTGTAATTGAAAACCATAATTAAACAAATATTGCAGACTTCCAATTTTTGGTCTGACATATAAGAAGCTTGGAAGACATCACTCCCATCTTCATAACTAGAAAAAGAGCTGAACAAGCTTAAAAATAAACTACTCTTCTTAGACCCATCAGAGAATTAAGGTCACAGGGAAAACTATTATCCCTAAGAATGGAAAGAAAGACAAGTACTCCTGAGGACCTCAACCCAGCAGGGCAGAAACTTCTGGAGGAGCCAGTGGTGTGGTAGAAAGATATAAAAATAATTGATGAAATGCTGGAAGCTTAGTATAGACCAGTTTGAGTTAAAAACTCCAGAAGAACCCAGTCTCTGGAGGGGAAGGTGTCTCCTACACTTCTATGAGCTTTATCTCCAGGACACGAGCAGATTCTAACAGCAAAGACTAGAGGAAAGCCCACTCCTGATTCCTCCAATAGGAGAGGAAAAGTAACCCAAAAGCATTCTGTTCTTTTTAACCAGGGCTGCCTCAAGAGAAACTATTTTACCAGAGCCTAAGAAACTGGTGTTTGCTTTTTTCCCCAGAATCTAAGTGACCTGGGGGAAGCGAGCAGAAACCCAACTCCAGCTTCCTAGCCTTCTCGTCTCACTTAAGGGGAAAGGGAGACTGAGAAACACTTCTAAAGGATATAGCCAAGGGCACAGGGTCACTAGAAGACTGCAACATGATCATAGGATTGCAAAATGCTCCCCCTACTCCCATACCCTACTACCACATCAAAAGTACTCTTGTATCATAACAAGGGAAGACACTAAAATAACTGCACATCTCAGTATATATCTAAGGATTCTTGAGGGAAACCCAAAGACAACAATAGAGACAAAACCAGAACTCTAGAGGAAATTTTAGCCTCTGACGCATATAGTAACAGCAAATAATAAACACAGTCTAACTTCTACAACAAATAAAAAACCTTACACTAAATGTATATTTCCCTCAGTTCCTTTTATTCAATCCATCATGTCCAGAATTCAACAAAAAATTAGAAGGCATCCTAAAAAACTTAAAACACAGTTGCAAGAAACTAAGCAAACACAGAACCAGACTTAGATATAGCAAAGATGCTGGAATTATCAGATGGAGAGTTTAAAATAATTATGATTAGCATGTTAAAGGGTCAAATGGGAAAAAGTGGTTCACATGCAAGAACAGATGGATAATATAAGCAGAGATGGAAACTAAGAAAAAAAGCAAAATGCTGGAAATAAAAAACACTGCAGAGGAAATGTAGATTGCCTTTGAAGGGGTCATTATTAGACTGGACACATACAAAGAATTAGTAAGCTTGAATAAGTGTTAACAGAAACTTCTCTAACTGAAATGCAAAGAACAAAAAGAATGATACAGACAGAACAGAATATCCAAGAATTGTGGAACAATAATAAAGGTGAAGAAAGACAGAAAGGAGGAGAAGAAATATTTAAAAGAATAATGATTGAGAATTGCCCCAAGTTAATTATAAGTGCCAAACCACAGATCCAAGAAGCTTAGAGAACACCAGGCAAGATAAAACTGAAAAAATCTACACCCAGGTATATCATATTCAGACTGCAGAAAATCAAAGACAAAGAGAAAAAAGAAAGATTTTTAAGATGTCGAAGGGAAAAACCTTACCTATAGAGAAGCAATGATAAGAATTACATGAGGTACTCTTTAGAAATCATGCAGGCATGGACAAAGTATAACGGAATATTTAAAGTTGTGAATGAAAACAGCCTCAACAAGCTAGAATTCTGTAGTCAGTGATACCAACCTTCAAAAGTGAGGGGGAAAAAAAGACTTTTTCAGATAACCAAAATTAGAAAATCTGTTTCTGGTAGACCTGCCTTGCGAGAAATGTTGAAAGGAAGTTCTTCAAGAAGTAGGAAATTTATTTAGGTTATAAACTCAGATCTACATAAAGAAAGAAAAAGCAGTCCAAGAAGGCATATAGAAATGAGTATAATCTTTTATTTTTCTTAATGTTAGCTGATGTAACAGATAACAATTTGCTCAGTATCATATTAGCAATAGTGTATATAGATTCAACAAGTATATCCTACAGGAAATCAGTCCTGAATATTCATCGGAAGGACAGATGCTGAAGCTGAAACTCCAATACTTTGACCACCTAATACAAAGAGCTGACTCATTTGAAAAGACCCTGATGCTGGGAAAGATTGAAGGCAGGAGGAGAAGGGGACAACAGAGGAAGAGATGGTTGGAAGGCATCATCAACTCAATGGACATGAGTGTGAGTAAACTCCAGGAGCTGGTGATGGACAGGGAGGTCTGGCGTGCTGCAGTCCATGGGGTCACAAAGAGTCGGACACAACTGAGCGACTGAACTTAACTGATATAGTGATCATAGCTTGTGGATAACTGAAATGAATGACAAAAATGCATCAGGGTCAGGAGGGAGGAACTGGGAACACTCTGTTAAAAGAATTTTTCCAACCCCTGAAGTGTTTATTGAAAATACACTTACGTTAGTTGTAAAGGTAACTGTAAACTCAAGGACAACCACTTACAAGTTTGTTTTTTTTTTAAGAAATTCAATTGATATGCTAAGAGAGGAGAAAATTACAATCAAATAACATGCTAACTCAAAACTGGAGATGGTACAAAAAAAGAAAGAAAAAGCAGAAAGAACAAGGGCAATGAATAGAAAACAGTAAAAAATATGGCAGGTATCACAGATAGCCCACCGTGTCAATGACCACTTTAAACATCCATGCTCTGACTATATCAATTAAAACACAGACTGCCAGAGCAAATAAAAGACAAGACCCAAGTACACACTGTCTACAAGAAGCCTTCTTTAAATCTGAAGACACACAAAGTAATGGAGAGACATATACCGTGCTAACATAAATCAAAAGAAAGCTACCGAGCATTTGTATATTCTTTTCTCCAGAGCTCCAGATACGTTTCTAATGAGCAATCAATCATGTTTAAAAACACCTGGATTATAAGATGATCTTTTACTTTTATCTAGTTCGTTTCACTTTTTCTATTTCATATTCAGTGCTCATTTCATTTAGTTTTATGTTCTTCAATTTCTTCATCTCTTTTTTTTTGATGTTCTTTCTCGGCCTTTATCAAGTGTAGCAGAAAAGCTTTTGTAGACATATATATAAGTATGTGCAATATATACATTTTAGAAAGCTTATGAATTTATGCATAACTAAAAATTATGACAGTATTATTTCACTTGTTTGATTTAATATGAATAGAATGCTAGATTTCTAATTAAACAAATAGATATGCAATAAGCAACAAAGGTTTACTGTATAGCATAGGGAACTATAGTCAATATCTTATAATAATCTATGATGCAAAATAATTTCAAAAATAATATATGTGTATTTGTATAACTAAATTACCCTGCTATGTACCTGAAGCACTGTAAGTCAACCATACTTCAATGAAATATAGATATTTTTAAAAAGAAAGACATAAAAACAATTAAAAAAAAGAAAACTAGAGTAGCTATATTAATTTCAGATTTCATAGTAAGGAAAGAAATATCAGGCATAATAAAGAGGCATGACATGATAAAAAGTTCAATTTTCCAAGAAGACATAATAATCCTAATGTATATGTGCCTAAAAACAGAGCATTAAAATACATGAAGTAAAAACTGATAGAACTGCAAGGAGAAATAGATGTATCTACTACTTCAGTTAGAGATTTCAACATCCCTCTGTCAGTCATTGACTGATCTCACAGACTGGCAAAATATCAGTATGCACATAGTTGAACTGAACACCACCATTAATCACTTGGGTCTAATTGACATTATATACTACTTCATCCAACAACAACAAAATGTACACTCTTCTCAAGCTAACACATAACATTCACCAAAACACATCATATTCTGTGGTCTAAAACCATATATCAACAAATTAAAAAGAATGGAAATCACAAAAAGTATGTTCAGTTCAGTTGCTCAGTCCTGTCTGACTCTTTGCGACCCCATGAATCGCAGCACGCCAGGCCTCCTTGTCCATCACCATCTCCCAGAGTTCACTCAAACTCACGTCCATCAAGTCAGACCACAATGGAATTAAACTATAAATCAATAACAGAAAGATAGCTGGAACACTCCTAAAATATGTGGTGATTAAATAATACTCTTCTAAATATATACAGGTCAAGGATAAGTTTTAAGAAAAGAATTTAAATTATTTTGAACTAAACAAAAATGAAAATACCACTTATCAAAATTTGTGAGATGCAACTAAATCAGGGGAAACATTAAAAAGAACATAGATTTCAAGACAATAATTTCAGGAAGCTAAAACAAACAACAAAAGAAATTAAATCAATAGTAAGTAGAAGAAAAGATAATAAAAATTAGGGTAGAAACACATGAAATTAAAAACAGAAAATCAAGACAGAAAAGGAAAAAAACCAAAAGATTGGTCTTTGAAATGATCAATGAAATTGATTAGAGTCTAGCCAGGCTAATCAAGACAAAAAGAGCGTAGACACAGATGACTAATCTCAGAAATGATACCACTACAGATTCTATGGGGCTTTCCAGGTGGCGCTAGTGGTAAAGAACTCGCCTGCCAGTGTAGGAGACACAAGAGATGCAGGCTTGATCCCTAGGTCAGGAAGATTCCCCTGGAGAAGGGCATGGCAACCCACTCCAGTATTCTTACCTGGAGAATCATGGACAGAGGAGTTCATAGGGTTGCACAGAATCAGACATGACTGAAGCAGCTTAGCACATATGCACAGACTCTATGGACATTAAAAGGATAATAAAGGAATACTATGAGCAAAGCCCATAATTTGATCACCCTAAAGGAAATGAACCAGTCTCTTGAAAGACACAATCTACCAAAACCCCTTAAGGGAAAGGCAGTTAATCTGAATAGGCCTAGTGAAGTCACTTAGTCGTGTCCGACTCTAAGACCCCATGGACTGTAGCCTGACAGGCTCCTCTGTCCATGGGATTTTCCAGGTAAGAATACTAGAGTGGGTTGCCATTTCCTTCTCCAGGGGATCTTCCCAACCCAGAGACTGAACCAAGGTCTCCAGCATTGCAGGCAGACTCTTTACTGTCTGAGTCATTAGGGAAGCCCTGAATGGGCCTACCTGTATTAAAGAAATTGAATAAATAATTGATCCTCTTTTAAAACAGGAAGTACCAGTCCTAATATTGGTTCACTGGTGAATTTTGATAAACATTTTAAGAAGAAATTAGATCAATTATCTAAAATATATTTTATAAAATACCAGAGAGAATACTTTATAGCTCATTCTAGGAAGTCTGCTTTATCCTAACCTAACTAGATGAAGCGACAACAGGGCTGAAAAATGGCAGATCAATATATCCCATGAATATAGATGAAAAATCAAAACATTCAGTGAATCAAATCCCACAATGTATAAAAAGAATCATACAACAGGACCAAATGGAATTTAATCTACCTATGCAAGTCTGGCTCAATATTTCAAAATCAAAATAATTCAACATGCTAGAAAAAAATCAAATGATCATATCAATAGATGTAAAAAAAGCAAGAGACAAAATCCAGGAGCCATTCAAGGTAAAAACCTCAATGAACTAGGAATAAAGAAAAAAATCTTCAGTTTAGTAAAAAAAAATCTACAAATAACCTATAGCTAACACTGTACTTCACTGTGAGACAACAGGTAGTTTCCCACTAAGATTAAGACAAGGAGGTCACCTCTTATCGCTTCTATTCAACATTATATTAAAAGTCCTAACTAAAACAATAAGGCAAGAAACAGAAATAAAAGCTATAAAAGAAGAAATTCTTTAAAAGATAGCTATATTTGTCACAGATGACATGATTGTCTATGACGAAAACCTCAAAGAATCAAAAAAAGCTGCTAAAATAAATCATTAAGCAAGGTTGCACATTACAAGGTTAATATACAAAAGTCAATTGTTTTCCTATATATTAGTAATAAGTAATTGGTATTTGAAATTAAGAACACAGTACCATTTACATTAACACCAACAAAATTAAATACTCAGGTATAAATTGCCTAAAATATGCATCAGATCTGTAAGAACAAAATTACAAAACTCTGATGAAGACATCAAGGAATATCTAAATAAATGGAGAGATATTCCATGTACATGGATAGGAAGATTCAGTATTGTTAAAATATCAGTTCCTCCTAACTTGAGAGATTCAGCACAATCTCAGTCAAAATTCCAGCATGTTACCTTGTAGATATTTACAAACTGCTTTGGAGCTTATATAAAGAGGCAAAAGATCCAAAATCATCAATATGATATTGAAGGAAAAGGCCAAAATTGGAAGATCGACAATGACAGACTTCAAGACCTACTATAAAGCTCTAATAATCAAGACGGTGTGATATTTGTGACAGAACTGACCAACATATCAATGAAACAGAATAGTGAGCCCAGAAACAGACGCACACAAATACAGTCAACGGATCTTTAACAATGGATAGAGAACAAACATATGGATACCAAGGATGGAAGGAGGAGGGGGATAAATTGAGAGATTGGGGTTGACAAATATACACTACTGGTACTATGTATAAAATAGACAACAAATGGGAATCTACTGTATAGCTCAGCAAAGTCTATTCAATGCTTTGTGGTGACCTAAATGGAAAGGAAATGAAAAAGAGGGGATATATATATACATATAGCTGATTCACTTTGCTGTACAGTAGAAACTAACACAACATTTTAAAGGAGCTATACTCCAATAAAATTAATTAAAAAATGGAATAAGGGTAACTCAATGTTGATAGTCTTTTCAACAAGTGGTGTTGAACAAATGGATATCAATATGCAAAAAAAAATTTTAATGTCTAGATACAGATCCTATACCTTCAAAAATATTAACTAAAAATGGAGCACAGACCTAAATGCAAAACACAAAACTATCGAAAAGCTAGAAAAAGAATTGGAGAAAATATTGGTGAGCTTGGGTTGGGTAATATTTTTAGATTTAATGCCAAAGGCACAGTCCATGGAAGAAAAAAATTGATAAGCTGGACTTGATTAAAATTAGAAGCTTCTGCTCTATGATGCTGTAAGACAAGCCAAAATTGAGAAAAAAGAATTGCAAAAGATATATGTGATAAATGACTGGTATCCAAAATATATAAAGAAATTTTGAAGTTAAACAATTAGAAAATGTACAACTCAATTAAAAAATGGGCAAGAGACCCGAACAGACACCTCATCAAAGACAGTATATAAGTGGAAAATAAGCATATGAAAAAATACTCAACATTGTATGTCATTGGGGAATTGAAATTAAAACAAGATAGCATCACATATTTCTAATACACTAAAATTAAAAACACTGACAATACCAAATTCTCACAAGGACTGTTCCACGTCATAAGCTTTCATTCACTGCTGGAGGGAAAGTAAAATGGCACAGCCATTCTGGAAGACAGTGCGCCAGTTATAAAAATAAACATACTCTTACAGGTGATCCAGCAATTTTACTTCATGGTATTTACCCAAATGAGTGAAAAAAAAACCAGTAGATTTATTTCTAGTTGCCACAACTTGGAGGCAAGTGGGATTTCCTTCAATTGATGAGTAGTTTAAAAAAAAAAATCCTATATCCAGGCAATGGAATATTACTCAATGATAGAAATAAGCTATTGAGCCATGAAAAAACATTAAGGAGGCTTAAATGTATATTGTTAAGGCAATAAAGCTAATCTGAAAAGGCTACAAACAGTATGATTCTAACTATACAACACTCTGGAAAAGGCAAAACTACGGAGACAGTAAAAAAATCAATGGTTGCCAGGGGTTTAGCGGATAGGAAAAGAAGGATAAATAAGCAGAGCACAGATGATTTTTAAAGCAGTGAAACTATTCTCTATGATACTGTAATGGTAGATATATACCATTTCACATTTTAAAAAACTTCTAGAATGTAAAACAGAGTGAAGGCTAATGTAAACTGAGGAATTTACTAAATGATAATGTAACAGTATTAGCTCAAAAACTGTAACAAACATACTACAGTGATGCATGATGTAAACAGCAGGGGAAGCTGCTGGGGAACTATAAAGTACAAGGGAATACAGGATAATTCTATGTATTTTCCATCCACTTTTTCTGTAAACCTAACGCTGATCTAAAAAACAAAATCTGTTAATTAAGCAAACTAATCAGGTTTCTAAACCCTCAAACATTACTTTCAATATCCTGCTTCCTTGTTAACATGTATCAAATGTATACTCTGTCTGACTTTCAAGGATTTTGTAATCTTCTATTTAACCAGTTCAGCACTATTTTAAAAATTTCTAAGAGATATCTTCCATTGAAGGAATGTAGACTAGATGCCTCATGACCCCCATAAATAAATCATATTCATCCTGAATATTTTCTTCCACTGTTGCGGTTTTCCCTTTTAATTCTTTCATCTCCCTTCTGCTGATCTAACCAGCCTACACCTTAAGATTTTTCTTTCCCATGAAAACATCCTCAAAGACAGTGAGCTTTTAGTAACCTTCTTCTCTTATTATGACTATAGTTTATACCACAAAATAAAGGAACACACTGTATCTTTACTATCGTGTTGCTGTGATTCTCACAGGTTAATAGTGCTCTCAACTAGATGGTAAGTTTATTACGATTTTTATTACACAGTGGAAGAACCTGCCATCTCAAAATATGCCACTCTGAAAGAATTATCTTGAGCTAAGGGCTCGTGAAAAACAGCAGGCACAAGTCTGCTCTGACTTCCCCTTTTCTTCCAGAAAGCAGGACTAAAACTCCCATGTGAACGATGTCCTCCCTATACCAGGAAGAAAGAACAGTCTTATCACCAGAGACAGGGAGGAGAGACTGAGAGAAATCTGTACAAACAGACCCTGTTAAAAGAACTCATCTTCTTTAGCCTCCCCACATATTTTCGGTACATTTCCACAGCTGCTTCTCTTTGTTCAACCAAGTACAAAAGCACTTAGGTTTCACCACTTCTTCAGGTCTTCATTTCCTTATGAAGGCTCCCATGTCACATAAATCTTACATTAAATAAATGTGTATCCTTTTATCCTGTTAATCTATCTTATGTCAGTTTAATTCAAAGGCCCAAACAAAGACACTAAAAGGGCAGAGCTAATGTTTTATCTCCCCTACAATATCTTTCAGGTTTTACTCACAGCATTTTAGCGATTAATAGAAGCTTATTAATGGAATGAGTCCTAGGATACTATTTCAGCTTTTCTAGTAATCCAAGAATACCTGTATAATAATGAATGTATCCTCCAAGAACAAGGAGAAATGACGTGCTAAGATCAGGAAACTCCCTTGAAAAGCTGACAATGAAATATTTAAAGGTTTCTTAAGCTACATATCAGACTTACACTTTGGGAACCATATGTTGAAAAGATAATACATGATACAAAAGATATCACTAAGCTCTATAAAAATATCACATAATCTGATGTATTAACATTAAAAAGAAAACGAAGACACTAACATACTTTGGGAAGGCATTAAAAACATTACTAAACCTCATACAGTTATGCAATATATAACATCTAGTGTTATAAGCCATAAGTGACTACATTTGGTTTCTTGATTTCAAGTATCAGTACTCCCATGAGTTATCTTCATTCCAAGTTACAGTAAGAATCTTTATACTGACAAGGGGTAGATATAGTCTACCAGCTTAGAATCCCTGTTTGCTGCACTACAGTTTCAACAGGTTGTCAAGAGTGGGAGAGTGACTGGTATTACTATTCCAAAGCATTTGCCATATGCTGGGCTAAAGCACGGAGAAGGCAATGGCACCCACTCCAGTACTCTTGCCTGGAAACTCCTATGGACGGAAGAGCCTGGTAGGCTGCAGTCCATGGGATCACTGAGAGTTGGACATGACTCAGTGACTTCACTTTCACTTTCATGCATTGGAGGAGGAAATGGCAACCCACTCCAGTGTTCTTGCCTGGAGAATCCCAGGGATGGCAGAGCCTGGTGGGCTGCCGTCTATGGGGTCGCAGAGTCGGACACGACTGAAGCGACTTAGCAGCAGCAGTAGCTGGGCTAAAGCAAACGGAGTAGAAAGGAAAAATTCCAAAACATAAGAGAATATTATCAAAATATAATAGACTACTATATAACTGTAAACTACTGGGAAATTAAGTACTCAGAAATGGCATGGTCAGGAGTACCATTCCCAAGCTTGAGAAGCTCTGATTACACATCAGACTTTTCAATCACAGAAAGATGGCAACCATCAAGGTGTTGCTATAAACATGAAGACTAATTAACAGCAATTTTTCAACAAGATATTATTATTAATAACAATATAGTCAGGCTTAAATTTTTAATGGGATACTTACCTTCCAGAACTTGACTTCTGCCTCTAAATGATAAATGTACTGAGACTGGTCATTGATGATAGGAACAAGATTGTGGACAGTAGGCATATTGGTTTCCTCACATTCTGATGACCTCTAAGGCAAAAATGAAAACAAATGAAGCATGTTTGGATTTAGCAAAGAATCAGTTAATACTATCTCCATACTCGATTTAGCACTTATGTCATATAAACACAGAATAAAAATAGACTAAATCACAGTGCGGCTAACAGTATTATTTCATCTTATAAATTCTATAAATAGATAAGATTCAGGAATATGAAAACTATTTTTTAAAGAGGGAAAAGGAAAATGGTTGTAAAAAGCACACAGCAATGGAAAAATGCTTGAGTAGTATAACTTGGCTTAGGATGAACCACCCATTTGAGCCGTCTGGAAATGTGACGTGCTATTCAGTAATTTTGAGATGAAAGGACAGCTTTTTAAGAAATCACCATAGAAGAGGGCTGCTAGTTAAAACTGCAGAACAGCTGCCTGAAGAAAGGATTCTTTAGACAAGTGTCTGATGCCAAATGTGTGTCACTGAGGTAAAATTTTATCTAAAAGAAGTACATTAGCAAAACCTGGCTTTTTATTTTTGACCCTAATACTTAAGGCAATTGGAGGCTATGCTGTTCTGGAGCCTCCAGTACTAGAGTGCTAAAGCAGATATACATGAAAGTGAGACATTGCACTGAGGACTTTAGAAAACAAATGTTAATTCTCTTTACTATTGCAGCAGTCCTATAATTGATTTTTAATTTCCATCTGACCTTCTCCTAAAATGATTGTAAAATGGTTTATAAATCATATATCATCCATTCCAGTATTCTTACCTGGAGAATCCCACGGACAGAAGAGCCTGGTGGGCCACAGTCCACGGGGTCGCAAAAAGTCAGACACGACTGAGCAACTAACACTACTACTACAACTATTACTATTACCATGGTATTATTTAAAGAAAAGAGAGAGTTAGGAAAAGGGAAAATGAGGGTCTACCAGTTAGATGAATCCAGAGGAAAGTTTGAGATGAGACACACAATCATTTTGTTTTTCAATTTAATAGAAATTCCTATAAATGGTGAAGTACCAGCTCTCGTGGCAGAATAATTAAGTAGAGCTTTGCTTCTGGCCACATTTAATAAATCTAAAACCAAAAGACATGTTAATTAAATGAATTATCTGTGGTAAGTAGAAAGCAACTAATTATACTAATTAATATTAATGGAAAGGGGTTTGGTGCATAGACAAATATTAATTATTACTATGTGTATACATAGGGCAAAATCAATGTGAAAATTAAAAACAAGCAAGTATCATGTGGAAAATGTTCATATACAATCACTTGTATGTTTATCATAAGTTTGAATGTCCATATTTTAAAATAACAAGTAATAATGTTTAGACATATTTTCTACCTCAACACTGCCTCATTTCACTCTTAATACAGCCACATATTTCTCATATGTCATACTGGCTATGAAACTGCATTCTAAGGGTACAGTCTTCAAAAGCTACTTATTATTATGGCTTGTAATCATCATATGTAGGTTGTATACATTTAGGGACTAAGTTCCATTCTTTCACAGAGAGCCAATATAAATAGACCTGTGTATTGGTATATACTGTATATATTGAACTGATCATCATGATGAGTCTTCTTGCTTATCTAAAGTTAATCAGTTTTGCAATATCACTGCTCAGTATTATCTTAAAAATGCTAAGAAGCATGTCAGAGCATTCAACAGATATAGCAACTTAATCTACTAGACTTAAAAGTACTCCACCCATATATGCTTAAGAGCATTCTAGAAACTAGGTGTAAACAGTAATAAGTTCACTGAATGATGAAATATTTTATCAAAATTATAGTTTATATCTATAAATATTGAATAGGAACATGTAGTCCATTTCTCTAAAGTGGAAATTAAGCATGAAAGTCTGTGTCAGGCTGGAATGAAGTGTTAATATGGGGGTACTCTTAGGACATTTCAGCTGTGAGTAAAGGAAACTGACATGTCTTCAAGTTTTCAGCATGTAGCCTGGGTATCCAACAGTCACAGACACTGAAAATGCAAGGTGGTTATTGTTGCCATGACATTTTCTATTTGTGCCATACTTCATAGGTTTCCAAAGAATTTTAAATATGTGATCTTACCTTATTACCATAAAAACCTGGTGAGAGAGTACATGACAGGCCCTAGATCACCCTAAAGCATAGACTATCATTTTGACCATTTAAACCTGGCCCAGTCCTTGCTTCACAGTACCCTTTCTCTACAGAACTCTTTCCTCCAACCCACCTTCTCCTCACATATACGCTTCCCTCACAGTACGCTCCCTCACTTCCACCCTTCCTTCACACCTATCTCAGGCTTTATATCACACTGCTTCACTCAGAAATAATATGCTCCATTAAAGCAACAGCAGTAGAAAACAGCTGCAGAAGAAATAGACTACAGTTTCTCATACAATTTTATAACTATATATTTTTAAATGTAGAAAAAGATTACATACTTCAAATTTAACATTTAACATAAATAAAAGACGGCTAGAATTAGAAAGTAAATTCTAAAGATAATAAAAATACAGATATGCCCCTCTATAAAAGCAACGGTTAGGGACTTGGTGGTCCAGTGGTTAAGAATCCGTCCTTTCTTTCTTTCTTTAATTATTTATTTAAAAACGTATTTATTTATTTTAATTGAAGGATAATTACTTCACAATACTGTGATGGCTTGTGCCATACATCAACATGAATCAGCCATAGCTATACATATGTTCCCCTCATCCTGAAACCCCCTCCCACCTACCTCACCACCCCACTCCTCCAGGTCGTCACAGAACCCCGGGCCTGGGTGCCCTGCTTCACGAGTCGAACTCGCACCGGTCATCCATTCTACATATGGCACACGGTAATGCACACGTTTCAGTGCTGTTCTCTCAAACCCTCCCGCCCTCTTCTTCTCTCACTGAGTCCAGAAATCTGCTTTTCATGTCTGTGTCTCCTTTGCTGCCCTGTATGCAGGATTGTTGGTACCAGATTCTAGGAGAATCTGCCTTTCAATACAAAGGATGCTGGTTCGATCCCTGGAAGGGGAACTAAGATCCCACCTGGCCCTGGGCAGCTAAGCCCACGTGCCACAAATACTGAGCCCTCACATGCCACAACTAGAAAGAAGCCTGCACACCGAATGAAAGATCCTGCTTACTTCAACAAAGACCCTGCATGCCACAGCTAAGACCCGAAGCAGCCAAAAATAAATAAATAATAATAATAATAAATTCTAAAAAAAGCAATGGTTAATCTCTTCCATATATTGTTCCTTTTTAAAAAAATATTTGCTAACAGTTGCAAAGTAAATTCTCCAAACTAGTTACTCACTCACATTTTTCAAGTGAATAATAAATGAAAAAAACTCAGAATCCCCTCTGCTATGGAAGTCTCTTCTTCGGCCAAAATAATTATCAGAGGGAAGACCATTTCTTTTAATGCTTTCCACTATTAGCATGCCCAGCTCAGAATCTGTTTAACACATGTACTACTAAAATGATACACAAAATTAAAACATAGTTAGAAAAATAATGCTTTTGTCAGGTTGTAAATGGCAATACTTACCGAAGGGGGTGTTTCTTGTCTTCTTAGAGATACCTCACTTTCCTTAGCTGCTTGTTGGCGCAACAAAGCTTTGAGTTGATTAACTATGGAGCAAAAGCAATGGGTTTATTCACCTTATTTTAAATCCATAGTTTATCATCACTCATCTATCCTTGCATCAGTCCAAGAAATATTTGTGTATTATGCATCACAAAATGTGCTATTGATAGACACAAAAACAAACATGAGAAAATCTCTATCATTTAAGAGGTTAGAATCCACTGAGCAAGAGCTATAGAACTAACAGATATAAAACAAGGTTATAAGCTCTAAGTCTACCTAAAGAAGCTCTAGGTCTGCCTATAATGCTCTAAGAAGAGGAAGCACGTAACTGTGCCTGTTTTCACAGAGAAGAGAGTGTAAAGGATGTATAGGAGATCACCATGCAGAAAAGGGTGAGAAAACACCAGTTGGAACACATGGCTCGTGCAAAGCAGAGAAGCACGGCCATAGGGTGGCATGAGTAGAACATGGCTTGAGGAAGATAGAAAAATGAGGCTGGAGAGGCAGCTTGGAATTACCTTAAGAAATCACTGCTTTGACATCCTATAGGCATAGGAAAGTCAAAGGGGGTAAAAAAAAAGAAATGGAACTAGATTAGCTGCTTTGTGTTTCTTGGCTAAAATCCTAGCAGTAGAGGACAGACTGGCGTTGTTACTAGATGGAGTTTTAAGAATTCACTGTGTGTCATTCGGGTTAGGACTGACATTCACACTCACCGGCGCGGCTGTGTTGTAGTCCACACCAGGCATTTCCAGCATCCTCATTTCCTACACTGGTATTAAAAGAAGGATCTAGCATATCTTCTCCAACAGTGACGTCACCTTCTCTCAGGGCACATTTCAACTGGTGAATGCTTCTATTTGCACATTCTGCAATAGCATGATGAAAATCAGAGCCAGTGAAATCTGGGTGACCAAATGAACATGGACTTGAGAAGACAATTTCTAAAGGAAAAGCAAGCATTTCTGATACTTCGTGGGAGAAAAAAAAGCACAGCTTTACTTCTAGCTTGGTGAGGAACATGCCAGAGGAAACGTGAGATTAAGTTCATGGGGTAGAGGTTAGACTTAATGATCTCTAAGCTCCCTGACACCACTGTGATTGACATTCACTGTATATAGCTCTACTGCCAAGGAGGACTGAATGGGAGAGCTTTTCCCCTCTTCACATTCCCAAACAATAATCTCATAGAGGAGGCACTATCCTGACTCCTCAATGCCTAAAGACTCCCCTACACCTTTTGGCACGGTGTAGATAGGCAAGACTGGCAAAAGGGATTCCACCACATCAAGTTCCTACCCAAAGAAGCCTCCTTGTCCCTGTGGGCCACCTGGCCCTCTAGCATCAAGAGACAGCTGACCACCTGGCCTAGTTCTGATCAAGATTTGAATAGCTGATGTGCTTAGAGCAGTATAGTTGTACTTATATACTGTACTTAGTATAATTGTACTTATATACTGCTGGCTGACTACATCTTACGTAGAAATTCTTGGTTACTATGCTTGATTACCCTTAGAATTGAAGTTTAAACTCACTACCACAGACTTAACATAAATAGTCTCAAATTAAGTATTTTAAGGTCTATTACTCTAGTAGTTCATCTCTAAAAACAGCCCCCAAAGAACCCACCCTTACATCCTTGTACTCTCCCAGGTTGAAACTTAGTGGATCTGTAACCTACACTCACCAAGAGAATGCACTGGAAGGAACACAACGCCTGACCCGTCACATCCTTAAAATGTTTGGTAGCTGCTGCTTCTACCCTCTTGGAATGTTGGCTTTTGTGAGCCTCAAGCCACTAAGTAGGAAGTCTGGCTACCCTGCTAGAGAGACTAAGAGGCCATATGGAAAGGAGAGCCCCTGAGATGACCACAAGGAGAAGGAAAGAAGCCCAACCCCACTAAAAGTCTGGCAGAGTCTCCTGATGACTCCAGTGCCAGAGGTCATCTACCCACAATGCATGAAAGAGACTTGCAAACTGCCCAGCTGGAGTCTGGTAAAACCACAGATCTGTGAGAGACACTAAAAATGCTTTTGGTTGTTGGTTTCTTCCATCAAGCTTTAGAGTGACTTGTGTGTGTGTGTGTGTGTGTGTGTGTGTGTGTGTGTGTGTGCTTAATCGCTCAGTCATGTCCAACTCTTTGCGATCCCATGGACTGTAGCCTCCAGGCTCCTCTGTCCATGGAAATTCTCTGGGCAAGAATACTGGAGTGGGTTGTGCTTGATAAGCAACAAAAGATAACTGAAATAATTATGCAGTGAAATACCCACCCAAACACATCTTTAGCAAAGGATCCAAGTCTTACATTAATACTAATATAGTAATGATACTGTGCATGCGTGCTCAGCCGCTACAGTCATGTCTCTTCCGTGACCCTATGGACCACAGCCCTCCAGGCTCCTCTGTCCACGGGATTCTCCAGGCAAGAATACTGGAGTGGGTTGCCATGCCCTCCTCCAGGGGATCTTCCCCACCCAAGATCAAACTCGCATCTACTGCATTGCAGGCAGATTCTTACAGCTGAGCCGCTGGAGAAACCCCAGTAATGATACTGTATTATATGTTAATACTATAATATACTAACGACACTAGACATGACATTACTAATAACTCTATCCTGTTTTATGGATTTTTTTTACATGTATGACAACTGGAGAATCAGGCAATATAGGTAATTTCATTAGTTAAAGACCAGACGCTTTTTCAGGTTTAAACTTGTTACTTCTGCTAATCTCTTATAATTAAGTCTCCGGTTCCAACCTAGAAACATTAACTGTAACAAAAAATGTTCCTTTTACACTAGAGCTGAGACCCAGGTTTCAGTCATCATTTTTAAATGTTGACATCTGTATTTGAAAGTTATTGTTAATTCATGTATTTATTAAATATTTATATATAGCTAACATAGAAATTTATGTTAGAAAAAGGTGAATTCCCATGCAAGTTTATGTGCTGCTATTATCTATCTCAAATGGATTCTATCAAAATAATTCTTAACATCTTCAGAGGAGACCTTTTTCTAAGCAAAATCTTTCCTTAATTCAGAGCAATGCATAACAATAACACCAATGAAGTTCTTTGTTCTGATCTAGGCCCTTTCTTGACAAGTTAGACCTACTTCTTCTTCTGTATTCAGGAGAAAAACCCCTCTTCTTTAATACCTACAAGAGAATCCTAAGAAACCTATAAAAATGAAAAATCTTTTCATTACCAATCATGGATGAAAACATATTTATAAATATATATTCTGCAGGACCTTGAATAATAGATTCTATTTCCTTTAAGCTCATTAATTTGAATGTGTGAAACAGACAAAAATAACCATACCTTAATAGAAAAAAATACTCTCTATCTTACAAAATCTCTAATATAGGTCCTTCACTTACAGCAACTCATTTTCCCCTTGAGTAAACTAACAAAAATAGGTCTTTTAGGTCAGGGTTTAATAATCTACACAAGAGACCCAATAAATTTATCACTGCAATTTTCTCCACACCATTTCTATTTCCACACAGACCTTTCTCTGACAGGAATTTGGTATTGATAACTAACCAAGCCTGGCCTCCATTTATTCCTCATGAGTTTTAAAAAGTCTAAATAAGATGTATTCCTGGTTCCAGTAAAATGAGAAGCAGCAATAGTTCTTTTTAATAACTCAGTATTTTCTAAAGAGACTTGTTAAAGGAAAAGGAAATATCGAAGTGTTACAGTTTTAGACTTCTGCACTGATACCTACGAATAAAGCACTTATCTTTACTGCATCCATTAAAAGGAAACAGAGGGTTTGAATTACACTAAAAGTAGGCTCTGTGGAGCCACCAAATGACTTCATCTATAAGACAAAGGATAATTACTTATTTATACTTAATCTAACTAAAAGCTAACAAGCTATATTAGGAAAAGGAAAGGAAAGCTGAAAAAAAAGATGTGTACTTGAAAATTCCTACAGGTAGAGTTCCTTCATTAGCTTACAATAATGGGAGAGTTTTATGAGGCCATTTAATCCCTTTCCTGATATTCCTGTTTAATCTTTTAGAATTTTTATCATTTAAAGACTATGTGTTAAACTGTACTATGAAAATAGTATTATGTGAAATACTAATACATTGAGCTCAACAACTATCCCACTTTTCTTAGTGATTACACAAGATCTGGGTTTTTTTGCAATGAATGACTTCAGTTGCTAGGATCAGAGACGAAGAGAAGGAATTTTCAAGAAATGTATCCTGAAACAAACTAAGGAGGTAAGGGATATTTTAAAGTCATTTCAAGAGTACATTTTAAAACATGAGAAACGCTTTTCAAATACATACATACTAACTTAATTATATACACTGCAACAGACAAACAAAATTAATCCCTTGGAATAACAACACTCAGATCTTTCAAGACAGACGAAACCCCACTGCTTTTCAACTGGAGCCATTGCAACTGGTCTCACAATCCTTATTAAGAACACTACTCCCCAGATGCCATTAACTGCTGCTTCTTGTTGTTGTTTAGTTGCCAAGTCATTTCTAACTCTTTTGCGACCCCATGGACAGTAGCCTTCCAAGGATGGGATTTCCCAGGGAAGAATAGTGGAGTGGGTTGCCATGTCCTTCACCAGGGGATCTTCCTGACCCAAAATAGAACCTGCATCTCCTGCATTGGCAGGCACATTCTTTACCACTGAGCCACCAGGGAAGCCCTAACCCCATTCTGCTTACATGTAAGGAAACCAGAGTAGACAGGAGGTTCCAGTTAGGGTTTCCTATCCCACTGTTAATGGGCATAGCTTTATCTATCTATAACCAAGAGTGGGGAAGAATACTCAGTTCCTCTTCTCCCCTGGGACAATAGTAACAGATTTCACAATACATCCTGATTTCTTCTTCCCAGCATCAACCACAGGCTGAATACCAACTTAATTACAAATACAAACAGAAATACAACCTCTGAGTCCTACAAAATCGCATGAATATAAATGTAAGTAAATAATATTTCTGCTAGTCCACTATCCAAATATCAATCAATACAATGAGCACTGAAAAGGTTTTTAAGCTGCTGACTGCCAACAAATTTGTCTGTTTCATTCATTTTTATAATCTAGTTGCTCTACTTTCCAACTCCTAGTTCAACACCGAGCCTCTCTTCAAGATGTTTTTGAACAAAAAGGAAAATACGTCCCTCTGTACCAAGGATCATCACTTACATACATACTGTGAATTATTAATGTCTACATTCTCCATCTGTACTGGGAGATGTGAATGAGAATTATCCTGGTGACAAGGAGGCAGAACCACACCCAGTGAAGTGCCCAGCTGTCTCTGAGAAGACATGCAATGAACCATACTTCCCCAGGCTAAGCATGAAGCGAGCTGCAATTCTCTAAACAAGCTTAGATCAGGGCAGACAAGCAGAAAATGAAACCACAGCCAGATAAGAGATGCGTGTGTCCGTCCACACTTGATGGGGCCTCAGCTTGTTCAGGGGACTGCTGTCACTGTTTATTGGGGGACTGACAATTAGTGTGACCAAGACGAAAACAGCATTAATCCAAAATTAGAAAAACCAGTTTTGTAACTGGCAGTTACAATGATTAAAGAGACTAAAAGTTGTATGCAGAAACTACAAAATCACACAAAAAATTACTATCGCAAGACTCTAATAGCTGAAAAAATGTGTTAAAACTGGTTGGTACCAGAAGTGAAAGATAATCCAAATAAGAATGTAAACATCTTTACGAGCAGTGTCTGGAAGATCATTAATGATGAATGGATGTTGGGAAATCAAGAAGATTGACTATACGCATTATGAGGGATACACCTGGTTCTTTTCTTTTTTGTACCAACTGAGAAGACTTATGCACCTGTCACTTTCCTATTAAAGAAGTTATCCTAGCCAGACTGGCAGAACTTAGGTACAATTATCAGCCAAAACAATCTGTATCCTTAATTGTAATTAGTCTCAAGCACGGTTCTCACAAAGCAAATGCTATGAGTAATAACCTTTCTACTTCTAGATTGTGGTTCTCAGTCTCAGCACTATTGATATTTGGACTTGGTAATTCTTAACTGTAAGGGGATATGTTGTGTTTGTACAGCAGCATCCCTGGCCTCTACCCACTAGATACTGGTAAAACTCTCCCTGCCAGTTATGACAATCAAAAGTGCCTCCAGACATTACCAAATGTCTTCTGGAAGGAAAAAAAAAGTAACCCTGATTGATAACTGCTGGCTTATAGTAATAAAACAAGATAGGCAGTGCTCAGTTTTGAGGAGAGACTACCCACACTGTACACCGGAACCACAGGCACAACTTGATGAAAAGAGGTCAGGACATTGAGCTATTCTACCACTGTGGTAGGCAGCACACACAACCCATTGCCATCACCACCAACATGAGGCACTTCTGATCCAGGTGTCAGGAGCTGTTATACCTACTGTGATCAAGAACTTGAAATTCATCTTTAGTTTCATTTTGTTTCCAGGCCTAATACATGAAGCAATAGTCATACTCTAAGGCTATTTTTTAGAGCTTCTTTAGTAATCATGTCTTTAAATGTTCCAGTGGGCTTTGATGAAGCTCTCCAAAAAAAGGCTGCTTTAGCAAGCACACAAGCATGTTTCAAGCTACCTTTCCTCCCTTTTGTCTCTTAGAGGAGTATCACTAAGTGAAAACTTGGAAAACCTTAGCATAAACTGGTGAAATGATCAGAGGTTAAGTCTCAAAAAAAAATCTCAAAAGCTTGAGAAACAAACTGGTCTCTTCTTTTCTGCACAAACATGTCTAAGAAGTGAAAATGCCCTTATAATCTTGTAGCACCAAACCACTGTTTTGGTTCTACATTATTTCATGGATGATTATTTACTTATAAAACATGCTTTGGGGGCTGCTAAATCTTGTCTTTTGTTTATTTTACCTCATTAGTTTTAGGGAGGAGAAAATGGAAATGCTACTACTTTTTGGTATTCTGGTAAAAGAAATAGTCATACAAGTTAAAACTACTAAGAACAGCCATATAAGTATATAAAGCAAAAAATGAATATATGTAATTTAAATTTTATTAGCAAAAATGTCAATTTAAATGTTTGAAAATTTTCATTTGCACTACCAATCCTTACTTATTAATAGCCAAATCATTGCATTTCTTTATTTTCATAATGAATGCATCCAGGGCCTTTCTTACATTGTTGCCTCTCTTGGTCTCAGTGAGGCTGATAGTTAAATAAGCAAACATTAGCCATAGACAATGTGTGTGAGCGTGCGCCTAAATATTTTAAAATTTTAAACACATTTAAGAACAGCAAAAACAAAAAAGAAGAAGAAATACAAGTTTGATGAGTAAAACAGAAAAAGAGGAACTTTTACTTAAGTTATATACATGTTTCCTTAAGTCTGCCAAAGGTCCAGATGACATCACTGCTGGTTAATTCAGTGACCAAATTATGGACTAATAAGATTAACATAAGCTTTCTACATATGTATCCTTCTTTTGAATGAAAAAAAAAAACAACAAACACTTGTTTATATTTTACTTATGTACAATTGGCACATCAGTATTATTTTCAGTTTTATCAAACTAAGTCAACTTACAAGGAAAAGATCATCCCCCCCAGATTTTATATTTTCTTCCCATATTCAACTTCTCACTTTCCATGAACCTAGTTCCTTAATCTCATAAGGAAACACAACTTTTTATCATTCATGTGGTCCAATCCAGTGTTGATAAAAGGGACATTACAGATCTAGAGATCTGAGATAGTGGCTAAAGGGGAACCAAGCTCTCTATGTGCTTGACCCACATAGTATAGGATGAAGGGAAAAGAATAAAAGAAAGGGAAGGAAGAAAAGAGGGAAAGAGCAAGAAAGTAATTGCAATGTTTTCAGAAAAAGCATAAACTGCCCAGTTTGGCCATAGCCTCACTATTCCCTAGTGTCTTCCACTGACTTCATCACACATTTTGTCATCTCCTTGGTTCCTACTGGCAATAATCCTACCTCCTAGTCCAAACTTCTCATATTCCAGATGAGGGAACAAGAATCCAAGAACAGTTTATTAACTTGCCTAAGGTAACACAGATGGTTATTAGAAAAGCAACAGTTAGAATTGGAACTTGGATCCTAGTTTCCTATTCTTTTCTCTGACTCCATCATATCCTTCCATAAATTCAATCTAGAGCCTAAAATAACAAAACGTTGAAAGAAAAAGGAGGAATTACCATATAAAATGCATACAAAAAGTAAATGATGCATTTCTGTTTCAGTATAAGTTTGTTCCATTTTTTTATGCCCACGCAATCAAAGGTGGCCAGGAAGTTGGAGAGTAGGTGAGTAATGTATACAGGCATAAAACTGAATCACAGCTAACACTGCAGCAACATTCAACACATGATTCAGTTGTTAAGGCTGGGACACTGAATTTCTGACAAGTTCTTGCCTTCTTTCTAACATCATATTCCTACATTCAAGCTTACAGAATTTAAACAGCCTGAATCTTCTGTTATACTATAACAGAACTAGTTTATTTTACACCTCATGACCTTGTACTATGATGTGTTAAATTTAGAGGAGGGGTATTTGCTATACTTCACAATTAGCAATATAATTCTGTGGGTCTTGAATTTTAGATGCCTAAAGAGTGAATGAACACCTAACCATACTTGGGCAAGTCACTTTTCGCTCTAGATTAAACTGTGACTCCCAGGATACCTAGGATATGCTCACCACTGAAAACAAACTTTTAGATCATCTCCTATGTAGGCACACATTACAGATCCTCAGGGCAATGAAGCTTTCTAGCTTGTCTGCCAGAACTGTTACTTTGAAGAAGAGTCTTTATACCATTCCAATTCTCAGTGAGGGCACAGACAATCCAACGCAAGAGTTACCCCCAGAGGGTGACCCCATGTGAAAGGCGTCAGGGAAAGAATGGGTGGTGAGTATGGAGTCTGTAGATGGCTCTATTTCCACGGCTGCCATGGGGTCATTAGACTCAAGAGAGGCAAGAATTGACTTAAGTTTCAAAAGCAAGAAAGCAACACTGACTCTGCTTTTTACATCAGAACTTCAGATTCTTCATATACTATTAACAGAATAGTTCCAAAAATTATATTTAAAGTAAAGAAATGAGGGAAAGCTATAAAAACAAGAAACTATCATGGGGAAATTGTAAAACCAATTTGCATTTTTACATGTCTACTTCCTGGCTAAACACAAAGGAAAGAATTAGTAATGATTACATGTATAGTTATTGAGTTAACCAGAGAAATAACTTGTGAGGAAAGATCAAGAATATCTATGACCTTTTCTTTAAGAATGAACTAGACAAGACATTTTGGGAAAGCAATGGTGAGTAGAAAAAAACAAAAGAACTTTACATTTTGCATTTTATCTGATTGTATAGTAACACAGTTCTAGAGTTGTCAGACACAAATGCTTAAAATAATGAAGTTTCATATACAAAATAATGCCATCATACTGTGTTTATTCAGAAACACACATTTTAACTTTAAACGGGAATTATTCTATCTAAAAATGGTCATTGATAATGTGTGAAGTGAAGAACTTCTGATCGTGCTTCTCTTCAGTATTAGTTCTGTTTTGTTTCCTTCCATAAGCTGTTATATAAACTATTTAATAAATAAACATAAAAATTAAAATGCTACTAAATAAATGATAAGTGCTGAAAACCGATGAAAATTTCCTAGTTGCATTTCTCAATTTATTGTTAAAACTATCACTAAAAATTAATAACAAACTTTTCTCTGCTTTGTTTGCTCTTGATTATGTTTTCACTATCTTATATTGTTATAACACTAAATTTTTATTTCAAAATATCAAAAAATTTTTATTTTTAAAATATCTTATCTTTGAATAAGAACTCTTCACTCTATAATTACTGAAAGCAGTATTGTGGGTATTAAATATATGAATTCCCTGGTGGCTCAGACGGTAAAGCGTCTGTCTACAATGCAGGAGAGCCGGGTTCGATCCCCTGGAGAAGGAAATGGCAATCCACTCCAGTACTATTGCCTGGAAAATCTCATGGACAGAGGAGCCTGGCAGGCTACAGTCCACGGGGTTGCAAATAGTCGGACACGACTATAACAGTTTGAAATTAACTGCATCAAAATGCCTAATATTAAATAGTCTCAAATGTTTAAATAAAGGTTCATACTAAGGTTCAAGGAGAAGAACTAGGAGGAACATAATAGAAAACAGAATTTTTTTTTAACCAACCTCAAAAATTAAATGCCACTGGTACTATCATTCTGCACAGTATTTTCTTGTTTTCAAAAGAAACGTTAGAAGTGGTTATTTCTGTATCTAACACCTCTTGAAACATCAGTAGGCTGATGAAGATATTCATCCAGACCAATGATTTTACTCTTGCAGTTAGAATACTGAGAATGTTGACAGTTTATAACACTGCTGACAGATGGAAACAATAGGTAATAACCTTTCAAAGTCTAGACTCACTAGATTCAAGTCTCCTATCCCCTCAAAAAATCTTCACTTTGCCACAAGTACCAATTATAAATTGTGGCTAACATTTAACGAGGGCTTATGTGTCAAGTACTGATCTTTACCCTTCTTTTTTTTTAATCATGATAATCTGTAGCTATTTTATTGTCCTTCACTGCATTAATCCAAAATCTTCCTGAGGACAGTCACTTTGTGTAGTTCCTTATGATATTCTCAGCATGTGGTATGTCTAATGTATAGTAGGCACTAAATTAATGAATGAGTCAACGTTTTAAATGCTTTAAGTATTTGTAAAGCTGTTGGTCATGACCTAAAGGGTTAAGAAAAGGCAAAGGAACATAAAGTGGAGTGAATTACTTCTAGTAGAATAAATATTCTTTAATGAAACTTTTATTTTAGTCTGTATGCATGCACGCATGCTCAGTGGTTAAGTCGTGGCCAACTCTTTGCGACTGTATGGATTGTAGCCCGCCAAACTCCTCTGTCCTTGAGATTTCCCAGGCAAGAAAACTGGGTTGCCATTTCCTCCTCCAGGGAACCATTCCCACCCAGGTATCGAACTCCCGTCTCCTGTGTATTATGCATTGGCAGGCAAGTTCTTTACCACTAAGTCACCTGGGAAGCCCCTAGCCTATATATATAAGACTCATATAAAATATATTTTTACTTACGGCTAAGAGTTAACAAAAAGTCTGAAGAATCACTGCTTTATTTGAATTATTTCATTTGCTCCTCACAAGAACCATGTAGATAATATCATAACTTCTACCTTAAAATAAGAGAAATGAGGTTTTCTAGATGTTATATGGGATGTTCAAGATGATAGACTATCTACGTCACTTTTATTAATAATATCACGATTACTATTAGTGAAACTTTAGTTAATTCAGATTTTCTTATGCTACTCATTGGGTACTATAGTAAGAAAATCTGAATTAACTAAATAAAGTTTCAGTAATAGTAACTGAGACATGATTAATAAAGACAAACAGGTTTTCAAGGCAGACAAGTCTAACTGAATTTAATACCTGGCTCTTCCACTAACCAGCTATGTTGGCTTTGGCCTAACTTAACCTTTTCGACCTCTATTTCCCCATGTGTAGAAGGACAGTCATAAGGTTGTAAGTTTTAAGTGATTTAATATATGTAAATAGCCTAGACCACTAAATAGAAGCTGTTGCGATTAAAATAATTATTAGTGGTCACCCCTCCCCCCCGCCCCGGGTCCAATAAATCACATTCAATTTTACACATAATTTGAATGTGTAAAGAGAGCATCAGGAATTTACTGGATTATATAGAGAGGTATGAGAACTGGACAGAACAGGCATATAGCCATCCAAGAGTTTCTGCGGGCCTCGGGTAAAAAAGATGCCCAAGACAATCAGGGAGTTGGTTCAGGTCACTATGGGAATCAAGGGAAACAACGCTGCTTAAACGTAAAAACAAACACAACTATTTAATCCTTCCACAGCAACATCCATCTTCTTTCTCTGCAGTCTGGCAAAGGCTGAACCAAGGTGTCAAGAATCGCACCAGGTCAACTCCCAGCCACGAGGTCCCGGTATCAAGGAGCTAGGGCACAGAGGTTCGGAGAAACTCACCCCGGAGACTACGTTGACACTGCCCCAGAATCTCCTCCAGGGTAGAGTTCTCCGGGGACTTCGCCATGCACACACTCGGGGGCCAGAGATGGGAGTTGCGTGCGGAAGTGTCCAGTGTCCACCCCTCCAAGAATAACAGGCCTCAGCCCCTAGGATGCGCCCGCCTGCTTCCTGCAGCTGCTGTCACAGGGGATCAAGGAATCCCGGAGATTTCGGGCCTTTTTCCACCCTCGGGGCCTCGTGGTGGACGTCGGAAGCTGTAGTCCTCAGTGTCTAAGTCTACAGTCTCGAAGTTCCTACGAACCCGCCCAAAGACTACAATTCCCAGAGGGCAACGCGCTCGAAGCTCACGCTCTGGCGGTTTGGCGACCAGATCCGGTTGCCAAGAGACTGCTTGGAGGCTCCGCCCATTTCTGTAGCCTAGTCAGGCTTAGTCCTGCCTTCATCCCATCCTACTGTCTGGACCACCTAACTGACAGAAAGGGCTCGTTGAAAGGCTTTATTTATTCTTCTAAATTCACTAATATGCAGTTGATTCTTGAGGATTCTCAAGAACGCAAATAACGAGCTCCTACACCCTTCAGCCTCAACATCTCTCAACACTGCTAAATAAATTTTCAAGAAAAAGAAGCTCTGAATTTCCCAAACGGCGTAGATCGTGAAAGCGGCTGACACGCAATCTTATCAAGCCCAGCGACCCGACAGCAGCTTAGAGTTGGCGCACTGCCCGCTGGGAACTGTAGTCCCAGCCCGTTGCGGTCCCAGCTAAAGCCCGGGTCCTGTTCATTGTTGAAGCAGGTCTTCGGCGTACGCCTGCGCAGTCAGCAGCTGGAAAGGCCTGTGGTTGAGACCCCCCGCACGACTCCTTTTCATTGTCTGTGCTCGGCGCCTGCGCAGTAGGAGTTCGCCGGGACTGGGCCGGAGAAGGGGTAGGGCCGGGCTCCTCGCCCTCTCCCCAGGCGCCTGCGCACTGAGCGGCCGCTCCTTGCCGTTACCGCTATGTGCGGAGCGTGTGTGGAATAACGTTATTGCCCAGCAGCGCCGAGGGGCCCAGAGCTCGACCGCGGCGGCGGCGGCGACGACGACAGGGTGGGGGAGGACGCTTGCGAAAGACTCACGGGACGCGGCGCGCCCCGCCCCCCCGTCCGGTGCCTCTCAGCAGTGAGGGGTAAGTGATGCGCTCTGATGCCGTCGCCGCCGCCTTTCCACACCCTGCTCCTCGGGTTTGCAGCGGGGGCTCGGGCGCGGCCCGCAGCGGGCGAGGGTGAGGGCCAGCGGCGAGGGGCGCTTCCCCGAGGCTCCGCGCGCCGCCCCCTCCCCCGGACCTGGGACTCGGCGGGGACGCCCATCCCCCCAGAGTCCCCCCCCACCCGCCACCCCAACCCCGCGTCCCCTGGTCCAGCGGCCCGGCTTCCCCTGCTAGTGTCCACGTATTGAGTCGTCTTTGGCTGTCCTGGCTTTGTGCAGCCCCCTCCGCCCGAGCTGTTTGCAGGGGTGCGGGCGGAGCAGTGGAGGGAATGGCTGCGCTGCAGCTGGAGAAGGGGTTTTTCCCGGTCTGAGCAGCTCCCGGTGTCGACCCTTTTTGTGTGGTTGGTTTTGGGGTGTGGGGCGGTATGGAGAGGTCTGGCGAAGAGCGTTTTGGACGTGGTGGGAGGGCGTGGAAGATGTGGTGTCACTCAGCCCGCCGGGCCACAGCACCCGCGCAGGCTGTGGCTCCGTAGTAACCCGGGGGAGGAGAGAGTGGCTTCCTGTCGACTTCATTGTCCTGAGATTCAAATGTGGGCTTTGCTATGGGTCCCCTCATTGCCAGGGGAAGAAGAATTAGCAGCTGCCTAACCAGGGGCGGGAAGATGTGGGATTTGGAACCTAAGTCATAAAATCTCTGGGCTTTTGTTTTTTTTTTTAGTGTTTAGCGGAGTTTTTTCTTTGAAAATGTAAGCTCCAGGAAGACAGGGACAGTGCCTGTCCAAGCATTGCCAAGGTGATCCATGTAAAATTACTAGATCACGATGAAGAAAGGACTAGGAAGGGCCTGACGACAAAGCTGTTTGTGTAGCAGGAAGATGAACCAGCAGAATGTTTTTTCATTGGGTGGGTAACGCATTCACGTTCCTAAGGGAATAGGGTAGGATACATCTTTCCGTTTTGTTTTTTAAGCACTCAGAATTAAAAATAGGCCTGGTACATTTCTGTTTCTGAATTTTTAAATGCATGTTTTTATTCTCTTAGTGAAAATTTACCCGCTTGGGAGAAATGTAGTGAAGTAGATGATGCACTTGATTGAAAATGCATTGCTTAAAATGATTTTATTGTTAAGCTTACAGTGCATACAGTCGTTTGCTGGCATTAAAACCAGCAAAAGAGATTGAAGCAGGAAGGGGAGGACCCGGTGGAGGAATGATGTGAAAGGAGAGAGTTACATTATGAATACAGTATCCAGATCTTCACTAATATAATCTTAGCGGGGCGTGTGCAATGATATAGGAATTCTACTCTGGAAATACTACATTGCACGTTACAAACCATTTTGTATTTTTCTGCAATTTCTTTAAATAGTAAAACCAGTGCTGCTTTTACTTTTTCCTAACTTTATAAATTTTGTAGAGTTTTTTTTTTTTTGGTTTAAAACTGAAAAATCTAAATGCACTTGACAGAGACAGAGGAAGATATTAAAACTTGGAAAGTCAACTGATTTGTCTGTCCAAGCCCAACTGCTAATGAAAGGCAGAGTCAGATAAAACCAAGGTCTTTTTTCCAATGTGCTCTTTGATCTGTGTCCCTTAGTCCCCCTACCCTGTCAAAATTGTGGAATGCTTTTCTGCATGCTCTTTGAGTTGTCTGTGACAGTCAAGTTTATTAATACCTCATAGTTGTATTATCTGGTCTTTTTCTTTTGATGTAAAAGCAATACTAATGAAGAGGAACTTTAGTTTCATAAGTTAACTTTCTGATATGGGAAAAGATGCCTTAAAGTGGGCTTTTCATAAAAACAGAAACTGTTGGAATTTTCCCCCTACTTCATATTAGTAACCATATTTTAATGTTATCTTCTGCTATTCAATACTATTTTATAGTATGATCAACTCTATTAACTGTTATAGGAGCTCATGAAGTTCATCGTTCTTAAATTCAGTGAATTTTGTTATATTCAAGTTAAACAAGAGCTTACTGTTTGAGGGAAGAAAATTCACATTGAACTTTTTTATTAAAATTATGCTCTTTTATTCAGTTGATTTTGCCACAAAGTGGTTTTATTGTCTTATACTTTTTAATCCTTTAGTTCTACATTGTATTTCGATAGGCTTTTAAAAGAGAATTAGTATGTCTCTTAAATTTCGTCTTACTTAAAAATAATCTGTACTTAAATTCATCATGTGGAATTAAATCAAACTTGAAATGTATTCTACGTTTAAATTTAATGATGTGCTAAAATTACTTTATTATGGAAGTAAATAACCATCTGCATGCTTTTCAAATTTACACTATAAAATTATCATACATTGTGTCAATTAGTATGAATATCTAGGTGATTTAAAAAACCCTATTGCTTAAGGATTTGTTTTATTTGTTCCAAGTATCAGTTTCTTGTTTCCTTTTATCTCTTTAAAAAAACCCAGAAGCCTCCCGAAACTAGTTTTATTGTTGCATCTGATAGTGATCAGCTATCACTCATCTTGTACTAAATACTGTATATGTTTAAACTTGTTGTCAGTATGATTTTTACTCAACAAAATTCTGTCCCTGAAAAATAACTTGGTATTTTAATTAATGTGTAGTGATTTTCTTTTTTTCTTTATCATGAACATTGAGGGGATAAGCAGTATACTGTCCTTATAAATATCTTAACAGACAGCGTGATATTAAACTGCCAACTGAAATATCTGTATAGTTGTGAATTATTCTGCAAATAGATAAAAAAGAATTGCATACTGTCTGAAAAAAATTTGGTGGATAAATATTATTGACTGAAGCATTAAGTGTTATGTGTTTCAGTAAAAAATGAGTTTCCTCTAATGGGGAGAAACCTCAGACTATTTATATTTCATAAACTTTTGTTAATAACTAAGATTTCTAATAACTACCCTTGGTGAAATGGGTCTTTATTTACTCAAATATTTCTCGAGGGAAGTGCTCAGCAATGAGTAGCCAGTGTAGGCCGTCTAAAAGAGTAAGAAAACATCTGTCGGTAGTTGTTGTTTGGTTGCTAAGTCGTGTCTGACTCTTTGAGACTGTATGGACTGCAGCATGCCAGGCTTCCCTGTCCTTCACTATCTCCCGGAGTTTGTTCAAACTCATGTCCATTGAGCTGGTGATGCCATCCAACCATCTCATCCTCTGTCGGCCTCTTCTCCTCCTGCCCTCAATCTTTCCCAGCATCAGGGTCTTTTCCAGTGATTTAGCTCTTTGCATCAGGTATCCAGAGTATTGGAGCTTCAATTTCAGCATCAGTCCTTCTAGTGAATATTCAGGACTGATTTCCTTTAGGATTGACTGGTTTGATCTCCTTGCCCTCTAGTATGCTTGATTAAATTGGATATATAGTCCAGTTTAGTTGAAATGATTATGCAACAGTATATTCTATTTCTTGGGCAAAATGAATGACATAGCTGGTATGTACTAAAGGAAACCCCACTCCTATTCAGAGGTAGAAAGGAAACCAACAAAACCAAGGTTATAGAAATTTCTTTCATCCAATAGCGGTTATGCAAGGCATAGACATAGAATTGAATTCCAAGCATGCATTGCATAGGTTTGAAAAACAGAAAACAAAACACAGCAGAGAACAAGTTATTATTTAAGTGTATTGGTGGCTAACAAATAATATAGAAAATACTACCCTTTGGAACATAATATTTACTGAATACATGAGTAACGTATGTGTGTGCTTAGCTGTTCAGTTGTGTCCTGACTCTGCAACCCGTGGACTATAGCCTGCCAGGCTCCTCTTTTCATGGGATTCTCCAGGCAATGAGTAATACTTACTGTGTATTGAGTACCTACAAAGTGCCAGGCGTTTTGTGTGTCTCTGTGTAATTCATGCAACCTTGTATAAATAAGGTATTATTTTATACTTAAAGTTGAAAATACTTGAGGTCCTGAGTTAGTGAATAATTTTGCCTCTGTGTGATTCATTACTCAGTGGTAAAGCCTATTAACTGAACCTTTGTCTTTTTGACTGAAGCCAAAATTGTTTTCATTCATCTTTTTTCAGTAAGTTTAAAAAAATAACATTCATTTCCTCCTAATTCAGATTATTTTAGAATCAGAGGAGACTTTAGAAGTCATCTCAAACGATGTGCCATTTATTACTAATCCCTGAGATCTTACTGAGCCCACCTTCTCCATGAGCAACACTTCCAAGAGCAAACGGCCATAGGATGGCTAATTTGGCTTTTGAAAATTATAATAGAAAGCCCTTACTTAAACTGAGCTAGCATCTGCTTTACTATGTAAGTTATTCTATTGGGTATAGTTCTTTTGTGAGATACAGTAAGGTTTTTCTCAATATAGTGGTTCTCTGCCAGGTTTTCCCTTTTCTAAGTTAAATCTGCAACCTCTGCAACTTCATATGATGCAGTTTCCTTTAGCTTCCTCATCTCTATCACTAGATATCTGTCAGGCAGTTTCGTCAGTGCTGTTCTTTTCTGTTCTGATTCTGCTTCCACATTTAGTTCTGCAGTTGTGGTCTGAACGCAGTGTAGTGAAATTATCCCTTTCCTTAATTCAAGCCATTCAGTTGTGTTTACAGTCTAAAATTGTGTTAACTCCAGCAACGGTGATATCTTACCAGTTCTAAGCAGAAAAATGCTATGTGGCTTTTCAAGTTATATTTATCCAATTCAAGGGATTATTTTCTTTTTTATATTCTGTATTTCTATTTTTCTGGTGTTAAAATGACCTTTTTTTATGAAATGATAGCGTTGGTAGGTAGTAAGTTTCTTTTGATATTAGTCTTTCGGTTTTGTTTTCGTGTTCTTAAATAAACAATAAAAAGTTGGCCTTCTGTTATTTCCCATTCTGTTTCTTAGAATAATTTGTCTGGAAATCACTGATGTGGTCAATATAAACAAGCACCTTTTTTATATTAGGATCTTTCCCATTCTGAATATACATGTAGATAATGTTTTTAAGCAATGTTTACCTTTAGCCCTTTTAAATATCATCTAATTGAAGGTAGTTAAAACTTGAGATCTTCTTGAATAATGATTCTGTCATCCAAGGGATTAGCTTCTCTTCCTGGCTTTTTGACATTTATAAATTTAACAAGCAAGCCCTCTTATATCTTTATCCTGCGCATGTATTGGATATAGCCAAGGACATACCATGCAAATTTATGAATAGAAAAAAAGTTACATAAAGTGTGCTGGAGGAAGAAGGTCACCTTTGTCTGTGTGTCAACAAGGATTATGAAAACCATTTGAATGTTTTGTTTGTTTGTTTTTAATTAAAGAGAAAATCATTATATCCTCTAATACTAAGGGAGTTGGTTGAAGCTTACTGTCTGGTATGGATATGGATAATTATATAATTATATAAAGTTAAGCATAGATGCTGTGAATAAAAGTAAATCAGAGTAAAGGGATAGAGAGTGATGGACTGCTATTTTTAATTTATTCTTAAGTAGTCATTCACATGGCACATTAAAATGGTCCAAAAAAGTCAAACTATTAGAAAAATAATGTGAAAAATCCTCTCACCCATCCACCTTATCTGCTGACTTAACCACTTCTGCCAATCTAATAGGTAACTTTTTAATGTATCCTTGCAGTGAATTTTTTTCAATTTAAGTAAATACTGTATATGTTTTTATACTATTTACCCTCTTTTACACAAAGATAGTGTCTTTATACAATATTCTGCATCTTGAGAGCTACTATTTTAGAGACTGGTTAGGTAATATCATTCTTTGAGAAAGTAACTGCAGCCATGAAGTTAAAAGATGCTTGCTCCTTGGAAGGAAAGCAATGACAAACCTGTGCTAAGTCATTTCAGTCATGTCTCTCTGTGACTCTGTGGACTGTAGCCCACTAGGCTCCTCTGTCCATGGGATTCCCCAGGCAAAAATATTGGCGAGGGTTGCCACGCCCTCCTGCAGGGGATCTTCCCCACTTAGGGACAGAACCTGGCTCTCTCATGTCTCTTGCATTTGCGGATCTTTACCATTAGTGCCACCTGGGAAGCCCCTGTCAAAACTAGACAGTGTATTAAAAAGCAGAGGCATCACTTTGCCAACAAAGGTCCATATAGCAAAGCTGTGGGTTTTCCAGTAGTCATGTATAGATGTGAGAGTTGGACCATAAAGAAGGCTAAGCCGAAGAATTGATGCTTTTGAATTGTGGTACTGGACGAGACTCTTGAGAGTCCTTTGGACTGCAAGGAGTTCAAACCAGTCAATCTTAGAGGAAATCAACCCTGAATATTCATTAAAAGGACTGTTGCTGAAGCTAAAACTCCAATACTAGGCCTCCTGATGCGAAGAGCTGACTCATTGCAAAAGACCCTGATGCTGGAAAAGATTGAAGGCAAAAGGAGAAGGAAATAGCAGAGGATGAGATGGTTAGATAGCGTCATCAACTCAATGGACATGAATTTGAGCAAACTCCGAGAGATAGTGTAGTCTCGGCTTGCTGCAGTCCATGGGGTTGCAAAGAGCATGACACGACTTAGAGACTGAACAACAGCAAGATCTTTCCTAGGTGGATGGATGTGACCACTGCTGCTACTGAGGTTTGAACAGGAGAGACAGTTGCAGTGAGAAGAATTTGTTATCAGGAATTGCCTCAGAGGCATTACTTGCGTGATCTTGAGCTTGTCACGACTTAGTGACTAAACAGCAAAAGGAACAAGGTATGTCACTTAATTTCAGAAGTTCAGTTTCTTTGTTTATAAAATAAAGCTGGCAATAGTCCAGCTACCTCAGAGGTTTATTTTGAAAAACTCATTAGATATAAAAGACATGAAAGCTGTAATTACATTTAGTGATCCTCTTCCCAGTGCCACAAGTGTGGTATCATTTGATAATATTAGATTTGAAGAAATGTTTTGGTTCAAGTTCCATCAAGCCCAAAATATCTGTAATGAATGAAAAAAAAAATCTGCCAAGGGTTTTAGTACTTTTTAAGGAATGAACTTTTTTCATCTGTTATTTTTATTTTAATGTTTTAAATTTATTATTTAAAAAAAATCTTTAATATTTATCTCTACTAATTATTGAATGAACAGTTTATTTTTTAGTTCAGAGAAAACGCAAGCCTGTAAATATTTTTATCAGTACACCTTTGGTTACATTCCTTAGATTTTATATATACTGGTCTCAGAGTTTCTACTTTTTAAATTATTCATTTTATTCATTTTCACCAGAGTAAATTCATGAGATAAGTTTTTGTTGTAAAATACAGAGCCTATGTGTATGTGATTTATTATCGTTCTTCTGGATTTTTTCCTATTATTTTTAATGGAAATTATTAAAGATATACAAGGGAACTGAAATAGTTTCATAGTGACTACTCACATACCTACCATCTTGATTCTGCCATCGACATTATAGCAGAATTAGTTAGTTTTATCACATATCTGGCCATAAACCTTTGTCTGTTCACCAGTCCCTCTTACATTGATCCATTTCAGAGTAAACTGTAGAGGTGTGTTTTTCACAAAAGGGTTCTTAAATCATTTGAAATTGTTTCAGATTTAAGTTTTCTGAATATACTTTTGAAATATCTTGTAGTAACCACTGTCATATTAAACAGTTTAAAAATGAAGTACACTGTTTTCTATTCCAGTGGTATTACTGAGGGCTTCCCTGGTGGCTCAGCTGGTAAAAATCCACCTGTAATGCAGGAGACCCCCGTTTGATTCCTGGGTCGGGAAGATCCCTGGAGAAGGGATAGGCTACTCACTCCAGTATCCATGGGGATACACAGTATTCCCTGGTGGCTCAAATGGTAAAGAATCTGCCTGCAATATGGGAGACCTGGGTTCGATCCCTGGGCTAGAAAGGTCCCCTGGAGGAGGGCATGGCAGCCCACTCCAGTATTAGGGCTTCCTGGGTAGCTCAGCTGGTGAAGAATCTGCCTACAATGCAGGAGACCCCAGTTTGATTCCTGGGTTGAGAGGTCTCCCTGGAGAAGGGATAGGCTACCCACTCTAGTATTCCTGTGCTTCCCTGGTGGCTCAGACTGTAAAGAATCCACCTGCAGTACGGGAGACCTGGGTTCAATCCCTGGGTTGGGACGATCCCCTGGAGGAGGGCATGGCAACCCATTCCAGTAATCTAGCCTGGAGAATCCCCATGGACAGAGGAGCCTGGCGGGGTACAGTGCATGGGGTCTCAAACAGTCGGATACGACTGAGCGACTAAGCAGAGTGTTACTGAATTCAGTTTTTCTATAAATAGCTAGCTGACAAAATTGACACCAGCCATATAGGAAGACAAGATATTCGTTGTTTGTATGTTCATGTGTGTGTGTGCTTTTGAAGAGGAATGGTAGATAGTTTGGTTTTTGTTTTTGATTAAGCTGAAGAGCTATTGAAGGAAACATACACTATTTCTCCCATCCAAGTACTAACAATGTCCGACCCTGCTTAGCTTCTGAGATCAGATGAGATTGGGCGTATTCAGGGTGCTATGGCCATAGAATACACTGATTCTCTAATCCAGTGATTCTGCTATTTCCTTCAGTCACAAATCCAGAAATGAAATGAAATATTTCTTCTCAGTTCAATACCTTACTACCTTGCACTTCCGCTGTTCCCCTACCCTTCTTTTATGTGAAAAATTCTGTGTTGGGCCATTCACTAAATATAAGAGCCTTTGCTTGTGGTGAAAGAGCACGGTTCCACATTAAGATTTTAAGTGGTTCCTGTAACAGATTCCAGAATGTTAAGGATCTACTATATGGAATAAAGAATTTAAAATTTGTAAATTGGAGAGGTGGGAACAAATAGAATGCAATTAAATGAACGGTAAACAAAGTAACATTTAGACATTTATTTGGGGAGAGTGGCCTGAGGACAAGAGAATGGGCTTTTAAGTTTATTGTTAATAACATTCAGAACATAATTCATTAATAGAATCTGGCACTGTTTTGCTAATGGATTTTAGGTTAATTACAAGTTCATAAGTGTTGTTCACCAAAGATATGATGAAGTTTGTATAAGATGGATGTTTCATCAAAGGATACTATCCGACGACCATTTCTTTTTTTAAATTTTCAGGTGTCTAGTTTTGTCACTAGGATTTCTAATCTCTGACTTGCTCTTCCTGTTCTCTCTTTTTCCTGGGTGCAATTTGTAGTTTTTTCCTCCAGTCTCAGCATTCTAAATCAAAACATGGTGTATTTCCTGTGTGCTAAGTTTCAGTTCAGTCACTCAGTCGTGTCTGACTCTTTGCAACCCCATGGAATGCAGCACGCCAGGCTTCCCTGTCCATTACCAACTCCAGGAGCTTGCTCAAACTCATGTGCATCCAGTTGGTGATACCATCCATCTCATCCTCTGTTGTCCCCTTCTTCTCCTGCCTTCAGTCTTTCCCATCATCAGGGTCTTTTCCAGTGAGTCAGTTCTTCACATCAGGTGGCCAAAGTATTGGAGTTTCAGCTTCAACATCAGTCCTTCCAGTGATTATTCAGGACTGATTTCTTTTAGGATAGACTGGTTTGAAGTCCTTGCAGTCCAAGGGACTCTCCAAAGTCTTCTCCAACACCACAGTTCAAAAGGCATCAATTCTTAAAAAATTCCTGTGCACTAGTACTTTGTAAATTTCTTTCTCTTTATTAAATTACAGCCCATTCCCTTCTCTGCCATGTTGTCAGTCCAGTCAATCCAAGTTGAAGGGGTCTTTTTGAAGTACTAGAAAATACATGTTTTCGTGTACACATTTCGTGTACACATATGATTTATCTAAATAAAGGAAGATTGGGAGAGAGAGTACCTGGGTGGTTGATACTGCCATTTATCAAGATAGAACAGAAGGAAAGGCAGATTTTGTCAGAGGATGGAAAGATGGCAGGTTTGTTTGTTTGTTTGTTTTTCAGATTAATTCTGACAGATGGATGGGGACTTGAAAATGATTTACAAGTACTTAGAGATCAGGTCTATATCTTATAAGAGAGGTTTTGGCTTGAAATTTAGATGTGTCACTTAATAAACTGTATTTGAAGTCCAGTGCATCTGTCCCCAATCTTTTTGGCACCAAGGACTATTTTCATGAAAGGCAATTTTAGACAATTTTTGTGTGGCAACCTAGATCCCTCACAGTGGGGTTTCCCATCCTGTGAGAATCTAATGCTTCTGCTGACCTGACAGGAGGCAGTAATGTGGGCAGTGGGGAGCGGCTGTAAATACAGATGAAGCGTCATCATTCCTGCGCTGCTCACTTCCTGCTGCACTGCCCGGTTCCTAACATGCTACAGACAGTACCTGTCCATTGGCCAGGGATTTGGGATCCTGGGGTTCCAGTGGCTTCATTGAAGTCTCAAAGAGAACATATATTGGGAACTAACCTCCTAAAAAATAAAGATTTAAAGAGAAAGTAGAGACTGACCACAGAAGTCCGAGAAGCCAAGTAATGTTTCCAGAATGGTCAGAGATATTATGAGGTGATGTAATAGGGATGTTAAAGATCATTGGGTTTAGAGTTATAAGGATATTTTTGACCGTGATTCAGTAGGGCGGTTGAGAGGAAGAGAGAGGACAGAAATTCAGCAAACTGTCAGAAGATATTCAAGAATGTTTGAAAGGTAAGGAAGTTGGTTAGCTAAAACAGACTGTTTTTTAAAGCCTAGCGCCAAAAACAAGGAAGGAAAGCACTCTTAGGTAAACTATATACTGTTTGTACTTTATTTTCTTTTTCAAGGTTTTTAAATTTTTTTTTTCATACTTTCTAATCATTTTTAAACAATTTTTTTGTACAACAAATTTTCAAGATGTAAAAACTTAAACATTTAAAAAAGAATAAGCTCTTAGGACATATGATAATATATTTATCCCTTTATTTGAAAGTTAATTTTAGGACATAGGTTCTGAAAGGTAAGATATTCTTAGATTCACTTATATTCCAGCTTTGCTAGTGTATAAGAAGCTAGCTGTCAGGACTAGATTTTTAAAATAAGCTGCTGTCTAAGGGTATCATGCTCAAAATCCAAAAGTTACTTTGGCCTTGGAAATCCAAATTTACTAATGTACATACTGAGTTGTGCTATAAAACTGCTTTCTTTTTTTTTTTTTGATATGTATATATACCATATGCTCTTACAAAGTAAGTTTACCATTTGATAGTATTCAAATATAATGATCAGAATCACTCTTTAAAATGTATTAAATGTATTCTTTGTAATGATATTCTGATAATAAAAAACCTAATTTTGTAAGCGTCAGTTGTTTAATGAATTATAATATGTGAAAGAACAAACTTATGGACATAGCAACAGTTGAAGCAACTATTGACAATTTTCGGTCAAAGATAGGCTTCATTGCTTATGTAATTTACTAATTTGTATGAATTAATTCTATATCTTTATCATTGAAAATATCATGCTCATTTGATCAGACCAGAATTTTCTCTTTCCAATATAAATTATTTTCCTTCTCCCATTCTGTGTGCTTCTATGCTAAAGGTATGAAGTATTTAAGTGAAGTCATCCTTAATGTAAATAATCTGTGATTCCTGTTTATATAAAGCTGATCTAGCTAGGGTACCCACTAGAAGTAGGTGAATATTTGCATTTAAATTAATAAAAATTAGACAAAAAATCTTCTCAAATACATTTGCCATATTTCAAGTGCTTAGTAGTTCCCATTGTGGCCTGTGGCTCAGGTATTTGACAGTGTAGACGTTAATACAGAACTCTTCTATCATCATAGTTCTTTTGCACAGTACTGGTGTATTTATTAGCATTATAATTTAACATGAAGGTAAAAAGAAATAGTGCATAATTCAGGCTAGTAATTAGCAACTTATTAAATAGTAAGTGCCTCTCTGATGCATTCACAAAATGTATCCTTGTCTAAAACATATTTTGAAACTTTTAAATAATTTTTTTGATTTCAGTTTTCATCTATTGTACTGATGCTATTATACCACCTCCCAAACAGTTTATTTATAGTGAATTAGAGGAGAAAAGGTAGTGATGATAAGCAGAAAAAGTTGTTTGTTTTTTTAATTGAAGTGTAGTTGATTTACAATGTTGTGTTAGTTTCTGGTGTATAGAAAAGTAATTCAGTTATACACATATGTACTGTTTTTCATATTCTTTTTCATTATGATTTATCACAGAATATTGAATATAGTTCTCTGTGTTGTATAGTAGACCTTGTTGTTTATCTGCTTTATACATAATAGTATGAATCTGCTAACTCCAGCTTCCTAATTTATCCCTCTTCCACCACCTTTCCCCTTTGGTAACCATACATTTCTCTTCTGTTTGTGAGTCTGTTTCTGTTTCATAAATGTTTATTTGTATCATATTATAGATTATACATATAATAGATATCATATGGTATTTGTCATTCTGACTGACTTCACTCACTATGCTAATCCTTAAATCCATCCATGTTGCTGAAGATAGCATTATTTCGTTCTTTTTTTATGACTGAGTAGTATTCCAGTGTGTGTGTGTGTGTGTGTGTGTGTGTGTGTGTGTGTAATATCTATATACACCACATCTTTATCCATTCCTCTGTTGATGGGCATTTAGGTTGGTTCCATGTCTTGGCTGTTGTAAATAGTGCTGCTGTGAATGAACATTGGGGTTCATGTGTTTTTTTGAATTAGAGTAGAAGTCGTTTTTAAAGGGCATATTACAGTTAGGCAGTTGCATGCTGAAATTCATTACAGAAGAATGACAGAAACGTTGTTGTCATAGAGTGAACTAAAAAAGATGAATCAAAAACATTTGGGCTCCAGGCTCTTATAAAGCCTTAACTCAAGCTGCTTTCTTCATCACTCCGTCCTGTAGGTTCTGTTTTCAGTTCTCTGAGACAACTTGGTGCACCTTTTTCTGCTTCTAGTGATATTTGACAAAGGTTTTCAGATTCATAGTTATGCATTGAGCACTAGAATAGTTTACTGTCCTTTCTAATTCTGGATTTCTGATCTGTGTTAGTTTATTGAATTTATACCATTCCTCTAGATGGGTCAGTTGATTTCTGGTCTCTGATTTTAATACAAATTGACTGATTCTTTCTTGTCTATGGACTTCTTAGGGAGAAAAGGTTGGAACCTACTGGTAGCCAGCAGGAAGGTAAGAGGTAGATTAAAAATAGATTGAATTTTGCATGACCTGTCAGTGTTTATTGTGCAAAAACAGTGTCACAAAACATGTTAGTAGGTAAAAATACATTCTTTCAGTCATATTCAAACTCTTGAGCCAAATCTTAAGCTGTAGGAATTGACATCACTAGCATCATTTTAAGGAATACTTGAGAAAAATACAAAGAGAGTAGTTGTGGAAGGAACTTGGTATATGAAAGCCCAGGTTTGAATTCAGATAGCTTCTGTCTACTACTGTTAGATTTGTGACCTTGCTTAAGTCACTTAACTTCAACTTTCTTCCAGGGAAACATGTTTCTCGTGTGCTTATTTTGTTTCACTCATGCTGGTATGAAAGCATAAGCACCTAGCACAGTTATTGGAACAAACGACATACTTGATAAATCTTTGAATCTGAGTCTTAATTGATTTGTTGGGGTGAAACAAAATTATGTTTTAACAAAGTCGTACAGTTCTACAAAAGCAAGCAAATCAGCCTTTACATTTTTCATAAACTGGCAGAGAAAACTTAGCAGTAACCTTTACTGCCGAGACATTTATAGAAAAGTCTGTCATCAAATCTAAGTCTTTTGAAGATATATAGTAAACTCAGATATAGAATATATCACTATTGATATTTGAAATGTCATCTTCATTTTTCTTACTGAAAAAGTTTTTTACTCTTTAATGCTGTTTTAGGCAAAAGTTGTATTATAAATTGGGTTTTTTTCCGACATGTATTTGCTTGTTGTTTTTCAAGATTTAATTAATAGTGTATATGGCAGATTATAAAGTAAAATTTGGAGCAGTTGTTCCAAAATAATGAAGAGGACATGAAAGCAAAAGTTTTTCCAGTACAGATTTTGTTCACATGATCATGGAACAAGTATCTTGGTAGGTATCCAAAATAAGCACAGCTGTGGATTTAATTTTTTGGATTAACTGTACTATTTCAAATGAGGTTGGGATTTTAAAAGGAATACGTTTTTCCCAGGAGTGTATTTCATTTTCTCCCTCATCTCAAGTTAATTATACAGCAAAGCTGAATTTTTGAATATGTTCTTTCTTGAATATATCACTTTTTCAGAGATGTTTCCCAGACCACCCAGCCTAAACAGCACCACCCTAAGACATTATGCTAGTTTTGTTTTTCACGTTCCTATCTTTCCACTGTCACTGAAATTGTCTTATTCATTTACTTAGCTTTTGTTTGTCTATTTTTGCTTCTGTGAGGTTGTGAACTCTTTCTGTCTTAACACTCTCTCCCTCTTATTAGTGGGTCATACTTAAGTAACTTTATGAATGAAGAAAAATAGATTAATTCATTTTATAGTACTCGGTAAAATGGGAGTTCTCCAGTGTAACTGTTGTATAATGTTTGTACACTTCCTAAACCTTCCGTCATTTTTGTTGTTAAAAACAACTGTGTGAATGTGTGTGTATGAAGTTCTTAGAACTGTCTGGCACGTGCTTTCCTGGTGACTCAGACGATAAAGAATCCACCCGCAATGCGGGAGACCTGGGTTCAATCCCAGGTTGGGAAAGAGGAGGAGGGCATGGCAACCCACTCCAGTATCCTTGCCGGGAGAATCTCCGTGGACGGAGGTGCCCTGGCAGGCCACAGTCCATGGGGCGGCAAGAAGTCAGACATGACTGAGCGGCTAAGCACAGCACAGCGCGGCACACATAGCACATCTATTATTGTAAGTAGAAGATTATAGAAAAGTATGTGTTTGCCCTTGTAACAAATGGTCAGTCATGTCTGCCCCTTATTTGATCCTGAGTCCTTAGCTGAAATGCAGCCCTAATGTTTTCCTCATTTTCAGAAATATGAGGTGTCAGAGGTCAAGGCAGAGCTTGCAGTATTGAGGATATTTTCAATTAGGGTTTTAGTAGGGGGGAAATGTGAAGTAGTAGTCCTGAATTTATACATTTATTTAAAATTTAGCCACTTATCTTTTAGGTACTTGATATGATAGAATAAAAAGACACGATATTTATAGCAGCTTTATTCATAACTTCCAAAACTTGGAAACAATTAAGATGTCCTTTCACAAGTGAATGAATAAACTGTCACTCATCCAGAGAATGGAATATTATTCAGCGTTAAAAAGAAATGAGCTATCAAGCTGTGAAAAGATGTGGAGGAAACTTAAATGCTTATCACTAAATGAAGGAAGCCAGTCTGAAAGACTTCTAATTCTATGACATTGTAGGAAAGTGTAGACACAGTAAAAAGATCAGTGGTTGCCAGGTTTGGTGCAAGAGGGTTGAATAAGACGAGCCCAGAGGATACATGCAGTCGTATATATGTCAAAACCCACAGAATGTACAATACCAAGGGTGAACCCTAATATAAGCTAGGTACTTTGATACTGATGTGTCAGTGTAGGTTCAAGAATTGTTAAAAAAAAAAAAGTATCACTCTTGGTGGGGGATGCTGATAATGGGGGAAGCTCTACATGTTTGGTGGTTGGGAGTATTGGGAAATCTCTGTACCTTCCCCACTCAGTTTTATTGTGAACCTTAAAGTGTTCTAAAATAGTGTCTTAATTAAAAGTAATTTTTAAAGACATAGTACAAGTTACAAAGGCCTAGATGGGCAGCTGATGCATCGATTTAGTTCATTTAATTTACAAGCTTTACTGCTCATTCAGATGACAGTTTCAGGAGGTGAACTTGGTCATGTTTTTTTGTTGTAAGTTTTCTTTTTCCTTTCTCCTACTGTTTATTCATTCAGGAAACAGCTGGATTCTGGACCAAGCCCATGGAGACCATTGTCACCCTTTCATGCCTGCTGATACCAGAAGAAAAGTTGTCACATGGGTGATAGAGTTTTATTAAAATAAGGATTATATCAGTTGAGGAAAGCATTTTCAGCTGTGTAGATTGATAGTGCTGATGTTTCCTACAGCAGTTATTTTTTACTGTAGGAATTGAGGGTTATGAGAGGAAGTTCATTCTCTATAAAGCCATCTGGTGATAATCAGCCAAGTGATTGCCAGAGCATAAGGATAGACTTTCCTGAACATGTTTTTTTAGCTCAAGTAGTTGAATACACTGATGATCGTTTGTGTAATAGTTTTATTTTTCCACTCAAACCTAATAATCCAACTAAACTAGTTCTTTGCTGTGGGTTATGTGATGCGTTGTTTCAAATTTCTTTCGTAATGTTATTGTATATCAGGTATACTGTTTTTACCTATCACAAGGCTCTATCATTACAGTACTTAAAAATCACATACTCTTCCTGCTGTCGGTCCTCAGTTTGAACTATGACAGGCAACTTTTTAAAAAAATATATAAACAAAAGCAGTAAAATGTATATAATGTTGAAACTTAAAAGTGTAATGAGAATGTGTTCTGTGGTGAACATTTGCAGAGTTTCTGTTTTTTTTTTTAATTTAAAGCTGTATACCACATTTGTAACCCATTAGATCCTGAAATGAACTCTGATCTAATAGGAGAGTCAGTTTTTAAAGTTGACTGTAGCTACCAGGAACTTGGAAATGGGACTGTGGCTAGGTCAGTGTTTACCTCCTCCCTGTGACCTCCAAATGTCAGAGCTTTAAACTTTGGCAGCTGCTGCCAAAACACCTTATCTGACAAGATAGAGAATAAGAGAGAGATAATGGAAGCAGGAAGGTGGTGGAGATGGGGGCAGTTAACCAGGATTTAAAGGCTAGATTTAATTGTAGCAAAGGTTAAATGATTAATTTCTCACCCATTATGCTTGCAGATTTCCAGATTATTCTCAACTCAAGAAGAGTTGTAGCAGCTCTATAGAGCTACTCATTCATTCATTAAAAATAACTTGTCACTCACACTAGAGGCAAAATACTGTACTCGGCTCTGGGAATACAGAGATGATGAAAGGCCTCTCAGCTCCATACTGACTGTAGTCCTACTCCCCTCAGTGTTCCCATCCCAGCCTGGGGTAATGGCTTGTTTGTTCTACTATCACCTTAGGCTTATCTCTGTATTGGCATCTACTGACCAGCATTCCCTATGGATTGAGTTCCTGGGGCAGGTTTTTCTTTTTGTTTTTTTCTTTGTGCACCTTGAATTCTGAGTGCCTGAATTTGGTAGGTTTCTTATGAGCATTTCCTGAAAGAAGGCGTGTGGAGGAGTACAGACTTTGCCTACCTTCAAAGAGCTCACTAACTAGAAACATACGGTAACATTGCAATCTAGAAAACATAATCATATAATAATATTGCAGATATCAGTAACGCTTTAAGTTATAGTTTAAATGATAGCATGATAGATGTTTGAACTAAGTTTTGTAGGGCTGTAGAGTACAGTGTATTATTCCGCCATGGGCAAAGACTTAGAGACAGGCAGCATCTGTTAATACCACTCTTTATCATACTGTGGTATATCTTAAATGCTGAAATTAAGAAGCACAGAAAGTAGAGACTAATACAGTGTTGTATTATGTGTGAAGTGAAGTTGCTCAGTCGTGTCTGACTCTTTGCGACCCCATGGACTGTAGCCTACCAGGCTCCTCTGTCCATGGGATTTTCCAGGCAAGAGTGCTGGAGTGGATTGCCATTTCCTTCTCCAGGGATCTTGCCGACCCAGGGACTGAACCCAGGTCTCCCGCATTGTAGACAGACGCTTAACCAGCTGAGCCACCAGGGAAGTCAGTCTGCAACATATCTAAGATTGCAGGCTTCTTAACTAAGTTATTCCAGTGTTAGAAATTGATGCTATGGGAAACGGAACTTTGGGGTTGTATTTTAGTTGTATTGTTAATCACTTTAAATGAAGCAAGAAAACGTGTTCATTTCTCAATAATAGGCTTTAATATTTGTGATTCTTGAGTTACTTTTTTTTTTTTTTTTACATTTTGTGGTTAAAGCCCTTACCTCTTCTCGTACCCAAAACACACACACACACACAAACACACACACACACACATAAATATATATTTAAGAGTTTTGCTCATTTTTTTTTTTTTTAAGAATGATGTATAAAACTCTAGGGACCCTGAATCTGTATAGCTTGTTAAATTTAAACTTAAGCCATACACGTGTTAATTATATGTTCATGACTAATGGGTGAGCATATTCCATATGGTCTAATCTCTGAAACTGTATTAGTAAGTTTCTGAGCTAATATTTTAATCTCTTAAATTCCTCTTTATTTATTTTTAATTTAAATTTATTTATTTTAATTAGAGGCTAAATACTCTACAATATTGTATTGGTTTTGCCATACATCGACATGAATCCGCCACGGGTGTACATGTGTTCCCCATCCAGAACCACCTTCCCACCTCCCTCCCCATACCATCCCTCTGGTTCATCCTAGTGCACCAGCCCCAAGCATCCTGTATCATGCATATAATCTGGACTGGTGATTCATTTTACATATGATAATATACATGTTTCAGTGCCATTCTCCCAAATCATCCCATCCTCACCCTCTCCCACGAGTCCAAAAGACTGTTCTATACATCTGTGTCTCTTTTGCTGTCTCGCATACAGGGTTATCGTCACCATCTTTCTAAATTACATATATTTGCGTTAGTATACTGTATTGGTGTTCTTCTTTCTGGCTTACTTCACACTGTATAATAGGTTCCACTTTCATCCACCTCATTAGAACTGATTCAAATGTATTCTTTTTAATGGCTGAGTAATACTCCATTGTGTATATGTTCCACAGCTTTCCTATCCATTCGTCTGCGGATGGACATCTAGGTTATCTAGGTTGCTTCCATGTCCTGGCTATTATAAACAGTGCTGTGATGAACATTGGGGTACACGTGTCTCTTTCAATTCTGGTTTCCTTGGTGTGTATGCCCAGCAGTGGGATTGCTGGGTCATAAGGCACTTCTATTTCCAGTTTTTTAAGGAATCTCCACACTCTTCTCCATAGTGGCTGTACTAGTTTGCATTCCCACCAACAGTGTAAGAGGGTTCCCTTTTGTCCACACCCTCTCTAGCATTTATTGCTTGTACATTTTTGCATAGCCACTATTCTAACTGGCGTGAAATGGTACCTCATTGTGGTTTTGATATGCATTTCTCTGATAATGAGTGATGTTGAGCATCTTTTCATGTGTTTGTTAACCATCTGTATGTCTGCTTTGGAGAAATGTCTGTTTAGTTCTTTGGCCCATTTTTGATTGGGTCATTTATTTTTCTGGATAAATTCCTCTTTAGATAAAATAAAATTCTTCCAGTTTATCAGATAATATGTATTAATGCCCTGGATGTATCAGATTCCTTTCTTTTTAACTCAAAGAACTTATCACGAGAGGATTTTGCATGTTGTCAAATAGTTTTTTTGCATCAATCTGCATAATTAGTTAACTGATGCATTTCTGATCATTTTTTCTTTCATTTTAGTATTAAACTCTATTACATTGATTCATCTTTATATGTCGACCCATCTTTTAATTCCAGGAATAAATCCTGTGTAGCCTTGGTATATAATCTTTTTGATATGCTGGTAAATTCGGTTTGCCAGTATTTTGTTGAAGATAGTTACATCAAATATTATATTAGTTTTGTTTTCTTGTAGTTACTTTGTCTACCTTTGGCATCATAATGCTGCCCTCATGGAATGGATTAGGATGTCCTCCCTCTTCAATTTTTGGAAGAGTCTGTAAAGAATTAATGTTAATTCTTTTTTGTAAATTGAGGTATAGTTGATATGTGGTAAGTTGCTTCGGTTGTGTCCGACTCTGTGTGACCCCATGGACTGTAGCCCGCCAGATTGCTATGTCCATGGCATTCTCCAGACAAGAATGCTGGCATGGGTCACCGTGCCCTCCTCCAGGGGATCGTCCTGGAGTAGTTGATTTACAGTTAGTTTCAGGTGTACAACATAATGATTCAACATTTTTATAGATTATACATTATTTTGTCTAATATTCCTGATGTGTACAGTATATCCTTGAGACGTGTTTATATTATACATAGTAGTTCATGCTTCTTAATCCCCTCCCCATTTCCTGCCCTTCCCTCTTTCTTCCCTCTCACTGGTAACTACTATATCTGTGAGTCTCTTTTCTGTTATATTCACTAGTTTGTTTTGTATTTAGGTTATACATATATGTGATATCATACAGTATGCAGATGTCTTTCACTGACTTATTTCACTCCGGATAATATCTTCCAGGTCCATCCATGCTGGTGAAAATGGCAAAATTTTCTTCTTTGTAATGGCTCAAGTAGTATTTCATTCTATATAAGTATATATCCCACATCTTTTATTCGTTCATCTATTGATGGATGGACTCTTAGATTACTTCCATATCTGAAGCACTATAAGTAATGCTGCTCTGAACATTGAGGTATATATATAATATATCTTTTGGAATTAGTGTTTTTGTTTCCCTCTGATGTACCCAGGAATGGGATTGCTGGAGCCTATGGTAGTTCTCCACAGTTTATTGTGATCCACACAATCAAAGGCTTTGGCATAGTCAATAAAGCAGAAATAGATGTTTTTCAGAACTCTCTTGCTTTTTTGATGATCCAGTGAATGTTGCCAATTTGATCTCTGCTTCCTCTGCCATTTCTAAAACCAGCTTGAACATCTGGAAGCTCACAGTTCATGTATTACTGAAGCCTGGCTTGGGGAATTTTGAGCATTACTTTACTAGCGTGTGAGATGAGTGCAATTGTGCGGTAGTTTGAGCATTCTTTGGCATTGCCTTTCTTTGGGATTGGAATGAAAACGGACCTTTCCGAGTCCTGTGGCCACTGCTGAGTTTTCCAAATTTGCTGGCATATTGAGTGCAGCACATTCACAGCATCATCTTTCAGGATTTGAAAGAGCTCAACTGGAATTCCATCACCTCCACTAGCTTTGTTTGTAGTGATGCTTTCTAAGGCCCACTTGTCTTCACATTCCAGGATGTCTGGCTCTAGGTGAGTGATCATGCCATCGTGATTATCTTGGTCATGAAGATGCCTCTTGAGAAACCTATATGCAGGTCAGGAAGCAACAGTTAGAACTGGACATGGAACAACAGACTGGTTCCAAATAGGAAAAGGAATACGTCAAGGCTGTATATTGTCACCCTGCTGATTTAACTTGTATGCAGAGTACATCATGAGAAACGCTGGGCTGGAAGAAGCACGAGCCGGGATCAAGATTGCTGGGAGAAATATCAATAACCTCAGATATGCAGATGACACCACCCTTATGGCAGAAAGTGAAGAGGAACTAAAGAGCCTCTTGATGAAAGTGAAAGAGGAGAGCGAAAAAGTTGGCTTAAAGCTCAACATTCAGAAAATGAAGATCATGGCATCCGGTCCCATCACTTCATGGGAAATAGATGGGGAAACAGTGGAAACAGTGTCAGACTTTATTTTTCTGGGCTCCAAAATCACTGCAGATGGTGACTGCAATCATGAAATTAAAAGACACTTACTCCTTGGAAGAAAAGTTGTGACCAACCTAGACATATTTGCAGGAACATTTGTCTCTGCATATTCAAAAGCAGAGACATTACTTTGCCAACAAAGGTCCGTCTAGTCGAGGCTAGGGTTTTCCAGTGGTCATGTATGGATGTGAGAGTTGGACTGTGAAGAAAGCTGAGCGCCGAAGAATTGATGGTTTTGAACTGTGGTGTTGGAGAAGACTCTTGAGAGTCCCTTGGACTGCAAGGAGATCCAACCAGTCCATTCTGAAGGAGATCAACCGTGGGATTTCTTTGGAAGGAATGATGCTAAAGCTGAAACTCCAGCACTTTGGCCACCTCATGTGAAGAGTTGACTCATTGGAAAAGACTTTGATGCTGGGAGGGATTGGGGGCAGGAGGAGAAGGGGACGGCAGAGGATGAGATGGCTGGATGGCATCACAGACTCGATGGACGTGAGTCTGAGTGAACTCCAGGAGTTGGTGATGGACAGGGAGGCCTGGCGTGCTGTGATTCATGGGGTCGCAAAGAGTCGGACACAACTGAGCGACTGAACTGAACTAAGTGTGAACAATATTATGCAAATAAAATGGACAACCCAGAAGAAATGGACAAATTCCCAGAAATACACAGTCGTCTCAATACTGAACTGGGAAGAAACAGGAAACAGTATCGGACCAATTACTAGATGAAACTGAATCAATAATTCAAACAAACAAACAAAAGTTCAGGCCCAGATGGCTTCACAGGTGAATTCTAACAAATATTTAAAGGAGAGTTAACATATTCTTAAACTATTCCAAAAAAGTGCAGAGGAAGGAGCTCTTCCAAACCCATTTTATGAAGCCACAACACCCCAATAGCAAAACTAGACAAAGACAATACAAAAAAAAGAAAACTGCAGGCCAGTATCACTGATGAACCGGGATGCAAAACTTTTAAACAAGTTAGTAGCAAACCAAACTCAACAATAAATCAAGAAGATTATACATGATTAAATGGGATTCACCCCAGGGATGCAAGACTTTTCAATATCTGACAATCAGTTATTTGTGATAAAGGCCCTTCAGGAGGTGGGCACAGAAGGAAAATACCTCATCATAATGAAGGCCATATACGATAAACCTACAGCTAACATCATACTCAATGGAGAAAAGCAGAATGCATTTCCTTTAAGATCAGGAATAATACAAGGGTTCCCACTCTCACCACTTTTACCTAACATAGTATTGGAAGTCTTAGCCACAGCCATCAGAGAAGAAAAAGAAATACAGGGAACACAAACCAGGAAGGGAGAAGTAAAACTGTCACTGTTTGTAGATAAAATGATAGTGCACACAGAAAATCCTAAAGATGTCAGAAGAAAACTACTGAAGTTTATTACTGAATTTGGTGAAACTGCAGTATACAAAATCAGTATACAGAAATCTGCAACATTTCTATATACTAATGATGAATGATCAGAAAGACAATTTAAGAAAACAATCTTATTTTTCATTGTATCAAAAAGAATTAAGTACTTTGGAATAAATTTAAGGAGTTGAAAGACTGATAATCAGAAAACTATAAAATATGGAAGAAAGAAATTGAAAATGGAAACACAGGCTGTGTTCATGGATTGTAAGAATTAATACTGTTAAAATGTCCATAACACCAAAAGCAAATAATAACTAGAACAAATCTAAAAATTGTGTGGAAACACAAAGGACACTCAATAGCCCAAAAAAATACTGATAAAGAACAAAGCTGGCAATCCTCATTTTCAAATCATACTATAAGGCTGCAGTAATCAAAACAGTATGGCACTGGCCTAAAGAGAGACACATACATCAATGGAACACAATAAAGAGTCCAGAAATAAACCCATGTTTATATGGTGAATTAATCTATGACAAAGTAGGCAACAATGTACACGAGAGAAAAATTCCCTCTTCAATAAATGTTGATAACCTGGATGGCTACATGCAAAGCATTCAAATTGGATTACTCTCTCACATCATATACAAAAATAAACTGCAAATGGATTAAAGACTTAATTGTAAAGACTGAAGCCATAAAATCCCTGGAAAACATACGTACTACACTGTGACATGGGCTTAGCAGTGTCTTTTTGGATATCTCTCCTCAAGTAAGGGAAGCAAAACAAAAAAATAAACAAGTGTGATTATATCAAACTAAAATTTTGTTGCACTATGAAGAAAGCTATCAACAAAAAGAAAAGGCAGCCTACTGAATGAGACAAGATATTTGCAAATTATGTACATGATAAAGGTTTAATGTCCAAATTATGTATGTGATAATAGGCAAAAACACTAAGATTTCATGCAATTCAACATCAACAGGAACATGAAAGATGCTGAACGCTGCTAACCACCAAAAAAAAAAAAAGGAAAGTGAAACCACAATAAGATACCTCACACCTGTCAGCCTCACACCAGACTATCATCAGGGGACTTTCCTGGTGGTCCACTGGTTAAGACTCCATGCTCCCAATGCAGTGCACACAGGTTTGATCCCTGGTTGGGAACTAAGATTCCAAGCCACACACACACAGAAAGTATGGCTCTTATCAAAAAGACCACAAATAGCAAATGATGGCAAAGATGTTAAGAAAAGGGAACTCAGCACAGACGTTGAGAAAAGGGAACTGTTTTACTTGGTAAAACAGTATGGAAGTTCCTCTAAAAACTCAAAATAGAACTACCATTCAGTGCAGTTAAGTCGCTCAGTCGTGTCCAACTCTTTGCGACCCCATGAATCGCAATACACCAGGCCTCCCTGTCCATCACCATCTCCTGGAGTTCACTCAGACTTATGTCCATCGAGTCTGTGATGCCATCCAGCCATCTCATCCTCTGTTGTCCCCTTCTCTTCCTGCCCCCAATCCCTCCCAGCATCAGAGTCTTTTCCAATGAGTCAACTCTTCACATGAGGTGGCCAAAGTGCTGGAGTTTCAGCTTTAGCATCATTCCTTCCAAAGAAATCCCAGGGCTGATCTCCTTCAGAATGGACTGGTTGGATCTCCTTGCAGTCCAAGGGACTCTCAAGAGTCTTCTCCAACACCACAATTGAAAAGCATCAATTCTTCGGCGCTCAGCCTTCTTCACAGTCCAACTTTCACATCCATACATGACCACTGGAGAAACCTTAGCCTTGATTAGATGGACCTTTGTTGGTTTCTCAAGAGGCAGGTCAGGTGGTCTGGTATTCCCATCTCTTTCAGAATTTTCCACAGTTGATTGTGATCCACACAGTCAAAGGCTTTGGCATAGTCAATAAAGCAGAAATAGATATTTTTCTGGAACTCTCTTGCTTTTTCGATGATCAAGCAGATGTTGGCAATTTGATCTCTGGTTCCTCTGCCTTTTCTAAAACCAGCTTGAACATCTGGAAGCTCACGTTTCACGTATTGCTGAAGCCTGGCTTGGAGAATTTTGAGCATTACTTTACTAGCGTGTGAGGTGAGTGCAATTGTGTGGTAGTTTGAGCCTTCTTTGGCATTGCCTTTCTTTGGGATTGGAATGAAAACGGACCTTTTCCAGTCCTGTGGCCACTGCTGAGTTTTCCAAATTTGCTGGCATATTGAGTGCAGCACTTTCACAGCATCATCTTTCAGGATTTGAAATAGCTCCACTGGAATTCTATCACCTCCACTAGCTTTGTTTGTAGTGATGCTTTCTAAGGCCCACTTGACTTCACATTCCAGGATGTCTGGCTCTAGATGAGTGATCACACCATGGTGATTATCCAGGTCGTGAAGATCGTTTTTGTACAGTTCTTCTGTGTATTCTTGCCACCTCTTCTTAATATCTTCTGCTAATGTTAGGTCCAGACCATTTCTGTCCTTTATCATGCCCATCTTTGCCTGAAATGTTCCCTTGTTATCTCTAATTTTCTTGAAGAGATCTCTTGTCTTTCCCATTCTGTTGTTTTCTTCTATTTCTTTGCATTGATCGCTGAGGAAGGCTTTCTTATCTCTTCTTGCTATTCTTTGGAACTTTGCATTCAGATGCTTATATCTTTCCTTTTCTCCTTTGCTTTTCACTTCTCTTCTTTACACAGCCATTTGTAAGGCCTCCTCAGACAGTCATTTTCCTTTTTTGCATTTCTTTTTCTTGGGGATGGTCTTGATCCCTGTCTCCTGTACAATGTCACGAACCTCCGTCCATAGTTCATCAGGCACTCTATCTATCTGATCTAGTCCCTTAAATCTATTTCTCACTTCCACTGTATAATCATAAGGGATTTGATTTAGGTCATACCTGAATGGTCTAGTTGTTTTCCCTACTTTCTTCAATTTAAGTCTGAATTGTTCACAGTAATCTCTTACAATTCTTTGAGTTTCTGCAGTATTGATTGTAACTTCTTTTCCATTTCTGATTTTATAATTCATGCCCTCTTTTTTCTTGATGAGTTTGGTTATAGGTTTATCAATTTTGTTTATCTTTTCAAAGAACTAGCTTTTAGTTTCATTAATCTTTTTTTTTTTTAAAGTCTCCTTTTGTTTCTGCTGTGATCTTTATGATTTCTTTTCTTCTCCTAACTTTGGGTTTTGTTTTGCTGGCTTATTTTATTTATTTATTTTTTTTCATAGTTGCTTTAGGCATAACGTTAGGTTGTTTGAGATGTTCTATGTTTCCTGAGGTAAACTTGTGTCACTATAAATTCCCATCTTTGAACTGCTTTTGCTGCAACTGAAACATTTTGGATCATTGTGTTTTCATTCTCACTGTCTACAGGTATTTTGGGGTTTCTTCTTTAATTTTTTCAGTGATCCATTGGTTGTTTAGTAGCATTTTGTTAAACCTCCATTAATTTGAGTTTTGTATATTTTTTTCCCCCTTGTAGTTGATTCCTAATACGATATTGTTTTGGTGGAAAAGTTGCTTCATATGGTTTCAGCTTCCTCAGAATTACTGAATCTTGTTTTGTGGCCTAGCATGTGATCTATCCTGAAGTATATTCCATATATACTTGAAAAGAATGTGTATTCTGTTGCTTTTGGATGGGTGTTTCATATGTTGCTATTAAGTTCACCCAGTCTAATATATCATTTAAGGGTAATGTCTCCTTATTGATTTGTTGAGTGAATGACTGTTCATTGATTTAAATGGAATGATTAGTAAAAAATTAGAAAATATAAAAAAAAAGAAACACAGCTGAAGTATATATAACTGAAAATTTAAAATCCATTAGAACGACTTGGCAGTGGGTTATATGATACAGAGGAATAGTGAGCATACTGGCAGACAGAGTAGTGGTAGTCACACAAGATTAACAGAAAATAATTTAAATTTAAATTGAGGATAGATTAAGAGACCACTGGCACAAAGTCAGGTGTAAAGACATTCACATTATAGCCTTGAGAGAAAGGGACAGAGAACATATTTGAAGATACTGTAGCGGAAAACTTCCCTAATCTGGGAAAGGAAGCAGACATCTAGGTCCAGGACATACAGTGTTTCCAAAGAGGATCACCCGAAGTGGCCTACATCAATATATGTTGTAATTAAAACAGCAAAAATTTAAAAATAAAGACAATATTAAAAGCAGCAAGGGGATCAACAACAGGTACATACAAGGAACTGAGTTTCTGCAGGTGAGAAGAAAGTGACACAATACATTTAAAGGGATGAAAGGGAAAAATCTACAACTCAGAAAAATCTGCCAGACACGATTCTAGTTGAGATTTGATAGATCAGAATTTTACAAATAAGCAAAAGCTAAAAGAATTGATCACCACCAAACCAGCTTTACAAGAACGTTAAGTGATTCCTTTAAGCAAAAAAGAAAAGGCCACAGCTGGAAATAGTAATCTTTATTGTCTTCTCTTCAGTTAGCTTGGGTTTTGGTTTCCTTAAAGTGTGCACTTAGATTATTGATTTGAGATCTTTTTTTTTGCTTTTTTTGTTTTCTTTTTACAGTGGTTACAGCTATAACTGTAATTTTAACCTTCCTTATTAGGACTAGTTTTGAACAAATCTTGTTCGCTTTTTATTCTGTGGTGTTTTCTTTTGCTTTTTCTTTTTAATTCTTTTATGGTTGCTTCTTTACTACTCATTGTCAAAGTGTCATTTAATTTTTACCTATTGAGAATTTTCCAGTTTTCCTTCCACTACTGATGAATGATTCCATTCAACTGTGATTTGAGAAGTTGTTTCATACATTTTCCATCTCTTTAAATTCATTAAGACTTGTTGTACTCCTAACATTGTGTCCTGAAAATGTTCTTCGTGCACTTGAGAAAAATGTGAATCTGAGTGAAGTGCTCCATCAGATTGGTTTCTAGTGGTGTAAAATCGTTTCTTCTGTCTAGTTGTTTTCCATGGTTGAAAGTGGAGTATTGAAGTCTTCAACTGTTATTGTTCTACTGTCTATTTTTTCTTTTAATTTTATCTGTTTTTGCTTCATCTATTTCAGTGTTCTGTTGTTAGGTGTGTATGCTTTCAGTTTTTATATCCTATTGATGTATTGAACCTTTTATCAATATATAATGTTCTTTGCCTTTCATAAGCTTTTTGAACTAAAGTCTCCTTTATCTGACATTGACATAGTCCTCTCAGCTTTGTTTTGATTACTGTTTACATGTAATTTCTTTTATTGTGTGTTCCTTACATAGGCAGATTCTGTCATAGATGGCATGAAGATGGACCCTTTTATTTTATCCAGTCTACTATTTTCTTCATTTTTGTAGGAGAATTTGATACAAAGGTTTTATTAGGAAGCACTTTGAAATACATATGTGTTTAAAGTTTTCCTTATAGTTGCTTCTTTCCAAATTCATAAAGTTACGAAGAATTATTTTTAGCCATTTCATTTAAGAGTACGGAAATATATTAGCATATCATATGTTGTTGGGAGGGATTGGGGGCAGGAGAAGGTAGGAGACGACCGAGAATGAGATGGCTGGATGGCATCACTGACTCGATGGACGCGAGTCTGAGTGAACTCCGGGAGTTGGTGATGGACAGGGAGGCCTGGCGTGCTGCGATTCATGGAGCCACAAAGAGTCGGACACGACTGAGCAACTGAACTGAACTGATCATATGTTGTTTGATGAACTATTATCCTCATTTGTCTAGGGATTGTCTGGAGGCATATCCAGAGTTAAATTAACACAGTCGTGGAGACTTTTCCCTCTTACTTTTTAGCTTCTATTGAATCACAGCTAGTACTTGTAATATTAATAGTACCTAACTTGAAATCTGAACTCAATGCAATTAGAATGAAATAACCAAACTACAGATATGGAGAACAGATATTATCATGGGAAATTCACTTAAGAGTAGCTAAATTTCTCGAGTCAATCTGCAGTTGAGTGTTATTTCAAAATTGTATGCTGAAAGAAACAGTTTTCAAGAAGTATTTTGAATAGGACCCCTGAAATTTTCTCACTTCCCAGTCTCACTAATACAAAGAGAAGGAGAGGAAGAGAAGTTGAGAAAGTTTTGGAAGAAGGGGAACTGTGGGAGGAAGAACTAAATAAACATGAATTCTTTTAGAATCTTGGAAAGGCTGGGGAATGTGACCTGCCTTGTATCTTAGTAGGCAGGGTGAACCAAAAACAAGGAAATTTGTTGAAAGTTCATATAAAAAACTATCAGGGCTTATTGCCCGAACCCCCATTCCCTTAGAAGTTGAGAGGTTTATTATCTGAAGATACTATATCAGAGAGACTCCAAACATGTGACCATCAAGCTTATTCATGGGTAGGGTAAAGTGCTGTGCTTAAACAGGCAGATAACATAGACACTCTTCACACAGAATGGTGAGATTCTTCCCCCTCATTTCTCTCAACTTGACTTCTGCGAAATCATCAGTGTGTTTTTGCCCACTATGAGAGGAGATTGGATGATTCTCCTGTGGGTAAACCGAACTGTTCCAGATGGTGGAAAAGTAAACTGTAGATGTTAACCCTTTCCACCCAAAAAAGTGAGCTTCAGTTCAGTTCAGTTCAGTCGCTCAGTTGTGTCTGACTCTTTGCTACCCCATGAATCGCAGCACGCCAGGCCTCCCTGTCCGTCACCATCTTCCAGAGTTCACTCAGACTCACATCCATCGAGTCAGTGATGCCATCCAGCCATCTCATCCTCTGTCGTCCCCTTCTCCTCCTGCCTCCAATCCCTCCCAGCATCAGAGTCTTTTCCAATGAGTCAACTCTTCACATGAGGTGGCCAAAGGACTGGAGCTTCAGCTTTAGCATCATTCCTTCCAAAGAAATCCCAGGGCTGATCTCCTTCAGAATGGACTGGTTGGATCTCCTTGCAGTCCAAGGGACTCTCAAAAGTCTTCTCCGACACCACAGTTGAAACGCATCAATTCTTCGGCGCTCAGCCTGCTTCACAGTCCAACTCTCACATCCATACACGACCGCAGGAAAAACCATATCCTTGACTAGACGGACCTTAGTTGGCAAAGTAATATCTCTGCTTTTGAATATGCTATCTAGGTTGGTCATAGCTTTTCTCCCAAGGAGTAAGCGTCTTTCTTCTTCTATTTCTGGATTCTCTCATTTTTGTATTTTTGTTAAAATAAGCTCCCTTTACCTACAGTTTGTAGTTCTGTGATACATCACAGCCTTAGGTTTAATTATACAAATAGATGTTACCATTCTGAGATGAAGAAACTGGGGAAAAGGGAGCAATTTCAACAAAAATTTCATTTGCATATTTTTAGAAATAAGTGTATTGGATTGTCATTCTACTATTGAAAGACCTTTTATTTCAGTAAATTATACTCATCTTTTGTGTGTTATAGTCAGTCTGCAAATGTCTCAATGACTCAAAACAACAGTAATTTTATTATTGTTCATGTATCTGTTCTTGGTGGTTGAATGATATACTTGAGGGCATGCTTCAAGTTCCGTGTTGGATCTATATGTGTTCTACATGTCTTTCATTCTTCTTGAACCAGTGGGCTAGCCAGGGCATGTTCTTTTTCTGGTGAAGGCAGAGGTACAAGAGATCAAATCCAGTTGCCCACGCATATTTTAGTCTTCATTTGCATCACAACTGTTAACATCACCCCATTGGCCAAAACAAGTTATGAAGCATAGCCCAGAGTTATATAGAGGGAAATTATAACTGAAACAGTGCACCTCAGATTAGGCCTTGAACCCACATGCTGGGACTCAAATTCCCAGGCAAAACCCTAATAAAAACTTGAACCCCATGGTCAGTTAATCAGAATCAGTCACCTTACATCTGGACTTACTGAGGCTCAGGTTCATTGTGTCTCAGCACACAAGTGATAGGCAAGAAGTAGTTTTATTAACATAAAGCACTTGTGAGAGATACAAGTGGGCAGGTGAGGAAGCTCTGTCCCAAGGATCAAGAAGACTAAAATTTTATAATCAAAGGAAAGTTAAAAGAGAGGGCAAAGACCGCCTTTTTCAAGAAGATATCAGGCTTACATCACCAGCGCCTCCTTCATTTTGGGCAGGAGACTGTCTGACCCTGTGAGCTCAACTAGGATTATCATAGCATTTATTCAGATCAGTAGAAGAGTGGTGACATTTTTCTCTCACCTGATGGCCTGGGGCACATCTTGTGCTTTTATTTATGGCTTTATAGTGAAGTAAGGCTGCTTCCTCCCATGATGTTCCAGTAGCTTTCTTGAGCGATCATTAACGTACAGTGGTCTCCCAAAGTTTCCTAGGTTTCCCTCTCTGTCTATAGTCCTTTGCTGGGACTTCAGTAAGTACCTGTGTATCTATCCTATTCTATCCTTATCACCACCTTTAATTGGAGGAATTGCAAAGTCATAGAGCAAAGGTTATAGTTTATGGTTGCACTTGAGTATGTAAGAAGGTCTGGGACTATAATCTTTGTGAAGGTCAGTGGTCCCCCATACTATTGAGTCTTTAGATTTCCAGTATGACCTAAAGACTGTGCTTTGAGAAAGTGTTTCAGGAAGTTTAATCAGTGATCCATTAAATGGACTCTTCAGAATTGAAATGTGTATGAATTAAAGGTTGTAGTATTTTTCATTTTATGAATAAGTTACAAGGCATTTTATATTACCATAATTTTTCCCTAAAATGTTTCTTTAAGTGAGTAATTTTAGAGCATTGACCTGAAAGATATGCAATGTATGATGTTGTTTGGTTCATATATTTTGATAATGGGTGGATCTGATGATGGGTCTGGCTGATACCAGACCACCATACCTGCCTCCTGAGAAATATGTATGCAGGTCAAGCATCAACAGTTAAAACCAGACATGGAACAATGGACTAGTTCAAAATTGGTAAAGGAGTATGTCAAGGCTGTATATTGTAACTCTGCTTATTTAACTTATATGCAGAGTATATAATGAGAAATGCTATGGTGTATGAGAGGCACAAGATGGAATCAAGATTGCTGGGAGAAATATCAATAACCTCAGATATGCAGATGACACCACCCTTATGGTAGAAAGTGAAGAGGAACTAAAGAGCCTCTTGATGAAAGTGAAAGAGGAGATTGACAAAGCTGGCTTAAAGCTCAACATTCAAAAAACAAAGATCATGGCATCTGGTCCCATCACTTCATGGCAAATAGATGGAGAAACAATGGAAATAGGAGAGACTTTATTTTATTGGGCTCCAAAATCACTGCAGATGGTAACTGCAGCTATGAAATGAAAAGACGCTTGCTCCTTGGAAGAAAAACTGTGATCAGTGTAAACAGCATATTTAAAAAGCAGAGACATTACTTTGTTGATGAAGGTCTGTCTAGTCAAAGCTACGGTTTTCCCAGTAGTCATGTATGGATGTGAGAGCTGGATCATAAACAAGAGAGCACTAAAGAATTGATGGTTTTGAACTGTGGTGTTGGAAAAGACTCTTGAGAGTCCCTTGGAGAGGAGATCAGTCAGTCCATCCTAAAGGAAATCAATCCTGAATATTCATTGAAAGGACTGATGCTGAAGCTGAAGCTCCTATACTTTGGCCAGCTGATGAGAAGAACTGACTCGTTGAAAAAGACCTTGCTGCTGGAAAGGATTGAAGGCAAGAAGAGAAGGGGATGACAGAGGATGAGATGGTTTATGGCATCACCAACTTGATGGACATGAGTTTGAGTAAGCTTCAGGAGTTGGTGATGGACAGGAAAGCCTGGCGTGCTGCCGTCCATGAGGTCACAAAGAGTCGGACATGACTGAGCAACTGAACCGAACTGAACTGATCACATCTATACACGACTACTGGAAAAACCATAGATTTGATTATACGGACTTTTGTCAGCAAAGTAGTGTTTCTGCTTTTTAATACACTATGTAGGTTTGTCGTAGCTTTTCTTCCAAGGAGTGAGCATCTTTTAATTTCATGGCTGCAGTCACTGTGTGCAGTGATTTTGGAGCCCAAGAAAGAAGTCTGTCACTGTTGCCATTGGTTCCCCACCTATTTGCCATGAATTGATGGGACCAGATGCCATAATCTTCTTTTTTTGAATGTCACGGTTTAAGCCAGCTTTTTCACTCTCTCCTTTCACCTTTACCAAGAGGCTCTTTAGTTCCTCTTCGCTTTCTGCCATAAGGGTGGTGTCATCTGCATATCTGAGGTTATTGATATTTCTCCTGGCAATCTTATTTCCAGCTTGTGCTGTATTCAGCCTGGCATTATGCATGATGTACTCTGCATATAAGTTAAATAAAGCAGGGTAACAATATACACCCTGCTTGAAGTACTTGTTCCCAGTTTTGAACCAGTCCATTGTTCCATGTCCAGTTCTAACTGTTGCTTCTTGACCTGCATACATATTTCTCAGGAGGCAGGTTAGATGGCCTGGTAGTCCCGTCTCTTTAAGAATTTTCCGTAGTTTGTTGTGATCCACACAGCCAAAGTCTTTTGCATAGTCAATGAAGCAGAAGTAGATGTTTTTCTGGAATTCCCTTGCTTTTTCTATGACCCAGGGGATGCTGGCAATTTGATCTCTAGTTCCTCTGCCTTTTCTAAATCCAGCTTGTACATCTGGAAGTTCTTTTTCACATTCTGTTGAAGCCTGGCTTGAAGGATTTTGGGTGTTACCTTGCTAGCATGTGAAATGAACGTGATTGTGCGGTAGTTTGGGCATTCTTTGGCATTACTCTTCTTTGGGATTGAAATGAAAACTGACCTTTTGCAATCCTGTGGCCACTGCTGAGTTTTTCAGATTTATATAAAATTTTATTTTATATAGTTATGTACTTACCTGGGCTTCCCCAGTGGCTCAGGCAGTAGAGAATCTGCCTTCAATTCAGGAGACCGAGGTTCAGTCCTTGGGTTGGGAACATCCCCTTGAGAAGGGAATGGCAACCCACTCCAGTGTTCTTGCCTGGAAAATCCCATGGACCAAGGAGCCTGGTGGGCTACAGTCTATGAAGTCGCAAGAGTTGGACACGACTAGTGACTAACAGTTGACATATGAAATGCTAAAAAGCATTTTGAGAGAAAGTACACAGATGAATGCTTCCTGCTGGCTCAGTGGTAAAGAACCTGCCTGCCAATGCAGGAGATGCAGGTGTGATACCTGGATCAGCAAGATCTCTTGGAGAAGGAAATGGCAGCCCACTCTGGTATTCTTGCCTGGGAAATTCCATGGACAGAGGGTCCTGAGGGCTACAGTTCATGGAGTCACAAAGAGTTGGCCACAACTTGACAGCTGAGCTTGCACGCATGCAGACAGATGAATAGAAGACTACCAGCAACATCTGCATCAAGGAGTTAGGGGAATGGAAGGTTTAAGAATCCACATAAATTGACCATATTAATTTAATAAACTCAAAGGAGAATAGGACTTAATAGTTTTCACTTTGCAGAAAATTATTTGCTTATTTTTATGAAATGCATGGTTTCATGTATGTGTAGACAAATTCATAACATAACAAGGTTTTTACTTTAACATAAAAGTCCACATTTTAAAGGATTTTCTTTTAATATATAGATGCATTTCTTATTGCAGAATGTTTCATTTCATTGTTTTGTGGTATAAAGTGAAAGTGAAAGTCACTCAGTTGGGTCCAACTCTTTGCGACCCCATGGACTGTACAGGTCAGAATACTAGAGTGGGTTCCCTTTCCCTTCTGCAGGGAATCTTCCCAACCCAGGGATCGAACCAGGTCTCCCTCACTGTAGGCGGATTCTTTACCAGCTGAGCCACAAGGTTTGCTGCTCATTAAATCGTGAATCTGAGTGAACTCCGGGAGTTGGTGTTGGACAGGGAGGCCTGGCGTGCTGCGATTCATGGGGTCACAAAGAGTCGGACATGACTGAACGACTGAACTGAACTGAAATCATCCGAGAATGTATCATTTCACAAGAAAAATATTTATAAGTAGTAGTCTTTGATCCATAAGAAAAAAGCTGTCGTGTAGACACTATCCTTGTTTCAATTTTACGCAAGAGGAAACTAAGGGACACGGAGTAAGTAACTTGCCCAAGGTCATGCAGAAATAACTGTAGAACCAGGAGTGTCTGACTCTGAAATTTATGCTCTTAATGACATAGTCAGGTCCTCCAAGACAGTAGTTACTGAAGCTCAGTCAATAGGCCTCTGGGAGTCCCTGAAACCATTTCAAGGGTCATGAAGTCAAAACTGTTTTCTTAATATTATCAAAGCATTATTTGCCTTTTTTATTGTATGGACCTTTGAACTGATATGAAAAACAATGCTGGCTAAGGCTGCTACTTCCTTAGTGAAGGCATTGGCATCCTACTGTGCTAATAGCAGTCATATTCTTCACTGCCATGCACTGGAAAGTAAGAAAAAAAAAAAGTCGGTTTCACTAAAGAAAGTCTTGGATAAAGTGTTAAAAAATATCAAGTCTAATAAATCTTGACCTTTGAATCATCATCTTTTTAATGTTCTGTGTGACTAAATGGAACTACACATAAAGCACTTTTTTTCTGTGTACCAAGTGCCATGGTTGTCCCAAGAAAAGCATTTGTGTTACTGTTTGAGTTGTGAGCTGAACTAGCCAGTTGTTTCACAGAACACTAGTTTTACTTGAAATAATGACTGGCAGACAAATTACGGTTTTGCAGACTTGAGTATTTGGTAGACAGTATAAACCTGTCACTTCAAGGAGAAGAATTAAGTGGTTTTTGACAGGAAAATTAGGCTTTCAAGAGAAAATTAGATTTTTAGGAACTTGATTCTGCTGCTTCACAACTGCCTGGAACTTAAAGACTTTTCTGATGAGATGAATGATGATATTAAACGAATGTGATATTTTTAAATAGTATAGTAAAAGGTATCATCACTTGGAAGATCTGTGTAACTTAGGGAACCAGTGTTTTTCAAGTGATCAATGCATGAAGTTACAAAATCCCTTCAAAGCAGAAAATGGATTCTCATGTTAAAATGTATGGGCAGTTTCAGATTCCATATTGTAAATAACATTCAAGAAATTACCACCTGGGAAGTTTTGTTGTAGTATTGAAGAAAACTGTCTTCAGTTATTTAGAAAGACTATTAAATTTACCATTTCCCACTAGTTATCTGGGATTAAGTATGAAGTTAAGTTTTTAAATATTTTAAGTTAAACAGATTGAATTCAGAGCAGATATGAAAATCTTCTATTAAATCAGACCTTAAAGATTTGATTTTAAAAAATGTATAATGGTATTATTCTCACTAATTTGGGGGGAAGTATAATTAGTCTTCATAAAATATTAGCTATTGTTCTATAAAATTGATTTATCAGTAATTTTAAAATGAATTAATTCATACCAGTTTCTCCATTTTTATTTCTAATATGATGAATATTAATATATCTAATCCATGTAAACACAATGTTCTTTAGGGTCTTTTTTTTTCCTGAGTGTAGAAGAATCTCAAGGACAAAAAGTTTAGGAACTGCTGCTCTAGGAAAAATGTTTAGAAAGTTGTTTTTCAGTCACCATGGACTGAAGCATACCAGGCTGCTTTGTCCTCCACTGACTCTTAGAGTTTGCTCAAACTCATGTCCTTTGAGTAGGTGATGCTGTCTAATCATCTCATCCTCTGCCACCCCCTTCTCCTGTTGCCTTTAGTCTTTCCCAGCATCAGGTTCTTGTCAGGTGGCCAAACTATTGGAGTTTCAGCTTCAGCATCAGTCCTTCCAATGAATATTCAGAGTTGATTTCCTTTAAGATTGACTGGTTTGATCTTGCAGTCCAAGGGACTCTCAAGAGTCTTCTCCAGCACTACAATTCAAAACCATCAATTCTTTGATGTTCAACCTTCTCTTTATGGTCCAGCTTTCACATCTGTACATGACTACTGGAATAAACCATAGTTTTTACTATATGGACCTTTGTTGGCAAAGTGATATCTCTGCTTTTTAGTATCTAGGGCTTCTTTGGTGGCTCAGATGGTAAAAAATCTGCCTGCAGTACAGGAGACCTGGGTTTTATCCCTTTGGGGGAAGATCCTCTGGAGGAGGGCAGCCCCCTCCAGTATTCTTGCTTGGAGAATCCCATGGACAGAGGAGCCTGGCAGCCTGCAGTCCATGGGGTTGCAAAGAGTTGGAGCAACTAAGCACAGCACAGGTTTGTCATAGCTTTCCTTCCAAGGAGCAAACGTCTTTGAATTTCATGGATGTAGCCACTGTCCACAGTGATTTCAGAGCCCAAGAAAATAAAATCTGTCATTGTTTCTACTTTTTCCCCTTCTGTTTGCTATGAAATGATTGGACCAGATGCCATCATCTTAGTTTTTTAATGTTAAGCTTCAAGCCAGCTTTTTCACTCCCCTCTTTCACCCTCATCAAGAGGCTTTTTGGTTCCTCTTCACTTTCTGCCATTAGAGTGGTAAAAGTACAGTACATAAATTGCATACTTTTGAAAGAGCATTGAATGGTCTACACTGATAGTGAAGCAGTTTCTTTGTTGTCCCTTGTTAGCTCTTAGTTATCAAATACATTCATTTGAATTGAGTCTGTCTTTCTCAAATCATTTGTAATTTAGACACTTATTTGTATAATATTGTAATATTGCTAGCATTTACTGAGGTTAACATTATACAAATGTGATCATTTACTTGAGAATTGTAGACCTTTATAAGCTATGCTCAAAGCCTTTCAGACGTATGATAAATGTTACTAGTTTACTGCCTAATTGACTGTTGTTGTTGTTTTTTTTAACTGACCTCTTATTGGAGTTTGTGGACTTCTGAGAATATATTAGATATGTTTTCTTCCTGGGAACTGTGGACTGTCTATTTATTTAGTCAGGTGTAAATGTTGAGTGCAGTTCTATTCCAAGGCCTACTTACAGGGTTTGGTGAATAGATACCGAAATCAAAAATATCTGAATGTGTGCTTTTCTAAATCTCTCTCTTCAGGATGACGTAGCTTTCCCAAAGACTTAGAAGCTAAACAGAAAATGAGCTTAACATCCTGGTTTTTGGTGAGCAGTGGAGGCACTCGCCACAGGCTGCCACGAGAAATGATTTTTGTTGGAAGAGATGACTGTGAGCTCATGTTGCAGGTAATTGCATCCACCTTCTATGTCTACTCAAAACCTGAAATTGTTATGAAGTATTTTTCTACTCCTTTGAACAGCAACACTACTTTACTTTGAACTTCGAACTTTCCAACTCTCCCTCTTTAAACTCTAGCTACTAGTTTAATTTTCTCCCTCTTGTACCATTTAAAAATAAGTTCTAAGTCTTGGAGATTATATATTAAAAAATGAGAACTTTTATTTTTAAGAAGTTTCACATTATGCACTCTTAACACGCAAGTGATAATTTTATCTCCATGTAAGTGTACTAATTCATAAAATTAGCATAGCGTGAAGTAAAACTGAATTTTATTCCTGGGTAGTTGATTGATACTGGAAGTAATCTGTTTCTTTTCATATTCATGTTTATTCATTATATCTTCTAGTAGTTTGAGCATGCAGCTTGTTGGTATTTAAAACTGAATTATTTTTAAAGGTGTGCACATGCTCAGTCATGTCCCAACTCTGCAACCCCATAGACTATAGCCCACCAGACTCCTCTGTCCATGGAAATTTTCCGGGCAAGAATACTGGAGTGGGTTGCCATTTCCTTTTCCAAGGGATCTTCCTGACGCAGGAATAAAAAACATGTCTCTTAGGTCTCCTGCATTGGCAGACAGATTCTTTACCACTGTGACACTTGGGAAGCCCCATTTTAAAGCAATTACTTTTCAAACACATTTTTAAGATATTTTTGAGCAAAGTAATTAGCAAAAATGATCCTCAAGTTTTTGAGAACTTTGTTAATTTAATAGATCCTGACAGTCTAGAATAAAGTCTTATCCAATTGCTCTCCCTGCTTTTATTGATTAAAAACTGTAAACAAGTGCTTAGAATAGAGATGTTTATTGTGTTAGCCCAGTGGTTCTCAATTGGGATGATCCTGCCTCTCCTAACTTTTCCAAAAGATATTTGCAATATTTGGAGACATTTTGATTGTCATGCATGGTGGAGGATTGGAAGTGATTGCTACTGACATTCAGTAGGCAAAGGTCAAGGGGGTTTGCTAAACATCCTACAGTATATGAAATACTTCTTCATACCTCCTCTGTTACCACTGAACACACACAACAAAAAATTATTTGCTCAAAAATATCAGTAGTGCTGAGACTGAGAAAACCTTCATTATCCCCAGAAAAGTCAGATTTGCGTATATTTATATACATTTTTATGTATACATTTTTACTTTAAGAACTTATAGTTTTGAGACAGTAAAAGTAAAGGCACTATAGAGCTATATGAATTACATGTTTAATGATACCTTAATTAAACAAATTCAGTGAGAGAAATAGAATAGTACAAAGATTTTCTGGGCTTCTCAGTGCGATGGAGTGGTGAGACTAGCAACTAAGAAGAAGGCAGTAATGATTCTGTTTGGATATAGGCCACTTGTGACTGAAACATACTTAAGGTTCAAATTGGGTAGAACTCATTCTTTAGAGAGTGGAAGAGGTTGTTTCTATGTGGCATTTGTCTTGAACCTGCATAGCAATATCTTAAGAAATATGGGAATCGCTGTTTAGGAACTTACAGGATAAACCTCTTCTTACACTTACATGGAGATAAGATTAAAAGACATGACTGGTGAGGTGTCTGTGTCTTGGTTTACGTGTAACAAATGTAGGTTATCTGACAATTAGTCAGGTGGAGGGAGGAAACTGAGAGTCCAAGGAGACCAAGGCGCGATCCAGTATCAGAGAGGAAAGAGCCACACAGAGAAAGAACTCTGCAGAGAATTACCCTTGAGTGTGTGATTGGGTGGGACTTCTCTGATGGCTCAGTGGGTGAAGAATCCGCCTGCAGTACAGGAGACACAGGAGACGTAGGTTCATTCCCTGGGTCAGGAAGATCCCCTGGAGGAAGAAATGGCAACCCACTCCAGTATTCTTGCCTGAGAAATTCCATGGATAGAGGAGCCTGGTAGATTGCAGTCCAAAGGGTCACAAATCAGACAGGACCGAGCGACTAAACGCACACACATGTGATTGAGTACTGATCAGCACACATGTGTGAAGAAACTCCCCAAGGGCAGGGGAAACAAAACTCAAAAAGTTTAGAGTTAACAGTAGTTGGCACTAACAGGATTAGAAATGATTCCTATTTCTAACAGCCAGATTGCAGATCCTCATAATTCACAGGGCATTGGTCTGTACCCCTCTGTATTGGGGAAATAATTAATGTTAGTCTGAGTTCTACTCTTACCTAAAAATATTAAAAACAAAAGGGTCACTTTTTAAAAGAAGTAATTTAGCTGTGTCTCAGAGCAAAGTTCAAGAATATTTATAGGAATATAGAAATATCCGTCATCCAAAAAGGTAAAATTCCCAGTGTCTGGTAACCAGTAAAAAATTATTAGGCCTGTAAAGAATCAGGAAAATGGAACCCATAATAAAGATTGATTAAAGAGTATTTGTTTCTAAATAGTTTGGCAAAGTTGGCAAAATTTAAAAATGGCAAAGCAACCTTCAAAAAGAAGAATAAAGTTGAATGACTCAGCTTCTCAAGTTTCAAATTTATTATAAAGCTAGCAATACTGGAATAAGGGTGGACATACAGACAAATGGAACAGAATGGAGAGTTCAGAAATAAGCCCATATACCTATGGCTGTTATGTTTTGAATTGTGTTCCCCCAAAAGATGTATAAAAGTCTTAATACCCCATACTTACGAATGTGACCTTATTTGGAAATAGGGTCTTTCAAGATGGAGTTATAGGGCGGATTCTAAGCCAGTATAACTGATGTCATCAGATGAGGAAAAGACAGACCCAGAGAGAAGACAGCCATGTAAAAATAGAAGCAGAGATTGGAGATACGCTGCCAGAGCTCAGGAAACATGGGTTATGAGAAACTGGAAGAGACAAGGGAAGATTTTTCCCTAAAAGTTTTAGAGTAAACAGAGTCCTACCAACTCCTTGAATTTGGACTTCCGGAGTCCAGAACTTTGAGAGAAGAAACTTGTATTATTTTTAACTGATTCTACCAACCGATTTATGGTACTTTGTTGTGGCAGCCCGAGGACACTGGGTGTTTGAGAAGGGAGCCAAGTCCGTTCAGTAAAGAATGGTCTTTCCAGCAGATAAAACTGGGACAACTGTACTTCCACATAAAAAAAAAAAAAAGTGAGTTTGGTCCCCTACTTCACAACATACATAAAAATTAACTCAAAATGGATCAATGACCTGAATATAAAAGCTAAAGCCATAAAACCTTTAGAATAAATCATAGGGATAAATCTTTATGACCTTGGACTTGGCAGTAGATTCGTGATACCAGTAGTACAAACAGAGAAAGCAGAAAGTAGATAAATTGGACTTCATGAAAATGAAAACCTTGTGCATCTAAGGATACTATCAAGAGAGTGAAAGGACAACTCATAGAATGGGAGAAAATATTTATAAAACCTTGTATATCTTATAAGAATTTAATATCCAGCATATGTAAAGAACTCCTACAACTCCACAGCAGATACACAAATAACCCCCTTTAAAAAAGTGGACAAAAGACACATTTCTCCAAAGAAGATATAAATATGGCTGATAAGCATGTGAAAGATGCTTAACATCATTTGTCATTTAAAAAAGCAAATCAAGGGGCTTCTCTGTGGTGGTCAGTGGTTAAGAGCCCACCTTGTGATGCCTGAAACAGGAGTTTGATCCCTAATCCAGGATGATTCCACATGCCATGGGGCAGCTAAGCCCATGTGCTACAGTGACTGAGTCTGTGCCCTGGAGTCCCCACCCACAACTGTCGAGCACATGCACCAGAACTCCTGAAGCCCATGTTCCCTACAGCCTGTGTTCGCAAGAGGAGCCACCGCCAAGAGAACCCCACGCCCCAGAGCTAGACAGTAGCCCCGCTTTCCGCAACTAGAGAAGGCCTGAGTACAGCAACAAAGACCTAGTGTAGCCAAAATAAAAAGGAAAAGAATGCACATCTATAAGTATATATTCTAGACATGAAATATCTAAAACAGGCAAATTCACAGAGATGCAGAGTAGATTGGTGATTACCAGTGGCTGGGGGAAGGAGACTTGGGAGTTACTGCTTTACAGTAACAGAGTTCTGTTTGGGGTGACGAAGAGGTTTCAGAATCCAGTATCGTGCAACAGTGATGTTTGCACAACATTGTAAATTTAATTAATCCCACTGAATCATACTCTTAAAAAGTTTAAAATGATAGATGATATGTTACATATATTTTACCACAGTAAATAAATAAGTGGCAACAAAATTTTAAAATATCTTTGATTTGATTCAGGTATTATAATTGAAACAATGCCTCTATAACAAATTTAAAACAAAATCAATAATTTTTAAAGAGCTGAAAGCAATTTTACCAGTGTAAGAAGTCAAAAATCAACAGATGTATTTAAAGTTCATCACCGTGTCTAATGGAGAAGGCAATGGCACCCCACTCCGCTCCTCTTGCCTGGAAAATCCCATGGATGGAGGAGCCTGGTAGGCTTCAGTCCATGGGGTTGCTAAGACTCGGACATGACTGAGCAACTTCACTTTCACTTTTCATTTTCATGCATTGGAGAAGGAAATGGCAACCCACTCCAGTGTTCTTGCCTGGAGAATCCCAGGGACAGGGGAGCCTGGTGGGCTGCCGTCTCTAGGGTCACACAGAGTCGGATACTACTGAAGCGACTTAGCAGCAGCAGCAGCAGCAGCAGCAACGTGTCTAATGTGGACACCTCTTCTACTCATGGCTATTTCGTAAATGTATGCTTTATTTTAAAACTATAAAGTTGATGAGAAAACTCAGTGATCAAGTGAGAAAAAACCCAGTTTTTACCTATTCCTCAGACTCCACCTCTAAAGATACATACTTATGCCATTTATCTAATGGGAGCATACTCTTTTTAGCACTGGGCTAGACACAGTGTATTCTCTGAAAAAAGCCCATGAGTTGATTAGCATAATGCTTATCTGGTAATCAGAATCAGTGCTACAAATTAATGGAACTTCTTAGTACAGAGAGACACATCTTGTGTATGAAACTAAGAACAAGTATTTTTACAAATTGTGTTTAGTTTTTAAGTGATTTAATCTTTCATAGTATATTAGTAAAATAAATGGATTATTTAAAACTTTTTTTTATATTATTTCTGAAAAGTGAACTAAGCTCATATATAGCTTATACTTTTGAAAAGTGAATACTTGCAAGTATATAAATATGAGCTATATTTGTATTGGAAAATGAGAGCTCTTGAGTTTATGAAGTTATGTTTTCATCTTAAGATATTACATAAATGTTTCTGCATTGGTTAGATCAGTTGGTTTGATAATTGAAATTGTTAGAAATAAAAGTAGTACTATTTGATTGCTTTTTAATGAGTAAAAGATCTTTTCAGATTTTGTTAGCCTAATTAGCATTTATGGTTTAAAAACCCTTCATTTTTAACCTACAGGAAATAACTGGTTAGTTGCTAGGTTTTAGAATCTCTGCTAGATAGTGTCCAACAGTTTCTTACCTGTAATTAGATTTACTCGCAACAATACTTTGATGACAACGTAGCTTAAAACCTACTGCAAAAAGGGACCAAATGATCCCATGAGGTCATACGATCTGTTTGGTTACAGTTAATTTTGTTGTTGCTGTTGTTGTTGTTAATTATGACCAAAAAAATGTTTGTTTGTTTGGTTTTTTTTTTGAGGGGCGTTCATCTCACTCCAAAAAAGGTAGTGTAAAACATGTGGTCCTTGAGAAGAAAGTGTGCTTGGATATTAATGAGTAGGTGATTTTGAAATGAACAATTCTGTTTCTACCACTTAATCTTGGAAGCCTTTAACAAATTAATTTGCTGTGCTTGTTTGTCTTGAAGGATGATTATACTATGTTCCCTAAGACATGTTATGTAAAACAAATCTTAAAGAGCCATGAATGCACGGTATAAAGTATAATTAAGGATAAAGATTATATTTGCTTTGCTTTGAGTGACAGACAGTATTACTGTTAAAAGCACTATGCCGTTGAATAACACTTTCTCTTGTTATCATTATTCATTTATGTTGTTTCAGTTGTTCCTCAACAATTTTTGAAAGATGTAATTACCTCCACTTTGCAAATGATAAAATTAAGATTTAGAAAGATTTAGTGACTGGGTTTTATTATAATGTATTAGATTCCTCTGTATGCAAATGAGTTGCCTTTTGAAAAGAGTTTTCAAAATTCTGATTTTTATCTTCATAAAATTTTTTAATTGCCCCAAATGCATGAAGTTTTCTCTGTTTGGAGAATCATCATCATATTAATTAAACATTTTTTTCCAATGCATAATAGTAAATATAAAATTACATTTGATTCACTATTTAATAATTTTATATGATGTATTAATGATGAAATATATTTTGAAGCTCATAGTTTACTAATTTTCATCTATTCTTTGGAGCAAAGGATAGCAAAGGATAAATCACTATTACTGTGATTTAAAAAATGCAACTGGATGTTTAAAGAATCTTTCAACTACAATATGTTTTAAATTTTTTAAGTGATGGTGACATACAGTGTCAGTCTTTTCTCTTTTTAGTTTTTTCTTAGCATGTTTTCCATGTATTTCTCTGTCTTTTTTGCTGTCTTAGATTTTAGTGAGAAAAATAATAATGTGGATCAATAGCTGTTTCATACCCAAAGCATGTATGACATATATCGAGTAGTCATTTGTACCATTTCATATGTTAGTTTTTAGTTACAGATTAGTCAGTGTGAGTCTCTGATGCTTTTTTGTTGTGCCTGGCCTGAAATTGTTTTTTATGTTTTGACTTTATTCAATGGCAGGCTTTTTCTTATTTGTTTATTGCATGAAAGGAAGTATTTCTTTTTAAGAAAAGTATTATTGCTTCATCTTGATACTCTTATTTTCCAAAATTTTCTAGTTTTATAATTATCTGAGAGCCAGAATTGTTTTGTTTTGGTGTGGTTGTGTTGTTTCAAGCTATCTTGTTTGTCGGCTTCTTAAAATTTGGCCTGAACTTTGTAACTTCTATGAAGTTGAAGTGAAGTCGCTCAGTCATGTCCGACTCTTTGCGACCCCATGGACTGTAGCCCACCAGGCTCCTCCGTCCATGGGATTCTCCAGGCAAGAATACTGGAGTGGATTGCTATTTCCTTCTGCAGGGGATCTTTCTGACCCAGGGATCGAACCAAGGTTTCTGAGCCACCAGGGAAGCACCTGTAACTTCTATACTTTATAAATTTTATATATAAGAAAACTTCTCTACCTCCATCATTTATGAAATGAAATTGGCCAAATAGCGTGGATTTTCTTTCCATCAAACCTTTTAAAACATATTCTAGGTAGGCCCTACGCTGCATGCTGGTGTTTCCCTGGTGGTTCAGACAGTAAAGAATCAGGTGACCTGGGTTCAATCCCTGAGTCAGAAAGATCCCTTGGAGAAGAGAATGGCAACCTACTCTAGTATTCTTGCCTGAAGAATCCCATAGAGAGAGGAGCCTGGAAGGCTGCAATCCTTGGGGTCGCACATAGTCGGACATGACGGAAGCCGACTTAGCACACATGCTGAGTGCTGAGGTATCATTGTGTGTACAGATGGGGTCTCTCTGTCCTTAGGGTGTAGCTCTAGTAGAAGGAGATGTGTATGTAAATAAGTAAGTATAACACAAGACAGTGATGGGAGTTGGTGTGGGGTACACAAAAAAGAGATTGGTCACTTCTGCCTGTGAGAAAATGTGGGAATGAGGAATCTGGAAAGACTTCTTAGAGGAGGTGGCTTGAGCTGAATTATCTTAAAAGATGAATAAGTGGTTTCTGGAAAGTTAGAATGTGGTTGAGTGTGTGGCATTGAAGATAGAATGGCATTCGGTATCTGTTTTTAATAGTTCCTTGTAGTTGTATATAGGATGTGAACACAAGCATTTAGAGAGAGAAAGCCTTAGGCATTAGAACACACCAGATCTTGGCAGGCCCTGTGTACTGTATTAAAGATTTGGTGTCTTTTAACTTAGCCAGTAAGAGGATTGAGGAGTTTTCAAGCAGGGCAATATTACCTTTACAAATGTCTCCCATGTGTTTAGTCATCACACACACAAAAAAATATGAGCTAGGTGAACTTTTTGATAGAATGATTAATACGAAGATGAGTAATTTTACCAAGGTTCCACAGTAGGCAGTTGGCAGCCAGTTCTTTTTGACTCCAGAATCTGTACTTTAAACCAGGGGTCCTCAACTCCCAGACCACAGACCGCTACCAGTCCATGGCCTTCTAGGAACCTGGCCACATTGGAGGAGGTGAGTGGCAGGCCAGCGAACCTTTATCCGTATTTACAGATGCTTCCTATCGCTGGTGTTACTATCTGAGCTCCACCTCCTGTCAAATCAGTGGCAGCATTAGATTCTTACAGGAGCTGGAACCCTACTGTGAACTGTGCGTGTGAGGGATCTGTAATAGAGTGTGTTCTCCTTTTGAGAATCTAATGCCTGATGATCTGGGGTGGAACCTAGGCAGTGATGCTAGCTCTAGCTCCAGTGGGGAGTGGCTGCAAATACAGATTAACATTAACACAAGAAATGAGTGCCCTTGAATTGTCCTGAAACCACACTCTCCCTCTGGTCATGGAAAAACTATCTTTCTCAAAACCAGTTCCTGGTGCCAGAAAAGTTGGGGACTGCTGCTTTAAACCACTAGGATTAGAGATCAGAATTGATATAAGCGGTTAGACTTGATGACTTCCAAACTCTGTGCATCAGTTCAGTTGCTCAGTTGTGTTTGACTCTTTGCAGCCCCATGGACTGCAGCATGCCAGGCTTCCCTGTCCATCACAACTCCCGGAGCCCACTCAAACCTATGACCATTGTGTCAGTGACTTGTACATGCTGGACTGAAAACTGAAAATGATACCTCCTCCCCATTTTGGATGGTTCCTTTGCTTTCAATATTCCAAGGATAACACAATAACCCAGTAGTAAATGGTTGTTGAGTTCATATTCAGTGGTTCTCAGATTATTTCTTCATGTGGGTGTACTGTTATTTCCTTTGGGTGCAAATTTCCAAAGGCTTATAGTTTATCTCTGAGTTACTTTCATCTATAGATAACTCACTAAGCTCTAAGAGAAAGAGTGTGTGTGTGTACTTTAAAAGAGACTAAAGAGCAATTTTCATAAATCTGTTTGCCATTCTAATTCCTTTTATTTTTTTTTAACTTTCTCCTTCTTAGAACTCTCCCATGAGTTTTAGAACCCATATTCTAAGGGAGGATACTTTTATATTCAGGAACATATCACATGAAAGATGAAAATCCTGTATGGTGATTTTTCTTGCAGTGAGGTACATAACACATGAAGTTGTACATGATTTCCATTTAAGAGTTTCATATTATTTTTTAAAAAGTATGGTCATTTGATACATTCAACACAGTCAGCTGATTTAAATTCTCAAAAGTAGAACGTGTGAGTTTGGTAGAAAAGAATGTCTTAAAATTGTGGCAGCTTTCCTCTTTGAAAAGTGATGCCAAATTTCTATTGGATAGTAACAGTTTAAATCTCATTTAATCTAGTTTTACTTTGGTATTTTCCTATATTTACAGTCTTATTAAAGTATTTAGCCAAAAATCATTGTTTTGGTTATTTATTCTGGCATTTTCTTGCGTTTATTTTTTTAACTTAAAATTTTTTCTTTCAGTCTCGTAGTGTGGATAAGCAACATGCTGTAATCAATTATGATGCCTCTACTGATGAACATTTGGTGAAAGATTTGGGCAGCCTAAATGGGGTAAGTTAAGAGTTTGCTTTTTGTCATATTTGAATTTTTGTTTAATAATGTAAGAAGACAGATAAAAACACAAAATCCTGTTTGTGTTTTATTTCCTCTTCTTTAGTATGCACCTGCTTTTAAGTGCTTACTAGGTACATAGCACTTTGAGGACCTTATGCTAGAATATGAATGTGGCTTATGACCCCAAGAAACCCTCTTGGTGGTTAATACTTACAGGAATTCAGATGGTTGTTGGTTGTTATTATCTAATGGTTAAAAAAAAAAAAAGGCTTCTTGAAGGAAGTAAGAGGAAGGCTTGTCTTTACTGAATAACTTGAATTTATGTGTGAGAAAAGAGTGGTAAGTCATGATAGTAAGAATTCAGAAAAGCAGTCTTTGAGAGACATAATTGTCATGCGTGTTGTGGGTTAACTTTGGGCGAAAGAAGAAAGATGCAAATATGGTTTAGTGTTAGATCGTTGAAGAATCTTCTATGTTAGAGTAAAAAGAAGTGAAACACATTCATTCACCTTAACAAGTGTGGTGTGTTGTCTAAACTCTAGTGTCTGTTATTGCTTCTTTGCACTCCTACATTGAAAATTTTTGTGTTATTACAGTGAATTTTTTCCCCTAATTCTTCAATTGATTTTTCCACATTGGCAGAATATAAGTAGCTACGGAGTAAGAGAATGCTGAGATGTTGAATAATTTATCTTATTTCTTCTCAGTTTTCTCGTGGCTTTAGTAACAAAAATATAATTTTGTTGAGATCTGTGCTTTGAAATTCTTTAAAAGAATTTCACAGAATTAAATGTGTCTATACTTCTTCTAATTGGTACTGCTTTTCAAAATATACCATTAAACATTATGTGGAAAAATATGCAGAAATTTGGCAAATATGGTACTTTTTTTTCTTTTCTGAATTGGCCTGCTCCTGAAGGACTTTTATGTTTATTCATTGAGATACATTTTTGGAAGCATATTTTTCTCTTAGTTTTATTCACACCTTTCTTTGTTTCCTATGACACATAAATAATTGTTAATTCCTCGTGTTTGAACTGGAACACCTCATATTCGGCATCACCCACTTTTCCAGATTTATGGTCCATCACGTTTTCCTTACCATGCCTCCAAAATAGTAGTTTTCCTACGATGCTGTCTCCTTCTGCAAATAATTTGTTAGATTTTCTGCAGCCTAGTCATTCTTGCATGTGCCTTGTCATATGTTGTATTTTCTTTCTTTCTTTTTAAATTTTAATTGGAGGCAGATTACTTTACAATATTGTGGTGGTTTTTACCATACATTCCACATCCCCCTGAAGGCAGCAAAAAAAGGTATTGAAGAATATTAAGTCGTTGATGTAGTTAACATGTTGAATGATTAAGACAGAGGAAATAGGCAGATGAGGTAGAAATTGTTCTAACACGGGGCATGTAAGTACGCAATTTGGATTCTGAGGTGCTGTTTACAGTTATTCTCTTCCTTGTCCACAGCTACAGACTTCTGTTTTAATCTCTGTCTTAGGTGCTTTATCAGCCTTGCTTATGCAAGGTTTAATAATCTACGTGTGAACATCTGCCACCGTGCTAGACTTTGTGTTCTTCTGAACAGTTCATGGGCCTTTTGCTTCGGTAAACACACCACAGTGCCTCGCACAAGGCTCTGTACAGTGCCTGAACCCAGTAAATCTTTTTGAATGGAATTGAATGAATTTTCTATATGAAAGACTTTATAGAGAAATGTTTAATCCACTCCCATATGTGGAATGTTTTAGAAATGTTATATTCTGCTTTTAAAACTAGAAAATTTCATCTTGACCACAGCACTCATCTTAGGTGTCTTTACATTATATCTTGGAAAATAATAAGTGAGAATTACATTCGTGTTTTAGTCTTTTAAAACATTGTGACCAAATATAAAAATTATTCATGTAGCTTATAAAAAATCAGGTGAAATATTAACTTCTAAGTTTACCAAGGCTGACCTTTCTTGTAATTTGATTGTACTCAGTAATTTTCTGAAATACAGTAACTCATAGAGAGTAACATCTTCATTTTGAACTTGAAATCAGGACCTAGATTTAAATCTCAATCTGTAACTTATGAGCATTATAACATTGAACAAATTACCTAAACCCTCTGAAATTCCATTTCCTCATATATATTCAGAGTTGTGCAAATGCAGTGAGTTGTGGTTCATGAGGTCACAAAGAGTCAGACACGACTGGGCAAAGGAACTGAATGAGTTGAAGTTTATGAATGTGAAGACTCAACACAAAATTTAGTTACCTGACTTCATTTTTAGAATAGTGACACCATAATTCTTGCTTTATAGTAGTGTTGTGAAGATTAAATGTGACAATATATGTGAGTATGTGTCTGTTAGAGAACTTTAAAACATTATACAAATAATAAATGCACTGTTACCCTAATGAATAGCCTAGGAAATATGCCAGAATGGACTAAGGTAGCCAAAGTCTGTGAACTACCAGCTGTCATGCATTTTATTCATAGAAACTTGGCTATCAGAGGTACAGGTGCTCCAGAGCACGGAGGAAGCAGGAAGAACTGGAGGCAAACAAGGGCTCTCATAGAAAAGAGAAGCCTCAAGGAGCTTGCAGGGAAACAGCTCACTAACATAAGCTACAGAAGCAATTCCAGCTTCCTCAGGCAGAACAGCTTCATTTATGGTAGTAATAACGTTAAGTATGGACCTAGGTAACTTAACATTCATAGAATTCTAGAAATTTGAGCATCAGGTTAAAAGTAGTAATTTCAGAGAAGGCGCAGTGTAGTGGTATGAGCCCAGCTTGAATTCTCACTAGTGGTGTGATGCTGGACATGTCACTTAATTTTTCTGTTCCTCAATTTTTTAAAAATAGAAGTAGTAAAGTGGTACTCCTCTCAGTTTGCTGTGAATAACTTAATAGTTTTAAACACCTAGAACAGTATGTAATAAGCATTCAGTAAGTGTTAGTTACTGGAGTTCCCCAGTGATTCAGTGGTAAAGAATCTGCCTGCCAATGCAGGAGACGGCGAATTCTATCCCTGAGTTAGGACAATCCTCTGGAGGAGAAAACAGCAACCCACTCCAGTATTCTTGCCTGCAGAATCCCATGGACAGAGGAGCCTGGTAGGCTCCAGTCCATGGGGTCACAAAGAGCTGGACATGACTGAGCATACACACACACATACACAAGTGTTAGTTACTGTTGTTATGATAAGAAAAGCAGTTAAAACAAGTTTGGCATCCTGTAGGCTACCTACTTTTTAGTGAATACATATGCAGTTAATTTTTTTTTAAAGCACTGTCAGCTTAATTCATAAATAACTACCTGTGACTACTTTCACTTCTACTTCCTTTCACCCTACCCTAAAATACACTTCCAAGTTACCTAGGTCCACACTTAATGTTATTACTACCAGAAATGAGGCTGTTTCGCTTGAGGAAGCTGGAACTGCTTCTGTTGCTTATGTTCTGTTCAGTTCAGTTCAGTTCAGTCGCTCAGTCATGTCCGACTCTTTGCGACCCCATGAATCGTAGCACGCCAGGCCTCCCTGTCCATCACCAACTCCCGGAGTTCACTCAGAATCGCGTCCATTGAGTCAGTGATGCCATCCAGCCATCTTATCCTCTGTCATCCCCTTCTCCTCCTGCCCCCAATCCCTCCCAGCATCAAAGTCTTTTCCAATGAGTCAACTGTTCGCGTGAGATAGCCAAAGTACTGGAGTTTCAGCTTTAGCATCATTCCTTCCAAAGAAATCCCAGGGTTGATCTCCTTCAGAATGGACTATTTGGATGTCCTTGCAGTCCAAGGGACTCTCAAGAGTCTTCTCCAACACCACAGTTCAAAAGCATCAATTCTTCGGCGCTCAGCCTTCTTCACAGTCCAACTCTCACATCCATACATGACCACTGGAAAAACCATAGCCTTGACTAGAGGGACCTTAGTCAGCAAAGTAATGTCTCTGCTTTTGAATGTGCTGTCTAGGTTGGTCATAACTTTTCTTCCAAGGAGAAATTAATTTCATGGCTGCAGTCACCATTTGCAGTGCTTTTGGAGCCCCCCAAAATAAAGTCTGACACTGTCTCCACTGTTTCTCCATCTATTTCCCATGGAGTGATGGGACCGGATGCCATGATCTTCATTTTCTGAATGTTGAGCTTTAAGCCAACTTTTTCACTCTCCTCTTTTACTTTCATCAAGAGGCTTTTTAGTTCCTCTTCACTTTCTGCCATAAGGGTGGTGTCATCTGCATATCTGAGGTTATTGATATTTCTCCCGGCAATCTTGATTCCAGCTTGTGTTTCTTCCAGCCCAGCATTTCTCATGATGTACTCTGCATATAAGTTAAAGAAGCAGGGTGACAATATACAGCCTTGATGTACTCCTTTTCCTATTTGGAACCAGTCTGTTGTTCCATGTCCAGTTCTAACTGTTGCTTCCTGACCTGCATACAGATTTCTCAAGAGGCAGGTCTGGTATTCCCATCTCTTTCAGAATTTTCCACAGTTTATTGTGATCTACACAGTCAAAGTCTTTGGCATAGTCAATAAAGCAGAAATAGATGTTTTTCTGGAACTCTCTTGCTTTTGCCATGATCCAGTGGATGTTGGCAATTTGATAGTGGGCTGTTTCCCTGCAAGCTCCTTGAGGCTTCTCTTTTCTGTGAGAGCCCTTATTTGCCTCCAGTTCTTGCTGCTTCCTCAGTGCTCTGGAGTGCCTGCACCTCTGATAGCCACCATTGGCTTTTGCATACCACTCCCATCCCATTCTGCCTCAGCTCCCTGTGTCCCAGCCCTTGCTGTGTCCTCTTTCACCCTGTATATGCCGCAGCATCAGACCAGTATAGCACAGAATGAGCAAGTAGGAAAGTAGGAAGGAAGAGGACACCTTACTCGCTGGCAACATGATTGAGGTGTTGTGCTGCTGGCCACTTCCTTCAGATTTCCCAGAGCATTACTGCAGTACCTGGTCATGATATGATTTCATACTGTCAGTTATGTAATACATTCGCATTTAAATTAAACACATGTTTATCTGGTTCAGTTGGCTTCTCTAAGGGTAGTGGTTTGGATGGCGGAGTTTGGGGAGCTGACTTGGCTTGATCACCCAAGCTTTCTTGATGTGCAGTGAATGTGGGATTTGTAGTTCAGAGACCTGATTTTGAATCTCAGTAGTTCTGCTTCTGAACTCAAATCTTGATTGTTACTTCATGCTGTGTGCCTCGTTGTCCTCACCTGTCCTGCCTACCAGGTAGAGGTATGATCAAATGATGTTGGCATAAGAAATAAAACCTGTTTTTCTTTCCATATCTAATTGGTTAAAATGCTTCATAGTTGATATATATAAATGATTTTTTTTCCTTTTACTCTTTGAAATTTTCTCCCCTTTTATAATTTTAAACCATCAGAAGACTTTTTGCTCCCCAGGTGTTCTCAGTTACATTTTGTGAGATGAAACTTTGTGTCTGGCTCATATTTCCTCAGCCTTTTTTAGACCTTAGGGAATATTTCTGTCATCAATGCTAGCATGTTAAAATTATGTTTTTTAATCTCGGAAAGTTCCTAGTACATTTGTCAAGAACAATAAGTGTTTAATATGTAAGAGAGTTAAGCAGTGAGCTTTGAGCAGATCTTATAGGTCATCTTAGGTCTTTTAAGTAAATATGGTATTTTAGGATGAGATGGTTTTAAATAAAATTGGTTTAGAGCTGAGGCATTTCTCTTATACTGTGTATCTTCTGCATATCAGACATCTGTTAATTAATATTTTCTTTTATTCTTTTCTCCATCATGCTCCTCAGCTTTTCTCTTTTGTAATTAATGTAGAATATGTTGGTAAACTCAAAATATAATTCTTAAAACACTCTAAAATGTGCATATTGGAAATGAGCCTGAAATTAGAGTTCATAAATGCCTGAACCTTTGAATTTTCTTTGAATTAAATTTTCCTCCTTTCTGTGAAACATGTTAGAAGCTTATTGTTTAGGATTATTCATAAATCATACTAATATGTGATCTTGAGTTTAGCAGTATTCTGCTGTCTCCTTATATCAGTAATAAGATTGCAGCTTCTGTTTTTGTTTGTTTGTTTGTTTTTGGTAGACTTAGAAACTGGTATTCTGTGACATACTACAAAGTGCCAGCTATGGAAAGGAATTTGAGAATGTGATCATAATAACACAACCCCTTTATGTATTTTACTTTCTAACATTCTAAACTTATTCATTGTGGAGGGAACCTTCTCAAGCAAGGTATGATGGCCATCTCAAACCCGATAAAATAAAGAACAGGAAAAATGAGATTCAAACAGAAAGAGTAAGTTTTAGTTTCAACTTATCAAAGGAAAGCATTGGGCACTTATACCATGTCCGCATTCCAGGCAGTTAAGTATAACATTGTTCTGTGTTTTATAAATCAAGTGGATTCTAGGTCTTTAACTTTAGTTTGTCAGGAAAAATAATCGTCACCATTTACCATCTTGTGTCCAGTGGACCCTTTGAGTCTTTTTACAGATAGTTTACACAAGTAAGAATTAAAAGATGAGAGAACGACTAGAACTTTTATTAAAAAATGAGATGTGTGTGTGCATTTTAAGTCCCTTCAGTTGTGTCCAACTCTTGTGGCCCATGGACTGTAACCTGTCAGGCTCCTCTGTCCATGGGATTCTCCAGGCAAGAATACTGGAGTGGGTTGCCATTTCCTTCTCCAGGGGATCTTCTCGACCCAGGGATCAAACCCACATGTCTTTTGTCTCCTGCATTGGCAGGTGAGTTCTTTACCCCTAGTGCCACCTGACAAACTACAATTTTTATTCCATAGTTTCCTGGTTTTGAAAGATACGTAACACAGAGAATGAGTATTGTTCTTTGAGAGCCAGGAATGCGTCAGTTGTCATGCATTCTGTGGGATATATATCCATTTTATAGATGCTGACTCAGATTTCAAGTACATCTCTCGCTGGTTCTAGTTTACTGTTATTTCTAGTTTTTCTTGCTCTTGCATTAACAAAATGCATTATTTATAAGATATTCGACAGTTTAAAATTTTATCAAGAAGAAGGTCATCTTTTTCTTCCATAATTGTAAAACATTACAACAGTTGCCAGATCAGTTCAGTAATTTTATTTCTCTTAATACATCATCTCTTTACTATCAGTTACTTTTATATAGATACATTTGTTCTCTTACATACTAAATCAAATAAACATCAAAGCACAGACATTAAAAAATGAGAGAAAACTGTCACAATTTCTTTTAAAATGTAGAATCGTCAGTTTTGTGTTAAAACATTCTGTGTAATTCCTCTTACTGACTTAGGCTAACTGGATGAAAACTATCTTTTAGGGTTTGTTTTTTTCTTTTAACTTTGGAAACATTCTTCTCTCATCAATTGTGTTAGGCAAAATGCATCTAGGATTATCTTGATCCGAAGACTCATGGTTTGATATTTTGCTTACCTTGTTAACGTTTTATCATTGTTGTTATAGTCTAGACTGCTGCTCTGCTTTTTGTATTTACCCTTATAACTGTGAAAAGTTTCCCTTTTCTTCTTTGCCTTTATGGATGTTAAATAAAAAATGCTGAATTCTCAATTTTGCCCTTTAACAGCTTTTTGAAAAAGGGCAGAGATGCTGTCTTCAGATGTCTTTTACATCTTCTTGGGAAAATGATGCAATATTTTGGATAATGTAGTAAGAAACCGAAAGGTTGTACAATATTTCATGATTGCATCATCCATCTACCTCTATTTGATATTCACCCCACTATCCATGTGTGGCTATTGAGCACTTGAAATGTGACTAGTCTAAAAAACAAGGTACAAAAGAAAGAATGTAAAATGCCTTCTTAGTTTTTATATTCATTATTTGTTAAAATGTACTATTTTGGGTGTGTATGTTAACTAAAATATTTTATGAAAATTAATTTCACCTCTTTTCACCTGCTAGAAAATTTAATAGTATACCTAGTATGTGTTCTAGGTAATTCTATTCTTCTGTTACTATTTTGGTCATTTCCACAGTAAGAAATAATTGGTAAAATGAAATAATTATGGGATGATGATGTTGATGAAACAGTATTTTCAGATACAGGAAAAATAATGCTTCTATAATGTATCTTAGATTCATGTAAGGGTCTTGTTATGTATCTTAAGTTCTTAAAAGCATCCAAAGGACTCATATGGCAATTGTAAAATAGAATGAGTTTTATTCAGTTTTTTAAGTAAATTTTCTTTTTCTTCTTTAAAAGACTTCTAGGAAGAACCTCAACCCTTTACCAATAATTAAAACTGTCCAGAAAAGTTAAAATTGAGTCCAGTGGACCCTGATATTATATCTAGAGCTAAATATTTCACCCTCTACAATTTCTAACTTCAAGTAGGATCTTTTCTTGGCACCATTTTTAGATGCCTAAATTTGTCTTGGCAGCATAGTAGACTTAGAGGAACTGCAAGTTGGTTCTTTGTGTGTTACTTGTAATAGTAATAAAGGGCTTAGTATGAAATCATTTATTACAAGATGCATTTTATGATGATAAACAAGCTGTATTAGCCACCTTTTTATCTATACTTTACAGTATAAGGTTTGAATATTTGCTTGTCTAAAATACAATAATTCTTCAAATATTAACATCTTTTTTTTCTCTTGTAGACTTTTGTGAATGATGTTAGAATTCCAGAACAGACTTACATCACCTTGAAACTTGAAGATAAGTTGAGATTTGGATATGATATCCTTATATGATTTTGTGCATTTATTAAATTTATTCAAAAATCTTTATTCTGGTATAAATTAAACATTTCTTCAGACATAAGAATTCATAATATAAGCATGCTGGAAGTCTCTTTGCCCTTCCAAATTAAAATACATGTTTAAAAGTAATACATTTTCTTTCTGCTTATTATGCCTGTTCCTAAAAACAATGCTGGAAAAGTTGATGGACTCTTTTTTTTCCTCCTCACTCTGTATTATACTTTCAGCAGAAATATTCCTGCAGTGCCATTACATATGCACTTTGGGTATGAAAGAATGTAACTGGGTAGAAGACAGAGTGTGTAATAGTAGCCAAGTCTAGGGATTTATTTTTCCTGGTTACATGATAATGGCCAGGTCAACCTCCAGGAGGCATGGAAAGAAATTAATGCTGTCTTTCCTTCTGTCTCCATTTTTACTCCATTTTATGCATTCCGTCTCTGTTGCCTGTTTAATTCAAATTTTTCCATATACTATGTCTTTTGAGACCTATGCTCCGTGATTAAGTACAGTATGCATTTAGCATATATGTAAAATTCTTTTGTTTGAAAATAGGATTCTAAGAACTGAATAAGGACATGATGGTCTTCTAGTAAAGAATCACTAGTGAAGAGAAGGGACCTGACTGGATGAACAAGAATAAAATCAGTTATATTAATACAGGGTGGAAAGCTTTGTAAAAGTAATTTAATTAATTTAGAATTAATTAAAGAATTTGATTTATTTAATTAAAATACAGATATTACATATTATACTGAATTTTTTAATCTGCACATTGATATTAAGGACTATATCAAATGTACTGGCAACTGGATGGACTTTTATCACTCTAGCAGAGAAAATGTCTCAGCTAAGGAGAGTTGATACTTAAATGTACTAACACTTTAAAATTGTTCCTAGAGCATAATTAGTTTTTTAAATTTAACTTAAAATTTATGAAAAAAATAATTCTGTAGCATATCATATATAATGTTTATACTTGTATAGCTAAACCAGCAGTAATCATTAATACTTTTGAGTCGTATGTTTTAAATCCTTAAAAATATATGCATATATATTGAGCACAATGATTAGAAATTAACATTAAAGCCTTGATTGATGGTTTGTTTTCCACCAACATAAGTTTCATCCAAAAATAAATACAAATATATTTTGAATTTAAATAGCTCCTTCATTCATTTGACATTAGCTGTTTGAAAACATGAGAAAATAGTAGGAAATGTGTTTCAATAAAACTCTATAAAGTTTACTTTGAATTTTAAATTAAGAAACTATTGAGAAGCTACTCATGCTTTTATAGATTGTATAATCATTTCTTAATAGTGAGCTAATATTTCCTTATATACTTGCTCACAGTATGTCTGTCAAAAATTTCTGGGACAGATGTTTTGTTCCAAAGGACTTCTTCATTGTTGTAAATCAGTGTTAAGCCAGACTATCCAATCCCTCAGGTTAGACTCAGTTGATTTCGTTATTTAAAAATAACATCTCATATTGCTCATGATTTTGGAGCACTGTCTATGAATGAGCACTGTGCTGTTATAGTGGCAGAAATTGTATTATATAGGATGAAATTTTTAAAACAAATTTTTGCATATTACATATACCAAACTGAAGCCATTATTGTGCTTTATTCATAGTAAAATTAAGTTTAATAGTTAACTAGTCTACAGATTGTTATACCTTGTAGTTGAAAATTGTTTAACTAAAATGCCACAGCAACAGAAAGAACATTTACCGTGAATTAAGACTGGAAAGAACATTTACCATGAGTTGAAACTGGAATACAATTTATCTGCCAAAAGTATTTTTTTTCTAATCAGAGTAATTAAGTGATTTGGAAAAGCAAGTAGTGAAATATCCAAGTTTAAGAAATGACTGTAAACTCAGAAAGTATAGTGAAATGCTACACTTCAGAAACAGGTACTGTATCTCCAGGTGGTTAGCTATGTAGCAGATAAGTAAGCCTAAGTTTATTTATTTTATGATTATTGAATGTCTCCCATGTGCCAGACACAGTCCCCACAGTATGGGGATGTTTTATTGTTGTTTAGTCATGAAGTTGTATTCAACTCTTTTGTAATCCCATGGACTGTAGCCTGCCAGGCTCCTTCTGCCAGGCTCATTCCATAGGATTTCCTGGGCAAGAATACTGGAATGAGTAGCCATTCCCTCTCCAAGGGTTTTTCCCGACCCAAGCATCGAACCCACGTTTCCTGCATTATAGGTGAGTTCTTTACCACTGAGCCACCAGAGAGCCCCAGTCTGGGGATACAGTACTAATAAAACAGACCACAGTCTCTGTCCTCCTGGAGCTTACACTTTAATGGGGTTGGAGGTAGCTGACAGCACACACAAAAAGAACGATAGAGGGTGATAAATTCTATCGAGAAAAAATGTGAATGGGATACAGAGAGCTAGTGGTGGTGCATGAGAAAGGCACTTTAAAAAGGCTGTTCCTGAAGTCTTCACTGAGAAGCCAACTTTGGAGCAAAGATAGGGAGAAGGTGAAGATGCTGACCTTATGGATATACCTGGAGCAATTGCTCTTCAGGCAGATAGAGAGTTAAATGCAAGATTTAAACCAAAAACCTGTTTGCCATATTTGAGGAACAGCCTTGAAAAAAAGTCAGTGTGGCTGGAGCCAGTGAAAGGTCAGAGCATATGGGGAACCAGAATGTATCACCTTTAATAGGCCACTGTAAGAATTTTGGCTTTTAAGTGAAACAGGGAGTATTTAGGGGGTTTGGTCAGAGGAGTGAGGTGATAATGACTTACATGTTTAAAAGAATCCTCTGGTTACTCTTGTTCAAAGACTTAAGGATGGGAGTGGGCAGGAGTGGTAAGAGGAGACCAGTTAGAAGGTTGTTATGGTAGTTGCAGTAGCTCCAGGTGAGAAATAAGGGAGGTTTGGACCAGGGTGATAGAAGCAGAGGTAGTGAGAAATGATAGGATCTGTACATGTCTTGTAGATGGAGCCAGTAATATTCCTGATTAGACTGGATATGGACTAAGAGAGAGAAAAGAGTCAGGGATGAATCCAAAGTTGTACAGTTGATGTAAACAATTAGAAAAATGGAGTCGCCATTAACTGACAGCATATTCTGTAGGTAGAGCAGGTATTGTGGAGAAAATGGGAAGAATCTTCCCCCCAAATCCATTAAAATTTGATATAATTGAATTTGGTTTAATTGAAATTTTCAATTGTTAATGTTTTCTGTTTGACTTCTACTGTCATTATTAACTTCTTCCAGGTGAAAGCTGAGATCATTCGAGACCTTTCTTTTCTAATATAGGCATTTAGTGCTATAAAATCCACACCCCTGCCCCCCCCGCACCCCCCCCCCCCCCCCGCCCAGTACAAGCATACCTTAGAGATATTGTGCTTTCAGTTCCAGACCACTGTAGCATTGTAAGAAGCCAGCCACACAAATATTTTGGTTTCCCAGTGCATACGAAAGTTAATGTTTAAATGACATTGTAGTCTATTAGGTGTGTGATGGCATTATGTCTAAAAAAGTTTGTATATACCTTGATCAAAAAAATGCTTTATTACTAAAAACTGCTAGCTATCATCTGAGCATTCTGTGAGTCATAATCTTATTAAAGATGCAGGATCTTGCCTCAGTGTTGATGGCTGCTGACTGACCAGGGAGGTGGTTGCTGGAAGTTGGCGTGGCTGTGGCTGTTTCTTAGAATAACACAACAGTGAAGTTTGCCACATCCATTGACTCTTCCTTTCATGAGTGATTTCTCTGTAACACACAGTGCTCTTTGATTGCATCTTACCCAAAGCAGAACTTCTTTCATAGTTGGAGTCAGTCTCTCAAACCTTACTGCTGCTTCATCAGCTAAGTTTATGCAATGCTCTAGATCCTTTGTTGTCAGGCCAACAGTCTTCACAGCATCTTTACCAGGAGTAGATTCCATTTCAAGAAACTGCTTTCTTTGCTCATTCGTAAGAAACTTCTTATTCATTATAGTTTTATCATGAGATTGCAGCGGTTTAACCACATCTTCAGGCTCCGCTTTTAATTCTAGTTCTCTTGCTATTTCTACTATCTCAGCAGTTACTTCCCCCACTGAAGTCTTGAACCCCTCAATGTCATTCATGAGGTTTGGAATCAACTTTTTCCAAACTCCTGTTACTATTGATAGTTGACCTTTCTGTAAATCATGAATGTTCTAATGGCAACTAGAGTGGTGAACCTTTTCCAGAAGGTTTTCAAATAACTTCCCAGATCCAGCTGAAGAATCACTGTGGCAGCTGTAATCTTATGAAATGTATTTGTTCAGTAATAAGACTTGAGGTACTTCCCTGGTGGTCCAGTGGCTAGGCCTTCACACTCCCAATATTGGGGGTGCAGACTCAATCTTTGGTCAGGGAAATAGATCCCACATGCTGCAACGAAGTCCTGGCACAGCCAAATAAATAAAACGTTTTTTTTTTTTAATAATAAGGCTTTAAAGTCAAAATGTCTCCTCAATTCATGGGTTGCAGAATGGATGTTGTTGTTGTTAGCAGGCATTAATTTTGTACATCTCCATCAGAGCTCATGGGTGACAAGGTGCATAGTCAGTGAGCAGAAATACTGTGAAAAGAATCTTTTTTTCTGAGCGTACGTGCATGCTAAGTCTCTTCAGTCGTGTCCCACTCTTTGCGACCTCATGGACTGTAACGTGCCAGGCAGTAGGTCTCAAATAGTGGGCTTAAAATATTTAGTAAAAACAGTGTTGTAAACAGATGTCCAGTCACTCAGGCTTTATTATTTCATTGGCAGAGTACAGGCAGAGTAGATTTAGCGTAATTCCTAAGGGCCCTAAGATATTCAGAATGGTAAGTAAGCATTGGCTTCAACTTAAAAGTCACTACCTGTATTATCCCCCCTAACAAAAGATTCAGCTTGCCCTTTGAAGTGAAGTCATTGACTTCTCTTCTCTAGCTATGAAAGGGTGTCTTCTTCCAAAGAAGACTGTTTTGTCTACATTGAAAATCTGTTGTTTAGTGTAGTCACCTTCATTATAATTATCTTAGCTAGGTCTTCTGGATAATTTGCTATAGCTTCTGCATCAGCAATTGCTGCTTCACTTTGCACTTTTATGTTATGGAAATGGCTTCTTTTCCTGAGCTTCATAAATCATTCTCTGTAAGCTTCAAGCGTTTCTTTTGCAGCTTCCTCACCTCTCTCAGCCTTCATTGAAGAGAGGGCCTTGCTCTGCATTAGGCTTTGGCTTAAGGGAATGTTGCGGCTGGTTTGGTCTTCTATTCAGATCACTAAACTTGCTCCATATTTACATTAAATCTGTTTAGCTTTCTTACCATGCATGTGTCACTAAAATAGCACTTTTAATTTCCCTCAAGAACTTTTTCTTTCCATTCACAATTTGGGTGTCACATGAGGCCTATCTTTGGTCCTGTCTTGGCTTTTTTTTTTCCTCAAATATCCCTCCATCTCTCTCTCTTTTTTTAACACCAAAAATATTTTGCCGTCTTGGCTTTTGACATGCCTTCCTCACTAAGTTTAGTCATTTCTGTCTTTTAACTTAAAGTACAAGATGTGTGACTCCTCATTTCACTTAAATGTTTAGAGGCTGTTGTGGGGTTATTAATTGGCCTAACATTAACGTCGTCATGTTTTAGGGAATAGGTAGGCCAGAGGAGAGAGAGAGAAAGAACGGCCAGTTGGTAGGCCAGTCAGAACGTGCACAACATCTATCAATTAAGTTCACCGACATATATGGGTGAGGTTCATGGTGACCCAGAACAATTACAATAGTAACATCAAAGATCACCGATCAGGGACTTCCCTGGTGGCCCAGTGGTTAAGAGTTCACCTTCCAATGCAGGGGACTCAGATTCGATCCCTGGCTGGGAACTGTGCACCACAGCTACTGAGTCTGGGCACCTCGATAGAGAGCCCATGTGCCACAAACCCACGGACCACAACAGAAGATCCCACATACTGTAGCAAAGAGCCCGCGTGCTGCAGCTAAGACCTGACACAGCCAAAAATGACTTTTTAAAAAGATCACTGATCATAGATCCCCATAACAAATATAAAAATAATGAAAACGTTTGAAATGTGCGAATTACCGTGCAGAGACACAAAGTGAGCAAATGACTTTGGAAAACTGGCTCCGATAGACTTGCTAGGTGCAGGGTTGCCACAAACCTTCAATTTGTATGAAACACAGTGTCTGCAGAGTACAGTAAAGGGAAGCACAGTCAGTATGCCTGTACTGCTTTAACATGCAAGATACTTTCTAGTTTCTCTTTTGATCTTTGTTTGAGTTGTCTTTGTTACTTAGTTTCTAAATATTTGGAATTTTTCCAAGGGACTTTCTGTTATTAATTTCCAGTTTATCCATAGTGGTCAGAAACAGACTTCGTATATTTCAAATCCTGTCCTGTCACGCATGGTGTATCTACTCTATCTTGGTAAATATGCTCTGTATACTTGAAAAGAATGTGCATTCTGCTGTTTTTGGGTGGAGTATTCTATTAGGTCAAATTAGTTGTAGTGTTGTTCACAGTTTCTGTATTTTACTGATTTGTTGTCTAGTTGTTGTGTCAATTATTGAGAAAGCAGTATCAAAATTTCAGACTCTGGGTTTGTTTCTCCTTGCAGAAGTATTGGCTTCATGTAATTTGAAACACTGTTTCTAGAAGTGTAAACATTTAGGATTATTGTGTCTTCTTGATGAATTGACCCCCTTTATAATTATAAAATGCTTTGCTTTATCTGTGATAACATTTTTTGTGCTGAAATCTGGTTTGTCGGGACATTAGTTTTGGATTGGTGTTAGCATGGTATATCGCTTGCATTCTTTTACTTTTAGCTTATTATTGTCTTCTTTACATTTGAAGTAGGCAGCACATAGTTGGTCTTAGTTTTTATTCAGTTTGATCATTTCTGCCTTCATCTGGGGATTTAGAGCGTTCATTTAATGATGTGGCTATTAAATCTATCGTACTGATATTCATGCTCTATTTGCCCCATCAGTTTTTTCTCTTTTTCTCCTAATTTATTTTGGATTATTGAGCTTTTTTATGATTTCATTTTGTCTTTTGTTATTTTATTACTGTTACCCTTTTTAAAAAAATAGTGGTTAAGATTTTATAATTTTATCTTTAATTTTAAGCTTTATCTTCAAATTATGCTACTTCACATACAGTATAAGAATGTTACAGTGGTATACTTTCGTTTTTTCTGTTCTGATCATTGTGTTGTGATTGTCATACATTTTATTTCTATATATGTTACAAATTACATTCTACATTGATATCAGTAAAGCATCAGTTATCTTTTAAAGAGGTTTAAATAATAAGAAAAATAGATTTTTATGGCCATGTATTCATATCTTAAACCACTGTAATTACCATTTCTTGTGCTTTTCATCCTTTTTTATATTGATAGATCTACGTTTTCATCTTGTTTCATTTTCTTATTGTGTAAAGAATTTCTTTTAATATTTCTTATAGTACAGCTCTGCTGATGATAATTCTTTCATCTTTCATGTGTCTGGAAAAGCATTTCAGGTTAGTTATTAGAAGTTATTGTTGCTGGACATAGAATTCTAGATGACGTTTCTTTTAAGTACTTTAAATTTGTTGTTCTCACTTGCATTGGTTCCCTTTTCCCCTGGTTTTGAGCAGTTTGATTTTAATGTGCCTTTATGCAGTTTTCTTCTTGTCTCTTGTGCTTAGGGGTTTTTGAGCATGTTGGATATGTGGGTTTATACTTTTAATGAGATTTAGAAAGAAATTCAGCCATTATTTTTTTAAATTCTTTTTTCTGTTTTCCCCACTTTTTATCCAAGGACTTCATTTAAATGTATATTAGGCTACTTGAAGTCATCTCCTAGCTTACTGAGGCTCTATTTATCATTTTTTTAATGAGTATCTGTTCTCTGTGTGTTTCACTTTGGGTTGTTATTATTGTTGCATTGTCTTCAGGTTTAGGAAACTTTTCTTTGGCTGTGTCTAACATGCAATTGCCCTATCCAGTATAGTTTTCAGCTCTAAAATTTGGATTTTGTCTTTTATATCTTTCAAGTCTTTACATATTTTTTAAACATATGAAATACAGTGATATTAACTGTGTTAAAATGTTTGTTGACATTTGTGTCAAATTCTGGGTGAGTTTTGATTGATTTTTACATTCATTGTTTTGACTGAATGACAGACATTGTGAATTTTTTTACCTTGTTGAGTATTGTATGCATACTTTTGGATTCCTATAAATATTTTTGAGCTTGGTTCTGGGACACAGGTTACTTTGAAATAGTTTTATCATGTTGAGTCTTGCTTTCCTAAAATTTTTTGAACTTCTAAGATTAGTCTGGGGCTAATTAATTCCCCATTACAGAAGCAAGACCTTTCTGTATACTCTGCTTTAGGGGTCAGCAAGACCCCTGGTAAACCTGGCTCTCAGCCTGTGTTTGTATATAAAGTTTTATTCGTACACAGGCATATCCACTCATTTACATCATTCTTTAGCTGCTTTTGCACTATCATAGCAGAGTTGAGTGGTTTAAACAGAAATCATGTGGCTTCTAAAACCTAAAGAGTTTACTGTCTGGCCCTCGATAGATAAACAATTTGCCGACCCCTGCTTTATCCAGTGGCCCGTTATACATGAGGTTTTCCAGCTTGGCTGTTGTGATTAGACACTATTCCTGGCCCTCTCTGAGTAAGGGTCACTATTACCTCGAATTCTTTCAGGTGGTTCTTGTCCCAGCCATAGGTGTAAGTTTTCTCAAATTAGTGTGCTGATCAGTACCCAGCTGAATACTTGAGCCAGCCCCTGTAACAATCTCCGGAATACTATTTCTGTGCAGCCTTCTGAACTGTTGTCATCTTGGTCTGCCCAGACTCTCAACCCTCTTTTCCTCACAGCTTAGAGTCTGGCAGGTTTGGCCTTGCTTACCCCTCTCTCCAGTGTGACTTTGAAGCTCTCTAAAGATACTGAGTTAGGGCAGTGATTGCACTCCCCTTGATTTGTTCCTCTTCACTCAGGAATCACTGTCTTTTGCTACCTGGTATTGATTGTCTTTGCAAACCATTGTTTCACCTATTTTTTTCTGTTTTTCAGTTGTTTCTTATTCAAAGAAGTGTGGAAATAATTTATAAATATTAGTGATTTTTAGTAAATAAGATTTAAGTAAGCATGTAACTTTTTCTGAAATTTTTTGAGATATAATTGACATACAGCTGTAGTTAATCTGACTGTATTGTTTATTTTGTAATTTGACATCATAAGTAATTGTACCTTAGATTGTCATTTTTCTTAATTAAGCAAGCTGAAAACAGTTACCTGGGTCTGTACCACTAGCAAGATAGTAGTTTTGAAGGTGAAAGCTGGAGTCAGAGCAGTCTCAAAAATCTCATAGTCATACTAGAATTCTCAGGTAAATTCATAACTTAAACAAGAGAAATCTTGAATTCTTTGGTCTCCCACACAAAAGGTTTTTGGTAAGGCAAAGTATGTGAATCTGAGTTATACCCTCTTTATAAGTTTTCGTTGATCCTAAAAAAGTGTAAGAGGATGCCCTAGACTAACTTTGGGGAATAGACTTAATTAAAGCACTCCCAGGAGAAACTTGAAGCAGTAGAAAGCACTCACAGCAGGCTAAAATCATTTGTTTCCCATTGAAAAATAGAAATGACTTTCAGTATTTTTAAGATGGTGTTTTCCACTGTAAATGTAGGAATCCAATGAATCTTCTGCAGCTGTTAATGAGTTTTTTGGGAGTAAAACAAAAGCTTACTAGAATTTTTACTTAATTAAGTACTTAACTATGAACTATATATAGTCATATATACCAGTAATCAGCATATATACATAATAAAAAAGGAAATTTTTTATTATTTCACAGTTACTGGAAGCAATGTAAAGTGATAAGAAAGCCCTGGACTGATATTCAGTTGACTAGATTATTATCTTGGGTTCTGCCTCTCTAGTCCTCAAGTTCCACATGGATAGAATGAGAAGGTGGGTTAATGGAATTAATTAGGTATTCCAAAAGCACTTTACAATTCTAGAAAATTCTGAGTTTTTATTATTTTAATGAGTAGAACTATGGATCAAATACTTGTAAACAAGTTTACTGCTTGTTATGCATGGGAAGTCTATTTTTCTCCCAAGTGGTCATGATAATTATAGCTTTTTACCCTCGAAGTCATGGGTGCTCTGAACTGATAAAGAAGACTAGAATTTACTATGTGGTTACAAAAGTCCTTTCATTAAGGGGTTAAGTAATCGTGAGAAATGTGACCTCTGTTGTTTAGTGAAAGATCTTTTTAACATACAGAGCCATTGTTCTTTTAGGCATAATAATGAAAGCATTCATTATATCTAGCACTTGGTTCTAATCTGTATAGAATCAGTTGTTTGATAATGTAATTTGACCCTGATTGCAATTCATGGGGGAAGGAGTGGTTGCAGTTGCTGTATAGACCCTAATTATAGCATTTCTTTTGCACTTTCAAGATGAACTTCATTTTTATCAGTGCTTGTGAAGTAGGAATAATTGAATTACTTCAGGATTTACTGTTGGGTAATCCCTGATGGAGAAGGCAATGGCACCCCACTCCAGTACTCTTGCCTGGAAAATCCCATGGATTGAGGAGCCTGGTGGGCTATAGTCCATGGGGTCGCTAAGAGTCAGATACGACTGAGCGACTTCACTTAAGCTTTTCACTTTCATACATTGGGGAAGGAAATGGCAACCCACTCCAGTGTTCTTGCCTGGAGAATCCCAGGGACGGGGGAGCCTGGTGGGCTGCTGTCTATGGTGTCGCACAGAGTCGGACAGGACTGAAGCAACTTAGCAACAGCAATCCCTGATGACACTTCTTTTTAGATTTTTGTGATTAGCTGTCAATATCATTTGACCCAGGTGCTTTTCTTCTTTGTGGTCATGTTACTGTTATTGAGAACTTAAAATGTCTTTTGTGCTTAGGTTAATCACACAGTTGTTTGCTTCTTGAAGGCCATGATTATTACCTAAGTTTGGAATTACTTGCTAGACTTTTTAAGATTTTGTTTAGTATTAAAAAATTTTATATTTGTGAACATAATTTAACATTTAAATTTTTTTTTAACATTTAACTCTTAAGGGAAATATGGTCATTCTCTTATTATAATTGCTTCTTGAAAATAGGACAATTTATGTATTATCTTTGATTATTTTAAGCTTATCAGAGTTTTGAAATTATATTCTTCCTTAGCCCTGTTTACATACAAATCTTTTCACTGTAGTACGAGGAGAAATGAGGGTCCCTGAAGAAGCTCTCAAGGTAAACATTTTTACTTATTTCTTTTGTAAACCTGCCATTTAGTAGGGTTGATTTCACTCATGGATATTTCACTTCCATTTTAAACTGTTTTGTAGCATGAGAAATTTACCATTCAGCTTCAGTTGTCCCAAAAATCTTCAGAATCAGAATTATCAAAATCTGCATGTGCCAAAAGCATAGATTCAAAGGTAGCAGATTCTGCAACAGAAGTGCAGCACAAACCTACAGAAGCACTAAAATCTGAGGAGAAAGTTGTTGGTAAGTTAACTTCTTTGAAAATACCATGTTTCTTGATTAGGAAGAAATTGCATGCTTTGTTCTCAGAAAATTGTCCATGTCCTTATAAAAATAATTAATGATAATGACAATTTCAGAGTGGGTTTTAATGCAGCCAGTGCTTCTTAGAAAGCAGTATAGAACATAATTGTATGGCAGTTGTATGTAAGTGTATTTAGTATATTTATTTGAGGAAAGTAAATATAATTTACCTTATAGTATTTTTATTATTTATTTGAGGAAAGTAAATATAATTTACCTTATAGTATTTTTATTATTTCATGTTTGTCTGCTTTTTTCCACCTAGATTATAACTGAAATGAATGAAAAGGAAATGGCCAATAATGGCTACATTATCATAATTATTATGATACGTATCATATTACAGTAGGAGCTTTAAGAATATTTTATATACATAATCCCAGTCATACAAAAGCAATTTTTAAAACTGCTAGAAATTACCAAATTGCTCAAATATAAGCTTTTTAGTCCAGTTAACAACTAGTTTAAATTTAGTTACTGTGCAGTGTCCTTAGGCTTTGAAATTTCTTTAAAACAGTCACTTATACCAAAATTTAGTTTTGTCTTTTATGTTTAGGCTTATGAGACATTTCTGTGTGCCAGCGAACAAGTTGCGCTTTAACTAAAAGCTATTGGACTCTAGCAGTTTATATTACTTAGATATTAGCCAGCGCAAAATTTGTTTCTCGTGTTCAATATTGAATGAGATCCACAAATACTATTCAACTTAGAGTATTTTCTGCTATCTAGACTATGCAGTTTACCCTTGAACAGAACTGGTTTGAACTGTTGAGCAGCTGCTGCTGCTGCTGCTAAGTCGCTTCAGTCGTGTCTGACTCTGTGCGACCCCATAGACGGCAGCCCACTAGGCTCCCCCATCCCCAGGATTCTCCAGGCAAGAACACTAGAGTGGGTTGCCATTTCCTTCTCCAGTGCATGAAGTGAAAAGTGAAAGTGAAGTTGCAGTCGCATCTGACTCTTACCAACCCCATGGACTACAGCCTACCAGGCTCCTCCATCCATTGGATTTTCCAGGCAAGAGTACTGGAGTGGGTTGCCATTGCCTTCTCCGTGTTGAGCAGCACTATTTTTTTTTAATGCAGATTTTTTTCAATAGTTAATACTACAATACTACACAGTCCACATTAGTTGAATCCATGAATACAGAACTGCTTCCCTTGTGATTCAGATGGTAAAGAGTCTGCCTGCAATGTGGGAGACCCAGGTTCGATCCCTGGGTCAGGAAGATCCTCTGGAAGAGGAACTGGCAACCCACTCCAGTATTCTTGCCTGAAGAATCCCATGGACAGATGACCCTGGTGGGCTAGAGTCCATGGAGTCACAAAGAGTTGGACATGACTGAGTGATTAACACACAGGAACTGTGGATTTGGAAGCAAAAGTTGTTGAATAAGTGTTCTGCTCTTTGCAACCCATGGACTCTAGCCCACCACGCTCCTCTGTCCATGGGATTCTTCAGGCAGGAATACTGGAGTGGGTTGCCAGTTCCTTTTCCAGGGGATTGTCCTGACCTAGGGATCGAACCCAGGTCTTCCGCATTGCAGGCAGATTCTCTACCATTTGAGCCACCAGGGGAGCAGGCTGACTATAAGTTACACTGTGCTTGAATTTTCAACCACAGAGAAGGTGGAGGCTCCTAAACTCTGCATTGTTCAAGGGTCACCTGTACTTTGTTTTCTCATGAAATCAACTGGGCAATTCTTGCATTCTCCAAAAGCATGTTTGTTTGTTTGTTTTCCTGTTTCATGTGCTTTAGACAGATTTTCCCCACTTTTTTACAGATACTTCTGCCATGCCCCGTGGTACTCCATTATATGGGCAGCCTTCATGGTGGGGGGATGATGAGGCAGATGAACAAAGACCTTTCAAGTCAAATGGCAAACCCGAAGAGAAAAGTCACGAAACTGGAACATCAGGTAAAAAAATCTCAGACTATGACATTAAATGGTTTTAAGGAAGAACATAATATCAAAGCAAAAATCTATTTATTCTTAAAAGTGGTATCTCCTATTATTTAAATGATGTAGGTTAATAATATGGTTGGGCATTTTGAAATAATTATTAAAATGTTCTAACTAGACCAAAATAGTAAATGCAGACTAACTTTGTGTGCTTTTACTAGATTGACAAACATATAATCATATTTTTAAATGAAAAATTTTTATTATGTTCAAAAGGTATGAGGTTAAAACTTCTTTAGAATCTCAGTGTGCCTAATTTTGGGGGGTATGATAGCAATAAGATTAGCTGTTAAGCAGCCAGAGTGAAGAAATAATTCTGAATCACATATCAGATTAATAGTCAAGGAACATATTCTTTTGTTGCTGGAGAAATTTAGTAATGAACTAAGTCAAAAGCCAGAAAATCAAGATTTCCAGGAAATAAATGGAGGTATCAGTTGCCTGTTACATAAGGACTTGGCATGGACATCAACACTGGTGGATGGAGCAGCCGGTTTCCTTGATAATGGCAGATAAGAATCAGAACTGGAGGAATTAAATAGAGGCACCAGGGAGCAGCATGTAAAGCCAACTGTAACTCTGAGCCAAGGATAGATTTCATCAGCACTCATATCAACTTTCTACCTTTCACTATAATTCTACAAGATAAATAAGACATTTTTCTTAGCTGGAGAATAAGAACACTGGTTCTTATTAATAAATATACTCTAATTTTACCAGGATACAGGTCTAAGAAAGCTGGCCTTATCAACTTGCTCTTAAAGTGCCCCAAACTAAAGTTGTCAAGTTTGCAAATAAAGTCCCATCTCAGTTTTCTTATTTCTGTGGCCAACGCAAATTTTTCTTCATGTTCAAGCTCAGAAGCTTAATATTATTGATCATACCCTCAGATGCAAATAACAGAAATGCCACCTGATAACCAAACAGGATGGAAATGTACCAGCTTAAATAATGAACCTCTTTAGAATTGGTTAATGCAGCATCTCAGTGGCATCATCAGCTAGTGTTTTCTCTCGGACTCTCAGCCCTTCTGTTCAGTGGCTGCATACTAAGGAAGTTTCCCCTAATACTCAGAGGCTGTTTGCCATTAGCAGTTGGGGTGCATGCTGCTTTGATTACATCCAGTCAGAAGTAGCAAAGGTTGCTTCTGAAAGACCCCCTGGAAACTTTCCCCAAAGTTTTTAATGCATCTGTCATTTCATTGATCCCTCATGGGTTCAGGAATAGATCACATGCTTATTTCTGAACCAATCCCTGGCAAGGGTTATGAGATTATTCTTAAGCCAGTCTTACCCATCCTGAAGCTGAATGTGGGGTTGATTTTCCCTCAAGGCATATGAGTTGTAGCAGGGATGAGCAGATACCTGGGAACGTTGGAGTTCTTTTTGGAGGGAGAGATAGGAAATGGATTTTGGAAGACAGTCCAGAATGTCTGCTTTATTTGAAATTTTTGTGTCTTCCCTTCCTTTCACTTCATCTGTTATATTGCCTACTTCTCTTGTGCTTTTTTTCCCCCATTGAATCATAACTGAACTATTTCCAGTTTCAACCTTTCTGCAGTTCAATTTGTGCAATAAATCTAAGCTGTCCTTTATTTCCTTTGCTTAACAAAGACTTTATGTGAAGATTTTATGTCAGAGTTTCTAACTGTATCCCACTTTCCTTGGCCTTGTATCCCACTACAGCTGTTTAGTGCCCTCCCAGTTCATTCCCACAAAAATTAGACTAATTACTGCCTTCTCTTCTCCCACAGGAGTATATACACATAAATCCAGTAGTATAAAATTCTAAAGGATATGTCTGTGTATGTGTATCGTAACACTTTTATTTAGTATTTTGTGTGTATTCCTTATCCTAACTGCACATTTCTTACTTCAGGGATCACATGTTATATTATCATGTGTACTAGAGCAACCTAGGAGAGAGAGAGAGAGAGGGAGGGAGAAAAGGAGGAAGGAAGAGAGAGAAGAGTGAGAAAAAAATGTACTAATTATTAGGGAGTTAAATGAAATATAGCATAATTTAATGTTCCCAGATTCTGAAAATAATTGTGATAGTGAGTTTATCTAGCCATTAAAGATCCTTCTACCCAAAACAACTTCTGAAATCTGAAATAAATATCTTGTGGAACACAGTGAAGTATAATTGTAATTTTTGTACTGGAGACAGAACTATGATTTATTAACAGTAGATAATACTTGAGTGGTGCTTACTTTATCCAGACACTCTTCTGAGTGCCCTGTGTATATTTAATCACTTAATCCTCACAGCTGTACCTGAAAGTAGTTACTGTTATCATACCCATTTTATAGATAAGGAAGTGGCAGCGCAGTGATGTGAGTTTTATTCACAAGGTCACTCAGCTAGCAAAAAGTGTAGCTGCGATTCTAAGCCAGGTGACCTGACTTACAGAGTCCATGCTGTTACCCACAGTTAGCTTTTCAGCAGTCATTACACACCCACCCACACACATTCAAAATCATTCCAAAAGAATATACTTTGTAGAGTATAAAGTCTAAAACAAACACCCCAAAAACAAATTGACATAAAAATCAATCCCTCATGCCTCAGCATAATAAAATGAATTTCAAGCTGTGAAGTGTCCGGTAGTAATTTCATCTATGTGAATGAAAGTAAATTCTTAAATGATTACCAGCTTGTGTGGCCTATCTCATTGAGTATCTTTTCTGCCAGATGACAAAAGCTGCTTCATAATCGTGGGATTATTTTTGAGTTGGAAGGAATTTAGTGATTTACATCTTTTGTTAAGAAGCTTAAAGCAGTCTGTCAGATTCAGCTGATTAAAAGCTTTAATGAGAGTCTCATTTACTTTCATATATTAGCAGCAGGATGTGATTGTTTCAGATTCATCATTTGTAGTTTTTTAAACTAGTATAGAATGAGGGAAACAGTTTACAAGTCTGATATAATTTATGATGCCACCACGTATAGTAGAGTGAAGTTTGAAAATTAAATGCTATTTCATTCGGTCATTGTGAAATTAAGTTTTCTTTTTTAATGTTTAAAATTGTGAAATATAAATGATTAGTTTATTTGTGCTCTAAGTATGCTTTTCTGGTAAAAACAGAAAGTGATTTGCTTCTTGATTACCAGTTTTTAGAATGTAGAATCTTAGTTATTGTCCTTTAGTTCCTAAGTCGTGTCCAACTCTTTGTAACCCCATGGACTGCAGCGTACCAGACTCCCCTGTCCTTCATTGTCTCCCAGAGTTTGCTCAAACTCACGTCCACTGAGTCAGTGGTTCCATCCAACCATCTCATCCTCTGTCACCCCCTTCTCCTTCTGCCCTCCTGCCCTCAATCTTTGCCAGCATTAGGGTCTTTCTTTTCCAGTGAGTTTGCTCTCTGTATCAGGTGGCCAAAGTATTGGAGTTTCAGCTTCAACATCAGTCCATCCAAATATTTAAGGTTGATTTTCTTTAAAATTGCCTTGTCTGATCTCCTTACTGTCCAAGGGACTCTCAAGAGTCCAGTACTTATTTTGAAAAGTGAGCATTCCAGAAAGGATACTAGAGTATCTACTCCCTAGTAACTTATGTCCCTTTCTGTGGGTCCATGTGTATCCAGAATCTCCTACCGATTTACCTTAAATTCCCCAAAACCCATTAGAGCAGTCAAGTTCTCCTGAAGTAGTGTGAATATTTTGAGTCCTGTTAAAGGAGAACTTGTCCTCTATTTAGTTCAGATGTGTTCTCCAACCTGCAAACATGTTTTAAACATTTTTTAAGTTACAATTAAAGGCTTTAAAGTGTTGCATACATTTTGAAAAGGTTGCATACAACTGTGAAGAGTAGATTTTTGGCTCTTTTTCACTGATTTTTTAATCTAATTGAACTAAATTTAAAAACTTTAGAGTTGTAATTCCTTTTTGGTAAAAGGAGTTTCCCAGTCTTTGTAATTTGAAGTACTTGAATGTACTAGGTTGGATGGATATCTTAAGTAGAATTTGCCTTCATAATTACAGTCTTTGTAAGCACCTTGAAATAGCTTAATATTTCATGTAATTAATTTAGTACAGAAAAAGGAAGGGAACATTTTTTTCTAGATTATGTATATCATGAGATTCCCTGGAAAGTGACACAATCATAAAATGCCTTAAGAACTTAAGGATATTGCTCTTCTGGTTTAGATAACCATAATTGATTCTACCATGATCATTTATTAAATACTCTTAGTTGAGATTAATAATTAAGTATTAGTATGAATTAAAATTATTTTAATAATATTTTATTCATACCAATGTTTCATTATTAATCTCATTAAGAGTATTTAGGGTTTCCCTTATAGCTGAAATGGGAAAAGAACCTGCCAGCAATGCAGGAGACCCGGGTTCAATCCCTGGGTTGGGAGTGTCACTGGAGAAGGGAATGGCTACCCACTCCAGTATTCTTGTCTGGGGAATTCCGTGGTCGGAGGAGCCTGGAGTGCTACAGTCCTTAGGGGTCACAAAGAGTTGGACATGACTAAGTTTACTTTAGTATAAATAAAACAGGTTTTGAAGGCAAATTCATGTTAAATTCATAAATTTCAGAATGATTTTTACCACTACTGAGAAAGGAAAGCTCCTTTATTTTTCTATATTAATTTAGAAGACCCTTAATAATTTCTCTAGTGGGCCTACAGTCCCAAGTATAGTAGGCCCACCCTTGATCTGGTTTTATCATCTTTGGCAAAATGATTTACTCTACTCATGAATTTTCCAGATGACCGAACTTCACTTTTACAATTGCAATTTTGTTTTTTAAGTTTAACCCTTCCCTAAATTTCTATTTATTCATGTCATTTCCTTAAGCAAAGAAGGCTGAATATAATTAAAATGTTTACTTTATGACTCAGAAGCCTCATTATGAATATCAGTAATTGAACTGTATGTTACAGTAATGTCCTTGGGAGACTTGCTGTAAGACTGTTTGCCTGTATACTGAATGGTTCTGAACTGCTGTGTTTTTGAGCCACATGTCTGCTCTTTATTGTTTTTTGACTTATCTCGACCAGTTGACTCGTTTTCTTAGTGTAGTATATCTGACATTAATCCTTGCTTTTACATACCCTCCAGATTTGTCACATGTAAGCTGAGTAAATAGTCAAAAAAAAAAAAAGGTTCTCAATGAGGGACTTTGCTCATAGTAAAGATCACAGATATGAGGATATGGGTATTGCCATATCTGTCTTGGGTTTTTTAGAGTTAGATGTTTGGTTTTAGTTTCTTGTTTCCCTAGTTAGCTGTGTTGGAGATTTGGGGGAGAGAAAGTAAGAGAAATATTTATTTGTGTGCCTACTTTGTGGCCGACTTTTTCTGGGTGACTTACGCTATCTCAGTTAATACATACCTCACTGAATCTTCACAACAGTCTTATGGATGGGTATTATTTTCTCATTTTACAATGAGAAAAATGAGAATTAAGAACTGTGATAGAGGTAGGACTTAGCTGATTTGAAATCTTCTTCCTGCTTTCTGCTAAACCAGGCTGTTTGACTATAATCATCGGATCATAAATGCTGTCTGTCTTTCTACTCTGTTGTGCTACTTGACATTGTTAGATAACTGATTACTGGATAAATTGGGTGTTAGCCTATAGAAGTCTCAGATTCTAATCTTTAGAGGAAAGTCAGTTTTGAAGTAGGAATAACTTAGGAAATAATAACCTTAAAAATAGTTACGTGCAGTTGGTGACCTCTGCTTTTTAATGTGTTAAAAAGTGAAAGCATGTTAAAAGTATGTGAAGTTTTTCTTCTCAAGGGAGGAAAATTGAGAACATATTCATTTGAATCATTAGTGACAAGTAGATGGTAAATGCTGTACCCCTGGGCCAGCTTGTTGCAGTTATTGCTTTATAGTTTTGTCACGTCTTTGAGCATTCAGGTAGTGGGGATAGGAGACTGCCGCTTTCTGTCTTCAGTGTTACTCTGTTGCCTGTGAGGATACAGAAAACGAATGAATGAGGTCAGGTAGATAGGAAGGATAGTTCTATATGAAATTGATCAGGCATAGTACATTATTACATTAGTAAATAAACCAGTGTATGGAAAAATAAAAACATCAGTGATTTTATCAATATATAGAGAGCAGACAATGCGTTTTACTCATGGTAATTCTAATTGACAGGCCTTCAAAGTAAACATTCAAGTGGACATTTTAATATTAAGGAAAAAAATAAATGAGCTAAAAGAAGTTTTTGGAACATTACTTAGGTTATTAAGAATCTTGTATATCCTCTTCTTCTAGGTAGTGTGTAGAATTACTGCTTTGATAGTATAGAGTTTTTCTGATACAGTTTTTAAATTTTCATTGGTGAGGAAAAACTAAGTAGATTTGACAAGGATAATTTTTCTGTTAAAAATTGTTTTTGTTATATATTCTGTTCACTGTCTGTGTAATATTTTTCACTTTTTTTTAAATTTCCGGAAGTGGAGCTTGGGGTCTTTAATGCGCTGTGCCCTCCTCCAGGGATCTTCACAACCCAGGGATCGAACCCAGGTCTCCCACATTGCAGGTGGACTCTTTACCATCTGAGCCACCAGGAAAGCCCCAAATACGGGAGTGGGTAGCCTATCCCTTCTCCAGGGGATCTTCCCAACCCAGGAATCAAACCGGGTTCACCTGCATTGCAGGCGAATTCTTTGCCCTCCTCGTTGGTTGTGTTTTACACTGGAGGTGATTCTTAATTTAGAACTTCTCAGGTGGCGGTGATGGTAAAGAACCCGCCTGCCAATGCAAGAGACATAAGAGACGTGAGTTTGATTCCTGTGTCGGGAAGATCCCCTAGAGAAGGGAATGGCAACCCTCTCCAGTATTCTTGCCTGGAGAATCCCATGAGGAGGAGCCTGGTGGACTGCAGTTCTTGGATCACAAAAAGTCAGACATGACTGAAGTGATTTAGCATGCGTGCAATACCTTGTGCCACACACTGGACTGTAGAGATGTTGCTGTTCCATTCTTGTATAATCTGAAAGCAAACAGTTTTATGACTATTTCATATTCAGAGTGTTGCTAAGAAACTGATTATAGCACCTGAAGAATTCCATCAGTATTTAATATTTGGAAAAATGTTTCAAGAGACAAAATGCTTTACTTAATTAGAAAATTACTATAAACAACTTTGTCCCTCATATATTCTTTCCTAATAAATTATCTGTAAATGATTTTTCTATCAATGTGTTTTTAGAAGGAATGCTCTTTTGAGCTTTAGGGAAAGAGTTTTTATTTGAATTCATTCTTTACCATCTTTATAATAGTTCTTTTGCTTCCTGAAAACCAAAGCAGTTTAATCTTAATATTTTTTTTGCATTTATATTATCTGATAACAGATTTAAAACATTTCAGTTATCATTTTCATTTATATGCTTTCACATATTTTATATAGAGATGCATTTATTTTCATACCTTCTTATTTGTCTCTGAGGCAACAGAGGAATAGTGTTCCAGAGTTACTTGCTTATGCCAACTCTTGTTGGTGATCTGAGATTTATAACTCAGCTTTCCTCTAAGGATTTTTGACAGTTGGGCATATTCTGCTGTATAGAAATGTACATGAATTTTCTTTTGGAATTAATTGGCTGGCAACTGAATTTTCTATTTTTAACTTACTTCTTTCACACTGCTGCTTGGATTGCATTTTACAAGCAAACCACATGTCTTTACTCATTCTTTTCTTTATAAAATGTTATCTGTCTTCTTGTAAGGATCACACATTAGTAATATTATTTTTGTCATTCTGAAAGTAATGTCTCTGAATTGTGATGGTGAAGAATGGTAAGTAAAATCATCCTGTCCAGAATGTTGCTTATGTATTAACCTCATGTTTCCGTCTTCATTTGAACACTTGTTCTCCTTTAGAATTTACTTGTTTTTGCAATATTTCATCCTCCTTACTTGATAAGGAAATTCATATTTTTTTCTGTCTCTCTAGATATGTACATTGAACATGCATCTCCACTACATTTGATTTCATTTCTTTTGTACTTTTGATGATTTCTGCATCTGCATTGGAAACAATGCAGACCTAGCCATGCAAAATCCCATCTCTTAACTGCTTTGCTATCCTTTGCACTGCTGCTTCTCTTGCATCTCCTATTGGTAACAGGAATGCCATGTTTATAATCAAAATTATTTCTCTTTTAAGACATTTGTCATTCTTTTTCATCTAAGCAGCGATCTGCCTTCTGATTCTCATGGAGTAATGGAAGTGGCCATTACTATACTCCTTCAAGTTCGAGAAGCTCCCAAATATTTTGAATTTTCTCTTATTTTTCTTATTAGGGTGCAGCATAGATGCCAAGAAAGTTGAAGAACAATCTGCAGCTGCAAGTGAAGAAGTACTTTTTCCTTTCTGTAGGGAACCAAGTTATTTTGAAATCCCTACTAAAGAATTTCAGCAACCATCACAAATAACAGAGAGCACTATTCATGAAATCCCAACAAAAGACACACCAAGTTCTCATACAACAGGTGCAGGGCATGCTTCATTTACCATTGAATTTGATGACAGTACCCCAGGGAAAGTGACTATTAGAGATCATGTGACAAAATTTACTTCTGATCAGCGCCACAAGTCAAAGAAGTCTTCTCCTGGAACTCAAGACCTGCCAGGGATTCAAACTGGAATGATGGCTCCTGAAAACAAAGTTGCTGACTGGCTAGCACAGAACAGCCCTCCTCAGATGGTGTGGGAAAGAGCAGAAGAGGACTCCAACAGTATTAAAAGTGATGTTCCAGTTTACTTGAAAAGGTTGAAAGGTAACTTTTCAGAACTTCCTTTTTTATGGTGCATTTCAGTCTTCAGTTACCAAACTATGATTAGAAAAATAATTAGATGATATGAAGCTGCTGCTTCTGCTTTTTTGAAGGTTTATTTGATCTTAAAGTTCAAAAGCTAGCCATTCTGCCCATATCCAGCTTACTCATTCAGAACAGTCTGCCTTCATTTTCTTGCCAAAACCAAATTGGTTTTGTAAATTTATATGTATGCCATTGAGACTTCCCTGGTGGCTCAGATGGTAAAGTGTCTGCCTACAATGCGGGAGAGCCATGTTCAATCCCTGGGTCAAGAAGAGCCTCTGGAGAAGGATATGACAACCCACTCCAGTATTCTTGCCTGGAAAATGTATGCCATTACATATGTTTCTTTTTCCTGTGGAAATATTCATTCATCTCACCAGTGGAATTCCTTAGAAGACAGTTCTCATCATTTTCCTATTCTCTACTGTGTGCTTCCTGTAAAATGTCAACATGTAGATTTTAAACGTTTTAAGTTACTGAATTAAGGGCTTAGAGTTCTACTTTGGCAATATAGTCACATTGTTGGTGGAGTGTTTCAGACTGTTCTCAAGATACTCATATCATGAAACAAATTTTATTTAGAGATACTAGGAATTCATTGAATTAAGAATTTTTTCACTAGTGAAAATTGCAGTTAAATGTTTATTTTTGAAATAATTTTCAATGTTTTATTAAAAATACTTGACCAAATACATCAGAGTATCAACTAATCATTTTCCCCCCATTGGTTTTGCTAGTTAAATTTTAATTTAGAATTTGCTGAATACAGATTTATGTTACTATATCTTGATTTTATTTGACAAGCTAACTGTAAGGGAAATGATTACATGTTAATCTGATCATTCTGTTACTATACAAAAAGTTAAAGAGCTTTAAAAGAATACTTGTTGAGGTGAGAGTGTATATTACCTTATATCTCTAGCCCTTTCCTGGGACTTGAGTATGTGATAGGTACTCAGTAATTTGAATAATCAATGAATGACTTCATTATCATTGACAAAACTGACCCTGGTTTAACCTGTACTTTATGGTTTGGGATTCTCTTCACCTAATGGAAAAAATACCTATTTCCTATTTGCTTCTAAGGCATTTCAAGATTGTGAGACGGTGTGATTACCTAATTCTTTGTCAGGGCCTATTACCATATTTAATTATCATAAGCAGTTACCTGGCATATGAACTTCTGACATGTAATTGTTAACTTTACTCCTACTAGATGATAACATAAATTGAGACCTATATGTGTATTGATATATATATATATATATATATATAGGTTAAAGCTTACATATAAAAGCTACCCATTTGTAAACTGATCATTTTTTATGGATTGGGTAAAATAAGACTGATATCTTAGTATAATGTAAAAAGTAGTGTAAACTTTGAAAATTTAGAAATAACATGTTCTTTAGACCATCCTTAATAAATGTACACAAATGAGCTAAGATATAAATCACCATTAAAAAATACCTTTATGGAACTTTCCGGACATTCCAGTGATTAAGACTCTGCTTCCACTGCAAGAGGCACAGGTTTCACCTCTAATTAGGGAACTAAGATCCTCCGTACCATGTGGTATGGCCAAAAAAAAAAAAAAACTTTACTACACCCTTTTATTGTAACTATAATTTTACTTATAATGACTATTTTCTGTTTTAGCTGTTATTTTATTCCCGTTAGAGGCATTAATGTTCATATTCAGACTGTATTCATATATTATGTTAGATTTTTAAAATCCTTACCAGAAATTATGCAAATTATTATTATCCATCAGAGTTGATTTATAGGTAGATATACATTCTGGTATGTTGCCATTGCATAGAACCCTACTTTTAAATTTGCCTTCAAGACATTTTACAAACCATCTAAGAAAATGTCTTTGTGAATATGCCTCATTTTTGATCCAATATTTATCCATTTTATTTTTTCAGATGTATTTACAAATGACATTTTACTTTCCCCCAAAGTTAGAGCTGCCATCATTAGATAAAGATTTTCCACAAGTTAAGAGATCAAAAGTATATACCCAGTCTCTAAATAAATGTCAGTATAGCAAACAGAAACTATTTTACAATAATTAGACATTCAGCAACTGCTTAGATCAGTCAAAAACTTGAAAGTAGGCAAAACAAAACAATTTTGCTCCTGCAAGAGTGAAATGCATGTGCTTTGGGACAGTGAAGATAATAATGTTCACAAAGTCCATACACTTTACTCATTAGGAGAGTTGAAGAAGCTTCTTTTGGCCACAGCTACTGATTAGTTATAGTCATATCTATCCTAAAAAATACTAGAAGAACTTCAACATATTAATGCATGATTAATGATAGACAAAACAGAAAAAATCTTAACAGTTCCTAATGGTGTTTCTGTTAACTAAAAACAAAAATTGCAGTTTTTTTCATCTGATCAGATGTGTTATCTTGTATAACACTGGGAAATGAAAAAGAAGAATAATTTTCTACAAAGAAAATAGCTAATCTATACTCTTTTAACCTGTAACTTAAAAGATACTGAAAAGACCTGACACCAGATAAGCACCAAATTTTTATATGTTGTTACAAGAATTATTGTATAAGTATGTCATAACATATGACTATGTTATATATGTGTTATAACATATATAACTATGTTATATAACTTGTTATAAGAAATAATATAACTAACACTGACTCTACGGACATGAGTTTGAGTAAGTTCCGGGAGTTGGTGATGGACAGGGAAGCCTGGCATGTTGCAATCCATGGGGTGGCAAAGAGTCAGGCACAACTGAGCTACTGAACTGAACAAGAACTGAAGTCTGTAAAGGTGGTGTTTTCATGAAGTCACTCAGTCATGTCCGACTCTTTGCGAGTCCCCATGGACTGTAGCCTACCAGGCTCTTCTGTCCATGAGATTTTCCAGGCAATAGTACTGGAGTGGATTGCCATTCACTTCTCCAAGGGATCTTCCCAACCCAGGGATCGAACCTGGGTCTCCCGCATCGTAGACAGACGCTTTACCATCTGAGCCACCAGGGAAGTCCGTCATATTGTGTACGTTTGTAATATGGGTTATCTGGTCCTATTACACATGAAATATGGGAGTTTAGTTATTTACAGCTCTTACAAACTGGATTTCTTTTCAGTATATCCAGTGCAATATGAAATAGGTTGTACAATGTCCAATTTTCCTGAGTTTTGTATTTGAACTAGTGGTTTTGTTTGCTTCTGCATTCCATCTGCCTATCCTTTATCCCTAGATTAATTACCCAGGCAGGAATTCCATTAATTAAACTAAACACCATTTTATTTTTTTTTCTTTTCGTATTGTATTTTCAGTAGTTGCTAATTTGAGGGAAGATTTTCAGATTTAGTTTTGGAAGTATTGACATACACCTGGTTGACTAGATTCATTTAAGCTTTCTTCTAAATAACTATCTTTTAAGCCTTCATTTGTGACTCAGTCTAAAACACACATAGAATAACTCAACTTCCCATTAAATTCATGCTATAAGAATATAATAATTGCCATTTGATTATTTCCTCTAATGTACTTATTGTTTACATGATAAGAATTCTAAATCAGTGAAAAATCAAGTAGTTTTAATAAAGTTTCACACTTAGTCCTTAATAGAGCTATGAAGAGTAACAAAAAGCCTCTGTTAGGAAGCTGATGTTTTCAAAATTCAACTGCAGTATTCTGTCTTGACTCTATATGCTTAATGGAGAAAACATATTTTTATCTCGTTATATTTAGCAACATGCCATTTGTCTGGTAGGTTTATATAGGATTTCATAGTCTATGCTTTTTCCATGCTAGACCTTTTAGCATGCTTTATTTAACTTGTTGAAGCCACCAGAGTTTAACTGAGCACACATACAAAATTGCAAAAATTATAGCTAGAAAGATGTTTGTAAAGAATTGTATAGTAATTGGTGGAAACTGCAAATTTGCATTTTCATATATTAAAAAGGAAAGGAATGCGGTACTTTTTAAAGTTTTGAACATCACTGAAATTAACGATTCATTACACTTTTTTATTGCATTTGCATTCTCTTCTCCTGTGTAATGATAAGCATTTTGGTGGGATCACACTTTTTTCTGTCTTTTCCCTTCTAATGCTAAAGATAAGTTTTTGATTGTTTAAATAAGGTATAAGGTTTAAAGGCAGGATTAATATTTAATGTTACAAATACAGACTATCATAGATCTAGCACTGCTTATCTTTTAAGGCACTGATGAACCATTATAAAGTCAAAATTTGGAGAAAGAAAAGTAATCCTATTCAAGTGTTTATAAAGGACTCATTGTTGGTTGATGAAATTTGAATGTAAGCATTGCAATTGAGGGAAGTTTGCAGAGCCTGTTACTGAAAAGAACATATGACTTTGGATTGAAAGGGGGGAGGGGCAGAACAAGCAGCACTTTTGTATATGCTTTGATTTTCTACATAGGATTTTTTCCCGTCTCTATTATGCGGTTTCTTTTCTGTGTCCAGGAAACAAACATGATGATGGTACACAAAGCGACTCAGAAAATGCTGGGGCTCACAGGCGCTGTAGCAAGCGTGCAACTCTTGAGGAACACTTAAGGCGCCACCATTCAGAACAGAAAAAACTACAGAAGGCCCAGGCTCCTGAAAAGCATCAAGACCAAGCTGTTGTAAGTCAAACTGCTTTTATGATTGCATTCTTTGATGAAGACAATCCCAGAAAAAGAAGGTCATATTCTTTCACTCAGAGTACGGGAATCTTGTGTCAGGAAACTACTTATTCAGCACCACATACAAAACTTGAAAAAACAAAATCTCCAACAGCAGATGCCAAAGTGGTTTCTTTGTCTTTACAGACTAGCTCTGCGCACCACAGAGGGGGGCATGGTGTTCCACATGGGAAATTGTTAAAACAGAAATCAGAGGAGCCATCGGTGTCAATTCCCTTCCTACAAACTGCATTATTAAGAAGTTCAGGGAGTCTTGGGCACAGACCAAGCCAGGAGATGGATAAAATGTTAAAAAATCAAGCTACTTCTGCTGCTTCTGAAAAGGATAATGATGATGACCAAAGTGACAAGGGTACTTATACCATTGAGTTAGAGAATCCCAACAGTGAGGAAGTGGAAGCAAGAAAAATGATTGACAAGGTAAATAATTGGTATTAGTTTTCTCGTGGTATATTTAACTGTTGGAAATTATTAGAGGATATAAAATGTTTTCATGTAGTTAGTGTATTAAAACTTTAGGATTTTATTAGGGAACTGGAAACCTAACAATAAGACCAAAATACTTTCTGATTTTGTTCTGCTATATTCTGAATTTGCCTGAGTTTCATATGTAAAGTTCTGTACATCAAAGCTGTTTGGACCTGTTAAAGTTGTAATAATTTAAGATGGACTTTTTAAATGCTACATCTTGACCATGCTCACTTTGCATTTAAAAACTAAAAATCGAAGAAAACCAGATTACTGTTGACTGCATTAATATAAACATGAGCTTCAGTTGAAAATAGTTAAAGTTTTTATTTTTTTAATTTTATTTTGGAAGCAGATGAAAAGACATGTTTTAATCCATTTTATTCTTTCTCCTTAGTTTCTTCTCTTAATTTCTATTCACTGCTGTCTGTGGTGATAGAAAAGAAATGTATAAAAACAAAATCAGTGTGTTTATGATACTCTGAGTTTAACCAAGGGTATACCTAGTTATGATAGTTATTTACATTACAGATTTTATTTTTGATGTTTTTGATTAATGTGTATAATGATTGCTGTATGGTTTAAAAAGTAGTTTTGCCCCCAGTAATGAAAGATTGACTTTAGAATCTGCTGTATATTTTATCCCCTGGAAGACAGAAACATAAACTTGGCTAAGCATTAATCTCTTGTTTCAGTTCTTGTTACTTAGCATGTGAGCAGCATTAGCATCACTAGAGAGCCTGTTAGAAATACAAAATTTCCAGTCCATCTTAAATATAGTGAAAAGGAATCTGCTTTAAAAGTAGGGCTCATATGCAGATTAACATTTGAGATACACTAGTTCAGATGATGAGCTTAAACAGTGGTCTTTTAGAGAATAGACAAGGTAACCCATTGGGAAGCAGGAAATTATTAGCACTTATATTTATTTTTAATTTCATAGTTTTTAATTCTGTTTAAGAGTGTGTTCTATAATGTATACAGTGTCTGTATGTATATATATATAAAATTTCTAACATCCATCTATTGAGGAGCAAATGCTCAGAATTTTTCAGTGTTGGGGTATAGCACTCTAGACTTTCAGAAACCCATTAGTTTAGGAAATAGATATTATGATAGTTGTTAATAAGAGAAATAAATAAAAAAATAAAGAGAAATAAAGAAGTTTTTAAAAATTAACAAACAGATAAAGTAATATTTCTAATAATAGTAAAGGAAAGCTAAGAACACAGTTGTAGCAATAGAAAATGACTCAGTCATTTCTAATTTCATCACTGTGAATCAATAAAGACATTACTTTCAGATTAAAGTTAGTATATTGCTATTTAAGATACTGTCAAGTAGAAAATAAAAGGATAGGTTTTGGGGAAAAAAGCTATTAAGTGTTAAAATTCAGATTAATTTTATTCTAGTGTAGTTTTGTTTGATTTATGTATATTTCATTTATAGTTTATTGATGTTTCTCTATTAAAAGATCTTTCAGTGGGAGATTATATTGTAGTAGTCTAAAAATATGAACACTTGTAGACAGACAGATCTGTACTAGATGTACCAGATATAAGTACACTGAGTGAACACTAGATTGCAAAAAGAATTCAATAAAATATATGAGGCTTATTATTATAATGCTATCTTATGATAAAAGGTCTATAAATATTAGCTATGTTATTAACCTTATGAGTAGTTTCCATGTATGAATCTCTACACTAGGTTTTGATAAATCCTGGAAAGTTCCTCAGCATTGAAAAGGTCAAATCTGAAACTCAAATGGAAGTTAAAGTGCAAGGAAATAGCCTGGCCACAACAACAGAAAGTCAAGAAGGAAGTCATTGTTGGCAGTTGAGACTCTTGAAAAGTAAACTGCTGGATGAAGAAAAGGACCATAAAACCTCGTGTATACCTGCTGTCCATAATAAGCATCCTTTTTTTCATTTTCAAAAAGAGTCCCAATTTCAGTGACAAATTATTTGGTCACACTATGGGTAAAGAAAACCAAGAATCTAAACCAGGATTCATTTAAGGGAGTAATGTCAGAATGTGACTGAGTAGATAATTCAGTCATTCTTAGTTTGTATAAACCAGAAAACAAAGCTAAGGCCATAACTGTAGGGAAAAACAGGAGTCACTACATTATGTTGTGAATGCCAAAGAAAAAGTGCTGAGATTCTACTGGCTGTGGTTAAAGCTAGAGGTCAGATTCAGGCTGACTAAAGTCAGGCTCTGGGGAAACAAATGTCTGAAGAAAATGAAGTAACCTGTGAGCATGAAGAAAACAAAGACCCAAAATAGTCAGAATCAGGGCATAAGAAGGACTTTGGGAGGATGGGAGGAGATTCAGACATCATATCAAGTTGGTCGGGTAAGCTTTGTCATCTGTTTTCTCCCTTTTAAAGTTGGGGTGTGTGGGATGGAAGTGGGAACCATCAGCTGTTGTCCATCTGAATTTAATTGTTATTTGGGCCTGAAAACTTCAGTGTGGTCTCTTTCCTTTTTTACTCCCTCATTTGAGAGCTGGTTTATTTCATTAATTTTTTTCTCAACCTTTATTCAGCATCTGCCATGTGCCCAGCTTTGTGTTAGGAGAGAGAGAGATTGAAATGGAAAAGACAGCATTCTTCCCCACAAGAACTAAGTATATGGAGGCATGGAAATATACAAGTGAAAACATATGCATTAAAAATAGTATGGTAGATCCTTTGATGAGCAAACTGTTCAAGTAAGGGTACCAATAGCTTCCCTGAGGAGATCTCAGGTTAAATATCTTTTCCTCAGAGAAGTCTTTAGCTGTCCAATCTAAGGAAACACCCCTCCTCCACCCCTGTACTGTCAAATCAGCTTGTTTCATTTTAATCATAAGCTTTTTCACCATTTGATAGTTTCCTATTTATTTATTTGCCTCTCCGCTCCCCTATAATACACACACAAATACACACATGTGCAAGAATATAAACTCCATGACTGTAGGAACTTAGTGCCTGGCATATAAAATGTCCTCAGTAAATACCGAACTTAATTGCCAACCGAGCTCGTTTTAAAACATATGGGATTACTCCCATAATAGGCATGGTCAAGGAGAGTTTTTCAAAAATATGGAGCAATCTTTTCAAAAGCCCAGGAGGGTAGAGGCCTTGTTCAGAGGACCACAGTTACTTTCAGAGAGATGAGGTTGGACTAGACATTGACGGCCTCTCCATATCGTATTAAGGACTTTAGTGTTTTTGTTTTTCTTTTAATGCTGAATGCAGTTGTGAATCATTGAACACTTTTAAATCTGGCGGTGACATGCAAATCACTGTCATAAGTGTGAAGAATGGATTGAAACTTGGAAAGGCTGGAAGCAGAAAAGGTGATTAAAAAGCTACTGACATGTCCAGTAGTCAGTTAAATATAAATATCTGGATCTTAGGTAAGAGATCTGGGCTAAAATAACATTTTTTGGATTATAAGAGGGTAGCTGTGAATGCAAAATACAGATGAGATCATCTGGAAAGAGTGTATAAAAGTGAGAGGAGGCAAAGTACGAAATTCTTAGCAATACCAGTATAGGTGGACAAAGGAAGAAAAGTGAGTAAAGGAGGATCAAACGTAAGAGTAAGAGAAAACCAAAAGAACAATAGCACCTTGGAATCAAAGACAGAATAATAAAAGTGAGTAAGCAGCAGTTTCATATGATACACTGGCATTAAATATGATAAGCGCTAGAATGCCTTTTCAGTTTTTCCCCAAAGTACATTGTATTTCTGTGTCTAGAGATGATAAAGCAGAACGTATACGTGCCTTGCAACTCAGGAGAAGTTGCATACTGTTAAAGTAGGATCTCTTTAAAGAGATGATCAAGCTACAATGCCATTATCTTTTTCTGTGTCAGTTGTACTGTTACGTAGTTCAAGGGCACTGAGATATCTCTGCCCCAACCTCCAAGTTACGGGATGACAGCATTTTGGTTTATACTTCTGTGTCGTGTGTTTGTCAGTAGATAAAACTTATTGCATGCTTTGTCCCCAAATTTACTTTCTATAATATTAACGCAAATGTCTGTTATTCATGAAGAACTCTTAAGTTTTACATCTAAGCTTACATGGAGATGTGCTATAATAAGAAAGTGCTGTTAACTGCCTGGATTAAAGGTAATTATCTTCCGCTGCAATGATAGCCTCCCCTAGACTTCCCTCCTTTGACTTCCCTATAATAACCTAGAGAACCCATCATAGTACCAGTTTCTTTTCCCCACTCCTTCGTCCAAAACACTGCTAAGGGAAGAGGAGGATACTGTCAGGGCTACTTTATAGACTTTTAGGCTAAATGAGAAAGACTTGTAGTGAAAACAGAAAGCCAAATATTAAATGAAAAGAAAAAATATTGGCCTTTGTAGAGGGCTGAAGTTTCTTTTGAAAAAAGTATTTTTCTTCTCCATAAATTTCATACCATGGACCAGTTCTACCAGATACTTCTTTCCTGAGTTTTGATTCCCCCAATGCCTCTTGTTAGCATATCCTCTCCCTTCATGGGGCCTTGTATCTATCAGTGCTGATTCTGTAGGCAACAGGTGGTAGGGAAGAATCCAGAACCAGGAGAACTATACAGGACTGGAAACACAAAATGAGGAACATCGACAGCAGTGAGACATCCCAAAGGAAGTCAGTGCTGAGAACTTGGATCCAGGTATAAGCAATTTGGAATGAAGATATTCCAAACTCTATGACATTCACAGCAAGATTCTAGACTAGGTTCAAGTCAGAGCCAGGGAACTATGATAAAGCGGAGTCAAAATCTAGGTAAAGAGAGCCTGTTAGAACAGAGGAGGGAGGTATGTGCAGAGTCCACTCATATACCCAGTCAGGTGTCTGGGAACTAAAGGAAAAGAGATCAGACAAGAGCCTTGAGTAGTAGAAGAGGACCTTGATAATAGAGGCTGCATTTGGAATTTGACTTAATATTTTTTTTTCTAATTCCTATTAATCCAGAAATAATCTGAGTTAATATAAGGGCTGAAGCAAATAGTGGTTCTTAACAGGTAAATTCTGACAGCTTGATTTTTTTTTCTTTTATGTTAATCTTCTTTCCTGCTGTCTCTTCACTGAACAATTTAAAAAACAATTTTGTATCAGGAGAATTCAGTTTTGGTCACTCTGTTGATGCTCCTCTCCCCCTTTTAATACTCCATGTCCTTCTTAGGTACAAGAAACTCTTTACTGCTGTATTAACCCCCAAAGCTTCATAAGGAAACCCTCACCTTTTTTTCAGTTAAAAGCTTAAGATTTATTAGGTTTGCCCCGATTTTCCTTGTTCTACCACTGTAAGAGATCTTATTTATTTTCCTGGTTTTTAGGGGATTTTCACTTACTGTGCTCTAATCTAATAAGCTCTTCCCTGTGTGGTTTTTTGGTTTAGTTTTGCATGCCTACCTCCTTCTTATAATTTACTTTCAGAGGCTTTCTTTAACCACTCTATCTATAAAATAGCCCCAGCATTACCCTCCTATAATACTACCGTGATTTCTTTATAGAACTTACCTCTAGCTAGTTTATTTTCTCTCTGTCCTTTCTAGAATGATCTCATGTGCATTCATCATGTTTGTATTTCTTGTGACTAGAACAGTGCCTGGTATGTAGTAGACACTCAGTAATTATCTTGTGAATGGATAAATGAGAAAGAAAAATATTGACTTGATTTTTATGTTTATCAATATTTATATGTGGTTAGTTATATGTTAGCTAATTTATTTCAGTGAATTTATAGATTGATTAAATGCAGTAAGACCTCCACAAACAGATATTCCTATATTTTATGTGCTTAAATTTGTTTATATCTTGATTCCAAAATAACTTGTTAAAATGTATAATTTAAAATCTGTGTTTTGTAAGTTTTTCTTTGTAATGAGAAATATGAAAGCTGCAAAAGACTTGGGTTGGTTGCATCAGAAGAAATGTGTGAGTTTCAGGGGGATTGCTTTGATTAATAGAAGTCTAGAAATACTTTTCAGTTTCTATTAATACCCACTTAGGCACTTAATGCTTAAAAATCTGTTTGGCAAAGAAAGCATAAGATAGTAATTGATGAGCAGCCAGATTTTAGGTATGAAAGAAAAGAATGCATGACAATGAATTAAGCTATTAAAAGGAGAGAAGCTGGACATTTTAACTATAGAAGCATTAGATAAGAACTGAGTGTGATTTGAATATACAAAAGGAGGAACTAATGAAAAGAGAATGCTAAACAGTGATGAAAAAGGAAAAGAAGGTGGCTATAAGAGTCCAAAAGAATAGCAAGAATCAAGGATGTAGGATAGGTTCTGGGAAAGGACAGAGATTTACCCAGACAGATGAAAAGGAAGAAGGTAAGGTCAGATGGTTCCTTTGAGTTCAGTTCAGTCACTCGGTCGTGTCCGACTCTTTGTGACCCCATGAACCAAGCATGCCAGGCTTCCCTGTCCATCACCAACTGCCAGAGTCCACCCAAACCCATGTCCGTTGAGTCTGATGCCATCCAACCATCCCATTCTCTGTCGTCCCCTTTTCCTCCTCCCCTCAGTCTTTCCCAGCATCAGGGTCTTTTCAAAGTAGTCAGCTCTTTGCATCAGGTGGCCAAAATATTGGAGTTTCAGCTTCAACATCAGTCCTTCCAATGAACACCCAGGACTGATCTTCTTTAGGATGGACTGGTTGGATCTCCTTGCAGTCCAAGGGACTTTCAAGAGTCTTCTCCAACACCACAGTTCAAAAGCATCAATTCTTCAGTGCTCGGCTTTCTTTATAGTCCAACTCTCACATCCATACATGACCACTGGAAAAACCATAGCCTTGACTAGACGGACCTTTGTTGACAAAGTAATGTCTGTGCTTTTTAATATGCTGTCTAGGTTGGTCACAACTTTCCTTCCAAGGAGTGAGCGTCTTTTAATTTCATGGCTGCAGTCACCATCTGCAGTGATTTAGGAGCCCAGAAAAATAAAGTCAGCCACTACTTCCACTGTTTCCCCATCTATTTCCCATGAGGTGATGGGACCAGATGCCATGATCTTCATTTTCTGAATGTTGAGCTTTAAGCCAACTTTTTCACTCTCCTCTTTCACTTTCATCAAGAAGCTTTTTACTTCTTCACTTTCTGCCATAAGGGTGGTATCATCTGCATGTCTGAGGTTATTGATATTTCTCCCTGCAGTCTTGATTCCAGCTTGTACTTCTTCCAGTCCAGCATTTCTCATGCTGTACTCTGCATAGAAGTTAAATAAGCAGGGTGACAATATACAGCCTTGACATACTCCTTTTCCTATTTGGAACCAGTCTGTTGTTCCATGTCCAGTTGTGACTGTTGCTTCCTGGCCTGCATACAGGTTTCTCAAGAGGCAGGTCACGTGGTCTGGTATTCCCATCTCTTTCAGAATTGTCCAAGTTTGTTGTGATCTACACAGTCAAAGACTTTGACATAGTCAATAAAGCAGGAATAGATGTTTTTCTGGAACTCTAGATGGTGCCTTTAAAAATAAACAGGTAGGTGGCTCAGTGGTAAAGAATTCACCTGCCAATGCAGGAGATGTGGGTTCGATCCCTGGGTTGGGAAGGTTCCCTGGAGAAGGAAATGGCTACCCACTCCAGTATTCTTGCCTGGAAAATCCCATGGACAGAGGAGCCTGATGGGCTACAGTTCATTGAGTCACAAAAGAGTCAGACACGACTTAGTGACTAAACAACAAAGTTCACGTAACATTTACTGTATTAGCCATTTGAAGTGTACAGTTTATTGATTTTTAGTAAATTCACGTTGTTGTGCAACCATCAACACTATAGCTCCAGGACATTTTCATCACCTGATAAAGAAATCCCATGCCTATTAAGCAGTCACTCTGTCCTCAGGCTCCTGGCAGCCACCAGTCTAGTTTCTGCATCCGTGGCTTTGCTGCTTCTGGCCATGTCATATAAATGGGATCTCATAGCATGTGGCCTTCTGTGACTTGCTACTTTTCACTTTGTATAGTCTTTTCAGTGTTTGTCCATGCTGTAGCATGCATCAATACTTCATTCCTTTTTTTGACTGAATAATAAAAAAATAATAATGATGTGTGGATATACCAAATTTTTTAATCTGTTCACTCATTAATGGACATTTGGGTTGTTTCTACCTTTCAGCTATTGTGAATAATGCACCATGAACATGCATGTACTTGTGTTTATTTGTATATCATGCTGAATTATAATATATATCTCATACCCCCATTCTGAGCTCTTCTTTTATAACTTTGTCTGATTTTAAATTTCAAAATTGGTTAAAAATATGTTATAGAAATAACAGTGTTAAATGTTCAGAACCGTTTATTCCACTGAATTTGTCGGCTTTTGCATTTTAAAAATGAAATTAGATTTTCTTGGAAAACTGCAAGTTCACCTTCTATTAAATTTTCCTGATTTTGTTCCCTGATGTTAGTGGCGAGCATTCTGCATAATTCTTGAACTATTATGTGTCAAGTGATTTCCATAAGCCATGCGAAACTACTGTTGATTTGAACTAGTAGAGACTGGCAGATTCTTTACGGTCTGAGCCACTAGGGAAGCCCCATTTCCATTTCTGTGGGAGAATAAATTACGAATTTCAACTGATTTGGAAAAATTTTAAACTAATACATTGAGGACTATTGCTATTTTGCTCTGTATTAGTATTATCACGTTTGTATGCCTAAGTCTTCTCCTTTCCTCTACCCCTTTTCACTCTTCTCTCAGCTTTCTGTCACAAGAAGTGAGCAACCTATGTCTGAGGTTACCAAATGTAATTTGATCCCTCTTTCAAGTATTCGGTAGGTGTAATATTTACCCCCGTGAAAGTTAATCTTGGGTTTGATATACCATTATTCCCCCTTCTCCGACTTCCAATTTCAGAATTAGACACTGGACATTCTCAATATAGTCTGAACCTTTAACTAATTATGACTATAGTGATAATATGGTGGTGAAAAATCAAGGTCAAACTTTTCACAGGCTCACTTTGTGTTATACATGCTAGTCTTTTATCATCCCGAAGAATGTTTAGTTTATTTAAATTTAAAACTAAAATCTAAAAATACGGCCTAGTTCTTTTTTGTTTTAATTGCAGAATACCTCTGCTTGGTTCAAATGACATTCTGTTTTTTTGTTTTTCTTTTCCCCTAAGCTCCTGATTTAGACCTCAGCTCCTTGAGAGCAAGGACAACAACAACAACAACAACAACAACAACAAAATATATATATATATATGAGTAGGAGGTGGCAACCCACTCCAATATTCTTGCCAGGATAATGCCATGGAAGAGGGACCTGGTGGGCTGAAGTCCAGGGGGTCGCAAAGAGTTGGACACAACTGAGCAACTGAGCTTATATATAGTTTGTTTGTTTATTTTTTAAATGCCCTATGGTGAACCCACAACCTACAAATAATGTTACCATACCTCAGTAGCAGGTTGTTAAGACTATTTAAAGTAACCAATGAGATATAGCTGTGAAATCCCAAAGTGAGATGCTACATATCACATATATGTATTCAAAGGAAAAGATTGAGAACATGTTCCCTAATTCTATCTTTTCACCCTAAACCTAGAGGCTCCTAGAGGAGTCACAGGTCACTCCCCCATATAGAGATGCATCTGTCTGGATCAAGGGAATTATAGGGAAGAATACATGAAAACACTCCCAGCCCCTAAGGTAAATAAATAATTTTTAAACTGCCAGTACCAGAGAGCACAGAGTACAAGTTCAAAAAGAAATTTTCTGTTCCCATACCACTCCTGCTCCTTCCCCATGCCCTTTGGAAAAATTAAAAACTGACAAACTTAGGAGGAGGATTCTACTTCGGAAATATAAAAGTTGGACAGATATCTGCTCTTTCTTTCTTTCTCACTTTAAGCTTCTAATCTAAAACAGTTTCTAGCTGAATGAGAGGCACCCTGATTTTGTACTTTATCAAATTTGGGGGTTTAATTGAGCCCTGCATAGTGGGGAAGAGAAAAGATTCATGAGCCTAGGTTAACATAGTATGTGTGTAATATCACTGAGCCATCTAGGAAGAGAAAGTACAGATAGGTTGAATAACTGTTTGCAGTTAGTGATTTCAGTGACGATCACTTGGGGACAAAATCTAGAATGAAAAGATGAGAAAATCTAGCAAGCTTGGTCTCTGCTTTGAAGAGCCTTCAAATTGTGTTTAACTTATTGTATGCATGTCAGATTGTATGTACTTTTTCAGATGTGCAAAATACTATAGCTTTAAAGTACACAGAGTATAGCTGTTTCTGTCTGCTTTGTTTTCACATGAAAGTTGTAGATTTTTTATACTGAGACATGAAAGTGACAATTTAGATTTCAAGCTGAACTAGTTATTCGTATCATTAATTTTTCAAAACTATCAAAAATATAGGTATGAACTTTGAAGGCTTCCTTGCTCATATGGCAAGCACTTCTTCAGGCTGTATTACTTGTTGGGAAAATATCAATACATTGCTACTTCTCTGACAGATATGTGTATAGCTGTTAATAGCTCTGATGTTTTAAGAGGAATCTGTAGGAAGTCATGTGACTACACTTTCTGTACAGTTTCCGTCGCCTTCCCTAAAAACATTAGTTCTCTGTGTGTGTGTCTTTCATTATTATTTCAAAATAGCGTCAGAAGCAATTTCAAGAGATTTAATAGATTCGGAACTGCTGATGCTTAGATATTTAAGGAAATCAAAGTTTTGGAAGTCCATTTCGAGTATGGATTAGAATTAAATATCGTCAAATCAGAAATTAACTGAAGGTAAATTTTATATTAACGTGCCAGAGAGATACAACATACAAGTAATCACATGTGATTATTTTTATCTTCTTCTCAAAAACTTGAGTTGTAATTTTTTGTGTGATTATGCACATAAGGAAATAAGCTTCAGTAAATGTGGAGTTCAGTGACTTGAGTTAGAGATAATTTTAAAATTTTAAGGTAGTCACGCATAACTTAGTAGTTCTGATTTCTTTCTTTACAAGGGGAGTTGAAGGCAGAGCACATGGAAAGATATATTTAGTATGTCTTACTGCTATTTTTGTTAAACTTGTTAATTCTACTGTTTGGCAAAATGAAATGGGTTTGTTTTTCCCTTCTGTATACTAAAAAAAAATCATATTTGACTTAATAGTCAAACAATAATATCCAGTTTTCTCTTAAAGCAAAGAATATTTGAATTTTTGAATACTGAGTGGTTCAACAGAATATTAAATCATAATTCTTGAGAACTGTACAGTCATATTTGAATTAAATATTAAGTAATGACATCTAGTGGTAACATTTCCAAGTTCAGTGAATTTTGCAAATTTGATATTTGCTTTACTAAATGTAGACTTCAGAGTTTATCAGCTATCATTAAAAAGTACCATATCATTAAAAAGTTTTCTGGAAAATAGTTTAGCTTAAAGATTTTTTCCATTTTTGTAGAAAATGAAGGCTCTTTGATTTTATTCTAAAGCTCTGTTCTACAAAGTGCTAATTCAAGCACATGTTACCATTCTTCATTTTAATAATTAGAACCACAACTAATACCTATAAATAATAACCATTGGCAACCAAGTAGACTTAAGAGTAAAACAGTGTTAAAGTTTATATAAACTTTTCTCAGTCAATTCAAAGCCTTAGTTATGCCAATAAATGAGTAAGACTCAGGTAACTGCCCTTAAAGGTTCATGATTGATTGTTGGTCTCTGTGTGTAGAATGTTTCAGAAGTGTTGACTACAGACAGCCTTCTTATTGAAAATACTAACCTGTGTGAATAGACTCAGGAATCTGCATTTCAAACAAAGGCCTTTAAGTTTAAAAATTATGTTCTACTCTACACAAAGTTTAAGAATTATAGTATATTTTATACAAAGATCATACAATAAAGTCTGTTATTTAGTACCTGAGAAAATTATATGTATAAATTTAAATCATGTATGTACATATTAAGCACTTGTTAGGGAAGGAACAGATAAAGTCAACCATAAGCTTTAAGCTTCCAGCATGCTTCTCAAAAGCAGAGACAAGCTGAAGTGGTGTGGTACTCCATCCTAACACTTGGCATCTTAAAATGCTTAACATTATTAACATCTTCTAACAAAGCAAATGTAATATCCTGAATATCTCTTATTTATCAAATGGTACATTTGCTAAATGTTTAAAAAGGTTAGTTACATTTACATGAGCTACCACTGCTCTGTTTTCATCTCCAGCTGTTACTCCTATTGGATGTTACCCTGTCATTAAACAGGTTTCCCTCATTATTGAACTTACCTATGAAATTAAAATCCTGTTTTTTGCCTCTGAAGTTATTGACAGTGCTCACATATTAATCTGCTACTCAGAATCTCATTTATAAAATAATTTTCTCCTCCTAGGTATTTGGAGTAGATGACAATCAAGATTATAATAGGCCTATTATCAATGAAAAACATAAAGATCTGATAAAAGATTGGGCTCTCAGTTCTGCTGCAGTAGTCATGGAAGAAAGAAAACCACTGAGTCCACCTGGATTTCACATCTCAGAGGTATACACATCTTCCTCACATTTTTTACATGCGCACAATATAAATTTTCATCATTTGTTAATTACAGCTGACCCCTGAACCACACGGGTTTGAACTGCGCAGTTCCACTGTCACACAGATTTGTTTTTTCACTAAATACATACTACAGTAGTACACGATCCATGGTTGAATCCAAGGATTGGGAACCATGGATACAGAGGGCCACCTGCAAAATTATATATGGAGTTTTGACTTCACAGTGGGTTGGAGCTCTCATTCCCCCTCGGCCCTCACTTTTTTCAAGGGTCAGCTATATATTATTTTAAGCAGTTAATATATCCTCTTGTAAAACACTGTAATATCTTTTTTGGCAGTCAGTGAAAATGTTAAATTTCAGTTAGCAGTTAATGAGCTATATGCTCACTATCTCTGACATTGAGATAAAGTGTGTGTATGTGTATATATATATATATATATACACACTGCATACACTTCCTAGAAGGTCATGTATTTGGAATGAAAAGATCTATCATGCAAGGTTGTGCCTGATACATACAACTTAAAAACCTAAATAAGTGCCCTTGTAGTGCATCCCAGGATGCAACTAGAAAGGGTGGCTTGGTTGATAGTTTCAGAGTCAGTGTAGCATAGTAGAGCTTCTAAGACCTGAGTGCAAATCCTAGAACTGCCACATCTAACAGGGTACCTTTGAATCAGTCGTTTCCTCTCTTCTCATCTTCAGTTTTCTTATCTATGCAAGTGGTATTTTTCTAAAACCTATTTGCAGGGAAGGATATGAAGGATAGAAAGTACCCAGCAGAGTAATTGTCTTAGATTTCTGTAGTCAACAAATGTTTATCCCTTTTCTAGAAATGTTATTAGAATTTCATTGTACACTAATATATTGGAAGAAATGTAAAAAAAAAATATATGACTGAGAAGTATTATAATTTATTCAACTAACAAGATCTAACATTCAGTAGAAGCTTTCTGCATACCATTTTACAAATAATGAAACTGAAGTCTGTAGAAATTAACTTGGTCAAGGTCTTGAAACTCATATCTTGTGAGGCCAGAATTTGAACCTTAAAGAGCTTTGATGTGTTAACCCTTTCTCTTATTCATTATATTACCTTTCATTATCATTCAGGTAATTCATTATATTACCAAAAAATGAGTTAATTTAAAATATACAAATAGTAAATATATATTAAATATAAATTAAATCCTAAGGTATAAATAAAAAAATACAAATGAAGTATTTGTATGAAATGTATTCTTTATAGTCAACTAAATTCAGATATATATTTGCTTATTAATATAAAATTTTTCCCTTTATGGTCTGTTATTTCCTGAAACCTGTCAAAACAATTTTATTTTGATATTTGTCAAGATGCTTAATTTACTTATTGAAAGCAATTGATACTTACTCAAAGCAGTGTTTTGGTATTCTGATTAATTTAGAAAGGGTGCTGGTGACTGTGAACTTGTTGGACTCCCTCTTCTCCTCTTTATCCCCTCAGCCCATGCCAAGTAAATTTATATATAGCCCAAGTATGTACCTGCTTTTGAAGGAACTACCTAAACTAGCCATTAGAACAGTCTTCACAGAATGGGTCTACATAAATGTGTGTCTTTGAAACCCATTCTGTTGTGGGTATTCCTAGAGTGATGTGAATGGCTCTGGTACCTCCTTCAGTCTCAGAACTGTGAACAACTCCCACAAAATCTTGGCAAGAATTCAGAGATTCAGCAGGCTTTGGTATCTTTAGGCTTTATTGTATGTACGTCACTTGTATGCAACTTACTATTTTAATCCATTGTTTTTGAAATCATATAGTATATAGTCTTATGAAATATTCATCAGTTTTTAGACTGTCATTTGACACACTTTTAATAAAATGCTTTCTGAAATAATTCAGAATAAAATTTGATCAGAGCTTTCCAATTCTTAGTTATTATTACAGATTCAGTACTGAGCATTGACTTAAGTTTCTAGTGAGGAAACATTTTTTTCTATACACCTAGATCTTCCATCTTAAATACATAGACTGACCTGGGCTTAAGAATTATCAATATATAATCCATATATGTGGAACCATATCATGAATTAAATTCTGTTTCACACTTGACTAATCATTTGCCTTAAAGACAGATCTAGATGGGAGAGGTCTATGTTCAGACTAGTTATACAAAAATTCTTAAAGATTTGAGTGATTTCTAGCTTCTTCTGAAAATACTAAGTATTGTAGAAAGAAGCCTGAAGCTTTGGGCTTGTATTTGAAATCCCTGAAGACATGACCTGGTAGATTTTAATATGCCCTGAGAGTGTGGAACCAGTCTGATTTATGGAATCATTTAAAGGACCGAAGAACAACTTAGAAATAGGTCTTAGACTCTCTGTTCAATAGAATGGAGTAGAACTAACTTTTCTGTGGTAGCCATGAAGCTATTGTAGTACACTTGAGTTTATTTAGCAGCAGTAAATTTTAAGCTCTAAGAGTTTATTTTAGTACCATTGTTAGTATTTAATAAGTACAGAAAATTTTACTACATTCACAGTAATAATCTTGTAGTTAAAAGAGATGCCCTAGAAAATCTTTATATATAAGGAAATATAACAAATGATAATATATCAATGTGAGGTTTAAATATTGTTTATATGATATGTTAAAGGGAATTTAATGACTAAATGAAATTCTCTGAACATGAGAACAGACTTGACAGACTAGCATTTCATTCTTTTATTTCTCTCCTTTAGGAAGGTACATCTTCGTCTGGAAACAAGCGTTGGGTTTCACAATGGGCTAGTTTGGCTGCCAATCATACAAGGCATGATCAAGAAGAAAGAATAATGGAGTTGTCTGTACCTGTTCCTTTAGAGCATGGTATTTTCTTTCCTTCTTTTTTTTTTTTCTTTTGTGAACCATACATCAGTTTTTAAAATACTATAAGCTAAGTCTGTGCAGTGAGAAGTGAATTAAACCTAAATAAATATATTCACATAGTCTCAAGCTACTATATATAGATTTTATTTTCACTAAAACTGCAGATGTCATTAATGTAACCCTAACTGGAAATAGAGGTAATTTGTAGATGAAGCATGTGTGTGTGTACTCACAAAAACTTATATATGACTATATGTATATTACATATATACATGTGAAAATTTAAAAGTAAGACTAATATAGTTCCAAACTCTCTCATTCACTAACACATCAAATATTTAAATGCCACTTTTTTCCATATGTTCAATGAAGAAAATTTATGTAATACAACTTAATTTACTAAATACATCTTTTGCAAATATATAATATGATTTTTATTGCTACCTTTTTACTATATTTCTGTGAACTGAAATATAGAATCTCTGAAAAAACAAAAATTATGATGCCTCTTAATGATTTTATTATTAGATTCAGTTCATTACATTCTTCATTAAAAAATAAAACCCTCAGGAGAATTTGTATGTGGTTTTTTAATCTATTTTCTTAGATGTGTTATCGCTGGAAGTTGAAATAGAAATTTATTTTGTGTTTATTGTGGCAACCAAAAATCTTTTTAGGAATTTTGTAAACATTAGTCAGCAACTATTTGAGCAAGGTACACAGCAGTGTACTAGAAAAGCTGTATGATTTGTCATAAAAATTAGAAGTAATTTTTAATATTACCAAAAATCTTTGGAAAGATAGCATGATTTTCAGATTGGTTCACATAAACTGAATACTGTTTGGGGAACAAAAAAGCAAGTCAGGCTAGAGAAATTTATAAAGAATCATTATAAAAGTATTATTAGCTGTGGAAAGCAAAATTCTACCCTTGTTATAAAAATTAATAATACTTGGCTTCCATTATTTTATTCCTGTTTCATCATGTTCTAAATGAGCTTACTTAGATAAGCTGATAAATCTACTTAAAATGTTCTTGTCAAATACTCATTGAGTGTGTGTTACGAGCCAGGACAGTGTGAGAAATGCTAGAAAAGTACAAAAAGATAAGATAGCTATAACTAAATAAGTTTAGTGCTTCAAGTAGTACTGTGGAGATAAGACATAACCAAATAACATGATCATTTGCTAAATTAAAGTTACATTAGTAAGTTATTAAGTATTTTTCTTCATTATAGCCATAGTATAGCTATGAAATTTAGATGCTAAAATTTTAGAATTATAAAGGGATGACCACAGAAGCTATATCTAGTATCTTTTTTCCACTTAATACCCAAAAGATTTAAATGCTTTATATGTCAATTTATATTTCCCTAAAAAGATCCCTTTTCTCAGAAATACATTTTATTTATAAACAGGAAAGTACTCCTTAAGTAATATTCTCAAAGTTTCTCACATGGAAACGTTGAAGTTATATATTTTCCCATCAACTTCTCAGTTTGAGGCTTTAATATACCAGAAGATCATAATTTAAAAATAACTCAGTTAGTGAAATTATGACAAGTCCTGTCACCTTTTTCCTTTCCTACAATTGTTAAAAATCTTTTAATTAACTTTGAATTTTTTCTTTTAGAAAACATTGTTTAAAAAAAATAAAATAAAGAGAAAACATTGTTAAAGTTCTACATTTTCTGTTTTATTAGGAAATCCAGACTTGTCATTGTTTCAGTAGATAATGATGCTCATTAAAATTTAGGTATATTATTATTCTTTACTATGTAGTTCAAAGTATAGCATATAAACTGTTCATTAGACATTATTTTTACACTTCTATATATACTATGCAGAGTCCATTTTTTGTGAGTGAAATTTCACAGATGGGACAAGTCACAAAAGCAAGAATGTGAACTTCTCTTCCATTAATGACATTAAAAGAAAAAGAGAGCAACAGATGTAGGTTTAAGATAAGATGACCCTAATTTTCATCTCATAAAATTTGCTCCTTGACTCCTGTTAGTAATATAGCTATTTGTGCATCTCAGTGTTGCATTTTCTTTTTCAATTATACTGTCAAAATGTTGGCTTATTTCTTCAAAGTTTTACTTTATACTTAAGCCACTTCTTAACTTCAGAATCTAAGGTAATATGACATTTGTTTTATTTTCACATTTTTGCCCCAGTAAGTTCCTTTTTTGTTGTTTTCTTTTACAGATACAGATATCAGTGAATCTGGCATTTCACTGAGAAGTACCGGCTCAGCAGCTTCCTTGGCTAGTCAGGGAGAGAGAAGGAGACGAACCCTTCCCCAGCTTCCAAGTGAAGAAAAGTCTCTTGAGAGCTCCAGAACAAAGGTTATAGCACAGAGGTCAGAGATAGGAGAAAAGCAAGACACGGAGCTTCAGGAGAAAGAAGCACCTGCACAGGTATACCAGAAAGATAAACAAGACACTGACAGAGCCTTGAGTAAGACGAACAGGGCGGTAAATGGTGAGACTCTTAAAAATGGTGGAGATAGTAAAGCCCTGCTTCACTTAGGCAGCTCTTACTCTGGGAAGGAGAAAAGTGAAACTGATAAGGAAGCTTCTTTGGTAAAGCAAACATTAGCTAAAATCCAGCAACAAGAACAAAAGGAACAGGCACAGTGGACACCTACTAAATTATCTTCTTCAAAAAACATTGCGGGTCAGATAGATAGATGTAGGGAGGAGTCTTTTAAGCAGGAGTCACAGCCTCAAGAAAAAATTCCAGGACTTTCTGCAGGCAAAGGAGAAAGAGCAATACAAAACGAGGGTAAGAGAAGAAAAGCTGAGGAAATTCTGAAAAGTCAGACCTCAAAGGGAGGAGACAAGAAGGAATCCTCCAAGTCGTTAGTGCGACAAGGAAGCTTCACTATAGAAAAACCTAGCCCCAACATACCCATAGAACTTATCCCCCATATAAATAAACAGCCTTTATCAACACCCCCTTCCTTAGCATTAACAACAGCCAGCAGAATAAGAGAAAGAAGTGATTCTATGGATACTGATTCTAGTATGGACACAACTCTTATTCTAAAAGACACAGAAGCAGTAATGGCTTTTCTAGAAGCTAAACTGCGTGAAGATACTAAAACTGATGAAGGCCCAGATACTCCTAGTTATAACAGAGACAACTCCATTTCACCCGAATCTGATGTGGACACAGCTAGTACCATCAGTCTGGTTACTGGAGAGACTGAAAGAAAGTCAACCCAAAAGCGAAAGAGTTTCACTAGTCTTTATAAAGATAGGTGTTCCACAGGTTCTCCTTCCAAAGATGTTACAAAGTCGTCATCTTCGGGTGCTAGGGAGAAAATTGAAAAAAAAACAAAAAGTCGTTCTGCAGATATAGGTTCTCGGGCAGAGGGTCGTAAATTTGTGCAGTCCAGTGGAAGAATAAGGCAGCCTTCAGTAGATTTAACAGATGATGACCAAACCTCTAGTGTACCTCACTCGGCCATCTCTGATGTTATGTCATCTGACCAGGAAACTTACTCTTGTAAATCTCATGGAAGGACTCCACTTACCTCAACTGATGAGCACGCACATTCCAAACTAGAAGGAAGTAAAGTAACTAAATCCAAGACTTCTCCTGGAGTACCTGGTTCGTCCAGTAAATCCACCACTCTCCCAAGGCCACGACCCACCAGGACTTCCCTCTTGCGCAGAGCCCGACTCGGTGAAGCTTCGGACAGTGAACTTGCTGATGCTGACAAAGCATCTGTTGCTTCTGAAGTGTCCACAACAAGTTCGACATCCAAACCTCCCACAGGAAGGCGTAACATTTCTAGGATTGATTTGTTGGCTCAGCCTCGTAGAACAAGGCTTGGCTCATTATCGGCTCGCAGTGACTCTGAAGCAACGATCTCTAGAAGTAGTGCCTCTTCACGGACCGCAGAAGCCATCATTAGAAGTGGAGCCAGATTAGTACCTTCAGATAAATTTTCTCCTAGAATTAGAGCTAACAGTATCTCTCGACTATCCGACTCCAAGGTCAAAAGTATGACCTCAGCACATGGCTCTCCTTCAGGTAAATTGGATCCAGACTTTTTATATTAGTGTATTTCTTTTATGTTTTGGGACTTCTTTGAAAAATTGTTAGTGTCGATTCCCAAAATTTTCAGCAGAAAGATCATACTGTAGAGGGTTTTGTTCCTTAAAAAGTCACCTTAGTTAGCTTGAAAGTGAAGTGAAAGTGTCAGTTACTCAGTTGTGTCCAACTCTCTGCGATCCCATGGACTGTAGCCCACCAGGCTGCTCTATCCATAGAATTCTCCAGGCAAGAATACTGGAGTGGGTTGCCGTTCCCTTCTCCAGGGGATTTCCTGACCCAGGGATCAAACTCGGGTCTCCTGCAATACAGGTAGATTCTTTACCTTCTGGGCCACCAGGAGGAAAATTCAGAAGTTATATACACTTCCATTTAAAGTCCTGGTACAAAATAGTGAATTCAAAATTGGAAGTATATTGAACCAATTTGAGAATTTTAATTGTCTACTTGGTGAGATATTTTGTTTTGTGTGTCAGAATTAGATTAGGAATTATCTGGTCTGTATAATAAAAATGAATATTGTGCTTCTGAAAACATGTTCAACTTTTAAATATCCTAACATAATTCTAAGTTCTTGTGAATCTGAAGAACAGTAGTATACTTTTTGTTGCTCCTTTCAGAACTAAATGAAAAATGAGTTTTACTCTTCTCCTGTTTATTTTGAAACGTCTAATTTTTATTAAGTTATATCGATTTATGATTGGGGTGGGCGGAAACTAATACTTGAATTTATTTCAGTGGAAGAAGATGGATTTGTGAGACAGTCACTAAGCACATGGGCAAAATCGGGCTATAGAAATTTAACTGGTTATGGGCATTACCTCATAATGTGCCATCCTGTCATTTAACTGTAGTAATTAGCTGTCACTGATTGTGATCATTACAAGGGCTACTTTCTTCCCACCAGAATTAACTGCCTCAGTCATATTCGTCTGTGTATATACTTCATTTTCAGAGTTGTAGCCCGTGAGAATACGTGTGTGACCAAAGAGTAGCAAGACAGATATTTGTGTGTATCCTGTAAACGTGGTCTTATTGCTTCATAATCAGCCTCCTGTGGGTGTGGCTGAAAAAGGACAGTTGAGGGGAAACCAGCTGTTAAAGGACTTAAAGATTCATTTTTGTCGGTTACCTAGGTGAGCCCTAAATCTTGAGTGAAGAGTAAAGGGAAAGTTGGTATGCAGTCTTTTCTTTTAAACTTTTTACTTCTGTCACAATTCAGCCTACAAAACCCCAAACCAGTGGTACCGTGCATGTGTTATTTTTTTCATTTTCTGTTTCTACTCTCTTCACGGCTGCTTTCCTCCACTCCATTCACATTCCCATCTCCTGGTCTGTGGGTGAGGTGATGGTAATCATCATGGTTGTAGCTGAGGATAGATCACATAAAGTCTAGATTCCAAAAGAATAGGTGACATTTCCTTTATTACTCCTGTTCTCCTTGTTTCCACACTTCAGACTTTGGTTGGTGGATAATGGGTCTGTTGCCAAGTATTTAAAACTACTCTCACTTGATTTATGCTAACCCACTGTTACCTGGTGTTCCACGTGGCTCTTCTTCTTCAGTTCACATTTCCTTTGTGCTGCATTCTGCCGTGTGTACTCTGATTCGGTTTCTTCTGCCACAGTGCTTGTTTCCTCACCACAAGTCTATTTAAGTACATGAAAACATCTACGTGCTCTCCTGTCTTAACATAAGTTGCACATTACCATGTAGCATGAAACTCTTGATAACTTTTCCTTCTATACTAGTTGTCTAGCTCTTAACACATGAGTAATCTGATTTTATTCTCAATGTTTAACAGAGGGACTTATTTGAGATGCAAACCAAATGATTATTTCTAGTAAGTCTAAGAAACAGCTATAAGATGCTATATATATATAATATATATGTCCTTTATATATATGTGTATGTATGTCTTTAAATATGTCTTGAAGTTCTATATTTTAGCCTATATTTTGTTTTCTTCTTCTTTGAATCCAGAACTTGATAAACATGCATCTTTCTGTGTCCAAAAAGTACCTTGAATTACTTAATGAAATTTCCTAGGGCAAATTGAGGTATGTGACTTTGGCCTTCTTCAGACTTACTAGCAGTATATTAAATAATTAACATCATTGAATTTAATAGTTTGAAGGGTTATTCAGTTTAGAGAACTAAAGCCAAGAGATGGAATAACCTGCCTGGTCACATAGATATATCAAGAACAGGTTGTGAATCCAAGGCATTTAATTCCCAGCCTATTGCTTTTTCTACCACAATCAGTCTAGCTCTGAGAAACAGACTCCACTTACATGCAGACTTCCAGAGGACAGCTAAACTATTGGATTATTATCAGGAGTATATATACAACCAATATACAATATAAATATTTTGGTATTATTCACTATAATCTTTTAATTATGACTTTTTACCAAGTTCATGTTCTCTCGCCCACCTTTTTGAGCCTAAAGCCACATTGTGGTCCTGGATTATATATTCAGATTCTTTTAAGATGCCTATTTCCAGTTTTATATTCTAGGACAATGACATGGATCTTTCAGTCAGTGGTAACTTACTAAAATAGTTACATGTGGTAAATAGTAATTACAACATTTCTACATAATACAATTATAAATCTTAAATGGAGAAAGGAAATAAAAATTCCTAGCTTTTGAAATATTTAAAAGAATGTGAAACCATCCTTGTCAGTGTTGCTAAGCATACTATAAACTTTTAAAAATCTTAAAAATGCCTGACCCTGGAACCTGTGAAATTATCCTAACTATAATACATAAAAATAATTCTGTAAAGCTTCAAATTATATATTTTAGTCTGTGTTAGGAAAAGCATTTCCAAGAAATGAATATGATAAAAATAGAATGGAAATCTCGTATTTGGCAAAATTAATATTAAGATTTCTTCTATGCTTCTTTAATTCTGATGTAATGTGATTTTAGGAGTTTAGTCCACCCCTCCACCCAGCCCTTCAAAATTTTTTTCAATGATCCTTCAATATGAAGTTATATTAAATATCCAGATTTATTTTAATAAGATATATTTAAAACTAAGTACCCTGAATTACCAAAGTAAGGCTTCCCCAATGGCTCAGTAGGTAAAGAATCTGCCTGCAGTACAGGAGACCTGTATTGATCCCTTGGTCAGGAAGATCCACTGGAGAAGCAAATGACAACCCACTGCAGTATTCTTGACTGGAGAATTTCATGGACAGAGGAGCTGGGCAGGCTACAGTCCATGAGATTGCAAATAGTTGAACACAACTGTGTGACTGATTTTCACTTTCACCCTGAACTATCAAAGTAAGGCAGTTGGTTTTCATTATGTTTTAAGTATACATTCTAAAATTTTCAAAAATCATGTTAACGTCCTTAAAATTTTTTTAGACTCTTTGCTTTCCCATTTTTATTCTAATCCTCAAAATTTATAGATGATGATGTTAACTCTTGGACATGCGTGGGTTGAGTTAATTTCTTCTCAAGTCAAAGACCAGTACAGAACACCATGATCTTATTGTTACATGCTCATACATATTAAACGTGTTTGTGGCTTAATTTGCCACAAAAATATTTTTATCTAGGTATAAAAATGTAGTGTTTGTCTTCTGAAATTTATTTGTTACATCTGTAGATAATGATGTGTTTTGATGTCAGCAAAGTTTTGGTTAAGAGTAAAAGAAATCAAAGCACTCCCAGATAAATGATCCTAATAACTCTTTTTCCCCTTTTAAATTATTTAGACATGAATATTACATTTTCTTGATGAATGTAGTAGTTTATTACTTCCACAAGAGGGAGTGTTGTATAATTTTATAGCTAAAATGAGCCTGTTTAACTAACATAACTAGAATAATTTTCAGGTTAGCTACAAAATAATTAAGCCCATCTTAGAACTTTTTCTCGTTTTATTATATGTGCTGTCCAGCACCTCATCAACCCAAGAAGCTTCTTAGAGATTGGCATTTTAGATACCTTCAACACAGATTTTCAATTTAAGCATTTATCTGAAATGCCTTATTAGTACCAGTATATCAAATGAGCCTAATAATATAGAGTTACATTTGATTCTCTAAATAATTTTATCTAAGCAGGGTAAAATTCAAGAAGAAAGTAAAAAAAATTTTCAGCCCTGTAAAAATCATAAAACAATCATTCTATGAGAATTCTAGGATGTCTTTTTTTTTAAATTAGTCTAACTTGAAATTTTTTTAAGTAAAATATTTATTTAATTTTAAAACAATTGGAATGAGCTTTGCGCTCTGAGAGTCAGTAGATCTGTCTTAAACTTTGATTTAAGCAAGTCACAGGACCTTTCTGGGCCCAATTTTTATGTATAGATTGAAGAATTTAAACTAGCTCATGTCCAAAGTCATTTTATTCTAAAATTCTGTGAAATAAGTAGGCACTGGGGAAAGTTAAAAACATTTTTACTTGAGGTTTCCTCTACAAAAGCTAGTTAGATTACAGGGATTTTTTCTTCAGATAAAATATATTGCTGCTATAGTTTGGAAGCAAAGATTAAGAACGCAAAGGTATTGAGAGAACTTCTTCGACAAATAATAGGTTAGAGGTCCTAGCTTTAACTCCCATTCACAGTCCCTTTTTCACCAATAGTCATCATTTCCTGTCTCATTTTTCATTCAGAGATTAAATTAAGCTTTGCTTCATAGCACACCATGTATGATATACTTTCCACTGGTAGAGATAACCTTTAGTTATTTGAAGACTTACTAATCATATTTTTATTTTCTGCCATGTCCTATCTATTTTATATTTTCCTTCTCTCCTTCCTTATATTATTTTTTTCATTTTTTATGCAATTTTAAAGGTTACTTTTTAGTTAACAGTTATTCCAAAATATTGGCTGTCTCCCCGATCCTTGAGCTCATGTTACCCCCGTGATAGTGTACCTCCCACCTGTCTCCAAATTGCTTCTCCTCTTTTAAAAGTTATTCTTAGAAACTTCAGTGTTTTTGCTGGATTCTAGATAGACTTATAAAAAACAGGTGGAAAGTTTATGAGTTTCATTTGAAAAAGAAGTGTTTCTTTTATCCTTTTCTCCAAAAGGTAATGACTTTCTGACCCGGAGACTTAGATTGCACAATTTAAGTTCTAACGGGGCTCAGCTAATATATTGTCACCTGGTAACTTACGTCACCTGACATTTAGCCCTTGTTTCTCACTTTCTCATTCTGCTTTCATGTGCTCTGCCATTCAAGGACTCTCTCAGTTATTGATGCCATTCTCTCTAAATTACCTCCATATTAACAACCTGAGTTCTATAATACCTGTTTTCATACCTTCTGCAGTTTGTTAAAACTCTTTGTTACTGGTTTTGTCTCCTCTCCAATTTTCCGTTATAGGTATGGTTACATAGTTTTCAAGTAAAAAATCAGGAAATTTAATCTAGCAAAAGCTCTTTTTTATTTATGGATTTCCTTTTATGAATCGTATTCTAGGGTAGCAAAATAAAAAAAAACATTTAGCATTTAATGAAATACCTTTATTAAAAGGTACAGATTTGTTTGCTGTATATCTAATTGCCTTGCTGTGTTTCTTTAAAAAAAAAAAAAAACTTATTTACTCTTGTTCCTTAACTTTTCCTAAAGCTGTTTTCAAGTCTCAAGGTCAGTTCAAATGTCTAGAAATTAGTAAATTTCCACCATGGTAAAAGTATTATTTGTGTTAATAAATTATCTTCTAATGTTAAAATCAGAAATTATTTTTAATAACCCCTTCAAAAAAAACTGATTAATTACCTGGAGTTCCATATATGTGTTTGTGTATACTTTTACAGAAAGCCGTGAAGTTTCGGCCTGTTTTTCCATTCTCTCAAATAACAGTTTAAATCCAGACAAATGGGTAGGCACTGATTTATGATATAGTCCTGATTATAGATTTTTCTGTTCTTAAAGCAGTTCTGGGAACAATGATTATCAATCTTATTTGAATGCCAACTCAGCCTTACAGAGCCTTAGGCAGAAATGAAGTTTATGAAAAAAGAAAAACAAGAAAGGCATAAAATTCAAGTGGAGTAGGATAAGGGAATTCTAGACTTCACCAATACCCAGCCTAGAGTCAGCTTCTGTTTTATAAAAGAGAAAGATAAAGAAAGCTGTTAATAGTAACAGCAGTTGGAACTTATAACAGGAGCTACGGTTTAGCCACCAAAAATGTCTCATGCTTTTTTATTAGGTTTTCCTATTTTGAGGAAGGAAATGGTCAGTATCTAGGAATTAATTCATTTATTCAAACATATTTATTAAACATTTGTTAGCCACATACTGCTAAGTGCTAGGAACCTGTTAGTGGATTAAGCAGGCATAATTCCTGCCCTTGTGAAGTTTTCCATAGATTAGCCATTTTTCCCCTTTTTTTTACCTCTTTATGCTTCACACTTTATTTGCATGTTTAATTATTAACAGTAGTAGTGATCTGTCTACATTAATTTGTCTTCTGATTTTCAAATGTGTCTGCAAAACCATTTTTAAAATCTTTACTAACCTTAAATAAGAAAGTGATTACCACTTTCTTTAATGTGACTATTGTCAGTATCTCCTGTGCCATAAATGTTAATGGTTGTGAGAATACCTTTGTAGGTTTTCACTCCTTGTAGGTTTTATTGCCATTGTCTATTTTCACCTGTATGCTTTCAATGTCAAAGCAGCAGAGTTGTACTGAAGATGCTTTGTTGTGTTTTTACCGTGTAAAAAGATTTTTTCCAATCATAGCATAACAGGATGTTGAATGACAGAGGTAATGTTTTTTTTTTCTGCCATAAAGGCATAATTTCCAAAGTAGGAATTATGCACATTTGTTTGTTGGGAAAAGAGGGTTTTTACCATCTCCATGTTGAAAAGTCCATGTGGCATGAGGAAATCTTTTCCCTTATTTTATTTTTTTTGTTGTTGTTGCTGTCATTAAAAAAAAAAAATCCATAACGTCACTTAAATGAGAAATATTTGCAATTAAATAGTACCTGAGTTAAACATTTATGAATAGAGCTTGCTTAGTTGTTTGTCATTAGTCAGTTTTTCATCTGAATGTTTGTTTACTCACCATGCTACAGAAAATGTGATCTTTCTATTGTTCTTAATTCTTCATTGTTTTTAATTCACCGAAGTATGATGTTTCTATCTTTAAGGAGTAGTAGACTTAATGGTTTTGTAAACTATGTGTATGTCAGTTTTTGAAAATTGTGCTGTGTGTGGTCTCATGGTGTTTTTGAAATCATGATTTTTATTTTCTCTCTTTTAAAAGATAACATAATAATTCTTTTTTTAATAATTAAACTAATTTAGTAAATTCAAGATGGAGGCGCTTTCCTACTGATTATGCTTCCACCTCAGAAGATGAATTTGGATCAAACCGTAATTCCCCTAAACATACCCGTCTACGTACTTCTCCAGCCCTGAAAACGACTCGATTGCAGAGCTCTGGGTCAGCAATGCCTACTAGTTCTTCATTCAAACACCGGATAAAAGAACAGGAAGACTACATCCGAGATTGGACTGCCCATCGAGAAGAAATAGCCAGGTTGGTTTTAATCCGTTATCTCTAAGAGTTGAAATTATTTGTTATTGTTTCAACTTGATAATAAATTTAGCTTTTACTTTGTTTGTACCAAGAAATGAAATCCACAGAGAACTAAGAACTTTAGTTTTGTTGATAGTATTACTCATTACCCTTTTTTTTTTTTAATGCAAGTGCTACTTACATATTAAAGAATTTATTTTGGTAAACTCCCCTTTCTTATTTCCGGTAGAAACGCTGATGAATTAATATAATTTTGAAAGGTAGTCAGTATCAGCTCTACATAATTGAGAATTGTGCAGATACATTTTTTATTTTTTTACCTTCCAAAGAGATGTACTTGTTAGAGATGTTGCTAACATTCTCTAGGGAGAATTAGAGTAGGCAGATTATTACTTGTACTTGTATGAGTTCATTAGATTGAGTTAGTACAATCCTTTAATAATTAAATGAGAATATTATTTTGAATATTAAATATGTTTATAATAAACTTAAGATTACATAATTAAAAGTAAAATTCATGCTGCAGATGTGAGTTTTAACCCCTAACACTGAAGTTGACCATTAAATAGAGGCTCTATTCAAATATATGCTATAGTAGTTAAGGGTTTTTTGGTACGTTTGTAAGTTATTAAATTTTACTGCAGTATGCCACATGTTACCTAAACATTTTCACTGTGTACATGGTAAAATTATTTCTGCCTTTAGTTAGAGGTTCTAATTTTCTTATACTTGACAACATTTATTAAAGAAATTATATATAATTCATAAATTCCTTAAAAATTTTTTATGATGATTTTATGATGTTTATCTTTTTTTACTTTGTGGACTTCTGTGAATTGTTTCTTTTTTTCCTGGATCATTAGTTTATTGTCTAGTTTTTTGTTGTTATTCAATGACTATTCACTTGTGGTTGCTTTTAGTTCTTGCAGAACATGCCCTTCTAATCTCATTGTGTTGCTTAAACATGACTTTTTGGCCATGTAAATGACAATAATTGTTGAAGCATTGTAAGCCAGTTCTGATTAGAGTACGGGCATGTATGTGCTTTGGGATCCATGCATTATTGTGCGTTGTGCTAAGTCGCTTCAGTCATGTCTGACTCTGTGCAACCGCATGGACTGTAGCCCACCAGGCTTCTCTGTCCATGGGATTCTCCAGGCAAGAATACTGGAGTGCATTGCCATCCCCTCATCCAGGGGACTTTCCCGACCTAGGGATCAAACCTGCATCTCTTATGTGTCCTGCATTGGTGCAGGGCAGGTTCTTTACCACTAGCCTCACCTGGGAAGCCACTTCATGCATTATTATGGGCCCACAAAACTCCTGCAATGAGACAGTCTTGATACTACATTTTTTTCTTGTGGGCACAGCTGGCAACAACAGGCCTTGCTCTTATCTCATTTTTTTTCCTCCCCATGGAGAAGTCTCACCACATGAACACAAGGGGTACACGAGGGAACTAGAGTGTTCTGCTTTTTCTTAGGAGGCTTTGCCTCTTAAGCTCTCTACCCTAAACTAGAACACTGAACACCTTCTCTGGGCCAAACCCACTTCCCTGTCCCTAAACAGAAAAAAATTATGATACAAAGGGGAAAGTGACTAAGAACTGTCTGTTATATTTTCACTTGGTTTTATTTTGTTAGTATGTGTATTTTATTACCCTTGTAATGTATATATTGTCTGTATATATTTTATTATCTATAGTAGTATTCTCAGGCTAGCCTATTTAACACCTAATGATTCTATGCCTTTTTCCTCCAGTTTGTTAGTAGCATTATGTTAATAAAACTTGCTGTTGGGATTTAATTTTTCAAGGTATATTTTCCACCCATACATCTCACAGGAAGAGAAAGTATTTTCATTTTTGTTTATTAAGATATTAAAAAAAGTAAGAGGGAAGGATAGGAAGTATAGGAGGAAAGAAAGTTAATGTTGATGTTTAATGTTCCTATAGAATACTGACCTTTTCTTAATGTACAGAAATTTATTTTCAAGTAACTAAATAGAATGTGAGAAGTACATGTTTTATTTCTGTAAATTGGCTACCACTTTCACTTAAGAAATTTGAAAAGCATAATAGTGGTTTTAGTTGATTACAAAATGTTTTATGCTTTGTCATACTCTTTTTGCTTAGATTTTAGAGCTATATTACTAAACCAGCACCTTTACACCTCTGCAGTTTTGTTTTGGATCAAGTTTATGTTTGCATAAGTTTTTTTCATGTATTATATAATCCCCCTCCACATGTAATTCCCATCCACTCAACAAAGAATTCCTAAGCTACTCGTATGAGTGAAGTGTAAAGTGTAAAGATGACTTAGACATGAGTGTCCTCAGAGAGTTCAGAGTCAGAGGAAAGAGGCAAAGGTGTTGCATGAGCTGCTATCAGGCGGAGTGGTAGAAGGGTTGTAGAAAGGGTGAAGTTTGAACTTCCCTGGTAGTCCAGTGGCTAGGACTCCATGCTTCCAGTGCAGGGGGCCTGGGTTTGATCCTTGGTCAGGGAACTAGATCCCAACACTGCAACTGGAAGAACCTGCTTGCTGTACCTAAGGCCTGATACAGCCAAATAAATAAATAAATAAATAATTTTTAAAAGGGTGTCTGCAACAGGAATTTACTGGAGGTTGAAAAGAGAAAAGAAATAGCATGAAAAAAAAAAGGGGGGTGGGTTAAGTTTGTCTGAGTCTAAGATATAAAGGTATATAGTTAATGGATGACCAAATTGAAGATAATCCTAAGCCAGCTAAAAAATAGGAGACGTTGAATGCCAGCTAAGAAGCGTACATATTATTTTATATATAAGACTTATGTTTCAGATTTTTGAAAAGGATAAGATCTATATTAAAAGAAGATTACCCTGAAGGGCAATTTGTAGAATTGTTTGAGAGAGCAGAGAACCTAGAGATTAACTAGTGATCTGTTCTAGAAGTTAACGTGCAAGGCATTGAAGGCCTAAGTTAAGACAGTGTTAGTGACGGTATAAATGGAGATATGGACGTGTACCATTTGACAGAGTTTGACGATTGCCAGAATAACTCCATGGTTGTTCAAATGAATATTGTTAAGAACTCCTATGAGCAGAATGTAGTTTTTAGCATGAGTGACTGGTAAAGGTGACTTACAAATGGATGTCTTCAGAAACAAAAGACAAAAAGGAAGATAAGCTCTGTTTAGACATGCTGACTTAGGTATCGGTAGGTACTTTTGGAACAGACATGTGAAGGAGTATAGCTCTGCAGCATAGGAAGCTCATGAGAGCTAGAATCATCGTTTTGGAAGTCAGACAAAAAGAAAATAATTGAAGCTGTGATCATAGACATTGCCAGGAAGTATTGAACTCTGAGGGATAACCTAAATTATAAGGATTCAGTATAGCTGAATGATCAAAATCATGGACTCTGGGATCAGACCTTCTCAATTCAAACCCAATTCTGCCATGTGGTCTGTAAGACCCTAGACAAGTTAAGTAAGTAACTGTGCACTAGTTTTATGTATAAAATGGACAAAACAGTAGTGTCACCTTGAAAGAGTTGACAGACCAAGGCATGTGCATAACCTAGGGCTTGACATATAGTAAGCTATCAGATGTTAGTTATATTTAAGTGGAGTGCAGAGAAAACAGTGGTGTGTGTATATACTCAAACGTGATTGTATTTATAACTTAATTATGAGCATTCAGTTTTCTATATATTTGATAATATTAAAATTTATGAGACTCCAGATATAATTGGAGTTTCAGAATCAATGTTATATTCTTCAGTTCAGTTCAGTTGCTCAGTCGTGTCTGACTCTTTGCGACCCCATGAACTGCAGCATGCCAGGCCTCCCTGTCCATCATCAGCTCCGGGAGTTTACCCAAACTCATGTCCTTTGAGTCAGTGATGCCATCCAACCATCTCATCATCTCTTGTCCCCTTCTCCTCCTGCCCTCAATCTTTCCTAGCATCAGGGTCTTTTCCAAGGAGTCAGCTCTTCGCATCAGGTGGCCAAAGTATTGGAGTTTCAGCTTCAACATCAGTCCTTCCAATGAACACCCAGGACTGATCTCCTTTAGGATGGACTGGTTGGATCTCCTTGCAATCCAATGGACTCTCAAGAGTCTTCTCCAACACCACAGTTCAAAAGCATCAATTCTTCGGTGCTCAGCTTTCTTTATAGTCCAACTCTCACATCCGTACATGACCATTGGAAAAAGCATAGCCTTGACTAGACGGACCTTTGTTGGCAAAGTAATGCTAAAATATTTTATTAAGGCTTATCCTATACTAATAGGAAACCTAAGAATCTCAACCAAAGTTTCATTCAGATTTTCATTTCAAACATTGCTTTAAAATGTTCTTTTTTCCTAAGAATAATAATTCTGATATATAAGTAGTCTATTTTTAATATTGAAATGATTATTAAATAAATGTCATAGAACACCTACCTAATGAGTCTTATTCCCTGATTTGATTGACCCCAATGGCAACCCACTCCAGTATTCTTGCCTGGAGAATCCCAGGGACAGGGGAGCCTGGTGGGCTGCCATCTATGGGATCGCACAGAGTCAGACATGACTGAAGCGACTTAGCAGCAGCAGCAGCAGCAGCAAAGTAGTCATCTGACACTTCCGGTCAAGGGGAAAGAGGCTTTATTACTGAATCTTTTACATATAGTATTTTTATTAGAGAAATTCAAATAAGTATACCTATATTTTTTAATATTTTAAAATACAATGATGGTTTATATTTTTCAAGGCTCAATATTTGTGATTAATATTACAAATGCATAGTAATCTTAATGGCAAAAAAACAAATTGTAATTTTAGTACATTTTATTACAACTTTTAAAATATTTTTGGTAAGAGCCAATTTAATTTAGTGGCCAGAATTAAGTGATATGGGTTTCCTTTTAATATATGCACCCTTAGTTTTTTCACTCATGTCTGACTCTTTGCAGACAAAACTGAAGTCTGTCCATACACACTATGGTCTGTAGCCTGTCAGGCTTCTCTGTCCATGGGATTTTCCAAGCAAGAATACTGGAGTAGGTTGCCATGCCCTAATCTTCCCTATCCAGGAACTGAATGCATGTCTCCAGCATTGGAGATGGATTCTTTACCCCTGAGCAACCGGGGAAGTCCTTATAATATATAAAGCAATGTAATGAAACATTGCAAAAGTAGGAAGTCAAGATATACCTAGAGTAACAGGCAAATTTGGCCTTGGAGTACAAAACAAAGCAGGTCAAAAGCTACCAGAGTTTTGCCATGAGAATGCACTGGTCGTAACAAACACCTTCTTCCGAAAACACAAGAGAAGACTCTACACATGGACATGACCAGATGGTCAACACTGAAATCAGATTGATTATATTCTTCGCAGCCAAAGGTGGAGAAGCTCTATACAGGCAGCAAAAACAAGACCAGGAGGTGACTGTGGTGCAGATCATGAACTCCTTATTGCCAACTTCAGACTTAAATTGAAGAAAGTAGGGGAAACCACTAGACCATTCAGATGTGCCTAAATCAAATCCCTTATGATCATACAGTGGAAGTGACAAATAGATTCAAGGCATTAGATCTGATAGAATGGCTGAAGAACTATGGACGGAGGTTTGTGACATTGTGTAGGAGGCAGTGATCAAGACCATCCCCATGGAAAAGAAATGCAAGAAAGCAAAATGGTTGTCAGAGGAGACCTTAATGCAAAGTCAAGTGGACCTTAGGAAACATCACTGCAAACAAAGCTAGTGGAGGCGATGGAATTCCAGTGGAGCTATTTCAAATCCTAAAAGATGATGCTGTGAAAGTGCTGCACTCAATATGCCAGCAAATTTGGAAAACTCAACAGTGGCCACAGGACTGGAAAAGGTCCGTTTTCATTCCAGTCCCAAAGAAAGGCAATGCCAAAGAATGTTCAAACTACTGCCCAGTTGCACTCATCTCACACGCTAGCAAAGTAATGCTCAAAGTTCTCCAAGCCAGGCTTCAACAGTATGTAAATCTTGAACTTCCAGATGTTCAAACTGGATTTAGAAAAGGCAGAGGAACCAGAGATCAAATTTCCAACATCTGTTGAATCATAGAAAAAGCAAGAGAGTTCCAGAAAAACCTCTACTTCTGCTTTGTTGATTATGCCAAAGCCTTTGACTGTGTGAATCGCAATAAACTGTGCAAATTCTTTAAGAGATGGGAATACAAACCACTGACCTGCCTACTGAGAAATCTGTACGCAGGTCAAGAAGCAACAGTTAGAACTAGACATGGAACCATAGACTGGTTCCAAATCGGGAAAGGAGTACATCAAGGCTATATATTGTCACCCTGCTTCTTTAACTTATAGGCAGAGTACATCATGCAAAATACCAGGCTGGATGAAGCACAAGTTGGAATCAAGACTGCTGGGAGAAATATTAATAACCTCAGATATACAGATGACCCAACCCTTATGGCAGAAAGTGAAAACAGGATCTAAACTCTTGATGAAAGTGAAAGAGCAGAGTGAAAAAGTTGGCTTAAAACTCAACATTCAGAAAATGATGATTGGGGCATCTGGTCCCATCACTTCATGGCAAATAGATGGGGGAAAAATGGAAGCAGTTTGAGACTTCATTTACTTAGGCTCCAAAATCACTGCAGATGGTGACCTGGAGCCATGTAAAAAATTTGCTCCTTGGAAGGAAAGCTATTACCAACCTAGACAGCATATTAAAAAGCAGAGACATTACTTTGCCAACAAAGGTCTCTCTAGTCAAAGCTATGGTGTTTCCAGTAGTCGTGTATGGATGTGAGAGTTGAACTATAAAGAAAGCTGAGCACCAAAGAATTGATGCTTTTGAACTGTGGTGTTGGAGAAGACTCTTGAGAGTCCCTTGGACTGAAAGGAGTTCCAAGCAGTCAATCCTAAAGGAAATCAGTTCTGAATATTCATTGGAAGGACTGATGCTGAAACTGAAACTCCAGTACTTTGGCCACCTGATACAAAGAACTGACTCCTTGGAAAAGACCCTGATGCTGGGAAAGATTGAAGGCGGGAAGAGAAGGGGCGACAGAGGATGAGATGGTTGGATGGTATCACCAACCTGATGGACATGAGTTTGAGTAAACTGTGGGAGTTGATGATGGACGTGTTGCAGTTCATTGGGTCACAAAGCGTCGGACACGACTGAGCGACTGACTGAAATAGCCTGTTAACAATGTTGTGATAGCTTCTGCTTCTTCACGATTGCAGCCCTTAGGACCTAGCACAGTGACCAGATCATTAAGTATTTACTGGTAAATAAAAAGAAATTGACCGTAGATTGCTTCTGTTGGGCCATAAGCTTCAAGTTAGCTTCTCTTTTTAAATCTGTGGTTAAGTTTCTATGCAATTACTCCATTCTGTGAAAGCCTTTCAAGCTCACATTTTGCATAAGTTAAAAAGTTGTTGTTACTTTGCTCTTTGGATTTTAGAGTTGGAAAGCCTATTCAGGTACTTTACAAATATTCTGTCATGCCAAAGCTTTTGTTTACTGTAGAAGTAACCAAATTGAGATCCTGTGCAGTGGCTGCATAACTTAGCAAATGTTCAGTTATCACTGATAACAGTTACTTAGTTCTTCAGTCCGTGTGGCTGAAAATACAAATAAATGACTTCAGGGACATGAACTGAAAACATGGAATCTGGCCCTGTCTCAGCTACTTTTAAGTTGTGTGGTCATGAGCAAGGCAGTAATTTTCTCTTAAAATGCATCTCTCTTCATAATCAATCAGTTAGATAAGTCTCCTTCTACCTTGTGACCCTGAAATGACATGTGATGTACTATAAAGTATGGTAGATAGCATAAAATGCTATTCTCTGTCAGAGCTCCTCACTTCTTTGGTACCGTACACCCCTTGGGCCACCTGGAGAAGCTTAGGGAGCTCCTGTCAGAAATGTATAAACATTAGAAACAATTATATTGAAATACAGTTTTTAAAATATTTTTAAAATGATATAGTAGTATATGATTCTTCGTTAACATAGTAAGTGTAATGTTATTGCTGTGGGTATAATGAAGTCGTTTTGAAGTCAGTCAGTTCAGTCGCTCAGTCGTGTCCTACTCTTTGCGACGCCATGAATTGCAGCACACCAGGCCTCCCTGTCCATCACCATCTCCCGCACTCAGACTCACGTCCATCGAGTCAGTGATGCCATCCAGCCATCTCATCCTCTGTCGTCTCCTTCTCCTGCCCCCAGTCCCTCCCAGCATCAGGGTCTTTTCCAATGAGTCAGCTCTTCGCATGAGGTGGCCAAAGTATTGGAGTTTCAGCTTTAGCATCAGTCCTTCCAGTGAACACCCAGGACTGATCTCCTTTAGGATGGACTAGTTTTGAAGTAGTGATGACTAAATGTTTTGATATACTCATAGAAACTAGAATGTGATTTGTTTTGCTGACAGAAATCACCAGTACTGCTAATACCACTGTTGTTTGTTGCTTATCTTTGTAATTCAAAGAAATGCTAGTTTCATTTAGAGGGTTAATGAAAATAAAGCTGTAATTGCTTTTCTCATTCAAGTTCACAGGCCTTTGAATTGTTTACCGTGCCCAAATTTAAGAACTGCTGTAATATATTAATAGTGTGTTTTTAAAAGATACATATCACTACTTCAGGCATTTAACACATCTATTTGAAAATGACAACTTGTAAATTATGTGTGGTTTAGTTTGATTCGTATTGGAATTAACATTTAAATTCTTCCAGTATCAAAATAGTTAATGGCACGTGTAGAAAATCTGAAGTTTTGAGGACAAAACTTTAAATATACAACTTATAAAACTGATTCTATCGAAATGATTGTCTGTAGACCTGTTGTGTGAAAGAATTAAACTTCTTTTCTAAAATTATCGCCAGGATCAGCCAAGATCTCGCTCTCATTGCTCGGGAAATCAACGATGTAGCAGGAGAGATAGATTCAGTGACCTCCTCAGGCACTGCCCCTAGTACCACAGTAAGCACTGCCGCCACCACCCCCGGCTCTGCCATAGACACTAGAGAAGAGGTAGGAGATCTTCATGGAGAGATGCATAAGGTTCTTTCTTTTCTTTATTTCTTTTGCTTTTAGCTTTTTGCTTAGTTTTTTTTTGGTTACATCCATCCTCCCTATTTGCATGAAGCTCTGCATTTTCCAACTTTGCTTTAACAAATTTCTTTTCTTATAACAAAACTAGTAAAGGCTAACATTTGGTCTACTATTAGCATGAAGCTGTAAAATTATTTAAAATAAACACTTTGTAAAATACAAAAATAAATGGTACCTAAAAAGCACATCCAAATTTGGTAAATAATTGTATAAATAATAAATCATTATATAAAATTTCTGTAAATCTTACATAGGTTCTTAACTAGAAATTATCTCTACTAGCAAGAAAAAGTCTATAGTTTTTACTACTTTAATTCTGTTGATGAATATATACATACATATATATGTGCACAAAGATTCTTCAAAAATTGAAATATACATACATATACACACTCATTCAAACATATGTATTGTTTTAAAACATTCTTGTGAACTGTGTGATGTAAGTTAGCATATACAGACTATTGCCCCAAACCAGAGCCTCCTGCTCTCCCCCTCCAGGGGACACCACGAACACAGATGGCTCCAGAAGAGTATATAAAAATAATGGTATTCTGGCCATGTTGGGTTTCTTGATTTGGTGCAGAGATACCAAAAAAGACAGACATTTTGAAAGAACGAGTTACAGTTTCATTAGGACAAAGCCACACTGGTTTGTTTTATTATCCTCTGACTATTTTATGCTATAATGTCAGAATTGAGTAGTTGAACAGAGATTGTAAGACTGCACAGCCTAAAATATTTATCATTTGGCCCGTTAACAGTAAAAATGTGCCAACCCCTAATACTGATGATTCATTTTACTTCCTTAGTTTTATAAAATAATGTTCTCAATAGTAGCCGAAAATGGGTAGCCTTTTTGACACATTTAATTCTGGTAAACTCTGCTACTAAAATTTTCTTCAGTTGCTTTTTGTCACAGTTATAATTTTATTCTTTAATGGTCATAATTTCGTTGTATTTTTCCCCTTTATGTGTCCTCTAATTTGGTAAATAATGTTTCATCAGTCTGTGTAGTTTTGTTACCACACTGATCAATTGTAAATGTGTATAAAAATTCATCCTTATTGGTAAAAAACAAAAGGATCTTCTTGGTGGCAAGACATACACAATTTTTCCTGATACATTTTGAATGATGAAGATATTATTTTCTCAGCTGTCTAACTAAATTATACCTAACGTGATTGTACATTCACTCAGACTCAGTGAAATTTTCAAACATTTCATTAAGTAGAATTCCATTTTTTCTTTTTGGCTTCCTTTCTTATTACTATACTAGAGTTTATTCCTTCTTCAGTAAACCTGAGTTACTTTGTACTATATGTGCATAATTTGCACTGCAGATGGCGGTATATCACTCGTACTGGAATATGTCATTTCTGTAGCATTACTGCTAAAAGTTTATCTAAGATAAAAATACTTTGTGAATTAAAAAAAATTTTTTTTTCTTTTGTAAACTTAATTATAATTTGTAATTTATATGTCTGTGAAGAAATTTGGCACCTGGATTTGGGGAGAAAAAAAGGAAAAAACAAGATAGGAAACTAAAAGAAAAAGAAACATTATTTTACACTGGTAAGGCAATGTGAGTAAAATGAATGCCTTGTCCATCTACATGGCTCAGCTTTTTCTATTTACCACCTGTGTTTTCCATTGGGGGAAACTATCCATGGGAGAATCAAATTTAACATAGTTATTATATATATTTTGGATTTTGAAAATAAAATCTATGTAGATGAACATCTATTTTATAAAATGGACATCTTTGAAGTGCTTATAAAAAGAGAGAGTAATTGGTTTATTGAAGATACCATGCTTCTGTTACTACCTGAGAATGGAATAACTTCTAACTATAAAAACTATAATGCCAGTATCTGTGTTTTTCCAAATTACTCTATGCTCATGAGGATTTGCTTTTGTCCTGTTAGTTAGTTGATCGTGTTTTTGATGAAAGCCTCAACTTCCGAAAGATCCCTCCATTAGTTCATTCTAAAACACCAGAAGGAAACAACTGTCGGTCTAGTGACCCAAGACCTCAACCAGCAGAGCCTCCTGATCACTTAACAATTACAAGGCGGAGAACCTGGAGCAGGGATGAAGTGAGTAAACTATAAACTTCAACAAATAGCAGAGGATGCATGCTCCATTGGTCGGAAAAAGAGGAGGAGAACTATTCCATACATGTGTGTGCTGAGTCGTGTCTCCTTGCAATGCCATGGACTGTATGTAGCCTGCCAGGCTCCTCTGTCCATAGGGTTTTCCTGTCGAGAATACTGGAGTGACTTTCCATTCCTCCTCCGGAGGATCTTCCCGACCCAAGGATTGAACTTGTGTCTCTTGCATTGGAGAGTCTTTACCACTCACACCACCTGAGAACTCCCTTGTTTAATACTTACAAGTCTCTTAAGATAAACAGGGAAGATTTGGGGAATGGTAGAAGATTGGCGAGCTTTGTATTATTTTTGGAGCCACACTTCAGGTCCTGTAAAGACTATATTTGTAAAACAAGGACAATTTTATATGGTTTTGTTCAGTATATAGGGCTGGGAAAAAAGTGCTTGTCCTTATGGGTAGAATAGAATTTCATCCTGACATCACATCAATGACAAATAATTAACTCTAATTCACTTAAATTTAGTTCCTAAAGAACAAAAGCAAAACTTTAAAGTTTTTAGTATAATATAGGTAAATATCTTTCAGCACTGCAGCAGGGAATGATTTAAAAGACACAAAAAGTTTTGACTTATAAATAAAAGATTGATAAATTTGAGTGTATTAAAGGACTATGTGAAACATACAGGCAACAAGAGATTAGAATACAGAATATATCAGAGCTCCTACAATCAGTTTAAAAAGGCAAACAGCCCAAAAGAAAAATCTGCAAAAAACATTTGCAGCATTTCACTGAAAATATCCAAGGCCTATGAAGAGATGTTCAGCTTCATGAGTATTCAGAGAAATAGTTTTCAAGGCTACAGTGAGATTATTTTATATTCATTCAATTGGCAACAAATTAAAAAGTCTTAAAACATTAAATATAGGAGAAGATGTGAATACATAGGCTTTCTTATTGTTGCTAGTAAGGTTAAATTGGTGGAGTCACTTTGGCAAACAGTTTGATTACTATTTCCTAAAATTGAACATAAATGTAGCCCATTATCTAGCAGTTTTGCTGCTGGTGTATACCCGTTCTCATTGACAGCAAAAGTCATGAAAGAAGATATTCCTAGTAGCACTGTGGGCAGTAACAAAACTTGGGAACAGTCTTTAAGTGTTCGTATCTGAAGAAAAATGAATGTATAAACTGGTATGTGCACAAATTGAAAAATCAATGAAGGGATCAAAACAAATGAACTACTGTATGCCACAACATGGATGGATTTTAGCAATAGAACATGAAATGAAGAAAGTTATTCTCAAAAGATCGGATAAAATGTGTTTTGTCACAGATTAATAATGTTATATATTTAGGACAGAAATAGATCGAGCAAATTATATAAAAAGAAAACCAAGGGAATGATGAATGGGAATCAGAATATTGTTTACCTTGGGTGGAGGGAGACAGGGAGATGGGATGGAAAAAAAACACGTGACTAGAGGCAGATTATATTAGTTAGCTGTTTCTTTCTGTTGTTGTTCAGTTGCTCAGTTTTGTCAGACTCTTTGCAACCCCATGGACTGCAGCACTCCAGGCCTCCCTGTCCTTCACTCTCTCCTGGAGTTTGCTCAACTCATGTCTATTGAGTTGATAAAGCCATCCAACCATCTCATCCTCTGTTGCCCCCTTCTTCTCCTGCCCTCAGTCTTTCCCATCATCAGGGTCTTTTCCAGTAAGTCAGCTCTTTGCATCAGGTGGCCAAAGTATTGGAGCTTTAGCTTCAGCATCAGTCCTTCCAGTGGTTATTCAGGGTTGATCTCCTTTAGGATTGACTGGGTTGATCTCATTGCAGTCCAAGAGATTCTCAAGAATCTTCTTGAGCACCACAGTTTGAAAGCATCAATTCATTGGTGTGCAGCCTTCTTTATGGTCCAAATCTCACATCCAAATATGACTACTAGAAAAACCATAACTTTGACTGTATGCACCTTTGTCAACAAAGTGATGTCTCTGCTTTTTAATACACTGTCTTAAGTTTTTCATAGCTTCCCTTCCAAGGAACAGAGTCTTTTAATTTATGGCTGCATTGACTTTGGAGTCCAAGAAAACAAAATATGTCAGTTTCCATTTTTCCCCACCTATTTGCCACGAAGTGTTGAGACCCGATGCCATGAGCTTAGTTTTTTGAATGTTGAGTTTTAAGTCAGCTTTTTCACTCTTCTCTTTTACCTTCACTTCATCAAAAGGCTCCTTAGTTCCACTTCGCTTTCTGCCATCAGGGTGGTGTCATCTGCGTATCTGAGGTTGTTGATATTTCTCCTGGCACTCTCGATTCTAGCTTATGATTCATCCAGCCCATCATTTCTCATGATGTACTCTACATGTAAGTTAAATAAGCAGGGTGACAATATACATCCTTGTTGTACTCCTTTTCCCAATTTGGAACCAGTCTGTTGTTCCATGTCTGGTTCTAGCTGTTGCTTCTTGACCTGCATACAGGTTTCTCAGGAGACAGGTAAGGTGATCTGGTATTCCATGTCTTTAAGAATTTTCCACAGTTTGTTATGATCCACACAGTCAAAGGTTTTAGCATAGTCAATGAAGCAAAAGTAAATGTTTTTCTGAAATCCCCTTGCTTTCTTTATGATCCAGCGGATGTTGGCAATTTGATCTCTGGTTCCTCTGCCTCTTCTAAATGGAGCTTGTCCATCTAGAACTTCTTGGTTCATGTACTGCTGAAGCCTAGCTTGAAGGATTTCAATGATAACCTTGCCTGCATGTGAAATGAGTGCAATTGTACAGTAATTTGAACATCCTTTGTCATAGCCCTTCTTTGGGATTGGAATGAAAACTGACCTCTTCCAGTCCTGTGGCCACTGAGGAATTTTACAAATTTGCTGACATATTGAGTGCAACACTTTAAAGGCATCATCTTTTAGGATTTTAAATAGCTCAGCTGAAATTCCATTTTCTCCACTAGCTTTGTTCATATTAATGCTTCCTAAGGCCCACTCGACTTCACACTCCAGGATGTTTGGCTTCTAGGTGAGTGACCACAGCATCCCGGTTATTCCAGTCATAAGCGTTTTTTGTATAGTTCTTCTGTGTATCCTTGCCACTTCTTTATCGCTTCTGTTTCTCTTAGATTCTTTCTGTTTCTGTCCTTTATCATGCCCATCCTTGCATGAAATGTTCCCTTGATAATCTCCAGTTTTCTTGAAGCCATCTCCACTATTTCCTATTCTTTTGTTTTCCTCTATTTATTTACATTGTTCATTTAAGAAGGCCTTCTTATCTTTCCTTGCTAATCTCTGGAACTCTGCATTCAGTTGGGTATATCTTTCCCTTTCTCCCTTACCTTTTGCTTCTTTTCTTTCCTCTGCTATTTGTAAAGCCTCCTCAGACAACCACTTTGCCTTGTATTTCTTTTTCTTTGTGATGGTTTTGGTCACCACCCCCTGTACAGTGTTACTAACCTCCATCTGGTAGATAGTTCTTCAGGCACTCTATTTACCAAATCTAATCCCTTCAATCTATTTGTCACCTCCACTGTATAATCATAAGAAATTTGATTTAGGTAATACCTGAATGGCCTAATGGTTTTCCCTAGTTTCTTTAATTTAAGCCTGAATTTTGCAGTAAGGAGCTTATGATCTTGGAGCCGCAGTCAGCTCCAAGTCTTGTTTTTGCTGACTGTATAGAGCTTCTCCATCATTTGCTGCAAAGAATATAATTAGTCCATTTTCAGTTCTGACCATTTAGTGATGTCCTTGTGTAGAGACATCTCTTGTGTTGTTAGAAGAGGGTGTTTGCTGTGACCAATGTGTTCTTTTGACAAAACTCTGTTGACTTTTGCCCTGCTTCATTTTGTACTCCAAGGCCAAACTTGTCTGTATTCCAGATATCTCTTAACTTCCTACTTTTGCATACCAGTCAGCTATGATAAAAAGGACATTAGTTCTAGAAGATCTTATAGGTCTTCATAGAATGATTCAACTTCAGCTTCTTCAGCATTAGTGGTTGGGGCATAGACTTGTATTACTGTGATGCTGAATGGTTTGCCTTGGAAACAGATTATTCTGTCATTTTTGAGATTGCACCCAGATACTGCATTTCAGACTCTTGCTGACTTTGAGGCTACTCCATTTCTTCTAAGGGATTCTTGCCCACAGTAGTAGATTTAATGATCATCTAAATTAAATATGCCCATTCTCATCCATTTTAGTTCACTGATTGCTAAAATTTAAATATTCACTCTTGCCATCTCCTGCTTAACCATGTCCAATTTACCTTGATTCATGGACCTAACATTCCAAATTCCTATGGGGTTTTGTTCTTTACCTCATTGGACTTTACTTTCACCACCGTTACTGACAATCATAGAACTGATTTTGGAACCCATATCTAGTCTTAGGATGTAGGCTAAATTCAGCCTCCCACCTGATTTTGTAAATAGAGTTTTATTAGCTGCAGCTCCTTTTGCTATAATATAGCCTCTCTTGCTATAGTGAGAGAGGTAAGTAGTTGTAACAGAGACCACATTGGCCCCAGTCTTCACTCTCCTGCCCTTTATAGAGGTTTGCCAACCCCTGCTTTTGCCCATAAAGTTCAACTGGAATGATAACAACCTCCAACATAAAAACTTATTCTTGGGGACTTCCCTAGTGGTCTAGTGGTTAAGACTTCGCCTTCCAATGCAGGGCGGGGTGTGGGTGTGATCCCTGGTTGGGGAGCTAGGATCCCACATGCCTCATGTCCAGAAAACCAAAGCATAAAACAGAAGCAGTAGTCTTAACAAATTCAATAAAGACTATTTAAAAAAAATGGTCCACATTAAAAAAAAAATCATAAAAAAAACCCCTTACTATTTTGAGTACATTTAAAAAACTTACCTGTCCCACTGTGGAGAACAAGGATTGTAATCTTGATCTCTTTGTTCATCTTATTTGTTGAAAAAATAGATAATAAATTTATCGTTCTAAGTTACTTATATTCTCCCAATTATGATAATTTGAATTGGAAGCATGAGAGACAGGATTATGATAGTAATTAAAAATTAGATAACATGGATTGTCTTTTGAAAGTTATATGATGAAAATAATATGGAAATGTGACAAGTTATTTAACAAAAAAGAGTTCCTTTCTTAATTTTTATTTCTCGTTCTCAATGTAGTTACATAGTACTCTTAATTACACCCTTTATCGAGTTTTATTAAAATCAGCATAAATATGAAATGCCCTTAAACATAATGAATTGTGACCATTCTTGGTGGTTATCTGATATAGTGGTAGTATTTTAATGTCTCTTCTTCCCTTTCCATGTTTCAGGTCATGGGAGATAATCTGTTGCTCTCATCCGTCTTTCAGTTCTCTAAGAAGATAAGACAGTCTATAGATAAAACAGCTGGAAAGATCAGGTACTGTGTCATTACTCAGACATCCTTGCTTCTATGAAAGCAGGTTACTTTCCTTTCTAGTAAATTTTGAAGGATGACCTATATACCTAAATTTTACATGGCAGTAGTCAAAAAGTTGGTGAAGTGAGCGGGCTAGAGGATAATGAGAAATGACATTGGAGAGAGAAGGAAGGACCAGTTTGGGCAGAACTTGCTTAAGGAGTTTGGACTTTATTGTAAAAAAGCCATAGGGAGTTAATACATCAAATGCATATCTTTAAAAAATACACATATATGTGTATATATATATAAAGAGTTTTAATATTTTACCATTTCCCTGATTATCTTGCCTCTCACTCAGGATATACACATACCACTTAGGAAAACATAAAATTAAGGAGGAGAAAACCTGATGTGGCTGATAATAGTACTTGGCCTGGGATTTAATTATCAAATTATATCAATTTCATTGGTTTGGGGGGATTGGTTTGTTTAGTACACCAGTATTATCCATAAAGCCACCATGTAAGTCTCTCCATGTGGTCATGTGACCTAGCAACAGGAAAAGCTTGCAGCCTCCTTAACTATAAATGGAAATCCCATATTATTTCATCCTACCTGCTGAAATACATGCCTTTTTTCCCCAGTAACTGAGCCCTCATCCAGTCTCATGTATTCATTCAGTAGATCTTCATAGAGTACCTGCCTTATACCATTCTCTTCTATTGATAATTCCTTACCACAGAATATCTTCCTCAGTCTGCACTGAATTAACTCATCCCTAGTTTCCTCTAGAAAAAAAAATTTGTAGCTTAGACATTTAATTAAAATTGTGACCATTGAACACATTGATGGTTAATTGGCTGGTTGATGTTGTTGTCTCAGAAATTCGACAGAATTTAGAAAGTATAAAAAATAAATATTTTCTTAATGTTAATTTGTTGCCTTCAGTTTGAGTGTTGAGTTTTGCTGTGTGTAAAGCACTGTGGCAGGCTCTGTGGAGGATAATAAGAAAGATAAAACATGCTCCCTACTGTTAAGGTTTTATAATCTGGTTGGTGAAGGACAGTGTATATACAGGTAACTGGTACAAGACAGCATGTGATAGATTAGTGCCCAGTTAGAGCTAAGAACAGAGAAAGGATCACCTTCACCCTGGACTGTCAGGGAAGGCTTTGTGGAGGAAGTAATATTCAAAGCTAGATATAATTTTTGGTAAGCAAAATCTAAGGGATAGAGGCCTGAGCCTTTTACACAGATAGTACTAGAATAGTTTGAGCAATAACTGATCTTTAGGTCTGTACCAGGAGTTATAAACTGAAATGCCTACCCAGACCTGTCTAAAACTATCCTATAAGTTATTCTAATACTTGCTATAGACTCAATTAAAAATATTTACACAACTGTTTTGTGTTATTTTCACTGGGCTCCATGTGAAAGTGCCCCTCAGGGTGTACTGTGTGGCCCTGCATTGGTCAACTCCCAGTTTCCAGCCCCTGATTTGCATGGATTGAGGGCCAGTGCTAGAGATTAGATTGTGGGGGCCTTAGAATATGTGCCTAAGACTCTTTTTTACCTAAACTGACTACTTTATCAAAAAGGAGTTTTAGCTTCATAGTTAAATTATTGAATGAAATTAGCTTTGAAATTCAGTATATTTTCATGCTGCTGTTTAGTGTGACTACTCTTTTGAATTCATTATGTAATATGAAGATCAGTTAAAAGCCCTGATTGTTTCTGAAAGATCTGTAATGACCTTTGCACAAAACCATTTAAATTCTAACCATTATGATCTGGCCTGATTTCTTGATATAGTTTTCTGCTTCCTTAGTGTTTAAGTGTTACACTTCACTCCATGGAGCCAAAATTACGATTGGCTTTATAAACCTGCAGCACAGTATTTACAAATTGTCTTTAAGTTTTTTATCCCTTTAGTGGCTTAGAACTTCAGAGACGTGTGTGTGTGTGTGTGTGTGTGTGTGTGTGTGTGTGTGTGATTTAGGAATCTCAGGTAGCATTTCTTAGAACTTCAGAGATGTGTGTGTGTGTGTGTGTGTGTGTGTGTGTGTGTGTGTGTGTGTGATTTAGGAATCTCAGGTAGCATTTCTAAGCCATTTTTACCAAAGATGAAATATGTATGGTTTAACAGTTTGCAAAAGCACTAACATTGTACTCAGTAACCATCTTCTGGCAAAATTCACTGAGTTTTCAGGATGGCTAAGCACAGACTCATGAAATAGTCATTGTTTTCTTACTTTCACCAATCGTAATGCTCTAAGGACTCTTTTAGAGAGCACAGCATAATTTCTCAGGCCTTAATTTCACAGTCATTAGGATAACAGCTCCTAGATAGCTAGCAAGGATATTTAGTCTTCGGGGTGTAGAAATTTTAACAGTAAATCAGAAGAATATTCTCTTCTAGGATTCTGGATCTATTGTTGCCTTTTTAAGCATGATTATTTGTAATTGTAGGTGTTCCAGACTTGGGATTTGACATTGATGAATTTGATATTGACTTGATATTGATGAATTTCATATTTTTAAATCAGTTGAACCTGGCATATTGAATTTTGAAGAAATACAAATAAAAATGTAATTTAGTTTACTACTTAAATACTGATCAACTTCTAATAGTAATGCTTTACTTTCTTGTACAGTACTGGTTATTGTATAAGGCAGTTAAACTAGATTTCCAGCCCAATGAAGAAATTCAAATAGAGACTAAAAAGGTACCTAATATTTACAGCTCTCTAAAGCTGCTGATCATGTCGTCTAGATTGAAGAGAGAGATACCACGTTTGAAAGACAAGTCAGAATTTTGTGACACTTTATTTTATAAGATGCCTGAAATTAATTTCAAGCATAGAATCTTTATTGACAATTGTTTTTGTCAAAGGATAGTTTCTTAATTCTCAACAGGTTATTATATAAAATATACTAACATGAATTAGTATTTTTAAAGAAAAGCAGCGTAAGTACTCTATTATAATTTTCAACCTTTGACATTGCATACACACTTTGATTAATTCTAAGAAGCCTTTTCCTGTTTAAAGAGGTCCTAACAAACTCAATTGCTTATACTTAATTCAACCTGTTTTCATCTTATATTTATACTGCATATGTTCTATATGAAACAAGTTGTATTTTTGTTGTAAAAGGTGGTTATATAAAAATATTAGATAAAATTTTGGGGTTATATTGTCATCTACATTTGTTTTATATTTGGTTCTCAATAAAGAATGAGATAAATACTAAAGGGTTTTTATGTGTCTATTTGTAGCTAGTCAGTTACTTTTTTAGTACAGATCTCTCACATAAATGAGTTTATTGTTAATATTGGCTCTGTTTAATTCACAGTTCATGTAACACTTAATGGTATTTTAAATTCTTATTCATCTTTGAAAAGATACATTGTTTTGTATTATCATTAAAAATGTGATATTTTTAAAATATGAAAAGTAAAGAGCTTATTTTTTTATTTATAGAATATTATTTAAGGACAAAGATCGGAACTGGGATGAAATAGAAAGCAAGTTAAGAGCTGAAAGTGAAGTCCCTATTGTGAAAACCTCAAGCATGGTATGGTAATTTTTCTTGAATATTAAAACATTTTTTAAAAGGTTTTATGTTCAAGGAATGATATGCTGATTTTTAAACTGTTCATTTATAAAAGAAGATATAAGAGCACAAATTTGGGAAACTATGGTTTCACTTGTCTGTCACAGGGTTTTAAAGTATTGACTGCTTCAAAGTTGTAAAGGGTGTGGGGGAACCTTTTATGTTTCTCACTATTAATATACTCTTGTTCTTATAATAATTATATGTTATAAATAAGCAATTTTGAAATAAGAGCAAACTCAAATATAAGTTGACATGAGTCATTTCTGTTTATTTAACAGATAGCTTGTCTCCTCCAGAATTTGTACAGGTTTTTATTATTCAGGAAATCCTAAAATTGAGGTTTCAGTTTGTACATTTTCCCTAGAAAATCCTTAAGCGCTTTTTACAGTTGTTGCAAGATTGATCAATATATCTTTGCATATACAGTATTATTGTCTAACTTTTCATCTTCTATTACTCTCACTGAAAAGAATTATTTCAGTATTAAAGATTTTAAAATTCTAGTCTTTTTACTGAATATCAATTATTTCAGATCCTGTTGCTACAGATTGGGGCCATGTCAGTAATATTAAGGATATCAAATAAAATTAGTGTAAGGTTCGTTGCTTATCAAATGAAAATGTTTTAATTAAAGTAAGCTAATTCTTGTCTTTGCTTTCCCTACAGGAGATTTCTTCTATCTTACAAGAGCTAAAAAGAGTTGAAAAGCAGCTACAAGGTGAATTTACTACTGATTAAGTATAAAAAGCTAACAATTTTAGAACAAGTACATCCTAAGTGATATTTCTAAAATACTGTTAATTATTTGAACACTATTTGATTAAGTGTAATAATGTATGAATAAAGATATAAAGTTCTACATATTCAAATTACTCATAAAAAGAAAGCATAAATAATTAAAAATATAATTCATAGTATTATATAGTATCTATTATTTGTTTCTATATAATAGACACAATATAGATTATATTGTATATCTATACTATATAGTATCTATTATTTATATACATATTTATAAATTATAGTATATGAAAAATATGTAAAATAATATATTAAAATATGTATATGCTGCTGAAAATTCTTGTTGACAATTAGCTTTGTTTACTTGATTTGATAATTCTTAAATTATATTTGTGGTACAACCCATATGAACTAGTAATGATTTTATAAGTCATAATAATCAGTTGGATGTACAAGAAATGAGTGCACATTGGACACAGGGACCAGAAGAGGGAGTAGAGAAGAAAAAGAGACTGTTGGCCTCCTAAACTTTAACAGGGACATTGTTTTTGGTTGTGTCAGACCTTTAATTATGCACTTATGCCTATGTGTGTTTTGACCTAGAAGTCCCCAGTGGTAAAACAGGCAGATTCCAGAGTCGGTTGCTAATTTTACTCAGTATTTGAATTATCATAGGCATGATGTGTTGGTCCTGGCTCAGGGGTTCTGAATCTTAGCCTCAGCACACCTAAGCGTATACCCCCATGAGGCAAAGTGGCTTGTTTACATGATTGTTAGCTGGCAGGAGGGAGTATGCTTTTAAAAGGACCTCTTAAATAATTCTTCTGTCTGTGATGCTTCTTTTCCTCAACTCTCCACTCTACCCAATACCACGTTGAAAATCACTGCTGAAGACTTTGCCTTGTCCACTCAAGGATCTTTTGGATTGAAAGCTGGTCTTTATCTGGCCCTTGCCATGGAGAATGCAAGGTCTATTTGGCCTGCTGGGGTTGCCATAGAATATGAATATCTAGGCTGTGAAGGATTTTTATGGCTCAGTGGTCCACAAATATATACTTGTGCATGGCAGATACCCTAGCATCCTCACCAGGATGAATGACAACATGCTATGATAGCTTCAGAGTGTGCTTGCTATTTGCCTCCTCAACTTTCATGTTACTCTGAACCCCATCTTAGCAACTAATCCCAATTATCTGAGTAATAACGCCTACTGCTAAGTTGCTTCAGTCGTGTCCGACTCTGTGCGACCCCATAGACAGCAGCCCACCAGGCTCTCCCGTCCCTGGGATTCTCCACGCAAGAACACTGGAGTGGGTTGCCATTTCCTTCTCCAATGCATGAAAGTGAAAAGTGAAAGTGAAGTCACTCAGTCGTGTCTGACTCTTCACGACCCCATGGACTGCAGCCTACCAGGCTCCTCCATCCATGGGATTCTCCAGGCAAGAGTACTGGAGTGGGGTGCCATTGCCTTCTCCAATCTGAGTAATAAAGCCAGGAGTAATTTCTTTCAGTCCTAACCAGTATTTTCATCATCCTCTTGTAATGATTAAAGCATATTTCAAAGAGACCTTTCCTGAATGCCACATCTCCAAATCCTCGTCTTCCAGCAGGTTCAGGTGCCTGTAAGTAGCCTACTCAAGGGACCATAGAAAGCTTTCAGGTTTTTATAATCTATGATATAGATGAGCCCCAGAATTACTGAAAGTGGGGTTTTAAATCCAGAATTGGAAGGATTAACCAAATTAAAGCTCATATAAGCATTAGTAATTGAAATATTATCCAAATCATAAGCAATATTCATATCCAAATTCAGCTGCATCTGTAGTTATATCTTTTTCCCTCTATTCCTTTCCTTTCTTTCAGCTATCAATGCTATGATTGACCCGGATGGAACTTTGGAGGCTCTGAACAACATGGGATTTCCCAGTGCTATCTTGCCATCTCCACCAAAACAGAAGTCCAGTCCTGTGAATGACCACAGCAGCCCGGGTCAGACACCGGCACTTTGCCAACCAGAAGCTAGGGTTCTTCATCCTGCTGCTGGTGCGGTCTCAGCCGAATTTGAGAATGCCGAGTCTGAGGCTGATTTCAGTATACATTTCAATAGGTTCAACCCTGATGGGGAAGAGGAGGACGTTACAGTACAGGAATGACTTTCTCTTGCTTGTTAAAATATTTACCTGTGGAATGACTAGAATTATTGGAAACAGCGTAGTGTTGACTTTTAGAGAAAATAAGACAGCTTGGTCAACTGCAATCTTGTTATCTCTGTCTTCTTAATTTTATTTATTTATTTTTTATCTATAACGTGGAGCCATAGTAATCCTTTCGAACCATTGAGATGACCATTTGATGCACATAGAGGAAAAACTAGATTGTGAAACTTTCACATTTTGTGGTTTTTATGATTTTCAAATTGAATTAGATAATTGCATCCTTTCCCTTCATAGATCTTTGTTTTTTTTTCTTTAAGCCATGCTGTGACCTACAAGCAAACTAAATACCCAACCTTTCTGACCCCCATGTCTCCTGTGCCAAGCTGCTCCCTGAAATGGACTTGCTCTTCGTCTGTACAGATTTGTTAAACACTTATATTTGCTTCTTAATAATAGGATTTATATTAGTATTCATTACCATTGGATACAATGACATATTGCTCTCCACAGTCAAACTGACCTTTCAGAACAGTCCTTCTTGTGTTCTAAAATTTTCCAACATATATGTGATTTATATAACTTTGTTGCTGCGTAAATTGTCTTAGGGTTTATGGAAATGAACTATTATGTTTGCACTAAGATTTGCTGGGAGTGGTAGGTGGACATATCTATATATCAATAAGGACTAACCATCGGTTTTTGTATATAGGAGATTGATAATTGTATTTGTTTTAACCCCACAGTGTTTTACTCCACTTTCAAAAAGATCAATTTGGCACTTTTCCCTTTTTTTTTTTTTTTTTTTTTTTTTTTAGTGAAAGTAAGATTTTGTCTCATTTTAGGGCAAATGATAAGTAGAAGGATTAAACTAGACAGATAGGTTATAGGTGGAGTCTATTTTTAAAACTAAGAACATGTATACAGGTCCTGTGTTACCAAGTTTGTATGTGACAGTTGAAAAAATTTTTCCCTTGAAATGATCATGAGATTAAAATTTGGGGCATTAGGAAACTTGGAGAACCAGTAGTCATAAGATTAGTAGATAGTTTCACTCCCAAGCAATGAATTGCTTCTGTGTGTTTCCCTGTAGGACCCAATAGTAAATCCTGTCTCAGTCGTATACATTTATAAGGACCCTACAAGATGACGACCAAGGCTTTGGGCCTATGCTAAACAGGAAGCTTATGAAAAGTATCTTCTGTTAACTTGTTTTTTCTCTTTTCAGTAAGTTCACATTTGGATAAGTTTAAAAAGAAAGTAATTATCTTTATGTTTCCAGAACACTATAATTTGGGGTAATCTTAATTCAATTAAATATTATTAGTAGACCTGGATTTTTGAAACCCTTGATCCCATCAGTTTATAAAGGTTAAAGCTGCAACTTTTGCAGGTTTCATGAAATAGTCTTTAATATTTCAGCAATAATCCTTTGCTACATTTGTTTTAAGAAAGTAACTCTGTTCAATTCAAAAATTTACAGGATTTTTTAAAATCCTGTAATGTTGGGCCAGTTAATAGATGCAAAAAAAAAAAAAACCTGTTTTTAGAGACATAGAAACAAAAGTCTGTTGTATAATGGATCTCATTATTTTTCTTTAAATTTAAAAAAAAAGAGCAAATGAACTGTTCTCCTTGTAAAGCTAAATTCCCCATTCTGTCTAATAAAGGAAGACTGTAAAAATGGTTTTAACGAGCATGAATGGAAAGATACCAATGCTTTGAAGGAATAAATGAAATGTTTAAACATGGTTGATCCATTTGAAGAAAGAGTAGAAAAAATCAATCACCACTGTTTCATCTTTGTTTAATGTTTGGGTACTGATGATATCAATATGGAAGTCGAAGGTAAGGAGTTGTTTAGGAAAATATTAGCATCTGTTCTACTTACGTTATCATTTAAGTGTTTACACAGTTTTGTTCAATTACAAACATTTGGCCTTTTACTATGTTATTTTTATTTTGTATGAATACATTATTCTCCTTATTTATTTTTGTTACCTTTATTACTTATGTTATTTTGTTATGCATTTACAACTCCATTTTTAAATAAAGTGTTTCTGGAACTTTATGCAGTTGATTGTACATTTTATGCTACTACTTCATCAGTTCATCAAATAACTCTATATCATTTTCCAAGGTTAAGCAAAAATAGTTCTTCAGTTTACTTAATATGTGATAACTGTAAAACTCATACTCTTTTGAGCGAAAGAAGAAAATATTTTCTTAGCAAATTATAGTAAATACAATTCTCTTAGCTTAATAATCTAATGTATATATAGAAAAATATTTATATATGTATTTGATTCCTGGGTCAGGAAGATCCCCTGGGAAAGGGAATGGCAACTCCAGTATTCTTGCCTGGAGAATTCCATCGACAGAGAAGCCTGGTCGACTCTTTGCGACCCCATGGACGGTAGCCCAGGGCGCCCTATGGGTCACATTAGTGGTGAAGAACGGGTCTGCCAACACAGGAGACATGAGGCATGAGTTTGTTATCTGGGTCAGGAAGATCCCCCGGAGGAGGGCATGACAATCCTATGGACAGAGGAGTCTGATGGGCTCCAGTCCATAGGGTCACAGAGTCCGACATGACTGAAGCAACTTAGCACACACGCACACATAACACGCAGCCTTTCTTTGTTGCTGGCATGGAATCATCAGGAAGCTTTATAACTGATATATTTGGGGAACAAAGAAGAAATTTAAAAGACATCTTAAATTTAAGAACTATCCATTTGTACTCAGTTGTACCCAAGAGTCTTAAATATCTCCCTGTTACTGTTACTCTGTTTCTCAACTTTTTTAGGCTTTCCGTAATCTGGCTCGTTCCTTGTGTGTCTGTGTACAGCTGATACAGACTCTCCATGCTGAGACAGTCTGGAGCTGCTTCATCCCCTTCCTTCCTGCTTAGGCACATTCCCTTCCGTTCTTCAGAGTTTCACTAACTTCATAAAGCTTCCCTCACTTGACTGGGCCATAGTAAAGGGTTGTGTCATACTTAACATTTTCCCATTCCCTTTCCCATTATATACACACAATTTTCTTCCTTCTAAATTAATAATCTTTATTTCCTGGATAAACTGTACTTTAAAATGTCTGTGTGTTTTGCTTTGTCTGTCTTTGGTTTTGCTTGTCATCTATGTCTCTGCCTGACAGGATCCTGACTTTTGAAAGGAAAAGAGAAGCTTAGGATCCAGACCCTTTCCTCACTAGCTAAAAATGTATTCCTCTGTCTTCTGATCTGCAGGAGGAACGCATCTTAATATCCAAGAAATCTCTTCCAACCCAAGTGGTCTATGACTTCAAAATAGTTATCCATCCTGTTTTTCTTAAGAAAAATACTCCGGGTCATATTTATTCAACAACTGTGTAGTAGGCACTGAGGTTACTGTAGGTAAACAGAAATAAATGATTGCCTTCACAGACCTTCTATTCTGGAGTAGGGAAACAGATAGTAGGAACTAAAAACTAGTTGATGATATCAGATGGAGTAGTCACATTCTCCTTTACCCTCCCAGTGGATTATTTATATTGCTCTCTCCCTAGTTTCTTAAAATTGCATACTGCTCAACAAATGATTCAGTTAAATACTTTTTGTTTTGGGGAAGATTTTGTGATATGACTTTCACCCTCCATGTTTGTCCTTAGTTCCCCTCTTTGCTGTAGTAAGACCCATAGTCTCTCTCTTACTGAAGTATATTTGATTTACAATGTTGTGTTACTTTCAAGTGTACAGTAAAGTGAGTCAGTTGTGCACATACATATGCCTACTCTTTTTTTAAGACTCTTTTCCCATATAGGCCATTACAGAGTATGGAGTAGAGATCCTTGTGCTATATAGTAGGTTCTTCTTAGGTATCTATTTTATGTACAGAAATGTGTCTGCCCTCCCCAGCCTCCCGGTTTATCTGTCCCCCTCCTTATCCCCTAGTAAACATAAGTTTGTTCTCTACATCTGTGACTGCTTGTTTTGTGAGTTAAGTTCTTTTGTACCCTTTTCTTGGATTCTACATACAAGTGATAGCGTATGATATTTTCTTTCTGTGTCTGATTTCACTCAGTTTGATTATCTCTGGGTCTATCAGTGTTGCTGCAAGTGGCAATATTTTGTTCTTTTTTATGGCTGAGTAATATTTCATTGTCTGTATATTACCACATCTTTATCCATTCCTCTGTCAATGGACATTTAGTTTGCTTCCGTGTTCTGGCTGTTGTAAATAATGCGGCAGTGAACACTGGGATGCATGTATCTTTCTGAATTACAGTTTTTTCCAGGCATATGCCTACTAGTGGGATTGCTGAGTCATATCATATGGTAGTTCTATTTTTAGTTTTTTAAGGAAACTCTGTACTGTTCTGCATAGAGGCTGTAGCAATTTACGTTTTCACCAACAGTGTAGGGGGGGTTCTCTTTTCTCCATATCCCCTCCAGCATTTATTATTTGTAGATTTTTTTTCTTGAACTGTGTGACTCCACAAAAATACAGCCAAGCCATCCTCATGGTGCCCTGAGGGAAGACATGTCAGCTTAGATATATGATGGACTGTAATACCACCACCTAAGACTCCATGCAGTGAAAGGAACAGCCGTGAAATGTTTGGATACCTTTTGATGATGGCATTCTGACCAATGTGAGGTGATAGGTCATTTGATTTATAATTTTCTAATAATTAGTAATGTGGAGTATCTTTTCATGTGATTTGGGGGTATCAGTATATCTTTGGAGAAATATCTATCTAGATGTTCCACCCATTATTTGATTGGGTTGTTTTTTGTTTATATTGAGCTACATGAGCTGTTCGTATATTTTGGAAATTAATCCTTTGTCAGTTGCTTCATTTGCAAATATTTTCTCCCATTTTGAGGGTTGTTTTTCTGTTATGGTTTCATTTGCTGTGCAAAATCTTTTATGTTTAACTAGACCCAATGTCAACCCACTCTATCACTCTTGCCTGGAAAATCCCATGGACGGAGGAGCCTGGTAGGCTTCAGTCCATGGAGTCGCAAAGAGTCGTACTTGACTGAGCAACTTCACTTTCACTTTTCACTTTTCACTTTCACGCATTGGAGAAGGAAATGGCAACCCACTCCAGTGTTCTTGCCTGGAGAATCCCAGGGACGATGGAGCCTGTTGGCCTGCCGTCTATGGGGTCGCACAGAGTTGGGCACGACTAAAGCGACTTAGCAGCAGCAGCAGCAGACCCCATTTGTTTATTTTATTTTTAATTTTTATTCTAGGAAGTGGATCAAAAAAAAAAAGATCCTGCTGCAGTTTATGTTAGAGTGTTCTACCCATGTTTTCCCCTGAGAGTTTTATAGAGGATCTGTGAAAATGTATCTGATCTTACATTTAGGTCTTTAGTCCATTTTGAGTTTATTTTTCCTTGTGGTGTTGAGGAGTGTTCTAATTTCATTCTTTTACATGTAGCTGTCCAGTTTTTCATAAAAGAAACTATCTTTTCTCCATTGTATAGTTACACCTCCTTTGTCACAGATTAATTGACCATAGGTGAATGGGTTTATTTCTCGGCTTTCTATATAGTTCCACTGATCTATATTTCTGATTTTGTGCCAGTATCATACTGTTTTAATGACTGTAGCTCTGTCGTATAGTCTGAAGCCAAGGAGCTTATTTCCCCCAGCTCTTTTTTTATTTCTGAAGATTGCTTGGGCTGTTCATGGTCTTTTGTGTTTCCATAATATTGTAAAATTTTGTTTTATGAAAAATGCCACTGGTAATTTGCATTGAAACTGTAGATTGCTTTGGGTAGTTTAGTCATTTTCACAGTGTTCTTCCAGTCCAATAACATGGTATATTTCTCTGTTTGTGTCATCTTTTATTTCTTTCATCAATATCTTATAATTTTCTGAGTACAGGTCTTTTATCTCCTTAGGTAGGTTTACTCCTTAGTATTTCATTCTGTTTGTTGCAATGGTAAATGAAGTAGTTTGCATAATTTCTATTTCTGACCTTTCATTGTTGGTATATAGGAATGCAGGAGATTTCTGTCCATTAATTTTGTATTCTGCAGCTTTACCAGATTCATTGATGAGCTCTAGTAGTTTTCTGGTGACATCGTCATACATAGAAAATCCTAAAGGTGCTCGCTCCCAGAGGCCCAGAATGTCTTGATTTACATGAAAGTCACTTTCATTATATCACACAGTTTAACACTGGATTTTGGATAGGTGTGAGGCAGCTTCTTCAGTGCTGTGCTTTTGCTGCTGGATCCCAGAGGGACCCCATTCAGTTCAGTTCAGTTCAGTCGCTCAGTCGTGTCCGACTCTTTGCGACCCCATGAATCGCAGCACACCAGGCCTCCCTGTCCATCACCATCTCCTGGAGTTCACTCAGACTCACGTCCATCGAGTCCCTGATGCCATCCAGCCATCTCATCCTGGGTCGTCCCCTTCTCCTCCTGCCCCCAATCCCTCCCAGCATCAGAGTCTTTTCCAGTGAGTCAACTCTTCGCATGAGGTGGCCAAAGTACTGGAGCTTCAGCTTTAGCATCATTCCTTCCAAAGAAATCCAGAGCCAATCTCCTTCAGAATGGACTGGTTGGATCTCCTTGCAGTCCAAGGGATTCTCAAGAGTCTTCTCCAACACCACAGTTCAAAAGCATCAATTCTTTGGCGCTCAGCCTTCTTCACAGTCCGGCTCTCACATCCATACATGGCCACAGGAAAAACCATAGCCTTGACTAGATGGACCTTAGTCGGCAAAGTAATGTATCTGCTTTTGAATATACTATCGAGGTTGGTTATAACTTTTCTTCCAAGGAGTAAGCGTGTTTTAATTTCACAGCTGCAGTCACCATCTGCAGTGATTTTGGAGCCCAAAAAAATAGAGTCTGACACTGTTTCCACTGTTCCCCCATCTATTTCCCTTGAAGTGATGGGACCAGATGCCATGATCTTCGTTTTCTGAATGTTGAGCTGTAAGCCAACTTTTTCGCTCTCCTCCTTCCCTTTCATCAAGAGGCTTTTTAGTTCCTCTTCACTTTCTGCCATAAGGGAGGTGTCATCTGCATATCTGAGGTTATTGATATTTCTCCTGGCAGTCTTGATTCCAGCTTGTGTTTCTTCCAGTCCAGCGTTTCTCATATTGTACTCTGCATAGAAGTTGAATAAGCAGGGTGACAATATACAGCCTTGACGTACTCCTTTTCCTATTTGGAACCAGTCTGTTGTTCCATGTCCAGTTCTAACTGTTGCTTCCTGACCTGCATACAGATTTCTCAAGAAGCAGGTCAGGTGGTCTGGTATTCCCATCTCTTGAAGAATTTTCCACAGTTTCTTGTGATCCACACAGTCAAAGGCTTTGGCATAGTCAATAAAGCAGAAATAGATGTTTTTCTGGAGCTCTCTTGCTTTTTCGATGATCCAGCGGATGTTGGCAATTTGATCTCTGGTTCCTCTGCCTTTTCTAAAAGCAGCTTGAACATCTGGAAGTTCATGGGTCACGTACTGCTGAAGCCTGGCTTGGAGAATTTTGAGCATTACTTTACTAGCATGTGAGACGAGTGCAACTGTGTGGTAGTTTGAGCATTCTTTGGCATTGCCTTTCTTTGGGATTGGAATGAAAACTGGCCTTTTCCAGTGCTGTAGCCACTGCTGAGTTTTCCAAATTTGCTGGCATATTGAGTGCAGCACTTTCACAGCATCATCTTTCAGGATTTGAAACAGCTCAACTGGAATTCCATCACCTCCACTAGCTTTGTTTGTAGTGATGCTTTCTAAGACCCACTTAACATTCCAAAATGTCTGGCTCTAGATTAGTGATCACAGCATCATGATTATCTGGGTCGTGAAGATCTTTTTTGTACAGTTCTTCCATGTATTCTTGCCACCTCTTCTTAATATCTCCTGCTTCTGTTAGGTCCATACCATTTCTGTCCTTTATCGAGCCCATCTTTGCATGAAATGTTCCCTTGGTATCTCTAATTTTCTTCAAGAGATCTCTAGTCTTTCCCATTCTGTTGTTTTCCTCTATTTCTTTGCATTGATCGCTGAAGAAGGCTTTCTTATGGCTGATGAATTCTAGCTGAAGTTGCAGGCAAGTTCTTGAAGAAATTATTTCAAGGCACTTCCTCAATTTAGAGAAATCCACATTTGCTTTATTTGGATGTTGGGTTGACCAGAACATTGGCAGTCCAGTGAAGGAATATCACAACTCTCTTGCCCTCAATTCAGACTTGGTTAACATGTTTTGGGCCTTTCTGTTCCCTACTCCCTCCCTTCTTCCAGGTGTGGTGTGTTAGCTTCATACCTCCCTTTTCTTGCATCTTCACCATAAGGAAAAGCTCCATGCTGGCCCCACTCACTCTGTCTAGCACATTTCACTATCTGGAACTGATTTTTGTTGAATATTTGGCATTCATTTTTTGGTATCTGTATACACACTAAAATGTTCAACAAGCCTTTGTTAATTGATTGTGGTCTTTTTAGAGTTTTTACTATTACAGCTTTATTTCTCTCACTACTACTATGAGGTCTAACCTTAAACTGAAGTATGAAAATTCTTTGAATTTTGAGGCATGGTATAATTAGATCTCAAAATGTTAGACATTATGTAGCTCAACTACCTCATCCATATTTGAAGTTTGAGGCTGAAACAAATAACTCATGCTGAGTGAGGGATTATTATCTTTCCAGCCAGTATATTAAATACTTACATGTATTATATCTTTTAATCCTCAAAAAAACCCACATAATAAAGAAAACATTTTTCATATGTTAAAGGAACTGAGGCTTCCAGAGGTTAAGAAGTGTATTCAGCAGCCCAGTTGGGATTTAATCAAGATCTCTTTAACTTGAAAACAGAGGACAAGATGGTTGGATGGCATCACCAACTCAATGAATATGAGTCTGAGCAGGTTCTGGGAGATGGTGATGGACAGGGAAGCCTGGCGTGCTGCAGTCCATGTGGTCACAAAGAGACAACTGAGTGAACAACAGCAACAACTTGAACTTGAAAATCCAAGTTCTTTGTGACCACCATCTGCCAGCTCTTTACCCAGCAAACAACTTGTACAGCCTGGATAAGCTAGTGCCCTGTTCCTTTTCTTCAGTGCTTTGTCTCAGGACAGTGACCACAAGTTTGAGGAGGTCATTGGGTCCTTCCTGTACTTTGGCGTAGAATTCATTGACCTGGGGATCCTAATAAACTTCTCCAATGGTAACAAGCAATGACCAAATGTCATTTGAATGTCTTCCTTACCTGGAACACAAATCCCTTGAAAGAGATTATGAACTGTCTCCTAGAAATCTGGATATTGAGTTCTTCAGGAAGAATGCTATTCAAGAACCGTGCCAAGTTATGAGACGACTCTTGCTCACTCTTGGTTTTAAAGATACAAAACCCAGGGATGCAAATATGGAATTGCTGTCTCCAGTGAGTCCATATCAGACCTGTGACTAGAGAGCTGCCTCAAGCTATTCATTACCGTACTTCAAGGCAAACTGGAGAGAAGGAAATACCCTTTGAACCAACAGGGAATGACCCTGGAGCTTTATTAGAGACAAAACATGAATGGAGTGCAGCAAGAGCTGCTCTTTCCTCCCAGAAAAGGATAACACAGTCTAAACCTTATAATCAATTGTAAGAGGGCCTCCTATGCCAACTATGAGGGTGGGGGCTGTTGGATTTTCTCTGAATAAGAAAATGTCTGCCAAATTTGAAGTGAAGAAATGTGTAAATGTTTTAATTTTATATATATGCACAAATATATACACATATAATTCATATATGTATACATAGACATAAAATGCATATATTAAAATTTTAGATCTTATATATTATCTATATGTGTGTGTGTGTGTGTGTGTGGTCACCAGACATTGCACCTTTGGTTATGCATTTGTTTTGATCTTCAAGAATTCTTAATGGAAAAAATTTCAATTCCCTGGAAGACTGTAAAAGGCACCTGGAATGGTTCTTTGCTCAAAAAGATAAAAAGTTTTGGGAAGATGGAATTATGAAGTTGCCTGGGAAATGTCAGAAGACAGTGGGACAAAACAGTCATTAGATTGTTCAATAAAGTTCTCAGTAAAGATGAAAAGTGTGTCTCTTATTTTTACTTAAAACTGAAGGGACTTTTTGGCCAACCCAATAATAAAGTTAACAGAATTAAGACTAGTTGAAGAGATGTAAATGTGGGAAGATGATATAATATTTTTTAGAGTTTTGAATGTTAAACGGTGAGTGAGTGCTGGCTAAAAAGATGGAAATTCTTGAAAGAGTTCAGGCATTGATAGGAGTCTATTCACAAAGATTTCTGGGAGGAAGGTGTGAGCACAGGTCAGAGCTAGTAGGAAGAAATGGTAAAAAGAATGGGTTTTTAGAATTTGGTGGGCATGTGTCTCAATTTGTTCTCGGGACTTCCCTGGTGTTTCAATGTCTAAGACTCCACGCCCCCAGTGCAGGAGGCCCAAGTTTGATCCCTGGTTAGGGAACTAAGTCCCACATGCTGCAGCTAGGAGTTTGTATGCCATAGCTAAAGATCCCGCATGCCACAACTAAGATTCAGAGAAGCCAAAAAAAAAAAAAAAAAAAAAAAAAAAAAATCTCTAGTTACTACATATGAAATCTTAAGCAAGTTGGGTAGTCTTTCTGAGATTCAGTTTTTCATTCCTGTAAGGGGCAGCTAGTAACACCCAGTTCATAGGGCTAATGAATAGATTATAATGTACATAAAACCTTAACACACTTACTAGTACATGTTATGCTCTCTGTATTATGCAGGTAGAAACATCTCCAAAGCAGATACAAGCAAGAGAAGGACTGAGTAGTGAGTAGGACTAAGAATTTTACGACAGCTTACAGTCAACAGTGCCTAGGTGATCATTAGTAATCTTTGATAGAACAATAAAGTGAAAATAGTAAAGTTAGAATAGTTCCTTTCTTAAACTGGAACTATTTCAGATACATTATGTAAGTCAGGCCACATTGCTTCAGGTTCAACTTTATTTGGGTGGTGGTGAAGAAATGGAGGCAGAAAGTTAAAAGTATGGAAAGAATTGGAGTATTTTACTTAGGAAATATGGCTCTTCACCTTTTTATTTCCAAACAACTAACAGTAGTGAGAATACCTCAAAGACTCAAATAATGTTTGTCTTAACTAAAACAAAAATACATGTTATGATCATGTGGATTATAACATGTTTCTTAACAGATTTTTAAGACTCCAGACATACCCTGGGTACCAGGCCTTTGCATCACTGTTTATTCATCTGAGACCATTCTTGCCCAGTTATCATGCTTTGGTGCATTCTTTCATTGCATTCAGCTCAGATTTCAGTTCCTCAGATAGACCTTCTCTGAACACCCTCTGAGATAGCCACTCATGCCCTATTACTTTTCAGGGATTGACGTTAACATTCTTCATAGTATTTATCATCCCCTGACATGCACTTATTTATTTACTTACTAATATATTGTCTGGGCTTCCCTGGTGTCTAGGTAAATAATCCACCTGCAATATGGGAGACCAGGATTTGATCCCTGGGTTGGAAAGATGCCCTGGAGAAGGACAAGGCAACCCACTCCAGTATTCATGCCTAGAGAATCCCATGGACAGAGGAGCCTGGTGGGTTACAGTCCATGGGGTCACAAAGAGTCAGATATGACTGAGAGACTAAGCATAGCACAGTATATGGTCTATAATCTCTCCCTCAACTAAAATGCATGCTCCAAGAGAACACAATTTTTGTTCAATTCACTGCTGTGTGTCTAGTGCCTGTAACAGTAATTAGTGCATTGGCAGTTAATGCACACAGAGCACACAGAGAGAGAAATGAATGAACTGAGTTTTTGTGTTTCTGAGTAGCTGAAGGAGAAAGTGTTATTTTCCTCTCATGATTGTTACTGATCCATTTTAAAAAAAAAACCACTTTGTATTATTTTGGAAGAGTTTTAGAATTATTTTAAAAGCCACAAAGATAGTACAGAGAATTCTTACCCTTCTCACTTCCTTTCCTCTGTTGTTAGTGAAGTTTCAGACTTTACTTGGGTTTCGCCAGCTTTTCCATTCATGACTTCTTTCTGTTCCAGGAAGCAATCTTGACTGATGTTGCATTTAGTCACAGCCTCTTAGCTGGCTCAGGTCTTAGGCAGTGCCTTGGTCTTTGCTTCTTTTTCATGACCTTGACGGTTTCCATGCTGATCCATTTTTGAAAATGTTGACAGAACTTCTACTCTCCATCAAGCTATCCCTGTCTTGCCTCTCAACAATTTATTCGGTTTTAGTGAAAGTCTTGGCTCTTGCCATGGATGGCCTATTTCCATCTGTCTTGTGGAGCCTTATTTCACATATTGGTGAGCATTCTATAAAGAATGCTTATGAAAATTTAACTATAATAGGTTAGTAAAGAAAATACATATTTTATATAATAGTGGATTCTTTCTGTATTAGTGAGAAAGTTTTGCTTGATATTTATGAGAAAGTCTACTCATAGCCTTCTTCCTTTTAAGTCCCATTTAGTCAATGCTTCTCCTCACTTTTCCTGTAAAGGGGATACATTTCTCAAAGAATAGCATGCTGCTGCTGCTGCTAAGTCGTTTCAGTCATGTCCGGCTCTGTGCGACCCCATAGATGGCAGCATGAGGTTTAAAATTAAGGTAGTTTTTCTCTAACCTGTGGAAAAAATTTTTGACTTAAAAAAAAATTTACCTGACAGGACAAAAAAAGTGTTTTTAGTCACATGTATGAATGTAGTAAATATGTTAAGTATCCTAAAACCACAGCATAGGATAATGACAACTTGACTCACAGGTTATTTACATCAGTGTGGGTTCACTGCTACAAAGCTCAAAACAGAAGGAGGAAACCTGTGATTTTTTTTCTAATAAGTGTACTTAATTTTCCCAACAGACCCTTGCACTGTCATGTGTATGTTACAGATGTATTCCCTGTATTGTACTTATATGTTTATTTGATTCTCTCCTGACTGGGATGTGAGTTTTGCAAGGGCAGAGATTGTGAATAATTTATATTTATACACCAGCTTAACTTTTAAGGGCTGGCCCATAGTTGGTGCTCAAATACATGGGAAAGCCCTTATAAGTTAATGACTTTATTTAAATTACAAAATTCAAGACATGTCCATCCTAATTCTTTTGTTTTTGTATTCTTGAAAAGGTTTGAAATATTTTTATTCTCAAAGAAGTAATAAGTTCACTTAAGAAACGCAGCTCCAATCAGAATCAATTTTACTCATGTCTGTTAATTCTCACCTTGGTCCCAGGAGTTTAACAACATCAGGTGCCATGAGACTTTCAGTCTGGCTTCAGAGATGGTTACTAAACTGATGATCAACTCCCACCTGATCAGACCATTAACTGTGTCAGACCACTGTCTCTCCTCTTCTGCATTTCCTACTATGGAAAAGTAAAAACCACAGAGGGCACACTTGAGACCCCCAGGAATATGCCCGATGGATCCCTGGGGTCCTCTGTCATAGTTTTTAATGTTTGTGAAAATGCCAAATAATAGAAATATTTTATTGCCCTAAAAATTGCACTATATTTGTCTGCACTTCTAGGCTGGCATAGAAAGGTAAAAATTGTTACTGCTTATTAAAAAACTCCCACGTAGGATAGCTATGGTGATTGCTAGCCCTTGTTATAAATGAGAAAATGAGACTCAGAGACAGGAGTTCACTTCACCAATGTCAATCAACTTGAAGTGGCAGAACCATGGTTTGAAAACAAACTTTGAACCAAAATAGACCTTAAAATAAAGAAGATTACAAGAGATAAGGAAGGACACTACATAGTGATCAAGGGATCAATCCAAGAGGAAGACATAACAATTGTAAATATCTAGGCACCCAACATAGGAGCACCTCAGTACATAAGACAAACACTGACAGACATAAAAGGAGAAACTGACAGTAACACAATAAAAGCAGGAGACATTAACACCCTACTCACACCAATGGACATATCATCAAAACAGAAAATTGATAAGAACAAGCCTTAAATGATCCATTAGATGAGATGGGTCTCATTGATATCTTCAGGACATTCCATTCAAATGCAGAAGAATACGCTTTCTTCTCAAGTGCACATGGAACATTCTCCAGGAGAGTCCACATCTTGGGTCACAAATCAAAACAGTAAATTGAAGAAAATTGAAATCATATCAGGCATCTTCTCTGACCACAACGAGATATCAATTACAAGAAAAAAAACTAAGAAACACAAACACATGGAGACTAAACCACACGTTTCTAAATAACCAACAGGTTCCTGAAGAAATCAGAAGGGAAATAAAAAAGTTTCTAGAAACAAATGACAATGAAAACACGACAACTCAACACCTATGGGATGCAGCAAAAGCAGTTCTAAGAGGGACGTTTATAGCAATACAATCCTACCTCAAGAAACAAGAAAAGCATCAAATAGACAACCTAACTTTACACCTAAAACGACTGGAAAAAGAAGAACAAAAAAAAACCCAAAATTAATAGAAAGAAAGAAATCATAAAGATCTGAACAGAAATAAATGAAAAAGAGAGAAACAATAGTAAAGATTAATAAAACTGAAAGCTGGTTCTTCGAGAAGATAAACAAAATTGACAAACCTTTAGCCAAACTCATCAAGAAAAAAAGAGAAGAATCAAATCAACAAAATTAGAAATAAAAGAGGAGAGGTTACAACAGACAATGCAGAAATACGAAGGATTATAAGAGACTATTGTGAACAACTGTATGGCAATAAAATGGATAACCTGGAAGAAATGGACAGGTTCTTAGAAAAGTTCAGTCTTCCAAGACTGAACCAGGAAGAAACAGAAAGTATGAACAACCCAATTATAAGCACTGAAACTGAAGCTGTGATCAAAAATCTCCCCAAAAGCAAAAGCCCAGGACCTTTCACAGGAGAATTCTGTCAAACATTTAGAGACGAGCTAATGCCTATCCTTCTAAAACTCTTTCAAAAATATTGCAGAGGAAGGAACACTTCTAAACTCATTCTACGAGGCCAACGTCACCCTGATATCAACACCAGACAAAGACAACACAAAAAAAGAAAACTACGGGCCAATATCACTGATAAACATAGATGCAAAAATCCTCAACAAAATTTTAGCAAACAGAATTCAGCAAAACATCAAAAAGCTCATACACCATGATCAAGTTGGGTTTATTCCAGGAATGCGAAGGATTCTTCAATATACACAAATCAATCAATGTGATACACCATATATTAGCAAATTGAAAGATAAAAACCATATGATCATCTCAATAGATGCAGAAAAAGCCTTTGACAAAATTCAGCACCCATTTATGATTGAAACTCTTCAAAAAATGGGAATAGAAAGAACCTACCTCAACATAGTAAAGGCCATATATGATAAACCTACAGCAAAGATTATTCTCAATGGTGAAAAACTGAAAACATTCCCCCTAAGATCAGGAACAAGACAAGGGTGTCCACTTTCACCACTATTACTCAACATAGTTCTGGAAGGCCTAGTTGTAGCAATCAGAGAAGAAAAAGAAATAACAGGAATCCAGATTGGAAAAAAAGTAAAACTCTCACTGTTTGCAGATGACATGATACTGTCCATAGAAAACCCTAAAGATAGTATCAGAAAATTACTAGAGCTAATCAGTGAATTTAGCAAAGTTGCAGGATACAAAATCAGTACCCAGAAATCACTTGCATTTCTATACACTAACAGTGAAAAATCAGAAATAGAAATTAAGGAATCAATCCCATTCCCCACTGCAACAAAAAGAATTAAATATCTAGGAATAAACTTAACTAAGGAGACAAAAGAACTGTACACAGAAAATTATGACACTGATGAAAGAAATCAAAGGTGACATAAACAGATGGAGAGATATTTCAAGTTCCTGGGTAAGAAGAATCAATATTGTGAAGATGACTATTCTACCAAATGCAGTCTACAGATTCAATGCAATCCCTATCAAATTACCAATGACATTTTTCACAGAACTAGAACAAAAGATTTCACAATTCATATGGAAACACAAAAGACCCCAAATTAGCCAAAGCAATCCTGAGAAAGAAGAATGGAGCTGAAGGAATCAACTTTCCTGACTTCAGATTATACTACAAAGCTACATTCATCAAGACAGTATGCTGCTGGCACAAAAACAGAAATATAGACCAATGGAACAAGACAGAAAACCGAAAAATAAACCCATGCCCCTATGGGTACTATATTTTTGACAAAGGAGGCAAGAATATACAATGGGGCAAAGACAGTCTCTTCAATAAATAGTGCTGGGAAAACTGGACAGATACATGTAAAAGAATGAAATTAGAACACTTCCTAACACCATGCACAAAGATAAACTCAAAATGGATTAAAGACCTAAATGTAAGACCAGAAACTATAAAACTCTTAGAAGAAAACATAGGCAGAACACTCGATGACATAAATCAAAGCAAGATCCTGTATGACCCACTTCCTGGAATAAAGAAAATAAAAACCAAAGTAAACAAGTGGGACCTGATTAAACTTAAAAGATCTGCACAGCAAAGGAAGCTATAAGCAAGGTAAAAACACAACCCTCAGAATGGGAGAAAATAGTAGCAAATGAAACAACTGACAAAGGACTAATCTCCAAAATATACAAGCAGCTCATACAACTCAATGCCAGAAAAACAAGCAACCCAATCAAAAAGTGGGGAAAAGATGTAAACAGACATTTCTCCGAAGAAGACATACAGTTGGCTAACAAACCCATGAAAAGATGCTCAATAGTGCTAATTATTAGAGAAATGCAAATCAATACTGCAATGAGATATCACCTCATACCAGTCAGAATGGCAATCATAAAAAGTCTACCAACAGTAAATTCTGGAGAGGGTGTGAAGAAAAGGGAATGCTCTTGCACTGTTGGTGGGAATGTAAATTGATACAGCCACCTTGGAAGACTGTATGGAGACTTCTTCAAAAACTAGGAATAAAACTACCATATGACCCAGCAATTCCACACCTAGGCATATACCCTGAGGAAATCAAAACTGAAAAAGACACATGTATCCCACTGCAGCACTATTTACAATAGCTAGAACATGGAAGCAGCCTAGATGTCCATTGACAGATGAATGGATAAAGAAGTTGTGGTACATATACACAATGGAATATTACTCAGTCATAACAATGATGAAAAGGGCTTCCCTTGTGGCTCAGCTGGTAAAGAATCTTCCTCCAATGTGGGAGACCTGGGTTCGATCCCTGGGTTGGGAAGATCCCCTGGAGAAGGGAAAGGCTACCCACTCCAGTATTCTGGCCTGGAGAATTCCATGGACAGTTCATGTGGTTGCAAAGAGTCAGACATGACTGACCGACTTTCACTTTCTTTTTTTTTCACTTTCAATGATGAAAAACACATAGAGAATAGACTTATGGACATGGGAAGAGGGAAGGAGAGGGTGAGATGTATGGAAAGAGTAACATGGAAACATATTATCATATGTAAAATAGATAGCCAACGGGAATTTGCTGTATGGCTGAGGAAACTCAAACAGGCTCTCTGTATCAATCTAGAGGGGTGGGATGAGGAAGGAAATGGGAGGGAGGTTCAAAAGGGAGGGGATATGTGTATACTTATGGCTGATTCATGCTGAGGTTTGACAGAAAACAACAAAATTCTGTAAAGCAATTATCCTTCAATTAAAAAAATTAAAAGAAAACTGTAGAAAGGTATAGAAAAGTGTTCTGGGCATTCATATGAAACTCCACCAAAAAATATAAAGAATAACTATCGTTTATATGTTATTAAAGGATTTTTGGTTTTACAAAAGAATTTGCCATAGGATTCCTCTGCATGGTAGTGTGCTTCATTGAATTAAAACTTTCACTTGATCTCCTACAACTGAATTTACAAGCAACTCTTTGGCTATGTATTTATTGGGTAAAATATATCACCTTATAACTTTTTTTTATTTGTCCTCAAACTGAGTTTAATAATTAACGTTAAGTAGCATTAAAAACGGAGAAGGCAATGGCACCCTACTCCAGTACTCTTGCCTGGAAAATCCCATGGACGGAGGAGCCTGGTAGGCTGCAGTCCATGGGATTGCACAGAGCCAGACATGACTGAGCGACTTCACTTTCACTTTTCCCTTTCATGCATTAGAGAAGGAAATGGCAACCCACTCCAGTATTTTTGCCTGGAGAATCCCAGGGACAGAGGAGCCTAGTGGGCTGCCATCTGTGGGGTCGCACAGAGTTGGACATGACTGAAGTGACTTAGCAGCAGCAGCAGCAGCATTAAAAAGTCAGAATCCCAGGGCTGGGGGGTTACTAAAGAATTCCAGTTATAAAAACAAACAAACAAAAAAAAACAAAACAAATTCCTCTCCTAAGTCTGAGAGAAACAGGCAAGCTGAACTTGAATCTCTTTCTCCCTTAAGTATTTTTTTTAAATTTTTTCATGCTCTGGGATATTGTGAAATGATTTTAAAACAGGCAAGGGAGAAATATAATTACCTCAGGTAGCTGGTTTCTCATCAGCCTGTGAATACCAAGTTCCAGATGGCAATGCAGTTTTAATTTTGTTAGATGCTGGAATTATTTATTGATCTCTATTAAACAGCCAGCAGCTCCACATTCTGGATTGCTCTTCAATAATTCTAAATGACTTAGATCTGTATTGTAAACATGTCTGTAGCACTGAAACTGGTGACATTTCTGAAATGACATTTGATTCTGCTTTGTCTTGGCCTATTCACAGGTGGCCAGTCATTTACAGGTATAAATCAGTTTTCAGCTTCTTCACCCCTCTTCCTACTGAAGATGTGTTGAATCTGTGAAAGTTCAGACCAGTCTCATAAGAGAAAGGGTCTGGTCTGGGGTCTGATCATTCTCTGGCTTTAGATCCTATTTAACAAAAAGTTCAAGGTGCCATCCCTGAGTGTTCGTGGACCAGAGAAGAGCACATGATGGGAGAGGAGGAGCATGAGGGAGCAAAGAGGATTCAGAGCCTAGATATGGATAGATAAGAGTAGGTTGCTCACATCATCAGGCCAGAGCTCAGATCCATCCACAGGAGTCAGCTGAGCAAGGAGCTGCAGTCAGGAGTCTGTATCCAGGCAGATGGCAAGCACATGGTTCATTTAAAAAAAAAAAATTGATGGAAGATCTACTAAGTGCAAAACAGTGTCCAGAGTCCAGGTTGCTCAGATCATGAGGCAGGGATCAGGAAACACGATGGGATGACGGAAAGCATGGAGCAAGTTAGCTCCTAGAAGTTTAGGAACTGGCCGGAGATCTGCCAATAAGATACTTAAGATGAGGTCCATGTAGATTCATGTCCAATTACCCCTTATTCATTTTGTCTTTTTTAAAAAACATGATTATGGGCACCTCCCAGATAAAGCAGCCCATGTTGCTAGTGGCTGACCTATTGGGGGAGGTGGAGAAGGAAGGAGAAACAGGCTTTATTTCCAGGACTTGGTGAAGGATGGTATTATCAGCCTTAGAAGGTTTTCCTTATCCAGCTTGTTTGTTTAATCGCTCAGTGATGTCTGACCCTTTGTGACCCTTTGAGCTGTAGCCTACCAAGCTCTTCTGTCCATGGAATTGTCCAGGGAAGAATACTGGAGTGGGTAGCCAATTCCTTCTCCAGGAGATCTTCCCCACTCAGGGATCAAACCTGAGTCTCCTGTGTCTCCTGCATTGCAGGCAGATTCTTTGCCCACTGAACCATGGGGCAAGCCCAGACCAAGACCAATCATCAATTCTGAAAGAATTGGACGACAAACTAATGAGGCTCAGATGCTGTCACCCTTTCAGACTGGCACAGCAACCTAGATTTCTGGCACCCAGAAAAGTAGATCACTTGGGGTCTGCAAGGAAGGAACTAAAAACTCATTTATGGGAATAAGTGAAAGTTTAACTGGGAGATAAGACCTCTGTACATAGCAGCCAGGGAGTCCCTGAATTTGTAAACTTCTGGGGTGCATCCTGGAGCTTTATAAAGGGGACTGGGACTGCCCAGAGCTCTAGATGGCTGCCCAGCCCATCTGGCATCCCCTCCCCTAACTAGCGCCTGTGTCCCTGCTGTCCCTGCCCTGCAGGGCAGGCTGACTACATGGTGCTCTTCGTGGCCACTGGTGTGGGCAAGTTCGAGGTGAGCATCTCCAAGAACTGGCAGACCTGTGAGCGGGCCTGCTGGCCTCCATCCTGGGCGTGAAGTAGATGATCGTGGCCATCAGCAAAATGGACAGGACTGAGCCTGCCTACAGCACCGGGCTTCCAGACCACCAAGATATGAGCATCTGCTTCAGGAAGACCTGCTCCAAGCTGGCTTCCAGGGCCTTCATGCCCATATTGGGCTGTCACAGTGACACTGTGCTAGAGTTCCCTACCTACATGGAGCAGGGTGGACTCATTGGCCAGCAGCGTGGGTCCTGGGATGGACACGTGGCAAGCCACATCCCACACCTATGTCATGCTTCCCTTCAGATGCCCTGATGCAAGGGCAGTGAGGGCAAGAAGAGAAACACGTCTCCCTGTGGTTTCCTCAATCTCCAGTATATAAAAATTCTATGTATTTACTGAATAAAATTAATAAAAGTTAACTGGCTGTCTTGGTTTCTTCCAAGGGGAGAGCATGAGGTAAATGGGGAACTCTAGGGAGATTACAACTAATTTAAGGCCCACAGGCTTCAGGGTGTTTGTGCCTTAGGTTGTGACCATGATTTATGGTCTTACCTCCCTCTCCTACCCAAGGCTCTATCCCACTCCACTGTTTCCCTCAAACCTAATCACCTCTGGCCAGTCCTCCACTTGAAGAAGAAGATTGGTTTGGGATGTGAAAATATATTCACAGCGGTATAGGGCAGGATCTCAGTGTCAATATGTTAGTCCAACACAGCCTCAAATTACCCTTTCAATGTCTCCAAGAAGCATGCAGTTTGAGCAGGGTGTTTCAAATAGTGGCTTGTAGATTCACAGCATCCTAAATTGGGCTTCCCTGGTGGCTCAGTGGTAAAGAATCCACCTGCCAGGTAGAAGACGTGGGTTCAATCCCTAGATCAGAAAGATTCCCTGGAGAAGGAAATGGCAACCTACTCCAATATTCTTACCCAGGAAATCTCACGGACAGAGAAGCCTGGTGGGCTACAGTCCATTGGGTCACAAAGAGTTGGACATGACCGAGCCACCAAACACAGACACAATTTCAAGGGGCAAAGGAATGGGGATATGAAAAATATAGATCCAGGTGTCCTGTCGCAGATACAGTGAATCAGAATCTTTGAGGATTATGAATTTAGAAGAAAATAAAATCACTCATTTCTAATTGTGAATCTTATGCAACCTTTTGAGAACTGCCCATTTAAAGGGATATTTGGGGTGAAGTTTTGTTGTAAGTTTTAAAAATTAAAAGTATGTATGTATATATATAAACATTATTGCTAAAGTTAGAACTAAAGCTCATACTTTAGTAAGAATTACTGTAAGTCTTTCACTAGATTTCTCTGTTTTCACGATGGCAGTCACTGTTTACATTTATGACTACTGGATGCTTGAAATGAGTCAGGAACTGATGCTGGAGTCTGAGAGCCGGGGACTCGGTAATCTCCTCCCAGTCAGAAGTCTCTCATTGTGAAGTAACAGGGCCCTCAGGTGAGACTGGACCTTTCTTGAGGGCAAGGATTATGCTGTCAACAAATTGAAAAGACTGTCTGTTGAATGCGAGGAAACACTTGTAAATGTTATGCTCAGTAAGGGGTTAATGACCAAAATATAGGAATAGCATATACAACATCAAGAAAACAAATAACCTGGTTAAAAAATGAGTCAAACACTTGTACCTTTTTCCAAAGATGTACAGATGGGCAACAGGCATATGAAAAGATGTTCAGCATCATTAATCATCAGAGAAATGCATATCAAAACCACCATGAGATATCACCTCCACCTGCTGAAAGAGTTATCATCTAAAAAGACCACAAATAACAAATGTTGGTGAGGATATGGAGAAAAGGGAACTTTCCTACACTGTTGGTGGTAAATTGTTAAATTAGGACTACCAACTTGTTGTGTGTCTGACTCTTTGTGACCCCATGGACTGTAGCCCACCAGACTCTTCTGTTCATGGGATTTCCCAGGTAAGAATACTGGAGTGGGTTGCCATTTCCTATTCCAGGGATCTTCCTAACCCAGGGACTGAAGCTGCATCTCTTGGGTTTCCTACATTGACAGGTGGATTCTTTACCACTGCATCACCGGGAAGCTGAGAACTGCCTTGCGATCCAGCAATTTCACTCCTGCATATGTATCTGAAGAAAATTTAAAAAGATACATGTATCCCGTTGTTCATAGCAGCATTATTTACAATCATGGAGATATGAAAGCAAGCTAAGTGTCCATCAACCAATGAATGGATAAAGAAGGTGTAAGATATGTATATATATATACAAAATGGAATAATACTTAGCCAAAAAAGAATGACATTTTGCCATTTGCAACAACACAAATGAACTTTGAGACTATGTGTTCAGTTAGTGAGTCTTGTCCAACTCTTTATGACCCCATGGACTGCAGTGTGCCAGGCTTCCCTGTCCTTCACTATTTCCCAGAGTTTGTTCAGATTCATGTCCATTGAGTTGGTGATGCTATCTAACCATCTCATCCTCTGTCGCCCCCTTTCTCCTTTTGCCTTCTATCTTTCTCAACATCAGGGTCTTTTCCAATGAGTTCTTCACATCAGGTGACCAAAGTATTGGAGCTTCAGCTTCAGCAACAGTCCATCCAATGAATAGTCAGGGTTGATTTCCTTTAGGATTGACTCGTTTGATCTCCTTGCAGTCCAAAGAATTCTCAAGAGTGTTCTCCAGCAATACAATTAGACAGCATCAGTTCTTCAGCACTCAGCTTTCTTTATGGATCAACTTTCACATCCATACATGACTACTGGAAAAAACCCACAGCTTTGACTATATGAATCTTTGTTGGCAAAGTGATATATCTGCTTTCTAGTATGTTCACTGTCTAGGTTTGTGGCTCAGTGGTAAAGAATCTGCCTGCAAATGCAGGCAACGGAGGTTTGATCCCTGGGTTGGGAAGATCCCCTGGAGAAGGAAATAGTAACCCACTCCAGTATTCTTGCCTAGGAAATCCCATGAACAGAGGACTCTGCCAGGCTAGTGCAGGCTATAGTCCATGGGGTCACAAACAGTTGGATGAGACTTAGTGAATAAGCAACAACAACAACTAGGTTCGTCATAGCTTTCCTTTCAAGAAGCAAGTGTCTTTTAATTTCACGGCTGCAGGTAGTAGGTTGGGGCAATTGTAGGACTCATTTTTTTCCTATACTGCCTGATGTCTGATTTCGGAATTTTCGCCTAGTTTCAAGTTGTTTAGGAAGGATAAATCTAGTCTCTGTTAGTGTATCTTGGCTGAAAGTGGAAACCTCAAATTTGTAGGCCAATTTTGTAATAATTTTTTTTTCTGTTAAGTCTGTTTAGCCTAAGAGTATCTTGTCAAGCAAGTCAGCTACTAAAAAAAGTAAAATACACAAAAAACCCTATTGCTAATATAATTAGTTATGTGGATAAGTCATGACTTATTAATACTTTTACAACCAGAAAAATCACAAAAGTCAGCTAAATGCCAGGAATTATAATAATGTGAGATGGACATTAATATCCATTTAGCCCCCAATTTGAAATTTGATTTTATTATCAGTTATATTAATTATTTTGACAAATCAATGTAGATGTATATGTCTAAAACACACTTTACACTAATGAGATACTACTTTTATCTGTTATATGGAGAGATTATAGTATTTTTCTATAAGAAATCATTTTGAAAGCATGCTCCTATGCTTAAAAGAGGTTAGAAAACAACTGTCTTAGTTTCTGTCATAGAAACTGTTTCATAGCAAAAGTCATTAAAAAATACAGAGTAGGGCAGCTGAGGAACAAGGAATGAGGTAAGCACAGTGATAGCTCAAGGACATCAACTCAAAATAATGAATAGTTGTATCAAGTTGTAACACTGTGTCTGGACACAGGCACGTTTCAGAAGCAGGATTCTGTAGGTCCAAGATCTTGATTTTACCGGGTCCCTTTTCTCCACAGTGGGATTTTCTAAACAGTGTTTCAGGTGTTAATTGGGCAAAATTGATTTGGGGAACAAATAAGTTTGGAAGAAACTTTGATAAAGCCTGCATCAGTCAGTCAGTCAGTGTTAGCTGCTCAGACATTTCTGGCTCTCTGTGACCCCATGAACTATAGTCCTCCAAGCTCCTCTGTCCGTGGAATTCTCCAGGCAAGAATATTAGAGTGGGTTGCCATTCCCTCTTCTAGGGGATCCTTCTGACTCGGGGATCAAACCCATGTCTCCTGCGTTGCAGGCATATTCTTTACCATCTGAGCCACCAGGGAAGTGCAAAGCCTGCATACAATGTCCTAATCCTGGCCATGTACAGTATGTATTAACATGAAAGGATCTGATGAATATTATTTACTTTTGTTTAATTAAGCATTTTACTAAACAATATTTCCTGAGAGAAAAGCATTATTTGCAAAATCAATTCTGGAAACTCTGAAGGAAAAATGTTTATGTAATAAGCACCATGATTGTTACTATAATTAGGGTCTTACTTTAAATGTTGACTGTTTCTATTTTATCATTGTTGTAATGCTGCCCTGTGAAATATGTGGCCACCAGCTATATGTGGTTATTTAAATTTAAATTAGTTAAAATTAAGCACAGTTCAAAATTCAATTCTTTAGTCATACTAGTTACATTTTAAGTGCTCAATATCCACAGGTGGCAGGAAATTACCTTTATGTTCTTTTGTTTTGGTTTCTTTGGGAGGAGTGGGTGCTCTATTTGTTAAAAGTAAATATTAATGCAAATCTTCATAAATTTCTAAAACATGCAGTGTAGATACTATTATTCAGAGTGCTCTAACACCTTTGAAAACAACAATTTATTAATTTTCAGAAAAGCTTTGTGAAGTATTAAGCATGATTCTTTCCTGGGGAGAAGACCTCCGGTGTTTTCATGTAAGGGAAATTTTACTTGCTGCATTTAACTTAATTGCTCAGTTAGTCATTTGTGAAATTCCCTGGGGTCCTCTAAATGTGCCATCAGCAAAAGCACTGTGTGTACAAAACCAGAGGCCAAATCCTCACCATTTTATGATAGAAAGTGGGGAAGTCGCATGTGACTGAGTACCCTAACAGGTACAAGTAGGAATTAGTGTGTGGCGCTTGCCCCAATCTTGAAGTGTAACTTGAATTTTTGCTGGAGGAAACACTGACCAAAATTGCCCACCCTGGCCAGGCCCCATAGTAATCACTTCATGAGTCATGTTACAATAGGAGGTCCTGGTAAGGAATGTGGAACTAACAAGTTACCATCTACTGGAGGAATTTAGGAAAATTCAAAAGGAGAGAGGAGGTTGTCCTACCAACCTCCCAGAATCCTCTTCCTGGAACCCATCTTGGCTGAGCAATGTGTGTGCCCCGAGGAAGAACCCTGAGTTAGGGTCCTTTGGACAATGATTGGCCAAAGACTACTGGGAAACTAATCCTATTACCATAAAAGCTGAGGCTATGAGTTCTAGGTTGGCAGAGCAGTTCTCCTGGCTTCCCTTACCCTGCTGCTCTCCATCCAGGCACCCCTTCCTGATAGTCTCTTGCTTTGCCAGCACATGTGTCTCCTCAAACATTTCTCAGTGTTAGACAAGAGCCCACTCTTGGGCTCTGGAAGGGGTTCCTCTTCCTGCAACACTTTAAGCTCTTCTCTCAGGGTGCTAAATTTGGCCCTTGGTGCTAGAAATTGTCCATCTGCCTATATTCCAAACATCTGCTCCAGACAGAGTAGCAGGGTCAAAACTTTAACACTCACACTGCTTAGAAGTGCAAAGAAAAACATAGCTTATTTTAAAATATTAATAACTAATTAATCTTTTACAAAGGTCTCTCCCTGTAGGAGGGATGGGAACAACAACTTTAAATCTGGTAAGTGAAGATAACAAAATCTCTTTCAGTTTGGGTGATCCTGTTTGGGTCACGCTGGCGTTTTGGTTTCTGCTCCATCTGCCTCCAGGAGGGAGTCTGATGTGCGTTTCTGGGACATCCATGATGAAGAGCACAAGGAGGATCAGGATCCATGCAGAAGGAAGCCTTGGATCCTTGTTGATCTCTGCCTTAAGGGGCTGCTCTGTTTTACCCTCCGGCCTTCCAAAGACTGAGGGTATCTTCTCTGTTGAGGTGGTCAGAATCAGCAAACAAAAATACAGGACACCCAGTTAGATCTTAATTTCACATAAACAACAATTTAGACTTTTTATAGGGCTTCCCTAGTGGCTCAGATTCTAAGAATCTACCTGCAACTCGGGAGACTGGGTTCCATCCCTGGGTCGGGAAGATCTCCTGGAGAAGGGAATGGCTACCCACTCTAGTATTCTTGCTCGACTCCAATATTCTTGCCTGGAGAATCCCATGGACAGAGGAGCCTGGTGGCTACAGTCCATGGCGTTGCAAAGAGTCAGACACAGCTGAGCAACTAATACTTTCACTCTCATTTGCAGACTATAAGTATGGGACCAAAAAATTTTGTAAAAATTATTTGTAATTTATGTGAAATTCAAGCTTAACCAGGCCTCCTGTATTTCAGCTGGCAATCCCACAGCACTGCACATGCCCTCGTGGGGATACAGGGAATTCTGGGTCCCTTGCTCACCATGCACAGATGGAATACCATTCTCCCCGTCCCAGTAGCACTCCCTAACATCTTTGAGAAACTGAGCTTGGGATTTCTGAGAGAGTCTTGGGTCTCTCCATCCTATGAGCTGGTATGCTTGAGTGCTTTCATACCTGCCTCACTTATTTCTCAGCTCCATCCCCTCATTAGGCTTAATCCGTCTCCTTTATCGTTTCCCTTTTTCACCAAGGGAAAAGGGCAAGGCTCATTTTCTCTTTTCCTGGTAGCTCAGTGGGTAAAGACTCTGCTGCAATGCAAGAGACCCCAGTTTGATTCCTGGATCAGGAAGGTCCCCTGGAGAAGGGATAGGCTACCCACTCCAGTATTCTTAGGCTTCCCTAGTGGCTCAGTTATTAAAGAATCCACCTGCAAGGCAGGAGATCTGGGTTCGATCCCTGGGTTGGGAAGATTCCCTGGAGAAGGGCATGGCAACCCACTCCAGTATTCTTGCCTGGAGAATCCCCATGGACAGAGGAGCCTGGCTGCAGTCTATGAGGTCACAAGGAGTCAGACAAAACTGAACGACTAAGCACAGCACTTTCTCTACTTCATCTTGTCCTTCTTCCCAGAGACAGAAGTTTTACAGCAGAGTGCCTACTCCCCATGATACTAGGAAGAAATGATGATGTGGGTGGGTCAGGTATAACTCTTTTAATGGGGCAATTTGACACTAGAGATAATCAAGGATGCAAATAATTGGTTTTAAGCAAGAATAATGTGATTCTCATTCAAATATAAAATGAGCACACGGCAAAGACTTTCTTTAAGTTATTAATGCATGAGGGAAAAAGAAAGTTGTTATAAATGATTCAAAAGAGAATCAAAAGAGCAGACACAATTATAGACCATTAAAAATGTTGAAATGTATTTACATTAGGCAAATTTTAAAAAATGAACTGGCTTCTTCCAAAATAAGGGAAGGGAAGCCAACTGCACTTCCTCGGGACAGAAATTATTTGCTTACTATTAGGTTTCTACAGTTAATTTCTGGACATCACCAGACTGTCAGTATAGAAATAAAGTTGATTATATTCTTTGCAGCCAAAGATGGAGAAACTAAACAGTCAGCAAAAACAAGAACAGGAGCCGACTGTGGCTCAGATCATAAACCCCTTATTGCCAAAATCAGACTTAAAATGAAGAAAGTAGGGGAAACCACTAGACCAATCAGTCAGTTCAGTTCAGTCGCTCAGTCGTGTCCGACTGTTTGTGACCCCATGAACTGCAGCATGCCAGGCCTCCCTGTCCATCACCAACTGCCAGAATTCACTCAGGCTCACGTCCATTGAGTCCCTGATGCCATCCAGCCATCTCATCCTCTGTCGTCCCCTTCTCCTCCTGCCTCCAATTCCTCCCAGCATCAGAGTCTTTTCCATTGAGTCAACTCTTCGCATGAGATGGCCAAAGTACTGGAGTTTCAGCTTCAGCATCAGTCCTTCCAAAGAAATCCCAGGGCTGATCTCCTTCAGAATGGACTGGTTGGATCTCCTTGCAGTCCAAGGGATTCTCAATGATCTTCTCCAACACCACAGTTCAAAAGCATCTGTTCTTCAGTGCTCAGCTTTCTTCACAGTCCAACTCTCACATCCATACATGGCCACAGGAAAAACCATAGCCTTGACTAGACGGACATTTGTTGGCAAAGTAATGTCTCTGGTTTCGAATATGCTGTCTAGGTTGGTCATAACTTTTCTTCCAAGGAGTAAGCGTCTTCTAATTTCATGGCTGCAGTCACCATCTGCAGTGATTTTGGAGCCCCCAAAATAAAGTCTGACACTGTTTCCACTGTTTCCCCATCTATTTGCCATGAAGTGATGGGACCAGATGCCATGATTTTCATTTTCTGAATGTTGAGCTTTAAGCCAACTTTTTCACTCTCCTCTTTCACTTTCATCAAGAAGCTTGTTAGTTCCTCTTCACGTTCTGCCATAAAGGTGGTGTCATCTGCATATCTGAGGTTATTGATATTTCTCCCGGCAATCTTGATTCCAGCTTGCGCTTCATCCAGCCCAAAGTTTCCCATGATGTACTCTGCATATAAGTTAAATAAGCAGGGTGACAATATACAGCCTTGACATACTCGTTTTCCTATTGGGAACCAGTCTGTTGTTCCATGTCCAGTTCTAACTGTTGCTTCCTGACCTGCATATAGGTTTCTCAAGAAGCAGGTCAGGTGGTCTGGTATTCCCATCTCTTGAAGAATTTTCCACAGTTTCTTGTGATCCACACAGTCAAAGGCTTTGGCCTAGTCAAGAAAGCAGAAATAGATGTTTTTTTGGAACTCTCTTGCTTTTTCCATGATTCAGAGGATGTTGGCAATTTGATCTCTGGTTCCTCTGCCTTTTCTAAAACCAGCTTGAACATCTGGAAGTTCATGGTTCACGTAATGCTGAAGCCTGGTTTGGAGAATTTTGAGCATTACTTTACTAGCATGTAAGATGAGTGCAGTTGTGCGGTAGTTTGAGCATTCTTTGGCATTGCCTTTCTTTGAAATTGGAATGAAAATGGACCTTTTCCAGTGCTGTAGCCACTGCTGAGTTTTCCAAATTTGCTGGCATATTGAGTGCAGCACTTTCACAGCATCATCTTTCAGGATTTGAAACAGCTCAACTGGAATTCCATCACCTCCACTAGCTTTGTTCATAGTGATGTTTTTTAAGGCCCTCTTGACTTCACATTCCAGGATGTTTGGCTCTAGGTGATCTTGATTTTGAAGATCATTTTTGTACAGTTCTTCTGTGTATTCTTGCCATCTCTTCTTAATATCTTTTGCTTCTGTTAAGTCCATACAATTTCTGTCCTTTATCGAGCCCATCTTTGCATGAAATGTACTCTTTGTGTGTCTAATTTTCATGAAGAGATCTCTAGTCTTTCCCGTTCTTTTGTTTTCCTCTATTTCTTTGCATTGATCGCTGAGGAAGGCTTTCTTCTCTCTTCTTGCTATTCTTTGGAACGCTGCATTCAGATGCTAATATCTCTCCTTTTCTCCTTTGCTTTTCGCTTCTCTTCTTTTCACAGCTATTTGTAAGGCCTCCTCAGACAGCCATTTTGCTTTTTTGCATTTCTTTTCCATGGTGATGGTCTTGATCCCTGTCTCCTGTACAATGTCATGAAGCTCCATTCCTAGTTCATCAGGCACTCTATCTATCAGATCTAGTCCCTTAAATCTATTTCTCACTTCCACACTATAATCATTAGGGATTTGATTTAGGTCATACCTGAATGATCTAGTTGTTTTCCCTACTTTCTTCAATTTCAGTCTGAACTTGGCAATAAGACCAAATTTAGACCAATCAGGTATGACCTAAGTAAAATCCCTTATGATTATACAGTGGAAGTGACAAACATTCAAGGGATTAGATCTGATAGACAAGAGTGCCTGAAGAATTATGGATGGAAGTTTGTGACATTGTACAGGAGGCAGTAATCAAAACCATCTCTAAGAAAAAGAAATGCAAAAAGGCAAAATGGTTGTCTGAGGAAGCCTTACTAATAACTGAGAAAAGAAGAGGCATGAATGGCAAAGGAGAAAAGGAAAGATATACCCATTTGAATGCAGAGTTCCAAAGAATAGCAAGGAGAGATAAAAAAGCCTTCCTCAGTGATCAATGCAAAAATAGAGTAAAACAATAGAATGGGAAAGGTTAGAGATCTCTTTGAGAAAATTAGATATAGCAACTGTTCCCTAATACCAAAATTATGGAACATTTCATGCCAAGATGGGCACAAATAAAGGGCAGAAATGGTATGGACCTAACAGAAGCAGAAGATATTAAGAAGAGGTGGCAAGAACATACAAAAGAACTATACAAAAAACATCTCATGACCCAGATAACTACAATGGTGTGATCACTCACGTAGAGCCAGACATCCTGGAATGCAAAGTCAAGTGGGCCTTAGGAAGCATCACTACAAACAAAGCTAGTGGAGGTGATGGAATTCCAGTTGAGCTGTTTCAAATCCTTAAAGATGATGCTGTGAAAGTGCTGCGCTTAATATGCCAGCAAATTTGGAAAACTCAGCAGTGGCTACAGGACTGGAAAAGGTCCATTTTCATTCCAATCCCAAAGAAAGTCAATGTCAAAGAATGTTCATACTACTGCACAATTGCACTCATCTCACACACTAGCAAAGTAATGTTCAAAATTCTCCAAGCCAGGCTTCAACAGTACATGACTCATGAACTTCCAGATGTTCAAGCTGGTTTTAGAAAAGGCAGAGGAACCAGAGATCAAATTTCCAATGTCCATTGGATCATAGAAAAAGCAAGAGAGTTCCAGAAAAACATCTACTTCTGCTTCATTGACTATGCCAAAGCCTTTGACTGTGTGGATCACAAGAAACTGTGGAAAATTCTTCAAGAGATGGGAATACCAGACCACCTAACCTGCCTACTGAGAAATCTCTATGCAGATCAAGAAGAAACAGTTAGAACTGGATATGGATCAACAGACTGGTTCCAAATCGGGACAGGAGTACATCAAGGCTGTATATTGTCACCCTGCTTATTTAACTTATATGCAGAGTATATCATGAGAAACTTTGGCCTGGATGAAGCACAAGCTGGAATCAAGATTGCTGGGAGAAATATCAATAACCTCAGATATGCAGATGATACCACCCTTATGGCAGAAATCAATGAAAAACTAAAGAGCCTCTTGATGAAAATGAAAGAGGAGAGTGAAAAATTTAGCTTAAAACTCAACATTCAGAAAATGAAGATCATGGCATCCAGTCTCATCACTTCATGGTAAATAGATGGGGAAACAATCGAAGCAGTGAGAGACTTTATTTTCCTGGGTTCCAAAATCACTGCAGAAGGTGACTGCAGCCATGAAATTAAAAGACACTTGCTCCTTGGAAGAAAAGTTATGACCAACTTAGACCGCATATTAAAAAGCAGAGATATTACTTTGTCAACAAAGGTCCATCTAGTCAAAGCTATTGTTTTTCCAATAGTCATATATGGATGTGAGTTGGACTCTAAAGAAAACTGAGAACAGAAGAATTGATGCTTTTGAGCTGTGGTGTTGGAGAAGACTCTTGAAAGTCCCTTGGACTGCAAGGAGATTTGATCAGTCAATCCTAAAGAAATCAGTCCTGAATATTCATTGGGAGGACTGATGCTGAAGCTGAAACTCCAGTACTTTGGCCACCTGATGCAAAGAACTGACTCATTGGAAAAGCCCCTGATGCTGGGAAAGATAGAAGGGAGGAGGAGAAGGGGATGTCAGAGGATGAGATGGTTGGATGGTATCACTGACTCGACAGACATGAGTTTGAGTAAGCTCCGGGAGTTGGTGATGGACAGGGAAGCCTGGCGTGCTGCAGTTCATTGGGTAGCAAAGAGTCGTACATGACTGAGCAACTGAACTGAACTGACTGACATAACACATAAAACGAACTTTGTAGGGTGCTTGGCACAGAATAGTTGCTAAATAAATAAAATACTATTGTATGATCATATAGCCAAAAGATATATGACACCTAGTGAATGCTGATATAGGAATTGCTTTTTTTTTGCTTTCCTTCCTTCTCAGTGTTATGCTTCCTTTTTAAAAAATGGCATCATTTAAAAAATAATTGTATTTATTTATTCATGCCTGTGCTAGATCTTTGTAGCTGCGCAGGTTTTTCTTTAATTGCAGCGAGCAGGGGCTACTTTCTAATTGCAGAATGCAGGCTTCTCATTGTGGTGGCTTTTCTTGTTGCTGAGCAGTGGCTCCTGGGCATGTGGGCTTCAGTTCCTTGGCAGCTCCTGGGCTCTAGAGCACAGGTTCAATAGTTGTGGTGCACAGGCTTAGTTGCTCTGCAGCATATGGGATCTTCCTGGATCAGGGATCAAACCCATGTCTCCTTCACTGGCAGGATGATTCTTTACCATTGAGCCACCAGGGAAGCCCTATTTGTTTTCTAGTATGAGGTGATAGAAGAGTGGAAGAAAGGAAGAAGACCTGTTTGCACTCTGGAATCAGGATCCCAGAAGAATCTAGATCTCATACCTGCTGTCAATATGATAAGGAGGAAAGAATGTGACTTCACTGTACTGTCTGACTACACTGCACATAGAGATACTGAGCACTGCATTCCAGCTGTAATGGGCTGCCAGTGGGAATGATGTGAGTATGAGGACAGAGAGAAAAATAAAATGAAATAAAATGTGGAGAAAGAGCATTGTCTTTTGAGTTCTCTGAATGTCATGAACACCCCCCAAACAGCAGTTTCTATATTTCAAAATGAACTTAGATTTCCTCAGTAATTTGCAAGTGAGAAATTCTCGGAGTATCTTCAGTAGACCAGGAACAAGTGGAGAGCTTGAGAGACATTTGATTAACGAAGTGGGCTATGATGGCCAATGCATCTCAGAACATTAATTTAGAAAGAATTATCAGGTTAAGACTGTGACATGGAAGTAATGCCAGCCCATAAAGAGTGCCCATCCACCCTGTTTTTATTGGCCTTGGAGAGGATTTCCTGGTGGGGTGGTGTCAGGCTTTGAATTCAAAGTCCTCTGCACTTCTGACATTTCAGTGTTTCACAGAGAGGGTGTAACTGTTGCCTGGGACAATGATTTCAGCTCAAAGAAATGTAAGATTGCCTAAGCCAAATTAACCAACTATACCTAAGTCAGAGTATCTTTTAAAAATGTTGTTGTGCATGTGCTTCTGTGTGCATATACGTGTCTGGGTATATACAACAGATGGGGGAGGAAGGTCATTGTGTGTATTTATTTCCTTAGTGTGAAAGAGTTGTTCCCTTTTTCTAATGGATATTTCAGCAAAGACTCAACAAGCAACATCAAATGTATGAAATCAAATGACAAAGCAAAGCAAATCAATTCTATCCTGATGCAGTTTCATATGTGCTTAGTATATTGCTGCTGCTGCTGCTAAGTCACATCAGCCATGTCCGACCCCATAGATGGCAGCCCACCAGGCTCCACTGTCCCTGGGATTCTCCAGGCAAAAATACTGGAGTGGGCTGCCAGTTCCTCCTCCAGTGCATGAAAGTGAAACGTGAAAGTGAAGTCACTCAGTCGTGTTCGACTCCCAGCGACCCCATGGACTGCAGCCTGCCAGGCTCCTCCGTCCATGGGATTTTCCAGGCAAGAGTACTGGAGTGGGGTGCCATTGCCTTCGGCAACCACTAGCAATTCTCAGGATATTATATTTGTGAAATAATGTACTTAGTTGAGAATGAGATTTTTAAAAAATTCATGTGACTGCCATTTAGGAGTTTCTATCAGTGTTCTGAACCAAAACAGGAGAATTTGCTTCATCTTTGGGAAAGCTTTTTTTTTTTTTTTAAAGAATAGGTTCTGTTTAGTATCCTAAGCTGGATATATTCATATTCTTGGTACAAATAGTAGAAACCAAGTCTTGTGAGCATCAGAAGAAAAGAAATTAGAACATCAAATGGCTCATGGAATTGATGAAAATATTGGAGAGCTGGACTCAGGCTATAAATACCCAAGAGCTAAGAAAAGTTTTTACAGTTGACAGGTCTTGACACAGAACACCCTGCCTGGGAAACCACGGCTCCCAGTGAACCCAAGCACTTCTGCCCCCACTACTCTGGATGGTAGTCACTGGAAGTCACCATTCACCCCCAGAATTAGGTCTGCTAATGCTTCCTTGTCATTAGCTTCTGATTCGAAGCTCTGGCAAGGATTCTAGAATGTCCAAGTTTAAGTCATGAGCACAGTTGACTGCCTATGTCCTGTTTTCCTCTAAGACCCACAGGATCGTGGCTTTCCCAGATATGACAACTTACCAACCAGCCAATGAACTTAAAATATCAAGCATCTACTACATATATATGGAAAATTCTGAAAGAGATGGGAATACCAGACCACCTGACCTGCCTCTTGAGAAACCTATATGCAGGTCAGGAAGCAACAGTTAGAACTGGACATGGAATAACAGACTGGTTCCAAATAGGAAAAGGAGTACGTCAAGGCTGTATATTGTCACCCTGCTTATTGGACTTCTATCCAGAGTATATCATGAGAAACTTTGGGCTGGATGAAGCACAAGCTGGAATCAAGATTGCTGGGAGAAATATCAGTAACCTCAGATATGCAGATGACACCACCCTTATGGCAGAAAGTGAAGAAGAACTAAAAAGCCTCTTGATGAAAATGAAAGTGGAGAGTGAAAAAGTTGGCTTAAAGCTCAACATTCAGAAAACGAAGATCATGGCATCTGGTCCCATCACTTCATGGCAAATAGATGGGGAAACAGTGGAAACAGTTTCAGACTTTATTTTGGGGGGCTCCAAAATCACAGCAGATGGTGACTGCAGCCATGAAATTAAAAGACGCTTACTCCTTGGAAGAAAAGTTATGACCAACCTAGATAGCACATTGAGAAGCAGAGACATTACTTTGCCAACAAATGTCCGTCTAGTCAAGGCTATGGTTTTTTCAGTGGTCATCTGTGGATTTGAGAGTTGGACTGTGAAGAAAGCTGAGTGCCGAAAAATTGATGCTTTTAAACTGTGGTGTTGGAGAAGACTCTTGAGACTCCCTTGGACTACAAGGAGATCCAACCAGTCCATTCTGAAGGAGATCAGCCCTGGGATTTCTTTGCAGAGAATGATGCTGAAGCTGAAGCTCCAGTACTTTGGCCACCTCATGCAAAGAGTTGACTCACTGGAAAAGACCCTGATGCTGGGAGGGATTGGGGGCAGGAGAAGGGGACAACACAGGATGAGATGGCTGGATGGCATCACTGACTCAATGTACGTGAGTCTGAGTGAACTCCGGGAGATGGTGATGGACAGGGAGGCCTGGCATGCTGTGATTCATGGGGTCGCAAAGAGTCAGACACGACTGAGCGACTGAACTGAACTGAACTACATACAGAATTTTCCCTCAAAGTTTTGTTTTAATCTACGCTGTCCCTAATTTACAGTCCAAATCAGGGTCACTTTGAGGATGAAAGGTGGTGCTGGGATAACACAGGTGCAAATTAGAAGTGTCTTACCTGTATCTGAGTAGGTATGACCTGGGTGTCACTTTAAGGGTCATGCCTTTGTCTAACCTACGAATTTGCTCATGGTGCACAACAGGTTGAAACATAGCAAGAAGATCTGATCTTCTCTTTAACTCAAGAGGAGCGGTGGAAACCCTGTGATAAAGAATGGAATTGAATTTGGTGCAGCTCTGTATACTGGGAGTCATAAAGGAAGAAATGTTGGAGACCCTACCTGCCCCCCAGCCTTTGGACCTCTACAGCGTCCTTCTGTGACTGAGTTGTCTGGATCTCAGGACTGTAGGCTAGGAGGTACCCTGAATAAAATGGATGTGCTGTCCATTAAGACTCTGAAGCAACTAAGGAAGAAGGCTTTGGTAAGGGGTAGGGAAGTATATTTTTCTACTGACAGAGTGAAATGTTTCATTGGATCTGCACTCTAAGGTGCAGAAACATTTGGTAATTCCTGTTAGTGGTAAGGTGGGGAAAATACTTCTGGGAGCTCAGAAGGGACTTGAGGTCAGATTTCATTATGATATATCCAAGTGTGCTTTCTATGTACTCATCATGCTTTTTATAACTTTTAAAAAACCTGTGGCTTGATGATATCTTTCATTTGTTTTGAAAAATTCTCACTTTTTCGGAAACAAACTCAAACTTACAGAAATTTTCATTAATCACAAAAAGTGTTTTTTTCTCTCAATTGTTAGGATTGAGCTGCCAACATGATGCTCCATAACTCTTGGATAGTTTAATATGTATTACCTGCGAACAAGAATATTCTACGAAACCACAGTGCAATCATCACAATCAGGAAATTAACTGTAGCTTACTACTACCATTTAAACTTCAGATTCCATTCAAAGTTCATCAGTAGTCCCAATCATGTCTTCTATATCAAAAAGATCAAGTCCAGAACCTTGCACTTAAATTTCACGTGTCTTTAGTCTCCTTTGCTGTTCTCGTTGTTCAGTTGCCCAGTCATGTCCAATTCTTTGTGACCCCATGGACTGCAGCATGCCAGGACCCCCTACCCCTCACCATCTCCCAGAGCTTGCCCAAGTTCATGTTCATTGCATCGGTGATGCCATCCAGCCATCTCATCCTCTGACGCCCTCTTATCCTTCTGCTCTCAATCTTTCCCAGCACCAGGGACTTTTCCAGTGAGTTGTCTGTTCACATCAGATGACCAAAATACTGGAACTTCAGCTTCAGCATGAGTCCTTTCAGTGAATATTCAGGGTTAATCTCCCTTAAGGTTGACTGGTTTGGTCTCCTTACTGTCCAGGGGACTTTCAGGAGTCTCCTTTAGTCTAGGACAACTTTCCATCCATTGAATTTTCCCTTGGTTTTCGCAAGTTTGACTCTTCAGAGGATTACAAGCATTGCTTTGTGGAATGTCCCTCAGTTTGCGTTTGTCTAATGTTTTCTCATTAGATTCAGTGTATGCATCTTTGGTAGGGGTGTCACAAGAGCAATCCTTCATTTTCTCATTGTATCCTGTCAGAGGACTCATGATTTTGCCTTTTTCTCTTAGGGATGATGCTCAATTTGATCTCTTGGTTAAGGCAATCCTCCCAGTCTTCCCACCTATAAAGCTGCACTTTCTCCTTAGTAGTTAGTACATAATTTGTGAGTGGGTACCAAAAGACTTCCCTGGTGGCACAGAGGTAAATAAGCCACCTGCCAGTGTCAGAGGCTTGGGTTCAATCCCTCACTCGGGAAAATCTGTGGAGAAGGAAATGGCAGCCCACTCTTGCCTGGAAAATCTCATGGACAGACGAGTCTGGTGGGCTACAGTCCACAGGGTGATAAAAGATTTAGACACAACAACAACCACCATGTAAAGACTATGTAAATATTTCATTCCCCCTCAAAATTTCAACGTATTCGTTTATTATTTATGTTATCATGGTGTCAGGAATCCCTGCTTTGTTCAAGGTGTCATAATCTGTTATTGTCATTAACAATGACCCCCTAAACAAGATACAACTGTATAGCACAGAGAGCTGTATTCAGTATCCTATGATGAACCATAATGGAAAGGAATATTAAACAGAATACATATATAAGTATAACTGAATCACTTTGCTGTATAATAGTAATTAACACAACATTGTAAATCAACTGTACTTCAATAAAGAATAAACGCTGACCCTCCAGACGAGAGAGATCCTTAAAGGAGATTACCTGGATGTCCCTCACAACACTTCTACTTAAATGTCATTAGTCAGAACTTATTCAAATGACCTCACCTACCACTAAAGGATCTAGGGAAAGTCTTTAATTCCAGGTGTCAGTGTGCGCAGCTAAGGTGAGTGTTCTGTTAGCAGGAAAAACAGACAAAATGGATATTGGGAGGCAAGTAGCAGCTTTTGCCACTGTGGTTTAAAAAGTAAAAATTCACATGAGGATTTCTTGATGCATTCTGGAATATTATTTCTTCGCAGCATTTATGAAATTAGACAAGATATGTCTATTAATCACAGTTTTAAGGCACTATATCCAAAAGTCTTTTTTAATAGTTTCATACTTCTCAAATAAATAGTACTCCTTTGAATGCTTGCAAAACAGGGTAAAATGTAAAGAAATGTGCATTGTGTTCCAATTTTGGCTGTTGATCTGCTTTGTAACATTTGGGAAAGTCATTTGAAATGTCTATATGACCGTCTCTTTATTGGTAATTGAAAAAAAATGTCTATATTAAGAGGGGTTTTTAAGTCTAGAAAGTGAATAAGACAATTTCTCTCTAGGACTAAAGATAAACAAATAAACAAAAAGATTAAAAAAACAAATAAACACATCATCATTTTTGAGGGGTACTAACAGTGGAAACAGTGTCAGACCTTATTTTTTTGGGCTCCAAAATCACTGCAGATGGTGACTGCAGCCATGAAATTAAAAGACGCTTACTCCTTGGAAGAAAAGTTATGACCAACCTAGACAGCATATTCAAAAGCAGAGACATTACTTTGCCAACAAAGGTCCGTCTAGTCAAGGCTATGGTTTTTCCAGTAGTCATCTATGGATGTGAGAGTTGGACTTTGAAGAAGGCTGAGTGCCGAAGAATTGACGCTTTTGAACTGTGGTGTTGGAGAAGACTCTTGAGCGTCCCTTGGACTGCAAGGAGATCCAACCCGTCCATTCTGAAGGAGATCAACCCTGGGATTTCTTTGGAAGGAATGATGCTAAAGCTGAAGCTCCAGTACTTTGGCCACCTCATTCAAAGAGTTGACTCACTGGAAAAGACTTTGATGCTGGGAGGGATTGGAGGCAGGAGGAGAAGGGGACGGCAGAGGATGAGTTGGCTGGATGGTATCACTGACTTGATGGACGTGAGTCTGAGTGAACTCTGGGAGTTGGTGATGGACAGAGAGGCCTGGTGTGCTGTGATTCATGGGGTCACAAAGAGTCGGACATGACTGAGCGACTGAACTGAACTGAACTGAGTCCACTCCATTCTTGCCTGGAGAATCCCATGGGCAGAGGAGCCTGGTGGGCTCTAGTCCATGGGGTTGCTAGGAGTCGACACAACTGAATGACTTCACTTTCACTTTTCACTTTCATGCATTGGAGAAGGAAATGGCAACCCACTCCAGTGTTCTTGCCTGGAGAATCCCAGGAACGGGGGAGCCTGGTGGGCTGCTGTCTATGGGGTCGCACAGAGTCGGACACGACTGAAGCGACTTAGCAGCAGCAGCAGCAGTCTATGTCTACTTTGTCAGATTATATAAAATAGGTTTAATGGTAGACATTTTGGACGTAAAGGAAATATTAACTTTTGTTGTTAAACTGTGTTCCCTTGGATAGAAGGGCCTCATTTTTCTCATCCATTAAATGACTCAATGATCTTTACCTCCCAGAATTATTGTGAGACACATATGATAGCATATAAAATGTGATTATCACAGTGTCTGGCCCATAGTATGTAGCTAATAAGTAGTACTTATTAATTTTATAGTAGTTACATTTTTATGATTAGAGTGTATCTGTACTTGTCTGTGTAAAAGGATATAGTAGTGTCAAAACAGAGAGGAGGCTTTCGTCACTAATGTTAATTGATTTACTTCTCGGATAAAAATTCACAAAAATGAAACTGTACTAAATATAATAGTTTGAGGAAAATTTTAGAGTTCCCACTCCACTAGCAGTTTTCATAAATAAGCTAAGCTGAGAGAGGCATGACAGAGCCCTAGAGGTCTCTGCTAGCACACCTCTTGGCAGCACTTTCCCTACTTCCTGGTGATACATTGGATCCCGAGGCATTTCAGCTCATCATCTACAGAAAATACTGGAAGAAAAGCTACTATAAAAGTTTATTTTTAAAAAGAGTTTTTAAATGTATCTAGCTTTGACTGTGCTGTGCCTTTGTGCCTGTGCTGTGCCTTTGTGCCTGTGCTGGGGTTTTCTCCAGTTGCAGTGAGCGAGGGCCACTCTCTAGTGCGGGCTTCTTACTGTGGGGCTTCGCTTGTTGCAGGGCACACGCTCTAGGGTGCATGGGCTCAGAAGTTGTGGAGCACAGGCTTAGTTGCTCTGCGACATGTGGGATCTTCCTGGACCAGGAATGGAACCCATGTCTCCTGCTCTGGTAGGTGGATTCTTAACTACTGGACTACCAGGGAAGTCCAAAATTTATTTTTAAAATGAGTTAAAACCAGGTCCAGTGAAACTCAGATTCTAGCATTTTTAATGCCTCGGTCTTTCCCATTGCTATTTGTGTAATGTTGGAATTCTGGAGTTGATGCAAGTCTATAAATCAAAAATACTCTCTTCTGTCTCAATTTCACTGTGACTAAAATAGAATAAATCTGGTTGAACTAAAACAAAAAGATTATAGTAATATAATTTCTCCTTTAGTTTACTTCCTCTATACCTGGGATTCAAACTTACCTGCAAAGAGTTTCAGAACTAAAACTATTATATGAATAAAAACTGAAAGTACACACTTTTGAAGGTATTTCAATTCTTGTGAAATTTGTAGGCATATTAACCTCACACAATTGGGGGTGTTATAGAGCAAGTGCTTAGCATTGCATTATCAAGGTGACAATTTTTACGCCATAAAAATATAAGACACCTGGAAGACAATATACAGCATGTATGCATGCATGCTCAGTCGTGTCTGACTATTTGCAGCCCCACGGACTATAGCCCGCCAGGCTGTCCATGGAATTTTCAAGGCAAGAATACTGGAGCGGGTTGCCATTTCCTACTCCAGGGGATCTTCCTGACCCAGGGATAGAATCCATGTCTTTTGTGTCTCCTGCATTGATAGACAAATTCTTAATCACTGAGCCACAAAGTGCAAAAGGTAGGGGGGCATTGCTGATGCATGAAAAAACCATAAATCTCCATGAAAGTGAAAGTTGCTCAGTCGTGTCCTTCTTTGAGACCCCATGAACTATACATTCCATGGAATTCTCCAGGCCAGAGTACTGGAGTGGGTAGCCTTTCCCTTCTCCAGGGGATCTTCACAATCTAGGGATTAAACCCAGGTCTCCCGCATTGCAGGCAGATTCTTTACCAACTGAGCTATCAGGGAAGCCCAAGAATACTGGAGTGGGTAACCTATTCCTTCTCCAGAGGATATTCCTGACCCAGAAATTGAACCAGGGTCTCCTGCATTGCAGGTGGATTCTTTATGCTGATGCACAGTGATTTTTAAAGGCAGACACTTTTTTACTTAGTTTTATTAATGTTTTTACAGTCTCTACTTTTTGGGGCTCCGAAATCACTGCAGATGGTGATTGCAGCCATGAAATTAAAAAATGCTTACTCCTTGGAAGGAAAGTTATGACCAACCTAGATAGCATATTCAAAAGCAGAGACATTACTTTGCCAACAAACGTCCATCTAGTCAAGGCTATGGTTTTTCCAGTGGTCATGTATGGATGTGAGAGTTGGGCTCTGAAGAAGGCTGAGTGCTGAAGAATTGATGCTTTTGAACTGTGGTGTTGGAGAAGACTCTTGAGCGTCCCTTGGACTGCAAGGAGATCCAACCAGTCCATTCTAAAGGAGATCAGTCCTGGGATTTCTTTGGAAGGAATGATGCTAAAGCTGAAACTCCAGTACTTTGGCCACCTCATTCAAAGAGTTGACTCACTGGAAAAGACTCTGATGCTGGGAGGGATTGGGGGCAGGAGGAGAAGGGGACGATAGAGGATGAGATGGCTGGATGGCATCACGGACTCGATGGGCGTGTGAACTCCGGGAGCTGGTGATGGACAGGGAGGCCTGGCGTGCTGTGATTCATGGGGTCGCAAAGAGTCAGACACGACTGAGCGACTGATCTGAACTGAGCTGAACATTCTCTACAGACAATGCCTTCTTGCTTCCAGGGGACTGATCATTCCCTCCAGTCTGTCCTTAGTATGTCACTGAAGACCTTGGAGTTTTATAAAATAAGTCATTTAAAATTACTCTTACATAAGGGATTTTGGGGAGCAGAGTGGATTGCAGCTTAATTCCCAAAGGCAATTAACTGTGCTTTTAAAGGCCACTGCTTTTCCTTACTTGCTCTTTGATCTGTGTCATCTGTTTTGGATCACTTGTACAGTCTGCTTTTCAGGATTTTTATTGCTGAAGTCACTTCTGCAGTTCATGATCCATGAAAATATGTTAGCAGTGAAACAACATACCCATCCAGTGTTCAAAGCAAATTTTCATGTCCCCTCTAGGTCAGAATCTAAACTATGGGAGAAATAGGAATATATCAACTTTACAAGTTAGTCAAGTCTTCTAAAAGTCTACCTAGCTAAGTAATTACATAGTTCCCCTCCTCCCCGCCCCATTAAAGGGCTTCCCTGGTGGCTCAGAGGTTAAAGCATCTGCCAGCAATGTGGGAGATCTGGGTTCGATCCCTGGGTGGAGAAGATCCCTTGGAGAAGGAAATGGCAACCCACTCCAGTATTCTTGCCTGGAGAATCCCATGGATGGAGGAGCCTGGTGAGCTATAGTCCATGGGGTCGCAAAGAGTCGGACACGACTGAGTGACTTCGCTTTCACTTTCCCGTCTATTAAACAAAGAAAATAAAAAAGCACAACACAAAGTATTTTTTCCCTAGATGTATCTGTTTATTATGGGAAAATACAGCAAGCCACAAAGAAGAAAACAGAAGGCAACTCTTAATTCCACTACTTAGAGACAGCTATTATTTCTTCAGGTATATGTATACTTTCAGCTCTGTATAGACTCATATATCTATACACATACATACACACAGTTGTTACTGCTGTTTAGTCACTAAGCTGTACCTGACTCTGCAGCCTCAAGGACTGTAGCCCACCAGGCTCCTCTGTCCATGGGATTTCCCAGGCAAGGATACTGGAGTGGGTTGCCATTTCCTTTTTCAGAGGCTCTTCCCAACCCAGGGATTGAACTGGAGTTTCCTGAATTGGCAGACAAATTCTTAACCACTGAGCTACCAGGGAAGACCATATACACGCAGAGTACATTTATATATATACATATTTAGATATATATTAATACTTACATAAAGTTATATAACCTTTTCTCACTGAATAGATTATGAACAGTTACCTATGTTATTACTGTAGATTTTTCCTGAAGACTTAGAATCAGGCCTTTTCTCCTCTATCTGGAGATAGATGCTTTCAACAGGCCTTTATTCTGTTGGGAAGATCTGTTTGAATGTAGTTATGACAAAGAAAGGGGATATAAGATGATGCTTCATGTTAAGTGCAGAACTGCTCTGTTTTGGCATTTTATTCTTTTGAGATGATTTAGAAGCATGATATTTCAAGATATACACTATTTGGTTATCATCCCTTAGCCTCTCCAAGAAGTGACAAAACTCAAAAGATTGTTTATGGAAGGACTAATTTAATGCCTACATTTCAGTAGCAGGAAAGACATCAGCACAAATTCAGATTTACCTACATTATCCTTAGGGTGAAGGACAATCATTTATTTCAGTAGGACTAACTAGAGTGTTTAGTGCTGGCATCAAGTTTAAGTCAGAATTTTACCAAGTGCAGAATCCCTTCTACAGCAGCCCCAGCAGCAGATGGCAGCCTAGACTAGGATTGAATTTCATAAAGGATTACTCTGCCAGTTGCAATCCAAGTCATTAATGAATAGTTCTAGAGAAGAGGAATTTATTGCTTATGTTAAACAAGTTTCTGCTTCTTAATAACTCTCCTGCCTGTATCTAACATCTACTCTCTTGACCACAGATTGGTCTATTCTGCATTAGTCTTCACACTTGTCTCCCCTGGGTCTTTTTCACCCTAACGTGAACATCCTACCTGATCTAACGGTTGACGTGCCAGCTGGCTTTCTTAGGATGCCCTCCTGGTACATTTCTACTCTCTGAGTCATTCAGATTGAAGGTGATCTCCAAGTTCTGGTCTGTGTAGCAGAGGTCTCAGTAGCACCGGGAACTCTTATGATCAAGACCTAGCATATGTAGACTGAGACTAAAGTCCCCTTTTCTGTTGTTTTGGCATCGGTGTCACTCTGTTGGATGAGAATGAATGTGAATATGCTGCTTATTCTCTGTTTGCTTCCCCAACAGGTAGTTTCTCCACTTGGTCCTCCCTGAAAGATTCCCTAAGAGTCTGACCTCTACTGAATGTACCTCTCAGCTGGCCCGGCTCTCTAGCTTCTGATTGGACTTGGCCTCAGCAGGAACTTTGAGGGTAAGAGTAAGAAGGTATTGAATCATTTTTTAAAAGAACAATGAATGTGTCTTACCTATGGCCTCACTTCCTGCTGGGCATTACAGTGCCAGTCCTTGGGTGATCCACTGTTATTAGTTAGTTGCCTTAATCCTGTAAACAGTTCCTTTATTAAACTCTTCTCAGTTAAACTCTTTGACAGTGCCACCATTTTCTGCTGGGATACAGATGGTATGGGCTTTCCTAGTAGCTCAGCTGGTAAAGAATCTGCCTGCAATGTAGGAGACCTCAGTTCAATTCCTGGGTCAGGAAGGTATTCTTGGGCTTCCCTGGTGGCTTACCTGGTAAAGAATACACCTGCAATGCAGGAGACCTGGGTTTGATCCTTGGATTGGGAAGATCCCCTGGAGAAGGGAATGGCTATCCACTTCAGTACTCTGACCTGGAGAATTCCATGGACTGTATAGTCCATGGGGGTCACAAAGAGTCAGACATTCCCTGATGGCTCAGTGGGTAAAGAATCTTCCTGGAATGCAGAAGACACAGGAGATGTGGGTTTGTTCCCTGGGTCGGAAAGATCCCCTGGAGGAAATGGCAACCCACTCCAGTATTCTTGCCTGGAAAACCCCATGGACAGAGGAGCCTGACAGGCTACAGTCCAAAGGTCGTGAAGAGTTGGACATGACTAAGCATGCTGGCACAGTACACAGGGTATAAGGAGCATGCTGCTGCTGCTAACTCGCTTCAGGCATGTCCGACTCTGTGTGACCCCATAGACGGCAGCCCACCAGGCTCCTCTGTCCCTGGGATTCTCCAGACAAGAATACTGGAGTGGGTTGCCATTTCTTTCTCAATGCATGAAGTGAAGTGAAGTGAAATCGCTCAGTCATGTCCGACTCTTTGCGACCCTGTGGACTGTAGCCTACCAGGCTCCTCCATCCATGGGATTTTCCAGGCAAGAGTTCTGGAGTGGGGTGCCATTGCCTTCTCCAGGGGATCTTCCCAACCCAGGAATTGAACCCAGGTCTCCCGCATTGCGGGCAGATGCTTCACCATATGAGCCACCAGGGAAGCCAACACATGTATGCATACTAAGTTGCTTCAGTTGTGTCCGACTCTTTGTGACCTCATGGACAGCAGCCCACCAGGCTCCTCTGTCCACGGAATTCTCTAGGCAAGAATACTGGAGTGGGATGCCATTTCCTTCTCCCACAAGGAGCATACAGGCACTAAAATACTGGGACATTTTTCAAATGAACTGCACCAGAACAGATCTTCCTGATTCTGTTTTGTGTAGAACTTTTTTTTTAGCTCCCAAATATAGTATTTTGAACTCAGCTCTCAAGGAGTTCTTTATGTTGGGGTCAGCCAATCATTTCAGATGATTGAGATCATTTGGATCTTGATTTTGTTAGTGATCTTAGCCTTTCCCCTCAACAATTTGCTAATTGTGTACAAGTTTTATTACTATGTGATCTCTGCTGCTTTCCATGGAGAGGCAGTAGAGCATCATGAGGAAAAATCAACTTCGGGGTTGAGTTAGGCTTGAATAAGATAAACATAATACCTGAAAAATTTGGTGTGAATTTAACTAAAAAAGTCTTTAAAGCCCTTATGTCTCACTTGGTCCATGATAAGCCTTCAATAAATGATAGCTTTGTATGCAGGAGAGAAAGGTAAGCTAACCCCCAAAGAAATCAGCCAACTAAGAATACCATTCAAGATATAAGTATAGAATGGGAGGAATATGGATTGTGTGTGTATGTGTATGTGTGTGGGGGAGGGGGAGGGGAGGGCAGTAGACAAATGAACTGACCCTCAAACTTCCTGCAGAGATGACAATAATTTCATTGGGAACATTAGTCATCTGAAAAGATGGTTATTTGAACATCTCTCTTTGGGTTTCTGCTTTGCTTCTTCTGTTGTCTTTATTTATTGGGCTCTCTCTGCCTTCTCTAGTCTCTGTCCCAACCATCTCCTCCCTCCCCTAATTCCAAATTTTTCCTCCCTCTTACCAAGAAATATACTTTATTAATTAGTTCTATGTTTCTGTTTTCTAATATGCTGTTTTCTTGTTTCTTGTTTACTAATGCATTATTTCTGCTTTCCTAGGAGTAATTATTCCTCTTTTACTATTTTTTTTCTAATACTTCGTGTTTTTATTTTCATTCGGCTCTATTTTTCATATTTACTACTTTTATTTATCACTATTTTCTAGATAGTCTACAGATGTTATTAGATTTTTTTTGACAAAAGAATTATTTGAGAAAACTTTTATGTTCCCATGTTGTGATTTCTAGTTTTATTGCATTATAATCAGAGAATATTATCTGTATTTGTAATAGCATTTGTACCACATTTATACCTTTTTACTTCACTCAGATTTTTTTCAGATGGCCTAACATGTTCTCTTTTGTAAATATATCATTGACACACAACAACTCAACAATTCCATGTACGTTTTCTGGTTATAGGCTATACAATTTGCTAACACAATTTAATGTGCTTGTATTAAGGCCTTTATACATTTTCTTTGTTGCCTTCTTTCTTTATCATGAGATGAGAGGGTAAGCTAAAGTCTCATCACCATTTTTCTTTCTGTATCTCTTTGAATTTCCTGAAGTTTTCTCTTCATGAAAATTTTATCCATAAAACAGTGCACATACAGTTTTTGTGTATAACATTTGGATTTTACCTTTTATAAAGAGATCTTTTCTCCCCCTTGATTTTGCTTGGCCTGGTGTTAATGGCACAGGTTTAACATTTTTGTTGTTGTTTAATCACTAGGTCATGTAGACTCTTTTGTGATCCCATGAACTGTAGCCCACCAGACTCCTCTGTCCATGGGATTTCCCAGGCAAATATACTGGACTGTGTTGCCATTTCCTTCTCTAGGGGATCTTCCCGACCCAAGGATTGAAACTGCGTCTCCTGCATTGGCAGGTGGATTCTTAATCACTGATCCACCTGGGAAGCCCACAGGTTTAATATTTTAGAGATAAAATTGATTGGGAATCAGAAGGATCTCAGGGTTGCTGATAGTGGTTCAGAACCACGGACAGCTATCCCTCTAGGAACCATCTTCCTCACTTCAGGGTCTTAAACCCTTGTGAGTCACAGAGTTAGAGAAGAGATACAGAAAGTCACCTTAAAATGATAAGCTGATTTCTAGTCTTCCATGAAACCTAAGAAAAGGCTAATGGACTGTGCAAATTCAGAAACCATTCAAAGTAGGGATGCCATTCCTAGTGTATTCAATCTTACCACTTCATTGGGCTAGATTATCGTGAGGGAGACTGCCTCAAGCTATTTTGGCTGAGGCATGTTTCTAAAAATGCATCCAATTAACTTCCTTTGTTGTGGTTTCTTGCTCACCAAACATTATTCTGATTATGATTCAACATCCCATAAAATTCCATCTGCAGGGAGAAAATATATTAGGCATGACAATGCTAAACATTTCAACCCATGTCACTACAAACATTGCAACATAATTTGGTAACTTGGCACCTTGGTTCTATACATTATTTTGTGTGCTTAACTAGCATAATGAATTCACTTTCAGAAACACTCATCCTATCTCAATTGTGAGTAAATTGGCTTTTGTATATATATATATATATATATACATAAATATATATATATGGTTGAGAGAATGTAAAACTATGAATTCACTAAGACAACTCTTATGATGGTAATCCCCCAACTTGCTCTTTTTCATTACTGTGCACGTTCCAGTAAAAGCATGGACCGTGTGTAAGCAAGGGGAGAGCCCTGTGGCACTCCACCAAATTCTCCACTTCAAATTCATATTGGCTTATTAACCAATGCTCACTATCATATGAAAGTCTGTAACTGAATCTGGGTGCTGGCATGACGAAATGGTGTGCTATTCAAGCAGCAATGCAGATATTCAAACATCTGTTTATTTCCTGGGAGAAAAATTTTAAAGAAAAGTATATTTAAACAACTGTTTATATACGACTAAAGAAAAGCAAGCAAGCACTTAATTTATGAATTTGCTAATTGCTCATCTCAGCTGAGAACACTGGTGTTGAATATATGCCATTTTTTCAGATTTTGCACAGAAAATAATTTCAAAGACTAAATGACATAATGCCTACATGGAGCCTGAGGAATGGCTATAAAAGCAATCCTGGGGCTACTGAGGCTGTCACAGTGGCACTTAGCTTTTCTGTTTGGACCTTGGGGCCATTTTTCTCAAAGTAAAATAAAGTAAAATAAAATAAAATAAACAAGTCTTAATTATAAGACATAGACAGATACACAGAAGCTCATTTATATTTGAATTTTAGAAAGTCTATTACTATCAATTAATACTAATAGGAAGGCACATCAGGGTGTTTTTCTTATGCTGATAGTGATTCAGTTCAGTTCCTCAGCTGTATCCGACTCTGCAACCGCATGGACTGCAGCACACCAGGCTTCCCTGTCCATCACCAACTCCTGGAGCTTGTTCAAACTCATGTCCATTGATTGGTGATGCTACCCAACCATCTCATTCTCTGTCGTCCACTTCTCCTCCTGCCTTCAATTTTCCTAGCATCAGGGTCTTTTCCAGTGAATCAGTCTTTCACATCAGGTGGCCAAAGTATTGGAGCTTCAGCTTCAGCATCAGTCCTTCCAATGAATATTTAAGACTGATTTACTTTAGGATTAACTGGTTTGATCTCCTTGCAGTCCAAGGGACTCTCAAGAGTCTTCTCCAGCATCACAGATCAAAAGCATCAATTCTTCAGCGCTCTACTTTCTTTTTGGTCCAACTCTCACATCCATACGTGACTACTGGAAAAACCATAGCCTTGACTAGATGGACCTTTGTTGGCAAAGTAATGTCTCTGCTTTTTAATATGTCTAGGTTGGTCCTAGCTTTTCTTCAAAGGAGCAAGCATCTTTGAATTTCATGGCTGCAGTCACCATCTGCAGTGATTTTGGAGCCCAAGAAAACAAAGTCTGTCACTGTTTCCATTGTTTCCCCATCTGTTTGCCATGAAGTGATGGGACCGGATGCCATGGTCTTAGTTTTTTGAATGTTGAGTTTTAAGACAGCTTTTTCACTCTCCTCTTTCACTTTTATCAAGAGAGATTAAGACAGCTCTGCCTTAAGGTATTTTCTTATGCCAGAGATGCCAGAAATAGAACCTCTCTCAGCTTTGGAGATCCTTTGTTTATGAGGGCTCTCCTGGTGGCTCAGAAGGTAAAGACTCTCTCTGCAGTGCAGGAGACCCAGGCTCAATCCTGGGGTTGGCAAGAACCTCTGGAGGAGGGTATGACAACCCACTCCAGTACTCTTGCCTGCAGAATCCCATGAACAGAGGAGCCTGGTGGGCTACAGTCCATGAGCACAGCTACATTTAGTCAAATTCAGTCAATGATATTCACTAAATGCCACTAGAGCAGAAGTAAATACCAACAGAAAATCACATTTTACAAAGACAATCACCTCAGTATCCTAACCTGCCACTTCTTAATAACTGAAATTCCTCTCTTCTGCTGCAGTCAGTCTCCTGATATGGCTGGAGGAATACAGATGGCCGTGTAGCCTTCCAAGTCCAAGAGCACTCGTATCACCTTTCTAGAGAGGAGATTCTTGGATAGTGAGTAATTTTTGAAAGCTGGAATGAGTTAGCAGCAATAACAGAAGGAAACAAAAATGAGTGTGGCCAATTCAAGAAGCCATTTGGTAGGATAAGGGTTCTGAGGGAAACCCCTGGTTCAGGGAGCAACTCAGGAGTTTCTTCTGTCATAGAAGGGTGGGATAGTAGGAGATCAGCAGTCTCGGGGATTTAGTCGCCTAAATTCTTGCCTAAATGCTAGTGCAAGTGATGCAAAGCACTCCAAGGTCTTCTGCTTCTGCCACTGTAGAGTATATTTGTTGCGTTTTGGCTGTGAGGCATCCACACATTTCCTATTAGCACCACAGTGTCCCTTCGTTAGGAATTCTTCACTGCAGACAGTTTCACTGGTATGGGTGACAGCACGTGACTTAGTTTTGTCTTCTTTGAGAGTTTTTATGGGACTTTGAACACTGAATGGGAGATGGACAGTCTTGCTCCACAGGTGCAAGTAGACTAGAATGTTCCTGAAAGTGAAAGTGAAGTCTCTCAGTCGTGTCCGACTCTTTGTGACCCCATAGACTGTAGCCTACCAGGCTCCTCTGTCCATGGGATTTTCCAGGCAAGAATACTGGAGTGGATTTCCATTTCCTTCTCCAGGGGATCTTCCCAACCCAGGGCTCGAACCCGGGCCTCCCACATTGGAGACAGACACTTTACCATCTGAGCCAGCCCTGAGGGGAAATCCTTTTGTTTTGACTTGTTCTCCAATTTTTTGTCACTTCTTTGGGCATCCCCACTCATACATTAAAACAAATCCCTTTCTGTCAAATCTATCTAGAATACTCACATGATCCTGACTAACTTCAAGGATGGTATAGAAGTGTAATCCCACCATGCTTCTGGAAGAAGAACTAGCCCTGTCAATTCCACAATCACATGTGCCACACATTTATATTAATCACTTGTCTTATAAAGATCACTGCATTCCCTTTGTGTGATTTTCTGATATGCCCACCTCAAAAAGGAAGCACTTAAGTGGAAAGAAATTTTCTTTAAAAGGTTTACTTTGTAATCATGACATGATGGGAATGTGGAGTTCTTACTGATGAACTCAATTTCCTCAATAAATAAAATGAAACGCTGAGAAGTAAGGTTAAAATTTGAATAACAGATAGATTAAAGGAAAAATTTTAATTACATTTTAGATAACTGAGACAAAGACATCTGAGGTGTCAACACAATTCTATTTAATTATGTATTAAATAATTTGTAGGAAAATTGGAAACAAGTTGATAGTGAAATCAATATGTCACTAAACAAGGATATGGTCTAATTTTTTGCTAAATTGACAAAATAAGGCAGTTTAAGTATCATCTAGATGTAGCCATGTTCCTTCAGAAAATAACTTGTAGTTAGCATTATTCCTGAAAATTGTGGCATGTAGTTAGCACTTTTGGGTTTTTAACCTGTAAAGGAAGAACCTAAAAGGTGACACAAAGCAAAGGGGTCATTAGAAAAATATAACTTTCCCCCCCACATTTTGGCCATGCTATGTGTCCTGTAGGATCTTAGTTCCCCAATCAGGGATTGAACCCCAGGCCAGGGCAATGAAGGTGCGGAGGCCTAACCACTGGACCACCAGGAATTAACTGCCACCACTAGTCTTCCTTATAACTTACCATCTGTTCAGCAGATGGCCTTGGACTGAGCATTCTTACTTTTTTATTGCCCCTTATCACCTTGTCCTGACACACATATGCACACCACCCTGCACTCCCCAGCCCTACTCCCAGCTCAGGAAGTGTCACTCATGTTGGCAACTTTGCTTTCTTCGGGGTTTGATCTACCAATTTACTTTCTCTTTAGAGAGATGAAATAGAAGCAAACTCATCTCTACCCTCTTAGCCTTTGGAATCTTTAACTGCTGTGATGTTTAAAAAATTAAAGCGGTAATAACTAAAACAAACTCATTTATTCCTGAAGTCTGTAGTTTCATGTCAGTCTTTTGAAATATATGCTCTGAGCCCAGTGCGGTGACTTTGGTGGGTCATGCTCAACCCATTGTGAACAGGAGTGCTGACCTGCACCCTGAAGTGTGAAGTCCCTTTCTGCCCTTCAGAACGGCCACTTGAACTAATTTATCACTCAGTTTGAAAAGCCATTTTTTATAACTCACTGTGGTTATACCTTGCTTGTTTCTCCAACTGTTCTATATAAAGTATTGATTTCTCATACTAGCAGTGACTAAGGAAGTCACCTCTTCACTACTACCTAGTGGGGGCAAAGTGGACACATTCTGAAGCCCAGCGCCCATCTCCTGGCGCACATGCCTCACGCTCCTCCTGTCTCCAGCGAGTGCAGCGCTGTCTTCAGGGGCTATTTCCCTTTTACCTTCATCAATCTGATGACCATATCGTCCCCATGGAAATCTCAATTTCCAGTCAGCAAAGGACGCACATGAAAGATCACTGTGAGTTATTTTTTTTCTCCTCACTGGCAGTTTGCATTTTCCTGGGGCTTATAAATCTCCTGGCATTTATTACACTTTCTGGTTTGATGGCAGCTTATTTGTGAAGCTGTCTGCTCAAAACTGAGGGGGGGGCCACAGTCTAGCCAGGAGAAGTGACTAATTCCCACTGTCCTCCCCGCTAGCTTTTGAGCAGTAGGAAGCTCTGAGGCTCTGCAGACAAGCCCCCTGTGGCATTTGGGATGCTCTCCCACCATGCCTCCCCATTAATGAACCGAGCAACTAACAGAACCGTGACTGGTGTTCATGCCTCCTCTGAATTTGCTTGCTTGATATGTCCTTGAGTGACCTTGGAAGAGTTGCTCACCCCTTGTCCCCTGGGTTTTGGACACTCCATCCTTGAGACTGGCTCCAAGTTGACTTTGGTGTTGACTTAGGGCAGATACTATAGGCCAGGAAACCCACAGCCCTGGCAAAACTAGAGATGCTGGATGTTTCCTGTTGGGACACAGGAAGACTGAGAACCTCTAATGAACCTGGACTACAAGTTAAAATCATGCCAGACTCTTTAGAGTGGTTAGCCCTGGACTATGGGATTAAGAGGGACATTTATTTTCTTTTTTAGAGTCAGCTGCACTTTTTGCAATGGGCATGTATCAATAAAATACATGATGCGGTTGAGAAGTTGCCCCTCCTTTTCATGTTGCTGGTGTTATTAGCGGTGCTTTTGTATCTGATGAGTAAAAGTCTAGGCTGAACACTCCAAGCAAAAAGTGTTTACTCAGTCACTAAGTCATATCAGACCCCTGGACAGTCTCCTGGGTTGGCAGGTGATTCTTTACCACTGAGTCAACCAGGAAAAGTGAAAAGAAGTGAAAGTGTTAGTCACTCAGTTGTGTCCAACTCTTTGGGACTCCATGGACTATAGCCAGCCAGGCTTCTCTCTCCATGGAATTCTCCAGGCAAGAATACCTGACCCAGGGATTCAGCCCAGGTCTCCTATATTGCAGATTCTGTACTGTCTGAGCTACCAGGAAAGCCCACCACCTCAGGCAAATAAAATGGAGTTAATTTTGACATGTGTTCTCACTTCTTAACCCTTGGGAATTTTAAACACAAAAGTATTCCATGTGATCAAATAAACAAGTTCAGAGAATGGATGGGTGTCCTGTTTACTGCCTTTCTACCCCTCCTAGCAGCTGCCTTGGCTCATAGAGATTTGAGAATGGTGGGTATAAAGGTAACCGTGTACCTCTCATAAGTGGAACATTCAGCTCCCTCTTCTCCAGCAACTGACCCTCTCTCTGATCAGGCTAGCTTCGCTCCTAGGCCTCCTGGGGTTTCATCAGGGCCAGTGAAGAGGTCAAGTTTCCTTTTGTTTCTCCTTGTACCTCCAGAAGAAAACATTTATGTACACTTATGTACATGCCACTGACTGCAAATACAGTCACTTAATTCTCTTATCTGGTCTGCATGTCCCATTGCAGGGGCGCATAATGTGACTTCACCACTCCATCCTAATAGAGGCGACTTAATAGAGGAGACTATTTAATGGAATCTGGACAGACCCTGCAATTTGTTTTGCCAGTAAAATATGGAGAAAACAATATTGTGGGACTTTCAAGTTTGGATTATAAGAGGCCTTGGAACTTCTGCTTTTACTGTCTTTGAATGCTTCTCTGATACCACTAACCTACTGGAAGATGAGAGGTCATTGGAAGAGAATCAAGATTCTCAGTCATTTGCCAGTCATGTGAATGAGGCCATCTTGGACCTGATGGCCCAGTAAATGCTTCCACTGTACACAGTCAAAACAATGAGGGAAACCAGACAAAAAACAATGTGGTGAGTTTGGGGGTATCAATTGTACAGCAATAGATAGTTGAAAAGCTTAACGCCTTTTAGAGACAGAAACACCTAAATCCTATTCATGTTAGCACTTGGTTAGTACAGTATAGATGTTGAACTGGTATTGGTTACAAGTAAAGCCTAAATAGGCAGTGACCAGAACATAAGCCTTCATGGTCCATGGTCAAGAGTTTAGACTTAATCCTATGAATAGCTATAGAAGGATTTAGGCAAGAACATAACCTGGTCAAATTTTCATTTCATGAAGTGATATTAGCATCCATATGGGTTTCCCTGGTGGCTCAGTGGTAAAGAACATGGGCCAGGAAGATCCCCTGGAGGAGGAAATGACAACCCACTCCAGTATTCATGCCTGGAAATTCCATGGACTGAGCAGCCTGGAGGGATACAGTCCATGGGGTTGCAAAGAATGGGACACAACTTAGCTCCTCAACAACAACAATTTGCATCCATGTGGAGAATGGATTTAAAAATGGCAATTCTGGAGTCAGGAAAACCATTTGGAAGGCTATTACAGTGATTATTTAAAGTTGAAGGTAAGCTTAGAAATGTGGCAAGTGGCAAAAGAAAATAGTTTCAAAGATTTTAGAGATATTAAAAAGGCAAAATTGGAAGGACCTGATTGCATGAGGAAACTGGGTAGAGAGTGGTGTTGGTCCTAGGGATGAAGGATTCTGGGGCAGAGGAAATTAAATTTGGAATGAAAGATAATGAGTTTGGTTCTTTAAATGTTCATGCAGGAGGCATTCATATGGAGAATTCTGATGGGCAATTTTGCATAGAGGGCTGCATCTAAAGATGTCAGGAGCGGACTTAAAATTGAAACCACCAATAATTATGAGTTTTAAATAAGTAGTATTTTCTGGTTGAAGGTAGCACACATATAAGTCAGAGAGCCATAAGTTTATTTTTTTTCTGGCCAACCTACAGAACAGAACACAACTTATACAACAGAAGGTAAACATGAATTTTGAGGATTAACTGGAAAGCTCATAAGAGAACAAGAAAGATTCTGTTTCATGATTCATGAGGGATGATATTTTAGAGTTGATTTCATAAGGGAATTCATTAAGCCAGTATAGAGCCATGCCATTTTAACTGTAATGTTTAGGGATCTTTAGCTCTGATTTTTTTAATTAGAAGAAGCAAATAAAGAGAGCTTCGTTTTAACTGTGGGAAATCACTCTTCTGTATTTCCAGTGACTTCAAATTTGTCCTGATGCTGCCATCTAGATAATCCTGGTGGTTACTAAGATAATTATTAAGGGGCTTCCTTCATAGCTCAGCTGGTAAAGAATCTGCCTGCAATGCAGGAGACCCCGGTTTGATCCCTGGGTTGGGAAGATCCCCTGGAGAAGGGAATGGCTACCCACTCCAGTATTCTTGCCTGGAAAATTCCATGGACTGTGTAGTCCCTGGGGTCACAAAGAATCGGATACGACTGAGTGACTTTCATTGAGTCCTAAGTCATTACTTTGTCTCAGTTTCTTTCCTACAAGATTGGTTAGGAAAATGGGCATAGGACCTACTAATAGGCCTTATTGATAGCCTCTGACACAGCTACCGGTGTGAGGAGTCAGACAGTATATGTTAATACATTTTTTTAATGCCGGAAGAGACTTTAGAGGTTGTTCGCCTATCCCCCCATCTCACTTTCTCTCTCTCACTCTGTCTCACACACCCACACACCACTCCACACACTCAGATTCAGGCACAAAGAATATTAATAAAAGTACTTTTTGAGAAGTTTTTATGTATCAGGCACTGCTCTAAAGGTCACATATATTAGTCTGTTAAGTGGATACTATTTCTTTTTCTTCACCAGATGAGGGAGCAAGGTACAGAGAGGTTAAGTAACTTGCTCAGCGTTACTAACCTAGCAGGTGATGTGGCTGAAACTCAAAGGAGAGTGTCTGGCTCTGGGATCAACCCAACCCAAAGAACATAGATGCTGACAACATGGCAGGAAGTTAAAAAGGATAAGCTGAGTTCAAACTGAGCTTCCTTCTAACCTTAGCCTCACTCCCAAACAAGCAGAACGCCAGATCCAGAAGCAATTATGCGTTATATTCTCATTTGAATCGTATCCTCGTACTTGAAAACTGCCCCAGACGAGCCTCCTTCCCCGGGCGTGGCGCCTGCCCGAGCCCGGCCCCAGAGGGCAGTGCCGCGCTACCTACCAGGCAGGCAGCCCGCGCTTTCTTCCTTGACTCTCCTGCTTGCTTCTCCTTCTCTCCATTCGGGTTGCTCAGTACAAACAAGTAGGCTGCCTGTAAAACCTTGCCCTGAGCACCCTACAGCAACCCCGGCTCCATTTTTTAAGTCTTCATTACTACCTGACATTATAGTCTCATTTTAATTGTGTCCCCCTACTTGAAATGAATCCTGTGAGGACAGGGATTTTTCCTGTCGCATCCGTTACAGTTTCCACAACTACCATAATGCCTGGCATATAGTAGGGGCTCATTAAATATTGAGTGCTTCTGGAGCTCAGGGCAGGCTTCCTCCAAATATGCCAAAGTGGCATATTGATTATTTTCAATTAAACTTACTTGAGAAATAGCCAGTGCAAGAAGAGCAGTCTGACCCTTCTCTCTGTTCACTGCCCTACTGCCCACCCTGAAAGCAGGAACCAAGTTTCCCGTCTGAAATTTACTTCCCTGCACCAAGAGACAGAGAGAAAAGCATTCCTAACACCCCAGGTAGGGAATTCAGGGCCAAGAATTCTGACAGCCAACTTTGTTATTTCTTTACGAATTTATTACACTAAGCCCAGCCGTTGTTTAGATTCTCCACTAATCAAGCACCCAGGCCTAAGTTCCTTTATCCTGTCAGTTCCTCACAAATGTATTGCCTAAAAAGTATAAAAGCTATCAGCCTTGGCTATTTCTATGAGATCTTTGTATGTACCAATTAAATTAGCTTTTTTCTCCTGTTAATCTGTCTTTCATTAGTTTAATTATAAGACCAGCCTAAGAACTCAGGAGGGGTGGGGGGAAATGTCTCTCAGCAGTGCATGATGAAGACTGGCGAGTTCAGCTTCCCCTGGTCAGAAGGACAGGGAAACAGAGACTTTGGTATAAATACAATGAACATTTAAGAATTCAGCAGTTCTAAGCAAGGCCCTGAGCCAGGCTTTGTACTGAAGTCTCTGGGCCTCACTTGCAGTTTGAGTGTGTTGATTTGATCCCCATCACGGCACAAGAGGCCAGTTTAAGTCTTTTGTTTGTTTCTCACTGGCAAGGAGCTGACCGTGGTTCCTGACTGTGGACTGACCAGGAGATGGGGAATTGTGGGAAGACTTGGGGGCTCCTAGGCTCCGCTTTGCCTGGATATCCATGAGGGCTCCCGTCTGTCTGTATTCCACAGCTCTCCTGGGATGAAGGCTCTGCCAGGCTCTCCAAGGAAGAGCTATTCTCTAGGACAAGGGAGGGTTTGCTCCAACAGGGAGAGTTGGACAACAGTATAGCCTTTAAGAGCTTAAGCTTTGAGCTTACATTAAAAAGTTTGATTCTGTTCCCTTTCTTGAATGAGTAGTGTGACCTTGAATGAGTTCCTTAACCTGAGTCTCTTCTCACCTGTTTAATGAAAAGAACTATGCCTATTTTGTGAGATAGTTCTCAGGACTCAGAAGTACTGACTGAACAGTAGTCTGTTAGAAAAGGATCACCTTATTTCTAAAGTGGGCACTTCAACATATTCTTATGAGCTTTTGGTGGGATTTCAGATATTTAGTGAGATTTTGTGAATGCGTTTATTTGCAAATAGCTTTCATGTTTCAGAATTTTCTTTAACAACAGGTTTTCCCAAAGTGCATTCTATAAACTACCCATTACCAACATGTTAGTACATATCACAAAAACAGACCACTATTGCAGTGTTCATACAGTCTGTAATAATCTGAGTGGCTACTATTGCAAATATCTAAGAGAAGTATTTTCTAATTTTACAAATTCATTAGATCACATAATTTTCTTTTTATGGAGTGCTTAGTAGAACTTCCATTCCATGCAAAGCCGTTTGAGAGAAAATACCTTCAAAGAAAAAGGACTCAGTTTTATATCAGAAATATCTGTCACCTTATTGTATTAAACAATCAAGTCTCATTCTAGAAAAAATTCTTAACTTTTGTCCATTTTGGTTTAGGTAAGAGAGTTAAAGGAAAAAACACCATTTTGAAGGTTCCATACTTAGGGCAGCAGGCATCCAAAGTCCTGACTGGCGATCAAGAGTGAAGAGCATAGATATCCAGCAGGGCCCTGCAGGCTTCCTGGGCACAAAAGCCTTTCTGTAGCCTGCATTTCTTTGGTTACAGGAAATAGTCCTCACTCAGCTTCAACGACCTTCCCTGAGGTCCAGTGGGTAGGTTCAAGCAGTTGTTAATTAGGAAAGGGAGGGGATGAGGGCCAAGGGAGGAACAAATTGTTAAGAGAAACAATAGTGTTACCTTGGGGCAAGGTCCTGGTTCCCTGTCTAGGGATACACACAGCAATATCTCTGAGCTGTTTTGCAGATACTGAAACCCTCAACAGGTGGGAGAAGTTAACAGTTAACTGGCTAATGATGGTACACTGTCCACAAACATGTAGACCCCAGGCTGGAAGGTTGGAATCAGAAGGTTGATGATGCTGACTCCCACTTTCCTCATCACCAGACCATCAGAAGGATGCCATGAGATGATCATGCCCGTTTTAACCATTATTATCCAGCTCCTCACTACCCCCTCCAGATCAGGACACAGTTTTGAGGGCATTAGTCCACTGTGGCCCCCTTTGGCTGGCCAAGCAATAAAGCTCTTCTTTTCTACTTTACCCAAAACTCTGTCTCGGAAATTTAATTTGATGTCAGTTTTACAGAGGCCATAGTTGGCTTCAATACGATTAAGTGCACTTCTATTGCTAAGACATCCTGAGGAGGATTTGTAAAGTATCTTGTGAATGGGCAGTATGCTTTAAATTCAAGCGTCCCATGTCACAGCTATGGTAACAGCTACTCTTTAGGCTGTAGGGAAGCTTTAGGTAGAAGCAATTTCATACCTCGGCCACACTGATTTTAAATATAATATTGCAAACCATCTGAAAATCATGTAGAGGTTACTAGACAACAGGTGAGATTTGAACGCCTATCACTTTCCTTGAACTGAGTCTCTGTAATGTTCTTATTTGCAAAATTTGTTTTTTGCTCAGTTGTTGTTCAGTTACTAAGTCATGTCTGACTCTTTGCAACTGCATGAACTGCAGCACGCCAAGCTTCCCTGTCGTTCACTATCTCCCAGAGTTTGCTCAAATTCATGTCCATTGAGTTGGTAATGCTATCTAACCATTTTATCTTCTGTAGCCCTATTCTTTTGCCTTCAGTCTTTACCTATTAGTCAAAAAGTATGTCTTGGTTTTTATTTAAGTTCTTCTTTTATTAGAATGACTTCTAAGTCATTCATTAAGAAGTAAAGAGAATTCAAAATTTTGTCCATAGGCACAAACCGGATTTCATAAAAGTCCTGCTGCATATTTTGTAGACAAGAATGTCTTTCCTCTTCTTTCACATCCCCTCATTCCTATTTGTTTCAGGCCTGCATGCAAATACCAGCTCTATAGACCATATATTGACTGAAGCACACTTGAGCTTGAAATAACCTTAACCTCTATGCCTTGGTTTTCTCACCTGAACATAGGGATATTTATGCCTGTCTCAAGAAACTATTATGAGGATGGAGGGACAGGAAGTGCAGTTGGTGGCCGACGAATAGCATCTGTTATTTTGAGCGTCCTTGCAGCTTTGGGTTTCAGCTTACTGAAGAGTGTGAGATGACCCTTTCTTGCTGTGCTGTGCTTAGTTGCTCAGTTGTGTCCAACTCGTTGCAACCCGATGGACTGTAGCCTGCCAGGTTTCTCTGTTCCTGGGGATTCTCCAGGCAAGAATACTGGATTGGGTTGCCCTCTTCCAGGGGATCTTCCCAACCCAGGGATTGAACCCAGGTCTTCCACATTGCAGGCAGATTCTTTCCTGTCTGAGCCACTTTCTTAGTGCAGTGGTTAAAAAAGACAATGAAAATATCAGCACTCCTGTCCTTAATGAAGTCATAGGTGTTGTTGTTCAGTCACTAAGCCATGTCTGATTCTTCATGACCCCATGGATTGCAGCATACCAGGTTTCCCTGTCCCTCACCATCTCCTGGAGCTTGCCCAAGTTCATGTCCATTGAATAAGTGAAGCCATCCAACCATGCCATCCTCGGTCACCATCTTCTCCTTCTGCCTTCAAACTTCACCAGCATCAGGGTCTTTCCAAGGAGTCAGCTCTTTGCATGGCCAAAGCATTGGAGCTTATAAGATAGGAGTTGGGGCTTCCCAGATGGTGCTATGGTAAAAGAACCTGCCTGCCAATGCAGGAGATGTAAGAGACTTGGTTTGATTCCTGGGTTGGAAAGATCCCCCTGGAGGAGGACATGGAAACCCACTCCAGTATTCTTGTGGAGAATGCCATGGATAGTGGAGCCTAATGGGCTATAGGCCACAGGGTTGCATGACTGAATTGACTTAGCATGCTCACATGCAAGATAAGAGTTGTCATGCCTGAAAAAGTGGACTGGGCTGTGGAGAGGGGCTTGGTCACAAACTGTGCTGCTCCTCAGAGGTACTTAGGCCTCTTTGGAACAGTATTTGAAAACATGGCTGTAGCAACTCATGTTTGAAAATCAAATGGCAACTTAGGGCAGGAGCTGATCAGTCTTGGAAGAAGGATGTGTTTATTGCCAGCTGAGTCAGCAGCCCCTGGGTCTGCTCTCTCCAAGCTCAGCCTTACTCTGCCTGCAGCCAGGCCAGCTCAAGGAGGGCCTGAAGAAGTCGTCCACCCTTTCGTTGTGTCCAGTCTGCAGAGCCAAGGGGAAAGGTAGCATTCTCTGGGAGTTTGACTTTACATTCAGGTGGGCAGAGAGTTCTACTGGTTGGGACCTGCATCTCCTTCTTCATACATTCTCTACCTTTCTTTGTTCATTCATTCAACAAATATTTACTATCTAGTAATAAACATTATCCAGATACTAAGCTGGAAACTGGGGAGAGAAGATGAATAAAACACTATCCTGCCCTCCAAGAGCTCTTAATCTAATAGGAGGACACATCTCTATCCCTGTTGCTGTTATTTAGTCACTCAGTCATGTCCTTCTCATGGACTGTAGCCCTCCAGGCTCTTCTGTCCCAGGCAAGAATACTGGAGTGGGTTTCCATTTCCTTCTCCAGGGGATCTTCCCAACCCAGGGATCAAACCTTGTCTCCTACGTTGGCAGGTGGATTCTTTTACCACTGAGCCGCTGGGGAAGCCCCCACCTATATCTTAGTAAATACCTCATAAGCATAGTGTATCTCATAAATACTGCCAGTGGTATGTACAGAATGATTGGAGTATAAAGTGGACAGCCAGTCCAAGTTTAAATTATTGAGATGGGAAAAAACAGACACAGAGAGTGTTAGAAGACCTGTGTTATTTCATGCTCCCTCTCATTTTTTTCCTTGTCTCTTGTATCATCCTTCCCTCAAATCACAATTAAGGAATTTGGAAAGATGGTAGACTGAGAGTAGCCCTTTCCGCAAAATTCTTCTTGGGGATGAACATTTGCTGTCCCCTTAGAGGCTGACTCTAGAGATAGCCACCATTTATTAACTGTTTATTATCCACTTGGTTCTTGATAAGTCCTTTAGGTGTATTATATCATTTAATTTCACTGGCTCTTTTGATAACATCTCAACACAGATGTTTTTTTATATAAGGAATAGGGAGACTTAAAGTAATTGAGCAAGTTTCTCCCACAGCTAGTAAATGGTAGAATCTGTATGTGAGCTCAGGTTTGACTGGCCCTAAGCACTTAGGTCTTGGGATGGATTGTCAGGTTGACTGGATTAAGGGCTGTCTACCTAAAACATTTCCATGTGGGTCCTTGAGGGTGTTTCTGAAGGAGATTAACGTTTGATTCAGTAGGCTGAGCAAAACCATCCTTCCTCCTCAATGTGGGTGGGCACTATCCAATCCACTGACTGCCCTAATGAAACAAAAAGGCAAAGGGAGGAAAATTCTCTCTCTCTCTTCTTGAGCTGGGACACCCATCTTTTCATGCTGTCAGACATGGGAGCTCCTGTTCTTGGGCCTTAGGGTTCCAGGACTTATGCCAGTGGCCTTGAAGTTCTCAGGTCTTTGACCTCAGACTAGGGTTTACACCAATGGCTTCCTTGGTTCTCAGGCCTTCAGATTCAGACTGAATTATATCACTAGATTTTCGGATTCTCTAGTTTACATATGGCATACCTTTTGAGACTTCTCAACCCTTATAACCTCATGAGCCAATTTCTGTAATAAATCCCCTCTTATACATATCCCTATATATATTGGTTCTATTACTTTGGAGGACTCTGACTAACACAGGTCTTCTCCACTTTACCACTGCCTCTCCCATGCCATTTCTGACCTGCAAAGAGCTTGTATCTCAGAATAGCATAGAGGTGAGGAATGGGTGAGGTGGTCATCCATTTTATATACATTGATATCAGAAATGGCAGATACTTTGAAAATGAGTTGCATGGATTAAGTGATATCTCGCTAAATAGGAAAGAACTCTCATGGGAATTAAACCATCTTCTCCTTTTGCTTTGAGTTCTTTTTGTGGTTCTATTTTGTGTGTTGACCACAAGGCACTCAAGTTTACTCAGCTTTTCTTTGTTACTGAACTTGAGACTGGTTGCCGTTGTTCTAGTCTCATCTCACAGTGCTTCGTTTCTTCTGTTTAGCAACTGGAAGTGATGCACCCTCCTCATCAGGGGACTCCAGGGTCTAGATGATGACTTGTATATCCAGAAGGGGGCCTAGGAGCAGTACTGGTGGCTCTTCATTTGTACTAGAGGTGACACTTTCCCCCCAGAAAGCTCTTGTAAACTGTCCCTGTGAATGATGTGCTGATTGAAGATAACGGTGACAGTGATAATTCTTTAATTATGCTCTGTACCTCTCATCTCCTTGGACTCTCAAAAGGCTTCATACATGTCCTTACTCAAAATAGATCCATTAGCTATACTGGAATAAAAAGGCTACTGGTAAAATGCTGGACACTGAGGCTCACAGGGGACAGAGCCAAATGGATGTAACCGTATTCACTGCTCTTTCCCCAAATATCCTTTTTCTTATAATCCTCTCAATGGTGGTTTCCACATCAGGTCTATAAGACATCGCGGTAATGAGCCTACAGGATTGGGCACATAAGGATTCTCACTTAGGTGAGCTCGCTTACTCTGCCAACCTGCCCCTGTGAGTGCCAAGAAGCACAAAGAAGGCTGTCCAAGGCTCTCTGTCCACTCAGCTCACACATGTCCTCTCCTGGGCAAATTTGAGAAGGAGGAGTCTTTAAAATGGGGCTCTCTCAAGACTAGGCAGTTCTCTTTCTTTTATAGCTTGTTTTCTTCCCTCTGTCTTTGCACTATCTCTATTCCAGTCTGTTCATCTTCTTGGAGAAGCTGCTTTATCACCAGCAGAGCAGGAACCCAAGATCTCACCATGCAGCTTCTCCCTCCATCTCACTATCCACCTTTAATCTCTTTTCTCTCTGTGCTTCCTTTTTTCATTTTTTTTTTCTTTCTGCAGACTGATTTCCTTTTAGGGCCCTCAAAGTTCTTCTAAAATGGCAGTCCAATCACTTGAGTCAGCAGAATCTTCCAGCTCAACTCCCCAGTCTGCCAACTCCTAACAGCCAGAAGAGGGTATCTGCCTCTCCAGTTCAGATATGTATCCCTGGCCCAGGCAGTCTTTCTCTAGTTGGGGCGAGTGGCTACTCTTTGTTGCAGCACGGGCTTCTCACTGCAGTGGCTTCTCTTGTTGGCGAGCACAGGGTCTAGATGCACAGGCTCAGTAGTTTGGTGCATGGGCTGAGATGCCCTCCAGCGTGTGGAATCTTCCTGGACCAGGGATCAAACCCCTGTCCCCTGCATTGACAGGTGGATTCTTTACCACTGGACCACCAGGGAAGTCTTACATTTTAACTTTATTCTGGTAGACATGCAAATGATTTCTTTTTTAAAAAATGATTTTATTGCCCTCTAAGACTTAAACCAATTTGGTCTCTAAATTAGCAAACTTATTTCAGTATTCCATTCCTGATGGTCTATATAAATCTTTGCTCTTCAAATTCTCCTTTGAAAGAGCTTACTATTCTTTGATTCTGTCTTCTGTGAAGAGCATAAATCTTTGACACATATTCAGTCTGTGTTTATATGATAATTGTGTTTTAATTTTATGAAAATTATACTTTGACAACTTAACCAAACAGGCTGCAGAAATTTCTATGAGAATTGTCAGATCAGTCACCTGGTCAGAAGCACAAAGGATAGAATCAGGCTTTTCTTTATCATGATTGACTTAAAGTTCATTCCCAGATGTAAGTGTCCTTGACCAGGGCCTGATGCGGGGGTGGGGAGATACCCATATTATAAGGAAGGTTGGGATCCATAGTAGAGGAAAGTAGGAATGATGAGAGTGACTAAAAAAATGAAAATTTTCACTAAATTTGGAAAACAGAAGAGAGTATGGCTGGATAAAAGGTGACCTTAACACAACAAGCAGAGGCAAAAATGGGAATATCCCTTATCCAATAAGCTCTGACTAGGGGCCTATAGTCATATCTTTATTCAGGTTCAGAAATTTACTTAAAAGTAGTAATAATATTACAAACAATCTAAGTATGTAATTAATTCCAATGTTTTGGTTTCCTAGCAGTGCCAGCAGGCTTATACATGATATTCTTGATCTTTAACCCCACTCTGCTAATTGGTAATGTGATGAAGAGAGGGACATGAAGAAAGGAAATAACCCACCCGTGTTTTTTGCACAGTTAGAATTGCTACAGAAAGGATTTAAGCCTAGGTTGATCTAATTCCATGGTCTGCATGCTTACCCTTTCCTTCCTGCCTGTCTCCTCTCTCCCTGTCTATCTCAAACATTTGTTGAGTACCTGCCCTGTGCCAGACTCTTTGAACACAAAGAAACGAAGTCCTTGTTTTCAGGGAGTGTACATTCCAGCGGGAGGGACATAGAAAGTAATAATTTAAAAAATACATCTCCTGCGGCAGCAGTGGCTATGAAGAAGACACAGCTTTCATATTTTGTTTGATGTCTATCAGCTGTGCAATCGCTCACACTACATCACTCATCCACATGCAGTGCTTAACTCTGTCCTGGAGAATCAGGAGGACTTCACAGAAACACCTGCACTCTCTTTGTCTCAGGGTCTTTGGCAAAGAGGAGAGGACACAGTGACAGACAAAGTTGCTGGAAGAAGTGGTGCTGGAGGCAGCCAATAGCTTAATCATGCATCCAGAGGCAGTGAATGTGAGACATCACATCTCTGGTCCTGCAAGGGAATCCGAGGGCAACTCCCAGGAAGTCATCGTGGCCCCTCGCCTCTCACAGAGGCGCCTACTCGGCTTCCGAGCTGTGACTGCAAAGACTCGAAAGGGTTCACTCACTCTGAAAGGAATCAGTAATAATTGTTGTTCAGATAAAATTCATGCTAAGAAATCAGCATTTATAAGTGAGGATCTCAATGGAGACAGCATGACAGTAATTAAAATACGTGTCACACCTGAGTGATTAGACCACGCTACAGTTGTGTTAGAGAAGTAAAAGCTTGCCTCTACCCTTCTAGGTTCTTCTGGCTGGTCTAAGATTTAAATTGACATAAGACAGGTTAACAGTAGAAAATAAAATTTAGCTTCATACAATGTTAATCCCATATACATGAGAGGTTCAGAGACAGAAATGTAAAATGAGGTGTAGATGCCCTCCTGAGCCAAGGAATGGGGCAGGGGCCTGGGGTTCCCAAGGACAGGAGGGTCATTTATTGGACAATACAGAGAAAAGCAGATATTTGGTAATTAGATGCTTGCCTTGCCGTATAGATGGGGCCACTTGGACAAAATTTATTTCCAATAATAACTCTTTTCTGGGAAAACCTTCCAAGTTAAATTATTCTAGGTAGTTAAGGCAGGGGCAGTAGTTTCTCTTGAAACTGCAGAGTCTTGATTAGATTCAGTTCAAAATAATTCTCATGAAAAAGTGGCACATTTTGGGAAAGCTCATTCTGAACTCCTGCAATTGCTGTTTCACCTGTTGGCAGGGCTTCTGGTTGCAAAGCAGTATAAAAAATGACAAGGAGGTTTTCCCTGGGGACCCAGTGGTCCTTGTCCAAGCTCATTTCCTATGTTTGTTGGTAGAGTTCATTTCCTGTAGTTATAGGACTGAGAGAATTTATTTCTGGCTGTCAACCAAGGATTGCTCTCAGCTCTATCAAAAAAACTACTAAACAGAAACTTCAATTAAATAGAGTCAGGGGGCCAGGGGAGGAGCTTTCACATCTGTGACAGCAGTGGAGCCAAACAGGAAGAAGAAAGATTCCTCTTCTTTCCTGGCAAAGACTCAGCCAATGATAAGTCATGGCCTCTTCGCTTAATTTGCCCTCCCAAGTGCTTTTTCTTCTCAATGAAAGCATTCTCCTTCACTTACCATGTGGAGACTTGAATGTTGGTTCACCATGGTTGCAGAAAATTGAATTTCAATTCTCCTCTCATTCTGAATAAACCTCTTTTTTTTGGGGGGGGGGGGCTGGAGAAATAACTGGAAATCTATTTGACTTAGGTCAATGTTTTGGTGGCCTGTATGGGGACCAGAGAAGACTCAACAACTCTGGTGAGCAAATAGGTGCTTGCATCCACAAGCTGAACCTGTGCGCTCACTGATTTTTTGACTGACCCTGGAGTGTTTCACTGAAATTGGCTGAGAAGCCTCTAGCCCTTTCCTTTGGGAACAGAGGCTGCTTCACTAAAACTGTGCCAGTTCAGCCATCAGCCCATTCATTTGTCATAACAACTGTTCTATGGGAACTGGTTGGAAACTTGTGGCCTGTCTCCTCCAGGATCAAGCTTTTCCCTTAGAACTGGCTGTTATTAGGCCTGCTGGCTATTGAGTTGCAAGCCGTTTGAGATATTTGAACTGTTTAGACTGTTCGAATTGCTAGCTGCTTGAGCTGTTTGAAAACTGTTCTTTTACTGTACAGAAAATCTTCTGGGAAACAAGATCTCAGTTATCTAAATAGTTTGAGGACTGCTGTCTCCTGCGAAAGAGGCCCCAGCAGATTTTTTTATGTTTAAAAACTGTTGTCCTTCCTCATATGTATTTCTAATTAAATGAGCTGACCCAACCAAAGGCATTTTTAGATAATCAGTTGCCATTATGCGGAAATTTTGAAACACCCAAACTCAATTTTCTGAAAGCTAAATTGGACTACAATAGCTCCAAGTTTTCCAGAAAAAAAAATGGACTGCTTATTTTGGTTTATATTTGGGGCTTCTAAACATTATCCAGAGCCTAAAGTGACTTTTTTCTTGCAGAATAAGATTTTAAGATTGACTGAAGCAAATACATGATTAAGGAAAGATGAAATGGCTCTTCTTCCTTGGCTTCTTTGTCTCAGACTCCACCTCCCTGCTTTCTATGCAGCCTATAGCTCCCATATACCGACCCTCAGTTCCCCCACCCTAAAGCTCTCACCAAACTTTCCTTTTTCTCTGAACCTCTCTCTAGTTCATTTCCTCTGAACTTATCAGAACCTGTCCCTGTAAAGCTAAGCCTTCTGAGAACCCAAGAGGTGAAACAATTTCTTATAGTCTCTAGACATAACTGAACTGTAAGCCGTTGTCAAAGATGTTCCCACAGTAATCAAAGATCCTCACAGATTTGCTGAGGCATTAAGTATAGTTATTCAAACTTATCAACCTAGTTTCTCTGACTTATATCAGTTAGTTTATATTCTTGTTGGTGAAGGCCGGGATGTTGTTGGATGAAAACCACTAACTGGAATCTTGAAATGTCTCTAGACTTAAAACCGGGAGACCAGTCTGCCAATTTATTAGGTGGTCAGTCTCAGGCAATTGCTTGGAGAATTCATCAAGCAATTCCTAGGGCATTTTTTAAAGCTTGTTGATGGGAACAAAATTCAGACTTGCACACAAAAATCTGATGAATTGCTCAAGCCAACTTGATTATTTTTTTAAAGAAAATTCTGGTCTTCCTTCAGAAGTTGATTCTGTCTGGGTAGCTTTTAATTCTATGCTTATTAATGGACTGAAGTGGGACCCTTACATTCTAGTAATTGGCTCAGCTGGTAAAGAATTCACCTGCAATGCTGGGTTCGATCCCTGGGTTTTGCTGATCTTCTAGAGAAGGGAACAGCTACCCACTCCAGTATTCTGGCCTGGAGAATTCCAAGGACTGTATAGTCCATAGGGTTGCAAAGAATTGGACACAACTGAGCAACTTCCACTTTCACTTTCACCTGGTAGCTCAGCTGGTAAAGAATCTGCCTGCAATGCATGAGACACCAGTTCAATTTCTGGGTTAGGAAGATCCCCTGGAGAAGAGATAGGCTACCCACGCCAGTATTTTTGGGCTTTCCTCATGGCTTACCCGGTAAAGAATCTGCCTGCAATGTGGGAGACCTGGGTTCAATCCCTAGGTTGGGAAGATGGCCTGGAGAAGGGAATGGCTACCCACTCCAGTATTCTGGCCAGGAGAATTCCATGGACTATATAGTCTATGGGGTTGCAAAGAGTCGGACACAACTGAGAGACTTTCACTTTCAAAGAGGACGGTGAATGAGAAACTATATCTACTCTAGGTTTACTTAATCTGGCAAACCAGCTCTCTTGTACTCTAGATGAGTGACTCAAAGGAAGACCTCCCAAATTCTTAATTTTCAACTACAGCAAAGCTCCTAAATTGAAAGCTCCTAAACAAAACCAAAGCCCTCCTGGTTTCTGCCACTATTGCAAATGGCCAGGATATTGGGAAAGAGACTGATACAAATTGAAGCACGTTAGGTGCCTCCAGCCCTCTAACCAGCCTTTCCAACAACCCCACAATTCTCAGTGATGGGCTCTTTCCAATCCTCCCTCTTAATTGGCTTGGAAAAACATTTCTCCAGATTGGAAATGACTTTCTCAGTGTTCAATCCCACTACTATAAAACATCCTCTGCCTTGGAGTACTAAAATAGTTCAAGTAGTGGAGATCTCTGATGAACATGAAGAGATCTCTGCCTCTGAACCTCTTCCCTTTTGTTTAGGCTCTTTGAGAGATACTCTTTTCTCCTTAGTTCCTTTTGTCTCTACCCATTTGCTAGGCTGTGACTTCTTAGAAAAGTGTCATGTCAGACTTTCTTTCTCCCAAATAATTCTAGAATTTGACAGTAGTCATCAAGTAACCCATCAGGTGAATTAAATGACCCTCTAACATCTTTTGTTAGTTATTGGCATCAATCATTTGTCCCTATTGAAACAGCTACCACTTTCCTTATGGGCTAAATAAATCTCCCACTGATGCCAGCAAAAGTCAAGCATGCTTCCCATCCTCAAATAGAAACCCTCAAACCTCTTCCCAGAGTCGATCAATATCCTGTAGGTAAAGAAACTCTTCACGGCATAAAGCCCATAACAGGATTTTTTTTATTAATTAACTAATCTTTGGTTGTGCTGGGTCTTTGTTGCCATGGGGGCTTTTTCTGGTTGGGTGAGTGGGGGCCACTCTTCATTGTGGTGCGCGGGCTTCTCAGTGTGGTGGCTCCTCTTGTTGCTGAGCATGGGCTCTAGGCACCCAGGCTTCAGTACATGTGGGCTCAGGGGTCGCGGCTCCCAGGCTGTAGAGTGCAGGCTCAGTAGTTATGGCACATGGGCTTAGTTACTTGGCAGCATGTGGATTCTTCCTGCACCAGGGATCGAACCCATGTTCCTGCCTTGGCAGGCAGATTCTTACCTGTTCTTATGATGCACCACCAGGGAAGTCTCCACAATAGAATGTTACAAGACTCAATACCTCATTATCCTTTGTACTAGCTCCTGAATTACTCCTATTTTACCCAGGAGAGAACATTGAGTTTCATTCAGGCCAACTGAGCAATTAATGCCCCAGGGTTTTACTGAGATGTCTTCCTGTTTCTCACAAATCCTGAAGGCTGATCTGGATGATGTAAGATTCCCTGGGAGTTCCACTTTGTTGCAATATGAGGATGCTTCTATTTGCTTCTTTCTCCTCTTCTCAAGCTTCCTCACAGGAAGACAGAATCCACTTACTAAAGCTTTTTGCAATAAAGGGACACAGCGTTGCCGAAGAAAAATTGCAGTTTGCTCAGACCCAGGTTTCATATTTAGGGTATCTGATACAGAAAAAGGACTATACCTAGGCCCAGACAGAGTTCAGAGTCCTGAGTTTTTCAAAATTTAAAGCTAAGTGCTGACTATGAGCTTTACTAAGGCCAGTTGGTTACTGCTGAAACTGGATTCCAAATGTTTCTCTTATGGCCAAACCTCTGTATTCTTTACTCAATATTAACCACCTTGCCTCAGTTTTTAAAAAAATTTTATTTTGTATTGGAGTACAGCCAATTAACAATGTTGTGACAGTTTCAGGTGAATAGTGAAGGGACTATTCACATGTACATATACATGTATCCATTCCCTTCCTAACCCCCCTCTCATCCAGGTTGCCACATAATATTGAGTAGAGTTCCATGTGCTGTACAGTAGGTCTTTGTTGGTTATCCATTTAAAATATAGCAGTATGTGCATGACCATCCCAAACTCCCAAACCATCCCTTCCCCCTGGCAACCATAAGTTTGTTTTATAAGTCTGTGAGTCTCTTTCTGTTTTTTACATAAATTAATTTATATTCTTTCTTTTTAGATTCCACATGTAATAAGGATGTCATGCAATATTTCTCCTTCTCTGTCTGACTTACTTTACTCAGTAGGACACTCTCTAGGTTCATCCATGTTGCTGTAAATGGCATTATTTTGTTCTGTTTAATGACTGAGTAATATTCCATTGTGTATGTATGCCACATCTGTTTTATCCATCCCTCTGACCTTGACCCGGTTTTATAGGAAGAACCAGACAACATAGCGTTCATGGCCTTAAAGGAGAGTCTGATGAATCCATTTGTTCTTGGGATCCCAATGATCAGATCCTCTTTTTCTTTTTTATATATGGAAAGGGATGGAATGGTCTTAGGGTACTCACTCCCAAATATGGGGATTGCCCCTGACCCATAGGGTATTACAGCCAGCAACTGGACCCTGTGGCACAGGGTCACCCTCATTGCCTGAGAGTCATTACAGCCACTGCCCTTTTGGTTAAGGCCTCTGAGAAAATTACTGTGGGATTCTCTTTAGCCATTTTTATACCTCATGCAGTAGGAGCTCTCCTATATTCTCATCACACCCAGTGGCCTCATCTCCTGTGAAGTCCTTTTATTAACTGCCCCTCATATAACTCTTATTATGTAATAGTTGGGAAGATCCCCTGGAGAAGGCAAAGGCTACCCACTCCAGTATTCTGGCCTGGAAAATTCCATGGACTGTATAGTCCATGGGGTCACAAAGAGTCAGACATGACTGAGCAACTTTCGCTTTCACTTTCTTAGCCTAACTACTCTTCTCCTCTCCATCACTGATGAAGTACCTCACAACTGATGAATGCTGATGGACCGCCTCCTGATTCCCCATAACAATCTACAGGAAATTCCACTAGGTAATATTGACTTCTCATGGTCCTTATCTAAAAGACAACAGTGACAGATACTATGCTGGGTGTGCTATTACAACTTCTTTTGATGTTATTGAGGCAGCATCTTTACCTATGGTTACTTTAGCCTAACGATGCTGAATAATACACAGGCTTGCGCTTTAGCCAAGGACAAAACTGCCAATATTTAGATAAGCATATATACTTTTAGAGTAGCTCATGATTTTGGAATGTTGTTGAAGTAATGTGGCTTTCTTACTTCCATTGGAAATAAAATTAAAAATGACTCCAATGTTTAGGAATTATTGAATGTAATACTTAAACCTGACAATTAAGTATTATTAAGATTCTAGGACATTATAATCTTGACTCTCTAAAAATTAAAGAAATCACCTTGCCGACAGTTCTACAAGGAATGCTGCCCTTAAAGGATGAACAGCAGCCAAACTTCTGTCATGGCCCAAAGGGATATTTCTCCAAATGATAATTTAGGAAAGCTGGCTAGACAGACCCAGTAATTGGCCTCAGGAAAGGAAAAACATGATGGGAAATCCAATAAGTTTTGGTTTGATAAAAACAACAAGCTTACCACCCTCAGTCATCTGGTATGGACTAACAACCCAATCTTAACAGAGACCCTAAAATTCCCATTCCTTACCACTATACATGTATTACCATCAATCTATTGACAGAATGATAGCTTCCATGAATCAGTATTGGTGGGAAAGCATTACTGCACCGTTGTGTGCTTAGTTGCTCTGTCGTGTCCGACTCTTTGCAACCCCATGGACTGTAGCCCGCCAGTCTCCTCTGTCCATGGATTCTCCAGGCAAGAATACTAGAGCAGGCTGCCATGCCCTCCTCCAGTGGATCTTCCCAGCCCAGGGACTGAACCCAGCGCTTTCACAAGTCTGTGTTGTTTGCCAGTTTTATAGCACTTCCACTGTACTTACTATCCCAATCCTCTGATTTAGTTAGATTCAGTAATGGCATTATTAATACTCAATTAGCAAAATTTGTAGAGGATCTGCAAACACTTTTGCTTAAAATCGTTGTCATTGGTCCTTATAAACTTCCTGGGTAGCCCTTTCGGAACTCATGAACTCTTACCCATTGCGACAGTCACAGGATGCCCAATACACTTGACTCCTGATTCTTTTGACCCATTATTAATAAAAGGAGAGATTCTAATATTTAAAAGGTTTAATTGCTTCTATTGAAATAACTATGTTTTGGGAGGGCCATCATTTTGCATTGCATGTGTAGGAGATGAAGACCTCAAGCATCATACCTTGCACCTTTGTCTGTTGGGAAGGACACATCCAGAAGGAATCTCTTCAACCTCAGTGGAAAGGCCCCTATCAAATACTGCTAACCAACCCTTGCACCACTAGGCTGTAAGGAATAGACTCAGACTCACATGACACACCTAAAAAAAGCATAGAAATGTGCCTGGATCTACAAATCATTTGAGAACCTGAAAGAACAACTTTTGAATTAAAGAGACAGCATCTGATGAGACAGCTTTCCCAGGATATCTGGACCAGACCTGTTGGAAGTCTGTTTCCAAACTGTTGATGATGACATAACACTTCAGATGATCTCTAATGTCTGTGATCTTGATAATATATGAACTGTATTTAAACATTTTTTCAACTTTTATTTAAAAATTTTTTATTGGAATATAGTTGCTTTACAATATTGTGCTAGTTTCTGCTAAATAGCAAATTAAATGTAATAAATATACATATATCCCTTCCTTTTTAGAGTTCCTTCCCATTTTGTTGCTCAGTTGCTCAGTCATGTCCGAGTCTTTGTGACCCCATGGATTGCAGCATGCCAGGCTTCCTGTCCTTCACCATCTCCAGGAGTTTGCTCCTTTAGGTCACCATAGACCATTGAGTAGAGTTCCCTTGCTATATGGTAGGTTCTCATTAGTTATCTATTTTATACTTAGTAGCGTATATATGTGAATCCCAGTGTCCCAATTCATCCTGCCCCCCATAACCTCTTTGGTATCCATAAATTTGTTCTCTACAACTTTGTGTGTTTCTATTTCTGAAAATAAGTTCATCTGTACCATTTTTCTAGATATTGTCTGATACTTGTTTTTCTCTTTCTGACTTAATTCTCTTTGTATGACAGTCTCTAGGTCTATCCATACCTCTGCAAATGGCACGGTTTTGTTCTTTTTTATAGCTGAGTAATATTCTATTGTATATGTGTACCACACTTTCTTCATCCATTTCACTGTTGATGGAAATTTAGGTTGCTTACATGTCCTGGCTATTGTAAATAGTGCTGCAATGAACATTGATAAGCTCTAGTAGTTTTCTAGTGGCTTCTTTAGGTTAAAAGCACCTGAGAGTTCCTCTTACTCCTCCTTGTTACTTGAATATGACCTCAGTAGGTTTCCAATCTGTTCACTTTCCTTTTGACAAGAGGCACTACATCCAGATCCATCTGACATTTAGAGACAAAATGCCCCTGAAACCAGAAAACCTGACTTGATCAGGTATACTTTCAGAGAGAGATGTTGATCAAAAGGGGGGAAATGTAAAAATTTTAATAAACAGAAACCTCAGTTGCATAGAGTTGGGAGATGATAAAGGGGAGTTTTCATTCCTTGTAACATTAGTAGACTCCTCTTTTTTCCTGGTAAGAACCCAACCAATGAAAAACCATGAACTCTTTGTTTACTGTATCTCTCCCAACTTCCTTTTTGCTCTGTAAAAGAATTCTCTCCTTGTTATGCAGGCACTTACATGTGGCTCACGGTGGTTACAGACTCCTAATTGCAATTTTCTGCTTTCCCCAAATAAACCCTTTCCAGCTGGAGAAATAACTGGCAATGTACTTAAGTCAATAGCTCCTAAGGGCCACTCTCAGATTCTTACCGCAAGGGCCCATCCATCTTCAAAGGCAGCAGGAAAATGTCTCTTGAATTGAATTGCTCTCAGGTTTGCACAAATGTCTCTGGTCTCTCACATCTAGGCTTAGATTTAAAGGACTCATGTGATTAGGTCAGACCCATCCAGCAAAATCTCTTTTGCCATAGTGAAACCTGTGATTGTTCCATAGGTTCTTGGTGGTGTTTAGTCACTAAGTTGTGTCTGAATATTTTGTGACCCCATGGACTGTAGCCCTCCAGGCTCCTCTGTACATGGAATTCTCCAGGCAAGAACACTGGAGTGGGTCTCTATTTCCTTCTCCAGGGGATCTTCCCAACCCAGGGATTGAACCCACGTCTCCTGCATTGGCAGGCGGATTCCCACTGAGCCACCTGGGAAGCCTACATAGGTTCTTGCCACACTCAAAAAAGAGGAGGTTATATTGTATAGCAGATGGAATTCCACTCAATGTTATGTGCCAGCCTGGACGGGAGGGGGGTTTTGGGGAAAATGAATACATGTATATGTATAGCTAAGTTATTTTGCTGTTCACCTGAAACTATCACAATTGTTAATAGGCTATTTCAGTTTAGTCACTCAGTTGTGTCTGCCTCTTTGTGACCCCATGGACTGCAGCATGCCAGGCTTCCCTGTTCATTACCAACTCCCAGAGCTTACTCAAACTCATGTCCATCGAGTTGGTGATGCCATCCAACCGTGGCTACAGTCCATTGTTTCCTTATCTATTTGCCATGAAGTGATGGGACCAGATGCCATGATCTTTGTTTTCTGAATGTTGAGTTTTAAGCCAACTTTTTCACTCTCCTCTTTCACTTTCATCAAGAGGCTCTTTAGTTCTTCTTCTCTTTCTGCCAAAGGGTGGTGTCATCTGCATGTCTGAGGTTATTAATATTTCTCCCAGCAATCTTGATTCCAGCTTGTACTTCATCTAGCCTGGCATTTCGCATGATGTACTTTGCATATAAGTTAAAGAAGCAGGGTAACAATATACAGCCTTTCCCAATTTGGAACCAGTCTGTTGTTCCATGTCCAGTTCTAATTGTTGTTTCTTGACCTGCATACAGATTTCTCAAGCGGCAGGTCAGATGGTCTGGTGTTCCCATCTCTTGAAGAATTTTCCACAGTTTGTTGTGATCTACGCAGTCAAAGGCTTTGGCGTAGTCAATAAAGCAAAAGTAAATGTTTTTCTAGAACACTTTTGCTTTTTTGATGGTCCAGCAGATGTTGGAAATTTGATCTCTGGTTCCTCTGCCTACAGTCCATGGTGTTGAAAAGAGTTGAACATGACTGAGGGGCTAACACTTTCACTTTTTGTGCATGTGCGTATAGGCGCCTTTTTGCTGGGAAGAGGATCTATCGTTTCCAGTAGATTCTCAAACATCCTGGAAGTGTTCACTTATCACAGACACCCCCAAGTGAATCAAGTCGGAGTCACTGCAGATATTAAATCCAAATGGTAGCCTAAGTGGAAAACCACCATTCACAAAGAAACTGGGCTTGAAAGATAAGTGAACTTGGTTTTTATCTCATTACCAGTGTCTCTTGACCGTGAGATCTTAGAGAAATCACTCAACTTCTCGGGGCCTCATTTGCAAAGAGGATTATAATACGAAGTCCTATTTCTCACAGGTGTTAGGAGAATTAAAAATATGTAAGTGTTTTACAAAAAAATAAAAAACTTGTTTTGCAAAGTGTGAAGTGTTAGCATTTACCGACTGTCTTATCTGTGTGAAGAGACAGTGAGTAGGAGACAATATTTTGAGTGAAAAAGAAAATAAAAGTTCACATCTATCAAAGTTCAATATTAAATACTCTCTATTTCCCAGAGTTTTCTGCTGTTGAGAACAGGTAAATTGCCATAACCTTTCTGGAAAACAATTTCCCAATCTTTCTGAAAGCAATTTCCCAATCTTTCTGAAAGCAATTTCCCAATATATATCAGGAGTGTAAAAAATGTCCAAGCCAGCTGACCCCAGGATAACATTTCTAGGGATTTTCTTTTAAGGATTAATTTCTTTTTCTTTTAAGGATTTAATTAATGTACAAAGATAATGGGCAATCTAAAATTGGAAATAATCTAAATATTTAACAATAAGGGATTGTTTAATGATAAATGAGATATTATTCAAGCATTAATGTTCTTTTGCATTCAATATTTAACATGGAAATACGCTTATAGTGGATGCTAAGTTGCTTCAGTCATGTTCAACTCTTTGCAACGCTATGGACTTGCAGCCTGCCAATCTCCTCTGTCCATGGGATTCTCCAGGTAGGAACACTGGAGTGGGTTGCTATGCCCTCCTCCAGGGGATCTTCTCAACCCAGGGATATAAACCTACATCTCTTATGTGTCCTGCATTGGCAGGCAGGTTCTTCACCTAGTGCCACCTGTGAAGCCCAGCATCCTTATACTAAATAATCTGAAAGGCAATTTATAAATATGGTTCATATGATATATTTGCATTTTTAAGGATTCTGGAAGGATTTATACCAAAATATTGACGGTAGTTCAGGGGATGAAATTTTTGAAAATATTATTATTTCTTTCTAATGTTGAATCTGCATTTTTTTTGTGTGTGTGTATTTTCCATCTCAAAAAAGAAAGCTATAAGTACGCAGTGTTGTTAAGGACTGGGATGGCCTCCAACCCTACCAAGGGCAGAATCCATTTTTCTTATCTCAAGGGAATAGTCAGAACAAGGGGGCTCAACCCAATGCGAGGGGCTGACTCAGAGTGATAAAATAATCACCTGCTTTTCTCCAAAAGGCTGGCCATCCTGCCTTCCCCCATTCTTCATCCCCAAGCTAGGCCAAGATATTTTTGAGCACGAGTCGATGAAACTTCCAACATGAAAACTGTCCCTCCTTAAGCTGGGTTCTCTCAATCTGATCTTCTCACTGATCACCACCCTCTGTGCCCCTTTGTTCTCACAGCTGGGAGGCTGACCTTTCTTGAGCACCAGCTGAAGTAGTGTGGGGGCTGGCGTGGAACTCAGGTCTAGGCTACCAGGCTAATTAGCTGTGCCGCTTTGTGCATGAAGTTTACACACTCTGAGTTTTGGTTTCCTAATCTCTGGCTGCCAGAGAGCTTAGATGAACCCACAGGAGCATTTGCAAACTTGGACGTGCTCATGTGATACTTCTGATCAAACCTTTGTTCCTGCTTCTCTAACTAGTGCTGATGTTCCAGCTCCAAAATTGTGGCTCACTGCATGCCAAAAGTCACCCACTGAGATGCTGCTGCCATACTTGTGTCCACAGTCCTGTTCTAAGCTGTGGCCTAATACTATGCTTCTCCTCTATGTGGCTCCGGTCACTGCCTCACACCAGGATCGGAACCCTTTTTAAAAAATTTTATTTTTAAATGGAAGACAATTACTTTACAATATTGTGTTGGTTTCTGCCACACCATCTGTGAACCAGCTATAAGTATATAAATGTCCGTTCTCTTTTGAACCTCCCTCACACCCACCACTCCATGCCACCACTCTAGGTTGTCACAGAGTACTGGGTTGAGTTCCCTGTGTTATCAGTAGCTTCCCATTAGCTATCTGTTTTATGTATGGGAATGTATATGTTTCAATGCTACTCTCTTCATTCATCCCACCCTCTTCTTCCTCCGCTGTGCCCACAAGTCTGTTCTCTATGTCTGCATCTCTGTTCTTGCCCTGAAAATAGGTTCATCGGTACCATTTTTTCTAGATTGCAAGTGAGGAGAATAGCCTAGTGAGGAGATAGAGAAAAAACAGAGCATGTACCCATATATGTGTGTTAATATATGATATTCATTTTTCTTTTTCTGACTTTCTTCACTCTGTATAACAGGCTCTAGCTTTATCCACCTCACTAGAACTGACTCAAATGGATTCCTTTCAATGGCTGAGTAATATTCTATTGTATATATGTACAGTCCCTTCTTTATCCATTCATCTGTTGATGAACATTTAGATTGCTCCCATGTCCTGGCTATTGTAAATAGTGCTACAGTGAATATTGGGGTACATGTGTCTTTTTCAATTATGGTTTTCTCAGGGTTTATGCCCAGGAGTGGGATTTCTGGGTCATATGGTAGTTTTATTCCTAATTTTTAAAGGACTCTCCATACTGTTCTCCATAGTGGCTATATCAATTTACATTCTCACCAACAGTCTCAGCCCAAAGGGTAAAGTAATGTTTCTCAAAGTGTGTTCCCTGCATCACTGGCCTCCAGTGTGCCTGGATCCTGGTTAGGAATCAGATCTCTGGGTCAAACTACTTATGGATGAGAATTGGCTGTTGGAATGCTTGGGAATCTACGCTGTTTTAAGTTCTCCAAGTGATTCTTCTGCACATTCACGTTTGAGCACTACTGATCCAGGGCTTGGATACTGAATGTAGACCTCTCAGGTGCTGCCTCTTTCCTTCCCTAGCTGGCCTGGACTGTGGTCCTGGGAACTCCCTATTTCTAAGGCTCTGAAACTTATCTTGTATTTCTTGTATGATTAGTGAGTGCACTTTTACTTACAAAGGAACAAAAACTCAACCCAAAATAATTTAAACAAAAACAAAGTTGTAGAAGTTCAGGAATCTGCTGCCTTCAGGTATGGCTTGATCCAGGGCACGTGTCCTGTTTTTCTCTATCTCCTCACTTGTCTACTCTATGTTGGTTTCATTCTCAGGAAGGATTGATCCTGTGTTCACAGAATGGCTGCAGAGGCTCTAGGTCTTATACCCTATCAGATATAAACCCAGTAGAAAGCTCAAGGCTGAAATTATCATCAAAGTCTTACAGACTGTCTCTGGCTCTAATGGGGTCACCTGTGCATCCTTGAGGCAATCTCAAGTTTCAGGGGAATGGGTGCTTCTGATTGACAACGGTGTAATGGTGGTTAGCTTTCAAAAACACGGACTAAGGTGGGAATGGGGTAGGGAGCGCTTGCGTTTCCAAATGAAAATTGTAGGCTTTTCTCAGAAGTAAGATAAATGGATGCTCAGTGACCCCAGGCAGCAAATGTCCACTTATTTTTCTTGTGAAATTTGGGCTCTCCCCAAAACTGTTGTGACTCAAGCCCACAGTACTCTGTCTGATGTTCCGACCTTGTGGGTCAGCTCCTGCAGCTGTGATAAGGTGCCTTGTTTGCGCAGTCCCTGTGGCTTCCCCACACCATGCCCTGTCTCACTGTAGCCGTATCAGCCATGCACCTCTGAGTGCCCAGCTGTTGCAACAAGCCCAGTTTCCTCTAACCACCTGCAATTACTACCTATATCCAAACCCAGAGCAAAACAGAAATTTCTTTTGAAATCCAAAGTAGAAGTGAGCAGTTGCATTCAGACCCAACCAAGGGTAAGGGAGCCTCTTTTATTAAAGCCCTTTCCCTCTGTCAGAGGTCATTTCACTCAAACTCTTAAAAGCTCAAGATAATCCACCCCCCACCAGGCTGCACAAAGCGAATAGCCAGCGAGCCTGAAGCACAGGGGTTGATGGCAGATGAGAGACTGTGCTTTGTTTCCCAGGAGAGAGAGCTGCAGGTTGAGTCCATTCCAGTCCTGCAGGGGCGATGATGCAGCTGGCTGTCCGGGGGCTGACACTGAGGTTAGACTTTATGAAAACGATTAAGCAGAAGTAACCTGACCACGAGGAGCCTTTGTTCTCTGGGCCACATGCTGGAGCTGGAATAGACCACAGTAGCCCGAAGCCCACAGTGCTGTGTGCTCTTTTGGTTCAGGAGGGGATTCCAACAGGGGTCTAACCATCTGCATCTCATTGCATAGAGAGAGATTAGTCTCTCGCCTTCTCTCACCTTTATTTGAGCTGAGACAAATTTCCAGAGAGAGTAAACCTACAGGACAGAGGCTATTTCTCCTGGGTAAATGTAATTAGATGAGACAAAAACAAAGCTCTGAAACCCTAATTAGGGGCAACCTCCTAAGTGGTGATCAGACTTTATATACATCTAAACAGCCAGGAAATGGGGGTTGAAGCTGTCCTTGACAGCCCGGGACAGAGCTAATGCTGGGAGTGAAAGCTACACCACTGATTTCGTGCGAGGCTTTAAAGCTCCTTCCATTTAGCAGCCATGAAGCCTGCACTTTGGAAATTGTTTTTGATGTATCCACAGAGGAAGGTCTGTCAGTGCTTGAAACTGGATTGTTTCAAATAACCATCGTGTGGAATGACAGTGAGGAAGGCAAAATACGGATGCTTCCCCCTAAACTTTAGGGCCTAAAGGGAATTTTGGGGAGGGGAGAGTAGGTTTACGTAATGTACTTTTTTTTTTTTTCATTTTTTATGTAAGTGTAGTTGATTTACAATATTGTGTTAGTTTCAAGTGTAAAGCAAAGTGATTCAGATCTATCTATATCTTCTTTTCAGAGTCTTTCCATTATATGATATCACAAGACATTGAATATAGTTACTTGTGCTCTACAGTAGGTCCTTGTTGTTTATCTGTTTTATGTACAGTAGTGTATATCTGTTAATCCCAAACTTTTAATTTACCCCTCCCACTTTTTCCCTTTGGTAACTATAAGTTTGTTTCCTATGTCTGTAAGTCTATTTCTCTTTTGTAAATAAGTTCATTGATATAATATTTTTAGATTGCCCATATAAGTGAAATCATATAGTATTTGTCTTTGACTTGCTTCACTTAGTACGATAATCTCTAGGTCCATACATGTTGCTGCAAATGGCATTATTTCACTCTTGAAATAATGAATGTGACTGAGTAATCTTCCATTCTTTCTCTCCCTATAAAATCACATCTTCTTTATCTATTCATCTGTTGATGGACATTTAGGTTGCTCCCATGTCTTGGCTGCTATGAGCGTACAGATGCTTGTGTCTTTTCAAATTAAAAATTTTCATCCCCTTCCCAGATATATGCCGAGGAGTGAGCTTGCTGGATCATATGGTAACTCTATTTTTAGTTTTGTAAGGAACCTCCATACTGTCTTCTATACTGGCTGGACCAATTTGCATTCCCACCAACAGTGTAGAGCATTTCCCTTTTCTCCACATCCTCTCTGGCATTTATTATTTGTAGACTTTTTGATGATGGCCACCTGACCAGTGTGAGATGGTATCTCATCGTGGTTTTGATTTGCATCTCTCTAATACTTAGCGATGTTGAACATCTTTTCATGTGCCTGTTGGCCATCTGTATGTCTTCTTTGGAGAAATGTTGATTTAGGTCTCCTGCCCATTTTTGGACTGAACTGTTTGTTTTTGATACTGAGTTGTATGGGCAGTTTGTATATTTTGGAAATTAAGCCCTTGTCAGTAGGACCTAAAGGAACTTGTCATCACCAGCTGACAGTTTTTCTACTCTCTAGGATGGAGGCGGTCGGGAGGTGATTGAACCCAGACTGGAATCTCTCAAGATCCAGGAGATTTTACCCAGGGACACATGGAATGGGAGCAGTAGGAACACTGGAAGAAAGAAGGCTTCAACACTGAGATCTGGAGATTTTCCTAGTCTTTCCTAGGAAAGACAGTGCCTGTAATAGCAGCTAGTTCTGGGTGTAGGGTCACAGATCTGCTTTTTATTCAAATCTTTCTGGCTGCTGAAAAATAGAAGAATATCACTGAAGAATAGCTTATAGAGCTGCCATTGGTCTTCTTGCCAGAGAACCAGTATTGGTTGTGAATAATAGGGTTACATCAGGGGTCCAAAAGTATGAATTTTTCAATGATGTTTCAAGGAATATTGGAATCTTATCAAAAGCTATGTATCAAATTATTGATTCAGTTACTTAAAGTGCATTACAGAGGATGCCTATCAGACTCAGACATCTCAGTGTCTAATCCAGTGAAAAGAGCACCCGTAGGGAGCATATGTTAAAGTTCTTGGCATCTCTACGTGAACATAGTGTATGACATGTGACATCAATATTTCTTGTGTGTGTTTGTTTGGTTGGGTGATGAGGTGAACAAGGGATTAAAATTCCATGTTTGCTTCCACTGACCTACCTTGCCCATTTGGGAAATAATTTGTTTTCTTGAACACATCATCTGACTTCTTTTGTGTTCAGTCAATAGAATGGATTTGATAAAATGAACTGAAAAAATTCCAGTAAGGCCAGGCCACAGGGATAGTTCCACAAATGTCAGGTCATTGCTGCACTTTCTCCTCAGTTGTGGGTACAAAAAGTTCAGATACCCTCAGAAACTCTTGCCTACACAAAAAGTATAGCTTAGAAATGAAGCAGCGCTTAGCTTAAATGTAACTGTCTTAAGCTTTTTATGACATCAAAAGCCTACAGATCAACATTTGCGTAACTAAGTCAGTCATCAAAATGCTTGGTTTGCATCATGTAGGATACTCATCTCTATTGAGTCTTCAAAAATCTGAGCAGTTGAATGTCATGTTAGCACAGTCTTTATTGAGTCCTTTTATTAAATCTTGTGAATTAAAAGACCCCCAATTTTGAAATACCTGGGAGAGTTGGTCTCATCATGTTTCCCTTAGGGATTTGGGATGTGGTTCAAGAGAGCAAAGCCTATTCTTGGAAGAACCCTCTAATTCTGATCCACAAAGGAAGGCCAGGAGAGAAGAGAATGTATTCCCGTTTGTTGTTTACACGGTTATTTGTTTGTATTGCTTTGGAAATAGGATGACTCTATGTCTGGTTATAGTTGAAAGAATAAAATAGTATTTTACACCATATCTGAGAAATAAATAACTTTTGAACCTATATAAAAATATTATAGTGGGTCAGCTCCCTTTGAGAACATTCTCTGTCTGTCCCTAGAATTCTGCTTCCATTATTTTATATCGATAATACCTGACATGTGTTTATAGCTATGTGCCTGTCAACTCTGTATTTATTAATATGTCCCAAGGCTTTCTTGTACTTCCATAAGGTAAGGAAAACAGTGATGCTGTATATCCAGTTGGAGGTAGATTTAAAAAACAAAACACTCTCTGCTGAATTGTAAGCTGCTTCATAAGGCAGAGGCTATTTGGGAGGGCTATCCTAGAATCCAGGCTCAGCCAAGTACAGGGCTGTCCAGTCTCGTGATTCCTATGAAACCAAGTTTGGATGACTATGGAATAATCCTGGATTTCAGGGTCACATCTATGGTGCTGATTTTGTTCTTGCCTGCCCACTTCTGTCATTCTTTTTCCTTATGACTTGGAGATAAATTTATTTCCTGAATCCTTGATCCCTGATTGTGAAAAAAGAATAAACTAACCAAGACCACCTTGAATCTTAAATAAATGGTATATTAATAAATGGTTTATTAATAAATATTTAATATTTATTATGTGCTAACCACTGTTGCCAGCACCTTACATGTTTTAACTCTTCAGCAACCCCAATGAGGCAGGTCCTGTCGCTATTCCTATATTGCATGTGGGGGAGGTAAGATACCAAAAGGATAGGTCACATGCCCCAAAGCGCATGGTCAAGACAACAGTTCGAGTGTCTACCAGAACTATGCTCCTCACAAGACCCTGCCTTCCTTTGTACAGTTGCTTATATGTGCTGGGGATTTGGAAGCTTGGGGAGGCATTGGGTCAAGGATGCTTCATGGGTTATGTTGTTACATCACCTTTCTGGAACTCCTTCAAACAGCAACTTCATTCATTACAAGAACAAACAAGCAAAAGAATCGGAAAGTAGCCCACCGAGAGAGAGCCCCTAGAGTTGTCTACTTGTTTTACATCAGTTAAATTAAACCTCGGCTGCTTCACACACTGTTGCTGAGCAGAGGACCTTAGAAAGCACTAGTGGTTTATTTTGGCGGAGAGACAGAACAACTTCTCCAAGCTCAGACAGCTTTTCTCGACCCATGAGGGCCCTCCCTACCTGATATCTGAAACACAATTGTAAGCTCTGAGATCCTAAACAAAATATGAGAAATGTGAGGGTAGAGTTTGGTAAGGGGTTTCCCCTTTCTCATCTCCAGGCTGGTTACTCAAGTTCTAACTGTATAAAATCTTTAAGAAGGAGGAATCCCTACAAGATCATTCAGTCGTACTTCTAATCCAAGCATGGAAATCCTGCCGGCAGAGCTAGAGTGCTTGCCTGGGCCCACATCCTGGCACCACCACTCAGCAGCAGGATGACTTTCAGGAAGTATTTAACTTCTGTAAGCACTGATTTCCTTATCTGTAAAATGGGGATAATTCTGATAACCAGCTTTTCATATTCTTAAGAGGAAATATGTAAACAGGTGCTTAGCACACTGCCAGGAACATAGTAAGCATTCAATAAAGGCACCTATTATTGTTATTGGACTTCCCTGTAGCTCAAATGGTAAAGAGCCTGCCTGCGATGCAAAAGACCAAGGTTCGATCCCTGGGTTGGGAAGTTCCTCTGGAGAAGAGAAGGGCAACCTACTCCAGTATTCTTGCCTGGAGAGTCCCATGGACAGAAAAGCCTGGCAGGCCACAGTCCATGGGGTCATGAAGAGTCAGACACGACTGAGTGACTAACACACACATTATTGTTATTATTTGTCATCTTTGTTCAAATACTTGCAGTGATGAGGAGCTAACTACCTCATAAATCATCTTGAGGGGAAGCTCTAGTTCAAGGAATCCAAAAATTTGAAATATAAGAGAACAGTTAGTTCAGTCTCATTATCACACAGCAAGGAATCTAAGGCACAGAAAGATTAAATGATCTACCCAAGGATATATCAGTAGTCAAGGGTAGAACCCACAGTAGAACTTCTGAGCACATGGCATTAATTCCAGGGTCTTTTCCCTTTCTTAATCATGTCAAAGGCCACCTCCCTGTGAATCTAACTTTCTCCCTGGCATGGCCCCGGCAATAAATACTGGATCCTTTAAAAACATGAGTGTTGAAATGAGAGTTCACATTGTCCATTATCAGACTTCAATAAATAATAGAATTCCTGTCTGTTTCTTAGCACTTCTAAGTACTCCACAGATAGGTTAAAGAACCAGAAATGCTGCCCTTTATAAGCACGGCATGGAGGTATTTCTATTTCCTTTTCACATTTGGTTAAAGAGTGGTCACCACATACAGCCATCCTTATGCTTTTACCGCATCTAATTATGAGTAACATTTTATTCATTCTTCAATCTACCCACTTATTGCTCAGAACAAATCCCTATTCTTTGCCAGATACTGTGGACACACAAACAAAAAGACATGTTCTCTGCTCTCCAGATGCTAATGAAGTGAAAGGACAGATCCACGAACAGTGGAAACTGGGCGATAATTAATACAGTAGAGACAGATGCTCGGTTCTCTAGAAGCACAGAGGAAGGAGGTTTAAGCTATCTTGCACTGGACGTTCAGGTAAAGTTGTGCGTAGACCGAGGAAGAGAGTCAGCTAAGGAGGTGATCTGTGGCTATGCAAAGGTAAGTGGTACCATTAGTTACTGTGACAGACAGTGGCTGGTTGTTCAAGAACTTGTCTCTCCTTCTTCCTGGGCACACCAGCCCTACTTGCGGTCAGGAGGCCATATGACTGAATTTTAGCCAATAAAATATGAGCAGAAGTCATGAGTGTTACCTTCAGGCCCAGACCACTAATGCTCTGACATGCAACACTTCGTGTGCTTCCTCCATCTGTGGGCTAGATACAGACACAGGCAGTGAACTGGAAGCCACGTGTTGGCAGATGTAGCCACAGGATGGAAGAGGCTGGGTCCCGGGTCAGAAGAAAGCCTCTGGTTGTTCAGGAACATGTATTTCAGACTTCATGAATGTGAGAGATAAGTTTCTATTATGTTTAAGCCATTACACATTTTGAGGTTAATTTTTTGTTGTTGAATCAGTTGGACTTACTACTGCTGCAATGAACTCAGAAGCTGGGATTTACTTACAGTACGTTGATGCCAACCAAACTAGCCAAACCAGACTGATAAAAGTACAACCAGTAATCCTGGCTTCTTAGTCTGCTAGACAATCACTTGGGAGCTAGACTCACAATATGTTCTTCTCTTGGAAAATTCCATTTGAAATATATTTGGCTCCTTATCCTTGAAGAAATCATTTTAGCCTTGATTGAAATGTTCCTGTTTCTCTTAGATAACATGGCTTACTCTACAGCTGGTTGCTGCTGTTAAAAATCTACAGCTTGATTTTTCTCTTTTTGGTAAGCAAAAAGAGGATCAGGAAGCAACTTTACTCCTAACACAGAGAAGGGAAAGAGGACTAGAAGCTTCTGTATGAGTATGGAAAAGACAAAGAAGGAAAAGTGTTTTGTCTGTGTTCAGTGTGATTTTTCAGGGCTTTTTATCCAGTTAGCTTGGCTTTCCACATCCCTAACTTGATCTTCATCACATCATGTTTCATTATAATTTTATTGTCACTTTTGACATTTCTGACACAAAATAACCCACAGATTTCAGTCAAATCAAAGAAAAACAAAATCAAATAAGGAATAAATTGGAGAATTCAAAAGAGGAAAAGAAAGATGTCTGAATATTGACATGTCTCTGGTTCGTATATATGCAACACATTTGCTATTCATTCAATTTAAGCATCTGTATTAGTTACCTAATACTAAATAACAAATTATTCTAAAAATTGGAGAATAAATTGGAGAATTCCAAAGAAAAAAAGAGAGATGTCTGAATATTGACATGTCTCCGGGTCATATATATACAACACTGCTGCTGCTGCTGCTGCTGCTAAGTCGCTTCAGTCGTGTCCGACTCTGTGCGACCCCATAGACGGCAGCCCACCAGGCTCCCCCGTCCCTGGGATTCTCCAGGCAAGAACACTGGAGTGGGTTGCCATTTCCTTCTCCAGTGCATGAAAGTGAAAAGTGATATATACAACACACTTGTTATTTATTTAATTTAAGCATCTGTATTAGTTACCTAATACTAAGTAACAAATTATTCTAAAATTTGGTGGCTTACACCAGTCACTCATTATCTCACTGTTTCTGAAGGTCAGGAATCTGGAACTGGCTTAGCAGAATGATTCTGGCTCAGGGTCTCTCATGAGGTTGCAGACAAGATATTGGCTGGGGCCTACAGTCATGTGAAGGCTTGACTGTGGCTGGAGGATCTGATTTCAAGATCACACAGTCACATGACTGCTGTCTGGAGGCCTCAGTTCCTCATCATGTGGCTCTTGCCATAGGGCTACTCATGACATGTCAGCTCATTTCACCCAGAGTGAGTGAGTCAACGGAAAATGAGTGAGGAGGAAGCATGGCTCTTTTATGATCTGAAATTAAATGTTTGATTTATTCTTTTCATTAGAAGTGGCTATACAATTTTGTATTCTCACCCATAATAAGTGAAAGTTTTTGTTGCTCCACAACCTTGGTAATATATGGTGGTGTCAGTGTTCTGGATTTTGGCCATTCTAATAGGTATATAGTGAGACTTTATTATTTTAATTGGCATTTCCCTGATACATGAATTGGAACATCTTTTCATATGCTTATTTGTCATTTGTATATCTTCTTTGGTGCAGTGACTGTAAAGGTTTTTGGCCCACTTTTTAATTGAGTGCTTTTAGTTTTTTGCTTGTGAAGTTTTAAGAATTCTTTGCAGGTTTTGGATAACAGTCTTCTGCTAGAGGTATCTTTTACAAATATTTTCTCCCAGTCTCTGACTTGTCTTCTCATTCTCTTGACATTGTTTTTTTTGTGAAGCAGAAATTTTAAATTTTGATGAAGTACAGTTTATCAGTTATTTCTTTCATGAATCATACCTTAGGTATTGTATCTAAAAAGGTATCACTATGCCAAAGTTCATCTAGTTTGCTCCTGTTATCTTCCAGGAGTTTTATAGTTTTGTGTTTTACTTTTAGGCTTAAAACTGATTTTGAGTTAATCTTTTTGAAGCATGTAAAGTCTGTCTAGATTCATTTTTTTGCATGCAAATATGCAGCCTCATAGCTCACTCAGTAGAGTCTGACTGCAATGCAGGAGATCTGGGTTCAATTCCTGGGTTGGGAAGATCTCCTGGAGAAGGAAATGGCAACCCACTCCAGTATTCTTGCCTGGAGAATCCCATGCACAGAGGAACACAGCAGGCTAGTCTATGGGGTCATAAGAATCGGACACAACTGAGTGATTAAGTGCACAGTGCGTACCTCCAGTTGTTCCAGCACCATTTGTTAAAATGACTATCTTTGCTCCATTGTATTGCTTTTGCTCCTTTGTCAAAGGTCAGTTGACTATATATTTATATGGGTCTACTTTGGGGCTCTCTATTCTATTCCACTGATACATGTCTGGTTTATCACAAATACCACACTGTCTTGATTACTATAGCTTTATAGTAAGTATTTAAGTTGAGTAGAATTAATCCTCCAATTTTGTTCTTCTTCTTCAATAGTGTGTTCATTATTCTTGGTCTTTTGCTTTGTGAGTTCAATCCCTGGTCAGAAAGATCCTCTGGAGCAGGGCATGGCAACCCACTCTTGCCTGGAGAATCCCATGGACAGAGGAGCCTGGTGGGCTACTGTTCATGGGGTCACAGAGAGTCAGACATGACTGAAGCGACTTAGCATGCACATGAACTTTAGAAATGGTTTGCTAACATCCACAAAATAACTTGTTATGATTTTAACTGGGATTTCATTGAATCTATAAATCAAGTTAGGAAGAATTGGTAATATTGAGTCTTTTTATCTATGAACATGAAATATGTCTCCATTTATTTAGTTCTTTGATTTCATTCATCAGAGTTTAATAGTTTTCCTCAAATACATCATATATGTTTTGTTAGATTTATACTTAAGTATTTCTTTTGGGGGGAGTAATAATGTAAATAATGTTTTTTTTAATTTCAAATTCCACTTGTCCCATTGCTGATATACAGGAAAGCAACAGATTTTTGTGTGTTAAAACTCTATGTCCTGCAACTTTGCTATAATTGCTTATTAGTTCCAGGAGGGTTTTTTTGCTGTTGTCATTGTTGCTAATTCTCTTGGATTTTCTATATAGATTACTACATCATTAGAAAACAAAAACAGTTTTATTTCTTCCTTCCCAGTCTGTGTACTTTTTATTCCCTTTCCTTATTTCATTACCTATGGTTTCTAGTACAACAGTAAAAAGGGAATGTTGAGAGGGAACATTCTTGCCTTGTTCCCAAAACATTTAATATTTTAAGGAACTGCTAGACTGTTTTTCCTAAGTGGTTGCACCATCTTACATTCTCACAAGCAAGGAATGAAAATAGGAAGTTTTGTCTAACATGTTCGGTCAAACTTTAGGCTTAACTTTCAATTTAGAGCAAACATTGACAGATAAAAAAGTTAATGGATACCGTGAGGAAACAATCAGAAAAATCCAAAAAGTGAGACATTCTCTAATTGATCTCTTCAAAACTTCAATGAGTCAATGTCCTGAGAAAAGGTTAATGGAGGATATTTTAGATTAAAAGATACTTAAAAAAAAATAACCACCAAATCTAATGGGTAAATCTTAATTAGACTGGACTTAGAATGAAACAAAACAGCTCTAGAAGACACTTTTGAAATAAGTTGGGATATTTGAATATACACTGGATGTTAGATAGTATTAGGAAATATTACAAAATTTCTTAGATATAATATTCATATTGTAGTTAAATAGAGGAGAATGTTCTCATTTTTAAGAGCTGCAGCTGAATTATTTAGGGACTTTAAGTCTCATGATACCTGCAAATTCTTTCAAGTTGTTCAACAATCTCTTTCTTGCACATATATACACACAAAGACAACACAAATAATGTAATGGAAGATGCTAGTTTTTAAATACAGGTGATAAATATGTGTGCGGATGCTCAGTCTATATTACTATTCCAGTTTCTGTGACTGTTGACATTTTTCATTATAAAAAACTTGGAAAGAAAAGGGATTAAAAGCTCTGTGATTTAAAATTCTAACTTTGTCTCTGCAATTAGACTGCAAACGCTGAAGGTCTAGGGCTTAATTTGTACCTGTCAGCCTCCTGTACCAAGCCCAGTGCCCGGAACCTTGAAGGTTTCTGGCAGTGATGCCTCAATACAGATGTCTAATCATTAACCAGGAGGCAATAAAGGAATTCACACAGACTAGCTGCTCTGAAAATGTTGCTAAAGTGGAAGGAAATATGACATCCTTCACTCTTTATAGCTCTAGCTTGGAAAATGAGTGGGTGGTAATTGCAGCCATGTTCCTGATGACTAACAGAAAAACAAACTTTTTTAACTTTGCTCCCAGAGTCCTCAGTGCCAAAGAAAACAGGAATCAACCAGCATCCCTGTTAGCATTACTCAGTATGTTGATTACTGCTTCTGCCTAAGCTGAAGCAAGTCAGCTAAGTAACATTCTGAAACAAAACATAACCCCTGGGGTACTGAATTTTTGTCGTTCTAAAAGACACAGATTTTGGGGGGAAAGTTTCTTGGCATATATGCACCATTCAGTACGTAAAGGGCATTTCTTACACTAGCCTAGGTGGAGGGTGAGTTCCTGGGGATTTTACAAAAACATCAGGGTCACCTGGGCCAACTAAAAGCAATCCTAATCTAATATTCTTCTAAATTTTTCATTCTTTTCTTGATACCTGATGCCAGGAGAAGGAAGAGAATTGCCCTTCTGTCAGTGTAGCTTTCTTCACCTGGAAACAAGAGTCTTTTTTTTTTTTCTCTACAATACTGTTTGTAGGACTATGGAGTGAATGCTAGAAATATAATGTGTACCTTAAGAGAAACAGAAAAGTAAGTGCTTGGCCTAGACAAATCTATGCAGTCTTCCTTCATTCATAGATACATGGCATGTCTCAAATCTCTTAGAAACTCCTAATTTCAAAGGTACTGTGTTATTATTTCTGTAAACTGATTAAATGTCCTGGTTTTTCTTTTGTCTCCAATTTGAATCTGTTTTTCTCAGATGCTGTCATTGTTCAGTCGCTGTCGTGTCTGACTCTGCAATGCCATGGACTGCAACACGCCTGTCCTTCACTGTCTTCCAGAGTTTGCTCAGACTCATGTCCGTTGAGTCATTGATGCCATCCTACCATTTCATCCTCTGTTGCCCCCTTCTCTTACCCTCAATCTTTTCCAGCATCAGGGTCTTTTCTAATGAGTTGGCTCTTGGCATCAGGTGGCCAAAGTGTTGGAGCTTCAGCTTCAGCCTAAGTCCTTCCAATGAATATTCTGGGTTGATTTCCTTTAGGATTGACTGATTTGATTTCCTTGCTGTCCAAGGGACTCTCGAGAGTTTTCTCCAGCATCACAATTCAAAGGTGTTAGTTCTTTGGTGTTCAGCCTTCTTTATGGTCCAACTCTCAGATTCTTATACACTAGGTTCTATTAGTTTTTGAAAAGTCTTGTCACTATGAACACTGTTGCAAAGCAGGAATAAGTTGCTTTCCTGATATAAAACAGCTTTGATTTTTCAGAGTCTGACTTCATGCTCTGAGTTCTCAGAACAGTGTTGGTTTACATTTTATACACCTTTGCTAGCCCTTGTATTTTGACCCTTTATCAGTCCAACACATATTAAATTTTTGTTTCCAAACATGTGGTGGCCATTGCTGCACCCACATGAGACCTCTCTTAATAGCCATAGTTAATAACCATAGTCTTGAAATTCATTTTGTTAACAGAATTTAGGCTTTGAAGGGACCATGTTGATCCTCATTAAGATTTCTGGGAGTCCAATACCAAGTCCGTTAAATTTGACACTGGGCAAAGAATATTGACACAAAAAATTAAGTAACTTACTTCTGGTAGTGTTTCCTAAGATGTGTATCAGAGAAAAAGAGATCAGTATTCTAACAGATTTGAGAAAACTACACATCAGATCCTTCTTTTTGAAGGCCTCAATGCACAGTAACATACTGAAGGCTTAGAAAGGCCCTGCAGTAAAGAAATCTGTTTAACTTTGTTTAATTCAGTGTTAGCTAAATTTATTGGCCCACAAAATGTCTTTTATTTATTTATTTATTTATTTTTCTTTTCCTAATTTATTTTTATTTTACTTTACAATACTGTATTGGTTTTGCCATACATTGACATGAATCCGCCACGGGTGTACACGAGTTCCCAATCCTGAACCCCCCTCGCACCTCTCTCCCCATATCATCTCTCTGGGTCATCCCAGTGCACCAGCCCCAAGCCTCCTGTACCCTGTATTGAACCTAGACTGGCAATTTGTTTCTTACATGATAGTATACATGTTTCAATGCCATTCTCCCAAATCATCCCACCCTCTCCCTCTCCCACAGAGTCCAAAAGTCTGTTCTATACATCTGTGTCTCTTTTACTGTCTCGCATACAGGGTTATCATTACCATCTTTCTAAATTCCATATATATGTGTTAGTATACTGTATTGGTGTTTTTCTTCCTGGCTCAAAATATCTTTTAAAAGCTATATAACATCAGTGTCTCAGGGAAGGTAATTTGGAAAATTATGATTTATAATTACTACAAAGAAAAATGTTATTCAAACCAACTATTAAAAATTAGGAGTCAATCAGAGAAAATTGAATATTTATTGAATATTTGATGACATTAATAAGCTATTATTAAGTGTGATAATGAGATTCAGTCTGTGGGTTTTTCTCTTGACTCATTATCACATGCTGAAAGACTTACAAGTAAAATGATTTAGTATCTTAAATTTGCTTCAAAATGATCAAGGCCAGGGCAGCTTAAAGTAAGTGAGGATATGAACTGACATCAGACATCAGTTGGTAACTATTTAACTTTTTTGTTTTAAAGAACGTTTTCATGTTTTCTTGAATTCTTTTCTGACATTGGTGATCTGAGTACTTGATTACTGTTTGATGGCATGAAGATTCTTCAGCAAGTATCTCCAAGTAACTTCCCATTTGCAGGATAATAGAAAGATGGTTACCCAGTCCAGTACTCTTGCCTGGAAAATCCCATGGATGGAGGAGCCTGGTAGGCTGCAGTCCATGGGGTCGCTAAGAGTCGGATACGACTGAGCGACTTCACTTTCACTTTTCACTTTCATGCATTAGAGAAGGAAATGGCAACCCACTCCAGTGCTCTTGCCTGGGGAACCCCAGGGACGGGGGAGCCTGGTGGGCTGCCGTCTATGGGGTCGTACAGAGTCAGACACGACTGAAGCGACTTAGCAGCAGCAGCAGCAGCAACAGTGAGATGGTTTGGCTTCCCAATTGGCTCAGTGGTAAAGAATCTACCTGTCAATGCAGGAGTTTGATCCCTGGGCCAGGAAGATCCTCTGGAGAAGGAAATGGCAACCCACTCCAGTGTTCTTGCCTGGGAAATCCCATGGACAGAGGAGCTTGGCCGGCCTACAGTCCATGAAGTTGAAAAGAGTCAGACACAACTTAGTGACTAAACAAGAACAGCAACAAAAGTAAGGTGGTTATTTCTAAGCAGATGCTAAATACCTGGATCAGGAGCATTCCCCAAGACCCAGCTCAAGGCTGTCACCATGCAATAAGCACTTGTTAATCAATGGATTGACTGGGTGGAGGACCCAGGAGTATTCCAATTCTAATGCATCTCACCTATTCATATACTTTATTTTCATGATGGAACTTTGCTAGGATTCCAGAACCTTTTAGTCCAAGGATCTCATTTGACAGCTTAAAACAAGGAATTCCAGAGATTGTATCCATCATGGTGAGCTCTGGCGGCTCAGAGACACAGCAGAGGAAAGACATGGCTTCAGAACCTGAATTGGGTTTGCCTCTCTGGATCATCACTTTCTAACTGTGAGATCTTAAGCGAATCATTTAGGTTCTTTTGGCTCTGCTTCTTCACCTGTAAAATTGGAATAGTAACAATAATAATGTTGTGGTTGTTTAGTCACTAAGTCACGTCTTACTCTTTTGAGATCTCATGGACTGTAGCCAGGCTCATCTGTCCATGGGATTTCCCAGGCAAGAACACTGCAGTGGGATGCCATTTCCTTCTCCAGAGGATCTTCCCGACCCAAGGATCAAACCCTCGTCTCCTGCATTGGCAGGTGGATTTTTTTTTCTTTTTTCTTTTTCTTTTTTTTTTTACCATCACCAGGGAAGTCCAAGAACACTGGAATGGGTAGCCTACCCCTTCTCCAGTGGATCTTCCTTACCCAGGAATTGAATCAGGGTTTCCTGCATTGCAGCCGGATTCTTTACCAACTGAGCTATCAGGGAAGCTCCCCTGAACCACCAGGGAAGCCATAATAATAATAATACCTCTCATAAAGCCATTGTGACTATTAAATCAGAAGTTCTATTGATAATTATCAATGATCATGTTCATTACCATCAATATAATCTTTCTTGAATGCTCATATTATGTGTAACTCCCAGTCAAGTCGTATGAGTCCTTGATTTCCAACAAACAATGGGACATAGTTACTAAACTAATGGAAATAGGTAGCTGCTAAGCAATCACAATAATTCAAAAGAGGCACAAAATGAGCATTATGTATCTACATTAGGAAATATTTTTTCTCTTTTTGAATAGTTTTACAATAGTTTAAGTGAGAAAGGCAGGAAATACCACTCTGATCTTTATTAAAACAGAAATTTAGTTAAATCCTAAATATTCAAATTTTATCAGTGATGTGTTGCTGGTACCATTGCTATTATAGGTTATTCTTGTGATAAATATTTGTAATATTCCTGAAAAATGCGTGCATGGAGTGAATACTTACATTTTGACTTCTACCTACTTTAATAATGGGCTTCCTAGGTGGTGCTAGTGGTAAAGAAGCTGCCTGCCAATGCAGGAGACAAAAGAGACTTGGGTTTGATCCCTGGGTTGGGAAGATTCCCTGAAATAGGAAATGGCAAACCACTCCAGTATTCTTGCCTGGAAAATCCCATGGACAGAGGAGCCTGGTGGGCTACAGTCCATGTGGCTGCAAAGAATCAGACATGACAGAGTGAACACACACACACACACACACTTTAATAATAATTAGAAATATATCACCTCAGGAAAAAAAGATGAAAGTGATGATGCAATAAGCAGCTTAGGCATCCAAATGTTCATTTTAAGGAAAGTTTAGTCTTCATGTATCTTTAATTTCCCTACACTATTCCTTTAAGAGCTCAAATAATTGGTTCAGATGATTTTAGACAGTTAACAAATACATATTTTATTTTATTTTTATTTATTTATTTTTATTGATTGATTTATTTATTTTTTAAATTTTATTTTTGCTTTATTTTACTTTACAATACTGTATTGGTTTTGCCATACATTGACATGAATCTGCCACGGGTGTACATGAGTTCCCAATCCTGAACCCCCCTCCCACCTCTCTCCCCATATCATCTCTCTGGGTCATCCCAGTGCACCAACCCCAAGCATCCAGTATCCTGTATCGAACCTAGACTGGCAATTCAGAATGGCATTGAAACATGGATACCATCATGTAAGAAATGAATCGCCAAATACATATTTTAAAAACCTTCATTTTTTTTCATTCTTCTCAGATTGTCACAATGATTTCTTAGAACTTAAAAGAATATATGCTACAGATCTTCAGAAAATTTTAGCAATATAAATCACCTTTGATTTTCATTCTGTTCATAAGCACCAAGCGGAGAGTGTTATGATCCAAAGACTCAGGCATTGTAGAACAGCAGACCTGGATTCCACTGTAAGAATTATTTCACTTACAAATTTTTTTACTGTGTTGATTTATTTAGCTGTTCTGGGTCTTCATTTCTTCAGGGGCTTCTCTCTAGTTTCAGTGCATCGGCTTCTCTCTGCAGTCATTCTTCTTCTTGCAGCTCCTAGGCTCTCACATGCAGGCTCAGTAGTTATGGGGCATAGGTTTAGTTATCCCACAGCACGTGAAATCTTCCTGGACCAGGGATCGAACCTGTGTCCTCTGCATTGGCAGGTGGATTCTTTACCACTGAGCCACCAGGGAAGTCCCAAGAATGATTTCACTTTTGCCAAGCTTTGCTTTCCTGTCTATAAAACAGCTTTGCTTACTGATTAATTCAAGAATCGAAAGGTAAAAAGCAGGCAAACTTTGGCACATAAGCTGCCAAACATTAACTATTTTCAGTGAACAAATGTCAAATGACTATGGACATTTAAAAAATCTTGATCAGAGTTTAAAAAATCTTGACGACGTCTACCAGATTATCCTCTTCACTTCTCTGTTGATTGTCTCTACTTCTGGCCTGCCAACCAGAAGTGAAAGCATTGTATGCCCTTCTCTCCTTACAGAAGCAAGATTTTCATTTACAATCTCTACTCTCTGAGAGGCTGAAAAATGTTATTCTTGCGTAGACTCTATGACCTGTTGTGGTTGTTGGAGTGGGAGTGACATTCTCTTGTGACTTTGCACTTACAAATCAGAGGGGAAGTCCCTGAAGGGCTCCCTTAACGTCACTGAATGCTACTGCTCTGACCACCGCTGAAAGATGATTCATGGAAAAAGATATTAAACAGCTAAATTGGACCATTACCTACTTAATGAATCACGATGAGAACTGAGTATCTTTCGAGAGATTTTTTTTTTAAGGTACCTTGAAAATAGGGGCTTCCAAGGTGGCTCAGTGGTAAAGAATCTGCCTACCAAGGCAGAAGATACAGGTTCAGTCCCTGGGTCAGGAAGATCCCCTAGAGCAGGAAATCGCAAACCACTCTAGTATTCTTGCCTGGGAAATTCCATGGACAAGAGGAGCCTGGTGAGCTACAGTCCACGGATCACAAAGAGTCAGACATTGACAGCAAATGAACATGCATGCACCTTGAAAATATATGGGTCAGGTTTTTAACCATTTATTCTATGCTTTCTGGTTAGTGAACAAGTTGTTGGATACATTTCCTAATAAAGTCCAAACTCAGGAGTACTTCCTTGTATAAAAATATATTTATCCAAGGGAAAAAATCGTTCCTAGGGTCCTATGATCTCTCAAAGGGTCTTGGACTTTGCTTTACTTCCTTTCTCTTTTCTTTGTGATTAAAACAAAGATGCAAACTAAAAACAAAATCCTGAAAACTAATCAGCGACTCTACTGAGAGCTTCCATTTCACTCAAAAAGGCAAATACAAGTAGATTTATTTTCCCAGTTTTACCCTGCATCCAGCATGTATGTACAGTCTATTTTCTCAATGTATAAGTAAACCATTCTAGTCATAATAAAATGTACATGAGTGCCCAAGTTCATAGACATGTTCACCGACTCCAAAGGGAATTTCTCAAGCTAGTTGAGATTGCTAGTTGTCCTTCTAGATTTTAAATACCAGGGAGTTTCACTGTTTCATTTCCTTATTAGGATGGTATGGTATAATCTTAGCCACATATATTCTCTCTATCTCTTGAATCCCATTATTTTCCTGAGCCCACACTCAGATATATAGAGCCCACAGTTTATTTTCTTGGGCTCCAAAATCATTGCAGATGGGGACTGCAGCCATGAGATTAAAAGACACATGCTCCTTGGAAGAAAGGCTATGACAAACCTAGACAGCATATTAAAAAGTGGAGACATTACTTTGCTGACAAAGATCCATATAGTCAAAGCTATGGTTTTTCCAGGAGTCATGTATGGATGTGAGAGTTGGGCCATAAGGAAAGCTGAGTGCTGAAGAATTGATGTTTTTGAACTGTGGTGTTGGAGAAGACTCTTGAGTCACTTGGACTCTCAGTCCTAAAGAAAATCAGTCCTGACTATTCATTGGAAGGGCTGATGCTGAAGCTGAAAGCTCCAATACTTTGGCTGCCTGATGTGAAGGACTGATTCACTGGAAAAGACCCTGATGCTGGGAAAGACTGAAGGCAGGAGGAGAAGGGGATGACAGAGAATGAGATGGTTGGATAGCATCACCAACTCGAAGGACATGAGTTTGAGCAAGCTCTGGGAACTGGTGATGGAGAGGGAAGCCTGGCATGCTGCATTCATGAAGTTGCAAAGAGTCTGACACAACTGAGAAAATGAACTGAACACTCAGATAATGAAAGGAACACTTAAGTTAAAAATAAATAATTATAACTAGTAATTGTATTCTGCACATTATTAATCCTCCATTTCATACCTTATGAGGACAGCTCTTTATTCTTGAAATTCATTGTTGAGAGTCATGGTCTACAAAGAGTAAGTAGGAGTTTAAAGTGGTTGGTACCTGATGATAGGTTTTTGTCAAAGATTGCTGGAATAAATTGAAAGCAAATGTCCTGGCTTATCTGAAGAACACAATTCTCCCCCCCAGATGTGAGAAAGTAGCATGCATTCAACTGAACTAGAGCATGAAAGTATTTGAATTAAATTAGGGTTGGAAAGAGACTGAACCTCTCTCTCATTGACAACACAGTGGGATATGATCTTCAGTAAATGACAATCACATGCATATTCCTCCAAGCTCTAATAACCCACTATTTTCTGGCCCATTGAGGGTCCAAAAACAAAGAACTCTTGATCAAGGCACAGACAGATCTTAGCATTTCTATTGTTTACTTCTGATAATCTGGAGTCATTGGTTTAAGGTTACATAGATTTAAGAGGGGAAGGGATTCAGTCATATAAGTAAAAGGGGTCCATATAGTCAAAGCTATGGTTTTTCCTGTAGTAGTATAGAGATGAGAGATTTGGACCATGAAGAAAGCTGAGCACCAAAGAATTGATGCTTTCAAATTGTGGCACTGGAGAAGACTCTTGAGAGTCCCTTGAACAGAAAGGAGATCAAACTAGTCAATCCTAAAGGAAATCAACCCTGAATATTCATTGGAAGGATTTGTGCTGAAGCTGAAGCTCCAATACTTTGGCCACTTGATGTGAAGACCCAACTTACTGGAAAGGATCCTCATGCTGGGAAAAATTAAGAGCAGAAGAAGGGGGTGACCGAATATGAGATTGTTGGATGGCATAGGGATGGAGCCAAGCAAAACCAATACCAGTTGTGGATGTGGCTGGTGATAGAAGCAAGATCTGATGCTGTAAAGAGCAATATTGCATAGGAACCTGGAATATCAGGTCCATGAATCAAGGCAAATTGGAAGTGGTCAAACAAGAGAAGGCAAGAGTGAACGTCAACATTCTAGGAATCAGCGAACTACAAAGGACTGGAATGGGTGAATTTAACTCAGATGACCATTATATCTACTACTGCGGGCAGGAATCCCTCAGAAGAAAAGGAGTAGCCATCATGGTCAGCAAAAGAGTCCGAAATGCAGTACTTGGATGCAATCTCAAAAACGACAGAATGATCTCTGTTCGTCTCCAAGGCAAACCATTCAACATTACAGTTATCCAAGGCTATGCCCCAACCAGTAACACTGAAGAAACTGAAGTTGAATGGTATTATGAAGACCTACAAGACCTTTTAGAACTAACACCCAAAAAAGATGTCCTTTTCATTATAGGGGACTAGAATGCAAAAGAAGAAGTCAAGAAACACCTGGAGTAACAGGCAAATTTGGCCTTGGAATGCGGAATGAAGCAGGGCAAAGGCTACTAGAGTTTTGCCAAGAAAATGCACTGGTCATAGCAAAAACTCTCTTCCAACAACACAAGAGAAGACTCTACACATGGACATCACCAGATGGTCAACACCAAAATCAGATTGATTATTCTTTGCAGCCAAAGATGGAGAAGCTCTATACAGTCAGCAAAAACAAGACCAGGAGCAGACTGTGGCTCAGATCATGAACTCGTTGTTACCAACTTCAGACTTAAATTGAAGAAAGTAGGGAAAACCACTAGACCATTCAGGTATGACCTAAATCAAATCCCTTATGATTATACAGTGGAAGTGAGAAATAGATTTAAGGGACTAGATCTGATAGATAGAGTGCCTGATGAACTATGGAATGAGGTTCGTGACATTGTACAGGAGACAGGGATCAAGACCATCCCCATGGAAAAGAAATGCAAAAAAGCAAAATGGCTGTCTGGGGAGGCCTTACAAATAGCTGTGAAAAGAAGAGAGGTGAAAAGCCAAGGAGAAAAGGAGATATAAGCAATCTGAATGCAGAGTTCCAAAGAATAGCAAGAAGAGACAAGAAAGCCTTCCTCAGCGATCAATGCAAAGAAATAGAGGAAAAGAACAGAATGGGAAAGACTAGAGATCTCTTCAAGAAAATTAGAGATACCAAGGGAACATTTCATGCAAAGATGAGCTCGATAAAGGGCAGAAATGGTATGGACCTAACAGAAGCAGAAGATATTAAGAAGAGGTGGCAAGAATACACAGAAGAACTGTACAAAAAAGATCTTCATGACCCAGATAATCAGGATGATGTGATCACTAATCTAGAGCCAGACATCGTGGAAAGTGAAGCCAAGTGGGCCTTAGAAAGCATCACTACGAACAAAGCTAGTGGAGGTGATGGAATTCCAGTTGAGCTGTTTCAAATCCTGAATGATGATGCTATGATTGTGCTACACTCAATATGCCAGCAAATTTGGAAAACTCAGAGGTGGCCACAGGACTGGAAAACATCAGTTTTCATTCCAATCCCAAAGAAAGGCAATGCCAAAGAATGTTCAAACTACCGCACAATTGCACTCACTCACATGCTAGTAAAGTAATGCTCAAAATTCTCCAAACCAGGCTTCAGCATTACGTGAACTGTGAACTTCCAGATGTTCAAGATGGTTTTAGAAAAGGCAGAGGAATCAGAGATCAAATTGCCAACATCCGCTGGATCATGGAAATAGCAAGTGAGTTCCAGAAAAACATCTATTTCTGCTTTATTGACTATGCCAAAGCCTTTGACTGTGTGGATCACAATTAACTGTGGAAAATTCTGAAAGAGATGGGAATACCAGACCACCTAACCTGCCTCTTGAGAAATCTGTATGCAGGTCAGGAAGCAACAGTTAGAACTGGACATGGAACAACAGACTGGTTCCAAATAGGAAAAGGAGTATGTCAAAGCTGTATATTGTCACCCTGCTTATTTAACTTCTATGCAGAGTACATCATGAGAAACTCTGGACTGGAAGAAACACAAGCTGGAATCAAGATTGCCAGGGGAAATATCAATAACCAGATATGCAGATGACACCACCCTTATGGCAGAAAGTGAAGAGGAGCTAAGAAGCCTCTTGATGAAAGTGAAAGAGGAGAGTAGAAAAGTTGGCTTACAGCGCAACATTCGGAAAACGAAGATCATGGCATCCGGTCCCATCACTTCCTGGGAAATAGATGGGGAAACCGTGGAAACAGTGTCAGACTTTTTTTTTTTTGGGCTCCAAAATCACTGCAGATGGTGACTGCAGCCATGAAATTAAAAGATGCTTACTCCTTGGAAGAAAAGTTATGACCAACCTAGATAGTATATTCAAAAGCAGAGACATTACTTTGCCGACTAAGGTCCATCTAGTCAAGGCTATGGTTTTTCCCGTGGTCATGTATGGTTGTGAGAGTTGAACTGTGAAGAAGGTTGAGCGCCGAAGAATTGATGCTTTTGAACTGTGGTGTTGGAGAAGACTCTTGAGAGTCCCTTGGACTGCAAGGAGATCCAAACAGGACATTCTGAAGGAGATCAGCCCTGGGATTTCTTTGGAAGGAATGATGCTAAAGCTGAAGCTCCAGTACTTTGGCCACCTCATGCGAAGAGTTGACTCATTGGAAAAGACTGTGATGCTGGGAGGGATTGAGGGCAGGAGGAGAAGGGGACAACAGAGGATGAGATGGCTGGATGGCATCACTGATTCGATGGATGTGAGTCTGAGTCAACTCCGGGAGATGGTGATGAACAGGGAGGCCTGGCGTGCTGTGATTCATGTGGATGCAGAGTTGGACACGACTGAGCAACTGAACTGACTGATTGTTGATTCAATGGACATGAGTTGAATCAATGAACACGAATTTGAGCAAGCCCCAGGAGATAGAGAAGTGCAGGGAAGCCTGGAATGCTGCAGTCCATGGGATTGAAAACAGGTGGACACAACTTAGTAACTGAACAACAACAACATTAAAGAGGCAAGAAAAACAATATTGCAAGGAGTGGAGGGGAAGACAAGAGACTAGGCAAGTTCCAAAGCAGAGGCAATTTGGGATTTAGTTCAGTTCAGTTCAGTTGCTCAGTCGTGTCCGACTCTTTGCGACCCCATGAATCGCAGCACGCCAGGCCTCCCTGTCCATCACCAACTCCCGGAGTTCACTCAGACTCACATCCATCGAGAGAGTGATGCCATCCAGCCATCTCATCCTCTATCGTCCCCTTCTCCTCCTGCCCCCAATCCCTCCCAGCATCAGAGTCTTTTCCATTGAGTCAACTCTGCATGAGGTGGCCAAAGTATTGGAGTTTCAGCTTTAGCATCATTCCTTCCAAAGAAATCCCAGGGCTGATCTCCTTCAGAATGGACTGGTTGGATCTCCTCGCAGTCCAAGGGACTCTCAAGAGTCTTCTCCAACACCACAGTTCAAAAGCATCAATTCTTCAGCGCTCAGCCTTCTTCACAGTCCAACTCTCACGTCCATACATGACTACTGGAAAAATCATAGCCTTGACTAGACGGACCTTAGTCGGCAAAGTAATGTCTCTGCTTTTGAATATACTGTCTAGGTTGGTCATAACTTTTTTCCAAGGAGTAAGCGTCTTTTAATTTCATGGCTGCAGTCACCATCTGCAGTGATTTTGGAGCCCCCCCAAAATAAAGTCTGACACTGTTTCCATGGTTTCCCAATCTATTTCCCATGAAGTGATGGGACCAGATGCCATGATCTTCGTTTTCTGAATGTTGAGCTTTAAGCCAACATTTTTACTCTCCTCTTTCACTTTCATCAAGAGGCTTTTTAGTTTTTCTTCACTTTCTGCCATAAGGGTGGTGTCATCTGCATATCTGAGGTTATTGATATTTCTCCTGGCAATCTTGATTCCAGCTTGTGTTTCTTCCAGTCCAGAGTTTCTCATGATGTACTCTGCATAGAAGTTATATAAGCAGGGTTACAATATACAGCCTTGACATACTCCTTTTCCTATTTGGAATCAGTCTGTTGTTCCATGTCCAGTTCTAACTGTTGCTTCCTAACCTGCATATAGATTTCTCAAGAGGCAGGTTAGGTGGTCTGGTATTCCCATCTCTTTCAGAATTTTCCCACAGTTAATTGTGATCCACACAGTCAAAGGCTTTGGCATAGTCAATAAAGCAGAAATAGATGTTTTTTCTGGAACTCTCTTGGTTTTTCCATGATCCAGCGAATGTTGGCAACTTGATCTCTGGCCCCTCTGCCTTTTCTAAAACCAGCTTGAACATCTGGAATTTTATGATTCACATATCGCTGAAGCGTGGCTTGGAGAATTTTGAGCATTACTTTACTAGAGTGTGAGATGAGTGCAATTGTGTGGTAGTTTGAACATTCTTTGGCATTGCCTTTCTTTGGGATTGGAATGAAAACTGATGTTTTCCAGTCCTGTGGCCACCTCTGAGTTTTTCAAATTTGCTGGCATATTGAGTGCCACACGTTGACAGCATCATCTTTCAGGATTTGAAATAGCTCAACTGGAATTCCATCACCTCCACTAGCTTTGTTCATAGTGATGCTTTCTAAGGCCTATTTGACTTCACATTCCAGGATGTCTGACTCTAGGTATGTGATCACACCATCGTGATTATCTGGGTTGTGAAGATCTTTTTTATACAGTTCTTCTGTGTATTCTTGCCACCTCTTCTTAATATCTTCTGCTTCTGTTAGGTCCATACCATTTCTGCCCTTTATCGAGCTCATCTTTGCATGAAATGTTCCCTTGGTATCTCTAATTTTCTTGAAGAGATCTCTAGTCTTTCCCATTCTGTTCTTTTCCTCTATTTCTTTGCATTGATCGCTGAGGAAGGCTTTCTTGTCTCTTCTTGCTATTCTTTGGAACTCTGCATTCAGATGCTTATATCTTTCCTATTCTCCTTTGCTTTTTGCTTCTCTTCTTTTCACAGCTATTTGTAAGGCCTCCTCAGACAGCCATTTTGCTTTTTTGCATTTCTTTTCCATGGGGATGGTCTTGTTCCCTGTCTCCTGTACAGTGTCACGAACCTCATTCCATAGTTCATCAGGCACTCTATCTATCAGATCTAGTCCCTTAAATCTATTTCTCACTTCCACTGTATAATCATAAGGGATTTGATTTAGGTCATATCTGAATGGTCTAGTGGTTTTCCCTACTTTCTTCAATTTAAGTCTGAAGTTGGTAACAACGAGTTCATGATCTGAGCCACAGTCTGCTCCTGGTCTTGTTTTTGCTGACTGTATAGAGCTTCTCCATCCTTGGCTGCAAAGAATATAATCAATCTGATTTTGGTGTTGACCATCTGGTGATGTCCATGTGTAGAGTCTTCTCTTGTGTTGTTGGAAGAGAGTTTTTGCTATGACCAGTGCATTCTCTTGGCAAAACTCTAGTAGCCTTTGCCCTGCTTCATTCCGCATTCCAAGGCCAAATTTGCCTGTTACTCCAGGTGTTTCTTAACTTCCTACTTTTGCATTCCAATCCCCTATAATGAAAAGGACATCTTTTGGGGCTGTCATTTCTAAAAGGTCTTGTAGGTTTTCATAGAACCATTCAACTTCAGCTTCTTTAGCATTACTGGTTGTGGGAGGCCAGGTGTGGCAGCCAGGAGGTGCAACCTCACGTCCAGGGAGCGTTTGCTGCGCGGGCACAAGAGGGCCGAGAGGAGCTACTCCACGTTCAAGGTCAGGAGGGGTGGTGGTGAGGAGATACCCTTCGTCCAAGGCAAGGAGCAGCGCTTGCACTTTGTTTGAGCAGCCATGAAGAGATACCCCACGTCCAAGGTAAGAGAAACCCAAGTAAGACGGTAGGTGTTGCAAGAGGGCATCAGAGGGCAGACACACTGAAACCATACTCACAGAAAATTAGTCAATCTAATCACACTAGGACCACAGCCTTATCTAAATCAATGAAACTAAGCCATGCCCTGTGGGGCCACCCAAGACGGGCAGGTCATGGTGGAGAGGTCTGACAGAATGTGGTCCACGGGAGAAGGGAATGGCAAACCACTTCAGTATTCTTGCCTTGAGAACTCCATGAACAGTATGAAAAGGCGAAATGATAGGATACTGAAAGAGGAACTCCCCAGGTCGGTAGGTGCCCAATATGCTACTGGAGATCAGTGGAGAAATAACTCCAGAAAGAATGAAGGGATGGAGCCAAAGCAAAAACAATACCCAGCTGTGGATGTGATTGGTGATAGAAGCAAGGTCCAATGCTGTAAAGAGCAATATTGCATAGGAACCTGGAATGTCAGGTCCATAAATCAAGGCAAATTGGAAGTGGTCAAACAAGAGATGGCAAGAGTGAATGTCGACATTCTAGGAATCAGCGAACTCAAATGGACTGGAATGGGTGAATTTAACTCAGATGACCATTATATCTACTACTGCAGGCAGGAATCCCTGAGAAGAAATGGAGTTTGCTAGGTAAATACAATAAACTTATCAACAAATTCCCATCTGGATTATCATGGATCTTCTAGTCTAAATGCTTCCTCTAGGAATGTACTTTAACAAGGTACTCTTGAGATGAGGAACATTATCTCATTTATTTAACAGTTAGTGAAGTACAAGACATGTTGAAGATGCTCAACAAATCTTGTTTCTAGAATCAAAGTGATTGTTTTGCTTCCTTTTAGACACGTCAGGTGACTGAGAGCTCATTACTTATAGACATGACAATTTCTTAGTGTAATGATACATATTTAGGAAATGCACATTATAATTAGCATTTTATGAATATAATTTAGATTAAAATTATAAAAAGGAAATAAACATTTCTTATTTATAGCTTTGGAATAATATTCTCTCAATTGGATTTAGCTCTGATATTGAAAATAATTTAATTTCTCTTAGACTTCAAACCTATTATTTAATCATCAGATATCTTTTGACACCCTACTGCATATTATAGTTACTGGCACAGAGTGCTGAAGAGACCACAGCTAGAGAAAGTCTGTGTGCATCAGTGACGATCCAGCACAGTCAGAGAATAAATAAAATACCGAAAAAGAAAATCTTAAAAAAAAAGAGAAAGAAATTATCATTAACATTGCAGGATGCTTTTCCTGTTTGATAAACTAAAATTCTACCTATTCCTCTCTAGAGGATATGTTTTCTGTTCTAGGTGTCCTTCATGAACCTCTTCCCTGCCAAGATTGTGTCTGGCTTGAATTTCAGATGGTGCAATTCTTCCAACATCCCTAAGAATATGTGTGTATATTCCTGAGTGGCTAATATTGTATATGCTAACATCTTTTTTTTTCTTATAGCCTTTTCACATATGAGATGGGATTCTCAGATAATAAGAGTACATTCACAACTCTATGAAAATCCATATTTTAGGAGAAGGAAAATCCATCAAGAGGAGAAGGGAGTGACAAGGATGAGATAGTTGGCTGATCCAAAGGACATGAGTTTGAGTAAACTCAGGGAGATAGTGAAAGACAGAGAAGCCTGACTTGCTGCGGTTCACAGGGTCACAAAGAGTCACACATGACTTAGCAACTGAACAACAACAACAACATTTCTTATATCTTCCTTTGTTAGTTCCCAGCCCTAATAGAGCTTACTCAGCACTTGACTTTCAATCTAAACTGTTATTTGATTATGGCTATATCTTCACTCCCATCCTAGATTGTAAGCTCCTAGGGTCACTATTCAGGATTGAATCATCGTACACATCACCCAAGACTGAGACCTCTTCATTTAGCTGTTTTTCCTGGTCTTTCCAAACCCTCAGCATTTCCAAACCTGCACCATCACCACAGGGTAAGTACATGGTAAATGTTAGGACTAATCGTCTAAGTCAGGGGAAAAACAACAACAATAAAAATAAGTATATATTTTGGCCCAAAGGGGGATTTATTTTACATTATTTTCTGCCTTATTATAAAATATTGAATGGCTTGTGCTACAGGGATCTGGAGAAGATGTCTTTCTAATCATGCTCTAGGTTAAAAAAGAAACAGATCGATCAAGAGAGTCATCTGACACTTGGTTTGGGGAATGCCAGAGACCTAGAGTCTTTATAGAACACTGTTAATTAGTAAGTTGTACCTTGCATGAGGTTTTGAGTGTTTTATAACAGTCGTGGCTTTTGTTTACAGTTTTCTTTAGCTCTTTTAGAAGTTGATCGCTTTGGACAGCCTACTTATTTGGCTACCGAATTGCATTCATTCCATTCTAAAGAAATGGATTGGGCTTCCCTGGTGGTTCAGATGGTAAAGAATCTGCCTGCAATGCAGGAGATCCAGATTCGATCCCTGGGTTGGGAAGATTCCCTGGAGAAGGGAATGGCTACCTACTCTAGAACTCTTGCCTGGAAAGTCCTATGGATAGAGGAACCTTGTGGGCTAGAGTCCAAGGGCTTACAAAGGGTCGGACATGACTGAGTGACTAACACACACACACAAGGAAAGGGATCATGTCTTGTTTAATGTTGTATTCCAACACTTGGCACAGTGCTTGGCACGTAGAGGTGCTCACGGATATTTATACAGTTTATTATGGAATTCCAGAGTATATAGATATTTCCTGGAAATGTTTCTGCTTATAGTCTTACATTGGTCACATTGTATTGAAGCTTGAAAAGTGTCTCATAACTTTGGGCCATTTTAAGGGTTTCTCGAAGATTCTCAAGTTGCCCAAGGGGTTTAATCTAGGAGCAAGCACCCTGTCCTACACACTCCATGGGGCTAGAGGTCCTGACCAAGTCTTGACTCTCGGAGAAAAAGAATCTCTTCTAAGCTTATTTTTAAAATAATTATTTGGCATAGTACATAAAATTAAGTGGTCAAAATATGTTTGTGGGTGAGTGAAGTGAAGTCATTCAGTCGTGTCCAACTTTGCAACCCCATGGACTGCAGCCTACCAGGCTCCTCCCCCCATGGGATTCTCCAGGCAAGAATACTGGAGTGGGTTGCCATTTCCTTTTCCAGGGGATCTTCCCCACCCAGGGATCGAACCCAGGTCTCCCACATTGCAGGCAGATGCTTTAACCTCCGAGCCACTTGTGGGTGGCAAGGAATAAATGTATTATGAGAAAAGGAATTATGCCAGTTCTATGACTGTGAACACTAGAGCCCTGAGTAGTCAAAGCTTTAAAGATTTGCTCCTTGTTCAGAGCTAACTTCTGAAGATTCAGCTATTAGTACTATTGTTAGATACTGATGATAATACCAGCTGGTATAGACTTGACTTACAGCATTAACTATCTGTTGAAGAGGATCATGTGGCGTTCTGGGACTGAACTCACTTCTATTTCTTGCTGTTGTTTTCAACTGTTTAGTCGTCTCCAACTCTTTGTAACCCCATGGTCTGTAGCCCACCAGGCTTCTCTCTCCAGGGGATTTCCCAGGCAAGAATACTGGAGTGGGTTGCCACTTCCTTATACAGGGGATCTTCCTGACCCAGACTGAACCTGCATCTGCTCCAGTGACAGGCAAGTTCTTTACTACTGAGCCACCAGGGAAGCTATCCTGTTTTCAGGTCAGTTCAGTTCAGTTCAGTCACTCAGTCACGACCAACTCTTTGTGACCCCATGGACTGCAGCAGGCCAGGCTTCCCTGTCCATCACCAACTCCCAGAATTACTCAAACTTATGTCCATTAGTCAGTGATGCCATCCAACAATCTCATCCTCTGTCGTCCCCTTCTCCTCCCATCATCAATCTTTCCTAGCATCAGGGTCTTTTCAAATGAGTCAGTTCTTTGCATCAGGTGGCCAAATTATTGGAGTTTCAGCTTCAGCATCAGTCATCCAATGAATATTCTGGACTGATTTCCTTAGGATGGACTGGTTCTATCTCCTTGCTCTCCAAGGGACTCTCAAGAGTCTTCCCCAACACCACAGTTCAAAAGCACCAATTCTTCAGCACTCAGCTTTCTTTATAGTCCAACTCTCACACCCATACATGACTACTGGAAAAACAATAGCTTTGACTAGATGGATCTTTGTTGGCAAAGTCATGTCTCTGCTTTTTAATATGCTGTCTAGGTTGGTCATAACTTTTCTTCCAAGGAGAAAGCATCTTTTAATTTCATGGCTGCAGTTACCATCTGCAGTGATTTTAGAGCCCCCCAAAATAAAGTCTCTCACTGTTTTCATTGTTTCCCCATCCATTTCCCATGAAGTGATGGGACCAGATGCCATGATCTTAGTTTTCTGAATGTTGAGTTTTAAGCCAACTTTTTCACTCTCCTCTTTCACTTTCATCAAGAGGCTCTTCAGTTTTTCTTCGCTTTCTTCCATAAGGGTGGGATCATCTGCATATCTGAGGTTATTGATATTTCTCCTGGCAATCTTGATTCCAGCTTGTGCTTAATCCAGCCCAGAGTTTCTCATGATGTATTCTGCATATAAGTTAAATAAGCAGGGTGACAATATACAGCCTTGACGTACTCCTTTTCCAATTTGGAACCAGTCTGTTGTTCCATGTCCAGTTCTAACTGTTGCTTCCTGACCTGCATACAGATTCCTCAAGAGACAGGTCAAGTGGTCTGGTATTCCCATCTCTTGAAGAATTTTCCACAGTTTGTTGTGATCCACACAATCAAAGGTTTGGCATAGTCAATAAAGCAGAAGTAGATGTTTTTCTGGAACTCCCTTGTTTTTTTTTGATGATCCAGTGGATGTTTGCAATTTGATCTCTGGTTCCTCTGCCTTTTCTAAAACCAGCTTGTACATCTGGAAGTTCTCAGTTCACATACTATTGAAGCCTGGCTTGGAGAATTTTGAGCATTACTTTGCTAGCGTGTGAGATGAGTGCAGTTGTGCGGTAGTTTGAGCATTCTTTGGCATTGCCTTTCTTTGGGATTGGAATGAAAACGGACATTTTCCGGTCCTGTAGCCACTGCTGAGTTTTCCAAATTTGCTGGCATAATGAGTGCAGCACTTTCACAGCATCATCTTTTAGGATTTGAAATAGTTCAACTGGAATTCCATCATCTCCACTAGCTTTATTTGTAGCAATGCTTCCTAAGGCCCACTTGACTTTGCATTCCAGGATGTCTGGCTCTAGGTGAATGATCACACCATCATGATTATCTGGGTCATGAAGATCTTTTTTTATATAGTTCTTTTGTGTATTCTTGCCACCTCTTCTTAATATCTTTTGCTTCTCTTAGGTCCATACCATTTCTGTCCTTTATTGTGCCCTTCTTTACATGAAATGTTTCCTTGGTATCTCTAATTTTCTTGAAGAGATACCTAGTCTTTCCCATTCTATTCTTTTCCTCTCTTTCTTTGCATAGATTACTGAGGAAGTCTTTCTTATCTCTCCTTGCTCTTCTTTGGAACTCTGCATTCAAATGGATATATCTTTCCTTTTCTCCTTTGCCTTTCACTTCTCTTCTTTTCACAGCTATTTGTAAGGCCTCCTCAGACAACCATTTTGCCTTTTTACCTTTCTGTTTCTTAGGGATGGTCTTGATCACTGCCTCCTGTACAATGTCATAAGCCTCTGTCCATAGTTCTTCAGGCACTCTATCAGATCTAATCCCTTGAATCTATTTGTCACGTCCACTGTATAATCATAAAGGATTTGATTTAGGTCATTTGCTGGTCAAAATGCAGTAATTAAAGTGATAGGGAAAGCCCTTGACACTCTCCACACACCTGAGAATACTTACCCTGTGCCACAGAGATTGCAGTTCTCAACACTTCTCAAAGCTGAGACGTTTAAAGAAGAAGACACATTTGCTAGTTTACACAGTAGTAGGGATTATTTTAGAAAATGTACCCATATTTTTTAGAATTCTGTATTAGATTCAAAGGGTAGGTATCAATAGGGTGGTAGGGTAGGGATCATGGGCATAGTTGAAAGAGAAGAGAGAGAGAAAGGGAGAGAAGAAGAAAGTATGAGTGTGTGTGAGGGGGTCATTTTTTACTACATGATAAATCAAGCCCACAGGAATCAGAGTACAAAATTTGCATATGTTCCTGTAAGTGAAGTGTTAGTCGCTCAGTTGGGTCTAACTCTTTATGACCCCATCAACCATAGTCTGCCAGGCTCATCTGTCCATGGTATTCTCCAGGCAAGAATACTGGAGTGAGTGCTGCTGCTGCTAAGTCACTTCAGTCATGCCCGACTTTGTGCGACCCCATAGACAGCAGCCCACCAGGCTCCCCCATCCCTGGGATTCTCTAGGCAAGAACACTGGAGTGGGTTGCCATTTCCTTCTCCAATGCATGAAAGTGAAAAGTGAAAGTGAAGTCGCTCAGTCGTGTCCGACCCTCGGCGACCCCATGGACTGCAGCCTTACAGGCTCCTTCATCCATGGGATTTTCCAGGCAAGAGTACTGGAGTGGGGTGCCATTGCCTTCTCCGACTGGAGTGGGTAGTCACTTCCTTCTCCAGAAGATCTTCCTGACCCAGGGACTGAACCTGGGTCTCTTGCATTGCTTTTCCTTAAATCTTAAGCTAATGGTGAGAAAGGGCACAAATTAACCAAATATTTCCATTTCAACTAGATAAACAAAAATCGGCAACATGTTAGACTTTTGAGGGCAGAAGTTTACTTACTGCAGTATCCCCAGTGCCTAGAAAGGTACTTTGCACCTGGATAAATATATATGAATTTAAAAAAAACTAATTAACCTCTACTAAACATTTATAAAAAATTTAATACCAAGTCTTTACAAACTTCTCCAAAAAATAAAATAAGAGGATATTTCCTGTCTTATTTTATGAAGCCATTGTTTTCTTGATACTAAAATCATCACACAAGAAAACTACAGACCAATCAATATCTGTTATGACTATAGATGAAAAATTTCAACAAAATACTAGTAAACTGAATCCAGCAACATATACAAATGATGATACAAATACCATAATGAAATGGGGTTTACTTAATTGTGAAAGACTGAATGCTTTTCCCCTAAGATGAGAGAAAAAAATTAAGGACGTTTGCTCTCATCATTTCTATACAACATTACCTAGAAGTTCCAGCCAGGGCAATTTGGCAAGAAAAGAAAGTAAAAGCATCCAAATTGGAAAGGAAATAGTAAAGTTATCTCTACATACAGACAATCTGATCTTTTATATAGAAAACTCTAAGGAATACACTAAAAAATAATTATAATTAGTAAATGAGTTCAGCAATGGTTTGCAATTTATGATCAATATGTAACATTAGTTCAAAATGGATGAAAGGACCAAATGTAAGAGCTAATTTTATAATACTCTTAGGAAAAAAAAAGAGGTAAATCTTTCTGACCTTGGAATTAGCAAGTTTCTTAGTAGACCAAAAACACAAGCAACCAAAGAAAAAAGAATAGATAAATAAACTTCATCAAAATTAAAAGCTTTTGTGTTCCAAAGAACACTATCAAGAAACTGAAAGAGAGCCCACAGAATGGGAAAAGTCTTTTTTTGCAAATCATATATCTGATAAGGGAATTATTCAAGAATATATAAAAACTATAAGACTAAGAAAACAAAATTTCCAAATAAATAATAGGCAAATAATCTATGTAAATATCTCTCCAAAGAGGATTGCAAATAGCCAATAACAAACAAAAAAATGTTTTCACCATTATTCAACTTAGAAAAACAAATCAAAGTCATAATGAGACAGTGAGTTACCACTGCATATCAACAAAGATGGTGATGATAAAAAAAGTCAGATAAAAACAAGTGTTGGTGAGGATGTGGAGAAATTGAAACCCTCATACACTGCAGGTGGGAAAGTGAAGTGGTATGGTCACTTTAGAAGCATTTTGAAAATTCCTCAAAAAGTTAAGTAAAGAGCTACCGCATAACTCTGTAATTCCAGTTCTATTAGTTATTTGGCCAAAAAAGTTACATACAAATTACTCATAAGTGTTATAGCATGAATGAGCAATGGAAACATCATGCTAAGTGTAAGATATAAGTCATGGAGGACTACATATTATGGTTGCTCTTATATGAAATGTCCAGAATAGCTATTAATAAATTTGTAGAGACAAAAAGTAGATTTGTGGTTGCCTGTGGGTAAGGGCAATGGGGGAGTTTTGGAGTGATAACTTAAGGGTCTGGTTTTCTTTCTGGAGTAACAAAAATGTCCTAAAACTGGGGTGATAGTTGCCCAACTCTGAAAATCAACTAAAAATGATTCAGCTGTACACTCTAAATTAATGGTATGTGAATTTTATCTCAATACAACTGTTACCCAAAAAGGGAGAATGAACTGATAACTTGAGAGCTTGAGGATTAGAATAAAGCCTATTACATAAATAAATAGATAAAGTATATTTCCAAGTTTTAAATTAACCAATGAAACCATTAGAAATCACAGACGTTTTTCTCCTTCAATAAAAAAAATAAGTCAAATCTATAGGACTAGATTAGATTTCCTCGAAAATGTTGCCAAACACTTGGATTCTATGGAAATAATATTTAAGGAGGAGCTTCTTTTTAGCCAGTATTGAGACAAGTAAAACTGCATGGTGCATTTAAATACATTTCCAACTGGTAGCATAGATTTAGATAAAACTGTAACAACCTATTTAATTCATATAAAGCCAAGCTCCCTGGTGGCCCAGGCTCAGTGCAGTGTGGTGTTCAAGGGAACATTAGGCTGACATCCAACAATAGTTGAAAAGCAATTTAAAAATTATGAATAATTTCTCAAAGCATTCTTAATACCAACCAAGCTTATTAAAATCTCTTTCCCTCTTGCCTCTCTTTCTCAGCAACTCATGAACATGACAACTACCCAAATAACTCCCTCTTCTCTTATCCGAACTCATCCCTCCTTACCTCCTAAAATTCTCTTTCTAATCCCCTCTGGTGGCTCCTGTTTTTTCCCTCTCATCTCATCTTCTGTGTGTAGTCTGTACTCATTTTAATAACTTTTAATTCAGCTCAGCTCATTTTAATTACTTTTAATTCTCCTTTTCACACATCACCCTGCTTCTATGCAAGAAAGATCACAAAAACATAATTCACTTTAACAACAAAAGAAGGTGTGAGGTTATAATTTTTTCTGGTTATCTTGCTCAACATATTTAAACATTTAGAAGATAATTTTATTTATTTATTTATTTTAGGCTGTGCTGGGATCTTCATTGCTGTGTGGACTTTCCTCTAGTTGAGGCAAGTGGGGGCTACTCTCTAGTTGTGGTGGGCAGGCTTTTCATTGCAGCGGCTTTCCTTGTTGTGGAGCACAGGCTCTTGGGCATGCAGGCTTCACTAGTTGCAGCTCCTGTGCTCTAGAGCACGGGCACAGTAGTTGTACGGGCTTAGCTACTCCACGGCATGTGAGATCTTCCTGACTCAGGGATTGAACCTGTGTCTCCTGCATTGGCAGGCGGATTCTTTACCCCCGAGTCACCAGGGAAGGCCTTCAGAATATATTTAAAGATTAGAGGTGACAGGTTAAGGCTTGTGGGAAGAGAAAGTGAGCACCACTCTGTGCTTTCTGGAATCTCCCACTTACCAGTGCAGCCAGAATATCAGTTGGAAGTAGGGGAAGGGGAGTTTAGTTATCTGTATACTTTGTGATGACTTTCACTCCAATTTGAAGAAGAATTGTTTAAGTCTTAGAAGGCATGACTCCTTCATTTACATTAATCATCTTAAGTGGACTAACCCCAAGCATTTGAGGTCAATAAAATTATAAAGCATATTAAAGATCTAAAAGAATCCATAATGACTCAATTCTTTAAAACAGAAACACTGACAATGATGCTTCAAGTGTTAAGCTGAAGATAATATAAAAAGGGTTAAGAAACTGTCAATTCCATGAGTTTTTCAAGTTATCTTCCTATCAGAAGATATGTTATCTCAGACTGTTTTTCAAGTTGTCTTCCCATCAGCCAGTCAATGCTATTTATTGAGTGATGGTCTTCTGTGTCTCAAGCACCAAATTAGCCTTCAAATTGCAAGTTCTGTAAAGAGAACTCTTTTTCCCCCTTGGCCAAAGTAAATATATCTTTCTCTACAAACAAACTCCTTCTGGGCATTCCGTGACATTCTGGATGCCTCTGCACAGCAGTTAGAGGTTGGGGCTTTAATTTCACATAAACAGAGGAGGCAGACTGCTCTCCCTAGTTTCCCTGCTTATTCTCCTCAAAGTGGGTAAGAAAACTTCAGTCCAAGTTGAAATCCACATTAGGAGAGCCTAGGCCAATTTTAGAAAGCTCACTTGATTGAAGATGATTTTCTGACCTGCCATCTCTTGCCTATGGTCAAATTTCTCTGACTGGGGATCTTTCCCTGAGAAAGAGCAGCAGTAGGAATCCGGCATAGATCTGTGCAGATCACAGATTGAAATGCCAGTTGAGGTCTCCTAAGGAAGATGACAAGTAAGGAGCAGTCAGTTCATGAGTGTAAAGTCAGGTAGTGAAAGTGAAAGTGTTAGTTGCTCAGTCATGTCTGACTCTTTGCGACCCCATGGACTGTAGCCTGCCATGCTCCTCTGTCCATGGGATTCTTCAGGCCAGAATATGCAGTGGGTTGCCATTCCCTTCTCCAGGGGATCTTCCCACCCCTGGGTTCAAACCCGGATCTCCTGCGTTGCAGGCGGATTCTTTATCGATCAAGTCTCCAGGGAGGTTGCTATGTGCATTCTGCCTCGTTTACTTCTCCTAGTCATTTAGTGCTTACATTCATTGAGAGTAAATTTTTAGAGGAACCAAAACCAGCTACTCTCATTTGAACTTTTCCTCCCTCTATTTTCTTCTACCAGCCCACCTTTGGACTCTTTTTGAATTTGTTAGCACCAGTGAGGAAAAGTTGAGGGAGAGGAAAAGAATGCCACATCTTGCTCAGTCAAGCTAGGTGAAACGTTCTGGGGAGTAGAACTGGAAACACGTGCCAGAGTTCTGAACGAAGTATTGCTGACTTCCATGCTTCATGTGTGTGGATGAAGAACAGTAACGAGCAGCAGGACTAGAGACGTCTGGCTCCCCATGTGGGTGTGAGCTGCTGTGTGCACGCTGCCTCACTTACCTCTCCTAGGGAAACTTATATACCGAGAGGCTCTACTTCTACTCTGTGTAAGCTGAAACGTGCCAGGCTTGGCCTGGACAGACTTTAGGAAACACTTGAGCTGGAAGGTGTGCTCTGAAGTCTATACCATTGCTCTTCCGGTTCAAGTCTAGTGATCTTATTTTCCTGTCAAAATAGAAGGCACAGCCTTATCGGCAATACAGAAGAGACTGTCTTTACACACAGAATCTGTACCTGGAGACTGGATATCAAATTAAATCATTCCTTTGAAAGTTCTCAGCTGCCTGAACCAGATAAGATTTGTAATCTCCAGGCTCAAGGTAGGAGCTGATATGTCCCAAATTGTACTTTTCTAACATTCCCATGGATTTCCAGTTTGATTGCATGTCACCTAATGATGGATGGCATTGAGCCTTCGAGTCTGAGAAAGTGCCTTAGAAAAAGTAAGTAGTTGGGAAAATAGGGCATTCTTTTTGAATAACTATCAGCAATTTCTTTGTGAAATGTGCAGATTCTAAAATGAGAAACTTCTCAAATTTTTAAAATGGAAAACATTTTTACTTCTGGCCACTGAAGAAAGTATGCCCTGAATTAGGAGTTACCAGGGAGAAGGGTGCACATTAACTCATTTGCCATTAAGCGGGACACGAGCAGCACAGGAGCCATGAACAGCACGAGTGCCCAACACTTGATGTAGCCAAAGTGAGGATTCTCTCTTCTAAGTAGTTTGTGTGTTGTGTGGGGAAGGGGGAGGTAGGAAGAGATCACAAAATAATTGCAGGCCTTCCAAACGTGTGACTGTTTGTTGCTGTTTAGTTGCTAAGTCGTGTCAGACTCTTTCGCGACCCATGGACTGCAGCCCGCCAGGCGCCTATGTCCACAGGATTTCCCAGGTAAGAATACTGGAGTGGGTTGTCATTTCATTCTCCAGGGAATCTTCACAACCCAGGGATGGAACTCTTGTCTCTTCCATTGGCAGGTGGATTCCTCTGAACCACCAGGGAGACCCATGTGGCTGTTTACTGTGGTTCAAATGTGTGTGGGACTACCACTGGGGAGGCTGATACAGCAGAGCAGAACCTCAGTGAATTCATGGCTGTCCCAGTATTTTTTTCCAATCTCATGTTCGCTAGTAGTTCTGAAAGTTCTAAAGCAATTTTTAATAAAATGCACTCTATGTTATTTCAATTTCCCATTCTGTGCCTAGCACAAGACTGCTAAAATTGCTTAAAAGCTACCCATTATTGCTAAAAATGAATAAAATAGTTGACTCTATTTACTGCTTTTTTATTTCTAGATAGCCCAGAGTTTTATTTTCCATAGTTTTATGATGATTAGTGCCTGAGTTCATTTTGGCAGTTGATTATTAATGAATTCTGAAACATTTACTTGGGACATGACAATGAATAAGGCACAGCCTGTGTCCTCAGGGGCTCATTGTCTAGTGTGGGAGACAAAGGAATAGACAACTAACCACAAAGTGCTGGAATAAATTCTGAGGATAGAGTGCTGGTCAAGGGAGAAGGCACAGGAGGTACTTCCCTGTGTCTTTTTCCCCTGGTAGACTTGAAGAACTTGAACCTCCTGTAGAAAACAGACATGGTCATACCTGGGTCATCAGGAAAGAATATTTCCACATCAGAGAATATAATGCTAGAATGTGGGCTTCCTTGGTGGCTCAGTGATAAGGAACCTACCTGCCAAAGCAGGAGGTGTGACTTCAATCCCTGAGTTAGGAAGATGCCCTGGAGAAACAAAAGGGAGACCACTCCAATATTTCTGGGAAGTTCCATGGACAGGGGAGCCTTGCAGGCTACATTCCATTGCAATAGGGTTGCAAAGAATCAGACTTAGCTACTGAAAAACAACAAGGGAAAATAAAAATAAAAATATGCCCAAGAAAGAAGGTAACTATGGTACACTTCATGGCTTAGTAGTTAGCAGTGTTTACTGCTTCTCAGGAGGGCTTCTTAGCACCTTAGGCATTGTTGTGAAGCAATGTCCTGCCCGTTGCAGGACTTCTAGCATCCACTGGCCCTCATCCACTAAATGCCTCTGGCCCATCCCCTCCCACCCACCCTCGAACACTGACAAACCAAATGCTGTCCCATATTTCAAATTTCCTTTTAAAGGGTATTACTGAGCCAGTTGAAAATCACTAAAATACAGAGTTGTAATGATGTAAATGTAAAATAATGTAAATGTTAATTATAAATCAGACCAAAATTGAAACCAAATTCAATTGAAAGTTTAATTGCAAAGACTGAGTGACTACAGAATGTGTAGACAAAGGAAGGGAGCATATGAGAACCACATCTACATTCTCCACCTTGGAAAGTCAGTAGTTAATGCCTAAAACTGACCAATCATGATCTATTTAGAGATTTGAAGGTAAAGACAACAGATCAAGATAGTTGTTGTTCAGTTTCTAAGTCCTGTCCAGCTTTTTGCGACCCCAAGGACTACAACACACCGGGCTTCTATGTCCTTCACTATCTCTCTGAGTTTGCTCAGACTCATGTCCATTGAGTCGGTGATGCCATCCAACCTTCTTATATTCTTTCACCCCCTTCTCCTGCTCTCAATCTTTCCCAGCATCAGGATCTTTTCCAATGAGTCAGCTCTTTGCATAAGGTGGCCAAAGTATTAGAGCTTCAGCTTCAGCATCAGTCCTTCAAATGAATATTCAGAGTTGATTTCCTTTAGGATTGACTGGTTTGATCTCCTTGCTGTCCAAGGGACTCTCAAGAGTCTTCTCCAGCACCACAATTTGAAAGCATCAATTATTTGGCACACAGCCTTCCTTATGGTCCAAAACTCACATCTATATATGACTACTGGAAAAACCATATCTTTGACCATATGGATCTTTGTCAGCAAAGTTATGTCTTTGCTTTTGAATACATTGTCTAGGTTTGTCATAGCTTTCCTTCTAAGGAGCAAGTGTTTTTTAATTTCATGGCTGCACTCAATGCCCACAGTAATTTTGAAGCCCAAGAAAATGTGCAAGAATAGTTTTGATAAAATTTAAAATGAGCTTAAAGATAGCAGTTGGAGGCATGGAGACTAACTAGGAGTAAGTTGGGAATATATTTTTATCTATCTGTCAGTCTATCCATCTACTCATACGTCCATTTTACAGAAGGTGACAATGAGGCTTAGGAGACTTAGACAGGTTAATAAGCCATCGAGGTCACAAAGCCAGCAGAGAGAGGAGCCAGAAAGCAGTCTGACTCTAACCCCAGAGCCCCTGATCACTCCTCTTTGCTGCCTCTAAAAGAGCAAGTGAGAGGAAAGAGTGAAGGGAGTGGGCCACAGACAAGAGGGAGCCCGTGAGATGCTCTCTGAAGGTTGCTTCTACCTCCTGACCCTCTAGGTGTTGCCTACGGGGTTATTGTGGCTGATGTGATTCATACAGCTCTGCTCTCAGATTGCTGTAAGAGGGCAGATGGATGCAGGGAGCCACTGCTAAGAGAAGAGAGGGAACTAAGACTGAGTCTCTGGCTTCAGATGCTGTTCTCAGGGCGAAGAAAGAGGCCTGAAGAATTGTATGTTTCATATGGCTGATCCCGGGGCACTGTGTCAAACAGGAATGGCCTGTTTATTTAGAACTTCCACCCTAGTCATTTTTTCTTGGGTGACTTTAGGACCCACCTGTGTAGTGATTCTCTGTGAATATATTTGACAGTCAGGTTGTCCACAAAGTAGTTTGGTTTAGATTTTTCAGCTTTTATTTTTTTCTTGGCACAAGGAAATCTAATTTCTTTCCCCAAACACTTGTTTCTTACCTCTGTCATATACCTTGTATATCATGTTTTATATAGACATTAATGCTATTTTAATCACAGCGTAATCTTTTCTCCTTGGAGAAAGTTGGAAAAAAATTAGAAAATTACAAATAAGAAAATGAAAGCCTCCATAATTCCACCGCAAAAAGACAGCCACTGATTGTACCTGAGGGGTGCCGTCTCCTGCATACACCTAAGACATTAACCATGTGATGAAAACTTTCATCTATGAATCTCTAGCCCTCATCAGGGCACCTGGCACAGCTGATACTCAGTAAATGCTTGGTAAAGCTTTAGTTAGACATCTGGTACGTAAGTAAAAGATGCATCTGAAAATGCAAGAAGTAGCTAGCTAGTCCACTTGGGCAGAGAGGTGAGGAATCTTTGAAAACTCTACACATCAGCTTTAAATCACCAAGAACACTTTCAACATTTTCAAAAATCCTTTCTGCTATCTTGCTCCTTCTCTAAAATTTGTCCTCTACAATGGAGCAATATTCTCTTCAACTTTCACTGAGTAGTTCTCATAGCCTCATGAACTCCTTGGGCTCATTTCTGTCTTCATGTTTCCCTGTCTCCTAGCAGGGTCTTTTCTCTTGCTGTTCTGCTTCCCAGGTGGTGCTAGTGGTAAAGAGCCCTGCTGGCCAGTTCAAGAGACATAAGAGACACAGATTCCATCCCTGGGTCGGGGAGATCCCTGGGAGGAGGGAATGGCAACCCACTCTGGTAGTCTTACCTGGAGAATCCCGTGGACAGAAGAACCGGGTGGGCTACAGTCCATGGGGTTGCAAAGAGTCAGACATGACTGAAGCCACTTAGCTCGCATGCACACATGCTGTTCTGTTGTCTATTGCTTATCCATCCTTCCAGTTCCAGCTTGAGTCTGCTCTTCCACCCGTGTGCCTGACTACTTGACTTCATTCATTTCCCTTTCTTGACTAAAGTCTGCAGCCCCTAGAGCCTGCCGCTTCGTGCTTCTTGTGGCTGATTTGAACCATATACCATAATTACACCTCGCTTTGCTTTCTTTCTCCTTAGTAGAAGACTTGACACAAGGTAGATACTGGTATCTTAGACTGATTACTCAAGACTGCTGCAAATGCAGGAAAATCCCCTCAGTACAGGCAGGCCTTGGAGATATTGTGGCTTTGGTTCCAGACCACTGCAATAAAGCTGATATCACAATAAAGCAAGTTACATCTTTTTTTTGTTTGTTTGTTTCCTGGTGCATGTGGAAGCTCTGTTTACACTATACTATAGTCACAAGTATAGCATTATCTAAAAAATGTACATACCCTAATTTATCATCTGAGTATTCTATGAGTCATAACCTTATTAAGAGTGTAGGGTCTTGTTTCAGTGTTGATGGCTGCTGACTGATCACAGAGGTGGTTGCTGGAAGCTGGGGTGGCTGTGACAATTTCTTAGAATAAGACAACAGTGACGTTTGCCACATCGATTGACTCTTCCTTTAAGGAATGATTTCTCTGTAGCACACAGTGCTCTTTGATTGCATTTTACCAAAGCAGAACGTCTTTCAAAATTGGAGTCAATTCTCTCAAACCCTTCTGCTGGTTTATCAACTAAGTTTACGTGATATTCTAAATTGTCGTGTCAACAGTCTTTATAGCATCTTTGCCAAGAGTAGATTCCACCTCAAGAAGCCACTTTCTTTGCCTATTCATAAAAAGCAACTTTGTAATTCATTCAAGTTTTACCATGAGATTGCAGCAATTTAACCACAGCCTCAGCCTCCACTTTTAATTATCATTCTCTTGGAACTTCCACCACATCTACAGCTACTTCCCTTGCTGAAGTCTTGAACCTCTCAAAGTCATCCATGAAGTGTGGAATCAGTTTCCTTCAAACTCCTGTTAGTGTTAATATTTTCACCTCTTCCCATGAATCACAAACATTTTAATGGCATCTAGAATGGAGGGTCTCTTCCAGAAGAGTTTCAGATAACTTTTCCCAGATCCAGCAGAGGAATCACTGAGGCAGTTGTAGCCTTATGAAATGTATTTACTCAATAATAATACTTGAAAGTTGAAATGACTCCTTGATCTATGGGCTACAGAATGGATGTTGTTGTTAGTAGGCATGAAAAAATCTTTAATCTTGTACATCTCTATTAGAGCTCTTGGGTGGCCAGGTGTGCTGTCAGGGAGGAGAAATACTTTGAAAACAATTTTTTTTTTTTTTTTCCTGAGCAGTAAGTCTCAAAAAGTGAGCTTAAAATATTTAGTAAATCATACCGTAAACGGACGTGCTGTCACCCAGGTTTTATTGTTCCACTGACAGAGCACAGGCAGAGTAGAATTTGTATAATTCTTATGGGTTTGACTAAGTAAGCACTGGCTTCTATTGAAAGTTATCTGCTGCATTAGGCCCTAACAGGAGAGTCAGCCTGCGCTTTGAAGCTTTGAAGCCAAGGCATTGACTTCTCCTCTCTAGCTATGAAAGTCCTAGAGGGCGTCTTCTTCCAACAGAAGGCTGTTTCATTTTACACTGAAAATCTGTTGTTTAGCGTGGTCACATTCATTATAATTGTCTTAGCTAGATCTTCTGGTTAACTCACTGCAGTTTCTATATCAGCAACTGCTGTTATGCAAACAGCTCATTTCCTTAAACATCATGAATCAACTCTTAGCTACAAACTTTTCTTCTTCACCTTCTTTACCTCTCTTAGCCTTTGTAGAATTAAAGAGTGTTAGAGCCTTGATCTGGATTAGGCTTTGTCTTAAGGTAATGTTGTTGTTGGCTAATCTTCTGTTCAGATCGCTAAAACTTACCCTGTATTAGAAGTAAGGCTGTTTTGCTTTTGTATCCTTTGTGTGTTCACTGAAGTAGCACTTTTAATTTCCTTCAAGAACTTTTCCTTTACATTCACAACTTGACTTAACTGTTTGGCACACAAGCTGTAGCTTTCAGACTATCTTGGCTTTCTGTACGCCTTCTTCACTAAGCATAATCATTTCTAGTTTTTGATTTAAAGTGAGAGACGTGTGACTCTTCCTTTTACTTGGAGGCCATCATGTTTGTAAAGTGGCTTAATTCTTACATTGTTGTGCCTCAGGAGATAGGAAGGCTGGAGGAGCAGGAGAGAGACCCAGGAATAGCCAGTTATTGAAGCAGTTGGAACACATACAATATCTCAAGTTAATCATTTTAATGGATGAGGTTCATGGTCTTGAGAACAATTACAGTAGCAACATTGAAGATCATGGATCACAGATCACTATAACAAATATAATGAAAAAGCTCGAAATATTGCTAGAATTACCAAATCTGACACAAAAATCTGAAGTGAGAAAATACAGTTATAAAAATGGTGGCAATAGACTTGTTGGAGGCAGTGTTGCCACAGAGCTTCAATTTGCATAAAACACAGTATCTGCAAAGTACAATAAAGTGAAGCATAATAAAATGAGGTCTGCCTGTAGCTAATCCTAAATTTGAGAGATGGTTTCTTGGTAATGCTGATAGTGGGGTATGAAAAATGCTCTTTCAAAGAAGTGAAGGATCAGATACTGGGCCTTTGGGTGATTTTTCTTTTTTTGGGGTAGAGCTCAAAAGAGATATGAAATACAGAGTTGTTTTATTTGGAATCTGTGGATTAGCCATAGATTAACAACCATGCGGGTTTCCCTGGTGGCTCAGAGGTAAAGAATGTACCTGTGATGCAAAAGACGTGGTCCAGGTAGATCCCCTGGAGAAGGAAATGGCAACCCACTCCAGTATTCTTGCCTGGAAAATCCCATAGACAGAGGAGCCTGGGGGGCCACAGTCCATGGGGTCGCAAAGAGTCAAACACAACTTAGCGAATAAACAACAACAAGCAGTCTGAGTTGAAGAGGGCAGCTTACCTTCTGAAATCTCTAAGCACGTAAAAGCACAAGAGTTTAATCTCTGCAGTAAACCTGCCTCCACCAGATATGAAATAAGTGGGAGGAAAATGAAATAATACAATCCGTCTGAAGACCCTTGAGCCCAGAAATGTTTCTTTAAAGCTCTCAGAAAATAACAACCCCAACAACAACAGATACTTCAGTTTAGTCTGTGGGCTAGGGAGATTTGCAGAGGAGGAAGGAGAAGCTCACCCAACCATTTTGACTTTCCCCTGGATACTGTTGCCCTTGTAAAAACCCAGCCCCAGCCACCAGGGAGAAGGCTCACACCACTTCCTTGTTTCCTCTTGCTTTGCAGTTTTGCAGTCACCCCCCACAAATGGGTATGTGAACTGAACAGCAGCACAGGTAAAGGTGCAAACTGAGGCTGAGGTCGCTCCCACGCTGGTCGTTCAGGCTAGTGGGACAGACTGTCTGAGACACGGCATTGGCAGTTCATCAACGAGAATTTCTGGTGGTTTGAGTTAAGGTTTATGGTTTAGTCTTCCTCCACACTCCTTTTGTGAGATATTTTTCTTCCAAACTAGGAAGATTGCTCACATCTGACGCTCAAGAGTGTGCCACACTGAGAAGCTGCAGTAACATCCTGCCGCGGCTATAGAGCTGCTTCCCGGGGTGGCCAGGAAGGGGAGCTGGGTACTGACAACCGCAGGCCCTGAGCTGGGAGGCATGTGAAATTCTTAAAGTATTGTTATTGCTTAGTTTTTGTCGTTTAGTTGCTAAACTGTGTTGGACTCTTTGCAGTTCCATGGACTGTGGCCTGCCAGGCTCCTCTGTCCACGGGATTCTCCTGGCAAGAATACTGGAGTGGGTTGCCATTTTCTTCTCCAGGGGATCTTCCTGACCCAGGGATCAAACCAGCGTTTCCTGCTTTGGCAGGAGGATTCTTTACTGCTAAGCCACCTGGGAAGCCCATTCTGAATGTATTTCCTGCACCAAATTGGCACTGGAGTAAATGTGGTAAATTCTATTGATTCCACTTGGGGATCACAGATCCTGTTTTCCTTTGAATTTCTTTCTTTCTTTTTTGCGTTAAAATTAGATAAGAAATTATCTCTTCCTGTATGGATTTAGCAGATGACTTATTTATATGACACCATATCCCCATTTTTGGAAGAAGCTTTCTCAAACTGATTGACTCAAACACTCAAGCTGGCCTTTCAGCCTGAAGGATGGGCTTAGAGCAGATACTCACTGCTGACATTTTCTCTGAGGCTCTGTTGTGTTTGTTGTTGTTTGAATCCTCTGAATGTCTGCCTCCTGCAATACATATTTCTTTCTTTCCCCCAGCTTTATTGAGGTATAACTGACTTCAACAAATAAAGTAAATAAAAATTGCATTTCAGATATACATGATGATTTGATGTGTGTCTACACTGTGAAATGATTACCACAGCCAATAAGCTTTTATTTGTTTGTGGTGAGCACACTTAACATCTACTTACTCTCTTTAGCAAATTTCAAGTATATAATATGCTATTAGTACCTGTGGGCTTCCCTGGTGGCTCAATGGTAAAGAATCTGCCTGCCAATGCAGAAGACATGGGTTTGATCCCTGAGTTGAGAAGTTACCTTGAAGAAGGAAATAGCAACCCACCCCAATAAGCTTGCCTGGGAAATCCCATGGACAGAGGAGACTAAGGGGCTGTAGTCCATGGGGTGGCAAAGAGTCAGATATGACTTAGCAACTAAACAGCAACAAAGTGGAACTTATAGTCATCACGCTGTACATTGGATCCTCAGAACTTATTCATGATGCATATTACTTGAGTGCTCCTGCAAGATAATATCCTGACTGGATGGAATAGGGGAAAGCAGATGACATATAAAATACCTCTGGCCTTGGGGTCCTCAATTAGTAGAAGAGATTGGACATGCCTACCCAGCTTTCATGCCAGACAGAATCCATTTTGTATGTATATATAGGTAAAGTGCTCTGGGTGATCAGGAAGAGAGAATACCAAGGCTGTTGAGGCTAGGAGAAGCTTAGCATGGAAAGAGATGACATTTATGTCTGGCTTTGAAGGCTGAGCCTGGTTTCTGAATGAGGCTTTGGGAATGGATATGAACAAGTGCAGTCCAAGAAAAACCCCAAACCGTATAAAACCTAGAAGAATCTGTAATTCTATACAGCCAGAGAAGACGCAATATGAAGTAAGGGGCTAAGAGCATGTATCCCCAGAATCTGACAGCCAGGGTTCCTCTTCTGCCTCTGCCCCTCCTGCTTGGTGATTTTGAGCAGATTACTTCGCTTCTCTCAGCTGAAGTGTGCTCATTTGTATGGAAACCCTCAGCACTGCTCACATCATCTCTGAGGTCCTGCCCATTCATGACCATCTTGGCTTTAGCTGATGGCAGCTACTCCAGCGTCCAGACAATGCCCCTGTTTTCCTCACTGAGTCCCCAGGCTGGGCTTGGGCAGTGTTGGGCAGCCCCTTCTCTCCCTGAAACCTGCCCCACCCCCTTCTCTTATCCTCCATCCCCTCCATCCATTTCAGTGCCCCCTCTCCCTCAGGTGGTTGCCTCCAGTCTGAGCACTGGAGCAGCGTTTCTAGCTTTAGATACCCTAGGTGTGCGTGGCTCTAGGGGTTGTCGCATTCTGTAAATTGTAGCATCTGCAAGACAAGACAACTTTTTTCTTGCTAATATTGGTCAGCTTCTCAGACAGTAACATATTCAGAAGCTCTGGCTATTTACACTGTCAGATCTTCCTTCTTCTCAGGAGTGAGGAAGAGGAAGAAAGGGGAGGGATGTGAAATGAGCTAGAACTGCCTCCTTCCACAGGTACAATAAAGACAATGAAAGTGTTCGTCTCACAGGTAATTCCGCAAGATCAGATGGAAATAATGTAAACAAAGCCCATGACACAGTGCCAGGCACAGGGCAATCCTTCAATAACTATTAGCAGTGATAGCATTGTATCTATATTCTAGGGGCTAGGTGACCTGAATAGTTGAGATAAAACTATAAAGTCCTGAGAAGCTGAATTTTATCCATCTTCTCCCCATACGGTTACCTCTCTGCATCTTAGTTTCCTCCTCTGTTAAATGGAGGTGATAATAGTATAATACATGTGCACAGATTGGTTCTGAGGATGTAAACATACGTAGAGAGAGCTTAGAACAGTGTCATGTACACAGTAAACCCCATCTGTGTTTGCTTTATCATTATTATTACCAGAGACTTCAGGTTTCTATGTCTTTGTGCAAACATCGATTTCCAAGGAAGAGAACTGAGCTGCCTATATTGAGCTGGGTGTCACTTTGGGATAAGCTGGTTGGCGCAGAGGTGAGAAGATTATTTGGTACAGACAATGGAACCCATATCGTTGTCTTGACAGAGAAGACAGACCCCATAAGAGCTGCCTACTGTAGTCAGTATTCCCGTTTTACAGATAAGGCAACTAAGTAAACCTCAGATATATTAGATTATGTGTTCAAGGTCACAATGAGTCATCAGTGAGATGTAGAACTTAGATTAAAATAGAAATTTCTGTTCCTTTTCAAGCCTACAATCTCTCCATCTACAGTCTGTTGTGTTCCCTTGTGCTCCTCTGAGCATGTATAAACAGCTACCTTTAAACCAATCACCGTGATGTGGCAGGTTCTTCTTATTGGAAGAAAACATAAGTGATAAATGATAGCAAAGGGCAGTAATATGCTAATGCTTACTTCACAGTAAACTGAAGAGAGAAAACCTGAAGTTCACTTTCTCATTTTAAATTAGGTTACACAGGCTATTAAGTCAAGACATAATATATTTTTAGATTTTTGGACGGAGTGTACAATAACCAGAACTTATTGTTATGCAAATGAAAACCAGACATTCAAGGTTAAATACCAAGCATCGCACTTAAAACTAACCTTACCACCAACATCAGCCTTGCAAGAGAGGATGGAAAGTCTATCAGGCATTTATCTTGACTTTTTTCACCATATAATTACCTTCTAGATGCTTTCTATCTGTAATGAAACTATCTATTTAGTATCTTTAAAAAATTATCAGGAAGTAGAAGTTGTCTTGCATTTGGAACTGTTACTGATTGTAAGTCTTCTTATTATGAAGATCATTATCTCAGTGTAACTTTGTCTCTTTCTTTTAATTAAATAAACACAGCTCATCCAGTCTGAGGGTGTAGCATTGAATAGATGTGAAGAGGCTATGTAGAAAACTCTGCAAGTTCTGCATGTTCATAGATTAAAAAAAAAATTCTCGGCTTTGCCAATGAATGTTCTTGAATAAGAAAGGACAACAGAAATGCATACATTTTATAGATTTTAATTCTCTAAGCACTCTTTGTTTCTACCAGTAGACTGAATGTTCCTTATCGGCAGAGACCTTGCCTGTTTGTTCATTATTGTAGCGCCAGTGCCTTGCAAAAAGGTTTTCTGCTCAACCAGTATTTCTCAAGGTGAGTTGGATTCCAAGAACTTTGGCTTGTATTCTCATTGTAATCACTATTTACAAATAAATAGCTGGATAGGGCAGGTACAACTATCAATGTGATTGAGGGTAGGAGGAGAAGGGGTGACAAAGGATGAGACTGTTGGATGGCATCACCAACTCAATGGACATGAGTTTGAGCAAACTCTGCGAGACAGTGAAGGACAGGAAAGCCTGGTGTGCTGCAGTCCATGGGGTTCAAAGAGTCAACACAACTTAGCAACTGAGCAACAACAACAAACTGAGGCAGGAAAAAGTCAACTAACCTGTCTTAAAGTTAAAAAGCCAGTAAGTGAAAAGCAGAGGCTGGAACCCAGAGCTCATGTCTCTGAACCTGACCTATTCTACAAGACAGGATAGGAGCTGCAGCTGTGGCAGCTTGTTCCTACTCCCACACCTATGGGGACTGATGTGAATAGTTTCAGAGAATTATTGTCTTTAGCTGCTGTTAAATCATTGTATGAATGTTCCAATATGAAAATATTTTAAAATTGATAATGAATTAAAAGATACCTGGAGTTGACTTGATATCTTTCTATTCCCCAAAACCAAGCCAAACATTTCCTAAATCCAGAGTAATAGCATTCATTATTGTCTTCTTTCTTTTTTTAAGACATCATCAGGCTCACACTTTGCTAAAAACTTCACAGTAATCAATAAGCAAGCTGCCACATGGTTTCCCCTAATCATTTTATCTATTGAACCAAAGTCTGAGACTCATGACAAATGTGCCTGAACTTCAAACATTATCATATTAGTTCAGTTCAGTTCAGTTGCTCAGTTGTGTTCGACTGTTTGTGACCCCATGGACTGCAGCACACCAGGCCTCCCTGTCCATCACCAACTCCCAGAGTTTACTCAGACTCATGTCCATTGAGTTGGTGATGCTATCCAACCATCTCAACTTGTCATCCCCTTCTCCTCCTGCCTTCAGTCTTTCCCAGCATCAGGGTCTTTTCCAGTGAATCAGTCCTTCACATCAGGTGGCCAAAGTATTGAAATTTCAGCTTCAGCATCAGTCCTTCCAATGAATATTCAGGACCGATCTCCTTTAGGGTGGATTGGTTGCATCTCCTTGCTGTCCAAGGGACTCTCAAGAGTCTTCTCCAATACTACACTTCAAAAGCATTAATTCTTTGGTGCTCAGCTTTCTTTATAGTCCAACTCTCACATCCATACATGACCACTGGAAAAACCATAGCCTTGACTAGATGGACCTTTGTTGGCAAAGTAATGTCTCTGCTTTTTAATATGCTGTCTAGGTTATCATATTATTTAACAGCAAATGCTTGCCTTCCCCAATCTCCAGAACTATAAGAAGCCTCAGCTTCTTGAATTTTTTAACTTTCACCATGGAACACATTTCTGATTTTCTTTTCATCTTGATCTATTTCTTTCCCTAGTTTCTTTAAGTCTGGGTTATATTTAAGGTATACTCAAGAAGCAATTGTATGTGTCTCAGAGGGAGTTCATACTGGCTTGCTGGACTCACCTGTTAAATTTTGAAGAATTTTGCAAGCTAGGTATTAAATCAACCATTATTAAAACTTAAATTATTGGTGTGAGATGATACTTCATTATAGTTTTGATTCACGTTTCTCTAATGATAAGCGATGCTGAGCATTTTTTCATGTGTTTATTAGCCATCTGTGTGTCTTCTTCGGAGAAATGTCTGTTTAGGTCTTTTGCCCATGTTTTGATTGGGTTGTTTGTTTTTCTGCTATTGAGCTGCATGAGCTGCTTGTATATTTTAGAGATTAATTCTTGTCAGTTGTTTCATTTGCTATTATCTTCTCCCATTCTGAGGGCTGTCTTTTCACCTTGCTTATAGTTTCTTTTGTTTTGCAAAAGCTGTTAAGTTTAACTAGGTCCCATTTGTTTATTTTTGTTTTTATTTCCATTACTCTGGGAGGTGGGTCATAGAGGATCTTGCTGTGATTTATGTTAGAGAGTGTCTGGATGGAGGGGACACATGTATACCTATGGTTGACTCATATTAATGTATGGCAAAACCCATTACAATATTGTAATTATTCTTCAATTAAAATAAATTAATTAATTTCAAAACTTAAATTATTTAAATTACAATTAAATAGTAAATTAAAAACAGGTAATAAATATGTAAAACTTCACTTCATAATTATTACCTTTTACTACTCTTATCTGTGCTCTTGAAATTATTGGTCCATTGGTAGAATTACTATAGAGTGGTATCCTCTTCCCAACTCTGTATCCAGTGATGTTATATTAGCTTGAAGTCAGCCTTGGTGGGAGTATTTTCACCATGGAAATTGGTAAGCTGTACAAAGCAGCAATTTTTTTTCTGTAGATCCACTCATTAAGTGGGCTGCCATCTTTGGGGTCACACAGAGTTGGACACGGCTGAAGCGACTTAGCAGCAGCAGCAGCATAGGTTTAGCCACAGGAAAATGACATGGCAGGCTCTGAGCCTCTGATTAATAACTATCTCACCTTGGGTGAGATGCCCAATCTCCCTGCACTTTAGTTTCCTTGTCTTTAGAACAGGCTTGCTGTAAGAATCAAATAGTGGTATGCATCTAAACCACTTATCATAATTCTTAGCTCATCACATGGAATACACTTCAAAAATATGGCTAACATAATTATTAATAATGCCAGCCTTCTCTTCTTTCTTTATGTAGTAGGAAGAGAAAATATCTTTTCAAAGACAGCTGTTGTTGCTTTTGTCATCTGCAAGAATAGCATACTTTTGTCTTATGGGTAGATTTTTCCATATGTAAGAATATAGCTTGATGGAGGTTGAGGAAACTTTTATGGGTGGAAAAGGAAGCCACCTTTAACATAGACTGTTTGGGCAACATAAAGTATAAGTTAAGACTGAATTTATTTGCACAGTGAAGGAATAAAACGTTTGAGATTCGGTGGGTAATCCAGAAAAGAGGAGTGAAAAAACAGCAGGATATGCAAAGAATGGCAGAGCTCTGACGGGAGTCTGTAGGTGGAGGTGGAAGAGCAAGCTAGCAACAGGGAACCAGACAAGGTTGAAGAACAACCCACCCACGGGAAAATTCCCTGTGATGGAAGTGGGGTGGAATGTACAATTTACAAGGTGAAGTTGCTTCTGGTCTTGACTTTATTTTCCTCCATTACTGCCACGTGCAGTAAAAGTATGGAACATTGTGTTAGTGGTGCTTTGGGAAATCAGAAGGAGCTAATTATGTGGGTCATAGAAAATTCAATGGAAAGTAAAGGTATAATAAGAATGTAATCTGCACCCTACCAACCCTCATTTCTCGGGAACCTACAGAAATCTGAGTGCTTCCTGAGTCCACAGTATATGAGATGGAAACTTGAGTTATTTTCCTTAACTATTACAGGCAGCTTTAGAAGACATCTAGGCAGCAGACTTGTGGGTACAAATAACAGTCTTAATCCAAATTCTACACAGATATTGACCCCTAAATCTATATTTTTATCCTTAATCTCTCTCAAGCTGCAGTCTGCCTGTCTGAATGCCTGGTTAGCCTCTCTTCCTGTACTTCAAAATTAACAGATAAAACTTGAAGTCTGGGCTTCTCTGGTGGTTCAGTGGTTAAGAATCTCCCTGCCAATGCAGGAGATGAGGGTTCGATCCCTGATCCTGAAAGGTCCTACATGCCACTGAGCAATTAAGCCCATGTGCCACAACTACTGAGCCCATTCTCTTGAACCCAGGAGCTGAAATTACTGAGACCACACACCACAACTAATGCCTCCCCACCCTAGAACGACGCCCTGCAACAAGAGAAGCCACCACAATGAGAAACCCACGCAGCGCAGCTAGAGAAAAGCCTGCCCAGCAACAAAGACCCAGCAGAGCCATAGAGAAATAAATATATAACATTATATATATGTATATATATGAAAATTGAAGTCTAACTGCCTCCGCGAACGTATTCCTCTGCATTGATCATTTTTATTAGTGGACCATTTCCTTCCAAGATGTTTGAAGTAAACAGCTACTAGAATAGGAACATGATAATTAATGTCCCCCAAACCCAATACACAAATTAAAAGAGTTGCTACTGATGAACAGCCTTCCCTTTTCTCTAAAGGATTCTTGACAGTGTTAAAGGATTTATACCCAACCTATCTCCCATGAGTCAGACTAAAATATTGTGAACCATCAGGGTTTTCCCATTTTACAGATCAGGAAACCAGTGTTCAGTAGCAGAGAGGAAGAATCTAGTCATTCTCAGTCCATGAGCAATGGGTTGCTGGTCTTTTCACCCCAGGACCAGCAATCTTTGAGGCCAGTAGTTCCCCACTTGCTTGAGGACCAGCTCTCTCACCTAATGGACCCTGGTTTCCATTGCTCTGCAATGTCAGTTCTTTCAGTGAAGAGCTCCCTGGGTGGTTTATTGTGGAGTCAGTGTTGAGAACTGTTGTCTTAGAATTTGACTCTCTGGTCACAGGTGGTCTCCTGTATGATATTAGTTGGTTACTGAACCTGTACTAGTGATTCTGAACAAAAAGAGAGGATCATATTAATTACATTTAAATGTCGCTTATTTTTGCCTGAGCTAGTGTGATTACTGCTGTGAGAGTAATGGCTCACACGTATCACTGACTGAGATGATGTTTCTGTTGTTTCCTATAAATCTTTGGTGTTTGGGTGATTGTCTTTCAACAAGGGAAACTGTATAGTGAAGAACATGATGCTTTCAGAATGGCTTTGTTTTATTTGGAGCTAGAAGAGGGAAGAACTAAAACCAAATAGCCTGGTGGCCTTGTGGGGGAGGCAGGACTCTTTTGCTTAACTAAGGGATTCCCTGAAAAGCCAGATGTGTGATTCTTAATGAACAGAGAATAAGCCAAGTGTAGACCCTTGATGGGGAGCACCTGGAGCTTGGTCTAATGCTGGAATTGAGGGGGGTGTGAATGCCGAGTGCCCTATATTGACAGTTAGCAGTCAGTGCTTGTTCCCTTTCCATCTCTGTATTTCCACCTGGTAAATGTCTATGCTTTCCTCAGTCCCACAGTTAAAGCCACCCTCTCTTACCACCTTCTCTGAGGGGATTTTCTTGACTTACCCACACTGAATTGATTTCTCCTTCAGCATGTTCCCATGACCATGAAGATGAATCATCTCTGCCCACCAGAAGCTCATGGTCAACTGGGAACGGACTGAAACTACCAAATTGACACAGCATCACGTGAAAGAAGGAGGTGCCATGGGAACAAGCTGAAGACAGCACAATTTTAACCCACTCTCTCTACACTGGAAGGCAAAGTCTCAACCACTGGACCGCCATGGGTGTCTCACTCTTCCCGTATTCTGCAGATGCCATTAAGTTTTATACATATCATCATGTGAACCCACTGGAGAATCACTGCTGGTATCACTGTGTCTTATTTTTTCCAAAGCATTTATGACTATCTGAAATTAACAAATTTGTTTACTGGTTTATCTCATCTTCCTTCACTAGAATATAGCAGACTTTAACATATTCTATTCATCCTTGTATATCCTACAGTGTCTAAAATAGTACCTGCCACATAGTAGGTGTCCAATACATATTTGTTAAAAGAATGAGCCCTCTTTATTGCCCAGAAAGCAATAGTAAGTTTAGGAAACTGGAATAGGATTTGGGGTAACATTCAAGCACTGAGTAGGTGAAATAATCTAACAGCTGTTGGCAGGATAATAAAATAAATCCTTAATTAATCTGAGCTGCTACTACAAGCCCAGAAATAGAGTTAATGTAGTTACATAACATTATGCTCCAAAAGAACAAATTCATAGCAAAACCAGGTGATTTGATTAATACAAGCTAAGAATGAGGCTGTGGAAGATTCTGCCAAAATCAGTATTTGCAAATTCATAATATTTATTTAATATTTAATACTAAAACCAAACTGCAGAAATTTACTGAGATAATAACTTTCATTCTTTGGGGGAGTGTAAGAAAATCATGCTGTAAAAAATAAGCTTCTCTTTTTATGGTGAGTTTCTGCTTCCCATTAATTTCAGTTCTAAGTCAGTAGATAGGTGAAAGAAGGTCAAATCTTATAGCATAATGAGCAAAATTATGGCTAGAATTTTGACAGCCAACTACTGATTTCCTCTTCTCCAAGAACAAGCACAGAGGTGCAAAAGAAGTCACTATTCTACCTAAAAATGTAAACCTGTGCTAATAGTAACATAAAAAAACATTTCATGAATAATTCTCTCTCTGGCCCACTACACAATTTTATCATCAAAGCAAAGAAAAAAAGTTTACCTGAGGTTTTTTTTTTTTTTTCTTCCCTCCCGAGCTCCAAACTTCCTTGGGCTTCCCTGGTGGCTCAGAGGAAAAGAATCCTCTGCAAGGAGGGTCTGACCCCTAGATGGGGAAAATCCCTTGGAAAAGGAAATGGCAACTCACTCCAATATTCTTGTCTGGGAAATTCCATGGACAGAGGAGCCTGGAGGTCTACAGCCCATAGGGTCATGAAGAGTCAAATACCACTTAGTCTCTGAACACGCCAAACACAAATTTTCTTATGCCCTGCTCACCCCACCTTTAACTCACATAGCACACACTTGGCAGACAGCATAGCTCTCTTTCATTTAAAGAATAAACTACCAATCTTTGTTGCCAAATTGGTAGGAAGTATTCTTACAGTGGTCTCTCCCACATGACTTCGGAATGAATCATTATCTAGGGAAGCTGAGCGGCCACAGATACTCTTTAAGACGATGATCAAATTTCAAGTCTACCTTCCCTCTGATCAGGAGCTGTGTGAGGGGAATGCATTCTGTTCTTTTCACTTTTCAATACTGATTTCTTAGAAGCGGGTTTTAGTATTCTGGAGGCATTGCCAGCCAAGAGGGACATTAGCAAAGGACAGTCTTCAGCTGTGTCTACATGAGGTCTCTACAATTAGTATAAATGTGAACCATGCAGTTGATCAGCCTTTATCATTAAAGGAGGGACCCAAACAACCCACCTTACTGACTTAGCGCCACTGAAGAATTTAAGTTTTACATGAATTAACTAATGGTTTAAGACAGAGCAACTTTTGCTCACACTGCAAATCAAAGGAGAAAAGATATTTAGTGATTAGATTGTGTAGCAGGTTTACTTGGAAGAAACTTCACTTGAACATTGTTTTGATTGAAAGTATATATTTTTAGGGCTTCCCTGGTGACTCAGTGGTAAAGAATGCTTGCAATGCAGGAGGCACAGTTTCGATCCTTGGATAGAGATGATCCCCTGGAAAAGGAAATGGCAACCCACTCCAGTATTCTTGCCTGCGAAATCCTGGGGACAGAGAAACCTGGTAGGATACAGTCCATGGGGTCATAAGATTCAGACACGACTTAGTGATGAAACCACCACCACCACCACACTTTTCAGGCTCTGATGCTGCTGATGCCAGAGACTAATTTGAGCAGCAGCATTGTTTTGTATTTTCTTTGCAAGCCACAGTGAGGCTAGCCTGGTGTCTGAATCTTGAACCTCTAACACAGCACTTGCTCCCTGGAAGGGGTAACAAAGGGCGGTGGGCTGCAAAGGGGGCAGGAAGACAGAGGCGTGAGTTCCTCCTCAGGCGTGACAATGTCACTCTGGCTTCTACAAGAAAAGTCTGTGCAACAGCTTTACCTTGGTCTCCATGGAAACTGGTAATATATTAAAAAATGAAAAGTTAAAACACCTTTCCACGAGCTCTCCCTCTAGAAAGGAATCTCCTGTGACTAAAATATGTTAATAGATGCAGCCTCCTACTGGCTTCTGCCAGACCTCAGGTGACAGAGTTCCGTCCTTTCAAGCACAGGCCTCCATGAAGCAATTACCTTTCTTTTCACTCTTTCAGTCCAGTGAACAAGAGAAGGGAGAATCCAAAGCAATCCATTGTATTCCAATGAGTGTGAGCTTAGGGTTTCTCCTCAGACACACAGAATGGAGCTCCTTGGTCTCCTAAGCTTTCTGTTCGGTTGCAGTTCTCGATTTTCTTGACCTAAAAGCAGACATCTTTTGTTTATAGTTTGGTCTGAGTTAAACTTGGGAACTCTCTCCCAGCATTGGGTTTACTGTGAGGAGAAGGTAGTCAATTTCAACATCTCCCCACCTTGAGCTTCAGAGGTATCTTCTGTGACCGAAGAAGGAGGCAGCCCAGGGTAAGGAGTGGTGGAATCTGTGTGGCCACTTTGTGGGTGCTAGTTCTGGAAGCTTTGTTCTCCTCTCTGGCTGTGACTGGGAGACTTTGCAAATGGCCCTCAAAAGAGAACAGAAAAGAATGGCCAATATTGACCCAACACCTGTCAAAGAAATCCTTAAAGAGTCCAACCTTGGCTAAAGACTAGCAGGGGGGCACTCTTTCTGCCCTTTCCTCTGATGTCTATGTCAGAAGCTTTCTCTATCTCTTTTGTGCTTTAATAAAACTTTATTAATCATACACACACACACACACACACAAACACACACACACACCCCCCGAAAAGAGCCCAACCTCATGAATGTCCTCAGGCTGGCATCTAATTTTCAGGAATGATAAGGACTCTATAGTAGAAATGGAGGTTGCTTAGCTTATGCACAGGGGGTTCTCAAACCACAGAAGGCCTACCCCTGACATGCAGATAGCACCTCATCCCCTCCCACCAAAACTCCTTTTGGGGTGCCTGCATGCTCAGTCATATCCCATTCTTTGTGACCCCATGAACTGTAGCCCACCAGACTCCTCTGTCCATGGGCTTCTTCAGGCAAGAATACTGGAGGGGGTTGCCATTTCCTCCTCCAGGGGATTTTCCTGACCCAGGGATTGAACCCATGTCTCCTGCATTGGCAGGTGGATTCTTTACCACTGAGCCATTTAGGAAGCCCTTCTTTTGGGGTGGAAAGATGTAAATGAAGAGCAGCATCAGGCTGGGCTGCAAATGGACTGTGTGCTCCCTGCCCACAGCATAAGCAGTAACACACAACAAAACAAAACAGAAGAAGATAAAATGCCCTTGTTCCCGAGTCCACCCAAAACAACAACAACAACACACACACACATCACTGCTGCACCAAGCGCGTGGGGAGCCAGCCCTGCAGGAGCCCTAGCACACAGACTCACCTGTGTTGCTTACTCAATGGGAAAAGAAACAAGTCTGCTAATGGTGCATTTCTGTGCAGAGGAGATAAGTGTCCTAATTGGGAAAGTTTTGAAAATGAATGATTGAGGCATTGCTTGATCTGATTTGTGTATTGCTTCAGTCTGAAGCCTGCACATGTTAAGCAGCAGTGAATTAGAGTAACAGGGGAGCCTAGGCAGAAAGAAGGAAATGGAAAAGGTCTGTTGGGAAAGAAAATCCTTAATGCGTTTTCTATTGAAATTATCTATAAATGGCTTGTGAGAAATAGGTCAAGGAAAAAATATATTTATATATTCACTCTCTATCCTTCCTTCGTGTCCAGCTTGTCATCCAGAAAACTTGAACTCTGCGATTTATTACCATTAGAGCATTAACACAAATAACACTGATGTTTGTAGATAATGGCTTTCAACTTGACAGAAATGTTTGGAAGTGTTGTGTGCTGGGAATCAGGCTAATATCTATGTGGGAATTCTTACATCTGACTTCAAATCTTGCTGAAAAGTCAGCTCCTCTGTGAAGACTTCCAAGCTGTCCCACCTTCCACCATACACACTACCCTAACAGGTTAAAACACACACACACACACACACTTAAAAAATGGATGACTGACAAGGACCTACTGTACAGCACAGGGAACTCTGCTCAATGTTATGTGGCGGCCCAGATGGGAGGAGGGTTTGGGGGACAATGCATACATGTATATGTATGGCTGTGTCCGTTCACTCTCTACCCGAAACTATCACAATATTGTCAATCGACTCTACCCCAATACAAGATAAAGAGTTAAAAAATTTAAAAAATTATTACTCTTTGCGCTTGCTTCTATTATTGCAGTCATACAGTGCAGTAGAAAAGGCACAGGGATAAGGAGGCAAGCTGGCCTGCATGCAAAGACCAGCTATCTGGCATAGAAGCCACCTGATTAAGGGCAAGCTGAAGCTCTTGGTTTTTGCCACTGTAAAGTAGAGATGATGGTTATTCTGACTTGGAATTGTTATAAGACTTGAATGATATAAGGAAGTACAGAATGCGCATTATTGAAGAATAAATGTCCAAGATAATTATTCAGGTACTATCAGCTGCACTCGGGGAAGGCAATGGCACCCCACCCCAGTAGTCTTGCCTGGAAAATCCAATGGACGGAGGAGCCTGGTGGGTGGCAGTCCATGGGGTCGCTAAGAGTCGGACACGACTTTCACTTTTCACTTTCATGCATTGGAGAGGGAAATGTCAACCCACTCCCGTATTCTTGCCTGGAGAATCCCAGGGATGGGGGAGCTCGGTGGGCTGCCGTCTATGGGGTTGCACAGAGTCGGACATGACTGAAGCGACTTAGCAGCAGCAGCAGCAGCAGCAGCTGCACTATTGTATGTAATAGCTTATAATCCTTAGAGTTTCTGAATATGTTACCTTTTACCTATGGCAAAAGGGATCCAGCAGATGTGACAAGTTGAGGATCTTGAGATGGGGAGATTTTTCTGGATTATTTGGGTGGGTCTCATGTAATCACATGGGTCCTTAAAAGTGGAAGAGGGAGACAGAGGAAGGGTTGGAACCATGAGATGTCAGGATTCTACCTACTATTGCTGTCTCTGAAGATGGAGGAGGAGCACTGGGAGCTAAGAAATTCGGTAGCCTGTAGAAGCCAGTAAAGGAAGAAAATGGATTGCCCCCTAGAGCTCTTCATAAAGGAATGCAGTACGGCCTGCACCTTGATTTTAAACCAGTGAGACCTGTGTTGAAATTTTTACTGACAGAACTATAAGATGAAGAATTCTTGTTGTCTTAAGCCACTAAGTTTTGGGTAATGTGTTAGAGCAGCAATAAACTAAAACACTCACCTTAGGGCCTCCCAGGTAGTACAATGGTACAGAATCCACCTGCCAATGCAGGTTGAATTCCTGGGTCGGAAAGATTCCCTGGAGAAGGAAATGATAATCCTCTCCAGTATTCTTGCCTGAGCAGTCCCTTGGATGGAGGAGCCTAGTTGGTTATAGTCCATGGACTTGCAAAGAGTTGGACACACCTGAAAACTCACACTCACTGTGTGTATTTTCCACCTGACAGCCAGAGGGAACTTTTGCAAAGCTTGGATAGGTCATGATGCATTTCTGCACAAAACCCTCAATGGCCTCAGTCTCACTCTGAGTACTCCAGAGACTGACAGTGTCCTCAGGACCCTACAGTTCCTGGTCCTGCCATCGCCCTGATTTTAGCTCTGGAAAGCTTCCCTCTCTTACTCTACGGCTGTTCCTAGAATATGGCCAGCCTTCTCCTCACCACAGTCTTTGCCTCCACTCAGGTCCCCTCTTCTTGAAATCCTCTGTCCTCAGAGTGGTGTGGTCTGGAGTGTTAGCACATGGCCTTGAGGAGCTTTCCTGGGTTCTATCCATACTGCTACCCTTGCTAGATAGTGGCAAGTTATTTAGCTTTTAGTTAAAAGGTAGTTGTAATTTAGCACTTGTTTCCTTATCTGCAAAATGAAGATCATCACAGCTCCTACAGCATGTGATATTCATGAGGATTTAGGACTGTACCTGATTCAGCTGGGCTTCCCTAGTGGCTTAGATGGTAAAGCATCTGTCTGCAATGCAGGAGACCCAGGTTCCATCCCTGGGTTGGAAAGATCCCCTGGAGAAGGAAATGGCAGCCCACTCCAGTACTCTTGCCTGGAAAATCACATGGATCGCGGAGCCTCATAGGTTACCTTCCATGGGGTCGCAAAGACTCGGACTCGACTGAGCTACTTCACTTTCACTGATTCAGCTAGACCCTCTTGAAACTATTTCAGCAAGTCTTTGTGGCTCAATTCCTTTTCCTGTTTTGGCTCAGCTTACTGATTCCTATCATTCTGTCAACTCAAAATATTTTTCCTCCCTGCACTCATCATCTCTTGAGATGCATGTATTTTCTTACTCCCATTATCTCCCCTACTAGACTGTAAGGGGCTCAGTGGTAAAGACTCCTCCTGCCAGTACAGGAGAGGCAGATTCGATCCCTGGGAGGGAAAGATCTCCTGGAGAAGGAAATGGCAGCCCGCTCAGTATTCTTGCCTGGGAAATCCCATGGACAGAGGAGCCTGGAGGGTTAGCCTGGGATCCCAAAAGATTCGACTGAGCAACTGTAGATAACAACTAGACTGTAAGCTCCATGAGAGCAGGGATTTTCTTTTGTTCATTGTGGAATCCTCAGCCCCTGGAAGAGTGTGTGGCTCCAGTAGGCTCCCAGTGTTTTTTGAGAATGTGTATATTCCTTTTGGGAAAGCAGGAGAGGAGATATCCACAGTGAATCTGAGGTTGAAGCATGAGACCTCTACAGTTTTTTGTTCCCAAAGTTGAAGATGTCGGTCATGTTCACAGCACTAAATCCTGGTTGTTTATTCAGTATCTCAGGCAAAATTTTGTCTTAATACTTTCCCATTTCCTTTCTAGCTTATGCCTTTCCCATAAGGGCCCTCCCCTGGGGCTTCTTGGTTCTTCCATGTTCCTACCTCTAGGAAACATATTTTACTTGCCTGAATTCTTAGGTACCTACCTGGTGCCATGCAATAGTTGATATTAATGCCTAAACAAAAGAATTTATATACAGTGAGAGAACATGAGGTCCTAACATAACTAAAAGTGCCCATGACCCCAGAGTACTTCTAAAGGTACAAAGTGTTGACCATGAGGCAGACAGGAGGCAATAGTTTTAAGAGAGAATCCTTAAAATCATGTCACATAAAGAACTGGCATTTGTAACTCTTACAGTTGGGTGAGTTGGTCTGTAATTTGTCAATGGTACTGTGAAAACTGCTAAAAAAAAAAAAATAGAAGGTGGCCTATTTGGATATTTAAGTCTTACAGGGGCATAAGGTCATTTAGAGTAATCTTATTTAAAGAATTTTTCGAATATTGATGGCATCTCACTGGTACATGCAGACTTTGTTTTACACAGAAATACAAGAGCAATAATGGGTTATTCAGGCCATTGATAGAGTTAAAAAGATGAAATGAATGATGGTTTATTTGACTGAATTAAGATAATCAACTAGTTGACTTGTATAGCACTCAAGGTTTAGGTACAAGTAATAAACACTCCATGGGTTCTTTTTTCTTGTAGTAAAATTAGTAAAATACATAAAATTCACCATTTTCACTGCCAACTGTACAATGTCAGTGACATTAAGTATATTTAAAATTTTCTGCAACCATCGCCACTATCCTTTTCATTTGAAACAGAAACACTATACGCAATAAACAATTTAACTCCCCATTCATTTCAACCTGAAGGACTCTCATAACCTTTCTTGTAGGGCAGGTCTAATATAACACTAACAAGCTCTCTCAGTTTTTGTTTGACTGAGAATGTCTTAATCTCTTCCTCATTTTTGAAGGGCAGTTTTGCAGATATGAAGTTCTTGTTTGACAGTTTTCTTCTTTCAATGCTTTAAATATATCAGTTTTGCTGAAAGGTTTCTGCTGAGAAATCCAGTGATAGCTGTGTTGAGAATCACTCATAGGGGATGAGTCACACCACCGTCAATTATTCCCCAATCCCAAGTTCCTTTCTGCTAATCTCCATGTTCAAACCAAGTCCTCTAGATTTACCACTTTTATATTTCTTAAATGTATTCTTTTTCTCTTTATCTTCACTGCCACGAACATAATTCATCTCTTGTTAGGATTACCATTTGCCTCCTACTGTGTTTTTCTAAGTGTGTCTTTGAATTTCTCTGGTACATTCTCTGGGTTCTACAAATTTGACCTGAAACACTTATGACCATGATATTGCTTTTTAAAGTTGTTGGTTGGTTCCTCATGGCCATTGGCTAAGTGCAAACTTCTGGCCATGACATTGAAGGCCTCCTGCTGCAATCTTTCTTTGCAGGCTTACTCAACTGCTGGTGATTTCATGAGCACTGTGGGTATCTTTTGTAACGATATACCTGGAAAGTACTCTTTTTCATCTTTGCATGAATAACTTCCACCTACCCCTTAACACTTGGCCTAGGACACACTTTATCTGGAAGTCTCATCTCATTGTTTTCCCACCACCACAGATGAAATATTTTTCATGCTCTTAGAATATCTTATATGTTATATATTTTTATCATGCCACTTGGCACTCTGTATTGTACAATCTTTTGATTGGGTATTTTCCTGCTGTACAGCAAGGAAGGGACATTTTTTTACTTAGCTTTATGTTTTTAATGCCTAGCAAATGCAGGTTCTATAAATCCATGTGGTATGAACAAATGAATTGGTTACCACCATCCTTATCATAGGAAAGTATTTTTAAAAAGCTGTCAGCATTCCTCTTTCTCTAGAGAAAAATTTTAAAATTTCATTATTATTAATACTTTACAAATACCCAACAATGAATGGAAATAATTCAGCCAATTTTTATGTCTTTCAAGAGAAAGAGAATTAATGTACTACAAGTGGAATCCTTTTAGATTTTTTTCATGATGCAGTCCATTCACGTGTCTCAGTTGCTATCATTTCCTAAGCAGCTTTTTAAAACTGTTTTCCATTTTCATATTACCTCCCCAGTTCTATTACTGAAGCAGTAATTTCCCCCTCTATTAAGGGAAGCCTCACTGTTTGTGTGGGACTAGTGTTCTTCATAGAGAAGGAAATGGCAACCCATTCCAGTATTCTTGCCTGGAGAATCCCAGGGACACAGGAGCCTGTGCCATCTTTGGGGTCGCACAGAGTTGACCCCATGACTGAAGTGACTTAGCAGAAGCAGCAGCAGCAGTGTTCTTCAAGCACATACTTTGCTATCATACTGAATAACATTTTATGAATATTTCCACAGGTCAGACTGCACCATCACTCTTCCTTATGACTGGTCTGTTTTTTAATTTTTGTTGTGAGGGCAGTTAATAATATAATCATTCTGGAGTTCAGCTCTGCATATTGCATTATCTCCTCTAAAGGGGTCAGTTTAATCCATCAGAGCTGGAGAGTGACCAAAGAAGAGTGCTAAATTAAATTAAGTCAAGTCCATTGAGTGAGAGTGAGTCACACAGTATCCTTACAAGCTGACCGATCATTTCCACAGTTGTCATTTCTTTTGAAGAATATAAAAATTAGACCCTGGAAAAGTGGCACTGTTTAGATAAAGGGCAAAAGTAGCTTAGAATTCCCATGGGACCAACTGCCTAACTGTATTCCTTGGAAGGTGTAGAAAACAGACCACTGCAAAATTTTTGCTATATTCCTTTCATTTTTTTTCTTTTTCCCAATCATCTCCCTATACTTTAGCTAAGCCAGGCTGCTCATTCTTTCTCAGTCACATCCTGAGAATTCTCACTTTTATACTTCCTTGGAAAACATCCATCAATGTTCCATTTCTCTGAGTCCTTCCTAATCTAAAATAGAGTTTCCTACATGGAAGTTCACTGTTTTCCCGTGCACGGATCTCTTTCTTTTTCTATGAGCCCAAAGTAGTTTCTTTAACCATCTCTTCATTATCCACTTTATGTGGAGATTATTTCTTTTTTGCCTATTTTGCACCTTAAAATTCCTAGCACAGTGCCTTGTGTCTAGTAGGTGTTCAATAAGAGAATGTGGCAAGAATGCTACAAATGTGCATGGTTCCAGAGCTGTGGCAGCATCAAGGGAGGCACTCCTTGGTTGTGGGAGACAGACAACAGGGACCAAGGGTGTGAGCACAAACATGGGTGATGTCAAAACTGAGGCAGTGTTTCCACAACTAACAATGGAAGAAAAGGTGCTGAGTCAAAGGCACATTAGAAATGTCAGAACTTTGACATATTCCTGCCCTTTGGGAGGGAGGAAAAGGTGTGAGAAAGCAAGCCAAAGCCAGATCCCTATGCCCTGCTCTGTTCTGCCCTGTTAACTCTTGAGCAGAGTTATTCTGGGAAGAAAGAGAAGGTGACCCTGAGTCTCAAGGAGGATGAAGACGCTCAGAAAGAAGGGGACTTTTACATTTCTGATGCTGAACACAGTGACAAAAATGACTTAAGCTTTTTTATAAGGAGTTATTTTGGCCCCTCCCCAGGTGGCCATTGGTATTTAGAGAGGGGGTTCAGGTAAAAATAATGTCAGCCATATGCACTCAGCTCTCTCAAGGGGCTTGGGGTCTATGTAACGTTTGCTATTGCTGATGGAAGTTTGATTTGCAAAGCTCTGGTTCCAACCCTGGGCTCTGGGGTCCAGGGCTGTTTTTCATATCTCAATAGTCCTGAAGGAACTTACATGTTTACCCTTGTCAGACTGTGCAGGCTAACTAAAATGTCAGGTGTTTTTTTCCTTTAAATTGAAATCAGATCCACATAAGGTAGGAACACTTATGCTAATTAGAACTTGACTGGTAAACTGTGAGCTAATTTTAAAAATACAGTTTCTTCATAGATAAGCTCTTTCAAATATAGGTTTTCGACACTATTGGTAAGAAGATGCCTGAGTATTTTCGCCCTTTTGCTCTGTGAGGAGATGGAGGAATACTTCAATTCCCCAGCTCTCTGAGCTTTCTGTATTCCTGTGTGTTGTTGCTGTTGAGGCAGGTCCAATTTCCCTTCTATTCCCCCATTTCACCCACCTTCTGCATGTTTAAATAGCTAAATTAGCATCAAACTGGGAGTTATTCTTGGTGGCTCAGATGAAAGAATCTGCTTGCAGTGCAGGAGACCCAGGTTCGATTCCTGGGTTGGGAAGATCTCCTGAAGAGAATGGCAACCCACTCCAGTATTCTTGCCTGGAGAATCCGGTGGACAGAGGTGCCTGGCGGCCTACAGTCCATAGGGTTGCAGAGTCGGACATGACTGAGCGACTTTCACATAAGCATCAAATTACTTTTTGAGGTGCAAGTTTACCAGAAGTGATAGGCTTTTTTTTCTCTTTAATGATTTTATTTAATTTTGGCTGTGTAGGGTGTTCATCGCTACCCGGGCTTTTCTCTAGCTAAGGCGAGCAGGGGCTACTCTCTAGTTGTGGTGTCCAGGCTTCTGATTTTGGTGGCTTCTCTTATACGGCATGGGCTCTAGGGTGCGGCCTCAGGCATATTTTAGATTCTAGTTTTCCCCATGTGTATCTGGTGAGAGAGGCCAGGATCAAGAGGCCTGGGAGCTGGGAGTCCTCAGCCACAGTTCTAGGTCTGCCATCAAAATCTCTGGGGTCTTTGGTGAGCACCTCAACTTTCTGGGACTATTTCCTTCCCTCAGTCATGTCCCACTCTTTGCGACCCCATGGACTGTAACCCACCAGGCCCCTATGTCCACCAGATTTCCCAGGTAAGAATACTGGAGACTATTGCTATTTCCTTCTCCATATTAGGCTTTTTATAATCTACTAAAGCCTTCATCTAGAGATTGTTTCCTATTTTGTTTTGAAAATTTAAAACACTTCAGAAAACAATATAATATACAAAATGTAAAAACTTTTGTAATATATTTTTATTACCGCATATATAAGACTATATTGCTGTGTTTGTTGTTTCTTTTTAGTGTTTTGATCGAAATGATGAGGTGGCAAAGAACAATTCTAGGGAGGAATTGTTGTACATAATCCCACAGCACTAAGGTAAAATATTTTCATTTTTGTGTCTTATTCTTTAGTCCTTGTTCATATGATCTGTAAGTATTTTCCTTGGTACTGTTGAAAGCATTGTACGTATGCCATTTTGCTTTTCATAATTTTTAACTAAAAACCACATATTGTCAAATAATAGTCTACTTAAAAAGAGTAAGAAGTCAAGAAGATAGCAACAAGACACAAAATGCTGAGAACTAGGGAGGGTCCTGGTAGAAGGAAAAACAAGAAAGGTAGAGAAAGTTGATACTTATGAATCTTTAGTTTTAAAATAATATTTGGTGTATACATGACAATATAAAAATATATATGTAAGCCATAAAGCATAAAAACACAATGGTAACAACACCGAAGTTAGATCTTGATCACATATTCATATTTTGTATCTATATTCTCCATTCTGATTCCATCCTATTGCCTACCTCACAAAGATAATTGCTCTTCTGAATTTTGTGTTAAATATTTCTTGTTTTTCTTCTTCTGTTAGAAGTGGAGGCACTGAGTCACATAGCTTCAGGCATATAACTTAAAATTGTAAAGCTAAACCCATGTAGAATCCAGGCAGAATATAACTTCAAAATCTAAATAAAAAATCAAAGACTATATAAAATACTATAAACAAAAATAAAATACTAACAAAAAGACATTAGAATAAATAAATGTAAACTATAAAATAAAACCAAAACTAAGCATATGTGTTTGAACAGCAGAAGGGAGTGAACTTAACTGTTGAAAGAAAAAAGCTCTTAGAATGGATTTAAAAACACACATTTAGCAATATGTTGTCTAAAAGAGACATAGCTAATTCCCTTCTCCAGGAAATCTTCCTGACCCAGGGATCAAACCTGGGTCTCCTGCATTGCAGGCAGATTTTTTACCATCTGAGCCACCAGTAAAACCCAAGTTAAATAAGCAGGGTGACAATATATAGCTTTGTCATACTCCTTTCCCAATTTTGAACTAGTCAGTTGTTCCATGTAAGGTTCTAACTGTTGCTTCTTGACCTGCATACAGATTTCTCAGGAGACAGGTAAAGTGATCTGGTATTCCCATCTCTTTAAGAATTTTCCACAGTTTGTTGTGATCCACACAGTCAAAGGCTTTAGTGTACTCACTGAAGCAGAAGTGGTTGTTTTTCTGGACTTCTCTCACTTTCTCTATGATCCCAGGAATTGTTGGCAAATTGGTCTCTGGTTTCTCTGCGCTTCCTAAATTCAGCTTGCACCTCTGGAAGTTCTTGGTTCATGTACTGCTGAAGGCTAGTTTGAAGGATTCTGAGCATAATCTTACTATTGTCAACTACAAATTGGCACTTACCAATGACTGAACAACAAAGGCATTTGCCGTCTGCCTCTATGCAGACTGAACCCCATGCTGCTATAGCTGCTGACCTGCAACAATCCCTGAGGGAGTTCAGGGTGGAGCGAGGCACGCAGTGCTCTAGGGAATCTGGTGGGACAGGTCTTTAGACAGTTGGATGCTTTAAGAAACAGATTTTATGATCTCAATCCTTGCATCTCCTCATATCTAAAGAAGCACTAAATCCCTTCATGGTAACATCAGACCCTCATGACTAACAAAAACCTTTTGTAAAATGAGTGCTTCATGGTATTGAACTCCCCCTTCACCAAAACCTTATATATTGCCATTCTACCACTGCCACTTTGGAGCAGTCTCTCAGAGCTATCTGAGATGCTGCCTCCCGGGCTGCAGTCCTCATTTTGCCCCAAGTGAAACAACTCACAACTCTCAAATTGTACATCTTTTTTTAGTCGATGCTATCCTGGAGAATCCCAGGGGCGGCGGAGTCTGGTGGGCTGATGTCTATGGGGTCCCACAGAGTCAGACATGACTGAAGTGACTTAGCAGCAGCAGCAGCATGCGAAATGAGTTGAATTGTGTGGTAGTTTTTAACATTCTTTGGCATTGCCTTTCTTTGGAATTGGAATGAAAACTGACCATCTCCAGTCCTGTGGCCATTACTGAGTTTTCCAAATTTACTGACAAATTGAGTGCAGTTCTTTATCAGCATCACCTTTTAGGATTTTAAATAGCTCTGTGCTGTGCTATGCTTAGTCACTCAGTTGTGTCTGAAGTTTTGCGACCCTGTGGATTGTAGCCGGCCAGGATCCTCTGTCTGTGGGGTTCTCCAGGCAAGCCTACTGGAGTGGGTTGCCATGCCCTCCTCCAGGGGATCTTCCCAAACCAGGGATTAAACCCAGGTTTCCCCCATTGCAGTTGGATTCTTTAGCATCTCAGCCACCAGGGAAGCCCTTTTCAGAGGATGCCAAATTGAGTCTCAGAGACAGAGTTTTGGGTGAAGTAAGAAAGAATAGCTTTATTACTTTACCAGGTGAAGGGGGCACAGTGGGCTCCTTTCCTTGAAAACTGTGTCCCAACATGGGAGGATTGGTGAGGAGTTTTTAGAGCAATGACTGAAGGACAGGGTTGCTGACAAGACAGGGTGTGTGCAGGACCTGCACTCCTAGAATTGGGCTTCAGGTGGTCTAATCTTTATGAGCTCCTCCAGTTCCTCTCATAGCTCAGTTGGTAAAGAATCTGCCTGCAATGCAGGAGACCTGGGTTTGATTCCTGAGTTGGGAAAATCCCCTGGAGGAGGAGCTGGCAACCCACTCCAGTATTCTTGCCTAGAGAATCCCCATGGACGGAGGAGGCTGGCAGGCTACAGCCCATGGGGTCGCAAGAGTCGGACACAACTTAGCAACTAAACCACCACCACCACTGGTTCCCCTAATCTGGAATGAAGAATACTCACACCTTTCATTTGTTGGTTTTTTTTTTTAGTTTTGTAAAGTGTTCAAAGATATTGTTATTAATATGTGTATCCCTTGAGGCAGAACCAGAATCCTGCCCAAGGCTGCACTACTGTTTCCTGACTGCTCCTTCCTTCTTTCCCTCCTGTCCCCTCCCTTTCCTGATTAGCAACTGTTCAAATTTGCCCTTCGGCATTCAGGGACAGGGAAACTGGAGTCAGGAGTCTTGCTCTGTTTGAAGACTGACAAATGTAAGTAAAATAGAAAAATGCAGAAATTAATGAATTAAAAAACAAACAGACAAGTCCAAAGATTTTAGAAGTAATCCTAAGAGCAAAATGGAGCAACCATAAAAGTTAAATGGCAACCTACTCTAGTATTCTTGCCTGGAAAATCCCATGGACGGAGGAGCCTGGTAGGCTGCAGTCCATGGAGTTGCTAAGAGTCAGATAGGACTGACCATCTTCACTTTCACTTTTCACTTTCATGCATTGGAGAATGAAATGGCAACCCACTCCAGTGTTCTTGCCTGGAGAATCCCAGGGACAGGGCAGGCTGGTGGGCTGCCTTCTGTGGGGTCGCACAGAGTCGGACATGACTGAAGCAACTCAGCAGCAGCAGCAGCAGCAGAGTTTAAAAAAAAAAAAAGTGCTGCCTTTGGATAGGAGGAACTGGAGAAACTACTATGTCTCAAACTTAGGTTAGCCAATGAATAAAAGACCATAATAGTGATATCTTTTTAGTTCCACAGATTATGAAGCCAAACCAAAGTAGCCTGGTAGAATTACAGTGCTATCGACTTAATTGTGTGTTGCCCAGAGACCCTCTTATGTTCTTTTTTTTTTTTGTACTTTGGGTAATTCCAAACCTCTAATGACTGTGCAAAATTAGTAAATCATATCTGATCTGCAAACCAGAAGTAATCATTTGAGGATGAATAGCATATTCCTGGATAATACATGTTTTCTTATCTTAAAGTTGTTAAATCGACTTTTGTTTAACTTACAGGTGGCTAGAATTGTTGCTTTCATCTTTAGAAGATCATTGAATGAAAAGTAAACCTAGATTTGGGGCTTTGAACTGATGCTATAATGGAATAAGACTCCAGAACGTTGGCAGGAAGTGACTGTATTTTGTAAAAGATAAATCACTGGACCAGAGGATAGGCCATAAGAGGCAGGATTTTACTCTGGTCCCTCAAACTTCCACCTCTTTTTGCGCCACAGTATCTAGTCTTCTTGTCTTGCGTGAAGCTGGAGCTAGAGAATATGACGGGACATTACTCCCATGATTAGGTTACTAATCAGTTGACTGAGTTAATAAAAAAAGGAGATTATCTTTGCTGGGCCTGACCTAACCAGGTGAATCCTTAAAAGGCATGGTGCTAGGCATCTGCTGAAGTCAGAAAGAGTCATAGTAGAGACATTCTCTCGCTGGCTTTGAAGAGGCAAGTTGCCATGAGTCCTGCAACCACAATGAATTGAACTCTCTCAATAATCTGAATGAACTTGGAAAGGGCCCCGAGGTCTGGATAAGAACACAGCCTGACTGACACTGAGACACAAGACTGCAGCCTTGTGATGTCTGAGCTGAGAAGTCGGTTGGGGTAGCACCAGAATTTCTGACCTATGGAACAGTGAGATAATCAGTGAGAGCTGTTTTAAGCTCCTGTTTGTGTTAATTTGCTATGCAGTAGTAGAAAACAAAATCTCCACAGCCTTCTAGTGGAAGAATCATGGGAAGTGGCAGGGGCTTTGTTTGCTTTGTTTTGTTCCTTTAAAACAGTAAACTTCGTGTTAGTTTTTTGCATCCTTGTTTGTATTCTGTTCCTCTTTTCCCTACTCGCTCCCTTCCCCTTCCTTTCTCTCCCGTCTCTTCCTCCCTCTATAAATCTTCCTTTGAAGTTTCTCTGCCTAGTAAGACTTGATCTCTCCTTCTGCCATAATGTGTTCCTGTATTATAGCCATGTGCATTTATAATCAGTGGAGTTGAAAGGGTCATAAAGATGTCATAAAGGACTCCGCCGTTAGTTGGCCCCGGTGGACTTGAGTAATTTACATAACTCATTTGCAAATGAGAAAATGTCTGAAGGTTTGTACTTGTACAAATGTTCAACAATTCTATGAACTGCCCACTTCTGTGTGCAAAATTGGAGATAATGGTGTCACTGTTTCTGGGGTGCTTTGAAGGCTGACAGGAATGGGCAGAGTCAATAATTTATCTTGAACAGCTGCCTCCCCTGGAAAGGCTCGTGATGTTCCTAAATCACCAGAGCCTCATTTGAGAGCCTCACGAAGTCTTTAAGGATTGGGCTTTCATCCCAGGCAGGCTCTGATTTATCTTTCCTGTAATATCGCTTCAATTTCCTTACCAACGGTATAGAAGAGATCTAAAGGAACAGATGCCAAAAAAAAAAAAAAAAAAAAAGGCAAGAATTCAGTCTTAGAGTGATCCTCCCTTCTGATGATCTATAAATTTGACCGATATGTAATCAGCATTTCTCTTCTAAGTGAGTGGGTACTAGCCGCTCAGTCATGTCCGACTCTTTGTGACCCCATGGACTATAACCTGCCAGGCTCCTCTGTCCACAGAATTCTCCAGCAAAAATACTGGAGTGGGTTGTCGTTTACTTCCTCCTACTATTCTAAGTACTAGGGATTAAAAGATGAATAAATCAGACCTTGAAGTAGCTCACATTCTTGTTGGTCAGGGTTTATGTGTGACCATATGGCCATGAACAACCGTAAGCAAACAATATCACAAAATCATAATAAGAATATAATCAACATCAATATATAATATATATATGTAATATAGGACATCAATATATAATAATCAACATCAATATATATTAAAGGAGTTCAAAAGAGACAGATTTGAAGGTTGAGAATTATGGTGTTCTTAAATCCCTCCCCCTGGTGGCTCAGTGGTAAAGAACCTGCCTGCCAATGCAGGAAACACAGATTTGGCCCCTTGTTCTGGATGATCCCCTGGAGAAGGAAATGGCAGCTCACTCCAGTATTTTTGCCTGGCAAATACTGCCAGGGACAGAGGGGCCTGCTGGGTTACAGTCCATCGGGTTGCAAAAGAGTTGGACATGACTTAGCGACTGAACAACAACAATGAATAATATTTTTATATGGATAGAAGATATTTTCTAAAATAGAAAACCAATTTAGAGAGGAGAGTGGTGCTGTTTTACAATTTTGCAAATCCCTTTAATGTCTGGTTTAATGGAAGACCACAGGATTCTGCTTTGGCATTCGGTCTGTGGTTCTGCATTTAGCGTTGTTTTGGTTGAAGTAAGAGAAGAAAGCTCAACCTCATGCAGATGTGCACTAGTTGGAAAAGGGAGGAATATCCGAATAGCCTTCTCACATAATAATGAATACATACTATAGCCTCTTTAAAACATACTGTACACTCGTGGGAGAAAGAAAGTGAAAAAGGTACAGCGCATCTTAGTATCATGATGAAAGTGGTTTTCACCTTGCAGCCTCCCTGAAAGGGTCTCAAGAATTCTCTGGGATCCCTGGACCCGCCTTGAGAAGTGCTGTGCTCAAGAAAGGAGTAAGCAACCAGTCAGAGAAGCATTGTTCTTGTCTCCATGGAGAGGCTCCGGCTGACACTGGTAGTCTCTGAAGATACAAGGATGAAGTCCAGAAAACACTGTTTAGGGAGCAACTTTTCTGTTCCCCTTCTCTCTTCTCTGTCCTCCATCTCAAACACTGGAAGCATTGGAAATACAGGTAATCGATGTGGAGGAGGAAGATAGGAAAAGGAGAAAGAGAATCATCCAACCGGATTTCCTCTCCCCCGTGGCAGCCTTCCTGCTTGCTGTAGTCCTGAGGTGGGGAAAGACAGCCTGGGTTTAAGACTGATCCTTTTAATCTAGCATTTTTCAGAGGATCTTTTGCTGCCAAAATGATTAGATAAGAAAATGTGACTGCCTGAATTTTCATTTGGGGTGAAGTAAAGGACCTCCATAGAATAAATACTGTGAAAATTGAAAGAGTTAATCTCTCAGTCGTGTTCGACTCTTTGTGACCCCATGGACTGTAGACCACCAGGCTCCTCTGTTTATGGGATTCTCTAGGCAAGAATATTGGAGTGGGTTGCCATACCTTCCTCCAGGGGATCTTTCTGACCCAGGAGTCTAACCCCCATCTTCTGCACTGGCAGGTGGATTCTTTACCACTGAGCTAACTGGGAAGCCCTGAATAAATGCAAGTGGGTAAAAAAGAAAATAAATTTGCCTGATCAGCATTTGGTTAAATACTTTTTAAACAAACAAACCATTGCACAAGGAATGTGTAACGTCTATGAAAGAAAATCACAGGTATTTTCAGTTCAGTTCAGTTCAGTTGCTCAGTCGTGTCTGACTCTTTGCGATCCCATGGACTGCAGCACGCAGTGCCTCCATGTCCACCACCAACTCCCGGAGTTCACTCAAACTCATGTCCATAGAGTCAGTGATGCCATTCAACCATCTCATCCTCTGTCGTCCCCTTCTCTTCCCGCCTTCAGTCTTTCCCAGTATCAGAGTCTTTTCCAATAAGTCAGTTCTTCAGATCAGGTGACCAAAGTATTGGAGTTTCAGCTTTAGCATCAGTCCTTCCAATGAATATTCAGGACCGATTTCCTATACGATGGACTGGTTGGATCCCCTGGCAGTCCAAGGGACTTTAGAGGTAAATTTTATTTACAGGTATTTAGAGGTAAATAAAATGTCCCAGTTTGGTCTCACGAAGAGGATCCTGATGGGAGACCAAATTGAAAATATGGAATTGGAGTCAGATTGGACAAGGGTTTGGCTGCCACTTGGAGCCACTTGTGCTCAACTTGCTGAGCAGGTAGGAGAGACTGGAGCCCTAGAGCTCTTTGAGAGGAATCTGATTTTTTTTTAAGCCTTGCCTCCAGGCATGTGGAATCTGAGTTCCCCATCAGGATCAAACCAGTGCCTACCCCCCTCACTCCCTGCAGTGGAAGCAGCATGGAGTCTTAACTACTGGACCACCAAGGAAGCCCCAAGAAAGGAGCCTGCTTTAGACAGAGCAGCTTTTCTCCTTTTCCTGGAGAGTAGAGCCATGCACAGCTGAGTGGGTCAAACAGTCATGTTTAAAAGCTTTTTATCCTTTTCTCCAGGAGTATTTCTGAGACTTTTGAGCATATATAAAATTTGTCTTTCCTCCCTCCTTTCAGATAGCAGGGCTTACTCTCTCCAGTTCTGCTCATGGCAAACCTTGCAGGATATGAAAACTGCTGTCAGAAGGAAAATCGACTTTGTGTTGAGTTACACCCTGGGGAAGGCGGCCTCTAATCACCTTGGCAGATTGCTTCCTTGCTTTTTCTGTTTTCTCTGAATCTGACCTCTCCTCTCCCAGTCCCTGTGCCTGCTCACCGCTCCTTAGCCCACCCTTTGTGTCCCTGTCTTCAGAGTTGCTTCAGGGACCATCAGATCAGAGAAAACAAACAGGCCCAGAGCCGAGCAAGTTAGAGGCTTGTGAGGGAGTCAGGAGACAGTGTATGCATGCCACCCGTAAGGAAGAGAGACTCCTGGTTACGACCATAAAACTGGTCATCACACTGGTGGAATAAACTCATCTTGGCTCATTTGCAGGGAAGGGCTTACGTGGGAAGTGCTGCACCTGAAAATCACCTGAAGAGCTCAGCTCAGACAGACAAAGCTTCCTTCTTAAACTGGTTTGGTTGTGAAAGATGGGTGGGCAGGAAGGTTTCCTAATGGCTGCTATCTTATACCAGGCATCTAAATCATCTCATTTAGTCCTAAGAAAACGCTAGGAGCTAAGTTTTCTTATCCTCATAATGCAGATAAGAAAGGTAAGGTGCTGAGAGGTTGAATGACCTGCCCAACCCGCACCACTCGTAAATGAAAGAGTGGCAGATTCAATAGAGATAATTTTGGTGCCAATGGAGGTTCACATACTGCCCCAGTGCACAGTATTTCCCACCGCTTGTTGTCAGTCATTTCATTGTTCTTAAAGAATAAGGCTATCAGGTCAAAGTATTCTTAAAGTTCAAGGTTTTCTTAAAGTTTGTTACTCTGTGGTTGGTGAGGATGTTGCTCTTCATAGTTGTTTTAAAATGTGGTAGGTAGAACAGAAAGAAAAGCTGGGGATGACTATTTTTATAAATTGCTTCTGAACAAGAGAATCTGCGTGTAGGAAAATGAATTCTGTTTCTTTACTTTTCTTTCTCCTTCCCTCCGTCCCTTTTTCTTTCTTCCCGGATTTCTCTAAAAAATTCTATTGCTTTAAAAGTTTGAAAAAAAATACAGGAAAGTAGGAATAATAATATAATAAATACCCATGTATCTAAAAATTATTCTTTCTGGATTCAAAACAAGTCATCTCTAAAAATACTTCCTGGTGCCCTTTCGTTCATGCTCCCCAAAGGGAGACATCATCTCCTGACTACAGCTCTGAATTAAGATCTGATTTTAGCTCCTTCATAGCAGACACACTTAGTTTCTAACAAAACGGCTCTTCCTAAAGTTTTGAGTTCTATTTTTTCCATCTACTTAGGGCTCCTTCGTTCTGAAACAAGAAAGCTCCTTGGTAGCCATCCTCATAGGAATGTTTTAGAGTTAATGAGCTGAGAGAGATGCCATTTTGAGCTTCTTTAGAAAAAAAAAATTAATGTGCAGCCTTTTTCTCCTGCTTCAATATATTTTTAGAATAAGGGGTTGTCTTATCATTCTCTTACACATACATATATTTAACAGACACCACTCCAGGATTTATTGAAGGATAGAAACTGGGGCATCGTTTCTAATTGAATATTGATAATAAGAAAAGATTCAGGGCCATTCTGAAACATGAACATATGTAGAGTAATTAACTGATAATAAAAATGATAAAGCTACACTAGTTCTTCACTTATCAATCAGCAAGCAAACACAAAGCATGACAAAGTTATTTCTTATATTAACATGAGTTTGCTCATTTATCTTTGGCTTTGTAGCTAGATTTTAATTATTTCATGTGATGCTACAAAATAATGAGAGCAAAGGTGTTCTAGCTCTGCATTTATTAGCCGCATGACCCTGAGCCAGTAATTTCCCTTTTGCAAGCCTCCTTCTCCTCAAGTGCAGCATAGAGATTATGAGGGTAATCACGTCACTGGACTGTGTGAGAATCAAGTAAAATCACTCACACACAGAACCTGGTTCCTAACACGTGCCCAGTGAACGGCCCCCGCTGCTTTTGGGCTGGTCACTATAGTTTCAGTAGTTGTTTGGAATGAGAGTTATATCACTCCCAGAAATTCACTGGATGACTTGTCCTTTCTGTCCTTGTAACTCTGCAGTCCACTGTGTGAGAGGTCCCCTTTGGGCATACCTTTGCTGAGGGCCACAGCGAGATTCCTATTGAATTATAATATGGCCACCACCTGAGTGGTCTAGGCAACTTGTGTCACGGGCAGGAAAGAAGAGGTGTTATTGCCTTAACCCTGAGTCCAGAGAAGTTAAACCAGCTGTTGTATAATGGGGAGAAGGAGGACTCTGTATTGAACCCAGATGATCCACTAGGGTCCTTCCTGGTACTGTCTTCTATAATTGTGACTATAAATGGGCAGACACAACAATGCCCACAATCTCAGCCTGAGAATTCTTTTTTTTTTTTTTAACAATGAGATTCTTTTTTTTTTTTCTTTTTTAATTATTATTTTAGAGAGAGAAAGTAGGATGAAAGTCATAGAGATTAACAATCCATGTTACCAAGCTTCTGGGAGTAAAATTTCGCTGCTAAGAGGACTATCTCCCACAGTTTCTGTTTTATAGTAAATATAAAGCATCTGCTCCTTCCCCGGCAAGACCTATACTCAGAAAGAACTAAGCCAAGTCTTGGAGAACAACCATTTCAAGTGGAGGGGCTGAAGCTTCCAAACACAGCCACTATTTCTGCCTTGCATCTTTATCTCGGTGGGGCTTGGTCGCTGCCCAGGGAAGCTGCGGCAGGAAGCCCAGGGTGAAGCTGCAGCAGCTGTGTGTGTGGTGACAGTGGCTCGCAGCCCCTGGACTCATAGCTCTGCACGATGCGCTTTTGCCTTCAACGACTGCTATGTAAGGCCAGCAGAGATGAAGCTAATGGTGATGGTAATCTCAAATAGCTGGTGAAGGAGGGAGACGATGAGTATCAGTTGCAGCCTGAGATTGACTGCAGGAGAGGAGAGGTAATTCTTCCCACCAACTAACCTTCCTCTTCTAAGTTTCCCACTGGAAACTGGGAGGAGATGCTCCCTGATTATATATGGAGAAGTGGATCCAAATGACACCAAAGGTGGACTCTGATAGACACCGAGACGTGCTGCTCACGTCTCCCTTTACGGTACGACTTGCTGCAGGGGGTGACAAGAAGGTGGCCTCCAGGGGTCTGCTCATCCCAAGGGCTGCCTCAGCATCTGGTTCCAGGGCTCCTGACTGCAAGGAGTTTCTGGATGGGCACCACAGTTCAATTTTCTTCTCTGTTTCCATTTGCAGGTGTTGATTCCTTGTGAACATCTTGCACCCAAACTCTTTCTCAGTGTTTGCTTCTAGATAACTAGGCTTGTGACAATTCCTGTTTTCATTTGGAGCCATGATAATGCTCCAAATACATATTAATAATTCCATATACCACCACCCTCCATTCTTGTTCTCCCTTTCTGATTTCATTGTATATGATTATATTTCTTACTGATAATCAAGGCTAATTTTTTTCCCTCTTGTATCTCTTAGTGTTATTTGTAAGAATCCTATGCAGGGACTCATATGTGTGTTATAAGTTAAGAAATAGAAATAAATTCTGGTCAAGTAAAGGAAAAAGAGGGGGGAAAAAAAGGAAAATTTGGAAGAGTTGTGCAGCCCACACAATCCAAGAAAAAGATAATCAAGCTGGATCCAGGGAAGCGATGATCCTGTGAGAGCTTCAGCGTATTCAGGAGTAAAAGTTCACAGACCTCTTGGCCCCCTAAAGCACAATTTCCAGCTTGATGATTCTTCATTCTAAGTTTCAGATTCACAAGAAAGGGAATATGAGTAACCAGCTGTGCCTGCTTCAGACTAGGGGAGATAGAAGAAGCTATTGGAGGTCGATAGCTAAGGGGCTACCCCCATAGAAGAGGAAATCTGGGGTGGCCATCCCAAGAGGCATTTATTGCTTTTAGTATTAAGACAAAGGTCCATATAGTCAAAGCTATTCTCCAGTAGTCATGTACATGTGTGAGAGTTGGATGATAAAGAAGGCTGAACACCAAAGAATTGATGCTTTCAAACTGTTGTGTTGGAGAAGACTCTTGAGAGTCCTTTGGACAACAAGGAGATCAAACTAGTCAATCCTAAAGGAAATCAACCCTGAATATTCATTGGAAGGACGAATGCTGAAGCTCCTATATTTTAGCCACCTGATGGGAAGAGCCCACTCAATGGAAAAGATCCTGATGCTGGGAAAGATTGAAGGCAGCAGAAAAAGGGAGAGACAAAGGATGAGATGGTTGGATAGCATCATCGACTCAATGGACATGAGTTTGAGCAAGTTCTGGGAGATACTGAGGAACAGGGAAGACCAGCGTGCTGCAGTCGATGTAGCTGTAAAGAGTCGGACACGACTGAGACCGAACAACAGCAAGTCAACAGGTAGAGAAGGTGCATTTCAGTGACTCATTGGGTTGTCAGTACTTTGTTAATAGAGTTGGAAAAAAAATCTAGGAAGCCTAGCTTGTGTTTTTTGATGTTTCTCCTCTATTGAGGCTCTGCTCATCTTTCTCTTCTCTTTTTGGTTTTGGTGACCTGGGCCACAAGCCCTCTGGCTCTTTGGAAGCCTAGAGACGGTGACTTCCTCAGTGACTTGGTGGCCATTCATTGTGGAAAACTGGCCTTTCTTCCCCTTTCCCTGGGAGATCTGGCTCTGCTGAGTCAGTGAGTGAAAGAGAGCTACAGGGGGCACCCCTATCTTAGTTCTCACTGCAGAAGTGATTCAAAGAATCTGCGATCTTCTGTATCAAGTAACTTAGATGGAGGGAAGTGCTGTTTTCTGAAGGGATCTCTGTTGTCTCAAGAATAATTGCATTAAAAAATAAGTTTTATTTATTTATTTGTTTTTGGCTGTGTTGGGTCTCTGTTGCTACATGGGCTACTCTCTAGTTGTGGTGCTCAGGCTCCTTGTTGTGGTGGTTTCTCATGGAGCACAGGCTCTGGGTGCACACGTTTCAGTAGTTGTGGCACACAGGCTTAGTTGGATCTTCCTGATCCAGGGATTGAACCTGTATCTCCTGCATTGGCAGGCCAATTCTTCATCACTGAGCCACCAGGGAAGCTCTGAATAACTGCATTTCTGAAATTTATGAACTGTGTGATGTTATAAAACCAAAGCAGATAAACACAGCATATTTCCCTCTCGCCTTTCTTCAGTTCCCCCACCAGCTGAGGGCTGGTCCAGTCCTACTAACACTCCTGTTTTTCCCCGTAGTTCCTTTGTCCTACTGAGTTTTGTGTGGTTCTATATATTCTTTTCCACTGGTCGGTACTCCTGTCCGCTCTCAGCTGGTGTTCTGCATGCTCTTCTGTGTCAGAAGGTGTATAACTGATGTATCCGTGGAGAGAGATGTACTCCGTGTCCACCCACTCCTCCACCATCTTGTTCTCTTCCTCTCTCTTGCCTTACTAGCTAGAAATGTTAGATCCATAATAATTTCCCAAGTGTAGAAATTTATTCAGCTGTTCATTTACTAACACCAACTCTTTCTCTTTCATGGATTCCTTTTTGCTCTAATTGTCCTATTGTGCCTTTGTGCTATGTGTCAAATGTGTGAGCTGGCCCAGGTCCTTTTGGAAGCACATTTATAAAGATAAGTCATCTTTCCTGTTCCTTCCTCCAAAATAGAAAATAGCCATAATGGATTATTTCGAAGATAAGGAAACTGAAATGTTTTGATGAAAGAGAAGTGACCAAATTGAAGATAACTGCTAGGCCTTCCAGAGAACAAGATCAGTGTTTACAGATAACACACTGGCTCTTGGCACCAAGTTTCAAAACACACAGCCTTTGCCAGAGTTGCCTGTGGAACAGAGGCACCACCGTTTTTTCCTGACATAAAGGGGTACCCATGTCTCCTCTCTGTTTTTCTTAATCAGTTGAGCAAAAGATTTGTCAGTACATACTCTGCATTCACTTCATTGAATTTGACAGTTAAATCCCTGAAAAGGGGATATTTTGGGTTAACTATCTCCTCTGGCAGAAATTGGAGTTGTAGCCATACGTAACATGAAGTAATGTAATTTTGGACTAAATCAGCTGTTGGCTAAAAGCAAGAGTTTGCTGATATATTTCTTCCTTTCCACCTTCTTCAGGGGAGTTCAAAGTCATTAAAATATTTCTAACTCATTTTCAAGACACTACCTGAAACTTTGGTCAGTTTCTCTTCCCTTCTTTTATTTTAATTTGTTTCTCCCATGCCATACTCCTTTCTGGATTTGGACCTCTTTATGGCTTTCTACAGGATTCCCTGGTAGCTCAGCTGGGAATGAATCAGCCTGTAATGCAGGAGACCCCAGTTTGATTCCTGGGTCAGGAAGATCCACTGGAGAAGGGATAGGTTATTCACTCCAGTATTCTTGGGCTTCCCTGGTGGTTCAGCTGGTAAAGAATCTGCCTGCAATCCAGGAGACCTGAGTTCAATCCCTGGGTTGGGAAGTACAAAAGTTTCCTGTGGCTTTATATTCTGGTATCTTAGAAAATTTCTTAAATGCCACACTCAACCTCTTTTCTAAGCTTAATTTGTGTTATGGTTTCTTTAGACTCCTTTTGTCTAGTTTCATGGTTTCTGTTTTCTTTTCCAGTCGTTTTGAATTAATGCTTCTTATTCTTATTCTTGAGTCTTGCTATAACTTTGCTTCTAGATACCAACTCTGATTCTCTCTAGGGTGCATTCTCCACAGCCCTCTGCCTAGTGGAGTCCTAAGTTCAGCCCTGTGCCAAAACCTCTGCCAAGGTCAGTACTCACAGTTCCCACTTATACCAGAATGGTTTAGAAATTTTAACCTGTATTTTACTCTCAATTCACTATAAAATAGAAACAGAGAAGCTAACTCTCACCAAGCAACATGACTGGAAAAGACACAGCATGTAATCTACATCAGGGAGACAACCTTTTAACAGAAGCTAAGAAGGGACTGATGCTGAAGCTGAAGCTCCAATACTTTGACTACCTGATGTGAAGAGCTGACTCATTGGAAAAGACCCTGATGCTGGGAAAGCTTGAAGGCAGAAGAAGAAGGAAATGAAAGGATGAGATGGTAGGATGACATCACTGATTCAATGGGCAAGAGTTTGAGCAAACTCCAGGAGATGGTGAAGGACCGGAAAGAGTGACGTGCTGCAGTCCATGGAGTTGCAAAGAGCTGGACACGACATAGCAACTGAACACAACAAGAAGCACCTTAAATCAATGCACTAAATACTTGACATTTGAATTTCAGATAATATGAGAAATTAACAGAAGGAATATTTAGTGCAAGTTGGTTTTGTTCTTCCAGAAGTGGTCACAACAGGAATATCTCTCCTTTTTAATATAGACTTGGACATAATTTTGAAATTACTTTCTTTTCTATAGGCAGGCTAGAAAATGTTCAGTCACCCATTCACATGTCTAACAACCAGGACATACTGAAGAATTCAGTCATTCAAAAAGATACATTTTAACCACGCAAATTAGAGTACTATGGATGTTGACTCACTGAATTGGATTAAAAGCTATATTTTTGTGATGGGGAAACTGCTTGAGTGGGTATATGTGTGTGTGAAGGTACATATGTGTGTAGCAAGTTGAGGAAAATGATAGGAGCTGGATGTGGTGAAAATACTAGGCCGATGCAGCCGTACCCCAGAGTACACTCATATGGACCCACCTCCTGTTCTGCTCCATCAGGCTCTTGAGTGGTCAAGGCTGTACCTTGTCATCTGTGATCTCTCCAGCCCCTGGGACAGGCCCTGGCACAAACTCAGAATTTAGTACATATGTAAGGATTGAATGAAGTGGTGAGAATTTTAGAAGTGTCATAGAATCATATGGAAGCGGGTAGCTGTTCCCTTCTTCAAGGGATCTTCCCAATCCAGGGATTGAACTTAGGTCTCCCGCATTGCAGGTGGATTCTTTACCAACTGAGCCACCAGAGAAGCCCAAGAATACTGGAGTGGGTAGCCTACCCCTTTTCTAGTGCATCTTCCCAACCCAGGAATTGAATCAGGGTCTCCTGCCTTGCAGGAGAATTCTTTACAAGCTGAGCTACGAGGGAAGCATATGGAAGCTAAAAGATCTTTCTTGCAAATAGGAGAGTACAGCCAATAACTACGCACCCATCATAGCTTGTTGATGGTATATCAAGTATCAAACCTAGATATTCTGACTCTGAGCTCAGTATTCTTTATGCTTCCTCACACTGCTCTGGGTGTGAAAAGTTTTTAAAAAGTAGTTTGTAAAATTGTTCATCAGATAACATGTAAGATAATGAGGTTTTATTTTTGCTTAATCCTTTGAGCTTAAAATTTGAAGAGTTTTAAGTCATTGAAAACAAATGCAGTATTTAAAATTACCCATTTTCTTCTAACAAAGATATTTCCTTAGGGAAGAACACAAGAAATAGCAGTGTAGTCTACCTGAAATTGTTTCCTGGTAATGTCACATATTGCTTCTTCAGCCCTGAAAGGTGGATTAATGGATCTGGAATGACTTGACATTAACAATTTTCTGTGACCCACTTTTATATAAAAGATCATATTTGAGAATGAAGAAAGAAGCAGACATATAATGGAAGTAATATCTATTAATGGAAAAAACGAGATTTGAACTTCTTCGATTTAAAATACCTTGAGAAAATTGCAAAACAAAACGAAACAATGTGAAGTATTCTAAAGGAAGAAAGCTGAATATAAATGAAAGTTAACCTGAGAGATATTTCATACATTTTCTGTCCTTGCTCCAGTTTGGTGGAGTGACTTGTAATCATGATCCAGTAACATTTTTGCTGAACTAAGTGATATCTTTATGCAGATGTGAAAGGTGGATATAAGAGTGATGAGTTGTGTGTCGGGGGGGGGGGGGGGGGACTCCCCTGGTAGTTCAGTTGGTAAAGAATCCACCTGCAATGCAGAAGACCCAGGTTTGATCTATGGGACAGGAAGATCCCCTGGAGTAGGAAATAGCAATCCACTCCAGCAGTCTTGCCTGGGAAGTCCCATGGACAGAGGACACTGGTGGGCTACAGTCCATGGGGTCACAAGAGTTGGACATGACTTAGAGGCTAAACCAACACCACCACCACCAATTGTGTGTGTCTGTGTGTGTTCATGTGTGTGACTGAGGACTAGAGTTAAATTTTATTACCAGGAATCTTATTTTGAAAAATGTTAACACCGTTTGGAGGAGTATAATGTTGAATTCTGGCCATCAAATCACTGTGTGACACTGTGAATGTAACTATCCCACAAAATGTCATTAAATGTGAGGATTTAAACCAAAAGGGTCCAAAATACTAACTAGAAAACAAACATTTGGGCTTCCTATCATTTACTCATTATAGTCTGTATAGTCTAGATATTCTTTTGGAGCATTTATCATCCCAGTTAACTAATAACAAATCACCACATTCTGATCCAAGATGAAAATGATGGTGAAAATTATTTTTCTAAGGAATGTAATGGTTATGGCATTGAATCATTATTATCCATCCAGTGAATAGAAATGCTATTCTTATCTTCTGATTTATGAATTTTCTAAATTCATGGATTGGACTGAAAAATAATAACTTCATGTTTATGCTCCAAAATAATTTTTAATGAGCTTTGCTTTTCAGTAACTTAAAAATGGATCTTCTGTTTGTCTATTGATTCTCCCAGACAGATGGAGTATACATGATTTCGGATTCTCACCACTCAGATCAGCACTCAGTGAAGTCTGCCAATTAGGCTCTGTTCAAATCCAATTACATTTTTGTCAACGTTATTGAATGTTTTATACATGAAGGATGACGTGCTCTAACTTTTACTTTCTAGAAAAATTGTCTCTCTGATCACTAGGATTTTGGAAGTTGCTGACTCTAGTGGTTGGTTGACAAGATGCCACTGGTTGAAGTAAGAGAGGAATAAATTTTTTAATGTGTTATGTGTTTAAGATAAGACACTAGTTTGGGAAACACTAAAATCATTCCTGGAAATTTGTCTTAACCAGAAATCTATTTTCCCATTTGATTGAACACTGAAGCAGTTCATGGATTCACAAAAAGGGAGAAGGGGACAAAAAGGAACATCAAGGCAATCATAAACCCCTTCCTTTTTATATCAGGAAACTTAAAGATTTATGTTAAATAACTTGTGCAATATCCTAAACCTAATAAGTAGCTGGGACAAGAAATTAAGTCTCCTACCTTCAGGCTAATTGTTTTCCCATAGTTTTGTATTCTTCACTTAAAATAATTAGATCTGTCTCTATATGAACTTCAGTAAACTCCACTCTCCCATTTATGCATTGTTTGACATACCTAAGCCTATGTTTATGGACAGGATGCAAAGGGGAAAAAACTCAAAAGGCCAGATTTGTCTGACTTGACATTTCCTTATCAACAGTATTTTAGGCAAGGTTGCTGCATAAATAGATCCAGAAGAGACAAGAACTAAAAGGTGGCAAGGGTGTAATGCTGGGAAAGGAGTGGGGAGAATGAATTAATAAACTTTAGAGTTACATATTTAAAGCTGAATAAAGTCTTGGACAGTTCAGTTCAGTTCAGTTGCTCAGTCATGTCGACTCTTTGCAACCCCATGAACTGCAGCACCCCAGGCCTCCCTGTCCATCACCAACTCCTGGAGTTCACCCAAACCCATGTCCATTGAGTTGGTGATGCCATCCAACCATCTCATCTTCTGTTGTCCCCTTCTTTTCCCACCCTCAATCTTTCCCACCATCAGGGTCTTTTCAAATGAGTCAGCTCTTTGCATCAGGTGGCCAAAGTATTGGAGTTTCAGCTTCAGCATCAGTCCTTCCAATGAACACCCAGGACTGATCAAGAGCATTCAAATTTTCAGCACTGAACAGCACCCCTACTCAAAAATAGGTCTTCAGAAAAGGAGTCACCCTGCTGAAGCCTGAATTGGAACATTCTCTTTTTGGAATGCCAAAAAGAAAGATTATTTTCAGGGCAGGGTTTTTACAAGTCTTAGTATTTAAGCAAGAATGCAAGATAACACAGTTTAGTAATGTTTTTAATAACATAGCTTGGAAAAAAAGAAATTCTTTGTTTAATCCTGAGTTAATCAGAACACTAAATTAGCTAAAAGACCCTGAGCATCTGGATTAATTAAATTTTTAGTAGAAGAGAGATGCACACAAACTGAATGGGCCATTTGAATACACAGTGGGATTAAAGCAGGATGTGTTGTGTCCTGAATTGGTAACTAGAAAACAATCTGTCAGGTGCTGAATGTCAGAAAAGTCTTTATCACTGGGAAAGATACTAATGGGGCTCAAAGAAGGTACATTGGTACATCATGATCATCACCAAATCTATTGATCTAAGAACAGAACATCATACCTGCCATTAGTTAATATGAAGAATAGTGAGTTAGTTATCATCTACATGGGATAAAATAATCAATTTGACTTTTATTTTCGATCTTTTTGTTTTAATTAATTAATGTGCTGATGCTAGGTAGATATAACAGAGCTCTATGCCCTCAAATTGTCTGGCACTCTATATCCTAAAGCTGTAACCAAGTTGAGGCTTCATTCTTAGGTTGATGCCGAGTTGTTTTCTTGTTTTAATTAGTTTGTATTGGCGGTTAGTTGATTTACAATGTTGTGTTACTTTCAGATGTACAGGAAAGTGAGTCAGTTGTACATATTTTTAGATTCTTTTCTCATACAAGCCATTACAGAATTTTGATTAAAGTTCCCTATGCTATAGAGTAGGTTCTTATCAGTTATTTTATATGTAGTATTGTGTATATGTCAATCCCAGTCTTCCCAATTCATCCTTTGTTGCCCTTGTTTCCCCCAGGAACCATAAGTTTGTTTTCTACACCTGTGATTCAGTTTCTGTTTCATAAATAAGTTCATTCAGACCATTTTTTTAGCTTCCACATATAAGCATACCATACGATATTTGTCTTTGTTTGATTTGACGATGAACTTCTGCACACTAAACTTACTTTGGGAAGAACTAAACTTTCCCCTTGAACTGTATGTAAAAAGTCATGACGGCCTCATTACTGAATTATCAAAAATCTTTGGGTCAACACCATTTTTCTTTTAAAGTTTTCATTAAAAATAACAAAACTTGAGTTATACAGATTTTCTTTCATTTCAATTAAACAGTTATTTTATGAAAGAATGAAACCTATAATGCTTGTTATTAAACTTGGACATGGAGGTAAAGAAACTAATTCCTTTTAAGCAAAGAACTATTCACTGGGGCTCTTTCTGCTCCTAGAGGAGTTTTAAGCTAGAAAAATCAGAAGTATATGCATGTAGATTACAAATCATGATGTTTTCAAAAGCCTTGGTTGCCTGAGTAAATTTTCCCTTTAATCACTCATCCTTCTTACTGATATGTAAGAGTGCCACAGATGATAAATTTCATGACAACTTTTTAATTCCCAGACATCTGCCCTGTATATGCTTCTTCACCCTGAGAGTTAAAAAGATTCTATCTCACAATGCTTACAGCAGACGGGCTAAAGGATGGTCTTTAAGACCAGCTCTAAGAACTAGTACCAAGTCTATGACGTCAAATCCTGCTTTGTGAATGTCTGGCAGCAAGTACACAAATTGATCAATGTGATACACTATATTAACAAATTGAATAATAAAAACCACATATTCATTTTGATAGATGCAGAAAAACTTTTGATGAAATTGAACACAATTCATGATGAAAACTCTCCAGAAAATGGGCATAGAGGGGAATCACCTCCACATAATAAAGGCCATATATAACAAGGCACAGCAGGCATTATTCTCAATGTTGAAAAACTAAAATCATTTCCTCTAATATCAGGAACAAGAGAAGGGTGTCCACTCTCACCACTATTAGTCAACATAGTCTTGGAAGTTCTAGCCACAGCAATCAGAGAAGAAAAAGAAATAAAAGGAATCCAGTTTGGAAAGGAAGAGTTAAAACTATCACTGTTTGCAGATGACATACTATACATAGAAAATCATAAAAATGCCACTAGAAAAGCACTAGAGCTAATTGATAAATATGGTAAAGTTGCATATTACAAAATTAATACACAAAAATCTCTTGCATTTCTAAACCCTCACAATGAAAGATCAGAAAGAGAAATAAGGAACAATTTCATTTACTATTGTGAAAAAAAAAAAAGAATAAAATACCTAGGAGTAAACCTACCTAAGGAGGCAAGATAATCTGTATACAGAAAACTATAAGATACTGATGAAAGAAATCAAAGATGACACAAACAGATGGAGACACATACCATGTTTTTGGATTGAAAGAATCAATATTGTGGAAAAGACTATACTATCCAAAACAACCTACAGATTAAATGGAATTCCTATCAAATTACCAATGGCATTTTTCACAGAACTAGAATGGAACATCTTACAATTTGTATGGAAACACAAAAGACCTCGAATAGTGAAAGCAATCTTAAGACAGGAAAAAGTAGCTGGAGGAATCAGGCTTCCTGAGCTCAGACTACATTGGAAAACTACAGTAATCAAGGCAGTATGTTACTGGCAGAAAACCAGAAGTATAGATCAATGGACAGAATAGAAAGCCCAGAGATAAATGCATGCACCTATGGTCACCTAATCTATGACAAAGGAATCATGAATATACAATGGAGAAGAGACAGTCTCCTCAATAAGGGTGCTGGGAAGACTGGACAGCTATAGTAAAAGAATTAAATTAGAATGTTCCCTGATACCATACACAGAAATAAACTCAAAATGGATTAAGGAATGTAAGGCTAGACACTTATGCACTTAAAACTACTATGAGGTATTATCTCACACAGGTCAGGACAGCCAACATCAAAAAAATCTACAAACAATAAATGCTGAAGAAAGTGTGGAGAAAAGGGAACCTCTTGCACTGTTGTCAGGAATGTAAATTGATACAGCCACTATGGAGAACAGTTTAGAAGTTCCTTAAAAAACTAAAAATAGAACTAACATATGACCCAGCAATCCCATTACTGGGCATGTACCCAGAGAAGGCAATGATTCAAAAAGGCATTTGTGCCTAAATTTTCACTGCAACAATATTTACAATAGCTAGGACATGGAAGTAATCTAAATGTTCATCAATAGAGGAATGGATAAAGAAGATATGGTTCATATATATACATAATAGACTATAAGTCAGGCATAAAAAGGAATGAAGTTGGATCATTTGCAGAGCCATGGATGGACCTAGAGGCTGTCATACAGAATGAAGTAAGTCAGAAAGAGAAAAATGGTTATCATATATTAATGCATATATAAGAAATTTAGAAAAATGGTATATTGCAAAATAGAAATAAAGATGTAGAGAACAAAGATATGGATACCAAAGGGGGAAAAGGGGGATAGAATACATTGGGAGATTGGGATTGACATATATACGCTATTGGTACTATGCATAAAATAGATAACTAATGGACAGATAACTTCTCTGTCCATGGGATTCTCCAGGCAAGAGCACTGGAGTTGATTGCCATGCCCTTCTCCAGAGGATCTTCCTGACCCAGGGATCGAACCCATATCTCTTAAATGGCTACCTGCTTTAGCAGGTGGATTTTTACCACTAGGGCCTCCTGAGAAGTCAACTAATGAGAACCTTCTGTATAGCTCAGGAAACTCTACTCAGTGCTGTGTGGTGACCTAAATGGGAAGCAAAACCAAAAAATGGGGGATATATGTACACATAGTACATGTATAGTTGATTACCAGGTGGCACTAGTGGCAAAGAACCCACTGACAATGCAGGAGACATAGGAGACCTGGGTTTGATCCCTGGGATGGGAAGATCCCCTGGAGGAGAGCATGGCAACCCACTCTTGCCTGGAGAATCCCAGGGACAGAGGAGCCTGGCCAGCTGCAGTTCCTAAGGTCGTAAAGAGTTGGACCAGCTGAAGCAACTTAGCTCACACACATAGCTGATTCACTTTGCTGTACAGTAGAAATTAACAGAATATTGTAAAGCAACTATACTCCAATAAAAATTAATTTAAAAAGAAAAAGGAATCACAGGGGGAAAATGGTATTATTTCTATAACTTGTGTCCTTCATATATATGTCCAAGATTTACTTTTTCAATAGTTGTGAAATACAGATTGTAAAAAGAGTACAAAGTAAAGCTTAAAGACCAATAATAAAATGAACAGCATGTGCCCAACAGTCATGCCAGAAAAAGAATTTTCATACCCTAGGAGCTCTGTGTGCCTTCTCCAGTCACATTATATTCAGTATCTGTTAGAAGTAGTTATTTAGCTGAATTTTGTTCCCTTGTTTTTCTTCACTGTTATTAGACATTTTTATACCCCTATATAAGTACTGATTAATTCTCACTGTATTATAGAATTGCAGTCATAACTATGTCTTCTATTATGACTGATTAAAATTATGTTTTGAAAATTTATGTTGATTTTTATAGCTGTAATTCACTCATTTTCATTTTTATATATTATTCAGATTATGGATGTAGCTATTTATTTATTTCAACCTACAACTGATAAGTATTTAGATTGACTCCCATTTTTTTCTGCAACAATTCTATTAAAAATACTTGTATATATTTCTCTGATGAATAGGTACAGGAATTTTTCATGTATGTATATACAAATACATATGTATATATAATATAAATTGATGTATCATAGGATATGATGCATACTAATTACAGGTCTGTGTGATGGAGTTTTTACTTCATGCTGTCCTTTATACCAGGGCCTTCATTCCAAAATTTTCACTACCTGGAAAGTTACTTTCAACCTGGAAGATAAAAAGAAAGGTGAAAAATTGTGCTTTGGCTCATTAAATTTTAGTATCTGGAAATAACACATATCTAGTCTGCTCACATTTCACTGGCTTAAAGGAAGTTACATAATTTCACAGCTAGTTTCATGGAAGCAGAGAAGTATAATCCAACTGTTTGGTTGGAAGATAACTGGAAGTATCTTTGCTTAAATACTAGGATCTCTAATGTCTACCATATTCCACCATTCTAGACATCAAAATATTTGGTTCACTGTCTTTCCTCCTTGTACAATACATAAATACCCTTCCCAAGGAAGTCAGCATAAAATTACCAACCAGTGATAGCAGTGAGGTAAAAATTCATGACTTCTGGGAAATGGGTAACTCTGTCTATAGGAGGGTTTTGGAGAGGTAAATGGTGTTATTGGTTGAGTTGTGTTCTCCTAAAAATATGTGTTGGAGCCCTAACCTCTGGTGCCTGTGAATATAACCTTACTTGGAAATAGAATCTTTACAGATAGAATCAAACTAAGATAAGACCACACTGGATTAAGGTGGACCTGAAACCAATATGACTGGTGTCTCTTTAAGAAAAGGAGAAGAAGCAGATGTGAGAGGAGATTTCCATGTGATGGCATGAAACAGAGGCAACAACAGAAGTGCTCTCTGCTGCAAGCCAAGGAACGTTCTGGATCACTGCCAAACCACCAGAAGCTATGAAGAGGCAAAAAAAGGTTCTCCCCTATAGGTTTCAGAGAGAACAGGACTCTGCTGACACTGTCACTTCACGGTCTATTGTCCAAAACTGTGAGACAATAAACATCTGTTGCTTTGAGCACATCAGTGCTCCCTTATCTCCATATTAGAAATGCAAGTAAATCCTTGCTAGAATGATCTCTGTTCGTCTCCAAGGCATACCATTCAATACCACAGTTATCCAAGTTTAAGCCCCAACCAGTAATGCTGAAGAAACTGAAGTTGAACAGTTTTATGAAGACCTACAAGATCTTTTAGAAGTAACACCCAAAAGACATGTCTTTTTCATTATAGGGGACTAGAATGCAAAAGTAGGAAGTCAAGAAACACCTGGAGTAACAGGCAAATTTGGCCTTGGAATGCGGAATGAAGCAGGGCAAAGACTAATAGAGTTTTGCCAAGAAAATGCACTGGTCATAGCAAACACCCTCTTCCAACAACACAAGAGAAGTCTCTACACATGGACATCACCAGATGGTCAACACCAAAATCAGATTGATTACATTCTTTGCAGCCAAAGATGGAGAAGCTCTATACAGTCAACAAAAACAAGACTGGGAGCTGGCTGTGGCTCAGATCATGAACTCCTTATTGCCAAATTCAGACTTAAATTGAAGAAAGTAGGGAAAACCACTAGACCATTCAGGTATGACCCAAATCAAATCCCTTATGATTATACAGTGGAAGTGAGAAATAGATTTAAGGGTCTAGATCTGATAGATAGAGTGCCTGATGAACTATGGAATGAGGTTCGTGACACTGTACAGGAGACAGGGATCAAGACCATCCCCATGGAAAAGAAATGCAAAAAAGCAAAATGGCTGTCTGAGGAGGCCTTACAAATAGCTGTGAAAAGAAGAGAGGCAAAAAGCAAAGGAGTAAAGGAAAGATATAAGCATCTGAATGCAGAGTTCCAAAGAATAGCAAGGAGAGATAAGAAAGCCTTCTTCAGTGATCAATGCAAAGAAATAGAGGAAAAGAACAGAATGGGAAAGACCAGAGATCTCTTCAAGAAAATTAGAGATACCAAAGGAACATTTCATGCAAAGATGAGCTCGATAAAGGACAGAAATGGTCTGGACCTAACAGAAGCAGAAGATATTAAGAAGAGGTGGCAAGAATACACGGAAGAACTGTACAAAAATGATCTTCACAACCAAGATAATCATGATGATGTGATCACTAATCTAGAGCCAGACATCTTGGAATGTGAAGTCAAGTAGGCCTTAGCAAGCATCACTACGAAAAAAGCTAGTGGAGGTGATGGAATTCCAGTTGAGCTGTTTCAAATCCTGAAAGATGATGCCGTAAAAGTGCTGCACTCAATATGCCAGCAAATTTGGAAAACTCAGCAGTGGCCACAGGACTGGAAAAGGTCAGCTTTCATTCCAATTCCAAAGAAAGGCAATGCAAAAGAATGCTCAAACTACCACACAATTGCACTCATCTCACATGCTAGTAAAGTAATGCTCAAAATTCTCCAAGCCAGGCTTCAGCAATACGTGAACTGTGAACTCCCTGATGTTCAAGCTGATTTTAGAAAAGGCAGAGGAACCAGAGATCAAATTGCCAACATCCACTGGATCATGGAAAAAGCAAGAGAGTTTCAGAAAAACATCTATTTTTCTTTCTTGACTATGCCAAAGCCTTTGACTGTGTGGATCACAATAAACTGTGGAAAATTCTGAAAGAAATGGGAATACCAGACCACCTGACCTGCCTCTTGAGAAATCTGTATGCAGGTCAGGAAGCAACAGTTAGAACTGGACATAGAACAACAGACTGGTTCCAAATAGGAAAAGGAGTATGTCAAGGCTGTATATTGTCACCCTGCTTATTTAACTTCTATGCAGAGTACATCATGACAAATGCTGGGCTGGAAGAAACACAAGCTGGAATCAAGATTGCCAGGAGAAATATCAATAACCTCAGATATGCAGATGACACCACCCTTATGGCAGAAAGTGAAGAGGAGCTAAAAAGCTTCTTGATGAAAGTGAAAGTGGAGAGTGAAAAAGTTGGCTTAAAGCTCAACATTCAGAAAATGAAGATCATGGCATCTGGTCCCATCACTTCATGGGAAATAGATGGGGAAACAGTGGAAACAGTGTCAGACTTTATTTTTTGGGGCTCCAGGATCACAGCAGATGGTGACTGCAGCCATGAAATTAAAAGACACTTACTCCTTGGAAGAAAAGTTATGACCAACCTAGATAGCATATTCAAAAGCAGAGACATTACTTTGCCGACTAAGGTCCATCTAGTCAAGGCTATGGTTTTTCCTGTGGTCATGTATGGATGTGAGAGTTGGACTGTGAAGAAGGCTGAGTGCCGCAGAATTGATGCTTTTGAACTGTGGTGTTGGAGAAGACTCTTGAGAGTCTCTTGGACTGCAAGGAGATCCAACCAGTCCATTCTGAAGGAGATCAGCCCTGGGATTTCTTTGGAAGGAATGATGCTAAAGCTGAAACTCCAGTACTTTGGCCACCTCATGCGAAGAGTTGACTCATTGGAAAAGACTCTGATGCTAGGAGGGATTGGGGGCAGGAGGAGAAGGGGATGACCGAGAATGAGATGGCTGGATGCCATCACAGACTCAATGGACGTGAGTCTGAGTGAACTCCGGGAGTTGGTGATGGACAGGGAGGCCTGGCGTGCTGCGATTCATGGTGTCGCAAAGAGTCGGACACGACTGAGCGACTGAACTGAACTGAACTGAACTTAAGCCACTGAGGTCTGGGATTTGGCATCACAGCATAATCCTGCTGATCCTGACAGATCAACAAAAATTAATTTAAAAAGAATCATTCACATATTTATTGCTCATTCATATATTTATTTGGAAAAGGCAACTCACTCTAGTGTTCTTGCCTGGAAAACCCCATAGACGGAGGAGCCTGGTAGGCTGTAGTCGATGGGGTTGCACAGAGCCGACATGACTGAGAGACTTCACTTTCACTTTTCACTTTTCACTTTCATGCATTGGAGAAGAAAATGGCAACCCACTCCGGTGTTCTTACCTGGAGAATTCCAGGGATGGCGGAGCCTGGTGGGCTGCCGTCTCTGGGGTTGCACAGAGTCAGACACGACTAAAGCGACTTAGCAGCATCAGCAACATATATTTATTAAATGCCAAGTCTATATCAGCCCTGCTTAGGCATCAGCAATTAAAGAAAAAAAGACAATTCCTCACCTGGAGTAATACACAATTTAAAGAGGCAGTCAACATGTAAGCTACTTACACCATTTCACTGTGAGAAGTTCTATGTAAATCTTTCTAGTGTTTGGTCCTCCTGGGGGACTGGGTCATGCCTGCTGTGAGCTGTCTTTGGGGGCAGAATCCTGGTGTAGGTCACCTAAGACCCTGGACTGAGGTAGAAAATGAGGAGGGTCATAAGATCTAATTCATTAGTCTGTGGAGAGACGTATCTTTGGAGACCCTGGTGGCTCAATTGATAAAGAACCTGCTTGATAATGCAGGAGAGGCAAGAGATGAGGGTTCGACGTGTGAGTCAGGAGGATCCTCTGCAGAAGGAAATGGCAACCCACTACAGTATTCTTGCCTGGAAAATTCCATGGACAGAGGACCCTGGAGGTCTGCAATTCCTGGGGTCACAAAAAGTTGGACACGACCGAGCACACACACGTAAAGAAAGAAAAGACAGGTGTGAAAATCTGGAAATCAAAAGTCTGAGTGTTGGAGAGGGGCACGATCAGGGTGAGAGAAGTGGAAGGCCAAATTTGGAATCAAGGGCAAGGCCTAAACTGTGGAAGAGGCTGATGAGGTTATATGTGGGGAGGCAGACTGCAGACTGATGGAGGTGATTAAAGGACCAAGGTGGGTCCACACTTGGTGATGTTTGAATTGCTTTTGCAGGATGACTAGGAGTTACCCAATAATCAAACAGACAGGATTTATTGTCAGGTAATGTGCGTGTTTACGTGCTTAGTCACTCAGTTGTGTTTGACTCTTTCAAGACCCCATGGACTGTAGCCCACCAGGCTCCTTTGTCCATGGGATTTCCCAAGCAAGAATACTTGAGTGTGTTGCCATGCTCTCTTCCAGGGGATCTTCCTGAACCAGGGATTGACACTCCATCTCCTGTGTCTCCTGCATTGGCAGGCGGGTTCTTTACCCCTAGTGCCACCTGGGAAGTCCCTTGCCAGATGATAAGGAACATTAAAAGTCATTTTGGGCAGAAGAAAGTGATGTCTAATAGTCCCTGGGACTAAAGTAGAGTTGATGGGATTAGGATGTGGGGAGATAGGGCTCCAAACAATTACAAAAAAACTTTGCACCCGAGGGTGAAGAGCTTGGGTTTGATTTCAGAAACAACAGGAAGCCAGTGCAAGCTGGTGGGAGGGTAGCAGAACAGCTGGACAGAAGGACCATCTAGCAGTCCAGGCAAGAGACAGCGAGAGGCTGGATCAAGACAGGGACAAGTGAATGCAGAGGAGAGACCAGAAAATGAAGAAATTTCTAAGGTCAAAGCCTGGGATTTGGTGTCTGACTGGATGCAGGGATAAAGAAGACATAGGTAAACTATGCAGATAGTGACTTCAGAAGATAGTGATGAAAACCAGGGCTGGCTGACTAGCAGGAACTTCCATTCCAACTTCAGTGCTGCAATGAACTGGCTTCTGGACTCCAGGAAAATAATTTATCCCTAGTTTCCTTATGAAAGGAGAAGATTACCTAGAAAATTTCAAGTTTCTTCCAGCTTGAGTATTCTATTATTCTAAGCTATTCCCCTTCATACTGAGAGTGAGAGTGAATTTGCTCAGTCATGTCCGACCCTTTGTGACCCCATGGACTGTAGCCTACCAGGCTCCTCCATCCAGGGGATTTTCCAGCCAAGAATAATGGAGTGGGTTGCCGTTTCCTTCTCCAGAAGATCTTCCCGACTCAGGGGTTGAACCCAGGTCTCCTGCATTGTAGGCAGACACTTTACCGTCTGAGCCACCAGGGAAGTCCTACTTAGTTCTAAAATTAGTGGTTCATGAAACTCTTGCAAGTTTTCTCTAAAGTAAACTTAGAAAAATATATGTTGTGTTTCCCTTAAGAACCTCAGGGTCCAATATTTATTGAAAATATTAAGAGGCAGGTGAATAGCATTTGGGACTTGACCTTGATGAAACAGCGCATCAGAAACAGACTCAGAGGGAGAAGATGAGGGGAACGCAGAGATAAGCCTGAAAATTTGAATTGAACAGTTTAATTGAAAATTGAAAACATTGTTCCTCATTGGCTACCTTTGTTAAAAGTTCATGAGTTCTACAAATATTGAACTTCAGCTCTTGAGCTACACATGAAACGAACCCAGTTGATTTTTAGGTTATTTGGTCATTCATATCTTCTTGATCATTAAGAAAACTTCTGGAAGTTTCTATTTCTTTGTAGTGAATAGTTTACGAGCTCTTTGGATATAGCTTCCATTACGTGAAGTAAGTTCCAGAATGCAGTAGAGTAAAAATGGTCACGAGCCACACATTTAATGGAAATGATTAGAAAAAAAAAATTTGGCCATTTTCCTCTACATTGTGACAGACCTCCTGATGAATGTTTTATGTTAATGTGCAGATGTTCTCTTTCGTCTGCCTTAATTTAGTGAAGAAGCTTGAAAATATTTCATCTCACATTTCAAATATTTTGTTCCAAGGATACTGAGTAATAAAGTGTACTCCCCAACATCTTGAATAATAAATCCATTTATTCATGAGGCAGCTAATTTTGTAAATTTCATGTAATTTAGGTTTTTCTGATCTGATCTAAGATTTTTCCAAGAAAGAGGAAGGATGTAGACTAAGTGAAATCTGGTCTATTGCTTTTTATTTTTCTAAGTGTAATTTAAACCCAAATATGCCACCTCTTAAAACCGAAAAATTGGATGTTTTGCTCACAGGCTGTTAGGCTTTAGGCTTTGCTATCCTTAAAATGGACAATGGGCTTATGTCAGTGGTAGAAGACAAATAGGTAATGACTTCCAGAGAAATAGCATTCTACCTTCAGTTGTGGAAGAATGCATTTTAAAGCTTTCAGTGCTCTGACAGCCTTTGGGATTGCTAAAGGAGAAATAGGCAAAAGCTGTGGGGAATGCCTCTGGTGGCTCTGAAAGGAGGAAAAGAGAGAATCTGTAATTACCATCTAGGAGTCACTGGGTAGGGGGCTAACCACCAATTTGCTTTGGCCTGGAGTTTGATTAGGGTTAGGTAGTGGGTGGTAAGATGTGGAGTTGGGAGTAGGATAGTTGTAGCTGGTGAAAGTGAGGTAAGGGAAAAATCATTGCATTCATTCATTCACTCACTTATTTATCCATCCATTTAGTCATTCAATAAATATTTATTGAGATGTAGTATGTTCTAGGCATTGCTGGGGACAGAGCACTGAACAATACAGACAGAAACTCTTGCCTTCATGGAGCATGTATTTTAGTGAAAAGTAGTTAGAGAGTAAACAAGCAAGCAAAAAAGACATACCTATCAGAATGTGATGAGTTGTAGAGAAAAAAAAGCAGGAAAGCAGGATAAAAAGTGCCAATGGTTCAAATGCTATTTTAAGTAGAGTCTTCGAGAAAGTCTTACTGATTCAGTTCAGTTCCGTTCAGTCGCTCAGTCGTGTCCGACTCTTTGCAACACCATGAATCATAGCACGCAAGGCCTCCCTGTCCATCACCAACTTCCAGAGTTCACTCAGACTCGCGTCCATCGAGTCAGTGATGCCATCCAGCCATCTCATCCTCTGTCGTCCCCTTCTCCTCCTGCCCCCAATCCCTCCCAGCATCAGAGTCTTTTCCAATGAGTCAACTCTTTGCATGAGGTGGCCAAAGTACTGGAGTTTCAGTCTCACTGATTAGATGATATTTAAGGAGTAAAGGAGGTGAGGGAGAGCCTGCCATTTGGGAAGAGGGGATATTCTCAGAAAAGAGCTTCATCCCGGATAGAGGACAAAGGCCCTGGGACAGGAGGATTCTGACTTGTTGATGGAAGTAGGTGGGAGTGGACATGAGGCAGATTGTGGGAAAGGAAATGGACAGTGCAGTGTGAGGTCTGGGGGGCTGTGCGGAGCGTGGCATGCCTTGTAGATGCTCACTCTGCCTGACATAGAAGCTGCTACAGAGTGTTCAGCTGAAGAGTAATGTGATCTGACATGGATTTTCAAATAATCACTCTGCTGTGCTGTGAATAGACTGTGGGTGGAGATGGGGGCAAGGGCAAAAGCAAGGATACAGATACGTGGACCTTTCTGTCATCAAGATGAAAGATGACAGTGGCTTGCACCTGGGTGAAAGGAGTAGAGATGGGAAGCAGTTGGATTCTGTATGCGTTTTGCAGGTAGAACCAACAGAATTTACTGATAGATTGGATAGGTGCTACAAGAGAAAGAGAGGAGTCAGAAGTGACCGAAATAATTTTGTCCGAGCCACTAGAAGGATGATACTGTGAGACTGTGAAGACTGTGGGAGGTGCGAGGTCAGGAGTTTCCATCTGCACCTGTTAAATTTGGAATGTGTCAAAATATGGAGGGAAAACTAAGGGAAACATGATCTTCCCCAGATTTTAGTATGTTTTGCTTAAGAACACAGATATATATGATAAAAGTTTATAAAGTAAAATAAAATAATGCACACAAAATTTAAGGAAGTGGCCTCTCCATTTGGGGGAGAAAGGGCAGAGTGATAGCACAGAGGAAGAACATGTAGGCTGATGCAGTGAACCTGGAGATGTTCCGGTTTTCAAGTGGAGTAGAGGTTTCACTGGCGTTCAGCTTTTAATGTTTTGTAACTTACATGTATTTTCATTAAATGAAATATTACATGATAAAAAATTGAGAATGAGATGAATTGGAAACAAGTAGTCCAGACAACAATTTGGGGAGCTGCTTCTATGAAAAGGAACAGAAAAATATAGCTGAAGTGGGGTTAAGAAAGGGTGTTTTTAAAACTGAATAATGAGAAAAAGGATGTGCATACGCTGATGGGAATGATACCATTGAGAGGGAAACATTGATAGTACCGGAGGGGAAACGTATCCATGCCGCAGAGATGCTCTTGACTAGGTGAGAGAATGTGTGGGGTTGCTGCCGGCTGCTTGTTGATTTGATGGAGTTGCTTTCTTATTTCCAGGTAATGCAGTGGTAAAGAATCCACCTGCCAATGCAGGAGACACAAGAAATGTGGGTTTGATCCCTAGGCTGAGAAGAGCTCTTGGAGAAGAAAATGGCAACCCTCTCCAGTATCTTCGCCTGGGAAATCCCATCGACAGAGAAGCCCGGCAGGCTACAGTCCACAGTCCATGACGTCCAAGAGTCGGATGTGACTGAGCCCAGGCAAGCTACCACCGCTTTCTGTATTCTAAACGTAAATGCATTGGTTCTACATGTTGGAGATACCTTCTCTCATTCTGTTACCAGTCCTTAACATTCTTCATTCTTCAAGAATTCCTATTTTTTTAAAGTTCTGCATATGTCATTGTTTCTGAATTTTGTTTACCAAGGTCCTTTCATGCCTCTAGGTCATGGAGATAGTCTCCTATTATATTAAAATTATAACTTCCCCTTTCAATTTTAGGCTTTTAATCCTTTTAGCATTCTCCTTTATTTGTAGCGTTAAGTAGTGATTCAAGTTCAAATTCTCAAAACCATAAGTAGATTTTTTCCAACATAATCTATTAAACAATCCACCCTTTCCCTCTTCAGTTGGTGGAAAAACAACTGTTTGCAAGTGTTCCCCCTGCAAGTCATTTTCTCAAATTGCCTGTACACTTTTACTGTGTTTGGCTTCTGCCTTTCCTATTAGAAGTTTTTACTCTAACATATGGTGAGTCTCCGCTGTGTACTCATACATTTTGACTGGAGGCTCTGTGTGCGGAGGAGCATTGCCTACTTGTATGTACTTTGTGGGCTTCCCAGGTGGCTCAGTGGTAAAGAACCCACCTGCCAATGCAAGAGAAATGGGTTGGATCCCAGAGTCAGGAAGATCCCCTGGAGAAGGAAATGGCAACCCACTCCAGTATTCTTGCCTGGGACCCATGGACAGGAGGAGCCTGTGGGCCACAGGTGACTCTTCCCTGGTGGCTCAGACGTAAAGTGTCTGCCTACAATGTGGGAAACCCAGGTTCGATCCCTGGCTCGGGAAGATCCTCTGGAGAAGGAAATGGCAAACCACTCCAGTACTCTTGCCTGGAAGATCCCATGGATGGAGAGCATGGTAGGCTATATAGTCCATGGGGTCACAAAGAGTCAGACATGTCTGAGCGACCTAACTTCTGTATGATGATTGGTGATCTGTGTCACTGAGCAGTGCTCCATGTTAGCATCTGAAATTTTCTTCACTTGGGAAATCAGATTCTCCCAAGAAGTCATTTCAAGTATCTTGCCTGGAGGATATCAATCAGCTGCTTGCTTTCAGAAAAGGGGAGGCAAAGTGCAGGGGAAGTGTTGAGGGAAGTTTTCCAAATAGAATAAGCAAATTTTCACATAAGCCCCCATAAGTTTTTATTAGGGGACCCCAACCTATACCATTGCCTGTGTGTCCCTAAGTCCAGAGACTCTTAGTTTTACACTATCAGAGAAGAAATGTCTGGTGGTTTTTCTGAATTCAGGAGGGGCCCCAGGTTAGCCTGGCTAACCAGAGTTGGGGGAATACATGAGGTTCTAGATTTTTGCAGAGACCTTGGCCCTCTTGCTTCAGCCTCACAATCACCACACTCTAGATATACTCAGAGCTGCCAATTCCTGAGCTCTGCAGAGCTCATGCAGTAAATCCTGTGGCTTCCTTGCTTTCTCCTCTTCAGCTTTCTCAAGACTTCTATATCATCACCATTCATCCATCTGTTTCCCAGCTTTCAGATTTTGGTACGGTTTCTTCTCCTTTTCTATGTCCTTCAATGGGGCCAGAGAATTTCAGTTTCCCGCTGTCAGTCTTTCTTGGGAAAAAGCCATTTTTGCTTTGCTTGGAGATGAGGCGTCTGGGCTAAAGCTTCACTAGGATGCTCAGCTGAGTACTTGAGCTACGTGATGTGTATATGGGCTTAGCTACTCAGTCATGTCCGACTCTTTGTGACCCCATGGACTGTAGTGGGCCAGGCTCCTCTATCCATGGGATTCTCCAGGCAAGAATACCGGAGTGGGTTGCCATGCCCTCCTCCAGGGAATCTTTCTAACCCAGGAATGGAGCCCAGGTCTCTTGCATTGGAGGTGGATTCTTTACCAGCTGAGCTACCAGGGAAGCCCTGTGTGAAATGCCAGGTCTACTGACGAGAGGAACTCACTTCACCTGGCTGTGGTGGTCAACAGAACAGAACTCATAGCCACAGAGCGGCAGGAGTCCCCACTCCCTCTCACTCTGCCCGCTCCGCTCTTAGTGTCCCTCTCGGCCCGCAAACGTGCTTTTGCCTGACGCAAACTGAGCAAACTCTTTCAGAACTGAGCCATGGTGAAAGTGGAGAATGTTATCGTGTCCAGACGACCTGTTCTTAAGGGACACGATCCCTGGATCCTATAAAATAACGAACCCAGGAAGCACGGCTGTGCAGCACACTCACACCTTAGCCCAGTATGTGTGCACACACTGGTGTGCAGAGCCCTCTCACAGACCTGTGGGCCAAGGCAGCTGCTTGGAAAACAAAAGGCCATTGTCTCCTGCTATGTGACTGCACAAGAGCCTTGCCGCTCAGTCTCTCAGTTGTGTCTGTCTCTTCCTCCACCCCATGGACTGTAGCCTCCCAGGGTCCTCTGTTCATGGGATTTTCCAGACCAGAATACTGGAATGGGTTGCTGTTTCCTTCACCAGAGGATCTTTCCAACCCAGGGATATGACCTGTGCCTCTTGCATTGGCAGGCAGATTCTTTACCACTAAGCCACCTGGGAAGTATGCTGCTGCTGCTGCTAAGTCACGTCAGTCATGTCCAACTCTGTGTGACCCCACAGACAGCAGCCCACTAGGCTCCCCCGTCCCTGGGATTCTCCAGGCAAGAACACTGGAGTGGGTTGCCATTTCCTTCTCCAATGCATGAAAGTGAAAGGTGAAAGTGAAGTCACTCAGTCGCATCCGACTCTTAGTGACCCCATGGACTGCAGCCTACCAGGCTCCTCCATCCATGGGAGTTTCCAGGCAGGAGTACTGGAGTGGGGTGCCATTGCCTTCTCCAGGGAAGTATGCTAGATGGGAAATAAATGGCTGGTCATGTGTTTAATGCTTTTTTTTTGAGAAGGCAAAACTGGGATATTTGGGATCACTGCTAAGAGGAAGACTATCCTCCCTGACTTTGTGCTGAGGCTCTAGCAGCATCCTGCCTTTGGACTATGAGATGATTTCTAGGTTTGTAACATTTTCCCTCCAAAGAGCTCTGAAACACACCCACAGTTCAGTTCAGTTCAGTGGCTCAGTCATGTCTGACTTTTTTACAACCCCATGGACTGCAGCACGCTAGTCTTCCCTGCTCATCACCAACTCCTGGAGCCTGCTCAAACTCATGTCCATAGAGTCAGTGATGCCATCCAACCATCTTATCCTCTGTTGTCCTCTTCTCCTGCCTTCAATGTTTCCCAGCATCAGGGTCTATTCCAATGAGCCAATTCTTTGCATCAGGTGGCAAAAGTATTGGAGTTTCAGCTTCAGCATCAGTCCTTCCAATGAATATTCAGGACTAATTTCCATGTATTTAAATCCCACCCCATAACCTACTTTGTAAATACAGAACCAGAGGAGCAGAGACTTAAGCAGCTATAAAGTCACAAGTCAGGGTCGGGTTCTGGAACAATGTTTAGGCCCTTTGTCTCAGCTGACTCTCCTAGAGATCCTGACTTTGCTAGGAAAACTGTGCAACTGAGTAGATAATTTTCAAAATGCCCTAACCATTTCTTGGCATTTTCGATTTTTTTTTATTAAACTTTCTGACTGGAGGCCATGGTAATAGACTTCTAGGATTTCTTTTTTATTAACAAAATTATAAATTTTTGAAGAGAAAAATAACATTATTTAAAAAGTTCATGAATTTTTTTAAAGTTAAAAAAGCACTGAATATTTCATTGGCAAAGCTGACTCTGCATAGGCTTTATCGTTAGAGTATAATCTGTCATGAAGGGACGTTTGGATGATGAATTAATAATGAACAAAGGATATTAACTCTCTAGGATGGAAATTGGATCCATTGCATGTGCACAGGGAAAGCTGTAGAAGGTGAATGAATCAATTATCTGTGATCTCACACAGAATTCTGATTAGTACATTTCTTTCCAATCATAACAAAACACCTAACTACCCAATCAAAGATGCCTTAAAAACGTGGCAGGCACAGTAAAATCATTGCAAATTGCCTTGGATTAGTATATTTTACAAAATGAGAGCTGGGATAACCAGGGCCTAAAGAGGACCGATAGCTTTGATCATGCTAAGTTCTAATCATGTACTTCCAATCTCTGGTTTTTCTAAACTGCTGTTTAATGATTTTTCCCCCCTAATTAAAGATGCTCTTTGAAGCTGAGTTCCCACTGTTGCATTTCTCAACCGGTCAGTCAGTTCAGTCGCTCAGTTGTGTCTGACTCTCTGCAGCCCCATGGACTGCAGCACGCCAGGCTTCCCTGTCCATCACCAACTCCTGGAGCTCGCTCAAATGCATGTCCATTGAGTAGGTGATACATCCAACCATTTCATCCTCTCTTGTCCTCTTCTCCTCTTGGCTTCAATCTTTCCCAGCATCAGGGTCTTTCCAAATGAGTCAGTTATTCGCATCAGGTGGCCAAAGTATTGGAGTTTCAGCTTCAGCATCCGTCCTTCCAATGAATATTCAGGATTGATTTCCTTTAGGATTGAATGGTTTGATCTTGCAGTCCAAGGGACTCCCAAAAGTCTTCTCCAACACCACAGTTCAAAAGCATCAATTCTTCTATGCTCAGCTTTCCTTATGGCCCAACTCTTGCATCCATACATGACCACTGGAAAAACCATAGCTTTGACTAGATGGACCTTTGTTGGCAAAGTAATATCTCTGCTTTTTAACATGCTCTCTAGTTTGGTCATAACTTTTCTTCCAAGGAGCAAGCATCTTTTAATTTCATGGCTGCAGTCATGATTTGCTGTGACTTTGAAGCACAAGAAAATAAAGTCTGTCCCTGTTGCCACTGTTTGTTTCCCCATCTATTTGCCATGAAGTGATGGGACTGAATGCCATGATCTTAGTTTTTTGAATGTTGAGTTTTAAGCCAGCTTTTCCACTCTCCTCTTTCACTTTCATCAAGAGGATTTTAAAATTCCTCTTTGCTTTCTGCTATAAGAGTGGTGTAATCTGCATATCTGAGGTTATTGATATTTCTCCTGGCAATCTTGACTTCAGCTTGTGTTTCATCCTGCCCAGCATTTTTGCATGATATATACTCTTGCATAGAAGTTAAATAAGCAGGGTGAGAATATATAGCCTTGTCTTACTCCTTTGGAAATTTTGAACCAGCCCTTTGTTCCATGTCCAGGTCAGCAAATATCAGGAAAAAAATGAAGGCTGACATAAGAACCACCGCCTGGCAGACTGAACCATAATTCACAGCTCTCCCCTCCCCTGTAGTGTGGTTCTGTTTTCACAACACTGGCCCCACGGAGAGCAGAGTGTTCCCTTGTTTTGGGCCTCAACCACATGATTCCCTTTAGTGAAAGGTATGGTTGGATTTGCTTTCTTGCTTCTATGCCATTGTCTTGGGAAGATCATATCTCAATAGCCCAGTAGTGCCACGTCCAGCACAGTGGGTAACAAAGACCTGAAATGGGGTGGCGGGGGAGCCGGTGTGAGCAGGTAATGAAAAGACAGACACACATATAATTTGGCAAGCGGGGAGTCAGGGGGCCCTCCTGCTCTCCATGGCAGGAAAACAAAATGGCTCCTTTCAGCCCACACTTTTGTTGCCAGAAGTCACGTGAGATCAGAGGAAATAACTACACTGGGGAGTTTGATCAGCATACCACAAAGAGGGAGTAAAGTTAAGGCTCTGCTGTTGATTAGGAACATTTTGTTTTGTTTCCATGGTGACCGACGCAGGGGTGGGCAGTGAAGCGGTGCAGAGAGCATGCCCGGCCCCAGGTATGTCTGTTTGGCATGCTTACTAGGACAATCACAAAGGCGCAGTTGCTGTACCCTCGAGTCATGGGGAAGGTTCTGGTCTCTGCTCTGGCAGGCTGCAACAGAGTAGCCCCAGGAAAGTGAAGGACACCTGCAGCAGAGCCGCCCCAGCCAATCTTAGACAGGTGAAAGTGAAAATGTTAGTGGCTCAGTCGTGTCCAACTGGGTGTGACCTCATGGGCTATAGCCTGCCCGGCTCCTCTCCATGGAATTCTCCAGGCAAGAATATTGGAGTGGGTTGTCGTTTCCTTCTTGAGGGGATCTTCTTGACCCAGATCAAATCCCAGTCTTCCACACTGCAGGAAGATTCTTTAACATCTGAGGCATAAGGGAAGCCCTTCAGACAGGTGCCCAAGAAACAAATGCTTATTTCTACTTGTCACTGAGTTTTGGGATAGCCTGTTACATAGAATTATTGTGCTTACAACTGAAAGATCTAGTCAACATTTTCTTTTATTTATCAAACAAGAACAGCAAAGTTCTTGTTATTATTATCATCATGTAATACTAGATATAACATCTTATTACTAAAAACAGAAAAAATGCATTTTATAATAAAGGGCATTTCTTTAAGCTGAAATATTTAAATCTATGGAAAATAAATTGCAGACTTCTTATTTTCCTCATTTGTTAATGGTACCTGTGAAAATGTCATCATTGACTTTGACAGTCTGAGGAATAACTAGAAAAAGTCTTCACTTAAGAAAAGGGTCTAGGCGTGGTTCCTGAGAAGACTTAGCTCATCTCCTCAGCTATGTATGGTTTACCTGGTGGCTCAGATGGTAAAGAATCTGCTTGCAATGCAGGTGACCAGGGGTTGGGAAGATCCCCTGGAGAGGGGAATGGCTACCAACTCCAGTATTCTTGCCTGGAGAATTCCATGGAGACAAGAGCGTGGATGGCTACAGGCCATGAGGTCATGAAGAGTTGGACCAGTTGCGCTACTAACACATACACACACACACATCTTTCATAAAAATTTCCTTTTCTTAACTCTTTGAAAGGCAAGCAATACTACTTCCATTGAAAGTGTTTCAAGAGGCTGAAATAGCCTGATAGAGGTCCTACAAGTGGGGATGTGAGTCTCTAAATGGAACAAGTTATTTCCTGGCTTCATTTGGTAGTTTTGGCTGCTGATGCCCAGTGTGGATCCAGCCAGTAGTCCTGAAAGCCACCTGATTAGCATGGCACAGGCAGTATGGGGTTTGATTTGTTTCCCCCACATCACTTTTCTTTCTTATTTTTAGCACTGCTGTTCACAAAGAAAATAAAGATAATCACCCAAAAGACTGAATATCAAATCGCTAGTTGCAGAATACAAATTATAGCCCCAAAGAAGGAATTTGGCTCTCTTGTTATAAAGCATGAAACTGGCTATTCACAGAGGAAATCATGGTCTAGGGACAATAAAAAACAAAGGAAATTCAAGCGGAAGACCTTTCCCAAGTAGGTGGAGAGCTAACTGAGACCCCTATAATAGAGCAAAACCAGACCCATTGATTTCTTCCACTTCTGCTGCTCATAGCCTGTTAACTCAGCCAGGCTGTTGGGCGAGCCACCAGCTCCATGGCAAACCAGGCAGTGACTAGTCACAGCTGTGCTGGGTTCTGCTTTGCAAAGTCCTCAGATTCTTTTGGTTCTTGTTTTTGAAATTTGGAAAAAAAAAAAGCAAGCTATGTGTTCACATACAAATGAATATATATTGTAAATGGTGAAAATGGAATAGAATCTAGTTTTCAGCATTGTACCAGAGTCAGTTTCCCAGCTGTGATATCATATTTAGGATTGTCATGTTTTGTAAGTAAAAATACAGAATATTAAGTTGAATTTGAATTTAAGATAAACAGCAAATTTTATTTTGTGTGTGTGTGTGTGTGTGTGTGTGTGTGTGTGTGTATTAAGTCACTTCAGTTGTGTCCAACTCTTTGTGACCCTATGGACTGTAGCTCACCAGGCTCCTCTGTCCATGGGATTCTTCAGGTAACACTATTCTCCTCTATCTACCATACATATAAAAATATAGGCATCCTCAGATAATCTTTGAATGAAATAGATTTTCTACCTTGGCGGACAATAGGTTATTCATCGAGCTACAGTCACAAGAGGCTAGATACATTTCTCTCAACTGTGGGGAAAAAGCAGTTAAGAAAATTGGTCAATATAGGTTGGTTGTGACAAGTTTCTCTTCCTATTCTGTTAAAGTCTTGAATGCCCCTCATCTGCTGGCAGTTGGATAGAAAGTAACATTTTCACTCTGAGTGTTTGGAGGTGAGCTCTCTGATGTTCTACATGACAAATTATCATGGCTGCTTAAGTGATTTGGATAAACTCTATGACCAAGAGTCAGGAAAAACAGAAATTGGGAGCTGCCTTTCTATTTCTTACCCTCAAAAAGTTACCTTTAAGACCACTAAATATGTTAGGATGCACTGAAAATCAGTATCATCAAACTCCCAAATTCTAAGGGACCAAACCTGATGCAAAGAGCTGACTCATTAGAAAAGACCCTGATGCTGGGAAAGATTAAAGGCAGGAGGAGAAGGGGATGACAGATGATGAGATGGTTGGATGGCATCACCGACTCAATGGACATGCATTTGAGCAAGCTCCAGGAGTTGGTAACGGACAGGGAAGCCTAGTGTGCTGCAGTCCATGGGTCACAAAGAGTTGGACCTGACTGAGAGACTTAACTGACTGACACACTACAGTGACACACCAAGAGAACATACATTGTCCCCCTGGTTTGGTCCTGAATCTGGCTTGATGGTCTAGCCTCTGCTCTCAGTTCACAGGGCTCTAGGCTCTCAGTGAAATGGGAATTGATGGTGGCCTGTGAAAGTTAAATGTCAGTTCCTCACTTGGCATGTATCTTCAATTTGCTTTGATGTGTTTGAATCCTATCATGATATGGGGACAACCTAAGAAAGGAACTCCTCTCAGAGTACCAAATGGGGAGCTAGAGACAGGAGAACCAATTTTATCCTCAAAAGTATTACACATCTCTCCCTTTCCTTGTCCAGAGGGAAATGCTGGGACAATGTTTGCTGACTTTGATCTCTTGAATCCCTTTCCTCAGATAAAGATTTCTTTGACATTTGCCTTCCATTACTGTTTGTCTGGTTTTTTTTTTTTTTTTTTTTTTGCTTGTCATGGCTTTATAATCATAGGAAAACATTCTATTTTTTCTGTCCAAAAGAACACTAATCCTATTTGCATGTTAGAAGTTAACTATCACTACATTCTTTTTCCAAGATAAAAATATAATTTCTATCCCTTCCTGCCCCTTATCAATTAGGATAAAGATCATGCACCAAATGATTTTCAAAACATTCTTCTATTGAAAATGTCCTTATAATAACTGCAAATAATTTTGTCTCTATTTATTCTTCTTATCTTAGTGCACTAGCCAGGATTCCTAGAACAATTTTGAATAATAAGATTGATAGAAGCTTTGCCTTATTCTGACTTTTATGAAGTTTCTTTTATGTTTTGCCTCATGTTATGATGTTTTCTGGCAGATGCACTTAAAATGAGAAAAAATTCCTTCTATTTTTGGTTAATTTATAATTTACTCCATACGTAATGATATTTTTAGGTTTCTTCACATATTCAGTAAGTTTTGACTACTTATACTTTTATGAAAAATTATACATTTCCTGAAGATTGTCAAAATGTAGTTTTATAAATTTTTATTTAATATTTTCCCATTCTTGAAAAATTCCTTTCTACTTGTAGTGCATGCATTTTCTCCATTTTAAATCCTGCTTTTTTGTTTTTCTTTCTTCCTAGACAGATCTGTCATAAGGTTTTTTTTATTTATTGGCCTTTATAAAGAAATTGCTTTTGCTTTTAATGATGTGTTTTTTAATTAAATGAGTTCATTTATCTCCCCTGTTATCTTCATTGATCCTTTCCTTCTACTTTCTTGAAGGACTATTTTGTGATTCACTTTCTAGCTTCTTGAGTTGAATATCAATTCATTCATTTTTATTATGTTTCCTTAAAAAACATTTTATGATAATATTTAGTCCTACAAATACTTCTTTGGCTGTTTTTCATAGGATTTTCTAAATAAAATTTTATGACATTTTGATTCTACTTGCTTGCCTTAGTATGAATACAATGCTAGATTTCTAATTCAAAAAAATAAATATGAAACAAGCAACAAAGGTTTACTCTATGGTCAGTATCTTGTAATAACCTATAATGGAAAATAATCTGAAAAATAATGTGTGTGTATATGAGTAACTGAATCACCTTGCTGTGCACCTGAAACATTGTAAGTCAACTATACTTCAATAAATTATATATTAAGAAAAAATGGTATATAATTTATACTTTTATTTCTAGTTTTGGTAGTGTTTAAAAATTTCACAGTGTATGGCTTTCTTCCCTTAAACTTTTCTATTACTGAATTTTAATGTCATTGGTCAGCAGTCAGTGAATCTGGCCTATTTTTGTTCTACTTTTTAAAATTTATTGAGATGTGTATATTGGGATAAACGAGTAACCAAATAATACAGGCAGAGGTAGCCAAAATATAATCCCCCAGTTATGATTATGGCTGAAAGACCTATAAGAAAATGCATATCTAACACTGTTTGTTATTTGTTTTCATTATGTTTTTGCTTTGCCAGGGTGTATCATTTTGCTCACTCTTCAGTTCAGTTCAGTTCAGTTCATTTCAGTCGCTCAGTCGTGTCCGACTCTTTGCGACACCATGGATCGCAGCACGCCAGGCCTCCCTGTCCATCACCAACTCCCGGAGTTCACTCAGACTCACGTCCATCGAGTCCCTGATGCCATCCAGCCATCTCATCCTCGGTCGTCCCCTTCTCCTCCTGCCCCCAATCCCTCCCAGCATCACAGTCTTTTCCAATGAGTCAACTCTTTGCATGAGGTGGCCAAAGTACTGGAGTTTCAGCTTTAGCATCATTCCTTCCAAAGGACACCCAAGGCTGATCTCCTTTAGGATGGACTGGTTGGATCTCCTTGCAGTCCAAGGGACTCTCAAGAGTCTTCTCCAACACCACAGTTCAAAAGCATCAATTCTTCAGCACTCAGCCTTCTTCACAGTCCAACTCTCACATCCATACATGACCACAGGAAAAACCATAGCCTTGACTAGACGGAACTTAGTCTGCAAAGTAATGTCTCTGCTTTTGAATATGCTATCTAGGTTGGTCATAACTTTTCTTCCAAGGAGTAAGCGTCTTTTAATTTCATGGCTGCAATCACCATCTGCAGTGATTTTGGAGCCCCCCCCAAAATAAAGTCTGACACTGTTTCTACTGTTTCCCCATCTATTTCCCTTGAAGTGATGGGACCGGATGCCATGATCTCCGTTTTCTGAATGTTGAGCTTTAAGCCAACTTTTTCACTCTCCTCTTTCACTTTCATCAAGAGGCTTTTGAGTTCCTCTTCACTTTCTGCCATAAGGGTGCTGTCATCTGCATATCTGAGGTTATTGATATTTCTCCCGGCAATCTTGATTCCAGCTTGTGTTTCTTCCAGTCCAGCGTTTCCCATGATGTACTCTGCATATAAGTTAAATAAGCAGGGTGACAATATACAGCCTTGAAGTACTTCTTTTCCTATTTGGAACCAGTCTGTTGTTCCATGTCCAGTTCTAACTGTTGCTTCCTGACCTGCATATAGGTTTCTCAAGAGGCAGGTTAGGTGGTCTGGTATTCCCATCTCTTTCAGAATTGTCCACAGTTTATTGTGATCCACACAGTCAAAGGCTTTGGCATAGTCAATAAAGCAGAAATAGATGTTTTCCTGGAACTCTCTTGCTTTTTCCATGATCCAGTGCATGTTGGCAATTTGACCTCTGGTTTCTCTGCCTTTTCTAAAACCAGCTTGAACATCAGGAAGTTCATGGTTCACATAATGCTGAAGCCTGGCTTGGAGAATTTTGAGCATGCCTTTACTAGCATGTGAGATGAGTGCAATTGTGCGGTAGTTTGAGTATTCTTTGGCGTTGCCTTTCTTTGGGATTGGAATGAAAACGGACCTTTTCCAGTCCTGTGGCCACTGCTGAGTTTTCCAAATTTGCTGGCATATTGAGTGCAGCACTTTCACAGCATCATCTTTCAGGGTTTGAAATAGCTCAACTGGAATTCTATCACCTCCACTAGCTTTGTTTGTAGTGATGCTTTCTTTTTTTTTTGTAATAATTTTTTTTCCTTTATTTTAATTTACAATACTGTATTGGTTTTGCCATACATTGACATGAATCAGCCACGGGTGTACATGCGTTCCCAAACATGCACCCCCCACCCACCTCCCTCCCCATAACGTCTCTCTGGGTCATCACCGTGCACCAGCCCCAAGCATGCTGTATGTGTCCTGTGTCGGACATAGACTGGCGATTCGATTCTTACATGATAGTATACATGTTACAATGCCATTCTCCCAAATCATCCCACCCTCTCCCTCTCCCTCTGAGTCCAAAAGTCCGTTATACACAACTGTGTCTTTTTTGCTGTCTTGCATACAGGGTTGTCATTGCCGTCTTTCTAAATTCCATATATATGTGTTAGTATACTGTATTGGTGTTTTTCTTTCTGGCTTACTTCACTCTGTATAATCGGCTCCAGTTTCATCCATCTCATTAGAACTGATGCAAATGTATTCTTTTTAACAGCTGAGTAATACTCCATTGTGTATATGTACCCCAGCTTTCTTATCCATTCATCTGCTGATGGACATCTAGGTTGTTTCCATGTCCTGGCTATTATAAACAGTGCTGCGATGAACATTGGGGTACATGTGTCTCTTTCAATTCTGGTTTCCTCGGTGTGTATGCCCAGCAGTGGGATTGCTGGGTCATAAGGTAGTTCTATTTGCAATTTTTAAAGGAATCTCCACATTGTTCTCCAAAGTGGCTGTACTAGTTTGCATTCCCACCAACAGTGTAGGAGGGTTCCCTTTTCTCCACACCCTCTCCAGCATTTATTGCTTGCAGATTTTTGGATCGCAGCCATTCTGACTGGTGTGAAGTGGTACCTCATTGTGGTTTTGATTTGCATTTCTCTAATAATGAGTGATGTTGAGCATCTTTTCATGTGTTTGTTAGCCATCCGTATGTCTTCTTTGGAGAAATGTCTATTTAGTTCTTTGGCCCATTTTTTGATTGGGTCGTTTATTTTTCTGGAATTGAGCTGCATAAGTTGCTTGTATATTTTTGAGATTAGTTGTTTGTCAGTTGCTTCATTTGCTATTATTTTCTCCCATTCAGAAGGCTGTCTTTTCACTTTGCTTATATTTTCCTTTGTTGTGCAGAAGCTTTTAATTCTAATTAGATCCCATTTGTTTATTTTTGCTTTTATTTCCAGTATTCTGGGAGGTGGATCATAGAGGATCCTGCTGTGATTTATGTCGGAGAGTGTTTTGCCTATATTCTCCTCTAGGAGTTTTATAGTTTCTGGTCTTAAATTTAGATCTTTAATCCATTTTGAGTTTATTTTTGTGTATGGTGTTAGAAAGTGATCTAGTTTCATTCTTTTACAAGTGGTTGACCAGTTTTCCCAGCACCACTTGTTAAAGAGATTATCTTTACTCCATTGTATATTCTTGCCTCCTTTGTCAAAGATAAGCTGTCCATATGTGTGTGGATTTATCTCTGGGCTTTCTATTTTGTTCCATTGATCTATATTTCTGTCTTTGTGCCAGTACCATACTGTTTTGATGACTGTGGCTTTGTAGTAGAGCCTGAAGTCAGGCAAGTTGATTCCTCCAGTTCCATTCTTCTTTCTCAAGATTGCTTTGGCTATTCGAGGTTTTTTGTATTTCCATACAAATCTTGAAATTATTTGTTCTAGTTCTGTGAAAAATATAGCTGGTAGCTTAATAGGGACTGCATTGAATTTGTAAATTGCTTTGGGTAGTATACTCATTTTCACTATATTGATTCTTCCAATCCATGAACATGGTATATTTCTCCATCTATTAGTGTCCTCTTTGATTTCTTTCACCAGTGTTTTATAGTTTTCTATGTATAGGTCTTTAGTTTCTTTAGGTAGATATATTCCTAAGTATTTTATTCTTTTTGTTGCAATGGTGAATGGAATTGTTTCCTTAATTTCTTTTTCTACTTTCTCATTATTAGTGTATAGGAATGCAAGGGATTTCTGTGTGTTGATTTTATATCCTGCAACTTTACTATATTCATTGATTAGCTCTAGTAATTTTCTTGTGGAGTCTTTAGGGTTCTCTATGTAGAGGATCATGTCATCTGCAAACAGTGAAAGTTTTACTTCTTCTTTTCCAATTTGGATTCCTTTTATTTCTTTGTCTGCTCTGATTGCTGTGGCCAAAACTTCCAGAACTATGTTGAATAGTAGCGGTGAAAGTGGGCACCCTTGTCTTGTTCCTGACTTTAGGGGAAATGCTTTCAATTTTTCACCATTGAGGATAATGTTTGCTGTGGGTTTGTCATATATAGCTTTTATTATGTTGAGGTATGTTCCTTCTATTCCTGCTTTCTGGAGAGTTTTTATCATAAATGGATGTTGAATTTTGTCAAAGGCCTTCTCTGCATCTATTGAGATAATCATATGGTTTTTATTTTTCAATTTGTTAATGTGGTGAATTACATTGATTGATTTGCGGATATTGAAGAATCCTTGCATCCCTGGGATAAAGCCCACTTGGTCATGGTGTATGATCTTTTTAATGTGTTGTTGGATTCTGATTGCTAGAATTTTGTTGAGGATTTTTGCATCTATGTTCATCAGTGATATTGGCCTGTAGTTTTCTTTTTTTGTAGTATCTTTGTCAGGTTTTGGTATTAGGGTGATGGTGGCCTCATAGAATGAGTTTGGAAGTTTACCTTCCTCTGCAATTTTCTGGAAGAGTTTGAGGAGGACAGGTGTTAGCTCTTCTGTAAATTTTTGGTAGAATTCAGCTGTGAAGCCGTCTGGACCTGGGCTTTTGTTTGCTGGAAGATTTCTGATTACAGTTTCAATTTCTGTGCTTGTGATGGGTCTGTTAAGATTTTCTATTTCTTCCTGGTTCAGTTTTGGAAAATTGTACTTTTCTAAGAATTTGTCCATTTCTTCCACGTTGTCCATTTTATTGGCATATAACTGCTGATAGTAGTCTCTTATGATCCTTTGTATTTCTGTTTTGTCTGTTGTGATCTCTCCATTTTCATTTCTAATTTTATTGATTTGATTTTTCTCTCTTTGCTTCTTGATGAGTCTGGCTAATGGTTTGTCAATTTTATTTATCCATTCAAAGAACCAGCTTTTGGCTTTGTTGATTTTTGCTATGGTCTCTTTTGTTTCTTTTGCATTTATTTCTGCCCTAATTTTTAAGATTTCTTTCCTTCTACTAACTCTGGGGTTCTCCAATTCTTCCTTTTCTAGTTGCTTTAGGTGTAGAGTTAGGTTATTTATTTGACTTTTTTCTTGTTTCTTGAGGTATGCCTGTATTGCTATGAACTTTCCTCTTAGCACTGCTTTTATAGTGTCCCACAGGTTTTGGTTGTGTTTTCATTTTCATTAGTTTCTATGCATATTTTGATTTCTTTTTTGATTTCCTCTGTGATTTGTTGGTTATTCAGAAGTGTGTTGTTCAACCTCCATATGTTGGAATTTTTAATAGTTTTTCTCCTATAATTGAAATCTAATCTTAATGCATTATGGTCAGAAAAGATGCTTGGAATGATTTCAATTTTTTTGAATTTATCAAGTTTAGATTTATGGCCCAGGATGTGATCTATCCTGGAGAATGTTCCATGAGCACTTGAGAAAAAGGTGAAATTCGTTGTTTTGGGGTGAAATGTCCTATAGATATCAATTAGGTCTAACTGGTCTAATGTATCATTTAAAGTTTGCGTTTCTTTGTTGATTTTCTGTTTAGTTGATCTGTCCATAGGTGTGAGTGGGGTATTAAAGTCTCCCACTATTATTGTGTTATTGTTGATTTCCCCTTTCATACTTGTTAGCATTTGTCTTACATATTGTGGTGCTCCTATATTGGGTGCATATATATTTATAATTGTTATATCTTCTTCTTGGATTGATCCTTTGATCATTATGTAGTGGCCTTCTTTGTCTCTTTTCACAGCTTTTGTTTTAAAGTCTATTTTATCGGAAATGAGTATTGCCACTCCTGCTTTCTTTTGGTCTCTATTTGCGTGGTATATCTTTTTCCAGCCCTTCACTTTCAGTCTGTATGTGTCCCCTGTTTTGAGGTGGGTCTCTTGTAAGCAGCATATAGAGGGGTCTTGTTTTTGTATCCATTCGGCCAGTCTTTGTCTTTTGGTTGGGGCATTCAACCCATTTACGTTTAAGGTAATTATTGATAAGTGTGATCCCGTTACCACTTACTTTATTGTTTTGGGTTCAGGTTTATACACCCTTTTTGTGTTTCCTGTCTAGAGAATATCCTTTAGAATTTGTTGGAGAGCTGGTTTGGTGGTGCTGAATTCTCTCAGCTTTTGCTTGTCTGTAAAGCTTTTGATTTCTCCTTCGTATTTGAATGAGATCCTTGCTGGGTACAGTAATCTGGGCTGTAGGTTATTTTCTTTCATCACTTTAAGTATGTCTTGCCATTCCCTCCTGGCCTGAAGAGTTTCTATTGAAAGATCAGCTGTTATCCTTATGGGAATCCCCTTGTGTGTTATTTGTTGTTTTTCCCCTGCTGCTTTTAATATTTGTTCTTTGTGTTTGATCTTTGTTAATTTGATTAATATGTGTCTTGGGGTGTTTTGCCTTGGGTTTATCCTATTTGGAACTCTCTGTGTTTCTTGGACTTGGGTGATTATTTCCTTCCCCATTTTAGGGAAGTTTTCAACAATTATCTCCTCAAGGATTTTCTCATGGTCTTTCTTTTTGTCTTCTTCTTCTGGGACTCCTATAATTCGAATGTTGGAGCGTTTCATATTGTCCTGGAGGTCTCTGAGATTGTCCTCATTTCTTTTAATTCGTTTTTCTTGTTGCCTCTCTGATTCATTTATTTCTACCATTCTATCTTCTATTTCACTAATCCTATCTTCTGCCTCCGTTATTCTGCTATTTGTTGCCTCCAGAGTGTTTCTGATCTCATTTATTGCGTTATTCATTATATATTGACTCTTTTTTATTTCTTCTAGGTCCTTGTTAAACCTTTCTTGCATCTTCTCAATCCTTGTCTCTAGGCTATTTATCTGTGATTCCATTTTGATTTCAAGATTTTGGATCATTTTCACTATCAATATTTGGAATTTTTTCTCAGGTAGATTCCCTACCTCTTCCTCTTTTGTTTGGTTTGGTGGGCAACCCTCCTGTTCCTTTACCTGCTGAGTATTCCTCTGTCTCTTCATCTTGATTATATTGCTGTGTTTGGGGTGGCCTTTTTATATTCTGGTAATTTGTGGAGTTCTCTTTATTATGGAGCTTCCTCACTGTGGGTGGGGTTGTATCAGTGGCTTGTCAAGGTTTCCTGGTTAGGGAGGCTTGTGTTGGAGTTCTGGTGGGTGGAGCTGGGTTTCTTCTCTCCGGAGTGCAGTGGAGTGATCAGTAATGGGTTATGAGATGTCAAAGGTTTTGGAGTAACTTTGAGCTGCCTGTATATTGAAGCTCAGGAGTGTGTTCCTGTGTTGCTGGAGAATTTGTGTGGTATGTCTTGTTCTGGAACTTCTTGGTCCTTGGGTGGAGCTTGGTTTCACTGTAGGTATGGAGACATTTGATGAGCTCCTATTGCTTAATGTTCCCTGAATTCAGGAGTTCTCTGATGTTTTCAGGCTTTGGACTTAAGCCTCCTGCTTCCGGTTTTCAGTTTTATTTTTACAGTAGCCTCTAGACTTCTCCATCTATATAGCACCGATGATAAAACATCTAGGTTAAAGATGAAAAGTTTCTCCACATTGAGGGACACCCAGAGAAGTTCACTCTGAAGTACTTTTCGCCAGTTTTAACTTGAAGAGGACTGTTAGTTCGAACTGCTGAGGCTTCATCTCCATCAATAGTGAGAACAGTGAAATTCTCCTTAGCTAGGAAACGGACCTCATGCCACTGGCCATCATTCAACCCAGAACCTTGAGAAGTCACTTCTGAATCTCCAGTATCTGGCACATTTTTCATGAAAATTAGACTCTATCAGTGTACACTAGAAAAAAATGAGCTGATTGAACATTCTTCAGACTCTCTTAGGGAAAGCTCAAGACTCTATTCCCCATTTGAGCTTCAGCAAACTTCTCCAGGGGAGGAGACAGAACGATCCAAAGGTATCTTGGCTTCTAACAAACGAAGTCTCCTCCCCTCATCCCCAAAGGTCTCGTTCCCAAGAATGCAGGGTTGGGAAAAACAAACGTAACCTGATTCTAATGTGGAGCCCCTGTAGTGATGCTTTCTAAGGCCCACTTGACTTCACATTCCAAGATGTCTGGCTCTAGATGAGTGATCACACCATCATGAATATCTGGGTTGTGAAGATCTTTTTTGTACAGTTCTTCTGTGTATTCTTGCCACCTCTTCTTCAAGCCCATTAACTCAAGTCTTTTGAAATGTACGCTGTGCACACACAGATTTGAGCTGATGGCAGTTTGGGCCATGAAGTGACTGGGGCCATAGCCTGTGTTTGTGGCTGGTGTATCAATGTGGGCTTCCTTCGTGGCTCAGTGGTAAAGAATCTACTTGCCAAGCAGGAGACACAGGTTTGATCCCTGGGTTAGGAAGATACTTTGGAGAAGGAAATGGTGACCCACTCCAGTATTCTTACCTGGAAAATCCCATGGACAAAGCAGGCTGGCAAGCTGCAGTCCATGGGGTCGCAAAGAATCAGATATGACTTAGTGACTGAGCAGGAATGCAATCAGTGTGGCACAGAAAAGAAACTGCACATGCTGGAGGCTTAGAGTGGGGCTGAGGTGAAGTTTTTAGAGAGAGCTGGGTGGGGTGGTATATTATTAGCCCGTGTTCTCTAGAAAAGAACCAATATGATATTGACACATGTAGAGAGATTTAAGTAATAGACTCACATGACTGGGACTGGTGAATCTGAAATCTGCAGTCAGCCAGCAGGGTGAAGACTATTATGTTCATGTTCATGTTGCAGTTTGAATTTGAGGGCCATCTTGAGGCAGAATTTCCTCTTCTTCAAGGGATCTGGCAGTTTTAAGGCCTTCGATTGGCTTAATGATACCCTTTCATATGGTAGTGAATAATCTGCTTTATCCAAAGTCTACTGATTTAAATGTTAATCTCATCTGAAAATACCTTCACAGAGACATATAGACTAGTATTGACCAACTTTTGGGCACCATAGCCTAGCCAAATAAAATTAACCATCACAAGTCTACCCCTTGTCACTTTGGCATCTATACATATCTCCTTAAACTACACTTAATCTCCAAATAAAGACAATAACAAGACCATCCTTTCTCCTAACTTGATACAACAATTTTACATTCAATGGAAAATGTACTAACCATTTTCCCAGAAGAGAATTCCAAGTCCTTTGTGATGTTTCTCTTCTTTTTGATATCCTGTGGTGCATAAAAGTAAATATCTGGGAGCAACATCTCTCACTCAGTCTTCCATCTTTCCCAAATCTTGTGGATATTGAAATGGATGCTGACTTTAAGCCATGTTTTCCTTAGAAATAAAGGACAAGCTTCCCAAGAGCTGACTTCTGAGCTTCACAGACTTTGCCTACTCCACAGTTTTGCTGAAGACCAGCCATTCTTTGTCCATTCTTAGTACCTATATCCCAGATCAAGGTCTGGGAATGAGTAAGCAAATTAGGAGCATTTCAAGCCACTCCAGGATTGGTTGAATTCTTTTGATACAATTCCTCTATTTTATTGCATATCATAAAATATTACCAATCACAAAATCTTAAAGTTGGAAGGACTCTTATAAGCCACCTAGTCTATCATTTTCTAAATCCTAGTCTATCCTCAGGATTTCATGGAGAAGATTTTATGTGAATGGTTTTTTCCATCCCAAGAATATTTGAGAAGGTTCCTGGATCTTCTCTTCATTGTTCAATCAAATGGTCAGTGTTTTGGAAGGCAGCTCATATAGTCTCTAGGCAGTGGATTCCACTTTTCTATGACTTTTTATACACACTCTATAACTTAACCAGTTACAAGCATTACTTCGTTTTTGACTGCCCAAATAAAGCAGAACATTAGCATTCATAAATTTAACATCAGCAATTTCCATTTCTATTGCCACAGTCCTCAAATGTTCATGAAATGACTTAACTCATAATTTTATTAGACCATCAACTTGAGTAATATTTTCCGCTAGGCTGGTCTGTAGAATTGATTCTCTTAAGTAGTAAGTGGACATATCCAGAAAGTCAGCATTCACTTGATTTTTTTCTCCTGTTTATGTTCACAGTAAGTCTTATAAAAAGAGTAAATAGCCTTATACATGACTTTGGCCCTATTTTTATTAAGTATTAAAGGATTGAAAAGAATCATTTAAATTTTTCAATAATTTATCATTAAATTTTGTAGGGAAATATATGATTTAGTGGTATTTATGTATTTAGGATTTTTGAAGGCCTTGGCAAGTATTCCTAGTGAATGTCAATGGCCTACCATATAATCTGTTTCCACAGGGCATTTCTCCAAGGAGATCTGAGCACTACTTTAGTGTTTCTTTACTACCAGGAAGGAGGTGGGAAGGGAGATATATACTGAAGCCCATAAAGACTTTGACATGTTGAAATTAAACAGCATTTTAAAAAGAAACTAAAAGAATAGCACCTGATTTGACACTAGCAGGGAGCAAGAGAGAGGCATGCTATGACCAATGTGTGCCTCAATTCTATTGATGGAAATCTTCAAGATGAATATCTGTGCACAAAATTTACATGATGGGAACTTTAAATTTAGTGACTCTTCTTCACAGAATGAATCTATTTATAGTATTTTATTTATATTCCCCTTTGCTCAAGAACTAATTTGAGTTGCCTTATAAGCCTATTGGATTGATGATATCATATGAGCAAAAAGGTAGGAATAATGTGTGTGACTTTCTAAAAGTCTGTTTTATAAGAAAAAGGAAACTGTATTTAAAAAGATTACCAAAGGATATCATGCATATCCAAGGTCAGCAAACAATGGCTCATAGGCCAGATCTGGCCCTGTTTATGTACAGTATGCAATGGACATGAGTTTGAGCAAACTCTGGGAAATGGCAAAGGACAGGAAAGCCTGGTGTGCTGCAGTCCGTGGGGTCACAAAGAGTCTGTGCTGAAGCTTCTGAGTGTGTATTGAGGTGTAGCAGTGCAATTAGCTCAATTAGCAATCCAAAGTTCTCTCTTTGGGAGAACAAAGAACAAAAGAAAGAGAAGAGGATTGTAAAAAGGAAGTATGTGATGAGGAAGAAAAGAAGTGAACACTGAAGTGAATCATTGAATCTGGCTAAGTTTCCTTACTCATCTCTGCAATATTAATGAAAGGGGAGGTTAGAAGAAGCAAGAAGAAAATATGCAGTGTTTAAAAATATTCTTCTGTTTCAGTCAATTTCAGTTTATATCCATTTATTTCAGTCAATTTCTGCTTAGCCTGACCTGTTCAAATGATGAAATATCATGCAGTCAGATATGCTGACCACAATTTGGGAGATAATAACAGAGTACCAAAAAGGTTTCATGATACTGTGATTAAGGACTGTAAATAGCTCAAACCTTGGCTAGCTAGTAATTGCTACTCTACCCTCCTGCCCCTCCCTCCCCCTCCTCATCCACACTTGCTGCAGCTCCCTGGACTTTGGACTTATACTTAAGAAACAGCAACCAAGTACAAAGCAAGGTGCTAAGGTGCAAGGTGCTAAGTCAGCACCCAGTGCTTCTGGTGATGACTGGTAAGAGCTGGGTTACAGAATGAAGTTTAAATTGTGACCTTCTTTGCCTTATGGCTGAACAGAAACCGAGATCTTACTATCCTCAGGTTCCCATAGTAAAGGAAGCCTTTACACTGCCTGCAGTCAGGTAGGCACACAGGCCATACCAGCTCATAAATCAAGTTCGTGATCAAGTTCATGATCAAGTTCATGTTCAAGTTCATGAACACATAGCTTCATCAGAAAAAAAAGTTCAAAGAAGAGACAGAAGAGATAGTCTCTTGACCTAATTTATTGGTTCAGAGTTCACAGTGGCTATTAATGACTTGTTAATAACACTATACACTAATGAAGAGGCCATATCAGTGACTTGGAGAATGGCAAAGTAAAGCTGTGAGAAAGCTGTAGAATGTTCTTTATAATGATTATTCCCCATTTTTTTTTTTTTTTTTGGTGTGTAAAATAAAGATGGACTAAGTGATTTCTAAGGCATCTTCCCACTTTAAAATTCTATATTCATAACTTCTACAAGTGAAGAAACTGTCTCAAATTCTATCACTTACTGTTCTGATAATCTTTTCCAGAAATGCTGCTGATCGAAAGCTTGAAACAGACAAATGTGACCCCAAATTATCTCATAAATCTTACCCTAATGAGTTCAGAAATAGCATACTTCACACAGACTTAGTGATGCCTACATGTTGAAATATTTGCAATTCAAAATTTCAAGCTATTGATTTAAAATACACTTCATGGTTCCAGTCCAAGAAGGGAATATTGGAGTCTCCTTAACTCCTCTCCTCCCATGGACACACAATCTACACTGCACACAGAGCATTTCCTCTGAAAGTAATCCAGAAACTAGACATGGATTCCTATATATTGGGCAAATGAGAAAATACCCCCATAGAAATGGGTAAGAAGGACTGAGACACACTCTATCTATAAATCACACCCCAGGTCAGATGCCATATAATCAGGAGGGAACTCCCACTCCCAGTTTTTCCCCAAGGAGCAAAGGGTTTAAACCTCACATCTAGCACTCCAACCTTTAAGATCCTTACCTGAGGAGCTTTCAAACGGTGAGCTCTGAAAGCCAGTAAGACTTGCCTCTATAAGACGCATAAAGCTATTTCAGTCTAAGAAATAGTTCTTAATTGGCTCACAAGGACTCACTGTGGCTAGGACCCAGGACTTAGCAGAGAGGGAGCAGTCACAAAATGCCAGTCTCCCAGTCTTTCCTGGAGAGATGTCTGTTTGCATATTTTAAAAGCTGGTGCCTGAGTCAAGCTTCTAATTTAGCATGCAACTAGAGGTTTGACAGTGATCTTCAGAGGCAGGGAAGACAGCAGACAACCCCTCAGTTGTCTCCCACTAGCCCACTGCAAATTGCCAATCTCTCTCTAGAAGGAGCTTTTATACATATCAAGTAGTTTAACTTTTGCAGCTGCCACCCAAAGGATGGGTCCCTGCATCACCTGACTCTGAGAGCAAATGGGGCTTGGGTTCAGAAGTCCCTCAAGACTTTAGCACATAAAAAAACAAATCAGTTCTTAATGGGCACAGGAGCATCCCCATGCCCTGTGGCTTTACATCCTAATCCAGTGCGGAGGGAACGGGCCAAAACGCCCACCTCCCAGTCCGGCCCACCTCCCAGTCCCTCCCACCCCCAAGGACCCTAGCCACACTCTCGCAGCTGTCACCTGAGGGTCTGCTTCCAGTCATCCTGCATCTAGGTGCTAACTGCAGTCCTCCCCTGACACTCCTCCAGGGCGTCTTCCCAACCCAGGGATCAAACCCAGGTCTCCCCTATTGCAGGCGATTCTTTACCATCTGAGACACCAGGGAAGCCCCTGACACTGACAGGTCGTGGCATACCTTCAATTACTGGGAGCCACTTAGAATAAGCAAGGTATTCTAGACAACCACAGACCAAAGGAAAACCACTGTTTTCCACTGTGGCTGCAGCAGTTGTAAAACAGTATTAAAAAATTAAAAATAGAGCTACCATACAACTTAGCAACCTCCCTTCTAAGTTTATTAAAAAAAGGAAATGAAAACAGATATTTAAGAGATAATCTGAACTTGCATATTTATTACAAGACTATTCATAATAGCCAAGATATGGAAGCAACGTAAGTATCAATCAACAAATCAATGGTTAAAGAAGTTGTTATATATACATATGTGTGTATGTGTGTTGCATACATGTATACACACTTGCATATATGTATATATATGTATGTGTGCATGCTAAGTTGCTTCATTTGTGTCCAGCTCTTTGTGACCCTATGGACTGTGGACCACCAGGCTCCTCTGTTCATGAGATTCTCCAGACAAGAATACCGGAGTGGGTTGCCATGTCCTCTTCCAGGGGATCTTCCCGACCCAGAGATCAAACCCATGTCTCTTATGCCTCCTGCATTGGCAGGCAGGTTCTTTACCACTAGCGCCACCTGGGAAGCACTATATAGGTGCACAAATATGTGTGTGTGTGTGTGCACACGTGCAACAGTATCTACAGCTTGAGGACATTATGCAAAGTGAAATAAGCTAGACAGAGAAAGACAAATACTTCAAGGTATCACTTGTTTGTAGAATCTGAAGAAAATTCTTTTAAATCAACCCATAGAAACAGAGAATAGAACAGTGGTTTCATTGATCAAGGGCACAAACTTTCAGCTATAAGATAAAACCTGAGAGTCTAATGTAAAACATGGTAATTATAGTTGATAACATTGTAGAGTTGATAACTAAAATTTGCTAAAATACTAGAATGTAGATGTTACCACTGAAAAAGACAAATATATGAGATAGACGTGATGACAATTAAGTAGATGGAGGGCGGGAGGAGTCCTCTCACAATGTACATGTGTATCATGTTATCACAGTGTATACCTTCAATGTCTTACAACTTTGTTTTGTCAGTTATAACTCAATAAGCTGAAAAAATACATTTCATAATGAACCATACATTGTCTCAGGTTCTCACTTGGAGGATCAAAAATAACAATGAGCCGAACTACTACTTTCCCCCTACAGCTCTGTAAATGTTATATCAGTAAGATTATATTTAGCTGCATAAAAATATTAACAGAAGCTTAAATGTATTAAAAGTGCATTTCTCTCACACACAAAATAAATCCTGATGTAGGTCGTCTAGTCTGCCATGGTGGCTTCACAGTCAGGGATGACCAGTCAATAGGCACCATGCTGTTTTATCATCCTCAGCACACCATTTCCAACCTCAAGGTCACCGCATCATTCAGAATGGCTGCTGGGGCACCAGTCACCAGGCCTGCATCTTGGTATGATACAACAGGGTGCTCTTTAAGTAGCTTCCCTGGGACACATTCATCACACTTATTTCATGATCAGAACTTAATGAAATATCTTCACCTTGATATAAGGAAAGCTGTGATTAATATATTTTCCTACAAGAGTGCATTGCTATGTGACTAAAAATTGTAGAAGATGGAGAATAGATGTTCAATGGGAAATAAGCAGCCCCTGATGCAATGCTGAAGAAAGAAAGTTGCGTCAATACTTACTTCTGGACCAGAGCTGAAAGCACTTGGGATGGATCCTCTCATTTTAATAGATGTTGTCAAAGCACAGGCTCCTTCAGCATCCCCGGTGTACTCTCTCTCAAGTCTGATTCATTAGAAAGAATGTGGAATAGGGACTGAGAAGGTTTTCGTTGCCATCTGGCCTCCACTTGTTACAAGTGGTGTGTCTTGGGCAAGTAACATGCCCTCTGACTGTATTTCCTTACTTGAAAATTGAGAAGTTATATGATACCTTCCTTATGTATTTCCCAGGGATTATGTAAGGCAGTAAGTTAACATTTTTTTGAGGATTCACTATTCTCCAGTTTGTGGACTGAAATGTTCTATGTACAGTAGTTAATTTCATTGAAAGTTTGGGCTCATACTCAAGATTGCCCTAAATATTGATGGTGTCTATTATGTGAAAAGTATTTGGATTCAGTGGTAAATAAGAGAGAAATGTCTCTGCCTTTCAGGGGTTACATTCTGTCAGAGAGCCAGACATTAAGCAACACACTTACAGGATTAATTGCTCCATGACAAATATCCTCAGTGCCACGAAGGTAAAGTGCAGAGGCCAAACATGACTTACAGTGAAAAGTCAAGAAAGGCTTTCTTGGAATGAATTGTTGTTGTTGTTGGTTAACGGTTTAATTGTGTCCGACTTTTGTGACCCCATGGACTGTAGCCCAGGCCACAGTCTATGGGATTTCCCAGGCAAGAATACTGGAGTGGGTTGCCATTCCCTTCCCCAGGGGATCTTCCCAACCCAGGGATTGAACACATGTCTCCTGCACTGGTGGGCAGGTTCTTCACAACTGAGCCACCTGGTAAGCCCCTTGGAAGGAGACACAGAATCTATGCTGTAGAAGGATTAGAAATTAGGCAAATTGGCGGAAGGTTTCAAAAAATGAAGTTTCCACATATGAAAAACTACAAATGTTAGAAATAAAAATGAAAAATTTCTCCTTCTAAGACAGAGTAAAGACTGTAAAGATCTGTATTTGGAAGGTGAGGCAGAAATGTTTTAAATTGCTTATTTCTCTTTTTTCCCCAAGTGTGTACATGTATACATTCTTCTCCACATATGGAAGAAAATTGGGCTAAAAGTTGTATAACGTTTGATTTAACTGTAATTACTTTTATTGACAAACTGAAATTCTTCAATCCCAGTCAATTCTGTCCTGCCAAATTCCCACTGAAGTTGAACTAATAAATGATCTGAGAAATAAACACCTTGTACCATTTCCCCTACACAGTTGGAAGTCTGTGATGCTCGCTGGTGCTTTGTAAAACTGGAAGATATCCAGGAACAGCATTCTCTGCAATCCTCTCTTACTCATGAAGCCAAGTCCTAGGAAACGCCTTTGTCAGAAAATATACTAGAGCTGCCATTTGGTAATTTTCATTATCAGCAAACTTTCATGGTTGGCTTGCCCAAAATTACTGCCTCAGCCAAAAAAGGATGGTAAAAAAGAATAGATGCTAAGTGGGAAGCCAACCAAAATACCAACATTCTTCATTTGCTGATGCTTTTATTGCCAGACTGGAGAGAAAATAACTGACCTTGAACTTTTTTTGAGGATTAAAAACTTCTCAAGGGCATGGTACAGGCCATCAATATCTTTAAAACACTTGGTGTCAGATCCTTTCAAGCGACTTTTCCCCTGTCTTCAATATCTAGTAAAAAACTTCATATATCTGATTTTACCTTCTCAGAGGTTAATCTGTGCTATGTCACTTCAGTCATGTTGACTCTTTGTGACCCTGTGAATTATAACCTGCCAGCTCCTCTGTCCATGGGTTTCTCCAGACAAGAATACTGAAGTGGATTCCCATGCCCTCCTCCAGAGGATCTCCCTGACCCAGGGATTGAATCTGAGTCTCTTAAATCTCCTACACTGGCAGGCAGGTTCCTTTACCACTAGTGCCACCTGGAAAGTCCCAGACATAAAGCTATTACCTTAATACTATCTTTTTGCTCTTTAACACACAGCTCTGTCTCAGTGACAAACTAAAGAATGAACAATCAGAGGTTTAATTTCAGAACTTGAATTTTATCATTGGCAGCAAATACTATCAGTTGTTTTCCTCGAAGGCCCTGGTGTACTTTGTTGATTTTAAATAAATAGTCCTTAAATATCCAAGTCTGAACAATATGGTTTGCCTATTTTCTGTCAGTTGTTCTTTCAGGTAAAAATAGTATTCAGTGAGAAAAGTGGGTAGATTGGCTCACAATGAAACAATTGCACTGGTGCTTTTCTGCAAGACAACTGTGAGATTTCACTGTGCATCAGAAGTACACTCTGTGTAGTTCTCATTTCATCACAAGAAATATTAAAAAAACATGTTTTCATGAGTTAACAAAATTAGCATGATTTTGCTGCTTTTTTTATAGATATTCCTAAGGCACACTGACCTTTCTTCTTCTGTGTGTGCTTGGGAGGGAAGAAGAGTGACTGCTGGGATGGTGTGGAGACATCACCTCGGTTCATACTAAGGTACCGGCAGTTTTGCCTACCATCAGTGCAAATGTCGGCACAGTGAAAAAGGTGAATATGTTATAGAAAATACCATAAAAATAATTTTGACCTCACAGACCTCCTGAAGGATCGTGGGGATCACTAAGCATCCATCAATCACATTTTGAGAACTGCTGTTAGATGTAATTGCTTTCATCTTTTTAAGAAATTCAATCTCATTTCTATTCTTTTAGGATAATTATAAGCTTTTAGAATTTGATTACTTATTTGTCAAATATCAAATTCCATACTGGCTTCCTTGGTGGCTCAGTAGTAAAGAATCCGCCTGCATTGCAGGAGATACAGATTCGATCCCTGGGTCAGGAAGATCTCCTGCAGAAGGAAATAGCAACCCACTCCAGTAGTCTTACCTGGGAAATCCCATGGACAGAGGAACTGGGCAGGCTACAGTCCATTGGGTTGCAAAGTCAGACATGACTTAGCTACTGAACAACAACAACAACACAATTCCATACCATCTCCTGCTCTTAACCAATGTAGGTAAAACTAGAGAAAATTAGAGTTTGATTAGTTGTCTGAGGCACACTATTTGAAATACATGGAAAAAAATAGGCAATATTTTAGTGGGAAAAATAAAACAAAAGCATAAGATTTGGAGCCTGAAAATCATGGTTTGAATTTAGTGATAATGTGACCTCAAATAATTAACTTAACTTCCCTGGATATCTATTTACTCATCAGGTAGAGCAAGAACGAGAGTCATAACAATGCTCATAAATGGGATAATACTAACTTCATATTGCATTTGTGTGAATTAATTGCAAAGAAAATAAAAAGCCTCATATGATGCCTGTTTCTGACAAAACATATCAGCTTCCTTTTCTTCCTCCTCACACTTTTGTCCTGCTCTTGTTCTGTTAAGACAAAAATGGGATTTGTGTTTTATCCCTCAGCAGACATCTTTTACAACTTCCATCTTCCAATGGATTAACAAGATATTTGTTAAGCACACATTACGTAAAAAGCAGTCTTTTATGTGATGTGGAAATGCAAGGAAATATGGGCTTGAACTCAATGTATTTGCACATTACTATGCAAACTTATTAAATAGCTTAATTTCATAGGAAGACAATATTTATAAAAATTCTCTGAATTAAAGATATGAATAGTGTGTGGTCTTAAAGCTCCAAGGAGGTTTGCCCTCATTTCAACATGGTAAAATTAGGGAGACATATTTTATTCTTTAACATTTGGACAAAAACCTATTTTTCTCCAACACAAAAATGTCCAAGATTGGATGGGCTTATGTATATGCAGAATCAATTGACATATGAGACAAACATTTCACTGGAAAAATGAATAACTTACTCTTAGCTCCCACTGATTCTGTACATTGCATGGTTTCCATAGCTGCCAAGAAACTATGTGGATGGTCTGCTTTTTCCTTCAAGTCTTGTGGGCTCTAAGGTTGCTTGGGTTATGGCCTGTTTTTCTGGCCAAGGGTAACATGGTAATAATTATGGAATCCAGGTTTAATGTGGATGGGAGATTTGGGGTAAAGTTTACTCAATTTTCCCTCAAGAAATACACAGATTAAAATATTTTAAATTAGACTTTTGCTAAAGTTGGTGTATTTTAAATGGTAGGTAATCTTTTTAAATGGTTGGTAATCTTTTTAAATGGTTATGTGCTGGGTTAAGAATGTGTGTGAGACTTAGCCTGCCTGCCCATCCACAGAGGATATGTGAAACTTATGGGAGGAAACTGAAACTCAATAGTCCTTGCAGAGTCCACTGGGTTGGGCCACTGGAGTGCTTTTCCTTATGTGGTCTGCAGTGTAGCCTCGTTATAACTCCCTCTGCATCAATCTCAGAGCAAGATCATTTATAAAAGGATGTGTACTGTAGACAACTTTTATTTTAAGATGAAAAAGTTTTCCTTTCAGAGAAAGTCACTTTTGAGCTCATAATTCTCAACTGATACTGAAATTTTAACATAATTTTTGGATTTCTTTTTACAGCAGTCACATCCTTAGAGCAAAGAATTAAGTGGCAATGGATCTACCATTAATGAACATAGTAAAAAAAAGTCCAAATTATAGATTAACTTCAGAATCAATTTTCTTTTCATTGTATCATGAAATATTTGATGCAAAAAGAATATGGTATGAATATATACACGTGAAAATTTGCCAGTCTGTAAACTTAAGATTTGAGATCTGCAGTTACTATATGTAAATTATACCTAGAAAGTAAGCATCATGGAATATAATAAATATCCCAACTATTAAGCATTATAATTGAACAAAAAATTCTATTCTCAACACCCAACTTGAGCTATGACATTATCAATACTGTGAAGGGTCTTTTTCTTGTTCTACATAAATGCATCCTTTTCTCTGCCTTCCCCGGTCTCTCTACTGGATTCTATCTTTATTGTTTACTTTTAATTTTTAAAAATTTTAATACCATGTAATTATACCAAATGATATGGTTTACTTTTGTCTGATTTTGAACTTCATGTAAATGACGTTGTCAAGCTCTTCGGCAACTTTTTTTTTTTTTCTCTCTTAACATTGTGCTTTGAAATTTATCCATGTTGATTTATTAGAGGTATTATTATCCTGGGACTCAGAGAATATGGAGTATTTCAATGCCGCATTAGGATAAAGAAGCCAGAGATTACTTCTCCTGTGGTCTTCTACTTGTCAGCAATTATGTAACCATTTCTTTTGGGGAGGACAGGAGGAACTTGATTTCTTTTGCCTTCAACTTCTAATATTACATGATTAATTTGGGAAAGATGGCAGGAGAAAACAGCCATTGAGTCTGCATTAGCCAAAGAATTGATCAGGAATGCTCTCAAAGGCTGTTACAAATTATCAGCTGCCTCTTTTATATTTAAAATTTACTTACAACTAAACCACATATAAAGACATGTGAGATGCAAATTATGAAATAATAGAAAATATGTATTGGTTTCTGCCACCAGTTCCTGGCACAGAACTACTGTGACTCTTGGAATTTCCTGAGTGACAAGAGTACTGTTAGCATCTTGTTCTAATATTAGCATTTTGTTCTAATATCTTGTCTTTGACACTGATTCCTGACACCCTTTAGAAATCCTTGGAGTTTCTTGGATGATAGGGTGTCCTTTGCTCTAATGAGGCAACTCTGGGTGGGCTGCTGCATGGCTCCTGGGTGAGAGCTGGTCACCAGAAAGACCAGGCCATGATTAGAAGCTTGGAATTTTCAGGCTTCCTACCCCCTTTCTCTTGAGAAGGGAAAAGGCCTGAAAATAGAGTCAGCGATGCGTCAGGCCTTGGCCATGAAGCCTCCACAAAATTCTAAAAGTTTGCAGAACTTCCGGGTTGGTGAAGAAATGTAAATGCTGGGAGTGACATGCCCAGAGAGGGCTTGGAAGCCCCACACATCTTCTCACATTCAGGTCCTACACATCTCTTCCATCTGGATGTTCATCTGTATCCTTTAGCACATCCTTTCATAGTAAACTGGTAAATGTAAGGAAATGTTTCCCTGAGTTCTATGAGCTCCTTTAACAAATTCAGGAACCAGAAAAGGCATCATGGAGACCCCCAATTTATAGCCAAGTAGGACAGAAGCTCCAGGAGTTGGTGATGGATAGGGAAGCCTGGAGTGCTGCAGCCCATGGGGTCGCAAAGAGTTGAACATGACTGAGCGACCGGACTGAACTGAGCACAGAAGTTATGGATAACCTGGGGACCTACCACTTGTGATTGGCATCTGACTTGAGATGCAGTGTAGTGCTGAGCCATGTTGGGGCCTGAGGCAGAAGGAAAAATCAGTAACACTGATCGGTCTTCATTTAAAGTGTTGATATTTTATTCAAGATGCGTTTGAGGGGACGTTAATTTTGTTTTTTAAAAATATTATTCATCAAAATATTTAATATAAAATATTACTAGTAAATATTATTTATCATTATCCATTATATTTTAAGCTTCAGGCCAGTGCTTCACTTGCCTCACCCTAGTCCTGACTCTTTGGGACTCAATGCCATGTTGACAGTATTTAAAATTAAATGACAGAGGGAAGGTGGGTAGAGAAGTCAGAAAGAGAATACTCAGCAAAGGAGCTGGTAGGGTCAGGGCCAGTGAGTTGGAAAGAAAACAGGGAGAAGAGGTCACAGGACGTTCAAGGTGTTCAGTGTTTACCGAGGAGATAGTTGTCAACTGGGTCTAATGCCCAGGCAAGAGCCAGTGACTAGCCACAGAGGACTGACAGACCAGGGCCTTTGTTTGGGTGGGGTGACATAGGAAAATTCATTCAGAGAGCTGGGGTGGGCTGAGGAGAAATCAGAAGGTGAAGAACACAAGCATCATCAACAATTTCAAGGAACATTTTTCTCAAAGGGAGCAGAGAAATAAGAGTGGTAGCTTGAAGGGGAAACACAATCCACAGAGGGCTTTTTCTTTAAAGATAGGTGAGGAGAAGGCATATTTACATGCCAATAGGAGTGATCTGGTGACAAGAAGACACTGATGGTGCAGGAGAGAGCGCGCGGGAGGTTTGTCAGAGCAGCCTCCTGAGGCAGATGGAGGTGTGTGTGCTGAGCACACATCAGGGAGTTGACCTGGAAAGGACAGGAGGTTTTCTTCTCTGGGACAGGAGAAAAGTCAGAATATGTGGCTACAGATGAGGTGGCTTGCCAAGTTATTCAGAATGTGAGGCTCTTCAGGTGTGATTGTGAGGTGAGTCATCAGTTGGAAGTGGGGGAAGGGCCTGGGAGATTTAAAGAGAAAGGAAATCACGTGAACTGTCATTTTGTGTAGTGAGGAAGTGGGTTTCTCTGGGCAGGATAACAGGCTGTCTTTTATCCATCCACTCTATAGAGCTCATCAAATTCAGCTATACTTCTGTTTTTTTCCAGATAAATAATAACAATTTACCATTTTCTCTTTTCTGTTTCATGACTTGTGACCTTGGACAGAATGTCTAGAGGAAGGTGATAGTGGACATCTTTGCTTTCCTTCTCATTTTAATAGATATTATCTTTTCATCTTATGTTGCTAATTATGATATCATCTCTTGTTTAGAAATAGATTTTATTTATTAAGAGATAATAATATCATTCTACAGCCAATGCATTAAAATGTTTCAGTAGAAATGATTGATTGTTGAATGTCCATTAGTTTCTGATCATTACATAAAAGCTTTTTCTTTTCTTGTTTTAAAGATTTAATGTTAGTGTTTCAAACCCCAGTGGGTGACTTCTCTTTATCTCCCTCATGTTTTTCAGCTTAAATTTGACTTTAATTTAGACTTACCTAATATCTGTTCGGGCTTCCCTGGTGGCTCAGTAGTAAAGAATATATCTGCAGTGCAAGAGATTTGGGTTTGATCCTTAGGTTGGGAAGATCCCCTGGAGAAGAAAATGGCATCTCACTCCAGTATTCTTGCCTGGGAAATCCCATGGACAGACGAGCCTGGCAAGCTACAGTGCAGAGGATTGCAAGAGTTGGACACGGCTTAGTGACTAAATAACAACATCTGTTTAGGAGCTTCTCTTAAATATTCCCCATTCCAGCCCTATCTTAGCACCTACCGCATTGTCTTATTAATTTATCTTTTCTGATAAACTTAAAACTACCTCAAGAATTTATTTATTAATACCATCATATCATCAGCTCCTAACATAATATTTATTGGATGAATTAATGCTGTAGTCATCTGTGTGCTAGTTCTCCTTGCTGTCAATCCTCCAATTACACTTGCCCTAACTTTGGGGCAAGGAATGTTCTTTTATGAATATTAACAATAATCGTTTAGTTGCTCAGTCGTGTCCAACTCTTTGAGACCCTACAGACTGTAGCCCACCAGGCTCCTCTGTCCATGGGATTTTCCAGGCAAGAGTACTGGAGTGGGTTGCCATTTCCTTCTCCAGTTAACAATAACAACCACCAGTGTAACAGATGCATTGTATTTATCATCTCATCCATTCATTATAAAAAGTTTATAGAGGTAAGTGCTATTATTATCCCCATTTTATAGATGTAGGAAACAGAAACCTAAAAAAGCTGAGTTGTCCAATTTCAATATGACCCAGAATCCACTATATATATATGCTTCTGGCTACTATATTCTCTTGCTTTCTTTTATTTATATCCACATGCATGCTCAGTCACTTCAGTCATATCTGACTGTGCGTGGCCCTATGGACTGTAGCCTGATAGCCTCCTCTGTTTATGGGATTCTCCAAGGCAAGAATACTGGAGTGGGTTGCCATGCCCTCCTCCAGGGGATCTTCCCGACCCAGGGGTAGAATCTGTGGTGTCTCCTGAGTCTTCTGCCTCACAGGTAGATTCTTTACCATTGAGCTACCCGGGAAGTACGTTTATATCGCATCTCCCTCTTTATTGTGTTCTCTACAGTTTTTGAGACAACAACTTAGGGAGAGTTGGAACATGATTGCTATTAAAACATGAATTAGATGGTAAGAAGGGCACCTGACTTGTGGGAACTCTATGTCATTGAAATACAGTTAGTAATATGGACATTTGCTGGATCAAAAACTCTGCAGTACATTTTGTTCTCATTTCTTAAAAAACCTTTCTCTTGCTTGTATTGCATGTTATTTACCTTTCTGTCTAGGCCTTGATGTCTTCTAGCACAAACAAACATTTTCCTTAACGAATCTTAGATAAAGCATTTGTCTACACTTCTCCTGTAAATGGATGTCACAATTTGCTGTGATGTGCTTGGAACTGCTCTGTGAGATTGTTACTAAACTGGATAATAATCTCATTAGACTTAGCATTACATGGACACAACTAAGCAACTGAATGACAACAACAAATACTTAGCATATATTGAACATTTACTCTGAGCCAGTAACTGTGCTAAGATCTGTTATATATTAACTCATTTCTTTTTTAAAACAATCCTATGAACTAAGTACGATGACCATCAACCTTCTCTAGATGAGTAACCTGAGAGATGCAGTGAATAGATCTTTTAACCAATACTCTAGAGCCAATAAGTCACAGCCTGAATTAAACTCACCAAGTCTGAGTTCTTCAGCAGATTTTACTACCTCCCTTGTTATAACCTGTCCCTATTGTCACTGGAAAAATTAGTGTACTAGATAGTTATGGAAAATAAATGACTTATTCATTTTCTGGTGTGTTTCTCATATTATTTAATCCCTCTAAAATTGTGTATACCCATTCATAATAGCCTGAAGTGGCCAATACTGATAACTCCAGGGTTAATACTTTCTCTGCAGTGACAACACCTGTTTATTTTTTTCAAATGCTGCTGGCATGCAGCTTTCCTCTTTTAGACACTATTAAGTCAGCACTCTGTACCACACCATTTTCTCAAATTGACCTGGCCCTTCTGATAACCTGGTAGTTTGAAGTATATACTTGGAGTCAGAAAAAATATTTCCCAACTTCAACTGGCAGCGAGTGAAAAGCTGCTTATCTTCTGTTTTCTCAATGGTATTCACCATTAACAATAAGCCCAGTAAGGCAGAAGAACCATAGGTATGGTAAGCGTTTCATGACTTCTGAATACCGAGGAAGGAAATTGCTTCATAGAGAGGAAAGCATTTGTCTTTAATCTCAAACGGGACAAATTTTCTGTGCTCTCCTTAGATATTTTGACTCTTGTTCAGTATCTTTTAAGTTGTTTTCCAGTGGTAATTGTCCTTTCCACCGTTGGCGAATGATGTCATATTTTCCCATTTGTGGAAATTTGGCCAACTTTCTTAGCCTTTATAGGTATTGTACTGATTTTTTTTCTCTCCAGCCCTGAAGAAATTTGTGTGCTCCAATAACCAAAGATTGTGTTTCCTAGAATAAGTAAGCTGGTCAGTATGTCATACTCTCTTGTTTCCCTCTTCTTGGAATGCTTTCTTGATCACCTGAGCCCCAAGTGATCGTATCCTTTTATGAACACTCGGATATTCGTTTCCTCTCAACAGTTCCCACATGTCCTTTTAGGACACACTCTTTCAGAATCAATTTGGTCTCTTATGAAAACTATAGACTGTCAGGTCGTATCCCAGATCTATGGAATCAGATTCTCTAAGTTTGACTCAATAATTTATATTTTTAATAGACTCTCCAGGTGAGTCATTTTGATATAAAGCATCCTGCCCTCTGACTGCTATCACTTAACCACTCTGCCCACATTCTCTAGAATCCCTGCCCCAGACATCTCTCAAGCATGGGGACCTCCAGTCCATTGACACCACTGCTTTTCCCCCACTTCTCTCTCCTCACATCTTTACTTCACATCTTGCCCTGTGAGACACTACAGTTTAGCCACATCAATTTCTGACATCTGTTCTCTATCCCTGTGTCTCTTTCTCCCTCCAAGTAAAAAAAAAAAAATAATGAGAATTTGGAAAATTGCCAATTCTGATTTTGTATAACTATCCACCCACCCAGTGGGTGTACCTGTTGTTGTTTAGTCTCTAAGTCATGTCCAACTCTTTGTAATATCATGCACTGTAGCCTGCCAGGCTCCTCTGGGAGCCTGGAAATCCATGGGGTTTCCATGGGATTTCCCTGCCAAGAACACTGGCGTGAGATCCCATTTCCTCTTCCAGGGGATCTTCCCAGCCCAGGGATTGAATCCACATCTCCTGTGTTGACAGGTGGATTCTTTACCACTGAGCCACCAGGGAAACTTGAACAGCTAAAGATTTCAGAAGAAAATTTAAAAGTTTTAATTTATTGTCATAAATTTCATAAAGATATTCAATGCTGTCAGAAAATCCTAGCATACCTTCCTCATTCAACTTTCTATAATTTTTTTTCTCTGAGTCTCTAAGCCTCTCCCTCAGTTCTCAAAATAGAAGTACTCAAATTTTAATCCTGCATCTTGCCACCAAACAGTCCAGCAGCTCACCAGCATCTGTGCCCTTTGCTTTGCTTTTAAATCAGTTGCACTGGAAGATGCATCTTATTTCTACCGAAATCCAGCCTCTTCATTTGTACTTTGGATCCTACTTACCTTCCATTCTCAAGAATTTTATTCTCCAATTTACCCCACAGTTCCCCTTCTTCAATATTGTGTTTTTCCTTTCTTCTTGAACATTTCTGTTATTAGATAAATATACCTTCATATCTTCCTTTTTTTTAAAAAAAGACTTTGAATCCATATGTTTCTCCACCTACGACCCATTTTTTTCTGCTTATTTTACAGTAAAACTTTTTGTGAGATTTGACTGTCAGCTGTCTTATCTTTTTCATAGCCCTGTCTCATTTCACCCCAATAGAGCTGTTGATCCCAACCACCGTTTCATTGAAATTTCATCTAACAAGGTATCTAATAATTATGTTCCATCTTAACAGACTCCACTGTCAAATCTTTGTTCTTCCCTTTATTCTGTATCTAATTTGACTAATAGCCTCTGCAAAATATCCAGAAGAGGAGAGGGGAGACCCATGGACTGTCTGAGGGGAAGAGGACCCAGGAATCCTGCTGTGGGCATAGATCTGTGGTGGGGTTAATAAATGGCCAGGAGGCCAGTGTTCTCTAGAAGGAGAGTGGGCAAGGGGGCAGTTGTAGAACATAAGTCAGAGTTGTAACCCACAAGTGAGAAATAGAAAATGTAGGACATTGTCAGTTATGTTAGAACACTGGCTTTTAATCTGAGTAAGATGGAAAAGTATTAGAAGATTTTGAGCAGAAATGACTAATATTTTAACAGGATCATGGTGGGGCCTCTATATAAAGAATAGACTGCAAAAGGCAAGGACATATTCTAGGAGATCAATTAGAAGATTGTTGCAATAATTACCCTGAGAGATGCAGGTGGCTTGGATCAGAGTAGTAGGGGAAGTGGTGAAAGGTGGTCAGATGCTGGGTACATTTTGAAGGTGGAGTCATCGGGATTTGGTTACAGATTGAATGAAGGGTATAAAAGAAAGGGAGGAGTCAAAGATAACTCCAACATGTTTGGTCTGAGTAATTATAATCAACTGTAATGGGGAAGATGCAGAAAGAGCAGCTGATTAGGGGAGTGCAGCAGTTAAATTTCAATTGTATTATTTCAGGGACACATAACTGTCCAACTCTTTGATTAAATCATGATCCCAGTGACACCTTGGTTGCGGCCTTTGTGGGTCTCTGTAGTAGGAGGCCTACCTAATCTGTGCCCAGATTCATGGCTCACAGAAACTGTAAAATAATAAATGGTATTGTTTGAAATCACTAAATTTTGTAATATTGTTAACGGTCATAGATAATCAGTCCCATGATAGTGTGCTATGATTGGTTTGGTTTCCAAAGTATTCATTGTTTTGACTAAGCCCTCCAGGTTCCTCTGTCCATGGAATTCACCAGGCAAGAATGCTGGAGTGGGTTGCCATTTCTTCCTCCAGGGCATCGTTTCGACCCAGGAATTGATCCCTAGTCTCTGCATTGAAGGCAGATTCTTTACCATCTGAGCCAACAGGGAAGCCCTGTTCGTTAAAGGGTGATATCTCTTGAACGTTCAAAATAAGATTTTATCAAAATTAAATTTAAAATTTATTCAGTAACATATATATATAGATAGATAAATATAAGGTGAGGTTACTTGTCTTAAGATCTAAACGTTAGGATTTTCAGAGCTTTAAAAAATATTTTTCTTTGGAAACTTCTATTTTATTTATATTTCCCAAGAGCCTTTTGTGAATATAAGCACAGGTTCTTTTATCTGGCATATCTCATACTGGTTTCGTCAAGGGTGGCTAAAAACAAAGGATGGAAATGGTATATAGTCCTGGAGAAGTCATTTCATCTGACCATTTGGGGAAATGAAGATTTGAATTCTTATGACATTGAAATATTTTGTAAAATAAATACGAAATGCAGGTAAATCCATCAGACTGCAACTTACATGTGCTGGACAATTCAAGGGGAGCAAGTGTGTGGAAAATGTGGCTGTTTTGAAATTGCAGGAACCCTGGTGCTCTTAGCCCTCCTGGTAACAAAAGAGCTATGAGAAGAAATGATGCTCGCGCAGCACGCTGGGTATTGCCAGAGAGCAGGTGGTGCAGTGCCAGCACTACCAGAGACAATGGAGGCTGGCAAGGTAAGGCTTGCTTTTAGCTTATTTGTTTGTCTTAATGCACTTTTCACCATACCAAGAAATTATTTTTAAGCATACAATTAGACCCAAAAGCCATCAGCTACCATAAGTCAGTATGTTTTGCCTTGATTACAATAAGCCATTTAGTTGACAAAATTCACGGATTTTGCCAATACTGTAAGATCTCCTTCTCCTCCCCCTGAATTTTATTTTTTCACAAATTGGTGGCATTATTTATCTTCTAAAAGGGAAATAACTGAAAATTATGTTTTCAGATGGGGGTATACAATTATGGCTAAAAGCAGGAAGTTAGAGGCATTAATTGACTAAAGGAGGAATGTGCAAGATCATCCTTGGTCAGGTATCATCAGGGGAGCTCCCCATGGCTCACCTGCAAATGAGAGCACCCCTGAACTGCTCCAGAGAATCAATAGTCATGGTAGAAGCTGATACAGAAGATTTTCATTTTTGTGGGGATGCCATGTAAGAACCTATTGCACTGATGGCATCAAACCCATAGTACAAAAATTTAATAATGTTAATTTAGAATAAAATACCTGCAAGTGAAAATGGTAGATGTAGGTTAGACAATCCAATGAGAAGTAGCATTAAATAAACATTTTAAAAAGTGTTTTGAAGCTTTCAATAAAGTCAGTTGCAGCACTTATCTCTAGATTCCACTCACCTAAAAGGAGACCATTGGAGGAAACCTTGAATCTGTGTTGGGTCTGAAATGGCTACCTAGGTTAATGGAGGCAATTATTAAGCCACACTTTCATATGATACACTTTAATGTGTTCTACAGACATATTGAAACAGCTATTTGGTGATTGCGGTTGATCTTGTTCCTTCCATTACAGATACCTGAAGACTTAGGCATGAATAATATGCTTGTTCTATAGGCTTCCCAAGTGTGCTAGTGGTAAAGTTTTCTGCCTGCCAGAGGAGATGCGGGTTCTATCCCTGGGTCGGGAGGATCCCCTGGAGTAGGAAATAGTAACCAGCTCCAGTATTCCTTGCCTGGGAAATTCCATGGACAGTGGAGCCTGGCGGGCTACAGTCTATGGGTCTCACAGAGTTGAACACAACTGAGTGACTGAACACTATTTGCCACAGGTTACCATATTTACAGTTATGTTGTCCTTGAAGGTGTTCGTTTAAAAAGGACTTTTGGCAAAATAGCTGGTGAAGACATTCTCAACAAGATGTATGAGGTATTTAGCAGGCACTGTATCATTTATGAAAAAATAAAAATAAAAGCTTGGCCATGTGCACAGATGGAGTAAATCTGGAAAGGCAAAGCTGAGAAGAGGAATGCCTCACACTAAGACTGTTAGTACACCCAGGAAAAGATCAGCATCCACTGGATCTTTTACCAAGACCTCAGAAACTGCCACTTTCTCAGAGTGTTCAGTGGGGGTGGAGGCTATAAAATTATGACTTTTCTAAAAAGTCATAAATTGATTAAAATTCTCATCTTTTAAAAATGAATTTTTCAGTACAGCTGGCTGTACTGCACAGACATAAGCTGGCTTAGCCAAGAGAAAGTATGTGTCAGAGTTTATTTTTCCTAAATGGACCTCAAGGGTGCGATATTGGTGAATCATCCGCCTGTTTCATGTCATACTGTTATATTTAATTTACCCATTAACCACTTTTATGTGATTTATTATAAAATATTTTGAATAATGTGAACACCTATAAACTCATCACCATTTAAAGAACCAGAACCTTATTAATGTCCTACTTATACCAATGAGCTCTTATCTATTCCTTCTTGAATTTGCGGGTTATTCAGTCCTTGCTTTAAAAATATATACAAGTGCATTGTTTCAGGTAGCTGTAGTTCATTTTCACTGCAATGTAATATTTCATTGAGAGAATATACCAGATAAGTTAAATCCAACATGTTCAGGATGTACTATCTTCTCTATACACTACTGGATTTGGTTTTATGTATGGATTCATGCATAGTCTTGTGTTACATGTACCAATGAATTCTATAACCACAGAACATCTTGCTGGGATTTTGATGGGTATTTATTTATCTATTTATTTATGTTATGTTTGGGAAGTAGACTGTCTTTATTTATTGGAGTACTTTTTCAGTCCTGCCCCAATTCTCTCTTTCCTCAGACACTACTGACATAAATGTTAGATTTTGAAAATATTTCTGCATATCTCTGAGACATTAGAAGCAAAAAAAAAAAAAAAACAAAAAAAACAACCCCAGGAAACTCACCACTGTGTTATTCCTTGGACACTGAGGTCTTAGCAAGACTGTCTCAGAATCTTCTTATGTTTGCTTTAAGTGTACTATCCAGGGCCTCTATTTGCACTGAGCACAAGGAATAAAAAACAGTACATCAAATCCATCTTCTCTAAAATACTTATTTTTATTCTTATAAAAAAATGATAGGGAATATATTTTATTCTATAAGTATCATTTATTCTTTATTTTACATTCATTACTTAGAATAAGTATTATTCATTCTCAGTTCAGTTCAGTTCATTTCAGTCGCTCAGTTGTGTCCGACTCTTTGCCACCCCATGAATCGCAGCACGCCACGCCTTCCTGTCCACCACCAACTCCCGGAGTTCACTCAGATTCACATCCATCGAGTCCGTGATGCCATCCAGCCATCTCATCCTCGGCCGTCCCCTTCTCCTTCTGCCCCCAATCCCTCCCAGCATCAGTCTTATCCAATGAGTCAACTCTTCGCATGAGGTGGCCAAAGTACTGGAGTTTCAGCTTCAGCATCAGTCCTTCCAAAGAAATCCCAGGGCTGATCTCCTTCAGAATGGACAGGTTGGATCTCCTCGCAGTCCAAGGGACTCTCAAGAGTCTTCTCCAACACCACAGTTCAAAAGCATCAATTCTTCCACACTCAGCCTTCTTCACAGTCCAACTCTCACATCCATACATGACCACAGGAAAAACCATAGCCTTGACTAGACGGACCTTAGTCGGCAAAGTAATGTCTCTGCTTTTGAATATGCTATCTAGGTTGGTCATAACTTTTCTTCCAAGGAGTAAGCATCTTTTAATTTCATGGCTGCAGTCACCATCTGCAGTGATTTTGGAGCCCCCCAAAATAAAGTCTGACACTGTTTCCACTGTTTCCCCATCTATTTCCCAGGAAGTGATGGGACTGGATGCCATGATTTTCATTTTCTGAATGTTGAGCTTTAAGCCAACTTTTTCACTCTCCACTTTCACTTTCATCAAGAGGCTTTTAGTTCCTCTTCACTTTCTGCCATAAGGGTGCTGTCATCTGCATATCTGAGGTTATTGATATTTCTCCCAGCAATCTTGATTCCAGCTTGTGTTTCTTCCAGTCCAGTGTTTCTCATGATGTATTCTGCATATAAGTTAAATAAGCAGGGTGACAATATACAGCCTTGACATACTCCTTTTCCTATTTGGAACCAGTCTGTTGTTCCATGTCCAGTTCTAACTGTTGCTTCCTGACCTGCATACAGATTTCTCAAGAGGCAGGTTAGGTGGTCTGGTATTCCCATCTCTTTCAGAATTTTCCACAGTTTATTGTGATCCATGTGGTCAAAGGCTTTGGCATAGTCAATAAAGCAGAAATAGAGCCCATCTTTGCATGAAATGTTCCCTTATTCATTCTAGTATTCTCCTAATACAAAAACTGTGCAAAGACATCACAACCAAAGAAAATTAGAGATGAGTTTATCTCTTATGAATATAAATGAAGAAGTCCTCAATAAAGTACTATCAAACCAAGACCAGTAATATATAAAAATGATTATACACAATGACCGAGTGAATTTATCTTGGCAGTACAAGGTTGTTTCAACATCTGAAAATCAACCACTATAATAGACCATATTAGCAGAAAAAAAAAAAAAAAACCTCTGTAATAGTCTTAATAGACCCAAAGAAAGCATTTGAAAAATGTTAACATCTTCTTGAGTTTGAGCATTCTTTGCTGGATTTGAAATAGCTCAACTGGAATTCCATCACTTTGTTTTGTTGGGCTTCAAAATCACTGCAGATGGTGATTGCACCATCTGACATGAAATTAAAAGATGCTTACTCTTTGGAAGGAAAGTTATGACCAACCTAGATAGCATATCAAAAAGCAGAGATATTACTTTGCCAACAAAAGTCTGTCTAGTCCAGGCTATGGTTTTTCCAGTGGTCATGTATGGATGTGAGAGTTGGACTGTGAAGAAAGCTGAGTGTGAAAGAATTGATGCTTTTGAACTGTGGTGTTGGAGAAGACTCTTGAGCATCCCTTGGACTGCAAGGAGATCCAATCAGTTCATTCTAAAGGAGATCAGTCCTGGGTGTTCATTGGAAGGACTGATGCTAAAGTTGAAACTCCAATACTTTGGCCACCTCATGTGAAGAGTTGACTCATTGGAAAAGACCCTGATGCTGGGAGGGATTGGGGACAGGAGGATAAGGGGATGACAAAGGATGAGATGGCTGGATGGTATCACCGACTCGATGGACATGAGTTTGAGTGAACTCTGGGAGTTGGTGATGGACAGGGAGGCATGGCGTGCTGTGATTCATGGGGCCACAAAGAGTCGGACACGACTGACCAACTGAACTGAACTGAACTGAACACCTTCTTATGAGAAAATTCTTCAAAATATAAGAAATAGAAGAGGACTTTCCTCACCTGATAAAGGATCTCAATGAAAAACTCAGAGCTAGCATCTTACTTAATGGTAAAAGATTAAAAGTTTTCCTTCTGACATCAGGAACAAGATAATTATTGCCACTTACATCAGCTATTACCATTTTTATTCAACATTTTATTGGAGGTTCTAACCAGCACATTGTGACAATAAAATGAAATAAAGGAGTTCCAGATTGGAAAGGAGAAAGTAAACCTTTTTATTTGCTGATAACATGATCATGTACATAGAAAATCCTAGTGATAAACAGGTTCAGCAAGGTTGTGGGTATAAAAATCAATATACATAAACTGATTGTGTTTCTATACACTAGAAATGAACAATCCAAAAATTAAATAAGAAGAAAATCCCATATAAAAGTATCAAAATTAAAAAATACATAAGAATAAATTTAAGAAGTGAAAACTTGAACATCACTGAAGGAAAATGCATAATAAATGGGAAGATATTTATTTCTTGTTTTTCTGAATTGGAAGATTTAAGATTGTCAGGATGGCAATATTCCCCAAATTTTGACTATCAAAATCCTGTTTTTCCTTTTTTTAAAGAAATTGATGAGCTGATCCTAAAAGTAAAATGAAATGCAAGGCATCAAAAATAGCCAAATAATCTCAAAGCTGAAGGACTCACACTTCTTAATACCATAATTCATTACAAAACTATAGTGGTAAAGGCTGTGTGCTACTGATATAAGAGCAGACATGTTACTGAATGGAATAGAACTGAGAATTCATAAATAAACCCATATATCCCTAATTCACATTACTGTATGGCAGAAACCAAGACAAAATTGAAAAAATTTAAAAACAAAAATTTTTTTTAAATGAGAGGACAAAACACCAAGAAGAGTTAAGTGAAAAGTGTGAGCCACAGATAATTATGGAAATCAGGGTCAGCAAATATTTTCTTTAAAGTACCAAATAGTAAATGTTATAGATTTTACAGTCTGCAGTTAGTTGCAACTACTCATACTTGTCCTTGCACCATGAAAGCAGCAATAGACAATATGTAAACAAACTGGGACAATTGTTTACCAATAAAACTTTATTTATAAAAACTAGAAAAAAGTAAACCCATATATCCATGGTTAATTGGTCTTCAGCAAGGATACTGAGACAACCTGGGGAGACAATAGTTTTTTCAACAAATTGTACTGGAACAATTGTATCTCCAAATAGAATGAATTTGGACTTTATACTATATACAAAAACTAACTCAAAATGGATCATAAACCTAAATGTAAAAACTAAAATTATATAAATCTTAGAAGAAAAGATATGTGTATATCTTTGATCCCTTGGATTGGGCAATTGTTTCTTAGTTATGACACCAAAGGCATAAGCTACCAAGGGGAAAAAGTGGGTAAACTGGACTTCATCAAAATTTAAAATTTTTGTACTACAAAGGACACCACTGGTAAGGTGAAAAGACAATGCACAGAATGGGAGAAAATATTTGAAAATCAAATCTGATAAGGACTGAGCATACAGAGTTGAAAGGACATTTACAATTCAATGATAAAAAGACAAACACCCAATTTAAACAAGGACAAAAGATCTGAATAGACCGTTTTCCAAGAAAGATATATAAATAACCAGTAAACACATAAAAAAACCCTCAACATTATTAACACCACAACAAAATACACCTCATACCCACTAGAATGGGTAATCTAAGGGACAGTAAAAACTGTTGACAAAGATATGAAGAAATCGGAGCCCTAATACATTGTTGGTAAGAATTTGAAATGGTTTATCCACTTCAGAAAAAGCCTGGCAGTTTCTCAAAGAATTAAAGATAAAGTTGTCATGTGTTCCAGCAATTCTATTCCTTAAGTATATACCTAAGAAAACTGAAAACATATCCACATAAAAACTTACAAATATTAACAATGCCATTTTTTACAACAGTAAGAAATGGAGACAACTCAAATGTTGAATGAGTAAATAATATGGTATATCCATACAATGGAATGTCATTCATCCATATAAAAGGGATGAGTGCAGACACATGCTGTAACATGGATGAACTTTGAAAACATAAGGTTAAGTGAATGAAAGAAGCCAGACAGAAGAGGCTGCATATTACTTGATTCCATTCATATGGAATGTCCAGAATAAGAAATTCATAGAGACAGAATTGGGTGCCAGGGATTGTGGGAGGAGGAGATGAGGAGTGACTGCTAATGGATGAGTTTCTCTGTGTAGGGGGAGGGCATAATGAAAACATTCTGGAAAAAGATAGAGTTAATTGCTGCACAACTTTGTGAACATGCTAAAAACCACTGAACTGTATACTTTAAAAGAGTGATTTTATTGTATGTGAGTTATCCATTCAGTTCAGTTGCTCAGTTGTGTCTGACTCTTTACAACCCCATGGGCTGCAGCACCCCAGGCCTCCCTGTCCATCACCAACTCCCAGAGTTTACTGAAACTCATGTCCACTGAGTTGGTGATGCCATCCAACCATCTCATCCTCTGTCATCCCCTTCTCCCACCTACAATCTTTCCCAGCATTAGGGTTTTTTCAAATGAGTCAGTTCTTTGCATCAGGTGGCCAGAGTATCGGAGTTTCAGCTTCAACATCAGTCCTTCCAATGAACACTCAGGACTGATCTCCTTTAGGATGGACTGGTTGGATCTCCTTGCAGTCCAAGGGATTCTCAAGAGTCTTCTCCAACACCACACTTTAAAAACATCAATTCTTTGGTGCTCAGCTTTCTTTATGGCACAAATTTCACATCCATACAAGACTACTGGAAAAACCATAGTTTTGACTAGATGGACTTTTGTTCACAAAGTAATGTCTCTGCTTTTTAATATGTTGTCTAGGTTGGTCATAGCTTTTCTTCCAAGGAGCAAGTGTCTTTTAATTTCATGGCTGCAGTCACCATCTGCAGTGATTTTGGAGCCCCCAAAAATAAAGTCTCTCATTGTTTCCATTGCTTCCCCATCCATTTGTCATAAAGTGATGGGACTAGATGCCATGATCTTAGTTTTCTGTACGCTGAGTTTTAAGTCAACTTTTTCTCGCTTCTGTTTCACTTTCATCAAAAGTCTCTTTAAGTTCTTCACTTTCTGCCATAAGTGTGGTGTCATCTGCATGTCTGAGGTTATTGATATTTCTCCCAGCAACCTTGATTCCAACTTGTGCTTCATCCAGCCCAGCATTTCTCATGATGTACTCTGCATATATGTGAGTTATAGTTTCAAAAAATTGGGTGAGGAAAAAAAAATGGCATCTATATCTTCCAACAGTTAAATATTGGCATATTCTCATGTTCTTTGATTGTCATTGTCTAGACATTTAATGTGGAATTTTCTATGGATATATCTTTTTGTTTTCTAAAGTCTTAGCCCAATCCCCCTTATGCATGTTTCCTTAAGGGTAATGCATACTGGGGAAGAACTCAAGACAAAGTATAATTAGTGAGTGTGTCTCATCTCCGTTTAGACACCAAAAGAACCCACAATTATCACCACTTTCACTCTCATCACACCATGCAACTCCTAAAGTCAGGGCTTTACCTTCAAAGTCCCAGAGAGATATGCACTGGAAGGAATGATCTCCTTAGTTTGAATCCATGAACTATGGGACTTTCAGGTAGAATAGGTGAAAGAGTGACTGGAGGCCAATTGGACCTAAATGGTTGTCATTACCTCTTCGCTCAGAGGGATTTTTAAAGGAGAAAGGTACTATTTGATCTTGGTATTTAGATGGTTGTAAATTCTCAAAATCTGTGACACCACATCAGAGTTATTTTAACCATAATGCAGATTTAGGGCTCTCGGATGCAATTCAATTTTTGAAGTTTGATAGATCCACTATTACTTATCTTTCATTATTTAACCAGTGAGCCTTAAAGAAATTTGTTTCTTTTCCCTGAAGGTAATTGAAAATGCTATTTGTATATTAAACCACTTGGATATATTATGAAATAAAATACAAAAATTATGAATTTTGTCAATAAAGCACCTAACTTGCAGTCAACCAGGTCAGTATAAACTGATATCAGATTAATTGAAGTCCTTTTCTCTCTGTCTAAAAGAATATTTTTAGTAAAAATGTTTGAGAAGCATTATTCTAATTTAATTATCTACCATCCTTTACTTAAAGGTGTGTAGTATCATGTTTAAACAAGATTCTAAGCTCCTGTGCCCTGACTTCTGAAAACCACACTGTAGTTTTAGAAACACACTGTACTTTTGATTAACATAACTTGATCTTTCATACTCTTACAGTTAATGTTTAAAAATGATTGTTTCCTCATTTACAGTGGCTCCTTGGTGTCTTTCCCAATGCAGTCTTTGACACAAGGACCTCATTGAAGAATTCATTTTGGTTTTCAAATGTGGAAAATTTTCATAATAGAGTTTACAGTGTGATTTTTGAAGAGCTCCAATTCCTTTAACAGTATTTAGAAATATTAGTGCTGGTGTTTGGCTTTATCACATTGAAAGTATTATTGTAGGAGGCAAATAGCATAGAAATTGAAATGGGGTTTTGACATATTTTTCAAGGAGGGAGCTAAAGGGTTTGCTAGCAGATTTGGTGGCCAGCATCTCCAGGGAATCCACTAACTAAAATGAAAAATGATTCTCCAGCTTTCCCATCTGCTACACATTGGAGCTCTCTTGCAAATACCAAGTTTAATGAACTATACATCCTGAATCTAAAATACATTGAAGGGGGAATAACAATCACCAACTCCTGCCTGCTTAAATGTTTACTCTAATAAATGAATTGCCTGCACAGCTGTTCAGTTTTACAGTTTCTCATGGTGACTCGTCCTCATTTCCATCTTTGAACTACTTTTTTAAAATCTTGGAAAGAACATTTAGTTTTTAAACTCAGCAGATTAGTGATAATCTTATTAACAATCTGGATGGCAATTTCCCTTTAGTAGGTGACTTCTCTGTGAATCTGGCAATTTTATTATTCATTGCTCCTAAACTTTCTTCTCAAAAATTTCTTACCTAAGTAGGAAAGTCTGTGTCATGCATGTTATTGTAAATCTCAGCTCCTAGAGGAATTGGCAGCCTTGATAGATACTCTGAAACTGATGAGGTGGAATGCATAGGTCAGTTTTGGACATGGTAATGCTTCATAACAAACCACAAAATACAGCGAAAAGTATCTATTTCTAGCTCATGAATACATGACTCAACTTGTCTGGGCTCAGCTGGGTTTGACTCAAGGCCATGGGTTCAATTTAGATCTGTTACAAATATCTCATTTTTCTAGGACAGTTAGGCTAACCCCATGTTCTTCTTGTGGTAATGTCAAGGGCCAGAGCATGAGCCTAATCATGCTAACATCAAGTCATATCCCATTGCCCAAAGCAGACATGCTACCAAACCCAAGTCATGGGCAGGGAAGAACACTCTGCCTCTAGCGGGAGGAACTGTTAAAACATAGGGCAACAGATATGGATACAGAAAAGTCTGAAGTAGTGAAGCTGTTTGTACAATCTACCAGATGCAGGTTTTCTTAAAGTGTGTCAAATTCTAATAAAATAAAATTTAAATATTCTTACCATGAAGTTATAGCATACGTACACACTTTTCTTTTCCTAAATACCTAGAGACAGGGACTTCCGTGGTGGTGCAGTCCAGTCTTTGAGAGTCCGCCTGTCAATGCAGGGGACACAGGTTTGATTCCTGGTCTGGGAAGATCCCACTTGCCCAGAGAAACTAAGTCCATGTGCCAGAACTACTGAAGCCCCTGAGCTCTAGATCTTGTGCTTTGCAACAAGAGAAGCTCGAGCATCAAAATGAAGAGTAGCCCCGACTCACTGCAACTAGAGACAGCCAGCAACAAAGACCTAGTGCAGCCAAAAATAAAAAAATAAAATTTTTAAAAATACTCAGAGATAAACTCATTTGTCAGAGTGTACTGGTGATTTTCATCTATTCCCTCACTTAAATATTTTTAAAGGCTCAAAACCCCCTTGAAGGCAATTTTATGTAGAACTTCAGTTTATGAAATGGATAATGGATGCTGCTCCAGTGTGAGGGCAGAGAAAAGGGGAAGTTAGGGTGCCAGGTCAAATAAGGATGTCCAGCTAAATTTGAATTTCAGATAAACAATAATTTTTTTTAAGTATAAGTATGTCCAATGGTGTCCTTTTCTTTGTATTTCCCTTTTATTGTTTTCTTTTTCCTTCCTTTCCCACCATCTTTCTTCCCTCCTTCCTAACTTTTTTGCTTTCTTTTTGCTAAATCTGGCAAAGCTGGTTGAGAACAACACACAGCTGTGCCCTCTCTACCTCCCCCTTCATTACCTGCTCTACTAAAATGTTCCTTGTTGCCCCAGGCCTGTTTGAACAAGGCCTTGCTTCTCTCCTGGCTTTCCCAGTGGCTCAGGGGTAAAGAATATGCCTGCAACACAGTAGACACGAATTTGATCAAGTCAGGAAGAGCCCCTGGAGAAGGAAATGGTAACCCACTCCAGTATTCTTGCCTGGGAAATCCCATGGACAGAGGAGCCTGGCAAAGAGTTGGACATGACATGACTTAGCGACTAAACAACAACAACCTCAGCAGGTTTCTAGGCTCAAACCTGTATTCGCAGTGTTCCTCAATGGGAAACACAGTTCAAGAATGCCTCTATCCCATAGTGCCTCCTAGTCATTTCCTGTGTTCTTTAATAAAAAGTTATCGAGCAGTAAAACTGAAGCTGGATTGAAGAATGAGCATAGAAAAGCAAAGCAGAGACATATCGGAAGTCTTTCAGTAGTCACCAATATTGCTTGGAAAAAGTTCCAGTGCTTAAAAAAATTAAAGGAGGGAATGGTTAACAATCCTGTGCCATTAGGGTTTCTGACCAGTGTAGTGACTGCTTCCTCATTGAGCACCTGAAAGATTCATTTTCACTCAAGGCAGAGGTATGACTGTCTTCCCCATCCTCCTGCCACGGCCCAGTCCTCTGCCACAAAGCAACTCCACACAACACATCTCATATACTGATCTTCCTCAATTTATGATGCAATTACAACCTAATAATACCCTCTGAAATTAAAAAAAAAAAAAACCATGTTAAAATTGCATTTAATACACCTAACCTACTGAACATCATAGCTCAGCCGAACCATTCCTTAACTGGGTTCAGAGCACTTACATTAGCCTGCAGTTGAGCAAAATCATCTAATACAGAGTCTATTTTGTAGTAAAGTGCTGACTCTCTCACATAATTTACAACATACTGGACTGAAAGTGAAACACAGGATGGTTGTGTGGGTATGGAATGGTTGTTAAGTGTATCAGTTGTTTACACTTGTAGTCACAAGGCTAACTGAGATAAAGGATCAAAGACATAGCACTCACCCAGGAAAAGATCAAAATTCAAAATCTGAAGTAGGATTTCTACTGAATGTGTATCTCTTTTGCACCCATGTAAAGTCAAAAATTGTAAGTCAAACCCTCATAAGACCAGGACCATCTGTGTTAAGGTTCTGAATAAACCATTTCAGAGGACCACCAGGTTCCTGGTGGACAAGGCAAGCACTGAGGTAACTCTTTTTGCTTTTTAGAAGTTTAGTTTCTTTGACCCTCTGACCACAATATTTTTGCAGAACAATGAGCACTTAAAACAAAGAAAATCAGCACTGTTAAAACTGACATGATTGATTCTCTTCCTTAGGGCAGGAATTTAAATTGCAGGTGGTTGGGGGTGGGGGGAAACTTCAGGCCACCGTAAAATGGAAGTTGCCTTAGATCTGAAGATCATAAACAGATGGGCACAGAAGAGCCTGAAGACTGTTGTATTAAATATTCCTCCTTCAACAGCATGCCAGTCTTCCCGAAGATTGTAATGAGTAGGAAATGTTTCATCTACTTGCTGACATCAGGAGTGAGCTCAAACGTTCTGAAAAAGGCTACCTAGGAGCAGTCCAACAACAGTTACTTTTGTTGGTTTAACTTTCCATATTCAAAGTGTTGGGGGGAGTTTGTAATTTCCTTGGTTCTGTCTCACCACAGCAAAAAATTTAAGCAATGGACAGACCAGTGTTATAACTCAGTTTTATTGGCAAGTAAAGGAAAATACATCCTTGAGGTGTGAGGGCTGGCCAATCCAAAAGACAGAGAGAAGAGAGGCCCCAGTCCTTCTAGGCTTCCTCCTTTTATACTTTTGTCTCCTCCTCCCCCAACCCCAAGCCTGCCCTATGTAAACTGGGCTATCCAGGAAGGCTGTTTGTTATACCTGAGGTCCTCACTCCAGTCCTTGGACCTTCCTTTGTTCTACTTTCTTAGGCTTTCCCTTTCTTTGTCTTTTAGCCACTGCCATTTTGGACTCTGTTTTCCAATTCTAACTACCTAACATTCCTCTCTCAAGAGATGGGAGGCCCACTTCTTTGGGAGTAGGGGCATCGAGTTCTCTCTGGCTACTTCCTGCTGAACTGGGATGGTGAGGGGCATTGGGCCTTCCCTTTTTGCTAGTCTCAAGCCTCAGAGTCCTTACAGTGGTGTCCATCTAAGGGTGAGTGATATTTTCTGTGGTCAGCTGTAGTTTTATATATCCTTGTTGAACTGGCACTGCATGTTGTAGCCTGTTGACCTGGGCAGAGAGAAAACAGGTTAGATAGTGGATAATACATGGAGCAATCATAAGCAGCATCAATATGGTGATAACAAGGATTAGTGGGGGCATTAATCAACTCCAAATTCCCCCTCGCCAGGAGAAGGATCCCCCAAAGAGAGATTGTAGCCACCCTGAGAACTCTCTAGCTTGTTCTTTGAGATCCTGTAGGATCTGAATGTTTCTAGACTTTCTTTAACTTAGCTGGAGGTATTTACCCAGAAACAACATGTCTCATTCAAGATGGCTCATATGGTGCCATTTCTCGAATTTAACCCAGCTGAAACAACCTCGGCTTGGGCCCTGCAAGGCAGAGGCCAAGTGCAGCAGAAGCCCAACTCGGTGAAAGTTCCCATGGTGGAAGCACAATGCAAAGAAAACCCAGCGCAGTGGAAGTGACAAGAAGCCTACTGTGCTGGAAACTAGGACAGCAAAAAGAAACTCAGCAGAAAGCTCCTGTGGCTCAGTCTCAGATTCTAGGAGACCTTCAGTTAGGGTAGGAAGGCCTCACTCCTATGGCTGGAAGGACATATGGCTAACAAAATTGTAATTTCTTTACAAACTCCAAACCCCCTGTGAACAGGCGAGCAGCAGTGGGTGACCTAGTGTGTCCCAAAGGCTCCACCATCTGCAGTGCCCTAGTAGCTGTTGCCCAAGCGGGTGGGGGTCCTTCTGTCCTTAATCTTCTTTATGGTAAGGATCAGGTTAATGAAAACTGTGAGCACAGGTCAGGTATTTAGCAGATTTTCTGGCAGGTTATGAAGGGGATTCCTTGGCACGCTTTTCCCACTACTTTTTCCTCCCATCCTTCAGCTCCTCCTTCCTGGGACTTGGGCCTGGCCAGAACCCCTGGTGCCTGGCTTCAGGACCTAATGAAGCTCAGGTTCTTGATGTCTCATTGAAAAACATCAGTGAGAGACACAGCAACAGGTAAGAGGTGGATTTGTTCTGATTCAGAGAGAAGCACATTCCACCAGGTGTAGGCCATTGCAGAGGGTGAGTTTGGCGGCCATGGAATGTGATGTGGTTAGTTTTTGTGAGCTGGGTGACTTCATATGCTAATGAGTGGGAGGATCATCCCAACAATTGGGGAACCACCCACTCCTTGGTGCCTTGGAACTGTCCTGGCACCTCTGGGTGTGTCGTTTAGCTTGCAGATTGAGGATCAAGGTTTAATTGAATTTGACTTGTCATCTTGGACCCATTTAATTTGAATAGGCTCATGTTATGCCCTTGGGCTATGTCATTCTTTCAAAAGTTGTGCTCATGCTCTTCTCCTGAGCCCCGTCCAGGTCCACAATGTTACCTCTACAAGCTTCTGGAGGGACAACCAGAAAATAGCTGGCCTTTGGGAGAGAAATGCTGTATAATATCCAATTTCTCTAGATATTCAGGCCTTTTCCATGTTTCCTACAACATGTGCAACAACAGCATCTCTCAGTGAACCTGCTAGGACGGGTGACAGGCACACAATGCCTGTTGGAAATCCATCTGTTGGCATCCCTTCAAGGGCAATTGGGCTTGCAGGGATAATGTTTGCCACTTTGGGAGTTAGCCCTGCAGGCCATTTGGGCCCAAACCCTTACCACCCTTCTCCTAAAGTTATGAACATACCCCTGGATCAAATCTCCACTCCACTTTTATGGAACATCTGGTTTGTTGCCTCTTATCAATTTGTTCTTAAGCCACTTACTAACTCCTACAACCAGGACCCTGCTCCCTTGTAGGCAACATCGCTCCACCCTGCTTATTATTAAAATACTGTTAATGCCCTTAATAGGACCAGATAACCCACTTCTTTGTCATTACTTCCATTATTACCTGAAGTGGGTCTATGACAATGAGCTGTCTACCATTGGAAACACCCTAAATTGCTCTTATGGAGGACTTGGGGAGGAAATCAGTAACTTACATTCCCTCAGAGCAATAAGAGGATAAGGCTTATACTATTTCACCAGGTTCCCAGTCTCAGGGCACAGATTTGGATTGCTTTACATCATGGTATCTAATCCCATCCACGGTGGACAAACCAGCAATGAATTAAGATTACAATACCTTAATCCTACCCAGCACTGGTCATGCTGGAGACCAGGGGGACACCCAACTCCAGCCTGGGGGTGCCAGGAAGTCGACCTGCCTTGACCTGTTTAGGGATCCAGTCCCTGGCAGGTTGTCACACCTCAGTCTGCTCAGGGATCCATCAGTCCAGGAGTCCCAGGAGGTCGACATGCCTTGAGCTGCCCGGGGATTCCATTTCCAGGAGGCTGTCATACCTCAGCCTGCCTGGGGATCTTCACCCTGACCTGGGGATGCCCAGCTCTCAGGTTGCAACAGTACTGGGTAGGATAAGCTTCAGAAAGACTCACCCCTAAGGAAGTCCACCCATGGAAATAGAAGGAAGCCTATTAGCTGTGGGACTGTGCCCAGTCTCAGCAATAACTCAGGAGCCCAATGAGAACCCCATTGCCTTTCTGGAAAGGCTAAAAGAGGCCCTCCAAAAGTTTACCAATCTGGACTTAGACTCTTACAAGGGACAGGTGATTTTAAAGGACAAATTCCTGTCCTAGTGTGCGTCAGACATCAGGATAAAATTACAACAGCTACAGCAGCAGGACCCTGCTGCCTCTTCAGATGAGATGGTCCAGACAGCTACCAATAACTTTCATAGCAGAGAGCAGGAGAGGGAGGCCAAGGCCCAGAAAAGGGAGAAAAGGAAAGAGACAAGTCATGCCCAGATGCTGGCCGCCCTTCAGGGAAGCCGTATGGCAAACCCCAAGTCTTTAAAGGACAAGGCATGAACCAGATGCCTAATCTGTAGACAGGTGGGATATTGGGCCAAAGAGTGTCCAAACTGTGACAAGTCTCCTCAAATGGCTTGCTACAAATGCCATCAATTGGGACATTGGGTGGCATCCTGCCCTCGGGACCCAAGAGCCTCAAGGTCAAGCACCAAGCCTTCCCTCATGATTGTTCAACAGGACTGAAGTGGCCCGCCCACTCATGCCAGCCTGCCTGTCACAGATAAACATCACGGGGCTGGAGCCAAGGGTGCAAATGGACGTGGCAGGTAGGTCCAGGAATTTCTTTGTTAACATAGGGGCTACGTACTCTGTTGTGGCCTTCTCCTCTGGAGCCTTCTCCCCCCAAACCTGTACTATTTTTGGTGCTATAGGAAGAACTACAAAAATTTCACCTGAGCACTTCTTTGTTTCAGGGATGAACAAATATTTTCCCACCAGTTTCAGGTGGTCCCTGAGTGTCCTACTTCCTTATTGGGAAAAGATCTTTCCCTGCCTATGAAATCTTGCAGCTATCACAGTCATAAGAGAAGATGCTATAAAACTCTCTCTTGGGGGCAAACGTATTTTACCAGAGACCAAATGAAACAACTCCTAAATGGAAGAGGCCATTTATGGATGTCTGATCAAAGGATCCTCAGATATCAAGTAGTACTGATGGAAAACCCAGGCCTGACTATAACCTTTTGTGAGGTTCTTAACCCAGCTACCCTCCTGTTTACCTCCGAGGGCTCTTTCCCCTTTCAATCTTGCCTAGAAACCTTGGACCACTGAACAAAATCCTGAGAGGGATTGCCAGAAGATCCTCTTACTAATCCTGAGTAAATCTGGTACGCTGATGGAAGCAGCTTTGTCTTGATGGATAAAGAAGAGCTGGGTATTGCAGTAGTCTCCAATTTTGAGACCATAGCAGCTAAACTTTTGCCACCAGGTACTTCAGCCCAATTAGCTGAGCTCATAGTCCTGACTCAGGCTGCGAAAAGGAAAAGAGTAGCCATTTACACTGACTCCTTGTATGCCTTTCTGGTGCTACATGCATATGTTGCTATTTGGAAAGAAAGAGGCCACTTAACCACCCGAGTGTCCCCAATCACATATGGTGATCAAATCCTGAGGCTCTTGGAAGCAGTTCATCTGCCCACTGAGGTTCCAGTCTCTCATTGTAAAGGACACCAAAAAGGGAGCATGGAAGTGGCAGTCGATCAGGCAGTTAAGAGAGCAGCATTACAGAACAATGACCTAATAGGGGTTGCCATCTTAGTTCTACAGACTAATTGTCAGAAACTCCTTCATATACTGAAGGTGAGACTATTAAAGCTAAGAGTGAGGGCTTTCAAGAAGATCATATGGGGTGGTTCCAAAAGGAGGGACTCCCTTTTCTGCCTGGGAACCTCCAGTGGAAGTTGATTAACTCCTTACATGCTGCCACTCATTTAAGGAAGAAAGCCTTCCAAAGATTACTAAAAAGGTCCTTCAGAGGAACAGGCCTCCAAACGACTATAAGGCAAGTGGTCTCCTCTTGTCCCTTGCCAATTAAACAACCCCCAAGGAGCTCAAAGACCCCAGTCGGCTCAACCCATCCAATGACATGGGACCTACTCAGGAGAGGATTGGCAGATGAACTTCACCCAGATGCCAGTTTCTCAAGGGTATAAATATCTATTAGTCATGATAGATACATTCACAGGATAGATGGTAGTCTTTCCCACCAGGACTGAGAAGGCTGAGGAGGTGGTGAAAAAAAAAAAAAAAAAAAAAACTGCTCCATGAAGTCATTCTGAGATTTGGTCTACCCAGGTCATTACAAAGTGACAATGGTACATCATTTACTTCTAAGGTCACCCAAGGGGTCTCTAAAGCATTGGGCATTATCTCCATTGTGCCTGGCGGCCTCAGTCTTCAGGAAAAGTAGAAAGAGTCAACCAATTCTTAAAATCAGGGGTAAAAAAGATAATCCAGGAGACCACCCTGGGGCAGAAGGAGGCTTTACCAATAGCTCTCCTCTGCATCCATATTGGGAAAAGGCAATGACACCCCACTCCAGTACTCTTGCCTGGAAAAACCCATGGATGGAGGATCCTGGTGGGCTGCAGTTCATGGGGTCACTAAGAGTCGGATATGACTGAGCGACTTCACTTTCACTTTTCACTTTCATGCATTGGAGAAGGAAATGGCAACGCACTCCAGTGTTCTTGCCTGGAGAATTCCAGGGACGGGGAGCCTGGTGGGCTGCCATCTATGGGGTCACACAGAGTCGGACACGACTGAAGCGATTTAGCAGCAGCGGCAGCAGCACCTGTATTGCCCCTAAGAAACAGGTTGGTCTTAGTCCTTATGAGATCTTATATGGAAGACCTTTTGTTTATGTCAATGACCTCTTCCTAGGTCCAGAGGCTCAGACCCTCCGTTCTTATACCATGGCCATTGGGCAATTCCAACAGGATATATCTTTGTGGGGTGTCAACCAGGAGCCAAAAGATTCTGAAGAGCCACCACTATATGCTCCAGGACTCAAGTCGTAATCGAAGTCTGGAAAGATGGGTCCCCAAAGGCTCAACTCCAGGCTGCATGGAAGGGCCTCTACCCTGTAATACTTGCTACCCATAGCAGTCAAGTTTCCAGGACATGAGTCCTGGATTCACTACTCACAAGTAAAGCTGTGGGAGAAAACAGAAGAGGACACTCAATCCACCTGTGAGCCCCTGGGAGATCTCAGATGCCTATTCAGAACTACAGATGAGTGCCATTCTAATGAACACCCCCAAAATTAAGTTTCTGGGGATAAGATTTCTCAAGATAGCTCTAAAGAGCCAACACAGCTTGGCAGGGGTTGTACTCCAAAACAGATAAGAGATAGTTCTGATCCTGAACAAGGAGAGAGTTGAGCCATCTTGAATGAGATGTTTTGGTTCCGGGTAAATACCTCCAGCTAAGTTAAAGAAAGTCTCACAGCCCTCCAGGAAAGCATTCCAGTTACTACAAGATCTCAAAGAACCAGCTGGAGAGTTCTCAGGGTAGCTACAATCTCTCTTTGGGGGATCCTTCTCCTGGCAAGGGGGAATTTGGAGTTGGCTAATGCCCCTACTAATCCCTATATTCACCATATTGATGCTGCTTATGATTGCTCCATGTATTATCAATTATCTAGCCTGTTTTGTCTCTGCCCAGGTCAACAGGCTACAACATGCAGTGCCAGTTCAACAAGGATATATAAAACTACAGCTGACCACAGAAAATATCACTCACCCTTACATGGACACCACTGTAAGGACTCTGAGGCTTGAGACTAGCAAAAAGGGAAGGCCCAATGCCCCTCACCATCCCAGTTCAGCAGGAAGTAGCCAGAGAGAACTCGATGCCCCTACTCCCAAAGAATTGGGCCTCCCATCTCTTGAGAGAGGAATGTTAGGTAGTTAGAATTGGAAAACAGAGTCCAAAATGGCAGTGGCTAAAAGACAAAGAAGGGAAAAGCCTGGGAAAATAGAACAGAGGAAGGTCCAAGGACTGGAGTGAGGACCTCAGGTAAAACAAACAGCCTTCCTGGATAGCCCAGTTTACATAGGGGGTGGTGGGGGTGGGGAGGAGACAAAAGTATAAAAGGAGGAAACCTAGAAGGATTGAGGCTTCTCTTCTCTTCCCGTGTTTTGAGTTTGCCTGCCCTCATACCTTGAAGGTGTATTTTCCTTTGCTATCCAATAAAACTGAGCTGTAACACTGATTTGTCAGTCACTTCAAATTTTTGCTGTGGTGAGACAGAACTGAGGAAATTACAGACTCCCCCAACAAAAGGAAGTCTCGAGGCTGGAAATCTCTGGAAAACTTGGATGAAGTCCTCCTGCAGTTAGTTCTGGGGTGTGTCAGGGGATGGAGTGGCAGGGGGACAAGAAGGGATGTGGTGGGCTTTGGGTTTCCTCCCTCATTTCCACTCTTTGCAGGGGCAAGCTGAAGCTATAGGCACCAACATGCTCTCTGGCCCCTGTCTATTCATCCAGAAGATAAGTAATGCATTTGTTTTATTCATTTACTTTAAACAGTAACTGCACAGGAAAAAGGCAAAAATAATTTTCATGTCTCTGAAGTGACAGGAAACTCTATATGCTTTGGAGATAAAAACTTGTCTAATAAATGGAAACATTGAGTAGAGTAAGGAGATAGTAGTGAGAAAGCAGAAAATTAAACAAATAAGATATAATCCACGGTGATTGTAAAGTGATCACTGTCACTCTAAATTGTGCATTGAAAAAAAAAAAACCCAAAATGTTTGCTTTCTTCAGAGTCATGCCCTTTAAGACCAGAAGATTTCATTTTGTTTTATTTCTTTATTTTACAAGCAGCAGCAATCTGGTGTTGTTATTAAGGCTGGCAGGAGTGGGTTCTCCTTTTGTTTTGCAGAGGATTATAAAGCACTGAAAGCTGTCAGCATCCAGTTTTTGTAACCCTGTTAGATGGACCCTGATACCATTTTTTTAGGAGAAAAAAAGTTATGACCATGCCTGCAAAGGGCTTTGTGCACGTGAAACTATAGAGGCAAAGCCCACTTATTGCATTTTCTCCAGCAGTTCTTCCTCTCTGTATAAACAGAAAGCACAAGGCTCTATCATATACAGTCCAAAGAGTGTCCAGAAACAGAATACAATTTCATTTCATGACTTACATGAAATGCATTCAGGAGCTCCTATTGCATATGTATTTCAGAATCATAGTCACAACATAAAGGTTGTAAACATCTTCTCGTCTTGCAAAATGCATGATATATTTGATACTTCTAATTATAAGAACAGCAAGATAGTAAGATAAATCAGTGCTATCATCAAGATAAAAAAATCTCATAAATATATTAATATATAAAAGTAATGTGAAAGGAATGAGAAACAGAGACCAGTAGACTTTTTCTTTATTGTTTATAATAGCACTGCTCCTAGCATATTAAGGATGCTGCCCTGAATCTTCTTTTTATCTAACAAATTACATTTAGTTTATCCAGGTCTACAGAGGTTTAACTGACATTCACCACTGCATAAATTTAAAGCATACAGCATAATAGTTTGACTTACATGTCTTGTAAAATCATTACCACAATGAGTTTAGTTAACAGCTACCATCTCACATAGGTAACATCAAAAACAAAAAACAAAACAAAACAAAAAAAATTGTCCTTGTGATAAGAACTTTTAGGACATACTCCATTAACTTTCATATATATCATACAGTACTGTTGACTAAGGTCATCATGTTGGCCATTGCATTCCTTATATTAATTTACCTTCTAACTAGAAATTTGTACTGCTTGACAATCTTTCTCCTATCTATCCCACTCCCAACCCCTGCCTTTGGTAACTATAAATCTGATTGCTCTCTCTCTCTCTCTCTCTCTCTCTTTTTTTTTTTTTTTAATGTTTTTTGCTCTTTGGCCTTTTGTTTTTAAGATTTCATGGACAAGTGAGTTCATACAACATTTGTCTTTCTCTAACATATTTTACTTTGCACAGTGCCTTTAAGGTCCATTGATGTCACAAATAGCAGGATTTCCTAGTTTTCTGTGGCTGAATAACATTCCATTGTGTGTGTGTGTGTGTGTGTGTATATATATATATATATATATATATATATATATATATATATATATCTCACAGCTTTTATATCCATTCATTCTTTGATGGATACTTAAGCTCTTTCCATGTCCTTGTTACTGGAAATAATGCTTCCATGAACACAGGGCCACAGATATTTTTTGAGCAAATGTTTTATTTCCTTTGTATATATTCCTAGAGGTAGAATTATTGAATCATATGGTAGTTCTTTTGTCAACAAAGATCCATCTAGTCAAGACTATGGTTTTTCCAGTAGTCATGCATGGATGTGTGAGTTGGACTATAAAGAAAACTGAGTGCCAAAGAATTGATGCTTTTGAACTGTGGTGTTGGAGAAGACTCTTGAGAGTCCCTTGGACTGCAAGGAGATCCAACCAGTCCATTCTGAAGGAGATCAGCCCTGGGATTTCTTTGGAAGGAATGATGCTAAAGCTGAAGCTCCAGTACTTTGGCTACCTCATGCGAAGAGTTGACTCATTGGAAAAGACTCTGATGCTGGGAGGGATTGGGGGCAGGAGGAGAAGGGGACGACAGAGGATGAGATGGCTGGATGGCATCACTGACTCCATGGACGTGAACTGAGTGAACTCCGGGCGATGGTGATGGACAGGGAGGCCTGGAGTGCTGCGATTCATGGGGTCACAAGCAGTCAGACACGACTGAGCGACTGAACTGAACTGAACTGAAAAACTAATGATGTTGAGCATCTTTCCATGTACTTGTTGGTCTTTTGTGTATCTTCTTTAGAAAAATGTCTATTCAGTTCTTTTGCCTATTTTTAAATGGATTATTCGGGGTTCTGCTATTGAGTTGTAGGAGTTTTAATATATTTTGATATTAATCTTTATCAGATATTTAGTTTACTCCCATTAAGTAGCTTGTCTTCATTCATTGATTATTTTGTTGTGCAGAAGCTTTTCAGTTTGGTGTAGCCCCATTTGTTCAAATTTACTTTTGCTGTCTTGTGCTTTAGATATCACATCCAAAAAAAAAAAAATCATTGTCAAGACCCATGTCAAGGATTGTGAAGGTTTTAAATGCAGAATAGAAATACTTTCATATTTGATCAATCATTGAAGATGCTAATGATGAGTAGATTGTTGAGGAAAACAATTCATCTATATGGCTCATTTTCTAGGCATACATTATTCAATATTACTTTGCCCATAAGTACTTTTCAGTGGAATGTCAGGTCCATGAATCAAGGCAAATTGGAAGTGGTCAAACAGGAGATGGCAAGAGTGAACGTCGACATTCTAGGAATCAGTGAACTCAAATGGACTCGAATGGGTGAATTTAACTAAGATGACCATTATATCTACTACTGTGGGCAGGAATCCCTCAGAAGAAATGGAGTAGCCATCATGGTCAACAAAAGAGTCTGAAATGCAGTACTTGGATGCAATCTCAAAAATGACAGAATGATCTCTGTTTGTCTCTAAGGCAAACCATTCAATATCAGTGTAATCCAAGTTTATGCCCCAGCCAGTAATGCTGAAGAAGCTGAAGTTGAACAGGTCTATGAAGACCTACAAGACCTTTTAGAACTAACACCCAAAAAAGATGTCCTTTTCATTATAGGGGACTGGAATGCAAAAGTAGGAAGTCAAGAAACACCTGGAGTAACAGGCAAATTTGGCCTTGGAATGCGGAATGAAGCAAGGCAAAGACTAATAGAGTTTTGCCAAGAAAATGCACTGGTCATAGCAAACACCCTCTTCCAACAACACAAGAGAAGACTCTACACATGGACATCACCAGATGGTCAACACCAAAATCAGATTGATTACATTCTTTGCAGCCAAAGATGGAGAAGCTCTATACAGTCAACAAAAACAAGACTGGGAGCTGACTGTGTCTCAGATCATGAACTCCTTATTACCAAATTCAGACTTAAATTGAAGAAAGCAGGGAAAACTGCTAGACCATTCAGGTAAGACCAAAATCAAATCCCTTATGATTATACAGTGGAAGTGAGAAATAGATTTAAGGGCCTAGATCTGATAGATAGAGTGCCTGATATACCACCACATATTTTTGTAGAATATGTTCTTCTCAAAGGTCTCCAGCTATAAAATGGATAGACTTGAACTTCAACACAGATTGTTTGAGTATAAAGTCCACTGCATGGTTGTGAAGAATGGCTTTGATCTACACTTACCTGGCCAGTTTGTCAGACTCCATAAGACATGGTAAGAGATCTTAGTGAAGTGAACTCGCTCAGTCGTGTCTGATTCTTTGTGACTCCATGAACTGTAGCCTACCAGGCTCCTCCATCCATGGGATTTTCCAGGCAAGAATACTGGAGTGGGTTGCCATTTCCTTCTCCAAAAGATGTTCCGACCCAGGGATTGAACCCGAGTCTTCCACATTGTAGGCAGATGCTTTACCATCTGAGCCACCAGGGAAGTCAAGAGGCCTTCAGTTCACTTCAGTTCAGTTCAGTCGCTCAGTCGTGTCCTACTCTTTGCAACCCCATGAATCACAGCACGCCAGGACTCCTTGTCCATCACCAACTCCCGGAGTTCACTCAGACTCACGTCCATTGAGTCAGTGATGCCATCCAGCCATCTCATTCTCTGTCGTCCCCTTCTCCTCCTGCCCTTACTCCTTGGAAGAAAAGTTATGACCAACCTAGATAGCATATTCAAAAGCAGAGATATTACTTTGCCGACTAAGGTCCATCTAGTCAAGGCTATGGTTTTTCCTGTGGTCATGTATGGATGTGAGAGTTGGACTGTGAAGAAGGCTGAGTGCTGAAGAATTGATGCTTTTGAACTGTGGTGTTGGAGAAGACTCTTGAGAGTCCCTTGGACTGCAAGGAGATCCAACCAGTCCATTCTGAAGGAGATCAACCCTGGGATTTCTTTGGAAGGAATGATGCTAAAGCTGAAACTCCAGTACTTTGGCCACCTCATGTGAAGAGTTGACTCATTGGAAAAGACTGTGATGCTGGGAGGGATTGGGGGCAGGAGGAGAAGGGGATGACATAATTTCTTTTTAAAATCTGCCAGTGCATGGCAGAATTATATATTCATTGTGACCTTGTGTGTAGTTTTTTCATATGTATATTTTTCAAGTTATATTTTATTCATACTCTGATTCCAAAGAAAAGAAATAGTTTTTCCAAAATTAATAATTGTATAGAATTTTACAAAATATGAAATATTCTGAAAACCACTGAATAAAGCTCCATGACAGGTATTTGAAGACCCAATTTCTGAGCACCGACCTGCCATTACCCAACATTGAGATTTAATAAACATTTCCTCTTCTATAATTTCTTTGTCTGTAAAATGAGGAAAGTAAGTGGCATCCAGGGCAAGCCCAGGTTAGCCCAGAATTAGATGAGGAGGCGAGGTGAAGTGCAGGGGTTGTGTACATGGTGAGTGGGAGTCCTGTGAATTTTCTGGATATGGCCTATTTGGGAGAGACCCTTTGAAAGCTCATGGGCCTTCCCTGCTGACCTAAGTGAGACTATTCTCCAAGCAAGCTTTGAGGGACCACTGCCAATTACAGTTATGGAACACATAATTAGAAGCAGCATTCCATACCTTCTGGTTCTTTATGGGATATTACCCAGTTGCAATATATCTTTCTAATAATTATTCTTCCTAATATTTATTCTCTGAGAGTACAGTTGATCGAGGTTTCCCTGATTTTTTCAAGGTAACTTGACTTTTTTCTGTAGTAATTGTTGGGGAAGGGAAGAGATGCCCAAATTTTACTAGATAAAACCTGGGCTATAACTAAATATGTTTTTCCCCCACAGGTAAAGGTTCTCAGGTTAAAATAAAAGATTATTTTTTGTGTTTGTATATACATCTGTGTGTGTTTGAGAGATTGAGAACAAGAGTAAGAGGAAAAGATTTGAATGAATAAGATTTAAGTGTCCGTTCTCTGGCTTGGGTTCACACAAAAGATCACTAGAAATATCTGGAAACAATTTGGAGTTAGGCAAAACATTCTAGTTCTCCAAGGATGGCTCTATATACTTCTGATTTGTCTCAGAATACACAAATAGTGAGATACAAAGAGTGATTTAACATATGACTGAATTAGACTCTGAAGCAGCATTGTCCAATAGAACTCTCTGTGATGATGGGAATGTCCTCTAAAGTAACCCTCTGCCACATATGGTTACTGAATTCAGGAACTCCTTGGAAGAAAAGTTATGACCAACCTAGATAGTATATTCAAAAGCAGAGACATTACTTTGCCGACTAAGGTCCGTCTAGTCAAGGCTATGGTTTTTCCTGTGGTCATGAATGGATGTGAGAGTTGAACTGTGAAGAAGGCTGAGCGCTGAAGAATTGATGCTTTTGAACTGTGGTGTTGGAGAAGACTCTTGAGAGTCCCTTGGACTGCAAGGAGATCCAACCAGTCCATTCTGAAGGAGATCAGCCCTGGGATTTCTTTGGGAGAAATGATGCTAAAGCTGAAACTCCAGTACTTTGGCCACCTTATGCGAAGAGTTGACTCACTGGAAAAGACTGTGATGCTGGGAGGGATTGGGGGCAGAAGGAGAAGGAGACGACCGAGGATGAGATGGCTGGATGGCATCATGGACTCGATGGATGTGAGTCTGAGTGAACTTCGGGAGATGGTGATGGACAGGTGGGCCTGGTGTGCTGCGATTCATGGGGTCGCAAAGATTCAGACACGACTGAGCAACTGAACTGAACTGAATTGAAACTGCTGTTCGTAAAATCAACTTAGTGGGTTGTTGAGGGCATGTGTGCTCAGTTCTGTCCAACTCTGCCACCCCATGGACTGTAGCTCTCCAGGCTCCTCTGCCCATGGGATTTCCCAGGCAAGAATACTGGAGTGGGTTATCCTTGCCTTCTCCAGGGAATCTTCCTGACCCTCATGTCGCCTGCAGCTTCTGCACTGCAGGGGGATTCTTTACTGCTGAGCCACTGGGAAAGCCCAGTAGGTTGCTACTGTTATTGAAAAATGAGTAGAATAGAATAGAAAATAGCAGTACTTATGACTCCTTAATGATATTATCTTATGAAATTGTGATTACTTTATTTTTATACACATACCTAAATACATATGTATGTGTATTGAGTAATAATATAAAATTGTATCTTTTTGTTAATTGGAGTTAATAAAAGTTTTAAAAACATTGCACTAGACTAAAACTTCTAGGACGTATGGTCAGAGGCTGATTCATGGTTGCATCTTTAGTATCTAACACAAAATTCAACTACTGACCACAATACATTCTTATTGAAGTAGCTGGGGGCACTGGGGGTGGTATGGACAGGATGGAGGCCAGAGCAAGAGACGGTCTGCCTGCCGTGCTAGTCCAGCCCAGATAAGCACTGCTTCAAGACCAGGTGTAGAGATTGTGTTGGTGGAGTTCATGATGGGAGTCAGTGAATGCAGATGGACTGAACTGTGTTCAAAGTCGGGGTTATTCTGGCCAGGTTGGGGGCTAGAGATTCAAGGCTAGAGAGTCAAGAGATTCAAGAGACCTTGAAGAAAGTAAAAACCTATGATTTGAGTTTTGAGACTCAGGATCTGCCTTGTCGCTCCTAACCATACCTTGTCCAAGAGATCACAAGGCTGGCCCTCCCTCCTGTTTTCTCTCCCATCCCTCTGCTCTTTTCTTCATTCTCATTTGAAGGCTCCCTCTCAGTGTTACTCTGTGGCCAAGCCAATCCTGAATTAGGCCCAGGAGCTTGAAGTAGTTATTTCCCTGCATTCTTTGTCAATCAGACATAGAACCCATTTTCCAAAGCCTACTGTTGTTTTTCCCCAGATTTGTCTCTTCAAGCCCTGTCTTCATATGCTGGCCCCACACCAATCCCTCACTGCCTCCTTGTCTTTTATTGGAGAAATTTCACTGGAATCTCAAAATATGCCAGTGAGTAGGCAAGGAAGGAGAGGGTTCAGTCTGGGGGTCTGGCAATATGATTTCCTAAGGTGGCTGAGTGCAGCCACAGATACACACTAATGGCCATGACTGCTGATTCCAAGAGAGGGGCTTTCTGCAGCAAACATACAGTCTTGATCTTTTCTTTGTGCTGGAAGCATTCATGTAGGAAAGAACTCTGGGATGTTTCCCTTAGGTCCAGCCCACTACTGGTCGAGTACGCTGGTAGGTGGGCTCTTCCTGGGACATTGGCTAAGATGGATTTGGCTGTGGGGCCTGCAGACAAATTCCAAGTACTCTGGTTGTTAATACAGAAAAAAACAAAATAACAAAACCTGGAAATGAAGATCAGGGCTAAATCTTTTCAAGACATCGCAAGCGCCCTTCTAGCTCCTCCTATGCACAGGGTTTATGATTCAAAATGACAGGTAACCCTCACATCACGAGTGTTGCAACCTAGAATGAGCTGGTCTGCTGTTCTTCTGGACGTGGGTTTGTGACTGCCTTATGCATACACAATGAGAGAGACGCGAATTGCTGTTTCCTGAGCATTTGCCACGTGCCAGGTATTATACTTGGCAAGCCATATAACTTGGTTTCCTTTTTTCTCTTCTTCTTTCTCCTTTCTATCCACCTTTTCAGTCCCTTTCTCCCTCCTAGACTGGAATAAGCAACAGTGTCCACTAAATAGATGTAAAGCTATAATACAGAGCTGTGCTCTGTGCTTAGTCACTCAGTCGTGTTTGACTCTTTGTGACCCCGTGGACTGTAGCCCATCAGGTTCCTCTGTCCATGGGATTCTCCAGGCAAGAATACTGCAGCAAGTTTCCATGGGATTCTCCAGATGATCTTCCCAGCCCAGGGATCAGTCCCAGGTCTCCTGCATTGCAGGCAGATTCTTTACTATCTGGGCCACCAGGGAAGCACAAATGCTCAATTCCAGAAGAATGAAAGTGAAATATTCCTCTTCTTACTACTGATGGAATACTAATGGTGATAAATTTCAAACTATTTAAAAGTGTAGAATACTTTTTTACCCCAAATGAAATCTTACCTGTAATTGTAAAAAAAAAATTAAAAAGAAATAAAAATTTTAACAAAGCAGATGTATTACTTCAGTTGAAGGGATTTGTGAGTGGAGTCTGAATCCCCAACCCTCAAGACCTCTAGGCACATCTCCTTGTCTCTTTAGGGCTTTGGGGATATTCAGTAGAGCACCAAGCAAGTAATAGTGTTCAGCTCTACTTAGGGAATTTTCTCCATGGAGAATGCTGTTCACTTTTTACATACATCATTCCGTTGCTGTTCATGACACCATGAAATTTAGTAGTAGTAGGAGTTGCAGTATTAGTATTACTATTATCATCCCCTTTCTGCAGAAGTTTCCACTTCCAAGGCTTGAAATGCTTTAAACATCTTCCTCAGATGATAGAGCCTGCATTTAGTTTGGCTAGCCTGACTCTGAAGCCAAAATTCTTAACCTTTATTCACTGACTCATTCATTCAACAAATATTGAGCATCTTCTCCAAGTCAGGCATGCTCTAAGTAAAGATAATAAACAAAATTCTCTGCCTTGTGGAGTTGACAGTTAAGCTGAGACAAGCAGGTAAGATGAATGTAGAAAGTAAATAAAATAAGTGAGAAATAGTATGTTGGACAAAATATACGATAAGTGCTCTGAACGAGATAAATGAATGGGAAAGCATAGTAGAAAATACTCGGTGAAGGGGGTGCTTAAAACTTTAAATAGAGTCAGAATTCTTCACCAAGTAAGTGATAACTATGATATTTGAACTAAACTTGAAAAACCCAAACCTGAGTAGACTAAAGATAGATAATGTCAAGTCAGAAATTACCAAATGATATTAATTAAATAATGCTAATGGTAAAATGAACAAGAGCTTGAAAACAAGTCTTTCTAGTGGGTAAAATTTTAAAGCAGTAGGAGTTATCCATTCATATACCTTAAGATACATTTAAAAATGGACTCACTATGTTGACATCTTTGTCTAGAGAATGGAAATTTTTTACTACAGATGAAAGATTGCTCATGGACATGTGTCCAGGGTGTTCTGTGGGAGCTTTGGGCATGCGGAATTCCATTTGTCATCAGCAACCAGTCAGGGTGTGCTTATTTTGACAATGACTGCTGGCTTTGATTAGGAAGGATTTCCTTGCTCGTTTTAGCTGAACATTGACGCATTCTGTTCCTTCACAGTTTGCTTGGCAGCTGTTCTATTGAAAATCCAGGCAAGATCTGATAAATTTAGCACTGGTTAAAAACTAAATCCTTGAGCTTTAAGATGGGTTAAGGTACAATTACTTAGCACAACTGTTTCCTTCCCACTTAGGAAACCCTGAAGCAAAATGTATAACTGGATCTCAAATTTCTTAATTATACTCATAAACTTAGGCAATTATGTGCTCTCTAAAGAAAGTCTGGCTTCTTTATGGAACTGCCTTATATTGCCTGGCTTCTATATGGATCCTTCATGCCTTATATATGACATGTAGCAAGACTGCAATAACATGTCACAAAGTCTTCAGCAAAAAGAGAAGCAAGACCTATTTGTGCCTGGCTGGTCACACTGACCATGAGGTTACAGTTTTGTAAGCCAAAGGGGTAGCAGTAATCAACTAAAAACTTCATGGAAGTGACGGTTGAATTATTAGACATAGAACAGACCTTTCATGAGGGCTAAACAGAGCCTTCCATGCATCCAAGTTCAGCAAGCAGTTATGGAACGACTCCCATGTGCCAGACCCTACACAGGGTGCTGAATTTACAGTGATAAATAGGGATTGCAGGGTAATTACCGGGTAGCTTGAACATGTACTTAAAAATGTCACCTTCAGGGCATGGACACAAATGCTACACTATCTGGCATTGGTACAATTGTTGGAACTAGAACATTTCCTCTTAAAAGTCCTTATCACATGTAAAGGTATAACCTGGAAAAGAGTAAGATATTAACAGGTATGAACCTATATTGACAAAGCTTAGCCTTCCAACAGAGTGGGAGAGCATTTATTTATTCATGAGTGATTCCTTTGTTTGGATATCTATTGAATACCTACTATGTGTCAGACACTAATTGAACAAAACAGACAAAAATTTACCTTCTGGGGAGAAGAAAGAGAAACAGACCATCAAATATTTATGAGTGGTGTCAGATAGTGAAAAATTAGGCAGAGTAGAGGGATGGAGAGAGACAGTCAGGCATGACCACAGGGCTATCAGGAAAGAGCTTTTTAATAAGATGGCACTTGAACAAAAGCAGTGAGGGAGAGAAACTGGCAGCAGTCTGGGCAGAAGGATCAGGAAGACTCAAGGCCCTGAGATGGGAGGGGCTTTGAATGTGATCCAGGAATATGGCAAAAGAGTTCAGTAGGGCTGGAGTGGAGAGGTCCAGCAGGGACCTGACAGGCGGGAGAGGAGCAGCAGCGACCTGACAGGCGGGAGAGAGACGATCATGACGGAAACGTACCAGCAGATCCGGATGAGAGAGTAGACCCTGAGGCAGATAGTCTGAGACCAGTAGATAGAAGAGGGGAGAGGCTGAATGGGAAGCTAAATTAAAAGGAAAAGCAGGAAATGGAAAACAGAAATCAAAGTGTCCAAAGAAAATTTCTCCTCTTACATTTTCCTATCCAGGTCTGGTCCCTGGCTACATATCACTGTCTCCCCAAATGTTGCACACTTAATCTTATCATGAGTTGAGTCACAGCTGGCCCCAAATCAGTCTGTTTTTGCTGTTGTCTTCCTCTGCCTCCCTTTACCTGGACTGGCTCCTTGAAAAACCAACCAAACCAGTCCGAGAGTCAAAAGACGTGGTTTCTAGTCCTGGCTCTGACATTAGCAGTGGTGTAACTTCAGTGTTCCCTTATCTTGGCTGAAGGATCTCAGGGCCAGAGAGATGAAGTTCAGGTACACCTTCCTAGAATGCAAAAGCACTTGGTCTGGGATACAGGTCTGCCTTTATTCATACATTTTGATTAGCCCTAATTTTCATCATGCATTGATGCCTATGAACTCTTCTTTTAACACTCCACAGGTCCTAATGATTAGCAAACACCCAGTAGAGGGTTCAACAGAAACCTAAGGAATCCCAGTTTATAGCTGAGGTACCTGGGTACACTGGAGAACCATGTCTCCAGATTTAGTGATTTTTTTCCTATTTTAGCTCCCTACAAATCACCTGGGAGCTTGTTTAAACGCAGTTTTCCAGAGAAAATGTGCAGGATTTAGATCAAATAAGTTTGAGGTGAGTCACATGTGCTATTGGGCTTCTCTGCTGGCTCAGTGGCAAAGAATCTGCCTGCCAATGCAGGAGACATGGGTTCGATCCCTGTGTCAGGAAGATCCCCTGGAAAAGGAAATGGCAACCACTCCAGTGTTCTTGCCTGGGAAATCCCATGGACAGAGGAGCCTGGCAGGCTACAGTCCTTGGGGTCACAAAGAGTCATACATGACTTAGCGACTAGACAAAAGCAAAAACAACGTGCTGTGAGTCTAATAAGAGGCCCAGGGGATTCTGAATCAGGTGGTGATGAGCCATTCTTAGAGAAACACTGGGATGAATATTAGCAATAACTGTAATGTCAGGAGTGGTGCAGGTGTTGGTGGTGATATTAGCATTTGGAAGTTAGTGGAAGTATAAGTGTTAATATAATAGTAGTGGTGATGGTGATGCTAGTGGTAATGGTGAAAGTGATGGCACTGGTGACGGTGGTGGAGGTGACGGCATTGGTTCAAGATAGTATTGGGTTGGCTAATAAATTCATTCAGTTTTTTAATGTAAGATGGCTTTAGTAGGGCTTGATTGTTTTTAACTTGATTTGAAGCAATTTGGTTATATTGTATCATGACAACTGTCATATCAGCATGCAATTTTTAAAAACTTATCAAAATTGGTGACTTTTACGGTAATCATTTTCATTTTGAAGATGGAAGAAAAACCTTTATTATTTCAAGAATAATAAATGCTTATTAAAAAATGAATGAAACATTTTTCTTATAGCATTTGGTGATTAACTTAGTGGTCAAAATATTCACATATAATTATTCAAAACTTTGTTTCTATCACTTTAATAGTAAGATTCTTTGATGGAGCAGTTTAATGAGATTCAGTGAAAGAGCTTGCTCTGTAGGACATATCAGGATAGACGTGAGAAAGGAAGAAGTTGGCCTGTGAAGACGGTCTTTCATCAGAACTGGTGGAAGGAGAATGAGTTGTTACCTACCCTGGTATCTGGATGTAATGGAGAAGGTGGAACCTTCTCCCTGACATTCCTTTTATGAAGGGGTCAGTCATACGTTGTAATCAAATTAAAGATTTGCAATGTAACTGATCCCTGGAGAGGAGAGCTTTTGGCTTAAGTTTGCCCTGAGGAGAAACTGGCTAGAAACAGCCTCTTCTGATAGCAGGTTGAAGATCGGTGGGGATGAAGTAGGGGTGTGTGGAGAGAAAGGAACATTATAAGAATAAGGAGATGGTTATGGCAGTGTCCTGACACCCTTTGCCCTCCCGCAGTTTTTAGTACTCCCCTAATATTAGGCTTCATTTTTGTTCCAAGAGAAGCTTATCTGCTCAGGAAGAAACAGCTTCCTGTCCTCTGATGGGATGAAAGGCCCAGTGTTGTTTGCAGTGATCTTCACCTGGATGAACAAGCCAGGCCATAGACTAAGGGCTCCACCTCTTGCTGTGTGATGCTCTCTGAGTTAAGCCCTCTTAGGCTTACAGTCTTCATGTTGTTCAGAATTCTCAGCTTTCCCTCCTCGTTTCCTTATAGCTTCCCCTGAAGTCCCCAAACTGTGCCTTTTTAGCTAGAAATTTTAAAAACCAGCAGGAAAGCTTCCCTGCAGGAAAAGGGCCTCAGAGAGAAGCAATTACAGCCTTTGATTATGAAAGAGCACTCTTAAGGGAATTATGTTTAAATATTCCAGCCCTGTCTCCTTTTGCCTTTTCTACAAGAAGGGTTTTGATCAATAGCAGAAGTACAGAGGCCCAGCCAGCTAGGAGGCTTGGCTCCAGTTCAGCTCCATGTCCCAGAGAGATGGACGGCTGCTTTACTTTCAGCTCTCCTTTGGTTTGTTATAACATTTAAAGGAAAATTTCCACTACCTCCAAAATGTTTAGGTCCACAAGCCAGTTAAGAAAATGTGATCTGGACTCAATACATAGTTGTCACCTTACCCTGGAGATGATATTGTTGAGGGACTTCACAGTGCCAACCACACAATAAATTTCCCAGGCACCTGGCTGGGGTATGCAGTAAACAGTCCTGGGCAGGGAACTGTACAAATTTGCATACTCTTTGCACAGGGTTAGAAACAAGCCCTGATTGGAAAAGATATGACCTTCATGAATAGCTAGGGATCTCCGTTTCGTGTTCTCTGTAGGGAAAGTGATGATAATGATCTTGACTCTCATTGTCTGTGGATGAGTGTTTTTACTGGCTTGAGTATCATTATCTACCTACGTGTTCATTCATCAAACATTTGCTGTGTGTCTTCTCTGTTCCAGCTCTCTATTGGGTAGACAGTGTAAAAGTGACAATAAGACAAAGTCTCTGCTTTTTTTATGGGTATCACTTGTTACCAGGAAAGTCTGTTGGACCATTTAAGTGCAATAATACAGCTATGGTCCGGTGTAGGCTGGTCCTGACTGCTGGTGATCTCAGGGAATATTGGCTTTACCACTCTTCCTTTTGCTCTAGTTTTATGTATGTGCGTGCATGCTAAGTCACTTTAGTCGGAGCTGACTCTTTGCAACACTATGGACTGTAGTTCACTAGGCTCCTCTGTCCATGGGATTCTCCAGGCAAGAATACGTGAGTGGGTAGCCATTCCCTTCTCCAGGGGATCTTCCCAACCCAGGGATTAAACCTGTGTCTTCTGCCTTGGCAGGTGAGTTCTTTACCACTAACGCCACCTGGGAAACCCTAGTTTTATGCCTGTGGACCCCCAAAGACTTTCTCCCTCTTTAGAATCTCAGACAAATTCTCCTCCTGGTTTTATGCTAAGGACTCCTACCACAGTCTCTGTGGTCTAGCAGCCAGCTGACACCGGGCCTTCAAAAATTCTGGATTCAAAAGTACCTGTGAGTCAAGAGAAGGGTGTGATTCACTCACCTTTCAGGTCATGAAAGAACAATGATTGATCTGGATCTTGCAGAATCAATAAGAGCTTTGCAGATGTCAAGGTCAAGTGCTGTGCCTGAGAAAAGCAGATCCCATTCTCTACAGAAGTGGCATCACCATCCGTTCCTCAGAACTTGGTGTTAGGATAGATTCTTAATGCTTCTGGTTTCTCAGCCACAAACAAAGTTTTGTCTTTTCTGAACAATTCATTACTGTTTAATTTCATAGCAGGCATCTCTTGAGTGTTATTATGGCAATGAAGAAATCTGATGAAAGAGAGATTGTATGTGTGTTAAAGAGACAGAGTTCTGTACTGTATGGGAACAGGTGTAACTAAATTAATGTGGCTGTTCTATTCTCTCTAGTGGAGAATGTAGGCAAATAAAATTGATGATCTGTTACCTTTACAACAAATAAAACAAAAAAAGGAGAGGAAAATTTCCAAGAAGAGCCTTGTGGAGCTCCTAAACAGCCCTTAAAATTTCATTCAGCTGGGTGGACATAAGATAGGAACCCACAGTGGTTGAAGTGCCAATAATAAATCAGATGTTTCTGGTTGAAATATTAAAACATGATTTCAGCCAATCACTTCCTAATATGCATTTAAATTCATACAGTTAGTAAACAAGAAAGGATTGGGACATGGTTTTTTTTCCTCTCTCTCTTTTTTTCCCCTTTCCCCAATGGACTTGATGGTGAACATAATGAGAACTGAAATAGAGAGGTCTTTTGTGGAGTGCTGTATTATTTGTCCATCTGCCTCTGAGCAGATTCCTTGGCCTCTATTCTGTTCATGCCCCAAATTCCACAGGACTACTAACTTTATTAATATCTCTCATAATGATCAAAGGAGATCATGGAAGAGGAAGGAGCCAGCAGAGGGACATCACAAAAATCCTTCTGTTGTTGATTGGTGTGCTAGCTGTTCCTTGCCTCCAGAGAGAGGTAATCAGTGAGATTATTGTTATTCAAGGTAACTGTATTCACTGAGCTTCTAATAAAGCTGCTGAGAACATGGACTCAGAAATCTTACAGACCTGGGTTTGAGTCCCAGTACTGAAGCTTATCCGATATGCGACCTGGACAAGATTCCTAAGCCTCTGTGTTTCATCTGAGAAAATGCAAGGCTATCTCAAAGCAATATTCTAAAAAAATAAGAAAATTGATGTATGGTAGGCCCCAAAGCTAGTAAACACACAATAACCAATAGCATTAGGTGTGACACTTTTAGTAATATAGAATGATCTATGAATGTTTTTTTCCAATTAAGAACAGACCACGTTCAAAACAGCAAATGAATTATTTTCTCTTAGAAAACAAAACATTTAGCTTTCCTGTTTTTAATTTTAGTGATTCCGGTTGGAAAAATGACATCATAAAACATTCAAAAAGTAAATTAAATGGAAAAAATGCATATACATGCTGTATGATTTAGTATGGAGAGGAAATATATGAGAACAAAGAGGAAAAATGATGATGCTGCAAGCAGAGGGAAAGAGTGTAGGGAGATAGTTAGAGGCAGAGAGGAAGGAGAGAGGGAAAAGTGGGAAAAGAGAAATGGAATAGGAGTTAAAGGGAAAGTTTCCTAGAGGACACATCCTGTAATTCCTGAGGCCTGAGCTTTGCAATATTATCACTTGTTCTTTCTGCTTTCTCAAACATTTATGAAGTCATTAACTATTGTTCACCCTTTGTAATTACATCTGAGACAATGAACACAGACAATGCTTAGCTGTTGGAAATGCAGAACAAGATAGGAGATGAAACTGGAAAGAGAATAGGAAATAATAAGCATAGAGAGGAAAATGAAAAGGCAAGAGAGGAATTCCTCTAAAGGAGAGGAGGGGAAAAAAAGAGCCAAGAATTGAGCTTTAGGGTAGGTGCACAACTGAGCACAAGGAAGAGGGGAAGACTGGGTTAGGCAGGATGGCGCCAAGAAGGCCAAAGCAAACACGAATCTCTCAAAAGCAGAGGTGGCTGACTTTGTCAAGCATTAAAAAGGTCAAGCAGGATATGGGCTATGAATATTTAGTTTGTCTTGATAAGATTGACCTTCGATATTTTAATAGTGAAACGATCTTTCTAGAAGGCAATTTGGCAACAGGTATTTGGTACCATTTAAATGTTTGGATTCTTTAACTCAGCACGTCTACTTTCAGGAATATATGTTCAGAAAATAGTCAAAGGCTTGAATTAGAAAAGCAAAACAAAACAATTGTAAAAATAAAAAGTTTATTTTTCAGAGCAGCAAAAATAACAAACATCTAAACTGAGTAATGAGAGTGGGTTAAACAAACAATGGATATCCATATGGTCAGACACTATATAGTCCGGGAAAACTATTTTTAAGTAAAATTATAAAAATAGAGACGAAAACATTCATGCAGAGAGGGGCACACACCGTAAGTGTACTGATGCGTGAATTTTTACAAAAGGAGCACAGTCATGAAATCACCCTACAGTTCAAGAAATAGAACATTATCAGCACCCCAGAAGTCTCTCATGGGCCTGCTTGATCATTGCACCTCCAAAGGCAGTCACCATCCTGACTCCTACACATCATAGTTTTACATACTTTTAAACTTTATATATGTAGAATTATTCAGTATATACTGCGTACTTTTTTGCTTAAACTGTTTATGAGCTTTTCCTCAAGTTATGTTGCGTCATAACAGGTCATTGTTGCATTTTATTCTACTATGTAAATATATCACAGTGTATTTATATATTTTATTGCTGATGGACATTTGGGTTGTTTCCACTTTTAAAATTATTGCAAATAAAGCTACTATGAACATTTATTCTTAAATATGTTTGCGGTGCCCATATATATTTACTTCTGTTGCTGTGTAGCTATGGGTAAAATTGCTGGGGTGTGGCATGTATTTACTAAGCTTTAGTTGATGTACTAAATATACTACATGGCTTCAGTAGTGTCCGCCTGGTGGGCTGCCATCTATGGGGTTGCACAGAGTCAGACACGACTGAAGAGACTTAGCAGCAGCGGTAGCAGCAGTGTCCTACTCCTTTGTGACCCCATGGACTATAGACCACCAATCTCCTCTGTCCATGGGATTCTCCAGGTAAGAATACTGGAGTGGGTTGCCGTTCCCTTCTCTGTATTATCCTGTTAGACTTTCTCAAGTAGTGTCTGAGAATTTTAATTGTATTATATCCTTGTCAGCATGTATTGTTACAGAGAAGAACTAACTCCAAGTCAGATCTGTCTCTTTCACTTTATCCTTTGCTTCCCATTGCTTTTGTTCACTAAAAGGATACTGCCTGCCTTGGCATCTCCAATTGTTCATTGCTAGTAAATAGAAGTATAATTGATTGAAGTGTAGTGGTCTTGCATCATGCAACTTTGCTAAATTTGCCTACTAGTTATAAATAGATTTTTTGTAGAGTCTTGTGAAATTATCTACAAATTATATCATCTAAAACAGTTTGCTTTTTTTCAAACCATATTCCTTTTATGCCTTACATTGCTGTATATGCTGGGGCCTCCAGTGAAATATTGAAGTTTTTGAGATCAGACAAATTTGTCTTATTTTTGATATTATGGGGAAGGTATGTATTCAGTTTTCATCATTAAGTATGAAGTTAGCTTTAGGGTTTCGTACATGTCATCTTGACAACATTCCCTTCTAATTTTAACTTTCTCTTAGTTTTCCTAATGAATAGATGTTGGATCATGGCAAATGCTCTTTCTACACCAAGTGATTATGTGGTCTTATTTTATTTATATATTTTATTTTTTAGGTAAAATGAATTATACTGTTTTTGAATGTTGAACCAGTCCTGGATTCCTGGAATAAACCAGAGGAGGTTTTTCTCTCTTTTTATATTGCTAGCTTTGACTTGGTAATATTTTGTTAATGACTTTTACATACATTTCTTGCAATGTCTTCGTATGGTTTTAGTATTAGGACAATGTTGGTTTCTACTACTTTCTGAGCTCTTCCAAAGATGCAGTAAGTTATGTATCCTGTCTCTTTCTGAAAGTGCTCACCATTCTCTGGAAGCCAGTATACTCTGCTGCCTTAAGATCTTAACTCTCTGAAAGATTTTATTAAAAGTTTAATTTTGTAGATTATCTGGGATTTCCTTATTCTTAGTATGGGAGATATGTCTCATTGTCACTTTCCAGATATCGAACAGATGCAGAATTCTCCCATCCTAGCATTGATGTGTTGTACTTTCTTTATCATTTAGTTCAAATATTCTCTAGTTTTAATTACGACTTCTGCATTAATCTGATTATTGCTCACATTATTAATCTAATAGGCTATTAATTTATTATCTTCCAAGCATTTGAAGATTTTCTAGTTATCTGATTATTCAGTTCAATTCAGTTGCTCAGTCATGTCTGACTCTTTGTGACCCCATGGACTGCAGCACCCCAGGCTTCTCTGTCCATCACCAACTCCTGGAGCTTGCTCTAACTTATGTCCATCGAGTCAGTGATGCCATCTAACCATCTCATTCTCTGTTGTCCCCTTCTCCTCCTGCCTTCAATCTTTCAGGGCATCAGGGTCTTTTCCAATGAGTCAGATTTTTTTGCATCGGGTATCTGAAGTATTGGAGTTTCAGCTTCAGCATCAGTCCTTCCAATGAATATTCAGGATTGATTTCCTTTAGGATGGACTGGTTGGATGTCCTTGCAGTCCAAAGGACTCTCAAGAGTCTTCTCCAATACATAGTTCAAAAGCATAAATTCTTCAGAGCTGAACTTTCTTTATAATCCAACTCTCACATCCATACATGACTAGTGGAAAAACCATAGCTTTGACTAGATGGACCGTTGTTGGCAAAATAATGTCTCTGCTTTTTAATATGTTGTCTAGGTTGGTCATAGCTTTTTTTTCAAGGAGCAAGGATCTTTTAATTTCGTGGCTGCAGTCACCGTTTGCAGTGATTTTTGGAGCCCAAGAATATAAAGCCTGTCTCTCTTTCTATTGTTTCCCCGTCTATTTGCCATGAAGTGATGGGACTGGATACCATGATTTTAGTTTTTTGAATGTTGAGTTTTAACCCAGCTTTTTCATTCTCCTCTTTCACTTTCATCAAGAGGCTGTTTAGTTCCTCTTCACTTTCTGCCATAAGGGTGGTATCATCTGCATATCTGAGATTATTGATATTTCTCCCGGCAGTCTTGATTCCAACTTGTGCTTCATCCAGCCCAGCATTTTGTATGATGTACTCTGCATATAAGTTAAATAAGCAGGGTGACAATATACGGCCTTGATGTACTCCTTTCCCTATTTGGAACCATTCTGTTGTTCCATGTCCAGTTCTAACTGTTGCTTCTTGACTTGCATACAGATTTCTCAAGAGGCAGGTCAGATGGTCTGGTATTCCCATCTCTTGAAGAATTTTCCACAGTTTGTTGTGATCCACACAGTCAAAACTTTGGCGTAATCAATAAAGCATAAGTTGATGTTTTTCTGGAATTCTCTTGCTTACTGATTTCCAATTTAAGTATACCATGGTCATATGAAGTTTGCTTTTAGAACAACAGGATCTATTTTGGTAAGTGTTTCCTGTACACTTGCAAAGACATTTTCTTTATTTGTTGAGTATAGGCCTCAGATATGCAGATGACACCACCTTTATGGAAGAAAGTGAAGAGGAAGTATAAAGCCTCTTGATGAGAGTGAAAGAGGAGAGTGAAAAAGTTGGCTTAAAGCTCAACACTCAGAAAACAAAGATCATGGCATCTGGTCCCATCACTTCATGGCAAATAGATGGGGAAACAGTGGAAATAGTGTCAGACTTTATGTTTTGGGGCTCCAAAATCACTGCAGATGGTGACTGCAGCCATGAAAGTAAAAGATGCTTATTCCTTGGAAGGAAAAAATGACCAACCTAGATAGCATATTCAAAAGCAGAGACATTACTTTGCCAACAAAGGTCCGTCTAGTCAAGGCTATGGTTTTTCCAGTAGTCATGTATGGATGTGAGAGTTGGACTGTGAAGAAAGCTGAGTGCCAAAGAATTGATTCTTTGAACTGTGGTGCTGGAGAAGACTCTTGAGAGTCCCTTGGACTGCAAGGAGATCCAACCAGTCCATTCTAAAGGAGATCACTCCTGGGTGTTCTTTGGAAGGAATGATGTTAAAGCTGAAACTCCAGTACTTTGGCCACCTCATGTGAAGAGCTGACTCATTGGAAAAGACTGTGATGCTGGGAGGGGCTGGGGGCAGGAGGAGAAGGGGACGACAGAGGATGAGATGGCTGGATGGCATCACTGACTCAATGGACGTGAGTCTGAGTGAACTCCGGGAGTTGGTGATGGACAGGGAGGCCTGGCATGCTGCGATTCATGGGGTCGCAAAGAGCTGGACACGACTGAGCGACTGAACTGAACTGAACTGAACTGATAGGCCTTTTGTGTGTGTGCATGTGAGTAAATTATGCCAACAAAAAAGATCATTTTGTTCAAATCTTCTGTATAGTTATTGATGTTTTGTCTGTTTGCCTTATCAGTAACTGAGAGTAGTTCATTAAAATCTCTATCGTGAATTTGTTTCTCCTTTTACATATGTGGGGTTTTATATTTTGAAGTTGTGGGGTTATGTATTTTAAAGCAATATAATTAGCATAAAATATAGAATCATTATCTATTACATTAACTTTTTATCATTTGAGATGCCCCTGCTATTCTAGTGATACTCTTGTATACTCTCGACTTAAGAGCCTGAACAATGACAGTCTTGTAGCTACCCTGGTTTTCTTATGGTTAGTGTTTGTATGGTAAATCTTTCTACAGGCTTTGACTTTTAAGTTCTCTCTGTCTTATATTTAAGTTGCCTTTCTTATAAGTAGCATAGACTTTTCTTTTATTATTCAGTCTGATAGTCTTCCACTTAACATAGATAGTCCATTTACATTTTATGTAATTACTTACAGAATCATATTTATATCTACCAAATCACTATTTGTTTTCTATTTTCTTTTTAAGTTACTTTGTGTTAATAATGTTTTAAATTATCATTCCATTTTCTTTTAGTGGTGCGCTAAAGATTTAAACATGCATCCTTTGTTAATTTAGTCTACTATAAATTTTCACATTTACCACTTCTCAAACAATGCAAAAACTTAGGATATTTTAATTTTATCTTCCTCTTTCTTTCTTTCTTTCTTTTTTTTTTTTTTTACTATTTTGTCATCATTTTAATTCTACATGTATATAGAATTCTACAAAATATTAGTAATATTCTGTTTTACAGTCAGTATTAAATTATACTTATTTACATTTTTACCACATCTATGACCTTTCTTTCTTTCTGAATTTCTGTATCTCAATATAGGATCAGATTTTATGTCTGCCTGAAAGCTCTCCTTTAGTATTTATTTAAATGTTAGTTCACTCACAATACAGTTTCTTAGTTTTTGTCTAAAAATATCTTTATTTCACCTTAAGTTTTCCAGAATATTTTTCTGGATGTTAAATTTTAGAAAGACAGTGTGTTTCCTTCAGTAGTTTAAAGATATTCTTCCATTCTCTTCTTGATTTCATAATTTTTTCTGAGATTTCAGTTTCAGTATTATTGTTGTTCTGTGTAAAACTATAGGCTTTTTTCATGACTGATTTTAAATTTTCTTATTTGCTTTAGTTTTAGCAGGATTATTATAAAATGCTTTGGTTTTGTTTACTCTTATTTATGGTACTCTTTGTTTACTCTTATTTATGGTACTTGGTGTTTGTAATGCTACCTAAATCTGTAGTTTGGTGTTTTTCATCCTTTTTTAAGACTTCTTGGCTATTATCATTTTTTGGACTATTTCTTCACTCATTCTCTTCCTACTCAATTCTAATTACATTCATAGTTTCTTCTCACATTGTGTCATATTTCTCATATATTCTTTTCTGTATTTCCATCTTTCTTTTCTCTGTGTAGTCCAGATTTCATATTTTCTACTGTTATCTTTCAGATGACTAATCCCCCCTCCTATTATGTCTAATCACTGATAAATGGGAGCTATTGAATTCTTAATTTCAGTTGTTATTTTTTCTATTATACAATTTTCACTGAATTTTTTATAGTTTCCAGTTAAATTTGCTGAACATATTAATCAAAATTATTTTAAAATCTATCTTAATGACTTCATGTGTTTTCTTCATAGTTTCTAATTACTTGGTGCAATCTTCTATACCTGATAATTTTTAAATGTTGTAACATTGCATATGCACAATTATAGAGATTCTGGATACTTTTTTTAAAAATAGAAATTAATTTTCTTTTAGCAGGCAGTTAGAGTCAGGCCCCATTATCTTGGCCATGTGGGTAGCTTGAGACTGGCTCATAATGTTTGTGATGGTTGATCTCTTCCTAGTTTGCTTTTTCTCCCAACATCTGGCTCTTCTTGGGTCTCAAATCAAGGCCTAAGTTGTTTACAGGGAACTCTTCCTGGGAATTCTCCAATTTTTGTTTCACCAACACCATGAGAACACTGAAAACTCAAAAATGTACTTAGCCCTTCATGTTTTTATTAGCCACTTCCTAATTGTTTTCTTGGAAAAGGCTTACTCTCAATTTACTATTCAGTCACTCAGTCGTGTCTGACTCTTCGAGACCCCATGGACTGCAGCACGCCAGGCTTCCCCTTCCCTCACTATCTCCTGAAGTTTCCTCAGACTTACAATTTAGTACTTACTCTCAATACTTATGACAATAAATGACATATGCTTTGAGAGGGAAGCAGTGCAGAATGTTTTTCATCTTTCTTTTTTCCTGATCCCTGAAACTCTGGAACCTAGTAAATTTTTGCTTCCCAGTTTTCTATTTGGCCTATGCCCTGAAGTGCTTACAAATAGCAATACCACAAGGGGCAATACAGGGGAAATACTGATCTTTCAACATTTCACTTCCCCTCTCTTAGGAATACTGGCCCCTCAAGGCCTGATTGTCTTGGTAGTTCTCCAATACTTTCATACTGATGTGTTTCTTGTATTTTATCCAGCTTTCATATTTGCTTTCTTCAAAAAAATTGATTGGAATAACCTACTCCATTATAGCCTGAAGAAATTCCTAAAAATCTGAGCCTTTAAAATAATATTTCATCATATAGGAATGTGTTCGCAGTATAGTATTAAATTTAAAAGACATTATATTAAACGTGTCACAATTTTTTTTTCTAAGAAGTGAATGATATATACATGATACATACACATTAGGTATAAAATTAGATTATACATATATACATGCATATGAAAGAAATATATTATAGTGTTGACTCCAGGTTCATTATACCTGCTTTTAAATATTTTCTCAATTTTCTGCAATGCTTCACTTTATCAGTAGGAAAAAGACTTTTTATTTTAAAAATACTTTAGCAAAGTATATTTCAGAACATAACAGAAAGTTAAGCTACTAGATGCTTTTATTCTCAGAAGATGGTCTGGGGCCAGGGAAGGTTGGCTGACAGTTGGCTGACTCCTGGGGGAGAGGTCAGCTTTCAGTATCTTATGCCGCAGGCATGGAAGCAGACTGTATATGTAAGCACTGTAGAAGGAGAACAAAGATCATATTGGTCGTTTCAGCACCTTTGGTAGGAGTTTAGGGAGTCAGACTAATCGGAACTTCCTTTAATTGTTCTTCATTGAACTATGCCATTACCTTGACCTCTCAAGTCTGGGAGCAGACCCTGGCATTGTTTTACATCCTGTAAATGTATTACCCCTCAGGGATGGGTCACTGTATTGAGGGAACAACTATAATTTAAGCTGGATATGGTTTCCCTTTTATAGGAGAAAGTAGGAACATTACTACACCACAATAGCTGAAACAAGGGAACATTTTGAAATTGTCTAACCGCTCAAAAGTATTTAAATCATGAAAATCATTCTCATTCCAAACTAGTTCTCCAGTTGAATAGTTCCCCATGCCTTCCTTAGTGTGGTGCTCTCTGCTTCTATTATCCTGTTTCAAGTTGGTGCTAATCCCATAGAATTACTCCCTCTCTTCTCCACAGCTAACTTTTTACCTTTTTTTGGTGACAAATATAGCACAGCATAGCATAGTGGTTACGCTCCAAGGTGTGGGCCAGATATCCTGCGTTCAAACCACAGCTTATGAGTTATTCACCAGTTTTTTCTTTCCTTTTTTTTAGCTTTCTAATTTGAATTGAGCCAGTTTGGGGAATTGAAGCAATATCATGCCATTGCAGTGTTATGTTGGAAATTCCCTTAACCCTTATGTGGTTCAGTTAGAAGAGTAAGAAGAATTTACATTTGACTCATAGTATATCGTTTGCAATTTCACATACATTATCTCTTTTGACTCTGTTGTCAAGACAGATCTTATTTTTTCAATTCTTCTTGAAGAACAAAAAGCAGATATAGATCAATTTCAGAAGTTTTAATGATATCTAGTTCTCCCTACAAATTTAACAGAATATAAAAGTGAATCCACTTTCTCTCATAACGTTGACAGTAATGATGGGAGTAGATCCAGATCTTAACTGCTTAAGATAAGATATTCTCTAATGCTCTTTCTCTTTTCTTTTCAGCATTATAAATAGAGTGCTAAAGCAAAAATAATCCCATTCCTTTTGATTTTGAATACTAAAGTTAAAAATTTGAATAATCAAATTCCTTTTAACCTGATTTGGATTTAGGGTAAAACTGTGTGTGTGTGTGTGTGTGTGTGTGTGTGTGTGTGTGTCACTCAGTCATGTCTGACTCTTCTTGACCCCACAGGCTATAACCCACCAGGCAAGAATACTGGAGTGGGTTGTCATTCTCTTCTCCAGGGGATCTTCCCAACCCAGGGATCAAACCCAGGACTCCTGCACTGTAGGTAGACTCTTTCTGCTCTATCAGAACATAAGCTTCATGAAAGAACTTTTGATTTGTTTCATTCCCTTCTGATACATAGTGCTGTGCTTAGTCACTCAGTTGTGTCTGACTCTTTGCAACTCCGTGGACTGTATGTAGCCTACCAGGCTCATCTATCCATGGGGATTCTCCAGGCAAGAATACTGGAATGGGTTGCCATGCTCTCCTTCAGGAGATCTTCCCAACCCAGGAATCAAACCCAGGTTTCCCCCATCGCAGGCAGATTCTTTACCATCTGAGTCACTACAGAGTAGGCAAGCAATAAATACTTGTTGAGTGACAATCTCAAGTCCCTTTTCCTCTTTTTGAGTATGCTACAGGGTAAAGGACTATAATAATTGACCATGTTTATACCCTCAAGGCAAAGGGCTGGATAACGAATAATGTTTCTGTCAAATTTCAAAATTATTGATCTCTTCACAAAATTTTTTCACCTGTTTCTCCTATTATGAAAGACATGGAGTAAAGTGCTAACAGGGTTGGTAACTAAGAGAAAACTGCCATAACACAATAGCTTAGTTTTAGTCCAGACCTTCAGTTTTAAGTATTGAGGCATGAGTCCTCATTCCAATGCCTCTATTCTAGATAACTTATTTGAAGCTCACAGTGCTTAAGCAATTTGCTTAGGTCATAGACTGCTTAGTTGTGTTACCCGGCTATACTGAGGTTTTCTGATTTTTTTAGACCACAGCGCTGACATGTAGACTCATTCATGTGGACTAAACTGCTAATCAAGTGTGTTTCTTTTTTCAGGTATGTATAATCAGGTGGATCTGTACACTATGTGTTGCTCTGCTGATTGTTCTTTCTAAATGACTATTGATTCTCAAAATCCATTCCTAGAGTCAGTCTATTCATGAGGTAGCACATATGTACTAATGAACTTGGCCTCGTGGCAAAGTTTCAGTAGAGAACGTTTCCAGGTTAGCTACATGCTTCAGGGACTTGCCAGGGATTGATAAGCAAGTGACTGAGGCATGGGAGTGTGTGGAGATATTGACATTTGCTGTTAGATATTCCCTCTTGGGTTTGTACAGCTCATGTATGCTTTTCTAAAGGGAGTGACATTGTAAAAGATCCTGATGCTGGGAGAGATTGAAGGCAACAGGAGAAGGGGACGGCAGAGGATGAGATGGTTAGATAGCATCACTGACTCAATGGACATGAACTTGAGCAAACTCCGGGAGACAGTGGAGGACAAGGAAGCCTGGTATGCTGCAGTCCATGGGGTCCTAAAGAGTTGGACATGATGACATGACTGAACAACAACAAGGGGAATAAAGCATCAGCATGATCTTGACTAATCCATTTGAATTCACTGTGTACTTCTAGCCAAATTTTATTCAAAACTTGAATTTTGGAAAATACGAATACATTTGAAAAATGAGAGATTCTATGTTGGAGTTCAAGTCCAAATTTATGAATCTGGAAACAAAATCTAAAGATCCTGGTGATTTCTCTTGTCTTTTCAGTCTGAGCTCCTGGAATAAGAGGACTTGTTGAAAACTTTTTGTTGGAATCCAAGAGCCTATTGACTTGGTTTCACTCTTCATGTATATCAGATTTTTACTTTAAAACCATAGGAAACAAATAAATGGAGGTATAGCCAGAGCTTTCATCTTAATAAACATAGACAGAGGCAAAAATAAATAATTTTAAAACATGCTAAGTGAAGAGAAAGATAATTTTATGACTAACCTATTTAATATAAAAAACTGACACCAGATAGTTAAAGATGCTAGTTTACTAGGGTTTCCTAGCAGTAATCTGTCATTTATATAGAAAACTTTTGACTCCATACAGATGGCTGGTCTCAGGAAGGGAAGAGATGAATATTAAAAAAAAAAAAAAGGTGCTTGTTTTATGGGAATCAGAAAGTCTACAGTGAGTCCAGACCACATATCAAGTCATTGTGGAGAAACTCTCTTCCTCTGGGTAATGCACATTTCAGCATCAATTTCACCTTTCCTGGAAAAAAAAAGTTTCTGATCCTTTCAGAATAGATCCTTTTAGAAACTTGTGTTTCCCATCCCACACAAATTTGTCTTTATGTCTTCAGATTATTTACCACACTCTATCAATATCACATATTTCCTTTCTGACTCTCCTTTAGATGTCAGATATTGATTCTTATTTTCTACTGTGTCTTTAGCATTGCACATAACAGATATTCAAAACTATTTTGGATGCAATAAATGCATGAATAAGAAATATATTATTATACACACACACATCAAGAACACATAACACTGAGAGGGGAGTCAAATGTGAAGTTAAAAACAATGCATACCGTGGAGGTCCAGATGAAGCTGGTAATGTTGAAGGTTGGACATCTTGAGAAGCCTGGTGAAAAGAGTCAGTCGTTGCTGGGTCTTGAAAGATTAGCAATAAAAGGCTTGATAATGATTAAGTAAGGGGAGAAAAGCCTCAGGTCAGAGAACGAGGGATAAATCAATGTAGAACCTCTGACCTTGGCTGTACCTATTGGTTCCATTTCTAGGAGTGTTAACATTTACTCTAAGCTTCTTTCTCATTTCTCCTGTTATGTGTCACCCACACAGACAGCAAAGGCTCCTTTGAATCTTCTCAGAAGCATTTACTAGGCGATCACAGCCACATTCTGCTGCTGTGTATGTTTTTCTAACTGCAGCTTTTGTCCCAAAGATGCTTTCATTCATTTCACCACTTCAGTGACTTTATATCTTCTGAGATGTTTCAAATGTTTTTTAATTAAATGTTTCCATGTTTAAAATGTTTTCTCCATCTGCACTACTTAGATTTTCTTTGTTCAATTATCCTCATTTAGTAGTTGTATTGTTCATGGATAGGATAATCTGATAGCATAGAAAGATGCTATAAATAAAACTTAATTATCATTGCATTCTTTCTGCCTCTCCATGTTACTGAGTAGAGAGAGAAGACATCTCAAAGTGAATGATGAAGATGATACTTGTTAATAAATAGCTGTTCCAGTAGCTTAAATGTCTCTCTGGAGGCTGTGAAAGGAGACTGCCTCTGCCCGTTCTCTCTGCACTCACCAGATGTGTACCTGGCTCACCAGCAGGAGGTAGAAAATAAACACTTACGAGAGATTTTGTTTTGAACAAAAGGCATTATTGTACACAGCCCTGAGATAAGGCAGGAGATGTGGGTACAGGGAGACTGCAGAGTGGTAATACAGACTGCCTCCCACATTAAGAGAAACTCTTACCTATTTGAGGGAATGAATGAGTATAATAAACAAATCGGGGCAAAATCCTAGGCTATTAGTTGTTAGGGCTATACCCCCAGAGTTTATTTATTAGTATATGCTTTTATTTCTTTCCCCTTTCTATTGACTCAGCTTAATATAGTAACACATATCATCTTGTAAAAAAATTAATGACCATATTCTGGCTGATTTTTAAGCATCAGCAAGTGGAGGGGGAAATGTAAAGATGAAGATCTGAACATGTTCCTTTCATGCTCCTGGGTCACAACCAGGGGCACAGAAGGAGCTAAGAAGGGGGAGCATTTGGGAATGGACTGAAATCAGCTCTCCCAGAACACCATGAAAGACAAGGATTGGGAGAATTCATGCTCAGGTCCTGGTGTTACTTGAAACTGTGATCCTGAGTAGTAAGCTGAATTTAATTTCTCTACAGCGTTTTGTCTATAATTATCTCCTGGCTTCAGAGAGGTGTAGCAAACATAATATTTAGCAAAACTTTGGGAACTAAGCTATATGAGAATCATGTGGAGTTATTACTAATACTGCACCCACTCAGGAGCTAACCACTTAAGTTCTGAAATAAGGTCAGTTGAGGCAAAATCCAGTTTTTGTATGAAAGCCAACAAATCTTGGCAATTAGATTCAGAAGAAGCAATACTTTTTTTTCCAAAAGTGATAGCTCATTTATTAATGCATTGATTTAAGTCAAGATGCAAACAATTCTAAGTGTGTATCTCTTGAGGCAAAGGAAACTTTTCTATTTAAAAATTTTTATCAGTTCAATAGTGTCTTCTTTGTATCTCTCATTTGGGGCTTATCCTTTGCCTGCAAATATGTTTTATTTATTTATTTTTCAAGTAAGCAGAGCAGAGAGGACCTCCCACTAGGGAGAAGAGAAGGCCCCCAGCATTCAGTTGGCATGTTTGGGAGCTGATGTCTATGGTACTTGCTTTGACTCTGCTTGATCTTGAGCTACAACTCCAACCTAGGACATCATCTGCTTTCACTTGGCCTCTTGCAGGTAAACACCAGATTTATGCCAATGAAAGTGAAAGTGAAAGTCACTCAGTGGTGTCTGACTTTTTGCGACTATATAGTCCATGGAATTCTCTAGGCCAGAATACTGGAGTGGGTAGCCTTTCCCTTCTCCAGGGGATCTTCCCAACCCAGGGATCAAACCCAGGTCTCCTGCATTGCAGGCAGATTCTTTACCAGCTGAGCCAAAAAGGAAGCTTGATATATGCCAAACATTGTCATTATATGCCTGGGTAAGGCTTTATAACAGAGGGACCATTTCTCATTAGGTACTATTCCTGTGGTCCAATGACTATAAATCTCATTTTAAAATTTGGCTTCCCAGGTAGCACTAGTGGTAAAGAATCTGCCTGCCAGTGCAGGAGACTACAGAGACTCAGGTTCTATCCTTTGTTCAGGAAGATCCCCTGGAGAAGGAAATGGCAACCCACTTCAGTATTTTTACCTGGATAATTCCATGGACAGAAGAGCCTGGCAGGCTACAGTCCATGGGGTTGCAAAGAGTCAGACACAAGTGAACGACTGAATACACACAAAACGAATATAAAGTAATGGTTCAATGATGCTCAAAGGTGCACCTGGAGCCCCTTCTTCCTGAGGAACTTCTGAGCCCAGCAGTTTTCTCTGAGATGGAATATATCCAGATGGCAGCTTCTAAAGAACCAAGTTCAGCTCTCGAATCAGCCCTGCTTTTTTATGCTCCAAATGCTTGATGCCAGGACCTCTCTGTCAGACACTGTGCTGAGAGTACTCGGCAGCTGTTGGCCTGGACCTCCCAAGATCTGACCTGCTGGGCTTTGTCTGGGACATAGAGGAGGACAAGGAGAGAATCTGGCTTTGTGTACCTCAAGGGAAACAAATTTTGCTTGCCTCAGACTTGGAAGAAGTTTGAAGGCTATTTTAAAGAGTTTAGCTGAGCCTACAGAGTGCAAATCATATAACTGAGCCCTTAGCTATTATTCCCAAACAAGCTTTCTCCCACTAGTTACCTCCCCTCATACTGGTCTCTGAGGACCTCCTAGATTTGACTTGAAAAGATCGAAATGCTTTAGGTACCGCAGGAGTGATACAAGCACTTTCCAAGTGACTCAGTAGGCAAATAATCCACCTGCAATGCAGGAGACGTGGGTTCTATACCTGGATTGGGAAGATCCCTTTGAGGAAGGCATGGCAATCCACTCCAGTTTGCTTGCCTGGAGAATCCCACGAACTGAGGAGCCTGGCGGGCTACAGTCTGTAGGTTCGCAAAGATTCCGACACGACTGAAGTGACTGAGCGTGTATGCATTGGCAATACAAATGAATAAATCTAATCATTCATTCAGCAAGGACACTGAGCCCTGCCCCATGCCTGACTCTGTGCTCTGGGAATCTCTTGTGCTGTGCTGAGAACAAAGATGTGGTAGATTATGAAGCAAGGTGACCAATGCTGTGACTGGTCAGCAAAGAGTCTGCCTCAAGGAGTTTAGAAAGAGACTGTAGTCCAAGCTGGCTTTGAAAAAAGAAAAAAGCTTCCCAAAAGATGTGAGCTGTGAGCTGGGGCTGGGAAAAGAGAGCCACCTGAAAGAAAAGCAGGTAGGCAGAGGAATGAGGCTGTGCACACACAGGACTGAGAAGGCTTAGACTTGCACAACAAACCAAGCTCACCAGATGCTAAGTTGCCTTCCTGATCCCATTGCCTCTGGAGGCTGATGGCTTGGGAGGTTGACAGCAAGGAGGGTGCATACTGGGCTGGCTTTAGAACACACTTCTCTAGTAAAGTGAGGTCTCTTTAATTTTGTGATTCTACTGTCTTTTACCACCTTGAGTATTTCTGCATCATGGACATAAATGCCACAGCCATTTGTACTCCATGCAAGGTAAACTGGGGGTGCAAGGTAATTTAGAAGAAAGATTTGGGCTATTTGACATGTTTGGTTTGACTAGAAGTATAGAGAAAAGAGTATTTCAGGATATGTCAAGAGATTAGAATTTAAATCCTGGCTCTGACAATTGCCAGCATTAATTTTTTTTCAGTGTGCTTATTATCATCTGTAAAATGGACTTAATAATATCCAGTATCTCTTTCTCATAAATAAAAATGAAATGATCTATCTCAAAGTGTTTGAGATGAGACAAAGAAAAATAAAATATTTTAAAATTTAATTTGTTTATTGACTAATTTTATTTATTATTAAGTACACTCAAGGAGAACAATGTGATTTTGATTTACTACAAAATCTTATTTTAAAATTTGTTATATGGTAATCTGAAGATGTTATCATTAGTTCACTTTATTCCATTGGTCAGTATTAAATGCTAGAAAAGATATCCCACAGATTTCTAGATTCAAATGAAAGTTGGGCATTGTTGGATTAAATTTAATATTTATTTTATTTTTATTATTATGATATTTATTTTCAACACAATTCTCTAATTATGTCCATGTTTTCCTTGAAATTCACTTAATAAATTTCCATTTTCTTGGGACTCAATCACCATTTAAGCAAAATAACTGGAAAGTGCTGCATTATGATATTTCCAACAAATACGTTTAAAATTACTTGGAAGACCATCCTTAACAAGTTGAAAAATATGGAATCTAAGTTTAAGTGAGCAGTAATGAGAGGCCTAGTAAATGATACGCATTGTTTTAGGTAACAACATTTTGAAACAACTCAAACATTTCTACACATCAGTTTTTCAGATGTTCATACCATTGTGCAAGTTTTTTCTTTTGAAACTTAGCTTTCCTCTTTCATTTCCCTAAACTCAGCTTTATAATGAAGGGACAAATTAACTGCATTTATTTTGTTGAGAGTTTTTGTTAGCATGCTGTTAACATTTCATCACGAAACAGTTAAACATTTTACATACTTGTGTTTGGTAGAAAAAAGAACGTGCAACTCATTGTCAGGGTCAATTCATATATAAAATGAATTATATGAAATTAAGCTAAGCAGGCTTAACTTCATATAATTTGGGGATATTGCATATATATAACATATATATTATAGAGAGAGTAAGTTTCACCATTTCTTCTATGCCCTAATGAATCATAAGAGTTGTGCACATTCTGCTTTAGAACCACTGCTCTGCTGCTAAGTCACTTCAGTCATGTCCGACTCTGTGCAACCCCATAGACGGCAGCCCACCAGGCTCCCCCGTCCCTGGGATTCTCCAGGCAAGAACACTGGAGTGGGTTGCCATTTCCTTCTCCAATGCATGAAAGTAAAAAGTGAAAGTGAAGTCGCTCAGTCATATCCGACTCTTAGCGACTGCAGCCTACCAGGCTCCTCCGTCCATGGGATTTTCCTGGCAAGAGTACTGGAGTGGGGTGCCATTGCCTTCTCCGGAACCACTGCTCTAACAGTTGACAAAATGCAACTTTCCCTACCTCTTAGGAAGCCAGGAAATTGCTACTGATAAGATGATACGCAGTGGAAAGTTTGGGGCTTGTCCTCTTCCTTTGTTGAGTAAAATTTGTCATAGGAGATGATGGGTACTCAGCTTCCTCTCTCCAACCTGTGTTTATCTCACCAGTCACTGAACCACCCAAAGTCTAGTCTCCAATGAGGTCATTTCCTTCTTACCTTGTCTACCATTCTTACTTTTATGCTCCCCCTGCGCATTCCCTAACTCTCTATGAAGTTTCTCGTGATCTCAATGCTTTTCAAAAAGCTATCAGTTTCATGAGACTACTCTTAAAATTTGATGCTAATTAGGAGTAGAAGGCATACAATTTGTGAGTCTGAGTTTCTACATTTGTAAAGAAGATTCAACTATATTCCAAAAGGCTCTTTTATCTTCAAGTTATAGTTCAGTTGCTGAGTGATGTTCAATTCTGTGACCCCATGGATTGCAGCATGCCAGGCTCCTCTGCCCTTCACTATCTCTCAGACTTTGCTCAAATTCATGTTCATTCTTATCTTTAAGAATCTTTATTTTCTGACTCTCCCTGAACAAAGATATATGACTTATAGTTAACTTGAATGCTTGTACTAGCTCTCCTATATTCTCAACACAAATATTTTTTTATTGCATTGTAAGTTAATTTGCTGGAAATATTTTGAAGACTATAGGAAATTTATGATCTTCTTTCATTGAATATTCTCAACTACTTTCTCAAATTTGAAACTGAGTAATCAGCTTCTTGTGCTGCAAGGCATTTAAATAAAATCAAACCCATTATTATTGATCTTGCTCACCATTTATATGACACTTATTATTTACAAACTAGCATTGCAATTATATAAGTGTACAGAATTATAACAGCTGTTAACCTGAAATCTTCCTTAGATTTTGGCAGGAAAGAGGTTAATAACAATAACAAAGTGTGATAATAATAATGGCAGCAATAGCAAATTGTTTTGGTTTGGAATCATATTCTTGGGGATGGAGGTGGGTGCCTTCATTAGATACCATTGGTTGTATTGACAGAAAAAGTATGCTTCTAGGAAGCATAAAAAATAAATAAAAAGTATTTATTGGGTTTCTGCTGCAAGGAGTCATACCAGGTACATGTAAATGTTTTTTTAAACAGTAAGTTAAGGAATTGGAGCATTAAGGCTAGTAGGAGGTATCGTTTATCTATGGTGTGAGTTTCAGTACTGACCTGAGGACTTGGGCCTCTGTGGATGGACTTGAACCTCTCTAGATGAAGTTTTGAATTTAAGCTTCTAAATGGTCTTCTAAGATCATAATAATTCAGGATTAGATGAGAGAATCTCTGCTACTTTCATTGAAATTACAGAAATCAGAAGATGAATTAGCTCCTTGAAAGTACATGAATGGATATGATTAGACTTTACTTTCTTTTAGTACTGATGTTCCTGAGTCTAGGGAAACATATCTCCAGAACTAGTAGAGATTTCTTTTCTTTTTAAAATATTTCTTTCTTTCTCTCTTTGGCTGCTCCAGGTCTCAGAGTTGCAGAATCCTTGATCTCTTCTACTGCATGCAGGATCTCTAGTTGCGGCATGTGAACTCTTAGTGAATTTTTGAGAAAGACGGTGCATTTTGTTAAACAGCTAGCAGCTTTTGATAAACTGGCTTAGATTTCACCAGGTCCACAATAATAATTATAAATGTCTTGCAAATACTTTCATTTCCTTCTTGTGTACCATCCTGTTCACCTGGAAAAACCCCAATCTTGATTGAGTCCCGGGATCACACACTTGTACCTGAGTACCTGAAGATTGCTGGAGACAATCACATAAATGTCCTTGCTCTTCTTACTGTAAATCTCACATGGATACTTATATTTCCACTTAATCTTTATAATTCTTTCCTTTCTCACTCTTTTAGAAACCTGAGCATATCTTCCTCCTTATCGTCCCTCCACCACAGTCAATGCTAACTTCTCTCTCATTGGACTGTAAATTGTTGATTGACTAATAATTCATTGAAGAAAAACAAATGCAAATATGTATCAATAATTTCATCTTCTGCCTATCCAATCTAATAGCCTGCCTGGCTCTGTATGGAACTCTGCCTCCTTTCTTGTAATAATGTGAAATGCATCTTTGTTCTTAGGTTCAATCGTTACACTTTTGCTCTGATTCAATGCTTTCTTTCCAACTCAAGAAGTTTCCTCTCACAATTTATTTCTCTGTTATTTCATCATTTTCTCCTTTTTAGCAGTCAAAGACTGATAAACAACTAACACTACAAGCTTTTATTTTCCCATCTCTCATCTCAACCCTTTGGTATCAATCCCCCCAGGTCTCTTGAAACAGCTCTTACTAAGAATATTAGTGATTCACTTGCTGCCAAATCCAATAGTCAATTTCACCCCTGATTTTATTTAATCTCTTAATAATATTTGACACAGTTGTATCTCCTCTCTTCTTGAAATATTTTCTGTTAGATTTTATAAACAGCACAATCTTTCGTATTTCCTCCTACCTTGGTGCAGCCCCTTTGCGGTTTTCTTTGCTGGCTTTCCTTTAGGGGTGATTTCTAAATATTGCAATGCTCAAGAGTTCAGTGTTGGACGCTCTTCTTTATGTATATTCTCTTCTATTCGATCAAACCTTGACCTATGACTTTGAATACCTCCCATAGGCAAATGTTCCCACATATGTTTCTGTCAGCCTTGATCTTCACCTAATTCAAAGAAGAATTCCAACTGCATGTCTAATAAGAACCTCAAAACTAACAGTTTAAAAAAAAATGTTTTTGATGTTTCCCTGCAAAGTAAATCCTCTCAGTAAATAGCAATGCCATCTGTTTGTGTTGTTCCTTGGAACATCTGGTCATAGTAAACACCCTCTTCCAACAACCTTCCAACCTCCTCAGACAACCATTTTGCCTTTTTGCTTCTCTTTGTCTTGGGGATGGTCTTGATCCCCACCTCCTGTACAATGTCACAAACCTCTGTCCATAGTTCTTCAGGCACTCTATCAGATCTAACCCCTTGAATCTATTTGTCACTTCCACTGTATAATTGTCAGGGATTTGATTTCAGACATACCTGAATGGTCTAGTGGTTTTCCCTACTTTCTTCAACTTAAGTCTGAATTGGGGAATAAGGAGTTCATGATCTGAGCCACAGTCAGATCCTGGTCTTGTTTCTGCTGACTGTCTAGAGCTTCTTCATCTTTGGCTGTAAAGAATACAATCAGTCTAATTTCAGTATTGACAATCTGGTGATGTCCATGTGTAGAGTCTTCTCTTGTGTTGTTGGAAGATGGTGTTTGCTATGACCAGTGTGTTCTCTTGGGAAAATTATATTTATCTTTGCCCTGTTTCATTTTGTACTCCAAGGCTAAATTTGCCTGTTACTCTACATATCTCTTGACTTCCTACTTTTTCGTTCCTGTCCCCTATAATGAAAGGGACTTTTTTTTTTTTGGTTGTTAGTTCTAGAAGTTCTTGTAGGTCTTCATAGAACTGTTAACTTCAGCTTCTTCAGCATTACTGGTTGGGGCATAGACTTGGATTACTGTGATATTGAATGGTTGGCCTTGGAAATGAGTAGGAATCATTCTGTTGTTTTCAAGATTGTACCCAAGTACTGCATTTTGGACTCTTTTGTTGACTAATACAAAGGAGAAGCCCCATCAGGATGGTAGGAGTGGTGAAATTGCATTTAGAATCAAACCCCAGACCCACCAGAGATGCTAGGAGGGCTCAAACAAAACCTTGTGCACACACCAGGAGACCCCACAGAGACTGAGCCAGACCTGCCTTTGAGTGTTTTTATGTCTCCTGTGGAGGTATGGGTCAGCAGTGGCCTGATGCAGGGGCAGGGGCTCTGGGTGCAGCAGACCTGGGTGTGGCATAAGCCCTCTTGGAGGAGGTCACCATTAACTCCACCATAGAGCTGCCAGATCTTACACGGGACTGGAGAAGCGGACTCATGGAGGGCACAAACAAAACCTTGTGTGCACCAGAACCCAGGAAAAAGAATCAGTGACCCCACAAGAGACTGACCTAGACTTGGCTGTGAGTGTCCAGGAGTCTCTGGCAGAGATGTGGGTCTGAGGGTGCCTGCTGCAGGGTCAGGGGCACTGAGTGCAGCAGTGTGTACATGGAACCTTTTGAAGGAGGTTGTCATTATCTTCATTACCACCATAGTTTGGTCTCAGGTCAAACAACAGGGAGGGAACACAGCCCCGCCCATCAACAAAAAACTGGATTAAAGATTTACTGAGAATGGCCCTGCCCATCAGAACAAGACCCAGTTTCTCCCACAGTCAGTCTCTCCCATTAGGAAGTTTCCATAGCTTCTTATCCTTATCCATCAGAGGGCAGACAGAATGAAAACCAGAATCACAGAAAACTAATCAAACTGATCACATGAACCATAGCCTTGTCTAACTCGATGAAACTATGCATGAAACATTATCTAGTTTAATGCCCTCAAAGTCCATCCATATGATTACAATGGAAGAATTTCCTTTTTTCTCATGGCTAAATAATATTCCATTGGGTATATAGTCCACATCTTTATTCATTCATCTTTTGAAGGACAGTTAGGTAGCATTTTCAACTTATAATGGATTTATTGGACATAACCTCATTGTAAGTCAAGAAAGATCATGGATTCATATCAATACCTCTAATTTCACTCTAACACCTAAGAGTTTATTCTTGTTTTCTCCCTGTCCGTATTTAAAAAACTCCTTTCTCTAATGAAGAGAAATCTGCCCTCCTTTATCCTTAGTTCAGTTCAGTTCAGTCACTCAATCGTGTCCAACTCTTTGCGACCCCATGAATCGCAGCACGCCAGGCCTCCCTGTCCATCACCAACTCCTGGAGTTCACTCAAACTCATGTCCATTGAATCAGTGATGTCATCCAGCCATTTCATCCTCGGTCGTTCCCTTCTCCTTCCGCCCCCAATCCCTCCCAGCATCAGAGTCTTTTCCACTGAGTCAACATTTCGCATGAGGTAGCCAAAATACTGGAGTTTCAGCTTCAGCATCATTTCTTCCAAAGAAATCCCAGGGCTGATCTCCTTCAGAATGGACTGGTTGGATCTCCTTGCAGTCCAAGGGACTCCCAAGAGTCTTCTCCAACACCACAGTTCAAAAGCATCAATTCTTCGGCGCTCAGCTTTCTTCACAGTCCAACTCTCACATCCATACATGACTACTGGAAAAACCATCGCCTTGACTAGATGGACCTTAGTTGGCAAAGTAACGTCTTTACTTATTTGATCAGTCTCTCATATGTCATCAAACTCTCATCACCACCATCCCTTTGCTCATGCTGATGCTTTCCTCACTCTGATTAAGTTCTAACAACTTGTTCCAGGGTTTTTTCTGCCCTCTTTCACCCCCTTTGTCTTTTTTAACACCCCAACCTTTTTTCTTATTGGTGACCTCCTTATCCTACTTGTTGCGAAAGTTTTGAAGATGGTTCCCCAAAAGAGTCCTGTGCCTTGGATTCTTCAAACAAGTTCCCCAGGCTTTCTGGTGATCTTCAAAGCTCATTGGCTTGACATGGAAAGAAAATGGGCAAGTAGTAGCAACTAATTCAGGAACAGTTGTGTCACATTTAAAATATGCTTCTTTATAATGGGATATGGAAACTATGCCATAGCAAATCATTCTCTCTCTCTCTCTCTTTTTTTTTTTTTTTTTAGCAGAAAGCTTCTAAAAAACCCCAAGGACTTTGAATTCATCCTCAGGAACAAATGTTGCTAGTAGTTCCTTTTGTGACTTCTAACACAGCTGTCCTGATGCACTGTAAGATCTAAGAGGAAAGAGCCAGACAAGATGATTGGGTGGCAAAAACAGACCCACTGCATAGGCCAGAGCATACCAAGGACAGGTGAGGGGGTGTTGGAAGGGAACGTTAGGCTTCCGGAACATTAGCGGGAGTTCATGGTTCTTTATTCACAACTCAATTATACATATAAAAAATATTCTGAACACAATTTCACCTCCAGTTGTTTCTATCTATTTGTTTGCAGTCTCTCCCACTTCTAAGGACATAGAGCTGGTGTTATCTTTTGGAGTTTTGGAGTAAAGTTTCCGTAGATTATGGAAGGAGATAAAGGATAGTTTCTTGATAAAAGCTATGATATTAGTGAGAGCAGTGTCTGTACTTGTTCAGTGAAACGACTTCATTGCATTTAGCTTTAGGTTTAGCTTTAGGTACTGCCATGATGATGGTTACATTATAATTTTCAATTATCAACATGTCACCATGATATTTAGAGAAAACCTCTGGAAAAATCTCTTGTAGTACTTCCTGGGTGAGGTACAGGTGATCTGGAAGATATTGTTTAGAGCAAGGAAAGCACTTGCTTCTCATGGTAGACTTCAGGAGACACTTGGAGAAATTCTAGGAATTCTTCTTTAGCCTTATATCCTCTTGGGGCATATAATTCATAGGTGTGTGTATGCATGTGTTTATGTATTTAGCTTGCCAGAGACTTTTGCAAACTCCTTAAGTCTTTCCAGAATTGGTAAATTCTGCCTTTTTCTTGAGGGTCTGCCATTAGGGAAGGAGGATGAAATCAAACAACCTCTTCTTATTGGAAAAGAAACAATAAATTTTTTTACAGTTATTTTTCCTCAATAGCAAAATGCTGGAGTCAAAGCTTTCCAGAGAAGCTTGATTTTCACGCTATACTTTCTATCCTTGTGCAAGGATCAATGGGGCCACAAGGTAAGAACCCCAAATGGAGTTGTTCAAATTGTTCATGTTCCTCCTTGCAGTCTTTTTCTTGGGCTCCATTATGCCACTGTCCCAGATGAAAAGGCTGATACAATAGACAAAATGTAAAACCAAAGTGGTCCGGTGATGTGACATTGCCAGTAAGAGCAGAGTGACCTTGCATAAGTCTCTAAGGCAACTCTTCATGCCCTTGAGGGACACAGCAAGCCACAGTTAGGGAAAGTGAAATTCCTTCACAAAGGAAATTCTCTCTGAGTCTCTGCCGCTGTCCTCACCTTGAACCTGGGGAGGGTGGTGAGCAAGAAGCTGGGGGAGGATAGAGCACGCACGTAGTTGCTGGTTGTCAGACTTCCCTGTTATTAAAGAGAGAAAAGGCACCATAACTTAAAACTCCCCTTTGATTTGGTGTTGTTTTATGGGCATCAGCATTTGTTGTATTGTTAAAAGATGTCCTGGAGGCTGTTGCAAATGTAGTTCCCCTTGACCTACATTAATGGACCAGACTACTAAGCTTTCTCTGTTCTTACATTTTTCTCTTAATTTCCTGGCTCATTCTTCACTGTCAGGAAGTTAGATAACACATCTTGCTATTAGTCTACTCTTCTTTATAGTCACAGTCGCTTCTAATTTGTTTTGGGCAAATAAGCCAAATAAAACCAGTTTTTAGACATGAATATAAAAGGAACTTGGAAAGTGTACATTTTTAGCTAATAGACTTTAGCATGTAAAATTGGACTGTCATTGCATATGCTCATAAGCTTTTAACATTTATCTTCATGTTAAGCTACATTTAAGGAAAGGTTATTTGAGGCCTGATCTCCAGATATTATATGGGTTTGTACTATTAAAATTTTATAAACTTGACTTTACAGCAGAGTTACACTCAATCAAAAACAAACTATTATGCTCTTTTGTTCATAGCTCAGTTGCAAAGAACAGAACGCCCTCTAGCTGGTCTAAACAGAAAATAATACACTAGTTCAGTTCAGTCGCTCAGTCGTGTCTGACTCTTTGCGACCCCATGAATAGCAGCACGCCAGGTCTCCCTGTCCATCACCAACTCCCGGAGTTCACTCAAACTCACGTCCATCGAGTCGGTGATGCCATCCACCCATCTCATGCTCTGTCGTCCTCTTCTCCTCCTGCCCCCAATCCCTCCCAGCATCAGAGTCTTTTCCAATGAGTCAACTCTTCGCATCAGGTGGCCAAAGTACTGGCGTTTCAGCTTCAGCATCATTCCTGCCAAAGAACACCCAGGACTGATCTCCTTTAGAATGGACTGGTTAGATCTCCTTGCAGTCCAAGGGACTCTCAAGAGTCTTCTCCAGCACCACAGTTCAAAAGCATCAATTCTTCAGGGCTCAGCTTTCTTCACAGTCCAACTCTCACATCCATACATGACCACAGGAAAAACTATAGCCCTGACTAGACGAACCTTAGTCGGCAAAGTAATGTCTCTGCTTTTGAATATGCTATCTAGGTTGGTCATAACTTTTCTTCCAAGGAGTAAGTGTTTTTTAATTTCATGACTGCAATCACCAACTGCAACAATCTTGGAGACCAGAAAAATAAAGTCTGACACTGTTTCTACTGTTTCCCCATCTATTTCCCATGAAGTGATGGGACCAGATGCCATGATCTTCATTTTCTGAATGTTGAGCTTTAAGCCAACTTTTTCACTCTCCTCTTTCACTTTCATCAAGAGGCTTTTTAGTTCCTCTTCACTTTCTGCCATAAGGGTGGTGTCGTCTGCATATCTGAGGTTATTGATATTTCTCCCAACAATCTTGATTCCAGCTTGTTCTTCCTGCAGCCCAGCATTTCTCATGATGTACTCTGCATAGACGTTAAATAAGCATGGTGACAATATACAGCCTTGACGTACTCCTTTTCCTATTTGAAACCAGTCTGTTGTTCCATGTCCAGTTCTAACTGTTGTTTCCTGACCTGCATACAGATTTCTCAAGAGGCAGGTCAGGTGGTCTGGCATTCCCATCTCTTTCAGAATTGTCCATAGTTTCTTGTGATCCACACAGTCAAAGGCTTTGGCATAGTCATAAAGCAGAAATAGATGTTTTTCTGGAACTCTCTTGCTTTTTTGATGACCCAGCAGATGTTGGCATTTTGATCTCTGGTTCCTCTGCCTTTTCTAAAACCAGCTTGAACATCTGGAGTTCATGGTTCATGTATTGCTGAAGCCTGGCTTGGAGAATTTTGAGCATTACTTTACTAGCATGTGAGATGAGTACAGTTGTGCGATACTTTGAGCATTCTTTGGCATTGCCCTTCTTTGGGATTGGAATGAAAACTGACCTTTTCCAGTCCTGTGGCCACTGCTGAGTTTTCCAAATTTGCTGGCATATTGAGTGTAGCACTTTCACAGCATCATCTTTCAGGATTTGAAACAGCTTCACTGGAATTCCATCACCTCCACTAGCTTTGTTCATAGTGATACTTTCTAAGGCCCACTTGACTTCACATTCCAGGATGTCTGGCTCAGGTGAGTGATCACACCATCGTGATGATCTGGGTCGTAAAACTCTTCTTTATACAGTTCTTCTATGTATTCTTGCCACCTTTTCTTAATATCTCCTACTTCTGTTAGGTCCATACCATTTCTGTCCTTTATTGAGCCCATCTTTGCATGAAATGTCCCCTTGGTATCTATAATTTTCTTCAAGAGATCTCTAGTCTTTCCCATTCTGTTCTTTTCCTCAATTTCTTTGCATTGATCGCTGAGGAAGGCTTTCTTATCTCTCGTTGCTAGTCTTTGGGACTCTGCATTCAGATGCTTGTATCTTTTCTTTTCTCCTTTGCTTTTCACTTCTCTTCTTTTCAAAGCTATTTTAAGGCCTCCCCAGACATCCATTTTGCTTTTTTGCATTTCTTTTCCATGGGTATGGTCTTGATCCCTGTCTCCTGTACAATGTCATGAACCTCCGTCCATAGTTCATCAGGCACTCTGTCTATCAGATCTAGTCCCTTAAATCTATTTCTCACTTCCAGTGTATAATCATAAAGGATTTGACTTAGGTCATACCTGAATGGTCTAGTGGTTTTCCCTACTTTCTTCAATTTAGTCTGAATTTGGCAATAAGAAGTTCATGATCTGAGCCACAGTCAGCTCCCAGTCTTGTTTTTGCTGACTGTTTAGAGCTTCTGCCTCTTTGGCTGCAAAGAATATAATCAATCTGACTTTGGTGTTGAACATCTGGTGATGCCCATGTGTAGAGTCTTGTCTTGTGTTGTTGGAATAAGGTGTTTGCTATGACCAGTGCGTTCTCTGGCAAAACTCTATTAGCCTTTGGCCTACTTCATTTTGTACTCCAAGGCCAAATTTGCCTGTTACTCCAGGTGTTTCTTGACTTCTTACTTTTGCATTCCAGTCCCTTATAATGAAAAGGACATCTTTTGGGGTGTTAGTCTTGTAGGTCTTCTTGGAACCATTCAACTTCAGCTTCTTCAGTGTTACCGGTTGGGGCATAGACTTGGATTACCATGATATTGAATGGTTTCCTTTGGAAATGAACAGAGATCATTTAGTCGTTCTTGAGATTGCACCCAAGTACTGCATTTCCGATTCTTTTGTTGACCATGATGGCTACTCCATTTCTTCTAAGGGATTCTTGACCCCTTAGTAGATATAATGGTCATCTGAGTTAAATTCACCCAATCCAGTCCATTTGAGTGCTGATTCCTAGAATGTCGATGTTCACTCTTGCCATCTCCTGTTTGACCACTTTCAGTTTGCCTTGATTCATGGACCTGATATTCTAGGTTTCTATGCAATATTGCTCTTTACAGCATTGGACCTTGCTTCTATCACCAGTCACAGCCACAACTGGGTATTGTTTTTGCTTTGGCTCCATCCCTTCATTCTTTCTGGAGTTATTTCTCCACTGATTCCCTGTAACGCTTGGGCACCTACTGACCTGGGGAGTTCCTCTTTCAGTATCCGATCATTTTGCCTTTTCCTACTGTTCATGGAGTTCTCAAGGCAAGAATACTGAAGTGGTTTGCCTTTCCCTTCTCCTGTGGACCACATTCTGTCAGACCTCTCCACCATGACGCATTCATCTTGGGTGGCCCCCCAAGGCATGGCTTCGTTTCATTGAGTTAGACAAGGCTGGGGTCCCTGTGATCAGATTGGGTAGTTTTCTGTGATAATGGTTTCAGTGTGTCTGCCCTCTGATGTCCTCTTGCAACACCTACCATCTTACTTGGGTTTCTCTTACCTTGGACGTGGGGTATCTCTTTATGGCTGCTCCAGCAAAGTGCAGCCACTGCTCCTTACCTTGGATGTAGTTGCCTCTCCTGACCTTGAACATGGAATAACTCCTCTCAGCCCTCCTGCGCCCGTGCAGCTGCTGCTCCTTGGACGTGGTGTTGCTTCTCTCGGCTACTGACCCTGACCTCAGTCGTGGGATAGCTCTTCTCAGCTGCTCCTGTGCTGCCACAGCTTGGTACTCTTGGTCGTGGCCCCTGACCCTGGGCATGAGGTAGCTCTTCTCGGCCTCAAAGCCCGGTCCATCATAGCCACCACACTTCTGCGTGGTCCATCGCAGAATAATGATAGTAAAGATAATAAAAAAAAACCCTTGAAAACAAAATGGAGAAAATACAAGAATCAATTACCAAAGACATAAAAGAATTAAAGGATAAACATGCAGAGACAAACAACAGAATTACTGAAATTAAAAATACTCTAGAAGGAATTAATAACAGAATATCTGAAGCAAAACGAATCAGTAAGCTGGAAGATAAAATGGTGGAAATAACATCTAAAGAGCTGAGTAAAGTAAAAAGAATGAAAAGAACTGAGGATAGTCTCAGAGACCTCTAGGACAAGATCAAACGCACCAACATTCAAATTATAGGGGTCCCAGAAGAAGAAGAGAAAAAGAAACGTTATGAGAAAAATTTTGAAGAGATTATAGTTGAAAATCTCCCCAGCACGGAAAAGGATATAGTCAATCAAGTCCAAGAGGCGCAAAGAGTCCCACACAGGATAAAGCCAAGGAGAAACACCCCAAGACACATACCAATCAAACCAACAAAGGCTAAACACAAAGAAAGAATGCTAAAAGCACAAGGGAGAAACAACAAGTAACACATAGGGAAACCCCATATGCTTAACAGCTGATCTTTCAGCAGAAACTGCATTCCAGAAGGGAATGGCAGGATATATTTAAAGTATTGAAAGGGAAAAATCTACAACCAAGATTACTGTACCCAGCAAGGATCTCATTAAAAATTGATGGGAAATAAAAAGCTTTTCAGACAAGCAAAAATTAAGAGAATTCAGTACCACCAAACCAGCTTTACAACAAATGTTAAAGGGACTTATATAGTCAAGAAATACAAGGGAAGAAAAAAGATCTACAAAATTAACCACAAACAATTAAGAAAATGGCAATAAGAACATATATATCAATAATTCCTTTAAATGTAAATGGATTAAATGCTCCAACCGAAAGGCACAGACTGGCTGAATGGATACAAAAAGAGGACCCATATATATGCTGTCTACATGAAACCCACTTCAGGCCTCAAGACACATATAGACTGAAAGTGAGAGGATGGAAAAATATATTCTATGCAAATAGGAAGGAAAACAAAGCTGGAGTAGCAGTCCTCATTTCAGACAAAATAGTCCTTAAAATAAAGATTACAAGAGATAAGGAAGGACACTACATAATGATCAAGGGATCAATCCAAGAGGAAGATATAACAACTGTAAATATCTAATCACCCAACATAGGAGCACCTCAATACATTAGACAACACTAACAGACATAAAAGGAGAAATTGACAGTAACACAATAATAGTAGGAGACTTTAACGCCCCACTCATACCAATGGACAGATCATCAAAACAGAAAATTAATAAGGAAACACAAGTCTTAAATGATACATTAGATGAGATGGATCTCACTGACACCTTTGGGACATTCCATCCAAATGCAGAAGAATACACCTTCCTCTTAAGTGCATATGGAACATTCTCCAGGATAGACTACATCTTGGGTAACAATCAAACCTCAGTAAATTTAAGAAAATTGAAATCATATCAAGCATCTTCTCTGACCACAACGAGATATCAATTACAAGAAAAAAACTGTAAGAAACACAAACACATGGAGACTAAACAACATGTTTCTAAATAACCAACAGGTTCCTGAAGAAATCAAAAGGGAAATAAAAAAGTTTCCAGAAACAAATGACAATGAAAACATGACAACTCAAAACCTATGGGATGCAGCAAAAGCGGTTCTAAGAGGGAAGTTTATAGCAGCACAATCCTACCTCAAGAAACAAGAAAAGCATCAAATAGACAGCTTAACTTTACACCTAAAACAACTGGAGAAAGAAGAATAAAAAACTCCCCCAAAATCAGTAGAAGGAAAGAAATTAAAAGATCCAGGCAGAAATAAATGAAAAAGAAATGAAGGAAATAACAGTAAAGATTAATAAAACTAAAATCTGGTTCTTTGAGAAGATAAACAAAATTGACAAACCTTTAGCCAGACTCATCAAGAAAAAAAAGAGAGAAGAATCAAATCAACAAAATTAGAAATGAAAAAGGAGAGGTTACAACAGACAAAGTAGAAATACAAAGGATTATAAGAGACTATTAGGAACAACTATATGGCAATAAAATAGATAACCTGGAAGACATGGAAAGATTCTTAGAAAAGTTCAATCTTCCGAGACTGAACCAGGAAGAAATAGAAAGTAAGAACAACAAAATTTCAAGCACTGAAACTGAAGCTGTGATCAAAAATCTCCCTCAAAACAAAAGCCCAGGACCAGATGGCTTCACAGGAGAATTCTAGCAAACATTTAGAGAAGAGTTAATGCCTATTCTTCTAAAGCTCTTTCAAATATTACAGAGGAAGGTACACTTCCAAACTCATTCCACGAGGCCACCATCACCCTGATACCAAAACCAGACAAAGACAACACAAAAAGAGAAAACTATAGGCCAATATCACTGATAAATATAGATGCAAAAATCCTCAACAAAATTTTAGCAAACGGAATTCAGCAACACATCAAAAAGCTCACACACCATGATCAAGTTTGGTTTGTTCCTGGAATGCAAGGATTGTTCAATATGCAAATCAATCAATGTGATACACCATATTAACAAACTGAAAGATAAAAACCATATGATCATCTCAATAGATGCAGAAAAAGCCTTTGACAAAATTCAGCTTCCATTTATGATTTAAACTCTTCAAAAAATGGGCATAGAAGGAACCTACATCAACATAATAAAGGCCATATATGATAAACATACAGCAAAGATTATTCTCAATGGTGAAAAACTGAAAGCTTTCCCCCTAAGATCAGGAACAAGACAAGGATGTCCACTTTCACCACTATTAACATAGTTTTGGACATCCTAGCTACAGCAATCAGAGAAGAAAAAGAAATAAAAGAAATTCAGATCGGAAAAGAAGTAAAGCTCTCACTGTTTGCAGTGAGGTCTCACTGATGACCTGATACTGTACATAGAAAATCCTAAGATAGTATCAGAAAATTAGTAGAGCTAATCAGTGACTTCAACAAAGTTGCAGGATACAAAATTAATACACTTGCATTTCTATATACTAACAATGAAAAATCAGAAAGAGAAATTAAAGAATCAATCACATTCACCATTGCAGCAAAAAGAATTAAATATGTAGTAATAAGCTTACCGAAGGAGACAAAAGAACTACACAGAAAATTATACGACACTGATGAAAGAAATAAAAGATGGCATAAACAGATGGAGAGATATTCTGTGTTCCTGGGTAGGATGAATCAACATTGTGAAAATGACTATACTACCAAACACAATCTCCAGATTCAATGTGATCCCTATCAAATTACCAATGACATTTTTAACAGAACTAGAACAAAAAATTTCACAATTCATATGGAAACACAAAAGACCCTGAACAGCCAAAGCAGTCTTGAGAAAGAAGAATGGAGCTGGAGGAGACAAGCTTCCTGACTTCAGATTATACTACCAAGCTACAGTCATCAAGACAGTATGGTACTGGCACAAAAACAGAAATATAGACCAATGGAACAAGGTAGAAAGCTCATAAATAAACCCATGCACCTATGGGTACCTTATTTTTGACAAAGGAGGCAAGAATGTACAGTGGGGCAAAGACATCCTCTTCAACAAATAGTGCTTGGAAAACTGAACAGCTACATGTAAAAGAATGAAGTTAAAACACTTCCTAACACCATGCTGCTGCTGCCATACACAAAGATAAATTCAAAATGAATTAAAGACCTAACTGTAAAAGCAGAAACTATAAAACTCTTAGAGGAAAACATAGGCAGAACACTCGATGACGTAAATCAAAGCAAGATCCTCTGTGACCCACCTCCTAGAGTAATGGAAATAAAAACAAAAGTAAACAAGTGGGATCTGATTAAACTTAAAAGCTTTTGCACAGCAAAGGAAACTATAAACAAGGTGAAAAGAAAACCCTCAGAGTAGGGGAAAATAATAGCAAATGAAACAACTGACAAAAGATTAATTTCCAAAATGTACAAGCAGCTTATACAATTCAATGCCAGAAAAACAAACAACCCAATCAAAAAGTGGGAGAAAGACCTAAACAGACATTTCTCCAGAGAAGACCTACAGATGGCTAATAAACACATGAAAAGATGCTCAACATTGCACATTATTAGAGAAATGCAAATCAAAACCACAATGAGATATCACCTCACATTGGTCAGAATGACCATCATCGAAAAGTCTACAAGCAATAAATGCTGGAGAGGGTGTGGAGAAAGAAGAACACTTTTGCACTGTTGGTGGGAATGCAAATTGATACAGTCACTATGGAAGATGGTATGGAAATTCCTTAAAAAAACTAGGAATAAAACCACCATATGACCCAGCAATCCCACTTCTAGACATACACCCTGAGGAAACCAAAATTGAAAAAGATGTATCCTGTTGTTCTTTGCAGTACTATTAACAATAGCTAGAACATGGAAGCAATCTAGATGACCACTGCCAGATGAATGGATAAAGAAATTGTGGTACATATGCACAATGGAATACTACTCAGCCATAAAAAGGAATGCATTTGACTCAGTTCTGATGAGGTGGATGAACCTAGAACCTATTATACAAAGTGAAGTGAGTCAGAAAGAGAAAGATACATATCATATTCTAAGGCACATATATGGAATCTAGAAAAATGGTGCTGAAGAATTTATTTACAGGGCAGCAGTGGAGAAACAGACATGGAGAATAAACTTATGGACATGGGGAGAAGGGAGGAGAGGATAAGATGTATGGAAAGAGTAACATGGAAAGTTTCATTACCATATGTAAAATAGATAGCTAACGGGAATTTGCTGTATGGCTCAGGAAACTCAAACAGGGGTTCTGTATCAACTTAGGGGGTGGGATGTGGAGGGAGATGGGAGGGAGGCTCAAAAGGGAAGGGATATATGTATACCTATGGCTGATTCATGTTGAGGTTTGACAGAAATCAGCAAAATTCTGTAAAGCAATTATCCTTCAATAAAAAAAATTAAAAAATATTTATTCTCTAATATCTTTGTGTGTGTGTATATGTGTTTATATATGTATATGTATATCACATACACAATGTGATAGGTAAACTGTAAAATTAAAGTAGTCTAGTGACATATGCATACAGAGAGAATCACATGGCACCAAATACGACTGGCTAGAGCAGCAGCAGAGATAAACAGGTATTTATCAGGGTATGTACAAGGTACTGACTATACAAAGACAAGAAATTTCATCTGTATCCTTGAAGGAATTGATATAAGATGAAGATATTCATGAACAAATAACTATAACAAGATAAATATTATGCTGGAAAAATACAACCTCAATTTTTTCATAAAAATATCATTAAAAATACCTCTTGGCAGAGAAGGAAAGAATAGGGATGTTGCTTACCATGGCCCTCTGTAAAGAATGAAATTGTTTGCTATCTCATATTTTGTCTTTAAAATTCTGTGAATTTTGTGTTTTTCATATTTGTAATTCTCTCTCTATATATACACATATGCATATGCAATTATATGTTAATATGTATTTTAAATAAGTTGCCATCTTGAAATTAATGTTATTTATATTTTGACTCACAAAATATTGTTACAATGAATCTGTTATTATCAGAAATAGGACTCAATTTAAGGGGACAGACGCGGAGTCAGGAAATTCCTTTTTCTGCTTCATGTCAGAATATTTCTAAAATCTAGGTCCACCAAGATAAACACCTATTAATGGCAACTTTTAAAGGATTTTTTTTAGCATTATCACTGAGCTGATCTTTACTGTTATAATTAATAATTGACTTGTTTATCTTTTCCAAATTCTTCTCCTTTGTTTTAATTTTTTCTTAGGGAGAAACATAACAGTGAAAGCTTGAGTACATAAATTCTGAGCAGCATTTTCTTCCAGCTAAGGCAGCATTTATCCATATAACAGTGGTGCTGTGTAGCAGGACAGGCATGGAAGGAGTACAGGGGAGCTGTCCACACCTGTGGGAGGCATATATATATTAGCACTGAAATTACCTAGAATTGCTGGAACACATGGTGATAATAAAAAGCAGACCTAATTTGCTACAGACAATGCATTTGTTTATTGCCTGTCCCCAGGACAGAGGGCTCCTGTTGCCCAGCTCAAGTAGTCACTACTATAGAATGTGGAATAATCTTCAAGTCACTTCCCATTATACTGCAGTTTGGTTACAAAATGATTATTCAGTGTATTTTTCTTCTGTTATAAAATTGATCATTTTGACCACTTCATTGAACATACAGAAACACTTCAGAAACATCATCTTTATAAACATAGGGAAAAAGAAACCAATAAGTGAGCCAGCTCGTTACATTTATGCCCTAAGTGAAAAGTTATATAAGCAACTGGGTTACATTTGCTTTTCAACCAACTGTTTACAAATGTCAGTAGAGAACAACAAAATAGGTCATTTAGTAGTCTAGGAGAATCTTTTCTCCTTGTTACTACATTCTGAGTCTAAAGCAGCTTAAGTTAGCTTCACATCTTCATCATCTTTTCCATTTTTTCATGACTTGATCTGTAATGGGTATCTGAAACTAACTTCAAAGAAAGTCTCAGGTAATTTCTAATGTGCTTATATTCAGTTGTGTTTTTATTATTGTTCTTGGCCAAGACTTGCTTCTTTATCATTGCAGACATTCTTGTGATTAACTTTAAATCTTCCCAGGGTTGATCTGAAAATATCTCCCCAATAGTGATAGTCTCATGAAGTAATTTCTCAGGTTGTTTGAGAATGTGGGGGAGAACAGGCAGGGCAAGCAATAAATAAGACTGAATTTTTTGTTAACCCCGAGGAATGAAACTTTCCAGTTATTTCTTTCAAATAAAAATGGCTTATTTCTTGGGCTTTTACTTCTCATTCTTATTCACGGTATTAGTTAATCTTTGCTGCATGACAAATTACCCCCAAATGTAGAGGTTTAAAGCCACAGTCATTGATTTAGCTCACAATTCTGTGAATCAGCAATTGGGGGCTGAGTCCAGTGGGGCCATTTTTCTGATATGGGTCAAGCTGATCTCCTCTGGTTCTCATTCATGTGTCCTGAAGTTGACAACTTATTTGAGGGCCGACTGACTGACAGTTGGGGTGCCGCAGTTCTTCACATGACTTTTCAGTCACCAGGGGGCTAGCTTGGACTTGTTCACCTGCAGCAGTGATCTGAGAGCTGTGTACCCAATGCATAGCATTTTTCAAATCTCTGCTAGCACCACATTTTACAATGTTATAGTCCTCCCTGACTCAAGAGTTGAAAAAAGACTCTGCTTCTTCAAGGGAGAAGTTAAAAGTTATATTACAAAGGTGTGGATGCAGAGAGTGGAAGGATTTATAGCCATCTATGCAATCTACTATAGTCACTTACATTCATGTCTAAACATATTTGACACAGAATTTGAGGTAGGTCAATGTGGAGAAATGGAGTTATAATAATATGTGCTTGAGTATAGATGCATCAAAAATATGCAAGAGATTTTTCACACCAGTCGAAATGACTATCATCAAAAAATCCACAAACAATAAGTGCTGGAGAGGGTATATAGAAAAGGGAACCCTCCTACACTGTTAGTGGGAATGTAGATTGGTACAGCCACTATGGAGAGCAGTATGCATATTCCTTAAAAAAAAAAAAAGCCTAAAAATATAGCTACCCTATGATCCAGCAATCCCACTCCTGGGCATATATTAGGAGAAAAATATGGTCCAAAAGGGTACATTTACCTCAGTGTTCATTGCAGCACTTTTTACAATAGCCAAAACATGGAAGCAACCCAAATGTCCATTGACAGAGGAATGGATAAAGAAGATGTGGTATGTATGCACAATAAAATATTGCTCAGCCATTAAAAAGAAAGATCTAATGCCATTTGCAGCAACATGGATGGACCCAGAGACTGTCATGCTGAGTGAAATAAGTCAGACAGAGAAGCAGAAACATCCTATAACATCCCTCATATGAGGAATCTAAACAGGCAAGATGCAAATAAACTTATTTACAAAACAGAACACACTCACCGACTTAGAGAATGAACTTAGGGTTGCTGGGGGAAGGATGGAGAAAGAGATAGCTAGGGAGATTGGGATCAACATTATACACTGCCATATTTAAAACAGATAACCGATAGGGTCCTCCTCTATAGCACAAGGAACTCTGCTCAATGTTATGTGGCAGCCTGGATAGGAGGGGAGTTTGGGGGAGAATGAATACACATTTATGTATGGCTGAGTCCTTTGGCTGTCCACTTGAAATGACTGCAACATTGTTAGTCGGCTATGTTGTTTAGTCACCTAGTCGTGTCCAACTCTTTGAAACCCCATCAAAGCCTGTAGCCCACCAGGCTCCTCTGTCCATGGGATTCTCCAGGCAAAATTACTGGAGTGGGTTGCCATTTGCTTTTTCAGGGGATCTTCCTGACCCAGGGATCTAACCTACATCTCCTGTGTCTCCTGCATTGCAGGCAGATTTTTTTTTACTGCTGAGGCACCAGAGATACTCCAATACAAAATTAAAAGTTTACTTAAAAAAAAGAAAAAGGAAAAAATGTGTAAGAGATTTTTAAAGGTATCCCAAGTCTTCAAGTCAAACACACACTGAAGGAAAGTATTCTATGTGATCACAGAGCTACCACCTGACCCACCCCTGGGCATCCCTGGGAGTGAGGTGCTGTTCTGAGAAATGCATTCTCAGAGGCAGGTAACAAATGCTCTGATGGCACAACACAGGTACCAGTCCTGCCTGGGAAAGGCGTGTAGGAGAGGAGAGTGAAAAGTGAAAGTGCCAGTTTCTCAGTCGTGTCTGACTCTCTGCCATCCGTTGGACTATAACACACCAGGCTCCTCTATCCATAGGATTTTTCAGGTAAGAATACTGGAGTGGTTGCCATTTCCCTCTTCAGGGGACCTTCTTGACCCAGGGATACAACCTGAGTCTCCTGTGTCTCCTACATTGAAGGCTGATTCTTTATTTGCTGGGCTATCAGGTGGGTAGAAGAAAATGGGTATAAAGGAAGGAAGAAGAACTTCCAAGACTAGGGGAATGAACAAACACAGGACAGAAATTATTGTATAATCACTTTAACACTGAGATTATAGGGCTACTCAGGCAGTGTGAGATAAATCATTGCACTAAATCTCTGCTATCTGTCACTTGCAAAACTTGAGACTATTATTTCGGATATCTCCCTAAAATTATTTTTAGAAAGCTAATTGAAATTGGATAGAAATAGACCAACCAGATGATGCATTTCCTCTCTGCTTATTAAAGGATTATTGTTGATCATTTTGCTTGGAGATAAATAATACTAAGCAGAAATAAATACAATGGGAGAACAAAATGAAATTCTGCCTAGAAATTATAAAGCTGGATAATTCTTCAGAAACCTTCATTAAGAAAACCTTTGAGTCAAGCCTAAACTTGTGATGGATGAATTAAAATGTCTGTTCACTCAGTCTGGGAGTCTGCCTGGGTAGACTCAAACTGTGAACTACCACCTTACACACCAGGTACTTTATCTGGGGCTCACCATGGCTTTTGGAGATAAGGAACAGGGAGTCAGAAAAATCAGTCCCTATAATAAATTCATATAAACTTCTGTCACTTACACTGGGCTTGTCTTTGGCATCTGCTATTGTGGTGGTGGCACTTACATGTATCCCTCAGAGTTGAGGGTTGTCCTTTGCTTTCCTGCTAACAAGTGGTTAAACATAGATTAACATAGTTAAACAATAACAACACAAAGAAGCTTCAAACAATCCTTTACCCTGATAAATGGACTCCAAACTACTCAGAAAGAGAGTATGAAATGTGTGTTTGGTAGGAGGGGTGATGAAAATATGCTATAGGTACCCTTCCACCTAGCTGTCAGCTCTGCCCTGCATGAAGCCTGGAGCTTCCATCCCCAGAATATGAGGCCATGCTTCACAGCCTCCAGCCTTCATTATGCTCCCTAATTCCCATTCCTCCTGGTGCCCAAGTCCTTGTAGTTCCCTCCCTGCCAGGGACTTTTTCCCAGCATTCATCTGGTCTTAGAAAACTTCAAGTCTCCAGTGTAAGGGTGAGTCAGATCTCGTCTGCCCTCCTCCGTACTCAGAGAGTGAAGTGGGGTGTCTGAGGGCTAGACTGGAGAGAGCAAATATGTTCAGGTGGCCTTCAACTCTCCTCCGCCTCTATCCTATTTTATTTGTTTCTTTACTCAGCAACAGAGAGTCATAGATCACGTGAAGAAATAGTAATATTTTAACTTCTTTTACAGGCTTCCCAGGTGGTGCGAGTGGTAAAGAACCTGCCTGCCAATGCAGGAGATGCAGGAGACATAGGTTCAGTCCCTGGGTTGGGAAGGTCTCTGGAGGAGGAAAGGGCAACCTACTTCAGTATTCTTACCTGGGATATCCCATGGAAAGAGAAGCCTGGTGGGCTACAGTCCATGGGGTCAAAAAGAATTGAACACAACTGAGCCCATGCACACACACACACACACACACACACACACACACACAACCTATTTGACAGGTTTTCATGTGAGGGGTCATAGCAAACACCTTCCAACAACACAAGAGAAGACTCTACACATGGTCATCACCAGATGATGAATACTGAAATCAGATTGATTATATTCTTTGCAGCCAAAGATGGAGAAGCTCTATACAGTCAGCAAAAACAAGACCAGGAGTTCACTGTGGCTCAGATCATGAATCCCTTATGGCCAAATTCAGACTTAAGTTGAAGAAAGTAGGGAAAACCACTAGACCATTCAGGTATGACCTAAATCAAATCCCTTTTACAGTGGAAGTAACAAATAGATTCAAGGGATTAGATCTGATAGAGTGCCTGAAGAACTATGGACGGAGGTTTGTGACATTGTACAGGAGGCAGTGATCAAGACCATCCCCAAGAAAAAGAAATGCAAAATGGCAAAATGGCTGTCTGAGGAGGCCTTACAAATAGCTGAGGAAAGAAGAGAAGTGAAAGCAAAGGAGATATACCCCAAACAAAAGATATACCCATTTAAATGCAGAGTTCCAAAGAATAGAAAGAAGAGATAAGAAAGCCTTCCTCAGTGATCTATGCAAAGGAATAGAGGAAAACAATAGAACAGGAAAGACTAAGATCTCTTCAAGAAAATTAGAGATACCAAGGGAACATTACATGCAAAGATGGGCACAAAAAAATGACTGAAATAGTATGGACCTAACAAAAGCAGAAGATATTAAGAAGAGGCAGCAAGAACACACAGAACTATACAAAAAAGATCTTCAAGACCCAGATAACCACAATGGTGTGATCACTTACCTAGAGTCAGACATCCTGGAATGCAAAGTCAAATGGGCCTTAGGAAGCATCACTATGAACAAAGCTAGTGGAGGTGATGGAATTCCAGTTGAGCTATTTCAAATCCTGAAAGATGATGCTGTGAAAGTGCTGTACTCAATATGCCAGCCAATTTGGAAAACTCAGCAGTGGCCACAGGATTGGAAAAGCTCAGTTTTCATTCCAATCCCAAAGAAAGACAATGCCAAAGAATGTTCATATTACTGCACAATTGCACTGATTTCACATGCCAGCAAATTAATGCTCAAAATTCTCCAAGCCAGGCTTCAACAGTACGTGAACTGTGAGCTTACAGATATTCAAGCCAGATTTTAAAAAAGCAGAGGAACCAGATCAAATTGCCAACATCCGTTGTAAAAGCAAGAGAGTTTCAGAAAAACATCTACTTCTGCTTCATTAACTACACCAAAGCATTTGACTGTGTAGATCACAACATATTGTGAAAATTCTTCAAGAGATGAAAATACCAGGCCAACTTACCTGCCTCCTGAGAAAGCTGTATGCAGGTCAAGAAGCAACAGTTAGAACTGGACATGGAACAATAGACTGGCTACAAATAGGGAAAGGAGTATGTCAAGGCTGTATATTGTCACCCTGCTTCTTTAACTTATATGCAGAGTACATCATGAGAAATGCCAAGTTGGATGAAGCACAAGCTGGAATCAAGATTGCAGGGAGAAATATCAATAACCTCAGATATGCAGATGACACCACCCTGATGGCAGAAAGCAAAGAACTAAAGAGCCTTTTGATGAAAGTGAAAGAGGAGAGTGAAAAAGTTGGCTTAAAACTCAGCATTCAGAAAACTAAGATCATGGCAAATAGATAAACAATGGAAACTGAGAGACTTTATTTTGGGGGGCTCCAAAATCACTGCATATGGTGACTGCAGCCATGAGATTAAAAGACGCTTACTCCTTGGAAGAAAAGCTATGACCAACCTAGACAGCATATTAAAAAGCAGAGACATTACTTTGCCAACAAATGTCCATCTGGTCAAAGCTACGGTTTTTCCACTAGTCGTGTATGAATGTGAGAGTTGGACCATAAAGAAAGCTGAGTGCCGAAGAATTGATGTTTTTGAACTGTGGTGTTGGAGAAGACTCTTGAGAGTCTCTTGGATGCAAGGAGATCAACCAGTTCATCCTAAAGGAAATCAGTCCTGAATATTTATTGGAAGGATTGATGCAAAGTGTTGACTCATTGGAAAAGACTCTGATGCTGGGAGGGATTGGGGGCAGGAGGAGAAGGGGATTACAGAGGATGAGATGGGTGGATGGCATCACTGAGTCAATGGACATGAGTTTGGGTAAACTCCACGAGTTGGTAACGGATAGGGAGGCCTGGTGTGCTGTGATTCATGGGGTTGCAAAGAGTCGCACATGACTGAGTGACTGAACAGAACTGAACTGATGCTGAAGCTGAAATTCCAATACTTTGGCCACTTGATGTGAAGAACTGACTCATTTGAAGAGACCCTGATGCTGGGAAAGATTGCAGGCAAGAGGAGAAGGGGATGACAGAGGATGAGATGGTTGGATAGCATCACTGACTCAATGGACACGAGTTAGAGCAAGCTCTAGGAGTTGGTGATGGACAAGGGAGCCTGGCATGCTGCAGTCCATGGGGCCGCAAACAGTCAGACACGACTGAGCTACTGAACTGAACTGACTGATGTGAAGGGCAAAGGGGTTATTGCATGTAAAAGCAGTTATTGCAGTGTCTGGCATATCCCTAATGCTCAGAAATTATCAACTATAGTATCAGTTCTCTGCCTGATGCTCCAAGTAGCTGGGATGAGAGAGCCTCCTCTGCTACACGTGCACCAGTAACTCTGCCACCTTCAGGGGCAGTACTGTCCCTCACATAGTGAACTCCAGGAGCTCCCAAACTTGAGTGTTTGGTGAAGTTGGTGGAAGTGACTTTTCTCCTCCTATTCTAACATATCAGAATTACACCAAAGCAGTGCCACCTTGCACCCCAGGGTCTTACAAAGGTTTAAGTGAATCTTGAGGGAAAACTGCTTTTTAAACTTTTACTCACAGCTTTTGTACTGTCCTTAGGTTGTCCTCAAGGTGAGGATGAGCATCATAGTACAGAAAATCTAAATGACAGACTTGTGCTGTGTTACTTCATTCAACAAATCTATGCTGAGTGCCTGATACATGCCAGGCAATGCACTAGGGGCTGGGCTTTACCCATGACCAGGGAGGAAGTTATAACATCTGGTTTGGGATCCACTGCTTTCGCTACTATGGGAATATCCCGAAAGGAAAAAAGAAGGCAGGTTTTCTTTCTACTCTTTGTCAGTTGAACATCTGAATTAATAGACAAATGACATTTACTAGGAAAAAGAGACCCTTAACTACTGGATGACTTTAGTAGGATATTCTGAGCTAAAGGATTAGTTAACAGTATATAGACCCAGAATTTACAAAGCAGAGCTCCCCAGAGAATGCCCCACATGCTGTACACCTCTCTGGGTTATAACTTTAAAATGCTGACTACTGTTTGTGGGTTTCCCTGGTGGCTCAGTGGTAAAGAATCTGCCTGCCAATGCAAGAGACAAAGATTTGATCCTTAGGTTGGAAAGATCCTCTGGAGAAGGAAATGGCAACCCACTCCAGTACTCTTGCCTGGAGAATCCCATGGACAGAGGAACCTGGTGGGCTACAGTTCATAAACTCAGAAAAGAGTTGGACATGACTGAGTGACTGAACATACACTGTTTGTAGGAACCTGCAAAACCCCAGGTCGAGACTGAGTCTGTTATTCTGGGCTAAAGAGCACAAGTCCAACGTGTAAAACAAGGACCTAGGAAGTCACAGGGGTGTTTCTGATCTCCTTTGTTTTGTCTGTGCTCCTTGACTGACTCTGTCTTTGAAATAATTTGCAACTCTTGATACTGGGTAAATTCTTGGGACTCATGAGCCTGAATTGACAATCTAATCCTAAATGTTAATCCTTTATGTGACCCCACAGATAAAATTATTGTCCTTTACAAAGTTTCTTTCCATCCTGGGAAATCCTTCTTCTGATGACTCAGGCTTTGTTACTGAGTCTAACTCAGCACATTACAGCGTGGTGGTTGAAAAGTAAGACTGATGCCAGACTCGTCCTGCTCCTTATTGGCTGGGTGACTTAATGCAGCTCAACCTTTCTGAAACTCAGTTCCTTGTCTGTGAAAGGAGGCTGATGATGGTACTCACTCATGGAGTCATTGTGAGCTGAGTTAATATATAGAATGTGCTTAGAATAGAGCTGGCACGTGATGCAGTTAACATACCTCTTGAATGTGTTCCTTGAAGTTTTCTTTTTTGGATATTTTGGAAGTCCCTAGTACAAAGCAACTGGTTAGCTGCCTACCAGTTAATGGTTATGCCATGGACACAACTTAGACCTACATCAGTCCTTACACTTACACAGATCACTTGTCATCTTCGTGTATGTAGCTGAATTTACTTGGAACTGAAATCACTTAATGAAGATTAATTTTAAGACAACATTCATTTGAAGTTTGATGGGATATTTATATTCTGTAATCCTTCCCAATTCCAAATATTCCAAATTTATTTCTAGGATATCTCACGAAGCAAGAGTCTGCTTAGATTTAGAATGACTATACAACCCATTTACATATAATTTTAAATAATATTACCTAATTTGCTGTAAGCTGAATCTTCCCTGTGGATAAAATGTTAAAAAATTGTAAATTGCCTAGCAAAGTTCATATTCCTTAGAGTAACCTCTGGCAGAATAATTTGAATGTGGCCCCAGGTGCTGGTTTTGAAATGCAAACCCAGCTCAATTAGGCACAGCAGCTGTGGCCATGGTATTGCCCACCTATGCTTTGGTTTAATAAGAATTGATTGTCAGTGTGTATATTTTGGCTAAGTTAAATGATTCCTTAGTATTCTGACATCTGTATTCTCTCTTTCCAACTTTCCGAATGAAAAGATTCTCACACAGTGCCCTTTATTTTGCTTTGTAAATTCTAAAATTCTTGTCTCCTACATCTTCAGTCTCTCTTAGTATATAACACGTGATCTGGCACATGGAGAACAGTCATTAAATATTTGTTAATAAATACATAAATGACAAATGCCAATTTATGAAAGGTTGAAGAATTGACTGGTTATGCTATAATATCTTTTTTAAAATTACTTTTTATTATTTTGCAGAAAAAGAGTTTTCTATATTCTTGCTAAGGTCTATTACATTCTGTTTAAAGGTATTTTATATAAAGTAATTGTGTGTCATTGGCCCAACAGCCCTGATTACCCCATTATTCTCATTTTCGGTGATCATCTTAATGCTTAGGGTATGCTGATGACTTGTCCCACATTATTAAACCAGTGTTTGAGAAGCCCCAGGATCTGTTTTTCTTTTAGGTTTAGGACACTTATGACAAATTATAGGAAATACTACTTAATCAGTAAACATCTAAGGTCTAGAAATAAATGGAGATGAGAACCTGCCTAAAGCAATTTAAACACTCTCAGGGAAATCACTGACTGGAAAATGTAGTAACAGAACTGTTCTGATGAGCAAACTCATCCCTTTATTTTCCCATACCCTCTTTGCAGAAAATGTCTAAACATTCTAAACATGGAGGAATTGTGGAGGCATATTCAGTGATTGACATGTAGGTGTGTGAATCCATTCACCTGGGCCACTCAAGCACAATCTCTTCCAAACTTCTGGGCATTTAGGGTCATTTCTATTCAGGAAGTTATAAAATATCCGTCTTTCAGCTATTTAAAGCAAGCCTTCTACCGACGACCATTGGCTAGGGAAGTTCCTGCTAGAAACAGCTCTAATCAGTTTGGGCATGCACCGAGACCAAGCAGATTGGACACCATGAAAGCTCTGCAGCAGATGGACTATCCAATGACCCTCCAGCCATTCCATTAAGAGAGCCCCTACCTATCTCCACCCCATACACTATATCATTATTCTAGTCTGCACCTGTGTCCAACGAAAGGTTGTTGTTTGACAACCAATATCAATTTTATTCACACGGCTTAAGCAAGAGGCTAGATACAGAATGTGAAGGCTGAAACTTAGTATCTTGGCCATCACACCCACGAAGGTCTTCTGAGGCCCCGTGCAGAAAGCGATGGCTGAGAAGGAAATCTTGTGCCCCTCCTTTGCCGCGGGGCACATGGAACACCATTAGACATCAGGCTGGACTGAAAGCCTTGTCAGTTTCAACCACAGCACCCTCTGCCTCTCTATCTGTGGAGCAAGGCCTGGCTCCATGACTCCAGCCAGCAGGTTCCAAATTGTCTAAAGATCCAGAGCACGTGAGGAGCACAACCCTGAAATTAGCTGCTTCTGTCCTCCCTCTTGCTAGAGGTACAGGATGTATACAGTGGTCAGGTGAGGTGAGGTGAAGTTGCTCAGTCGTGTCCGACTCTTTGCGACCCCATGGACTGTAGCCTACCAGCCTTCTCCGTCCATGGGATTCTCCAGGCAAGAATACTGGAGTGGGACAGTGATCAGAGAGACTATTTAAAGAAATGATTCAAAGTGCTTTAAAGGCAATGCTTTCTTGGAATCAGGAGATAGTCAGTAGTTACCTCTTCTAGAAGGAGAGTAAATAATACAAGATACTTCCCATAGGAACTTTTAGGCAGAAAAACATGAGTTATGGACAGGCTTAACGAAGATTCCACCTGTAAAATAGAGAATTATGGAATGGTTCGATCCCCATGTTTGGAATATATTTATCTTCCCAGACCAGGGATGGAACCCATGTCCTCTGCACCAGCAGGCAGACTCTTTATCCCTGGGTCACCAAGGAAGTCCCTTTATTAACTATTTAAATGAATGTTTTAATTTATAGAAAAAAAAACATATTTAAATGCAACTGGGTAATATATTGGGCTTTCCCGGTGGCGCTAGTGGTAAAGAATCTGCCTGCTAATGCTGGGACTTAAGAGACGCAGATTCGATTTCTGAGTTGAGAAGATCCCCTGGAGAAAGGCATGGCAATCCACTCCAGTATTCTCACCTGGAGAATCCCATGGACAGAGGAGCCTGGTGGGCTACATTCCATAGGGTCGCAAAGAGTTGGACATGACTGAAGCAACTTAGCATGCATGCACAGGTAATATATTCCTTAAAATTTTCATGCTTATGGAAAATGGACTTTACAAAGCACAGCTATAATACACAAGTACATTTTATTCAAGATTTATGTGTGGAAAGCAAGGGGAAATAAGATTGCTTTTTATATTCTGACTTTGTTAGCAGAAGCTTATAAAGTGAAATGAAATTTCCATAACTGAAATTCCAGACTCAATAAATACATTCTCACTTTACTTAATAGACAAGTAAGTTGGAAAGCATTAAAAATGATAGTATTTCCTTCTGAAAATTTGGAGAGTTGCTGTTAGTAAATATTTCTTAGTTATAACAATAATTATGTGAAGCATTTTGGTGTAAATATCCTCTGATTTGGTAATGCATAGAGTAAAACATAGCTTTAAATCTTCCCTGTAAAATGCCATAAGTAACTGAAATGTAATTAAAGTTTAAGATATTACAGAAACCCTGACAAGATTCATTAACCCACAAAATCACCTCCAATGTTTTTTTTTTTTTTTAATTTCGTAACCAGTGATAGATTAAACTCAGGAGATACCCTTGAAGGTGACCTCAAAGTTCTAGTTTGGAACCTCAAGGTATAAAACCCAAGGGTTTTATTTTTTATTTATTTTGATTCGTAACTTTGCTTATAATACAGACAGAACAGAGCCTGGGTTTATTTGCTTGTACACATGCCAGAATTTCACTTCCAGGTCCATAACTGTATGCTAGAATGGTGGATTCTTGTTGTATCAGTTAGGATAAACTAGCCTGTGTGCTGTGGTAACAACCTCCAAACTTTGGTGGATTATTTTTCTCTCATGTCTCAAGTGCACTGCAGATTTGCAGGGAGCTCTGCTCCTTGTCTCCTTAATCCAGGCCTGATGTTTTCAGAGCAGCCATCATCTCAAATATGACTGTTGCTATGACAAAGGGAGAGAGTTTCAGAGGACCTTGCACTGGTAGTTAAATGCTCTGTTGTAAAAGCAAGTCATCACTCCCACCCGTAGCTTATTTGCCAGATCAGTCACATGAACCCACCCGACCCCAAGGTGACCAAGAAGTACATCTGCACACGTATTCTGAGAGCAGAAAGCCAAACACTTTCAGAGCCAGAATTAGATTCTAATCTCCTGACATCTCCTGAAACACTCTCTTCTCTGTACTGCAACACAAACCAAACACATCAAATAGCCCAAAGCATTCTTCTAAATTACCTTGGACCCCCAGTTTACCTGGCATGGAGCACAAATGACTGTGGCATTTATGTCTGTGATGCAGAAATGCTCCTTTTTCCCATAGCAGTTCACTTATTCATTATGCTTTCATGACTAATGATAAATGTTTTTCTTCAACTATATGAAAGCTTTCTTTTTTGTTTTAAAGAGGATTACTAAAATAAATATTAAAAGGAAAAACTACCTTTTTTTTTTCTCTGCATACTGAATACGTCTGATACCAATTGTATGGATTTCCCCCCCGACACTAACCAATTCTCTGACAGCTGCTGGGTTTCCTACAATTAAATTCAGTTCTGACACTATCTACCTAGAGTTAGAATCAGATCTCACAGGCTAAAGGGTTCAGTCCCACAAGGCTGTACCCTCACCTTACTTCAGACCCAGATTGCAAGTTCCAAGTTTTCATCTATAATTTAACCAACTTGTTCTAATTGGAGGTGCCCATGACACTCCTCTTAGATTCAGAAACTGCTAGAAGGGCTTAAGAACTCAAGAGAGCAGTTTACTTATTATTACCAACTTACTACAAAGATATAAGGAACACAAATATGAATACATAGAATCATAGTTGAAGAAGGGCCCATGGAGTAGAAGCTACAGTCCCCACGGAGTATGGGGTGCACAGCCTTCCTGCCATATAGATGTGTTCACCAACCCAGAATTCTCCAAACCCCATACTTTAGGGACTTTTATAGAGGCTTCATCATGTTGGCATGATTGACAATTAATCTTCAATTCTATCCTCTCCCTAGAGGGTGGGGGAATGGGTTGAGGCTAAAAGTTCCAAGCTTCTAATCATGGCTTGATTTTTCCAGTGACCAAACCTGATCCTGAAGCTATACAGGAGCTTTTCAAGTATTGCCTCATTAGGATAAAAGGCACTTCCATCACCTAGGCAAATCCAGGGGTTTTAGCTGCTCTGTGTCAGGAACCAGAGTCAAAGATCTGAGATGGCTCCTAGGTCCTTGAGAAAGACATTCCTGGGTCATAAAACTGACAGACTGGGGCATATTTCAAAAGAGTTTATATAACTTTCAAAGAGAGGAGAAAGTACTTATACCGTGGCAAATTTTTGAAGAAAAAGGTGAGGGGGAAATCCCTTTCCTTATTTTCAACAGGGAGAATTAAGCCTCCTATTTTTAATGTATGTGTATCCGTATAAAATGAAGATATCTCTACCATCTAGACTGTATTTTATCCTAGAAGGTCAGCATATCTGTTGCCTCAATTACTAGTGTCAGTATCTCTAAATGTTATTTAGTGTAGGATTTTTACCATAAAATAAGATTGGGAAAAGCCTAAATACACTATCATTTATTTTTTAAAATATTTTAATTATCTACTTTTGTTACAGGGGGTCTTCACTGCTGCATGAGGGCTTTCTTTAGTTGTGGTGAACAGGGGGTTACTCTCTAGTTGCTGAAGGTGAGCTTCTCATTGCGGTGGCTTCTCTTGTTGCAGAGCAGTTGCTCCAAGGCATGTGGGATCATTCCAGACCAGGGAGCAAACCCACGTCCCCCGCAATGGCAGGCAGATTCCTAACCACTAGACCACCAGGGAAGCCCTGATCGTTTATTCTTATTAAAAATAAAATTTGCCTTGATGAACATCTGCCTCTGTGTGTGTAATTATGTAAACATTTATTAATGGATCTTTAATGCTCTTCCAGGATAAAGCCAGGATGTTCAAAGCAACTAAAATAGTGTTGGAAAGAAACAGATTAAATTACAGGAGGTATGTGAAAGTCAGTCTCTTTTTATCCTTTAACATTAGGTTAATCACAGAACAAAAATGCTATTTTAATTGAGCTAAAAAAGACTTTGATTAGAATTATCTTAATGATGATTCCAGTTCACTTTTCATGTGTAATCAAACTACAGGGTGCACAGAAAATATTAATTGGTTATGAGATTAATCATTCCTGTGGGTTCAATTTACTTGCTACTAACAAGGAACGATGCTGAAGCTGAAACTCCAGTACTTTCGCCATCTCATGAGAAGAGTTGACTCATTGGAAAAGACTTCGATGCCAGGAGGGATTGAGGGCAGGAGAAGAAGGGGACGACAGAAGATGAGATGGCTGGATGGCATCACTGACTCAGTGCACGTGAATCTGAGTGAACTCCGGGAGGTGGTGATGGACAGGGAGGCCTGGCGTGCTGCGATTCATGGGGTCGCAAAGAGTCGGACACGACTGAGCGACTGAACTGAACTGAACTGAACCCCTGTCCTTCCCCAAGATACTGAAGAGAAAGAGATTCTATTTCTTCCGTTATCACCAAGCACCTGAGGTGGAGCCCTGAAAGATCCATCTTAAGCACCACAAATTGAAAACAATGATGAAATAAAGATCTTAATGCCCTATGGTTAAGAATTTTTCTCTTTACCATTGTATATTTCTCAGGTGTAAAAATGGATTAGCGTGCACTAAGTTTGAGTGTTTCTTGGATATAAATGGCAGGTACTCAAGCATCAGAAGAACTCGCAGAATTTCTGAGTTCTCAGGATTTTATCAACCTAGGTCCATCCACTGATCGCATCTATAACTTGGTCAAAAGAGTCTAATCTTCCCATTGGGATGCCTATCACTGAATGCCATATGTGCTAGGCATTGTGTCTGGAATATATAGAAATTATCTTATGTTATCCTCACATAAACCTTTTAAAATTTTTTATTTTTTTACGTATTTATTTCTGGCCGTGCCGGTCTTTGTTGCTGTGTGTGGGCTTTCTCTAGTTACAGAGAATGGAGTACTCTCTAGTTGTGGTGCGAGGGTTTCTCACTGCAGCGGCTTCTCTTGTTGGAGAGCGCAGGCTCTAGGCACTCAGGCTTCAGTAGCTCTGGCTCCTGGGCTCTGGAGCACAGGCTCAGTAGCTGTGGCACACAGGCTTAGAAGCTCTGTGGCATGTGGGATCTTCCCAAATCAGGGACTGAACCTGTGTCTCCTGCATTGGCAGGCAGATTCTTTACCACTGACCACCATGGAAGCCCGTGTGCATGCATGCTGTCACCCAATGTGTCCAATTCTGTGGACTCCAGGGACAGTAGCACACCAGGCTCCCCTCTCCATGGATTTCTCAAGCAAGAATAATGGAGTGGGTGGCCTTTTCCTCCTCCAGGGGCTCTACCTGACCCAGGGTTTGAACTCATGTCTCCTGTGTCTTCTGCATTAGGCAGGCAGATTCTTTACTGCCTGAGCCACCATGGAAGCCCTCACAAAAATCTTATAAGTAGATTTTCACAGTTTAGAAAAGTGAGGATCAGGTGTTAAGTAATTTGCCCTAAGTCAGGCTTATAAACAGAGGATGGAAGTTAAACCCAGATCCATCCAACTTCAAAGCACATGCTTGGTAAGGTACTTCTCTTTCATAAAAAGCAATGATCAATTAATATAAGCTTAATTAAATACTACTTTGGGTTCTTAAGCGAGGACCACCTTAAGGAAATCTCAAATCATTAAATATTAATAACAAAAGTAAAAGATTAGCTCCATTAGGGCCAAATGAGAGCTGCAGATAATTAAAGATGATTAGTTGTCCGCCAAGACCCCAGGTTTTCATTTGTGAGTTTAGAGGTTTCCTCCTTCAGGCAATATTGTTGGGCAGCTTATCAGGTGGGAAGTCTCTTCTAATCACAATCACTCTGACTCACAGATCACAACCTACTTTGTAAATATTAAAAAATGGAGAGGGAATGCATTCCACTTTTATGAACAAATATCTCTCGAGTAACAGAATGTGGTAGTTTTTGTTTTTTTAAGTGAAAATAACGACTTGTTATTGTCCAATTTTCAGTAAAAATAAGACCGGAAGTTGACTGTGGCTCAGATCATGAACTCCTTATTGCCAAATTCAAGCTGAAATTGAAGAAAGTGGAGAATACCACTAGACCATTCAGGTATGACCTAAATCAAATCCCTTATGATTATACAGTGGAAGCAAGAAATAGATTTAAGGGACTAGATCTGATAGACTGCCTGATGAACTATGGAATGAGGTTTGTGACATTGTACAGGAGACAGGGATCAAGACCATCCCCATGGAAAAGAAATACAAAAAAGCAAAATGGCTGTCTAAGGAGGCCTTACAAATAGCTGTGGAAAGAAGGGAAGGGAAAAGCAAAGGGGAAAAGGAAAGATATACCCATTTGAATGCAGAGTTCCAAAGAATAGCAAGGAGAGATAAGAAAGTCTTCTTCGGTGATCAGTGCAAAAAAATAGAGGAAAACAATAGAATGGGAAAGACTAAAGATCTCTTCAAGAAAATTAGAGACACCAAAGGAACATTTCATGCAAAGATGAGCTCGATAAAGGACAGAAATGGTCTGGACCTAAGAGGAGCAGAAGATATTAAGAAAAGGTGGCAAGAATACACAGAAGAACTGTACCAAAAACATCTTCACATCCCAGAAAATCACAATGGTGTGTTCACTCACCTAGAACCAGACATCCTGGAATGTGAAGTCAAGTGGGCCTTAGAAAGCATCACTACAAACAAAGCTAGTGGAGGTGATGGAATTCCAGTTGAGCTCTTTCAAATCCTGAAAGATGATGCTGTGAAAGTGTTGCACTCAATATGCCTGCAAATTTGGAAAACTCAGCAGTGGCCACAGGACTGGAAAAGGTCAGTTTTCATTCCCATCCCAAAGAAAGGCAATGCCAAAGAATGCTCAAACTACCATACAATTGCACTCATCTCACACGCTAGTAAAGTAATGCTCAATATTCTCAAGCCAGGCTTTAGCAATATGTGAACTGTGAACTTCCTGATGTTCAAGCTGGTTTTAGAAAAGGCAGAGGAACCAGAGATCAAATTGCCAACATCTGCTGGATCATGGAAAAAGGAAAAGAGTTCCAGAAAAACATCTATTTCTGCTTTATTGACTATATCAAAACCTCTAACTGTGTGAATCACAATAAACTGTGGAAAATTCTGAAAGAGATGGAAATACCAGACCACCTGACCTGCCTCTTGAGAAACCTATATGCAGGTCAGGAAGCAACAGTTAGAACTGGACATGGAACAGACTGGTTCCAAATCGGGAAAGGAGTACATCAAGACTATATATTGTCACCCTGCTAATTTAACTTATATGCAGAGTACATCATGAGAAATGCTGGGCTGGAGTAAGCACAAGCTGGAACCAAGATTTCTGGGAGAAATATCAATAACCTCAGATATGCAGATGACACCACCTTTATGGCAGAAAGTGAAGAGGAACTAAAAAGCCTCTTGATGATGAAAGTGAAAGAGAAGAGTGAAACAGTTGGCTTAAAGCTCAACATTCAGAAAACTAAGATCGTGGCATCTGGTCCCATCCCTTCATGGGAAATAGATGGGGAAACAGTGGAAACAGTGGCTGACTTTATTTTTCTGGGCTCCAAGATTGCTGCAGATGGTGATTGCAGCCATGAAATTAAAAGACACTTAACTCATTGGAAGGAAAGTAATGACCAGCCTGCTACTGCTAAGTCACTTCAGTTGTGTCCAACTCTGTGCGACCCCATAGATGGCAGGCCATCAGGCTCCACCATTCCTGGGATTCTCCAGGCAAGAACACTGGAGTGGGTTGCCATTTCCTTCTCCAATGCATGAAAGTGAAAAGGGAAAGTGAAGTCACTCAGTCGTGTCCGACTCTTAGCAACCCCATGGACTGCAGCCTACCAGGCTCCTCCACCCATGGGATTTTCCAGGCAAGAGTACTGGAGTGGGGTGCCATTGCCTTCTCCAATGACCAGCCTAGACAGCATATTAAAGAGCAGAGACATTATTTTGTCAACAAAGGTCCGTCAAAGGCTAGTCAAGGCTATGGTTTTTCCAGTGGTCATGTATCGATGTGAGAGTTGGACTGTGAAGAAAGCTGAGTGCCAAAGAATGATGCTTTTGAACTGTGGTGTTGGAGAAGACTCTTGAGAGTCAATTGGACTGCAAGGAGATCCAACCAGTCCATCCTAAAGATCAGTCCTGGGTGTTCATTGGTAGGACTGATATTGAAGCTGAAACTCCAATACTTTGGCCACCTAATACAAAGAGCTGACTCATTTAAAAAGACCCTAATGCTGGGAAAGATTGAGGGCAAGAAGGGAAGGGGACGATAGGGGATGAGATGGTTGGATGGCATCACTGACTCAATGGACATGGGTTTGGATGGACTCTGGGGGTTGGTGATCGACAGGGAGCCCTAGCATGCTGTGGTTCACGGGCTCGCAAAGAGTCAGACACAACTGAGTGACTGAACTGAACTGAACTGAATTTTCCATTAAGTCAGCTTAAAAAGAAAAAGGAAGGTGCTTTCTTTCTCAGTGTAAATGCTTGTTAGAATAAGGTCTATGTCCAGTTAAATAATCTGAAGTCAGACCCAGCAAATCCCATCAAGCTCCTCTCATGGAAATGTCGACTGGCCCATTGCCAGAGCAGTTATGTGGACAAGAAGACCCCCAGTGCCAACCTTCTGTTCCTTAGCAAAACTTTAGTAGAAAACATTCATGACCCTATGGTAAGTTCACAATCAAATACAGACAATGCAACAGAGCAGAAGGGCTCTGCATAAAAGTTGAATGTGGCGATGTTTAAGAGACCTTCAAAAGGGCCAAAATGCAGAAACTTATATTTCCTATGTTCAAGTTCTTTTTCCAGTGGAAAACCTAAATGTCATGACAAGAGATTTCAGAAATCAGAAATACTCCTCATAGAAAATGTGTGCTTTATAATGTTTGTTGATAAAACTGAAACAACTGAGACAAATAAATGTAGAGCTAACAAGTTGATCAAAATAAAATGTCTTTTAATAATATGTATTGATTACTGTTGCCTGGAAAATCCCATGGTGGAGGAGCCTGGTAGGCTGCAGTCCATGGGGTTGCCAAGAGTTGGACATGACTGAGCGACTTGACTTTCACTTTTCACTTTCCTGCACTGGAGAAGGAAATGGCAACCCACTCCAGTGTTCTTGCCTGGAGAATCTCAGGGATGGGGGAGCCTGGTGGGCTGCCCCTGTCTGTGGGGTCACACAGAGTCGAACACGACTGAAGTGACTTAGCATAGCGTGGCATTGATTAACTAAATCTACTATAGGAAAAGGAGTATGTCAAGGTTGTATATTGTCACCCTGCTTATTTAACTTATATGCAGAGTACATCATGAGAAACACTGGACTGGAAGAAACACAAGCTGGAATCAAGATTGCCAGGAGAAATATCAATAACCTCAGATATGCACATGACACCACCCTTATGGCAGAAAGTGAAGACAAGCTAAGAAGCCTCTTGATGAAAGTCAAAGAGGAGAGCGAAAAAGTTGGCTTAAAGCTCAACATTCAGGAAATGAAGATCATGGCATCTGGTCCCATCACTTCATGGGAAATAGATGGGGAAACAGTAGAAACAGTGTCAGACTTTATTTTGGGGGGCTCCAAAATCACTGCAGATGGTGACTGCAGCCATGAAATTAAAAGATGCTTACTCCTTGGAAGAAAAGTTATGACCAACCTAGATAGCACATTCAAAAGCAGAGACATTACTTTGCCGACTAAGGTCCATCTAGTCAAGGCTATGGTTTTTCCTGTGGTCATGTATGGATGTGAGAGTTGGACTGTGAAGAAGGCTGAGCACTGAAGAATTGATGCTTTTGAATTGTGGTGCTGGAGAAGACTCTTGAGAGTCTCTTGGACTGCAAGGAGATCCAACCAGTCCATTCTGAAGGAGATCAACCCTGGGATTTCTGTAGAAGAAATGATGCTAAAGCTGAAGCTCCAGTATTTTGGCTACCTCATGTGAAGAGTTGACTCATTGGAAAAGACTGATGCTGGGAGGGATTGGGGGCAGGAGGAGAAGGGGATGACCGAGGATGTGATGGCTGGATAGCATCACGGACTCTATGGACATGAGTCTGAGTGAACTCCGGGAGTTGGTGATGGACAGGGAGGCCTGGCGTGCTGCGATTCATGGGGTCACAAAGAGTCGGACACGACTGAGCGACTGAACTGAACTATCTTGAAAGCGAAAGTGTTAGTAGCTCAGTCATGTCTGACTCTTTGTGAGTCCATGGACTGTAGCCGACCAGGCCCCTCTACCATGGAATTCTCCAGGCAAGAATGCTGGAGTAGGTTGCCATTCCCTTCTCCAGGGGATCTTCCTGACCTAGCGATTGAACCCAGCTCTTGTATTGCAGGCAGATTCTTTACTATCTGAGCCACCAGGAAAGGCCAAAATGTTTTCCTGAGTTCTGTCAGCCATTCTGCTTGCATGCTAGGTTGCTTCAGTCGTATCTGACTCTTTGCAACCCTATGGACTGTAGCCCACCAGGCTCCTCTGTCCATGGGATTCTCCAGGCAAGAATACTGGAGTGGATTGCCATGCCCTTCTCCAGGGGATCTTCCAGACCTAGAGATTGAGCCTGTGTCTTTTATGTCTCTTGTACTGGCAAGCAGGTTCTTTACCACTAGGGCCACCTGGGAAGTGAGATGCTATCGTAATTAATTGTGAATAAGATTCTTGTACCCTCAGGGAATACATTGAGACCAATGTTTGCCATCAGAATTTATTAACATATACCACGTAAATATGCCCTTAAAGTGTCACATCAGAGTTGTCTGGTTTTGTCAGCCAAGTTTCATCTGGAAAGTCAAAATGCATAGATATAGTACAAAAAACTAAGATAGGAGATGCGTCATGGCTTTTATTAGCTTCAAAAACAATTATTATTCTAATAAGTTTAAAAACCACATTATACAGATTGTTTTTTGTATGTAAATATGGAAAGTCAATGAAAACAAAGGACCAGAGAAGGCTCCCAACTTACTAGACAGATGGACTCCTAAATTCAGAAGGAAAAAAACTACTATTTTGGGGGGAATGTAATTTTTACTCTTTAGTTACATACAATGCTGTTACTATACTGCACCATAAGCAGTGATGACTAATTAGAAAAACTGTGAAAGAAAAAAATGTGTGGCAAGTAAAAATAATCATATTTGAGAATAATAATCAGGTCTAAATAAGAAAAGTACATAGGATTCCTGCATCATGATGAAACTTGGAGAATTCCACATAAATATTATGTAATTTGTATCCCCTTAAGCCCCTAAAAACATTCACCTTAAGTTGACTGCTTTATCTCTAATCAAGGAACAATATTACATCTTATCTGAGCCAATTTGCCTGCTGAAAATTTGGAAGCTCCTTGCATGATTCATTCTGTATAAAATCATTTGAATTTTGCTTGCTGTAGATAATTGGCTCTTGGCACCAGAACTTAAACTATTTACAGTCCAAGTCTGTTAAAATGACACTGAGATTTAGCTTAAACAAACAGATAGAAGTCACGGGCATGTTTTTCTTAATGCTCTTGGTTGTACCTGCTGTAATTAAATTTCAAAATGCTTACAAAGACCTATGGTAGAAATGGAAATGAGAAACTGCAACTTCTAATCTAATGATACATTTGATGGGGTGTGTACAGAAAGAAAGGAGAAAACTGAGAGTCAGAATGGAGTCTTTCTTTTTGGGGAAGCATCAAAAAGGGTGAGACTGTTCTTGTAAGCCAGTAGCACATCGTGTAATCCAAGGGCACACAAACTCCAAAATCACACTTTAGACTTTAAGACGTTAAAGACTCCCTAAATGTGAAAAATTACTTGGGAGGCAATGTGCTAAGCAGTTATGCTATAACAATGTAATATATTTTATTGATCTAAGTAATATAGCAAAGAACTCTAGCAACTGGGAGATTGGGACTTTAGACAGTGGCTTTATGGTCCTGGAGGGTAGAAGTGAAAACTTTCTCAACTAAAAAGTGAGTATTAAAAATTACTATATTAACTAATACTTATTAAATGTAAATATATGCTAGACATTGTACTAAATTATGAGGAGTAGATAAATTAATACATATAAAACACTTAGGCCCTTGACTGGCTTGTATAAACACTCAATATATTATTAATATTAAATTATTAGTGATATTATTAGAAAAAATCTTGGAAGTTCTCATTGCCATGTGCATTTCGAAGTCCAATATAGTACTTATTGAGGTTTCAACTCAATAACAATGAATTATTTAAATTAATCCTTCTAAAAATAATTATGTATAATTTCTCATAGCAAACAATCATCAACATCTTAAAGTGCTTATGAGCTTTGGAGAGTTTAAAAGACAGAGGAGATATCCCAGGCTAATTAATTTTTGACTAAAAGCCTATAATTGGGAAACAAGCAGATATCAAAGCTCCAAAACTGCACATATCCTGAGTTCATTTGCTGATGCAACAAATATAGGATCTGGTTCCTAGAGTATGCAGGCAAGGGCAGAGGCCAAGGCCCAGCGATTACCAAAGGAAAAGGGACTAGAACCTCGCAGAGTAAGAAAAAACCATACATATATCACCCTTAAGCCCCAAAGAACAGCAGATAAGGCCATGCTGGGGCTGAGCAAAGTGAAAGATGAGGGAAAAGAAAAAAGATTTTTGAGTTGCATGTCTTCAGGTCTCTGTCCTCTCAGAGTCGTATAAAGCAGTAATAATTAAAAGACAACAATAAAAATAAGATAGATTATGAATATTAGCCATAAATAAATTGAGGAAGATAAAAGAGTGAATATATCCTTTTTTAATTTCTTTTTTCTCACACTTTTATTTCAATAATATCTGATTTGTTGTTGCTGTTATTTAGTCTCTAAGTTGTCTCTGACTCTTTGTGACCCCATAGACTGTAGCCTACCAGTCTCCTCTGTCCATGGAATTTTCCAGGCAAGAAAACTGGAATGGGTTGCCATTTCCTTCTAAAGGGGATCTTCCCAACCCATGGATTGAACCCAAGAATTAAGATAGTCTAAGGACTTGCATTACCTCAAAGGAGAGTAAAGATCTGGATTAATTTCAGATTGAGATAAATAAGTAAGAGTATTGTTATTCCTAGAGTAACTACTAAAATAAATAAAAACAGGGTAAGACTTTCAAGCTGATGGAAGCTAAAATCAAAAGATGAATCATGCTTAGTTAATGAAAAAAAAATGGCAAGAAAGGATAGTTAAGGAAACACCAAACATATGGAACAAATAGAAATTATGAAATAAAATAGCAAAATAAATTCAAATATACAGGTCAATAATTATATATAAACAGAATGTTTAATTAAAATACTATTCTTGTCGGTATTTTAAAACAAAGCATAAGATAATAAAGTTTGACAGCAAACTATTTATTAAAAAAGAAGACAATTCTAAAACACATACATTCACAAAGATTAAATGTAAAAACATAGAAATTGCATTAATGAAGAATCAGTGAAACTAAACTTGAAGTCAAAAAGTATTCTACTGATAAAGAGATTCACTTCAAAAAGGTAAAGTTTACTTTTACTTTGAAGATATAATTGGTTTGAATTCATAAACACCAAGTATTAAAAATATACCTTCAAAATAGAAAAAGAAAAATAAGCAGAACTAAAAGCAAGCATTAAAGAAATCTACAACCACAGTAGTAGATTAAAGTACACATCTTCTAGTGCTTTATACCATAAACAGGAAACATATCACTAATTTAGAGAATATGTGAACAACATCATTAACACACTGGTCTAATAAACATGTGTAAAACACTGCAACATACACAATGTGAGAAACTAATGCTCTCTTTTGGCACTCTTATTTTAATTTCCCTAATAGTCCAAAGTAGATATTTTTATATAGCAGGCATGTATAATTTGCATATAGTTACAGAACAAATAGAAAAACAACATTTTGAAAATATATAATAGAAATACATAAAATAAAATAAAACAAGTTTCTCTTTTTCCATCTACCTCAAGCCCTGTTCAATTTCCTCATGGGCTGATGAGATCAGTAACTCAAAGCACAATGAACTAATTCAGGGGTTGCCTGTGTATACAGCACAGTTGGGAAGCCACAGCATAGAGGATTCTTGGGGGATTTAAGTGTGGAGAGAGAGTTCAGGGCTTTATGCCAGAGAGTGATCACTGCTTACCAAAAATTCATATACTGTATTCCATCCAGAAAACCTGTAAATGAGTTGCTGAGCTGTAATCCCTCTTTGTATCTCTGTTTTTTTGTCCTGGTGGCTCAGATAGTAAAGAATCTGCCTGCAATGCAGGAGACAGGGATTAGATCCTTGGGTTGGGAAGATCACCTGGAGAAGGAAATGGCCAACCACTCCAGTGTTCTTGCCTGGAGAATTCTAAAGATAAAGGAGACTGACAGCTACAGTCCCTGGGGTTGCAAAGAGTTGGACACGACTGTGTGACTTTCATTCACTCACACATCTCTCTTTTTGTGGTAACCAGACTCCAATATAGCCCCAGTGATGCTCCTCTTCTGATATTTACTCCCCTGTATAAGTTCCTCCTACAAAAACAGGGTTGAGCTATGTAACCAAAGGATACTGCAGTAATGATGAAGTGTGACCTCTGGGGCATTGCACCTTTCACCATGCTCTCTTTGGGATTATTCACCTAAGAAAGCCAGCCAACATGTGACAATACTCCAGCAACTCCTTGGGGAGGGCCGCCTGGTAAATATTTGAGGCTTTCTATCAACAGTCAGGCCTTCCTTGGTGGATCAGTAGCCAAGAATCCCCCTCCAATGCAGGAGAGAAGGAATAAATCACTGAGTTGGGAAGATCATCGGAAGGAAGAAATGGCATCCCACTCCAGTATTCTTGCCTGAAAAATCCCATAGATAGAGGAGCCTGGTGGGCTACAGTTCATGGGGTCACAAAGAGTCACAAAGAGCACAGCTGAGCACACGTGCACCAGGAGCCAGCGCTTTCCAGGTGGCTCAGTGGTAAAGAACCTGCCTTTCAATGCAAGGAGCCACAGGAGATTCCAGTTTGATCTCTGAGTGAGGAAGATCCCTCGGAGGAGGAAATGGCAACCCACGCGGGAATTCTTGCCTGGAAAATTCCAAGGGCAGAGGAGCCTGGCAGGCTACAGTCCATAAGGTCGCAAGGAGTCTGCCACTTTTGAGCACACACAACGTTAGTTACCATTACCATTATATCCAACACAAGGATGATAAGCCAAAATCTACATCTGTTACTTGCAACAACTGGTATGTGCCTGCCCTCTGGAGGTGCACACAGTCAAATCTCTCTTTCATAGACTGCCCCTTCAGATGTGTCTCCCTGCACTGTATTGTCCCCAGCGAGGGACATTCCCTCCAATAATTCATTGATCAGACACTATGCTAGGTCCTGGAGAGAGAGTTTTCACAAAGAGAGAGTTTTGCACAAAGGTGAATGAAAACAGTCTCTGCTCATAGAAGTCCAGGAGAGTGGTCTGCGATGAGGCTGATGATTCAGGACACTGAACACAGGTGACGGCAGAGGGAAGCACAAGCTGTCAGGAGACCGTATGGAAAGGCTCCTGAGCCAGACGGAAGGGACCCGGGACACTTTCCTCTGGGGAGACGGCTACTAAGTGGTGTATTGAGAGAGGAGCAGGAACAAGCTGTGGGCATGCATTTTAGGCAGACATGGTTTCATGTACAACCCAGAGACAGTAGTCTGTGTGTTTTGAGTGAGGATGTGGCAGAGACCATAGCAGTAGAGCTAAAAATACGGATAAAGCAGCTGCAGGAGTCATGAATGGGGAGGTACTGAAGGGGTAAGCAGAGGCGCAGTGTGACCTGACCTGACAGGGTCTTAGAAACACTACTTACACTTCAGTGTGGAGAATGGGTTGAGGAGGTCAGTTTGGAAGTAGGCCAACTCGTTTAAAGGTAGCATCCACAAGAACATAAGAAGGCTTGTCCCAGAGGGGTGGCAGTGATACTGGAGAAAAACAGCATCTTTTCTCATATATCCTTCTCTAGATGAGGCCTGTGCTGACCATCTATTTACCATGCAAACTGCTTCTTCTCCTTGCACTCCCAGTCCTCCTGACTCTGCTCAACTTTCTCCTTGAAACTATGATCACTCTTACCTATTATGTAATCTATTTATTTTGCATTTTATCCTTCTTACACTAGGATTACTTTAGATAGGAATGTGGCCAGTTTTTTCGACTGGTGTATCTCAAGCACCCAGAAGAGCCCTAGGCACATTATAGACACTTAATTTATATGAGTCAACATCATTTGAATAAATGAAAGTTTGAAGACTTAGGACAAAGCCTATAAATTTCAGGGGTTTTCCAAGAAGTTGAAAGATGTCAGCAATGAAAAAGAATGCTGTATCAAGTAAATTGGTATAATCACTGTGGAGAACAGTATGGAAGTTTCTCAAAAAACTAAAAATAGAACTACTATATGCCCTGGAAATTCCTATCCTGGATATATACCTGAAAAAAACCCCACTAATTTGAAAAGATACATGCACTCCAATGTTCATAGAAGCATTATTTACAATTGCCGAGATGTGGAAGCAACCTAAGGGTCCATCCACAGATGAACTGGACAAAGAAGATGTGGCATCCTCATGTGTGGGTGTGCACTCAGTTGCTCAGTCGTGTCCAATTCTTTGTGACCCACGGACTATAGTCTGCCAGGCTCCTCTGTCCATGGAATTCTGAGTGGCTTGCCATTTCCTACTCCAGGGGATATTCCTGACCCATGGATTGAATCTGTGTCTCTTGAGTCTCCTGCATTGGCAGGTGGATTCTTTATCTCTGCACCACCTGGAAAGTCAAAGATCTATCAGTTCAGTTCAGCTCAGTCACTCAGTCATGTCTGACACTTTGTGACCCCATGGACTGCAGCGTATCAGGCTTCCCTGTCCATCACCAACTTCCGGAGCTTACTCAAACTCATGTCCATTGAGTTGGTGATGCCATCCAGCCATCTCATCCTCTGTCATCCCCTTCTCCTCCTGCCCTCGATCTTTCTCAGCATCAGGGTCTTTTCCAATGAGTCAGCTCTTCGCGTCAGGTGGCCAAAGTATTGGAGCTTCAGCTTCAACATCAGTCCTTCCAATGAATATGCAGCACTGATTTCCTTTAGGATGGACCGGTTGGATCTCTTTGCAGTTCAGGGGACTCTCAAGAGTCTTCTCCAACACCACAGTTCAAAAGCATCAATTCTTCAACGCTCAGCTTTCTTTATAGTCCAACTCTCACATCCATACATGACTACTGGAAAAACCATAGCTTTGACTAGATGGACCTTTGTTGGCAAAGCAGTGTCTCTGCTTTTTAATATGCTGTCTATATCTATGTATCTATATCTACACAAAGGACTACTCAGTTCAGTTCAGTTCAGTCACTCAGTCGTGTCTGACTCTTTGTGACCCCATAAATTGCAGCATGCCAGGCCTCCCTGTCCATCACCAACTCCCGGAGTTCACTCAGACTCACGTCCATCGAGTCCGTGATGCCATCCAGCCATCTCATCCTGGGTCGTCCCCTTCTCCTCCTGCCCCTAATCCCTCCCAGTATCACAGTCTTTTCCAATGAGTCAACTCTTCACATGAGGTGTCCGAAGTACTGGAGCTTCAGCTTTAGCATCATTCCTTCCAAAGAAATCCCAGGGCTGATCTCCTTCAGAATGGACTGGTTGGATCTCCTTGTAGTCCAAGGGACTCTCAAGAGTCTTCTCCAACACCACAGTTCAAAAGCATCAATTCTTCGGCGTTCAGACTACTCAGCCATAAAAAAGAATGAAATGTTGCCACTTGTGACAACACAGAAGGTATTATGCTAAGTGAAATAAGACAAAGACAAATGCTATGTATGACATTGCTTATATGCAGAATCTAAAAAATACAACATACTCATGAATATAACAAAAAAGAAGCAGACTCACAGATACAGAGAACAAACTAGTGGTTACCAGTGGGAAAAGGGAAGGGGAAGGAGATAAGGATAGGGAATTAGGAGGTACAAGCTATTATATATAAAATAATCTACGAGGATGTGTTGAAAACATGGGGAATATAGACAACATTTATAATAACTATAAATGGAGTAAAACCTTTAAAAACTGTGAATCACTATATTGTACACTTCTAACTTATACATCAACTTTACTTCAGTAAAAAAGAACTTATTTGGGACTTGGGAGAATAATCAGCAGCCTCTTGAGAGACAGAACAGTAAGTTCTGGGGGGAAAAGTTTTATTTTTAGCCTCAGGGGTGAAAAAAGAATACCACAAGGAAGTTGAGGATGTAGGGCAGGTTGTTTTTCATGGATAGGAATTCCAACACTTTGGGGTGTTTTCCGGGAAACAGTGGTCTTATATCTCCCTTGTGATTCTAAGGCACAGCCCAGAATGTGTACAGTGGCCCTTTCATGAGGGTCAGAGAGGCACTGAGCCTCCTGGGGTTGGCGGAGCCACTGTCACCATATATGGTTGTTGACCTCAGAGAAGTGCCCTGTGCCTTTTTCTTGAGTGGGATCATGTCACATAGATACAAGTGTAAACCAGTCTTTAGGGTGGAAGGATTGTGACCCAGTTCTGTGCCCCCAAACATCTAACACAGTGTTTTATGCACAGTGTATAATCAACAAATAGTCTTTGAATGGATAGATGGATGTTTTTTCTCATAGAAGTATGTGCATGCTTCATAATCTAAAGAAGGTCACAAAGAAACCCCAAAGCAGACATCTCTAATGGTGGAAATTCAGACACTGTGCAACCTGAGAGGCAGAGATACTCTAGGGGGCAAAGGAGGCTTTCTGAGGGTCTTTGAATTTATTCATTCCACCAGTATTTTGAGTTTGTTCATTCCACAAATATTTATTGGGGGCTTGCTACATACCAGTGCTGCTCTAGGCACCTGCCTGCCTGCCTGCTAAGTCACTTCAGTTGTGTCCGACTCTGTGTGACCCCATAGACGGCAGCCCACCAGGCTCTGCCATCCCTGGGATTCTCCAGGCAAGAACACTGGAGTGGGTTGCCATTTCCTTCTCCAATGCATGAAAGTGAAAAGTGAAAGGAAAGTCGCTCAGTTGTGTCCGACTCTTCACGACCCCATGGACCGCAGCCCACCAGGCTCCCCCATCCATGGGATTTTCCAGGCAAGAGTACTGGAGTGGGGTGCCATCGCCTTCTCCGGCTCTAGGCACCTAGATTATGTCAATGACCAAGACAAAGATTTGCGCCCTTCTAAAAGTTTCCTTTTTGGGGATACAATGGCAGTAGATATAATAAGTGGTTAAATTATATACCGTTTTAAAGGGCATACATTCTCTAGAGGAAAATAGAAGTAGAGCCAGTGAAGGAGATCAGGAATGCAGGGAATGGGATAGTATGGGTGTTGCAGTGTTTAATTCAATGGTCAGGGTGGCCATACACGACTGCAGCCTCTGTCTAGAAAGACCAAGTTAACCTGGATAGTTGGATTTCCTCAAGGAAGTCTTGTATATATTTCAAATATGTAGCTCAAATCTATAGAACCAAAACATACATTCCAAACTGAAGAGAAAGACAGACAATACACTACTTCAAAGAGTTTTAATGAGCTCTGCTTACAAATGCTTAAGGAAGTAGGACAGAGCAGGAAGAAAGAGTAATTGATTTGATTTGATGCATTCTTGCTGTAAACTGTAATATGCATTTTGGGTAGCTAAATAGTGCCTTCACCGTAAGTGATATTCATTGCTGTTGAATGAAAAGATGAATAATGGGAAGGTGAAAGCCCCCATCTATCACTCTTTCCATTTTTGAAGTAGTATCATCAGTATCAGAGAGGCACTGAGCCTCTTTGGAATGGATATAACCCCTCCCCAGTCACTGACCTCAAGGAAGAGCTCTGTGCATCCCTTTTGAGGGTAAATGTGGAGTCACCATGGTTGGTTACCAGGCTTAAGGATGCCAGTATTATAAAGAGAAAAGCCACATGTAAATGAAAAAAGTGATCCTTTGAGCTGTGTTCTAACCAGATGGACACTGGAAGAAGGTTTGTTGGGAGTCTGGAAGAAATGTATGGAATAGAAAAAGACTGATCATTTAGGCTTTGTCTAAGAAATCTGCAGTTCCATAGACAAATTTTTCTCTAATTTGCCAGACAAACAAGATGCAACAAGAAATGATCTTAACTTTGTAAACTTGTCCTCTCTTTTTCATTATTTGTTATTATTTGTGCATACTGATGGTATTTTAAAACATACAACTTATATACATATTTTTATGAGAAGAATGAAAAATGTAGAAAAGCAAAATTAAAAAAATAAATATCACTGATAATTCTACCACTCAGAGATGAACACTTCTATTTTGATGTACATTTTTCTGGATTGTTTATTCAATAATCTTACCTTAACACATATATTATTTTATAATCTTGACAATTATAAAACAAATGACAAATTCTCTCCCTGTATGGCTGTACAATATGGTTTTTGATAATTTAAAATAGGCACTTCTGAAAGACACTATACTTAAAACCTGAAGATAGATAAAGTAACCATTAAAAAGAAGACTATTGTTTGACTAAAATTTTATTGTTTGACTAAAATTTTTCATAATATTTTTAGAAGAAATATTTGTAGGAATATTTGTAGAATATTTCAGGAAAATATTTGTAATATAGCTTAGGTAAGGTTTCTTGAACAAGACACAGAAAGCATAAATCAAACCAAACAACAACAAGAAGAACTTCATTGAAATTTAGAACTTCTGCAAAACAGGTTTCTAACAAAGGACTTTTATCCAAAATATATTTTAAAAGCCACTCGATTACAGAAAGATAAACAACCTCTCTAACTCACCAAGAAATGGATAAAATATTTGAACAGACATTTCACACAAGAAGATATATGTGTGAAGTACATGAAACATTATTAGTCATCAGGGAAATACAAATTAAAACCCTTATAGCCTTACTAGAATAACCTAAGTCAAAAATTCTGAGCGCACCAAGTGTTGACAAAGATGTGGAGCAACTTGAACTCTTAACACTGCTGCTGAGAATGTAAAATGATATGATATGACACTTTGGAAAACAATTTGGCAATATTTTACAAAGTTAAGTATATACTAATCATATAGCTATTTCACTCACTCCGGTATTTATCCAAGAAAAATGAACATATATATTCTCAAAAAAGACTTGTACACAAGAGTTCATAGTATTATTATTCATCATAGGCAGAAAATGAAAATAAGCTAAATGTTTATCAACTGTCAAATGGATAAACAAATTGTGGAGTTGTTACACAGCAAAGGAATAAGGTGTTAAACACACAACAACATCAACTAACCTGAAAAAACTTTGTGTGAGTGAAAGAGGTGAAACACCAAAAGGACATTGTATGGTTGTATTTATATGAGATACTAGGTTAGTGGGTGCTTAGGGAGAGTGGTTGTAAAAGAGGATGGTGTTTACATGACTGTGGACAAACTGTACATTTTAAAAGAATGAATTTTATTGTATACAAGTTATGCCTGAATAAGCTGGGGAAAAGTGAATAGATGAAAATTCCTATAAAGGAAAAAGCTGTTTGTTGGAGGCCTTGACTATGCCAAAATCACAGAATCAAGAGTTTCATCAACTTTTTTCCTTCAGTATTAATATTATCTGATATGACATTCAGGAAAGGTACTTCTTTGATTTAATCAGTCATTATGGACTTGTCTTTTGAATATATGTAGCCTATATTTTATGGAGAACTCAAGCTTAATTTATGGAATCTGAACTTTGTCTATTTAATATTTGTGAAGCAAAAATAACAAAATAAAGGTGGAAATAAAAGAGTGTGAAGACCCACAGTAAACATTACAAAATCAAAGGAGTTCACAACAACAAGCAAAAGTGCAATCTAATTAACAATTATAGTTGCAGACCTTTAAGGTATTATATGCCTCAAAGATGTACCAATTGCTACTTATATAATATGTACAAATATGCAATTCAGTTCAACCAACATTTAGTCTTTACAGAAAGGAGATTTTGGCTAGTTCAAAGGTACTAGATGTTTAGCTAGGGGTTCAAACACATATGATCCTTGTCTTCCAAAAACCTAGTGAAGAAACAAGCACTCTCACAAATATATACAATTGAAAGATATTATAACAAAGTTGTATATAAAATGCAGTTGCAACAAGACATAGGAGTGATCAATTCTGTCTAGGAATTTCAGTGATGGCTTCACAAGTGTGATATTTGAGCTGTGGTTTTTCAGAAAAATAAGAAGGGAATTCCAAATAGAGGAAACAGCAGGGGCAAAAAAAGGAGAGTATGAATACAAATAGTATTAATAGATTCAGCCTACAGGGAAAATTCAAATGAGAAGTGCAGAGAGGAAATAATGGTAAGATATAAGACTGGCAAGGTTAAGCAGAGAAGGGTCATGCTGAGTTTTTTTTTTTTTTTTTTTTTCCTTCTACTTAAACAGAGAGCTAAAATAGTTTCTCAACCACTGTAGAGTAGCTGCTTTGGGTTCCCTTTACTGAACCAGCACTCACTTCCTCCAGCTGCTGTACATGTTCACTGCTGAACGCTTACAACTGCCTCTCTGAATAATTGTTTTTAGCTGACAAGTCACTTTGGCTTGGAAATCACTCCTCTTTCCCTACCGACATCTCAGGCAATCCACAGCCAAAGATGGAGTTAACGGAGGATACAAGAGGCCAGCCTCTTTACCCTAAGAAGGAACAACTCTGTGCTGAGGTTCATGCTTATGAGCCCTTCTCCTGTGGATGAGACCAAGGCTAGACTTCTTGTGACAACACACCCTTTTCTCTTCCTTACCTTCTTCACTCCTTCCCTTACAGGTTTTTCCTGAGAGGACCCTTCAGTAAATCACAAGCACCTCACCTCGTGTTCCAGGCTCCACTTCTAGAGAACCTGACTAAAGACACCAGGGAATGAGGTGATGAGATATGTGTTTTAGAAGGAGATCTCAGGCATGTGGAAGTTGGACAAATTTTAGCAGAGGGAAATGTTAAAGTTTCAACTGGGCAATTATGAGGGCCAGCATGAGAGCATCAACAACATAGGGATTGAAAGGGGGAAGTGACTCCATTATCTCCTGGCTCAGGAAGAAAAGTCTAGGATGACTCTCAGTTTTAGAGAGCAATTAAGCAGATGCTGATATCATTTACTTCCCCAAACAATGAAAGAGAGGAAACACATCTGGGAGGCATGATGCAGACAGAGTTGACCTTTAGTTCAGTTCAGTTCAGTCGCTCAGTCGTGTCCCACTCTTTGCGACCCCATGAATCGCAGCACGCCAGGCCTCCCTGTCCATCACCAACTTCCGGAGCTCACTCAGACTCACGTCCATCAAGTGAGTGATGCCATCCAGCCATCTCATCCTCGGTCGTCCCCTTCTCTTCCTGCCCCCAATCCCTCCCAGAATCACAGTCTTTTCCAATGAGTCAACTCTTCACATGAGGTGGGCAAAGTACTGGAGTTTCAGCTTCAGCATCATTCCTTCCAAAGAAATCCCAGGGCTGATCTCCTTCAGAATGGACTGGTTGGATCTCCTTGCAGTCCAAGGGACTCTCAAGAGTCTTCTCCAACACCACAGTTGAAAAGCATCAATTCTTCAGTGTTCAGCTTTCTTCACAGTCCAACTCTCACATCCATACATGACCACAGGAAACACCATAGCCTTGACTAGACGGACCTTTGTTGGCAACCAGTCCATTCTGAAGGAGATCAACCCTGGGATTTCCTTGGAAGGAATGATGCTGAAGCTGAAACTCCAGTACTTTGGCCACCTCATGTGAAGAGATGACTCATTGGAAAAGCCCCTGATGCTGGGCAAGATTGAAGGGAGGAGGAGAAGGGGATGACAGAGGATGAGATGGCTGGATGGCATCACTGACTTGATGGACGTGAGTCTGAGTGAACTCCAGGAGTTGGTGATGGACAGGGAGGCCTGGCGTGCTACGATTCATGGGGTCACAAAGAGTCGGACACGACTGAGCGACTGAACTGAACTGAACTGAACTGAATGGGGCTTCCAGGAGATAACGTCCAGTTAATAGTGAGGAACAAGATTCCAGAGCTCAAGAGAAAAGGCTGAGATAGGAAAGCAGATGTGGGAGTCACTGACATTCATTTAGTCACTGAAGCTATAACCACGGTTAAAGAAAAGTGAGCCATGGACCATTCCTGAGAACTAACACCTGAGAAGCTATTGGGAGAAGAGAAATCAGCTGAAGAGATAATGAAAGACTCCAAGGTGGAGAGAGGAGAATCTGGAAAAAGAGATAATGTCCAAACAAGAGAGGATACATTTCTGAAAAGCATAGAGATATTAAGGACCATGAAGAGTTGGAGGAGATGAGTACTAAGAAGCCAACTGACTTGGTAACCTGGAGGCTCTGGATGATTCTGTCAGAACTATTTCTGTGTGTGATAAGGACAGAGCTAAGTGACACCGAGTTGAGGGGTGAATGAAAACTGAGGCTAAACAGGCCAGAAGCTTGCAATGCAGGGATTTACTCTGTCATTTCTTTGTACTAAATGGAGTTATTTTTACTCCTCACTTCTAGCCAATTTTCTGTTTGGGCTGTGGAAGAGAATTGTTCAACTGTCAGAAAGCAGAAACATCTCTGAACTGGGAGGCACAAGAGGCTCAGAAGTTTTTTTAAACTGTAAAAATGTAAGATATTAGCCAGTCAGCCAACTGACCACCCAGTCCTGCCCACCCACAGCTCTGCAACAGCAGCCTAAAGGGTCCCTGAAGAAGCCCTCGGAGTCCCAGACTACTTCCGGCATGGGGATCCTAGTGGACGCCTGGAGGTGCTGCACTCCAGCACCAGGAACTAAAGGTCACAGGCATCCTGGTATATAAACATGCATTTCCTGCGGAACTGTGACAGTCGCGGGAGGATAGGGAAGAATGAAGAGAAAGGGTTCAGATAAAACTGCACTTCCCAAACTGGCTGTTTTGTTTTAAATATTTTTTTTTTGTTTCTGTTTTATAAAAATCTTTCTATTCAGTATTTCTTTCTTTGTGTTTGATTAATTCATGCTGTTTTTCTCATTTCTGCTCCCATCTCTACAACACTGTGTCTAAGTTTTAATGCAGAGAAAGAAGATCGAACTCAGGGGAGAGTCTGCATTGGAAACAGGTATTGAGTCCCAAGATATGCTGCTTAATGCAGGTTATGTGCCTCCTCAGCACATAGGTTTGCTCAGCTCCATTGGTTGACCATTTGCTCAATGGAGAGCTCTGATTGCGGCTACCTAGCCTGGTCTCCTAACACTTCAGGTTCTTTCAGCTTCTCTTGGAGATGAGGGCCAGGAAAGGCAAAGTTTCCATCTCACCTGACCTCACCCAACCAGACAGACTATGGCTCCTCTAACAACTTCTAGATACAGAGAAAGAACCACACTAGTTTTTCTAGCAACTATTATGAAGGGCCAGGCAATGCAACCTGGATGTGCAGGAGGATCAACATTCTATGGGACAAATTTTGATCAGTAAAATCTAGGACATGGGAAGAAGCCTGTCTCTTTTTCTTACTCTGCCTCAGAGCAAATCAAGGTGTTTCTGTCAAGCATTTCTGGAAGACATCTATGTTTCCTCTGAAGATGTGGCCAGTTGAGTAGGCAAAACCTTGCATTCGCTGTTCCCTCTTTCTTGGATTACATCCCTTTTTCCCTCTCACAGATGGCCCTGGAAATGCACCTTCCAATGTTGTTTAGTCGCTAAGTGGTGGCCGACTCTTTGTGACCCCATGGACTGTAATCTGCCAGGCTCCTCTGTCCATGGGATTTCCCAGGCAAGAATACTGGGGTGGGTTACCAGTTCCTTCTCCAGGGGATCTTCCCAACCCAGGGATCTAACCCAAGTCTCCAGCATTGGCAGGTGGATTGTTTACCACTGAGCCACCAGGGAAGCCCACACCTTCCAATAAAGTCTTGTAAAGAAGCTTCATCTCAGCCTTTGTTTTCTATGGAACCCAGGTGAAGCCAGAGACTTAAACTTAGATAAGACGACTGTTTATAGAACTTAGACTTGAGAGGGCCTTTAAAGACAATCAAGCTCAAACTCCCAAACTTTCCAGCAGAGGAGACTTTCCTTCATATGTTTGGGCATGTCTAAATACAGGGATTTTTTCCTGGAGAGTCCATCCATTCCATTATGGAGAACACAGTCTATGGAAATGTCTTTCTTATATTGGGACAAATATCTGCTGTTTTTTGTACCTTCTATCCATTAGTTTTAGAGTTGACTTCTACCTGGGTGTCAAGCTTTAAAGAAAATCATGATCCCAGAACTACTCATTTGAATATACTAATCCTGAAAAAGGAGACAGAGAAATTACTTTTAATTCAAGGAAAACATATACAAGTAAGAAAATTTGATTTATCCTTTTCTAGCCTATTACAATAAATATAGCTGGTATAATCAAAATAATTTAGATTACTTAACTCTTTCCCTGGACTTCCTGGCGGTTCAGTGGTAAAGAACCTGCCTGCCAGTGTAGGAGATATGGGTTTGGTCCTTGAATCAGGAGATCCCCTGGAGAAGAAAATGGCAACCCACTCCAGTATTCTTGCCTGGGAAATCTCATGGACAGAGGAGCCTGGTGGGTTACAGTCCACAGGGTTGCAAATCAGCCAGACATGACTTAGTGACTAAACACAAAAACCCTTTCCCTGCTTAACATACTGCCAAGCATGTGCTGGTTAGGTCTTGCCAAATTGCATCAGCTTCCTTCTTAAAGCTCTAAATGAAATTTAAGTGGAACAAAATGCAGTCAAACTGGTGCATAATGCCTCTCTAGAGCTTGTGCATCAATCCTGGTTGGTCACTGAGGCACTCCAGTCATTTTCTAGAGATTTCCTGTTCCTCCCCTGTATTGTCATTCATATTCTACCTGTCTTTATCATGACATTCACCTCATGGTTTTAGAACTGTTTGTTTTTGTCTATCTCTCTCTTCTCACTATCTTCAAAAGGGAGAACTGTCTTCTTCATATTTCTAGTCAACCCCCTGACACAGCCAACTGTCCTCTACATAGTAGGCATCAAATGGGTGATTCCTGGATTACTTAATAGTCCTTAATCTTCATCTCTAAGATAAGAATATAAACGCAGGTGGATCTGCTTCTCTGTCAAGTTAGGGTAATTGTTGCTGAACGAGTGAGATAAAACATTTGAAAGTTATACGATTTTTTTTCCAGACTAGTAAAAGGAAATATAAAGCACAAATATTTTGAAACTCCCACTGGTATTTTGGGTAAGCGGCTCAAACTAAATTTGAGGAAGGAATGATCCTCCTTAATTTTCCTCTTTTGAATCTTAATTCTGTGCCTCTTTTTCATTTTCTTGACAATAAAGTTCTTTTTCTTCCCAACAGGGCTCTTAGATTCTTTTCCCAGCACCCTAAAAACAGGCCTGAGAGCCAGAATGTATGTATGACACTGTAACACATACCTGTGCAAATTTTGCTTTTTAGAAATAGTCGCCAAGCAATGCAAGACCAATGATAATTTTCTTTTCAACGTGGCTTATTTTGGCATGTTTCTCAGAACTAAAATTTGGCACTTCTATTATTTTCCTCCTATTTCTTGCAAATACTAAGTGAAGACACACATTGACATCTGAAGATCATGCCAGTTGCTTGTTTACAGTGGAGTTTGTGCTTCAGTTTTATATTTTTCTCGGTGGTAATGGATTGGTGTCTCATTTGTCAAAAAGCTAGCTGAATGTAAAACTGTGGTCTGTGGCCTCACAGCCAAGTTGAGGTGCTGACCTACTCCAAGATACCTTTCTCCTGACTGGTATGAGGACACCTGCTCAGTATGAATGTTAGACGGTCTCCCTGAGGAACATTCACCCCCATACAGAAGCACATTTCAGTAGTGCACTTTTCTCACTGATAAAAGCAATAAGCCTCCCTTTAAATTGCATAAAATTACCTGAGAAGGTTAATTTAGGTCATCTCCAGCCATTAATACTTCTATTTACTCTCTCCAATTGATTAGGCTGCAATGCAGTGAGTCAGAAGGAGAAGATTTTGATGGGGTAGGGAGGAAAAATGTCAACATTCTCTCTTGAGCCTGGCATAATTTTAAGTAAGTAAAGCCCAATAGAGCTCTACGCTAAGGGCTTGTGGTTGTAAAATAACAGAAGATGTGGTATAAAATAATAGAGGATTCAGAGCTTTGAAGGGAAGCTTGGGGCCTCTGAAGGAATTTCACATTTAGCCTGCTTTACAATTTTGCCCAGAGTTAGTCCTACCTGAAAACAGCAGCAGCTGCCCCACTACACTGCTTAAAAACAAACATCAGGAAATAAGGACTGGAATAAGGAGAGCTAAGGGCAATGTGAGTGCTAAGTCACTTCAGTCATGTTCAATTCTGTGTAACCCTATGGATTGTAGTCTGCCAGACTCCTCTGTCCATGGGATTCTCCAGGCAAGTAAAGAATACTGGAGTGGATTGCCATGCGGATCTTGCTAAGTGCAATACGGACTTTTATAGCCTCTCTCTGTTCACTAGATAGGGTGACTGTTAGAACACTGGCATATACCTTGGAAACACACACAACATGAAACGAAACTCACTGAAATCATGTACTTAATATTTAATGCCATCTGCAGTGGACAGTCTTATTTACATTGGAGTTAGCTGAACTAAAGCAATAGCTTCCCTTGTTTGGATAGATTCATTTTCAATGAAAAACTGTTGCCTGTCACATCAGTAAATACAGGATGTTACAGACCTCAAGCCACTATAGCCACTGCTGATGGTGAGCCCTGAGGGAACTCAGGATGGAGAAAAGCCAGCTGCTGGCTGCCAAGCCCTCGGCCACACCTCCAACAGAACACCCTGAGGAGACTCAGGAGGGACAAAAGTAGGATACTGGCCCCAGAGAGCTGAGGTGCATATCAAAGGAATGATTTCAGTGAGTCCAGACTCTGCATCTTCCCATACATAGAAAAGCACTAAATTCCTTAACTTGAGATATCTCATTTTCTTTAATTAATGGCAGTCTTTTGAAGTTTTGACTTACCTGGTCTTTGTTGCAAAAACTCCTGTGTATCCTGGCTCCTCCCTTATATCTCTTTGGAGCAGTCTCTCAGAGCTACCTGAAAGACTGTGTCTCAGGCTTAAGTCCTCAGTTTTGTCCACCATATAAAACATTCTCAACTTTTAGGTCATGCACTTCTTTTTTTTTTTTTTTCCAGTTGGCAACAGCCACCAAACAAAGGCATAATTTAGCCATCAACTCAAGTTAAGATCTGCTCCTCAAGCAAATTTTTCATGTACCCTTTGCAAAAAGCAGTAGATACCCTGGATAGACAGCACTGGGAAGGATCAAGTGGAAACCAGCCTTCTGCCTTTTATATAGATGATCGGAAGACTCTTTATGGTAGCTCTTGATGCTATTTAGGATTATTCTAAAGAGTTATAACACAATTTCAGAGTTGACTGCAATCAATGTTCAGTAGAGACACAACATTAGGTGATAATACTGGGTGTACATGCCATAAGAATCCTGATGGTTCTACTGTAGATTTATTAATGTCTTCATCATCATTACCATCATCAACAACAATAACAACAATGTATTTGAGTATCATGACACTTAGGACGCTGATAGTCACTTGGGCTGTTAAAAATAATAATAAAAGTATTAATGTCCCATTTTAAAAAGAAAATACCCAGAGGAACATATTTATAGGTAATTAACTAGAATGGATATATATGTATGTATGTGTACATATATATTAGTTTTTTAAAAATTTATTATACCATGGAATTGTTCTAGGATTAAATTAGAAGATTGACTTGAAACACTTTGTGCCTATTATATAGTGTTCAATAAATGCTCATATCTGCCCCCCACCCCCACTCCCATAAGCATAACTGAAGGAAGTGGAGCAGTTTAATCAGGAGAAGGAAAATGAATAGAAAGATTTTCCCATCTAATTGTAACCAAGCAGAGTACTATGGAGCCTACCTGGGACAGACCCCACTTACCCATGCTGCTGCTGCTGCTGCTAAGTCGCTTCAGTCATGCATGTTCGACTTTGTGCAGCCCTATAGAGGGCAGCCCACCAGGCTCCCCCATCCCTGGAATTCTCCAGGCAAGAACACTGGAGTGGGTTGCCATTTCCTTCTCCAATGCATGAAAGTAAAAAGTGAAAGGGAAGTCGCTCAGTCGTGTCCTACTCTTCGCGACCCCATGGACTGCAGCCTACCAGGCTCCTCTGTCCATGGGATTTTCCAGGCAAGAGTACTGGAGTGGGGTGCCATTGCCTTCTCCGCCACTTCCGCATACCTCTGCTTTAACTCTTCTCTGAAATACCTGGGCTTCCCTGGTGGCTCAGTGGTAAAGAATCCACCTGCAACTCAGGACAAGTGAGTTCAGTCCCTGGGTCAAGAAGATCACCTGGAGAAGGAAATGTCTACCCACTCCAGTATTCTTGCTTGGAAAATCCCATGAACAGAAGAGCCTGGTGGACTACAGTTCATGGGGTTGCAAAACAGTTGGACACAGCTTAGTAACTAAACAACAACAACTGAAATTCCTAGATAACAGTATCAGATGTACATTTCTTGAGTTGTTTTGTAGATGTTAAAACTCCCATCAAATGGAAGGAATTAACTATCTAATGACCACACGCACATAGCCCCTAGACCTACTGAAGCCTGAAGGTTGATAATGTGACCCTGCCCTGTTTTTTCACCATCAATCAGTCAGAGAATTGTGCGGGAGCTGGTCTTACACCCTGAGACTCCCCTCCCTCACTTTGCCTTTAAAAATTATTTCTTAAAACTCATCAAGGAGTTCAGGTGTTTTGAGCACTAGCTGCCCTGAGTTCCTTACTTTGGCACCCTGCAATAAACACTGCACTTTCCTTCACCACAACCCACTGTCAATAGACTGACTTTACTGTGTCCAGGAAAGTGGACCCAAGTTTAGTTTGGTAACACAAATATCACCTTCTTTAGATGCCACATTCTCCTGAGGAGTAAATTATTGGTATCCTGGGCCACTGAGAGGGAAGTAAGAATAGGATGGTTTAGATGATTCTCAGCAACATATTTGGACAATGGTGTGGGGCATCTCCTAGCCATGCACACACATCTGTCAGTGGGAGATTCTTACCTTGTAGGGACCAAAAAGTAGCTCCTTATCATAAGGGTGCTTCATCCAATAGCAATGAGCAGACTTCAAGTATTAACTCGATTTTTCTATAACCAGAGTTTGTCTCTCATGGTGCTCAGCTGACACTCAAAACTGTCTTCATTTCTTTCTGTGGGGTCCCCCCAGATCTGATTCTCTTATCTTTGCCCCCTCCAACCTCCTCCGAGAATATATGCCATCTCCACATCATTTTCCCATGATATTTACTGCATAAACTTTGTTTCATGATTCTTTCAGAACCTCTCATTTTGAGTTTTAAGAATCAGTTCTGGAGGTCAGAAAAGCAGAACAATAACTTTGAGTTTACTTTTGTATTCCAGTTTTAACAATGATGATTCTCCTCAAGGTTATACGTCCTCTTCTGCCTGACTGGGAAGGTAGGAAAACAAAGGGTGAAAAAGAATCCACAATGATGAATAATTCAGGGACTATCTGGCTATTAAAATAGCTCCCAAACTGGACAGTCTATGGTTATACAACACAAACCAGGTTCACAATCCCTCCAAAGAGACAGAGCTAACAAAATGGGGAACAGCAAACATGAAGTCCTGGACAAAGGGCTTAAACAAAAATCCAGACACACTGGAAAGTAGGAGAGACTGATGTGAGCTAAGCAGTCTCTTGCCTTTGATAAGGTTTCTGCAGAATAGAGGATCACTTGGATTTATACTTAATTCTATTTCTGCCACTGAAGGAGACTGACGAGAGATATTGAATAATTAAGGGGACTCTGACATGAAGTGAGCCTTGGAACCAAGTATGTATGGGTCCTGGGGTATTACTAACCACTAAGCAGTTTTATGCTGGGTCCAGTTTCCTTCTCTCATCCAAACTCACTTGACTGGGATCCTGACGACTTGCCTGGAGTTTGTCTTATTCTTCCCACCTGTCAATCTCTGTCTAAAAACCCCTGCTGAAAAGATGGATCCTCTCACTCATAAATTGATGTCCACTCAGATGTACTATCATTGGCCACCTGGAACCTCTCACTGGTGTGAGCAGTTTGGATGAAGCACACCCTCCTTGCCACCAACCATCACACTACACATGGCTCCACTAGTCCTCAGTTTCTTCCACAGGCCAAGTCTTAACAATTCCTGGTTAGGAGTGCCTTACTTCTTACAGGAAGCCTGGCCGTCTCCTCTTCCTTATCAGTTCAAATAGTGTCATTAGCCTGATTTATGACCAGATATGTTTTATGGACAAAAAAATGGAATTATTAAGGGCTTCATGCTGAGAATGAGTAATTCTGAACCCCATAGTTAGGTTCTCTACATTAAGCATGTGCTGAATGGAGGAAAGGATGACTAAATTACATTTTGGTCAATTTATAAATATTCATCCAAAGATACTAAGTGGATAATAAGGAAATATTATAAATAACTATACTATAATTACTTTGACACCTTACATGAAAAAGACACATTTCTTGAAAGATATAAACTACCAAAGCTCACTCAAGAAGAGACAGAGTTTATGCTATAAGTATTGCATGGGAAAATAAGATGGTGATGGCACATATACAATTTCTGAATAGCTCTATATTTTTCAAGAAATCGAATTTTTAATGAAAACATTTCCTCATGAAAACTTCAGACCTAGGAGTCTTCAAATAGTGAATTATGTCACACATTTAAGGTAAATATAACGCCAAATAAAATAAAAATTCTTCCAGAAAACAAAAGAGGAGAATAATTCCCAGTGCATTCTCTTAGTCCAGTGTTACCCTAATATTAAAACCCAGACAACAATATTACAAACAGATGAAACCAAAGATCAATACCCCTCATGAAAATATTTGCAAAAATTAAAATATATATACTAAAATTATAAATATATCACATATATATAGTCATAGTGATCAAAGGAAGTAATTCCAGGGATATGAGGTTGATTTCATATACAAAAAAAGAAAAATCACTGCAATAAACTATGTTAAAAGAATAAAAGAAAAAATACGTGATCACCTAAATATGAGGCTTCCCTGGTAGCTCAGCTGGTACAAAATATGTTAGTAGACACTTCCTAAAAGCAAACAGACACATGAAGAGATGCTTATGGAATATGGAAATGAAAATTGAAATCATAAGAAGATACAGTCAGCCACTTTGGAAAACAGTTAAGAAGGAAGGGAAAAGAGAAGAGAGAGAGGGAGAGAAGGAGGGTAGGAAGGAAAAGGGGAAGGAAAAAAGAAGGAAGAAATGAATAGCTTTATCTGCTTAAAGCACAGGTTGGAGCCCCGAAGCCTTGCTCATTCCGATCTCTTCACTCCCCCTTCTTTTAACTTCCAACCTTGAGCCTCATTCAAGTGACCTCTAATTTGAAGACTATCACTTCAGAGCAACTCTCTCAGCTCAGGAGCTAACTTTAGAATATGGGAAGAGAACAATCAAGGCATTTGAATTTTGCTTTAATATTTAATTTCTAATTCTTCTTAATCTAAACTCCTAGAAAGCCTGAAAGTGAAATACCTTTACTATTCTATTATAGCTAAGAACTCTAAGTACTTGTGAATAAAACACCTACGCAACATATCAAAGTTAACACAACTTACCAAAGCTTGTTCATGTCTAGATGATGTCTTTTTCACTAGATGATGTTGTTCATGGCTTGAGACTTGCTTTTACCGCTCAGCTGTCCATTACTTGAATGTATAGTAACTAAATTCTCAGAGTACATCTCCAGGGATATACAGGTAACTCTGAAAAGTCATGGGAAGGGTTGATTACTGTCATTACTGAACCCAAGGTATAAAAAGCTAAAAATGGAAACAGTCATACAGTGAAATGTCAAGAAGAAAGCACTGACCAATTAATTCTGTATGAAAGCTGTGTATGAAACTCTGTGTATGAAAGATCACACCAGTCAATCCTAAAGGAAATCAGCCCTGAATATTCATTAGAAAGACTGATGCTGAAGCTGAAGCTCCAATATTTGGGCCACCTAATGCTAAGAACCAACTCATTGGAAAAGATCCTGATGTTAGGGAAGACTGAGGAGAAAGGGGCAATAGAGGATGAGATGGTTGGATAGCATCACCAACTCAATGAACATGAGTTTGAGCAAACTCAGGGAGATAGTGAAGGACAGGGAAGCCTGGCGTGCTGCAGTCCATGGGGTCCCAAAGACTCAGAGACGACTTAGTGACTAGGCAGCAATAACAACAGAAAAGACGAAGCAGTTCTGATCATGCATGAAAATTAATCCTGCTGTTTTCAACTCTTTAAGATACTGACAGGTAAATGCCCCTGCCCCCAGATTACGGCACATAAACCTTCAGTTCAGTTCAGTCCCTCGGTCGTGTCCGACTCTTTGCGATCCCATGAATCGCAGCACGCCAGGCCTCCCTGTCCATCACCATCTCCCGGAGTTCACTCAGACTCACGTCCATCGAGTCCGTGATGCCATTCAGCCATCTCATCCTCGGTCGTAAACCTTAGTCTTTGCTAAAACTCCAGATGCACAAGGGACCTTATCTTTATACAAGTAAAGTATTATTAATTTCTGTTTGTCTGAAGCTCTGTGGTAGATCTTGAAGTGGCAATAAAACTGATATATCTACCAATCGTTTTCTTTCCCTCAACAAAGTGTTCCATAGCAGCAAGGCACTGAACTGGGAATGAAAGACAATGGTTTTATTTTCTTCTCCCACCTATTCTCACCATAGAATAATCTTGGGCAAGTCATGTGAAAACCCTGGCCTTTGGCAGTCCATATGTAAGTTAAGGTTGTTAGACCAGAAAAACTCTCCCCTTGTTACTCATACTAGAAACATCTGAAATGTGCCAAGGTTGACACTCCATGACCACCTCCTCCTTGACACCTGCTTCATTTTGGAAATGAGAAAGATTATAAAACGAGGATGGGGAAAGAAGTGGAAGATGAAGTGAAGCTTATGCAAGTTTAAGATCAGCAAAAAAAAAAAAAAAATTGGAACCACAACTGGTTTTTGTTTCATGCTTTTTACCTTCCTGCTACAAGTCATATTCATATCCATGAAAAACATAGAATAAGTATCTAGGGCAGAAGTCATTATTCCCAAACACCAGATGGCCTCCTATATGAAATGTATGTAATGGAGAAAGGAAACCTAGGAAAATTGTCCCTATATTGCTCATATTTTAAAGTCAGGAGGAAGGAATTAAAAAAAACCCACCAAATGCTGATGACTTTGAACTCAACTTCTCTGGGTGAGGTTAAAGCTCCACAAACTAGGAAGTATGAAATATTTTATTGCAGGCTGGAGTTTCACTGACACTTTGAATAACCATGGGTAAGACTATTCTCTATATCCTGATTTGCTACCTACATATCAAGAGAAAATGATAAAATTTCAACTCAGAAAATATTAATTCAGCATCTGCTTTGGTCTAGATGCATGGACCCTTGTCTTAAGGAGCTCACAGTCTAGTGAGGGTGACAGATATACACATGAATAAGCACTAAGACAGCCAGTAACAAAAGTTAAGTTAGAGGCACAGCAAACCACTGGGAGACAGAGGAAAGATGGATTATTTAGCACAATTTTTTTCTTCCCCCTGTGGCAGGATAGCTTTTCCCCATTATCTGCCAGATTTTATGGAATAAAATATATCTATTCTCAGATTCGGGGTCACGTGCCTCTCTCTTTAAATACTTGGTCATTGGCAAGGAACCTGTTGATGATCAATAACAATGATGAGCAATGACAACCTAGAGGGGTGGGATGGAGTGGGAGGTGGGAGGGAGGTTCAAGAGGGAAGGGATATATGTATACTTATGGCTGATTCATGTTGATGTATGGCAGAAACCAACACAATTCCGTAAAGCAATTATCCTGTGTAGACCACAACAAACTGTGGAAAATTCTTCAAGAGATGGGAATACCAGACCGCCTGACCTGCCTATTGAGAAACCTGTATGCAGATCAGGAAGCAACAGTTAGAACTGGATATGAAACAACAGACTGGTTTTAGATTGGGAAAGGAGTACGTCAAAGCTGTACATTGTCACCCTGCTTATTTAACTTATATGCAGAATACATCACGCAAAATGCTGGGCTGGATGAAACACAAGCTGGAATCAAGATTGCCAGGAGAAATATCAATAACCTCAGATACACAGATGACACCACCCTTATGGTAGAAAGTGAAAAAGAACTAAAGAGTCCCTTGAGGAAAGTAAAAGAGGAGAGTGAAAAAGCTGGCCTAAAACTCAACATTCAGAAAACTAAGATCATGGCATCTGGTCCCATCACTTCATGGCTAATAGATGGAGAAACAATGGACACAGTGAGAGACTTTATATTCTTGGGCTCCCAAATCACTGCAGATGGTGACTGCAGCCATGAAATTAAAGGATGCTTGCTCCCTGAAAGAAAAGCTACGACCAATCTAGACAGGATATTAAAAAGCAGAAACATTACTTTGCCCACAAAGGTCCATCTAGTCAAAGCTATGGTTTTTCCTGTAGTCATGTACGGTTGTGAGAGTTGGACTATAAAGAGAGCTGAGCGCCGAAGAACTGATGCTTTTGAACTGTGGTGTTGGAGAAGACTCTTGAGAGTCCCTTGGACTGCAAGGAGATCCAACCAGCCCATCCTAAAGGAAATCAGTCCTGAATATTCTTTGGAATGATTGATGCTGAAGCTGAAACTCCAATACTTTGGCCACCTGATGCAAGGAACTGACTCGTTGGAAAAGACCCTGATGTTGGGAAAGATTGAGGGCAGGAGGAGAAGGGGACGACAGAGGATGAGATGGTTGGATGGCATCACCGACTGGAAGGATATGAGTTTGAGCAATCTCTGGGAGCTGGTAATGGACAGGGAAGCCTGGCACGCTGTAGTCCATGGGGTTGAAAAGAGTTGGACACAACTGAGGGACTGAACTGAACTGAACAAGTTATTATCAAGGGAAACAATACATGAAATATAAGCCAAAGAGGTCAACAAGAGGAGACTAGAAAAAACATTTTAAAGCATTTGAGTTTCTTTAATGGTGGGATTTCCCTAGGTTGGAAAGATACCCTGAAGTAGGAAATAGCAATATGCCCACCATTCCATATCCTTCTCTATTTATCTCTTCTGTTGGGCTATTTTGGAGTTGTATGCTTTACAATAAATTGGTGTTAAAAACAAAAATCAAATAAATTTTTAAAATCTAATTGACTTTATTGACTAATTCAAGATTGGACAGTGCCCCCTAACAAGTAGTTGGGAGCTCTAAAAGGCTAAAGAAAGGAAAAGATTTGTAAAGACAGAATATAGAAAGAAAAAAATGATTACTTCAGATTAGGTTCTGGGAGCTATCATAGAAATTATCAAACTTGCAGGGGGATGGGGCATGGGACAACCCCCCTCATACTTGTAGTTTGTTGGACAGAAGGATGGGTAGGCTGGGAAACCCATCTGCAGCTTGTCTCTGAAGTGGGGGTAGTTCTGTAGGACTGAGCTCTTTAAACTCATGGGATCTGAAACTAGTTCCATTTATATGAACATCCAGCTGGTATCAAAGAACTGGAATATTGGTTATTGATAAAGAAAGAAAATCACAGACTTTATTATGTTTCTCTGTCCCCTATTTTTAACTTTCAACACTTGGTTACTGAATAGACTTTATTTGACTGCAAGTCTAACAAAATTTGTTGGGTAAATGCATGTGTGTGTTTGGGGAGGAAATTTTCTATTTATTATCTCAGCCATACAAAATTTTCTCCTCTAGAAGAATGCAAGACAGTTTCATAAGCTTGGTAATTAGTGGCTGTTGAATATGGATTTGGTACTCACTTGATTGCTAGATGCTGCCACTTCTTCAGTAGCTAGAGTACCCAGAGTATAAGAAAGAATTAACTTATTAAAGAGAAAAATTTTAATAACATCACAATGCACTTGAATGCTATACCATAATTTGTAAAAAGCCTCATGTACACTAATTTCAATTTTATTTTTACAATTCTGTGAATTATGCCTATATTATAATGGGGAAGTGAAAGTTTAGGTCACAAAGCTGTTAAAAGATAAGTTGAAACATATTAAAATTTTTAAGAATTTCTTTGGGCATGCGGCTGCTGCTGCTGCTAAGTTGCTTTAGTCGTGTCCAACTCTGTGCGACCCCATAGATGGCAGCCCACCAGGCTCCACCATCCCTGGGATTATCCAGGCAAGAATACTGGAGTGGGTTGCCATTTCCTTCTCCAACGCATGAAAGTGAAAAGTGAAAGTGAAGTCACTCAGTCTTGTCGGACTCTTAGCAACTCCATGGACTGCAGCCTACCAGGCTCCTCTGTCCATGGAATTTTCCAGGCAAGAGTACTGGAGAGGGGTGCATAAATTGACTCAAATTGGGTATCACCAAACCAGAAATGATTCAGAGCTGATGGAAGTTCAGGGAAAGACTTTTATAAAGAAAAGGTAGAAACAAAGCAAGAAAATTATTTGATTAGTTATACTATAAGTCATTAAAGGCAGAGACATTGCTTTGCCAACAAAGGTCCATCTAGTCAAGGCTATGGTTTTTCCAGTGGTCATGTATGGACGTGAGAGTTGGACTGTTAAGAAAGCTGAGTGCCAAAGAATTGATGCTTTTGAAAGGTGATGTTGGAGAAGACTCTTAAGAGTCTCTTGGACTGCAAGGAGATCCAACCAGTCCATTCTGAAGGAGATCAGCCCTGGGATTTCTTTGGAGGGAATGATGCTGAGGCTGAAACTCCAGTACTTTGGCCACCTCATGTGAAGAGTTGACTCATTGGAAAAGACTCTGATGCTGGGAGGGATTGGGGGCAGGAGGAGAAGGGGACGACAGAGGATGAGATGGCTGGATGGCATCACTGACTCGATGCACGTGAGTCTGAGTGAACTCCAGGAGTTGGTGATGGACAGGGAGTCCTGGCGTGCTGTGATTCATGGGGTCGCAAAGAGTCGTACATGACTCTAACTAACTAAGTGGTTGACTTATTTGGAAAAGCCTCATTGGTTGTCTGTGATTGGTTGTTCTTAGGTTTCTCAACAACTTGAGGCATTACAGACTTAGGTTTGAGTTTGCGTTCCAGGTGACTCAGTGGTAAAGATTCTGCCTGCCAGTTCAGGAGACGTACATTCAATCCTGGATCAAGAAGATCTCCTGGAGGAGGAAATGGCAACCCATTCCAGTATTCTTGTCTGGAGAATTCCATGGACAGAGGAACCTGGCAGGCTACAGTCCATGGAGTCACAAAAGAGTCGTTCACGATTGAGTGACTGAGCAGACACACACCGACACACACACATACACACACACACAGGGTGCTGACACTGTAAAGCCATCTTGGCTTAATGGCCTCTTGTTTAATTAACATAACAAAGCTAATAAGCTGTAAATCCATCATCCAAACTCAATTTTTACATGTAAGTTCTAATATTTTCTTCTAGTAGGTGACAGAAACCCCAAATAATCATGATTCAGAGTAGCCCACGTATATCAAGAAAGGGGCATCATCTCTGCAGAAGTGTTGGGGGACATTTCCTGAGCATGAGTGAGTGGCACTGTGTGGGTAAAAGACCCCTTTCTAGGGCAGAATCAAGAATAGAATAGGGCTCAAGGTCCACCCATGGGCATGAAAAAATTTTTTTCCAGGGAATACGATTGCAATGTATATACTCCAAAACTCCTCTTCCTCAGTCTTAAAGCAGTTTAGATGTCATTGGAAATGCAGAAGTGCAGTGTGGAGATTAAGAAAGTTTAATCCCTCCAACTAATCTTGGTTGAATACCTGGTTATAGAAAAGGCATGTAAAAATATTTCTCCCTTTGATAGAAGACAAAGTTTTTGAAGAGTTTATAAGATATATATATCAGTTCAGTTCAGTTTAGTTCAGTCGCTCAGTCGTGTCCGACTCGTTGTGACCCCATGAATCGCAGCACGCCAGGCCTTCCTGTCCATCACCAACTCCCGGAGTTCACTCAAACTCACGTCCATCGAGTTGGTGATGCCATCCAGCCATCTCATCCTCTGTCGTCCCCTTCTCCTCCTGCCCCCAATCCCTCCCAGCATCAGAGTCTTTTCCAGTGAGTCAACTCTTCACATGAGGTGGACAAAGGACTGGAGTTTCAGCTTTAGCATCATTCCTTCCAAAGAAATCCCAGGGCTGATCTCCTTCACAATGGACTGGTTGGATCTCCTTGCAGTCCAAGGGACTCTCAAGAGTCTTCTCCAACACCACAGTTCAAAAGTGCTCTCTCTATATATTTCTTTATACATATATAAAGAACTATAGAATGTATTTCCATATGGAAATTTATCTGTTCCTTTCAAAGCCCATTAATGTATTCCTATGGTCTTCATAAAATGGATTTATCCTTATCTAGAATTCTTCTTTTCATATATAGTCTGCCCATTCTTCTAGATGGTATTCTAAAAGAATACAATTGCCTTCTATTTTTTTACTTCTATTTGTTATGTTTCAACAAATAAACAGCTACTATTTCTTGAGGGTTTACTATATTCCAGGCATTGTGCTAAGTGATTTTTTAAATTGGAGGATAGTTGATTTACAATGCTGTGTTGGTTTCCACCACATGACAATGTGGATTAGCCACAAGTATACATATATCCCCTCCTTCTGGAGTCTCCCTCCCACCTCCCCCATTCCACCCCTCTAGGTCATCACAGAGCACCAGGTTTAGTTCTCCTTTTTATCCAGTGCTTTTAATATATTTTCTCAATTTATTTTCCCAAAATCTATGAAGGAGGTATTATTACCATTCAGTTGGCAAATGAGAAAACTGAGGCTCGATGAGAATTAGAAGATGTGCTCCAGGTGGTCACTCTCCAAAGCCATTCCTGATATAAGCCTCCAACTCCAGTCCTCTTCACTCCTGCGTTGCTCTAGTTCAAAATTCTAAGGAGCTCACTTGAGTCATCTTCCAGTTCAGATCTTGCCCCCGCTCTTTAATCCAGTCCCTTTAACACACTTCCCTCCATTAGAATGTCCCCTGATAAGTTTAAAACCAATACATCCAAAATGACGCTCATTACTAATTCCTCCTTCCTAATTTCCCCATCACTGGATGACACTCTCACTTGCTGGGCTTCAAACCTGAGAATGACCCAGGACACACAGTCAACCTGCCATGGCCTGGTGTCTTCCTCCTCTCCCTGCAAATCATTAGATTGGCCAGAAACGTGGCAGAGGCAGAGAAACACAGCTTTTCCCAGCACCTTTCTACCTCTGCTGACTCCCCACGTGATTAAATGTTCCAAGCGTTTTCCACCAATTAAACATCTCTTCTGCAATCTGCAGACTGCTCTCCCGCAGCCATCTGTGGGGTGGCAGTCTCCTTCTTTCATTCATCCCCATGAATACAACACTTTCTGTGAACAGCATTGGATAATTTATTACAAACGTGTGGTAGCAGTGCTACTGTTTACCTTCTGAATTTTGATGATTGCCCTGTGGTCACCAATTTAACTACCAGTTTTGCCTAGGCAAAGATGGACAGCAATACAAGCACAGGGCGTGGACGACCTCAGCTCCAGGCTGTGGGCTCCTTCTGCATTGCATTCACGCCCCAGCCACTAACTGCGTATGAGAGAGATTCCCTCTGTCACTGCGGACAGCAGAGTAACGACTTGTCAGGCCTGGCTTCTGCTGCATGGCGACTCTGGGGACATTAGGCATTCTCATCACACTGACAATGTTTCCAGTTCTGTGTGCTGGTCATGGGTCATTTTTCTGAATGCGGTACAAGGCCCAGGCGTGGCTGCTCACATGGGAATGGCTCCAAGAGAAAGCAGTAGTTCACCAAAAACTGTCCTCACACACACACACACACACACACACACACACACACACACACACACGGAGTGCTAGGAGGTAGATGTCATTATAGCTTCCCATTTCCTGACATGCTCCATTTAGTGAGACCTTGAGAGAAAACATGAAGAGCACTTTATCTTTCAGAAGGTTCGCAAGTAACGCACTTGTGCCTAATATTTACCCACAGGGAAAGAAAAAAAGTCTTGCAAAATTGCACTCTCTCAAATGCAAATAGAGCTAAATCCCCTGAGGAAATTAAAATACTATTTGCTATATATGTAAAACCTAAAGATATCAAGGGCTTCCCTGGTAGCTCAGCTGGTAAAGAACCTGCCTGCAATGTGGGAGTCTTAGTTCGATCCTTGGTTTAGGAAGATCCCCTGGAAATAGGAATGGCTACTCACTCCAGTATTCTTGTATTCTGGCCTGGAGAATTCCATGGACTGAATAGTCCATGGGGTCGAAAACAGTCGGACATGACTGAGCGACTAACTTCACTTTCAAAGAGATTTTACTTTGTGTTAACAACCAAAATTTACAGTCCTATAAAATCTCTAGGGTCTCTGTAAGCATTTTAAGGAAGGCCTCATCAGTTAAGTGTTTTAACTTGCCTCAAAATTCTCCTTTTGCTTGAAACTAAGCATTCACATGAAAGGACTCTAGACAAATGCTTCTCTCTCACCTTTTATCTTAAAATCGTCCTACACTCCCAGGTTCCTAAAGATGACACCTACTTTTCCCGCAGATAATTCATGATCCTATCTACTTCTTACATGCCTCATCTTGGTGCCATCTGAACATCCATGTATGAACTTTGGGAAACTGACCTCTGACCTCTCTCAGAATCAAGAAGAAGCATGCATGTCTGCATGAATGAGCAAACACACAAGCATAAACACAAACGTCAACACAAATATCACAAGAACATAACTCCAATTCAGTAGATAGCATTTTCATTATTCAAGTAAAGGACAGAGTAATCCCTAAAAGGCAGAAAATGAAGTAAATGCTCATCATGTATGTTTGTTCAAAAATATTCAGAAGTCATTTCCTCTGCAATTAATAGCCTTGTGCATACATTATTTCTCTTTTTTTGCCAGCATGACTGGGAAAGATTCTTAGAAATAGGATTGCTGAGTCAGAAGGCAAACGGATATAATTTTTGCTAGATATTGCTTAATTCCCATTGTGTGCAGTAAGAGCTTAAAGCTAATTACTCAGTGACTTAAGAGAAAGATGTTTGCTTTGAGGTTCAAGCTTCAGGGTCCAAAACAGCTCAGTGGGAGGTGGGTGTGCTAAGCTGTGTTGTCACTCAGGGGCCTAGGCTGATGGGGGCTGTGTGCTCTGTGCTACTGCCATCTCAGCACTCAAGTTCACCAGATGGGCAAGAGCATCCATGAAGAACCCAGCCAGTCTTCTGTGCTTTGTCCATGAAGGGACATGGCTCACATATATAGGCTCACGGCCCATTGACCGGACCTTGTCACATGAGCCTATTGAACAATATAGGGTGAGAATTTGGAGGACAACAGATCCCAGCTCTTTGTGGAGCAGTTGTTAGTCACTTTTGAACTTTGAGGTCATATCCCTAAGATTTTGCTATACAGATGCTCATCAAAGAGCTGTTTATGATAGAAAGGAGGGGAGGAGAGGAGAAAGAGAGGGAAAGAAGAAAACAGGAAAAAAGGGAAATGATCTAGAGGTCTAACATTTGGAGATCTAAAGGTCTAACAATTAGAGAAGGGCGAATGTTGCAGATTGTGCATGCAAAGGAAAAACTAGTTGATATGATTCAGGGCATTAACTTTTGGAGTTAGAGTGCCCAGGTTTACATTTTGTTTCTCGTAGTTTTTTTTTTTTTTTTAAGCCTTGATTGAATTAGTTACAGTATGGTTTCTGTTTTATGTTTTGGTTTTTCGGCCAAGAGGCACATGGGATCTTCGCTCCCCAACCAGGGATCAAACCTTCACCACCTGCATTGGAAGGCAAAGTCTTAACCACTAGACCACAGGGAAGTTCCCTCTCTTACTTTCTAGATATGTATACTTCCTTATATTACTTAAGCTAGACTTTGATTTCTTCAACTGTGTAATGAAGATAATAATAATACTGACCTTTTAAGATTGTCAGAAGGGTTAAAATTTTAAAAGACAATTTAAAATACTTAGCACATGGCTTGCTCTAAAACACATTTCACTATTTTTTTAACCACTAAATCAGGCATAAAATATATACTGATATTGAAGGATATATGCGTTATCATTTTCAATGAAAAAGAAGCCTTGAAACTCTTTGCTTGGTATATAATAAAGGTTTGTTATTTTAAAGTCACAAATAGATGTATAGGAAAATCTGGAAGGTACAACAAAATGTAGACAATGATAACTTTCAATATACATTTTTCTGGATTCTTGTAAAATAAAATACAATTTTATCAAGAAAAGGTAACAATCAAACTTAGATTAGGTATACAGCATGAGCCAAATCACTTGATGATTATGAGTTTTGTCCTAGAGTTTCATGTTTCTGTGGCTCATCGGGGAGACTGAAAAAATGTCTTCAGCTACACTTACAAAAATGAGATAGTCTGTGTTTAAGAAATCAGCCTTCCATGCAACCAAATACACACTGCTTATGCCCAGAGGTCTTCGGCAAGTCTCATGGATTATTTCAAAAGGGAAAAGATGTACTTGTAAGGCAGATTTGCATCCATATTTTTAACAATTGCATTGTCATTCTGGAACTCTATGGCCCCTTCTTCCTGCCAACAGTTTTCTCTGAACAGCTGCTTCAGATAGCTCCCATCACTGTGTGGCACTGGCTTCAGAGAATTTCTGCCTCTAAGGAATCTAAGGGGACTTCCCTGTGGTGCAGTGGTAAAGAATCTGCTTACCAAAGCAGCAGAGGTGGATTCTACCCATGGTTCAGGAAGATCCCCTGGAGAAGGAGATGGCAACCCACTCCGGTATTCTTTCCTTGAAAAGCCCATGGACAGAGGAGCCTGGCGGTCTATGGTCCAAGGGGTGACAAAGAGTCGGACATGACTGATCACAGCAGACACGCATACACACAAAGAAACATAATTTTGGTGATCATAAACAGTATCCATGGATCATGAGAAAGTCAGTCCACCTTCTATAATTTCAAGATTGGAAAGACTCTTGAAAACTATTTTTTGATTCTAGCTTTCAAGTCTGAAATAAAATTTCTTCCTTTTCTTTAATGTTATGGTGTAGCAAACAGGACACTAAACGGAAAGTCAGTCTCCAACACTGTTTAAGAAATTACCTACGTTATCTCAGGGAAGTTGTCTGATATCTGTGTGTCTCAGGTTTTCTCATGATTAAAATTGGAGAAGTTGTAAAAAAAAAAAGGTCACTAGGAATCTATCCAGTTTTTTTAGAGTTTTATGGTTTTCCATGCATTTGTCATCTCAGTAATCAGCTTTGAAAACTATGTACCCAAAGTTTTTGTAGTAAAATTCTATCTTTATTGATATAAACCAACTCATAGTCTAGGTAATATGTTTTACTGGAAAAATATCAATGTATTTAATTATAGCAGCTGATCAAGACACTACTGTGACTGTTATAAAATATATGGTATATGTTCACTTCAGTTCAGTCCCTTAGCCGCGTCCAACTCTCTGCAACCCCATGGATGGCAGCAAGCTAGTCTTCCCTGTCCATCACCAACTCCTGGAGCTTGCTCAAACTCATGTCCTTCAAGTCGGTGATGTCATCCAACTATCTCATCCTCTGTTGTCCTCTTCTCCTCCTGCCTTCAATCTTTCCCAGCATCAGGGACTTTCCTAATGAGAAAGTTCTTCACATCAGGTGGCCAAAGGATTGGAGTTTAAGCTTCAGCATCAGTCCTTCCAATGAATATTCAGGACTGATCTCCTTTAGGATGGACTGGTTGGATCCCTTTGTAGTCCAATGGACTCTCAAGAGTCTTCTCCAACACCACGGTTCAAAAGCATCAATTCTTCAGCACTCAGCTTTCTTTAAGGTCCAACTATCACACCTATACATGACTACTGGAAAAATCATAATTTTGACTGGATGGACATTTGTTGGCAAAGTAATGTCTCTGCTTTTTAATATGCTGTCTAGGTTGGTCATAGCTTTTCTTCCAAGGAGCAATCATCTTTTAATTTCATGGCTGCAGTCTCCATTTGCAGCGATTTTGGAGCCCAAGAAAAGAAAGTCTTACATTGTTTCTATTAGCCATGAAGTGATGGGATCGGAGGACATGATCTTAATTTTCTGAATGTTGAGCTTACAGTTCAGTTCAGTTCAGTCGCTCAGTCGTGTCCAACTCTTGCAACCCCATGAATTGCAGCACGCCAGGCCTCCCTGTCCATCACCAATTCTCGGAGTTCACTCAGACTCACGTCCATCGAGTCAGTGATGCCATCCAGCCATCTCATCCTCTGTCATCCCCTTCTCCTCCTGCCCCCAATCCCTCCCATCATCAAAGTCTTTTCCAATGAGTCAACTCTTCACATGAGGTGGACAAAGACTGGAGTTTCAGCTTCAGCATCATTCCTGCCAAAGAACATCCAGGACTGATCTCCTTTAGAATGGACTGGTTGGATCTCCTTGAGTTCCAAGGGACTCTCAAGAGTCTTCTCCAACACCACAGTTCAAAAGCATCAATTCTTTGGCACTCAGCTGTCTTCACAGTCCAATTCTGACATCCATACATGACCACTGGAAAAACCATAGCCTTTACTAGACGGACCTTGTTGGCAAAGTAATGTCTCTGCTTTTCAATATGCTATCTAGGTTGGTCATAACTTTCCTTCCAAGGAGTAAGCATCTTTTAATTTCATGGCTGCAGTCACCATCTGCAGTGATTTGGGAGCCCCCAAAATAAAGCTTGACACTGTTTCCAGTGTTTCCCCATCTATTAGCCATGAAGTGATGGGACCAGATGCCATGATCTTCGTTTTCTGAATGTTGAGCTTTAAGCCAACTGTTTCACTCTCCTCTTTCACTTTCATCAAGAGACTTTTTAGTTCCTCTTCACTTTCTGCCATGAGGGTGGTGTCATCTGCATATCTGAGGTTATTGATATTTCTGCCAGCAATCTTGATTCCAGCTTATGCTTCTTCCAGTCCAGTGTTTCACATGATGTACTCTGCATAGAAGTTAAATAAGCAGGGTGACAATATACAGCCTTGACGTACTCCTTTTCCTATTTGGAACCAGTCTGTTGTTCCATGTCCAGTTCTAACTGTTGCTTCCTGACCTGCATATAGGTTTCTCAAGAGGCAGGTCAGGTGGTCTGGTATTCCCATCTCTTTCAGAGTTTTCCACAGTTTAATGTGATCCACACAGTCAAAGGCTTTGGCATAGTCAATAATGCAGAAATAGATGTTTTTCTGGAACTCTCTTGCTTTTTCCATGATCCAGTGGATGTTGGCAATTTGATCTCTGGTTCCTCTGCCTGCTTTTTCTAAAACCAGCTTGTACATCAGGAAGTTCACGGTTCACGTATTGCTGAAGCCTGGCTTGGAGAATTTTGAGCATTACTTTACTAGCGTGTGAGATGAGTGCAATTGTGTGGTAGTTTGAGCATTTTTTGGCATTGGAATGAAAACTGACCTTTTCCAGTCCTGTGGCCACTGCTGAGTTTTCTAAATTTGCAGGCATATTGAGTGCAGCACTTACACAGCATCATCTTTCAGGATGTGAAAAATAACTCAACTGGAATTCCATCACCTCCACTAGCTTTGTTTGTAGTGATGCTTTCTAAGGCCCACTTGACTTCACATTCCAGCATATCTGGCTCTAGGTGAGTGATCACACCATTGTGATTATCTGGGTCGTGAAAATCTTTTTTTTACAGTTCTCCTGTGTATTCTTGCCACCTCTTCTTAATATCTTCTGCTTCTGTTAGGTCCAGACCATTTCTGTCCTTTATTGAGCCCGTCTTTGCATGAAATGTTCCCTTGGTGTCTCTAATTTTCTTGAAGAGATCTCTAGTCTTTCCCATTCTGTTGTTTTCCTCTATTTCTTTGCATTGATCACTGAAGAAGGCTTTCTTATCTCTTCTTGCTATTCTTTGAAACTCTGCATTCAGATGCTTACATCTTTCCTTTTCTCCTTCGCTTTTTGCTTCTCTTCTTTTCACAGCTATTTGTAAGGCCTCCTCAGACAGCCATTTTGCTTTTTTGCATTTCTTTTCCATGGGAATGGTCTTGATCCCTGTCTCCCGTACAATGTCACGAACCTCATTCCATAGTTCATCAGGCATTCTATCTATCAGATCTAGGCCTTTAAATCTGTTTCTCACTTCCACTGTATAATCTTAAGGGATTTGATTTAGGTCATACCTGAATGGTCGAGTGGTTTTCCCTACTTTCTTCAATTTCAGTCTGAATTTGTTAATAAGGAGTTCATGATCTGAGCCACAGTCAGCTCCCAGTCTTGTTTTCTCTGACTGTATATAGCTCCTCCAACTTTGGCTGCAGAAAAGATTATCAGTCTAATTTTGTTGTTGACTATCTGGTGATGTCCATGTGTAGAGTCTTGTCTTGTGTTGTTGGAAGAGGGTGTTTGCTATGACCAGTGCGTTCTCTTGGCAAAACTCTATTAGCCTTTGCCCTGCTTCATTCTGTATTCCAAGGCCAAACTTGCCTGTTACTCCGGGTGTTTCTTGATTTCCTACTTTTGCATTCCAGTCCCCTATAATGAAAAGGACATCTTTTTTGGGTGTTAGTTCTAAAAGGTCTTGTAGGTCTATCCTAGTATAATCTGCAGAAGCACACCGGCTGCGACAGACCTTGCAGAAGAGTGGCCGAGAGGAGCTACCCTTCGTCCAAGGTTTGGGGCTGCGGCCGGGAGGAGCAACCGCATGTCCAAGGAGTGGTGGCTTCGTGGGGCACAGGAGTGCCGAGAGGAGCTAATCCACGTTCAAGGTCAGGAGTGGCAGCGGTGAGGAGATATCCCTCATCCAAGGAGGGAGTGTTAAGGAGCAGCGGTTGCACGTTGCTGGAGCAGCTGTGAAGAGACACCCCAATGTCCAAGGTAAGAGAAACCCAAGTAAGATGGTAGGTGCTGCGAGAGGGCATCAGAGGGCAGACATACTGAAACCATAATCACAGAAAACTAGTCAATCTAATCACACGGACCACAGCCTTGTCTAACTCAATGAAACTAAGCCATGCCCTGTGGGGCTACCCAAGACGGGCAGGTCATGGTGGAGAGGTCTGACAGAATGTGGTCCACTGGAGAAGGGAATGGCAAACCACTTCAGTATTCTTGCTTTGAGAACCCCATGAACAGTATGAAAAGGCAAAATGATAGGATACTGAAAGAAGAACTCCCCAGGTCATTAGGTGCCCAATATGCTACTGAAGATCAGTGGAGAAATAACTCCAGAAAGAATGAAAGGATGGAGCCAAAGCAAAAACAATACCCAGTTGTGGATGTTACTGGTGATGGAAGCAAGATCTGATGCTGTAAAGAGCAATATTGCATAGGAACCTGGAATGCTAGGTCCCTGAATCAAGGCAAATTGGAAGTTGGTCAAACAGGAGATGGCAAGAGTGAAGGTTGACATTCTAGGAATCAGCGAACTAAAATGGACTGGAATGGGTGAATTTAACTCAGATGACCATTATATCTACCACTGTGGGCAGGAATCCCTTAGAAGAAATGGAGTAGCCATCATGGTCAACAAAAGAGTCTGAAATGCAGTACTTGGGTGCAATCTCAAAAACAACAGAATGATCTCTGTTCGTTTCCAAAGCAAACCATTCACTATCACAGTAATCCAAGTCTATGCCCCAACCAGTAACGTTGAAGAAGCTGAAGTTGAATGGTTCTATGAAGACCTACAAGACCTTTTAGAACTAATACCCCCCCCTCGCAAAAAAAGATGTTGAGCTTTAAGCCAACTTTTTCACTCTCCTCTTTCACTTTCATCAAGAGGCTCTTTAGTTCTTCACTTTCTACCATAAGGGTGGTGTATCTCAGGTTATTTATATTTCTCCCAGCAATCTTGATTCCAGCTTGTGATACATCCATCCTAGCATTTCACATGATGTACTCTGCAACTAAGTTAAATAAGCAGAGTGACAATATATAGCCTTGACTAGTCCTTTCCCAATTTGGAACCAGTCTGTTGTTTCATGTCCAGTTCTATCTGTTGCTTCTTGACCTGCACCCACATTTCTCCAGAGGCAGGTCAGGTGGTCTGGTATTCCCATCTTTTGAAGCATTTTCCACAGTTTGTTGTGATCCATATGGTCAAAGGCTTTGGTGTAGCCAATAAAGCAGAAGTAGATGTTTTTCTGGAACTCTCTTGCTTTTTTGATGATCCAGGGGATGTTGGTAATTTGATCGCTGGTTCCTCTGCCTTTTCTAAATCCAGCTTGAACATCTGGAAGTTCACAGTTCACATACTTTGAAGCTGGGATTGGAGAATTTTGAGCATTACTTTGCCAGCATGTGAGATGAGTGCAACTGTGCATTAGTTTGAACATTCTTTGGCATTGCCTTTCTTTGGGATTGGAATGAAAAACTGGCCTTTTCCAGTCCTGTGGTACCACATTGCCTTTCTAAAATAAGGAAAATTCAGAATTCTGAAAGATATTCAGCCTCATGATTTGGGTAAGAGGTTAAGACTTAATTACTGCTCGTCTGAAGTTGAAGAAACCAAAGCAGAGATGTTAGTTACCTTGTCCAAGGTCACACAGGTAATAAGTGGCAGAACAGGATTCAAACTCAGTCAGTATTGACTTTAACTGCTTTTCATGGCCATGTTATTATTTTTTAAATTTATTTATTTTTTTATTGAAGGATAATTCCTTTACAGAATTTTACTGTTTTCTGTCAAACCTCTACATGAATCAGACTTTGGTATACATATATCCCCTCCCTATTGAAACTCCCTCCCATCTCCTTCTCTTACCCCTCTAGGTTGATACAGAGCCCCTGTTTGATTTTCCTGAGCCATACAGGAAATTCCCATTGGCTATCCATTTCACCATTTCACATATAGTAATGTAAGTTTCCATGTTACTCTTTCCATACATCTCACCCTCTCCTCCCCTTTCCCCATGTCCATAAGTCTATTTTCTATGTCTGTGTCTCCATTGTTGCCCTGTAAATAAATTCTTCAGTACCACTTTTCTAGATTCTGTATATATGTGTTAGAATACAGTATTTATCTTTCTATTTCTGACTCACTTCACTCTGTATAATAGGTTCTAGGTTCATCCACTTCATTAGAACTGACTCAAATGTGTTCCTTTTCATGGCTGAGCAATATTCCATTTGTATATATGCCATTACCTCTTTATCCATTTATCTGTAGATGGACATCTAAGTTGCTTCCATGTTCTAGCTATTATAAATAGTGCTGCAATGAACAATGGGATACATGTGTCTCTTTAAATTTTGATTTCCTCAGGGTATATGCCTAAGAGTGGGATTGCCGGATCATATGGTGGTTTTATTCCTAGTTTTTTAAGGAATCTCCATACCGTCTTCCATAGTGGTTGTATCAATTTACACTCACCAGCAGTGTGAGAGTGTTCCTTTTTCTCCACACCCTTTCCAGCATTTATCGTTTGTAGACTTTTTGATGATGGCCATTCTGACTGATGTGGGATGATATCTCATTGTAGTTTTGATTTGCATTTCTCTAATAATGAGTGATATTGAGCATCTTTCCTGTGTTTGTTAGCAATCTGTATGTCTTCTTTGGAGAAATGTCTTTTTGAGTCTTTTTCCCACTTTTTGATTGGGTTGTTTGTTTTTCTGGTATTGAGTTGTATGAGCTGCTTGTATATTTTTGAAATTAATCCTTTGTCAGTTGTTTCATTTGCTATTATTTTCTCCCATTCTGAGGGCTGTCTTTTCACCTTGCTTATAGTTCCCTTTGCTGTGCAAAAGCTTTCAAGTTTAATCAGATCCCACTTATTTACTTTTGTTTTTATTTCCATTACTCTAGGAGATGGGTCATAGAGGATCTTGCTTTGATTTATATCATTCAGTGTTCTGCCTATGTTTTCCTCTAAGAGTTTTATAGTTTCTGATCTTACATTTAGGTCTTTAATCCATTTTGAGTTTATCTTTGTGTATGATATTAGGAAATGTTTTAATTTCATTCATTTACATGTAGCTGTCCAGTTTTCTCAGCACCATTTATTGAAGATGCTGTCTTTGCCCCATTGTATATGCTTTCCTCCTTTGTCAAAAATAAGGTACCCATAGGTGCATGGGTTTATTTCTGAGCTTTCTATCTTGTTCCATTGGTCTATATTTCTGTTTTTGTGCCGGTACCATACTGTCTTGATGACTTTAGCTTTGTAGTATAACCTGAAGTCAGGAAGCTTGTCTCCTCCAGCACCATTATTCTTTCTCAAGACTGCTTTGGCTATATTGGGTCTTTTGTGCTTCCGTATGAATTTTAAAATGTTTTGTTCTAGTTCTGTGAAGAATGCCATTGGTAATTTGATAGGGATTGCATTAAATCTGTAAATTGCTTTTGGTAGTCTATAGTCATTTTCACAATATTGATTCTTCCTACCCAGGAACATGGAATATCTCTCCATCTATTAATGTCATCTTTGATTTCTTTCATTAGTGTCTTATAATTTTCTGCATACAGTTTTTTCATCTCCTTAGGTAAGTTTATTGCTAGATATTTAATTATTTTTGTTGCCTTGGTGAATGGAATTGATTCCTTAATTGCTCTTTCTGATTTTTCATTGTTAGTATATAGAAATGCAAGTGATTTCTGTGTGTTGATTTTGTATCCTACAACTTTGCTAAATTCACTGATTAGCTCTAGGAATTTTCTGATACTATCTTTAGGGTTTTCTATTTATAGTATCATATCATCTGCAAACAGTGAGAGCTTTATTTATTCTTTTCCAATCTGGATTCCTTTAATTTCTTTTTCTTCTCTATTTGCTGTAGCTAGGACTTTCAGAACTATGTTGAATAATAGTGGTGAAAGTTGACATCCTTGTCTTGTTCCTGATCTTAGGGGGAAAGCTTTCAGTTTTTCACCATTGAGAATAATCTTTGCTGTAGGCTTATCAAAATGGCCTTTACTATGTTGAGGTAGGTTCCTTCTATGCCCATTTTTTGAAGAGTTTCAATCATAAATGGGAGCTGAATTTTGTCGAAGGCTTTTTCTGCATCTATTGAGATTATCATATGGTTTTTATCTTTCAATTTGTTAATATGGTGTATCACATTGATTGATTTGTTTATATTGAAGAATCCTTGCATTCCTGGAACAAACCCAACTTGATCATGGTATATGAGCTTTTTGATGTGTTGCTGAATTCTGTTTGCTAAAATTTTGTTGAGGATTTTTGCATCTATGTTCATCAGTGATATTGGCCTATAGTTTTCTTTTTTTGTGTTGTCTTTGTCTGGTTTTGGTGTCAGGGTGATGGTGGCCTCATAGAATGAATTTGGAAATGTTCCTTCCTCTGCAGCTTTTTGAAAGAGTCTTAGAAGAATAGGCATTAGCTCTTCTCTAAATGTTTGATAGAATTCTCCTGTGAAGCCATCTGGTCCTGAGCTTTTGTCTTTTGGGAGATTTTTGATCACAGCTTCAATTTCAGTGCTTGTAATCACATTGTTTATAATTTCTATTTCTTCCTGGTTCAGTCTTGGAAGATTGAACTTTTCTAAGAATCTTTCCATGTCTTCCAGGTTATCTATTTTATTGCCATATAGTTGTTCCTAATAGTCTCATAATCCTTTGTATTTCTGCTTTGTCTGTTGTAACCTCTCCTTTTTCATTTCTAATTTTGTTGATTTGATTCTTCTCTCTTTACTTCTTGATGAGTCTGGCTAAAGGTTTGTCAGTTTTGTTTATCTTCTCAATGAGCCAGTTTTTGTTTTATTAATCTTTACTATTGTTTCTTTCTTTTCTATTTATTTCTGCCTGGATCGTTATGGTTTCTTTCCTTCTACGAATTTTGGTTTTTTTTGTTGTTGTTCTTCTTCTTTTTCCAGTTGTTTTAGGTGTTAAGTTAGGCTGTCTATTCAATGTTTTTCTTGTTTCTTAAGGTAGGAATGTACTGCTATAAACTTTCCTCTTAGAACTGCTTTTGCTGCATCCCATAGGTTTTGAGTTGTCATGTTTTCATTGTCATTTGTTTCTAGACATTATCTGATTTTGTCAGTAACCTGTTGGTTATTTAGAAAAGTGTTGTTTAATCCCCATGTGTTTGTGTTTCTTATAGTCTTGTAATTGATATCTAGTCTCAGCGTTGTGGTCAGAGAAGATGCTTCATACAATTTCAATTTACTTAAATTTACTGAGGTTTGATTTGTGACCCAAGTTGTGGTCTATCCTAGAGAACGTTCCATGTGCACTTGAGAAGGAGGTGTATTCTGCATTTGGATGGAATGTCCTGAATATATCAATGAGATCCATCTCATCTAATGTATCATTTAAGTCTTGTGTTTCCTTATTGATTTTCTGTTTTGATGATCTGTCAATTGTTGTGAGTGGGGTGTTAAAAGTCTCCTACTATTATTGTGTTACTGCTAATTTCTCTTTTTATGTCTGTTAGTGTTTGTCTTATGTATTGAGGTGCTTCTATGTTGGGCACATATTTACAATTGTTGTCTTCCTCTTGGATTGATCCCTTAATCATTATGTAGTGTCCTTCCTTATCTCTTGTAATCTTATTTATTTTAAGGTCTATTTTGTCAGATATGAGGATTGCTACTTCAGGTTCCTTTGCTTCCCATTTGCATGGAATATATTTTCTCACTTTCAGTCTATATATGTCTTGAAGCCTGAAGTGGGTTTCTTGTAGACAGCATATATATGAGTCTTGTTTTTGTATCCATTCAGCCAGTTTGTGCCTTTTGGTTGGAGCATTTAATCCATATACATTTAAAGGAATTATTGATATATATGTTCCTGTTGCCATTTTCTAATTGTTTGGGGTTGATTTTATAGATCTTTTTTCTTCTCTTGTATTTCTTGACTATATAAGTCACTTTAACATTTGTTGTAAAGCTGGTTTGGTGGTATTGAATTCTCTTAACTTTTGCTTGCCTGAAAAGCTTTTGATTTCTCCATCAATTTTGAATGAGATCCTTGCTAGTTACAATAATCTTGGTTGTAGATTTTTCCCTTTCACTACTTTAAATATATCCTGCCATTCCCTTCTGCCCTGCAGAGTTTCTGCTGAAAGATCAGCTGTTAAGCATATGGGGTTTCCCTTGTGTGTTACTTGTTGCTTTTCCCTTGCTGCTTTTAGTATTCTTTCTTTGTGTTTAGTCTTTGTTAGTTTGATTAGTATGTGTCTTGGTGTGTTTCTCCTTGGGTTTATCCTGTATGGGACTCTTTGTGTCTCTTGGATTGATTGGCTATTTCCTTTTCCATGTTGGGAAAATTTTCAACTATAATCTCTTCAAAAATTTTCTCATACCTTTCTTTTTCTCTTCTTCTGGGACCCCTATAATTAGAATGTTGGTGCATTTGATATGGTCCCAGAGGTCTCTGAGACTGTCCTCAGCTCTTTTCATTCTTTTTACCTTACTCTGCTCTTCAGAAGTTATTTCCACCATTTTATCTTCCAGCTCACTGATTCATTGTTCTGCTTCAGATATTCTGCTATTGATTCCTTCTAGAGTATTTTTAATTTCAGTAATTGTGTTGTCTCTGTATACTTTTTCTTTGATTCTTCCAGGTCTTTGTTAATTGATTCTTGCATTTTCTCCATTTTGTTTTCAAGGTTTTTAATCATCTTTACTATCATTATTCTGAATTCCTTTTCAAGTTTTTCAGGAAATTTCAAGAAATTTTCCTATTTCCTCTTCATTTATTTAGACTTCTGTGTTTCTAGTTTGCTCCTTCATTTGTGCAATATTTCTCTGCCTTCTAACTTTTTTTAAGTTATTGTGTTTGTGGGCTCTTTTTCCCAGGCTTCAAGCAAAGTTGATATTTCCTTGAAGAAGGTTGAATTCTTTCTTCCATTTTGTTTCTGCCCTCCTAAGTTTGGTCCAATGGTTTGTGTGAGCTTCGTAAAGGGTGAGATTAGTGCTGTGTTTTTGTTTTTTTCTTTGTTTTTCCTCTGATGGGCAAGGCTGAGTGAGGTGGTACTCCTGTCTGCTGATGATTGGGTTTGTACTTTTGTTTTCTTTGTTGTTTTATTTGAGGCATCCTGCATAGGGTGCTGTAGTGGTTGGGTGATGCTGGGTCTTGTATTACAGTGGTTTCCTTTGTGTGAGTTCTCACTATTTGATACTCCCTAGGGTTGGTTCTCCAGAGAAGGCAATGGCACCCCACTCCAATACTCTTTCCTGGAAAATCCCATGGATGGAGGAGCCTGGTAGGCTGCAGTCCATGGGATCGCGAAGAGTTGAACATGACTAAGTGACTTCACTTTCACTTTTCACTTTCATGCATTAGAGAAGGAAATGGCAACCCACTTGTGTTCTTGCCTGGAGAATCCCAGGATCAGGGGAGCCTGGTGGGCTGCCATCTATGGGGTCACACAGAGTCGGACACGACTGAAGCAACTTAGCAGCTCAGCAGCAGTAACAGGGTTGGTTCTCTGGTGGTCTAGGGTCTTGGAGTCAGTTCTCCCATTCCAAAGGCTCAGGGTTTGATCTCAGAAATTAAGTTTGCCATCAACTTCCTCATGATGGGCTTTTAGCTTCCTAGAACCTTAAGAAAAGTGGTATGCATCCAAATTTTAAGCCTCTCTTTCCAGAAGTTTCTTAATTTCAGACAAGTTCTTTAATCTGATGAATCACTCTCCAGGTGCTTCCAGGACTGGGTCTTTGCCCATATTACTATTTTTAACTGTAATACAACTATTATTGCTACTGCCACTACTACAACAAAAATGACAGAAACAATGATTACTTCTGTTTTTAAATATATTCTCAGCACTTAATACAACCTTCATTAAAATCCTGCTTACTGAATTTTGAGTGAGGCTTCATGCTAGCTACTAGAGAAGCAGTCCCAGTTCTCAAAGTGTATATTCTAGTGGTAGGGGAAAAAGAATAAAAAAGCAAATAATAATAACAACCAAATAACCACTGATGTTGGTAAATGTTTTCAAGAAAGTAAACCTAGTGATAGAAAATATTAAATTGAACAATTTAGTTAGGTCAGGTTTTCCCTTGAGGAAGTCATATTTCACTGAAAACTAAAAGAACAGTTAGCCACTCAAAGAGCCAGGGGCGAGCGGAAACAAAAATAAGCTCCTTGAATTAGAAAAGACTAAAAAATGTAATGATGGTGAAGATGTTATCTTAACTACAAACAGATTTAGATTTTATTCTAAGCTCTATGGGAAGTCATTGAAAAGATTTAAAGCAGGAAATGGTTTGTGCTCAGTTTTTGTGGGCTCAGTCACTTAGTTATGTCTGCCTCTTTGCAATCCCATGGACTATAGCCCACAAGTATTCTGTGTCCATGGGATTCTCCAGGCAAGAATGCTGGGAGTGGATTGCCATTTCCAGCTCCAGGGAATCTTCCTGACCTAGGGATGAAATCTGCATCTCCTGCATTGGCAGGCAGATTCTTTAGCACTGAGCCACCCAGGAATCCTTAACTAGGAACAGAATTTACATTTTATTCTACACTCCATGGGGAGTCATTGAAAAGATTTAAGTCAGGAAGTGGCATAATTTTATTTATCTCTTTAAAAGATTACTCTAGCTCTTCCTTTTCCAGCAATACTAGGCTAGGTAATTTAGACAAACTAACCAAACCTTCACATTTATCCTAGTCCTTAAATTTTTCTTACAAATAAAACTCCAATAACTATAACGAGGACACAACAAAACAGAGCCAGGCACATTAAAAAACACACACATAAACACCAGAAAAATCCAAACAACTGGGGCTCCAGATTTTGGAGCCATAGTTCACAGATATTTAAACTATACTTACTATGTCCTTATTTATTTTAGCCAAGAAGTAAAAGCAATAAAAAATGATACATATTTGAAAAAGAATCAAATAGAAACTTTGAAATTAAAAAATATGATAGAAGATACAACTTGAAAGGTGAGTTTAACTTCAGGTTACAATCTGTACGTGGCTGAAGAGAGAATTAATAGGCTGGAAGTCAGGTCAGAGGAAAGTATCCAGAATGATTCATAGAGAGACAAAAAGAATTCACGCGTGCACACACACACACACACACACATGAGGCAGAGAGAGAGAGAGAGAGAGAGAGAAAGAATACTAATAATGGTAGAATTCAAAATAATACAAAATAATAATTTCTAAAAGAAATAAGACAAAGACAGGAGGAGAAGAAATATTTGAGAGTATTTTCCAAAATTATTAGAAGGCAAAAGGCCCAGAACCCCCTGGCAAGATAAACATACACACACACAAACACACACACACAGAGACAATCTAGAAATATCATAGTAAAACTAAAGTACAACTAAAGTTAAAGATAAAATATAAAAAGTAGCAGAGGAAAAAAATTCAGATTTCATGGAAAAGAATAAGAACTGTCATCATCTGACTTCTCAAGCAAAGAAAGTGAAGTCAAAGGATAACGAAGTGAAATTCTCAAAATGGTGGGAGAAAATAACTGCTAAGAGACACAACTGCAGATCATGCAGTCACTGAAAATAGAGGACAATGTGAACAACTTTCATAAGAATGCATTAGAGACACAAACATAACAAATATGTTTATTAAGGCATTAACTTAACAGAAGTAATATAAGAGGAAATAGAAAGTCCATGTTCCTATTACGGTTAAAGACATTGCACATCATAACTGAAATTTGGTCCAAATCATTTCACCTACGGACTTCTACCAAACATTTCAGGATTGTATAGTACCAATAATACATGTTATTGATGTATTCTTGTTGTTCGGTCACTAAGTCGTGTCCAACTCTTTTGCGACTCCATGAACTGTAGCTCGCCAGGCTCATCTGTCCATGAGATTTCCCAGGCAAGAATACTGGAGTGGGTTGTCATTTCCTCCTCCAGGGGATCTTCCCAACCCGGGGATTAAACCTCCTGTTTGGCAGGATTCTTTACCGCTGAGCCATCTGGGAAACCATCTAATAATACATAGACTTGCTGAGAAAATTTTTGTAAAAGGAGCACTCCCAAACTTGCATTTTGAAGCCAGCAGAACTGTTTCCAAAACCCAACAAGGACATTAAATGAATTTTTTTTTTAAACCCATAAAAATTTTATTCATGAGTAAAATGGAAAAATCAGCTAATAGAATTTAATAATGTTAAATTAAAATTATTTAACATTGACACAACTTACTATGTTCTTATTTATTTTAGCAAAGAACTAAAAGCAACTGTGTTTCATCATTGCATATGTTTTTGACTTTAGTAAACTGATGTAATTAGCTACATTTACAGGCTGAGCACCAAAGAATTGATGCTTTTGAACTGTGGTGTTGGAGAAGACTCTTGAGAGTCCCTTGGACTGCAAAGAGATCCAACCAGTCCATTCTGAAGGAGATCAGCCCTGGGATTTCTTTGGAAGGAATGATACTAAAGCTGAAACTCCAGTACTTTGGCCACCTCATGTGAAGAGTTGACTCATTGGAAAAGACTCTGATGCTGGGAGGGATTGGGGGCAGGAGGAGAAGGGACGACAGAGGATGAGATGGCTGGATGGCATCACTGACTCGACGGACGTGAGTCTGAGTGAACTCTGGGAGTTGGTGATGGACAGGCAAGCCTGGCATGCTGCGATTCATGGGGTCGCAAAGAGTCAGACACGACTGAGCGACTGAACTGCAGAGAACTATACAAATATCAGATGCAAACAAAGTAAAGAAAGCTCCACTTTGTTGACAAAATCTCCATTTTTAACAAACTGGGAATAGAAGAAAAGTTTTCTAATATGATATAGGATGTCTTAATGGTGATATTGAAAACATCCACTTGAAGATCAGAAACAAAACACTAGTACCCACGGTTAGCACTACTGTTTTAGAATATGCTGGAATCCTGTGCAATGTATCAAGAAAAGGAAATAAACATGAATAAAGATAAAGAAGAAAGAAAAAAATCACATAGAAGAGTTTGTCTTCCAAAGGCAGGTCTGGCCTTTGCCCAGATGCTTGGGAGGTAACTTCTATACACTAGGAGTTTCCTGAGTGCTAGAGTGTCTTTGTTATTCATGATGAGCCAGATGCCACATCATAGTTTGTGCTAATGAGATGATTCTCGATGGGCTCATTGGGCCAAGTAATATCAGCTGAATCTCTGGGGAGAGAAGGCTGAGGACTGAGTTCAACTACATGGTCAATGGTTCAATCATGCCTAGGCAATGAAGTCTCAGCAAAAGTTTTGGACACAGAAGCTCAGGTGAGCTCCCTAGTTGGCAGGAATATGCTATATGTGTTACCACTCATGGCCAGGAAGAGGTAATGTCATTCACAGCTCCACAGGGAGAGGACAGCCAGAAGCTCCACACCTTCCCAGACCTTGACCCATTGTGTCTTTTCCTTTGAAGTGTTCTAATTTGTATTCCTAACTTTAATAAATATGACTATCAGCGTCGTAGCTTTCAGGGGGACTTCCCCGATGGGAATACACCTGCTGAGGTAGGAGACATGGTTCAATCCCTGGTTCAGAAAGATCCCCTAGAAGAGGAAATGGCAATCCAATCCAGTATTTTTGCCTGAGAAATCCCATAGACAGGGAAGCCTGGTGGGCTATAGTCCAAAAGGTTGCAAAGAGTTAGACATGGCTGAGTGATTAAGCATGCACATAATAGCTTTCAGTGAGTTCTGAGTCCTTCTACCAAATTTTGAAACCTGTGGTTGGTTCTGGGAAACTCACTGGGTGTCAGAGATCTTGGCCAGACTTGGCAGTCTGGAGGACTGGTTAATCTGAAACTTGAGTGAGACTAATAAATTATCAACAAATTAACTATAACTTCAATGCAATCCCAACTAATATTTCAAGTTTCTTTGTATATCTTGACCAACTAATAGAAAAGTACATGGGGAAATACACAGCCAAGAATAAATTGAGACAAAGAAAAATAGAATGAGAGAAATTGTTCCGCTAGATAGCAGTGTTCTTTAAAAGTGAACCAATCTATTATTGGTGTATGGATAGACAAATAAAAGAATAGAAAGGGCAGAAGGGCCAAGTACAAAGTCACTTAATATATGGACACTGAATTTATGACAAATGTGGGATGGCAGGGCAGTTGAGAGACAATAATTCTCTTTAATAAATAGTGTTGAAATAGTCAATCATCCATGCAGACCTCTACCTCACTCAAAAAAATCAATTCCAGAACCCAGGGTGAAAAGCAAAATAATACAATTTTTCAAGAATAATATAGGAGAATATTTTTAGAATCTCATGATAGAGATATTGTTGAACAAAATGGGAAAATTAATCGAACACATTTTAATAAGGTGTTTCTATTAATCAAATTTAATTATCAAGACAGAGAAATGGCAACTTATTGAATGAGAAAAAGCATTTGCAGCATACATAACCAACCAAATAGCTATGATCCTGAACATATAAACAATTGCAATTTAACAAGAGGATTTCCCTGTGGTTAGTAGTTAAGAATTTGCTTGCCAGTGCAAGGGACATGGGTTCAGTCCCTGGTCTGAGCAGATCCTACATGATAAGGAGGAAATTAGCCTGCGTGCCACAACTATTGAGCCAGCACTCTAGCCCCCGTGAACTGCAACTACTAAAGCCTGTGGGCCTAAAGCCCATACTAGAAATTAATATGCTTCTCATTGTAACTGCCACCAGGATAATGTCTATTGTTCTGTCACTATTCCTCAGGAAGTACTACCTGTGGGAGCCAGCTGTGCAAGTATACTACCAAAAGTGAAAACAACACATGGAAACACGTATTTTTCCAAGAATGTTGTTGATGTTGTTTAGTCGCTAAGTCTTGTCTGACTCTTGGCGATCCCATGGACTATATCCCACCAGGATCCTCTGTCCCTGGGATTTCTCAGGGAAGAATACTACAGTGGGTTGCCATTTCCTTCTCCAGGGGATATTCCCGACCCAGGGATTGAACCCATGTCTCCTGAATTGGCAGGTGGATTCTTTACTACTGAGCCACCAGGGAAGTACTTCCCAAGAATACTCCTGAATAATATTCAGTATATATAAATAGAGCTTACTGCAAAGAATACACTTTCTTCACTGAAGTTGAAGTGATATGTGACAGATATGTCAAAATTCTCATTCTATGTATTTTACTTCTTATAAATGCCTGACATCAAAGGACAAGTTGGCTTAAACAAACAGGTGAAAACTGGCTGATCGATTTTCATACTTACTTTTTAAAATGAGATAGATTAAATAGATAATACATAAAATAGATTTATAAAATAAGAACACACACATGTGTCCCACCACTATTTGTTTATTCAAGAAATTCCAAGCATTGCCTTGGAAATTTTCCTAGAAGAAATCTGTTTCTTGAATTCCCAAGAGCTGAAAATAAAGTGAAACTGTATCTGCTGATTCACCAACACATCTCTTTGAAGAAAATGGCCCCCTTGAGCATAATAAGAGAGCATCCAGGTAGAATTCATGCCTAAGTCTTCTAATCAGGGAAACACACATTTCACCAGTTAACAAGATACTGGTTGTCTTATAGTCTCCACAGAACTTCCTTCAATGTGGGAAGTCCCTGTAGTGTCTGTTTCTTCCTCCCTCTGCACCTTGGGCAGGATTTAGAAGAGAACAAAGCACAGAGCTTGTACGTAGTAGGTTCTCAAAGAATGTGCCTTCAGTGTGACCAAAAACACAAGCCAGCCAGTCACCAGCTTCTCAAAAGGACATTTCTCAGTGCAATGGTACCAGCACAAAGATTGAGGGTTGCAGCAGCAAGCCACCTCTCCTAAGAGTTTCCCTTCATTCCCTGTGACATGCACAAGGTCTACTATGAAGTGTTGGGAATGGGCTTCAATTAGGACTGTGTGAGAGTGGGTTTGAGGAGGTTTTCTTAGCCTAAAGATTGGGCTACAATCAGAAAACTTCATGACAGGTTTGGGGTAACAATTTTGCTTGTTTCCAGTCACGATTTCCAGCCATTTTGGTTTGCCAAAAATGAAACCTCTAAAATTGTGGCAAGCCAGATTGAGCTTTATCTTTTTGTGAGTCTGGCAGGCTGCAGTCCATGGGGTCTCAAAGAGTTGGACATGATTTAGTGACTAAACAGCAAACAATTTTCTTACATGATATTAATAAGAAACATGACAAACTATAAACCATAATCCTTATTTTGCATATAGGACCTTGGGGTCCAGGAAAGTTAATAACTCATCCAGTGTAACAAACTAGTAACTGTCAGGCTGTGCCCAGATATGAAACCAAGTCTGTCTAATGCCTGGCCGAGGCTTTTTCTACCACTGGGCCTCACTGAGATGATTTCTTTTCTTCTAAAAAGACTTGAAACATCAATAACTTCTTCACAGAATTTTTAAGAACCAAATAGTATTACGTGTGCAACACCTCTCTGAAAACTTTAAGAGGAATGTACAAATATTAAATGTTATTGCTGACTCAGATAAACCCTGACTGAGTTTTTTACTGCAAATTTAAATAAAAACCATGTTGTTTGAGAGCAGCAGTCCCACTCTGGGCAAACCTAGGAACATCTTTACAGAAGATGTTTCAGTAATTCCAGATTTGAAATAACTCTTTTAAAAACTGCTTCTCCCACCTAAAGGTTTTATTAGGCGTGAAGCACTTACTGTGTCGGTGCTACCCCACTGTCCTTAGTGCCTTCCTCTCTGGCCTCCTGGATCTCATTTCCTCTTTTTGTACCCACTCAGGCATTTACAGCCTGCTCTGTGATGTGAAAGTGAAGTGAAGTAAAATGTTAGTCACTCAGTTGTAGCCTGCCAGGCTCCTCTGTCCACTGAATTCTCCAGGCAAGAATACTGGAGTGAGTTGCCATTCCCTTCTTTGGGGATCTTACCAACCCAGGGATCAAACCCACATCTCCTGTGTTGGAGGCAGATTCTTTACCATCTGAGCCACCAGGGAAGCCCCCATTCAATACCCCAGTATCTTAATATGATAGCACTGTCACGCACAATTTTACGTTGTGAGTCACTACGAGACTGGATTCTGGAAGTCAGTCATACCTGCTTTAACTTTTGCATCATCTCTTAGAAGCTGTGGCTCTGAGACTTGTTACTCAATCCCACTGTGTTTAGGAAGTAGTGCATGTTGCAGGCCTGGTCTAAATGTTTCTTTGTTGCGGTTGTGGTACCAGTGTAGCTAGTATTTGTGATCATTCTTTTTGTTGGATTTTTGCATTACACTCTCCCCTGAGGACTTTCTGATACTTGGTCATTTCTCCTGAAATTTCTCTCCCCCTTGCTCTGCATTCTTTGGTCTGCAGTACGTTCCCTCTAACCTATTCACTCTTTCCCGTCTCTAAATTCATCCTTAGGGTAAAGCACAAAAACTGTGCTTTCTTTCTCTTCGGTGTGCCCTGCTGCTGTTTACTCTACATCTGTATGTAAATCTGCATGTAAATCTCTCTCCTATGTCTCTGAAACTCCTGGCAGTGCTTCAGATCTCGGATAAAGCTCAGCTCACTCAATTCCAGAAAAATAAATGATCCAATCAAAAAATGGGCCAAAGAACTAAACAGACATTTCTCCAAAGAAGACATACAGATGGCTAACAAACACATGAAAAGATGCTCAACATCACTCATTATCAGAGAAATGCAAAGCAAAACCGCAATGAGGTACCATTTCATGCCAGTCAGAATGGCTGCGATCCAAAAGTCTGCAAGCAATAAATGCTGGAGAGGGTGTGGAGAAAAGGGAACCCTCTTACACTGTTGGTGGGAATGCAAACTAGTACAGCCACTATGGAGAACAGTGTGGAGAGTCCTTAAAAAACTGGAAATAGAACTGCCTTATGACCCAGCAATCACACTGCTGGGCATACACACTGAGGAAACCAGAATTGAAAGAGACACATGTACCCCAGTGTTCATCACAGCACTGTTTATAATAGCCAGGACATGGAAGCAACCTAGATGTCCATCAGCAGACAGATGGATAAGAAAGCTGTGGTACATATACACAATGGAATATTACTCAGCCATTAAAAAGAATACATTTGAATCAGTTCTAATGAAGTGGATGAAACTGGAGCCTATTATACAGAGTGATGTAAGCCAGAAAGAAAAACACCAATACAGTATATTAACATGTATATATGGAGTTTAGAAAGATGGTAACGATAACCCTGTATGCGAGACAGCAAAAGAGACACAGATGTATGAACAGACTTTTGGACTCTGTGGGAGAGGGCAAGGGTGGGATGATTTGGGAGAATGGCATTGAAACATGTATATTATCATATGTGAAATGAATCGCCAGTCCAGGTTTGATGCATGATACAGGGTGCTTGGGGCTGGTGCACTGGGATGACCCAGAAGGATGGGATGGGGAGGGATGTGGAAGGGGAGGTTCAAGATTGGGAACACGTGTACACCCGTGGAGGATTCATGTCAATGTATGGCAAAACCAATACAATATTGTAAAGTAATTAGCCTCCAACTAAAATAAATAAAGTTATATTAAAAACAATAATAAAAATTTTAAAAAGACAATGTTAGAGAAAAAAATACAAAGAAAAAGATAAAGCTCAATTAACTGAATTTTGGTGTTTGGGTTTTAGATATTGCAGACTCACTTCACAGTATGAGGGGCTATTTATTTAGTGTTTATTTGCTACAGTAAAATGGTGGAATATTCGTCTGCATAGGGTTTGGCATTGCAAGTTATGGTTTCAATGCCTACATCAGTCACAAATTGGGAGTGTTGAGCCCATAAATAAATGAGAGGTAATGATTTTATTTACTTTAATAAAAATTAAAGGAGATAAAATGTGTTAAAAATCTTTGTAAACTAGGAAAGGACCATATATAACTTTGTTATTATTGTCTTGAAACAAACCATTATTTTGGAGAAAAGAAAACAATTCTAGGAGGAGCCATCAAAAAGAAACAAAACAAATACATCTCTTCCTCGTAATTCCCATGACCTAATTGTAAAGTGTTCTACAATTCACAGTAAAGCCTCAGTATTTTCTACTTCAAAGAATGTAAGCAGCCTCTTCCTGGGTTTTAATCCTTTCCACTCACCTCCTTTTTTGAGATTATTCATCAGTTGTCATATGATTCTTTACTGAATCATAACATTTGTACATCTCTCTGCGGAACTAGTGTGCAAAAAAATCCATATAATTTATATTCACTTAATTTGGAGTTTGTAATGAGTAATGCTTAGTTTACCTCTGCTTTAGTTTACCTTTACAGTTTATAGTTTGCTTATGAACTGTAGTATAACTTTCCTCCATCTATGAGGAACAATGTTTTCTTAAAAAGTAATTTCATAATTAATATTTCTTAGTTATGGTTTAAAATATCTAAATGAAATAATTAATTGTATATTTTTCACAGATAAACTAAAAACATATTTCTATAAAAACAGCTGCTACTATGTGTCTAGCATACAACTAAATTTTTTGTATAAAACATTCAGAAAACTAAGATCATGGAATCTGGTCCCATCATTTCATGGGAAATAGATGGGGAAACAGTGTCAGACTTTATTTTGGGGGGCTCCAAAATCACTGCAGATGGTGATTGCAGCTATGAAATTAAAAGACGCTTACTCCTTGGAAGGAAAGTTATGACCAACCTAGACAGCATATTCAAAAGCAGAGACATTACTTTGCCAACAAAGGTCCGTCTAGTCAAGGCTATGGTTTTTCCTGTGGTCATGTATATATATGAGAGTTGGACTGTGAAGAAAGCTGAGTGCGGAAGAATTGATGCTTTTGAACTGTGGTGTTGGAGAAGACTCTTGAGAGTCCCTTGGACTGCAAGGAGATCCAACCAGTCCATTCTAAAGGAGATCATTCCTGGGTATTCATTGGAAGGACTGATGCTAAAGCTGAAACTCCAATACTCTGGCCACCTGATGTGAAGAGTTGACTCATTGGAAAAGACCCTGATGCTGGGAGGGATTGGGGGCAGGAGGAGAAGGGGACAACAGAGGATGAGATGGCTGGATGGCATCACCGACTCAATGGACATGAGTTTGAGTGACCTCCGGGAGTTGGTGATGGACAGGGAGGCCTGGCGTGCTGCGATTCGTGGGGTCGCAGAGAGTCAGACACAACTGAGTGATTGAACTGAGCTGAACTGAACTGTGCCTAGCATACTACCAAATTTTTTGTATAAAAATAATCGACATGAGTATTTTAAAGCATTCTTATCTAGTCATTTAATTGTAGGAGGAGTTTATCCAGGCAAGAAATTTACTCAGGAAATAATAAGAAACCTACAAATTGCTGCATCATAGCTGAATTACTGAAAGCAAAGATAAAGAAAATGTACTGAAATCATCCAGAGAAACAGCAATGACTGCTGACTTCTGACCAGGAGGAATGTAGGACAGGGACAGGGGGATGACATCTTCTGATGCAAAGAAAAAGATTTCAACCACCAATTCTATGACTAACAATATTTTTCAAAACAAAGGTGATCATTGCTGTGAGAATGAAAATTTATGTAGCTACTTTGGACAACAGTTTGGCAATTCCCTATAAACTAAACACACTCTTACTGTATGATCCAGCAATCTCATTCCTTGGTATTTACCCAAAGGAGTCGGAAATGTTTGTCCACACAAAACCTACACACTGATTTATAGAAATATAGCTCATATCTGTCAAAACTTGAAAGCCACTAAAATGTGAATGGTACAACAATGGTACATTTGGACCATGGAATATTATTTAATGATAAAAAGAAATGAGCTGTCAAAAAGCCACAAATAGACAAAGAGAAATATTAAATATGTATTACTAAGTGAAAGAAGCCAATCTGAAAAGCCTATTTATATACATATATAAAAAGATTTATTATAAGGAATTATGGCTCATGCAATTATGGAGGCTAACACATTCCTAGATCTGCATTCAGCAAGCTGAAGACCCAGGAGAGATGATAATGTAAGTTCTAATCCAAGTTCAAAAGCAAGAGAAGAGCAAAGTCCCAGCTCAAAGACCGTAAGCAAAGAAAGAAAATTCTCCGTCTCTCAGTCTTTTTGTTCTATTCAGATCTTCAGTGAATTAGATGAGGCCTACCCACACTGGTCAGAGCAATCTGCTTTATTTCATCTATCAATTCAAATATTATTTTTATCCAGAAACATCCTCACAAACACATGCAGAATAATGTTTAATCAAATATCTTGATAACCCATGGCACAGTCAAGTTGACACATAAAGTTAACCATCACATATGATTTCCACAGGATGACACTGGAAAAGGCAAAAGTACAGACAGAATAAAAACATCAGCATTGTCAGGGGTTTTGCAGAGTGGAGAGAGGAATGAATAGGTAAAGCACAGGATATATTTAGAGCAGTGAAACTATTTTACATGATACATAACTTTGGACACAAACGTTCATATAATCATACAGGGGCTTCCCAGGTGATGTTAGTGGTAAAGAACTTGCCTGCCAACGCAGGAGACTTAAGAGATGTGGGTTCCATCCCTGGGTCGGGAAGATCCTCTGGAGGAGGGCATGACAACCCACTCCAGTACTCTTGCTTGGAGAATCCCACGGACAGAGGAGCCTTGTGGGCTATAATCCATCGTGTCGCAAAGAGTCAGACATGACTGAAGCAACTAGCACATCATACAGTTGTCAAAATCCATAGAATGAAGGACAAAGAGTGATCCCTAATGTAAACTATGAACTTAGTTAGCAATATTGTATCAATATTGGTTCATCAACTGTGACAAGTCTTTAAACTAATGTAGGATGTTAACAACAGGCAAGGGGAAAGAGGAGAGGGCATGTGGGAACTCTCAGTACTTCCTTTTCATTTTCTCTATGAACCTAGAAGTGCTCTAAAAATTCAAATTATTAATTTAGAAACAAGATGATGATGGAGTAAAACATTCTAAGATTAAAGAAGTTAAAATGAAGTTTTTCAGGCTGAATGGGAATGGCACCAAATAGAAATTCAAATGGAAGGAAATGCAGAGTACTAGAATTCACAAACATGTGGTAAATGTAAAAGACTATAATTTTTCCTTAAATTCTCTCCTTAATCACCTCTATTAGTCAACATAATGTTACCCTGAGGCTTCTTAATGTGAATACCAGAGAAAGATGCAAATTAATTTCTCAAAAAAGTTAATAATCTGTATTTTTAATAATTAAAAGATCTTTCATCCCAATTAAGTTGAATTTATGGGAGAATAGCAAATATGTATGATGACTAAAATTAAAAAATTAGATGGTCAAATATCTGCTCTTTGAGTTTGATTAATTCAGCCTGGCCAATTCTGGCAGCCATGGGAATGAGCCACTCAGACCTTCTGCAAGAAAGAAACTGTTGAAAAGATCACAGTGTGCTAACAGCATCTAACTGCAGTGACTTTGGGATTCACTGCAACTTTCATGCTAGGGACATGAGAACATGCTCTCCTGGGCAGTGACAGCCAATGACAGAGGAGGAGGGGGTTGCAGGAAGCAGATTTGCAGGGTCTTGTAGGCCAGAGGAAAGATTTTGAATTTTATTGTGTATGAGATGCACAACCAGGGGAAGGTTGTGAAGAAGTGAGAGATGATCTGACTGACACTCTAACAGCATCTCCTTCGTTGCTCTGTTGAGAATGGCGTGTGAATAAGCAAGGCAGCTCAGTCTCAAGACCATTTCTTCTGCTGAATGACCATCCTCCTGACAGCAGGGTCTCTAATCCCCATTTTTTAAAGACATTGACTCCAAGGTTGTTGATGTTTTAAATGAAGGTGCACTCTGCCCTCCTTGGGTTCCTTTTTATTTGGGATGTGGCACTCTCAATGTGTCCTCACATCGTATAAGTTCAGCAATGTATTAGAAAGCCTCTGCTCCATATACCTACCTAGTGGCACTGCTTCAGAATTGATTGTGCCCCTAGAAGCAGAATCCCCCTGCAATTTGTTCTTTCCAAATTCAGCTACTGAAATAAATCATGAGAGGCAGAATCTAAGCCATAAATGGCCAGGGCTAACCAGGAAACTGGAACCGGATGAGCAAGCTGAGACTGGGAATTGGAGAGGTTCTCCATTAAGCATTTACCAGGCTTGATGAAGATAATAAAACAGAAGGGTAGAGAGCAGAGCAGTTCAGAGTGCAGCTCCTGGAGCCAGAATTGCAGAATCCAAAATTACAGGCTATGTTATGACCCAGGACAAGTCACTTAACCTATCTGTGTTTCAGTTTCTTTATCTGTAAACTTGAGGTGATAACAATAGTAAATCCCAAGGGATGAGAGGACGGAGGAAAATGGTTTCAAGTACGTCCTTGAATGAACACAGTGACACACAGTGTAGTGAATATTAATCTCTAATGATCTGTTTTCCTTTTTAAAGGTAAAATGTGTTCTCTCTTCTTTTATATGGTCGTGCTTACACTTTAAGTTAATTACATTTCTTATACATGTATATTATACATATTGCTTGGTTTTGTTTTGTTTTGTTTTGTTTTTGTTTTTTTTCAGTTGCCCAGTCGTGTCTGACTCTTTTGAGACCCCATAGACTGTAGCCCCCTAGGCTTACCTGTCCAAGGGATTTCCCAGACAGGCATCCTTGAGTAGGTTGCCGCTTCCTTCTCCAGAGGATCTTTCCTACCCAGGCATCGAACTTGTGTCTCCTGCATTGGCAGGCAGATTCTTTACCACTGAGCCACCAGGGAAGCCTATATTATACATACGAAAATATGTTAATTTTTATATTGTTACTGGCTTTCCTAAAGGCAATAAATCTTCCTTACCTTAGAGCAACCTCTTTACAGGGACAGCATGGTAAGTGGAAGACTGGTATCTGTCTTAAATTTTAAGGGCCAGAGAAAGGCTCCTGGGCTATGCCTGCTGCGTCACCCCGAAGAGTCTTCCTTTCATTTCCCTGTGATCTCCTGCATGCCGAGATGGAATTAAACTGTGCAGGTGTGTTATTAAGGGAAATACCTGTGGGAAGGAAAACCGGAAGGGAGGGAACCTGGGAGAATTATCAGTCTGATCCTGAGTGAAGAGAAGGAGGAAGGCAGGGAGGCAGGAGTGCCCTGATTGTCACTTTGCTATTTGAGGAAGTCTTAGCAAAGCCCTGGGAAGCTGGGAAGCCAAATTGGTCATCGGAGGGGTTATTATCTCTGGTCCAGGGTTTTCCCGCTCTGAGTTCAGGATCTGGAGCGCTCAGGCATTGGCTAGAAGCAGCGGGTGGTGAGGCGTTGGCTCCCGGATTAGGTCAACCGAGGCGAGGCCCTGAGGGGTTTCTCCTGGCTGCCACTAGAAGGGCGGGGGGTGGGGGGGAAATGTCTGTGCGCCCGAGTTTGTCAGCCCTGTTTATCCTCGTTTTAAGTAGGAGATTTAACTCTCAAGCTTAATACCTTTTATCTGCTTGTGTGGCATTATTCTAGTAAAGTGGTAGCAGATCTCTGAAAGTGAAAGTGAAAGTCGCTCAGTTGTGTCTGACTCTTTGAGATCCCATGGACTATACCTCATCAGTTCAGTTCAGTTGCTCAGTCGTGTCCAACTCTTTGCGACCCCATGAATTGCAGCACGCCAGGCCTCCCTGTCTACCACCATCTCCCGGAGTTCACTCAGACTCACGTCCATGGAGTCCCTGATGCCATCCAGCCATCTCATCCTCTGTCGTCCCCTTCTCCTCCTGCCCCCAATCCTTCCCAGCATCAGAGTCTTTTCCAATGAGTCAACTCTTCGCATGAGGTGGACAAAGTACTGGAGTTTCAGCTTTAGCATCATTCCTTCCAAAGAAATCCCAGGGCTGATCTCCTTCAGAATGGACTGGTTAGATCTCCTTGCAGTCCAAGGGACTCTCAAGAGTCTTCTCCAACACCAAAGTTCAAAAGCATCAGTTCTTCGGTGCTCAGCCTTCTTCACAGTCCAACTCTCACATCCATACATGACCACAGGAAAAACCATAGCCTTGATTAGACGGACCTTAGTCGGCAAAGTAATGTCTCTACTTTTGAATATGCTATCTAGGTTGGTCATAACTTTTCTTCCAAGGAGTAAGTGTCTTTTAATTTCATGGCTGCAGTCACCATCTGCAGTGATTTTGGAGCCCCCCAAAATAAAGTCTGACACTATTTCTACCGTTTCCCATCTATTTCCCATGAAGTGATGGGATCGGATGCCATGATCTTCGTTTTCTGAATGTTGAGCTTTAAGCCAGCTTTTTTGCTCTCCTCTTTCACTTTCATCAAGAGGCTTTTTAGCTCCTCTTCACTTTCTGCCATAAGGGTGGTGTCATCTGCATATCTGAGGTTATTGATATTTCTCCCGACAATCTTGATTCCAGCTTGTGTTTCTTCCAGTCTAGCGTTTCTCATGATGTACTCTGCATATAAGTTAAATAAGCAGGGTGACAATATACAGCCTTGACGTACTCCTTTTCCTATTTGGAACCAGTCTCTTGTTCCATGTCCAGTTCTAACTGTTGCTTCCTGACCTGCATACAGATTTCTCAAGAGGCAGGTCAGGTGGTCTGGTATTCCCATCTCTTTCAGGATTTTCCACAGTTTATTGTGATCCACACAGTCAAAGGCTTTGGCATAGTCAAGAAAGCAGAAATAGATGTTTTTCTGGAACTCTCTTGCTTTTTCCATGATCCAGCAGATGTTGGCAATTTGATCTCTGGTTCCTCTGCCTTTTCTAAAACCAGCTTGAACATCAGAGAGTTCACGGTTCACGTATTACTGAAACCTGGTTTGGAGAATTTTGAGCATTACTTTACTAGCATGTGAGATGAGTGCAATTGTGCGGTAGTTTGAGCATTCTTTTGCATTGCCTTTCTTTGGAATTGGAATGAAAACTGACCTTTTCCAGTCCTGTGGCCACTGCTGAGTTTTCCAAATTTGCTGACTTATTGAGTGCAGCACTTTCACAGCATCATCTTTCAGGATTTGAAACAGCTCAACTGGAATTCCATCACCTCCACTAGCTTTGTTCGTAGTGATGCTTTCTAAGGCCCACTTGACTTAGTGGGTAGCCTTTCCCTTCACCACGGGATCTTCCCAACCCAGGGATTGAACCCACGTCTCCCACCTTGCAGGCAGATTCTTTACCAACTGAGCTATGAGGGAAGCCCCAACCTAACAAAACATTCCGCGCTTGAAGGACTTTTGGTGATTCATTAAGTCCTTGAGAAGGAAATGGCAACCCACTCCAGTACCCTTGCCTGGAGAATTCCATGGCTAGAGGAGCCAGGCAGGCTACAGATCATGGGATCACGAAGAGTCAGACACAATTGTGTGACTTTCATTTTCCTTTGAGTGCTTGAACTGGTTCATTTATTTCACAATCAGGCATCAAATTCCCCCTGTGTGTAAGGGCAAATTAGACACTATAGCTCCTGCCCTCAAAACAGACAACATGTACATGGTACTGTTCTTCTTGTCCTGGCCACATTTTCCCTCCTAGAATATGATTGACTGGGACCCCAAAGATATGTCCCTCTAAAGGGAAGCTTGAAAAATTGTGACTTTATACATTTTATATATTTAAGATTTTAAAAAATTCTCACACATGTAAAGATTTGGAGTGTTTTTTTCTCACTGAAACATCTTAGAGGTGAGAGTAATCTACCTGTTCTGAGTTTCATCAGCCTCAGTGGCCCTTCTCCAGCTTCTCCTTCTCTGGTAGGAATCAGTTTCTCTGGATGTGGATTTCATTCGCCGATAGGTTTGGTGTGACTTTGCAGTAACATTTACATCCCTTTTGTAGGGTTCTTGTGCTGCCTGATTGAAACTCTGATCAGTTTGATTCGTGTTAGCCTTTATTCTATGTATTCTGGCAGTGGAATTAATAATTTCTGAGGCCTCAAATTCCAAGACTGGCAGCACAATTGATGGGCACTACCTGGAGTCATGCAGGAGGAGTATTGCTTTCCTGTGGCCCATTTCTCTAGGGACATATTTGTCAACAATAATGGAAATTTCTCTACTGCATTTATACACCAGCGATTCCTAGTGGTGCAGAAAGTAGCAAGTGTATAAATCTTGGAAAACCTTAGTGTATATCTCTACCTTGAATCCTTTAATATCCTTATTCCTTCCAACTCACAATGGTATCACTTCTAGAGGGAAAATTTGAATTATGCTCTCAGAATCTCATAATGTTGATAAAGCAGGGCACATGGTTACAAATTTTAAATTTGGTAGTCAAGGTCTTAGAAACCTGGATTGCATTTGATACCAAAAGGAATTTATTTTTCTTCAATATAGACTTCAAAGTCACCTATTCTAAACATTGTAGAACTAAGACCTCATTAAGGCCAAATTCTGTTGAAACTTCCACACACTGGACATTTGACAAGACGTACAGACCAAGTCAAGACCCCAAGAAAAGTTTCTTCCTCTAAGCAGGTCCTACATATGTCATTCTAAGTGCAAATTTTAACCCTTGACAAACTGCTATCACCCTAGAGTCTATCTATGGATATATTTGCCACTGGTTAGAACCATGAGGAACTAAAAAGCCTCTTGATGAAAGTGAAAGAGGAGAGTGAAAAAGTTGGCTTAAAGCTCAGCATTCAGAAAACGAAGATCATGGCATCTGGTCCCATCACTTCATGGCAAATAGATGGGAAAACAGTGGAAACAGTGTCAGACTTTAATTTTTTGGGCTCCAAAATCACTGCAGATGGTGATTGCAGCCATGGAATTAAAAGATGCTTACTCCTTGGAAGAAAAGTTATGACCAACCTAGACAGCGTATTCAAAAGCAGAGACATTACTTTGCCAATAAAGGTCCGTCTAGTCAAGGTTATGGTTTTTCCAGTAGTCATGTATGGATGTGAGAGTTGGACGGTGAAGAAAGCTGAGCGCTGAAGAATTGATGCTTTTGAACTGTGGTGTTAGAGAAGACTCTTGAGAGTCCCTTGGACTGCAAGGAGATCCAACCAGTCCATTCTGAAGGAGATCAGCCCTGGGATTTCTTTGGAAGGAATGATGCTAAAGCTGAAACTCCAATACTTTGTCCACCTCATGCAAAGAGTTGACTCATTGGAAAAGACTCTGATGCTGGGAAGGATTGGGGGCAGGAGGAGAAGGGGACGACAGAGGATGAGATGGCTGGATGGCATCACCGACTCGATGGACATGAGTTTGAGTGAACTCTGGGAGTTGGTGATGGACAGGGAGGACTGGCATGCTGCAATTCATGGGATTGCAAAGAGTCAGACACGACTGAGCAACCGAACTGAACTGAGCTAGAACCATAATGTGGTCAAATCAATTATTTTAAGGGGCATTTATCTACCCTGCCCTCATTATAGGACTTTTAGCTTACTAGACATTCCATTTATGTTATGTGTGAGAGTCCTTTGTCAAAAATGGAAGTCTGAACTTTTGGGGCTTCCTTACTCATTAGGAGCAGGTGGTTTTAGGTGATACTGATTCTCCATTAATCATAATTATATTTTATATTACTTTATGGGATCATATATGATAATTGACAGTTTTGTTCAACCTTTGCTCAGGACAGGAGTTAGTTATATGCTCTATATGGGCTCGATTATGGGTGTGTGTGTGTGTGTTCAGTCACTTCAGTCATGTCCAACTCTTTGAGACCCTCTGGACTATAGTCTGCCAGGCTCCTCTGTCCATGGGATTCTCCAGGCAAGAATATTCGTGTGGGTTGCCATGCCCTTCTCCAGGGGATTCACCAACCCGCATCTCTTATGTCTCCTGCATTGGCAGGTGTGTTCTTTATCACTAGCACTACCCGAGAAGCCCCATTTATGGATGTCTGCCTCTAAATATAGATTCAGGATCACTAGGAATGTCTCTGATACATCTAATAACACTTTCGGACTTTCTTCTTTCAGGCATAAGAAGAAAGTCTTAGAAGTACAATGTCTGGAATTTAAGTTGTCTCCTGGCCTGTGCTGTGTTTTTTTTACACCACTCCTCCATTTCCTAGGTGAGACTTCTAAACCTGAAGGAAGGTTCCAGCCAGTACAGCCCTGTGTTGAAGGTGATGAGAAGTTATGGGCCAGGCAATGAAAGGAGGTACGTTTTCCCTGCATCACACAGCTGGTACGCCAAATTATCTCCTATATGTCTGAGGAGTCTTGAGGCAGAAGAAGCATCAGGATGGTGGCTCATCCTCTCCTTAGATAGGACCAGAAGGTGTTAAGCCTGGAAGTGACCATTTGGGCCAATCCAGCTCCTCATATATATGGAAGGTCTCAGTGGCAGGGGGCCTTTGGTGAGACCTAAGTCAGTTGTCAGTTTCAAGCTCTGGACAATACTGGTTGTGTTCCCTCCATGTCTGCAGCTAACCAAGGCTCTGTTTGCTCAGGTCCCACTCCCTACTCAGGCTCCTCTGAGGAAACTGGGCTCTGAGGTGTCAAGAATTATTCATTTATAATCTACCCTCTCCATTTTCAATACTGCCTTGCCTCTCCCACTTACATCTCTAAAGCCTAAAGGAAATCAACATTGTGAATTTAAGGACCTGTCTATGAAACCACACTCCTCCAACCCAGCTGCTCCTCACACTGGGACATGAACCCACAATCCCTGACTTAAGAGGGGACTCAAATTCACTGTCTTTTCATTAAAACCACTCACCTGGTCCCAGCACTTACTAAAGCTCAGATCTGTTTGTCCTGATGCAAAAAGAATTCAGCGTGAGGCAAAGTGAAAGGCAAAGAATGATTTTATTAGCATTGTGACAGGTACCAGGGGATTAACAAGGGGGTGCAGCCCCAGGAACAAAGAAGCCTACATTTTTATAGTCAAAGAGAAAGTGGGGAGGGGAGAATACCTTCTTTCTGCCTTGGGTAGATATCAAGGCTTACATCATTAGCTCCTCCTTTAACCCTAGATGGTCTCACCAGGACTATGGTAGCACTATTTAAATCATATATGTATTAGCACAAGGGTGATAGCATATACTAAAATATGGTAATTCATCTTGGTTTTTAGTATAACGTCTCCTTTCCACCTAGTTTTGTCACCTTTTCAGATCTTTCTGTCTTGACTACATGCAGAAATGCAGTTTTTTCAGGGTCTGTTGGCTTCTAGATCTCCCACGGCCAAATGCAGGTCTTGTACCCATTTTCTGTGGTGGCCTAAGTGAGCCTGCTTGATTGTTGCTTAGTTCCTCAGTCTTGTCCGACTCTTTTGCAACCCCACGGACTGTAGCCTACCAGGCTCCTCTGTCCATGAAATTTCCCAGGCAAGAATATTTGAGTGGGTTGCCATTTCCTTCTCCAGGCGATCTCCCTGACCCAAGGATCCAACTGGCATCTCCTGCATTGTCAGGTGGGTTCTTTACCACTGGGCCACCAGGGAAGCCCAAGAAACTCTGCTTCGTTTCAAAATGTTCTGATTGTTGCTTAGCTGCCAGATGTTCTGGACATTTTCTGGTTGGTGCCTAGCTTATGGTGATGTCCTAAAGTTTCTCTCTGTCTACCCCTAGGGGGACTCTTAGCTGTGTAACTATCTTATTTTTTCCCTAACACCTACTCCCCTCAAGTCCTACTTGTTCACTGATTACTGATATTTCTAGGTGAGGGATAGCAAATATTTGTTAGGTGGCTGTTGAAATCTACAGTTTGACAAATATAACTTAGAATGATGGTGACTGTGGAGGTTTCACATGGATCTTAAAGTGAATTTGGATGCGGATCTCGACAGCTATGACTGATGGATGTCAGGTCCCTGAGGATGTCTTGGCAGAGGAAGATGATGTGGAAGGGAGCTGCTGGCCTCTGAAAAGATGAGGAAAAAACAGCCAATACCAAACACTGGCTTCTTTTCTAGGGGAAATTGAAATGGGTAAGGAAAGAACCAGGACCCTAAACACAAAGAAATGTCTACTAGGGAGTGGAAACATGGAACACCCTCCCCAGGCCTCTTTATTTTGCCCTTGCCTTCCACTGGCATACATCAGTGGAGTCTCTCTAGGAGGTATTTTTATCCTTGAGTAGAACATTGCCCAAATGATGGAGGAACTCTGCTCTATATGATTTTTGTTTTTGAAAGAAACTACAGCTCTTTATTTTCCTAAAATAAAAATTTGAAAGAAGTCTTTTCCCAGAATTCTAAATTTCCTCCTCTATTTTTTTTCCCTCTCCTTTTTCAATACTATTTTGCCATATGGAATAATTTTTTTTTAAACAGAGACCATTCTGTAGAGTAGTATAAATGAACAAATGCATTTGTAACAATGCAATCTGTTTTTTTCTAGTATTACTTAATATGACTGATAAAATTAAATGAATATAGCACAAGGAATATGGTTAATATTATTGTAATCCCACTTTGTATGAAGGCTGGTGGTTACTAGATTTATCACAGTCATCATTTTGTAATGTATTTAAATGTTGTACACCCTAACCCAATCCAATATTGCAAGTCAATTAGACATCAATTAAAATATAAATTAAAAAACAAAATTATTTGAAAACCAAAATAAATAAATACATACATACACACACACACAGTTAACTTTTGAACAACACAGGGTTTAGGAGCACCAACTTCGACATATCTGAAAATCCGCCTAACTTTACAGTTGGCCTCCCACATAGGTGGTTCCATACTCAAAGATTTAACCAATCAATCGATCATCTTGTAGTATTGTAGCACATATTTATCAACAAAAAAATCTGTGGATCCCCACAGTTCAACCCATGTTGTTTAAACATCTGTTGTACTTGCAAATTTTTAAAACTCCCCTCCTTTGTATTTAGCTTTAATATTGTCCCTGATCATCTTATCTGTGTCCTTTTCTGATCATCTTTTTCACTGACATCTTCTTGTTGGGAATAGTGATGGTGAATGTGAAAATATAAACAACACTGAATATTTATATATCATTTTATGTTTTAATAAGTTTTTTTCATGGATCACCACTTTTTGAAATATTTATCAAACTGTCATCACAGATATCATATGGATACATAAATGTTGGAGTTTATTCATTTTCTTTTTTCAAAACTTTTTCTCTAACAAAAAATGACCCTTGTTTATATCATCACTTTTTATCTTTCCTGCAACTTAGAGGTATTTACTTATACCAACAAATATTATGAGGTTTGAAGAGGAGTTTTCACTTATCTGAAGTCATGTGGATAATCTTATGAATAGAAAGGTGAAGCTACACTTTTCATAACATTATTTCTTTTTCACCCTGACAACATCCTTATGAAGATGTGATTGTCTTAAAGTCAGTTTTATTACAAAACACCTTTGTAATCAGACTTGAGTTACCTTCATTCTTTAACTCCTTCGTTGTTTTGTAGTCATTCTTACTTTTAAGAATTGTCCTTGACGCTTCCTCATTTTAAAATAATGGAAAGAATTTATACTTTGGAAACCAATTTGAGTTCTGTAGTCTAAACTTCCCATTGCAGAAACAGCCTTTGATCTTAGTGTCTATCACCGAAGCTTAGACCAGGCTCACCATCTGTTTTTGTAAATCAAATTTCATTGGAACACAGTTACACTCATTCCTTTCCTGCTGTTTATGCTTGCTCTCTTGCTGCAAGACGAAGTTGAATACTTGCACCCCAGGTTCTGTGGCTCATTGAGCCTTACTTACCCTCTGGCCCTTTACAGAAAGACTTTGCTGACCCCTGGCTTAGAGCTATGCTAGGGCCAATCAGAACCTGGTTTAGTAACTTGGTTATTGATAATGTATTTATCCTCTATACCTACACAGTCCTACACTCATCCTTAGTATAAGATACAGACGTTCATCCATTGGTCAGTTTTACTTTTTTCCTTCTTCTTTACTCAGGAAGGTGAGAGCTAGAAGAGGTTTATATAGCTACTTTTTATAAATAAAAAGTGTTGAACAATATTTATAACAAAAATAATATGGAGAATTTATTTCTTCCTCAGAGAGGCAAGTTTTAACTACTTGGTTCTAAGCCAGAACTTATAGAGACTTCAGTGGAATTAAATTTCTGATGTGTATGGCTGTGAATAGAGAAGATTCTCTGAGGAAGGGAGATTATAAAATTTTATGAATATCTTTCCCACCGCTGTTGAGCTTTTATCTCACAATAAGTTGCTTTTCTGTTGTTTATCACAAGTTGCTGAATCTGAATGAAAAAGAAGTGTTGGGAGCTGCTAGTCTTTCCTTCATGTCAGTGTCAGTTCTCCTGCCCCTGGTGCGCCTATGTTCTCTCCAACATCGCAATCCATGCTGAGGTCTAGTTGTGCTGAACTCTAATCTAGACACTTTGTGAACACTGCAGTACTTACCCCTGACAACACTTGGGGTTTATTTGCTTTATATATAATATATGTGATTTATATTTAATATAGATATATGTATGTGTGTGTGTGTGTATATATATATATATATAGAGAGAGTTTTATTCATTTATTTATTTAGGTTATAGGTAAGAAAAGAAAAGTTCCTCAAAAGTTACAGAGCTGGTGGATGACAAAGCCACAATGCACAGGAGGAATGGGTGTTCAACGCATTACACAGCCTGTAATCTTCTACCCATGTGCAAGACTACTAGAGATGATGCCTCAAAGAAAGGTTAGTGGTCACACCAAACTCGTACTTCATTTTAGCAGTTTAGGTCTTACTTTTGTTCATTCTGATCAGTGAGATATCTTATTTACTTATTAAAAATTTAAAAAAATTCTCTCCTTTAAAAATTTTTATTTTTAATTTTAAAGTATATAATGTGATGATTTAATGTATATACATACTGTGAAATGATACCACAGTGAAGTTAATCAAAATACATCCATCACCTCACATAATAACCATTTTTGTGTATATGTGGTAAGAACACTTTAAATCCACTCTCAGTGACTGAACAACACAGTATTATTAACTCTAACCACATGCTATTCATTAGATTCCCAGAACTTATTCATCTTATACTTAATCAATATCTCTCCCCATAGACGTATGGCCTCAACTCCTGGAAACTACTCTTCTACTCTTTGATTAAATTAGTCTGACTTTTTAAATTTCACATATGAGTGAGATCATGCAAGATTTGTCCTTCTGTGTCTGGCTTGATTCACTTAGCTTAGTCATCTGGCTTCATCTATTTGTCACAAATGGTGCAATTTTCTTTTAATGACCGACAGCCCATGGGGTTGCAAAGAGTCGGACACGACTGAGCGACTTCACTTTCACTTTTCACTTTCATGCATTGGAGAAGGAAATGGCAACCCACTCCAGTGTTCTTGCCTGGAGAATCCCAGGGACGGGGGAGCCTGGTGGGCTGCCGTCTATGGGGTTGCACAGAGTCGGACACGACTGATGCGACTTAGCAGCAGCAACAGCAGTATTCTATTCTGTGTATGTATACCAGAGTTTTGTCATTCATTCATTCATCAGTGGACACTTAGATAGTGCACAGCAAAGGAAACCATCAGCAAAATGAAAAGACAACATATGGAATAGGAGAAAATATTTGCCAACCATATATGAAAAACACAAGAAATTCATACAACTCAACAGCAAAAAAAAAAAAAAAAAAATCAATTAAAAATTGTCAGAGAAGGTGGCTTCCCTGGTGGCTCAGTCTGTTAAAAAAAATGACAGAGGAAGTGAATAGGCATTTTTACAAAGAAGATATGAATGGCCAGCAAGTATATGAAAAAGTTCTTAACCTCAATAATCATCAGGGAAATAAAAATCATCAGGATATATATAGTGAGAGATCACCTCATACCTCTTAGGATGTCTATCATCAAAAAAAAAATAATAGATAACAAATGTTGGTGAAGATGTGGAGAAAAAGGAACCCTTGTGTACTGTTGGAAGCAATGTAAATTGGTTCAGCCATAATGGAAAATATATTATGGAGATTCCTCAAAAAGTTAAAAATAGAACTACCACATGATCCAGAATTCCACTTTTGGATATATATCCCAAAAAAGTGAAATCAGGATCTCTAAGAGATATGTGCATTCCAACATGTATTTCAGCACTACTCACAGGAACCAAGATGGCTAAGGTACCCTGGGAAAGGTTCCTTAGAAAGCAACTAGTTCAATCTTCTACACATCAAAAGGAGAGAAATGAGACACAAAAAAGCTCATACCATGTAGCTTCTTACAGAAGAAATTCAATATTAGGTGGAAGGAATCTTTGGTGATAGAAATCAGAATCCTGGTTGTCTCTAGGGAAAGAAAGTTTAACTGGAAATAATTTTGAAGAGTGATGGAGAAGTTCTATATCTTGATTGACTACCTAGGTAAATATATTGAACAAAATATTTGTCTTTAAGTACCTTATACTTTTATTTTTTTAAATGTTTTAAAAATTATGAAATAAAAAAGAATAATAAGGAATTGGAGTCAATGAGTAGCAGTGACTGTCGAAGTCTTGTTGAAATGCAGAATAAGGAAGGTAGGAAGTTGCTGGAGCATGACATGGGGCCTAGTGAGGAATTTTTTAAATGTTTACAAACAGAGCAGCATATTTGTATGCTGATTGCCGTGCTCCAGTAGAGGGGGGAAATCAATAATGCAGGAGAGAAAGGGAGATCAGCTAGAATGATGTCCTTGAGGGCATGAGAGAGAAAAAGATCTAATGACCAAAGGGAAATCTGAATTTAGACAGAAACACTATTCATCCTAAGCAAGAAGGGAGAAGGCAAGGAATATAATAAAGAGTGAAAGAGAGTGGTGTGGGGCACAGGGTGCTAGTTTTGGAGTCAATACTCTAGCACTTAGTAGATGGATAAAGTGATTACTGCCCTACTTTCATCACCCCCGTATTAATAGGTATTTAATAAGGCTAAGTTTGTGATGTAACAGTGCCTATACAAATAGTAAAGCTCGCTACAAATGTTATAATGAATAGTGAGATTTACACTGGAGTAGACAGGCTTATCAGGTCATGTGTCTCTTTTCTTTCCCTAATATATGTTTTTGGGATTCATCCAAATATTTGCATGTATCAGTAGTATGCGACTTTTTTATAGCTGAGTAGCATTCACAATGTTTTAAATCCATTCTCCTAGTGATGGATATTCTTTCCAGGTTTTCATTATTATGAATAAACTTTCTATGAATATTTACATACAAATTTTTGTGGACAAATGTTTTCATTTCTCTTGGAAATACTTACCTAAGAGTGGAAGTGGCTGATCATAGAATAAATACCTGTTTAACTTATCAGAAACTGTGAAACCATTATCCAAAGTGGTGTAACATTTTATTTGCATACATTCCCAGTTAATCTACTTTAAAAAAAAATGGTGTTGTGTGGGCATATGATGATATTTAATTGTCATTTTAATCTTAATTTCCCTGATGCCTAATGATATTGAGCATCTTCTCATGTGCTTACTGGCCATTTGTAGGTCTTCTTTTGTGAAATATCTGTTCAATCTTTTGTTGATTTATTAAAAAGTGAATTGCATTATTATTCAATAATAATGTGCTACTTTTTGAATGCTACATGAAAAATTAACATAACTTATTTATTGGCTTAAACAACATATGTTCAGCATCTCACAGTTTCTGTGGATCAGGAGGCCATGTCTGGGTTAACTGTGTCCTCTGCCGAGGACAGGACTGCAGTCCAGGTGATGGTGTTATGCCCAGAGTCCGAGTCCCCAAAACTGAGAGAATAAGACGTCCACAGCAATGCAAAAGCATAAAGGGGTTTATTGCTAGCTCGAGTTAGGGCCCAGGTCTCATCCAGCACAGTGGAATCCGACAAGAACCCCGAGCTCTGAATCACATCTACTTTTATACAGACTGTTCTTTGTTCCTGTAACAGCATAGCTGATTGCTTAAACCGTACACGCACGGGACTTTTAAACCTCACATCCCTATCTGGATTGGCTCGGGTCTGGCGCCGGTGGGGTGCTATGGGGATTTTTCTGATTGGTCGAGCTACACTGCCTGTGGGAGTTTCCAGTGCCTCAGCCTTCCTAGAGACCAAACCTCAGGCCTAGCTTGCCCCTTAGAGCCTGTCCTGGCTCTAGTTTGGTCCTAACAATGGCAGGGGCTAGTTTCTCATCTAGAGCTTAGTGTCCAGGTTCCTTCTGACTACTGGCAGAATTCAGTTCTTTGTGGTTATAGGATTGCAATCCTCAGCTCCTAGGGGCTTCCTCTGTCTACAACATGACAGCTTCCTTCTTCAAGGCCTGTGGGAAAGGGTCTCTTTTGTTTTGAGTCTCTTTTGAAAAGCTCACCACAAAGATAGTTTCCCAATTAATTGACTTTAATTATATCTGCAAAATCCTTTCATCTTTGCCAAATATGGTAACCTAGTTACAACAGTGACATTGATCATATTTATAAACCTTGCTCACATGTGAGGGGAGGGGATTATAGTAGGCGTATACATTGGGGAGGGGCATTCCCAGGTGGCTCAGACAATATTCTCACCTGCAGAATTCCATGGACAAAGGAGCTTGGTGGATTACAGCCCATGGGGTTGCAAAGAGTCAGATACAACTAAGCAACTAACACTTTCACTTCACATATATTGGAGGTGGAAATATTAGGGAACATATTAGAATTTTACCACATAAGAGTTTTTTTTAAATATGTATCTTAGATATAACTTGTGCAGATATATGTATGTATTGCAATTATTTCCTTCAAAGGTTATTCAATTATTTAACTTCAAAAGTTAGTGTTTCTATAGTCTTCCACTATGATCATCTCTGCAAAATATATTTACTGACTATTAACTCCCTGGTTCAGTATGAAACTTACATTGACCAATATGAAATTGACAAGAAGAGAAATGAAAAGTTTATTTATGTCTCCTTGTCATCCACAGGGAAGATAATGAGGCCTCAGTTCTCTTCAGTTGTGGCATAAAGGGGATAATCAGAGTGTTGGATAAGGTTGCAAATTTTTCACCATGACATTTAGGGCCTGGATAACCTCATTATTTCCACCAATATACCCAAGAAGGGGTGGAAAGATAAGAGAAAGAAAAAAAGTCACCTTTGGTAATTTCAATTCACAGGCTAACAATTTCATTTTAATAGAAACAAACCTAGAGATATTCCATATAAGGTTAGCAATCTATTATTTTTATAGCAGTGGGATGTAGTTTTCAATCTCAGTCCCTTATATCATTGAGTTTATATTACAGAAAATTGCCCTGCTGGCCCTGAATCAGCTAGAGTACTTAAATGATTTGATTAGCAGGAGGAGGAATCCTGAACTCAGTGTAGTATGACTTAAACTGTAATGCAATAACCTGGAGTAGGTGATTCTAGTACTCTTGGAGATCTGTGGCTCCACATTACCAAAGGGATTAGGCACAGGAGCCCAGTCCGTTATCAAATGATGATCAATGTCTGGAGATACAACCTCTACTGACCTTGGCATGGGAAGAGGGGCAGAGTTTACAGCAGAGTCCCCCTGGCTCCCCCACTGAGCTCCCCTGTGGAGCTTAATGCAGTCTTTGCCTCTGTTCTTACGTTCAGTTCAGTTCAGTCCCTCAGTTGTGTCTGACTCTTTGCAACCCCATGGACGGCAGCACACTAGGTTTCCGTGTCCCTCACCAACCCCCAAAGCTTGCTCACACTCATGTCCATTGAGTTGATGATGCCATCCAGCCATCTCATCCTCTGTTGTCCCCTTCTCCTCCCATCTTCAATCTTTCTCAGCATCAAGGTCTTTTCCAATGAGTCAGTTCTTCATATCAGGTGGCCAAAGGATTGGAGTTTCAGCTTCAGCATCAGTCCTTCCAGTGAATATTCAAGACTGATTCTGTTTAGGATTGACTGGCTTGATCTCCTTGTAGTCCAAGGGACTCTCAAGAGTCTTCTCCAACACCAGAGGTCAAAAGCATCAATTCTTTGGCACTCAGCTTTCTTTATAGTCTAACTGTCACGTCCATACATGACTACTGGAAAAACCGTAGCTTTGACTAGACGGACCTTTGCTGGCAAAGTAATGTCTCTGGTTTTTAATAGGCTATCTAGGTTTGGTCATAGCTTTTCTTCCAAAGAGCAAGTGTCTTTTAATTTCATGGCTGCAATCACCATCTGCAGTGATTTTGGATCCCAAGAAAAGAAAGTCTGTCAATGTTTTCATTGTTTCCCCATCTGTTTGCCATGAAGTGATGGGACCAGATGCCATGATCTTCGTTGTTTGAATATTGAGTTTTAAGCCAACTTTTTCACTCTCCTCTGTTCACTTTCATCAAGAGGCTCTTTAGTTCTTCTTCACTTTCTGCCATAAGGATGGCATCATCTGCATATCTGAGGTTATTGATATTTCTCCCGGCAATCTTGATTCCAGCTTGTGCTCCAGCCCGGCATTTTATATGATATACTCTGCATGTAAGTTAAGTAAGCAGGGTGACAGTATATAGCCTTGAAGTATTCCTTTCCTAATTTGGAACCAGTCTGTTGTTCCATGTCCAGTTCTAACTGCTGCGTTTTGACATGCATACAAATTTCTCAGGAGGCAGGTAAGGTTTTCTGGTATTCCCTTCTCTTGAAGAATTTTCCTGTTTGTTGTGATCTGCACAGTCAAAGACTTTAGTTTAGTCAATGAAGCTGAAGTAGATGTTTTTCTGGAATTCTTTTCCTTTTCCTATGATCCAAAAAGTGTTGGCAATTTGATGTCTGGTTCCTCTGCCTTTTTTAAATCCAGCTTGAACATCTGCAAGTTCTCTGTTCATATACTGTTGAAACCTCACTTGGAGAATTTTGAGCATTACTTTGCTAGCATGTGAGTTGAGTGCAGTTGTGCAGTAATTTGAACATTCTTTGGCATTGCCTTTCTTTGGGACTGGAATAAAAACACCTTTTCCAGTCCTGTGGTCACTGTTGACCAAAATTTGCTGGCATATTGAGTGCAGCACTTTCACAGCATCATCTTTCAGGATTTGAAAGAGCTCAACTGGAAGTCTGTCACCTCCACTAACTTTGTTTGTAGTGATGCTTCATAGGGCCCATTTGACTTCACATTCCAGGATATCTGGCTCTAGGTGAGTGATTAAACCATCATGGTTATCTGGGTCATTAAGATCTCTTTTGTATAGTTCTCCTGTGTATTTTTGCCACCTCTTCTTAATATCTTCTGCCTCTGTTAGGTCCATACCATTTCTGTCCATTATTGTGCCCTTCTTTACATGAAATGTTCCCTTGGTATGTCTAATTTTTTGAAGAAATCTCTAGTCTTTCCCATTCTATTGTTTTTCTCTATTTCTTTGCATTGAACACTTAAGAATGCTTTTTTATCTCTCCCTGCTATTCTTTGGAATTTTGCATTCAGATGGATATATCTTTTCTTTGCTCCTTTGCCTTTAGCTTCTCTTCTTTTCTCAGCTATTTGTAAGGCCTCCTCAGACAATCACCTTGCCTTTTTGCATTTCTTTTTCTTGGGGATGGTTTTGGTCACCACCCACTTCAGTTCAGTTCAGTCGCTCAGTCGTGTCCGACTCTTGGCGAGCCCTTGAATCGCAGCACGCTAAAAACCTCAGTCCATAGTTCTTCAGGCACTCTGTCTATCAGATCTAATCTCTTCAATCTATTTGTCACCTCTACTGTATAATCATAGGGGATTTGATTTAGGTCATACCTGAATGGTCTAGTGGTTTTCCTTACTTTCTTGAATTTAAGTCTGAATTTGGCAATAAGGAGTTCATGATCTGAGCCACAGTCAGCTCCTGGTCTTGTTTTTGCTGACTGTATAGAGCGTCAACATCTTTGGCTGCAAAGAATATAATCAACCTGATTTTGGTATTGACCATCTGGTGATGTCCATGTGTAGAGTCTTCTCTTGTGTTGTTGGAAGAGGGTGTTTGCTATGACCAGTGTGTTCTCTTGGTAAAACTCTGTTAGCCTTTGCCCTGCTTCATTTTGTACTCCAAGGCCAAACTTGTCTGTTACCCCAGGTATCTGTTGACTTCCTACTTTTGCATTTTGCAAAGAAAAGATATCTTTCATTGGTGTTAGTTCTAGAAGGTCTTGTCGGTCATTATAGAACCATTCAGCTTCTTAGGCATTAGTGGTTGGGGCATAGACTTGGATTACTGTGATATTGCATGGTTTGCCTTGGAAATGAACAGAAATTATTCTGTCGTTTTTGAGGTTGCACTCAAGTACTTCATTTTGGACTCTCCTGTTGACTCTGAGGGCTACTCCATTCTTCTAAGGGATTCTTGCCCACAGCAGTAGATATAGTGGTTATCTGAGTTAGATTCGCCCATTCCAGTCCATTTTAGTTCACTGATTCCTAAAATGTTGATGTTCACTCTTGCCATCTCCTGTTTGACCACTTCTAATTTACCTTGATTCATGGACCTAACATTCCAGGTTCCTATCTGCACTTATAGTGGTCTCCTTTAATGCCTAGAGAGAGTAGATGACCGGACAAGACACTTCACAGACGCATGTTAGATATAGGATTGGAGGGATCAATTTCCTTTTAAGAATTCCAAAAATTTTATTCTCCTATGCACTTCTCTACTCTTTCAAATTTTCAAAGTAATTTTACAAAGGTCTGTCTAGTCAAGGCTATGGTTTTTCCAGTGGTCATGTGTGGATGTGAGAGTTGGACTGTGAAGAAAGCTGAGTGCCGAAGAATTGATGCTTTTGAACTGTGGTGTTGGAGAAGACTCTTGAGAGTCCCTTGGACTGCAAGGAGATCCAACCAGTCCATTCTGAAGGAGATCAGCCCTCGGATTTCTTTGGGAGGAATGATGCTAAAGCTGAAACTCCAGTACTTTGGCCACCTCATGCGAAGAGCTGACTCATTGGAAAAGACTCTGATCCTGGGAGGGATTGGGGGCAGGAGGAGAAGGCGACAACAGAGGATGAGATGGCTGGATGGCATCACTGACTCGATGGACGTGAGTCTGAGTGACCTCCGGGAGCTGGTGATGGACAGGGAGGCCGGGCGTGCTGCGATTCATGGGGTCGCAAACAGTCGGACACGACTGAGCGACTGAACTGAGCTGAATGTTCCATTTTGGCATTCACCACAGCTCAGTGGGTTCTAATGCAAGTGGAATAGAAGTAGTAAGGTATACTGAAATCAGAAGATTTGTATTTGGAGCCCTTGGAGCAAAAAAAGAAAAATTTAAACGCATGGTTGAGTATGGCTCTCAAAATGGACTTTACTAACATTTTGCAAAAATGTGTATCTAACAGTTTAAGTTTTGGTTGTAGTTATCTGAAAGATAAAATTTTGCCACCTTCCTCCCCACCTCCCTCCCTGCTCTCTATGCAATAAACATGACCGGAGCTGCTGCAGAGGTGGATTTGTCCCTTTTCCTTAAAGAAAAGATTTTTTGGCAAAGAGAAAATCCTACCATACCACTGCAGAGGCCTGCTTGAATCCTAACACCAGCCAATTCTGGTATCTTTATTTTTTTAATCATTTTATCATTTATCATTTTATTGTTTTTACTGGGTCAGTCTGCCCTTGGTTCTTCTGGGATACAGAACAATGTCACACTGATACACCAGTTCTTTCACTCATTTACTAGTCCCCTGTGTGTGGTTTCCTTGTTTCTCTGAAACTCATTTCCACATCTGCAAAATAAAGAAAATCGTGTCTTACTGGGAAGATTCTCGTGAGTATAATAAGATGATGGAGGTGATAACTTTGCCCATGATAAACCTTTAACAAATAGCTATTCTTAGTAGCTATTATTGTCTCTACCCAATCTTTGGTGTAACTGTGTCATGGAAACACCCTCTATAAAGTAGGTAAAACAGGTTGATAAGTAATGAAGGGTTAGAAGTTGGTGAATAAGCACAATATTTGGAGTTTGGAGAATCTCAGTCTTCATCTACAATGAGCTTGAAGAGGGAATGGGCTAGATTTTCAAAGACTGTTTCTAAGGCAAAGAAGGTCAAACTGCTTCTTCTCAATTTTTTTTTTCACCCCTAAATCAGGAAATGGGCTGGCCTTTACTGGTATAAGTAGGGATCTTTCTAAACCCTCCATAATACCAGAGAATATTTATGCACTCAAGGAGAAGTAATGTATGGTAGAGTCAAGATCTGAACTCAGAGATAAGCCTTACCAGTCAGGTGTTCTTTACTTTCCACCATAGTTGCATGTATAAATAAAAGTGGAAGGTGGGAGGTGGTCACTTTCTGTCTTTTTGATCATTAGGCTATTGAAAAAGCCAAGGAACAGAACCCAAAAGACCCATCATTAGTTCATGAACATTCTAGAGTTGACAATGAATATATGTATGTACGTATAGATGTATGTGCATACACATGTGTGTTTCATATGCATCTGTATATCCATTGCATATATATATCCCTTGCACATATATATATATATGCAGAACCACATATATGCAGAACATACATATATGTGAATATATGTATCTGTGAATATATATATTCATATATATATATGCAGAACCACATAGAGGCCACTACTTTTGTAAATTTGATTCATAGTGATATTAATTTTAAGTTTACATTTCCTTATTCCTCAAAGCAAATTCTTACTGAAGACATGATAGTTATATTTTAGGGAGTAAGAAAATTCAATAGAAGAAGTTTTAAACTTGTGTGTATTTTCATTTATGATAAGGAATTATAATCAATTAAAAAAATGTGGAAACAGCCAATGAAAAATGAATTACTTTGAATTTCATTGCTGTAACACAATGACCATTAACATTTTGATCTCATTTATCCCAGTCTCCTTCCTTAAGAAATTTTCTCTTCAACAATCTTTTCTTTACACTTCTCTGTTAAAGTGTGTTAAATCGAAAAAATATCTCAATAATCTAACTGACAGAATTAACCATTAGTTCTTCCCGCAGGAGATTTTAAAGTCCTTTAAAGCAGGAACCATGTCTTGAATATGTCTTGAACCATGTCTTCCTATTTCTGATTTTTCTCTTTTGCCCAAGGCCTACCATAGTGCCTTGTACCCAGCAAGTATGCAATGAGTGTTGCTGAATCATTTTTCACATGAAAATTGTAGGAGACCTAAGAGGCCCTGGGAATAAAGATTCAAGTGTCAGGTGGTTTTTACTTGAAGACATAGAAATAAAATACACTATTCCCAGGAGACCAGTCAGATTCAAATATGCACTCAACATTGGGATTTCCATTTTCTCTCAGGTAAGAGTATTCCAATTTATTGAGTTCATTCACAATTTGAGCAGATTCCTGTCCTTCAAATCAGATTGGCTTACAGCAATCCACTTATGCAAGAGGAACATGCAAAGTAGATTTTTATTAATAAACACACCTGCTAGTCTACAAAGGAAGTGGAGGAAATGCTTTTTGCATGATAAGGAAGATTCACTAAGTGAGGGACTGCAGTTAATCTCTGAGCTTGCCCTGATTGTTCTGGAGTGCTCTTTTCAAAAATAAAACGTAAAAGTCTTAACTTCACTGGAGTTTTTCATAGCAACCTTATTTAATCTTCAAAAGGAGTTCCAAGTGTGGATGAAGTATGTTTGTATCTGTGTGACTGTGTGTGTGTATGACAAGCTGTCCTACTTTTGTCTGAAACTTTTGAACTTTAAAATATTATAATAATCATAACACAAAATAACACAAAGTTTTCATAGAATGTTGGTGTCTTGAATTCTGATATTTCATCAATTCCTCCCTCCAGTCATTAAATCTGTTAGCAGTGGTCTCTTAGCCCGTAATTGAAAGGTTTCAGTGTTGGGGAATTTGCTACCTCCCACCCCTCTCCCCCACCAAAAAAAAATCCACATTTGAATGTGGAAATTTCTGAAGACCTTCTCTCTGTACTTTCTACTCATTGACATTACTTCTAAGGGAGAAAGTTAATGAGTTATGATTGCTCATTAAGGTCCACTTGAAGTGGGACCTGTTTCCTACACTTCCAGAACCACCTTTCCCCCTGCCTCAGCCTGGCCCAGGAGTCTTAGATACTGGTGAGAGGGTGGCAGATAGACACACATTTGGAAATTGTCAGAGGTAGAGAAAACAGATTTTGCATGGAAGAATGGTAGAAGTATTTTAAAACCCTCTGAAACGGTGTAATAGAAGAGAACGGGGTAAGATGAACTGGGTTGTGTGTACTCAGGATGTGGGGAAAGGAATTACAGAACAGGAAAGGAGGCAAATTCTAAGCCAAAGGGGCTCTGGAAACCAAAGAAGGGGCATAGAACATGAACAGGAAAAAGACTTTGAATTCAAGTTTGGAACACCCTAGACTTTTTACTGCATTCTTAACCTCATTACCCAACTCACCTCTTACTCCTTTGGAGCACCAAGTTGAGGGGACAGGGAAATGAGCCATCCTCAGAGTGAGCTGCCCAGAGAAACCTTCTAAAATAAGGCTAAGCAGGACTTCCCCAGTGACCCAGTGGTTAGGAGTCTGCCTGCCAATGCAGGGGACATGGGTTGAATCCCTAGTCCTGGAGGATTCTATATGCCATGGGGCAGCTGAGCCTGTATGCCACAGCTACTGAAGCCTGCAGGCCCTGGAGCCCATGCTCTGCAACAAGAGAAGCCACTGAGAAGAGAAGCCCACGCACTGCAATTAGAGAGAAGCCCACACATAGCAATGAACCCATAGCAGCCAAAAATTAATAAATGTAAATAAATAAAATGAAAAATATAAAAGTAATGCTAACTCCAACTGTCATTTATAATGAAGGGCTAAGCCTTTTACCTCCATCATCCATTTTAATTCCTGAAGCACCCTCTTAGTTATTTTCATTTTACAGATAAAGAAACTGAGGCTGAGAGAGGTAAATAAATTGTTGAAACGAAAACAAATTCATGACAAGGCCAGGATTCAAGCAAGATCACTTGTCCCCAGAGCCCATAATGCAAACATTCCACACACTGCCTCTATGCTGGAGTCAAGTAGCCATAACTAAGTGTTGGGGGAGGTGATGGCAGTAGGTGTAGATGTGTGGGTGCTTCTGTCTAACCTGCCTGTGCATACATGCAACTAAGATGACCTAGAGAATATCTAAAATCAGAGAAGAAACTCAACTAAAAATTGTGAGTTCATTAGGGAAATGGAAAGAGATGAACATTTGTGAAGAGTCAACTATATGCCACGCAGAATGCTATGAGCTTAAGATAATAATAAACCACATCATGAATATAATAAACTAAATAATAAACTGTCTTTGAAAACTAAAAATAGAGAAACTATAGCAGAACACTTTTTATTGAATTTAATGCTGCACAGACCTGGCTCATTCCATGTGCTTAATACATTTATTAAATTAATAATTGATAAATAAACGTCCCCCTAAAAAGGTAAACAAAAAGCTTAAATAGCACTGGTTATGAGCATCCAATAGGATTTTATGCTGAGTCCAGGGATATACAATGAATATGAAATGGGCTTCTCCCCTCAAACACACACACCAGACAAGATATATACAACAATCTAAAGACAAGACAGCATGTTCTAAGGATCATCATACATGAGTAGACAAGTGAGCAAAAAAGAATAAATGCAGGTTTTATATGAAGGAGGGGGATAGATGAGAGCTATGTCACTGTCCTTGAATTTCAAGCCTCAGCTTTGCAAAATTGGAAAAAAAAAAAAAACACCTCTTTTGTTCTTGTACATAAAGCAAATCCCAAACTACCTACTACAATGACTAATGATGCCTGAGCTGAGGACGTGTTTTGGGAGCCATCTGTGAAGACACACTTCTTGCACTTGTCTCCAGTGGGATTTACAGGGAGGAGAGCTGCTTGTTAGCTTCAGACAAAGAGATTGTGTGACATTAGGTTTTCTTTTACTGATAACTGCCTCTAGGTCAAATAAACCTCGATTGTGGGTCCCCTGTGGCCTCCACACCATCACTTGCTCTTGACTTTTCTTGTATCTCTCTCCAAGAGCAATTTGTTTAACTCTAGGAAGCCAAATACAATTATGGTATTTTCCCCACCTTTTTCTAATACGGATGATTCTTAAAGCATTGGTGAATTCCAATTTATCTGTTTTGGCCATGCCATCCCAAGATTCTGATCTTTTGTCTCTACTATTTCCAGGGTTTTTTTTTGTAAGAAACTTGAAAGATTAGAGCCCAGTGGCATTGCTGAAGATTGTTGAAGTATTATATGTTAACAGGATAAAGATGCATCTGTGAATCTGAGTTTACAGTATGTTCCCTACATGGGGCTTCCCTGGTAGCTCAGAAGGTAAAGAATCTGCCTGTAATGCAGGAGATCTGGGTTTGATTTCCAGGTCAGGAAGATCTCCTGGAGGAGGGCATGGCAACCCACTCCAGTATTCTTGCCTAGAGAATCCCATGGACAGAGGAGCCTGGTGAACTATACAGTACATGGGGTAACAAAGAGTCAGACACGACTGAGTGACTAACATTTTCACTTTTCTCTACGTAGGAGCCATCAAGCGGCAAACTTTTAAAGATGCAAACATGTATTCCATCAACATTAGTTGTAAGTGAAATTGCAGCTTGCCTATCATCTCCTATTGCTGATGATCCTTCAGCTCTACCATCTCGCACCTCCTCTCTGTCCTCCAGTCAGTATCTCTTCTTCCAGCTCACTAGCTGCCAGCCCCTGTATGCCAGCTGTTGTACTGTAAAATTGTACTCTTCAAGGTATTCTACTGTAAGATTAAACATGTTTCTTTTGTGTGCTTGTTTTTTATATACATATTATTTGTGAGAGAATCATTGTAAACCTATTACAGTACAAGGCTTCCCTGGTGGCTCAGACAGTAAAGAATCTGCTTGCAATGCAGGAGACTCGGGTTTGATCCCTGGGTTTGGAAGATCCCCTGGAGTAGGAAATGGCTATCCACTCCAGTATTCTCGCTTGGAAAATTCCATGGACAGAGGAGTCTGACGGGCTACAGTCCATGAGGTTGCAAAGAGTCACACACAACTGAGTGATTAACACTCTCACATTCTCACTTTCACTATAATAGCTGATTGCATTAGTTGGGTACCTAGGCTAACTTTGTTGGACTTATGAACAAACTGGACTCATGAACATGAAGTCATTTAAAAAATATATTTATTTTATTTTTATTTGTTTTGCTGCTTCGGGTCTTAGTTACGGCATGCAAGAACTTCGTTGCATCAGGTGGGGTTTTTCATTAGGACACATGGGCTATCTAGCTGTAGTGCACAAGCTCTCTAGTTGTGGCACACAGGTTCCAGAGTGCACAAGCTCAGTAGCTGTGGTGTGTGGGATTAGTTGCTCTTCAGCATATGGAAGCTTAGTTCCCTGACCGGGGATGAAATCCATGTCCCCTGCATTGCAAAGTGGGTTCTTAACCACTGGACTACCAGGAAAGTCTTGAAACAGAACTTGTTCATATGTAGGGGGCTTCTTGTATTTTCAAAGGAAATAGAAATGATAAAAAAAAAAAAAAACCAAGGTGCAAACAGTATAGAGCTAAATGGGTGATGTAGTGACATAGGGTCTTGAAAAAAGGCATCTTGTGTATACACAGGGATAGAACCCCAGGGTGCAGTGCCTGTGGTCAGCTCTCAGGAAGCAAAGATGACATTGGTTACAACAGTCACATTCCCTCCTCTCTTTGTTTCCCCTGCATAGGGACAGGCAAGGTTAATGCTATAGCTACTTAACATCCTTATCAACAGAATAGCCCATGTCTTCTTTTCTTTTTCATTTTCACCAGAAGTAAATCTTCTAGGGAGATAAAAAACATGCTGGTTTTCAGCCACATCTATGCAAAACATAAACTAATATTTTGACAAGAGATAGGACTGTTGCATTGTAACGAAGTAGGGTAAGAAGACATATTTGTCTCTTCTTCCTTTTTCTGTGTGCATTGATGTCTGGAGAATGTTTAACAACAGACCCTTGGAGTAGGGAGACAATGGTAGGGGGAGCCCATATCTGTAGTGATTTTGATTTCCATGGTGTAAACACTCCCATCATTGCTGATTTCAAGTTACCAGCCTGAAGTCATTGACCATGGATTTGGGGAGAGATGTACACAATTGCCCCTCAAGTGTCTAGGTGCCAGCCCAACACTGCACGTACAAACCAAATGAGTATGAGTCTACAGGTAAAATCTAGCCCTGGAGTTTTAGAACTCTATTATTCTTCATGATTGGGTCCTGACCTGGAAAACTATTATATTCAAACAAAGATAAATGTTACTTACTATGATATCATGATAGCGAGTATTGAATTTTTGATAAATGTTTCCTGTCCAAGCAGACTGGAACACTAAGACTGACTCTAAAAATAAGTGCTACAATTTAAAGCTGACTTCACACTGCTTACATTCACACATTGCTCCGGGCTTTCCTGGTATGTCATAAAATGATGGTAATTTCCTAGGTGTCATTTGTATTCCCAGGTGGACTCTGAGAAGGAAGTAATATATTCTAGCAGGGAATCCCTTTCGAAGTATTTCTACTAGAGGATTTTTCTTGAGTCTCTTGAAATAACTTCATTCTCTTTTCGCTGGATAGTCTATCCATGGACTTCAAACTGCTTCACCAAGAGGTCCCTAAAGAGAGATGAGAAGATAGGCAGAAGCAAATAAAAGAAATTACTTACAAATGAAAGGAAAGGAGATCTTTGAAAATTATTGGAAGTTCTAAACTATGAAAACTAAAGGGAACAATAAAAATATCAAGACTTACAATCTACAGGTTCCTGTTGTTGTTCAGTCACTAAGTTATGTCTGGCTCTTTGCAAGGCTATGAACTGCAGTGCACCAGGCCTCCCTGCCCTTCATTATCTCTTGGAGCTTGCTCAAACTCATGTCCTTTGAGTCAGTGATGCCATCCAACCATCCCATCCTCTGTTGCCCCTTTCTTCCCTGCCCTCAATCTATCCCAGCATCAGTGTCTTTTCCAATGAGTTGACTCTTTGCATCAGGTGGCCAAAGTAATGGAGTTTCAGCATCATTCTAGATTCATTTTAATAATACAAAAAAAAAAAAAAAAGAATAGCAAGAAGGATGGAAGGTGGGACGGAGAGAAAAAAAGAAGGGAGGGAGGAAGAAAAGAAAACATCTCTCATGTGATAAGCTTGTACTAGGTTTACGGGCTTTGTTGCTTTTTCCTTTATTCTTTGGCAGCCTTTCTAATCTCCTGTGCTATTTATAGGAAGAAACAGAATATTTCACTCCCTTTGGTCAACATAACATAATGTAAAACATACTATGATGTCAATCATAAAATTCTGTCTGCCCTTCTCACCATTTTCTGTCTTTCTTCTCCTCCTGCATGTTTTACCTTCCATAGAGACTAGGATATACACCATAACTCATCTTCACATTGCGTCACAATTTATTAAAACAGAGGTATTGAAAATTCTGCCAGTCCCACCAGCTGTGAATTTTCCCTTCCCTCCTTGTTTCAGCATGGTAGCTCTCACAATGATGTTTTCTCATTTCCTAGATCTAAGAGCACACAAGGTACAGTGTGGGATATAAAGAGAACAATTGGCTCATTGTATTCCCTCTTGTGAGAGAAAGGAAGAGGAAGAAGATGCATAAGCCTGCATCTCTCATCTCCTATAGGCATAGAAATAGAATGGTCACTTTATCTACCAGTTTTTGAGGACATTCCTGATCTGGATTGTTGTATTGCAACCCACAGAAACAGTAAAAGTCCTTCCCTTCAAAGGCACAAAAGACAATGTTTATTATTCTTTCTCAACTTGGCAAGGGTCATAATTTAAAGAAATAAAACAGGAACTGGATTATTTTTAAAATGAAGGCAGGAGTAAATTTCCAACCTTTCTTTGGCAACACTTTAAAGTACCTTGAGACCCTTGGAATCTTGCACATAGTAGCTGTTCAGTAAAAATTTACTTCCTAAAAAGATGAATAAATGAATACTTGAGTGAGAAAGTGTTCCAGGTTTACCATCTGGATTCATTTGTCCAACTATCACACGGAGTGATTTTCCTTGCTTCTGGTTTGTGCTAGGACAATAGGCAGAAGATGGGATCTATTTTTCTGTGACTTCTGTGGTTTTACTAGAATGTGGTCAGTACTTGTGACTATTTTTGCACTTTGGTTTTATTTTTTGAGAACTAGGGGTATTTGGCAAGTGCAAAACACCTAATTATTTCTTCACCATTGAGCATTATATTGGCTATGGGTTTGTCATAAATAACTTTTATTATGTTGAGATACGTTCCCTCTGGGCGTCCCAGGTGGCACCAGTGGTAAAGAACCCTCCTGCCAATGTAGGAGATGTAAGAGACTCAGGTTCCATTCCTGGGGCAGGAAGATGCCCTGGAGGAGAGCATGGCAACCCATTCCAGTATTCTTGTCTGGATTCTTGTCTGTCCTCAATCCCATGGACAGAGGAGCCTGGGGGGCTACAGTCCATTGGGTAGCAAAGAGTCAAACATTACTGAAGTGACTTAGCATGGCATGGCATGGTCCCCCTACACCCACTTTCATAAGGATTTTTATCATAAATTGTTGTTGAATTTTATCAAATGCTTTTTCTGAATCTATTGAGATGATCATGCGGTGTTTTTTTTCTTTTGTTGATATGGTGTATTACATTGATTGACTGGCATATACTGAACCATCTTTGTGACCCTGATTATGACTCCAACTTGGCTGTAGTGTATTGTTTTCATGTGCTACTGGGTTCTGTTTGCTAATATTATGTTGAGAATTTTTGCATCTGCATCCATCAAAGATATTGTCCTGTAATTTTCTTTTTTAGTGGTGTTTTTTGGTTGTAATTTTCCCTTTCCTATAGATCCTTATTTCTTTTATAATTAGAATAAATTAAGTAATTAAATAATTCTTATTAATATTTAGAGAAGATCTTTCAATATTTCCCTTATGATAGGTTTAGTATTGCCGTATTTTTAAAATTTTTGTTTTCCTGAGAAATTCTTTATTTTTCCTTCTATTCTAAATGATAATCTTGTTGGGTAAGAATATCCTAGGTTGCAGATATTTCACTTTCAGGACCTTGAATACCTCTTGACACGCCTTTCTGGCTTCCAACATTGAGAAATCAGCTGAATGTCTTATGGGAGTTCCCTTGTAATCAACTCTTTGTTTTTCTCTTGGTGCCTTTAGAATCCTCTCTTTAACTTTTGTAATTTTCATTATAATATGTCTTGTTGTAGTCTGTTAGGTTTTCTCTTGTTTGGGACCCTCTGTGCTTATTGTGTAGGTCTTTCTTGGTGACTCAGGGGTAAAGAATCTGCCTGCCAATACAGGAAACGCAAAAAATGTAGATTCGATCCTTAGGTGGGGAAGATCTCCGGGAGAAGGGAATAGCAGCTCACTCCAGTATTCTTGCCTGGAAAACCCCATGGACAGAGGAGCCTGGTGGGTTATAGTCCATGGGGTTGCAAAGAGTCAGACATGACTGAGCAAGCATGCATGCATGCACGTACATGCTTACTGTACCTGGATATGTTTTCTTATTTAGGTTTGGGAACTTTTCAGTTATAATTTCTTCAAATACATTTTCAATCCCCTTTCTCTTCTCCTTCTGAGAACCCCCATTATGTATAGAATGTCATGCTTTAGATTATCCCATTTATCTATTACAGTGCTTCAGTTTTTTTTTTTTTTTTTTTCAGTTTGGCTTTCTGTATTCTGTTCTGGGGGGCTTCCCTGGTGGCTCAGAGGTTAAAGCGTCTGCCTGCAAGGCGGGAGACCCGGGTTCAATCTCTGGGTCGGGAAGATCCCCTGGAGAAGGAAATGGCAACCCACTCCAGTATTCTTGCCTGGAGAATCCCAAGGACAGAGGAGCCTGGCAGGTTACAGTCCTGCTGGGTGATTTCCATTATTCTATCTTCCAGATAAATTATTCGTTCTGCATTATTCATTCTCCTATTCATTGCCTATTCATTGGCTTTCCTAGTGTCTCAACGGTAAAGAATCCGCTTGCCAATGCAGGAGATGCAGATTTGATCCCTGGGTAGGGAAGATCCTCTGGAGAAGGAAACGGCAACCCACTCCAGTGTTCCTGCCTGGGAAACCCCACGGACAGAGGAGTATGGCAGGCTACAGTCCATGGGGACCCAAAAGAGTCAGACATGACCTAGCAATTAAACAACACACAACTGAAAATTTCAGTGCCTTTAGTTCAGCTTTCATCTCTACAATTACATTTTCTAATTTTTCTTGGTTCCTCCTTCTAGTTTCTTTTTATAATAATCTGTATTTCTCTTGATAGCCTTTCTTAATTCCTTCAATATTTTTGTTATCTTCTTTTTGAACTTGGTGTCAATTAGACTGAAGAGGTCTGTTTCATTATTGTTCTTTTAGGGTAATCCTCTTGATCTTTTAATTAGAAGTGGTTTCTCTGCTTCTTCTTTTTACTTATATTTCTCTTGCTCTATGAGTTTAGGAGGAACAATTATCTGAGATCTTGGAGGGCTAGTTTTATGTGGAAACGTCCCTGAATAGCCTGCATGGGTTTAATATTTTTGGTGCAAGGGCTGTTTTTAGTACAGATGCCTGACACCTCTTTCCTCAGTGTCTTTGGCCATTATCCCCTTGATAAGAGCTGTGACTGGTCTTACAGTGACCAGGACCTGGACTGGATGTTGAGCAGGGCCTCTTCTTTGCTCTGGGGTTGTCACTGCCCTGTTAGTGGCAGGGATCGGCGCCTTCATTGTTAGAGTAGAAGCCCCATATCTGTTTCTGAGCTGTGTTTCTGAGCTGAGGTGTGAGGTAGGCAGGGTTGGAGTGCTCCCACTAGGAGAGGAGCCACTGGGTATCCCTCCACTGAAGCTGTTCACTGCTGAGTGTGCTCTGTTAAGTCATCTTTCACCCATTGTGTGAGTTCACAAAATACACCCTTGTTGGCACTGTCCTTGGCCCTGGCTCAACCATGGGAATGCTGGCAATGGGCCCAGGTGTCTCTCAGACACTGTTTTCACAAGGCCACAGCACAGGCCCACTGAAGTCAGGCCCCAGAAGTCACAGAAGCTGTGCGCCTGGATCTATGGTGGGAGCCATGGAGGCAGCTCAGATGCTGGCCCAGCCAGTCCCAGCCCAGCCAGCCCCATGTGCATACGCCCACAAAGCCCACAGAGCCCACAAAGCCCACAGCTGCTAAGGCCAGGTCAGTCACTGGGAGCACCCGTTGTCCTTGGGATGTCTCTCAGGCATTAAATTTACAAAGCCAGCACAGGAGGCATAAATCCATGGCTCATAGAGCCACAGGGGGAGAGTTCTCAGCCCTGCTTTCTAAGTTGTCTGGTCCCGGGGGCTCAGCTGTGCTTTCAGCCTTGCCTCTGCATGTGGGTAACCTCCTGGCATCTCTCCAGCTCTCCTGGTGCCTGCTGAGGCAGTGCTTGGCACTGAAGCCAGCCTACAAGGCAGCTGGGGCACACTCTTCCAGAGACTGCAGAGGTGGGAGAAAGAGGCTGTAATGGCAGCTCTACCCCTCCCTTCCGATGCTGCTTAACAACGGCACTTTCCTTCTATTGCTGGCCCTGGCTTCTTCTGCAAACAGCCCTGGTTGCAGTTGTACCACATTCCAGGCCTTTCAGGCTGTGCCCATGCAGTCAATGACAGTCCTCATCCCACGGCTGTCCTCTAAACCCCGAGTTTTAGCACCCAACCCTGCCCTCACCAGTGGACACATGCCTCAGGCTGGGATGCACAGGGAGGTGGCACCTACCATCTTTGCAGGTTTCTCTCTGTCCTGCTTGCCATAAACCAGTTGTTGCCCTCTCCTCTTTAGCCTCTGAAGCTCCTTTTCTGTCCCAGGTGACCTCCCTTCTGGTGAGGATGCTTCCCAGGGTACGGGAACCCTTCTTCTATTTCACCTCCCTCCCAGCGGCACAGGTCTTATCCTGCTTCCTCTTCTTTTTTTTTTTTTTTCCACCCTACTGGTTCCATGGAGATCTGTTTTGTCCTTTTAGGTGTTTGAGGTCTTCTGCTGGTGAACATCAGTACATCAGTAGATGTTCTGTGAGAATTGTTCCATCTGTAGATGTGTCTGTGGGAGGAGGTAAGCTCCACATCCTCGTACTCTGCCATCTTGATTCTCCCTCTTAAGGACTTTTCTAATATACAGACGATGTTGCTCAATATCCTCCTTGACTTTACACCTGCTTAAGCCAGAAGACTGGGGGCAATGTCTTAGGAGTTTTTAACACACCGATTCACAATGTGATAACTGAACTGATTCTCTGCTAAGTCCCAGAGTAATTATTAGAATTGAATGAAGAGTATAAAAACAAAGGTACTTCTTGGTAACAGCAATAAACTCTTGGTATTCAAAGCTATTTTAGCCCTAATCAGTTATTGGATTGACACTTCTGCTAGTATACTTTAAGATTGATATCTGAACAAGTTCATGGTGTTGGTCATACTCCCTTGTATGGGCTTCCAAGTGGCATTAGTGGTAAAGAAACTGCCTGCCAAGGCAGGGGACATAAGAGATGTGAGTTCTATATCTGGGTTGGGAAGATCTCCTGGAAGAGGGCATTCTGGTATTCTTGCCTAGAGATTCCTATGGACAGAGGAGCCTGGCAGTCCATAGGGTCACAAAGAGTCAGGCACAACTGAAGTGACAGCATGCACACACACATGAACTGTGTAACCTTGTGAAAATTAGTTGTCACGGCCAGGGAAAGCAGAGCGCGAACTCAACCATTCTCAAAATTCAGGGATGGCCCAGATGGTTGGGGGCAAATCATCAAGTAGAAAGAACATATTATTCTTTGCTCAGGGAGATTGTTCAGGCCCTTTGTCTTCAAAGTGTGACATGTGAAAATAAAGGGAGTGTTATCTAGGCTGTATATTGTCACCCAGCTTATTTAACTTAGATGCAGAGTACATCATGTGAAATGCTGGGCTGGATGAAGCACAAGCTGGAATCAAGATGGTCAGGAGAAATATCAAGAACCTCAGAATCACAGATGACACCACCCTTATGGCAGAAAGCGAAGAACTAAAGAGCCTCTTGATGAAAGTGAAAGAGGAGAGTGAAAAAGTTGGCTTAAAACACAACATTCAGAAAACTAAGATCATGGCATCCAGTCCCATCACTTCATGGCAAATAGATGGGAAAACAATGGAAACAGTGAGAGACTTTATTTTGGGGGGGACTCCAAAATCACTGCAGATGGTGACTGCAGATATGAAATTAAGACACTTGCTCCTTGAAAGAAAAGCTATGACCAACCTAGACAACATATTAAAAAGCAGAGACGTTACTTTGCCAACAAAGATCTGTCTAGTCAAAGTTATGGTTTTTCAGTAGTCATGTATGGATGTGAAAGTTAGACTATAAAGAAAGCTGAGTGCTGAAGAATTGATGCTTTTGAACTATAGTGTTGGAGAAGACTCTTGAGAGTCCCTTGGACTGCAAGGAGATCCAACCAGTCCATCCTGAAGGAAATCAGTCCTGAATATTCATTGGAAGGACTGATGCTGAAGCTGAAACTCTAATACTTTGGCCACCTGATGTGAAGAACTGACTTACTGGAAAAGACTCTGATGCTGGGAAAGATTGAGGGCAGGAAGAGAAGGGGACGACAGAGGATGAGATGGTTGGATGGCATCACCTACTTGATGGACATGAGTTTGAGCAAGCTCTGGGCATTGGTGATGGACAGGGAAGCCTGGCATTCTGCCGTCCACAGGGTTGCAAAGCGTTGGGCACAACTGAGTGACTGAACTGATATAGAAGGGCTAGAAATGTAGAAGTACTCAACATATGGATTATGTGGTACCCATCCTATGTATATTCTGGTTCATCTTATTGGAGAATAGATGGACTCTCTGTCTTTGTCTGCCTTGCCATAGCGGGATGCCTGGATGGCTGTCACCTTTCATGTGGCATCAGACAAGATTTCTGGGGTCAAGCACTTCATGGCTAGAAAATGGAAGTGTTTCTTGGTGGATTCAAGTGAAAAACGAGAACATAACCAGGTTTATTCCAAAAGGAGACACTGGAGGAGAATAGAACTAAATTTATATGGTAGCATGTATATTTTTGCCCCCTGGGGCTTAGGGAACAATGTACGTCGTACCCAATCCCTTCCTGGGAAAGTCTACAGATAGAAGGTGATGTCTTCTTTTTGAAGAACACAAAGCTAGGGCTACACTAAAAGTTCTACATGTCTGGAGTGGAGGGACAATGATGTCTAATTTTATGAGCTAATCCTGGAGGCTTTTCTGGCAATGCTCATCTTTGAATGCTCTGCCTAAAAAGGCTGCTTGAGAAGTGAAGTGACCCAGCAGAGCATGGACCTGAGGAAGCCAGGATGGAAGGGGGCTCAGAGGAAAATTTTAAGCAGCTCCTCTGAGTACACGTTACCAACATGAGAACTGCAGGAGAGAGATCCTTAGTAACAAGAAGACTTTCAAAGAACCCTCTAAAGTTTCCCCATGGAAGGAAAAGAATCAGCATTGGTATATGCTGCATGAACAGAGCATCAGGACCAGATGACCATCTAGCCAGAAAGATGTTCCTTCCCTCTTACCATTGGTCCCTGTAGTGGATGCTGTGGCGTCCCATGGAGACCCTCTTTAGAAAAGAGAGGCTTATTCCTGCAACTTTCTGGAGTGCTGCCTCAAGATGGCCTTCAGCTGTCAGCTTTGTCTGGGGACTACCTCAGGTGAAGAAAATTGCCCTGCCTAAGGTCACAGGGGTGTAGCACACACAAGGACTGATCAAAACTGGATGCAAATGAATTTCTAACCCCTTACTCCAACTCAGGCTAAGTTGAAGAGCCACCCCAGCTCCAGAGCACTCCATGGGTGCACGTGAGGCCTTTTTGGGATTGATCGGCTTCTCCCTTTGCCTCCTTCCTTCCACATATGTTAATCCCAAAGGCCATCCTTGGATACTAAGCTCGGTCTTAAGAGTCTAATTCCTGGGGAACTCAACCTGCCACACTCTTTATTCTAATGTCTAACCTGGAGAGGCCATGAGCAGAGGTTATTACGTGGTAGAGGAGATGGAGAAGCCTCCTTCCCCAGCTGCAGGTTTTCAGGAAGAGGGAAAAGTCTGTCAGTTGCATGCAAAATTGGAGTTCTGTGATTTCTAGGCTGAATTTCCTAAAATTTAATAAAAAATGACAAAATAAACTATGAAACATGCCAGAAGAGTCCTTTATGAGCAAGGAGAGAAGTTACACAGGCTGAGTTTAACAGGGTGAAAGTGCACAGCTGCTTTCTATTCATTTAATAAAGTGATTACAACAGAATATATATTAGGAACCTGGGTTTTGAAAATCAGTAGTGGGTTGGACTCCAAGTTCTGTCACTTACTTTTATGTGACCTTGAGCAGTTCACTTAACCTCTTGAAGCCACAGTTTCTAGAATATGAAATTGGGGTAATAGTAAATTGCTTTGAGCATTAGATGACAATGTATACAAAGCTCTTAGCATAGCACCTGGCATGGAGTAAGCATTCAGAGTTGCTCCATTCTTTATATATCCAGAAAAAACAAAACCACTAATTCTAAAAGATACATGCACCCAATGTTTATGTGTGTGTGTCTGTTAGTCACCCAGTCAGGTCCAACTCTTTGCAACCCCATGGATAGTATCTCTATTTACAATTGCTAAGACATGAAAGCAACTTAAGTGTCTGCCAGTTGATGAATGGCTTGAGAAGATGTGGTGTGTGTGTGTGTGTGTGTGTGTGTGTGTGTGTGTGTGTGTGTGTATGTATATAATGTGTATAGTGGACTACTACTGAATCATAAAAAGAATGAAATATTGCCATTTGCAGCAACTTTGATGTACCTAGAGAATATTATGCTTAGCGAAATAAATCAGACAGAAAAAGACAAGTACTACATGATATTACTTATAGGTGGAATCTAAAAAGTACTACAAATTTATGTTTATAAAAAACAGAAACGGACTCACAGACAGAAAACAAATTTATGGTTACCAAAGAGGAGGTGGGAAGGGACAAATTAGGGGTATGGGATTACGAATTGTGGGTATAGAGATTTAAAAATACACACTGCTATACATAAAACAGATAAGCAATAAGGATTTACTGTACAGCACAGGGGATTATACCCAATATTTTGTAATCCCTGTTATGGAATATAATCTACAAAAAACAAACAAAAACAACCAGGAATCATTATGCTTAACTATACTTCAAAAAAACAAAAAAAAAAACAAAAAAAACAAAAAAAAAACCAACTTGCTCTCCTCCTGAATAAAGAGCTTCTGTGGTTTTAGAAAAATCCAGGTAAAATTCTTTTGGGATTGAGAGGATGTGGAAAGTGATGTCTCAGGTTGGGCTCTGTCTCATCTCACATATGAAGAGTGGGACAGGGTGAGTCATAAGAGAGTTCATATAAATCATATGCCATTTTATTTCTCATAATAAAGTTGTAAATGGAAAAAATGATTCTTTTTTGGGGGGGGGGAGTATAACTGCTTTACAATGCTGTTAGTTTGTGCTGTACAGCACACGAACCAGCTATAAGTGTGTATGTGTGTATATATAAAGCCCCTTCCTCTTGACCCTCCCTCCCACCCCCCATCCCAGCACGCTTGGTCCTCCACTTCCTACCCAGTTTTGCAGGGGTTCCTCCCATCCTTTTAGGTGTCCGAGGCCCCCAACTAGTGCGAGGTAGGTGCCGTAGTTGTGAGGACACGTGAAGTCCGCATCCTCCTGCTCTGCCATCTTGACTCCACCCCCAGCACGGATTCGCTGAAATTCAGCTTGCTGCCGTTTTGTCTTTTTCTGAACAGTTTCCTGACAATTTACATTCAATTTACTAGGCCCACTTATCAGCGAAAAAAGTTTTCTGGTTTCTGCATTTCCTATGCATGTTCTTAGCGAGCTGCTGATACCTGATTTTACCTTGTTTTCTATCATCCCCTCCTTTTCTATCTGAGTTCCTGGTCTGGCGAACTGTGAGTCCTTTTACGTCTCATGCACACTAAGGGACTCCTTGGCTAGGTTTTCTAGTTATAATTTGTTTCTACCCCATTGGGTTCACCCGCCTTCCTATTCCTTTACTGGAATTTATAGCCTCCTTCATCTACCACTTGCAGGTAGGTAAACACTGTGATGTCTGAAAAGTGTAAGCCAGGGAGCTTTCTTCTTAGAGAATCTAAATCTTTAATTACCTTACTGTTTACATTGGCTTTGAGATTCTCTGTCAAGATTTTGAGAAGTATACATATTCAGGGTAACTGAGGATTTTAGTAATACTTTATCATAATTCACTTTTTTTTCCTGTCAGCAAAATTCTAGTTGAACAATCATTTAGAATAGCCCTAAGTATACCAATGACTTATTATATTAGAATTATAACTTTTGCATATGTATTTGTAAAATAAATAATTGGGTAACAGAGTAACAAGATTAAAAGGGAGGAAATTACATGCACTTGTTCTTTACATATCTATTCCCAATAAAGACACTGAAGCCTATAGAGTTTACATTTTCATTCTGAAGCTGGGACTACAACCAAATTATAAGCCTCAGTCCAGCTGCGTGTCAGGTTCAGTGAGTGAACTTTCAGAAGCTACCTTGAGCATCCACCTATTCCACACTAACAGGTACATCAAATAGATTAGAATCTCTCTTCTAAGCAGGCCTTTTTATTTTATATTTAGCTTACTAAACAACTCTCAGAACCAGTGTGATACCTGCCACCTACTCACTTTTCCCAAAGCAAGATCTGCCTTCCCAAACCAAGTTATATACCCTAAAATCAGGGAAAGTGTATTTTTCAGTGACTGATTGGGAACTATTGATTTAGTATCTTATTTCTTGACATTTGGTCATTTCTCAACATTTGATCATAATCTCATGTTATCTGTGATCCAGTTAGGTTTTGTCTATTTTTAAGACTGTAAATTCATTTACACTAGGGTTTATGATTTCTCTGAATTTTGAATGCCCATGGTGGTCACCAAACTAAGGACACACTAGATACTCAATACATGTTTGTCAAGTTGAAATTCTGAGTTGAATTCTGCAAAACTGAGCTCTCTCTCTTTGCTGAGATCATCATCTAAATGTGTAACCTCAGTTTCTTTTTAGAGTCTTATCCCCATTTGGGTAATTTTCTCTGTTATTTTCCCCTTAGCTCATACTTCTCCTGGTTTTGCTGCACCTGTGGCTGTGTTACAGCATTCACCTGTCTGCTTTTCCAACCAGATCAAGCTTAAATAATTTTTAATCTTGTTTTATTTATCTTGTGTCTTCATGGCCTAGTACACATAAATTGCTAAAATGGATGCTTTTGGAAAGGACTGGAGTATCTTGAGAATAACTAGAATAGAAATATTCAAAGAGGGAAATGAAATCTGTTTAATGGGCACTATCCATCTTTGTATATTAATTTAACAGTCTTTACAACTTGAAACCAATCCATCAGATTGACAAGCTGACAGGCAGTGTTGGCTCATGACAGATTAACGAATTCTTCATCTATTATTTATTCTCTGCCTTCATTTAACAAAGCCATTTGCAAAAAATGAAGACTGGAAAAATATCATTAAAACAAGGGCAATGAACTAGAATCACATAATAGGGAGTGAGAGAAGGACATCAGTAGCTTAGAAAACCTAAGACCAAGATAAGCTCCAGCAACTGAGCATAAAATTTAGCTCCAAGCTTTCTGAATTTCATTGCTGGGTACTAAATATGATACATTTTATCTTCAAAAGATATTGTGTAATGTACAGAGCTATCAACAGTGAGCTTGGACAAGCATTGAGATGGTACATATCAACATGATTTACTACAGAAATAAAAAACTACTCTAATTGTCAGGTACACTGAATACCTACGAAGTTAGTAAATTCCTTTTTAGCACAGATGAACAAGTAGGAGATTTCAGAGGTGTCTAAATAGTTTTATGATGTTTACTAATTCCATATTATTGATGTCAATAACAATGGGTTCCTAAGAAGAACAAAAAGTAAAAGAAACCTATGATCACTACCAGGGTGGTGTAAAAATATAAGAAACCATGCAAAGAACATTCTTCATGGGTGCCTAGATTCAGTAAATATACATCATTCTCACATCATTCTATTTAAGGTTAGATTTCAATTTTAAGATTCTAGGAATGAGTGAGAATTATGGTGTAACTTACTATATTAATGGTGTATCCATAATTATGGTATAAGTTACCAAACAGATATTTCCTTTTTTACTGTTGAGTTGAATATACTTTATAATGATACCATCCATGCTGTGCTGTGCTTAGTCACTCTGTCGAGTCTGACTCTTTGTGATCCCACAGACCATAGCCTGCCAGGCTCCTCTGTCCATGAGGATTCTCCAGGAGTGGGTTGCCATGCCCTGTTCCAGGGGATCTTCCCAACCCAGGGATTGAACACAGGTCTCCCATGTTGCAGGTGGATTCGTTACTGTCTGAATCACCAAGGAAGCCCCAAAACACTGGAGTGGGTATCCTGTTCCTTCTCCAGGGGATCTTCCCGACCCAGGAATCGAACCAGGGTCTGCTGCATTGCAGCGGATTCTTCACCAGTTGAGCTACTAGGGAAGCCCAATGATACCATAAGAGACACATAAACAATTGTCCCAGGTACTCAGAAAATTGAATTTAGACTGTCAGGGTGATTTTCAAGTATGAATTCACAGTTCAATGGCTGTAGGCATAAAGGCCACATGAAGTGACAATTTAAGCAACTGTCTGAATGGTTTAATCTATCCACACTATGAATTAGGATAATTTAGATTTCTTTTTTCTACCAGAAGCTTTTTGTTGTACTAAGCATCCAGTTAATCTTTTCAACTAACCTCTTTACTTTTTTCTCAGTATAGACATTGGCTAATTTTTTGTGACACAGCCAATCAGATGTGTTGATATGAGAGATCTGTCCAGTGCTCACTGCAGAAGTCAACTTTGTGATTAAACCATAGCAACTTGGCAGATATAATTAGGCAAAGTATTCTGATTAGGTCCCACAAGTGGTTGGTTGTCAAGTGAGTTGGCACTAGAACCAATATTCTTAACACTTAGAAATATCACACTGCTATCTCACTTGGTTCTCCTGGTGTGAGTAAGATGTGAGCACCTAACAGTATAAACTCATTCTACTAGAGTCGCATCCTGGGGGCTAATCAACTTTTCCCACTACTCACCAGCTTCTTTCCAGCTCACTGTGGCACTCTTAACCCAGCAGAGATGCCAGGGACCCACACAACACCAGACAGGTTTGTGCTGTGAAAACAGTATAGTGTTGGCTTTTGTTAGCTGTGTCTCCTGAGCAAGCTAATCTTCCTGAGTCTTTGTTTCCTCATCTGAAACACAGGAATGATTATGTTTATTTTGCATGGTTTTTGTGAGAAACAAATGATATAATACCTTTGGTGATGGACCAATTCAGTGACCAGCAAAGTAGGCACTGAAAAAAAGAATTGTTAGTCCAAAAGAAGTTTGTGTACAGATAAATACACTTTGTTAATAATTTAATATTTCAAACATCCTCATTGTCATTTTATAACTGATCAGTAACAACTACATGGCTATAGACATGGGCGTGGGTTGCAGGGGAGGAGAGTAGGTGGAGCACTGAGGATTTTTAGAGCCCTGAAAGTATTCTGTGACACCATAGGGATGAATGATGTCTTTATACATTTGTCCAAACCCATAGAACTTAAAACATCAAGGGCAAACTCCAAGGTAAACTATGGACTTGGGGTGATTATGATGTGTCAGTATAGGCTCATCAGTTGTAACACATGTACGATTCTGGTGAGTGATGCTGATGAGGGAAGCTATCCATATGTAGAGCAGGTGGATATAGGAAATTTCTGTTTTTCTCCTAAATTTTGCTGTGAACCTTTAAGTGTTCTAAAAAATAGTCTCTTTTTTTCAAGTAATGCAAGTTTAAGCAGCTGAATCAACTTCTTGACAACAAAGACTTGAGTATTTCTTGGGTCAGTGTTTTAATATGATCTTTAATATTGTGAAGGTAATTAGGGAGGACATAATGCACGCTACCAAGGAAGGTCTAATTATCAAAATATTTTATTTAATAAACCTTTAACAAAACCTGCTAATAACTTAGTAAAAGTAAACACTTAAAAAGTAAAATGCTAAATATTAAGAAGTATTCATTTGAGATATTTTTTATCTTAGGTTAGAGAAAAAAATCCTTTATTTAGAGTCAATGAACACAGCTTGTAGACCAGACTCTGTGATCAAGAAAACTTTCAGATAATATTTCCATGAAGTAAATATGTGATAAAGGGTATGAAAACATGCTACAAATGTAAATATTGTAGAAATGTAAGGTACTATTATTGTTATGAAAGGCTTAATAAAACACTCCTCCCTGTTACTTCTTAATACTTTCAGCCTGCTCTAGCCTTAGGTTTTACACCCATGCAAAATGTTTAATTCAGACAATGTTAACAATTTCTGGCCAATGGTATCTGGTTAAGCTTAAGTTTGAAATCAACAGATGTTGATGGATCACGTATGTTTTACTTGAAAATGCTATACAGTTTGAAAGTATTGTGTAAAATACCAGTAATGACTTTACCAAGACTGGGTAAAGTGCTTATAGAATAAATATAAACATTAATGAGATGCAAATTTGTGGATCAGTGCAGTTTCTGTAACTGATTACAAGCAACCAAGATTAATTGATATAACTGCCAATGTAAATGACAATATCATTGGAATTATATATTTTCCTGTGCCTGAATGTTCTGATAACAATAACATAGCAGCCTATTGTTCACAGTGTTTTCTTATTATATAATTTAATCCCTGTAGCAATTATTTGAGATAGTAATGATTAATCTCCATTTAGTAGATAAACTTAAAGCCTACTGAAATCACATGAAAACCATTTAGTACAGTAAAGGATCAGGTGGGGTCCCAGTTCCCCAAAAAGCCAATGGACTGATAGGATAGATAATCATAACGTCTATGCTGCAATAAGAACTTATAAGAGCTATGAAAATGTATAGGAGAAAGTGCTATGGGTGCTAAGTACTTAATATAAATTCAACAATATTTCCGGAGAAGGCAATGGCAACCCCCTCCAGTTCTCTTGCCTGGAAAAATCCCATGGACGGAGGAGCCTGGTAGGCTGCCGTCTATGGGGTCACACAGAGTTGGACATGACTGAAGTGACTTATCAGCAGCAGCAATATTTATATATTTCAATAATATTTTAGTGTGAGATTCTCATACTAAAATCTCATTGGCCATCTTTAGAAATACTGTCTTCACAACAGTTTGAACTAAGTCGTTTCATATACAATGTTCTTTTGAAGGTCAACCAGAAAATTCCACATTAATGTCATGATCAATGAATCTGGACAGGATCCAAGAAAGAAAAAAATATTGTGAATATGATTATACCCAGGTTTATTTAAATTTGTTGAATCCATTTTGATATCTGGCACTGTATACTAAGTAGATTAAATATGAAACCGTACAAATTTATGCTTTGATTGATTTTTTATCATAAACACATTATCTATGAATTGATTTAATGTTCAGTTTAGCAGTTTGTCTGTAACATGTATGCTACTAGTATACTTATTTCAAAAAAATGGTGGTAGTATCTGTAGTGTTTTCCTCTAAAAAGGTAAAGAAAAAAATTATTCAATATGAAAATTTGACTTGATATGGACACCATTTGTTTAAATTCAACTACAGTGGAACATTTCATTATTACTTTGAATTGCAAATCTGTCTCTTGTCAAGCTTTGGCTAAATCACATGACCTACAGTGTAATATTTAGAACGAGAAGCAGAGGTAGCCTTAGCAAAAGGGCAGTCTGGTTTTTCTAACACCAATATTACAAAAGACACACACACACACACACACACACACACTCACGTGGGCTTCCCCCATGGCTTAGCAGTAAAGAATCTGCCTGCAATGCAGGAGATGTGGTTCAATCCCTGGGTTGGGAAGATTACTTGGAGGAGGAAATGGCAACCCACTCCAGTATTCTTGCAGGTATATAATCCCACAGACAGAGCCTGGTGGGCTACAGTCCATAGGGTAGCAAAGAGTCCAACACAATTGAGTGACTAAACATGCGTGTGCATGTATGTGAGCACACACACACACACACATACTTGTAATAATTTAACTTGTATGTTTATACTTAAATAAAAGCAAAATCAATGAAAGTTAAATTGTAATATCAAAATATGAGACAAGCCAGTGGTATGTATAGGATTAGATGTCTTTTAAACGTGGTTCAAATCCTTGAAGTGTGATTCATGCACTAGTCTCAGTTCTTTCCGTCACCAGGAAAATGGGATGAGTAACCTGTGTCTTTGCAAACTGTTGAGATTTAGAGATATCCCATAGACTGCATACACATTACACAATGCAATTCAGCTCCTAAGAAAATCGATTTAAAATAACCAAGAATTGTGTGTGTTTATATGTAGTTGCTGCATCCTCAAACTGACTGCTCATTGCATTTTATTTCAACGACGACTATTACAATATCATCTTTTCATTTGGAGACTTTAAAAAAACATGATACACAATCCTTGCCTTCATAGAACTTCATCAAATTCCAACCCAGAATTTTATTCTTTGAAGCTATCAAGCAAGGTGAATAGTTCTGGGTAACTGTTCTGCCAAGGGCTAGAGAGATGAGTTTATCCTTTGCGGCTCCCTTTAAACTCTCCATTACACTCAAGCTTTCAAACACTTAACAAGCTTTTAAATGGACCTGAGAAATCCTTAACACTAGTTGTTATTCGGCTTTTCAGAAAAACCAAAGAATGTTTTGAAAAATGTTGACTTTAAAAATAGCAAAAGGATAAAGAGATTATTAAGATTTAATTCTTAATATGCCACTTTATTTCTGAAAGAAATCGTCTAAAAAATCACGCCACACTATCTTAAGACTGAGCCTGGGAGGGAAAGCACTCGTAAAAGGGTTTGGGCATGCAAACCTGGCTCTGGGAGCTCGGGAACCAAGAAAAGAACCGCACAACACTCTAGACGCCTCCAGAACGAAGCGGAGGCAGAGTGTCCCCTGGAATCGCCCTCCCAGGATCCGAGGGGCGAGGCTGCGGGGAGCCATGCGCCGCCGCCCGGCTACCGCACCCGGAGGGTCCGCATCTCTACACACCCTCCCAGGAAAGCGCACCAGGCTCAAGAAGACACTTGTCCTTGGGGCCGTTTTCTGGACACCTTCTGTTGGGAGTCCCCGGGGGTGGGATAAATGGGCTCCTGAGGCTGGAAGTTACTGAACTTTGAGAAAGAGGGGAGGCAGAGGTCGGGGTGGCGAGTGGGGGAAGGGCAGGGTGGTGCCAAGGAGGGAGGGGGCGCGGAGACGGTGCTGACTTCTCCAGGCGTGGTTCGCTTTCGAGTAAAAAATCCGAGGGGAAGGGACCGAGCCCTGCCGAAGAAAGGATGCGGAAGGGAGATCCACCGCCCGCCTGGGCGCGGCGGGAGGGGCGGCGGCCGGACTCGCAGTCCTCGGCCTCCTCACTGCGCCAACCTGCAGGCGCGCGCGGCCCCTCCCGCCGCACTCCGCCCCCTCCCGCCGCACTCCGCCCGAAGCCGACCCGGCCCAATCGGTGCCGCCGGGGGCCGGTGTGCTGAGCGCCAGCCCTGGACCGCAGGCGCCCGCACCCCGCGCCTCCGCCTCGCTCGCGGCGTCCCTCCTGCCCCATCTTCCTCCCCTCTTCTCCCTCTCCTCCCCCTCCCTCCCCGCCCGCTCCACCCCGCCCTGCCCGCGCTCGGCTCCCCGCGCCCGGCCCGCGTTCGCTCGCTCCTCCCTCAGCCCCGGCCGGCCTCCCGCACGCCCATCCCGAGCCCGCTGCGCGCCGGCAGCCGTCTGGTCATGTCAGGATGGAGATCCGGCAGCATGAGTGGCTCTCGGCCTCCCCCCACGAGGGCTTCGAGCAGATGAGGCTGAAAAGCCGCCCCAAGGAGCCCTCGCCGAGCCTGACCCGAGTGGGCGCGAACTTCTACAGCAGCGTCAAGCAGCAGGACTACAGCGCCAGCGTCTGGCTCCGGAGGAAAGACAAGCTGGAGCACGTAAGCGCGGCTCGCTCCCCGGGCCGCGGCCCTGCACCTGCCGCACGCGCACCCCAACCCCGGAGCCGGTAGCGGGGACCCCGCCGGCGGCCCCGCTCGGAGCTGGGGCGTCCGAGTCCTCCGCCAGCCCGGAGCCTCTCCAGCACTTTCCTGCCCCGGGAAGGACTGGGTTGCGGGTAGGGGAGGGGCGGGGATGTACCCTTCCGGCACTGCTTGTCCCTGCACACCTCGACCTCCCCGGGCTGCCACTGCGGGGAGGGGGGCGGGCGTCATTCGCAGTGCGTTCCTGGGGTGCCTGTGCGGGGTGAGCAAGACGGGGCACTGACCCAGTGTGGCTCCAGGGAGCCGGCGTGACACGGTAGTGGGCTTTATAGAGGGGCGTTTGCTTCCTGTCTTTAGGGGGCTATTTTACCCGGTCCAGAACTAACATGAACAAATCTGTAAAGTTGTCGCCGCTGGCGACTAGCCTGCGTCCACACACAATCCATTCGAGTTTTCTGCAGCGTATCCTCTGGGATGAGCAGGTGGCGGTCCTGTCTACCTGCGCCCAGCTAGGGAAGAATTTGCACATTGCAAGGAGAAACGGCGAAAGAAAGAGCAGGTCGCCCAGCTCTCGGGCGCGCCGCTGCAGGCTGGGGGGCCGGCGAGCGGGACCCCCTCCCCAAGAGTACGTGTTTCACCGGAAAGGTTGTTGGCGCTGGGGCTGAGCTCCTAGGGCTCGCCATTCGGGAGAGAAAAAGTCCTTCTAAAACGGTTTAGTGGATTCACAGTGTCAAATCTGACCCACCAGCATCTCCTTAACCAAATGTTATCATGAAACTAAGAGAATTATCTCGAGTGCGGAACAGCTAGCTACCGCCGGGAGGATGTCGTTTCTTCCCGCGGAGCTGCTTAATCCAAATTGGGTCTGTTAATGGAACGAGAAGGTTTCCTTGTATTTGGGTCACATCGCCAATTATGGTAGAAAGAGAAGAATAAGAACTTCTAGAACTCACACATCTACCGCCGCAAGGACCACCCCCTACCCCGAAACAACCCCCCCTCCCCCCGCCCCCCAGCTTCTCTTCTGGGCTTTTCAGCAGCAACCAGCATCCCAGGAGAAAGTGGGCAAAAGAGTATTGCTCTTACCCGATCTTAAAAGAAAGTCTTTGCCCTTTCTCTGAGGTCCTGATCCAGTCCCTAAAAGAGAAATTCAAAGATTTGAGTTGGGGTGCAGGCTGTCTTGTGTGTAGAGACAATTTCCTAACATCAAATGGATGTCTTAAATCCTTAAGACCATGCAAATAACTGAAGGAGATTGCTAGGATGTAAGTTGTGCGAAAGGCAGCAGTGTCTGCTTAAAAATGCACGCTCCAGAATTAGTGAAGAAACCGGTGGTTATTAGTTCAAAAAGGACCAAATAGCACCTTCCTGTAACTTGACTCCTGGTGTTGTTTTATAATTTTAGCACTAGGGAGAATGGTCTACCCTGAGGATGCTGATAGAGTATATCTTCATTTGTTTCACTCTGAATGTGTGTTCATTTGCAGCTTGTGCTTTTAGCTGGTGGAGTTCCTTTATTTTCTTACTGAAAATCAATACTGCCACCTTCTATGACTATTGTCTTCTTGAATCGCAGACATTGCACATATTATATTTAGATGGTTTCTCACTTTTAGATTTTCATTGAAAGTACCAAGTCTTACAGAGTGGGCCATGGCCGCTTCCCCTTAGTGGATGAGTATAGAATGCTCAGCACTTGCTGAGGATTAGAGACCAAGGAAAGTGAGATCTCCTTGTTTCGAGGTAAGGATCTATGCTTTCTTCTTCACTCAGGTGCTCCAAAATAGAGCCTTGTACTTGGTTTTTGAAAAATTATCTCATTTGTTGTTTAAATCAAAGTCACAGTTTTGTTTGCTTCCTCAAATACGTTTCATGAAACATATTCTGTTCTGATGTTTTGTTCTACATACACTTGCTTTCAGTTAGGAATGGGGCTTTGCTTCTGGTGAAATTTTTGGTGATGTTCTCTTGCCCCTTTGAAACATCTATAAACATTTTAATGAAATAATATTTATGAAAGTGCTATGAAAAAGTTAATTAGTATAACAATGTAATTTTATCTGCATGTAGGCTCAGCTATCTTATGTTATATACACTATGATGTTTCAGGTAGTTTGAAGTTAATTTCTAATTACAAATCTAAAAACCTATAACAAATATATCCAAGTATATTATTGCCATGCAAAACATAAAAATATAATGTTGACTTTATAATAGATAGCATTCTGAACATATGTGACACCTTCAGATTTAGATGTTGGAAAGATTAGGATGAGTGTATCATGTGAAATTCAAGGGTGATGTACACTAGTTTGACCTCTTTGATCTGTCTAATCAAATGGATGACCATCATTTTTATTATGTTAAAAATGAGTAATTATAATGGAGATCATATGCATGAAAACAGCCTACTGTTCCTTTGCTCATGCTTTAAAAGCAAGTCTAGTATTAAGGGCATAAATAAATTATGGCTTCAAATGATTGCATGTTCAGTCATCTCAGTAACGGAATTCCCCGAAATGAAATGTGTCAGTGTGTGGACTCTGTCCAGACTTCAGAGGCATTGCTTAATCTGAAAGTCAATAACACGATGTAAAGTGACAGCTGGAGAATATATTACCACTCAATTTGGTAAAAATGAGAATGGTTTATCTGTCATTTTCTAGTTTAAAGGCTACAGGACTAATCTGCAGGTTGGACAAAAGAAAAGTGACATGAATTGAATGATTAATAATTGGAATACATTCAACCCATCTTTCAATTGGATTCCTGGTATTGGTTGGTTGATACTTCAGATGAATACCCATTTATGTGAGGGAATTCTTCTGTTCATAGTCATGATTAGAAGCTACAAAGAAGTTATGTTTATACCATGAATTCTAGATTTTGAATTCTACTTGTGAATTTTAGGAAAAAGTAAAATTTCTGGGTCCTGTGTAGAGTGTTGTCTTATTAGCTTCAAATAGTGCTTCCAGTCACCCTTCTAATGTCTGTCAGAAGCTTTATGTTTCCCTTTTCATACTTTAATAAAACTGTGCTACACAAAAGCTGTTGAGTGATCAAGCCTTGTCCTTGGTCCCAAAGCTAAATCTTCTCTGGGGATCAAGAATCCAACATGGTTCATCATAAGCTATCATCTTGGGAGCTTGTCTGTGCTCTTGATTCTTAGACTGTTTTGCCTCCTGTTGTGCCTGATACTTCCTATGGCTTTAAAAGGCATCAGGTTTGGGAGACAATGGAAGTCTTACTCTCTGTAGGATCCTGTATTTAATTTAGGTCTAATGTACAAATGGAGGTTCCCTCGTGGCTCAGATGGTAAAGAATTTGCCTGCAATGCAGAAGACGCAGGTTTGACTCCTGAGTCAGAAAGATCCCCTGGAGGAGGGCATGCCAACCCACTCTAGTATTCTTGCCTGGGGAATCCCATGGACAGAGAAGCCTGGTCGACTAGTGTCCATGGGGTCGCAGAGAATCAGACACAACTGAAGCGACTTAGCATACACACAGGTACAAATGAAGGTTATGATCTAGCAAACAAGAGCAAGTACGGGGCCACTTTTCCAACTCTAACCCCTCTGCTTTGTCAGGCCTCCCTGGGGTTGGGTCACTTTGAGAGTCACCATTTAATACAGTCTGGCTATCTCAGAGCACAGTATTATGTTAGGCTGGTGTCCTTTGGTGGTATTAATGTATGCCTTGATTGACTTCTTTTTGTTGTTGTTTTTTTTCCACAAGCAGGGAGAGTTGCAGAGGCTACTCTGCTAAGTTGCTTGGCTTTATACTAGTTGTGTGTGTAGAGGTTTCTTGATGCTGTTTATGGAGATGGGGATGTCTTATTTTCTCTCCTGCTTGTTCAGTTAGCTTTTGTCAGATTGTGGTTAAGAGCAGAGCTCTGGTGAGATAGGCCTGGGCAAAGGACTCACCATCACCAGGATGTATACTCACAGTCCTCTGTAAGAAGTCACAGGTTTACCAGATGACTTAAGGAGACAGTCCATGTCTGTACTCCAGTGAGGTATAGTCCCCTTATGGCAGGACCTCAGTACTACAGAAGAATTTTTTCCTTACACTTCTCACTTGTGCAGGTTGGCACATGTCTTATTTCAGGCTGGTATAACAGAATACCATAGACGGGGTGCCTTTTAAGCGTTTATTTCTCACAGTTCTGGAATCTGGGAAGTCCAAGGTCAAGTCTTAGCCAGATTTGGTGTCTGGTAAGGCCTGCTTTCTGGTTCATAGGTAGCCATCTTTCTGCTGAGTCCTCGGATGGTGGTGGAGGTCGAGGAGCTCTCTGAAGACTATTCTGTTCATGTGGCATGCCTGCCTGCTCAGTCGCTTGGTGATGTCTGACTCTTTGCGACTCCATGGACTATAGCCTGCCAGGCTCCTCTGTCCATGGGGATTCTCCAGGGAAGAGTATTGGAGTGGGTTGCCAGTTCCTCCTTCAGGGGAATCTTCTCAATCCCAGGATCAAACCCATGTCTCCTGCCTCTCCTTTGGCAGACAGATTCTTTACCATTAGGGCCACCTGGGAAGCCCCTGTTCCTGTGGACTCTGGCCTTACTATCTAATTACCTCCCAAAGGCCCCACCTCTAAAGGCCAGGATATTGAGGATTAGGTTTCAGCATATGAATTTAGTGGGTGGGGGTGGAGTGGGGGGCACATAAGCATCCAGACATCCAGTCCATAGCAGAAGGGGATTTTCCACATCTTAGTTCCCTGGACTGCTGGAAGCTCCATCCTGGTCCTTGTTTTCATGATTGTCAAATCAGCTACAGGGAAGCTGGTGGATCCTGTAATGCCCTTCAGTGCTGCTACCCAGAAGTGATACATCTATTTGACTCACGGTTGTTGTTGGCCAAAGAAAGTTTCCTGGCCAAGGCTTGCTTGAAAGAGGGTGAAGAAGGGGGATTCAGCCAAGACCCAAAAGAAGGAGAAAGAGAACACCCATGACTAGCTCATAACCATGAGACATGAAGCTCTTAGCACAGCATATGGCCCATGTTCAATGTTCAACACACAGAACCTATTGGTATAACTGCTACTCAGGTGTTGCCTAGCTGATCACACACACACACACTACCAAAAAAGCTTCCACATTTTATATCTGAGATCAGCCTGTCTGCATTAGGGGCTTCCCTAGTGGCTCAGATAGGAAAGAATCTGCCTACAATGCAGGAGACCCAGGTTCGATCCCTGGGTTGGGAAGACCCCCTAGAGGAGGAAATGGCAAACCCACTCAAATATTCTTGCCTGGAAGAAATCCCAAGGACAGAGGAGCCTGGTGGACTACAGTCCATGGGGTTGCAAGAGTTGGACACAACTGAGCGACTAACACTTTTGCTGGCATTCTAGATGTGGACCCAGAGTGTATGGTTCCCTTTGTCAGTAAGGCTGGCTCGCTGTCCTGGGCCCATTAAGTTGTCTCTCTGCTCAGCTTCTAGTTCATTTTCTGGGGGCCTAACTTTTTCCTTAGGATTTCCCTGGTAGCTCAGCTGGTAAAGAATCCACCTGCAATGCAGGAGACCCCGTTTTGATGCTTCCTCCTGCAGGATATCTTCCCAACCCTGGGATCGAACCTGGGTCTCCTGCATTGCAGGCAGATTCTTTACCATCTGAGCCACCAGGGAGGCCCCTAATGCAGGCAGGCTGATCTCAGATATAAAATGTGGAAGCTTTTTTGGTAGTGTGTGTGTGTGTGTGTGTGTGATCAGCTAGGCAACACCTGAGTAGCAGTTATACCAATAGGTTCTGTGTGTTGAACATTGAACATGGGCCATATGCTGTGCTAAGAGCTTTATGTCTCATGGTTATGAGCTAGTCATGGGTGCTCTCTTTCCTTCTTTTGGGTCATGGTTGAATCCCCCTTCTTCACCCTCTTTCAAGCAAGTCTTGGCCAGGAAACTTTCTTTGGCCAACAACAACCATGAGTCAGATAGATGTATCACTTCTGGGTAGCAGCACTGAAGGGCATTACAGGATCCACCAGCTTCCCTGTAGCTGATTTGACAATCATGAAAACAAGGACCAGGATGGAGCTTCCAGCAGGCCTGGGCCAGTGGGCTCCTGTTTGCTCCCTGCCTGGCCATTCTGAGGCTGACTCTTATTCTTACTCTCTCTGTGGGTTCTGCTAGTAGAGATCAACTCCTTGCCCTATCCCCAATTTCTGCTTTCCTTCGCAAATTTGTGCTGCATGGTGCTCAGAAAGCCCTTTTAAAATTCAAAGAGAAAGCAGAAAAGAAACTGTAAAGAGTAGAAGCCAGAATCCTTAATGTTCATATTATAGTGAGCCTTAGTATCTTGCAAGGTTTAATAAGTGCCTCACTTAAAAAAAAAAAACAAGCAAAACAAAACACTCCTCAAAGTGTTAATTTTCACACTTAAATAGAATTTATGTTACCAGTGAATAGTAAATAAATATCAAGTGCACACTTGCCTCCTGGAGTAAATTATTCACATAAAGAGCAAAGAATAAATGGATTAGAGCCAACTTGATCACCATGGTCTAGGTTCATATTATGTAATGCTGTTTATGTCCCACAGAACAAATTCGTCCAAGTAATTATACTCCATGGAGCAGATCAGTCAAGCACCAGAAGACAGAGTTCAACCTAAGGGAATGAATCTTTAAAATATACTATTAAAAACCAATCAGCTAATCAACCAACCAACCAACCAAGGAGGAAATATCCTTTTTTATGTTAATAGTATTTTTGGCCAGACTGGGTAAATTTTGTCAACATTAACATTTACCAGGATTATTTCCTGCGACTTTAGATAAACAGAATACAGAAAGCCTAGACTGAGGCAGAATTCCCTACCTCTCTAACCCATGGTCAAGAAATGAAAGTCTAGGTGTCTCTTGAGTATCTTCTGAAGCAGCTCAGTGTTGTGTCCACTACTGTATTTGTCATTACTTTACGTGGCGTACGTTTATAAAGGGCTAATGGACTGTGGGTTGATAATTCAGTTTATTTTGAAGAAACGTTGACTTCTTTGAACTCTGGCTTATTGACTTATTTTAACATAATTGCAGTCAGTGATATATCATATTAAATATATTTAACTTGAAAAGCTTAAGACCACGGAGTTAAGATTCCTTTTACTTCCCGTCTTCTGTGTAAGAGCCACTGCATATTTCCTATGGTTAGTTTTTCTGAAAGTTTTCACTTCTTTTCGCAGATTTCTATATCTGTCTCAGGTTTATAGCTGTGTAACAGTTTCCAGTTCTTCTGTTTTAGCTCCGAAGGTCAAGAAGTCTGATGAACCTTTTTAACTTCTGGAACAAGACAGTAGCTTGTTAACATAGTATATATGATATGTTCTTGTACTGAATTGATTGATAGATGGCGCAATTAGGCAGAGAGAGAGTTTGTGGTAAAAACCCAGAGATGTTGCCCCATGTGTTTGCATTGGGGACTTTTAAAGTTACTGATTGCCTCAAATTCATATGTACGTATATCGTGCTGTGGGAGTTTAGAATACAGCATAAATGTCAGGGTACAGTTGGAATGCCACACAGTGGATGGAAAGAGACACCTTTTTACCAAAAATGTACATTAAAAATTTTTCTCAATGAAAGTGAAGATCGCTCAGTCATGTCTGACTCTTTGCGACCCCATGGACTGTACAGTCCATGGAATTCTCCAGACCAGAATACTGGAGTGGGTAGCCTAGCCCTTCTCCAGGGGGCTTGATCCCAACTCAGGGATCAAATCGAGGTCTCCTCCATTGCAGGTGATTCTTTACCAACTGAGCTATCAGGGAAGCCCAAGTTTTTCCTTAGAAACAGAGACAAAAGAGCTCCATTTCTAAAATCACAAATCAAACTGGTAAGCAGGGCTTCTGAAGAATAAGAAGAACATGGCAAAATTTCTCAGGTAGACGTAGGTCCATTGGAAAATCTCACTGATGTCTAGCATATGAAGTGGCCCCAAGCTGGACTACCCGGCCGGTTACCATGGGACTCAATGTCGTAGCAGTTGGGTGATAAGTATGAGTTTATATCCTCTAGAGTAGACAGTGAACCTTGTGAATATATTATTTTTCTGCATTGAGCTATAATTGTGCTCCTGCCAGTAAGTTGTTAGGTCTACAACAGGTAATAACATGAAGAATTAAGTTGAGAAGATGGGACTCATTGAAATAAAAAAAAAAACAAAAAACACTGCCATACTCATCATCAACAGATATTTATTGAGAATGACTTTAATGTGAAAGATATCTTGTTAGGAGATTACGAGGACTTTGACTCAACAAGCATTTATCTGGCATATGTACTGTGTTTCAAACAGCAGAGAGTATACAGAGACCAAAGCAAGTCTTTGCCCTCCCTTAAGATGCTTACAGTTTTTATAAATACAGTTATAATATGATTACAGTATTATGAATAATACAGAAAAATGCAAAGTAGCATAGAACTATCTTCAAAGGACTTAGTTTAGACAAGGTTAAAATAGGCAATGAATCTTGTGATATACTGATTACATATTGTAACAAAGTTAAATTTATTCTAGTAACGCAAAGTTGATATAAAAGTTGAAAGTCAATCTAATTTATCACATTAAACATGAAAATAAACCTGTATGTTCATAAATGAAGTAAAAGTGTTTATTGAGATTCTATACACAGGTATGATAAAATTCTCAATAAACTGGAAATAAAAGGAAACTTCATTATTCTGATATGGAGCTTCTTTAAAAAGATGAAGAAACTATGAAGTTAACTTTATTAACTGTAAAGTTAATGGTGAAATACTTAAAAATACCTTCCTGGATACTGAGGCCTGGATGGCTACCATCATTACATCTATTCGGCATTGTACAGAAGGTCATAACCAATGCAATAAAGTAAGAGTAAGAATTCAGAAGGAAATAGTAAAATTGTCGTTATTAGTAGATGACATTATTCTCTACATCTGAACAAAATAAACTACAGCTACACTTAATGAATTAGTAATGTCACTGAATTCATCATGGCCATTGAATAAAAAGTTACTATGCAAATTAAATTAGGGAAAAACATTACAAAATAAAACTAAAAACTGTTACTGTTTACATTGGCATAACAAGATCAAATATTTAAGGAGGCTGATAAGACCTCTTTTTAATTCTCTCCCAGATGGATCTGTGTAATTCTAATTAAAATCCCAGCAAGTTTGTATTTGTTGAAAGTGATTCTAAAATTTATATGAAAATGCAAAAGGCCAAGAATAGCTAAGAGAATCTTGATGAAGAGCAAAGTTAGTCAACGTTCCAGATAGAAAGTCTAGATTAATTAAGCAGTGTGGTATTGGTGCAAGGGTAAGTGAATAGATCAACAGAGTACAGAAACGGACGTGTGTATACTTTATTATTGATAGGTTCTTGATTTATGACAAAAGTGGCCAGCATAGAATCACAGAGGTGAAAAGATGGTCTTTTTAAAAAAATGGTGTTGTCATACATCTATATTTTAAAAAAAAGTGGTTTGTTTTTCACGCTATACACAAATGTGGGTAAAGAAAGCTTCACTCTAGGCAAAGTTTTGTATTGGGCCTTAGGGCTTCCTTGGTGGCTCATACAGGAAAGAATCCGCCTGCAATGCTGGAGACCTGGGTTTAATCCCTAGGTTGGGAAGATCCCCTGGCGAAGGGAAAGCCTACCCGCTCCAGTATTCTGGCCTGGAAAATTCCATGGACAGTACAGTTCATGGGGTCTCAAAGAAGGACACGACTGAGCAACTTTCACTTTACTTTGCATTAAGGAGCCTAGGAACAAGAGCTGCTGGATGTAGGAACGGCCTGAACCAAGGCTTTTGAGTGGAATCTGAGCTAGAAAAAGCCTGTATGGAAGTATGACAAGTATGACTGGAGGACAGGGTTTGTTTAAGGGAGTGTTGGGTGTGAAAACATCCATAGTGGTAGGTAAGGACAAGACCCGGGAGGACTTGAGAACTGGAATTGTAAGCTGATAATGCTCAGCTTTATTCTGTAAGCAAACAGGAGATATTTTAGTAGATACTTATTCAGAAAACCTGCTGGTGGCTTGCAGTGTTGAGGAAAGAGAGCCTGGAGGAGGGGACCAGTGTAAAGTCTCTTTTAGTGGTAGAGCTGAAAAGTAACAAAGGAATGTGGTGGCAAGTAGAAAAATTGGGGAACAGATGCAAGAAATATTGTGAAGTAAGATAAGAGTTCATTGGGGAGAGATCCCTTGTCATCTAGTGGTTAAGATTTGGTGCTTTCATCAAGTGGACCAGGGTTCCATCTGGGTTGAGGAACTGAGATCTCACAAGCCCGCGGCACACATCACCCCGCCAAAAGTGCTACTCCAGTAAACACTCGAATTATGATAAAGTGAAACAGCCTTATTAAAAAAACAAAGAGAGTTCCTGGGGCTTGGTGCTTGACTGGATGTGAGGAGTCTGAGAAAGCTCATCAATTTAGCAAATATTTATTGAGTGCCAGCATGTCACAGAAATTGTGATTGGCATGATGGATTCAAGCATGAACGGATTCAAGCATGAACTCTCAGTAACATCTTGAGAATTGGAATTCTGCCTTCCTCATTTTGGAATCTTGGATCCAAGCCATTGTTATTATCTTGATTCAGTAGCATCAGTATTGTTAATAGTATCAATATTATGATCAGAATTAACAGAGTCCAATTTCTGCTCTCTTCAAGGAGCTGAGCTCAAGGCTTGAGAAAATTCAAATGTCTGTGATTGGGCCTTTGACATCAGGTTGTTTATGATCTAGTTTTTCAGAACTCAGCTTAAATGTTTTCACTTCTAAACGTAAAGTCCAGTTAAATACACCTTTTATGTGGTCCCATTAACGGTGTACCCTTAATGCCCTTCAGAATGCCTGGTAGACATCCAGTGTTGACTGACTTGATTATTGAAAGAGTGAATGAATTAACATGTTCTTAGCAGGGCAGGTGGGACTTATACACAAGTGAAAGAATAAAGTAGCATGTCCTACTTGACAGATAAATGGCAAGATGTTAAATGCAAGAAGAGTTCAGTAGGAAGAAGCACCAGAAGCTCCATGAGAAACTCCTGAGAAGTGTTATGATTAAACAACAGACAAGGAGAAGATAACAGACAAGGCTGCCTCTAAACCATCTTTAGTTTATTTGAGATTCTATCCATTCTTTTTAAGACTTGGGACATGAGAGTTTTATGGCCACTTTAGTGGCCTATTCCAGTATCTAATGCTATTGTTTACATGATTATTTTTTGTTTTTTATATCTATATATCTTGGTTTTTATTAATCAAGGAGAATATTAACTTTTAAAGTTTCACAAGTACCATGGTCTAACTTTTTGCCATGCCTAAATCTGCTGGTTCATTACTTAGCCTCTGCCCTGTTTTGGCAGAGTACAGTCAGTCAGAGACTGGAAGATACTCTATGGCAGGGAATGTGTCAAAACTGCCAAAATCTCCTTAAAGACCTACCACTCTTGATCGTTAAGAATCTCCTACCATGACTTCCTGACTTGTCTGTTTCCAAATTTTTTTTCATTCTCTAAGATCTTTTTTCTGCAATCCATGACTTGTGCACACATTGCTTAAAATCTGTCCTGTAAGATTCTAGGTACATCTTTTTTTAAAAAAATAAACTTTTATTTTGGAATAACTAGATTTATGGAAAACTTGTACAGATAATAGAGGTGTTTCTTATACATCCCTCACCCCAATTTCAGTTTCGTTTAGGATTATAATAAATTTCAAACTCCAGATTTCATTAGAACTTCACCAGTTTTTAATGACCTTTTTCTGTTCTAAGATCCAATGCAAGGCAATACATTGCATTTAGTTGTCATGTTTCCGTAGTCAACCTCTGGTCTGTGACAGTTTTTGTTTACAGCCTTATTGAGGCATAACTGACAAAAAATTGTAAGATATTTAAAGGATTCCCGCCACTGAGTTAATGAAAGCATCCATCACCTCACTTACTTACTGTGTGTGTGAGAACATTAAAGCTTTACTCTGAAAGCAAAGTTAAATTATATCATGGCATTATCATTGGTAATCACTACGTTTGTATTGACTGTTGTTGTTTAGTCCCTAAGTCGTGTCCGACTCTTTTCCCGCTCCGTGGACTGTAGCCCACCGGGCTTCTCTGTCTATAGAAGTCTTAAGGCAAGAATACTGGAATGGGTTGCCATTTCCTTCTCCAGGGGAATCTTCCCCACCCTGTGTCTCCTGCATTGGCGGGTGGGTTCTTTACCACTGAACCATCAGGAGAGCCCTGTTTATATTGATCCTCAGACCTTATTCATCTTATAATTGAAAGTTTACACTTTTACTGACCTTTCCCTATTTTCCACACTCCCAAGGCCCTGACAACCACTCTTCCACTATCTGAATATGTGAGTTTGAGTGGGATTTTTTGTTGTTGTTTTGTTTTTTCAGATTTTATGTATAAGTGGTACCATGTGGTATTTGTCTTTGTCTGGCTTACCTTACTTAGCATAATGCATTCAAGTTCCTCCATATTTTTTGTAAATGAAAGGGTTTCCTTTTTATTCATGGTTAAGTAATATTCTGTACATTCATGTATCACATCTTATCTATTCATTCACCTGCTTATGGACACTTAGGTTGTTTTCATATCATGGCTACTGGAATTAATACTGTAGTGAGCATGAAAGTGCAGATATCTCTTCAATATCCTATTTTCATTTCCTTTGGATAAATACTCGGAAGTAGAATTGCTAGATCGTACAGTCGTTGCATTTTTAATTTTTTGAAGAATTGCCATACTGTTTCCCATAGTGGCTGTACAAGTTTATATTCTCACCAGTGGTGCTATAGCGTTTCTTTTTTTCAATATCTTCACTAGCACTTGTTGCTTGTTGTCTTTTTAAAATTCTAATCATTTTAACAGGTGTGAAATGATATCCCATTGTGTGTGTGTGTGTGTGTGTGTGTGTGTGTTTGTGTGTGTGTTTTAATTGTGGTTTTAAGAAGCATTTCCCTGATGATTAGCGACGTTGAGCGTATCTTCAATTACTTATTGGCCATCTGTGTGTCTTCTAAGAAAATAAAAAGTCTATTCAGATACTCTGTCCCTTTTTAAAATCAAGTTGTTTGTTCTTTGCTGTTGAGTTGTATGAATTCTTTGATTATTAACTCTTCATCAGATATATGATTTGCAAATATTTTCTCCCATTTGATAGGTTGCCTTTTCATTTTGTTGGTAGTTTCCTTGCTGTGCAGAAACTTTTTAATTTGATATAGTCTAACTTATTTATTTTTGCTTTTGATGCTTTTGCCTTTGATGTCAAATACAAAACATCATCACCAAAACAGACGTCATGGAGCTCACAGCCTAGGTTTTCTTCTAGAAGTTTTGTGATTTCAGGTCTTAACATTCAAATCTTTAATCCATTTTCCATTATTTTTTGTGTGTAGAGGTCCAGTTTCATTTTTTGCATGTGGCTGTTGAGTATGATGTTAGCTGTGAGATTATCATATATGGCTTTCATTATGTTTGAGGTACATTCTTTCTACCTATATGTATTGAGAGTTTTTAGCATAAATGGATGTTGAATTTTGTCAAATGATTTTTCTATGTATATTAAGATGATCACATGGTTTTTTTTAATCATCATTTTGTTAGTGTAGTGTGTCACATTGGCTGATTTGTGGACAGTGAACCATACTTGCATTCCTGGAATAAATCCTAGTTGATTATGGTATTTTTAAAGTACTGTTAAAATTGGTTTGCTGATATTTTTGCATCTATAGTCATCAGGGGTACTGGCTTCTAATTTTATGTTCTTGTAGTGCCTAACATGATTTATTGAAGAGACTGTCCTTCCCCCAGTATATAGTCTTGGCCTTTTTGTCTTAAATTAACTGACAACATATACATGGGTTTATTTCTAGGCTCTCTATTCTGTTCTATTCATCTGTGTGTCTTTATGCCAGCACCATAGCATTTTGGTTAGTATAGCTTTGTAAAATAGTTTCAAATCAGGGAGTGTGAGGCCTCCAGCTTTGGTCTTCTTTCTCAAATTGTTTTGGATTTTTGAGGTCTTCTGTAGTTCCATATGCATTTTAGAATTCTTTGTGTAAAAATGCCATTGGAATTTTGATAGGGATCACATTGAATCTGTGTATTTCTTTGGGTTGTGTGGACATTTTCACAATGTTAGTTAATTCTTCCAATCTGTGAGCATGAAATAGCTTTCCATTTACTTTTGCCTGCAGTTTTTTTCAGCAGTGTCTTATAGTTTTCAGTAAACAGGCCTTTCACCTCCTTGGTTAAATGTATTCTTAGGCTTTTTATTCTTTTGGTTGTGATTATACATGGGATTGCTTTCTTAATGTTTCTTTCTGTTAGCTCATTGTTTATGTATATAAACACAACAGAATTTTATTTGTTGATTTTGTGCCTTGCAACTTAACTGTATTTGTTTATTGCATCTAACACTTCTCATTCTGTCTGCCCTCTGGGGACAGAATGGTTGGATGGGATCACTGACTCAATGGACATCAGTTTGAGCAAACTCTGGGAGATTGTGAAACCTGGTGTGCTGCAGTCCATGGGGTCGCAGAGTTGGACACAGCTGAGCAACTGAACATTTCTTTGGTGAAGTCATTGTAGATTTTTATGTATTATATCATGTCATTTGCAGATAGAGACAATTTTACTTCTTCCTTTCCAGTTTAGATGCTTTTTATTTCTTTTTCCCACCTAATTGCTCTGACTTGGATTTTTAGTACTGTTTTGAATAAAAGTATTGAGAGTGAGCATCCTTATTTTTGTTCCCATTCTTTATCTTAGAGATAAAACATTGAGCTTTTCCTGTTGAGTATGATGTTAGCTGTGAGATTATCATATATGGCTTTCATTATGTTTGAGGTACGTTCTTTCTACCTATATTTATTGAGAGTTTTTAGCATAAATGGATATTGAATTTTGTCAAATGATTTTTCTATGTATATTAAGATGATCACATGGTTTTTTTTTTATCATCATTTTGTTAGTGTAGTGGGTCACATTGGTTGATTTGTGGACAGTGAACCATACTTGCATTCCTGAAATAAATCCTAGTTGATTATGGTATTTTTAAAGTACTGTTAAAATTGGTTTGCTGATATTTTTGCATCTATAGTCATCAGGGGTGCTGGCTTCTAATTTTATGTTCCTGTAGTGTTTTTTCCTGGTTTTGGTATCAGAATAATGCTGGCCACAGAAAATGATTTTGGAAGTGTCCCATTCTCTTGTGTTTTTTGGAAGAGTTTGGGAAGTATTGGTGTTAATTCTAATATCAATGTTTGGTAGATTTCACCAATGGAAGCATCTTGTCCTGGACTTTTGTTTTATGGGAAAAAATTTAATTAGTAATTCAGTGTCCTTACTAGTAATTGATTGTATAGATTTCCTTTTCCTCATGGTGCAGTATTGGTAGTTTGTATGTTATCATGGCATCTGGTCCCATCACTTCATGGCAAATAGATGGGGAAACAGTGGAAACAGTGTCAAACTTTATTTTTCTGGGCTCACTGCAGATGGTGATTGCAGCCATGAAATTAAAAGACGCTTACCCCTTGGAAGGAAAGTTATGACCAACCTAGATGGCATATTCAAAAGCAGAGACATTACTTTGCCAATTAAGGTCCATCTAGTCAAGGCTGTGGTTTTTCCAGTGGTCATGTATGGATGTGAGAGTTGGACTAAGAAGAAAGCTGAGTGCCAAAGAATTGATGCTTTTGAACTGTGGTGTTGGAGAAGACTCTTGAGAGTCCCCTGGACTGCAAGGAGATCCAACCAGTCCATCCTAAAGGAGATCAGTCCTGGGTCTTCATTGGAAGGACTGATGCTGAAGCTGAAACTCCTGTACTTTGGCCACCTCATGTGAAGAGTTGACTCATTGGAAAAGACCCTGATGCTGGGAAGGATTGAGGGCAGGAGGAGAAGGGGACGACAGAGGATGAGATGGCTGGATGGCATCACTGACTCGATGGACGTGAGTCTGAGTGAACTCCAGGAGTTGGTGATGGACAGGGAGGCCTGGCGTGCTGTGGTTCGTGGGGTCACAAAGAGTTGGATACGACTGAGCGACTGAACTGAACTGAACTGATGTTATTCATTTCTTACTGATTGCCCAATTTATGTCAGAGGGTGGCCTGCAATATTTTCCTCTGTGAGTTTTATAGTATCTGGTGTTACATTTAGGTCTTTATTCCAATTTGAGTTTATTTTTGTGTGTGGTGTTAAAGAATGTTCTAGTTTCATTTTTTTACATATAGCTACCCAGTTTTCACAGCATCATTTATTGAAGAGACTGTCTTTCTTCCATTGTACAGTCTTGCCTCTTTTGTCAAAGACTAATGGCCATAGGCATGTGAGTTTATTGCTGGGCTTTCTATCCTGTTCCATTGATCTATATTTCTGTTCTTGTGCTAGTATAATACTGTTTCAATCACTGCAGCTTTGCAGTATAATCTGAAGTCAGGGAGCCTAATTCCTCCAGCTCTCTTTTTCTTTCTCAAGATTGCTTTGGCTATTCATGGTCATTCATGTCTACATACAAATTTTAAGATTTTATGTTTTAGTTCTGTGAAAAATGCCATTGGTAATTTGGTGGGTATTGCCTTGAATCTGTAGATTCCCTTGGGTAGTATAGTCACTTTGACAGTATTGATTCTTCCAATGCAAGAATGTGGTATACCTATCCATCTGTTTGTGTCTTCTTTGATTTGTGTCATCATCAGCATCTCAAAGTTTTCTAAGTACATATATTTTGTCTTCTTAGGTAGACTCATCCCTAGGTACTTTTATTCTTTTTGATGCAGTGGTAAATGGGGTTGTTTCTTTCATTTCTCTTTCTGATCATTATTGTTTGTGTATGGAAATGCAACACCAACAATTTATTTTGTATCCTGTATATTTATTTTGTATATTTATTTATTTTGTATATGTATTTATTTTGTATCCTGTACCTTTACTGTATATTTATTTTGTATATTTATTTTGTATCCTGTACCTTTACTGAATTCATTGATGAGCTCTAGTAGTTTTCTGCTAGGATCTTTGGATTTTCTATGTACCATATCATGTCATCTGCAAACAGTGACAGTTTTACCTCATTTCCAATTTGAATTTCTTTTATTTCTTTTTCTTTTTTGACTGCTGTGGCTAGGACTTCCAAACTATGTTAAATAATAGTGGCAAGAGTGGAATCCTTGTCTTTTTTCCTGATCTTAGAGAAAATGCTTTCAGTTTTCCGTAGTTGAATATGATATTTGCTGTTGGTTTGTCATATATGGCCTTTATTATGTTGAGGTGTGTTCCCTCTTTGCTCACTTTCTGGAGAAGTTTTGCCATAAATGGGTGTTGAATTTTGTCAAAAGCCTTTTCTGCATGTTTTGAGATGATCATGTAATTTTTATTCTTCAACTTGTTGATGTGGTGTATCACATTGGTTTGTAGATGAAAAAATCCTTGCATCCCTGGGGTAAGTCCTACTTGATTATGGTGTATAATTCTTTTAATGTATTGTTGGATTTGGATTGCTTGTATTTTGTTGAGGATTTTTGTGTCTATGTTCATCAATGGTTTTGGCCTGTAGTTTAATTAATTTATTTATTTTTGGTGTCTGTGTCTGGTTTTTGTATCAGAATGATAGTGGCTTCATAGATCAAATTTGGGAGTATTCCTTCCTCTGGAATTTTTTGGAATACTTTCAGAAGGATAGGTATTAACTCTTCTCTAGATGTTAGGTAAAATTCACCTATGATGTCATCTGGTCCTGGACTTTTGTTTCTTGGGAGTTTTTATATCACAATTTCAATTGTAATACTTGTGATTGGCCTGTTCATATTTTCTGTTTCTTCCTCATTCAGTCTAGGAAGATTGTGCCTTTCTAAGAATTTGTACATTTGTTCTAGGTTGTCCATTTTATTGGCATATAATTGCTTGTAGTAGTCTCTTATGATCCTTGTGTTTCTATGGTTTTTGTTGCAATACCTCCTTTTTCATTTCTAATTTTATTGATTTGAGTCCTCTCCCTTTTTTTTTTTTGATGAGTCTTTTATCTTTTCAAAGAGCCTGCTTTCAGTTTCATTGATCTTTTCTGTTTTCTTTGTCTCTATTTCATTTTTTTCTGTTCTGATCTTTATGGCTTCTTTCCTTTTAATATCTTTGGATTTTGTTGTTCTTTCTCTAGTTGTTTTACATGTAAGGTTAGGTTGTTGGAGATTTTCCTTATTTCCCGAGGTAAGACTGCATTGCTGTAAACTTCCTCTTAGAAGTGCTTTTGCTGAGTCCCATATTTTTTAAATTGTCATGCTTTCATTTCCATTTGACTCTAGGTGTTTCTTGATTTCCTCTGTGATTTCTTCAGTGAGCCTTTGGTTGTTTAGTAGCATGTTGTTTAGCCTCCACATGTTCATGTTTTTTATAGTTTTTTTTCTTGTAGTTGATTTCTAATCTCATAGCTTTGTGATTGGAAAAGATGGTTGATATGATTTCAGTTTTCTTAAATTTACTGAGGCTTGCTTTGCGGTAAAAGGTTTGCATGTGCTCATTCCTGGAGAATGTTCCCTGTGCACTAGAGAAGAATGTGTATCCTGCTGCTTTTGTTTGGATTGCTCTATAAATATCCATTAAACTGTCTGATCTAATGTGTCATTTTAGGCCAGTGTTTCCTTATCGATCTTCTCTGTGGATGATCTGCCCATTGATGAAAGTGAGGTATTAAAGTTCCCCACTTTTGTTACTATTATTGTGTTACTGTTCATTTCTTCTTTAATGGCTGTCAGTATTTGCCTTATGTATTGGGATGCTCCTCTGTTGGGTGCATACATATCTACAATTGTTATATCACCTCCTTACATTAATCCCCTGGTCATTGTTTAGTGTACTTCTTTGTCTTTTATAACAGTCTGTATTTTAAAGTCTATTTTGTAGGAGTATTGCTACTCTAGCTTTCTTTTGATTTCCGCTTGCATGGAATATCTTTTTCACTCCCTCACTTTCAATCTGTATGTGTCTTTAGAGCTGAAGTAGGTCTCTTGTAGACAGAATATATACAGGTCTTGTTTTTATATTCATTCCCTCAGACTATGTCTTTTGGTTGGGGCATTTAATGCTTATACATTTAAGGTAATTGTCAGTTTGTATTTTCCTACTGCCATTTTCTAAATTGCTTTGGATTTGTTTTTATAGGTCTTTTTCCTTCCTTTCCTTTTTTGTTCTCTTGTGACTTGATGTCTAATTTCAGTGTTGTGTGTGGATTCCTTTTCCTTTTTTTGTGTGTCTGTATCTATTGTAGATTTTTGGTGTGTGGTTACCATAAGGATTTGATGTAACAGTATATATATAAACAAGATTGTTTTAAATTGTTGGTCTTTTAAGTTCAAATGCATCTCCAATATCCTGCTTTTGTGCTCTGCTTTTCTCACAATTGTTGGTTTCGATATTATATTTTTGTCCAAATGATTTCCTACTTTTGCCTTATGTCTGCCTCTACCAATGAACTCTCTCATTGTAATTTTCTTATTTCTGGTAGTTGCCTTTTCTTTCCCACTTAGAGAACTGCCTTTAATGTTTGTTGGAAAGCTGGCCTGATAGTGCTGAATTCTCTTAGCTTTTGTTTGTCTGTGAAGCTTTTGATTTCTCTGCGGAATCTGAAGGGAGGCTGCTTAAAGTCTTCCTGACCGTGGCCCTGCCCGCTGATGCCGGGGGGTGTGTTTCCTCCTTTTTGGCGGTTTGGCCTGAGGTGTCCTAGCATTTGTACCTATATATAGGCTTTGGGATGATGCTGCGTTTTGAGGGGAAATGATGGCTTCCAGGAGGGTTCATGCCAGAGAGTACTCGTCAGAGCTATAGCTGCCAGAGTCTTTGTCCCTGCAGTGAGCCACAGCCAGCACCCCCACCTCTGCTGGAGACCCTCTGATAGTAGCATGCAGATCTGGCCCAGGTTCTTATGAGGTCACCACTGTTTTTCCTTGGGTCCTGCTGTGCACTAGAGCGATTGTGTACCCTCCAAGAGTACAGTTCCTGTTTCCCACAATCCTGTGATCAAACCCTGCTGGCCTTGAAAGCCAGCTTTTCTGGGGGCTCCCCTCCCATTGCCAGACCCCCAGGCTAGGAAGCCAGATGTTGAGCTTAAGACTGACTCCTGTCAGAATTATTTTCCAGTTTGTCATCCATCCAGTGGGAATGCAATTTGATTTGATTGTGATTGTGCCCCCATACTTTGTTGTTATGGCTTCTTCTTTGTCTTTGGGTGCGGGGTATCTTTTTTGGTAGATTCCAGGATTTATTTTTGTTGGTGGTTGTTCAGGAGTTAGTTGTGATATTGGTGTTTTTGTAAGAAGGGATGAGCTTACATCCTTCTTTGCTATCTTGCTGGCCTCCTGGGGATCTATTTAAAACAGCTGCCTCTGCAATGCCTATATGAATTTCCATTTTACTAAAAGGGTTATGTCAGTAATCTTAAGAAAAGTGAGAAATCTTAAGGGGCTCTTGCCTGATCACTTCTTTATGCTTCAGTAGTGGCCACTAGTCCCCCTCAGCTTCTGGAACTCCACCTAGAGCTTCCAGAAATATCAGGCTCCCAGGTGGAACCTGCCATGGACAGCAGCTGAGGCACCGGGCCATGGGATGTGCTGACTGCAAAGTGCACTGTATTCTCTCATTTCCTTTTTGGTTTCTTCTTTTACCTGTTGGTTATTCAGTGCCTTTTAAAAATCTTCACATATTTGTGAATGTCCCAATTTTCTTTTAATCGACTTCTCAGTTCAATTTAGTTACTCAGTCGTGTCTGATTCTTTGTGACCCCATGGACTGCAGCATGCCAGGCCTTCCTGTCCTTCACCAGCTCCCAGAGTCTACTCAAATCTGTGTCCACTGAGTCGGTGATGCCATCCAACCATCTCATCCTCTGTCTAGTTTTGACTTCTAGTTTCATCCCATTGCAGTTGGAAAAGATGCTTGATATGATTTCAGTCTTCCTAAGTTTATTAAGACTAGTTTTTTGGCCTAGTGTATGATTTATCCTAAGAATGTTCTTTGTGTACTCGAGAAGAATATATATATGCCAATATTTGATGGAATGTTCTATAATGTCTGTTAAGTCCATCTGTTCTGGTGTGTAGTTTAAGTTCAATAATTTCTTGTTGGTTTTTCTGTTTGGATGATCTTCCCATTTTTGAAAGTGAGATATTGAAATTCCTTAATATCATTGCACTGCTGTCTATTTCTCCCTTTTGGTCTGTAAATATTTCTTTATATATTGAGGTGCTTCTATGTTAGGTGTATGCATGCATTCATGTCTGACTCTTTGTAACCCTATGGACCATAGGCCACCAGGCTCCTCTGTCCATGGGATTCTCCAGACAAGAATACTGGGGTGTTTTGCCATGCCTTCCTCCAGGGAATCTTCTCAACCTAGGGATGGAACCTGCATCTCTTATGTTTTATGCATTGGCAGCTGGGTTCTTTACTAGTAGTGCCACCTGGGAAGCCCCATGTTGGGTGTATACATATTTACATACATCAACATGAACTGGCCATAGGTATATACGTGTCCTTCCAATCCTGAACACCCATCCCAACTGCCTTCCCACCCTATCCCTCTAGGTTGTCCCAGAGCACCTGCTTTGGGTGCCCTGTGTCAGCCATGGGACTTGCACTGGTCACCTGTTTTACACGTTGTGATGTATGTGTTTCAATGCTGTTCTCTCAGCGCCCCACCCTCTTCTTTTCCCGCTGAGTCCCAAAGTCTGTTCCGTGCGTCTGTGTCTCCTCTGCTGCCCTGCATGCAGGATCGTCAGCACCATGCTCCTAAATTACATATGTGTCAATTTACAGTATTCGTCTTTCTCTTTTTGACTTAGTTCACCTGTATCACAGGCTCTAGGTTCATCCACCTCGTTAGAACCAACTCAAATGTGTTCCTTTTTATAGCTGAGTAATATTCCATTGTGTATGTATACCACAGCTTCCTTGTTCATCTGCCTATGAACAGCTAGGTTGCTTCCATGTCCGAGCTATTGTAAATAGTGCTGCAGTGAACATTGGGGTACGTGTGTCTCTTTCAATTCTGGTTTCCTTGGGGTATATGTCCAGCAATAGGATTGCTGGGTCATATGGCAGTTCTATTGCTAGTTTTTAAAGGAATTTCCACACTGTTCTCCGTAGTGGCTGTACCAGTTTGCATTCCCACCAACAATATAAGAGGGTTCCCCTTTCTCCACACCCTCTGCAGCATTTATTGTTTGCAGACTTTTTGGTGATGGCCATTCTGACCAGTGTGAAATGATGCCTCATTGTGGTTTTGATTTGCATTTCTCTAATAATGAGTGATGTTGAGTGTCTTTTCATGAGTTTATTGGCTATCTGTATACCTTCTGGAGAAATGTCTGTTTAGGTCTTTTGCCCACATTTTAACTGGGTTGTTCATTTTTCTGGTATTGAGTTGAATGAGCTGCTTGTATATCTTGGAGAGTAATTCTTTGTCAGTTGTTTCATTTGCTATATTTTCTCCTATTCTGAAAAGCCTCTGCATTTAAAGAATTGATAGACATGGATTTACTGGTGCAGTTTTGTTACTTGTTCTCTGGTAGTTTTTTATTTCTTTCTCTTTCTTTTGCTTCCTGTGATTTATTCATTTTCAGTAATGATAATGCTTAGATTTCTTTCTTGTGATCTTTGTGTACCTATTATATGTTTCTGCTTTGTGATTATAATGAGGCATATATAAAATATATTTATAACATTATTTTATACTGATTTCAACAGAAGTTTGAACTCATACTGAAGATTTTTATACAACTTTTGTGTTTTTGATGCCACTATTTACTTTTTTCATATTGTGTACCCATTAATAAATTTTTGTAATTATAGTTGTTCATATGGTTAAGGTAGTGATTTCCTTGTTTTGTTTTGTTTTCCCCTTTCCACATACTAATGTTTGTAAGTGAGGCATTAAGTGCCAGGACCCCATACTCAGAAACTCCTAGACTATAGAGTAGCTGCATTTATTATTCAGAATTCTTCTGTAAGGAAGATGTATCTCTTCCTCCCCAATATTTGTTGTTCAATGACTTGTTTATATCAGTAGATCTCTTGGATATTTATTTTATACTGTGGGTAAAATCCAGTTCTATGGGGTTTTTCTTTCATTTTATTCCTTAAATTGTTTCTGCTTTGGCTCTTAGGAGCTGTTTGTCTCTCTTGGAAATGCCTCCATCTTTGTATTATTTGAATACTTCCTTTATTACTGGCACTAAAAATGCTACAAGCTTATCTTATATTTTTCCTGCCTCTTCCTAATATATTCTTAAAGATATTTTCACATATATGTTTAAAAAAGAGATGTTTCATTTTTAGTTCCAGCTAGGTCTACTCTTAAAAGACTCTAATAAGAGAAATGCTTAGTAGTTTCATATATCAAAGTTTAATACACATATTTTGGTAAAAATCAACATCTTCATTTGTACTTTAAATCAAAGTCCTGAAATAGTTTATTTATAACCCCATACATAAATTCTCATTCTGATGATGGAAAGAAATACTAAGCAAATTATAGGGCATGCTGAGTGGTATAGATTTTATGTTCTAATATTGTGTGTGATATGCATGTACACTCACATACACACACACACACACCTCTTTGTGTATATAGATATTTTCATTCTTTTTTTCCCAAAGTTAGTGGTCTGTTGGTGGGGAACCAAATTTTGTGTTTGGGCATCAATAATCCTTTCCCTGATTTCCATTTTGCCATTATTTTTCCAGCTTATTTGTTCCTGCTTAGATACTTGATTTGCATGTGAAAAGGGGCCTTTCATTGTCAACCATCATGGTTTCCTGTTTTCTGAGCCAGGATACTGTCTCCTGAGATTTTAAATCCCCTTTGAAAGTTTACCTGGAATCTTTTCAGCATCAGCCCACTCACACTTAGATAGCATCTCCAAGCAGAACCAAGAAAAGAATGGGCAAAAAGAGAAGGAAAATATGGTGTGATAGGCATTGAAAAGCTTCGTAAGTGAAGCACTCCAAGGTAGAGACTTGGTGTGATATTTCAGGAGTGTGAAAGTATGAAGAATGTATGTTTGTCTTTGGAGTCTCCCATCTCTCATTTCAAGATGATTCTTGCTCACTGTAGTCAGCCTGTGTCCCTGTGCTGCTCCTGACAAGCCACAAGTAATTCTGCTTTCTCATCCACCTAAGTTCCTATTTATACCATGAAAGTAGATGTGTGTGTGTGTGTGTGTACATGTGCACGTGTGTGCATGTGCATGCACGCAGTTGCTCAGTCGTATGGGACTCTTTGAGACCCTGTGGACTGTAGCTGGCCAGGCTCTTGTGTCCATGGGACTTCCCACACAATAATACTGGAGTAGATTTCTATTTTCTCCTCCCGGTATCTTCCCTGACCCAGGGATTGACCCTGCATCTCCTGCATTGCAGGTGGTTTCTTTACCACTGAGTCACTAGGGAAGCCCAAATGTAGACATATTGGTTGCTTGTTTGTAAAGGTATCCCTGAAACCCCCAAATGAAATGATCATTATGGCTATAGCTTTTTCATTCTAGAAAGTACTACAAAAATGGAGTAATGGCAGTTACTGGGATAGCAGTTCCCAGGGATTTGCTGAAAGTGGTTTGTTAAAGAAGTGCTTTACCATTATTTTGCCCATTTTCTTTAACAAAAACAAAGTTGAATAGGGTGCTCATATATCTTCTGAGTGGAAAGGAGAAAGAAAGAAAAGTAGTTGCTTGGGGGCTGTGTGGAGCAGATGCAAATGAATTGGCATTAATACTGATGGAGCATCGACAGTGAGCAGTGTTCAGACAAACATTCAAAATGGACAAGCACTTGCTCCCTAGACGTTTTATATATGTTTGCTTTATTTTATTAGGATAACTTTTTTCTATTTGGATACCTCACTTTGCCTAATTTTATATTGGATTTAGAATAACTGTCACAGAATTGGTATTCAGTTCGAGGAAAGACAGTTGGCAGGTCTGAGTAGAATATCATGTGTGAAGTGGTTAGTCAGGCAAAAAGTTTACAGATGGAAGTGAATTATTGGGGCTGGAAAACGTACTCACCTTAGTTTTGTCTCTTATCTCTTTTTTTAGAGCATATGAAAAGCTTACCAGTGTGGCAGTTTTTAAAGTGCCTCCATGCTTCTGGTTGGGGGCTTCAAATGATACATGTAGTTATTTTCACTTGTTCATGTAATGAAAAGTTTGTGGAAACAAAGCTTAGAACCTATTATTGGTGACAAAATATTTGAATAGAATTGCTGGTCAACAGTAAAAGGAAATGAATTAAAAAATTCTTCATTGGTAAGTAATGAAGTAATTCTTCATTACTAAAAAGGAAAGTTAAGTGTCTTTTATGGAGAAAGAATAGTGACTATATTCATTCATTAAATTTAATTTCCACTAAAATTAGTAGGCCAGTACCTAACCTAGCACCTATTCTGGGTCTCTTGCTTCCATGTTTCTGCACTAACATGCAAGAAGATAAATGGGCTTTGGAGTAAGACTATTGGGTGGCTAGTTGTTTTGTTCATCTTAGAAGGACATTTCCTTTTTGATGTGGGCAAAGTAGGTTTCTAGTTACATTTAGAAGTTTGTCATTTTAGATAGTGGACTTGTTTGAAAGAGAAAGAGACTTAATGTAATCTTTGCCAGATATAATTCCAAGTAGTTGTGCAATCTGAGAAGGATATTTAGGTAAATGGATTTATCATTTTGCATTAAAATTTATTTATATAGTGTGGGGTCATTATCCACAGGGTATAGACAGTCACATGGATAATTTAACATTTTATTCACTGTCGCTATCTTAGAGAGAAAGGACAATCATTCTAACAAGGAAGGATTTTTCTAGTATAGCACCTTCCTAAAAAGAGCTGGGGGTTACAGCAAAGTTGTGTTGAAATGTAGAGGCTGGATGGTGAACTAGCCTTGCCTGCTTGTACAAAACACCCACATTCATGTCTTAGAAGTTTATAAATTACCAGAAAAAGTTGAATTTCAGGGTTGCTTGTGAAAATTTTTAGACCAATATATTAAATCCCTAAATGCCAAAGTCTTGCTGTTCTTACAGCTTTTCTTAACCAGAAACAAAATTTTGAGTTTTAAGATTTGTAGTAACCAGGGATAAAAAGAATTTTAGACATTAGTATGGTTAAAAGCTCACTCTTGTAAGTAATTTGACTGTCTGAGAAGAGATAATAAACTCCAGAGGTAGACTGTTATATCTGGGAAATGGTGCCCTTGCCAGGGGTTCTATTTTCTGCTGCCCGCAAAGCCATGGTGTCCACCTCTCACCCCTGGTGCAGCCCCCATTGAGGTGATTTTTGTATTGTGATGCTGCTCTTCTGTCCTCAGAGACGCTTCCAGATGCTGAAGCTGGAGCTGCATTGAGGCTGGCATTGCCTGACTTAATGTACTAACTTGCTTTAAGCTAACTTCTGTCAGTACACTAATGCTACTCTAGTAAACGGCAAAGACGCTCCTCATCCCAGTATTGTGCTACACACTGAGCTGTTGTTTGAAGGCAGTGCTGCCTTACACTTCTCGTGCCTTTGAGATGCTCTGTGGAAACATCAACTTTGCTCTAACTGCCCCCTTTCTCCATGGCACCCTATTACTTCATGGAAGCAGAGTCTTAAGGCAGAACCAAGGGATAGGAAATGTATCTTTCTAACAATTACCCCTCTTGTCCAGTGCCCAGGATATATCCTGATTTCTTATTCTTCATTTTAGCATGAATTCCATCCTGGGAAGCTCATTAGTCCTCTTGCTCTAGCCCTGGAAAGTTAAAGTGTTAGCTGGTCAGTTGTGTCTGACTCTGCAAACTCATGGACTTAGCTTACCAGGCTCCTCTGTGCATGGAATTCTCCAGGCAAGAATACTGGGGTGGGTTGCCATTCCCATCTCCAGGGGATCTTTCCTCCCCAGGGATCAAAGCCACATCGGCATCTCCTGCGTTGGTAGGTGGATCCTTTACCACTTGAGCTACCTGGGAAGTCCTTCCGTAGTGTGTACAAATTCTCCAGTCTGCCTGGGCTCAATCCTAGAGGTCCCACAGAACTCTGTCAGAATTTTATTTTCTTTCTTAGAGTTAAATATTCATGGGCAACAAGCATGAGTGTCTCAGTAAAGTGAGATTTCCTATTCAAATCATTTTTACACTCAAAGTTCTCCAAAGAGAGAACAGGTAGCATTTAATATAGATTTAATATCTATATACAGTGAGAAGAAGAGGATTATTAACTTATCAAAGAAGAGCTTCAAACCACCAGAGGTTCTTTCCAGCATTAAAATTCTATATGTAAATGCTCATGTGATATTAGTTGTTTGGCAGTTGATTCTGTTGACTCTACTGCACGAAAACTTTCCTATTTGTGTTTGAATGGTGATGGCATCTCATGAGTTCTTGAGAAAAAAATGGGAACTTTTATACTGTCTCAAACAAGTGTTGTATGTTTTCCACTTAGTTTTTAAAATGAAAGTCTCTTTACTTTTCATTTTTAACGTCTACACTTGTGTTTGTACAGCCTCTATTATGCCATCTTTCTGTTTTGTGTACTGGTAGCAGAAGGCTGAGAGAGGTAGTGATTTCTCAGCAGACTGGTTGTGTGTGGGTGTGGAAGTGATTGGGCTGCATAACCATAAGAAAATACCCTCACACCCATCACCTTATCTTTCATCTTGAGGTCTGATGATGCCATTTTAATTTCATAGTTTAGTTGGTAGGTCATGTTTCTCTTGTCCATTATATGTCGAAAAGATGATGCCCCAGAACCTTTCCATGATATCTGTGGAATACAATGCAGCTATAAGTGTATGGGAAAAAAGTGCCCTTTACAGCCTCCCTTAGAAATGCATCTTTATTCAGAAAGCTCCTCCTGATGACTAATTAAACCTTCTTGTTGCAAATAAACACATTTCCCCATTGTTCTGTCCTCCTTAGAACAGAATGAAAAGTATTGACTAACTCTATAGTTTTTCTTAATGGGAAATAGCTTCAAAATATAAGTTTAATTTCATATTAATTGTTAATTCTCCAAATTATGTCATATATAATCACTCTTCATTTCAGCAGAAGTATGCTTTGTAAGATAATTTTTAAAATTCATATTAATTAGAAAAATGAGTTTTTGAAAAGTCTATATGAAAACTTGAAACGTAAGGAAAGTCATGTTTCACCTAGGGGAAAATATGTTTTCCCTGAATATTCAAATGAATTTCTTAGAGATATAAATTTCTAAAGTGGAGGACAATAAACACATATATGCTAAAAAAGTAAACTTAAGCTATAAACTTGTTTTGGGTGAGAGTTTTGAATTTATTTTTAGATGTTACAGTATGAGAAGTACTTTTATATTAATAGATGGAGGCAGAAATTGCAAAAGAACATGATGCTCTGCAGTTAAAGATTCAGTTTGTCTAGTCTGAAAATCAATTGAAGAGATTGCTGTGTTTTAGAATGATGAATCCAAAGTGGACCCTATGGATTGCAGAAAACTAGAGGTTGGTTTCTTTTGCTTGTTGAAGTTTAACAGGCTCTTGAATGATATTGGTTGCCTACTTTTTACCAAGAAAACCCTCAAAATTATGTTGAAGGCAAATCAACTAGCTGCTTTTGACAAAACTTTAAAGACTGGAGTGATTATAATGATATATTTGAGAGGCACCCTAAAGATGTGGTTCCTTTGACCTTCTTCTTTAAGTCAATTGGACTGTCTTTCCCTCCCATCATTGATATGTTTAAAACCTGTTTATCCTACATCAGAAAAGCATATGTAAAATTATTTTCTGTAGTTTCCTATTGTAAGAGAAGAAATGGCAAGCATGTAATATTTTAAGAAACAACACAAAACTAGAAAACACACACTTACTTAGTGTGATCACTTACGAGGAGTTCAACCTTAAGTAAGAGAATACACAAGTCAGAATGTCTTAAATAGTAAGGAAGTTTATTATCTTACATAAACAGTTTGAAGGCCTGAATAATTTAGCAGCCCAAAGCATGGTCAAGGTCCCTGGGCTGTTATCGCTCTTTTTGCTCTGCGTCTCCAACATCTGACTTCTGTCTCAGGTTATAAAATGCCTATAGAATCAACAATTCCAGGAATCATAACCTCATAAAAAATATTCAAAGACCAGAAGAGAGAAATGTCTCTGTCCTCTGTAAGAGCAATGAAATATTTCTCAAAAGTTGATTCCCCATTGAACTTAACATCATGTGTCGTTGGCCTGAGGTTTCTCCTAAACCAATCACTGGATGGGAAATCTTCTCATCCTGTGGTTGAGTGGTCTGGACATCCCTGAAGCATGTGCCTGCTCTGCACCTGATCAGAATTGGGGGCCTCTTTCTGTTGTGTTTTGAATATATTAAATTTGAGGTTCTTATGAAACTGGAGATATCTAATGCAAAGTTAGATGTATGCCTGGAACTCAGGAAAACATCTGGGTGGCAGACATAGACTTAAAGTCATTAGTATATTGGTAATAGCTAAAATCATGAGAGTAGATGAGATTGGCAAGTAACTTGTGCCTTAGCATCTTGGACTACTTCCAGGTTTCTACTCTGCCCCTCTTTTATTTGTTATTTTTGAAGTTCAGTTCAGTTCAGTTCAGTTCAGTTCAGTCCCTCAGTCATGTCTGACTCTTTGCGACCCCATGAACCGCAGCACGCCAGGCTTCCCTGTCCATCACCAACTCCCAGAGTCCACCCAAACTCATGTCCATTGAGTCGGTGATGCCATCCAACCATCTCATCCTCTGTCGTCCCCTTCTCCTGCCCTCGATCTTTCCCAGCATCAGGGCCTTTCCCAATGAATCAGCTCTTTGCATCAGTTAATATATCTTAATTTAAAATCAAACGAATAAGAATTAGGAATGTAAGTATTTTTTATTTCTTTCCCTCCTGCCATATTATACATTCCAAAGCTCAAAAGAAATTCTCTTTGGATTGTTCCTCCTTTTATTCCTCAGCCTTTCATACCTTTGAATTCCATCAAAAATTACTCCGTCCCATGACATGTGCAAATTGGTTTGGTTTTAATTCATTTTCTTTATTAACATTGAAAATGAAGACTTTACAGTGTTTGTGTCAATGAGACAGATACATGTTTGCCCTAGAGTAGACAGAACTATAAATATGGCAAACTAAGTAGGTAGGAGGATGAAGGTCTTATGAAAACCATTGGGCTTACAATAATAGTAATGATAATAACAATAAAATAATATTGGTTAGTATTATTACATCTGATATGGTACAGAGGAGAAGTGTGTAGTATACTAATACATCATCCAGTCCAATTGCTTTGCCTTCTGGTTTGAGATTCCTGAGTAGGCTGATAATGAACAAAGGAATTTAGGAGGTTCAGACATGCTACAGTGTAATTTTGAATCCTTTAGTAAGTGATTCTCAAATTCTCTTATAATTCAGCTGACTTAGTGCAGGAAAATCTCAATTCAGTGCTAATGAATCTTAAAGAAATATCTTCCCAGGTGGTGCCAGTGGTAAAGAATCTACCTGCATATGCACCCAACATAGGAGCACTGCAATATGTAAGACAAATGCTAACAAGTATGAAAGGGGAAATTAACAATAACACAATAATAATGGGAGACTTTAATACCCCACTCACACCTATGGATAGATCAACTAAACAGAAAATTAACAAGGAAACACAAACTTTAAATGATACAATAGACCAGTTAGACCTAATTGATAGCTATAGGACATTTCACCCCAAAACAATGAATTTCACCTTTTTCTCAAGTGCACACGGAACCTTCTCCAGGATAGATCACATCCTGGGCCATAAATCTAGCCTTGGTAAATTCAAAAAAATTGAAATCATGCCAAGCATCTTTTCTGACCACAATGCAGTAAGATTAGATCTCAATTACAGGAGAAAAACTATTAAAAATTCCAACATATGGAGGCAGAACAACATGCTGCTGAATAACCAACAAATCACAGAAGAAATAAAAAAAGAAATAAAAATGTGCATAGAAATGAATGAAAATGAAAACACAACAACCCCAAACCTGTGGGACACTGTAAAAGCAGTGCTAAGGGGAAGGTTCGTAGCAATACAGGCATACCTCAAGAAACAAGAAAAAAGTCAAATAAATAACCTAACTCTACACCTAAAGGAACTAGAAAAGGAAGAAATGAAGAACCCCAGCATTAGTAGAAGGAAAGAAATCTTTAAAATTAGGGCAGAAATAAATGCAAAAGAAACAAAAGAGACCATAGCAAAAATAAACAAAGCCAAAAGCTGGTTCTTTGAGAAGATAAATAAAATTGACAAACCGTTAGCCAGACTCATCAAGAAACAAAGGGAGAAAAATCAAATCAATAAAATTAGAAATGCAAATGGAGAGATCACAACAGACAACACAGAAATACAAAGGATCGTAAGAGACTACTATTAGCAACTGTATGCCAATAAAATGGACAACGTGGAAGAAATGGACAAATTCTTAGAAAAGTACAACTTTCCAAAATGGAACCAGGAAGAAATAGAAAATATTAACAGACCCATCACAAGCACGGAAATTGAAACTGTAATCAGAAATCTTTCAGCAAACAAAAGCCCAGGTCCAGATGGCTTCACAGCTGAATTCTACCAAAAATTTAGAGAAGAACTAACACCTATCCTACTCAAACTCTTCCAGAAAATTGCAGAGGAAGGTAAACTTCCAAACTCATTCTATGAGGCCACCATCACCCTAATGCCAAAACCTGACAAAGATGCCACACACACACAAAAAAAAGAAAACTACAGGCCAATATCACTGATGAACATAGATGCAAAAGTCCTTAACAAAATTCTAGTGATCAGAATCCAACAACACATTAAAAAGATCATACATCATGACCAAGTGGGCTTTATCCCAGGGGTGCAAGAATTCTTCAATATCTGCAAATCAATCAGTGTAATACACCACCTTAACAAATTGAAAAATAAAAGCCATTTGATTATCTCAATAGATGCAGAGAAAGCCTTTGACAAAATTCAACATCCATTTATGATAAAAACCTTCCAGAAAGCAGGAATAGAAGGAACATACCTCAACATAATAAAAGCCATATATGACAAACCCACAGCAAACATTATCCTCAGTGGTGAAAAATTGAAAGCATATCCCCTAAAGTCAGGAACAAGATAAGGGTGCCGACTGTCACCACTACTACTCAACATAGTTTTGGAAGTTTGGCCACAGCAATCAGAGCAGAAAAAGAAATAAAAGGAATCCAAATTGGAAAAGAAGTAAAACTCTAACTGTTTGCAGATGACATGATCCTCTACATAGAAAACCCTAAAGACTCCACCAGAAATTACTAGACCTAATCAATGAATATAGTAAAGTTTCAGGATATAAAATCAACACACAGAAACCCCTTGCATTCCTATACACTAATAATGAGAAAATAGAGGAATTAAGGAAACAATTCCATTCACCATTTCAATGAAAAGAATAAAATACTTAGGAATGTATCTACCTAAAGAAACAAAAGACTTATATATAGAAAACTATAAAAGACTGGTGAAAGAAATCAGAGGACACTAATAGATGGAGAAATATACCATGTTCATGGATCGGAAGAATCAATATAGTGAAAATGAGTATACTACCCAAAGCAATCTATAGATTCAATGCAATCCCTATCAAGCTACCAATGGTATTTTTCACAGAGCTAGAACAAATAATTTAACAATTTGTATGGAAATACAAAAAGCCTTGACTAGCCAAAGCAATCTTGAGAAAGAAGAATGGAACTGGAGGGATCAACCTGCCTGACTTCAGGCTTTACTACAAAGCCACAGTCATCAGGACAGTATGGTACTGGCACAAAGACAGAAATATAGATCAATGGAACAAAATAGAAAGCCCAGAGATAAATCCACGCACCTATGGATGCCTTATCTTTGACAAAGGAGGCAAGAATATGCAATAGAGAAAAGACAATCTCTTTAACAAGTGGTGCTGGGAAAACTGGTCAACCACTTGTAAAAGAATGAAACTAGAATACTTCCTAACACCATACACAAAAATAAACTCAAAATGGATTAAAGATCTAAATGTAAGACCAGAAACTATAAAACTCCTAGAGGAGAACTCTCTGACATAAATCACAGCAGGATCCTCTATGACCCACCTAATAAAAGCAAAAATAAATAAATGGGACCTAATTAAAATTAAAAGCTTCTGCACAACAGTGAAAACTATAAGCAAGGTGAAAAGACAGTCTTCAGAATGGGAGAAAATAATAGCAAATGAAGCAACTGACAAAAAATTAATCTCAAAAATATGCAAGCAACTCCTGCAGCTCAAATCCAGAAAAATAATCAACCCAATCAAAACATGGGCCAAAGAACTAAACAGACATTTCTCCAAAGAAGACGTACAGATGGCTAACAAACACATGAAAAGATGCTCAACATCACTCATTATCAGAGCAATACAAATCAAAACCACAATGAGGTACCATTTCAAACCAGTCAGAATGGCTGCTTTCCAAAAGTCTACAAGCAATACATTCTGGAGAGGGTGTGGCGATAAGGGAATGGTCTTACACTGATGGTGGGAATACAAACTAATACAGCCACTATGGAGAACAGTGTGGAGAGTCCTTAAAAAACTGGAAATAGAACTGCCTTATGACCCAGCAATCCCACTGCTGGGCCAGAAAACCAGAATTGAAAGAGACATATGTACCCCAATGTTCACCACAGCACTGTTTATAATAGCCAGGACATGGAAGCAGCCTAGATGTCCATCAGCAGACAAATGGATAAGAAAGCTGGGGTACATATACACAATGGAGTATTACTCAGCCTTTAAAAAGGATACATTTGAATCAGTTCTAATGAGGTGGATGAAACTGGAGCCTATTATACAGAGTGAAGTAAGCCAGAAAGAAAAACACCAATACAGCATCCTAACGCATATATATGGAATTTAGAAAGATGGTAATGATAACCCTGTATGCGAGACAGCAAAAGAGACACAGATGTATAGAGCAGTCTTTTGGACTCTGTGGGAGAGGGCGAGGGTGGGATGATTTGGGAGAATGGCATTGAAACAGGTATAATATCACATGTGAAACAAATCACCAGTCCAGGTTTGATGCATGAGACAGGGTGCTCAGGGCTGGTGCACTGGGAATGACCCAGAGGGATGGAATGAGGAGGGAGGTGGGAGGGGGGTTCAGGATGGGGAACACATGTACACCCATGGTGGATTCATGTGAATGTATGGCGAAACCAATGCAATATTGTAAAGTAATTAGCCTCCAATTAAAACTAAAAATTCACATACCCTCCCCCAAAAAAGAATCTACCTGCAACGTGGGAGACTTAAGAGATGTGGGTTTGATCCCTGGGTCAGTAAGATATCCTGGAGAAGGTAATAGCAACCCATGCCAGTATTCTTGCCTGGAGAATCTCATGGACAGAGGAGCCTCGTGGGCTACAGTCCATGGGGTTGCAAAGAGTTGGACACAACTGAGTATGCACCTCCACTACTAAATCTTTTTAGTAAGACAGAAAGAGAGGCAGATGGATGGACACACACCCCTAGCCATACTCCTCTTCCATTTTCAGTACTGATACAACATTTTCTTTTCTTTTCATTCTTTTTCATTCTTTACATAAATATATTTAGATTATAAAAGTGAGTTGACTTAAAGAAAAACATTAAATGGTATGTGAATGTGGCACTAAGTTACTGTCCCTAACCTTCCAGATGTCTTGTCAGGTAAAGATTCTGCAGTAACCTTCTCTTGAATGAAGTCCAACTCATGAACTCTTCATATTAATAGTTTATCCTCGGCCTGACCTATCTTATTACTGACGGCATCTTAGTTGACTTCCTCAGCTTTAGATGTCCAAGACTTATGGGCTGTCAGCCTTTGCTCATTCTTTTCTACCTCCTTCTCCTGACCTGCTCACTGCAGGAGTTCGATTCCAAATCCCACACACACAACTCAGCCCTATTACATAGTGCTTTAGTCTCTGCACCAACCCTCACAACTTTTTTGCTTTTATGAAATTTCTGTTGTATCTTTGATCACTTGCACTCCCATCATTTCAGGTGTTCTTCTGTAACTGCCAAGTTAGAACATAAATTTGATGACAGAGATAGTATTTTATGCTTGCCTGTGGATACTGTGCTTATTATTAACACAATGCTAGACTTGATTATTAGAAATGAATTTTCAATGGTTGACTGAATAAACCCTGCATTTTCTAAAAACCCTTAATGATCCCAAAATAGAGACTTTTGAATGAGTTCTGGTACATCCAGATGAGGGAATTCCATGCAGCCATTGAAATAGTAATAATGTTCAAATTTTCTTCATAAATGTCAAGTGAGAGAAGTTAAGAAAACTATTTGTAATACATGTTGTATAACCTGTATATTTATAAAAAAGGACTGCATACCACATAGGTAGAATGAAAGAGAGGATATAGTCTACAGTATTAACAGGGATTATTTCTGAATAGTGTGATTATGAATAATTTTTATTCTTTTTTTTCTATTTTTCCTAAAAGTTTTATACTCCACATGCATTCCCTCATAAAAAGGAATTAAGAAAAGTTTAAAAACCTATTGTTTTCCAACTACCTCCCCCCGCCCCTGTTTTATTTCTTTGCTATCTACCAGGTTAAACCCATGAGGGCAGGAATCTTTTTCCTGCCCCAGTACCTGTCATAATGTCTGGCAGATATACGGGCACTTTATAAATAATTATTGAATGAATAAGTGAATACATGATGACATGAAGGAAAGCAGAGAATTACATTTGTTGAGCACCTCCTATGAGCCAGGTATAATACTAAGTACCTTAAATGTGTTATCTTTATTAATTTCTATGGCAGTGGTATGAGAGAAGAATGGAGCTGTTTTTTATGATTAGAACCAGAGTCTTAGAGAAGGTGAACAGCTAGACTGTGGAGAACTGGTATTCAAACCCAGATGAATCTCCATTTAATTGCCTCCCACTTTCTGTCCTCTTGCCCCTCATCTCCGCACACAGAGAATGTGGCCCATAAATAGAGAAAATTCAGAGGAAGAGAAAGGTTATTTTAGGTAGGTACTTTGTGTCTGAAAGTATGTTGGGCTTCCCTCGTGGCTCAGTTGGTAAAGAATTCATTTGCAATGCAGGAGACCTGGGTTTGATCCCTGGGTTGGGAAGATCCCCTGGAGAAGGGAAAGGCTACCCACCCCAGTATTCTGGCCTGGAGAATTCCATGGACTGTATAGTCCATGGGGTCACAGGGAGTTGGACACGACTGAGCAACTTTTACTTCACTTGTGTGTGAAAGATCATTTTCTCCTTTATTAGCAAGAGTATAGGCAAGAAAAATGAGATTCAACTGGACTGTAATGAAATACCAGGGATCGAACCCAGATCTCCTGCATTGCAGGCAGATTCTTTACCAGCTGAGCTACTTGGGAAGCCCTGAGGTATTATTAATAGTTTCTAAAAATATGGGGACAGTGTTAGGTAAGTTTGTTTGGCAGAAATGAAAGAACCCTGGATTTTGTGAAATTGGTAGCTCTGGGTCCCAGCTCAGTTTCTTCATCTGTGATACCTTTATGCATTAGATATAATTTTGGCTGCATTAAACAGAGTTCTCAAATTGTTAAAAATGTAGAACTTGCTTTTCCTCTTACATGAAAGTCCAGTTGTAGGAAGCTCTTGGGCTTATGTGAAGGCTGTAGCCACATGGGACACAGTCATTTCCCAGTTTTCTACTCTGATTTTCCTCCTTCTCAGAGTCCAAGGGGGAATACTACCTTCCCACCCACTTTGCCGGCCTTGGGATGGAGGCTGGGGAGAAGGGGCATCCCCTCTCCCCTTTAAGGACAGAACATAGAAGTTGGCACCGTCTCATTTCCACATGCTGCACACTTCCGCATGCTGAACACTTCCACATGCTGAACCTAGCTGCAAGGGAAGCCAACACAGGTAAGCCTTATTTTGGGCAATGTGACCACGTTTAGGGGTTCTCAGAAAGAACAGATATTGGAAGATTCTTAGAAATCTGTGCCACAATCTTTTAAAGGCTGTTCTAGCATTCTGTCCATGATTCTTTAGGTATCCCTTAAAATACCACTTACAAAAATATTTATTTGGCTGCACTGGGTTTTAGTTGTGGCATGTAAAATCTTTAGTTTCAGCACTTGAGCTGAACTCTTAGTTGCCATATATGTATATATTTTCCTGACTAGGGATCAAACCCTGGCTCTCTACATTGGGAGCTCAGAGTCTTAGCCACTGGACCCCCAGGGAAGTCTGCAAAACACCACTTTTATAAATTATTTTGATCTGTGTGTTGCATATATGGGGAAAAAATGAAAAAAGAATTTTAAGGGATGATGTTGATAATGTTTAAACTGTCATTTCACTTAAACTGTCATTTCTTCTTATATTAATAGAAAAAGTATGTCAGAGTCTGATGAAGTGAAAGAAAGCGAATATATCCAGAAATGAACTGCCAATAGAAGCATAACCAAGTGATGTTGGATAAGGCAGCAGTAGAAGCTATTAAATCTTTACCTTGTATGACATTAAATAGTGAAAAACTCCATTTTAAAAAAATAATTGAAAAGAGTGTCAATCTGTGCCTACTGGAGTTGAACTGCCCTTCTTAAGAGTAATGTATGGACCATTATTTTCTTCAAAGCTGCCTTCAGTCTTCCGTCTTAGGAGAGCAAAAATTCAAGCCAGACAGGTTTTTGTTTTCTTCTTCTTCTGGCTTTATCTCTCTTTTGCAATTTAAAGGAGAATTAACCTTATTTTGGAGGCTTCCCAAGTGGCACAGTGGTAAAGAATCCGCCTGCTAATGCAGGAGATGCAGGAGAGGTGGGTTTGATCTCTGGGTCAGGAAGATCCTCTGGAGGAGGAAATGGCAACCCATTTAAGTATTCTTGCCTAGAAAATGCCATGGACAGAGGAGCCTGATAAGCTACAGTCCATAGGGCTGCGAAGAGTCAGATGCAAGTGAGCATGCACACACAAGGTTATTTTAGTTCTCTTGTTTTGCCCATTGTAAATATTTTTTGTTGGAATGAAATCAGTGTTTTGAGCTGTTATTGTGGTTTGAGGAGTGTCCCTGGCTGTACAGTAGACACATTAAAGAGAACTGCTTTCTCTTCACTGATAACTGCAAAAACAAATTAATATTTGAATGTGAATTTTGGTAATAATTTCTTTACATTATACCAATATGATCAACAAATTAATGGGGATATTAAGATTATATAATTAAACATAAAACATGACAAAATGTGGAAACTTAGGACCTCCTGCTAACGTTTCATCTTTAGTTTATAATAACACATTAAGTTACCACAGGAGCCCGATTACAAATAATGTATGTGGTAGTTTCACAGTTTCTAATTGAATAAATAATCAAAATAATGTTGATTTAGATCAGTGTTCTATACGTCACAAGTCTTAACCCTCGATGAGATTAAGGCCCCAGATGTATTTAATTTTAAACCAATGAGTATTAGAGATTGAGAATCAAGCTAATCACATTCTGTCTGCTAGGCTTCTTCTCCTGTGGGTAGGATCTCATTTTCTTCTCTTGACTCATTTATTCATTCAGCAGTTTCCCTTGAACACTAATAGGCCTGTAACAAATTATGTTAACGACACGCTAAAGTAAAAATAACATCTCAGTAATACTGAAAACATTATTTCCCTTCTTATTTTAGGATTGCTGTATCTGTATTTGTTTCTCCCTAGGATCTGGCTTATGGCTTATATCTTCACTGCTGTTTTCATTCATGAACTTGTTTGAAATCCAGTTCTTCTAAAGCTTTCCTTTTTCTGTGCCTGGAAAAAATTCAGTGGACCCCCTACTCCCTGAGGAAGTGGTGTTAGTAGCTAAGACCTCCTCACTGGGCCTGTGGGTGCTGGATGCTGGTGAACGAGCATTTGTTTGAGCAACTGCTGAGGTCACAGTCAGGGGCTGGAGTTGGGCTTCCATATTAGATAATCAAGATATTGGTACCCGCTTCTAGAGTAAGAGACAATATCCAGTTTGTATAATTAGTATTCCTGCCGTGTCTCTGGTTTTAGCTGAGGCAGAGCTGTCTGCTTGACCCAGTGAAGTGACTTGGTTTGTGTTAACATTCCCTGAATGAGATGGTTCCTCCTGCCTTTTAGGAATGTGGTCACTTAGCCGGCAACATAGGCTCTCACTTTTGAGGCAGCTCTAAGGGACCAAACGCAGGATATGATTAGGGGAAAGAAAACTACATAGGACAAAACAGGAGTGTTCCTGGGGAACCCAGGAAAGCAAGAGTGTGGCAAGGGACTGAAAAAGAGGGCTGACGAGAGGGACACCTTATCCTGGGGCTCTTTTCTCACTTCCAGCTTAGCAGAGTTGTGAACTAAAACACAGCCCAATAGGAGTTAATGGACTGAACATAAAAGATCAGAGGAATAAAAATAAGGAAGGCAAGAAAGGGCAACTTGTATTTATTTACTCATAAGGGCAAAAAAAAAAAATAAAAAACCTAAGTAAATTTATGGTTTATGGTTGTGTTAGCTGATTTTCAGATAGACCAATGAAAGGAAAGTTTACAGAAAGAAAGATAGAAGCCTGAGATATACTAAGATTATTACATAAGAACACCTGTAAAGATAAATTTGGTGATGACGGGGTGATGTTCTTTTTCAGCTTTTGAGATTCCATGGATGAGAAAGCCAGAAATGAGTTTGGGACAGTTTATGGTCATTTGGGAACATAAACCTTGGCTGAGGGGTAAAGTAGCATGCACTGAACAGCTCCAGATCATAGCATTTCTGTTACATAAAGGCTGGTTCAGAGATGTGGAAGTGTGTGGTCCAGCATTCACTCAGTGATTAAGTAATTCTGGTTTTTGGGGCAGGCTTGGGGCAGGGAGAGGGGATGGCAAAAGTGTGGGGAAACGATGTCTGCAGAGATGGGGGTGAACCATCTGCTTAAAGCTTGTGACCTTCAAGCAGAAGGAAGCTTCTGCATATCCACATGTGCCTGGTAGCTCAGGCAGATCTGTGGAGCATTTAAATAGGGCTGTCACATGTCTAAGTGTGCCTGGTGTATACAACAGGGTTCTACAGGGCCCAGGGCTCATACCCTTTCTCATAACCTGTAGAAAGAGTTTGGGAGTGTCATTTGGCCAGAGATAAAATTGGGAAGGGAGAGATGTCAAAAAGAACTTTTAACTTTAAAACCAAGAGAAAGAATCAGGAGGATGTACATTTGCAAAGGCAAATGTAATAATTAGATATGATGAGAAATAAAAGAGATTTTCTGAGATACTTCAGCTTACTCTTAAGAGCCACATTTTTTTTTTAAATGTTGAGAATAATCTTTTTTTTATTGGAGTATAATTGCTTTGGGCTTCCTTGGTAGCTCAGCTGGTAAAGAATCCGCCTGCAATGCAGGAGACCTGGGGTTGTTTCCTGGGTCAGGAAGATTCCCTGGAGAAGGGATAGGTTACCCACTCCAGTATTCTTGGGCTTCCCTGGTGGCTCAGATGGTAAAGAATCTGCCTGCAGTGTGGGAGACCTGGGTTCGATCTCTGGGTTGGGAAGATCCCCTGGAAGAAGGCATGGCAACCCATCTCAGTATTCTTGCCTGGAGAATCCCATGGACAGAGGAGCCTGGTGGTCTGTAGTCCATGCAGTTGGAAAGAGTTGGACATGACTGAGTGACTAAGCATGCACACATGCATACTTGCTTTACAGTGTTGTGTTAGTTTCTGCTGTGTGACAAAGTGAATCAGCTATATGTATATGTATATCCCCTCCCTCTTGGACCTCCGTCCTACTCCCCCTCCCCCATCCCACCCATTTGTATCATCACTGAGCATCAAGCTGAGCTCTCTGTGCTATATGGCAGGTTCCCATTGGTAGAATAACTCATTGCTTGAGTCTCTTTTGGCAGAGCTTAACTATGAGAAGAGACTTGTACAGTTGGGAATGCTAAGAAGGGAGTCATGGGGGATATTCTTTAAAATACTTAGCATTGTGGGTCCCTTCCTACTGGAATGATGCTCCAAGAACTGGCTCCTAGGAGATGATGCCCTGCCTTGCACTGTAGCCAGGATCTCCTCCCTGCCACGTGGGGAGGATGGGAGTGGATAGTCTGTAACTGTCCTGTGCTGGAGGCCTCAGAGGGAGTGTATGGGGCTGAGAGCAGTGAGCTCTGGTCTCTCCTGTGGCCCATCCTGGAAGCTCCCTGGGTCAGCTTTCTCAGACTGGCCCATCCTCTCTCCAGCCACCTCTGGTGCCCCTGTGGCAGCCTCAGGCTTTGGAGATGGGGAAGGGAGTCTGACTCCTCTTGCCTGTCTTCTGTCAGTCCTCCCTGCCTAAGGTGTCTCCTTTGTTCTGGACCTGCCCATCCCACTAGCTGAGAATTTCCCCCTCACCCATAGAACGGACACTGTCCAGAAATGTGACCCTATGCTGACTTCTCTTTTTCTGTTCCAACCTTTGCATGGTGATGCTTGAACCAAAGTAGAAGGTTTGCTACATATCCTCTGCACTTTTGACTTTGGATTTGAACTTCAGCCAACAGGCAGACCCAACCCATTTATTCCTGTTGAGTTCCCCAACTTTTTCCTAATGAAGTCCATAGGTGGTTCTTCTCTCTCATTTCAGGAAGAGTGTGGGGGTGTGACCAGGGTCAAGATAGGTATGACAGTAACGATAAACTGGTAGGATGTTCTGAATAAAATTTAGAAAATTGTTAACATTTTTGAATCATAAAGATAAAAATGAGGTATTCTAAGACAGTAAGAATTGAAGAAGTACAAGTAAGTATTTATAACTTGTTTTTCTAGTGAGCTTGAGCTAGAAATCTGTATAGATCAGGTTTGTTTCTTGTGTTTTTTTCTTGTCATACATATAGTGTAATGGGCAGGATCTTTGTTTCCCTTCCAAAATTCATCTGCTGAGATCCTAACCCCAAATGTAATGGTATTAGGAGGTGGAGCCTTTGGGGTTGATTAGGTCAATGAGGGTAGAACCCACATGAATGGAATTACTTTTTCTCTAAACATGAGATTGATGATCCAACCTTTGATATTCTGTTAAGGCAACCCAAACTGACTAAGGCACATGATAAACATGTAGACCGTCTTGCAAATTTATCAGATAGATTGGATTACTATATTATGTATACTATTACTATGCTGTGTGTTCATGTTCCTGCTTAGTAGGAGAGACCAAGTAATGGGGAGGGGGCTGGTGCTCATAGAATTCTCAGCTATATGTCCTGACGTAGATATCCTCATAAGAAACTGTATAGTATGTTGAAAATCAGTAGAATATGAGATAATACGAAATAGACTTATTGAGCCTGATATATTGCTTACACAGATAAAAATGATAAGTGACTAGCAAAGAGATGGATTGTGATTGTCAAGCCTGCGAGAACTCTTTAGAGTTGTGTACTCCAAAGATCATAAAATTTTGGTAATTGCATATCAATATGAATGGAGTGGAAAGGGAAGGTATAAATAAGCCAGATACTAAGCATGTGCATGGAAATTTACTCCAACAGTTTCATGGAGACAGAGTCTGGTTACCATCAAGGGAAGCACTGGCTCTCCAATTATGTATGTGCTTAGTCAGTCAGTCTTGTCCAACTCTTTGTGACCCCATGGACTGTAGCCTGCCTGGCTCTTCTGTCCATGGGATTCTCCAGGCAAGAATACTGTAGTGGGTAGCCACTCCCTTCTCCAGGGAATGTTCCCAACCCAGGGAACAAACCCGGGTCTCCTGCATTGTAGGTGGTTTCTTTTTTGGCTGAGATACCAGGGAAGCCTGTAACTTCAAGGTATAAACCACAGAATGGGGTTTATAAAACCTCAAAAGCAGAATTTCAGGAGAAAGAATGAGGCTGCATAAAGCTAGCAAATTAGACCAGAGGAGGTGGAAAGCAAAATAAAGCAATGGGCTATCTGGAAATTTTTTGTGGGAATCCACCCAATTCATGGAATGATTTAAAGAGTTGAAGTGTTTAGATATGATACAGGATTACTACTTTAAAAAAATTTTTAGATTATTTTATGAGCAGTGAAGTTAGACCATATCCAGTGTTTGTCTTCTCAAGGTTTGATGATCTCTGGGTTTTATTTATTTCTTAAGTAGGTCAGTGTGTACATATTATATATCTATGTATCTCTGTCTATATTTACCTATCTGTACCGTGCTGTGCTTAGTTGCTCAGTTGTGTCTGACTCTTTGCAACCCCATGGACAGTAGCCCACCAGGCTCCTCTGTCCATGGGATTCTTCAGGCAAGAATACTCGAATGGGTTGCTATGCCTTCCTCCAGGGGACCTTCCCAACCCAGGGATTAAACCCAGGTCTCTAGCATTACAGGTAGATTCTTTACTGTCTGAGCCACCAGGGAAGCCCATGAATACTGGAGTGGGTAGCCCATCCCTTCTCCAGGGGATCTTCCTGACCCAGGAATCAACCAGGGGTCTTCTGCATTGCGGGCAGATTCTTTACCTGGTGAGCTACCAGGAAGCCCATCTACCTACCTACCTATCTACATACCTACCTATCTCTCTATAAATGGTATGGAAAAGAGGAGGGACTGTATTTCGAATTTTCTCATTTAGAATCATGATTTATAAGTAAGAGAGGAAAATTTTAAATCTTAGGAGACATGGAAAGATTAATAAGTGTGAATTTGGAAGATTTAATACACAGAAAGAAGGTGTTATATGTAAGCCTCCTGAACTAAAACATGAAAATGAAAGAATACGAAGGATAAGGAAAATACTAGGAAATTTTAAGCATGCACGATTACCTACTAGTAAGAGTTAGGAATATAATTTAGATGCACTTAGCCTGAAGAATCTCTTAGCCAAGGTCAAGGGAATAAAATGTTTCTGAAGGTAAGAGATTGCCACGTCCCAAAGGTATGTATATAGGGAAAGTCCAAAGCTTGGTATTCAGGAAGCTTCCATTAAGCCTTGTTACTCAAAGTTTGGTCCACAGCCTAGCAACACAAACATCCCCTGGGATCTTGTACTTAAAGGTGCTCATGCTAGCTTACTGACTGAGGTTCTGCAGTCACCAGGATTACAGTTTGAGAGCACGTTGAGTTTGAGAAGCACTGTTCCTAAGGGCACTAGGAACAGTAGGTTTGGTGAACTGCTTTTGACAGGTATTGAGAACTTCAAGATTAATGAGGAGGTGAGCAGTGAAAAGATTTTATAAAGGAGATGTAGGTTCTAAGCAGAGAGTTACTGCAATTGAAGCATTGCTGTGTAGTCCCAATATTGGATGTTTTAGTAATAAAGTTAAAGCAATAAATGAGCTGTTGGATCTGGCCAGGGAGGAACTTAGGCTATTAAAGGAAGAAAAATATATTATTAAGAGAGAGTATAACTGTACAAAATTGAAGGTCATAGATTATTAATCCTGTATTCAGGTTATAGTTTTGAAATTTTATGTTTAAAAGAAAGATTGAAAGAGAATTTATATGTATACACACAATTGCAGTACAAGAGTAAAATGGTATTTGGTTCGTGTTAGCAAAACAGTGGTCTCTAAAGAGCTATGAAACAAAGAGCTTACTGATTTTGACACTGTGTTTATTACAAATGGATACATAAAAACCTTTAGGTAAGAAGTGAAATTCTGGGAACAGATGGTACAGAGTCATCGTAAGACCCAGGCCTAGCCTGAAACCGTTTCTGGGGCCATGCCTCTCCTTTGTCAGTGGTGAGCATCAGAACTCTCTGATGTCCCACTCCCCTTGTGCAGAGGAAGCTGCAGATGGGTCTTCTTGCAGAGGTGACCTCAGTCATTGTAGTGAACCCCTGAAAGCATTCTGAATGAGAGGTCTCAACTACTGAAATACCAGACTTGGGTGGACACTTTCTCTGTTTAAAAAAAAAAATCTGCTGTCAGAAGCTTTGTCCTCTAAATTACAACTTAAATATTCTGTCTCGAGAAAGTTTATTTCTGTATATTACCAGTGCTTTTTCCACACAAACTTCTGCAGAAGCTGTTTCTTCTGCTTGAGTTGATCTCCTCTCTCTTCTAGGGTTGGCAAAGTCCTATGAAATTCTGTTGATTTTTTTAAGATTCAGTATGAATATATCCTCCTCTGTAAGTAGTTCTTTGATTCCTCTTCACTACAAACTTCCACTTCTAGCTAGCCTTCCTTTCCCTCTTTCCTAGTCTTCCTTTTCACCTTCATGCATTGGAGAAGGAAATGGCAACCCACTCCAGTGTTCTTTTCTGGAGAATCCCAGGGATGGCGGAGCCTGGTGGGCTGCTGTCTATGGGGTCTCACAGAGTTGGATACAACTGAAGCGACTTAGCAGCAGCAGCAGCAGCAGTCTTCCTTTCTTTCTTTTTACAGTGTTGTGTGTATTGTTTTTAATATAATATTTTTATTATAAATAGAATAATACTTAGTGTTAAAGAATGGAAATACAAAAACATATTAAGAAGGAAATAAAAAGTACCTATGATACAGTCTCATTTTCTAAAGTGATCATTACTAATATTTTATTGTAACTTATATCTAGTCCTGTCTGTCTCTCTTCCCTCCTTCCTTCTCTCCTTCCTATTTCCTTTGATTGTAATGTTTATTCTTTATTAAATTACTTTACATTTAAAGTATTTATTCATAGGTATATACTTACTGCTGTTTTGTTCATTGTTTTGAGTTGTTTCTGTAGTTCTTTTCCTTTCTTCCATTGCTCATATATATGTTGTTATATATGAACCTCTTTGCAAACAAAGGTCCGTCAAGTCAAGGCTATCAGAGAAGGCAGTGGCACCCCACTCCAATACTCTTGCCTGGAGAATCCCATGGATGGAGGAGCCTGGTAGGCTGCAGTCCATGGGGTCACACAGAGTCGGACACGACTGAAGCAACTCAGCAGCAGCAGCAGTCAAGGCTATGGTTTTTCCAGTGGTCATGTATGGATGTGAGAGTTGGACTGTGAAGAAAGCTGAGCGCCAAAAAATTGATGCTGTTGAACTGTAGTGTTGGAGAAGACTCGAGTCCCCTGGACTGCAAGGAGATACAACCAGTCCATCCTAAAGGAGATCAGTCCTGGGTGTTCATTGGAAGGACTGATGCTGAAGGACTTGATGGCCAATACTTTGGCCACCTTATGCGAAGAGCTGACTCATTGGAAAAGACCCTGATGCTGGGAGGGATTGGGGGCAGAAGGAGAAGGGGACGACAGAGGATGAGATAGCTGGATGGCATCACCGACTCGATGGACATGAGTTTGAGTAAACTCCGGGAGTTGGTGATGGATGGGGAGGCCTGGCGTGCTGCGATTCATGGGGTCGCAAAGAGTCTGAGGCGACTGAGCAACGGAACTGAACTGGTAACCACAAACCAAGAATTTAGATACACACACATTTAAAAAAAGGAATCTAAATATGACAATAAAAAGTGAAAGTGAAAGTTGCTCAGTCATATCCAGCTCTTTGTGACCCCATGGACTATACAGTCCATGGAATTCTTCAGGCCACAATACTGGAGTGGGTAGCCTTTCCCTTCTCCAGGGGATCTTCCTAACCCAGGGATTGAACTCAGGTCTCCCACATTGCAGGCGAATTCTTTACCAGCTGAGCCACAAGGGAAGCCCATAACAATAAAGACAGTCATTAAATCACAAGAAAAGGGAGCAAAGGAAGAAAGAAAGAAAAGAACAAAAACAACTAAAAAATAATGAACAAGATGGCAGTAAGTGTATACCTGAGTGTGTTTGTGTCAGTGTGTACTTAAGTTGCTGATCTTTTAAGTTTGAATGATTTCTGACAGTCCTGCATTTTTTCTCCCTCTCTGCTGTTTAATATTTTGGCATCATATTTTACATGTCTTTGCTTTGTGTATCCCTTAACTATCTATTGTGGAAACAAATGGTTTTACCACTTTCGTCTTTTAACCTTCTCACTTGTTTTATAAATGGTGGATCTACTGCTCTAAATGCAGTGTATTTGCCTTTACTTATGAGAGTTTTTCTTTCACAGTTTTCATATTTTTAGCTGTGGACTTTTCTTTCCCTCTTAGAAAGTCTTTTTAACATTTCTTATAAAGCCAGTTTAGAGTTGCTAAACTCTTATCTTTCATGTATCAGTAAAATATTTTATCTCTTCTTACAATCAGAATGATAGGCTTATAATCTTTTTTTTTTTCCTTTAATCACTTTAAATATACCATGCAATTCCCTTCTGGCCTTAGAAGTTTCTGCTAAAAAGTAAACTGATAATACTCTAGGAGTTCCCTTGCATGTAACTGGTTGCTTTTTCTTGCTGCTTTAAAGGTAATCTGTTTTTGATTTCTGTCATTTTAATTGCAGTGTTTCTTGGTATGTATCTCTTTGGGTTCATCTTGTTTGGGGCTTTCATTGCTTCTGGACCTAGGTATCTGTTTCCTTTCTCAGGTTAGGGAAGTTTTCAGCTTTTATATCTTTAAATACGTTCTGTGCTCCTTTTCCTCTCTCTTCTCCTTCTCAGACCCCTATAATGTAGATGTTAGTATGCTTGATGTTGTCTGAGACGTCTTTTAATTATCCTTATTTTTTTAATTATTTTTCTTTTTTTCTGTTCTGCTTCACTGATGTCTACTTCTTTGTCTTCTTGTTTAGAGATTTGATCCTCTGTGTTATCTAAACTATGCTTGATTTCTTCTTGTTATTTAATTCTTCAGCTCTTTTTTTTAAAAAATTCTTTGTACTTTCTCTTTGTTAAACTTGTCAGTGTGTTTATCTAGTCTTCTCCTGAGTATATTGTTGTTTAGTTGCTAAGTCATGCCCAACTCTTTTGTGATCCCTGTGGACTATAGCCTGCCAGGCTCCTCTGTCCATGGGATTTCCCAGGCAAGAATACTGAAGTGTGTTGCCATTTCCTTCTCCAGGGGATCTTCCTGACCCAGACATCAAAACTACATCTCCTGCATTGACAGACAGATTCTTTACCATTGAGCCACCAGGGGAGCTCCTGAGTACAATAAGTACCTCTATGTTCTTAACCATGATCCTATTTTTTGGATAGACTGTTCATCTCACCTTCACTTAGTTCTTTTGTGGTTTTATCTTGGTCTTTTGTTTGGTACATATTCCTTTGTCACCTTATTTTGTCCAATTCTCTGTTTTTACTTCTGGGTATTAGGTAGTGTTTGTTGATATTGGTGTAGAGTCCTTGTGAGGGAGGTATACCAGGTACATAGAAGCATGTTCCCCTCTGTTTTCTGACACTCTCACTCAGAAAACTCCCACGCTTACCAGGGCCATGTACTATAGGGATACCCCTTATGTGGGCTGCATGGACCATTCTTTTGTGGTGGATGACTACTGTGGGGTGCTGGTAGTCAGTTGGCACTGGTAGTCAACCCAGTGGGCTGCCAGGCTGTGCTTCACTCATGCAGAGGCTGCCTGCCCATGGAGGAAGGTCCCTGAGCAGCTGGCTGGGTGGTCCAGGATGGCTGGTACTGATGGACTGGTGGGTGGGTAAGTCCCTAACATGAATAGGCTGGAGGGAGAACTCCAAAGGGATGTTTCCCACGCCAGGGTCCTTGTGGCAGAATAAGCTCTGGGTAAAATGGCTGCTACCAGCATCTCTGTATCTTCAGGCAGATTCCCAGTTGCCTTCTACCTCTCCCAGAGGCTCTCCAAGATCAACATGACCTGGACTCATTTTAAATGACTAGCTAAGCAGTGGGTCTTGGAGCATGTGAGATTTTGTGTTCATCTTTTGAGGACAGCCTCTGTTTCTTGCAGCCCTCTGGCTCCTTATATACGAGCTTTGCTGCCTTCAGGACCACAGATCATGGAGGCTTGTCCTCCCAGAGCAGCAACCCAACTCTGGAGAGCATACGGTGGGGCTGGACCCCTCCCTTTGAGGGGAGAACTTCTGCGGTTATCATTATCCTCCCATTTGCGGATTGCCCACCTGGGAATACGGTGGGTCTTGCCTGCACTGCATCACTACCACTCCCACCCATCTCACTGTGGTTCCTTCTTTATATCTTTACTTGTGGGAAATCTTTTCTGCTAGTCCTTAGGTCATTCTCATCGATAGTTCAGTTCAGTTCAGTTCAGTCACTCAGTTGTGTCCGACTCTTTGCGACCCCATGAATTGCAGCACGCCAGGCCTCCCTGTCCATCACCAGCTCCCAGAGTTCACTCAGATTCACGTCCATCGAATCTCATCGATAACTGCTCTGTAAATATTTGTGATTTCGGTGTGCCTATGGGAGAAGGTGAGCTCAGAGTCTTCTTGACCATACTTCCCTCTTTTTCTCATTTTTAAATTGGTTGCTTTCTTATTGTTAAGTTTTAAGAATTCTTTGGTATATTTTGCATACTGGCTCTTCATCAGGTATGTTTTTACAAAGATTTTTCCCGCTGTCTATGGATTATCTTTTAGTTATCTTAAATAATTTTTCCACAGGAGTTTTTAATAAAGTATACTTAACACAGATTGTGCCTTTGGTGTTGTATATAAAAATTCATTCCCAAACCATAATCACCTAGATTTTTTCCAGTGTTACCTTTTAGGAGTTTTGCAGTTTTGTGTTTTACATTTAGGGCTATTATTAATTTTAAGTTAATTTTTGTTAAAGGTATAAAATCTGTGTCTAGTTTCTTTTATTTTGCATGTGGAATTCGTTTCTTTTTATTGCTCAGGAGTATTATCAAGCAGTGTATTCTGATAATCTGGTATGAGTATATTACATTTTACTTATATTTACCCATTTCTATTATTTATTGGCAATCGTGAATAAAACTTACACTGTTGGTGGGAATGCAAACCAGTACAGCCACTATGGAGAACAGTATGGAGATTCGTTAAAATACTGGAAATAGAACTGCCGTATGACCTAGCAATCCCACTGCTGAGCCCATACACCGAGGAAACCAGAATTGAAAGAGACACGTGTACCCCAGTGTTCATCGCAGCACAGTTTACAATAGCCAGGACATGGAAGCAACCTAGATGTCCATCGGCAGATGAATGGATAAGAAAGCTGTGGTACATATGCACAATGGAGTATTACTCAGCCATTAAAAAGAATACATTTGAATCAATTCTAATGAAGTGGATGAAACTGGAGCCTATTATACAGAGTGAAGTAAGTCAGAAAGAAAAACACCAATACAGTATATTAACGCATATATATGGAATTTAGATAGTTGGTAACAATGACCCTATATGCAAGACAGAAAAAGAGATACGGATATAAAGAACAGACTTTTGAACTCTGTGGGAAAAGGCGAGGGTGGGATGATTTGAGAGAATAGCATCGAAACATGTATGTTACCATACGTAAAATAGATGACCAGTCCAGGTTTGATGCATGAGCCAGGGTGCTCAGGGCCTGAGCACTGGGATGACCCTGAGGGATGGGATGCAGAGGGAGGTGGGAGGGGGGTTCAGGATGGGGAACACATGTACACCCATGGCTGATTCATGTGAATGCATGGCAAAAACCACTACAATATTGTAAAGTAATTAGCCTTCTATTAAAATAATTAATTAAAAAGTGCTATGGACATTCATGTAATAGTCTTTATATGGACACATATTTTTATTTCTCCTAGGTAAATACCTAGAATTAGAATGGCTGGTTTGTGTGCTAAGTGGACATTTATTTTACTGAAAAATAAAACCAAACTATTTTTCAACTGATTTTATACTCTGTCAATGTGGAGATTTTATTTTCTCCACATCCTTGCCTTTTCATACTGTTCATGCAAGATTGAAGGCAGGAGGAGAAGGGGACAACAGAGCTTGAGATTGTTGGATGACATCACCGACTCAATGGAAATAAGTTAGCAAGTTCTGGGAGTTTGGTGATGGACAGGAAAGCCTGGCGTGCTGCAGTCCATGGGGTTGCAAAGTGTTGGACATGACTGAGACCGAACTGAACTGAACTGAACGTCCTTCCTATTGTAGCATTTTCAGTCTTTATTAATTTAAGACATCCTAATAAGTTGGACACAACTGAGCGACTGAACTGAACTGAACTGAATAAGTGTATGGTTGCATTTCATTATGATTTTAATTTGCGTTTTCTTAATTAGTAATGATGTCAAATACCTTTTAACAACCAATCTTGTATTTACTTTCTTGAAATGTCTGTTAAGATCTTTCTCACATATTTTATGTGTGTCTTCTTATTAATTTTAAGTCCTCTTTCTATATTTAAAGATTTCTAGAACTCTTTTGCCACGTATCTGCGGTGCAGATGTTTTTTCCCGATTTATGGTTTCTGTATTCATTTTCTTAATGACACCTTTTGTAGACCAGCAGTTTTCTATTTTGGTAACATCCAACCTACCCTGTTTTTTTTTCCTTTTGTGGTTAATGCTGTTTGCCTCCTAAGAAATGTTTGTGTACCTCAGAGTTCTAGGGATTATCTTCAGTGTTTTCATCTAGAGGTTTTGGAATTTTAGCTCTTAGACATAAGTTCTTAATTCTCTTAGAGTGAATTTTTGTACACGATGTGGAATAGGGATCAAAGCTAGTTTGTTTTTTTTTCTTTCAATATGCTATCTATTTACTCCAACACCATCTTGTAAAAGAGTTATCTATACTCCATGGATTTCTCTTGGCACTAGTTTTTAAAAATCAGTTGACCATTTTTATGTTACATTATTTCTGGGCTCTCTATCCTGTCTCACTGATCTATATGCTGACCTTATGCCAATACCACATTGTCTTGATTAATGCAGTTTTATCAAAAGTCTTAACACCTGGTTGCATAAATTTTATATCTGTGTTCTCATCTTCAAGGTTATTTTAGCCATTCTAGATCACTTTCATTATATATGTATTTTGGAATCAGTTTGTTAATTTCTACCAAAAAAAAATCTTCTGTGATTTTTTTTAAGAATTGCATTGAATCTATAGAGTAATAGAGGGAGAATTGAAATACTAACAATATCCACTCTAATCTGTCAGCATAATATATTTCTGCATTTATTTGGATTTTTGTTCTTTCAGAGATTTTTTTTTTTAGTTTATGTGAACCAGTCTTATGTATAGCTTGTTAAATTTATCCTAAATAGTATGTGTTTCAGTGGTCCTCCAAGTTGTGGTTTTAATTGTATTAGTTTTTCATTCCAACTGACAGTTGTTGTCTGTATACAAGTGTTGATTGTATATGAAAAGATAATTAATTTTCATAATTGATATTGGACTTCCTGTACTTCTTATTTCACTTTCTGTGCTGCCTATAGTCTAATGTCTGAAAATAAGTTTTATGTTTTTGCCCATTTTCTATTAACAATGGGGGAGGTAGTCTGGTACAGTAATTCATTAGAGCCAGAAGAGAGGGTTTCATGGATTTCATTTTAATAGAATATGTCTTATTCCACATAGACTACTACCACTATTGTATACTTTTTCATTTAACACTGTCATTAAAATTTCTTTATATTATTAAGCTTCATAAAAACCTTTACTTAGTGGCTACTTAGTATTCTATCATATGATTATTCTGTAATTTAATACACTTTTATTATTGGACTATTAGGTTGTTTACATTGGTTTAAATATTGCTATAGTAAAGCTTCTCTTTTGGTATTTTTGATACCTTATCTCTGTTATAGTAATTTTTCGTTGTAATATAATCTTTTTCAAGAGCATCTCTGTGAAAGAAACAGTAGATTACAATTTTTTTTTAATGGCTTACCCAGTGCCCCAATGCCTAGCCATCCATAGAACATAATAAACAGTAAGTTTCCCTTGCATAAGTGAAACTTGAGAGGTGATTGAACTTAATAAATAATACCTTTTATTTCTGCTGACATGTGACATGTACCTTTTCAGGAATCATCTGCTCTCTTATTCAGTCCTTACATGTTTGGTCAATAAGTTAGATATACATTCTGCCCTATGATAGAAGCAATTGAGATTCGGAGAGTGAGACCAAGCAGTTTGTTACTGGCAGAAACGGGACCAGGGTCTCAACTGTCTGTCTTCTCTTCCTGTACCTTTTCTACTAGCTTGCTCTGTATTCTCTGAACTAAGCCAGACTACCAGAGGTCTTCGAATTTCTGGGCCCTCGTTCTGCGTGTTCTTCTCCAAATAACAACAGAGCACAGTGAGCTTCTGAAGGCAAAGCTTCTAAGGCAAAGCTTCTAAGACAAAGCTTTCATCTGGGAATTGGGTTTAGGGGTCAGAGCCTTCTTGAGAACCCATCAATGGCGATTAGAGAAAATGCTCTGATTGCCCTTGAATATCTCCAGACCCACTTATTCTCTGTCATATTCCATTTGGCAGTGTGCCCAGATTTAATGGCATTCTACAGGCTTGCTTTATATATATATGCTGTGAAATGTGCTTTAAGGAATATATTCTTAATGAGAGCTTTTGCATAGTAAATATTCCCAGACCTCACCAGCTGTGGATATCAATAAGGATACTTTTACATTTAAAACTTAATATCTAGAGCTTTATCCTTTCCCCTTACATGACAGAAGGAACTCAGACCATGTTTTAACATTCCCTATATCTTTTAGTAGATACCTTGACCACCTGATGTGAAGAGCTGATTCTTTGGAAAAGACCCTGATGCTGGGAAAGATTGAGGGTGGGAAGAGAAAGGGGTGAGGTGAGTTGGTTGGATAGCATCACCGACTTGATGGACATCAGTTTGAACAAACTCTGGAAGATAGTGAAGGACAGAGGAGCCTGGTGTGCTGCAGTCCATAGCGTCGCAAAGAGTCAGACAGGACTAAGCTGCTGAACAACAAAGGCACTTGAGGTGCAGTTCTTAGAGATCCTTCCAAGATTGAATTCATATTGCTTCTTCCTAGCTCCAGGCTATTCTTAATGTTCCACTTGGGCTCCCACCTGTATCCGCACAATTCTTTACTTGTCCTAAACCTGATGACCTTGCGTGTTCGCCAGCCCTGCCGCTTGCCGTTTTCATGACTGTTGATTGATGCTCTACCTGTACTGTTGCCCAGCCTGGACAGTCCATAGGGCTCTGCTGCTTGAGCTCTACCCCTGCTGCCAAGCCCCTCACCCCTGAGCTGCTATGATCCTCTCTAGGATGACGTTTTATTTTTCTGCTCAACTGTGGGTAGAACTCAGTGCTCCAGGGAGATATTAGTGCATCATATAATTTCCCAAAGTTACTGGGCCATTTTCCCTCTGCACTGCTCCTTCTTCTTGCTTTAGAATGGTCCTGTAACATGTTTTTAGGTCCAGAAGTTGTGCAGAGTATAGGAGGGAAGGTTTACTGACCTGCAGCTTCCCTACTCTCGCCTTGACATGCACACGATCAGTAAGGAGCACCGTATTCATATATGGTTCAGCCAACAACTACCATGTAATATGCACTGCAGCACTGCCTTTCTCTCTGTGGCCGTGGATAGAATAACTTTCTCAGGGGTTCCTCATTCTTACAGTATTTCTGCTCCTTCTCCTCCCACATATGGTACACCAAGTTTTCACACATGGCTATATTTGTGTGAACCTCACTAATCGGCTTCCCTGGAGGCTCAGTCCGTAAAGAATCCACTTGCAGTGCAAGAGACCCAGGTTTGATCTCTGGGTTGGGAAGATCCTCTAGAGGAGGAAATGGCAACCCACTCCTATATTCTTGCCTGGGAAATCCCATGGATTTCCCTGTAGCCTGGCAGGCTACAGTCCATGGAGCTGCAAGAGTCAGACATGACTTAGCAACTAAACCATCACTAGTAATAAATATATTTGAATTCTCTTCCCAGGAATCCTTCAATCTGCATGTCACTCAGCAGAGGAAAAGAAATCTGCTTTAGGAGAGAGCAGGAGGTATTAAAGAAGTACCTAAATTCTAGTTCTGATCTTGCCTTGATGTCTGCCATACTATGTCATTTTAAATGAAGTATCACATAAAATATTAGCTATTTATGGAAGTGGTTTGAGCTTTTAAAAGATAGTTCTTAGTCCTGACTGATTAAATGTCCTTTTAAGAGGAATGTCTTTTTTAATTGTCATAGAATACCAGGGTTGGAAGGTATCTTTAAAGTTAATGAATCCTGGTATTAGTCCTTCCTTGTTCTGAGTTGGAATGCAGTAATCCTAGGAAAGATGACTACGATTTCTTTTCTACCTGCCAGCTTTTCAAATACTTAAAGATTAGTTCTCAGGGTTCTCAGGTTGTTTTTTTTTTCATTACTAAGCCCCCCCCCCCCCCCCCATAGGATATGGTTATTAGTTTCTTAGTGTTGCAATAACAAATTGCTGGAAACTGAGTCACTTAAACAACAGAAATTTGTTTTTTGGCAGTTCAGAAGCCTGAAAGTTCAAGATCAAGGTGCTGGCAGTGTTGGTTTACTCTGAAGGCTTATTGCAGGCCTCTCTCCTTGGCTTGCAAATGGGCCTCCCCTTTTGGCCTCTTCACATGATGAGGCCATAAGATCTCATGCAGGCATGCCCTTGACCCCTGGTGTCTCTTCCTCTTCCTTTAAAGACTCCAGTCATATTCATTAGGACCGCATCTTAATGGTGGTATTTTGACTTACTAACTTCTTTAAAAACATTATCTTCCAATGGGGTAACATTCCGAGATTCTAGGGTTAGGATTTCAACATATGAATTTGGGGAGCCTAATTAATTTCATAACAGTATGGGTATAGTCTCCTTGCTGTTTCTTTGTTTGCTTTAGTCTCTGAAGATGCTTCAGTGAACTTTCTTGGCAGGATACATTGGTGAACAGGGATAGGCAATCTTGGTTATAGGTTTATTTGAAAAATTGGTGGTGGTAATTGGATTGGCCAAAATGTTCATTTTTTTTTCTTTTTCCATAAGATGGCTCTGGTAGCGCTTAGTTGTCTTGTCTTTAACTTCATTTGAAGGCTCTGTTAGATTGTATTGTCACAGCTGTCATATCAGCATGCATTTAGAAAAGAAAGCATCAAAACTGGTTTATTTTGTGTAGCCATTTTAACATTGAAGATAGAAGAAAAAAACCCAACATTTTGGCGTATTATACTTTATTATTTCGAGAAAGGTAAAAACACAATTGAAATAAAAAAAAAGATTTGTGCACAGAGAAAGGGCTATGACTGATCAAATGTGTTAGAAGTGGTTTGTCAGATTTCGTGCTGGAGATTTCTCACTGGACTATGCATCACGGTTGGGTAGAAGAGTTGAAGTTGATAGTGATCAAACTGGGACATTGATTGAGAACAATCAAAGTTATACTATGCAGGAGATAGTGGACATACCAAAAATATCCAAATCAAGTGTTAAAAATCATCTTCACAGCTTGGCTATGTTAATCTCTGTAATGTTTGGGTTCTACATAAGTGAAGAAAACCTTCTGACCATATTTCTGCATGCAGTTCTCTATTTAAATGTAACAAAAATGTTCTGTTTTAAAAACAAATTATGATGGGCATTGAAAAGTGGATGCTGTGCAATAATGTGGAATGGAAGATATCATGGGGCATGCAAAATGAACCACTGTCAACCACACCAAATGCCAGTCTTCATCCAAAGAAGGTGATGTGTATATTATGGGATTGGAAGGGAGTCCTCTATTATGAGCTTCTTCTGAAAAACCAAATGATCAATTCCAACAAGTACTGCTCCCAGTTAGACCAACTGAAAACAGAATTCGACAAAAAGCATCCAGAATTAGTTAACAGAAAACGCATAATCTTCCATCAGGATAATGCAAGACCACATTATCTTTGATGCCCAGGCAAAACTGTTACAGCTTAACTGGGAAGTTCTGATTCATTCATTGTATTTCCCAGACCTTGCACCTTCAGATTTCCATTTACTTCAGTCTTTACAACATTTTCTTAATGGAAAAAAATTCAATTCCCTGGAAGACTGTAAACAACACCTGAAATAGTCCTTTGCTCAAAAAGATAAAGTATTGGGAAGATGGAATTATGAAGTTGCCTGAAAAATGGTAGATGGTAGTAGAACAAAATGGTGAATACCTTGTCCAATAAAGTTCTTGGTGAAAATGAAAAATGTGTCTTTTATTTTTACTTAAAAACCAAAGGAACTTTTTGGCCAATCCAGTGTTTACATTTGCTCTCAATGTGAAGCCTTTCTTTTCTTCCTGTCTTGATCTTCATTTTCACTCTCTTTTCTCTTTCTCTTTCTTTGTGTGTGTGTATGTGTGTATGTGTGTGTGTGTGAGTGTGTGTCTGAGCAGGCACACGTGCTTTCCTTTCCCACATGCGTAATGATGGGTCTCTCTTATTTGACCTCCAGTGGAGATAACTTGGGAGCTTTAGCTTTTCAATTCAACCTCTCTTTCTTGAGCACTATTTTTTTCTACTCACTGTGTTAGGCATGAGGCACATAGGAATGACTAAGCAATGGCTCTGCCCTCTGAGAGCTCATAAATTATGGGACAATGCACGTATAAATATGTATTTATAATGCAGTGTGTTAAGTGCAAAATAGAACTCTGAGAAAATTACAGAGGTAGCACGAAGAAGGTAGCAGTGGACCTATGTCAGGCAGAGAAGACTTTACAAAGAAGGTGATTTCAGGTTTGGATTTTGAAAGATGATTCAGAACTGGTCAAATGAATGCAGTGGGAACTACGAGATGTATTTCAAGAACAGCAATATATATGGATATAAATCAAAGATGAGTAGCAGAAGTGATGATATTGGAGAGAAAGGAAGGAGCCACATCAGACTGTATGCCATGCTTTCATTAAAGAATTTTAAGCAGAGGAATAACCTAACCAGGTTCTGTATTTGTAAGAGAGCTCTTGTGACAAGGTGGACATGAGTATAGAGGAAAACAGGGAGACCAGTTGAGACTGCATTGTAGTATTTTATTTTTTAGACTTCTCTTATTGTTTTTAATTTTTATGTTCTTATTACAGTATAACTTACAATCTTGTGTTAGTTTCACATGTACAGCAAAGTGTGTGTGTATGTATATATTCTTTCTTAATTCTTTTCCATTATAAATTATTGTGAGATATTGAATGTAGTATCCAAAGTTATAAAGTAGGTCCGTTTTGTCTGCCTGTTTTATGTATGGTAGTGTTTATCTGTCTTTGTCTGACTTACTTTACTTAGTATGGTTTTCTCTAGGTTCATTCATGTTGCCACAAATGGAAATATTTCACTTTCTTATGGCTGAGCAATATTCCATTGTATATATGCATACTATGACTTCTTTATCTGTTGATGGATGTTTCATTTGTTTCCATGTTTTGGCTGTTGTAAACAGTGCTGTATGAACATTGGGGTGCATGTATCTTTTTTTAATTAGAGTTTTTGTCTTTTCCAGATATATGTCCTGGAGTAGAACTGCTGGATCATATGGTAACTTGATTTTTAGTTTTTTAAGGAACCTCCATACTACTTTCCATAGTGTCTGTACCAATTTACATTCCCACCAACAGCATAGGAGGGTTCCTTTTTCTCCACTTCCTCTCCAGCAGTTACTATTCATTGACTTTTTGATGATGGCCATTCGGACTGATGTGAGGTGATACCTCTTTGTAGTTTTGATTTACATTTCTCTAATAATTAGCATTGTTGAGCCTATTTTCACGTGCCTGTTAGCCACTGGTATGTCTTCTTTGGAGAAATATCTATTTAGATCTTCTGTCCATTTTTTGGTTGGGTCTTTTTTAATACTGAGCTGTATGAACTGTTTGTATATTTTGGAAATTAACCTTTTGTCAGTCACATGGTTAGCAAATGTTATCTCCCAGTGAGTATATTCTCTTTTTTCATTTATGATTTCCTTTGCTCTGCAAAAGCTTTTAATTAGGTCCCATTTGCTTATTTTGCTTTGTATTTTTTGCATTGGGAGAATGACCTAAGAAAACATTGCTCTGATATGTCAGAGAATTTTTTGCCTACATTCTTTTCTAGTTTTATTGTATCATGTCTAATATTTAGGTCTTTAAACCATTTTGAATTTATTTTTGTATATGGTATGAAGGTGTTTTCTAACTTCATTGATTAACATGAAGCTGTCCAGCTTTCCCAACACCACTTGCTGAAGAGACTGTCTTTTTTCCATTGTATTTTTGTGCCTCCTTTGTTGAAGATTAATTGAACATAGGTGTGTGGGTTTATTTCTGGGCTCTTTGTTCCACTGATCCGTATGTCTTTTTTTGTATTATTGTAGCTTTTTGTAGCATTGTCTGAAGTCTGGGAGTGTTATGCCTCCAGCTTTGTTCTTTCTGTTCAAGATTTATTTAGCAATTCCAGAATTTTATGGTTCCATTTTAGGATTATTTAGTCTCATTCTGTGAAAAATATCACAGGTAATATGATAGGGATCACCCTAAATCTATAAATTGCTGTGGGTAATAGAATCGTTTTAACAGTATTGATCTTTCCAATCCAAGAGCATGAGATATCTTTCCATTTATTTGAATCATCTTTAGTTTCCTTTATTAATGCTTTGTAGTTCTCAGCATATAAGTTTTTACCTTGCTGGTGATGTTTATTCCTAAGTAGTTTATATTTTGGGGTTTAATTTTTAAAGGTTTTTTTTTTAATTTCTGATATTTCATTGTTAGTGTAAAAAAATGAAACAGATTTATGTATGTTAGTTTTGTTTCCTGATACCTTGCTGAATTTGTTTATGAATTCTAATGGTTTTTTTGTGGCGTCTTTGGGAGCTTCCGTATAGACTATCATGTCATTTGTATGTAATGACAGTTTAACCTCTTCCCTTCCAATGTTGATATATATTTTTTCTTTGTCTGATTGCTGTAGCTAGGACTTCCAACACTGTGTTGGAAAAAGGTAGTGAGAATGAAGATCTTGTTCCAGAATTTAATGGGAAGGCTTTCTGCTTTTCACTATTGAGTATTATGTTGGGTGTTGGTTTGTCATAGAAAACTTTTATCTTGCTGAGATATGTTTACTCTGTACTCACTTTGGCAAGACTTTTTATTATGAATGGATGTTAAATTTTATCAAAAGCTTTTTAGGCATCTTTAGGTGATCATGTGGTTGCCTTTTCTTTTGTTGATGTGGCATTTCACATTGATTGATTGTGAATGCTGAACCATCCTTGTGACCCTGGGATGATTTCAACTTGATCATTGTGGTCATCTTTTTAATGTGTTTTTGGATTCAGTCTGCTAATTTTTCTTGAGGATTTTTACATCCATATTCATCAAAGATCTTGACCTATAATATTTTGCTGGTATATTTGCCTGATATTTAGGGTGATAGTGGCTTCGTAGACTGATTTGGGGAGTATTCCCTCCTCTTTAGTATTTTGGTTGTTTGAGAAGGATTGTTATAAGTTTTTTTTTTTTTTTTCTCTCTCTACATATTCTATTTCACTTCTAGTGATTAGTAGGTTCAAATTACATATTTCTTCTTGATTTAGTTTTGGTGGTCTATATGTTAATATTTCTAGAAAGTCGTCCATTTATTCTAGGTTATCCAGTTTGTCTGCAGGATTGTTCGTAGCATTCGCTTATGGGTTTTTTTTTTTAAATTTCTGTATTATCTGCTGTTATTTCTCCTCTTTCATTTCTGATTTTGTTTGGGTCCTCTCTGTTTTTCTCTTGGTGAGCCTGGACAGAGGCTTATGTCACTTATGCTTATCCTTTTGGAAACACCAGGTCTTGGTTGTTTGTTTTTTTTTTTTAATCTCTTTTATTTATTTCCTCTCTTGTCTTTATTATTGCCTTCCTCTTCTGACTTTAGGTTTTGTTTGTTTTTCTTTTTCTAATTCTTTCAGGTGGTGGGTTAGATTGCTTATTTGAGATTTTTCTTGTTTCTTAAAGAAGATCTGTATCACTATGAACTTCCCTCTTAGAACTGTTTTCTCTTCTTCCCATAGATTTTTGTACCTTTGTGTTCATTGTCATTTATCTCAAGGTATTTTTAAATTTTCTCTCTAATTTCATAATTGATCCATTGGTTTTATAGAAGCATGTTGTTTAGTCTCTATGTACTTTTTTTCTCCTTTCTTTTTCTGTGGTTGATTTCCAAGTTTCATGCCATTGTGGTCAGAAAAGATGCTTGAAATAATTTCTGTCCTCGTAAATTTAGTGAGGCTTATTTTGCGTCCTGGTGTTTCATCTGTCCTAGAGAATGTTTCATGTGTGCTGGTATGGAATGTCTATTCTGTTTTCTTTGGATGTAGTGCCCTGAAAATATAAATTAAATTTAACTGTTCTATTTTATCATTTAGGATCTCTGTTGCCTTATTATTTTCTTTCTGAAGATCTGTCCAATAATGTCAATGGAGGTATTAAATTCTCCTGTTATTACTATATTCCCATCAACTTCTCCCTTTATGTCTGTTAGTATTTATGTATTTAGGTCTCCCATATTTGGTGTGTATATATTAATGAGTACAATATCTTCTTTTTTGTTGATCCTTTATCATTATATAATGTCTTTCTTTACCTTTCTTTATGGCCATGTTTTAAAGTCTGTTTTGTCTGATATGAGTATTGCTAGCCCAGCTTTCTTGTTGTTTCCATTTGCATGAAATATCTTTTAACATCCCCTCACTTTCAATCTATCTGTGTTCTTTGCCCTAAAGTGAGTATCTTGTAGGCAGTATATTGCAGGTTGTTGTTTAATTATTTAATCTGTCACTCTGTGTCTTTTCAATGGAGCATTTAGCCCACTGACATTTAGGGTAATTATGATAGGTATGTATTTATTGCCATGTGTATTTATTATGATAGGTATGTATTTAAACCTTGTTTTCCAGTTGATTTTGTATTTTTTCTTTGTTCCTTTCTATTTGTGTTTTTCACTTTCTAGCTAGATGGTTTTCTGTTATAATATGCTTGAGTTTTATTCCTGGAGTTTGTGAGTCTACTGAATGCTTTTGATTTGAGGTTAACCTGGTTTTCAAGTATGTTAACTCATTTACTATATCTACTTTCTTTAGATTGGCAGTCATATAAGCTCAAACACATTTTTTTTTAAAATCTACATTTTCTTATTCTCTTCCCCCATAGTTTATGATTTTGATGTGCTATTTAGATCTTCATGTTTATCCTTTTACTGTTCATTATGATTATAGTACCTTTCACAGGATTTTTTGATTACTTTTTTATTATTGAATGTTGTTTTGCAGTGTTGTGTTAGTGTCTGCTGTATAGCAAGGTGGTTCAGTTATACATATGTGTACATTCTTTTTTTACACTCTTTTCCATTATAATTTGTCACAAGATATGGAGTATAATTCCCTGTGCTATATAGTAGGACTGTATTGTTTATCCACTCTCTATACAATAGCTTGCATCTGGTAATCCCAAACTCCCAATCCATTTATCCACCATTCGCCTCTCTTGAGAACCACACGTCTATTCTCTATGTCTGTGAGTCTGTTTCTTCTTTTTTTTTCTAGATAGATTCATCTGTGTCATAATCTAGATTCCACACATGTGGTATCATATGTTTGTCTTTCTCCTTCTGACTTTCTTCAGTTAACATGATAATCTCTAATTCCATCCATGTTGCTGCAAGCGGCATTATTTCATTGTTTTTATGAGTTAGTAACATTCCGTTGTATATACATATCACGTCTTTTATCCATTCATCTTTCAAGGGACCTTTAGGTTCTTTCCATGTCTTGTCTATTGTGTATAATGCTGCTATGAAGATTGGGGTGCATGTAATTTTTGAGTGAAGCTTTGTCTGGGTATGTATATAAGAGTTATATTGCTGGATCATATGGCAGCTCTAATTTTAGCTTTCTGGGAGACCTCAGTACTGTTTAACATTGTGGCTACACCAACTTACATACCCATATACAAGTGTAAAAGGGTTTCTCTTTTCTCCACACCCTCTACAGCATTTCTTATTTGTAGACTGGTGTGAGGTGGTACCTCATTGTGGTTCTAATTTACACTTCCCTAATAATTAATGATGAGCACCTTTTTATGTGCCCATTAACCATCTGTATATTTCTTTAGAGAAACGTCTGTTTAGGTATTCTGCCCATTTTTTTGATTGGGTTGTTTACTTTTTTGTGGTTGAGTTGTATGAGCTATCTTTACATTTTGGAAATTAAGCACTTGTCAGTCACATCATTTGTAAGTATTTTCTCTCAGTCTGTATGTTGTCTTTTCATTTCTCTTGTGTTTTCCTGTGCCATACAGAGTTTTTAAGTTTGAATAGATATCATTGTGCTTTTATTTATATTGCCTTAGGAGACTGACTTAAGAAATCATTGGTAAGATTTATGTCAGAGACTGTTTGCAAATGTGTTTTTGTAGGAGTTTTATAGTCTTGAGTCTTATGTTTAAGTTGTTAAGCCATTTTGAGTTTATCTATGTGTCTGGTGTGAGAGAAGGAAATGGCAACCCACTACAGTGTTCTTGCCTGAAGAATCCCAGGGACAGAGGAGCCTGGTGGGCTGCTGTCTATGGGGTCGCATAGAGGTGGACACGACTAAAGCGACTTAGCAGCAGCAGGAGCTGGTGTGAGGGTCTGTTTTAATTTCCTTGATTTATAGGCAGCTGTCCAATATTCCCAGCACCACATGCTGAAGATAATGTCTTTTTCAAAACCATTGTATATACTTGCCTCCTTTGTCAAAGATTAATTGACCATCAGTATGTGGGTTAATTTCTGGACTCCCTTTTCTGTTCTCTTGATCCATATGTCTGTTTTTGCGCCAATACCATGCTGTTTTGATTACTGTAGATTTGTAGTATAGTTTGAATTCTGGGAGGGTTATTCCTCTTGCTTTTATTCTAGGTCTTTTATGGTTCCCTGTAAATTTTAGGACTATTTGTTCTAGTTGTGTGGAAAAGGTCATTGGTAATTTGATAAGGATCACTTGAAATCTGTAGATTGCTTTGGGTAGTGTGGCCATAATAGAAATATCAATTCTTCCACCATAGGATATGTTTTCATTTTTTTGAACTTTATTAATTTTTTATAGTTTTCCTTTATTAATGTTTTGTAGTTCTCTGCATATGTCTTTCACCTCCTTGGTGATTTTTTTATTCCTAAGTATTGTATTCTTCTGAATGTAATTTTATAAGGGATTTTTTTTTTTTACATTCCCTTGCTGGTATTTCATTTTTAGTGTAAAGAAATGCAGCTGACTTCTGTATGTTAATCTTGTATCTGCTACCTGGCTGAATTCATTTATCAGTTCAAGTAATTTTTGTGTGGAGTCTCTAGAGTTTTCTCTATATAGTAATTACCTTTAAAATCTGTATGTGGGGTTATTTGCTTAGTATTTTGGCTGCACGAGATCTAGTGTGGTGAGCAGAGTCTACTCTCTAGTTGCAGTGTGGGGGCTTCTCACTGAGGTGGCTGATCTTGTTGCAGAGCATGGGCTCTAGGGCACACGGGCTTCAGCAGTTGCAGTACATAGTCTGTACGGGCTTAGTTGCCCCACTGCTTGTGGAATCTCTCCAGACCAGAGATTGAACCTGTGTCCGTTGCATTGGCAGGCAGATTCTTAATCACTGGACCACCAGGGAAGTCCTGTACGGGCTTGTTAAAGTAATCTAAAATCCTTTATTGTGTTTGTTTTTCCTATTGTGTTTTCCCCTGTCTTATAGATTTTTGTGTGTGTGTGTGTTTTTTCTATTTAGCAAAGACTTTTCAATATTTCTCTTGAAAGTGAAAGTCGCTCAGTTGTGTCCAACTCTTTGTGACCCCCTGGACTATATAGTCCATGGAACTTTCCAGGCCAGAATAGTGGAGTGGGTAGCCTTTCCCTTTTCCAGGGGATCTTCCTAACCCAGGGGATCGAACCCAGGTCTCCTGCATTGCAGGTGGATTCTTTACTAGCTGAGTCACAAAGGATATTTCTCTTAAGAGAGGTTTAATATTGTCATATTCTTTTTAGTTTTTGCTTGTCTAAGAAATTCTTTTTCTTTTCTTCTATTCTAAGTAATAATCTTGCTGGGTGGAGTATCCTGGGTTCCAGGTTTTTCCCTATCAGGGCTTAGAATCTATCTTTCTGTTTATCAAAGTTTCTGTAGATAAACCAGCTAATATCCTATGGGAGTTCCCATGTATTTAACTGTTTTTCTCTTGCTGCCAATTGTGACATGCCTTTGTGTTCTTGTTTCGGACCCTCTGTACTTCCTGTACTTGGCCATCTGGTTCCTTCTTTAGGTTTGGGAAATTTTTAGCCCACTTTTCTCTTTCTTCTTCTGTGATCCCTATCATGCTTAGATTGGCACACTTTATGTTACTCCATAGGTCTCATATTGCTTTCATTGTTTTTTTTTATTTGCCTTTCTTTTGTCTTTCTCTCTGCTGTTCTGATTCTATCTTCCAAATAACTTATTTGTTCTTTTGTATTTGTTTGCCTTGTTATTTAAGGTCTTTAGCTTGGTTTTCATCTTGGCATTTGAGTTGTCTAATTTTAATTTTTGAACTTGGGGTCTGCTATTCTTTCAAAGGATATCTCCTGTTCTCTTAATTGTGAGTAGTTCCTCTCCTTTTTCATTTTGTTTTTATTTCTCTGACTCTGTGAATTTAGGGGAAACAGTCATCTGTCATCTAGTGTGTTCTTAAAGGGCTGTTTTTATGCAGGGGCATTCCTTTGTAGCCTTTTCTCGAGTCCAGTGTTTTTAATGCAAGTGATCTTTTTGGTATGGATGCCTGCCATGTCTTTCCTCAGTGTGTGCTAGTCATTATCTCCTTGACAGGGGGTGAGATTGAGGCTTCCCTAATGGCTCAGTGGGTAAAGAGTCCATCTGCGATGCAGGAGACACAGGTTTGATCCCTGAGTTGGGAAGGATACAACCCAGGAGGAAATAGCTACCCACTCCAGTATTCTCACCTGAAAAATACCATGGACAGAGGAGCCAGGGCAACTAAGCGCATGCGCACACGTGCATGCGCGCAGGTGCACACATGCATGTGTGCACACACACACGCACACACAAACGCACAGGGTGAGATTGGTATTGTGCTGACCTGAACCTCCACTGGGTGTTGGGTGAGGGCTCTTATTTGCTCTGTGGTTGTCACAGCCCTTTTGGGGGCAGGATCTGCTCCCCAGTTGTTGAAGTAGAAGCCCCCTGATCTGTTTTCGAGCTGCAGTGTGAGGTAGGTGGGACCGAAGCACTCCTGCTGGGAAGGAGCCATGATGTATTACTCCCCAGGAGCTGTCTACCAGGATATGCACTGCATGACATCACCTGTCACCCATTTTGTGCACTCAGAAAGAATAGGGCTATTGGCATTGCCCTTGGCTATTCCTCTGCTGTGGGAGCCCTGGTAACTGGCTCAGATTTCAGCCCCGCTTCCACGTGTGTGCCCATAAAGACTGCTGCTGCTGACACTGAACCCACCCCAGCTTTGGGAGTGTGAGTAGTCAGCTCAGATGTACCCACCCCCACCCCTCACCCCCACCCCCACCAGGCACTATGCTTTCAAAGCTGTTGGTATAAATCCACTGAAGTTATCAACTTCAACAGGAATCAACTCAGATTTCTACCCTGCCGCTGTGTATAGGCAATTGCTAAAGATTGTAGTGGCAGAGCTGTGCTCACTCTTGGCATGCTGAGAATAAGGCTTATATGGAGGGACACTTCCTTTTGCACTGGTTGACAATGGGGCTTCTGTTGAGGATCTAGGCCCCATCCTTTGCACATCCCCAGATGTGGCTCCATATTCCAAGCCCTTCAGGCTGTCTGCTGCATAGCCAAGTCAAGTCCTCTTCCTGGGGCCTGTCGGCTGAAGCCTAAAATTCAGCACTCAGGGCTGCCCACGCCAGCAGGTGCTCATCTCAGGCTGGGAAGTGCAACACGGTAGCCAGGGCTGTCTGCGCTGGTCTCTCTCTGTTCTTCCTGCTGCACTCTCCTCTGAGCCACTGAAGCTCCCTGTCTGTCCTGGCTGATCTCCCAACTGGCGAAGGGTATTTTCAGGGTGAGGAAAGCTTTCTCTGCACAGCATCTTCCCAGGGTCACAGGACTTACCCAGATTTCCACCCCCCACCTCCTTTTTGCCCTACTGGTTATGTGGTGATCTTTCCTGCAGCTTTGGTTGTATGAAGATCTCATACAGCTGTCAGTCCATAGGTATTCTATGAGAACTGTTCCACATGTAGATCTATTTTTAGTATATTTGTGGAGAAGGTGACCTCTACATCCTTCTACTCCACCATCTTGATTTCCTCCCCTCCACCGCAGTATTTTAGATAAGGAATAATGAGAAGGTAAATGAAAGCCATGGCATGCCTGAGAGATAGGTACATACTTGACGACTGTTTAAGAAGTAATTTTGGTTGACTGGTTTTGGAGCAGTGTTTGGGAGTGATTTGGGTTAATGCCATTAGTCCTAGAAGTGTGGTGGTAACATGAAGTGAGCATGGAAAATAGAGGAAGAGCATCTTTAGTGATGATGAATTCTCTCACACATGTGGACTATAGGTCTCTGCAGGAATCCAGCAGAGATGGCCAGTGGCAGTGGAAGGAGAGAGTGAGACTTGTGTTCTCCTTGATTTCTCAGCTCTGACTTACTTTCCTAAAGTTGCTAATTCTAGGAAAGCATCTTCTTGAAATTAATTCTGTAATGCCTAAATAATAAAGCTATTTTCACATGGTTTAACAGTCTGATTGGTGCTGAGTTTTTATTTGAATTTGAAAGACAACATACTTAAAGGTAATTACACTCTGCAAAATTACTATCTTGGGAAATGGAATGTTCTCCCATAGTTGAAACTTACTTTTAAAAACCAAACAGCATTCATTAGTTTCTATAGTTGCCCCTTTCAAATTTTAACTATTTTGTGGAGGTGTTTCTCAGTGCTTTGATGAAATACTAGCTCAGGTTAGCCCTGTACATCCTTTTCATGTACACAAGCAACCTTTTATATTCTTCCCTTGATGTTCCCAGGAAGATTATAGACATTCTTGCTGGTATACTCATTACTAGACCAATCTGTGGGTTTAGTAACAACCCTTTATGTGTATACTTTGCAAGATTATTTTGCCTTTGGAGAGGAAAAATTTTTTATTAAAAATATATTTTTTTAACTGAAGGATAATTACTTTACAGTTTTGTGTTGGTTTCTGCCAAACAGCAGCATGAACCAGCCATAGGTATACCTGTGCCCCCTCTGGGGGGAAAAATTTTTTATGTGATTTTTATTTTTATCTTTTTTGATATACCACATGCTATATTGTAGAGCATACCTATTCTCATACTTGATAATACTGGAGTTACAAACCACATTATTTTTTTTCTGATAGCATTAGTATTATAGGTAACCTGTGTCACATAAATTTCTTTTACATTATGTGTGTATGTGCTATGCCCTGTCTTATCTTCACACTGGACTGTATAAGAGAATCAGTACCATTCCTCTTTGGAAATAGAACCAAAGTACACTGGTTGAGTTTTACTTAAGGTCATCGTACAAATTTGTGTTGAAACAAAGTCCAGACTACAGTTTCTTTGTCTTCTCAATTCTGTTTTATCTACTTGTTTTAAATTCCTCTATTATTTTTGCTTATTTTTAACCTCCCAAAATGGTATCTTACTCTTTAAATCTAGACCTTGAGATTCTGATAACATGGGGATGTACTGCTAATTGAAATATCATTTGGGGGCTCTTGTTAAACATCATGGTACTCCTGAGTGCTGATAAGCAATTTTAGACTTATATAGTAGTTTATACTTGAACATTTCTACTAATTTTAAAAAATATCCTCTTCTCTTTTCACATAAGATCTCAAGGAATTTGGAGATTAAAAAAAAATGAAACATTCTTTCACTTTTCTCTGTATTTCTTTTAAAGTATCTTTGAAAACTCAAATGATTCTGCTATTTTGTTTAAAAATGAGTCAAACGTGACTTTTTATCTTGGGTACGTCTAAGTTGTTTGTTTGATGGGCTCCATAATCTGAAATCCATACATACATGAAACATATGAATTTCATAAAATAGAGATGTTAATGAGAAAAAACAAAGTGTTTTAGGCATTAAAATATGTACAGTTTATTTAACTTTATTTTGTAAAAAATACAGATTTTTGTCATTTGATCAATAAAAATCATTGAAAGATTCTATTCAAGCCGAAAAGATTGCTGCATTTAACAGACTAAACCAGTCTCTAATTGAGAACATCTATTAGAGAGCTCCATATTTTGGCTCTGGGTTTACACTGCTGAATGCCGTACTCCATTCTGATTCCAACAGCCTTTGAAGAAGACTGGACTTTTGCCCAGTGAGATGTACCCAGACCACCTTGCCCAGAATTTGACCACTGAGTTGTACATTGCATAGTTCTAGGATTCATCTCCAAACTCAGGGATGAAGAGCAGGGTTTACCTTCTGTTGTGTCAGCCACACTGACACTGAATTAGATGTCCAGTCATTCAGATCCATCCAAAGACATCTAAGCAAACAGAATGGATTCCTGAGTATCTGGGAATATCTTTGGAAACTGTGAGGTTATTGAGCCCATACATCTTCAGTTTATCAAAATCTATGATGCACTCAGTGCCAAGCAGTTCAGCAGTTTGAAGTGGGTACTGACTCCATATTCCATTTTCTGCTCATTTAAGTATGAACACCTGCCCTTCCATGAGCAAGTAAACAGTTCTCTCATTTTTTTTTTCTATGACTTTAAGTTCAGTGTGCTTAGATATTTTTGTAACACCAAGGAGAATACACAATCTTGTGGGTTACTGAATTCCATCAAGCTGGTCTGTCAAAGTCTTTTAATTTTAAAAAGTATGATCTGTGAAAGCAGTTAAGTGACTGATTTCAACAAGTTTCCATCACTTCTCAAGCTTAATTAAAGCAAATTACTTTAAAATTTGCTAACTAGGATGGTGCGGGGTAGGAATATCAAGAAAAATCATAATCATCTTAGTTTTTCTTCAGCCCATTATGTAACAGACATGATTGGTTTCAAAGTCAGAAGACATTTTTTCCCCTAATGAATGTTGCCACTAAAACGATCATAGTTTATATCCAGCTCTGTTTCAGAAATCCAGTGAGTGTCATTGTTTATTGTGTCTGGGTAGCATTTATTGTGCTAGATATAGAAGAATGACAACCTGGAAGTTCCAGAAGGGTAGGGGATATATTTTACACCCATTTTGTTTAGGAATGAACTTCCTGAACTCCAAGTTAAATCACAGTTATGGGCCTTCGCCTCCTTTACCTCCTGCTGCCTTTAAACAACTGGAGGCTTGAGTGAATCATCTGCAACTGCCTAGATCTGAGGAAGGTCCCTTGTAAAGTGAGAAGAACAAAGAATATCCTAGAGTGACTGGCATTTTCTCCCCTGAAATAATTGCTTGCATTCTACAACAGAAAAAGGGAAATGGGCTGGCGCAGAGTTGTGGGGACTTTCAGATTGAGGATGGGAACGAAGAGACGTATAAAGGGTAAATGCTTTGGGGTAGGTGAGGTGGCAGACAGCACCCCTGAGAAAGGCCAGGACTCTGGGAAAGGGGTATCCAGGTGAGCCCAAGGAGATGAAAAGTTGAGAACTCAGATCAGGTACCAGGGAACCCTTGAATTAGTTGAAGCCTATTAGGGATAGCGACCAGACTCCCACACCACCCTGAGAACCACTGTGGCTTGGATGGGGATCTGCCCTGCTGCCACTGCCAGGGTCTTAGTCACAGTGCCTTGGACAGAGACTGGTGGGAAAGGAGCCTGCTAACCTCAATGGAAGTGCGTGAGTTTGGCACTAGCAGTGCGACATAGGAGAAAGTAGGCTTGGTCTCCTGAGCAACCTGGCCATGGAAAGAGAAGAGAAGGGCAGCCAGAAAAGATAGATTTCCTACTCATTGGGTAAATGGAGGTAGAGGTGAGTTTTAAATTGGGAAGTAAAAGAATATAACCTAATTTTATCCATAGCTAAGTTAGCACAGCCAATCATGTCAGTTACATTTGGCAAGTCATAACTTTTGCCTCTGCTTTAATCACCATCCATAATATCAGTATTATTAATAGTAATGATAAATATTATTTTTTGTGTTAGTAATTCTATCCCTATTATGTGGCCAGACTATTATAGATGCTTATAGATGATTTCCTCAATTCTTACAACTCTGCATGGTAGATACCATGATTCTTATTCTTTGGAGGCTTGGATGCTGGGAGAAATTAATCCAAGCCACCTACCTAAATAAATGAAGGCTCCAAAATTCCAACCCAAGCCAGCCCAATTCTATAGCATCTCCTGGATTTTCTTGGCAACTGTCCCATTTGCTTTGTCTAATGCATCATGTTGAATCAATACAGTATTTGCCATAAAGGAAAATGACTTTCATGGGCAGATTGTGAGCTATACCTTCAGGTAAACATTGTTATCTCTCTAATATACTGGCAGTTTTGCTTTGAGGAAGAAACTAAAATTTCATGTGTTCTGTTCTCAGCTCTTTGCCTCTGGACCTGGCACAGAAGCCCATTGTTATTGTGAAGCAGTTTCTCTAAATGCTGGCTGGGGATTCCTGCAGAATCAGTGCCTGTTCACTGGAGCAAAGTGTGTGGGGATAGAGAATTCTACAAACCCAAAAGAAAAGGCAACTCAATAGAACAATGGGCCAAAATGTGAGAAGACAAAATCCAGAGACCCACAGATGCAAATAAATGCTGAAAATGCTGTTCAGACTTTAAAGTGTTCAGGGCCATGCAAATTAAAAGCATAATGATTTAGTGTTTATCAGCTTATCAAAAATGAAAAATGACTGGCACCACCAGGGGTCAGTAAGGAGCAAGAAAGCAGCACTGTTTGGGAGTATATAGTAGACTTTGCTTCTTTAGAAGTCAACTAGGCGTTACCTACTGTTTTAAATGGGTATGCAAGCAATCTCACTTCTGGAAACAAATCTTCAAGAAATACTGATATGCATTTAAGGATATTTATTGTGGTATTGTTTAGAGTGTCCCAGGTGCTGCTAGTGGTAAAGAACCCACCTGCCAATGCAGGCGACATAAGAGACTCAGGTTCAGTCCCTGGGTTGGGAAGATCCCCTGGAGGAGGGCATGACAGCCCACTCCAGCATTTTTGCCTGGAGAATCCCATGAACAGAGAGGAGTCTCACAGGCTATGGTCCATAGGGTCACAGAGAGTTGGACACAACTGAAATGACTTAGCATTGTTTAATATGGGAAATAAACAATATAAATATCAATTTCCAGAGACACTGTTAATCAATTTATGATATAATCAATCCAGTCTGATGGTGAAGGCCATAGGCTTTGGAATTAGATTGTCTGAGTTTGAATCTTAGCCACCTCTTACTTGCTCCATCACCTTGCACAACTTATCTATCATGTCCAAGTCTCAGTTTTCTCATTTGTAAAGGGGATAATAAATAGTACCTATCTCACGGGGTATCACTAGTGATTGAGTTCAGACAGATAAAGCACTTAAAGTTTCACACAGAAACATTATAAAAATGCCTTATTTCATATGCCTCTAAAGTATTTGAATTTTATTTAAGCTTGTACTACTTTTGTGATAAAAGATATCATAATACCTTGTCAGCATACTATGAGCATATTATGTAGAGCTTGTTTGTTTATTAGATAATGAATTAATTATAATATTGTAAAGGTTATCTGTTAGTCCCAGTTCAGTTCAGTTCAGTCACTCAGTCGTGTCTGACTCTTTGCAACCCCATGAATCGCAGCACGTCAGGCCTCCCTGTCCATCACCAACTCCTGGAGTTCACTCAGATTCACGTCCATTGAGTCAGTGATGCCATCCAGCCATCTCATCCTCTGTCGTCCCTTTCTCCTCCTGCCCCCAATCCCTCCCAGCATCAGAGTCTTTTGCAGTGAGTCAACTCTTCTCATGAGGTGGCCAAAGTACTGGAGTTTCAGCTTCAGCATCCTTCCTTCCAAAGAAATCCCCAGGGCTGATCTCCTTCAGAATGGACTGGTTGGATCTCCTTGCAGTCCAAGGGACTCTCAAGAGTCTTCTCCAACACCACAGTTCAAAAGCGTCAATTCTTTGACACTCATCTTTCTTCACAGTCCAACTCTCACATCCATACAAGACCGCAGGAAAAACCATAGCCTTGACTAGATGGACCTTAGTCGGCAAAGTAATGTCTCTGCTTTTGAATATGCTATCTAGGTTGGTCATAACTTTTCTTCCAAGGAGTAAGTGTCTTTTAATTTCATGGCTGCACTCACCATCTGCAGTGATTTTGGAGCCCTAAAACATAAAGTCTGACACTGTTTCCACTCTTTCCCCATCTGTTACCCATGAAGTGATGGGACCGGATGCCATGATCTTCGTTTTCTGAATGTTGAGCTTTAAGCCAACTTTTTCACTCTCCACTTTCACTTTGGTCAAGAGGCTTTTGAGTTCCTCTTCACTTTCTGCCAGAAGGGTGGTGTCATCTGCATATCTGAGGTTATTGATATTTCTCCCGGCAATCTTGATTCCAGCTTGTGTTTTCTTCCAGTGCAGCGTTTCTCATGATGTACTCTGCATATAAGTTAAATAAGCAGGGTGACAATATACAGCCTTGACTATTTGGAACCAGTCTGTTGTTCCATGTCCAGTTCTAACTATTGCTTCCTGACCTGCATACAGATTTCTCAAGAGGCAGGTCAGGTGGTCTGGTATTCCATCTCTTTCAGAATTTTCCACAGTTTTTGGTGATCCACACAGTCAAAGGCTTTGGCATAATCAATAAAGCAGAAATAGATGTTTTTCTGGAACTCTCTTGCTTTTTTGATGATCCAGCGGATGTTGGCACTTCTATCTCTGGTTCCTCTGCCTTTTCTAAAACCAGCTTGAACATCAGGAAGTTCATGGTTCACGTATTGCTGAAGCCTGGCTTGGAGAATTTTGAGCATTACTTTACTAGCGTGTGAGATGAGTGCAATTGTGTGGTAGTTTGAGCATTCTTTTGCATTGCCTTTCTTTGGGATTGGAATGAAAACTGACCTTTTTTTTATATCAAATATATTTTTCTTTAAAAAGAGAAACTATTAAACTAGCTAAACAAACACAACTGACAACTACCATGCTCCTTTTGGTTCCTTGAACAGTGAAGTTCATCCTCATTCATTTTGCTCTTGTCTCTGGCTGCAAAATTCTTTTTCATCACACTCACCATTCATCCAGTTTACTCTTCCTCTCAGCTACTGGTCTTAGGGTAATCATTTTATTTTCCTAGACTTCTTTAAGGATTCCTTGCCCCCCGCCCCAACATCCCCTTCCTTTCTTTTTTTTTTCCTTTATTATTATTATTTTTTACTTCACAATATTGTATTGGTTTTGCCACACATCAAGATGAATCTGCCACGGGTGTACATGTGTTCCCAATCCCAAACCCCTCTCCCACCTCCCCCCTACACACCATCCCTCCGGGTCATCCCAGTGCACCAGCCCCAAGCATCCTGCACCCTGCATCGAACCTAGACTGGCAATTCGTTTCTTATATGATATTATACATGTTTCAATGCCATTCTCCCAAATCATCCCACCCTCTCCCTCTCCCTCTCCCTCAGAGTCCAAAAGACTGTTCTATACATCTGTGTCTCTTTTGCTGTCTCACATACAGGGTTATCGTTACCATCTTTCTAAATTCCAGATATATGTGTTAGTATACTGTATTGGTGTTTTTCTTTCTGGCTTACTTCACTCTGTATAATTGACTCCAGTTTCATCCACCTCATTAGAACTGTCAAATTTATTCTTTTTAATGGCTGAGTAATACTCCATTGTGTATATGTACCCCAGCTTTCTTATCCATTCATCTGCTGATGGACATCTAAGTTGCTTCCATGTCCTGGCTATTATAAACTGTGCTGCGATGAACATTGGGGTACATGTGTCTCTTTCAATTCTGGTTTCCTTGGTGTGTATGCCCAGCAGTGGGATTGCTGGGTCATAAGGCAGTTCTATTTCCAGTTTTTTAAGGACTCTCCACACTGTTCTCCATAGTGGCTGTACTAGTTTGCATTCCCACCAACAGTGTAAGAGGGTTCCCTTTTCTCCACACCCTCTCCAGCATTTATTGCTTATAGACTTTTGAATAGCAGCCATTCTGACTGGCATGAAATGGTACCTCATTGTGGTTTTGATTTGCATTTCTCTGATAATGAGTGATGTTGAGCATTTTTTCATGTGGAAAACTGATCTTTTCCAGTCGTGTGACCACTGCTGAGTTTTCCAAATTTGCTGGCATATTGAGTGCAGTATTTTCATAGCATCATCTTTCAGGATTTGAAATAGCTCAACTGGAATTCCATCACCTACACTAGCTTTGTTCGTAGTGATGCTTTCTAAGGCCCACTTGACTTCATATTCCAGGATGTCTGGCTCCAAGTGAGTGATCACACCGTCGTGATTATCTTGGTCTTGAAGATCTTTTTTGTACAGTTCTTCTGTGTATTCTTGCCACCTCTCTTAATATCTTCTGCTTCTGTTAGGTCCATACCATTTCTGTCCTTTATTGAGCCCATCTTTGCATGAAATGTTCCCTTGGTATCTCTAATTTTCTTGAAGAGATCTCTAGTCTTTCTCATTCTGTTAGTCCCATGCATAGGTTAAAAATTGCCATGTTTAAAATTAAGTTAGAGCCTACTATCAATGCCTAAAATCAGTCACTGTGAAAACTCAACCATTTGGTTATGTGAGTTGTTTTGGAACTAAGAATACTTTGGCTAAGTGAAAAGACCTTATCATGAAAATAACAGATTTTCTTTTCCTCTCTAATTTTGTAACCCTTGGTGATACAACCTTTGTTTTGCTGTGGAACAGTTGAAAAGTAAATAAGTGTACACACCGAGTTTATTTTCCAAAATAAATGCCTTTAAATTTTGTCTAGAGATTGTAGGATGCTGAAATATCAGGATGTCACCTGGAAAGGAGATGGTAGGTGAGTGTGGGAGAGGGTTCTACTTGAGATCTCTAGACTTAAGCATGGGTGCCTGAATCACAGACATGCTGAAGCAACAGCTTTACAATTTGCTGAACAAGGATGTTTTGGGAAGGTCTTTCTTTAGAAATGCTTGGGAGCCTGGCTGTCAGTATTTACTTGTGGTGTCATCTGGTGGGCCCTCAAGGTAACTTCAGTGGGTGGCCACAGGATACAGTGCTGTTCCAACTTGGATTGTCTCCTCATCACACAGTGTGGAGGAGGTCAACTTAATGAAGATTGTTTTTCTGTATTCAAAACTACTGGTTTCTTTCTCCACTGAGAAGAGGTGAATGGGGCAGTTGCCAGATGGCTGTATTTGGTCAAGAAAGGACATTGTTACAAAAATTCTAATACTATTACTTTTATTCTTTTAGAAAGAGCAAAGGAATTCTTTGCTATAAAAGAAGTAAAGAGCTTTTTTTTTTTAACTTGCCTTTAAAATTTCAAGAAATTTAAGCCGTACAAAAAAGGTACACAGAATCCTGTAATCATGCCCACAGAATAAGCAGAATTGCAAATTTTTAACATTTTGTAATACTGAACATAGTTGTTATTTTTAATAGAAGGAAACAAAACATCCCATATGTAGTACTGGCACAAAGACAGATATATAGATCAATGGAACAGAACAGAAGGTCTAGAATTAATCTTTGACAAAGGAGACAAGAATATGCAATGGTATAAAAACAGTTTTATTAGCAAGTGGTTTGGGGAAAACTGGGTAGCCTCATGTGAATCAATGAGTTAGAACATTCCCTCATACTATATACAAAAATAAATTCAAAATGGTTTAAATACCCAAATATCAGACATGACAGTATAAAACCCTTAGAACAGAATATAGGCAAGTCAGAATATAGCATAAGTCATAGCAATATTTCTTTCAGTTTCTGAAGACAGAAGAAATACAAGCAAAAAAAAGGGGGGGGGGACCTAATTAAACTTTTAAACTTTTACACAGCAAAGGAAGACACAAACAAAAAAGAGAGCCTACAGACTGGGAGAGAATATCTGCCAATGATGTGACAGACAAGAGCATAATTTCCAGAAAATACAAACTGCTCATAGAGCTCAATATTAAAAAAAATCCAATCAAAAATGGGCAGAAGATGTAAACAGACTTTTCTCCAAAGAAAACATGCAGATGGTCAAGAGGCACATGAAAAGATGCTCAACATTGCTAGTTATTAGAGAAATGGAAATCAAAACTACATATTAGGGAAATGTAAATCACAGTCAGAATGGCTGCCATCAAAAATTTTATGACTAATAATAAAAGAATAGAGGCACAGACCAAGAAGATACACGAAATTCTTAATAAAAAATCTAGACGATTTAAAGAACAAACTGAGATGAACAATTACTGAAATGAAAAATACACTAGAAGGAATCAATAACAAATAAATGAGGCAGAAGAAGGAATAAGTGAACTGGAAGACAAACTGGTGGAAATCACTGCCATTGAACAGAATAAAGAAAAAAAGGATAAAAAGAAGTAAGGGCAGTCTGAGAGACTTCTGAGACAACATTAAATGCACCAACATTCACATTATAGGGGTCCCAGAAGGAGAAGAGAGAGAAAAAATTCTGAGAAAATAAATGAAGAGATAATAGCTGAAAACTTACATAATATGAGAAAGGATATACGCACTTAAGTCCAGGAACCTCAGAGTCCCATACAGGATAAACCCAAGAAGGAACGCACCAAGGTGCGTATTAATCAGATTGATAAAAATTAAAGACAAAGAGAAATTATTGAAGGCAAAAGGGTAAAGTAACAAATAACATACAGGGGAATCATCATAAGGTTTTCAGCTGATTTTAATAGAAACTCTTTGGTCCATAAGGGAGTGACATGATGTATTTAAAGTGTTGAAAGGGAAAGACCTGCACCCAGGAACACTAGCCAGCACAGCTCTCATTCAGATTCTATGAAGGAAACAAAAGCTGTGCCGACAAGCAAACCTTAAGAGAATTCAGCACCACCAAACCAGCTTTATAACAAATGCTAAAGGAACTTCTTTAAGTGGGAAAGGAAAAACCACAGCTAGAAACAAGAACATTACAAAGGGGAAAGCTCAGCAGTAAAGGCAAACATACAATTAAGGCAGGAAATCATCTACACACAAATTTGATACAAAACGAACATTCATGAGAAGAGAGTACAAATGCATGATATTGGAAATGCATTTGAAATTAAGAGATCAGCAACTTGAAACAATTATATAGATGTATATATATGTATATCAACTTTTATATCAAAGCATCATGACAACCGATAACCAAAAATCTACAATAGATACACAAAAAGAAAAAACAGATACAAACACAACACTAAACATAATCATTAAAATCACAAAAGGAGAGAACAAAAGAGGAAGAGAAGAAAAATAAGACCTACAGAAACCAATCCAAACCAATTAACAAAACAACAATAAGAGCATACATGTTGAGAATTACTATAAAGGTAAATGGGTTAAATACACCAACAGAAAAACAGACTGGCTGTTTGGATACCAGAAAAAGACCTCTGCATATGCTGTCTATGTGAGACCCAATTCAGATCTAGGGAGACATACAGACTAAAAGTGAGGGAATGTAAAAGGTATTCCATGCAAGTGGAAATCAAATGAAAGCTGGAGTAACAATACCTGTATCAGACAAAATAGACTTTAAAATAAAGCCTGTTGAGTTCAGTTCAGTCACTCAGCCGTGTCTGACTCTGTGACCCCATGAACCGCATAACGCCAGGCCTCCCTGTCCATCACCAACTCCCAGAGTCCACCCAAACTCATGTCCATCGAGTCCATGATGCCATCCAGCCATCTCATCCTCTGTCGTCCCCTTCTCCTCCTGCCCCCAGTCCCTCCCAGCATCAGGGTCTTTTCAAATGACTCAGCTCTTCACATCATGTGGCCAAAGTATTGGGAGTTTCAGCTTCAACATCAGTCCTTCCAATGAACACCCAGAACTGATCTGCTTTAGGATGGACTGGTTGGATCTCCTTAGCAATCCAAGGGACTCTCAAGAGTCTTCTCCAACACCACAGTTCAAAAGCATCAATTCTTTGGCACTTGTCGGGAGCCACATTAGGCATTACTGACAAAATGGAGGCATGGCCCCAACTCCCTCTCCTCACCCCGCAGGCATGGTCCCGGGATGAAGGAGTTAGATTTTGTGATTCTTACTTGTTCTTTCCTTTCTTCGATTGAGTTGGCTGGAAAGAATGTTAAGGTGCTTATTGTTTTTGAGAGAAGCATGAGAAAGCACAAAGCCTTCTGCAGTTGTGCCCATAAAATAATCTATAAAGTAACCATTGACATTTGTTCAAGGATCTTTACAAAGAATGTTCCAGGATGAGCATGTAGACCACAGCTTAAGGCCATGGGAAGGATTGTTATCTGAGACCTGTTTGTGAGGGAAATATTTATGGCAAAAGAAGTTTGCTGAGTTTAGGGTTTAGGAGTAATTAAGAATAGTTAGAAGCTAAAAGTTTAAGGAATGTTGTAGTGTTAGCATATTTTACTGTAGCTTATAGAGATTAGGAATTTTGGAGATATTAATAGCTAGAAGCCTTTTTAGGAGATAATGATCTTAAGATGCTAGGGGCAAACAGGCTTTAGAAAGATAAGAAATAAACTTGAGGAATGTAGCATGAGTTACAATGTAATCACAAGTTAAGTATAGGACACATAAGAGGAAGTAGATAATAGATAGTAAAGCCGATTCTGAGAGAATAGCTGAAGCAGGAACTCTGTAGGGCAACAGTGATTTCTGGAAATGATAAATCTGGGTGGGGGAAGCTAAAAATGTCAAACCTCTGACCTAATGCTTTTGTCAAAGTATAAAAGAAAACCTGAAGCTTGAAATAAACACGTAGTCCCATACCTCGAGTCAGAGGCTGTATCATTGTCCGCCGATACCGCTCACCCCTTCAGGCTGATTCCCTGGCTGCTGGAGCTGGACTCCGGTAGGCACTGAGCTTTCTTTATAGTCCAACTCTTACATCCACACATGACTACTGGAAAAACCACAGCCTTGACTAGACAGACTTTTGTTGACAAAGTAATCTCTCTGCTTTTTAATATGCTGTCTAGGTTGGTCATAACTTTCCTTCCAAGGAGTAAGCGTTTTTTAATTTCATGGCTGCAATCACCATCCACAGTGATTGTGGAGCCCCTCAAAATAAAGTCAGCCACTATTTCCACTGTTTCCCCATCTATTTCCCATGAACTGATGGGACCAGATGCCATGATCTTAGTTTTCTGAATGTTGATCTTTAAGCCAACTTTTTCACTCTCCACTTTCACTTTCATTAAGAGGCTCTTTAGTTTTTCTTCACTTTCTGCCGTAAGGGTGGTGTCATCTGCATATCTGACATAATTGATATTTCTCCCGGCAATCTTGATTCTAGCTTGTGCTTCTTCCAGACCGGTGTTTCTCATGATGTACTCTGCATAGAAGTTAAAAAGCCTGTTACAAGAGACAAAAAATGACACTACATAATGATCAAGGGTCAATCCAGGAAGACGATATATCAATTATGTATGCACCTCAACATATAAGACAAATAGCAGGAGCTATAAAACGAGAAATCACCTGTAACAATAATAATGGGGAACTTTAACATCCCACTTACATCAATGAACAGATCATTCAGACAGAAAATTGATGAGGTAATAGACATTAAATGACGTATTAGATCAGATGGACTTAACTGATACTTATATAGCATTCTGTCTGAAAGCATCAGAATACATTCTTCTCAAGTGCACATGGAGCATTGGTACAATCACTATGGAGAACAGTATGGAGACTCCTTGAAAAACTAAGAATAGAACTACTATATGATCCAGCATTCCACTCCTGAGCATTTATCTGGAGCAAACCATAATTTGAAAATATAAATGCACCCCCGTGTTCATTGCAGCACTGTTTACAATAACCAATATATGGTAACAAGCCACATTTCCATTGACAGAAGAATGGATTAAGAAAATTTAGTACATTTATAAATGGAATATTACTCAGCCATAGAAATGAGTGAAATAATGCCATTTGCAGCAATATGATGGACCTAGAGATTATCACACTAAGTGAAGAAAGTCAGACAAAGACAAATATTATATTACTTATATGTGGAGCCTAAAAAAATGATATAAACTGATTTACAAAACAGAAACAGACGCACAGACATAGAAAACAAGCATGATTACCAAAGGAGAAAGATGGGGGGGGGGGGGTGGGATAAATTAGGAAGCTAGGATTAACATGTATATGTTCAGTTCAGTTCAGTCACTCAGTCGTGTCTGATTCTTTGCGACCCCTTGAATCACGGCACGCCAGGCCTCCCTGTCCATCACCAACTCCTGGAGTTCACTCAGACTCACGTCCATTGAGTCAGTGATGCCATCCAGCCATCTCATCCTCTGTCGTCCCCTTCTCCTCCTGCCCCCAATCCCTCCCAGCATCAAAGTCTTTTCCAATGAGTCAACTCTTCACATGAGGTGGCCAAAGTACTGGAGTTTCAGCTTTAGCATCATTCCTTCCAAAGAAATCCCAGGGCTGATCTCCTTCAGAATGGACTGGTTGGATCTCCTTGCAGTCCAGGGGACTCTCAAGAGTCTTCTCCAACACCACAGTTCAAAAGCATCAATTCTTCGGAGCTCAGCCTTCTTCACAGTCCAACTCTCACATCCATACGTGACTACTGGAAAAACCATAGCCTTGACTAGATGGACCTTAGTTGGCAAAGTAATGTCTCTGCTTTTGAATATGCTATCTAGGTTGGTCATAACTTTTCTTCCAAGGAGTAAGCGTCTTTTAATTTCATGGCTGCAGTCACCATCTGCAATCTACAAGGACCTATTTCCTATATAGCATAGGGAAGTCTACTCAATTTCTATAATAACCTACATGGGAAAAAATCTGACAAAGAATAGATATATGTATTTGTATAATTTACTGTACATCTCTAACTAACAACATCGTTAATCAACTTCTCCAATATAAGGTATAAATTAGAAAAGTTATTCATTCTCATTTATGATTGACTAATATTTCCTTGAATGTATAGACCGCATTTTGTTTTTCCATTCATCCATTGATAGCCATTTGGGTTGTTTCTACCATTTGACTATTGTGATAGTATTGCAATGAATATTAATGTACAGGTATTTGAACATTCATTTTCACTTCTTTTTGAGTATATCCCTATGAGTGAAACTGCTGGGTTATATGATAATTCTATGTTTAACTATTTGAAGAGCTGTCAAACTCTTTTCCAAAGTGGCTACACCATTTTACATTCCCATAAAAATAAAGAGGGTTTCAGTCTCTCTACATCTCCTCATTTCATTTCAAACATATTTTAAAAACCTTGCATTTGTATTTTCCTTCCCTCACAAATACTGTTTTGAATATCATATTTTACATCTAATTCTCTTGTGTATTTCTTAATTGCTTATTGAGGATACAGATTATTTTACTACTTTTGTCTTTTAACCTCCCTACTAGCTTTGTTTGTGGATCATTTCCTACCTCTGTGTTTGCCTTTACCAGTAGCTTTTTCATTTCATAATTTCCCTGTGTTTAGTTGTGTTGCCAAGTCCAAGCTTGCTCTGCTTGCTGCACAATAGGCCAATAAATCTGAGAGACGAGGTTCTGAGGCAAGGAATGTGACTTTATTCGGAGAGCTGGCTAACTAAGAAAATGGCAGACTAATATCTCAAAATAACCGTCTTGTTGGGGCCTAGATGCCAGGTTCTTTTATGGATCAGAGATTGGGAGAGGTGAGCAAACAAAGTAAAAAAGACCATTTAATTCTTCCAAATATCTCCTAGAATGACAAGCCTCAGACAAGGAGGGGGATATTAGTTTCACTTCCTTACAGTCATTTCATGGGTGGCATGAAATGGAATATTTCTGGTCATATCAATAAACAAAGGTACCCCCTCTATCTGCAGTTCCAGCCCCCCAAATGTGAATTTCTGAGCCATGCTGGTAAGCAGCAGACAAGAGGCACCATTTCCCACACAAAGAAAGCAAGAATGTCACAGTCCTTCATAGGTGGGCAGGGTCTGTTTATCTCCCTGTGAGCCAAAGGCACCCTAGCCCATGGGTCAGGTGGATGGGGCCAGGCAGGGCTCCCCTAGGCAGGCCATTATGTAGAATTATAACAACAAAAGTGGCAAACTAAAGAGTTAAAGTCACAGGAGCAGATCCAGTGTGGAGTCAAAATTAACTGTAACTTCCCAGTTACAGTTGTAGCCTTTTCTTTTTCATCTTAGAGAAGTTCCTTTAGCATTTGTTGTAAAGCTGGTTTGGTGGTGCTAAATTCTTTTAGATTTGACTTGTCTGTAAAGCTTTTTATTTCTATATCAGATCTGAAAGAGAGCCTTGCTGGGTAGAGTATTCTTGGTTGTAGGTTTTACCCTTTCATCACTTGAGTTTCTGCTGAAAAATCAGCTAACAACCTTGTGGGAGTTCCCTTGTACATTTGTTGCTTTTCACTTCCTGCGTTTGAGATTCTCTCTTTAATAATTGTCATTTTGATTATAATGTGTGTTGGTGTGTTCCTCTTTGGGTAAATTCCTGTATGAGACTCTCTTTGCTTCCTGAACTTGGGTGACTGCTTCCTTTCCTAAGTTAGGGGAGTTTTCAGTTATTTTCTTCTTAAATATTTTTTCTCAGGCCCTTTCTCTCTTCTCCTCCTGGGACCCCTATAATGGGAATATTAGTGTGTTTAATTCCCAAAGGTCTCAAACTGTCCTCTTTTTCTTTTCATTCTTATTTTCTGTTCAGCAGCCGTGATTTATATTACTGTTTTCCAGCCCATTCTTTTGTATAATTTAGTCTACATTATATGTTAGAAGTTTCCTTCTAGTGCATTTATTCCACTTTTTTTATTTTTCAGCTCTCTTTGGCTCTATAATTTTCTAAGTCTTTGTTAAAAACCTCTGACTCCTCCCTCCGTGCACCCGTTTTCCCTGTGAATTCTTTGATCATCTTCGCAATCGTTACTCTGAACTCTTTCTTAGGTTGATTGTCTAGCTCCCCTTCATTTAGTTCTTCTTCTGGGGCGTTATCTTGCTCCTTCATTTGGAACATATTTGTCTGCAACCTTATTTTGTGTAAGTATTTTTATGTCTGTGTAACTTAAGTATTTTGACCTGTGAGAAGTGGTTCTCTGGATTAGATGCCCTGTGCATTTCCCTCTCGTCATAGCAGTGTACTCCCCATCTCGTCACCCAGGGGCCAGGGCCTAGATGGTCCCAGACTAGGTTCTGATCTGTGCTTGCAGACTCGGTTGTGGGGCTGTATTTTTCTTTCTTCTGGTTTCTGCCCTGTGGTGGGTGAGGCTGGTCTGGACACTAGTACAGGCTTCCTGTTGGGAAGGGCTGCCACCTGTTCACTGATGAGTAGAGCTGAGTCTTGGTCCTCTGCTGGGCAAGGTCATGTCTAGGGGGGTGTCTGGAGGCATCTGTGGGCTCAGGAAGTTTTTAATGTAACCTGTCTGCTACTGATTGGGCCTGTGTTTCTGCCCAGCTTGTTGTATGGGCTGAGTCTTCCCAGCCTTGGAGCCCACAGGCTACTGTTTGGGCCAAGTCTTGGCACCAAGATGTCACCCTCCAGGAGAGCTCCTGCAGATGAACTGAATGCTTCCTAATATATCTGCCACCAGTGTCTATGTCCCCTGAGTGAGTCACAGCTGCCCCATTTTCCCAGGAGACCCTCCAAGACCAGCAGGTAGATCTGTCCCAGACTACTGCTTTTGCCCTGGGTCCTGGTACGTGTGAGATTTTGTATACATCCTTTAAGAGTGAATTTTCTATTTCCCTCAGTTCTGTGGGGTTCCTGCAGTTAAGCCCCATTGGCATTGAAAGTTGTATACTCTGGGGGCTCATTTTTTCAGTGCTAAGCCTTAGGGCTGGGGAACCTGACAGGGGCCTCAGAACCCTCACTCCTGTGGGAAAATCTCTGTGATATAATTATTCTCCTGCTTATGGAGAATAATTGTAACTGTTCTCCTGTTTATTCACCTGCAGCATATGGGATTTGTTATATCTTAATTCCATCCTTCCTGTTCATTTTATTGTGGTTCTTCTTTTGTCTAGGTTGTAGGAAATCTTATCTGGTGTGTTACAGACTTATTCATTGATGGTTATTCTGAAGATAGTTGTGATTTTGGTGTGCTTGTGAGAGGAGGCGAGCCCAGGGTCTTTCTACTGTGCCATCTTGACTGCTTTCTTCCTGCAGTCCCCTCTCTAAACATATGACCTATGACTTAGAGAGTCACTTTAGGCTGTATCTTCAAAGGTGTAGACTTACTTGTGGCTTTGTACCCTCTGGTGCTGATGTCCCTATCTTTCTCATACTTGTTCTGTTCAGGGTCCTCTAGGGCAGCTCTGTCCAGTAGAATGTTCTGAATAGAAATGTTCTACATATGTGCTGTCTGATACAGGAACCACTAGTTTCTACTGTGGCTGCTGCTGCTGCTGCTAAGTTGCTTCAGTTGTGTCCGACTCTGTGCGACCCCACAGACGGCAGCCTGCAAGGCTCCCCCATCCCTGGGATTCTCCAGGCAAGAATACTGGAGTGGGGTGCCATTGCCTTCTCTGCTATTGTGGCTAGTAGGACTAAGAAATTTAAATTTTAATTTTAATTGAATTGAAATAGCTGAATATGTCCAGTGGCAATCGAGCCATACTTCCTGGTCTCTGTACAACTCTTATCCTCACAGAAACCTGACTAAGAGTTATTGAATTGATTGAACCAAGCCCAGATAAACCCTTGATGGACAAAGTGTAGTAAGGAGAGAAAGGAGCAAACCTACCCCAACATTGGTGGGGCCTGGGCAAAATTTCATACATCTAAGTTTATGAAACATCAATCAAGTTGGCACATTCCTAAGTAAAATGTATTCCTTCCTCTCACCTCATTACATATTCCTTCATCGGGACCTGGAAGTCCAGCCTCATAGAATTCTTGGACTCTACGCTTCTGCTAGCCCCTCTGTTCCCAATCCAGGTCCACCCTGTGTCACAAGTGAGCTGAGCAGTGAGTCTGGGCAGAGTGGAACTTTATATAACCAGTGATCAAGGGCCATATTTGGGATACTTCTGCTATGCCTGTGGTATGTTCCACCTCTCCTCCATTTTGACTATAGCTAAGTTTGACGTTAAGACGTTGTATATAGCTCTGTAAAATTGCTGTATAAAAGAAGATCTTGTGTTAATTTGGGCATAGACCTTCCTTCTGAGTCAAGCACCATGATCTGATTAATCCCTTTTGGAATCTCTTGTAAGCTCCTACTTCATCACCTACAAATTGAAGAATAATCATTTTTCCAAATACATTTGTCCTGAATTCTTGAGAAGTAAAATAGAACTGAACAAGGCTATAGTGAAATAGAACTGAACTTGGCTACAGCTTTTAAAGATTGTTTAATAGATGAAACATGGAATGGGTACAAATGTGACTCTGGCCAAAGGTTAATAAGGAGAGTTCATTAAACTGCCTATTTATTAAACATCTTTATTAGGCTGCCTATTACATCACTAAATCATCTTCAGCAGTATGCCTCAGAAGACTTTTCTTGGGGCAGTCATTTATGCCTAAAGTGTTGGGGAGTAGGAGATAAATTGCAGATTGCTTTTAATCCATGCAAAATCAATCTAATGAGTTCTATGTGATTAAAGTCAGTAAAAAAATAACAAGTATTGTAATACTTAAGATGTGTGTGTGGATTATCTTCACCTAAATAACATCTTACAATGATTTATAAATTTGGGTATTTAGGTAATCAGTAAAAAAGAAGAGTTGCACTATGCATGCGTGTGTGTGCATGCCTATGTGTGTGTCTGTGTGTGAAAAACTTGAGCAGGTTCGGTTGGAGGACAGCTTTGGAAATTTTAAGGTCACATCCTTTTCTGTTGGAGGCATTTATGCCAGGCGTCCCCAATCCCTGGGCCACAGACTGATACCAATCTGTGACCTGTTAGGAATTGGGTCACACAGAAGGAGGTGAGCAGTAAGGTTAATAAATGAAGTTTCATCTGTAGTTACAGCTGCTCCCCATCGTTTGCATTATCGTATGAGCTCTGCCTCCTGACAGATCAGTGGTGGCATTAGATTCTCATAGAAGCAAGAATCCTACTGTGAACTGCACATGTGAGGACTCTATAACAGATTGCACGCTCCTTCTAAGAATCTAATGCCTGATGATTTGAGGTGGAGCTGAGGCGGTGATGTAGTGGTGGGGAGTGGCTACAGATGCAGATATCATAAGCAGACAGGTTTGACTGTACAGAGACCATATCAAATAATTGCTTGCAGACATATCAAAACCCTGTCAGTGAGTGGCAGGTGACAGTTAAACTCCATCTGGTGGCCGCCTTTAAGTCAGAATCTGACACTTATTTTAGTCTATGCATGAAAGAAAGAAAGTGAAGTCACTCGTGTCTGACTCTTTGTGACCCCATGGACTGTAGCCTACTGGGCTCCTCCATCCATGGGATTTTCCAGGCAAGAATACTGAAGTGGGTGCCATTGCCTTGTCTATGCATGGCCTACCCATTATTTTATTTACCACTTGTGTCACGCCTCTTTCTTGCACTGCACACTTGTCTCAGTTACAGTTTTGATAAGCCCACAAGCTAATGCCTATGCATGCTAACTTGCTTCAGTGGTGTCTGACTCTTTGTGACTCTATGGACTGCAGCCTGCCAGGCTCCTCTGCCCGTGGGATTCTCCAGGCAAGAATACTGGAGTGGGTTACCATGCCCTCCTCCAGGGGTTCTTCGCAACCCAGGGATTGAACCCACATCTCTTAAAGCACCACCTGGGAAGCCCCATAAGCTAATAACCTTAGCTAAAATGAGTAAAAATGTTGCTGAAGAACTTCTTTGAAAATGGGAAAAGACCCAGTGATGAGATGGCAGAAGACTCGAAGTTCAATTCAGTTGCTCAGTCATGTCCTACCCTTTGCAATCCCATGGACTGCAGCACGCCAGACTTCCCTGTTCATCACCAGCTCCTGCAGCTTGCTCTAACTCTTGTCCATCAAGTTGGTGATGCCATCTAACCATGTCATCCTCTGTCATCCCCTTCTCCTGCCTTCAATCTTTGCCAGCATAAGGGTCTTTTCCAGTGGGTCAGTTTTTCGCATCAGGTGGCCAAAGTATTAGAGTTTCAGTCCTTCCAATGAAGGACTCTAAAGATGTAGAAGACTCTAAGACGGCCAACAAAAAGAAAACTGCATTTAAAAGAAAATACCAAGAGTTCTACTTAAATTACGGATCTGTTGCAACAGGTGATTCACATTCTCCAAGCCTGCTTTGTATAATATGTGGTGGCTAACTGTCCAGCAAAGCCATGAACTTTCAAACCTGCTTTGCCACTTGGAGACCAAGCACCGTGCATTAAAAGACAAGCCTTTGGAGTTTTTCAGAAGAAAAAAAACATGAACACAAAACCCAGAAGCAATTATTGAAGCTCACCACTTCATCAAATTTATCTGCAACGAGAGCATCATTCTCAGTGACTAACTGCATTATGAAAGCTAAGAAGCCTTTTACTGTTGGTGAAGAGTTGATCCTGCTTGCTGCTAAGGACACTCGTCATGAACTTTTAGAAGAGACTGCAGTTCGAAAGGTGGCACATGTTCCTGTTTTGGCTAGCAACATGACTAGAGGAATTGATGAAACAGCAGAAGATATTGAGGTGTAACTGTTAAAGAGGATTAATGAGTCACCGTGGTACACAATCCAGGTTGGCAAGTCTGCTGATGTTGACAAGACAACAGTGCTTGTTTTTGTGCATATATTTTTCAGGAAGATATGCACGAGGACATGTGATATACATTTTTGTGCCAACCAACACCACGGCTGCGGAACTTTTCAAGTCTTTGAACAGTTACATATCAGGAAACTGAATTAGTCATTTTGAGTTGATATATGCACGGATGGAGTGGCTGCCATGACTGGATGGCTTTCTGTTTTCACTGCTTGAGTCAAAGACATCGTTGCTGAATGTGAGTCTGTGCACTGTGTCATCCAAAGAGAAATGCTGGCTAACCAAAAAATGTCCCCTGAACTTAACAATGTTTTGCAGGATGTGAATAAAATAATCATGTTAAAGTACTTGTGCTTAATTCATGTCTGTTCGCACAACTCTGTGAGGAGATGGACACACAGCACACACGTCTTCTCTCATACACAGAAGTGAGGTGGCTTTATGAGAACCACTCCAGAGATTTCTTTTAGAAAAACGGTCACCACTGGCAGCACATATCAGTGACACAGAATGGATCACAAAACTTGCTTACTTGTGTGACATACTCAACCTGCTTAGTGAACTCAGTCTGTCACTTCAGGGGAGAATGAGAATATGTTCAAGTCAACAGAGACTGACATTCAGAGCCAATCTGCAGTTATAGGTGTGATGAGTGAACACTGGGTTTTTGACATGTTTCAAACAGCAGAGATTTTGAAAGAGATTCCTCTCTTCCAGCTGGATGCATGATCGCTTGTCTCAATATTCAAAAGAGTTTGAGCATTACTCCCCTACCACAAAAGACCCTCGGAGTGGGAAGGAATGGATCCACGCCCCATTTGTGAACAGGCCAGGTGAACTGACTTTGTCCATGCTAGAAGGGGATCACCTGTTTGAGATCGCAAATGATGGTGGCCTTCAAAGTATGTTTGAGACAACTTCGAACTTCCATACACTCTGGATTAAAGTTAAGGCAGAATATCTTGGGATTACCACAAAAGCACTGAAAGGCCTACTTCCACTTCCAACATTCTTTGTAAAGGGTTTTGTCCTGCAGTGACAGCAACCAAAACGAAATTATAGAGTAGTCTGGACATAAGCATCCCACTTCAGGTGTCACTGGCTCCCATCACCACAGAAGGAATCGTCTAGTTGCAGGACAAAAAGCTCAGGGCTCCCACTGATTGTGCGTTATGGTGAGTTGTGTAATTATTTCATGACGTATCACAATGTAATAACAATAGAAATAAGTCAGTGCATGCATGCATGCTCAGTTGTATCTGACTCCATGCCCCTGCTGACTATAGCCCTCCAGGTTCCTCTGTCCATGGGATTTCCCAGGCAAGAATACTGGAGTGGGTTGCCATTTCCTACTCTAGTGCATCTTCTTGACCCAGGGATTGAACCTACATCTCCTGCATTGGCAGGGGGATTCTTTACCACTGAGCCACCTGGGAATAGAAATAAATGTAGTGTGCTTGAGTCATCCCCAAACCATACCCACTCCTGGTCCATGGAACTATTGTCTTCCATGAAACTGGTCCCCTGGTACCCGAAATGCTGGGGACAGCTGATTTATGCCATGTTGTAACTGACATGTGGTCATGAAAAATTATTTTATATTACCACTCAGGGAAAACTGGAGAACTCTGCCCTTATTATGCTGTGGCTCCCTCCTGTGGTAAAAAAGGAGAACAGGAATATAACCTGTGACAGATGAAGAAAAGAAATAGGACTGTAAAGCCTCCAGCCAGTTGTCTCTATAATTCAGAATTGTCTAGGAAACAGGCTTCATGCTTTCTGCTAGATAGTTTAAATCCTGCAAAGGATTCTGATACATGATTGTTGTACCCTCCCCGAGGGCACTCACATTTTATTGCTGTCCCTTTAACTTTCTCCTTACTGTATCCACTTTTCATGGTTAGAAACTATCTTGTATGATTTTATATTTCATAAGTAATACCATAATTAACATTAATGTAAATATTTTACTGATGAAGTATGTTTTTTCCTGTGTAACTCTTTTCATAACATAAGTACTTGGCAATCTTTGGGTGGTTTTAGGATGTGATGGTTTCTTTTTCTCAGTGCCTTGACCTAATTCTCCTCTCCCAACATCAATTTTGGTCTATTTAAACAGAAACCTTTGAAACACTATTAGAAACTGAAAGGCATCCCAAGGGCTGTATGGTTCTTAGATGAGCGGGTTTGCTTGAGATTAAATTTGAAAGCATCATCTTGCGCATGCAATTATTTCTATAGGATTGTATAATCACTGGTCCGTGTTGAGCCTTCCTTAGGCATACTGCCTGAACTGGCTGCAGATGTGGGGCTAGGCAAGGATGGGTGGTGGTTTTTGTTGTTCAGTCACCAAGTCGTGCCCAACTCTTTGTGACCCCATGGCCTGTAGCCCACCAGCCTCCTCTTTCCATGGGATTTCCCAGGCACGAATGCTGGAGTGGGTTGCCATTTCCTCCTCCAGGGGATCTTCCTGACCCAGGAATCCAACCCACATATCCTGCATCATATCCTGCATTGGTATGCAGATTTCTTTACCACAGAGCCACCAGGGAAATTGGCTAGGTGAGGCTAAACTCATTCAGCAACAGGGTAAAACATCAAGGCAGTATAGGAGGATGGGACTTGGGGTTAAACCTGGAGATGGAAGAAACAGCGAAAGATAAGTGGTTCCACCCAGAGGGATGGTACGGGGAGGGAGGAGGGAGGGGGGTTCAGGATGGGGAACACGTGTATACCTGTGGCGGATTCATGTTGATGTATGGCAAAACCAACACAATATTGTAAAGTAATTAACCTCCAATTTAAATAAATTTATATTAAAAAGACAAGTGGTTCCCAACTGTTCTAGGCACTTTCACAATAATCATCTCTGTCATGGACATTTTCATTACATAGCTAATCAGCAGTAAGGCAGTTTTGCAGTAAAAAATAAAATAATGAAAAACAAAAAGAAGGACATTAAAAAAGACCTAATGAAAGATGAGACATGAATAACAAAATTAAAAAGACTATTGCAAAATATAAAATATTTGAATACATTTAAAATGTGTGTAGATTGAGGCCAGTACTTTGCGAATAATTGATTTTATTTTGTGACTTGTACCTAAGCACTTTTCTCAGAAGTCTTTTGTTCCTAAGATATAATACTTTTTTTTTGGCCTGTTGATTTGTCTCTTCATATCACACTTTTTTCTGTTGTGCTAAAACTTCTTCCTTTGTTAAGAGAGAGATCAGTCTCCAAACACTAGGATGCATATTTTTAACTGAGTTTTTGTATTGTTTTGTGAATACCTCTCCATTATTTGTTTGTTCTTGGCATATTGTCACATATATTTTGGTAGATAATTCTGAAGTTCTGTGGAAAATGTGAGTTCAACTCTATGCCTTCGAGGCTCTCAGCTTCTTTCTCCTCCAGTGTAGCGTGTTTCAAAATAAGAAACCAGTTCTTGGGGCAGATCATCATCATCCATCGGCTCATTGAAGCCATCAATAGCTGGAAGAAAGGCTAACATTTCAACCAGCTGAAGCAAGACTGTAGACCTTTCATGGCAAAATTGCCCAAGGCCAGTTAACTGTGCAGAAAAGTGCTTGTGATGAAGGTGCTTACTGCAAAAGTACCGAACAAGATTCCAAACTTTTCCTTCAGTTCTTTTGAGAGCATTGGCAGGTGTAACTGCTGCTCTGGAATAATTAGGAGTCTGCTGTTTCCTTCCCTCTGCATTCTTGCCCACCGGGGTGCCCTGTATTGCGGTAGCAGGGAATGCGTGTTGCAGCAGCTGTAGAATGCTCCCACTCTCTACTGGCTACTGTCTTGGAATGCCAAGCAAACTTTTTATTAATGCAGGGTCAGCATTTAAAAGCACTGAGAAAAGGAATAAATGAGCATTGTCTGGAAGGAGATAATAATGTCTTGTTGGGCCTCTCAAATACATTTTACATGTCTTTTAAAGGTGCAATAAATGTTACACTAGATGGATCAAATGGATTTGCTCTGTAAGGAAACATGAAACACTATTTGTACATATTTGGAAAAGAGTTTCTCTTTGCTTGAACTCTTTCAGGGTCAAAGAAGGTGGGGGCAGCTCTCTGGTGGACCTTTTGCCCCTGGGTCTGAAACTCTTTATTGCTGTACCTGACTCTAGCTGTTAGGGGAGGTTTGTGGGAGGATGGGGTGGTTCAAGACAAAAAGACTGGCTTTTTGGATGTTTACACTTTTAAATAAAAATATACAAATTACAGGGGTTTTTTTTTTTAAAGAAAAATGTCAATTCCTTTCTTCTTCTAACTTTCCAGAAATTTTTGACATTTTTGCTGATGTTGTCTGGGACTGTGCATCAGTGAGGTAGCTGTATTTCAGTGATTCATTTCGTTCTGACAACACCAAGCTGAGAAGTCTAACAACTTCGATTAGCACAAGTATCCAAACAACTCTTAATGTCAATAAAAACCTGATTCAGTCAACAGGGAGACAATTATTCAGAAATCCTTCTTCATATTCTCTTGTGGTTTCTGCCAAATGGTAATTTGTGAGGGAAAAAAAATCCATTTTTCTTAGGGGAAAATAATGCCAGTACACTCGCTTTAGGCAAATCACTGATTCTTAATCTAGTTTGATTTGTGCCTGGCTCTGCCACAAACATAACGGGGGGGTGTGGTCCACATCAGTGTTTAATAGATATTCATCCTTCACCTGACTGTCGAGTTCTTTCAGGAGAAACAAAAGAGATGGCACAAAAAGTGCGGACCCAGGGGAGCAGAAGCTCCTCTGTGGACCTGGTGTATGGAAAAGCTGGAAGCATGAGTGAGCATAAAGATTTGAGAGAAGTGAATGGAGTGTGGCTCAGCTGGTAAAGAATCTGCCTGCAATGCAGGAGACCCTGATTCGATTGCTGGTTCGGGAAGATCCCCTGGAGAAGGGATAGGCTACCCACTCCAGTATTCTTGGGCTTCTCTGGTGGCTCAGATGGGAAAGAATTCACCTGCAATGCTAGAGACCTGGGTTCTGATCCCTGGATCAGGAAGATCCCCTGGAGAGGGAACAACTTACCCATTCTAGTATTCTTGCCTGGAGAATTCCGTGGATAGAGGAGCCTGGCAGGCTACAGTCCATGGAATCACAGAAAGTCGGACACAACTGAGCGACTTTCACTTACACTATTTTTTCCCCTGTAACTAAAGCAGACTATACTTGCAGGGGTGTGGTGGGGAAGGAAACTTATAAGGGGCCCATTCATGAAGGGCATCAAATGCCATGCTGAGTAGTTTTAGTTTCATGTTCTAATCAGTGGGATGCCATTCACAAATTTTGTACAGGAATACATCTTTACTGTCTGGTTAAATGATAAGCTATACCTAAAAATAAAAACAGTGATGTCCAAGAAGTGTAAGACGACAGTATATTAAATGGTTGGGACAAAAGTGAATGCCAGGAATGGGGCAGAGAAATTGCTGTATGTTGTAGCCATCAGAGGAGTCTTCTTGATGAAGGAAGGAATGACGCGGCACCTGGAAGAACAAGGAGAAGAAAAGGGAAATACTTCATTGATGTCACCACCTCACTCCATCTGAGGACAGTGTAATTGGGCACAGAGCGGGGAATGGTTGGAGCAGTTCGGTGGAGTGTCCTGGGAAGAGGACCTAGAGATGGAGTCATGAGCTGAGTCTCCAGTTAGGCAGCATTGGCCTCTTTCTGTTTGAGGATGTGTCTGACATGCCAGAGCTCCAGAGCAGTACTTTAAAGGTTTGTATGAATTCAGTAAGTATCTAGAACTACTGTATACAGGGATCGAGCTGCATCTTGGCCACTGGAGTGGGCTCTGTTGTCTCACCTGGGTGCCTCGCATACTTACCGTGTCTCCTTTTCTGTTCTAAATGACTGTTGCCTACAGGGAAGGAAGTTGTGAATAGCTCTCCTGAATGCTTGATGCACAACTTCTTGATGCTGTCAGGCTTGATAAAGGCCATGGACTCCTTGAACATATCAGAACCCTTGGCCATCAACATGAATTATATTCCTTGAGTTGCATTTTCTTTAGAACAAGTATTTAACTCTGCTGGAATTTTTCCCTGCCCTTTCTAAGCCTGACCATATTAGGGTGTATGAACCTTTCTGGTGAGAGGAAAAGAAGCCATGGAAAGAACCCAACCCAAGCCTCCAACACATGAGGCTCCAAGCAAAGGGAATTTTACCAATTTGTGGGGCTGCACCAACATTTCCAATGATTATGGAAAGTTAATTAATTCAGCCAATTAATATCCTACAGTGGAGTAGAGGCCATACTAGGGATAAAGTAGTGAACAAAACAAACATGGACGCTGCCTGCAGGAGTTCACAGTCAGTGGGGGAAGCAAAGGCAGGTAAACAGTCTGGCAGTGGATAGATGTGTTGGCTCATGTGTGCTGTTATTTTAAAGAGTTCTGGCCTGAGCTTCAGTTGAGGTCTTGCCTGTGCTGTGTGCTAGTTGTCAGAGTAAATCCTTCTGAAATAAAATTTTTAAGAATTGAAAATGTTGTCAAAATGTAGGAAAAGCAAGATACTAATAGTTTAATGGGGCTTCTCTGATGGCTCAGAATCTGCCTGCCAGTGGAGGTGATGCAGGTTCGATCCCTGGGTTGGGAAGATCCCTTGGAGAGGAAAATGGCAACCCACTCCAGTATTCTTGCCTGGGAAATCCCATGGACAGATGAGTCTGGTGGGCTACAGTCCATGGGGTTGCAAAAGAGCGGGACACGACTTTGTGACTAAGTAACAACAAATAACTTAATATGATTGAGTAACCCAGTAGACTTAAAGGGTCTTAGCAGACCCTTTGAAAAACTGCCCTTAAAGAACTTCTAGTTCATCCTTCAAGATAAGGCTGTGCTCCATAGATTCCTTTGATAGAACTTTGCCTCTTTGGATTGAGCAGTCTGGTACCAAACGATTTAGAGCCGACTTGGGTCCCATGGTTGTTCCTCAGAGCATTTTGCAGACTCCTGCCAGTTATCAAAATGCTGTCACCCTAGACAGCTTGCCAGCACTGTCCCTCTGCCTTCCTCCCCATCTCAGCAGGATTCTCATCTCTGATTGGAATAGCAGCCTTATCTTGTCAGGTCTGAAGCATGTGGAAGTCTGCACCAGGTCTGCATCCCCTGGGTCAGCTTTGAGTATCTTGCTGTAATTTCCTTCCACTAGCAACAAAACCCAAGTCAGTTTAAAAGGAAAACGAGAGAAGTGCGATTGAATGTAGCAAGCCCTGGGTATTTGCTCAAATGCTAAATGAGGGGCCCACGTTTTTAAGAGCACATTCTAGGGAAAGTTCTGAAATTGCAGGCTGCAGCCCTTTCTCTTTGCGCTTGGTTTGGCTGATTTCCAAAGCATCAAGGCTAGCAATTGAGGGACTGAAATATAATCGGTGGCGATACATTCGCACCACATGAGACATTCTCAGCCTCCAGAGGATCCAGTGGCTGGAGGAGCAGCGGACCAGCAACAGCTCCTGGCAGCCGGAGTCCGAAGTGGGGGAAGATCGGATCGCAATGGTAAGAAACTCCGGAGCTTTCGGCAGACCTGGTCTGCTATCTGGGAAAGAATATTTAGCATGTGCTGGTGAAAATGGCTTTTGGTAACCTGAGAATGACCGACAGTCCCTTGAGCTTTGGGGAGCTGTCGGTTTTTCAGTGGAAGGGCAGGAACACCTTTGCTACCAGCACACTGATTTTTGAAAAATAATTTCTTTTGTGTCAGGAGTAATGCTGCCTTGTAATTAATGAGGGCTGCTCTGCCAGGCAAAGACAGACCCTGTGGTGGCCTGAGATGCAGCCCTGATGAATACAGTGTCTGCAGTGGACTCTTTTCTTCTGAATGTCGTTGTAATTTCCAGGAGACTCCTTCATAGAAATAATTGCCCATTGTCTTGATATTTCCATACGAGGGCTCAAACTCATTCGTACTGAAGCAGCTTTCTTCTCTGACTAGTGAGCCGTCTCAGTTCTGTGAGCTTCACTATTGATTGGAGGCATTTGCACATTAAATGTTACTAGAGCAAACTTCTAAGAGATGTTGCTTTCATTTTAAAGCTAGCATATGCAGGCAGCGGCAACAGGAGCCCACGTTTAAAAGGAAGTGTTCTGACTTTGTTTGGAAGAAGTTTGTTTGATTCACTGTAGCAGAGCAAATGTTGCTGGGGTTAGGGACACCGAAATGGAAATGAGGTCTTTGGACTTGGCATTAGAAGTCGCTGTGGGAATGACTGTGTGCTTAATTCAGGTCCCTGCTCTCCATGTGTTTTCTCCAGCTGCTGCTTCTCCATTGCCCTCGATACCAGGGGAAGAGCTGCTGTAACACAGAAGCCACTAAACTTTTCTTTAAGGGATTACGAGATGAAGGACATTGGTAATAATATGATTATATAACATTTGGGAGAAAATAAAACCTATTACTATATAGAGAGAATGCCTGAAATACACTTATTTGACTGCACAGCTGATGTGTGGGAAATGATTATTCCGTTTATAATCCAGATGAATGAAGAAAGTGCTGATGAAAGGAATGTGGGAATTTTTAGAAGTAAGTCTGCTCTTCTAACAATTCACAAGAGGGGAAACTGGAAGCTGGATTCGTAAGAATATTTCCTTTCTCTTCCTGGCCTTATCATCTGTCCTAGCTCACTTACTCATAAGCAAACCGACCACAGAAATAAAGCAGCAAAGATGAGGGTCAGATTTTCCCTTCTTTAGTTAACACCTGGTGCCTTTTATCATCTCATCAATTTTAGAAGTTTTCCTGTCCAGTGAAGAGAACTTAAACTCACCCCATTTCTCCTAAACCAGCAGGATGGCTGAGAATCAGCATGTCCAGCACGAGGATTCATTAGGGCTTCTTAGGGCTTGGGAATGTTTTGCCTGAATTCTTGGGGCATAATAATTCTGTTTTTCTCTTTAATTAGCCTGGGAACATTCCTTTAAGGATTAAGAAGAACGGGCTGAAATGCAGAGAGTCCCTTGCCAAGAGTCCCTTGCCAACAGGTCTTAAGCATGAGCATACACATAAGCATAGTGATGGTTATGTACAATATTTAGGGAGAAAACAAGCAGCCAGTCAGGGGCTGAGATCACTTAAGGGCAGTAGCACAACCTGATGAAGGTATAAAGACCTCCGAAGGCGCAAACTTCCCTATGGAGTAGGGGGAAGGGACGGTGGGAACCAAGAGAGTGATTGCAGATTGTTGGCATGTTTGCATCCAGGCCACCCTCTGGCTATTTTGATTAGTTATTATTTGGAGAGTTGGAAAAATTACCCCACTGTATATTAAAGTAAATGCTTGGGTCTAACTGAACTCTTAACTGCAAACACTGATGTGGTAACAATTTTGTAGGGAAGGTGTCCTAACTGGCCAGCTTTTGCAAAGGGAACCATACTTCCCCTTTCGTTTTAATGAGAGCTCTGTGCAGAGAATAGTGGGTTGAAAAGCCAGTCTTTGATTATAAGGAGAGTGAATCTGTAGGTTGGATTTTCATTAAATCCCTTCCATGATGAAAAGGAAGCCAGTCTTGTTTCTCATCATGCAAATGCGATCAGTTCTCTCACTTATCCAAGAGAAAAGACACTATGAAAAACCATCTCCTTGACCTCATTAGAATCCAGAGCATGTCAGGGCTTGCTGGATGTTATACCAAATAAGTCAGCCTGGCTTGGGCTGTGACCTCTCGTTGTTTTTTTTGGCTTTATTTATAAACTTAAAGGAAATGCAAATAACTGAATCCATTCTATATAAATATTAAGTTATTTGAAAGAAAAAGAAATGCATGGGTGTAAATAATATTTTATAAATATTGAGGACATATGTGCTGGGATCCAAGTGTTGTAAGCACTTTAATAATCCTCAGCCTTGGTACTGATGAACCTATTTGCAGGGCAGCAATTTGTACACTACCATGTGTAAAATAGATAGCCAATGGAAATCTGCCATATGACTCAGAGAACTCACACTGGGGCTCTATAACAACCTAGAGGGGCAGGAAAGGGTGGGAGGTGGGAAAGAGATTCAGGAGGGAGGGGGCATAGATATACCTATGGCTAATTCACGTTAATGTATGGGAGAAATCAAACCAATGTTATAAAGCAATTATCCTTCAATTAAAAATAAATAAATTTTAAAAAATCCTCAAACTTCCTTTTAAGCAGGTTTATTATTATCCCCATTGTATTGACATAAGGCACAGTGAAGTTAAGTGCGTTCCTAAGGACATACAGCTAGTAAGAGGTAGTGCCAGACTGGGAACAAATTCGGGCCCTTACTTCTTAAACCATCTCATCATACATCTTTCCAAGACATAGAGGAAGCAAAGCCAGGCCAAACCTCCAATGACCCACTGTCTAAAACTACCAGAAAATCTTGGACATTTCTTTCCTCTTCGTAGCCCATCTGGTCCCATGTACAGGTCTGTTCTTCCTTCTCCATGTCACTTGTTTGGTTTCCTGTTCTTTTCATGCCAGCATAATTCATACCTTTTCTTCCCATTCTGGCTGATTTCCCCTAAACAATTCCCTTAAACTGGGAGTTAGTCTGATGTTACGGAAAGAGGGTTTAAATGTATTCAGACCTAGAATTAAATTTCTGTGTTAGTCATGCATTAATTATGTGATTTGGGACTTAAAAAAAAACTCTTTAACAATTAATGTTGTTATCTACAAAAAGCAAATAATGATTCTTAACCTCTATTGTATCATTGTAATAATTATATTAATATATTGCTATAACATACTGTTTCTAGAATAAGTAAGGTGTTTGATTAGGTTGGAGCCTTGCAGAAAGACAGATTGGGAGGAAGCTTTTGAAATTACCTAGGTACAGGATCAGAGAAGGCGACGGCACCCCACTCTAGTACTCTTGCCTGGAAAATCCCACGGACGGAAGAGCCTGGTAGTCTGCAGTCCATGGGGTTGCGAAGAGTTGTACGCACTTGAATGACTTCACTTTCACTTTTCACGTTCATGCATTGGAGAAGGAAATGACAACCCACTCCTGTTCTTGCCAGGGACAGGGGAGCCTGGTGGGCTGCTGTCTATGAGGTTGCACAGAGTTGGACACAACTGAAGCGACTTAGCAGCAGCAGGTACAGGATGGTAAGGATTTAAAATAGGGTGGTGGAAAGAAAGTGGGAAAAAAAGAAGATAATGTGAAAGAAAACTTCATATATCCTGGCCACTGATGAGATGTGAAATATGGAAAAGAAAAGCAAAGACCCTCACACTTGAAGCAGGTGGCTCAAGAAAAGTGAATGAAAGTCCACTGGCTGCAATTCCTACTTTACCTGACATAGTACTTCATGCATAGTAGGTTCTGTGTCTTGTTGAATGAATAAAGGCATATATCAAGGAAGAAAAAGTAGGAGAGTCAAATAAATAATAGGTAATTCCTACAGTCTGTTACCCAAAGTCCAATAAGGTGTTTAGAAGTGAGCGACAATGCATTGTGTTCTGGAAAGAACGTGGAGGCTGACAATATAAAGTGGTATTTTGATTATGTCCCTTAAGAGACGTTGGCTTCAGAGGATCAGAGGAGATTATCTACACCTACATTCATATGTTCACAGATTCTAGAGGTTTGAAAGTAACATGAAGAGAACAGATCGGATATAACTATAAATGACTAATGGCTACAATGTTCTTTTCTTGATGATTGATAACTGGTAGCCACATTGATAAAACTAATGGAAAGATGTGGAGGATGAGAGGATATAAAACTTGAAAAAAAAAACCCAAACATATAATAAATATCTAAATGATTTTATTAGTGTGGGTATGATGCTGATGGAAAAGGATTCTTTGCTGACAAGTTTTAGGTTATTGAATGCAATGGTTAGCTTTGAGTTTCTCCTTGAAGATGGTGTCAAGAGCATTAAAAAATTATAAATTGCACATATCAATAGTGTAATGAAGATGAATAGTCTCTCATTCATTTGTCTGTTGTCTTCTGTAAGCTACACTTGATAGCTAAAGGAACTGCAAAGCTGAAAATAAGCAAAATGTGAGCTCAGTTCAAATTTTCATGCTGTTGATTAGTCCCCTGGGCATAGACAATTCATGATGGATGCTGAATTAAGTCCCATTTGGTGAGAAGACACAAGAGCAAGTTTGTATGGGATGATGGATGGAATACCATTTAAGTTGTTGCTGATTTAACCTAATGTTGATTGTAAAATCAATGTGATAGATGGGAGACCTAGAATAAAGACACCAATTAGCTGCATAACCTAGAAATTAAATAGATTCAAGATGGACAAAGTCTCTGAGGAGCTCCTCAGAGGATTGCAGGAAAAATGGTATAGTTTAGATTTTTAGCCTTTAACTCAGCTTTAAATGCCCTGCTGTAAGTGTGGGCACAGGAATAACATCAGACTTCTCAGCTTCCAGTGGAGTTTATGATAGTCCAAGTTTGCTCTCTCCTCCCTTTCATTTCTTGCTCCAGTGCTCCTCATTCATGAGTGTCGTTCTTACCCATCTTTTACTTCCTGTCTTACTCTTTGGGTTTACCAGTCCCGTGTGTGGATAATCTTCCCAGACATCCTGGATTCCTAAAGGACTTGACTATAAACAGCTGCTTATTGGATCTATGAAGATCCCAGACTCCCCCCAAACCCACTACCCTGAGTCAGCACCCCCTTGTTGTGGCCCCACCCTTGCAGGGCAGGTATATATCTATTTGGAGAAATTTGGTGTTTGCGTTCTGAAATTTGCTCTATTTGGATTTATAACTTGTGTTACAAAAGTGCTTGGATTAATTTCCTCATTTATTTAATTGCTGTGTTTATTTTGGTTTCAAAAGTGACATCAAAATATAATAAAACATGTATGCTGTGCTGTGCTAAGTTGCTTCAGTCGTGTCCAGCTCTTTGTGACTCTATGGACTGTAGTCTGCCAGGCTCCTCTGTCCATGGGGTTCTCCAGGCAAGAATATTGGAGTGGGTTGCCATGCCCTCCTCCCGGGGATCTTCCCAACTCAGGAATTGAACTTGCTTTTCTTATGTGTCCTGCAATGGCAGGCTGGTTCTTTACCAGTAGCGCCACCTGGGAAGCCCCAAAACATGTATAGAAATGTTTTAAGAAATGGCTAAAATAGAGGGCAAAGGAAAATTACACCTGTATATAATTAATAAATCTTACTTTTAAACTAACTGTTATGCTGTATCTATATGACTTTAATGTTTCTGACTGACACTGATTGATTAATCAGTTCATAGAAAGTATGGCTCATTGACTGAGGGGTTCTGTCATAGCCAGCACAGGCTATATTTTAATATGTTGCTACACCTAAAGATTCCCCCAATTTATGTTCACTTACCCTGAAGATTCTTTATAAAACTATGTAACTTATGTTTAATACACTGAAAAACAAGAAGACCATTTACTCTTTCTAGGACTTAGAATTTGCTATTAAGAAATATTAATACTCTTTGTGTGAAAGAACATTAACAAATAACAGATAAATTTTTAAGATACTAAAAATTAAAGACTGAAATTAAAGCATGAAAATAGACTTAATTGGTTCTAGGATTATATACGTTTCCTTTCTTTTACCTTCTCCTTCATTTGCTTGGCATATTGATTTACTTTAGTCAGGGAGTTTTATGTAAAAAATTTTCACTCAAGTATAAGATGCAAACTAAAAAAGTATATAAATCAGAAATGTACAGCTCACATTTTTGCAAAATGATCACAGTCTTGTAATCAGCACCCAGTTCAAAGAGTGGGGCATCACTGGGACCCAAAGCTCCCTTCATGAGGCATCTCATGATCTTCACCTCCCAAACTGAGTTGTCCTTATTTTTAAGCTTTATATGCCCTCTTTCATTTTTTGCTTTTAATAAAAGAAGCGAATGATCGTATTATATAGCACTATATCAATACAGCCCTGTGCATGGATAGAGATATAGAGAAATATGTTCTCCACATTAACACTTATGGAATTTGGGGATATTTTCAAGCTTTCTTCTTTATTTTTTTCCTTATTTGGACAATGTTCTTTATAAACATGAGTGTGTACCATTTACAAAAATATACATATGTAAGTGACTTTTTTAATGAACTTTGATGCTTCACAGTAAGCCTTTGGAATGTTTTATGGTGGACATTGGCCAGGTCATTTTCCAAATCTGGTGGCCGAGTCCCTGTTACTTTTTGAGCCTTTCAGTTCAGTTCAGTCGCTCAGTCGTGTCCGACTCTGCGACTCCATGAATCGCAGCACGCAGGCCTCCCTGTCCATTACCAACTCCCGGAGTTCACTCAGACTCACGTCCATCGAGTCAGTGATGCCATCCAGCCATCTCATCCTCTGTCGTCCCCTTCTCCTCCTGCCTCCAATCCCTCCCAGCATCAAAGTCTTCCCCAATGAGTCAACTCTTTGCATGAGGTGGCCAAAGTACAGAGTTTCAGCTTTAGCATCATTCCTTCCAAAGAAATCCCAGAACTGATCTCCTTCAGAATGGACTGCTTGGATCTCCTTGCAGTCCAAGGGAGTCTCAAGAGTCTTCTCCAACACCACAGATCTAAAGCATCAATTCTTCAGTGCTCAGCCCTCACAGTCCAACTCTCACATCCATACATGACCACAGGAAAAACCATAGCCTTGACTAGATGGACCTTAGTCGGCAAAGTAATGTCTCTGCTTTTGAATATGCTGTCTAGGTTGGTCATAACTTTTCTTCCAAGGAGTAAGCATCTTTTAATTTCATGGCTGCAGTCACCATCTGCAGTGATTTTGGAGCCCCAAAAATAAAGTCTGACACTGTTTCCACTGTTTCCCCATCTATTTCCCATGAAGTGATGGGACCAGATGCCATGATCTTCGTTTTCTGAATGTTGAGCTTTAAGCCAACTTTTTCACTCTCCACTTTCACTTTCATCAAGAGGCTTTTTAGTTCCTGTTCACTTTCTGCCATAAGGGTGGTGTCATCTGTATGTCTGAGGTTTCTGATATTTCTCCTGGCAATCTTGATTCCAGCTTGTGTTTCTTCCAGTCCAGTGTTTCTCAGGGATGTACTCTGATGTACTCTGCATAGAAGTTAAATAAACAGGGTGACAATATACAGCCTTGACATACTCCTTTTCCTATTTGGAACCAGTCTGTTGTTCCATGTCCAGTTCTAACTGTTGCTTCCTGACCTGCATACAGATTTCTCAAGAGGCAGGTCAGGTGGTCTGGTATTCCCATCTCTCTCAGAATTTTCCACAGTTTATTGTGATCCACACAGTCAGAGGCTTTGGCATAGTCAAGAAAGCAGAAATAGATGTTTTTCTGGAACTCTCTTGCTTTTTCCATGATCCAGCGGATGTTGGCAATTTGAAATCTGGATCCTCTGCCTTTTCTAAAACCAGCTTGAAATCAGGAAGTTCACAGTTCACGTGTTGCTGAAGCCTGACTTGGAGAATTTTGAGCATTACTTTACTTTGAGCCTTTAGTGAGGTAGAGTTCTGTGGTCTCATCAGAGGTTCTCTGAATGTCAGAAGAGATGGCAGAACCTTCACTCTCATTTCATAAGAACTGCTAAAAGTACTGGAAACAATTGTAAAGTGCAAAAATATAAATAACAAAGCATAAAGTATTTTGCAAGTTATTTATCTGCAATTCTTTGTAAGAAATAAGTCTCATCAGAAATAATAGTCTTTCTAAGAGTTTCGTATTAAGATATAATGGGAGCTTCCCTGGTGGTCTAGTGGTTAAGAATCTTCCTGCCAATGCAGGGCACATGGGTTCGATCCCTGGTCCAGAAAGATCCCACATGCTGTGGAGCAACTAAGCCCCTGCACCACAACTACTGAAGTCCCCTCAGCCTAGAGCCTGTGCTCCGCAACAAGAAAAGCCACTGCAATGAGAAGCCTGTGCACCGCTACTAGGGTACCAGCCCCCTACCCCACTCGCTGCAACTGGACGAAGTCCATGTGCAGCAACGAAGACCCAGCACAGCCAAAATGTAAATAAGTAAAAAAACAGATAAAGAAATCTTTAAAAATGCCATGTAATTGATGCTTCAGCTTTAGCAGAGTGTTGCTAAAAAAGCATTGCCAAGTACAAGTAAGTGTAAGCTCCCTTGGGCCTTGAGGAGAAGATGGGTCTCTGTTCCCCTGCCTTGGGTAGCCATCCATGTGTCTCAGAAAATGATTTGTCTGACTGGTTTTTTCTCAATTACTTCTTATTGCTGTTACTTTCACATGTGTCAAAGCAGTACGCTCTTATGCATTCTGCTGCTGCTGCTAAGTCACTTCAGTCGTGTCTGACTCTGTGCAACCCCGTAGACGGCAGCCCACCAGGCTCCCCCGTCCCTGGGATTCTCCAGGCAAGAACACTGGAGTGGGTTGCCATTTCCTTCTCCAGTGAGTGAAAGTGAAGTCACTTAGTTGTGTCCAACTCCTAGCGACCCCATGGACTGCAGCCTACCAGGCTCCTACATCCATGGGATTTTCCAGGCAGGAGTACTGGAGTGGGGTGCCATTGCCTTCTCCTGAAGTCAGGAAATAGACAACATTGTTTTTTATCTTAAGGGAAGACAGAAGAGAGCTAATCACTAAATCTAAAGGTAGCCTGATGTAGACCTGAGGAAATTAAATAAGAAACAGTAAATCCAATTAATTTTTTTTCTAATTACAAAAGAAAGAGATGATAATTGAAAATTTATAGCATGCTGAAAATAAAGAAAAAAAAGATCATTCACGGGTAATACCTGTTGGTTTTAAATGTGATTTTAGCCTTTTCCTTATATAAATATACACACTCACTTGTATGCATATATACTTCACACACATACAGTTTTTATTATATTATTATCTGATTAATGTTTATCTAAGGTCTGACAAAGGTCCATATAATCAAAGTTATGGTTTTTCCAGAAATATATGAATGTGAGAGCTGGACCATAAAGAAGGCTGAGCATCAAAGAACTGATGCTTTTGAACTGTGTTGTTGGAGAAGATTCTTGAGACTCCCTTGGACTGCAAGGAGATCAAAACAGTCAGTCCTAAAGGAAATCAATCTTGAATATTTATTGGAAGGACTGATGCTGAAGTTGAAGCTCCAGTACTTTGGCCACCTGATGGGAAGAGCTGACTCATTGGAAAAGACCCTGATGCTGGGAAAGATTGAGGGCAGGAGGAGAAGGGGATGACAGAGGATGAGATGTTTGGGTGGCATCACCGACTCAATGGACATGAGTTTGAGCAAACTCCAGGAGATGGTGAAGGACAGGGAAGGTGATGTGCTGAAGTCCATGGGGTCGCAAAGAGTTGGACATGGCTGAGTGACTGAACAACGACGTTTACCTCCCCAACAGGCTGTGAACACCCATGGGTAGGAACTGTGTCTCCCATCAAAATCTCGATCTTTAGAAGAGTTCATGGCATATTTAATATTTGTTGAGAAAACAAAAAAAATAATATTATTTTATTTATATGTGTCAGTAAACACTCACTTGTGAGTATTATTTATCAATGTACTGTTTGGTCTTGAATTTTTTACTTAATTTATTGTAGCCATCATTCCATACCAATATATTTAACTCTATCATCTTTTTAGGGGACATGGATGTTATTTCCAATTTTCCTGCAAAGTTATTTAATAATACTGACTAAGCATTTTTGTACATTCAAGTTGAAGCAATTGCCAATCCATTTCTTTTGCTATTTCACTTGTACAACATCAAGAGGGTAAGTGACCTAATTTTAAGAATGTTGAGTAAAGTAATGATCAAAGAAGTAAGAGGAAGTTAAGGTTTTCAGAAAGGTATGGTGTTCTTTGCTTAGTTTGTGGGTTGAAAAGAGAGCTGGAAGTAAAGGAAGAGAAGCATGGGGATGAGTCCACAAGGCAATATCTCAGCTCCCTTGGAGCAGAGATCTCTGTGATTCTAAAGTATGAGAGTTAAAGGTCTCCCAATTCACCTTTGCTCTTCATATGGTCCAGCTGGCCCTTATAATTGGTCAAATATATAAACTTTGAAAAATGGCGTATAGTCTGTGCTTACAGATTTATTAAACAATCAGCCTCAGGTAAATAATCCTCACTCTTTAATCATTTTATTGATACATCAAGCATAAGCACTGATAATTTAGGAACCACACTCCACCCAGGACATTCAGGTGTCATTTCTCCCCATCCATTCAGCACAACAGAATTGGCTGGACTCAGTTCTTGGGACTGGTGAGCCACTTTCAAGCATCTAGATGCTTGGTACAACCAAGCTTCATTTCTATCCTCTAAGGTGACTCAAAAGCACACTGTTGCCTAAAGATGGATGAATAAAGCTATTACTTTTAAAAGAGAAAAATCCTTTTTTAAGAGCTCCTTTCAATGACAAGATACATTGCTAACGAGGACCGAAAAGAAAGGGTACCTGCAGAAGTGTGTCTGAAGTGAGTTAGTCACTCAGTCATGTCGACTCTTTGCAACCCCATGGGCTGTAGCCCACCAGGCTTCTCTGTCCATGGGATTTCCCAGGCAAGAATACTGGAGTGGCTTGCCATTCCCTTCTCCAGGGTATCTTTCCAACCCAGGGATCGAACCCGAGTCTCCTGCCTTGCAGGCGGATTCTTTACTACCTGAGCTACCAGGGAAACCCAATGGTACCTGCACCCAAATCCCCAAATCTTCAAGATGGACATGTTCTAAAACTTGGGTCAGTTCAGTTCAGTTCAGTCTCTCAGTCGTGTCTGACTCTTTGCAACCCCATGAGCTGCAGCACACCAGGCCTCCCTGTCCATCACCAACTGCCAGAGCCTACCCAAACTCATGTCCATTGAGTCGGTGATGCCATCCAACCAACTCATCCTCTGTCGTCCCTTTCTCCTCCTGCCGTCAATCTTTCCCAGCATCAGAGTCTTTTCCAAAGAGTCAGCTCTTCACATCAGGTGGCCAAAGTATTGGAGTTTCAGCTTCAACATCAGACCTTCCAATGAACACCCAGGCCTGATCTCCTTTACGGTGGACTGGTTGGATCTCCTCGCAGTCCAGTAAACACTAAATCTCTTTATAATTAACTTGCATTTATAGGCTGATTGTCTTCAGTGTTACTTTATTAACTTTTTTTTTAATATAAAAAGCCTTTTCTGTCTTTGCATTTGACCTGTTGTCTTTAATAATTAACATGGTTTGATTGTTAAAATATTTTTATAATACAAGAAGGGGAATCCCTAAATAGAAAGATCAGAAGAACAATTACATATTAAAGCAGTTGCTCATGGAGATCTTGATAGGAAATGACCTTACCAGTTAAACATTTATGACCGACAGTGTGGGCTCTGGAGGCAACGAGATGGAAATTGCAATTCATCATTTAACAGGGCAAAAAGGATGACATGATTGTAAGTGTTTAAAAGCAGGAAGAATTATATTTGACTGATTAGAGGATGGAAAATAAGCCCTAAGAAAGAAATATTAAAGTAAATGGAATTACTTTACTTAGAGAATGGAAGAGCCTGGGGCAATTTAATGTGTTTGAGTGTATGATGGACTTAGAGCAGAAGCTGGTGCTTAACAAGTTTTCATTTCTCCTGTGAACACAAAAGAGTAGATGGGATTTTAAACTGCAGTGGGATTTGGGTAAGATACAAAGATACTTTTCCGACAAGGAAAGCCATTAGATACTCCAACTGGTTTTGAAAATTGTCAGTCAGTGAAATTTATTAAAGTTCGCTGTGCACAGATCATTGCACTTATTAATGGAGGGTTTTTGTTGTCGTTTGTTTGTTTTGGGTTTTTCTTCTCTACTGCTTCTTAAAAATAGGTCATAGCCCCAGCTTTATGGGTTGGCTTCCATGAGGTTCTTAAGACGCAGAGTAGTGGTAGATGATTTCTCCAAGTAATTTCAGTCTTTTGCTTCCCATGTGAAGGGTTTTTTTATTGTTGTTTGGTCTCTAAGTTGTATCTGACATTTTTGTGACCCTCATGGACTGTAGCCCTCCAGGCTCCTCTGTCTATGGGATTTTCCAGGCAAGAACACTGGAGTGAGTTACCATGCCCTCCTCCAGGGGATCTTCCCAACCCAGAGATCAAACCCACATCTCTTACTTGGCAGGAGGATTCTTTACCACTGAGCTATGAAATGATCAAAAAACAAACCAGTCAGTTCTCATTACGTGGCAGTTTCGTCCTAGAAAGTCACTATAACACTAATTAGTGAATACTAACCAGTTACTTCTAGAGGAAGTGCAGCATTAGATTCCAAACCTCTGGTCATACCATTTTCTTCAGTCAGTATATAACCTTAATCTATGTGTGTTTCTATCTAAAGACACTTTATTTAATATATATTGTTGACTCTTCAACATTGAACTCTTAGCCACTGACACTATAACCCTTGCCTGAACCAAGCTTTTCTAACACATGTATTTTCTCTGTAAGTCAAATCGCAACCTTTTTGCACTTAGGAACACCGGAAAGCACTTCAGTGCTTTGCTTGGATACATTTTAAAGAGAAATCACCAGAAAATAGAAAAGCACACACAAAAAGCAAAAAACACGTGACAGGGAATGGACCACGAAGTGGACAATTCTTTATGGTATGGAAGCAGAAACAAGAAGACAGCTCAGCTGGGAAAATGTGTGTTGAGTGAGTTAAGGTTTCCACCAGTCTGTGGTTTACCATGAAGGCAAGAATTGATTTTAGTGTTCCAAATACATTTTCACAAGTAGACAAACTTGCAAATACAGACTCAGTGAATATCGAGGACCAACTGTATATTCTGAATTTTTCACAAAACAGTGGTCTTCATTTAAACTTAATATAAAAATGAATTTAATCTAAAAAGTTTCCTATTATGCAGCTGTTTGAAAAGTTCAAGTGAAGTCTGGGTAGAATATACGTAACATAAATGTTTGTAAGAAATACATGTTTTAGAATGTCAGCCGTGTGCTGAAATCTCCCACGTCTCTCCCCCCATCCCTGGCTTCTGCCTTACTTTGAGACTCATATGTCCTATGGGCTCCTTGACATTTCTACTTGAAGGTCTCATAGACATTGGGGAAGGAAACGACAACCCACTCCAGTATTCTTGCCTGGAAAATCCCATGGACAGAGAAGCCTGGTAGGCTACAGTCCATGGGGTTGCAAAGAGTCAGACACGACTGAGCGACTTCTCTTTCTTTCATAGACATATCAAACCTGCTATGTCTAAAATCAATGCCTTGGACTTCTCCGGTGGCTCAGTGGTTAAAAACATGCCTGCCGAGGTGGGAGACATGGGTTTGATCCCTGGTCTGGGGAGATTCCATGAGCTGAGGGGCATCTAGGCCCCTACTCTAGGGCCTGCCAGCCACAATTACTAAGCCTGTGTGCTGTAACTACTGAAGCCCATACTCTCTGGAGCTTGTGCTCCACAGCAAGAGAAGCCACCACAATGAAAAGCTCACACATTGCAATGAAGAGTAGCCCCACTCGCCACAGCTAGAGAAAGCCAGTGCACAGTGCTGAAGACACAGTGCAGCTAATAACTAAATCAGTAGGGTCTTCATTGCTTCTCTTTCCTGAGCTCTGCTCTTCCCACAGCCTCCTCATTTCAATAAACAGCAACTTTGTCTTTGCAGTAACTCTCAGGACTCAGGCTAGAACTCTCAAGAGTCCTCCTTGGCACTTCTCTTTCTTTTCATTCTCCACGTCCAGTTCATCAGCAGCTTCTGACAGCTCCACGTTCACAAGGCATCCAGAATCCAACCACCATCCACCGTTTCCACTGCTCCATCCTGGCCTCTGCCAGCATCACCTTTTGCCTGGACTAGGTTCTTGTTTCCAACCTTGCCCCCCGAAATTTCTCAGCACAGTAGTCGGAATAATCATTCTGAGATGTGTGTCTAGCATGTCACTCCAGACTTGCTGGTGACTTCCCATCTCACTCAGAGTAAAAGCCAAATATTTGACCAAGGGCTACAGGAGTCTGCATAATCTGGCTCTCTTCTTCATCCTGTGACCTCATTTCCTATCACTCCCTTGCTTAAGGTGCAGAAGCCATGGTGACCTCCTTGCTGATCCTCAGTTGTGATCACCACACACCTGTCCCAGGACCTTTGCACGTACTCTTCCTGCTGTCTCATCAGTTATTCCTCTGATAGCCACATGATCTTCTCTTGAGGTCACTCCTGAAATGTCATCACACAGAGCAAGCCTTTCTCTTCCCCATCACAACATGGCTACCCTGTCCCCTTACCCTGCTTTATTTTTTTAAAATAATACATCTGATGTAATACATACTTATTAGACGTTGATTTTATTTTTTGACATGAGCCCTTCTACTATGCTTTCTTAGAGTAAGGACATTAGTTTATTCACTACTAAACTAATTTATCCCCAAAATGAGTAAGTGAAAGAATAAATATAGGATAATATCCTTAAAATATTAACTTGAAAATGCAAGGTGCAGGCAATATATTTAGATTGTTTTATTTGTGCATTTGTTTTCTTTTATTTGTGTAAAAAGAGGGAACAACACAAACACATATATACCTCTATCCTAGGATTAAAGATGAGGATGCAGAAAAGTCTGGTAAGAATGGTTCCTTCAGAGAAAGAGAACTCTATCAGGAGTGAGGGGAGGAGACACCTACTTTTCACGTTATGTGTATCCTCAGTCATGTCCAATTCTTTGCGACTTCCTGGATTGTAACTCACTAGGCTCCTCTGTCAATTGTATTTTTCAGGCAAGAAGACGAGTGGGTTGCCATTTCCTTGTGCAGGGGGTCTTCTTGACCCAGGAATCAAACCCAAGTCTCTTGCATCTCCTACACTGGCAGGTGGATTCTTTACCACTGCACCCACCTGGGAAGCCACTTTTCACTATATATTGTATGTTTAATACAATCTGCAAGTAACATCTTCTCTCAAAGCAAACCAACTAAAAAAGTTAAAAAAAATTTTTACTCAAAAGCCCTCTATTAAGCCTAAGCCGTATCTGGGGGAAAGATTCCAAAATTCAGAGAACTAATGTGTGTTGCTCCATTTCTACGGAACAAGGGTACTCACATTGTTCCTTTTTGCCTTTCTCTCTGCTGTTTTGTGTATTTTTGATAGCTTCTCTTTATTAGAAGAAAAAAGGACTGACATTTTTGGGTCATTTTGCTCCTTACCATCTGCCACAGAAACTTTGACATGGGGATGAGATGGGCACAGAGTCAAACTGGCAGCATTTAGAGTGTGATTTCTTTTTTTTAATCTGAAAAATACCAAGGCTGTTATCTGTGGTGTTTTAAGAGGCCACATTTTCCTGTTGAAATCTGCCTTTTGTCTCTTTGGCTTTTCCCCACTGTGGTTGTTCCCTTATGGTTTTTCATTTGGCTTTCCTGTACCACAAATCTAATTGGAAAAAAAATGAACAGAAATGCCCAAGAAGGTGGCCTCCATCAGCCCTGTCCTTTGCTGTGGCTGTCTGTGGTGCCTACTCAGGGGACCCCACCTGAAATACTCCATGTTCTCTAGGCTTTATGCCAGAATGAGTTTTCTTAGGCTCAACTTGGAAAAAAGGGGAAATTTTCATATGCTCCTGTGTGGTTATACTTAAACCTGCCTGTCTTGTTGGAAAAAGATCTTAGAGGTCTATCCATGGTCTTAAGCTTTGGCTTTGGATGACGGATTCTTAAGATACAGCTCCACTTATGAGCGCTGAGCAGGGCACAAGCCACACAGAGGCCATGGGTGCTGGCTCCTCCTTTATTAGCATATGGTCACTTAAATTAATGAGGGATACTCTCAATTGGCAGCTTCCTTTCAACCTTTTCTTATAATAAGCTAATTTTGTGCTATAATTTCCAGTAGGGATCAGTAGCTTAGATTTGGAAATATCAGTATTTCCCACTAACGTTATTCCCTTTACTTCCTCCTACCTTGCCCTGAGGTCACTGAAGTCTTTGGGTTTGTATATAGGGTGGATGAATTGAGAAAATGTGACACACACACAAATATTATGATATAAGTTTGCTACCATAGCTCCCCATAGTTTCAGTTCAGTTTAGTTCAGTCGCTCAGTCGTGTCTGACTCTTTGCGACCCCATGAATCGCAGCACGGCAGGCCTCCCTGTCCATTACCAACTCCCGGAGTTCACTCAGACTCACGTCCATCGAGTCAGTGATGCCATCCAGCCATCTCATCCTCGGTCGTCCCCTTCTCCTCCTGCCCCCAATCCCTCCCAGCATCAGAGTCTTCTCCAATGAGTCAACTCTTCGCATAAGGTGGCCAAAGTACTGGAGTTTCAGCTTTAGCATCATTCCTTCCAAAGAATTCCCCGGGTTGATCTCCTTTAGAATGGACTGGTTGGATCTCCTTGTAGTCCAAGGGACTCTCAAGAGTCTTCTCCAACACCACAGTTCAAACACATCAATTTTCAGCCTTCTTCACAGTCCAACTCTCACATCCACACATGACCACAGGAAAAACCACAGCCTTGACTAGACGGACCTTAGTCGGCAAAGTAATATCTCTGCTTTTGAATATGCTATCTAGGTTGATCATAACTTTTCTTCCAAGGAGTAGCTGTCTTTTAATTTCATGGCTGCACTCACCATCTGCAGTGATTTTGGAGCCCAAAATATAAAGTCTGACACTGTTTCCACTGTTTCCCCATCTATTTGCCATGAAGTGATGGGACCGGATGCCATGATCTTCGTTTTCTGAATGTTGAGCTTTAAGCCAACTTTTTACTCTCCTCTTTTACTTTCATCAAGAGGCTTTTTAGTTCCTCTTTACTTTCTGCCATAAGGATGGTGTCATCTGCATATCTGAGGTTCTTGATATTTCTCCTGGCAATCTTGATTCCAGCTTGTGTTTCTTCCAGTCCAGCGTTTCTCATGATGTACTCTGCATAGAAGTTAAATAAACAGGGTGATAATATACAGCCTTGACGTACTCCTTTTCCTATTTGGAACCAGTCTCTTGTTCCATGTCCAGTTCTAACTGTTGCTTCCTGACCTGCATACAGATTTCTCAAGAGGCAGGTCAGGTGGTCTGGTATTCCCATGTCTTTCAGAATTTTCCACAGTTTATTGTGATCCACACAGTCAGAGGCTTTGGCATAGTCAAGAAAGCAGAAATAGATGTTTTTCTGGAACTCTCTTGCTTTTTCCATGATCCAGTGGATGTTGGCAATTTGATTTCTGGATCCTCTGCCTTTTCTAAAACCAGCTTGAACATCTGGAAGTTCACGGTTCACGTATTGCTGAAGCCTGCCTTGAAGAATTTTGAGCATTACTTTACTAGCATGCGAGATGAGTGCAATTGTGCGGTAGTTTGAGCATTCTTTTGCATTGCCTTTCTTTGGGATTGGAATGAAAACTGACCTTTTCCAGTCCTGGCCCCATAGTTTATTACTCCATAATAAGTGATGCTCAGTAAATGTTTATTAGTAGTATAATTACAGCATGGTGAATTTGTTACTTTCACTATTCCCGTGAATCCCCGCTTTTCACTTCTGTATGCTCCCTTCATGTTGCTGGTGACATGGATCATTTCGTTTTAGCTCATGGCAAGCATAGCAGGTGGGCTTCTCAGGTGGCTCAGTAGTAAAGAATCTGCCTGCCAATCAGGAGACGCGGGTTCCATCCCTCAGTCGGAAGGATCCTCTGGAGGAGGAAATGGCAACCCACTCCAGTATTCTTGTCTGGAAAATCCAATGGGCAGAGGAGCCTGGTAGGCTATAGTCCATAGGGTCACAGAGAGTCAGACATGACTAAGCATAGCAGGTGGTTTCTCAGATTTACTTGTAGGATTCCTGTGACTATCTGTGACTTCCCTCTAAGGGTCAGATGTGAGCCTACGCAGCAGCTGGTGCAGACAGTCTCTCTGTGCCTCTGACTTGAAACTCCTCTGACTTTATGATCTTTTAACACAGTTAGGATTTCATAGTCTGATTTCTACTGGATTCCTAATGCTACTGAAACCTGGCACAGCTAAAAAGGTAAAGGTTATCTCCAGAATAAACAGATGCTTGACTGTTCAGATATATGTGACTTGCATTTCTATTACCCTTGGCAAAGTTAAATCCAACTGTTAGGTTACAGCCAGTGTTGATCAATATTGTTGTTCTTCTGGTGTTTGTTGTCTCTTAAAGTAGCTAAAACGAAAGAAGATGTGTAAACAAATCATAAATGAGAAATAGAGCAACAGCATGACTTGCTATGAGCAGAGTCTACGTGCACCACACAGTTTATTGTTTGAGATGAAGTAAGAGTGAAATATGAAGTAGTGGAAGTGGAAGTGGAAGTAGGTGATATGGATGAAAGATTTAAGTGCCATGTGGGAATGACTTGCTGCTTATCATAATTCCCTAGAAAAGATTACCCAAGGGGTCTCTCTTCTTGTAGCCAAGTGATCATGGCTATACTAACTTTTAATAAATGTCTGTGCTCATCACTGTCTATGGGATGATTCAGACTTATGTAGCAACTTTTAAATCAAAGCTGCATTTCTTGGAGCCATGTAGCATGACTTAGGGCTTAGAGGTGAGGCTTCTAGTCCGTTTAAGGGCACCACAGGGAAGGAAGGGCCAGAGGATATGTGGGATCCAAGTACAAGATCTACCATGAGGCAGAACACTGGATGAGAAAGGAGCACAGAGACCCAGCTTCAGAGGCACACCATGGAGCTGCTTGTGGGGCAGACAGGAGGGTACAGAGCTCATGGGTCCAGCCACTTCCGTGTTGATCTAGATCCAGCTGTTGATTAGAGCACAATGACGGGGAACCCAGCAGCAAACTCAGGACAAGATAGATACATGCCTGTGAGTGACTGTTAGCACCAGGCTTTGGGTCCTGGGGTCCATTTTAGGATGGGGACTCAGTTGTAGCAAGAGACAGAGTCTACACAGAGAAACCTCCCAGCACCAGGAGTAGGAAATAAGTAGGGTGTGTCTGGCAAGTGCATGGATGATTTTTGGTCATTTCTAGGTCTTATGGACTGAATGTTTGTGTCCTCTCCGAATTCATATTGGACTTCCCTGGTGGCTCAGTGGTAAATAATCTACCTGCTAGTGTAGGAGACCCAGGTTTGATCACAGGGTTGGAAAGATCCCCTGAAGAAGGAAATGGCAGACCACTCCAGGATTCTTACCTGAAAAAATCCCATGGACAGAGGCACCTGGAAGTTTGCAGTCCATGGGGTCGCAAAGAGCTGGACACGACTGAGCACATACACACACACTCCAGAGACTCATGAAGCCGATGAGCACTAAATAATGTCTAGGCAGCTGGGCCTGAACCATACCTGATGCTTCACATGGTCAAGCTGGGGAGTGGAGAACAGCAGCTCTCTGTGTCTTTGTGTGTTGGAGGTGGAGGGGGAGTTGGGGTGGGAGGATAAATTGATTACAAATAATACTTAAAAATGATGTCTCAGTTTTTATTAGAAAACTTGCATTCATATCATAAATATTTTCACTCATTATTGCATCTATAAATTTATTTGGTTAGTGGAAGAGTATGGCCAATGAACATTTTAATCTGTAAATTCATATTTCTGCTTTTACTCTATGACCAAATCCTCATGGTGATTTAAACATGTAGAAGTGATGGTTAGTCTTCAATATAGAAAGAGAACAACAGTTTAGATGCTATTGGGAATGTACTCATGATAATTAGAAATGGTAATCAGTAAGAAAATCTGTGAAAATATTTCATACAGTTTTCTGAGGTTGTTTCTGATATCTAGAGACATGTTGATCAATGGATGAAGAATATTTCCATTCTTGTTTACAGTTGCTGCAGTTAAACTTAAGCAACTTGTTTGCTTTCCTGTGGGTTAAATGATTTCAGGAAAGCTTGTGGTCTTACTCCTGAGTTATATGCAACATTTTCTGCCAAACTGAAATGAAACTGCTTTTAGCAGATATAAATGTTGGATTGGCACCAAAGGAGGTTCAATTTTTCTTTTTTGTTTTAATATTACTGTGACATCTTATTTCTCACTGGATGACTTTTTTGTGGTCATTCACCTTTGAACTGTAGCTTGCTGTGTGCAGAGCCATGGCATCATGAGGCTTGAAGGGACTGTGAAATGCCATCCAGCCTGGCAGGACCATATCCATCTTCAGAGGAAGGTGGCTGCCTCTGCCTGAGACAGAGTGAGAACCTTTGCCTAGAATCCTCGATATCCATCACGTAAGAGTATGACTGCCTCCCTGAGTAAACTGGCAGTTCTGTCATTTTCTTCGGCATACTGAAACATTCTGCGCTGGTTGTAGCAGCATATTTTTATCATCGTAACTTCTTTGTTCCTTTTCCTCCCTACTTCCTCTAAAGCTAGCACAGTTAAAATTAGTACAGTTAAAGGTTTATTCCACAAAGTTTCCCCAGTTTAGAACTAAAATATGAGATTATAAAGTACTGGGGAAATAAGGAGTAGGGAGCTTTAGGTTATGGGAGCGGCGTGCGTGCACACATCTTAAGTTGCTTCAGTCGTGTCTGACTCTGCAACCCCATGGACCGTAACCCACCAGGCTGCGGGAGCAGCTGCTTAGTTAAATATGACTTTTAATGAACAGACAACCTGCAGCTGACAGCTGAAATAATCGAGGCTATGCGGTATGCTTCCGAATTTTAAAGATAATCTGACATTTTGCACAGATAGGTTTGCCTGATTAACTTTTTTTTTAAAAAATTTTTTAAATTTTTTAATTTTATTTTTTTTTAATTTTAAAATCTTTAATTCTTGCATGTGTTCCCAAACATGAACCCCCCCTCCCACCTCCCTCCCCATAACATCTCTGTGGGTCATCCCCATGCACCAGCCCCAAGCATGCTGTATCCTGCGTCAGACATAGACTGGCGATTCAATTCTTACATGATAGTATACATGATAGAATGCCATTCTCCCAAATCATCCCACCCTCTCCCTCTCCCTCTGAGTCCAAAAGAAGTTTCTAAATTAAGACAGGGGTTCCCTGGTGGCACAGTTGTAAAGAATCCACCTGCCAATGCAAGAAACACAGGTTTGATCTCTGGGTTGGGAAGATCCTCTGGAGTAAGAAATGGTACCCCACTCCAATATTCTTTCCTGGAAAATTCCATGGTCAGGGTAGCCTGGTGGACTATAGTCCATGGGGTTGCAAAGAATAAGACATGACTGAATATACAACAACTGAAGCTAAGGCAGGAATTTCCATTCCTTTTTCTAACCACCGTTCACTGATAACTCTATACCTAGTGAAATACTTTTTGTTTTAGAATAAATATTGGAAGAGGAGTTGAGCTACTTTTCTAGCCAGAGAGTAAACATGTCCTCATATAGAACAAAACTGTGATACTCTGCAATTGGTTTATAAGCCAAGGGAAAATAGAAAGTGGTTTTGGCTTTCATTTTTGTCATATCCCAGATTTCAGCAAAGTGCATTTTCATTTTTTTTAATGCTTACTGTATCAAAGAGTCTAAAATAGTTGTTTCTTAGAGAAGGTTTTTGTAGCATCCTACTTTTCTCTAACAGTCTGCTGCAATTCAGTATGTCTGCTTAAAATGGAGACAATAAACTGATAAAAAAAATCACAGAAAGGCATTTGAAAGTCTGTGAAATTTTTTTTAGGATAAAACTTCTACCATTTTAGCTCTCGAGAAGTTTATATGGATTTAGGTCTGTTTTTAGACTTATTGCAATTATTTTCCTCCCTGGTCCTCTCATCTTTAAACACATTTTTGTTATTTAGACTAGAGAAAAACTATTAATACTTAGCAAGAATATTGAAGAATGTCTGCTAATCAGAATCTGCTCATTAAAATGAGGAAAAGAATGGGAAAAAAAAGGACAACTGTCCATTTCTGTTTTGGAGAGGCAGAGTCTCTGCTGTCTGTTGATTCTAGTAGGCGGGATGAAACAGATTTGTCAACTAATCATCAGTCTGCTTGGAGTGGTGCAGACTGGTCTAGGAGTAAGTATGTTAAAAAGGAAAGCAATTAAATTTCCTTATGGGATGATAGAGTTTCAGCTTTGTAAAATTTCCGGGAGTGGAACATCTGCTGGGTTCCAAAGTATTGAAATGAAGTAGAAAGCCTTTCATGTTCCCATCTGCCATCATTGTGCTTTTCACTTTGGAGATGACTGTGGCTCAGATTGTGAGCTCATTATTGCAAAATTCAGGCTTAAATCAAAGAAAGTAAGAAAACCACTAGGCCATTCAGGTATGACCTAATCAAATATCTTATGATTATACAGTGGGGGTGATAAATAGGTTCAAGGGACTAGATCTGGTAAGCAGAGTGCCTGAAGAACTATGGATGGAAGTTCATGACATTGTACAGAAGGCGGAGAACAAAACCATCCCAAAGAAAAAGAAATGCAAGAAGGCAAAGTGGTTGGCTGAGGAGGCTTTACAAATAGCTGAGGAAAGAAGAGAAGTGAAAGGCCAAGGAGAAAGGGAAAGATACACCCAACTGAATGCAGAGTTCAGAAAATAACAGAGAGATAAGAAGGCTCTCTTAAATGAACAATGCAAAGAAACAGAGGGAAACAATAGAATGGGAAATACTAGAGATCTCTTAAAGAAAATTGGAGATATCAAAGGAACATTTCATGCAAGGATAGTCACAATAAAGGACAGAAATGGTAAGGACCTAACAGAAGCAGAAAAGATTAAGAAGAGGTGACAAGAATACACAGAAGAACTATACGAAAGAGTACTTAATGGCCTGGATAACCACTATGGTGTGATTACTCACCTAGAGCCAGACATCCTGGAGTGTGAAGTCAAGTGGGCCTTAGGAAGCATCACTACCAACAAAGCTAGTGAAGGTGAAGAAATTCCAGCTGAGTTATTTAAACTGCTAAAAGATGACTCTGTGAAAGTGCTGCACTCAATATGTCAGCAAATTTGGAAAACTCAACAGTGGTCACAGGACTGAAAAAGGTCCATTTTAATTCCAATCCCAAAGAAAGGCAATGCCAAAGAATGTTTAAGCTACTGTGCAGTTGTGCTCATTTCACATACGAGCAAGGTTATACTGAAAGCCCTTCAAGCTAGGCTCCAACCGTATGTGAACCAAGAACTTCCAGATGTACAAGCTGGATTTAGGAAAGGTAGAGGAACCAGAGATCAAATTGCCAACATCTGTTGGATCATAGAAAAGGCAAGGGGATTCCAAAAAACATCTGCTTCATTGACTATACTAAAGGCCTTTGACTGTGTGAATCACAACAAACTGTGGGAAATTCTTAAAGAGATGAGAATGCCAGACCACCTTACCTGTCTCCTGAGAAACCTGTATGCATGTCGGGAAGCAACAGTTAGAACCAGACATGGAACAATGGATTGATTCAACATTGGGAAAGGAATATGAAAAAGTTGTATATTATCACCCTGCTTATTTTAACGTATATGCAGAGTACATCATGTGAAATGCTGGGATGGATGAATCACAAGTTGGAATCAAGATTGCTGGGAAATATCAAAAACCTTAGATATGCAAATACCACTATAATGGCAGAAAGAGAAGAACTAAAGAGCCTTTTGATGAAGGTGAAAGAGCCAAGGTGAAAAAGCTGGCTTGAAACTCACCATTCAAAAACTAAGATCATGGCAATCAGTCCCATCACTTTATGGCAAACAGATGGGGAAATAATGCAAACAGTGACAGACTTTATTTTCTTGGACTCCAGAATCACTGTGGATGGTGACTGCAGCCATGAAATTAAAAGATGCTTGCTTCTTGGAAGAAAAGCTTTGACAAACCTAGACAGCATATTAAAAAGCAGAGACATCACTTTGTTGACAAATGTCCGTATCATCAAAGCAGTGGTTTTTCCAGTAGTCAATTATGGATGTGAGAGTTGGACCATAAAGAAGGCTGAGCACTGAAGAACTGATGCTTTTGAACTGTGGTGCTAGAGAAGACTCTTCAGAGTCCCTTGGACTGCAAGGAGATCAAGCCAGTCTATCCTAAAGGAAATCAACCGTGAATATTCATTGTAAAGACTGTTGCTAAAGCTGAAGCTCCAGTACTCTGGTTACCCAATGTGAAGAGCCGACTAATTGGAAAAGACCCTGATGCCTGGAAAAATTGAGGGCAAGAGGAGAAGAGGGTGGGAAAGGATGAGATGGTTGTATGGCATCACTGACTAAATGGACATGAATTTGAGCAAACTCTGGGAGATAGTGGAGAACGGAGGAGCCTGGTGTGCTGCCGTCTGTGGGATCAGATTCAGACATGATCTAGACACTGAACAACAACAGCAGTGGTTACCATGGTATTAAAGTAATTATTTAGTCACAGCAGAATGAACTTTGTCAGGATTTCCATGCTTGTAATACATATGACACATGATAGTTGGGATAGCTTAGAAGACAGATGCTTCCCACTGGTGAAAGTATGAAGAAGATACCAAAGTGACAGTATTATTTGTTAATAATTTTCTAAGTGGTAAAAATATTAATGTTGACGCTATCCACTGGAGTTAGGGGCTTCCCTTGTGCCTCAGCTGGTAAAGAATCCGCCTGCAATGCAGGAGACCTGGGTTCCATCCCTGGGTCGGGAAGATCCCCCAGAGAAGGGAAAGGGTACCCACTCCAGTATCTGGCCTGGAGAATTCCGTGGACTATACAGTCCATGGGGTTGCAAGGAGTTGGACACAGCTGAGCAACTTTCAGTTTTCACTGGGGTTAGTTTTGATACCCCAAATGGATGACTTAGTGTACTGGATAATAATTCCAATTTCCGACAGGTGTTTACATACAATGTGTTGTTGATATAATCACCTGGTAAAATGGATAAAGTGTTTATTCTCACTTGATAGATGATGAAACTGAGGACCAAATGATCTAAATGACTTGTCCACGTTTCCCAGTTAGTGTCAAGTATCTGAGTGTAAAGTGTTGTAGGGTACATCTGGTCACTCAGATGTTTTATCATGCTACCCTGTCCTTGCTTCCTGCCCTTCAATACCACATCACTTTTATCTCTTATACTCATCTCACCTTCAAGCTCACCACAGGCTCTTCTCCTCTAGAACATGTTTTTTATCTCTGGTTTTTCTGATCCATTTGCATTTACTGTCTGCCATACATAGCCACACCTTGTTTTTCTACTTTCTTAGTTCTGATTTGTTGTTGAACAGATACTCTTGGTTACTAATTGTTTTGAAATACGCTTTATTTGCCTTTCTAGATTGTTGCTTCATTATGGACAGAAGCTTTAGCTTTTACTTCTTTTGACCACAGTGCTTAGTATATAAAAGCAGAAACTGGAGTAATTTTTATACTTATATTGTCTATAGCCAACATTATGCCCCCAAAATGGTATTTCAGTCCTGTTCTATGGATGCCAGGTATCCAACTGTTGCCTGTCATTGCAGAAACGTTTCCAAGAATGTAAGGTAATTTTCAGAAAAATTCAACTTCAGTTTCCCTAAATAAATTACACTGTTACCTAGGCCAATGGGGGCTTCCCTGTTGCTCACTTGGTAAAGAATCTGCCTGCAATGCAGGAGACCTGGGTTTGATCCCTGGGTCAGGAAGATCCCCTGGAGAAGGAAATGGCAACTCACTCCAGTATTCTTGCCCAGAGAATTCCATGGACAGAGGAGCCTGGCAGGTTACAGTCCATGGGGTTGCAAGAGTCAGACACAACTTAGTGACTAAAAGCACCAAACCACCTAGAGCAATACTGAGGTTGCTATTAAAGACAACTATATATTGTTTATTTATGTTGTACAGTATATATAACATGTGCACAATATAATATTGTATATTCAGATATTTCTATTTGGAGTACCCTGTGAAAATCCTGCATTATTAGTTAATTTACCTTATAATAATTTGTAGTGCTTATCCACATTTATAAAAATGGTTTTTTTTAAGTTTTGTCTAGTCATGAGCTGTATTTTCTCTTCCCTGTCCCAGGAAGATGAGCCTGGGACTGCACCCGCCAAGCACTTCTTGCCATGAATTTGGCAGTTTGCTTTGTAGCAGATGTTCTCTATGTGTCTCTTTCTCTCCTGTCTTCTTCCCCATGGAAAATATGTTGGGAGCAGAATGTGTATATTTAGTGCTTTCCATTTATCTGGAACAAAACTAGTGCCTTGCATGGAAACTAAGTGCCTCTAGCAAAAAAGGGGGCAGGCTCCCTAAGAATACTTAGGAAACTGACTGAGAAATGAGGACCTTCTCAAACCAGCCTGAATAAGAATAAGGGTTGAGGATCTGTGGATGGTGAATCTTTTGAATCAGTCACTTTGCTTCCCCTCTCTTCAGCTGAATTTTATTGCACTTTTAAAGACAGAATAGGATATGCCTACCTTAGGAAAATGTTGGAACCCCCCCAAATCCATACTGTTTAAGCCTTCACTGAAGAAAATATTTGCATTTCATCAGGATTCTTCATTTTCTCAGAAGATGCCTCTTGCTTTTCTTTAAAGCTGAGACCTTTTACTACATTCTGAATATATTTATATTTATTAAAAGCAGTATCAACAAAACTATGTACAAGTGACCTTTGAGGAATCTTGCAATTGAATGACACTAAATCCTCCAGATCATTGCCTTCTAGAAGCTCCCTCCAGAGCTTGCAGAAGTCCTCCCAACTTACACTTACACAGTATGCCAGGAGCTGCGCGGTTGTTCATGTTTCCTCACTCCCTGCCCTGTGGTCGCTCACATTCCATGGTCAGGCCTGGCCACATGACTTGCTTCAACAAATGGAACCTCAGTGGTATGTGTCATGGAAGCATTCATTGTTATTACCAGGTTCCAATCAGCCTCCAGTGCTCCTGTGTTGTTTGCTATGAAAAGCCTTATCTGGACATATAAAAGCATATGTTCTTTCAGCCTGGATCCCAGAATCAGAAGATCCTTGTAGCTGATCCACACCCAACCTGCAGCCTGACACACCTGTTTTGGTTTTTTAATTCAATGAATTTTTAGGATATGCCTTGGCTCTGGTATTACAGTAAAAAGCAAAAACATATGGTCTTTATGTACACACTGCTATATTTAAAATGGATAACCAACAAGGACCTACTGTATCACACATGGAACTCTGCTCAGTGTTACGTGGCAGCCTGAATGGAGGAGGGTAGTTTGGGGGAGAATCGATACATGTATATGTATGGCTGAGTCCATTTGCTGTCCACCTGAAACTATCATAACATTGTGAATCAGCTATACTCCAATAAAAAATAAAAAGTTTAAAAAAAATTCAAATCTTCAGAGAGAATGAAAATGTTTTTCATCTTTGCCGAATGTTCAATCTAAAGGTGATGCTCAATTTTTTTTAGTAGTACCACTCTTATATTCTCTGCATAGTACTCAGTGCTAACATTGTTTATTGTTTGCTTAAAATTAACATTGTTTCTTGTTTATTTATTTGCTTCTTTTATTTACTTTCTCTTTCCCTCAAGGGAAATACAAACCCTGTGAAAGGAAAAAAAAAAACAGCATATGGTCATTCTCACATTCAGCTTAAAATTGAGTCATTTAAAATATATTTTAATACTAAAATAACCATGAATAAATTGTAGATCAAAATTAACATGCATTTTTAAAGTGTGAAGAATTTTCACAATTTCTGATGGTCCACATCAGATAAACTACTGAGATACATACTATGATGATCACTTTGCATGGAAAAGCTGATTGGAAGATATAGATGAGAGATGAGGCCCCAGAAAGCAGAAGTAGAAAAATAGGGAAACTTGATGAAAGTGAAAGAGGAGAGTGAAAAATTTGGCTTAAAGCTCAACATTCAGAAAACGAAGATCATGGCATCCGGTCCCATCACTTCATGGGAAATAGATAGGGAAACAGTGGAAACAGTGTCAGACTTTATTTTTTTGGGCTCCAAAATCACTGCAGATGGTGATTGCAGCCATGAAATTAAAAGACACTTACTCCTTGGAAGAAAAGTTATGACCAACCTAGATAGTATATTCAAAAGCAGAGACATTACTTTGCCGACTAAGGTCCGTCTAGTCAAGGCTATGGTTTTTTCTGTGGTCATGTATGGATGTGAGAGTTGGACTTTGAACAAGGCTGAGCGCCGAAGAATTGGTGCTTTTGAACTGTGGTGTTGGAGAAGACTCTTGAGAGTCCCTTGGACTGCATGGAGATCCAGCCAGGCCATTCTGAAGGAGATCAACCCTGGGATTTCTTTGGAAGGAATGATGCTAAAGCTAAAACTCCAGTACTTTGGCCACCTCATGCGAAGAGTTGACTCATTGGAAAAGACTCTGATGCTGGGAGGGATTGGGGGCAGGAGGAGAAGGGGACGACCGAGGATGAGATGGCTGGATGGCATCATGGACTCGATGGACGTAAGTCTGAGTGAACTCCGGGAGATGGTGATGGACAGGGAGGCCTGGCGTGCTGCGATTCATGGGGTCGCAAAGAGTCAGACGTGACTGAGCGACTGAACTGGACTGAACTGAGAATTCAAATGTATTGATACATACTTGTCAATCCTTCCAATGTTGAATAGTTAGGTTCACATAGGAGAAGAAATTATCAAAGGAGTTAAGGTTTCCATCCAGTTGCATCATAAAAGTAGGTGCAGAAGTAAACTTTAGGGGAGTTAGGATATATATACTTAAAGATATTTTTAATATCTAACAAAGTTTAGTAATAACATAGGAGTAGAAATTTGCATAACATCGGAAGTATACAACTGGCTGTGGCACTTGGGGCTACAGAAGAATTTGACCACAGGAGAGACTCCCAGGAGGTGTATGTAGCATGTTGACTGTAGCCTCAGTGCATGTTTGGATCCTGACTCTAGTACTTAGTAATTGCAAGAAGTTGGTCAAATAACTCAGTCTTACTCAGTGTCAGTTTTCTCATCCATATGATGTGTTCCACTCATAAAGCTTTTGTGGATATTGATGCACATAACCCATTTGAAATTATGCTTGGCTCACTGCAAGTGATCAATATACTATTTACAACTATTGTAGAAGTGCTAGAAGATCTTTCTGCTGCAGGAGTACTATATTTAATAAAGTTCAGTGAAGAGTTTTTAAGAGTCCTTGAAAGTCTTCTTTCTGAGTTGGGGCTCCCTGAGCAAATGACACTTTTTAATGATACTTTCTTTTGTTGTGAGAACTTTCAAAGCTGATGAAGCCTATAAACCTTGTATAAAAATCTGGTTGATGTAATTTATTTCTGACACAGTGGTATGAGGGCTTCCCTGGTAGCTCAGCTGGTAAAGAATCCACCTGCAATGCAGGAGACCCCAGTTTGATTCCTGGGTCAGGAAAATCTCCTGGAGAAAGGATAGGCTACCCACTCCAGTACTCCTGGGCTTCCCTGGTAGCAGAGCTGGTAAAGAATCTGCCTGCAGTGTGGGAGAGCTGGGTTTAGTCTCTGGGTTGGGAAGATCCCCTGGAGGAGGGCACGGCAAGCCACGCCAATATTCTTGCCTGGAGTGGTCGCAAGAAGTTGGACAAGACTGAGCAACTAAGCACAACCCAGCACAGTGGTATGAACTGAGGCACCAGTGCTGCACTTGAAATGTAGGAGTGAGGTTAGCTTTTCACTTTATCTTTTTAAAGGGATGAGGACATATTTTGTATTTGGGCAGCCTGAGCTCTGTACTTCTGACTGCTTGTAATAAAATTCAGGACCCACTCAACTTGCATCTGAAACGGCTTGTTCCTTAGATAGTTTGAGACCACATCTCCTGCACCTTATCCTTTCCATGACTTTTGTGTCCTCCAGGTCCTTCTCCAGAGCATGAGGAAAGTCCCATGGGCTCTGAGAATATCACAGCCACCCCTGTCTCTAGGACACATGAGATGTGTCCTGCCTGGAGGGGTGAGGTTCTGATTAGTCTCTTTGGTTACAGACCATTCCCTTTCTTCTCCCTATATCTCAGGACCATAGGTGGTGGCATTAAAGCTTGCTTGACTGTTACCTCTGCTATGTTACCACATCTTTGTATGAAGTCTCACTCATTGAAAGGAAGGTGGACTCACATCAAGGAAACTAAACCCGCATCAAGGACATCTAGCTAGGAAACTAAAATACTGGTTCTTAGATAATGTATGTTGTTTAGGCACTAAGTTGTCTCTGACTCTTTTAAAACCCCATGGACTGTAGCCCGCCAGGCTCCTCTGTCCATGGGATTTTCCAGGCAAGAATACTGGAGCCGGTTGCCATTTCCTCCCCCAGGGGCTCTTCCTGATCCAGGGATCAACCTGTATCTCCTGCACTGGCAGGCAGATTCTTTACCACTGAGCCACTAGAGAAGCGCTAGATAATAGCTAGATCACAGTGAATCTTTTTACTTAGAGACAGTTCCAGCTTGGTGCTAGTATTGACATATGACTCTGGGATCTGAAACACCTCCTTGGATCCTCAGTCAAGAGCATGTGGCCATAGCCTCAGATACAGCACAGGTTTTGATGGATAAAGGAGACTACAGAATGTGATGTGGGGTAACTGTTCAAAGAGCACCATCTTCAGTTGTCAATGACCAAGAAGGACCTTGCAATTCTCAGTTAACATGTCACGTAATGTATCAATTTGATATAGTAGATCACCCCCTCCTCCTAAAAGCGCTTTCTTTTCTGAGGTATCAAGATACCCACTCCTTCTGGCTTTCCTGTGGTCTCCTTTGCTGACTCATCTCATATTGCTGACAGCTAAATACTGAAGTACCCCAGAAAAGAGTATGTTCTTTTTCTGTCTGTACTCACTGCCTCCATGATCATATCCTCTTTGTAAATATTGTTCACACACTGATGACTCTGACATTTATCTCTTTCAGCCTTGACCTCACCCTGAACTTCGGGCTCATTTCCAGCTGCCTAATTTGATGCTTGTACATCTAATGGGCATCTCAGGTCTAACATATCCAGGACAAAACTCCTAATCTTCTTCCCCAAATTAGGTTTTCCTGTAGTAATTCCCATCTCTTTAATTGCATTTCCATCCTTCTAGTTTCTCAGGTCAAAAGTTTAGAGTTAATCTTGCCTGTGTTCATTTCTCTTGAATTATAGATTTAAGTCTGTAAACAAATACTATAGAACCTACTTTCAGAATATATTCAGAATCTGACCGTTTTCACCACTTCCAGTGCTCCATCCCAACACTGATAAGCTGCACCCTGTTTCTTTTCTGGATTGTAGCAAAAGCTCTCTGGTCCACCCTTGTCCCCCAGAGCTGTTCTCACCAAGTGTCTTTTTGAATGGAGACTAGTTTAGATCACATCACTCTTCTGCCAACATTCCTTCTGTGAGTGGTTTCCCATATCCCTCAGAGTAAAGCTGAAGTTCTTAATAGTGGCCTCCAGGATGTGGCTTCGTATGCCTTGCTGATCTTTTTCCCATTGCTCCTTCTCTTGCTCCTTCTTATTCCTCACCCCCTCACCCCAACTGGCCTCCTCCTTCCACAGAAATGCCAGGAATATTGCCACAATCTATAGCTTATGCTTCCTTCTGCCTTGAATATTCTTCCTCCAGATTAACACCATGCCTAACTTCCTTATTTGTTTGAGGTCTTTATGCCTGTGTTACATCTTAGTGAGCCTTGCCCAGCCATCTTTTAAAAGACAACTCTTCCCCGCACCCCAGAATTATTAAACTATTATTTTGTAAGATGTTACCAGTGGGGGAGACTGGGCAAAATGTACAAGGAAGGTCTCTGTATTATTTCTGATATCTGCACGCAAATCTAAAATTATCTCAATAAAAATGTCAATAAAAACATTACAGTTAGTCTGAATTATCTAGTACAAACCCTAAAGTAATTCATAAAATATATTATTCTGAATTTATGCTCCCCATTAAGAGCTGGAATTCAGCCTCTCATTGAATCATGATTCTGAAAGGTGAAGAAAACCCACAGCTGGGTAGTCCCTTCTCAGGGATTCTGTGGGGAGAGCTGGTGGATAGGTTAGAATTGAGTGTGTGACCCTCCTTTGTCCTTCCATTTGAAGAACCTATTATTTTATGATTCTTCTATTAATTGCAAGCTATTGCTTTTATTTGTCAAAATTGCCTTGACTTCTATTTTGTCTGTCAAATTGCTGGTCTGCCCCATTTCCCTCTGGGGTAATTTGCATTCTTCAATGGCCTTTTAAAAATATTTGTTTTTTTTAGGTTATTGATAAAAGTAGCATTGGGCACAGAACGAAACACTGTGAATAATCCAACTGTGATCCACAGATTTCCATTCCCTGCTAGTCAGTGGTGTTTGACCACCTGAGACATAAGAGTACAAGATCACTGACTCAGCATGGAAGGAGGTATTAGGAGTCCCTGGTACAGCCTCTTACCAGGTACCTGAGGGAGCCCAAGCATCTGAAGAAGAGAAAGTGTTACTCTCAATCATGTTTGACTCTTTCAACCCTATGTGCTGTAGCCCGCCAGGCTCCTCTGTCCATGGATGTCTCCAGGCACAAATACTGGAGTGGATTGCCATTCCCTTCTCCAGGGTATCTTCCCGACCCAGCGATCAAACCCAGGTCTCCCCACCTTGCAGCAGATTCTTTACCATCTGAGTCACCAGGGAAGTCCAGGCATCTCAGTAAGGTGATTATAATTTACTGATGAATATTTAGTAAGATTAATTTCAGTTCCTTTATTTCCTGAGTGAAAAAAAATTTTTTAATAACAATTTAAAACTCTTTTAAACAGTTTTCTTGTGCTTTCCAGGTGGCACTAGTGGTAACGAATCCACCTGCCAATGCAGGAGATGCAAGAGATGCAGGTTCGATCTCCGGGTCAGGAAGATCCCCTGCAGAAGGGCATGGCAACCCAGTCCAGGATTCTTGCCTGGAGAATCCCATGGACAGAGCAGCCTGATGGGCTACAGTCCACAGGGTCGTAGAGTTGGACACAGCTGAAGCGACTGAGCACAAACGATTTTTTAAACTTCTTTTCTTCCATGAAGTCAGTTAGTTGTGTCTTTTTTCCTCTGAAATATTGTGTGAGGCACAAAGCAGTATCTCTAGAGATTTGGAAATGATGACATGATATTACAAGTAATATGCTTATGAAAGTGAGTGGGTTTTTTCCTGGGGTGTGTCCAAGCAGACTTGTTTATGGAGTTGCAGATCCCCTTGGGTGCTTAGTTTGGAACGATTCTTACAAGGCCTTGGATAATCCTCAGCTGCCTGTCTGTTCCTCCATCAGGTACCTCAGTTAGGTACCTATCTGTGTATCCTGAAAGTGCTTTGTGCTTCAGCTTTGCCTGTCTGCCTGATTCTTTCAGCTCTGCTCATACCAATAAGCAATACAAACCGTTTTTTCCTAACATGATAAATGAGAATGAAACTTCACCTTACTAGTGGAATTTGCCATCATCTGAAAGGAAATGGATCTCATGAATCATCTAGATCAATTTTCTGCCCCCCAAATTTAAACTTGTATGTTGTTTTTGTTCAGTCGCCCCATCATGTCTGACTTTGTGACCCTATGGACTGCAGCAGGCCAGGTTTCCCTGTTCATCACCATCTTCCAGAGTTTGCTCACACTCACTTTCATCGAGTTGGTGATGTCCAACCATCTCATCCTCTGTCATCCCCTTCTCCTCCTGCCTTCTGTCTATCCCAGCATCAGGGTCTTTTCCAATGAGTCGATTCTTTGAATCAGGTGGCTAATATATTGGAGTTTGTATGAGGACTCATATTTTTTCCAAGTGTTTATTGTACTTGATGTGTAGAAAACTGCTGAGATAAGTAAAGATGAAAAAATGGGCATGAGAAGGTGGTTCTACCAAAGGCAAAAAGCTAGTAGTGACAAAGCTGGGTCTGGAACCCCTGGCTAGAACTTCCCTTCATGTAAGCCTGGGCCGAAAGTTACTTTTCCTAAAATATTCAAAGGATGAAAGCACCACTGTTTTCCTGACTTATCTCCATATAGTTAATCTTTCTCTGTCTGGAAAATCCTCTCAGCTTCAGTACTTAATTAATCTTTTACTCCGCCTTCTCTGAAACCTGGCTGAGGACAATTCCAGGTTGTCCCCAAGACACATTAGTTCTCTTTTAGTAAAAGCAGCAGGGTTTTAAACTTCCACACAATTTTTGGTTTCAAGTAAATCTATAAGATGTTGGTAAATGGAGAATGTTTATTTTTAAATGTTTTGCTCTTTAAAAGAAATTTATACTCTGAAATACTCTTCAGCTCCTAAAAGAATAAAGAATAGCTGTACTGATGTACTGATACTTCTGCATCAGCTGATGCAGAAGATTCTCAAAGAATTATCAACTAAAAAGAGAAAGTAGCAAAATATATGCATAATTTGATTCCATTTTGTTTTAAAGAAACAAGCAAAACTATGTATTTACATGGGTGTTTAGGTATAGAAATATGCACAGAGATCTCTATAGAAATATAGCAAACAGCTGTGATTATCTCTGGAGAAGGAGTAGTGATGGGGTAGGAAGGATTTTAGTATATATTATATTTTAGTGGTCTATATTTGAGTACAGTGTTTAAAAATAGAAATGTATGATATATTACTTGATAAATTAAATTAAAAACATTGTAGAACTAAAAAGTAGGCAAAAAAATCTCTAAATCCACTAACAACAGAAACCCAGCAAATACACATACCTTCTGTTAAATGCCTGTTTCAATTTAGAAGTTCTGTTATAATCTGTTAATGGTTTTGAAGGCTCTTTGATTTTCTAGCCAACCAGAAAGATCTGAGTTTTTTTATTTATCTCATCCCCATTCAATATCTTTCATTAAATTTTATCAACTAAATCTTAGTTTTAAGTTGTATCAAATTCTCAATTTGGAAACAATATGGAACACTGTTCTGGGAGAGAGTTAAGTCGTTGTCTAAGATCTTGATGTAACTGAGCATATCTCAAAACTAACATTAGGGCTGGTTTCTGTGAGCCTTCCCCAGCTTTTTCTTTAAAAAATTTAAGATTTTCTCAAAATCTTTCTTGGCAGTCAGCAAGAAACCTGGGTCACAGATGGTTAGTTTATTATATTGATACTTAGCATACACCTAGGGCTAGATCAGCAGTTAGGGACCAAAAAATCGCTGGTTGGGTATGTGAAGTAAATTTTTCATTCAGTTCAGTTCAGTTTAGTTGCTCAGTCATGTCTGACTCTTTGCAACCCCATGAACCACAGCACGCCAGGCCTCGAGCCTTTGGGAAATGTTGGTTATGTTACTTAACTGAATTACAGTGGGGGACGTTTCTTAGTAGCTCAGTACTGCTGTTGCCTCTCCTGGTGGAGACATGTGAATGCATGCGTGTGTGTGCTAAGTCGCTCAGTCATGTCCCACTCTGTGCGACCCCCATGGACCATATAGCCCACAGGCTCCTCTGTCAATGGGATTCTCCAGGCAAGAATACTGGAGTGGGTTGCCATACCCTCCAGGGGATCGTCTCGACCCAGGAATTGAACTCATGTCTCATGTCTCCTGCATCAGCAGGTGATTCTTTACCACTAGCACCACCTGGGAAGCCCAATGGAGACATGGATGTGATTAAACATTTGGAATAGATAGATGAGTTTCTTCATTTAGTTATCCTTATTATGGAGCGTTGCCTATGTACCAAGACCTATGTGTCTAGGTGTCTGGCATAAATGACACATGGCACCTGGCCATAAGTTGCTTACTGTTCTGACCAGACATCAGACATCTCCAGGAGAGTGTGATGGTACTGACAGGTTGCCTATGAGCACAGCAGATAGATATGATGTCCTGCTCAGATCTCAGGGAAGGGCTTTTAGGAATGCGAAACTTGGTCTGTGTTTGGGAAGATGGGTAGGAGAAAGCAATGAGAATGTTGCATTTTAGGCATAAATACAATTGCACCCAAGGAATGACATTGTGTTGAATCATGAAATTGTGAAATAGCTGAAGTTTTTTAGTTAAAATTGTCAAATATTGGCAGTTGCATTGGTGCAATCTAATAGTCCTTTATGCCCAGAGCAAAGGTATTTGGGATGAAATAGCAGGAGGTGGGTGGGGAATGATGGGCAGGACCAGATGTGGAAGAGCTTTCTGTGCCTGGCAAAGGCAGGATTTTTCAACCACAGCTCCAATGACATTTTGTGGCAGATAATTCTTTGTTGGAGGATGATGCTGTGCCTTGTAGCATATTTAGCAGCATCCCTGGTGCCTATTTCCCAATAGATGCCACTAGTCTCCTCCCCTGGCTCTACAACCAAAATTGCCTCAGACATAATCAGATATCCTCTGGGGATAAAACTATCCCAGCTGGGAAATATGGAGATAAGGAATTTGAACATAATCTTGCAAACTGTGGGAAAGCATTGCCGCTGTTCATTGAGAATATCAGATTTGCTCTGAAAGAAAGCAGGGAACAGAGAGGAGACATGGGTCCATCCAGGCTGTTGCAGTAAACAGATGAAGGTATGATGGGAAAAGGGGAGAGACACAGAGGTATCAAGAGGGATGGAGATCACACAGGTTTGGAAATAATTATGTGAGTGTGTGCATGTGAATGTGTGGGTGTTGGGGAAGTGAGTAAAAAGAAGGATTTTATCATGATGCCTAAACGAAAAGTGAGAGAGTGAGAGGGTGAAAAGAGTAATGGCTGGCGGTAATTAGGAGGACAAAAGTGGCATAATCAGTGACCTGATGGTCTAAGGAAATTGTTAGATTGGAGAGGTGACAGATGACAGTGTTCATTAGGAGAATAAGAAATGCCAGCTTCAAAGGCCCTACCCTCTCCCCACCTACGTCTGGTGGGGTGTGAACTATCACCATGTAGAAACCAACTCCGTATGTTCATAGTTAATTTTTGATATGGTTTGAATCGCACATTTGATTAGAATCGAACAAGATTCGTTTTCCTAGTACCTTGAACATGCCATGCTCTTTCCATCAAAGGTTGTCTCCCGACTAATCCTTCCAGGTGTTAAGCTCTTCCCAATCTCTCTTCATCTACCCTTTTTCTTAAAGTCTTAGAGGTAATTTCATCAGAGAACACCCCCCTCAGGACCTCTCTGCACACCCCAGTAATAGTTTACTTCTTATTCCCTTATAACATCTGGTACTTCTTGCAGTAGTTTTCAGTGTTAAGTATGTATTCACCTCTTGATAATCATGTGTTTACTGCCTTTCCCTTCTAGGCTGTATGCTCCCTAAAGGTTCAGTTCAGTTCAGTTCAGTCGCTCAGTCGTGTCCAACTCTTTGCAACCCCATGAATTGCAGCACGCCAGGCCTCCCTGTCCATCACCAACTCCCGGAGTTCACTCAAACTAATGTGCATTGAGTCGGTAATGCCATCCAGCCATCTCATCCTCTGCCGTCCCCTTCTCCTCCTGCCCTCAATTCCTCCCAGCATCAGGGTCTTTTCCAGTGAGTCAGCTCTTCTAATCAGGTGGCCAAAGTACTGGAGCTTCAGCTTCAGCATTTGTCCTTCCAATGAATATTCAAGATTGATTTCCTTTAGGACTGACTGTTTTGATCTCCTTGCAGTCCAAGGGAGTCTCAAGAGTCTTCTCCAACACCACAGTTCGAAAGCATCAATTCTTCGGCACTCAGCTTTCTTCACAGTCCAACTCTCACAACCATACATGACCACAGGAAAAACCATAGCCTTGACTAGACGGACCTTTGTTGGCAAAGTAATGTCTCTGCTTTTCAATATGCTGTCTAGGTTGGTCATAACTTTCCTTCCAAGGAGTAAGCAACTTTTAATTTCATGGCTGCAGTCACCATCTGCAGTGATTTTGGAGCCCCCCAAAAATAGTCTGTCACTGTTTCCACTGTTTCTCCATCTGCTGCTGCTGCTGCTGCTAAGTTGCTTCAGTCATGTCCGACTTTGTTGCGACCCCATAGATGGCAGCCCAGCAGGCTCTCCCGTCCCTGGGATTCTCCAGGCAAGAACACTGGAGTGGGTTGCCATTTCCTTCTCCAATGCATGAAAGTGAAAAGGGAAAGTGAAGTCGCTGAGTTGTGTCCAATTCTTCGTGACCCCATGGACTGCAGCCTACCAGGCTCCTCCGTCCATGGGATTTTCCAGGCCAGAGTGCTGGAGTGGGTTGCCATTGCCTTCTCTGTCTATTTTGCATGAAGCGATGGGACCAGATGCCATGATCTTAGTTTTCTGAATGTTGAGCTTTAAGCCAACTTTTTCACTCTCTTTCACTTTCATCAAGAGGCTTTTGAGTTTCTCTTCACTTTCTGCCATAAGGGTGATGTCATCTGCATATCTGAGGTTATTGATATTTCTCCCGGCAATCTAGATTCCAGCTTGTGCTTCCTCCAGCCCAGCGTTTCTCATGATGTACTCTGCATATAAGTTAAGTAAGCAGGGTGACAATATACAGCCTTGACGTCCTCCTTTTCCTATTTGGAACCAGTCTGTTGTTCCATGTAGGAGCGTCTTTATCTTGCCCCTACTCTATCTCCATCACTTCGCTTAGTACCTGCCATTTACAGGCATTCGAGAAAGAGATTTGGCCAACTGTCCCAATTCAGGTATTTTTCAGAAGCCATGGGTAGTTGGAAATACTACATTTCACACCTGGAGTGTGACTTTCTGATTTTTTTTAATAACACGCAGAATTGGAAGGAACCTCGCATTCATCCAGTACAGACTCCCACTGAATGAGAGACTGAGGGCCTCAGAAGAAGAAAGGAGGAACCTCTGGGGCTCATTTCCACCCATGGGCTTCTAGACACATAGGATGCCTCTCTGCCTGGCCTGTCAAGAAGCCTGGAGAGAAGCCTGAACCCACTGCCCTTTGTCTCCTTGGGTGCAGAGCTGGCCTTGGGGCATCACTTCTCCTTGCTTCTGGCTTGTGCCGTTGTGCTGCAGGTAGACTTTCAGTGTAGAATGCAGAAGGCATCTGGTGTACTTGAGGGGAGATGCTCTCTCTAGGAAGGGAATCAAAAAACACAGACCTGGCCTCAATAGCCACCACCAATTGGACAATGACAACAGGTGGGTCAGGTCTCTGGGGGAGTTCAGGGGACTCACCTTCAACCCAGCCTGGCAAATGGCCGTCTGACCCAGAAACTGTCAGGTATAGAACTGAACCAAAGGTATTGTGTTCCTTACCCTAAAGGGGAGATTAAACTTCAGAAGGAAAAACCTACTTCTGCGTGTCTTCTGTTCCTTAGTCTGGTGCTAGAGGGTTGAGTAATAAGATGAGAGGAGGTTTCCAAAACACACTGCGTGGATGGGCTTCCCTGGTGGTCCAGAGGTTAAGAATCTGCCTTGCAATGCAGGGGACGCAGGTTCGATCCCTAACCAGGGAACTAAGATCCCACTGGGCATAGCTAGAGAGTTCCTGCACTGCAATGAAAGATCCCACATGATGCAAAACATCCTGCATGCCAAAACTAAGACTCAACACAGCCAAATAAATAAGTTTAAAAAGACACTGTGTGGAAATGGTAGGGAAAAGGAGGCTTCAGTGTTCTCTCCTGAGTTTGTGTTCATCGCAGTCTAATTTATTACAATTGGAAAGTACTTGTATCTTTTGGCATCATTTATGGATCTTAAAGGACTCTACCCCCACTTACTAATCATAGTGTAGCTTTGCTAGTTCATACAACAGGGATTACAGTCATTCTCACAATTTCCAGTCTTCCCCATATCCCCTGTTTACTATATGCAGTACTTTTTTTCACTTTTAAGGGAAAATTCCTCTTGTGAATGTTCATATTAGAAGGGAAAAATGAAGTTTGACATTAAATAACAAAATGTACTGATTTATGGGGAAAGATTATCTCATGTATTGTTGTTAGTGTCGTTTAGTCACTAAGTCATGTCCACCTCTTTTTTGACCCCATGGACTGCAGCCTGCCAGGGTCCTCTGTCCATGGGATATGAAGGTTGTCATTTCCTTCTCCAGGGGAATCTTCCTGAACCCAGGTATCCTGCATTGGCAGGCAGATGCTTTACCACTGAACCACCAGGGAAGCTTTGTGTGTGGGCACAGTAAATAAAAATATATCTTTAATAGACACATTAAGTCCATATTTTATAGAATAGTATCACCAGAAATGTATGTTTTTCTCTATAGCCAGCTATATAATAAATTTATACTATAAAGTTTCAGTAAATCAGTGTTAGATAAAATAGGCCACATGTAATTTATCTAATTACATTTTAAATTATTTTATTTTGTGCCATATAGGTTTACTTGCCCGTAATCACTGACATCTATAATCGTTTTCCTTATAACATTTGATTTTTTTTCATCTTTTTTACAATGCAGATGACATCTTTTATAATGCACAAGACAGCACAAATTTTAAAATAAACAGCTCATGAAATAACTTTAGATTTATTCGGTGAAGGTCAGTGTGGTGAAAATTTGTGTGAAAAATGTGTATTGTTTTGTTTTATTAGAAGTGTTATAAAACTATGAATAATCTTACTTGTTCCATTTAATGTCAAGTTTATATAAATTATGTCATGTCGTTGTCCTGTCAAAACGTACTTGACTAATCTTGCTCCTGTAATGCGTTCTATACCATTCTCTCAGCGTGAGTGGACTTGAAGTCTCCTAAGTCATTTTCTCAGCAACTTTGATGGCAGGAAAAGCACTGAAACATTAGAAAAGAACAGAAATACAACATCAGTTCAGTTCAGTCGCTCAGTCATGTCTGACTCTTTGTGACCCCGTGAACCACAGCACGCCAGTCCTTCCTGTCCATCACCAACTCCCGGAGTTCACTCAGATTTATGTTCATTGAGTCAGTGATGCCATCCAGCCATGTCATCCTCTGTCGTCCCCTTCTCCTCCTGCCCTCAATCTTTCCCAGCATCAGGGTCTTTTTCAATGAGTCAGCTCTTCACATCAGGTGGCCAAAGTATTGGAGTTTCAGCTTCAACATCAGTCCTTCCAATGAACACCCAGGACTGATCTGCTTTAGGATGGACTGGTTGGATCTCCTTGCAGTCCAAGGGACTCTCAACCTATAGCTTATGTTGAAAATACTCTAAGTGGAAAACAAAGGTTTTTTTCCCTTGACTTTAGAACATGACTCTGATTCATTCACTCATTCATTTGTTCATTCCGCCAGCAAATGTTTACTAAACACCCCTAGGAACTTGTAGGAGCTTCTCTACCATGGAGGATACAGTGATGAACAGAAGAGGCAGGATCTCATAGCTCCTAATGAGACCTAATGTGCAGAAACATGGAATGGGGTAGACAAAAATGACCTTTCAAGTCAGTAATGGCCCTGGAGGGAGTGAATCAGGTCGGGGATACAGATTGCAGTCTTTTTCGAATAGGACTGTCAAGGGTCCTTCTCTGAGGTGGTGACATTGAGAAAAGGATGATATGCCAGGTCTGAAAGAACAGCTTTCAGACTGAGAGGATAGGATGTGTGGATGGCTGGAGGAAGTAACATCATATCAAGACCCAGGTGACTGGAGAATCCTTTGTTGGGAAAACTTAACAGGATATGGGGTTGAAGATCCTGCAGAGGCCAGATCATGTTGGGCTCTCACAGACCAAAGTGAAAGAGTCTGGGTTTTATCCTAAGTGTAACGTCTGCAGAAGCAGGGAGCAGTCAATAGGATTTTGTTTCTGGTTGCAGAAGACCACTCTGGCTGCTGTGGGTGGATAACAGACTGAAGGGGGCAAGAGTGGTTTCAGAGGCTGTTGTAGCTGTCTGAGCAAGAGGCGAGGGTGCTTTGGATGAGGCTGCCAGTGGTGGGGCAGAAACAGTTTTGGAACAAATGTTGGAGATATTGCTGATTGGATTCAATGATGCAGTCAGTGTGGGTGGAAGAGACAGAGAAGAATCAAAGGTGAACCCCAGGTCTGAGGCTCCCGTGGGATGAATGCTAATGCCAGGACCAGAGATGGAAACAGTGAAGAGAGGAACAGGCTTTAGAGTGGGGCTATCAAAGCTTGTGCTTTGCTTGTGTATTTGAGTTGGTTATTAGACATGGAAGTGGTGATGTTGGGTGGGCAGTTGAAGATAATGGTTTTGGACCAGAAATAAAAATTTAGGCATTATCAACACACAGATGACAGTGATACATGCAGGATTGGTTCTTCTCACTCTACTCTTACTTTGTAGCTTCTCTAACTCCGGAATTTCCTTCTGCTCCTGAATGTGGTTCTGACTAACTCATGTTTTGGCTGGGTCTTTCTTCCCTGTGGCTCAGACGGTAAAGCATCTGCCTGCCGTGCGGGAGACCCGGGTTCGATCCCTGGGTTGAGAAGATCCACTGGAGAAGGAAATGGCAACCCACTCCAGTAATCTTGCCTGGAAAATTCCATGGACTGAGCAGCCTGGGGGGCTACAGTCCATGGGGTCGCAAAGAGTCAGACACAACTGAGCAACTTCACTTTCACTTTCTTCCCTGTACTACATGCAGAAAAGGCTTATGTGCCAGAAACATATTTGACAGGAGACTCTCAGTGGGTGGGAGGGCTGGAAGAGCATGCTGGTGCTGGGGAAAGATCCTAGGACTTGGAATCAGAGATCCTGGGACTTGGCTTCAGGTTCATGATGAGCCATTCTTGCCTTGAGCTTCATCTGAGAAACACAGGTAATTCAGCTCATGGAATGACTTGAGACTTTCTGTGTATAACTGCATGGTAAGTTGCTCAGTCATGTCCGACTGTTTATGACGCTACAGACTGTAGCCTGCCAGTCTCCTCTGTCCATGAAATTCTCCAGGAAAGAATACTGGCGTGGGTTGCCCTGCCTTCCTCCAGGGGATCTTCCTGACCCAGGAGTCAAACCCAAGTCTGTTATGTCTGCTGCACTGGTGACAGGTGGGTTATTTACCACTAGAGCCACCTTGACTCAGTATATAGTAGGTGCTTTATAAATGCAGTTAAAACTGAATTTAATCTCCTTATCCAGAGTGTAGAGATTATACCTTTACTCCACAATTGAGACCTGTTGACAAGCTTGTTTTTCATCAGAGGTAGGTACCATGAATTTCTTCATTTTTGTCCTACCTTGAGTCTCAATATTTTGGCATTCAGTGTATATTGGACAAATCATGATGATCAATGTGGATTCAAAAAAATTATCTTAACCACCATTGCATAGCCCACCAAGGCAACAGTTAAAACTAACTAATCAATACAAAAATCTTCCTGTTTTATAATCATTAAAAATGTTTTTGAAACAAAATCTGGCTTTATTGCCTAGTAGTATGACTTTTACTTCTAGGAAAGAATGAATAGACTCAGCTGATTTTTTATACCCAGCATTTTCTTAATTGTGTCTTGTGTTTTTGTCCAGAATGCATGTAATTTGGAAACATTCCCAAGGCATGTACAAGTGACTGCCAACATCTTTTTCGAACACAAATTGGGTTTGATAATGTTTATTTTGGGTGCATGTAATTTAGTTATTTCTTTTCACATAAATTCTCTCTACTCATGTTGAGAAAAATTTCTAGAACAGTGACATTTATTACAGCTTTTCTCAGTCAATCATAAAATATTTATTGAACCCCTACTATGTGTAGAACCCTGCTAAGCATGTGAAGAATGCAAACAAGTATCATGCACAGTGTCGTTCTCCTTGTGAATTAATTACTGAGAGAAGGGTTAGCTATGTGAGAATGGAAAAATCTCCCCAAAACTTCAAACTGGGAGGAACCTTAGGATGCTGTCCCTCCAAATCTTACTCAACGCACATACCCCGTCTATAACTCCCACAATAGTATGACCTGTTTTGGTTGAGCTCTGTTAGTGAGGGGGCTCACCACCTCCCTCAGTTCCCTGTTGGAATTTTGGACAACTTTGAATCATGTCCTGAAATTGTATAGAGATTTCTCTGTGGCTTCCATCTGATCGTTCTGTCATATGCCATGCCTACAAAAATTTGAGTATCTCTACATGGCCTTATTTTTTAATAACTTGAGTTTGTACAGTGTTGGAAGTTTACAAAGTTAAGTGACTAAAAGCTCAAGATCACACAGCTTGTGTAGCATAAGTTTAAAACGAAGTTGAAACTCCAAAAACACATATTCTTTCCACCAACCAATGGCATCCACGATTGCAATACAAGAAATTCCAGAAAGTATTTAGTGGTAGATCACTAAAAAATTTGTGTAAAGAGAATATGGAACAAGACATCAGTATATGCTAGAGGTGGCAGAGGTTTTGTAGAAGATAGCACATTCTTTCTTGCCATGGACTGAGTGATCTCCCTGGAGGTGTTTTCAACAAGATGTGAGTATCTTCAGCAGAAAGAGCTTGCTTGTATTTTGAGACACTTCCTGGTTTTTGATTGAGCAATAAAAAGCTTCCCTGGAGAAACAGCCCCTAGGAGTTTAGTACATATGAGCTGTATTAATAAATCTATGGAAATGGGATGTTAATTTTTCCCCTGGCCTACATATAATAATGTATACTGCAGGGTTGAACATGTAAATGCTATATTGCTGGGTCCTCTGTGCACCTCTATAAATACATAAGAAGTTTTCAGCTGCTCTTTTCTCTCCACAGCTTGTTTGAACTTCCTTCATATGGCTGTGATTTGCCTCCAGAAACAGGGGTAAATCCATGCAATCTGTGCTGTCTGCAATAAATATGGAGGTCCTCATTTTGGAAAGTACTTTTCTAAGTGTTTTCTCAAGAAGGGTGCTTAAGTTTAAATATATCTAGAATTGGGACTTTTTTCTTTTAAGCCATGAATTGAAGTGAACATCTGAAGCATTGACTGATATACTTCTTAATGTGTTTATTCTAACTTTTAGTAAATATTTGTATACATTCCTGTTCTAGTCTAAGAACTCTGAAAGATGTTGAGGATACAAAAAAAAAAAAAGACATGTCAAGAAGGTCAGGGGAATATTCATAGAAAAGGTGATGTTAGGATGGCCTTAAAGGATCTAGGTGTAGATCTTTACCAAGGGAATATATTGTAGTGGAAAGACTCCCTGTCTCCTAAACGTTGTCCCTAACTGTTATTAGAACAGTTCTGTTATCACTATTCTCTTATCCCTGTTGCAACAGAGCACACATCCTGAAGGAACTGCTAGTCTTAGCACTTACTGGTGTTCATATGTTCATAGTTCCTTAATTTGTCAAGCATGTCCTACAGCTTTCTGTTTCATCTATAATCCTAGCGTCACCTGGGAAGCCAAACATTTACAAATGTGAAAGATGAGTAAAAGCTAATAAAAGAGTCTAAGAAGGAGAGGTCAGACAGTCAGGAAGGAAATAGAGAGAGTTCTGTCTTCAAAGTGAAGGATAAATTTTCAAAGGAAAACGATGCTGTTGGCAGGTCAGCTGAGTTAAGGACTGATTGCTGGTTTATCAACATGGAAGTTGTCAATAACTTTGATCAGAGAATTTTCTTTGGAGTGGTGGTACTGGAGACAGTGATTACAAAGATGTTAAAGTACTCTCTATGCACAGAAAAAGAGTAATGAAGTAGATGGTAGCTGGAAGAGAAAGTGGAATCAGGAAGGTATTTCTTTTATAAACATTTACCCTGTGTAGACATTTCTGTTATTAACTGTACACCCAACTACTTCCCAACCATCCATTGCAATTTTCTGTGTTACACTTATTTTAATAACTCTTACCCAACCAGTCCATCCTCCTCTAGTGCAAACTATACTTAATCTCCCTTCTCTGGGTTCTAAGGTTACATCTCTTATCTGCACTGGTTAATTTAAGTGGGGACTTGACTAATTTGTATCATTATTCCTAGTAGAGTGCATCAAATTTTTATACAGTCCAGCAATAGTATACAGTATGTGCTAATAGCATCCTGCCAAACCCCAAACTTGTACCAGAGATGAGATTATATGGCTTCTGTAGCTCATAAAATAGAAGGGTAACCTACATTCAGGGTTACTGAGTTCTACATAAATCCATGGAACTATGAAGGGGGTGCTAGTGTATATTAAGGGCCACTGTTTATCATAGCCTCCTGTGAAACACACTGCAGAGAGGCTGTTGGAATGGATGTCTGTTACTCAAGCCAGTTTAGCCTATGTGCGTTAGTTGTCAGTCATGTCCAACTCTTTGTGACCCCATGGACTGTAGCCCACCAGCCTCTCTGTCCATGGGTTTCTCCAGGCAAGAGTACTGGAGTGGGTTGCCAGTTCCTTCTCCAGGGGATCTTCCCAACCCTTGGATTGAACCCAGGTCTCCCACATTGTGGGCAGATTCTTTAATGTCTGGGCTACTAGGGAAGCCCTGAGTCTTACATCATCTTATACCAGTTTAGCCTGAATCTTACATCATTTTATATTATCCAAAGAAGGGCATTAAAAGTCTAAGTGGCATATTTATTTCTCAGTCTGGTGTTGAGATATAGCTCGAAAAATCTTGAACAGATGATTTTTTTTTCTCTCAAAGAGTATTTGAGTGTTTTTTAAATTCTAGAACAGTGAGGTATTTCTCACTCATTGGGGATTTTATTAGACATTATTTTAGATGTCATATGTTACCACAAGTAATATCTAAACACAATCCTTTGGAAGAGATATATAGACTTACTATACTGATGACTCAGCTTATAAAAACTGTTGGTATAGATAATTCAAACCTGTGAAAAGTATAAGCAATTATAAGATGTGCATTAAATTGCAAATGCTCTTTTATTTATTAGAAAATCAGCCACATTCATGTCAATGTATGGCAAAAACTACCACAATATTTTAAAGCCACCAACTAAAATAAATAATTTAATAAAAAAAAGAAAATCAGCTACAGTGTAGCATGGATTCCAGTAGTTGAGAATTTTATGAATAAATATATTTTCACACTTTGAAATATATTCATTTGCTTCTAAGGTTAGAACATTAGTTAACTACTAAAATTCAAAAACTGTTGAAATTAAATTGAAAATTCGGTTTCTTTTATCCAGATTCACATTATTATCCTTTGTGATCTCAGCATCATTTGGGAACCCTATCTAACACCTTCTTAATGACTTTAAGGAAACAGTGTGTTGGCTGAGCTGGGTCCCCACGTGCGCGCTTCACTGCAGCGTGTGGCTCTCTGTGGTTGTGGAGCACAGGCTTGAGTTGCGGCACTCGGTAGTTATGGCACCTGGACTTGGTCGCCCCCTGCTTGTGGAATCTTAGTTCCCCAATCAGAACCTGCATCCCTGCCTTGGAAGGCAGATTCTTAACCACTGGGTGACCAAGGAATCTTCCTTAATGACTTTTAAGAATAATTTCTTCCATCCCATCTCAGTCAGCCATTCCTATGGTTACACTCTAGGTTTTATTCTTAGTGGTAACAACATTACCTATGATACCCCATATTCTGTTCTGCAGTGAACTTTGGGGTGCATGTATCATTTTGCCTTATGGTTTTTCTCTGGGTATATGCCCAGGAGTCTGATTGCTGGTTTGTATAATAGTTCTATTTTTAGTTTTTTGCGGAACCTTCATATTGCTCTCCATAGTGCCTGTACCAGTTTACCTTCCCACAGACACTGCAGGAGGATAACCTTTTCTCCACACCCTCTCCAGAATTTATTGTTTTTAGACTTTTTGATGATGGCCATTCTTACTGGAGTGATGTGATGCCATGCCTCATTGTAGTTTTGATCTGCATTTCTCTAATAATTAGTGATGTTGAGTTTCTTTTCATGTGCCTCTGGGCCATCTGTGTGTCTTCTTTGGAAAAAATGTCTATTTAGGTCTTCCACCCATTTTTTGATTGCTTTATATATGTGTGTGTGTGTGTGTGTGTGTGTGTGTGTGTGTGTGTGTGTGTGTGTGTGTGTTGAGCTGCATGAGCTGTTTGTATATTCTGGAGATTAATCCCATGTCTGATGTCTGCTGCTTAATTTGCAAATAGTTTCTCCCATTCTGAGAATTCTATCTTTTCATTCTGTTTATGATTTCCTATGCTGTGCAAAAGCATTTAAGTTTGATTAGATCTCATTTGTTTATTTTTGTTTTTATTTTCATTACTCTAGGAAGGGGGTCAAAAAAGACCTTGAAGCCATTTATGGCACAGCATGTTCTACCTGTGTTTTCCTCTAACAGTTTCATAGTGTCTGGCTTTACATTTAGGTCTTTAATCTATTTTGAGTTTTATTTTTGTGTATAGTGTTAGGGAGGATTCTAATTTCATTATTTACCATGTAGCTGTCCAGTTTTCCCAGCACCACCTATTGAAGAAGGTGTCTTTTCTCCATTGTGTATTATTGCCTCCTTTGTCATAGATTAAGCAACTGTCGGTGTATGGGTTTAGCTCTGGGCTTTCTATCTTGTTCCATTGATCTATATTTCTGGTTTTGTGCTAGTATCATACTGTCTTGATTACTGCAGCTTTTTAGTATAGTCTGAAGTTGGAAACCTGATTCCTCCATCTTCGTTATACTTTCTCAAGATTGCTTTGGCTATTTGGAACTTTTTGTGTTTCCATAGAAATTGTAAAATTTTTTGTTCTCTTTTTGTGAAAAATGCTGTTGGTAATTTTACAGGGATTGCACTGAATCTGTAGATTGCTTTGGGTGGTATAGTCATTGTCACATTATTGATTCTTCCAATTCCAATTATTGATTCTTTATACGTATAAAGTACGTATCTCCATGTGTTTATGTTGTCTTTGATTTCTTTCATCAGTATTCTAAAGTTTTCTGAATACAGATCTTTTGTCTCCTTAGGTAGGTTTAGTCCTAGCTATTTTATTATTTTTGTTGCAATGGTAAATGGGATTGTTTTCTGAATTTCTCTTTTTGATCCTTTATTGTTAGTAGATACAAATGCAAGAGATTTCTCTGTGTTAATTTTGTATCCTTCAACTTTGCCAAATTCGCTGATAAGCTCTAGTAGTTTTTTGATGGCTTCTTTAGGATTTTCTATGTATAGTATCACGTCATCTGCAGTGACAATTTTACTTCTTCTTTTCCAGTTTGAATTTCTTTTATTTCTTTTTCTTCTCTGATTGCCATGACTAGGACTTCCAAACTATGTTGAATAACAGTGGTAAGAGTGAACGCCCTTGTCTTGTTCCTGATCTTAGAGGAAATGCTTTCTGTTTTTCACCATTGAGAATAATGTTTGCTATGAGTTTACTGTATATGGCCTTTATTATGTTGAGGTAGGTTTCCTCTGTGTCCACTTTCTGGAGAGTTTTTATTATAAATGGGTGTTAAATTTTGTCAAAAGATTTTTTTCATCTATTGAGATGATTGTATTGTTTTTATTCTTTAATTTGTTAATATGATAAGCACATTTGTTGATCTGCATATATTGAAGAATCCTTGCACCCTTGGGATAAATCCCACTTAATCATGGTATATGAACCTTTTGATGTGTTGTTGAATTCTGTTTGCTGGCACTGTACTGAGGATTTTTGTGCCTATGTTCATCAAAAATATTAGACAGTGGTTTTCTTTCTTTGTGATACCTTTTTCTGGTTTTGGTATTAGGGTAACAGTGACCTTGAAGGCTGAGTCTGGGAGTGTGTCTCCTTTTGCAATTTTTTGGAAGAATTTGAAAAGAAAAGGTGTTAGTGCTTCCCTAAATGCTTGACAGAATTTGTGAATCCATCTGGTCCTGGACTTTTGTTTGCTGGAGGATTTTTAATCACAGTTTCAATTTCTTTACTTGTGATCGGTCTATTCATATTTTTTATTCTTCCTGGTTCATTCTTGGGAGGTTGTTCCTTTCTAAATATTTGTCTATTTCTTCCAGGTTGTCCATTTTATTGATATATAGTTGCCTGTAGTAGTCTCATGATTCTTTGTATTTCTGCAGTGTCAGTTGTAACTTCTTTTTAATTTATAGCTTTATTGATTTGAATCCTCTTCCTCTTTTTTCTTGATGTGTCTGGCTACAGGTTTATCCATTTTGTTTACGTAATCAAAAACAAGCTGTTAGTTTCTTCAGTCTTTGCTGTTGTTTTCTTTATTTCTATTTCATTTATTTCTTCTCTGGTCTTTGTGATTTCATTCCTTCTGCTAACTTTGGGTTTTGTTTGTTCTTTCTCTACTTGCTTTAGGTGTAAGGTTAGGTTGTTTATGTGAGATTTTTCTTGTTTCTCGAGGTGGGAATTGTACTGCTATAAACTTCCATCTTAAAACTGCTTTTGTTGTGTGTCATAGGTTTTGCATCATCATGTTTTAATTGTCATTTGTTTCTAGATTTTTTTTTTGACATTTAAAATCAGGTGTTTTAATAGAGAGTATTTTTCATTCTTACATTCCTTCTATGCCAAGGTTGAACTTCTTCTTTTTTTTTTTTTTACTTTACAATGCTGTTTTGGTTTTGCCATATATTGACATGAATCCATCACAGGTATACATGAGTTCCCAACCCTGAACCCCCCTCCCACCTCCCTCCCTATATCATCTCTCTGGGTCATCCCAGTGCACCAGCCCCAAGCATCCTGTATCCTATATCAAACCTAGCAATTCGTTTCTTACATGATAGTATACATGTTTCAGTGCCATTCTCCCAAATCATCCCACCCTCTCCCTCTCCCACAGAGTCCAGTAGTCTGTTCTTTACATCTGTGTCTCTTTTGCTGTCTCGCATACAGGGTTATTTTTAAATTTTCTTTGTGTTTTTTTTCAGTGATTATTTATTGCTTATTTAGTAACATTGTTTATCCTCCACGTGTTTATGATTTTTACAGTTTTTTTTCCCTATAATTGATTTCTAATGTCATAGCCTTGTGGCAAAGATGCTTGACCTGATTTCAGTTTTCTTAAATTTACAGGGGCTTGATTTCTGACTTAAGATGTAGTCTATCCTAGAGAATGTTCCATGTGCACTTGAGAAGAAAGTATATTCTTCTGCTTGGGATAGAATGTCCTATAAATGTCAATTAAGTCTGTCTGGTCTAATGTTTTATTTAATGCTTGTGTTTCCTTGTTAATTTTCTGTCTGGATTACCTATCCATTGATGTAAGTGGGGTGTTAATATTCCCTACTATTGTGTTACTGTCGATTTCCCCTTTTATGGCTGTTAGCATTTGCCTTATGTGTTAAAGTGCTCCTATGTTGGGTATGTATATGTTTATAGTTAGTGTATCTTCTTCTTGGGTTGATCCCTTGATCATTATGTAGTGTCCTTCCTTGTCTCTTGTAACAGTCTTTTTTTTTCATCTGATGTGAGTATTGCTACTGAAGCGTTCTTTTGATTTCCCTCTTCATGGAATATGTTTTTCTATCCCCTCACTTTCAGTCTGTATGAAGTGGGTCTCCGTTAGACAGCGTATACAGGAGTCTTGTTTTTATATCCATTCAGCCAGACTTTGTTTTTTGTTGGGGGCATTTATTCCATTTATATTTAAGGTAATCATTGATATGTATGTTCCTATTGCCATTGTCTTAGTTGTTTGGGGTTTGTTTTCTTATCTTTTCTTCTTCCCTGCCTCTTTTGTCCTCTTCTCTTTTGTTTCTTGCCTAGACAAATGCCTTTAGTGATTGTTGTAATACTGATTTGGTGGTGCTGAATTCTCTTAGTTTTTGTTTGTCTGTGGAGCTTTTGATATCTCCTTCAAACCTGAATGAAAGCCTTACTGGTTAGAGTATTCTTGTTTGTAAGATTTTCCCTTTCATCACCTTAAATATGTCCTGCCATTCCCTTCTAGCCTGCAGAATTTTTGCTAAAAAAATCAGCTGATAACCTTATGGGATTTCCCTTGCATGTTATTTGTTGCTTTTCCCTTGCTGTTTTTAATATTTTTCTTTATGTTTCATTTTCGTTATTTTGATTAATATGTGTCTTTGTGTTTTCTACTTGGGTTTTTCCTGTACTAGACTCTGCCCTTCCTGGACTTGGGTATATATTTCCTTTCCCATGTTAGAGAATTTTTTGACTATGATGTCTTCAGATATTTCCTCAGGCCCTTTACCTTTTTCTTCCTCTTCTGGAAGCCCTGTAATTCAAATGCTGGCACATTTACTGTTGTCCTAAAAGTCTCTTGAGACTGTTCTTTTTTCTTTTCATTCATTTTTCTTTATTCTGTTCCACAACAGAGACTACCACCATTCTGCCTTCCAGGTCACTTATCCCTTCTGCCTCAGTTATTCTCCTGTTGATTCCTTCTAGTGTATTTTTTATTTTGGTCCTTGCCTTGTTCATCTCTGCTTGTTCTTTAGTTCTAGGTTTTCGCTAAACTTTTCTTGTATCTTCTTGATTCGAGCCTCCATTCTGTTTCCGTGATCTTGGATCACGTTTACTGTCATTACTCCGAATTCTTTTTTAGATAGATTGCTTATATTCTCTGTTAGTATTTCTTGTAGGTTTTTATCTGGCTCCTTTGTCCGCAACATATTTCCTTTGTTGTTTCACTTTAGCAGACTTACTGTATTTGTGGTCTCCTTTCTACAGACTGCCTGCCAATGCAGGAAACACAGGAGATATGAGTTTGATCCCTGGGTTCGGAAGATCCCCTGGAGAAGGAAATGGCAACCCACTCCAGTATTCTTGCCTGGAGAATCCCATGGACGGAGGAGCCTGGGCTACAGTCTATGGGATCACAAAGAGTTGGACATGACTGAGTGACTTCACTTTCACTTTCACTTGCTACAGACTGCAGGATCATAGCTCCTCTTGCTTCTGGTATCTGCCCCTGGTGTGTCAGTTTGATCCAGAGACTTGTGCTGTTACTTATTCGATAGGAGGTTTGATTGGTGCTGTGTTGCTTAGAGTCTGCCCTAGATATTGAGCAGGGCTTCCCTTTTGCTCTGTGGTTATCACTGCCTTTTCAGGGATGGATGTGCTCCCTGTCTGTTGGAGTAGAGGTCCGTAGATCTCTTTCTTAGCTGAGATTCTGATCTGTGCTGTGAGGTAGGTGGGATTGGAGCACTTCCACTGGAAGTGAAGACAGAATTTTCCTGGAAGTATTCACCTGTGATCATGCTCTATTGTGTCCCCTTTTACCTACTGTGTAGGCTCACAAAGTCTTCTGTTGTTGGGACTGCTCTTGGTCCTGCCTTGACTGTGGCTATGCTGGCAGTTAGCCCTAGTGACTCAGGCATTGTTACACCCAGCCACTGGTTCAGGTCCATGGAGGTCAGGTCCCAGTGACACAGTAATTATGTGCCTGGACTTGCCATGGGAGCTGTGTAGGCAGTTTCAACCCTGAAGTGGCCCTAACCAAAGTATATATGTCCACAGAGCCCAGAGCCACTAAAGCCAGACCCATGATAAGGGGTTTGACTGCTGTTGTGACCAGAGCCCACCCTGGATATTGTACAGGGCTCCCCCTTTGCTCTGTGGCTGTCATTTCCCTGTTAGGGATGTGGCGTGTTCCTAGTTGTTGGAGTAGACCTGCCCCGCCCCTACCTGCTTCTTAGCCATGTTTATGATCTATGGTGTGAGAGAGGTAGGATTGAAGCACTCCAGCTGGTAGGAAAGCTACAGTGTATTCCTCTGCTGGACCTGTTCACCTGTGGGTGTGCTGTGTTGTATCACGTGTCACAGACTGTGTGAGCTATCAGATTATGCTGATGTTGGCACTGCTCTTGTCCCCATCTTAACTGTGTGTATGCTGGCAACTGGCCTTGATGTCTCTCAGGCATTGCTCTCACCAGGCCCCCAGAATACATTCACTGAAGTCAGGTCCCAGGATTGCAGTAATCACAGATCTGGACCTGTTGTGTTAGTGTTATGGAGGCAGCTCAGAGTTTAACCTGGCCCAACTCCAATGTATATAGGTCCCCAAAGTCTGTAGCTGCTAAAGCTACGTCTCTCTTGGCTGTGGGAACACTCGTCTGTTCATATGTTTTGTAGGCGCTGAGTTTTTAACCAAGTCAGTTGTGGGGGTGTCAATTCACAGTTTGCACAGCTGTGAGGAGAGATTTCAGCTTTTCTTTCCCCTTAGCTGCAGCTCAGCTGTGGTTTTAGCCCCACCTCTGCATGTGGGCCACCCACAGGGGTCTGCTTCTGAAGCTGCCTTGGAGCACTCAGTGAGGACAGCGTGGATGCGGCCTGGCTGCCAGAGTGGAGGGAGCCCGATGGTGACAGATGTGCCGGGGAATCAGTGGCCGTGAGAGATCTGACCCAACTGATGATGAGACACACAGGAAAGCCAGTGGCCACAGGTGTGAGAGACTAAGCCCTGGTGTGAGCCTTTCCTAGCTCTTGGCCACCTGCACAAGACGGCCAGCCCCAGCAGGGGTCTTTCCAATTCCAGCAGCAGATGTGTGTGGACCAGCCCCAGTGGGGGCTTTCCAAGGGCCTGAGGGGCAGGGTCCAGTGCACAAGAAGAGAGGCTGCAATGGTGGCTCCACCCCCCATATCACTTAGAAATGGCACGTTGATTCTACGTCAGTGTGGGTTTCTTCCGCAAGCATTCCTGGTTGCAGATTTCCTCACTCCCATCCCCTGAGGCTGTCTCCTTGCATCCAGGAGCAGTTCTCCCTGCGTTTGTTCTCCAGTCTCCAAGTCCCAGCACCCAGCCTCCATGCCCACTGTTGGGCACATGTCCCAGGCAAGGGTGCTCAGGAATGTGACGGACCATCTGTGTGGACCTCACTCTGTCCTTTCTGTCCCGACCAGCATATCTGCTCTCCTTCTGTCCCAACTGACCTCCCCATTGGTGAGGAGGTTTCCCTGAATGTGGGCACCTCTCTGCTCCTTCAGCTCCCCACTCCAAGGGCATGGGTCCCCTCCACTTCCTCTCTTCTTCTTTTTCCCTTCTTTGTTTCCTCCTACCCAGTTATGCAGGGGTCTTTCTTGTCCTATGGTGTCCGAGGTCTGCTAGTGTTCAGCTAGTCTGTGAGAATTGTTCTATATGTAGATATAGTCTTGATGCGTTTGTGGAGAGAGATGGACTCCACATTCTCCTACTCACCCACCATCATGCTTTTTTCCTGTTTTTCTATCTCTTCCTGATTCAGTTTTTATAAGTTTTGTTTCTGGGCATTTTTCCATTTCTTCAAGGTTATTCAGTTATTATATAGTCGAATTTTTGTGCATGTCAGTTGCAGTGTCTAATTTGTATTTATAATTTTGTTTATTTGTATCTTTTCTTTTTCACCTGTGTACATCGACCCTTAAATAAGATCTTACCAATTTTGTTCATCTTTCAAAGAACCAACTCTTAGTTTGGTTAATCCTTTCTATTGGTTTTCTGTTATCTTTTTCATTTATGTCTGCTTTAATTGTTATTTCCTTTCTTCTGCTAACTTTGAGCTCAGTTGTTTCTTTTTTTCCTAATTCTTTAAGGCATAAAGTTAGGTTGCTTGTAGGTTCCTTGCTTGATATTTTTATTTTTTCTTAAAGTAGGCATTTATTGCTATGAACTTTTGCTTCATTCTACAAGTTCTGGTATGTTGTGTTTCCAGTTCTGCTTGTTTCAAGAAAATTTCTTTTTAATTTTTTGATCCATTGATTTTTCAGGAAAGTGTTTAATTTTCACATTTGTGAATTTTCCTGTTTTCTTCTTATTATTGATTTCTAGTCTTATGCCTTTGTGGTCAGAGAAAATAATTGATATGTTTTCCAGTCTTAATTTGCTAAGACTTGTTTTGTGGCCTAATGGTCTATCCTAGAAATAGTTCATGTGCACTTGAGAAGAACATGTACTCTGCCATTGTTGGACAGAATGTTCTTTATATATCTTTTAGATTCATTTGGTCTGTGGCATTCAAATAAGCAGTTTCCTTATTGATTCTCTGTTTAGATGATCTATGTATTATTGAGAGTGGAGTATTAAAATCTTCAACTATTTATTGCTGTTGATTTCTCCTTTTAGTTATTAGTTTTTGCTTCATATATTTAGGTGCTCTGATGTTGTACATGTAAATATTTACAGTTGTTATATCTTCTTGCTATATTGAGTCCTTTATTATTGTAATGACCTTATTTGTCTCTTTTTAACATTTTTAGTTTAACATCTATTTTGTTTGCTTAAATAACTATTCTTTTTTTTTTTTTTTAATTGCCTTTTACTTTTCCCTCTTACTGGGAAATTTCCAATGTCATAACCTCCAGGTCACTGATTCTTACTTCAGCATATGAGTTTGGTTTTGAGACTCTTGAGGTTCTTTTTTGTATTCTTCAGTTCAGTGATTGTATTTTTCAACTCTTGTACTGACTGTATTTCAACTATAGGATTTTTGTTTTTTATTTATGATTGCTACTTTCCTGTCAAACTTTTCATCTATTTCATTCATTGTTTTCCTAATTTTGGTTAGTTTTCTGTTTGTGTTTTCTTATTGTTCACTAAACTTAAGAAGATTTTTCTGAATTATTTGTCAGACAGTTCATAGATCTCTATTTCTTAAATGTCAGTTACTGGAGCTTTATTTTTTTTAGATGACATCATATTCATCTGATTTTGTGATTGCTTATATTGATATCTGCACATTTGAGTAATTGGACTCCTCTTCCAGACTCTATAAATTTCCTTCAGCAGAAACAGTTCTTCACCAGTCAGCTGTATTTGGGTTTCTGAGTGTGTCTGCTGGTAGTGTCCTTGGGCATGAGGGGCATGCTATGTGTTGGGGCAAGGCAACTGAAGTCTGAGGACAAAGATGAGAGAGGGTATGCCGCTGGCTGGGAACAGATGGACAAGGTTGCTAGCTTGGTTTCCTACCCAGGTGAGGATACTGGGTGGACTCTGTGATTCCCAGATTCTTTGGTCAGGCTGACTACATGGTTGGGACTGTGTGCTAGGTACTGTATTCAGTAGAAGACCGAGTTGTGTATTAGCTTCCCTTCTCTCTCACGGAAGCAGTATGTGTCTCAGGGTTTGTACAGCTCATTGTTTGGGAGCTCAAATCAGGCCTCAGTGTGCACTAAATTCCCTGGTCATGTGAGGCCGCTGGTTTTGCTCTGCAGATGGGGGAAGCCATGGGCTCTACTTTTTGTTCAAATATCACTGTATGTAGTTTCCAGTGGTCATGTATGGATGTGAGAGCTGGACTGTGAAGAAGGCTGAGCGTCGAAGAATTAATGCTTTTGAACTGTGGTGTTGGAGAAGACTCTTGAGAGTCCCCTGGACTGCAAGGAGATGCAACCAGTCCATTCTGAAGGAGATCAGCCCTGGGATTTCTTTGGAAGGAATGATGCTAAGGCTGAAACTCCATACTTTGGCCACCTGATGCGAAGAGTTGACTCATTGGAAAAGACTCTGATGCTGGGAGGGATTGGGGGCAGGAGGAGAAGGGGACGACAGAGGATGAGATGGCTGGATGGTATCACTGACTTGATGGACATGAGTCTGAGTGAACTCCCGGAGTTGGTGATGGACAGGGAGGCCTGGCATGCTGCGATTCATGGGGTTGCAAAGAGTTGGACATGTCTGAGTGACTGAACTGAACTGTAGGGCTGTTGGATGGGCTATGCATCTTCCTGTATACTCTTGTTAGGTCTCCTGTTTGGACTGGCTGAAGGCTGTATTTAGTAATGCAGGTGGTTATGAAATAGCTTCCTTGCCTAGATGCAATGGGAGAATCAGCCCTTAAAACTCCTTAAAGCTCCTTGTTTGTTGTCCTAACTCAAGCTGACCCACACCCGAAGATTCCATACCACTGACTCTGTCTGCCTTTCTCTTGGCTTGAGTGCCACTGGGCCATGCAGCTTCCAGGAGTTGTCACTAGCCCTGCTGGTTAGATGGCACTAGAATACACTCTCCACAGTGGCATATTTTCTAATTTGCTTTATCTTAGAATATACATGAGATAGTTTCAGACTTACAGAACAGTATTATGCCTCTATCCATTTTTCTCCTCATACAAAAAAGTTAGCATATTAAATGAAGTATCCAGCCCATTGCTTTTTCCCATGGTATAACATGTTTTGGAGATTTCTCCAAATCAGTGCAGAGAAATGTTTTTAACACTGTGTAGTATTAGTATGGATATATCATTATCTATTTCATCAGTCTGCTACTCCTAGATTATTTTCTCGATATTTTGTTACTGAACAGCAATGTGAGAACAATCCATGGATTTTGTTTTTAGTTTTTTTATTTTTTGGTGAAGCTGTATTTTCAAGGTTGATTCTGAGGAGCATATTTCTGAGTCAAAAGGTAACACATTTTTCTTTCTATCTTGAAGATTCTTTTAAGAAAAAAAAAAGTGTTAAAGAAAAGCAGGTTGTAGCAACAAAACTGGCTATTCAGACAAACAAGGCAGCTGCTATTGTTTGCTTAGATTATTTATACTATACACAGGAATCTCAGAAAGGATACTGAAGGGCTAAAAACTTCAGAGTTGTAATTTCAAGCCACTTAGAGGGCATGTTCTAAAGGAAGACTGAGCAACTGAATTTAGCCATTGGATGAAATCCTTTGATATCCTGGTGTTTGATGAAATAGAAAGACTTTGGGATATGCATTTGAGGTGCATATAAATGCCATTTCAAAGATTTTGCCAAGGCAAAGGGAGCAAATCTTTCCCAACCACTTGGGACCCAGGAATGGAAAATCTGGGATCTACTCTGGACCTCTATGAGGAGAATGGGGCTGCAATTGAAAGCATTGGAAACCCCACCCATCTATAGTTTCTCTCTTACTATACAGTATGTATGGGAGAAAAGAACATAATTTAATGGTGCATTTTCTTCAAACTAAGAACCTGGAAAATCATTTTGTTATTATTTCATACTTGCAGTTGGTTAGAATATTGTGGAAAGACTCTGGAGAACCTGAAAAGGTTATAAAGGTAATATGCTGCTACCGCTGCTAAGTCACTTCAGTTGTCTCCATCTGTGGGGTCTGTGCGACCCCATAGACGGCAGCCCAACAGGCTCCCCCGTCCCTGGGATTCTCCAGGCAAGAACACTGGAGTGGGTTGCCATTTCCTTCTCCAGTGCATGAAAGTGAAAAGTGAAAATGAAGTCGCTCAGTTGTGTCCGACTCCCAGTGACCCCATGGACTGCAGCCCACCAGGCTCCTCTGTCCATGGGATTTTCCAGGCAAGAGTACTGGAGTGGGGTGCCATTGCCTTCTCTGAAGGTAATATGAAACACAAGCAAATTGCAAAGTGGAATTTTAAAGTTCATAGATGTGGTGGCTCGGGAAATAGCCATTCCTAAGTTAAACCGAGTTTTACAATGGATTCCGCTAGCAATGCAAATGCTTTTGTGATATAGTCCTGAGGCTGAACAGCCCAATATGACCGAAGAGGCAAAATGTTGGGATTCTTACTTTCCAGGAAGAGTCATACAGCAGGTTCCTTCTACTTTAACAAGCAAGCAGCCAAAAAAAAAAAAAAAAAAAAAGTACATGAAAGAAACCTCAGGAAAACACATTAGAATCTGTTCTATAGCCCTGCCAGCCCATAACCGTAGATGGCAGAGCTCTGTTTAAAAGGGGAATGAAAGCTTTACATATCATATGTTTAAGATTATGCAAAGCATGAATATAACCTCTTCTTCAAATTAAGGAATCTGAAGTTTTCTAGACTTGGCAAGATTTTTCTCTCCTAAGGTTGCCCCTAAACACTTGAATTAAGAAGAAAGTAATCTGCAGGTTTTATGTTTATGAAAATGACACAGTTTCTATTGAAAGATAATACTAAACAAAAGCCGAGGCAGAAGCTTCTGGAGTAGTATAGGGAAGAAAATATATACAGAAAATGAAGGTAGAAAAATATTTATAAAAATAAAGCTTGGGCAAAGCAAGATCCTCAAAAAAGGAAAAGATGGGGAGAAGAATAAAGAAGGTAAGGGAGAAAAAGGGGTTGTGACATCAATGATCAGGACACAGGGCAACTTCTTAAAGATACAAAAGACTTGAATGTTTGAAAGAGACATAGAATTAGTAAAGGAAAATAATTGAGACGCGCTTACTAAGAAGTGGCAAAAGAAAATTCAAGGGAAAAGATGTGAGACCCTCCAGCCTGCGAAGTGCTGACTCTGCTGCAGCAGCTGCTTTGCATGAAGGAAAGGAAGGTGCTGGAGGACGACGTGCTAGACCCAGGTCTGGTAGACAGCTGACATTTGTTTTCACTGAAAACCAAACCTTCCCTGAAGATGCTAGTTCTGCCCCGAGATCTGTCACTTCAGACCTATGAGCAATTTTGCACCTGTGACTATTTTGATAAAAATACTAGTTTTTGAAGGAATTTAATTGAAAAGATATACATCTATTTGAATATAATTAATAAATGTCAGTACTTATTTTAATGGAACACATATGATTAAAGATATTATTTTTCCTATAAATGAATTGTATCTGTTTTTAATGTAAAGACACTGTGCTGTGTGCTAAGTCACTTCACTCATGTCCAACTCTTTGCAACCCTATGGACTGTAGCCTGCCAGGCTGTTCTCTCCATGGCATTCTCCATGGCAAGAATACTGGAGTGGGTTGCCATGCCCTTCTCCAGGGGATCTTCCCAACCCAGGGACTGAACCCATGTCTCCTATGTCTCTTGCATTGGCAGACAGGTTCTTTACCACTGTCGCTACCTGGGAAGCCCATATACATCAATCTGTAATAAATAAATATTTTATGAACCATTTTATATGTTTTCTATCAGGAAAGTTTCTCCTGATAACTAGTTGTCCTTATTGCTGGAAAGACAGTGTTCTTTCACTTTTCAACCCCCTCCAACAATCCTTACTGTAATAGTAAAATACTTTTATCCAGGTCCCCCAATTTCCATTCCTTTAGGCACTTCTCTTTCTTCACTTACCAAACACATCAGCAACTTTTGACATAGTCAGATGTTCCCTCCTACTTGAAACACTTTCTTTTCTTGGTTTCCAGGACACTGTCATCTCCTGAGTACATTCCTGTCTCACAGCCCCCCCCCCTTCTATCTTTTTCTTGCTGACTCATTCTCCTCTGACATATTTTTACAGTTAGAGAACTTTAGGGCTTGGCCACAGGCTCCCTTTTCATTTTTATCTTTATTCTTTTCCTTGGACATCTCTTTTGGCCCCACAATATTAAATGCCACTTGTCAATGCTGCTGCTGATGTCAGTCTGTGTATCTTTAGTCCCAATCCTTCCTCTGATCTCCAGACTCATATTCAACTGCTTAGTTGGCATTGTTGTTGTTGTTCAGTCACTAAGTTGTGTCCGACTCTTTGTGACCCCATGGACTACAAGACACCAGGATTTCCTGTCCTCACTGTTTCCCGGAGTTTGCTCAGGTTCATGTCCATTGAGTCAGTGATGTTATCTAACCATCTCATCCTCTTCTGCCCTCTTCTGCCTTCAGTCTTTCCCAGCATCAGAGTCTTTTCCAATGAGTCAGCTCAGGTGGCCAAAATATTGGAGCTTCAGCTTCAGCATCAGTCCTTCCAATGAATATTCAGGGTTGATTTCCTTTAATATTAACTAGTTTGATCTCCTTGCAGTCCAAGGGACTCTTAGGAGTCTTCTCCAGCATCTCAATTCAAAAACATCAATTTTTTGGTGCTCCATCTTTCTTATGGTCCAACTCTCACATCCACTTCTCCAGGTCTAACTCCAAGACATGTTTTGGATTCTTCCACTTATTTTTATATTCTTAAATCATTTTTCTCTTGACTAAGTTGATAAATATATGGCCTCCTAACTGTTCTTCCTGATTCTACTCTTGCCCTCCACCAGCAGCCAGAGAAATATTTTTGAAGTGATAAAGCACTGTCCATTTTTCTCTTCCCTAATACTTCTTGGAGACAGCATTTGGCACTAAGTTAGGAAGGTGGTGGTCCAACAGGGTTGGGAGATTACTTGCACATGAGAGAATTGAACAGATATGCATATTGGACATAATGGGGAAAAGGTTTCTTACTGACAACAAAGGGAGTTACAAATATAAAATGGGAAAGTGAAAATGAACTGGGATGTAGACTGGAATGTGAGATGTTGGAGTGAACTCATGGTTTTTAATATATAAAGATAAATGTCAAATAGAGGAGAGAGGGAGGGAAGGAAGGAGGGAAAGAGAGAGAGAAGAATGCGGGTATGTGTTTATTTCTTAACTCTGTGAACTGGAAGGTCCAGGAGAAGCAACAGTGCGGTAACAATGAGACTGGGGAGACATGGCAACTAGCGCCAGTACATCATCCTGAACTGAACCCACTTGCTATAGGTTGATAAAATTTGAAAAGGGTCTGTGAACTGTAAATTGTTTAAGTGCTAATGTCTTGATTTAAATGGTTGTGCTTTGGTTATGTACTATAGTTATGTAGAAGAATGTTTTTGTGTTGTGGAAATATTTCAAGGGCAATGGAACATCATGCCTAGAACCTGTTCTTAAATGGTTTAGGGTAAAAACAAGTTCAATTATAGCATACCAGTTTCCTGCCTTAAATCCTTCAATGTTTTTCTATTTTACTGAGCATAAAATGCATATTACCTGGGTACCAACCTAAAGCATTTCCATCCAAAGTTCTTTGCTTGTGCTATTCTCACTCCCTGGAGTCCTTCTTTGATTTCACTTGGTTAGCTCCTCCAGTTCTTAGATAAAATGTCACTTCTTCACTTCTTCAAAGAGGCCTTCCTTAACCACTCCACCAAAAGTGCTAACCCTCAGTCACCATCATGTCACCCTACTCATTTTCTATGTAGCATTTTTCAACATTGGACGTCAACTTGCTTTTTATTTGGTTACCTATTTATTATTTATGTTTCCTGTTAAAATGGAAGCTCCAATAGGAGAAACCATATCTGTCTGGTTTACTGCTAGATCTCCAGAGCCTAGGATACTGTTAAGACTGATTGGCTCTGAAAAACTATTTGTATCATGAATGAATTTTGTTCAGCCCCAAATTTTAATCATTAGAGAGTCAGATTACTGAAAACTTCATGCACCAAAATATTTTTGTCTAATATTCCATTATATGTGACTTAATTAATTCTTAGTGTGGGGAACTACAATATACCCAAACGTATTTCATTCATTATTTTATTGTTCTTCTCTGCTAAGAAGTTCTTATCTGAGGACCTCAGTGTTTATTATGAAGTGATAGGTAAGGTCATTAAAAGTCTTGATTTCACTGTGGGGAATCCTTCCTGGACCTTCAGAGGAGAAACATCCCACTACTAGTGACCTTTTCTACCTCTTATACAACCCTAGCCTCCACTCTGAAAGTAGACTAAGAGCTTTTCATTTAAATAATTATTTTTCAATTTAGTATCATTACAGAAAATCCTTTATTAATGAGTACATCACTCAGTGCTAAGAATAGCATATAACATAATGCAAAATATTCAGTTAAACAAGATAATATCTAATTCACAGCTGAGCCACCAGGGAAGCCCAAGAATACTAGAGTCAGTAGCCTGTCCCTTCTCCAGCAGATCTTCCCAACCCAGGAATCGAACTGTGGTCTCCTGCATTGCAGGCAGATTCTTTACCAGCTGAGCTACATGGGAAGCCCAAATATGACATCATTCTATGTCAGTTGGATTCCAACTTCAATGTGGTTTTTCAGATTAGTAAGAGACAGTGTTTGGCTTTATTAAGATGTAGTATCCTTTAGTGAGAGTGGATGCTGTGAATTTATAGACCACCAACAATGGTACTGTGGGCTTACTGGGAATGATTAATTTCCAGCTCTTATTTTGGTTTATTCTGTTTCTCGGTTGAAATGGAAAGCCTATTGCATTGAAGTGAAGTGAAGTGAAAGTCGCTCAGTCATGTCCGACTGTTTGCAACCCCATGGACTGTACAGTCCATGGAATTCTCCAGACCAGAATACTGAAGTGGGTAGCTGTTCCCTTCTCCAGGGGACCTTCCCAACCCAGGGATCAAACCCAGATCTGCTGCATTGCAGGCAGATTCTTTACCAGCTGAGCCACAAGGAAAGCATTATAATATTAATATGGTTTCTTTTTTCCCTGTATTTTTTGATGCTTTGCCATCTTAGAGCCCTGCTCATCTTAGAGAGACTGCGCTTCCAAGGAGTAGCTAATTTCTAGAGATAGCCAGCAGCTTGCCTGTGAGCATACCTTTCATATGTAAATCAACCAGTCCAAAGCCCAAATCCCCAGTCATTTCGTTTTTCTAGCTTTCACACACCAAGCCAACATTTGCCTTGCCTTAAATCACCCAGGGCCAGGTACCAGACAACTAGAGACCACTGCGTATACCCCAGAGCCCACCAAAATTATTCAAACTACCTAATCCTAATTATCCAATCCTTGCTCACATTTGCTTTTCTGCCTTCACCCATTCCTTTCTCTGGAAACCACAACAAAGTCTCTGGCAAAAGCTTTCCTCTCACTTCTGTTGCCTCCTGACCAACCCTGGTGCTGATGTGTCCCCATGTGGCCCTATAATATGGCAGTGGTCCCCAACCTTTTGGGCATTAGGGACCGGTTTCCTGGAAGACAATTTTCCCTTTGACCAGGGAGCAGGGATGGTTTCAGGGCAATTCAAGCACATTACATTTATCATGCTGCCGCTGATCTGACAAGAGGCGGAGCTCAGGTGGTAATGCAAGCAGTGGGGAGTGGCTGTAAATACAGATGAAGCGTGATTTGCTTACCCACTGCTCACCTTCTGCTGTGCAGCCCTGTTCCTAACAGGCCACTGATTGATACCAATCCATAGCCCAGGGGTTGGAGACCCCTGCTGTATGGTGTAACATGTCCCTTCTCCCCTTGGAAATTGTAACTGATCAACTCTTAAGAAGGCAGTCATCTCCTTGTCTTCTGAGTAAAATGAATCCTAGGTATATTTTAAAGCAATTATATAGTATAGAAGAAAATGTACTTTTCATCTCCTCTTTCGGATCCCCAAGAACATCATCTGTTACTGTTCTACACCTTTGGCAACAGACAAAAATCTTTTTTTCTCTCTCTTATTCTTTTCAGTTCTTTTTCTTAAAATTTTTTAAAATTTATTTTTGACTATACTGAGTCTTTGTTGCTGCGCAGGCTTTTCTCTAGTTGCATTGAGCAGGGGCTACTCTCTAGTTGCAGTGCACAGACTTCTCATTGCTGTGGCTTCTCTTGTTGTGGAGCACATGCTGTAGTGCTCATGAGCTCAGTAGTTGCAGCTCCCAGGCTCTACAACAGGTTCAGTTGTTGCCCATTTAATTGTTCCACAGCATGTGGGACCTTCCCAGCCCGGGTACTGAACCCACGCATTGGCAGGTAGAGTCTTCACCATTGAGCCACCAAGGACGCCTCTTTTGTTCTTTCCCCCTCTTTTTGTGCACATTTGTGTGAAGCAGTGAACTTTGGCTGGAAGTAGGGTGTGGTTGTACTGTACCCTCTAGAGGAACGTTATTCTTCAGTTCACATATACCTGGAGTTCAACAAAGAAGGCAGGTGTTTGCGCACAGCCAGCATTTGACTCATATCACAAGGTCATAGCGTGTAATTTGTGCTGGGAATGAAGCATGGCCATGGATGTACAGAATACAGTTCCTTTCCCAAAGCAGCAGGAACAGAGGCCCTGGGGTGAGTATGATGATGCAAAATGGATTATCATAAAGGTTTTGACTGGGAAACATTGGGGAATAGCAGATAGCAAAAGGGGAGAAGCGAGTTGATTTAAAAGATTTCCTAGGGCATGGTATTTTGGTATTCAAAATTTTGAATACCATGGTATTCAAAATTCCTCAGGGTATTTTGAATACAGAAGTGGTAAACTTTGAAAAAGAACAACCTGCTTCAGTCATGAGAGCTATAGATCAAAATTGTTCAACACTTAGTTAAGCTTTAATGAGCAATTTAGAACTTGGATGAAGAAATACATAGGCAGCTGTGGGGCTCTGGGGTGGTGGGACAAAGCAAAGTTTTCAGGACAGGTATTTGGGATGAAGAGATTTCTTGTTATCCGAGGCTGTCGCTGCTTGGTTGTGGTTTGTTGAGCTCTGTGTTGGATTTGCATTCATTTTCTGCCACTTAGCAAATGCTGGTCCCTGGGTATATTTCTTATCTCTTGTTTCCTAGTTAATAAGAATGGCAACAGCTCAGCAATATTGTTGAAAGGATTAAGAAACCTTTCCACTGAAATATTCCAAAGACAGAAAAGAGCACATATTTCTCTCAGAGCTTGAGAGCATACCCACTATAAATGAGAAATTTCTTAGTAGTCTCATCTTAATATATTATATATATATATATATGAACATTTCATTGTGCAGCATATTTGAAGCAGTGAAGACCTTGAATAAATATTAGCTCTTTTTAATCTTTTGTCAACAAATGTCATTCCATTGGTTTACTGTAGTAACCGAAAAGCCCTAGTGTTCTTAAGGGTCTTCATGAGAGCCACAGGTGACAAATGAAGTATATTGTGTAGGTTTACTAACATCTGTTAACATATTAGTGTGGTTTTATTTGTGTGTTTGTTGGGAATTGATGAAAAGATGGATCTGCTAAAAGGTAAATTGAGTAACAGAATAAAAGCAGATGTTTGAGACAGTAAACAGGGCACAAGTAAAGGGTCTCACCTTTAAGCATGACATTTTGGCCCAATATATGGGAGGCAGGAGCTTCCCAGGTGGCGCTAGCAGTAAAGAACCTACCTGTCAACGCAGAAGTGGTAAGAGACACAGGTTCGATCCCTAGGTCGGGAAGATCCCCTGGAGGAGGGGATGGCAACCCACTCCAGTATCCGTGCCTGGAGAATCCTATGGACAGGGAAGCCTGGTGGGCTACAGTCCTTGGGGTCGCAAAGAGTTCGACACGACTGACTGAGCAGCTTAGCATGCACATGGGATGCAGAGGACAGCAGAAAGTGGATGGGCACATATATCTCCCTGAACTTACTGTAGGGAGAATAATATAACCATTGAAAAGTAGACCTGTCAGAAAAAGAAATAGGAGTTGCAAAAAGTATGAAATATAAGATGTGCTCCGGTTTAATCTAAGACATTCAAAAAATACACACACAAAATTCATAAAAGTAGAAAACAAAGAAAGGAAGGTAGCTTAACTGTAACTCAACTGTGATATTTTTAGCAATGGGTGGTTGTGCTCCCCTTCGCCGACACATACACATGGTTTTTTCTGTACAGTTCTTGGATATTAGGGACCAAGCTGAGATTTATTTGAGAGGGAGCTGAAACCAGCTACATTCAGACAGGAATAGGCTGTGCTCACAAAGGATAAGCAGTCAAGTGCCCTGGTGGGTTTCAGTGTATTTGGTATAGGCACCATCTGAAGGGTGACTGTGTAGGTTATATTTCACCTGAGAACTTCACCCTGTGCATGTAAGTGACCTCAGGAACACTATATACAAAATGCACCCCCCCCCCCCCAAAAAAGTGCCTGGTATTCTTACCAGGAGTGGAAGCTTTTTACCCCATATCTCCCACGGCTGGACTAATGGATTTAGCTAGTTATCTCCTCGGCAGGAGAAGCAAAGAGTGCCCTCTAAAATCAGCCAGTATTGACTTCCTGGAATGTGGAAGAAAGTTTCTCAAGTGTGGACAACCCAAGAATGAGTCAGGGGCCAAGAGGAAGGCTTTGAACTATTTAGAAAAAGTCCTAGGTAGAGAGGAAAAGCTGATAAAAAGTTCAAACTCAGTAGTTGTTGGTTGTTGGGTTTTTCTTTATAATATACATTACATAAAGTTTACTGTTTTAACCATTTTAAGTGTATGATTCACTGGTAGTAAGTACGTTCACATTGTTGTGCAGCCATCAGCACCATCCATCCATATAACACTTTTAATACTGCAAAATAAAACTCTGTACTCATTAAACAATAGTTCCCCATCCCTCCCTCCCCCTGGCAACCACTGTTCTACTTTCTTTATACTCTGCTGCTGCTGCTGCTGCTAAGTCGCCTCAGTCGTGTCCGACTCTGTGCGACCCCATAGATGGCAGCCCGCTAGGCTCCCCTGTCCCTGGGATTCTCCAGGCAAGAACACTGGAGTGGGTTGCCATTTCCTTCTCCAATGCATGAAAGTGAAAAGTGAAAGCGAAGTCGCTCAGTCGTGTCCGACTCCTAGTGACCCCATGGACTGCAGCCCACCAGGCTCCTCCATCCATGGGATTTTCCAGGCAAGAGTGCTGAAGTGGGGTGCCATTGCCTTCTCTGTCTTTATACTCTAGGTACCTCATATAGGTGAAATTATACAGTATGTATTCTTTTGTATTCAGCTTATTTCACTTAGCATAATGTTTTCAGGGTTCATCCACTGTTGTGACATGTATCAGAATTTCTATCCTTTTTAAGGCTGAATAATATTTCATTGTATATATATATATATATATTTATATATATATATATATCCAAATGAACAGATATAGCTAAAGACATGATTTATTTATCCATTCATCCATTGATTTGTACTGTTTCTACCTTTTGGCTGTTGTGAATAATGCTGCTAAGAACATGGGTATATAAATCTCTGTTGGAGTCCCTGCTTTCCATTCTTTCCATTTAGAAGTGGAATGGCTGGATCATATAGTGTTTCTATTGTTATTTTTTGAGGAACTGCTAGATCATTTTCCATAGGGTCATCACCATTTTACATTCTCACCAGCAGTGCTCAAGGGTTCCAATTACTCCACATCCTCATAAACACTGGTTTTTGTTTTTTTGTTTTTTCTTTGTTTATTTTGGATACTAGCCATCCTAATGATTATGAAGTAGTATGTCATTGTGATTTTGATTTGCATTTCCCTAAAGTGATGTTTCGGAGAAGGCAATGGCAACCCACTCCAGTAATCTTGCCTGTAAAATCCCATGGGCGGAGGAGCCTGGTAGGCTGCAGTCCATGGGGTCGCAAAGAGTCGGACACGACTGAGCGACTTCGCTTTCACTTTTCACTTTCATGCATTGGAGAAGGAAATGGCAACCCACTCCAGTTTTCTTGCCTGGAGAATCCCAGGGACGGGGGAGCCTGGTAGGCTGCCGTCTGTGGGGTCGCACAGAGTCGGACACAACTGAAGCAACTTAGCAGCAGCAGCAGCAGAGTGATGTTTAGCACCATTTGTATATCTTCTTTAGAGAAATGTCTATTCAAGTCCTTTGCCCACTTTTTAATGAAGTTGTTTATTTTGTTGTTGTTGTTGAGTTATTTGTCTGTTTATTCATCTACCACTGTTTCCCCAGGATATCAAGCCTCCTATATGAGGTTGTCCTGTGACTGGGTCAAGTTCCTAATGTAGAATGTGAGATTCCATTGCCTAGAATGAATAGCAAGGCAGCCATTCTCAGGTGTTTTTGTGGGGAGAAGCCGTGTTTACTATAGAAAGTTAAACTCCGCTCTGTGAGGCAAGCAGCTATGAAATCCCTGATTTGATGTCCTTGCAGTGCAAGAAACACTACTTAGACCTTTTAGAAAACTAGACAGCATAGTTCCTAGGGCTTGGATCCATCACTCCTGACCATTCTCTGCCCAGAAACAGCCCTAACAAACGTCTAGCCTGATTCCACTGCCTGAGGACTCTGAAGGTAGGTGTGGGCAGCTCAGGGATCATGACCCAAAGAAAGAAGATCAGAAAAGGAGAAGCAGGGTATACATACAAGTTATGTATACAGACTTGTATACGTACAAGTTATGTATACAGACTTGTATACGTACAAGTTATGTATACAGACTTGTATACGTAACGGCTTTGTAAACTCTAAAGCCATATGTAATTGGTGATAGTTATCCCTGTCCATGTTTATGGAACCTTGATGAGGAATTAGAACCCACATCAGCCTTTGTGATAAATGGAGAGATTGATGGAGCATTGCTTCAAGGAAGAAAAGAAAGAATGTGAAAACCATACTCACTCTTTTTCTCCTCCCAGTTCCTTGATCTTCTTTTTAAAAATTTACTTTACAATGTTGTATTAGTTTCTACTGTAGAGTGAAATGGATCAGCTCTATTTATACATATGTGCTCAGTTGCTCAGTCGTGGCTGACTCTTTGCGACCCCATGGACTGTAGCTTGCCAGGCTCCTCTGTCCATGGAAATTTCCAGGCAAGAATACTAGAGGGATTGCCATTTCCTTCTCCAATGTATACATATATCCTCTCTCTCTCTCTTTTTATTTTTTTAATTTCCTTCCCATTTAGGTCATCACAGAACATTGAGTAGAGGTTCTCTTATGATCTTCTAATAAATTTATTTTGTGGCTTCAGGATTTGTAAGGTGTTTTGTTTTGCTTTTGCAGGAGTGATAAATATGTTGTGTTAGGAAGGCATGAAAGCTTGAAGAGCAATTGCTATGAATGGCTAAACCAAAGGAAGATTTATGTCTAGCCTGACAGCAACTCAACTCAGCTTCCTTTCAACCTGAGACCACACTCTTTTTGCAGAAAGTGATTGTTCCGTGGCTCAAAGTGGTGCTTTGTTCAGATATTGCTACATTCTCCCTGGCTTCACAAAGCAGTGTTCTTATAGATTATCCTGCTAGGTATATGAAAGTAGCTATGCCCGCATGTGTGGCTTGTGATGGACTTTTGCCTGAGTCTTTGAAAAAGAAAGTTGATAAATTAATGGTTCGGGGAGAGGGACAGGTTGGTATATGTAAAAGCAGTAGAAAACATTTTTCCTACAGTGCTGTTAATTAAACAAGATTTGAATTCTGTTGAAATCTGTTAAAGTATGTACTAAAATATTTACCTCTGCCCTTCTCCCTTCTACTCTAAATGACTTGACTTGTCTATATTACAAAATTGCATTTCTTTATCCATTGCCTCAGGATATTATTATTTGTATTTTTTTTTCAGGGCTCCTTCCTGGTAATCAGGGTGGGAGGAGAGTGAATTCTGTGGGAAAACCCCGCAGAAGCTCCACAGTGGATTGAGAGTTGGGAGCAGAGGAACAGGAGAAGACTGGGATGTGTGGGGGCAGGGGAATGGAAGTTTTGAAAAGGAGTAAGAACAGTGGCAGAGATGGAAAGCAGTGAAGAGATAAGGAAGAAAAGGAAGTCCGAAAAGAGACTAATGAAGGAGACAAAGGGATGGGGAGGGGAGGAGAAGGAAAAGAGGCAAAGAGAATTAGGAAGAAGTAAGAGGGAAAGGGGCCATCTGGGTAGGCATTAGTCATGGCAATCCAAGATATGCTTCTGTTCACTGAATGTCTTTGCATGTCGATAAGAACTGTGAACTTCCAGATGTTCAAGCTGGTTTTAGAAAAGGCAGAGGAACCAGAGATCATATTGCCAACATCCGCTGGATCATGGAAAAAGCAAGAGAGTTCCAGAAAAACATCTATTTCTACTTTATTGACTATGCCAAACCCTTTGATTGTGTGGATCACAATAAACTGTGGAAAATTCTGAGAGAGATGGGAATACCAGACCACCTGAGCTGCCTCTTGAGAAATCTGTATGCAGGTCAGGAAGCAACAGTTAGAACTGGGCATGGAACAACAGACTGGTTCCAAATAGGAAAAGGAGTGCGTCAAGGCTGTATATAGTCACCCTGCTTATTTAACTTATATGCAGAGTGAATCATGAGAAACACTGGGCTGCAGGAAGCACAAGCTGAAATCAAGATTGCCGGGAGAAATATCAATAAGCTCAGATATGCAGATGACACCACCCTTATGTCAGAAAGTGAAGAGGAACTAAAAAGCCTCTTGATGAAAGTGAAAGAGGAGAGTGAAAAAGCTGGCTTAAAGCTCAACATTCAGAAAACTAAAATCATGGCACCTGGTCCCATCACTTCATGGCAAATAGATGGGAAATAGTGGCTGACTCTATTATTTGGGGCTCTAAAATCACTGCAGATGGTGATTGCAGCCATGAAATTAAAAGACACTTACTCCTTGGAAGAAAAGTTATGACTAACCTAGATAGCATATTAAAAAGCAGAGACATTACTTTGCCAAAAAAGGTCCGTCTAGTCAAGGCTATGGTTTTTCCAGTAGTCATGTATGGATATGAGAGTTGGACTATAAAGAAAGCTGAGTAACGAAGAATTGATGCTTTTGAACTGTGATGTAGGAGAAGACTCTTGAGAGTCCCTTGGACTGCAAGGAGATCCAACCAGTCCATCCTAAAGGAGATCAGTCCTGGGTCTTCATTGGTAGGACTGATGTTGAAGCTGAAACTCCAATACTTTGGTCACCTGATGCGAAGAGCTGACTCATTGAAAAAGACCCTGATGCTGGGAAAGATTGAGGGCAGGAGGAGAAGGGGACAATAGAGGATGAGATGGTTGGATGGCATCACTGACTCAATGGACATGGGTTTGGGTGGACTCCAGGAGTTGGTGATGGACAGGGAGGCCTGGTGTGCTGCGGTTCATGGGCTTGCAAAGAGTCAGACACAACTGAGCAACTGAACTGAACAGAAGGACTTTCAAAAATTAGTGCTGACTCATTAAGTAGGGAGACTGGTAGCTAGAAGTGTCTTAGCTGAGAAGCATGGTCTTGCCAATGAGACCCCTGCACTGAGTGGCAAATTAAGATTAGAAGGCTTTAAGTTCCATCCCACTCCAACTCCAAGCTTCCCTGAACACACCCTTTTATATCTGTGGGGTGTGTGTGTGTGTGTGTGTGTGTGTGTGTGTGTGTGTGCCTTTTTCAAATAAGAGGAAACTGAACACAGGGGAAAGATAAAATTTGCTTTTTTTGCTCACTTCACTGTTATACCCAAAGTCAACCCTTGCTTTTCTTTACATTTTAATTAGTTTAAAATAAAGATTGTTGAGTTTTGTCAGCAATGTTTTTTCTTTTACCTCCAACTGGATAAAATATCAAACTTTACTGTGATCAGGAAGTAATTTATGTAAGAAACATAAAACAGTCTTAACCAACTGACTTTCACTGTAAGTTGAAAGGACTTGGACTTACTTTGATATATTGAAAGATTCAGAGCTTTTTCTCAGCTCGTTAAAAGCAGAGTGTAGAATACAAGGCTTTTGAGGAATAAGCCCTCAACTTTTCAAAGACCAGCTGTCAATTTGTTGTTACTTTTTTGTTTAATTTTATCTATAATGGACATGGGGGCACAGAGAACATGAAAGTATAACATTTTAGCCATTAAATATTGGCTGCTTCTTATGGACTTACATAAAGCAGCCTTGTTCATTCACTAATATTCAAAATACCTTGTTTCTCTTCATGATGAGTATAGAGGAAATCCCTAATTCTGTATTCCAGAAATTATATGTGCATAGAAGAGAAGGTGGGAGGCAACAGAACTGGCCTGCTCAGATGGACAGGGAGGCTGGCGTGCTGCGGTTCATGGGGTTGCAAAGAGTTGGACACGACTGAGTGACTGAGCTGAACTGAACTGATACAACTCTTCCATGAAATGGATCACAGTCACATCCCTCTCCTCAGCCTTACAGAGGTGTAGATCATATTGTATTATACTCCTTTGCCCATCCTTCACAATACAGACCTACAGACTGCAAGTATGAGGTCATTAAGTGCAGAGTTAATTAATTTAGCACTTTTCTGTATATAGGAAGATGCAACTTTTAGGTTCCATATTCAATTCTATGAATGCTGAGAAAGATGAGGAAATTTCAGAAGAAACGTTTTGAGTTATCAGAGGTTGGTTCATGAACTTAAAGGAAGGAAGATGTCTCTGTAACAGAAGTGCAAGATGAAGCAGCAAGTGCTGATGTAGAAGCTGCAAGAAGATAGACAGAAGATCTGGCCAAGATAATTAATGAAGGTGGCTATATGAAATTAGATTTTTTTCTTTTGCCCCCAATTGGATGACATATCAACCTATACTGTGATTGGGAAAAAATAATTTATATAAGAAACATGAAGCAGTCTTAACCAACTGACTTCAGAAAAAAATCTCCAATCACAGTAAGCAGAAAGGACTTGGGCTTACTATGATATATTGAAAGACATATCAGTGTGGACAAAACAACCTTATATTGGAAGAAGATGCCATCTAGGAGTGGGGTGCCATTGCCTTCTCCAGGACTTTCATAGTTATAGTGAAAAGTGAAAGTCACTCAGTCGTGTCTGACTCTTTGCCATTCCATGGACTTTACAGTCCAGGCCAGAATACTGGAGTGAGTAGCTTTTCCCTTCTTCTGAGGATCTTCCCAACCCAGGGATCAAACCCAGATCTCCTGCATTGCAGGCAGATTCTTCACCAGATGAGCCATAAGGGAAGCCCTCATAGCTATAGAGGAAAGTCAATGCCTGACTTCAGAACTTCAGAAGATAGGCTGACTCTCTTGTTAGAGACAGCCAATGACTTTAAGTTGAAGCCAGTGCTCATTTATCATTTCAAAAATCCAAGGGCCCATAAGAATTACATTAAATTACTCTGCCTGTGCTCTATGAATCGAACAACTGAGTCTGGATGATAGCAAATCTGTTTACAACATGGTTTACTGAACATTTTAAGTGTACTTTGAGGGTTTTAAGACTTCGTTGAAGGAAGTAACTAGAATTGAAAGTAGAGTCTGAAAGTGTGACTGAATTACTGCGATGGTCAAACTTGAACAGATGGGGAGTTGCTTTTTATGAATGAACAAAGAAAGTGGTTTCTTGGGATGGAATCTACTCCTGGTGAAGAGACTGTGAAGACTATTGAAATGACAACAGAGGATTGAGATTATTACATAAACTTGGTTGATTAAGCCATGGCAGTGGTTGAGAAGATTGACTACAATTCTGAAAGAAGTTCTATGGTGGGTAAAAGATAATGTTGCCATTGCATGTTACAGAGAAATCACTCATGAAAGGAAGAATCAATTGATGTGGCAAACTACACTGTTGTCTTATTTTACGAAATTGCTGCAGTCACCCCATTCTTCAGCAACCACCACCCTAATCAGCCAGCAGCCATCAACATCAAGGCAACACCCTCCACCAACAAAAATATGATGACTCACTGAAAGCTCAGATTATGGTTAGCACTTTTAGTAATAAAGCATTTTTACTGAAGATATGTGCATTGTTTTTTTAGACATACTGCTATTTTATACTTAATAGACTTCACTATGGTATAAACATAAATTTATAACTACTGGGAAACTGAAATATTTGTGGCTCACTTTATTATGATATTTACTTTATTGCAGTGGTCTGGAACCAAGCCTGCAATATCTCTAAGGTGTGACTGTATAGTGTCTGTCATTCCAAAGTTCCTTCCAGTTTCTTCTATCATCTCTACACTTAGAGCTCTCCTTTATAGCTGTTTGTGTTTTCCTGCGTGTGTCTTGGGGATTCCCAAGTGGCACTAGTGGGAAAGAACCCACTTGTCAAGACAGGAGAAGTAACAGACATGGGTTCAATACCTGGCTGAGGAAGATCCCCTGGAGTAGGAAATGCCAACCCACTCCAGTATTCTTGCCTGGAGAATCCCATGGACAGAGGAACGAGGGGAATTACAGTCCTTAGGGTCACACAGAGTCAGACACGACTGAAGAGACTTACCATGTATGTATGCATATGTGTCTTGGGCTTTGATCTCCTTGATCAATCTAATTTACAATAAATCTTCAAAATTTCTTGTCCGTGGATGGTAACTTTTAGTTATCAAACACTGTTATAGAATTATCATTATCATTATTATATCTGTTATTCATCTCTAATGATTTAGTATAGTATTGGGAGTAGGTTCTTGTGCTCAGTTAACATGTTGATTCAAACTTGAGTTTTTGTTTTCCATCCTGATATTTTGGAAAAGATGCCTTCTCTATACATTGTTATCCTTTGTGTTAGCTAATTTTGATCTCTTTAATTTTTTTCCTGTTCAATTTTATAAATAAAAGTTCTTCTGTTATGGGAATCCATGGGAAAGTGTTTCTTCTTCTTCTTCTGTGTCGCTTCAGTCGTGTCCGACTCTGTGCGACCCCATAGACGGCAGCCCACCAGGCTCCCCCGTCCCTGGGATTCTCCAGGCAAGAACACTGGAGTGGGTTGCCATTGCCTTCTTCAATGCATGAAAGTGAAAAGTGGAAGTGAAGTCGCTCAGTCGTGTCCGACCCTTAGTGACCCCATGGACTGCAGCCTACCAGGCTCCTCCGCCCATGGGATTTTCCAGGCAAGAGTACTGGAGTGGGGTGCCATAATAAAGAAACAGGGTTATAAAAAACAACAATCACCATTTTGACTTTTTAGCCCTTTCCCCTTATTGTTTATTCATCACTTATTTAACAAATGTTTATCGATCCTGTCTGCCATGCATATAGATTTGGGTAAGATTGTAGAACTCAAAGAGCTCAATTTAGTGAAAAAGACCAAAAGGCAGAAAATTAATGCATGATCAAATAATGAATTTGCATGTCCTGGAAAGGGAAAAAATATAAGCCTTTATGTTACTATAGAAATAATTTTCAGTATTGGTCCGGTAAAAAGAGTGAAAATTTCCTGAAAGAGGGACACCCTTAAGTACCATTGGGAGAACTGTAGTAGGCATTTAAAAAAAAAAAAAGGCACCTGTGTAGCTGGTGTTTTATCTTTCAGTTCAAGGTGTGCTCAGATGGATAAGATCTTCTGCAGTTGTTGTAAGAATTCTGAAGATAATTGAGAAATTCTGTTCCCTGTTGAGGTTATGGCCATTGCAGATCCCTCCCTGTGCTCCTTTTGAGTGAGGTAGACATTAAATAAATGTTGCAATATGACTGTACTGTCTTGGTTTTCTAGGCAGTGCATCATTAAACAATAGGAGAGAAAAAAGTTTTTTCTTAAGTGTTTGGTTTTTCTATCAGGGTAACAGTAACCTCAGAATGTGTTGGGAAGATTTTCCATCTCTTCCATTTTCTGGAAAAATTTTTATGGAATTGATAATGTTTATTTCTAAGATCAATACAAAGAAATAGAGGAAAACAATAGAATGGGAAAGACTAGAGATCTCTTCAAGAAAATTAGAGATACCCAGGGCACATTTCATGCAAAGATGGTCTCAATAAAGAACAGAAATGGTATGGACCTAACAGAAGCAGAAGATATTAAGAAGAGGTGGCAAGAATACACAGAAGAACACTACAAAAAAGATCTTCATGACCCAGATAATCATGATGGTGTGATCACTCACCTAGAGCCAGACTTCCTGGAATGTGAAGTCAAGTGGGCCTTAGGAAGCATCACTACAAACAAAGCTAGTAGAGATGATGGAATTCCACTTGAGCTATTTCAAATCCTGAAAGATGATGCTGTGACAGTGTTGCACTCAATATGCCACAAATTTGGAAAAATCAGCAGTGGCCACAGGACTGGAAAAGGTCAGTTTTCATTCCAATCCCAAAGAAAGGCAATGCCAAAGAATTCTCAAATTCTACCACACAATTGCACTCATCTCACATGCTTGTACAGTAATGCTCAAAGTTCTCCAAGCCAGGCTTCAACAGTACATGAACCATGAATTTCCATATGTTCAATCTGGATTTAGAAGAGACAGAGGAACCAGAAATCAAATTGCCAACATCCATTGGGTCATTGAAAAAGCAATAGAGTTCAAAAAAAACATCTACTTCTGCTTTATTGACTATGCCAAAGCCTTTGACTGTGTGGATCACTACGAACTGTGGAAAATTCTGAAAGAAATGGGAATACCAGACCACCTGACCTGCCTCCTGAGAAATCTGTATGCAGGTCAAGAAGCAACAGTTAGAACTGGACATGGAACAACAGACTGGTTCCAAATGGGGAAAGGAGTATGCCAAGGCTGTATATTGTCACCCTGCTTTATTTAACTTATATGCAGAGTACATCATGTGAAATGCTGGGCTGGATGAACCACAAGCTGGAATCAAGATTGCCAGGAGAAATATCAATAACCTGAGGTATGCAGATGATACCACCCCTATGGCAGAAAGCAAAGAAGAACTAAAGAGCCCCCTGATGAAAGTGAAAGAGAGTGAAAAAGTTGGCTTAAAACTCAACATTCAGAAAGCTGAGATCATGGCATCTGGTCCTATCACTTCATGGCAAATAGATGGGGAAACAATGGAAACAGTGAGAGACTTTATTTTCTTGGACTCCAAAGTCACTGCAGATGGTGACTGCAGCCATGAAATTAAAAGACAGTTGCTCTCTGGAAGAAAAGATATGACCAACCTAGACAGCATATTAAAAAGCAGAGACAGTACTTTGCTGGCAAATGTCCGTCTAGTCAAGGCTATGGTTTTTCCAGTAGTCATGTATGGATGTGAGAGTTGGACTATAAGGAAAGCTGAGAGCCAAAGAATTGATGTTTTTGAAGTATGGTGTTGGAGAAGACTCCTGAGAGTCCCTTGGACTGCAAAGAAATCCAACCAGTCTATCCTAAAGGAAATCAGTCCTGAATATTCATTGGAAGGACTGATGCTGAAGCTGAAACTCCATACTTTGGCCACCTGATGCAAAGAACTGACTCACTGGAAAAGGCCCTGATGCTGGGAAAGATTGAAGGCAGGAAGAGAAGAGGACGACAGAGGATGAGATGGTTGGATGGCATCACAGACTCAATGGACATGAGTTTGAGTACGTTCCAGGATTGGTGATGGGCAGGGAAGCCTGGCATACTGCAGTCCATGGGTTTGCAAAGAGTCAGACACAACTGAGCCACTGAACTGAACTGATTTCTAAAATGATACCACCTAAACTTGGAGTTTCCTCTGTGTTAACGTTTTAAGTTTAAAAGTTCATTTCCTTTAATTGATATAAGGGTATTAAGTTTACCTGTTTCTTGTTGAGTGAGGTTTAGTAATTTTATTTTGCAAAAGTTGTCCATTTTATCTGCACTGATTAATTTCAACTTATTCATAATATTACCTTCTTTATGGTTCATTTTATGTGGCTTTATAGAGTTTTTTATGCGAAGAGTTGACTCATTGGAAAAGACTTTGATGCTGGGAGAGATTGGGGGCAGGAGGAGAAAGGAACAACAGAGGATAAGATGGTTGGATGGCATCAATGACTAGATGGACGTGAGTCTGAGTGAACTCCGGGAGTTGGTGATGGACAGGGAGGCCTGGTGTGCTGCGATTCAATGGGGTTGCAAAGAGTTGGACACGACTGAGCGACTGAACTGAACTGAACTGAACTGATAGAGCTTTTTTCAATTTGTGTCTTTCTTTTTTCATATATGTATAGCTGAAAATTTATCAATTTTATTGATCTTCCAAAAGAACCAGGCTTTTGTTTCATTGTTAAATCTTATTGGTATTTTCAATTTTTTCTTTAACTGAATTCTGGTCTGTATTTTTTCCATTTCTCTATTTTGAGTTTATCATGCTTCTTTTTAAAAAATATTCTACATTCTTAAGTTTAGATTATTTAAGACTTTGTTGCTATTGTTCAGTTGCTAAGTTATGTCCAACTCTGCGACCCCATCAACTGCAGCACACCTGATTTCCCTGTCCTTCGCTATCTCCCGAAGTTTGCTCAAACTCATGTCCATTGAGTCGGTGATGCCATGGGTAGGCTCTTCAAATCAGGTGGCAAAGTATTGGAGCTTCAGCATTAGTCCTTGCAATGAATATTCAGGGTTAATTTCCTTTAAGATTGACTGATTGGATCACCTTACTGTCCAAGGGACTCTTAAGAGTCTTCTCCAACACCACAGGTCAAAAGCATCAATATTTTGGTGCTCAGTCTTCTTCATGGTCCAACTCTCACATCCATACATGACCACTGGAAAAGCCATAGCTTTGATTATATGGACCTTTGTCCGCAAAGTAATGTCTCTGCTTTTGAATATGCTGTCTAGGTTTGTCATGGCTTTTTTTTCCAAGGAGCAAACATCTTTTAATTTCATGGGTGCAGTCACTGTCCGTAGTGATTTTGGAGCCCAAGAAAATAAAATCTGCCACTGTTTTCTTCCCCCACCACCATCTGTTTGCCATGAAGTGATGGGACCAGATGCCATGATCTTAGTTTTTTGAATGTTGAGTTTTAAGCCAACTTTTTCACTCTACTCTTTCACTTTGATCAAGAGGCTCTTTAGTTCCTCTTGGCCTTTTGCCATTAGGGTGGTATCATCTGCATACCTCAGGTTATTGATATTTGTCCCAGCAATCTTGACTCCAGCTTGTGATTCATCCAGCCCAGCATTTCACATGATGTATTCTGCATATAATATAAATAAGCAGGGTGACAATATACAGCCTTGACATACTCCTTTCTGAATTTTGAACCAGTTAACTGTTCCATGTCTGGTCCTGACTGTTGCTTCTTGACCTGCATACAGTACCCACTATATAGCTGACATACTGCTGTCTCTAGGATTCTGAGAAAATGTTTAATTATATTATCTCGGGTTAGAGGGTCTTCTGCACAAAATTAATGTGAATATCATTATATTATTTTAAATCTCTAAAAGTTTTTTGCTTCTATTTATAATTATAGAGAAATGAATAAAATGAGCGAAATGTTTAATCTTTATTTCTGTCGTAAAATTAGTGGCTTTGAAGGAAAGATTTGTGAGCAAAGGAGATAATTATTTTTCATGCAGTGAAACACTACACAGCAACTTAAAACTATGCTTTAAAAGAGTATTTAATATAGTAAAAGGTGATTTTGTACAAAAAGCAGGATGTAAAACTTATAAAGAATACTATAAATATTATCAGATATATATAGGTAGATGTGGTATAGGAAAGAACCAGAAGAAAATATTGATGACAGTTATATCTCAGTGGGACCCTGGTGATTTATTTTCTTTTTAATAATATTAAATAGCTAACAGGAAACATTTTGTTATTATATGAATGATGAGTATCATTAAAATATCAAGTAAAGAGTTTAAATAATTTTTTAAACCTTCACAAAGGAAAAAAAAATTACAAGGTTTACATTTGGATTAGTACGGTGTATTTATAATGATCCCTTTAATGTTTGAAAATAAACTACTGTAGGCAGGTGAATTTGAATGATGAACATGTATTAAGCAGCATTTAGTAGAGATGAAACTTTGATACATCAAAGTATGGCACCTAGACTGGGAGCATCAACATCCCCATGGAAACTTGTTATAAATGCATGTTTGTGGGCCCCACCCCAGACCTAATGAATCAAGAACTCTGGAAGTGGGGCTCATCAATGAATGTTTTAATAAGCCCTCCAGGTAATTTAGATGCATGCTAAAGTTTGAAAAATGCTGCTTTGATTTCTGAGTACTGATCTAGATCAGTTTCTTAATTTTATCCTAGAAAACTTCCAGCTCACATTTCTTTTCTCTTTTTGTCTTATTTCTTCCTGCTTTTCTGTCTGTATCTCTCGGCCTTTCTCTAGACCTAGTTGTATTTTTTGTTGTATGTTTTGTTTGTTCATATCTTTACCTTGTTTCCCCAAAATATTTGAGGCAGCTTACAGAGATGCATATTAGTACAATATACTAACAATGACACTCATTTAGTGCTCTTTATTTTGGGGGCACTGTTCCAAGTACTTACATCAGTTCAGTTCAGTCGCTCAGTCGTGTCCGACTCTTTGCGACCCCATGAATCGCAGCACGCCAGGCCTCCCTGTCCATCACCAACTCCCGGAGTTCACTCAGACTCACGTCCATCGAGTCAGTGATGCCATCCAGCCATCTCATCCTCGGTCGTCCCCTTCTCCTCCTGCCCCCAATCCCTCCCAGCATCAGAGTCTTTTCCAATGGCTCAACTCTTCGCATGAGGTGGCGAAAGTACTGGAGTTTCAGCTTCAGCATCCTTCCTTCCAAAGAAATCCCAAGGCTGATCTCCTTCAGAATGGACTGGTTGGATCTCCTTGCAGTCCAAGAGACTCTCGAGAGTCTTCTCCAACACCACAGTTCAAAAGCATCAATTCTTCAGCACTCAGCCTTCTTCACAGTCCAACTCTCACATCCATACATGACCACAGGAAAAACCATAGCCTTGACTAGACGGACCTTAGTCGGCAAAGTAATATCTCTGCTTTTGAATATGCTATCTAGGTTGCTCATAACTTTTCTTCCAAGGAGTAGCTGTCTTTTAATTTCATGGCTGCAGTCACCATCTGCAGTGATTTTGGAGCCCCAAAAAATAAAGTCTGACACTGTTTCCACTGTTTCCCCATCTATTTTCCATGAAGTGATGGGACTGGATGCCGTGATCTTCGTTTTCTGAATGTTGAGCTTTAAGCCAACTTTTTCACTCTCCTCTTCCACTTCATCAAGAGGCTTTTTAGTTCCTCTTCACTTTCGGCCATAAGGGTGGTGTCATCTGCATATCTGAGGTTATTGATATTTCTCCCAGCAATCTTGATTCCAGCTTGTGCTTCTTCCAGTCCAGCATTTCTCATGATGTACTCTGCATATAAGTTAAATAAGCAGGGTGACAATATACAGCCTTGACTCACTCCTTTTCCTATTTGGAACCAGTCTGTTGTTCCATGTCCTGTTCTAACTGTTGCTTCCTGACCTGCATACAGATTTCTCAAGGGGCAGGTCAGGTGGTCTAGTATTCCCATCTCTCTCAGAATTTTCCACAGTTTATTGTGATCCACACAGTCAAAGGCTTTGGCATAGTCAATAAAGCAGAAATAGATGTTTTTCTGGAACTCTCTTGCTTTTTTGATGATTTGATGGATGTTGGCAATTTGGTCTCTGGTTCCTCTGCCCTTTCTATAACCAGCTTGAACATCAGGAAGTTCATGGTTCACATATTGTTGAAGCCTGGCTTGGAGAATTTTGAGCATTACTTTACTAGCGTGTGAGATGAGTGCAATTGTGCAGTAGTTTGAGCATTCTTTTGCATTGCCTTTCTTTGGGATTGGAATGAAAACTGACCTTTTCCAGTCCTGTGGCCACTGCTGAGTTTTCCAAATTTGCCGGCATATGGAGTGCAGCACTGTCACAGCATCATCTTTCAGGATTTGAAACAGCTCAACTGGAATGCTGTCACCTCCACTAGCTTTGTTCATAGTGATGCTTTCTAAGGCCCACTTGACTTCACATTGCAGGATGTCTGGCTCTAGATGAGTGATCACACCATCGTGATTATCCGGGTCATGAAGATCTTTTTTGTAGAGTTTTTCTGCGTATTCTTGCCACCACTTAGTATCTTCTGCTTCTGTTAGGTCCATACCATTTCTGTCCTTTATCTTATTTAATTTAATTTTTAATAACAACCCTATAAGGCAGTTGTTGTTCTTATTATTATGCCCATTTTACAGACAAACAATCTAAAGCATAAAGACTAAATACTTGCCCAAGGGCATACAACTATTAAGTGGCAGAATCCAAGCAATCTTTTTCTAAAGTCTGAGCCTTCAACAAGTTGACAGTGCTGCTTCTTAAAAATAAGATTAGTGAAGATTCAAGGATGAACGCCAAGTAAAGGAGCAAGGATGAATGCATAATCTGTTCTGCAGAATTTTGCAGAGTTGTTAAGCTTGGCCTGTAGATTTGCCTCTAGATCCCAAACAGTGTGAAAAAGAACGAACTGCAAGATTTACAGTCACCAAAATGTGGAACTGAACTGATTTTCTTTTAGGAAGGTCACTGAAAGAAATCTCATGTTGCTCTCCATTTGCATGGTGATTTTCATTTCATTCATGCACTCTGTATTTGTTTATACAGTAACTACCTTTTGAGCACCTTCTATTTGTTAGGCTCTTCCCTTTTTGCTCGTAGATGGAAGGAATGAAACAACCCATGCCCTAGAGATACCCAGAGCATGTGGTTCAAGAACAATGGTGTATCTTACTTGTGTTTTCTCCCATTTTATCCCTGAATGTGCAGTAGAAAATAATGACAGGCACGAATGGACTTGGAACAGGTTCTGTGAGATGAGACCTGAGGGAGGGTTAGAAAACAGTAGAAAGAAACAACCATTTGAACTGATAGTGCCTGGTCACAGAAACATCATTATTTCCAAACTACATCTTTCTGTGTAATCTGTAACCTGAGGCTGCCCCTGGACAAACTGGACACTGTACTTTAGAAAATTCCATGATTCTTTAGAGACCATGTGGCTGCAGGGATGAAGGGTAGGAGGGTGGTAGGAGGAAACAAAGCCGGCTGGTTTCACCAAAAGTCTGAAATCTATGTGCGTGTGCATGCATATCTGTGCATATATGTGTCCCATTGGTAAGAGAGTGCTCCTGGCTGCCTGGTCAAAGGTCACTCTTGCTGCTTCTGAAAATACTCCCTAGAAGTTATAAATGGAGTTTGCATAGTGGTGATAACAGGGAACAGAAAATAATTATTGAGCCACCTTGTGTTTCATTTTTAATTTGCAGTAATGAGTCTTATAGTCATCTTTTCTGGACTGCTTTTGATTAGAAGGAAAAAGAGCACATTCACTTGGAAGTCTTGATGTAGCACCTGAATTATTTAATAGATTCTAACATATTTAGCAAGGGTTTGAAAGCTTTGTTAAGGAATAAGCATAAAGGTCTTGGACATTTCACCCAGAGACTAGTGCTTCTCTGGCAGTAACAAAACTAACTCTTCCGCAAAGGGTTTTGCATGGAACTTCTAAAGAAGCTGTCACAGCCTGAGGTTCCTAAGCCGAAGCTGCTTCCCTTACTTTTCTTTATCGTCTTTCTCTCTTGCAGTCCCAGCAGAAGTGCATCGTCATCTTTGCGCTGGTGTGCTGCTTTGCCATTCTCGTTGCATTGATATTTTCAGCTGTGGATATCATGGGAGAGGATGAAGATGGACTGTCAGAAAAAAATTGTCAAAATAAATGTCGGTAAGAGGTAACAAACAGAAATTTAAAAATTCTCTTTTAGGGAGTGGGTGAGAAAATCAGAGGGGGTCTTGGACAGTGAGAGAAAAATATCATAAACACACATGAGCACCTAACTGCCTATTGGGTTAAGCTGAGGCATGAATCGCTGTCCACTGGTGATTTTATGTTTATTTAGAATAAGGGAATAAAAAATGAGTCATACTTTAATTCACTTTACAGTTTGGGCATATTCTGTACAGAAGTGTGGTTGACAAAATGAAATTTTGCAACAACCTGCATTTCTGGAGACCTCTGTGTGTGAGGTTTTGATTTGTTCTATAATAAGCTCAGCAGTAATGAAAGCCTCAACAGACTGAGGACGCCGTGCTAGCTGTTGTTGATCAGAAGTTAAACAGAACATCTCAGGGAAAATTCCAACTTAAAATTAGGGATCAAATAAATAAGCATATCTATGAGAAGACATGCACCTCCTCAGTCTGTCCCAGTTTAGCACAATGTATTTTTTCATCCAGAAATTACAACAGCTTTAGTGTTACATATCGGTATTGTTTTTCTTCAGGTACATGAAATAACATTTCCCTGGGGTCACTTCTGACTGCAGAGCCATCACAGCATGGTTTTATCCTCATAAATCTCCTCATCCAACTCCTCCCTAGGTGCTACTTTGTTTTTTGAGGTTCGTAGGAGGGTGTAAAAAAGTACCGAGAAGGGGCAGGGAAACAAGAGGTTTATTTTTATGTTTGTGGGCTGCAGAGTCGAAGTGAGGCCATAAAATTACATGGTTATTATGAATTAGTGCTTATAATAAATTTTGAATACTATTTTTTCCCTTTGAAAAGCATTAGTCAAAGTGCCCCTCTTTTCTAGCTTAAAATCAACCACAGCCTAGTAATGTATATGCAAGTTTTTATCCTAGATATTTTGCCTTTAGGGTTGACTGTCTGACAGGAAAAAAACATCTGGATAAGACAGTAGAAATTTGGTGTGTTTTTTTTTTTTAAACCCATGATACATTATAGTTTAATTGCCAGGCAACAGTACTGTATAGAGCAAAGGGTACAAGAGAGAAATCAGTATACATTTTAGGTTATTCCTTCATGCTAGATAGATGTTCCTAAATATGTCTACTTCCCAGACTGAATTTGGGAGGAAAATTATATTGGGGTTATCAGGAAAGCAATAGAAAAACAACAGATCATCATTATCTTCCTCCTGAAAACTCTCTCTACGTCACTACCTTGTGCTAATCCTGTTACATGACACATATAAGCATACTGTGGGCAGGGGGCCAATGACTCATACTTATTCACTGGGGTGGCTCACCCCTCTCTCTCACCTCACCTGTAATGAAGACTGCTGAGTACTTTAAATGGCAAACTCCAGAATCTAGAAGGCAACTTTGTAAAGGTCAAACTGTAATAACTTCCTTAAGACAAAATACCCAGGACCTTTTAACAAACGTTACGAGGTATGTGTTTTTTTACAACAAAAAAGGGGAAACCTTCAAATTATGCCTATTTTCACTTGGAGAAATCTATTATAAAATTTAATCTAATTTTAATTTTCAACTCATACAACTGGAATTTGACCTGGTTATTTTTTCCATCTTAATCAATAACTAAATCCTGATGACTCAGTATTGCTTCTCCCTTCATCTAGAATGTAATCTTCTATTTACCAACCAGTTTCCTGCTTTCTTTTCCTTGGGTAGTTGCAATTATCACCTTGATCTCTATGTTGCATGTGCTAAGTTGCTTCATTCATGTCCAGTTCTTTACTACCCCATGGAGTTTAGCCCACCAGGCTCCTCTGTCCATGGGATTCTCCAGGCAAGAATACTGGAGTGGGTTGCCATTTCCTCTTCTAGGGGATTTTCCCAACCCAGGTGTCGAATCCAAGCCTCTTATATCTCCTGCATTGGCAGGCAGGTTCTTTACCACTGGTGGCACCTGGGAAGCCCTGCCACTCTTTTCCAGAACTTGTAGCCCCTCCAGATCTTCCTTCTTCTACAATCTCTTCTCCTGTGTCTTGCATTTCTTTCCTCCTGCATTCTCAGCCTTGTCACTTTTGTATATCTGCCTAGGTTATATCTGGCTTCCTCCTGTCCTCATCCTGAGAAGCTTCTGCTTTTTCTCCTCTCTTCAGAGCACAGGGTGGAGGCAAGGCAACTGCAATTTCCTAAACCCCAATCCAATCCCAGTCTCCAGTGGGACAGTCCATTTCCCCACCATCAGTCATTCTCATTTTAATTTGATGAACTTTTCTTATGTCAGTCACTATCTCCTTATCACTATAGGCAACATTACCTTCCAACTTCCAAGACTCCCTCCTTTTGTACCTGGCTAATAGACCTTCTGGGCTGGGACGGTGGCTCAGCAGTAAAGAATCTGCCTGCAATGCAGGAGATGTGGGTTTGATCCCTGAAACAGGAAGATCCCCTGAAGAATCAAATGGCAACCCACTCCAGTATTCTTGCCTGGGAAATCCCATGGACAGAAGAGCCTGTCCGGCTACAGTCCATGGGGTTGCAAAATAGTCGGACATGACTGAGTGACTAAACAACAATAGGCCTTCCAACCACCAGTCTCATCTCTCACCAGTGCCATCATCGTTAGTAACTGTAAAGTTTATTTCCAGTACCCTAGCTTTACTGTATTTAACCACTTCAAGTCAATAAATTTAGTATCCACTTTGCCTTGGCACCTGCCAGCAAACTACTCGACCTCCCAAGTAGCCTAATGTACTGAAAGACCATGGACTTTGAAATTTGAAAGATTTGGATTCAGATTTACATCCTGCCACTTACTGACTGCGTAAACTTGGGCAAGATATGTAATTTATGTTATTCACCTTTTTGCATAGCAACAAAGGACTGAACAAGGAGTCGCAACATAGTTCATGAGACAGTCATGGTGATTGTGGTCAGAAGTGCAGTGGGAAAGTCAGAGGAGGTTTAGGGGAGTGGCCTGGCAGAGCAGAAAGAGGAAACCTGGCTTTGGATGCCACTCCACTCCTGGTGGGTTATGAAAACTGTTTTAGTTTTATTTCCCTTAAAATGGTAGATTAAACAAAATCTCTCTCACAAGGTTTTATGAAGCTTCAGTAAATTGTATAAATCTACAACCAAGACACAGGAAACTCATAACAAGCAATATGTAAATTTCAGCCCCCTCCTTGTCCCTTCCTAAGCATACAGAGTCCCCCTTCTCTATTCGCAACTAGCTTCCTATTCCCCTGCACCTTCACACTCATCCTGAATCTACTGTTCATCTTGATTTTAGTAGTCTTTGATTCTGTGGAGGTAAACAAAGAGAATGAACATATGAGAATGAGTGAAGTAAACATGAGAACCGAGCTATTGATTCAGAGCTTGCTGTGGCAAGGCAGTTCACCTCGGTCACTTGTGTTTCAGCAGAGACTCAGAGGCAGGCAGCGGAGGGGGAAAGCTTCATAGCGGTGTGCCCTGTGGGCCTGGGAGAGCTGGAGGCAGGCTAGCTAGAAGCAGGCATCCTGCGTGATGGGTTAGGGGTACATATTTGTTTTCTCTGGTTGGTTCTAAACTGGAAGTAGGGACAAAAATTAGGGAAGATGGCAGTTATTAATTAAGTTATGGCTATCTTGATTTCAGAAGTTATTGTTTAGTTTCCTGGATTATTATTAGAGATAGCAATCCTCTTTCCTACTTAGAGCAGGCTGACTTCCTGGGCTGGTTATTGTAGATAAGAAGTTGGTTTCCTGGGCAGGTTGCTGCAGGTTATGAGGTCAGAGTTCTACCATATATATATATATATACACACACACACACACACACATACGTATATAAATATATATGTGGACTGGCCATTACTGATTTGCATATTCAATCTCCCATTTCCCTAAACCTCCTCCTATACTACCAGCCCCTTCTGGTTTCATTTTGTTTGTATCCATTTCTTAGACCGTGACCAGTGTGTCTTGGATACTTACTGTAGCATCCTGTACTCTTACTTGCCTCCTTGGATCTTGTGCCTCAACCATGCTGCTAGTTCTTAAACTGGTTGACTCCTAGTCCCACCCATCCTACTCTCAGGGCATCCTCAGCCATTGCTCACCCCCGCCAGCAGCTTGCAGAGTGAGTTCCTTGTTCTTCAGTCCTAGGTTCCTCCAGGCAGGGATGCCCTAGGTAAAAGAAGTAACATTGTTTGGAGATGCACCCACCGAGTCCACTGGTGCTGATGTAGACTAGGAGGGAAAACTTCCAATCTGCAGAAGCCCTAGCATACCAGTCTCAACTTAGCCATTCTCTACAAAGTTCTAGTCATCCTCTCATGACCTTTTCCTGTCATTAACCTTTCCAGCCTCAAGGTGGTGCTGAGGAAGTCACATGATGCTCAGCTTCCGGTTACCTTTTACTCACTCACATAGTTTTCTTTTTATGTTCTTCTCCTTATATGGGCTTCCCTGATAGCTCAGATGGTAAAGAATCTGCCTGCAATGTGGGAGACCAGGGTTCAGTTCCTGGTCAGGAAGATCACTGGAGAGTGGAATGGCAACCCACTCCAGTATTCCTGCCTGGAGAATCCCATGGACAGAGGAGCCTGGCAGGCTATAGTCTGTGGAGTTGCAAAGAATTGGACACGACTGAGCAACTAATGCTCTCACTCGCAAAGTTTTCTTTTTATGTTCTTCTCCTTATGGTGTCATTATCCTAAAGAGTGCTGCTTGCTCAGTGCAACCTTTGCTGAGATCTCATTACCTTTGTAATTAAGCTCCCTCTGTGTTTGTAGCTTCCTCACTCCTGAAAGTTGAAAGAATACAAGACATCCTACACTCTGTCAGCAGCTTCTCACTGTTTTGACAGCCCCTTTCCAAGATCTCTTCACCCAGTGTGCTCTTTTCTATATATATTACTTTAATTCATTTTATCTCTACTAGCTAGCCTAGATACCCTTCTGTCCTCTGAAAGATTCCCGCTCTAAGTCATACTGCCCACTCAACATGTCTTTCTTTGTGGAGTCTTTTATGTCTCCCTAAAGCATGTATCTCCCAATGAATAATATCCAGTTTGTGATTTATTATTTCCTGACTTATTTTATTTCTCTTCTTCTTTTTATTAGTTAGCTTCTATAATACTGTTCTAATAGTAGAATAATGATACCCTCGATTATAGTTTTCCATATGAGTCAATAAAATAACTGCTCTAAACACATCTTCCAAAGTGTATTTCAACCAACCTCAGTTTTCATGCCCAGAAACAAGGTTTTTTGACCTTGGTAAATAACTTTGACCTATTTCTCTGTCTCTTTGTACTAAATTTATGTGTGCTTTCCATCATTTTCCTGTGTGTTTTTAATTGCTGATTTAGTCCCTAGTAATATAAACCTCCACGTCACTTGATCACCTGAGAGGGTGAAAGGCAGATTTTCTAGTTTTACCAAGAAACTATATTTCAGTAGGCTCTGGGGCATTACTGAGAGTCAAGAATGACTTAAAAGGCCAGTTGAGATTGTATACACCCCGTGTTTGGGCTAATTTGTGGTTCACTAGTGGCCCTAATTATTGTTGTACACCATTGCTCCAAGATGTAACTATGCACTATGATGTTTCCCACATGGCACATCCCCAGGGACCAGAGATGCTGGAACTTACTTCCCACTGCTGCTCACATGCAGAACGCCTGCTCACCTGTGGAACTCACCCATTCGGATGAGAGACCTCCACTTTTCATTTTGCAGTTACATCTATCTCTCCTGGACGAATCCTACATCAGTTGTTTTGGATTGTTACTGCCCCACTAGAAACATCATTAGACACTTAACTAGAAGATGGACTTTTCTTTACCACACCTCGTGGATAAATGCATACAGAATCACTTTTCACCTTGCTCCTTTTCCATCTCAAGCCCAATTCCCATAAACTATAGTAATGTAAACTCTCAATAAACAAGCTAAATAAACATAAATTTCTAGGTGGGCTATCGTTGACTTCTAAACATATTGATGGATGTTTGCCATAATTTCTATCCAGGTAATTATTAATTATGTCAACCCCTGCTCCTGGGCTTCCTCACACTTGCCTCTCATCCTTGTGAATCAGTCCTGGGTCTGGGTGACTACTAGCCTGGTTGGGCTCACTCACAAATCTGTATATCCATTTTAGCTTATGCCCATTTGGTCTGAAACATAAAGGGAATGGACCAACTCAGTCTCTTTTTCTCTTCTCTCTCTCTTATTATATATATATAATCCCCACTATTCCTGAACCCAGTAATTTGCTTTTACCATAAAGTGAATGGACTTGGGTTTGTATAAAATGGGACCCATGTAATATTTTAGGCTGGGTAATTAACGTATAAGTTACTATGTGTGTGTTCAGTTGCTCAGTAATGTCCAACTCTTTGCAACCATATGGACTATAGCCCACAAGGCTCATCTGTGCATGGGATTTTCCTTGGCACAACCCACTGGAGTGGGTTGCTATTTTCTACTCCAGGAGATCTTCCTGACCAAGGGATCAAACCTGCATCTCCTGCATTGCAGGTGGATTCTTTACCACTGAGCCACCAGGGGAGTAGGGTAAGTTATAATAGTTGTTCTCTAATAAAGGGTGGCCTAGACCACCAAGGTTTGGCTAAAAAAAGTATGGTAAGGGCAGACTCACTTTAATAGGGCACCTCCACCACCAACACACACACACTTTGTATAGATTGTATAAATTTTACAATTTCTCTGTTAGAAAGCTGGCTTCCCTATTTTATGTTTTTCATACCTCTGTTTTCTGAATTTCTTTCTCTGATCCATTATTTACTTACTTTAAAATAATATACTATATTCATGAAAGTGCAAAAATGTTACTTGCTCAGTCGTGTCTGACTTTTTGCAACCCCATGGACTATATAGCCTGCCAGGCTTCTCTGTCCATGAGATTCTCCAGGCAGGAACACCAGAGTGGGTTACCATTTCCTTCTCCAGGGGAATTTTCCCAGCCCAAGGGTTGAACCTGGGTCTCCTGCGTTGCAGGCAGATTCTTTACCATCTGAGTCACTGAGGTATCTATATATTAATAACCCACTTGCATCTCCAAAATAGGACATATATACTTTGGATCATCAATATATAACATTTCTAGAAGATAGTATTGAGAGACCTCTTTGTGCATTGACAATCACTTCCTGGTAGTTTGTACTTTCTCTTTGTATCATGACCTTAGAGCTATTTTAACAGATACAACTTGCTCCAATAGACTATAATCATTGTTTTCCCTTTTAATGCCCTTTTTATTCTTGGCTAGTAGGAGCTGTCTTTTGTACATTTGGACATTATTCTAGATTTCTCTGAGAGCAGCCTTACCTCCTGGAAGCTGCAAGCTGTTCCAGCCCCATTTTGAATTTTCTGATTCTGAGACCTGGTGTTTGTCTCCTGTCTAACGAGCCCTGGTTCCTTTCGTGGAGCATTCTATTAAATATCAAAACTTTAAGTTCTAAGAGTGTCATTAAATTATCCCCCAAGGATATTATTAGTGATGAGGATACAAGGACACCAGAGAAGAGGTTTTGAAAATTGCTTTTATGACTGAGCAGCATTCCTTCACCCTTTTTCCTTTCCTTCCTTTCATACTATGGAAATAAGAACATGGACTATAGGGGCCAAATTCCCTGTGTTTGAATTTGGCTGTACCACTTAGGAGAGTTGCAATTCGGGGCCAATTTCTCAATTTTATTATCACACTTTTTTTCATCTCTATAATGAAGACAATTATGATGTCCTATTTGAAAAGTTTCTGTAAAGACTAAGTATGTTAATGTAAGTACCTTTCAAACAATAACATTTGTCATATGATAAATGCACAGTAAGTGTTGACTGTTCCTTTTATTAAGGGACATAAGTTCATTATAAATATTTTGCAGTCCCCTTTTACATTCCATTTAACTTTGCTCCAAAATAAGAGTTTTTACATCCATTTTTTTAATCCTATTCTTAAGCTACAAATTTTTCCTCTATTTAGATTAACTTTGACCTACCATGGTTTATATTGACAAACCCAACCATGTTTTTAAATTAGTGTTGCTCCCAAATTTAGAAGACTCAGTTTTTGGCTTCATATTTGACATCTGCATGCTTTTCTGTCTAAAGAGAAAGAGAAACATTAATCTACACCCCCCACCCCCAAGGAACAGGAAAGAATATAAAAGCCTAGAGCACCTGGTACTACAAATAGATTTCTAATGTACTAAACAACACTGACTCGATGGACATGAGTTTGAGTGGACTCCGGGAGTTGGTGATGGACAGGGGAGGCCTGCTGTGCTGTGATTCATGGGGTCGCAAAGAGTCGGACATGACTGAGCGACTGAACTGAACTGAAATAATCATGATGAAAGGTGGACTAAGGCAAAAACTGGCTCTAGAGCTTTTGTTCCACATTGTCTCCTCGTTTCTCCATTTTAGCTCACCATGAACCTGTTTCCCTTATAAATTTCTTAATGTAATTTTCCTTTTATAATGCCAGTATCAAAAGTGAGCCATTTTACCTATTTCTTTTTTAATTGAAGTATAGCGGTGCTTAGAGGTAAAGGAACATGCCTGCAATGCAGGAGACTCGGGTTCGATCTCTGGGTTAGGAAGATCTCCTGGAGATGGAACTAGCAAGCCACTCTAGTATTCTTGCCTTGGAAACCCACGGGCAGAGGAGCCTGGAGGGCTACAGCCCACAGGGTCACAAGGAGTCAGACATGACTTGGGAACTAAACAACAACATAGTTGATTTACAAAGCTGATTTACAATACTATATTCATTTTGAGTGTGTGATGATTCAATGATTGAGTATATGATGATTCAATTCAATATTATTGAATCAAAATAAGGATTCAATAGTTTTATAGATTATATTCCATTTAAAGTTATTATAAAGTATTGTCTATATGCCCCATGTTGTACAATAATATATTCTTGTAACTTATTTATTTGTAACTTATTGTACCTCTTAATGCCTTAACTCTATCTTACCCTTCCCCATTTTCCTTTCTTTACCAGTAACCACAAGTTTGGTCTCTGTATTTGTGAGTCTGTTTCTGTTTTGTTATATTCATTTATTTGTTTTAATTTTTAGATTCCACATACACAGATAACATACAGTATTTGTCTATCTCTGTCTTGGACTTATTTCACTAAACATAATTCCCTCCAGGCAGGTCCATCCATCATCCATATTGTTGCAAATGGAAAAACCCCATTCTTTGTTATGACTAATATTCCATTATATATATACACACACACACACACACACACATATATATTACGTTTAGTGGCTAAGTCATGTCCAGCTCTTGGTGACGTTATGGCCTGTAGCCTGTCAGGCTCTTCTGTTCCTGAAATTTTCCAGGCAAGAATACTGGAGTGGGTTGCCATTTCCTTCCATACATATATGTATCACTTCTTTATCCATTCGTCTGTTGATAGTTTCTTAGTTTGCTTCCATCTCTTGGCTATTTTAAATATGCTGCTATGAATGCTGGGGTACATGTATGTTTTTGAATTAATGTGTTTTCTTTGGACATATACACAGGAGTAGAATGGCTGGATTAGATGGTAGTCCATGTATGTTTGGAATTAATGTGTTTTCTTTGGACATATACACAGGAGTAGAATGGCTGGATTAGATGGTAGTTCTGTTTTTAGATAAACCTCCATACCATTTCCCACAGTGGCTGCTTCGATTCACAGTTCCACCAACAGTGTACAAGGGTTCCCTTTTTTCCACATCCTCTCCAGCCTTTCTTGTTTGTAGATTTTTTTGGTAATGGCCATTCTGACAGGTGTGAGGTGTCTCATTGAGGCTTTGATTTGCATTTCCCTCGTAACTGGTGATCTTGAGCATCTTTTCATGTGCCTGCTGGAGATTTGCATGTCATCTTTGGGAAAATAGTTATTCAGGACTTCTGCCCATTTTTTAAATTGAGTTGTTTATTTTTTTTTTTATTTAGAGTTATATGAGTTGTTTATATAGTTCTGATATTAACCCCTTCTCAGCCATATCACATTCAAATATTTTCTTCTGTTTAATAGGCTGTCTTTGTTGTTGTTTTGTTGATGCTTTTCCTTGCTGTACAAAAGGTTTTACATGGAATAAGGTCTCGTTCATGTGTATTTGCTTTTGTTTCCTTTGCTTTAGGAAACAGATCCAAAAAAATTATTACACTTATTTATGTCAAAGTGTGCTCTACCTATGCTTTCTTCTAGGAGCTTTATGATCTCTGGTCTTACATTTAGGTCTCCAGTATATTTTGAGTTTATTTTTGTGTACTGCATAAAAAATATTCTCATTTGATTCATTTAGAAGTAGCTTTCCGCTTTTCCCAGCACCACCCAATGAAGAGACTTTTTTTCTCATTGTATATTCTTGCCTCCTTTGTCATAGATTGTTATTGTTGTTCAGATGCTTAGTTCTGTCTGACTCTTTGCGACCACATGGGCTGCAGCACACCTTCACTGTTTCCCAGAGTTTGCTCAAATTCATGTCCATTCAATCGGTGATTCTATCTAAGCATCTTCCTCTGCCACCCCCTTCTCCTCTTGCCTTCAATCTTTCCCAGCATCAGGGTCTTTTCCAGTAAGTTAGCTCTTCCCATCAAGTGGTCAAAGTATGGGAGCTTCAGCTTCAGCATCAGTTCTTCCAGTGAATATTCCAGTTGATTTCCTTTAGAAATGACTGGTTTGATCTCCTTGCAGTCCAAGAGACTCTCAAAAGCCTTCTCCAATTCCATAATTCAAAAGCATCGATTCTTCCATGCTTAGCCTTCTTTATGGTCCACCTCTCACTTCTGTATGTGACTACTGGAAAAACCATAGCTTTGACTACAGGCCTTTACCAACAAAGTGATGTCTCTGCTTTTTTAAACACTGTCTAGTTTGTCGGAGCTTTTCTTCCAAGGAGCAAGTATCTTTTAATTTCATGGTTGCAGTCACCATCCACAGTGATTTTGGAGCCCAAGAAAATAAAGCCTGTCACTGCTTCCACTTTTTCCCCTTCTGTATGTCATGAAGTGATGGAACTGGATGCCATGATCTTAATTTTATTAACATTAACTTTCGAGCCAGCTTTTTCACTCTCCTCTTCTACCTTCATCAAGAAGCTGTTTAGTTCCTCTTCACTTTCTGCCATTAGAGTGGTATCATCTGCATATCTGAGGTTATTGATGTTTATCCCTGACAATTTGATTCCAACTTGTGATTCATCCAGCCTGGCATTTCACATGATGAACTCTGCATATAAGTTAAATAAACAGGGTGACGACATACAGCCTTGTCGTACTCCTTTCCCAATTTTGAACTAAGATCCCCTGGAGAAGAGAAAGGCTACCCACTCTAGTAATCTGGCCTGAAGAATTTCATGGATTACAGTCCATGGAGTCACAAAGAGTCAGACATGACTGAACAACTTTCACTTTCACTTTCACTTTTCACTTTCCTTGTTCCTTGTCTGGCTCTGTTTCTTCTTGACCTTCATGTGGGTTTCTTAGGAAACAGGTAAGGCAGTCTGGTACTGTCCTCTCTTTAAGAATTTTCCACAGTTTGTTGTGATCCGCACAGTCAGATTTTAGTGTAGTCAATGAAGCAGAACTAGGTGTTTTTCTGGAATTCTCTTGCTTTCTCCATGATCCAGTAAATACTGGCAATTTGATCTCTGGTTCCTCTGCCTTTTCTAAACCAGCTTGTACATTTGAAAGTTCTCAGTTCACATGCTGCTGAAGCCTAACTTGAAGGCTTTTGAGCATAACCTTGCTGGCATGTGAAATGAGCACAATTGTACAGTAGTTTGAACATTCTTTGGCATTACCCTGCTTTAGAATTGGAATGAAAACTAATCTTTTCCAGTCTTGTGGCCACTGCTGAGTTTTCCAAATTTGCTGACATATTCAGTGTAGCATTTTACAGCATCATCTTTTAGGATTTGAAATAGCTCAGCTGGAATGCCATCACCTCCACTGGTTTTGTTCATAGTAATGCTTCCTAAGACCCATTTGACTTCAGGATATCCAGCTCTAGATGAGTGACCACACCATCATAGTTATCCAGGCCATGAAGACCTTTCTTGTGTAGTTGTTTTATGTATTCCTGCCACCTCTTCTTATCTCTTCTGCTTCTGTCAGCTCCTTCCCACTATCATGTCCATCCTTGCATGAAATGTTCCCTTGATATCTCCAATTTTCTTGAATAGATGTCTAGTCTTTGCCATTCTATTTTTTTCCTCTATTTCTGACATCATTCACTTAAGAAAGCTTTCCTATCTCTCCATGCTATTCTCTGGAATTCGGCATTAAGTTGGGTATATCCTTTATCCTTTGCCTTTCACTTCTCTTCTTTCCTCAACTATTTGTAAAGCCTCCTTAGATAACCCCTTTGCTGTCTTGCATTTATTTTTCTTTGGGATTGCTTTGGTCATTGCTTCCCGTACAATGTTATGAATCTCCATCCATAGATCTTCAGGGTCTCTGTCTATCAGATTTAATATCTTGAATCTATTCATCACCTCCACTATATAACATTAAGGGATTTGATTTGATTTAGGTCATACCTGAATGTCATAGAGTAATCAATCACAAATGTATGGGTTAATTTCTTGGCTTTCTATTCTGTTCCACTGATCTATGTACCTGTTTTTGGCCAATACCATACTGTTCTGACTACTATAGCTTTAGTCTGAAGTCTGGGAGCATTACACCTCCAGCTTTGTTCTCTGTTCTCAAGATTACTTGGACTATTCATGGCCTTTCTTGATTCCATGTAAATGTGAAGGTTATTTGTTCTTGTTCTGTGAAAAATACTATGGTTATTTTGATAGGGATTGCATTAAATCTGTAGATTGCTCTGGGCATTTTACCCATTTATTATTGGCTCCCTGTTTTCTTTCTCCAGTTCTAAACTCCTTTCACTTTGCTACAACCCCAACCTTACCTCTCCTGAATCTCTGTTTAGAGATTACTTTGAGAAGTGGCATCTATGTGGTATAATTTGTTACTTCAGCTTTCTTGCCACCTTAGAATCCCCAAGTGTTTTTACTCATCCTTCCCTCCTCCCGTTTTTATTCAAAGGAAGAGATTTTTCTTGCCCTTTCCAAAGATAACCATCTCTATGCCAATAATCCTGTGGAAATAAATTGAGAACAAGTGAATAAAAAAATTAAAGACTATTCAGAGGTTGCTATAGTAAGGGAGTCGGTCACCATCAGTTGCATTTGGTAGAGGCTCAGAGTCAAGCAGAGAAGGGGGAAAATTTTATAGTGGAAAAAGGAAGCCTTCATGTGTGCACTTATTGGAAGCTGTTGGTCTCAGGATGCTGGAGGTACATTACGTTAGGTTCTAACTTAATTAAAATGAGCCATCCTATGTGATGGAGTAAGGGAGCATATTTCTCTCTCTGGTTGTTTCTAAGTTGGAAGTGTGGACAAAAATTACAGATGATATCAGTTATTAATCAAATGAGAAAATCCTGGTTATTTTGGTTGCAAAAATTATTGTTTGGCTCTGTGGATTGTTACCAGAGATAGTAGTCTGACTTCCTACATGTCTGACCTATACGACCTGGCTTCCTAGGCTAGTTATTGTGGGTAAGATGTTGGTTTATTGGTTACGTTGCTGCACATGTGGGTCTGAATTCTGTTTTTATATATAATCTGAGTTTTGTCCATTTGTGTATTCAATTTCATATAGCCTTTTCATTGCCCACTTACAAACACAGCCAATATTCAAGTCTTGTTCTTTCTCATTTCCTATTCTCTGCTTTGGCAGAGTCATTCCTGTGATTTCACCGCTACTTCTTATCAAGTAATTCCAAACTCCCTCGCTCAGGCTAATGGTTCCTCTCTTGTCGTCCTCTCTCCTTGCGCACCAACTAGACTATCTCTTTCGGCCCACGTGATATTAACGTAGAGCACTTAGAACCCTGCTTGAGTTAGGTACTCACTATATGTTATTTTCTTTCTGTTTGGAGCCTCTACTTTGTGAGGGTATCACTTTCACTTTTCACTTTCATGCATTGCAGAAGGAAATGGCAACCCACTCCAGTATTCTTGCCTGGAGAATCCCAGGGATGGGGGAGTCTGGTGCGCTGCCGTCTATGGGGTCGCACAGAGTCGGACACAACTGATGCGACTTAGCAGCAGCAGCAGCAGGGACCTGGGAGAAGGAAATGGCAACCCACTCCAGTGTTCTTGCCTGGAGAGTCCTGGGGACGGGGGAGCCTGGTGGGCTGCTGTCTCAGGGGTCGCACAGAGTCGGACATGACTGAAGCGACTTAGCAGCTTAGCAGGGACCTGGGCCAACGTACTCCACCTGTATCTCACTTCTTTGCCCCCTTTCCACAAATTCAAGGCCATTTCATTTCTGGAATGGCAGATGTGGCCTTTACAGGTACTATAAACATTTCTATTTTTACATTGTCTCATCATCTAAGATCAAAACTCCCTGAGAACAAGGGTCCCTGTCTATTTCTCTCTCTTGGTGTCTTAGAGTGTCTCACACATCAGGACTGAGCAGCTAATCTTGTTTAATGGGCAATAATTTCCATGTAAAAACAATGTTGTTTTTAATACTGTTATAATACTGTTCAGTATTATTTAACAATATTCTGTTTGTTTAGATAATATGTATTATCTAGATAAGTTTCTTATCCCTCCATGGTGGAATTCATTTTGGGAAAATAATGGGATTATGAGAGGAGGAATTGAAGATTATAGATTATATACTTAAAGGTTCTCATATGGAAGTTGGTTAGAAAAAGAAATCTGCTGAGAAACTGCTAATATGTAATAGAGTAATCTAACACATACTTTTTTATAACTATCACAGAATAAATAATATTTAATTTTGAGAATGGAAGATAAATGCTTAGTTTTAAATGAAAAGAGAGAGAAGTCTTCAAATATTTAAATATAGGTTTTTTTATGCTTCTGTACTCTACTTTCATTTGGGGAAAAAAGTGAAAGTGATAGTCGTTCAGTGGTGTCCGACTATTTGTGACCCCATGGAATGTAGCCCACCAAGCTCCTCTGTCCATGGAATTCTCCAGGCAAGAATACTGGAGTGGATAGCCATTCCCTCTCCAGGGGATCCTCCTGGCCCCAAGCCCTGTTTTCATTTGAATTTCACTCATTAACATGTTAATTTCACCACCAAGTCAAGTAAAATTCGGATTTCCTGAATTGTGAGAGATTTGCTTAGCTCAGTGCCCAGGAAGTATTGTTTATATTCCCATAGTTAAAATCTCAAAAATTATTTTTACTATAATGTTTTATATTTAGCATTTAATGTTTAAAGGAGTAAATTCTAGAGAGTGTGATACTTCCTGATGGCCTATAATTACCACTTGGGAAGCAGCAGAAGCTAATTATTTCAAAGTTTTAATTTTAATGAAACTTAATATATGATTAATGATTTTGACATTTCCTGTTGCCAGGTTTGTTTTGCAAAAAAGATTATTTGAATGTGGTATATATTTTTCAAAAAGTTCATTGAACCCTTATAAGCACAGTCATATCTGATCATCGAGAGTGGTGTCAGGCACAAAAAGCACAGCTGTCATTTCCCCGGATGGCCTATTTCAGTTGCCTGTGCAGAAAGGATGTGCATGCGTACTAAGTCGTGTTCAGCTCTTTGGTGACCACATGGACTGTAGCCCACCAGGCTCCCCTGTTCATGAGATTTCCCAGGCAGGAATACTGCAGTGGGTTGCCATTTCCTTCTCCAGGAAATCTTCCTGACCCAGAGATCAACCCACATCTCCTGCATTGGCAGGTGGATTCTTTACCACTGAGCCACCAGGGAATCTCACAGCAACAGTGAAGAGCCCAGCCATTAACCTGGGGAAGAGAAGCACTGACAAAAGAAGAGGGGAGGTAAACAAAAAGAAAATGTAGCTGGGTGTGCCTAATAGATATTTTTATGTTTTGTTTATAGACCTGTAATTAGAAAAACTTTGTAATTGGAACTTTCTATTAAAGTAATTGCCATGATTATAGCAAGTATATTGAGATAAAGTTTTTAAAAGAAAAATCTGCTGAAGAATTCACTGGAAGTCAGCTTCCAAAGTTGCGAAACTTGAAATTTAAAACAGCTTGCATGTTTAGAAAGCATCAATGAAGAATGGGCTCACATTAGAGTAGGAACTTTGAATTGTGGGTCTAAAAGACATGACTGTGTACAATCAGAGTCTGCAATTAAACCTCACACATCAAAAGGTAGTTTTCAGATGGTATTCACCCTTGATGTGGCATTGTGTTTGGACCACTAAATTTAAGCTTGGAAGACCTGGGGTCAGTCCCATTTCTGCCCCTTCAAAGAGAGTAGGTCCCTAAATGAAGCCACAGTATTCTCATTTATAAATTGAGGATGACTATTCTTCCAGGCTGTTGTAACATGAAAGCCAGTCAATGTATATGTAGAAAATGTCTAGCTGCTTTACCAAGTGAAGCATCATATCATTCACTTGTTTTTTGAATCACATTCACAAAGACAAATAGTATCCAGAGATACATTTTTTGGTATTAACCACATCTGGTGAGGCTTTGACTTTCATAAAAATAAAAATTGTAGTTTGCCAAAGCCATATAAACCATTGAAAGGTTTCAGACCCCTGGTAGCAGAGGTCAAGGTGCAGTGTTCGTGTGTGTGTGATGCCCAAGTGTGTGTGTGGGTTTGACATCCAAGAAACCTGCATACATATCTCCATTTGGCCACCCACTGTGCCAGCTTGGTCATTTAACCTGCTTGTGTCAGCTGTAAAATGATGCTGATGGTACATATACCATAGTTTTTTTTTTTAATTAATTTATTTTTTAATTGAAGGATAATTGCTTTACAGAATTTTGTTGTTTTCTGTCAAACATCAACATGAATCAGCCATAGGTATACATATGACCCCTCCCTCTTGAACCATAGAGTTTTAAAAAAAGTAAGTGAATTAAAATGAGTGACCTGGATGACTAACTGGAAGAAACCTCTATAGTGGGTTGGAGATTACTTCTTTCAAGGTTAATTTACAAAACCCATCATCTTAGATTTACCTCAGGCAACTTTGCTTGCTTTATTCCTCCCATATCTCCAAGTGATTCCATTAGAGTCTTGCTTTTATAAGCAACGTTATACAATTGGAAAACTAACATATACAGATGACAAAAATATACAAATGCACAGTCTTACAATGAAACATAATCTCCCTCTTATTGCAGACCCTGGATCTCCCTGCCCAGGGGCAAACACTGCTGCCATGATTTCGGATATCTTTCTGGAATTATGATTTTATATATGCCTGTGTGTATTTGTATATATTTATATACATACATATATTTATAATATTATGTATATCTGTATAGCTCTCCCTTTTTCTCACATATGGGAGCAGACAGAAATGGGTTTGCATCTTGTTTTTGCGCCTTAGTTTTTTTCTGGACATCTTTAAATATTCAGATGTGGTTTCTCAAGTGGCTCAAGTGGTAAAGAATCTGCCTGCAATGCAGGAGGCACAGGTTCAATCCCTTGGCCAGGAAGATCCCCTGGAGGAGGGCACGGTAACCCACTCCAGTATTCTTGCTTAGGAAATCACACGGACAGAGGAGCCATGGGGTCACCAAGAGTCGGACACGACTGAAGCGATTAAGCACACACCCATGGATCCGTGGCTGCATAGCCTTAGGCTGAAAATCTTTACCCCTGTTTAAGAGCCATGTCTGTTTCTTCATCTGTGACTCAACTGTTCATGATTTTTTGTATAACATGTGGTTTGGTAGAAGACATGGAAAAGTGAGGTTTGGTAGAGAACCCAGTAGAACACAACAAAATATCTGAGAACAATACAATAATCATCATCATAATAGTAATAGTAACAAATAAATGATGTAACATATAGAGCAAATATATTTTATTGGAGAGGTATAATGAGCTTTCTGATCCTTTCTTTCAAATTAGAAATAACAAGTTGTAGGAGATATTTCCAAAAAGTATTGTATTTTATTTTTGTAGAACAATGAAAATTGATCCTGTGTGCATCGATAAGGTGAACTTTCACTGTGATCTCTTTGCTTCAGTAACTGTGACATTTACTACATGAGATGAGCCAGACTTGTCCCTTGTTATAAATGAAGTACTTTATTCTGAGTACTCTTTTAGAAATATTGCAGGCTGGGATATTAAGTTATCTAGCTGTTACACAGATGCAGTCTTGTCTTTAGCATGCAATTCTCAGTAGTGCTATTTACTAGTAACTGAGGGTAGAGTCAACTATTCTATTTTCATTCGATTGTCACATTATCCTGGTAGAGAGTCCTTCTCACAGAAAGGACTTAAAACTACATTTCCAAGTGGCAGTGGTCTGTGACCCTCCACAAATGACCAGTTTTAGATATTATCTGGCTTTGTTATTGCAATTATCACTTCTTGTATATCAAAACATGCCAGCTACTATGTAAGGTACTTAATGTTATCTCATTGATTCTTACAATAAAGCAGATGTTATTATCCTTCTTTTACCAAAGAAATGACAGGTTCAAAGTTATTAAATAATCTACCCACCTAGTAAGGAGTCAAGCTGGGTGCAAATCCAGGTCTTGCTTACTCGTGTTTTTTTTTTTTTTTTCTTATACTTCAAGGGGCTGCTATGATAAGGGCTGCCCACCCAAGTGGGGAGTAGTCCATGAAATTCACATACATTGTCCACCGCCCCAGCCTTTCCACAGTATGGGTGAGCTGTAGAACTGTTTCCTCCAGCTAGCTCTCAGCCTCTGCCTCCATACTTCATGTTTGTTTTATACAATAACATGAATATCTTCCATCACAAGACTTCAGCTGATGAAACAGACCTACCTTTATTTCCTGTACATACTGGGTTGGGGTGGAAATGTTTAGATTAAGATTTATGACAACAATACATGGAATCTAAAAAGAAATGATACAAATGAAGTTACGAAACAGAAAGAGACTCACAGGCTTAGAGAACAAATTTATGGTTGCCAGGGGCAAAGGAAGGGGGAAAGGGATAGCTAGGAAGTTTGGGATGGACAAGTACACACTGCTGTATTTAAAATGGATAACCAAGAAGGACCACCATAGAGCACAGGGAACTCTGCTCAATGTTATGTGGCAGTCTGGATGGGAAGGAAGTTTGGGGGAGATGGATACATGTATATGTATGGCTGAGTCCCTTTGCTGTTCACCTGAAACTATCACAGCATTGTTTATTAACTGGCTATACCCCAGTACAAAATAAAAAGTGTTTTAAAAAATAAAAAGTAGTTATTTTCCTCTAAAACAAACAAACTAAAAAAGATTTATGACAACAGGCAAAGTATCTTGTGCCCTAGAAATGAACCCTAAGAGAACACGTAAATTCTGAATCACTGCAGTCTCTCACAAAGCTTGTCCGCCTTGTACTCTGTCCCAGCCCATAGCTCTGGGCTTCTCTCTGTCTGGATTTCCCCACCTCAGAACTATCCCCTAGGTGGGCCTTGGCCTCCTCCTGCCTCCTTTCTGCCAGCAGACCCTGTCCTGAGGTCTCAGCATGCCCTCTCCAGGACTCATAGTAAACTTTGCATAGAGGAGGGGCATTTTCAGGGAACATATTGCTGCCTGCTGAAACTTCCCCTTTGATTTCACTCCTAAAAAAAAAAAATCTGCTTCTGAATTGTGTGGGACTTTAAGGTATAAATCCTTGTACTGAATATTTTTAGCCCCCAATTCAGGCTTGGATCAGAAGATTGTTTTTCCTCACAAAATAGAGACTAACTCTTGAGGACCTGAGGGAGTTCTGTATAAAATTCTGATATGCATGAGATTCAAGCCCCCTGGCTGCCATCTCCTGACATCCATCCTTTACAAGCTTCCATGCTGTGAGGTCAGTCTAAATGTCTACCTGGGACCTAAAAGCACCACACTTCCCTGGGCCTCAGGGCCTTTCTATGTTTTGCTTCCTTTCTTGGACACAGCCTTCTTTCTTGTCTCTATTTCTTGGGTTTCATCTAAGGCCACCCCTCCTGCAGGTTTGCCCTGGCCTCCTGGGTCTGCTACATTACATCCTGAGTGGACCTACAATGCCTGAGCTGACTGCTCCTATATAATACTCATTATCTACTGGTGAATACTAAGTATTAATTTATCTAGTCTCCAGAAGAGGCTTTTTTTTTTTTTTTACAAAATTGGCATCTCAATGTCATTGAGAATCCCTATTAGCTATGTGAACTATAAGCATAAATTTAAGTTAATCCGTAGTGTTGTGCTATTTTATATAAAGGCTTTTGTGACTTTATCTTTTCTTTTTTATTGTTATAGTTTTTAAAAAAATTAGGAGCCATAGCTTAGAGAGGGACTGTTTCCCTAACTCCCCTCACACCCAGCCCCACCAGGTTATAAGTATATTGGGAATATGGAACCTAGTACATTCCGAAAGTATTTGGAGTTCCAAAAGTATTAACACCAAGTATCATGTATCTCTCTAACTATTCTTACATGAATGAATGTTGACTTTGGACTTTGGTTCAAGGTAGAAAATTAATGAAAGTTGAGTCAAAGGGTGTTTTTAAAAATGTAAGACAGTTTCAATTTATGTGTAAATCAATCTAGCCTGAAAGTGTGATGTTAAAAGATAATTACATTGCTTCATGTCTATTATGTCTCTTTTCAGATTCAGGCATTGATAACTATAGTCTCAGAGGTCTCAATTTTTACTCTCTTGGGAGTTAGGGAATATGAAAAGGTCCTCTTCAGAGAATACTCTCTTTTTTTGGCAATTCTATGATAGATAGGTGAGTTAGGATGAGACTTCTCAAATGTGTGCTTAATTTTTTTTCCTGATTGGTGTTTTTGGTCCTTATTACAAATCTGGTAAAAAAAAGAACCAGTAACATTTGTCCTTTGAATACATAGTCACCAAATTTTCATTCCATATTTAACCCCAAGCATGTCATGGAGTGCCCACTTCAGGAACCATGTCTTAAGTCACTGTATACTTGTCTGTCTTCTCTTCTAGACTGTAAGCTTATTGGAGTGGGAACTATGTCTCCTGAATAGTTACATTTTTGGCAACTGGCACTATGCTGGTACATATCAAACGTTCAAGTTCTGGGGATGGAAGGAGAGAAAAAAAATGCAGAGCTGAGATAACATATCTGGCTCAGTGCCACAGACGGAGTGGTGCTCAAATAAGCATTGTTGGTGCTACTGCTAAGTTGCTTCAGTCGTGTCTGACTCTGTGTGACCCCATAGATGGCAGCCCACCAGGCTCCCCCGTCCCTGGGATTCTCCAGGCAAGAACACTGGAGTGGGTTGCCACTTCCTTCTCCAGTGCATGAAAGTGAAAAGTGAAAGTGAAGTAGCTCAGTCGTGTCCGACTCCTAGCGACCCCATGGACTGCAGCCTACCAGGCTCCTCCATCCATGGGATTTGCCAGGCAAGAGTACTGGAGTGGGTTAAGTCCTGGTAAAGTAGAATAATGGAAGGAAAAGAAGAAAAAACAAGCAATATGGCAGAGCAAAAGGAGAACTAGATCAGGGAAAGATAAGCTTTCAGTCTCTACTGAGCTTGCTGAATAAACTTGAGAAAGTCACTTAATTTTTTCAGGTTTCTGTTTTTCCATCTGTAAAAATGGGGATATCACCTAACATGACTGCCAAAATCCCCTCTTCCTCTAGCAATTATATGAGCCTATAAAATGCCAAAAGATTGATATAGTTGACCATATATTTCATTAATGAAATGAAAATTTCATTATGGGTATGACATTTGGATACAAAAACTGCCCAAATATAGCTATAAAAATTTTTTAACTTTTTGGGTTATCTGCCAAAAGCTATTTTTTTAATTGGTCAAATATTTAATGTCCTATTTTGTGTAAAGACTGTGCTAACACTGAAGATACAAAGAATTGTCAGTTTTTATACCAAGAGTATGGTAAGAATTACAAAAGTTAAGAAATAAGTAAAATGCTAACATGAGTGATGCCCTTCCTGTGAGGAAGTCATAGAAAGGGGCAGCTAACTGGAGGAATGACAGAGCAGGTAAAACTGAATTTGAACAATTCCCAGGCTTTCCAAATAAGGTGCACATATAGCATGTGCAAAGATTTGAAGATAAAAACCTAAAAGCCCATTGACAGATGAATGAATGAAGAAGATATGGTATATATATACACACACATAAACTGGAATATTATATACATTCTTATATATGCATATATATAATGGAATATTACTTAGTCATTAAGAAGAATGAAGCAATGACATTTGCAGCAAGATGGATGGACCTGAAGGTTATCATACTAAATGAAGTAAGAAAAACAAAGACAATATCATATGATATCACTTATATGTGAAATCAAAATAATACAAATGAACTTACAAAGCAGAAGCAACTCACAGAGAGCAAACTTATGTTTACAAAGGGGGAAGAGTGGGAGGAGGGATAGATTGGGAGTCTGAGATTGACATGTACACACTACTATATTTAAAGTAGATAACCAACAAGGACCTACTGTATAGCACAGGAAGTGCTGCTCAAATTCTGTAATAAACTAAGTGGGAAAAAAAATTTGAGGAAGAATAGATATATTATTTGTGTAACTGAATCACTCTGTTGTATACCTGAAACTAACAACATTGTTAATCAACTATGCTCCAATAAAAAATAAATTTTTTAAAAAGACATGACTTTGTCACTGAAGAACAAACATTTGGTTCCATATGACTAGAGTACAGAATGAAAGCAAGGGAGAGGTGGGAATGAGACAAAAAAGACTGTGACTACCATGTGGAGGTCATGAGCACCATGACTAGAAATTTGGATTTATTATGAAATTAATTGGAATCCATTTAATGGTTAATAAGAAAATAGACATGACTTTATTTGCATTCTGGGGAAAAATGTTTAATATGTCTAATGAATAATCAGATTTTACTCAAAGCATGATTCTAGATGACTATTTTAGAATCTTTTGGTTGCTTGTTAAAATGCATATTCCTAGGTTGGAATCTAATCCTACAGAATCAGAATTTCTGTGGGTTTGACTTGGAAACTGACATTTAAAGAAAAAAGCCCTTTTACAGCTTATATAACTTTAAGTGTGGAAATCACTGGCGAAATAAATGGAGAGTAAATGGCAGGGAACTCAGAAGAACACAGATTCTGGAGTCAGGTAAACCATGAATCTCAGCTCTGTCGCTTGGTAGCTGTCTCATCACAGCCAAGTTACTTAGCATCTCTAAGGCTGAGGTTCTTTTCCTTCCATAAGTGGGTTTAAAAGTACCTACCTCGTAGGGTTTCAGCTGAGATAACATATGTTGGAAGGCATATGGAATCACCTGGAGAAGTTGTTCAAACTCTGTGCTTCCTACGGTTCTGGAATGGGTTATAAAGGATTCAAGAAATTCCACAGATGATTTTGGTTAGTAACTAGTAGGAATCGCGCAGAATATATCAGCTCTCCTTTCCCTAAGGTGGTAACAGTGAAGGTATAAAAATGGGAAAATTCAAGAGATTTTTTAAAGAGACAATATCCAGGACTCAGGAATTGTCTAAGTCATTTTAAAGTTTTTTTTTTTGCATGGTTGGTATGCCCAAACATAGCTGGTGAATGTAGTTCTGTTTTGAATATGGTGGGGTCTATCTATGGGTCATCTAAGTGGAGGTCTTTAGAAACTGGTGCTGATTAGTGGACAGAGACTTCAGAGAAAAGCCTGGAAAGGTAATAAAAAGTAGGTATGACCCCCAGGGATGAGATGGAGAATAAAGAGGGGCCTCATCGCCTCCATGTCAACATCCATTTTCAGGAAAATAACGTTAACAAAACTGAAAAGAAATGAGAGGATAAAGAGAAACAGGAGAGGGTTTCATTTTAGAAGCAAACAAAAGAGAGACCGCCCCACAGGGAAATCAAGTAACACTGAAAGTTTCTTTACAGCAAGAAACTTGTCTTACCAATACCGGGAGCTCAAGTCATGGTAGTTGGTGCATTGATTGGATAGAAACCTTGGTGTCTTTGAGTTTATTCTTGAACCTGAAATACCCCATGCAGCTTCAGAGGCAGAAAGTGTTTGTTTATTGCTCCTTGAATGGGACAAATACTCCAAGCACCTCTTGTTCTCAAGAACTATTGTATACAAAGAGTTGATATTGGTAATTTAGAGAAGTCTGTGTCCTCTGGAGAATCAAAATTACTGTTTTTACTACAAAAACAAGACTCTCTCCTAATGATATCCTCTTCAGTTGGTTATTAATCATTGACTATTCACTTAAATCTTTATTCCTTGATAGAGTTTTTACTGAGGGAAGGAATCCTTCTATGGAGTAAAAATGCTTGGGGATAAAGGAATTCACATTAGGAAAGTTAAAAGCCTGCATATACTGAATTCCATATAGTGGTTTATAACCGTTGTAATGCATGTCAAAACTCATCACTTTGTAATTTTAAGGATGATGCTCTTTTGACTCCTATTAAATTTGAAATGTGTAGTTTTAATGAAGATTTTCAATGAGTCAGCACATTTGAAATTCCCTGTCGAGTTTTATTATTCTAAGTTAATACATGTAAAACTGTTAATAAATATTGAGAGATTGTTAGAACATTGTGCTGTTCAAGTGCTAATACAAAGAATTATAACTCACTATATTTCAAGTTTGAAATAGTAGGTACTAAAGAAGTTTAACTTGTATTGTCAAGAGATTATTTGATTCATTCACTTATTTACTTAAGAACTACTTATAAAGCAAATGAGTTATGTGCAGTTATATTAAAAAAACATATAAAAAACTTGTCTCCAAAATGTAGAAACAGGTAGCTCATATAGCTCAATATCCAATAAACAACCTCAGTTTTAAAAATAGGCAGAGGACCTAAATGGACACTTCTCCAAAGAAGATACACAAGTGGCCAAAAGTCACATGAAAAGATACTGATCATTGCTAATTGAGAAAGGCAAACCAGAACTACAGTGAGGTGTCACCTCATGCTGGTCAGAATGGCCAATCATCAAAATGTCTACACCAGTAAATGCTGGAGAGGGTGTGGAGAAAAGAGAACCCTCCTACACTGTTGGTGGGAATATAAATTGGTGCAGCCACTATGGAGAACAGTATGGAGGTTCCTTTAAAAACTAAAAGTAGAACTACCATATGACCCAGGAATCTCACTTCTACACGTATATATGGAAAAAATCATAATTTGAAAGATACATGCACCCCAGTGTTCATTGCAGCACTGTTTATAATTGCCAAGACATGGAAGCAACCTAAATGTCCCTTGACAGAGGAGGGGATGAAGGAGACCTGGTACATACACACAATGGAATATTACTCAGCTGTAAAAAGAAACAATGCTGTTTGCAGCAATATGTATTGACCGAGAGATTATCATACTAAATGAAGTAAGCCAGACAGAAAAAGACAAATATCATATAATGTCGCTTATATGTGGAATCTAAAAAAAAAAGATACAAATGAACTAATAGGGTGTGGGGGAGGGATAAAGTAGGAGGTTGGGATTAACATATATACATTACTGTATATAAAATAGATAACCAACAAGAACCTACTATATAACACAGGAAGTAATACTCAGTATTTTGTAACAACCTATACAAGAAAAGAATCTTAAAAGAAATGTATATATATAACTGAATCACTGTGCTGTACACCTGAAATTAACATAGTGTTGTAAGCCAACTGTATTTCAACAAAAAGATTAAATATGGAAAGATTTTCAATTAAAAAAACTTATATAAAAGATGGAAAGAGATATCTAATAACCGGAAGTGAATATAAGTAAATGCCACTTTTAATTGTATGAAATTTTAAGCAGAGGATGAGCCATATTTTTACTTTTGTTATTTTCCCCCCAAGCCAGAATAAGGGATGGGGAAGGCTCTAACGTTGACATTGGTGTATGTCAAGGGCTGTATATAAACAGGATATTTCATGACTGGATTAGGCTGAGAGAAGTCAAGTAACTTACCCACACACAAACAGGGAATAGCTGCCAAGTAGGAATCCAGTCCCTGACCCTCAGCACCACGCCGTGTTTCCACCCTAGGGAAGAACAATTTTGAACTCCCACAATCTTATGCCTAGTCTGCAAAGAACTAGTAGATGGTTTTGAGTTTCAGAAACAAGTGAAACCTATTCCAGCAAACATTTTTGAAAAAGCAGGGTATGAACGTGAGTTCATGAACATTAGTTCAAATTACATAAGTAATTTGGTTTCTGGTCAAAAATGCTTTATGACTATAATGACTTTTCTGGGTTACGTTTGGCTCTTGAGATGATTTCAAAAGAGTTGCCAGCAAGTTCTGAGAGTTACAGGGTGGACAGGTAAGGGGTGCAGCTCCCCAGAGTGTGGTTGTGTGCCTGCATTCTGCCTGCTGTGTCTCTGCGTCACTCTTGTTATTCTGTTGCAGGAAGGGGGCCCCCTCCAGGGCCCAAGAGTGAACTTTTGTCTAACACAGAGTTGGAAATAAATTGTCCAAGGAGACAAAGAAAGACATTTTATTGGAAAAGGGAGCCCAGGGAGAGAGCAGCAGAGAAAGGGAACCCAGAGAACTGCTTTGCCACATGGCTTGCAATCTCAGGTTTTATGGCAATGGAGTAAGTTTCCGGGTTGTCTTTGGCTAATCATTCTGACTCTGGATCCTTCCACATTGCTCAGTTAAGATGGATTCCAGCGAGAGGGATTGTGGGAGATTGGTAGGGCATATGGACTGTAGCCTCCTCTCTCCTTTTGATCTTTTCCAAGTTCTTCCTGCTGGTGGTAGCTTGTTAATTCCACATTCCTTAGCAGGATAACTCATGAGTTGTAAGATAACTCATGCAAATGGTTACTACTGTGCCTGACCAGGGCAGGCAATTTTAGTCAGTCATTCCAGGTCATAGGAGCCTCAGGTCATAGGAGCCTCAAGTCATGGCTTGAGGAAATGTGTAAATGCTAGAAAGGGGTGGGATTAGTGTAGAACCAGAGTCCATACTTGCCAGCAGGAAAGGATTCAAATGTGCTATTAAAAAACAAAAAAAAAACACATTCTACTCTTCAGTATGGAGTCAGCCTCATAGACCATTCCTTGGATTCCTGCTTCCAGTTAGAGCAAGCTGCTATGTAAAGGAAGTCAATTCAGAATGTAGATGGGGTTGGCAAATAATAGAGTTTGTGCTTGTTTTAATGAAGAATTTAGGAGGGCCTAACTTTGGATGTATAAGATGTTATCTAGCTTTATGCTCAATAAATGTTTTATTACCACTAAGGATGTACTCCACAAATGCACTTAAATTCGGCCCTCCATATCCAAGATTTCTGCATCTGCAGATTTAACCAACGGAGGGTTGAAAATATTCATAAAGGGGAAAAAAAGTTCCAGAAAGTTCCAAAAATTGACACTGGAATTTGCAGCACAATGGCAACTATTTACATAGCATTTACAACTATTTATAGCTATTTACATAACATTTCTATTGTATTAAGTGTTTATTTAGACTATATGGGGGAGATGTATGTAGGTTATATGCACGTACTACACCGTTTTATATATGAGACTTGAGCATCCACAGATTTTGGTACCAGACAGGACCTGAAAGGACTATGCTTTGTTTTAAGCAAAGAATCATTGACTCCTTTTGGCTTAGCATGCAAGTTAGCTTTTTAATGGAAATGTAGTACTGGATTGTGGATTGTGGTGTGTGTGTGTGTGTGTGTGTGTGTGTGTGTGTGTGTGTGTGTGTGTGTGTGTGAAACCACAATCCGGTACTACATTTCCATTAAAAAGCTGAATTTCCATTCCGGGAGTTGGTGATGGACAGGGAGGACTGGCGTGCTGCAGTTCATGGAGTCACAAAGAGTCGGACACAACTGAGCGACTGAACTGAACTGAACAGTAGAAATATTCAAAGAGCCGACTCATTTGAAAAGGCCCTGATGCTGGGAAAGATTGAAGGCAGGAGGAGAAGGGGACGACAGAGGATGAGATGGTTGGATGGCATCACCGAATCAATAGACAGGAGTTTGGGTGGACTCCGGGGGTTGGTGAGGGACAAGGAGGCCTGGCGTGCTGTGGTTCATGGGGTTGCAAAGAGCTGGACATGACTGAGCGACTGAACTGAACTGAGTACTAGATTTGATCATTGTAATGAAACCATCTTGTTTTTTACTCATCTGATCTGACATTATCTAGATTTATTCCCACATGTTGGTTTTGGACTGAGAGCTCTTTTTATGTTTTAACTGGTTCTCATTTGCCTGATAGTAATGGTGAGGGCTGCTGCTTCAAATGCATCTACAATGAATTGCTTTGTTGAGAAGGAGAGGGCGGAATTGAAATTGGTCATGGTTCCTTCTCTCTCTATCAGATTTTATTTTTCATTTTATGCATCTGGTGAAGATAAAGATTTCAATGCTTGAGTGCAAAGATCTGACTCTGCAGGGGTGTACTTACTCTCTTTGTTGAAATATAATGATTTCACAGTATCCTGCCTTGAGTACTGCACTTGTCAACTTCTTTTCAAATCCTCTGGCTTTTGTGCCTCCTCCTCACCTGCCATCATCGTTTCTGACATCTGGGAAGCCTCTGATCCTTTGTGTAGAGTCCATTTAAATATTTTAGTGCTAGAAGAATAGAAACCTTGTAAAAATGTAAATTTTTTGTACTATTACAGTAGGAGAAAAGAGAAATGTTTTAAAGTGTTTCCCTGCTGAGTTAGGATTTTAGAGTTAACAGACTTGCATAGAGAATTCTGAATGGAGATAGCAGCACCAATACACCTAGGAGGAATTCCAGAAAGGCTGCAGGCATTTTCAGCAAAAGGGTCAAGAACACTCTGTGTTCCCTTACCATTCATTATCCAACAGCTCTGGTGGAGATCAGGAAGGCACTGTAACCCTCCCAGGGAGCAGAAAGCCCTGCTGGTGTTTGTTCAGCAACCCTTGGAGTGGGTTTCTGTTTTAAGATGTGTCATTAGCCTTGAGAATTCAGATCCCATGGGTAAATTGGGGGAGGTGACTATCAGGTGCCAATTTTGAAAACTGCAAAAGAACACGAAATTAAAGGGAGAGTAATGGAGATAACTGAAAGTATAAATCAACCAGCTTCAGCTTTGTAAGCTGAATATATTTTATACTTTAAGGAACTGAAAAACCCATCATTTTGTGAAGGTACCAGTGTCATCAACAGCCAACTAAAGTTTTTTTCCTTCCTCCTTTTTTCAGTTTCCTCCTTTATCAAAAGTTTTCTCTTTATTAAATGAAGAATAAAGCAGTTATTTTTAGCAGACAAGTAATATTTTGTTAATCAAAATAATATTAGTTTACTATAATATCAAATCTTTTACTTATTCAACAATTCTATATTGAATGTCAGGGATGGTTAGGCATTGTTCAGTGGGAGAGACAGAGGGAAAGGCTTACCCTAATGGAGCTTAGATTCTAGAAGGAAGACAGCTACATAGATAGATAGATAAATGGTTAGGCATTGTTCAGTGGGAGAGACAGAGGGAAAGGCTTGCCCTAGTGGAGCTTAGATTCTAGAAGGAAGACAGCTACAGAGATAGATAGATAGATAGATAGAATAGATAATTGTTAGAAAGTGATGAATGCGTGGCAAGAAAAGAACACAGCCGGATAAGAGCAATAGGGAACAGGGAGAGGGAGGTGCTGGTGACAGCTTTTCTCAAGCAGCCCCCATGGAGTTGGTGAATGTTGGACAAAGACCTGCAAGGTAGATACCTGGAGGAAGAGAGTTCCAGGTGGAAGGAGAGGGTGGAAACACACCTGACATGTTTGAGGAGGAGTAGCGGGATTGTGTGGCCAGAACTGGGTGAAGAAACACATCCGTTAAATGAGATCATTTACACTAAGCTTGTGGCAGTCCCTGGCACATAATCAAGGTTCCAGGGCTGTGAAAACTCCACTGTGCCTTCAGCCAGCTCTCACCCTGCTCCTGCTCAAAGTGTAGGCACTTCCAAAGGTAATCCAGGTGCTTTGTTGATTTTCTAGGTGGTTCCTGCCTTCTTTGTGAAACTAGCATTTTTCATGACAGTGTCCTTGTTCTGTCACTTTTCACTGCACAGGCGATCTCAATGAAATGGTGATGAGAAGAGTATCCTTCTGCCTGTTAACCACAGTGAGACTTTATAGTGACAAAGCAGAGCCCCTAAATATCTGATTGTGGGACATTTTGTCATACTCCAAGCACTGAAAATGAATCCGTTTGAGAATCTCTAATGAGAGAGAATTTTTCCTGCTGCCTTTTACCAGCCTTCTAAGCAGTGGTTCTCAACTTAGCTTAGTTCTCAACACTGGAATCATCTGGAAAACACAAATAAATAACCACTACTCAGACTCCACCCCAAGCCAATTAAGTCCCAGAGTTTTTATTTTAAGCTCCCCAGGTGACTTCCATGGGCTACTCAGGGCAGGAACTCTTGCTCAGGTACCAAGTATATTTATTTTTGTCTTATGATATGCTGGCATTTGCCTCCTTGTATTATCCTGCCTCCCAAGGTCAGAAGACCTTGAAAACTTTCTACCCACAACTCTCCTCAGCCTTCTCATCCCAGCTTAATTTATGACTGGGTTGTAGACTGCTGGTTCAGAGCCAGAGCTGGTTCATGACCAAGCTTTCATCTGTCTGTAGCATCTTTTTCTCCGATTCTCAGGTTGGGAGACAATTTGAGATGTCAGTGTGACTGGCCGCTGAGCAAGGAGTGTGTCTGTCAGCAGTCTCCCTCCTGAAGTCTCCGCCAGCCCTACCTCACTGCCTCCACCGTGTCCTTCACATTAGTTAGGCGTAATGCTTCCATTTTCATTCAGCAAGTCTATGTATAAGTATACATTTAGAACATGCTTTAAAATTGTCCACAAGTTATCTATTAGAGCTTTATTTCAACATGAACCCCCCAGTTGGCCCACTTGAAAAAATTATCACCTACCATATAATACCATGAATAAAGGGTGTATTAAATTTTTTGTATTTACATCTCAAGCATATCCATGTATATCAGTGTGTGTGCATATACATGTTTATAAATATATACCACATAGACATATATATAACACATATATATTCATACGCACATATATATGCATTTATTGGCATTAGTATATATTTATAGAAATTATATATAATCATTGCAGATAGAAATGAGTCTGAGCTTTCTTGAGAAAGGCTATTTTTATCCTGGGATGGTGTTTTTTATTGGGGAGGTGGGATGTTAAAAATGATGTTAGATTGAAATTGTAAGATTTTTTTTTTTCCTTGACAAAATAAAAATGGGCAATTCAGTATTGTCCCAGGGTTATTTTTCTTTAAGTTCACTGTGCATGCTCTTAAAACTTGATAACTCCAAATTAGTGCTGAGGGTGTCTGTATTCCAGGAGTGTTTCTTTGGAGCCTCTCCCCCACCTCTACCCAGGGACTCAGCTCAACAAAATACTCATTTGCTTTCATGTCCACCCCCAATGATGTCCCAAGACTAGGTGATTTTACTTTTTAATTTCTTTTAACGCTGTGCAGAAAACATTACTTTTTTCTATCATTTCCTTCCCTTTTCTCTTTTTGACACCTTTTCCCCCATTTTCTAATTAAAACCAGTATTTCCGCTGTTACCAAAAAAAAAAGAGAGAGAGAGAGAGAAACTCCTTTTTCTGTACCAGTGAATTTAACACTTCCCTAGGGCAGGTACCCCACAATCCTACTTAGGGATTTTCAGTGTACAAAAGTAGTTCCATATAAATTAAATGCAAAAATAAACAGCTTGCCTAGCAAAGCATAAGGGCCATCTGGTCACTGAGCTGTGTTTTTTTCTGCCCCTCCGCATACTTTGTTTGGGAACAGGACCAAGACTGTCCAGGTCTTGGCAGTGCTCACTGGCAGCATTTGGCAGGACAACGGAGGCATCTGAAAAACACCTTGCAAACCTCTTCTTCCCACAAAGGAACACTCGAGGTCCCAGTATTGCAGTGAATGCGCTCCTTGTGAGTCACCTTCCCTGACCCCTTCTTTATCTGGCACAGAAGGGGGTTTGGACCCAGTCTTCCTTTGTCACACTTTTCTTCATATCTGCAGGGCACATCCTTTTGTCCTAGACAGTGCCATTATTATTCCTTTCTAAGAGTTTCTTCTTCTTAGTTAAGCCACTCTTCAAGAATATACTGAAACCCCTATCCCCAAACCACCCTTTTCAAGCTACAGATAAAAGCATCAGTCAAAGCAAGCTTTTAAATATTTCCTTGACCAGGTGCCCAGGACCCCTTTCCCAGTAACAGCTTATCAGAGGCATTGAGAAACAAGTGGAAAGTGATCTGTCAATTATCCTCTCTCGAAGGGGATGGCATAACAGTCAGGTGGTCAGGCCCTTGACTCTTACTGTCTCCATGGTGCTTTTCCTTGGCTAGTATTCATGGTGCCACTTTTCTCAGAAACATCTCATGATTGCCCCAGAATAGAGGGAAAAGTTTATTTTGAACACAAAACATGGCCAAGTGTTTTTTTCTTTTTTTGATATGAGAGTCTTAGCTGTGGACACATTTTTTTTTTTAACTAACTTCTGACCTAGTTCATAATATTATCACCAGAATCAGAGCTAACCAAGAACATGATTCTTATGTCATAAAATTGAAAAATGAACAGGACACAAAAATATTTAAAGAAAAATCACAGTATATCCTGAAATGAGGCAACTGACTTCGTTTTAAGCTTTTCTTTATAACTGTTAAGAGAAGCAGAAAGGAGGGTGGACTTACATTTTTCTGGAAGAAAAATTAGATAAACTGTTGAGTATTTCCCAATTAGAGGTTCTTTGTAAAAATAAAGTTTTTAATGTTACTTCAATGCTATTAACAATAGCATTTCTAACCAAAGACAAATATAAGTCATAGAATGAGGAAAACTAAAGTTGAGAAGAAGCTTAAAATTCATCACGTGCAGGATTTTTCCAGTACAAGAGACCCTTCTTCCCAGCTTTAACTGAAAACCATAAACGTCTTTTTAGCTGTGACAGAACACAGTTTCCTGAGGTAGGCAGCTCTACTGATGGATGCCTCTGTTATAAACCATATTGAAAACAAAATGCTATCTTTGGAATTTGCTTCCCTAAAATAAATGTGCTAAGTGCTTGAAAATGTAGTAAGTCATTTAATGATCAAATAATAATTATAACTGGTATTTATTGTGTGAGTCCTATATACTAGACACTGTATAAACACTTTACATGTTATTTACTCCTTGCATGGGTCCTATGGAAGATGATTCTTTCCCCTTTTCACACGTAAGGAAATAATCATAGACATGGAGGAGGTAAGTACTTTACCAAAATAACCTGAGTGGAAAGTGACTGTGACTTAGCCGTTGGTTGTACTTCTCACTTCAGACCTATTAGCCATGTGTTGAATTCCAATTTGCAAAGAAGAACTGAGGCTCACTTGTCTAAGTAATGTTCCTGGGGTAAGTAGAATTTTAAAGCAGGTCCTTCTAATTCTAAAGCTTACACTTTAAAACACCACAGTAATTCAACATGAAATCAGCAGAGAGAATCAAAGAGAATGAAAAGTTGAATAATACATGCAAAAAATTGTCGGTGCAGCTGGAGCTGAGTACCTGAGTACCTCAGTACCCATTAGAAATGCATTATTTCAAGTTAGAAGTATGAATCCTAGAGCTACAAGGAGTGTTGAAGACTGTCCATATTCTAGGTAGGTGAGTCAGCCCGAAGAGCAGAACTGCAGTTTCATCTGCATTTCCTCAGTCTAGTATGGTTCTTGACCCATTGTAGGTACTTACTAAATGTTTGTTGACTCAACAAATATGTCTACCAAAAAATGTGCAACTTATTAGGCAATTGTTTTTTCCAATATTAATTCTTAAGTTCCATCTATTTCCAAAAGGAACTTAAAGTGCCATCCTTTCCAATATGATTTTTATTTGAGTCACTGGTTTCAACTAGTTATTTAAGCTTTGGTGCCTACCTTACAGTCTTTTATTTTTTCTTTAAGAAAAACCATGACAGCATAGAGTCCAGATTAAAGTTGTTGACTGTGAGCAGGAGAAAAGCACCATCCCATGGGATTTTCATTCGCAGCAGTCATAGCAATGCTAGCTGCATATTAGAATATGTAAATCCTCAAGTAGGTAACTAAATGCCTGACCAAATCACACATAACATAATAAGGAGAATTCTCAGCTTGTCTATGTGTTGTTTGGGGTTGCATTTAATTTAGAGAAATTATGCAGTATTTCTGCAGAGAAATCTCAATGTTTTAATTTTTTAAATGATTAGACTTTATAATGTGTTTTTTGTATCTGTTGGCATGCAAGAAGGGCTTAATGAAGTTACTCTCTCAACTTCCAAAAAATGTTTGTGAAGATAAGATAAATTAGTAAAGCAATCAAAATTAGGGGCCATCTGTTGGAGGGTGTCAAGAGACCTATCTGCAAATATTACATTACTGATAGTTATAAGTTATATATAGCTATAGGACTAAACATCCAAAAACTCCAATCAAGGTGATCTGGATGTATTTTCAGCAGAGCAGACCTATTGTGTGATTAGAATTTCAAGTAGGAAATTGTATTTTTTTGAAGGAAAAGTAAGAGAAGGAATAGGAAGGAAGTCAGTCTGCAATGGAAACAGAAAGGGCACAAAGGGAAGCCCTGGATAGGAGGGAGCAGATTTCTTTGTCCAGGAAACTAGAAACTTCTTTGGCAAATTAGTTCCTGTACTGGGTGAGATGATTCAAGAAATGAGAGATATTTCTGAAAACTAATGATCTTTCCAATTGGGCTTTCGAATTGTGGTGCCGGAGAAGACTCTTGAAAGTCCCTTGGACAGCAAGGAGATCAAGCCAGTCGATCCTAAAGGAAATTAATCTTGAATATTCATTGGAAGGACTGATGCTAAAGCTGAAGCTCTAGTTCTTTGGCCACCTGATGCAAAGAGCACTGGAAACGACCCTGATGCTGGGAAAGATTGAGAGCAAAGGAAAAAGGGGGCAGCAGAGGATGAGATGGTTTGATAGCATCATCAACTGAATCGACCTGAATTTGAGCAAACTTCAGGAGATAGTGAAGGACAGGGGAGCCTGGTGTGCTGCAGTCTATGGGATCACAAAGAGTCAGCCATGACTTAGAGATTGAACAACAACAATGATCTTTACTTTTTATTGACTCCATTCCCTGGTGGCTCAGATGGTGAAGAATCTGCCTGCAAAGCAGGAGACCTGGGTTTGATCCTTGAGTCAAGAAGATCCCCTGGAGAAGGGAATGGCTATCCACTCCAGTATTCTTGCCTGGAGAATTCCATGGATAGAGGAGCCTGGTGGGCTACAGTCCACAGGGTTGCAAAGAGTCAGACATGACTGAGCAACTAACAAACTTTCACATTCTTATAAAAGATGTTCACTCTTTGAACTCTGTAGCTTGTCACCAGTGAGGATATAAATTTGCCAGAACTACCTGTTTGTTCCAGGCTATGGGAGATTAGCAAAAGGTTATCTGACTTGAATCTCTTTGAGCTTGGCTAATGCAGTTCCATATTGGAAAGCATCCAAATTTCAATGTGCTGACCAAATCAGGTTTCTGGGATGCACATCCCAAAACCAGTCCCTGAGGTAGTGAATTCAGTAATTCTTGTGACACTGGTTGGGCTGCTCCAACAGTCAGTTGACTTCCTCTGAAGTGTGGATCTCCTGTGAGCAATTGCAGCAGCCTAGGCAAAAGGCTCATCTTCCTTGTTCCCCTGCTGGTTGCTTCTTGACTACCAGGTTATTACTAATTCTTTGAAATAAGCTTTTGACATTTAGCTTGGACAATTTCTCCAAGTTACACATCTTACCATCCTGTCCTGCCTCAAGGTTATATTATCCCAAGGTGATTTTCAAAGATAGCTTGGCAATCCACTTGCTTAGCAATGTCTTCACAGTATAAGACCAGTGTGAAGTGGTGTTCTCTAGAAAGAACTTCTGCTATTTTTGTTTTTGTTTTAATGCATGAATGTGTTAAAATTAAAACTGTTCAGTGCTTAGTTGCTCAATCATGTCTGACTCTTTGTGACCCTATGGACTGTAGCCCACCAGGATCCTCTGTCCATGGGATTCTCTAGGCAAGAATACTGGAGTGGGTTGGCATTTCCTCCTCCAAGGGATTTTCCTTACCCAAAGATTGAACCCATAATGTCCTTGCACTGGCAGGCAGATTCTTTGCCACTGAGAATATAATAAGTTTCATTTTTAAAGTATAAAACTGACCAGACCCATATTAAAAATGAAACATATGTCTACATGCAGCTTTCTCACATTGCCACTAGCGAAAATTCTCTAGATAGGTGATGGGAATGAAAACTTCTGTTAAAAGTCATGAATAAGCAAGATGTAGAAAACCTGAAACATGAGAATAAAAAAATCTGCTTTAGATATTCATTGACATCTACTTTCAATGGATAATGGATACAAAATAGCATTATAGAAGATAGGCATGGATTAGGCAACTTATATTTGTAGGACTGCTGGGGAGGTTCATGTTGTACAAAGCACAACACTGTCACTCACCTTGAAGTCTTTCAACAATGTATATAAGGAATGTAATCTGTGATTATACTGTTTTTTTTATGACAATGATAGTGGGTCAAAATTTATTGAACTTTTACTATATCCAGAGTTTTGTGCTAAATATTTCTGTACATCATCTCATTTAATCATTTTAACAACCTTCGTGGAGTAGTCTCTATAAGGAACTGGGGCTTAAGGAATTATGTAATAAGGACATCAGCAAAGTGGCAGACTAGGCAACTTCATCCACACCCTCCAGTTTGCGTAGGAAGCTCTCATGGAAACATCAAACAAATAACTAGAGACTGGCTAAAATAATTTTATAGGAGTTCTCGAAATCAAAAATCTATAGCAGCCAAGTGAATGCTCAATCAAGAATTACCGACATGCAGAATAGTTGGGTGCTTGTGGTATTTTTAAGTCACCCTTGCCCTACCCTGCTCCCAGTGTAACATGGTGTAGTTTGGGGGGAGTAATAGCCCAGTTACCTTTCCCTTCCACAAACCAGAGAGGGTGCAGTGGACTGAATCTGCAGTGTTCTAAGCTGTCTGAGGGCTTCCTGAAGGACTGGCTTGTTTTGCTTGACTAGAAGCTCAGCAAGCTAAAATACAGTACCACTCAGATTTCAGGTTAGAGAAAACCACAGGAAACAGTAGATGTGGCTCGTGGGAACCATAAGGAAACTGCAGAGGCCTGAGGCAAGAGATTATTGACTGAGGAATACAATAAGAAAAAGCAGGGTTGAGAGACCTTTAGGGAAATTGAGACATTTAAAACCAGCCACTGATAAAGGGGAAACAGAATTTTTTAAAAAAGGGTGGTGGGGGTGGGGAGGGTGTATACACAGGCCCAGAGAAGATGCATTCCAGAACAGCTCTGAGAAAATGTATCTTAATCCTGGACTCATTTGTAAAGTCCTTCCCTTCCTGGAGCCAACCTGCAAAGATTGGCAGAGGTGACCGTTTTTTCAAACATCCAGTTTACAGCAAAATATCTCAAAGCATACAAAGAAACAGGACAGCATTGTTCAATTAGAGGATCAGATGAAACCACCCCTGAAGAAAAATAGTCATTAGACAAAGACATTTAACAAAACTCTATTAAATATGCTCAAAGAACTAATGGAAATCAGAAAAATGATACATGAACAAATTGAGAATATCAACAAAGAGAAAAAATATAAAAGAGAAACAAATTCTGAAGCTGAAAAATATAATAACTGAGTTGAAAAATTCACTAGAGGGGTTCAGCAGCAGGCTTCATCAGGCAGAAGAAACAATCAGTGAACTTAAAGACAGGTCATTGCAAATTATCAAGTCTGAGGAGCAGAAAATAAGAATGAGGAAAAGTGAATAGAACCGGAAAGACTTGTGGGACACCATCAAATGGACCAGTGTGTGCATTATGGACATCTCAGAAGGAGAAGAGAGAAAGACAGGGACTTGAAGATTGTTTGAGATTATCTGAAGAAAGAGTGACTGAAAATGTCCCAAATTTGAGGGAAGATGTGGATATACAGATACAAGATGCCCAGTGAACTCTAAGTAGGATAAAATAAACTCAGACTCAGAACAGCTGAGGGCTTCCCTGGTGGCTCAGTGTTAAGCAGTTTGCCTCCCAATGCAGGAGACACAGGTTCATTCTCTGATCTGGGAAGATTCTGCATGCCATGGAGAAACTGAGCTTGTGTGCCACAATTATTGAGCCTGTTCTCTAGAGCCTGTGAGCCACAACTACGGAGCTCATGTGCTGCAACTGCTTAAGTCCACGTGCCCTAGAGCCTGTGCTCCCCAACAAGGGAAGCCATGGCAGTGAGAAGCTCAGCATCAATCACAACCGGAGAGTAGCCCCACTCACTGCAACTAGAGAAGGCCCCCGCAGAAACAAAGACCCAGCACAACCAGAAATCAATAAACAGTTAAATAAATTAAATTATTTTTAAAAAAACAACTGAAAGCCAAGGACACATAATCTTGAAAGTAACAAGAGAAAAGTAACTTATCACATACAAAGGATCCTCCATAAGATTATCAGTGGATTTTTCAGCGGGCATTATGTAATTTATCTATAAGTGGCTACAAGATGGTAGACTTGAACACAGGTCCATCAGTACAAGTCTTGTTCTGTTAACCAGTGGTTCTCAAAGTGTGATCCTGGGCCAGAAGTATCAGCATCACTCAGAAAAGGCCCAAGGAACAAAACAAATCTTTATAAACTGGTTAGAAGTGAAAATTCTTTGCCTCACCCCAGACTGCCTGAATTAGAAACTATGGGAGTAGAATGTAGCACTCTCTCTTTTAATTAGGCCTCTAGATGTTTGAACTGCTGTTAACCATTGTGTTATAATGGATGTGCTGGTTTAAAATGCTTGAAGAATTTTCCCTCTCCTTATAATGGAAGCATAGTTGTACAGGACCTGTCCTTATAATGGAGGCATAGTTGTATGATGTAATGTCATCTGCAATTTGAAAACTAAAAAAGGGCTACAAATGAACTTATCTATAAAACAGAAATAGAGTTGCAGATGTAGAGAATAAACTTAAGGGTTCCTGGGGAGAAATAGGGGAGAATAAATTGAAGATTGGGATTGACACATACATGCTGCTCCTGCTTAGTCCCTTCAGTTGTGTCTGACTCTATGCGACCCTATGGACTATAGCCCACTGGGCTCCTTTGTCCATGGAATTCTCCAGGCAAGAGTACTGAAGTGGGTTGCCATGCCCTCCTCCAGGGGATCTTTCCAACCTAGGGATCAAACCTGGGTCTCCTGCATTGGCAGGCAGATTCTTTATCCCTGAGCCACCTGGGTAGCCCAGGTCATTATTAGTTATCTGTTTTATTTATAGTAATATGTATGTGTCAGGGTGAGCTTCCCTGGTGGCTCAGTGGTAAAGAATCAGCCTGCAATGCAGGAGACCAGGGTTTGATCCCTGGGTCGGGAAGATCCCCTGGAGGAGGCCCCACTCCATATTCTTGCCTGGAAAGTCCCGTGGACAGAGGGCCTGGCGGGCTACAATCCATGGGGTCACCAAGTTAGATGTGACTTAGCGACTGAGCATGCCTGCAGTAATGACCTAACATATAGTAAGGGAACTCTAAATACTCTGTAATGGCCTACATGGGAGAAGAATATAAAGAAGAGTGGATATATGTTTATGTATAACAGATTCACGTGGCCATACACCTGAAACTAACAAAACGTTATAAATCAATTATGCCCCCAATAAAAAATTTTTTTAATAAAAAAATCTCAAAAAAAATATGAAAGGAAAAAACCTTAAATACAAAAATAAAATTTCCTTAATAACTTGTGGTAGCAAAATCTTACCTAAGCTAGCATTTGGCTACTGAAGGTCTTTATCCTGCTTAGAGTGAATATTCGTATTTTCACTGTAAAGATATGAGTGTGTTCGACTATTTGTTTATAGTAAGTACAATATAGACAGACTTGGATGTAAGAGTTTGAAATCAAGGTTATGGACCAGTTTGGTGAATAAAGAGCACTTGGCACCAGTGCTGGAAGCCCGAGTCCAAACCAGCCCCAGGTCTGCCTCAGGCTTGCCCTTCTACCTTGAAAAGCAATGCGATCTCTCTCTACCTCAGTTTCTTTCCTCTTAAACTAAGGATCAAAGTAGTGAATCTCACAATCTCTTCCATCACTAGCTCTCCGTGGGGGCAATATACACTGAACACAGATTTGTGATGTTCTCTTCATCCTGATATTTCAGTTGCAAATTACTCTTTATTTGATACCAAAAGGCTAGCCACCTGCCTCTTGGTGCACAGAAGCTAAGTGTTCTGACCACATCTATTCGTGTGAATTGAAAAAAGGAAACTTTTTGCTTCCCTAGAGAAGCAATCAACATTGTTTATGTTATGGGGGAGGGAAGGCTAAGAAACAGATGTGACTTTTTTTTTTTTTTTTTTAATGCACTGTTCCGTTCAGTCGCTCAGTCGGTCCGACTCTTTGCGACCCCATGAATTGCAGCACTCCAGGTCTCCCTGTCCATCACCAACTCCCGGAGTTCACTCAAACTCACGTCCATCGAGTCAGTGATGCCATCCAGCCATCTCATCCTCGGTCGTCCCCTTCTCCTCCTGCCCCCAATCCCTCCCAGCATCAGAGTCTTTTCCAATGAGTCAACTCTTCACATGAGGTGGCCAAAGTACTGGAGTTTCAACTTTAGCAACATTCCTTCCAAAGAACACCCAGGACTGATTTCCTTTAGGATGGACTGGTTGGATCTCCCTGTCTTCTCCAACACCACAGTTCAAAAGCATCAATTCTTCGGCGCTCAGCTTTCTTCACAGTCCAACTCTCACATCCATACATGACCACTGGAAAAACCATAGCCTTGACTAGACGGACCTTAGTCGGCAAAGTAATGTCTCTGCTTTTGAATATGCTAGGTTGGTCATAGCTTTCCTTCCAAGGAGTAAGTGTCTTTTAATTTCATGGCTGCAATCACCATTTGCAGTGATTTTGGCGCCCAAAAAAATAAAGTCTGACACTGTTTCCAGTGTTTCCCCATCTATTTGCCATGAAGTGATGGGACCGGATGCCATGATCTTAGTTTTCTGAATGTTGAGCTTTAAGCCAACTTTTCACTCTTCTTTTTCACTTTCATCAAGAGGCTTTTTAGTTCCTCTTCACTTTCTGCCATAAGGGTGGTGTCATCTGCATATCTGAGCTTATTGATATTTCTCCCGGCAATCTTGATTCCAGCTTGTGTTTCTTCCAGTCCAGCGTTTCGCATGATGTATTCTGCATATAAGTTAAATAAGCAGGGTGACAATATACAGCCTTGACGTACTCCTTTTCCTATTTGGAACCAGTCTGTTGTTCCATGTCCAGTTCTAACTGTTGCTTCCTGACCTGCATGTAGGTTTCTCAAGAGGCAGATCAGGTGGCCTGGTAATCCCATCTCTTTCAGATTTTCCACAGTTTATTGTGATCCACACAGTCAAAGGCTTTGGCATAGTCAAGAAAGCAGAAATAGATGTTTTTCTGGAACTCTCTTGCTTTTTTGATGATCCAGCGGATGTTGGCAATTTGATCTCTGGTTCCTCTGCCTTTTCTAAAACCAGCTTGAATATTTGGAAGTTCACAGTTCACGTATTGTGGAAGCCTGGTGTGGAGGATTTTGAGCATTACAATGCATTATTAACAACCATTAAATGCAGGAGGATTTGGTTTTATTAAGTATGTTAGAAGAGAAGTAAAAGAATCTCATTGGTCTCTCTGGGAAGTTTTCAAGAGATAGGTGTCACGTATGTCTGTGCACCACTTGTAGAAAAAAGAGGATGAGACAAGTATCAAAAGTATGGACTATCTGTTCACAGCACATGTTTAGGGAACATGAGATGGGGCTGACAGTCTTGCTGCAATAGAGACTCTAATACTTGACAACATTTTGCTGTCATTATTGCTGCTGACTTATGCCCCAGCTACATACAAATGCTTTGGGTTTAGAGCCCCTGCTGAGGGTGACCTTTTGCAGAAAAAAAATCAATCCTATAACCAAGTAAGCTTTGACATTTAAGTGTGAACACTAAAAGAACTGTTGAGACTGCTATTATCCTGATTCAGATTTTGCATAGCAAGATGTTCTCTTTGACCTTCTTCAGGTAAAATATTTTTCCACACTATAAGAATAAAAGAACCCCAATAAATTATTTACTCCACTCAGAGAGGACCTTGCTTAAAATACCATATTAAATAATAATAAAAGCCTTGGAAACTTCCATTTTCATCCTTAAACTTGACCACTGTCAGAGAGGAAGAAATTTATCCTCTACCCTTTTAGGTTTTTCTGACTGGTCTAAGAATTAAGTTGACATACAGATTAATAAGAAAAGTCAAACAAAAGTTTAATAACATGGATACATAGGAGAAACCCAGAAAAACTGAGTAACTCACCAAAAATGGCTGAAGTCTTCCCCTTAAATTCCATCTGTGTGTGTATGCTCAGTCATGTCCAACCCTTTGTGACCTCATGGACTGTGGCCCACCAGGCTCCTCTGCCCACGGGATTTCCCAGGCAAGAATACTGGAGTGGGTTGCCATTTTCTGTTCCAAGGACAAAAGAGGATGTTGGGATTTGAAACTTCAAAATGGAGGAAGTCATTAAACGTGGAGATGGAAGAGCAAATGTTTGGTGAATAATATTTGCTGTGCCATGCAGACACAAGGGAATAACAGAGTGGACTCTGATCTCTGGGTCCTGGCAAGTTTTGCCCACCACACCTACCCCATATTCTTTGCAGATTTCTCTAGGGATAGCTCTGTTTTGATAACAAGCCCTCTATTCTAAAATATGTTAGGTAGTTTCAAGGAAAGTCAAAGTTTCTTTTATTTTTCTGAACTTGAGTGATTAGGCTATTACCATTTTCCTACAAGATAAAGATTAGGAAGTATGTTGAAAGGTTTTAAATACTCAAAAATAACTAATTCCTTAAGTTATTTCCAATAATAATAGTTTGAAAACATTAAGTTAAGATGTTTAGAATTTCATGTTTTCCGCTCTCATTTGACATGCTGTAAACTCAAAGTGTATTGCTTACATTTAACTGTGATTTTATTATAATAGCAAATTATTTCTGATATTACATATAATATCTATGTATATACGTACCTCCAACTTGTAATAAGATTCAGTTCAGTTCAGTTCAGTTCAGTCGCTCAGTCGTGTCCGACTCTTTGCGACCCCATGAATCGCAGCACTCCAGGCCTCCCTGTCCATCACCATCTCCCGGAGTTCACTCAAACTCACGTCCATCGAGTCCATGATGCCATCCAGCCATCTCATCCTCTGTCGTCCCCTTCTCCTCCTGCCCCCAATCCCTCCCAGCATCAGAGTCTTTCCCAGTGAGTCAACTCTTCGCATGAGGTGGCCAAAGTACTGGAGGTTCAGCTTGGGCATCACTCCTTCCAAAGAACACCAGGACTGATCTCCTTTAGAATGGACTGGTTAGATCTCCTTGCAGTCCAAGGGACTCTCAAGAGTCTTCTCCAACACCACAGTTCAAAAACATCAATTCTTCGGCGCCCAGCATTCTTCACAGTCCAATTCTCGCATCCATACATGACCACTGGAAAAACCATAGCCTTGACTAGACGGACCTTAGTCGGCAAAGTAATGTCTCTACTTTTGAATATACTATCTAGGTTGGTCATAACTTTTCTTCCAAGGAGTAAGTGTCTTTTAATTTCATGGCTGCAGTCACCATCTGCAGTGATTTTGGAGCCCCAAAACACAAAGTCTGACACTGTTTCCACTGTTTCCCCATCTATTTCCCATGAAGTGATTAGTGAGTTTAAATGGTTTTCTGAGTTTTAAGATGTATAATTTAGAATTTTAACTTGGAAAAGGGACCTTACATTGTATCTCTAAGATCCTTGTCAGTTTGTTGATGAGTGAAGTTGTTTTCAAAGAAACAATTTGAGTAGAAACAGACTCTGGCCTAGAACCAAGTTCCTGTGACTCTTAATTCAGCATTTTTTTTCTTAAACACTTAATGTCTCCTGTGCAGATTCTAGTTATACCTTATAAATTAAATTTCCAATATTAGAGAATTTCAAGATTGAAGTTTTTCATAGACTAGTTGTAATGAGAACAAATATAAAATATAAGGTGATTGGAACCCAAATTTATAGCTTCTAGGATACTACTTAAATTAATAAGTTAATTATAATGTGGATATTAGTGAAAGGTTTATTTTTCATTATTTAAATGCTTACATATTAATAAGAAAAAAGCACTTTGATGTTCATTTCCCTTGTGTCTATAACACCTAATAACTCTATCATACTTTATAATAGAGCTCATATGTTTTAAAATATATCTAAATTCATCAGGATTTCAAGTAGAGATATTATACACCTTGGAGCACTGAACACTCTTACAGAATTGATAACAGCTGCTGGAGAAAACTGAAGACAGATTTGGCTAATTAATGTGACCATTTCAGGATGAGAATCCATCAGAGTATTGATGTTGTATAGACAATCATCAGTAGGAGTAGTAAATATATGTTTATTTAGTAAAGGAAGATGGAGGAGAAACCCAGTTCACCAATGTTCATTGGTGATAGTACTTCACTCTTATCCTGACCCAGTCAGCACCAAGGCTGGATTTACACTATTGTCCTTGCAAGGTCATATGCATAACACAAGAGAGGGGCTTCCAAGTGGTACGTGTTGAGGGGGGCAGATTTTGGCACCAGAGGAAACAAGATTTATAAACTGCTTCTTCTACTACTGTTTGGGCTTCTTACACTGTTTCCCCAAGCCTCATTGTCTTCCTCTTAAAATATAGGAATAGTAATACCTGTGTCACAAGGTAGTATAATACAATCAAGTCTGCACAGTACTTATAGCACATGGACATAATAAATGGAAGTTTTACTATTATCATCGTCATTTTTGCCATTTTTCAACATACAGATATATTAGGAAAGAAAACAGTCCCTCTAATATGTCTCCTATCATACAGAACACTTCACTTTGGGTCACCAATTGTGTGGGGGTTTTCCAGAGCCAGCAATTCTGTGCAACACCAGGGGAGTGTCCTACAATTTAACTCAATTCTGACACTGTCTACCTGGATATGGCATCAGGTCCCACAGGTGGAGAACTCTGTCCCGCAAGACTGCTCTTTATTTAAGATGCCAGTAACAAGTAGTAGGTGCCCAGGCTTAGCCACTTTTGTCCAGCTTGACTACAAATCAGAGGTTCCCATGACCTCTTCCCCTTGGATTCTGTTACTTGCTAGAGCAGCCCACAATACTCATGGAAACACTTATGTTTGCCAGTTTATTAAAGCATGTGGTAAGGATTCAGATGAACAGCCAGGTAAAAAGATACATAGAGTGATGTCTGGAGGTGTCCCAAGTACAGGAGCTTCTGTCCAAGTGTGGTTGGGTTGGGCTACTCTTCCCATACACCCACCTGAAAACTGGAACTCCACACTATTGGTATTTTTATTAGAGGTTTCATCACATAGACTTGACCAATCATTAGCTCTATTTTCAGTTCTTATTCCTTCTCAAGAGAATGGAGGGCAAGGGTGAAAACTCCAAGCTTCTGCTCATGCCTTAGTCTTTCTAGTGACCAAGTCTTGTCCAGACACTCACCAGGAGTCACCTAGAACAAAAAACACTACTGTCACTCATCTTGTCACCTTCCAAGGGTCTCAGGAGCTCTGTGTCAAAAACTGGGGGCAGTGCTCTCTCTATACCTGTGTTTTTTCTGTGATTTTACAACAGATATATGGATATTCATGTGTATATTAGAAGAGTTTCCAGTGTTTATGATTTTGCCCATTTCCTAATTTCACATTTTTCTGAGTTGATCACATCTTTTTGGTAGATAGAGATCAGCTACACAAAGAAGTTCGTTCCGGCCCACACGGTGCTGTGTACTGCTAAAATAATTAAAACATAGGAAGATTTGGCTTAATGTTCTGTCTCCGGAGCACATGCACTGTTAGCACCTGGGGTATCCTTTTAGTGACATTTTGACCTCTCACCAGGAGTAAATCAGCCATGGAACTTAACTTTGTCCTATGAACTGATAATGGTGAAAGTTAGTCAAGAGCCCCCATCTCATAACTCCTTGATTCCTCCTCTGAAAAGCTTGATATGATTTCTCTATCAAAAATTAATGGAAAATGCCATTTTCTGACCATGAGTGGATATGTGTAGATGTCATAAAAAGATTTCATGGGATGAGTTAAGTTTTACTGAAACTTGATGTTTTCAGTCTATACCTTTAGGTATTCATGTTTGTGTACATAAATTTATGTATGTTAACAAACTTGTATGTCCCTTGGTATGAGTAAGGTTTTCTGTTTGTTACATAGTGGGTGACTTTAGAGAACATATTTGAATTTTAATTTGTATGTTCTTTTTGAGGGGTAAATGCTTGCTTATGCAGGCAGTGAGGCATAGGCTCCATTCAAACTAACATTGCATAGAGGCTGCCACTTCTTGCTTCCAGAGCAGTTTCACAGCTTGGCCCCTGACCCCTGCAAGAATGAGCCAGTTGTAGTGAAAGGATGTTCCATATGAGCCACATGGAATTCCTTGAATGTAAGCTTTGTGGGATGGACATGGTTCAGGATAGTAGTATCTGTCTTGTCCATTGTAAGATCAAATGCCACATTTGTGTGGGGGTACTATCTAACCATCTCAAATTTCTACCACCCTCTTCTCCTAATGCCTTCAATCTTTCCCAGCATCAGAGTCTTTTCCAGTGAGTCAGCTCTTTGCATCAGATGGCCAAAGTATTGAAGCTTCAGCTTCAGCTTCAGCTTCGGCAACAGTCCTTTCAATGAATATTCAGGGTTGATTTCCTTTAGGATTGACTGATTTGATCTCCTTGCTGTCCAAGGGATTCTCAAGAGTCTTCTCCAACACCACAGTTCAAAAGCAACAATTCTTTGGCACTCAGCTTTCTTTATGGTCCAATCTCACATCCATACATGACTACTGGAAAAACCATAGCTTTGATTATTTGGACCTTTGTTAGCAAAGTAATGTCTCTGCTTTTTAATATGTTATCTAGGTTTGTCATAGCTTTTCTTCCAAGGAGCAAGCATCTTTTAATTTCATGGGTACAGTCACTGTCTGTAGTGAATTTGGAGCCCAAGAAAATAAAATCTGCCACTGTTTGCATTTTTTCCCATCTATTTTCCATGAAGTGATGGGACCAGATGCTATGATCTTAGATTTTTGAATGTTGAGTTTTGAGCCAGCTTTCTTACTCTTCTCTTTTCACTTTCATCAAAAGGCTTTTTAGTTCCTCTTCATCTTCTGCCATTAGAGTGGTGTCATCTGCATATCTGAGGTTATTGGTGTTTATCCCAGCAATCTTGATTCCAGCTTGTGCTTCAAACAGCCTGGCATTTCTCATGATGTCCTCTGCATATAAGTTAAATAAGCAAGGTGACATATACAGCCTTGACAAGACTCTTTTCTAGTCCATTGTTCCAGGTCTGGTTCTGACTGTTGCATCTTGACCTGCATACAGATTTCTCTGGTACAACATTACATGTACCAACTTTCACATTATTGGAGTCCCAGAAGGACGAAAGAAAAAGATCTGAGCAACTATTTGAAGAGATAATACCTCAAAACTTTCCTAACATCGGAAAGGAAAGAGTAACCCAAATCCGGGAAGCAGGATAAACCCAAGGAGAAGCATGCTGAGACACGTAGTAATCATACTGACAAAAATTAAACAGAGAAAATATTAAAAGCAACAAGAGCAAAGCAACAAATAATATACTAAGAATTCCCATAAGATTATCAGCAGATTGTTTTTTCAGTCAGAATGTAGTAACATGATATATCTTAAATGATGAAAGGGAAAAACCTTCAACCAAGAATACAGCGAGGCTCTTGTTCAGATTCAATGCAGAAATCAAAAGCTTTACAGACAAGCAAAAGCTAAGAGAATTCAGCACTACCAAACAATGGCACCCCACTCCAGTACTCTTGCCTGGAAAATCCCATGGATGGAGGAGCCTGGTAGGCTGCAGTCCATGGGGTCGCTAAGAGTCAGACACGACTGAGCGAGTTCACTTTGACTTTTCACTTTCATGCACTGGAGAAGGAAATGGCAACCCACTCCAGTGTTCTTGCCTAGAGAATCCCAGGGACGGGGGAGCCTGGTGGGCTGCCGTCTATGGGGTCACACAGAGTCGAACATGACTGAAGTGACTTAGCAGCAGCAAACCAGCTTTACAACAAATGCTAAGGGAACTTCTCTAGGCAGGGGGAAAAAAAGGTCACAGCTAGAAACAAAATTACAAATGGGATAGCCCACAGATAAAGGCGAACATACAATAAATGTAGGAAATTATCCATACACAAACATAATCACAAAACCAGCAATCATGAAAAGAGGAGATTGCAAATGCAGAATATTGGAAATGCATTTGAAATTAAGAGACCAGCAACTTAAACCAATCTTGTCTGTATATTGACCGCTATATCAAAACCTCATGGTAACCACAACCCAAAAAGCTACAATAAATGCACACACACAAAAGAAAAACAGGAATGCAAACACAACACTAAAGTTAGTCATCAAATCACAAGAGAAGAGATCAAAAGAGGAAGAGAAGAAAAGCTACAAAAGCAAACCCAAAACAATGAACAAAATGGAAATAGAGCATACATATCAATAATCCTTAAACAAAAACAGATCAAATGCTCCAAACAAAAGACATAGATTGGCTGAATGGATACAAAAATAAGACCCATCTATATGTTGTCTATAAGAGACCCACTTCAGATATAGGGACACATACAGACTGAAAATGTGGGAATGGAAAAAGGTATTCCATGCAAATGGAAATCAAAAGAAAGCTGTAATAGCAATACTCATATCTGACAAAATCGACTTTAAAATACAGACTGTTACAAGAAATAAGGTAGGACAGTATGTAATGATCATGGGGTCAATCCAAGAAGAAGATATAACAGTTGTAAATATTTATGTACCCAACATTGGAGCACCTTAATACATAAGGCAAATATTAACAGCCATAACAGGAAAATCAACAGTTAGACAACAGTAGGGGACTTTAACACCCCACTTTCTTCAATGGGCAGATCTTCCAGACAGAAAATCAATAAGGAAACATGGGCCTTAAATAATACATTAGACAGATGGATTTAATTGAGATTTGTAGAGCAAAAAGCAGCAGAATACACATTCTTTTCAAGTGCACATTGAATATTCTCCAGAATTGACCACATGAGGGGCCACAAAGTGAGCCTTAATAAATTTTTAAAAATTGAAATTACATCAAGCATCTTTTCCAACCACAATGCTGAGACTAGAAATCAACTACAAGAAAAAAACTGTAAGAAACCCAAACACATGTAGGCTAAACAATATGCTACTAAATAACCAATGGATCACTGAAGAAATTAAAAAAAAAACAACCTAGAGATAAATGAAAGTGAAAGCATTATGAGCCAAAACCTTTGGGGTGCAGCAGAAACAGTTATGAGAGGGGAGTTGTTAGCAGTACAGTCTTACCTCAGGTAACAAGAAAAATCTCAAACAACCTAACCTTACCACTAAAGCAACTACACTGTTGGTGAGCATGTAAATTGGTGTAACCACTATGGAGAACAGTATGGAGGTTCCTTAAAAAACTAAAAGTGGAGCTACCATTTCATCCCACAACCCTACTTCTGGGCATATATATGGAGAAAATCATAATTCAAAAAGATACATGCCCCCAGTGTTCATTGCAGCACTGCTTACAATAGCCAGGACATGGAAGCAACTTAAATCCAATTGACAGAGGAATGGATAATGAAGATATGGTATATATATACAATGGAATATTATTAAGATATTAAAATCATGAAACAATGTCATTTGTAGCAACATGGATATACCTAGAGATTATCATACTAAGTTTGAAGTAAGTCAGACAGAGAAAGATAAATATCATATGATTTTGCTTAGATGTGGAATCTAAAACATGATATAAAGGAACATATTTACAGAACAGAAATAGACTCAGAGACTTAGAAACCAAACTTATGGTTACCATAGGGAAAAGATGTGGGGGAGGGATAAATTAGGATTAACATATTTACACTACTATTTTAAAAATGATAACCAACAAAGTCTTGCTATATAGCGCAGGGAACTCTGCTCAATATTCTGTAGTATCTTGAAAAAAATTTGGAAAATAATAGATATATGAATATGGGTAACTGAATCATTTTGCTGTAATAGTTTCATTTTCAAACTAACACAGCATTGTAAGTCAATTATTATTGTTCTTGTTCAGTTGCTAAGTCATGTCTGACTCTCTGCGACCCCATGTACTGCAGCACACCAGGCTTCCCTGTCCTTCACCATCTCTTGGAGTTAGCTCAAAGTCATATCTATGAGTTGCTGATACCAACTATATCAACTATACTCCAATATAAAATAAAAGTTTTTAAAAATTAGGGTTGAAGAATGTGTCTTTTGTAAAATAAACAAAAGAAAACAAAAACACAGAAATTAAAAATCAGACTGTGAGAGAATAAATCCTAACAGAAAAGGACTCTGCTTGTCTCTCTAGCATTTACTGTCACGAATTCATCCCCCAGGGTATTTATGAATGTGATTCACTGAAGATACATTGAGAATGTGGGAAGTAAATTGCATTTTGTACCTCTGCCTGTTTTTTTTTTTCGCTTTGAAAATTGGAAGTGACAGTGGAACATAATGGTTAAGAGGATATAGTCAGCAATCATCCTACCCAGGCCCCATCAGTCACTAACCCTTGGACACATTACTTAAACTTCTTTATGTCTCAGTTTCTTCATCCCCCAGATGGGAATAATTACAGTACCTGCCTCTACAAATTCTTGTGAACATTAATTAATGTAGTAAATCTTAACCTAGTGCTTGACACAAAATAAGCCCTCAATTGAACATTGTTCAGTTAAAGTATTAATGGTAGTAGTATAATTACTCTATTGACAGATGTCAAAGGGTAATAACTGACTTGAATGCAAATCTATTTTTCCATTAGGCCTTTTGCATCTTAGCCATTTCATTTTCAATCATCTGGCTTCCTACCATGTGTTTTTGAGGACAGTGTCAGGGTCTTTTCATCCATGAGCTCCCTACTTCTTTGTTCACATCTTATGTTTTTCCTTTTTGTCTGCATGCACTCTGGCTCCTTTCTTCTCTGATGGTTTCTTCCTTTCTAGGCCAGTATCAAGACGTATTGAGCCATGGACAAGTGTGCCTTGCTGTCACTGTAGGTGTCCTTGCTGACAGGGCCAGAGTGGAGCGTAGAGCGAAGAGTATCTTCACCTCTTCTCCAGACAAAGTTCAGATCTCAAGCCAAGCTGACCTTCCCTCTAGTGCAGCAGCTTCTGTGTTTTAGCATCGCTCTACTTGTTGCTTCCATAGACCCGAAGGCTGTGGAGAACCTTCACAGATAAGACCAGGACCTAACCTAGTGCTGTGCAATGCACATGAGCTGAGACAGACCTGAGTTTAAATCCCTTCTGTGTAGCATTCTGTCCACCTGCGTGACATCTGGCCACTAGGAGCCTGGCTCTCTTCATCTCCAAAATTCGGATCATGCCTGTCTTAATGTCTCTTTGAGATAATGATGTATAATATTATCTGTGAATGTACTTTTAAACTTTAATATACAAAGAAAGGGTAATTGCTACAATAATAACCTTTCTAATGCTATACTGCCACTCTCCATAAAGAAAAGCATGTTGTTCTTTGCTTAATACAGTTATAGACCAGGAATTAATGAGGCTTTAATCTGAACTTTCTAGATTTACACAAACAGGGATCTGCTACTGTCAACTCAAACTTATAGTCTATGCAGCTGTAGTCTTGTAAAGTTGATTGAAAAGTTAATGTAGGGCTTTCCTGGTGGTCCAGTGGTTAAGAATCCACCTGCCAGTGCAGGGGACACAGGTTAAGTCCCTGGTCCAGGAAGATCCCACATGCTGAGGGGCAACTAAGCACTCGCACCTCCATTACTGAAGCCCACATGATCTAGGGCACATGTGCCACAACGACTGAAACCCACAGCTAGAGCCATATTCCACAACAAGAGAAGTCACTGCAATGAGAAGCCCTCACTCACCGCAACGAGACAAAGCCTGTGTGCAGCAGTGAGGACCCAGTGCAACCAAAAATAAATAGATTAAATAAATGAATAATTAAAATAAAATATTTTTTTTAATTAGTGTAATTGAAAACCTGGTGACAAAAAATAAGAAAGTATTCAAAAACTGAAAGCAACATCGAAAAGACAAAAGGGACAGCTTCCAGGGGCCTCCATTGGCAATATATACAACAATTTGAGCATCTCAACAAATAAGGGCAGTAATAGACTATAACACTTTGAATTTAAAGAAAAGAATCCATAATTGCATACTGATGAAGTGAATATATTTTTAAATGTAAAAAAATGTGATGGGACATGAAAAAAATTTTCCTTACAAAATACTTCCAACCAACGTATATAAAAATGATAGACAATTATTAACAGAAGACCTACAAGACCTTTTAGAACTAACACCCAAAAAAAGATGTCCTTTTCATTATAGGGGACACTGGAATGCAAAAGTAGGAAGTCAAGAAACACCTGGAGTAACAGGCAAATTTGGCCATGAGTACGGAGTGAAGCAGGGCAAAGGCTAATAGAGTTTTGCCAAGAGAATGCACTGGTCATAACAAACACTCTCTTCCAACAACACAAGAGAAGACTCTACACATGGACATCACCAGATGATCAACACTGAAATCAGATTGATTATATTTTTTTCAAAGATGGAGAAGCTCTATACAGTCAGCAAAAACCAAGACTGTGAGCTGACTGTGGCTCAGATCATGAGCTCCTTATTGCCAAATTCAGACTGAAATTGAAGAAAGTAGGGAAAACCACTAGACCATTCAGGTAAGACCTAAATCAAGTCCCTTATGATTATACAGTGGAAGTGACAAATAAATTTAAGGGACTAGATCTGATAGAGTGCCTGATGAACTATGGATGGAGGTTTGTGACATTGTACAGGAGACAGGGATCAAGACCATCTCCGTGGAAAAGAAATGCAAAAAAGCAAAATGGCTGTCTGGGGAGGCCTTACAAATAGCTTGAAAAGAAGAGAAGCGAAAAGCAAATGAGAAAAGGAAAGATATAAGCATCTGAATGCAGAGTTCCAAAGAATAGCAAGAAGAGATAAGAAAGCCTTCCTCAGCGATCAATGCAAAGAAATAGAGGAAAACAACAGAATGGGAAAGACTAGAGATCTCTACAAGAAAATTAGAGATACCAAGGGAACATTTCATGCAAAGATAGACTCAATAAAGGACAGAAATGGTCTGGACCTAACAGAAGCAGAAGATATTAAGAAGAGGTGGCAAGAATACACAGAAGAACTGTACAAGAAAGAGCTTCAAGACCCAGATAATCATGATGGTGTGATCACTCACCTAGAGCCAGACATCCTGGAATGTGAAGTCAAGTGGGCCTTAGAAAGCATCACTACGAACAAAGCTAGTGGAGCTGATGGAATTCCAGTTGAGCTATTTCAAATCCTGAAAGATGGTGCTGTGAAAGTGCTGCACTCAATATGCCAGCAAATTTGGAAAACTCAGCAGTGGCCACAGGACTGGAAAAGGTCAGTTTTCATTCCAATCCCAAAGAAGGGCAACGCCAAAGAATGCTCAAACTACCGCACAATTGCACTCATCTCACATGCTAGTAAAGTAATGCTCAAAATTCTCCAAGCCAGGCTTCAGCAATACGTGAACCGTGAACTTCCTCATGTTCAAGCTGGTTTTAGAAAAGGCAGAGGAACCAGAGATCAAATTGTCCACATTTCCAAGATCATCGAAAAAGCAAGAGAGTTCCAGAAAAACATCTATTTCTGTTTTCTTGACTATGCCAAAGCCTTTGACTGTGTGGATCACAATAAACTGTGGAAAATTCTGAAAGAGATGGGAATACCAGACCACCTGACCTGCCTCTTGAGAAATTTGTATGCAGGTCAGGAAGCAACAGTTAGAAGTGGACATGGAACAACAGACTGGTTCCAAATAGGAAAAGGAGTACGTCAAGGCTGTATATTGTCACCCTGCTTATTTAATTTCTATGCAGAGTACATCATGAGAAATGCTGGACTGGAAGAAACACAAGCTGGAATCAAGACTGCCGGGAGAAATGTCAATAAGCTCAGATATGCAGATGACACCACCGTTATGGCAGAAAGTGAAGAGGAACTAAAAAGCCTCTTGATGAAAGTAAAAGAGGAGAGTGAAAAAGTTGGCTTATAGCTCAACATTCAGAAAGCTAAGATCATGGCATCTGGTCCCATCACTTCATGGGAAATAGATGGGGAAACAGTGGAAACAGTGTCAGACTTTATTTTTTTGGGCTCCCAAATCACTGCAGATGGTGATTGCAGCCATGAAATTAAAAGACACTTACTCCTTGGAAGATAAGTTATGACTATCCTAGATAGTATATTGAAAAGCAGAGATATTACTTTGCCAAAAAAGGTCTGTCTAGTCAAGGCTATGGTTTTTCCAGTGGTCATGTATGGATGTGAGAGTTGGACTGTGAAGAAAGCTGAGTGCCGAAGAATTGATCCTTTTGAACTGTGGTATTGGAGAAGACTCTTGAAAGTCCCTTGGATTGCAAGGAGATTCAACCAGTCCATCCTAAAGGAGATCAGCCCTGGGTGTTCATTGGAAGGACTGAGGCTAAAGCTGAAACTCCAGTAGTTCTGCCACCTCATGCAAAGAGTTGACTCATTGCAAAAGACCCTGATGCTGGGAAGAATTGGGGGCAGGAGGAGGAGGGGATGACCAACTCGATGGACATGAGTTTGAGTGAACTCTGGGAGTTGGTGATGGACAGGGAGGCCTGGCATGCTGTGATTCATGGGGTCGCAAAGAGTCAGACACCACTGAGTGACTGAACTGAACTGAAATTGAACTGATAATAAAAATCGATTCAGAAAGAAATCATAAATGGATGGAAGCCAAATCAGTGAGTAAAATGTTGGGAAAGAAAATATTTGTGCCATCTGAAGTCACCCCTGCAAAAATCACTTATTAACTATAGAGGAAGGATGGTCCTGCTCAAATGAAAAATCTAACAGACACCCCTTTCATCAAGTGATCAAACTTAACATCAACAGGAGTGGGACAGCCCAAAATCATGTGCTACCTCATATGACACACTTAGAAGGACACATTATGTATGTACCATTCCTACCAAAAATACTTATCCTAAATATACTTATGTGGTAACAACCAAGCAAATCAAATCCAGGAGTATTTAGCAAAACAACTGACTTGGGCTCTTCTGAATTGTCAACATCGTGGTAAACAAGAATAGGCTAGGGAACTCTCTGAAACTAAAGAGACACAACAACTAAGTGTGATGAGTAAACATTGATTGGATCTTGGATCAAAAAAAAAAAAAGAAGACATTATTGGAACATTTGTGGAATTTTAAATATTAGGTAATAGGACTATAAAAGTGGCACAGTGTTAAAGAATCTGCCTACCAATGCAGGAGATGTGGGTTCAATCCCTGGGTCAGGAAGGTCTTCTGGAGTAGGAAATGGCAACCTGCTTCAATATTCTTGCCAGAGAAGTCCCATGGAGGAAGGAGCCTGGAGGGCTACAGTCCATGGTGGTCACAAAGAGTCAGACACATCTGAGTGACTGAGCATGCACACAATGTTGTGGTTACTGTGTGATAATTTTATTTTATTTAGAAACCTGGTCTCCTTGTTAGAAATGCATACTCAAGATTGAGAGAATTATCTCAATGTCTGTAACATTACTCTCAAATGGTTTACTAAAAATTGCATATGTATATGTATAGCATATATAATATTCTTTCTTGAAATACAGTATTCACTGTACTATTCTTGCAACTTTTTTGTGGACTTCAGATGTTTCAAAATTGGCTAAAAATTGTTATGGCAAATCCCCAATTACTTTAGTATTCAGCTATGTTCTTCCCTATGCCAGATTAAGAATGATTTGGATCCTGTTAGTCAGCCAGGCCTATCTGGTATCCTTTCTGCCGTCTTTCTCAAGTAAACTCACCTTGACCCAATTCTTGGAAAAAATGAAATGTCAACTGAAATAAAAAATGCACAGCGTGAGAGCTGTGAGTTTCATTTGTTCTCACAGACTTATTGAGGACTATAGCCCAGGAGACAGCCTCTCAGATAGCTCTGAGGAAATGCTCCAAAGAGGTAGGGAAGAGGCCAGTATATGTGTGATTTTGGCTAAGGAATATGTGTCATCCAGCATACATTTTGATAGAAGGTTGCTGGTAGTCATGAGGAACAGATACCACAGTTAATGATTTTAGTGCTTTTCCAAAATGGAAAAGCAAGAGTCTTGGAAAATGCAAAAGTCTGGCTTCATAAAAACCTTCTGAAATATGCCTATCTAATGACCTGTTTGCCTGTTTTCCCAGGGCACAAAGTGCCTCATCCTGATCTTCACCTTGAGCTCCTTTCAGGATGTAATGTAGGTCAGGGAATCCATCCTTGTAGAACCAGATGGTGAGTAACACTCCTTCTGTTTACAGAAAAATATATCTCACTTATATTAAAGCCAGCTCAAGAGATCTGTATCAACTATTTCCACATCCAGCACTGGCCACTGAATCTTCCATATGAGTAGCAGGACATCTTCTACCTCAGTCTCAGAGACTCCAAGGTACTTCCGGAAGATTAACATTTGCCTTGTCAATCCTGGGCTTTAATTATAGCCAGATGACCCACAGAGGGTACAATGCCGGTATCATTTTATTTTTGAGTGCAAAACTAATTGTATTGATGAGTTGTGGCCATCTGTTCAGCTTCATTGATTATGCCATCAGATAGCCAGGATCTAAAGAATGAATGTCAATGAATTAACTGTAAAGCACCTGTGTAGGTCATCACCTCATAATAACGGTCTGTTATACTCACACATGAAATAAAGTTCACATTCTCTCTGAAAATATCAAGTAGGTCCCAGATATAAGATTCTTTTAACCAATATGTGTAGACTGTTTTTAGTGACTGTGTTATATCAGTTTGAGAACTTGGAGAAATTTTTTAAAATTATGTTTTCAGACTGTAAATTACTTTAAAAATTTATCTATTATTTAGTGCTCACTATGAAGCAAGCAATGTTCGAGCACTTTCTTTACATTGATTATCTCCTCTAAAAAAAAAAAAATAACTTTTTTTTCCAAAAGTGGAAATATATTTTAAGAGGTTAGTCATCTGTCCAAGGTTACATAGGTAATAGCTGGCAGAGCTGAGTTTTGTCTACCTTATTCAAAATCTTTTTGTCTTAAATATTTCTCTATAATAACAGCAAAGTCATATATATGTGAAAATATAATTTATAAGGATTCTTGTGCTTATCAACACAAACACACGTGCCACATTTTAAATAAAGTTAGCAGATGCCAGGGTTCCCTTTTTCGTAGCTTATAGAACTACCGCTATTTCTTTGAGAAGGTTAGATATTGTTCCTGAACTGAAAGAGAAATGTTGATGATCACATTAAGTTTGGAAAGTAAAATGCATACTATTACTAACAGCAGCTAGAATTCTACTGTAAAAATCTATTAACAATATAATATTTATTCCACCTAAATTCCCTGGACTCACCATTTCAATCATTTGTAGTTGTCTCTCAGTACCATCAAAAGAGGCATAAAACAGATTTTTGCTGTCTGTGTCTCTATATATTCAACTTTTCCCCTGTTATTAGGTGTCAGAAATAGTGCTATGCCTTTGGGCGTAATTCACTTAGAGAAAGCATGCAGGAATTCTGGGGATTTGCCCAAACGTGAGTTTCGATGATTTCTGCCCTCGTTTTTCCTTGCTTGAGAAATAAAGAGTGTAACAGGGCTGCTATCCATGGAACTGAGCTCTGTATGTATGTTATTTCGATTTGAGCCCCTGTAGAGCAGCTAGCTGTTGGTTGTTAAAGACAATACAATGATAGGTCACAAAAGTAAGTCCAGTCATTTCAAGGCTGGTTTCCAAAGACCTTTTCTAGGAGCATATAGGAAACAAGTGGTGAGTTACAGAAGGAACAGTCAAGTTCTCCAGGTAAAATGAGAGAGGAGGAAAGTGAGGTGAGCAGAGTTTCCCCAGAATTCATTACCAAACATAGGTGTGGTCTCCAGACCTTTGGTGGTGTCTCTATTTTTATATTTAGTATAAATTCATTATTTACTTTTCTATTTAGTAAAAAACAAATAATAATAATAAATATGCCCTTCTTCGACTTCCAGGAAATTTCACTCTTCTTCTCCAGTCTTTCCAACAATTTCTTGTCTTCTTCACCTGCCCCACTTTCTCTGGATGTTTTCTAGATGTTCTCTAGATGTTATTTGTTGTTCTTTAGTTGCTCAGTCATGTCTCTTTGCGATCCCATGGACTGCAGCACGCCAGGCTTCCTTGTCCTTCACTGTCTCTTGGAGTTTGCACAGACTCTTGTTCATTGAGTCAGTGATGCCATCCAAACATCTCATATTCTGTTCTCCCCTTCTCCTGCCTTTCAGTCTTTCCCAGCATTAAGGTCTTTGCCAATGAGTCAGCTCTGCACATCAGGTGGCTAAAGTATTGGAGCTTCAGCTTCAGCATCAGTCCTTCCAATGAATATTCAGGACTGATTTCCATTAGGATTGACTGATTTGATCTTCTTGCTGTCTAAGGGACTCTCAAGAGTCTTCTCCAGCACCACAGTTCAAAAGCATCCATTCTTCAGTGCTTCTTCATGATCCAACTCTCACATCTGAATGTGACTATTGGCTAAATCATAGGTTTGACGATACGGACCTTTGTTGGTAAAGTGATGTCTCTGCTTTTTAATACACTGTCTACGTTTGTTATAGCTTTCTTTCAAGAAGCAAGTGTCTTTTAATTTTGTGGCTGCAGTCACCATCCACAGCTATTTTGGAGCCCAAGAAAATAAAATCTGTCACTGTTTCCATTTTTTCCCCATCTTTTTGCCATGCATTGATGGGACCAGATGCTATGATCTTAGCTAGATGTCATGATCTTAGCTAGATGTGATTAGATGTTTTTCATATTAGGCTTTGACCGAGTTCCCATCTCTTAAAAATCTCTCTTGATAATCTTATCTACTTCTAAGACTTCAATAATGGGAAAAAAAACTTTTAAGAATGTGTTTGAAGTAGAAAAAAAAGGAATAGATGATATATTATATATCTGATAGTACTTCTTTTTTGTGCCATAGACACTATTAGTAGTCTGCTGAAGCCAATGGACTCCTTTCATGAATAATGTTTTAAATGCATAAGTTGAAATACATCGGATTCCAAAGGAAACCAGTAACATTAAAATAAATTTATCCAAAATATTTTGTAAAATGTGGTATAGTAATTCCTAATTAAATGTGGTAATTAAATTAATTAAATTTAAAATGTGGTATAGTATACTACATATTCAAGAAATAATAAGATCTGATGAGTCCCATAATTTCAAAGTAGCGATAAATATTAATACTTGGAGATGTCAGTAGTAGTAATAGTACCATGGTATGAAAATTTTTCATGATAGCAGAATCACAGGTCCTTTTAATGTTCCTGTCATTTTTTGCCTATGTCTGTAACAGGGGAATGTTAAGTTTCAGTTAGAGATGAGGGAGAATAAAGATCAAGCTCACAGGTCACCCTAAATTCTATTCATGCATCCAAGATTAAGAATATCTGGTCTAAAGATTTCTGAAAGAAGTTGGGAATCCGTATTGTATGCCTACCAGAAACCATGTGTGTGCTATGAAGAGAGGGGTGGTGCAGGTACAGGTACTCTATATCCGTTGCTGTGTATGTTTGGTTTATCAGGCCTTCTTGACTCTTTTCTTTGTCTTTCTCAGCATGACTTTTATATTGAAGTAAAATTGAAACTACCTAGTACTATTTGTTACATGATGTTCTATTTTTATTTTGTTTATTGGGATTCTTTTTTTGTTTGATTTTAGAATATATTCCTTAGTTGTAGGGGGGACTGAAATTGCTGATTAACTGGAATCATTTCTTCATGCTATGTCTAGCTACTGTTAATATAGATAATTGGACTTTAAGTGTGGATAGAATTAAGATATCCAACTTCAGCATCTTGCCTTCAAAGGCTTTGACCTGGATAAAAATATCCCATCTCCACCTTTTTGACCCTCTGCCACTTTGGCTTCCCAAACACTGCATTCTCCTGGACCTCTCTTCTCTTCCTGACTCTTTTGGTCACTTCTGAATCTTCTCATCTGCTTCACACCCTACTAACCAGAAAAATGTAGGCATTCCTCCTACATTAGATCATGAGCTAGTTTTCGCTTCTTTTTCGCCTTGATAATCTCTCTCAATCATGCTCCTTGTCAGCTTCAATGAATCTTTTACTGATTGTCATCTTCTTTCAATGGTATACAGGTATGCTGTCAGAGTTAGACCCCTAAAATGTACTTGGTCACTCTCAAAAGCATCACAATTAAGTCCAAGGTTCTCTTCTTGGTTCACAACCTCTACAGTGTGATCCCTACAGACGTTTCCATTCTTCTCCACCATGGCAAGCCCCTGCCACAACTCTTCCACCTCACACTCCCCTTGGCCACCCGACTCTCAAGTATCCAAACACACCATGTTTAAAAGTTCCTCCTCCTTCCTAGAATATCTTCCTCTTCCAGCTCACCTGTAAAAATAATTCTATCTTTGCAAACTCAAGTCCCACTTTCTTCAGTTCCAGATGCTCGTAACTTAATTATTTTTTCCTTTCTTCTCATGCTCCAGTGGAACGTTAGATGGTGCATTATCCATCTAATTAATCCTTACTCTTGTTTTGCCACTTCTTAAAGTCTACTTTCTGTTTAAGTCATTACATATGAGACAAGCTCTTTCACTGGATTATAAATTCCAGAGAACTAAAGAGTTTTGTTGTAGTCCTTTCTGTGTTGTGTACAGTGAGTGATTTGCTTTTGCTGCTCCTAAGGGCTCCAAAAAATTTTAAATTCACTTGTGGGTAGTGGTTGGGTGATTGAACCCTAAAGTTGTGGATGTCTGCAAGACATATAGCTAAACCTTATTTGGGCTTGATATTCATCAAATACAGACATTTTACTATGAGTATTGTTTTTGTTTCCAAAAGTGGCTAAATGGAACGAGTCTTTATATTAAGAGACACAGTTAACAGTTTTATTGAGAAGTTTTGGATTCTATATTGGAAGCTGAAATTCATTCTATTTCTCGAGCCCTAATTATGTATCCAAACTCTAAGGATACCTAGCTTTGAACAGAAAAGATCTTTGTTCTGGAAGGGCTTACAGATATCTTCATAAGAGTTTGGAGCTTCCCATCAAGAGTTGCAGGAGAATTTATGTTTCTTAAACTGGAAAAAAAAATTGTTCGTCCCTTTATTGAAATGTTATTTGTCACCTGGGCTAACTCAGAAGTGAAACCACACAGTGCCAAGGGAAGCCACAGCGTACACGTTGTCAAGAAATGAGGAAGTAGTGATATAAAAAGAGAAGGCACGTTTATTCGGATAATACTGGTTGTAGTTTAGTCTCTGGAAGCCCATTCTGCCGTGGTTGTAGTGCTCAGTTGTGGGTGACTCTTTGTGATCCCATGGACTGTAGCCCACCAGTCTCCTCTGTCCATGGAATTTTCCAAGCAAGAACACTGTAGTAGGTTGCCATATCCTTCTCCAGGGGATCTTCCCTACCCAGGGATCGAACTCGATCTTCTACATCGGCAAGCAGATTCTTTACCACTGAGCCACCAGGGAAGCCCCTGCAGTTTATTTAGGGCTTGGTTATTGCTATTATTTTATACATTCCCTATCTCCAACTTTAACAAATCCCTGCAACAGGCAAGTTTTAAAATTTCCTTCTTAGTATCATTTTATGTCTTAGGCTGTGAACCTCTGTCTTACAGAGGTTCTAAGCAATAGTAATAGCATTTACTATTTGTATTTTCTGGTAGTAATAAACCTAACAACGTTTTTGTTTCTGAACTAGTTCTATTATATGTTCAACATTATACTAGAAACTAGAGATATGCAAAATTAATTTATGGTCTTAAGTAGCTCACAGAAGTAGTATCTTTTTAAAAAATAGCATTACTGTAAGGGGAAAAAAATATTACTAGAGGAAGATGCTTGTGTAGGATACTCTGGATTTTTTCTCAAGGCTAGTTGGACACTAGACGTTAGGGATATATACCATGATTTTCTGAAATATGAGTGCTAACTGGGGAGAAGCAGAGCATAAACTCAGAACATAGTAGATTAGTATAGGGGAAATATTAAAATCCTTTGATGAAAAATGTAAATTATGAGGAACATGTACTTTCAGAAAGAGTAAAGAATATTTTTCAGATGTCTCTGTATGTATGTGTAAAGATCTGTGGCTTCAAATTTGACTAGATTTTGTTTGTTTGTTTTTCAAAATCTTTTCTAAGAATTGCCCTGGTGGAAAATATTCCTGAAGGCCTTAACTATTCAGAAAATGCACCATTTCACTTATCACTTTTCCAAGGCTGGATGAATTTACTCAGCATGGCCAAAAAGTCTGTTGACATAGTATCTTCCCATTGGGATCTCAACCACAGTCATCCATCAGCATGTCAGGTAAGCTACATCCCCTAATGTGTGTGATGATTTGACTTTTGTGCATTTTATACCCTGCAATATTCTTGCTTCCACTCCTCAAGTTCAAGTTCATTTTTTCTATCTATACCCATAGTTTGTGTTCCTTATTACATTTATATATATGTGCCATTGTTAATCAACGGTTGCTCAGTTTCTACTAGAATGCCAGGTTTTCAGGGACAAAATCACACCTCATCCTTTAAAAGAAGAGGCTCTTTATGCTGTATCGGACAACCTCAGGGATGTCTTCCCATTGTGGTGTCTGTTGATGGCACACTGCAGAATTCTACTTTGCACAACCTGCATGTTTTCAGTTGTAATTCTGTAACTGCTTGCTTAGACATTTATTTGGTTCATTGGTTTCTTAATTTGTCTTTGTGGCACAGAGCCAACTTTTTAAATAGTGGAATCACACTTTCCGGTATAGCTGTATATTCTTGACTGTCGTATTTGTGTGAATAGGAGAAAGAAGTTTACTAGTTACAGGAACAACCTTTAAAAAACTGACTAAATGATTGAAATGATTTCTGAATGAAATGCTATCCTGGAGATATGAAAATAATCCAGGTAATTGTTCATGTGTTTTCCTTTTGTCAGTACAACCTTGATAGCACTGAGCTATCAAGTGTATGACCTTTGGCTTAAATTTAAATTAGTCATGAGTCCACACGTGTATGTGCTAAGCTGATTCAGTCATGTCCAAATCTTTGCGATCCTATGGACTGTAGCCCGTCAGTTTCCTCTGTCCATGGGATTCTCCAAATAACGATAGTCAGGTGGGTTGCCATGCCCTCCTCCAAGGGATCTTCCCAATCCAGGGATCGAACCCTCACCTCATATGTCTCCTGCACTGGCAGCTGTGTTCTTTAACACTAGCCCCACCTGAGAAGCCCCATGAGTCCACAGCAGTTTTGAAAGCCAGCCTGACACATCACCAGTTTTCCGAACTTGGAGAACAGGGAATGTTTGTAGATTGGGACCTAGTTGTGCTTCCCAGGAGTACTTTCCTAATCTACTGTTCTCAGAAACTCATTGCTCCACCCCCTATGCTTTTCTTTCTTTTTCATAAGAAAATAAGTCTGTGTTTGCTTCAGACTTATTTTCTTAGTTGACTTTCTGCCAGTAGAAATCTAAGCCCAAGAGACCTCTTTTTATTTTAAACCATCAATGTCCCTTTTTAAGTAGTTCAAAATGGAACAGCCCCTTAAAAACTTTCTATGTATTCAGTGATAATCCACTCTATTAGCAAAAAGCTAATAACTCACAGGTGGGTCTTTTTCTACCGCGGATGGTGAGTCAAGATTCTTCAGAACCTCACTCTTCTCACTTCCAGGAGTCCTTTTGTCTGAGACGGTCTGTCACCTCCCACTTTTAATCCATCAGAGGACTCAATGTGCACTGTTAGAGCCACAACTTTGATTTGCTCTTTACCCTGCAGCCATTTCTGACTTTGAGAATGTTTTACTAAACTGAGAGACTGTCCTAGATTTTCTGCATTTCTCTCAAAGTTCTGCATGAAAACGAACTAATTCCTTCTTATCATGTACCACCAAAGCTTTGATAACCTGCCTGAACAATCACGTTAGCCGGAGATCCCAACCCATTCATCACATTTTCTGTCTCCTGCTTTACAGCAGGCAGTAGCTTTGTCAAACTTTCTACCATTACTTTCTCAAGGACTCGAAAACAATTTCTTTCCTGTTCTTCCAGCCTTGAGTAACAGAATGAGATTCCAATCCATCTCACCACCCAGTCCCATAGCCAATGCCACATGCTGTAAATTTTCCCAGCAGTAAGTAGTCTGTTTAATTTTCTATGGTGGTTTCACAAACAACTCCAAAACTTACTCATTATTATTTCCTATGATTCTGTGAGTTGGCTGACAGTTCTTTGGCTCCAGTAGTGCTGGCTGGGATTACTTATACAGTTGTGTGGAGGTAGGAGGGTAGCTGAGCCTGGCCTGACCGAGGGCCAGACAGGCTCATTCTCTACATATGGACACTCATCATTCAGTAATCTAAACCAAGGTTTTTATAGGGCAGTTGGATCCCGGGAAAGTGCAAATGAAAACTATAAGACCTCTTAATGCTTGGGCTCCCAGAACTTTACTACATTCTCTTAGTCTAAAACAGTCACATGGCCAGGGAAGGACAAGAGACTCCAGGAGGAGTATGCATGTACAGGAATGGGAGGAACTGTTGGCAGCCAAATTCCCAGGTGGTTTGTATTCTTGCAAACCTTGGAAAAGAGCTGAACTACATCATTCCAACCTCTTGTTCTGTGAGCCCAGCAAACCCTTTCAGTGTTCAGACTCTGGGAGAAGATGGATCATTAGAGAATGTCATGGCCTTTCTGCGTCATGGCCCGTAAAGTTACATTATGGTTAGTATTCAGTACTGCTCACAGGGCAGTGATGAAATGGATGAGTGAGACTCCCAATCTGTTTTGCTTACCAGTGCCTAGCATGGTGCTTGATGCATACTAAGTGTTCAGTAAATATTTGTTAAGTAGTAAATATTAAGTAAGGGCTTCCGCAGTGGCTCAGTGGTAAAGAACCCACCTGCCAATGCAAACATGGGTTTGATCCCTAGATCCAAAAGATCCCCTGAAGAAGAAAATGGCAACCCACTCCAGTATTCTTGCCTGGAGAATTCCATGGACAGAGGAGCCAGGCCAGCTGCAGTCCATGAGGTCTCAAAGAGTCAGACACGACAGAGCGACTAGAGAACAACAGTAACAACAACCTGGTTATTATTGAGCTCACCCAGCAAACCTCTGGGAAGAGACCCTGGGTGTGAACTGGTATCTTCCAGTGGAGTCACTCTACTCCCGCCAGAGATGCCTTTTGACTGCCTCTCATTCCCCCAACAGCCCCAGGCTCCTTTACAGTTTAACATCAACTGGTTTTCTGCAGAGTTTTGAGCTAATTTCACTTTTCCCCTGTACAAGGAGAAGGCTGCATTTGCAGACATGAGGAATAGAGGGGCTTTACCTGCTTTGGAAATTAAATGGATTCAAGCAGAATGTGAGACTGATTGCATAAACAGCTCTCCCTACTCCTGCCTGCTCCTGGCCCTGAGTACCGTGCCCTGTGAGAGGGGGTGAACAGGAGAAAGGGGGGAGGTTGACAGCAGCGTTCACAGGGTTCCTACTATAGATGCATGCAGCAGTGAGCAGTAGCTGGAAGTGAGATCTTAGTTCCCTGACCAAGAATGGATCCCTGGTCACCCAGGTATAAACCAGAATTCCTGTCCACTGGACCACAAAGGCCAGCAGCTAGGGCCTAAATCCCCAGTGCTTACCTGTCTTGAAAAGAAAATTCTGACAAGGAGGTGGAAGGAAAAAGAGAAAATCAGAGTACAACACAGAAGGAATCGTGGGCAAACTCTGGAAGAGAGTTGCACCTTTGAAAAAAAAACTTTTTTTAGGTGATTTGATTTTTTTTTCTTTCTTTTTTTTAATATAAATGTATTTATTTTAATTGGAGGTTAATTACTTTACAATATTGTATTGGTTTTGCCATACATCAACATGAATCCACCACAGGTATACACGTGTTCCCAATCCTGAACCCCTTTCCCTCTTGCCTCCCCGTACCATCCCTCTGGCTCATCCCAGTGCACCAGCCCCAAGCATCCTGTATCATGCATCAAACCTGGACTGGCGGTTCATTTCATATATGATATTATACATGTTTCAATGCCATTCTCCCAAATCATCCCACCCTCTCCCTCTCCCACAGAGTCCAAAAGACTGTTGTATACATCTGTGTCTCTTTCGCTGTCTCACATACAGGGTTATCGTTACCATCTTTCTAAATTCCATATATATGCATTAGTATACTGTATTGGTGTTTTTCTTTCTGGCTTACTTCATTCTGTATAATCGGCTCCAGTTTCATCCACCTCATTAGAACTGATTCAAATGTATTCTTTTTAATGGCTGAGTAATACCCCATTGTGTATAAGTACCACAGCTTTCTTATCCATTCATCTGCTGATGGACATCTAGGTTGCTTCCGTGTCCTGGCTATTATAAACAGTGCTGCGATGAACATTGGGGTACACGTGTCTCTTTCAATTCTGGTTTCCTCGGTGTGTATGCCCAGCAGTGGGATTGCTGGGTCATAAGGCAGTTCTATTTCCAGTTTTTTAAGGACTCTCCACACTGTTCTCCATAGTGGCTCTACTAATTTGCATTCCCACCAAGAGTGTAAGAGAGTTCCCTTTTCTCCGCACCCTCTCCAGCATTTATTGCTTGTAGACTTTTGGATCGCAGCCATTCTGACTGACGTGAAGTGGTACCTCATTGTGGTTTTGATTTGCATTTCTCTGATAATGAGTGATGTTGAGCATCTTTTCATGTGTTTGTTAGCCATCTGTATGTCTTCTTTGGGGAAATGTTTATTTAGTTCTTTGGCCCATTTTTTGATTGGGTCGTTTATTTTTCTGGAGTTGAGCTGCATAAGTTGCTTGTATATTTTTGAGATTAGTTGTTTGTCAGTTGCTTCATTTGCTATTATTTTCTCCCATTCTGAAGGCTGTCTTTTTACCTTGCTTATATTTTCCTTTGTTGTGCAGAATCTTTTAAGTTTAATTAGGTCCCATTTGTTTATTTTTGCTTTTATTTCCAATATTCTGGGAGGTGGATCATAGAGGATCCTGCTGTGATTTATGTCGGAGAATGTTTTGCCTATGTTCTCCTCTAGGAGTTTTATACTTTCTGGTTTTACATTTAGATCTTTAATCCATTTTGAGTTTATTTTTGTGTATGGTGTTAGAAAGTGTTCTAGTTTCATTCTTTTACAGGTGGTTGACTAGTTTTCCCAGCACCACTTGTTAAAGAGATTGTCTTTTCTCCATTGTATATTCTTGCCTCCTTTGTCAAAGATAAGCTGTCCATATGTGTGTGGATTTATCTCTGGGCTTTCTATCTTGTTCCACTGGTCTATATTTCTGTCTTTGTGCCAGTACCATACTGTCTTGATGACTGTGGCTTTGTAGTAGAGCCTGAAGTCAGGCAGGTTGATTCCTCCAGTTCCATTCTTCTTTCTCAAGATTTCTTTGTAAGGGGGCACTTTGTCTTTGTCTGCCCTCCCTGGATCTTTGTCCACCCTCTGGCCATCATCTTGTTTTACGCCTCTGATTAATTTGTCTTGTGACCACCCCCTCCCCAGATGTGCATGTACCCCTCTGCCAAGTTGGAGTCCAGCTCAAGGTGTCTGGGAGGGAAAATTGCAAGATGTATGGCCTGATGGCCGTCCCCTGCCTTTTGACCCCCGAGAAGTCCTTCTGTACATGTATAGTATCTCCCTTGCCCCAAGGACAAAAAAATATACCATGTCCTGATCCTTTTCTTAAACAGAGTTTAGTGCCTCTTTGTGGCTGCCATGACTGTTATCTTCAGGCATCCACAGGAGACAAAGCCTGGCTATTTACCCTGTTTCTGTTGTTATTTCTGTTTTGGGGAATAAACAGGAGGGTGATCGTAAATGCCTAACCTGGAACCCACCTATCTCTTGTCTCAGGAAATGTAGACAGGAAGCTAGTTCTAAGTGTCCAGCCTGAAGCCCACCTTTTCCCTGCCCCATGAAATGTAAACAGGGGGCCAATTGTAAATGCCTAACTTGGATCTCATCTATCTCCTGCCTCACTACAGCAACAAGACAGTGGCTTTTCTCCTCTTCCTCTGGTCCATTGGTGACTGCCACTGGTCAAACACCAGGCATGGACTCTGGTCCTGAAAGAAAGAGCAAGCTTTCCTTGCTTGGAATAGAATGCTTGCTCCCCAGTTTTCTCCATTTCCCATCTCCCCTCATCTGACCCTCAAGTCCTAGAGCAGTGTTCACAGAAGAACTTAGGATACAAAGGCCCAGAAGAACTTGTCCAAATACCACATGCCTTGGGCTTTCAGAGATTATTTTTAGAGCCTGGCTCACTCCTTCCTACCCTCTCACCACACAGAGATCAGAAATGGAAAAAAGAAAGGTCCTTGCTGCCAGCTTTTTCTTTTCAGGTGTTCTTAAAGGATCCATATCCTGTTCTCTCCAGGCCATCAAGTTTTACCATTTCTACAAAGTAAGGTACTGACTGAAAGACCATTTGATTTAAATTCTACCTGATTTTATCTTTCAAATGGAAATAGAAAATTCAAGATTTTACCCAACATTTCAAATTTGAGGTGACTAACCTTTGGGCCTTTTAATTTTACCATGCCCTCATAATTATTGGGATATAGTTAGTTATTGATTGGCTTACTGCACACAGAAGACAAACAATTTCTTATTGAGCTAAGAAATCCACCCCTTAATTACTCAAGTGAACTAACTAAAATTTTTCAGGTGATCCAGTATCATGAAAATTGGCTCAGTTTTGAAACTTTTTTCCATTAATATATTTTTAAAAGAAAATATTCTTATTTCAAGGAACACAATATTTACTTCTAAAGCAACAGAGTCTGAAAATTCCTAAGTGGGAACCTAAATGGTAACTGGATAAGTAGGACCTATAATTGAAAAGCAGCCATCTACTTATCATCCTGCAGTTGTAAGGAAAGTACACCAAGGAATGGCATAGCCAGTGGCAGGCAGGCCCCAGCTCAGCAGAAAAGGGACACAGATAAATGTGGCACACAGTATCTGTGTGTTCTCTGGATGTCTGTGTCCTCTCTGGATGCCATTTCACAAGAGTGAGCTATGTGTGTGTGCCAAGTTGCTTCAGTTGTGTCCGGCTCTTTGCGACCCCATGGACAGTAGCACCCCAGGCTCCTCTGTCCATGGGATTCTCCAGGTGAGAATACTGAAGTGGGTTGAGCTGCTTTCCTCCAGGGAATCTTCCTGACCCAGGGACTGAACCTATGTCTGTTACATCTTCTGAAGTGGCAGGCAGGTTCTTTATCACTAGCACCATCTGGGAAGCCCAAGAGTGACCTATAGTCATTACTAACAGAATGATGAAAGCCTATCTTTTTTTTTTTTTTCATTTGCCTGGAAACAGAAGCACTCATTAAAAATGCATTTTAATCTGTGTCACCAGAGGGTTGCTAGTTTAATTCCCACCCTGAAAAACTCATTTTGTCTTTTCTACCTTGCACTGGGTATTGTTAATCTTTTGGAGGTTGTTTCCTTCTGTGCTAAAAGAAACTGGGCAGTGACCTCCCTCTGCATCACAGTCATGTTAAGGGCTAGTGTGGTCTACAGTTCCATGAAAATTATATTTTCATATTTAATCAAAATACATGGTTGACCTAAGGGTTTTGTTTCTTTCTGTCTAGATGATGAGTTTAGACAGTGAAATATTGAATTTCTAGGATAACTTGATTGCTAATTTATGGGATAAAATGATGGAGTTTTATGAAATCAAGACTGTTTAGGAAAAGCCAGAAAATATGATTTGGCAATGGCTTATTAGTAGAGCTACCAAATTCATTGATCAAAAAAATCTTATTCTCTATGAGTTTGCTGGAGGAAACCAAAAAACTAATTAATGAGCTATGACCTTTTTATTCTTTTTTAAAATTAATTAATTTATTTTAATTGGAGGCTAATTACTTTACAATATGGTGGTGGTTTTTGCTGTACACTGACACGACTCTGCCATGGGTGTACATGTGCCCCCCGATCCCAAACACCCTTCCCCCCTCCCTCCCCATCACATCCCTCGGGGTTGTCCCAGTGCACCGGCTTTGAGTGTCCTATTTCATGCTTTGAACTTGGACTGGTCATCTATTTTACATATGACAGTATACATGTTTTAATGCTATTCTCTCAAATCATCCCACCCTCGCCTTCTCCCACAGAGTCCAAAAGTCTGTTCTTTATATCTGTGTCTCTTGTACTGTCTCGCATATAGGGTCATCATTACAATCTTTCTAAATTCCAATATATATGCATCGATATACTGTATTGATTTTTTTCTTTCTGACTTATTCGTTCTATATAATAGGCTCCAGTTTCATCTGCCTCATTCAGTTTGGCCACTCAGTCATGGCTGACTCTTTGTGACCCCATGAACTGCAGCATGCCAGGCTTCCCTGTCCATCACCAACTCCCGGAGTTTACTCAAACTTATGTCCATTGAGTGGGTGATGCCATCCAACCATCTCATCCTCTGTCGTCCCCTTCTCCTCCCGCCTTCAAACTTTCCCAGCATCAGGGTCTTTCCTAATGAGTCATTTCTTTGCATCAGGTGGCCAAAGGATTGGAGTTTCAGCTTCAACATCAGTCCTTCCAATGAATATTCAGGACTGATTCCTTTCGGATGGACTGGCTGGATCTCCTTGCAGTCCAAAGGACTCTCAAGGGTATTCTCCAAAGGAGTACATCAAGGCTGTATATTGTCACCCTGCTTATTTAACTTATATGCAGAGTACATCATGAGAAATGCTGGGCTGGAAGAAGCGCAAACGGGAATCAAGATTGCTGGGAGAAATATCAATAAGCTCAAATATGCAGATGACACCACACTTATGGCAGAAAGTGAAGAACTAAAGAGCCTCTTGATGAAAGTGAAAGAGGGGAGTGAAAAGTTGGCTTAAAGTCAACATTCAGAAAACGAAGATCATGGCATCTGGTCCCATCACTTCAGGGCAAATAGATGGGGAAACAGTGGAAACAGTGTCAGACTTTATTTTGGGGGGCTCCAAAATCACTGCAGATGGTGATTGCAGCCATGAAAGTAAAAGACGCTTACTCCTTGGAGGGAAAGTTATGACCAACCTAGACAGCATATTAAAAAGCAGAGACATTACGTTGTCCATAAAGGTCCATCTAGTCGAGACTACAGTTTTTCCAGTGGTCACGTATGGATGTGAGAGTTGGACTATAAAGAAAGCTGAGCACCGAAGAATTAATGCTTTTGAACAGTGGTGTTGGAGAAGACTCTTGAGAGTCCCTTGGACTGCAAGGAGATCCATCCAGTCCATCCTAAAGGAGATCAGTCCTGGGTGTACACTGGAAGGACTGATGTTGAAGCTGAAACTCCAATACTTTGGCCACCTGATGCGAAGAGCTGACTCATTGGAAAAGACCCTGATGCTGGGAAAGATTGAGAGCAGGAGGAGAAGGGGACGACAGAGGATGAGATGATTGGATGGCAACACTGACTCAGTGGACATGGGTTTGGGTAGACCCCGGGAATTGGTGATGGACAGGGAGGCCTGGCGTGCTGCGGTTCATGTGATCGCAAAGAGTCGGACACGACCGAGCAACTGAACTGAACTGAACTGAACTGAATTAGAACTGATTCAAATGTGGTATTTTTAGTGGCTCAGTTATATTCTATTTTGTATATGTACCACGACCTTCTTATCCATTTGTCTGCTGATGGACATCTAGGTTTCTTCCATGTCCTAGCTGTTGTAAACAGTGCTGTGATGAACACTGGGGTACACCTGTCTCTTTCAATTCTGGTTTCCTCAGTCCATATGTCCAGCAGTGGGACTGCTGGGTAGTATGGTAGTTCTATTTCCAGTTTTTTGAGTAATCTCCACACTGTTCTCCATAGTGGCTCTACTAGTTTGCATTCCCACTAACAATGTAAGAGGGTTCCCTTTTCTCCGCACCCTCTCCAGCATTTATTGCTTGTAGATTTTATGATAGCAGTCATTCTGACTGGCATGAGATGGTACCTCATTGTGACTTTGATTTGCATTTCTCTGATAATGAGTAATGTTGAACATCTTTACATATTTTTGTTAGCCATGTGTATGTCTTCTTTGGAGAAATGTCTGTTTAGTTCTTTGGCCCATTTTTTGATTGGGTCGTTTATTTTTTTGGTATTGAGCTGCATGAGCTGTTTGTATATTTTTGAGATTAGTTCTTTGTCAGTTGCTTCATTTGCTATTATTTTATCCCACTCTCAAGGCTGTCTTTTCACCTTGCTTATAGGTTCTTTCATTGTGCAAAAGCTTTTAAGTTTAATTAGGCTCCATTTGTTTATTTTTGCTCTTAATTCCATTATTCTGGGAGGTGGGTCATAGAGGATCTTGCTGGATTTATGTCAGAGAGTGTTTTGCCTATGTTTTCCTCTAGGAGTTTTATAGTTTCTGGTCTTACATTTAGATCTTTAATCCATTTTGAGTTTATTTTTATGTATGGTGTTATAAAGTATTCTAGTTTCATTCCTTACAGGTGGTTGACCAGTTTTCCCAGCACAACTTGTTAAAGAGATTGCCTTTTCTTCATTGTATATTTTTGTCTCCTTTGTCAAAGATAAGGTGTCTATAGGTGCATAGACTTATCTCTGGGCTTTCTTAAAGAGATGTATTTACACGAAATCAATTAGTTACTGGTCTACAGTGAACCATGGTGTTTGATTTTGAAAAACTATGATTTTAAAAATATAACAGTATTTGCTCAATTTAGGAAGTAGCATGTTTGAAAGTTTAATGATCCAGGAGGTTGTTTTGAAATGCATAAGTCAGAATTCTGTCTCTAGACAATGAGTGATAGGCAGTTATCAGTGGTAGACAGATTGTAGAGTCAGGAGTATAGCTTATACTTCTTTTTATCCAATTATTGGCTCTGTGACTTTGAGTTAGATGCTGAACTCTCTGTGCCTCAGTTTTCTCATCAGCAAAATCAAGGTGATAACAGAACCTTCCTCATAGGTCGTCGTGTAGGTTAAATTAGTTAATATTCATAGAGGGCATAGAATAGTCTTTGACCATTTATCGCCTATGTTAGTGTTTATTACTAAATTCGTGAATGTTGTTCACAGTGACTTATTTGGGTACACACTACAAATCTGGTTCAAGTCAGTTTAATTATAGTAACAAAGAATGAGTTCTCACTGGGTGCTTTATACTATGCTAGACTCCAGCATGATTACCATGTAAAATTAAAAGAGGAATTTAATTTCTACAAATGTGGGATTCATTCTGGTCCTCTCTGTTTCTTAGTGAATTCCTGCTGCTTCTCTGTGCTTTTGCTTCCCCATCTGTTAAATAATTCTAATTATATTCCTGCTTGCTTTCCAGTATATTTCCAAGGGAAATCATCATTCAGATATAAACTCATAAACACTATGATTAGCAAGAGTTTAACCTCTTTGATTCTTTTAGAATCCAATCAAAGAGACATGAATAAATCATGAATCCAAAGAGATTCTTCTCAATTATTAATGTTTTCATTAAATAATAACTTTTCTTTTAAATTGTCTTATCTTACTTTTGTTTGCCTATATGCTGTTTTCTGTCTAGACTTTCACTTTCCTAAGGTCAATTTATGTTTTTGGAAATTTCTTTTAAAAAAATAGCTTGGATTTTTTTCCCATTAGAATATTAGTTTTGTTGTTGTTCAGTCACTCAGTCGTGTCCAACTCTTTGTGACCCTGTGGAATACTTTTATAAATACTATAAAAAAAACCTGGAAATTACAGAGAAATGAAAGAGAACAAAATCATCCATGTGATCATCAGCAAACATTTTGTAATGGTTATTTTATGCATAATCATATACATGGGATCATATAAAGAAACTTGTATTTTAATTTTGAACTTAATGTCATACCATAAATATCTTTCCACGTTATTAGAAACCTTGGTAAACATCATTTTAAATTGGCTGCCTAATATACAAATGTAGTGTACATACCAGATTAAACATATATAACTATTTCTCTATTATTGAACATTTAAGCTATTTCTTTTTTGGAAATGAATTCTCCTGCAGTTAATATTTCTGTGCAAACCATTGTTTTCTTTTTGCTCATTCACTCAGTGTCCATTCTTAGAAATAGGTTTAGAGGGCTTAAGAGTCTGAACTGGTTTCTTAAAACAATGGGGTTTTGAGGGAACATGTAGAAAACTCTCATGGTTGCTACCTAGGAAAGCTGGGACCACTGGGAGAGAGGACTTGAAGGAATTTTGCTTCCATTCTCTGCAGGGCTGTCTGCTGGCTGAGAAGAAGTGATTGTGGAAGAGCTGCAGTGTTGGGCACATCTTGATATTCCTCCCTCGCCCCAGTCACATCACAGGCCACCATCTCCTGCAGTGCCATCCGCACGCTTGCCCATACCGCTGAATGCTCTGCCAAGATTTCACGTTGTCCACTCACCTTTTGCAGCCAGACTGGACTTTGGAGCAGCCTTAAAGCTACTTCCTAGTACTGTAGGAATCCAGCTGCTCAGGTCCCTGTAATAAGTATTATTCTCTTGATACTAATTCCTTGCAATTTCCTGGCCCCTTACTGGTGTGATGAGCCCATTCCTCTCTCTTCATCTGTCCCTGACGGGGATGGCTTTGTTCATATCTAAGGGGTGCATAATTGTGAATAACCATCATTAGGCAAGGTCTTGATGATTAACTCTTCTGAATAATTAAATCTCTTAATGGGATGGATCCTGGACTGGCAGCCAGCACGCCTACATAGCAGATACTCTTTGCTGTTATCAAGCAGGTAATCGTTGTTGCTCATCGCCCAAAAAGTGGGCATTCTCAGCTAAGTTGTTGGGTCTGTGACACTGAGTTCCCAAAGCTATGATTGATCCATGACCACAAGACATCTGTGAACTGATATAATGGCCAACATCTTGTGGCTTCACATAAGGATTCTATATTCCATTGGCATGTTCTGAGAGTAGCCGAAGTCTCTGGCCCCCATCCCCAACTCTGCTCTTTTCTTCAGCCCACACCTAACCATCCAGTTCATTGCTGTGCTATCTCATAATACCTGAGATCATTCCCCAGCCCCCCTTTTTTTTGATTGACTCTGCTGTAGCTCAGGTCACATTATCTCACACTAACCTTCTGATTTCTCTTTCAGCCTTCAGGCTTGCCCTGTACCAGTCCTTCTCCAGTTTATAGTCAAGAGTTTTCTTTCAGAACAAAAATTTGACTATGCCCTTCTCTAGGTAAAATCCTTCAGGGGTCCACACTTCTTTTCAGATGATGTGTAGATGCTTTGCCCAGGCTTACAAGACCCTTCGTGATGTGCTCCTACTTAGGTCCCTGCCACAGACCTCCACCCAGAATATTTTTTCTTTCTTCCTCCTTTTGAGGGAACTTTCCTTGCGTGTCTCGGACTGGGTTATTAGTATTCTTGCTGTATTTCCTCTAGGCCTGTACCTTGTCCACCTACCACCTGACACATCGGGCTGTATTTTCTTTTTATCATGTATCTCCAACACATATTAAGGTCCCTGGTACATAGCATACATCTAGTAAATGAATTTGCTCAAAAGACTCTCTTCTTTGTCTTGACAGTATTTGAGAGTAAAGTTGACACTAACAAATATATGTCAGTCACATATCTGTGTTCAGACCTCTGGCAGACTTTGTATATTTCAGTAAATATAATAGATAAATAAGAAAATTTAGTAAGTGTTCTAAACTGTAAACAGCTTTTTTTTCAGTAAATGCAGTACCCCAAATTTTTGATTGCACCGGGTCTTCGTTGCACTGCAGGTGGGCTTTTTCTAGTTGCAATGAGTGGGGCTACTCTCTAGTTGGGGTGCGCAGGCTTCTCCTTGTGGCTTCTCTTGCTGTGGAGCATAGACTCTAGGGCACATGGGCTGCAGTAGTTGCAAAACACGGCTCTAGGGCTTGGTTCAGTCATTGTGATGCATGGGCTTCCTTGCTCTAAGGCATACAGAATCTCCCTGGACCAGGGCTCAAACCTGTGTCCCCTGTATTGGCAGGCAGACTCTTGAGCACTGGACCACCAGGAAAGTCCTGGTTTAAACTTTTTATCCCGTGTGTGTGTTTGTACTTATACAATCGTAAGTATACACACACGTTTTGGTGCCTTTGTTTCTTTGGGATGGGCCTCTAGATATGAGATTCCTGAGTGGAAGAAAAGCAGTATGTTAGAGTACTCTTTCGCAAAATTGTTGACAAGAGAATATGCTGCCCCTCATAAATTATTTCTCAATCTCTTTGAGTACAAAAAGAGATCTCATTATTGTTTTGCATTGTGCTTTGCTTGTTGACATAGAGCATCTCTTTATGTTTGCTAGCCATGTAGGCTTGTTCTTCTTCGACATTTTTTTTCCTAATCCTTCCCGCCAAGAAATTTAATACCACAGATATATTACATATTTACTGTATGTATACCTGTGTTTTATTAATAAAAAAGTGTAACTTTCATTTTCACATACATCTCTACTCTCACACAGGAAAGAATCAATTGTTAGTCCCTTTAGGGTAATAACACCCCTACAGGGAATGCGTGTAATAGATTCTTAGTAGGCCTTCTCCTAAAATGTGTCTCTTATAAGAATTCTTAATTAGCAAATACATCAAACACATATCCACATCACACTGCTAACCAATTATTTCTTCCCATCATCTTCCTTCTTGGCTTTTAGTGTTATTTACTATTCAGTTAGAGCCCTTCATTGCATATGTTCCTCATATGGGTTATATAGTAATACAGTCTCTAAACCTGTATATATCTGAAAGTATTTTTTTCCTTCATGCTGGCAGTAAAATTCTTGACTAGGTAAAACACTCCTGGGCGTCACTCTTTTTCTTCCATAGTTTCTCACCACCAAATGCTGGTTTAGTGTTGCCAACATTTAGCTCCATGCTAATCTGATCCATTTTCCTTAATAGTTACCTTTTTGTTTTGTTTTGCTTTTAGCCAGGCATTTGTAAGAATTCCTCTCTTTCCTTGGTGTTGATTAATTTTACAGAATGTGCCTATTCTTCTTTTATTGCAAACCCCTCCTTTTTGTCTCTTTTTCTCTTCCAATACACCTATTAGCCACATGATGTGTGTGTGTGAGCTAAGTCACTTCAGTTGTGTTTGACTCTTTGTGACCCCATGGACTGTAGCCCGCCAGGCTCCTCTGTCCATAGGATTCTCCAGGCGAGAATATTGGAGTGGGTTGCCGTGCCCTCCTCCAGGGGATCTTCCCGACCCAGGGATTGAACCCACACCTCTCATGTCTCCTGCATTGGCAGGTGGGTTCTCTACCACTAGCACCACCTGGGAAGCCCTAGCCACATGGTATATATCTTCAATTTATCCATCTCCCTTTTCTCCCCTTGTCACCGTATGTTTCCATGTATGTGTGTGTGCCTGCTTGTCTGGGCTTTGATATATTTATTCCATTTCATCTTTGGGCCACTGATTTGGGTCTCAACAGTATTCTTTAATTACTTTTCTAATTTAGCTCTAAAATTGTAGAGTGTTAGTCCAGCCATGTCTGACTGTCCTTGAGTACTCATATTGTGTCTTAGCTCCACCTCCTGCCTTCTTGAGTGGCCAGTGCCCATTGTGTCCAAGCATCTCTCTTGATGGATCCTGTTAAGTGTGTTGGTGTTTTATTTTATCAGCTTATTAATGGCTTTCTTTCAGGTGAAGGAGGGGCTGTATTAGATGGTTAACCTGTCTATCACAGGTCAATTGAAGAACATCTTTCCTCCCCGCCGCCACCCCCTATAGTACTTCACATTCCCAGCCCCAGGCCTTGAGACTTGCCCCAGCTCCTGTGTAGTCTCCTGGAGAACAGGAGCACTTGGTCATTCATGTTAGACAGGGACTGACTCTGCAGGTACATTGGTATCCAGAACCGGACTCTGCTGGTTGTTAAATGCCTTCCAGCCCCAGAACTGCTTAGTTCAAAGGAGTTAGATATACTGGAGCTGGGAGGGAAAGGAGAGGAAAAGACTCGGATGTAACTTTCTTTCAGATACCCCTTATGAAGGAAAGAATACCCCTTTAACATAAAGTGGTCATATAGATAAAATTATAGTGAATCAGCATATAGAAAATCAGCATTGCTTAATTTTCTTGGGCCTGATTATCCTTATCTATGAAGTGGGGAGACTGGTAGATCATTGATCGCAAAGGTATCTGCCAGCTCTGACATTCTCAGTTTCAGTATTCTAATGATTCTGCATCAGTATGATAAAGGGGTGAGGTTCAGTGGTTTTACAGCTGTTTTCTGTGGAGCCCTGGGGAAATGCACAAGAGCACAGAGATGGATTGATGGAGATGCTTGGCTTAAGTTTTTATTTAAATGAAGAGTTTAACTGTTAAGACAAGTTTGAAAACCATCACCATATTCTATATCATCTCCAGAATCAATCTTACAGAGCATGACTTTATTCTGATTTATCTTTGGTATTTTTGTTTTTCCCCCTTCACATTTTATTGTGGAATTTTATCCTGTCCATGAGTTGTTTTGGGTCAACAGAAATTGGCAGAATTTATAACCTCTATTCTCTTGGGTTAAGCAGTCTCTTCAGAGCCACAGAGGGGCTGAACTGGATCTCTGTCCTTGGGGTACCACTGCCTCCCTCTCCAGGACAGTACTGTCTATCATAAGGTTTTAGCAGATTAAAAAAAAAAAAGGCTTAAAGTAGGTCAATGTGCCTGAGCCACTAGCTATCTTCAAGATGATTTATTTGAGTTTAAAATGTTGGCTGATGTATCTCACCAGAAAGAGAGAGTCTTTAAAATACTGATGTTTAAAAGCCAAAGGGGCTTTTGTTATTTCTTTATGAAAACATGATGAGTAAATTTAACTCAGAAAGCAATAGTCCTAACTGCAGATCTCAGCATAGAATAAGTGTTTCATACCTTTTGAAGTAATTATATTTTGAATGTCATAGCAAAAACATGTGGACTGGAGGTAAGACACTGAAAACAGGAGAAATTTAATAGAAATTCTGCCTCAAGCCCAGGTACAGAAATTCTACCCCAGCACAAGTTTATTACAAGTGAGCACTATAATTAAAAATTTTAAGAATCCTTGGTGTAAGTAATCAGCACATATGATAGGCTACCCACTCCAGTATTCTTGGGCTTCCCTGGTGGCTCATATGGTGATGGGTTCGATCCCTGGGTTGGGAAGATCCCCTGGAGAAGGGAAAGGCTACCCAGTCCAGTATTCTGGCCTGGAGACTTCCATGGACTGCATACTCCATGGGGTCGCAAAGAGTCAGATACAGCTGAGGGAAAAGGGCTTCCCTGAGCTATCAGGGAAGTAAAAATAAGGTTTACTTAAAGATAGTCTGCCACTATCTGTAACTTTTGGAGTTTCAATTTTCATTCGTGTTTGAGAGTTCTGGTTTTTCTCACAAAAATCACACAGTGGGAATCACTTTAAGGCACACAGCCAGAAATACAGATAGGTTAGAAGATCTCCTGTGTTTCGTTTTTGCTAAATATATTGTTAACTAAGAACAACAACAACAACAAAAGTTTGTTTAAAAATACTGGCTCACTAACCATGGGGACTCACAGAACACACAAAGTACATGTGCCCTTTCCCTCAGTGAAAGTGAAAAATACAAACATTTATGTGACTATGAGATGGCCATGCATCTAAGGCTCTAGAAATCTGGGCTATAAAGGCATCAGCCAGCCTTCAAGGGTGTGTGACAAGAGTGTAGCAACTTGGCAGAGTGACAAAGCTAACAGAGAGGAGGTCGTGCTGGTGGCAGGCAGCTTGGCAGAAAGTCCCACAAAGTCCCACCAAGGGCATCTTCCCTTACACCCAGTGTCAGAGCCTCTCACTGCCAAGCCCTCACTTCTCCATAGTAAATTTGAAATTTATATGGACCCTGAAATCAGCAAATCATCAACCGTTTCTTCCCTATCCATCTCCCTCTGCCTCCTTATATCTCCTTCTCTCTCCCTCTCCCTCTCCCCTCTTACTTCTTTATTTAAAAAGCAATTTGCAACTACCTAATGCCCTCATTCGACATCCCTTATGGTGGCTCAGACGGTAAAGCGCCTGTCTACAATGCAGGAGACCTGGGTTCGATCCCTGGGTTGGGAAGATCCCTTGGAGAAGGAAATGGCAATCCACTCCAGTACTATTGCCTGGAAAAGCCCATGGACAGAGGAGTCTGGTAGGCTACAGTCCATGGGGTCGCAAAGAGTCGGACACGACTGAGTGACTTCACGTTCACGTTCACGTTCATTTTATGGGGAGGCTGCCTCCAGGTTCTGCATGTGGAGTAATTTGGTCACTTTTTTTCAGGCTTATTTGTTTCTCATAATTTTATTTATTTGTTTGTTTTTGGCTGTGCTGAGTCTTCATTGCTGCATGCAGGCTTTTCTCTACTTGGGGGAAATGGAGGCTACTCTCTAGTTGCTGTGTGCAGGCTTCTGATTGCAGGCTTCTGTCGAAGAGGATGGGCTCTAGGGCATGCAGGCTTCAGTAGTTGTGGCACGTGGGTTCAATAGTTGTGGTTCCCAGGCTCTCAAACAAGGCTCACTCTGTGGTGATCTTTCCCGACCAGGGATCAAAGTCATGGGATCTTCCCCGACCAGGCATCAAAGTCGTGTCTCCTACATTGGCAGGTGGATTCTTTACAACTGAGCTACCAGGGAAGCCCAAATTTGGTCACTTTTGATGAGTTCTTTTGGGGGCAACCTTTACCAGCATGGTTAGACAAAAAGGAAACTTCCATGCCTGGTACGGGGTGCAACTCCTCCATCCTCAAACGTGGGGGGATTTGGGATCTTAGGCGATACTGCACCAGCTCCAGGCAGGAGATGGCTGGATTATGCCAGACACTCCTCCCTGCAGTCAGCTGGCACCCTAGCACAGGCATACCAGCCCTTTGCTCCTTCACATTCCAAAGCTTTAGGGTTTTGATCTTTGGTCTCTTTCTTTTCTAAGACCCAATTGCAAGAATCACTGCTCTGCATCTCCATTCCATCCATTTACTTTCTTAGTCTTCAAATTCTTTCTCCATAATCATTATCAATACTCTATTCTAATCAAAGTAAGATAAAACTTTACCACTTGGGGGCCATTAAGACCAAAGCCTTATTGCCTGTTTAGCCTATGAGGGCTTTTGAGTTTGTGGCTGAATAACACAAACCTGAAAAACCAATAAAGGAAGACCAGTTCCCTCTTATGATAAGGAGAAGGAGTCTATGAAAACACTATGGAAAAGAGAAAATAAACAGGATAACATTGCAATCCACTCACTTGCAATGATGTAATATGAACCCACCACTATGCAGAGTCTCCCTGAGATTGATTTAAAAAATTTATTTTTTACTATAAAAATTATGTTCGTGAAATCTAATAAAGGAAAACTTTATTTTTTTCAGTTTTTTTAGGCTAGGGTAATAATTATAGATTTCCAGTTGAATTCCATAAAACAAATTTGAAATGAGAAAGTGAATTTAGGTAAATCCCTCATAAGTAGTGAAAGTGAAAGTCACTCAGTTGTGTCCAACTTTTTGTGACCCCATGGACTGTATAGTCCATGGAATTCTCCAGGCCAGAATACTGGAGTGGGTAGCCTTTCCCTTCTCCGGGGAATCTTCCCAACCCAGGGATTGAACCCAGGTCTCCCACATTACAGGCGGATTCTTTACCAGCTGAGCCACAAGGGAAACCTGGCGGGCTCCAGTCCATGGAGTCACAAAGAGTCAAACATGACTGAGCGACTAACACTGGATAAGTAGTCATGATTCCCCCCGTAATAGCTAACACTTAAAGGATACTTACCTACTAGTAACCCTTAATCCTCACAAAAACCCTTTAAAGTAAATATTAATATTATCAGCATTTCACTGAGGAAGAAAGTGAAATTCATTTCACTGAATTAAGAAACAATTTGTAAATTGGAAAATCAGCTGGAATCTGGGTCTTTCTGGGCCCAGTCACAACTGTTTAAAATTCTCTGCCTCTTCATGTGTAGATACTTAAGAGTTCTTGAAAAAGTAAAAAAAAAAAAAAAAAGAGTAAATTTGCATTGTAGCATTGAAATGATTTTTGCAATAATTGTTGAGTTGCACAGTACTCAAAAAAACAATGTAATCTGTGTTTGTACTACTACTCCATTTCTGTAAACTCTTTTGAAAAAATTTTCCATGAATACCAAGTGCTGAAGTGCTTGCCTTTTAAAATTTGAATGAATAGTTTTAATTTTCAATGTTTATTTATTCCTATTTAAAACAGCATAATTTTAGGTTTTCTGACTTTGGTTCTGAATGTTTTTTCTAGGGTCAACGTCTTTTCGAAAAGTTGCTCCAACTGACTTCTCAAAGTATTGAAATCAAGCTAGTGAGTGATGTAACAGCTGATTCAAAGGTATTAGAAGCCTTGAAATCAAAGGGTAAGGCCAAGGTTGACATGGTACTCTACCTCTGGGTGTTCTGTTCCAGTACATTTAATTCTATTTAGAGTAGTACATGATTTCTTTATACACAATTTCTTTATAATCAACACACTTGACTTAGTACACTTCTTGTTTGTCCTTTGAAAAACAGCCTGATTAAAGCCTTTAAATGAGAGAACTAATTAATCAATTCTACTGGGATTTTTAAAATAGTGTTGTTGCATATTAGCTTATGCAAAGTACTCTACTGGCCATTAGATGATAATTAACTAGAAAGAAGAATCTTTCCCTCTGTAAACACTTCAGTGATGTGATTAGAGAGAAGAGCCACTTCTATCAGAACAAACATTGGATTTCTGGTTTTCTCTTGACCGTTAGATGGACGTTCTCTTTGTGCTACATATATTGTTTGAAATAATATAGTCAGAGGTAGGAGTCTATGAGTCACCACCTTATTCACGACTTTTAAGGTAATTCTGCAGGAGACCATCATTTGTTTGGTCACTTTACGATTTGCTTCACACTTTCTGAACACTGAGGATAATTATGAAATAAATTTCTTCATTTTGCTGTATCTTTACTAACTGAACTCTCACTTATAAAGAGTTTTTACTGATTTATAAAAAAAAAATACATATATATACATACTCTGAATTTGCTATGCAGACTGTAAGCCTGTGAATGACATATAATAAATGTCAGAAATTTATTATTAACAGAAATAACAGAAATATTTTGATGAACCATTTGAAATCTGCGTTGGAATACTTTGCTTTGGGGTATCTTTTATTTTTTTAGGGAGAGTTCCTAGGCTTTTGGTAAAGTTCCAGGAAGGTTTGTCCTGAATAGTTCACAAAAGACAGGTCAATGTAAGACTAGCCATGAGCGACTTCAGCTGTGAAGGAGTTCCTGAGGTTGGAAGTTAATCGAATCTATCCTTCCTCCCCTCCCCTGCCCTCGCCTTGGCAACCGCAGGCCTGTTCTCTGTGGCGGTAGGTGTTCATAGATAGGGTCGTTTGTGTCATATTCCAGATTCTGCATGAGAGTGAAATTGTGTAGTATTTGTCTTTTTCTTTCTGACTGACTCACTTCACTTAAATATGATAATCTCTACTTGCATCCAGGAATCCTAATGAGCATTCTTTGGGCATTTTCAGATCATTTTGGCTTCCTCACCACAAAGAATTTACCAAACAGTAAATATTTAATTGGCATTTCCTTGTGATTAAATCTTACTCATCTAAGTCAGAACTTTAATATCTGAAATAAGAATATCACACGTTCATTTTCCTTAATAACTCTATTTTAAAAATAAATCATTAATTATATTTTATTTCTCCATGATTCTTTAATAACTTGTGGTAAAACAAGAAATGAAAATTGGCAATTATGTGTATTAGATAGTTCATTTTTACTTTTCCAAACAGTTCAGATTTGGAGATCAGCAAGCTTTTCATAGTAACTAGTCTGATAAAACTCTAAAATATTACTTGAAAAAGAAAATATGGCTTTAGCGAGGATAAAATATTTTGATTTCAGGTTTACAAGCATATAAAAGGTAGAGGTTGTTTCATATCAGAGGGGCAAACAGCTTTGAAATTAGACTGCTATCCCTTAATTCCTAATTTTAATTTCCAATTATCTGCTCAGAATTTTAGAAAAAAGATTACCACAGAATAGTTTAATAGTTGATAGAGCTACATCTGGGTGATGCTATTTTTCTAGTGCCACAAATGCTAGCTATCTCATAGCAATACAATCTGTACATTTTAAGTATTGTACAAGTAGTACCAATTTCTCATTATTAATCAGTGTGTTCACAGAATACTTCATAATGTAAAACTCGACCTATAGAGAAAAATATACAAAAATTTCTATTTGTCAGTGAAAGCTGTTTCTTTTTTTCCTCCAGTTTTATTGAGATATAATCAACAAATTTGGGTCAGGAAGGTCCCCTGGATGAGGGCATGACAACCCACAATATTCTTTCCTGGAGAATCCCATGGACAGAGGAGCCTGGCAGGCTGCAGTCCACAAAGTCACACAGAGTCGGACGTGACTGCAGTGACTTAACATGAATGCACACACATGCAATCAACATATAAAATTATATATATTTAAATGGTACAATGTGGTGATTTAATATACATTGATGGTCTGAAATGATGACCGCATTAGGGTTAATTAATCACTTTACACAGTTACCTTTTTTTTTCTATTTTGTGGTGAGAACTCTTAAGATCTACTGTCTTTACCAAATTTCAAGTGTGCAATACAGTGTTATTACCTGTAGTCACTATGCTGTACATTAGATCTATAGAATTTACTCATATTTTTAAATTGAATTACAGTTGATCTACAATGTGTTAATTTCTGCTGTACAACAAAGTGATTCAGTTACACATATATGTACATTCTTTTTACATTCTTTTCTATTATGATTTATCATAGGGTATTGAATATAGTTTCCTGTGATATATGGTAGAACCTTGTTTATCAATTCTATATATAATAGCTTACATCTGCTCACCCCAACTTTCCACTCCATCCCTGTCCCAACCCCACTTCCACCTTGGCAACCACAGCTCTGTTCTGTATGACTGTGAGTGTATTTCTGTTTCATAGATAGGATCATTCGTGTCACTCTTGAGATTCCACATACAAGTGACATCGTATAGTATTTGTCTTTTTCTTCCTGACTTCACTTAGTTGATAATATCTAGTTGCATCCATGCCTGCTGCAAATGACATTATTTCATTCTTTTTCACGGCTGAGTACTGTTCCATTGTATATACGTACCACATCTTCTTTATCCACTCATCTATCGGTGGGCATTAGGTTGTTTTCATGTTTTGGCTATTGTAAACAGTGTTGCTATGAGCACAGGAATGCATGCCATTTTTTGATTTATAGTTTTGTCTGGGTATATATGTCCAGGAGTGGGATTGCTGGATCATATGGCAATTCTATTTTTAGTTTTCTGAGGAACTTCCATACTGTTTTCCATAGTGGCTGCACCAGCTTACATTCATACGTTACAGTTCATACATCTTATGAACAGCATAGGAAGATTCCCTTTGCTCCATACCCTTTCCAGCATTTGTTATTTGTAGATGTTTTAATGATGTCCACTCTGAGTGGTGTGACGTGGTACCTCAGTTGTAGTTTTGATTTGAACTCTCTTAGTGGTGCTGAGCATCTTTTCATTGGCCATCTGAATTTCTTCTTGGAGAAATGTATATTTAGGACTTCTGCCCATTTTTCAATTTTTTTTATTGCTGTTGTTATTGAGTTTTATGAGCTATTTATATATTTTGGAAATTAAGTTCTTGCTGGTTGCATCATTTGCCAATATTTTCTCTCATTCTTTTCATTTTGTTTATGGTTTCCTTTACTGTGTAAAAGCTTGTAAATTTAATTAGATCCCATATTTTAATTTTTGCTTTTATTTCCACTGCCTTGGGAGACTGACCTAAGAAAACATTGGTATAATTTATCTCAGAGAATGTTTTGCCTATGATTTCTTCTAGGAGTTTAATGGTGTCATGTCATATTTAAGTTGTTAAGCCTTTTTGAGTTTATTTTTGTGTATGGTGTGATTTTTGTATATTGATTTACAAGCACCTGTACAATTTGCCCAACATCACTTGCTGAAGAGACGTTTTCCCATTGTATATACTTACTTCCTTTGTCAAAGATTAATTGACTATAGGTGTGTGGGTTAATTTCTCAGTTCTCTGTTTTTGTGCCAGTACCACACCATTTTGATTACTATGTCTTTGTATTTAACAGCATTGTCTGAAGCCTGAGAGGGTTCTGCATCCTGCTTTAAAACTTAATCATCACTGAGGACTTCCCAGGTGGCACTAGGGGTAAAGGACCTGCATGCTACTGCAGGAGACATAAGAAACAAGGTTTCAATCCCTGAGTCCAGAAGATCCCCAGGAGGAGGGCATGGCAACCTACTCCAGTATTCTTGCCTGGAGAATCCCATGGACAGAGGAGCCTGGAGGGCTACAGTGCGTAGGGTCACAGAGAGTCAGACACAACTGAAGTGACTTAGCACACGTGGATGCCTCTTATAACTGAAAGTTTGCACCCTTTGACCACCATCTCCCTATTTCTCCCAAACACACTCCCCCAGTCCCTGGTACCTATTGTTCTACTCTCTGTTTCTATGAATTTGACTTATTTATTTATTTTAGGTTCCAGAGTTCAATGAGACAACACAGTATTTGTCTTTCTCACGCTGGCTTATTTCAGTCAGAATAATGTCCTCTAGTTTCATCTGTGTTGTTGCAACAAGCAGGATTTCCTTCTCTCTCATGGCTGAGTAACATATTCCACTGTGTGTTTGTTTGTGTGTGTATGCATGCACCCATCTTCTTTATCCAGTCATCCATTAACAGACTTTTAGCTTTGATATATCTTTGTTAATGTGAACAATGCAACAATGAAAATGGAAGTGCAGACATCTCTTCAAGATACTGATTTTTGTTTCTGTTGGATATGTACCAAGAAGTGGGACTGCTGAATCATATGTTGGCTTTATTTTACATTTATTTTTAGAAAACTCCATACTGTTTTTCATAGTGGTTGTACCAATTTACAGTCCAACAAACAGTACAAAGAGTTCCCTTTCTCTACATCCTCATCAACATCTATCTCTTAGCTTTTTTATAAGAGCCATCTTAATGCATGAAGTGACATCTTCTTGTGGTTTTGATTTTCATTTCCTTCATGACTAGCAATGTTGAGCACCTTTTCAGGTTCACTTCAGTTCAGTTCAGTGACTGAGTCGTGTCTGACTTTTTGTGACCCCATGGATTGCAGTATGCCAGGCTTCCCTGTCCATCACCAACTCATGGAGCTTACTTAAACTCATGTCTGTAGAGTCAGTGATGCCATCCAGCCATCTCATTCTCTGTTGTCCCCTTTTCCTCCTGCCTTCAACCTTTCCTAGCATCAAGGTCTTTTCAAATGAGTCAGTTCTTTGTATTGGGTGGCCAAAGGACTGGAGTTTCACTTTCAGCATCACTCCTTCCAATGAATATTCAGGACTGATTTCCTTTAGGATGGACTAGTTGGAACTCCTTGCAGTCCAAGGGACTCTCAAGAGTCTTCTCCAACACCACAGTTCAAAAGCATCAATTCTTCGGCACTCAGCTTTCTTCACAGTCCAACTCCCACATCCATACATGACTACTGGAAAAACCATAGCTTTGACCAGATGGACCTTTGTTGGCAAAATAATGTCTCTGCTTTTTAATATGCTATCTAGATTGATCACAGCTTTTCTTCCAAGGAGCAAGTGTCTTTTAATTTTTGGCTGCAGTCACCATCTGCAGTGATTTTGGAACCAAAAAAAAAAAAGTATCTCATTGTTTCCCCATCTATTTGCCATAAAGTGATGGGACTGGATGCCATGATCTTAGTTTTCAGAATGTTGAGATTTAAGCCAACTTTTTCACTCTCCTCTTTCACTTTCATCAAGAGGCTCTTTAGTTCTTCACTTCCTGCCATAAGGGTTGTGTCATCTGCATATCTGAGCTTATTGATATTTCTCCCAGCAATCTTGATTGGTACCTGTTAACAATTTGTTAACAATATGTCTTCTTTGGAGAAATCTCTATTCACGTCTTTTGCCTATTTTTTATTCAGGTTATTAGTTGGTTTTTTTTTTTTTCCACTGAGTTGTGTGAGTTTCTTATTTATGTATTTTATTGGATATATGGTTTGCAAATATTCTCTCCCATTCTGTAGGCTGCCTTTCCATTTGGTTGATTGTTTTCTTTCTGAAAGGAAGCTTTTTAGTTTGATGCTGATCCACTTGTTTATTTTTGTTTCTGTTGCCTGGCTTTTGGTGTCATATTAAAAAAAATCATTGGCCAGGCCAACGTCAGGATGATTTTTTCTATGTTACCTCCAGAGAGTTTGACAGTTGCAGATCTTACATTTAAGTCTCTAATCCATTTTAAGTTAATTTTTGTGAGTGGTGTAAGAGAGAAGTCCAGTTTCATTCTTTTGATAACACCTCTGTTTTTAATTTTATGTTCTGATTTTCTTTTAGCCACATTATTAAAAAAGGAGGGGATGCTGTGTTCATTTTATCACATTCTAAGTGTGATTCTTACCAACAGTTATTTGAATTCAAGAAAGCTATATTCATTCATCATTGATAATCCATGTTTCTATTCTCACATTCATGGATTAGGTTTCCAAAACTTAAAAGGAATATATATGCCTAACTATGAGAATAGGGGCATTTGTAAATTTTAAAATTAATACAGGCGGCTCCTATTCCAACTTGGAAATTTTAAACAGTAATTTTTTTAACTGCTTGCTCCTTAATTAGAGATCTCAAAAATAATTTGAGATTTTTATGCTTATTGAGACTTTTTTACTTAGGTTTTCTGGTTTATAATTATTCCAAAGCCTAATTGTACAAGTAGGTATGTTGTATCTGTTAATTTCAGGTAACCTTAACAGGTGTATTTTATTAACTTCTCCAAAGAAAACTTTATATTATTCTGGCTTTCATTTCCACCCTTTGAGAGGTTGCCAAGTTTGAAAAACCTCAAAGTTTTGTAAGGTCTTTTCTTGACAAAGTGAAGCACTGTCCTAGTGAATACTTCAGGGTGGGTTCCTTTTGGTAGAAGAGCAAGTTAAGCTGATCTGGTAATAATTGAGATAAACGTCAAGGTGCCCTTGCTGTCACCCAGGTATGTTTTCATTTCACACTTTCTCAAAGTGGTTACCAGTTTTGCTTATGCTTGGGTGCATAAAGACTGGTGCCTTTGTTTAATTTATAGCAGACAAAATTCATTGTAAGGAATCTGTCTTCTACTTTTCTTTACAGAATCCAAGCAAGGCAGGAGCTTCTTTGAATGCTATGCTCCTTAATGATAATTAGAATAGTAATTAGCATAGCACTTAGGAGCTTATACTTTGGTGTCATATAGACTCGTGTTAGAAATCTGGACTTGTCATTTACTGGTTGTCTGAGGAGGCCTTACAAATATCTGAGAAAAGAACAGAAGTGAAAGGAAAAGGGGTAAAGGAAAGATGTACCATCGGAATGCAGAGTTCCAAAGATTGGCAAGGAGAGATAAGAAAGCCTTCCTAACTGATTAATGTAAAGAATAGAGGAAAACAATAGAAGGGGAAAGATTAGAGAGCTCTTCAAGAAAATTAGAGATACCAAGGGAACATTTCATGCAACGATGGGTACAATAAAAGACAGAAATGGTAAGGACCTAACAAAAGTAGAAGATATTAAGAAGAGGTGGAAAGAATACACAGAAGAACTATACAAAAGGGATCTTAATGACCCAGATAGTCACGATGGTATGATCACTCACCTAGAACCAGACATCCTGGACTATAAAGTTAAGTGGGCCTTAGGAAGCATCACTACGAATAAAGCTACTGGAGGTGACAGAATTCCAGTTGAGCTATTTCAGATCCTAAAAGATGATGCTGTACAAGTACTGCAGTCAATATGCCAGTGAATTTGGAAAACTCAGCAGTGGCCACAGGACTGGAAAAGGCCAGTTTTAATTCTAATCCCAAAAGGCAATGCCAAAGAATGTTCAAACTACCACACAATGGCACTCATCTAACCCACAAGCAAAGTAATGCTCAAAATTCTCCAAGTGGGGCTTCAAAAATATGTGAACTGAGAAATTCCAGATGTTCAAGCTGGATTTAGAAAAGGCATAGGAACCAGAGATCAAATTTCCAACATCGATTTGATCTTCAATAAAGCAAGACGATTCCAGAAAAACATCTACTTGTGCTTCGTTGATTATGCTAAAGCCTTTGTGTGGCTCACAACAAACTGTGAAAAATTCTGAAAGAGATGGAAATACCAGACCACCTGATCTGCCTCCTGAGAAATCTGTATGCAGGTCCAGAAGCAACAGTTAGAAACAGACATTGAACAATGGGTTCCAGACTGGGAAAGGAGAACGTCAAGGCTGTATATTGTCACCCTGCTTATTTAACTTATATGCAGAGTACATCATGTGAAGTGCTGGCTGGATGAAGCACAAGCCGGAATCAAGATTGCTGGGTGAAATCTCAGATATGCAGATGACACCACTCTTATGGCAGAAAGTGAAGAGGAACTAAAGATCCTCTTGATGAAGGTGAAAGAAAAAAGTGGAAAAATTGGCTTAAAACTTAACATTCAAAAAACGAAGATCATGGCATCTGGTCGCATCAGTTCAGTTCAGTTCAGTCACTCAGTCATGTCCAACTCTTTGCGACCCCATGGACCGCAGCACACAGGCCTCCCTCTCCGTCACCAACTCCCAGAGTTTACTCAAACTCATCTCCATTGACTCGGTGATGCCATCCAACTATCTCATCCTCTGTTGTCCCCTTCTCCTCCTGCCTTCAATCTTTTCCAGCATCAGGGTCTTTTCCAATGAATCAGTTCTTTTGCATGAGATGGCCAAAGTATTGGACTTTCACCTTCAGCATCAGCCCTTCCAATGAATATTCAGGACTGATTCCTTTAGAATGGACTGGTTGGATCTCCTTGCAGTCTAAGGGACTCTCAAGAGTCTTCTCCAACACCACAGTTCAAAAGCATCGATTCTTCGGCACTTAGCTTTCTTTATAGTACAACTCTCACATCCATACATGACCACTGGAAAAACCATAGCCTTGACTAGACGGACCTCTGTTGGCTAAGTAATGTCTCTGCTTTTTAATATGCTGTCTAGGTTGATCATAACTTTTCTCCCAAGGAGCAAGAGTCTTTTAATTTCATGGCTGCAGTCACCATCAGCAGTGATTTTGGAGCCCCCCAAAAATAGTCTGCTACTGTACCCACAGCTTCTCCATCTATTTGCCATAAAGTGATGGGACCAGATGCCTTGATCTTTGTTTTCTGAATGTTGAGCTTTAAGCTAACTTTTTCACTCTCTTCTTTCACTTTCGTCCAGAGGCTCTTTAGTTCTTCACTTTCTACCATAAGGGTGATCTCATCTGCATATCTGAAGTTATTGATATTTCTCCCAGCAACCTTGATTCCAGCTTGTGCTTCATCCAGCCAAGCATTTCTCATGATGCACTCTGCATATAAGTTAAATAAGCAGGGTGAGAATATACAGCCTTGACGTACTCCTTTTCCTATTTGGAACCAGTCTGTTGTCCATGTACAGTTCTAACTGTTGCTTCCTGACCGGCATACAGATTTCTCAGGAGGCAGGTCAGGTGGTCTGGTATTCCCATCTCTTTTAGAATTTTCCACTTTATTGTGATACACACAGTCAAAGGCATGGCATAGTCAATAAAGCAGAAATAGATGTTTTTCCAGAACTCTCTTGCTTTTTTGATGATCCAGTGGATTTTAGCAATTTGATCTCTGGTTCCTCTGCCTTTTCTAAAACCAGCTTGAACATCTGGAAGTTCACGGTTCACGTATTGCTGAAGCCTGGCTTGGAAAACGTTGAGCATTACTTTACTAGCATGTGACATCAGTGCAATTGTGCGGTAGTTTGAGCATTCTTTGGCACTGCTTTTCTTTGGGATTGGAAAGAAAACTGACCTTTTCCAGTCCTGTGGCCACTGCTGAGTTTTCCAAATTTGCTGGCATATTGACTGCAGTACTTGAACAGCATCATCCTTTAGGATTTGAAATAGTTCATCACCTCCAGTAGCTTTGTTTGTAGTGATGATTCTTAGGCACACTTGACTTCACATTTCAGGATGTTTGGCTCTAGGTGAGTGATCACACCATCGTGATTATTTGGGTCATGAAGATCTTTTTTGCACAGTTCTTCTGTGTAATCTTGCCACCTCTTCTTCATATCTCCTGCTTCTGTTAGGTCCATAACATTTCTGTATTTCTTGAGCCCATTTTTGCATGAATTGTTCCCTTTGTGTCTCTAATTTTCTTGAAGAGATCTCTAGTCTTTCCCATTCTATTGTTTTCATCTATTTCTTTGCATTGATCTCTGAAGAAGGCTTTCTTATCTCTCCTTGCTATTCTTTGGAACTCTGCATTCAGATGGGTATATCTTTTCTTTTCTCCTTTGCTTTTCACTTCTCTTCTTTTCACAGCTATTTGTAAGGCCTCCCCCGACAGCCATTTTGCTTTTTAGCATTTCTGTTCCACGGGGATGGTCTTGATCCCTGTCTCCTATACAATGTCACAAACCTCCGTCCATAATTCATCAGGCACTCTGTCTATAAGATCTAGTCCCTTAAATCTATTTCTCACCTCCACTGTATAATCATAAAGGACTTGATTTAGGTCTTACCTGAATGGTCTAGTGGTTTTCCCTACTTTCTTCAATTTCAGTCTGAATTTGGCAATAAGGAGTTCATGATCTGAGCCGCAGTCAGCTCCCGTTCTTGTTTTTGCTGACTGTATGGAGCTTCTCCATCTTTGGCTACAAAGAATATAATCAATCTGATTTCGGTGTTGACTGTCTGGTGATGTCCATGTGTAGAGTCTTCTCTTGTGTTGTTGGAAGAGGGTGTTTGCTATGACCAGTGCGTTCTCTTGGCAGAACTCTATTAGCCTTTGCCCTGCTTCATTCAGTATTCCAAGGCCAAATTTGCCTGTTACTCCAGGTGTTTGACTTCCTACTTTTGCATTCCAGTCCTCTATAATGAAAAGGACATCTTTTTTGGGTGTTAGCTCTAAAAGGTCTTGTAGGTCTTCATAGAACCATTCAACTTCAGCTTCTTCAGCGTTATTTACTTTTGCATTCCAGTCTTCCTGGCCCCATCACTTCATGGCAAATAGATGGAGAAACAGTGAGAGACTTTATTTTCTTGGGCTCCAAAATCACTGCAAATGGTGACTGCAGCCATGAAATTTAAAGACGCTTGCTCTTTGGGAAAAAAGCTGTGCCAACCTAGATAGCTTATTAAAAAGCAGAGACATTACTTTGCCAACAAAGGTCTGTCTAGTCAAAGCTACGGTTTTTCCAGTAATCATATATGGATGTGAGAGCTGGACTGTAAAGAAGGCTGAGCACCAAAGAATTGATGCTTTTGAAGTGTGGTGTTGGAGAAGACTCCCGAGAGTCCCTTGGACTGCAAGGAGATCCAAGCAGTCCATCCTTAAGGAAATCAGTCCTGAATATTCGTTGGAAGGACTGTTGCCAAAGGTGAAACTCCAATACTTTGGCCACCTGATGTGAAGATTCAGCTCATTTGAAAAGATCCTGATGCTGGGAAAGATTAAAGGCAGGAGGAGAAGGGGTGACAGAGGACAGGATGTTTGGATGGCATCACTGACTCAATGGATATGAGTTTGAGCAGGCTCTGGGAGTTGATGAAGGACAGGGAAGCCTGGCGTGATGCAGTCCTTTGGGTCTCAAAAAGTCGGACACGACTGAGTAACTGAACAATAGCATTTACTGTGTTGTGTAACATTAGCCAAATTGCTCACTTTTTCTGAACCTCAATGTCTTTTTCAATAAACTCAGGATAATGTTAATTTTTTGAGGGCTGTGTGCTGTGTGCTCGGTTGCTTTCAGTCATGTCCAACTCTGCAACCCCATGGCTCCTCTGCCAGGGATTTTCTGGCTGGATTTTCTTCTCCTCCTTCAGGCTCCGCTATACATCTAATTTTCCAGGCAAGAATACTGGAGTTGTTTGCCATTTCCTCCTTTAGGGGATCTTCCTGACCCAGGGATTGAACCTGCATCTCCCTTGTCTCCTGTGTTGCAGGCATATTCTTTACCTGCTAACTCATCAGGAGAAATAAATTAGATTAAAAGCATCAGAGGCAGGTATATAGCTCATCAGTTCAGTTCAGTTCTTCAGTTGTGTCTGACTCTTTGCGATCCCAAGAAACACAGCATGCCAGGCCTCTCTGTCCATCACCAACTCCAGGAGTTCACTCAAACTCATGTCCATCGAGTTGGTGATGCCATCCAGCCTTCTCATCCTCTGTCGTCCCCTTCTCCTCCTGCCCTCAATCCCTCACAGCATCAGGGTCTTTTCCAATGAGTCAACTCTTTGCATGAGGTGGCCAGAGTATTGGAGTTTCAGCTTTACCATCATTTCTTCCAATGAACACCCAGGACTGGTCTCCTTCAGAATGGACTGGTTGGATCTCCTTGCAGTCCAAGGGACTCTCAAGATCTTCTCCAACACCATAGTTCAAAAGCATCAATTCTTCGGCGCTCAGCTTTCTTCACAGTCCAACTCTCAGATCCATACATGACTACTGGAAAAACCATAGCCTTGACTAGACAGAACTTTGTTGGCTAAGTAATATCTCTGCTTTTCAATATGCTATCTAGGTTGGTTATAACTTTCCTTCCAAGGAGTAAGCATCTTTTAATTTCATGGCTGCAATCACCATCTGCAGTGATTCTGGAGCCCAAAAAATAAAGTCTGACACTGTTTCCACTGTTCTCCCATCAATTTCCCATGAAGTGATGGGACCAGATGCCATGATCTTCGTTTTCTGAATGTTGAGCTTTAAGCCAACTTTTTCACTCTCCTCTTTCACTTTCATCAAGAGGCTTTTTAGTTCCTCTTCACTTTCTGCCATAAGGGTGGTGTCATCTACATATCTGAGGTTATTGATATTTCTCCTGGCAATCTTGATTCCAGCTTGTGCTTCTTCCAGTCCAGCGTTTCTCATGATGTACTCTGCATAGAAGTTAAATAAGCAGGGTGACAATATACAGTCTTGACGTACCCCTTTTCCTATTTGGAACCAGTCTGTTGTTCCATGTCCAGTTCTAACTGTTGCTTCCTGACCTGCATATAGGTTTCTCAAGAGGCAGGTCAGGTGGTCTGGTATTCCCATCTCTTTCAGAATTTTCCACAGTTTATTGTGTCCACACAGTCAAAGGCTTTGGTGTAGTCAATAATGCAGAAATAGATGTTTTTCTGAACTCTCTTTGCCTTTTTGATGGTCCAGCAGATGTTGGCAATTTGATCTCTGGTTCCTCTGCCTTTTCTAAAACCAGCTTGAACATCAGGAAGTTCACGGTTCACGTATTGCTGAAGCCTGGCTTGGAGAATTTTGAGCATTACTTTACTACCGTGCTGCTAAGTTGCTTCAGTCTGTGCGACTCTGTGTGACCCCATAGATGGCAGCCCACCAGGCTCCCCCATCCCTGGGATTCTCCAGGCGAGAACACTGGAGTGGGTTGCCATTTCCTTCTCCAATGCATGAAAGTGAAAAGTGAAAGTGAAGTTGCTCAGTCATGTTCTACTCTTAGCAACTCCATGGACTGCAGCCTACCAGGCTCCTCTATCCATGGAATTCTTCAGGCAAGAGTACTGGAGTGGGTTGCAATTGTGCGGTGGTTTGAGCATTCTTTGACATTGCCTTTCTTTGGGATGGAATGAAAACTGACCTTTTCTAGTCCTGGTAAACAGTTAATCAATGATGTACAACTCTAGCCTCTGTCTCTTACCCAGATATGTTATTTTGTATGTGTGTGTTTGACCTGTGAGCCCCTAAGTCCATGCAGACAGAATTCATTCACTTCCCTAAAGCACACACCCAGCACTATGATTTTTCTGATAGGAAGACCTCGTTCTTATCACATGATGCAAGTCATTCTTGGGAATGCAGCTAATGTATTTGCCTTTATGCCTGTGCAATAACTCAGTTTGTGATAGAAAAATTTCAGCTGATAACACCAAACCCACCCCATCTTTATTTCTAGTCTCTTTTCAATCTACTCAGATAGGTTGCAATCCCATGTGTTTAAGAAGGGGTCATCTGATGCCTATAATATAATTTCATCAGTCATACATCTGCTCTAAAATATAAAACCTTGTGCTGAAGCTTTTATTTTATCTCTAATACGTAAGAATGTTGACAGATACAGCATTTTTATGGGAAGTTTTATGCGTATTGAGCCTTGTGATGTTATAAAATTAAGAAGATTGTATCTATTCGATCTAGTGATGACTTTATGCATTTCTATTCAATAGATACTAGAATTTGGAGAGGATATCCTTTAAGAGATATAAATACATAGGAATTTATATAAGTATAAACAAAGGAATACATTTAAAAGTTCCTGAAAGCTATCTGACTCCTAGGGATCCTGTGACCATCATCTCCAGCCATTCGTGTATCAGTTCTCCGAAAGAGACCAAAACACAGGTTTTCCTCTTTGGCCTGCTACTCACTGACTTTGAGCAGTACCTGCTGTGCTTCAAGTAGCCACGTAGAGAATAGTCATTGCATACACAAGTGCATGATGTCTTTTAGTTCTGAGACTTTGTTTCTGTGTTCAATCTTAACATCCTAAATACACTTACTTAAAAAAAAATTATGTTGGAAGCATAGTTGATTAACAATGATGTATTTGTTTCAGGTGTACAGCAAAGTGATTCAGTTATACATTATACATGTAATTTGTTTCTCATCTAGATTATTACAGAATATTGAGCAGTATTCCCTATGCTATAAAGTAGGTCTTTGTTGGTTATATATTTTATTTTATTTAAAGAATTTTAAAAATTCTATTTGTTTATTTTTGACTGTGCTGGTTCTTGTTCGCTTTGCACAGGCTTTCTCTTGCAGCGATCGGGGCCTTCTCTTTGTTGCGATGCACGGGCTTCTCATTGCAGTGGCTTATCTTGTTGTGGAGCACAGGCTCTAGGTGTGTGAGCTTCCGTAGTTACAGCATGTGGGCTCGGTAGATAGGGCTCATGGGCTCTAGAGGTCAGGCTCAGTAGTGGTGGCTCACAGGCTTAGTTGTTCTGCAGCATGTGGAATCTTCCCAGACCAGGGATCAAACCCACGTCTCCTGCATTGGCAGGTGGATTTTTTTCCACTGCACCACCAGGGAAGTCCTGGTTATCTATTTTAAGTATAGCAGTGTATATATGTCAATCACAAACTCCCCGTCTATCCCTCCTTGCAGCCCTTTCCCCCTGATAACCGTTAAGTTTATTCTCTGAGAGTCTGTTTTCTGTTCTGTAAATATGTTCATCTGTATCATTTTTTAGAGTCTGCATATAAGCAATATCATATATTTGTTTTTCTCTGACTTACTTCACTTGGTATGATAATCTCCAGGTCCTGCTTTTAAAATCAACGCTGTAAAAAGTAGTGTGGGTTAAGATGCAAAGCACTATTTCTGTTGTTTCTAGCATTCTGCTCAGCATGAACCTTTATAATTGCCTGCTATTTATCTGCCCCCTTCTTTCCTACCATGTTTTATCTTTTTGTAAATTACTTTTCTCCCAGCCCTTCCTCATGCCTTGGTGGGTCTGCTAACTTTCTCTTCTCTCATCTATAACAGGTTATTCCATATACTCACAGCTCCTTTCAAGTCTTCTAACCATTTTTTTTTTAATTAAGCACAAAAGCAAACAAACTGGAGGCTGCCAAATTGGGCATCTCTTAACACCATACTTCATGCCAGTAAACTTATCTACCTACTTTCATGCTCATCTTCACCTCCTTTCCTTCAGTCTCCAAAGAGGGGGTTCTTTGTTTCTCTTCCAACATTAACCCTGTCATCTGGCATCTGGTCCCACTTTATCAGGGATTTCCTTCTATCAGTTTTCCCACTCTCTTGCCTTTATAGTTACATTCTGCCTTTTAAGTCATTCTCTCCCCTGGGCATAAAAACATGCTCAAGTCGACTGGGGGCAAACAAAAAACAAGAGCTCAGTAATATCTAACCAGACCCCTCCGCCTGCTGTTTCTCCTTTTTCCTTCCCTTTTCTCGATGTCTAGGGTTTTGCATGCTGTCCCCAGTTTCTTTATCCCCACCCCATGTAGTCCTCAAACTACGGCAGTCTGGGTTCTGCCCCAACTCTACTGAAGCTACCTTGTCAAAGTTACAAGGGACTTTGGGTTATTAGTCCCTGTGGAGCCATATTAGACATTACATGACCTATCTGTAGCTGTGGACACCGTATGCTACTCTTTCCTCTTCCTTGGACCTATCTAATCCCTTGCTGTTCGTGACTCTTCTCTCCTATGTCTCTGACTATTCCTTCTCAGTCTCCTTTGCTGACTTTGAATACTCTATCTTGTTCTTAAATTTGGGCCTCTTCTCTTTCTTATCCTCTTCTCTTCCATTCAGTTTCCATATTCCTCCTGTGTTGACTGCTTCTTCATCTGTGGCATCATTCATCACCTATATGCTGATAGCAGCTGATTATTTCTCCTAAGCCCCATTTTCATATTTTTAGCTACAAAGTTAACATTTCTACTTGGATATTCTTAAAATATTTCAAAATCAACTTATGCAAAATCGAATCAATGCAACACCCCCACCCTGATCCTAATGTTCTTTTTCCTTTATATTGGATCTGTATAGATGGCATAACATTTCCTTGCACTGGTCCCAAAAAGGAACCTAAATTTATCTTTGACTCCTTTTTTCACTAACCTCTAAAATCAAATCTGTGTGTACCACTGTAAAATCAAACCAGTGTACAGTCTTACGTCTCTGGAAGCTGTTCCCTTTTCCATCTCTATAATTACTACTTTAATTTAGGCCTTTGTCATTTCCCTCTTAAATGATTGCTGCTGCTGCTGCTGCTAAGTCGCTTCAGTCGTGTCCGACTCTGTGCGACCCCATAGACGGCAGCCCACCAGGCTCCCCTGTCCCTGGGATTCTCCAGGCAAGAACACTGGAGTGGGTTGCCATTTCCTTCTCCAATGCATGAAAGTGAAAAGTGAAAGTGAAGTCGCTCAGTCATGTCTAATGACATTCTAACAGTTTCTCCAGGACTTCCCAGGTGGCGCTGGTGGTAAAGAACCTGTCTGCCTATGCAGGAGACCTAAGAGACGTGGGTTTGATCCCTAGGTCAGGAAGACCCCCTGGAGGAGGGCATGGCAACCACTCCAGTATTCTTGCCTGGAGAATCCCATGGACACAGGAGTCTAGCAGACTGGGAGTCTAATAGTCCATAGGGTCACAAAGAGTCGGACATGACTGAAGCGACTTAGCATGCAGACACGCAACAGTTTTTTCCTGTCTCCATTCTTACTATATATCATTCACCACACAAAATTATTAAAAGACAAACTGAGGCATATTAAAAATTTTAAGAGTTTATTGAACAAATATTGATTGGAATTGAATAGCACCAAACTGGTAGTGGTGGGAGTGTTCTGCCAATCCTAGCCAGGGGATAGATAAGAGAGAAAGTTCAGAAGCAGAGAAAGGACATTATTTCATTGATTTTGGCTTAAAATATAGTTAGCTGCTTGTGATTGGTGGTCCTTGTCATCTTGATTTCATAACCATTATGCCTTTACAGGCTTAAGTTTTCCTTGCTTCTGTAGCCACCACAGCATTAAAGCTGCCTTGGTCTAATAGCCTCCTTGTTTAATCATTTTAACAGAATGATGCTTCTAAAAATCAGCAAATTCCCCCACTCCTTCCTTCCTTAACATTTATCAGCACTGGCCATCACCATTTGTTAACATGTTCCAACATAGGACTTGTATGCCACTGATGATATGTTAGATGAGTTTAGGTCTTCCTGGACTTTCTTTAATATACTTTTAAAATGTGTGTTAGAATAAAATAATGAGTATATTAGTCTCATTTTCTGCATATCAATGCTTAAGACAAAGCTAAGTTAAAAAATAATGACTTGAAATTTGATTTAAATATAATTAAGTTACATAAGCACAGGTGAGAGACTGACTTGTTTTTGTTTTGTTAAAAAAAAAAAAAACAAAACAGAACAGTCTGGAAATCAAATGGCAGCTTAGAAGAGAAATCCCCCATCTGAGTTCCTTCTACATCCCTTCAACCTGAGCCATGCCTTCTTTCTTTAGCCCTCAGGGCTTGCTGCTCTTCCAGCATTCACCACACTGTAATGCAGGTTTTTACTTACAGACTTTAAGCTCAGTAAAGACAAGGCAGAGACTTGATGCCTGACACATGTAGGCCATAAATAAATGTTTGTTGAATAAATACCACTTGCTTTGGGTGTGTGAGGCATCATATAGAGCAGCTTAAAGATTTTGCAGATTTCAGATTGAGTCTTGATTTTTGTAATATTAAGTATTCTAATTTTCTATGGAAAGGACTAGGCTATGTGGCAAGTTACTAAATTCAAAATTAGAAGATTTAGAAGAGCTGACAATTTTGTCTCACATGATTAAGACCTGCCAGGAGGTGAAGGGATAACATTCACTGTCACTACTGGAACTATATTAAAAAAGGAATTTCCTTGTATTTAAAGCTTATGATGGTTCTCAGATGTTATGCTAACTAGTAAATAATGGTACAAACATTTTGAAAATACAAATGCTAGGAAAATGTTAATTTTCATAGAAATTTACATAGTACCTTTCTTCTGATAGAAAATAGTAAAAATTTTCTATCATTTGAAGATTGATACATTTGAAGGATTGATAAAATTCGAGCTACTTTGACTTCATGTCTGTTCCTTTAATAAGCTTGTGTGGAAATCAGAGATAGGAACACTATTTTGAACATTCTTTACCATTTGATCAGTTGGAGGATAGAGTAGGGACACAGAAGAGCACGTGTGGTTTGCTGGGATGTTCTGAGTACTTCTTTTATTCCATAATACATAGAGGGAAGCATTAAGTGATTTCCTTCTCAACAAAAAGTTGGCTATTAATGTTTGATTTCCCTGCTCATAGTTTTTCACTGTTTTTCATCTATTTTGGAAAAGGGCTTGAAGGAGTGTGGAGATACTTGATATTCTATAATTATTAAGGGAAAACTAGAAATGTGAAAAGGTAAAATAGTTGTCTGAGGAGGCCTTACAAATAGCTGAGAAAAGAAAAGACCCAAAGGCAAAGAAGAAATGGAAAGATACGTCCATTTAAATACAGAGTTCCAAAGAATAACAAGGAGAGATAAGAACACTTTCCTAAGTGATCAATGCAAAAAAATAGAGGAAAACAATAGAGTGGGAAAGACTAGAGATCTCTTCAAGAAAGTCAGAGATATCAAGGGAACATTTCATGCTAAGATGGGCACAATAAACGACAGAAATGGTATGGACCTAACAGAAGCAGAAGATATTAAGAAGAGGTGGCAAGAATACACAGAAGAACTCTACAAAAGAGATCTTCATGACCCAGATAATCACGATGGTGTAATCACTCACCTAAAGCAAGACATTGTGGAATATGAAGTCAAGTGGGCCTTAGGAAACATCACTATGAACAAAGCTAGTGGAGGTGATGGAATTCCAATTGAGCTCTTTCAGATCCTGAAAGATGATGCTGTGAAAGTGCTGCACTCAATATGCCAGCAAATTTGGAAAACTCAGCAGTGGCCACAGGACTGGAAAAGGTCTGATTTCATTCCAATCCCAAAGAAGGGCAATGCCAAAGAATGTTCAAACTACCGCACAATTGCACTCATCTCACATGCTAGCAAAGTAATGCTCAAAATTCTTCAAGCCAGGCTTCAGCATTACGTGAACCGTGAACTTCCAGATGTTCAAGCTGGTTTTAGAAAAGGCACAGGAACCAGAGATCAAATTGCCAAAATCCAATGGATCTTTGAAAAAGCAAGAGAGTTCCAGAAAAACATCTACTTCTGCTTTATTGACTATGCCAAAGCCTTTGACTGTGTGGATCACAACAAACTGTGGAAAATTCTGAAAGAGATGGGAATACCAGACCACCTGACCTGCCTCCTGAGAAATCTGTATGCAGGTCAAGAAACAATGGTTAGAACTGGACATGGAACAGACTGGTTCTGAATAGGGAAAGGAGTACATCAAGGCTGTATATTGTCACCCTGATTATTTAACTTATATGCAGAGTACATCATGAGAAATGCTGGGCTGGATGAAGCACAAGCTGGAATCAAGGTTGCTGGGAGAAATATCAGTAACCTCAGATACGCAGATGACACCACCCTTATGGTAGAAAGCAAAGAAGAAATAAAGAGCCTCTTGATGAAAGTGAAAGAGGAGAGTGAAAAAGTTGGCTTAAAACTCAACATTCTGAAAACTAAGATCATGGCATCCAGTCCCATCACTTTATGGCAAATAGATGGGGAAACAGTGGTTCCAAAATCACTGCAGATGGTGACTGCAGCCATAAAATTAAAAGACACTAGCTCCTTGGAAGAAAAGCTATGATCAACCTAGACAACATATTAAAAAGCAGAGACATTATTTTGCCAACAAAGGCAGTCTGGTCAAAGCTATGGTTTTTCCAGTAGTCATGTATGAACATGAGAGTTGGACCATAAAGAAAGCTGAGTGCCGAAGAATTGATGCTTTTGAACTGTGGTATTGGAGAAGACTCTTGAGAGTCCCTTGGACTGCAAGGAGTTCCAACTAGTCCATCCTAAAGGAAATCAGTCCTGAATATTCATTGGAAGGACTGATGTTGAAGCTAAAACTAATACTTTGGCCACCTGATGTGAAGAACTGACTCATTGGGAAAGACCCTGATGCTGGGAAAGATTGAAGGTGGAAGGAGAATGGGATGACCGAGGATGAGATGGTTGGATGACATCACTGACTCTATGGACATGAGTTTGAGTAAACTGCAGGAGCTGGTGATGGACAGAGAAGCCTGGCATGCTGCAGTCCATGGAGTCCAAAGAGTCAGACACAACTGAGGGACTGAACTGAGCTGAATAAATTATAGCTTCTCTGGAGGAAAGGGTACACGCAAAGTTAACTATAGTGTCAACTGAAAAAATGTAACTATAATGTCCACTGAAAAAATGCACAATGTGAGAGTTGTGAGTTACTTTTATTTGAGACAAAATGAGAACTATAGCTAGGAAACAGTATCTCAGATAACTCTGAGGAAATGCTCCAAAGAGGTATGGGGAAGTTCAGTCTATAGGTGATTTTAGTGAAGTGGGGTACATGCAGCCAAGCAAACATTTTTGCAGAGACTTGTTACTAGTCATGGAGAGCAAATGTCACTATTAATGATTTTAGAGTTTTTATAGGTATGAGGAGATACAAGAATTTGGGCTTATATAAAATCTTCCCCTGAAAATAAGTATCTGAAGGCTTGTTCTGCTAGCAAACTCCTTTCTTCTCTTTTCAAGATCCCCAAAGTACTTTGAGATTCCTGTACCTGTTAGGAGGTGGCTTCCCTAATTTATCTGATAAAGTTGCTGAGAACTTAAAACTTTCCAATCTCTAGAGCTATCAGGTAGAGAGAAAAGATGGTTCAATTCTGCTTTCATAATTAGCTTGAGGGGAGGAGTTTTATTATATCTGGAAAATACAGATTAGAAGCCAGTAGTGTTTCAGACAGAAATCATAAAAATTACAACCATTTTAACCAGTTCTTTCAGTCCGATGTAAATAATCCTTTTTATTAACAGTTTTATAAAGCCATCAGGTTTCCCATTAGAATTCTTTAATGTCTTACCCAGTTCTGCAGTATGATATGAAAGTTATCAGAAATCTGTGCTTGTGAAAAAGCCCTTCCTTAAATCTTCCTGACGAGAAGACATTTTTTCAAAAGCATCAGAGTAAAACCATAGCTGTATATGAATGACAGAAAACTTACGAAGGCACAATTAAAGACCTGATTACAATGCACTTAAGGAGACTTGGTTCCTGCTGTGATGCACACAATTTTAGCTACTAACTGGAAAAAAAAAAAAAGATATTAACTAGAATTATGACTGATAACATTTACCAGGGCCTTCCAAATTTTTAGGAATTCCACATAATTTCTAGAATATCAGCCTTAAGAACATTTACCCATATAATATAACCTAAGAAGATTTATTACTCATGTGACAATACTTTCTGTGTAATTTCGCATACCAAATGGACCTAGTTAGCTTAGGATCTTTCTTTGGGATGTTTCAGGGAGCCTCTGATACATCCCAAAGTTATCCAGAGATCAAAGAAACTTCATTAGAATTTAATATGGAAATTTTGCAAAAAATATCAAAAAGATTTTAAAATAGTTGGTCAAATAGTATCATAGATCACAGTGAAATAATGCTTATTCACTTAACCAAGCTGACAATAAGTAAAGAAAGTGAAAGTTGCACAGTTGTGTCCAGCTCTTTGAGACTCCATGGACTGTATGGTCCATGGGATTCTCCAGGCCAGAATACTGGAGTGGGTAGCCGTTCCCTTCTCTAGGGGATCTTCCCAATCCAGGGATCGAACCCAGGTCTCTCCCATTGCAGGCAGATTTTTTTTTTTTTTTTCAGAATGTAACCACATTTTATTTATCTGTCCATTTGTTGATAGATATTTGGGTTGCTTTCACCTTTTGCCTATTGTGAATTTTTTTATTTTCATTTTAATTTTTTTACTTTACAATATTGTATTGGTTTTGCCATACATCACCATGAATCCGCCACAGGTATACACGTGTTCCCCATCCTGAACCCCTCTCCCTCCTCCCTCCCCGTAGAATCCCTCTGGGTTGTCTCAGTGCACCAGCCCCAAGCACCCAGTATCATGCATTGAACCTGGACTGGTGATTCGTTTCATGTATGATATTATACATGTTTCAATGCCATTCTCCCAAATCATCCCACCCTCTCCCTCTCCCACAAAGTCCAAAAGACTGTTCTGTACATCTGTGTGTCTCTTTTGCTGTCTCACATACAGGGTTATCGTTACCATCTTTCTAAATTCCATATATATGCGTTAGTATACTGTATTGGTGTTTTTCTTTCTGGCTTACTTCACTCTGCATAATAGGCTCCAGTTTCATCCACCTCATTAGAACTGATTCAAATGTATTCTTTTTAATGGCTGAGTAATACTCCATTGTGTATATGTACCACAGCTTTCTTATCCATTAGTCTGCTGGCCACCAGGGAAGCCCAAGGTGACAATAAAATATTTCAAAGGCAAATTCTTAACAGATTGCTTAAAAGGTAAAGAAGCTAAAAATCTGTTATCAAAGCAGCCCAACACTTTAAGAAATCTTGTCCTCTTAACAGAGAGAAAAATTAAATTCAAGTTTTTCATCAGTTTACTTTTAAAATTCACTTAACTAAATTTATTCTAAATTTACCCAGTCCTGACCATGCACATAACGCTTTTCTCAGAATTTCTTTTCCACAGCCCTTCATCACTTTTGGTATCCATGTTGGTTTGTCTCTTATTTTTTCCATGTAGAAACAATTAGTTCTAGGACAAAAATTGCTTTCTTTTCCCTTAACAAAATACAACTTCATTCCTCTTACCGTCTTTTACTGAAAACACACATCCCACTTTCCTACTATATAATGAAATGCTTCCCTTATTATTTCTAGTAGCTTTAATTATATTTTTAAGTTAGACTCCTCAACTCTTAAAAACCTTAATTTCTATTGAAGACTAAGAATTAGCCAATTATTAATTAACTTTTATATTTGCATTCTGTAGATGGGTATCATAATACCAACAGCAATTTCTAAAAATATGTGCTTTCATATAGAAAATATCTCAGTATAGCACCAAACATATTTACTGATAGTTCTAAATACCTTAATTTTTTTCTGTAAAGGGACACTAATGTTCAGTAATTAGTTTCAATATTTTATTTTGTTCTGGAATGACACAGCTATTCAATCAACTTTAATTATATAACTTAATTTAGTACAACTTTAAAAATTTTAAGTTACTGAATATCTGGAGAAATTATTCTTAAGTAGACATTCCTAAAATAGTTATTCCCAAAGAGTTCACCCAAAAACTCTTATTTCATTTACATTTAATTTAGTTATAAAAATTTCATCATTCCAAGTCATTTTTATTGCTTACAAATTTGCAACAAACATAAGATCTTATTTGACTTCGATTAAACCTAGGTACAATAAAGGTGTTATACTTAATGTTGACTCTAAAGACATGTCTATATTAATTAAATCAATAAACTTTAACTCCAGGTATTAATTTAATACTGACTATTTCCCAGTTCACATGAACCTGAAATTCTTCCTGGCCAGTTTTTCTTTTATATTTCTGAGAATTTATATAAGCACTTGATTTCCTTTAAGCCAATTAAATGGAGCTTATTTACAAATTGGGGCTTCCTAGGTGACTCAGTGGTAAAGAATCCACCTGCCAATGCAGAAGCCCCAGAAGACGGGGATTTGATTCCTGGGTTGGAAAGATCCCTGGAGGAGGAAATGGCAACCCACTTCAGTGGACAGAGGAGCCAGGATGGCTACAGTCCATCGGGTCACAGAGTCAGACACAGCCAAAGAGACTTAGCATAGCACAGCACGTTTACAAATTAAATTTGATTATAGCACCCAAAGGTAAACACATATAGTTACACATGTAAATAGATAGACAGACACAACCAGAGATTTCATAGCTTCATTTTCTAAACTTAGTCATCAATCAGGTATTACCAAAAAAACTCACTAGTTTATAACAGTTGGAATAAGTTAACTTTGAAAGATCTTTCTCTCCCCCCACCCCATTCTCAGGAATTAGAGAAGGTATGGATAAGTGTTCCTGAGAGCACTGGTCTCAAGGCACAGGGAGAAAAAGGCAAGTTTTCATAGAAAGATCTATTCCCTCAATTTCAGAATTCTGAGAAGATTCCTTTTTTTCAAGCTAACTTTCTCTAACGACTGTGTATGCAATAAAAATGCCCATTTGGGCTATTTTGAGGGCAAATTTTTCCTTTAATTCTCTATTATGTAGGCACTGGCAAGTATGCTTTGTAGATACATGAAATGGAAGCAGTGGCAGATTTTATTTTCTTGGGTTCCACAGTCACTGTGGATGGTAACTGTAGCCAGGAAATTAAAAGACGCTTGTTCCTTGGCAGGAAAGCTATGACAAATGTAGACAGCATATTAAAAAGCAGAGACATCACGTTGCCAACAAAGATCCATATAGTCAAAGCTGTGGTTTTTCCAGTAATCATATATGGATGTGAGAGTTGAACCCTAAAGCAGGCCACACACCAAAGAATTGATGCTTCCAAATTGTAGTGCTGGAGAAAACTCTTGAGAATCCCTTGTACCTCAAGGAGATCAAACAAGTCAGTCCTAAAGGAAATCAACTCTAAATATTCATTGGAAGGACTGTTGCTCAAGCTGAAGCTCCAGTACTTTGGCTACCTGATGTGGAGAGCCAGCTTGTTGGAAAAGACCCTGATGTTGGGAAAGATTGAAGGCAAAAGGAGAAGGGGGTGGCAGAGGATAAGATGGTTAGGCAGCATCACTGACTCAATGGACGTGAATTTGAGCACACTCCAGGAGATAGTAGAGTACAGAAGAGTCTGGTGTGCTACAGTCCCTGGGGTCACAAGGAGTCGGACATGACTTAGCAACTGAACAACAGCAAAGGTACATAAAATTGGTGAGGGTGTTAGAGACTGACTTCCCAACACCCCTTACTTCTCTATTTCCCGTTCTAAAGTTGACTTTGTCAGAGATAAAATTCTACTGATGAAATTGTATGATTGGCCAGTGTGCTTGTGAGCTTAACTTCTCTAAGTGTCTCCCTAGAGTCATTTCGGCCTCTTATGTGGCTCTGTTCACCCTGGTCTACCATGGGTGCTTGGATCACTGAATGACCAATTCTTGTACATGATCCCCCGATGAGCAAGTCTTTTAATTAATAAGTAGATTTTCCTAGGGACCACTGCATGGTATTAGGGCTCCACCACTCCCATAAATTTCTCAGTTGCCTTAAAAGTCATAACCCAGCTGGAGGAGTCTTGTCCCTCCAGAACAAAGCTCTCATGTAATATCTTTTTTAATCCCCACAAATTCTGCTGAGGCAGCCAAATAAAGGGGAAGTGTCAGATCAGCCACTTACCTACGCACTCAGCCCAGACCTCTCAGTCTCTTTCAACTGAGAAAACCATGGCATCTTTCAACCAGGTCCTCCTGCCCCCAGTATCTTAGTTTCCTAAGAGCTTTTTGTTATATAGCTGTTGACAGCTATTGTTAAATGGCTCTAACAACTTGATACAAAGCAGCAAGACCAGAGGTACTCTGTGTCACAGTGGGATTTGTGCTAGTGGGTGACCACAGCCTCAGCAGAGATGGGACTCACTTGGGATTGGGTTCGGCCAAAAACTTCTGTTCTCCAGCCCTGCCACCTCAGGTTACCCTAGTGGCTGTTCAGAGGTAGATTCATAAAACTGTGTACAAATCTGTATACTGCAGCACAGTTCCTAAAATTAGAAAGAGATTGAGGTAAGTAAACAATGTGACACCCACATGATAGAATGCCAGTCATCCTCCAAAAATCAGGTTGAGGAAGACTAGCCACTGACATGTGAAAAATGTTCAGATTATATTGCTCAGAAAAAAGTAGCAGTGTACAAAACAGAAGTTGCTCAATTATTCTATTTCTCTTCAAGAGTCACCTAATTTGATATTTGCGCAAAGATTTTGAATTCTAAGAGGGTTACCTTTGAATGAAGAGTTTATGGGTGGTTTTGTTCTCCGTGTGTGTGTGTGTGTGTGTGTGTGTGTGTGTGTTGTGTCTTTCTCACATAACTATAGGGTATGGGCTAAAAGCTTAGATTTTAGACTTGGAATTTATCCCTGGCTTTGCCACTGGGTAATTTCTCTGAATTATTTAACCTCTCAAGCATCGTTCTCCTGACTTCTATAATGTGCCAATAACAATAACTGCAGCATTGAATTATTCCAAATGTTCATGAGGCATTGTGTATCTGGCACACAACAAGTATTTAAAAATATTTTTCAAAAAAAATTGATCATATTTTATGCAGGAGGAAATGCTGTCAAAGGAGGGAGAGGGAGAAGGAAGGAGGGGGAAAGGAAGGAGAGGAGAAGCTGTTCACTCTGTAAAGCTGCCCTAAGACCCTCGTCAACAGAGGAGCCTTGTTGGGGGGCCTCAGAGTTGGCCCCCACAGGGCCAGAGCAGACGTCTCTCAGCAGATTTCTGCCTGGGATATGTGGCCTAAAGAGCTAATCCCACTTCTCCGTCCCCTAGTCTCCCAGGGAAACCGCTTCATTTATACCCTAAAGAGCCTCTCAGATGATGATGCCAGGGCTTATAAATACTGGATGAGAATGAGTTAAAACTACCAGGAGGGGCTAAATCTCTCCTGTGGTTCTGAGAAGGAGGTGTTCAGAGACACGATTTAACTAACTCATCCTGACAGGCTTGAAAATGGGCCTGTGTTTCCACATGAAGCCAGACTATGCTTTCCCCAAAGAGCTCACACCGGTGAGTCCCCACATACTGTACTGAGCAGCAGCCCTTGATGTGAAGCTGCTACGTTCAACAAAGAGGCTGAGGAATGAATCTAAGTATTCACAAAGTAAAGCTGATGAGAAGGCAAGCGCCAGCCTGTGAAAGTGGAGAACCTATACAACTTCATTCCTTGAACTGTGTTTCCTGTGAGTGTACCTAAATAAGATGGCTCACGCCTTACTTTGGGAACAGAGTTTATTGAAAAAGCTTCTGTAGCACCTTTACTCTGGTTTTTATTTTTCCTTGAATTCAAATTATGTTTATCTTTGAAATTAGTCTTTTCTAAAAAGACTACTTCTTTTTTTCTTTTGCTTATAGAGACAAGTCAACATTATTATAGTTCAGTTTTGAAAAACAGACTGTCCTATATGCTATTGGGAAAACCACAGCAAGTTCCAAGGAAACTTACTTGGAACAATTTTTGAGGCTTCTAGAATAATTAGTAATGACAAAACTTATTCATAAACTGAGTAGAATTTTACATGATTAGTCTTAAGATTATAAAATAACTCAATAACATTTTGAAAGTAATATGGGGTTAATTAAGTTTCTGAGTTTCATTTGAATTTCTGAGTTTTGATATTCATCTTATTTGAAGACTCAGCTAGAAATTTATTTTCTGATTGGCTGTTACTGAGACCACGCTTGGGGAAAAATATCTTTCTTTGGAATTGCTCATAGCTTAAAAGTTATATGCAGTCAATACACAGTGGTTGACCACTACTAAGGAATCAACAGAAGTTGAGGTCTTGACCCTTGAAATCTCAGGACAGTGTTGAGCTATGATGAATTTTCTGGAGAAGGAAATGGCAAACCACTCTATCTTTCTTGCCTGCGAAATTCCACGGCTAGAGAAGCCTGGCAGGCTACAGTCCATGAAGTCACAAAAGAGTTGGACACAACTTAGAGACTAAACAATGACATGCTGAGTTTTCAGTAGCCCATTCTGCAGAAGGAAGTGACACTCCCTTCCAATACTTTAATCCCTACTACTACTACTACTACTAAGTCGCTTCAGTGGTGTCTGACTCTGTGCGACCCCATAGACGGCAGCCTACCAGGCTCCCCCGTCCCTGGGATTCTCCAGGCAAGAACACTGGAGTGGGTTGCCATTTCCTTCTCCAGTTTTCCTTTAAAATTGGAGGAAGTTATAGTTCAGTACACACAGGCAAAGTCATATCCGACTCTTTGTGACCCCATGGACTGTAGCCCACCAGGCTCCTCTGTCCATGGAATTCTCTAGGCAAGAATACTGGAGTAGGTTGCCATTCCCTTCTAATCCCTACTAGCATGTGGAAATCACACCCTGGTTTTACTTATCCTCTCAATGTTCTTCAGACCCATGATTCTGTAAGAGATGTGTGTATCTGCAGTCATTTAAAGCCAACACTTGACAGGGTGAATCTGTTCTAGCTAGCAAAAGTATCCAGTAAGTTTTTCCCATGTTTGAATTTTCATCACTGTCTAATCCATGTCACTTCCTCTGCAACTTAATTAGATGCTGCTGTTCTACCTCCTAGTTGTTCCCATGTATGTCTCCTGTTTCCATGATCAGGAATCAAACTTATCCAGATCACCTCTGCCACGTTCTGAGTACTCTGGAGTAGCTTAAGTGACTACTGATGGACTTCCTCTGCCGGGTACATCACCATGTTAAACTCCAGGTTAGGAGTGCTGAGTGTAGCCCTTATTTCTCGTGCTCTCATAAAGAATAGCTTCAGTGAGCATTTTCTCTCTCCCAAGACATTTCATGCCCAACCAGAGGCTGACACAGACCCACCACATCAAGTAAAATGTATGTTTTTACTTGTATGCATATATTTAATCTCAAATGGAAAACATACTCATTCTAAATATGTTGTGAAACTTGGAAAATGATCTAGAAAATTTGAAAGCTTTAAGGAACAGAGGAAAGCTCCTCCTGTGCCTCCTCAATTACATTATGATCAGAAAATGGAAATACCAGCTGATGTCCAAAAAAATTATGGTTTTGAAAGAACTTGTATATTAGCTTTACAATCCAGGAAGTACACGGTTTATGAATAGATATTTCAGTGTTTCAATTTAAAAAGCAAAAACTCTATTGAATCTTTAATAGAGGAGTTTTAGGATACTTTTTTAGTCAGCGATGCCTTGGGCAGAGAAACCAAAGAACCGTGACACGTGCGCCTGCCTTTTGATTTTGTGGGTGGCAGAGAGGCCTCTGAAGAAGACGCAGAATGGATAGAAGGCAACCCGCCCACAGTTCCTAAAACTCCATGCCCTTCTTCTGTCATCCTTTCCACCGTGCCCTGACCTGGAAGGCACAGGATTGGTGAACTCAGTTGAATTCCCTCGTGTGTACATAGAACTGCCAGTGCTCACTAAATATTTACTGACTTGAATATACAGACAAGACTGGATTTTAGCTCTCCTAAACTGACAGTGGCCTTCTGTGATAATAAACATCTCTTCCTGAATTATGCATTTCTCGGCACTCTAATTCAGCTCTAAACTACATCCTAGTGTATACCCTTCATCTTCATGGCTGCAGTTAAAATCCACCTCATTTTATTTGCCCTGTAGAAGAAACAGACACTCTAGGTCCCCGCTTCTCTAACTGATTTGGTCACAAACTCTTTAAACTGCCTTTGCCCACCTTCATCAGCCTGAGCCTAGTGAAGCCCTTCAATCCTTCCCCCAGTCTTGACAGTCTCGTAACTCACCAGTAGGCACCTGACATTTGTGTTCAGTGTGTGCAGTTCTACCAGCAAGCTGTCTGGCAGCCTCAAAGGCTTTCTTTCCTTGTTTTTCCTCTTTTGGGACTCTATTCAGTTACTCTGATCAAATTGCTTGAGAAGCCATGTTTGTCACATTCATGTTGATTCCTTGCTGAGTGGAAGAGTAGGGAGTGAGCTTTTAAGGAGCTAAAGAAAAAGTGATGAGACACAGAGTCACCAGTAATGAAAAGCTGCTTATAATCACCAGGAGATGGGATATGTATTAAACTGTTGATGGCAAGAAAGCCTCCAGATTAGAGGTAATACTAGGATTTACTAAAAGACACTTCACTTATCAAACCATTTACCTTAAAAAAAAAAAAAAAGCCTTAGGTACTTAGGTACATTTGCAATATTATTGTACTGGGTTAGCAAAAAATTTTGTTTGGATTTTTCCATATGCTCTTACAGAAAAACTTGAATGAACTTTATGGCCAACTCACTGGTTAATAGTAGCTGCATGGTGCATGGGGATGACCCACAGAGATGTTATGGGGAGGGAGGTGGGAGGGGGGTTCATGTTTGGGAACACATGTAAGAATTAAAGATTTTAAAATTAAAAAAAACAAAAAAAAATAGTAGCTGCAGTTAACAATCAGGTATTGTTCTAAGTGTGTGTGTTGTGTGTTAAGTTGCTTCAGTCATGTCTGCCTTTTTGTGACTCTATGGACTATAGCCCACCAGGCTCCTCTGTCCAGGGGATTCTCCAGGCAAGAATACTGGAGTAGATTGTCATGACCTCCTCCTGGGGATCTTACTAACCCAAGGATCGAACCTCCATCTCTTATGTTTCCTGCATTGGCAGGCAGGTTCTTTATGATTAGCACCGCCTGGGAAGTCCTAAGTGCTTCGCCTGTATTCTCATTTAACACTAAGGCGTCCCTAAGATGTAGATACTGTTTTTATTGTCACTTTGCAGATAAGGAAACTGAGACAGGGAAAGGCAAAATAATGTGCCTGAGTTCTCAGGTTCAGTTCAGTTCAGTTCAGTTGCTCAGTCGTGTCCGACTCTTTGTTACCCCATGAATCACAGCACACCAGGCCTCCCTGTCCATAACCAACTCCTGGAGTTCACCCAAACTCATGTGCATGAAGTCAGTGATCCCATCCAGCCATTTTATCCTCGGTCGTCCCCTTCTCCTCCTGCCCGCAATCCCTCACAGCATCAGGGTCTTTTCCAATGAGTCAACTCTTCGTATCAGGTGGCTAAAGTAAAGGAGTTTCAGCCTCAGCATCAGTCCTTCCAATGAACACCCAGGGCTGGTCTCCTTTAGGATGGACTGGTTGGATCTCCTTGCAGTCCAAGGGACTCTCAAGAGTCTTCTCCAACACCACAGTTCAAAAGCATCAATTCTTTGGGGCTCAGCTTTCTTCACAGTCCAACTCTCACATCCATACATGACTACTGGAAAAACCATAGCCGTGACTAGACAGACCTTTGTTGGCAAAGTAATGTCTCTGCTTTTGAATATACTATCTAGGTTGATCATAACTTCCCTTCCAAGGAGTAAGTGTCTTTTAATTTCATGGCTGCAATCACCATCTGCAGTGATTTTGGAGCCCAAAAAATAAAGTCTGACACTGTTTCCACTGTTTCCCCATCTATTTCCCATGAAGTGATGGGACCAGACGCCATGATCTTCGTCTTCTGAATGTTGAGCTTTAAGCCAACTTTTTCACTCTTCTCTTTCACTTTCATCAAGAGGCTTTTTAGTTCCTCTTCACTTTCTGCCATAAGGGTGGTATCATCTGCATATCTGAGGTTATCGATATTTCTCCCAGCAGTCTTGATTCCAACTTGTGCTTCTTCCAGCCCAGCGTTTCTCATGATGTACTCTGCATAGAAGTTAAATAAGCAGGGTGACAATATACAGCCTTGACGTACTCCTTTTCCTTTTTGGAACAGTCTGTTGTTCCATGTCCAGTTCTAACTGTTGCTTCCTGACCTGTATACAGATTTCTCAAGGGGCAGGTCAGGTGGTCTGGTATTCCCATCTCTTTCAGAATTTTCCAGTTTATTATGATCCACACAGTCAAAGGCTTTGGCATAGTCAAGAAAGCAGAAATAGATGTTTTTCTGGAACTCTCTTGCTTTTTCAACGATCCAGCGGATGTTGGCAATATGATCTCTGGTTCCTCTGCCTTTTCTAAAACCAGCTTGAACATCTGAAGTTCACGGTTCACATATTGCTGAAGCCTGGCTTGGAGAATTTTGAGCATTACTTTACTAGCATGTAAGATGAGTGCAATTGTGCGGTAGTTTGAGCATTCTTTGGCATTGCCTTTCTTTGGGATTGGAATGAAAACTGCCCTTTTCCAGTCCTGCGGCCACTGCTGAGTTTTCCAAATTTGTGGCATATTGAGTGCAGCACTTTCAAAGCATCATCTTTCAGGATTTGAAAGAGCTCAACTGGAATTCCATCACCTCCCCTAGCTTTGTTCATAGTGATGCTTTCTAAGGCCCACTTGACTTCACATTCCAGGATGTCTGGCTCTAGATGAGTGATCACACCACCGTGATTATCTGGGTCATGAAGATCTTTTTTGTACAGCTCTTCTGTGTATTCTTGCCACCACTTCTTAATATCTTCTGCTTCTGTTAGGTCCATACCATTTCTGTCCTTTATTGAGCCCATCTTTGCATAAAATGTTCCCTTGGTATCTCTAACTTTCTTGAAGAGATCTCTAGTCTTTCCCATTCTGTTGTTTTTCTCTATTTCTTTGCACTGATCACTGAGGAAGACTTTCTTATCTCTCCTTGCTATTCTTTGGAACTCTACATTCAGATGCTTATATCTTTCCTTTTCTCCTTTGCTTTTCACTTCTCTTCTTTTCACAGCTATTTGTAAGGCCTCCTCAGACAGCCATTTTGCTTTTTTGCATTTCTTTTCCATGGGGATGGTCCTGATCCCTGTCTCCTGTACAATGTCACAAAACTCATTCCATAATTCATCAGGCACTCTGTCTATCAGATCTAGTCCCTTAAATCTATTTGTTACTTCCACTGTATAATCATAAGGGATTTGATTTAGGTCTTACCTGAATGGTCTAGTGGTTTTCCCTACTTTCTTCAATTTCAGTCTGAATTTGGCAATAAGGAGTTCATGATCTGAGCCACAGTCAGCTCCCAGTCTTGTTTTTGTTGACTGTATAGAGCTTCTCCATCTTTGGCTGCAAAGAATATAATCAGTCTGATTTTGGTGTTGACCATCTGGTGATGTCCATGTGTAGAGTCTTCTCTTGTGTTGTTGGAAGAGGGTGTTTGCTATGACCAGTGCGTTCTCTTGGCAGAACTCTATTAGCCTTTGCCCTGCTTCATTCAGTATTCCTAGGCCAAATTTGCCTGTTACTCCAGGTGTGTCTTGACTTCCTACTTTTGCATTCCAGTCCTCTATAATGAAAAGGACATCTTTTTTGGGTGTTAGTTCTAAAAGGTCTTGTAGGTCTTCATAGAACTGTTCAACTTGAGCTTCTTCAGCATTACTGGTTGAGGCATAGGCTTGGATCACCATGATATTGAATGGTTTGCCTTGGAAACAAACAGAGATCATTCTGTCATTTTTGAGATTACATCCAAGTACTGCATTTCCGATTCTTTTGTTGACCATGATTGCTACCCCATTAGTGATAAAAGATATTTATATTGCTTGTTCTTGGAAGAAAGCTCCATGCACATGATTTTAGTTAATATTATTGGATCTTTATAAATTCCATATATGGCAGAGACCTAAAAAATTACACAAACATCCATCTTCTGCTGTTTATTAGCTCCGATGCCTCCTAAATTAAACAAAATGAAGTTAAGTGGAAAAAAAGGTCTAAGAAATATGATTGCAGTACTATAATGCATAACATGTAGCTATTTTATAATATCTATAATCTTTTGAAATTTGACAAAGCATGATTGTTTGTTCTTAACAAGACAAGCTGAAGCGTGAAGGCTGGTGCCATCCCTGGATCCCAGGTAAAAGTGCTTGTCATAGGGAAAAAAGACAGACACAGATTTTAGTCTACCTCTAGGGCTTTCAGAAAGTTGCTTTCTCCATCATCCATTTATTTATTTTTTCTTCTTTTAACAAATATTTATCGTGCTCTTATAGTATACCACTGATGAAACAGTGATGGATATGATTTGATCTGATTTGGATTTTTTAAAACATCATTTTGGCTGTTGTTGAGGCAGGGAAACAAGTTAGTGGGGCTGTTGGGTTACCCACAGCAAGAGATAAAGATGTCTGGACTAATGAAGGTAGAAAGAAATAAACATATTCCACGTATTATTTTGTCTATGCAACTGGAAGCCCTTGATTAGGCATTGGCTGTGGGAGTGGATGAGGTGGCTGGATGGCATCACCGACTCAATGGACATGAGTTTGAGCAAGCTCCAGGAGCTGGTGATGGACAGGGAAGCCTGGCGTGCTGCAGTCCATGGGGTCACAAAGATTCAGACACAAGTGAGTGACTGAACTGAACTGTGGAAATGGAGTTGAGGGAAAGAGAGAAACGAAGAATGACCCTGAGGGTTTTATTCTGAGAAACTGAATGGAAGGTATTATCGTTTAATGAGATGAGAAAGCTAATAAAAGAAATAAGCATGGCATTTAGGGAACATAAAGAGCTCTGTTTGAGGCATAGCAAACTGTTTTATGCTTATTAAAATGCAAGTAGAGACATTAGTTTAGGTCTGACCTCTCCTATGAGTCTAAAGCTCAAAGAAGAGTCAAATCTACACATATGATTTGAGGAATCATCATATAAAGATAATATCTATAGCCATAGAGCTGGGAAAGGTTTTTTGTGTTTTTGTTTTTTTTAACAAGAGTGACTATAGCTATACTGTGGAGCCAAAGAGCAAGTAGGAGGAATGAGTGAGGTAGGAGAAAGAAGGAGAGAAAGGTTTTGCCCAACCTTGCTGAGAACCCAAGTTAACTAAGAATACAGAAGGAGCTGTTGGATTTGGCATCATATAGTTCTTTGGTGAATTTAACAAGGACAAGATAAGCCAGATTGAAGGAGATTTTAAAAATGAGTGGTCAGGCAAAAAGGTAGAGCAAGTATTGGTAACTCATTCCAAACATTTTGCTATAGGAGGATACAGAAACCAAACTTTTCAGAGAAACTGAAAGAATTGTCTGGTAGCATTTAATGTCCGTTAGATGTTTGTCATCATAATTTTAAATGGCTCACTACGATTGTGAGATTTTTTTTTTTTTCCCAGCAACCTTTAGCTGTTCCGGTGAAAGCTTAAGGAGGGTGAACAGTTGAATTCATCTTAGTCTGAGATTTTACCAGGGAAATGTTACAAAAAGAGCGGTGATCATGAAAGATAAGCTTGATAAAGAGGGAAGCAACACAGGAGTTGAGTGATGGAGAGTGAAAAAGTGGTAAGGTCAATGACTTGTCAGGCTTCCCTGATGGCTCAGTGGTAAAGAATCTGCCTGCAATGCAAGAGACGCAGTTTCCATCCCTGGGTCAGAAAGATCCCCTGAAGGAGGAAATGGCAACCCACTCTAGTATTCTTGCCTGGAAAATCCCATGGACAAAGAGCCTGGCTGTAGGGCCATGAAGAGTCAGACACAACTGAGTGCATGCAATGACTTGTAAATCTGGATGAGGGCAAAGCAGTGGCAGGAAGTGGGGAGGATGGGCTATGCAGATGAGCTGAAAAGAAGAAGAAGAACTTAGAAACTGAGTCTGAAAATCATTTTAAATGCACAGTTACTGGTAATAATAAGGGCTAGGGGAGTGTTTTATTAGAGGGAAAAAAAAGGAAAAGATCAATGGAAGTATGAGGGCAAAGTAGCTGAATACTGAATGAGTTAACCTTATGACTGTTGAAATATGTGACAATACTGCAGGGATAGAGAAAACAACTAACTAGAGCCTTTAATGAATGACAGAAGCAGGCAGTTGAGAAAGGAAAATAGCAAGCAGTGGAAATGGGGGATATAGCCAAATACCATGAATTTCATTATAGCTTTGGATATTGAAATATGAAAGAAAAATAGCTTGGAGGTAACAAAGGAGAGTAAGGACACACCTACTTAACTTTCTAGTCCTGAGGTACTGGAAATATAAGAGATAAAACAGCTTTCCAATAATGGGACTGCAAAAGAATTAATTGCCTTAGAATTGCTGAGAAGGACTTTGAGAGATTGGCTTGTTTCAGACTTATCTTACTGCAGAGAATTATAAAATATGGATAAAAATGCAATCACAGAAAAGAAAGCTATTTGAATGTATCATAGAGCAATTAAGAGAACTTTTAAATACCCTGAGACAAACAAAAATGGAAATGTAACACACCAAAATTTATAAAATGCTGCAAAAGCAGTTCTAAGAGGGAAGTTTATAGCGATAAATGCCTACCTCAAGAAAAAAGATGTCTCAAGTAACTTAACTGTGCATCTCAAGGAACTAGAAGAAGAAGAACTAATGAAGACCAAAGTTAGTAGAAGAAAGGGGATAAATACTAGACCAGAAATAAATGAAATAGAGGGTTAAAATACAATAGAAAACAATGAAACTAAAAGCTGGTTCTTCCAAAAGACATGCAAAGGTGACAAATATTTAGCTCGACTCACCAAAAGAGAGTGATGGGAGATTCAAATAAAATCAGAAATGAAAGAAGAGCTATTATAACCAATACCACATTTTATTGGCCTAAAAACTACCATGTAGATCAATGGAACAGAGTAGAGAACTCAAAACTAAGCCCACACGTAGGTGGTCAGTTCATTTATGACAAGGAGGCCAAGAATATACAGTGGGGAAGAAAGCCTTTTCAATGAGCAGCGTTGGTAAAATTGGACAGCCACATGCAAAAGATAAGGGCTTCCCTGGTGGCTCAGTGGTAAGGAATCCACTTGCAATACAGGAAACGCAGGAGACTCGGGTTCGATCCCTGAGTTGGGAAGATCACCTGGAGGACGGAAGGACAACCCACTCCAGTATTCTCGCCTGGAAAATCCCAGGTCAGAGGAGCCGGGTGGGCTACAGTCCACAGGGTTGAAAAGAGTCAGACACAACTGAAGCAACTTAGCATGCACACACTCGTGTGCAGCAAACACATTTCCTTGTGCACAGCCAGTTTTTCTCTTCTAGTTAATGATTCTATTCACTTTCTCTTAAATGATCTCAAAACTCTACAACTCACAGCCTTAAGATAGTCTGCCACATCAGTCTACCCATCTTATTTACTTTTTCTTGGCAATACCCTTTCTGGATCCCTCTTTCACATTTCAAGTCTACAGACCATTCCACAAGCTTTCTGGGCCCGTTACAGAGGAACTTCTTCACCATCATGCTAAGAATTCAGTTTGCTTCTATCTTATGTACAGTCTTCTACATTCCTCCCCCCCTTTTTTTTCCTCATTATGATGGAGCCCTTTCTTCAGTAACTTCCTAAGAAATGCTGCTCTTAAAACCTTTTCATATCTGAAAACGTTTTTATTTTCTCTTCAGGTTTTTTCAGATGTACAATTTGTTTCCCCTTAGACTATTTCCTAGTTTTCTTTGTCCCTTTGTTACCTGGTATAATTGAGATTTACTAATCTTTTGCATGTTATCATTTTTGTAAGTTTGTTTTCTCTCTGAAAACTTTTAGAATCTTATTTATTTCCACTGTTCTGAAAGCTTATCATGATATGTGTGTGGGTCTTTTTAAATTTCTTTTTTTTTTTAATAACATTTAATTTTTTTCTTTTTTTAGCTTTTGATTTCTTAAATTAGTTAACTTATTTGTTTTAATTGGAGGCTAATTACTTTACAACATGGTAGTGGTTTTTGCCATACTTTGACATGAATCTGCCACAGGTGTTCATGTGTCCCCCATCCTGAACCCCCCTCCCACCTCCCTCCCCATCCCATCCCTCAGGGTTGTCCCAGTGCACCAGCTTTGAGTGTCCTGTCTCGTGCATTGAACTTGGACTGGTCATCTATTTTACATATGATAATATACATGTTTTAATGCTGTTCTCTCAAATCATCCCACCCTCGCCTTTTCCCACAGAGTCCAAAAGTCTGTTCTTTATATCTGTGTCTCTTTTGCTGTCTTGCATATAGGGTCATTGTTACCTTCTGTCTAAATTCCATATATATGCGTTATGATACTGTATTGGTGTTTTACTTTCTGACTTACTTCACTCCGTATAATAGGCTCCAGTTTCATCCACCTCATTAGAACTGATTCAAATGTATTCTTTTTAATAGCTGAGTAATATTCCATTGTGTATATGTACCACAGCTTTCTTATCCATTCATCTGCCGATGGACATCTCGTTGCTTCCATGTCCTGGCTATTGTAAACAATGCTGTGATGAACGTTGAGGTACACATGTCTCTTTCAATTCTGGTTTCCTTGGTGTGTATGCCCAGCAGTGGGATTGCTGGGTTATATGGCAGTTCTATTTCAAGTTTTTTAAGGAATCTCTGCACTGTTCTCCATAGTGGCTGTACCAGTTTGCATTCCCACCAACAGTGTAGGAGGGTTCCCTTTTCTCTGCACCCTCTCCAGCATTTATTGTTTGTAGACTTTTTGATAGCAGCCATTCTGACCAGTGTGAGATGGTACCTCATTGTGGTTTTGATTTGCATTTCTCTGATAATGAGTGATGTTGAGCATCTTTTCATGTTTTTGTTAGCCGTGTGTATGTCTTCTTTGGAGAAATGTCTGTTTAGTTCTTTGGCCCATTTTTTGATTGGGTCATTTATTTTTCTGGTATCGAGCTGCAGGAGTTGTTCGTATATTTTTGAGATTAATTCTTTGTCAGTTGCTTCATTTGCTATTATTTTCTCCTATTCTGAAGGCTGTTTTTTCACCTTGCTTATAGTTTCCTTTGTTGTACAGAATCTTTTAAGTTTAATTAGGTCCCATTTGTTTGTTTTTGCTTTCATTTCCATTACTCTGGGAGGTGGATCATAGAGGATACTGCTGTGATTTGTCAGAGAGTGTTTTGCCTATGTTCTCCTCTAGGAGTGTTATAGTTTCTGGTTTTACGTTTAGATCTTTAATCCATTTTGAGTTTATTTTTGTGTATGGAGTTAGGAAGTGTTCTAGTTTCATTCTTTTACAGGTGGTTGACCAGTTTTCCCAGCACCACTTGTTAAAGAGATTGTCTTTCTCCATTGTATATTCTTGTGGAGGCTTTTATATTTGAGAAACTTATGTCCTCAGTTCTTAGAAATTTTCTTTATAATTTATTTTATTTTTTAAATTTTATTTGGAAAAGAATTCAAATTCACAGGAAAGTTATAAAAATGACTCAATAAATACCTTCCTGCCCTGCACCTATGATACTGGTTCTCCTCCAGGGGAGATTTTGTTTGCAACCAGGGGACAGGTTTTGAGGCAATGTCTGGAGACATTTTTGGTAGTTACAACTAGAAGATGCTACTAGCATCTTTTATAATTTTTTTCCCTCTGATTTTGGTTCTCTCTGGAACTCTCATAGATTTTCAAATCCTTTAACTGCATTCTTTTAAAAGTCACATATATCAACCTTTCTTTCTTCTTTTAAGTAGACCTTTTTTTCTCACTTGCAGACCTTGAGTTACTATTTCCCCTAATGTATCCTTTATGTATCAACTTTTCAATGGTCATTTCCATTCCTTTAGGTTCATTCTGTGTTGTAAGTCACGTTGAATTTGAACTTCGGGATCACTATTCTGGTTATCAGCACTGCTTGTCTTATATTAAGTTGACTTGATTGAATTTGTTTTTGGATCCTCTTAATTCCTATGAACATCTTGTTCTTAGATTACCCTTTTGGAATATCTTCTCAAATGTCCGTAAGAATTCCTGTTTCCTCTGTTTGATTTGCCTCAACAGTAGCCATATGCTTTTTCTATTTGATTTGCCTCCTCTAGGCTGTTGATTTGTGTTAGGTGAACTGCCATGTTCAATGTAGGCAGGCTTGCTACCTTAGAAACCTGGCAGATTTGGCTGTGCAGTCTTCTGTAACTACTGGGGCAGCAAATGGTAAGATAGAGTGAGTGGGCTTTGCCAAGAAAGTCAACCTGTGAAGCTTCTGGGTCCCCGTCCTCCCTGGCATTGCAGCAGCACTGGGCTCTAGCAGGACGCCTCCTTCCAGTGAGCTCTGGCACTGAGACAGAAGCCTCAGGAGGGCTCTTCATTCTCTGCTCCCCGTCTCGTTATCTAGGTAAATAGTTGTGCGACTCCAGGAGGTAGGAGGAAGAGAGAGGTAGTAATAAGTATGAGCTCTGGCCACCAACATCCCAGACCTTATCTTGTTTTATTACAACTGATGAGCCATTTTAGATCATGTTTCACCTATCTGTTTTGAATATGGAATTTTTTGTATAGTTTATTATGTATAATTTAAGCAAAATTTAATTTTTTCTTGGCAATGATTTTTTTATTTTTAAGCACTTTAAAAATTATAGCTAATTTACAGTGTTGTTAGTTTCAGGTATATAGCAAAGTGTTATATATATTTTTATATATCATAACATTATAAGTTAACTATACATTTCAATTTATATACATTCTTTTTCAGATTCTTTTGCATTATAGGTCTTTATAAAATTATTGAATATAGCTCTCTGTGCTTTACAGTAGATCCTTATTGTTTAAATTTGTAATTAACATATAATAGTGTGTGTATGTTAATCCCAAATTCCTAATTTATTTCCCACATCCCCGGTATCCCCTTTGGTAACCACAGGTTTGTTTTCTGTGTCTGTGAGTCTATTTCTGTCTTGTGAACAAATTCATTTATATCATTTTTTAAGATTCCACCTATAAGTAATATATATTTTTCTTCGGTTTACTTCAATTAATATGGTAATCTCTAGGTCCATCCATGTTGCTGCAGACGGCATTGTTTCATTCTTTTGTATGGCTGAGTAATACTCTATTGTGTATATATACCATATCTTCTTTATTCATTTATCTGTTGATGGCTTTTCATGTTGCTTCCATGACTTGGCTTTTGTAAATAGTGCTACTATGAACATTGGGGTGCATATCTTTTCGAATTAGAGTTTCTTCCAGATATACGCCCAGAAATGGGGTTGCAGGACCATCTGGTAGCTCTATTTTTAGTTTTCTAAGAAACCTCTATACTGTTCTCCACAGTGAACGTGCCAGTTTTCATTCCCACCATCAGTGTAGGAGGGTTCCTTTTTCTCTACACCCTCTCCAGCATTAACTATAAGCAAATTTTGTTTTTAAATATAATTTTATTTTAAAGCCTAATGGTTCCTTAAATCAAGCATTCCTATAGATAGCATAACTGTTGAACTATGAGGCAGTAACAAAGCATGGCATTTCCCTGGAAATGGTCCCTGTGAGCCCAGATCTGTAGACTAAGAGCAAAGTATTAAAGACAACCTATGAAAAATTCTACAACATAATTTTGACAGTATTTGAATAGATATGTTAGAACTAAAACTGAAATGTGCACTTAAGATTCACTTTTTCCATGACTGAAACATATAGCTGATTGTCTAGAAAAATTTTCGAATATCACTCACTGAATGATTTGAAAACAAATACGTCATGACTGGTGATTTTTACCCTTCGGTGTTCCCTTTAACCTTCAGGCCAATGGATTCCAAAATGTTGCTGATTAAATTGATTAAACTGTACTGGTTTTATTAAAGCTCCCAAGAATAGGCTATGACCTTTTTCATTGCCCACACAAATCAATACATTCAGAAGAAGAGACACTTGATTGGTAAGATAGATTTCTGCTGCAAACTTTGCTTTCAGGAAACATCTATAAGCCTTTCCAGAAATCTGTAATTACTAATACTGATACATTTCCCTTTGATATATGCTTAAGGTTCATTAACTATCTGTGTTCAAAAGCTGGTGATAAACTCATTTTTATAATGCTATTAGGGATACATTAACATGGGATAAAATATTTAAAAATCAGACAATGGTACACACTAAATTCAGGATCCTAGTTGTATCAGAGAAAACTGGTGGGGATATGGGTTCAAGCGTAAACGCACACACAGCTTTACGCAGGATATCTCACTTGTGAGACTGTCAATATTTGGGGCAGGATAAGTCTTTGTTGTGGGAGGCTGTCTAGTGTATTGCCAGGTATTTAGCCACATCTCCGAACTCTCCCCACTGGAGGTTAATAGTGTTCCTCTAACCAATTTTGACAGTCCAAAACGTCTCCAGTTATTGCCACAGGTTTCATGGGGGAAAGGGATCAGAATCATCACTGAGTGGGAGGCACTGCTTTAATCAGATTGATAAACTTTTAGTTTTTATTTTTAATAAGAAGGGGGATTCACCAATGTCCATTTGTAATGGAGCTACATAATTTTCTTATAAGTTACATATTTTCTCTTGAATATATAAATGATATATCATAAAATTTACTAAAGCTCTAGTAATATGCTTTCAACAGGTGACTTTCTAGAAGTAACTTAGAGATAGTTCCGTTTGATTTTCTTTCATGATCACCAAAGGGAGCGTAGAGCTTTATTTTCTACTTTTAATCATAATGTACTAACATATTTCCTTTTGTGTCATCATGAAGAGTATTTTGACAGGATGTTTATTTTAAATTTGAAATATTTAATCACGCAATTTGTGCAACTGGCTCGTTGCTAAAAATTGCATGATTTTTAGCCTAGAACTGAATATTTTTAGTCTAATATTAAAAATGTACATATAGAGGTTGTAGGACTTCTGTGTGCACAAAATAAAGTACAGTTCTATCTGATTCATACTGCAAGAATAAGTTAGTAAAGAAACATAACCCCTCCAAACCCAGTTTAAATAACAATTAATTTATTCTAAAGATTTAGAGAAACTCAAGGTCTGAATCTTAACTGGTCTGAGGATACAGGGCTGGCAAAGACTGTGCCCCCTTTCCATTTTCCTCTCCTGGGAGTACATTGTCTTTTTATCTCTTTTCCCGATGTACCTGGTTCTTTCACACTCTCTCTGAAGCTTGTCTTCTCCTACCCTTCATTCATGTGGACTTAGACAGTCATGGCATCCTCTATCTGTTTATGACTCCAGCATAGCTTCTTTGCTTTGATTTTTGTGACTCAATATTGGATTCTCAAAAGAGGAAATCTTATTGGTCATCATAGTTCATGTGTCTGCATTTGGTTCAACCAGCTGTGGCAAAATAGAGACTAAACTGGTTTACATGGTACCTAGACCTTTCCATTTTGCATCATGTGGGTCCACTTAGCACTCTAAGAAGAGGGTATTTGCCAAGAAGAAAGGATGCACCTCTCAACCACATGTAACATCAACTAAAGACATATCCTGTGAAGATTTTGTTTCCCTTTCATGAAAGAGACAGAGAGAGAGAGAGAGAGAGAGAGGAATGCTAGATATGAAGAAGATATGTGCATGTGTGTGTACATGCTCAGTCACTTCAGTCATGTCTGACTCTTCAAGTCTATGGGCTGTAGCCCGCTAGGCTCCTCTATCCATGGAATTCTCCAGACAAGAATACTGGAGTGGGTAGCCACACCCTTCTCCAGGGGATCTTCCTGACCCAGAGATGTCTCTTGATTGGCAGGCGATTTCTTTACCACTGAGACACCAGGGAAGCCCAAAAAAACAGTAGGATGAGGATAATTTCCATAACTAATAAAAAAGATAGTTTAGCAGTACATGTAAAATAAATTCTTGTAAGTAAAATATTGAATAATTTGTTCATAATAAAATGAGGAACAGTTCAGTCAGTTCAGTTCAGTTCAGTCACTCAGACATGTCTTTCTTTGCGACCCCATGGACTGCAGCACGCCAGACCTCTCTGTTCACCACAAACTCCTGGAGCTTACTCAAACTGATATCCATTGAATCAGTGATGCCATCCAACCATCTCATCCTCTGTCATCCCCTTCTCCTCCCACCCTCAATCTTTCCCAGCATCAGGGTCTTTTCCAATGAGTCAACTCTTTGCATCAGGTAGCCAAAGTATTGGAGTTTCAGCTTCAAAGTCAGTCCTTCCAATGACTATTCAGGACTGATTTCCTTTAGAATAGACTGGTTGGATCTCCTTGCAGTCCAAGGGACTCTCAAGGGTCTTCTCCAACACCAGTTCAAGAGCATCAATTCTTCGGCACTCAGCTTTCATTATAGTCCAACTCTCACATCCATATATGACTACAGGAAAAACTATAGCCTTAACTAGACAGACCTTTGTTGGCAAAGTAATGTCTCTGCTTTTTAATATGCTGTCTAGGTTGGTCATAACTTTTCTTCCAAGGAGCAAACGTCTTTTAATTTCATGGCTGCAGTGACCATCTGCAGTGATTTTGGAGCCCCCCCAAAATAAAGTCTTCCACTGTTTCCCCATCTATTTGTCATGAAGTGATGGGACTGGATGCCATGATCTTAGTTTTCTGAGTTGAATATAACTAAATATATATTTTTAAATATATAAATTATATAAATATAATATCTAAATTAAGGTACAAATTAAGATAAAGCATGTATCTTCAGAAATAGATGGGAATTAGATTTAGATAGAAAAAAGAAATAAACAATTCTTAATAAAAAAGTGATATTTCAAAACCATATGTAGACAGTTTTCCAGATATATCATCAAATATTTTCAGTGGGTTTTCTTACACCAAGTCCAGTCATTTGTAGGGGGAAAAATGATATACCATGTGTTGTAACAGCTGTCTTGACCCTGTTCTCAAAGAGCTGTTCAGTAAGTGGGAGTTACTGTTATTATATATTGCTTGATCTCTACATGCAGCTCCATTGGCCTTGTAGCTGTTGGCTTAGCAGAGCCATCACTGTCTTCCAAGCTCTCAGCCTTCACTTGGGGTTCCTTAGTAGAGTGATGGGGTCACACCTTTCTGGTCTTTCAGATATTCAGTACCCCCTTGCCATCTGAACAGCAGGGATGAAGCAGATCCTGATCATTTTAAATTTTACACTTTATTTGATATGCTTGAATTTGTTATTTCTTCCAGTTTTATTGACATATTGACATACAGTACTATATGTTTAAGGTGGATTTGACTTATGTACATCATGAAATGTTCATCACAGTAAATTTACCAAATGTCTATCATCTCATATAGATACAAAATTAAATAAAATTAAATAAGTTTTAATTAAAATTAAATAAATAGAAAAAAATTTGTGATGAGGACTCTAAGGATTTACTCTTATTAAAACTTTCATCTCTAACATACAGTATTGTTACTCATATTTATTATGTTGTACATCAATAGTGCTTCTTTATCTTATAAATGGAACTTTGTACCTTTCAGTTGCCTTCATCCAGTTCTCCCTGCTTTTGTCTTTTATCCTTCCTACTACCTTTATCCAGAGAAGGCAATGGCAACCCACTCCAGTACTCTTGCCTGGAACGTCCCATGGGTGGAGGAGCCTAGTAGGCTGCGATCCATACTACTTTTACTATATATTTGCCTTTACCAATGAAGTTTTTTTTTCTTTCATAATGTTCATGTTTCTGGTCCCTTTTAACATTTCACTATAAAGCTGCTTTAGTGGTGCTAGCTTTTGCTTGTTTGTAAAACTTTTGATTTCTCCATCCAACCTGAATGAAAGCCTTGTCAGGTATTCTTAGTTGTAACTTTTCCTCTTTCTTCTCTTTAAATATATTGTGCAGTTCCCTTCTGGCCTGCAGATTTCTGCTGAAAAATTCAGCTGAGAGCCTCATGGGAGTTCTCTTGTAGGTAAATCATTGCTTTTCCCTTGCTGCTTTTAATATTCTATCTTTAACTTTTGACATTTTAATTACAACTTGTCTTGGTATGGTCTTCTTAGGGTTGATCCTGGTTGGGACTCTCTGTGCTTCCTGGACCTAGGTATCTGTTACCTTCCCCAGGTTAGGGAAGTTTTCAGCTATTATGTCTTCAAATACGTTCTCTTCCCCTTTCTCTCTCTCTCTCTTCTCCTTATGGGAGCCCTATTGTATGACTGTTAGCACGCTTGATGTTGTCCTTGATGGCTTGTAAATGGTCCTCCATTCTTTTTATTCTTGCTCCTTTTTCTGAAGCAAACCCAAGGTCACCTTTATACTCTTCTTCCAGAGATGAGAAAATGGTTCCATTAGTGCTGGTCAATATAGTGCTATTGAAGGGCACAGCCATTTAAACTGGCCAAGATCTCTGTTATGGATTGAGTTGTGTCTGCCCAAAGACAAGCTGAAGACCTACCCCACCCTGTACCTCCAATTATGAACTTATTTGGAAATAGGGGTTTTGCAGATATAATTAATTAAGATAGGGTCATGCTGTAGCAGGGTGGGCCCTTAATCCAGCATAACTGGTGTCAGTATAAGAAGAGGAGAAGACAGAGACACATAGGGAGAATATGTCATGTGGCAACAGAGGTGGGAAGATTGGGGCGATGCATCTGTAACCCAAGGAATGCCAGAGGTTGATGGCCACCACAAGGAGCTGGGAAGAAGCAAGAAAGGATTCTCCTCTACAGGTTTCAGAGGGAGCATGGCCCCGCTGACATCTTGAACCTCTAACCTCCAGAACTAAGGAAGAATAAGTTTCTGTTGTTTTAAGCCACTCAGTTTGTGGTCCTTTGTCATGGCAGCCCTAGGAAACTAACACTCTCCAAAGACAAATGCTGCTCTTCATCCACTTAGGAGCACTGGCAACTGCCTCTGAGGGTATCACACCCTCCATGTGGATTTGGGTCTCTCCATGATTGCCATGGTAACTCCCCACTTTGGACATTCAGATTCCGCCTTTCCCAACTGTTCGTGCTCTGGGATGTTACTATTCCAGGACAGCTGAAGGCTAAGGAACATGTGCCTGTACTTATCTAGGATAATGAGTTTGCTCCACCCACAGAGAAAGTCTTCCTGGCTGCTTTCTTCACCTCAGATCCTCTCCCAGCTTCCTGGTTTCTCTTTCTATCTTCCTGCCACAAGAACCCAGATGCATACTTAACATCTTCCCAAGAGTTATAGGTTAAGTTTATAGTGTAAATTACTCTTCCTTTCTGTATCCTGAAATGTAGCCATGTGTGTGTTTTGGTGGGGGTGGGGGAGGAGGTCTTCCCTGATAGCTCCTGCAATGCAGGAGGCCCCAGTTTGATTCCTGGGTTGGGAAGATCCGCTGGAGAAGGGATAGGCTACCCACTCCAGTATTCTTGGGCTTCCCTTGTGGCTCAGCTGGTAAAGAATCCACCTGCAATGTGGGAGACCTGGGTTCAATCCCTGGGTCAGGAAGATCTCCTGGAGAAGGAAAAGGCTACCCACTCCAGTATTGTGGCCTGGAGAATTCCATTAACTATGTATTCCATGGGGTTGCAAAAAGTCGAATACAACTCTGTGTGTGTGTGTGTGTGTGTGTGTGTAACTGGATCACTTTGCTGTACACCTGAAACTAATGTAATATTATAAATCAATATACAAATCAATAAAGAAAATGAAGGCCAGTTCCATGTTGAGGAAAGCTATATTATTAAGAAAGACCAACCTTTTTACTGATTGCAAAACTCCCTGAAAAGTAACCCCAAAGTAAAAGAAGAGCATGGCACACCTATCTCACCATCTGAATGATAAATCAAGGGGCAGGGGTCTGAGTCAGATCTGACTTGAGAAGCCACGATCTTGTCATAGCATAGGGAAAACTTATTCTCTTTTATTCCTTTGTATCCTTTTTTGGGAATAAAGTAGCTCCTCAGGGGTCCTCTGTGAACTAAACTAATGTAAATATGTGGCTTCCCTGAGTGCCAGCTGTGGTGGATGCAGACCATGAGTATTGCTGCGGGTAGGTGACTGCATGTTCAGGGCCTTGACACAGAGGCTCACTGGGATTTCCTTAAACTCCTAGGAGCTGAGGTGACCTACATGAACATGACTGCCTACAACAAGGGCCGACTGCAGTCCTCCTTCTGGATTGTGGACAAACAGCATGTTTACATCGGCAGTGCCGGTTTGGACTGGCGGTCTCTGGGACAGGTAATCTTTTCATTATATAGAGCTTTGTCAGCATCAAAACTACCACCTGCATAAAACCCTCCATCACCTCTACTGTGACTGAGAGAATTTAAACCTACAGCATTTATTAATTTTAACTGCACAGTTTTAGTAGTTTTACCCTCAATTAAAGCAAAATAATAAACCTTTCCTTGTCAGAATCATTTCACCAAAAAAACTGCCATTGCTTCAGTGCTTTTATAACTCAGATGCTATTCCCACATTCTTTAGAGCATGTGCTATGCTGCGCTTAGTCACTCAGTCGTGTCCAACTCTTTGTGACCCCATGACTGTAGCCCGCCAGGCTTCTCTGTCCATGGGATTCTCCAGGCAAGAATAGTGGAGTGGGTAGCCATTCCCTCTGGGGGTTCTTCCTCCTGATGCTTGACCTCAGACTCTCTGGACTTCCATGATGGTACAGTGGTAAAGAATCTGCCTGCCAGTGCAGGAGACACAGGAGATGTGGGTTCGATCCCAGGGTGGGGAAGAATCCCATGGACAGCTGAGCCTGGCGGGCTACAGTCCATGGGGTCGCAAAGAGTCATCACGACTTAGTGACTAAACAATAGCAATAGATTCTCTTAGAGGGCTATTTTTATGTGGAACCTTCTCTATGTAGCCTATATGGGTTTGATATTTTTTTATGTGATGGCTGTTTTTACAGTGGATGTCTGCTACCTCTTTTTTCCATGTATGCTGATCTTTATCCCCTTGAAAATGGTGGGATTGATGTTGTGGTGACCAGAGTCTGCACCAGGTATTGAGCAGGGCCCCCTCTCTGCCCTGTGATTATCACTGAGGTGGGGTTGGTTCCCCAGTGGTTGGAGTAGACACTTCCAGATCTGTATCTTAGCCATATTTCTGACCTGCAATGTGAGGTAGGTGGGATTCAACACTCCCGCTAGCAGGGAAGCCATGGAGTATTCCTCCTCTGGAGCTGTTCACCTGTGGGTGTGCTCTGTTGTGTCACTTTTCACACCCTGTGCTGGCTCACAAATCACACTGTTGGTGGCACTGCTCTCGGCCCTACTGTAACTGTGGGTATGCTGGCAGTTGGCCCTGGTGTCTCTCAGGCGTTGTTTTCACCAGACCATCTGTGCATATCCACCAGTCAGGTCCCAGGACTGCAGTAACCATGCATCGGGACCCACTGTGGGGGCTATGGAGGCAGCTTAGATTTTGATCTGATCCAGTAGGGTCACAGAAAGTCAGGCACAACTGAGTGTCTGAGCAGAGAACAGAATCCTGGCATGTCTATGCCCACAAAGCCCACAGGCCCTAAACCTACACCTGTCTCAGCTATGGGAGCATTTATCTGTTCAGATATCCCACAGTCACTGAGTTTCCAAAGTCAGCAGTGGGGGTGTAAGTCCATGGAGAGATTTGAGCTCTTCCTCCTTAGTCACAGGGCCCCTGGATCTCAGCTGTGGTTTCAGCCCCACTTTTGCATGTGTCTTCCACCAGCATCTACTCCCAAGGCTGCCTTGGAACACACATGCCTGCCTAGGTGGGCAGAGAGAGGCAGCGATGGGTAGGGTGTGTGAGCTACTCAGGTGAGTGCCCCTCCCAGTGCCCATGGAGGCAGGGACCAGCACTTGGGGAAGGGGGCTGCAGCGGTGGCCCCGCTACTTGAGGGTCATTCAACAGTGGCATCCGTGGCTATGGTGGCCCAGGCTTCTTCCACAAACATTTCCAGTTGTGGAGTTTCGTGCTCTCATTCCTTCAGACTGTCTCTTTACACCCAGCAGCTGTTCCCTCACTGAGTCTGCTCTCCAAACCCTACATTCCAGCACCCAACCCCACTTTTGCATCAGCAAACACCGTCTCAGGCTGAGGCCAGAGGGCTCTGGCACTTATCACCTATATAGGTCTTAATGCTGTCCTGCCTGCCATAGATGGGTTGCTGCCCACTCCTCTGAGCCCCTAGAGCTCCTCTTCTGTCCCAGACGATCTCCCCACTGATGAGGGGGCTTCCCCAGTGGCTTGAACCTTTCCTTTCCTTCAGCTCCCCTCCAGAGGTGCAAGACTTTATCCCATTTCCTTGTTTCTATGTGCCTTTCTTTTGTCCTACCTGGTTGTGTGGGCATTTTTCTTGTGGTTTCAGGTGCCCAAGGTCCTCTGCTAGTGTTCAGCAAGTGCTCTGTGAGAATGGTTCTGTTAGTAGATGTGTTCTTTTTTATTAATTAATTTTTGGCTGTGCTGGGTCTTCATTGCTGCGCGACCTTTACTCTAGTTGCAGACAGCGAGGGCTACTCACTCTCCAGTTGCAGCGCATGGGCTACTTACTGCAGCGGCTTCTCTCGTTGTGGAGCATGGGCCCTAGGGCACGGGGGCTTCAGTAGCTGTGGCCCCCAGGCTCTAGAGCACAGGCTCGATAGTTGTGGCACACAGGCTTAGTTGTTCCACAGCATGTGGGATCTTCCTGGATCAGGGATCTAACCCATGTCTCCTGCACTGGCAAGTGGGTTCTTTACCACTGAGACACCAGAGAAACCCTGATGTATTCTTGATACATTTGTGGGAAGAGGTGAACTCCACATCCTCCTGTTTCACCATCTTGACTCCTCTCCCCTGCTAAGTGGTTTTTAACTTGAGCATCATTTGCTCTTTTTTTAAGAAAGTGTTTTCCTACCACTAAATTTTATTTTTTTGTTATTAACTGATAGAGTTTAAAGTTCTATTAATTCCATTTGAATGAAGTTTGAATTATTGAGGTTTAATGACATTTTTCTCCAAATTTTTGAGCAGGTAATCTTTATTTTCTCTATTTCCTTCTACTTCTTTCCTTATATAGACAGACAGACATATATTCAAGTATTGGTTTCTCTGCTTGAGGATTATTCCTTTATCTTTGCTTTTAGTTGTTTATTTTGTAAGAAAGTAAGTTGATCTTTTAAATGTTTACTCTGTATAGTCATTTAGATATTATTTCCTTTTTAAATGTATCATCATTATAAAATATGAAAATTTCCCCACTTTAAACATGGTAAATACAGAGAGAAGATAAGGTGCAAGTTATTTCCTATTCATATGAAGGGCAGACCTTATTTTATGAATTTTCCTTATTTCCACATTTCTAAGTGGTGGCTAGTTTCCTTTCAGTTATAGAGAAGACCAGAGGATGCAGTGGGCAAGTACCTGGTTCTCTGTATCATGACTAATCAAGCTTCTTTCTTAAAGACAAGCCAACTCCTATGCTTCACTTATTGTCATTCTCTGTAGGAACTGGAGAATCACAACCTCTCCACTGTTGGCACTGCATGGCACTGAGCCCTCCAGTCTGTCTGGAAGAGATGTCCCTCTGACCTCATCCTGGTTTGTTCTCAGAGGGAGAAGGAAATGGCAACCCACTCCAGTATTCTTGCCTGGAGAATCCCCTGGACAGAGGAGCCTGGCAGGGGGTCCATGGGGTTGCAAGAGTCAGATACAACTTAGTGACTGAACCACCTCCACCGCCTAAACCCAGAATGAGAGGGAGAGTAAACTAAGTGGACTTCTTAGATTTCTTTCCTTCAGCTCAAATATACCAACAAAGTTATATTTTTAAAAACATAAATGAATTATCATGCTATTTCTTAAGTATACAGTAAGTGTATTTTAAGAATTTTGAAATAACTCATTTTATAATTCATAATCTCGGGCTCCCCAGGTGGCTCAGTGGTAGAGACTCCGCCTGCCAGTGTGAGAGACATAGGAGATGTGGGTTTGATCCCTGGGTCAGGAAGATCCCCTGGAGAAGGAAATAGCAACTCAGTCCAGTATTACTGCCTGGGGAAATCCCATGGACAGAGGAAGCGGGCAGGCTACCGTCCACAAGGTCACAAAGAGTCAGACACAACTTAGTGACTAAATAGCAACCACAGTCTATATGTCAACTGCTAACCTACTTCTCTTACATCAGCGGCCACCATTTCTCTCCTCCTCTCCACACACAGGCATGCATGTTGTCTCTTTGTCCACCCTTTCCCCTTAGTTTTTGCTATTTGAAATCATGTTGTTATACTTGTATCATCTATTTTAAATGTTTTCCTTTCATCTATGCTTGATTATATGGGCTATTTCCTTGGTTTACTTCATGAGACATAACACATTGCACAGCAGGGCTCATGTGTTAGAACAGATTATTTCATTTGAGAAATGTGTGTGAGACCAATATTTGCATGAAAAATTATAATACATTTTCCAAGTATCAAACTCAACCTATTCCATTAGCTTTATATTTTGTGAAGTTTTCTAGCGAAATCAGATTATTACTATCAATTATTACCTTAAATCTATAGTGTTATTGTTTAGTTGCTAAGTTCTATCCAACTCTTTATGACCTCATCCATGAACTGCAACATGCCAGGCTTCCCTGGCCTTCACTGTCTCCCAGAGTTTGCTCAAACTCATTTCCATGGAGTTGGTGATGCCATCCAACCATTTCAACCTCTGTCGTCCCCTTCTCCTCCTGCCCTCAATCTTTCCCAGCATCAGTGTCTTCCCTTGAGTTGGCTATTTGCATCAGGTGGCCAAAGGATTAGAGCTTCAGCTTTAGCATCAGTCCTTCCAATCAATATTCAGGACTGATTTCCTTTAGCATTGACTGATTTGATCTTCTTGCAGTCCAAGGAACTCTCAAGACAGTTCTGTAGCACCACAGTTCAAAAGCTTCAGTTCTTCAGTGCTCAGTCTTCTTTATGGGCCAACTCTCACATCTGTACATGACTACTGGAAAAATATAGCTTTGACTATATGGACCTTCATCAGCAAAGTGATGTCTCTGCTTTTTAATCTGCTTTAAATCTATAGTAAGAGAAATAATAAAACTAATGATAAGAGTTTCAGTGTATTGCAGGTTTTCTCTATGCTAGGCATTCTTTTAAACGCTAAAGAATATGAACTCATTCAATTTTCACAATAACCCTTTCTTTTAAATACTACTATTATCACTTTATTTTACAAAGGAGGAAATTGAGACACACAGTGGTCACCTTCCAAGAAGCTGCAAAGCAAGAATTCAAACCAAGGCAATCTAGTTCCAAACCCTTCTCTCTTACTTCATGCTAATAATTTTTAAAAATATATTACATTATGAAAAATCATTTTCTTTCAGGATTTTTCTGTTATGCTATACAATAAGTTTCCTCTAACTCTTTTTTCTTTAAGAATAGCTAACAATGCTATTCATCTAGATACCTTCACTCATTCACATCTTTCTTTTTTAAAAACAATTTTATTGGAATATAGTTGATTTACAATGTTGAGTTAGTTTCAGGTGTGCAGCAAAGTAATCAGTTATACATATTCACCAATACACTGTTTTTAGATTCTTTCCCCACATAGGCCATTTCCAAATATTGAATAGAGTTCTCTGTGCTATACGGGTCCTTGTTAGTTATTTGTTTTATATATAGTAGTGTGTATATGTCAATCCTAGGCCTGGCATGCTGCGATTCATGGGGTCGCAAAGAGTCGGACACGACTGAGTGACTGAACTGAACTGAACTGAACTGATCTTTAATTTATCCCTTACCCCCTGGTAACCATGATACTTTCCTGGTGGCTCAGACAGTAAAGAATCTAACTGCAATGCAGGAGACCTGGGTTCAATCCTTGGGTTGTAAAGATCCCCTGGAGAAGGGAATGGCCACCCACCCCAGTGTTTTTGTCTGAAAAATTCCATTGACAGAGAAGCCTGGTGGGCTATAGTCCTTCTGTAGAGTCAGACACAACTGAGCAACTAACATACTTCCCTGGTAACCATAAGTTTGTTTTCTACATCTGTAACTCTTTTTTGTGGATAAGTTCTTTTGTACCCTTTTTAGGATTCCACATATAAGCAACATCATATGATATTTGTCTTTCCATTCACATCTTTCTAATTGCAAACCCATGACATAATGGCCACAGAATGATGCCTACTGTTATTCAGTATTTAAGTTCTGCAAACTCAGTTATCTGAGTTGAATTTCAAAGACTAGAAGTCAATGTGTGTGTGCCTCTATATTCTCCCCCAGTGGTTCTAGGTGCTCCCCTAGAATCTGTGGCCACAGGGAGTACTGTGGGAGGGAAAAGGGAGCTCCTAAAATTATGAAGGAGGAAACAAAAAACGCAGCACTAACAAAGCAAACAAAAGACTAACCAGTGTGTGAAGTAGAAGGAAAAGGGCACAAGTCTTCAAACCTCAGGGTTCTGGAGGCGTGATGCTGAACTAGAAGAAGCTGAAAAGGAAAAAGTGAAAATCATATATTTACTAAATTTTCTTTTATAATTTTTCAAATATACCCTCTGAAATGAACTACAGCCTGGAACTGGAGGCAAGATTCAGTGGGTTCCTTGCTCACATGAATCTGGCAAATCTGTATAGGGGAAATATTTAAATAAAATTTTAAAATATAATTATAACAAATAGGAGTAGGCCTGCTTGACTCTGTAAATGTGTGTTTAATCTTATTGTTACTGTTTAGTCTCTAAGTGATGTCTGACTCGTTTGCAACCCCAAGGACTATAGCCTGCCAGGCTCCTCTGTCCATCTTAGTCCGTCTTTATTCTGAAAAGACCTGAAAGGTATATCTTAAACCAAACCAGCTGTTGGAGCAGGGAACATAAGAGCTCTAAGATGAGGTCTTCCAGGGACTGTGTTGGTAATCAGAACAACCCAGGGCAGGATGTGGATTCAATCCTACAAGCTATGGGAGAAACACTGAAGATCTGTGAAGGGCCAGGACCTGACAACTCTGGAACAAACCTAGAGAAAGTGCTCAAGCTGAGGAGTGAGGGAAGCATGAATAGAGACTCCGTGGCCAAGATTAAAGGGGAAAGTGACAGGACTGAATTATGATGGTGTGAAGGTTAATTTTATTTATCAACTTGGCTAAGCTGACACACCTATTTGTTTATTCAAATACCAGTCTAGATGTTTCTGTGAAGGTATTTTTTAGATCTGATTAACCTTTAGACATCACAACAAAGATCCATCTAGTCAAAGCTATGGTTTTTCCAGTAGTCATGTACGGATGAGAGGTTTGAATCATAAAGAAGGCTAAGCACTGAAGAATTGATGCTTTCAAATTGTCGTATTGGAGAAGACTCTTGAGAGTCCCTTGGACTGCAAGGAGATCAAACCAGTCCATCCTAAAGGAAATAAAACCTTTAGGTTTTATTATTCCAATATTCATTGGAAGGACTGTTGCTGAAGCTGAAGTTCCAATATTTTGGCCACCTGATGCAAAGAGCTGACTCATTGGAAAAGACCCCAATGCTGGGAAAGACTGAGGGCAGGAAGAGAAGAGGATGGCAGAAGATGTGATGGTTAGATAACATCACTGACTCAAAAGACATGAATTTTAGCAAACTCTAGGAGATAATGGAGGACAGAGGAGCCTGGCATGCTGCAGTCCATGAGATGACAAAGAGTCAGACACAACTCTCTGGAGAAGGCAATAGCACCACACTCCAGTACTCTTGCCTGGAAAATCCCATGGACAGAGGGGCCTGGTAGGCTGCAATCCATGGGGTCTCAAAGAGTCAGACACAACTGAGCAACTTCACTTTCACTTTTCACTTTCATGCATTGGAGAAGGAAATGGCAACCCACTCCAGTGTTCTTGCCTGGAGAATCCCAGAGACAGGGGAGCCTGGTGGGCTGCCGTCTATGGGGTTGCACAGAGTCGGACATGACTGAAGTGACTTAGCAGCAGCAGCAGACACAACTTAGCGACAACGTTTAAATAGGTAGACCTGAGTAAAACAGATTATCCTCCCTTATGTGGAAGGGCCTCATCCAGTCAACTGAAGACCATAAGAGCAAAGACTGAGGTTTTCAGAAGAAGGAATTTGATCTCAAAACTGCAACATAGAAACCCTACCTGAATTACTAGCCTGCTGTACAGATATCAGACTGACTATGAGAACTAGAAAGTACTACAACAGAAAAGACATGGTAAAGCTGTGTCACAGGGACTGATTGGTTATAAGGAATGAGCCAGAGAGAATAATGGATATTGTTCCAGCATCTGGATGGACCTGGGCCAACAAGGAGAAGGACCATACCATCAGCAGAAATAGGGACTATCAGGGGGTAGGGGCCATTCTGATGTCCAATGGGCAGTTGGAGAAACAGTAAAGAAACTGGCTAGTATTGATGCTTTTGCTTTTTATGGTGTGATCACTCACCTAGAGCCAGACATCCTGGAATGTAAAGTCAAGTGGGCCTTAGAAAGCATCACTACGAACAAAGCTAATGGAGGTGATGGAATTCCAGTTGAGCTGTTTCAAATCCTGAAAGATGATGCTGTGAAAGTGCTGCACTCAGTATGCCACAAATTTGGAAAACTCAGCAGTGGCCACAGGACTGGAAAAGGTCAGTTTTCATTCCAATCCCAAAGAAAGGCAATGCCACAGAATGCTCAAACTACCGCACAATTGCATTCATCTCACATGCTAGTAAAGTAATGCTCAAAATTCTCCAAACCAGGCTTCAGCAATACGTGAACCATGAACTTCCAGATATTCAAGCTGGTTTTAGAAAAGGCAGAGGAACCAGAGATCAAATTGCCAACATCTGCTGGATCATGGAAAGAGCAAGAGAGTTCCAGAAAAATATCTATTTCTGCTTTCTTGACTATGCCAAAGCCTTTAACTGTGTGGATCACAATAAACTGTGGAAAATCTGAAAGAGATAGGAATGCCAGACCACCTGACCTGCCTCTTGAGAAACCTATATGCAAGTCAGGAAGCAACAGTTAGAACTGGACATAGAACAAGAGACTGGTTCCAAATAGGAAAAGGAGTATGTCAGGGCTGTATATTGTTGTCACCCTGTTTATTTAACTTTTATGCAGAGTACATCATGAGAAATGCTGGACTGGAAGAAGCACAAGCTGGAATCAAGATTGCTGGGAGAAATATCAATAAGCTCAGATATGCAGATGACACAACCCTTATGGCAGGAAGCGAAGAGGAACTAAAAAGCCTCTTGATGAAAGTGAAAGAGGAGAGTGGAAAAGTTGGCTTAAAGCTCAACATTCAGAAAACGAAGATCATGGCATCTGGTCCCATCACTTCATGGGAAATAGATGGGGAAACAGTGTCAGACTTTATTTTTTTGGGCTCCCAAATCACTGCAGATGGTGACTGCAGCCATGAAATTAAAAGACACTTACTCCTTGGAAGGAAAGTTATGACCAACCTAGATAGCATATTTAAAAGCAGAGACATCACTTTGCCAACAGAGGTCCATCTAGTCAAGGCTATGGTTTTTCCAGTGGTCATGTATGGATGTGAGAGTTGGACTGTGAAGAAAGCTGAGCCCCGAAGAATTGATGCTTTTGAACTGTGGTGTTGGAGAAGACTCTTGAGAGTCCCTTGGACTGCAAGGAGATCCAACCAGGCCATTCTAAAGATCAGCCCTGGGTGTTCTTTGGAAGGAATGATCTAAAGCTGAAACTCCAGTACTTTGGCCGCCTCATATGAAGAGTTGACTCATTGGAAAAGACTCTGATGCTGGGAGGGATTGAGGGCATGAGGAAAAGGGGACGAGAGAGGATGAGATGGCTGGATGGCATCACCAACTGGATGCATGTGGGTTTGGGTGAACTCTGGGAGTTGGTGATGGACAGGGAGGCCTGGCGTGCTGCGGTTCATGGGGTCGCAAAGAGTTGGACATGACTGAGTGACAGAACTGAACTGAACTGAACTGAACTGATGCTTTTTATCTAACAACTTGGGCATCTGAATAGTAATAGTTTCTTGATTGACCCTAAAGCTACTGATTTCATCACAGCTCCTATTTCTGACAATAACCATTTTGTAGGATGGTGACAAGAATTGTACTCCTTCTGCCTCACCAAGCTGGTTACTTCTTCCTAGTCTCTGTGGGTTGAAATCATAGCCTGATGTTACCGATGAGGAAGGGTGCTGAGACTTAAAGTGTCTTTGATTCCCTCTTCTTGTCCCTTTTTCTTTCAATTAAAAGAACAAAGCACTGAGGTAGAGTTTTGACGACTGAGTAGATGTGCCAGTGGGCAAGAGGAGGGCACTGCTTTAAGGTACATCCTGCCACCCTGTTCTGTGCTACCATTGAGCTGACATTTTCACAATTTATGATTTTCTAAAGACCTGTTTTAGCTCCTATGGAAGTGGTCATTGGTAATGCAAGGAAATAGATATTGGAGCCAAAATGAAAACTAACCAGAGGAAAAAGCAATTCAATAGCAAAAATAAAAAATTAATATTCCTTAGGCAACATGTAATGAAGGAAAACAAAGGATTCATTCTTCCAGTATTGATTCAGAAGATTACCTGGGCTGCTCAAAAAGGTCATTTTTTGTTTGCATATGAATTCTAAAGTAAATGAGGAGCTAGACGTCCCTATTTCATATAAAAGAAATGTATTAGCAGACAGGTTTTCAGTAACAAAGCCATGCTTATCTCCTACAATTTTCAAAGTGACAATTTGGCAGAAATTTTGTTCAAAAGAGGCATAAGTAGGAAATCCTCTTTCCTAGTCTCTCCTGAGATACATTCTCACAAAGCCAGTTTACTATTATAAAATAATCTCAATTTGTGCAATTAAGTAAAGAAATAGGAACATCACTTGCTTTCTCCTGTTCACCTTTCCCAAGATGAAATTCAGTTAGTAGGTCATTCTCAAGTGAAATTTATTTCTAAATATTTTCCTTCATATGTCCCAGCAACACTTGCCTCCTCAATCTATCCTAAGTGATGTGATAATCCTAGGTATCCATAATGGCTCCTTAGATAAGATGTCTCAAGATCTCTATCCTGGCCACTTTTTTTTTTTTTTTTTAAATATAATCCATCGGTTAAAATTCCTCTTAAAATATGATGCCCAAAATTCAATATGGAACTTCAAAAGTAGCCCTGCCCTGCAGACTTTGGCTTGCAGTCACGTGGCACTATACTTACGAAAATAGAAGCTAAACCTGAATTTAATGTTTTGCCGGCCTAATTATTTTTTGTTTGTTGTTACTAACAGCATTGTTTGGCAATATGGCATAATAGTTGGAGTCAGATAAAGCTAAAATTGAATTTTTTTCTTTCTCTGATAATTACATAACCATAGGCAAGTTTCTTTCATTTCCCTGAGCTTAAATTTCTCTCAACAATTGATTAATGATACCAACCTCCTACAATTGTTAGAGATCAGATTGGATCTCACACTCTAGCACTGGACTGCAGCCCAGCTACTGCTCAGTAAATGGTAGCCAGTAGAGCTAATGACAAGGAAACTTTTTTCTTTCTTTGATGAAGTATCTAGATCAGTAGATCAAGGGAATGTTATAGGTGCTGGCATTTATTTGCCATTTTTGGCAAAGATTTTGTAAATCTCTCTGACTCATGGCCTGGTTAAAGGTATAGCATGGTGGACAGAAGCCCAGAAGGGACATGAGCTGGGGGCTGTGTCCCTCTGAAGGGAGATCTCACATGTCTTAACCATAGAGCTTTTTTCTACATCCTATGCTGTTCAAGGTTATCATCAATAGTCATACCTAGAAGGCAACTGACCAAATTTAAAAATAGCCCAAATCTGGGAGATATAGTTAAGGTCTCAGTTTTCAGAAAAAAGACTTCAAGAGATTTCAGCGAGTTCGTTGGAACAATACTCACGAGGAAAGTGAACAGGGGCATGGAAATAAATGAAGACCACCCAAGTGAGACTAAGATAATCAACCACTACCACTGGCATTTGGCAGAGGCTCAAAGACAGACAGAGGAGTGGAAAACTTTGTAGTGGAAAAATGGGATGAAGCTGATTGAAGGCTGTTAGCATAGGGAAATTGTAGGAGAATTAACTAAAAAGTAGGGTATCCTATGTAATGGGCTTCCCTGGTAGTTCAGCTGGTAAAGAATCCTCCTGCAATGCAGGAGACCCCAGTTCAATTCCTGGGTTGGGAAGATCTCCTGGAGAAGGGATAGGCTACCCGCTCCTGTCTTGGGCTTCCGTGGTGGCTCAGATGGTAAAGAATCTGCCTGCAATGTGGGAGACCTGGGATCAATCCCTGGGTTGGGAAGATCCCCTGGAGGAGGGCATGGCAACCCCCTCCAATATTCTTGCCTGGAGAATCCCCATGGACAGAGGAGCCTGGCGAGCTATAGCCCATGGGGTCACAAAGAGTAGCACACAGCTGAGTGACTAAGCACAGCATCCTATATAATTGATTAGGGGTACATATTTACCTTTATGTTGTTAGTTCTAAATTGGAAACCAGGCAAAATGAGGGTAGCTGGTAGTTATTAATCAAATGCTGCCCATTTTATGGGGGCATTTGCTGCAGGGGGTTATTATTTGGCTCTCTGGGCTGGTTGCTGAAGGTAGTGGATTAGAGTTGTATTTTTATATATGGTCTGGCCATTGTCCATTTGTATATTCAGCCTCTCAGGGATGAACAAAGCCTTCTTAATCCCATGACTCCTACCATCCCCTTCCCCACAGGCTGGTTTTAGAATCTCAAACAGGTGTCTGGCTGCCTATATTGAGAACTGGGATGGGGAGTTACCTGCCTGTGGGTTATTACCTGAAATCCCAGCATCTGGATGTTAGATGCTTAAAAAAATTTATCAGATGAATGCATGAATTAACAAACTAGAGTGTGCTTACTAACCATGTAAGATAGCCATATCACATGAGAGAACTGGAATCAAAACTTGAAAATTATAGGAGAAATGATTGACAGCAAAAGCCTGGCTACACATACTCAGTTTGTGTGCTGGGCTTAGTGACAGACCAGTGACTTCCGCCGAAAGCTGGTCCACACCAATTTAGTAACATTTCTGACATCACCTTCATGATTGTTAAGAATATACTATCATTATGAAAATTTATTTTTATATGCAGAAAAGTACCAGTTTTAACCATGAAGTTTTATTTTGCATTGTTTTTAATATTGAAGTAAACTACTTGCCAAAGCTTGCTGAATATATGCATACGGATTTTGTTTCCTTCAATAAAAGTTTAAGTATGTTTCACTGGATTTCTTTGAGAGCTCAGTCAGACCTAGGAAATTCATTTAACAAATATATTAACCAAGATTCACTTAGGTAAATTTTATTGCCCCATTTTTTCCTACTTCATGGCTTTCATATTTTAATTAGAAAAAAATTGAAATGCATTACCCTGATACAGTGACTTGCTAAAATACTACTTTTGTACCCATAAATCATTCTGCATACTTCAAGTTTACAGCTCAAGCATTTATTATTATAATTAGCTGTCACTTCAGTCCTTTATTGTTGAATTCAACAAAATTTAACTGTCATATTTTTAAAAAAGCCCTTTCTGAAGCTTAATTGTCTCAGCAAACTGTGTATAGAAAATTAACTCTATTGCCTCGTACCATTGTAACACGACCTTCTTAACCTCCACTCACAAACTACTAAATTACTTCTATGTTGTATTAGTCGAGGTTGAATGTACCGTATTTACTGCCTAAAAATACTCATCTACTTCTAACTTGGCCTGTGGTGCTGGAATATTTATTGTAGAAGTAGCAGTCTGGAGAAGGCAATGGCACCCCACTCCAGTACTCTTGCCTGGAAAATCCCATGGATGGAGGAGCCTGGTGGGCTGCAGTCCATGGGGTCGCTAAGAGTCGGACACGACTAAGTGACTTCACTTTGGCTTTTCACTTTCATACATTGGAGAAAGAAATGGCAGCCCACTCCAGTATTCTTGCCTAGAGAATCCCAGGGATGGGGGAGCCCGGTGGGCTGCCGTCTATGGGGTGGCACAGAGTCGGACACGACTGAAGCGACTTAGCAGCAGCAGCAGGAGTCTGAATTTCATTCTCAGAAGCCTGCAGGAGAAATCATGCTTTATAATAAAGCAAGACTAAGATAAACCAAACAATATATAGAAATGCTAATAGATTCATAGTTTTGAGTAAGAACTTTATTCTTTTTAGAAATTCCCCATGAACATTGATTTATTTAATCCCCACAGCAGCCCTGTGAGGTATTAATATATGAAACAAGGTCTAGATATTAATATATGAGACAAGCTCTAAATTTGCAAATCAGGAAATTGAAGAATATCCTGGAATTATTTCTTTGAGTGACATCAGAGTTAGGAATGAAACACAAATCCCCGGTGTTCATGCAACACTGTTTTCCCTGTGCCTGAATAGTGGTCCAGATGTCCCACATTTATGGTGATATCCTGCAGATCGAGAAACCAGAGCAGCTTCTCTAACTGGAATACAACCACGAACCAAAAAAAGATGCAGAAAGACTGTGCAGAGGCAAAACTCCCCAGAGCTATAGCCTTTTACATATTGGAGCAGCTCATTGGGCCTTATTCAAAATCCATTGATTCTTAGGCTCACCATGGGTCTAATTAATTTCCAACTATGTCCAGTAAGAAGTCGCTTGTCAGAAAAGAACACTGACAGTCCAGACAAGTGAGAACTGTCCACAGAAGTAGACACTGATCATTGAAAATAACACACGGATTCTAGAATTCCAGTATCATGAACCAATCAGCATTAGCCAGCCTCTCTACCCCCCAGCCAGCCTTCAGGATGACTATGACTTTCCCTTTAGGAAAAAGGCAAACTGTCCATTCACTGCTTCCTGTTCAGGACACAAGAAATGTGCTTAAACTTTTAAGAGATAAGCCCCTTAGAACAGCTGGAGGGTTAGTCCTCTAAGCAGTCACCTCTTATCTCTGGGTAGTCTGAACCTCTAAAGCAGTGCCGTCCAATAGAAATATACTGCAAGTCACTCATGTGAGCCACAATGTGATTTAAAATTTTCTGGTAGCCACATAAAAATGTAACTAGGAAAAATGTCAAATTAATTTTAATAATATATTTTATATAATATCATGTACCCTAAATATTATCATTTCAACATGTCATCAATATAATACATTTAATAATGAGATATTTTACCTTTTTCTGATAGCAAGACTTCAAAATCTAGTGGGCATTTCACACTCAAGCACAGGTCAGTTCAGACCAGTCACATTTCAAGTGCTCGATAACCACATCTGACTAGTGACCATCTTGCTTGCACAGGTCTAGAGCATCTCTTTCTCACTCTTTAGGAGGTAGAATATGTTTTTTGCCAAGTTAACACACAAGCTTGAAGAACTAAGGAATTTACTCAGAAAAGCTGGTTTTATATCTGACAAATAAACCAACTTCCCTTGGAAGAAGTGGTCTTTATGGTGTTACTCCAGAAGTCAGGTTGCCCATGGAGCTATAAGAGTTTCAGGATTTGGAAAGCTGTGAAATTGCATTTTGCAGGCCATTCAACACATGGCACTGATGTAAACTTCTTATTTTTACCTCCAGATTTATGGATTAGGCTCTGTCTTTCCAACATGATATTGATATTGTTCTCAGAAGTCCAATATCTATTGTCTTTATCTACCAAAAACTTCCATCAGGGAACATCTCTAAAACATGCTTTGCCTGCTGCAAACAAGTGTCATTTCCTGGCTATGTTATTTTCATGTGTTCATTTATTCATTCATTCAGCAAACATTATTTAGCATCTACTTTGTGTCAGGCTCTACTGAAAGTGCAAGGGAGTACACAGATAAAGAAGTGAGCTCTCTTTCCTTAAGAAGAGAAGTAAACATTTAGAATACAGTTTGATATGTGTGAAATTAACTCAGACTAAGGGAAGGGTCAGGGACAGTTCCATGCAGGAGATGGTACCTGAGCTGAACTTGAAGGATAAGCAGAGATGAACTAGAGAGAAAGGTTTTCCTTTGCATAGAGATGAAAGGAAAACAGCATGGCTGATTCTGAGAAAAAGCGCTCACCACACAATTCCACCATGAGTGGAGGAGACAGGAAGATCTTAGAGCCTTGGGTATCATGCAAAGAAGCATGGATTTGGTCTAAAATTTGGGGAAACCTTCTGAAGAGTTTTAGGCAGAAGAGCTGCAACTGTGGAGAAATGGATTATTGTTGCTGTTTAGTCGCTAAGTCGCGTCTGACTCTTTTGCACACCCGTAGACTGTAGCCCACCAGACTCCTCCATCTACGGGATTTCACAGGCAAGATTACTAGAATGGGTTGTCATTACCTTCTCCAGGGGATTCTTCCCAACCCCGGACAGATTCCATGTCTCCTGAACTGACAGGCAGGTTCTTTACTACTGAGCCACCGGGGAAGCCCAGAGAAATGGTTTGGATTGGAGTACAGCTTAGGAAGATGTTGCAGAAATGAGTCAGCAGGGGGCATGGGAGAGAGTAAGTTCCTGAACTAAGTCCATGGCACTGAGGAAGAGTGGGAAAGGAGGGTCTCTCCTGGTCTGGCTGAGCCCTCTGGGTTGGCTCATTGCTTGTCTCTGCTTCAGATTTTTCATTGTCAAATTTCTCCCAAAAGAAGGCATAGGTGAGTCAGGGTATCCTGAGTCATATCAGCCTACTTACCTTCTGCTTGAAAGGCTATAACATCAACCCATTTTTTAAAATAGAGAAATCCCCAAAACACATAGTGCACAAAATGAACTCAGCAGCTGCCACATGCAGGCTCTAGAGCACAAGCTCAGCAGCCAGTGGTGCATGGGCCCAGCTGCCTTGCACGCACGTGGGATCCTCCCCGACCAGGGATTGAACTGGTGTCCCCTGCATTGGCAGGTGGACTCCCAGCCACTGGACCACCAGGGAAGTCCGTGACAATGAAGTCTTTGGAAAGATAATCATCCCTATCAGTTGTCTACGCTTAGTTTATAAAACACTTTCTAACACATTGAGTTGTCTGATTCTCCCTTAACTACTGAAGAAGAGAGAGGCCTCTGTTAACTCTCCTGAGGTCACAAATGTGGCACTGAGATCCAGAAACATTAAATGATCAGTCTGAAGACATGGTGAGAAGATAGCTCCTGAAACGACTGTTCTAGTCTGCTCTATCAAAAAGGAAGCTGACGTCACTCACTCAGGTGACACTCTGACGAGTGGCCCTTAGAATAATAGCTTATTGAATAACAGTTTATTGTCCCGATTATCAAACACTGTCTACAATGAATGAACAATGAAGCAAATGCTTCTGTTGGTCCCACTCCCAGAAGCCATCAGTCTGTGTAGCAGCTGCCACCAATTCATGCTCTCAGACAGGTGAACACCTCCATGGAGATTGCCTTGGCTGTGGCTGCCCTCCTTGGTGGGATTTTGTCTCATTCTCCAGGGGTTACTTTAAACCTCCAGATTGCCTCTCACCATCCTAGAGATCCAGCCAAAAAAAAAAAGCCTCCCTGAATTCTCAAACTCTCCCAAAGCAATGTGATATTTTATGAGAATCCAGAAGGCAGAAGTAGTGAAAAATTGTGTCTGCTTCTCTCTGCGTTACCTTAATGGATTTGATCATTCACTCTAGCCAGATCATATCAGACACTGGAGATAAAAAGAGATCAATAAAAAACAGTTTCCTCTTTCAGTGAACTTACCATCTCATGGGAGAGTCAGACTGTAGATCAAATAAACAAAGAAATAAAATAAGTAGAGTGATAGATGCTAAAAGAGGAACAAACAGAGTGCTGTGGCACATGGTAATGGGAGGGGAGGATATGGGGACAGAGAGAGAGAATTCCAGGAAGAAAAATGGTTCGCAGAAGGCCTGGAAAACTTCTCTAGCTTGGTTTATACAAGACGCATGTGACTAAGACCAATAGAACAGGCCAGAGACGTAGGAGGGATCTCAAGACTCCCTCTTCTAACTTCTTTTACCTCCTCAAGATTCTGTGGTTTTTATCCCACCCCCTCCTTCCTGCTCAAGGACTTCAGCATCTTTAGCACTTTAGGCAACTCACTTAACTGCCTCTTCTGGTCCTCTAACCATTCTTGTCTTTATTATATAGCCCAGAGTTCAAACTACCATCCTTTCTCACTTGCCTATTTCTTATGAATCCTTTTTTTTTCTTTTTAACCACTTTTTAAACTTTTTTTAAACTTTCATTAACCATTTTTTAACTTTTTAAACCATCTTTTAAACTTCCCAACCAGTTTTTTGGGAAGAACTTTTTCCCCAAATGTGATCAGACACTGCAGAGATTTATGGGTTTCATTTTTCATCCTGAATGCATCCTTCTCAGAACTTTTGTTGAAAGTGCCGTGAAGGGTTTAAGTTGAAATAATGAAGTATCTGAATTACCTGTCATGAACAGGAGTTTGTGACATTGTACAGGAGGCAGTGATCAAGACCATCCTCAAGGAAAAAAAAATGCAAAAAGGCAAATGGTTGTCTGAGGAGGCCTTACAAATAGCTGAAAAAAAGAAAAGATGCAAAGGAGAAAGGAGAAAAGGAAAGATATACCCATATGAATGCAGAGTTCCAAAAATAGCAAGGAGAGATAAGAAAGCCTTCCTTCATGATCAATGAAAAGAAATAGAGGAAAGCAATAGAATGGGAAAGACTAGCAATCTCTTCAAGAGAATTAAAGATACCAAGGGAACATTTTGTGCAAAGATGGATACAATAAAGGAGAAATGGTATGGACCTAACAGAAGCAGAAGATATTAAGTAGAAGTGGCAAGAATACACAGAAGAACTATACAAAAAAGATCTTCATGATCCAGATAACCACGATGGTGCGATCACTCACCTAAAGCCAGACATCCTGGAATGCAAAGTCAACTAGACCTTAGGAAGCATCACTACGAACAAAGCTAGTAGAGGTGATGGAATTCTAGTTGAGCTATTTCAAATCCTAAAAGATGATGTTGTTCAAGTGCTGCACTCAATATGCCTGCAAATTTGGAAAACTCAGCAATGACCACAGGACTGGAAAAGGTCAGTTTTCATTCCAATCCCAAAAGGTAATTCCAAAGAATGTTCAATCTACCGCACAATTGCATTCATCTCATATGCTAGCACAGTAATGCTGGTGCTGCTGCTGCTGCTAAGTCACTTCAGTCGTGTCCGACTCTGTGCAACCCCAGAGACAGCAGCCCACCAGGCTCCCCCGTCCCTGGGATTCTCCAGGCAAGAACACTGGAGTGGGTTGCCGTTTCCTTCTCCAATGCATGAAAGTGAAAAGTGAAAGTGAAGTTGCTCAGTTGTGTCCGACTCTTTGCGACCCCATGGACTGCAGCCTACCAGGCCCCTCTGTCCATGGGATTTTCCAGGCAAGAGTACTGGAGTGGGGTGCCATTGCCTTCATTCTCCAAGCCAGGCTTCAACAGTGTGTGAGCCATGAACTTCCAGATATTCAAGCTGGATTTAGAAAAGGCAGAGGAACGAGAGATCAAATTGCCAGCATCCATTGGATCTTCGAAAAAGTAAGAGTTCCAGAAAAACATCTCCTTCTGCTTTATTGACTATGCCAAAACCTTTGACTCTGTGGATCACAACAAATGTGGAAAATTCTGAAAGAGATGGGAATACCAGACCACTGGACCTGCCTCCTGAGAAATCTGTATGCAGGTCAAGAAGCAACAGTTAGAACTGGACATGGAACAGTAGACTTGTTCCAAATTGGGAAAGGAGTATGTCAAGGCCATATATTGTCACCTTGCTTATTTAACTTATATGCAGAGTACATCATGCAAAATGCTGGCTGGATGAAGCACAAGGCAGAATCAAGACTGCTGGGAGAAATATCAATAACCTCAGATATGCAGATGACACCACTCTTATGGCAGAAAGTGAAGAGGAACTAAAAAGTCTCTTGATGAAAGTGAAAGAGGAGAGTGAAAAAGCTGGCTTAAAGCTCAACATTCAGAAATCTAAGATCATGGCATCCGGTCCCATCATTTCATGGCAAAAAGATAAGGAAACAATGGAAACAATGAGAGACTTTATTTTTTTGGGCTCCAAAATCACTGCAGATGGTGACTGCAGCCATGAAATTCAAAGACACTAGCTTCTTGGAAGAAAAGTTATAACCAACCTAGACAGCATATTAAAAAGCAGAGACATTACTTTACTGACAAAGCTCCATCTAGTCAAAGCTACAGTTTTTCCAGTAGTCATGTATGGATGTGAGAGTTGGACTATAAAGAAAGCTGAGTGCTGAAGAATTGATGCTTTTGAACTGTGGTATTGGAGAAGACTCTTGAGAGTCCCTTGGACTGCAAGGAGATCCAACAAGTCCATTCTGAAGGAAATCAGTCCTGAATATTCATTGGAAGGACTGATGCTGAAGCTGAAACTCCAATACTTTGGCCACCTGATGTGAAGAACTGACTCACTGGAAAAGACCCTGATGCTGGGAAAGATTGAAGGCGGGAGGAGAAGGGAACGACAGAGGATGAGATGGTTGGATGGCATCACTGACTCTATGCACATGAGTTTGAGTAAGCCCTGGGAGTTGATGGATGGGGAAGCCTGGCATGCCGCAGTCCATGGGGTCACAGAGAGTCAGACATGACTGAGTGACTGAACTTAACTGAATTACCTGTAAGAAGATTACTCTGGCCTCCACATGGAGAAAGGGCAAGAATGGGAATAATATGTGACCAGTAAAGAGGCTCACCAGCATGGTGACAGTGGAGGTGGGCAAAGAGAATGGGTTTGCGGCCTGCCTCAAGAGACCTGCTGAAATGGGCTGAGGAAACAGAGGTGTTGACAGCCATGGGCAATGGTGATAAGAAAACTGGGTAGCAAGCACAATTTTGTACATTTTACTTTTAAGATACCTGCGAAAAATCCAAAAGACAATGTCACTTTGTTGTTGTTTAGTTGTTCGTTCATGTCCAACTCTTTTGTGACACCATAGACTGTAGCCTGGCAGGCTCCCCTGTTCATGAGATTTCCCAGGCAAAAATATTGGAGTGAGTTGCCATGTCCTTCTCCAGGGACTCTTCTTGACCCAGGGATCAAACCCTTGTCTCCTGCATTGGCAGGCAGGTTCTTTATTGCTGAGCCACCCAGGAAGCTCCGGTGTCAATTCAGTAGGCTCTAAGTTTGTGACTGGTGCAGCCTTGTAGGCAGCTGGCATGTGTGGATGTACCGTGCCCTGGCTGGCAGTGCCGTGCCGCCCTTCACCATTGTTCCCGTGAAGGTGTTGCCAGAGACAGACTCCTTCTGTCTCACTTTTTCTCTCTCCTGTCCCCTCTGGCTCTCTCCTCCACTGTCACCCACCCTGACTGCTGTCTCCCTCAGTGTGCTTTAGTCCCCCCACCTGTCTCTTACACCTCAACCTGATCCACTTTGCTCATCTACTGTATTCCCGAGACACTGGCCTTTTCTCTGCTCGTTGAACATGCTAAGCTTGCTCCCTTCTTGGTGTCTGGTGTTTACCACTCCTCCCGCTAGCACAGTTCTTCTCCCATATCTTCCATCATTTATTCTGTGCTCAAGCCACCTCCTCAGAGCAGCCGTCCCTCACCTCCCCAGCTCACACAGTCACTCTCTACACATGACCTAATGTTATATTCTTTGTGTGTTTCAAGCAGCACCTGAAGTTATTTTATGCCGTTATTTATTGCTTGTCTTTCTCCTCTAGAATTAAACTCCTGGAGGGCAGTGACTTTCTTTCTCTCTCCTGTTCAGTAGCATGTAAACAAGAACCTAGAACAGTGAGTGACACCTTAAAGGTGCTCAGTAGAACTAGGTTGGCCATTAGCCACCCCGCGCCTCCATGTCATTTCATTACTGACTCCCTGGTCCATGACAGCACATGACCCACGAGAGGCCCTAGTATGCAGATAAAGATGTGACAGTGAGTTTGGAGTGGCATTCAACTCTGGAGGTAATAGAAGCACCAAACAGAAACTCTCAGAGAAGCTAGAAGAAGCTAAAGCATTTAAAAACATACTGAATGAGTATCACTTCTAATCTTGGAATGTTCTCGAGTATCATAGCTTGAGAGAATGGAAGCATTGTGGATATATGGCCAAAACCAGGAGGCAGCAACTGACCATGGTGTACCTTTGCAGTCTGTTTTCCAGTCTCCACAGCCACCTCCTGCTTCCACAGGTCCTCCGCAAGGACCATCGGAGGTGCAAGAATGAGATTTTTTTTTTCCAGCTTCTTTCCTCATGATGATTCCCCATGTACCTTCTTGAGGGCTATATTAGACTATTTCTCTGTAGTAAAAATATCCATGAGACTTTTGTTTGCCTCTCTCACATATAAGATGACAGTATTAAAATTGCTATATTGAATGTACTGTCATATTTCCAAAATTATTTACATGATAAAACAAAAATATACTCTTTGAATATGTGAATAAAAATTTCCGAAAGGTGTTCAATACATACATACTGACTGACTAGTAAACACCCCACCCCAGTCTAGAAAGAACTCTGAAATCCTACACATCTTCTGTCCTACACTGCCTACTCACTACAGACCAGGGCAGACAAACCCAGGTCTTTTCTTAATGTTTTTCTTTTTTTACCAACTAATGCTTTTGATTTTAAAAGACATTTCTCTTTTCATTTGATAATCGCACTAGGATCTCTGTTGGAAATACTGTGCAGTCAGTTTCAGTTTCTCTATGTACTTGAGAATTTCAAACTAGTAGTTACTGTACAACTTTTAATAGTTCACACTGGCACCTTCAGTCAGTTTGAATTACGAAGTATTTCTACAACCTCATATCAAAATAGCTAGATGCTGTTTACCCAGTAACCCAAAGTTCCCTTCAAGCCACTGCACTGTGCAGGCTTCCACCCGTGTTCATCTTCTGAGATCACCCCACTGTAGCCAACTGTATACAGCAGTCCTCCTACCTAACTGCTCTGATGGCTATATTCCTCGGCCTCTGTCTGCCTTAAATTTTATCTAGATGATCAAACCCACTGCTTCAACTTGATGTCTTATCTCTGTGCCAGTGACGTCTTACATCTAAGCATGTCTAGTTTTAAATTCATCCCCAACTCTCCATTCAGTTTGCAAACATACACTTTGACCCTCTGCATGCTCCACCATGAAGTCTTATCTCTGTCTTAAAAATAAACATGGCTCCACTGTATTTTCCCCACCCTAACAGCTCCTTTTTTCTTTAAAAAAAAAATTTATTTATCTATATTTTGTGGCTGCACTGTCTTCGTCGCTGCCTGTGGGCTTTCTCTAGTTGTGGCAACCAAGGGCTACCCTTCATTGCAGTGCCCCAGGTTCTTATTGCAGTGGCTTCTCTTGTTGCGGAGCATGGGGCTCTAGGCACCCAGACTTCAGTAGTTGCAGCATGCAGACCCTAGAGCACGGGTTCAGTAGTTGTGGTGCACAGGCTTAGTTGCAGCTGCTGCACAGCACGTGGGATCTTCACAGACCAGGGATCGAACCCCTGTCCCCTGCATCGGCAGGTGGATTCTTAGCCACTGGACCACCAGGGAAGTCCCACAGCTCCTTTTTTCATTGTCATCACTATTTCTGTACATTGACTTACTTTTTTTTTTTTTTTTAATTTTTCTTTTTTCTTTTTTATTTTTTTAAATTTTAAAATCTTTAATTCTTACATGCGTTCCCAAACATGAACCCCCCCTCCCACCTCCCTCCCCGTAACAGCACTTTTTATTTTTTTTTTTTAATTTTTTTTAATTTTAAAATCTTTAATTCTTACATGTGTTCCCAAACATGAACCCCCCTCCCACCTCCCTCCCCATAACATCTCTGTGGGTCATCCCCATGCACCAGCCCCAAGCATGCTGTATCCTGCGTCAGACATAGACTAGCGATTCAATTCTTACATGATAGTATACATGATAGAATGCCATTCTCCCATATCATCCCACCCTCTCCCTCTCCCTCTGAGTCCAAAAGTCCGTTATAGACAGCTGCGTCTTTTTTCCTGTCTTGCATACAGGGTCGTCATTGCCATCTTTCTAAATTCCATATATATGTGTTAGTATACTGTATTGGTGTTTTTCTTTCTGGCTTACTTCACTCTGTATAATCGGCTCCAGTTTCGTCCATCTCCTCAGAACTGATTCAAATGAATTCTTTTTAATGGCTGAGTAATACTCCATTGTGTATATGTACCACAGCTTTCTTATCCATTCATCTGCTGATGGACATCTAGGTTGTTTCCATGTCCTGGCTATTATAATCAGTGCTGCGATGAACATTGGGGTACATGTGTCTCTTTCAATCCTGGTTTCCTCGGTGTGTATGCCCAGCAGTGACTTACTTTTTAAAGCCAGTTCATCTCAAAACTGCCATCATCTTTAACTTTTCACTCCCTTTTCCCATTCCCTGCATCTAACTGATTTTTACGTGATGAAGCTTCAATCTTCACTGTGCCTCCCACAAATATAGCCATCTTTCTAGTTATGTGTACACTGGAGCATGCCCTCATCAGTCTGTCCTGGGACTGACTAGCCCACAGTGATGTCTTCCTGCTTCTGGCCTCTCCCCATTGTCATCAGTCCTAAACCCTACACACAGATTCATGTTGCTAAATTAATCGTAGCCCCCAGTGACTCTCCTCAGTCTGACATTCAAAGCTCTCCTGTTTCATTCCCACCTATCTTTCCAACCATTATATCCATGGACTTACACACCAGCCAGATTATATTACTAAACTAGTCCCTGGGCAATATTCATATTTCTTGCCTCTGTGTCTCTGCACATACTCCTTCCTCTGTATGGAATGCTTTCCCTGTTCATACTCCTGAGGCCATTTCTATCCATCACATGTTCAGAGATGTAAATCATCAAATATATATGAAAGTTTATTTATAATGCCTAAAAAGGAAAGAAAAAAGTAACCTATGAATCTCACAAAAGAACGATAAAATAAATTATGCTACATGCACTTTATGAAATATCATGAAGGCATTAAATGTTATTTCTTCAAGAGATATTTAATGAAAAAACAAGTTTCAAAGTTCTATATACAGAAGAATATATAATATATACATGTAGATAGTATTAATAGTATATATATATATTTATATTAGTTATGAATATGTTCAGCTGCAAATAATAAAAATTCACAGTGGCTTGCATACATCAGAGTTAGGTTGTTTTATGAAACAAAATGCCCATGAGGAAACAGATCAGAGCTGACATGGTGGCTGTCAGTGATACCATCAAGGATCCTGAGTCTTTCTGCCTTTATCCTCCTCTTTGCTGCATCATGGTCAAAAAGTGGCTGAAAACTTGAAGTTTCAGCAAGCATATAGTGGAGAAGACAGTAGTAGTCAAGGCAGATTTGTCCTATTAGGGACTTAATATTTAGGAAGGGAGGTACTACCCAGGTACTTTTCTTGCATCTCCTGTCGCTGCCTGGCCATCCCTGCCTGGGGAGAAGGAGGTGAGACTGTGTGCTGAGTCAGCCAGCTGAGAGTGCTTGCCATAGTGGATGTGTCTGGGGGATTAATTTAAGGGTTTATTTTATTCTCTTCTGATACTAGGAATATATATATATACTTTTATATTAGTGAAAATTTTAATAAGAAACTCTACCCCTCACATTTTATCACAAATGCCATCTCCTCTTTAAAGCCTTCATCTTGTAAAGTGGATGACATTTTATTTTTTATTTCAAAGTAGAATGTGGAAAGATGATAGACTTCAGAGTTGGAAAACCATGAATTCAAATTCCCTATGTGTCCATTACTGAACTGTATAATCATCGAAATCTCAGTTACCTAATCTACAAAATTATAATTATACTATTTTATGGGACTTTTGTGAAGATTACATGAAATTATATGAGAAAATATAGGACTGAATAGCTTTTCAGTAACTAATACTCTTTCTCCTGAAAATTCATAAAATGCTGTGTGTTTCTCATGTTACCTGTTTTGCCTTCTGAAAACCTGTTGTGTGTTTTTTCATTTCCCAGTTTTCCCTTAATGAAGGGCAGTGACTATATACCTAATTTTTTAAAAATTCCTTACAGGATATAGAACATTGCCTACCACATAAAATATAATCAACCAGTATATTAAAATGAGTTCATATTTTATTGACAATTCTCAAATTATCCATCCCAGGATAACTGCCAAGAAACCAATCATATCACTTTCTCCTCTGCACTCTTGGTTCTGATGTGGGTAATGAACTGGAATTGTCGCCAAGCACCTGTTTATGGGTAATCACTCTGAGTTGTGAAGACAGTTGGTGGCTCCACAAATGTCATCAAGAAACCACAGGGGTCTAGGGTCTTCTGGCATACTGTCAACAGCACATGCTGTGAAGCTTTTCCATCCTTTCCAAGAAAAACTATAAAAGAATCTCCAGTTAAATTTAAATTTTTAGCATTAAAGAAAAGCAGAGAGCATTCTTAATTTCATTTCAATGATGTAGCCAGTGTAACTTATGTTAGAAAGTGAAAAGAGAGATACATCAAAGCTCTAACTAGAGACCCTTAAGGGGATCTTGAGAATGATTCTCTGACAAATAAACATTTTCTCTCCCATAATATCTCTCTGCCCCAGGCAAGCCTTGTGGAGCTGTCTTCTCATTGCTTTTGTCTTATCTGAAAATAAAATCAAAATCTTGTTTATGGCCATCTAAAAAATAGCTGCAGTTATTTTTTGTCTTTCTACCCCCAAACCAAAATTATGAAAAGGACATGCAGTATTCACAGATTGTTTTTTTAATATTCCTAGTCATAATTCTCCTAAACAATACATGTATCTAATTGTTCAGTTAGTTTAGAGTCTGATATATTGATAATTCCTTTTACCCAGCTTCTTTCTCCCTTACTGTCTTTGAGAAGGTTTTCATTGCATTTGGCAAATGAAACATCACTCATTATGGTAGCAGTGTGGAACTGTACTGCTTTGACTATCTGGGGCCCGTTAGGTAGCAGCCTCATTCATCTCAGGAACACACTGTGACCACTGTGTGTGTCCCCAGATGGATTCCACATGACATAAATAGGGACAGCTAGCTATCTTAGTGAGTTCCATTGCCTAAAGCTTCAGACACTGTTTCATATACTGTGATGCTAAGTCAACCAAACTACTTTTGCTTAAGAAGCCTGCTGGAGAGAAAAAGTGGAAATTAGGAGAGGGAGTCTTGGGCTTGGTAAGGAAGTTCTAGTGGTCCACCCCAGGGTGACCACTGGATCACATCTGTTGATTACCTTTCACGTCAAAAATCTATTTCTCCTACCCCATATGAAAAAGAGCAAATATTCCAATGCTCCCTGCCCTTCTATACACTGTCCCAAGCTGTTCTGACACGCTTGCCTTTTTTTTTTTTTTTTTTTTTGACTCTGTAATGAGATTTAAACCTCAACAGGGGGGAAGCAAGGAGTTTCAAACTTCAAGTTTTTTAAATCCTTTGAATCATAGTTTCTTCATCAGAAAAGAGCTTGGAGCTGTGATTTCCAAACTGTGAGACAAGGCACCCTGGAACACTGCTGTAAATTCCTAGAGTTGTTACACGTTAGTTTAAATTTTCAAAGACAACCAACAAAATTGTTGATCTGGTCACCAAAAATTTACTATCTTGAAATAGTCCATAATTTAACATCCTTTGTGAAACTTGGTTTTTGGTGGGGCATAAACCTTTGTGGAGAAGGAAATGAGGCAATATCCAATCTGATTCCAAGGTTTGAGAAATTGTGCCAAACAGGCACACATGTCTCGTTCATAAGTAATGATAGTTATTTGAGACTGAAAAAATAATGTTTTTTCTTTAATTTATGTGTATAATATTTTAGTAGACTATTAAGTTGTCAGGAAATAAAGAAAAATGAAGTCCTTTGGACTTTACTTAATAAATCCAAATCTTGGCTGTTTTTTTTTTTTTTTGTACTAGGTGCACTTTCCAACAGTTGTCAAGACACTAAGTATGCTGTGATCTGAGAGAGTTTGGGAACCTCTGCCTTAGTGGTCAGTTAGTCCAACTTGTGTAGACACCTATTTGTTGACATTGACAATGATGTTTTAATAAAATATTTAAACCATAGTAAAGCAAAACATACTATAGTTTATAACCAACTACCCTCATTAATGGGCTTCCCCAGTGGCTCAGCAGTAAAAAAATCTGCCTCCAATGCAGGAGACATAAGAGACGTGGGTTTGATCTTGGATTGGGAAGATCCCCTGAAGGAGGGCATGGCAACCCACTTCAGTATTCCTGGAGAATTAGTGGACAGAGAAGCCCAGTGCACTACTGTCCATAGGGTCGCAAAGAGTCTGACATGACTGAAGTGACTTAGCACACACACACACACACACACACACACACACATATATATACACATATAATTTATATTTATATTTGTTGTTGTTGCTGTTCAGTCACTAGGTCATGTCCAACTCTTTACAGCCTCATGGACTAGACTGCCAGACTCCTCTGTCCACGGGATTTCCCAGGCAAGAATACTAGAGCAGCTTATCATTTCCTTCTCCAGGGGATCTTCCCAATCAGGTATGGAATCCATGTCTCCTGGCAGGCAGATTCTTTACCATTGAGCCACCAGGGAAGCCCATATATGTATGTGTGTGTGTGTGTATACATATATACATATATATATATATCATTAAATTCTTACATCAACCCTTGAAGGTAGAAATTACCATCTTGACTTTTACCACCAAGTAGAGATCAAAGAATTTACCCTAAAGACCAATGTTAAGCAAGACCAGTTGAGAAATCTACTTTTTTAATCCTGAGCAAAATCATCCTTAATCAAACAATCGGCAAATACTTTTTTTAGATTTGTTTTTTATTGGAGTATAGTTGCTTTACAGTGTTGTATGAGTTTCTGCTGTACAACATTAATGATCCATAAGTGTAACTATATCCTCTCCCTCTTGAGCCTCCCTCCCACCTCCCCCATCCTACCCCCCTAGGTTGTCACAGAATACCAGCCTGAACATCGTGTGTTATTCAGTAACTTCCCACTAGCTATCTATTTTACACAGGGAATAAATGTTTTTCAACGCTACTCTCTCAATTTGTCCCACTCTCTCCTTCCCCCTCTGTGTTCATAATTCCATTCTCTATGTCTGCGTCTCTATTCCTGCCTTGCAAATAGATTCATCAGGACCATTTTTCTAGATTCCGTATATATACATTAATATGTGATATTTGTTTTTCTCTTTCTGATTTACTTCACTGTGTATAACGGCCTCTAGGTTCATCCACTTAAGTTCAGTTGACTCAAATTTGTTCCTTTTCATTGCTTAGTAATGTTCCGTAGTATATATGTACCAGACTTCCCTGGTGGCACAGTGGTAAAGAACTCATCTGCCAATGCAGGAGATGCAGGTTCAAGGCCAGGGTCAGGAAGAGCTCTTGGAGAAGAAAATGGCAACCCATGCCAGTATTCTTGACTGGGAAATCCCATGGACAGAGGAACATGACAGGCTGCAGCCTACGAGGTCACAAAGTGTCGGACACAACTGAGCAACTAAACAGCAGTATATGTACCACAGCTTCTTTATCCATTCATCTGTCAACAGAAACAATTTTGAGTCTCATGCTTAGGGAAGCAGTTAAGTTGGAAAAGGAAATTGGATAGACTGTGGATAATTTAGAATGCTAATTTTAAAAGTTTGGAGTTTATCTTTTAACAAGTGGAAGGCCATTGAAGATTTTTGACCCTGACTTAATGAAAGGATAGCTTTAGAGAGATGAAGTTAAAAACAGCCTGCTGCTACTGCTGCTAAGTCACGTCAGTTGTGTCCAACTCTGTGCGACCCCACAGACAGCAGCCCACTAGGCTCCCCCGTCCCTGGGATTCTCCAGGCGAGAACAATGGAGTGGGTTGCCATTTCCTTCTCCAATGCATGAAAGTGAAAAGTGAAAATGAAGTTGTTCGGTCATGTCCAACTCTTCGCGACCCTGTGGACTGCAGCCTACCAGGCTCCTCCATCCATGGGATTTTCCAGGCAAGAGTACTGGAGTGGGGTACCATTGCCTTCTCCAAAAAACAGCCTATAGGAAATATTATTACATAAAGTTAGTAGTGCTTTAAAGCCCTTCAGTGGAGCTGCTTCAAGAATGTTGTTGGTTGCTGAGGAGGGCATGGTAGCCCACTCCAGTATTCTTGCCTGGAGAATCCCACAGACAGAGGAGCCTGGTGGGCTACAGTCCATGGGGTTGCAAAGAGTCGAACATGACTGAGCAACTAAGCATCAGAGGTGAGGATAAATTAATGTTTTCTATAGCAGTGCTATCCAACAGAAATGTAATTAGGTGCACTTATGTTATTTAAAATTTTCTACACATTAAACAAGTTTTTAATGTAAAAATATTAATATTTTATTTTAACCTGATGGTGGCTCTAGTGGTGAAGAACCTGCCTGCCAGTGCAGGAGACATAAGAGACATGGGTTTGATCCCTGGGTCGGGAAGATCCCCTGCAGGAGGGCAAGGCAACCCACTCTAGTATTCTTGCCTGGAGTATCCCATGGACAGAGGAGCCTGGCAGTCTACAGTCCATAGGGTCGCAAAGAGCTGGACACGACTAAAGTGACTTAGCACACACGAACACATCTAAAATATTAGCATTTCAATAAATAACCAATATGAAAAATTATTGAAATATTTTACATTTTTATAATAAATCTTCAAAATCCAGAGTGTAATTTATACTTATAAGCACTTCTCAGTTTGGACTAGCCACATTTTAAGTGCTCAGTAGCCACACATGGTTATCACCTACCTTTTTGGGCAAGGCAACCCAAGAGCCTTGTCATTCCATGTCTGATCTGCAGACCAAAAATATTAATATCACTTGGGAGCTTATTAGAAATGCAGAATTTCCATGCTCCACGATGCCCCATGTGATTTGTGTTCATGTTAAAGTTTGAAAATCACTGTCTTAGAACAGTGGTTCTCAACATGTGATTTTGGGGCCAGCACCAGTACCAGCAGCATTGGTATCTCTTGAGAAAGTGTTGGACTCCAACACAGACCCATTGAATTAGAAACTCTGGGGCTTGATATCTAGGTGATTCTGATACACACTCAAGTTTAAGAACAATTATACTAGAATATCTTTCTCTAGCAAAGATGTCATTATATTTTTCCACATGGGCCTTATATTTTGAGAGATATTTTCCCTAATAAAATCCACTTGTTAAGGAACCATTATAGTCCTCACTATGAAGCTATATATATATGTATATATATATATATACACATATATATATATATATAATTTTGAAATAAATAAGTAACTTTCCGAAAGAACTTTTGGTCAGTATACAGTAAAAGCTGAGCATATTCCATGTCTTAGACCTTGCTGTGGCTGCTTAGTCGCTTCAGTCATGTCCAACTCTTTGTGACCCCATGGACTGTAGCCCACCAGGCTCCTCTGTCCTTGGAATTCTGTAGGCAGGCGTATTGGAATGGATAGCTATGCCCTCCTCCAGGGGATCTTCCCAGGGATCAAACCCAGGTCTCCTGCACTGTAGGCAGATTCTTTACTGCTGAGCCACCAGGGAAGCCCATCTTAGACCCTTTATTAGGTATTTTACATATATTTTCTCTTATCCTCTTTCAACCCTCTGCAAAATAGACCTGAATATCCACATCTCCCAGGGCCTGCATCTGGTCACAGCAAGGACCCAACTCAAGTCAGTCTGACACCAAAGCCTGTGTGCATACCACTTACCTCCTTGCCTTAGCATTACCCTGCTAAGTTTAAATATTTTCAGCTGAAAGCGACAGAACTTGAGATTTTAGTGAGTCTGCTCAGAACTCTGAATTTGTAATATCTGACATGCTGAGATAAGCTCATAGGTTAACTACGAACTGCTCTGCTTCTACACACACACATAATACTCAGTTCTACCTACTTACGATGACTTGTTTAGAAACTACAGCCAAGGGCAGCACAAACATAGATCCCAGGAAGGCAGGGTAACAGAGCATTCAGTATCCTCAGAGCAGGCAGCAGTGGCTCAGTGCAGGGGCATAAGGGAATGAAATGGGGAGAGGAAGCACAGATGAGAGCCTCCTCCTGTAGAGGGATGATCATGGAATTTGTTTAAAATTGCTGGAACAAGGTGAACCAAACTGACTTTTTGTCAGTTTTCTTACTGTTTTCAGATTCTCTGTACATCCCCTATTGCCTACCCTGGGTAGGTCCCCCACCCCCCACCCCCCACTACTCCTTCCCCCTTGCTGTTCCACTGCCTCAGATAATAATGTGACATTCCTGGTGCTTTCCCAAGGTGTGGGATGTTCTGCTGACCAAGACATAAGAAATATACTCTGAAAATCTTCAAGAGAGAAGAGAATCCCCCATAAGCCTCTGTATCACACCCACACAGCCTTGTGTGAGGGCTTTCCTGAATTTATATAATTATAAAATGATTATGTCAACGATTATATACAATTCATATATTCTCCCCTGAATACCTGGCTTCCCATAAGAAGCAGTCTGTTTATTTCCTGGGTAATATCTGGATGTCTTACAGTACTGAACAGAACTCTAACAATTAGTTTCAAATTTTCAGTCCCTCAGCAAAGCTTATTTGCACTGAAATGGAATATGAAAGCTATTCTCCTGAATAATAAAATGTTTGTGTCCTTTATGCTATACATATGTAGAGATCAGTGTCTTCTTGATAGGGTCATATTTAGTACTCATTTTCCAAAGTCATTTATCATGTATGTCTCATTGTATAACACAGATTCTGCAACATGGCAACAGTTTGTAAGCCTGGGGAGATTAAATTGTGATTTGAGTGTTAATTAATGCATTCATAGCTGACAGTGTATTATGAACACCCTACTCTGTAAGCAGGGAGAGTCTTTGAAATGACATCTTGTCTTGCTTTAAAACCTGTGCTTGAAAATAGCTTGGGAAACTCAGCACCAGAATAGTAATTGGAAAGTACCTAGGAAGAAAAAGATGGCCCTAGCATGGGTTTATGAAGAAAAACTCTGACTTTACTGGGTTCTTTTTTGTACAAGACAGAGTGATAGACCTCATAGGTAAGAGAAAAAGCAAGTGGAATGTTTAGTTTCAACTAAATAAGATACTCAATTGCATGAGTTAGGACCTTTGGAGTTGTGATGAATGGGAAAGGGGCTCTACTCTGACTTGAGCAGGACACTGGAAGGTGGAACATAGGTTAGATTAGGGCACTAATAATGTTTACACAAAAGTAGAATAGTTGAGGGTTTATAATAAACATATATGGCAGATCTATGATGTGGACAATCTCAGAAGCATTTCAGTATGTAGAGACTGGATGAAGAGTTGGTTTTAGAAGCTAGGTAGGCTTAAATTTGGAAGGCTGGTTTAAAGCATTGGTCAACACGGAGGAGGGTTCAGGGATAACATTTGTCCTTAGTTAACCCATTTTATTTGCATGCGGACAATTGATTAAGGGCTTCCCTGGTGGCTCAGATGGTAAAGAATCTGCCTGCAATGCGGGAGACCTGCGTTCAATCCTTGGGTCAGGAAGATCCCCTGAAGAAGGGAATGGCTACCCACTCCAGTATTCTTGCCTGAAGGATTCCATGGACAGAGGCGCCTGATGGGCTACAGTCCATGGGATCACAAAGAGTCAGACACAACTGAGCAATTAACACACAATTGATTAATGCCTATCTCAGGAAGTGAGAACAAGCTCAATGGGAAGGATCCAGGTAGTTAAATCCTGTTTGATTCCCCAGTGTCAAAGCCTGAATCTTCTTCTGAACCAGACTCTACATGTTGGTCCCTGTCATGTATTCTGGACAGCTTTGTAGACTCTTTGGAAGGTTGTGTGATACTCCTCTTCCAAAATATACCTTTTCTCAGTAGTGATAGGGATTAGTGGACCTCCATATGTTGGTTTTTCACTGAAGTCCTCTGTATCAAGGCTTCAGCAACTGTTGGTGAATAATATTCAATATATGCTCAGCTAAACAAGTTGCTTGACTGTTTTGAATCCTTGGATGGCTATAGGTGAGTCACAGTATCCTCCCAAATATAAAAATACTAAATATATGAGAGCATAGTTACATGTGAGCTGATTAGTCATTATTAGTTCAGCAAAATGTCTTATTTAAGAGGAAATAGTGGGCGGTTTTAGGTGACATGGTCCTGAAGTAAGAACCAGGTGCCAGATATATTAATAGTTCATTGCTAAAACCCCCCATATGTTATGGTCTCAGAGTGAGAAGAGGAGTACATTTGTGGACTGGTTGCTGGTTTCTCGAGGCCTGGTGATTAAGTACTGGTCTTTGATTATGACAAGCATGTTGCCTGGAAATGATTTGACTTAATGGGCTGTGTATGGTCAATAAGAACATATCCTGGGGTTTCCCTGGTGGCTCAGTGGTAAAGAATCCACCTGCCAGTGCAGGAGATATGTTAGCTCCCTGATCCGGGAGGATCCCACGTGCTGCCGAGCACCTAAGCCTGTGTGCCACAACTACTGAGCCTGTGCTCTGGAGCCCAGGAGCTGCAACTACTGAAATTTATGTGGAAATGGCCTATTCTTTAAAGAGGAAGGTATAGTCATAGATTAATGGAAGAGAAGTTTCCAGACTGAAAAGGAGAAAGCAGTTAGGTTGACCTGCTCTAGTTTAAAACCACTTAGTTGGAATTGTATTCTGTGTTTTTGGAGCTACGAACGGTTGGACAAGACTGGGAGCTTTAGTGTGTATTAGGGCAGTCTTTCCAGTATTAATCTATATTGTTTATGAGGGAATTAAAGCACGCCAAGCCATCTGAAATGATTTGAAATTCTTTATTACTTACATTGTGGGCCTAAATTCATAAACTATCTTCTCTTTCTTTTCTTTTGGCTTTAAAATGAGTAGCCGAGGTCCAGAAGTTTAGTCTATAAAGCTTCATTAATTCAAAATGAATACATGTAAATTCAGTGTAAGTGTGAAGTCTCATTTAAAGTATTTTATTAAATGCAAATATAACACATGAAACCAGCTATAGATGTAATTTTCAAGCAGATGTTTAGCCTCAGTTGTTGCTTTAATGAGAAGATAACTTATTTTTAACTAGCATGAATTACACAGTGGAACTCAAAATAAGTTTTTACATTTAAACAAGTTAAAGTGATGCTCCTAAAAACCTTTAAAATCCTCTTGGCTAATAAATAGTGGGAAAGGATACTGTAGTCTTAGTACAATTATAACCCTAAATTTGTGTGTTTAAAATGGATAAGGATTTATTGTATATATTCCACTTCTTATGCAAACTTGGACATGGGAAAAACTCTCTTTCCTAAGACTATTTTGGTCAACCATTTCTGTCATCTCCCCTCTATGCAGATAGCAGTGGAATTGTTATAGTTTCAAAGTGTATCTTTTCCCATCATCTTTGATTCACTGATAGTTACCATAGGATATTCTAAGCAAAAAAATGTTTATTAAGTCAAAAACAGAATTTGAAGATTTCTTCATCTGCAGCATGTTTATATTACTCTGGTTTTATAAAGACATGCATATTTGATTTGTTGGCCCAATTCATTTATTCTTTGTGTTCAGCCAAAGGCTTTCTTTAAAAGCTGTTGTTCGGTTATTCATGATAATAAGATGGATGAACAAACATCTGTAAGGTTATTAAAATATCAGCTGTTATTAATTAATTATATTATTTTCACTTGGGTTTTTGTTTATTTGATTGCTTTTGCAAGTGCTGGAGATCCTGTTTCTATAGATTTGAGGTTGTACCTTAGCATATGCATACATACTTTCCCAGTATATTCTGCTATGTAAGTGTTTATATGTAGCAGCATATACAGTGTGAATTTATCTTCATCAGTGACTGTGTAAACAATTATTGAAATATTCCAAAGACAAATAGCAAATCAGTAGAAAAGTATGAGCAAATTACCAAACACGACCTAAATCTTTGCACAAGGGGAAGTCTAATGTATGCCAAATGACTTCATTTTTATAGCTGCCATGATATTCTTTACAGATTGCATTCAGGTAGGCAATGCATGCCATGAATGTATTTACTGGAAGTGTGGTTTTTGATAAGTCCCTGCAGCTATCTTTGTCTTGATTTCATCATCTGTAAAATGGGGATTAAAAAACTGAGTGTTGTGAGGTTTTGCAAGGTAACAGAGCTTTATCAGCATTATTGCAGGTTGCATTGATATTAGCTATTACTGTTGCCCTGAGAGTGCTACTGCTATTGTCACCACTGTGATCCAGGGCCTACTCAAGCCAACAACTGTAAGGCCACCTCCTTTTGCATGCCACTCCAGAAAGGCTGCCAGAAAGCAAGTGAGTGACAGTGACTTTACAATAAAGGTAGCCTCAGATTCACTCTTAATTCATTTGTCTTAAGGCAAAATGTTTCAGTCTTTGGTTCCTTTATTTTATCAATAATAGAGTTTTATGTACAACTAACAACTCAACAAGACATGGAAGCATATCATTACACAGGCCACAAGAGCCCATAAAATACATCATTAGTCTATTAATCATCAAGAAGGGTGAATTCTTCCTTTTTCCCCAAGGTAGCTTCCTTCCTGAATGATTGTTATTACCCAACACCTATTTAGTCAATAACTTCAAGTAAAATTTAATCAAATTTTTTAGGAAAACTTATTAAAATTTCTGTCTCCATTAGAAAAGAAAATGGGGAAGGATTTCAAGAAACCTTTAAAAACCAAAGAGGTGGAAGATCACTTGCTGAATAAAATCAGTGTCTCACCTGACATGCCATCCATTTTTAGTAGATCTTGCAAGTTGTGGGGGCTTGGGAAATTAATGTTGCCTTTGTGCCAAAGGGAAAAGCCTGATGGTATTCAGTGGCCACCAGGACCTCTGTGCAGGAGTATGTGCACATGAGTGAATGGGCATGTGTGAATAGAGGCATGTGTGTTTTAGAATAGCATCAGCTTTCATCTTTTCCTTAATTACACACATCATTCAGGCAAGGATCTCAGGCGTTCTTGTTGGCTTCCAAGTGTTTACTGTTGTAAAGATTTGAAAAATGCTTTTTTTTTTCCATAGTCTATATTTCACTTCCAGCTGGTTGCTGGCAGGCATTTATTTTCTTTAAGGCTGTGCACAGCCTACGTATTAGACTAAGGATGGAAAAGGCTTTAATTTTCTATAAATAAAAGTTATAACTTGTACTGGAGAAGACACCATCTTGCAAAAGGACATTAAAACCTCAAGGTGGTACAAGCAACCTGTCAGAGAAAGATTGCTGCATGTGGCAAACACTGTTCAGACTGAAATCACTTGTTTTTCTTTTTTAAGTAAAATTATTGTTGTTCAGTCACTCAGTCGTGTCTGACATACACATATATGTATGTGTGTGTATATATATATATATATGTATGTTTTATATTTAATCACTAAGTTGTATCTGACTCTTTTTTGTCCCCATGGACTATAGCCCACCAGGCTCCTCTGTCCATGGGATTTCCCAGGCAAGGATACTGGAATGGGTTACCATTTCCTTCTCCAGGGGATCTTCCTGACTCAGGGATCAAACCAGTGTCACCTGCATGGGCAGGTGGATTCTTTACCTCTGTGCCACCAGAGAAGCCCATTAAGTAAAATATCAAGGCCTATTCTTGCTCCCTCTAAAAAATGAACATTTTGCTTCTGTGAAAGAAATATAAGTAAAGAGAGGAATGAGAAGAGGAGAAGATGGGAAGCTATTTCAACTGAGAAAGACCTCTCACCTCTAGTATATGCTCCCTTATAGTTTTCCCTCCTCCTTAGGGAAAAGCTCTTTGTAGGATGGTAAGTTTTCTCTTGAGGCTGGGCACATACTGGCAGATAAGAAAACAATCAAACATTTGATCTGTGGAAGGATATAGACAGAATTTGCATTTTAGACCAAGTGTAAAATCCATAAAAGAAAAGTGTCTTCAAAGATTTCCAAGTAAACATATAAATACTTGTAAATTAATGATGTATCAACCAAGTATAGAAGCACTAGCAGCTATATAAAATAGATTGCCAAAGAAATTGGAGCTCAAGTGCAATAACTTAAGCAAGGCTTACCAAAAGTAATGAAGCTTTGAAAATGAAAACCTGAAGTAATGTAGAGATGGGCGGTACCTTTTTATCACACATATCATAAGCCTGTCATAGCTGTCAAATAGATTTATTAACTCACCAAATGTTTGATTTGCTTCTACATATAAAAACAGACAAATAAATTGAATTTGGGTTCTTAAGATAGCCTTTTTGAAAACTTCCTTTCTGTTCATCTGCTCTATTTCTCTTGCCCGAATTCTATTTGCAGGTGAAATATCCACATACTGGTAACTAATATGGCTCAGTGTTTGTAAGACATCAATGAATCTGTGACGTAGATGTGCCTCAAAAACAATGTTGGAGAGCATTTTTAAATTTCTAGAATATTTGATAATTCACTGGATAAATTTGAAAGTGACTTTATGGGCTTCCCTGGTGGCTCAGAGGGTAAAGTGTCTGCCTGCAATGCAGGAGACCTGGGTTCGATCCCTGTGTCGGGAAGATCCCCTGGAGAAGGAAATGGCAACCCACTCCAGTATTCTTGCCCGGAGAATCCCATGGACAGAGGAGCATGGTGGGCTATAGTCCACGGGGTCGCAAAGAGTCGGACACGACTGAGCGGCTTCACTTTCACTTTCCAAGGGTATATACAGTTTCACTTGCCTATAGATTTTTTTTCACTTTCTCCCCAACATTCACTTGGATTTTTTTATATCAGTGGGGTTGAGAGAACTTAATTTCCAAGAACTGATGATTTTTCTGTACTTTGAATAATCATGTATAACTGCATGATTTTTTTTTCTGGCTATTTTTCGGGTCCATGACCAATGTATAGGTTTTACCTCCTTTGTCCAAATAGCTCTTTTTCCTAAAAGATAATGACTCTTGCAGACGATAACTTATCCCTTTCATGTGTATGGTGTTCTAAATTGACTCCCTAAAAACCCTCCAACATTGCCAACATTAATGAGTTAAATGATGAAATTACCTACAGACACTTGGAGATTTAGTCACATCTGGAATGTGTGCCTCTCTCTCTCAGTAGTTGCTCAGTTGTGTCCAACTCTTTGCAATCTACAGCCTGGCAGGACTGTAGCCTGCCAGACTCCTCTGTCCATGGAATTCTCCAGGCAAGAATACTGGAGTGTGTTATCATTCAGCTCTCCAGGGATCAAACCCAGTCTCCCACATTGCAGGCAGATTCTTTACCGGCTATATTCCATTACAGTTTTCTTTAGAGGGTCCCCCCAAAACAAATAAAGGATATTATTTCTTTTTTTCAGATGAAGAGAATGTCTTTTGCTGTTCTAACTTCCCTGTTCTTCCTATACTTTCCTCATCTTCTCTTCTTTCCTCAGCCTTTTCTTAAACCTCATCTTCTGTCACCTTTTTCTTCCTTTCTTCCCCTTGCTGAGTGGTGAAGTGAAAGTGTTAGTCATTCAGCCATGTTCAACTCTTTGCGAGTCCATGGACAGCAGCCCACCAGGCTCCTTTGTCCACGGGATTCTCCAGACACAAATACTGGAGTGGGTTGCCATTGCCTTCTCGAGGGGATCTTCCCTACCCAGGGATTGAACCCCAGTCTCCTGCATTGCAGGCAGATTCTTTACCATCTGAACCCCCCCAGGGAAGCAGTGGAGAATGCAAATTCAACCTGGCCCAAGCATTGAGACAAAAGAATAAAGGAGAAATGCTGTGGAAAAAAAACAGGGGTAAATAGCAGCTTTCGCATATACTTACCGTCTCCTCCTTCCTCGCAATTATTTTTAACCTAAAAATAATGCATATGCTTTATGATTCCAGTATGACTTAAATTGTTTATGCTTCCTCAATTAGCAGAAAACTGTTTTGAAATGTTCATTATTTTAAGTGAGCCAGAGCAAAGCTCCTTGTAGCTTTTTGGTGCCACAATCTTGATCCCAAAAAAGTAGAACTAAATATTGCTTAAAATATTTAAATAGGACTTCCCTGGTAGTACAGTGGATGGGAGTCCCCCTGCCAATGCAGGGGACACAGTTTCAATTCCTGGTCCGGGAAGATTCCATATGCCGCAAAGCAACTGAGCCCCTGCACCACAACTTCTGAAGCCCAAACAGCAAGAATCTTTGCTCAGCAACAAGAGAAGCCACCACGATGAAAAGCCCATTCACTGCAACTGGAGAAAGCTCTCATGCAACAACAAAGACATAGCATAATATAAATTAATTAAATAAATTAAATAAATATTCAAATAAACATACAGTTACATTCTGTATAATTAATTGCTGGACTCTCATCCTTGGGCCGTTTTTTAATACTTTGAAGTTGCCTCTTGTTATTGTTCACTCAGTCATTTCTGACTCTGCAACCCCATGGACTGCAGCACGCCAGGCTTCTCTGACCCTCATTATCTCTTAGAGGTTGCTCAAACTCATGTCCACTGAGTTGGTGATGTCATCCAGCCATCTCGTCCTCTCTCGTCCTCTTCTCCTCCTGCCTTCTATCTTTCCCAGCATCAGAGTCTTTTCCAGTGAGTTGACTCTTCACATGAGATAGCCAGAGTATTGGGGCTTTGGCTTTAGCATCAGTCTTTCCAATGAATTTTCAGGCCTTATTTCCTTAAGGATTGACTGGTTCGATCTCTTTGCTGCCTAAGAAACGCTCATGTCTTCTCCAGCATCACAGTTTGAAAGCATCAATTCTTTGGCGCTAAGCCTTCTTTATGGTCCAACTGTCTCGTCCATACATGGCTACTGGAAAAACCGTAGTTTTGACTATACAATCCTTTGTCAGCAAAGTGATGTCTCTACTTTTTAATATGCTGTCTATGTTGGTGTCTAGCTTTTCTTCCAAGGAGCAAGCGTCTTAATTTCATGGCTGCAGTCACCATACACAGTGATTTTGGAGCCCAAGAAAATAAATTTTTCCCCATTTCCCCACTGTTTCCATTTTTTTCCCCATCTATTTTCCATGAAATGATGGGACCAGATGCCATGATCTTCATTTTTTGAATGATGAGTTTTAAGCCAGCTTTTTCACTCTCCTCTTTTACCCTCATCAAGAGGCTTTTTAGTTTCTTTTCACTTTCTGCCATTAAGGTCGTGTCATAGGACTGAAAAAAAGAAATACCTAAGCCTGAGAAATAAACACAGACTGGATTCCTGGGCCTCAGGGCTAGACAATTTTCTTTGCATTTTAGCTTTCTCAGTTTCAAAACAACAGCAATCATATTGACCTGCTTCCAAGGTAGTGGTTGCAATCATTGCAAAGCAGCTTTCAACTAATAAATTAGTGCCCTGCTGAGGAAAATGATTGATAGAGTGTAACAATGAAAAAGCACGTTAGTAGAGACAATACTCAGTAAAAAGCATTCAGTTTATTCAGAGGAGAAAGAAATGCTCCTTCCTATTGAGTGAAAAACAAAGGTTCCTGTGCCTGTGTTTCCTGCCTTTTGATTCAGGGATGTCAATCTTTGGAAATTTTCATTTGAAATGTAATTCTGTGTTAGATTCAGAGGAGAATTTAACTTCCAATCTCAACTTGTTAGTAAGATAAATGTTGTTTTTCTCTTTGTGGAAATTCATTTTATATGTATTTTTTAATTATACCAAATACTTGAAACATGCAGAAGATGACAATGTTTGTTCCATGGCCAGGGTTGAGCTGCTGTGTATGTTGTCCTGAGATGTTCACCCAGCGAGGACCCAAGGCATAAACCAGAGGAGGAAGGTCTCTTCCTTCTTTGCATGGCAGCTCTGATTTCTCCATGTGGTTGCACCTCAGTGTTCTTCATCTTCTTGAGAAATCATCAAGGCTCCAAAGATATTTATAAGAGTCCTTGATAGACATGTATAACTTCTTCTTTGATGTATATTGCTTCTAGAAGAGACCTTCATCACTAAAGTGAGAAAAGGCAACAAAGGGGAAGGATAACCAGAGGGTGACCTCTTCCTAAGAGTCAGCTACGCTGACTGTGTGTGCATTACCTCTAGCTGCAGTTCATGTGATCATCTCATTTCCCTACCTCGAGACCTCTGGGTAAACCTTAAGGAGGACATCTTAAGTATGCCCAGTGTCTATTACCCCAAACTAATGTTTATAATTATATTATAGGAAACTGAAAAAGGGAAAAGTACATCCAAAATCTAACCACTTTAATACGAGTATTTTCTCTTCCCACCAATCTATGTCCATAGGCACATGTATTAATACTTTAATTTGGTTGCAAATAGTGCATATCTAAAATGCACAAAAATATATATTTAACTATTCTCTCATTGAAAATACAACAAATGTTATTATACCAAATTTAAAATATCAATAAAAATACTGATAAAATAGGAACCATAAGCCCCCATACTTGCTGTTTACTTTTTTATTACAATAAAAAGCAATCATACCACTTGCAGTATTTTGTAGTATGTTGTTTTTACTTTAACCATGAAATGAACATTGTCTAATATCAAAGTACATATCTACAGTACCATGAAACAATCAAAGTATATTCACATATACAAGTATTTATAATTTATTTAACCAATATCCTAGTGGCCATTTTGATTACTGCTGATTTTCTTTTTTTCTAACATGTACCTATTATTTCATCAATGCTAGGCTGAACAACTCAATGACTGTTGAATTAGGGATGTGATCTCTGTGGGTCTTGACTTCTTAATTTTTAAAATGACAGGTTTCAAGTAGTTGATAAGGAAACTTGCTTTTAAAAATCAAATAGAAACTAGGCATAGTATATTCAAACTGCTGAATAATAAAGATTCAAAGACAAAGAGAAAATAGAAAAGATACACTACATATAGGAACAGCAACAAGAATTAAATAAGACTTCTTGTCAAATGCTATGCAAACCAGAAAACAATGAAGTAGCATTTTTTTAAATGCTGGGGGGAAAAGCTTTCAATCCAGAATTTTATAATTAGTGAAAATGACTTTCAAAACTAGAAGGTAGTAATGAAGAAGAAATAAAGACTTCTCTGACAAACAAAATTGAGAAAAGTCCTTACCATCAGAACTGAACGAGAAGTGCCAAAAGAAGTTCTTCAGGAAGAAGTATAATAAAAGTAATTGGAATTTATACCAAGAAATGAACACTAGAAAAAATAATAAATATAATTTTTCTTCACTTTAATTGTTTTAAAAAATAACTGATGTCTATAAAGAAAAAATAGCAAGTACTTTGTGTTTTACCATATGTAAAAGTAAAATTTATGACAGTAGCACAAAAGATGGGAAGGATAAATTAAGAATATATTATTACAACGTACTTATATATAAAATGGCATAAAATTTTGCTGACTAAAGTTTTAAATAGTTTAATAACCCCTACTATTTTTATGGGAAAAATGGGAAAAATCTGCCTGCAATGTGGGAGACCTGGGTTCGATCCCTGGTCAGGAAGAACCTCTGGAGAAGGAAATGGCAACCCACTCCAGTATTCTTGCCTGGAGAATTCCATGGACAGAGGAGCTTGGTGGGCTACAGTCCACAGGTCGCAAAGAGTTGGACACAACTGAGCGACTTCACTTTCGCTTTCACTTTCAGGCAAAAAATATCAAAACTCTTGTTTAAAAGTAGGTAAATAAAAGTATATTTTTAAATGTAGGACAATAATTCTAAGCCTACTTAAAACTGTTTTAACCAATGAATAGATAATCAGATGAGAGGATGAGGATAAAAATGGAATATTGAATGATACTCAATTAATTCAAAGAAGGAAGAAAAAATTTTAAACACAAAAATAGAAAAGAACTACAAAGATGATATATTTTAATACAACAGTATTATCAATTACATTAAATATAATTGGTCCAAATATACTACTTGAAAGATTGTCAGAGAAATAAACAAATCCACAGTTATAAATGAGGACTTCAGCATTCACTTTGTATTCAATTTACAGTAATTGATAGAGTAAGTACAGAGAAAATCAGGAAGGATATGGAAAACTTGAAAACCACTATCAACAACTTGTCCAAGTTGACATTTGTAGAATATTTTATCCCAAAACAGTAGAATTGATATTATTTTCAAGTGTATATGGAACAGTTACCAAGATATCACAAATCATCAGCTGTAAAACAAAACTTGAACCTTTCAAAAGTTCAGTTCAGTTCAGTTGCTCAGTCGTGTCCGACTCTTTGCGACCCCATGAATCGCAGCATGCCAGGCCTCCCTGTCCATCACCATCTCCCAGAGTTCACTCAGACTTGCGTCCATTGAGTCAGTGATGCCATCCAGCCATCTCATCTTCTGTCGCCCCCTTCTCCTCCTGCCCCCAATCCCTCCCAGCATCAGAGTCTTTACCAGTGATTCAACTCTTCACATCAGGTGGCCAAAGTACTGGAGTTTCAGCTTTAGCATCATTCCTTCCAAAGAAATCCCAGGGCTGATCTCCTTCAGAATAGATTGGTTGGATCTCCTTGCAGTCCAAGGACTCTCAAGAGTCTTCTCCAACACCACAGTTCAAAAGCATCAATTCTTTGGCACTCAGCCTTCTTCACAGTCCAACTCTCACATCCATACGTGACCACAGGAAAAACAATAGCCTTGACTAAATGGACCTTGGTCGGCAAACTAATGTCTCTGCTTTTGAATATACTATCTAGGTTGGTCATAACTTTTCTTCCAAGGAGTAAACATCTTTTAATTTCACAGCTGCAGTCACCATCTGCAGTGATTTTGGAGCCCCCAAAAATAAAGTGTGACACTGTTTCCACTTTTTCCCCATCTATTTCCCATGAAGTGATGGGACCAGATGCCATGGTCTTCGTTTTCTGAATGTTGAGCTTTAAGCCAACTGTTCTCATATCACAGTGAAATCTATGAAAAGAGTAAAATCAATTTGAAAAAAAAAAGTATTGCAAAATATCCCATATATTAACTAGATCAAGAGATAACAAGGACATTGGAAAACACTTTGAATTGAATGAAAACGAAAATGCAATATATCAAAATTTGTGGCTGCAACTAAAACAGTGACTAAAGGGAAATTTAAAACACAAAATACTTGTTTAGAAAAAAGATTTCCAGTGAACAAAATAAAAAACTGGTTCTTTGAACAAATTAGCAAAATTGATAAACATCTAGCTTAACCAACCAAGAAAAATAGAGAGATGGCATAAACTATAAATAACAGGAATTCAAGAGGGGAACATAACTACAGATTCCATAGACATTAAAAAGAGAATAACAAAATGCTATAATCAACTCTATGGGGATAATTTTGATGAGTTAGATGAAATGGATCAGTTCAGTTCAGTTCAGTCGCTCAGTTGTGTCCGACTCTTTGCGACCCCATGAACTGCAGCAAGCCAGGCCTCCCTGTCCATCACCAACTCCCAGAGTTCACTCAACTCACGTCCATTGAGTTGGTGATGCCATCCAGCCATCTCATCCTCTGTTGTCCCCTTTTCCTCCTACCCCCAATCCCTCCCAGCATCAGAGTCTTTTCCAATGAGTCCACTCTTCGCATGAGGTGGCCAAAGTACTGGAGTTTCAGCTTTAGCATCATTCCTTCCAAAGAAATCCCAGGGCTGATCTCCTTCAGAATGGACTGGTTGGATCTCCTTGCAGTCCAAGGGACTCTCAAGAGTCTTCTCTCAAGAGTCTTCAATTATATACAGTTCAAAAGCATCAATTCTTCGGTGCTCAGCTTTCTTCACAGTCCAACACATCCATACATGACTACTGGAAAAACCATAGCCTTGACTAGATGGACCTTTGTTGGCAAAGTAATGTCTCTGCTTTTAAATATGCTATCTAGGTTGGTCATAAATTTTCTTCCAAGGAGTAAGCATCTTTTAATTTCATGGCTGCAGTCACCATCTGCAGTGATTTTGGAGCCCAAAAAATAAAGTCTGCCACTGTTTCTACTGTTTCCCCATCTATTTCCCATGAAGTGCTGGGACCAGATGTCATGATCTTTGTTTTCTGAATGTTGAGCTTTAAGCCAACTTTTTCACTCTCCTCTTTCATCTTCATCAAGAGGCTTTTTAGTTCCTCTTCATTTTCTGCCATAAGGGTGGTGTCATCTGCATATCTGAGCTTATTGATATTTCTCCCAGCAATCTTGATTCCAGCTTGTGGTTCTTCCAGCCCAGCGTTTCTCATGATGTACTCTGCACAGAAGTTAAATAAATAGGGTGACAATATACAGACTTGATGTACTCTTTTTCCTATTTGGAACCAGTCTGTTTCTCCACGTCCAGTTCTAACTGTTGCTTCCTGACCTTCATATAGGTTTCTCAAGAGGCAGGTCAGGTGGTCTGGTATTCCCATCTCTTTCAGAATTTTCCACGGTTTATTGTGATCCACACAGTCAAAGGCTTTGGCATAGTCAATAAAGCAGAAATAGATGTTTTTCTGGAACTCTCTTGCTTTTTCCATGATCCAGTGGATGTTGGCAATTTGATCTCTCGTTCCTCTGCCTTTTCTAAAACCAGCTTGAACAGGAAGTTCATAGTGCACATAATATGAAGCCTGGCTTGGAGAATTTTGAGCATTACTTTACTAGCATGTGAGATGAGTGCAATTGTGCGGTAGTTTGAGCATTCTTTGGCATTGCCTTTCTTTGGGATTGGAATGAAAACTGACCTTTTCCAGTCCTGTGGCCACTGCTGAGTTTTCCAAATTTGCTGGCATATTGAGTGCAGCACTTTCACAGCATCATCTTTCAGGATTTGAAAGAGCTCAACTGGAATTCCATCACCTCCACTAGCTTTGTTTGTAGTGATGCTTCCTAAGGCCCACTTGACTTCACAAGTGGTTAGTTGCTCAGTTGTGTCTAACTCTTTGTGGCCCCATGGACTGCCAGGCTCCTGTGTCCTTGGAATTCTCCAGGCAAGAATACTAGAATGAGTTGCCATTCCCTTCTCCAGAGGATCTTCCCGATCCAGGGATCAAACTGCCATCTTCTGCATTGCAGCCAGATTCTTTACCATCTGAGTCACCAGACAAGCCCACATGTACACAATGGAGTACTACTCAGCCATAATAGAGGGAAATAATACTGCTTGCAGCAACAATGGATGGACCTAAGATTATTATACTAAGTGAAGTAAGTCAGAAGGAGAAAGAAAAATATCATGTGATATCACTTATATGTGGAATCTAAAATATGACACAAATGAACCTGTCTACAAAACAGAAAACAGATTTTGGACATGGAGAGCAGACTTATTGCCAAGGGGAAGAGGGAGTTTTGGAGGGATGGAGGGGGAGTTTGGGATTAGCAGGTGCAAACTATAATAGTATATATAGAATGGATAAACAACAAGGTTCTACTGTATAGCACAGGGAACTATATTCAATATCTTGTGATAAACCATAATAGAAAAAATATTAGAATGTTTGTGTGTGTACATATATATATAGAACTGAATCACTTTGCTGTATGGCAGAAATTAACAAAACATTGTAAAGCAACTATACTTGAATTTTTTTTTAATTTTTACTTTATTTTACTTTACAATACTGTATTGGTTTTGCCATACATTGGCATGAATCCATCATGGGTGTATACAAGCTCCCAATCCTGAATCCCCCTCCCACCTCCCACCCCATATCATCTCTCTGGATCATCCCCATGCACCAGCCCCAAGCATCCTGTATCCTGTATCGAACATAGACTGGCACTTCATTTCTTACATGATAGTATACATGTTTCAATGCCATTCTCCCAAATCATCCCACCCTCTCCCTCTCCCTCAGAGTCCAAAAGTCTGTTCTATACATCTGTGTCTCTTTTGCTGTCTCGCATACAGGGTCATCATTACCATCTTTCTAAATTCCATATATATGTGTCAGTATACTGTATTGGTGTTTTTCTTTCTGGCTTACTTCACTCTGTATAATTGGCTCCAGTTTCATCCATCTCATTAGAACTGATTCAAATGTGTTCTTTTTAATGGCTGAGTAATACTCCATTGTGTATATGTACCACAGCTTTCTTATCCATTCATCTGCTGATGGACATCTAGGTTGTTTCCATGTCCTGGCTATTATAAACATTGCTGCAGTGAGCATTGGGGTACATGTGTCTCTTTCAATTCTGGTTTCCCCAGTGTGTATGCCCAGCAGTGGGATTGCTGGGTCATAAGGCAGCTCTATTTGCTATTTTTTAAGGAATCTCCGCACTGTTCTCCATAGTGGCTGTACTAGTTTGCATTCCCACCAACAGTGTAAGAGGGTTCCTTTTTCTCCACATCCTCTCCAGCATTTATTGCTTGTAGGCTTTTGGATCGCAGCCATTCTGACTGGTGTGAAATGGTCCCTCATTGTGGTCTTGATTTTCATTTCTCTGATAATGAGTGATGTTGAGCATCTTTTCACGTGTTTGTTAGCCATCCGTATGTCTTCTTTGGAGAAATGCCTATTTAGTTCTTTGGCCCATTTTTTGATTGGGTCGTTTATTTTTCTGGAGTTGAGCTGCATAAATTGCTTGTATATTTTTGAGATTAGTTGTTTGTCAGTTGCTTCATTTGCTATTGTTTTCTCCCATTCAGAAGGCTGTCTTTTCACCTTACTTATAGTTTCCTTTGTTGTGCAGAAGCTTTTAATTTTAATTAGATCCCATTTGTTTATTTTTGCTTTTATTTCCAGTATTCTAGGAGGTGGATCATAGAGGATCCTGCTGTGATTTATGTCGGAGAGTGTTTTGCCTATGTTCTCCTCTAGGATTAAAGATCTAAATGTAAGACCAGAAACCATACTTGAATTTTTAAAAAAGAGCTCTATGCTTAAAGAGATGAATTTTACTATAGGTACACAGTACATTAATGACAATGAAAAGTAATTTTTTAAATATTTATTTATTTATTGGCTGTGCTGGGTCTTCCTTGCTGTGTGCAAGTTTTCTCTAGTTGTGACAAGTGGGAGCTACTCTTCTTTGTGGTCCATGGGTTTCTCATTGCAGTGGCTTCTCTTGTGTGGAGCACAGGCTGTAGGCATACAGGCTTCAGTACTTGTGGCACCCAGGCTCAGTAGTTGTGGAACATGGGCTTAGTTGTTCTGTGGCATGTGGAATCTTCCTGGACCAGGAATCGAACCTGTGTCTCCTGTATTGGTAGGCAGAGTCTTATCCACTGTACCACCAGGGAAGTCTGAAAAATAAATGTTTAAAAACCTGTGATTTTATAATAGTATTGTCTTCAAAAACTATCAGTAAATATTTAGTAATGCTGTGTGGTATGGTTGTTTTGGATAATCAAGCATAAGATTTTAGAACAGACTTCTTGTAGATCCATGATTCCTATGGAGAAAACAAAACCAGTAATAGTATAAAGCATGGCTGTTTTTCAACATTCTGTTGTACATATGCTAAGCTTAAGTCACCTCAGTGAATACTGATGAGCTGCTTGTATAAATGACGCTGTCTGTTTCTTACCCATAAATTATGCTCTATGTTTCATGCTGTCATTTTAACATAGGAGCCTTTTAATATGTATGTAGGATCACTATTTCTCTATATCACAGAGATAACTAGAGAAAAAAAATCTTGTGTTCCTTCCTCTTAATGCTCATAAAATTGCCGCATTCCAAAAAAATTTAAGTGCATGTTGTAGAAAAAAAATCTAAAATTATCTGAAAAGAAGAAATTGAAGCCATTTCTCCTATAAAATCAAAGTAGGATTTTTAAATAATGAAGAAATGGATTTATTCACTACTATATTGTCTGTATTTGCATGAATACAATGTATCAAAAATAGAAAAATTACTCTGCCCTTTCATTTAAATATTCAGGCATATACTAGTTGTATTACCTTTTTATTAATGTCAATTCTAATTTACAAGTAAAAAGGTCATTTGGAATCAAAAAGTGAAATCTATTGAACTGTTAAAAACTGAGTGAATAGAAATGTTTAATGGCAGGAAGAAGAAAAAAAAAAAACTGAACTGTGAAGAAAGAGAAACAAGGCACAAAAAAGAAGCTGTTTCCTTCCTTACTCACCCACACTTCCAGCCTCGTTGCTCACTCCTGGGCTTAGTAAGCAGCACTGAGAACGCTAGCTGAGTCCTGGCTTGACTGAGAAATTCATCGAAGACTCTTTACTTCCTATCCACTCCCTGCTGAACTATCTCCTGCCCAGCTTCCTTTAAGAAAGACAGAGAAACAGAAAACTTTCCTAAACACACTTAAGAAATTAGCAAAGGTCTAAGGGGAAAGATTTTCTAACTGCCAACATCGACAAAAGAAATGCTTCAGCGCACTTCTTTGCTCATGGACTTTGTTCATTTCTTCCTTCTTGAACTCCCTCTCAGTTTTTTAGTTTTTCAAAAATTTCTCTTATGTGACACTGAATTCTTTAAGTTCCTCTCCTGCCTTTTTGACTGGTCCTTTCATGTCTCCTGTTAGGGGTTCCTAAGTACTGAGTTTTTCCCTTAATTAATGGTGATTTCATTCATCCATTCATTCATTTAAGAAATGCTTATCAAAAATCTGTTATATACTAGGCACTGCAAATATAGCAGTCAATGTTGCTCTTGAAAAGGGACAGTAAAAAAGACAAATGCACTCATAATCTATTCTGAACAGCCCACCTATTCTTCCTGCAATAATCATCTGCTCTTGTAGTGGCATCCACGTTTCTGTGATATTGGGTCACCAATTTATGCCACCGGCTCAGATTCAGAGTTACCAACCCACTGAACCACCATCGAGAGCATCGTGGTTTCGAGTGTGGATCCTGGAGCTGCACTGATTGTGCCCAGATTCTGATCACACTCCTTACTAAGTGTTTGGCCTTAATTGTTCTGTGCCTCAGTCCCCCTGTGTGTTAAAGGAGACAGTGATAGTGCTCACCTGACTTGGTTGTTCTGAAGACTGAAAGAGTTAATAAAAATAAAGTTTATAAAGCAGTAAGACCTCAATAAATGTTAACTATTTTCACCAATTGAATTTCACATAGGAACTTCAAACTCAAAAGATCTGCAGTCAGATTTGCTCTGTTTATTGTTCATTCTAGTCACCCACTTTAGAAACCCAGGAGTCAGCTCTGTCTCTTTCCATTCCCTATCCCCACACATTTAATAAACCATCCTCTCAGGTCCTGCAACAGTGACCTCCTATTTCTGTGGTTTGGGACTTCAACATCTCTTCCAGGCCCTGCTTCTTGTTTCTTTGTTTCTTTCCCACCTATTCAGTGTCAGAGGAATTGGGTAATGACACTTCACTTCATTAACATTCCAAGTACAATTCCCAAACTGGTGGCCAGAGGGCCAACTCAGCAGGCTAATATTTGGGGGCTAGCCAGAAATAATAAAAAATAAAATTTGATGTCATCATGCAAGGCATACACTCCCTAGATCAGCTTCAATCTCCTCTATTCATAAGGTTTTACATGCATTTACATCACATGTTTGTTCTGATGCCCAGGCAGTTGGGTTTCTGACCTCTAACATGTAGGGTGATGCGCCCATACTCCGTAATATACCAGCCTTTCACTTACCAGAACTTTCCCTCCCAGCACTCATTCTCTCTAAGCTTATGCTCCCGACATTTCTTACCTCCCTGCCTTTGTTCACGCCCTCTATTCTGCCAGGTTTGTCCTCCCAGCTCTGCTTGTTGAAACTGTTGTTTCAAGATCTTTCAAGATCTTTTTCCAATTCTCTACCCCCATGAGGCCATTTCACATCCATCTAATTTGGCAGTCATCTGCTGCTCAAGCTATTAGCCATTTTAATCACAGAGGATTTGGCCAAAACCTATGAAAATTCTCCTTATAAACCTGCAGATATGTAGGCTTCACACCTGCTGAACTCCCTCATGATCCAGAGGTTAAAAATCCCTTCTAAATGCAATCTCTCTCTCTCTTATATGAGTCTTCCAAAATGTGGGTGATATTTCCCTTAAGCAGTTTGCAGATTCTACATTGATTTATAGCTTGTTTTTGTGCTCTCCTAACTACCACCACTCCTTCACACCCCAGCCCACCCATGCACACAGTTATACATCAGACATGCTCAATTTTTAATTACTGAATTGAACTGAATTATTTATGAAGTCTGGATACCAGTCTGTGAACTGATGAAGCAGGCACTATTTTATAAAAATTGCATTGCTTGTAAGATCAGAGAAATTTATTATTTTATATTATACAGGGACAAACACACCTTTCTGGTAATGTTTGGTTACCAGACAGTTTTCTTTGCTATAATTGCCCTTAGGCATTTATTTCTTTTGAATTATTTATGACAGCCATGTCTTAGTAACCCAAAAACATGTGGAAAGAATTGAGTAATTTAGCTTTCACTTTAGGTCCAAATAAGAATTTTGAAGTAGGGGAAAAAAAAAATCTGACCTTTTAAATTTTTATTTGTTTATCTACCTATCTATTTATTAATTTATTTTCACACTCAGTGACATTACTTTCATTTGTTTCCATCAGATCACTCTTACTGACCAGTTTATCTGCCATTGGTATTTGGCGTCCCAGTGGCTCTGCTGCACTTTTTAACATGCTCACAGGGCACATTCATGGTTAATCAGGTCCTTCCGTTCTCCCATTGTGTTATTTTATGTGAGGAACATTGTCCTAAACAGATTATATGTGTTTGTTTAATCATTGCAGCAATCTTATGAGCATTATTATCATCTCCACTTGACAGAGAGATTAAGGAATGGGTGAGCTACAGACACAAAAGGTTAAACAACTTGCCCTGAGTCACAGTGGAGAAGGTTGTGAGAACCAGAATCCAAGCCCAAGTCCTTGCTCTATGCACTAACACAATAATCACCCTGACTGGCTGGCCATTGTACTCAGGGTTGCCAGCCAGCCCAATGATGGCCCAGACTAGGGCAGAACAGTTTCTTTTTACCATTCTGAGATATTTCTAGAGCTCCATGGACAGAGAAGAGATAAGAACCACTGGGGTTGAGTATATAGGTATAGCATTTCATTTAAAAGCTAGGTAGCCTCCCACCCTGGTTGCTCTGCCACTTTGGTGTTAGTAAAGTGTCACAGTGCCACCCATGAAGGAATTACTTAATGGGAGGAACCCGAAGAACTGTGCTCCGAGCTGCCAAGAAATGAATCAGGAGGAAGGGAACAGAATGGAGGCAAAAACATCTCTGGAACTAGAGGGGAATCCTTTTTTTGTTTTGAAAAATTTCAGAGCTTTTCTATACTTCAAGGTCTTAAAGCAGACTGTGAGTACTGAAAGAGTTTGTTAGATTATAATATAAAAATGTAACCCACTAAGGACTGTCCACTTGCCGCTTTTTCCCACAGTTAGATGACTTGGTTGCAAAAGAGTAGCATGAGATGTATACGTTTGGTGGGGTTTCTGTTTTTTTTTTTTTAAAAAGAGTTTCTCTCCATCTACAGTTTGCTTAAGTATTTCATCTTTGCCTGAATAAGAAGGTAATGGGTGAAATTCTCATTGATGTTAATTAGCATCCTGGTACATATGTGTGGCCAGATGTTCATTGTACAAGCCTGAAAGGCAAATACAGTCACTCGGGTCTGGCCCAACGTATGAAAAAGGGATCAAATAAAATGAACTGAAAGTGACATGATCTCAGCTTCCTCACTGCTCACTAAGAAGAGAAGAGAAAACAGGGATGATAGGAGGAGCTGTGGTAACATTTTGGAATCATTTTTCAACGTTTCTAAAGAAGCAGGATAAAATTAAAGTACTCCAAAGAATAACTGAAATGTGTTTCCAATTTGTTTCCTCCTACTCCACTCTTAACCCCATTCTTTTAAAATTCCTCCCATTAGCATTCTCTGGTCACTGTTTTATCTATTGATTTTCCTTTGACCAGATAAAGCCAAGAAACTGATGTGTGAATTCCTTACAGACAAAAGTTAAAGATGCCAAAAGGATAGTGGTACTTTGGAAAGTTTACAGACTGTTATAAAAGATAACACATTGACAGAAAGAAGGAAGGGAGGGAGGGAGAAACGGGAGGGAAGGAAAGGAAAAACCAAAACCCTTCATTCGTCCTACTGTTAGGGGACAAAAATTACACAACCTAGAAGTTGAAAATTACATTTTATTAGATGGACATACTGAAGACATACTGGGAGGCAGGCTCTCAAATAGCTCTGAGATGTAAGGGAGGAGCCAGGATATATAGGAGTTTTGCAAAAACAAACCAGGTAGTTTTACATCAAAAGATTTATGCTAACTAAAGAAAAAACAAGCATCTCAAGTTAATGAGGTTGTGCTTTCCTATGTATGGAAAGATTGAAATGATTCGGTCTTATTGAAATGATTCCTTTGATAATGTACCTTAACTATCTAGCGCCAGTTTTTCTCCATGCAGAAACCCCTTGGGGTGAACAGTCTGGGATGACTGCAGACAAGAAGTTGATGTGTGAGTTCCTTATAGCCAAAAGTCAAAGATGGCAAATGAATAGTGGTACCTTGGAAAGTAGCATCCTTGGTTTCCTTACGTGGCAAACAGTATTCTTCGTCTACACTATGAAGGAACACTGTGAGGTATCTGCACAGCGTTGTCAGGAGAAAGAGCCAGGACTGAAGTCGGAGGACATTATTCTGTGATCTTGCGAGTCACTTCCCCTTTAGGGATCTCAGTTTCCTTAATTTTGAAATAAGGTTGAACTAGCTGTTCTCTAAGGTTTTTACATTCTCCTTTTTTCAATTAGTCATGTTCCTATTGGCAAGCATTTTTATTCCCACTTGGTAACAAAGAAAACAAGACATCAGGAAGTTAAGTGGTATGGACCACCCACTGTGGAAGTGAAGGGGCCAAAGAGGACATTTCTGAGCAGGAGGCTGTCTTGAGCTGCTAAGATTCAATTCTTTATTTTCCATCCCCAGTAACAAAAATTTCACCTTGAGGGCAGAAACAAAATCGAGTTAGAGCTCCTAGTAATTAAATTTCCTGCAGTAACTCAGAATATAAATCAACCACTAACTGGATGCCTAAGAGTTGCTCAGTGTTGCAACTTCTTTTGTCTTTGTCAAGAAAATTAAAGAAATACTGGTTCACATTTCTATAAGATCATGAGAACAACAAGCCAGACACCCATAAATGATAGATTGAGCTGTGGTTAAGCTCACTTGGATTAATTATTCTGAGTCACAGTGAAGTTACAGTGAAGAACGATGCTAATGCATCCCCTTATTCTGCTGACGAGAGCATCCATCAGCTGCCTGCTTTGGCTTCTGTGTCACCAATAAAACCCACTAAACCAAGCCTGTCTCCCTTTATACTGCCTCTCATGCCCTAAGTAGGAAAGGTTTCTTTTTTTTTCCTCACTGCATTTCCCTTCATAACTCCCTCCCACCAACTTTGAAAAAATAAAGGAAAATGGAGATTTTCTGGTATAATTACTTTTCCCTAATTCCTATTTTGCTTTGAAATGGAGACTACAAATATAAGTAGAAATTCCAAGGCAGTAAAAAAGAGGACACGCTCATAAACAGTAGGACTTAACCCTCACCTTGAGAAACTTCTGGTTCCTTTTTGAGAGCAATTCTTCCCAATGATGAAATATTAAACTAAACTTTCAGATTCCCTGCTCATTAGCTGTGTGTTTGGACATTTCCCTTAATCTCTCCAAACCTTAGTTTTCTTACCTGTGCAATGAGTTGTTGTGAAATTTAAATGAATGCAGACCTGTGAAGGGTTCCCTGGTGGCTCTGCAGTAAAGAATCTGCCTGCAATGCAGGAGATTCATGTTTGATCCCTGGGTTGGGAAGATCCCCTGAAAAAGGAAATGGCAACCCACTCCAGTGTTCTTGCCTGGGAAATCTCATGGACGGAGGAGTCTGGCAGTCCGTGGGGTCACAAAAGAGGCAGATACGACTTAGCAACTAACCAACAACAACAAGACTTGTAAAGCATTTAGAACAGTGTCTGAAGCATAGTAAGCACTATAGTAAACTAGTACTACTTCTGTTATTTCTCCCTAAGCAGTAAGTATCTGCTGGATTGTCTTAAACTCAAATACTTCAGAAAAAGAATCTTTTTTACAAGCAAACAAAAACAAGTAATTAGAACCTATGGGAAAGCCCCAATAAATTTGGAATGGTAGAACTAAATTTTGTGTTGCTTACATTGTTAAACTGCAAATAAAATTTACTCATTGGATCCTAAAAAATGAAAGAAAAAAATCACTTCAGCAGGGCCTCCCATAATATCCTATTGCAAGTGACATAAGAGAACCGCTGATGTAATTCAAGCTGTAAATAAAATCATTACTCTTAGAAGAGATTTTTGGCAGGGTGTTCCAGGTCATTTGAGGCCCTAAACCTTTCTGAGCTCTATGAGTTGATCACTAACACATTCCTACTTTGTGGTAAAGAGAATCAGTCTCCTCCTAAGAATAACTATCTTCCAAAGAATCATTAGCTGATAAATCTCCAACTTTTTCAAGGTAGTTTTACTCAAACAGTTGGGCCATTCAATCAACCATCAGTTGTGTGATTGAACTGAAAAGTCAGGGCAGCCCATCAGAGTACCTCCACTGATCAGTCAAAGAATCTCTCAGTTTAACTTTTTGTTCCTTTGATAATCTGGACATAAAAGCTCTTCAGAAGCCTAATCTTTGTTATTTTCCCCTCTGCCAGCATTTTAGAAATGTCTGTTCATAAACCTGTCCTGAATTTTGGCTCTGACTGAAAGATCTCCAAAACAAAAGCCAATTTCTTTTTTTCCCCATCTTCACTTGATACCAGCCTAAATCAAATACATATATTTAGAAATGGGTTTGAGTTATTCTAAGATTGAGAGGACGATAAACAGAGGTCAAGTTCTCTTTATATCCCGAGAGAGCAAATCTTGGCTTGTTTCATTGCCTTTGGATTTTGAAGCTGTAATGTAGTCACAGCAAAATAATGTCAGACATTGCAGAGAAAAGCTCACAAAAAGCAGCTTACACAACAGGGGGAAAGGAACACTTAATCTTTGTTTAGAATGCAGTCACTGGAAATATTAGCAGCTAGAGGAAATCTAAGTAGAGTGCACAGAGAGACAGTGACCTCTTGCATGTTGATGATGATAAATGGTACATAAGGGGAGCCCTGGGGATGATAAATGCTGACAATGTTTATAAATACACTTCCCTCTATCTGATCATACCTAAAGGGACAAACATCATTCATAATTATGACACCATTAAAATAAGCATTTTTGTTTTTTGTTTCTAGATTTTACATTAGCTTTTAAAGGATTACTTCATTAGATTTCCACATTAAAGTGTGTGGTAGTATGCATTCCAACATAAGGTACATAACAGATTTCAGCAACACTGAACATTTTCAGAAGTGCCACTTGACTTTAGGCTTTAAGGGTAAAGTCTCTTCCTCAAGTGCAGCCTTTCTTTATGCCTTTGTGCGTGCTCAGTCGCTAAGTCGTGTCCAACATGCCCTTATGTACAACCATTATTGCCTCCATTCATTTATTCATTCCCCCTAAATGCTTCCTGCTTTGCTTCCTGGGCCACTTCCTGTTTCAGCTGGAACCGTGTTGACTATCCGGTGCTCCCTCCACAGTGTGACTTAGGCTAGAAGAACAGCAGCCAACACACATTGAGTGCTGGGCACTGTGCTTACTGCAGTAACTTGTCTGCTTCCAGCACTCATAACCCCGTGATGTGCTTGTTCTGGAGGTAAGGAGGTGTCATTGCCCTCAAGCCAAAAACCAGACTGCATGCTGGAGATGAACAAGTTGCTTGTTTCAGGGAGATAGAGTGACACTATGGCCACTTGCAGGGTGTAAGGAAGATGAATTTAGGAAAGACTATAAGTCTTATGGGGTTTGGACTTTGTACAAGGTTTTACAAGGGATGGTATAAGGAAGCAAGGAATAGGGTATAAGAAAGCTCAGGATTGGATGCTATTGGAAATAGAACAACTTTGTGATTAGGTGTTTTACTAAGCCATCAGTTATGGAGGGGGATGAATTAAAGTTGAAACTGTGATTGGTAAAGAAGCAACTGTCATCTATATCAACTAGGATGGGGCTCTTCAGTCATTTCTGTGCTTGGACAATGCTCACATTTTGTCAGTGTTCACACAGGATTACAGAGAGGTCTTTTTTTTCTTTTTCTTTCTCAATTACATTCTGGACATCCATGCATGCTCAGTTGCTTAGTTGTGTCCAACTGCCTGTGACACTATGGACTGTAGCCCACCAGGATCCTCCGTCCCAGGCAAGAATACTGGGGTGGGTTGCCATTTCATCCTCCAGAGGATCTTTCTGGCCCAGGGATCGAACCTGCATCTCTTGTATTGGCAGGCGAATTCTTTACCTCTCTACTACCTGGGAAGCCCTGCATCCTAGACAGTCAATAGCTGTCTTTGGCACATTGGCTTACCGATGCATCACACTATGATTTCTTTGTTGCAAGATCCTATTGGTCTCTTACTCTTGAAGGTGAAAGTCACTCAATCATGTCCGACTCTTTGTTGACCCCATGGACTATACAGTCCATGGAATTCTCCAGGCCAGAATACTGGAGTAGGTAGCTGTTCCCTTCTCCAGAGGATCTTCCCAACTCAGGGATCGAATCCAGGTCTCCTGCATTGCAGGTGGATTCTTTACCAGCTGAGCCACATGGGAAACCCAAGAATACTGGAGTGGGTAGCCTACTCCTTCTCCAGCGGATCTTCCCAACCCAGGAATCAAACCAGGGTCTCCTGCATTGCAGGTGGATTCTTTACCAGCTGAGGCTACCAGGGTAGCCCCTCTTACTCTTGAGGCTTGTGCAGTCTTTATAAGAATAATAATTGCTAACATATTTTAAGTGGTTACCACGTGATAGGCACTATTCTAAGCCCATAAAAACATATTAACCATGTCAGGTATCATAGCAATTGTATGAAATAAATAATATTATCTCCTTTTTATGGAAGAAGAAAATTATGGTGAGAGATTAAATATCTTGTCCAAAGTCACACAGTCAGAAAGTTGATGGGCTGGAACCTAATTCCAGGCTGCCTGACTCCAGAATCCATGATCTAAACCATTTTGTTGTGCTGCAGCTGAAAGTCGATTTCTATGTTGCTGCATTATTTAAGGATTCATACCAAAAAATTTAATATTGAAGAAAAGAATCTGAAGAGCTGATATAAAACGTGTTGGTGAATATGGAAAAATTATCCATAAGAGTCCAAATGCAGGGCTTCCCTGGTAGTTCAGTGGTTAAGAATCCACCTTGCAATGCAAGAGACACTGGTTCAATCCCTGGTCTAGGAAGATCCCACATGCTTCGGAGCAACTAAACCTGTGCTCTGCAACTACTGAGCCTGTGCCCTAGAGCCTGTGAGCTGCATCTACTGAAGCCGGCACGCCTTAGAGTCTGTGCTCTGCAACAAGAGAAGCCACTGCTATGGGAAGCCTGATCGCAGTAATAAAGAGTAAGCCCTGCTCGCTGCAACTAAGGAAAGCCCATGTGCAGCAGTGAAGATTCACCACAGCCAAAAAAATAAATAAATGCATCTTTTTAAAAAAGAGCTCAAATGCAAAAACAGGCAAAACTTCTCAAATATTTAAGCATTTTAATGACACATCATTTCTGTATACCATAATATGACTATATCTACATACTTACATACACATATGTATATATATATATATGTGTGTGTGTGGATACACATATATAGTTGTTATAGTATAGCAACTACAAGAAAAAATCACTGTTTCTGCATTCTTGTGCATTTTTTGTCTGAGAATAACACCATCGCATGTACATGGCATTGATGCTCTCGATTTTAATTTCACAGATGAAAGAACTCGGTGTCATCTTCTACAACTGCAGCTGCCTGGTCCTAGATTTACAAAGGATATTCGCTTTATACAGTTCATTAAAATTCAAGAACAGAGTACCTCAGACCTGGTCCAAGAGACTTTATGGAGTCTATGACAATGAAAAGAAATTGCAGCTTCAGTTGAACGAAACCAAATCTCAAGCATTTGTGTCGGTGAGTTTTGCTCTTTTTTTCTCCTCCTCCTCCCCTCCTTCCTCCAAAAGCTCTTTATTAAGTTGGAATGTTTGAGTGCAATCTTATGTTGGGTAAAAATGAATTCAACCAGTCTATATTGACATATCCCTGGAAGAGTTAAAATATATCCATTCTTATACTCAAGCACATGCTGTCCCTAGTTACAAGAACAATACCTGTTGATAATCATTCCTAGTTTCAGATACTTTGTGTTATCTGGTTGGATCCCCACCATCACCCATTAGGTAGACCCAAGGTTATGACTGTGTTTCAAATGAAGATAGTGAAGTTTATCTACAAGCACAAAGACCATCAGGTAGCAGGTGCCAAGAGAAACGCAAGCACCCAGGTCTTCTGACACCAGATGCTCATTTCAGTGCCTTTCACCAATGATTTTCAGACTCGATTTTAGCAATATAACCCTCTGAGGAAACCCTGGTGTGTAAAACAGACAAAAGCAGAGCTATTGTATTTGACTGGGTTTGGGGGGCAAGAGGCCCTTCCAAAAGGCTAGGGCACAGTTTCCAAGCCTCTGACTACACTTGGAAGCCACCACCTGGATGCCCACACACCACAGCTGTCCCCACAGTGTTGCTGAGAGTGGGCAATGTAAATATCTGAGCCTACAGTCCTGGTCTTCAAACTTTAAAGCATCTAAGAACCAGACAGGGAACCTGATTGAAATGCAAACTTTCGGGACTTTCCTGGTGGCACAGAGAAACACAGTTTCAATCTCTGCTCTGGAAAGATTCCACATGCCACGGAGCAGCTAAGCCTGTGCTCTAGAGCCCGGGAGCCACAGCTACTGAAGCCCGAATGCTCTAGTACCTGTGCTTCGCAATAAGAGAGGCCACCGCAGTGAGAATCCTGCACACTGCAAGGAAGAGTAGCCTCTACTGTCTGCAGCTAGAGAAAGCCTGTGCAGCAATGAAGACCCAGCACAACCAAAAGCTAAAAATAAATAAATAAGTTGTAGTATTGTTGTTATTCAGTTGCTGTTGTATCTGTCTCTTTGTGACTCCATAGACTGCAACACACCAGGCCCTTCTGTCCTCTGCCATCTCCTGGAGTTTGTTCACAGTCATGTCCATTGAGTTGGTGATGCTATCTAACCATCTCATAACTCTGTTGCTCCCTTCTCCTTTAGCCTTCAGTTTTTCCCAGCATCAGGGTCCTTCCCAATGAGTTGGCTCTTCTCATCAAGTAGCCAAAGCACTGGAGCTTCAGATTCAGCATCAGTCCTTCCAATGAATATTCAAGGTTGATTTCCTTTAGGACTGACTGGTTTGACCTCCTTGCAGTCCAAGGGACTTTGAAGAGTCTTCTCTAGCATCACAATTTGAAAGCATCAATTCTTTGATTCTTTAAGGTCCAACTCTCATATCCATACATGACTATTGGAAAAAAAACATAGCTTTGACTATATGGACCTTTGTTGGCAAAGTGATGACTCTGCATTTTAATATGCTGTCTAAATTTGTCATAGCTTTTCTTCCAAGGAGTAAGCATCTTTTAATTTCATGGCTGCAGTCACCATCCACAGTGACTTTGGAGCCCAAGAAAAGAAAATCCATCACTGTTTCCATTTTTTTCCCCTTCTATTTGCCACGAAGTGATGGGACTGGATGCCATGATCTTAGTTTGGGGTTTGATTTTTTTTAAGCAAGTAAGTAAAAAATACAAACTTATAGTTCCCCCACCCTCACCAGGGTCTGATCCACTGGACCTGGGTGAAACCTTAGAATTTTTATTTGAATCAGGCTTCTGAATTGATCCTGTTGCTCAGGTAAACTTCTCGTAACCATTCTCCCAATTTAATATGGCTGTTTCTCCACTGTCTTACAAGTTGCCAACAACTTTTATGTCACTGAAGAGCTTTTCATAGATGAGGAAATAGTAGCTTTTTTGCCCATTAAAATGAAAGCACTTTCTGAAAATTTAGAAGTGTAGCAATAGAGAGAAAATTGAAGTTGCTTGTCTTAAATAAATTCATGTAAGTGTGAATAACATAAAATAATAGACTATGGAAGATTTCCATCAAATAGAACTAAAAAGCTCACTTTTTTGGTTTGTGTACAGGTCAAACAATGCAGCAGCATATAGCATATCGTCTAAGGCATTTTAGTAATAAAATCATTGCATATATTCAGTTTTGTTTCCTCTTAAGACAACCCTGTAAGACAAGAAAATCAGATATTATTCTCAATTTGTAGATTAGTTGCAATAGGAAATTTTCCAAGGAACCCTTAATCCAGATTAATGGCAACATTAATGGTAACATGACACCCTAAAGGTCCAGCAGAACAGCTGGAAGCAGCAAGAAACAGGTGAATTATAAGCATAGTTCAGATAATTGGTGGATTTTGAATTTACAGTTTGAATCTTAGAGATGAATGAATATGGTTGTTGCATAAATTTAAATTCTGACCCTTAAAAAAGTGGGGGAGTCCTCCTTTGTTGATCCCAAAGTTAACACATCTACTTCAGAGAGAGGCCCAGGCCTTTAGTAAAATCTATGAAAATGCAAGGGCTTTGTTATATTCCTTGTGCTAAGCCACTTCAGTCCTGTCTGACTCTTTGCGACCCTATGAACTGTGTAGCCCCCCAGGCTTCTCTGTACGTGGAATTCTCCAGGCAGAATACTGGACTGGGTTGCCATACCCTTCTTCAGGGATCTTCCCAACCCAGGGATTGAACCCCCTTCTCCTGCAACCCCTGCATTGCAGGCAGATTCTTTACCTCTGAGCCACTGAGGAAGCCCGGTGCTACAAAATAGGTTGAGCTTTTTTAACAGTTCTTTCCTTAAGCTATGATCTTTTAAACCATGCAGCACTTTTGTTTTCTATTTTTATTTATTTAATTATTTTAAATTATTGTTATTTTATTTTCCATTTCATATTAATATCTCAAGCCTACCTTTGAATTTCAGTTCAATAGATATTAATTCAACACCATTTTCTAGAGAGGAATAAAATCTTACAGACATAAGATAAATAAATGTCAGAAAACCCCCAATATTGGTATCATTTGCCCAGAACTCCTTGGTCTCACCTCTGTTACAACATTAATCACATTTTTGTAGCTATTTGTATATTGATTATCTCTCCCACTATTTTGGGCTTCCCTGGTAACTCAGATGGTAAGAATCTGCCTGAAATATGGGAGACCTGGATTCAATTCCTGAGTTGGGAACTGAGTTGGGATCCCCGAGTTGTCCCCAGAGAAGGGAACAGCTACCCACTCCAGTATTCTGGCCTAGAGATTTCCATGGACTGTATAGTCCATGGGGTCAAAAAGAGTCAGACGTGACTGAGCAACTTTCACTTTCACTTTCCCACTTTTTTATAAGGCTTCAAAGGTCATACATTGTACTCTCTTTATCGTTGTTACTTCCACTACTTCCCTCAGTTCAGTTCAGTTCAGTCACTCAGTTGTGTCCGACTCTTTGCGACCCCGTGAATCGCAGCACACCAGGCCTCCCTGTCCATCACCATCTCCTGGAGTTCACTCAGACTCACGTCCATCGAGTCCATGATGCCATCCAGCCATCTCATCCTCGGTCGTCCCCTTCTCCTCCTGCTCCCAATCCCTCCTAGCATCAGAGTCTTTTCCAGTGAGTCAACTCTTCGCATGAGGTGGCCAAAGTACTGGAGTTTCAGCTTTAGCATCATTCCTTCCAAAGAAATCACAGGGTTGATCTTCAGAATGGACTGGTTGGATCTCCCTGCAGTCCAAGGGACGCTCAAGAGTCTTCTCCAACACCACAGTTCAAACGCATCAATTCTTCGGCGCTCAGCCTTCTTCACAGTCCAACTCTCACATCCATACATGACCACAGGAAAAACCATAGCCCTGACTAGATGGACCTTAGTCGGCAAAGTAATGTCTCGGCTTCCCTCAGGCCTCCCTAAAGCAGCAGTAAATGTTGGATTGGTTCTATTAGTAGTAATATCAATAAAAAGTTCCAGGATACATACAGTTTTCTGAGTATATGTGCCAAACAAATGTCAAGGCAAATTTATTCAAAATAAATTTGAATATTATTTAAATATTCAAAATATTTGTTTTATATTTGTTATAAATTATCTTAAAATAGTATATTATATTTTTATAGGCTTACAGTCCCAACACTAAATTAACACACAAAATATATATATTTGAGGGCCTTAAGAATTATCATTCCAAAAATTAGATTTTAGGTGATTAATAACTTAACATGGTTATATATAAATTTAAAAAGTGATATAGATATAAATTATTTCCAATTTTCTCATAGGACAGAAAGAGGTATTGGTTAGATTTAAGTATGTGATCTCTAATAACTTGGGGCTGAATCATTCTAATTTTCTTACATTCCCTATTGAAATCAGAAGATGGGAACAACAGACTGAGATTTTTTGTCCTATTTTATAACAACAGAGTGAAGGTTTTTGTTGTTTATTGCTTAGTTCATTCATCCACCATTCATGTATACTGTAGTCATTTAGTGGATGAGGGCAGACATTGAATAGAACTTGGTGCTGCTCTGAAAAATATAATTAAATTTCCCTTTAGAATCTCAGCTATATATTTTAACTATACTTCAATAGATTTATTGAGAGAGAATTTGTTACCATAAAATCCATCCTTTTAAAATGTAAAAGTCAGTGAGTTTCAGTATGGTCACAGAGTTTTACTATCATCTGTATACTTTCTCATTTTATAATATTTTTATCACCACAAAGGAAAAAGCCATACCTGTTAGTAGTTGCTCTCCATTTTCCCCTTCTCTCAGGCTCTAGAAAGCACTCATCTACTTTCTGTCTCTAAGGATTTGCCTTTTTCTAGATACTTCATATAAAATGAAGTATTGATATAATTGACTACATATTGATATAATATGTAGTCTTTTGTAACTGATTTCTTTCACTTAGTATTAATAAAATGGTTTCAAAATGCATGACTCAGTTCTTTTTCCTTTTATGGCCAAATAATATTCCATTGTATGGATATAGCTGGAGAAGGAAATGGCAACCCACTCCAGTATCCTTGCCTGGAGAATCCCATGGATGGAGAAGCCTGGTGGGCTACAGTCCACGGGGGTCGCAAAGAGTCAGATACGACTGAGCTATATGTTTTGCTGTCTGTCCATCAGTTGATGGACATTTAGATGTTTTTACCTTTTGACTATTGTGAATAGTATTCCTATGAAGCTTCATGTACAAATTTTTATTTGAATACCTGTTCTCAGCTATTTTGAGTTTTACTTAGGAGTGGAATTGCTGGGTACCATTGTAACTCTATCTTAAACATTTTGAGGCATTGACAAACTTTTTAAAATTGGCTGCACCATTTTGCAGTTCCACCAGAAATGAATGAGGATTTCAATTTCTGCACATCTTAGTCAACACTTGCTATTTTCCATTTTATATTAGCCCTCAGCATTTGTGCAGTTTGTCTTATGGTTTTGATTTGCATATTTTAATGCACTTATTGGTCATTTGTATATCTTTTTAGAAAAATATCAAAGCCTTTGCCCATTTTTCAGTTAGATTGCTTGGGGTTTTGTTATTGAGTTGTAAGAGTTATTTATACATTCTAGATACAAGGATGTATATGATTTGTAAGTATTTTTTCCCATTCTTTAGATTGTCTTTTCATGTTTAATTACATTTTAGCATATATATTCTGGGAATGGAATATGGATTTTTCTAAGTCAGGAATCTGATATGAAATAAAACCCTACTAAAGCAAGAATTTAATGAATATGCAAAACAAGGTTCATGTAAATATAAGGTGTTTATTGATGTAAGAAGGAAATAGAGATTTCCTATAATCAAGGTGCCTCAAGAGCACTTGATTGGTAACAGATCATTGAGAGCTGAAACAAAGAAAAGGATCTGTATTTTCCTTCTCTTCGCATTTTGCTTTGGAATAAAGGAGTACAAAGTGCAAGGGTCAGAAAATTAATCCAGGAATGATAAGAAAACAACAGTCTTCTCTCTAATTAAACAAACAGAACAAGTTAATTTCCTCTGCCAGATCAGAGAACACACAAGTACTACCATGACCCCAGGGGCAGAAGTACTAATACAAATAGTCATGTGTTTCCTGAATAAACACATGTAGCACCTGCTGTGCTCTAGGCATTGGATTAGGAAATGAGAATGTAGGAAACAAGACAAGTACAAGTAAGGGTCTATTCACACATAGATGGAAATACCTAGAGTAAAACAACTCCAACTAGGAGTAGAGGTTGGGGAGTCACACAAGACTCCAACACTTAGTAATCTAAGAAGCACTCTCACATCCCACAAATATTTATTGAGCATGTCATACATGCTAAGCATGGCATGGCACAAGGCTCCAGAGACATAAAACCAAGCAGCTCACAAGCTGGTAGAGAATCACACAGATGAAGGAAGTACAATGTAGCATGTGCTGGAGTGAAACTGCACAAAGCAAGAATCTTATATTGATCACTGATGTATGCCAAGTACCTAGACTAGAGCTGGTTGCATGGCTGGTATCAATACTTAGTCATATTTGATGAATGAATGAAATAAGGTGCAGAAGAGGAACAGATCCAGACCAGGAGTAGGCCATTCTCTTATTTAAGCCTCAAAGGCAAATCATAATGAAAGATTTGTTACTGTTCTCACCCCGCTGGAAACAGAGGCTCAGGAAGTGTAAGGGACATGCCTAGCCTACTACAGGTTATAAATGCTGGAAGCCAGCACGTCACCAGCATGTAAACGCTGCATCGCCAAAGCACAGTATCCAAACTTATTAGACGATAGCCAATGAAAGAGACCAGTGACTCTGTGTCTAAATTTGTTCCTCCCTGAAAGCAAAATCCAGTTTAGGGAACATGCAAGGAAGTTCAGGAAATTCCTAACTGAAGCAAAAATATGGGCATTTGGACACATTTCAGAGTTGACCTGGGCTCCTGTCTAGAGCTAAGATCCTTAGCTACTTCATGGTAAGCTTTACTTGTTGGGTAAAGCAAACCCAACAGGCTGAGGGAATTAATTCATTTGAATATTCATTTATTAATGGAAATAGAAAAATGAGTAAAACACAGTTCCCAAAATCAAGATAGTAACTGTCTAGGCAAGGAGAGGAGACAGGTGCAAGTGATTTTAAGTTTCAATATTCTAAATAATATAATAAATAAATCACATTATGGAAAGACAGAAAAAGGAGAAGTAGCTTCTGGGTGACAATATAAAAATGTTTCAGGACTTCCCTGGTGGTCCAGTGGTTAAGAGTACGCTTGCCAATGCAGAGACACAGGTTCGATCCCTGGTCCAGGAAGATCCCACATGCCTGAGGGCGACTAAGCCTGTGTGCCACAGCTTCTGAAGCCCGTGAGCCCTAGAGCCTGTGCTCCCAACAAGAGAAGCCACCAGAATGAGATGCTCAAGCACTGAAACTAGAGAGTAGCCCTCGCTCGCCGCACCTAGAGAAAGTCTATGCACAGCGGTGAAGAGCCGGCACAGCCAAAAATAAATAATTTTTTTTTTAGTTCATGGAGGAGATAGTATTTGAACTTGAACTTAGAGAAAGTATAGAACTCTGATAGGTAAAGATAGGGAAACACTTCAGCCAGTGGGACTGGCCAGAGCAAATAAACGGAGGCAGACAAGGTGAGAGCAGGGTCATGGACTGACGATTATCTTAGTTTGGGACTCAGAAGGCATGATAGCGTGCAAATGAGAAAGACAGAAACAGGAGACCCAGGTTACAGATGCCGTGCATACATCTGCCCGAATGAGATCAGGCTGAATTCCAAGAAACGAGGGGTCCTGAGAGAGACACACGTTTGTTTGTCTTGTAAGCGTCGTGGAGACAGGGAAATGAGTTCAGAAGATACATAGAAGTGGTGCCCAGCAAGCAGCACCAGTGCCTGGGTGAGGGAAACAGCAATCTGGAGGAAGAGAGAAGGACAACACGAGAGACACTGCAGAGGCCCACACCATCTGTCTTAGTGACGGATGGCGTGTCTGCATGTGTGTGTGCTAGGGAAAAGTGCGTGCTAAGACTAGCACTGGATTTTGTTTGGTTTTTAATTTATGTTTTATTGTTTTGTTTTGGACTTTTTTGTTCTGGTTTCTCTCCTTTAGCATTTGTCTTTTGTTTTTTCATACCTGGAAGTTCATCCTCATTCCGGAAGAAAAGTGATTTAAATCCAAAACTTATTCTGATACTCATTGGCCAGGACAACATTCTGAGTAAAGGTGCCTGGTAGGTGTGACCCTTCAACATGCTCCTTCCTCACCCCCATGCTCCTCCTCAGCTGTGCATCCAGTCCAATAGCATCATCTTCCCTCTGTCTAAGCTGGGACCTGCCGGCACAGGGTGGGGAGTTGTTCCCAAGCATTCAGGAGGGCCCCTGACCACCATAACTGGCAGAACATTTGGTGAAGGACCCAGTTCTGCCATGCCAGGAATCTTCCAGAAACCATTTATTTGGCCTCTGATACTAAACAGAGGAGCCTGGCCCGTGGAGTCGCAAAAGAGCTGGACACTGAACACCTAAGCACGCACTGCACTGTTTGTGCTCCTTCGTTTGGTGTCTCGCTTGTCAGAGTAATGCAGGAACTACGGAGATGCTCCTTCCAGTCTTGCCCAGCGGGAAGCCAGGAAGAAAACCAAAGTACATCTTTTCCTTTCTATAATGAAGAAAGTGAAAGTGAAAGTCACTCAGTCACGTCCAACTCTTTGTGACCCCATGGACTATACAGTCCACGGAATTCTCCAGGCCATTATACTGGAGTGGGTAGCTGTTTCCTTCTCCAGGGGATCTTCCCATCCCAGGGACCCAACCCAGGTCTCCCGCATTGCAGGCGGGTTCTTTACCAGGTGAACCACAAGGGAAACCCAAGAATACTGGAGTGGGTAGCCTATCCCTTCTCCAGCAGATCTTCCCGACCCAGGAATTGAACCAAGGTCTACTACGTTGCAGGCGGATTCTTTACCAACTGACCCACCAGGGAATCCCTCCTTTCTATAATAACTTTATCTAAAAGAATTCATACTTCTGTAAGATGGAAACCACTTTGAGCAACATAAGAAAAATATCTCAAGTATAATTTGCCTCTGTTCATTTTTCTCAAGTCCCTGTCTCTGCTCATGAGCTTGGCATCTTAATAAGTCACTTGGTTTTTCCTCTAGAATTACTGATGATCCTTTCTCCACAATGAACCCTCCTCTTCCTTACTTGATGAAAAAATAGGAGAAAAGAAAAAACAAAACAAGGTTTTTAGACCATATGTCTTGAACATCTTTACAGCCACCTTACCTTTCAAGTGAAATGACTTCTAGCATAAATAGCTTGCTGTATGTGTATATATATATATATACTCTGTGTGTGTGTGTGTGTGTGTGTGTGTGTGTGTGTATACATACTATGCATGGTAATATCTGAGAAAATTAACTATGTAAGATATGAGTGTATGCCAGAGTCACATAAGTTTTGAACTTAAAAACTATAAAGACAAAACATGTGTGTATTGAAAACGAGAATTCCCTCCCAAAACCAGTTTAAAGGACAGATTTGAGACTCATTCCACCACACTTTGGATTCTACTTGCTTGAACTTTGATAGAGCTGCAAATGTATTTGTCTAAACTCATAAAGAACTGAAAGCCAAGATTCATTTTTTAAAAAATATTTTTTAAATAACAACAAAAAAAGAGAAAACCCTAGATGGCAAAAGCTAATAGTCTAAAAGTTTGTATTTTGTGTCTTCACAGAATTCTCCCAAACTCTTTTGCCCCAAAAACAGAAGCTTTGACATAGACGCCATCTACAGTGTAATAGATGATGCCAAGCAATACGTGTACATCGCGGTCATGGACTACCTGCCTATCTCCAGCACAAGCACCAAAAGGTCAGTGAGTGTGTACTTAGAACCTGGGCTCCAGGGCAAGGCACGAAACTGAGAACCACAGGAAAAAACATCCTGGACACGGGGATGCTATCAAGTCACAGAAGCTTGCATGTTCACATCTCAGTGTATATTTGCAGCTCACCCAGAATGTGTCTCCTCCCTCAGTCCATTTTAAGGACTTAGGGTCTCATCCCATAAATTACTGCCTCCTCAGTAATTTACATTATAAGCATGACAGCAACTTTAGATTGAAGATTGGGTTGTGATTTGAAAATTCTTTGGAAAAATAAAATAAATTAAAAATTATTAGAAAAAGTTTTTTTTAAGTTATCAGTTGACATGTGCCTGAAGGGCATACCAAAACTAAGTAGGTCTGCCAAGATTTTCTTTAAAAGAGGCATCACTTTGTTATACTCATGTCGGTCTTCCTTAAATGCTAAATTTTCATACTATCATTTTCACTTACAGGAGAAGCAAACTTAAAATATATATGTTCTCAGTCAATCCATCCATCTGTAAGAGGAACATAGCATTTTTAAATTGAGTATTTTTAATATTCATCACTGTGCAAGTGTGGAAATACTTGGAATAAACAGGAGCAGAATTTATGCCCCTAAATCATTGCATGCATAAATGTATGCCTAAGACCCAAGTATTTCCCACTTCTGCTTTCTTGCTGGGAATGCAGAGTTTGGGAGCCTGTAAATGTTTCAAATAATCCAGTTAACCCAGGAAGAATTTCCAAAGTGCACGTTTCTAGGAGTACAACCTAACACCTTTTAGATTTGGAAAATTACAATTTCAAATTAACTATTTTGCTGAGGTTAAGTAATTTCATGTGCCCTATATTGCTTGAATATTGTTCATATTGCCAACCTCACATATGCATAATACATAACTTCTTTATGCAAGTGACTTTAAAATTGCAAAAGATGTATTTCTCCCAGAAAGTGATTACCCCTAATGATGGTCAAAAAGTATTTTAGGCTACAGAATACACAGTAGTGAAGTGAAGTGAAGTTGCTCAGTTGTGTCCAACTCTTCACGACCCCATGGACTGCAGCCTACCAAGCTCCTCCATCCATGGGATTTTCCAAGCAAGAATACTGGAGTGGGTTGCCATTTCCTTCTCCAGGGAATCTTCCCGACCCAGGGATCGAATCCGGGTCTCCCACATTGTAGACAGACACTTTACAGTCTGAGCCACCAAGGAAGTTCAAAATATACATTATTAAGACATTTTTGCTTCAAATATTGTGCACCCTTTGAACATTCATGGATTTTTTTCCCACATACTTTCATTTTTTCAATCCCGCCTTTTCCTGTTTTGCCCATTTATTGTTTATTTGATTTTAGATTTGTTTTAGACTTCAGCTTCTCTCTGGGAAGAATTTGAAGCAATTGATTTTGCTTGATTTTCCAATTATTCTGAAGGAGGATAAGGTTAAGTTTATGACTTTTTAGGTTGGGATAATAATTTCATAAGATTGACATAAACTTCATTTCATGAAGTTCCTTCGAACAAACAAAATTAAGAGCCTTCATAGCCAAGGGGGATGGCATTAGCATGGATAATCTAAAATATCTTGGGAATATAATGAGGAAAGAGACTGTGCACCAGCCACAGAGCAATGCAGAGTCAAAGCAGGCGTCTCTCAACGGGAAAGACTTGCATTTTTTTCACAAATGGAGAAGGTAGAGAAGGAAAAAAGTGAAAGTCAAGCATCCCATTCTTTGAGACTCCATGGACAGAGTTGCTTGAATTTTCCAGGAAAGAATATTGGAGTGGGTTGCCATTCACTCTCAAGGGGATCTTCCCTATCCAGGGATCGAACCTAAGTCTCCTGCATTGCAGACAGAATCTTTACCATCTGAGCCACCAGGGAAGGCTCCAGGGAGAAGTTGAAGCTATTCTCAGGAAGGAACGACTAATCAAATGCAGCTACAGAGGGCCAAGTGAACAGCTAAGGGAGAAGGAGGAGGATACCTTATCCTCTGAATTAGAGGGAAGGGGATAAGGATGTGTGTGCCATCAGGGTAGAAAGTTGAGGAGAACCATGTCCAAGGCCCCCAGTTTTGTGAATGAAGGAAAGAACAAGCTTTTCTAGGGTGGGGTAACAGAATAATTACAAAAGATACAGGAGGTGGAACTAACCCAATACAAGGATAGAGGCTGACAGATGGTATTGAGAACCCTGAAGGTTCAGATGACTTTTTCCAGTAGTCCTCAGCTTTATGACTATAGAAAAACACCAAAGGAATAATGGCACTGATCTAGGATTTAGATTCTGCAAAAAGACAAGGGAAGGGAGAGGAGCAACTATCCTTCAGGTAATCAGAACTGAAACTAGGCTTGTCAGGGAAAGGAGACCAGGAGGAGCTGATACATCAGGAAAAAGTAGAGGGATCTTAGATCTGGGGCTCATACAGGTGAAAAGTGAACATGTTAGTTTCTCAGTCATGTCCAATTCTTTGTGACCCCATGGACTGTAGCCCACCAGGCTTTTCTGTCCATGGGATTTCCCAAGCAAGAATACTGGAGTGGGTTGCCGTTTCATTTTCCCAGGGGATCTTCCTGACCCAGGGACTGAACCCAGGTCTCCTGCATTGCAGGCGGATTCTTTAGCATCTAAGCCACCAGAGAAGCCCACACAGGTGAAAGGGCAGGTACAAATAAAAGAGTGAAAGAACTTGAAGGACAGGAGGCTGGGATCAGATATAACGAGGAGACCTTTGGAGGTAAAATTATTACTCACAGGCTAAGGTTTTGAATAATATATCATTAGTCCAAATAATGTATTGGCCTAGAATTAGGCAAAGATTTATATGAATAAACAGAAGGTCTACAAATTACAGGATTAAAGAGAGAACAATTTGAGATTTGTCTTTAACATGGGAAAGCTTATTGTTTTTGGTTTTTAACATGAGAACTAAGTTACAGTTCCAAAAGAAGCACTGTGTGTGCCGAGGGGAGCAGAGGCTGGCTCCTAAATCAAGTGGTCAGGTTGTGGTGGGAAATACACAGCAGGACTTCAGCAGAAACTGTGGCCTAGGAAAGAGTCCAGATTTAGTTGAAGTAAAAAGTTAAGAATTCAGGGAAAAGGCTAAACCTACAGGGGAAACTGCCTGATGAAAGGTTCCAAGGTTCCAGAGTAGTGGAGGGGCTTGGCAAGGAGCGACCAAGACAGTTTGGAAATAAGAGTGTGGGCAGCTTGGATAACCAGAGCAAGATCTCATTTAGGGGGCACTTATCAAAGAAGAGAGGTTTAAGAAGCATTTGAAGATGACAGAGCGCTCAAGGATCCTAACTGGAATTCTTTTGGAGAGTTGATTCTTCTTGCACATTTGAACTGAGGCCCAGGTAAAGTCGGAGGTCTGTGAGGGTGGCATGTGGCACTGGTCAGTATGTCTGTGCCCTCAGCCCACACAACCTGAGGCCCTGATAGGAAACCTCATTTTAGGTAGGACTGCACCTGCCTAATGCACCATTTCTCAATGTTCTAACCCAGGAGACCAGCATTTTGTCAACATATCCTACAAGGTTAAATATTATAGATTAGAGGCTGATCTAATCTATAATATAAATGATCAAGTAATGATCCAGTTAATGTCAATGCTCTCTGTAGTTTAGTAAACTTCTTTCCCCAACGTAACTGATTTTCTTTATCTGTACGGATATTATTTCTACAGTATTTATATTATAGATTGGAGGCTGATCTAATCTAGAATATAAATGATCACATAGTGATCAAGATAATATCAATGTTCTCTGTAGTCTAATAAATTTCTTTCTCCAAACTAACTAATTTTCTTTTATTTTATCTTTATGGATATTATTTCTATAGGACTTATAAATTAGAGGCTGATTTATTCTATAATATAAATGATCACATAATGATCAAGTTAATGTCAATGTTCTCTGCAGTCTAGTAATTTTTTCCCCCCAAACTGACTAATTTTATTTTATCTGTATGGATATTATTTCTACAGGACTTACTGGCCAGACTTGGATGGGAAAATCAGAGAAGCATTAGTTCTGCGGAGCGTCAAAGTTCGACTCCTTATAAGCTTTTGGAAGGAAACTGACCCCCTCACATTTAACTTTATTTCATCTCTTAAAGCTATTTGCACTGAAATAGCCAACTGCAGTTTGAAAGTTGTAAGTATTGTTTTGACTGAGCTATTAAAATCTAATTTTCTTCATACATATGTGAAAGCTATAAGCACACACATACACATGCGCTTCCAATCAGAACTAGGGTGACAATCTTTGAGAGTGAAAAATACCTCAAAAAGTAGGTTGAGTAGTTTTTCAAGATAATTATATCCCCCCCCCAAAAGGAGACTAGAACCCAAGTTTCCTGGTACCAGCCTAGCCCTCTTTATCCACAATTTCAGTTGCATCCTGTCCATTTTGTTTGAGCTTCCTCCTTTATCTACTATTCTTATTTGTAAGACAGTGAGCAGCAGAGCCTTGGAACATGCACCAGCGCAGACTCCCCCAGCCTAGGATCCTGTCCTTGTTCCAGGCCCCTCGGGCCACGTGCTGATCCATCTCTGCATCCTGTGAGGGAGGCAGGGTTGAGGATTCATACGGCTCTAAATGTGCCAGCTCTCTAGCTCATCTCTAACTCTCCTCCGGTCCACACGTGTAGCATCCTCCTCTCAGGGCCCTTGCACACGCTCTTTCCTCTCCTACAGAACTCTTCCCCATGCTTTACCTGACTCATGCCCACTAATCCTGTAGATCTCAGCTTTCCCCAAACTCCACTGTGGACATTCAACAAATGTACACTGAGACCTCTTCTAAGTGATAAAGTTTTCACCATGCATGAAGCATTCAGGGACCCAGATGACACAGGCTCCACTGTCAACTTTGATACATGGCTTCCAAGATTGCCTTGAGCCTCAATACCCCAAGGCCAGTCAGAGGAAGAGAAATATTGGAGGACTGCACCGGAGGCCCTTAAAGGGAAAGTTGCTCAGTTGTGTCTGACTCTTTGTGACCCCATGGACTATACAGTCCATGGAATTCTCCAGGTCAGAATACTGGAGTAGGTACCCTTTTCCTTCTTCAGAGAATCTTGCCAATACAGGGATCGAACCCAGGTCTCCCACAGTGCAGGCGGATTCTTTACCAGCTGAGCCACAAGGGAAGCCCTATGAATTAGGCCTGCTGCTGCTGCTAAGTCGCTTCAGTCGTGTCCAACTCTGTGTGACCCCAGAGATGGCAGCCCACCAGGCTCCCCCATTCCTGGGATTCTCCAGGCAAGAACACTGGAGTGGGTTGCTATTTCCTTCTCCAATGCATCAAAGTAAAAAGTGAAAGTGAAGTCACTCAGTCCTGTCAGACCGTCAGCCACCCCATGGACTGCAGCCCACCAGGCTCCTCCGTCCAGGGGATTTTCCAGGCAAGAGTACTGGAGTGGGGTGCCATTGCCTTCTCTGAATTAAGCCTGCTGCTACTGCTGCTAAGTCGCTTCAGTCGTGTCCAACTCTGTGAGACCCCATAGACGGCAGCCCACCAGGCTCCCCCATTCCTGGGATTCTCCAGGCAAGAACACTGGAGTGGGTTGCCATTTCCTTCTCCAATGCATGAAAGTGAAAAGTGAAAGTGAAGTTGCTCAGTCGTGTCTGACTCTAAGCGACCCCATGGACTGCAGCCCACGAGGCTCCTCCATCCATGGGATTTTCCAGGCAAGAGTACTGGAGTGGAGTGCCATTGCCTTCTCTGAATTAGGCCTAGAGGAGGTGAAATCCCTGTAGCCTTCATTCTCTGAAGGACAGACAGTCTGTCCATGCTCAGCAAGGCCCCAGATGTCAAAGCATCAGAATATAGAAAATAAGACAAAGCTAATACAGGAGAGGCAGAGGAGAGTACCTGCGCCCTATGGTACATGATCCGTTTGCTCCTATGTCCTCTCTTGACTTCCCCTCAGAACAAGTCAGTTGTCTCCGCCAACCCCCTTTCCTGACCCCACAACACACCTGCCACTGAGGCACTGTCAGTTGAAATCTCTGGCATGAAATGTTAAGGGTTCTTATTTAAGACTTACAAGAAATTGCAAGGAAAGTAGAATCCATCATTTTTAACCTCTACAGTATTTACTCAGCTTCATCTTTTTGAACACTCATTGTCACACTACTAAAGCAAACATTAATAGTTTCCTGCTAGACATTTTTTAAAAACAGAGACTTCAATCTTTGTATAAGCCAGGCCATGCATTTCTAAGCATTAAGATAAGCATAGATGAGAAAGAATCTTGTGGCCCCAATGCCAAGACTACAAATGGATGAAGAGCTTTTCTAAGAAAAGTGAAAGTTGGGATCTTGCACATAGCATGTCTTCAGGAGCCTAGCAGCACTGATAAAGCAGATAGCCTGGTAATCCTCATCCTTAGAGGAGTATGCACCCTCACCCCTGGCTTTGCGAGTTTGTATCCATGAGGTGGCTCGTGGAAAGAGATAGCACTCACCAAGCTTTCCTAGTTAAATGAGGGGTTTTTTTAATATATTAGCCAGTCACTTTTGAAATGTCTTTGCTGTACCTACAGCATGTTAGATGTCTAAACATATGTCAGTGAATAGAATATGATCTCTGATGTCATCTTCAGTTCAGTTCAGTTCAGTTCAGTCACTCAGTCATGTCCGACTCTTTGCAACCCCATGAATTGCAGCACGCCAGGCCTCCCTGTCCATCACCATCTCCCAGAGTTCACCCAAACTCACGTCCATCGAGTTGGTGATGCCATCCAGCCATCTCATCCTCTGTCGTCCCCTTTTCCTCCTGCCCCCAATCCCTCCCAGCATCAGAGTCTTTTCCAATGAGTCAACTCTTCGCATGAGGTAGCCAAAGTACTGGAGCTTCAGCTTCAGCATCAGTCCTTCCAAAGAACACCCAGGGCTGATCTCCTTCAGAATGGACTGGTTGGATCTCCTTGCAGTCCAAGGGACTCTCAAGAGTCTTCTCCAACACCACAGTTCAAAAGCATCAATTCTTTGGCTCTCAGCTTTCTTCACAGTCCAACTCTCACATCCATACATGACCACTGGAAAAACCATAGCCTTAACTAGATAGACCTTTGTTGGCAAAGTAATGTCTCTGCTTTTCAATGTGCTATCTAGGTTGGTCATAACTTTCCTTCCAAGGAGTAAGCAGCTTTTAATTTCATGGCTGCAGTCACCATCTGCAGTGATTTTGGAGCCCAGAAAAATAAAGTCTGACACTGTTTCCACTGTTTCCCCATCTATTTCCCATGAAGTGATGGGACCAGATGCCATGATCTTCGTTTTCTGAATGTTGAGCTTTAAGCCAACTTTTTCACTCTCCTGTTTCACCTTCATCAAGAAAGATCTGTTTTCCCTCTTTTGAGTCATTGTCAACTCTCTGGAGGAAATGGGCTCTCAGTCAAGCCTCAAGCTGTGATGCCATCACTGACTTAAATTAGGATGCATAATTTATTCTTTCTCAAATTTGTCTTGATTCTATAGTAATATCTTCCTCAGAAGGAAAGAGCCCATTGTACAGACAGGTATTGTGATAGAATATCCAAACAGAATGACTGCTGGCTGTTAATCAGTTTCGCGTGACCACACAAATGTAAAACCATGACGTAAGAGCATTCACAGGTTATTAAGTCCATCTGAAGAGTCCACCAAGGCTATATGTGAACCCATCAAATCTGACACAGATTTTGCCAAAGATAGGAACTGAGGAAATAAGGTGATCCAGGCTACATTGCCTGTAATCATGGTAATATGGCAGTAGGAGAACCTTCCTCTAGAATGTGCAATAGAAAATTCTTAGGTGGTAGATTAAGACCTGTGTACCATTGATCTCAAGGGTTCTACCAAAAAAAAAAAAAGATAGGTTAGAATTTTCAGGGCTGGAAAGGACCTTAGAGATCACTTAGTTTATCACGGCTTTCTCAATCTGTGTGTATGTGTGCATGCTCAGTCATATCCAACTCTTCGTGACCCCCATGGATTGTAGCCCACCAGGGTCCTCTGTCCATAGGATTTTCCAGGCAAAAAAATGGGAAAAACCAACTTTCATTATTTCCCCAAACCAAATTTTGACACTTACAGTTTTGAAACTATAATGATATCTCCATTTTTAGGTATCATCTCATTTTTTCTCTCTGCCTTTTCTCTCCTTCAAACACACATGATTCTACAACTGTAAGACATTCTGGAAAGATTCCATGCAGTTTTGAAAATGTTTACCATTTTTCAATGTGGACGAGACCTGAGGTCCTAACCTTAATGGTGTCTTCTGTGAACTCAGTCACAGTTTAAGCCTCATCTGAGCACTTGCCCATTTCAGCAGATTCCTGAAGCCACTCCTGATGTCATTCACCTCTCTTCTTAGCACTCCCATCCCCATTCCAGCTGAACTAGAGTGCTGCTTTTGAATCACATTAGAATTGAAATTCAGGACTTGAAGGTGTGATATTTTTTTTTTTGGTTGCTTATTAAAAGAGCTTATAGACATAGGTGTTTAGATGGAAACTATTTGTTGTTTTGGCAAAACTTTTTTTTGACCTTTGGAAATCCCCAGTCAATTCAGCTAGTCATTGACATGGGCCTGCTGCTTCTTATAAGATATGCAGCATGTAGGAAATCAGTTCATTGGCATGCTTGACAGAAAGCACCCTGAGGCATAGTTAAAATGTCAGTGCACCCTGATGAATAACATGATAAGAATTAAACAACTTTTGGCCTTCTCCCTGTTGAAAGAATGAATTTTATGTTCATTTTATTGCTTAAAAGTGTTAACTATAGACCTGGATGAGCATGTTCATTTTCTCTCTTGTTGCCTATATGGATTTGAGACCAAAAATAGCTTCAGCTATGTAAAGTAACAAGATTTCAGTTTTAATAACTCAGTATGAGGTCTATCTCTGATCCTTGGATAAGAAACCTTTTTGTGTTTGAACAAAACCAAAAATGTTCTCTATATTCACCTGGTTTATTTATTTATTTATTGTCTTACAGAAATTCTTTGATCTGGAAAGAGAGAATGTTTGCATTACAAAAGAACAAAGGAATCACGCCTTCCCTAGATTAAATCGCAACAAGTATATGGTGACGGATGGCGCAGCTTATATTGGTAGGTGTCAGGGCTATGAGGTTCCTCAGGGGATCATGCAGGTTAGTGGTAATGCAGCTGCACTCTGCTGTACCCCATGGTGAGGAAGCCCCTGCCAGTGAATGGGAGGCCCCAAGGTCAGGAAACAGGAGAGTGGGGGCAAAGAGCTTTTCAACCAAATAGCTCATCTGTGGCTTGGTTCATAGACCAGGAAACCATACAGGATGTCTTCTCATAAGTGTTTTGCAGAAATCCCATGGTCCATTTGTCTTATTTTGTGCTTAGTCACTCAGTTGTGTCCAACTCATTGTGACCCCATGGACTGTAGCCCACCAGGCTCCTCTGTCCATGGGATTCTCCAGGCAAGAATACTAGAGGGGGTTGCCATGCCCTTCTCCAGGGGATCTTCCCCATCCAGAAAATGAACTGGGGTCTCCTGTATTGCAGGCACATTCTTTACCAGCTGAACTACCAGGGAAGCCCTATAGGCGGGAAACTGGATGGTTTAGCAAAGGCCAATCCTGGCACTAGAACGAACCCAGAGCTCATTTCTTACCCACCGTACCACAGCCAGTCTGTCATGAGTAGTGGGGAAGCATTGAAATTTGATGTCCAAATGAATACTGTCTGTGCAATAATCCTACACCTGCCATTTTTTAAATAGCTAACTTTGGACAGTTTACTTAGGCTCTCTAAAACCTCAGTTCTCTCATCTGTAAAAGGGGGTTGACTCGTTTCTGCCTCATAGGATGATGTTTAATTAGGATAATATGTACCAAGCACCTTGCACAATTAAAGCACCTAACACATAGATGACACCTGATTCATGTTAACTATTATTATTAAGGTAATAAAGCTCCAGACACAGAAACAATAAGTTATTGGTTTATTATTTACTAAGGGATCAAATCTATTCTACTTTCCCATGGCGTGTATGGGTCCAGGGTAACCTCTTTACTCGTTCTGTCACAGGTAGGGTGGAAGTTATTATCTATAAAAGGAAGGGGCATAGATCACAAAATAGCTGGATGGTTTTTACAATGTCCAAATGAAGTAGCAGAGTCAAAGCAGAAAAGAAAAGCACAGTGTAAAATAAAGGAATATGAAATTTGCATTATTTTTTCCAAATTCAGTGAGTAAATAGAAAATGTGCCCTTTTAACTTTGTAAAGCACCTTACTTTATTTGATTCTCTTAGCAACTTTGTCATTAGGGAAGGCAGCTTTAATCACCTACAGTTTAGAAATAAGGAAATTGGGCCATAAAATATGAAATGAATTAAACATACAGATGTAAGGGGGAAGATTTTAGAGCTAAGTTTCAATGCCAGGCATCCAGACCCCTCACCCCCTGTAGCCCTTCAGAAGTCACTGTCATCAGCCCCTGGAAACACTACCTCCTGTGTCAATGTAGAGACGATCTGCCTTTTCCCATTTTGAATAGTTGTGTGTCTTATTAGTAGAATAGAGTATTGAAATTTTTAAAAATGTATATCATTCCAGTCCTAGAATATGAGAACATTGTTTTGTTCATGTTGTCCCTCTCAGTGACACAAGGTGTGATAATTTAGATTTTCTCATGTTCATCAATGCATGGAGAATAGAATGAAATGAGCTTCTTTTTAAACAGGCGACAAAAGCAGACTCAAATGTGTTTAGTCCAAAGTGTGAACCTCTGGTTCAATATTGGGAAACAGGAAACACAGGGATGGATTAAGTTTCGGGCACAGGGGGATATAACACTCAAATCTGAATATTTTATCTGCAGAGTTTACTTAAAGTAAATTGTTGTATGTACACTCAGCAGTGACATGTGCTTATATCCAAATACTCTTTATAATGAATTAAGTAAGTGTGTTGGAGTCAGACAAATCTCTGATTTCAAGCCCTGACACAAGAAAGAAGATGATAGAGTCACACAATCTCTCTGAGTCTCTGCAAAGCCTCTCTTTCCTTATCTTTAATTAAGGGGGATAATAATACCGCCCTTTGGTGGTGGTATGAGGATTGAATGAGATAATATACGAAAAGCTCCCAACACTGTCACCTCTCTGTCTACCAGATTCTTAGCAAAGACTGATTCCTGACTCTCTCCCTTCTTTCCCTGTAATGCATTTTTAAAATAGACTTTGGTTTTTGTTTAAGTTTTAGGTTCACAGCAAAACTGTGCAGAAGGCACGGAGATTTCCTATAGGCCCCCCATCCCTACATGTGCACAGTGTCCCGCATTGCCAACATCCCTCACCAGAGTGCTGCGTTTGTCACAGCTGATGAGCTGGCACTGACACATCATTATCACCAACGTTCATCATTTACGTTAGGCTTCTCTCTTTGTGTTGTGCATTCTGTGGCTTTCAACAAATTATAAAGACATGTATCTGCCACTATAGTGTTATACAGAGTAGTTTCACTGCCCTAGAATCCTATGTGCTCCACCTATTCATTTCTACCCCATCCTGGCAACCACTGATTAATTTTTAACCATCTTCATAGTGTTGTCTTTTTCAAAATATATAGTTGCAATCATATAGTGTGTAGCCTTTTACAATTGGCTTCTTTCACTTAGTGATATGCATTTAAGGTGCTTCCATGTCATTTCATGGCTTGATAACTCATTTCTTTTTACTGCTGAATAATATTCCATTGTATGTTACCTTCTCTGGAGAAGGGAATGGCAGCCCACTCCAGTATTCTTGCCTGGAGAATGCCATGGACAGAGGAGCCTGGTGGGCTATAGTCCATAGGGTCACAAAGAGTCAGACATGACTGAGTGACAAACACATATTACCTTCTAGGAGTTTTACAATTGTCTATTTTACATTTAGGTATGATCACATTTTGGGTTACATTTTGTGAAGGGTATAAGATCTGAGTCTAGACTTTTTTTTTACATGTGGCTGTCCAGTTCTTCTAACATCATTTGTTGATAACACTGTTTTTGCTCTATTGTATTGCCTTTGCTCCTTCATCATGATTGGTTGATTCTATTTATGTGGGTGTATTTTGCAGTTCTTTATTATAATACATTTTAAAATGAGTACATTTTACACATAGCATCTTTAGTTCAGTTCAGTTCAGTCGCTCAGTCACTTCCGATTCTTTGTTACCCATGAACCGCAGCACGCCAGGCCTCCCTGTCCATCACCAACTCCCGGAGTCCACCCAAACCCATGTCCATTGAGTCGGTGATGCCATCCAACCATCTCATCCTCTGTCGTCCCCTTCTCCTCCTGCCCTCAATCTTTCCCAGCGTTAGGGTCTTTTCAAATGAGTCAGTTCTTCGCATCAGGAGGCCAAAGTATCAGAATTTCACCTTCAACGTCAGTCCTACCAATGAACACCCAGGACTGATCTCCTTTAGGATGGACTGGTTGGATCTCCTTGCAGTCCAAGGGAATCTCAAGAGTCTTCTCCAACACCACATAGCATCTTAGCAAAACTTTAATTCCCTAGAATGAAGCATAGTTCTAATATAAAAATGCTTAAAGAGCATAAAGAGGGAAAATTCATTGATGATTTAAATAATTATCAGCATATTCTGAAAATCTCTTAGAAGTCATTCAGATACCTGCTGAGAATGCTGAATAAAGAAAAATCCACACAAGACCTTGCATGGAATTATACTTCCATTAAGTGCTCTGAAGACTTACAGAAGACTCCCCAGACAGTATCATATCTGTACTTTAAATTCTCCAGAGTATATTTGAGTCAAGCTTCGCAAAGTTGCTTGAAAGATTTTGATTATTTACATATTATATCCTGTGAGTTCATTTGCACCCTCACAGGGTATTCCTGAGGGTAGTTCCCCAACTGTCTTGGCATTTGGGGCCTCAATATGCATTCTAGAAGCTGAAATGACAGTCTCAAAAAGAGCTGGGTAAAACCACTTCCAACCTGAAAAATTACTGAAGCATGTACGTGATTTTGAGGTTTAACCCAGCCATCAGGAAATGAAAGGTAGGAAAACAATCACCTAGTGTAGGAATGCCCCGTAGACCTTCAGGGCTGTGATTCCTGAGAACAGACTAATTAAAACTTTTGAGAATCAATAAAGATGCAGAATCTCGGCTCCATCCTTTACATTAAAGGAAAAAAGCTGAACTTTGCAGAATAAGGCTTCAAAGTCTTGTCACTTCTCGCCCATCATCTTGCCCCACTCCACGTGGCCCCCAAAGCATATGCATGTTTCTTTCAGACAGTGAGATACGCAAATGAATGGAGCAGAGATCTCAGTGTGGCCTGATGCACCAACCCTGGGAGCTGACGAAGTCTAGGGCGAAGAGCACAGTTAGCACAAAGCAAGTACGCCTCTCAAATCAGAGGTGACATGAAACAGAAGTTAAGTGTGGGCTGTAGAGTCAGACCTGGTTTTTGAGCCTCAACTGTGGAATTTTTTCACTTCCACCTTGGACAGATTACTAAACTTTTCTGTGCCTTAATTTACTCATCAATACAGTGAAGTTAATATTGTCACCTCACAGGACTGCAGTGAATATCAAATGAGATAATGTTATAAGATAACAAATTACTGCCTTTGGTCTAATCCCTGGCACTTAAGTCATAAGATGAGATTATAGTGTCTTCTCAAGAAGTCCTTGAAAAGTGTGCAAGAATGATAGTCTCGTTTATAGAATGACTAGAAGGTGCCATCTACCAACAGGTTCCAGAATAACTCTGAGCCTAGAGTAGCTACTGATCCTCTGCTTAGAGGTTGAGGCCTATGTTCACCTGGCCCTGAGCATTTGCACAAAACTTAAGCCCCTGAGCATGGTCTGAGAGCACATGGTCCAAAACACACCAACAGCGAAAGGAGTCCCTGTGCAGACTCTAACACAGTCTTACAAACCATTTGGCAAGCAATTGCTAATTTATAGCAATAAAATTCAGTCAAAGTTGTGTCTTTTTGGAAATGGCAACCCACTCCAGTACTCTTGCCTGGAAAATTCCGTGGGCACAAAATCCATGGGGTCACAAAGAGTCAGACACAACTGAGCGACTTCACTTTCACTTCTATGTCTTTTAAGAAAAATATTCATTTACTTATTTATTTTTGGCTCCGCTGGGTCTTCATTGCTACCCATGGGCTTTGTCTAGTTGCGGAGAGTGGGGGCTAACCTCTAGCTGTGGTATGTGAGCTTCTCATTGTGATGGCTTCTCTTGTTGTGGAGCATGGGCTCTTGGGCATGTGGGCATTGGTAATTATTGCAGGGGGACTCAGTAGCTGTAGCCCACAGGCTTAGATGCCCCATGGCATGTGGGATCGTCCCAGACCAGGGATTGAACCAGTGTCCATTGCATTGCAAGGCAAATTCTTAACCACTAGACCACTAAGGAAGCCCCCAAAGTTATGTCTATCGTGAAGCTATTGAAAGCATCATTGTAGTGTTTGTGTGGGGTGGGGTGAGATATTAAGAGAGAGAGAGAGAGGAGTTCCTTCTCCATGCTGATAATATTTGATTTAGAGGAATAAACTTAAGGAGTCAAATGGAGGAGGAAGGAATCACCCTCCAGTATTCCAGGCAGTGCCATACAGAAAAGGGAGTTGATATGTGAACGAGCTCCAGGGAGTAGGAGAGGGGCCAAAGAATGAGAACTATAGAGGAACAGATATTGACTCTCTCTATGGGTGTCCCTTCTCCCAGAAGCTTCTCCCACAGATGACTGCAGGGCCTTAGGTCAAGGATACCCAGGGACCATGATCTCAACATCTTTCAACCAATGCTCCTGCAAGATGCCTGAGAAGCCACTGAGGAAATGGAAAGGCAACCTGTATATTTAAAAGCCTTCAGTTCACTTATGGAACCAGCTCTGAACCAAAAAGGACAGTGGTAATTTATGAAATAACTTTGTCAGTCTTGACATGGCTAAATTTTTATTGGTGAGAATGATGCTTTGTTTACAGTATTGAAGATAGCTTGTGGAGTCTAGCAGACCTGGATAGACCATTTAACTATGTGAATTTGGGCAAATTTATTCACCTCTTTGAGCCTTCAAACTGTGGTACTGGAGAAGACTCTTCAGAGTCCCTTGTACTACAAGGAGATCAAATCAGCTGATGCTAAAGAAAACCAACCCTGAATATTCATTGGAAGGACTGATAGTAAAGCTGAAGTTCTAATACATTAGCCACTTGATGCGAAGAGCTGACTCACTGGAAAAGACCCTGATGCTGGGAAAGATTGAAGGCAACCAGAGAAGAGGGGCAGCAGAGGATGAGATGGTTAGACAGCATCATCAACTCAATGGACATGAGTTTGAGCAAAGTCTGGGGGATAGTGAAGGACAGGGAAGCCTGGTGTGCTGCAGTCCATGGGGTCACAAAGAGGCAGACATGACTGAGTTACTTTCACTTACTTTCAGCTTCTTTCAAGATTAGTCTGTTGACTTCCTAATCCCAGTACCTCAGAATATGACTTTATTTGGAGCCAGGGTCCTTACAGGGAATATCAAGTTAAGGTGAGGTTCATTAGGAGGGTTTCTCATCCATTTTGACTAGTGTCCTTATGCAAGAGGAAAATTTGGACACAGAGATATGTGCAGAAGGGAGACAATGTAAGGAGACACAGGGAGGAGATGGCCGTCTACAAGCCAAGGAGAGAGGCCTGCAACGGACCCTGCTTTCACAGCCTTCAAAAGGAACCAACCTGCCAATATGTTGACCTTGAACTTTCAGCCTCCAGAACTGTGGACATTTAGCCTCCGGTCTGTTCTACTTTATTATAGCAGACCTAGTAAATTAATACACCACCTATACCAGCAGTTACTACGGGGCACCTGCTGTTGCAGCAACCTCCCTAATTCGGGGCTGAGAAGCCTGATTCTGGGACTGGGAACTGACTCACAGCCCAGGCAAGGAGTGTTTTGTGTGTTTGGTTAAAAACTGGTTCTTCTTCTCTGACCTCAACTTTTTCTTTGATGTGAAAGCTTCCGAGCATTGTAATTAGTGCCTCTCATTTGTACATATGGATTAGATGTGTCTCTTTGAGAAGGTAGTAAATGTTCACAGGATGTTTAAGTGTATTCCTATATATTTTAAATGTTGTTGTATTTAGTGTACCTTGTGAATGTCAATAAGAAATAACATTTACCAAAAAAAGACCATCAAATTTCCTGTTTCCAGTTTCAAGTTGAGCAAAGCTGAAGAAAATGCCAAAATAATATGCAAATATTAATGTGCCATATGCAAGCCTTCTTGGATATTTTTTATGAGCTGTCAACACAATTCAGTCTCCCTGTCACTATTCCTGGGTGTTTTTTGTTTGTTTGTTTTTTAATAGAATCTGCTTTCTATTTCTTTAAGTGGAGAATATTCCCCAGTGGAATATTAACTCTTCACCTTCATTTCCTTTGTGTTTTGCAGGAAATTTTGACTGGGTGGGGAATGACTTCACCCAGAATGCTGGCACAGGCCTTGTTATCAACCAAGCAGATGTGAGGAACAACACGAGCATCATTAAGCAACTCAAGGATGTGTTTGAGAGGGACTGGTACTCGCCCTATGCCAGAACCCTGCAGCCCACCAAGCAGCCCAACTGCTCAAACCTCTTCAGACTCAGACTCCCCTCAAACAAAACTGCCATGTACAACCCAAGTGGGAAGGACCCCTAGAGTGTGTAGTCTGAATGAACAAACTTACGGGACATCTTGCGTTTCACATTTATATATATATATATGTATACAAAAACAAAGACTTGAGGAGAGAAAAACAATTTAATATGTCTTTTTTAGGGGAAAAGCACACACAAAAATATTCTCGGAACGACATGTAATAACTAACAATATCTTAGCCGCGTGTACACTAAACTTAAGACTTTTGTATTTGTTACTTCTGACAGAGAACGTCATTTTGGCTTGGAGGTTAGTTTTTACGTTTGCATACAAATTTTAAGACTTTGATGCCTCTTCCTTTCTAGTTTTAGAACTTTTTCTGCTGACCACCTGGTCCGTTCTTAAGAAGCTTAGCATGAGGTAAGCTCTTTAACACCATTCTGAAAACTGCTGACGTAGAGGAATGTGAGGATTTTGTCTGGAGAAGGGACTGATCAAGACAAGTATTTGTCCTTGGAAACCATTTCCAAGACCTCTATAGTTATGTAAGCATGAACAGCTTAATCTCATGCTCATCTTCAACACACTTGAAAAATACCCTTTTTGCCTCCTTCTGCATTTTTTCCAATACCATGGCTTTTATTTTCTATCATTTTCTCTTCTCACAAAATATTATATAGCACCCCTATATTCACCTAAACATTAATTCCAAGTATGATTGTATCTTTTGAAAATGTATGAATTGTTCAGAATGAATGCAAAATGTAAAAAGCAGTCTTTAATTTTCACCTTTCAACTGCACTTTTCCCTACCAAATTGATATTTTAAAACCACAGCCAACAATGTGTATCCTTTCTCTCAAGTTCAGAAAAATTATGTAGCCACCTGCTAATATCCAGCAAGCTATTCAGTCTGCATTATAAGAATAAAGTAGTTTTCCACATTTTTGTTTAGTTTATGGTGTTTAAAAGTAGATTTTAATTTCTTTATAATCCTTTGCTGTTAAGAGTATGCCAGCAAACATTTATAGAGCTATTTAATATATCTTCTGCTATTTAATATACCAAATGCTTTTCAGAGAAATGCAATTTAAATACTGTGCTTAACATATTTTACTAAGAAACAAAAATATTGGATTATTGTTCTATTATGTCCTTGTATTGTTGTTTTATATCTATACAATGTGTGCGCTCAGTCGTGTCCAACTCTGTTCAACCCCATGGACTGTAGCCCACCAGGCTCCTCTGTCCATGGAATTTTCCAGGCAAGAATACTGGAGTGGGTTGCCATTTCCTACTGCAGGGGATTTTCCTGATCCAGGAATCGAACCCATGTCTCTTGCGTCTCCTGCATTGGCAGGCAGATTCTTCACCACTGCACCACCTGGGAAGCCCGTAACTATATGATATATAACCCTATATTAATGGAGACTGTTGCACTAGAGATAGGCATGGCCTATTCAGAGCCCAGAGCAGGTGCCCTTCAGGACGTCTCGTCTTAATGTCGCTCCTGACCCTCCCTGGCCTGGGAACAGAGTCCTGCACTTCTTGGTCTTGGGTTTCTATTGATAATGTAGGGACATTAATAATCACCTACCTCGCAAAGATGATGTCACGGTAGAAAATGTTTTTAACTTGTTTTGAAATCAAAAGAACCTATATAAATGCTAAGCATTATGAAGTATAATGTTTGTGGTATCCTGATGTAATCAATAACAGGTTCTCCCAGAAAACCCACAAGAGAAAAGAAATCCACAGCTTCCAGTTACAAACATGGGTGAACACAGCAACACAGAAGCCCTGCTGGAGATCTGGATTGTCATCATTCTGGTGGAATGTTTTGTCATTCCATGGTGGAATGGAATGTCACTTTGGCATAAATAACATCAACATTAAACTAGACCGTGTGCTTGGAATTCTTCTTTAGGACTAACCTCTGCTTGTGCTTTTAGAGCAGGAAAAAGCAATCTCTCTCTTTTTTTATTTCTAGAGGCTTGATTCTAATAGGTCAGAAAAAGTGATGTAGGAACTCACAAATCTTGTCCAGTGGGTTTATTTGGTGGAAAATGGCCATTGTTGGTCATCTGGTGATCACATAATTTCCTTTCTTGTTTCCAGGTATTGCTCTACTTGATATTTAACCAGGCTGTGAAGAGAGCTGGGAAAGAGATGTATTTTTAAGAATAACAGATTTTAATGAAGGACTATGGGATTCTTTTTCTTATTATTTTTATTTATTTTTGGTTGCACTGAGTCTTTGTTGCTGCATGCGACTTTTCTCTAGATGGCGGCAAGCCAGGGCTTCTCTTTGTTGTGCCGCACCAGCTTCTCATTGCAGGGCTTCTCTTGTTGTGAGCACAGCCTCTAGGCACATAGACTTCAGTAGCTGCAACTTGTGAGCTCGAGAGTGTGGGCTCAGGAGCTGTAGCACACAGGCTTTAGGCTTTGCCTGGCATGTGGAATCTTCCTGGACCTGGGATTGAACCTGTGTCCCCTACATTGGCAGGAGCATTCTTATCCACTGTATCACCAGGGAAGTCTCGACTAGGGAGTTTTTAATGAAATTCTGCACCAATAATGGCCAGTCCTTAAAACTCTAAATATTTACCTTGCATCCATATCCATATAAACAAGAATATGCCTATCCTTATTTAAGTAGGGAATTATCCAGTCAGTCATCTCAGTAAAGTAAAAAAAGGTAGTTTTAATGATGATTAAAAAGAGAACACAGAAGAAAGTAAGCAGAGTTGACATAGAGACAAAGAAACATCATAATTGCACTCCTGGTTGAGGAAAATCAACCTGGGCTAAATTTGGAAAGGACATCTAAAGACTGAAAACCTTATTGCTTACTCGTTCATTCTCAAGTTGTTTCCTGGACTATTTATCACGTCATGGGATAAGCATCAGTTCAGGAGCTCAGTCATGGCATGGACTGCAGCATGCCAGGCTTCCTGGTCCATCACCAACTCCCGGAGCCTACCAAACTCATGTCCATTGCGTTGGTGATGCCATCCAACCATCTCATCCTCTGTCATTCCCTTCTCCCACTTTCAATCTTTCCCAACATCAGGGTCTTTTCAAATGAATCAGTTCTTCACATCAGGTGGCCAAACAATTGGAGTTTCAGCTTCAGCATCAGTCCTTTCAATGAATATTCAGGACTGATTTCCTTTAGAATGGACTGATTGGATCTTCTTGCAGTCCAAGGGACTCTCAAGTGTCTTCTCCAACACCACAGTTCAAAAGCATCAATTCTTCGGCATTCGGCTTTCTTTACAGTCCAACTCTCACATCCATACATGACCACTGGAAAAACCATAGCCTTGACTAGATGGACCTTTGTTGGTAAAGTAATAGCTCTGCTGTTTAATATGCTGTCTAGGTTGGTCATAACTTTTCTTCCGAGGAGCAAGCGTCTTTTAATTTCATGGCTGCAGTCACCATCTGCAGTAATTTTGGAGCCCCCCAAAATAGTCTTATCACTGTTTCCATTGTTTCCCCATCTATTTGCCATGAAATGATGGGACCAGATGCCATGATCTTAGTTTTCTGAATGTTGAATTTTAAGCCGACTTTTTCACTCTCCTCTTTCACTTTTATCAAGAGGCTCTTTAGTTCTTTTTTGCTTTCTGCCATAAGGGGACAAGCATAGGTTTGATCTAATGGTGCTCCCTCACTGTCACTATCTTCTGCTTATGATAGGAAAAGTCATTTTTGTCCTTTCCCTCTGAGCCCCATCAAAAAGGTAGCTGCAGAAAATGTGTCCCAGGATTTTCTGCCATCCACCACCAGCAGCATAACCGTACCTTGCCAAGCAGACCTCCTCAAGGTGGTCCAGGCAGCAGCAGCTAGACCACAGATTCTGGGAGGCAAAACTTACCTTCAGTGGCAGCCAGGTAAACAGCCCCTGTCCAGAGATTGTCATAAATGGGTTCATGTCTCCCAAAAGAAAATTTAACTCTGCAAGACTTTCTTATTCATTTGAATGCTTTGTGTACCCCTCTGTAAGTATTCTTCTTCTCTTTTAGACTTTGTGTCTGTGCTAAAACAACTTCCATTTCCCCCTACCAACAAAAAACCCAAGAATTATTTCCCAAGAGGAAAAGAAGGCAAAACGAAAACACTTTAATTCAAGACTATCTAATGAATATCCATACCAGAAATTATGAGGAGTAGGGCAACTACTAACCTCCATTTTTTTTTTCTCCGGAAAGATTCCAGGAATTATTTCCCAAGGGGTGATAAAGGAAAACAAACACAATTTGAGACTGTATTTTAGGTTTCTGTGCTGCTAGCATTGACCTAGTGCCTTATTGATTCTCAAGCATTGATTTTAAACAGTGACTCACTATATGAGAATGCTTCAATTTACTGTGGATCCAGTAGAACTTTTAATGGACCTTCTGGTTGGAAACTTGCATATGAGTGTCAATAGGTTCTGTGCAGCCTGCTCTCCTCCCAAACCACACAAATTTGATCACCTCCAAATCAAATCGTTGACACACACTGTCAAATATCACTACTGTGGGCCTCCATTGCACTGCCATGGGCCACTAGTATATCCAATAATTGAATCACATTTTATCAAACCACTGGAGAGGAAGTGGAACACTCTAGGTTCTATCCATGCTCTGTAAATGCCACACTTTGAGTACCTGAATATGATAGAAGTAAGGCACACTGAAAATGTCCCTACTATCTCTAAAGGACTTTGTAAAGAGATGCTTCATGGCCTTCCAAAGTCTTGTGGAACAGAATAAATCTAACGTCTTAAAAAAGGCAAAGCAGACTCAGTAAAAGAAATGAAAGGGCTGTGGGAAAGCTTCGTATCTGTGTAGTTCTGGGCACTAATTTTTCCATTTGGACCGTTTGTCTCATTTCTGATTGGGTTCTTGGTGAGATGGGTCTGATCATCTTTTTGTTTGATCTTACCTCTTTAAAACTATGGGTTTTTTTTTACTGTAGTTACTGGTTTGTTAAAAATGCCTCGCTAAACCTGGGACTGACAGAAGCTCATTTCCCACCAGTCTATGGCTATTCTCAAGAGACGTTTATTCTGAATTTTATTTGTTTTTAGAAACTTTTATTGAGATAAATGCCAGGTTGAAAAACTATGAAAAGACTATAGAAATTTCTTGATAAGATCAGACACAGAGCCATCTATCTCAGGTATTCTATCCCAGAACCTGCCTTTTTTTTTTTTTTCATATATGTACCACTTACGTGAGTTTCTCTGTCCAAAAATCATTTTGTTATTTTTAGCATTTAAGGAATGTAAAAAGCTACCATCACTCTCAATAGAACAATTATTTTCTGTGATGAAAGATATTATTACTTTGCTATTGGTTATTCAAACTCAGTTCCTTACAAATAACCCCTGTATATTGTGGATGAATGTTTTATTCTTTGGTTTTCTGTACTTAATCTCAATGAACTGATGCACTTTATTATAAGCCTTTTGGAGGAGAAATTATTATAGTGTCTATCTGGCCTAAGGTAGATTGGATAAATTAATCCAAACTCAGCATTTTTCCATTCACTGTGATCTTATAACTTTTCTTTCTATGTCAGTAACCAAACAACCGTTTATTATTTTTATATTATTGATTTTAATTAGTGGAAGCTTTATAAAAGCCTTGAAGTCAACCCCAGTTCATAGGCCACCTTTCCTATTTGAGAGAATCCCCATCATTGGCTGAATTATAAAGATATTGCTTTCTATGGTGACTAGATAGGCATACTTTAGAAGTTTCCTGAAGTTATAAAAACCAAACTTTCTTATTTTTGAGCAATTGGCAGTCTTATACTTACAGAGTTTTTAAAAAGTCACTGATCACTGATGCTTCTTTTGGCAATTTTATGAAAAGAAATGTGAGGTTTAATAGGCCATTATGCATTTTCTTTTGTTATATTCAACTACTAAACTTCTAATTCTGTTACAAAAGAGACTTGAATTTTTAATGTTTCTTTATGTAAATAGGATAAAGTTGTGCCTGGGCATATCTATATTATTAACCTAGAGATTCTAAATAAATTGGTGTTATAAAAGGCTAGATTTGGGGGCGTCATTAAAATTCTCAAACCTGTCATATAACCAAATGCTCGATTTTTTCAGGAGTAATAACTATGCGGTTTTTATTCTGTGAGATGAGCCATCTATGTTTCTCCTTAACTTGATCTCAGACACAAAGGTATCTCCTCAGTTCCCAGCTGTACTTTATGTACTGAAAGATATGAACGAAGCCAACTGGTGGCTACAGTCCCACCATTTTGTATATTTGTCCAAGAAGGCATCATTGTGACAATATCCCTGCTTCTATATTTTTAAGGTGTTTTCTTACGATAGTTTGCACTGGTTTTGAATAAATAAATGCTTTTTTTTTTTTTTTTTTAAATAAAGAAACCATTGTAGTGATCAGGCCCAATGACAGAAAAAGCCTTTGTGGAGGGAGTTCAGCTGCCTTCTGTACTTACTGCTTCTGTTCCTTCCAGGCACAAATCCATAAGCAGATACACCTGGTGTCTGCTCAACAGACCCATATGGAATCTCGGGTTTAGAGGGTATCTTGAAATCCATCCAAGTCAACTCTTCCTAGGTACAGACAAAGGGGCATCTTTTATGTAGAAATTTTGAAATAATAAAATAGCTAACAAAAATCATCTATTTTTCATTGTCACTATGCTCCAGCAATTCTAAACAATGTCAGGACAAGCTACTCCTTGAGGAAAAAAATGTATTGGTCTAAGCTCTAACCAACTGCCTACAACTAGGGCATACATATCCCACGGCTCTAATCTTGGTATACTATGAGTGATACTCTTTTCTCAATTTCTGATAAAGAGTTTTTAAAAAAAAATTGCCACCAATCCTGAGCAGAAACTGTGATTATTCATTTATTCAACAAATATTTAATAATCCTGTGCTACATTCCCATTTCTGTGCTGAGTGGGGCATCTTAAAGTTTCTCTTCTCAGGGTTTCGTGAGAAAAAAAGAAAAAAATAGTAAAATGTTGTATTTAAAACTTTGAGGATGTTTCGCTTCCTACAATGATGGAGTAGGTAATACTGATCAATCCATTTGCAGAAAACAATTAGAAAAACTGGAAACATATTTAATATCACATTTATTTGTATGCATAAGAGATACACCGAAGCAGGGAAGAAATTTGTATGGTCAAGTACTGAGAGAGAAAAGCCTAGAAGTGAATCAATTTGCAGCCAGTTTCCTTTAGAGGCATCTACTGATTCTCCAAGCACAGATGCTGAGCAGAACTTTCAACAGATTCAAAGGATTAGAAATACAGTATTGGAAATAAGATCCACTAAGGGAGATGGACCTGTATTACTCTCAGATTTGGGGTTGGGTCTCCAAAGGATAATACACAGGAATAAGGATGAATCAGAGGGAAGCCCTATCAGAGAACCTCAAATCATTTTTCTCTTGAATTCAAATGATTTGGATTGTGTTGCTCCTAGCTTGAAAGTGAAACATGAACATCTTAGTTGCTTAGTCTTGTCTGACTCTTTGCAACCTCATGGACTGGGGCTCACCAGGGATGGAATTCTTTAGGCAAGAATACTATAGTGGGTTGCCATTCCCTTCTCCAAGGGATCTTCCTGACCCAAGGATTGAACCTGGATCTCCTGTTTTGCAAGTGGATTCTCTACTGTCTGAACCAGGAGGGAAGCTCCTAGCTTAACCATCTCTGCATTTTAAAAACAATGGAAGGTGTGAATCCATAGATTCAAGACTTTTATGAATCCCAAGAAGGATAAATACAAAGAAAACCACTCCAAAGCATAGATTCAAGACTTCTATGAATCCCAAGAAGAATAAATACAAAGAAAACCACTCCAAAGCACATTACAATAAAACACCTAACTACCAAGGACAATGAAATTAGATAGACTTAAAAAAATATATGTATTACCTTTAAAGAAATAATAATAATAATAAAAATTATGGCTGAGTTCTCAACAGAAACAATAGAATCTAGAGATGACAGGAATAAATAATAAATTGAAAGTGCTGAAAGAACTGTCAACCTAGAATTCTTCACCCAGGAAAAAAATATCCTCAAAGAATGACAATGAAAGAAAGTAATTTTCTGGGAACAAAAATGAGGATTTTGTCACCCATCAAAGGAAATGTTAAAGTGTCTTCATGCAGAAGGCAAATGAACCCAGAAAGAAGCTGAGAGACATAAGAAAGAATGAAAATCAACAGAGCGAGTATATGGGATCATCCAAACAAATTTGGACTATATAAATATTTATTTTTTATTGCTTAATATATATATTTAGATATAGAGAGAAAGAATTAAAATACATGTCAACAATGAAATACAAGCTGTTGAGCATTAGGAGGTGAGGAGTAAATGTGGTTAAATGATTTTAAAGGCCTTGTATGATACAGAAAAAATGGGAACATTTATTTATATTATTTTTTAGTAAGTCAAGAATGCATGTTATGATCTCTATGGTAATCTTTAAGTAGATAATAAACGGATGTATAACCAATAAGCTAATGCATGAGAGGGAAAACATTTAAAAAATAATTCACTAGAAAGCAAGAACGAAGAGACAAGGGAGCACAGAACAGGCCAGACAAATAGAAAGCAATAGTAAGATGGTAGATTAAACCAAAATTATCCATAATTATCCTAATTTCCAATAGAATATATACCTTCCCCATTTAAAAGATAAAATTGTTCTAACTGGATTGAAATAAAACACAAACTCTATGCTGCTTCAAAAAGATTTGCCTTACATATAAGAACAAGGAGAACTTGAAAATTCAGACATGAAAAAATAATGTACATGGAGATGCTAATGTTAATATCAGACAAAGGAGATATTAAATGTTATTAAAGATAAAGAATGGTATTTCAGAGTTGAGAAGTTACACTTATGGGAAATATATATACATATGTATCTTCTGCTGTCTTGGCATCAGTGGATATTGTCAAAATCACTTGGATTTGGGAACTAGAAAGACCAGTTGAATGCTATAAATGGACTGTCAACAAAGTTCAGATCCCATTTGACTGAACACCCTGCCGTGACTGGGCTTGGCGGGGATTCATCCAGAATAACCAAGTCAAGTGACTAAAGTATAAGCCAGAGTCCTACCTAATCTACTATGAGAAATTTGACTTTTGCTATCAGCCTGCCTGTATTCTCCATGACGAAGGCTATCTGGAGAGCCTGCTTCAATAATAAACTTGCTTGGTGAGTGAAGAAATCCAAGTCAAGGGGCTCATGTGGACTTAAGGACATATGAGGAATCAGAGCAACTCTGCTAGCTGGCTAGAGCTTAACCCCCTCTCTGAAGAGTTATTTAAGACACTGACAAGGTTTTTCTTCTTGGACTTTTCTTTATATGTTCACTGCCTTCCTTCAGGTATGACTGCTTTAGTTATAGAGTTGAGCAAGGCTGCTCTTCTGAACTTGAGGTAGCTCAAATCAGTGGTCAGAGAGAATTATTGTCCTCTGTCTTACACATACAGGTGTACTTGCTTAACCCCACCTCCTCCAGTCATTCTACCTTGTACTTCCTATTCCAGCAAAGGGCATCACCATTCAAACCTGATAATCGCTCACACCAAAAACCTGTGAGTTACTATTGCCTCTCACTCCTACCTACCATCAATTAGAGAATTAGCAATTTTAACTCCTCCCACCATATTATTTCCACATCTACTCATCCTGCACATCCCTGATGCCTGTTACAACCTTACATTGAATACATGAGTTGTGTCTGGCTCTTTGAAACCCCATAGACTGTAGCCCTGCCAGGCTCTTCTGTCCATGGGATTTCCCCAGCAAGAATATTGAAGTGGGTTGCCATTTCGTCCTCCAGAGGACCTTCCCAACCCAGGGATCAAACCCACATCTCTGGTGGTTCCTGTATTAGCAGGGAAATTCTTTACCACACAGCCACCAGAGAACCTGTGGCTCCTGTAGAAGAAGCTGGAAGTCTTCACTACTAGACCACCAGGGAAGTCCATTACAACCTTACTGTCCCATTATCTTTTTTCTGGCATTAAAAAAAAAAAAAAAAAAAAAGCTTGCCATCTCCAGTGTTGCCTGCTTCAAGAGCAGCTGGCGGGCTATCACAACATGCTGACCTAGTCATAAACTGACCCACTTTTTGCAGGATAAAGTAATTTCCTCAGACTGACATGTGAGGAGCTCAGATCTGGCCCCTATTCCTCTCACGTTGGGGCTTCTCTGGTGGCTCAGATGGTAAATAAACTGCCTGCAATTCAGAGACATGGATTTTTGTCCCTGACCTTCCCCCACAAGCCACTGATTTTGCCCTTCCCCCCGGCTCTTGGTTGGTCCCTGGATTTATCTTGCTTTCTTACACTTGCAGGTTTCAGCTGAAACCCCATTTCCTGTGTCTATACCTACTGGCCTTTAGAAGTTTCCCTAGGCTCCCGTTCCTTTTCTCTTGTCTCTTGCCCCTTCCCCCAAACTGAGACAGGTCCTCCCTGGTTATGCTCATTTCTGGTTATACTCATTATGTGCCCTGCTCCCCCACAGTCTTCATGAGGAACAGTTTCTTGTGGGTACCAGCAGAATACGGGATCGTTGACAGCAGTGCTGTATTACCCCTGCTTGACCAGAAGAAGTATTAATATTGGTGAGTAAATTAATAAACAAATGTGTCAATTTAAGTGAAAAGAATTCCAGAAAAATGTAGACTTGGATATGGATTTGGTCATTTATTAACTGTGTGATCCTGAGCATCTTAATCTCTGAAATTCTGTTCCCTCATCTGTAACAAAGGCAACATAAGATAACTCTCAGGGTAATTTGGATGATTAGCATAGTGCTTGGGACTTATTAACAATCGGATTCATTTTAGATTAAATTTTGTCCAAGTTCAGTATATGGTCTCAAAAGCTTTTCAGTCACAGAGTCTCTTGTGTGGTATAACCATGCTTCCTTGAGACCACAAGCTACTCACTGTGACTAGAGTGGTTTTTCTTCAAGTCTTCTCCACTATTATTCATAAATTATCTCTCAAGCAATTTCTGTAAATGTATAGTCACACTTTCTGTAATCAGTTTCACTAGTTTCTTTTTTATGAAATAACTTATTCCCAGATAATTGCTAGACACTACAATTTAGCCTCTCATTTGGTAACTAAAAGTATGACCTTTACCTGAGGGATTGAGTCAGTTTCTTTTTTTTTTTTTTTTTAAGATTTCCTTCTTTTTGAAATATTTCTTTTATTCGTGGCTGTGCTAAGTCTTCATTGCTACACATGGGATTTTCTATAGTTGCGGCAAACGGGGCCACTCTTCGTTGTGGTGCATAGGCTTCTCATTGCTGCGGCTTTTCTTGTTGCACAACCCAAGCTCTAGGGTGAGCAAGCTTCAGCAGTTGTGGCACGTTGGCTCAGTAGTTGCGGTTAGTGTGCTTAGTTGCTCCGCAGCCTGTGGGATCTTCCCAGACCAGAGCTTGAACCTGTGTCCCCTAAATTGGCAGGCAGATTCTTAACCACCAGGGAAGCCCCTTGATTCAGTTTTCAATGTCATTTTCACAATCATAGACAGGCACCTTAGTCTCAGCTCTTGTCTACTGTGGGCAAGCATCCTTCTGCCCTTCAGAGCCAAATCACTAACAGTTCTTGGTCTGATCCATCACCTCAATCTACAATTCAAGTGCTTGAAATGTGGGAACATCATGACGGGTCCTCCCCTCTTGCCATCTTAGGGATGATAGTTACTCCAGAGAATTTTCTGCAAGCCATGCTTTATCTTCCATTCTGTTTCTTTGTTCTAATTTACCCTACTTTCTCTTTCTTTCCAATGGAAATGGAGTGTATGGGTAACATGGAAAAGAAAGAAGAGGGAGACACTTTTCCAGTTCCTTTTCCAACCCCTTTCTTTCCCCTCTTAACTCCTGGCCAACTCCAATAAGTTTCAGGAAAATCGTGAATTCTAATCTTCACAAGCAACTTAAATTGGATCTAGAAAGTGTTGGGCTCATTCTACCACTGCTCACAAGCATCCTAATGCAGAAGGATGCTACTCCAAAGTGTTGACCTAAAACATGGCCTCTTATGAAAAGACTATGGAAACACACTGAATCTTGTTTCCCAGCGTATCCTCTCTACATCTTGTGGTGTATACCGTTACACTTGGGTTGGGTATGATGATTGGCAATGTGTCATGGCTTAGCCATAGAAGTTAACTGTATCTTAGCCAAAGATACTCAGGAATCAAGGATAATTTTCCCAGATCCTTGCACCTCTGTTCATAGCAGCACTATTTACAACAGCCAAGACATGGAAAAAACCTGAATGTCCATCAATAGATGAATGGATGTAATTGTTGTGCATATATACAAAGGAATACTACTCAGCCATAAAAAAGAATGAAATCATGCCATCTGAAGCTACATGGATGGACCTGGAGATTACATGCTAAGCTAAGTAAGTGAGAAAGAGAAAGACAAATAGAATGATGTCACTTATATGTGGAATCTGAAATATGACAAATGAACATATCTATGAAACAGAAACAGACTCACAGACAGAGAACAGACTTGTGGGAAGGCAGTGGGAAAAAGAGGGAAGGATTGGGAGTTTGGGATTAGTAGATGCAAACTAGTATATATAAGATATATAGTATATACAAGGTCCTGCTGTATAGCACAATGAACTATATTCAATATCTTGTGATAAACCATAATGGAAAAGGATATGAAAAAGAATATATATATCTGAATCACTTTTCTGTTACAGCAGAAATGAACACAACATTGTAAATCAGCTATACTTCAATAAAATCTTTTTAAAAAATAGGGTACTTTTCCCATGTGGAAGAGTCTCATTGGAAGATTATGGAGGGATACTTTGAGTATGCAGATAGATTCAAAATAGGGAAGAGAAAAAAGCCCAGCTTCATATGTATCTAATTTTAATACCAGTATCTAATTGAGGTTCTCCACACACTGAAATATATTGTGCAATAATTATGTGCTTTCCTTGTATATTTGAAATATTTTGTTATGACAAAGCTTTATACAAATGATTCTGAAGTGCTGTGTATTTTCTTAATTTTGTTTTTTACAGAATGCTATGTTTTTACATTATGACAAACCATAACACTATTTTTGTGTCCATGCAAGAACTGGGCCAATATCTCACATTTTACTTTAATAGCCTTCTATGTAATAGCTGCTAAAATCTATTACTGGATATGTTGTGATGTAAATTTTTTCAGAAATGTGTTTCAAGAAAAAGATTGTATTCGCTTCTGTGAGAGGGAACAAAAGATTTTCTTATCATAGTGCTACTTCTATAATAAAAGTGCCAGCATATCTAGCTCTTTCCTGTCCACAGATCTCATTAGAAACAACTTTCCCAAAGAGTGGATATTTAAATTAATGTAACAAAGGCTTCCATAACAGAAAAAACTAGAATATTCTCCATGGCTTTATGGCATAAATCTGTTTCTTGACCAATGAGTATCCAATGCAATGTTTGGCTGAGCTCTACCCCTCCTTTGGGTTCTTGGGCTCCTCTCCATTCTCACAGTAAACAGAGAAAAAAAAGTTCACCTATAGGAGTAGATGGACCCAAAAACGGCACAGATCTTAATGATATGCTCTCTCCTAACTTAGAGATCTGGTTTAGGGTTTCCCTGGTGGCTCAATTATAGGAGAATCTGCCTGCCAATGCAGGAGACACCAGTTTGATCCCTGATCCAGGAAGATCCCATATGCTGACAAGCAACTAAGCCCATGCGCCACAACTATTGAGGCTGTGCTGTAGAGTCCAGGAACTGCAACTAATGAGCCCACGTGCCGCAGCTACTGAAGCCTGCATGCCTCAGAGCCGTGCTCTACGGCAAGAGAAGCCCCTGCTATGAGAAGCCCGCACACCACAACTAGAGAGTAGCCCCCGGTCTCTGCAGTCAGAGAAAAGCCCATGCAGCAACAAGGACCCACCAAAGCCAAAAATAAATAAATATATACTTTTTAAATCTGGTCTAATTGTATGCCCAGGAGGGAAAGGAAATGGGTTTTAGTGGACATTAACAGTTTCTGTTGCAGTGAATGACAGGAATGATTGAATATGTGCCAATATATTCAGGAGGCGTGAACCAGATTAGGACGGGCAGAAATGGTCTTGCTCCCTTTGCCACAGACTGCCTTAGCTGTATACTGGCTGAATTCCAGCTCCATGGAATGATGAAAATTATACTAGGTTGATATACTTTTTAAAAATTGTGCTAAAATATACATAACAAACACTTTAACATTTTAACCTTTCATAAGTATAGCATTCAGTAGCAAAATACATTCACATTTTTGTGCAACCATTTCCGCAATCCTCTGCTAAAAATTTTCCATCATCCCAAATGTAAACCTTCTAGCCATTAAAAAATAACTTCCCATTCACTCTATCCCTTAGCTCCTAATATTTCTATTCTATTATACGTACTTTCGGAAAAGGCAATGGCACCCCACTCCAGCACTCTTGCCTGGGAAATCCCATGGACGGGGGAGCCTGGTAGGCTGCAGTGCATGGGGTCGCTAAGAGTCGGGCATGACTGAGTGACTTCACTTTCACTTTTCACTTTTATGCATTGGAAAAGGAAATGGCAACCCACTCCAGTGCTTTTGCCTGGAGAATCCCAGGGACAGAGGAGCCTAGTGGGCTGCCATCTATGGGGTCGCACGGAGTCGGGCACGACTGAAGCGACTTAGCAGCAGCATACGTATTTTCTCTATGAATTTGACTATCTATTCCAGGTATCTCATATAAGTACCCTTTTGTGTCTGGCTTATTTCACTTAATAAAATGTTTCCCGTGGGCTTCCATGGTGGCTCAGTGGTAAAAGAACTAACTTGCCAAAGCAGAAGATGCAGGAGACTCGGGTTCAATTCCTGGGTTGGGAAGATCCCCTGGAGAAGAAAATGGCAACTCACTCCAGTATTCTTGCCTGGAGAATTCCAAGAACGGAGGAGCCTGTCAGGGCTACAGTCCATGGGGTCACAAAAGAGTCAGACATGACTTCATAACTAAACAGGAACAACCATTCTTGATGAGTGTTTCTCAGACTTTAATGTGGGTAAGAATCACCTGAGGCTTCCCCTTAAAATAAAGATTCTAGGACTTCCCTTGATTCCAGCTTGTGCTTCATCCAACTTGGCATTTCTCATGATGTACCCTGAATATAAGTTAAATTACCAGGGTGACAATATACAGCCTTGATGTACTCCTTTACAGCACAAGCTAGAATCAAGATTGCCAGGAAAAATATCAATAACCTCAGATATGCAGATGACACCACGCTATGGCAGAAAGTGAAGAGGAACTGAAGAGGCTCTCAATGAAAGTGAAAGAGGGGAGTGAAAAAGCTGGCTTAAAACTCAACATTCAAAAAACTAAGATCATGGCATCTGGCCCCATTACTTCATGGCAAATAGATGGGGAAACAATGGAAACAGTAATAGACTTTATTTTCTTGGGCTCCAAAATAACTTCAGATGGTGACTGCAGCCATGAAATCAAAAGACACTGGCTCCTTGGAAGAAAAGCTATGACCAACCTAGACAGCATATTAAAAAGCAGAGACTTTACCTTGCCCACAAAGGTCTATCTAGTCAAAACTATGTTTTTCCAGTAGTCATATATGGATGTGAGAGTTGGACTATAAAGAAAACTGAGCGCCAAAGATTTGATGCTTTTAAATTGCAGTGTTGGAGAAGACTCTTGAGAGTCCCTTGGACTGCAAGGAGATCAAACCAGTCAATCCTAAAGGAAATCCATCCTGAGTATTCATTGGAAAGATTGATGCTGAAGCTGAAACGCCAATATTATGGCCATCTGATGCAAAGAACTGACTCATTGGAAAAGGCCCTGATACTGGAAAAGATTGAAGGTGGGAGGAAAAGGGGATGACAGAGGATGAGATGGTTGGATGGCATCACTGACTTTATGGACGTGAGTTTGAGCAAACTCTGGGAGTCGGTGGTGGGTAGGGAAGCCTGTTGTGCTACAATCCATGGGGTCACAAGAGTCGGACACTACTGAGCGACTGAACTGAACTGAGGACTTCCCTGGTATGGCAGTGGATAGGATTCCACCTGCCAGTTCAGGGGACTTGGGTTCGATCCCTGGTCTGTGATGATTCCACGTGCCAAGGAGCAACTAAAACCATGCACCACAACTTCTGAGCTTGTGTGCCCTAGAGCCTGAAAACTGCAGTTACTGAAGCCTGCACCTAGAGCCTGTACTCTGCACCGAGAGAAGCTGCCACCATGAGAAGCCTGCCCACAGCGACAGAGAGCAGCCCCCACACACCACAACCAGAGAAAGTCTCTGTGAGGCAATGAAGACCCAGCTCAGCCAAAAATAAACTAAATAAATCAATTTTAAAAATAAAGTTTCTGCCTCAGGAGATCTAAGGTAAAGTCTAATAGTCTACATTTTCAATAAGCTTCCATATGACACTGGTGTTACTATTCTGTGGGCTACACTTAGAGGCATTTGATGCCAGACAATTTCTTTCTACATCACTGAAAAAAATAGAAACAACAAAGAAAATTCCTACTTGTTCTCACCACCAAATCTGTCTACCCACCCACTTGCACTGTGCCCTTAAATTCTGCATGCCCTCCTTTTCTATCAGTAAATCACCTACATTCTTATCTAAAGCCAATCCCCTCACTTGTGATAGAGATCTCATCCCCTCTGAACATCACTCCAAGATTTGCTCTCATGTTTTTCCTCAACAGTTTCTCCCACTCTATTGTAACACTCTCATCAATACTGAAACATACTGTAATAGTTCCATCTCAGGAAAACACACAATAATAAGTAGATCTTCTCTCACACTCACCCTTTCTGCTAAGTACCTCTCCTATTTCCTTGCTTCCCTAGCTTGCAAAACTCCTAAACAGAAGTTTCTTTTTGCATCTCCCCTTTGTCTCCTCCAGTTCTCCCTCAATCAGCCCTTTACCCTCTCTGCTCCAACCAGACAGCTCTTACCAAAGCCCTAAGGATGTACACATTATTAGAGCCAATTCTGAGCCACATCTTGTATGACCTTAAAGCAGCATTTGCCCCAGGCGACCACTTGCTGCTTCTGGAAACACTGTCATCATTGAGTTTCTGGAATACTGCTCTCGCTTGGATTTTCTCCTCCTCAGATTCTTTTACTGGTTCCTTCTCATCTCACCCATCTCTTTCATTTTACATAGGGCTGCAGTTTATAGGGCTGCAGAGCTTTGATCTTCACCTCTGCTCTTTTCTCTATGTATACTATATTCTATGGCTTCCCAGGTGGTAAAGAACTTGCCTACCAATGCAGAAGATGTAAGAGATTTAGGTTTGATCCTCGGTTTGGGACGATCCCTGAAGCAGGAAATGGCAACCTACTCCAGTATTCTTGCCTGAAGAACCCCATGGACAGAGGAGCCTGGAGGGCTACAATCCATAGGGTCACAAAGAGTCAGACACAACTGAAGCAGCTGAGCACGCTTGCACTCACAGTATGCATGAATATGCTGTTGACTCCAGAATGTATATCTTCTGGTCAGATCTCTCCACTGAACTATGGACCAAGTGCTTATGTGGCACTTGACCTTTCATGACCAGTAGGTAACTCATTGGTAGCATGTCTAAAGTTCTGATCTTCTCCCAAAGTCTTCTGGACCACTTTTCATCACTCCCAAGTGGTCCAAGTCATCAACTCTCATCTAGATTGCTGAACTAGCCCCCAAAATGGTCTCGTTGCTTCTACCCTTGCCCCTATAGCATCTGTTTTTTTATTTTTTTAATTTTATTTATTTATTTATTTATTTTGTCCTCTGAGGCATTTTATTTGTATGTATTACATTCCTAGAAAAAGAATCCAAGGATTTTCCCTCCTGTATGTTTTCGTCTTGCTTCTTCATGGTCCATGATGCCAGCTGAGGTTGTTAATACAATGAAACCAAACTGACGGGATGGGAGCAGGTTATTCTGCCATGTTTCTAGATCTTTGAGTTGTACATCAAATCTGGGGCTGATCACTCCACACTTATTTAGCCTGCCTGTGAGGTTCACAACAATTTTCCCAGCCCTGTGATCATCAATGATTTCAAATTTGCCAATGTAACCATGCTTCATCATCACTGTTAGAAACCTGATGATGACTTTGGAGCACGGCCTAATAAGGACCTGGCATTTGCCTCTCTTCTCGGCATTGTTGATACTCTTGAGAGCATCAGCCAGGACATTCATGCGCACCATTATGGCGGCACGGAAAGATGGCGGAAAGAGGAGCATCTGTTTTTTTAAAAAAAAATTTATTTATTCATGTATTTTTATTTTTGGCGGTGCCGGGTCTTCATTGCTGTGCGGGCTTTTCCCTAGTTGTGGCAAGTGAAGCTGCTCTCCAGTTGCGATGCTCAGCTTTCTCATTGCGGCGGCTTCTCTTGTGGAGCACGGGCTGTAGGGCATGCGGGCTTCAGTAGTTTCAGCTCTCAGTCTCTAGAACTTCCCAGGTGGCACAGAAGTAAAGAATCTGCCTGCCAGGAGATTGCAAGAGATGAGGGTTTGATCCCTGGGTCAGGAAGATCCCCTGGAAGACGAAATGGCAACCCACTCCAGTATTCTTGCCTGGGAAATCCCATGGATAGAGGAGCTGGAGCTGGTGGAGCCGGGAGGGCTACAGTCCACAGGGTTACAAAGAGCCAGACACAACTGAGCATACACATGCACGCACACACACACACACACACACACACACGGGCTTAGTTACTCCGCAGCATATGGGATCTCCCAGGTCAGGGATTAAACCTGTTTCTCCTGCATTGGCAGGTTGATTCTTTACTACTGAACCACCAGAGAAGACCTATAGCATCTATTTTTAAAACAAGAGGAAAAAAAAGAAGAGTCAAGGTGATCCTTTTAAATCATCAGCTTGAACATGCCATGTTACTCAGCTCTTCAATGGCTCCTTATCTAAATTAACTAAAGAATTGGATTCCTGTTTCTCAGAGGTCTTTAAAGGGTTATGTACAGCTGCTCTGTGAAACCCAGGTGGCACAGTGGTAAAGAATCCATCTGCCAATGCAGGATATGCAAGAGATGAGGGTTTGATCTCTGGGTGGGAAAGGTCTCCTGGAATAGGAAATGGCAACCCACTCCCATACCCTTGCCTGGAAAATTCCAAAGAGGAAGGAGCCTGGCGGGCTACAGTCCATGGCTCACAAAGAGTCAGACATGACTGAGTGAGCATGCGGTACAGTTGCTCACAGCAAAATCCACACATTATTGCCTCCTTCATTGCTTTTCTCCCTTCTCTGTCTCATTTTCCGTACTCCCTCATTTGCATTTCCTGGAATCTTGGAAATAAACTACCTATACTAAAAGAAATGGATTCCCAAATCAGACTAACACAAATAAGAGATCGTATCCATTATCATGCTTTACTAATAGCTTTAAAGACACCAGCAAAGCAGGGAGAGGTCTGAGATACCATGTGGCTCCCCAGCTTCTTTCTTCGCACAATAAAGACATGGTCTCTGGCCTGGATGATACATAAAGTCTCTATGTAAGGTTTGGGGTCACCTCACAGAGGAGGAAGTATTTAGGTAATGAAATTTCTCTATTTTAATCTTTGATCACCATAGGGCTTGTGACATTTTCCAGAGAGCCATGCTTCAGAAACCCATAAAGTTTATCATAAGCAATCTTAAACCAGAGATATCCTGCTATGAGCCTTGTATAAAGAAGGACTCTTCTCTTAGTGTGTAACACACGTCTGTGTACCAAAAGATCTAGCTAACAGCATGTTACTAAAAGATTAAACTTGTTACTCTTTTTAAAAAATTATTTATTAATTTATATTTTGGGCTGCACTGCGTTTTCATGCTTTGCACAGGCTTTCTCTAGCTGCCATGTGCGGGGGCTACTCTTCATTGCATCTCATTGCTGTGACTTTTCTTGCTGCAGGATACAAATTATTGACTCTCAGGCCTAAGTCTGTGGTTCCCAGGCTCTAGAGCTCAGGCTCAGTAGTTGTGGCACACAGGCTTACTTGCTCTGTGGTTTGTGGGATCTTCCCACACCAGGGATCGAACCCAAGTTCCCTCTGTTGGCAGGAAAATTCTTATCCACTATGCCACCAGGCAAGTCCCCTTTTTCTTTGCCTGGGAGCCTCTGCACCAATAATCAGAAGAATAGATTTTTTTAAAGTACATTAAAGGCCAGCTGTTCAGCTTTCTTCCTTACAACCATCTGCCTTAGAGTAAAAGTCAAATGGCCTCAGCTGTTACACAGTCATCTCCCTCCACTTCTCTCTGCTCGCTCCATTCCACCTACTCCGGCTCTTTGCTGTTTCTCAGAGGTCAAGCACATTCTTGCCTCCGGATTTTTCCGTTTATTTTTTCCTGACTTCCTTCTTCATCTGCCTTGTTGTATTTTTATCATCTGATAGTATTATATATCTTACTTGCTTACCTTTGAAATTAACTATCTTCACTTCTGGAAGGACATGAGGACTTCCTTCCTCCTGTGAGATCCATGAGGCCAGTAATTTTGACGCTGATCTATTTATTCTGTACCCCGAGAGCTTAGAAGAGTGCTCGATGCGCAAGCACTGAGTAGTGTTGAATTAATCTGCAGGACCATGAGGTCACTGTAGCTCCTCTGCTCCTAGCCAGGCCCTTGGAGGACTTAGCTGTGTGTTAAATCTGAACACAGATACAGATGGGAGGTTGAGGGTTGGTCTCAGTACAGATGCTTCAGCTCTGTGTTTCTGCAACTGACTATGACTTTGTTCTCATTTTGTCTGTCAGCATTTCAATGCACTACACAGATGTGCAAAAGCTCATTTGGATACATTTTTATCCCATTCATGCTAGACTTAAAAAGCTGACTTATTCCCACTGCATCCAAGGTATCTAAAAGAGTACTAATGTTATATCAGACAAGTCATGTGAAGAAGACAATTCTAAAGCCTTTGTCACTGAGATCTATCTGATGGTCCATCTGATGTTACTGTTCCTCTTGTCATTAGTGCTTTGTGTTACATGACATCTTATACCATTCAAATAGTGGGTAAAAGATATTTCTGTTATTCTATCCCATGGACTTTGCCTTGTGAGTCAATACTCCAAGTATGAAGGATGGATGAGGTCATCAAACCCCAAAGACCAATACAAAGACTTAAGCATGAAGTACCAGTGTTTGCCTCAAGTACAGGAAGACACCATGAACATGCCCATGTGTCCTCTGGCTCCATTGATCTTCCTTTTGACCCATATAAATTATTGGGAGCCAATGGTGTGTCCTCTGTTCCCTGTGTGTGAGTATGCTTGCCCAATTGCAGGCAGCTAAGAATTCCAAGACTGTCCCCAGTAGTCAACCTCAGCTTTTCCTACATGCTAACTTCAAAACCGGAGTCACAGAGGCTGTGTTTTGGCTTGATTCATACTATCTTTTTATAACCTCAGAGAAGCAGTAAAGTTGAAACTAAAGGAACAAAAACAGATACAGCCCTTCTTGCCTTGGTTATTCTTCCTGTTCCCTAGTCCCAGAAGCTAAGGCATCTTTCACCTTCCAGAAGGCTACAGCTCTTCTCTTGGCCTCATCCCTTCCACAAAGAATATTCAGGGACCAGGAGGTGGATGGTGTGTTTTTTCTCAGAAACTAACACTTCCAAGTTTCTCGATCATTTTTACTCCCCTTTTCCAATTTCAAGCCTAAATGGGGAATCATTTCTTCATTTTTAAAGTCTACTTAGTACATGATATGAAAACGTGGGCCCAGAGAGTTTAAATGAATTTCCAAGATCACTTACCTGTACTGTGGCAGAATCAGAATCAGCACTCAGTTCTTCTTTTTCTGACTCCAATACTTTGGGTACTTCCCTACTATGTGTTTGCTTCTTATTAGCCAGGGTAGTGTTGGCAAGGGATGAAAAATGTGGTCTCTACCCTCTAAGAATGATAATCTAGCAGGCAAGACCCATGCAGATAGAAGTGAACATAATTAAAGATATCATTAACAATTCTTGAGCACACCCATAGTCTGCTTCCATGACAGATTCGGGATACTAAAATAATCCAGCTATAACCCATTACTAAAGGTCAGTTTGGTGAAATAAAACAAACCAGTAGTCAGGAGGCTACTCTTCAATTACCCTGGTTAGAATGGGAGGGGAATGCGTGAGGAGAGAGAGAACCTTAGGCAGCAGAGAAGATACGGTGTTTAAATGGACCCTTGCAAGATGCTGGCAAATGAGATGAAGAAGGTCTTTGACCCAGAACAAACCAAATAGCCACTGAGTAGGGATGAAGCACTGGGCGTATAAGAATAGCAATACCCTGACATGCAGAGAGGGTTGAAGGCAATGGAGATGTTTACCTAGAGGTGGCCCTATAACTGTCTTCAAATGTTTACAGATCCTTCAGTAGTAAAAGGGATTCAACCGTGAAATGTTTGGAACTAGGATTAATGGGGAAAACTATAGGGAGACAGACCTTAGGAATAAAATAAGGAATAAAATAGGAATAAAAGGAAGAGCTGTCCAAGGAAATTCAGAACTTGTTAATATGTGGTATATAGGCCTGGAAACTTGCTAGAAATGCAGAAAGCCTAATCTCATGCAGGCTATTGAATCAGAATCTATATTCAAACACCCCCAGGTGATCGGTACACTTGTTGCAGGTAAAGAAGCATTGCTTCGGATGGATGATCTTTGAAGTTCCCAAACCTAAGATTCTGTGTGTGGTGGAAAGTGAAATAGGAAAAAGAGATTGGAGTTAAATTAGAAGACTTTCAAATTCAATTCTAAAGAGTAAGGACTTTTTTCGTTCCTAGTCGTTTGGGTGGGGAATCTTCCTTTTCTTCTTTTCTGCCAAAAAAAAGTGCCATGATCAGATTATAACGTACTTGCCATCTGTGTATGTAGGGGGATTATGCCATTGAAACAAAAATTATTTGCATTCTGTTTTTCTTTGTTTTATTGAGATATAATGGACATACAGCAGTGTGTAAGTTTAAGGTACATAGCTTAATGACAACATATAATGTGAAATGATGACTACAAGTTTAATTTCCTTGTGATGAGCAGTTTTAGGATTTACTCTCTTAAGAGCTTTCAAATATACCATCCAGCACTGTTAACTACAGTCATATTTGCATTCTTATACACAGTTTACAAGAGTTTGTTGATCTCCCAGATAACCTCCTTGTAACTGTTTTGAAAGCCTAACAGCAAGAGAGTCTGTCTCTCCAGGATTTTGATTCCTTATCTCATCTTTCAAAGTCATTTCCCTGATGGCTTTCATGATAGCTGAAAAACTCATGTATGTCTGGAAGAACCCACATCTAACTGTCAATGTTCTATACCTCTGAAACTTGGGAGAAGGAATATTTCTTCTTTTTCATATTTTGTTATACACTCAGTATTATTTGATTTATTATAACAAGTATGAATAACACCCATCCCTACCGTTATCATCACAACTTAAAAATAAAGGCCCCAGGACTTCCCTGGAGAAGGCAATGGCACCCCACTCCAGTACTCTTGCCTGGAAAATCCCATGGACGGAGAGGCCTGGTAGGCTGCAGTCCATGGGGTCGCTAAGAGTCGGATACGACTGAGCGACTTCACTTTGACTTTTCACTTTCATGCACTGGAGAAGGAAATGGAAACCCACTCCAGTGTTCTTGCCTAGAGAATCCCAGGGATGGGGGAGCCCGGTGGGCTGCCGTCTATGGGGTCGCACAGAGTCGGACACGACTGAAGCAACTTAGCAGTAGCAGCAGCAGGACTTCCCTGGTGATGCAGAAGATAAGAATCTACTTGCCAATGCAGGGAACACGAGTTCAATCCCTGGTCCAGGAAGACCCAACACAATGCAGAGCAATTAAGCCCGTGCACCACAACCACTGATCCTGTTCTCTAAACCCCACATGCTGCAACCACAGAGGCCTTCATGCCTAGAGCCTGCACTCCCCAACAAAAGAAGCCACGGTGATGAGAAGCCCTCTCACTATAGCAGAGAGCAGCCCCCACTCACTGCAACTAGACAAAGCCTGAGAGCAGCAACCAAGACTCAGTGCAGCCAAAAATAAATTAATTAACTAATTTAAAGGGGAGAAAAAGCTGAACTTGTAGAAACAGAGCAGAACAGTAAATAAATAAAAGCTCCAAATGTGTTAGACTCTGGTTAAAAATAAGGAAGTACCCCTTATGCTCTTGTAGCTTGCTGCTTGTCATTCTCCATCACTAGCCATCCAAATTATTATTAGCTATTCTGAAGGAAGGTTTTTAGCTCCACTGCTCGGTGGTATTTATGTAAACAGCTGTTTACTTAGAAATCACTGGAAGACAAATGAAGGAAGACGATCTGGTTGTCAGACATGACAAATTCCTACAAGAAATGCCTTTTCCTGGCCATCACCTACACCCATTTGAGGTCTGCTATTGTACAAAACACACATGTAGAAAAATGCACATCTGCTTCGCATCCAGTCTTTCAAAAGACTGAGTCTGCTAAATGCACTAATATTCAGTATTGAGAGACGAAGCCTAAAAATACTATTGCAATACATTTTACATCTTGCAAAGTATTTTTGCTTGTCACATCTCAATTGCTGTCACGGAAATCTTGGTGTATATTTAAAGGTAGGTAATATCATTAGCATTATCCTTACAGCTTTGTAGATTAAGACCAGGGATCTCAAAGGGGTTAATTAAGAAGAAGAATAGGGAGAAGCCACCACAGTGAAACGCTGGTGCCCTGCAACTACAGGGTAACCCGCACTCTCCACCACTAGAGAAAAGCCCACGCAGCAACAAAGACCCAGCATGGCCAGAAATAAAAAATACAATTATTTTAAAAAAGAGGAAAAAATGATGAAGAATATGGAGCTTTTTATGTTATCATTTGCTTTTGAATGTGTGCTGAATCATTCAGTCGTGTCTGACTCTTTGCAACCCCATGGACTATAGCCCACCAGGTTCCTCCATCTATGGAGTTTTCCAGGTAAGAATACTACAGTGGGTTGCCATTTCCTTCCCCAGGGCATATTCTGGAACCAGGGATGGGATCTGAGTCTCTTGTGTCTCCTGCATTGGTAGAATTTTTTACCACTGTGCCACCTGCGGAGCCCCCATACTACACTTGATCTTAGCCAAAAGGTTAGAAGTGATTGAGTAAATAATATGTAAAAATATTCATTTGTGAATCAATAAGAGAATAATCTTATAAATTCTCTACAAAATAATCCCTTGATAGGAAGCATAAGAATAATTGCTACTTGTCTATACCAGATGTCTATAAGCACATGTCAATACCAGACACGGCACATGAATTACTGATAATCAGGGCTTCCCAGGTGGAGCTAGTGGTTAAGAACCTGCCTGCCAATGCAGGACACACAAGAGAGGCAGGTTCAATCCCTGGGTTGGGAAGATCCCCTGGGGAGGGAATGGCAACTCACTCCAGTATTCTTGCCTGGAGAATCCCATGGACAGAGGAGCCCAGTGGGCTATAGTCCATAGGGTCTCAAAGGGTCGGACACAACTGAAGGGACTTAGCACACACACACTTGTAAAATAGGCATTGTAATTCCTACTACAGAGGTAGAGAAAATAAGATTTGGAGCAGTTAAACACTATGCCAGGGTTACAATTTTCTTTTCATGTTTTAAATTGAGGTATAATTGAGATACAACATGGTTACAATTTTGAATGCTGGATTCAAAAGAGCTTTAACTTTCAAATCCTCACCTAGGACACAGCTTTTCACCATGAATCTCTAGCACTAGGGAAACCTAGCTTTGCAGGAGGAGATAACTGTCCCAAAAACTACATCCCAGAGCTTGTACTAGTTCCACCTGCCATTGTCTGAGACTTCATCCTTTGAACAAAACTATCATCAGATCTTTCTTTTTTCCCCTTGTCAATTCACAAACAACTGGTATCAAAATCATTTCTTTCTAAACCATAGAACAGCTTCCTAAAGTGGAATTCAAACTGAGATTTGAGGTTATACTATATTGATTTTCTTTTCTCCTAGTAACCATCCATCACACCTACTCATGAGCTCTTGGTTGCATTAATATTCATTATATTATTTAGAGGAAAAAGAGAAGAAACCATTTATGATGTCTTGCCTTATTACTAACAAAGAGGGATGAGATGAAGGCCAATACATTAGCACTGGCAGACAAATGTTTAAATGCACTTGGCTCCTATACTAACAGTCTCTGCTCTGTGGATGGCAAATGATGCTATAGAATCTGTGTGATGCACTCTTGAGAGTGAGTCAGTAAACGAAACCTGTGCTCGCCGAAATACAGATTTCAAATTCTGCCAGCATGAATTAATGCTGTCCTTGAAAATCCATTATTTAGAAAGTGGGAACTGAGGAAAAGACACTTCCACCTAGTCCTCCCATGATTAACCCTCAAAAACTGAAAGCAGAAGCTACAGAATTGGCAAATTTTTGGTGAATTTTAGGTAGGAAATAGAGAAAACCCATTTCAAACCAAACAACTCATGTAGCCAAGTATTACTCTATGTAGGTAAGAAGTCAGGCATCACACTGTGATTATAAAGGGAAGGAATCCATTCAGATATCACAATTAAGCAACAGTATTGGAAAAGACTTGACATTGTGAAGTAGAAACACTGAAATCAGACAGGCATGGTGTTACAGTGGAAAGCAGAGAGGTTATGGAGCCCAGGGTTCTCCTTGGAAGCCTTGCTGCTCTATCAGCTGGGTGCCAGTGGGCAAGTCAATTCTTTTTTGAGCCCTAGATACTTCATTTGTAGCAAGGTAGTAATACTGCTTTGGCATCAACTTCTTGTGAAAATGAGATAATACATTTGAAAACCCTACACAAATGTTATTTATCATTAAACAGGAAAAAGGCACCCATTTTCATGCAGGGCTCAGGAAAGTAAAAGAGTCATGTTCCCTGTACAAATGGTAGATAGGATATTTGCTTTTCATCATGCCTTCAGGTAAATGTGGCCAGAGAATATATTCATGCTGAATCAGCTGGGAGAGATATTTAGTCTTTTCTGAATTACGCATCAGAACTAAAAACACATTATATTAACATTCTAATTTTTGACTTGGTTATATCTTTTGGCTCAGCTCCACCAAGAGGCGAACGCAATTTTTCAGGCAACAAAGACTATTCAAACTCCAAGATTATTAAAAAAAAAAACAAATAAATTTAAAATCCTGTGTTTCCTTCTAGCACTGTTGTTTCATCTTGTTTATGCTTAAGCATTTGAACTAACTGGAATTTATCCTATTAACGGAAGGAAGTACTTAGATTCTGTCAACTGCAAACTGGTGCTCGCCAAGGGCACTTGCCATCTACTCTGCAGGAGTCGAATCCTGTGCAGCTGCAGCTGTTGACCTTCGACATGTCCTAAAGAGAGTTGCGGGTGGAGAACAGGAGGCACTTTGTACTCCAGCAAAACTGGCAGTGAGCAGGTCTTCAGATAATTAGATACTTTCAGAAACTGATTTTGTGAGCCCAATCCTTGCATCTTCTCATATTTAGAAAAGCACTAAATCTCTACATGGTTTCATCAGCTCCTCGTGACTAGCAGAAAATCTTCTGTAAAATAAGCTCTTGATTACATTGAACTCCCCCTTCACCAAAATCATGTATATTGACCATCGCCACCCGCCTCTTTGGAGCGCTTTCTCAGAGTCACCTGAGGTGTTGTCTCTATGTTACAGTCCTCATTTTGTCCCAAGTAAAACTGAACTACAATTCTTGAGATCTGCAAATTTTTGTCGACAGTTCCAATTATTCCAAATGCCTAACCAATTGTCCTGTGTGCCAATAATGAATAATCTAATCTATCCATGGACATTTGCATTTGCTAGGGTGCTGGGTCTGTTTCCTTGAAATTGAGAAGGATCTTGTGTGGCTCCTGGACACAAAAAGCCTTTGTGTCCCCTGTTTCTTATTTGTAGGAAATAGGCTTCATCCAGCCTCTTCCACCTTCCTTGAGTTCCAAAAGGCAGATTCAAACAGTTGCCAATCAGTGAAAGCAGAAACACAGGAAGAGCAGTCAAGAAACAATAGTACAGCCCTGGGGCTGGGTTCTGGTTTCTATTCAAGGAATATAATAACAATATCTTTGAGTTCTTCTGCAGGAACCAAGCCCCATCCAGGTTCAGTTCAGTTCAGTTCAGTTCAGTCTCTCAGTCATGCCCAACTCTTTGCGATCCCAAGAACTGCAGCATGACAGGCTTCCCTGTCCATCACCAACTCCCAGAGCTTACTCAAACTCATGTCCATCGAGTCAGTGATGCCATCCAACCATCTTGTCCTCTGCTGTCCCCTTCTCCTCCCACCTTCAACCTTTCCCAGCATTGGGGTCTTTTCAAATGAGTCAGCTCTTTGCTCAGATTCATGTCCATTGAGTCAGTGATGCCATCCAACCATCTCATCCTCTACTGCCCCTTCTTCTCCTGCCTTCAATCTTTCCAGCATCAGGGTCTTTCCCAATGAGATGGTTCTTTTGCAACAGGAGGCCAAATATTGGAGCTTCAGCTTCAGCAACAGTCCTTCCAGTGAATATTCAGGGTTGATTTCCTTTAGGATTGACTAGTTTGCTCTCCTTGCCGTCCAAGGGACTCCCAACAGTCTTCTCCCACACCACAATTCAAAAGCATCAATTCTTTGGCGCTCAAACTTCTTTATGGTGCAACTCACATTCATATATAACTACTAGAAAAACCATAACTTTGACTATGTGGACCTTTGCTAGCAAAGTGTTGTTTCTGCTTTTTATTAATAATATGTCTTCTAGGCTTTTTGTAGCTTTTCTTCCAAGGATCAAGCATCTTTTAATTTCATAGTTGCAGTTACCATCCACAGTGATTTTGGACCCCAAGAAAATAAAATCTGCCACTGCTTCTACTTTTTCCCTTCTATTTGCCATGAAGTGATGGGACCAGATGCCATGATCTTAACTGTTTTAACATTGAGTTTCAAGCCAGCTTTTTCATTCTCCTCTTTCACATTCATCAGGAGGCTGTTCAGTTCCTCTTTACATTTTGCCATTAGAGTGGTAACACCTGCATATCTGAGGTTGTTGATATTTCTCCCAGCAATCTTGATTCTAACTTGTGATTCGTCCAACCTGGCATTTCATATGGTGTACTCTGAATATAAGTTAAATAAACAAGGTGACAATATATAGCATTGATGTACATTTTTCCCAATTTTGAACCAGTCTGTTGTTGCACGTCCAATTCTAAGTGTTTCTTGATTGAATACAGGTTTGTTAGGAGACAGTTAAGGGGGTCTGGTACTCTCATCTCTTTAGGAATTTCCCAGTTTGTTGTGATCCACACAGTCAAAGGCTTTAGCATAGTCAACAAAGCAGAAGTAGATGTTTCTCTGGAATTCCCTTGCTTTCTCCATGATCCAATGAATGTTGGCAATTTGATCTCTGGTTCCTCTGCCTTTTCTAAATCCAGCTTGAACATCTGGAAGTTCTCAGTTCACATACTGCTGAAGCCTAGCTTGAAGGATTTTGAGCATAACCTTGCTAGCATGTGAAATGCGTACAAATGTACAGTAGTTTGAACACTCTTTGGCATTGCCCTTCTTTGGAATTGGAATGAAAACTGACCTTTTCCAGTCCTGTGGCCACCGCTGAGTTTTCCAAATTTGCTCACTTATTGAATGCAACATTTTATAGCATCACCTTTTAGGATCTGAAACACATCTTATGCGGTTAATTAACACTCAGTGATAAAATAGAGACCCCTGTGTCAACTTACGAGGGAGATAATAGAATGATTGGATTGTGCTGTTTGTAGACCTGTGTGTGTGTGTGTGTGTGTGTGCCTTTGCAATGCATTAGTCACCCTCTCCCCACCAGCAGAAAACCAAAAGGGCCAGATAAAAAGTGTAGCTGCTTGTGTCATGGGTAACAAGAGACCCCAGATTCATTTGACTGCCTAGACCAGAGGTCAGCAATTTCTTCCATGGGCCATCTGGCCTGGGGCCCATTTTGTAAATAAAATATTATTGAACCTCTATCACACTCATTTGTTTACTATTATCTCTGGCTATTTTTGTGCTTCAGTGGCTGAATTGATTAATTGTGATGTATGCAAAGCCTAAAATATTTACATTATGACCCTTTATAGGAGAAGTTTGCTTACCACCTACTCTAGGTCTACAATAATAATTGTATCACAGGATATCTTGGGGGAAATATAAAAATAGAAATATTTATCCTTTATGTCGTTTTGGTCTTGTACAAGATTCCCAGTTATTCTGGACTCCCTGATTTTGTATTAACATCCATGGGCTGGAAGAGTTTAATATAGCACACATAAGAGCTCTTCATGGGTCAGATGGTGTTCTTAGTCCCGGCCCATGGTCACAGCATTGTCTCCATTCTCCTTCAGCCTTTGCTTGCCTCTACAACATGTGTGGGAGATACATGTTTTGTTTTGTTTATATATACACACACACACACACACACATATATATATATGTGTGTGTTTTGTTTTCTTCTATGAATGAACAGAACCAATTCACACCTATTTTCTAGCAAACTCTCTTCTCAAGCAGCTGGGCCCAAGTCATCTAAGACTATGTCCAGATCAGGGTTTCACAATTGCTATGAAATTGACATCAGGGCAAATAACTCTTGGCTGAGGATGCTGAGGTTTGGGGATGTTTAGCAACAACCTTGACCTGTGCCCACTAGACATCAGTTCCCAGCAGTGATAACAAGAATGTCTCCAGATGTTGCAGGAAGGAAGCCAATTCTGAATCCATGTTGAAAACTATTTCTTTGACTTGCTTTTTGTTGCTCTTGTTATTAAATCATACTCAGTGGCTTGCCTGGAGGACCCTGCCCTTCTGCCTGACTGTAAAGTACCTTTGTTCAGCTCATGGAGAGATAGTTTGTCCCTGCCCACCTGTGAATAGAAGAGATTAACACACCCCTTGCAAAGGCTGGCCATTCGCTCGGAGATGTTTTGCAAGACTGAAGGCGCTTTCACTTTACTTCCCCACTGCCTCTCCCTCTCTATTCTTCCTTTTGACTTTAGTTCCTCATTGCTTCTTTCTCTCTGATCTATAAAAGAAACTGGCATCCACACCCTGACAAGAGGGTTATTTTGAGGCACTAGCCTGCCGTCTTCTCAGTCAGCTGCTTCCCGAATAAAGTCTCTTGCCTCAACACCTTGTCTCTCGGAGTCATTGGCCTGTCGTGCGGCAAGCAGAGTGAGCTTGGACTCAGTAACACTGACATCGTCAGATGTCCCCTAATGGCTGAAAAACCATTGGTATAGAGTCTACCCTAGAAACAGTGTGGTCTGCAGACCAGCAACATAAGCCTCACCGGGGAGTTTCTTCAAGATGCCAAATCCCAGGCCCCTTGTCAGAACTGCTGAGCCAGGATCTGCAGTTTATCAAGATCCCCCTAGATGATTCATAGGTATATTAGAGTTTGAGAACTGATGCCAAAATCTTGGCTTTCTGTGCACCAATGCCAAAAAGAAATATGGAGACAGAGTTATGGAGGAGAAGGAAAGAGTGGTTTTATTACTTTGCCAGGCAAAAGGGGAACGCAGTAGGTTAGCACCTCAAGAACTGTGCCGACTCCCTTGTGAATAAGGAGAGGTTCTATAGTCAGACAGGGGTACATGATGGGGATCAAGGCAGTAACAGTCTTGCATTCTTATTTCCTCTACAAAGTTTCATAAGAGTGGGGTTGATGACAAGATTAGGGTGTGTGCAGGGTCTCAGGTGGGCTTCCCTGGTAGCTCGGTCAGTAAAGTATCTCTCTGCAGTGCAGGAGACCTCGGTTTGATACCTGAGTCAGAAAGACCCCTGGAGAAGGAAATGGCAAACCACTCCAGTATCCTTGCCTGGAAAATCCCACGGACAGAGGAGCCTAGTGGGCTGCAGTCCATGGGGTCTCAAAGAGTTGGGCATGACTGAGCAACTAACACTTTCACTTTCAGGGTCGCAGGTGGTCTGTCTCCTAACCTTGATGAATCTCTCTGGCCCCTTTATGCTGGCCTCAGGTGGTTTCTTGGCTGCTCCTCTCTTGATTAGCAACTGCTTGAATTTGCTTTTTGGAACTCAGGTAAGATCATGGAGGTTGGAATCTTACCTTTGGGGGACAAAGAAGCCTCTGTGCCCGGGAGCCCCCAGGCCCTGCTCAGCATCAGAAGCACTGATCTAGACATTTTTGGGGGTAAGGCCTTTGCTGCTCTCTCCTTGCACTCCTTGGTAAAGTATGGTAACTGTGTTTCATTTACATCAAGGTTGTCTCAACTTTTTGAGCACGCACATTGGCCCAGTACTGTATTAAGAGATAGTGGGCTGTCCTGGGAAGAGCCAGGTTTTTGTCATTAGACAGACCTGAGTTCAAAAGAAGGCTCTGTCCCTCTGGGTCTGGGGGGCTTATTTAATCTGTTTCATTGTCCTTATCTGACAAATCTCTGGATTGTGTTACAGAACATGAAGACTTTCTGAGCAGGTTGTCATCAAAAGATCAGCAGACTTTTTAGAAAATGTCAAATCACATATAAGTTTCTCACAAGTGATGAAATCACCGATACGGCAAGTTTCCAATTAACAGGACTATGCAAGGAATTACCTCCTTTACACTTCGGACTCCATAGCTAGTGTTCAGAATCCCAGTGGTCTCCATTGACATTGAAGTCAGAGCTCGAAAATACCACCAGGTGGCGCCAATACCACTTTAATAGATAGAGAAATGGCCAAGTATTAATAGTTTGTTTCTAATAAACATGCTGCTGTTGCTGCTGCTATGTCGCTTCAGTCATGTCTGACTCTGTGTGATCCCATAGACGGCAGTCCACTGGGCTCCCCCATCCCTGGGATTCTCCAGGCAAGAATACTGGAGTGGGTTGCCATTTCCTTCTCCAGTGCATTCAGTTCAGTTCAGTCACTCAGTCGTGTCCGATTCTTTGCGACCCCATGAACCGCAGCACACCAGGCCTCCCTGTCCATCACCAACTCCCGGAGTTCACTCAGACTCACGTCCATCGAGTCCGTGATGCCATCCAGCCATCTCATCCTCGGTCGTCCCCTTCTACTCCTGCCCCCAATCCCTCCCAGCATCAGAGTCTTTTCCAGTGAGTCAACTCTTCACATGAGGTGGCCAAAGTGCTGGAGCTTCAGCTTCAGCATCATTCCTTCCAAAGAACACCCAGGGCTAATCTCCTTCAGAATGGACTGGTTGGATCTCCTTGCAGTCCAAGGGACTCTCAAGAGTCTTCTCCAACACCACAGTTCAAAAGCATCAATTCTTCGGCACTCACCCTTCTTCACAGTCCAACTCTCACATCCATACATGACCACAGGAAAAACCATAGCCTTGACTAGACGGACCTTAGTCGGCAAAGTAATGTCTCTGCTTTTGAATATACTATCTAGGTTGGTCATAACTTTTCTTCCAAGGAGTAAGCGTCTTTTAATTTCATGGCTGCAGTCACCATCTGCAGTGATTTTGGAGCCCAAAAAAATAAAGTCTGACACTGTTTCCACTGTTTCCCTATCTATTTCCCATGAAGTGATGAGACCGGATGCCATGATCTTCGTTTTCTGAATGTTGAGCTTTAAGCCAACTTTTTTGCTCTCCTCTTTCACTTTCATCAAGAGGCTTTTTAGCTCCTCTTTACTTTCTGCCATAAGGGTGGTGTCATCTGCATATCTGAGGTTATTGATATTTCTCCCGGCAATCTTGATTCCAGCTTGTGTTTCTTCCAGTCCAGCATTTCTCATGATGTACTCTGCATATAAGTTAAACAAATTTTTTTTAAGAATTTCAAAATTTCTTTCTTTCTCTACTGTTCTTACTCCTTGGAAGAAGAGTTATGACCAACCTAGATAGCATGTTCAAAAGCAGAGACATTACTTTGCCAACAAAGGTCCATCTAGTCAAAGCTATGGTTTTTCCAGTGGTCATGTATGGATGTGAGAGTTGGACTGTGAAGAAAACTGAGAGCCAAAGAATTGATGCTTTTGAACTGTGGTGTTGGAAAAGACTCTTGAGAGTCCCTTGCACTTCAAGGAGATCCAACCAGTCCATTCTGAAGGAGATCAGCCCTGGGATTTCTTTGGAAGGAATGATGCTGAAGCTGAAACTCCAGTACTTTGGCCACCTCATGTGAAGAGTTGACTCATTGGAGAAGACTTTGATGCTGGGAGGGATTGGGGGCGGGAGGAGAAGGGGACGACCGAGGATGAGATGGCTGGATGGCATCACGGACTCGATGGACGTGAGTCAGAGTGAACTCCGGGAGTTGGTGATGGACAGGGAGGCCTGGCATGCTGCGATTCATGGGGTCGCAAAGAGTCGGACATGACTGAGCGACTGAGCTGAACTGAGCTTCCTGTTCTTGGTCTTTGCTTCTGCGCAGACTTTTCTCTAGCTGCGGTGAGCAGGGGCGACTCTCTAGCTGTGGTGGCTTTGGCTTCTGCTTAGGGTGGTTTCTCTTGTCGCAGAGAGGGAGCTCAGTAGTTGTGGCTCACAGGCTTAGCTGCATGTGGGATATTCCTGTCCCAGGCAGGGGTATAACCTGTGTCCCCTGCATTGGAAGGTGGATTCTTAACCACTGGACTACCTGGAAAGTCTTGTCCAAATTTTAAAGTTCCTAATAGGTGGATCTGAAAGTTCTGCAAAGTCTAGCTCTAGCTACAGAGATCAGATATTACTTGAGGGAAAAGTAGGTAGAATGGTAAATGCATCTCCTTGACATGCATGCTGACAAGCCCACAGGAAAGAACTACAGAGACCTTGAAGGCAGCAAACATCATAAGGAAAGTGCAGGCTTCCCAAGTGCTGGTCTTGCCACAGCGATTGGAGCCATCCTGAAGGAACGAGTGGCCTGGTGAATTCTGGGAGAAGGGTTGAGGAGTGAGGACCACAGATGACCACGTGACAAAGGAAGGCAGGAGAGGGATAAAAGAGAATCTCTAGAAGCAGAAATAAAACAAGCTGACTTCCCTCGTTGCTCAGTGGTAAAGAATCCGCTTGCAAGGCAGGAGACGTGGGTTTGATCCCTGGATCAGGAAGACTCCCTGGAAAAGGGGATGGAAATCCACTCCAGTATTCTTACCTGAAGAATCCCATGGACAGTGAGCCTGGTGGGCTGCAATTCATAGGGTCGCAAAGAAATGGACACAACTGAAGCAACTTAGCACACCTATGCCAGATGTTGATGCTATTTCACCTTTTTTTGATGCCTTTTACCAAAAGATAAGCACTCTGTGGGCAATGTTCAGCCCTAAGCACCTAATTCAGAAAGCTCATCTACTACCATGCCTTTCATACACCAAGCGATGATATTAGAATGGCTTTTCAGGGACCAAAGTTGGATTAACACTTGAAAATCAACAGTGCAGACTCCTGGGTCAACAAGAATTGAGTGGGAGCAGGAGGTGGAGGGGGTCAGTGGGTAAGAACCTTTCCTGAATTGAGACAGCTTCCATGATTCCTTGGAAGAGGTACTCTGGACGGAGGACAAAAGATTTTCAGTCACTGAAAATGACCAGCCTCAGTCATAAAACAAGGTGAATAATTGCTTGTGAATTTAAGATCATGGTTCCCCTTAAAGTATCATTAACAAAGGGATTGATGAATAAATAAACCATTATTAAGACAGTGAACACATTTTCAACTTCTTTACATTTACTTTTTCAAAGATTCATTTGGAGATAGCAAGGAGGTTGTTTAAATACAAAAGCACAGATAAAGACAAGGGAAAACAATGAATATGTCACAAGAGACCAGAAACATGGTGTCCAAAGCACCTTTGACAAATGGCTAAATATCTTAAGACCAAATACCTTAAGTCATGAAAATCAGATCAAATTAAAGGGAAAAACTAATGAATATCTACACCTTTTGGTAATCACATATATACTCAGATTTTGGAAGACCTCTTCGAAAAGGTGATTTTCAGGTTGAAACCTGAAGAAATTAACCAAGTGAGGGTGGGGTGGAGAAAGGGTGTCGCTATGCATGTAGGAGGGTGGGAGTGGGTGGAGACAGAAAAGAGAGCAGAGTGCCCCTCCCTTTATTCTTAAATATAATTACCTTAGAATTGGATTTCTTGAAAACTCCAGAGATTGGAAACTCCAAATCCCTTCTAAGATAGGTCAAGTCTAGGGTATAGTACTTTTTTCCTTGATTGTGAAGAGAGATTTTCTGAGTTTAGCCGGGTGGTTCAGATGGTAAAGAGTCTGCCTGCAATGCGGGAGACCAGGCTAGGATACCTGGGTCAGGAAGATCCCTTGGAGAAAGAAATGTCAACCCACTCCACTATTCTTGCCTGGAAAATTCCATGGACAGAGGAGCCTGGCAGGCTACAATCCATGGGTTCACAGAGTCAGTCATGACTGAGCAACTTCACTTTCTTTCTAAAGGCCATTTAGAGACTTTATTCTCCTAGGAGGAAGGGATGACTGACTTCCAATTCAGTTCAGTTCAGTTCAGTCGCTGAGTCGTGTCCGACTCTTTGCGACCCCATGAATCGCAGCACGCCAGGCCTCCCTGTCCATCATCAACTCCCGGAGTTCACTCAGACTCACGTCCATCGAGTCCGTGATGCCATCCAGCCATCTCATCCTCGGTCGTCCCCTTCTCCTCCTGCCCCCAACCCCTCCCAGCATCAGAGTCTTTTCCAATGAGTCAACTCTTCACATGAGGTGCCCAGAGTACTGGAGTTTCAGCTTCAGCATCATTCCTTCCAAAGAAATCCCAGGGCTGATCTCCTTCAGAATGGACTGGTTGGATCTCCTTGCAGTCCAAGGGACTCTCAAGAGTCTTCTCCAACACCACAGTTCAAAAGCATCAATTCTTTGGCGCTCAGCCTTCTTCACAGTCCAACTCTCACATCCATACATGACCACTGGAAAAACCATAGCCTTGACTAGACGGACCTTAGTTGGCAAAGTAATGTCTCTGCTTTTGAATGTGCTATCTAAGTTGATCATAATTTTTCTTCCAAGGAGCAAGCATCTTTTAATTTCATGGCTGCAGTCACCATCTGCAGTGATTTTGGAGCCCCCAAAAATAAAGTCTGACACTGTTTCCACTGTTTCCCCATCTATTTCCCATGAAGTGATGGGACCAGATGCCATGATCTTCATTTTCTGAATGTTGAGCTTTAAGCCAACTTTTTCACTCTCCTCTTTCATTTTCATCAAGAGGATTTTAGCTCCTCTTCACTTTCTGCCATAAGGGTGGTGTCATCTGCATATCTGAGGTTATTGATATTTCCCCCAGCAATAGCTATTAGCCTTTAGCTGAAGAGTCACTTAGAATGACTGTGAAATAGAAAGTTGCCTGGGAATTCCTGGCGGTCTAGTCGTTAAGATGCAGGCTTTCACGCAGATGGTCTGGGTTCAATCCCTGGTCAGGAAACTAAGATCCCTACAGCTACACAGTGTGGTTAAATAAATAAATAAAAGTTGGACTTGAGTCCAGGCTCCCGACGCAGGGGCCTAGGTTAGATCCCTTGGTAAGGAACTAACTAGATTCCACATGTGGCAACTAAGACCCAGAGCAGTCAAATAAATAAGTAATTATTTTTTAGAGAAAAAGAAAGTTGTTTGTTTCCAGATGCAGTTCTCTTGGCTCCTTTTAAGTCCTTATTCAAGACTGGCCTGTCAGTCCTTAAAAAGTTTTGAGGTTAAAATCTCATGACTTTACCCTCAATCTCCAAAAAACCTTGAGCGGGGTCACTTATTTCAGTTGGGAAAGATGAGCAACAGAAGGGACTACATGATCTAGAATAAAATTTTGGAGTGTTCCATGTATTAGGACCATATTAAATTGTTTTTGTCATCTTACTTAACTCAGGGACAAACTGATTTAGTTTGACTTAGTTTCAGACAATTTGGCGTCTTTTTTTTTTTTTTTAATAACCAGTAGGTGTTTGACACAGAGCTAAAAATTGCCCAGGTAACTTTGACTCAAACCATCCTTACACCATACTAGGTATTCTTGTTCAGTCGCTCAGTCATGTCCAACTCTTTGAAACCCCATGGACTGCATGCAACACGCCAGGCTTCCCTGTCCATCAACAACTCCCGAAGCTTGCTCAAACTCATGTCCATTGAGTTGTGATGCCATCCAACCATCTCATCCTCTGTCATCCTCTTCTCCTGCCTTCAGTCTTTCCCAGCATCAAGGTCTTTTCTAATGAGTCAGTTCTTTGCCTCAGGTGGCCAAAGTATTGGAGCTTCAGCTTCAGCATCTGTCCTTCCAGTGAATATTCAAGATTGTTTTCCTTTAGGATTGACTTGTGAATTGATTACAAATACTAGAGAACCTTGGACTTGATAGGCCATCCATTCAGAGGGCTGTGAGCCAGCCTGGACTTGAACTCAACTTGGATTAATGGACTCGGTGGTAGAAGGCAGGAAAAGGTACTAGTCTCCACAGAAGGTAGGCAGCCAGTTCTGAGAAATGGATGCTGTCAGTAAAACCTCCAGGAGTCGGGCAGAAACTGCCTTGAACTTGACTAGGAGTTGTTTTTAGCCTGCCTGTCTCTCAGAGGAGTAGAGGAAGGGCTATGGACCAGTGCCTGTGTGGGTGGATACTGTCAGGAAGCTCAGGAAGAGAGTCGTGTGGACCCCAGAGTGACAATCATGAGTGGTAACTTACTCCACTTCCTAAATAATTTTTTTATAGTTTGAGGACAATCCTAATTTTTTGTTTCCTTTTCCACTTCTGATGTGAAATAAAATTCATATTTTATGGCAAGATGAGAAACATTTAGTCGTTTTAAAAAAAAGTCTCTGCCCTTTGACCTCCTCTCTGTTGTCTTACTGTAAAGTAAGTTATCTAAGAACCACTTGAAGGAAAGCAAAGTGAAATGAATCTGAAATCAGCTATTAATGTGAACTGTAGTTATGGGCAGGCCTTTCCTATCCCAAAGTGATGGTTTCTGCCTCTGTAGTAGAAGGAATCTTTCCCAGGGATCTCACACCTCCTACAGTGGCCTCTGCACAGCCACTGCTGAATTCTGGCAAATACTTTCTATTAATGTTTAAGAAAGGGAGGAAACCTTGATTTCAGTTCTAAGTTGCTTCAGGCATGTCCGACTCTTTGCAATGCTATGGAATGTAGCCCACCAGGCTCCTCTGTCCATGGGATTCTCCAGGCAAGAATACTGGGGTGGGTTGCCATGCCCTCCTCCAGGGAATCTTCCTGAGCCAGAGATCGAACCCGCATGTCTTATATCTCCTGCATTGGCAAGCCAGCTCTTTACCGTTAGCACCACCCAGGAAGCCCTCAATACTGACTACAACACAGTCAGTGTGCTAAGTACGTAAAGAAAAATAATTTAGAAAATGCGGTAATAAATGTATGTACCAGGTATGCACTAAGAAAGGACTCTGATGGGTGTGGTCATCCCTGACCAGGGGAAAGAGAAGCACTTGGCCTGGTTGATTTTTTTTCCAATTTTGTTGAGAAATAATTGACATATAATGTTGTATTAGTTTAAAGTGTACAACCTAATGATTTAATAAAAGTATATGTTGTGCAATGATCATCACAGTAAGTTTGATTAACGTCTATCATATCACATAATCATAATTTTTCCTTGTGATGAGCATTTTTAAGATATAATCTCAGAACCTTTCAAATATACAATACAGTATTGTGAACTATAGTCACCATGCTGTATATTACATCCCTGACCTTATTTATCTTATAACTGAAAGTATGCATTTTGACCACTTCACCCATTTCACCCATCTCCCACTTCCCACCTCTGGCAACCAACAAGGTTAATATAGTTATAAGCTGTTTTTGGCTTGACTGTTTTGAACTCATATGCAAATAATAATTTAAAATAATAGCAAACATTCACTGGCATCTATAAGCCAAGCTTTGTGCTACATTATTTCTGTGAAAGGTTTTATTTAAACCTCATAATAATCCTATGAAGTAGGAGCAATTATGATTCCCATTTTATTAATAGTGATGAGGAAATGGAGAGGTGGAAGATTAAGAAAGGTCACCAGGCAAGTAAGAAGAAAACTGGGAATTGGACACTATTTGGTCAGACTCCAGAACCCAGTCTTCATCACAAATATCTCCCAGATGTTTTTTTCCCCCCGTGAGAGTCTTAAATTCCAATCACATTGAACAACTTCACTTACCCTAAGCAGACACACCTCTCCTGCCCACAGACTTGTTACTGCTGACGCTTGTGTCTGCAGTGCCCTTCTTCGGGGGCAAGTTTCCCTGGTCTTGGTCCTGGACTCCATACAGCATAGTCATCCCATGTGGCTCACCCAGACCTGCGCAGTTCACCTCTCTGTGGGAGGCTGGGGGCATTTGGGAACCTGCATGTCCAAATTGAAGGTGTCTTGCTCTTGAATTCACAAACATTAAAAATCCTAACATTAAGTTAAAAATTTTAAATTTAATTATTAACTTTTTTTGTTTATAGATATGCTTCTCCAATTAGACATTTCTTTACAGCAAGAACATTGTTTTGCATACCTGGAGTTTAATACAATCTAGCATTAAAGAAATGGATGCCCTCATTCATATATATACATACACATATATATGTATATATACATATCTGGAGGAGGGCATGGCAACCCACTCCAGTATTCTTGCCTGGAAAATCCCATGGACAGAGGAGCCTGGTGGGCTACAGTCCATGGGATCACAAAGAAAAGGACACGACTGAAGAGACTTAGCACACGCACACACACACACACACACACACACACACACACACACACACATATATATATATATTTGGCTGTGCCAGGTCTTAGTTGTGGCACACTCTATCTGTAGTTTCGACATCTGTAGTTTTGACATGTAAATCCTTAATTGTGGCATGTGGGAACTAGTTCCCTGACCTAGGGATTGAACCCGGACCCCCTGCGCTGGGAGTTGAAGTCTTAGTGATTCCACCACCAGGGAAGTCTTGGCACCCTCATCCTTAAAACACTTGCATGATGCCCCGTTACATACTGCATAAATTCTGACTTCCGTGGTATGTTGCAGAAGGTCTTCATTGATTGAACTACCTGCCTAGCCTTGTTTCTTGGGACTCTTTACACCGGAAGCTGGGGCTTCCCAGGTGGAGCTAGTGATAAAGAACCCACCTTCCAATGCAAGAGACATAAGAGATGCAGGTTTGATCCCTGGGTCAGGAAGATCCCTTGGAAGAGGAAATGGCAACCCGCTCCAGTATTTTTACCTGGCGAATCCCATGAACAGAGGAGCCTGGCAGGCTAGTCCATTGGATCACGAAGAGTTAGACACAACTGAGCACACATGCTTCATTTACTTGGATTTGGGACTGGATGGGCCTTTGGAAATGTTTCCAAATCCTAATTCCACTATTAGCATTTTTTAGAGACATAAAGTAATTTAGCTGCAAGTCACATAAATAGATTCTGTGCAGTGAAATCTGTGTAACTAGCCTGTGTTTTGGGGTGCAGCTGATAGCTGCCACACCATGCCAAACACTGTAGATTTCAAAGCAGCTTTGCCTAGAGCAGAGGTCAACAAAAATTTTCTCCAAAGTGTGAGATGTGAATATTTCAAGCTTGTGGTCTCTGTCACTGTTCTACCATTATAACACAGTATGTATATGAATGGGCATGTCTGTGTTCCAATAAAACTTTATTTATAAACACCAAAATTTGATTTTAAACACAATTTTTCACATATCTTGAAATATCATCTTTTTTAAGTTTTTTCCTCCAATCACTTGGGAAAAATGCAAAAATCATTCTTAGCTTGTGAGCAGTAGAAAAACTGGTGGAAGCCTGAATTTGGCCATGGGCCACAGTTTGCTGAACCTGTCTGATTTGTGACTCTGCTTTAGCACTTATCAACTCTGCTTGAAAGTCTTATTAAACGAGATTTCCAGGCCTAAGCCTGACAGTTTCCAATTCAGAAAATTGAGGGATGGGCCTAAATATTTCGAAAAGGCTTCCAGGAGATCTGTTGCTACAGGTCTGGTCAACACAGACTTTGAGAAACACTGGACTTTTTATTCAAGAACTGAGGGTTTCAGCCCTGCTGATGGTCACTGTTGTGTGACACAGCTGTCATCCATATCCCAGATCAACATGACTGTGGTCCAGAATGTCAGGGCAGACCTCCACCAGAGGTGGCTTGGGGCAAGAGGGAGACAAGACAAAGAGAATTCACATGTAGGCCAAGCAGCAAGAGAACAGAGTAAGATTCTGGGAGCTGGAGCTCCTAGGAGTGCCTTAGAAGAGGTCCCTGAAACCTGGAAGGGGGCTTGAGTCCTGGCACTGAGGTCCAGAGACCCTAGTCCCAACAGGCTGGAGAGTTAGGGAATAGACCCTGGAAGAGTAAGAAGCCTGGGGATGTATGGGACCAGGGCCTGAACTTCCTTTGATTTCTGCAGAAACCTTCTTCACCAGATTATGTGAAAACAGAATCCAAGTGGGTTTGGTGGGAGGGGGGAGTTATTTGTTTTTAAAATGTGTTTGATGTATGTTTTACTTTGTGGTTGTTTTCTGTCACCAAAGTGCTTTCATCGTGGTTTGGAATCCAGGGACCTGTGTATCTGAATTTCGGAGCACCATACATTCCTGTGACGTGTTCATTCCCTTGGTGATCTAGACTTCCAATTCTACTGCAAAGGAGGAAAAACTTTTTCCCTGCTATCTTAGATTCAATCCTTGGGAGCCTTCAAACTAACAAAAAAGATGAACTAGCAAGAAAAAACTATAGTTTTTATTCATATTTATTTGGAGGATGAGTTCACAGAAAAGAAGTGAAACTCAAAGAAATGGTTAGAATCAGTAGTTTATATATCATTTTAACAAAGGAGAAGGGTTTGAGGAATGATAAATTATGAAGTAGCTAGGAAATACAGTTGACCCTTGAATAACATTGATTTCAACTACTCAGTTTTATCTACATGCAGATTTTTTCCAACAGTATATACTGCACTACTGCTGGAGAAGGGCATGGCAACCCACTCCAGTATTCTTGCCTGGAGAATCCCATGGACAGAGAAGCCTGGCGGGCTATAGTTCATGGGGTCGAAAAGGGTCGGACACAACTGAGCCCCTGAGCACGTACGTACACTACTGCATGATCTGAGGTTGGTTGAATCTGTGGTTGGTTGAATTCAGGGATGTGGAGCTGAGGATACAGAGGGTTTTATTAAGTTGGGTTTTATTAAGTTGGAGTCTCAACTTTGTAGAGGGTTGGCACCCCTAACCCCCGAATTTGTTCAAGGGTCAGTTGTATATGAGGACACTAATGAAATAGAAGGATTATTTTAGTCAAGACTGTTTATGGAAACTCCTCTTTCCATCTATGGTGATAAGAGTTGCTCTACTGTTGCTGGTACAGAGGGGCTCCTTCACAAGGGGAAATTCATGCCCTGCTTTTAGGCAGATAAGGGAGAGCAGAGAACTCTGCCTGAATCTATTAATTCTCAACTGCCTTCAGCTCAAAATAATCATTATACCAATAATCCTTATGATACATTTTGAGGTGGCATATCCTGATCCCTTCAGTATCATCACCACTGGTTTGGGAGCCAGCCTGCTAAGATATGAACAGTGTTTCCTTCATTTACTCTGGGACTTTGGGAAAGTTACTTAAAATTATCTAAGCCTCAAAACCTTCATCTGTAAAAATGGAAATAAAAATAGTACCTACCTCATAGACTTAATGACAATTTAATGAGTTAATGTGTGTAATGAGCTTAAAATAATGCTTGAGGAAGATTAAGCACTAAATAAGCATAAACTGCTATCATTAGGCAGTTGGCCTGCTGAGCTTCAGTGCATAAGAATTCTCACTTGGCTGTCATAAACAGAAGTTACCTTTAGATTGTTAGGTTTTAAAAATTCTATCTTTGTCCCTCAAAGGGTATGGCAGTGAGACTCAGTGGAAAGAGCTTCAGATTTTGACAATAGCTTGAAAGGTCTTTAGAAGGTTCTTCCTAAGACTGGCTTCCTTCGTGCTTGCTGCTGCTCTGATGTTAAAACTCAAGTCCATAAGTTTGGCTACAAGGTCTGAAATGGCCTATGAGTGGTAGCCGAATATGTTACCGCCATATACACTTTGGCACACTGATTATTTTGAGCTATAGGCACTTGAAAAACAGCAAATGCAAGGAGAGGCTTTCTCTGAACTCGCCTTTCCTACCTAAAGACAGAGTCTCTGAAAGGAGCTCAACTCTCCAAAATCTCCTCCCTGGGAGTTTCATCAAAAAAGGAAGATTGACTCTTATCACACGTGAAAGTAAAGTGAACATATTAGTTGCTCAGTTGTGTCCAACTCTTTGCAACCCCATGGACTGTAGCCTCCCAGGCTACTTGTCCATGGAATTCTCCAGGCAAGAATACTGGAGTGCGTTGCCATTTCCTTCTCCAGGGGATCTTCCCCACCAAGGGATCAAACCCAGGTCTCTCGAATTGCAGGCAGATTCTTTACAATCTGAGCTACCTGGGAAGCCTAAAATGGGCTTGTTGCCTCCCCATCAGGGAATTGAATTCTGGTCTCCGATAATATAGGTGGGGATATACTCACCTATACTAAAGAGGTTGGTAACCTTATCACAAGACAGGAGACTAGACATCAATGCCACACCCAGACAAACTCTATCACAAACTATCAATCCTCCCATCTATTCTTCTAAGGGACCAATCACCTTTCTAAAATCTGTTTCAGTTCAGTTCAGTTGCTCAGTCATGTCCAACTCTTTGCAACCCCGCGGACAGCAGCTCGCCAGGCTTCCCTGTTTATCACCAACTCCCAGGGCTTGTTCAAACTCCTGTCCATTGAGTCGGTGATGCCAACCAACCATCTCATCATCTGTCATCCCCTTCTCCTCCTTCCTTCAATCTTCCCCAGCATCAAGGTCTTCTCCAATCCATTTACTTTCCCCTAAGAGGTCTAGTCGCACAGAATTGGACACGACTGAAGCGACTTAGCAGCAGCAGCGAGAGGTCTAGAGTCCTTTCCCCTGCCTATTAAGATGTCGTGCTCAGCTGTATCTGACTCTTTGGAACACCATGGATGGTAGCCTACCAGACTCCGCTGTCTATGGGATTTTCCAGGCAAGAACACTGGAGTGCCATTTCCTCCTCCAGGGGATCTTTCCGATCCAGGAATTAGACCTGTGTCTCTTGCATTGGCAGACGGATTCTTTACCAGTGCACCACCTGGGAAGCCCATCTCCCATGTATACACATTAATAATTGTTCTTTTCACTTTTTTGTTTGCTCCTCTGTCTTTTATTACACCAGTCAAGAACTTAGAGGGTAGAGGGAAATTCATTTTTCCTCCCTCACACCAGCCTCCATAAAATTCTCCAGGCTGATGTCATATCACTTTCTTTGCTCATTACACATGGCTCATTCTTTTTCTTTTCTTCTGTCCAAGGCTTCCAGAGCTCTCTGTACCCTCCTCCCATAATCCCTGTCACCGTTGAAGGCCAGTTCCCTTTTGCGGATTGCTTGTTTCATGTCTGTCTCCTCCACCAGCCTGTAAATGTAATGAGTCCATGTGCTTGAAATTCATCAACTCTGAATCAACATCTGGCACAGTTCCTAGCACCCTAGAGTCACTTGGAAAATATGTGTGAATGGGTGAAAGAATATTAATGACCAGGGAAGTCATCGGAGAGTATCCTCATGATATAGGACTTGTTGAAGCTGTTCGGTCGGTACTTCAGTGAGAATGCCCTTGCAAACTACACTCAGTAACAGTTGCTATCATTCACTGAATGCCCATTGACGCAACAGGCACTGATTGACCACCTACTGTGGGCAAAGCCCTAGACTTGGCACTGGGCCATAGCAGTGGACACCACAGCTAGAAAGCCCTGCTCTGAGAAAAGCACTGGACATAGCTGCTCTAGTTATTTTGTTGTACTTTGTGTTTTGATAGAATTCAAAGGTGCAGGTAAACTGCAAGAATAGCACAAGGATCTCCCCCATACCCTCTACCAAGATTCAACAATGCATTTCATTTAGCCCTATTTGAGATAAAAACTTCTTTTAATGTTAAACTTTACTGAATAAAATTAGAGACCTTTTGGTATAGGAGAATATGGGGGTTCAAATGAGTTTGTAAACTTGTGTTTAGTACAAAGGCCAGTTGCTATGGAATATTTTATACCTTTTTCCCCCAATCATGAGTCACTGAACTGACCATATTGCCCATAAAACGGGTGACAGTACTCTCAGTGAGGTGTTCAAGGAATGAATTGGTGATAGTTAAGTGTGTTTTAACAATCTCTGGTGAAAAGACATCATGCAAAAGTAAAATCCACTTATTCCTCTCTTGCAGCTAACAGCTGTGACCAATTTTATTTTTGTTACCAGGATTAGTGTGCATTTTCCCTTGCCCAGTTTCCATTTCCCTCATGGTGGGATCTTGCCCTCATCCTCCTCCCCACCCTCCAGCTCCCAGCAAGTCACATGTGCTCAAATCCAGCTGCCTTTATGATGCCATCATTGTGAGCTCCAGTTGCCATGGCAGCATGAAGGATTTGGAAGTTGTGTTTTCTTTTATTGGGGTTTTTTCCTTTTTTTGCTTTCCTCATTTCAGCATCCTCAGCAGTTAAGGATGATCTGACTGATGATCTGATCTGATTGACAATTTTAGATGCCCTTTGGTTAATCTTTGTGTTGCATGAAACTCTTTTAACATTTATAGCTACTCTTCACCTAACCGTTTAATCCAGGCTTGCCATGCTACAGAGCTCAGGGGCTTCTATTCTCATGGTAGTCAGTGAAGTGGGATCCCCTTCTGCCCAACTGTGAACCCCACTTTCCTCCACACTGCTCTTACCGAGACCCATGTTTCCCATCAAGTGTGTTCCCCTTCACTGTAATGGGCAATAACCCAGCTTATTTAATGATAGCTCTGCTTCTGGTGACCTTTGGCTGGAGATCACTCCCCACACTCCACATTACATTGCTCCCCTATCAAACCCCACCCTCACTCCCAACTGACTGAGGTATTTTCAGACAATTTGGATTCATCCATTTAGGTTTCTTTTAAATCTTTAAAAAAAAAAAAGAAAAGAAAAGTAGTTTTTTATTGAGGTTTAGTTGTTTTGCAACATTATATTAGTTTCATATGTACACACCTATTGAAATTATGAAGTCTCTTAGGCTTTATGATGTGTGTTGGACAGATACTGTTTGGGTATTTCCAAACCCCAAGAAGCTAAGTTAAATGTTCTATAACTGCAGAAATAATGAAGCTGAACTATATTCTGCTTCAAGAAGTCTCTGGGCTTCTTTTCTGAGAGGCAAAAAGCACTAGAAATTGGTCATTTGGTAATAATTTTCTGGAGAATAGTTCAGCTTTGAATGTGTTAATGATCTCCAGCCAAAGGTCACCAGAAGCAGAGCTATTGTTAAACAAGTAGGGTTATTGCCCATTACAATGAGGGGGAACACACTCACTGGAAAACATGGGTCTCGGTAAGAGGGGATATAAAGGTATTATGGGATTTGGACTTGTGTTGGTGATTTGGAAAGAGTTTAAAGCAGAAGGGTTTTGCTTTGAATTGGATGCAGGGGAAATTCCATACTTAGATATTTTAATAAATCTTATCTATAAGAGAAAAAGAATGACAAAAGGCTAAAGCTGTGATTGGTGAAGAAATAGCAGTCACTCACACTGGCCAAGTTAGGGGCTCTTTGGTCATTTTTGTGGTCTGGGTAGTTTTTGTGGCTTGGATAATGCCTGTGTTTTTGCCGGTGTTCAGACATGATTACAGAGAGATCTTGTTCTTATCTTGATCCACCATGGATAGTCAGAGTGGCCTTGTCTGATGTAGCTGATCTATGAAGTTGTTATGTTCACCAGGAAGACACTGGTTTATCTGTAAGTACCAGGCCAGCTCCTCGGTATGAAAGTATGTACTTTTCTCTTTCTCAAACAGGAATTTCAGAACTTAAAAAATCGCTGGTGACTTAAAGTGGCATAATGTGGGAACTGCAGGTTAAGTTTTACTTGGGGCAAAATGAGGAGTGCAGCCTGGGAGACAGCACCTCAGATAGCTCTGAGAGACTGCAACAAAGAAGTAGGGGGCAAGGTCAGTATATAGGATTTTGGTGAAGGGACAGTTCATGCAAGCAATAATTTATCTGACAAAAGGTTTTCTGGTAGTCACAAGGAGCTGATGTCACCATGAAGGGATTTAGGGCTGAAACTCCAGTACTTTGGCCACCTCATGTGAAGAGTTGACTCATTGGAGAAGACTCTGACACTGGGAGGGATTGGGGGCAGGAGGAGAAGGGGACGACACAGGATGAGATGGCTGAATGGCATCACTGACTCGATGGACGTGAGTCTGAGTGAACTCCGGGAGTTGGTGATGGACAGGGAGGCCTGGTGTGCTGTGATTCATGGGGTCACAAAGAGTTGGACACGACTGAGCGACTGAACTGAACTGAACTGAGATAGGAGGAGATGCAAGGATTGAACTCATTAAATCAATTCCTGAAAATATGTAACTATCTAAAGACCTAGTCCATCAGTATTCCTGAAGCGAAAGTGTCTCATTCTCCACCTGAACTCCCTTCAGGGTGTGTCAAAGGTCAACAGCTGCAGCAGCATAGGATTCAGTTCCCACAGAGGCAAATGGAAAATGTTCTCGGCAAGCGCCAGTTTGTCACTGAGTAACAATGAAATTAAAAAAAAAAAATAGTAACTCATGTGGTGGCTCAGACAGTAAAGAACCTGCCTACAATGCCAGAGACCCAGACCCCTCTACTCCATCCAGTATGCTTGCCTGGAGAATCCCATGGACAGAGGAGTCTGGTGTGCTACAGTCTGTAGGGTCACAAAGAGTGGGACAAGACTGAATGACTTTCACTTTTACTTTTCAACCTCATGTGTTACTTTTAATTTATAACCTAATTTAATACAGAAATAATTGGCTGTGATTCTGGAAGAAATCGTTTCTTCTAGCTTTACATACATAGGCATTTCAAAATTATAGAATATTACAGTTGAAAGAAGGTTTAAAATGATCTACATGTGCTTGCTAAGTCACTTCAGTTTGACTCTTTGTGACCCCATGGACTGTAGCCCACCAAGCTCCTCTGTCCATGGAATTCTCCAGGCAACAATACTGGAGTGGGTTGCTATTCCCTTCTCCAGGGTCCTGACCTGGGGATCGAACCGGGGTCTCCTGCCTTGCAGGCAGATTCTTTACCATCTGAACCACCAGGGAAGCCCCAGATCTTGCTTGAATGGATTACTCTGCTACAGTGGGCTGTCTTGTCCATTTGTTCATGGATTGTTTCAAATCACACGATCAAGTTTTATAGATGAGGAAACTGACAAAGAGATTAAGTAACTTCACTGGGCCCAAGGTGAGCTATCTTCCCAAACTAGATTTGTCTGTTTGCAAAGCCCATACTCTTTCCAGGATGCTTCAACCACTCAGAACCATGCTGGGCAAAAGTATTTGCTCCAAACATGTTGGTTAAATTTGTTTTACTAGAGCAGAAGCAGAATGAACACAGATTCACCGTAATTAGGGCACTTCTCCAAAGTGGGGGTGGGAGCGGGTGGGGAACAGTGCTCATACTGCCCAGGACTGTCTAGGAGCTAGAACTTGGTCCATGTGATGATCAGTCTGCTTTGAGAAGTTCTGCCCTCAGAAAGTTTGGTGGGGAATAAATAGGAAGTAGGCTCTTTGTTAAGTGACAGTACCCGCTTAGAAATCTCATATGGAGGCTTAGAGATCAACAGAGACATAGCAGGCAATAGACCTGGGGAAAGTAACACAGCTAGGATTACATATTAGTAAATATGGAATCAACACAGGCTTTGAAAAAGGTTTTTTCATTACTATAGTTACAACAAGCAGAAATAAAAACAAGCAAACAAAAAACGTTACTATTGTTTTATTCTTTTTTCCTCCATAATACCTTGATCTTATGGTAAGCCATATGAATTAAAAAACAAAAGAGAATCTGAGGTCACCGAGTCAGTGGTCACATACAGCTGTTTGTCTTGCTAGTTCTGCGTGATTGAGAAATAATGGAGAGTAGGAGGGAAGGAGCGACTCATACACTGAAGCTGGCAAGAAGTAGAGTTCTTGACTAAAATGGTAAAAGTTCTTCTCTCAGTATGTTGTTAATGCCACTGTCTAAAATAATATTGGACATAATTTTTAATCTAATCAAAAGAAGAATGAAAGTGAAAGTTTAGTCCCTCGATCGTGTCTGACTCTTTGTGACCCCATGGGGTGTAGCATACCAGGCTCCTCTGTCCATGTGATTTTCCAAGCAAGAGTACTGGAGTGGATTGCTATTTTCTTCTCCACAGAATCTTCCCGAGCCAGGGATCGAACAAGGTCTCCCACATTTCAGGCAGGTGCTTTACTGTCTGAGCCACCAGGAAAGTCTTAAAAGAAAAGTAGCAGTACCTTAATATGTACCAATCCTATCCTAGGAACTTTTCAGGTACTGGTTCATTTAATCTTTATATATAGATATATATTTTAAATAATTTATTTATTTTTTTGTTTGCGCTGGGTGAGCTTCCCTTGGGGCTCAGCTGGTATAGAATCCACCTGCAATGTGGGAGACCTTGGTTCGATAACTGGGTTGGGAAGATCCCCTGGAGAAGGGAAAGACTGCCCACTCCAGTATTCTGGCCTGGAGAATTCCATGGACTGCATATTCCATGGGGTTGCAAAGAGTCAGACACAACTGAGCATCTTTGTAGCTGCTCATGGGCTTTCTCTAGTTGCAGAGATCAGGGGCTACCCTCTACCTGTGATGCACTAGTTTCTCATTGTGATGGCTTCTCTTGTAGAGGAGCACAGGCTCTAGGGAGATGGGCTTCAGTAGTTGTGATGCATGGGCCTGGTTGCCCCATGGCATGTGGAATCTTCCTGGACCACTTATCGAACCCAAATTCCCTGCATTGGTAGGTGGATTCTTATCCACTGTACCAGCAGGGAAGTCCAAATACTTCAGTTAATCTTTGTAATAGCCATTTTCTCACTAGATAATAGCAAGCCCTCCAATTTATCCCTAGTATTTGTTCAACACTTCTGAGCACATTTGTTGAGGACTTGCCCATTGACGTGAGTGTCCCAAGAAAATAAAGCCTTTGTCTTGAGTGTAGAGTGTTGTTAGGGAGATAAAACATGATTATAGCAGGGGCAAGTTAGATCACCCGTGCCAAAGGATGGATTATTTGATAAATGCAATTGAGACAATGAGCTTGCCATTTGGAATAAAAGAGAACATGAGACCCAAATCAAATCTTACATTAAAATAAATTCCAGATGCATCAAGTATTTTAATGTAAAAGCAGTGAAACTGTATTGTGCTAGATGAAAATGAACTGTGGGTGTATAATTTTATAATCTTGGAATGGAGATCATCTTTCTCACCATGACACAAAACTCAGATGCCATAAAGAAAAGAATACTGATTTTGACTACATAAAAATTGAAACTAAGACTTCTAGATAACCAATTTAATTATAAATACAATCAAAGAAAACCTGGAGGTGGGGGATGTTTGCAACCCTTATGACAAACTGCTAACTTCCCTAGTATACAGAAAATCTTGGAATTGGATTGAACAGTATTAAAAATTATTAACAACATGTTCTTCATTCAACAAAGAGGAGATCCAAGTGGTTGCAAACACCAAAATGTCTAACGATAATTATAAGAATTCATGTTGAAACATTGGGACTTTCTCAGGTAAAAGATTAGTAAATGTTTTCAAAACTGGCACTATCCAGTGTTATTATGTTGTGATAGAATAGGCAACTTTAAAAGGAATATAAGCTTATAAAACCAGTACCTCCTTAAACATGAGCAAGAGGGGCCTCTCTGTACTTTAGAGAACCCCATTCTGGTCTTCATCTGCTGCCTACTTCCCCATTGGAGTAAGGTTCTAGGGGGTTAAGAAGACTGGCCCTCCCCTTCGAGATCATACTCCATGTGTCTAGAACCCTGCCCATTCCTGTGCAAGTGGCCCCAGTACCCATATCAGAAACTACACAGGTGTTTTCCTAAGGATGGATTGTGCTGCTTGGACCTTTGGCCTGAAGGGGCCACTGAAGGATGGCTGCTTACAGATCTGTGGATGAAGCTTGAAACTGATGTGCTCACAGGGAAGTGTGAGAGACTTTGCCTTGTGGAAAGGAGACAGAGGCAGAGAAGAGGGAGATGGTTCATGGACCCATGTAGCATCTCATCCTGGAACTTCAAGGTATCTGTCCGAGAATTCCAAAGTTGAAGCTGGCCTTTGAGGTGTTGATGGTGTATTTATCAAGGCTGGAAGGAAAAATGTATGTCATTGAATAGTCTGCAGCTTGGTTTAAGTGTTTATACAAACTCCACTGGAGCTTCTGCTCTAGGTTCCATGGTTGTCAGGGTGGGTCTGTGTGCAATCATTATAGAACAATATTTGGTGAAGAAATTTTTTTAATTTAGAAAATATTCATATCCACTTACTCAGAAATTCCCTGTTCTGAAATTTATGATATGGAAATACTCATAAGTCATATAAGTACACAAACTTAGGTACAAGGTGTTTACATCTTTATAATTTTAACAATAAATGATAATAAAATGTGCCAAGTACTTTACTAAATTAAAATATTGTCAGTGAACCCCCAGAATTAAATTACTATCATTAATTCCATGTTGTAGAAGATAAGATGAAAGTTTAAAGAGAATATCTACTTTCTATTTAGTTAATAAGTAGTATAGCTGAGGAGCTGGGCTTTTTTTAACATCTGATAATGACATTTGAAAAAAAGGTTTGTATATACCTGATCATTATACTATTTCTTTTTAAAAATTAAAGAATAACGTGTACAGAGAAAGACAAATTCTGTATGATCTAATTTCAGTAATTCTTCCCAATATGTCTCTTAGAGCTGTCTGTTGCTTTTTCAAGTGGCCTGTCACAGGGTCAGGGGCTCTGGGTGCAGCCGTCCTGGCTGTGGCATAAGCCCTCTTGAAGGAGATCGCCATTAACCCCAACATAGACCCACCAAGCAGACAACTCACAAACTGCAGAACAATAAATTCTCACACTACTAAGAAAGTTCTAGAACCCACAAGAGATTTCCCAACCTGGGAATCTGGCAAAGGGACTGAGAACCCCCAGGGGAATTTGACTTTGGAGGCCCATGGGATTTGATTACAGAACTTACACAGGGCTGGGGAAACAGACTCTCGGAAGGCAAAAACAAATCCAGGAGAAAGGAGCCGTGACCCCACAAGACACTGACCCAGACTTGCCTATGAGTGTCCAGGAGTCTCCTGCAGAGGCGTGGGTCGGCAGTCGCCTGTACAGGGTCGGGACACTGAGTGCAGCAGCGCATGCACAGGACCTTTGAAGGGGTCACCATTACTTCATCACCTCCACCATAGTTTGGTCTCAGGTCAAACAGGGAGGGAACACAGCCCCGCCCATCAACAGAAAATTGGATTAAAGATTTACTGAGAACGGACAGTGGAGAAGGCAATGGCACCCCACTCCAGTACTCTTGCCTGGCAAATCCCATGGATGGAGGAGCCTGGTAGGCTGCAGTCCATGGGGTCACTAGGAGTTGGACACAACTGAGCGACTTCACTTTCACTTTTCACTTTCATGCATTGGAGAAGGAAATGGCAACCCACTCCAGTGTTCTTGCCTGGAGAATCCCAGGGACGGGGGAGCCTAGTGGGCTGCCGTCTGTGGGGTCACACAGAGTTGGACACGACTGACGTGACTTGGCGGCAGCAGCAGCAGCAGAGAATGGACATCAGAACCAGACCCAGTTCCCCCACCACCCCCCACTCTCAGTCAGTCTCTCCCATCAAGGAGCTTCCAAAAGCCTCTTATCCCTATCCCACAGAGGGCAGAATGAAAACCACAATCACAAAAAAATTAACCAAACTGATCACATGGACCACAACCTCATCTAACTCGATGAAACTATGAGCCAAGCCATGTAGGGCCACCCAAGATGGATGGGTCATGGTGAAGAGCTCTGGCAAACCGTGGTCCACTGGAGAAGGCAGGCTTCCCTAGTGGCCAGAGGGTAAAGTGTCTGCCTGCAATTTGGGAGACCTAGGTTCAATCCCTGAGTTGGGGGTCAGGAAAATCCCCTGGTGAAGGAAATGGCAACCCAGTCCAGTACACTTGCCTGGAAAATATGGACAGAGGAGCCTGGTAGGTTACAGTCAATGGGGTCACAAAGAGTCATACATGACTGAGCAACTTCACTTCACTGGAGAAGGCAATGGCAAACCACTTAAGGCAAGTAGTCTTGCTTTAGAGAACTCCATGAATGATATGAAAAGGCAAAAAGATATGACACTGAAAGAGGAACTCCCCAGGTCAGTATGTGCCCATTATGCTGCTGAGAAGAGTGGAGAAATAACTCCAGAAAGAATGAAGAGACGGAGCCAAAACAAAAACAACACCGAGTTGTGGATATGACTGGTGATGGAAGTAAAATCGGATGCTGTAAAGATCAATATTGCATAAGAACCTGGAATCTTAGGTCCATGAATTAAGTAAATTTGAAGTCATCATACAGGAGATGGCAAGAGTGAACACTGACATTTTAGGAATCAGTGAACTAAAATGGACTGGAATGGGCAAATTTACCTCAGATGACCATTATATCTACTACTGAGGGCAAGAATCCCTTAGAAGAAATGGAGCAGCCATCATAGTCAACAAAAGAGTCCAAAATTCAGTACTGGGTACAATCTCAAAAATGACAAAATGATCTCTGTTCGTTTCCAAGGCAAACCATTCAATATCAGTTCAGTTCAGTTCAGTTCAGTCACTCAGTCGTGTCCGACTCTTTGCAACCCCATGAATCGCAGCATGCCAGGCCTCCTTGTCCATCACCAACTCCTGAAGTTCACTCAGACTCCCATCCATCAAGTCAGTGATGCCATCCAACCATCTCATCCTCTGTCGTCCCCCTTCTCCTCCTGCCCCCAATCCCTCCCCCAGCATCAGAGTCTTCTCCAGTGAGTCAACTCTTCACTTGAGGTGGCCAAAGTACTGGAGTTTCAGCTTTAACATCATTCCTTCCAAAGACATCCCAGGGCTAATCTCCTCAGAATGGACTGGTTGGATCTCCTTGCAGTCCAAGGGACTCTCAAGAGTCTTCTCCAACACCACAGTTCAAAAGCATCAATTCTTCAGTGCTCAGATTTCTTCACAGTCCAACCCTCACATTCATACATGACTGCTGGAAAAACCATAGCCTTGACTAGACAGACCTTAGTTGGCAAAGTAATTTCTCTGCTTTTCAATATGCTATCTAGGTTGGTCCATAACTTTTCTTCCAAGGAGTAAGCACAGTAATCCAAATCTATGCCACAACCAATAATGTGAAAAAAGCTGAACAGTTCTATTATGACCTACAAGACCTTCTAGAACTAACATCCAAAAAAGATGTCCTTTTCATTATAGGGGACTGGAATACAAAAGTAGGAAGTCAAGAGATACCTTGAGTAATAGGCAAATTTAGCCTACTTCTGCTTGACTACGCTAAAGCTTTTGACTATGTGGATCACAACAAACTGTGGAAAATTCTGAAAGAAATGGGAATACCAGACCAGCTGACCTGCCTCCTGAGAAATCTGTGTGCAGATCAAGAAGCAACAGTTAGAACTGGACATGGAACAACAGACTGGTTCCAAATAGGGAAAGGAGTACATCAAAGTTGTATATTGTCACCCTGCTTATTTAACTTATATGCAGTATATCACGTGAAATGGCAGGCTGGATGAAGCACAAGCTGGAATCAAGATTACCAGGAGAAGTATCAATGCCTTCAGATACGCAGATGATATGACCCTTATGGCAAAAAGTGAAGACAACTAGAGAGCCTCTTGATGAAAGTGAAAGAGAAGAATGAAAAAGTTGGCTTAAAACTCAACATTCAGGGGGCACACTTCATCCCCTTCTGATGTCTATGTCAGGAGCTCTCTCTGTCCCCTTCCTCTCTTTAATAAACTTCTACACAAAATCTCTTGAGTGATCAAGCCTGGTCCCTGGTCCCTAAGCTAAACCTTCTTCAGAGATCACGAATCCAACACTGTTCACTGTAAGCTATCATACTGAGGGCTTGTCCAGGATCTTCAGGACAAGGTAAGAACACTCAGAGCGCTAATCTCTCTGCCTTCTCAGTATACACATTTTCTGCTTTACTTTACTAACTCTACAGTGTGTTTGTGTGAATGAATGACATGCCCTGAGTGAAGCAAGCGACGGGCCCTGCTTTGTGGTTTCTCAGTGCCTTGTAATGGCTGAAGGCACCCCCAAACAGGGGAGACTAGTCAGGGGTTTATACAGACCTGCCAATGCCAAGAGACACCCAAGGTCCCTGTGAGGGGAGCGGCCAAAAATGGGGAAAGCGTGAGGACTGAACTTTCCTTTCTGGGTCATCTTTTCCTGGTCTCTTTGACCATTTTGTAATTGTGTGGGGAATTAGAACTACTAACCTATCTGTCAGATTGTAGACTTTCAAGGGACTTGCGATCCATGCTGTTCACTTTAATAAAACTCTGCTACACACACACACACACACACACACACACACACAACCCTCAACATTCAGAGAACTAAGATCATGTCATCCGGTCCCATCACTTCATGACAAATAGATGGGGAAACGATGGAAACAATGAGAAACTTTATTCTGGGGGGCTTCAAAATCACTGTAGATGGTGACTGCAGCCCTGAAATTAAAAGACACTTGCTCCTTGGAAGAAAAGCTATGACCAGCCTAGACAGCATATTCAAAAGCAGAGACATTACTTTGCCAACAAAGGTCTGTCTAGTCAAGGCTATGGTTTTGCCAGTGGTCATGTATGGATGTGAGAGTTGGACTATAAAGCTGACCACTGAAGAATTGATGCTTTTCAACTGTGATGTTGAAGACTCTTGAGAGTCCCCTGGACTGCAAGGAGATCAAACCAGTCAATCCTAAAGGAAATCAGTCCTGAATATTCATTGGAAGGATTGAGGCTGAAGCTGAAATTCCAATACTTTGGCCACCTGATGTGAAGAACTGACTCATTGGAAAAGACCCTTATGATGGAAAAGATTGAAGGCAGGAGGGGAAGGGGACAACAGAGGATGAGATGACTGGATGGCATCACCAATTTGATGGACATGAGTCTGAAAAAAACTCCAGGAGTTGGAGACAGACGGGAAGCCTGGCATGCTGCAGTCCATGGGGTTGCAAAGAGTCGGACATGACTGAGTGACAGAACTGAGCTTGCTTTTTCAAGCTAGGATCTAATCAAAGTGATTGCTGCCCTCCAGCCAAAGACTGGGAACCTATGTGAACAAATTTGGATTGATCAGTTCTCTGCAAGGAGGGAAAGAGCTGCCACAGGGAAGGAATGAAGGTGGCATCTCAATGAAATGTGGATTCTTGGGATTTTGTCTGGACTTGTCAAAAGCAAGGACAATTCTACGATTATCTTGATTTTTTATGTGAAAGCAAAAGAAACACAGCAGGCAAGGGGAATGTTTGGCCATTTTTGTGGTTTGGAAATGTTCTTGTTTTTGTCTCTTAGACAGCACTACAGACTAGACTTGTTCTTGTCTTGCTCCATCACAGTCACAGAACGAGGGGATTCTTTTGTTCTGTAAAGTTATTTATGTATCTAGGAGAACTCCAGCTGTTAACGTCAGGCCAACTCAGTGACAGCAGTCAGTGGCTCCTTTTTTTCAATCTCAGGGTTCTCATTATATTCAGTTGTTATGTCTCATTTATTTCTTTTAATATATACCTCCTACTTAAAAAACAAAATGTTGACTTCTTAAAACCTAGGCCACATGTAGCCACATTTCTAGACTAATCTAATTATTTCTTCAAGATGGCATTTAACTTGTTCCAGTAAATAAGTCTGAAGGCTGGAAAGTGAAAGAGTTAGTCACTCAGTCACAAATGACTCTTTGCAACCCCATGTCCAAGATACTGGAGTGAGTAGCCATTTCCTTCTCCAGGGGATCTTTCTGACCCAGGGACAAAACCCAGGTCTCCTGCATTGTAGGTGGACTCTTTACCATCTGAGCCACCAGGGAAGCTTAATCTCCTAGGAGTTTTCTATTACTTTTGCATGCTAAGTTGCTTTAGTCCTGTCCAACTCTGTGGGACCCTATGGACAGAAGCCCACCAGGCTCCTCTGTCTATGAGATTTCCTAGGCAAGATTACCAGAGTGGGTTGCCATGCCATCCTCCAGGGGGTCTTCCCACCCAAGGATCAAACCTGTGCCTCATACATCTACCTGCATCGGCAGGCAGTTTCTTTATTGGCACCACCTGGGAAGCCCCCTAATTACATCTGTGTGTGTGTTAGTCACTCAGTTGTGTCTGACTCTTTGTGAGTCCATGGACTGTAACCTGCCAGGCTCCTCTGTACATGGAATTCTCCAAGCAAGAATACTAGAATGGGTTGCCAAGCCCTTCTCCAGGGGATCTTCCTGACCCAGGGATGAACCTGGGTCTCCTGTACTGCAGGCAGATTCTTTACCATTTGAGCTACCCAGGAAGCCTTGAGTCCATGATGAATTAGTCAACTCCCTGCTCTTATTTTCCACAATGATTTCTATCGATGGATGTTTAATATGTATGAGGGTCTTTCTAGGCATCATCTGGACCACTAAGCTGAAGTAGCTATCATGGATTTCCTGTTGGCTCAGTGATAAAGAATGTGCCTGCCAGTGCAGGGGATGCGGGTTCCATCCTTGATCCTGATTTCACATGCTGCAGAGCAGCTAAGCCCGTGTAAGCCACAGCTGCTAAAGCCCACGCATCCTAGAGCCCACCCCTGTTCCACAACAGGGGAAGTCATCACAATGAAAAGCCCGCACACTGCAACTAGAGTGTAGCCCTCCTCACTGCAATTAGAGAAAGCCCAGACACAGCAACAAAGACCTAGCACACCAAAAATAAATTTTAGAAAACACACAGGGAAGAGCATGGGCAGAAGGCAGAAGGAGAGTGGAGTTAGCATATTTGGGAACAGAAAGGAGCTGGGAGAAGTATGAGGTGAGCCTAGAGAGGCAGGAAGGACAGATTACCCAGGCTAAAAGTCACAGTAAGAATTTGGGACTTTGTTCTGAGAGTAATGGAGAATTGAGTAAATGACATGACACAATAGGCTTTTTAAAAATTTTTGTATTTTGTTAAAAAAAAAAAAATCAACAACAACTTGGCATCAATGCATGTTGCAGCCGCATGCAGGCTCTTAGTTCCCTAACCTGGGATTGAACCTGTGCCCCATATAGGGGAAACACAGAGTTCTAACCACTGGATTACCAGGAAAGTCCCACAGTTTGCAGAATCCTGACTTTTACAACCTTCAGTTCTCTGTAAGGGTTCACTCTGTGACCCTTACCTGAGCATTGGTCAGTGGAAATGCTACCAGCCTTCTCTGGCCTCCGTAGACGTTCACCTAAGGCTTGTGCTCAAAGACACATTTCTCACTCTAAATCACAGAAGAAAATGTAGAAGTTTATTGAAAGCTTTTCTGGGATGAAGAGGGTTTACTGTATCACAGCAAAAATGTAATTATCTTTTAATATTTACCTTCCTACTCCAAAGTTCTATGGACAATGGCCCAAGTACTTTCCTCATAAAAAATTAAAGACCTCCACCTCTCTCCTTTGAAGAAGGAAATGGCAACTCACTCCAGTATTCTTGCCTGGAAAATTCCACGGACAGAGGAAACTGGCGGGCTACAGTCCATGGGGTCGTGAAGAGTCAGCCACGATTGAGCACGTCAGCACCTCTCTCCTTAATACCCCATCCCCTCATCACCCGCCACCATCACCCATTTCAGTTTTTTCTGCAATCTTTATTCCATTTTAATGGAGAAATAGTCTTGTCATCTTGTGACTTAATCTTTGTCCTTTTGAATGTTTAGGAAAAATGGGAGAGAGGACAAACATTCTGGGAAAGACAGCAATAACTTTGGGGTTGCTCGGGACAATCTTAAATTAGTGCCTGTGTGGCCATTCATTTTTAAAGTAAACATATAAGACTTCCCTGGTGGTGCAGGGGATAGGAATCTGCCTGCCAACACAGTGGACATGGGTTCAATCCCTAATCCGGGCAGATCCCACATGCCAAGGAGCAACTAAAACCCGTGGACCACAACTACTGAGCCTGTGCTTTAGGGCCCATGAGCCACAACTACCGAGCCACAGCTGATGAAGCCATGCACCTAGAGCCTGTGCTCCACAACAGAAGGAAGCCACCACAATCAGAAACCCGAGCACCGCAAGAATAACCCCCGCTCCCCACAACTAGAGAAAGGCCACGCGCAGCAACAAAGACCCAGCACAACCAAAAATATATAAACACACATGCCTCAGTTTTAAATTTTATCTGATAACACTTTCACAAATATATTAAACCAAAAAAATAATCTCCCCCTAGTAGAATAAGTTATTTTCGACCATACCTTAAGGAGACCCAAGTAAGACTACACTTAAAATTTATAAGCATGAGCTTGAGTGCCTTTGTCCAGTCCTCCTCCGTATTCAAGTGGGTTCTGATGGAATAGAATCCCCTGCTGCTTCCAGGGTCTTCCATCAGGCCTTTCTTCACATGAATCTTGTAGGGCAAACAGAGACCCGACTCACCTCTCTCAGCTGCTTCCTTGAACTGCTGCATGCAGTCCAGGAAAGCCATCATAGCCTGATCAAATTTGTTATGTAAGAAAACATTCTGCTTCCCACTAGAGAACAACGGCAACTCGGCACGGTCATCTATTAAAGACCTCAGGTAGGAGTGGTTTCCGCAGGGGAAGAGACGGTACCGCTGAAACTCCAGTCCAATTGTGTTGGCCAGGGCAAGGAGCAGCAAGGCTGTCTGTCCCCAGGCCGCATTGATCTCATTCCAGCACACAGGGACAGTGGGGAGGCGGCCCAATCTGAAGTTATTGATGATGGTTAAGGGGCCGTCTTGCCAGATCTCAAAGGTGGCATTAAAGATGTCGGTTTTCTCCAACTGATTCCGCTGGATCTGGGCGTACTGTAGCCGCATCTCCACACTGCTCAGCTCCTCATGTAGTTCTAATTGTTGCCATTTCAGTTGACTGTAGTCCTTCCAGTACTGCTCTTCCTGCTGCTCCAGCATCTTAGTCTCTGCCTGGGCTGCCTCGAGATCGGCTGCTACCCTTTCTTGGTTCTTTTCCACCTCTGCCGCTTCCTGGAGTAGCCTTGCTTCCTCCAACTCCATGTCCTTCAGCTTCTCCTGCAGCATCTCCGTCTCATCCTCAGTCACCCGCTTCCTGGTCTCCAAACAGCGTTTGTAGTTCTGAACATCAGATTCTGTGATGGCGAGTTCAATGTCCAATACCTCTAAAAGATAGTCAGTACAGTCCACACACAGCGGGTGGTCCACCTCTGTTTCACCAGAGAGGATGTCCGAACTATCCCTAATAGTCTTCTGGATGCTGTCGAGACTCCTCCAGGGCTCCAACTTCCCAAGCAGGGTGAAGTTGGAATAGTCCAAGGACATCGCACCACTGGGGGGGTGAGGAGTCCTGCAAAAGGCACCATCCTGTAGATTTTCAAGGTTTGCCTCCTCCTTAGAGGGAGGGCCTCCCTCCTGTGTTTCTCTTGTCGCTCCCTGAGCTGAGATAGGCATCGAAGCTCCAGGTTCCTGGGAGGGCCCCATGGAATGATTCAGTTTCAGGGCCTGGCTGCAGCGCTGGCAAAGAAAGCAGAGGTGGGACATGGTGGAGGTCTTGACTCTCAACTTGACACTGCTTCCTCTGGGTCAGCAGTTAGTTAACCATTTATACCTTTTAGAACTCCTTCTAAAACCTCATATCTCATCTTGTCACTCTCCTTAAAACCTTACAAGGGCTACCCTCCTTAAATACTTTTAGACCTCCCTTGCCTCCTTATAGGCTTCCTTTCTAAAAAGAAAAGCCAATCATCTTACTCCACCCTTAGAAAGAATAATCTTTCTAAAACTAAAATCTGGTCATGGGTATGTCCCTCCTTAAAATGTTTAATGCCCTTATCTTACCGTAATATAAAGTCTAAACATCTTAACCTGACACCAAGGCCTCTGCCCATCTTTCCAACTTTTTCACATTTCCTGCCACCCACACTGTGGGCTCCTGCATAATAACTGAATTTCAGCTCTTCCAACATTTCTTATTGTTCCCACTGACTGGAACACTCTTCCTTCCCTTCTTTACCTGGATGACTTCTACCCATACTTTGGGTTAGATGTCATTTCTTCCTGAAAGCCTTCCCTGCCTACAAAATTTGAGTTTTCTGTTCTGATGACACACTTCACATTCTTTATCCCATAGTAATGTAATGGGCATACATGAAAATTTTATTAATATTTGTTTAATTAACAAATCACATCAAATAAAGTAGCTTGGATAGGGGTGGGGGGGTTAGTCACTAAGTCGTGTTGGACTCTTGCAACCCCATGGACTGTAGCCTGCCAGGCTCCTCTGTCCATGGCAAGAATACTGGAGTGGGTTGCCATTTCCTTCTCCAGGGGATCTTCCCAACCCAGGTCTCTTGCCCTGCAGGCAAAGTCTTTACCAACTGAGCTACAAAGGAAGCCCACACCTACTGAAGCCTGAGTACTCTAGAGCCCATGCTCTGCAACAAGAGAAGCCACTGCAATGAGAAGCCCACACATTGCAACTAGAGAGTAGGGCCTACCCATTGCAGCTAAGGAAAGCCTGCATGCAGCAATGAAGACCCAATGCAACCAAAAATAAATACATATATTTTAAAAAATATTAGAAACTGGCTGAAAAACACTTTCCTCCTTGTTAGATGGGATGCTGCCTAATTTATGAATCATTTAATAAAGTCAATTAAAAAATAAGAAAATAGTGGGACTTCCCTGGTGGTCCGGCAGTTAAGAATCCACCTGCCAATGCAGGGGACACCGGTTCAGCCCTTGGTTCATGAAGATCCCACATGATGTGGAACAACTAAGCCCCTTGGCCGCAACTACTGAATCTGCCCTCTTGAGCCCACAAGCTACAACTATTGAAGGCTTTCTGCCTAGAGACTGTTCCACAACAAGAGAAGCCATCACAATGAGGAGCTTGTATAGCGCAACTAGAGAGTCGCCCCCACTCGCTGCAACTAGAGAAAGCCTGCATGCAGCAAGGAAGACCTAGCACAGCCAAAAATAAATAAACAAACAAACAAAAATAATGTCAATTAAAAAAAAAAAAAAGAAAGCAAACTGGCTGGAAGGTTGTTCATTTTCCGGAGACTTAAAATGTCCCAGGACTCTCAGATGGGCTCAAAATCCAAGGCCATCTCATTGCTAACTAGAAAAAAAATATTCACAGCTCAGAAATACCACCCCAATATGCTTCTGTAAGTGTGCACCCTCTTTGCTTAACATAGCTGAGAGTTAAGTGCTCAGTAAACCGCTGAGAATTCCCACGCCGTCAGTCCTGGAAGTGCTCAAAGGGACTGTCCTACACCATCTGCCACTCCCTACTCATTTCTAATACCGTCATCAGGGAGGGGAGATTTCCCCCTACCCCTCACGAGTACTTGTGTCTGGACTAATAATTAAATCACACAATATAGTTTAACAGGAGAAACAGATTTTAATTTGTGCTCACACAGATCCACAGAAATGCAACCTAAGAAGTGGCCAAAGCAGACTGCTTTTAAACTTTTTAGACAAAGAAATAATACATTTGTGAGGAATTAATAGGTATTGACAGGACAGAGAAATACATTTTAGGTGCTCAGTTAGTGAAGAATCTAAACAGAGTTTTGACTAGCAAATTTTAAAAGTAGCAACGTTTGCTTATACAGGCTTCTTAGCCCTGTTTCCCTATCTCTGACAATAAGGGTATTTTACTTCCAGATGTAGGCAGCCTTTACAGTGGCTTCTTGTTGCGCAGCACAGGCTCTAGGGCTTTGGGGCTCAGTAGTTGTGGAATGTAGGTGTAGTGGAATCTTCCCAGACCCAGGGGTCGAATCTGTGTCCCCTGCATTGGCAGGCTGATTCTTAACCATTAGACCACCAGGGAAGTCCTCCATTCCTATTAGTTAGGATTGCCAACTAGTTCTTGTGCCCACCTCAAATTTCCTCCTTCCCAAATAACAATACCACTGAAAAGTCATTGAAAGACCAGCATTTATTAAAATGTACAGACTTACATCCAAAAATAACAATGTGATATCGCCGTGTGACATAGGCTATTTTTCAGTTATTTGGATAGTTCAGGCTAAGTGTTTATGCTTGATGCACTGTTTCAATGGCAAAGATGTTGGTGACTGATGTCAAATTCTGGCTCACATAGTCATTTTGTGCCTAGCAAACAGAGCCCAGAGTGGCAGGATCCTATGTGGTCCCAGGGCTGTTGGAGTTATGGGGAGGGTGGAAAGTGGGGGTCTTCACCAGTTAGTGTCAGGGCACAAGGTTAAGTGAGGTGCTGCAGGCGAGAGTGAAGCAAGTGGTTGGGGTGAGGAATTTGGGAGTAGATCTGGAAATGGTGAAATAGTTCTTGGACAATAAAACTGATGAAGGCAAAGGTATTTGGGTTCAGCATAGAGAGCAGCCAACCAACTTTATGTCACAATTTAAGGCTAGCTACAGAGTTGGCTTATCGTTGACACATTTATTTATTGACTCCTACAGGCATTGGGAAAGGATGGAAGCTAACATGTAAGTAGCTGTCATGTTTCCAGCTTAGTTCACAGATTGTATTACTGTTGCTCAAATATTCATCCTCCCCTCCCTCCACATAGGAACTTATTTTGTACAATGGACTGTGGGCTGAAGTGACAGTGTCCTGGTACCAAGTCCAGGTTTTTGCTAGCTCTTTTCTGCTCCTGTCCTCCACCATGAGACAAGCATATCCCAGAAAGGAGCTGTTCCTTCAACCTTGGTCCCCAAATGAGAAGACACAGAAACCAACCATAACTTACCTGCAAATCTCTGAGAAATAAATGCTTGCGTTGTAAGCCATGAAAACTGGGCAATTATTATCACAGCAAAATATGACTAATAGACACAGTATTAATCACTTAACGTGTATTTTCTCATTTTAGTCCTTCAGAAACTGGCAACAAAATCTCAGAAACGTAAATATCAGAATCCGTCAGATTCTGGGATTTAGGCCCAGGCATAAATGACATCAACAGCCATGCTTTCCATTAAAACATAACAAGCCTAGTCCTTGATGAGTAAAGCAATAGTTGACTTAGCATAGAACTGTGGTCTTAGAGAAAATGTTAACTGAATATGCCTCCAGTCGCCTTAAGTACCAAAGTGTTAGACTCTTCCACAGAAATGTTGTTATTTAGTCACTAAGTAGAGTCCAACTCTTGTGACCCTATGGACTGCAGCCTGCCAGGCTCCTCTGTCCATGGAATTCTCCAGGCAAGAATACTGGAGTGGGTTGCCATTTCCTTCTCCAGGGGATCTTCCCAAACCAGGGGTTGAATTCACGTCTTCTGCATTGGCAGGCATATTCTTTACCACTGAGCCACCTGGGAAAACTCTTCCACAGAATAAATGACCTAATGAGTTCTATATTACCAAAGCAGTTTCAGACACTCAGATGCTAGCAACCCCTTCTTTCCCTTCTCCCTAAATGCCATACATAAATAATATAGTTAGGAATAGACCACAAACTGGCATCATAGGTAATAGATGGTCAGATTGCTTCCAATACATTTAGAGAGAGTAAAAACAATGAGTCCTGCCTCATAGTTCCTACATTCTTCTGTCTGAAAGCCATGATTCATTTCTTTCATGAGTCATGCTTGCAGGTGTTTGGTTGTGACTCTCAGGGATTAAAAATGATGCTCTGGTATGGAGAAGTATTTCAGGGCTTACCAGTGGAAAGTAGGAAAGAGGAAGCCGTGGAATGGAAAGGCTGTTTGGAAATTGGCTGGGATAGGACAGCAGGGCTTCATATAGTTAACCAGAAAACATATTTCAAGTGTATTTTCTGAGAGCCTGAGTAATTTTTTTGTTTTCCAAATGTATTGCCCCCAGGGTCAGACTGGCCCAAAGAGAAACTGAACATGGCCCTGTGGTCTACCAAGAAACTTCTTTGTTAGTGTCTAGAGTTTAAAGGAAGGGTCAGCCTCCCCTGTCCTGTTGCTCTAATGTCTGGGAATTCACAGAGTCTGTGCCCGGGGCAGAATCTGTTTGTTTTTTGTTGTCATTTGTTGTTGTTATCAAGTCGCTAAATCCTGTCTGACTGTTTCTTGCCTGGCCTTCCTATGTAAGCTCTTCTCTTCAGGTAATCCTAGGTTAGAACACCATCACTCCTAGTGAGCTGTGGCTCAGCTATTTATCCTGTGCCTTTCTCTATTAGAATTTGAACTCTGTCATACCAGGAAGTAAATCCAGCTTATTCATTGCTGAGGCCCTTTTGTTTGGTAGATTATGAACTTGATAATTAGGGACTTAATGATTGATTGAGTGAATGAGTACATTTTTACATCAGGCCTGAAAAGCAAGTATAATTTTGCTATTAACTGATGAATTCTGTCCAGATTTGTTGTTAATGTTGCTTTAATTTTATCACATAAATAATATGTGAAGACTTGCCACTACAGAATATTCAAGTATTTTGAGGAAATGAAAGACAGAGGCAAAGTACCCCTTCCTTTGTCCTCTACATCTAGCCCCTTCCATTCCCCCAAGGAACCATTTAACAGTTTTTGTTCTCTTTTCTGTTAATGTGATAGTATAATTTATAATATGAAGTATGTACTTGATCTTGTTCCTGGCCCAGAGCTCCTAAAATCTGTGCATATATGTTTTCACTCTCCAAGTCATGTCCAACTCTGCAGTCTGTGAGGCTCCTCTGTCCATGGGATTTCCCAGACAAGAATACCGGAGTGGGTTGCCATTTCCTTCTCCAGGGGATCTTCCCAATCCAAGGATTGAACTCCTGTTTCTTGCATTTGCAATGCAGATTCTTTTCCACTGAGCCACCAGAGGAACCCTCCTAAGACTCTGAGAATTTCCTAAGCATTCAGAGTGACAAAGCTGTCTTTTGTTCTCTTTTTTGTTTTGTTCTGTTAAGTGACTTTTAAGCCACATCAAAGGATGGGGGCTAGTTGCCAAGAGAACAGACCAAGTGATTGGAAGGTTAAAACCTTCAGTCCCACCCCTGACCTCTGAGGAAGGGAGAGAGGCTGGAGGTTAACACCAATGTCTCACCATTATTTGATCATCAAGCCTCTGTAATGATGCCTCCATAAAAACCCAAAAGGATGGGATCCTGAGAGCTTCTAAGCTGGTGAAAAGGTGGAGATTCTGGAGATCGATGTACTCAGAGAGGGCATGGAAACACCTCATCCTTTCCCCGTAGCTTGCCCTGTATGTCTCTTCCATCAGGCTATTCCTAAGTTATATCTTTTCATAACAAACCAACAATCTAATAAGTAAAAAATTTTCCTGTGTTGTGTCAGCCACTCTATCAAGTTAATTGAACCAGAGAAACTGGTCATGGGAACCTCTGACTTATATCCAGTTGGGTCAGAAGCAGAGCTAACCTGGACTTGGAATTGGCATCTGAAGTGGGAGAGAAAGGGCTTCCCCAGTGGCTCAGCAGTAAAGAATCTGCCTGCAATGCAGGAGACCCAGGTTCCTTAGCTGGGTCAGAAGATCCCCTGGAGGAGGAAATGGCAACCCACTTCAGTGTTCTTGCTTAGAGAATCCCAAGGACAAAGAAACCTGGAGGGTTACAGTCCATGGGATTACAAAGAGTCAGACAGGACTGAAGTGACTGAGTATGCATGTGGGAGGGAGACATATTTGAAGATTGAGCCCACAACCCATGGAATCTGAGGTTATCTCCAGACAGATAGTGTCATAACTGAGTTAAACTGTAGGACACTCGGCTGGTGCCCAAGAATCGCATATTGGTGGTGAAAATCCACCACACGTTGAAACTGATCAGAAACATCACTAGTCTTCTCCTTTCAACACATTTTTACTTCTGTGCCCATAGAAGTATCCTTTAATGTGAGTTTTCTTTTTCTTCAAGGATGATAGAAACTTCCATTTTCCTATATGCTGCTTATTACATGTAATTTGTTCCATTTCCCTATGGATGGAAAACTAGAAAATGGCAACCAAGCATTTGGGACCTGTTTCTCTTTGATCTTTTGCAATTAGCTTTTGCTTTCATCCCAATGCAGGATTTACCAAGATAGGCTGTTTCCCTTGATAATGTAAACTGATTTGCACTATCTATAGACAAGTTATTTTTATTCTATAAATAATTATTTTGCAATTTCTTGTAACAGGGAAAAACTAATCTGACTCCACAGTGAATCTATTTTTTTTAAGCTCTAAATTTTGTACTCTACAGCTAATTGCCTTGCTAATTCTGCACATAGGCACATTAATCATAAAAGGATTGTGACCTACAGCTTGAAGTATGAATTATTAGAAAGATAACTCTCCTTTGCTTAGTGATCACATATTTCATAAAGAAATAAGTGGTTTCAGGACAGGAAAGGACACTTGTCTTAGGACAGGAAATGACACTCGTTGAAGACTTATAGGAATGACATGTCCAGGCCTACTATGAACAAATGCTGCAATACCAAAGAATTAACATGTCAGCTTCAAGGTCTGGCAGGCTCCAAGAACTCTGCAACAGCCCTTCACCTTTTGATCTTTCTCTCATCTCCCCCTCTGTAGCATAGAAGAAGCTTGTTTTCAAACCCAAATGGAATGGTTCTTTAAGATGTTAGTCTGCCGTCTTCTCAGTTTGCCAGTTTTCCAAATAAAATGCTGCTCCTTGCCTCAGCACCTTGTCTCTCAACTTGCTGGCTTGTTGGGCGGCAAGAAATTTGAGCTCCAACTTGGTAATATTATCATCAGAAACTCACTCTAAGGATTGTTAATCAAAAATTTCACAGAGCATTGAACTCTTAGGAAAGTGAAGTTGCTCAGTCGTGTCTGACTCTTTGCGACCCCATGGACACCAGGCTCCTCCATCCGTGGGATTTTCTAGGCAAGAGTACTGGAGTGGGTTGCCATTTCCTTCTCCAGGGATTCTTCCCAACCCAGAGATCGAACCCAGGTCTCCCGCATTGTAGACGGACGCTCTACCGTCTGAGCCACCAGGGATTTAACTCTTACTGCAAGGGAAATTCATAGTAAATAAACACTTACCTAGTGCTTCTGTGGTTCCCATGTTTCATAAACACATTGACAAATAGTTACAGGGCTCAGGCTTTCCCGACAGCTCAGTGGTAAAGAATCCGCCTGCAATGCAGGAGACACAGGAGATGTGGGTTCGATCCCTGGTTGGGGAAAATGGCAGCCCATTCCAGTATTCTTGCCTGGAGAATCTCAAGGACAGAGGAGCCCGGTGAACTGTAACATGGGGGCGCAAAGAGGTGGACACAGTTGAGCGACTGAGCACACACACACACACACACACACACACACACACACACACAGGGTCTTCAATCTGTCTAGCCAATTTTCACACAATTGAGTTGTGAAGCAGCAGGAGGGAGGTCTAGGATTGTTAGAAGCCATATATGATGTCTTCCCAATCCTGGCTACTTTTTTGTTCTGCAGAGACCACCAAGCATGTGCAAACTCACGGCTTCTGCTATAGGCAGTGACCTCTGGACTTGACAAACCCAACACAAGTCCACAGAGCACTGGGAGATGTAGTTTGGCTCCCTTCCTATAAATTTGTTGGCTGGATTTCTGGGGGAGGGAAAGCATTATAAAAATATACATAATTATTCCTTGAGAGCCCTGTTCAAATACAGGATTAAAATTTTCAGTCACCTTGTCTTCTATGGATATTTAATCCCAGTACCTGGCATGTAGCAGGTTTTCCATTAAATAATAATTGAATAAATGAAGTGCTAAACCTGAAGGATTCAGATTTTCTGACTACAGGATGGTATATTTTTCTACTTTTTGTTAGTAGTTATTTTATTTAAAAAGTCTTTCCTTCTCCTCTCTAGTTGCAGTAATGCAAAGTTACCACTATAAAAAGATTAAGGATATATGTGTCCTTATTAAAAAATTCTTCAAAAGTTTATCTTTATTTAATAAAATTTACTGAAACTGCTATATCTAAGGCCCCATGCTTAATCTTTCTTAAAAAAGAAACTCACACTATCAATACTTGTGATCTTTTTTCAACTTAATAGCTATATGATGTTTTTATGTTATATTCTCCATAATTCTTAATACATTTATGTATATATGCACGTGTGTGGTGATTTTATGTTATATGTTCTAGGCTAAGTGTCTTAAAAGCTATGAATTTCTTTTGGAATGCTGTATTAATAGTTCATTAAGTTGCATCATTATTAAATATAGGGTATAGGGAATCCCTGTAAACACATGTAAGAGTCAAATATTAATATCAGAATATATAATGAATTTCCACAAATCAATTAGAAAAATAAACAACCAATGGAAAAATGCAAGGAAGACAACTGTGATTCTTAACTCTGGCTGAACATTAGAATCACTGAGGACTTTTGAAAAAACAAAATGCCTCCCACTGCTAATGACTGAAGAAAAATGTACAATATAAGAGTTGTGCATTAAATTTTATACGGGGCAAAATGAGGACTATATCCTAAAGGCAGCATTTCAGATCACTCTCAAGAACTGCTCCAAAGAGGTTAGAAGGGGAGGTAGAGGGAAAATTATTTTTTCTCCCCTGCACTATATATAAATATCTTTATTATATACATTTATCATTTATATAATTAATTATATATAAACATTATTGTATATATATGTAATAATTATGGTGCCTACCAGGTGGCTCAGTGGTAAAGAATCTGCCTGCCAATGAAGAAGATAGAAGAGACATGGGTTCAGTCCCTGGATTAGGAAGATCCCCTGGAGAAGGGAATGGCAACCCTTTCTAGTATTCTTGACTAGAGAATTCCATGGACAGAGGAGCCTGATGGGCTACAGTCTATGCAGTTACAAAGAGTCGGACATGACTGAGCATACACATACAAAAAAAGTACAGAGTATGATTTGTTGAGAACTTTTATCTATCTTACTTAAGTTTCATAATTCTATGAGGTAATGAAAATCATTAACCCCGTTTTACAGTTGAGGAAACTGAAGCCAGTGAACCTCAGTGACTTTGGCTGCTGGTATTCAGACATGGCAGGTCACAAAAGTGGGAGACAGGAAAGAAATATCGTTTGAGGGATTTCCGTGTCAGGTAATGGGGACTGTGGGGTGTCTAGTTTATTCAGATCAGCGTCTCTACTAAAAGAGATGAAAGTACTGGAAGATATCTGAAAACTTCTTAAAGCATAGAAGAACTGAAATATAATGAGAAATGCAGCCCAAAATACAGGAGAAGGAAGAACAGGGAAGAGAGCAGAAATGCCACAGCTGACTTTTGCCCTTTGAGGCATTTGCTGGTCTGGATGAAAACAGCTGCTAAACTGACATGTGGGGAGAGGCTGACAGATAAAAGCCCAAGGCACCCTCCAGAGAAGAAAGACAAAAGATGTCTTCCTCAAAATCAGACAAATCAGCAGAAATCCAGTGCCATTCCCCATCTTTCTAGAGCTATAGGAAGAATTCTCCTGTTGGGAGAGATTGAATTTTCTTCTTGTTGCTTGGGTAAAAAATGTGTCTCTGAAAGTTTATAAACCTAATACCCATGTTTCCAGGGAATTGTATCCCATTCATATCAGAATCAAATGGTGAATTTAAGTGGTTGCAAACTGGTAATGCTCCAGAAATTTAGAAAATACAAATATAAACCCTCAGTAGAGGAATGAGCCTATGTTTCTAGGAACATTAGTAACTATTCCAGGGCTTTGAGAAGCTTATCATCAAAGATAACTAAATTCACTTGAATGGAAATCAGCTAAAACAGCAGATGACATAAACTGACCTCCAATGACTTTGAAAATTGAAATAAGACACAAATTATTCTAAAGGATGATTATAGTATTTAAAATATGACTTACTAAACAGTATCTGTACAGTTAGCAAAAACAAGACCAGGAGTTGACTGTGGCTCAGATCATGAACTCCTTATTGCCAAATTCAGACTTAAATTGAAGAAAGTGGGGAAAACCACTAGACCATTCAGGTATGACCTAAATCAAATCCTTTATGATTATACAGTGGAAGTGAAAAATAGATTTAAGGGACTAGATCTGATAGAGTGACTGATGAACTATGGACGGAGGTTTGTGACATTGTACAGGAGACAGGAATCAAGATCATCCCCAAGAAAAAGAAATGCAAAAAAGCAACATGGCTGTCTGAGGAGGCCTTACAAATAGCTGTGAAAAGAAGAGAAGTGAAAAGCAAAGGGGAAAAGGAAAGATATACCCATTTGAATGTAGAGTTCCAAAGAATAGCAAGAAGAGATAAGAAAGCCTTCCTCAGCGATCAATGCAGAGAAACAGAGGAAAACAATAGAATGATTCTGGGAAGACTAGAGATTTCTTCAAGAAAATTAGAGATACCAAGGGAACATTTCATGCAAAGATGGGCACAACAAAGGACAGAAATGATATGAACCTAACAGAAGCAGAAGATTTTAAGAAGAGGTGGCAAGAATACACAGAAGAACTGCACAAAAAAATTCTTCAATACCAAGATAATCATGATGGTGTGATCACTCACCTAGAGCCAGACATCCTGGAATGTGAAGTGAAGTGGGCCTTAGGAAGCATCACTACGAACAAACCTAGTGGAGGTGATGGAATTCCAGCTGAGCTCTTTCAAATTCTGAAAGATGATGCTGTGAAAGTGCTGCATGAAATGTGCCAGCAAATTTAGAAAACTTAGCAGTGGCCACAGGACTGGAAAATGTCAGTTTTCATTCCAATCCCAAAGAAAGGCAATGCCAAAAAGTGCTCAAACTACCACACGATTGCACTCATCTCACACACTAGCAAAGTAATGCTCAAAATTCTCCAAGCCAGGCTTCAGCAATTCATGAACTGTGAACTTCCTGATGTTCAAGCTGGTTTTAGAAAAAGCAGATTGCCAACATCCGTGGGATCATCAAAAAAGCAAGAGAGTTCCAGAAAAACATCTATATCTGCTTTATTGACTATGCCAAAGCCTTTGACTGCGTGGATCACAATAAACTGTGGAAAATTTTGAAAGAGATGGGACTACCAGACCACCTGACTTACCTCTTGAGAAACCTGTATGCAGGTCAGGAAGCAACAGTTAGAACTGGACATGGCACAACAGACTGGCTCCAAATAGGAAAAGAAGTATGTCAAGGCTGTATATTATAGCCACCCTGTGTTATGCCCAAGTTGCTAAATCTCCCAATGACCACCAGGGAGCCGATATCCAATGCAAAAGCAAGAGAGTTTTTATTACCAAGCTCGAGCTGGGGCTCCCACCGTTACCGACGCAGCGGCTAAGGAGAGGAGCCCCGAACTCTGGGTTACATTGCTTATGTAGGGTATTCTCTCTCGAAAAATTCGAAAAACGGGAGTTTCCAGGTTAGGAGACATCTAATTGGTTACCTTCTGTGGAAGGGTTAGGTGTTGGGTTCTAATTGGTTCCCATTTCCTTGGCTTAATTCAAATTTCCTGGGCAGGTCATAAGTCCTGAACGTAAAGTCAGGAGATCCTGATCTGATTGGCTCGCAGGTGGTGGGGTGAGGTCAGGGGATTTCCAAAGACTCTTTCCTCAGAACTCTAAAATGGAGTCTTTTTTTTTTTTTTTTTTTGGCATAATGGAGTGGCTTAGGCTCTTCACCTGCTTATTTAACTTATATGCAGAGTGCATCATGAGAAACACTGGGCTTCATGAAGCCCAAGCTGGAATCAAGATTGCCGGGAGAAATATCAATAAACTCAGATATGCAGATGACACCACCCTGATGGTGTCAGCCTCTTGATGAAAGTGAGAGAGGAGAGTGAAAAAGTTGGCTTAAAGCTCAACATTCAGAAAACTAAGATCGTGGCATCTGGTCCTATCACTTCATGGGAAATAGATGGGGAAACAGTGTCAGACTTTATTTTTGGGGGCTCCAAAATCACTGCAGATGGTGACTGCAGCCATGAAATTAAAAGATGCTTACTCCTTAGAAGGGAAGTTATGACCAACCTAGACAGCATATTAAAAAGCAGAGACATTACTTTGTCAATAAAGGTTCATCTAGTCGAGGCTATGGTTTTTCCAGTAGTCATGTATGGATGTGAGAGTTGGACTATAAAGAAAGCTGAGCACTGAAGAATTGATGCTTTTGAGCTGTGGTGTTGGTGAAGACTCTTGAGAGTCCCTTGTACTGCAAGGAGATCCAACCAGTCCATCCTAAATGAGATCAGTCCTGGGTGTTCATTGGAAGGACTGATGTTGAAGCTGAAACTCCAATGCTTTGGCCACTTGATGCAGAGTTGACTCATTGGGAAAGACCCTGATGCTGGGAAAGATTGAGGGCAGGAGGAGAAGGGGATGACAGAGGATGAGACGGTCGGATGGCATGATCAACTCAATGTACATGAGTTTGGGTATACTCTGGGAGTCGGTGATGGACAGGGAGGACTGGTGTGCTGTGATTCATGGTGTCGCAAAGAGTTGGACATGACTGAATGACTGAACTGAACTGAAACAGTGTCGGTGAGAAACAGAAAATTATAAATTGGATACCAGCATAGTTGAAAAAAAAGAAAAAGGAAGTTCTCCAAAGGAAAAAAATTCAATAACTAAAATTCAAAATTAATATAATGGATGAGTTTGGGAACAAGAGAAATTTATAGAAGATAGGTCAGAAGGAACAATGCCACATAGACAAAAAGAAAATATGGTAGCAAGTTTAAGAGATGTGAATAATAGAATAAATAGTCTACTGTACATTTAATTGAAGCTCTAATTTAATTGAGAGAAGAGAGAGAATTAAGAAAAGCAGTATATGAAGAAATAATGACAATAAATTCTCCAAAAGTGATAAAAGTTTGAAAGATTTCAATTCAAAAAGCCTAACATATCCCCAGCTGAGTAAATTTTTAAAAAACAATGCCTAGATACATCACAGTAAAACTGCAGAAAATAGAAGTTATGAGAATATCTTAAAGCAGTCCAAAAAAAAAAAAAAGTAATAATATTATCTAGAATCCCATATGGGATGAAGTATCTTTCAAGAACATAAACAATACAAAGACATTTTCAGATTAAATAAAAATTGAGAGTGCCTCACTGGTAGACATTCTAAAGGCAATAATAAATACGTGAGGAAATCAAGACAGATGTCCAACTTCATCAAATAGAAAAATAATGTCATATAGAGTTTTTCAAAAGGGGTAAAACTAACAGACATGAAGTAAAGCAGTAATCTGGAGTGGTAAATGGAGTTAAAAGTGTTCTAAATTTCTTTCATTATCTACAATGAGGTAAATAAATTAAATTTAGACATTAATGTGTTAATAAGACATGCTGTAATTTCTCAATCCACCACAAAAAGAACAGAAGCATAAAACTTCTAAACTAATAAAATGGGGGAAGGTAGACTAATAAAAAATAGATGTCAAGAGAAAAATAAAGGAAAAGATGTCAGATAAAGTATAAATGCAGGCCAAGAAATAAAAAACAGGAAAACAAAAATCATAATTAAAAAAAGAGATTCATTGGCTGCACAGGGTCTTCATTTGTGTGTGGACTTTATCTGGTTGCTGCAAGCAGGGGCTACACTTTGTGGTGATCCACAGGCTTCACATTGTAGTGGCTTCTCTCGGTGTGGAGCCCAGGCTCTAGGCACACAGGTTTCAGTAGTTGGGGTGCCTGGGCTCAGTAGTTGCAGTCTGCGGGCTCTAGAGCACCAGCTCAGTAATTGTGGTGCATGGGCTTAGTTGGTTTACGGCATCTGGGATCTTCCGGGACCAGGGATAGAACCCATGTACCCTGCTTTAGCAGGCAGATTCTTAACCACCGGACCACCAGGGAAGCCCTCAAAGCCTAAGTTTTATAGTACAATAGAACCCAAATGTGTCACTTATTTATACTAAATGCAGATGGACTGTAACTAAAGGAAATTTTATTAAAATTTATTATCCAATAAAAAGAGATACATCTAAAGCACACATACAGACTAAAAGAGTAGTCTATACAAACACTAATTTCCCCAAATCTGTATAGTTACACTAATACCAGATGAAATTGACCTTAAGGCAAAAGCATTATAAGAGATAAAAGGAGATATGATAAAATGTTCAAATCACCAGAGGATAAAACTCAGTCGTGTCCGACTCTTTGCGACTCCATGGACTGCTGCACACCAGGCTTCCTTGTCCTTCACCATCTCCCGGAGCTTGCTCAAACTCATGTTCATGGTCAGTGATACCATGCAACCATCTCATCCTCTGCTGTCCCCTTCTGCTCCTGCCTTCAATCTTTCCCAGCATCAGGGTCTTTTCCAATGAATTGGCTCTTCACATCAGGTGGCCAAAGTATTGAACCTTCAACTTCAGCATGAGTCCTTCCAACGAATATCCAGGACTGATTTCCTTTAGGATTGACTGAATCTCCTTGCAGTCCAAGGGACTCTCAAGAGCATGAGCATCAATTCCTTGATGCTCAGCCTTCTTTATGATCCAAGTCTCACACTCATGCATGCCTACTGGAAAAACCATACCTTTGACTATAAGAGGGGATAGAAAGACTTAAGGATTTGACTTGTGTAAGGAGTTGTTCTCTCTTCCTCAGGCTGAAAGCTATCAAGTGGTAGAAGAGTATTGTTAAGGAAGGTAGTATAGTTATTTATGTTCCCCAAGAAACCTTGTGATTTCAGCTGTAGACATGAGAAAGTCATCTCTACTACAATCCTGCCTTTTTAAGCCAGATCTACACCATTTTCTCATTATAAACCCTTAGTTTTAATTTTTTGGTTTTTCTACAATCAATATGGTTGTTGAAAGGTAATTTTCCTTTAGCCTTACCTTTATATTCACGAGGTTAGAGACAAGTTTGATAAAACAAGAGGTTTAATCTTGGGGGCCCAAATGAGTTGCAGATATTTAGTTCTAGGGCCAGTTTCCATGAAATGCCTTTATTCATACATTCCATGCTCTCTGTTAGCATGAATCACTGACTTGACTGCACTATTCATAAACTGGATGTGACTGCCCCCTGAACAAAGTGCTTGGTGTGAGTGAAATGTTTTAATATCCCCTGATGAGAGACATACACAAGAGCAAAGTAAATTCTGAGTCTTTTCCCTTCTTTTTGGCCAAAAGTTCTGTTCAAGATTTTGTGGCTGTAGCTTAATGGCTGTGACTAATTTTATTCTGTTACCAGACATTCTTTCTGGTTTCCTCCCATAGTTTCCATTTCCCTCCTGGTGGTTTGAGTCTTTACCCCAGTCCCTCCCCCAATCAGTCACCTGGGTCACTCTCCGCCTTTGGGATGACTTCATTTGGGCCCCAGTTGCCATGACAATGTCAGGAGTTGAGAGGACTGTGGTTTCCTATATGGAGTTTTGTTACTTTCAAGGTCTCAGCAGTTCTAATCTCTGGTTGCCTACTTTGGGATCTCCTTGGTTAGCGTTTACATAGATGACACTCATTTAATTTTCCTAACGACACTTCCCCCACATCTATACATAGTCACTCCTCCCCCATGCCAGCTTTTCAGAGGACTCTCCTCTGAAATATACACCCCTTGCTGCTGCTGCTAAGTCACTTCAGTTGTGTCCGACTCTGTGCGACCCCATAGACAGCAGCCCACAAGGCTCCCCCATCCCTGGGATTCTCCAGGCAAGAACACTGGAGTGGGTTGCCATTTCCTTCTCCAGTGCATGAAAGTGAAAAGTGAAAGTGAAGTGTCTCAGTTGTGTCCGACTCTCTGCGACCCCATGGAATGTAGCTCACCAGGCTCCTCCATCCATGGGATTTTTCAGGCAAGAATACCGGAGTGGGATGCCATTGCCTTCTCCATACACCCCTTAAGAGGTCTGAAATGGTTTGGATCTTTACATGTTTACTGGAAAACAATCCAATGCTTCCCACTTCTAGACTCTCAAAAGTTGGATTGGTGCCGTGTGGTGGTGGTGGTTGACCCTTGTCTATTCATGGAGAAAATTCTGCATTCCTGTAACTAGTTGGAACTTTCCAGATACCTGCAGTGGTTCTAGACAGAATGGGACTGGACAGGTGGGACTCTAGGGCCCACCTCAGGCTGATTCCTAAGACTGACTGCCTGCTCTTTCTCCCTCTGCCATCCCATCCCTCTGTGTTTCCCTATAGCCTGAGCAAGACCGGGAGTTTAAGGACTTTAGCCCGTTCCAAATATTATAATAATCAGGGTAAAAGTACAAACGAGGGTCTGTGTACCACATATTTAAATAGTTGATGTTTAAATCAAACTAAAATTTTAAATAAAGTATGTTCTATTGAAACTGTGCCCCATAGGGTTAATAGAAACTGGTGACTGGACTTCTTGACCTTGTCTTACAGAACAACAGTTAAGGGTATAGGTTGTTAAAAACCCCTCAGCTTATAATCTGCCTTCACTGACCAAACTCACCTTAATTTATTTTTTCTTAATTTTTATTTATTCACTTATGGCTGTGCTGGGTCTTCGTTGCTGCAAGCAGGCATTCTCTAGTTGTGGAGAGCAGGCGCTGCTATAGTTGTGGTGCTCGGGCTTCTCATTGCACGGCCTCTCTCGTTGCAGAGCACAGGCTCTAGGCACTGGGGCATCATAAGTTATGGTACATGGGCATATCTGCTCCACAGCATGTGAGATCTTTCCAGACCAGGGATCGGATCATGTTCCCTGCATTGCTAGGTGGATAGTTAAACACTGGACCACCAGGGAAGCCCTTGCCTTAAGGATTTTTTTGACTACTTAATCATCCCCTCGGAGAAGGCAATGGCACCCCACTCCAGTACTCTCGCCTGGAAAATCCCATGGACGGGGAGCCTGGTAGGCTGCAGTCCATGGGGTCACGAAGAGTCGGACATGACTGAGCGACTTCCCTTTCACGTTTCACTTTCCTGCATTGGAGAAGGAAATGGGAGCCCACTCCAGTGTTCTTGCCTGGAGAATCCCAGGGACAGGGGAGCCTGGTGGGCTGCCGTCTCTGGGGTCACACAGAGTCGGACACGACTGAAGCGACTTAGCAGCAGCAGCAGCAACCATCCCCTATGGCTTCCCCCGTGGCTCAGACAGTAAAGAATCTGCCTGCAATGTGCAAGACCTGGGTTTGACCCCTGGGTCAGACAGATCCCCTGAAGAAGGGCATGGCAACCCACTCCAGTATTCTTGCCTAGAGAATTCCATGGACATAGGAGACTGGCAGGCTACTGTCCATAGGGTTGCAAAGAATCGGACACTAACATTTTCACTTTCAACCATCCCCTATAGGTAACGTCTCTGACATATGGGTCACAATAGTAAGAGGTGTTTAAGCTGTTTTTCAGAAACTTGGAGGAAGTTCTTTTCCAGTTTGAGCCAGCTAAATCTGATTGGGGTCACCAACCCTAAAACTGGGCCTGTGCCTTTTGATGTCAGACCTTTTGTGTGACCTTTTGTGTGACCTTTTGACGTCAGAGGAGTGAAAACCCCATGCTCAGATGTTAAGTGCCTCCATTTCTAACATGCATCCCATAAAGAAACATGTGACTCAGGGATGGCCTTCCCCACTCCTAACCACCCTGCTTCTTTGGGACTGTTTACCTGAGATTTATTCTCCTGTCTTGCTTGGTGGCCTTGTGAATAAATCCTTTCTCTGATGCAAATTCAGTGTCTCAGTGATTGGCTTGTTGTGTGTGGGCTCAAACAAACCTGGTTCTAGAATACTATCCTCATACCTTGCACAACATGTCTTCATAAAATCTTTTAAGCCAGGTTCAAATTTACAGTTATTTGATCCATCCGTACCCTGCATTGGGATGGGGTGGTAGTGAAATGGAGCAGGACTCACTAATCCTTGTCCCCCCACCATATCTTCTGCCTGATCTTCGTCTGTGGAAAACTTTAGTCAAAGAATATATTTAATCAGAGAAGTGAGAAGTACTGAAACAAAGGAAACCAGTCTAAGGAGATTAAATAATAATAATGTAGTCATTACGCATAGTCAAAGACCTTTAGCTCTTTCTCAAGGGCTATAGATAATATTCTGAGCCATATCCTGTGAGCTGTCTTACAGATACCAAAACACCAGGTGGAGAAACTAACTACATGGTGACCAGACTATACCCAGGACTTGAGCTGCCACAATTCTGAGAATTGACCATGAAAAAAGGGGAAAAGTGCACCCCGGAGCTGAAGGCTAACTGTATCTAAAACAACCAAAATGATGCTAGCCCTACCACTGATGACCAACTGAAGGTGACTGTTAGAGATGGCTATGCTATGTCTGCATGTAAACCCCCTCCGCTTTGTTTATAAATGCTCTCACCTGGTTTTTGTTGGGGGTAGGGAGTAAGCCTGCCACCCTCCCCTGACAGCTGGCGGCATCTGAAATAAAGCAAACTTTCGTTTCCACCAACCTGGCCTGCTTATTTGCTTTTGAGCAGCGAGCAGTCAGACTCCCCATGCATACCTTTCTGTAACAGTAGGAGGGAGGTATGGGTGATATATTGTCCCAGTTCAAAGATTTGGTCTCCCTCCTTGCTCTAACCAATAACATGAGGTGATTTGCTTAGACAGGGAAGGGTCCAGACTGGCCCTGGAAGTAGGCTGTATCAATTTGTGTAGGTAATTAATTCTGGGGCCTTGGTAACCTACCACTCTTCAGAAGGGTCATGGGTTCCAGGTGGGCACCATGGACTCAGACCCATGGGAAGGGTTGTGACTGGAGAGGCCTAGAACAGTACCCTGTAAGTCAGCAGCTGGGGAAAGCGCTTTTCTTGCCCAGATCTAAAGGTGGGGCTGAGGAATGGACTTGTCATAGGGCAGAAGTGAAAGTGTCAGTTGCTCAGTTGTGTCCTACTCTTTGTGACCCTATGGACTGTAGCCGGCCAGGCTCCTCTGTCCATGGAATTCTCCAGGCAAGAATACTGGAGTGGGTTGCCATTCCCTTCTCCAAGGGATCTTTCCAACCCAAGGATCAAACTCAGGTTTCCTGCATTGCAGGCAGATTCTTTACCATCTGAGCCACCAAAGTTTCAATTCAAATGATAGCTTGGAGATATATGCCTCTCAGTGGATTCCCATCATTTTTGTTCCTCCCATTTTTATGTTCCCTCATTCCTTCCTACTATTTGGATTCTTATATTGACAATTGATCACTGTCTCCAGTGTGTGTCCCTACTCCCAGCACAGTTTAGACCATACCCCAGCATGGGTCAAAGGACTATCCCTGAGCTCCAGCAACAGGGAAAGTCTGTGCACCTAAGATGTGGGAGATGATTCCCCAGCCTGAGACTTGGGCCTTGACAAGGAGCAGCCCCATGTGCAGAAGACCCTCAGGACCTGTGTTGAATTTAATCTGCCGCAGTGCACAGATGGGGGTGATGCTGGAGGTGAGGGCAGCTCAGCTACGAAGGAAGATGCAAGACAAAGGGGGAGGAAGGCCTCTCCCAGGCGCTGAACTCTGAAACCAGCTGCTAGGAGGGCAGCCTCCCTTGGATGCTGTAGATGTTTTACACCTAGGAAGTCCAAAAAGAAGAGGTTGGTTTTCTGTGAAATTTAGTCTTCCCGTAGCCTCATCCTGCAGGTCCTTCTTCTGCAGTAAATGGCAGCCATGTCATTGCATCAGGCTGACACTGAGCTTCACCCTGGATTTCTCTCCCCCAATCCCACATCCAGTGCCTCAAGTCCTGGCAGTTTAACCTCCAAATTAGTCCTTGGATTTTGCCACCCCTCTTCATTTTTCTGGCCACCTCTTTATCCAAGACACAGGCTCTCACCTGGACTACCTACATCTACTGCCTTCAATCCTTTCTCATCACAGTCACAGAAATGACCTTAAAGTGTCCACTGGGTCACTTCACCCCAGTTCTTGCAACTCTCGCATGACATCTTATCACATTTAGAACAAAATCCTAAGAAAATAAATGTTTTGCTTGATTCCTCCCCTGCCCTCTGCTCTACCTCTTGTCCTGCTTTTCTCCTTCTTCCCTTTGCACTAGCCTCCTGGGCTTTCAGTTCTCAGAACAAAGGCAGCATATTCCAATGCATAGAGGGGATAGGCAGGGAAGGAAATGAGGGAATGGAGACTAGAAAGAGCAGGCTGCTGTCTCCCTCATGCAAAATATCCTCAAACAGGAGAGCAAAATGACGTATTTTTTCAAAGCCAACTGGATCCCTCAAGGGAGGTTTAAGAGAAGCAGTAACAATGTTCATGTGATGGAACAGAGATCCAGAAAAATCTTCCTCTTCCTCTAAGATGAGATCATAAAGTAGAACCAAAATGTAAGGTGTTTAAGGACAGAAAGCACTCTTATTAGACCTGATCTCATAAAACCAGAAGAGGAAAAAGAAAATTTCACATGACTTTTAGGATAATTCTTCAGAGAATAAAATCCAATCCAGGAAAAGTGAAGGTCAGTACCTGAATAATCTAGATAATTGCTTTGACTCTTGGTGACGTTTTCCCATGATTTATAAATTCTACAACATTTGTGTGTAGTCTTTGATTATTCTCTGGCTTCCATGACTGCGTTCTTTCTCTCAAAGTGCATCAAAATCCCCTTGTGAAAGAGCATTCAGGTGGCTCAGTGGTAAAGAATATGCCTGCCAATGAAGGAGACAAATTCGGGAGATGCAGGTTTGAGTCCTGGGTGGAAAAAATCCCCTAGAGAAAGAAATGGCAACCCACTCCAGTATCCTTGCTTGGGAAATCTCATGGACAGAGGAGACTGGCAGGCATGACCATGGTGTCACAAAAAGCCGGACACAATTGAAGTGACTTAGCACACATGCACACAGTGTTTTCCAGGAGATCTGCCAGGTGTTTCATGCATCATATTTTATCTAACCTTGACCTTAGCCTAAGAGGGTGGGTAGTGTTGCCTTGGAGGGGCCTCAGGATGCCCCATAGTCTGCCCAGGTAGCCTGGGATGGGTGGGGAGCGCCTGCTCCGGGGCCTGTCCTTGGATCAAGTGTCTGTGAGCTGTCAGTGGGGAATCTATCACCCACTGATGGGATTGCAACAGGCCAAATGATGTGATAATCACAACACAGAACAATGCACTAATTAAAGGCACATAGTCATCCGTGTGATCTGGATATTCTTCCCCTGCAGGACTATTTACAAGGGAAACCACTTCACAACAAGAAGATCCTTGCAAATATGTGATTAGCACCCTCCTGTTACTCTGGAGAGAAGCAGAAAACTTAAGAAACTTTGAGAATGACACTGTAAATCCATTGATCTGTCTACTCTCTTTTATCCTCTGGACTGATCATCCCCTTGCTACAACCACCCATAATACTTAGTGTTCTATCTCAAGATCTTCCCAAATGTTTACACAAAACAACATACACACATTTCCATATTTTTATCAGAATAAGATTATTAATACATTGCTCTATGTAATTTTATTTCCACTACATGTGTCACAAACACATTTCCAGATATGAACAAGCGGGTCTTCTCACTTTTTTCAGCTTCATATAGTATTCCAGTGTACAGATGACAAGAATGCTCTCTTTTACCCCTTTATTAATAGTCATTTGTTTGTTACACTGCCTTCCCTGCTGAAGGTCCCTGAAGAGCCTCTGTATTCCCTCTGGGTCCTCTTTGTCTTTGTTGGCTGCACTGAATGACCTTCCCATAGAGGGAGCCAGCACACCCTCCTTCAGGTTTCTGCTTCAGTATCACTTCCTTTTTTTAAAAAAATAATTTTATTTATTTGTTTGATTGTTTTTGGCTGCCCTAGGTCTTCACTGCTGCACAGGCTTGTCTCTACTTGCGTAGAGTGGGGGTTGCTCTCTAGTTGCAGGGCATTGCTCTCTAGTTGCTTCTCATTGCAGTGGCTTATCTTGGGCACGGGGCTTCAGTAGATGAGGCACATGGGCTTTTTAGTTGTGATCCCTGGGCTCCAGAGAACAGGTGCGATAGTTGTGGCACATGAGCTTAGCTTCTCCGTGGCATGTAGGATCTTCCTGGACCAGGGACTGAACCCGTGTCTCCCGCATTGGCAGGCAGATTCTTCTACCACTGAGCCACCAGGGAAGCCCTCGGTATCGTTTCTTTAGCAAGGCCTTCCTCTTTCATCCATAGACTATCCTGTTCCCTATCTCATCATTCTTTAATCACGAGCTGACTTTCTTTGTCTTAATAATACTTATGCTTACATGAAATCATGTCAGCTGATTGATTACCTCCTTTAAGGGAGTCCACAAATCAGTGACTTCAGCTGATACTAAACAGATGTACAATATACATTCAATAAATAAATAAATGAGTGAATATATTTTTACTACCTCTGCAAGTATTGCATTTCCTTGCTTTGAGATTGTGGACATAAAACTTAGGTAAACACAACCATATTGTCCTAAAATTGTGAACACATTTGTATTCCTCATCGGTAATGCTCCAGCGGTAACTATCTCCCATAATCTGGCTAATATGGAGTATTATCATTTAAAAAATTTTCCCCAGTAAGATGAGTGAAAAATAACCACCCATAACTAACTTACTTTGTATTCCTTTAGCCATGTGAAATATGAAACGTCTTCTCAAATTTTTATTGGCCATTTGTATTTCTTTTTTTGGTCAGTTGTTTATTTCTATGGTACCTACAACTACCCTGTATTAACATAAAATATTAAAACCAAAACACAGCTTCAAACAAAATAATGTTAAATATACAATAAGAATATGAATAACTTGCTATGTGCTAAGCACTGTTTTAGGAATGATTCATATATCACCTCATTTAATCTTCTTCCAAACCCCACAGGGTAAATACTTTTATTATCTACATCTTATAAATGATGACCCTGAGGGCATCTGAGGCATTGAGATTTCCCAAGGTGGCACAGATGGAAAGAGCAGTCTGCTCCTTCACATATCATGTGCTAATAGAAGTTACCATCTGTCTGTGAAATGAGATATCATGAATCTTCTCTTGAATCTAGGTCATGGTGAGTACTCTGTAACAACTGACCAATCTCACTTACTTGCATGTGGCTTTTTTTCATATCAACCTGATTGTTTAGATAGAACTGGTGGTGTAATTTGCAGGGCCCAGTGCAAAATGAAAATGCATGGCTCCTGTTAGAAAGTTAAGAGTTTCAAGATGGCAACAGTAAAGCAGTAAAGCAAAGGGCCCTTCTCAGTGCAAGGCCCTGTACAACATATGTCTATGCAGCTGTCCTAGGGTATAGTCCACAGTTTTGACAGATAAAGAAATCAACACAGAGAAAGAAAGTAACTGTGCTGAGAACTGAGACAGGCCTAGCCATTGAATCCAGGTTTGTCTGATTACAAGGTTTGGGTATGTCACTGTTGTTTAGTCACTAAATTGTGTCCAACTCTTTGTGACATGGACTGTAGCCAGCCAGGCTCCTCTGTCCATGGAATTTCCCATGCAAGAACACTGGAGTGGGTTGCCATTTCCTTTTCCAGGGGATCTTCCTGATCCAGGGATCGAACCCATGTCTCCTGCACTGGCAGGTGGGCTCTCTACTGCTGAGCCACCAGGAAGGCCCTCTCCTGGTATACTGTTGGGTTATGTACCTGCTCAAATTGTACCCATGGAATTTATCCTACTTGAGCTGGAAGAGGGATGGAAAGAGATGAAATATAAATAGGACGGTTTTCCAAGGGATGAGAATAAAAAGCAGAGTGGTCTTATTGCCCATGATTCTGGACGTTGTTAGGGCCCAGGGCAGACTGCTCCCTAGTAAGTCACAAGAGCATATTGATTACTTTGAATTGAAGTTATTTAAGAAAGAGTCAATGCAAGAGAGACACTCTGAGCCTCCATTCCATCTTTTTGAAAGCAGAAAATAAATCTCCTCTGTAAAAGGTGTGCTCCCTGCATCTGAAGGTAGAAGGGCACCCTTATTGCCAGAGATAGGGCATTTGGTGTTGAGAAGCCTATATAAACAAACCTTGTACTTTTTTCATTTACCATCCCAAGCCCAAACTCTTTAGATTTTTCACTAACTGGGCACCCAAAGCCCAAGTTTCTTTATCCTGTCCATTCCTCAGAAATGTACTGTTTATGTCTAAAAAGTATAAACTCTGCCTGCTTTGGCCACTTCCTACATACTTCTTAGGTCCCATTTGTATGGATCTGTGGATGCACAAATTAGTTTCTTTTTCTCCTGTTAATCTGTCGTGTCAATTTAATTATCAGTCCAACCATGAGAACTTAAAGGTCCATACCATTTCTGTCCTTTATCAAGCCCATCTTTGCAAGAAATTTTCCCTTGGTATCTCTAATTTTCTTGAAGAGATCTCTAGTCTTTCCCATTCTGTTGTTTTCCTTTATTTCTTTGCATTGATTTCTTTGATTACAGAAATGGTATGGACCTAACAGAAGCAGAAGATATTAAGAAGTAGCAAGAATACACAGAAGAACTGTACAAAAAAGATCTTCAATACCAAGATAATCACGATGGTGATCACTCACCTATAGCCAGACATCCTGGAATGTGAAGTCAAGTGGGCCTTAGAGAGCTTCACTACGAACAAAGCTAGCGGAGGTGATGGAATTCCAGTAGAGCTATTTCAAATCCTGAAAGATGATGGTGTGAAAGTGCTGCACTCAATATGCCAGCAAATTTGGAAAACTCAGCAGTGGCCACAGGACTGGAAAAGGTCAGTTTTCATTCCAATTCCAAAGAAAGGCAATGCCAAAGAATGCTCAAACTACCGCACGATTGCACTCATCTCACACACTAGTAAAGTAATGCTCAAAATTCTCCAAGCCAGGCTTCAGCAATATGTGAACCGTGAACTTCCAGATGTTCAAGCTGGTTTTAGAAAAGGCAGAGGAACCAGAGATCAAATTGCCAACATCCGCTGGATCATGGAAAAAGCAAGAGAGTTCCAGAAAAACATCTATTTCTGCTTTATTGACTACGCCAAAGCCTTTGACTGTCTAGATCACAACAAACTGTGGAAACTTCTGAGAGAGATGGGAATACCAGACCACCTGACCTGCCTCTTGAGAAATCTGTATGCAGGTCAGGAAGCAACAGTTAGAACTGGACATGGAAAAACAGACTGGTTCCAAATAGGAAAAGGAGTACGTCAAGGCCGTATATTGTCCCCCTGCTTATTTAACTTCTATGCAGAGTACATCATGAGAAATGCTGGGCTGGAAGAAGCACAAGCTGGAATCAAGATTGCCAGGAGAAATATCAATCACCTCAGATACGCAGATGACACCATCCTTATGGCAGAAAGTGAAGAGGAACTAAAGAGCCTCTTGATGAAAGTGAAAGTGGAGAGTGAACAAGTTGGCTTAAAGCTCAACATTCAGAAAACGAAGATCATGGCATCTGGTCCCATCACTTCATGGAAAATATATCTGGAAACAGTGGAACAGTGGCTGATTTTATTTTTCTGGGCTCCAAAATCACTGCAGATGGTGACTGAAGCCATGAAATTAAAAGACACTTACTCCTTGGAAGGAAAGTTATGACCAACCTAGACAGCTTATTGAAAAGCAGAGACATTACTTTGCCAACAAAGGTCCATCTAGTCAAGGCTATGGTTTTTCCAGTGGTCATGTATGGATGTGAGAGTTGGACTGTGAAGAAGGCTGAGCACCGAAGAATTGATGCTTTTGAACTGTGGTGTTGGAGGAGACTCTTGAGAATCCCTTGGACTGCAAGGAGATCCAAGCAGTCCATTCTGAAGGAGATCTGCCCTGGGATTTCTTTGGAAGGAATGATGCTAAAGCTGAAACTCCAGTACTTTGGCCACCTCATGCGAAGAGTTGACTCATTGGAAAAGACTCTGATGCTGGGAGAGATTGGGGACAGGAGGAGAAGAGGACGACAGAGGATGAGATGGCTGGATGGCATCACTGACTCGACGGACGTGAGTCTGAGTGAACTCCGGGAGTTGGGGATGGACAGGGAGGCCTGGCATGCTGTGATTCATAGGGTCACAAAGAGTCAGACATGACTGAGCAACTGAACTGAACTGAGGACTTAAAGATGGATAGAGAGAGAAATATCCCCCTCCCTACTAGTCTTAAGTGACTTAGACTCATGGTATGAGAGATACTCAGACCCTGGGAACCTGGGAGTTTGAGTGGGGGGATGGCTGAGAAGCAGGGTCCCCTGTGTTGAAGAGCAAGGCACACATACTTAGAGACAATAACAGGGAGAGAAGGCAGGGAATAGACTTTCTTGAAGGAGCAATGGAGCCCTGAGTTGGAAGACTTATGATGCCTGAAGAACCAAGAAACTCCTCCTATCAGACTCTTGGCAACAGGAAATCAGTGAGAGAGTCTGAGACTGTTTCTATGTGAGAGTGTCCCTGTGTAGCCTGTGTGAGTCTAGTATTTTTGGTGCAAAGTCTGTTTTTACTATGGATGCCTACCACATCTTTCCTCAGTGTTTGCTGGCCCTTATCCCCTGGGTATGGGATATAATTGGTGTCGTGGTGATCCAAGCCTTCCCTGGATATTGGCTGGGGCCTTCTCATTGCTCTGTGGGTTGTCACAGCCCTGTCAGGGGCAGGGTCTGCTCCCTAGATCCACCTCTAAGCTGCAGTGTGAGGTGGGCAGAATGGGCAGGCTCCTGCTGTTAAAGAAGCCACTGAGTATTCCTCTGCAGGAGGTGTCCACCAAGAAGTATGCTCTCTGTTGTCACCCATCATCCTTTGTGTGCACTCACAAAATACACTGTTGTTGGCACTGTGCTCAGCTGTGGGCATGCTGGCAATCAGCTCAGATCCTCCAAAGAAATGGCACTCACAAAATTCTATTGTAAGGAAAACTAATCACTTAAATTATTTGAAACTGAGCAGTCACCACTTTGGCATAAATTTGTGAGGGGCACAGACAGACTAAAAGAATATAAGGGGAAACAACCAAGTCAAGTGAATGCTGTGCAAATAACAATAATCTCTTTAATGACATAGATAAGGCCACTTCCCCTCTGCAGTCATTCCACCCGCCACCCCCACTGCCCCCAAATGAGGCAGTTCACGATGGCTGCACCGGGCTCCATGAGACCATCCACAGGTCACAGGATCTCCATGCCCAAGCATACTCGGGACTCCTGCCCACCAAGGCAGATCACACACCTCCAGGGCCTCCAGCTTGGCCTCCATCACAGGAAACACTTAAAATACCTCCCCAGCTCACTGAGCAAGTTAACTACTTCTTTCTCAGAAAAGACTGACTATTTCCAAAATTTTCAAGAGCCACCAAAGAGGGTGAGCACAAAAAAGGAAACACGGCAGGTCTTGCCTCATTGTCATGGTTGGTGCTTATCACTGCAGGGGGTTTGCCCCCGGATCATCACTGCACACACACAAAGCAGTCCGTACCTCCTGCACTGGTGAACGCATTGGTTACAGCACACGCGCTAGAGAGGATGGCAGGGCCTGTCCTCCCCAAGGTTGCTCCCATCCTCGGGGGCTGCTGATCCCAAGCAGCCAAACATCTCCTGGGAGGCATAGGTCATGTAGACAAAGCCATCCTCGTCCTTGTAGTCCCTGTAGATCTCTGCCATGGTCACATTCATACTTCCCAGGCTCTTGTTGTTCACCAGCAAGTAAAAGGCTTCAGTGGCCCCTAGGACCATGCGGCTCCTGGGTTGGGGAAGAGGGTGTGCAGGGGACAGGAAGGGAAAAAGTTAACCCGGAAGCGAAAGTTAACCCGGAAGCGAAAGTTAATCCAGAAGAGAATGATCGCTGACCCACAGCCTTTCTTACTTTTATTTGGCCAGTGTAAACCCATCTACCCAAGATGCCCCCACCTCCCTACTCCAGGGCTGTTACCCTCAAACTTTAGAATTACCTAGGAGAGTCCTGTTGAAAGTGGACTCCATCCTACAGGTTTTGGTTTAGTAGATCTTGGAAGCAGCCCAGGAATCTGTGGGACCGTGAAGCAGGCAGAACTTGCCCTGGAACGTTACTCTAGAAGCACAGGCAGTCTAACTTCCACTCCTGCTGCTGCCCGGAATCTTTCAAAGTGTCATTTATATCTATTTGCTTGCTTATACTAGTGACTGCTAAAATAGGAATTTATATCTGGTCATTACTTTTTTTTGAAAATTTTTATTTCTTTATTTTTGTCTATGCTGGGTTTTTGTTACTGCGTGTGGGCTTTCTCCAGTTGTGGCAAGCAGGGGCTACTCTCTAGTTGCTGTCCCTGGGCTTCTCACTAGGGTGACTTCTCTTGTTGTGGAGCACTGGCTCTAGGGCACTAAGGCTCCAGCAGCTAGGTTGCACAGGCTTAGTTGTCCCAGTGCATGTGGGATCTTAGTTTCCAGATGAGGGGTCAAACCTGCGGCCCCTGCATGGGCATGCAGATTATTATTTACGGACCTCAAGGAAAGTGAAAAGTCACTACTTAACTTTTTAATATACAGCTTCAGTTTTTGTTCCATTTCATTCCCTAGTAACAGATAAACTAAGGCACAGAAGCTAAAGAATCTGATGGAAGCAACTCAAGTGTCCATCAACACATGAATAAACAAAACGTGGTCCATCTATAAATGGAGTATTAATCACCCTTAAAAAAGGAAGGAAATTCTGACAAGTAAATGCTACAATATGGATGAATTTTAAGGACAGTATGTCCAGTGAAATAAGTCAGTCACAAAAGGGTACCATATGATCCCACTTACGTGAGGTACCTAGCATAGTCAAATTCATAGAGATAGAAGGTATGCTGGTTTCCAGGGATTAGGGGAAGGAGAGGATGGGAAAATCCGTCTTTAATGGGGACAGAGCTTTCCTTTGGGAAGATGAGATGGATACTGGTAATGGTTGCACAACAATGTGAATGTATTTAAAGCCATGATCTGCTTGCTTAAAAATGATTAAAATAATATTTTATCACAATTAAAAATACAATAATAAAAGAAATAAAAGAATCTGCCTATCATAGCTCTCTGTCTCTCTGCAGTCAACAAGATAAATTTACTAGAAACTGGCTAAAACATTGTTCATTTTTCTGGAGATTTGAAATGTCTTCAAACTCATAGATGAGCTCAGACTGTGAGACCATCCCATTAAAAACTAGAAAAAAATATTCTTAGCTCAAAAATGCTAAGTAAATATGCCTCAGTTTGCTATGAATTTCAAGTTAAGAATTTCCTGAGTGGTGCAAAGAAAACACATAATGCTGTGTATTTTGACATGTCAGTTAAGCAGCTTTGGGCATGACATTTAGAAAAGGTTGTTGTTTAGTTGCTAAATTGTGTCCTACTCTTTGCAACCCCATGGATTATAGCTCACAGGTTCCTGTGTCCATGGGGATTCTCCAGGCAAGAATACTGGAGTGGGTTGCCATTTCCTCCCCCAGGGGAACTTCTGGACCCAGAGATTGAACCTGCATCTTCTGCATTGGCAGGCATAGTCTTTACCACTGAGCAATCTGGGCAGGGATTGAACCCGGGTCTCCTGCATTGCAGGCAGTCTTTACCATCTGAGCCACCAGGGAAGCCCATTTGGAAAACCATTACTATGCAAAAGTATAAATCCCTCCCCTTGGGTTGTGGATGCAGAGGAGCAGCCATGTTTGGCTAGATTCATAGGAGTTCTGAATTGTTTTAATATCAGAGCAAGATGAATCTGTTGGCAATGGCTTGCTTTATCTGACCATCCTCCACCCAGACGTTAGAGGCACAGCCATTACACCCCTACTCTTAGCTTCTGCTGCTGCTGCTAAGTCGCTTTAGTCGTGTCCGACCCTGTGCGACCCCAGAGATGGCAGCCCACCAGGCTCCACCATCCCTGGGATTCTCCAGGCAAGAACGCTGGAGTGGGTTGCCATTTCCTTCTCCGGTGCAGGAAAGTGAAAAGTGAAAGAAGTCGCTCATTCATGTCTGACTCTTTGTAACCCTATGGACTGCAGCCTACCAGGCTCCTCCGTCCATGGGATTTTCCAGGCAAGAGTACTGAAGTAGGGTGCCATTGCCTTCCCCACTACTCTTAGCTAGGAGGAGCTAAATTTATGTGGTGGGTGGGAGAGGAAGTAATTTCAGAATCTGGTTAACTAACACTGGATAATCCAAAGACCAGGCCCTGACCATTGCACTGCTCTCGTGCAGTGAGCAAATGCCTGTTCTACATGGAAAGAGTAGATCTGAAGATGGGGCTCCTATATTTCCACATTGCACCTTCATCTCCTTTCTTCTTCCACGAGGGTCTCATTTTATTAAGGGTGAGGAGTCTCCAAGAGTGAAAACTTTAGTTTAAATGTTGTTTAGCGTAGGACTTTTGGTCTGTATTTTTCATTGCTCTTTGTGCAGCTCCCAGCACAGTGCATGATACATAATGTGTGCTTAATATCAGTGTGCTTAATGACAATGTTAAGATTCAAGTCATCTAAACATATTGATATTAAACACCCATTATGACTTAATGGAAAGATTCAAGGGCTTCCCTGGTGGCTCAGATGGTAAAGAATCTGCTTTCAATGCAGGAGATCAGGTTCTCCTGGGTCGAGGAGATACTCTGGAGAAGGAAATGGCAACCCACTCCAATATTCTTGTCTGGGAAATCCCATGGACAGAGGAGCCTGGTGAGTCACAGACCCAGGGGTTGCAAAGAGTTGGACACGACTGAGTGACTAACATACATATAAAGATTCAAAATTATTAGGATGAAGGATGAAGCGTATGATAACTGGAGGTGTACCTGTATGGAAAAAAGGAGGAAGTTGTGTCAAAATTCACTTCTTGGTGAAGCCACGCTGTGCCCCAGCAGCCTGTTGGCTGACAGAAGGAGGGGTCTACACTCGACTGTGGTTCTCCTTGAGTTGCCCCAATTTCCATGGATTAACCTAACCCTTAAGTAGGTCTGAGAAGAATGCAGGGCCTTCTGAAAGAGCTCATTTTAAAAAACATCCTATTAAGTTCTCAGATGAAACTGTCTGCATCAGCCAAAACTTTTGAGAGGTTGTTTCCAGCACAGGCAGACTCACACGCCAGCCATGTTTACAGAACCCTTAGTCAGCTATTTTTGGTTTCATATCATTTTTTATTGAGTCCAGCTGGCAGATGACCACCTCAATTCCTTAAGTTTCAAAGTCAGCAACACTGGTTTTACTCTATGCCTTCCCTTGTCCTGAATGGAAGAAAGAAGGATGTGGGGAAGGTGTGGTTCTCCTGCTCAGTGATTCAGCAGGTGGACAGTGCATTTTCCTACCCCAAATTCCCTCCCAGCCACAAGAGGGAAAATATTTAGAGGTAAAATGCTGTCACTGGGCTTTTAAATAGCTGAAAACAGGGTTTTGGACCAGTTTCTAAAGGTTCCTTTGAAAAATTCTTAGAGAAATTTGAAGGCAGAAATTAAAACACAGTACCAGTAAAATGTGGAAACAAAGGGAAAAATAGCTGATACATCAATATTGGGAGTGCTCATTTATTTTAGGGCGGTAGCAAAATATTTGACATCATTTTAAAACTGGTTACTCATGAGATCATCCTTTTTAAAGGCATAGTTGGGCCCCCCCTGGTGGCTCAGTGGTAAAGAATCCGAGAGTCCGCCTGCCAATGCAGGAGACACGGGTTCTTTGATGCCTGGCCTGGGAAGATCCCACATGTCGCAGAGCAGCTCAGCCCCTGCACCATAGGCACTGAGCCTGTGCTCTAGAGCCCAGGAGCCACAATTGCTGAGCCCACGTGATGCAACTACTGAAGCCCACGCGCCCTAGCGTCATGTTTTGCAACAAGAGAAGCGCTACAGTGAGAAGCCCGTGCACCAGAACTAGAGTAGCCTCAGCTGGCCACAACTAGAGAAAAACCCCCACACAGCAACGGAGACGCAGGACAGCCACACGCACGCGCACACACACACACACACACACACACACACACACAAAAGGCATATTGAAGAGAAAGGAGGAGCACAAACCATTCTCCTTCTCTCTGCCACCTCCCATCTCTCATTGTCCCAAAAGCCCAAGCCCACACAACACCCCACCCCCACCCCCCAGGCTCTTAGCTACCTACCGAATGACGCTGAGGAACTGGGTCATGGTCAGTTCCTGTGGGACCAGGAACTTGGTCTTGTCCAGCCGGGGCAGGAACTTCTCCCTGGGGTAGCGCTCCACTATCACCTGTCAAGGGTTTCAACCTGAATCTCCTCTGAAGCAAATGTCAAAGAATACACCTCACTTTTCTATGTCTGAGGAACTTGGACTAGAAAGAAGGAGGTCATTGGCTGGTTTTGGTGTTTTGAATAGGCTCTCACAGCCCCCTCCCCCTAATCCCTGCCCTCACCCTCACTCTCACTCCCCAGGACAATGGAGTCTTACCGGGATCTTGCCAGGGAACTTCACTCTGATTCCAGCAACTTCCTCTCTTCTGGTTGCTGTGAACATTTAAGATTAAATGAGCACATCAGCATATACAGAAGTCTGTACCTTCTCTTGCTGTCTCAAGGGCCAAAACCCAGACAGCTATTCTGAGAGCTTTACCTAAGCTCTTCCTCTGCTTGAAAGGTCTGAGGCTTGGGCTTTTCTGTGGAGTCTGCATTTTGCTCAACAGTTGTGTCTGTGTCTGCCTGGAAAAAAAAAAAAATCTCACCACCAGGACCTAATTCAGCCTTCCAGCTGCTTCCAAACTGCCGGCAGGAGCCCAAAGGAGGCTTTTATGTAGGGCTGTCTGACATCACCCTTCTCCAACCCTCCCTTCTCCCCGGGCAGGAGGAGGTCAGTTCTGAGAAAGGAAATGAAACAGGCACCTGGTTGCTGGTTCAAGAAAGTTACTTCACTCACTACTATTTAAAAATTTTGTTTTTGCTAAAGAAATTAAATTTTATAATGTCATTCATTGATCATCGAGGCTTCCCTAGTGGCTCAGAGGGAAAAATCTGCCTGACATTGCAGGAGATGCAGGTTCGATCCCTGGATCAGGAACATCCCCTGGAGAAGGAAATGGCAACCCGCACCAGTATTCTTGCCTGGAAGATTCCATAGACAGAGGGGCCATGGGGTGGCAAAGAGTCCGAAAAAGCACTGGTCCTCCCTATGAATGGTCCTATGAGCCTAAGCGAAGAAGTTATGGATAGAAACAGTTTCATGTGAGGACACTGTAATACTACAGTAATGAAGCAAATTGAATAGTGATTCACCTTATCCTGAAATATATTGCTATTTTTCACAGTAAGAAATACTAATAGGTATTCCCAAAAGGTTGAACAATTTGTCCAGATAAAAATACGTAAAACCAGCGTTAAAATCCAGCTGTGTAGCAAAGTAGTATTTCCAACATATTTTGTTCATATTTTTACAGGTCTAGGAATGTGTGTAGAACACTGATTGTTATTCTCAGGATCTTGCATTTAAAAGATGATGAAACTGAGATGCATGGAAGCTGATTCACTGGTCTCCTTATTCTCAGATCAGGGTGTTTCACCTGATTGTGCTTCTTTTATGCATTAATTATGGTTCTAGTGATTCAGCTTACCCATTTGATGCTGATCACCTCCTTACCTTACATCCAGGAGCACAGTGGTCCTGCCATCTTATTCAGGTATGTCCTAAGATTAATAGGACCATTTGGATTTCTTCCATGGTCTCTGAAGGTACCATGACTTTCATGGGTCATCCCTTGTTCTGTTCCATGCAGGACATCGGACATTGAAGTCTTCAGCCTAATGATGATGACATAGAGAAAACCAAACATTCTCTAGGTTTGTGGAGAGACACAAAGAAAAGTAGTTTATTTTGCTTCTTTATGGGCTTCCCTTGTGGCTCAGCTGGTAAAGAATTCACCTGCAATGCGAGAGATCTGTGTTTGATCCCTGGGTTGGGAAGATACCCTGGAGAAGAAACAGCTACCCACTCCAGTATTCTGGCCTAGAGAATTCCATGGACTGTATAGTCCATGGGGTCACAAAGAGTTAGACACAAATGAGAGACTTTCACTTTCACTACTTAAAACTTCTCCATTAAAACTTATTTATTTATTTATTTATTTTTGCCTTTTCTCCTGCCTAGGAAGCTAGGTAGGATTCCCTGGTTAAAAATCCACCTACCAATGTAGGAGACACGGGTTCAATCTCTGGGTCAGGAAGATCCCCTGGAGAAGGAAATGCCACCCCACACCAGTATTCTTGCCTGGAAAAATTCCACAGAGAAGCCTGGCAGGATACAGTTCATGGAGTCACCAAATAGTCGGAAGTGACTTTATGACTAAAGAACAACAACAGGAAGCTAGGACATCATAAAGTTGCTGGACTCACTCTGAGTCCTTTGAGTCCACAGGGAGGAGAGGGAACTTGGCCTCACTACTTAGAAGGGTGTCTTAGAAGGCTTGCAGATCGTACGGCCATTCCTCCATGGACAATGTCCTGGGAGTAGATTGGGGCAATGACTAGAGGTGCTGGCATTCTGTTATGGTCTGGCAGTCTTCCACAGAAACATGATTGCTTTGGGACCCTTTTCTTTTCCCTTTCTTGGTTTTGCTTTCCTTCTCATCTCCACTCAATATCATCTAACCAATCTCTTCAGCTCTGGGTTTTCAAAATGTCTTTTTATTTCTCAAGAAGAAAGAATTTTACATATTTCATATTAACTTTATGATATTTTTCTTTCCTAGATATAGGAAATACTTATACTTGAGGAAAATAATCATTATTTCCATTTAATGGTTAAAAATCAGAGGCATCACTTTGCCAAAAAGGTCCATATAGTCAAAGCTATGGTTTTTCCAGTAGTCATGTATGAATGTTAGAGCTGGACCATATAGAAGACTGAGAACTGAAGAATTGCTGCCTTTGAATTGTAGTGCTGGAGAAGACTCTTGAGAGTCCCTTGGACTATAAGGAGATCAAACCAGTCAATCCTAAAGGAAATCAGTCCTGAATATTCATTGGGAGGACTGATGCTAAGGCTGAAGTTCCAATATGTTGGCCACCTGATGTGAAGAGCTGACTCATTGGAAAATATCCTGATGCTGGGAAAGATTGAACAAGAGGATAAGGGGTTCACAGAAGATGAGATGGTTAGATAGCATCACTGACTCAATGGATATGAGTTTGCGCAAACTCTGGGAGATAGTGAAAGACAGGGAAGCCTGGTGTGCTGCAGTTTATGGGGTCACAAAGAGTCAAACACAACTTAGTCAAGTCCACAAGCTAAGTCAAGTCCAACTCTTTGCCATCCCATGAACTGTAGTCCCCCAGGCTCCTCTGTCCATGAGATTTCCCAGGCAAGAATACTGGAGTGGGTTGCCAGTTCCTTCTCCAGAGGGTCTTCCTGACCCAGGGATCAAACTCACATCTCTGACACTGCAGGCAGATTCTTTACTGTTGAGCCACCAGGGAAACCCCCTAACTTTAATAGATAAACATAAAAAAAGTTGATTTTCACCCATATCGCACTCCAGTACAGGTAGGAGACTCCCTGTTTGGCATTGTTTCAGAAGAAATTCAAGTGCATGTCCTGCTGTACACTTGAAATTCTGCCATCTCAAGGTTCTTTGTTTCCACAAGTTCAGATGAGAAAAATAGGTGGAAAAGACACTTACACATAGTCTTCTCAGACTTACAGTGTTTAACGTGGTAATATCTCATAGTGTTCACTCATATTCCACTGATGAACATTAATCATTTGACCATACCTATAGAGAGGCCTCTATCATAATCACTACTTTTTCCGACATAGTGATTATGTCCCAAGCAATTACTATGTTCTTTATTAATTTTACATTTTAATATTCCACAAAAATAGTATGCATACCATTTGGTATACATATACATACTTGGAAAAGTTAATGGCAACCCACTCCAATATTCTTGCCTAGGAAATCCCAAGGACAGAGGAGCTTGGTGGGCTACATCCATGGGGTCCCAAAGAGTCCAATGCAACTTAGTGACCAAAACAACAACAAGCAAAAAACATACCACTTGGGGCTGAACTCTGGATCTTTTACCTACTAGCTGTGTGACCTTATGGCAACTGATGCAACCAACCTCTCTCTCTGCCTCAGTTACCCTGTTGTTGGGGTCCTTTAATGGACCGGGACCTGGCAGTCCAGAATCAACAAGAAAGTGAAAGAGAGAGAGCTGGAGGGAGGGAGAGAGAGAAAGAGAGGAAGACAGAAAGAAAGAAAGACACAGGGACCCAAGCTCTGATGGAGCAGAAGTGCTTTATTAGCAGAAATGCAGGCTTATATATCTTTAGTAAGATGATTACTCAGCTATTGCACAGGATGAAATTTTATCAATAGCCACAATATGGATAGTCTAATACATACAAGGTCGCTGACGCTGAAAAGAGTCACTGCATGTCTCATTCCATGACCTCAGTCCTGAGAACTGCATGCAGCTTTACTCATTCTTGAAACAGGAACTGATAAGGAACAGAGAATCCTTGAGAAATAGAAAACAGCATGCAGGAATCCTCCTGTTAAATGTCCCCTGACACCCTGTGTATAAAATAAAAATAATATCTACCATGGGGGACTGTGAGCATCAAATGAATTAGTTAATATATGCAAACACTTACAACAATAAAGTGTAAGTTAATGTTGTCACCATTTAATTGATGAACAGCTTGAGGATCAGAGGGGTAATGTTATTTGAAAAAGACAAGGTCAGTCTGGACAACAGACTTGGTTTATCAATATCACAAATGTCTTCATCATCACTATTTCCCTCATTGGAATTGGCAGGAAGCGCACATCGTGTTTGAAACTGTACTTGCTAATTACTACCTATATTTTCTCATTTATTCTGAAAAAGAGAACTGAAGCTCAGAGAAAAAATAACATGCACTGTATTGCACAGGTGGTAGAATTTGAACAACACAAAAACCATGCTGCTAACGTGCTCTTGAATTTTAAGTTGAAAAGTTGGGAGTAGAAAATATTGTGCTTTAGGGGAAATATTTTCTTAGACATTTCTCTGGGAACCTCCTCATCTGCACAGTTCTTAAAAGGCCAGACACTGTCATTCCAGTGTACAAATCTTCAAAGTTCAGATCAAAATGAAGAATACCCCCTCAATACCTCCAAATGTAGGTATTAAACACTTTAAGTCTATAAATGAAGAATACCTTTTCAATACCTCCAAAGACTATTCTTCCTTTAGTCCCCAAATACCATCACAGATGGTCTCTTCAGAAATCAAAAGATGGCATCCCAGAATAAAGGTGAGTAGGCTGCCTCCAGATCCTATGGGGGTAAGTGTAAATGATTTAAGGTCCTGCCCCACAGCTCCAAAAATCCATTGTCATAATCCTTGGTCTCCTCTAACGAGTCAAATTTTCAGGTGTTTGTGTCTTATGGGAAAAAAATTAAATATGAGGAAAAAATATTAAAATCAAAATATGGGATGCTTTTCTGACATCAAAGCATCTTGTAGACACAGGGAAGTAGAAAGGGGAAAATAAGCCTAATGTGAGTTTGGACCACAGTTTGAACACCAGGTTGGGGAGGTGGCAGGCCTTGATGAGATCAGCCACAGAGGGAGTTCCAAGCCCATTTTTTTAAGATTCTAGGCAAATTCTTGCTTCTGCACCTCTTATTTATTCTAATGTATGGGCTGGCACAGTGGCAGAGAATCTGCCTGCTAATACAGAAGATGCTAGAAATGCTGCTTTGATCTGAGTTGGGAAGTACCCCTAGAGACAGAAATGGCAAGCCACTCCAGTATTCTTGCCTGGGAAATCCCATGGACAGAAAAGCCTGATGGGCTACAGTCTGTGGGGTCGCAAAAAGGACAGGACTGAGCATACACACACATTCCTGACAACATCTGACTGTTGGTCCTGTAGCCTAACAAACCTCCATGTTTAGAATGGTCTGGCTAAGCTAGTTTCACTTTTCTGCAAACATATTCTGTACATCCCTTTCTCTAAGTTTTGGTCACAGAAAGCATCCCAACTGCCTCTTTACTTGTCTTTGTTTCACACATCCCATTCAAGGACAATCAGGTTCCAAATTCTAAAAAAGTTCCAAAGAAGAACCTGTCTATTTCTCTGGGAATATTTGCTATAGGTACAACTTATATCCATTAATACCACCAGGGGCTTCCCAGATGGCGCTAGTGGAAAAGAACCTGCCTGCTAGTGCAGGAGACACAAGAGACGTGGGTTCATTCCCTGGGCTGGGAAGATTCCCCTGAAGGAGAAAATAGAAACCCACTCTAGTATTCTTGCCTGGAGAATTGCTTGGACAGAGGGACCTGGCGGGCTACAGTCATGGGGTTGCAAAGAATCTGGCACAACTGAGTAACTTAGCGTGTACGCATGCAGTAACACCAGACATATCTTTTTTTTTTTTTTTCCCTTGGGTATATGACATATAAACAGCTCTGGCTTATTCCCATTAAACATGTCCCTCACAGTGTAGAAGACAAAGAGGTAACCAAGACACAGAACCTACCCTCACTGGGTAGCCACACTTGAGTCTTTCTTGTCTCTGTTCTGTATTAATTAGGCCATTTGTTGCCTAGGTCTAGTCTTCTCTACAACAAAAATGTATCTGTGAAGCACCCTAACAGTAATGGCATCTAAAATGATTTATATCATGAAATGGAGCAAATTTTCCAAGGAAGGCTGTTAAGTGTTTCTCCTTCTAGCTCCTTTTCTGTAACATCTTTCCTGTTATATATTTTTGTGGCTAGTAAAATTACTAAAACATTCCTCTTTTGGTTGGATAAATTAGCTTTCAAATCTTAATTACTATGGAATCTTGAGAGGGAGAATTTTCACTTTTTTCCAAAATGCAGTATAGAAATTTTTGATGCAACATTGTTTAAATACTGAAAACGCTATCTAAACGTCATTAAGAAATAAGTTAATTATGACATGCATTTTATGGAGTTAGAATAATTAAAGGTAAACTAATCTATCTTTATTAGGAAAAGATGTTTAAATCCTATGTGGAGTAAAACTAGTTAGTTTCAGAAACTGTTTTAAAGAAGTCATAGAAAATAAAACTTCATAAAAAAATAAAATACCCATGAGCTGACAGTAGGGAAAATTAGGATTGGGGGTACTAATTAAGAGACTTGAAGTTAGTCTGTAATGCTGGAACTTTTTTCATAAGTGTGACTATATTTGTGCCTGACTTGTACAATTAAAAGAAACAAAAGTAAAATATTGTATGCAAGGGTGAGTTTGTAAAGACTTAAAGACTTGTGGAATTCTTTTCAGACATTAAGCGATGTGGAGGAGCTGCCCCCTTGTGGAGCCTTTGGAATAGACTTTAAAATGTGTGTTAGTTGCACAGTCCTGTCTGACTTTACAACCCCATGGACTGTAGCTGGCCAGGCTCCTTGGTCCATGGAATTCTCCAAGCAAGAATACTAGAGTGAGTAGCCATTCCCTTCTCCAGGGGATCTTCCCGACCCAGGGCTAGAATCTGAGTCTCCTACATTGCAGGCAGAATCTTTACCATCTGAGCCACCAGGGATAAATCAGAGAATTTACTGTTTGGTTCACAGAATTTTGGAGCTGTAATGTTTGTTCTATGAGAAAAAAAAAGAAGACAACAAAGGTTCAATAGTTTACTCAAGGTCACTTAAGAGTTTTGGGCAAATCAGAATTATTAATATATATCAAGTCTTCTGATCCCTATCTGGCATTCAATTATTCTTCTGTCCCTGCTAAGCCATGAGTCAACAACTGTTAAACTGACACATGTTTATAAAGACTTCAGGTGCTATACAATATGCAATGCCTGGTATCCAGAAGTCATGTAATAAGAACTTGAAACGCTGATCATATTGCTAGGAACTTTCTGGGCATTGAGAAACAAAGGTGGATAATGCTGATTGTGCAGTGGATTATAAAGTCAAATGTAATTGATATAGTTTTACATTACCCTCAGGCTGCATCTGGGCTTCCCTGGTAGCTCAGCTGGTAAAGAATCCATCTGCAATACAACAGGCCCCAGTTTGACTCCTGGGTCAGGAAGATCCCCTTGAGAAGGGTTAGGCTACACACTCGAGTATTCTTAGGCTTCCCTGGTGACTCAGATCATAAAAGAATGCATCTACAATGTGGCACATGCAGACTTGGGTTTGATCTCTAGGTTGGGAAGATCTCCTGGAGGAGGGCGTGGCAACCCATTCCAGTATTCTTGCCTGGAGAATCCTATGGACAGAGGAGCCTGGTGGGCTACAGTCCATGGGGTCACAAAGAGTCAGACATGACTGAGCGACTAAGCACAGCACAGGCTGCATCTAGTCATTAAACAAGCAACAATAAACAACAGGAGTCTACTGATGGAGAGGGGCAAGGGCTTGAAGATAGACTCTTCTGAGACATAAGTGTATGAAGAAGGCTAAAAACTGAAGATAGAGCAGGAACACTGAGAAATAAACAAAACTAAAAACCCTAGCATCACACTAGAGGACTTTATTGTCATAGCAATAATAAACCCAAGCCAGCTAAACTCCTGAGTAGACTTTACAATGCCTCACTCTAACCCCTAGTGGAAGATGCATGCTCATTTCCAACTGTATTATTTATTTCGGTCACTACTTTCCTACATCAATATATGGCATACAAGTCAATCAGAAAACATGATACACACACACACAAAACAAGGAAAGTGAAAACACTTTCAAGACACAAGATACAGAATCAGACTCAGAGATGACCCAGATACTAGAAATATCAGACAAAATATTTAAAATAACTATTAAACACCTGGAGTAATAGGCAAATTTGGCCTTGGAATACGGAATGAAGCAGGGCAAAGACTAATAGAGTTTTGCCAAGAAAATGCACTAGTCATAGCAAACACCCTCTTCCAACAACACAAGAGAAGACTCTACACATGGACATCACCAGATGGTCAATACCGAAATCAGATTGATTATATTCTTTGCAGCCAAAGATGGAGAAGCTCTATACAGTCAACAAAAACAAGACCAGGAGCTGACTATGGCTCAGATCACGAACTCCTTATTGCCAAATTCAGACTGAATTGAAGAAAGTAGGGAAAACCTCTAGACCATTCAGGTATGACCTAAATCAAATTCCTTATGATTATACAGTGGAAGTGAGAAATAGATTTAAGGGACTAGATCTGATAGAAAGAGTGCCTGATGAACTATGGATGGAGGGTCGTGACATTGTATAGGAGACAGGGATCAGGACCATACCCATGGAAAAGAAATGCAAAAAAGCAAAATGGCTGTCTGAGGAGGCCTTACAACTAGCTGTGAAAAGAAGAAAAGTGAAAAGCAAAGGAGAAAAGGAAAGATATAAGCATCTGAATGCAGAGTTCCAGAGAATAGCAAGAAGAGATAAGAAAGCCTTCCTCAGCAATCAGTGCAAATAGAGGAAAACAACAGAATGGGAAAGACTAGAGATCTCTTCAAGAAAATTAGAGATACCAAGGGAACATTTCATGCAAAGATGGGCTCAATAAAGGACAGAAATGGTATGGACCTAACAGAAGCAGAAGATATTAAGAAGTGGCAAGAATACACAAAAGAACTAAACAAAAAAGATCTTCACGACCAAGATAATCACAATGGTGTGATCACTCACCTAGAGCCAGACATCCTGGAATGTGAAGTCAAGTGGGCCTTAGAAAGAATCACTACGAACAAAGCTAGTGGAGGTGATGGAATTCCAGTTGAGCTCTTTCAAATCCTGAAAGATGATGGTGTGAAAGTGCTGCACTCAATAAGCCAGCAAATTTGGAAAACTCAGCAGTGGCTACAGGACTGGAAAAGGTCAGTTTTCATTCCAATCCCAAAGAAAGGCAATGCCAAAGAATGCTCAAACTACCGCACAACTGCACTCATCTCACATGCTAGTAAAGTAATGCTCAAAATTCTCCAAGCCAGGCTTCAGCAATATGTGAACCGTGAACTTCCAGATGTTCAAGCTGGTTTTAGAAAAGGCAGAGGAACCAGAGATCAAATTGCCAACATCCGCTGGATCATGGAAAAAACAAGAGAGTTCCAGAAAAACATCTATTTCTGCTTTATTGACTATGCCAAAGCCTTTGACTGTGTGGATCACAATAAACTGTGGAAAATTCTGAAAGAGATGGGAATATCAGACCACCCGACCTGCCTCTTGAGAAATCTGTATGCAGGTCAGGAAGCAACAGTTAGAACTGGACATGGAAAAACAGACTGGTTCCAAATAGGAAAAGGAGTACGTCAAGGCTGTATATTGTCACCCTGCTTATTTAACTTCTATGCAGAGTACATCATGAGAAACGCTGGGCTGGAAGAAGCACAAGCTGGAATCAAGATTGCCGGGAGAAATATCAATCACCTCAGATATGCAGATGACACCACCCTTATGGCAAAAAGCAAAGAGGAACTAAAAAGCGTCTTGATGAAAGTGAAAGTGGAGAGTGAACAAGTTGGCTTAAAGCTCAACATTCAGAAAATGAAGATCATGGAGTCTGGTCCCATCACTTCATGGGAAAGAGATGGGGAAACAGTGGAAACAGTGGCAGACTTTATTTTTGGGGGCTTCAAAATCACTACAGATGGTGACCGAAGCCATGAAATTAAAAGATGCTTACTCCTTGGAAGAAAAGTTATGACCAACCTAGATAGTATATTGAAAAGCAGAGACATTACTTTGCCAACAAAGGTCCATCTAGTCAAGGCTATGGTTTTTCCATTGGTCATGTATGGATGTGAGAGTTGGACTGTAAAGAAAGCTGAGCGCTGAAGAATTGATGCTTTTCAACTGTGGTGTTGGAGAAGACTCTTGAGAATCCCTTGGACTGCCAGGAGATCCAACCAGTCCATCCTGAAGGAGATCAGCCCTGGGATTTCTTTGGAGGGAATGATGCTGAAGCTGAAACTCCAATACTCCGGCCACCTCATGCAAAGAGTTGACTCATTGGAAAAGACTCTGATGCTGGGAGGGATTGGGGGCAGGAGGAGAAGGGGACGACAGAGGATGAGATGGCTGGATGGCATCACAGACTCGATGGACTTGAGTCTGAGTGAACTCCGGGAGTTGGTGATGAACAGGGAGGCCTGGCGTGCTGCGATCAATGGGTCGCAGAGTCAGACATGACTGAGCGACTGAACTGAACTGAATATGCCTTGCGTAAAATATGGACTATATGTGCACGCGCAGGTTGGGGGAATGTCAGCAGAGACGGAAACTGTAAGTTAGAAATACAAGAAATAAAAACAAAAAGCAGAATAACCCAGATGAAGAGTCAGGGAAAGAATTGGTTAACTAGAAAATGGGTTCATAGAAATTACCCAAACTGAAAAACGGAGTAAACGTAACAGCACCAATAGCTGTGTGACAACTTATCGCTTTCTAATGTGTGCAGCTGGAACCCCGAAAGAAGAGAGAATGGGACCTACATAGGGAAGCGAGACTGAGTTCAATTTGTTGTCACTTTATCCCATCTTTTCAGCCTTGTACTTTCAGCTGTGCTTCATGTCTTTCAAGAACAGAGGCTGTCTGGTGCCAACTGGCCAGTTAACTTTTCGAAATGAGGATAGTTGCTTGATTTCGTGCACAAGTTACAGTTTGTGTATCACTGAATTGTGGCAGGGCCTCTAGTCTAAGGTACATATTTTAACATTTTTGAGAACAGTGTGTACCTCAAAGTTGATGGAGTTTATTCCCAACTGTACATAAATTAATGATGCCTCTTACAATCAATTATATTTTCAATTTGATGGAATACTATTAAAATAATGATTTTAAAAAATTATCATTGTATGGCAGAAACCAACACGACATTGTAAACATTTTAAAAAATATTTACATAAATGAAAAACAGAATATGAAGGGCCACACAAAACAAGTAAATGGCCTAGTAAATTAGAAGGCCAACATTTTACTTTCTGATATCGATACCCTAATAAGCTATTATAAGCAAACCTTGTGATAATGTGGGAAACCTGGGTTCAATCCCTGGGTTGGGAAGATCCCTTAGAGAAGGGAAAGACTATCCACTCCAGTATTCTGGCCTGGAGAATTCCATGAACTCTATTGCCCATGGGGTCACGAAGAGTTGGACACTACTGAACTCCCTGTAACCACCACCCTAAATTTTATAATTGTCATTTCCTTGTATTTCTCTTATTGTCTAATCACCAGAGTGGGCATCCCTAAACAATTTAGTTTAGTTTCGTCTTTTAATACGGAATTTTCCTCTCCCTTTCCTTATAATTTATCTGTTGAGAATCCAAGGGCATGTCATCTGCAATTTGCTGCTGTCTGAATTTTGCTAATTGCACACTCAGGCTGCAGTTCCCTATTTCCTCTGTCCTCCGTATCTCCTGCAATTCTGCAGCTGGATCCAGAGGAATGATGTCTTATCTCCAATCCCATGGCAAGACTAGAGGATGCTGAGTTCTTTCATTAAGAGAAATGAAATGTCTAGTTACAATGTTAACAGCAGCTGACACTCTAAACCTAAATCCATTAATCCACTGGGGGTTGCAAAACAGTAATATCTCTTTTTCATTGTTAGAGCACTAAAGAGATTGATCTTCTGTTTCGTAACCCATTGATACAGTATAAAGATGGGCATTCCTTGTACCTCAGTTGGTAAAGAATCTGCCAGCAATGCAGGAGACCCAGGTTTGATTCCTGGGTTAAGAAGATCCCCTGGAGAAGGAAATGGCAACCCATCCCAGTATTCTTGCCTGGAGTATAAAGTATACAGTATAAAGATAGGGGAAATGCCTGATATTTCTCCTTTACTTTCCCATATCCAAGACAATGCATTGATACTCTGTCATCTTCTGAAGGTGACCAATTTTTAAAAATATGTTTATGATGGGATCAAATAAAGGACAGCTCCTATCTTTTCAAGATCAAAATCTCCCATGTTTGGAGAGTGGGGTCCTCTTCAGGTGTCTCCTTAATCATTTTTGAAATTACATATTACTCACTAAAGGCTTCTGTTTTAACAAGATTTCCTAGGCTTGCCTTTTATACATCTTTTCCAAGCTCTCATTTCTTTCAGTAAAAAGTGGTATATTAAGACTAGTGATTGGGATGCTCATTGGTACAGGATTGGTTACTTTTTTCTGGGTCTCTTTAGTACGTGTGGGTAGGTCTTCCGCGTTGTAGGCAGATGCTTTACCATTTAAGTTACCAGGGAAGCTATATGTATGTACACACACACACATATGTATGTACACACACACATATATGTATATGTGTGTACATATAGTATGTGTGTATATACATTCATAAGTTTACCAGTACTTTCAACTCGTTTATAACTACATTTAAAAAAATTAAGCTGTTCTGTATTTTGTCTTAATCTCCTTTTTCCTAGACATTAAGAATCTTGTGGGTGGGGAAATATCTTGGTTCTCAAGAAAATTGGGGATGAATTAAAATATCCCACAAATACTCATTTACCCTATCCCACATTATATACAAACAGTCCTAAAATAACAATTATCAGACTGCTTCAAACTAAACCAAATGTTTTACATACGGTCTATTCTCTGTAGCTGTACTATGTCATCCGGGCACATAGTCATTGCATATCATATTTCCCTTTTAGCTCTCATTTTTAGCTGTACAAGTCACTATGTTTGATGGTCATCATCAATCTTTATGGTGCTATTTCTCCAGTTATTTTCTGATTTCTCAGGAAGAGCTTAAGTGAGCAATAATTTCCAAATTCTTGTTTGATAGATGTTTGTATTCTATATACTTGAAAGTTGATTTTGTTGAATATAAAATCCTTTGCTTACATTTTCCCTTGAGTATCTTTAACACATTACTTGATTTCTTCAGGTATAAAGAATTGTGGAAAAATCTCATGATTATTATTATTTTTCTTACATGTCACTCACTGTCCTTGCCTACCCAGAGGATTTTTCCTTCTTTAAAGTAACTTACGCCTTGGTGTTAGCTATTTTGGATCAATAATCCTGGGTGTAAGAGTGCATTTTAAAAATAGTTTCAAATCTTAAAATTCAAAAATTTTCTGAAATTATAGGTTGTTTTTTCTTCAGAGACTCTTATTATCTGTATATTGGACCTTCTGCTCCATCTTCAATATCTGTGACTTGCTAATCTTTTAAGGTGTTTTTTCCATTTTTTTTTTTACCTATTTAAGGCATCATCTATCTGTATGATTATTTGTGTTCCTTCTAGCTTTAATTTCTGAAATTTTTATTTCTAATGCTCCCCTGAGCTTGCCTTTTTTTTACCCCTCTGACTTTTTCCAGTTCTAAATTTCCTTCACATTCTATAGCATTTCCTTAACTTTTAGCACATTTTCAAATACACTGGTTTTGATTGGCTCAGTGGGCCTTTCTGGTAGATTGTCATTATTTATAGAGATGTTATACTGCTTGACTCTTTAAATCAGTTTTGTAAAGGAGTGATCTAAACATTTTTCTGTAGTTTCATTTTAAGTAAAAATAAATTTCCTAAACTTTGAGCAGGCATGGCTCACGGGAGCTTCTCAGCTGTTTTGCTGCTATTGTTGCTTTTTCAGTGTTCAAAAAGTATACTCAGACAGTATTCTCCTGAGATTTCTTGGTCAACTATTCCTCTTGCTTTGTGTCTACTGTCTCTTTCCCACTCAAGCTTTTGTTTTACTTGCCAGCAGTTTCTCTTCTGTGGGGGACCCTGTTCCCCTAGAAGGGAACCTTGGCAAATACGGTAAATCATTTCACAAGTTCATATGGACTGCATGGCTTCAGTCCTTCAGATATAATTGCAGGCCTCTTGCACTCACTTACCATTGGATTGCATAACAGTTTTAAATGCTGTTTGCAACTTGGTCCGCTCTGTGTTTCAACAATTATTCTGTGTAAGTTCTGTTCTCATGTCCATTAGTGCCCTATTGCCATTCTCTACTTCTCCCATACAGATGTCAGTACCACCTTGCAGTCTTGTGGCTGTTGGTGGCTTGTCTTCACCTACTTACAGTTTGGGATTTAAATATATGACGCCATCTGAATTTGTTATGTTGTTCATTGGTATTTTGACTTTGTCATCCAGTTGCAGTTATGTGGGGGTTTGGAGACTGAAAAACTACAGCACTGTTGCCATCTTCCCTTAATTTGTTCTGTAATAGGAAACATTCACAGAAAGTTCAATTTTGCTTTTGTTCTTTGTATAGCCTTTTCCAGATTTTGAGAAAAAAATTGTCTCCATTTAAAATTTTTATGCTGTTTCTTAAAACATTATGTTTTTTTCCACTTGGACTCTTAATCCAAGTCCTCTACTAAGTCTCATTTAAAAATTAAACTGCTCTGAATCCCTTTCATTTATCCTCTATATCTCAGACACTTTTACAATCATTTTACTTCTGGTCAGATTGTCACTTCACTTCTTTACTTCAGATCTTCACTTGCATATCTGGTTTTAGTTCCCATCTATTTCTTTGCAGAGTATGGACAAATCATCAATTGTGTAGCTTTAGTAGTAATATCTTACATCACACCTAGGACATAAGTTTTAAATATAAGTTAAGGAATTTTTAGCTTACACTTCAAAAAAGATATACAAGAGAAACAGGCTACTTTGGAAGTTTAAGAATATGAATGATGTAAGTAGTTCCTTTCATATGATGCTGAAAGCAATTGTCCTTCACTGTCAATCTGTAACCTACGAAACTCTTCAGGGATAACAGAGGACTGTCCCATTTATGCAATGATCTTTAACCCTTCCAACAACCCCTCCCATCCCAGCAACTGTATTTCCAATTCAACCCTGAAAGACAGGAAAGACAGGTGAAAAAAATGAAAGCATGGAAAAGTACAGTAATTTCTTACAGTATAAAATGATTACAGAATTGTGGTTTTCCATTTACCATCTTTGTATTTGACAACATTATAGGAATCTTTAGAATAGATTTTTGTTTTAAAACTATTTATTTTGGCTGCACTGGGTCCTAGTTGCAGCATGGGGACCCTTAGTTGTGGCAAGTGGGATCTAGTTTCCTGATCAGGGGTCGAACTCAGGTCCCCTGCATTGGGTGCAAGGAGCCTTAGCCGCTGGACCGCAGGGAAAGCCATAGAGTAGATTTTCCAAAGTTATTTCTCTAGTTAGCTTCTTATAAAAATATAAAAAGCCAAACAAGAGTAGTTACAAAATTATTATAAAAAATTGTGTTCTATTTAAAATAAATAGCATAGATCTAAGAACAAATCTTTCAGAATGGCCTCATTTCCAAACAGGACTTGAAATTGATAGAGATTCTCTTGCAGGCAACAGTCTCCCAGCTGCTTGCGTTTACTGGAATAGTGCTCTCTGAACAAGCATACATTCAGAATTGTTAAATATATCCTCTTCTTCTGGAGTTAGCTGGATGTTATCTTTGACTGGAGACAGGGGATCTGGCTTCTTACAAGAAGGAAGCTTTTCAGAATCTCTGCAAAATATAATATAATAAAATGAATTTGGTGTTTTTATGGTAGTGTTTATTACAGAATAATCTGCCTGGACAAAATAGAGGTATATAAAGAGGATAAGAACCTCTACCGTATAATTTCCCCCAATTCATTATGTAACACAGTCAAATTCTTCTGCGTACACCCTGCAAAATTTGAGTTTTGCTTCTTAGTACCCATTCCTGCTTTCTAAGTCATCTTTCAAAGAAGGCACCACACCACGACCAAACAGACACCTGTCTTTGGAAGGAATGATGCTAAAGCTGAAACTCCAGTACTTTGGCCACCTCAAGCGAAGAGTTGACTCATTGGAAAAGACTCTGATGCTGGGAGGGATTGGGGGCAGGAGGAGAAGGGGACGACAGAGGATGAGATGGCTGGATGGCATCACGGACTCGATGGACGTGAATCTGAGTGAACTCCGGGAGTTGGTGATGGACAGAGAGGCCTGGTGTGCTGCGATTCATGGGGTCGCAAAGTGTCGGACACGACTGAGCAACTGAACTGAACTGAACTGAAGGTAGAATGATTTCAGTAAACAAACTTTTGTTTTTTTTCTTTCTAGCATCCTTCTCAAGTCTGGGTGAGAAGCAGCGTGAGTGGAGCATGAACAAACGTTTAAGCCCTATCTTTTCACTCCTTCCTCACTCCCAACTTCTGGAAGGAAGTTCTATGTCTATAGAAACTAATCCTATTCCCAAGACCCTTTTGAGAGGTTAATATTTAAAACTATTTTCATAAGAGTATTTAGACTTTATCTGCTTTTCATACTGTGCTGACACTTGTATCAGTAATCTAAAAAAGGACACTTGTGCTGATAATAAGTAAAGCTGCTGGCAATGAATCAACACAGTGTCACCAAACTGTTTAAGAAATACTGATAGTACTAAAAAAAAAGTCAGTCTCACTATGGAAATTCAAATTTAAGTATTTAGCAAAGTGCTTCTCTAAAATGAACAGAGATTGTTTGTTATTTCTAAGGAAAAAAAAAAAAAAACCTAACAGCATTTGTTGCCAGAGACAAAATTCAAGCTTTCCAGTGAAAATTAGAATTTTGGAAAACTTATATCTGCCCCTTGTCACCTTCCCAATACTTAAAAGACTGCTGGCAGGACTGTGATTTTTAAAAATATTGTATAACAAAATGTCTCAACAATTGAAAGATAAGCACAACTCAGTAAGTCCACATTTTTCAAATGATTTATACCAATGTTATAAAATTATGAATGAGTAAAAGATGAACACCAAAATACAATATGAGCTAATAGACTGTAATGTATAAAAATCAATTAATATGGTTTCATATCCTATATTACAACTTTTAAGAAACCACCACATACTGAATTTTGGTGTAATATAAAAGAAGAAAAATTAAAATTAAATAAAAAATGCTATTAAGCTAAAGTGCATTTACATGTGAGATCAGATTTTCTTCCTATAACTCAACCAAGGCATAACAAATCAAACAAAGAAGCAGATATAAGAATCCAGTTCAGTTACATTAAATTGGACAGAAAAGATTTGCAAAAATGTAAAACAATGTCATTCTCATTTTTGTTTTGAAAAACATAGTTTTGTAAAAATATACTATCAATTTTAAGATGAAATGAGATTGTTGTTATTTTAAAATAAATATTTTCTAAATGTCCTTTTTAATAACAGATTGATTAAAAACAGATATAACACACATAAACCAAAGCACTTTTGGGGTCTCAGTAATTTTTAAGACTATAAAGTGTTCCTAAAGGCAAAAAGCTTGAGAACTGCTGCTATATGGTTTAATCTAGACTTTACACAATGTAAGTAAAAAATAATTGTCCAGCACTTATTACAAAGTATTTCCACTAATACTATCTCAACTGATTGTGATAACAATATTTACTAGGTAAAGTTTAATCTTTGGCCACCTCATGTGAAGAGTTGACTCATTGGAAAAGACCCTGATGCTGGGAGGGATTGGGGGCAGGAGGAGAAGGGGACGACACAGGATGAGATGACTGGATGGCATCACCGACTCGACAGACATGAGTTTGAGTGAACTCCGGGAGTTGGTGATGGACAGGGAGGCCTGGCGTGCTATAGTTCATGGGGTCGCAAAGAGTCGGACACGACTGAGCGACTGAACTGAACTGAACTGAACTGAAAGTTTAATCTTATCACCCCATGTAAGATACCTCCCTCCATCCCTTTCTCTTTGCTTTTATTCTTGGCACATTTGCTGTAATAAGAACAAGAAAATAAATTAACTATAAAGTCATGCTACTCTTTGGTTAATTTTGTTGTCTAACGGAAGTAATGTGGTTCAAAAAATGTAGATATATGCAGGGTCAGCTCTCTTAAAACACTGTTTGCCATATACAGTAGAAATCTGGCTAATTCATCATATAAACTCATAAACTCATTGATTCTTCCCATTTTAGATGAGGTAATTTAGGGAAACAAACTGCCTTAAGTCCAGAAGTAACCATACAGCATTATCTTTCCATTCTCAAGTCTGAAACAACTTTTAGAAGGAAAAAAAGCTGAGGCACTTAAGCCCTGGAAAAGTAGTTTGCTTAACAACATAGAGACCCCAAAGAACTGAGAACTGAGGTTTTCAGTTGGCCATCTTTTCACTAAAAAGAAGATACAGAAACTGAGAGTACATATTCTTACAAAGAGTCAGTTACAGGGACCAGAGGAAATTAAAGCTCTAAGGGTAAGAGGAAAAAGAAACTGATTCATAGGAAAATAGAAAGAGGAGACAGGAATTGAGATTATAGAGAAAAAATGATTTATCCTATTTTAGAATCAGTATCACGGTAACTCACTTTTTAAATACAAAATTTTTCCAGAGTTCATTGATTTTGATCTGCAGTCCTGGCTTGTTTTCGGCATTGTGATGATTTCTCTTATGGATGCTTGATGGCTTCTTGCTCAGCCCACTGGCTCTGGCAGGTACTAAAGGTTTGATCTTGGTTGTAGAAAGACTGTCCACAGAACTGGATTTATACAGCCCAGGAATCTGAAGATTAAATGCTTGTTTTAATACTACTGTGTTAAAACAAACTACCTTTAATCTCAAACTTTATACACTGAAACAAATTACTTATACACTGGAACAAAAAATAACCTATAATCAATGTGCAAAAGTGGGTTTAGGTCTGCAAAACTTATATAATATTTTTAACAGGTGATCCATGTGCCTAAATTCAAGAGTTACAAAAGAAAAGACAGAAAAGTGAGTCGCTCTTACTTCCTCACTGCCTTTAGGCAATTGCTATTACTGGTTTCCTGTGCAATGACTGAATTCATTTACACACACACACCACACGACTGGCAGCATACTAAAAATCGTGTCATACCACAACGTGTACTTTTTTTCTTGCTTAATATATCTTGATTTTACCAAGTAATGTATCTTGAAGATTTTTCCATTTCACATGTAGAACTGAATTTTGTTTTGAATAGGTTGCTTATCTTTTCCATTGTACATGTGTACCATAATTTACTTAAACAGATCTCTACTGACATTTAAGTTGATCTATTCATTTTTAACTGAGGTATAATTTATAATATTGTATTAATTTCAATGGTACAGCAAAGTGACTCAGTTATATACACATATATATTATATATAGATTCTTTTCAGATTCTTTTCCCTTATAGGTTATCATAAGATACTCAGTATATTTCCCTGTGCTATACAGTAGGTCCTTGTTATTTTATATAGGCAATGGCACCCCACTCCAGTACTCTTGCCTGGAAAATCCCATGGATGGAGGAGCCTGGTGGGCTGCAGTCCATGGGGTCGCTGAGAGTCGGACACAACTGAGTGACTTCACTTTCACTTTTCACTTTCATGCCTTGGAAAAGGAAATGGCAACCCACTCCAATGTTCTTGCCTGGAGACTCCCAGGGACGGGGGAGCCTGGTAGGCTGCTGTCTCTGGGAAGCACAGATTTGGACACAACTGAAACGACTTAGCAGCAGCAGCAGCAGCAGTGTGTATATGTTAATCCCCAACACCTAGCTTATGTCCCTACCCTACTTTTCCCGCTAACCCCTTTGGCAACTTAAGTTTGTTTTCTATGTCTGTGACTCTATATCTATTTGTAAATCAGTTCATTTGTATCATTTTTTTAAAAAGATAATTAAATGATGTCATATGATATTTGTCTTTATCTGCGCCTTGAATTCATTGACTTGTATGCTGCTGGAAATGTGGAGCCATTAAAGTTTTGTTACTGTTTTTTTAGGACAGTATGAGTGTGGTAATATAAAACAAGGATTTAAAATTGATGAACCTAGTAGAGGGTGTATACAGAATGAAAAGATTCACACCTGAAAGATGAAATATTAAATTAGGATGTTGGTGATAGGAAAAAAGGAGAGCAAGAAATGAGACAGAGAAAGAAACAGGATTTAGATAGGTAGAGATGTCTTGATTGTTTTTCTTTAGCCTTTGAAATAGAAGGATCCAGCTGGTTGTTATAAAGAAAGAGGACAACCCAAAGATTTTGAAACTGAGCAAATATTATTAAGTGACACAGAGCAAATATTATTACAGCTGATAAGTGCTTTAAGAAGTACTGGTTATATGTTTAAAAAGAAAGATGAGCTTGACTTTATATACTGAAGATGGACACCAGGGAGCAAGAGGGAAGGTTCATCGGGGGAGTTGTCACCAAAACAGAAGTGACAGTTAAAACACTGACAATGAAATCTGAAAGTGTAATAATAATAAAAAGATGATGATTTAATGCCCAGATGTAACTTCTTTTGAGAAAGTACTTTCCGTATCTTTAGTCCTACCACCGCAAATAATTTTAATTTCTTTCCAGACTTTTTACCATGATTATACAAACATGGGCTTCCCTGGAGGTTCAGATGCTAAAGAATTTGCCTGCAGTGAAGGAGATCCAGGTTCAATCTCTGGGTCAGGAAGATCCCCTGAAGAAGGGAATGGCAACCCACTATAGCACTCTTGCCTGGAAAATCCCATGGACAGAGGAGCCTGGTGGGCTACAGTCCAGGGGGTCGCAGAGTCAGATATGACGAAGTGACTAACAATCACATACAAACATATACAATATGTGTATTTTCAAGCATTTAAGCAAACAAAAACACCATACTACACATATTATTGAATAGTATGGTTTCTCTTTTCGTTCAAAAATAATATGGACATTTTTACAACACAGGATCTGTTTGAAAGTCTTTCTCATTCAGAGATTTTTAAAAGAAACTTATATTTCCTGTTGGCTCAGCTAGTAAAGAATCCGTCTGCAGTGCAGGAGACCTGGATTCAATCCCTAGGTTGGGAGGATCCCCTGGAGAAGAGAACAGCTACCCACTCCAGTATTCTGGCCTGGAGAAGTCCTTGGACTATACAGTTCATGGGGTCCCCAAAAAGTCAGACATGACTGGGCAACTTTCACTTTATATTTACTTATTTTGCATTTATATATATTTATATAGTATGAGATATGACCTTCTTTCAAATAGATGTACTAGATCACTTATTTAAAACTTCTATAAAGTTTCTATGCTTTTACAAATAAACATAAGAAGGTAACATATTAACTATATAAATATAGTTTTCTCATATAAGAAAAATAATATATGTTCACTGAAACCAACAACGTATTTAAAGTCTTGTATTTAAATTCTCATTATCTCTTTAGGCTCAAGTTCTAGAATGTACTTACTGGGTTAAATTACTTGAACTCTTTCAAATTGCTTTCCAGAAATGGCACAGCAATTCTTATTCTCCTCAATATGATTATCCTAAGTAATTATTATCCTAATTAATTAATTATTGGAATAATTAATCATACCAATTAATAGGATTATACTATCTTAAATGTGATTATTCATCTCAGCACTTTATACCCTTATAAAATTCAGCAAATTAAAAACTTTTGGAAAAATAAGAGGTAAGAAATTATATTTTATTACTTTAATTTGTGTTATTTGATTATTAATGAGGTTGAACATGCTTTTATATGTTAATCATCCCCTTGTGCTTTTTGCTTTTGTGATCTCTGTTCATGTCTCTTGCCCATATGTAAGGTAGGAATTAGTATTTTTATATTGGCAAGATACTTAATACATAAAACGGGCTTTTGACTTATGAGCTTTCACTATGCAGGCACATAAATATTTATACAGTCTGACTGAAAAAAACCCTTGACTTATCAGGGACCCAGTTTCTAGAAGGCCTTTTTGCAATACACATCAAAGCTTTACAAATACCTGCCCTTGGACCAGTAATATCACTCCACAGAATTCATCCCCATGAAAAATCAAGAATGTGTACAGTACTCAAACATTTATCAACAAAATCTTCATTGCAGTACTGTTTGGTATAACAAAAATTTTTAGAGTAAAGGACAAACATAAGAAGATTAGTTAAACCCACACCATGGCATATTTTAGTCATTATAAGTAATGTTACTTAAGTACATGAAATAGATCTTTATATACTATAAAGAAAAAAAAAAAGCAAGTTTCACAACTTAAATACCTATTAGGTTGGCCAAAATGTTCATGAGGTTTTTTCCATAAGATGGCTCTAATGGCACTTCCCTGTCTATAACTTCATTTGAAACAATTTCGTTAGATTGCATTGTGACAGCTTTTATATTAGTGTGCTTTAAAAAAAAAAACAAAATTAGTGAATTTCTGTGCAGTCATTTAATATTGAAGATGGAATTAAAAAATATTTTTGGCAATATTATACTTTATTATTCCCTGATAGCTCAGTTGGTAAAGAATCCACCTGCAATGCAGGAGACCCTGGTTCAATTCCTGGGTCAGGAAGACCCACTGGAGAAGGGATAGGCTACCCACTCCAGTATTCCTGGGCTTCCCTTGTGGCTCAGGTGGTAAAGAATCCACCTACAATGCAGGAGACCTGGCTTCAATCTCTGGATTGGGAAGATCCCCTAGAGAAGGGAAAGGCTACCCACTCCAGTATTCTGGTCTGGAGAATTCCATGGACTGTATAGTTCATGGGGTTGCAAAGAGTTGGACATGACTGAGCAACTTTCACTTTCATTTTTCACTTTTCATTCCAGGAAAGGTACAGATTTCTCACTAGACGAAGATCCACGGTCACGTAGACCACTTGAAGTTGACAGTGATCAAAGGGAGACACAAACTGAGATCAAAGTTGTACCACACAGGAGATAGCTTGCTCACATACTCAAAATATCCAAATCAAATGTTGAAAATCATATGCACCAGCTTGCTTATGTTAATTGCTTTGAACTTTAGGTTCCACATAAGTGAAAAAAAAAAGCCTTCTTGACAGTATTTCTGCATGTGATTTTCTACTTAAACATAATTAAAACATTCTGCTATAAAAACAAATTGTGACCGGCAATCAAAAGTGGATACTGTTCAACAATGTGGAACAGAAGAGATTACGGAACAGAAGAACTACCAACCATACTGAAGGACAGTCTTTATCCAAAGAAAGTGATGTGTATATGGTGGAACTGGAAAGGAGTTCTCTATCGTGAGTTCCTTCTGGAAAACCAAACAATTAATTCCAACAAGTACTGCTCCCAACTGGACCAACTGAAAGCAGCACTAGGTGAAAAGAGTCAACAGAAAACGTATCATCTTCCATCAGGATACCACAAGGTTTCTTTGATGACCAGGCAAAAACTTACAGCTAGACTGGTTTTCTGATTTAACTGCCATATTCAGATATTATAACTTCAGATTTTCATTTATTTTGGTCTTTATAAAATTTTGAAAATAATGTACCTGGAACAATTCTTTACTCAAAATGATAAAAGTTTTGGGAAGATAGTTACGAAGTTGTCTGGAAAATGGCAGAAGATAGTGGAACAAAACAACGAATATGTTGTTCAATAAAGTTCTTGGTGAAAATGAATAATGTGTCTTTTATTTTTACTTAAAAATTAAAGGAACTTTTTGGCCAACCCAATACAAATCAAGTACAAATATGGTCCTAAAAGATCTGAAGGTAGACATTTTTGTGTAAATAAGAATATAGACACTTTTAGTTTTAATTTTGCTTATATTCATATTTCCTGGTAATAAGCATGCCCTGCTTCTGAAATTTAAAAGTAATTTATATAAGTGTTTTACCTTGTTTCTTAGAAGCGTGTCTTTCTTCGAAAAATGAAACAAGTGTAGCTTGGATTTCTGATTACCTTGTTTATCAAGTGACTTAAAATTGCAATCAGATTCCTAGATCCCCAAGATCGAAAAATAAAGCAAAATTAGATTTTTACTATCAAGATTTTACGACAACTGATCAATATTCAACAAAACATAAAACAAGTAAATTGAGAAAAATCAATGTAAATAAAATGTAACTTCTCAGAAGAAAAAAAGTATTAAAAGCATGAAATACAATAAAAGAAAATTAATGTGGAAAGAATGATCTTTGCCAGTTTCACTACAGAAAACTAGTAAGAAGTTTCAGCTGGAGAAGTAAACTGTATAAAATATAAATTAAAAAGCTCTAAGTGGGGTCTCTAGAACCAGAGGGAGCACACAGCTCTTCTTAAAACTGAAGGTGCTTATGACTGGTGGCTGAGATGGTAAAGAATCGGCCTGCAATGCAGGAGACCTGGGTTTGACTCCTGGGTCGGGATGACCCCCTGGAGAAGGGAATGGCAATTCACTCTAGTATTCTTGCCTGGAGAATTCCATGGACAGAGGAGACTGGTGGGCTATGTCCATGGGGTCACAAAGAGTTGGACATGACTGAGCGGACATATGCCTGAGATGAAACTGACTTCTATCCAGGGAAGAGATATGCTTCTGTGTGTACAAAGCAAAGAACAATGCTCAACAAAACCAGAGTAATCTGGGGAAAAGCAACTCATGTTCACGGAAACAATAGCATGCTTCATGCCAAATTTCTAAGCAACCTTCTTGCGTAAGCCATTGGATACAGAATCCATGTGATGCTGTACTCTTTCAAGGACTTTAGAAAGTAAATAAATAAATTCAGGAGACTTTACATTTCTGCATTTTTCAAGAGGATTTAAAAATATATATATTTATCTTGGGATTCTACATAGCATTATATACTTAAAAAGCAATCCAAAAGTCAAAAATATTCCTTTAATTTGGATTATAACTTACAGAAACACTAACATTCCTTGCTCATAGTAGTGATGACTCTGGGCTATATTGTTTCTTAAAAGAAAGATCAAGAGTAAGATCCTAAGATTAATTAACCTCAAATAGGGTTAATGAACTTAATAAACATAGATTATACAGTTGTTGCTTTTCACAGTGAACCACTGATAGAAATCTCCAATGCATTTTCTTCAGAATCATACAGTAAAAATGATATTCAAAATCAAACATCAGTGACACTCTAAAACATTTTCTGAATAAAGAAAGATAACATAATTTTTAAGTTATCTGTTATTGTCCCAATTGTTTGACCATTAATCCTTAAATTTACCACATCTGGTGGCAAGAGATGATTTAATGAATGATTTTCAGTTTAGTTTTTTTTTTTTGTGAGGGGAGAGAGTTTATGTTTCTATAACTGTAAGTACAAAAATGATTGCCCAGAAGACAGACATGTGGATAGTTTTGTCAGCATGACGAGCTCTTAGGCTGTGAGCTGGTAAGCCTTCTCAGTAAAACATGCTAAAAGCTTTACAAAGTTAGTAAAACAGGAAGATGTCTGCTGGAAAAGGAACAAAAACACCCCAAAGGAGTTCAGAGGACTTGAAAGTATCCTCATAAAGAGATGGTGATTTTTAATGAAAGATGTTCAAGAAACAACAACTGTGATGGAACCCAAATGGTGCCATGAGAAAAATGCAGTAAGACGTGGAAAATGAAAAAGATGACATTAAAATGGAGGCTCGTGTTAAAAGAAACAGAGTCTTTGAGACCAGTATGGATGAACTGAGCACAAAGTGAGTGAACAGGAAAAGAGTAGCAAAAGCCTCAAGGGTTTGGTTTGGCATTTTGTTGTTGTTGCCAAGTCATATCCGATTCCTTTGCGACTCCATGGACTGTACCCCACCAGGCTCCTCTGTCCATGGGATTTACTAGGTGAGAGTACTGAAGTGGGTTGCTGGTTCCTTTTCCAGGGGATCTTCCTGACCCAGGGATTGAACCTGCATCTCCTGCATTACAGGCAGAGTCTTTACAGCTGAAACACCAGGGAAGCCCCTCTTACTTAAAAATCTGGAATGGATTTGAATACATTAATTGATTTCAGCTTTCTCTAAATGAAAACAATTTGCTTCCACATTTTAACTAGGCTTTTTTCTTTGAGTCTGATACAACTCAAGTTTCCTTAGGAACGTGAATAAAATATTTTCCTTTTGATAAACACAAAATATACTGATTTATTGGGCTTCCCAGGTGGCACAGTATTAAAGAATCCGCCTGCCAATGCAGGAGACACAAGAGATGTGGGTTTTATCTCTGGGTCAGAAAGATCCCCTGGAGAAGGAAATGGCAACCTGCTCCAGTATTCTTGCCTGGAAAATTCCATGGACACATGAGCCTGGTGGGCTACAGTCCATGGGGTCGCAAAAGAGTTAGACACAATTGAGCAACGGACCACAGGTACACAGAGACATACTGATTTATTTAGCTGTTTAATATTCAGGATTATCAGACATCAAAATTCTGTCAAATATTACCAAGGTTATAATTGTTCTTACAACTTGGTAACTATAGTTGTGAACATAAAATGAAGTATATTAAATTAGTAAATTTGAGATAACTCAGATTTAAAAAATGCTCTTATGTCATCATATCATTTTAAAATATGACATCACTGGGTCTTACTAGTAGTAGTTATTTGGAGCTTTGATTTAAGTAAGAATAAAGCTATTTTATGAATAAGAAAAAATGGCTAGGATGCTTTTATTAATTTAAACAGAATAACATAAAATTCCTTACATTACTATCTTATTTTATCATAAAGGGGACTTACAACAAGAATAATAAGAGTAAAAAATATATATATTTCTTAAGTATTAAAACTTAAGACAAACACCATCATGTTAATAGGGTCATTCAGTTATAAGGTTTCAAACACTGTCTGAATTCAAGACTATATTAAGGATTTAAATATTAAATTTATAATAACTTCAATAAGCTTATCATTCTTCGGTCTTAAGTGTTCCACAACTTGAGACACTTATCAGTGGAACACATAGTGATGATTCAAGATATATAGCTAGATTAAAAGTATGAGTCTAAAATATGAAAGATACAGAGAAGGCCTTCAGATGAGTAAAACATGAACTTTCTACACAGTAAGGTCTAGAGTGAAAAATTAAAACAACCAATTATTTCCGTATCATGAGCAAAATTTCCTCAATTATCTGATTAACACCCTATTTTCTCTTACATATGAATTTGAAAACAAAGGCTTCAGAATGTGACTTACCTCTGAATCTGAATCCTTACTAGAAGGCTGAGAAAGTTTTGATGCATTTAAATTGTGTGGTGACAAGTCCATGCTTTCCTGAGACTGTGAGGAGCAACCCACGTCATGTAAGGGATGTGATTCATCACTTGACTCATCACTCTTTAATGGAGCTACATCAGACATCTCAATATTCTCAGGCAGAGAGGTGGAAGAATCACTCTTTCTACGGAACTGCTGCAATGCTGTGCTTGGAGAGGGGCTTGGAGTTCTTGAAATATCTCCAAGACTTCCAGACCAACTGAAACAACTTCTTAGTGTCCCCAAGGTGGGTGGTGAGATGGTCCTCGTGAATGCGCTGGTCTTAAAAGACCGAGACTCTTCAGCCATCACAGTCACACCATCTGGAGTCTGCTCACTGGAATTATGCGATACACTGGTATCACCCAACTTCTTGTCCTCTAGACAATCTGGTTCACCTGCATCGGTTTCTTTATCTGTGACAGCAGTTTCAGCTAGAGGCTGGCTGCTTGCTTTCTTTGATATACAGTCAACAGAATCCAGAGAATTGGAAAAAAACCTAACAGAAAAAAACAACGGAAACAATGTAGAAATATTTGAGTTTGCTCACGAAGGTGAACAACATTTATAATGGAAAGATGGTTGCTTCTTTTTAAAAATAAATACATTAATTTCCTAAGTAAAGGAAAAATACATTTTACACACAGCTGATCCACCTGCCAATGCAGGAGCCACAGGAGCTGTGGGTTCGATCCCTGGGTCGGGAAGATACCCTGGAGCAGGTAATAGCAACCCACTCCAGTGCTCTCGGAAAATGCCATGGACAGAGGAGCCTGACAGGCTTCAGTCCATGAGGTCACAAAAGAGCAGGGCACAACTGAGCAACTCAGCAGACATGCATGACACTCAAATATTTGAGCAGATAAAGAAATATGCAACAGAAAGGATACTTAATAACTATTGTCTCTTATTTTGTAATTTGAATACAAATTAAATAAATAAATTAAAATACAAGTAAAATAAATTAGCTATTTACCTCTCATTTTAGCTTAATTCCTAGTAGTAAACCGTCTGGGAACATGTAGTAGCATACTAATCTACCAAGCTTTTTATATACCCTATATATTTCTATACTACTTTAAATACTGAGGTTAAGACTTCCAAATTAATTACTAAATTCTCTATTACTAAAGAGGTACTACTTACTCAGGGTAGTAGCTTTAAAAAAGTCATTTTAAAAACTCCAATATAAATTAAACAAAGATTGCATCATTACTCGGAAGGATGTATTCAAGTAGCATTTTTAGGTTTAAAAAGGAAATCCTAGAGCACAGGATTGGTTAAATATGAAACTTACAAAGGATGTACCTCCTTAATAAGCATTAGTTCAAAACCAAGATGATAAGCTGAATATTTACTAAATGCTCGAGAGTAAAAATCCTCTTACCTTTTCATCAAATCATTACCTCATGTGTGTGGGTATAAGGCAGAAAGGAAGCAGCATGTGAAAGGAAAAGTTTTATCTGGTTTTTCACTGAGCAGAAAACATCAGCTCCTTTAACTGATCACATAGTTCGTTTTTCAGCAAACAATAACCTCTATGATATCTAAACATATTTCTATATATTATTTCATAGGTAAGAGAAGTTAGAATAACAGAGCCCAAGGTTGTAAAATTAATCAGCTAAAGAACAGAGGATGATGGTTGGATGGCATCACCAGCTCAAGGGACATGAGTCAGCAAACTCCAGGAGACAGTGAAGGACAGGGAAGCCTGGTATTCTGCAGTCCATGGGGTCACAAACAGTCGGACATGACTGGGTGACTGAACAACAAAGAACAGAATTAAAACCCAGAACTCCTCCCAGTTCATGGTTGCTTCTTTCCAAATAGCCTGTGGTGTTACTTAACTGTTAATTATACTTCTAGATCTCAAAAAATAAAATATGCATTATAAGTATCTATATAATAAAGATTAAAACAGACTTTCAAAAGACAGGCAATTGGAAACAAACTTTTGCATATTTAATACACTTCCTGTTATGTTACATTAAAAAGAATGGGTTGGGAATGACCACTGGCATATATATTAGTGACTGGGCACTTGTGCCAGCTGTCTGATTCACATAGCTTCTGCTAGTCTTGAAACAGTCTTATATATTTTATCTTCTATATATTATTTAACCCATATTCTATAGTTAATAAAAGTAGGCTTAGAGAAGTTAAATGGCACGGGAAAGACTAAGTAAAGAACAGAGCAACAGTTTAAACCCAGGCCTACCTGACTGTGTGCTCCTTTCACACTACAAGGTATGACTAATCAACTATGACTAGGAGTCTTTCCTATCACTATTACTAACTATACAACCCTGGCAAAGTTTCTTAACCTCTTAGAGCCTCAATTTCTGAGCCCAAAATAGAGAAAATAACGCTGAGCTGAATATCTCATAATACTGTTGTGAAGAATAACATATAAAAGAATCTTGAAAATCAGCTAAGAGAACTAATTTAATAACATCTAGTTATTATTAGATATTGCTATATAATCTAGATCAGAAAATTATACATCAAAGTTTCACTCACACTTATTATTTCACAGAAAGTTGATGCAGAAAAAAATATTTTTCTAAGCATTTCTTAATATACCCTCTGAACCATTAGTGAAACATCTCACTAAACTAGGTAAAGCAGCTATTTACAGCTTTGAATACAGATTTCATTAAGTTTCCACAGTGACTCAACAGTCAAGACCTGAAGAGATACACAAACATTATTCTCATTTGTTTTGCTTGTTTGTGCTCAGTCATGTCCAACTCTTTGCGACTCCTGTAGCCTGCCAGCCTCCTCTGTTCATAGACTCTTGCAGGTAGGAATACTGGAGTGGATTGCCATCTCATTCCCACTAGCTGTCTTCAAAGAGGCAGAAAAAGGAAATTCTATTTTCACCCAAAAGGAAAGATAAAACACAAATTTCAAAAATTTCTCCCAATGACAGAATTCAACTTTCTAGAATGTATAAAGCAACATATATCATCTAGAAACCCATTTTCCATTTGTGCAGCCATGTTTTCATTATCGCATTGTTAACAAACACCTTTAATGAGGGTGGTAATTCTTTAACAAAGGAAGAATCAGAATGATCATTTCACTGTACTGTGAATGTTTCCTTGAGAAGATCTGATGGGAGAAGGGTTTGACACATCCCCTAAAAGGAGCTTAGGGATTACCAGTGGTTCATTTCTTCATGACCATTTCCCATCATCACGGTTAGACAAAATTGGCTGCAACCTAACTTATTAAACTTGGGAAAAAAAAAAAGTCACATTCTAAGTCTTCTGGAGAAATAAAGAAGCTGATAAATTTTCTTTTTCTTAAAGTTACTAATTCTTGTTTCTAGTTGTGGTACCACTATCCGAATTCAATGAAACAGAGCTATTCATTGTTTGTCTACCATCTATTGGGCACTATTTTACATACTTTACTTATGTTAATAATTTAATTCCATCAGCAATCCTAAGATTGCTATACTTGAAGAAACTGAAGCACCCATAAATTAACTTGCCCAAGTCAAACATCTCATGAGTAAACAGGACAGGATTCAAAATCCAGGTGGTCTAATCCCAGGGTCCAAATTTCTAACCCCTAAGTAATATTGACTCTTCAAATTCTTATCTTCACTAGCAGGGACTATGACAACAGCCACTGGCCCTCTAGAATCCACTCTTCACAGTGTGTTCAGAGTGGTCCATCTCAGGGGTCTCCAATCATGGAGGCTGGTCCATGGCCTGTTTGGAACCAGGCCACAAAGCAAGAGGTAAGAGAAGGGTGGATGAGCAAGTGAAGCTTCATCTGTATTTATAGTCACTCTGCATTGCTCACATTACTGCCTGAGCTCTGCCTCCTGTCAGATCACTGGTGGCATTAGATTTTCATAGAAGCGAGAACCCTATCATGAACTGCACATGTGAGCGATCTAGGCTGTGTGCTCCGTATGAGAATCTAACGCCAAAGGATCTAAGGTGGAACTGAAGAGGTGATGCTAGCTTTGGGCAGCAGCTGCAACTACAGATTATCACAGGCAGAGATATACAGAGATCATAACAAATCACACGCTTGCAGACTGACATCAAAACTCTATCAGTGATGGTAAGTGACAATTAAGTGGAATCTGGTGGCAAGCTTTACAGTGGTAAGTGAGTTGATGTACTTCAGTTGTACATGTACATCTGGTAGCAGGCTTTAAGTCAGAATCCAATGCTTATTTTTAGTTCATGTGTGGCCTGCCCATTATTTTATTTACTGCCTCTAATTCCTTGCCTCTTTTCTGCCCTGCACACTTGTCTCAGTCAGTTTTGGTAAGCCCACAAGCTAACCCTAGTAAAAATGAGTAAAAAAAAAAACAAAAAACAAACATTACTGGAGAACTTCTTTGAAAAGGGGGAAGACCCAATGATGAAACAGCAGAACACTCTAAGACTGCCAACAAAAAGAAACCTGCATTTAAAAGAAAATACCAAGAGTCCTACTTAAACTATGGGTTCATTGAAACATGCAATTCACATTCTCCAAGCCTGCTTTGTATAATATGTGATGATTAGCTATCTAGAGAAGCCATGAAACCTTCAAAACTACTTTGCCACATGGAGACCAAGCACCCAGGATTAAAAGACAAGCCTCTGGAGTTTCAAAAGAAAAAAAACGTGAACATGAAGAATAGAAGCAGTTCTTGAAGGCCACCACTTCATTAAATGTGTCTACACTGACAGCATCATTCTTAGTGGGTGACTGCAAGGCTGAAGCTAAGAAGCCCTTTACTCTTGGTGAGGAACTGATCCCACTAAGGACATCTGTCAGGAACTTTTAGGAGAGGCTTCAATTCAAAAGGTGGCACAGGTTGCTCTTTTGGCTAGCACCATAACTAGACAAACTGATGAAACAGCAGAGGATATTGAGGCATAATTGTTAGAGAGGATTAATGAGTCACCGTGGTACACAATCCAGGTTGACAAGACAACAGTGCTTGTTTTTGTGTGATCTGGTTTTCAGGAGGATGTGCATGAGGAAATGTTATGTGCACGTCTGTTGGCAATCAACACCACAGTTGCAAAACTATTCAAGTCTCTGACTGATTATGTATCAGGAAAACTGGTCATTTTGTGTTCAGAAATGCACAGACGGAGCGGCTGCCATGACTGGACAGCTTTCTGGTTCCACTACATGGGTCAAAAAGCTCATTTCTGAACCTGAGTCTGTGTACTGTGTCATCCACAGAGAAATGCTGGCTAGCTGAAAAATATCACCTGAACTTAACGTTTTGCAGGATATGATTAAAATAATCACATTAAAGTACACACCTTTAATTCAAGTCTACTTGCACAACTCTGTGAGGAGATGGACACACGTCATCTCTTATACACAGAAGTGAGGTGGTTTTCTAAAGGTAGATCACTGGCTAGAGTTTTTGAGTTATGAGAGTCACTCCAGAAATTTCTTTTAGAAAAACAGTCACCACTGTTAGCGCATCTCAGAGAAACAGAAGGTGTTACAAAACTTGCTTGTGTGACATATTCAACCTGCTCAGCGAAATCCGTCTGTCACTTCAGGGGAGAACAACTGTGTTCAAGTCAGCAGATACAGTGGCTGCATTCAAAGCCAGACTGGAATTATGGGGGCGACAAGTGAACACTGGGATTTTTGACATTTCAAACAGTAGCAGAGATTTTGAAAGAGACTGAGCCAGAGCCTTCTTTTTCCCAGCTGGATGCATGATCACCTGTCTCAGTTTTCAAAAGAGTTTGAGCATCACTCCCCTACCACGAAATACCCCTGGACTGGGAAACAATGGATCCGCGACCCATTTGTGAACAAGCCAGGTGAACAGACTTTGTCCATGCTAGAAGGGGATCACCTGCTTGAGATCGTAAATGATGGTGGCCATAAAAGTATGTTTGAGACAACTTCAAACCTCCATACGTTTTGGATTTAAGTCAAGGCGGAATAGCCTGAGATCGCCACAAAAACACTAAAAAGTTGGCTTCCATTTCCAACATCCTAACTCTGTGAAGCAGGGTTTTCTGCAGTGACAGCAACCAAAACGAGGTTATGGAGTAGACAGGACATAAGCAACATGCTTCAGGTGTCACTGTCTCCCACCACCCCCAGGTGGGACCATCTAGTTGCAGGAAAACAAGCTCGAGGCTCCCACTGAGTGCACTCTCCCAGAATGCACCCATTCTGCATTATGGTGAATTGTATAATTATTTCATTATATAATCACAATGTTATAATAGTAGAAATAAAGTGCACAATAAATGCAATGTACTTGAATCATCTTGAAACTATCTCCTCATCCAGTTCATGGAAAAACTGTCTTTCAAGAAACTGATCCCTGGTGCCAAAAAGATTGGGGACCATTGGTCTACTTAAACTAGGAATCAAATCATAACCCTCTCCTGATTAAAACCTTCTAAATGTTTCCTATCACCCTTAAAGACTCAAAGTTCCTTAGGTTGGCCCACAAGCCTTTTATGAACTGGCTTCCTTATTTCTCCTCCTTCATCATCTACCTTCCTGCTCCTTTTTCATTCTTTTTCCAATTTACGTTGTGGTAGAAGTAAAAATAGCAGTGATCAACAGCAAAGAGTTGCACCCATGCTCCACACTGCTGCTCACCTCCATACCTCTGTCCAAGCTACATGAGTCTGCTGGTAAAATACCTGGCTCCATTCTTTATCTGCTTCACCCACGAATCATTTAAACGTAGGTAAGAGCACCTTACATGCGCCCCTTCCCGACCACTGTCTCAGCATTCAGTTCAGTTCAGTTCAGTCGCTCAGTTGTGTCTCAGCATTAGATGCCTTCAAAACACTTTATGCGTGATTTTGTCACTGTACTTACCACACAGTATGGAATGATTTTGTTACTGACCTATTTTTTCAACTAGGAAAAACTATTTGTTTCTCAAGAGCAAAAACTATATCTCTCATTTCTGTAACCCAGCATCTAGTATTATATCAGATTATCAATTAATAAGAGAATTTCATAGTCATCTGTATTTAAATAGATTTATAAAAGTACTTTGTGAAATTATATATAACTCTTAGACAAACTAAAAAAATAGAAAAACAAGGTGGATCCTCCCTGCCCCCTGGCAAAGTAACAAAGGGTATTCCAATGCAAAATGCAATAAGGTCTACAATTCTTATTTTAGTTCTGTATCAAGAGATAACAAAAGTAACAGAAGTCCAAGTGGAACTAAGGCAATACATGATAAACTGGATTAAGCCAAGTCCTCACCTGTTTCATTAGATTCAATGCTATTCATAACAATGAAAATAAACACCAACAGAGTATATAATCTAATAGACATACAACATTCTATAGATGTAACAATACCTGCTTCTGGTGCCTGGAACCACAACTGCACCACTTTCTTCATTTTTTCTCTGTAAAAACGTTGCAAATTTGTTTCTTGTCGTAGGTGGTGTGCTTAAGCTTTTTTTAATAGTAGTTCCATCTACCAGGTCAGGCATAAATAGTTCAGAAGAGTTCAATGACTTATTACCTTCACAACTATTTTTCTTGATCTTCTTTGTAAAGGAAGTAGAATATTGATCCATCATATCATCTTCTGATAGCTCTTCTAAATAAAAATGAAATTATTTGTAAATTTTTATTTCATGACTAGTTAGAGATTTGGTCTCAGTTTCACAGCCTATGTTCTATTGCCCTAAAGATGAAGTCTTTTTTTTTTTGATTGTGCTTCAGAAAAGGAAATAAAACAATAATTTAAAAGAAAATTCCCTTGGCTGTTTTACTGTTTCAAAATTAACTATGATTTAAAGTCAATTATTTGTATGAATTTCAGGATACAATCAATTCTGCAAGGCTCTACACTCATTATATACTATTTGAATGTAAAAAAAAGGGTCTAATTTTGAATGCAAAAAAAAAAATTAAGTGAAGTGAAAGCCACTCAGTTGTGTCCAAATCTTTGTGACCCCATGGACTATATATAGTCCATGGAATTCTCCAGGCCAGAATACTGGAGTGGGTAGCTGTTCCCTTCTCCAGAGGATCTTCCCAACCCAGGGACTGAACTCAGGTCTCCCACATTGCAGGTGGATTCTTTACCACCTGAGCCATCAGGGAAGCCCAAGAATACTGGAGTGGGTATCTTATCCCTTTCTCCACTGGATCTTCCTGACTGAAGAATCAAACCAGAATCTCCTGCATTGCAGGTGGACTCTTTACCAGCTGAGCCACCACGGGAAGAAAAAAAAATTAAACCTATGATTAATCTATGTTTGGTTTAAAAGAATGTTTCATTAAAACCAGGTGCTATACTTAATATATATATACACCATCACTGAGATGGTTTTGAGGTATATTTGATTGTCTTGTAGTGGAAAGTAATTTGTACTCTAGCTCTGACCCTCATTACACAGCTATCAAGTTCTAGAAGATTGTTGTAACAATCTAATGGTATAAGAATAAATCATAAGACTAAATAATGTAAAAGTGGTAAAGCTGAAATAGGCAAGCACATAGACATAGCATTAATGTACTTAAAGTTAATCCAACTACTTCTCAGTCTAAACAGCTTCCACTCACATGGGAGTAAATGCTCATGATTAAGACGTGGGTAGAGCAGTGGAGGGTGCCTAAATACTAGAGACAAGGTGACATCGCAAATTCAAAAATGTACAGGTTAAAAAAAATACCTACAGGTCAGCAAACTTGTATAAACCAAAATATGTTTATTATGCAGGAAACTGTATGTTCTTTAGAAGGAAAAAAAAAATTGTAGGATCCCCAGAAAAGCCTTCACCAAGAAGTTACACTATGCTAACCTCATTTTCTTTTTATTATAATGTTGTTAGACTATCTATTTGGAGAAATTTATAGATTTAATATATCCTGAATTGATCAAGACACTTCAGTGTCTCATATTATCATAGTGGACAATGCAGAGCAAAAGTTATTATATACTAGTTACAAGAATTTGCAGCAAGTTGAATAGCCAGACAATTGGTGACTATTGGTCTGAAAGGAGGTCTGTCTCTACTACACAGCTCTAGATTTCCACTAGAACTAATATGTGATTTTAGTAAGGTTCAAAACACAAGATTAATATACAAAAGTCAAGTGTATTTCTATATACTAACAATGAACCAAAAATTGCAGTTAAAAATATCATTTATAACAGCATCAAAAACCTGAAATATAGGCATAAATTTGACAACATATGTGCAAGACCTGTACACTAAAAACTACAAAGCATTTCTGAAGGCTTAAACTAAAGAAGACTTTCTCCACAAAATAATCCATGCATGTGTCAAGTTGCTTCAGTTGTGTCTGACTCTTTGACCCTGTGGACTGTAGTCTGCCAGGCGCCTGTGTCCAAGGGATTCTCCAGGCAAGAATACTGAAGCAGATTGCCATGGTCTCCTCCAGGGGATCTTCCCATCCCAGGGATCGAAATTGAGTCTCTTACTAAGTCTCCTGCACTGGCAGCTGGGTTCTTTACCACTAGCACCACCTGGGAAAATAATCTATAGATTTAACTAAATCCCAATCAAAACCTTAGCAGGCTCTTCTTTTTTTTTTTTAAGAAATTGACAAGTTGATTCAATCTGTATGGAAATGCAAAGAACACAAAATAGTCAAAACAACTTTCCAAAAGAAGAACAAACTTAGGGACTTACATTACCTGATTTCAAGACTGACTATAAAGGTACAGTAATCAGGACAGTTTTTCTGGCATAAAGTAGGAGGAGACCAATGGTACAGAATAAGAGAGCCCAGAAAGAGACCTACACATATATGGTCAACTGACTGTCCACACACGTGCCAAAGACAATTGAATGGAAAAAGGATAATCTCTTAAACAAATGGTGTTAGAACAACTTAATTGCCATATACAAAAAAAAGTGAACCTTGATCCTTACCTCACACCATATAAAAAATTAATTCAAAACGGATCAAAGGCCTAAATGTAAGAACTAAAACTATTAAACTTCTAAAAGAAACAGGAAAAAAATATTAACGACCTTAGATTTAACAAAGACTTCTAAAATGTGACCAGTTCTCACTAGTATTTCACAAAAACAAAATACATACCACTTCTTGGTCTTTTTACAATGGATGACTTCCTTGGAAGATTTAACCCTTTAGTACTAATCACTTGTTTAATGCCCACAGTACTTGGATTTTCCTTCACCTTTGTAGTATCTGAAACAATATCCAGTTCACGTCTAGGGCAATAATTCCTATGCCAAATGCTATTAATATTAGATGATTTTTGACATGCTCTGTCAGTCCAACTATGACTTCTTGATCGGGCAAGCTAAAGTGGTAGAAAGAAAAAGGTTAAAGAAGAAAAATAGTTAAATCATTTCCCTCTGTATCAACATAAATTATAAGCAAATAATTAAATTACTCCTTTGAACTGCTTTTGATGAAATATCCATCCTCTAATAACACTTTCTACTTTGCTAGTCCTATTTGCTGTTGTTGAGTTGCTAAGTCATGTCCGACTCTTTTGCAACCCCATGGACTGTAGCCTGACAGGCTCCTCTGTCCATGGAATTTCCCAGGGAACAATACTGGAGTGCGTTGCTATTTCCTTCTCCAGGGCATCTTGCTGACTCAGGGTATCAAACCCACATCTCCTGCATTGCAGGTGAATTCTTTACCATTGAGCCTCCTGGGAAGCTTGTTTGCTAGTCCTATGCTGCTGCTGCTGCTAAGTCGCTTCAGTCATGTCTGACTCTGTGCAACCCCATAGATGGCTGCCCACCAGGCTCCCCCGTCCCTGGGATTCTCCAGGCAAGAACACTGGAGTGGGTTGCCATTTCCTTCTCCAATGCATGAAAGTGAAAGTGAAGTCGCTCAGTCGTGTCCGACTCTAGTCCTATACTTTTCATTATAGGTGTCTTGTATTCCTAGGTCTGTTTTTCCCCTAATGAGGGTCAAGCAAACTTGTTAGATCATTTTTAAGAAATAAAAAATATACCTTCCTAAGATGAGTAGTGCAAGAAATAAAACTACACTTGAAGAAGTATGACCAGAAAAAAAATACTTTTAAAATGTGAATAATATTTCAATATAAAATATTTAGTTAATAATCATTTAGCAAATAAGCCTCTAGTTACTGACATACCCTTTACAAAGGATCTGAAAATCAAAACCATAAAATTACATATTTAATCAACTATCCTATCTTTAGAACTTGGATGAGCTCAAATGGAAACAATCTTATTTACAAAACAATAGCTTCTTTTTTAGTGGACAATATCTATGTATTAAATAGGCAAGTATTAGTGAACAATATCTATGTATTAAACAGAAAGCTACTTTGGTCTACACTAAGTCATGCATAAAACTTTCTCTGAGAAAGAGCTTATTGACGGTAAAGATTGGTAAATAATCATTTTTAATGCTAATACAAGTTATTCACAATAAATATATTTTAGATGACAATGAACTGCTTAAAGGGTGTCAATGATACTCTAATAGAGCAGAAGAGGCAAAGGGGAAAACTAACAATGGTATAAAAAATGCTGGTACTAAGGGTGTGAATTCCGCGTGACAAAAGTCCCACTCGAATTTGGAATCTAATCTTTCAATTAAAGAAAGGATTAAATATAAAAATAAATTAAAAATAAGGTGACATTATTCATAATATATTTTAAGAATGAATAAGAATCAACAATTAACTTAGAATCATTGAGAAAAAAGGTATAATAAAAACAGCTTAAGCAGTATATGCCATGGCATTAGATCTCACTGATGGTTTCATTAAAAAACAGAGAGAGAAATAGGGGAGTAGAAAATCTGATTGGGAAGAATACATTTTAGATAAATAATAATAATTAGTTTGACATACAATTAGTGGTTCTGAAAGAAATGTCCTCATGAAATAAAAGATCTGATAAGGATTTGGTCTCACGAAGGATGGCCATCTTAGTGATCCATAACATTCCCAATGATAGCTGAACATTTGCAATACAACCAATTATTTTTGAGTTTCTGAGACAAAGGAGAAACTTGAGAATCATTCTTGATGAAATTATATTAATATCAGTAATTCAAATGTGTAAAGAAGACAGCAGAATAAAGACTTTTCAGTCCCCTTAGTCTAGAAACTTACAATTATAAGGTAAATAAGTCACACAGCTGTAATGTACAGCACAGAGAATACAGTCATCCCTTAGTGGCCGTAGGGGATTGGTTATAGGATCCCTTCAGAGATCAAAATCCATGATGTTCAACTCCCTTACATAAAATGGAGTAGTACTATCAGCCCTCCACATCCATGGATTCTGGATCCAAGGATTCAATCTAATTGGATCTGCGGTTGGTTGAATCCGCAGATGCCCACGGATATGGAGGGCTGTACAGTCAATAATATTGTGGAACTTCCCTCATGGTCCAGTAGTTAAGACTCTGCTTCCAATGCAGGAGGCATGGGTTTGATCCTGATCAGAAAACCAAGATTCCTCATGCTGGCATGGCCAAATTATAAAAATATAATAACTCTGTATGATGAAAGATGGTAATTAGATTGATCATGATAATTTATTAATGTATATAAATACTGAATCACTATGTTTATACTTGAAACCAATATGTCAATAATAATTCAATAAGAAAACAATCACGCCCAAACCAATAGGAAGAAACAAATACAAACTCCATCTGCAGAAAAATTAGGAGATATCTGTGACTTCCAAACCATAGTGAAAACAAGAGTATAGACAGAAAAATTTAAAGAACCTAGCCCAAGGAGGGAGGGGTAAGATAGGGGTAGGAGATTAAGAAGTACAAACTATTAGGTGTAAAAAAGCTACAAGGATATACTGTACAATACAGAGAATATAGACACTATTTTATAACTGTAAAGTATAACCCTTAAAAATTGTGAATCACTGTGTTGTACACCTGAAACATATATTATAAATCAACTATATCTCAATAAAAAGATAACAATAAAGAACCTAGCTTAAGAAAGATCAAACTCATGTGTCTGCGGAAAAGAATGACGTTAATTCCACATACAGAAACTCAGAGAAAGACTTGAACCAAGTACCATGGAGGCTGCAATTAGGGGAAGGGCTGAGAAAAGGATTATATGGCTCCTGGGCCCTTATCTTTGATCTGTCCAACATGGTCAATTCATACCCATCTGCCTTCAGAGCAACCAGACCTTCGAAACCCACAAACAGTAACATAAAAACTTCAAAAGGTGAGAAGAGCCATTTGTCTACACAGGGATCAAATGCAAAGTTAAATATTGAATGGTGGGACTAGCCCTACCCCTTCCTAAAGAAAGAAAAGAATGTTAGTCACTCAGTCATGTCAGACTTTTTGTCACCCCATGGACTGTACCCACCAGGCTCCTCTGTCCATGGGATTCTCCAGGCAGGAATACTGGAGTGGGTTGCCATTGGGTTGAGATCTTCCCAACCCAGGGATCAAACCCAGGTCTCCCACATTGCAGGCACTCTTTACTGACTAAGCCAGTAGGGAAACCCACCCCTTCCTGGTCCACCCCAATTTATTTTCCCTATCTTGCTCTTAAAATGTTTACATAGCTAAGTAGAAATTGGAAGATCCCATTTTGGAAAAAAGAACTATACAAAGAAAACATGCTGATGTTTAAGAATTCACAAAACAAAGCCAGCTTATTGCTAACCAGTTCAACCAAGAGTAATAAAACCCAAGACTATAAGCCCCACTCATTTACACAAAGCTTCTTAAGCTTCTGTGTCTGTCCCAAATAGGAACAAACTGACAAAAAGCTAGGTGTTAGAAAAGTCTCCACCATAAAAGAGAAAAGCCAAAACACACAGGAAAAAAAAAATCCAAAGCCAACAGAAATAATGCAGAGAGAAGAAAATGTACAAGAAAATGTATATGTATTTAATATTATAATAAAATTTCTGAGAGGAGTGGGAAAGAGGAGAGTATATTCATGAAATGAAACAAGGTCTTAAAAAAAAACACAATTGAAAGGGTTCTTAGATATGAAAATGATAGCAAAAACTAAATATTCATCAGGATTTTCTGTAATGATAGAAAAGTTCTGTGCTGCCCAACATGGTAGCCACTAAGGACTTGAAAAGTGACCAGTGCAACCGGAGAACTAAAATTTAATTTAATGTTAATTTAAATAACCACATACTTTGCCAACAAAGGTCCGTCTAGTCAAGGCTATGGTTTTTCCAGTAGTCATGTAATGGATGTGAGAGTTGGACGGTGAGGAAAGCTGAGCACCGAAGAATTGATGCTTTTGAACTGTGGTGTTGGAGAAGACTCCTGAGAGTCCCTTGGACTGCATGGAGATCCAACCAGTCCATTCTAAAGGAGATCAGCCCTGGATGTTCTTTGGAAGGACTGATGTTGAAGCTGAAACCCCAATACTTTGGCCACCTCATATGAAGAGTTGACTCATTGGACTGGGGGCAGGAGGAGAAGGGGACAATAGAGGATGAGATGGCTGGATGGCATCACCGACCTGATGGACATGGGGTTAGGGTAAACTCTGGGAGTTGGTGATGGACAGGGAGGCCTGGCGTGCTGCGATTCACGGGGTCGCCAAGAGTCTGACATGACTGAGTGACTGAACTGAACTGAACTGTGGTCAGTGGCTAACATACTGGATAGCACAAACTTGAAAGACAAAATAGAAAAAAAGTTTCCCCCAGAAAGAAAAGAAGACAAAGACATGAGTAAGATAGAAAAGTTCCAGAATCTAAAGACCAGGAAAAACCAATATCTAACAAATAGAAGTTCCAGAAACAGAACAGGGGAAACAGAAAAGAAGAAACAGCAACCTGAGTATAAGGATTATATAATTTGAGCTGATGAACATAAAGTTCTTTTTTAGTACCATTATACATTTGTGCTGTCTTAATAAGCTTGGCTTATTTCAGCTGACAGTAATGATTCTTCTCAATGCTCAACTTGTCACCAGTTTCTCTGTGGCCATCTTCTTTAGGCTCATTTCGTTTTCTTTCTCAAGGTGCCCTGATTCGTTTAGCTGGTAAACACTGAGACTTTTCTTGGTCCAGCCAGAATGAACTACTTTGAGTACCTTTAACATGCTATCCTCTTCCATACATGCTATTCCTTTAGCCTCGAACCACTCACCCATTTTGAAAATCCCGACTCATCTTTGTAAATCCAGGACACAGACTAGCTCCTCTATTAGGAGACACTAGAGGGCTTGGCTTGGAATCAGAGCTTCCCTATGGATTAAATGTATGACCTGGCAAGTCACCTAATTTCTAATTGTTTCCTCATCTGTAAAGTAGAAATAATGGTACTGCCCTCAGAAGCTTGTTACAGAGTAAATAAGTTACTATGTGTAATGTGCTTAGAATGGCACTTAGAAAACAGCTCAATAAATGTCTGTTATTATTATTAAAAGGTATTCTCTTTTTAGGTGGAGTTAAGTGCATCCCCTTTATCTCCATGGAGCCTAGAATACATCTCTATTATAGGACATACCATATTTCTATGTATATAACCACGTGTCTCTTCCTTAGACAATGACTATGTTACAAGCAAGGATTATGCTCTGTTCTTCTTTATATTCCAGAACATTCCAGAGTATGTTCATTATAATAATTAATGCTTAGTTAAGAACTGAATGGTGAGTAAAGGTAAAGATCTGGATTAGACTAGAAACTATGAGAAAGAAGTATTAACCAGAAAGACAAAAAAGAAGTAGGATGACTTAGCAGTGAAAGAGAAGCCAGGGGTGGGGGAGAAGCAAAATAGATGGAGATTAAGAGGTACAAAAGACTAGGTATAAAAAAAATAAATACAAGGATGTAATGTACAGCAGAGTGAATATAGTCAATACTTTATAATAACTTTGTATGCAATATAATCTACAAATCAGTTAATATGCTGCTGCTGCTAAGTCACTTCAGTTGTGTCCGACTCTGTGCAACCCCATAGACAGCAGCCCACCAGGCTCCCCTGTCCCTGAGATTCTCCAGGCAAGAACACTGGAGTGGGTTGCCATTTCCTTCTCCAATGCATGAAAGTGAAAAGTGAAAGTGAAGTCGCTCAGTTGTGTCCAACCCTTAGCAACTCCAGAGACTGCAGCCTACCAGGCTCCTGTGTCCATGGGATTTTCCAGGCAAGACTACTGGAGTAGGGTGCCACTGCCTTCTCTGAATTTATGGTGTAATATGTGTTAAAAAGAATAAAGGTTATAAAAGGAAGCTGATAAGAAATAGTTTGCTTTTGATTGTAGATAGATTTAAGGTTATAAGAAAGTATTTATGTAGACACAGGAGACATTTAGAATTATTGTGGCTGGTACACAGATTAGAGACTGTTAAAGATGCGCAAGTTTTCTGCATAAAATGAGATAATTAGAATCATGGTGGTGGTGGTTTAGTTGCTAAGTCATGTCCAATTCTTGTGACCCCATGGACTGTAGCCTGTCAGGCTCCTCTGTCCATAGGATTCTCCAGGCAAGAATACTGGAGTGGGCTGCTATTTCCTTCTCCAATTAGACTCATAAGAACTCATAAGGAATAAATTTGAACACAAGAGAGAACAGAGACTGGAAATATGAACAGAAAAGAGAGAACGATGGGAGCATACATCACAAGAGATATATAGACATACTATTGGGAAAAAGTAGAAGAAAATAGGAAAAGACTGAATGACATACAGCAGAGGTACTCAGTAAGCACTGCTAAACTGTGAATGAGAGAAAAAAAATTTTTTACTCCCGAGAGGTATTTCTAGATTTGAGTCTTCAACAATGCCAAATGCTAGAGATGGGGTTGGGTGAGATGAGAAAAAGGCATTAAGCACTTGGCATATTCACACAAAATGTTCAAGTATAAAGGTCTTATATTATGTGGTCACTTTTTAAGAAAATTAACCAATATACCCATTGGTTCTGAGATATATTTTCTCTAGAATTGAGTTGTTTTCAATCAACACTCTGTACGGTGCTTGGATGTAGAAATGTTTAAAAGATGTTTACTACGTGAAGATTTGCCTTTAGTCTTAGTTCCTAAGCAATAACAAAACATGCTTTTAGAAAGAAGTCTTTAATATGTTACCATGGCAGTGTCTGGATTGTAGTCATCAATCTGCTCGAGAGTATTTATATCTTTATTCCCAAGTGCTATTTGAAGAGCTATGGAATCATCAACATATCTAGGTTGGTAAGATTAAGGAAAAACAATTTTACTAACAACCAAACAAACAATACTGTATTAAGACAGCAAAGTGTGGTCTATTGTCAGAGAAAACCTTTGGGTTTATGACTTCAGTGGACCCTACTTTCCACATTTGGCTTCACTGAAACCACGTGATAGTTTACTAGTCACAGCAGGAGCTGGCAATTTTCTGAAGCAAAGTCCCAGGGCATCACTTACTCCCTGCCAAGGGAGATGGAGAGGAAAGCCCTGCCATTACCCAGGTGACTCACAGCGCCACATCACCCTGTATGTGTGTGGCCAGTGGCTCTGCGGAGAGCAACCTCAACTGGTATACTCAGATGACCAGAGTGTTCTTCCTGAACAATTGAGCTTGCTCACCATGAGTGGTTCTCTTCAGGGCCACCTCTGGAGTATGTACCTTAAGTGACTGACTACATGTTTCTGTCAAATCAATCTAAGTAATTAACAAGTTATGGATGGGCTTCAGGTTTATAAATAAATAGTTACTCTAAATTTTTAACTTGCATGATAATTAAATTTAACAAAATAAAGATTCCACTATTAAAAAAAAAAAAGAAAGCCAAAAACAATCTGCCAGCTTTTGACTGAAAGTCTAGCTAAAAATACCACCACAAAGATATGGAAGGAGTGCAAAGTTCTACCATTCTGGTTCAGAAAGGATACTGCCCAGCATAGCTTAGTGTTTTGGGATCAACATCATCTTCATAGGCATTCAGAGGGATGAGTTTCCTTTCGATGGGATCAAAAACTAGCTGATAGAGGAAGGTATTGTTGGCCCGAATAAATCCTTTGATGTAATCTTCTGGTACTGTTATGTTCATCTTGAGATAATGTCCAATTTTCCTGATGACCTAATAATGAGTATAAATATATTTATGAGTTATTTAATACCTGAAGATAAAGAATAGGGGAAGTATTATTCTCAAGATCCATCACTTTACATTAGAGTAGGATGAGGAGGGATAGAAAAATCAATTGCTTTTTTTTAGGGGGGGAGTATAATTGCTTCACAATGTTGTGTTAGTTTCTGCTGTACAATGAAGTGAATCACCACATGTATACATAGTTCCTCCTTCTTGGACCTTTCTCCCATTCACCCCAACCCACCCGTCTAGGCCACCATACAGCTACATTAAAAACCTCAACCAGTAAACACGTCATGACTTAAAATTCAAAGATATGTTCTTCCCCTTCAAAGTCTCTTTCATCCAGAAAGCAAAAAACAAAACACACAATTAGTTGAGAATTTAAAAAAAAAAAAAACCACAAATATTTTTAGATTATGTTTCAAAAAAGAAGTCAACATTTTAACTTCTATTAGAGTCATGGATGATTAAAGCTGGAAGAGAGGAAGAACAGAAGACCCAGAGAACTGAAGTGATCCTGAAGTCACAGGCTAGTTAGTACATGTTGCTCTATTTCAAAATCTGCTACCATCTCCCAACCTTGAGACCTCTCTACTTCAGTACACCACCCTTGGCCCTCACATTTTATAATCTCGAAAATTCTGCTCTGCAAACTCTAAGGGCTTAAGAGAACTACCCAAGGTACGGTGAGGGTAGGAATAATCTACTTCATTTTTTAAGGAAAAGACATCAGAGAATTTATACAGCAGTGATGTAATGAGGTCTCAGAGTTTCTCTAGAAAATACATGACACTTCCTCAAATTGTATGAAGAAGTAAGAATCTGGCTGTATTTTATTAAGCCATGTTAAAGGGATTTACATACATGTGCAATTCCTCTCATAACTTTCATTTGCTTTAGAAGACAACTACTTCTCATAAAAATATGATATCTATGTCAAAATGCAATGAATTAACTATTGGTAATTTTAAGTGAATTAATAAACATTAAAATTCTTCAATTTCTGACTCAGTAAATTCCAATAGCTATAACCCATATAAACAAAAATAATTCTCATAAAGAGTTTTTAAGAGTGTAAAGGGATCCTGTGAGACCAAAAACTTTGAGAATCATTACTACAGAGTAATAGGACAGAAATCAAAAAATCATGCATTTTAGCATTAATTCAACCCTAGAATATCTTATTCTGAAGTTTCTTTATATTAGTCTTCATTTCCAAAAGAACTACTACTAATTTTTTGTCAACTGCTGAAAACAGGATTCATCTGCTGCCAAAAGCAAAGCTGTAGTGTTTTAATCATTTCGCCTTTCAATGACACAATATTGGTTATGGATATAATATAATATTTAAGATCCATATTCTGATTGATTCATCTATTATTTAAGAATTGCTTAGAAACTGAACACAACAGTTGGTAAATCACTCTTACCTTTAAAATATCTGGATTGTTGGCTAGTCTTAGTAGTTTGCAGGCCTTGGCTAATCCAATCCCACGCAGTGATGAAAGATAGTCACAGCCTGAAAGAATGCACATGTAACGGAACTTCTCTTCTGTGAACACATCCCCAAGCTGTTTGCACATTCCCAGACGAGCCTGATCAACTTCTAGTCCATTTCCAAACTGGTCCATTTTTAAAATAACCTTCAAGAGGAAGGGAAACTGTGAACACCTGTAAGAGTCATTTTTATTTTTCATCATCTAATCCACTGTAGTATTTCTAAGAAATCTTTCCTGTTCTTTATCATAACTGAGCAGACAGATACGTAGGCCAGGTAGTTATTGTGAAATTTGCAAATAAGTTAAATTGAAACACAGGCCATGGCTGGACAATGTCATATGCCAGTACTCAATCGTTTTGCCTCTGGTGTAAAGAAGGCCCTTTCTGCACCTACTTCCTACCTGCACTACAGGGTTATCATGTCAAAGGGCAATTCTTACAAAAAGCATCTTCTCCTTACCTTTCACTTTTACATATTAAAGTAACCCTTTGCCTAGTCTTAAAGTAATACATGTTACTTGTAGAAAATTTGGAAAACAGAAATTCAGGAAGAAAACAGAAATTGCCCCAAATGTCTTATCTATCACCATTACCCAGCATCAACCTTTTCACAGATCCTTCTCATCATTTATAAAATAGATAATATAAATAACATAGATATTAACAAAAATGAGATCACCCTATAGTTTTATATCTTAATATCATAATAAAAATTTCCATTAAATAGTTTTATACTTAATTCTAAAAAACTGCAAAGCATCTCATTAGTAGATAAGTTAGCTTATTTACCTAATCTAATTGAGAACTATAAACCACATAAGTAATCATTATTAAAAAATAAGGCTACATTCCACTATGGAATTTAGAGAAAACAACTAACTTTAAGGGCTTAATCTGAAGAATCATTCAGATTATACAAATGTCAAGCAGCAAAACCTTTCTTCCCATTTTAAATAAAATTATTATTAACACCATAAGTAGATATTAGTTACAGGTATTATATAAGATAAAAAAACTTCAGCTCCTTTATTTACGTTAGGTACCTTTTTACAGCCAAAAGCAAGAAGATCAGAGTCCTCCGTAATTACAGCTTGTACAATGCCAGCCTTGTTAAGATAGGCCAGCTGTGCATCCGCTTCATATGGAGCCACAAGACAATCTACTCCCTGAGACCGAGCAGCCTGTGAGAAAGGATGAGTCAGTCTCAAGAACAGCATCTGGAAAGCACTGAACAACTTCCTGTGTCAAACCCATTTATCACCAGCCTCAACCATGTATTGAATACATGCTAGTATTATTTTTGGAAGTCATTTCCTTTGAAGTACAGGTTTCTAGTTTTAGTCCTAAATATTGAACTATCAGTTCAGTTGCTCAGTCGTGTTCGACTCTGCGACCCCATGAATTGCAGCACGCCAGGCCTCCCTGTCCATCACCAACTCCCAGAGTTCACTCAGACTCACATCCATCGAGTTGGTGATGCCATCCAGCCATCTCATCCTCTGTCGTCCCCTTCTCCTGCCCCCAATCCCTCCCAGCATCAGGGTCTTTTCCAATGAGTCAACTCTTCTCATGAGGTGGCCAAAGTACTAGAGTTTCAGCTTTAGCATCATTCCTTCCAAAGAACACCAGGGCTGATCTCCTGCAGAATGGACTGGTTGGATCTCCTGCAGAATGGACTGGTTGGATCTCCTTGCAGTCCAAGGGACTCTCAAGAGTCTTCTCCAACACCACAGTTCAAAAGCATCAATTCTTCAGCGCTCAGCTTTCTTCACAGTCCAACTCTCACATCCATACATGACTACTGGAAAAACCATAGCCTTGACTAGACGGACCTTTGTTGGCAAAGTAATGTCTCTGCTTTTCAATATACTATCTAGGTTGGTCATAACTTTCCTTCCAAGGAGTAAGCGTCTTTTAATTTCATGGCTGCAGTCACCACCTGCAGTGATTTGGGAGCCTCAAAAAATAAAGTCTGACACTGTTTCCCCATCTATTTCCCATGAAGTGATGGGACCAGATGCCATGATCTTCGTTTTCTGAATGTTGAGCTTTAAGCCAACTTGTTCACTCTCCACTTTCACTTTCATCTAGAGGCTTTTTAGTTCCTCTTCACTTTCTGCCATAAGGGTGGTGTCATCTGCATATCTGAGATTACTGATATTTCTCCTGGCAATCTTGATTCCAGCTTGTGCTTCTTCCAGCCCAGTGTTTCTCATGATGTACTCTGCATAGAAGTTAAATAAGCAGGGTGATAACATACAGCCTTGACGTACTCCTTTTCCTATTTGGAACCAGTCTGTTATTCCATGTCCAGTTCTAACTGTTGCTTCCTGACCTGCATGTAGGTTTCTCAAGAGGCAGGTCAGGTGGCCTGGTATTCCCATTTCTTTCAGAATTTTCTACACTTTATTGTGATCCACACAGTCAAAGGCTTTGGCATAGTCAATAAAGCAGAAATAGATGTTTTTCTGGAACTCTCTTGCTTTTTCCATGATCCAGTGGATGTTGGCAATTTGATCTTTGGTTCCTCTGCCTTTTCTAAAACCAGCTTGAACATCTGGAAGTTCACAGTTCACATATTGCTGAAGTCTGGCTTGGAGAATTTTGAGCATTACTTTACTAGCATGTGAGATGAGTGCAATCGTGCAGTAGTTTAAGCATTCTTTGGCACTGCCTTTCTTTGGGATTGGAATGAAAACTGACCTTTTCCAGTCCTGTGGCCACTGCTGAGTCTTCCGAATTTGCTGGCATATTGAGCTATATGTAATCCTACATATTGAATCATATAGCCACTAATAAATCTTTTTTAAAAATCAGTGTATGAATAAGGGATAAAGAAATATTGCTATACATTTCGGGGGGGGGGGGGGATACAAGCTGCAAACTCAATTTTTCAAATTATAGAAATCAACCATCTGAAGAATGATTGTGCTCTAAAGAACACAAGTCGCTTGTTTCCCCACAATCTCTCACCACAGAACACAAGCCTGACACTGAACTGATGAAACCAACAGATTCTGTAACTATCTATCTTCCCATTTGTTTATCAAATAGTTTGAACACAGACCTGAAAAGGGGCTGTGTGGGCTGTGACCTTGGGTGTGCTGACACTAAGATTTATGGTAATAGGTAATAAGGAAAGAAGCTTCTAAGAAGCAGGTCAGGTGGAACTGATCTGCTGCAAATCTCCTGAGCTGGCCAGTTGACTTCAACTGATACAAACACTCAAGAGTAAGTGTTGAAGATTATGAGAGTGGAGTGGGATTGAACCTCTAGGAATTTATTCCTTCTGTCTCTGCAGAAAACATTTATCTATGTAAGTGACTTGTCTAGAAAGTGAGAGCTGAGCTGTTTGTTCCTCAGGATTTCTTCTTTGGAAATTGCTGGACTCCTCTCTTCTACCTAGATATTCTTCTCTTCTTCCTCTGACAACCAGCTTTCCTAAAGGTTAGACCCAGAGTAATCCTCCTCCCTTCACCTGCTTGCTCTCCCAGTAACCTAAATGAACCCTGTAATCTGTTACTTTAGCTTCTTATTTAGCTCACTTTAATTACGTTGTGGGCCATAGTATGTGTGATATTGATAGAACGTGTGAAACATTCTCTGGCTTCTGAGACCTTCCCTTCACGAAGAAGCTGCTTTCCCTTAAGGAGATTGGCTTGTCGTCTTCTGCAAGATTAAAAAAAAAAAAGTGAGAAAAGGACTCAAATATTACAATATTATACCCTTGAATGGTATTCAAGAATTTTTTCTGGAATAAAAAATGCTTGACTCATATGAAAGTGCACACTTGTTCCTTGACTATGCTAACCCAGATCTTTTGGGCTTCTAGAGAAAAAGAACATGGATTTACAGCGCGCACATGCACAAGCTAATCATCAGACTTTCTCACAGCACTGCTACATAACAAAAGAAAGTGAAGTAATGAAGACACTTTGAGAAAACGTAAGTCAAGGCTTTTATACCATTAAAACTAACTTTCCATTATCAACCCCATTCAGTGAGATTTACTTCTATTTGGGGCTGACTCACACTAGCTTTAACAGCTAAGCCCAGCGGTATCTCCTGTACAGCATAATGACTCCTAGAAACCAACAGAGGATAAAAACAAGAACAGATGAAAGTAGCAGAACAGACGCTTCACTAAAATGCAGAAATTCTTAAAAGAAAATACAGAAATCCTTTTTAAAGTCTACTGTAAAAATACTAGATTCTGTTGAATTAAATATGGAAGATACAATTTCAATTAAAAGTACTAAAAGGATAAAAATAGAGTACATCACTTTTCAGCTAGAAATAAGGGACAACAATAAGAGTGGAAGAAACAATCAACCCAGAAGTCAAACAAGGTGGGAGGTATATATTAGTAATTCAGAGCAAGGTAAAAAGAATACAGCTACAGTTTTAAAAATGACAAAGACTGATGGAATCGACAAAAAAAATTACAGTGATGTGTTCTTCATAAAAGACAAAACCAATGACATAGTAAAAGTCAACAGAAAAAGAAATTAGAAACATACAAAAGAAAACTGTTACGGCTGTATTAACATCAGACATAGTAGACTTTAGAACAAAAAAGCACAGAAATTTAAAAAGTCAGTGCATATTGTTCTAATATGCCAAAAAAAATAACAAATTCTAAACCTGAATGCTACCGATAAAATAGCTTCAAAACAAACAAAGCAGGAAAAAAAAATGGACAGAACTACAAGGGAACTGACAATTCCACTATTATAGTGAAATTTTAACATTCTTTTCTTAGTAATTGATGGATTCAGTAAAGTGAAAGTTGCTTAGTTGTGTCTGACTCTTTGTGACTCCATGGACTATAGCCAGTCAGGCTCCTCTGTTTATAGAATTCTCCAGGCCAGAATACTGGAGTGGGTAGCTGTTCCCTTCTCCAGGGGATCTTCCCAACCCAGGGATCGACCCCAGGTCTCCTGCATTGCAGGCGGATTCTTTACTGTCTGAGTCACCAGGGAAGCCCAAGAATACTGGAGTGGGTAGCCTATCCCTTTTCCAGGGGATCTTCCTGAGCCAGGAATAGTACTGGGGTCTCCTCCATTGCAGGCAGATTGTTTACCAGCTGAGCTACCAGGGAAGCTCATTAAGTAGGATTAAGTAGACACACATTTAAAAAAACATTCAAAAAATCAATAAGGATATGTAAGATTTGAACACAACCAATAAGCTTGATTTACTGGACAGACATAAAACTATCCACTCAATAACTGAGGAATACACATTCGTTTCCAGCATACATGGAACATTTAAGGAAATCAATTTAGGTACGAGTTTAAAACAAGCCTCGACAAACTAAAACAAAAGAGAAACTTGTATCATAGAGACCACAATGTCAGACCTTAAATAATTACGTTAAGGTATCACTTACTCTCTTCTAGATTTTTCCACTTCCTTTTTAGAAGGTAAAGTACATCCATCAAATACCAGGATAGGCTTGATCCCATGAGAGAGTAACATATTTACAAATTTCATACAAAATCCTACATACCTATGAAAATGAAGAAAAATAATTAAGAAACATAAGCTCTAATTTAGACTTGGATTCAAATCCTGCCTTGGATCTTAATGGGCTATGGGCTATTTGTTTTCTTCAGGTGTAGATTAAAGACTTTTCATTTCTGCAGTTCTGACATTGTATTATTCTAAATCTAATCTTTTTACCTCCCCACCCCTACCCCTGTTTTCTTTTGCTTTGAGAAATTGAAAAGTTAAAGGAATAGTAGAACACCTGATTTCTCCAACAACACCATTATTATACCCAAGAAACCTAATAGTAATATAATATTATCTAATATACAGTTATACAGTCTATGTTAAAATTTATCCAATTGTCTCAGTAAGGTTATAACCAGTGGTGACCTAATAAACGTGCAACAACCAGTTTTGGGGAAAGGGGTGGCTGATTTGTAGCATTTGTCAATTTCCTTGACATGAATATTCTACAACAGTGGATAAACTACTAAGGTAGGCTCATGAAATGCTGAACTGGGAGAAGATGGTATATAGCAAGCTCATATAAGGTGACTGTAGCACAGCACTGCTACAGCTTTTCCCCCAGTGCAGGATGCAAACAAGAATCATGTATCGCATTTAGATTTTTATTCTGGCAAGACAATTAAAATCACTATGTATAGGTTCATTCCAGGGTCACAAGGATGGTTCAACACATGTAAATCAAACAAGGTGATACATCATATCAACAAAAGAAAAGAAAAAAACCACATGATCATCTCAATAGACACAGAAAAAAAATTTGACAAAATTCAACATCCATTCATGATAAAAACCCTTATGAAAGTGGGTAAAGAGGGAACATATCTCAACATAATACAAAGTTATTTATGACAAACCCACAGCCAATATAATACTCAACAGTGAAAGCTCAAAGCCTTCCCACTAAAATCTGGAACAAAACAAGGATATCCTCTCTCACCACTTCTCTTCAACATAATACTGGAGGTCTTATCCACAGCAATCAGATAAGAAAAAGAAATAAAATGTATTTAAATTGGTAGTGAAGACATGATACTACGTATAGAAAACCCTCAAGTCTCCACACATAAACCACTGGAACTGATAAAGGAACTTAGCAAGGTAGCAGGATACAAGATTAACATACAAAATCGGTTGCATTCTTTTATATTAACAATGAAATGGCAGAAAGGGAATGTAAACAAACAATCCCTTTTGAAACACTTAGGAATAAATCTCACCAAAGAGGTGAAAGACATACGCTGAGAAGCATACAACATTAAAAGGAAATTGAAGATGATTCAAAGAATGGAAAGATATCCCATGCTCTTTGATTGGAAGAATTAATATTGTTAAAATGGCATATGACCCAAAGCAACCTATGGATTTAATGCAATATCTATGAAAATACCAATGACATTTTCCCCAAAACTAGAGTAAATAATCCTAAAACTTAAATGGAACCATAAAAGACCTAGAATTGCCAAAGCAATCTTGAGGAAAAAGAAAACACAACAAAGCAGGAAGCTCCTGCTTAACTTCCGGACTTCACACAATACTGCAAAGCTATAGTAATCAAAACAACATGGTATCACCACAAAAACAGGCACACGGATGAATGGAATAAAATACACAGCCCAAGAATAAACTCACACACCTCTGGACAGCTGATCTTCAACAAAGGAGGCAATATAGAAAACAGACTTATGGTTGCTAGAGGCTGGACCCGTGGGGTTCATTTCTGATAATAAAAGATATTCCCTGTACTCTGGATAGGTCTTTCAGTTACTCAAAAATATTAGAATCCTTAACAAATACCAATAAATAGGAGATAAAGTTCTCCTCCTAGGGAAGAGAATTAAAAGAAACACTGAAGGCAGCACTGAAAAACTTGCAGTTTTGAACTATTACTGCTACTGCTCAAATTCAGTTCAGTTCAGTCACTCAGTCATGTCCGACTCCTTGCAACTCCATGGACTGCAGCACGCCAGGCTTCCCTGTCCACCAACTCCCTGAGCTTACTCAAACTCATGTCCATTGAGTCAGTGATGCCATCCAACAATCTCATCCTCTGTCGTCCCATTCAAATTCAGTGGTGGAAAACAAATCACTTTCCAAAAATGATTACAACAGTTGAGAGTGGCTGAAATGCCCAAACTGTCCACTTTTGGTCAAATTAACTTGACAGGCCTGAAAGCCCCAAACATACAGCTACTTTTCAATAATGATTTCTCTGTTGCTGTCCTTCCCCACCCCCTCCTCCATTTTCTGTAAACAAAAAGGGTCATTAATGTCCTTTGTGCTTAAGTACATCAGACTAAGATCTGCGAGCCTTTCCTCTAGGAGATAAATTATGCATTGCAAAAAAGAAAATACGTAATAGTGCCCAAATCCCTGTGGAAAATCTCTGTCTAAAAAGTATGCTTGCTTGTTTTTCTAGTATTTCTATTTAAAAAAGAAGGCATTTGTCCTGCCTCAAATGAAGGCACAGAGTTATGACTGGATATAAGGATGGCCATTGTTTTTGGCCCCAAGTGAAGTAAAAGGGAATAAGAACACCACGTCTTAGAAACAACTGCCAACAACTGCCTTGTTGGGCTAACAGGGCTTAGCAAATATGTTGCCTATACCCAGTAAAGTAGAATTCTGAAATCACCATGGATTTTTAGAATATTGTTAAAAAGTTTAACTTAGATAATAGAAAAAAGAAGAGTCTTTGGCTTTTGTCCATTAGTGTCCTAAAACTTTGGCTTATTAGAAAGAATGGAAACTAGACCTACATCAAAGAAGGAAATGTTCCTTGGCAATATTCTAAAGTATATATTCTCACTTCTTAATAAACCCTGAACTGAATAAAAATGACCCCTTTCTGAAAAAAGGTCATTGTAAGTCTCATTCTTAACTGGCAAAGAATTAATATAAGATCCAACTTACTTATCAGTAGGTTCACCTTTGGCTAGCTTTTCTGCACAAGCAACAGCTCCTTTGTGAAGCCAGCAATATGTATCCACAGCGACCACCTGCCCTTTATACTTCCTCATGTGGATAGGTTCAGAAGCTTCTTTGATAAATTGCAGCAATCCATGTATCCCCATAGTGCCAAGTTAACTATATGATATAAAAAGAAAAAGGGGAAACAGCAAAATTTAAAGCAAAATATACTTACCCCAAAGTTTTGGAAAAATAAAAACAGCTTGGAAATTGATATAGCAACTGTTATTGTTCAGATATTTGAGAATCACTGCTTTTTAATGAAAAATAAAACAAACAATTCTAGAACTAAAGCTGTACTTTTTTAGGACTGAAATTTACCACCATCAGAATGATTTATTCCAAGCAACAAACATTCTGTAAATAAGCAGTGGTGGTACCCAAGGGCAACTCCATCAGACTCTCTGAAAACTATCCCCAAATAAGGAGAAACTGCACCTGCTGTCCAATTAGTTTCAAGAAAAATGTTTTAGCTTTCCACCTTCTTCCATCCAAGTTGTAGCCCCAAGCCTCCTTTCTATACAGAAACCTGTAGCTGACAGTCCTTTCCCAAACAACTACTGTCCCCTTCTCTAAGCCCCATAACAAAAACTGAGCAGTTGCTTAGCATTTCCTAAAATAAATCTCTCCCAAGAGATATTAAGTCTGGGAGGAAAAGAAGAATGTACAAGATCAAAAGACAGACTCACGCTGTTGATACCCTGTATCAAACTTCTGATAGTCTAGTACAGCAGTTTTCAAATTTCAGTTCTTCCTACAGTCTAAATTCCACTCCTAGGGACTATGATTCACTAGTCCTCGAGTGAGGTGGGAATTCTGAATTTTAAACAAGGCAGGTCATTTGGATGCAGGCGGTCCTCACACCACAATTTATGAAAAACAATTAGCCTACCTCTCAGAGGTTCCTAAAAAGAGTTTTCTTTTTTTTTGAGGAAAACTGACATAGTACATGCTGGTGTTTAGTCGCCAAGTCGTGTCAGACTCTTTTGCGACCCCATGGACCGTAGGCAGCCAGGCTCCTCTGTCCATAGGATCTCCAGGCAAGAATACTGGAGTGGGTTGCCATTTCCTCCTCCAGGGTATCTTCCCCATCCAGTGATCGAACTCTCATCTCCTGTCTCCTGCACAGGCGGGGGCTTTACCACTAGCGCCACCTGGGAATCCCCAAGGCGGATTCTTTACCACTGGCTACCAGGGAAGCCCGACATAATATATATATTCCGTGAAACTTACAAGTTTCTCCTAAATGTTTCCTCTTTAGCACAATGAAACAATGGAGGAGATCGGGGATTTTAGGCACAAAGCGTCCTCAGGGGACCGCCCGCGGCACCAGGTAGTACTGACAGCACAACGTCATCGCTCCATTCCTTCTCTCACGAAGTGGAAGGAGGGCCCACACGCCCTTTCCAGAAGACACGTTCCTTTGGCCTGCACAACGTGAAGAATATACTTGTCAAGCATTTGGAAGGTGGAAGGTTGCAGGTAAAACTGCCCTGGTAGCTTCCGCAGGAAAACGAAAGGACCCTCCTTCAGTCAGCCAAACCGCAGCCCTGGTCTGGCTGAGCGCGCTCCCCTGGCCCATACACCCCCGCACCTTCCCCAGGGCCGCTGCAGGGTCTAGTAACTTGCCAGATCCTCCTCTTCTGCCCCTAAGACCCGGGATCCCAAGGGCAGGGGCGGGGACCAGCCCGGATCCACCGCGTGCTGTGCACAGCCGGCTCCGCTTGCTTCCCGCGGAGGTCCCTCCTCTCCCGTCCGTCCGATGGCAGCTGGGTGCGGACTCAGAAGCCCAAGGCCACGGCCCCCACTCACCTGGGCCGCAGCGCGCCAGCCGGCTGCGCCGAAAGCTAGAAGCAGGGAAGCAGCGCAGCACGGAGGGCCGGACTTTTCAATTTGCGCGGGATGGCCCGAGACTCCGCCCAGAAGAAGTGACGTCAGCTCCTCTGCGACGTCTGCTCCTCTTCCCACGGCTTCCCGCTTCCGGCCTGAGTCACCAGGTCCTGGCCACCTGGATGCTTGCTGCCGCCGCCAGAGTCAGTCCCTGGACTCCGAAGCGTCCTAATGGAGGGGTGAGCGGAGCTGGCTCAGCTGCCTTACAAGGCGTGGCTCCGGGAAGGTGCGTTGAGTTCCTTTCCCTGATGGAGTCGTGGATCTCTCCCAATTGCGGCCTCAGGTCGCTGAAGCTGGGAGAACGCCGCCCTGTGTTTATGTTGCGGTTTCTCAACTTAAAAAGGGTCCTGGCTGGAATTGTCCCTAGAGCTTGTGTTGTGGGGCTTACCCTGGCTCTTAACAGGCGCTGCACTTCGGTTCCAGGGACACAGAAAATGCAACTTGAGGTATATATTCCTTGGACCCTTCCTGTAGACTTCCGGAAGGGGAGGAAGCGCTTACTAAGTAATTTAATTGATAAGTGACAGAGTCTTGACTTAACCTGACTGGACGGGCTCCTCTGCCCTCTTCTCAACTAGGACTCAACCTTGGTCTATAAAGACTTGAACAAACAGTAACATAGTTTGTAACATCAAGTCCACATCCTTTGGGCTTCCCTGGTGGCTCTGGTGAAGAACCTGCTTGCCAGTGCGCGAGACACGGGTTCCATCCCTAGGTCGGGAAGATCCCCTGGAGAAAGAAATGGCAACCCTCTCCAGTATTATTGCCTGGAAAATCCATGGACAGAGGAGTCTGGCGGGCTACAGGCTATGCAGTCGCAAAAGAGTGGAACCCGACTTAGCAGCTGAACAACTACCACTACATCCCTTGGGTCACCCCAGCCCCACTTGAAGTGCCTAACTGAAAAAGCTCAAGGCTACCAAAAGAATTCAGCATTTGTTCCCGTCAACATCCAAAGACAAGATCTCTATCCCCAGCGTCTCTAAGAAGGGAGGAGGTTAACTCCCATAAATTCTGGTTAGCAGTCTCAGGTCAATTCTCCAGGTCTCCTTCCCATTCTGTTTTATTTTTCACTTCCTGACTACTGAATCACCACGCGCACACACACACCCCTATTTTCTCTTGAAACTGCCCAGTCACTTCTGTATAAATCCAAGGTGAGTTCACTTCATGATTGACACTTTTCCTTATTGCAGTGTATTACTGACTGAAGTCTGTCCTAACTACCTTACCTAGTGTCCTGCTTTATCTTTGGCCTGGAAAAACTAACCAAGCAGTCATGAAAATGGGTTATGGTGCATAGAATTTAAAGACATTTTTTATTTTGGCAGCCACATGGCGTGAAACTTCAAGTCCTCATGATACTCTGGGCCTGATTACTGTCCTCTTAGGAATATTGCAGAAAAAGAAATCGGAAAGAACCTTAGGTTAGACCACAGAGTATACTCTTGGCCCAGGGATGGGCATGAATGATAAATTCAGACTCAATTTAAGGAGTTAAAGGAGAAAAAGTGATTTTTAAAAATGCTCCCATTTTGACTGCCCACTCTGCATGTTTTTCCTCATACTTCTTTTTAAGTCTTTTCATGATGAATCTAACATCTATCATGTTAACATACTACCTTATAAATTGTTGGAAAGATGCCACTTGGGGGAAATATGCTAAGTGGGAATGTGGCTGCCTCCCCCAGGTCTAGTCTTAATAGCTGAGGCTAGGAGAGGGGGTCAGAAAAACGATCTTCCTTTGTGGTTCCAACACCTGTACAGCAGTAGACCTCACTCTGGATCAGCTTGGAGCTGCCTGTAGTGAAAGGTGGGGGACAGTTCCAAACTGTAGTAAGTGGAAAAGGGATCTAAATGTGGGGGTGATGGGGGAGGGGGAGGGTGGGTCTTAGAAAGGAGCCCAAACATCAAAAATGTGCCCACTGCATCGTGAGACTTGACAGATTACTACCCTATGAACAAGCCATTTCTTTATTACTAGTTTGACTACAAAGGTTCTAGACAGGACCCTTGGCTATAGTGTTTAAAAACTACAGAAGAAAATATCAGTTAACGATTTTCTAAACAGAATATTTTTACACTTTGGGAAGGTAAAACCATTTGAATCAATTCATGCAGTTACTTACTATTGGGTTGGCCAGAAAGTTTGGATATTTCCATAACATCAATGCATGCCTTAGGTGTGCCTGTCCGTACTAGGTGATATGGGGAACACAAAGAACTGGTTACTGTCTTTAAGCAAGTTTCTGTACACAAAACATATATTCATCAAAAAGTGAAACCACAAATCATGAAGATGTGTTCATAATTCTGAAATGAGTGGCACAGACCACACAGTTATCAGCTTAAGATTCAGTTGTCTTACCAGCTCTCTGAAGTCTTTCCTGACACCTGCCCAAACATCCTGTGATGACCTCTGCCTTGACCCTTCTCATACTATTTTATTTGACTTTGTCCCCCAGATTTACCAGATAATAATATAGGCCCAGTTACATTTGAATTTCAGGTAAACAGATACATTTTTTTAATACAAGTATGCCTAGTGCAATATTTGAAACATTCTAAAACAATTTGCTATAAAAATGGCATCTGGTCCCATCACTTCATGGGAAATAGATGAGGAAACAGTGGAAACAGTGTCAGACTATTTTTTGGGGCTCCCAAATCACTGCAGATGATGACTGCCGCCATGAAATTAAAAGACGCTTACTCCTTGGAAGAAAAGTTACGACCAAGCTAGATAGCATGTTCAAAAGCAGAGACATTACTTTGCCAACAAAGGTCCATCTAGTCAAGGCTATGGTTTTTCCAGTGGTCATGTATGGATGTGAGAGTTGGATGGTGAAGAAAGCTGACCGCCGAAGAACTGATGCTTTTGAACTGTGGTGTTGGAGAAGACTCTTGAGAGTCCCTTGGTCTGCAAGGACATCCAACCAGTCCATTCTGAAGGAGATCAAGCCCTGGGATTTCTTTGGAAGGAATGATGCTAAAGCTGAAACTCCAGTACTTTGGCCACCTCATGTGAAGAGTTGACTCATTGGAAAAGACTCTGATGCTAGGAGGGATTGGGGGCAGGAGGAGAGGGGGACGACAGAGGATGAGATGACTGGATGGCATCACTGACTCAATGGACGTGAGTCTGAGTGAACTCCGGGAGTTGGTGATGGACAGGGAGGCCTGGCGTGCTGCGATTCATGGGGTCGCAAAGAGTCGGACAAGACTGAGCAACTGAACTGAACTGAACTGAACTGAAAAATATTTCCACGTTTATCTGAAATTCAGATGTACCTGCACAACTGTGTACATAGCACATCATCCATTTATCCATCAGTAGACACTTGGGTTGTTTTCACATCCTAGCTATTGTAAATAATGCCATAACGAACATAGGGGTGCATACAATTTTCAAATTAGTGTTTTCAGATTCTTTGAATAAATACCCAGAAGTGGAATGGCTGGGTCATGTGATATTCCTAGTTTTAATTTTTTGAGGAATCTGCATACTATTTTCCATAGTGGCTGCACCAATAGTGTAAAAGTTTTCTTTTTCTCCCACGTTCTCTCCAGTATTTCTATCTTTTTGATAATAGGCATTCTTAACAGAGGTGAGGTGATTTATCATGGTGGTTTTGGTTTGCATTTCTGTAATAATAAGTGTGCTTGAAAATCTTTTCATGTGCTTGTTTGACATTTTATGTCTTCTTTGGGAAAATGTCTGTTTGTATCCTCTGCCTATTTTTGTATTTTTTAGATTTCTTTTTATGTTGAGTTGAATGAGTTTTATATATATACATATACATATATATACACCTATAAATTTAGGTATATAAATATATGCCTATATATATATTTATATTTAAATATATACCTATTTACCTATATGTGCTTAAACATCTCTTCATGTGCTTGTTTGACATTTTATATCTTCTTTGGGAAAATGTCTATTCAGATCCTCTGCCATGAACATGGAATGTCTTTACATTTATTTGGGTCTTTAATTTTTTTCATCAGTGCTTTATAGTTTTCTGCATACAGATCTTTTATGTCCCTGGTTAAATTTATTCCTAGATATTTTATTGTTTTTGATGTAACTATAAATGGGATTATTATTTTTTTATTTCTCTTTTTGATAGTTTGTTATCAGTGTATAGGAATACTAAAAACCTGTGTGTTGATTTTTTAAACTGAAACTTGACTGAATTTGATTATTTTAGTAGTTTTTTTGTGGAGTATTTAGAATTTTCTATGTACAGAACACTACATGTTTATGAAGGATATTAGCCTATTATTAACTTTTTTTGATTGCCTTTGCAGTCCATGGGGTTGCTAAGAGTCGGGCACGACTGAAGCGACTTAGCAGCAGTAGCAGCGGCAGTGTTTGTATTGGGTTAATACTGATTTTGTAAAATGTGTTTGGGAGGATTCCTTCCTCTTTAGTGTTTTAGAAGAGTTTTTAAAAGATAGGTATTAATTTTTTTTAATGTTTTAAGGAATTTATTAATACCAGTGAAATCACTTGTTCTTGGGCTTCTGTTTGTTGGGAGTTTTTTACTATAGCTTCAATCTTGTTACAGTAATTGGTCTATTCAGATTTTCTATTGCTTCATGACTCAATCTCATAAGATAGTATGTTTCTAGAAATGTATCCAGTTCTTGTGTATTGCACAATTTGTTGGTGTATAATTGTTCATAATAGTCGGGTATCATCCTCTGTATTTCTGTGGTTATCAGTTGTAACATCCACTCTTTAATTTCTCATTTCATTTATTTAAGGCCTCTTTCTTTCTTGGTTAGTCTAGGTAAAGGTTCTTTTCAAAGAACTAGCTCTTAGTTTCACTAATACGCTAGTCTCTTTCATTTATTTCCACTTTGATGTTTATTATTTACATTCTTCTAATTTGGGCTTTGTTTGCTCTTTTTTTTTTCCCCTAGTTCTTTTAAGGGTAAAGTTAAATTATTTAGGATTTTTCTTGATTTTTGAGGTATCCTGTGCTGCTACAAACTTTCCTCTTAGAACCACTTTTGCTGCATTTATAAATTTTGATATGTCCTATTTCTGTGTTAATTTTCTCTAGATATTTGTAAAGTTTCTCCTTTTATTCTTTGATGACTCATTCATTATTATTCACTGTCGAGTAGCATGTTGTTTAGTCTCCACATTTTTGTGTGTTTTTTTTCTTTTGATTGATTTCTAGTTTCATACTTTTGTGGTCAGAGAGATTGCTTGAAGTGATTTCAGTCTTCTTGAATTTACTGATACTTTTTTTGTGACCTAACAGGTGATCTATCCTGGAGACTGTTCCATGTACTCTTGAGAAGAATGTGTATTCTGCTGATTTGGGATGGGATGAAGTATGTATATATTAAGTCTATATGATTTAATATCATTTGAGTCTACTTTTCTATATTGATTTTCTGTCTGGATGACCACTGATATTTATTCTCAGGTGTTCCCAACTTGGTAGGAGCAAAATCTGCTAGCTTGGAATAAATCTAATTATGTCATCCTAGAAGGTGCTAGGATATCACCCAAAATATTCTAGCCACACCCAGAAGGTTGGGTGGACTTGGCTTCAAAACTGGGCCAAATAGCAGATGGGGTTTCAGGATATTATGAAATAAAAATAACCAGGATTTTGTGACCAACATTATATGTTCCACAATAAATGAATCCAAGAATTCGTTTAAATTAGATTATAAAAAGTGTAAGCTTTACCTGCATTTAAAAAGTTTATAATTTAATTTGACTAAAAACAAACTTAGAAAATAACAAAGCAAACAAAACACAAGATATATAAGTAAATACTAATAAAAAATGGCCTATGTCCAAGCTTGGCTTCAGCAGATTCTTTGGACACTCTGCTGAAGTGTGCATAGTCTGAAACAGCTCTGGTTAATATTTCTTTGTTGTTTGGTCCTGTATCAAAGTATTATATCCCTTATTCTGTAATCTTGAATTTTCTGTATTTAGAGCTACTTAGTGATGACAGGCCATTCCTTTGGTGTCAGAATATTTTACCATCTCCCTCACCCTCCTAGTTTACTACTTTTAAACTCTGACTGCAAGTTAGGAGTGATCACATAGAGTGATTAGCAACAACAAAAATGATGTCTAGACCTTGCCTCAGTTCAGTTCAGTCGCAGTCATGTCTGACTCTTTGCGACCCCGTGAATTGCAGCACGCCAGGCCTCCCTGTCCATCACCAACTCCCGGAGTTCACTCAAACTCAGGTCCATCGAGTCGGTGATGCCATCCAGCCATCTCATCCTCTGTCGTCCCCTTCTCCTCCTGCCCCCAATCCCTCCTAGCATCAGAGTCTTTTCCAGTGAGTCAACTCTTCGCATGAGGTGGCCAAAGTACTGGAGTTTCAGCTTTAGCATCATTCCTTCCAAAGAACACCCAGGACTGATCTCCTTTAGAATGGACTGGTTGGATGTCCTTGCAGTCCAAGGGACTCTCAAGAGTCTTCTCCAACACCACAGTTCAAAAGCATCAGTTCTTCGGCGGTCAGCTTTCTTCACCATCCGACTCTCACATCCATACATGACCACTGGAAAACCCATAGCCTTGACTAGACGGACCTTTGTTGGCAAAGTAATGTCTCTGCTTTTGAACATGCTATCTAGCTTGGTCGTAACTTTTCTTCCAAGGAGTAAGCGTCTTTTAATTTCATGGCTGCAATCACCATTGCAGTGATTTTGGAGCCCCCAAAAATACAGTCAGCCACTGTTTCCACTGTTTCCCCATCTGTTTCCCATGAAGTGATGGGACCGGATGCCATGATCTTCGTTTTCTGAATGTTGAGCTTTAAGCCAACTTGTTCACTCTCCTCTTTCACTTTCATCTAGAGGCTTTTTGGTTCCTCTTCACTTTCTGCCATAAGGGTGGTGTCATCTGCATATCTGAGGTTATTGATATTTTTCCCAGCAATCTTGATATCCAGCTTGTGCTTCTTCCAGCCCAGCGTTATTCATGATGTACTCTGCGTGTAAGTTAAATAAGCAAGGTGACAATATCACAGTAAACTGTGGAAAATTCTGAAAGAGATGGGAATACCAGACCACCTGACCTGCCTCTTGAGAAACCTATATGCAGGTCAGGAAACAACAGTTAGAACTGGACATGGAACAACAGACTGGTTCCAAATAGGACAAGACCTTGCCTAGGAGATTGAAATTGAAATTAACTATAGCCCCTTCTCTCTTTGTTTTTTTTTTTTTCTGTTGCTGTAACAAAGTATGACAATCTCAATGGTTTAAAACAATACACATTTGTTATCTTACAGTTCTGGAGACCATATTTTGAAATGAATCTAATAGGGCTATGTTCCTTCTAGAAGCTCCAGGGGAAATCTGTTTTGTTGCCTTTTCTAGTTTCAGCAGCAGCCTACATTCTTTGACTTGTGGCACCTCCTTCCATCTTCAAAGCATATTACACCAAAGTCTGCTTCTCTTGTCAAATCTCTTTTTATCAATGTTGACCCTCTTAAAAGTAAAAAGTGAAAGTTTCTCAGTCATGTCCAACTCTGTGACCCCATGTAGCCCACCAGGCTCTTCTGTTCGTGGGATTCTCCAGGCAAGAACACTGGAGTGGGTTGCCATTCCCTTCTCCAGGGCATCTTCCCAGCCCAGGGACTGAACCCAGGGCTCCTGCATTGCAGGCAGATTCTTTACCGTCTGAGTCATGAGAGTAGCCCTTGACCCTCTTGCCTCCTATCTTATAAGACTTCTGTGACTAGTTTCTGTGCTTTGTGTTTATCTACATACCAGGATAAACTCCTTGTCTTAAAACCTTTTTTCTCCCCATATGTCTGAATTGTAACGTAAATACTGTATTTTAAATCAGTAAGGAAATTAAAAAGACAAAATTTTTCTACATATTTTGTATGTCATTAAATATTATACTGCCATTCTTAACAGTGTGCTGACTAAGATATAATCATTTATTACATAATGGGCAAAAATTCCAAAATATTTTTTTAGTCATAAGAGGGTCAAGAAATTATATGTTTCTGTGTAAAGAGGCCAGAGAGACTCCTTCAGTCAAAAAAGAAGAGGCATGCTAATTTAGAGCCCTGAATGCCACATTAAAGGGATTTAATGCATGGCAGGATATTCAATATTGTTTTATTCTAGGAAATCTGTGGGGATGAAATGACCCTCTTTTACAACTGAGATTAAAGACAGGAATGAAATCATTTTTGTGAGGTCCTTTGAATTTTCATTTTATAGAATTTTTTTAAAAAGGGGTCTTCTGGGGGCAAAATGGGTGAAGGATGTTAAAAGGTAGACATCCAGTTATAAAATAAGTGTCATGGGGATGTAACGTATAGCACTGTAATCGTGGTTAATGATCCTGTGTTGTATATCTAAAAGTTCTGAGAGTAGATGGTTAAAAAAAAATTCCTCGGCATCCCTCAGGTACCTGCGCTGTAGCTGCTCCCCCGTGTGGTCACAGAGAGTAGATCATGAAAGTCCTCTTAAAGTGAAGTGAAGTGAAGTTGCTCAGTCTTATCAGACTTTTTGTGACCCCATGGACTGTAGCCTACCAGGATCCCCAGTTCATGGGATTTTCCAGGCAAAAATACTGGAGTGGGTTGCCAATTCCTTCTCCAGGGGATCTTCCCAACCCGGGTTCGATCCCTAGGTTGAACCCACATTGTAGGCAGACACTTTACCGTCTGAGCTACCAGGGAAGCCAGTTTGCCTGCTACCAGGGAAGCGTGAAAGTCCTCTTAGACCTTTTTAACACCAAAAAAATTGTAACTAACTATGGGGATGGATGTTAAGTTAATTAGGCTTACTATGGTTAGTACATGCCTATACATAATAAAAGGTTTTTCTTAGTTTAGTTTTCCAAAGTTGTTATGATTTTCAGAACCATAAAACCCTTCCTAGAATGTAAAGGCAGTATCAAATGCTTAGGGACCATAGGTTTTTCTTCCCACATGGCCTTGTGCTTTGTGGAAAATAGACTAATACTTGACAGGGGAATGCTTTTATTACTTATAACCGTAAATATTTTCCCAAAGAGACCTGGCTTAGCCAGTCTTCAGGCTTTAATTCTTGATACCTTCTTCATTTGACTTATTTAAAATCTCATTTATTATTCATCAAATGTAGATGCTTTTATTTTTTACATGAGTACCCAATGGTAATTAATCATTTGATCAAAATACCAGAATTAGTTAATATGCTGCTGCAGCTAAGTTGCTTCAGTCGTGTCCGACTCTGTGTGACCCCATAGACGGCAGCCCACCAGGCTCTCCCATCCCTAGGATTCTCCAGGCAAGCACACTGGAGTGGGTCGCCATTTCCTTCTCCAATGCATGAAAGTGAAAAGTGAAAGTGAAGTCGCTCAGTCGTGTCTGACTTTTAGCGACCCCATGGGCTGCAGCCTACCAGGCTCCTCCATCCCTGGGATTTTCCAGGCAAGAGTACTGGAGTGGGGTGCCATTGACTTCTCTATCAGATAATATAGGTATTAGTAAAAGACAGATCCTGGCAACAGCACATAACCATTTAAATTCTAACATCTGGAGTCAATATAGACTAACTTCAAATAACTTCTAACTTTAAGAAACTCTAGACATTTTCTTCCATATGACATTTCTCTAAATAAATAAGATGAATGCTAGAGGCCTGACTGACACATTTTTTAAAAAAATAATAATTCTCTTTGATTGCACATGACCGGTAAGTAATTTGCCTCCTGCTGCAAGCATTCTGATAATAATTCAGGTTATAAATTAGGGTGAACAATGCGGAGAGGTGGAAAACTAGTCATTGGTAACTGTATTATTTTAAATCTACTTTATGCTATTTATTTTCTTTTTTTCTTTATATGTCATTTTCCTGACAGTGAATGAGAAATATTGCCTATTCAGTAAGTGATTTCCATGAAGGAAAAACGTTGGCAAACTGGCTGCTTGCTACTTGCTTGATATTCAGAGATGAGGTCATCTGAGTACCCTGAGTAATCTTCCCCACAGATAGGATGGCGTGAGGATACAGAGATGGGTAACAATATCTGATTGATAGACCCTCACTTTCATCCTGAAATAAAGACTGGAGTATAACTGAGTCCTTGCCCTTTGATGTACAGCTCAGATAACAGCAGCCACTTCTGATTTTTCTCTTTTCACTTGGGGATGGCTGGGAAGAAAGAAGAAGCCAGGTTTACTTGTGGGACCAAATTTCTTTTCAGACTTCTCCTTCGTTGTACCTGAGAAATAAAGGACAGATCAATTAATAACTGGATTATATGATGAACACAATTTTTCGGAGTCAAGTTTTGCCACTAACTTTTGTAGATATTTTAATCCTCCTAAAAGAGGATAGTTAAATAATATCCTAAAGAGGATAGTTAAATAAGTAGTAGTTTAACTCTCCTATGTGCCTCCAGGGTAAAAATGTGTTTAAAAAAATACAGGAGGTGGGGCTGCAGCAAGGGCATGGAAGAAGAGCAAAGCCTTTAAAACTACTTAACTCTGCAGTTATCCATTCTTGGGATTTGTCGCCTGATCTGTAAAAGGTTAGTTAAAATAAAAGAAAACATAAAGAAGCTTCCTAGGTTTTTGTAAGGTATAAATATTCTATATTAATATCATCAGAGTCCACTGACTTACCAAAAAAAAAAAAAAAAAGTGATGATTCCACAAATGAGAAAGTTTTCAATTAGATATTTTTGGAAGACATGCATATAAAAAGTTAAACTCATTTGATTTCAAAAGTCTAGGTTAAGAAATGTCTAAATTTGTCAGAGAGGAGACAAGATGGTACAGTAGAAGGACTTGAGCATACCTCTTCTCATGAAAACATCAAAACCACAACTAACTGCTGAAAAACCATTAACAAAAAAGACTAGAACCAACCAAAATGACAAGGAGATGATAGGAGGGGTTCATTTGCAATACAACCTGGCTCACCAGAGGGACAAAACTTAGTTCCACTGGCTAGAGGTTAGGTACCAGTTCCTTCTACCAGGAACTCTGCACAAACCTCTTAGGCCAGACTCAACTACCAGGGGCAAACACCAGAAGCAAGAGGAGCTACTTGCCTGCAGAATGGAGACAGTAAAAAGAAAGGCAAAATGAGATAGCAGAGGAATATGTTCCGGATGAAGGAACAAGATAAGACTTCAGAAGCTTAAGTAAAATGGAGATAGGCAGTATACCCAAAAAAGAATTCAGTGTGATGATAGTAAAAACCATTCTATATTTTGAAAAAGAATGGAAGCACAGATGAAAAAGATGCAAGAAATGTTTACTAAAGAGCTAGAAGTTATAAAGAATAACAAAGTTGAACAATAGAGTAACTGTGATGCAAAATACATCAGAAGGAATCAATAGCAGAATAAAGGAGGCAGAAAAATGGATAAGTGAGCTGTAAGACAGAACAGAGTGACATGATATATTTAAAGTGGTGAAAGGGAAAAACTGACAACCAAGAATACTTCTGTATAGCAATGCTGTTGTTCAGATTCAAAAGAGAAAAGGTTTATAGAAAAGCAAAAACTGAGAGAATTCAACACCACCAAACCAAACTAGCTTTAAACAAATGCTAAAGGAACTTTTCTCAGTGGAGAAGACCACAACTAGAAAGGAGAAAATTGCAAATGGGAAAAAGCTCACCAGTAAAGGCAAACATGCAGTAAAGGTAGGAAATCATCCACTACAAACATGATGTCCAAAATTAGCAATTGTGGGACTTCCCTGGCAGTCCGGTGGTTAAGATTCACACTTCCAAAGCAGGAGGTGCAGGTTCAGTCCCTGGTTAGGGAACTTTTAGTTTTCCAAATGCTGCACATCCAAAATAGATAAAAATTAAAAAAAAAAAAAAAAAAAGCAATGGTGATAATAGGCGAGTACAAATGCAGAATATTGGAAATGCATTTGAAATTTAAGAGAACAGTAACTTAATCTTGTTTATATATGGACTGCTATATCAAAACTTTGTGGTAACTGTAAATCAAAAATATACAATAGATATATACACACAAAATAGAAAATACCAAAACAACACTAAACATAGCCATCAGATCACTAGAGAAGAGAACAAAAGAGGAAGGGAAGAAAAAAAGATGAAAACAAATGCAAAACTGAACAGAATGGCAATAAGAACATACATTTTGAGAATTACCTTACATAAAATGATTAAACGCTCCAACAGTCTAAAGACTTAGACTGGCTGGATGGATATGAAAATAAGACCCATAAATATGCATTCTACGAGAGATCCACACTAGATCTAGGGACACATGCATACTGAAAGTAAGGGCATGGAAACACATTTCATGCAAGTAAAATCTCTAGAAGCTAGATTAGTAATACTTGAATTAGGTAAAATAGACTTAAAAATAAAGAGTTTTCAAAGAGACAAAGAGGGACACTACATAATGATCAAGGGATCAATCCAGGAAGAACACATAACAATTGTAAATATATGTGCTCCCATATATATTGGAGCACCTCGATATAGGAGGCAAGGCTAACAGCCATAAAAGGAGAAATCAGCAGTAACACATAATAGTGGAGGACTGTAACACCAACTTTCATCCATTGACGCATCACCCAGAAACAAAATTAATAAGGAAATATAGCCCTTAAATGACACATTAGACCAGATGGACTCAATATTTATAGAGCATTCCATCCAAAAGCAGCAGAATACATATTCAGGTGCACATAGAATTTTCTCCTGGATAGATCACTATAATAAAAAAAAAAATGACAATAAAATAAAACCCATGGAGGCTAGCTGATTTGCAACCGAACAACCAGTGGATCGCTGAAGAAATCAAAGAAGAATCTAAAATATACTTGGAGACAAATGAAAACATGATGATCCAAAACCAATGGGATATAGCAATAGCAATTCTAAGAGGACGTTTAGAGCAATAAAAGCTTACCTCAGGAAACAAGAAAAATGTTAAACAACCTGACCTTACACTTAAAGCAACTAAAGAAGAACAATCAAACCCAAAGTTATTAGAAGGAAAGACAGCATAAAGATCAGAGCAGAAATAAATGAAATAGAGATGAAGAAAACAATAGAAAAGATCAATGAAACTAAAGTCTGGTTCTTTGAAAAGATAAATAAAATTGATAAAGCTTTAGCCAGACATCAAGAAAATGAGAAAATAAAAGCTTACTTCTCTTACGACTCAAAAAAAAAAAGAGAGAAAAAAGAGAGGCTCAAATCAGTAAAATTAGAAATGAAAAAGGAGACAAGAAACAACACAGAAATATAAAGGATCACAAGAGACTATTGCCAGAAATTTATGCCAATGAAATGGACAAACTAGAAGGAATGGACAAATTCTTAGGAAGGTACAACCTCCCTAGACTGACCCAGGAAGAAACAGAAAACATGAACCTTCCAATCAGAAGTACTGAAATTGCAACTGTGATTTAAAAACTCCCAACAAAAGTCCTCACAGGCAAATTCTATCAAACATTTAGAGAAGAGTTAACACCTATCCTTCTGAAACTATTAAAAAAAAAATCACAGAAGAAAGAACACTCCCAAACTCAGTCTATGAGACCAACATCACCCTGATACCAAAACCAGACCAAGTTACCACAAGGAAAGAAAATTAGAGGCTAGTATCATTGATAATACTGTGATTTTGGGCTCCAAAATCACTGCAGATGGTGACTGCAGCCATGAAATTAAAAGACACTTACTCCTTGGAAGAAAAGTTATGACCAACCTAGATAGCATATTCAAAAGCAGAGACATTGCTTTGCCGACTAAGGTCCGTCTAGTCAAGACTATGGTTTTTCCAGTAGTCATGTATGGACGTGAGAATTGGACTGTGAAGAAAGCTGAGCGCTGAAGAATTGATGCTTTGAACTGTGGTGTTGGAGAAGACTCTTGAGAGTCCCTTGGACTGCAAGGAGATCCAACCAGTCCATTCTGAAGGAGATCAACCCTGGGATTTCTTTGGAAGGAATGATGCTAAAGCTGAAACTCCAGTACTTTGGTCACCCTATGCAAAGAGTTGACTCATTGGAAAAAACTTTGATGCTGGGAGGGATTGGGGGCAGGAGGAGAAGGGGACGACAGAGGATGAGATGGCTGGATGGCATCACTGACTCGATGGACATGAATCTGAGTGAACTTTGGGAGTTGGCAATGGACAGAGAGGCCTGGCATGCTGCAATTCATGGGGTTGCAGAGTCGGACATGACTGAGCGACTGAACTGAACTGATCATTGATGAATATAGATGCAAAAATCCTCAACAAAATACTAGCAAACAAAATCCAACAATACATTAATAGGGCCATACACCACAGAGTGGATTCATTCCAGGGATGCAAGGATTGTTTGGTATCCACAAATCAATCAGTGTGATATACCACGTCAACAAGTTGAAAAATAAAAACTATATGATCATCTTAATAGATCCAAAAAAATGTTTTGACAAAATTCGACACCTATTTATGATTAAAAACTGTCTAGAAAGGGGGCACACAGGGAACCTACATTAATATAATAAAGAACATATATGACAAACCCACAGCTAACCTCATACTCAATAGTGAAGAGGTGAAACCATTTCCTCTATGATCAGGAACAAGAGAAATTTGCCTACTCTTGCCACTTTTATTCAGCATAGTTTTGGGAGTCCTAGCCAAAAATAAACTCAAAATGGATTAAAGACCTGAATGTAAATCCAGATACTATAAAACTCTTAGAGGAAAATATAGGCAAAATAGACTTTGACCTAAATCACAGCAATATCTTTTTCAACCCATCCCCTAGAGCAATGGAAATAAAAACAAAAGTAAACAATTGGGACTTAAACTCAAAAGCTTTTGCACACCAAAGGAAACTATAAACAAAACAATAAAATGACCTACAGAATGGGAGAAAATATTTACAAACAATGTAATCGACAAGAAATTAATCTCCAAGATTTACAAACAGCTCCTGCTGTTTATCAGTATCAAAAAAAAAAAAAAAAAAAAGAAAGAAAAAATAGGCAGAAGACCTAAATAGACATTTCTCCAAAGAATACAGACAGATAACCAAGAGGCACATGAAAGTTTCTCAACATCACAAATTATTAGAGAAATGCAAGTCAAAACTACAAGACACCAGCTCACGCCGGTCAGAATGGCCATCGTCAAAAAGTCTACAAGCAGTAAGTACTGGAGAGGGTGTAGAGAGATGGGGACCCTCCTACACTATTGATTTGAATGTAAATTGGTACAGCCACAATGGAGAACAATGTAAAAGTTCCTTTAAAAACTAAAAATAGAACTACCATATCATCCAGCAATCCCACTCCAGGGCATATACCCAGAGAAAAACATGAGCCAAGATTATGCATGAACCCCAGTGTTCACTGCAGCACTGTTTGTAATAGCCATGACATGGAAGCAACCTAAATGTCCATTGACAGAGGAATAGACAAAGAAGATATGGTGCATATATACAATGGAACAACCGTAGAAAAGAGCAAAATGATGCCACTTGTTGCATCATGGATGGATCTAGAGATTATCACAGTGGAGTAGTTTAGGCAGAGAAAGACAGATATGATATTTATATGTGAAATCTAAAAAGTTATACAAATGAACTTATTTACAAAACAGAAACAGACTCACTTGACTTAGGAAAGAAACTTATGGTTACCAAATGGGAAAGGTTGAGGGGAGAGATTTAACAGGAGGTTGGGATTAACATATGTTGTGTGCTTAGTCATGTCCGACTGTTTGTGACTCATGGACGGTAGCCCACCAAGTTCTTCTGTCCATGAAATTTGCCAGACAAGAATATTGGAGTGGGTTGCCATTTCAGGGATCTTCCAGACAAAGGAATCAAACCCATGTCTCTTGCGTCTCCTGCATTGGCAAGCGGATCCTTTACCACTAGTGCCACCTAGGAAGCCCTGGGATTAAAACATGCCTACTACTATATAAAAAATAATCAACAAGGACCTACTGTATAGCACAGAGGAGACTAGTTAATATGCCGGAATAATCTATATGGGAAAAGAATCTGAAAAAGACTAGAAGTGTGTATATATGTAACCTAATCACTTTGTTGTACACCTAATATAACATTGTATGGATAAATCAACTATACTCCAATATAAACTATAAATTAAAAAATGAAAATAGAATTCCCTGGTGATCCAGTTGTTAGGTCTCTGTGCTTCCATTGCAGAGGGCTTGGGTTTGATCCCTGATTGGATAACTAAGAAATCCAACATGCCATGTGTTGTGGTCAAAAAATTAAAATTAAAATAAAAATTACTATTTGTTAGATCTTCCTCTTAATATTTTATCAATTTGAGTAACTAGATACAAGGCCATAGTTTAAATTAGGCTCATACAAACTTCCTAGAACTAAGAGCAGTTTTAAGGTTTTAGCTTTTTAGGCTGTTTAAGAGATTGAGTATGATATTTGGAGTAAAAAGTTGACTTCAGGTTATGACTTAATTTTATATGATCTTGGTAAGTCATTTAAATCACCCTTTTGGTTCCATTTTTTTTCCCAGTTCTGAAATGAGTGTATATTTTCTTTATGATCTTTATGAAAATCAAAGAATCATTTATAAAAATACCATGTTAGCTATAAAGTTTTCTGTTAGTTTTCCTACTAATACGTGGAAAACATTCTCCTTGACTTGGCTGGTGAGCCAGAAACTTAATGTTATCTTGGCTCCATCCTGCAGGTACAATAATGTTATGAAGTAAGAATGGCTACACAGCTATCAGATATGTCATGCCATACTGCCTGGCTTTTAAAATTAGTCAGTGAACCTAAGTTTGAAATTAACTCTAGGATGTTAATTTGCTCAGGCTCAGAGATCCTGCTTGATTTTTCTGTCTGTCCTGGAAATTTATGTTTTCCTTCTCACTGAGCTAAAACATATGCATCCTGGAATATTTGTAGACAGAGTCAGACCTGAGATAATTTTAGGCCCAGAAATAAGAAACAATCCAAACCAAAATGATATGCACTGTGGAATTCTAAGTACTAACTCACTTTTTCATGTTGAACATGGCCTCCCTTTTTCTTTCCATGAAAGCCATCTGAAGATTCCCTTTGTGCTTCTGAACCAATTAGTGGAAGGAATCTTAGACTAGTGGGGCTTGGTACCTAGGAGCCATAAATAAAGAATAAGACATACTTATGGTGATAAATTCTGTAATATGAATTCAGGGGTGGGGGATAGGGAGTGAGAAGGTCCAACTGCTTTAAAACATACCCACCATCCCAGGAGTCCACTATTAATTCTGATGCTTTCCCCTTGGCAGCATCTATAGCTTAACTTTAATACCTGTAGGAGGTTTAATGCCTGTAGGAGGTTATCAACATGGTCTTGGGAAAGAGAAGTAACATTTTATAAAACAATATTATATGTTAAAATTAGGGTGCAATGTTTTGTCTTTGGTTTATTATTCTTGGTTAATTTAACAGCAGAGATTATCTGGGTTGGAGACTTGAAGGAGAAGTAGGGATTTGGAGGGAAACAAGGGGTGGATGAGTTACTGGCAGAGGAGCAGCACAGGCAAAGTCACAGTAGAAGGAAGGGCAGTGATGCTTAAGGAAAGGTAAGTTAGCACACTGGAGTGTAGGGTACATGGGAGACTATGGTGGAAAATGGGGTTATACAGTTCAGGTGGAGGTCAGATCATGAGAATGCCAGGCTAAAGGCATTTAGTTTTATCCTATAGGTGTTGAAGAACCAGGGTAAAGTTTGAAATACTTTTCTGTAGTATTTGTTCGATGTGGAATGACAGAATGATCAAAGCCACTGACACACAAAACTAAAGATTTCTCTGGTTTTGGATGCAGCTTGTTTATGGAATCATCTTTCTGCTTGGTTCATGTGATTGCTTGCTCAGGGTCAGGAATGAGATGCCAGATTCCCTAATTGTTCTGGAATCACTCTAGTCCTAGATACCTCCAACTCACCCTGTATATGGGCAGAGAACCAAAAACAATCCCTGCCTCTCTGTTTTCAGTCATGAAACCTTCCAAGGCATGTTTTCGAATCTGCAAAGAGAGGAGTGAATGTTTAATGAAAAGGGTACATTATATCAGTGGCAAAATTCCTGGAATCAAATTCTGACTCTTCCACTTATTAGTTGCATGATCTTAAGCAAATTCTTTCCCTGTTGACAACTTATGAGGACAAAATGTATATAGTAAGGTGCTACTCAAATGTAAGATTTAAATCTATTGTATTATTATTACTAATAACAATACATCAAAAAGAAATGAAAAGAAGTGAACAAATGTTATACAATTGTGAATGAAAAGGAATAGGAAAAATAAAATTGCTAGTAGAAATCAGATTCCTATGTGAAATGTACTTTTATATCAAGCATTAAACCTTTGTTATTTTACCAATCAACTGAGAAGATAAAGATGTGGTAAGAAGAGGCCAAGCTTTATAATATTGAGTGCATTCAGTTGTTTCAAGAGCTTTAAAACCTCTAAAGATTTTCGCAAATTTATTTAACATTTCAGTTAAATTACTTTAACAGTTACCACTTCAAATTGGAAAAGAATATTAAAAGTGAATATCAATCTTTATTTTTAGGTTGTGCTGTTCAACAAAATCGAGCATTTGTTACGTGCTGTACATGTATCTTTGCCCATAAAGAGCTTATGATTTATTGGTGGGGGGGAGAAGTAAGAGTCAGTATACCAATAGTTCTACTTCAGTGTAGAACATGGTAAGTGAACCTGTTATGAGACACAAAGCAAGGAGAGGTTGGGGCCTTTGGGGAAAGTGGAGTTCACATTTACTGAATGCCTACAATGTACCTCGTATACATTTTCTCATTTAATCCTCAAAAAAACTTTTTGAGAGATTAGATTATTAGTTATTAGATAAAATAACACCTGTGAAGAAGGCTGAGTGCCGAAGAATTGATGCTTTTGAACTGTGGTAGTGGAGAAGACTCTTGAGAGTCCCTTGGACTGCAAGGAGATCCAACCAGTCCATTCTGAAGGAGATCAGCCCTGGGATTTCCTTGGAAGGAATGATGCTAAAGCTGAAACTCCAGTACTTTGGCTACCTCATGCGAAGAGTTGACTCATTGGAAAAGACTGATGCTGGGAGGGATTGGGGGCAGGAGGAGAAGGGGACGACAGAGGATGAGATGGCTGGATGGCATCACTGACTCGATGGACGTGAGTCTGAGTGAACTCCGGGAGTTGGTGATGGACAGGGAGGCCTGGCGTGCTGCGATTCATGGGGTCACAAAGAGTCGGACACGACTGAGTGACTGAACTGAACTGAAGATTAAACCAAAGTCTGTTACATTCCACTGCCAAACTCTTTCTTGCCTGTCACCCTGTCTTCTGGGTGAAGCTATCCGAGTTCCTTTTGGACAGAAAGCGAGGGCTTATAAAATGATTTCGTTTGGAAAGTGTTAAATACTTATTGAACATGAGGTTGATGCTGTGAAAAATGACATTTTTCCATTTTATAAACTGGAACAATGTCCTCAACTTGAGGTTGTCAGTGTCCTGTGCCCAGTCCTCTTCATCTTCTCTTGAACATAATGACCATCTGAATGTTGTGTTCTTAATTCTCTTGCTTTTGTTTATATAATTTTACCTTTTATTTAACTTTTTGCCAAAACAATATTTTATTTACTTTTACCTTTCCTCTATTTTTATCAAAAAGAAATGACTATATATATATTCTTACGCACAACTTGTCTTATTCAGTAGTATGTTTCAAACATCCATCCGTGTAGGAAAGTGTTATTCCAGTTCATTCATTTTTACTGCTCCATAGTATTTTAATTTATAAATAGGCCATAATGTATTTACCAGTTATACTATTGATGAGCATTTAGGCTGCTTTCAGATTTTTGCTGTTACAAATAGTACTGCTAGGAGCTGTCTTGTTTCTGCCTCCTAAACACATGTTTAGGAATTTCTGTTGATACTTAGTAGAGTATGCCTATTTTCAATTTACTAGATAATGCCTGTCACATAATTTTCCAAAGTGATTCTAGCAATTTATACTACTTCCACCAGCAGATTAGTGTTCTGATTGTTCTAAATGCCCACCGATTGTCAGACTTTTTGACGTTTGCCAATCTGGTGGCTATAAAATGCTACCTTATAATATTATTGATGTGTGTTTCCATGATTACTAATGAGGCTGAGCATCTTTTCAGTTACTTATTGTTGTTTTTTTTTCTTTTGTGCGGTATCCAAGTATTTGACCATTTTTTAAACTGGACCATCTTTTCTGATTATTGATTTTTTCCTATACTGGATACTAGTACTTTGTCAGTGGCAAAGTAGGATGGACTTTGACAGAGAGAGATGATGGATATGGCAGGGGTAGCCCAGGTGGACTGTAGGGATAGGAGACTGAGAGAAATGTTCAGAAAAAAACAATTAGTCTGATTTATAGAGGGTCCGATTGGAGAAGGAAATGGCAACCCACTCCAGTGTTCTTGCCTAGAAAATCCCATGGACAGAGGAGCTGGTAGGCTACAGTCCATGGGGTCACTAAGAGTCGGACACGACTGAGCGACTTCACTTTCTCTTTTCACCTTCATGCACTGGAGAAGGAAATGGCAACCCACGCCAGTGTTCTTGCCTGGAGAATCCCAGGGATGGGGGAGCCTGGTGGGCTGCCGTCTATGGGGTCACACAGAGTCGGACATGACTGAAGCGACTTAGTAGCAGCAGCAGATTGGAGAAGGAAATGGCAACCCACTCCAGTGTTCTTGCCTAGAGAATCCCAGGGACAGGGAGCCTGGTTGGCTGCCATCTATGGGGTCGCACAGAGTCGGACACGACTGAAGTGACTTAACAGCAGCAGCATAGAGGGTTAGACAACTATAGATTAGAAATGAGAGATAACTTTTAATCAGAGGTAAATTTGGTTTGTATTGTGCAAGATCTTGAAGAAATCCATTTTAATTAATTAATGCCAGTTGGTGGTGGTGATGATGTTCAGTCGCTAAGTTGTGTCCTATACTTTGTGACCACAGGGACTGCAGCACGCCAGGCTACCCTGTCCTTTACCATCTCCCAGAGTTTGCTCAAATTCATGTCCATCAATTTGGTGATGCTATCTAACCAGCTCATCTTCTGACACCCTCTTCTCCTTTTGCCTTCAGTCTTTCGCAGCATCAGGTCTTTTCCACTGAGTTGACTCTGCATCAGGTGGCTTTAGCATCAGTCCTTCCCATGAATATTCAGGGTTGGTTTCCTTTAGGATTAACTGGTTTGATATCCTTGCAGTCCAAGGGACTCGTAAGAGTCTTCTCCAGCACCACAACTTGAAAGCATTTAGACCTTAGCCTAAAGGCCCATGGGCTATATTCATTTTTTAGAAGTTTTAGAAATTGAAATAGAATAAATCACAGTGTACATTTCTGTCCTATTCTGCGTGAAGAGAAGTTTTTCTATCTGTGATAGGCAGAATAATGGCCACCAATGATATTCACACAGTATTCCTCCCACCCCAAATCTGTGAATATATTGCTTCATTTGGCAAAAAGGACTTTGCACATGTGGCTAACATTAAGAAACTTGAGACGGATCATCCAAGTGGGCCCAATCTAGCCACAGGAATTTTTAAAAGCAGAGAACATTTCCAACTGTTCAGAGAGATGAGATCACAGAAGAATAGGATTTTCTGGCTTTGAAGGCAAAGGAAGAGAACCACAAACCAGGGAATATGAGATTCTGTCTAGAGGCTCCAGAAGGAGGCACAACTCTGGCGACACCAGTGAGATGCAAGTCAGACTTCTACAGAACTGTGAAATAACTAACTTGTATGGTTTAAACCACCAAGTTTCTATTGACATGTAGCAGCAGCAATAGGAAACTAATACACTGGACATATTAAATTCAGAAAAACAAAAGCAAAGTGATTTTTTTGTTTGTTTTTTAAAGCTACCTTAGGAGAAGAAAGAGACTTGAAAAACTTAAAATCATGTTCCACTTCAAAGGCCTTAGGAGGTGTACGTTTGAAGAGCAAAGACATCGAGCTCATTTTTTGCCATCTGCATATAAAGATACACACACATATTAAAAACATGGTTAAGGACATACCTATGCCTACTCAACAAGTATCCATCATGTCCTTTGTCTGGGCCTCCAAATTCTCTGGCTCCCATGGCACCAGTGCTCATGATGTGACCTTTGCACTTAACTCTTATTTCACTTCCCAGAGCTCCCTCCAAAGAAATCACCAGGATTTCTACTGAACCTCAACATTCCATGAAGTTAACTTCATTAATAGCCATTGGGGGGAAAAAAAAAAAACAAAAACAGAAATCTCTGGTATAAAACTAATGTTTGATTTTTTGTGACTCAGGTCAAACTTCCACTATAGTTAAAACTTACTCATGTATATATTTTAAAAGTCATAACTAAGTATTAAAAGTGTAAATGTATGTATTCTAAATGTAAATATATATCCTACTTTAACATATCCCAAATATATCATATTGTTTCATACTTTGTATCTATCATTTATATCTGTTGCCTCTGCTTGTAAAGTTCTCCATTAATCATTCTTTATTTGTTCCACAGTATCTTTTGAGTGCCTACTATGTGCTAAGCACTGAACTAAGAATTGGGTATATAAAGATACATAAAACATGCTCCTAGTCTTCAAGGAACTCAAGAGAATGGTAAATAAAATGCATATTAACAAATCAGAATATAGTGTTTTAAGTACTAAGATACATGGATTCTCAAGACTCAGCAATTACCCAAGGAGATTCATCAACTTTGCCTGGTGAACTTTGCCATATCCTGATGAATCTTGGCTTTACTATCACACTTCTTACATTTTAGCCAGATTTTTCCCCAGTACTCCTTACTGCCCAGCTAAGACAAGCCTTGAACACTTCGGTGTGGTTTGGCAATCATTTAGAACCCTCGTTAATTGTTCCCCAACTGTTTCTGTTTTGAACCAAGTTCTGTGTGGCTTATGACTCTTAGCTTCAATTCCTGTTTACAAGTGTTCTACTGACTTTTGGACTAGATGATGGCGTTGTGTCTCCTCAGCCTTGACTTACTCAGGATTTCCCTAGAAGACTCTATCTTAGACACTCTTCTCTGATTCTTTCCACTTTGGACTCATCTTGTCAGTTATTCCAGTTTTAAGTGAGTGCGTGAATGAGTGAAAGTCATTCAGTTGTGTCTGACTCTTTCTGACCCCATGGATAGTCTAGGAATTCTCCAGTCCAGAATACTGGAGTGGGTAGCCGTTCCCTTCTCCAGAGGATCTTTCCAACCAGGGGGTTGAACCCAGGTCTCCTGCATTGCAGGCAGATTCTTTATCAGCTGAGCTACCAGTGAAGGCCAAGAATACTGGAGTGATCTGCTGGATATTACCAGTCTAGGTATTCAAGTCCTGTGAGGGCTAGACATTTAGACATCTACCATTTAGGGCTGGGCTTTGCTGATGTTGAAAGCTCAGGTGAGCACTAGTCACTTCCATTATGACAAATATTCAGCTGCAGTCAAAACCAGGACTGAGCTTTGCAAAAGCATAAAACAACTTTTCACCAGTATTTTATTCTTTACTGGGGACTGTTCTCCATCCCCTATGCCTATAAGCATGCTCAAGTCTCCCTCACAAATAAGCAAACTCATGAAACAAACTCTTCCTCAGTCCTACAGCTATTTGACTTCCTAGCAAAGTAACCTATGCTGTCAGCACCTCACAGCTCCCATTTATTTCTCAGCCATGACGATGCAATTTTTACCCATCACTCTTTGAAACTTAGAATCATTAGTGACCTTTCAGCTGACAGACATGCTGGATCCACTGTTTACTTTTCTGTTGTCCTATGTGATTTCACCGCCACATTCTACAAATATGTCCTCTCACTTTTCTTCCTCTCTAATCTCTTGATTTCCATCGCCCCCATTTGTTTCTGGCTTTCCTTTCAACCTATTGGCTATTCCTTCTTAATGGTTTTCACTGGTTTCTCTTCTTTGGTCTGCTCTTTACAGGCCATTTCTTGATTTCTTCCTTAGTTTTCTGTTTCTGCTCATTCTGTATACAGGACCCGAGTGACTTATCCAGATTGAAAATACTACTATGCTGAAAGACTCTGATGCTGGGAGGGATGGGGGCAGGAGGAGAAGGGGACGACCGAGGATGAGATGGCTGGATGGCATCACTGACTCGATGGACGTGAGTCTGGGTGAACTCCGGGTGTTGGTGATGGACAGGGAGGCCTGGCGTGCTGTGATTCATGGGGTCGCAAGGAGTCGGACATGACTGAGCCACTGAACTGAACTGAACTGATGACACCAAAACTTTTACCTATAGGTCTGACCTCTTTGGGGAGCTCTAGACAGATCTATCTGCTCATTAAATGTCTCCACTTGGAAATCCCACAAACATCTCAGACTTAAACCTGTCCAAAAACAAATTCACCATCTTTTTCTTCAGACCTCCTCTTCTCCTTGTGTATTGTATCATAGTGATTTCTGTAGTTAAAAATCCTTATGTTGGGCCTTAAAAGTCTTATTATGCTTTGGCCCCTATAGACTTTTCTTGCTTTATATTATGCAAGATATTATATCCTCACTACTTGCTCCCTGGACTCCAAGCCTTGAAAGACTATAACATGGTCTTTCAATATTTAGTGTGTATGCTTAGGCAGTTCCTTGATCTTTGTTCAGTTAAATCCTGTCTGCCTTTCTGTGGTTATTTTAAGAACTCATGTTCCTAGAGGTATTATTATACCAAATTATAGCTTTTGTTTACTTATTTCTCCCTTTCCCTCAGTTGCAAAGTTACTGAAAAGTTCTGGGCTTTTCATCTTCGAATTCTCCATGTTCAGCACAGTGTGACAGTATCATATAGTTTAATTTCATCTGCTCACCTAAAGAATACCAAATGCTCTTACCTTTGTCGGTCAAATACCAGAGGATATTCATATGTTAGCTTCTTCTCTGTGAATTTGCTTTCTTCTTTTATTTCTATGGGATATTCAGTAACATCACAAGGCAAAATAAAATCACTTGTCTGTGATAGTTCAAAGGTCCTGCGCTGTCCAAAATATCCACAGTAATGACCATTGAGGGCATGCCAGAGCCTGGGGAAAGGCAAAGGTAGGGAGAAGAAAGTAACTGGAGTTCAGTGGAAATTACTCTGTTTAGGTCACTTATGTAGATTTTTCTTGGCCCAGCAGGGATTTTAAACTCGAGTCCAGAACCCTACCTATTAAATATGTGGAGCTAATCATAACATAAACATTTTTACTAGTTGGAATTCTAATCTACAACAATTTTGGAAATGTCATTTTAAATCTATACTTATGATAACCACTTATTAAACTCAGAAGACTAGAAATGGATTTTTCCCAAAATAGTAGTGCTCATTCAACTGTCTAATTTCTGTATCAGCTGTCTAATTTCTGTATCAGCATCAACAGAACTTATGGGAGGAGACATCTACTAATGGTTTCACTCTTACCAAAATCATTTCAACTGCCATCTGCATTTTCTACTATTTTGGAAACGCCATACTATTTTTTACAACTGAGTTCTTCAATAAGGTAGCAAAAGAAGTGATTCTTTATATATATGCATTATTTCACTCCAAGAGGTCGTTCTAAATAACCCACATGGTTTAAAGTCATACAGAATGTCATTAGCAAGAGTATGTACCCTATGTCTTATGGAAATAAGACACAAATAAAATAATGTCCAACAGATCTTCCACTTATGTCTTGATTTCAAGCTCAAAATAGCAAGTGATGGAAACAATCATAATGTGCCTACCTCAATGACCCAGGAGGAGAATAATCTAAATGGACTAACAGTAGATTCTACAAAGTCTAGGTAGTATCCCAGTTCGAAGAGGCAGGCACTGAGGAGGAGGTAAAACAGGGGAATCCAGTCAGGGGTCCTCACACCTTACAGTGGCCTGGAAATGTACCCTTCCTTTCATACTTTAATTCCCCAGTGCTATGTAGATGTTTTTATGGACTTCCCAGAGACTTGACTAAAGTGAAATTGACAAGCCTTCTCAACACAGAAGTTAGACAGATGAGGGACTGGCTTCAGGACAACTCTACATTCATTCTGCTGCAGGCAAGGACTGAAGTAATTCTTGGTCTTCTTGTTTTCTGGTGTTTCCTGCTTCATGTGCAATGTTCCCAAATGACTAATCCCATCTCTCAGCCTGGTTTTCTAGGAGTCAGATATAGATTTGGGTCTTTACCCTTCTCTAGCCTCTGTCCCAAAGCTAAGCCTTTATTATGCTTTTTCCTATGATAAAATCAATCTTTTGGACCAACAAGATTTAGAGTGTTAAATGCTTCCCTGGTGGCTCAGTTGGTAAAGAATCTGCCTGCAGTGCGGGAGACCTGGGTTCAAACCCTGGGTTGGGAAGATCCCCTGGAGAAGGGCATGGTAACCTCCTCCAGTATCCTTGCCTGGAGAACTCCATGGACAGATGAGCCTGAGGGGCTACATGCAGTCCATGGGGTTGCAAAGAGTCAGACACAATTGAGTGATTTTCACTTACACTTAGGAAGTGGCAGTGAGTATTAGCAGAAAGACTTATTTGTGAAAAGAACTGTATTCTGAGATAGCTGTTAAATAGAGCTAAGTTTTTTGAACTGAGTATTTAGGGATAGCTTCACTTGAAGGAATTGTAAAGTAATTCCTCCATGCTATAGATAACTGGTTTGAGCAGGAAAAGCTTATAAACGATAGAGGTGTGCACACATGTAACATGTGGGGAGTGTGTGTGTGTGTGTGTGTGTGTGTGTGTGTATTATAATGCCCAATTAACACTTCTGATGACAACTGAAAATAAGCTAGAGCAGAGACTCAAGGGAGAGAGTTTTGGAAAACATCTATAATAATTAAATGTAATTATCATGTCAGTTCATTTTTCCTATGAATAAAACAACAGATCTCTTTGACAGAGAAAGCAGCTCTGTTTGCCCTCAAATGAGATCTTATCTTAAAGATTTATCTTTAACTCGGTATTTCTGAAAGATTTTCATCTTTCCATATTTCAAATGTTTTCCTTTTTTTCCTTTGCATCTTTTCTCAATGAATGACACTAGTATTCATCTAGTTTTATAATGCCTGGAATCATTTGACATCTATCTCTTACCTTCTCTTTCAGTTAAAGTTTATGTCTTCTGGATTTTGCCTTCTGGATAGTTCTCAAATCCAAAATATTTATTCCTACCACTGTTACCACTCCCTGAGTTCACACCACTGTACTCACCAGTGACATCTACCTGGTCTTTGTGCTCCCAATTTTGCTGCTCCAAAATCCATACCTCACACATTATTACTTTTAAAACGTATCTCAAATTAAATGAGTGTTAGTCGCTCAACTCCTCTGCCCATGAAATTCTCCAGGCAAGAATACCGGAGTGGATAGCCATTCCCTTCTCCAGGGGATCTTCCCGATCCAGGGATCAAACCCAGGGCTCTCGCATTGCAGGCAGATTCCTTACTGTCTGAGCCATATATAAACTCTACTAATTATGTTACTCACCCACTTAATATTTTTTGGTGGCTATTTATCTCAAGATGAAGATCCAAATCCTGAACAGTGTCTGATACAATGCTATATGGTCTTGTCCCTGTCTGAATCACCAGGCTCAAGCTCATATAGCTAGCTAGGGTCTTCTGAATTTCAGACCATGGTCATTCACACAACATAAAATATTTCTTCCTTTTCATCTTCATTATGTTTAAACTCTTGAAAACACTTTGAAACCTCTTTATCTCCTTTGATCTTACCTACTTTTATGCCCTTAAGAGGCCAATTTATTATCATGATTTTTTAATGTAATTTTTTAAGCTTGCATTTTATATTGAAGTATAGTTGATTAAAAAAGTTGTGTTGGTTTCAGGTGTAAAACAGAGTGATTCAGTTATACATGTACATGTATATATTCTTTTCCAAATTCTTTCCCCAGGTTATTACAGAGTATTTGGCTTAGTTCCTTGTGCCATATACTAGGTCCTTGTTGGTTATCTATTTTGAATAGAGCAGTATGTACATGTCAATGGCAAATTCCCAATTTATCCCATCTCCCTGGTAACCAAAAATTCATTCTCTAAGTCTGTGAGTCTGTTTCTGTTTTGTGAATAAGCTCATTTGTATCATTTTTTTTAAGATTCTGTATTTAAGTGATATCATATGGTATTGTCTTTCTATGTGCAACTTTACTTATATGGTAATCTTTAGATCCATCCATACTGCTGCAAAAGGCATTATTTCATTCTCTTTAATGGCTGAGTAATAGTCTATTGCAAATATGTACTACATCTTCTTTATTTGACAGTGGACATTTAGGTTGCTTCCATGTCCTGGCTATTGTGAATAGTGCTGCAATGAACACTGGCTTGCATGTATCTTTTTGAAATACGGTTTGAATTATATGTAGCAATTTGTCTCAAGAATGGTCATGAAATTTCCTTTCTCCTTCTGTGTGTGTGTGTATATATATATGTGTGTGTGTATGTATTTTTAGCATTTTATGTATGTATACTTAGCATCACTAGGCAATTAAAAACAAGTAGGCTTGGTAGAGCATGGCCACTATAGTTATTAATTCTGAAGTAGTAGATCTCTAAAGTCCTCATTAGAAGGAAAAAAAAATTATTACTATGTATGGTGACAAGTGTTGACTTACTAAGGTGATCCTTTTACAATATATACATATATTGAATCATTCTGTTGTATATCTGAAACTAATGTAATATTATTTAAAACCTCGTTTTTTTAAAAAAGCTGATCCTAAGGGGAGGCTTTCTAGAGAATATAATTGATTACAGTCCCAGTAAATCATCTCTGTTTGCTCCAAATGTAGCACTGTGCTCACCCCTCTGAAGTAAGAGGGGCAACCAAGGAAGAAAAGAACCACAAAAACAAGTAGACTTTTAATGTCAATTACATTTTCATTGAAACAATTACTTCACTTTCACTTTTCTCAGTATTAGTTGTTTTTTCCTTTATTTTGTAATGACTTCTCATCCTGTGTATCCTGTAGTCTTCCTTGGGCTTGGGTCTATCTCTCTGAGCTATCCATATTGCTTAATGATTTGAAATAAGTCTATAAGAACACTTGTATTGAAAGTATACCTTTTAGTGTTGATGAGCATGGCATCTCATTTTCTTGAGTATGGAAAATTACAAATTAGTGACTACCTTCTCAAAGTCCTTTGGTGCCACTTTTTATTTGTTTTAATCAGCTAATCAAGATTCCACTTATGGTATATGCTCAAAGTTTAGCTTAAAATCCTTTACCTCATACAACCTAAATTCACAATATGAAGGTCCATACCTTACTGAGCCATCGATGGAGGCAGTAAGTACCACTTGTTTCTCTTCTACATAGATTATTTGAACAATTTCTAATGAATGAGCACGCCAGGCAAGAAGCTGCTTGAATTTCTAGATAGCAACAATAAAGCATATCTCTTTTAAAAAGTACATACTGATCCAAATACAATCTTGAACAAAAACATTAATCATTAAAGAGCTAAGCTAATGAATGAATGGTGTAGATATCTGTGCAAGACAGTGAAATCCCCACCCCAGTTATCTCTTCTATTGCTTGTTGAAGTACCAAAAATTCTATTTTTAGGTATTTGTTAATCTATGCATATCTCTGGGACAGGAAATATCTTACACCTTTAGCAGCTTATCATTTAACTGAGGATTAGCAATTCATTTAGTTGAAAACTAGTTGAAGACTAGATGAAAGAAAATCTTTAGAAGGGTTGTGGGGGGACTATATAATATAATATAGTAATATTACATATAATATAATCAGGAGCAGGAGAAAGCAGAGTTAAAAGAAGACGACCAAAGGGGAGATTGGCAAGAAGATTTTTCCTATTTCCAAGTTTTATCCAGAGATTCCTGGCTAATTTTTTGTTTGTTTTGGAGGGGGGCTGTTGGTGATGATTGCAGGATATATATATTACTTACATACCACAAAGAATTAACGAAAGGATTGGACCCAGCTCATTCTCTCACAGAGACATCTTGACACTTCAGGATGTGACTTATCCTCAAGTTTAGAGCCTCTAAATTGGATCCAGAAGAACTTTTTAAACCATGTGGACTAGAGTTGTCAATTGGGAGACTTATTCTGTAGTTATATCCCCATAAAACATGTTCCCTCTCTGTCACTGATGAACCCAGACTAAGTCCTTACTTCTTGCTGGTCATGTATGTAGGAGATAGAATTCTGGCAGCTCAGAGTTCTATGAGACCCAAATTCATTTAGACTTTAACATAGTAAGTTAGGCGTAATTCTTCCAAAATTTCTTGACCTTCTGATTCAGTTCCCTGTTCCTAAACAGCCAGGGTAAAATCTACACCCTTCTACTTATTTTCTCCAAGCTTTTCAAGAACATTGGTTGCCCAAAGGTTCTTTCTCTGCCATGGGACGGAATTCTCTTAAGGCAAGGATTTCATTAATATGGACCATATCTATAGTAAGAAATACATTTTACTTCATGACCCAGTAAACACAAGCGGTACCTGCACATGCATTTGAAACAAGTTTCAGTATCCTTCACTAAGGATACTTAATCTATATTGTGTATAATGCACAATTGATACTGTCTGTTGTTCTATTGTATTGGGTTGGCCAAAAGGTGTCCCAAACATGATATACTATTTGTCTTTGTGTAGATAGATTTTGCCTACTGTATCTCTTAGACTATTGGTATTCCACAGATCATCTTTTAAACAGTATTGTCTCAAGAGAACCAGATTAACCTCTGATTTATAGACTGACTTATTAAGTTTTCACTGTAGTTGTAATCCATAACTGAATCTTGTTTAATGCATGGTACATATTAGTGTATGTAATAATGAGGTGTTTTATGACCAGAATCCATTGTGCATTTATAAATAGGCAGCCAGATACAAACTGGAAAATCACATTGTCCAAATAAAGAGAAGGTTGAAATCAGGTTGGATAGGGAAGAATTTAGACATGTTATTAAAATAGATCCTCTTCGTTCCAATTGGTGAAAATGCTTTTAAAAATCAATCCCACTATTATTCTAATTCAGTATCAACACATTACTTTGTTTTAAATATTTTCTCTGAATTTTGAAAGGTCTCAGTTGCCAGTTTGTAGGAAGTCCACTTGTGAAAATGAAGGTTTTGAATTGTATTTTTCATCTGCTAAAATTAATATGAGAATATTGATAATTATCACAAGTAAGAGAAAACAATTAGATAACCTTCTTCTCATACATGAGTCAAGCATATGATTGTTTTTGTTCCTCTCACAGCATGCCATATAATTGATAGAGTAAGTTGAAACTTAGTGCTTTCCATTTGCTGGTGGTGGTACATGTGGAAAGAGAATTGGATTAGAGGACAGGAACCCCGATTCTGGCTCTGTCTTCATCATTAACTATGATGTGATCCCAGGCAAGCTGCTTTCTGATTTCCCTTCTGCAAACTGAAGATAGTCATACTGAAGCTAAGTATCTGAACTTTGTAAAAGCTATAAAGGGTTCTTGGAAACAAAAACTCTGTAGATCAAATGAGATAATGTTTGAAACAATAAGCATTCTAAAACACTCTGCAAGGAATCCCATCCTAATCTGTGTATCTATGCTTTAATATTAATACCTGTAATCCAAAAACAACATTTCTGTTTACGCTACTATTTGGCTTTTGGATTTGAAGTATTAACTTACAGGGAAATAAGCCTATGATAAAATAGTGTTTCCTTGCTGTAGTATTTAATTAGTTTTGAATTTTTATAATATATGTAGATATATTGGCATATCCACACACACACAAGAAGTGCATTTTTTTTTTTTTTAGCCATGCTGCGAGGCATCTGGTATCTTAGTTCCCCAATCAGGGATTGAACCCGCTCCGCTTGCAATGGAAGCATGGAATCTTAACCACTGGACTGCCAGGGAAGTCCCAGGAAGTACATATTTAAATGGTTATCAACTAAGGATGGTGACATTTACATTGCATTAACACTAAAAATAGAATAACATATTTAATCATAAGGATGATTTTAGACTATAGGGGAAGAGTTTCTTGAAAATAATAATGTCTGGGTACCAGATGGGGCTTCTAGGAAAGGTTATGAAACTTCCTTCTATGAAGTTGTGTAAGATAAAGGCAATGACTGTGGAGGACTGCCTGATGTATGATGCTCTTAAGCTCTGGGCAGACTCTAACAAATAAGTCAAAACATGAAGTAGATGCAGAATGACCAGTGGCGTGTTTGCTCACTCACTCATTCACCCCCTATTTTCTCCAGCAGACCACTGTTATTTGTCATATAGCTTACGTTTCAGTAGTATCACATATGACTTGAGAGTAGGTAGTCTTGTCCTGTATTTCTATCTTTTGTGGCATTTGGCACAGAGAAATGCTCAGTAAATGTCTTGATTCATTAATTAAACTAAAACTGAAGTTCTTACCTTTTCATCATGAGGTGATTCCAAGAAGGAACTGATACTGCAAAGGATAACGTGTCCTTCTGTATGAAATTTAAACATTGGACTTGTAAATTAAATATTCTCTTGTCTAAGTAATTATTAATACTACTCAGACTTGTTTTGATCAAGTTGTTTTGATTCAAGCATTTAAAATGGTAAATAAAATAGTATCTGAGAGGTGTAGTGCTGCCGCAGCAGCTACAGCAGGGACTCGAGCAGGGTGATGACCATGCGGGAGGCGGCCTCCCTCTTGGAGACACCGCAGGGCACCATTGCTGCACTGGTTCTACACCTGCTCCGAGTGTTCTTAGCGATGGCCTGGAAATCTGGGGGTGCCAGCCCCTCAGAGCTAATCCACAACCTCCACAAAAACGGAATCCTCAAGGCAAAGTATTTGAAGTCATGTTGGCCTCAGACTGCTCTCACTATGCAAAATGCAACCTTTATATGGATTCTTCACATGGATTCTTCACAATCTATGGGGTTCCAAGCAACAATCAGTACTCCACACATGTGTACGTATGTACTAGAACTTCTGTTTGATCCGCTGCATGAAGGAGCTAAAGCTGTAGGAGCTGGAAGTGGGACCCTTAAACTGCATGTTTTGCATGTATGGTTGGGTCTAGTGGAAAAGTCATAGGAACTGATTACATTAAAGAGCTACTAAACCATTCAGTAAATAATGTCGGAAAGGGTGATCCAGTGCTTTTGTTTCCAAGGAGACTGCAGCTGCTTGTGGGGGGTGGAAAATGGAGTATGCTGAAGAAGCCCCTTATGGTGCTATTCATGTAGGAGCCACAGACCCAGCTGTGTCCCCAGGCACTAATAGACCAGTTAAAGCCTGCCAGAAGATTGATATTACAAGTGGTCTGCAGATGAAAACCAGATATTGGACTAATGAGGCAAGCTACGTGTTGGCAGTGTCAAAATGAAATCTCACAATGTTGTGATGTGGACAGAAAGGTGATTCAGTTATATACGTATATCCTTTTTCAGATTATTTTCCATTATAGTTTGCTGCAAGATGTTGAATATAGTTCCCTGTGCTATACAGTTGTTGTTCAATCACTGTTGTGTCCGACTCTTTGCAGCCTCATGGACTGCAGCACACCAGGCTTCCCTGTATGTCCTTCACAATCTCCTGGAGTCTGCTCGAACTTACATCCATTGAATCAGTAATGCCATCCAGCCATCTCATCCTCTGTCGTCCCTTCTCCTCCTGCCTTCAATCTTTCACAGCATCAGACTCTTTTCCAATGAGTTGGGTCTTCACATCAGGTGGCCAAAGTATTGGAGTTTCAGCTACAGCAACACTCCTTCCAGTGCATATTCAGGATTGATTTCCTTTAGGATTAACTGGTTTTTTATCTCCTTGCAGTCCAAGGGACTCTCTCAAGAGTCTTCTCCAACACCCCAGTTCAAAAGCTTCAGTTCTTCAGTGTTCAGCCTTCTTTATGGTTCAGTTGCACATCCATACTCGACTACTCAAAAAACCATAGAGCTTTGACTATATGGACCTTTGTCGGTAAAGTGATGTCTTTGCTTTTGAATATACTGTCTAGGTTTGTCATAGCTTTTTCTTCCAAGGAGCAAGCATCTTTTGCTTTCATGGCTGCAGTCAGCATCTGCAGTGATTTTGGAGCTCAAGAAAATAAAGTCTGTCACTGTTTCCATTACTGTATACTGTGCTCTACATCTACAGTGGGACCTTGCTTGTCTGTTTTATATATAGTAGTTTGTATCTGATGATCTCAAGCCCCCAATTTACCCTAATTTATCCCTCCTCCCCCACCTCTCCATTTGGAAACCATAAGTTTGTTTTCTGTCTCTGTGAGTCTGTTTCTATTTTGTAAATAAGTTCATTTAAATAAAGATAGCTTTAAATAAATCCTATAAATCTACTGGTAATATTGAGTGCAAACATAAATAATTATTTTCTACAATCTCCAGAAGACTCAGGCAATTGTTAATACAAAATAATACATTGAGACTTCTGTAAGGTAACTTTTGAAATGAAAAATTAGTTTTAAAAGAGGAGACATAAAATTTAAATATTAGTATAATAGCAATATCTGGATGCAGATCTCAAGATTACATTAGAAAATAATAAGGTTTGGCTGTGGTAAAAAGAAGTGTAGGCTAAGCTTGAGAGAAGAAAAGAAAGCTTAGGCTTAATTCAAAAGAAGAGAGGAAACAGGAAGGAAGCATTAAGAAAAAAATAGTGTTACATGAAAGAATTAAGACCAACTATATTGGTTATGGACTTCCCTGGTGGCTCAGATGGTAAAGCATCTTGTCTACCTTGCGGGAGACCCGGATTCAAGCCCTAGGTTGGGAAGATCCCCTGGAGAAGGAAATGGCAATCCACTCCAGTACTATTGCCTGGAAAATCCCATGGACAGAGGAGCCTGGTAGGCTACAGTCTATGGGGTCGCAAAGAGTTGGGCACAACTGAGCGACTTCACTTTCACTTTCATATTGGTTATAACAATAAAAGTCCCCTATGAAGAACAAATAATCCCTTTCTTCTCGTGCATGACTCCCTTTAGAATGAAGGTCAATGCAACATAACCCTTTTAAGATTATAAATAAAATCTTTACATTATTCCCAATATGCAAAAAGGGAGTGGGAGTCCTATACAGAACTCCTACAGGACTGGGAAAGCAGACTATTGGAGGGCACAGAAACACCTTATGCTCACCAGGACCTAGGAGAAAGGAGCAGCGACCCCACAAGAGAATAAGCCAGTCTTGCCTGTGAGTGTCCAGGAGTCTCTGGCGGAGCGTGGGTCAACAGTGGCCTGCTGCGGGGTCAGGGGCACTAACTAAACAGTTCATGGAGCCATGGTGTGCTGACATAAGTCCCTTTGCAGGAGGTCACCATTATGCCATTAGCCAAAACTACAAGGAGGGAACACAGCCCCACCCATCAGCAGAAAATTGAATTTAAGGTTTATTGACCATGGCCTTACTCACCAGAACAAGACCCAGATTTCCCCACAGCCATTCCCTCCTACCATGAAGCTTCAACAAGCCTCTAATCCTCACCCATCAGAGGGAGACAGAGTGAAAACCACAATGACAGGAAGCAAACCAAACTGATTACATACATCACAGCCTTGTCTAAATCAAAGGAACTATGAGCCATGCCATGTAGGGCTACGCAAGATGGATGGGTCATGGTGGAGAGTTCTGACAAAACGTGGTCTACTGGAGAAGGGAATGGAAAACCACTTCAGCATTCTTGCCTTGAGAACTCCATGAACAGTGTAAAAAGGAAAAAAAGATGTGACATTGAAAGATGAACTTCCCAGTTGGTAGGTGCCCAATATGCTACTGGAGATCAGTGGAAAAATAGGTCCAGAATGAATGAAGAGGCTGAACCAAAGCAGAAAGAACACCCAGCTGTGCATGTCTCCTGTGGTGAAAGTAAAGTCTGATGTTCTAAAGAACAATATTACATAGGAACCTGGAATGTTAGGTCCATGAATCAAGGCAAATTGGAAGTGGTCAAATAGGAGATGGCAAGAGTCAACATCGACATTTTAGGAATCAGTGAACTAAAATGGACTGGAATGGACAAATTTAATTCAGCTTACCATTATATCTACTACTGTGGGCAAGAATCCCTTAGAAGAAATGGAGTAGCCATCATAGTCAGCAGAAGAGTCTGAAGTGCAGTACTTAGATGCAAACTCAAAAATGACAGAATGATCTCTGTTCATTTCCTCGATTACTATCATAGTAATCGAGGTCTATACCCCAAACAATAATGCTGAAGAAGCTGAAGCTGAAGACCTACAAGAAGACCTTCTATGAAGACCTACAAGACCTTCTAGAAATAACACCAAAAAAGATATTCTTTTCATTATAGGAGACTGGAATGCAAAAGTAGGAAATCAAGACATACCTAGAGGACCAGGCAAGTTTGGCTTTGGATTACTAAATGAAACAGGGCAAAGGCTAACAGAGTTTTACCAAGAGAATGCACTGGTCATAGCAAAGACCCTCTTCCAACAACACAAAAGATGACTCTACACATGGACATCACCAGATGGTCAATACCGAAATCAGATTGAATATATTCTTTGCAGCTGAAGATGGAGTCACTATACAGTCAATGAAAACAGGACTGGGAGCTGACTGTGACTCAGATCATGAACTCCTTATTGTCACATTTAGACTTAAATTGAAGAAAGTAGGGAAAACCACTGTGCCATTCAGGTATGACTTAAGTCCCTTATACAGTGGAAGTGACAAATAGATTCAAGGGATTAGATCTGATAGAGTGCCTGAAGAACTATGGACACAGGTTCATAACATGGTATAGGAGGTGGTGATCAAAACCATCCCCAAGAAAAAGAAATGCGAAAAGGCCAAATAGTTGTCTGAGGAGGCCTTAAAAATATGTAAGAAGAGAAGAGAAGCAAAAGACAAAGGAGAAAAGGAAAGATATGCCCATCTGAATGCAGCGTTCCAATGAATAGCAAGGAGAGATAAGAAAGCCTTCCTAAGTGAACAATGCATAGAAATAGAAGAAAACAATAGAGTTGGAAAGAGAATCAGAGGCACCAAGGGAACATTTCATGCAAAGATGGGCACAATAAAGTTCAGAAATGGTATGGACCTAACAGAAACAGAAGATATTAAGAATAGGTGGCAAGAATATACAGAAGAACTATACAAAAAAAAATCTAATGATCCAGATAACCACAATGGTGTGACTGCTTACCTAGAGCCAGACATCCTGGAATACAAAGTCAAGTGGGACTTAGGAAGAATCAGTACGAGCAAGCTAGTGGAGATGATGGAATTCCAGCTGAGCTATTTCACATCTGAAAAGATGATACTATGAAAGAGCTGCACTCAATATGCCAGCAAATTTGGAAAACTCATCAGCGGCCACAGGACTGGAAAAGGTCCGTTTTCATTCCAATCCTAAAGAAGTGCAATGCCAAGGAGTATTCACACTACCCCACAATTGCACTCATTTCACATGCTAGCAAAGTAATGCTGACTTAGCAGCAGCAGCAGGCTTCAACAGTATATGAACCAAGAACTCCCAGGTGTTCGAGCTGGATTTAGAAAAGGCAGGAGAACCAGAGATAAAATTGCCAACAACTTTTGGAAAAGCAAGAGAATCCCAGAAAAACATCTACTTCTGCTTGACTATACTAAAGCCTTTGACTGCATGGCTCACAACAAACTGTGGAAAATTCTTCAAGAGATGGGAATACTCTATCACCTTACCTGCCTTCTGTGAAACCTGTATGCAGGTCAAGAAGCAACAGTTAGAACTGGACATGGAACAACAGACTGGTTCCAAATCGGAGAAGGTGTACATCAAGGCTGTATATCGTCACCCTGCTTATTTAACTTTTATGCAGAGTACATCATGGAAATGCCTGGCTGGATGAAGCACAAGCTGGAATCAAGATTGCTGGGAGAAATATCAATAACCTCAGATATGCAGATGACACCACCCTTGTGGCATAAAGTGAAGAAGAGCTAAAGAGCCTCTTGATGAAAGTGAAAGAGGAGAGTGAAAAAGCTGGCTTAAAACTCAGCATTCACAAAAAAGAAGATCATGGCATCATGTCCCATCACTTCATGGCAAATAGATGGGGAAACAATGGAAACAGTGATAGACTATTTTCTTGGGCTCCAAAATCACTGTAGATGGTGACTGCAGCCATGAAATTAAAAGATACTTGCTCCTTGGAAGAAAAGCTATGACCAACATAGACATAAAAGCAGAGATATTACATTGCCATCAAATGTTCGTATAGTCAAAGCTGTGGGTTTTCCAGTAATGTATGGATGTGAGAGTTGGTCCATAAAGATGGCTGAGTGCTGAAGAATTGATGTTTTTGAACTGTTGTGTTGGTGAAGACTCTTAAGAGAGTCCCTTGGACAGCAAGGAGATCAAACCAATCAATCCTAAAGGAAATCCATCCTAAATATTCATTGGAAGGACTGATGGCTGAAGCTGAAATTCCAATACTTTGACCAATTGATGCAAAGACTTGACTCATTAGTAAAGACCCTGATGCTGGGAAGGATCGAAGGCAGGAGAAGGGGATGACAGAGCACGAGATGGTTGGATGGCATCACCGACTCGATGGACATGATTTTGAGCAAGTCCAGGAGATGGTGATGGACAGGGAAGCCTGGCATGCTGCAGTCCACGGGGTCGCAAAAAGTCAGACACAACAGAGCGAGTGAACAACAACAGTCCTATACCCAATTTAATGACAGAAGAAACCATATGTCTTGCTTTAAATACAGAGCTGGGAATGAAATAGGTTCTCCTGACATCCTTTCATTCTTCTGTTTGCTTGGCAGCTTAGGCATCCTTCCTTTTGTTTCAGTAAATGTCACAGTGTTATCCTATATCCATTTTTATATCATGTAGGTTTTTAAGATACTTGTGGCCAACTGCATAACAGCAGTGACTTACCCGTATTTCCAGTCAGTAGTATTCTTGCACATGAATCAGTGAACAGCGATGTCAGAGAAATGGCAGCATGTTTTGTGAAAGGTAGAATATCTTTCAGTAGTCTTCCCTGTATAAAATATGATAATAAATTATATAAACATCAGTATTGGAATTGAGTTTATAGATAATTTATCCCAAGAGCTATATACTAATTATAACATGATTTCTCTTCTAATTATAACATGATTTCTCTTCTTCGTAATAAAAATAATTTGAAATTATGATGCTTTTGAACTGTGGTGTTGGAGAAGACTCTTGAGAGTCCCTTGGATGGCAAGGAGGTCCAACTAGTCCATCCTAAAGGAGATCAGTCCTGGGTGTTCATTGGAAGGACTGATGCTAAAGCTGAAACTCCAATACTTTGACCACCTCATATGAAGAGTTGACTCATTGGACAAGACTCTGATGCTGGGAGGGATTGGGGGAAGGAGGAGAAAGGGACGACAGAGGATGAGATGGCTGGATGGCATCACCGACTCGATGGACGTGAGTCTGAGTGAACTCCGGGAGTTGGTGATGGACAGGGAGGCCTGGCGTGCTGTGATTCATGGGGTTGCAAAGAGTCAGACACAACTGAGCAACTGAATTGAACTGAACTGATATAGACTTATTTCCTTGAAGCTAAATATTAGTAAAAGTGGGGTCAACTGTTACTTAGTAGGCTGCAGTCCACGGGATCGCTAGGAGTGGGACACGACTTCACTTTCACGTTCATGTGTTGGAGAAGGAAATGGCAACCCACTCCAGTGTTCTTGCCTGGAGAATCCCAGGGACGGGGGAGCCTGGTGGGCTGCCGTCTGTGGGGTCGCACAGAGTCGGACACGACTGAAGCGACTCAGCAGCAGCAGCAGCAGACTCATTACTGCAGATCCCCTCTATGCTTGTAGGTTGTTCTCTGTCACTTCCGATAACCCTCTTCATGCAGTTCCTCAACCCCTTTCCAGTGACATTTCTCCTTTTAAATAAACATGATTTTCAGATTTAAGTGTTTCTCACTTTAAGCCAGAATGTTGTATTTGTCCTTTCAGAAATACCTATTTTTGAATATTGGTACAAGACAGATTGCAAGAGATTCAAATTTGGCAGGTTGTTTTTCAGTGCTTAGTGTAAATCATCACTGACTTTCATATACATTTTTGTACTTACTTGGAGAATAAAAGTCAAAACATAGGAAGAAAAATTTTGAATCTGCTACTTGTTTCCTGAGATTTAGTTGGATATAGTATTTTCTCCTCCTATTGTTCTCACACTTTTATTATTTACCTATTGTGGGGGGAGGGGGAAACGTCACTGCTCCAATACCTGGGTCGTCTCAGGGAAAATCATTGTTTACAGTATTTCATAGCATTTTCAAACCAAGAAAGTGAAGTCGCTTAGTCGTGTCCGACTCTTTGCGACCCCATGGATTGTAGCCTACCGGTTTCCTCCATCCATGGGATTTTCCAGGCAAGAACACTGGAGTGGGTTGCCATTTCCTTCTCCAGGAGATCTTCCCGACCCAGGGATTGAACCTGGGTCTCCCGCATTGTAGACAGACACTTTACCATCTGAGCCACCAGGAACCAAGAGTTTCTCACTAATAAGTTAGAATCAACTGATCAATTGGAGGTTTTATACAGCAGACAGTATGCTGTTCTGTGTTGTCAAACCTCACTATCTGCCATACAAAACTTGCTGTTTTCTGGGTTTCCCTCTAGAAAGGAATCTTATAAGTGATGCCACCTCCCTTGCTGTTCACCATCATCAGTCTAGTCAAGATCCTTACTTCTGTCATTTCTGTCCATCTAATTCAAACCCCCTGCCCTACTTTCCACCCCCAAATCATTTAAAATCTTTCAGTAAATGAAAGTTATCCCTTCATTGTAAACTGTCTAGGACCCTCAGTATAATGTAATAATTTCTTCCAGTAGCTTGGAAAGCTAAATTTTCATGTATATTCCACATTTCAGTGTTCTTACACTCTTTAATGATGTATTCATCATTAATACTATCGTGTTATTTAAATCTTAGTTTTCTGAATGCTGCTTTAAGCCAACTTTTTCACTTTCTTCAAGAGGCTCTTTAGTTCTTCTTCACTTTCTGCCACAAGGGTGGTATCATCTCTGTATCTGAGGTTATTGATATTTCTCCTAGAAATCTTGATTCCAGCTGTGCTTCATCCAGCCTGACATTTCCATGATGTATTCTGCATAAAAGTTAAATAAGCAGGGTGACAATATACAGCCCTGATGTACGCCTTTCCCAATTTGGAACCAGTCTGTTGTTCCATGTCCAGTTCTGTGATTCCTGATGTGCATACATATTTCTCAGGAGGCAGGTCAGGTGGTCTGGTATTCCCATCTCTTTCAGAATTTTCCACAGTTTATTGTGATCCACACAGTCAAAGGCTTTGGCATAGTCAATAAAGCAGAAATAGATGTTTTTCTGGAACTCTCTTGCTTTTTCCATGATCCAACAGATGTTGGCAATTTGATCTCCAGTTCCTCTGCCTTTTCTAAATCCAGCTTGAACATCTGGAAGTTCACAGTTCACATACTGTTGAAGCCTGGCTTGGAGAATTTTGAGCATTACTTTGCTAGTGTGTGAGTTGAGTGTAATTGTGCAGTAGTTTGAGCATTCTTTGGCAGTGCCTTTCTTTGGGATTGGAATGAAAACTGACCTTTTTCAGACCTGTGGCCACTGCTGAGTTTTCCAAATTTGCTGGCATATTGAGTGTAGTACTTTCACAGCATCATCTTTTTGGATTTGAAACAGCTCAGCTGGAATTCCATCACCTCCACTAGCTTTGTTCATAGTGATGCTTCCTAAGGCCCACTTCACTTCACATTCCAGGATGTCTGACTCTAGGTGAGTGATCACACCATCGTGGTTATCTGAGTCATGAAGATCTTTTTTGTATAGTCTTCTGTGTATTCTTGCCACCTCTTTTTAATATCTCCTGCTTCTATTAGGCCCATACCATTTCTGTCCTTTATTGTGCCCATCTTTGCATGAAATGTTCCCTTGGTATCTCTAATTTTCTTGAGGAGATCTCTAGTCTTTCCTGTTCTATTGTCTTCCTCTATTTTTTTGCATTGATCACTGAGGAAGGCTTTCTTATCTCTTCTTGCTATTCTTTGGAACTCTGCATTCAAATGAGTGTATCTTTCCTTTTCTCCTTTGCCTTTCGTGTCTTTTCTTTTCTCAGCTATTTGTAAGGCCTCCTCAGACAACCATTTTCCCTTTTTGCATTTCTTTTTCTTGGGGATGGTCTTGATCATTGCCTCCTATTCAATGTCACTAACCTCCATCCATAGTTCTTCAGGCACTCTATCAGATCTAATCCCTTGAATCTATTTCTCACTTCCATTGTATAATCATAAAGGATTTGATTTAGATCATACCTGAATGGTCTTCTGGTTTTCCCTACTTTCTTCAATTTAAGTCTGAATTTGGCAATAAGGAGTTCATGATCTGAGCCATAGTCAGCTCCTGGTCTTGTTTTTTGCTGACCGTATAGAGCGTTTCCATTTTTGGCTGCAAAGAGCATAATCAATCTGATTTTGGTTTTGACCATCCGGTGATGTCCATGTGTAGGGCCTTCTCTTGTGTTGTTGGAAGAGGGTGTTTGCTATGACCAGTGCGTTCCTTGGCAAAACTCTGTTAGCCTTTGACCTGCATCGTTTTGTACTCCAAGGCCAAATTTGCCTGTTACTCCAGGTATCTCTTGACTTCCTACTTTTGCATTCCAATCCCCTATAATGAAAAGAACATCTTTTTTGGGTGTTAGTTCTAAAAGGTCTTGTAGGTCTCTGAACCATTCAACTTCAGCTTCTTCAGCATTTTTGGTCAGGGCATAGACTTGGATTACTGTGATAGTGAATGATTTGCCTTGGAAACAAACAGAGATCATTCTGTCGGTTTTTGAGATTACATCCAAGTACTGCATTTTGGACTCTTTTGTTGACTATGATGTCTACTCCATTTCTTCTAAGGGATTCTTGCCCACAGTGGTAGATACAATGGTCATTTGAGTTAAATTCGCCCATTCTGGTCTATTTTAGTTCACTGATTCCTAAAATGTCGATGTTCACTCTTGCCATCTCCTATTTGACCACTTCAAATTTGCCTTGATTCATGGACTGAACATTCCAGGTTCCTATGCAATATTGCTCTTTACAGCATTGGACTTTACTTCCATCACCAGTCACATCCCCAGCTGGGTGTTGTTTTTGCTTTGGCTCTGTCTCTTCATTCTTTCTGGAGTTATTTCTCCACTGATCTCCAGTAGCATATTGGGCACCTACCAGCCTGGGAAGTTCATCTTTCATTGTCCTAATTTTTTGCCTTTTCATACTCTTCACGGGGTTCTCAAGGCAAGAATGCTGAAGTGGTTTGCTATTCCTTTCTCCAGTGGACCATGTTTTGTCAAAACTCTCCACTATGACTCGTCTGTCTTGGGTGGCCCTACATGGCATGGCTCATAGTTTCACTGAGTTAGACAAGGCTATGGTCCATGTGATCAGTTTCATTAGTTTTCTGTGATTGTGGTTTTCATTCTCTCTGCCCTCTGTGGGATAGGGTTAAGAGGCTTATAGAAGCTTCCTGATGGGAGAGACTGACTGTTAGGGAAAATAGGTTTTGTTCTGATGGGCAGGGCTATGCTCAGTAAATCTTTAATTTCCTGTTGATGGGTGAGCTGTGTTCCTTCCCTGTTGTTTGACCTGAGTCCAAACTATGGTGGAGGTAATGAAGATAATGGTAACCTCCTTCGAAAGATCCCATGCATGCATTGCTACACTCAGTGCCCCTGACCCTGCAGCCGGCTACCACTGACCCATGCCTCCACCAGAGACTCCTGGGCACTCATGGGCAAATCTGGGTCAGTCTCTTGTGGGGTCACTGCTCCTTTCTCCTGGGTCCTGGTGTGCACAAGGTTTTATTTGTGCCCTCCAAGTGTCTGTTTCCCCAGTCCTGTGTAAGATCTGGCAGCTCTATGGTGGGGTTAATGGTGACCTCCTCCAAGAGGGCTTATGCCATACCCACACTGACTGCACCCAGAGCCCCTGCCCCTGCTGCAGTCCACTGCTGTCTCCTCAGGAGACACTCAAACACAGTTCTGGCTCAGTCTCCTTGGGGTCTCTGAGCCCTGGTGTGCACAAGGTTTGTTTGAGCCCTCCAAGCATCTCTGGCGGGTAAGGGATTCGATTCTAAATGTGATTTCACCCCTCCTACAATCTTGCTGAGGCTTCTCCTATGCCCTTGGACATGGGGTATCTTTTTTTGGTGGGATCCAACATTTTCCTGTTGATGGTTGTTCAGCAGTGAGTTGTAATTTTGGAGTTCTCACGGGAGAAGATGAGCACACGTCCCCCTCCTCTGCCATCTTCATGACATCATCTCCATCACTTCATGGCAAGTAGATGGGGAAACAATGGAAACAGTCACAGACTTTTTTTTTTTTTTTTGGCTCCAAAATCACTGCAGATGGTGACTACAGCCATGAAATTTAAAAATGCTTGCTTCTTAGAAGAAAAGCTATGACCAACCTAGACATCATATTAAAAAGCAGAGACGTTACTTTGCCAACAAAGGTAAATCTAGTCAAAGCTATGGTTTTTCCAGTAGTCATGTATGGATGTGAGAGTTGGACTATAAAGAAAGCTGAGCACCAAAGAACTGATGCTTTTGAACTGTTGTGTTGGAAAAGACTCTTGAGAGTCCCTTGTACTGCAAGGAGATCCAACCAGTCCATCCTAAAGGAAATCAGTCCTGAATATTCATCGGAAGGACTGATGCTGAGGCTGAAACGCCAATACTTTGGCCACCTGATGTGAAGAACTGACTCATTGGAAAAGTCCCTGATGTTGGAAAAGACTGAAGGTGGGAGGAGAAGGAGACAACAGAGGATGAGATGGTTGGATGGCATCATCGGCTTGATGGACATGAGTTTGAGTAAGCTCCAGGAGTTTCTGATGGACAAGAAGGCCTGGTGTGTTGCAGTCCATGAGGTTACAAAGAGTTGGACATGACTCAGCGACTGAACTGATTATTTAAATATCCAGTGAAATATATAGTGGGATGTATTCGTAGCTCAATGTAAAGAAAGATTGGAAATACAGTAGTTGTCTTAGCAGTTTTGATATTTGATCTTTTGAGTTACAAAATTGACCTAAATTTTTGAGTAGTATTTTCAGTGAGTAGACTGCAAAACCAGCCATTTGGCTAGAAGATTGAACAGTAATAAAATTAGATGCTATATCAAACCTTAGGGGCCTAAGGTTTATTCAATAATCCTTTTTATCTTTCCCGTTTTTTGCTGTTCCAGGTAAATGACAGGCCCTGACCTCCATAGTCCACAAGCGGAGATGTCCGTCCTCATGTGCAGTGACAAGGATAGGTGGTGGTTGAATATCTGTTTCATTGGTGCCTCCAGGAGGCTTTTTGTCCACTGGCTGTTGCTCTCTCATGGCAACATCTGTTTGCTCACCTGTTGGAAAATTAGTGAGTTATCAGTGTTTGTTATACTTGGCATTTCAAATTTTATAGAATATAAAAGAGGAAGCAAGTAGGAAAATAGAAAAAAAAAAAAACTCACATTCTTTTCCCTAGAATTTTTTTTTTTTTTAATCTTAGAGAACTTCAGTCAGTGCAGAGAACAAAAAACCTTTAACAAATGGAATCCTGTATCACTGGAAAAAACTAGAAGAGCTCATTTTGGGTTCTATTACAAAAGCCTCTGCACTGGTAGTTAAAACTAGGTATACATCCAGTATGAGTCCTACACAGTCAAAAAATGCTTATGAATCTAGTATAAGCTTCAGGGCAGCAGGCTGGAGACCAAGAAGCTCAGTAGTACTTTGGATTTTTAAAATCTAAAGTTAATAGTTACAAAAGCATCATAATAATGTAACCTCTGCTTCTTAGATGACTGAGTCCTATAGCACCTCAGCATTTAGTCACAAAAAAGAATATACATTAATTCCAAGCAGTCTGTCACCTAAACTCCCTATGGCAAAGAAGTTAAGAAAGGGAGGCGATTTCACACTAACCTTTAACCTCACTCTCATGTATGCTCTGTTTGCTTCCCTAAATTCGGGGAGAAAAAGAGAATATTTATGATATTGTAAGGAAATGCGATACACTGAATGAATAGATTTTTTTCATAGTTAAATTTATATCTCTAAGCATTAATTTTAAAGTTATTTTACAATTACTTCTTTGAAAAGATGCATTGCAGTGATTTTCATGTTTATAAATAAGGTATTTATAACACAGCCTTTTCCTAGTGGCTCCAGTGTAGCATAATAACGAGAGTAATTAAATACCTAGAGCTTGCTACGTTCTTGGTGTATAATGTCTCTAATTCCCTTAACAACCATACCAGTTAGGTTCTACCATTCCCTTTGTATTGCTGAAGAAATGGAAACTCAGAGGTTAAGTGACATCTCTAAAGCTAATCACATAATAAATGGAGCACTTGGATTTAAGTACAAGTCTGTTTGACACATCCTTACAAGCTGATTATTTCCACTGTGCTAGTGCTTTTAAAATAATTTATGCAGTGAAGACTTTCCTTCAAACAAAATCTTAACTAGAAATAAAAATGTGTAAAAAAATATGAAATATGGAACCAAGAACACAGTTTGAAAACCATTTCATTACATTGTGTTGTAACATAATCACATGCTCTCTTTCCTCTGTGAAATGTATATAATACTTTTTAGTAAAAGATAGTCTAAATTTATTATTTAATGAACATAAAAATAGCCTATGTAATTTATTTTATTCATGATTATTTATAGATAGGAAAGCCTTGAAAAATGGTGGGGAAAAAGATAAAAGCAGTTCAGACATTGCTTTTTAGGGAAAACAAAAAAGATTTTACCTACTACATGCAACAAATTATTGAGCGATAACAAACATTGGCGATAACAGGAAGGCACACTCTCCTTTTCTCTTGCTTACCTTGCTACTCTGTGGACCCTTGCTAGAATCACATTGGGATGAAGAACATACAGAATCCTGACTTGATCTCCTATAAGGAGAGGGAGGAAGCCCAAGGAGGAAAAGTTAAGATACTCTTTCATACTCAGAAGGTGCTCTCCTCTGTTTTAATTTCAGCTGGTTACTTTTTTTTTAGCATCTCTGGATTTTAGCATGGATACTGCTCAGGTGTAGGAAATAAAAATCTGTTCCTTCCCACTGTTAAGGCTAGATTTAGTCCCAGAGGCTCTGACACTGAAATGGTGGGGAGTGAGGTGGCTGTGAGGAGGCCTGGAAAACCTGGTAACTTCTGCTCTGTAGTTTCTAATTCTGCTAGAATGGGCTGAAAAGGGGCTTAGTGTTCTGGTGCAGATATATACAGATGAGGTCCTCAAAATATTCTCAGAATGAGAACGTTTTAAGCCAAGGAGTAAGGAAGATGTTATATTCTGGCTCACTTCTGGATGATGAGATAGTATAGAAGCCTTTGATTTTTCTCCAGAGATGTGTTTTTCGTTGCCTATTGAAATCAGAGTTCTCGAGCAAATATAAATAGGAAAAACACCTTTTCTTAAACTTAAAAAAAAAAAAATCCCCTGCTGTCTTGGAAATGGGTGTCAGTTGCTCAGTTATAGCAGATGTCATATGAAACCTGCTTCCATATGATCTTTCATATTTGCCCTATAAATCTTTTTTTTCCTGCTTTATATCAGTGCTCATAGAGTTGTATTTTAGCTGCAAGTGGGGTCAAGTGAGCATTTTTCTTCTCTGCTGTGGAACTGAAATGGTAAGGGGAAACTGGATAACCACACAGCAATTAGATCCCCCTGGGGCCACCCATTTACAAAAACAGTAATAGGGAAGAAAGCTGAAGCCAAGTATGTCAGTATAATCTTCCCTCAGTTGTGTGTGTGTGTGTGCTCAGTCATTCAGTTGTGTCTGACTCTTTGTGACGCATGGACCGTAGCCCACCAGGTTCCTCTTGTCCATGGAATTTTTCAAGCAAGAATACTGGAGTGGGTTGCCATCTTCCTCCTCCAGGGGATCTTCTGGACCCAGGGATCGAACCTGCATCTCCTGCGTCTCTTGCATTGTCAGGTGGAATCTTTACCACTAGTGCCACCTGGGAAGACCCTGCTCTCAACTGTACCTTCCTAAATGCTGGGATGAGGAGAACTCTTTTTATATCATCCACTTAAGTCCCCAACAATATTTTTTGATCAGTAAATGCTGAGTTACCTTACACATTCAGGATTATGAAAGAGAAATAGTATGTCATTAATTCGAAAGCGTTTAGGGTCCAAATCAGGGTCTACAGTGAAGCAATCTTCTGGTCTATACCTAGGAATAAGCATACATTCACAAGATAAAAATTTACAAATAAGGTAATGTACTTTATTATATATTCCATGCAGAGGTAATCAACTCCTGAAATGTTGATTATCATTGAACATGGAGAGAAAACCCAAAAGTATAGCATTTGAACTCTTTCTTAATAAACATCTATATAACAACACGATCTTTTAGTGTTTAGAAGTCTTTTAATTCAATCAGTTTGTGTTAGTTCAGAGAGTGAGCTTATACAACCTCCTGGAAGTTTCATACAGTTTAAAGAATAGATTTCTACTCTTTGAATAAGTGAAATGAGAAATTAGAATAAAATGTAGTTACTACCCTCAAGCACCTTATAATTAAGTGGAAAAGGAAAGCAGGTAAATCAGTAATCACACTATTCTTCCTGCTCCAGTCTCCAATTGACTCAGATTCCCAAAAACACCTTCCTAGGTAGTTTCATGGAAGCAGAAGGATGGTCCCCCACTGTCTGCCCTGGCACTTCATAGTAGGGCTTTAAAGCCATGTTTGCTATTCCTTATAGGAAATAGATGTTATAACAAACTGTTCTTTTTCCTTTAGTGAAAATTACCTCTCCTAATTTGGATCGACAAGTGATGAAGGACCTGCTGGGGAGTGAACCAAGCTCAAAGGAGGAAACTGCAAATTTGATGACTTGTTGAGCTCCAACTTTTTATGTATTTCTGCTCTGCAAGTGAACTGCATGGTAAAGTGGATTATTCATTAGCAGTAACAACTTCTAGTTTGCACCCAAAAAAGCATAGGACTTGGAACAGAAAACGAAGGACTATTTCTCCTGACTGGTGAAAGGCTCTTAGACAAAGTGTGAGGTAGAGGTAGAGATAGCCATCCTTTAACTTTAGAGTCTTTAAACTGGACCTAAAGTACTTTGGACAGTTGAATTATATGTTTTGCAAAATACTCCAGTGATTCTAAATCAGTTGTTTTAATATAATCATCTTTTTGTGGGAAGAGGACACTGTATGACCCATTGTAGTCAGTTATTCTTCTGTGGGTGCTGGACTTGCATGCACCCTTGGCACACTGCCTAGCACTCAAGAATAGATGCAAGAAGCATCTCCACCTCTGAACTGGGGATATTCTCAGGGGAGCTGCGATCTCTTTTAAGCTGTGGCAGTAGATTATGGCCTTTGCATTTTTAGTCTAGTAGATGCTTTCCCAAAATAGTGAGTCATACATAAGCTGACACAGTGTGAAAACTGTATTAATAAGAAGATGAGGAATTGTGTGGTGTTATTATTTAGGAATAAAGTGACACGTATACAGTCTGTGAGAAAAGCCTAAGGGCAAGGATTGGAGGAAAGGAACTGAAGGATGACAGGAATTCCAGGGGCAGGGCCCAGCAGACCCTGAGCTGAGGTAAAGAGGAGGGGTTTGCAGAAACAGCTACTTCAGCTTAAGGTTCAAAGCAAAGCATACCCAGAGTTCCAGAAAGAAAGGAATATTTCCTCCCCAAACTTGGCTAAAAGTAAAAACTCTGACATAGACTGAAAAGGGGCATAGAGTCCAGGAAGACTGTGCAAGTGCTGTAGCTAGGAAAGGCAGAGATTTCTTTCGCCTTTTCATCTTCTCTTCCCTTGTCTTCTCTGACTCTGTTCTCCTTTATACCTCTTTCCTTCCCCAAAATGCTTAAATAGAATTGATTTTATTTTTAATTCATTGTTAAGGTTCTTGGCCATCTTACACAAAGTACAACTTTAGAAACTCTCTTGATATAGGGTGACACATGGCCCTTGCTTAGAGCCCAATTACACAACTGAGGAAAGGTTATTATTTTTAACCCATCCATAACAAATAATACAATGTTACATTATATCCTTTATAACCAGTGGTAAGCATATTTAGAACTAGATTTCCAGGGGAAGGTAAATTTTGTGGAACAGAGCAAATCTAGTTGGTTGAGATGGAGAAATGAATGTGTAATGCCCTTGTTAGTACTGCCCTGTAGTATTGGGTGGAGCTCTTTTTCCATAAGAGCTTATGGGAAAAACCCCAAAGAACTTTTTGACCACCCCAGTAAACTGGATGTGTTGGAGTGGTGAATGAGAAGGAAAACCCATTTTAATTACCTCTCACCATTTGATGCTGGTGTCACTGGGAATACCACATGAGATGGGGGAGGGTAGATTGGGAAGAAATCTTGGGCATGTGGGACTTTAAGGGTCTTGTTAGTCATCCATATGGTAATTGCCAGTAGGCAATTGGATATGTGTGCTTGAAACTCTTAGATTATTATTTAAAATTACTGCATATTTTAAACATTTTTCAAAGTTATGTATTTGGACAAGATGGTACATGGAAGGCACATACTAACTTTAGTGCATGCTTTAGTACATACTCTGTGCACATAAAGTACATACTCTCGTACATACTCAAGAAGAGCAGATGTAAAAGCACTTGGGAATACAAATAATTAAGGTTTACTTTATTCATATCATTCTGGGATTTAGACACTTAACACATATGCTGCTTATAAAGATAACCTCCAGGAAAGGCTCCTGGCGAAAATCATCCTCACTTTTATGTATTGCTTTTTTTTTTTTAAAGTAATGAATATTACTTTGACTCTTCTGCAGTGCAGCTTTTTAAGGCAATGAGTATAGTATTTAAGGAAACAATGCAACTCACACTTCTTTGACAGTTGATGTTACAAAATTCCACAAGATGATCACACCATTTAAGGTTCCAGCAGCTATCAAATGATATCCTTCTATTTGTAATAGATCAATGCAGTTCACTTCTATACTAACAGCAGAATTCTGAAGAGGGAAAGAAACAGAACCAGTGACCATCATACCACACAGTATCTAAGCACAATACAAACACAATGTGTATACTTTGTTGCTCTCTCATTAACTTAAACCAAAAAAAGTATACATTTAAATCCTAAAGCATGAAGTTTAGTAAAATCTAAATTATTTTGGCATAAAATACTTTAATTTGTAGAATTTAATAAAGCAAGAAAAAATATACTCTTCATCAAGATCAGCCCTGGGATTTCTTTGGAAGGAATGATGCTAAAGCTGAAACTCCAGTACTTTGGCCACCTCATGTGAAGGGCTGACTCATTGGAAAAGACTCTGATGCTGGGTGGGATTGGGGGCAGGAAGAAAAGGGGACGACAGAGGATGAGATGGCTGGATGGCATCACCGACTCGATGGACGTGAGTCTGAGTGAACTCCAGGAGATGGTGATGGACAGGGAGGCCTGGTGTGCTGCGATTCATGGGGTTGCAAAGAGTCGGACACGACTGAGTGACTGAACTGAACTGAACTGAACTGATTGTCTTCTTCCTTCAGCCTAAACTATCAACCAGTAAATTACCTTTCCATCTTTCTCTTCTCTTCAAACTTCTTGAAAGAATATCCTATATTAGCTCTTCTAACTTACTGACCTTCCTTTCACCCATGGCCTAGCTTCTGCTCCATGCCACTCTATGAAAGCTTTTTCTAAATATCACTAGGGACTTTCTTTTACCAATGCTATTTGATATGTTTCAGTTGTCTTGCCTCAAGTATTTTTTGGTACCTACTGTGTTAGGTTCTTGGGATATATAGTTAAGCAGAATGTCAGTAAACCCAGAGAAAATTTTAATACAATTCAAGCATTCAGATAAACTGTTCAGATAACTGTTAATTCAGATAAATTGTTATTATGTACAATTTTTTTTTTGAGAGTTTATGTTTTATTTGACAGACATAGTAAGGACTTTAAGCCCAGGAGATAGCATCTTAAGTAATCCTGGAAAAACTGCTCCAAGGAGGTGAGGAGGAAGCTAGGATACATAGGAATTATCCAACAAAGGACACAAAACATTACTGTTAATAAAAGAAAACTCAGTTTAAGGAATTTAACACTTTTCTGTGTATGAGAAGATGCAGGAGTCTGAGCGCTCTTCATGCCTTTAATATGCGCCTCAGCTATCTGGGGCCAGTATCCTGTTTTCACATCCCAAGTTTCCTCAGGGCTCACCATCAGAAGTGGCTGCAGTCTGATGGCTGCTAGAAGGTAAGTATTCTTTGTTTCCTTCCTGAGTTCCCTCAGGACTTACCAGCTCACCATCAGAACTGGCTACAATCACGGATGACTGTGATATCTTTTTTTACTAATATGGCAGACAATATTTTATTTCTCAGTTCTTCATCTCGGTCCAAAATTTGAGACATTTCATGACCAATTTTTGTCCCATGGTGCTGGGATGTTCTTCTTAGATCTGGCAAAAATTTTTGTTGATATGCCACTTTGAATGTTAATTTCTGGATTAGGTTCTGTTGATAGTTAAAGATTCTCTGGATCCTCTGTCTTACTAGTCCATTATGATCCAGGAAATGTTTTCAGCTTATTGCTTCTTTCCATACCTAGAATCACACTGCTGCTAAGTCGCTTCAGTCGTGTCCGACTCTGTGCGACCCCATAGACAGCAGCCCACCAGGCTCCCCTGTCCCTGGGATTCTCCAGGCAAGAACACTGGAGTGGGTTCACATTTCCTTCTCCAATGCATGAAAGTAAAAAGCGAAAGTGAAGTAGCTCAGTCGTTTCTGACTCTTAGCAACCCCGTGGACTGCAGCCCACCAGGCTCCTCCATCCATGGGATTTTCCAGGCAAGTGTACTGGAGTGGGATGCCATTGCCTTCTCCAAGAATCACACTATTAGAATTATTTTATGAGTCATAAATGTGATCTATTTCCTCAAAATGTTTAGCCATCTTTAGTTTTGTCACAGGGTCTAGTTATACACCGGGTACAGTAAGAGACAACAACCTTATAAAATAGACAGGATATAAGTAATACAGCTAGTAATATTAACAAAGTCCTAGGGCGGCATGGAGACACAAAACACATTTGGAAATGAAGAACAGATTAAAACAACGATTACATCTTTGTTTACAAAGCTATACTTTATTAACTTTGTTGTAAGTTATAGCATAAGAGGAAACCTCTTTTGGAAAACAAAGATTAAAACTAGTATATTGTCCAAAAAGTCATAAAATTATAAACCATGTTTATCAGTTCATCTGATCCCATAAAGTTAATTCCTGTTGATCTGGATGAAGTCATCAGATTTTCCATTAGAGTTTTGTTTTGAGAGTTCTGGGGAAAGATAGCATGTCTTTCAGTTTCATTTGCTAAGTCACGTCTGACTCTTTGTGACCGCATGGACTGCAGCACACCAGGCTCCTCTCTCCTCCACTATCTCCCAGAGTTTACTCAGATTCATGCAGTTGGTGATGCTATCTAACCATCTCATCCTCTACCGCCCCCTTCTCCTTTTGCCTTCAATCTTTCCCAGCATCAGGGTCTTTTCCAGTGAGTCGGCTCTTCACGTCAGATGGCCAAAGTATTAGATCTTCTGCTTCAGCAACAGTCCTTCCAGTGAATATTCAGGGTTGATTTCCTTTCAGGTCAACTGGTTTGATCTTGCAGTCTAAGGGACTCGCAAGAGTCTTTTCCAGTACCACTATTCAAAACCATCAGTTCTTTGGCGCTCAGACTTCTTTATAATCCAGCTCTCACATCTGTACATGACTACTGGAAAAACTACAGCTTTGACTATACAGATGCCCTAAAGCAATAAAACAACAGTGGCATGAGACCCACATCCTGCCCAGTGAGCTCAGTAAGGTAATGACCCCAGAACAGGATACATACATTAAAAATACATGCAGTGACATATAAAAGTCTCAAAAACCTACTAAAGAATATTTAAGTATTACTGTGTAATTCAACTTACATAGCATTCTAGAAGAAGGAAAAACAAATCTAAAAATAATTAGAGCAGTAGTTGTCTTGAGTGAGGGGCAAGTATTGATTGGCAGGAATATGAAAGTGTGTTTTATCTTGATGGGGTTTGGATTGTTTTGAATATATTCCTATTCAAATTCATTGAGTAGCACACTTCAATTCTGTGCATTTTATTATTTGTAAATTTTACTAAAAAAATGTAAATAGTGAATTCTAGTTAAAGATACATATACTGAAGTATTTGGGGATGATATGTACTGATATCGTCATCTTACTTTGAAATACATTTTAAAAACAAGGTGGATTGAAGGGTGAGTAGAGAATGAATATGTAACTACATATGCAATGAAGCAAATATTGCAAACTATTCATAAAGAGTAAATTTTAAGTGGAGGGTTTTATAGGCGCTCATTTTATGAAGCTGCCAGTTCTGTATTTGTGAAATTTTTCATAATGAAATGTTAAGAAAGAAATACCTATGAACCATACACACTTCAGGAAAGAGATTTTATAATTACAAAGACTTTTTACACCCCTGGAAGTCCACCCAGGGACTGAGAATTCAAGGATCCTAAATTAGGGAGTTAAGGACCCTGGTTCTGTAACTCTAAGGATCTACTACTAAAGACTTGTCAGGAGATACTTCTTTTTATCTGTGTGGAAAACAATATTGGTTTTTTTCAATCTACTTACAATTTTGAAAATCAGAGAATATCCTGTAACAGAAATAGTCTGATGATATATTTTCCTTATTTAGATTTTTAAGACAATATTTAGGACAACAAGAAAAAATTAACCAAATATCAATAAGTGATATCACCAGAGCAATATAAGAAGCTTAAAAAATAAAAGCTGAAAACACAAAGTTGAAATTTTATTAACTGATATTGGAAAATTTAGTTAAAATCATATAATGTAAACATGGTGAAATAATAATTAGCCAGAAAATGTGAACAACAATTTTGTGACCTCTTGATATGACCCCAAACTTACCCTTCTTGTCAAAATCTAGGAGATGTTAAAAGAACCTAGCTATTTTTAGATAGATGAAAACATGAAATGCTAATGGACTCCCTGAGTGGAGCTAAAAGAATCCTTGTGATTACTTCCAAGAGTAGTTTCTAATAAACTGTTGAAACCTCATCTACACAAAGCTGCTCATAAATTAACATTGCCATGGCAAAAATGATCATACACAAAGTGAAAACACAAATAAGAAAATGGGAAAAAATATTTGAAACTTCTCTCACAGAGGACTGGTATTCCTAATTAATATTCCTAATTATTTATACATATGTGTGCATATTCTTATATTCCTAATATATAAAGAGCTTTTTAATATATTAGAAAAAAATCTAGATAGAAATATAAACAAAGAATAGACAAATGATGCATGTACATAAACATATTTAATCTAAAACTTGTCATACCTGAAACTTATCCAGAACTACTAGGGTCATATCAAAAGAACTCAGAAACCTGAAGTGTCCAACTAGCTTGAGATGGGACAATTTGAGAATTAATCAATAATGCAGTAGATGGAAACACATCAAGAATATTTAAATTTGTGATCTGATAACAATACTAAACAAATAAGATCCACTGACCACTTTTGTAGGATGCTAGAAAACCAGTTTCTTACTTCGAAAACTGATAAATGTAAGAAAACAGTCAGTCAGTTATTTTGATTTCCTATCTGAACTGTACCTCGGGATAACTAAATAGTTGATAATAGTTTTTATTTAGAGACACATTCCAGCTAACAAATTAATCAGAATGGTAAAATGGCAGCTCTGAATGAAATAATAAACCTAGGTAGTGATCATTAATGGCTGCTGACATCCCCTCCAAAAAAAAACATTTTGTGAATTTTAATGGAGGTAATGACACGTGTACTATAGTGACCTCCATGTAGTATAGAGTCTTTTTTTTTTTAAATCAAAGCTCTATGTACCAGATATAGTTACCAGATTAAAGGAAGTAAAAAAGAACCTCTTCAATTTACCACAAGGGTGCAGTCAGCAAAATCTGGAAAATGATAAACCAATTGTCTAGTATCGTCAAGAAAAGAATTACAAGGGGAAAAAAGATAGGGAGAGATAATTACAGCTTTAAAGAGACATCAACCAAATGGACCTTGATTGGATTCTGGTTGAAACAAACTGTAAGAAGTATATATTGTGTGAGAAGATCTGGGAAAATTGAAAACTGTGATGTGATTATATTAAAGATGTCTTATAAATTATTTTAGAAAATATTTGAGAAAATACTGGTACCATTGTTCTATTTTTGAGTCATTACTGTTTAGAGATACATACTGAAATATTTAGGGATAAAGTTACACAATGTTGAGGATTTGCTTCAAAATAATCCATCCATTGACAGTGGTCATGGAGAAGTGGTAGAAATAATGAGAAAAAAAAATTGGCCATAATAGATACTTTTTGAAGCTGGCTAACAGTACATGAAAATACATTGTATTATTTTCTCTACTTTTGTATATGTTTGTAGTTTTTCATAATATAAAGGAAAAAAATTCAAGAAGAAACTTACACCAACACGCTGAGAAAAGTTTTTCTCAACTATCAACTCTACATCTGGGAAGGGAATAGCCATGCTTCTTTCTTTAGTAGACACCCTTAGATGCACAATACGATTCCCATTTTGTAGGACAGGCACAACATCAGGTAGCTCCCATATCACCGCAAGGTAAATATCATCTTCTTTACCCTTTAATAGAAATTCAGTGAGTACATGAAAAATTCAGTTAACTATTTTGAGCTGTTTTAATGGCATAGAGAAAAATAGAACATACAGTGATATACTTGCCACTCAGCTTTGGTGGCTCAGACAGTAAAGCATCTGTCTACAATGCAGGAGACCAGGGTTCGAGCCCTGGGTTGGGAAGATCCCCTGGAGAAGGAAATGGCAATCCACTCCAGTACTATTGCCTGGAAAATCCCATGGACAGAGGAGCCTGGTAGGTTACAGTCTATGGGGTATCAAAGAGTCAGACATGACTGAGCAACTTCACTTTCCCACTTTCAGCTTTATCAGATCTTAAGCTCTACCTGTCCCCATCTAATATAATTCCTCTTTCTTGTTTACTTTCTCGAGGTAACTAGTAACCTGAATAAAGGTAACTAGTAACCTGAATAAAGTTAGTCATCAAAGTTTATACCCACATGCCATATTCAGGTTTTATTCATATATATAGCTTCCCTGGCAACTTAGATGGTAAAGAATCCACCTACAATGCGAGAGACCCATGTTTGATCCCTGGGTCAAGAATATCCCCTGGAGAAGGAAATGGCAACCCACTCCAGTAGGTGAAGAATCCCATGGACAGAGGAACCTGGGAAGTTACAGCCCATGGGGTCACAAAGTGTCAGACATGACCTAGTGACTAACAATTTTCATATGTATGTTACATGATATGATATTGCTTTCAGGCTTCTAACCTTTTTATAAAATGATATCAAACTTTATGGATTCATACTCACCTTGCTTGTTTCACTTAATTTATTTTTGAGATTTATACAAGTAATTACATGCCACTCTAGTTCATTTTGGAGAAGGCAATGACACCCCACCCCAGTACTCTTGCCTGGAAAATCCCATGGATTTTGAGGGATTTTGAGGGATTTTGAGGATTTTTGAGGACGCTGGTAGGCTGCAGTCCATGGCATCGCTAAGAGCAGGACATGACTGAGCGACTTCCTTTTCACTTTTCACTTTCATGCATTGGAGAAGGAAATGGCAACCCACCCCAGTGTTCTTGCCTGGAGAATCCCAGGGACAGGGGAATCTGGTAGGCTTCCATCTGTGGGGTCGCACAGAGTCAGACACGACTGAAGCAACTTAGCAGCAGCAACAGCAGCAGCAGCAGCTAGTTCATTTATTTTTAGGCAGCAGTGTTGTATGAATATACTACTATTTACTTATCTATTCTCCTACTGGTGAGTGTTCAGGCTGTGAATTTTTCACTGCATGTTTTTATGGAGAAATGGCATATTTTCTAGCACATGTGCCTGGTATAGAATTATTAAATTGTAAGATATGTGCATCCAGTTCTTTCTTAACATTCTTGTCAAAACTTGGTTTCATTTGATTTTTTAAAAATTATTTTTGGCTATCTGATAGTTTTAAAATAGGACATTAAAATTTTTTTAATTTATTAATTACATTATTCACATTTTCCTAATTTTGTAAGTTGAACATATTTTTCATGTATTTTTGAATCATCTGATTTTCTTATCTGTTCTTTGTCCATTTTCTGTTGAGCTATTTCTTTTTCTTCTGGATTTGTGTCATTTATTTTGATAGTCTGGTTCCTAATCTTGTTTACCTGGAGTGCATTTGTCTTTTCACAGTCTGTGACTTGTTTTTCCACTTTGTTTTCTAAGACAGGTGTTTATTTTTAATTTGATTGTAGTGAAGATATCTTTGTGATATCTCATTTATTCAGGTTGTCTTTATGTCCATTAAGATCCTCACCGCAAGAACCTTGTATGTTACTGTTGTATTTGTTTTAGGTACCTTTGATTATTTTTGCTATTGTCATCATTCTTTCTGTTTTCTAGTTGGTTATTGTTGGTGAGATGCTTTTAGTTTTAGAATTTTCAACTTTTATATGGGAATAAAAGCTACTCTGTAAAGGTTATTTTGTTGGCAGAGCAGGGATCTTTGTAGGTTGAAAGGCAGCTGTGGTAAAATGAGAATATTGGTTCTAGGCATGGTGACATTGTGTTTCTAGTCTTAGTCCTAGTGAGACCTTGGACAAAGTATATATCTTTATGGGGCCTTATTTTCCTTAGTTCATAGTTAAAAGTCCTATTTTTAAAAACTTTATGTTTCTAGGTGTAGATCTAACGTCTCTGTTATCTCATATGTATGTTAATTCAAAAGTGTAAGCCAATGGTACTCCTATATACTAGTTGATTCTTTAGTGTTTGCACCACCATGGGATTAGGAGGAATCTCAGGAATATCCAAATAGTGATCAGATATGGATATACTGAGCAATAGCTTGGTTAGGGCGGTGGGCTCCCTTGATGACATAAATTGGCTACAGTGGTTTTAATAAGTTTAGCTGCTTTTAGCTGAACCATTTCAGATAGTAGCTCTCAGACTTTCTGAATTCACAGAACACTAAATTTTAAAAAATCTTTTAAAAGATTGATTTAGAGTTACTAATATTTCATTTTACCAAGAAAGGACATGGGGGGACCATTATTCAGAGACACTCCTAGGATGAGATTTGAGCGTGATGTTTCATCTACAAGTATCCTTAAATCCCCAGAGGTGTGTGTGGAGGGGGCAATGTGTGCTATGGTTTATGCGTAGTTTTCCTTGCTTCCAAGGACATAGAGGGGTAGCTGAACAAGTGTGTAACATCCTTTGATACTTTTGAAATTGGGAAGAGAATGGGCAGCAGAAAAGCTTACTGATGGTATCCCAACAGAGGACTGCTGTGGGGAATGCTGAACTCCAACCCTCAAGAACACCATGGCTGTATACCCCCCCCTTTGGGATTGTCACCTCTTGCATTTTTCTAGTAGCTAAAGCCCAGTGAGAAATAAAAAACTGTAGTTAAGTGGGCCTAGAATCTAGAGAGAAGAATAGACAAAACATGCAGAACAGATCCCAGAGTAGCTAGAACTTCTGGGAAGTACGATAACTTGAGCAAACCTAAACAATACTTCAGTTCAGTTGCTCAGTCGTGTCTAACTCTTTGCGACCCCATGGATTGCAGCATGCCAGGCTTCCCTGTCCATAATCAACTCCCAGAGCCTACTCAAACTCATGTCCATCACGTCAGTGATGCCATCCAACCATCTCATCCTCTGTCGTCCCCTTCTCCTCCCACCTTCAATCTTTCCCAGCATCAGGGTCTTTTCCAATGAGTCGGTTCTTTGCATCAGGTGGCCAGAGTATTGGAGTTTCAGCTTCAGCATCAGTCCTTCCAATGAATATTCAGGACTGATTTCCTTTAGGATTGACTGGTTGGATCTCCTTGCAGTCCAAGGGACTCTCAAGGGTCTTTTTCAACACCACAGTTCAAAAGCATGGGAGTTCAAAACAGAAACAAAAACCAACACATGATCTTCATGTTTAAGAATTTGGTTGATGAGTTAAAGGAGACAGTGCCTGTCTGAGACCTGAACTAATAGCCTAGCAGTAGAGAAATATTTCAAGAGTTAGCAAAGCCAAAACAAAACAAAAACAAAGGAAAAATATAAGAAATCTGGAGGACAGATTCAGAAGACCTAATGAGTCAGACACGACTGTGCAACTGAACTGAACATGCAAATAATATGAGTTTCTGAATTAGAAAAAGAAACATATGCCAAACAGACATCTAAGAAACAAATAATAATACAACGAAAATCCCCTGAGCTGGAAGAAATACCTAGGACTTCAGACTGAGTTTCCTGTGGAATTGATGAGAAATGATACACACATAGGCATAGACTTTAAACTTCAAGGACAAAGATACCATCTTATAAATTTGCAGAAAGAATAAGTTGCTTACAAAGGAAGAAGACTCAGACCAGTTTTGGATTGCTCATTGACAGCACTGTCACTTGAAGACAGTGAAGTTACATATAGACCAAATAAAAGATCTTGTAACTCATGAATGGAGAAAGAAACAGCAACCCACTCCAGTATTCTTGCCTGGAAAATTCTATGGACAGAGGAGCCTGGCAGGCTACAGTCCATGGGGCCTCAAAGAGTCAGACATTACTGAGCGATTAAGCACACACAGGCACTGAAGTTTTGGGCTGCTATTTACTTACTATATTGTCATCTCTTTAAAACCAGCTAGGAGATGGCTCAGATGGTAAAGAGTCTGCCTGCAGTGTGGGAGATCTGGGTTCAATCCCTGGGTCGGGAAGATCCCCTGGAGAAGGAAATGGCAACCCACTCCAGTATCCTTGCCTGGCAGATTCCATGGACGGAGGAGCCTAGCGGGCTACAGTCCATGGGGTCGCAAAGAGTCGGACATGACTGAGCGATGTCACTTTCAGGAGATTTAGAAAATATTTTATCCACAATGTTTCATGGCTTTCAGTGACTGTCCTGAGTAGTTATCTAATATAGAATCCTGGGATTTAGAAAAATACCTACCGTATGGGGAGCACACAAAATATTTCTTGAATTGTGTTGAGTTTAGTTGGAAATCAGAGGAAAGCAGTCTTCCCTGACTCCCAGATTAGGCTAGGCACTACCTGCCATCATTAATTTCTATAGCACTTTGTGCAAGCATTCATAACACATAAAACAGGTGGGTCAATATCAGTCCTTCTTATTAAATTGTAAGTTTCATTGTGAAATGGGAGATATCTCTCTGGTTCATGGTAAACATTTGGTAGATGGTTACTGAAAAAAAAATGAGTGAATAAATGAAAGTATTCCAAAAATTAAGTATGTTAATCAAACCATATTTTACTTTGAATAGGCAGATAATAAGTGGTAAGCAAATAATAAGGTATCAAAATAAAAATAATGTTTTCAACATTATCCTTATTGTAAATTTCCCCCCTCAAACATTAATAAAATACCCTAAAATGCCCCATAGATTTACTGTTGTATACCTTGCAAGGGGTTTCTTATATTTCTTCATTCTGTCAATCCTTAGTGAACACCTACTCTGGGCAGAGCAAGAATACAAATATGAATAAGAGAGGCTTTCAGTCCTTATCAAGTTCAATCTATGGAGTTCTGGAGACATAAAAAATCAAAATAATCAAGGCAAAAATGCTATAGTAGATCTAAAAGCAATTTTGACATGGGGACAGCACCATGCTACATTTTGCAGTTTTTAAAAAGGAGGGTTTATAATAGCAGATTTTGTCTGTCGGGATTGCACTAACTTAAAACAGAGAAATTAATACAGTCACATTTGAGAATATATTACTAATAAGTTCCTTTCTACAGTGCCACTTTTTTAGGGAGTAAGTGAGCTTGTTTAATTTCAGTTCAGTTCAGTCGCTCAGTCGTGTCCGACTCTTTGCGACCCCATGAATTGCAGCACACCAGGCCTCCCTGTCCATCACCAACTCCCGGAGTTCACTCAAACCACCGAGTCAGTGATGCCATCCAGCCATCTCATCTTCTGTCGTCCCCTTCTCCTCTTGCCCCCAATCCCTCCCAGCATCAGTCTTTTCCAGTGAGTCAACTCTTCGCATGAGGTGGCCAAAGTATTGGAGTTTCAGCTTCAGCATCATTCCCTCCAAAGAAATCCCAGGGCTGATCTCCTTCAGAATGGACTGGTTGGATCTCCTTGCAGTCCAAGGGATTCTCAAGAGTCTTCTCCAACACCACAGTTCAAAAGCATCAATTCTTCGGCACTCAGCTTTCTTCACAGTACGACTCTCACATCCATACATGACCACTGGAAAAACCATAGCCTTGACTAAACAGACCTTTGTTGGCAAAGTGATATCTCTGCTTTTCAACATGCTATCTAGGTTGATCATAACTTTTCTTCCAAGGAGTAAGCATCTTTTAATTTCATGGCTGTAGTCACCATCTGCAGTGATTTTGGAGCCCCCCAAAATAAAGTCTGACACTGTTTCCACTGTTTTCCGCATCTATTTCCCATGAAGTGATGGGACCAGATGCCATGATCTTCGTTATCTGAATGTTGAGCTTTAAGCCAACTTTTTTACTCTCCACTTTCACTTTCATCAAGAGGCTTTTTAGTTCCTCTTCACTTTCTGCCATAAGGGTGGTGTCATCTGCATATCTGAAGTTATTGATATTTCTCCCGGCAATATTGATTCCAGCTTGTGCTTCTTCCAGCCCAGCGTTTCTCATGATGTATGTATTACTTCTTTATTTTTTAAACATTATAGCAATTAAATATTCCAAGGGATAAGAGGGTGGAAATGAGTTTAGTTTTATTTTATCTCTCTAGAAATTGAGTAGATTTGTAGACCAAGCTCTGATGAAAGTAAAGTTGTCAACATGAATGACTGCATGAGCTGGGGCAAGGGGTGTGCACGTGTGTGTCAGGAGCAGGTGGTAAAAAAAAAAAAAGGGAAATAAAGAAGAAGAATGTTCAGTCTAAGGCCATCCATTGAAAAAAATGGTAAGCTATAAGAAAGACTAGTGCCATCTCTAGCCAAAACTTTATTTAGGCCCAAAGTTCCTTCTCTGAAGTCGCTCAGTCATGTCCAACACTTTGTGACCCCATGGACTGTAGCCTACCAGGCTCCTCCATCCATGGGATTTTCCAGGCAAGAATACTGGAGTGGGTTGCCATTTCCTTCTCCAGGGGATCTTTCTGACCCAGGGATCAAACCCAGGTCTCCTGCATTGTAAGCAGGCGTTTTACTGTCTGAGCCATCAGGGAGGCCCAAAGTTACAGTTTCCTAATGACCTCTTTGCTTTGTGTCATCTTTTAGGTTCTTCCTTCACAGGCTGAAAACCCACAAGCGTCTATGCCCAGTTTGCAAGGATAATGCTACTTGCAGGTTCTGTTTTCTGAAGGAATGTGGCTATGTTTAGATAATACTTAAATTATTGCTTTATTTTGTTAATTCAGCAAAAAACAAGAAAAGAAAAATCATATAAACGTCCATTTAGTCATGTATTGACTTGGCTATCAACTTGTTTTCACTTTGCTACAAATTACTTAATACATAATTAAATAGAATTGTGTTGATTCCTTGACTGTGCCTCAATTATCTAAAAGAACATTAATCTTTTTCCTTTGGTCTTTATGTTATTCAAATTTTAACCACGTTTCTCAGTATTTCATTTTATATATTGAGGAAATTGTGTCCATCAGTAAGAATTCCACATTCTCCTCATGGCAGAATTACAAAGAAAATCTTTTAAAAGAAATTTACAACTACTTCTTTCCACTGAAGAACTTCCTTTCTAGTACAGTGCCATTTTGGATTGCTCAGACAGCAAAGAAAGATTAGTTGAACTAAGGAAGTTTTTCACTCCTATCTTCAAAAGGGGAAGAATAAGGGCAAAGAATCCTTGAGTTCTAGGCAAGGAAATATCCACTCAACAGCCAGGGTAAATGATCGAGTTTTCATTTTAAATATGAAGAAGGCTGTAGTGTGCTTAGGTGGTAAAAGACACTCAGGAAAAACAAATTTAGTCTACTTCAATCCTTCCAAAACATACCTAAACAGATGGCCATGTTAACCGTTAAGTACACAAAGCAGTTTTGATGACAAACTGAAAAAGTGACTTGAACATCCCTGAATGCATTATGGGTTATATGGTTCAGACAGGAATCATTGCTCCCTTTCATAACGCCTACTGGGGAGCAGCTCTGCCAGTGAGTTATCCTCAAATGAGGATATAAACCATGTCAGAGGTGGTAGCTATATGTAAATTTAAACTTTTTGATATCTACTCCAGAGGGATCCTGGCTAATCCCTTCAGCAAACATTGGATGGGCAGTGTCGACCAGCTAGTCTTTTTTGCTCTTTGCTTGGACATGGGCAAGGTTAATTAGAAACATCCTAAGAAGGCTGGTGGAGAAATACTGTCCTCTGCTGGCTGGCAAGAGAAGAGTTAAATGGGGATTATCCACGCTCAGCTGATTTCCCAAGAAGAGGACATAGAATACGGGACTGCAAACCTGGATCATTCTGATCTTTCCGTTGCGCTCCAAAGAGAGGAGCAAGTATTGGTGTTTCTCCTGAGCTTTCAGGAAAATCAGGCGGTGCAGCCAGTGCTCTTCCTCTTTCCAGTCTTTCCCTTCTGGTAACACCTTCAACTCTTGTCCACTGCCGAAGTCCCAGATTTTAACTGTTCCTGAACACACAGAGAAAAGATACTATAAGCAAAAATCATTTCTAGCAAGAATGGCTTTTATCTCAGAGAAAATCAATCTAACTGAAAGCTTTCTGCAACAATTTATCCTAAATTTATTCCCTATTGAGATTGACACCTGAGTCTCCCTAGCATTGCTGTGTACAAAATATATTTCTGTATGCTTTCATTGTCACAGGCTGATAAAAAATGAACAGGACCAGGCAATGTCTTGAAATCTGTGAACATATTCTTTGAAATTCTCAGACTCTCCTGTGTGAGTTTTCTGTCTTCATTGGGTCTTTTCTGCCTTTATTATCCCAACGCTTTCCAGTTTGCTAAATACTCTCCAATATCTATCTATCTAAAATCATGCCACAGTGATTATTAACAGTAAAAGGTCACTCCAATAGTGTTATTTCTTAAGGTGCTAACATATTTTAGAACTAGATCCTACTGGGTAATAAAAAGATTAAAAGAATTCCAGCAGGTAGAAAACAAAATGTTTCGAGTTGTTGGTTACATAAAAAGGAAACGCAAAAAGGGTGTCTGACAAGTTTCTTCTTACACTGAAATCATACATTCTAATTAATTTGGTTCATGTAGGAGATCCTCATGCAAGGGCCAGGTGAAATGATAGCATACTTATTGAATGCCTATTTCTAGGTCATTACTCAGTGTAGAGAACTATCTTCTAACATGGATTTTTAGAGTGACCTCAGGTTGCATTTATTCACACCCCATCAACTCAGCGTTCTGGATTTTATTTCATGTATATTGTTATCTGCTCACACTTTAAAAACTCTGACTTTTACTGAAGATACTCAATCCATCAACTGGCTTACAAAAAAGAATTTATCTAGTAAGTATATCCCTAGAAGAAATATAGGCTTCCCTTGTGGCTCAGCTGGTAAAGAATCCACCTGCAATGTGGGAGAGCTGGGTTTGATCCCTGGCTTGGGAAGATCCCCTGGAGAGGGGAATCACTATATGTGTATAGTCATACAGAGGGTCGTATTGTCTAGGTCATGTTGTCTCTCTCGTGGGAGTTCAGAATAAGGTAAAGTGAAAGGAGAGAAGGCTGGTTCCAACAAGTTCTATGAGCTCTCCACAACAGCAAATGACACAGCCCAACTGGAGCATGACATTCTCTCAGGGGCGACATGACACATGCCCTTAAGCATCTTAGACTTTTCAGTTCAGTTCAGTCGCTCAGTCATGTCCGACTCTTTGTGACCCCATGAATCGCAGCACGTCAGGCCTCCCTGTCTATCACCAGCTCCCGGAGTTCACTCAAACTCACGTCCATTGAGTCCGTGATGCCATCCAGCCATCTCATCCTCTGTCGTCCCCTTCTCCTCCTGCCCCCAATCCCTCCCAGCATCAGAGTCTTTTCCAATGAGTCAACTCTTCGCATGAGGTGGCCAAAGTATTGGAGTTTCAGCTTTAGCATCATTCCTTCCAAAGAACACCCAGGACTGATCTCCTTCAGAATGGACTGGTTGGATCTCCTTGCCATCCAAGGGACTCTCAAGAGTCTTCTCCAACACCACAGTTCAAAAGCATCTTATAAACAAGTCCAATGTAGAATCCTAAATGTGATATGGCAAAGTTGGATGGATATTTTGTCTGGTCCAATATTTTCAGTAAAAATATTATGAAAAGCACTAAATAGAATTTCTGTGTCAGCTGATGGGGCTTCCCTGGTGGCTCAGTGGTAAAGAATCCTCTTGTTAATGCAGGAGACATAGATTCAATCACTAGTGGAAGATCCACTGAAGAAGGACATGGCAATCCACTCCAGTATTCTTGCCTGGGAAATACCATGGACAGAGGAGCCTAGAGGGCTACAGTCCATGGTTGGGATCACAGAAGAGTTGGACATGACTGAGCGACTAAACACCAGTAATAACTCTTAGCTGATGGTACTCAAAATTAGAGGGACAGAATGAGTCAGTGCAACACAGGTAAGTCTCATTCAAAATGGAATGAGATGGTATATATGAAAGACTTTGCAAACTGATAAGCATCTATATAAGTAAGGTATCTGTTACGATTAACATCAGTATCAGGACATTAATGCTCATTAGAGAAGAGCCTAGCACTGTTCAGTCAGTCACAGCAGTGTCACTGGCATGTTTACATATTCCAGCTAGATTCACACTTCCCCTCTAACCCAAACAGCTTGTGACAAGATCCTAGAACAAATTCCTGGGACACTAAAGCAAGGGGGCCATATTCTGGATATTGGTCTGACCATTATATGCTCCTGTGGCAAAAAGAAATCCACTTTCATCAATAGCTGCAGCAGTCAGTTCAACATTGAAGCCATGAGGGTCTAAAATCTGGTATATTTGAAGGCCAGTTTCGAGTTCCCATACCTACAAAAAAGAACAATAAAATACTTCATAAGACCTTCAGTTTTCATCAATTTTATAATATTCAAAATAGCCTCAAAATTGGCACAGGGCATACCTAACACCTTTTCCAACATTCTGCCGTGAATGTTGGTTTAATCAAAGAAAGGTCAAAAAGATGTAGTCTAATAGTCACTGTGCTACCCCAGAGTGTTTCTGTGATATATATAGGTGGGATGAGACAAGCCGCAACTGTTCCAGGCAGCCCCTGTCTATCTAGGAAGCAGTCAGATGCTACTCTCAGCATGAGGCCAGCTTAGCAGCAGGCTAGAAATATAACAGGAGGTCAGCAGACACAGAAATAAAGTTGAATGTATTCTCTGTTGTCATTTATCCAAATTATTTAGACATCATGGGACAAAATCTACAATTAGCAGTGTGAAATCTGAGAGAACCTGAGAAACGGCTCACTGACCTTTCCCAGGAGTGTTCTGATTAGGGACAAGGGCCCAGTTCTTAACAGAGAGAACAGGGGAGGAAAGGCAGGGGAGGCTGAGACTTCAGAGAAGGTTAGGTATAATCAGAAAGCCTAGAAACATGTCAAAGCTCATCATTATCTCTTTAGAAACGCAGTAGAAGCATGAAACCTGCAGTCTCGGTCTGAATCTTTCTCTCTTCATGGATCTGCCAACTTCAGGTGTCTATTAGACCTCCAGTAAACAAACTGAACTGGCAACACAGTTTGAACTCGAGGTATTTGGAAACAGAGGCAGCATAAACAAAGGGCCAGAGATGGGAAGGTACAGGGTTCCTCCAGGAAACTGAAAGTTAGTTGTTGCAGCTAGAGTGAAAGAAGGAGAGTGGGAGGAGATGTAGCTGATGTAATCACTGGTCTGGAGACCAGATAACAGGGGCCATTGACTGAGCTGTGGCAGAGCCAAGATCTGAATGAAGTCAGGCTGGCCCTAAAGCCCATGTTCTTAACCTGTGTGCTCCCCTGGGTGTAGATGAGGAGGTCCTAAAGGGAGAATGAGGACTAAGGACCACTACAGCAAGGGGTCTCAGGGGCCACCCATTTCCTGGCCTAAAGTATGATCTGTCTCCAACCAGTCAGGTTTGGAAATTCACCTAGATGTCTTCTTTTCCCCTCCCCACCTTGTGAGGAAGACACTTTCCCTTTAAGAGGTCAGTATTTCATGAAGATAGCCAGGTTTTAGTTTCCCTCTACTTATTCTGTGGGCATTATTAGAAATAATTGATAATTACATGAACTTAGGAGATTTTGGTCTGAGAAAATCTCCAGCAGATGAGCACAGAAGGTCAAAGGTTGAGAGGGAATTTGAAGAGTCTCTGAGAAATTCTTTCTGCTGCTCCCTATGTCTCCTTTTGGAGAGCATGCATGAAATAAAAGGATAAACACTTCAGGCAAACACCTCCAGCCATCACTGCTAGATGAAGTCAGTGGTCGTAAATACAAATACAGTTAGGATGGTCCAGAACTCTGGCCTCTAGGGAACACATTAATGACATGGCCTGAGGATTGCAGAGGAAAGTACGTTGGTATTCACCTCAGAAAAACCTGGGTTCGTATCCCAGCCACGATGCGTACTAGTTATATGAACTGAGGCAAGTTGCTTGATCTTTGAATCCTAATTTCCACATCTTTAAATGGAACCTCACACAGAGAACTAGTATGAGGATTAAACAAAATTGTGGATTGAAGACACTTGGCACATATCCCGCACCTATCGGGGTTAGAGTAAACATCTATACATTTCTTTCCCTTCTTCTTAACAGTCTCCTATAGCTCAGTTTAAAAATTTTTTACACACACACTAGGCTTTTTTCCTTGACATATTTCCCTTAAAATTCCTGTTTTGATCATAAGAACTGGCTTCATTTTTTAAATTGAACTTGTAGCCTAACAGCAAGCAGTCTGAGCTGCATTAAAATGCTTACTTTTCATGTATTCATGAAAACTTAAAAATAGCTCTAACATAAGGTTCCATCATATATGCCATTACCTTTATTTAATCACTCAAAGACTCATCTATAAGAAGAGAAGATTCTATCTTTGCTTTTTTCTTCCTGAAGAGTCAATATGTACTCACCTTAATTATGGACTCAGAGCAGATGGTAAGTACTTGGTGAAAATATTTGTTGTAAAGCATGACATTGATTTCTCGTTCATGGGTGTGAGGGACCTGTTTTGTATCTTGTATCATCCTAGTTAAAGGATACATGTCCATAACACTAGATCCTTGAACAGAAATAAGAATCTCATAAATAACAAATGTTAGAAGATTTGAACCACAAAGCATTTTATTCAACTAATTGTGTTTTGAAATAGCTGATCAGTGAGATTCTTAATGCCTAGGAGACCGAATGAGGTAAAAACACATTCATTTATTCAAAAACATCTTTGACAAATGAAACAAATATGATTTAGCCAGAGAAAAACATTCATTTTGGGCTTCATTAATTTTCAAGTGTAGGGTACTTGGACTTTCTTGATATCTTCTTTTCAGTGACCACTATTTTCCTACTTTTTATAGTCTAGTTTTTTCCTTCTTTAGAGTGCCTGCTACATTATCTAGTATACAGTAATAAAGATGATGGTCACCTTTTTGCTGATGGAAAACTTCCACTTAGTGATTGGGATATGTTAGAAAGCTGTTTCAACCAACGAATAGTAAAGAACTCTGTAAACATGCTCTTGTGCTTCCCTGGTGACTCAGTGGTCAAAAAAATCTACCTACACAATGAAGGAGATGAGTGTTTGATTCCTATGTCAGGAAGATACCCTGGAGAAGGAAAGGCAACCTGCTTCAGTATTCTTGCTTGGGAAATCCTATAGATGGAGAAGCCTGGCCAACTACAGTCCAGGGGGGTCACAAAAGAGTCAACCTAGCAACTAAACGGCAACAACAAAACAAGCCAGTGCTTGCAACAATATTAAATAAGATTAATTTCCAAATTACCATAGTGAATTAGATGGAGAGCGGGTATTTCTTACTTGCATTTTTTTAATTTATGTGTTTATTTTAATTGGAGGACAATTACAATATTGTGATGGTTTTTGCCATACATCAACATGAATCAGCCATAGATACACATGTGCCCCCCCAATCCTGAACACTCCCTCCCACCTCTTTCCCCATCCTGTCCCTCTAGATTGTCACAGAGCACCTGCTTTGACTGCCCTGCTTCATGCATTGACCTCGCACTGGTTATCTATTTTACATATGGTAATATAAATGTTTCCATGCTATTCTCTCAAATCATCCCACCCTCTCCTCCCAAAAGGAGGAGTCCAAAAGTCTGTTCTTTATGTCTGTGTCTTCTTTGCTGCCCTGTATGTAGGATCATCAATACCATCTTTCTAGATGCCATATACAAGCATTTAATATATAGTATTTGTCTTTCTCTGACTTACTTCACTCTGTGTAATAGGCTGTAGGTTCATCCACCTCAGTAGAACTGACTCAAGTGCATTCCTTTTTACAGCTGAGTAATATTTCATTGTATACATGTACCACAACTTCCTTATCCACTCATCATGGCATTGGTTTGCTTTTATAGTAATCCTATAAGCTGCAAGTATGATTTAACTCTCAAAATCAACTATGTATTCTGTTTTATAGTTGATAGTTGATATCTCTAGTGTCATGTCTAGAAATATACATAAGGATCTCAAAGCATTCCACAGTTCAAACAGAAATGAAACTTCTTCCTAAGTTATTGGTGTGGAGATTAAGCTACCAAAGACTGGCCCTTCTTTTTCTCAAGTCACTCCATAGAAATCTGAACTGCAGCAAAAATTTCAGCAAGAGTTACTGAACACTTTCCTAAAGTGTTTGAATTCTAGGATTAAGTCTACTCGTGTAAAGAGAATGGAGGGGGCTCTTCTGGTAGTATTTCTCAATGCAAATACAACAGGGTGGAAATCTGAGAGGGATGTGGTAACCAGATAATCAAACAACACATGGAGCGCCTTCATAGTCTACTGATTGTAATGGATTTTATCTGAACTGACAACAAAGCTAGATCTGCTTATGAACAAGTGGCAATCCGCTCCATGTTTGGCTAGATACACAATTTAGCAGTATAGAAACAAAGCAATACAGAAAAAGAAAGTAGATCCAGGAGTCAGAAACTTTGGGACTGAATCCCACCTGTATCTCTCAGTCCCACCTGTATATCTCAATCCCACCTGTATATCTCAAGTCTTTATACTAGTTAGCTGAAATAGTTAATATTTAGTCTTATCATATATAAAATAGGACGAATAATAATTCCTACTTCAGTGGTGATTGCACAGCTCAAATGAAATAAAGTCCACGAAAGCACTTTGTGAAAGAACTAATCAAATGGTAGTTGTCTTATTAGAGTAACAAAAACAACAATGGTGACAGTAACAGCAGCATATTCTATAACGTGGCGTTGCTGTCCCTGGGATTTATAAGATTACTATGGCTGCTTCATTTGAACAAAAGCACAAATTAAAATCTGAGAGCTAAGCTTCATTAAATTCTGGTGTCACGTTGATGGTTGCCGTCAATGTATGTGATTTTAGTGATTAAGCAATACACAGAGCTCTATATTGTTGTAAGCAGAGTATTATCTGAATTACATAAAGTTAGGAAGAAACTTTGATCTTAGAGTTGTCTTTTGTGTTTTTGCTTTTACGTTGATACATGAGGCTTTAGTTACTCTGATGATAAATGGGATGGAAATGCTGAGCATGGGGTTGCAAAGAGTCGGACACGACTGAGCGACTTCACTTTCAATTTTCACTTTCATGCCTTGGAGAAGGAAATGGCAACCCACTCCAGTGTTCTTGCCTGGAGAATCCCAGGGATGGGGGAGCCTGGTGTGCTGCCGTCTATGGGGTCGCACAGAGTCGGACACGACTGAAGTGACTTAGCAGCAGCAGCAGCAGCAAATCAAACATGCCAGTTGGGGCACTAAGAGAAAACTTGTTTGTAGCCATTTTTATGTTATTCTAAGAGGAGACAGTATAGAGGAGGGGTGCTTACAATAAGAGTTAATTTCTGTTTTAGAAGGTAGAAAATTATCCATCACACATGAAGTTCTAGTTCACTTCTAATCCAAAAAACACCTAAAAGTTAAAAAATAATTCATATTCTCCACTAGCAGAGATAGCACCAATCATTTCTCTGCCCTGTTAATCCCACAGGAACTCAGGGAAGATGGTCAATAGGAAATGCATTCTGGGTTGGAGTTACAGAAGGAGGAACTATTATTGCTAATACTGTTCCTTTCTTCTAAAGCTTCTTCTGAGGATATGCATGTGAGTAATGTTCAACCCAAATGCCTAACAGGGTCTTTTGTCTCTTTAGTAAGCATGTTTATCAGGGGCAGCAGGAAAAGGAGAAAAATAATCTGTGAGCATCAGTGCTGCTGGCTCCGTCATTCAGAACCCTATCCTCTCTCTTCACTGTCCTTTGTCTAGAAGCAAAGGCAGATGGGAGGGTCAACACCCTCCCCACTGAGTAACTGTCTCAGTACCAGAGTACATGGGGCCAAATTGCCTCCCTGAAGAAAAGGGGCACTGACTCAGCATGCTGGTGCAGCTGTGCTAAGATGGATCATATTCCTGCTCCAACACTCAATGCAGAGCTGGATTTGCCCTGTGTGTAGCAGCAGCTTTAACCCTACTACCTTGCATCCTAGGTTCAAGACCTCATCCACCAAGCTATAGAAAAATAGAAAGCCATAGAAAAATAGAATTGAATTCAGTTAGCTATTGTGTGAAATCACAGTTTATCCCATCTAGTTTTGTTTTTCTTCTGGTCAGTGAGCAAGTGCTAGTTAAAAAAAAGATTTAAAAAAATCAAGATTTTATTTGTCATTAACTGGGTGCAGGCATGCTAAGTCGCTTCAGTTGTGTCTAATTCTTCGTGACCCTATGGACCATAGTCCAGCAGTTTCCTCTGTCCATGGGATTCTCCAGGCAAGAATATACTGGATTGGGTTGCCATGCCCTCCTCCAGGGGATCTTCCCAACCCAGGGATAGAACACATGTCTTTTATGTCTCCTGCAGTGGAGGGTGGGTTCTTTACCCCTAGTGCCACCTGGGAAGCCCATTAATTGGGTGCACTTACCTGTAATAAGCATGCGATGATTGGAATCAAATATCATAGAGTAAATCTGCATGTCTCCTGGTCCTCCTTGGCTATCGTGGAAGACTTGTAATAGTGAAAGAGTCTGTATATCCCATACTCTGAAAACCTGGAGGGATAAAGAACATGGGTCACCATTTTTCTACTTTACTTTCCCTACTCAAAGCTATTGAGGTGAACCATCTTCAGAATCTGCAGTATGCTCTTAAAAACTTGCAAGAAAGTATGATTTGTATGATGAGCACTCATTTGCTAAACTTTAATTTGGTTCTTGATTCAATTGTTATTCATTAATGTCAGAAGAAAATAAAAGCAGTGACTAAAAGTTTGCCAGTAGGAACTAGAGTTTTTCTGTCCTCAAAGAAGACAGGGGAAAGACATAGAATTTAGTATCCTTTAAGAGTCTGGAGGAATAATAAAGGGCTGGTTATGACTAACAGTTTATCTGAAGCCATATTTCTCTTTACACTATAGATTAGAAAATAGAGACACGGCATAGTTCAGGTGAAGGGTTTCAAACTGCTCTTTCATGAGTTTAGATGAGAACATTTTACTAAATGAGGTTTCTAAGAACCTTCCCTGTTCCTATCCAGGAATGAAGAATTACAGAAAGCAGTTCTTAGGGATGGTGTAGATATAGGAGGGACTTCCCAGGTGACACTAGTGGTAAAAAAAAAAAAAAAAAAAAAAATCTGTTAATGCAGGAGACCTAAGAGATGCAGGTTCAGTCCCTGGGTCAGGACAATGCCCTGGTGGAGAAAGACTATAGGTAAATACATTATTAGTGCTCTCCTTAGAGGAAGGAAAGAGACCTAGGTTAGTTACTCAGATAGAACTTGGGATAATATAATAGAACAATAAAGTACAAATTCAGCAAAACTAGGTCAAGTTTACTTTGTCACTTGAAACAGCTAGTCTTAGTCTTCTTCATTATTCTTTTTTTTTTGCTTTTTCAGAAAGTTACATCGGGATTAAACTTCAGGGAAGAAAAGTGATTTGATCAAGGATTACAAGTCCTAGCCTGCATCAGCATTAAATAATATTTTTATGTCATATAGTCATTATTATATACATTACCTATTGCTATGTTATATAGTACTTACTAAATTGGAATATTTGTTGAATAAATCAGTGATAATTTTATAGAACTACATATAAAGATTTGAAAAGTAGTTTTGTTAACAGAGGTATTAACTTCTTACTTAAGACACTTAGAGTTAATTGAATTCAAAACTTCACTATTGTGAAGACAGGTTGATACTTACATGCAGGAACATAAAAATGTCAAAATCATGTGATCAGGAGCTTGGATCACATGTATACCATCTACAGGCCACTATTACTCAGAACCTGTGCAACTGGGAGTCATTAATTCCTTTGTGCTAGTAAAAATGTAAGTTTGGGGAGTAGCTACAATATTGAAACTTACCACTGTTTGCATGACAGAGTAGAGGAGTCCATTAGGACAATTTATGAAGTTAGGTTCAGAGCCTATTTATGAATTAGGTTCAGAGAGACCAGTAGGGGAAGAATCTAAAAGTGGAATCAAGGAGTGTCAAAGAAGTTTATCTCTGTTTTGTTTCCAGTTCTATTGTTTTGTTTGAGATGCTCCATGGTTGGCAGTCTTTTTACTGTTCGTGTATGTGCTCTGAACTGTGGTTGGTGGAAAGAACAAAGTGAGAGTGAAAGTTGCTGTTGGGTCCGACTCTTTGCGACCCCAAGGACTTCTTCATGGAATTCTCCAGTCCAGAATACTGGAGTGGGTAGCCTTTCCCTTCCCCAGGGGATCTTCCCAACCCAAGGATCAAACCCAGGTCTCCCAAATGCCAGTGGATTCTTTACCAACTGAGCCCATGGAAAGAACAAAGGATGAGGCTTTGGGTTTCAGTTCTAGTCCATCATTTAAATTTCTTAAGCCTCCGTTTTCTTGTTTCTGGAATGGACATAATAACACCAGCACTCTCCACCTCAGTGAATCAATGTGAATATCTTTTGAAACCTGTGATGTTTTCTGCACAGTGATTCTATTTTCTACTTCTTTTGTGCGTTTTTAGGGAAGTGGTGATTGTTGGGCTGGCAGAAGGCGCAAAGACCTTCCTCATTATGTTGCATCTTTCCTCTAGGTTTTTCTGCTGCCCTCTCCCCTTAGGTTGTTCTAGTTACTGTCATACCAAACTGCTTCCAGTTCCTAAAACCTCTTTTGCTCTGTTGTCTGCACATTCACACATACTCTTGCTATCATCTACTGTTTCCTCTCCTCACTTTTATCTATCTAGCTAACTGCACAAGCTGGGATCAAGATTGCTGGGAGAAATATCAATAACCTCAGATATGCAGATGACACCACCCTTATGGCAGAAAGTGAAGAGGAACTAAAGAGGTTCTTGATGAAAGTGAAAGAGGAGAGTGAAAAAACTGGCTTAAAATTCAACATTCAAAAAACGAAGATCATGGCATCTGGTCCCATCATTTCATGGCAAATAGATGGGGAAACAATGGAAACAGTGAGAGACTTTATTTTCTTGGGCTCCAAAATCACTGCAGATGGTGACTGCAGCCATGAAATTAAAAGACGCTTGCTCCTTGGAAGAAAAGTTATGACCAATCTAGGCAGCATATTTAAAAGCAGAGACATTACTTTGCTGACAAAGGTCTATTTAGTGAAAGTTATGGTTTTTCCAATAGTCATGAATGGATGTGAGAGTTGGACCATAAAGAAAGCTGAGTGCTGAATAATTGATGCTTTTGAACTGTGGTGTTGGAGAAGACTCTTGAGAGTCCCTTACACTGCAAGGAGATCCAACCAGTCAATCATAAGGGAAATCAGTCCTGAATATTCATTGGAAGGACTGACTTTGAAGCTGAAACTCCAATACTTTGGCCACCTGATGTGAAGAACTAATTCATTGGAAAAAACCCTGATGCTGGGAAAGATTGAAAGCAGGAGGAGAAGTGTATGACAGAGGATGAGATGGTTGGATGGCATCATGGACTTGATGGACATGAGTTTGAGTAGGCTCTGGGAGTTGGTGATGGACAGGGAAGCCTGGCATGCTGCAGTCCATGGGGTCACAAAAAGTTGGACATGACTGAGCGACTGAACTGAACTGAACTGAATGGATCCAACTAAGAGAGGCATACAAAACGAGTGGGCTCCAACCAGAGCCCAGGCACTGTCTGGGGCAGAGTGGCAGCAGGGGAGCAGCTCTAGCTGGGCAGACAGGACCACAGGCACTCTCACCACTCCATGGCAGTGCCCAGAGCAGGTCTCCTGGTTCAGGAAAAGGAGACTGAGAAGGAACTAAACCAAAGCAACCTCTGGTTCAGGGACTAGATCTATTTCTAAACTGAGGCCTACGTGCCTATGTGAGGAGATATGGAGTAGCAAGCATATAGGTCACACACACACATATACAGACGTCATGCTCCTAAATATTGAAAATGAACCTATTTTTAGAAAAGTTTAGAGGATATTTTTATGAACTTGAGTTTAAAAAGATTTATTTTTTAAAAAAAATCATTATTTTATCTTATTTTTTCCATCATTTTTAAAAGTGAATAAGCTAAGCAAATACATATTTTAGATTCTTTTCCCATGTAGGCCATTACAGAGCATTGAGTAGAGTTCCCTCTGCTATACAGTAGGTGCTTATTGGTTATCTGCTTTATTTATAATAGTATATTTATGTCAATCCCAATCTTCCAATTTACTGCTGCTTCTTTCCCCACTGGTGACCCATAGGTTTGTTTTCTACATCTGTGACTCTATTCTGCTTTATAAATAAGTTCACTGATACCATTTTTTGAAGACTCCACATATAAGCAATATCATATGATATTCGTTTTCTGTGTCTGACTTACTTCACTTAGTACGACAATCTCTAGGTGTATCCATATTGCTGCAGATGGCATTATTTTGTTCTTTTTATGGTTGAGCAATATTCCATTTTATATATATACCACATCTTCTTTCTGCACTCTTTTGTCAGTGGATGTTTAGGTTACTATCATGTCTTGGCTATTGTAAATAGTGCCGTGACGAACATTGGGGTGCATGTATCTTTTCGAAATAGTTTTTGTCCTTGCCAGATATATGCTCAGGAATGGGATTGCTGGATCATATAGTAACTCTATTTCCAATTTTTTAAGAAACCTCCCTACTTTTTTTTTAGAGTGGTTGCACCAATTTACATTTTCACCAACAGTTAAGGTTCCCTTTTCCACATACCCTTTCCAGTGTTTATTGTTATAGCTATGTTAATGGTGGCCATTCTGATTGGTGTAAGGTGATATCTTATTATAGATTTGATCTGCATTTCCCTAATAATTAGTGATGTTAAGCATCTTTTCACATGCTTGCTGGCCATCTGTATGTTTTATTTGCAGAAATGTCTATTTAGATCTTCCTCCCATTTTTTAATTGTTTTTTCATACTGAACTGCATGAACTATTTGTATATTTTGGTGGTTAATCCCTTGTCAGTCACTATGTTTGCAAATATTTTCTCTCATTATGTGGGTTGTGTCTTTTCATTTAAAATTATTTTTAATTGGAGGATAATTGCTTTACAATGTTGTGTTGGTTTTAATCAGCCATAAATATACATATGTCCCCTCCCTCCTGAACCAGATCACTTACTTTTTCCTCTGCATCATTCAATTTACTACTTATGGCTTTTTAGCTCAGCTTTCATCTTGGCAAATGATTTTTTTTCTAATTTTAATTGGCTCTTTATAGTTTCTTTTTTTTTTTTAATATTGATAGGCATTTCTGTCAATAGCCTTTCTTAATTTCTTCAGCATTTCTATTATCTTGGGATCTAGTAGGCTAGACAGGTCTGTTTCATTGTTTGTTCTTTCATGGGAATTCTCTTGATCTTTTCACTGAGAGACTCCTGTGCATCTTCATTTTACTTATATTTCTCTATAGTTTGACAGTTGCCACTGTCATCTTGAAGGGCTGCTTTCACGTGAGACCACACCGTGTACCCACATGAATCTAACATTTTTGGCACGAGGGCCCTTTTTAAGTACGGATGCCTGACACATCTTTCCTCAGTGTGCCACTCTTCTTTTCACTTGAACACTTAGGGGACGATGTGGTGTTATTAATTGTCTATTTTCAATTATATCTCAGGGACTAGGGAGGCCGAAGAGGAGAGATATGGAGGAACACCCAGTTGGTGGAGTAGTCAGAACACAAACAGTATCTATCGATTATATGGGCATGGTGTATGGTGCCCTGAAACAATTACAGTAGTAACGTCAAAGGTCACTGATCACTGTAACTCATGCAGTATTAATTGTGGAAAAGTTTGGAATATTCCAAGAATTCCTAAAATTTGACACGGAGACACAAAGTGAGCAAATGTCATTGGAAGAATGGTGGAGGTAGACTTGCTGAACTCAGGGTTGTGGCAAACCCTTACTGTGTAAAAACCTCTGCATCCTCGAAGTGTAATAAAACAAAGCACCATAAAACAAGGTCTGCCTGTATTCTGTTATCCTCCTCAGCTTTCTCAAATGGTTCACCCAAGGTCATAAATTATTAGAGCCAGAACTTAAATTTAGTTTTACCTGATTTCAGAGGCCATGTGTTAAGCCATGTGCCTGGAATTGAGACAGGGCAGGAAAAAATCTTCACTTAGGACAACATTGTAGACATAGTCATGGATAAGATGAAGCCCAGCTTAGCAACAGGCCAGATGGGCAAACCTCTGACTTGCTATGAGTTATTCACTTGGCACTTGGTTTTAGGACATTGCTTCTTGCTCTAAGCCATACCCACAGCCTAGTTAAACTTTACCTTTCCTGGGGTCCTTTCATATCACTTTCCAAAGCAAAAATTTAAGAAAATAACAATGTTTAAACCCTCATTTTCATCTGTTATAAATCATAAAAGCATGTCTCCTTCTCAGAAAAATAACTGCTGATAACTATAGAGTTGTGCTTGGCAAGATTGCGTGTGTGCTAAGTTGCTTCAGTCATGTCCGACTCTTTGCGACCCCATTGACTACAGTGCGCCAGGCTTCTCTGTCCATGGGATTCTCCAAGCAAGAATACTGCAGTGGGTTGCGATGCCCTCCTCCAGAGAATCTTCCCAAGCCAGGGATGGAATCTGTGTCTCATGTCTCCTGCATTGGCAGACGGGTTCTTTACCACTAGCGCCACCTGTCAACCATTATTCTTGTTTTTGTTAATAAAATAAAAGCAACTGAAATTTATATTTCTCTCTACTTTTTCAATGTTTGTCAGCTCTTCAGGAGCAATAAATGTGGCATCGCTATTAAATACTTGAGCTCTGCAACTAGAAAAAATTTTTTACCAGTGCAGGAGAAAATAATATCCTGGTGGAAAGTCTGCAAATTTCAGAGGAATGATGAAAATCGACTCTAAGAGCTTAGATAAAAGCATAGATTAGGCATATGACTACCCATGGTGATTTATTAAAACTTGATGTGATGAAAGCTAATTTATATGAAGTAATATGAAGGAATGTCAAATGTGTAAAATCTGTCTATGATTTTTACTGAGAAGAAGAAGGAGAAAGGGGGGAAAGGAAGGGGACGGAGAAGGAGAAGAGGAAGCTAGCTTAAGCAAAAATATGTATGTGCCTGTATTGCCATTCTTTGTGCCTAAATTGCTCCTTTCCAAGATCTTCATGGGGCTGGCTCCCCTGGTCATGCAGGTTTCAACCTTTATGTCACCTCTTCAGAGGTGATACTCAATCATATCACATTGTTGTATTTTCTATTCATTGGAATAGTTATCATTCTGTTTTCTTATGTGTTTGTTACTTTGCTTGTCTCCCTCTTCCCCTAGAATGTACACTTCCTGTGGCAAGGGCCCTGACTGCCTGGTTCAGTTTTCTGTCTCCAGAACCCAGAACAGTACCTGAAACAGACAGGACACTCAAGAAAGAAATGCTTGCTGAATAACTAAATGAATGATCTCTCTATAACAGTCTTGTGAGCTAAGCACCACTACAGTTTACAGACAAAGAAATTGGGGGGAAAGATATTAAGTACTTTGCCCAAGTAGAGCTGCTAGGGTGCTTGAAAGAGCATCACTGAGTACACTTACCACATCTAAAGGAAAGGGGAAAGCTAATCTCTACTGTCTCTTCACCTCTGGACATGAATGGCCTGAACTTTTTTTGTTTGTTTTAATTAATTAATTTATTAATTGAGGGATAATTGCTTTACAGAATTTTGTTGTTTTCTGTCAAATCTCAACATGAATCAGTCATAGGTATACATAAACCCCCTCCTTCTTCAACCTCCCTCCCATCTCCCTCCCCATCCCACCCCTCTACATTGATACAGAGCCCCTGTTTGAGTTTCCTGAGACATACAGAAAATTCCCATTGGCTGTTTATTTTACATATGGTAATGTAAGCTTCCATGTTACTGTCTCCATACATCTCACCCTCTCCTCCCCTCTCCCCATGTTCGTAAGTCTGTTCTCTATGTCTGTTTCTCCATTCAGTTCAGTTCAGTTCAGTTCAGTCGCTCAGTCGTGTCCGACTCTCTGCAACCCCATGAATCGCAGCACGCCAGGCCTCCCTGTCCATCACCATCTCCCCGAGTTCACTCAAACTCACGTCCATCGAGTCCCTGATGCCATCCAGCCATCTCATCCTCTGTCGTCCCCTTCTCCTCCTGCCCCCAATCCCTCCCAGCATCAGAGTCTTTTCCAATGAGTCAGCTCTTCGCATGAGGTGGCCAAAGTACTGGAGTTTCAGCTTTAGCATCAGTCCTTCCAGTGAACACCCAGCACTGATCTCCTTTTGAATGGACTGGTTGGATCTCCTTGCAGTCCAAGGGACTCTCAAGAGTCTTCTCCAGCACCACAGTTCAAAAGCATCAGTTCTTCGGCGCTCAGCTTTCTTCACAGTCCAACTCTCACATCCATACATGACCACTGGAAAAACCATAGCCTTGACTAGACAGACCTTGGTTGGCAAAGTAATGTCTCTGCCTTTGAATATGCTCTCTAGGTTGGTCATAACTTTCCTTCCAAGGAGTAAGTGTCTTTTAATTTCATGGCTGCAATCACCATCTGCAGTGATTTGGGAGCCCAAAAAAATAAACTCTGACACTGTTTCCACTGTTTCCCCATCTATTTCCCATGAAGTGATGGGACCAGATGCCATGATCTTTGTTTTCTGAAAGTTGAGCTTTAAGCCATTGCTGCCCTGCAAATAAATTCTTCAGTACCATCTTTCTGGATTCTGTATATATGCTTTAGTATACAATATTTATCTTTCTCTTTCTGACTTACTTCACTCTGAATATAGGCTCTAGGTTCATCCACCTCATTAGAACTGACTCAAATGTGTTCCTTTTTATGGCTGAGTAATACTCTATTGTGTATATGTACCACAACTTCTTTATCCATTCATCTGTCGATAGACATCTAGGTTGCTTCCTTGTTCTAGCTATCGTAAATAGTGCTGCAATGAACAATGGATACATGTGTCTTTTTCAATTTTGATTTCCTCAGGGTATATGCCAAGAGTAGGATTGCTGGGTCATATGGTGGTTTTATTCCTAGTTTTTAAAGGAATCTCCATCATAATGTTTTAGTTTTTATGTCTCAACAATCTTACTGTCTTTCCAGTACCATTTTAAAAATTAAAAATAGTCTTATAAAAGCAATGTATATTTTTTGTTAAAAAGATATAAATACAAGAAAAAAAGAAAAGAAAAACACAAAAAGGGGAAAAAAATTAAATCCATCCACAACCTTGCTACCCACATAATCACTATCATCCCTGATAATATATGAAGCGAAGAAGCGAAGTCGTGTCTGACTCTTTGTGACCCCGTGAACTGTAGCCTACCAGGCTCCTCAATCCACAGAATTCTCCAAGCAAGAATACTGAAGTGGGTTGCCATTTCCTTCTCCAGGGGATCTTCCCAACCCAGGGAACAAACCTGGGTCTCCCGCATTACAGGCAGATACTTTACCGTCTGAGCCACCAGGGAAGCCCGATAATATATGATAGACACATATATTAAAAATGGGTTAATATCTTACATAATATTTTAATATATTTTGCATAATATATTGTGTAGACATTTTCATATCAATATTCACCCATATGGTGTTGAAAGTATATGTGACAATTTCTATGATATAAAAAGAGATCTCATAAATTGCTGATTTAAGGGGAGGAGGAATTAGAGAAAGGTGGTCAAATGATACAAACTTCCAGTTAGAAGAAATATAAGTACTAAGGGTATAATGTATAGCATGATAACTATAGCTAACACTGATGTATGACATATAAGAAAGTTGCTAAGAGAATAAATCCTAAATATTTTCATTAGAAAGTTTTTTTTAAAAGCATTTTTTTTTTTAATTTTTTGGTTTCAATATTAGATAATGAATGTTCATTAAACCAACAGTGGTAATAATCATTTCATGATGAATGTAAGTCAGATCATTATGCTTAATGATACATTAATCTTAATCTCATACAGTGTTATATATCAATTATATCTCAATAAAACTGAGAGAAAATAAATTACTGAATAAAAGCCTTATTTTTAGAAACTGAATTTCTCACTCCCTATCCCTTACCTTTCCTTTTCATCTTCCTTTTTATTCCTTTTCTTTTTTCTTTTTTAAACCAATATAAGCAATAGCACCATAAACATCCTTTTACATTGATCTCTGGGCACTTATCTGATTATTTTATTATAATAAATGCCCCCCAAATTTTTGCCAGCTTTACCCCCAGCAGCACTATGTAAACATGCCTGTATTCTTTCCCTTCTCCTTCCTTCATCCTATTTTCCTACTGATTTGTTAAAGTTTTTTTTTATTTGTATAAGAATAGTATTCCAGTTTATGTCATTTATGTTATACACTTCCCCATCTGTTATCTGTCTTAACTTTTTTTATGGGGGTAAGAAGGCTGTCTGGGGTCAGGACAGACACAAGATTGGCTACATTTATTTAATGCAAGTATGCAGATGTCATTTTTCTTTACATGTGCAAAATTGGGATAATTATAGGATTGTTACCAGCATCAAATAAGTTGTGATATAAAATAATGAGGACAGTGCCTGACTCTTGGTAAGCATTTGATAAATGACAGCCTTTATAATAATTCACAGTTTGAATGTTCATGTAGTTATTTTTTTTCTTTAGTTGTAGAGGTTATACATAGGAATTACCTGATGACTATATGAATATTCACCTGTGTTTTACTACTATGGTTTTATATTTTACATTTAAAATATTTAATCTGTATGGAACGTATTTTGTTGGTAATTATGAAATAATGATTTGATTACTTATTTTTTCCTGATATGGTTAATCAGTTTTCCCAACATTTAATGAACAAACCATCTTTTGCTCACAAACTTAAAATGCTACTTCTATTATATCTGAAATTCCCATTCACACTTATGTGTGAATCTTCTCTTGTTTCATAGATGTGTCTATTGCTGCCTTGACTGCTGTTCTATTTATTGAGGCTTTTTTAAATGTTTTAATGTCTGATAGGGAAAGTGTCATCTTGTAATCTTATTTTCTAAAGTTTCTAGGATATTTTTGTATGTCAACACTTTTATAGTAACTTTAGATTTGGCAAACTGAGGTCTAAGTAATCCTTTCCTGTCTGTGCTAAGTCACTTCAGTCATGTCCGACTGTGACTCTGTGGCCTGCAGCCCACCAGGCTCTTCTATCCATTGGATTCTCCAGGCGACAATACTGGAGTGGGTTGCCATGCTCTCCTCTAGGGGATTTTCCTGACTCAGGGACTGAATATATGTCTCTTATATCTCCTGCATTGGCAAGTGTGTTCTTTACCACAAACCACCTGGGAAGCTCCTAAATAATCCTAAATAGCATTAAATATATATAACTTTATTTGATGCAGAATACCTTTTATAGTACTATACTCTCATTTAGGAAAGTCCCTACATTCATGTTCTTAAATAAATGTACTTCAGAACTTCATAGTTATCTTAACATTAATAGTGAATATTGTTTGTTATGATTGTTTCTAGGCATTTCATACAATTTTGCTCTTGTGAATGCTATCCATTTGACCATTTTTTCCTAACTGGTTTCTATTCTTACATAGAAAATTATTTTTATAAACTGCAATCATGAATATATCCACCTACTTTACTGAATTTATCTGTCCTAAAACTTTTAAGCTGGTTTTCTTGAATTTTCCCAGCAATCACATTATTTGCAAATATGCAGTCACCTCATTTCTAATAGTCATAAGTCATTTTTTCTTTTTTATTACTATGTTTAGAACATTTAAAACACTGTGTAGTGATAGCAACAACAACAGAAATACTTTTTTCTTTCTTTGCTTTTTTGAAAATTGAAGTATGGTTGATTTGCAATGCTATGTTAGTTCCTGGTGTAGAGAAAAGTGATTAGGTCATACAAATATATATATTGCTTTTCATATTCTTTTCCATTACGGTTTATCACAGGATATTGATATAGTTCCCTGTGCTATACAGTGGTGGTGGTTTAGTCACTCAGTCGTGTCTGACTCTTGTGACCCCATGAACTGCAGCCCACCAGGCTCCTCTGTCCAGGGATTCTTCAAGCAAGGACACTGGAGTGGGTTGCCATTTCCTTCTCTGTGCTATACAGTAGGACCTTTATTTTGTTTATCTAATAGTTGTTTATCTATTTTATATATAGTAGTTTGTATATGCTAATCCCAAACTCCTAATTTATCTCTCTCCCACCCACTTGCCCCTTTGGTAACCGTAAGTTTGTTTTCTGTGTCTAGAAATCCTTATTTTTTCTGTCTTTAATGATCACAGAAGGGCCATATTATGTTCTACTATTGAGAATAATGGCTCTCTTCCCAATGTTCTATTCCTTTTACTCTTGTCTTTAAACATATGTTCTTTCTTCTGTTGATATCAATAGAAATAGAGAACAGTGACTTCTTATTTTCTCACCCATATTAACAACATTTTTCTCTTTGACTATCAGCTATTTCAGTGAAAAACTATGTATTCTATATTTTCCAATAGTTGACTTTAAGGGAAAGAATCGTTCTGTTTCATTTTTGTTGTTTTCTTTTGGTTACCTTTGCAGAAGAAAGGCTGATAACGTGTTGCTCTTTCTCGTTTGTCACGATCTCGGTGATACTGAACATGTGCCCCACAAGTTTCCCCACTGGCTTGGTGCTGATGTTGGGGTGCCACAACCGGAGCACTTTATCGTCTCCTGAAAGAAGGACATGTGCAGATTGTTATGTTCTCAGGGACGCAGACGGGCACAGTTTAAAGCGTCTTTCTCGTCTTTAATCATGTCCTAATAGCTCAGCTGGTAAAGAATTCTCCTGCAATCAGGAGACCCCAGTTCGATTCCTGGGTCAGGAAGATCTGATGGAGATGGGATAGGCTACCCACTCTAGTATTCTTGGGCTTCTCTTGAGGCTCAGTTGGTAAAGAATCCTGATGCCTGCAATGCGGGAGACCTGGGTTCCATCCCTGGGTTGGGAAGATCCCCTGGAGAAGGGAAAGGCTACCCACTCCAGTATTCTGGCCTGGAGAATTCCATGGACTGTATAGCCTATGGGGTCACAAAGAGTTGGACACGACTGAGTGACTCTCACTATCTTTCTTCTAATATCAAATCACAGTCTGTTTCTTCCCGGATGCTATGATTGACTTGCTTTGGATCTGCTTCTTCTTGGGAATGCTGTTTTGTAATCATTGTATTTACATATATAAATTTGAATTCTCATAAATATTCTATGAGTTCTTTTCTTGATTTAATATGTTCCTACTCATTTATGCATTAATGTATTACACGTGCATGCTCAGTCACTCAGTTGTGTCCAACTGTTTGCAACGCCGTGGACTGTAGCCTGCCTGGCTCCTCTGTTCATGAAATTTTCCAGGTAATAATACTGGTGTGGGTTGCCATTTCCTATTCCAGGAGATCTTCCAGCCCAGGTATCAAACCTGTGTCTCTTGAGTCTTCTGCACTGGCAGGTGGATTCTTTACCACTGCACCACCTGGGAAGCCTGAGATTGAATCTTAGAGGAGTTAAATAACCTATCCAAGGCTTGCTAGTAAAAAAAACTAGTATTTGTTCCTAGACAGTCTGACTCCAGAGCCTAGGCTGAAAGCCATCACAGGCCTAGTGTCCTAGCTTGACAGGTAAGGAGTCAGGCCAGCAGGATAGCTTAGTCCTCTCATCTTTCTCCTCAAGTCTCTAATATTTGTCATCTTTCCTGTTACTCTCAGCAGATACTCTGAGCCCTTAAATGTTGGTAGTTATAAGCACTCTATCGTTAGTCCACTTCTCTGTTAATGCTAAATCATCGGCTTTTGATCTTTTTGTCAAGGACTCCCTGAGGATTTGATAAAATTTTGGACTTTCTGTCCAGAAGAATGCATGTAGACACATAGTCATTCAGCCTAAGGGGCTATAGGACTCCCTTAAAGTCCACACATGGGCCCCAGGCTAGGAATTCATGCTCTCACACACTGAAACAGATTCTAGAGAGATTAAAGGTAAACTGTAAAACAAAAAAATTTGTAGTAAATACAGGAGAATTTGTTTCACACAGTCTCAGGCTAAGGAGGGCCTTTCTAAGTGTGCGACCACACCAAAAAGCCACAAAGAAAAAGAATAATAGATTTGACTATATACAAACTTAAAAACTCTCTAAAAGGTTTTGTTAGCAGTAAAATGCTATAGCTGTGTGAAAACTCTGTAACTGTGCTAATTAAGGAGAGCACCATTTGCAAAGTAGAAAATCCCTGTGTAACGTGGAGTGTCCTCTTACCTCCAGTGACAATCACGTTTGCTTTCATACAGTAACAGAAAGTGTTTGCTCCTCTTGGCATGGCAAACTCTCTGACAGGCCTGCAAAACACAAGCTGAATGTAAAACTTGTTTATTTTTCTTTCTAAAGTTAATTTCAACTTATAAACAATGTTCAAGAAGTTCATCTCTAAGTCGCTGAAAATCTATTTACCCACAGAAAAAAAATTGTAAGTAATGATTAAATTCTCACTGACCCACAGAATCTATTTGTTCTATGATATGATATTAATGCAGCATTTGCATTGTTTCTGTTTAAAAAGAAATCCATTCCTCTTCCCTGGAGCTGAGGTTGTGCTGGTGTTAAGAATGGACAGAGATATATCACCTCTTAAGCCAGAAAGTACATTGTTCAGCTCAATGAGTCTTTCTCGTAGAACAAAATGGCAGGAATGTGTTTGGACATTTCTCCCTCTCTCATTACCCACATCCAACTTTCTGTCAAGTCTTGTTGATTTTACCTCCTAAATAGACATGAAATTGACCACTTCTTCCCATTTCCATCATAATATCTTGGTTTGGGCTTCCCTGGCGGTCCAGTGGTTAAGAGTCTGCCTTGCAATGCAGTGGACACGAGTTTGACCTGTAGTCCAGGAAGATCCCACATACCACGAGGCTACAAAGCCCATGCACCACAACTACTGGGCCACAGACCCTAGAGCTTGTGCTCTCAGCAAGAGAAGCCACTGCAGTGAGAAGCCCGCACACCACAACAGAATAGCCTCTGCCTACTGCAACAAGAGAAAGCCCACCTGCAGCCAAAAATGAATAAATAAGTTAAAAATAAATAATATCCAGATTCAACTCTCCATCCCCTCTCACCAGAACTACTGCAATAAACTAATTTCTCAGCTTCCACTATTTCCTATTCCTCTTTCCCCAATCCACTCCAAATCCCATTAAGTTGCAGCCAAAGTGACCTTTCTAAAACATGAATGGATCACATCACTTTTCTCCAGTGGATTCCTGATGCTCTCAGGAATACCAGGTTCCATCACTTGGCCCACAAGGCCTAGGTGGCATTGGGTGGTCCCTGTCATCTTTCCAGGCTCACCCTACACCTTCTTCTTCCCTTTGATCAAGCCTTGTGGTCTCTTCAGCCTCCTTTCTGACCTCACTTAACTCTCTTCCTCCTCAAGAGCTTCTGCACAGGCCAAAGATGTTTCTCCCCTGGATTGTAGCCACACTAGCAACCACCCTCCTCCAGGTGTATGTGCTGTGCTTAGTTGGTCAGTCATGTCCGACTCTTTGCGAACCCATGGACTCGTTTGCAAACCCACCAGGCTCCTGTGTCCATGGGGATTCTCCTGGCAAGAATACTGGAGTGGGTTGCCATGCCCTCTTTCAGGGATCTTCCCAACCCAGAAATCAAACCCAGGTCTCCCTCATTACAGACAGATGCAGGTGTCCACTTGAATATTAATATCCTCTGAAAGGCCTTTCCTAGACTCCACCCTCCTGCCCCCACCAACTACATTAAGCCTTTTGTGTTATTTTCTAGTCTGGTACCATGTTATTTTCCCTTAGGCATAAAGCACCTGACCTTAGTCTACTCTTGCCTTGTATGTTTCCTTTTCTTTGTTCATAAATAAAATGGTAGTATATACTATTCTGTTCCTTGATTTTCCACTTAATAATAAATCTTGAAGGTCTTTCCAAATCTGTACATTAAAAAAACTTTCTTATTCTTTTTAAAATTATCATAGAGTATTCCCTTGAATGAATAAATCCTTTAATCTCTGAGGAACATCAGACTGTCTCAAATTTTTTGTGATTACAAATAATATTGCAATGAGCAGTCTGGTAAAATTGCCATTTTTCTATAAGTTCTTAGAAATGATACTGCAAGTCAAGGGATACTTGCATTTGTAATTTTAAAATATATTATAGTTTCTTTTTAATTCTTTTTGCTCACCAGACTACACTTCTTTAAATGGGGCTCTTTCCAAAAACTGGGCCTTATAAAGCATAATTTATTATATATAGCTTGTATTTGAGGGCTATCTTTGAAATAATGAACCTTAAGGGACAAAACCCAGAAGCACCTTGGATTGCAATTATCACCTTAAACTTCAGGTAAAACTAAATTTTCTTTGTAAGTGCCCAATTGTGGATTTGGGTTATAAAAGAAATAGATATGAATTAAACACAAGCTGTAGAGTTCCCAGAACACAATCACAGAGTCAATGAGAGAACATGGAAATGAAATCTGATGGTTGGACATCATGTCTACAGGAATACTTGGAAGAGTACTGAGATGAGGCTAATTGGAGAGGAGAGCCTAGGGCAATAGAGACACAGAATACAAGAGATTAAACAAGAATTTATTAAGCAATATAGACAAATTTGTGATTGATTATTTGTAAAAGTTGAGGGAAAAGGGAGTCATGTGGGGTTGCTATTTTTCTGCCCAGAATGATTTGATGGATCATGGTGCTGAAATAGGAGGGAAGGGGGCATGGCACAAACATTTAAAAAATGATGTAGCCCAAAAACACGACATGGACTGATTAGAATTAAATAGATCCTCAGATGTTCAAGAATCTGGCTGCAATGCAGGAAACCTAGGTTTGATCTCTGAGTCAGGAATATCCCCTGGAGGAGGGACGAGCTACCCACTTCAAAATTCTTGTCTGGAGAATCCCATGGACAGCAAAGCCTGGCAGGCTATAGTCCATGGGACCACAGAATCGGACACAACTGAGCAACTAACATCTTTCAAGATGGCAGGCTAGTCAACTTCCACTAGACCTTGAGCCTCAGTATATGCTCACTGTACACCGGAACGTTAAATGACACACTCATTGGCACCATGATAGTTCCAAGTACAACCATCAAAGATCAAAAAGTGGGCAGAGGCCCAATTTCTGAAAATTTCTGCCCTCTCCCCAAAATAGTTAGAATAATCCTCTCACTCATTAGCCTATGAAATTATTAACCAAACCACATTTCAAAGCTTCTCTCTCTCATTCTGAGATAGCCCACACTGTCCATGGAGTATGTTTTTCTCCAAATCCATTTCTTACCTATCACTTTGTCTCTCACTGAATTTTTTCTGTGATGAGACATCAAGAACCTGAGCTTCATTAAGTCCTGAAACAAGGTGTGTGATCTCAGCTAAAAGGTTCAAGTCCCAAACTGAGGTGCACAGTTTCAGCTGGCGAGTCATGAAGGGACAGTGATAAGGTAAGAAAACGCGGAGAGTTAGCTCTCAGTCCTAAAGGGGCCAATAGGACACCATGAGCCAGGTGTACTGGGGAAGATGCTCTGCCAATGTCTGCTCATTTTTGACTGGTGGGTCAACCCTGTATGCTTATGCATATCCAGCAGCAGGTCCAAGACAGAACTATTAATCTCTGTACTCTTTGAGTTTTTGCTCCTACATTCTTAACCACTCCTGCTATATTTCTTTCTTTTGTTAACCCCAGAACACCTGTGTGACCACCAAGAGGAACTTTATTTTACTCCCCTCCCTCTGATCCTTATAAGTATTGACCCTTTATTCCCAGCTTGCAGCCAGAGCAAGTCCCACTCATAATGGACACCACTGGGGATAACTTCTGTTCCATTCCCTTTCAGCAACTTTTCAGGTACTAACACCTGGTTGGAAAAATACCTCAGAAGGGATAGCATCTAAAATCATAAGGGCAGTCCTTGACCAAATTATGGATGGATTTTGACTTGAATGGAATTTTGGATAGCATGGGAGTTAGAGACATCTCCTCAGGTTTAGGTCTGAAATGAATCAGATTGCATCAATCCCAACAAATTACCTCTCTGGGCCATATCCTCCAGGATTGGGAAAGATTCAGACAACAGAAATTAAAAAGAAAAATATTTATTAGGTACATAACCTACCATATGGGCTTCCCTGATGGCTCAGTGGTAAAGAATCTGCCTACAATGCAGGAGACACAAGAGACACAAGTATGATCCCTGGGTCGAGAAGATCTCCTGGAGAAGGAAATGGCTACCCACTCCAGTATTCTTGCCTGGGAAATCCCATGGACAGAGGAGCCTGGCGGGCTACAGTGCACAGGGTCACAAGAGTCAGACATGACAGCGACTAAACCACCACCACCAACAACCTACAATATGAGTTAGGAAGCCAAAAAAAGTGACCACTCAATAGGTCCCTGAGTTATACTATATTGCAGTTGGGAGCAGCTTTTTCAGTAGGAGCTACTCCCTGACCGCTAGGAGGAGCTATTGCCCCAGGGGAAGCCAAGGTACTTACCTCGGCTGCCACCGTGCTGGCCGAAGCTGCTTCTTCAGCTAAGGCTATTACCCCAGGTGGAGTAAGTAGGGATGAAAAGAGGTGCCTCCCCTCATATTCAGGAACCTCTTCTTTGTACCCTGAGATACTCAAGGGGCCCATCCTTAGCCCAGCTTGCATTCACAGTGATTATAAGTTACCAACCAACTGCCCCTTCAGTTTTGCCTCTGAGAGAAGGTCCTGATAGAAATCAGGGAACAGTAAGAGGTCCATGTACCTTTCTCAATGTCTGATCTAAGTATGGCAGAGGACAAGCTGAGAAGTTTATCTGAGGATCCTGAACTTTTTCAAAGGGGTTTACCCAACTAGCGAGAACTTTTGATCTCACCTGAGGAGATTTACAGATCTTACTATCCCGCTGTTGCACCCTCAAGGAAAAGCAGCGTACAATACTGGTGGCCAGAGCCCTTGCAGACCAGCTGGCAGCCCGAGTCCAGTAGACCCAGGCAGGGTCTACCCCCAGTGGGGAGTGACACTACTCTGAGACAGACTCACAGTGGATCACCAGGTAAATTCTACTGATAGAGACTGGACCATATGATTAACTGGTTAATAGAAGATATGAGGAAACTTGGGCTTCCCAGGTGGCGCTAGTGGTAAAGAACCCACCTGCCAATGCAGGAGACATAAGAGACATGGGTTCGATCCCTGCTTCAGGAAGATCCCCTGGAGGAGGGCATGGCAACCCACTCCAGTATTCTTGCCTGGAGAGCCCCATGGACGGAGAAGTCTGGAGGGCTACAGTCCATAAGGTTGCAGAGTAGGACATGACGAAAGCTACTTAGCGTGTGCGTGCACACACACACACACACACACACACACACAAATAACCTTAGAGTAAAACCTGTTAATTATGAAAAAGTAAAAGAGGTCCAACAGGGGCAGGATGAACATCCTGCAGTTTTCCAAGGGAGACTAGAAGAGGCTTTTAGGAAGTATATAGATGTAGATCCCTTCTCTTCCAAACCCTTTAGGCTATGCTTTTGACAGCCCAGTCTGCCCCAGATATCAGGTGCAAAATTCAGAAAGCTACGCTGGTCCTCAAACTCCAATGAGTGATTTGCTCCAATTGGCTTATTCAGCTTTCAATGATGGGGATATTGCCAAAAAGGCTGAACGCACCCAAAGAAATATGCTAAGGGTCCAAATACTTGCAGTGACTTTGTCTGCTCAGAGACCACCAACTGGGAGGCTGACTTTGCTAAGCCAATCTGTCCCTAGAGGACCACAGGGTCCATGGGTACCCATACAAGGCCAGTGTACTCTGTGTGGACAAAAGGGGCACTGGAGGGAGGATGGCAATTAACATGCCTTTGCAAACAGCCAGAACATTGGAAGAGGGAATGTCCCGGATGCCAGAGAGTGACCACTGAGGACCACTAATGGTTTCACAATCAAAAGACTGACAGGGCTCAAGGCTGAAAGCTTCTCTGCCTAGAGATACTATCTACATAACAAATGTTGAGCCATGAGTGATCATTGATGTGGTGGGCCATTTGATAGAATTTCTTGTAAACACTATTGCAACCTTCTCCATAACAACCAAAAGGGTTGGAAACCTTAGCAATCATAAGGAATATGTAATGGAGTGTCAGGGCTTCCCTGGTGGCTCAGTGGTCAAAAAAGAATTCACCTACCAGTGCAGGAGACTTGAGTTTGATCCCTGGGTCAGGAAGATCAGAAATGGCAACTCACTCCAGTGTTCTTGCCTGGAAAACTCCATGGACAGAGGAGCCTGGCAGGCTATAGTCCATGGGGTTGCAAGAGTCAGACATGACTTAGCAACTAAACAACAACAGAGTGTCAGGGAAGAGACAAGGGCATGGTTTCCTGGAACCCCTTCTGTGAAACATCAGTGGCTAATTGTCTTCACATTCTGTTTGTGCCTGATTGTCCCATCCCTTTAACAGGGAGAGATTTATTAACTAAATTAGGGACCACTCTGTTTCTGGAGGAGCAAGGAGATCACCCTCATCACCAAATGGTTCTAACGGAAAGTGAAAAGGAACAGATTGAAGCTGATATGAAACCCTTAGTAGACCCTGGAGTGTGGAGTATGGAGGTTCCAGGCTTGACGAAAAATATCCAGCCGGTGGTTATTAAGTTAAGACCTGGGCAGGAATATCCCTGCAAAAAGCAATACCCCCTAAAACCAGAGGCACAGAGAGGAATCTTTTCCCTTAGTAAAGGAATAACTTTTGGATGGATTGATGGTACTCTGTCAGTCACCATGTAATATGTCAGTATTGAAAGTGAAAGTTGATCGGTCATGTTCAGCTCTTTGTGATCCCATGGACTGTAGCCCTCCAGGCTCCTCTGTCCATGGGGATTCTTGAGGCATGGATACCAGAGTGGATTGCCATGCCCTCCTCCAGAGGATCTTTCCAACCCAGGGATTGAACCCAGGTCTCCCGCATTGCAGGTGGACTCTTGACCAACTGAGCCACCAGGAACACATTTTCAAACCCACTAGGGAATATCAATTTGTACAAGATCTAAGGACTGTTAATGAAGCAATGGAATCCATCTACTCTATTGTGCCTCATCCTTATACTATCATGACTCACATGCCCAAGTCCAGATGATACAAATATTTATTGGTAGTGATAGACATTCCCTGGATGGGTAGAGGTTTTTCCCACACAGAGAACAGGCCTCAGAGGTAACAAAACACTTGCTTAAGGAGATAATCCCATTTTGGATTACCTCAATCTATACAAAGTGATACCTCTGAATTTACCTCTAAAATGCCCCAACAAGTAGCTAAAACCCTGGGGGAAAGTACTCCCTTCATACAGCATAGAGACCCCAATCCTCAGGGAAAGTGGAAAAAAATGAATGATACTTGGAAGTGAACTATAGCCAAATTATGCCAAGAGACTCAAGAAAACTGAGTCCAAATATTACCAATTACTCTAATGAGAATAAGGGCAGCCCCCAAAGAAAAGCTAAGATGCAGTCCCTATGAATTAATGTATGGGAGACCCTTCTTAACAAATGATTTTGTATTAGGTGAAGAAACAGCTGTGCTTCTCTGGTGGCTCAAATGGTAAAGAATCTGCCTGCAATGCAGGAGACTCGGGTTCAATCCCTTGGGAAGATCCCCTGGAAAAGGGAATGGCAACCCACTCCAGTATTCTTGCCCAGAGAATTCCATGGACAGAGGAGCCTGGCTGGCTACAGTCAATGAGGTCCCAAAGAGTCAGACATGACGGAGCAACTAACACACAGAGAGATTACAAAGAGATTATACTATAAACTCGGACCAAGTACAACTTGTCCTAATAGATGGGAGACCCCTGTAATTTAATGATCACTCAAGAAAGCTATCGGATCTTTGTGGAATAAAGCACGCCTGCTTAACTATAAAGTGTGAGATATGCCCCGAGTCATTAAGTGAAAGAAAAAAATGTTACCACCTTTCAGCTGATTTGAATAAGCACTATGACAGTCCAATGGCGCCCCACTCCAGTACTCTTGCCTGGAAAATCCCATGGACAGAGGAGCCTGGTGGGCTGCAGTCCATGGGATCGCTGAGGGTCAGACACGACTGAGCAGCTTCACTTTCACTTTTCACTTTCATGCATTGGAGAAGGAAATGGCAACCCACTCCCGTGTTCTTGTCTGGAGAATCCCAGGGACGGGGGAGCCTGGTAGGCTGCCGTCCATGGGGTCGCACAGAGTCGGACACGACTGAAGTGACTTAGCACCATGACAGTCCTAGTTTGACCTCATATGGTCAGACACTCTCCCACCCAATAGGAATGAGGAGCTAGTGATGTAAGCCTGGCATCTACTTGAAGAATGAGGAAGAAGGCAGTCTTTTCCCCCTCCCTCACTTTCCTTTGATTATAAAAATGTAGCTCACTTAATCCTCAGGGCAGAGTTCCGCCAGCCTGTTTGCATTTCTCACAAGTGTCCTATGTTAGTAAATCTACTTCTTGCCTATCACTTTGCCTCTCACTGAATTCCTTCTGTACTTAGGCACAAAGAACCTGAGCCACAGTAAGTCCTGACACCAGGAGAGTGATTCTAATTAAAAAATCGTGAGTTCAGGTCCCAATCTGGCTTTAGCCTGAGTTCGCATCCCACTACATGGGGTCAAGTCTCATTCTGAGGTGCACCATTTCAGTGCTACCAAGAAAAGTTAAAATGCTATAAAAGGCATAGATTAAAAGGTGAGGGAAGTAAAATTTAGCTATGAACAATAAATTTAAGGGGCTATGAGATATCTAGGTGGACATGGTGAGTAGGTATAAGTAAGTCTAGTTTCAAGACAGCTTGGGTTTCATCAGTATACAAGTATTAGTATATTGGGATAGAGGAAAATAGCCCAAGATTTGCATAGAAAGTGACTATTAAGGTTGGTTAAGGACAAAACTCCGGAGAATGCCACCACAAAAATAGCAGATGCAAAAAGAGAAATCACAAGGGAAAAGAACAAACATAAGATACTGGGAGAAAACTCTGGCTTCCCAGAAGCCAAGAGAATAGAGTTTTAGGGAGGGTGATCAGTAATACTGCCAAACTATCTTCCAAGGTGGCTGTGCTCATTTTACATTCCCAGAAGCACTGAATGAGAGTTCCTATTGTTCCATATTCTTGCCAGCATTTGATATCAGTGTTTTGGATGCTGGGCACTTGTAGGTGTGTAATGATATCTCATTGTGACTTTAGTTTGCATTTCTCTAGTGATGTACGATGTGAAACATCTTTTCATATACTTATTGCCATCTGTATACCTTCTTTGGTAATGTGTCTGCTCAGATCTTTTGCTTATTGTTCAATCAGGTTGCTTCATTGTTGTATTATAAGAGTTCTTTGTGTATTTTGGATAACTCTTCTTTATCACATACATGTTTTGCAAATATTTTCTCCTAATCTAGGGCCTGTCTTCTTGTTCTCTTGATGGTGTCTTTTTCAAAACAGAATTTTTAATTTGAATGAAGTCTGGTTTGCCAATGATTTCTTTCATGCAGTTGTATCTTAAATGTTATTGCCAAACCCAAAGTCATCTGGATTTTCTTCTAGGAGTTTTATAGTTTTTCATTTTATCTTTGGGTATATGATCCATTTTGAGATATTTCTCTAAAACTTGTATAATGACTATGTCCAGATTGAGAGTTTTTATCAGGAATGGGTGTTGGATTTTGTCAAGTGCTTTTTGTGCATCTATTGATGTGATCATGTGATTTCTTTCTTCTTCAGCCTTCCCTAATCCCAGAAAGTTCTCTCATGCCCACTTGGGATCCCTACTCCCCCCTGCTCCCAGGCATCCACTAATCTACTACTTTCTGTTTCCATCAATTTGTTTTTTCTGGGCATTTCCTTTAAATGGAATTCTTTATATGCCGTCTTTTGTGTCTGGCTTCTGTCACCTAGCATAACATTTTTGAGGTGTATACATGCTGTAGGTATATCTCTCTTTAAAAAATACAATGGCTGTTTTATAGTTACTATATACTAGTATAACCTTGCTATACATCAATATAACTATTAATAAATATTTAACTAGGGAGGAACTAAGATTATACACTATTCAAACTCACCTGTCTATAAGAAAGCCATTTTGTGTATTTATTAAACATGAAACATGATGATTGTGCTACAGATACTCATAGGTAATTGGCTAGTCAATTGACCTATGAGAATGATTTTTAAAGTATAAAGTTTTACCAATAGAATTATATTTGGAAAAAATAGATATATCAACATTGATTTATTTTAATAGAATACAGCAATAAACAACAAATGAGCAGAATTGCTTCTAAGAAAAGAGAAATCATGTTCATATTTGTATAACTTCAACTGCCTTCTGAAAAATCTAATTAATCTTGTTGAACAAATGGGATATTTAACATCTGATTCTTCTAAAAACCAATTTAAAAGCTCCAAGGCTGCCGTGAGTTTAAGGAAAACACCTGAAAGTCACAAAATGTTTATGTATATAAACAATTGTACTTACAAATTATCCTCAATTCTTTTCAAGGATTCCAAAACTAATGAATGAACATTGTCTAAGGAGCAGGATCCAAAGCAATTTAAGGCTGGAATATATCTAATTTTCATTACCCAGTCATTATGTAGCTTCCTTTTAACACTGGGAATTACAAGAAAAAAAAGGGGGGGATTATGTTAGACTCACAGACACATCATGTTGAATTTCTATTTGGTATTTCACTTTTACTTTAACCAAATTGCAACTCTGAGCTATAGTAAAGCCTCCATGTATTAACAGTTTCCTATGCGTTGTGCAACTTTCAACTGTTTAACTACATTTTCATCATCTAGCATATTTTAAAATAAAAAATAAAAGTTTGTTATCAGATTTTGAGCTATAGATTCAGAATTAAATTTTAATCAAGATGAATTTCTGTCCAATATTAACCCTGTCATCTTTTGTTGCTGTTGTTTAATAGCTAAGTCATGTTCAACTCATTTGCGAACCCATGGACTATGACCTCCCAAGCTCCTCTATCCCTGGAATTTCCCAGGCAAAAATACTAGAGTGGGTAGCCGTTTCCTTCTCCATAGGATCTTCCCAAAGCAGGGATCAAACCTGAATTTCCTGCATTGGCAGGTAGATTCTTTACCACTGAACCACCAGGGAAGCCACTATCATCCTTACCCTATTGAAAACATTCTGATCAAGCAAACAGAAGACTGTTTTATAATATTTTTTATCTTCTGTGAGTCAATTCATTTTCATCTTTCCCATGAGTACATTCAAAACTGAAGAACAAGGAATTTTGCAATCCCAGATCACTGGTGAAGCTGAGGCTAGGACAACCGTCACATGGGTGCCGTGTCTGTGCTCAGTCGCTTCAGTTGCATCCGACTCTTCGCGACCCCATGGACTGTAGCCCAGCAGGCTCCTCTGTCCATGGGATTTCCCAGGCAAGAGTACTGAAGTGGGTTGCCATGCTCCCAAAGATAAAACCCATATCTCCTGCATCTCCTGCATTGCAGGTGGCTCCTTTACCTGCTGAGCCACCAGGGAAGCCAGTGTATTTGTTTCCTCAGTCAAAAACACTGGTTGAGCTTTATGGCCTCAATCCTAGGTACTGAGGACATAAAGATGATTAATGTAAAATCCTTACCATCAAGTTTCTTAGATTGTAGTTGAGAAATAAACATGATTATAACTCAAGGCAGGAAAGTTTGACAATATTGGATTAAACAGAGTGAAGAGGGAGATTTCTTTTTTCCATGTCACATTGTGTTAAATTTTGAACTCTGGATACTGGCTACTTTTTTCAATTTCTACAATGTTTTGCCTCAACACTCAGCCTATGTATGTATGTATGTGTGTGTGTGTGTGTGTGTGTGTGTGTGCTTAGTGGCTTAGTCATGCCCAACTCTTTGCAACCCCATGGACTGCAGTCCACCAGGCTCCTCTATCCATGGGGATTCTCTAGGCAAGAATACTGGGGTGGGTTGCCATGCCCTCCTCCAGGGGATCTTCCCAACCCAGGGATCAAACCCAGGTCTTGTGCACTGCAGGCAGATTTTTTACTGTCTGAGCCACCGTGTATACTTCAGTCTCAAATAATTTAAGTCATGCCCAGGTGTCTCAATGGTAAAGAACCCACCTGCCAATGCAGGAGACTTGGTTTTGATCCCTGGGTAAGGAAGACCCTCTGAAAAAAGAAATGGCAACCACTCCAATATTCTTGCCTGGGAAATCCCATGGACAGAGGAGCCTGGTGAGCTACAGTCCACAGAGTCTCAAAGAATCAAACACTGCTTAGTGACTAAACAGCAGCAACAGCAGACACATATCTCAGTAAAGAGAAGATTCATGTCTCGGCATCTAAGAGCCTGTCATAATAGGAATAAAGTGCTTGATAATGGATAGAACAGCCCATCATATTTTGGGAAAGTCTCCCATTAGAGGCTAGTACTTTGGTGGAACTAAGTCATACTGTTCATATTTGAAAGATGGAAAATGGAGCCAGACAAGTATTATGTCATTCTTAGGGTTTCAGCAATGGACTAGTTTTAATCCTGTTGTAGCAATAGCTGTAAATGAGCTTTTAATTACATATTCTCACTCTGGGTTAAAACATTTGCTATATTAATAACAAAATATAATCCTGTATTTTTAAGGTTTTTTCTTATTGTGAAAGAAAAATTTTGTTTGTACAAAATTTAGAAAGTAGAAAAACATAAAGAAGAAAATAAAAGTCACTTCTCTTAGGTTCCAAAGAGAATCATTGTTAATCTTTGGGTATATTTCCATTCATCATTTTTCTTTCTACGTAGAAGTACACAGACACACACGGACACATATACATATGGGTATCTGTGTGTTTTTTAAATTAAAATAGATTCAAATGTACATAGAAAAACAAAAGTTTTTTACTTCATATTATATTATGAATATTTTCCATATTATTAAATATTTTTCAAAACATAATTTAATGGGGATGCATGGCATCCTCTAATATGGTTATACTGTGATTTATTGCATGCCTTTGATGCCTTAAATATTTCTTAGGACTCTGATAAAAATGTATTTTACATATAAATATATTACACATGTATAGACACTTTTAAAATATGTAAATATACTTATAGAATTTATATTATATTAAACATTTATATAATGCATGAATTATTTATTTAAATGGTTCCTTATTTAAATTAATCATTCCCCTATTGTTGGACACTGGATGTTTCATTATTAGAAATAATGCTGTGATAATCATGCTTAAATTTTTAAACACATGGGGATCACAGGTCTCAATGTATAAATGTTTTTTAAGATCCTTGATGCATCTGCACAAACTGCTTTCCAGAAAGGGATTCAATTCATTTTTTTACCACAAGCACTAAGCGAGAATGCCTATCTCACAGCATTGTACCCATTTTTAATCTTTTCTAATTTTATAAGTGAGAAGTTGTATATGACTTTAAGTTGCACTTCTTTGATTAATAAAAAGGTTGTATTTAGTAAAAAGTCTGTTTTTCTGCTAATAAAATTAATATATACCTTACTCTAAAAACTTCAAAAACACTACAGTTATAAAGAAGACAATAGAAGTCACTCATAATCTCATCAGCTGGAGACATCTGTTGTTAGCATTTTTGCCTGATGATCAGTTTGAAACTTTCATTGACTATTTCTACTGTGTGGGTATGTGTGTAAATAATCTGTTCATCATCTTTGCCAATTTTTATCTTGAGAAATTATTATTTTTTAACTGAATTCTAATACCTATTAAAGATTAGTAACCCACTGTCTGTCATATTTTTATATTTATCCCAGTTTGCTATTTATTTTCAAGATATTATCTTTTGATTTTGTGTATAGTCAAATCTATCAAACTTTTTGAGTCCTGTATCCATTGGTTTTATGTTTAGAACCTTCTTGCATATTTAAATACTAGTAAACAGTTATATGTACCTTTTCCTTTTTTATGATTTAATTTTTCATTGAACTCTTTAATTCATTCAAGTATCTATAGATTTTAACTGTCAATAGCATTTGAAATAAGGATTTCAGTTGCTGATTTTCCTGTCTTCCCTGTTATAATGGAAGTCCCTTGAGGTGAAAAAAAAAACAAAAAAGAAATTCTTTTTCAGCTTTGTATTTAAAATATCTACCATGGGGTCTGGCATATTATTTTCATTATATAAATACTTGAACAATGTCTATATTAAAACTATTGGAATACCCATATAATATCCTTACCTTCTGAAGTTCTTTGAGTCTAAGACCTGATTCTGTAATCTTTTTTTTGACTTTGCCTGCTTTAATCCAAAGTCTTCACTATTTACTGTGAATTTGCTCACAAAACCACCATCATCCCCCAAGAGGATGTCATCTCGGCAGAGTTGGTCAGGCAGAGACACTACACACACACAGAGGAGGCAATGATCCATAGGTTTTATGACAAAATAGTTTTCCTAGAAACAGAAGAACGCTTTAAATATTATTGTGTTGCTCTAAATATCTAAATATTAAATTTAAATATTGCTCTTATTCTTTATAAGATTTTACTTTTCTGATGTTTTTCATTTTAGATACTCCCACTGTTAAAGGAACTTGAAAAAAACAAAGTTAACTAAGTAGAAGTTAATGAACACTTGCTGTGAGCCCAACACTGTGCTTTTGGGTGTTTTGTTGGAGAAAAGTGTGAAGTATCTATCTTTGGCCCAATAAATAATGAGATTTTCTGATATATTACTATGCATATTCCTTTCTTGAATTTGTAAGGCAATATTAACAGGAAGCAAAAGAAAAGTTCAGGTGTTAAAAGACCATTGAAATAAAAATGACTGGTAAATAGGCAAATCTAATATCAAAGTCCCTATTACTTTACAAGAATAAAAATGTCCTAACATCTACATGTATCCAGAAATATTCAGCAAGCGTCTATCATGCTGGCTCTGTATTATCAAACTGGGTTCACTAAGCTATATAGCCATTGCTTTCCTAGAACTTAGTTTCTACCTAAGAGAGAAGAAAAAAGTATTTAAAATTTTTTAAATCTCTCTTGTTTCCTATAGAATGAATAAAACTTGAACATTGACAGGTTCATTCAGTCATTCAACAAATATTTATTGAGCACCTACAGTATGGCAAGAACCATTCTAGGCACTGGCTGTTAGTGATGAACAAAAGTTTCTGACTTTGTGGAACTACTATCCCAGTTGGGGGAGACAGATGAATAAGACAGATAATTCCAGATAATGGGATGTACACTTTAAAAAATAAGCCAGAGAGCTGTGATAAAGAGTTACTGAAGAGGTCACTTTGGGTCCCATGGTCATGGAAGTTGACCTTGGATCTGGGATCTGAATTGGTTAAGAGGAGGATTCAGAGGAGGTTGAAAAGGAAGATCCTAGGAGAAGAGAATAATGTCAAAAAAAGAGAAAGGTAAGAAGCCTTGTTCTGGACAAGGCAGAAGAGGATGGGGGGTGTTGGATACAGAGAGTGTCAGATTTTGTTTTCAGAGAGAGGAACAAAGAAAGGAAGGAAGTAGTTTTGCATTCTTAGTTAAAGCTTAACTAAGGCTGGAAGTTGAAAGAGGACAAACCTTCCAGACTCACTATTCTCAGAAACAGGAAGAAGTTAATCTGCTGAAAGGGAACACTTGACAGGAGTGGGAAAGTGAGTTGGCAAGAATCAGAAACAGGTTGATAGAAGACACTTGAGTGCTCAAGTAAGGTGGCAGACCCTTACTTTGTAGCGATGCCAAATAGTTGGTTCTGAGTTCTTCTCTAGCAGTGCTTAGCCACTGCAAGGGAGTAAAGCAGGGCTATAGCATCTACCTGAGATTCAAGTTTTGAAGGACAGAGATTTAAAAGATGACCCATCTTGGGGGTAATATGAGAAGGGAAAGAGAGAAGAAGCAGGGGTACTGAAGCATGGAAGAAGATGCTTTCAACACAGTGTGTCTCAGAGACGCTTCGATGAGATTGAAAAGCAAGAGTGAAAACGAGAGTGAGAAGCAAGAGATTATAATCAAACTATATGACATGAGATAGTGATACTTTTGAACTGTGGTGTTGGAGAAGACTCTCGAGAGTCCCTTGGACTGCAAGGAGATCCAACCAGTCCATTCTGAAGGAGATCACTCCTGGGTGTTCATTGGTAGGACTGATGTTGAAGCTGAAATTCCAGTACTTTGGCCACCTGATGGGAAGAGTTGACTCATTGGAAAAGACTCTGATGCTGGGAGGGATTGGGGGCAGGAGGAGAAGGGGACGACAGAGGATGAGATGGCTGGATGGCATCACTGACTTGATGGATGTGAGCCTGAGTGAACTCCGGGAGTTGGTGATAGACAGGGAGGCCTGGCGTGCGATTCATGGGGTTGCAAAGAGTCGGACACAACTGAGCGACTGAACTGAACTGAGTGACAAATCTCATATTAAAACACATTAAGCAAACAGCTGTCTTCTTTAAAATCATCTTGGCATCATTAGTGATAGTGAAGTCGCTCAGTCGTGTCCGACTCTTTGCGACCCCATGGACACCAGGTTCCTCCGTCCATGGGATTTTCTAGGCAAGAGTACTGGAGTGGGTTGCCTTTTCCTTCTCCAGGGAACTTCCCAACACAGGAATCAAACCCAGGTCTCCCGCATTGTAGACAGACGCTTTACCGTCTGAGCCACCAGGGATTAGTTGGCCAATATTGGGGACAAGCATAGGAAATTTACTTTTCATTGAGATGAGTATGGCACAGAGGAAGGATAAATTATTTCTTAATCTTCCATGTCCTTCAAAGTCAGCCTGCTTCCTGAGAGCATATTTAAATAACCCCAGTTCTTAGTGATCTTGCCTCTCCCTCAGCTCTTGTTCTTTTTTGCTTTATAATTTTCTGAACCATTGCATTACATATTATGTTTGTTCACAAGATTCCTCAAGGCTGAGTTTTGTTTCAGTACAGGGAACATGTTCTTTGTTTCTGTAGATGCTCAATAAATACTGTAAATTGGTTAAGCTGTAACATTTCATTTACTGAAAGGATTAACATTAACATCTACCCCATTAGATTTTTTTGCCACAATTAGGTATTTGATTTTAGTAATTCTCTTGCCAAATAAAGCTGGACTGAAGGGAAAGTCTGAACTGGATAACATGAGCATAATCAAAGATAATACTTGGATTCAGAGAAAGGTGTAAAATGAGAAATGAACTAGTCAATCTCTCGCTCTCAAAAACAAAACAAATTAAACATACGCTAAATGAAAATATGTTTCCTTTTAATTAAGGCTCAGAATATTATTGCTGGACTAGACTATTTTATTAATAGTTAACCCCTGATTTTATGGGCTTCCCTGGTGGCTCAGCTGGTAAAGAATCTGCCTGCAGTCCTGGAGATCTGGGTTCGATCTCTGGATTGGGAGGATCCTCTGGGGAAGGGAACAGCTACCCTCTCCAGTATTCTGGCCTGGAGAATTCCATGGACTGTATAGTCCATGGGGTTGCAAAGAGTCGGACACAACTGAGCAACTTTCACTTCACTTTCATTTTATATATGAGGAAACTGATGTTCAATAGAGAAAGTGAGCTGCTCCTATCCTACCTGTATGGAAAAGACAATCCAATTTCTTTGAGTATTTCCCTTAACACAGTACCTGGCTGTTCCCTTGAGCTTTATAATCCCAGACAATAATGGTCCTTTCAGTAGTAGCAACAATTCGTTTCAGCTGTGAGAGGTAATCACATCCTGTAATCCAGGAGGTATCCTGATGGAAAAAGATGGAATCGGAATATTGCGTTTTGGACTATATTGTGTTTTGTTCTATCACATAATGACTGGCTTCTAAGGAGTAGATTAGTTACATTAAAAGCACCATTTTGCCCCCTTATTTGCAGAGGAGCCACACAATATCTCTTTTTTGATGTCTTGACAAGAGGGTCTCATCTTTTTCCCTTTTACCCTGAGTTTCTCAGCACCATCAGCTGGAGAATGGCACAGCCAGGGCCTTGGCACAGCTCCCTGAAGCACATAACCACTGGCCAAGCAATCATCTTTGTGCACTGTTCTTCTACATGAGAACACTTCATAGGACGTAGGACTAGATTTACAGCACTGATTAAGCAAGTTCTTGGGCCCTGTCCTCATGTTTAACATTTTTAGCTGGATAAGACCTTGGTGATCATCTGGTCAGGGATCAACTTGAGGCCAACAAGTTTGCCTCATGCCTTCCAAAAGCCACCAGGTTGGCATGGCCTGGACCCATACTATCACTGACAGCACACGATGTTACAGGAACAAAGGCTCCCACTGGTGAGTGTGTCTGTGCCAGAAACTGCTCCAGGTGCTCCAGGTATGCCCTGAATCTTCTGTAAAACCCATTAGGTATTTTAAGAAAGTTTAAGAAACAGAGACTCAGAGACTCCTCTGCCTGTTATCTCAGTGCATTTCAGTGCATACAGGCAAGGTGAAAGCCAACCATTCCCTGTCCCTCATAAAGCCACCATGGGAAGCCACGGATTCTACAGTGGGAAGTCACCATAGATTTACAACATTTGCCACAAGATTACTGTTCCAATTAGTAATATGGATTAAATCAATTACAAAATTGCACTCAAGTTTTTTATGCTGTTTTCAAGTTTTAAATGTTTTCAAATAACTATCACTGACTAATTCCTTGTCCTCACAATGTGTGGGTTTTGCCCATTTTTTTTTTTTTAACATTCCTTAATAGTGAGCACTTAGAAAAGCAGCCAAAGCTTTTAAATTGAAGCTTTCAGGGAATAATCAATTTCCAAGCAAATTAACTTAGAAAACAAGATCTGTATCCTCTTTGCTGTTGCTCAAGGTTTAGTTTGGATCCTAGTCAATGAAGATGAAACTACAACCTATGAAAATATCTTATTCTCAGAGCCTATTCAGGCTCTTCACTGAGATTTTGATTAGTTATGGAAGAATCATCATCAATCATCTTAACTTGATTAAGAATTTTAAAAAGTACTTACTGTAACATTGGTACTGGTCTGAACTTTCATCTATTAAAAAAAAAGGAAGAGAATAATGAACCCCCCTTGGCACTATGATTAAAGACGAAAATGCTGGCTATAAAGCACTATGGTGTCTCCTTGGTTTAATCTCAATTGTCATTTCTGCCTTCTGTGAGTCTTCTGGTTCCTCCTGCTTCTGAAAAGCCTGTCTCTGTGGAATAATGCACTGTTCGCTTTGGGCAACTTTATGCTCTGTGTCTTATCTTTAAGCCCAGTTACTGTGCTCTTAAACTTTATTAATTATTTTGTTCCTTTTATTTGCACACTTCCTCACATTCCTTAACTATTCAGAGTAACTTCTGATACTAAAATTTGGGACTGCAAAATAATGCTAACAGCAAATGGCAAGAATGGTAAATAGGTCAATATGAATAGAGATTGATACAGAAAAAAAAGCATTTCATTTGAAAGTTATCTCTCAAGTTACTGAGATTTAAGAACATTCTATCTAGTGGGTTTTCTCTTTTATTCAATAAATATATGTGTATGTGTTGGTCCTTCAGTCATGTCCTACTCTTTGCGATCCCATGGACTGTAGCTCACCAGGCAAGATTACTGGAGTACGTTGCCATTCTCTTCTCCAGGGGATCTTCCCAACCCAGGGGTTGAACCCAGGTCTTCTGCATTGCAGGCAGATTCTTTACCATCTAAGTCACTAGGGAAGCCCCAATAAATATGTATTAAGTGACTATAATATCCTAAGTATTATACTAGTGAAGAATCATAGATTTATCTAAGGAGAGCTAGTAAGTGCATGAGCAGCCTCTTATACCCTTGTTGTTGTTTAGTTGCTAAGTCATGTCTAAGTCTTTTGTGACTCTGTGGACTCTAGCCCATCAGGCTCCTCTGTCTGTGGGATTTCCCAGGCAAGAATACTGGAGTGGATTGCCATTTCATTCTGCATAGCATTTTCCCCACCCAAGGATCCAACCCTCATCTCTTGTGTTTCTTGCACTTGCTGTTTACCACTGAGCCCCCAGGTAAGCCCTCTTATACCCTTTAGACATGTTAACTGCTCCCAAGGTAAAGGTAAGGGTCGGAAGTTTATTAATGACCTAGTTTCTTTTGCATGCTCAAATGGTATTTGGGAAAGTTTAGAAAATGGCTTTCTAGAAGGATGGATTAGGTGAAAAGAAGAAAATGTGAATCAAAGAGATTACTCGAACTGTTAGTTGTGGTCATCACAGACTGTCTTTCATCTGAAGAGTTCAAAAATACTTTTCCAACCAGGGACTTTTTTCGAAAGGAAAAAATAAAGGGATTAGAGAAATTCCTCTTCTATTTCTCTCCATCTTTAGTGGAAGTCACTTTAAAATTCCCTTATCTGCTCTAAAATTTTCATAATCCTTTGTGTATATGAAAGAGAAAGAGACACACACATGCATCTCTGGAAATTTGATAATGCCATCTCATTTATTTCACATAGTCCTAAACTATTTCATTATGAACATCATAATTTTTCTTCTCACTGTTTTTCTTTAGATACCATATTAGTTCTATTTTTGAGGAATTAAAGGTAAAAAAAGGAAAAGGATAATAATGCATAGAGAAAAAAAGAGACTGAGGAAGGTTTTCATGCTTAATGAGTGAGTGTCCAACTCTTTGTGACCCAGTGGACTCTACAGTCCATGGAATTCTCCAGGCCAGAAAACTGGAGTGGGTAGCCTTTCCCTTCTCCAGGGAATCTTCCCAACCCAGGGATCGAACCCAGGTCTCCTGCATTGCAGGCAGATTCTTTACCAGCTGAGCCACAAGAGAAGCCCACTTAATGAGGCAAATCCATTTTTATTTTCACATTATTTGTTCATAATTACAATTGTCATTATATATCAAGGGTTTACAACGAAGCTAAGTGATTTATGTTGATTAAATCATGCAAACAGCACAACTACCTAGGGAGAGATGTTCTCTGGTCTGGATAAGGAGGAACTGGGGCCTAGAAATAACATGCATAGCTGTGGTGGAGCTCGGTAGGGGGAGCCAGTCTCCATCCACATCTGTACTCAGAATCTCCTGCTGCACCTCTGGGTGCAGGCGGTCCTCTTTGACGCAATCTGGCTGCCTGTGATGAAAATCACTGAAAGGCTGAAAATCATTGTTGAAATTTTAATCACGTGATAATTATTTTAAACATATTTTATTTGTATAAAGCTTGACTCTACTTAAAAATAAATTAATAATTAAATCAATTTTTGTATATTTAACACCAAACACTTGTCTAGATCATATTTTATCATGTCATCATATATTCCATTACAATTGCTCATATTTTGAAAATAGAAATCCAAAAACATAAATTTAGAAAGAAATGACATTAATAATAATAATGCCCTAAAATGTTTCCATATTCATTATCTCATTTGATGTTCACTATAGTGCTCTGAGGGTGAGGGGACTGATCCTGTTGTCCTCATTTTACAAATATGAGAAAAAGAGACATGAAAAGATGTAAGTTGGCTCATTAAGTTCCCTGCTTACCATATAGGATGGCAAAATAGAGGAGCTAGCATCTGAGCCTTTTTTTAAGCCTCAAGCACAAGGTTTCTTGTTGGAACCTTTTATTACTTGGTAGTATTATGACAAAATCACTTGACTTGTGAGTTTTTATCATTTTATTTGAGAAATTATCTAAGGGCATCCTTTAATTGTGTTGATGCACGTGATTCAATAGGGTACCCTGAGGAACAATGACAAATGTGGTTACTAAATTCTCAAAAGCTGCTCTGGGGTTGAGCAAGCTTCTTGTTTTAATAATACCTGGCTTTGTTTCTTGTAATAATTCTTAAATATGGTTATGGTTTCTGCTGCATCTGATACATAGGCGTAATGCATAGACAAAACAAAAGAGAAAGGTAGGAGAGAGGATGGAAGCCAAGCTCTCAAATTACCTGGCTATTGAAGACTGTTATCATTCCTTTCTGAGAAGCTGTTATTAGTAAATCCAAATGAGGAACCTTGACAATGCACTTAATTACATCCCGTCTTCTACTCCCTGTGAATGGCACACACTCATTTCAGCTCCTAGCAGTAAAGACTCTAAAAGTCACTTGTTAAGAGTTTTAATCAGAAAAGAAAAAGGCAACAACCAACGTTAAGCTAGAAAGGCTCTAGTTACTTTAAAACTAAAGTAGAATAAAACCAAAAAAATGAGCAATTATCGCTTTTTAATTAGCCTTAGAGATACTAATCTGACTTTTTAATGCTTTCCAACTAAACGTGGTCCATGACTTCCCATAGAAGTTGTTAAGATCACAACCTAGCCCCACCTTCAAGTGCACATTTCAGAGAAATGAGTTTTCCAAATGTCTTTTAGAATTATTTCTATTTAAAGATCTTCACATTCAGGAATTCTTTCTTTGAACTGTCACCATATAATTTACAAAGAACGAAAGTTTAATACTATCTCAGGCTTTCCAGTGCAAAAAAAATGAAACTGCCTTAATACTGTTCTTTTTTGTTACTTTATGCATTTTGGAGAAAACACTTTCATGTTTCTTTGCCTATGTGCTGAATGATAAAGCCACACATATTGAGCCTCTTCCCAGGATGATTTAAATCAAGTTTTTATCATTGCAAATGTTTAGAGAGGAAAAGCAAGGGAACAAATTTCATACTCCAGTATTATCTGCCTTACCCACACATTCTCAACAGAGAAATTATTTTCTCCAAAAGGGTACAAATTGGTTCTTGGTAGGCAAGGCATGTAAACAACTCTTACTCTCTGTGTCAAAGTTCGGATGTACATACAGTACATAGGCAGAGACACAGTATCTGAGAGATTAAAATGTCGGAGGGTTGGGGGAATGAGGTTGAGAGGGTGTTGGGGATGGATTTTCCTGCAGGAAAATTTTCCTGCAGGATTTTCATGCAATTAGGAAAAAAATTCCAAAAGACTCCTTGGAGGAGTCAATATGAAAAAAAAACCACAAAAGCTGTTGAGAATATTTTAATGCCAAGCCACCATCATGTTTTCTGCTTCCATTTCTTCCCCACTATAGACCACTTTAGTCACAGAAGCCAGAACATTCACTGAAGTGTAACTCAGGCCAGGCCCTCTCACAGCTTTGTCTCAGAAGTCTTTATTGTGGCCACAAGGCCCTGGACATCAGTGCCCTCACCGCTGATGCTTCTCTAACCTCCCCCGCTTCTGCTATTCTCCCTCCCTCACCACTCCACTCCAGCTTAGAGGGTGTGCTTTACCCTCATATCTCCTCCAGGTCTTTCCCAACTACCCTGTTTAAAGTCCCAACACATGTTCGCATGTCCAAACCAACTTCTTCCCTCACTCCTGCTTTATTTTTCTCCACAATCTGCTCACTTTATTATTTTTTTCTATAGCACTTAATTTACTCACTTTTTTTTTTAATTGTCTGTCTCTTCCCCTATTAGAATATAGATTCCATGAGGTCAGGGATTTATGATTGTTTGTTCACCGCTGTGTTCCCAGCACTTAGAAAGTCACCTAGTTCACAAAGTTATTTAGTCACTAAGTCATGTCCAGCTCTTTTGCAACCCTATGGACTGTAGCCAGCTAGGCGTCTCTGTCCATGGAATTCTCCAGGCAGCAATACTGGAGTGGGTTGTCATTTCCTTCTCCAGGGGATCTTCCCAACTCAGGGACTGAACCCACGTCTTCTGAGTTGGCAGGCAGATTCTTTACCACTGAGCCACCAGGGAAGCCTGGCTTACAAAGTAGACCTTAACAAATATTTGTTGAGTGAATAAACAAGTTACAGAACTCAACAGCCATCTATAAAGATGCTTTTGAAATTCTAATTTAGGAGGCCAGAAATACATCTCCCCTGGTCACTGGCCCCTCCTGAGTAAGTGATGACAGCAGCATCACCGCTGCTCCCTGGCTTCTGTTCTTTGATGACAGTTGCCACGGAGAAGCCCAGAGTTTAGGCTCTGGTGAGCTCTATCATTGGGCTAAGGAAGGGTCAAAAGCCAGGGTGGGTTTTGTTCACAAAGGACGGACGTAAGTTCAGGATTTTTTTTTTTTTCTTCTTTTTTAAAGAACACCAGATTTGATCTGGACTATGCCCTTCATCTCAGAATTTGAGATGAAATGCTTGAGGACAGAGACAGATTCTGGAGGATTCCTTTCCACATCCTGGGCTTCTCCCTCCCTGGAGGGAAGAAAAGAAAGAAAACCCATGGCTTCAGTAGTGGACAGGGAAATGAGTTCATGGGACCCAGGCTCAAATTTTAAAGCAAACGACGTATCTAAACTGGAGACCTCAAACTGAGCTGTTATTGACCCAAATTCACAGTTTGAGAGGTGTTAATGCTAACCTCCATAAGATAATCAAGGGTGGGAGCTTGGGAAGAGTTCTAATAAGTGAAAACTTGAAAATTCAATTTCAAGAATATATATATATTTTTAATGTGAGTGATCCATTTGGTACTGGAGCACACATTATTGAGGTGACATTGTGGAGACATTTAACTTGAGATCTGAACCGTTTCTGAAAAATGGGAATTTTCCCTCCTTATATTCCCTACTTAGTGTTCTTCAGAGCAACAATAATATTTCCAATTCGACCGCAAGTTTCTTCTGATACTGCATTTGCAACTGTCACTCCCCTTTCGTTATAAATTACTGATCAAGTAAATAAGATGGAAAATGGTTCAATGGAAATGTTGTATTCCCACTATTTATTTTTGAGAAAATATTAAAACCCATGTTAATTTGATAGGGAAATTAAATTATCACCTGAAATTACAACTCGCTGTTTTCTAGAAATGAGGAAAACCAAATTTTCTTGATCCATTTGGTTAATAAGAGACTCTTCTTCAGAGGAAAAGTAGCCAAAGATCTGAAAATCCAAACAACACAGAGAAACACTCACAGTATCTCAGAAATGGCTGTAGAGTAAGAGATTTAATAGAGTAAGAGATTTAATGTCGGTTGAATCTGAAGGCTTACTTTGAATTAACAATCAACACGTTGCTTTATAAATACGAACTTCTGATATAAATATCAGGAGGCAGTTTAATATTATTCAGCATACTGCATGCTGATGGGCATCAGTTTTGAGCAGTTATAGATTTTTCTTTCCAATGGATAAACTGATGTCCCAGGCTGATGTCCTTGCTCAGACTGATAGTTCAATTAGGAGCTGGCATATGCTTGGAAATCAAATCAGTCTTCATCAGACAGTTCTCAGTGCTCAACTGAGAACCCTAATGCTGAATTTTGCCACTGTCCAATAACTCCTACCCATTTTCCATAAATCTTCCTGAACAAGACTTTTCATTTCTTTATTGGTGGGGGTCGGGGGGAGGTTGGGCTTTCCCTGGTGGCTCAGGCAATTAAGAATCTGCCTGCAGTTCAGAAAACCCGAGTCTGATCCCTGGGTCAGGAAGATCCCCTGGAGAAGGGAATGGTTACCCATTCCAATATTCTTGTTGGAGAATTCCATGGACAGAGGAGCCTGGCAGGCTACAGTCTATGGGGTCACAAAGAGTTGGACACAATTGAGAAACTAACACTTTCACTCACTTTGGAATTTTGCTATTCCAAATCCTACCCTCCAGGAATTGCATTAATCAATTACTGTAAAAAGAATATCTTGAACAAATAAAGTGCTTGTTATTTGTGAATAAATTGTCAAGATTGTGTGATTCCAAGGAATTTGAAACATGAGATAGCTATTTTTTCAGTTGTCTTATGATATGCAGAAATAAAGTTCTTAGAGGTTAATGACACACTGTATTTCTCATAAACTTGAGACTAGCTGGTCTTGTTAGTAAATGAACAGAATGAGCTTCTGAAACTCAAGTGTGGATATGAACCACTGGATCTTACTCAAGTGCAGTTCTGACTTGTAGGCCTGGGAGTGTGCCTTTCTAAGAAGCTGTCCGTGAGGGACCAATCAGTCTGTTATAATAACGTTTGTTTACTTTGATGTAGATAATGGCTTAGCATTATGTGTTTACATGTCCTTCCATCAGTTATTTCACAAAGGTAACTACTTCCTCCTTTACATTCTCCCACATCCAAACCTCACAACATCTATCCACTGCCTGAATAATTTCCTACAGTTAGGTTTTATTCCTTGGGAAGACAAAGATTATCAAAGACTCTTTTGCATTTTTCCATTTTTCTTTCCATCAGAAAAAGCAATATTCATTAAAAGATTAAGACATTTATTACTTTTCAGAAATTGCTGTTAACTTTCCATGAGTACAAAACATTCATGCAGCATCTAATTCCCTTTGAAGGATTGAGAGCATGCTGAAAGGAAGGCCCAAGGTCCTTATGTCCTTGCTAACTGTCAGGTGGGGCTGCCCCTACCTTTCAGAGGCCTCTTTTCAGTCCTACGACTTGGGGCCCTACATCTCAGCACCAGCAATGGTGCTTCAAATCCTTCACACTTAGAATCTTCTTCCACCTTCTTCTTCCCTTTTTAATGACTCCTGTGATTACATTGTGTCCACCCAGATAATCCAGAATAGTCTATTTTAAGGTAACTAATTAGTCATCATTAGCAATATTGCATAGGAACCTGGAATGTCAGGTCCATGAATCAAGGCAAATTGGAAGTGGTCAAGCAGGAGATGGCAAGAGTGAACATCGACATTCTAGGAATCAACGAACTAAAATGGACTGGAATGGGCGAATTTAACTGAGATGACTATTATATCTACTACTGTGGGCAGGAATCCCTTAGAAGAAATGGAGTAGCAATCATGGTCAACAAAAGAGTCCAAAATGCAGTACTTGGATGCAATCTCAAAAACGACAGAATGATCTCTGTTTGTTTCCAAGGCAAATCATTCAATATCAAAGTAATCCAAGTCTATGCCCCAACCAGTAATGCTGAAGAAGCTGAAGTTAAACGGTTCTATGAAGACCTACAAGACCTTTTAGAACTAACACCCAAAAAAGATGTTCCTTTCATTATAGGGGACTGGAATGCAAAAGTAGGAAGTCAAGAAACACCTGGAGTAACAGGCAAATTTGGCCTTGAAGTACAGAATGAAGCAGGGCAAAGGCTAATAGAATTTTGCCAAGAGACCACACTGGTCATAGCAAACACCCTCTTCCAACAACACAAGACAAGACTCTACACATGGACATCACCAGATGGTCAACACCGAAATCAAATTGATCATATTCTTTGCAGCCAAAGATGGAAAAGCTCTATACAGTCAGCAAAAACAAGACCAGGAGCTGACTGTGGCTCAGATCATGAACTCCCTATTGTCAAATTCAGACTTAAATGGACGAAAGTAGGGAAAACCACTAGACCATTCAGCTATGACCTAAATCAAATCCCTTATGATTATACAGTGGAAGTGAGAAATAGATTTAAGGGACTAGATCTGATAGACAAGAGTGCCTAATGAACTATGGATGGCAGTTTGTGACGCTGTACTGGAGACAGGGATCAAGACCATCCTCATGGTAAAGAAATGCAAAAAAGCAAAATGGCTGTCTGGGGAGGCCTTACAAATAGCTGTGAAAAGAAGAGAAGTGAAAAGCAAAGAAGGAAAGGAAAGATATTTCCATTTGAATGCAGAGTTCCAAAGAATAGCAAGGAGAGATAAGAAAGCCTTCCTCAGTGCAATGCAAAGAAATAGAGGAAAACAACAGAATGGGAAAGACTAGAGATCTCTACAAGAAAATTAGAGATACCAAGGGAATATTTCATGCAAAGATGGGCTCGATAAAGGACAGAAATGGTCTGGACCTAACAGAAGCAGAAGATATTAAGAAGAGGTGGCAAGAATACACAGAAGAACTGTGCAAAAAAGAGCTTCACAACCCAGATAATCACGATGGTGTGATCACTCACCTAGAGCCAGACATCCTGGAATGTGAAGTCAAGTGGGCCTTAGGAAGCATCACTGTGAACAAAGCTAGTGGAGGTGATGGAATTCCCGTGGAGCTCTTTAAAATCCTGAAAGATGATGCTGTGAAAGTGCTGCACTCAATATGCCAGTAAATTTGGAAAACTCAGCAGGGGCCACAGAACTGGGAAAGGTCAGTTTTCATTCCAATCCCAAAGAAAGGCAATACAAAAGAATGCTCAAACTACCACACATCTCACACGCTAGTAAAGTAATGCTCAAAATTCTCCAAACCAGGCTTCAGCAATACGTGAACCATGAACTTCCAGATGTTCAAGCTGGATTTAGAAAAGGCAGAGGAAACAGAGATCAAATTGCCAACATCTGCTGGATCATGGAAAAAGCAAGAGAGTCTATTTCTGCTTTATTGACTATGCCAAAGCCTTTGACTGTGTGCATCACAATAAACAGTGGAAAATTCTGAAAGAGATGGGAATACCAGACCACCTGATCTGCCCCTTGAGAAACCTGTATGCAGGTCAGGAAGCAACAGTTAGAAGTGGACATGGAACAACAGACTGGTTCCAAATAGGAAAAGGAGTACATCAAGGCTGTATATTGTCACCCTGATTATTTAACCTATATGCAGAGTACATCATGAGAAATGCTGGGCTGGAAGAAGTACAAGCTGGAATCAAGATTGCCGGGAGAAATATCAATAACCTCAGATATGCAGATGACACCACCTTTATGGCAGAAAGTGAAGAGGAACTAAAGAGCCTCTTGAAGAAAGTGGAAGAAGAGAGTGAAAAAGTTGGTTTAAAGCTCAACATTCAGAAAACGAAGATCATGGCATCTGGTCCCATCACTTCATCGGAAATAGATGGGGAAACAGTGGAAACAGTGTCAGACTTTTTTTTTTTAGGCTCCAAAATCACTGCAGATGGTGACTGCAGCCATGAAATTAAAAGACGGTTACTCCTTGGAAGGAAAATTGTGACCAACCTAGATAGCATATTGAAAAGCAGAGACATTACTTTGCCAAAAAAGTTCTGTCTAGTCAGGGCTATGGTTTTTCCATTAGTCATGTTTGGAAGTGAGAGTTGGACTGTGAAGAAAGCTGAGCGCCGAAGAATTGATGCTTTTGAACTCTGGTGTTGGAGAAGACTCTTGAGAGACCCTTGGACTGCAAGGAGATCCAACCAGTCCATCCTAAAGGAGATCACTCCTGGGTGTTCATTGGAAGGACTGATGTAAAGCTGAACCTCCAATACTGTGGCCACCTCATGCAAATAATTGACTCACTGGAAAAGACCCTGATGCTGGAAGGGATTGCAGGCAGGAGGAGAAGGGGATGACCGAGGATGAGATGGCTGGATGGCATCACTGACTCAATGGACATGAGTTCGAGTGAACTCCAGGAGTTGGTGATGGACAGGGAGGCCTAGCATGCTGTGATTCATGGGGTCTCAAAGAGTGGGACAGGACTGAGAGACTGAACTAAACTGAATTAGTCATCGTAAGTGCATCTGCAAAGTCCCTTCACAGCAGTACCTAAATTACTTTGATGTTTTATTGGATGACCACAGGACAAGAATCTTGGGGCCGGTGGTTGGCATGGGGGACATCTTTAGCATTCTGCCTATCACATCCTCCTTTTATAAATGCAATTCAATACAATAAGCTATTTGTGCAAAATACAACACAAATACCAATATTAGCAGGCTGTTTAACTTCAGATAGTCATGTGAGATAATTTTCAGATAATAATTAGAAATGACAATAGGAATGAATATTTGTGTTAATATCCTCTTTGAAAGTTCTAAACTGTCCACTGGGGCACCTTTGCTGCTTGCCTGGTCAGTACATTAGCCATGCAATCTGTCATATATGTGGTTTATAGTCAAGTCTATGATAGGTTCCATCCTATAGGACATCTGCTCTTATGAAAATGATGCATTTTGCTATTTTTAAGCTTAGTGACACAATATTGCAATGCTTACCATAAGCAATTTCCAAAGAACACTAAAAACACCAAATTACTAACATTTATTGAGAAAAAATTTTAGATATTATACCACATAAAGGCCTTTCAAAGAGACCCCTCTTTAGCTGTCTTTATCTCTTATTACACTTTGAAAAAAAATGTTTACAAGAAATGTTTTTAAAGAACAGAAAACATCTCCTTTCTTGTGATGGGCTATAGCCTCAAGAATCTCAAAATTTCTCTTTCAAAAGTTTAAATTTCAGTCTAGTAACCAGTGGAAAATTTTAGAGAATTTTATGACTATTGATGATGCTTTAGAGTATTAATTTTCTTTTAATTATTTTATTTAAAGGGCTTGCTACATGCATTAAGTGATCCATCTTTTTTAACTATACTTTTTTTTTCCTGATTACCTAAGGAATGCATGTTCAATGTAGAATATTTGGAGAAAATAAAAAGCAGATAAAGGAAAATAAAAACCAGTATGCAGCTCATTTTTTAACCTATCCTGGAACATTCTTTTCATTTTTGAAGTTAACAAATAGTTTCAGGTTTACAGCATTTTTGTTGCTTAGTCGCTAAGTCATGTCCAACTCTTTTGTGATCCCATGGACTGTAGTCAGCCAGGCTCCTCTGTCTATGGGATTCTCCAGGCAAGAATACGGGAATAGCTTGCCATTTCCTTCTCCAGGGGATCTTCCTGACCCAGGGAGGGTTAAGTGAACCCATGTCACTGCCTGGGAGGCAGACTCTTTACTGAGCCTCCTGGGAAGATTTAAATTAGCTCAATTTAAATTTACTTTGGGGGAACACAGTCATAGACATCCCAGGTGTCTACGTGCTGGGATGGCTCTTCTTTGAGTTAACTGGATGTGCTCCTAGAAGGAACATGTTTGTGAATTGCTCACTGGAAATTTAGAATAACATACTATTGCAGGAAAAGAAGATTGTATCTTCTTTTGAATCTTCTAGTGACTGGCTTTATAAATTTAAGACAGTCACATTTCTTTAGATCTCTTTACATTTACTTTCCTGCATTATAAACTAAAAGCACAGGTCTAGAGGACATTTTAGTTGAGTCTTAAAGTTTCATTACTCTATAAACATCAATTTTTTCCAAGTACATTTGTATCTAAAACCTATAGAAAGAAAATGTACCTTTTTGTGGCATTGCTAATACAATGAGGGTGGCCAAAATGTTTTTTTGGGGATGTTGGCCAAAATGGTATTTTATTTATTTTTTGTAAGATGGCTCTAGTAGCACTTAGTTTTCTTTACCTTCATTCAAAACAATTTTGTTATGCTTCAACCAAAGGACACAGTCTTGATGAATGGATACAAAACAAGACCCATAGATATGCTGTTTACAAGAAACCCACTTCAGACCTAAAGACACATATAGACTGAAAGTGAAAGGATGGAAAAATATATTCCATGCAAATGGAAGCAAAAGAAACCTGGAGTAGCAGTCCTCAGGTCAGACAAAATCAACCTTAAAATAAAGAAGATTATAAGAGATAAGGAAGTGCCGGGAGCCACCACAGGAGATCCCACCCATGACAAGGTCATGTGGAAGAGAACTGTTAAGCAAGGCTTAAGAACTCAACGGGCTCCCTAGGCTTTCTCGAGCATCTACCCCCCAAACCAGAATCTGTCTGTTTTGCTATTTCATGACTTTCACCAACTCCTCTGACATTAACAGGGGGCTATTCCTGACCAACTTTCTCTGGAGAAAATCAACTTAGGGCTATAGCTAATAAGTCTTCTGGACATGAGAAGAATATTTCCAATCAAAACCCCCTCTGTTAGCATTTTAGCTTGCTTGGCAGATATATCCAGACTCTTGTAGCTACACGTATGATTATTTACATCCTCCCAACTGTGAGAGGCATGGAAAGCCTAAAACATAGAGCCTTTCAAAGAGTTAAAAGTTATTAGAGTAGTGTTAATGTAGGATTTCATAATTTGGCCAATGCTTGTTGCTAAGTTCCCATATCTCTTATCCACTGTGCACCTGGGAGTGCATTAGTTAACATAGTTGGAAAGTAAGAAAAACAAGTGTAGCCTTGAAATTAACCACATCAGACTTTTGAGCTAATTGGTTCTTTCTTGTAACTCACTGCACCTTTGCTTCGTGAGAATGTAACTCTGTTTAATACTTTTTGAGGCTGACATAGATTAGAAATATAAGAAAAAACATTTGAAGGGAAAATAAGTTTTCTGGTTAAGAAGCCTTTGTCAAAAGAGGGTCATAAAATGTTCACAGGCCTCCAAGGACAAAAGATAATGTACACAATATTGTTTATGGGAAAGGTTTGCAGAAAAATCCTGGTTTCGATAAAGACAAAACAGATATAATGTTTGGGCTGACTCTGTATGACTTTGCATCTTTCATTTCCCTCTATGTACAAGTAAAGGTATAAAAGACCCTTTTAAAAATAAAAACAATGGGCCTCGCTTGAAGAAGCTTGGTCACCCCGTGTTTTTCTTTTTTCTCTTTTTTTTTTCTCTTACTTTCTTTTTCAGGCTGATCCCTTAGAACATAGTGGCTCCCTGCATTCACTTATCTGCCCAGGTTTCTAAGACCTAAACGAAAAGACCGTTCTGCGTCTTCACTCCCTCAGGAGACCGGGAAGGCACCTGTGGCCTCTATGAACAGGGCGAACTTCTTGTCTCGAAGTTTTATTGGCTTTCTATGTAAACCAAAAAAATATCAGCCTCTTTCTCTCCTCTATTTTCTTATCTACAATATTCTTTCCTTATCTCTCTCTAAATCATCCGCCAACGCCATTTTTCCTTCAGGTTCCCCTGGATCCTGCAGGGGCTGGACCCTGGCAAGGAAGGACACTACATAATGATCAAGGGATCAATCGAAGAGGAAGACATAATGATTGTAAATATCTATGCACCCAACATAGGGGCACCTCAATACATAAGACAAACACTAACAGACATAAAAGGAGAAATTGACAGTAATACAATAATAGTAGGAGACTTTAACACCCTACTCACACCAATGGTGGCTCAGATGGTAAAGCATCTGCCTGTAATGCTGGAGACCTGGGTTCAATTCCTGGGTGGGGAAGATCTCCTGGAGAAGGCAATGGCAACCCCCTCCAGTATTCTTGCCTGGAAAATCCCACGAATGGAGGAGTCTGGTAGGCTACAGTCCATGGGGTCACAGAGAGTCAGACATGACTGAGCAACTTCACTTTCACTTTCACACCAATGGACAGATCATCAAAACAGAAAATTAATAAGGAAACAAAAGTCTTAAATGATAAATTAGATGAGATGGATCTCATGGATATCTTCAGGACATTCCATCCAAATGCAGAAGAATACACCTTCTTCTCAAGTGCACATGAAATATTCTCCAAGATAGACCACATCTTGGGTCACAAATCAAACCTCAGGAAATTTAAGAAAATTGAAATCATATCAAGCATCTTCTCTGATCACAATGCTATGAGACTAGATATCAATTACAAGAAAATAACTGTAAGAAACTCAAACACATGGAGATTAAACAGCACATTTCTAAATAACCAACAGGTTACTGAAGAAATCAAAAGGGAAATAAAAAAATTTCTAGAAACAAACGACAATGAAAATACAACTCAAAACCTAAGGGATGCAGCAACAGCAATTCTAAGAGGGAAGTTTATAGCAATACAATCCTACCTCAAGAAACAATAAAAACATTGAATAGACAACCTAACTTTACATCTAAAACAACTGGAAAAAGAAGAACAACAACAAAAAAACAAAACAAAACACCAAAACTAGTAGAAGGAAAGAAATCATAAAGATCTGAGAAGAAATAATTGAAAAAGGAATGAAAGAAACAATAGTAAAAATGAATAAAAGTAAAATCTGGTTCTTTGAGAAGATAAATAAAATTGACAAGCCTTTAGCTGGACTCATCAAGAAAAAAAAGAGAGAAGAATCAAATCAACAAAATTGGAAATGGAAAGGGAGAGGTTACAACAGACAATGCAGAAATACAAAGGATTATAAGAGACTATTAGGAACAACTATATGGCAATAAAATGGATAAACTGGAAGAAATGGACAGATTCTTAAAAAAGTTCAATCTTCCACGACTGAACCAGGAAGAAATAGAAATTATGAACAACCCAATTACAAGCACTGAAATGGAAGCTGTGATCAAAAATCTCCCCAAAAACAAAAGCCCAGGATCAGATGGCTTCACAGGAGAATTCTATCAAACATTTAGAGAAGACCTAATGCCCATCCTTCTAAAACTCTTTCAAAAAATTGCAGAGGGAGGAACACTTCCAAACTCATTCTATGAGGCCACCATCACCCTAATACAAAACCAGACAAAGACAACACACAAAAAGAAAACTACAGGCCAATATCACTGATGAACATAGATGCAAAAATTCTCAACAAAATTTTAGCAAACGGGATTCAGCAACAAATCAAAAAGCTCGTACACCATGATCAAGTTGGGTTTATTCCAGGGATGCAAAGATTCTTCAATATATGCAAATCAATCAATGTGATACACCGTATTAACAAATTGAAAGATAAAAACCATGTGACAATCTGAATAGATTCAGAAAAAGCCTTTGACAAAATTCAGCACCCATTTAAGATTAAAACTCTTCAAAAAAGGAACCTACCTCAACATAGTAAAGACCATATACAATAAGCCTACAGCAAATATTATTCTCAATGGTGAAAAACTGAGAGCATTCCCCCTAAGATCAGGAACAAGACAAGGGTGTCCACTTTCACCACTCTTATTCAATATAGTTCTGGAAATCCTAGATCCAGCAGTCAGAGAAGAAAAGAAAATAAAAGGAATCCAGATCAGAAAAAAAGTAAAGCTCTCACTATTTGCAGGTGACATGATATTGTACATAGAAAATGCTAAAGATAGTATCAGAAAATTACTAGAGCTAATCAGTGAATTTAGCAAAGTTGCAGGATACAAAGTCAATACATTGAAATCACTTGCATTTCTATATACTAACAACAAAAAATCAGAAAGAGAAATTAAGGAATCAATTCCATTCACAATTGCAACAAAAAGAATTAAATATCTAGGAATAAATTTACCTAAGGAGACAAGAGAACTGTACACAGAAAATTGTAAGACACTGATGAAAGAAATCAAAGACAACATAAACAGATGGACAGATATCCATGTTCCTGGGTAGAAAGAATCAATATTGTGAAAATGACTATACTACCAAATGCAATCTACATATTCAATATGATCCCTATGAAATTACCAAAGGCATTTTTCACAGAACTAAAACAAAAAATTTCACAACTTGTATGGAAACACAAAAGACCCTTAATAGCCAAAGCAGTCTTGAGAAAGAAGAATGGAGCTGGAGGAATCAACCTTCCTGACTTCAGATTATACTGCAAAGCTACCATCATAAAGACAGTATGGTACTGGCACAAAACCAGAAATATAGACCAATGGAACAAGATAGAAAGGCAAGAAATAAACCCATGCAACTATAGGTACCTCATTTTTTACAAAGAAGGCAAGAATATACAATGGGGCAAAGGCAGCCTCTTCAATAAATGGTTCTGGGAAAACTGGACAGCTACATGTAAAACAATGAAATTAGAACACTTCCCAACACCATACACAATGATAAACTCAAGATGGATTAAGGACCTAAATGTAGGACCAGAAACTTCCACTAAAACTCTTAGTGGAAAACTTAGGCAGAACACTCGATGACATAAATCAAAGCAAGGTCCTCTATGACCCTCCTCCTAGAGTAATGGTAGAAAACAAACAAACAAACAAAAGTAAACAAGTGGGACCTGATTAAACTTAAAGGCTTTTGCAAAGCAAAAGAAACTATAAGCAAGGTGAAAAGACAACTCTTCAAATGGGAGAAAATAATAGCAAACAAAACAACTGACAAAGGATTAACTTCCAAAATATACAAGCAGCTCATACAACTCAATGCCAGAAAAACAAACAACCCAATCAAAAAGTGGGGAAAAGATGTAAACAGACATTTCTCCAAAGAAGACATACAGATGGCTAACAAACCCATGAAAAGATGCTCAACATTGCTCATTATTAGAGAAATGCAAATCAAAACTACAATGAGATTATCACCTCACACCAGTCACAATGGCCATCATCAAAAAGTCTACAAACAATAAACACTAGAGAGGGTGTGGAGAAAAGGGACCACTTTTGCATAGTTGTTGGGAATGTAAATTGTTACAGCCACTACGGAAGACAGTATGGAGATTCCTTTAAAAACTAGGAATAAAACCACCATTGACCCAGGAATCCCACTCCTAGGCATATACCCTGAGGAAACCAAATTGAAAAAGACACATGTATCCCACTGTTCATTGCAGCACTATTTACAGTAGCCAGAACATGGAAGCAACCTAGATGTCCATCGATAGATGAATGGATAAAGAAGTTGTTGTACATACACACAATGGACTATTACTCAACGATGAAAAGGAACACATTTGAGTCAGTTCTAACACGTTGATGAACCTAAAGCCTATTATACAGACTGAAGTAAGTCAGAAAGAGAAAGATAAATATTGTATACTAAGGCATATATACAGAATCTAGAAAGATGGTACTGAAGAATTTATTTGCAGGGCAGCAACAGAAAAACAGACATAAAGAACAGACTTATGGACATGGAGAGAAGGGAGGATGCCAGGAGCCAGTGTGAGCAACTCCGCCCGTGGCAAAGGTCATGAGGAAGGAGGCTTCGGCATATGCAAAGGCGTGATCAAGCCTCAGGAAACCCCCTGTTCCCAAGCATCTACCCCCAAAACCAGGGTCTGCCTACTTTACTGTTTTATGCTCTCACCTATACCTCTGACTTTACGGGGGGCTGACCCCCATTACCTCTCTCAGAGAAGGAGTTAATTTACATCTCCAAGTCAATAAAAATTACTGGGTGTGACAAGGGTGTCTCAGGTCAAACCTCTCTGCTGGCAGACTAGCTTGTGTGACAGGATTATCCATACTCCTGCCACTAGCACATGATTGTTTACTGCCTCTCAACCATAAACAGCACAGAGAGTTTAAAGTATTTTGAAAATCTTAATTAGCATAGGGCTATTCTCATTGTTGAGTCAATGATTGTCAGGCCTCCATATCCTTAGGCACCTGGGAATATACTAATCAATGTATTTGGAAAATAGAAAAAGAAATATAGTAGTTTTTTATGTTAGCAATACTAGACTTTTTGAGTTAATGAATTTTCTCTTTTGTTATAGATCACTGTACTTTGTTATAAATCACTGTGTCCTTGCTATGTAAAAACGTAACTTTATCACTATCTTAAGACTAAATAGATCTTAAGGGGAACATTGGCGAAGGGTTTTCATTTGTTGGGTTGGTGTTTGCTGCTAAATCTCCATATTCCCTGCCCTTATAATGAATATAACAAGCATATAGGGGAAATAAGCATTAACCTTTAAGATTAATCATGTTAACTTTAGGTTAAATAAATTCCTTTCTTAGTTGTAACCCCCTACAACCTCACCCTATACGAATGCAACTTTATCTGGTACCTTCAGAGCGTGGCATCTGGTTTAAGAAAAAACACCCTTGGAAAAAATAAGGTTTTTGGTTATCAGAAAGAAAGGGTCATAAAATGTCAGCAGGCCTCAGGCCAGAACATGATGTAAAACCCCTAAGACCTTTTTTTAATACATTTATATGAAGCACCTGATTTTGATAAAGGTCAGGACTGCTGACCCCCGCGTGACTCTGTATTCATCCCTATGTATAACAAAAGGTATCTAAGCAAACTTAAAAATAAAGAAATGGGATCAGTTTCTGGAAAGACTGATTCCCCCATGTCGTTACTTTCTTGCTCCCCGTTTTTCTGGCTGAATTCCCATCTGGAATGTGGGTACTCACCAAGCCTGCTAATTTTGCCTGGGCTTCTAAGATCGGACCGGGGAGGCCTCAGTGCCTCCTCTCCTTCAGGAGAACGGAAAGACACCTGTGGCCTATGTAGGTGGTTATTGGTATTCCATGTAAACCAAGTTATTCAGCCTCTGTTTCTCCACTAAATTTCCTACTACACTATCCGTTTCTAATCTCTCTATATATCTGTAATTAAATAAGTTTTTTCCTAGGACGCCAATTCCGTCCCCACCTTCGAATTACCCTGGATCCACTGGGGCTAGACCCTGGCAGGAGGAGAGGGTGAGATGTATGGATAGAGTAACATGGAAACTTACACTACCATATGTAAAATAAATAGCCAGTGGGAATTTTCTGTATGTCTCAGGAAACTCAGACAGGGGCTCTGTATCAACTTAGAGGGGTGGGATGGGGAGGGAGATGGGAAGGAGGTTGAAGAGGGAGGGGATTTATGTATACCTATGACTGATTCATGTTGAGGTTTGACAGAAAACAACACAATTCTGTAAAGCAATGATCCTTCCATTAAAAAAAATAAACTAAAAAAAATGAGAACAAAAAACACTAGGGATGTGAAACAGTGTTTAGCAATAATAATTATACTGGGAAAATAGATAGATAAAATATGAATTTTGTCCTCAAAGAATTTATGGTCTCCCAAAGTATATCCACGATTGCAAGTCCTTCACAGCAGTGCTGTACTTGAAAGAGGACATGGTAAGCCTGGAGGCTGGACCAGCTCATGACGAGTCTCCGAAGCCAAGTAAAGAGCTTGAAATTGACTCTATCAAAGGTGAGGAACCAATGAAAGCTTTAGTTAGGCTGAGAATTTAGGATAATCACAGTGGTATGAATGAGATTTACAGCAGGAGTGCAGACAGAAAGACAAATTTAGATGTCATTTTGAAGGTTCAGATGAAAGGGTGATGGCTTGAACTACAGCTGAGGCAGCAGTGTCGAGAAGAGAAGACGGATTTTGCTCTAGTCCTTGAGTTTTGTTGACTGCTTAGCTGTGGGACAAGGGAAAAATTAATGGCTCCCTTATTTCCATGATTGTGCTTTCAGGCAAGATGATGAAAATTAAATGAAGAGAAGGTGTGTCCAACATAGACATAAATGTTGTTAATAATCAGCAGTGTACATTCCTCATATTTGGTCTCAAAGGGAAGTATCCATTTAACATCTTCTCTTTGACTCATTTTATTTTAATTTTGTAACTAACACCTGTTTGTATGGCTCTAATAAAAGTAACTATTAAAGTTGGTATCACACAGCCCAGAAACAAAAAAAAGTTACTTATGTCTCCACACAAGTAATGTATTCTCTCTCATTCATAATTTAAATCTCCATTTCTAAAATCTATGACATTAAGTATTCTTAATTATTAGTTTACAGATATTTTGTTTGCTGCAATTTAAAAAAATTCTCACTTCCTTTTCTCCTAAGTTTTGTCAGTTTGGTTGTAGTACCCTGAGCCCTTCAATTCAGTTCAGTTCAGTTCAGTCTCTCAGTCATGTCTGACTCTTTCTGACCCCATGAATGACAGCACACCAGGCCTCCCTGTCCATCACCAACTCCCAGAGTTCACTCAAACTCATGTCCATCGAGTTGGTAATGCCATCCTGTCATCTCATCCTCTGTTGTCCCCTTCTCCTGACCCCAATCCTTCCCAGCATCAGAGTCCTTTCCAATGAGTCAACTGTTTGCAATGAGGTGGCCAAATTATTGGAGTTTCAGCTTTAGCATCATTCCTTCCAAAGAACACCCAGGACTGATCTCCTTTAGAATGGACTGATTGGATCTCCTTGCAGTCCAAGGGACTCTCAAGACTCTTCTCTAACACCACAGATCAAAAGCATCAATTATTCAGTGCTCAGCTTTCTTCACAGACCAACTCTCACATCCAAACATGACCACTGGAAAAATCATAGCCTTGACTAGATGGACCTTTGTTGGCAAAGTAATGTGTCTGCTTTTCAATATGCTATCTAGGTTGGTCACAACTTTCCTTCCAAGGAGTAAGCATCTTTTAATTTCATGGCTGCAATCACCATCTGCAGTGATTTTGGAGCCCCCAAAAATAAAGTCTGACACTGTTTCCACTGTTTCCCCATCTATTTCCCATGAAGTGATAGGACCAGATGCCATAATCTTAGTTTTCTGAATGTTGAGCTTTAAGCCAACTTTTTCACTCTACTCTTTCACCTTCATCAAGAGGCTCTTTAGTTCCTCTTCACTTTTTGCCATAAAGGTGGTATCATCTGCATATTTGAGGTTATTGATATTTCTCCTGGCAATCTTGATTCCAGCTTGTGTTTCTTCCAGTCCAGCGTTTCTCATGATGTACTCTGCAGATAAGTTAAATAAGCAGGGTGACAATATACAATCTTGACCTACTCCTTTTCCTATTTGGAACCAGTCTGTTGTTCCATGTCCACTTCTAACTGTTGCTTCCTGACCTGCATATAGGTTTCTCAAGAGGCAGGTCAGGTTGTCTGGTATTCCCATCTCTTTCAGAATTTTCCACAGTCTATTGTGATCCACACAGTCAAAGGCTTTGGCAAGAACCCTTCAGAAAGCAAGAAATGACAAAAATCAAATTTATGGGGGTAATGTTATTAATCATGATATTACATCATGATAACTCTATCATATGAAGGGGTTTTTTAATCATGGTTATATTTAATTTCAAAAAGAGTTTTATTTGGTAATCAGCTAGTCTCAGTCTGTTACAGCTGGAATATAGACTTTTGTCTCATGTGGAAGCTGAAATAAGTTTTACCAAATACTCATTTCCATGTTTTGAAATAGAGCTGGAGGGAGCTTTATGCAGACACCGGTTAATTATACACGGAGTAGTTTTACCCTAATAGGAAAAAATAAGGTGGTAAAATCCAACAAAGTGTTCAGGAGAGTTAAAGAAGTTTGTTAGCTAGACTGCTTTGAAATGAAGAGGCACAAGCTGGAATCAAGATTGCTGGGAGAAATATCAGTAACCTCAGATTTGCAGATGGCACCACCCTTATGGCAGAAAGTGAAGAGGAACTAAAAAACCTCTTGATGAAAGTGAAAGAAGAGAGTGAAACAGTTGGCTTAAAGCTCAACATTCAGAAAACTAAGATCACAGCATCTGGTCCCATCACTTCATGGGAAATAAATGGGGAAACAGTGGAAACAGTGTCAGACTTTATTTTTGGGGGCTCCAAAATCACTGCAGATGGTGATTGCAGCCATGGAATTAAAAGACGCTTACTCCTTGGAAGGAAAGTTATGACCAACCTAAATAGTATATTGAAAAGCAGACACATTACTTTGCCAACAAAGGTCCATCTAGTCAAGGCTATGATTTTTCCAGTGGTCATGTTTGGATGTGAGAGTTGGACTGTGAAGAAAGCTGAGCACCAAAGAACTGATGCTTTTGTGGTGTTGGAGAAGACTCTTGTGAGTCCCTTGGACTGCAAGGAGATCCATCCAGTCCATCCTAAAGGAGATCAGTCCTGGGTGTCCATTGGAAGACTGATGCTAAAGCTAAATCTCCAATACTTTGGCCACCTCATGCGAAGGGTTGACTCATTTGAAAGACCCGGATGCTGGGAGGGATTGGGGCAGGAGGAGAAGGGGACAACAGAGGATGAGATGGCTGGATGGCATCACCGATTCAATGGATGTGAGTCTGAGTGAACTCCGGGAGTTGGTGATGGACAAGGAGGCCTGGTGTGCTGCGATTCATGGGGTCGCAAAGAGTCGGACACGACTGAATGACTGAACTGAACTGAATATACAAAATGCATTCAACGCAGTTTTAAGTGTGCAATGAACCTTGAGAACCTGGCTGTGATAAATTGGATTTTTTCAAAATGTAAAAAAATAAAAGCCAATTTTATTAGTTTGTCACAGCTGTCATATCAGCATGCATTTTTTTTTAAACATCAAATTGGTGAATTTTTATGTAGCCATTTTTAATATTGAATAAAGAAAAAAAGCAACATTTTGGCATATTATGCTTCATTATTTCAAGGAATGTTAAAACATAGCTGCAATGCAAAAAGAAAAAAAGGGCAAAATGTTTGTCCTCTGTATGGAGAAGGTGCTGTGACTGATGAAACATGTCGAAAGTGGTTTACGAAGTTTCATGCTGGAGGTTTCACACTAGACAGTACCTTGTGGTCAGGTAGAGTGGTTGATGGAAATCCAATTAAGACACTCACTGAGAACAATCAATGTTATACCACGCAGGAGATAGCCAATATACTCAAAACATCCAAATCAAGCCTTGAAAGTCACTGGCACCAGCCTGGTTATGTTAATCACTTTGATGTTTGGGTTCCACATAAGTTAAATGAACAAAACCTTCTTGACCATATTTCTGCATGCAATTCTCTACTGAAATGTGATGAAAACTTTCCATTTTTTGAAAAAAAAATTATGACAGGCAATGGAAAGTGGACACTGTATAATAATAAGGAATATAAAACATCATGGGGCAAGTGAAATGACACCAACCACACCAAAGGCCGGTCCTCATCCAAAGAAGGTGATGTAGTGTACATGGTGAGACTGGAAGGAACTCCTCTATTATGAGCTCCTTCCAGAAAACCAAAGGATTAATTCCAACAAGTACCACTTACACTTAGACCAACTGAAAGCAGCACTCAATGGAAAGTGTCAGGAATTAGTCAACAAAAAGTGCATAATCTTCTATCAGGATAATACAAGACCTCGTTTCTTTGATGACCAGGCAAAAACTGTTACAGCTTGGCTGGGTAGTTCTGATTCATCCACCATATTCACCAAAAACTGCACCTTCAGATGTCCATATATTTCAGTCTTCACAAAATTCTCTTAATGGAAAAGGTTTCAATTCCCGTGAAGACTGAAAAAGGCACCTGGAACAGTTCTTTGCTCAAAAAGGTGAGAAGTTTTGGGAAGACAGAATTATGAAGTTGCCTGAAAAATTGCTGAAGGCAGTGGAACAAAGCATTGAATACATTGTTCAATAAGGTTCTTGGTGAAAAATGAAAAATGTGTCTTTTATTTTTATATTAAAGGCCAAAGGAGGTTTTTGGCCTACCCAATATATCCAGTGATCATTTTTGGATGCAAGAGTTGGACCATAAAGAAAGCTGAGCACCAGTCAATCCTAAAGAAAATCAGTCCTGAATATTCATTGGAATGACTGATGCTGAAGCTGAAGCTCCAATATTTTGGTCACCTGATGCAATGAACTGACTCCTTAGAAAAGACCCTGATGCTGGGAAAGATTGCAGGCAGGAGGAGAAGGGGATGACAGAGGATGAAATGGTTCGATGGCATCACTGATTTGATGAACATGAGTTTGAGTTGTTAGGTTAGATCAAAGGAAATCCTGCTGTTTGCATTAACATGCTGGACCTTGAGAGTATTATGCTAAGTGAAATAAGTCAGATGCAGAGAATCAGGGTATGTGATCAGCTTGTGCTCACAATCAAAATCAGCTTGAGCTCAAATTCCCTGATTAGCTGATGTGTTGGAATCTCCATTTTCAGGTTTCTGGTTCTAACTAGTCTGGGGGCTGCATGCCAGGGGCATACTGATACAGCAAACTTCTGGTTAAAGTTGCAGTCAACCTGGTGGGTGTTTTAATATCTGCAAAAGTTAGGTACATGTTTCATACTTAGGGTTATGTCTTTAAAACAGAATCTGGGGTCTTTGTGATAGATTTGTTATGTTTAACTCCTTAAGCTATAGCCATAACTGCTCAAGTTATAGGAACTCTCCTGCCTGACTCTCCTGTCTTCGTTTCTTCATTCTTTACTTCCCCAAACGTTAACTGCTAGGGCCTGTCCTTTGCTCTACATGGAGAGCCTAGGGATTCATGGTATATTTCTAAGGCTGCTTTTCCCAATCAACAACAAGCGGGGACACAGAGCAGTCTATATTGTCCCAGACCTTCTGGGAAGGTCCTGCAGGCTCTTTCTCGGTTTCAGTTCAGGAATTTTGTGTTCTTTAAAGTCTTAATAGAAATACTTTTTTGTTTGCAATTTTTTCCCCAAAATTAATTGATGAATTTATTTGTTTGACTTTGAGGATCTGAGCTATCATCTACTATTGGTTTCTAATTTTATCAAATTGGAATCAATTGAAATATTACTTTTAGCTTTCCACATAGTCAATTTTGTGATGGCCCCATATATAATTGAAAAGATATATCTCTTCTAAATTTTTGATGCAAAATTCTATATATACATATTTACTAGTTCCTTAAATGTGATAGTCAAATCCATTAAATCCTTGCTATTTGTTTCTCTACTTTATCTACTGATTTTTCAGAGACAGCCAAATAATTTAAGAGATCATTTTGATGACTCTGTGTGCAATTTTTTCAATTCTAAGTTACCTCAAATCCTTTTAGATTTATAAACAAATCAATAGAATGCAGTCTTCTGTGAGTTTTAAATGAGGAGTGAAGAATTTCCCCTCTCTTTTTCCATAGTTCACAGATTACTTTGCAATCAAATATGCTTCTTCACATTTATTCTTCCAATAACACAGAATGATATCTAAGGAGTCAATACTGGATTGATAAGAAAATGTCTCGGGAAACATAAGAGCTGGTCAACCTCATTCTTCTCTTAGAAATATGGATATACTGAAATTTATATACATTGACACTACTGAAAAAGAATATCTCATTTAGAATGTAATGAAAACCTTACTCTGTCTGCCTTCTGCTGCTGCTGCTGCTAAGTTGCTTCAGTCGTGTCTGACTCTGTGTGACCCCACGGACGGCAGCCCACCAGGCTCCCCGGTCCCTGGGATTCTCCAGGCAAGAATACTGGAGTGGGTTGCCATTTCCTTCTCCAATGCATGAAAGTGAAAAGTGAAAGTGAAGACGCTCAGTCGTGTCCGACTCTTAGTGACCCCGTGGACTGCAGCCCACCTGTCTGCCTTACTCACTTTTAATTATGGGCAGTGCCTTGCCTTCAATGGATATAGGCATTGAAACGTGCCACAGGCACACTGTGGTTAACCCTTACGGGGTTAACACTTTTTTTTTTGCTAAACAAGGGAAAGTAATACCAGGATTTCATATTATAAACAAGAAAAGTGGATACCTCACACCAGTCTATAGATGCATCTGGGTTGTTGCAGAGCTTCCTATAAAAGCATTTCACATCTTGACTCTTAACTTCTGGACCAAAGAGTTCCTGTACCATCTTGTAAAACTTGTCATAATCAACTGTGTCTGCATTGTAACAAAGAACAAGAACTTTGTCAGAAAATTCAAAGGACTATACTGCATTTTTAGTTGCTTTTTCTATTTTCTAATTTATTTCCTGGTGGTGATGGTTTAGTTGCTCAGTCATATCTGACTCTTTGTGATCCCATGGGTTGTAGCCCACCAGGCTCCTCTGTCCATGGGGATTCTCCAGGCAAGAATACTGGAGTGCGTTGCCACACCCTCCTCCAGGGGATCTTCCCAACCCAGGATTGAACCCATGTCTCCTGCACTAGCAGGTGGATTCTTTACCACTGAGCCACCTGGGAAGCCCAATCTATTTCCTTATTTCAACCTATAAAAACTTCTAAAGTTTAAAGATATTTCCATGGGAACATAACTAAGCTCTTGGCTAGAATATTACATAGTCAGAAAGAAATAATTTACTTTGGTGTTTAGTATCTCCCCCATAGACTTTATTTCAATTATTTTAGAAGTCTTGTTCAGGAATACAAAGGTCAGGAAGTGAATTACTTCTTTCCTATTAGGAATAAGTTTTACTAATAGGAGTATTTCCTCAAACTAATATTGGGTAGATGATAAAAGTGAGCAAAGAGCATGTCTTCTTTGGTTTTGTTTTGGTTTTTTTTTCTCACCAAAGTTATATTATTTTTTTCATTATGTCATTAGTTCATCTCAGCATATTTTTATATATGATGTAAAGTGAGGGTGTTTCATTTTGGATTCTCTAAGAAGCAGAGCCCAAGACAGATGCAGAATTGCAAGAAACTTACTGGGGGTGGGGGGAGCTCCTGTGAAAGAAAGAAGAATGGGAACAGGAGTATGTGATGAGAGAGTTCAGCTCGTAATAAAGTTCTGATACATGTTAAGAGAAAGAAAGGTGAATTCATTCAACACCTGAAAGACAGGTCTCCATACCACCTTTCAGTAGAACTCCCACAGATCCTGAGCCCTCACTTGCCCCTTACTCTTCTTAGGTCTCAGCAAAGAGACTGTTACTGGAAGTGGTGTGGTAACAACCTACCTGCAGGTTCCTTGAAGAGCCAGAATTCTCCTGCCCCTACACCCTTGTAATGCATCTTTCACAGTTTATCCCAATCCTTTACATGCAGAACTTATTCAATAATGTTCTTCGTATCTATTGTCATTATTTGTGTAACTTCCCTCTTTCTCTTTAACATTTGCGGTCGTTCTGTAATTGTTGAAAGGCTCCAATCTGTTTTTCACTATCTCTTCTGACATATCTCTCCTTGAAATAATTTCTACTAATGTCAAATTCCCTAAAGTCTTGGATAACATCTGACTTTTCCTGAATTTTTATCACTAACTTGCCACATGCTGCTGCTGCTGCTGCTAAGTCGCTTCAGTTGTGTCCGACTCTGTGCGATCCCATAGATGGAAGCCAACCAGGCTCCCCCATTCCTGGGATTCTCCAGGCAAGAGTACTGGAGTGGGTGCTAGAGAAGGTAAAAAAAAAAAAATCTGGACTCTAACTGTATGCAGGTCAGGAAGCAACAGTTAGAACTGGACATAGAACAACAGACTGGTTCCAAATAGGAAAAGGAGTATGTCAAGGCTGTATATTGTCACCTGCTTATTTAACTTCTGTGCAGAGTACATCATAAGAAACACTGGGCTGGATGAAGTGCAAGTTAGATTCAAGATTGCTGGGAAAATATCAGTAACCTTAGATATGCAGATGACACCACCTTTACGGCAGAAAGTGAAGAAGAACTAAAGAGCCTCTTGATGAAAGTGAAAGAGGAGAGTGAAAAAGTTGGCTTAAAGCTCAACATTCAGAAAATGATGATCATGGCATCCAGTCCTATCACTTCATAGGAAATAGATGGGGAAACAGTGGAAACAGTGTCAGACTTTATTTTGGGGGGCTCCAAAATCACTGCAGATGGTGATTGCAGCCATGAAATTAAAAGATGCTTACTCCTTGGAAGTAAAGTTACCAACCTAGAGAGCATATTCAAAAGCAGAGACATTACTTTGCCAACAAAGGTCTGTCTAGTCAAGGCTATGATTTTTCCAGCGGTCATGTATGGATGTGAGAGTTGGACTATAAAGAAAGCTGAGCGTTGAAGAATTGATGCTTTTGAACTGTGGTGTTGGAGAAGACTCTTGAGAGTCCCTTAGACTGCAAGGAGATCCAACCAGTCCATCCTAAAGGAGACCAGTCCTGGGTGTTCATTGGAAGGACTGATTCTGAGGCTGAAACTCCAATCTTTGGCCACCTCATGTGAAGAGTTGACTCACTGGAAAAGACTCTGATGCTGGGAGGGATTGGGGGCAGGAGGAGAAGGGGACGACCGAGGATGAGATGGCTGGATGGCATTACTGGCCTAATGGACATGAGTTTGAGTGAAATCTGGGAGTTGGTGATGGACAGGGAGGCTTGGCATGCTGCAATTCACGGGGTCACAAAGAGTCAGACATGACTGAGCAACTGAACTGAACATTCAGAGAAATGAAAAGAGCTTCCTCAAGTCCACTTAGCTATTCAAGGACAGAGTCAGATGAGGAACTGTACACCACCCTCCCATTCAACGTCTTTGCTATTCAGCTATGTTGCCTCTCCCTGTTACAAGAAGTAATTAAATTATATTAAAGTAATTTGTAAATTATTAAATTCTATCATCTTCCTGTTTGACAGTATTCCCAGTTCTAATCAACAGATCAAACTGGACTGCCCCATGTTCACTGATCTTACCTTCTTTTTGGGCAAACACGCCGGCTCTTTCATCTCTTTTCTGCGCTGCTACATGTTCAACCAATCTTTCAAACCCTCTCAAGGCTGTCCTGAAACTGCTAACCTGCAGTGCAGTGTTGATATGTTTTTCCTCCCTGATATCCATAAGGACACAGGGAATCTTTTATTTTGTCCAGAAATAACAGTGTAAATTTGCCAACTTGGAAAACCTTCCAGCTGTTGCAATGCCTCCCTGCTGCCTCAATTTTTGCCCTAGGTCTCATTCCTTTGATCTTAACATCCCATACTGTGGATAGGAGTATAGCAGGGAAAACACTGACTTAGGTCTAATGCATTTCGTATAGGCAAACACCAGTAAACTCCTGACCTCATAATGTTACCAGTGCCCTTCATATGGTCCTTATTGCATCATAATACCTTTGTAACATCCTCCTTCCTTCATAAAGAGGAAATTGAGATTTCTTTCTCCACAAATTTGTGTGTATGTGTGTGTGTGGGTGTGTGTGGGGTGTGTGTATATACTGCCTAAGAGGAAAGAAAAATGGATAAAGGCCAAGTATGGAAACTGGGTATTACCTTCTCCCCTCTATATCTCTTTTCACCTCATTTTGCCTGCCTTAGGATATGCCCTGGAGAGTAAAATTCACATTCATTCTTGCAGCCATACTTGATTGGATACCTGAACTTCTAAAAATGAAAATGTATTTCAGTATCTGACCTTTCTATGACAAACGAAGATAGTTTTTGAGGTCATAGAGAATAAAAATACTTTTTCTTCGTTTATGTATTGTCCTTCAATTAAAATAATAAAGCAAGCCAGTATGAGGAAGAGGTAGTTCCTGACTGAGAGGAAAGTTCTTTCAAGGTATCATTAGTTGAATGAGAAGAAGCTTTCTCTTTGTCTCCTTTCCTCTAATTGCAAGCTCCAATACTCCAAAACTATTTAGTGCAATTGCTATTAAATCAAGTTTTCCAATATTTAACTCTATGGGAAGGAGAGCTTGTCTAATATTTTATCCACCATGAGCTAACTTCCTATGCTTTAGGTGAGTTAGATGAAGTCCAGCTTTAAAAACATTTGCAAGACCTTGCATTCAGAAGTGAATCAAGTAGCATTGCTGGGTATAATACTGGGTGTAATACTGTCTCCTTAATATTCATCTCTGGCTACTAAAAGGACAAAATAAGACTTTCATGTAGGAAAAAAATCTCCTAATTTCTTTTGTTCCTTCTCTTTTCCCTTTAAAGCTTTCAAAATATAGGTAGTGACACATGAAGGACCACTTTTCCTACCATTCTCATGCATTCTCATTCTCATTCATTCAGCAGATATTCACTGAACACCTGCTTCACCTTAGGTACTATTTTAGGCACTGAGGAAACAACAATGAACAAAAGAGCTTATTGAGCTTTCAATCTGATGGAGAAGACACACAAACAAGCAAGTAAGTAATATGGCAGAAGGTGATAAATACGCTAAAGAAAAAGAGTGAAAGTATGTTGGGTTGGGGGATAAGTCAAAGGACATGGATGAGGGAGCTCAGAAAAGGACTCATTAATAGAAAGACACTTGGACACAAACCAGAGAGAAGTAAGGTAGCAAGCCATGTGGACAAATGGTAGAGAGGTATTCCAAGAAAAGCATGCATAAAGTCCCGATATCAAACTGTGCTTAATACGTCTGAGAAGCAAGGAAGCAGTCATGTGACTGGAGTGATATGGTATGGGAAGAGAAGGTGGGGAGATAACATCAGAGAGTCAGAGTTGGAGCTAAATCTGTTGTAAGGACAGTCTATACAGTAATCACTATTCTGTCATTGAGTAGAATGCTGATATCTGTGTCACAATTGAAAAGGATTGTTTCAACTGCTTGTTAGTCGCTCAGTCGTGTCTGACTCTTTGCAACCCCATGAACTGTAGCCCACCGGGCTCCTCTTTCCATGGGCTTTCCCAGGCAAGAGTACTGGAGTGGGTTGCCATTTCCTTCTCTCTAACTGCTTAGTAGAGGTAAGTTGAAGGAGAGAAAGAGTAGAAGCAGGAAAACCAACTAGGTGGCAATTTCAGTAATCCAAGTAAGAGATGATAGTGGTTTAGATGAAGGTAGGGCTAAGATGTCAGGCTCTATGAAGATAGATGTGATAGAATTTGCTGATAGATTAGATGGGAATGTGATAGCAAGAGAAGAATCAAGAATAATTCCAGGGATTCTGGGAGGATAGAATAGTTACTCACTTCTGGGGAAGAAGTCAGTGGGAGAAGGCAATTTTGAGGGGAGAATTAAGAGTTTAATTTGGGATGTGTTAAGTTTGAGATGTCTATTAGATAAACAATTGTGGATATTGAATAGTCAGATGCAAAAATCTAGGGTTCAGGGGAGAACTTAAAAATCATCAGCACTTGCTCTGCTGAGTATAGTTGCTCAGTCATGTCCAACTCTTTGCAACCCCATGGACTGTAGCCTGTAAGGCTCCTCTGTCCATGGAATTTTCTAGGCAAGAATACTGAAGTGGGCTGGCATTTCCTACTCCAGGCAATCTTCCCAACCCAGGGATTGAACTCACATCTCCTGCATTGGGAGATGGATTCTTTACCACTGAACCCCTGGGAAGCCACCATCAGCACTTAGGTGGTATTCAAAGCCATTGGATTAGATGAGATCTCCTTGAAGAAACCAAAAAACTGAGGACCAAACCTTGAGCATGCCACTGTTCAGAGGTCAGAGTGATCAGGAAGAACCACTGATGGAAACTAAGTAGGAGTGGCCAGTGAAGTAGGAGAGTCAAGAGTAAGGAGTATTTCCGAAACCAAGAGCAGAAAGTGTTTTGAAAAGAAAGGAGGTGTTGGAAAGACTAATAGTTTACTCAATAAAGAAATTCAGCTGTAGGTGCAAAGAGAATTGACGTTCAGAACTTGAAGGTATGCCAGATTTTCTTTAAAAAAAAAAAAAAGTTCAATTACATTCACTAACTTATGTTTCCTAAGACAGGAAATGGTTTAGATATATTTGGCCAGAATTTCCTCAAGGCTTCTTCCTCTTCTTACTGGGGATCAAAGTTTAGACAGGCCTGGGAAAGATTTGCTCCTTGGAGAGAGATTACTTGGTTGAGTAAGGATCGAAGTTTCCTCTTAGCTGTCATGTGCATGACACAGAAGGCTAAGGATTATCAGTGATTCTGAACAAGAGTGGCAGATAAAACCTGTCTTCTTGGGGACTTCCCTGGTAGTCCAGTGGCTAAGACTCAGTGCTACCAATGCAAGGGGCCCAGGTTCAATTCCTGGCCAGGGAACTAGATCCTACATGCTATGACTAAAGATCCCACTCCGATGCAGCAAAATAAATAAATTAAATTAAAAACAAAAAACCCCCAAAAGCCTGTTTCCATTGACACTGGCATACTTTGTAAAAGACTGGTTTGAAATATAGAGGTTGTAATGAATTAATGCTCCAGTGTGGGAGGATACTAAAATAGACTTCTTTCTGTCTTGCCAGAGGTTCCATGGTACAATAGGCTTGAGGAATTCCCCCATTTTTTAAAAAAAGGGTCTATACAGCCCATGAAGGATGATGTACAGAGGCACTGAGAAACCAATTCTTCACACGTTAGTCTATTCCCTCCTTCAGAAGGCTTAAGAGAAAGCAGGTTCATCACGAGGCTGAGGAGGCCCTTAATGAACACCTCCAGACAAAATTTTTAGAGTAGTCATGTGACCATAACTTTGGGAGGAACCCTATTGGAGAAGACTGCCTGGAGGGTCTAGGGGACCCTAATCAGGGTCTTAGAGGGAGAACTAAGGCTCCAGCTGACAGAGAGGTACTGCCACTGTCAACAGAGTTGTGGGAAAAATATCTCCAGTGACCTCAGGTCCTCTAAAGACTCCATAGATCACCCCAGGAGAGAAAAAGGCAGACTGAAAATTTGCATAAGCAGAGGGCACCAACATCAGATGACAACTTTACCACTCAAGGAAGATTTTCCTCAAAATCCCAGAGGGGCCCAGAGAAGCATCAAAGGTGGTGCTTAAGGAAATGGGAGAAGCTGGTTATTGTTCCCTCCACTCCCACCTCCCCACCCCCCAAAAGTTCTCCAGGCTACAGCATGCTGTGTTTTGGAGGGGTGACAGACGATTTTTCTATGAGTTTTAATGTGTCAGTATTACAATATTCTGGACTTTATATTACTTAAAAGTGATCAGAAAGGCTTTGAGAACTGATAAAATGTCAACCAAGGGCAGTGAAGAATAGGTGGAAAGAAAATATTTGAAATGAGTAGTACCAAAGAGAATAAAATTACTTTTTGCTTGCACTGTGCTGGACAAAGGAGCCTGGCAGGCTACAGTCCATGGGATCGAAAAAGAGTGGAACAGGACTTAGCAACTAAACAACATACTGAGTCCAGCTCACTCAGTAAATTGGTTACATTTGCATATACTGTACTTTTCCTACTTTGGGGGAGTGAGATGCAGGCATAATTAGTATATGCTTTTTAGTGCATTAAAATATACATCCCATAAAACTTACCGTTTCAATCATTTTAAATGTGCAATTAAGTGGCATTAAGTAATTCACAATTTTGTGCAACCATCTCTACTATCCATTTTCAGAACATCAGCAACACCCCAAATTGAGGTTCTGTACCCATTAACCACTAATTCCCCACTTCTTCCTCCCCTCTGGTGAGTGCTACTCTACTCTCTGTTACTATGAATTTGTCTATTCTAGGTACCTCTTATTACTGGAATCTATAATATTTGTCCTTTTGTGTCAGGCTTCCTTCACTCAGCCTAAGGTTTTCAAGGTTCATCTATGTTGTAGCATATATTAGAATTTCATTTATTTCTATTACTGAGTAATATTCCATTGTATGTACATACCACATTTTTTATTCATTTGTCTATTAATGGACATTTGCTTTATTTCCACTGTTCGGCTATTGTGAATAATACTGCTATGAACACTTGTGTACAAGTACATGCTCCAGTCCCTGCTTTCAATTCTTTTGGCTATACTTCTAGGAGCAGAATTACTAGATCACTGATAAATGTGTTTAACTTTCTGAGGAACTGCCAAGCTGTTTCCACAGTGGCTGCACCATTTTACATTCTCAGTAGTGGCACAGCAGGGTTCTAACTCCTCCACATTCTTTCAATGCTTTTTAGTTTCCTTTTTGTTGCTGTTTTTAGTTTTTGATAATAGCCAGTCTAGTAGGTCTGAAGTGGTATTTCATTGTGGCTTTGATTTGCATATTTCTAACAACTAAAGACTCTTTATTTTAAATTTTATTTAAATTCTAATTAGAAGATGCTCCCAGGAAGGAAAGCTATGACAAACCTAGACAGCAAATTAAAAAGCAGAGACATCACTTTGTGACAAAGGTCTATGCTGTCAAAGCTATGGTTTTTCCAGTAGTCCTATACGGATGTGAGAATTGAACCATTAAGGAGACTAAGCGCGGGACTGATGCTTTCAAACTGTGTTGCTGGAGAAAACTCTTGAGAGTCCCTTGGACAGCAAGGAGATCAAACTAGTCAATCCTAAAGGAAATTGACCCTGAATATTCATTGGAAGGATTGATGCTGAAGCTCCAATCCTCTGACCACCTGATGCGAAGAGTGGTTGAAGAAGAAGACACTGATGATGGGAAAGACTGAAGGCAAAAGGAGGAGGTGGCAGAGGATGTGAAATGGCCAGATAGCATCACTGACTCAATGGACACGAATTTGAGAAAACTTCAGGAGACAGTGGAGGACAAAGGAGCCTAGCATGCTATCGTCCATTTCCTTCCATGGTTGCTATTTCCTTCTCCCTGGGATCTTCCTTACCCAGGGATCAAACCTGTGTCTCTTTCATCTTCTGCATTAGGAATTGGATTCTTTACAACTAGTGCCATCTGGGAAACCCCAAGTATAATAGATAACCTTAACAATTCATAGTATTATAAAAACAAATCTACCAAAATTCTTAAACATTTACCAAAAGCCTCTTATCCCTTTTCCCCCTCACTATTATTCCTCTTACATAGACATTGCCTTGGACTTTAAAGCCAAAGTCATTTTACTAAAATAGCCAAGAACCTGCAGCCAATCACTGCTCACCTACTTCCTTGCCCTTATTTTGCAATTCTCATTCCACCCAGCCACACTGGTTTCTTTATTTTTCCTCCAATATGTCAAGCATGGACCCACTCCATTACACCTACCCTGTGCCTGTTGTACTCAGGATGGCTATGTGTAACCATGCTATACAAAATAACAAACTCTTCCCTCCCTCCCAAATACCTTTTCTCTGCCTTCAGTTCAGCCACTCAGTAGTGTTCAACTCTTTGTGACCCCATGGACTACAGCTCGCCAGGTTTCCCTGTCCATCACCAACCCCTGGAGCTTACTCAAACTCATGTCCATCGAGTTGGTGATGCCATCCAACCATCTCATCCTCTGTCATCCCCTTCTCCTCCTGCCTTCAATCTTTCCCAGCATCAGGACCTTTCCCAATTAGTAAGTTCTTCACATCAGGTGGCCAAAGTATTGGAGCTTCAGCTTCAGTATCAGTCCTTCCAATGAATATTCAGGACTTATTTCCTTCAGGAATTAAAGATAATTAGGAATTATTTGCCATATTTATCTTTAAAAAAATTTGTATGTATTTATTTATTTTTGGCTGTGCTGGGTCTTCACTGCTGTGTGAGCCGGGCCTACTCTGTAGTTGCAGGGCTCAGTAGCTGTGGTTCCCAGGCTCTAAAGCACGGGCTCAATAGTTGTGACACACAGTGTTAATTGCTGAGGCATGAGGGATCTTCCCCCACCAGGGATACAACCCTTGTCTCCTGCATTGGCAGGTGGATTCTTCACCACTGAGCTACCAGGAAAGCCCTGTCTTATTTTTCTTAATGCCACATTTCACAACACTACATATGTACTTAGTTGATAATTGTCTGTTCTCCCAACACCACCACAATGTAAAGTTTATGAGCAAAGACTCAGCACCGATGAATGAATGAATGCTTTAGGGAAAAATATGAGTATTTCTTCATTCATTCAACTAATATTTATTGAGACCTTGCTGTAGACTAGCCACCAGGGAAGCCCTTGACAGTAAACATAGTCGACATTAAATATATAGAACTTGTTAAACGGTTGCATAAATCTAAAATACAAAATTATATGAAATTTTTTTTTTTTTAAAGAAGTGGTTGGGTTAATCTCATAGGTAAGTCCAGACTGGAAGCCTTAAGGACAAATCAAGATTTTTAGGGCAGAGCACACTGCCTCTCAGCTATTGCTCAATGCACCATGATGGAGAGCCACCCTGCCCTGACCATTAGACATTAATTCCAAAACACTTGTAATGGGAGTTCACAGACCCTACTCATTCTCAACCCATCTTTTGAATAGAGGAGGGAGGAGGCATATACCTTCGTGGAGGGCAGGTCCTTTGCCCTTGAACAGACACTGTGCAGGCCAGCGGTGCCCAGGACAGCTTGCGGGCCTGGATAATGACTGCATCCTCCTTGGGCCCTTTTGTGGCTTGCGTAGAGGCAGTGGCGCAGCCCTGTAATGACTTTTCGGTTCATGGACCTGTGTTTAACTTGCCATCTATTTTCACAGTATAAAAGGTCAGAGGAAGTGTTCTGCTTCAGAGACCACCTCTGAACCTGCTAGATGTGGTGTGGAGCTGGAAGGTGGCCACAGCGAGGGCCTTAGTGACTGGGAGTATCCATTTCTATTGCAGGGAGGACACGAAGGACTATGAGCAGGCCTGGGGTGCTGCCTGGGTTTGCATTAAATGTGCGACACCATTTGGCAGCGGTTCCTAACAGCTTCCTGGGAGGAGAGAAGCCAAGGCTAGGGGTCGCTCGTGTAACCCCTCATGAGCACGTGGTGGGCCAGAAACCCATAAATGTTCCTGAAGGAGTGAGTGAGTGGTGAACGCCAAGAGGTCTTCCGGCTGGGCTGGGGGAGCGGTGGGGATGCGAAGTGAGGAGCCACCGTGGTCGATCTCCCTTCCGGCTCTCACGGACTGGGAGGGTTGGAGCCGGCATACAGGTTGGGGCGGGAGAACCGGGCCAAGAGAGCGCGGACTCCGCTAAGACTGCGACAGGGGGCGGGACTAGGCGGTGCGCCGGTGGGGCGGGGCTACAAGGCGAGTCAGGGCGGGGCCACAGTGGAGGGTAGGGGCGGGGTTACGAGGCGCGCCGCGGGCGGGGAAAAGCTCCGGAGCCGCATCTAATACCATCTAATGCCTCGGGGTGCCCTGCGCCCCGCCCAGAACCGAGCGCGCCGGCGCCTGTGTGCCAGCCGGGAGGCGCGGCGGCGGCTGGCGGAAGGGCGGGGTAGTCAAGCCTCACCGAGCCTGTCAGCGAGGGCGCCTACGAGCGCGTGTTTTGCTTGGCTCCGTGGGGCTTCCGGGCGTGGGCAGCAACCTGCTAGTGCTCGTCATCTACCTCAAGTTGCCGCGGCTCCGCAGCCCCGCCCGCCTCCTCCTCCTCAGCCTCGGCGATCTGCTACCGTCCGTCCTCCAGGCCGCGCTGGCTTTCGCGTTCCCCCTGAGGGGCAGCAGGGTTGGGGGTCACCACGATCGGCGAGTGGGACGGCGAGTCGCTTCAGCAGCAGCAGCCTGTGAGGTGAGTGGTCGGGGTGGGCCTCCCTCCCGCTCCTGCTCCCGGCCCCGCCCCCTCCCGCTTCGGGACCTCAGCCTCGCGGCGGGGCTCGCCTGACTTCACCTCCCCACTGACTTCTATTCCTCTGACCTCCCCTCCTCCCCAGCCCGACTTTTCCCTCGTGACCTACCTCCCCCCATCTCACCCACTCAGCGCACCTCTCCTCCTCCCCCGTTGACCTCGTCCTCCTGCGCTCGCTCACCTCCCTCTTTCCCTGTGCTCACCAGGCCCCACGCCCACCAAAACCCCAGCCTGTCTGCAGCCCCCGCTCCCCGGTGGGCCCAGTTCCTCCATACCCCATCTCTGTCGCTGTCCTGCTCATCTACTTCTCTGCTTTCTGTCTCCTCATTTAATTCAACAGGGCACGAGACAATGGCTTATTACTTTGAGAAAAGAAATGAAGGGCCGTGGAGTTGAGATTCAAGGAAAAAGATGATTGATTTGTGAAAGTTGGAGAGGGTGATGAGATCTAATTCCTATATTAATTTCCTAAAATGAGAGGTAGAAACCTAACATAGTCGCGATGTGTAAATTCTTTTTAAAAATTTGCCCGTTAGCAGTTGTAAACCTTTGACTGCTTCCTAGAAAGTGAGATAGTTTTATTCAGGTCCTCAGAATGCACACTGGCATGTACCCTATTAGCTATTTTTTCTGTTTTCTTCCCTATAGTTTCCAGCACACGAAAGTCTCAGGTGAGATTGCAAATGGATGAGAGAATCCCAACTCAAAATGAACATATAATTAGCTGTGAAACCAGTAGGTTTCATTAAGTAGAATTTGATAATACAGTACTCTTAACCCAGATGCAAGATTTAAATCTCACTAACACTTGACATTTTGAAGGAGGAACCACCCAGCTGTTTCATTGAGGACATTATTTTTTAAGCTTGGAAAAGAAATTATCATTTTGTATGTGCTCCAGAAATTTCATTTGTACAAAAGTTTGAAATAGAAATGTATATTTCTCAGGTCTTAAATTTCCTTTAAAAAAAAATTGATAATTCATTAGTGCTTTTACCGTGGCAAGTTTACAAGAATAAAATCGTTGTAGCATTATCAAGCGTATTTTCTTGATCACCAACCTTCTATGTGATGACAAACCCGCATATTATATTTGTTATGATTCCTTTTTTATATGTTGAGGGACACAAGAAAATGTCATAGAAATCATAATTTTATTTGATTGTCTCAGTGATTCTAATATTCTACTACTACCTACCCCTTCCCCAATAAGCACTTAAAGTTCTTATTTTCAAGAAGTGCATTTTCTGTGCTGGGAAATTCAGTTTCTATTCTAACTCAGTGCTTGGGAGTTTGGAAACAGGGGTGTGTTGAGTTTTTTCTTAGTACCAGCATTTGTTTTCTTCCTCATCCCTTCTATCTTGTGGCCTCACCCTACTGTATCTCCTTTTCTCTTCCATCCTCTTCCTCCCTTGTTATCCCTGCTCCATTCCCACCCCAGTCTGAAAGGATTTTCTAAGACTGCTAAAAATGTTCACCACACAGTATTTTGCCTGACCACTACTCTCTTTTTCTGGGCATTTAGTTAGTGCTTTCAACAATGGCTTTCACCTGCCTTTAAGTTAGAGGTGGAAACTCTGGGACAGAATGTTCTGAGTCTTGTTCAAGCCCTGGGAGACAGGTCAATAGTGGATTATGATAGAGCTGAAAACATTTTTGTTGTTTAATTGCTAAGTCGTGTTTGACTCTATTGTGACCCCGTGGACTATAGCCCACCAGGCTTCTCTGTCTATGGGATTTCCCAGGCAAGAATACTGGAGTGGGTTGCCACATTTTTCCCCAGGGGATCTTCTCAACCCAGGGATGGAACCTGTGTCTCCTGCATTGACCGGCGGATTCTGGAGTAAATTCCAAACATTATGCTTCTAGGTAAGAGTTAAAGAGAGGGAGGGTGCTTCCTCATTGTTAGCCCTAAGCAAGAACTAACTAACCCTGGAGTAGTGAAGGGCAGGACATTCTAAAATATCAAAAGTGACTGCTTACTTCAGAGGCTTCTAGAAAGGCTGCTCTGTCAAATGGAAAGACCACTGGCCTGATGGTGTGAGCATGGGTCCCACTTAATCCTGTGGCTAACCCATCATGTGGACTCTCCCAGTCACTTAATCTCTCCAGTCATCAGTTCTCTTACCTGGGGTTACAGGGTAATTGAGCTAAATGTTCTTTAAGGTTGTCCTGCCTTGCCTTGTATTACGAGAATTCCGTTGATACCTGTAGGTTAGGAGGTGGCTGGTTTCAGCACTTATGGCTTATATCCTTTCTCTTACTCCCAACCCTCTGCTATATCCCCTTCTAAGCCAAAAATAGGTATATACTATGGTTACGCTTCTTCACATACCCTCATGGGTTCTGTCTTCCTCTCCACACTCTGCAGGAAGAAAGCAGAATAAGTAATTCACATATATATATGAGTAGGCCAGGCGACCACTTCATTCTGTGCTCAATTCCTGGTTTCTTAGGGAATGCTGAAAGCAAGTGGAATCCCGAATATTGTTTAGGCAGAGGCTTTGACCAGATAAGACTATGAAGATTGCCATCTCATTTAAACTGAACTATCAATTCAGTGAATTAGTCACTTCAAGTTCCAATTGAATGGCTTGTTATATGGGTATCCAGGATACCCATCTAGTCATCTCAGCCTAGGCAGGCCCAGTATGGACTGATCTAGGTTTCAGTAAGTGTAGCAGTAGGAAAAATGAGAGCTCAAGAAACTCACTCTTACCATGCAATGATAGAAAGGCCATCAAGCATGTGGTTTGTGTACTTCAATCTAAGAACTTCCAGGTGAGTATGCCTTTCAACCCTTTGGCTATTGCACCTCTGGCAACACCTACCACCATGCAGGTGTTCTGCACGTGGAATACAACAGAATGATGCTACAGATTAACAGGAGAGACTTTCTTTACTACCACCTCCTACCCCTTCAAAAATAAGAACAACAAACAACATGCTAATCTTGGCAGAGGATGTTTAGACCTTCATCTTGAGATGAAGAGATTCAGTCTCAGAGCTAGGGTCTCATAAAATGCATGTCACCCTATGTTGACATGGGTTTTAGAAGCTGTACTTCAGTCACTCAGTTGTGTCCAACTCCTTGTGACCCCATGGACTGCAGCATGCCAGGCTTCCCTGTCCTTCTCTATTTCCCAGAGTTTGCTCAAACTCATGTCCATTAAGTCAATGATGCCATCCAACCGTCTCATCCTCTTGTTGTCCCCTTCTCTTCCTGCCCTCAATCTTTCCCAGCATCAAGATCTTTTCCAATGAGTCAGCTCTTTGTATCAGGTGGCCAGAGTATTGGAGCTTCAGCTTCAGCATCAGTCCTTCCAATGAAGTAGATGTTATTTTATACTGCAGTGTTTTAACATATGGACCCAGGACTTTTCCTTTTTAACTTAACACCTAAAAAACACACCTGTGCATATGCACATTTATATAAGGATTTCTTACAAATACATTTTCAGTAGACTGATTCTTTTATATACCTAAACATTTCAATATGCTAGTTATTTTATTGAATTAATCCTTTTCTGATTATAGCAGTGGCCCATTCAATTGAAATAGTCTCATGTTGTTCCCATAAGAGCCTAAAGGTGGGTGGGGCATGAGAAAGTCTTCTGTTCATCATTTGTCTTAGAAGCATCCACAGACTGTATGGGCCACAGAAATATGCATAATCACAGCAGCATGCACATAGTATATAGTATGTTTCCATAAACACAGTGGAGCCACCTGTTACTTGCAATTTAATCTCCTAGTTGTATACCATTTATTCAAATACTTAAAACCAAAGTTATAGAATTGTACTACACTAATTATTTTTGTGGGATGTTGCTATATCCATTCTTCATTGTTGAATTGCCTGACTTGGAGGAGTCTATATCTTTTGCTTATTTTCAAGAAGTTAGAAAACATGTGAGAAAGCATGTAATGACTTGCTTTAGTAGAATCTTATGTCCTGAAATCAAGTCGTGTTCCATAGGATTATAATTATTGATGCTTGAAATTATTATTCTCTTAGTATTGTTAATAATTGTATTCTTTCTTGAATTTTCTCCTTTCAGAGCAGAATTCCAGTCACAAATCCATATGTGATACATTTTGACATGCACTGCTAAGATGAAACACAGAAATGAACACCGTATACTTGTTTTATTATTCTCAGATATGATTAGATGTACTTTATCATGGTTTTATGCTACTGACCTATAAGAAAATAATACTAAAAAAGGGTAGCAGCTGAATACCTGGGACCTGCAACTTCAGTATTTCTGGGATGATCTGGAATATCACAAGGAGAGATTTTATTATAGCATAGTCACACCTTCTCTGAACCCTCAGCCCAGATTCATACACATTTTCTTCATTGGAAGTTGTCACCAGATACTTTTCCAGGATGGCCAACAGTCTCCCAACAGAATTTGATGTGATAGTGATGGGGACAGGTCTGCCTGAATCCATCCTTGCTGCTGCATGTTCCAGAAGTGGTCAAAGGGTTCTGCATCTCGATTCAAGAAGTTACTATGGGGGAAACTGGGCTAGTTTCAGCTTTCCAGGATTGCTGTCCTGGTTGAAGGAACATCGGCAAAACAGTGACACTGTGGAAGAAAGCCCTGCTGCATGGCAAGACATGATCCATGAAACAGAAGAAGCCATCCCTCTTCGCAAGAAGGATGAAACCATTCAACACGCCGAAGTTTTTTGTTATGCCAGTCAGGGCATGGATGGCAATATTGAAGAGCTTGATGCTCTGCAGAAAAATCCTTCTTGTGTAGCATCTAGTACCCTCATAAAACCTCTGGATTCTACAAGCTTGTCTGAGGAAACACACTCATCACACATTACTAGCTATGAAGTGCCTACACAAGACACTCCAAAAAACAATGAAGAAATAACTGATATGGCAGAAACGTCTGTGAAAGAAGAATATTGTGGGTATGATACTTACAAACACACACTTTCAGATGGCACTAAAGATGAAATCAAACCTGTATTGGAAGACAACAGTGTGCCACCAAAGAGAAAGAGGATTGCTTACTCTCAAATAGTTAAAGAAGGCAGGAGGTTTAATATTGATCTGTCATCGAAGCTGCTTTATTCTCAAGGACTGTTAATTGATCTGTTAATCAAATCAAATGTTAGTCGTTACGCTGAATTTAAAAATGTCACTAGGATTCTTGCATTTCGAGAAGGAAAAGTAGAGCAGGTGCCTTGTTCCAGAGCAGATGTCTTTAATAGCAAAGAGCTCACTATGGTTGAAAAGAGGATGCTAATGAAATTTCTTACATTTTGTTTAGATTATGAACAACATCCTGAGGAATACCAAGCTTTCACACAATGCTCATTTTCAGAGTACTTGAAAACCAAAAAATTAACCCCCAGCCTCCAACATTTTATACTTCACTCAATTGCCATGATGTCAGAATCATCTTGCACTACAGTAGATGGCCTTAAAGCAACAAAAAACTTTCTTCAGTGTCTTGGACGGTTTGGCAACACTCCCTTTTTATTTCCCTTATATGGCCAAGGCGAAATTCCCCAGTGTTTCTGCAGGATGTGTGCAGTTTTCGGTGGAATATATTGTCTTCGCCATAAAGTACAATGCCTTGTAGTTGACAGAGAATCTGGAAGATGTAAAGCAATTATAGATCACCTTGGTCAAAGGATAAATGCTAAATATTTCATTGTGGAGGATAGTTACCTGTCTGAGGAAACATGTTCCAGTGTGCAGTACAAGCAGATATCCAGGGCAGTGCTCATTACAGATCAGTCTGTCCTAAAGACAGACTCAGATCAGCAGATTTCCATTTTGATAGTACCTCCAGTGGAACCAGGAGCACATGCTGTCCGAATCATTGAATTATGTTCTTCAACCATGACATGCATGAAAGACACCTACCTGGTACATCTGACCTGTTCATCTTCCAAAACAGCAAGAGAAGACTTAGAATCAGTGGTGAAGAAATTATTCACCCCGTATTCTGAGACAGAAGTAGACAAGGAAGAACTTCCAAAGCCAGGACTCTTGTGGGCTCTTTATTTTAACATGAGAGATTCCTCGGGAGTTAGCCGAAGCTCATATAATGGCTTGCCTCCCAACGTTTATGTCTGCACTGGGCCTGACTGTGGACTCGGAAGTGAGCATGCCGTCAAGCAAGCTGAAACACTCTTCCACGAGATCTTTCCAAGTGAAGAATTCTGTCCCCCACCTCCAAATCCGGAAGACATTTTCTTTGACGGTGATGAAAAGCCATCAGAGCCTCTTGGAACCAGTAATATAGTAATGGCCAAACTAGAATCCTCTGAGGGAAGCAAAAACCTAGAAAGTTCAGGGAAGCACCTTCAAAATTAGAAAAAAAACAAACTGGAAATGCTACTTTGGGCCTTCGTCCTGGCATCAGAATATTCTCATTTAAAGGACAGTTTCCTGTAGGAGTAATTAGATATGGTTATATGATGAATGTCATGCAGATGTCTGTAATTCTCTTTGTGACTTTTAGTCATTGGATGCCTTTGTTAACCTATCAATGACTGATATATTGGGTATTGGACTTGTTTTGTTTCAGAATGGGCTCCATGACCCAGAATTAGCTTTATTTTAGTACTGGGTATATATGTGAGAGTTCTGTGTTAGCAATGGTGCTTAAAGGAAGATGATATTATATCTGCTGATTATCTTCAAATTTTACTATTGTCTACAGAACGGTGATATCTAAGGAATATTTAAATTATTTTCACAGCTATTACAGTTGCTACCACCTCTGAGTAGTGAAACACAGGAAATTATGTGGGTCTTTTGTTTAGAATAGAAACATATAGATATGGTGGCAGCAATAGCAACTAATGCAAGTGCCAATGTGATAAAATATGTAATTGTTGGAAGAATAGTTTTGCATGATCTTTTATTTGTAAAGGTGATGTTTAGAATTCATCTTGCAGTTTAATTCTCCTGGTTGACCCTTGTAATCAATGAGGCAGTGATGTCATCCCAGTCTTATACATTGGAAAGAGTCAGAGAGTTCAGTTAGTAGTTGCAAAGCTCATTCTTGGGAGGTTTGGTCCAAAGAAAATCTAGGGGGAAAGATTAGTTCTGGTTCAATACTTCAGAAAATTTATGCAGAGCACTGCTCTGGCACCTATAAGAAAAGAACTTCTAAGTAATTCAGGCTAAAGAAAAAATAAACTGCTCCAGGAAAAGATATTTCAGAATGCCTGAAGCATTTTTAACCTGGGATTACAGATGGTTTTAAAAATCCATCTGTGAGTAGATTTCCCAAGACTTCTCAATGAAAGTGAAGTATACCATTTTGTTGGCACCACCACTTTAATTAGTAACACTACAGTTGTTAGGAGTAAATCAGAGGAAGCTTTACCATGCCCCTTTGGTTGTGTCCCAGCAAGTAACAAGGTGGACGCCTTCATAATCAGCTCCTGCCTCTTAGCTGTTATCTAGAAGATAGAAACATTTTTTTCCAGAACCACCAGAAGTTATAAAGCTGCTTATATTCTAGCAGAGCAAGCTTGTGAAACTGTCAGTAGTAAATTTCCTTCCTAAGTCACCATTTCCATTCCTCAGACAGAGAATGATAATCCTATAGGAAATAAGCCCTTTAATTACATTTTTTTGCCCTGGAACAGAGCATTTACTATGTGCTACGCACTCCAGTACTCCTGCCTGGCAAATCCCATGGATGAAGGAGCCTGATAGACTGTAGTCCATGGGGTCGCTAGGAGTCAGACACAACTGAGTGACTTTGCTTTTCGCTTTTCACTTGCATGCATTGGAGAAGGAATGGCAACCCACTCCAGTGTTCTTGCCTGGAGAATCTTAGGGACGGGGGAGCCTGGTGGGCTGCCGTCTCTGGGGTTGCACAGAGTCGGACATGACTGAAGCTACTTAGCAGCAGCAGCACGCACTTATTGTACTCTCTCATTATAGTTTCTCAACAACTCTGTGAGGCAGATAATACATTTTCAGAGAGGAAGTAAAGACAGTAATTCACTCTGAGTGTGATTTGTGGCAGAGCCAACATTGAAATCCAGGCTTCCATGATTTCAAAATCTTTCAACTAATGTTAACTGTTAGAAGAGTGTAGGTACTGAAGGAGAAAGAAAAGATTACTGGCTCATGAGAACCAGTCCAGCATTGCTAGTGAAGCGAAGTAGGCAGACTCTCAGCTTATTACTGAGTCAGAGAAATAGGAGAGTAAAGAATAATTAAAAATACATGTAACTTAGAGCTATGAATCTCACTGAAGTAGAATTTGTCTAAGCTTTAACACAATTATTCTTTTTAATTTACCTTTTGATTATGATGTTATAAAAAGTAACATGTTACTAGGGCAAAATACGCTCTAGACTTTTTTTGCTCTTCTGTATGAGAAAAATGAAACGAGAACAATTTAAATTTCAACTTACTGAAGTAGAGAAGTCATGAATTGATATTAATATATATATTTTGAATTTAGCAAATCTGTTACTGGTTGGCTTCTAGGCTTGTACTTATCGAAACAAATGAAATGTCTGAAACAGACCTAAAAATTAGTTATTAAAATGTAAAAGAATTTGAGATGTTAAATGGAAGTGAAGGTAACCCAGACCTATTGAAAATATTTTAATTTCAATATAAGGAATATTTTTACTCATAAGAATTTTAGAGTATCAGTGAGATGTTGCAAAAGATGATAGAACCACAGTAATAGAAACAGGAAAATGTTAGATTAGATAAAATAAGTGTTTTGAAAACTAAGAAATGAATTTATTATTTTCCTACTTGAATACAAATAAGTTGGAAATAAAAAATTATTACCAAAGAAAAGCATTTTAAAAATTAGAGGAGAGTATAATTTTCTTTTCATCCTTTTTTCTTTAAAAGATTTATTTTTGATGTGGACCATTTTTTTAAAGCCTTACTGAATTTGTTACAATATTGCTTCCTTTTTATTTTTTGGTTTTTTGGCTGTGAGGCATATGAGTGGGATCCTAGCTCCCAAACCAGAAATTGAACTCACACCTCCTACACTGGAAGGAAAGTCTTAATCACTGGATCACTAGGGAAGTCCCAACCTAGTATAATTTTCTGACAAACCCATTTTACTGTTATGGGCTTATTGGTGAATTTTTTCAAATGTTCAAAGAATAAATAATATCTATGTACCAGAAAGATGATATACTAACACTTGCATTTTGAAGTTAATATCGCCTCAGTACTAGGAGGAAACATTTTGAAAAGGATCTCATCTAAGCAAATGCAAAATATTAGCAAATGAAAAATAGTTATTTACTGTCACTCAGAATTATGCGGTTAGTGTTCAACAGGATAACCATTAAATCAATATCAACAGAACAAAGTAGTAAAAATTCAAAGTATTAACTACAGGTAACTAAAAATATTAATAAAAGTATTTATCTCTGTTAATGACTTTGTTGGTTTCTCATTGTGATAAGTAATTATTAAAACTGAGAACTTATATCATTCCTGTTAGGGAAAAATAAATAATTCTCAACCAGAAATTAAATAATCTTGGTACTATTTTTTGTATATAGTTGAAGAAAACTCATCATTGTAATAAATCCTTAATAAGCATATGTAAATGAGAAAGATAAGGAGAGCACAACTTTTTTCTATTAGTATGGCTTTTAAATTAGTGAAACCTGTAGTATCATAAACATAAAAGACTAATTCAGAAAATTGCAGGATATATAACGTTTAAAAATTAATCTTATTTCTAGATTCCAGCAATGATAAGCTACAATTTAAAGTGTTTGGGTATTAGTATATGCAAGCCATTTAAAGAAACTTACACAACTATGTTGGGATAAATTAAGAAAGATGCTTATATAGAAGCAGATTGAAGCAGATATACTACATCCTAGTATAATGGAAGGGAAGTAAATAGGAAATCTGAAAACCATAATTGTAGTCCTCACTTTACTACTTACAGTTGTATAATCATGGGAAAATCATGCCTACTTTTCATTTCATCATCTATAAAGTAGAAATAATGTTTTCAGAATTATTGCGAGGATTAATGTAAATGAAATTATGTCCAAAGAACTGGCAATAAGGTGAAGTTAGTATGTAAATTTGCTACACTCCCACTTAACATGTATGGATGGATGATTTATATAATTTGACAGAACTATGATAATTTAGGCTAATAAGCAAGCAAAGATATGTCTTTTTAACTTAGGAGGAAAACGGGATTCTTGCCTCCCAAGAGATGGGGTAAAACCTACCTGCATTATACAAGGATAAAGTACTCTATTTTTTAAAAGGTAAATGCAAATCCATAAGGCTTTATGAAAGAATTAAGTTCAAACAAGAAGATAACAAATAGAAGTTAATTCTTAGAATGGTATTCAGATTTCCTAATATTAAAAATGCAAACTAAGCAACTTTGATGTAGTTCATGCAAAAAAATTTTAGTTGCATGTATCCTCATACCAGTAGCATTATTATATTCGTTTTTTAAAGAACTGTTTAGAAAAATATAATAAGAATCCTATAACCAGTCTGTCTTTTTATAGATCTAATTCACTCTGAGTTAGCATATGCCCAGGAAAATATTTTAAAAGAAAAAAGGCTATTTGTATAAAGATATTTCTAGTGAGTGCATTTATTTGAATTTTTAAAAGAGCCCAGTAATTGGGAACTGGATAAGTAAATTTTCATGTATTGCTATTGCTTTCATAGACTGTTATATAGCCATTAATAGTATTGATATATGTAAAACAGTATGGGAAATGTTTAAATGAGCCTCGAAAGTGTTAAGTTATTGTATTTACTGATTGTGTAAAAATTGAGGTCTCTACGTCAGAAAGAATCAATAAAACATTGTAATTAGAGTGTAACATTAAGAGGCCCTTTTTTCTATAAAATATTGATGTGTGAAATAAAAAAGATTAATTGATAAAATGGTTTACTGAATTGGAGACAATATTATTGATTTCTTTGAAACTCCTAAAGTTCTCCTTTAAATTAAGAATATATATTTAAATGTTAGTGTCAAAAGATAATCTTCAAAAGCATGGACAGAAAGTTTTCCAGCTCTTGTGGTCAAGATGGATTTTGTGTCTTTTGTATCTTTTCTCAGTTGCCCAGCATTAAGGTATACTATGACTATAGATAGACTTTTTTTTCCCCCCAATGGTAACCTCAGAACCAGAGGTGGAAATAATAGAAATGATATTAATACATTCCAGGACATCAGCATGAAGCCATTATATTGAACACACATTGTATTTACACAGTCACACAATACATGTGTTGTATTCACACATTGAAGTGTATGAATGTCACTCAGTTGTACCCAACTCTTGGTGACCCCGTGGACTGTACAATCCATGGAATTCTCCAGGCCACAATACTGGAGTGAGTAGCCGTTCCCTTCTCCTTTCCCTTCTCTGGATCTTCCCAACCCAGGGATCGAACCCAGGTCTTCCACATTGCAGGCAGATTCTTAACCAGCTGAACCACAAGGGAAGCCCCACACTAATTAAAAGTATCACCCCAAATCCAAGAACAAACTTCATTTTGGAGTCTTGGAGGCCAGGGGAATGAAAGTTGGGTTTAGACTGGCAGTGAGAAATGAAATATTTCCTACCATATCAGTAAACAAGGATGTCACAGTCATTGTAGTCCTCCAATGTGAGCTGGTGAGCCCCATGGGCACTTAGGAAGAATGGGAGCCATCAGACCACACCAGTTCCTATGGTGAGCCCCGAGGGAAGGAAGCTCAGGATGTGGAAACACAGGCTACTGTCCAGGATAGCAGTGAGCCCAGACTTGCATCTTCCCACACATAGAAAAGCATTAAATTCCTCAACTTAGTATATCTGGTTTTCTTTAATTAACAATAATCTTTTGATGTTCATGCTACCTGCTCTTTGTTACAAAGCTTCTATATAACCTGGCTCCTCCCCTCACCTCCTTGGAGCAGTTTTATCAGAGTTACTTGAGATGGTGTCTCACAGGCTTGAAGTTCTAAGAAGTCTTGCTGAATAAATCAGAACACTCAATTTTTAGGTTGTAAATATTTTTTAAGTCAGCAGTAGTGGCCAAGCCTGGGCCTGAGGAGTGTTTTCAGGGAGACAGGTGCTAGGGACAGATCTCAAGGTACTGAGGATGCTGGCAGACTCTTTCTTATCAATCTGAGAAATCCAAATCAAGGTGATTTAATTCAACAAAGAAAACCAAATCAAGGTGATTTAATTCAAACAAAGAATTGTGGGTTATGAATTTGCATTGTTCTAGGGATTAGAAATAGGAAAATAAATGACAGATTCCCTGTAGCTGAGTACCAATCCCTTAGAGGATGTGTGTTTTATTTTATCTTAATTTTTCTATCAATCATACTCCCCATTATAACCACCTCCTCTCTCTTCCTCTACCCCAGAAGAAAAGGAAAAACAAGAATGTGATTTGTGATGCATGTACCAGGGGGTACCAAAATCTTTGATAATGCAGTTGGCAACAAGTAGCTTAATAAAAGTTAAAAGGTAGATCAGCTAATACTTTCTGAAATCTTTTTCCATTAACATTCAGTTAATTAGGAAGTTTCTGCCACTAATCAAGCTTTCTGGTCTACCTGGGGAATGGAGTGAAGAGATGGTACAAAAGATTGGTTAGGGTCCGAGAAGCCCAAAGTGTTAAGAGGTCAGGGAGTAGAAGTACAAAGAAATCAAAATGAGAAGCAGATCATACAGTTTCAAAACCAAAAAAAATCTGATTAGGATTAGTTTTACCTACCTTGGTCTTGGCAGGAAATTTGGAAGTCATGGTTTTATTGCATTACGGTAGTTGCTTCATTTTTGAAGATTTAAACATTTTTATTTCAGTATTTTTACTCTCATAAAGGGACATTGTTTCCAGTATAGTTCTTACTCCTTTAGCCAACAACCATATGTATGTGGTTTCCCTGGGCTTCCCTGGTCGCTCAGGGAACGAGGCGTCGCTCAACCAAGGGCTTCCCTGGTCGCTCAGATGGTTAAGCCTGCACTGCAGGAGACCTGGGTTCGATCCCTGGGTTGGAAAGATCCCCTGGAGAAGGAAATAGCAACCCACATCAGTACCCTTGCCTGGAAAATCCAATGGACAGAGGAGCCTGGTACAGTTCATGGGGTCGCAGAGAGTCAGACACGACTGAGTGACTTCAGTATATGTATACTCACATTTCAACAGCAGGGGGCACAATACCTCCAGCTTTCTATAAGGCATGAACAAAGATGCTCAGTGATTCAACTGAAATAATTTAACATGAGTATTAACAGTTCTGCTACAGCATTTGTAGGATTTTTTCTCCTAACAATTACATTTTTTATATGAACTTCAGGACAAGTGTGTAAGGTAAGATAGGGCAGATATTTATATCCATTTTACAGGTAAGACTTGGAAGAATTAAGTGATTTGACTTGCCTGGACTCTCTCCTAGTAAATATTCAGAGCTGTTAAGTAGAATTGAGATGTAGCTTCTGCTTTGCCTTCATCTCAAGATGGTAATTTATTGCATATAAAAATGTACAGCACATCACTATTTTAAAAGTGGTTGTTTCTAGAATTTTAGAGTACCTTTATTTTTTAACAAATAAATCATCTTATAAATTACAATTTGTGTAATTAAACTGGGTCAACTAGAATTGGAAGAAAGAGAAGGGAGTTTAAGCTCACACCTGAAATCAAAGCAAACTGTTTCTCCTGTTTTTTATTGCAAGAGCTTCATTTCTATAATATAGTATTTTTATTTGTTTCTGTTGATATCCTATAATTTGCTTGTGATATAGGTTGTTAATCCTTAGTACATGAATAAAGGGATAGATATCAGAGGAAAAGACATGACTTTGGATTTGAAGGTGCAAGGTTGACAAAGTGTAGTAGGAAGATAAATATGTGTTTGTAATTCAATCAGAAGGAAATACATATTTAGGCATTTTACAGTTTTAAAGAAATAGGAATCCTAGGGGATACCAGTGCGGTGGGGTTTATGTCAATTCTTTTGATTATAGGTCATAAAATTAATGCCCCTGGGTGTCCCATTTCTGTTTGTTTGACACTTTTACTTGTTCATTCATTCATCTTGAGAAATGGAATATTTCCTGCCATATCAGTAAACAAGGATGTTGTGACCAGGAAGCCTGCCATCACGGATGGAGAGCTGGTGAGCCCTGAGGGAACTCAGGAAGGAAAGAATAGCTGCCATCTTGCAGCTATCAAACGGCAATCACTCCCTTCCATGAGCCCCGAGGAAGCTCAGGACATGGAAACAAGATACTGGCCCCAGAGAGCTGAGGTGCCTATCAAAGGAATTATTTCTGTGAGTCCATTCTCTAGCATTGTCCCATACATAGAAAAGTGCTAAACCCAATACTTTGGATATCTGGTTTTCTTTAACAATAATCTTTTGCTGTTCCTGACTACCTGAACTTTATTGCAAAACTTCCATGTAACCTGGCTCCTCCCCTTGTTTCCTCGGAGCAATTCTCCCTGGGTTGCTTGAGATGCTGTCTCCCAGGCTCGAAGTCCTAAAAATTCTCACCAAATAAAACATAACTCTCAACTTTTAGGTTGTGGATATTTTTTTAAGTCTACAATCTCATACAAATACAAATAAGAACAGAAATATTATGAATCAGTATGGGGAAGTATTAACTTGACTTCATTACAACTTCATTATATGTGTTTATCTTTAATTGATTGGTACAAAGACTTTGTACTAAATAAACCATCCATATGGTTGGAAAACTAAATAAATATATGGATGAAAGACTTAATTTCAGTAATGTAATTTGGGGGAATGGACTGCTGAGGAAGAAGCAGGGAATCTTGTTTTTAGCTAATTAATGTAGTTGTTAAGTTACTAAAATGATTTAAGTGAAGTATTAAAAAAAGCTGTATGTCCTTTCGTTTAACAGTTCTATTTTATGACTACATACCTTTATTTGCAATGCCCTTTGTTGCTGAAACAAGTATAAACCAGGTGTTTATTAAGAGGAAAAAGCAAAAGAGAACTGCACTGGAAATTGTCATGAGATCGTAATCTCTTTTAAAACAAAGTCTGTGTGTGTTGTACCTCTGTATTCCCTACAATGTCTTGCACTTCACAGGCATGCAAAAAATTTTGCAAAATGAAATACCAACTAGCAGTTTCCAGCACCTCTGTTCTAGTTTCAAACCGAGGAACAGAGTACCACTGGGAACAGTCTGGGAAAATTTATCAAAAACCATAGTCCTGGATCTTTGTATTATTAGCACAGGTAATTAGTTTTAGGGTAAACCTGTATGAGTCAATAAAGCTACTTAAAAATAGGGAACATTTCAATAATCTATGAAATGTTTCATCTAATCATTTTACTAATTTTCTCTCATCAAGGCAGTGGTTCTCAAACCAGGGTGATTTAGCTCTTTGGGGGACATTTGACAATGTCTGGAGACATTTTTGGTTATAAAATCTCAGAAGGGGCTACAACAGGCATCTAGTGGGCAGAAGTCCTGCTAAACATCTTAGGATGCCCAACACAGCCTCCCCACAAGAATTATTCAGCCCAAAATGTCCAAACTGCCAAGTTGGAGAAATTGCATTTGAGTAAACGTTTCTTTTATGCACCCCACATGAGCCTTTCTTCCTCAACATCTTCAGACTCTCTCAGTGCTTCTTCATCAGGGTCACTGTTGGTAAAAACTGCTGTTGCCCCCTTACATACCATCCCTCTACTCCATCTCTGTTCCCTCACAGATTAGCAGAGGCTTCCACCCGAAGGTTCATGATAAACTCCAAAACAAGATTCATAGATACAGCGAATATATCTCATCCTGCCCCAATAGTCAGATACAGACTAGAGATGTTGGGGAGTTTTAGAAAAAATCATTCATCTCATTCAGGTATAGAATAAGTCTGCAAAGCAGTTATAGAAATGAAAGGATGATATTTTTGCATTGTTTTTGTTTTAGTTTTTTTGGTCGTGTTCTCTTATTATCTTTTAAATATCTTTTTAAAAAACATGTTTCTCTCTACACACTCCAAACAGCTACCTCAAATCAATGTAAGAGTATTTTAGCATACTTTTCTTGGAGGGGTATTATTTACCTGACAGGCTACGGGCAAATGAATCAAATTATATGTATATAACAGACTCTGTCTGGCTATTATATGTATATGTATATGTATATGTATATAATGTATATGTATATAATGTCCAGACTCTGTCTGAGACTTAGATCAAATAGAGAACAACCAAACCAGTGACGGGAGGGGAGAAACATAATTCTAGTGATATGTTTCGGGTCCTTAATTTATCTGGCTCACATTATATTTCTATTGGAAATACAAAACTGGCATAGAAATAGGAGATGAGTCGGGACAGAGGTTGTAGACACTAAGGTGAATTTTAAAAAGAGCCTGGTCTAAAGTGTTGATGCTGCAAATGCTTTATTAGTAGCAAGTGATGGGTCAATTGATAAAATTATAGAGCTATGGTTTTAAATTGAAGAGTTCTTATGATTCAAATGGGAATGTCTTTAAAATACAGATTACCAGGGACCACTCTTACATTCTGGGTCAGTGAGTATACAGAGAGCAATTGTAGTTGATTGCTGCATGGGTGGTGGCTTATCATGCAAATGACATTAAAGCAAGTATCTTATGATAAGGTAGTAGGGATGTAGTCTATCTTCTGGTGGATAGTTTAGAGAGTTGTAGTGAAGGCATTGAAGTTCTGTACACTTTCTCACCTAACAATTATATTGCCAGAATTTACCCTAATGAAGTAATCATGGATGTGTGTAAATATATAGCTAATAGATTATAATACCCATGGCTAACACTTGTTAAATGTGTACCCTATGCCAGGTACTCTATGCATATTCATTAACTCTATCTTCATCCCAATTCTGCAAGGGAGCTAGATAATATACTATTACCTCATTTTATAAAGAAATTAATGCACCAGGAGATTGATTTTTCAAGGTCACATACAAATTGGAGGATATGGAACCTGAACCTAGGGCCCCCGTGCTGTGCTATCTCTTCTCATAGCACTGTTAGAAGAGTGAAAAACTGCAAATAATCCAGAGACCCAGAGTGTGACATCAGAGGGAGCATATGTTCCAGAAACGAACATACCGCTGAGCAAATCATTCAGGTCCCAGCCTCTGGAAACATATTTTATCTTCTCCTGACCCCACAAAAGATGAGGAGAACAAATCTGGTCCTACCTCACAGCCCTGCTGAGGTCAGTCTTCACCAAAAGGGAAAGCCTTTCATTGGCCATGATTGCATCCACATCTCTTTATGTTGTTCAGTTGCTACGTCGTGCCTGACTCTTTGCGACCCCTTGTACTGCAGCACGCCAAGGTCCCCTGTCCTGGAGACGGTTCTCCTGGAGCTTGCTCAAACTCATGTCCATTGAGTCAGTGATGCCATCCAACCATCTCATCCTCTGTTGCCCCCTTTCCCTCCTGCCCTCAATCTTTCCCAGCATCAGGGTCTTTTCCAATGAGTTGGCTCTTTGCATCAGTTGGCCCAAAGCACTGGAGCTTCAGCGTCAGTCCTTTCAAGGAATATTCAGGGTTGATTTCCTTAGGATTCCCGTTAGGATCTCTTTATGGCTCAGTGTTGCTTCTTGTTATGGTCCAGTCCTGAGCTCCCATCGTGTGCACTCAGAGCATCCTCTCACAAGCAGCAAACTCTCCTATATCTTCAACATCTTTCCAATATTTTATCTACCTACTTACTTTCCCTTAACCCTTAGTGCCCTCAAGGACCTGATTTCTCACCTCCAGGCAGGACCTAGTTTTTTTTTTTTTGATGGTGAGCTGATGTTTCAATAATGGCCCATGAGAGAAAATGAAATAGAGTTTATCACTCACAGCCCTGGAGGAAGGACATGGCACACCTCAAGGGGTCACACAGGGAGGTTAAGGCAGAGTGCAGGCAGAGAGGGTCAGGACCTGAGACACATTACAATCCATGGGTTGAGGGCTTTGGGGTTGGTGGACTAAAGTCGGATTGTCAGTTCAGTTAAGTTCGGTTGTTCAGTCCAGTTAGGTTGTTCAGTCATGTCCAGCTCTTTGTGACCCCATGGACTGCAGCACGCCAGGCCTCCCTGTCCATCCTGTCCAGCATCAGTCCTTCCAATGAATAGTCAGGACTGATCTCCTTTAGAATGGACTGGTTAGATCTCCTTGCAGTCCAAGGGGCTCTCAAGAGTCTTCTCCAACATCACAGCTCAAAAGCATCAATTCTTCAGCTCTCAGCTTTCTTCACAGTCCAACATGACTACTGGAAAAACCATAGCCTTGACCAGATAGACCTTTGTGGGCAAAGTAATATCTCTGCTTTTTAATGTGCTCTCTAGGTTGGTCATAATTTTCCTTCCAAGAAGTAAGTGTCTTTTAATTTCATGGCTGCAATCACCAACTGCAGTGATTTTGGAGCCCCCAAAATAAAGTCTGACACTGTTTCCACTGTTTTCCCATCTATTTCCCATGAAGTGATGGGACCAGATGCCATGATCTTAGTTTTCTGAATGTTGAGTTTTAAGCCAATTTTTTCATTCTCCTCTTTCATTTTTATCAAGAGGCTCTTTAGTTCTTCCCTATTATTCAAGCCAAAATATAGCAGGGTTTTGTCAAGTTTCACAGGGATATTTAGTGGCCAATAGGGGAAATGACTTTTTTTTAGATTCTACATGTAAGTAATATCATATGATATTTGTCTTTGGGCCCTCCCCGGTAGCTCAGCTGGTAAAGAATCTGCCTGCAATGTGGGTGACCTGGTTCGATTTCTGGGCAGGGAAGATCCCCTGGAGAAGAGAGAGTTTACCCGCTCTAGTATTCTTGGGCTTTCCTGATAGCTCAGCTGGTAAACAGTCAGCCTGTAATGTAGGATACCTGGGTTTGATCCCTGGGTGGGGAAGATCTCCTGGAGAAGGGAATGGATACCCACTTCAGTATTCTGGCCTGGAGAATTCCATGGACAGGGGAGTCTGGTGGGCTACAGAGGAGTCATGGGGTCGCAGAGTTGGACACGACTGCGCAACTAAGCAGAGCACAGGCCTATTTCACTTAGTGGACAGGAGAGGAATAGATACATACATATGGCTGAGTGCTTTTGCTGTTCACCTGAAACTATCACAGCATTGTTTGTTAATCAGCTATGGACCAATAATAGAAAGTTTAAAAACAATTTAGGGGAAAAGCAGAAGGGAAACATGAGTCTAAGTAGTTGATCATTTATGTGTGTGTGTTTTTATGTATACATGTCTAAGAATAAATACACAAATTAGATACAAATATGTATATGGAATTACTAACATTTATGAATTATTGGATATATTTAAAGAGGAAAGTAATCTATTTTTCAACATTTATGTTACCGAATCCAAGCTCATATTGCTCACTGAACAACAGGCCAATAAGTCAAAGATGAGTTACTGGGGCAAGGAAAAGAACCATCTTACCTGAATTTGAATTCATGCCTCTTTTATACTGAAAGAAGAGGCAGTAAAGTCAAACACTTACTGGTTCCAGTCAGCCTCCAGAAGAGATATGTTCATTTCTTCTTTCCTACAGTCTTTCACAGGTGGGCCTGTTCAGGATGTTTCTGGAGCTAAACAAAGTTATATTAGTTTAATGTTTAGTTATTCTAGCTTAAACTCCATTACCTGGGAGTCAGTGTTCCCAGAGATAGGTCATTATGTATAGTTGAAGCTTACAGGTAACATCCTTTTAGTGATTAACTTGTAATAGAGTACAACGTTTCTTCCCTAGTACAGTCATATTTACATTACTCAGCTCTTTAAACATGTGGCAAAAAATTTAAATATATCTTTTAAAATATGGGAGTATATATAGTTTTTCAAAATTCTATTAGGAAAAATACTAGAAAAAAATTGAAGATCCCTGCTGTAGACCATGGACAGCCATAAAGGCATGGTCAGACTTGTGCCAGCCTGGTAATGACTATTATTTCTACCTCTCCACATATCTGGGGTCTAAGAGGTTTTTAGAAGAACTCAAAGAGGATCGCTTTACCTTCATAGAAGTTCTCCTTTCAGTCAGAAATGCGCACCCTGATACTTTGTTAACACTGAGCTCATCTTTTAAGATCCAGCTTATCTTTCATTGCTTCATGAAGCCATTGGGATTTAATTTTTCTGGTTTCCAATCCAATTCCAATGTTCACTCAGTCATGTCCAACTCTTTGCGACCCCATGGACTTTAGCCTACAAGGCTCCTCTGTCTGTGGAATTTTCTAAGCATGAGTACTGGAGTGGGTTGCCATTTCCTTCTCCAGGGGATCTTCCTGAGCCAGGGATCGAACCCAGATTGCCCACATTGCAGGCAGACACTTTGCTGTCTCTGCCACCAGGGAAGCCCACTGGTTTATTGTTGCACAGTAAACTTATGATTACATATCATCTTACATTGCCCACCTTACACTTATGAGTTGGTCTTGGCTTTATAAGAGTATTGTAATCTCCTTGAGGGACCACATGTCTCTGGTTTCTCCTACAAGACGTACTCAGCAGACTGTTGTTGTTCAGTTGCTAAGTCATTTCTGACTCGTTGTGACCCCATTGACTGTAGCCCACCAGGCTCCTCTGTCCCTGAGATTTCCCAGGCAAGAATACTGGAGTGGTTTGCCGGCTCCTTCTCCAGGGGATCTTCCCTACCCAGGGATTAAACTGCATCTCCTGCATTGGCCTGGGGATTCTTTACCACTGAGCCCACTCAGCAGACTAACAGGCACTTAATATGTACGTGATCAGTTCACATCTTTACAGGGTAAGCAGGGTCATCACACTTCCCGTACGGATGTTGTAAGGTAATAGAAGTTGCCCCACAGTACAATAGGTTGTGTAACAACAAAATCACGAGTTTTGAAGTCAGCCAGTCCAGTCCTGAGTTGTCAAAACTATCTTCACCATCTCTTACCCATTTTGAGCCACAGACTGCTTTTCTCAACAACAACAAAAAAAAGGGTAGGGGACATCTCCCATAGAATGATTGCCTTGGGGCTTGTTTCATAATAGATGCCCAGTTTGCAATAGTCACCTTCCCCTTTCCTGTCCATAGTCAAAGGAAATAGAGGTTTAGGCTTAACATCAGTTAAGTTTTAATACAGTCCATGCATTTTCATCCTCCCAGGATGTGTTCTGGGAATCAACTAGAGTTGATTCAACAAGCAATTAGGACTCAGGATTGAAATCCATTAGTAAATAAAGTATTAAGGTGGGGGAAAGGCTGATATATATGTATTTTGCAAGAAAGGGATGTAGTTCAGTTCTGTTTAAATGAGCCAGGCTGGAAGACTAAATCTGTGTGACTAGGCCTACTGCTTATATACACCCATGCTATTGGGAGGACCTAAGCAATGTAAGGTTTGCTGTCTCTAGACCTCTACTAACTAGTCATGGAACAGAATAATAGTAATTTAATTCAGGACTCGAAGCCCAGTGTGCTTTCTAAGACACAGGTACAGTCAAATTTTATTATATAAAGCTTATGTAATTTTTAAAAAATCTTGGGACTTCCCTTGTGGATGCAGGGGATGTAGGCTTGGTCCCTGGTTGGGGAACTGGGATTCCCACATGCTGTGGGGCAACTAAACCTGTGCACTCTGGAGCCCGAACGTCTCACCTAGAAAGAATCCTGGCACTGCAAGGACGAGCCCTCTGGCTGCAACTATGACCCAGTGCAGACAAATAATACATAAAGAAAAAGTTTTTCGTCGACCGAAATAATAAGGGAAAATGTAGTTCATTCCTGCATTCTGACATCACAAAGCTGGACTCCCTGTTTCAGCTCTGAGCACAACGAGGCTTTTAGTGACACCTTGTGCACCTTTCCCTTATGACTTCTCTCACCTCACCTCACCTAATTCTCTGTCTCTGAGTTATCTCGTGTTTTCATAGCGCTTCACTAGTTTACCTGTTTTACTTTCTGGGTTGTTTTTATCTCTTCTCTTTTACCCTCTGGACTGTGATGAGTTCCACAAAATGCTTGCTTCACTCACCACTTTATGCTGAGTTTCTAGCACAATGATTGACACATGTACTTAAGGAATAAATGAGTGAATATATGAAAGTTAAAATTATACTAATTTATTGTTTTAACCATAAGAGCACATTTATTGGTCTGTAAAGTGCACTGAGATTTGTTAACCTGCAACATAATTATTTGCACTAAACTTCTTTGCCAGTAAAGGATTAAATCATGCTGAAATTGAAGGTCAAGCTATGCTTTAACATCAAGTATTAATACATAATTAAACGCCATTATACTTAATAAGAAAGTTTGTAAATTAAATAAAAACAATGGTATTTTATTAGAGTCAGTTTATTGTGTCACTATTTTTAGATTTTCTTCTATGAATATACTCAGTTAAAGAAGATAATATCAGTCTTTCAGAAATAAATGTAAAAGGTGAAAATAGATGACTAGCTCAAAGATGGCATATCTAATTGGACGTTATTTGGCCTCCAGAATTTCCTAGTATATTTAAATTTAAATCCATCCTTTACTATTATTATCACTATTTTCTGAATTATTTCCTTCTACCATATTCCAAAACTTGATCCTTCAGTTATTTATGTATTTACTAAATACTCACTGATTTATTCAGTGAGTGTTTATTGACTAGCTGTCCTTGCAACAAAATATTTATCATGGTATAACCTAGTCTCCACACTCCTACTGGTTATCATGACACCAGTTTTATTTTCATTCCCCATCAGAATCACTTTTCCTAGAACCACTCTTTTTTTTTTTTTAACTTTAAATGATTTAAAGCATTTATTTTTTTTTTAAGATTATTTATTTTTGGCTGTGCTGGGTCTTCATTACTGCACAGCACTTCTCTAGTTTGGGCAAGTGGGGGCTACTTTCTAGCTGCCATGAACAGGCTTCTCATTGTGATGGCTTCTCTGTTGCGGAGCCCTGGCTTTAGAGTGCTTGGGCTTCAGTAGTTGTCTCCTGTGCTCTAGAGCACGGATTCAATAATTGTGGTGCACGGGCTTAGTTGTTTTTCGGCATATGGGATCATCACAGATCAGAGATCAAACCTGTGTCTCCCTCATTGGCAGGTGGATTCTTTACCACTGAGTCCCCAGGGAAACCCTCCTAGAACTACTCTTGATCCATGCATTCAACAAATGTTTATGCTGCTGTGTTCTAGGGATCTCACAATTTAATTTTCTCCCTCATATTGAAAGGGTTAGCAGTCAGGTAGGAAGGTCCCCAAGTGGCAGGAGGAAACAAATGACAAGCCAAGCAGCTGACTACCCTACTCCACCTCACCCCACCCCACTCCATTCCTTTAGCCACAGGAGGCTCCTTTTGATCCACTGTTGTTGTGCTAAGATGATAATCTCCTTAAAGTAAATTTTTTCCCAAACCTTGAGCTGCTCACTTCAGTGCAGTTCAGTTCAATCGCTCAGTTGTGTCTGACTCTTTGCAACCCCATGAATCACAGCACGCCGGGCCTCCCTGTCCATCACCAACTCCTGGAGTTTACCCAAATTCATGTGCATCGCGTCGGTGATGCCATCCAGCCATCTCATCCTGTCGTCCCCTTCTTCTCCTGCCCCCAATCCCTCCCAGCATCAGGGTCTTTTCCAATGAGTCAACTCTTCACATGAGGTGGCCAAAGTATTGGAGTTTCAGCCTCAGCACCAGTCCTTCCAATGAACACCCAGGACTGGTCTCCTTTAGGATGGACTGGTTGGATCTCATTGCAGTCCAAGGGACTCTCAAGAGTCTTCTCCAATACCACAGTTCAAAAGCATCAACTCTTCAGCTCTCAGCTTTCTTCACAGTCCAACATGACTACTGGAAAAACCATAGCCTTGACCAGATGGACCTTTGTGGGCAAAGTAATATCTCTGCTTTTTAATGTGCTCTCTAGGTTGGTCATAATTTTCCTTCCAAGAAGTAAGTGTCTTTTAATTTTATGGCTGCAATCACCATCTGCAGTGATTTTGGAGCCCCCCAAAATAAAGTCTGACACTGTTTCCACTGTTTCCCCATCTATTTCCCATGAAGTGATGGGACAGGATGCTATGATCTTAGTTTTCTGAATGTTGAGCTTTAAGCCAACTTTTTCACTCTCCTCTTTCATTTTCATCACGAGGCTTTTTAGTTCCTCTTTACTTTCTTCCATAAGGGTGGTGTCATCTGCATATCTGAGGTTATTGATATTTCTCCTGACAATCTTGATTCCAGCTTGTGCTTCTTCCAGTCCAGCATTTCTCATGATGTACTATGCATATAAGTTAAATAAGCATGGTGACAATATACAGCCTTGACGTACTCCTTTTCCTATTTGGAACCAGTCTCTTGTTCCATGTCCAGTTCTAACTGTTGCTTCCTGACCTGCATACAGATTTCTCAAGAGGCAGGTCAGGTGGTCTGGGATTCCCATCTCTTTCAGAATTTTCCACAGTTTCTTGTGATCCACACAGTCAAAGGCTTTGGCATAGTCAATAAAGCAGAAATAGATGTTTTTCTGGAACTCTCTTGCTTTTTCCATGATCCAGCGGATGTTGGCAATTTGATCTCTGGTTCCTCTGCCTTTTCTAAAACCAGCTTGAACATCTGGAAGTTGATGGTTCACGTACTGCTGAGGCCTGGCTTGGAGAATTTTGAGGATTACTTTACTAGCGTGTGAGATGAGTGCAATTGTGCGGTAGTTTGAGCATTCTTTGGCATTGCCTTTCTTTGGGATTGGAATGAAAACTGACCTTTTCCAGTCCTGTGGCCACTGCTGAGTTTTCCAAATTTGCTGGCATATTGAGTACAGCACTTTCACAGCATAATTTTTGAGGTTTTCAAACAGCTCAACTGGAATTCCATCACCTCCACTAGCTTTGTTCATAGTTATGCTTTGTAAGGCCCACTTGACTTCACATTCCAGTATGCCTGGCTCCATTATGATTATCTTGGTTGTGAAGATCTTTTTTGTACAATTCTTCTGTGTATTCTTGCCACCTCTTCTTAATATCTTCTGCTTCTGTTAGGTCCATACCATTCCTGTCCTTTATCGAGCCCATCTTTGCATGAAACGTTCCCTTGGTATCTCTAATTTTCTTAAAGAGATCTCTAGTCTTTCCCATTCTATTGTTTTCCTCTATTTCTTTGCGTTGATTGCTGAGGAAGGCTTTCTTATCTCTTCTTGCTATTCTTTGGAACTCTGCATTCAAATGGGAATATCTTTCCTTTTCTCTTTGCCTTTCGCTTCTCTTCTTTTCACAGCTATTTGTAAGGCCTCCTCAGACAGCCATTTTGTTTTTCTGGAATTTCTTTTCCATGGGGATGGTCTTGATCCCTGTCTCCTCTACAATGTCACAAACTTCTGCTAATTGCCAAAAAAATACATCTCACTCAAGAAAATGTTTTTCTTAAACTGTGTTAATGAAACTATGTATCTTGCTTGGAGATCTGTTTTCCTTCAAGGCATGACAATTGTTTTATGGATTCAATATATCTTGCCCAGAGACAACTCTTCCCCAGTCATTGCCCCTTGTGCAGATATGTATGTTGGGGGAGAGAAACCCAGGTGCAACTCTCTCAGCCTTGAGGTGTTTCTTTTATCTGTGATCAACAGCTTGCTAACAAGTATAAGATGCCTTGCTAAAAACTGGCAAGGGAGTGTCTTTTCTGTCCCCTTCTGATGTCTATGTCAGAAGCTTTCTTTCTCTTTTATACTTTAATAAAACTTTGCTACATAAAATCTCCATGTAACCAAGCTTCCTATCTGGCTCCAGATGGAAATCCTCTTCTCTGAAGGCCAAGAATCCCGGTGTCATCCACGGGTCATAGCCGCAACGTCTCACTATCTACCATACATTTTGTAGTAGATTTTTGTCTTCATTAACCACTCTCTTTACTCATCAGGCAGGTCAGAAACCTCCAAGTAATTCTGACTCCACTCTCCTCTCTCTTCCCATTCAAGAAGGTGGAGGATTCTGATGATATTGATTGCTAAATGTCTCTGGAATACAGACTTCACTGTTCATGCCTATAAAAATATCCTAATTCAGGCTCCATCATATCTTGCCTGGACTGTTGCAAAAGCCTGCTAGATGGTTTCCATTCATTGAACTGTGTTTCTGATTCTACACAGCTGCTTCAATGACTGTTTTTTTTTCAGAGGAAAAAGACAGAGGAAGAAAAAGAGAACCTAACTATTGTCACTTCGATGCTTAAAAAGCATGACGATGTAATGGATTTATAATTTACTATTTTAAGCACGAAAAGGTCAAAAAGGAAAAAAAAAAATAGGAACAAACAACCAAATGAAAACTTCAGCAAGAAATTAACAGCCTTTCTTAGTAAGACCCTATCTGCTCCTTATGACGTTATCTTTCTTTTCTAGTTATTCTCTGAGCCCCAGTATCTTGGAATCCTCTCCTCATTGTTAGACCATTTTCTGTCATTGATTGCCTCCATGTTCCAGGACATAATTGTTCATTCTTCCTGGAATGCGCTTCTCTTGCTTTACTCGCAAGTGCCTTTTTCTGTGATTCCTATGTATACTGTGTCAAAATTGTAACCTTTACTTCCTGTATGGTTTTTACAATTGCTTAACTCATCTGCCTCCCCTCTAAAAATCTAGATTTCTGAGTTTCCATCATCGTTGAGTTGCCAGTGTTGGTCCAGTGCCCAGCACACAGTAGGTACTCAAAAGGAGCTAATGCATGAATAAATCACTCTCTCAGGAGGTGCAGAGAAATAAAAGAATAATATTGTTAAAGCCTAATTGTTGCAAAATAGAGGCATAGATGAAGACACAGTCTCGCAGACTTCCATCCCTTGTCAGAAGTCATGCACGTGAAAGCTCATAGGCTGTCAGTGCTAGTAGGTAGGTTGACACAGCTCCTGCACAATTTTACCATCACTTTGGGCAGTTCACACCTGTGGAACCTACTTTGACATCATATCTGTAGCTGAGTCAGACAGTTGAGAGAAGTCAAAACCAAGAGATGACTTTTTAGTGACTCTTCCTGAACCACTCCAGAGTTTCTCTTTGGAGTTTTTCTCTCTCAGAAAATTTAACACTACAGCTGCACCATTAGGCCAGAGCTGATTTTAGAGCTTTTATTTTTGTCCTGCTGTAATTCACATGGCCTTCCCTGGTGGCTCAGCGGTAAAGAATCTGCCTACCAATGCAGGAGACTCGAGTTCAATCCCCCGGTTGGAAAGACATCCTGGAGAAGGAAATGGCAACCCACTCCAGTAGTCTTGCCTGGGAAGTCCAATGGACAGAGGAGGCTGTTGGGCTACAGTTCATAGGGTTTCAAAAGAGTCAGATATGACTTGGTGACTAAAGAATGCATGCCATTTTCCACTCCACACTTTCTGAGTAAATGTGTCTCCAGTTGAATTTCCTGAGGACTGTGAGGCATAATTTCTCTTAAGATATTTTGGGTTTTGGAGCACTTTGTTGGTTCCCGATGCTCTGTAAGGTATTGCGGTGATGAATGTATCACTCCTGGTCAGTCTTCCCCCACTCCCCTGCGTCCCCACCATGCCCTGCTATGCTGTCCCACTTTCTCTTCTTGCAGGGATTGTTTCCATCATCACCCTAACCACGCTGGCATATGAGTGTCATATTTGCATGATCCATGCCAGAGTGATCAATTTTCCCCAGGCCTGGAGGACCATTCCTTGCATCTGACTGTCCTCAATAGTGCGGTCAGGAGCATCTCTCCTGGGCTGGAACAACCACATCCTGGACATGCATGGACCAGGCTGCAATGGGGACTGGCCATCCAAGGACACCCACCATTCCTCCTTTGTGTTTGTTTCTTGGCTGCCTGATGGTGTCATTGCTCACTGTTACGGCCATATTCTGTTTTCCATTCAAAATGTGAGCTGAAGACTATGAACACCCCTCCCTCAAACTGTCCTCGGTAGAAATTTTCCTCAGAAGAGAATCACTCTTCCCCCACAGCTGGTGCAGCTCTCGGGGACTTCCTGTTTGATAAATTTTGCACAATGAGTCACTGTCTTAAAAAGAAATCAGTGAGGAATTTACTCTCTCTACGTCACTCTCTAAACCAGAAAAAGGAAGGAAAAGTGTTCTGGATGGGCACAATCAACAACCCCCAAAACCCTACCTTCTCAAGCATTCTGAGAGTTGAAAAACTCTCATAAAGGGGATTTCGCACTTCCCATAAGTTTATTCACCGAATCTGCACTAGAGAATGTTACAGATATTTTGCCTGGAAATCACTTTTTGAGTCATAAAAGACAAGAACTGACAATGGCAGTTTCTTGTTAAGTGCTAACAAGAAGGAAGTCTAAAGTGACAGACCAGGGCATGCTTCATATTCCAGTTTCTAACTTCAGTCACGTATGTTTTCCTTACTCATTGCCTTTTCCTACTCTTTTCTCTTCTCTCATCAAAATTCTCTAATCTCTCGCTCAATCTGCCAAACCCCTCTAGATTTCACCTCTTTAAAATCACTAGTCACTTGTATTATTTTAAATCATGACCCATTATTCTCAACTTTCATGTTCCAACATTTTTCATGCACATTCATTCTGAAAACAAAATCAAATCCCTTGTTCAATCCAACTATGTGTTTTCTCCATGACTGTAGTCAATAAGATAAGCTGGAGAAAAACCACATTGGATTCCCAGCATCTGTACTCAGTGAGCAGTGAGACTTTCTGTTATTGTCTAGTAATCTTTGGCTCTCTGGATGATCCACTCTGTGTGTGTGTGTGTGTGTGTGTGTGTGTGTGTGTGTGTGTGTATGTGTGTGTGTGTGTGTGTATGTTAAGTCACTTCAGTGGTGTCTAACTCTTGGTGACCCCATGAACTGTAGCCCCCCTGGCTCTTCTGTCTGAGGGATTTCTCAGGCAAGAATACTGGAGTGGATTGCCATACCCTCCTCCAGGAGATCTTCCCGACCCAGGGATTGAACCCAAACCTCTATGTCTCCTGCATTAGCTGGCAAATTCTTTACCACTAGCACAACCTGGGAAGCCCAATCTACTCTCTACTTAGTTGCTACTGCTATTACAAATCATCAGTTCTCAACTTACTCTCTTGTCCTACTATGCCCCACCTCATTTTTATGAAACAATCATGCTTCTTATTTGTCGGGCAAAATAAAGTAATTATCAAGAAATTCCTCAACTCCTTGACTCCATGTTCGAACTCATTCTTAGACCTCACTCTTTAGTTGCAAGGTAATGGGAGAGATCTCTCGGACCAGTCTGATCCTATATTCTTGTTTTCTTCCCCACCCCCATTCTCTGCCTCAGGGAACTCTCTCAAGTAATCATTTTCTCTTTTACTTAGATCCTCAATTTCTCCCTTACTATGGGCTCAGTATCTTTAGCATGGTGGTGGTGGTTTAGTCACTAAGTTGTGTCTGACTCTTGTGACCCCATGCCAGGCTCCTCTGTGCATGGGATTCTCCAGGCAAAAATACTGGAGTGGGTTGCCATTTCCTTCTCCAAACTCTAGCATATAAGCATGCAAATTTAATTCAAAATATATTCTCAACTCCCTCTAGCTTATCACTTTATTTTTCTCCTCATCACTGTTAACTAAAAGAAAATTGACACCATATCATCACTCGATAAGCATTTATTTGACCAATATTTATCAAACATCTAAAATGTACCAATTGCTTGCTGTTATGGGCTGAATATTTGTGCCCCTCAGGTATTCAGTGTGATGGTGTAGGAGACTGGGCCTTTGGCAGGTAAATAGGGACATATGAGAATGGGGTCATAAGGGTGGGGCCCTCGTGATGGTTTCAGTGCCCTTGTAAGAAGACAAAGAGAAACCACTCTCATTCTCTCTCTCAACTGACAGGAGAATATAGAGAGAAGGTGGCTATCTACAAGCCAAGAAAAGAGGCCTCAGAATGAAAACCTTACTGGCAACTTGATCTTAGACTTGCCAGTCTCCAAGTCTGTGAGAAATGAGTTTCTATTGTTTAAGCCACTCAGTAGTAATGTGTTATGGAAGCCCAAGTGAAGACAATTACTAATCACTGAGGATACATAGTGAATAAGGTTGAGCCACAGCCTCAGAAAGTCTGCCATTTAGCAAATTCACATATTTGTTCCTCAACCCATTGCCAATTGGCGATTCCTTCTTCTACCACACTCTCACAGAAACAGCACTCATTAAGGTCATTGATGGTCTCCCACATGTTAGAGCCAGTGGACACTTTTCAGGTTTTTTTTTTCCTGGCATCTGTGGCATTGAGACTTGTGACATTGTTAACAGCTCCCACTTAATTGTGAGTTTCTGCTCTCGGTGTTTCTAGGACGCCTTTCTATGTTATTTTTGTTACTGACTCTCTGGCCCCATCTTCTTGTCTCATTCAAGGGCTTCTTTTCCTTGGGCCTCTTTATTCTCGCTTTCTTTTAAATCCATTCACTTTATACTGCCACCAGATTAATTGTTCTCAAGTGCAAATTTTCTTGCATCACTACCCAGAATAAGTCCTTTAAGGGTTCCATTGCCTTCACAATTAAAAATAAGGCCCCTGAGCTGACTCTCAGGCCCTGCATAGCCATCTCATTTTTCACACATCAGTCTCATCCAGTCTCATATTTTCCACACACCGTCCCTTTAGCCACCTCAGGCTCCAAGCAACTGTAGTATTTCTTGTCCCCAGAAATTGACATGTTATTTTACTTCTTTGTCTTAGCCCATTTCCTTTCCTTGGAACATTTTGTCTATCCTGCTTTTCTAAACTCCTCCTCATCTCAGAAGGCCTGAGATCAGGATCTACTTGCTATTACTTACCTCTGAATTGGTTCTCTCTTGTACATTCCCATAGCCCTCACCAGTCACCTCCCTCGTGGCATGTATCACCTTTGGCAGCAGCATATTTATGTACTTGTCACCCTCGCCGAATAGTGAACTTCTCAAGAGAGACTCAGTCTTATTTCATTTCTACATACGTGCAATAGGGACAAGCAACTATTTTTGGAAAGAGTTACAGAGGGCACAGGAAGAAGTGGTGAAAGTACAAAGAGGTATGACTGGGTCTCTGCTGCCATATCAGTAAACAAGTGTTAGGGGAAACACACTGACTGAAAGTGCCCACTTTGACCAAGCACCAAAGTAATCATTTCCATGAGTTATTTTATGACAGGAGGTCCTAATAAGGAACATGGAACTAACAAGCCACTACCAACCGGAAGAATTTGGGAAAGGTCAAAAGGAGATGCCACGTGTCCTACCACCTCCCAGAATTCTCCTCGCTGAAATGCATCTTGGCTGAGCAGTATGTGCACCGCTACGAATGACCCCGTGTCAGAGTGATTAGCCAGAGTCAACCCGGAAACTAATCCCGTCGCCGAAACTGCAAGGCATGTGACAGAGCAGTTCTCCTGGGTTCTTTTACCTTGCTGCTCTCTGCCTGGGCTTCCCTTCCCAATAAGATCTCTTGCTTTGTCAGCCCATGTCTCTGTGGACAATTCATTTCTGAATGTTAAACAAGAGCCCACTCTCAGGCCCTGGAAGGGGTCCCCCTTCCTGAAACACAAGGATGTCAGAGTCACCAGCAATTGCAGTCACCACACGTTTATAATACTAATAGGAGGAACTTCTGTTACTGAGTCCAAGATTGTTCCACAAGCCACATGACATGTAAATAAATTGGGAGACAAGGTTTTGGGATGAGGAATTAATGACTTTATTTTTAAAGCCAGGAGTCCCAGAAGATGGCATACTAATGTCCTAGAGAACCATCTTGCTGGGGTCGGGATGGTAGCTTCTTTTATAGAACAAAGAGTGGGGAGATGAGGAGGTAAAGTAAAAAGGGCATATGTGTGTGTGTGTTTGTGTGAAGTTGCTTCAGTCGTGTGTTCAATTCTTTGCAATGCTATGGACTTTAGACCACCAGGCTCCTCGGTCCCTGGAATTCTCCAAACAAGAATAACTGAAGTGCGTTGCCATGCCCTCCTCCAAGGGATCTTCCCAGCCCAGGGATTGAAACCATGTCTCTTATGTCTCCTGCATTGGCAGGCGAGTTCTTTACCACTAGTACCACCTGGGAAGCCCCAAAAGGCCATAAGTTGCAAATATTTCCTGGTTTTAGCCAGACCCTTGGATGGGATGTGTAGGATATTTCCACTGACTATAATAACAATTCTAAGACCTACCAATAGAGGCTTGTGCTTGTTAGGTACAATTTTATTAAAATCAGAGTTTAATACATCAGAAAACATTTTATGTTTAGTAATGATAACAAATACAAAGTTAATAATTGATTTACAATTCTTACTGCACTCTGCAGATTACATCCATTATCTTTGCAAAACTCCATGAAATAGATACTAATATTATTTTATTTATGGATTTATGAGCTAGGTTCAAAGGAGTTAAAATTTACTTGCTTCAGGACACTTTGGTGCCTGGATTTGAACCTGGTTTGCTGTTGTATATTTTTACCAACTGATATGTAATCTTGATACAAGGGAAAAAACTCTTAACCTAATTAAAGGGACATTAGTAAGTACATCAAGCTGAAACTCTGCTAGGAAGGGCCTTGTCTGTCTCTGCTTCCCACAATATCCCCAGATTGTAGCATGAGTTGCCTCACCTCATAAGGGCTCACTGAATATTTGTGAAATGAATTAATGTTCAAAATGCCTTAAAGAAACACATCTAGCTGCCTTCATGGAAGGTTCATGCAATTTGAATCTATGGATATTATACGGCATTGAAAGAGACTTATGTAGTAAAGTTAATAAGAATTATAATAAATAAAAGACATTAAATTCCAGGGTTAATTAAGTAGACTGAGCATTACCACCTAACTCCACATCAACTAATAAGTAAAAAAGAACAACCCAAATTAAATTAATCCAATTTTCCTAAATGTCAATCCAGAGTAAGGGTCAAACTTTTACTTAATATTCAACTTTATTTCCTCCCTGCCCAGTTTTAAAGAGCCCTCTTGCAGCTCTTATATTTCTAACTGATGAGATGCCAGACACCAGCTTAAGACCTATCTGCAGTTGGGAGAGAAATGCATTTAAGATCCATTGTGATGTTACAGAAAGACAGAGACAAGCCAAACAAAAAAGTGACTTTTAACTCTTCTTCCATCATTTTTATCATCACTAATGATGAATCATTATCAGTGGGTGACAGTGACAGAACCAATGGGTCAAAGTTTGATGTAATCCAAGTTCATCCTTTATAGGATTGAATAACAATAATGAAAGATGGGACTAAAATCAGATGCTACTTAGACTATCATTAAAAGGACCATTTTGAAATTCCCCATTCTATGTAATATTAACAGAACTTTTGTGATTCATAAGGAAATATGAATTGCTCTTGGACTCTTTGACCTCAGGGAGTAATTGAGCAAGACAGATTCTTTTAATTCAGTGGTTGCTTTATACAATGGAAAATCACTTGTGGCACAAAGTATCAGGCACCATCAACTTCTAACATGTCAGAAATTTTCACTTTAATGCATATTTTTCAATGACTGAATTTTCCAAAGGACATAATGTATTTCTCAAAAAAAAGGAAAGAAAGAAGGAAAGAAAGAAATCCTTGGCAGTTAAAATGACTGTTTCATACACATGTGTGAAATTGCTAGAAAATCTCGGATTTTCTGTAGTGTTGGGTCCTATTTAGTGTCATGTCAAATGTTTGCTCAATCAAATTTATCAAAGAGGCAATTCTAGGATGAAAAAGAAAATAAATTCCTTAATTTTATGTGAAACCAAAGACTGTTGCTCTATGTGTAACATGATAAAGAGGAGCTTCAGACAAAGTGTTGCTGAGCAACTTCTAGAATATACCATTGCAAAGCAACACACAAGGGTTTCGCTGGTGGCTCAAATGGTTAAAAGAAACACACACACACACAAATGATGAATTTCAAGGTGATCAAGATTTATAGGTAATCATACATTAGCAGTGGATGTACATGGTAAAGCTGGTGTTGATGGAGGATAGATGTCTCCATCTATTTCATTTCAAATATGAACATAGTAGGATTAGCCTCTCCTCCTAGTGATTTCTCATAATTTTCCAAGAATTCTAGATTTAGAGAAAAGGTTCCAGCAGAAACCAAACAAAGCTACATTTGAAGAAGAATGAAGTAACTGTAGGGCTGTATTCATGAAATGTGTTATTTAATCTTCATTGCTTTTCAATAAATCCACTGCATAAAGAGTGGTCAGAGCTACTGAAGAGGCCATTTTTTCATAGTCATTATTTAGACTAAACATGGATTGTTAGGACTCAAGGATTTCTTTGACAATGTAGGAAAGTAAGTGAATCATTTCATTTCCTAATTTTTATTTCTTACATGACTATTCTAGTGGTGTTGCATCTTCATAATTAATCACACTTGAAAGAAAGTGAAGTCGTTCAGTCATGCCTGACTCTGCGACCCCATGGATAGTAGCCTGCACCAAGCTCCTCCGTCCATGGAATTTTCAAGGCAAGAGTACTGGAGTGGGTTGCCATTTCCTTCTCCAGGGAATTGTCCCAACCCAGGGATCGAACCCAGGTCTCTCACGTTGTAGACAGACGCTTTACCGTCTGAGCCACCACTTGAAAGACTGCTAAATGATCCAGTTGGCCTACTGAGGAAGGAAGAACCAAAAAAAGAATTCACTAAATGAACTTTCTTGCTTTGTTTATGAAGAAACAGATTTATTTTTTGTTTTCTCTGAATTGTTCTTTATTCTTGTATTTCTAAATCATATTTAAGTTAATACTCTAAGTTATAACCAACCTAAGATCATGTATAACAACAAAAACAAATTCCAACTGTCAGTGCAAATGAGAATGTCTATATAATTTAGAAAAGACAAAAGTTCTCCACATAAAAATTTAAGTTGTCTAATTGCATACATTTCTTTAAAATTGAGTAATATAGCTTGAAGGTACTTGGTGGAGATTTTAGGAGGAAAAAAAAAAAGCTTTTCCAGGCCTTGTTTTAATTGTCAATGATTCTGAAACTTTAGTATTTCTGTGAAAATTACTGACATTCTCAAAAGAAATGTAAAATTGCATGATTTGGAAGAATAATGATTTCCTGTAAGATAATTAATGCATTTAACAAAGTATATCCAATGATTTAGAAATAATACAGAGGCCCAGAGATGTTAAAAACATGTCCAATGTCACACGTTTAGTTTCTATTGAATCTTGGACCAGAGCTTTGCTTTTCTGATTCACAATCTAGTGTTCTAATTGAACTTTTAAACATCAAGTTTATCCCTGGTTTTGCAGTATATAGTTTAAAAATATTATTAAGTTACTTCTGAAATGGAATAAACATGGCTTCATCTTTCTATGAAACTGTTTCCGCCTTTATGTATATAGATATTTAATTTATAAGACTCTTCCTATCCTTTACTTAGTATGGCTTTAATAGCCTTAAATATGGTTAAAATAGTATGTTTTATATTATGACTTTTACCACAAAATTTTTTTAATTAAAAAATAAATTTTAAAAATCCTCAGAAGGTAATACTGGCATTTGAAGACTGGGAAATAAAACTGATTCATTTTAAACTCTTGAGAAAGCCCCCTTTGTTTATTTATACTTCTAGTCTTAGCAAGAAAATCTGAGCCCTGTGTTTGAGTAAGTTTCATCCAAGTGATGAAAAGTACAATTACTACTAATCCATTAGGCAAATTGTGACTTTTAGTCCCAAGTGTTAAGTCAATCCTATCATGATTTCTATTAAGTCCTTTAAAGAAAAGTATGATCGTGACTTCTTGAGGTCTCTAGGGCCTTACTTTTTGAGAAGTGAAAGAGACCTTCATCATTGTGCTTTTATATTTAGAATGATCTGACCTAACAATAGTGCTGTGGGAAAACTGCATTTTACAACTGAAAGTGATGGGTTATTTTTTCAATAATTACAATAAACTTGCAGAGAAATTCTACATTGAATTTGATTATAAGCTGATAAATATCTTCCATTAGTGAATTAAATGATAATGGAAACATGATTTTGTTCCTGTTTTGGTTACAGAGAAATCAAATATTTGCTACTTCAGGATCTTTTTATCACTTGCTAATGACAGAGGGAATTTGTTCTAGTGACTCCAAGGAATTTACAGGGAAACATGTCCTGTATTCTGGAAGTAAGTGACCCACTCTGATGGTCTTCTCAAGTAGTCCAGGGGTCTCGGTGATTTGTAGCGCATAAGTAGGTAAGTACCACTGACAGCTATCAGTGTTCCAAAGAGAAAAAGTCCTCTATTTATCACCTGTAAAAAGAGTAAGAACTTTCCTTTTATTTGTTCAAGAGGTTAAAATCTTGAAAATAGACTTCATTCTTAAACAGCATGGTTTCCTTTCCTATTTGTTCTTCAATGTGAAACAGATTTCATTGCATGACCACTAGGTGAAGTCCTGCAATGGCTGGTAATTTGAAGCTTCCTACCTTCCTCTCTTTCTCCTCTCTCTTCCCAGAAATTCCTGATTCCACATGTTCTGTATAAAGAGTTCTTAGCATTCAGTCTTTGTCCAGCCACAAAGAAATCCACAATTGAAAAAAAAAAAAAAGAACTTTGAACTCTGTCTTGGAAGAAGCCACAAGTGATTCAGTCACTGTTCAGACCCTGCACGAAGTGTCCCTAAGAAGAGTGATGGGTCCAATGAACCTCTGTGACTTGGAAGATGCACATTCAAAGACTTAGGCACCTTCACCGTCTACAGTCTATCAACCATACAAGCCGAGGAGTCCAGCCTGGGTTGTGTGCATTCCCGTATCATCCTGGCCTCTAACATTACACCAATGGTCCTACATTTAACTGCCTATTGCTATCTCTTTCCCTTTGGACTTTTAGCTTTTTGAGGGCAGGGACCTTATTTTATTCATCTATGTATGAATAAATCTCGATTCATTCCAATCTAGTCTCTATAAGCAAAGTAATCTTTCTAAAATCAACACCTGAGAATGCAAGTCTCCTTTGTCTTCCGATTTTCCTTAAAATAATATTCATGATGTTTCGAGTCCTACTTGCTATTCCAGCTCCTTCTCCTGTCGTTCTCACACATATGAGCTTCCTCCAGCTCCACCGAATATTTGCCACTCTGAATGTCTGAGAGGTTTTTTCAACCTCCACCCTCCTTCCCCGAGTCTACGACCATTCCCCTCCGGGGCAGTGCCTCTCCACTGCAAGTGGCCATTTCCTGTACTAGTCTCTGGCTATACAAAGGGTAAGGGCTGTCTCATGTTCATCACCATGCCTAGCTCAGTGTCTACGTACTAAACAGAACTATTTATTTAGTGAATGAAGTTGTAATATTTCCACAGTGGAAGATCAGGAATCTGAATCTCCATATATGGCATCTGTGAGTGGACTGCCCCAAATTAATGAGGATTAGATTGTGTTTTATAAGTGATTTGACTTTGTCCAATTTTTTATGTTAAAATCATAGGAATCTCAGCATTGGAGGGAATCTCATTGCATTCCCATCTTAAGTCATTGTCAATCACTACAATACTTAGATGTTTTTCTCAAAGAACAAATATAATTTTGTATTACCTGTTTTGTTTTTTTCAGAAATAGAATCATTTGTACTTGTTGTTCAGTTGCTAAGTTGTGCCTGACTCTTTACAACCCCATGGACTGCAGCACACCAGGCTTCCCTGTCCTTCACTATCTCCAAGAGTTTGCTCAAACTGAAGTCCATTGAGTCAGTGATGCCATCCAACCATCTCACCCTCTGTCACCCTCTTCTCCTCCTACCCTCAATCTTTTCCAGCATCAGGGTCTTTCCTAATGAGTCAGCTTTTCACATCAGGTGGCCAAAGTATTGGAGCTTCAGCTTCAACAAAAGGCCTTCCAAAGAATATTCAAACCAGTCAATCCTAAAGGATTTTGCCCAATTTTATAAATTAAACCCATAGGAGTATTGCATGAAGAAAGTCAACTGCTAAATAAAAGTAAAAGGTCATGCTGCTAAAATAAAATAAAAAGTTTAGAAATATCAGCATCAGTTTCTTTTTGGAATTTCTTCTCTTCAAGAATTGCCTCTTAAGAGGCAATGGGAGTTGCCTCTTCTTTGTAATTTTGTTCATTAGGCATTCTGTCACCTGTGTAGCCAGGACATTTTTTACTGGAAGGCAAACACTTGGTGTCTGTTTCATCATTTCCATATTTGTCTGAGGTAAACATAACCATAACATTGTAAACTTCAACATATCAAATTACAAGTAAGTGTAACTTGTTCCCACCTTTTTCTGCCAGTACCAATGCTGCACTGCTTCACGGTATCTTATTCTGGAAAAGGTGACCTGTAAAAGTTTAAAAAGTATTCTTCAGTATTCTATAATGACTAAACAGAAGATTAAAATGAGGAAAAGTCTTAAATCCAGACCTTACCATGGTATAAAGAGGAATAAAGGTAGATGGCATAATAGCATGAAGAAGTCTCTCTATGTTCTTTTGGAAGATGAACCACCTTGAGTTGACGTGTGCTCGCATCTGTAATAATGTAAGGAGTCTCAAAGCATATCTTTTGAAATGTACCTTTAATTGTTTACTACAACTTATTATCACTCTTCATTCCCATTCACCACAAAGGAAGACTCAAAGTAGTCAAATAAATTCTTGCTTCCTATCCATTTCAGTCATTTTCTTTTCAGCCAGTGTCACAGGACAGTAACTTGAAAAGGTACAGCAATTATGCAAAACCTGTTAGAACTCTATTTTGCTCGAGGGTCAATTCTATTTCAGCAAGTGTTTGCATGAATCTGTGAGTTGTCTGTGAGCCCAAGATTTGATTACTTTCTGTTATTTTCTGATCAGTTTGCAACATTATTTTGGCAAGAAGAGATCTGTTTAAAGCTATGCCTCTAGGTTTAGTTCATATTCAAGATAAATCTTATGTTATAATTGTCTTGTTTTAAAGACAAGACAAGATATCTCAATGAGAATTCCAGAAACTTACAGAAGCTTACCTTCACCACATATGAAAAATTCTGCTTAAGTTGAAGTCGACTTTATTTATTTCTGTCTTCAGGAGATAGAGAATAGCTACACTTTTTCTAAAAATTTATCTTGTAAATTTCTTCATTTGATTGAAAAACTATAACCATAATCATTTACTGTGAGTTTTCATGTGACTGGCTCAAAATGGAATTGTGGTTTTCTTCTGAGTATTAATCTATTGACTGTGAATTTCTTTGGTGTTACATATTTCTTTCAGTACAAAAAACCCCAAAGATTATGTAATGCTACTGTAAGTTCACAGCTTATAATGTTAAGAATGGAAAGGTTATTCAATGTCTCTTAAATTTTCCAAATATATTAACTCATATCAAAAATATTTTTTCATTAAAACAGTGTATTATTAACTCTACTAAATGTCTAAGGCTTGAGCTTATGAATGATCAGATACTGAAACCAGACACTTTTCATTTTTGTTACCTTCTAAATGTCCCTGAAATACAGATGAAGATGGTGTGTGGGTCATTATCACTGTCTCTGCCTTCATATCTCAACCATGTAAAAAGGAATGCTCTGTGTGTGTGTGTTTTCTTTTTGCACCTATTCTTACACAACATGCATGAGATGGGGCTGGAACAAAGAAAAATTAAAGAATGTTTATTAGAATATCAGTGCATGATCTTATTGAAAAGAACAAAACCTTCTCACTTACCTCTATGTAATTGTACATGGATAGGTCTGAAATTGCATGGTCATCTGGAACTCTAAATCTTGAGAATTCTGGAAGACACATACCTAGAATCCAAGTTGAATAAGATATCTTTCACAAAACTGTCTGTTAAAAAAATGGGCTGAACTCTATACAGTTCAAATTAAATGGTGTATTCTCTACCAGTGTTCTCTCTAACCTTATAAAGCTATGGACAACAAAGCTGTATGACCAACAATCTATGAATACTGAGCAATAACACATGGACATTTCCCATCACCTATAGTTTAATAAAATTATGATAAAGACTATGAAATATACTAGATTAGTAAATCATTATTTTTTACTTCACAAATGGAAAGCAGTACATATAAATGACTTTAAAGTGATTCCAAATCCTTAGATGTTGCTACTCTCCTTTTTGTTCTTCCTTGCTACCCTATGTAAATTTGTTTCATTTGAACCCAAGTCACCTGGCTTCCTTGGTGGCTCAGATGGTAAAGCGTCTGCCTGCAGTGTGGGAGACTGGGGTTCGATTCTTGGGTCGGGAAGATCCCCTGGAGAAGGAAATGGCAATCCACTCCAGCACTCTTGCCTGGAAAATCCCATGGACGGAGGAGCCTGATAGGCTACAGTCCATGGGATCGCAAAGATTTGGACACAACTGAGCGACTTCACTCCACTTCACTTCACCTGTTTCTGTAGTATAGTGGTTATCACATTTGTCTCACATGTGAAATGTCCCTGATTCTATACCATGCAGAAGCGGTCTTCTCTTTGGGCTTCCCTGGTGGCTCAGACAGTAAAGAGTCTGCCTGCAGTGTAGGAGACCTGGGATTGATCCCTGAGTCAGGAAGGTCCCCTGGAGAAGGGAATGGCTATCTGCTTCAGTATTCTTACCTGGGAAATCCCATGGACAGAGGAGCCTGGAGGGCTACAGTTATGGGGTCACAAAAAGTCAGACATGACTGAGCAACTAACACTCACCTCAGCTCACCCTGTTAGCTTAAACATCAGTTCCTCCATTATTCTCTTATCTCTCAGAGGAAGGCCCCATGTTTTACTCGTGTTTGAAAACTTAAACTGGTATATGGTAAATCCTGAATAAATATTTCATAAAGTAATGATTGATATAACTTCACAGGGCCAAACAACTCCCATTTTTGGGAAGCCATTTCTAAAGTCTGAGAGTGCACATGAGTACAAGTCCCAGCTTCATCAGTTTCTAGCTACTTGGCTTTGGGCAAGTTACTTAAGCTTAAATTTCCTAAGTTGTAAACTCTAAGCTTAAATTTCCTCAGCTGTAAACCAGGCACAAGAATAGTACCTATGCCCCTTGTTTTTCATGAGATAATACATTAAAAAAACATTGCAAGATCCCCAACACATATTACATGTTCAGTGATGTTAGTTATTATTGTGATAATTAGTTTTATCTATGTCTTATAACTAAAACCAATATTGACAGTATGTTCTGCTATATAAGTTCTCAATCTGTCTCCACCATTGTCATCACATGCTAACCAATCACACAAGGGCTAAGAAGAGAGGAAACAAAATACCTCTGGATCCTGAGCGTCTCAGATAACTGGGAAAGAAAGTAAGAAATCCAGAAGAAATTTACCTAGAATCCATAATCTTCTCAGATTCAGACACCATAGTGTCCACTGACACCCTATGACACTCAAAATTTTTTTTACTCTGAGCTTACTTTATTCCAGCCTTTTTTTAAAACTTTTTTTTTTCCCTTGAGGGAGAATATCTCAGAAAGTGCAATGGTAAAGAATCCACCTGCCAATGCTGGAGACCCTTGAGATTGGGGTTCAATCCCTGGGTTGGGAAGAGCCCGGGAGTAGGAAGTTGTGACCAACTTTGAAAGTCCATGGAGCCTGGCAGGCTACAGTCCTTGGGGTTGCAAAAGAGTTGAACACCACTGAGCCCACACAAACAGTCACAGTCACATTACATGAGTTACAGGGGTATAACAGTGATTCACAATTTTTAAAGGTTATACTCCATTTATAGTTATCATAAAATATTGGTTATATTCCCTGTGTTGTACAGTATATCCTTATAGCTTATTTATTTTATACCTCATAGTTTGCCCCTCACCTTACCCTTTTACCCACTAGTAACCACTAGCTTGTATCTGTGAATCAGGCTTTAAAAAAAAAATGCTTTACACAAGTCATTTGATTTAACCCTCACAGCTTTCTGAAGTTGGTATTATCCCCACTTTATTGATGGAAAAAAAAATGAGACTTTAAAAAAATAAAGTGACTTGTTCAAGGTCAGAGGGCTAATAAGTTGGCAAGTCAAGACTGGAATCTGGAGAAAACAGAAGGCGGAGGAGTAGGTGGGCATGGAGTACAACTCTCTCCACAGACACATCAGGAATGCACCTTCAGACACAGAAGTGCATGCAGAACACTAGCTGAGTGTGTTCAGGAGTACCTGACCAGAGGGAAAGAATATATAGAATCACACAAGACTCGGTAGGATGAAGGAACTAGGGGAAAAAACAGGAGTGTTAGAAGGACTGGACCTGCCCTCAGTGGGTGGGGGCACTGAAGCAGGGGTCTGATCCCCACATCGGGCAATTGTCTGAGTCAAAGGAGAAACATTTTAGGCTGAGAGTGAAACAGCTGATCTGTGGCAGCCTAAATGGACTGAGAATCAGACAGTCCTTGTTGCAGCCGTACATACCTCAGAGAGGGACACAGGTCTCCTGGAAGGCGCAGTGGCTGGGAGCTGAAGTTTAGGGATTGTGGAGCAATCCCAGGGTGAGGGCTGCTGTTGACTGTGGAAAGACAGATCAAGGGGATATGAGGGAAGAGACTGTGGTGGGAAATGCCTGTGGAGGAAAGCCAGGCAGCCATGGAAGAAAGGCAATACTGCTGAGTCACATGTAGGGTGTGGAGCCATCACCATAGCCTCTCTCTCTCCACACACCAGCATCAGCAGCTGAACAATAGAGAGGCTGGCTCATCAAGCACCTGACACAATTAACTACAGAGCAGGACCCCACCCAAGGTGCTCCTTCAAGTGACTGATGTGCCGCTGATCTACAGAGTAGGATCCCAGCCATGGGGGCCCCTCTATGTTCCTGAGGCATGGAACAACAGAGAAGGACCCCAGGCAAGGGAGCCCTCTAAGTACAGAGAAAGACTGGCCAAAGAGGCCTACTGATCATCAGCTACTAGAGGCTCGAAAAAAGACTGTTAGGGCCATGACTCCTATGGTGGAGGCAGTCCATGTTCCCGCACACTTGGTGCTGCCAGGGTCCCCACAAGGCAAGCAGCTGCACCACCTTCACAGTCAACTCTCACTGGGGCAGAGCTGCCACAGGCAAAAAAGTCTTAAGTCTATGGGCACAGGGTTGCTTCGGTTGTGTCTGAGTCTTTGTGACCCTGTAGACTGTGGCCTGCTGGGCTTCTCTGTCAGGGAGCAGGGTTCTTCAGGCAATATTGGAGCATATTGGCCAATACTGGTTGCCATACCCTTCTAGAGCACTATATTTCTTGCTGTCCTAGCTGCCAACTCCCCTGAGTATCTGGTGCTGCCAGAACCCCTGCAACCCAAGCAGCTGCACCACCTCCACTCCTGGCCCTCACAGGGGCAAACCCAAGTCCTCCAGGGCAGACTCATGAGCAAACCCCAGTGGATGACCCACATGCAGAGGTGGAAATAAAACCACAATTAAAACCCAGGGGCAAGGTGGCTAAGGAAGAAGACCCAAAACCTTCCCACCAGCTGTACAAGCTGCAGATTAAATCCACACAATCCACTAGACAGAATCTGTGTCTACGGAATATACAAAAGATCATTGAGAGTACCCACAAAAGAAAATGCACTAGTTCTGATAGCTGTGGACATTGGAGGCAAGAACACATAGGAGCAGGACCAGATTAGAATCTGAGCTGCCCCCACAGCAGGTCCAGAGATGAGCACAGTGTTGGAGGACATCCTAGGCAGGTGAGGTGGACTGTGACTCCCATTGAGGGAAAGGACTCTGACAGCAGTAACTCAAGAAAAACATTTATTATTCTTATGTTTTGACTTGTTGTGTAAATTCTTTTGGATCTTTTTTCTTTGTTTTTCCTCCACCACCACCCCCCACCTTTCTGTTGTAGTTGTAAATTTAATTGGCACTGTGAAATCTAATTAAGCTTTTGAGATTTTTTTTCTTTTTCAATGTCACATTTTTTATTGTTGTTATAAACCTCTGCCTCTACACTGGGCTGTTGCAGTTCTTTGGAGTTTCCCCCCACCCCCACTTTTTTTCTTCTTTTCTCTTCTTTTCAATTTTAATTTTTTAAACCTATTATTATTATTATTTTCTATATTTATTCCTTTCTTTGCTTTTCCTACTATTCTTTTCTCCTTGCAGTTAATCTTGAAAGTATATAAATCTTCTTCATATACCTCTATTTAACTTTGCATATCTATTTTTTCTTTCTTTTCTTTCTTTCCTTTTCTCTCAACATATTTGTTAGTTTTATTTTTATTGCTTTATTCCCCAATTGGCACCTTGCCTTAGTTTTGTTTTCCGGTTTGTGCTTTAGTTAGTTTTGTTCTCATAGATAATAATTTTTTATTTCCTTTGTTCACAGGGTCAGTCTACTCTATTTTTGTTGGACTGTTTTGACTTTGCTTATGGGTATATATGTATATGTGTATATTCTATTATTTTAATTATTAGTTGCCTGATTTTGTAACTGCCATTTGTCTGAGGTTCATCTATGGTTTCTCGTTTTCAGATATTTGCTTTAATCTCACTTAATGCCATAACAAACCACTTATGGAAACTTTATTCCTGACCAGAGATCAAGCATTGAGCCTTTGGAGTGGGAGCACTGACTTCAAGACCCTAGACTACCAGAGAACTAACCCTAGAAGTATCAAATAGTGAGAACTCACACAAAGTAAATCACTTGAATACACTATCCAGCATCACCCAACCACTAGGGAGCACCCTGTGCAGGATGCCTCATCTAAACAGCAAACAAAACAAAAGTACACACCCAATTATCAGCAGACAGGATTGACAGGATTACCACCTCTCTCAGCCTTGCCCATCAGAGGAAAAACAAACAAACAAGAAAAACTCAGCACAAATGTCACCCTATACAAAGCTTACACAAACCACTGGACCAACATTAGGAGGGCAGAAACCAAAAGGAAGAAAGAATTAAACCTTGAAACCTGGGAAAAGGAGACCTCAAACACAACACGTTAAAAAAAATAATGAAAAGGCAGAGAAATACTATACAAATGAAGGAACAAACTAGAAACACAGAAGTCCAAATAAATGAAGAGGAAATAGGCAAACCATTTGGAAAAGAATTCAGAACAATGATAGTAAAGATGATCAAAAACCTTGAAAACAAAATGGAGAAAATGCAAGAATCAATTAACAAAGACCTAGAAGAATTAAAGAATAAACATACAGAGACAAGCAACACAATTACATAAATTAAAAATACTCTAGAAGGAATCAATAGCAGATTATCTGAAGCAGAAGAATGAATCAATGAATTAGAAGATAAAATGGTGGAAATAACTTCTGAAGAGAAGAATAAAGTAAAAAGAATGAAAAGAACTGACGATAGTCTCAGAGACCTCTGGGACAATATCAAATGCACCAACATTTGAATTATAGAGGGCCCAGAAGAAGAAGAGGAAAAGAAAGAGTATGAGAAAATTTTTTTAAGAGATTATAGTTGAAAATTTCCCCAACATGGCAAGGGAAATAGTCAATCAAGTCCAAGAGGCACAAAGAGTCCCATACAAATAAACCTGAGGAGAAACACCCCAGACACATACTAACCAAACTAACAAGACTAAACACAAAGAAAGTATATTAAAAGCAACATAGGAGAAGCAGCAAGTAATGTACAAGGGACACCCCATACACTTAACAGCTGATCTTTCAGCAGAAACTCTGCAGGCCAGAAGGGAATGGCAGAATATATTTAAGTATTGAAAGGGAAAAATCTACAACCAAGATTACAGTACCCAGCAAGGATCTTATTCAGAATTGATGGAGAAATAAAAATGTTTTCAGACAAGCAAAAGTTGAGAGAATTCAGTACCACCAAACCAGATTTACAACAATATTAAAGGGACTTATATAGTCAAGAAATACAAGAGAATAAAAAAGATCTACAAAATAAACCCAAAACAATTAAGAAAATGGCAATGGGAACATATATATCAATAATTACTTTAAATGTAAATGGAGTAAATGCTTCAACCAGAAGACACAGATTGGCTGAATGGATACAAAAACAAGACCCATATATATGCTGTCTACAAGAAACTCACTTCAGACCTAAAAACATATAGACTGAAAGTGAAAGGATGGGAAATTATATTCCATACAAAAGGGAAGCAAAAGAAACCTGTAGTAGCAGTCCTCATTCAGACAAAATAGACCTTAAAATAAGGAAGATTACAAGAGATAAGGAAGGACACTACATAATGATCAGGGGATCAATCCAAGAGAAAAATGTAATGATTGTAAATATCTATGCACCCAACATAGGAGCACCTCAATACATAAGACAAACACTAATAGACATAAAAGGAGAAATTGATAGTAACCCAATACTAGCAGGAGACTTTAACACCCCCTCACACCAATGGACAAACCGAAAAAAACAGAAAATTAATAAGGAAACACAAGTCTTAAATGATACATTAGATGAGATATATCTCATTGATATCTTTAGGACTTTCCATCCAAATGCAGAAGGCTAGAGCAGCAGCAGCAGCATACCTTCTTCTTAAGTGCACATGGAACATTCTCCAGGACAGACCACATCTTGGGTCATAAGTCAAACCTCAGTAAATTTAAGAAAATTGAAGTTATATCAAGCATCTTCTCTGACTAGAATGCTATGAGACGAGATATCAATTACAAGAAAAAAACTGTAAGAAACACAAACACATAGAGATTAAACAACATGTTTCTAAATAACCAATAGGTTACTGAAGAAATCAAAAGGGAAATAAAAAAATTTCTAGAAACAAACCACAATGAAAACATGACAACTCAAAACCTATGGGAAGCAGCAAAAGCAGTTCTAAGAGAGAAGTTTATAGCAATACAATACTACCACAAGAAAGAAGAAAAACATTGAGTAGACAACCTAACTTTACACCTAAAACAACTGGAAAAAGAAGAATTAAGCCCCCAAATTAGTAGAAGAAATCATAAAGATCCAAGCAGAAATAAATGAAAAAGAAATGAAAGAAACAACAGTAAAAATTAATAAAACTGAAAGCTGGTTCTTTGAGAAGATAAACAAAATTGACAAACCTTTAGCCAGACTCATCAAGAAAAAAAAGAGAAAAGAATCATATCAACAAAATTGGAAATGAAAAAGGAGAGGTTACGACAGACAAAACAGAAATACAAAGGATTTTTAGAGATTATAGTTGGAAATTTCCCCAACATGGCAAAGGAAATAGTCAATCAAATCCAAGAGGCACAAAGAGTCCCATACAGGATAAACCTGAGGTGAAACACCCCAGACACATAATAATCAAACCAACAAGACTAAACACAAAGAAAGTATATTAAAGCAAAAATAGATACAAATAGATACAAAAATCCTCAACAAAATTTTAGCAAACAGAATTTAGCAACCTCAGAAAGCTCATACACCATGATCAAGTTGGGTTTATTCTAGGGATGCAAGGATTCTTCAATATATGAAGATCAATCAATGTGGTACACCATGTTAACAAATTGAAAGATAAAAACTATATGATAATCTCAACAGATGCAGAAAAAAACTTTGACAAAATTCAGCACCCATTTCTGATTAAAACTCCTCAAAAAAATGGGCAGAGAAGGAATCTACCTCAACACAGTAAAGGCCATATATATCAGTCTACAGCAAAAATTATTCTCAATGGTGAAAAACTGAAAGCATTCCCCCTAAGATCAGGAACAAGACAAGGGTGTTCACTTTCACTGCTATTATTCAACATAGTTCTGGAAGTCTTAGCTACAGCCATCAGAGAAGAAAAACAAATAAAAAGAATTCAGATTGGAAAAGAAGAATTAAAGTTCTCACTGTTTGCAGATGACATGATGCTGTACATAGAAAACCCTAAAGATAGTATCAGAAAATTACTAGAGCTAATCAGTGAATTTAGCAAAGTTACAGGATACAAAATCAATATGCAGAAATCATTTGAATTTCTGTATACTAACAACAAAAAATCAGAAAGAGAAATTAAGGAATCAACCCCATTCACCACTGCAACTTAAATAATTAAATATCTAGGAATAAACATACCTAAGGAGACAAAAGAACTGTACACAGAAAATTATAAGACACTAATGAAAGAAATCAAAGACAAAATAAACAGATGGACAGATATTCTGTGTTCCTTGGTAGGAAGAATCAATATTGTAAAAATGACTGTATTACCGAATGAAATCTACATGTTCAATGTGATCCCTATGAAATACCAAAGGCATTTTTCACAGAACTAGAACAAAAAATTTCACAATTCATATGGAAACACAAAAGACCCCAAGTAGTCAAAGCAATCTTGAGAAAGAAGAATGGACCTGGAGGAATCAACCTTCCTGACTTCAGATTATATTGCAAAGATACCATCATCAAAACAGTATGGTATTGGCACAAAAACAGAAATATAGACCAATGGAATAAGATAGAAAGGCAAGAAATAAACCCATGCACATATGGGTACCTCATTTTTGACAAAGGAGGCAAGAATATACAATGGGACAAAGACAGCCTCTTCAATAAACAGTTCTGGGAAAACTGGACAGCTACATGTGAAAGAATGAAATTAGGAAACTTCCTAATACCAAACACAAAGGTAAACTCAAAATGGATTAAAAACCTAAATGTAAGAACAGAAACTATAAAACTCTTAGTGGAAAACATAGGCAGAACACTTGATGACATAAATCAAAGCAAGATCTTCTATGACCCACTTCCTACAGTAACAGAAATAAAAACAAAAGTATACAAGTGGGTCCTGATTAAACTTAAAAGCTTTTGCACAGCAAAGGAAACTACAAGCAAGGTGAAAAGACAATCCTCAGAGTGGGAGAAAATAATAAACAGCAAATTAAACAACTGACAAAGGATTAATTCCCAAAATATACAAGCAGCTCATACAACTCAATGCCAGAAAAACAAACAAACCCAATCAAAAAGTGGGAGAAAGACCTAAACAGACATTTTTCCAAAGAAGACATCTAGATGGCTAACAAACACATGAAAAGATGCTCAACATCGCTTACTATTAGAGAAATGCAAATCAAAACTATAATGAGATATCACCTCACTCCAGTCAGAATGGCCTTCATCAAAAAGTCTACAAACAATAAATGCTAGAGAGGGTGTGGAGAAAAGGGAATGCTTTTGCACTGTTGGTGGGAATGTAGATTGATACAGCCACTATGGAAGACAGTATGGAGATTCCTTAAAAAACTAGGATAAAACCACCACATGATCCAGCACTCCCAGTCCTAGGCATATATCCTGAGGAAACCAATACTGGAAAAGACACATGTGTCCCATTGTTCATTATAGCACTATTTACAATACCCAGAACATGGAAGCAACCTAGATGTCCATCGACAGATGAATGGATCAAGAAGTTGTTGTACATATACACAATGGAATATTACTCAACCATAAAAGGAACACATTTGAGTCAGTTCTGATGAGGTGGATGAACGCGGAACCTATTATACAGAGTGAAGTGAGTCAGAAATAGAAATATATATCATATTCTAACATATATACAGAATCTAGAAAAATGGTACTGAAGAATTTATTAACAGGACAGCAGTGGAGAAACAGACATAGAGAATAGACTTATGGACATGGGGAGAGGGGAGGAGAGGGTGAGATGTATGCAGAGTAACATTTGGAAACTTACACTACCATATGTAAAATAGATAGCCAATGGGAATTTGCTGTATGGCTCAGGAAACTCAAACAGGGGCTCTGTATCAATCTAGAGGAGTGGGATCGGGTGGGAGATGGGAGGGAGGTTCAAAAGGGAGGGGATATATGTATACCTATGGCTGATTCACATTGAGGTTTGACAGAAAACAACAGATTTCTGTAAAGCAATGATCCTTTAATAAAAAAAGAAATTAAAAAAGGCTGGAATCTGGGTGTAGATTCAAAACTGGTTCTTTAAGTAGTCCCTTATCTGCCACAGGTTTAATTTCAGAGGTGACCTTTGAGAGCATGTGGAGCTGAGAAGCAGTATAAGTTATCCAGTTCTATTGTTTTCAATTTCTTTTACAGATGAAAATTATGTACATTTAATTATTTTGAGTTATATATAAAAATTTAAAACTTCAATACTTGTAAAATTATTTGTGGAATTCATTTTAATCAAAATGTAAATGGAAGTATTATATGCAAACTGTGACAAAGCAAAAAACAAGAAAATGCTGGAGCTTCCAAAGGTGTTCTGAGGGCAAGCTGTAGGGAATATAGGCATGGGTGTTAACTAGACTGAGACGGAGATAAAGGGGTATGTGTGCATGCTAAGTAGTTTCAGTTATGTCTGACCCCATAGACTATAGCCTCACCAGGCTCCTCTGTCCATGGAGTTCTCCAGGCAAGAATACTGGAGTGGGTAGCCATTCCCTTCTCCAGGATCTTCCTGACCCAGGGATCAAACCAGGGTCTCCTGCATTGCAGGTGGATTTTTTGCCATCCAAGCCATCAGGGAAGCCCAGAAAGGAGTATATCTTCACCAAACTTTGGTACTCAGAACTTTTTTTCTTGGTATAGACCTCCATGTAAAAACCTAAAAGAAACTGTCTTTTCCTTTCTGGGTGTTTCTTGTCTGCAATGAGCAACAACAGTGGCATAGAGTGTTAAAAGAAAAAATTATAATTCTGATTAGGAAATCTAATTCATGATTTGAAATCTTCCAGGATCAGAAACAGGTGTACAATTAATCAGCAAGACTAATCCATGTCCCACTGAGAAATTTTACTTACTAAAGTCATTATTGAATTTATCCATCAATTCATCAAATACCAAGCAGTCTTCAAAGCCCTAAAACAAGAAAAAATGGGAAAAAATGAACTGGAAATAATAAATACTTCATTTAGCAATTTTGAATAGACTTTTCATTGGTGGTATAACTCACAGGATATTTGTACCCTAAACTAGTATGTAACAGCTGAATAGTCACACGTGGTATTAAATTCTGATTAAAAATGCCATTAACAGCATGTTTGATGGTTTTGTCGTCGCCCAGTTTATTCATTTATAAATATATCAGTTCAATTCAATTCAGTTCATTTTAGTCTCTCAGTCATGTCCGACTCTTTGTGACCCCATGGACTGCAGCATGCCAGGCCTCCCTGTCCATCACCAACACTCAGAGTTTACTCAAACTCACATCCATTGACCCGATGCCATCCAGCCAACTCATCCTCTGTCGTTCCCTTCTCCTTCTGCCTTCAATCTTTCTCAGCATCAGGGTCTTTTCCAATGAGTCAGTTCTTCACATCAGGTGGCCAAAGTATTGGAGTTTCAGCTTCAGCATCAGTCCTTCCAATGATTATTCAGGACTGATTTCCTTTAGGATGGACTGGTTGGATCTCCTTGCTGTCCAAGGGACTCTCAAGAGTCCCAACACAGCAGTTCAAAAGCATCAATTCTTCGGTGCTCAGCTTTCTTTATAGTCCTACTCTCACATCCATACATGACTACTGGAAAAACCATAGATTTGACTAGACAGGCCTTTGTTGGTAAAGTAATGTCTGTTTTTTAAAAAGCTGTCTAGGTTGGTCATAGCTTTTCTTCCAAGAAGCAAGTGTCTTTTAAAATCATGGCTGCAGTCACTATCTGCAGTGATTTTGGAGTCCCACTATTTCCCCATCTATTTCCTATGAAGTGATGGGACTGGATGCCATGATCTTAGTTTTCTGAATGTTGAGTTTTAAGCCAACTTTTTCACTCTCCTCTTTCACTTTCATCAAGAGGCTCTTAACTTCTTCGCTTTCTGCCGTAAGTGTGGTGTCATCTGCATATATGAGGTTATTGATATTTCTCCCAGCAATCTTGATTCCAGCTTGTGCTTCATTCAGTCCAGCATTTCTCATGATGTATTCTGCATATAAGTTAAATAAGCACGATGACAATATACAGCCTTGACGTACTCCTTTCCTGATTTGGAAACATGTTGTTCCATGTCCAGTTCTAACTCTTGCTTCTTGACCTGCATACCGATTTCTCAAGAGGCAGGTCGGGTGGTCTGATATTCCCATCTCTTTCAGAATTTTCCACAGTTTATTGTGATCCACACAGTCAAAGGCTTTGGCATAGTCGATAAAGCAGAAATAGATGTTTTTCTGGAACTCTCTTGCTTTTTCCATGATCCAGTGGATGTTGGCAATTTGATCTCTGGTTTCTCTGCCTTTTCTAAATCCAGATGGAAATTCATGTTTCACGTACGGTTGAAGCCTGGCTTGGAGGATTTTGAGCATTACTTTGCTAGCATGTGAGATGAGTCCAAGTGTGTGGTAGTATATGCAGATATAGATATAAATTTAGAATATCAAAATTTTAGGTTAAGTTGTAATTTTGACAATTCTGTTGCCTCTTAAAGATGCAAAAATAATTATATTGTTCTACCATGAGCATTAGAATAATATTTAAACTATTTAGGGATTTAAGATTCACATTTAGAGCAATTTAATGACAGTATAGAACTCTCATATGAATTCATTTCCCATAAGTCAAAATTAAAGCAAATTTCTAATCAACAAATCCACAAAATTAGTAAGGTACTCTGCTAAGTGCAGTAGGGAGAAGAAAATAGAAAGCTATGTTTCCTGCATTCTAGGAAATCAAACTATGATTTTAAGATCATATATAAATATGTAAAGGTTAAGAAATAAAATATTTCTATATCAATTACACATATCAATATTATACTAGAGGCAAATAAATTTGTCAATTATATAGGCTGTTAATGCTATAGGAATATAGAGATAAGAGATATCATATAGTGATGAGACAATACTCTTAAATTCTTTAATTAATTCATTTATTCCTGGAGAATTCCTATGAGATAGGTCCTATTAAAATCTGAATTTTGAGGGGGGGAGGCTCAAGAAGAAAGGGAGGTATATGTAAATATGGCTGATTTGTGTTGACCACCACAACATTGTACAGCAATTATTGCCCCCCCAAAAAGCTTGTTAAAAAAAAAAACAAGAAATAATAAAGCAAAAAGTATTAAAAATAGAAATCTAAATTTTACAGATAAGGAGTAAAATTAGTTGCGTGAGAACATATTCTAATAAATCATGAAGCCAGGCTTTGAACAAAGGAGTTCTAATGCCAGAGTCCACACATGCATCCGCTGCTAAAATTGATGTGTTTTTTAGTTTAAAAAAAAATTGGAGTATAGCTGACTTACAATATTTTACTTGTTTCAGATATACAACTTAGTGATTTGATATTTTTATAGATTATACTCCATACAAAGTTATAAAATATAGGCTATATACCATGTACTGTGTATTACAGTTTGTACCTCATAATCCCCTTTCTCTTTCTTGCCTCTCCCCCTCCCCTTCTACCCACTGGTAACCACTAGTTTGTTCTCTGTATTTGTGAGTCTGTTTTGTTATATTTATTTATTTGCTTTATATTTTAGATTCCACATATAAATGAAAACAAACAGAATTTTTCTTTCTTTGTCTGACTTATTTCACTAACCATAATACTATACAGGTTCATCCATGTTGTTGCAAATTGCAAAATTTCATTCTTTATTATGGTTGAGTAATACTCCATCATATATATATACCACTACTTTTTTATCCATTCATTTGTTAATGGACACTTAGGTTGTTTCCACATCTTGGCTACTGTAAATAATGCTGCTATGAACATGGGGTGCGTATATCTTTTTGAAGCAGCATTTTCATTTTCTTTGGGTATATACCATGAGTGGAATTACTGGATCATGTGGTAGTTCGGGTTTTAATTTTTTGAGGAACCTCCATACTGTTTGCCATAGTAGTTGCACTAATTTACATTCCCACAAACAGGGTACTAGAATTCTTTTTCTCTAGATCCTTGACACACATGTTTGTCGTTGTCTTTTTAATGATAGCCATTGTAGCAAATATGAGGTGATATCTCATGGTGGTTTTGATTTGCATTTCCCTAATGAACAGTGAATGGCAACCCACTCCAGTACTTTTACCTGGAAAATTCCATGGATGGAGGAGCCTGGTAGGCTGCAGTCCATGGGATCGCGAAGAGTTGGACACGACTGGGTGATTTCACTTTCACTTTTCACTTTCATGCATTGGAGAAGGAAATGGCAACCCACTCCAGTGTACTTGCCTGGAGAATCCCAGGGACGGGGCAGCCTGGTGGGCTGCCATCTATGGGGTCACACAGAGTCATACACGACTGAAGTGACTTAGCAGCAGCAGCAGCAATGAACAGTGATGTTGAACATTTTTTCTTATGCCTGTTGGCTATCTGTATGTCTTCTCTGGAAAAATTCCTAGTCAGTTCTTCTGCCCATTTTTGAGATCCTGTTGTTTGTTTCCTTGACATTGAGTTATATGAGTTTAATATGTTTTTGGATTTCAACCCCTTATCAGACATTACATTTGCAAAGACCAAGTTATTCAAATGCAGCTAAGTTTGTTCTTTTTGGATTTGATTAAGGTCTCGCATTCAGTAGGTTGCATTTTCCATTTGTTGATGGTTTCTACAATTTTGTTTAACTTTCTCTTGTTGTTCAGTCATGTCTCACTCTTTGTGACCCCATGGACTGTAGCACACAAGGCTTTCCTGTCCTTCACTATCTCCTGGAGTTTGCTCAAACTCATGTCCATTGAATTGATGATGCCATCCAACCATATCATCCTCTGTCACCCACTTGTCCTCCTGCCCTCAAGCTGTCCCAGAATCAGGGTCTTTTCCAATGAGTCAGTTCTTCGCATCAGGTGGCCAAAGTATTGGAACTTCAACTTCAGCATCAGTCCTTCAAATGAATATTCAGGGTTGATTCTCTTTAGAATTGACTGGTTGGATGTCCTTGATGTCTCAAAAGAGTCTTCTCCAGCTTTCACCATCTCTATAAAATTATGTGAAAGTTACCTGTCCTGGTCTTGAAGGTATGTTCTGTGATGTCCTGTTCAGTCTGCATGTGCCTAGTGGCTTTGGTGGGAGAGCATATCTGAAGTGAACATGGGCCGCACTTTCCCTTAGGGTGTGCTGGCAACCACCTTCTTGGTGGGAAACAAGACTGGTTTCAGAGGGACTAAAGCCAGATCCAGGTGCAGCCAGGACTTCTCCTTGGGAGAAGGGAGGAAGGAAGGAAGGAAGCTCAGGGTCCTCCTACTCTGCTAACTTGATCCTACCTCCCATTATGTTTTGTAAAACAAAATATTAACCACTAATTAGATGAAAATATAATTGATTATACTCACAAGTTACTTATTCTTGGAATATATTCCATAAACCAAAGCAATATAAGTCTATGGTTATAAAACTATAATATTAGTAATCAAACACACATGCACATAAAATAACTGTCTAGACAATTATTTTAGAATTCCTTAAGTTAACATTCAATATTTGAACATTATTCTTTTCCTGATATATTATTCTAGCCAGAATGGTAAAATTTCCATGGAAGCAGTAGTATTCAAAGTCTAGTCTGTTTTATCATTCTATTTAACTCTATTAATTGTGTTTTCTTTTCCTGTGGAATGAAAAACGAGAGGGGGAAAGAAAAGATGATTTGGGATATTTTTCTTTCTTCATTTTTAATTTTTGGCTGCACCCCATGGCTTGTGGGACCTTAGTTGTTGAACCAGGGGTCAAGCCCACGCCCCCTGCATTGGAAGGTGGAGTCTTAACCACTGAACCATCAGGGATGTCCCTGGGATATTTTTCTTTTTTGATACTAACATTATAATCTCAAGAAAAAATGTACTTTAAAAGTGAAGTCTTGGAGACTTCCCTGATGGTCCAGTGGCTAAGACTCCGTGCTCCCAACGTAGGGGGCTTGCATTCGATCCCTGTTCAGGGAACTAGATCTCACATGCCGTGACTAAGAATTTGCATTTCACAACTAAGAACTGGCACAGCCAAAGAAATATACACTTTTAAAAATTAAGCCCTGAATTTCTGACAGTCAAGTTCCTAAATTTCAAGTTATCAATACATTTTCTAACTGAACAGAAAACTATCTTATGCTTTATGCTTTTTTATACATTAAATGTCTGGATCAAGTAATCCAAGAATTGATTATACATAGAGATCAATCTAGTTAAATAGCTGGTGGGGTTGTTGAATTGATTATTTTCTCAGAGATTATGTAGGGATAGTGTTAACCTTTTCTTTTTTCTTTAAGCTTTTTTAGTTGAGATGGGCCCAGAAAAGTTTGAGGGACTTACCTACTGAAAAAGAACTTACCGCATTCATTCCTTGCCCGAAAAAGGGCACTATGGCATGGGCAGCATCTCCCATCAGCAAGCAATTTGATTTAAAGTGAAAAGAAGAGCACTTAACGGATATCATAGACTGGGCAGGCAACAGAAAGAAATCTTGTACGAGGGCTTGCCTTCAGAAGAAAACAATCAAAATGTAAAAATGTTAAGCTGGGTATTAAATATTGCATAATTCTTTCAGATTTGCTGGCTTTGTCAACATAGTATTTCATTGAAAAATACATGAGAATGCCAGGAAGAAAACAGGAGAGGGAGAGGTAAAGTTTTTTCTAGTTCCCAAATTCCATTGTTCTGATTACATTCTTAATTTGAAACAATGTTAATCACATCCAAAAAGAACAAGAGTAGCTGAATTGGAATAATTTGAAATGTGCCTGTGTTATATGTCAGGAAAACTTCGTTATCTAGCACATAAATCACGCAATGCTCAGCTACGTTGGTATGTTTCAGGTTTCCTTGGAAAAAATTGAGATGCAGTTGTGTATTTTATTAACACCCAACAAACCAAAATGAAGTTAGTGAGTCCATGTGTATCTGGAAATGAACAACTGAACTCAAGCTAGTATCTCTCAAGCATCTACAGAGGTTTTGTGGGCGCTGTAGGTGGAGAAGTACTATGTACAGTTATCATGTGTACTTGCTCAGTCATGTCTGACTTTTTTTTTTTTTTGTCTTTTATTTTTACTTTATTTTACTTTACAATACTGTATGGTTTTGCCATACATTGACATGAATCCCCATGGGTGTACATGCGTTCCCAAACGTGAACCCCCCTCCCATCTCCCTCCCCATAACATCTCTCTGGGTCATCACCGTGCACCAGCCCCAAGCATGCTGTATCCTGCGTCGGACTCTTTGTGATTCTATGGACTGTAGCCTGCCAGACTCTTCTGTCTGTGGAATTTTCCAGGCAAGAATACTGGAGCGGGTTGCCATTTTCTTCTCCAGGGGATCTTCCTGACCTGGTGACTGAACCCATGTCTCCGGCATCTCCTGCACTGGTTAGGTGGCTTCTTTACCACTGAGCCATCTGGGAATCCTGTGTACATACACTAGATGTCTTACATCTAGTGAGAGAGGCAAGAAATAGCCACAGAACAAGTTCCAAAAGTATCGAAGGGCTAAATTTGGCATGCAGAGATTTCCCTTCAATGCCAGAGAAGGAGAAACCAACATAGCAATTGAATTGATATGCAGGAAAGGACAAGAACTGACAATTTTAAAAAAGATCTGCTATGACTTGGCAGTGGGCTATCCCTTTTACATAATTAACTCATTTAATTTTCAAAATTGCCCTAAAATTAAGGCATCCTGATGTCTATTTCAGTGATGAAAAATCTGAGACCCAAGGAAGTCAGGGATAAGAGTAGTGTTAAAACCTTGCTCTTTCTGCAGCATTGTGCTGCCTTCATGAAGATGTCACTGGAGGTGGAATGTGAGTTAGGTTCTAGGACAGAAGGACAGGGGAGAGAGGCACTGAGTGAGACCAAATGACAAGGTCCATGTGGTGATGTTGAAATGACCCAGAGGAGCTAAGACTCATAAACCAGACGGCTGGTACAATTAGCTATTAGTTTGGAAAAACTTTATACATGCCTGGCCCTGTGCTGAATGGTTTATAGGCATTATTCCCTTTACTCTGCACAACAACCCTTTGGGGCAGGTACAACTATCATTAGCATTTTACTGTGAAGGGTATGAGACATAGAAAAGCTTATATAGCTAGCAACTGGTGGACTTGAGGGTGCCATCATATAGATTTGTGTTCCCACCAGCAGGAGGAAGCACAGCCAAGCTCTGTGGCACACCGAGACCTATGGGGCCTGCGCGCCTGCACAGGGAGCATAAAAGGCCCAGGGACAATGGTGGCTTGTCTTTCCCAGAGAAACTGGCCCAGCCTGGGTTTTTTTCAGAATTCCTGTTTGCAGCACAAGATCCTCTTGGACTTTTGCTGTAATCTAGGTTTCCCATCCAGGTCACTGCATGATCAGGAGATCCCCTGGAGGAGGGCATGGCAACTCACTCCAGTATTCTTGCCTGGAAAAACCCTGTGGACAGAGGAGCCTGGCAGGCTACGGTCTATGGGGTCGCAGACTCGGACATGATGGAAGTGACTTAGCACACAGGCAGGTTTCCCGTCCAGGTCACTGCATTACAGGTCATTTTTAACAAAAGCTGAAATAAGGTGCATTAGCCTTTATCTGAATTTTGAATACCTCAAACAAGGGGGCAAAAGGCATAATTGGACATCTTGAAACTTACTTTCCAATTAGAGGGATGGAATCCGGAAAGTATTTCTGGAAGAAGTCCAGCACATCACGACTAGTTAGCAGTTTTTCAAAGTCTTCAAAAGGCATGAACAAAGTACATGTGAAAGATTTGTTCTGTGATGAGAAGAGGAATAGTGTGTGAGAGATTGGGGGACAGGCAATGCTGGCCCTAAGACAGATCCCTCAATCTCTGAGTGCTTGCTGTGGCTCAGGGGGCTCTGGGAGGAGTGTCCAAGCAGACAGGAAAGGCACCCTCACTTTCTTCCCTCACTCCCCAGGAAAAGCTCAGTAAGGGGTCCCCAGGTACACCCCTGCTTCTTGGTTATTAGGAAACTTTCTATACTGTAAACTTCAGATATTTTCGCCAAGCAAACACTGCACTCCTTATACTATTAATAGGTGCATTGGATTTGAATTCTCTTTTTTTCTTTACTGTTATTCCATTTGAGACACTATGACATTAGGGCTTTGGACCCCAGGATTCTTGACAAGAGAAAGGAAAAAAAAAGGTAAATAAAAGACCAACCAGAGAAATATAAATAGATGTATGTGTCTATATTATATATAGAGATTGTTGTTGTTTAGTCACTAAGTCATGTCCAACTCTTTAGTGACCCCATGGACTATAGCCCGCCAGGTTCCTCTGTCCATGAGATTTCCTAGGCAAGAATACTGAAGAGGATTGCCATTTTCTTCCCCAGGGGGTCTTCTGGACTCAGGGACTGAATTCACATCTCTTGCACTGCAGTTGGATTCTTCACCACTGAGCCACATGGGAATCTCCATATAGAGATAATAATAACTACATATATATTCTGTTCAGTTCAGTTCAGTTCAGTCACTCAGTTCTGTCTGACTCTTTGCGACCCCATGAACTGCAGCACGCCAGGCCTCCTTGTCCATCACAAACTCCTGGAGTCCAACCAAACCCATGTCCATTGAGTCGGTGATGCAACCCATCCATCTCATCCTCTGTCGTCCCCTTTTCCTCCTGCCCTCAATCCTTCCTAGCATCAGGGTCTTTTCCAATGAGTCAGCTCTTCACATCAGGTGGCCAAAGTATTGAAGTTTCAGCTTCAACATCAGTCCTTCCAGTGAACACCCAGGACTGATAGCAAAAATGTCTCTAAGGTCTAATGAAAGAACAGCCATGTTCCTTTTTGATAATGAATATTCAAATGTCCTACAGACCTTAAAGGATGAAAAATACTTCCTAATATATAACCTAAATATCTTTGGCTTTATTTGGGGGCAGTTTCTTCCTGCACTGTCTTGGGGGAGGTGGCAGTCAGGTACCACCACACACAAACCCCCATTAGTCATTTGTATATCTTAAATATCCTTTCCAAAGTAAATAATTGTATTTCTTCAGGTTTTTCTTCAATATCCCCAAGTTTCAGATATAATCATTAAACAGACTAGACAATGATGAAGTTGACTATATACATGTATATAGTATATAAAAGTAAGTAATGCCCTGTAGCTCAGTGGTTAAAGCATCTGCCTGCAATGCGGGAGACCCGGGTTTGATCCCTGGGTTGGGAGGATCCCCTGGAGAAGGAAATGGCAACCCACTCCAGTATTCTTGCCTGGAGAATCCCATGGATGGAGGAGCCTGGTGGGCTACAGTCAACGGGGTTGCAAAGAGCAGGACACAACTGAGTGACTTCACTTTCACTTTAATGAAAAACATTAATCATATAGGCAAAATGACAGTTAATAAAAAAATTTACACTACCGTGTTAGGAAGTGCAATCATCATAAAGGTATCTCTAGGCCAAATATGTAGATAATTAGGTTCCATGGCATACTGCAGGGGAAAAAAATGTATATATAATTAGTGTATTAATGCAGCTGATCTGCATTAACAAATAAGGCACACTGACTGTTAATGTACTTGCACACACAGCAATTTAGATCACTGCAAGTCCCTCCAAACATAAAGTCTAAGCAAAGACAGTTTGCCTGCTGTGAAAAAATAGCTTTAAGATGAACTCCCACTTAATTCCCCAGGTGTTAGAAGTGTTAGTCATTCAGTCATGTCAGACTCTTTGTGACCTCATAGACTGTAGCCCGCCAGGCTCCTCTGTCCATAGAATTGTCTTGGCAAGGATACTGGAGTGGGTTGTCATTTCCTCCTCGAGAGGATCTTCCCCACCCAGGGATCAAACCCGTATCTCCTGCATTGGCATATTCTTTACCGCTGAGTCACATGGGAAGCCCACAAAAGTGGTATATAATATTGCTATCCCAAACAGACTAGGTGTTTGAATTTCAAATAGGATGGGTTAAATCAGTACCTTAAAATGTATGTTTTACATGCAAATCAAGTATTTAATGCTGTGTACCTTTTATTACTTATAAGCCAAGATCCTCATTGCTTCTGTGGGTATTTTAATTTTCCTCAACATGCAATACAGACACTACATATTTGCCTCTGGCCACATATGGTTTAACATGGACTCCAGGAAATAAAAAACATGCAATGCAAGTCTCTCTGCAACAACTCCCTTTTCACTTTATTTAATAACTTTTTAAATTTAATCATGAGTATAAGAACTCTGGACTGTCAGTACACAAAGTTGATTCCCAACCTAGTTTTTTTTTTTAAATTTTTTCCCAAGATATAATAGAAAAAAGTAGTTGTAATTCCTTTTCTTTCTTCCCTATTCAAGAAAACATATCGAAAGGTAAGGGAGTGAGTGATATTATTAAAAGGATACCTGTACATCCAATTTATTATGAGTTATGGAATACATAGTACTTTGGCAAACCTTAAAATGGATCAAGACATGCTGCTGAGAACAACTGCACTAGAATACACTTCTATACTAATATGGGGCAGGGGAGGGGGAGAGTTGTAGGAAGGAGGAAAGAAAGGGAAAGGACTTACATCCCCATTCTTAGGTGGAATACTCAGCTCCATGTACCCATGAGGAATGTATTGTTGACTGTAATCAAAGCGGGGTTTCTTCATGAGGTGAGTTCTAACAGTGGAAAAGGCTCCATCACATCCTACAATGAGGTCACAGGTGACATCTTTGGGAACTTTGTCCTGTCTGAAAAATAAAATAAACCATAAAAAGAAAAAAAGTCTAGTGGTGAAAATGATGAAGTACCTCTATTGGGTATAAAAAGTAGTGACTTATAGTGGAGCCACTACTCACTTTTACATATCTGATTTAGAGCTTTGAGTCGATAGCTATAAAATGAAGATAACACTGGTCCCAGTCATGGGTTTGCTATGAGAATGAGGGTAACACACAATCATACTGATTCCTAAAGACATGCTAAGCCACAGAAGCCTAAGAGCTGAGTTCCCTGCCTGAAGGAAGAGAACCTTGAAAAGAAGGAAAAGTCTTTCAAATGGAGAAAGTATATGAACAACCACAGGGACGTGACCAAGATCTTCTAGGAGCAGCATGTTTGTCTTAGAGGAGATCAGAAGAGGAGTTTAAGAAAAGAATACAACTGGAGAGGGAGGAGAAGAGAATTTTGAATGTTAAGATGCAAGGTTTAAATACATTATTCTGGCAGCTGGGAGAAAACAATATATTTCCATCGGGCAGGTGGTGTATGAAGAGTAGTGATGTAAGACAACTTACTCAGGAGTAAGTTACATTGCAGTGGAGCCGCAGCGCAGAAGGAAGAGGAAATGGAGACAAAGTGATCATAGTAGCCTACATGCGTGGGGGTGAGAGCCCAAAGGTTGTGGTGCTCAGGAAGAAGGTCGACATAGGCTCTGAGGCCGACAAGAAGTACGAGACACTGGGAAATGTTTTCAGGTCAAATGGGAGGAAATAAGGAAAGGGGTACATCAAAAATGATTTTAATTAGTTGGTTAAAAGTACTAGGTAAGTCAGCTTCCCAGGTGACTCAGTGGTAAAGAATCTGCCTGCCAATGCAGGAGACACAGGTTTGATCCCTGGGTAGGGAAGAGCCCCTAGAGAAGGAAATGGCAGCCCACTCCAGTATTCTTGCCTAGAGAATCCCATGGATGGAGGAGCCTCTGGTCTGTGGTTCACAGGGTCACAAAGAGTTGAACATAACTGGGCCTCTAGACAGCAACACAACAAACTAGGAAAATTAGGAGTAGGACGAACAGATGTTCGAAATTTTAGATACATTTGAGATTATGGCAAGAAGTACTTGCGAAGGTGTTTAAAGGAAAATTAATATAAGATTGAAATAAGGGTTATTATTATTATTATTACAAATAGAAATGCGAATTTACAAGTAGTTATTGAACAAACTGTGAATCCAAGATATTTCCCCCAAGTGGGATATGAGGCTTGGAACTTTAGAGGAAATGGACTCGGCCAAGGGGGGACAGACAAATATTATTCAGAAAGAGGAGAGGAGAAGCAGAGCAGTGCAGAGTTACCTGTTTCAAGTTAGGAGAGGGTTAGAAGCAGAGTATGGTTACCAGTCTAGAATACCGTTAAAAAGATGAGTGAGCAGGACAATCAGGAAGAATACTGGTGCTAGTGATCAACATAAAATTACTTGATTGTAGAAACTACTTGAATTACCCTGTTAGTAATCATTTAACTCTTTCAAAACAGTCAAGAGCAAAGTTTACAGGCACAATTCTCCACTTCAACCCTTCACCTCTGAAGTCAAAGGGCTGACCGGTTCTCACCCAAGAACTGTGATTACTCCTTTCTCAGGATTACATTTCACCAGCTTGTGGCCAAAGTGCACTTTTGCATTGGAGTATTTCTCAACAGCTGAAGAAACAAAGAGAGAAAACTAATGGAAATGAAATTCCAATTCTCATTTCACTTAAATTGAATTCATTATTTTCTGAGAATGGTGTGATAGAGATACTTAACAATGTAAACATGAATTAGTTAAAATGTGATTTGGCAACTGTTGTGAAAATGTTCTAGGATAATCTGGTAGTAAAAGAGATAAATAAAAATCAACTGTCTCCATCTCAAAAGAAAAAATCTAACTATGTATATTCTTGCATCACTGTAATTGTTGGCACCCTAGGAAAGTAGCAATCATCACATATTTTAAAGCTGCCCCCAAACTAAGGCTTAACTTGTGATTGGAAATATTCAGTCAAATTTCTTTTTACATACTATGTCTGACTCTGTATCTCTTTTTAGCAAGTCCTCTAGACTTCTGAGTCAGTTTGTTATAAATATAGATCATTGATATATAAATATAGATCTTTTTGTAATCAAACACTGAAATAGTTAGGGGAAAGTGAATAAGAAGATTGGAAACTTCTTAATAAATAGAATCAAATTATTTTAGTGCTTTTTTGGCCTGCTAAAAATCTATAGTGAATTTCATTTTCTGAACTATTAATTATGTTCTTATCACTGTAGTAAAACATTATTTTTGTTCCTAGTTTTTTTCATGAGCAGGAGATCTATAATTAGGGGCTATTTATTGTTCTTAAAGCCACAAATCAGAATGTAGATGTTAGAGCTGGTGTAGACCTCAAGATAGTTTATTTCAAAACTCTTCATTTCATAAATGAAGTAACTGAGCTTCTGGAGGGAAAGTAAGATGACTAAGATCACACAAAGTAAAGAATTTAGGAAAAATAAGCCAGAAGTCTGACTTCCAATTCAATATTTCTATCTGCGCCCATCTCTCCTTTTCATCTCAGGTTTTGTATTTTTGTTGTTGTTGTTGCTGTTGTTCTGCTTTGCTTGAGTTTGATTTGGGGTTTGTAGACTTTAAGATTCTTGAACACAGGATTGGAAGCTTCAGAATATTGAAATTGGAGATATGCCAAAGATTTATCTATGTTTAAGAAATCTTTTGACAAATAACTTGGAGAAATCAGCGTTTACTCAAACCACTATGGGTATCTTTGACAAATACAATATGTGTTTGTGGAATCAACCTTTTTGTAAATTTTTTTGCAAATTAAATGTAGAGAAATGCAGCTCAAAGAATTTTCCGTGGAAAGCTAGTCCTGTGATAACTGAAATAACTGTTCCGTGGTCATAGTCATTACAGAAATGCTCACACTCTGACCCTCTGACTGTGCTGTCTTGGTCCCCAGATACATGTGGCCCTTGAGTGCTTAAAATGTGGCTGTTCTGAATGGAAATGGGATGCAACCACTGGGTTTTGACAACTTAGTAAAAAAAAAGAATAAAATGTCTCATGAGTAGCATTCTTACATAGATTATACATTGAAATAATATTTTGGATAAATTAGGTTAAATATACTATTAAAATTAAGTTCACTGATTTCTTTGTAGGTTTTTCTATTGTGATTAATATAAGGTATTAAATTATGCATATGGCTGGCATTTGTGGTCACATCTTAGACAGCATTGCCCTGGAAAATCCACACTGCAGACTAGTAGAATAAAGGCCCTGAAAGTACTGTAAGAAAAGACTTTTAATAGTTACTTATGTATTTATCTGGCAGCACCGGGTCTTCATTGCAGCATGTGGGATCTCTTAGTTGTGGCAGGTGGGATCTAGTTTCCTGACAAGGGATTTTACCTGGGCCTCCTGCATTGGGAGCATGGAGTCTTAACCACTGAGTCAAGGGAAGTCCTAGAACTTTTAAAACTAATTTGATGCAGGGTTTGCCTGTGTGTGTGCTAAGTCACTGCAGTTGTGTTCAACTTGTTGGGCCCCAAGGACTGTAGCCCATGAGGCTCCTCTGTCCATGGGATTCTCCAGGCAAGAATACTGCAGTGGGTTGCCATGCCTTCCTCCAGGGGATCCTCCCGACCCAAGGATTGAACCCACATTTCTTACTGCATTGACAGATGAGTTCTTTACCTCTAGGGCCACCTGGAAAGTCCAATGCAGGTTTTAAGTCTATCAAATTTACCTGACCACATATCCTTTTTATGTTTGTTTTACTTAACAGTTATTAACATCTCACAGGACGGTAAACCATGAAACAATCCTACATGAAAAGCTGATGCAGGAAAATGATTTAGTTACAGTACTTTCAGAGGAGAGCTGTTCTATCAGAAGGAATGAGTATTTATTTATCTGTGGAATGGGTGGCTCACAATCTGATGCCATGTAAAGGAATAAGAGCTGTGTAAAAGAACTTTATATGCCAAACAGTTTAGAAGTCAAGAGGTCCAGCATTCTTTTTATTAACATATTTATGCCATTTATGAAATTGTATGCTGTGCAGTATGTACCTAATGAAAAACAGGGGAGCATGCAAGATGGGTCTTCCCCATGTTTTACCTCCTTGTTATCAGTGTTTCATTTATATTACTGGAGGCAGTGACTGTAATAGTTAAAAGCATGGACTTTGGAATAGACAGACTCAAGTTCAATCCAGATTCTGCTACTTATTAACAGTGTAACCTGCTGCACTGTGGCCGTCTCTAAGCTTCCTTTATCATGTACAAAACTGAGGTAAACATAATTCTTACGTCACAGAGTTGTTTGGAGGCTTATACAAATTGATGCAATATAAAGCAGTTATTAACATAGTGCTTAACACATAAAAGATATTTTCTATTATTTTTAAAAGCTGTCTTGTAGTTTCTTTTCTTAAGATCAGCTTGAATATATAAAGCAACCTAGCCATGTATCTACTCATCCAGAAGTCAGACTTACAAGTAAAGAAATGGAATTAAGATGAATACCAAACCCTATTTCTGAGCCCTCATGAATCAACTAGAGTGACCTTCTCCTTCACTCCTCCTCCCAGTTCAGTTCAGTTCAGTTCAATTCAACAGATATGTTACAAACTCACCCTGGGTAGGGGATTGTGGAGAAACACAGATAAATAACTGGAACCTCTAGTCTCCAAAAGTCAGAGGTTGCTGGAATGCCTTGAGAGGGATTGATTGATTTAAAACATAGTAGAACTACTAAAGGCATGCTTTGCATGGAATGAATTTGTTTAGTACAAATGCTAAAGAAGAAAAAAATATGATCAAGGGTTACATGAAATGTGATTGGATTGATTATCTATCCAGGATACAAATTTAATTTGCAGTCCAGGGGCTTTTCAATGAACAGATAGGTCTAGGTCTTTTTAGTTACACACATGAGAATCTTCAGGCTTATTTACACCTTCCTCTTTATCAACTTCCTATAACCTGCATCTAATTTTGTCTCCTACAGATATCTTGAATCTATACCTCCTCCCAACTGGAGGGCTATAGCTTTAGTCCAGACTCTTGTTTTTGCACACAGCAATTTTCATAATACTTAAAAAAACTTCAGCCCTCTATCAGCCTTCACACTATTGCTTTTCATATTTCTGATAAAAAAAAAATCTGCTTGTGGCTCTTTGAAGATTGTTATATATGTATGTCTGTTTTTCCACTAGATTGTGAGTCCTTCACTGAGGCACTCATTCAACCCAGTGCCTAGAAGACAATAGGAATTCAATACATGCTGAACAAACAATTTTTATTTAGACCACTGATAAGATGAAAAACAGATGCTGGAAGATGTACTACCAGTATTTTTAAAGAAACACTTTGCATTGTACATAGTCTTGCTCTTAATAACTCCCAAGAAGGAATGGCAAACAAGTTTCAGTTAATCATATGACGAGATCAGTCTCATGCGCTTTGCTGAAAATGAGGGCTGGTGAATAAAGCATTGGACTTACCCGTCAGTAGATCCTTGTTTAGATTTTCTCTGCTTATAGAAAGAATATACTGCAAGAAAAATATAGTAGATACTATTTGTTTCTGGAGAATGGGCAAATATGCTTCTATGTTATTCACTTAGCAATAGAAAATACTAATTATTTATCAGAAGGTTGCAAGCTCAGCTTTACAACCATTTAACTAAGTAGCCTTTTTTTCTATAAACACTTCAATCAAATATATGCAATACAATGTTCAGGTTTAAACCTAGGCTTTTTCAAAGTTTGATACTATATAAAAACAAATCTTTTTTTGGTACCAAAAATATTATTTTCATTAAGATAGTTTTGTTTTAACTATCAAACATAAATCTCAAATATTCATCTTAGGTCTCCAAATCACGGTGTTTAAAAAAACTTCAGAAATGACAACATTCCTAGAATAAATGTACCATTTCCCAAAGAAACTACTTTGAAATTTTCATTTCAATTTGAAAGGCTGTGTGAGTGTGTGGTGCGGTTGTGGCAGGGTGAGGGTTTTTAGGAATAGGTAGATCCCATACATGGTACATGTACTGGCTGTTTCTGACTTCACAGTACCGATTGTTCCATGGGACCCAGTCAAACAGTGCATAGGTCCTATGATACTTTTAGGGGTTCATGAAAATAATTTTAGTTTATTTCAAAATCATAAGAAAAAATAAATATAAGAATATGAATATATATTAATTCTTTAAAAGATAAGAATAAATCCAGTCTGGATTATATTAAAGCTTAATGTAATCTTTATATCAATGTGCTCATATAGTCTAATTTTTAATATTTATTGATTTATAGGGCCCCACAAAGCAAAAGTGTCTATGTGTTTCCCTGGTGGCTCAGAGGTTAAAGCATCTGCTTGCAATGCAGAAGACCCAGGTTCAAACCCTGGGTTGGGAAGATCCCCTGGAGAAGGAAACAGCAACTCACTCCAGTATTCTTGCCTGGGAAATCCCATGGACAGAGAGACCTGGTAGGCTACGGTCCATGGGGTCGCAAAGAGTTGGACATGACTGAGTGACTTCACTTACTCTTACTCACTTAGGGCTCATGAAAGCCATAATGCAGTCATGCAATTCAGGACAAGTCTATTGCTTTAAAAATTTAAAGCACATAAATTTCAAAATTATGGGACATTACAACATTTAACACAAATATGGTCTTTTATTCATCTTGATCCCATTCAAATATAGGCATATAAAATTAACAGCTAAATCTATACTTGGTATAAAAATAACTTGCTCATGCTAAAGAGGCAATAGTAGACCGAGGAGGAGCTTCCTGTGTCTTTGTCATAAATTAAAATTAACAGGAACTTCGTAATTCTCTGCCTTATGGTTCTGTTTTCCAGTCTTCTACATTATTAATGTTTGCATTTCAACAGAAACCACACTTGTTATACTTCTAAGTATACTAGGAAACATTCAAATTATGAAGTCTTATTAACAGAAGGAAAATATTCTTTCCTTGCCAGTTGATCCCTATCAGGCTTAGTTGAGATAAACTGGGGACTGATCATCTGGGAACCAATAGACATGTTGGTCCTGCAGAAGACCAGGGAGAGTCCTGGTCTAATCTCCTCCATATCTTTGGGCAGTTTCCTATTATAACCATAACTTAAAGTCACTGACATCAAGCTTCACTTCTCCAACACATATTCTAAAAGGCTTACCTTGTGAAGAATAAGTAACAACAAGAACAAACAAATGAAGAGCTGTAAAGTGAGTCTTTACAAAAAACCCACTAAGAAAACCTAAAGGGCATAGGACAATCTTTGGAGATTTGTAAGACAAAAGTTGCAGTGCTGACTTTTTCAAATATGCTAGGAAAAAGTGTTTACATTGTTGTCCTGATAGCCTTCAAATGAGAATGTTTTTTAGTAAGGGGGTGTCATTTCTTTATTTTGGGCACAGGAGTTTAAGAATCGGAATTGGGGGAACTCTGGCCTGCTCTGCATATTAGAGAATATTTTGATATTTGGCAATCGGGGAAGGAAATGAGAAGAATCCGCAAGACGGTCATAGCAAAGGAGAAAGGGCAGAAAAAATAACAGCTAGGGGAGGAAGGCTCAGAGAAAGGGGTATAGAAAAGATTTCAGAAGTCAAATTGTATACAGTAGGAACTTATGAATCGTTTGCTATGCACTGCACAATGTGGGCCTTCCATGACCCCCCAGGTCTTCATTATATTCATGTATGTTTTTTTTCCTCAAATATAATTTATTTAGCACTGTGCAAATTACCATGAGCTTTACATACTGTAATGAGTCATGGATTATTTTTAGCTATTTGCACAGAGACCTGACCACAGCTGCTTATATAAACTACGCTTTTTTTTTTTTCCTGCTTAATAAAAAGTCTAGAGGTATCTCAGGGACATCCACAAATTCATCAGCGTCCTCCTCCTTTCTACTCCATCATCTTTGGCATGTAGCTTCCTTCTGTAAAGTTACCTCTTGGTCAAATATGGCTGCTTCTGCCCTGGCAATCTTGTTTGTGTTCCAGGAGGAAGGCTATTAATAAGTATTTTGCATGTGGAAATGGGTAAAAATCATGAGTTTCATGTATGGTCATCATGGTACATAACCAAAACTAGAGGAGGAGGAGTGGACACCAAGAGGCAGCAGAGGCCAATATGTATACTCCCTGGATACTGGAAGAAATCTTGGGGTGACGGGGATGACTTTGCACTTCCACAGGTTATGGAATTGACCAATTCAAAGCAAATTCATACAGTTCTTAAAAGATAAGGAGGGTCCGTTTTCAACTCTAGTATAAAAATAATGATGCAAACCTATAAATTTAGCATTAACTCAGTTCTTAAGAATTGGGGAATGGCAGGATTGATGTAGAAGGATCATTTCCTTCTTCTGTATTAAAGGCCTTGAAATGAGAACTTGCACCAACACTTTCACCTTCCTGGGGAGTCACTGGTGATGAAACTGTTTCTCCCTCACCCCTCTCTGATTCTCACTTGGTGAAGGTAAGGAAGTTAGTAGTTTTTGTCTCAGGTCCAAGTCACTCTTCTCATCCACTTTCCCTGCTATTTTGAACCATATTTTCCCCCTGGATCTATTCATACTCTATTGGGCCAATTCCAGGGAAGAGATGAATACAATGAATTGAATTTCCTCAGCACAATCAGTATTAATCCAAAAGAAAGGTGGAATGACTATTATGCCTATTATGGGAAGAATATCACTCTCATTTTAGAAAAAAGAAATAGTGTAACTAAGCAGCACTTCCAGCACTCCTGTGAGGGCTTCCTACACCACGCTCACTGGTTACTGTCTGTAAGGAAGCTTGTCCAGTTTCTCCCTTAATATTGACCTCCTGTAGTCATGCAGCCTGCTTCTTTATCTGTAAAGCAAGGTGGTTGGAGTCCATGCATCTAAAGCTGCTGACCACTGTGAGATTCTGTTATCTGAAAGTGCATTTGCAAGCTATCTCATCCAATACACACCTGACACTTAAAAATTTATGTTTTTTAGAAATTTGGTCTCACCCAATTCTCCCCATAGGAAAACTGTCATTTGATTGGAATGATGCTATTTGGTTGCCAACTGAAGATTTAAACAACTATCTCTTTCAAGCCTTACTTTCGCTTCTCTGAAAGTGAAAGATTTCCTCCCTCTCTGAAAGTAAGAGCTGAGTGCTGCTACCATCCCTTGGCTGAGTTCTTTTCATAGTGAACACAGAGAACTTTCAAAGAACAGGTTGCAAGCTCTTCAGCAACTCGCCCACAGGAAGACAATTAATGTTTATAGAAAAGGTACATTTAGTTAGTGTAGTCTGTTCTTGACTTGCATGTGTAAATCATGTCATGTCCAACTCTTTGAGACACCAATGACTGTAGCCCACCAGGCTCCTCTGTTCATGGGATTTTCTTGGCAAGAATACTGGAGTGGGTTGAGATGCCCTCCTCTAGGGGATCTTCCGTTCCCAAAGAAAGTGAAAGTGAAAGTGAAGTTGCTGAGTCGTGTCCGATTCTTTGCGACCCCATGGACTGTAGCCTATCAGGCTCTTCCATCCACGGGATTTTCCAGGCAAGAGTGCTGGAGTGGATTACCATTTCCTTCTCCAGGGGATCTTCCCAACCCAGGAATCGAATTTGGGTTTCCCACATTGCAGGCAGACGCTTTACCATCTGAGCCACCAGGGAAGCCCCTCCTAAAGAAAGGCAATGCCAAAGAATGCTCAAACTACCGCACAATTGCACTCATTTCACACGCTAGTAAAGTAATGCTCAAAATTCTCCAAGCCAGGCTTTAGCATTACGTGAACCGTGAACTTCCGGATTTTCAAGCTGGTTTTAGAAAAGACAGAGGAACCAGAGATCAAATTGCCAACATCTGCTGGATCATCGAAAAAGCAAGAGAGTTCCAGAAAAACATCTATTTCTGCTTTATTGACTATGCCAAAGCTTTTGACTGTGTGGATCACAATAAACTGTGGAAAATTCTGAAAAAGATGGGAATACCAGACCACCTGACCTGCCTCTTGAGAAACCTATATGCAGGTCAGGAAGCAACAGTTAGAACTGGGCATGGAACAACAGACTGGAAATAGGAAAAGGGGTATGCCAAGGCTGCTTATTTAACTTATACACAGAGTACATCGTGAGAAACGCTGGGCTGGAAGAAGCACAAGAATCAAGATTGCAGGGAGAAATATCAATAACCTGAGAAATGCAGATGACACCATTCTTACGGCAGAAAGCAAAGAGCTAAAGAACCTTTTGAGGAAGTGAAAGAGAAGAGTGGAAAAGTGGGCTTAAAGCTCAACATTCAGAAAACTAAGATCATGGCACCCAGTCCCATTACTTCATGGCAAATAGATGGGGAAACAGTGGAAACAGTGGATGACTTCATTTTTCGGGGCTCCAAAATCACTGCAGATGGTGACTGCAGCCATGAAATTAAAAGATGCTTACTCCTTAGAAGGAAAGTTATGACCAACCTAGACAGCATATTGAAAAGCAGAGACATTACTTTGCCAACAAAGGTCCGTCTAGTCAAGGCTATTGTTTTTCCTGTAGTCATGTATGGATGTGAGAGTTGGACTGTGAAGAAAGCTGAGTGCCGAAGAATTGATGCTTTTGAACTGTGGTGTTGGAGAAGACTCTTGAGAGTCCCTTGGACTGCAAGGAGATCCAACCAGTCCATTCTAAAGGAGATCAGTCCTGGGTGTTCTCGGGAAGGGCTGATGTTGAAGGTGAAACTCCAATACTTTGGCCACCTGATGCAAAGAGCTGACTTATTTGAAAAGACCCTGATGCTGGGAAGGATTGAGGGCAGGAGGAGAAGGGGACAACAGAGGATGAAATGTTTGGATGGTATCACTGACTCAATGGACATGAGTTTGGGTAAGCTCTGGGAGTTGGTGATGGATAGGGAGACCTGGAATGCTGCGGTACACTGGGTCACAGAGTCAGACATTACTGCTGAACTAAACTGAGGGGATCTTCCTGATTTAGGAATTGAACCTGTGTCCCCTGAGGCTCCTACATTGCAGGTGGATTCTTTACTGCTGAACCATGGGGGAAGTCCACTGAATGCTTATTAGGGACTGGGCCATTTCTAAGCATCTCCTATGAATTAACTAGTATATATATTTGAATTCTAAGCAAGCAAACAATGTCAAAACAGGGCTAGAGAAGAAAGGCAGGGTCAGCAAGCAAGTAGCTGGTTCAAGATATTAGTCTCAGCTATAGCCATTTTACAAAAAAGTATTTCCAGGTAAACCTACCTGTGACTTTGTCCCATAGGGGATAGCAGACTTTTTTCCTGAAAGAGAATGTATCATTCTTGCTCTCATGGGGATACCGTAGGCTACAACCTGAAATAAAATCAGAGATGTCTATTTCAACTTCCATAATGTGGCATCATGTCAATAAAATAGATATTGACTTTACAGTGTGATTATTCAAACATTTTCCAAAAATCAAAAAATAATGTAAAAGACCATGGGAACACAGTATGGTAGAAATTTAATAAAAACTATGCTCCTACAAATTTTAGTTTTTAGGGTTTTTTTAACTTTAGGTTTTAGAATAGACTTTAAAGTTAATCTAGACCTAAGTCAAATATTACAAGTGAGGAAATGGTTCACTGTCAGAGATTAAGTTCTTTTTTATGATTACAAAAGAATAAAGCACGAGGAATAAGTCACAGGATTCCTGAAATGCAGTGCAAAGTATTTTCCTACACATGCCTAAGAAAAACGTGGAAATGCAAATAGCACTTATGTGAACTTATCATTTCAAGGACACACTCTCACAAAAATACTGTCAATAAAAATATACTATTTCTCTTTACATTTCCAAGATACACGATAGTGAGAAATTTGACAATCTTGAGTCTATATGAGGAAAATCTGTAACAGGCCCACAATCTTTATCCGAACACTGAAAGCTCATTGGTTTCAGAATTCAGAACTTTTCAAAGTTTAGATAGGTAATGTGTGCATATGTGGGTAGTTTATGACACGTAGACTAGTCTAGGGCACCACCCCACAACACAATATTTCTTTAGTAAAACATATTCACAGTAAATGAGATTTCTTTTAGAGGCTATAAAAAGTCTGCATCAGGTCAAGTTTGCTGCTGAATGGGTGATGAAAAAGCTTTCTAGTTTTTTGGAGTACAGAATTGTGATAAGAGATTATGGACCTAAGTAGTCAAAAGAATGGGTGTCGCCTGCCTCCTCTCACCCCAGAGGCCATCCCAGGTCAGACACAAATAAAAGGCAAAGATTAACCATCTTGTTGATGGCCCAGTGTCAGAAGTGATAATCAGGTTTCCACCTGATACAACTTCCACCTGCCCTACAACGTACTCTGCCCCCTCTGCAGTCATGTGCCTCAAGTGTGGGAATTTAGAAATTTGAAAACCTTTGTAAAACAAATTCTCATGCAGCAATTTTTGTGGCATTGAGTGCTGCTTCGAACTAAGAGAAATCAAGACCATGCAATTGTTGAAAAACAACAGGTGTTATCTTCTGTAAGGAAAATGCATTCACAAGGTACCTGATCTTCCAGGCCAACGGCTTTCAAGGCTTGTCGTCCTCTATAAGAAAGGGCCAAATTAATGCTTCTTCCACGTGCAGATTTAGTCACTCGGATGTCTAAGACATTGGAAGTAGACCTCATGTTACACGCAATTCTTATATCCTAAGACAGGGTGAGCATATACACCTCAAAAACGGGTGCCATCTGGACCAAATTAAAAGATTTTGTTAACTCTTTTAAAGAAAACACAGATAGTAATGAATTTGAATTAAATTAAATTTAGATAGTTGAGGGTTTTAATGAAGTCTAACAGTTTACCTTGGGCTTCCCTTGTGGCTTAGAGGGTAAAGAGTCTGCCTGTAATGCAGAAGACCTGGGTTTGATCCCTGGGTCGGGAAGATCCCCTGGGAGAACACAATGGCAACTCACTCCAGTACTCTTGCCTGGAAAATCCCATGGACGGAGGAGCCTGGTAGGCTATAGTCCGTGGGGTCGCAAAGAGTCAGACACGACTGAATGACTTCATTTTATTCTTTCACTTTCAACAGTTTACCTTAAAAAAATTTTTTTTCTTTTTAAAATCTAAAGGAGTAAGACGTCAAAGAATCAGAACCACATCTCACATTGTTCAGTATTGTCTCACCTTCTCTAGCTTCATATATATCAACTTGGAAGTTCCTCTTGGCAAGGAAGCATGCATTTAATGATCCAACCTAGGAAATCAAAGCAATTTTTTTCATATTTTTATCTGATTTCACAAATATAGGGAATTTTTGCTGGCTAAGTGTTGAAGCTGAAACTCCAATACTTTGGCCACCTGATGAGAAGAGCTGCCTCATTTGAAAAGACCCTGATGCTGGGAAAGATTGAAGGCAGGAGGAGAAGGGGATGACAGAGGATGAGATGGTTGGATGGCATCACTGACTCAATGGACATAAGTTTGGGTAAACTCCAGGAGTTGGTGATGGACAGGGAGGCCTGGTGTGCTGTGGTTCACGGGGTTGCAAAGAGTCAGACACGACTGAGAGACTGAACTGAACTGAAGTGCAACATCATGTGTGGCCATAGCCTTAGTCATCATATTGATTAATCCAGTCACTAGTGGAAAATGCCATTTGCAAGAATAATAGCATTAACTGAAGATTAAACTATATAGTTTTCAAGGAAGATTTAGGTTTTTTTTTCTTTTTTAACTTTCATATCATGAGATATAACTTTCATACAGAATGACCACAAACCATGAGTACAGTTTACAGAATAATTAGAAAAAAAAACAAACACCCATTTACTGACTCTGATCAAAAAAAGTAGAACATTTCCAATCTCCTATAGCTCCCCTAGCTTCCCCATAGTTACAATCCTCAAACTTTCTCCTAGAGGTAAACATTCTGACTTCTGTGATAACCAAACTCAGCTTCCTTATAGTTTTTCCACTTAGGTGTACATCCCTAGGCAACATAATTTAATTTACATGCTTTTGATACTTGTGTATTTTTTTGCATTTGCTTCTTTAACTCACTTGGAGAAGGAAATGGAAACCCACTCCAGTATTCTTGCCTAGAGAATCCTGTGGGCTGAGGAGCCTGGTGGGCTGCTGTCTATGGGGTCTCACAGAATCGGACATGACTGAAGTGAGTTAGCAGCAGCAGCAGCTTTAACTCACTAGTATGCTGGTGAGATCATCCGTATGATCCCACATAAGTTCCAGGCCATCCTTTCACTACTGGTTGATTCTTTTTTTTTCCTGTTTGATTCTTCATTGTATGAAATCTCACAGACTACTGCAGACAGTGACTGCAGCCATGAAATTACAAGATGCTTGTTCCTTGGGAGAAAAGCTATGACCAACTAGACAGCAGAGACATTACTTTGCCAACAAAGGTCTGTTTAGTTAAAGCTATGGTTTTTCCAGTAGTCATGTATGGATGTGAGAGTTGGACCATAAAGAAAGCTGAGCACCAAAGAATTGGTGCTTTTGAACTGTGGTGTTGGAGAAGACCCCTGAGAGTCCCTTGGACTGCAAGGAGATCCAACCAGTCCATCCTAAAGGAAATCAGTCCTGAATATTCATTGGAAGAACTGATGCTGAAGCTGAAACTCCAATACTTTGGCCACCTGATGCAAAGAACTGACTCATTGGGAAAGACCCTGATGCTGGGAAAGATTGAAGGCAGAAGAAGGGGACGACAGAGGATAAGATGGTTGGATGGCATCACCGACTCGATGGACATGAGTTTGAGCAAGCTCCAGAGTTGGTGATGGACAGGGAGGTCTGGAGTGCTACAGTCCATGGGATCAAGAAGAGTTGGACATGACTGAACTCAACTGAGCTGATTTAGCCATTTTACTGTTGAAGGACATTTGAGTTGTTTCTGGCCTGACAATATTATTTTTCCAGTTTTATTGAGATATAATTGATACATTGATTTTACAAGTTTAGAGATATACAGAATAAGGGCTTGATGTATGTGAATATTGTGAAAAGATGGCCTGAGAATATTAAGAAGCTGCAAAGAACATTTCCATACATGTATCCTGGTGCACGTGTACATGATATTTCTTTAGCGTTTTATTCACAGAAGTGGAATCTCTGGTCAAAGGTTTATGTATCTTCACCTTTATTATGCCAAACTGTTTTCCAAAATTTTGTGCTAATGTGTTTTCCCACCAGCAGCCTCTGAGAGCTTATATTTGCCTGATGTTCAGGCTGGGTTTAGAAAAGGCAGAGGAACCATAGATCAAATTGCCAACATTCACTGGATCATAGAGAAAGCAAGGGAATTTCAGAAAAACATCTACCTCTGTTTCATTGGCTACGCTAAAGGCTTTTGACTGTGTGGATAATAAAAAATTGTAGAAAAATCTTAAAGCGATGGAACTACCCTACCTATCTTACCTGTCTCCTGAGAAACCTGGATGAGGGTCAAGAAGCAACAGTTAGAATCCTGTATGGAACAACTAACTGACTGACTCAAGATTGAAAAAGGAGTATGGCAAGGCTATGTATTGTCACCCTGCTTATTTCACTTATATGCAGAGCACATCAAGCAAAATGCCAGGTTGGATGAGTTACAAGCTGGACTCAAGACTGCCAGGAGAAATATCAATAACATCAGATGTGCAAATGATACCACTCTAATGCCAGAAAGTAAAGAGGAACTAAAGAGCCTGGTGATGTGTGTGGATCATAATAAACTGTGGAAAATTCTGAAAGAGATGGGAATACCAGACCACCTGACCTGCCTCTTGAGAAATCTGTATGCAGGCAGGAAGCAAGAGTTAGAACTGGACATGGAACAAAAGACTGGTTCCAAATAAGAAAAGGAGTACGTCAAGGCTGTATATTGTCACCCTGCTTATTTAACCTATATGCAGAGTACATCATGAGAAACGCTGGACTGGAAGAAACACAAGCTGGAATCAAGATTGCAGGGAGAAATATCAATAACCTCAGATATGCAGATGACACCACCCTTATGGCAGAAAGTGAAGAAGAACTAAAAAGCCTCTTGAGGAAAGTGAAAGAGGAGAGTGAAAAAGTTGGCTTAAAGCTCAACATTCAGAAAAAGAAGATCATGGCATCTGGTCCCATCACTTCATGGGAAATAGATGGGGAAACAGTGGAAACAGTGGATGAGTTTATTTTTGGGGGCTCCAAAATCACTGCAGATGGTGATTGCAGCCATGAAATTAAAAGACGTTTACTCCTTGGAAGAAAAGTTATGACCAACTTAGATAGCATATTGAAAAGCAGAGACATTACTTTGCCAACTAAGGTCCATCTGGTCAAGGCTATGGTTTTTCCAGTAGTCATGTATGGATGTGAGAGTTGGACTGTGAAGAAAGCTGAGTGCCGAAGAATTGATGCTTTTGAATTGTGGTGTTGGAGAAGACTCTTGAGAGTCCCTTGGACTGCAAGGAGATCCAACCAGTCCATTCTGTAGGAGATCAACCCTGGGATTTCTTTGGAAGGAATGATGCGAAAGCTGAAACTCCAGTACTTTGGCCACCTCATGCCAAGAGTTGACTCATTGGAAAAGACTCTGATGCTGGGAGGGATTGGGGGCAGGAGGAGAAGGCGACGACAGAGGATGAGATGGCTGGATGGCATCACTGACTCGATGGATGTGAGTCTGAGTGAACTCCGGGAGTTGGTGATGGACAGGGAGGCCTGCCGTACTGCGATTCATGGGGTTGCAAAGAGTTGGACATGAGTGAGCAACTGAACTGAACTGATAGTATCTTCAATGATGAGAATCTCTTTATTTTTGTGTAGTAACATTTATCGGAGAAGGCAATGACAACGCACTCCAGTACTCTTGCCTGGAAAATCCCATGGACAGAGGAGCCTGGTAGGCTACAGTCCATGGAGTCTCTAAGAGTCGGACACGACTGAGCAACTTCACTTTCACTTTTCACTTTCATCATTGGAGAAGGAAATGGCAACCCACTCCATTGTTCTTGTCTGGAGAATCCCAGGGATGGGGGAGCCTGGTGGGCTGTGGTCCATGGGGTCACACAGAGTCGGACACCACTGAAGCGACTTAGCAGCAGAAGCAGCAGCAGTAGCAGTAACATTTATCAATCTTTTATACTATTGCTAATGCATTTGGTATACTGCTTAAGAAATCTTTCCCTACTTTGAGATTATGAAGACTTTTTTTTATTGTCTTCTTGAAACTTTAGTGTGTTGCTCTCCTAAATAGCTTTATACAGATTGCAGTGATTTGTTTATCACTACTGAGCAACTTGAATTTGATAACATCATCTACATATAATTATCACAAATTTTCAGCAGCGTTCAATACTGCTAACTAAACTTTCTTCTTGAAACACTAAACTTCCTTCATTTTCTTTTTTTTATGCATCTCTAGCCATTTCCTCTTTTTGTCTTTCACCCATGCAAAGAAGGACGATCAAATGTTGGGGTTTCTATTTTTTTTTAGTTGGTGGAAAATTATTTTACAATTTTGTGTTGTTTTCTGCTGTACAACAACTCAAATCAGTCAAATATTATATATATATACACACACATACATATATAAATATATGTATGTATGTGTGTATGTATATATATCCCTTCCCTCCCTCCCGTCCCTCCCCTCCCACCATCCCACTCCATGTCATCACAAAGCACCAGGTTGGGCTTCCTGTGCAATTTAGCAATTCCCCACTACCTATTTTGTATATGATAGTGTTTATACATCAATGCTATTTTCTCAACTCATCCCACACTCACCCTCCTCTGCTGTGTCCACGGGTCCATTCTCTGCTAGGTTCATCAGTACCGTTTTTCTAGATTCCATATATATCTGTAAATATACAGTACTTGTTTTTCTCTTCCTGACATTTCTCTCTGTATAAGAGACTCTAGTTTCATCCACCTCACTACAACTGACTCAAATTCATTTCTTTTTCTGGCTGAGTAATATTCCATTGTATATATGTACCACATCTGTCAATGGACATCTAGGTTGCTTCCATGTCCTAGCTATTGTAAGTACTGCTGGAATGAACATTGGGGTACATATGTCTTTTAGAATTGTGGTTTTCTCAGGGTTTGTGCCCAACAGTGGCATTGCTAGGTCATATGGTAGATTTATTCCTAGTGTTTTAAGGAACCTGGATACTTTTTTCCATAATGGCTGTATCAGTTTCCATGTCCACCAAAGTGCTGGGATTTCTTAAGCATCCATCGTGGTCCATCTTCTATACCCATGGTGATGCAGAAACTTACATCTCCCACTCAGATCTCCTTTTTTGAGCTCATGCATATAGATGTTTAAGGGCTTCCCAGGTGGTTCGTAGGTAAAGACTCTGCCTGCTAACAGAGAGATGTGAGTTCAGTCCTTGGGTCAGGAAGATCCCCTGGAGAAGGAGACGGCAAACCACTCCAGTATTCTTGTCTGGGAAATCCCATGGTCAGAGGAGCTTGGCAGGCTATAGTCCGTGGAGTCACAAAGAGTCAGACATGACTTAGTGACTGAATACCAACACAACCACACATATTTAATTGATGTAGCTTAAAAAAAGTCTCAAAACACATCTGACTCAACAGATACAAATTAAAACTTATGATCCTTGCCCCAAATCATGTCAGTTCTCTTCACATGGAATGGATGGGATATCTCAGAGAATGGCATCTCATCCATCCTGTTGCTCAGGCTAGAAATCTAAGAGTCACCTGTGGCACTTCATCCTCCACATCCAATCCATTCTGAGTTCTGCCATTTCTACCCTGTAATTTTTCTCCATCTATCCATCTCTTCTCATTTTCACCATTCTGCTGCTAGTTATCATAATCATTCTGCTTGATTAATGTCAAGTTTGTTTCTATTCTATTAACATTCATCTGAATTCTTGACCATTGATTCTCTACAAGCAGTCATTTAAAGACTATTTAATTCTCTACAAGCAGTGTAATGGTAAAATAGGCCATTTGAATGAACTCTTCTGCTAAGAGAAAAAGAAAGCCCAGACAAGTGAACTTGGCATTTGGAGCCACACCTAGGGTTATCTACTGATTGCAGAGGAGGCAAAGCATTTCAACAGAATTTTGGATAGACCCATGATACTACAAGGACAAAATCTGGAGTTTAGGACACATACCCTGACATCACGCTCAGGAGGGTTTAATAAATGCCCAGGCTTTGGGTTAGGACTCTCAATAAGTATCTAAGAAATAGGGTCAACTGGAAATAATCATGATCAAAGGGACCGAAGTAGGTCTAAGAATCTTCTCTAGCACTGATTGGATTGTGTCCATCCAGGATTGCTGGTAACCACAAATATAATCCTCCCAGCAAATATGATATAATCCTCCCAGAGAAACATGACATCACTGTAGGTCAAAGATTTTCTCCATAATATTTTTAAATTATGGAGATCATATCACTTTCCCACCTCAGCTTTGCTAGCCTTCTTTCAGCTGCTTGTTCTCACCATGCCCTCCTTCACCAAAAGATTTCAGTGGTGAACCATCTTCTCCTCTTTTCTCTTTCTAGTAAATGCCTATTCATCCTCAAGTTTCCACTCAGCTTTGCTTCCTTAAGGAAGCCTCCTTTAGCTGTTGTAATGATCTCAAACTCCCTACTTAAGAGTTCTCATAGCACTACAGACTTCTCCTTTGAGAAGCATTAAGGGTTGAACTGTGGTTCCCCAAATTCATATAGGGCTTCCCTGGTGGCTCAGCGGTAAAGAACCTACAGTGCAGGAGACTGAGGAGATGTGAGTTCTATCCCTGGGTTGGGAAGATCCCCTAGAGGAGGAATGGCAATCCACGCCAGTATTCTTGCCCTGGAAACCCCATGGACAGAGGAGCTTGGAGGGGAGAGCTACCATCCATAGCACTGCAAAGCATCAGATATGACTGAGCAACTGAGTGCAAGACTGAACATGAAATTCATGTGCTGAAGCCCTAACCCCAGTACCTCAGAGATGACCTTATTTGGAGACAGTCTTTACAGAATTAATTAAGTTAAAATGAGGTCACTAGAGTACCCCTAAATCCAATATAATGGGCATATATATAAAAAAAGGGGAAAACTGAGACACTCTCAGAGGGAAGATGATATAATGAGACACAGGGAGAAGACAGCCATCTACAAGGCAAGAAGACAGACCTGGGACAGATCTTTCTCTCATAGCCCTGAGAAGGAGCCAACCCTTTTGACACCCTAATTCTAGACCTCTAGCTTCCAGAACTGTGAAATGATAAATATCTTTTGTTAAATCACCTGCTTGTGGTACCTGGTTATGGCAGCCCTAAGAAACTAATAGAAAGTGCTTATCACAACTGAAAGCTTACGTCCTTAGGGTATTCCTATAATCAATATCTATTTACCCCACTGAGCTGCAAACTGTTTTTGCTCATCATTTTATCCCTGGCCAAAAGCATTGTGTTTGAAACATAATAAATACTGGATTGATTTTTGTTGAATTTATAAATGAATTACATTTTTAAGTAAAATTTGTAACCAAATCAAGCCACCTATGTATATCTATGGAAAGGAAGAAAACCACTGGAATCAAGCAGAGTGGGATTCAGCCATGTGGTTGGAATAGAAAGCAAGGAGTTGAAGTATTAGTTGGACTGAAGGACAATAGCAATTAAGCTAGATGGGAAGGAAGGAAAACAGAAAAGGCTAATGAATGAGGGGGGTAGGAGGTCCCTGTGAAGAACAGATGTAGCAGAAGCAACTGAATGAGAGAGTTAGGAAGTCAGGAGGTTTTGAACAAAGAGCCCTATATCCAACATTATTATTGTAGATGAGGCAGTTCTGTGGAATGACAGTGTCAAGTTCCAGGGTGTCATCATGGGACTTGGAGGCTGAAGTACAGTGGAGGTGGAAGGGGTTGAAAGTACAGAAACCAAGGAACTGAGAGGCTAGGGGATTGGCTAAGACAACAATGCAAACTTTGATAGTCACTCAAGGCAATGGCAGGGCTGGGATATAGAAAAAAGATTAGGTGTGAAGTCTTCAGTATTGGGTGGAAATGGCCTAGAGGTTGATTGATGACAAAAGTGAGGGGACAGAGGTGATAAAATAGTGCAGGTAGCCTCAAAGGATTTACAGATAAAAATGGAGACAGAAGCTGCAGGCTGGAAGTTGCAGTGTAGAGTAAGGATACCATGGCAACTTCCAATCATGAGATGCTTGTGCTGTGGGAGAGGGCTGTAAGACTGTTGCTGTCCTCAGGTTTAAGCTAAGGTCAGGAGTCTCAGGGGCAATGCTGTAAGTAAAGAGAAAACACTGGAAATTTTGCATACCAAGAAACAGATCCAGTGGACTCTGTGCAAGATTTTAGAAGGAACAATAGCAAAGAAGTCAGCAGGGAGACAGGATTCACAGTGCTGGATGAGGGTAAATACTAAACTAGAGAAGCTCTGAGATGTGAGGCTGGGGGGTTCACAGCAGCCCCCAGTGGATGTGGGAATAAGTAGAGGGCGTTGCACCTGGGCAGTGTGTAGGGGGCCTATTAGTACAGTTGTGGAGTCACAAGAGCTTCCCAGGTGGTGCAGTGGTAAAGAACCCACCTGCCAGTGCAGGAGATGCGGGTTTAATCCCTGGGTTGGGAAGATCCCTTGGAGTAGGAAATGGCAACCCACTCCAGTATTCTTGCCTGGGAAATCCCATGAACCAAGGAGCCTGGTGGATTACAGCCCATGGGGGTTACAAAAGAATTGGACACAACTTAGTGATTAAACAATAACAACAACATATCACTCTGGTAGGGGAGGTTGATAATGAGGCCAAAGGTATATGAGGTGGGGGGATAGGAGGGAGGTCCAAGCAGTGGAGAGGGGGCACAGAATATGTGTATACATGTGGCTGATACACTTCATTGTACAGCAGAAACTAACACAACATTGTCAAGCAAGTATATTCTAATAAAAAAAATAATATCTAGTAAAGGCAATAGTAATAAGTTGTATCAAGGAAAGAAAAACTGTAAGCTAACAGTAAAGTTCATACAATAAAATAAATTTCTTCAAATGGCTAAATTGCTCTGTTGCATTAGAAAAAAAAATAGAAGGGATTAAAAGCTAGATTGAGTAAGTCTCACTGAAGAAAAAAAGGTTTGTGAATCTCCTTTCTTTCACAGTTTTATGATCACTGGAGAAGGGAATGGCAATCCACTCCAGTGTTCTTGCCTGGAGAATTCCATGGACAGAGAAGCCTGTCAGGCTACAGTCTGTGGGGTCGCAAAGAGTCGGACACAACTGCGCAACTAATACACACACACACAGTCCATGATCATAACTGCTTTTATGCTTATGGAAAACAGGAGAGGAGAAGGATATTGATCAGGAGACCAAGAGGGTCAGGAAAGCTGGAATGAGGGTAGAGGAAGTAATTTAGAAATTAGTTTTTTCTTTTATTTCCTTATTTACTGGGGTATAGTTGCTTCACAATGTTGTGTTAGTTTATGCTGCACAATGGAGTGGACCAGCCACATGTATACATATATCCCCTCCCTCTTAAACCTTCCTTCTAACCCACATCCCATCCACTAGGTCACCAGAGGGCACTGAGCTGAGCTCCCTGGGCTGTACGGCAGGTTCCCATTAGCTATCTCTTTAACACATGACAGTGTATATATGTCAGTCTCAATCTCCCTATTCATCCCATCCCCCACCCCGCTCCCTGTCTCCACACACCCATTCTCTATGTCTGCGTCTCTATTCCTGCCCTGTGAATAGGTTCATCTGTACCATTTTTATAGGTTCCACATACATGTGTTATTATACAATGTTTGTTTTTCTCTTCCTGACTTACTTCACTGTGTATGACAGGCTCTGATTCCATCTACATCTCTGCAAATGGCCCAACTTCATTCCTTTTTATGGTTGAGTAACATTCTATTGTATATACTGGGAAAACAGTCCAGGGAGAAAGACAACAGGACACACAAACCACAATCTAAACAGCAGAAGATCAGTGAACTTAATATAGGGAAATGATATAACTGAGCAGGACCATATGGGGCCTTTCCAGGGAAGTCCATTCCCCCATAACTTCTGCTTTAGCTCCTCTCTGAAGTACCTAGATAACAGTACCTGATGCACATTTCCTGAGTCACTTTTTAACAGATGTGAAAACTCCACACCAAATGGAAGATGTTAGCTACTTGATGATCATGAGTACACAGCCCCAGACCTCCTTGAGCCTAAGGACTGAATGTTAACCCCTGCAACACCACCCTTTCCTTCACTATCAACCAATCAGAGAATTGTGCATGAGCTGATCATATACCCTGTGACCACCACCCACCCTCTCCACCTCACCTGGCCTTTTAAAATGCTTTGGTGAAACTCTTCAGGGAGTTCATGGTTTTTTGGACATGAGCCACCAGTCTCCTTGCATGGCCCTACAATAAACATTCCCCTGCTCTAAACTGACATTTTGGTTTGTTTAGCCTCACTGTATGTCAGGCACACCAACTTTCCTTTAGTGACAATAATAGAAAAGTAGAGAAACGGAGATTCAGAAGCAAGAAGAACATTCATTTGTTTCCAGGGAATTCAACTTGAATTATGGAATAAATGAGTTATAACAAATGATGTACAAATATTAATAAGAGTCAGTGATTGGGCTCAGAAAGGGCTCATTTCCAAGCCAATGACCTACTCTCATGGGTTTGTTATGTTACTTTTCTTTGACCAAAATTTGATTCCAGGATCTAGGGAGACAAAGCTGACTCAGGTGAAGCTACGTTTCAAATTTTTCTAAAGTTGCCAAGTGTTGATCCCTACCTCTCCAACATTTCCTGTATGGTTGCCAATCAAGCCTGCATAAATAGTTCCTTATGAGGCAGAAGGAAAAGAAGGAATATCACATGATATGGAAATAATAGGATTAAGTATAATCTTGTTTCATGAAAATTTTAAGTGCTAGAGAGGGTGAGGGTTAGTAGGATCTCTTATGCATTGCTTGCAGTGATTTCAAGTTTGAGTTTTCACATCTCTGACAAATCAGCAATTCCTCTTCAAGGCATATACCCAAGAGAAATTCCTGGAGACATATGCCAGAATATCCGGAGCCACAGTTTTCATAACTGAAAATAAATAAAATTCTGGAAACAGTTTAAATAGCCATAACAGAGGTAAGGACAAATAAATTATGGTATGCTGCTGCTGCTAAATTGCTTCAGTTGTGTCCAATTCTGAAATTATGGTATAATTACATGATAAAATAGTATAATATGAATATATGAGTAACACTATGAGTAAAAAAAAGTCCCAGATGACTTCAAACTGCCTGATACTCACATAATAAAGACAACTACAACTAAATCACATGTATGTGTATATACACAAGTTTTAGAAGTATATTTGTTATTTACGTGTGTGTGTGTGTATATATATATGACCAGCATATATCATGTATACATAATAAAACTTTTACATATATTTATGTAAGCAAGAGAAGCAAGATTTAGAGCAATGTAATGGGTTTTTACAGTGGTCATGTATGGATGTGAGAGTTGGACTGTGAAGAAAGCTGAGCACCAAAGAATTGATGCTTTTGAACTGTGGTGTTGGAGAAGACTCTTGAGAGTCCCTTGGACTGCAAGGAGATCCAACCAGTCCATTCTGAAGGAGATCAGCCCTGGGATTTCTTTGGAAGGAATGATGGGAAAGCTGAAACTTCAGTACTTTGGCCACCTGATGCGAAGAGTTGACTCATTGGAAAAGACTCTGATGCTGGGAGGGATTGGGGGCAGGAGGAGAAGGGGATGACAGAGAATGAGATGGCTGGATGGCATCACCGACTCAATGAACAGGAGTTTGGGTGAACTCTGGGAGTTGATGATGGACAGGGAGGCTTGGCGTCCTGCAGTTCATGGGGTCGCAAAGAGTTGGACACGACTGAGTGACTGAACTGACTGAATGGGTGGAAGAGAAGCACAGAGGTTATTGTAAGTCATTGCATGCTCAATCACTTCAGTTGTGTCTGATTCTTTGCAATCCTATGGACTGTAGCTCACCAGCCTCCTCTGTCAATAGGGCTCTCCAGCCAAGAATACTGGAGTGGGCTGCCATGGCTTCCTCCAGGGGATCTTCCCAACCCAGGGATCAAACCCTCATCTCCTTTGGCTTCTGCATTGGCAGGTGGGTCTTTACCACTAAGCCACCTGGGAAGCCCCATTATAAGTCACTGCACTGCATCAGTTCCAGTTGAGTGGTGAGTTCAAACGTACTGCTGCTGTTTCTTATTATTAATAAGCACAAAAGAATAAACAACAATGCTTTCTCCAAGGCCAGTCATAATAAGATGTCCAATTCTGTGTTACTAAGGTTTGAATCCATCCTAAAGGAGATCAGTCCTGGGTATTCATTGCAAGGACTGATGCTAAAGCTGAAACTCCAATACTTTGGCCACCTCATGCGGAGTAGGAAAAGACCCTGATGCTGGGAGGGATTGAGGGCAGGAGGAGAAGGGGACGACAGAGGATGAGATGGCTGGATGGCATCACTGACTCGATGGATGTGAGTCTGAGTGAACTCCGGGAGTTGGTGATGGACAGGGAGGCCTGGCATGCTGCGACTCATGGGGTTGCAAAGGGTCGGACACGACTGAGCAACTGAACTGAACTGAACTGAAGGTTTGAATAAAACTAAAAGGAAAAGTTATTTGTAGATATTATATAAATTCAGCTAGAAAGATTAGTAACATGGCTTATAAAGTACTTTTTATACTCACTCTAACTTTATTTCTCCTTCTCACTTCTACGTAAAATGCTCTTGATCAGGAATTGGACAGTAGCCCACCATGCTCCTCTGCCATGGGACTCTCCAGGCAAACATACTGGAGTGGGTTGCCATGACCTCCTCCAGGGGATCTTCCTGCCCCAAGGATTGAATCTGAGTCTCCTGTATTATGGGGAGATGCTTTTCCATCTGAGCCACCAGGGACTCTTTAGTTGTTACACAGGCAAAAATGCTAGGAAGACCCAAAGATATAAATGGAAAGGAAAATATGTGTATATCATGCTAAACCCAACACATACTATTGGGTAAGGCCCAGCTGCTTCCTGTGCATCAATAAGGAGGGAGGCTGGTGAGAGGAGGGAAGAAACTGTATGTGGTTAGACTCCTAGGAGCTATTAGTAGTTTTCATGCCAGTTCTTAGAGTAAAGCCTGAAAGTGAAAAGTCACTCAGTCTTGTGCAACTCTTTGCAACCCCATGGACTATACAGTCCATGGAATTTTCCAGGCCAGAATACTGGAGTGGGTAGCCTTTCCCTTCTCCAGGAGATCTTTCCAACACAAGGATCAAACCCAGATCTCCTGCATTTTGCACGGATTCTTTACCAGTTGAGCCACAAGGAAAGCCCAAGAATACTGGAGAGGGTAGTCTATCCTTTCTCCAGCAAATCTTCCCAACCCAGGATTCAAACCAGGGTCTCTTGCATTGCAGGCAGATTATTTACCAACTGAGCTATGAGGGAAACCCAGACAGAGGTAAGCCTGGACATAGACTATTATGAAAAATCTCCATATTTGTTTTGCAGAATCAACAGTTCGCAGTAGTAAACAGTTTTGATTAAAAAAATAATGTGAAAAGTAAATGTTTTATTAACAACTGGCTTAGCTTGTTTGTGCTTCAGCAGACTCTGAGGCGATTCCTTGGTTACATAATCATGGATTTACCCAACTTACTGCTCTTCCATTTCCCCACTTTCTCTCTTCTAACTTCCTTCTTTAAGGGTCATGTGCCTGGACCCCACTGTGATACCTAACTTACTAATTTAAAAGATAATTTGAAATTTTCTTTTATATAAATGTGGAGTTATGCTTCTCAGGCATTCAGCCAGTGTATATCATGTGAATATCATGCTGAGCAGTAGGATCTACTACCTTTCCGCTGATTCCCATGTGACCTTGGCAGCAAGGATTGTTCAAGTATCCACTGATCATGAGAAAACTAAGTTTATTGGATTGGCCCAAAATTCATTCAGGTTTTCTATAACATCAGGAAAACCCAAACAAACTTTTGGGCCAGTCCAATATAAATGCTGACCTTAATAGGAAGAGACATCATGATTTTTAAAATGTCATACTTTCTATGCCTTTTAATATAGTATGTTTGAAATTGATCTGATAATGTATTATTAAACATCAGTCAACTAATTTTGACCTTATGAATCATATAAAACTCTCCCTAGTCACATAGATTGCTTGTTTCTGAGTCTGTCACCAAACAAGCTTTAGCAAAGCCTATTAATAACCTCCTACTCATGGAACTGATGCTCCATCACTTCAGTCCTGTCCAACTCTTTGTGACCCCATGGACTGTAGCCCGCCAGGCTCCTCTGTCCATGGGTTTCTACAGGCAAGAATACTGGAGTGGGTTGTCACTTCCTACTCCAACTCATGGAATTAATGTAATGTTAAACATGTGTCAACTATTTTTGACCTACTGAAGCACATAAAACTTTCCCTAAGAGTCATAAAGATTGTTTGTTTCTGAGTCTATCACTAAACAGGCTTTAGTAAACCTGTTAATAACCTCCTACTCATGGAACTATAGCTTGGTCTTTGAAGAATTTGATCTTTGACCATAGCAATGTAATGAGAAGAACCAGATTGTTAATTGCACTTACTCTGAAATAAGCAAATAAGAATGTCTTCATACTTTGTAACTATTACATCTGCTAGAATTGAGAAAGTGAAAGTGTTAGTCTTTCAGTCATGCCCGGCTCTTTGCAACTCATGGACAGTAGCCCACCAGGCTCCTCTGTTCGTAGGACTCTCCAGGTAAGAATACTGGAGTGGGTTGCCATTCCCTTCTCCAGGGGATCTTCCCACCCCAGGGATCGAACCTGGGTCTCCTGGACTGCAGGCAGGTTCTTACCGTTTGAGCCATCCAAGGGCTCTAGAATTGTGAATGTTATGTCAAATGTTTTATTATTTAGATATTACTCTGAACTCTCTTACCTGTATCATCTGAATTTGGTCTCTAAGGTCAAGCAACAGTCGTGATTTTCCTTCCTTTGTTGATGATAAGATGAATGTCCCACACACTTTCAAGCTGGGGCTCTTAAGAAAGTTTTTTCATGACTTTTTCTCTAGCCTAGATACTCCTCCAGAACACCATCTCTGACTACTGAACCTCTCTTCCTGGGTGTCTTCGTAGGAAGATTCCTAGGAATCTTCATTTCTGCATACCTCACATTCAACTTATTCCCCTCTTCAATCTTCAGACCCTTCTCCTCCTCTGTATTCGTTCTCTTAGTGAATGATGACTCTACCTACTATTTCACCCAACCAGGGTAACTCAAAGAATAGTTAATGCCCTCTCTACCTACAAATATATGTTTAATGAGGTAACAAGTCCTATTTATTTCACCTTTCAAATCTCTCTGAAAATAGATCTCCTTCCCATACCTTCCACTGTTCATATATGGGGCTCCCATTGCCTATCACCTGAACTGCTAGAAGTTTTCTAGTAATTCTTCCTCCCCGTCAGTTCAGTTCAGTTCTGTCGCTCAGTCATGTCTGACTCTTTGCGACCCCATGAATGGCAGCACGCCAAGCCTCCCTGTCCATCAGCAACTCCGGAGTTCACTCAGACTCACTTCCATCGAGTCAGTGATGCCATCCAGCCATCTCATCCTTGGTCATCCCCTTCTCCTCCTGCCCCCAATCCCTCCCAGCATCAGAGTCTTTTCCAATGAGTCAACTCTTGGCATGAGGTGGCCAAAGTACTGAAGTTTCAGCTTTAGCATTATTCCTTCCAAAGAAATCCCAGAGCTGATCTCCTTCAGAATGGACTGGTTGGATCTCCTTGCAGTCCAAGGGACTCTCAAGAGTCTTCTCCAACACCATAGTTAAAAAGCATCAATTCTTCGGCACTCAGCTTTCTTCACAGTCCAACTCTCACATCCATACATGACCACTGGAAAAACCCATAGCCTTGACTAGACAGACCTTTACTGGCAAAGTAATGTCTCTGCTTTTGAATATGCTATCTAAGTTGGTCATAACTTTTCTTCCAAGGACCTATTTAAGTCATGCTTCCAGAAGAGCTGGCTAAGAAATTGAATGATGCAGTTCCTTTCTTAAAATCCTTCATTGGCTCCTCATAAGTCTTTAAGAAAAAGTCCCAAGTTTTCAACATGGCATAAAAGATTCTTATATTTGATCCCAGCCTCTCAAGCTCATTTTTTTTTCTTATTCTCATGTACTATCTGTAAGAGGTAGACCAAAGTCACTGTATATTTCCTGAATATGCCTTGTACTTTCATACTTGTGTGCATTTGAATCTAATGTTCCCTTTGCCTGTGCTGTTTTCTCCTCCTTTAGCCTTCATTCAAGAATCATATCCTCTGTACAATATCTCTCAGTATCTCTCCAACTCCAAAAGACATGTTTTTTTCTTCTTTAATTCCATGGATGTGTATATGTGTTTTAATATCTTTCCTAATTAGCTGAATTATTTATTTACATTCCTGACTGACTTTCCCCCTAGGCTGTGAATGCCCAGGGATTCATGATATGTGTATGGCTTATATTTTGTCCACCTTTTTATTTCCAGTACAGACCTGATACTTCGTAAAAGACTCAACAGTTTGTAATAAAAATTTAGAAAGTATTTGAAAGAAAATGTAATCTTCCACAACCTTACCACCAGGGAGAACCAGTATTAACATTGCCTATGTATATAAAGCAAATGATATTTCTTCTTAAAATGGTAGTAGGATATATATTTTATTATATAATTATCTTTTTAAAAGGAATAGTATACTGTGAATGTATTTCCAAGTCATAAGATATTTTAAATCATAATACTTATGAATTGCCTTAATTTTGTTGTATGCAATGCCCTTATATTTGTACAGTGGAGTTACTTTAAATTTTTAGGTTTACAAACAACTGCATGGTACCCACTGAGTTCTTTGGGTAAAATAACAATAATGAAATGGTCCATCAAAGCACAGGTTTTAGTGACAGGGACCAAACTCCCAGAAACTTCTGAGATCCATACTCTCTTTCTGTCTGCCCCATTGGTTCTTGGGCCTTAGTATCAGGAGGAATGGAGGAATTTATATTGTTTAGTATCAGGAGGAATTTATATTGCTTAATTATAAACAGGTAACGAGAGAGGAGTAGAAGAGAGTCTGAGATAAGTTGAGGAGAGGGTTTTGATGGCTTGGAGTGTGCAGGAGTTAGTTGTATCTTCTTTGATTTTGCTTTTGGAATAACTGCAAATTATGTGGAAGAGGTTGAGAGTGAACGAGATTTTTAGAAGGTTTTGTTACAGGTTTTGTACATACTCCAGATCTGGTGTATTTGAGAGTCTATATTAGATTCTAATGCTTTTAACTTCCCTCAGATTAAAGGACAATCTTCCCTCTAAAGGCAAGGCATTGCTGAAGCTGACTTTCAGAAAGAGAAGGAGCATGTTGCTATCTTCAATTCCTCCATATTTTTAAGACTATCAGCATATATTTTTCCAAATTGTCTTCAAGAAAAAAGTGCCAACTAAGATTATCATCACCAGTGGAGGAGTGTTCTTTTCTCTTTGAGTTGACAGACAGATGAATAGCTGAATGAAGAGATGTGTATGGACAGATGGACAAACAGAGTATTTTGGAACCAATAAAAAGGAACGTGAACGTGAACGTGAAGTCACTCAGTCGTGTCCGACTCTTTGTTGCCCCATGGACTGTAGCCTACCAGGCTCCTCTGTCCATGGGATTTTCCAGGCAAGAGTACTGGAGTGGATTGCCATTTTCTTCTCCAAGGAATCTTCCCAACCCAGGGATCGAGCCCGAGTCTCCCACATCGTTAACAGACGCTTTACTGTCTGCGATCTCAGCCAAAAGGCCGAGAAGCAGAACACTTTCTTGGTAGGCAGTTAACAAAACTGATCTGTCTAAAGTTATTGGTTCCATTTCAGATACTGTTCATTAGGCAGCAAATGAACTAAACTCTGAACAAGGACTTTTGTTTTATGTAGGTGAGAACAGGGTTTATGAGGTACTTTATCTATCAGTGTAGCAAAAAATACCCAAAATGTTAGTCAGGCCTGTTACAGAAATACAGATACGTGAGTGAGATAGCTGAAAGAAAACTTATTTGGTGAGAGAAATTGGAACATAAGCAAAACTACAAGAGAAATTGACGAAAGCTAGTAGAGTGAGATGAAAACTTGTCTTTTACGTATTGAGCAAATTCAAGATGACATCTGTGGTCACAAAGAAACTGACTTCACTTCTGTTTTTACAAGGTGCTAGAAATCAGGGTAGTAATACAGGTTTATCATACATTGGTTTTTGTGCCTGAGGAGTGGAAAACAAGAGTGAAGTGAACAGATATTTTAATATTAATGAAACAAAATAATAATAGTTATTAAGCTATTTGCATGGTTTGGCTTATCAATATTTGCATAAAGTAAAAAGTATACACTTGAACCAATTTTTAATTCAGTTCAGTTCAGTTCAGTTGCTCAGTTGTGTCCGACTCTTTTCAACCCCGTGGATTGCATCATGACAGGCCTCCCTGTCCATCACCAACTCCCGGAGTTGACTCAAACTCATGTCCATTGAGTCGGTGATGCCATCTGACCATCTCATCTCCAACCATCATCCCCTTCTCTGGCCTTCAATCTTTCCCAGCATCAACTATATAGAGAACTATCAGTTCAGTTCAGTTCAGTCACTCATCCGTGTCCGACTCTTTGTGACCCCATGAATCTCAACACGCCAGGCCTCCTTGTCCCATCAGCAACTCCTGGAGTTCACTCAGACTCATGTCCATCGAGTCAGTGATGCCATCCAGCCATCTCATCCTCTGTCATCCCCTTCTCCTCCTGCCCCCAATCCCTCCCAGCATCAGGGTCTTTTCCAATGAGTCAACTCTTCGCATGAGGTGGCCAAAGTATTGAGAGTTTCAGCCACAGCATCAGTCCTTCCAATGAACACCCAGGACTGATCTTCTTTTGGATGGACTGGTTGGATCTTCTTGCAGTCCAAGGGACTTGCAAGAGTCTTCTCCAGCACCACAGTTCAAAAGCACCACAGTTCAAAACCAAAAGTTATGAAACATTTGACTGTTTATACATGTCTAGAATATTTATTTTGGAGAAAGTGAAAAATCTAGGTGACATTTGATTTCTATGTTTATAAAGACTAGACTGAGAACAAAGCTAGTGACTGTGAGGAAGGAAATATGAAAAGGAAGCAGCAAAACTGCAGAGCTAAAAGATTTAGGGACCTAGTCTTAGCCCATGATGAAGAAACCAAGACCTGGAGAGGGTACGAGTTCTTGCACTTCCAGCAGATTGCAGCCTTTCCTATGCATTCTCCTCACTGTCTTTTGCTGCTTCTATCCAACTGAACTGAGTGAAGAGTGAGCTGTGAGGTGGAAAGACCCTAGGGAGACAGGGTAGAAAACACTGTCTAGGGCCAATTTGACATAAGGTCCATTTTGAGCCTATAAATTTGTGACAGAATTTAACATCTCTAGACATGAGATATAACCTCTCATAGCATCACAATCAAGCAGATTCAAAGGAAGTTTCATCAGTTGTTGTTTAGTCCCTAAGTCATGTCCAACTCTTTTGCGACCCCATGGACTATAGCTCACCAGGCTCCTCTGTCCATGGAATTTTCCTAACAAGAATACTGGAGTGAGTTGCCATTCCCTTCTCCAGGGGATCTTCCCAACCAAGGGATTGAACCTGCATCTTCTGTGTCTCCTGCAGATTCTTTACCACTGAGCCACCTGGGAAGCCCCAATTTCACCAGTAGAGGCCACTAACAACTTGAATACTAGGGGACAGGGCCCCAATTAACAATAATAAGTCATGGAAAACACATCTCCTTGACCTGATGTTTTGAACAACTTTACCCTCTAAATAAGCTCTTAATGAAGAATTTTGCTGGGTCAAACAAAGGGGAAAAGGAGTTGCTTATCAGCTAGGGAGACAGAAGAAATGCTTCAATATTGCCCTAAAATACATCTTCAAACTGTGTGCTAGAACAATGGACACACACTACAACAGCAGGCAACAACTAAGGCTGCTATTCTCAATAATCCTTACAGTTGAAACTCTAAACTTCAGCCAAAAAATGAGAGATCAGTAGCTGTAACTGTCACTGAAAACTCTGATCATTTCCATCATACTTGTAAACATTGAAAACAGTCACCTCAGCAGCAGCATTTCCAGATCCAAGAACCTGAATACCTACACATCTTCAGGACACATGTGCAATGGCCTTTCTTTTGACTTCTCTGGATTGTCATTTGGTAAAGAAAACAAGTCTCACTCTAACGTAAACTCATGAGGCAGTTTTTTACCCCTGGGTTGCCTTAGGTTAGAATTGGAAGACTGTAAAACTCCTTCCAAATGGCAACCCACTCCAGTATTTCTGCCTGGAGAATCTGAAGGATAGAGGAGCCTAGTGGGCTACATAGTCCATGGGGTTGCAAAGAGTAAGACACAACTGAGTGACTAAGCAACAACAACAAAACTCTTTTCAGCCTGAAAAGTAGAGATTGTTTTTTAAATCTTCTTCTTTTTTTAAATGTTAGTCCTTCAAAGTATTGCATTCATTATGACTCCATTCTGAAAAATAGTGTCTTTGTTTTACTTGCCCATAACATCTAAGAGCATGATCCTCCACTTTGTTCTGAAAGCAAACTCACGCACACAAGATATTTTAGTGTGTTTGACAGTACAAGACACTGGGATACCGTTATAAAAGAAAAGGGGGCAGGACTCAAAGATAAGAAAATATTTAGACTCGAAGTTACAGAAGCTTCTATGGGGAATAAACTATGCATATCTACAAATGTGGGTGGCTCAGTGGTAAAGAATCCACGTGCTGGTGTAGGAGATACAAGAGACACGGGTTCGATCCCAGGTTGGGAAGATCCCCTGTAGAAGAAAATGGCACCCCACTCCAGTATTCTTCCCTGGGAAATCCCATGGATGGAGGAGCCTGGCCGGCTGCAGTCCGCTGGGTCACAAAACAGTCAGACATGACTCAGCAACTAAACAATTATCTCTTTACAAATATTATGTCTATAACTTTAACAGAATGCAGTCTGTGATAAAGGCAAGCACAGTCCTGTGTACATTCGCAGGAGATACACCCCCAGCTTCCGGGAGGTAATCCCTATTGCAGGGGAAGGGATTGGGAGCAGTGTTTCACACAAGAAGGAAAATAACTAAGTGAGTATAGTGATTTTTGTAAATAGTCAGATTAACATTCTTGAAGAACTGTTTTAACGTCTTTTCCCAGTCTTCAATAGATAACTTTAACCAGTTTATGATCATGGTTTACAATTTCTTTCACCTTTAGTTTCTCAAAGACTCCTTCATTGATCTATTGGTTACTTCTGACCTCTTTGACTTAACATGTCTTCAAAGAACAGAAATCAATTGGTTAATCACAGAATCAGATGATCACTACATTACAGCAAAGACAAATTCTTGAGTAATCTTTCACTAGGCAAGGTATCATTGGGGAAAAAAATCAGTTCGTTATATTATTTGGACTTCTGAGTAAAGGTTCTCGGCTCTTGCAGTTTTTCCCCTGGGGTCCAGAGAGAGCCTTTAGTGTATCAGCCTTTAATAATCAGAGATCCTATTCTAAAGGACTAGGATCAGTCCATGGGGAGGAAGATAAGGGGAAGGGTGAAACACACACACACACACACACACACACACACACACACACACACAAGAAAGCAGATGCGCAAGAAAATAATTTTGTCCTTTATGTATTGAATTTAACCTTCTTGAATCACTTTATGTAATCAGAATTCTTTTTTAATTTTTTAAATTTCCTCAATATTCGGTCTTTCATCCACTATGAAATTTCCTTTACCTTCATATCTTTAAGAAGAGTTTTTCATTCCTTTCATTAATTTATCTGTCAAATACTAAATAATGATATTAAGTAATATTAGGTGTGGTTCCAGCCACGAGAGGCTATATCCTCGTAGGAATAGATGCTTAATAAACAGCTTACCTACTTACCCCAAACAAATAAAGCATATGATTTCAGGTGCTGATAGGTAATATAAAAAACAAAAACATGGAAAGGATGAGGCCAGGCAGGTAGACAGACTCAGTTCCTGTAGGGCTTTTGGTAAGGAGTTTAGATTTTACTTTATTTGTAATGGAAGGTTTTAAGGTTTTAAGGTTTTAATTTGAAAGGTTGATTCTGGCTGCTGTGTGACTGCCTATGGATAAGAGTAGAAGCTGGGAGATCATTTAGGAGGAGGCTGCAGGAGTATGGATAAAGAATGATGATGGCCCTAACTGATGGTAGCAATGACCAGAATTGAAATATATTTTCGTTATAGAGGCACCAAGGCTTATTGGTAGAACGAAAGAGGAACGGGGGTTTTCATAAAATGAAAAAAAAGAATCAGACATGATTCCTAAGTATGGACCTGAGCAATAAGGTGAAAAGAAGTCCTTTACAGAGGAATTTTAGTTGCTTTTTAAATATGTATATTAGTTCATGTCTTCCATTTTCTATCACATGTATGTGTGCCCAGATAATGAAGTGGTTCAATGATGAAGAGTTCAAGTGTTATTCAGGGAGAAACCTGTGGATGATACTCACAGTTTTATGCCTTCCAAAATCATATATCCAATCACATATTTGTTATCTTCCCTAGCTCAGTTGACAAAGAATCTGCCCATAATACAGGAGACCCTGGTTTGATTCCTGGGTCAGGAAGATCTCCTGGAGAAGGAACAGGCTACCCACTCCAGTGTTCTTGGGCTTCTCTTACGGCTCAGCTGGTAAACAATCTGCCTGCAATGCAGGTAATCTGGTTTCAATCCCTGGATTGGGAAGATCTTCTGGAGAAGGGAAAGGCTACCCACTTCAGTATTCTGGCCTGGAGAATTCCATGGACCGTATAGTCCATGGGGTCACAAAGAGTTGGACATGACTGAGTGACTTTCACTGTCACTTGGATATCTAAGAGCCATCATAAGAGATGTCACTGCTGCCACCCTAATCCAAGCCTTGGACAAACACAACAGCCTCTTAACTGGTCGACCTGGTCTTAAAAATTTCCCAGTTCTTCTCTATAAAACAGCCTAAGGAATCTTAAAATCACAGCTTGCTTTCATACTTAAAATCTTCCAACAGCTTTCCATTGCATCTAGGATAAAATCTGTCTGCCTTGCACTCTAAGATCCTAGGCTCTCTGGGTATATCATTCTCCCCAGCCTCAGTGGCTACTCCTTTCCAGTCTCATTCTTTGTGCCTTTCTGTCTGCTCCAAGAAAAGTGCTCAGCTCTTTATCTCATTGTTTCTCTCCAGTCCTTCATCTACCCCAAAATCTCTTTCTGTAGCCCTTCACATGATGGTTTCCTTCTCATTTTTCAGGTCATATGTCTCCTCAGAAAAGCTGTCTCTGACCACACTCTATAAATGGATACCTCAAGACCCTACAGCATTACCCTGATGAATTTTTTTTGTAGTGCTTAGGCCTCACTGAACTTACTTTTCTTCTCCATTGTCTTTCTCCTCCCTAAATGCTCATCACTATATTCCTGGTACCTAAAACAATGTTGGCACATAGCTGGCACCCAATAGGATTTTGTTGACTCCATAAATTCACATTTTATGCAAAATTTTGATAGGAACGATTGGATTGAAGCCAGGTATAAAGTATGAAGAAATGAGGATGTGTGCCACATGCATCGGCCAACACAGCATGTGATAGTGAAGGAGGAATCAGAACAGGCCCTATCTTCAAAGCAGGACTCCATCATGGGCTAGACTGTGGACTCTGAGCTATACGCCCAGTTTCCATGCCCAGTATCTATGGAAACGACAAACCAACTGGAAAACCAGGCCCCAGGAAGGAAGAGCCCTGGGGCTCTTCCTTTGCTAAAAGAGTACCCTAATTATCTGTGTAACCAAATAGAATCATACATTCTGTTATACTTATTGAGGTATGACCACAGGCCTATTGATAATTGTCCACTGTTAACTACCTAGGCTTAAGGCAAATGAATCACAGGTTAACTTTGATTGTCAGGGAATATGGGGAGGTGAGTTTGTGCATGTACACTTAGGGTATATAAGGTTTTCACAAAAACTGTTTGAGGGGTCCTTGGCTAAGAGAAGACTCTGCCTTGGGCCCGCTGGTGTAATAAACTGCACTCCACTATCTGCATTGTCCTTCTGAGTGAGTTTGTTTCCCAGAACGTGTGGCTACAACAATAGCAAACCAGAAATGTTAGAACTGGCATCATACTTTAGGGAAAACACAAAAAGGAAGGCAACACCCAAGTCAGAATTAGCACAAACTGTATAACTCTATATGTGGTACAAAATGTACTCATTTACATACAACCTAGAACAGTGTCTGGCACATTATTAGGCCCTCAGCAAACTTTCGCAGAGTAAATGAAATAAATAAATACCTATGATCTAAAAGCGTGCACATGATTAAACCAAAGGCAAAGCCAAAATGATTAAACTTTAACTAATGGGGATATTTTGATTCCAAAATAGCTGTTCTGCTAAGGGAGGGGAAAATACAGTTTCACTGAGGCAGCCCCACATTAAGCAGAACTAGCTTGCCTATAATAACGGTGGAAGCAGAGAAGAGACACCCCCTCCCCTCATCTTGCTAGATGTGGGGCCATCTCAGCCCATTCATCTCACCTGCTCTGTGCCTCACTCCACCAACTTGGGACCAGCCAGATAGGATGACTGAATAAGTATTACTCCTACTTACTGAGATAACTAGTGAACATTCAATGTGATAATTCTGCCTTAACTTCATGTTTCTTGATACTTTTCTTCTTACTAGACAGTATAAACTGTTATTAACCAAAGCAGGGCAAATGTTTTGATTAAAATAACTATTTACATTAATATTTGTTTTAAAACATAGTCTATTCAGGGATTAATCAAATTCAATTTGCTTTATTTTCTATTTTGAAAAATGCTATACAGGAAAAACAAGGGAAAACGGACACCTTTGTATTTAATGGAAATAAGATAGCTCCTTTAGGAAAGAGCAAACTAAACTAATACCACATTTTAAAAAGGTGTATTTAAATATCAGAAAAGTTTCAAAAGAAAGTGAACAATCCTTACAAGTGATTAATAATATTAAAATAAGTGAAATAGGTGAGGAAGATTAAAGGTATAATATCTTTACACAACAACAAAGGTGGTCAAAAAATACAAACTAACAGTTATAATATAAATAAGCACCACAGATGTAACATGTAATTAACGCCACTGTATGTTGCATATGAAAGTTGTTAAGAGAGTAAACCCTTAGAGTTCCCATTACAAAGAAAAAATATGTTTTCTTTTTCTGTTATTTTATCTCTCTCTGAAATGAGAAATACTCATTAAACTTCTTGTGGGAATCATCTTATAATGTATGTAAGTGAAATCATTATGCTGTACATTTGAAACTTACAGAGTGCTCTATGTCAATAATACTGCAGTAAAACTGATAGAAAAAATATTAATAAAAGCAATTAATCTCCGATAAAAAAGCAAAAAAGAGTAATGATAATATAATACCACTACCAGGAATAATATATCCAAATAGATTCTTACCAAGCCACCACCAATGATAGCTATATTTTTCCTTTGAATATCAGAAGAATCCATCACTGCTGAAGTGTTTTTCACAGCTGTTACAGCTCTCGTCACAGAGAAAACTGACTCCTAGACACTGACTTCCCTTGTCTTTGCCTTAAGCCCTGCATTGGTGAGCCAGCAGCAGCATTTGAATAGGGCTGTTTTTCCTTGAACTTAGAACTTAGAAGGTAGCATTTAACCCATTATTTGCCTGAAGGACAATCAGCTCAACTTTACTGGAAAAGGAATTTGTTGCAATAACCAAATTTTGAAAAATCCAGCCAAGTGAAGGCTGAACACTCTCCTATGTGTAAGACAGAATTTTTAAAGCACAAGTTTTGTGGCTTTTCTTCTTCCTTTTCTATACCATGTATTCTTAGTTTCATTTTCAACCATGACTAACCCATGAATGAAACTTCCCTGATCTGGTGTCCCAGAGCATCTTACACTTCTCTCAATAAGATGGCGTGGTTTTCCAATTGTTCTGTGGATTATTCTTGTTATTAAGACTGGTCAGGAATTTCACCTAAACAGTCCTTATGGATTGTTTTTAACAGACTATACCAGGGAAAACATTTTTCATACTCTGAATAGTCTCCTGAGCAAAATTTTGAATTATAAAACTGACAATACTTCCTTTTTTGTATCAAATGCTAGAAACGTTAGAATCTAATTTGTGCATTAATCCTAGGGGAAATGGATAATATTATGCTTTTTGTAAATTCATTCATAGCTTCATACTGTCTCTTCAATTCTTCGTCTTCTTTTGCTCCATTTTAAATGTATCTTTTAAATTTCTGTGCGTATTTTTGAATTGGAGCTTTTTTTATAAAACAGAACATGACAGGTAAAATAAACTAAGAATGTAAATGAAGATGCTTCTTCACTTCCTGGTGAGAGCAGGAAGACTTCAGACTGGTTTTCCTCTGATGAGGAACTAGAGTTCAACATCATTCGATAGTGACCTCTTGTGGATAAGTATAATCAGCATTGATGTTAGGAATTTTTTTCCTTTTTTTTTTTTTTTAGGAGTGTTTCCTTATTTATTTAGAATAGTTAATGAGCTCCCCATGTGGCAGTGGTAAAGAATCCGCGTGCAATACAGGAGACATAGCAGACAGGGGTTTGATCCCTGGCTTGGGAAGATCCCCTAGAGTAGGAAATGGCAACCCACTCCAGTATTCTTGCCTGGAAAATTCCATGAACAGAGGACCCAGGCAGGATACAGTCCATGGGGTTGCAAAGAGGGGCAGGATATAGTCCATGGGGTCGCAAAGAGTGAGACATGACTGAGTATACACGCACACACACAGAATAGCTGATACATTTACATAGTATGAAATACAAAAAGGTCTACAATGAATAGTCATTTTTCTTCTAATCTTGTCCCTTGGCCACCTATTTCTCCTAAGATAACCACTGTTTTTTATTCCCTCTTTTATGAACACCTCTCTCCTGCTTTCTCTCTCTGTCTCTCTCTCCCTCCCTCATAACCTCCTTCCTTTTTTTTTCATAAATAGTAGCCAATTTTATACACTTTTCCACACTCCAGGTTTTCATTTACAACATAAACTCAAGAATTATTTAATGTCAGTATACAGAGAGCTGTTTCGTTTGTTTTTTAACATTGTGGACTATAACACCAAAAACTAAAGCACGTAAAACCCAAGTATACAGTCCAATAACTTATTGTAAAGCAAGTACTCATGTATTTACCACTCAGACTATGAAAAAAAAAATTGCCAAGGCCCCAAAAGTCTACATGTGTCCATTGCCAAAAGTCTCTTCACAGAGGTAATCGCCATTCATACAAACAACCTTATAATCCTTTAGTTTTGGACTTCTCTGGTGGTTCAGAGGTTAAGAATCTCCCTGCCATGCAGGGGACACGGGGTTCAGTCCCCAGTCGGGGAAGATTCCACGTGCCTCAGGGCAACTAAGCCTTTGTACCACAACTACTGAGTCTACACTCTAGAGCCCACTAGCCATAACTACTGGGGCCACACAGTGCAACTGCTGAAGCCTGCATGTTCTAGAGCCTGTGTCTACAGCAGGAGAAGCCACCACAACGAGAAGCATGTACACTGCAACTAGAGAGTAGCCCCTGCTCACTGCAGCTAGAGAAAAGTCCGTGCACAGCAACGAAGACTCAGTGCAGGCAAAAATAAATAAATAAATAAACTTTAGTTTTGCCTCTTTGCTTCAAGTTTTACTGTAATTAATTTATGCTGGTTTTTTTTCTTTGAAATTTGCTTCTTTTCCTCAGTATTTTATTAATCTGTGTTATTCCATGGTGTACTAATTCCCTTGTTTTCATTTATCCATTCTACTGCTGATGAACATTTGGGTGTTACCAGTTTTTCAATACCGGGTGGCCAGAAAGCTTGTTAGGGCTTTTCCATAAGATGTTACAGAAAAACCCAAATGAACTTTATGGCCAATCCAATATTTAGAATAATGCTGCTATGATCAACCTTGGATATGTTAGTACAATGTAGTACATATACAAATGAGCATGTATATTAGCACAGTGTGGTGCACATACATATGAACATGCACATTAGTACATTGTAGTGCACATACTTATGAGCGTGTATATTAGTACAGTTTAGTGCACATACATATGAGCATGTATATTAGTACAATTTAGTGCACATACATATGGGCGTGTATATTAGTATAGTGTAGTGCACATACATATGAGCATGGATATTAGTACAATTTAGTGCACATACATATGAGCGTGTATATTAGTACAATTTAGTGCACATACATGTGAGCATGTATATCAGTACAATGCAGCACACATACATATGAGCATGTATAGGAATTATATACTGGTTATGCTTATTTTTAACTTTCTGAAAGTTATGTTCCAAAGCATTTTACTTTTACTTGACACAGTGTATAGAGACAGCAGTCTCTTCTGCTACATCCTCATCAACATGTATATTGTTGGTATCTCCAGCACTTGCTGGTGGATGTGTACTCTATCCCACTATCATTTTAATTTGCATTCTTTGATTATAAATAAAGGTGGGCACCTCGTTCACATTTGCTTTTCTTCCTCCTCTGTATACTGCTCAATTTTCATTTGGGTTGTCTTTTTTAACTGACATTGGATATGAGTTTTATTCTTTATGTATATTGAAAATAACTTCTTCCACTGTCTGGCTTGCCTTTTTGCTTTCTTAGTGATGTCTTTTGATGAAAAGATACTCTGAATTTTAGCATATCAAATGTACCAACCTTTTCCTTTATAGGTGTGTTTTGATAGTTATTTATTTGGGTTCAGGAACTCATGTTACTTAATTTAATTATGATTATTTTAAACTGAGTGCTCAAAACTGCATTAAAAAAAAAAAAAACTGCTGGAGGGAAATCAAGAAGGCAGAACAGAAGGATGTGGATCTTACCACCTCCCACAAAAGCATCAAAAATACATCTACATGTGGAACAATTCTCACAGAACACCTACTGAATGCTGGCAGAAGAGCTCATACAACCAAAGTTACAAGACAGGTTACAATGTAACCAGGTAGGATGAAAGAAAAAAGCAAAGGATTTGTAGGGGACAGGGTCGCAAAGAGTCGGACATGACTGAGCGACTGAACTGAACTGAAGCATCCCAGAGCTGTGAAAGAGGAAAGTTTCCCTTACCCAGGAACACCTTTCAGAGCCTGAGATGACAGACAGGATAGATTGGGAGCTTCAGAGGCTCAGAGGAGAGTGTAATAGCCAGATTGTCGGGGCAGAAAGGAGAAAGACAAGCACAGATAGTCCTGGTTACCTTCCTGTGCTCCCTAGTCCAAGGTACAAGTCTGCTGGTGTGGAGAAATCTGAGCTTCAGCAGACAGACCAGGGGAGAGGACTGGGGATGGCTCCATGGAAACAGCCTGAAGGGGCTGGAGTATGGTCCAAACAGCAACCAAGGGTGTAGACAAGAGGAGCCCTGGTCCATTAGAGAAGCCCTATCATTAACATAAGCATAAAAGGAGGGACATGGCCCCACCATAACAGTCTCATTTTCAGCATGATCACTGCAGGCAAGGCTCCAGTGTGCAAGCAATGGTGGGTTGTGCACAAGCAGAGGCAGTGTGAAATCTGAACCTATGCCCAAGGGCTGCATAATTTAGGAAGAAGGGCTGAAATCTGAGCCATGGCCCAGAAGCTGTGATCCAGATTTACACCATAAGTGGCCAGTTTGTGAGCTCAGGTCCTGATGAACTTCAGAGTGGGTTATTAGCGCTCCCACATCTGGAGTGGGTCCCATGGTAGCAGCTGCAGTCTTTGTGGGTGGGCACATGCAGAGGCAGGGGTGGGACTGAAATAATTCCATAGTCCCCATAGCAGACGTAAATGTACGACTATAGTGGTCCCAACGCCTGACTACAGAGAATCTGTACTGACGAATCTGCACTGGCGACTTTGTGAGCACACTGCCTAAGGACACCCAGGCCAATCACCTGCATTTCCCTGGTAGAGATGGGTCTGAGGGCAGTGTCAAAATCGAACCATGTACTTTGTGAGCCCGCACAATGGGTGACAGATGACACCACAGTGTACACTTCATGGGGGACAGCTCCTGTGAAGGGATACCCAGTGGCTCTTCTACTGGAGGAGAAGGTCAGTTTCCCAGGGCAATAGAAATAAAACACAAAAATAAAGAAAGTGATCAAACCAAATGTTAGAGCTTTTGCACAGCAAAGGAAATGAAGCGACATGGAATGTGAGAAAGTATTTGCAAACAATGTGACCAACAAGGGCTTAATTTCCAAAACATTCAAACAGCTCATAATATGTTGGCCAAATAGTTGGCAAATACAAACTACTACATACAAAACAGATAAACAGTAAGGTCCTACTGTGGAGCACAGGGAGCTATCTGCAATATCCTATAAAAACCAGTAATGGAAAATAGTACCAAGAGTAATATACATATGTATAACTGAATCACTTCGCTATACACTAGAAGGAGATCACACCTGGGTGTTCACTGGAAGGACTGATGATGAAGCTGAAACTCCAATACTTTGGCCACCTGATACAGAGTTGACTTATTGGAAAAGACCCTAATGCTTGGAAGGATTGGGGGCAGGAGGAGAAGGGGAGGAGAGAGAATGAGATGGCTAGATGGCATCACTAACTCGATGGACATGGATTTGGGTAGACTCCGGAAGTTGGTGATGGACTGGAAGGCCTGGTATGCAGTGATTCATGAGGTCGCAAAGAATTGGACGCGACTGAGTGACTGAACTGAACTGAACTGAAGAAACTAACATTACATTGTAAATGATTATACTTCAAAAAGAAAAAGAAAAAAGACTGCAGTAGTCTGAAGCTTAAGCTAGCAGTACACTCAGTTAGAGAGGATTTATTTTTGCCTCTGCCTTGTGCCTATAGGTGATTTCACACTCATTCGGTGTATAGAATTAGCAAGGTCTGTCTGTTTCTGAAATTGTTGTTCCGTTGGTGTCTCCATGTCCCATATGACACTAAACAAGTGATCTTCATCTATTTGCTCTCTTTCAACCTCGGAATTGGATAACTTTTTTCCATAACATGTCATGTGCTTATTTTGAATGCTATTTATCTGAAAGACAAATCTTTTGGAAGTATTCATTGTCAGTTTAGTCACAGATAAAATAGCCTGAAATTTCCGTATAATTGTCTGCTTGATAACTGCAAACTTTTTCTCTTCTGCTCAAAAAGTACATCTGATAAGACATTATTACCCGAGTAACAGTCTGTCTGTTTCAATTATTTTTAAAAAATCTTAAAAAATTTTTCAAACCCTAACTCTATATATGAATTGTTGATTCACTTCACAAATGACCTAGTTAAAACAATGTATTAGTACATTAAGAGTGACTATGAGGATGCTGATAACTGTTATCTTAAGATGTTTTAAGAACATTAATGGAGTGGATCAAACTTACCATGTTTGAACCAAAGAAACATACATCAAGCAAGTAGATTATGTAAGAGTTAATGATGAATCATGTGGTTCTATGCAGTCTACAACAACATGCTAGTGGACTGATAGGCGATGATCATCATCACTTTAATTACTTTACTGGCAAGACTCTGGTCTTATCTCAGTTCACTCTCAGTAGAATAGGTAAAACTATTTTGCATTATTGCCTCCCAGGAATTTCCCCAGTCCCCATATCAGGGAGAATCAGTATTGCTGTTTCTCCAATTAGGTGACAATTTTCAAGACTCATTTGCCTTTCCTTTTCTTTTTTTGACAATACAAATCTAAATCAAATTTGAATTATAAAGTAGCTACATTTTGTAAGACCTGAATAATGTGGATTTGATGTTCTTTGGGTTGGAGGAGAATGAAAGAGAAAATTAACTTTTTGTATGAGGTTTGACAGGAGAAAACGGATCTGAGTAGATTAACAGAGTCAATAACTTTATAAATTGAAGGATAGCATGAGGTCCCTGGGCATCTGTGAGAGAAAGGGCACCAAAAGCTTGTAAAAAGTTTAACTATTACAAAGCTACAATTTTGGCCATGGCTACTTGTCTTTCTAGACTTCCTAAAAATCTAGTAGAAAGAGTTGCTTCAGAGGGGCTTCAGCAAAGTTAAAGATGACAACATTCTTTTTCTCTGGAAGATTTTCTTAAGAAAAAAAGAAATTAATAAATTTGTTTTCCTCCTCCTCTGAGCCTGAAGAATGTGAGGCTGTGGGACAAGGAATTTATGGGGTAACTATTGTGTCAGGAGCAGCTGCATTTCACCCTCCTTGGGATTTGATTACTTGTTAATCCTTTAATCAGGTCCTTTTCCAACAGAATGACTCCAAGAGGGGCATACTTCACAGTATGTTTACTTTACAGGAGACACTGAATATTTCCATGTTTCTCTACATTTAAGTTTTTAAAAATCTGCATTATTGGGAGTAATAAAGTTTATAAAAATTAAAATTTAGTAGAGATTAATTAGTACAATATTCACTCTGTTGTTTTCATCATTGCTAAACCATTGAAGTTGAAAGAATATGGTCTCACTTTGTTTGATGAACTCTGCTTGCTCAATAATTGTTTATTCATTTCACCAGGTCTTTGGCACTTGCAGCTCTATGTTTTCTTCTATCTTTGCAGGGCTGGCTCTGAGTGTTTAGGTCCAAAAAGAAAAAAGGTGTAGGGAACGAATGTGCTTAGTCACTACAGTCGTGTCTGACTCTTTGTGACCCAGCAGACGGTACTTGCCAGGCTCCTCTCTCCATGGAATTCTTTAGGCAAGATTACTGGAGTGGATAGCCACTCCAGGGGATCTTCCTGACACAGGGATCAAACCTGTGTCTCCAGCATTGCAAGCAGATTCTTTACCACTGAGCCACTGGGGAAGCCCAGGGGATGAATAGAAACGGAAATAAATGTTAAAATAAATTAAGAATGGATCTAATACTCTATAATGTGCCATAAATTTAGGTGTGTGGTTAACTCAACCCTTTCTACTTGAGGTCGCTAAAAAGATTTTTTTTTTTAAACCAGGGAGAAAAAGGAAAGATCCTCTAAGACGGAGCTCTGAGTCACTTCTTCATCTTCCAGTGAAGGGCTAACAAAGAATAGTAACGAAGGAATAACTATAGGGAGATTCAATATTGCAAGATCAAGAAAGAGATTTCCAAAGGCAAGGAGAGTCAATGGCATCACTGCTATGGAAAATATAGGACATTGCCTATTGGATTTGTGTTGCAGCAAAAAAGAAATGAAGTTTCTCCTCTCCTGAGAACAAGTAAAGAGAACAGAGAACAGGAAAAATGAGCCTGAAAGAGTTGATCAATCTTAGTTTTTTAACTTACTAATCTGCAGTGTCACTAACTAGATTTTTCCTTCACAAAGTTAAACTATCAGTGCCCCCTCCCCCAACCAACCTCCTCCGCCACACTGTGTAAATTATATCCTGCACCTGGTGTTTATTCTCCCTGAACTCTCTAGCAGCAAAAAACCAACCAAACAAACAAACAAAAAAAAACAACCCTTATAGCTGTTTGTATTTCAGAAAGAGGGGTACAGGTCAATAACCCAGAGACAAACAAACACAGCTGACGCCAGCTGAGACTGTTTTGAAATAATGCAGGAAGAAGGATGCAAGACCTTCATTCAGTTCAGTTCAGTCACTCAGTCATGTCTGACTCTTTGTGACCCCATGAATCGCAGCACGCCAGGCCTCCCTGTCCATCACCAACTCCTGGAGTTTATCCAAACTCATGTCCATCGAGTCGGTGATGTCATCCAGCCATCTCATCCTCTGTCATCCCCTTCTCCTCCTCCCCCAATCCATCCCAGCATCAGGGTCTTTTCCAATGCCTTTGCTTTTCAATATGCTGTCTAGGTTGGTCATAACTTTTCTTCCAAGGAGTAAGCGTCTTTTAATTTCATGGCTGCAGTCACCACCTGCAGTGATTTTGGAGCCCCCCAAAATAAAGTCTGACACTGTTTCCACTGTTTCCCCACCTATTTCCCATGAAGTGATGGGACCAGATGCCATGATCTTCATTTTCTGAATGTTGAGCTTTAAGCCAACTTTTTCACTCTCCTCTTTCACTTTCACCAAGAGGCTTTTCAGTTCCTCTTCACTTTCTGCCATAAGGGTTATGGTATCAAACCTCTCGGTAACACTGTTTATGTTATTTTGTTGCTTATGAACTTGATTGGTACATATTTAAAATTTGAAAATTTAAATGAGAGAGGATAATAGTTGAAATACCATCTAAACATTGAAACATTGTAGAAACCCACCACCACCAACTTTTTGTGTTTCAGTATCTTCTCCTTCCTTTAAATAGATGAAGATTTTTTTTAGAAGTTAGAAGGTCAGAATAAAAAATAGTGGAATGGTTTTAGAAAACAATGAACCATCCATCCCATATGTTTATGCTTTCCACCATACTAAACAAAAAGACAACATACCAAAGTTTAGTATGAGGATTGTACTGTTAGTGTTGTCATCCATTTGACAGAAAACTACAGAAATAAGCGCTTAAAATTACTATCATTTCCTAGGAAATGCTAACATTTTAATGTACTTAATTTATACTTTGTAAAATAAAATAAATTACAAATAGTGGAGTGGCATTGTCTTCCACATCTCCCTAGAAACTATTCTTATTTTGATATAATACTCATCAGTGTATTTTTTTGGTTTCCATATTGGTATGTAAACAAAGCTTTAAAAAATTTATGGTTTTATACTTGAATATACCTGTTCTATACCTGAATTCTATTTTTACCATATAGCCATTATCTTTTTACTTGATAGTATTCCATGGCTTGTATTTAGCACATATTATCACATCTTCTTAATCTTTTTAACAGTATTTCATTGAATGAATATAAAGCTTTTTATGCAGTTTCTTAATGAACAGTAATTTTTTTGCTATTATATATATAATGCTTCAAAGATTTCTTTATAGGTTGTCTTTCTTCATTGGGTAACATCACTATTTCTGTTACTTGTTATTAAAATTTTTTAAAATATTGATTTCTGTGACAGTTTTATATTAGTTATTATTTGCCTGATATATGTTTCTCATTTTATTTTAGATAATTATTTTTTATTTTGAGGATATTGTCTGTTTCCATGATACAGTTTGTCTTAATGTTAACTGACAGATGTTTTATAAATGAGCTGTTTTAATCCCTTTTTGCAATCACCTACTGATACATGTTATAATTTAGAAAATTTTCTACATGTTATAAGTTATAAATTCTTTTAACACTCAGAACAACCTTATGAGGTAGGTCCTATTATTATTCATACTTACAGAAAAGAAAATTGTTGCCTAAGATCACCCAACTAGCCCACAATCTTTATTATTTTGCAGACACATTGTGGGGTTTATTTTTTGTATCATTATTAATATTTCTCAGGAAATGGAACATGGCACTGAAGAATGATTAAAAATAATTTTTAAAATGTGTATGGCAAAATTTATTTTCCAACAACAATACCTGCCATCCCATTTGCTTTTCTCAGTGTGACTTTTTCACAGGTGAGTCTAAATGGTATCTTCTCCTTTAATAGGCAGGCAAGTCTTATGGGTCACTGATAGTCAATAGAATCTGAGAAAAGTGACTGCTGAAAGTAGGCTAGAAAAGGCTGTGCTACTTCCCTGTGATTCTCTTGAGACAACTGCTGCTGCTAAGTCGCTTCAATCATGTCCGACTCTGTGCGACCCCGTAGACGGCAAACCACCAGGTTTCCCCGTCCCTGGGATTCTCCAGGCAAGAACACTGGAGTGAGTTGCCATTTCCTTCTCCAATGCAAGAAAGTGAAAAGTGAAAGTGAAGTCGCTCAGGTTCAGGTTCAGTCGCTCAGTCGTGTCCGACTCTTTGCGACGCCATGAATCGCAGCACGCCAGGACTCCCTGTCCATCACCAACTCCCAGAGTTCACTCAGACTCAAGTCCATTGAGTCAGTGATGCCATCCAGCCATCTCATCTTCTGTCGTCCCCTTCTCCTCCTCCCCCAATCCCTCCCAGCATCAGGGTCTTTTCCAATGAGTCAACTCTTCACATGAGGTGGCCAAAGTACTGGAGTTTCAGCTTCAGCATCAGTTCTTCCAATGAACACCCAGGACTGATCTCCTTTAGAATGCACTGGTTGGATCTCCTTGCAGTCCAAGGGACTCTCAAGAGTCTTCTCCAACACCACAGTTCCAGAGCATCAATTCTTCAGCACTCAGCCTTCTTCACAGTCCAACTCTCACATCCATACATGATCACTGGAAAAACCATAGCCTTGACTAGATGGACCTTAGTCAGCAAAGTAATGTCTCTGCTTTTCAATATGCTATCTAGGTTGGTCATAACTTTTCTTCCAAGGAGTAAGCGTCTTTTAATTCCGTGGCTGCAGTCCTCATCTGCAGTGATTTTGGAGCCCCCCCAAAAATAAAGTCTGCCACTGTTTCCACTGTTTCCCCATCTATTTCCCATGAAGTGATGGGGCTGGATGCCATGATCTTCATTTTCTGAATGCTGAGCTTTAAGCCAACTTTTTCACTCTCCTCTTTCACTTTCCTCAAGAGGCTTTTTAGTTCCTCTTCACTTTCTACCATAAGGGTGGTGTCATCTGCATATCTGAGGTTATTGATATTTCTCCCGGCAATCTTGATTCCAGCTTGTGTTTCTTCCAGTCCAGCGTTTCTCATGATGTACTCTGCATAGAAGTTAAATAAGCAGGGTGACAATATACAGCCTTGACGTACTCCTTTTCCTATTTGCAACCAGTCTGTTCCATGTCCAATTCTAACTGTTGCTTCCTGACCTGCATACAGATTTCTCAAGAGGCAGGTCAGGTGGTCTGGTATTCCCAATCTCTCAGAATTTTCCACAGTTTCTTGTGATCCACACAGTCAAAGGCTTTGGCATAGTCAATAAAGCAGAAATAGATGTTTTTCTGGAACTCTCTTGCTTTTTCCATGATCCAGCGGATGTTGGCAATTTGATCTCTGGTTCCTCTGCCTTTTCTAAAACCAGCTTGAACATCAGGAAGTTCACGGTTCATGTATTGCTGTAGCCTCACTTGGAGAACTTTGAGCATTACTTTACTTGCATGTGAGATGAGTTCAATGGCGCAGTAGTTTGAGCATTCTTTGGCATTGTCTTTCTTTGGGATTGGAATGAAAACTGACCTTTTCCATTCCTGTGGCCACTGCTAAGTTTTCCACATTTGCTGGCATATTGAGTGCAGCACTTTCACAGCATCATCTTTCAGGATTTGAAATAGCTCAATAGGAATTCCATCACCTCCACTAGCTTTGTTCACAGTTATGCTTTCTAAGGCCCACTTGACTTCACATTCCAGGATGTCTGGCTCTAGATAAGTGATCACACCATTGTGATTATCTGGGTCGTGAAGATCTTTTGTTACAGTTCTTCTGTGTATTCTTGCTACGTCTTCTTAATATCTTCTGCTTCTGTTCAATTCAGTTCAGTTCAGTTGCTCAGTCGCATCTGACTCTTTGCGACCCCATGAATTGCAGCACGCCAAGCCTCCCTGTCCATCATAGGTCCACACAATTTCTGTCCTTTATCGAGCCCATCTTTGCATGAAATGTTCCCTTGGTGTCTCTGATTTTCTTGAAGAGATCTCTAGTCTTTCCCATTCTGTTGTTTTCCTCTGTTTCTTTGCATCGATCACTGAAGAAGGCTTTCTTATCTCTTCTTGCTATTCTTTGGAACTTGGCATTCAGATGCTTATATCTTTCCTTTTCTCCTTTGCTTTTCGCTTCTCTTCTTTTCACAGCTATTTGTAAGGCCTCCCCAGACAGCCATTTTGCTTGTTTGCATTTCTTTTCCATGGGGATGGTCTTGTTCCCTGTCTCCTGTACAATGTCACGAACCTCATTCCATAGTTCATCAGGCACTCTATCTATCAGATCTAGGCCCTTAAATCTATTTCTCACTTCCACTGTATAATCATAAGGGATTTGATTTAGGTCATCTAGCGGTTTTCCCTACTTTTTTTAATTTAAGTCTGAATTTGGCAATAAGGAGTTCATGATCTGAGCCACTGTCAGCTCCTGCTCTTGTTTTTGTTGACTGTATAGAGCTTCTCCATCTTTGGCTGCAAAGAATATAATCAATCTGATTTCGGTGTTGACCATCTGGTGATGTCCACGTGTAGAGTATTCTCTTGTGTTGTGAATCTGCTCCATCATGTTCAACTCTTAGTGACCCCATGGACTGCAGCTTACCAGTCTCCTCCATCCATGGGATTTTCCAGGCAAGAGTACTGGAGTGGGGTGCCATTGCCTTCTCCGCTTGAGACAGCTACTGTGTGCTAAGTCATTCACCGTAAAAAGTGTGACTGCCTTGAAACAGTTGTGCTATACAAGCAGGCATTCTAGTCAACAGCTTAGCAGAGCTCCCAGCTGACACTTACCATCAATTCTCACTCTCACTGTGAGTGAGCAGTCTTGGATATCCACCCCAGATGAACTCACATAACTAAAACTCTACCAAAGCAAACTTGGGTCTGCTTGCCTGTGCACAGTAAAGCCAACCTACTGACACTCTTTTTCCTACATTATCAGTTTTGTTATGGGGAAGAACTGACTTCATTTCAGATCTGTTTCTTTTACAGATCTTTTACCTTGTTTCCCATTGCTTTTGATCTCTAAAAAGACACTCTTCATACCTAATGGATGGCCTTGGGGAACCCTGCTCCTCTGCCTGAATGTTTAACCAAAATGCCTTTGTTCAGGATCCTGTCCACCCATTGCTGTCTACAGGAAGGAAGAAATTAACTCATCTCCTCCCTGAGGCTTGCCATTCCAGGAAATATTTGTAAGATTAATGGCCTTTTATACTTTACCTCCTCACCTCACCTCCTTCCTCACCCCCCATCTTTGTTCTATAAAAGAACCTGGCATCCATACCCCAATAAGATGGTTATTTTGAGACATTAGTCTGCAATTTTCTTGGTCAGCTGGCTTTCTGAATAAAGTCCTATTTCTTGCCTCAACACTTGGTCTCTCAGATTTATTGGCCTGTAGTGTAGCGCAGAGGGGACTGGGATTTGGTAACAGTTTATTTCTCTTTCTTGAACCATTGCCGTAAACAAATACTGTGAATTTTCTGTATTATCTCCTATGTTTAAAAACAAAGCAAAATGAAAAAACTGCCTCAACTTTGCGTTCTGCTTCAACTACCTCTCCATTCCTAGGGCATATTTACTCACCACCTTCATTCTTCACCTCTCATTTTCTCTTCAGTTTACTACAGTCTACCTTCAATTCACATTACTCCACTGATACTGCTCTTGTTAGGTTCACCAATGACCACCAAGTTATAAATATTGCCAAGATCCTGACTCCTTGTCCATTGATGCTGTATAGAAATAAGCAGACAGAGTTTGAAAGAAACAGAAAGTGTGGCTTTATTCCTTTTGCCAGGTAAGAGGGAGAACACAGGAGACTAACAGCTCAAGAACTCTGCCCCACTCACCTAGGGGGATTAAAAGAGGTTATATAGACTGGGACTCATTGTCTGGGGTATAAAAATGATAAACCTCAAACTAATGAAGGTCTTATATGCAGAGCGCATCACGAGAAATGCTGGGCTGGAAGAAGCACAAGCTGGAATCAAGATTGGCAGGAGAAGTATCAATAACCTCAGATATGCAGATGACACCACCCTTATGGCAGAAAGTGAAGAGGAACTAAAAAGCCTTCTTGATGAAAGTGAAAGAGGAGAGTGAAAAAGTTGGCTTAAAGCTCAATATTCAGAAAACTAAGATCATGACATCTGGTCTCATCACTTCATGGGAAATAGATGGGGAAACAGGGAAACAGTGTCAAACTTTATTTTTGGGGCTCCAAAATCACTGCAGATGGTGATTGCAGCCATGAAATTAAAAGATGCTTACTCCTTGGAAGAAAAGTTATGACCAACCTAGATAGCATATTGAAAAGCAGAGACATTACTTTGCTGACTAAGGTCCATCTAGTCAAGGCTATGGTTTTTCCAGTGGTCATGTATGAATGTGAGAGTCGGACTGTGAAGAAAGCTAAGTGCTGAAGAATTGATGCTTTTGAACTGTGGTGTTGGAGAAGACTCTTGAGAGTCCCTTGGACTGCAAGGAGATCCAACCAGCCCATTCTAAAGGGGATCAGTCCTGGGTGTCCATTGGAAGGACTGATGCTGAAGCTGAAACTCCAGTACTTTGGCCACTTCATGTGACGAGTTGACTCATTGGAAAAGACCCTGATGCTGGGAGGGATTGGGGGCAGGAGGAGAAGGGGATGACAGAGGATGAGATGGCTGGATGGCATCACCAACTTGATGGACATGAGTTTGGGTAAACTCCAGGAGTTGGTGATGGACAGGGAGTCCTGGCGTGCTGCGATTCATGGGGTCGCAGAGAGTTGGACACGACTGAGTGACTGAACTGAACTGAACTGAACTCTAGAAAGCTTGGCTTTGCAGGTCCTGAACCTTTGACTCCTGGACATCATCCAAGGGTTCTTTTTCTTGATTAACTCTCACCTGGTTTCAAGCAATTCAAAGAGACGAAAAAAGAAAAAATTGTGGTTTCAATGCAATTTTATATCTGTTCCTACTCTTCTATCATGATCTATAACAATGATACACCTTTAATTTGAAAACATATGTTATCAATGCAAAAGACTAGAAGAGCCTGAATGTAAACAATAAAAATTCGGAAATCATCTATGACTATGGACATCTTCAACACTATATTTAAAAACAAGAGTTCTTAGTGTACCTACCTACTCAGAAGAGAAAGGAAACTGTACAGACCACAAGACAAGTTAGACGAACTGAGTAATTATCAGGGTTGGTTTTTTTATACATAATTATTATTTCATTCTCTGTTCTCTAAAATTTCTGTACGGAAGATGTAACCTGGAACAGATGAAAATAGAGCAAATAGAACATGTATTATGTGATTACATGGTAGATAAATGACCCAGGGATCGAACTCGGGTCTACCACTTTGCAGGCAGATTCTTTCCTATCTGAGCCACCAGGGATGTTCCACATAAATGAATAAGTAAATTCTTCTCTCTACTCTACGCCACCAACCAAATACAGACTCACTAGATATTAGCCCTCTGTTAGCCACAGTAATTCAGGAAAACTATTCCTGTCTTCTTAGAACAACGAAACTACTGGTTCAAGAAGCCACGAACTCTCTTTCCCATCATTCCTTTCCTTTAAGCTTCCCAGGAATCCTAGGGCTCAAGAGGAGGCAGTTAAGCCCGCCCCCTCACGCTTCCCTGGTCATTGGCCGTTGGTCCCGCCAGCTCGGTTTTGAGGCTGTTGATTGGATACGAGTGGGGACCGTGGGCGTTCTGACAGCCTGCGTGGAGGCGTGGCCATAACGCCCGGAAGCTCTACCAAGGCCGCCGCGCTATGGATCGCGCGCTCCGGCTCCTCGCGCGTTCGCGTTTACTCTCGCGGAATCCAGGTTCCGCCCCCAGCCCTGGCCTTGGCCCGGGTGGCCCAGCAGTGCTCCTGCTCCGGCCTCCGAACGCCGCTCGAATGGTGAGCTCGTGCTGCCCGACCGTCCTGGCCGCCCCGCGGTGACCTTCAGGCCTCCCGCCCGCCGGCCTTAGGGTCTCGATACTGGCCCATGTGTTGGAACTTCGCTGCGGGCCCGGGGCGCTTCCTCAGTTGGAGGAGCGCTCGGGAGGGGCGGCAGCTGTGGGCGAGAATCACGCCGGGCCTCCTGGACCGTGCCCGTGCCGCGCTCACTTCTGCGGCGACTGCCCTTGCGAGGATGCTGAGGTGGACGGTGTGAGGAGGGGGCGGCCACGAGGTGGGACAGTGTCGGGAAGGGGCAGCTCCGCCCCTGCCCTTGGTGGGCCCGGCTGAATCCAGCCCCTCGGAGCTAGCTTCTGGGGTCACAGCTGAGCAGTCGGTCTCCAGGCGGGATTGGAAGGGTCTTGTGAACCTAAGAGATTTTACTTGTCATGAAATTGGCCATTTAGTTTGTGAGATTGTTTTTCCCCACGTAACTTTTGTAAAACCTGGAAATATGAAACTGGCAGAGTGTCCTGAAGTACGTTGGAGGAAATTGCATGGGACCTAACTATTGCTGAATCAGCACTTTTAATTGAGGCACGCCCTCCAAGGAACTAAACGTCCAATTTCAGGTTGGATACCCTAACTTAGGAGAAGGCAATGGCACCCCACTCAGTACTCTTGCGTGGAAAATCCCATTGATGAAGGATCCTGGAAGGCTGCAGTCCTGGGGTCGCTGAGGGTCGGACACGACTGAGCGACTTCACTTTCATTTTCATGTATTGGAGAAGAAAATGGCAACCCACTCCAGTGTTCTTGCTTGGAGAATCCCAGGGACGGGGGAGCCTGATGGGCTGCCGTCTATGGGGTCGCACAGAGTCGGACATGAGCGACTTAGCAGCAGCACCCTAACTTACACGAGCTCTTTTTCAATTTAGAAAGTAACCTCCGGAAATTTGGGCTTTAGTAAATAAACATTGAATAGGTATGCTCACGTGTGTTATCAGGAAAAGTTTGAGAAATAAATGCTGGTTTAGGAAGGCTTACTGTTTTGCCCTATTCACTCTGATTTGTGATTTGAGCTTTTATTCAGAGAGATGTGACTTCAGACTCTATTCTCTTACTCAGAGTTGGGATTTTGGTCAGGTAATACTGTAATACATATAGTATTATGTAATACATAATACATGAAAATAATTACAGATACTCAGCAATGTTGTCCCTGTGGAAATTCTTTGAATTTGGGACATGGTGAGTGCTTTATTAAATGAATGCTTCCATCTAGGGGATTTCAAAGGCCCAAGACATTTTCTGGACTATACACTTTAAGATAATTTGATGACGCCATTATATCTGAAACTAGAAATCAAGGATGCTTTATATTTCTGCAACTCCCTGATCAAATAATTTTAGTGCACTTTAAAGCCTTTTAAAAAGTTATTTTTCACTTATTTAGTGTTTTGTAAAAAAGGAATAAAAGACTGAAGAACTGAATCTATCCTGCTGTTAATGTGAAAAAAAAAAAAAGGCACTATCTCGCTTTTAGTGTTGTAGTGTTAGCTAACATCAGGTGAGGATAGATTTTTTTTCTCCATAATTCTAAATACATCTGTTGCCCTCTAATCTTCTCAGCTCCAAAAGCTCCGAGTTGATCTAAGTTTTTCTTGTTCCTAGTGTTAAGAAATAAACTATATTCAATACCCAGTGACAAACCATAATGTAAAAGAATATGAAAAAATATATACGTCTGAGTCACTTTGCTGTACAGAAGAAATTAACACAATACTATAAATCAGTTATACTTAAATAAACTTTTTAACAAAAAACTTCAAATAACCCTAAATGCCCTAAATTACCTTTTGTCTCAGTTAAGAATACAAGTTCATCAGATAGGAAGATTATGTTGAATGCCTCCTGTGTGTGAAGCAGTCACTGTGGGCACAGAGTTTCAACTGCTTGTGTGCCTGCATCCCTGCTCAGTCGTGTCCAACTCTCTGCAACCCCATGGTAGTCTGCCAGGCTCCTGTGTCTATGGGGGTTGCCATCCCCTTTTCCGGGGATCTTCCCAACCCAGGAATCAAACTCATTTCTCCTGCATTGGCAGGCAGATTCTTTACGACTGTGCCACCTGGGAAGACGTTAGAGACTACTGCAGCATGTTAAGTAAATAAAGCAGTTATTAGTAAATAAGCAAAGATGTCATGCACAGTTAATTAAAATGTGATACTGAGGAGAAAAATAGAGAATATACAGTGGAGACCTGCTACATGATACTGCCTTGGTAGCATGGTGGACAAAGAAGTTCTACATTTTTTAAAGTTACTTCATCTTCAAGATGGCCATCAAGTCTGAAAACATGGATAATACCTTACTCTATATTGCAGTACAGTATCAATAAACCACTTATTACATATTTGTCAGTATTTTAAGACTTGGTAGTCACCCTGTACTTTAAGAACTGAAAGACTTTAAAAAGTCTGTTTAGAGAAACTGGAAACCCAAACACAATGAAGTCACATTTGGGATTTTTAACCTCTTGAGATAGTCTTTCTGCCTAAGAAATGGTTTGGGTTTTCTTGAATTCTGAAATATTCTTTGAAACCACCTAAGGCTGAGAATGTGAAAGGCATTTTACCTTTTATGTAAGAGATATCATGGTTTAGTTAATGGTTATCTTACACATGCGTGGGGATATATTATAGGCCTAAGGCCTGTACCTTTTTACTAACCTTTAGACGCTTTAGACTCTGATAATTCTCCAAGCCAGGCTTCAACAGTATGTGAACTGAGAACTTCCAGACGTTCAAGCTGGATTTAGGAAAGGCAGAGGAACCAGAGATCAAACTGCCAACATCTTTTGGATCACAGAAAAAGCAAGAGAGTTCCAGAAAAACATCTTATTTCTGCTTTATTGACTATGCCAAAGCCTTTGACTGTGTGGATCACAATAAACTGTGGAAAATTCTGAGAGAGATGGGAATACCAGACCACCTTACCTGCTTCCTGAGAAGCCTGTATGCAGGTCAAGAAGCAACAGTTAGAACCAGATGTGGAACAATGGACTGGTTCCAAATTGGGAAAGGAGTACATCAGGGCTGTTTATTGTCACCCTGCTTATTTAACTTATATGCAGAATACATCATGAAAAATGGTTGGCTGCATGAAGCACAAGCTGGAATCAAGGTTGCAGGGAGAAATATCAATAACTTCAGATATGCAGAAGACACCACCCTTATGCCAGAAAGCAAAGAAGAACTAAAGAGTCTCTTGATGAAGGTGGAAAAGCTGGCTTAAAACTCAACATTCAAAAACAAAGATCATAGCATCTGGTCCCATCACATCATGGGAAATAGATGGGGAAACAATGGAAACTGTGACAGTCTTTATATTTTTGGGCTCCGAAATCACTGCAGGTTATGACTGCAGCCATGAAATTAAAAGATGCTTGCTCATTGGAAGAAAAGCTATGACAGACCTAGACAGCATATTAAGAAACAGAGACATTACTTTCCTGACAAAGGCCTGTCTAGTCAAAGCTATGGTATTTCCAGTAGTCATGTATGGATGTGAGAGTTGGACCATAAAGAAAGCTGAGCGCCAAAGAATTGATGCTTTCGAACTGTGGTGTTGGAGAAAACTCTTGAGAGTCCCTTGGACTGCAAGGAGATCCAACCAGTCAATCCTAAAGGCAATCAGTCCTGAATATTCATTGGAAGGACCAATGCTGAAGCTGAAACTCCAGTACTTAGGCTACCTGACTCATTGGCTGGGAAAGATTGAAGGCGGGAGAAGGGGACGACAGAGAATGAGATTGTTGGATGGCATCACTGACTGAATGGACATGAGTTTGAGCAAGCTACGGGAGCTGGTGATAGACAGGGAGGCCTGGCGTGCTGCAGTCCACAGGGTCACAAAGAGTCAGAAACAACTGAGCGACTGAACTGAACTGACTCTGACTGATAGTATGTGAACTTGGAGACCACCTCATCAATTTCAGGTTACTGGGGTTAGTGGATGGTAATTGTACTTGAGATTTCTGGGACCAGATAGCCATCACACTGCAATGCACACTGGCCATATTATCCTTTCATGCTTCTCTTGGAGGGGAAGCAATTGTGAATAAAGGTGCATCTCCCAGGACATTGGGAAATTGTGGTTTGTGCCTGCCCTATGCCTAGCTGGTTAGACTCTTTAAACGTCTCCCAGAAATTCTGTTCTCTGAATTATGGGATATAAAGACATGATTAAAAAACAACAACAATTTTTTAATAATAATGGATTATAATAATTAAAAACATTTATATTTAATAGATTCCATCATAACCTCACTTTTTCATCAAAAGCACTGATAATTTTTTTCATTAATTTAGTTGAGCAGTCTTCTTGCCTAAGCCACTGGGAAGAGATAATGTAAGAAGGTTTTGAAAATCATACACGTGTTTTTCAAACTTCAGGTGGACTCATTAGTGGATGGAGAAGTCAATGTAGTGGACAGTGAACAGCATTGGGGTTTTGACTGAATAACATAGAAAATATGAGGGCAGGACAGATTGTTTCACAAAACGTTTGTTTCTGGCTTGTGTGTATATACACGTGTGTTTATGTATAATATAAAGGTTTTTTCTTCTGTAGGTCATTGTAGAGAGCCAGGCTCTTTTCAAATTACTGCTTCTGCCCTGGGTGCCAGAGTGTGAAATTTTGTCTGCGCTCTTTGAGAGGGGAGTTTCTATTTCCCACAGACCTCTGGCCAAAAGTGAGGCCTGTGGCCTCCAAAGCCAAGGAACTCTTCTCAGTGCAAGACCCCCAGGCTAGGGACCCTGACACTGGACCTGGACCTCTTTTTCCTGGGGGAGAATCTCTGCAATTGTAATTATCCTCCAGTTTGTGGGTCACCTCCCCCTAGGGGAGTATAGGTCTTGACTTTACTATGTCTTCACCCCTCCTACCTATTTTGCCATGGTACCTATATATCTTCGGTTGTAGAAGCTATTTTCTGCTAATTTTTCAGCTTTACTCATCAATCATTGCTCTGTAAATAACCATAATTTTGGTGTGCTCATGAGAGGAAATGAGCTGCGTCTTCTCTGCCATCTTAGCCACTCCTCTCCTCTGCAGACTTTTAGGCAGAAGAAAAAAATGTACCTCATTGATTATACTCCTGTATTTCTCACTAGATACAAGGATATTTTTCTTTTCATACAATTTAAAAAGTTTTATATAAAGTTTTTGTTGTTGTTGTTCCGTCTTTCTAGTCCCAAGGGATAACTACAAAATTATTTTTTTCCTATTCAGAGGACTATTTACTAAAATAAGATTACTTTGCTAGGTGTTTTTAAATCTTTTGAATCATCTGATCATCTTTATTTTATAATTAATGCAAGGTGAACATTAATTAAAATTCTGAGTATCTCTTTGAACTCTCTTTAAAATAAATATATGTAGATTCCAAATGTCTATTTTTTTTTTTTAATTAGTATAAGTTGATGTACTTGGTAGAATCTTATGTTCTCCATAGAAGGGATTTTGGGTCATGGGTTCTTATCCTGGGGAACGAGTGGACTTCAAGGTATAAACCCCTTAAAATCATATATAAGATTTTACATATATTTATATTTATGTTAATTTTTCTAGAGAGATGATCCATAGCTTTCCTCGTATTCTCAAAAGGTTCCAATACCCTAAAAAGGGTTAGGAACTGATCTGGCCCATGTCTCTGTAATTACACCGTTTACTGTAATTATAGATTAGAAAAGCTGACTTGCTGAAGATGACACAGCTATCAGGTGGTGGGCCATCTCACTGCAAAGCCTGGAATATTTTGTGTTGCACTAAGCGCTCTCTCATGCATAATATTTGTAGACAGTGGTTGAGCTTTGGTTAAATATATAATATTTTCAAACTCTAGAAGTATTGTTCTTAGGTTATTTTCCAAATTTCTTAGTAAAATCATAGATCAAAGATTGACCAATAATAGGCATATTCCTGAATTGGAAAAGATTACTCTTTTGACTTCAAAGGCTTTCTTTGTATTTATCATGTGCATAGTGTATGAATCCTAGAATACATAATTAGCATCTGTATTAATTTGTGTGACTAAAATTTTCAAGAAAAAAACTGGAAGTGGGGGAGAACAATGAGAATCAAAGTGGAATTTTTTTGTCTTTGTGGTACTTAAGGATTTCTCTTCCCAGTTATCATGTTTCCTGTATATTGGAAACATATTTCCAATTATTTTAGAATTATAAATTTATATTTCCAATATTAAAAATTTCCAATTATTTCCAATAATTTCCTGTGTGTTTCCTGTATATGATGTTATTTCTCCTGATACTTGTTTTCTTTTCAAGCTGTAACAGTGTCTTGTCTTTATTTTTAGGCAAGCCAAAATTCTTTTCGGATAGAATATGATACCTTTGGTGAACTCAAGGTCCCAAATGATAAGTATTATGGCGCCCAGACTGTGAGATCTACAATGAACTTTAAGATTGGAGGCATGACAGAACGCATGCCAGTAAGTGGCTTTTGTGGAAATGTTGGCTTATTTTAGATGAACTAGACATTATTCAATATTATGAGTTATAAATTACCTTATAAATATTTTACAGAATTAAAATGTAAAGTCATTTTGAGAACTAGCTACAAAGCTAGTAATAAAGTGTTTCTCTCTCGTTAAACTTTTTCAAGTTTAGTATGCTAGTGCTTTAACCTATGACTTTGAGTCTTTTGGATTTTTATTTGATAGAACTAAGTGATTTGTCTTTCATTCTTGCTTGGATTTTTCATATTTTTACTAGAATGTTGCAGTTTGTAAACATTTTTAATTTTGATTCTTTATTGATGTAAAGCTTTTAAGAAATTGATTTAAAAGAAAACTTTTTTTTAAACATTTTATTTTGTATTGTGGTATAGCTGCAATATATTTATATGATTAATCAAAGATTAATAAATATTAATATATTAATATGATTAATAAAGAATGCTGTGATAGTTTCAGGTGAAGAGCAAAGGATCTTAGCCATACACATACGTGTATCCATTCTCCCCCAAACTCCCCTCCCATCCAATTTTTCTTTAATATTATACTTTCTATCTTGGCTTCAGTTTGTAGAAAAGTGTACACTAATTCATAAAAGTACTATTTGTCATGATGTCTGGCATATAGCATAATATATAAGTATTTGTTCAGTGCTACATAATGATTTAATGATGAGAAAACTTTTTTATTTATATGAAAACAAATATTTCATACAAATATATATGAAAACCATATTTCATTAAACCCTTACCTTAGAACTAATCTTCAGTTAGACCTGATATGTACTGCTAAGAAAGAAAAAGTCTGCCAGTTAAAATTGTGTCATGTCATTGATTAGAAGATACATCTTGATTTCAGAGATGTTAAAGTGTGAAAAGAATTGACGAAATATATTGGATTGGCTCCATATCCTACTGGAGCCCAACTAGAGTATGAAAAATAGCACAAGCATGCAGGATAGGCTAGTAAGCCTAGAAGTCCCCAGGCCTCATCTGGTGAGATACTGCTACCTTTATCTTTTAAATATACTTTTTATCTAAACAATTTTAACTTCCATATTTTAGCTCATTACTAGGATTTCAAGACTGAATCTTGACAGGTTCATACACCTTTCCAAAGTGCAGTGGATCTTCTTAGAAAAATATCTCTAACATTGTTAACCCACAGCTAATCTAATGGTGAGGGCCAGACTACATGGTTGGGAGAGAGAGGGTAGCAGCTGATTCTGAATATTCTCATATAGTTCAACTCCTGGGGTTAAAAAGATCAGTCTTAAGCAATATTAATTGGAGTAAGCATGGCTCATGTTTTGACTTTCCTGCTTCAACCAGCAAGGTGTGTGGTTCTGGGGTGGCGTCATTGCTGCTGCTGTACCAGAGACAGAGCGGTTGTTTGGATCTGGACAGGTGTCTGTAAAAGATGGATACAAGGGCTATCAATTTTTACATATTTGGCTTCATCTGGATTAATTTTCTGAACTACATAAGATATAAAGCAGACTCTGTACCTGAGGTCCTTAGGAAAACAAAACCAAAAAAAAATTATGGACTGCTCATCTGAGTAAAGAATAATGAGACCCTTTCATCTTCAATGATATATTTACCATTTTGTTTTAGTAGTGCCCAGTGAAACTCTGTACTGTGACCTTTTTTTATTTTTATGCATCCACAAACACCGTGGGGTCAGTCACTCCATTTTGGTAGCCAGAGTTGATTGGCATTTGGTTGTGACTTCAGCATTGGTTTGACCCACTGCAGTGTTCCTGTAGAAAATGAAACTCTGATTTGTTTCATTCATGTGTACTCCTATGTGTCATATATCTCCATTTCATTTGGGTAAAACACTTGTAATGTTTTAATTTCCTGGGTTTAGCAGGAAATACTCTGAAACAGATTAGTGCTACTAACCATGGGGGAAGAGGGGGGTGGTGCACCGTGGCATACTGGTTCCTGGTCCCTCACCAACCCCCAGGTCCTACATGTGGCCCCCCACCCCTCACACCCTCCAGCCACCGCATTTTCATTCTCTTGATGGTTTACCGTGAAGAGGCTTTTTAGTTTGACGTAGTCCAATTTGTTTATTTTTGCTTTTGTTGCTTTTTCTTTTGGACTCCTCCAGAAAATCATTGCTGAGACTGATATCAAGAAGCTTACTGCCTATGTCTTCAAGAGTTTTATGATTTCATGTCTTATATTCAAGTCTTTAATCCTTTTTGAGTTCATTTTTGTGTATGGTATAAGATAGTGGTCCATTCTCATTCTTTTGCATGTGGCTATCCAGTTTTCATAGCACCATTTTGCTACCTTTATTTTGCTTGTTATTTTATTCTTTTCTAAAGAGAAGGAAAAATTATTACGTAGCATGGAATCCAGTGAGGGGAAATAATGTTGTTGTTCAGTGGCTAAGTGGTGTCCAACTCTTTTGAGACCCCATGGATTGTAGCCCACCAGGCTCCTCTGTCCATGGGATTTTTCAGGTAAGAATACTGGAGTGGGCACCAATTTCCTTCTCCAGGGGATCTTCCCAAAACAAGGATAGAATCCCCTGTATTGGCAGGTGGGTTCTTTACTACTGAGCCACCAGGGAAGCCCAAATAATGGTATGAGTGAAAGTTACTCAGTTGTGTCTGACTCTTTGTGACCCTATGGACTGTAGCCAACCAGGCTCCTCTGTCTGTGGAATTCTCCAAGCAAGAATACTGGAATGGGTTGCCATTCCTTTCTCCAGGAAATAATGGTGTAGGCTGTTGAAATGGTTGAGTATCCTTTGTTTTTAAATATGTGATGTAAAATCATGTGTGTTGTAATATCTTAAAAAAAAATAGGACAAATGGTATATTGTACATCTGTGTGAATATGTGTGTATGTGTGTGTAAGGCATACATACGTGTCTATGAAAAGTCATTGTATTTGCTTTTGTTTGGTTGTCTATACAAATAGATAAATGATGGTTCTTGGTTTTCATATGCCTATCTTTAATCTTTCTCTATATCCTAAACATTTTAATATCATAATATTATTTAAGTTATTGTTTTCTGTACAATGTTTGTACCTGCATAAGATAGTAATTTTAAATTTTCCTGCTTAAATTGCAAATTGAGATATTTTTCTGATTAAAAATTTTAGATCCCAGTTATTAAAGCATTTGGCATCTTGAAGCGAGCAGCTGCTGAAGTAAACCAGGATTATGGTCTTGATCCAAAGATCGCTAATGCAATAATGAAGGCAGCAGATGAGGTAAGAGGTGATAAGAGTGTTTACTTTTTGGCATTAGATCCCTATTATCTTCCGGATAATGATAAGCTCTGGCCTGAGGAAGGTGAATTCGCCCAGTTGTATCCGACTCTTTGCGACCCCATGGACTGTAGCCTACCAGGCTCCTCTGTCCATGGGATTTTCCAGGCAGTAGTACTGGAGTAGATTGCCATTTCCTTCTCCAGGGGATCTTCCCTACCCAGGGATCGAACCCGGGTCTCCCACATTGTAGACAAGCATTTTACCGTCTGAGCCACCAAAGACACTGAGGAAAGGGGCACTGAATTCTTGAGTTAATGTGTTTTAGCATAGGATGACAATGTTATTGTTTGGTGAGGATATTAATATGATGCTTCAAATATATACTGTGGCAAATATTCTGGATGATTTTATACCTTTCATTTCTGATTCTCTTTACTTTTCCTTGTAATTTATATAGTTTAAAGATAAGTTCTTAAAGAGGCACTCTTTGAACTTACATATTTGATTTCTTATTTTATGTATAAATGATTCCCTTTAAAACTAGTTGGTTGTTTGATAATATGTGTGCAGAGTGTAATTTCACTCTTCCACCAATAACATGATTGTTGTGCAAAGATAAGCAGAGATAACAGTTTAAAAGCTCTAGATATAATGTTCATTGCAGTACTGTTTTTTATAGCAGCTGTTTAAACAAGTTAGATTGTGAAGCCATAGAAATTTAGTTTTTTAAAGAATGTCATAGAACAAAGCCTACCATATAGGAAGTGGGGAGGAAAGATTGCAAAATGCATGTATTTTATGATCCCAATTTTGTTTAGAAAAAGTGAATAGAAAACATGTTTGTCTGCATGTATACTCCCATCACTTGAAGTAGAGACTAGAAGGAGGTGCCAAAGTTCTAATCATCTTTATTTCTGAGGGTAGAACTATGATGACTGTTATACTTTTCTTAGTTCTCAGAATTTTTTACACTAATCACCTATTATTTTTATTCAGTTAGGAAAAAAGTTTTAGTTTTAAAGGAACCAGTTTTTTTCAGGTAATAGATTTCTAACATGCACGCTGATTTTCTTAGCTTAAAACTAAAATCATTCCAGAAGATGAAGTTAAGCACTCACTTTCCCAGAGAACTTAAAATTAAAAAACTAACTCAGAATACAAAAATATGACAAAAATAGACACAAATCTAGACATGTTTATGTCTGAGCTTGGAGGTTGCTACTCATGGGACATTTGTGGGATGCAGTAGCTACTAGTGAGCTCACACTGATAAGTCGCTTGTTGGTTATAATGCTGACTCTGGCTGTAACATCTGTTGGGTATTCCTGCTGAGTACCAACAGTGAATTTATCTAGAGACTTAACACATTTGCCAGCATTAACAAGTGGCCCTGTCTGGATATTACAGAGGGCATTGGAGAAATAGAAGAAAGATATCTTTGATTCAGTTTTCATTTGGAATCAGTGAAATTTTTATGCCATTCACAATAGATTATCTTTCACCTTTTAAAGTAGCAGTGGTTACACTGCAGAAGCTTCAATTTGCTCGACAACCAGGAACTATAGTAGCACATGAAAAATATGCTTTAAAATAGTACTATAAATGATGCCGGCAATCATTTGATTCAAACAGCTTAATGAATATAGAATTTTTCTTATTTTTTAAAATACATTTTTTAACATTTTGTTCTGCAGGTAGCTGAAGGTAAATTAAATGATCATTTTCCACTCGTGGTATGGCAGACTGGATCAGGAACCCAGACAAATATGAATGTAAATGAAGTCATTAGCAATCGAGCAATTGAAATTCTGGGAGGTGAACTTGGCAGCAAGAAACCTGTACATCCCAACGATCATGTTAATAAAAGCCAGGTCAGTATATGACTTCTTTTCCTTGTATAAACTGAAAAGAATCCTGAGATTTTCCTTGTAAAACAGGCATTAACTTTTGACAGGGAGGGTTAATTCTGCTTATATTCTTTAATGGAAAGGACTTCTTTTATGTTCTTCTTATTTATTTTAGGAATCTTGAGTCTATGTCTTAAATTTCATGAAAAGCACCTTTAGGGGGTAAAAATCACTTTTAGGATACTTGAATTTAGTATATGTGTATATTTTCATTGATTTATATTTTTAAAACTCTTTCTTTTGAAAAATAAAATTATTTATAAGAATTGCAAAGATATTTCAGAGTGTCTATGTACCCTTTACCCAGCTAACCTTAATGTTAAATACTTTACATAACCCTAGTACCTTTGTCACACGAAGAAATTGAGATTGGTACAATACTCCTAAGCAGGCTTCGTTAGTTTTCTATTGATGTCCTTCTTCTTTTAACCAGGATCCAGTCCATGCTCCACATTGTATTGTCATCACGTTCCCTTAGTCTCCTCTAATCTGAGAGTTTGCCTTTTGTCTTTGTGACTTTTGAAAGCAGTGGTCAGATATTTCATAAAATGTCCCTCAGTATAGGTTTGTCTGTTGTTTTCTCATGATTAGACTGAGACTGTGGATTTTGGGGAAGATTGTTAAGAAATGAAGGGCTCTTCTTGCATCATATCAGGGGTACATGTTAATAGCACAAGGTGGTACTGGTGATGTTAACTCAAATCACTTGGTTAAGATGGTGTCTTCATTTTCCAATAGCCTATACTCCAGCTACTGCACTTAAGCTCTATTTCCTACAGGGAGGAATATCAAAAAATTTTTGGACATGTGTTAAAATAACCACGAAATTAATAGAGAACTTTGAGGCTATGAAAACAGCCTCTTTTTCCCTAAACTTTTGCCTATTAATTTTTAACATTCATCAGAGGATCTTGCCAATAGCAATTACTGCTGTGATGTTTTAATAGTAATTTTCTTTTCCCCCCTTTCTTTTTGCATTTATTAATTGAAATTTTTCTGTAAGGAATATTTGTCTTCTCTCTCCCCTCAGATTGATTTCTTTATTTAATCATTTATGTATGTAAGCATGAATTCATTAATATTTTTTAAGGTTATAATCCAGTATTTTTGTTCTTTGTGTTGCTACTCATATCGTTCCATAAAGCCACAGCATGTTGGCTCCTGTGTCCTTTGAACATGCCACCATCCCTTTTTTATTTTTAAGACACTTATTTTTTCCACTACAAGATGCTCCAGGCTTATCATCTTGTATTTTTCCTGTGCTAACCCCCCCTAAGCAATCATTTTTCCAAAGACCTTTTGGAGGATCTTATTGGGAAGTGATATTTAAAAATCAGGATGTGGGTACCTAGCGCAATTTAAAATATAGGGAAGTTTATTTATTTATTTTTTCCCATAAATGCATGGTGTGAAGGATTTTGCAAACCTAGTACTTGCATTTCAGTATGAGTTTATCTTTTATGTATACTGAAGTCTGAAATCTACTTCAGAATAACCTAGTGTGTATGGTCAGGTAGAGGACTGAGGTGGAGTTAAAGATAACATCGTAATTTAAAAGTACAGGTTTACATTTGACAAAAGAGCATGGTGTTTAGACTACCTGGTCAGGTTCCAGTTCTGCCAACTCTAAATACTTCGGCATGCCACATAATTTCTTTGACAGATTCTGTTCTGTTTTTAAAGTGGTGACCTATCTCACAGAATTTTCCTCAAGTTTAGTGAAGGAAGGAATGTTTGTGAAAGACTGTATGTGTTATTTAACTGTAAGATGTTTTATTACTGCTATCCTTACATCTGCTAGGTGTATTTCTTTGTGTCTTGCTGTTATTTATTAGCAGGTAGATATAATAATATGTAATACATTCATTGTAGTTAGTCTGTGTAATACAAACCTAAATACCTTCTGCAGAGGAAATCAGGTTGCTTCTTTTGCTTCTTATTTGATCCTAAGTGACTTGGCACACATAAATATAATTGAGTACTAAATATGCTATGTTTTGAGTAGTCACTTAGTGAGATTTTTAACTGAGACATTCAAGTTTGTATTTTTTGCCTATGATTTAACATTTTATGTTTCTTTTGAAAACTTTCCGACAGAGCTCAAATGATACTTTTCCCACAGCAATGCACATTGCTGCTGCAATAGAAGTTCATGAAGTGCTGCTCCCAGGACTACAGAAGCTGCATGATGCTCTCGAAGCAAAATCCAAAGAGTTTGACCAGATCATCAAAATTGGGCGTACTCATACACAGGACGCTGTTCCACTTACTCTTGGGCAGGTATATTGAGTGTGATTAGATTTGGTTCCATTGTGAGCTTGGTACAAATGGCCAATATATTACCCTCTAAATCACACTGGTTTAAATGGACCAGTTTATAACAGTTCAGTTTAGCAACAGAGATGATTCCGCATTAACCTGTCAGTGATTTTTATTGGCATCCACTCAGGAGAAGAGCAGGGCATACTGGTTATGAGCCAGATTCCACATCAGTCCTCTTGAGTTTAAATCTTAGCTTTGCTATATGCAAACTATTGGACCTTAGGAAACTTAGCTTTTCTTTGTGTCAGTTTTTCTAGCGGTAAAACCAAGAATATAATATCTCTTTCATAGAATAGTTATGAGGTTCAAATAAGCTAATTCGTGTAGAATGCTTAGAATTGTTTCTGACACATTGTAAGCACATATTGGTGTTAGCTATCATCATATTCATCAGTATCATTATCATAATTTCTTCTTTTGTCTCTCTTATTCTAAATTAGTCAGTTCTTTAAAAATTAATTTTAAAGTGGTTCAATATTTTGGCCACATGTAAAAGAGGTATTACTCTTTTCCAAAATACAGAAAGCATTTTTGTTTCTTTATGATGGCTCAGAGGGTAAAGCGTCTGCCTGCAATCCAGGAGACCCAGGTTTGATCCCTGGGTCAGAAGGATCCCTTGGAGAAGGAAGTGGCAACCCACTCTGGTACTCTTGCCTGGAAAATCCCATGGATGGAGAAGCCTGGTAGGCTGCAGTCCATGGAATCGCAGAGTTGGAGACTACTGAGCGACTTCACTTTCACTTTCAGTGATACTTTAAAGAATGTCTAATAGTACACATTGCAGAGGAAATACAAGGAACAGATTTTGTCTCAGTAAGCTCACCGTTTTGAGGTAGGACATACACAAATTCTATATCAAGTATCAGTAACAGTATTTTTGTAGAAATTCAAGTTAGTGTGAGAGTTTGGCTGCTGGTTATTTGGAAAGATTTCATTTGTAGTTTTGTTCATCTGATAGCAAACAATGGAAAAAACATGATCGTCTACCTTAAGTTTATGACAGCAGGAATAAGGAAAACTGGAAATGATTAATTGAAGTACACATTATGTGACTAAATTAAGGTTACTAAATTAAGTTGCTTCTTAAGCTGTATTTTATTTCTCTTTACATCATTGGCTGTTCAGTTCAGTTCTGTCACTCAGTCCTGTCCGACTGTGCGACCGCATGAATCGCAGCACGCCAGGCCTCCCTGTCCATCACCAACTCCCGGAGTTCACTCAGACTCATGTCCATTGAGTCGGTGATGCTATCCAGCTATCTCATCCTCTGTCGTCCCCTTCTCCTCCTGCCCCCAATCCCTCCCAGCATCAGAGTCTTTTCCAGTGAGTCAACTCTTCGCATGAGGTGGCCAAAGTATTAGAGTTTCAGCTTTAGCATCAGTCCTTCCAGTGAACACCCAGAACTGATTTCCTTTAGAATGGACAGGTTGGATCTCCTTACAGTCCAAGGGACTCTCAAGAGTCTTCTCCAACACCACAGTTCAAAAGCATCAATTCTTTGGCGCTCAGCTTTCTTCACAGTCCAGCTCTCACATCCATACATGACCACTGGAAAAACAATAGTCTTGACTAGGTGGACCTTTGTTGGCAAAGTAATGTCTCTGCTTTTGAATATGCTATCTAGGTTGGTCATAACTTTCCTTCCAAGGAGTAACTGTTTTTTAATTTCATGGCTGCAATCACCATCTGCAGTGATTTTGGCTCTACCACACAGAAGTTCTAAGGAGATACAGTATCTGTTTTTGAAACTTTTGAGTATCCCTCTGGTTTCTAGTTTTTTTCCTATTTTGTGTGTGTGTTACATGTAGGAAAACCGTTACATGCTAAAGTCCATTTGGGCTATGACTCAGCTTCCTATGTAAAATCATTCTTTGTGACAGAAAGTTACATTTTTCTGTTTATCTTACCAGAGGCATTTATACTTGCTTTTATTGAAATAGTCTTTTGAGTTTCTTGAGTGTAATTTTTTTCTCTAATGTATTCCTTAAGTGAATTAACCTGGTATATATGTAAGTGATATTAGATCAGATGGAAAGAAGTTGTATCTTCTAAAAAATGTTTTCTTTAGAGCAGTGTGAAATCCCAGTACTAATCAAAAGTATTCATGGTTTTTCAGTGTTGTTAGACAGGGGAAAGAAAAGATAGATTGAGTGTAACCATATATCCTGGCTTGCTCAGTTGAGTTCTAGTTTATGCCCTCTGTCCTTGCATAGTTCTTAATAGGGCCCTTGCTGTGTTCCAAACATGATGATTTCTGTGGTTACTTTACTTAAAGTATGTTGTACTTTGGGAACCAGTGTGGCATTCATAGCAGAATTAAAATGCATTATGAAGCTACCGAGGGTCTTATTCTACCATGTTACCTTCTTAGGCTGTTCAGTAGGTCACTTAGCTTCTTGAGACCCTTTAAAACACCCTCAAATTCCCTGTCAGGTTTTTTAACTGAAATTGTATGGAGGCTATTTCTATATTTGCATTTTTCTTGAGGAGATTCAGTTTTTTTCTTTCTTCAAGTTATTTGAAATACACCAACAAAATAAATCATTTGCATATAAACCAATAATTTAATCTAGTAAAGTTGTTTTTTTTTATGTTTATTTCCTGTGTTGGTTTTCTTTGTTTTCTATTAAAAGAGTAGTTTATAAGTAGGTTGCATGTTGTTATCAGCGGCATTGGCTACCTGATAGGTTTATAAATGTCCTTTCACCCTTGTACATCATTTATCATATAAATTAATATAATTGCCGCTTGAGTAGCTTCTAATTTTGTACCTGAGATGTGTTTTCTAAAAACTTATATTTAATGCAGTTAGAGTGACTTACATGCCATTAGGAAATTGTATACTCTCTCATCTTAATTTCTTTATTTTTTCAGGAATTTAGCGGTTATGTTCAACAAGTGAAATATGCAACAACAAGAATAAAAGCTGCCATGCCAAGAATTTATGAGCTCGCTGCTGGGGGCACTGCTGTTGGCACTGGTCTAAATACTAGAATTGGCTTTGCAGAAAAGGTTGCTGCAAAAGTGGCTGCGCTCACAGGTAGGTGATAACATGGCTTACTACTCATTACCATTAGACCAGTCTGTGTTTTTCTCGGTGTTTCTGCTTTGAATTCTTACAGATTAAAGTTAGAAATAATACTTCCCCATCAGTCATCTACTTTGTGTCTGTTTTAGAAGTTGTGATATTAATCCTGGTATTTTTAAAAAGTTTTCCCTCTGTAAGTTCATACAGCATGTAATTATTAAAATCTACTAGTGCTAATTTCATTTACTATCTGGTAGTATTCAATTATTTTCCATTTAAAGCTGTTTTAGGCTTCCCTGGTGGCTCAGTTGGTAAAGAACCTGACTGTGATGTAGAAAACCTGGGTTGGGAAGATCCCCTACAGAAGGAAATGGCAACCCACTCCAGTAATCTTGTCTGGGAAATCCCATGGACAGAGGATCCTGGTGGGCTACAGTCTATAGGGTCACAAGAGTCACATGACTTAGCAACTAAATCACCACCAAAGCTGTTTTGAATACTCTTTTTCAAAGCAGGAAGAATCAAATGATTGGTGAGAAATTGATTTGAATGACACATATGTTAGAGATTGGCTGGCTTAATTTCTTTTTTCCCTATGGTATACTGTGACATTTCTTTGGATTAATGACCTTTTTGAAGGTCTCAATAACGGTAACTGTTAATAGAGCTATTGTCTCCAGAAAACTCTTATTAACATGCAAATCTTAACAGAGAGCACAGATAATTCTACATTTCTTATTATTGCTTACTAGCAGAGATTTGACTTTTAATTAAACTTTAATCAGTGAGAATTGTAATATGGGGTCTAGAATATGTAGATCTTCAAAAATTTGAACATGGGAGCGACTGAGAATGTCTAGTTCATTTTGACTTCCTAATCTCTCAGAGGAGCTTGTAGGTCCTGGCTGGAGAAGAGAATGCATGGGTGCTCAGCCGCTTCAGTCGTGTCTTTTGCGAGTCCACGGACTCTAGCCCACCAGGCTTCTCTGTCCATGAGATTCCCCAGGCAAGAATACTGGAGAGGTTTGCCATGCCTTCCTCCAGAGGCTCTTCTCAACCCAGGGATCAAACTTGCAGTTCTTACATCTTCTGCATTGGCAGGCGTGTTTTTACCACTAACGCCACCTGAGAAGCCCAGAGACGAGAATAGGATGCCTAAAATGGGGGGAAAATTGTACTAGAAAAGGAGTTTGGAATCAAGTGGAGTGAATTTTACCTACTTTTCATCTTGACTCACGGCATCATACACATGAGTTTGCAATATCAGAATGCTTTTTCGTTTAGTATTTTATATTTCTTTCAACATTTATTGTACTTGTTTTATCTTTTAAATGTGCTACTATCATTAGATTCCTTCTACTCCTCAGGACATCTTGATGAAATGTGGAGAAAGCCTGAGTCTTAAGCATTTCTTTCTGAAGTTGAATTTTTAGGCTGTTTTTGCTTATGTTCATATACTGACAGTTTCTGTTTAACTTGCTGATATTAGAAAAATGTTTAATTTTACCTGTTAACTCATACAGGTTATTGATTTTTTTCTTCAGGCTTACCTTTTGTCACAGCTCCAAATAAGTTTGAAGCTCTGGCTGCCCATGATGCTTTGGTTGAACTCAGTGGAGCCATGAATACTACTGCTTGCAGTCTGATGAAGATCGCAAATGATATTCGTTTTCTGGGTTCTGGTCCTCGCTCGGGACTGGGAGAACTAATTTTGCCTGAAAATGAGCCAGGAAGCAGTATCATGCCAGGTAATCATGTAGCTGGCTCCCAGGTGGCTCAGTGGTAAAGAATCCACCTGCCAAGCAGGAGATGCAAGTTCAATCCCTGGGTCAGGAAGATCCCCTGGAGGAGAAAACGGAAACCCACTTCAGTATTCTTGCCTGGAAAATTCCATGGATAGATGAGCCTAGTGGACTGTAGTCTGTGGGGTCGCAACTAGTTTGACATGACTTGGTAACTAAACAACGACAATCGTCACATAGCTGGTAAATGTTAGAACTGAAACTTGATTAGAACCCAGGCATTCTCATCTACAAAGCACGTCTTTTTTAGTTTAACATGATCTGTAAGTAGATGGGGACATGTGTGGCACACTTGTTTCAGAATGTGTTTAGAGCTACGTTTGATCAGAACTTCTGGGAGCATCACCAACAATATAGGAGAAAACAATTTTAGTAAGTATCATGTATTCTGATTTCCACATTAGAAAATGTGTAAATAGTTCTGTCTTTCACAATCCAAAGCAAATAGAATTCTAGAACAGGCTATTAAAGGGATCTTAATGGGTTGAGTAAAAAGAATTACATCACATGTCTCTTATTTCATTTTTTGCTCTGGGCTTTGGCCAGTGAGGTATGGGAGGCTACACCCATATGGTTGGGGCCTTGCTTTATTATATGTCTTGCTTTGTCTTTCCTTCTTTTCTTGTTTATTGGATATAAAACCTAATTTTAACTCATACTTGAAGCCATCGGTGTGTTTGATGTGGTATCTTTGGTGGTTTTCTTGAAGGAAAGGTGAACCCCACCCAGTGTGAAGCAATGACCATGGTTGCAGCCCAAGTCATGGGGAATCATGTTGCTGTGACCGTTGGAGGCAGCAATGGACATTTTGAGTTGAATGTTTTCAAGCCAATGATGGTAAGTTTTTTATTTTTATTGTCTTTGACCCAAAGCTAGTTATCTTGGTTTTTGTCTTTCATAAAGATTTCTTAAAGTTTGTTAGGTACTAAGATAATATGAGTAGCAATTGGAAGTCAAGTATATATTAATGTTAGAGGATTAATCCTGGGTATTTAATTAGGTGACTTTTAGCTTAAGTAATCAATGGTTTGCTTTTTATAACAGGAAGAAAAATTCTGGAAGTGGGTTATAGGTTTCTTTCTTGTCCCTAGCCACTGGGGACACCAACTGCTAGAATTACATTCTAGTTCCTCAGTTAATAAACAGAGGAAAGAAACTCTCCCTCCATTCTGTCTCCTTTTCATACTGCTGCTTTCTTCCTCTCCAAATTCAGCCATTTTAAAGGAATGCCCGCTCTCACTTGAATATGCACTGCAGTTGGGCTTCCACCCTTGCACTTGTATTTGAATTGTTCTTTTAGCACTGTTGAGTCCAGCAGACATGCCACGGCTCTTAACTGCCATCTGACCTAGACTTGTCCCTTGAAACACTTTTGTCCTTGGTTTATTCACTAATTTCTACCTAGTTCTCTTCCCTTTCTCTCTCAAGGCTTTCATTGGTTTTGCTCTTCCACATACCTTGAAAACATTGTGTCCACTCAGTGTTCAAGTCTGTTCTTTTTCCTTCATCTTCGTGAAGATGGAACAAATGGCATCATCTTTTATCCAGTTTACCCAGCTTCAGATAATGGAACTGTTACCATTTAGAGTCCTTTATTTGTGTGAAGTGTTATATCTAAATATATATTAAAGTCTTATTTCCAGTTTGTATCTGGTGTAAAGTCTTATTTTAATTTGATAAGAACATGCAAATGACAAATATTATGTTTATTCATTCACTGTATTCATTAAATATTGATTGAGTACTAGTCTATGTCAGGCATTGTCCTGGTTGCTAGTGATAGAGCAATGAACAAAACAGATTTTTTTGCCCTTATGTAATGTGCATGTTAGTGGAAAATAGAAGACAGACCAAAGCACATCTCATATCAAAAAGCTTTTCCTTTCAGGTCAGATTCCAAATAGTTAACACCAGCTGCCTGGCAGATACATGTGCATAATATTAAATGTCTTGCAGTTTTTTTTTAAAAGATCTGTTTTGTTTTTAATAGAGTAAGTCGAGATAATCAACCTTTGCCATGTAATAAAGTCATTAGTATTAAATTAAACCTTGGAAGGTCTGTGTGAGTCCACTGTTGGAAGTACTGTTTTCAGACCCTGGGATTTTAGACCAGAGAGATGATGTGGATATATATATATTTATTTTAATATATGTTGGAAATGTCACAAAAAAATGCTGGAACTAATTGACGTAATACTGTTTTTAAATGTGTGCAAGGTTATTTTCAAGTGACCATGGAATATTTGTTTTGTGAAGCGTAAAAAACATGCTGATCATTAAGAACTGAGAAGCCCTGGCTTTACTGATTGCCTCACACACATGCTGAACTTTCCAACCTCTGCATCTTTTTTTCTCTTTCTTTGCTTGGAAGATTCTTTTTCCATCTCTGGCTATTTCAGTTCTCTTCATCAGTAGAACGTCAACTCCTACAACTGTAATTTATTTTTCTTTCTCTTCATTCTTTAACATTTCATACCTGTATTTTATAATACCACAGACAATCTTGTGCTTTAGTTATTTGTGTTTATGCCTTTTTACCTCTTAAAAGAGCACTTCTCCATCCTCAAATGTTTATAGTTTTCTTTCATATTTTTTGGGGGTATGATCCCTTACATGTTGTAAGAGTGCTATACGTTAATTGAATTATATTCATTTATGAACCAGCAAATGTGTTATTGAACAAAGGAAAAAACTAGGCTTAATAAATCTGTATCTCTCTCAGATTAAAAATGTGCTACACTCAGCTCGACTGCTGGGGGATGCATCAGTTTCCTTCACAGAAAACTGCGTGGTGGGAATCCAGGCCAACACAGAAAGGATTAGCAAGCTGATGAATGAGTCCCTAATGTTGGTGACAGCTCTTAATCCTCACATAGGTATGCGTTTAAAGAATAATAATGCCATTTTGAATATACAGTTTAAAAGCTGAGAAAGTTTTAAGAGAGTAAGACTACTGGATCAATGTTAGTGAACAACAGATTTCTTTTGAACATTGTCTTAAGACATTTGGAATTGTTTTGAAAGATGCTATATATATATTATTTATAACCTTTATGGTATAATATTTCTTTCAAAAACTTGATTGATTATACTTCATTTATTTGACATGTGGCAAGTTCAGAAGTACAACTTAAAGCTCATAGAATTTAGATACTTTGGGACATTAAATTCAGATACTGAATATCCTCTCAGTTTGTATTGTTGGGACTTGCTTACTAACAACACTGAATGAACTCATTTTTCTACCTTCTCTAGATGTTACTATACTTTTTTTGTTGTTGTTTTATTAACTCAGAAATGGATTAAATTTTTTTAAAAAAGGATTATGTTTGCATTTCTTATAGGGAAAGGGGGGAAATATTTTGTCTAAAACTGTGGCTTTTGTGTTGCAAGCCTTTTCCAGATTTATAAATATTTCATTATATAGATTCAAACTTGTTAACTTGGATTATAGATCGACCATAATGATCCCTATTAAATACACTCTTTTAACTCATAGATTTTGAGGCACTCATTTCTTTATGTTATAATGTATTAAAAGCCTTTCCCCACCATTTCCTTACTGCTGAGCTGAAGTTATTAATGTACTCTTTGGTTTTGTACATTAGAACAAGTTATGATGCAGTCTTTTGGTGTGATATGAGTACTGTTTTAAAATAGTCTTCAATAATCCTATACTTTCAAGGCTGATTTTATATTCTTGGCTTCATGTCGAGCTATAATTTCAGCCTTATAAAATTAGAGCTTATGACTGCTTCAGGTAGCTATGAGCCCAATATGCTGTCTGTTTTTGGAATAGTATGAAAAATGGCAATAATACTGGATTCTTTTGAAATTATTGTACTTTAGCATTCAGCTGGAGAGATATGCAGAGGAACCCAAAGGTTCATGGGAGAAATGTTTCACCATGTTTATATTCCAGAATTTGTTACTAAAATGTTTAAATTAGAGATACTCCTAAAGCAGAATGATTGGTATCTTTCTTAGAGTCAGTTTAATGTGAGGTAAAGGCCGTTCAAGGATAAGTGGGCAAAAGCACACCTGACTGGTGACAAAGCATGAGCCTTACAGCTCTACATCATGGGTTCTGATTGTGCTCATTATGTGTAACAGGTAGTCATGTTTTTGGGACTTAAATGAAAACTGAAAGCGTTAGCATAATGCATAGACTTTAATGTCATTATTAACTTTAAAGTATGGAATATCTAATATTAACCCCAAAGGTTTAACATGAGGATTCTTTCAAAGTTGGTTTGATCAGTAAATGCCCATTTGAACATGTTCTAGCATTCAGTGTTAATTTTATATTAACTATGTCCATAATGTTTTATAGGTAGATTAATTGAAACTATGCGTAACATCTTATATGTGGTTGATAGTCACACATGACACATAACATTTTGTAGGTGGTTAATAATTGCACATGACACATAACATTTTTTTAAAATAATTTATTTGGCTGCACATCTTGCTTAGTGGATAATCATTGCAGACTTCGCTTTGTTCATACCCCTCTAATCTTGTTTTTTTTCCTCCTTCATTGATTTCATTTTTGTTAATTTCTCTTCTTTTTGGTTTTTGCCATTTTTAAAAAATTACATTAAATCAAGATAACCAGAATTTCCCTGCCTCTATTAATTTTAAAAGCAAATAACACTGATGTAAACAGTAGACCTGTGACCTCTTGTGCAAGTATATGTTTGTACTGAAACTTCCCTACTTGTACTGTGTAATGTCTGAAAAGAGTGCAGAACAGAAAGAGATGCTGGAAGCTCTGAAGGTGTGTGTCTCCTCAGAGCCCTGCCTGCCCCTCCCTCATTGTGAGAGGACTCTCCTCTCTTTTCCCTCTTAGAGCCTTTACCTTTACCACAGTTCCTGGGCATGCAGTCCTATATTTTTTGTACTCCTGCAGCATTGAGCTTATTAATGCTTTGTTAGATAATTATTTTTGGTTAAACATACTATTGAAACAGCACATTTATACTACCCAGGTGTATATTTCTGCATCTTGGTGCTACATGTGTATGTGTGTGTTTGTGTGTGTGGAGAGAGATGTCTATGTGTATATATTTTCCCCCTTATGAAAACATCTGGATTAGTGAACATTTCTGTTTAGGGACACATCTTATAGAATGTGAGGTACATGTTATTTAAGAAAAGTAAAGAAGGGTTTTATTCTGTATAAGAAATGACAGCTATCAAGATAACCTACTGCTAAATATTTTTAAGATTAAAAAGTGTTTACCTAAGAGGTTGGTTCAGTTCAGTTCAGTTGGTAGCATCAAATAAATAATAATGATTACTCTTGCTTTAGAAAACCAAGTTTCACTACTAACTCCTATGTTACCTTTTAATGTTTTCTTCAGGGTATGACAAAGCCGCCAAGATTGCTAAGACTGCACACAAAAATGGATCAACCTTAAAGGCAACTGCTATTGAACTTGGCTATCTCACTGCAGAGCAGTTTGATGAGTGGGTAAAACCAAAAGACATGCTTGGTCCAAAGTGATTTAAATAAACTTATAATAAAAATGATTATGTCATATAAAATAAAAAGTGATACAGACTCCTTATATTTCTTAAACAAAAATGGATAAATGTGAAGGAAAATTGCTATTGAACTTGACTGTCTAGCAGAGCAGTTTGGTCAGTGTATAAAACCCCAGGACATGCTAGATCTAAAATGGATTTTAAAAGTGTCAAATAAAATCACTAAATTGTATAAAATCAAAAGGAAAACAGACTTATTTTTCTTTTATCTTAGTTGACATAGTTGAATCTGTGCTTTTTGTGTATGGGTGTTCACCATTTCAGATGTTTTGTAAGAGGCACATGAATTTTTAGAGTTTTCATTTTTTCAGTTGGTGGTGTTGTAAACAAATTTTCCTGTAGTAAAAAGTACCTGTGAGCTCATTCCCAAGGTATGTCTTCAGACATCTTTTATTTTCCTATAATTTGGGAGCATAAGCTGACCGAGCTTTTGCCCTCCTAAGTGAGAATGTGAGTCTGTGTGTGTGTATGTGCATGCACATATATAGAATATTTACATACATACATATATATAAGGTAACAGGCTGGATTAACAAAATTAAGAAATACACCTGTGTGCTAATTGCACAGATACACACACACCTCCTGTTATTTGAATTATCATAGAAAGACTGAAAAGACTACGAGTCAAAAACTATAGGACATGGATTAGATTAGAAAGGACAAGGGGTGCAAGCAGGAAGCTTGGAAGTAAAGGGAGGCTGTCATGAAAGAGAGTCTTGCCCATCATCTCTGCAAGAGTGCGAGGATTTTTCCACAGGTAGCTTCAACCTCAGGGAATTTTGAATTAGCAATTCTAGGGAGATCCAGGTTAAGTTGATTTAAGCTTGAAACTGAAGGCTTCATTTAAAATAGACCCAACCTCAATTATGTAGGGAGTTGGAGCAATTTGGTTTGTTTTTTTTTCCCCTTCAGCATGTATAGAGTCCTGAGTTCTATCCCTGGGTTGGGAAGATTCCGTGGAGGAGGGCATAGCAGCCCACTTGAGTATTCTTGCCTATAGAATTCCATGGACAGAGGAGCCTGGTGGGCTAGAGTCCGTGGGGTCAGAAAGAGTCAGACACGACTGAGCAACTAAGTACACACACATGTATACAGAATTACGAAGACCCACTACTTAAAGCATCTTGTCTGTAAGTAGTATTATATCAAGTATCTTTAAAAAACAATGGATACTTAACCTTGATATGTATTTCTTAGGAAAACAATCTTATTAATACCAACTCCCCAGTGGTATTTAGAGGATAGCATAGATGGCATTTAAAAGCATAATTAAAATTCTAATGTTAATATGCCAATTGTTTCTCAATTTTTAAAAGTTGTAGAAGCATTGTGATGAAAAAATGAAATTACATTCTTATAACTAATTTCTTAGGCCTGAGTGGGTATTCTTTTCATTACTGTGAAAGGGATTTCAAACCGTTTAATGGAAGTATTGAGCCCATAGATTGTTTTAGCCCATGCTGCATTGTTCTCAGCAGTGTTTTTCACATGGTGATGATGATGTGATGCTTGTACAGTTTGATTTCCTACAGCCTATATTGTTTAAAATGAAAGATTTTTATTGGAAAAAAAATCAAACAAAATCAGATTGTACCCGTAACTCAATAACCAGACTGGCAACTGGTTTTTGCCTTAGCAGACATCCTCAATCTAAACAGGCTGGTATTTGAGGGCTCAACGAGAAACATAACCACTTATGTAATAAAGATAACAGCAGATCAAGTTTGTAGCCTCCAACAGTCTCTGTATGGCTGTCTACTATATGCTAGCATATTATGAGCCATCATTAAAACCTTTGAGCTGAAACCTTTGTGTGATGTTAGTGAAGTTTAAAACACTAGACTTTCTGATGAAATCCTAAATAAGGGTCTTAGACTTCTCTGTGAGAGGGTTGTGCTGAGAATCAACTTCAGGATTTGTACACTTAGGACAGTGTTGTCTCACAAGACATTTGGCAGTGTCCAGAGAAATTTTTGGTTACAACTGAGAAAGGTGCTACTGGTATCTAGTAGGTGAAAGTCAGAGATACTGCTGAACATCCTGTAATACACAGGACAAACCCCAAAATCCCCAAGGGACTTTCCACTCCCCAGATGTCAGTAGTGGTGAAACTGAGAAACTTAAACCCCAGAGCTATTATTTCTAGAGATGCTCATCATTCATTTAGGCTTCACTGCTTGTGTATGTGTATATGTTGACATCGCAGAGACTTTATTAAACCATGAGGTATCTCAGATGTGAGCGTGAACAGAAGAGTGTTAATGAACCACTAACTGATCACAGTGCTCACTCCTTGGAATGACCTGCTCCCAGCAGGGTGTCCAAGAGTTTGTGCTGGATAACCATGATGATGGAGGAGTGGTAGTCAAGAATTTACAAAAATGCCAAATAAATATGTCTTAAGGTGGAGACAAAATCAATCCATTGATCCTGGTTAGCAGGTATATAGAACGACAGGCAAACAAATTTCAAAGGAAAAAAGTCATGGGACTTAAGAACTGATTAGACTGAAACGACACCAAACTTGCCACGCAGACACAAAAGGGAAGTTCATAGAAAGCCACGGGCCAGAAAAAAATATGCTTTCACAAGAACTTACGAGGATGTTTCATACCCAAGTATATTTTAAAGATCATGCTTCAGTATGGCTATGTTATTTGTCTTGCACTGTTCTTTTGCCTTGCACCAGCAAGAAGTATTTGAGAGACAAGTTTAATGTTTTTTTTTAAAAGATAAAAACTTCTTGATAAGGTAAAATGAATTGTTTTGTTTTTTTAAAGCAAATTCATTAAATTGGCCATTTAGCAACTGTCTTTCAGCAACTAACCTAGAGCTGCTTCCATCTGGAATCTGAGTGAGATAAAAGAAGCTGCTGATCACTGTCTGCCATTTGTGATGCCAAGAAGCAAAGAGTCAAGACCACAATACAACTGTGTGAAGCCAGGCAGTTGAGGACATTGTCTTGGTATCTTCTGATTAACCTGAGATATTGGCTGACACTTGACGCTGTTCTTCAGAGCTTCCACAAAAGACAATTATGGCTGTCCAGCCACAGGGCAGGGTGCTGAGTACCAAAAGAGCTCATTAAGATCTATTTGCTGTATTAGCATCAAACATGTTGTTTAGTCGATAAGTTGTGTCTGACTCTTTTGCGACCCCATGGACTGTAGACCACCGAGCACCTCTGTCCATGGGATTTCCCAGGCAAGAATACTGGAATGTGTTGCCATTTCGTCCTCCAGGGGATCTTCCCGACCCAGGGATCAAACCAGTGTCTGCTGCGTTGGCAGGCAGATTCTTTACCACTGAACTACCTGGGAAGCCCCAGCATCAGACATCCTCATTGATAAACCTATGGGATCTAGGATTGAGAAGACCTCTGTCTCTAGTATTAAGGGGTAGAAGATAATGAAATATGTTTCCTGTATAAAGCACTACTCTAATAGGTGAGCCTTCTCTTTAAGAATTTATGATCAAGTGTGCTTATTTTTTGCCTCAGATGAGAAAGGGATTTAGAATGAAGAATTTTCAATGGAAACTACTCGTTTTCATCAATAATTTGGGGCTATTCATATCAAGACATTTAAATAAAGGAAATCTGAAGCTGTAAAAGAGAATGGCCAAGCAAGAGGCAGAAGGAAAATGAGAAGTAACCACTGAAGTAGATAGATGTGGTCATGGAGGTTAAATTGGAGTGGCTCCTAGATACTAAGGCAGGAGAAGGGCGAAGCTGGTAAATCCAGTGCAGTTCAGCTTCACCTCTGCTGCCCACTAGTCATGTTCCTGGCCACCACTTTATGTCTATAAACCCATTTCCTTATCCTTAAAATGGAGTTACTGATAACATTGCATACTTATAAAGTACCAAGTGCAATCCCTGCCTCAATTATCTTTTTCAGTCCGCCCCCCCACTCCCTGAAGAGAATGGACAAAATTACTAAATACCTAACAGATTTTAGAGGTAAAATTGGATTAGCCATTTTTTCCTTCAGGAAGACTGCTCAACCACATAAGTTATAATATCCAAGCTGGAGAATTCTGTGTTCCAGTACAAAAGAAGGTGCTAAAATAATTAAAATTGTATAATTAAAACTTCCATTGACTGCAATTTTTTTATCATATTGATGGATCTATTCATCAGGCTACTCAAATTTTAATTTTGAAGATTTTCCCCCAAAATACCCAAAACACAGGTGTATATGTGTACATTAAAAGGCAAAAAATTTTTAACTATTAGCTGAACATTAAAAGTGAGAGAAGCAAAAAAAAAGTGAGAGAAGCAAAGTTAACATCAGCATCATGACTGGGTGAGACACTCATATCTCCCCTTCAATCTACAACCAGCAAAACACTGACAATGAAGGTTCCTCTGCTCAACGCATGGGACCCTGGAGAACTCCGCATACCTGTACATCTGAAAGTGGGTAAACTGGAACTCATAGAGGAGAGGGAACCTGGAGACAGCAGAGGCAGTGCCTGCAATCGTGGCCCTCTGATTGCAGCAGCTCGGCCTGCCATCCCAGAGAACCCGGGAGCAGCAAGGGAAACCACACACCACTCTGGCCTCTCAGCTACAGTAGCGCCCACAGTCAGATAGATAGCGGGGCAGCAGTGGAAGTGAAACGTGCCTCCAAGAACCTAGTTCCCTGCTGCTTTCCCACACCAGTGCAGCCCATGAACCTGACATGGCAGAAGGGGCCGCAACGCAGGCACCCCCAACCCTCCACTCCCTGTGGTGGCTGAGCCTGTGGCTCAATAAATGGCTAATGTGACTTTAGTGCCCAATGTCCTGGTACCCCTGGCAGTGATGACAGAGAAAACAGCAGCAGCAGGGCACAAGTGACCCTGGAGCAGAAGCAGAGACCATGGGGATACTGCGCATCAACTCTAAGCAGAGATAGTGGGTGGAAAAATGCTGCTTTTCAAATACAAGTAGCACAGGCAAAAGAAACCGAACACTTGTGCTATAGCACCACCTTCTGGAAAACTCAAGAAAGGCCTCTAATTTTTAACCTGTTGAATCCTTGAGGGTGTGTGTGCTCAGTCGCTCAGCTGTGTCCTATTCTTTGCAACCCCACGGGCTGTAGGCCACCAGGCTCCTCTGTCCATGGGATTTCCCAGGAAAGAATACTGGAGAGGGTAGCCATTCCCTTCTCCAGGGAATCTTCCTGACCCAGGGATTGAACTCAGGTCTCCTGCATTGCAGGCAGAGTCTACCCTCTGAGCCACCTGGGGTGCCCAATAGGAACATACATATCGGTAATTACCTTAAATATAAATGGATTAAACACTCCAATCAAAACGATAAACTGGTTGAATGGATACCAAAACAAGACCAATATATATGCTGTCTACAAGAGATCCCCTTCAGACCTAGGGACACATCCAGACTGAAAGTGAGGGGATAGAAAAAGATATTCCATGCAAATAGAAATAAAAGATGGCTGGAGTACCAAAACGCATATCAGACAAAATAAGACTTTAAAACAAAGACTGTGACAAGAGATAAGGCAGAACACTATATGATAATCAAGGGATCAATCCAAGAAGATATAACAATTGTAAATATATAGGCACCCGTCTTCCCTGGTGGCTCAGAGGTTAAAGTGTCTGCCTCCAATGCGGGAGACCTGGGTTCGATCCCTGAGTCGGGAAGATCCCCTGGAGAAGGAAATGGTAACCCACTCCAGTATTCTTGCCTGGAGAATCCCATGGACAGAGAAACCTGGTAGGCTATAGTCCATGGGGTCGCAAAGAGTCGGACACGACTGAGCGACTTCACTCACGAGTTCACTCACTCAACATACGGTACTCCAATTTATAAGGCAAATGCTAACATTGATGAAAGGGGAAATCGACAGTTACACAATGATAGTGGGGGACTTTAGCACATCGTTTGAGGACTTCCGTGGTGGCTCAGATGGTAAAAGCATCTGCCTACAATACGAGAGACCTGGGTTCGATCCCTGGGTCAGGAAGATCCGCTGGAGAAGGAAATGGCAACCCATTCCAGTACTCTTGCCTGGGAAATCCCATGGATGGAGGAGCCTGGCAGGCTACAGTCCATGGGGTCGCAAAGAGTCGGACACAACTGAGAGACTTCACTTCACTTCACTTCACTTCACTTAGCACATCATTTACACCAAGGTACAGACTTCACGACAGGATATTTTTGTTGCAATTTTATCTTAATAATAAAATATTTTTCGAAAGCAGTTTTTCTGTATTACTAACAGCCTTTTGGTGAGAATAGTAAAATCACAGTTTCTTGGAATGTTGTGACACTTTCCCAAAATAAAAATTTCCCCCACTCCCACATGCACGCGTAGCACATATCATCTACTGCTATTCTGATTTTAACATAATATGTAACTTTATACTTTCATAATTGTTAGATGTCATTTTACTGAGATTCCTCACTATCGCTTTCAATACTCCCCAATCATAAATGAACATGCGTTCTAAAAAATCATCCTAAATTTATGAAGAAAATAAATATCAAATAATATTTTTCATTCTATATAACTCTCCTTGTCATAGAATCATAATAGTCAAACTGAGCTGAAGACGAAGGTATTTGCATATAGTTTACTGTGGTTAAATCAAAGAACTTCTCTATTTCTCAATCATTTTAACTGAAAAATAGGATAAAAATCTTCCCATCATCTAAGTTTTCTAGATATTTGACCAGCATCCTAGTGTTTGCCTCACTGACTACCCACTATTCTTATTTTACCTTATTTCATTGAAATATTATTTTGAACTATTATAGACTTATAGACTTACAGAATGGAGAAGGCGATGGCACCCCACTCCAGTACTCTTGCCTGGAAAATCCCATGGATGGAGGAGCCTGGTAGGCTGCAGTCCATGGGGTCGCGAAGAGTTGGACACGACTGAGTGACTTCACTTCACTTTTCACTTTCATGCATTGGAGAAAGAAATGGCACCCCACTCCAGTGTTCTTGCCTGGAGAATCCCAGGGATGGGGGAGCCTGGTGGGCCGCTGTCTATGGGGTCACACAGAGTCGGACATGACTGAAGTGACTTAGCAGCAGACTTACAGAAAAGTTGAAAAAATAATATGAGAAAATGTTCCTTTACATCTCCCTGCTTCCCCTAATGTTATCATCTTACATAACCATGATACAACGATCAAGAACAGGAAATTGCCCTTGATACAGTATTATCAACTAAACTATAACCCTTTTTCTCAAATTTCAGCAATTTCCCCACTATTATCCATTCTCTGTTCAAGAGCCTCTTGATGAGGGTGAACGAGGAGAGTGAAAAAGCTGGCTTAAAACTCAGCATTCAAAATGCTAAGATCATGGCATCTGGTCCCATCACTTTGTGACAAATAGGGAAAAAAGTGGAAGTAGTGACAAGTTTTCTTTTCTTGGGCTCCAAAATCATTGTGGAGGGTGACTGCAGTCATGGAATTAAGAGACACTTGTTCCTTGGAAAGAAATGTCTGACAAACCTATACAGCATATTAAAAAGCACAGACATTACTTTGCCAACAAAGGTTCATATAGTCAAAGCTATGGTTTTGCCAGTAGTCATGTACAGATGTGCGAGTTGGACCCTAAAGAAGGCTGAACGCTGAAGAACTGATGCTTTTGAATTGTGATGCCAGAAAAGACTCGAGAATCCTTTGAACTGCCAGGAGAGCAAACTAATCAATCCCAAAGGAAATCAAGCCTGAATATTTATTGAAAAGACTAAGGCTGAAACTAAAGCTCTAATACTTTGGCCAACTGATGAGAAGAGGCAACTCATTGAAAAAGACCCTGATGCTGTGAAACATTGAAGGCAACAGAAGGGGGAGGCAGAAGATGAGATTGTTCAATAGCATCACCAACTCAATGGACATGAATCTGAGCAAATTCTAGGAGATCATGAAGGACAGGGGAGCCTGGCGTGCTGCAGTCCACAGAGTCACATAGAGTAGTACATGACTTAGCAACTGAACCAAAACCATAAAATCTTAAATGTTTTTAATAATAATAAAATTTTTAACTTTTAATGAGTTTGAATATCTTACTGGTGGTAAGATATTAGGAAATTAATCGTATCTTGAGTATAGTTAGTATTTCCTAGAAGCAACCACAAAGGGATAGATATCCATTTTTGCAGGTCTCACAGCCCAGTTTTCTCTGAAGTATAGATCTCAGAAGGCCAATATGCACAGAGAGAACCACAGGAAAAGAAGAGGGGAGGGAGTAGGGGAAGAGAAGTAACAGGAGCATGGGTTGAGTAAAGGAATGAAGACCAGGGATAAATAGGGCTAGAAAGGAAAAAAATGAGGTGCCAACAATCTGAGAGCTGCCTACCATTTAGTTACCTGAGCTGTGTTTCAAACCTCCTGCTCTATTCAATTATTTCTTGGCATAGGCCAGAGACCTCAGATAACTTTTTTTCATTTTTCCTATCATTCTCATCCACAATCTCAACTACAATTGCCTTTGAAAGGTACTCATCTGCTTCTCAAATGTTGATCCTATGGAAAGAAGTCTTTAGAATCTGAATACTATTGTGTGTCCCAGCCATTAAAAAGAGCATTTAGGAAGAGAAATTGGACAAATTGAGGTTATTAACCCGAGAAGAAACAATGTATTTTGACAAGAAAAATTGGTTGGCAAATGTTGAAATTTTTATGAGTAACCATGATGATTTTTTAAAGTAATTTATAATTTGTTCTGTGCTTTGTCACTGTTGTTTTGACTTGTGGCTTTTATCAGTGCATAAAGTTATTTTGTTGTCCTTATTTTTAGGAAGAGATTCACAGTACTGAAATATTTCAAATGCCAGTGATGTTAAATTTCTTGAATATTTTCCCTTTCTAGTGCCTGATGAGTCACTGGACTATCATTCTGTCCCAAGAACATTATGGTGACACCAGTCTTAGTCACAAATCCATTACCATTGTGGAGGCGGGGTGGCAGGATATAGGAAGAAATCTACACAATGAGAAGAATCTGTTTTAGCTTTAAAGTTGGAATTATTACCCACATATTAAAAGCAAATGTATTTTAAAGTAGACTTCCTAGCCTATAATTGCTCATTTACCCTATTATCAAGTCTTCCCTGGTGGCTCAGATAGTAAAGAATCCACCTGCAATGCAGGAGACCTGGGTTCGATCCCTGGGTTGGGAAGATCCCCTGGAGAAGGGAACGGCAACCCACTCAAGTATTCTGGCCTGGAGAATTCCATGCAGTCCATGGGGTTGCAAAGAGTCAGACACAACTTTCACTTTCACTCTCACTTTCACCCTCAGTTCAGTTCAGTTGCTCAGTCACGTCGACACTTTGTGACCCCATGGACTGCAGCACGCCAGGCCTCCATTTCCAGCACCAACTCCCAGAGTTTACTCAAACTCATGTCTTGAGTCGCTGAAGCCATCCAACCATCTCATCCTCTGTCATCCCCTTCTGCTCCTGCCTTCAATCTTTCCCAGCATCAGGGTCTTTTCAAATGAGTCAGTTCTTCCCATCAGGTGGCCAAAGTATTGGAGTTTCAGCTACAACATCAGTTCTTCCAATGAATATTCAGGACCGACTTCCTTTAGGATGGACGGGCTGGATCTCCTTGCAGTCCAATGGACTCTCAAGAGTCTTCTCCAACACCACAGTTCAAAAGCAACTGTTCTTCAGTGCTCAGCTTTCTTAATAGTCCAACTCTCACAGCCATACATGACTACAGGAAAACCATAGCCTTGACTAGACAGACCTTTGTTGACAAAGTAATGTCTCTGCCTTTTAATATGCTGTCTAGTTTGGTCATAACTTCTCTTCCAAAGAGTAAGCGTCTTTTAATTTCATGGCTGCAGTCACCATCTGCAGTTATTTTGGAGCCTCCCAAAATAAAGTCTGTCACTATTTCCACTGTTTTTCCATCTATTTGCCATGAAATGATGGGACCAGATGCCATGACCTTAGTTTTCTGAATGTTGAGCTTTAAGCCAACTTTTTCACTCTCCTCTTTCACTTTCATCAAGAGGCTCTTTAGCTCTTTGCTTTCTGCCATAAGGATGGTGCCATCTGCATATCTGAGGTTATTGATATTTCTCCTGGCAATCTCAATTCCATCTTGTGCTTCATCCAGCCCAGTGTTTCTCATGATGTACTCTGCATATATGTTTAATAAGCATGGTGACAATATACAGCCTTGACGTACTCCTTTCCCTATTTGGAACCAGTCTTTTGTTCCATGTCCAATTCTAACTGTTGCTTCCTGACCTGCATACAGATTTCTCAAGAGGCAGGTCAGGTGGTCTGGTATTCCCATCTCTTTAAGAATTTTCAACAGTTTTTAAAGATTTACTGAGAATGACTCCACCCACCAGAACAAGACCCAGTTTCCCCCTCAGTCTCTCCCATTAGGAAGCTTCCATAAGCCTCTTATCCTTCTCCATCAGAGGGCAGACAGACTGAAAACCACAATCACAGAAATCTAACCAATCTGATCACATGGACCATAGCTTGGCCTAACTCAATGAAACATGAGCCATGCCATGTAGGGCCACTCAAGACAGGCAAGTCATTGTGGACAGTTCTGACAAAATGTGGTCCACTGGAGAAGGGAATGGCAAACCACTTCAGTATTCTTGCCTTGAGAACCCCATGAACAGTGTGAAAAGGCTGAACATTAAGACACTGAAAGATGAACTCCCCAGTTGACAGGTGCCCAGCATGCTGCTGGAGATCAGTGGAGAAATAACTCCAGAAAGAGTGAAGGGATGGAGCCAAAGCAAAAACAATACCCAGTTGTGGGTGTGACTGGTGATAGAAGCAAGTTTCGATGCTATAAAGAGCAATATTGCATAGGAACCTGGAATGTTAGGTCCATGAATCAAGGCAAATTGGAAGTGGTCAAACAGGAGATGGCAAGAGTGAATGTTGACATTCTAGGAATCAGCGAACTAAAATGGATTGGAATGGGTGAATTTAACTCAGATGACCATTATATCTACTACTGTGGGCAGGAATCCCTAGAAGAAATGGATTAGCCTTCATAGTCAACAAAAGAGTCCGAAATGCAGTACTTGGATGCAATCTCAAAAACCGACAGAATGATCTCTGTTTCTTTCCAAGGCAAACCATTCAATATCACGGTAGTCCAAGTCTATGCCCTGACCAATAATGCTGAAGAAGCTGAAGTTGAACGATTCTATGAAGATCTACAAGACCCTCTAGAACTAACACCCAAAAAAGATGTCCTTTTCAATATAGGGAACTGAAATGCAAAAGTAGGAAGTCAATAAACATCTGGAGTAATAGTCAAATTTGGCCTTGGAGTATGGAATGAAGCAGGGCAAACGTTAATAGAGTTCTGCCAAGAGAATGCACTGGTCACAGCAAACATCCTCTTCCAACAACACAAGAGAAGACTCTACACATGGTCAATACTGAAATCAGATTGATTATATTCTTTGCAGCTAAAGATGGAGAAGCTCTATATAGTCAGCAAAAACAAAACCAGGAGCTGACTGTGGCTTAGATCATGAAATTCTTATTGCCAAATTCAGACTGAAATTGAAGAAAGTAGGGAAAACCACTAGACCATTCAGGTATGACCTAAATCAAATCCCTTACAATTATACAGTGGAAGTGAGAAATAGATTCAAGGGATTAGATCTGATACAGTGCTTGATAAACTGTGGATGGAGGTTCTTGACATTGTACAAGAGAAAGGGATGAAGATCATCCCCAAGAAAAAGAAATATAAAAAAGCAAAATGGCTGTCTGAGGAAGCATTACAAATAGCTGTGAAAAGAAGAGAAACGAAAGCGAAGGAGAAAAGGAAAGATATACCCATTTGAATGCAGAGTTCCAAAGAATAGCAAGGAGAGATAAGAAAGCCTTCCTCAGTGTTCAGTGCAAAGAAATTGAGGGAAACAATAGAATGGGAAAGACTAGAGAGCTCTTCAAGAAAATTAGAAATACCAAGGGAATATTTCATGCAAAGATGGGCTCAATAAAGGACAGAAATGGTAGGGATCTAACAGAAGCAGAAGATATTAAGAAGAGGTTGCAAGAATACACAGAAGAACTGTACAGAAAAGATCTTCATGACCCGGATAATTATGATCACTCGTATGATCACTCGTATGATCACTCACCAAGAGCCAGACATCCTGGAATGTGAAGTCAAGTGGGCCTAAGAAGCATCACGATGAACAAAGCTAGTGGAGGTGATGGAATTCCAGTTGAGCTATTTCAAATCCTGAAAGATGATGCTGTGAAAGTGCTGCACTCAATATGCCAGCACATTTGGAAAACTCAGCAGTGGCCACAGGACTGGAAAAGGTCAGTTTTCGTTCCAATTGCAAAGAAAAGCAATGCCAAAGAATACTCAAACTACTGCACAATTGTACTCATCTCACATGCTAGTAAAGTTATGCTCAAAATTCTCCAAGCCAGGCTTCAGCAATAAGTGAACGATGAACTTCTATATGTTCAGGCTGGTTTCAGAAAAGACAGAGAAACCAGAGTTCAAATTGCCAACATCCATTGGAATATAAAAAAAGCAAGAGAGAGTTCCAGAAAAACATCTATTTTTGCTTTATTGAAGGAGGACGTCAAGGCTGTATATCGTCACCATGCTTATTTAACTTATATGCAGAGTACATCATGAGAAACCCTGGGCTGGATGAAGCACAAGCTGGAATCAAGATTGCTGGGAGAAATATCAATAACCTCAGATATGCAGATGACACTGCCCTTATGGGTAGAAAGTGAAGAACAACTAAAGAGCCTCTTGATGAAAGTGAAAGAGGTGAGTGAAAAAGTTGGCTTAAAGCTCAACATTCAGAAAACAGACATCATGGCATCCCGTCCCATCACTTCATGGGAAATAGATGGGGAAACGGTGGAAACTGGCAGACTATTTTTTTGGACTCCAAAATCACTGTAGATAGTGACTGCAGCCATGAAATTAAGATGCCTACTCTTTGGGAGAAAGGTTATGACCAACCTAGACAGCATGTTAAAAAGCAGAGACATTACTTTGCCAGCAAGGTCCGTCTAGTCAAGGCTATGGTTTTTCCTGTAGTCATGTATGGATGTGACAGTTAGACTATAAAGAAAGCTTAGTGCCAAAGAATTGATGCTGTTTAACAGTGGTGTTGGAGAAGACTCTTGAGAGACCCTTGGACTCTAAGGAGATCCAACCAGTCCATCCCAAAGGAAATCAGTCTTGAATGTTCATTGGAAGGACTGGTGTTCAAGCTGAAACTCCAATAGTTTGGCCACCTGATGAGAAGAGCTGACTCATTTGAAAAGACCCTGATGCTGGGAAAGATTGAAGGCAGGAGGTGAAGGGGATGACAGAGGATGAGATGGTTGGATGGCATCACTGACTCAATGGACATGAGTTTGAGTAAACTCCAGGATTGGTACTGGACAGGGAGGCCTGGCATGCTGCAGTCCATGGGGTCACAAAGAGTCAGACATGACTGAGCGACTGAATTAAACTGAAAGCCTTTGACTGTGTGATCAGCACAAACTGTGTTTCAGCATCTCCTGTGGAGGTACGGGTCAGCAGTGGACTGCCACAGGGACAGGGGCTCTGGGTGCAACAGAGTTGGGTATGGCATAAGCCCCCTTGGAGGAGGTCATCATTAACCCCACCATAGAGCTGCCAGAACTTACAAAGGACTGGGAAATAGACTCTTGGAGGGCACAAACAGAACCTTGTGTTCACCCAGACCCTGGTGAAAGGAGCAGTGATCCCGCAAAAGATTGACCCAGACTTGCCCCGGAGAGTCTTGAGTCTCCAGTGGAGGCGTGGATCGGTGGTGGCCCGCTGCAGGGTTGGGAGCAGTGAGTGTAGCAGTACACACATGGGATCTTTTGAAAGAGGTTGCCGTTATCTTCATTATCTCCACCATAGTTTTGCCCCAGGTAAATGGCAGGGAGGCAACACATCTCTACTCCCCAGCTTTCACCCTATTATCATGCTATCTCCATGTCCATGAAGTCCTGGGTTTCAGGGATATGCAGTTTGGATGCTATAGCTCATAATTCAATTTTCTTTTCATCAGCATGATAATGAGGTTTGGGTAGATTATCCTACAGAAAGACTGCATTCAATTACTAGATAGAATGAATGTAAGTCTTGATGTGTCCTCTTATGCCCTGTTATACCCCACTAAGAACAAAGCTGGAACACACCTACAGACTATCTGCTTTGTTTCCTTATTAAGCATGAAACTCATAAAAACAAGGCTCTGATAAACTTTCATATAGAGGAGATGAATACCAAATGTTGGCAAATTAGCAAAACATTGCATATTGTTGAAAAATCTAAACAGAAGAGCTTTATTTCAAACATGATAAATAGATCAAATAGTTCTGTAAGAATTAAAACAGGTTGTTTTCCTAGTTATAAATATAACACAATATTAAGCCTTTCAGGTTTTCAGGGAAAATGAATTACAAGTGGAACATCAAGTAGTATTGACTTTGTTTTTCAATGCACCTCCAAGCTGGATGTTCAGGGATGTGATGATAGCCAAGGTCTGAATGGTAAACGCTGCAACTTGTCTCCTTTTTAAAAAAAACAAATTCAAACTCAAAGGAACTGGCATGGATATTCCATGCCATTTAATATTTTTCAACAGTTGGTGTTTAACATTGACTACATCTTTGGTTTAATTGGATCTAAGTTTTGAAAGATAAATAAGGTAGTCTTGACCTTAAAGACCATTCAAGTATGACCTAAATCAAATCCCTTATGATTATACAGTGGAAGTGAGAAATAGATTTAAGGGATTAGATCTGATAGACAGAGTGCCTGATGAGCTATGGACAGGGGTTCCTAACATTGTACAGGAGACAGGGATCAAGACCATCCCCATGGAAAAGAAATGCAAACAAGCAAAATGCTGTCTGGGGAGGCCTTACAAATAGCTGTGAAAAGAAGAGAAGCGAAAAGCAAAGGAGAAAAAGAAAGATATAAGCATCTGAATGCAGTGTTCCAAAGAAATAGCAAGGAGAGATAAGAAAGCCTTCCTCAACGATCAGTTCAAAGAAATAGTCGAAAACAAAAAAAGACTAGAGATCTCTTCAAGAAAATTAGAGATACCAAGGGAACATTTCATGCAAAGATGGGCTCAATAAAGGACAGAAATAGTATGGACATAACAGAAGCAGAAGATATTAAGAAGAGGTGGCAAAAATACACAGAAGAACTGTAAAAAAAGATCTTCATGACCAAGATAATCATGATGGAGTGATCACTCATCTAGAGCAGACATCCTGGAATGTGAAGTCAAGTGGGCCTTAGAAAGCATCACTACGAACAAAGCTAGTGGAGGTGATGGAATTCCAGTTGAGCTATTTCAAATCCTGGAAGATGATGGTGTGAAAGTGCTGCACTCAATATGCCAGCACATTGGGAAAACTCAGCAGTGGCCACAGGACTGGAAAAGGTCAGTTTTCATTCCAATCCCAAAGAAAGGCAATGCCAAAGAATGCTCAAACTACCGCACCATTGCACTCATCTCACATGCTACTAAAGTAATGCTCAAAATTCTCCAAGCCAGGCGTCAGCAATATGTGAACCGCACACTTCCAGATGTTCAAGCTGGTTTTAGAAAGAGCAGGGAACCAGAGGTCAAATTCCAACATCCGCTGGATCATGGAAAAAGCAAGAGAGTTCCAGAAAAACATCTATTTCTGCTTTATTGACTAAGCCAAAGCCTTTGACTGTGTGGATCACAATAAACTGTGGAAAATTCTGAAAGAGATAGGAATACCAGACCACCTGACCTGCCTCTTGAGAAACCTGTATGCAGATCAGGAAGCAACAGTTAGAACTGGACATGGAACAACAGACTGATTCCAAATAGGAAAAGGAGTACGTCAAGGCTGTATATTGTCACCCTGCTTATTTAACTTATATGCAGAGTACATCATGAGAAACACTGGGCTGGAAGAAACACAAGCTGGAATCAAGATTGCCAAAAGAAATATCAATAATCTCAGATATGCAGATGACACCACCCTTATGGCAGAAAGTGAAAGGAACTAAAAAGCCTCTTGATGAAAGTGAAAGAGGAGAGTGAAAAAGTTGGCTTAAATCTCAACATTCAGAAAATGAAGATCATGGCGTCTGGTCCCAGCACTTCATGGGAAATAGATGGGAAACATTGGAAACAGTGGAAACAGTGGCAGACTATTTTTTGAGGCTCCAAATTCACTGCAGATGGTGATTACAGCCATGAAATTAAAAGACGCTTACTCCTTGGAAGGAAAGTTATGACCAACCTAGATAGTATATTCAAAAGCAGAGACATTACTTTGCCAACAAAGGTCCATCTAGTCAAGGCTATGGTTTTTCCAGTGGTCATGTATGGATGTGAGAGTTGGACTGTGAAGAAAGCTGAGCACCAAAGAATTGATGCTTTTGAACTATGGTGTTGGAGAAGACTCTTGAAAGTCCCTTAGACTGCAAGGGGATCCAACCAGTCCATTCTAAAGGAGATCAGTCCTGGGTGTTCTTTGGAAAGAATGATGCTAAAGCTGAACTCCAGTACTTTGGCCACCTCATGCGAAGAGTTGACTCATTGGAAAAGACTCTGATGCTGGCAGGGATTGGGGGCAGGAGGAGAAGGGGACAACAGAGGATGATATGGCTGGATGGCATCACCGAGTCGATGGAAGTGAGTCTGAGTGAAGTCCGGAAGTTGGTGATGGACAGGGAGGACTGGCATGCTGCAATTCATGGGTCGCAAAGAGTCAGACATGACTGAGCGACTGAACTGAACTGAACTGAACTGATCTGATCTGAAAGACAGAGGACTGCTCAGGGCATCATGGCAGACAGTGATGGGAAATTATCTCTAGCAGATAGCTTGGCACATGTGGGCAGAGGGGAGCCAGCAAGGCAGTTGTCATAGACTGAGGGCCAGGGCCTGCCATCATTTATTTGAATTTCATTTTTAAAAAAAGATTGGTAAACTTTAACTACAGGCTTTAGGTGACAGTGATATATCAATGCAGATTCAGTAATTATAATAAAAAATGTACCACTCTGGTGGGGGAGTTGAGAATGGAGGAGGCTATGCATATGTGGGAAAAAATGCATATGGAGAATCTCAGTATTTTTCTCTCAGTCATGCTGTGAAGTTAAAACTACTCTAAAAAAGACTATTAAAAAAACATTAAATAATAAAATATGATAATTTCTATTCTTTTACTTCCCCTCATAGGCCTTACTTACTTTTACGTAGTTTAAAATTACTATTATTTTCTCAAACAGCACTGCTAATTTATACATATATTTGATACACAGTATTTTGATTCAACACTTGAAGCATCCTAGTAAAGAAATCATTTGCCTTTAGTTTCATTTTATAACCTAGAAATACGTGTAACACTAACCCTTACCTCATTGCTGATCTCCATTCACATCTACAGGTATGACAGTGCGAAGGAGGAGGTATATGTACCTTATGGCCTCAGTTTTTCTCCATAAAAGAGAAAGTCGACCTTCCTAATCTCATATCTACAGATTAGCTAGGTCAGATGACTGCGGGAACATTGCCTTTGAAATGATCTTATTTTGGATACTATTTTGTTGTACCATTTTAGTAAGTGGATTAAGAGATATGGTTTCTGTGTTCTTCAGGCATTGATTTACTTTGGTTTTTCTATTTCATCATAATTAACACTTGAAATAACTAAAGAGTTTTAGAAACTAAGTTCTCATGGAAGTGTTATTAAAAATACTGTTAATCCTGTTTTGCATAAATTTTATACATGTTAATTGTTAGTCACTCAGTTGTGTCCAACTCTTTGTGACCCCATGGACTGTAGCCCACCAGGCCCCTCTGTCCATTGAATTCTCCAGGCAAGAATACTGGAGTTGGTTGCCATGCCCTTCCTTCTTCAAGGGATCTTCCTGATCCAGGGATCCAACACGAGTCTCCTGCATTGCAGACAGATTCTTTACCATCTGAGTCACCAGGAAAACCCAAATTGTATAGAAAGAGATTGAAAAAGATCCCCTAACACAGGATATCTAGAGAGAACTGACCATTTGATCCAGTTCTGGTGATCAGAACTAATGTTTAATTGGTTTTCCAGAAATTGACCAAACCTGCAAATTGTTTTTGCCATTTGTAAATACAATGATGATATATAAGCTGAGACTTTCTGTCTGCTTCAGTTCAGTTCAGTTCAGTTCAGTTCAGTCCAGTCGCTCAGTCGTGTCCGACTCTTTGCAACCCCATGAATCGCAGCACGCCAGGCCTCCCTGTCTATCACCAACTCCCGGACTTCACTCAGACTTGGCGTCCATCGAGTCAGTGATGCCATCCAGCTGTCTCATCCTCTGTCGTCCCCTTCTCCTCCTGCCCCCAATCCCTCCCAGCATCAGAGTCTTTTCCAATGAGTCAACTCTTCGCATGATGTATTTCTCCAAATTCCTTTCTTTCCTGTCTGTAAGTGGATTGTTGAATGAGGAAAAGTTATTTTACTTGGTTCTGACTATTAGGCAATTAATAGTCAATCTTTCATTATTCATCAGGGTTGGAAGGAGGAAAACTATTTATCTGATGTTAGCAACTTAAGATTATAAGAATTTTTTTTTGGTGCTTAAAAAAAAATCTTCTCAAAAACAACATATTTTAAACAGTGCATAGAACTAAAAATATTATTTTATTTAGAGGTTACTTTTATTTTTATTGCTAATGAAAATTTCTGATGAAAACTACTCATGCTTTTTTAATTTGTTAATTATTTAAATAATTTTACTTGTGAATTATGTAAAATGTTTTATTTTGGAAAATTAAAGAAGCAAAATATGCAAAGAACTTTAAAAATTTAACAATAAACAACCCAATTAAAAAGTGGGCTAAGAATCTGAGCAGAAAATCCTCAACAAAGAAGATATACAAATGGAAAATGAGTGTATGAAAAGATGCCCAGCATCATACATCATTGTCACTGTGCTATGCTTAGTCACTCAGTCGTGTCCTACTCTTTGCGACCCCATGGAATGTAGCCCACCAGCCTTCTCTGTTCACAGGATTCTCCAGGCAAGAATACTGGAGTGGGTTGCCTTGCCCTCCTCCAGGGGATCTTCCCAACCCAGGTCTCCCCATTGCAGGCAGATTCTTTACTGTCTGAGCCACCAGGAAAGCCCAAGAATACTGGGGTGGGTAACCTATCCCTTCTCCAGGGGATCTTCCCAACCTAGGAATTGAACTGGGGTCTCCTGCATTGCAGGCAGATTCTTTACCAGCAGAGCTACCAGGGAAGCCCATCATTGTCAGTAGGGAATTGCAATCATAATGATGAGATACCATTACCACCTTTTCGAATGGTGAAAATATCAAACACTGATAACACCAAATACCAGGGAGAATGTGGAACACCAGGAGCTCACACTCATTGCTGGTGAGAATGCAAAATGGTACAGCCATTTTGGAGGACACTTTAACACGTTCTTACAAAGCTACACTTACCATAAAACTAGCAATTGCTCTGTATATTTTGCTCTGTTTGTTGTTTATACAAATGAGTTGAAACCTCATGTCCACACAAAAACACGCACCGCTTTACTCATAGATTCCAAAAATTAGTCTGGTATATCCATACAGTGGAGTAGTATTCAGTGATAAAAAGAAATGAGCTATCAAGCTATGACAAGACATGGAAGAAACTTAAATGCACATTTAGTGAAACGTGCTAAATGAAAGTAAGAAAAACCAGTCTAAAAAGGCTGGATACCATATGACATTCTGGAAAACAAAACTATGGAGACAGCAAAAAATGAGCAGTTATCAGAGGTAACATGAACAATTTTAGAGCAGTGAAACTATTCTGTACAAAGCTATAATGATACATACATGACACTATGCATTTGTCAAAACCTGCAGAATGATACAACACAAATAATAAACTCTAATGCAAAATATGAACTTCAGTTAATAATAATGTATCAATATATTGTTTATCAATCATAGCAAATGTACTTTCTGCTAAGTTAATTAAAAATATGCAAAAGTGTACAGAATATAAATGGATTTTTACAAAACAAATACTATAGAGTCAAATACATATGCTATAGAATGCTTGATATAGAATAAGCTTACTAGAGAAGACTTACTATGGAGAAGGCAACAAACAAAACTAATCAAAGCTGTTGAATGTGGTGCTATGCTTTGTTTTCACCTGAGAAGTAAGAATAGCATATACTACCTGGATGAGTTTCTAATTTGGAGGGAATGCCAATATGTTACCATATTTTAACAATTCTAAGATGGTTTAAAAAAGCTTTTAGAGCTACATCTCTAAAATTGAATGTTCCTTACAATTGATGGCATTTTATAATTGGTTAATTGTCTTTTTCTCAGTGATACATAAAATTTTTGAGATTTTGGAATTCAGTAAAATGTGATCGCTGTTACTTTGTAGCCTCTCAGATTTTCTTTCTAAACTTAAAGAGAGCTGATTCAAAGATCTAGGAGACCAGATTCTGACGTTGGCACTGTCATGAATTATGTATTGACTGTGGCCACATCCATTATTTTTTCTGATCCCTGGTTTCATCATCTATAAAATGGAAGAAGTTAAAAGATCCTTAACGTTCTTGCTTACTCAACATTTGAATCTAGGCCACTTGGTAGTGAGATAGGCTAGACATTTACAGCTAGCTTCATGTTTACACTTCCAGGTAGAAATAACACCAGGAGCAGGATAAATAGCTGGCCTTTGTCTGTGGTGGACACTCTGAGATAGCAGTAATGGTAGGGGCAGAAAGAGGCTAAATACTGCTTGGTTAAAAGATCAAGAGACATATTTCTCATCCTTGGGGCCAGTGAGAACTTAACTACGCATATGGTAGAAAGGCTCCTCCCGGTCAAAAAGGGAGGGCCCTGAGTCAAAGAAAAAAGTAAGACTCGTCAGAGGAAAGCAAATACCCAGAAGATCACCCCCTTATAAATGACTCATGCTTCCCAAAGGCACGACTTTTATCTGAGCTTGCCCATGCTTGTACTCTGCTTTTGTAATAAACGCCTTACTTTCCTCTCTACCTTCTGTCTCCTTGACAAAAAACATTTTTTTTTCCCCAAGGCAGGAAAGAACTGGGACCCAAACTTTAGTCGCTGGCCCTCGTGGTCTCTTGGCTAGGATTTGGCATTCTTACTGTCGTGGTCAGTGTCTGATCTTGCATCCAGCTGCTGCCCATTGCTATCTCTCTGAAATCAGCAGAACAAGACAGTCAAAGTGCCAGAGTGATACAAATGAAATTGAATTATTCTTCTCTCCCTGTGGAGCACCTGGGTTGTTTCCAAATAGAAAATGCACTTACTAATAGTTGTGAGCAAGAAGTAGCCAAGCTTAGTGAGGAAATAGCAGCAGAATCACAGGACTTGGAGTATGCGATCACACATTTTATATATTTGGCAGTACCTTGGGCTTTCATATGAATAAAAATGAAGAAGTTTTTAGTTTTTGAAAATAAAAATGTTTCAGATTTGATTTGCCTCTGATTTATACTTAGAAGTAAAGGGAAATTAACTAAATCTCCAAGACACCCTCCAACTCTCCATCTGTCTGCTCATCCCATGCATTCCCAATATCCTTCTGCCTACCCCACCACCGGTGCCACTGAGTATTGTTCCCAAGCCACTTCTCCAGGCATCTCCCATGGCTCAAGTTTCTGCATATAAACCTATACTCTTCAAATTACCTTCACTTCCTAAGGCTACTCTAGAGTACAGACTCTATCCTTCCAAACACTCCCTGCAAGTCTGCGAACAACATCCCAAATGTCATAGCTAATATCAAAAGCTAGAGAGCCTCTTTTAGGGTTGACTATGAAACTGTGGATTTTATATTTCTTATAGTTGTGATTTGTGAGCAAATTAACAAATTCAGAAAGGGTGCTAATCTTTGCTATTTGCTTACATTAACATTGGAAAAGACTCTGATGCTGGGAGGGATTGCAGGCAGGAGGAGAAGGGGATGACAGAGGATGAGATGGCTGGATGGCATCACTGACTTGATGGACGTGAGTCTGAGTGAACTCCAGGAGTTGGTGATGAACAGGGAGGCCTGGCGTGCTGCAGTTCATGGTGTCGCAAAGAGTCAGACATGACTGAATAACTAAACTGAACTGAACTGAACATGGTTTTAATAATATAATATATTATTAAATATAATAAATTATTAAATATATTTATATAATATAATATTATTTGTTAATGATAGTGATGTTTTATTATAGTAATGAACTATTGTTCTTTCAAATTAATGCCACAAGGGCATTACATTAGTTATAGCCTTGAGTCTCGCTTAAATCTATTAATTCAGTGGCCAGAGTTATCTATGTAAATCAACCGCATCTCCCCTGTAACCCAAGAGCCATCTATGTGACAGAAAACTGCTGATCGTTTTCTTGAGAATCTGTCTCCTGACAGTTCTGGTCAGAAAGAAAGATGAGTAATGTAATGAATAAGCATCAGAAGGGAAGCTTTAGGACAATTAAAATTAAATTATTTGTTTTTCTGAATTCCCCACATAAAACGTGATAGGGAAATTAATTCATGATTTTAAATACTGGAGTCATGAAAGCCAACAGTATTTTAATTAGAACTTGAGAACAGATATACAGATTTGTCTTCTTCTTCAGCTTATTGATAGTTATTATTTTCATACTGTTGTAAACACACGTTCTGGCAAACAAACTCACTCAGAACGACAACGTAGATAGTGGAATGTAGTTTATTACACTGAGGGGCCCAAGGCAGAGTCTCCTCTTAGCCAAGGACCCCAACCAGTTTTTGTGAAAACCTTATATACCCTAAGTGCACATGCTCAAACCCGCCTCCCCAAATTCTTTGAAACTAGTCAGAACAAAGGAAAAGAAAGATACAAAGTTAACCCATGATTCTTATGCCTTAAGCCTAGGTAGTTAACAGTGGACAATTATCAGTAGGCCTGTGGTCATACCCCAATAAGCATAATAGAATTTAGGATTCTATTTGGTTACACAGATAATTAGGGTATTCTTTAGGATGATGGAAAGTCTAGGTATGAGCCCTGGGGCTCTTCCATAAAGTGGCAGGGGTGGGGGTCTAGTTTTCCAGTTGGTATGTCGTTTCCATAGATACTAGGCATATAGCTCAAAGTCCACAGTCCGGCCCAAGATGGAGTCCTGCTTTCAAGATGGAGCCTGTTCTGTTTCCTCCTTCAATACATTCTGTGTTTATTGGTTATCTTGGTTTTTGGAGGATAATAGATTTTAAGAAAAGCCTTTGTTTCTCTTTGTACATCTCTCACCCTGTTTTCACAGGTTAAGCAGAATAAAAAAATGATCACTTACTTCTCCCTTCTTTCTTCTTCATCACCTAGTCTATATCAATAATTACTTTTTAGATTTGTATAAGTATAGAGATTGTTATGTTTGTGAGTTCATAGCAATCAAAATTGACTTGATAACAGCATTCAATAAATAAGCTGGCCAACTAGTAAACTAGCTACCTGAACTATTTCTCAGACTTTTGCTAGCATGGTTGCTACTGAGAAAAATACAAAGAAAATGCTTTTGAGCAAGATGGTGGCATGAGAAAAAGGCATTTTTATTCCTGCTCCCAAATTACTATTTAAATGAACAGTAAAACATACAAATATATTTTAAAATAACTAAAAACTAGACATGAATAGCATCGATACACTAGGGGAAGGAAATACAAAACCCTAGAAGAATTCTTCTAACAAGGTATAAAGTTCAAGAACTGAAGCAGTGACTACCTCTTGCCTTTGTCCACCAGTAGGATTTGTATTCCACCATAAATTCATAGGTCCACATGATCATTCTTGTATCAGCCTATAAAGTAGAAAACTAAAGTCAGCTATGGTTTGCTCCTTACTCTTGTGAGACTATGAGGAAAAAAGTGGCAGCAGACTTGTCTCTAGTGAACTAGCAATAACAATTGTATAGAAAATTATTCATTAGGTGAAAATTTATGATTTGTGTTTGGAGAAGGCAATGGCACCCCACTCCAGTACTCTTGCCTGAAAAATCCCATGGACGGAGGGGCCTGGTGGGCTGCAGTCCATGGGGTCGCTAGGAGTCGGACACGACTGAGCGACTTCACTTTGACTTTTCACTTTCATGCATTGGAGAAGAAAATGGCAACCCACTCCAGTGTTCTTGCCTGGAGAATCCCAGGGACGGGGGAGCCTGGTGGGCTGCCATCTATGGGGTCACACAGAGTCGGACACGACTGACGACTTAGCAGCAGCAGCAGCATGATTTGTGTTCCCTCTCCATGCCCTAGACCATTAGATCATGACAATGGTTTATAACTGTAAACTTTCCTTTAAAATGTGTGGCCTGAGATAAAAAATATTCATCCTATTTCTTGCTTGGTTCAAAAATTCACAATGAGATGAGTTAACTGAAATATTGTAGAATATATGAAAATACACTGGAGTTCACATAAAATGGATCACTCAAAAATAATTACATCCATTGCCTTCTTCTGAAATGGATTTTCTGCCTGATTGAGAAGGAAATTCTAACTTCTAGTGAAATTGTTAGTTCATTGTATATATATGATTTTATCATAAGTATTTGTGAAGTGAAGTCAACTTTAGAACAGAAAGATTATATGGAGGTGAAAAAAATATATATTGAAAAGCAAAGGTGGTTAGGAGAGGGCATAGGTAAAGAAAAAGTTAACAATTAATAATAATAAATGATAGGGAGGCTGGGAGAAATCAGGTTAGTCTTTCATTCCCTTATGTAAGAATTAGAAAAAAGTACAGAACACTTAGAGGGAAGATAACTTTTCAAACACAGTTCATATAGCTGAATAGGAAAATGCAAGAAGAGAACAGAAATTTTTAAAATGAAAGAAAGTATGATATTTGATATATTACGCATATCAATATGTTTGAAAATGTAAGTGGATTAAAATTCCGGATTAAACAGAAAAAAACTTTAGATTGGATTAAAAGAAAACAAAACAACCCCAAATCCCTGATATATATTGTTGGGGCCCAGAGGAGGTCACACCAAAATGTGCCTCAATGGCACATTGATTATTCTGAATTAAACTTACTTAAGAAGTGGTCAAAACAAGGGGGACACTGACCCTCTTGTTTCCCTGTAAAGCAAATTTCCCAAGTGAAATATATGCTCCCTGCTTCAGGAGGGAGGACATACTTATCACTAAAGTTAGGAAGTTCAGGCTGAGAAGCCTGTATAAACAAACCTTGCTACTTCAAGTTACTACCCCAAGTCCAAACTCTGTTTAGCTTCTTCACTAATCGAGCACCCAAACCCTAACTTTCTTTGTCCTATCAATTCCTCACACATGTATTGTTTCTTTGTTTAAAAAAGTATAAAACCTGCCTACTTCGGTCACTTCTGAGGTCCCATTTCTTTTTCTAAAGTTCATTTCTATTTGTTTTCGGCTGTCCTGGGTCTTCGTTGCTGCAGGGCTTTTTCTCTTGCTGCCATGCGCAGTGACTACTCTTGAGTTGAGTGCACAGGCTTATCACTGCAGTGGCTTCTCTTGTTGCAGAGCATGGGCTCTAGAGACTCAGTAGTTTTTGCTCCCGAGCTCTAGAGAACAGGTTCAATAGTGGGTGCAGGGGCTTAGTTGTTCCCTGGCATTTGGGATCTTCCTGGATCAGGGTTCGAACTCATGTCTCCTGCATTGGCCGGTGGATTCTTATCCACTGAACTTCCAGGAAAGCCCCTGTGGTCCTATTTCTATGGGACCTCTAGGTACATGAATTAAAATTTATTTCTGGAGTCAAGATGGTGGAATATGAGGACATGGAATTCACCTCTCTTCACAAATACATCAAGAATACATCTACAAGTGGAACAAATCTCACAGAGTACCTGCTGAATACTATTGGAGGACCTTGGACACCTAGCAGGACAAGAAAAATCCCCACACAACCAGGTAGGACTAAAGAAAGAAAAACAAAAAGAGGAAATGAGAAGGGACCAGCACCCCTGAGGGGAGCTGAAGGTGAGGAGAGGTTCCTCCACTCAGAGAAGTCCCCTCACAGTGGGAAAATCAGCTGGGACAAAGAGGGAGCTTTGGGGGATCAGAGGGGAATGCAGCAACTGGTCAGTGGAAGGCAGGACGGAGTAAGATCTGCACTCACGGTCCATGCTGCAGCCCCATGCACCCCAGCCTGAGACATGTGTCTGCTTGTATGGAGGGGGGCTGCGTGCTGGAATATGGGGTTTGGAGAGTGAACCCTGGGAGGGGACAGCTGTTAGATGTGAAGAGACAGCCTGAAGGACAGGAGTAAGTTTGACCAGGAAAGTTTCTAGGTGAAACCTTGGTCACCATAGAATAAAGGTGCTGCTGTTGAGTGGCATGGAAGGGGTGGGACGGCCATTGTAACCCCCCTCCCCACCCAGTGGCCCCTGCCTCCACAGGCACTGGGAGGGGTACTTGTCTGAGCGGGCCCATCTGTCCTTCAAGCCAAGTCCTCTCTGGCCCAAACAAGCTACAGGGACTCACACACCACCCCTGCCAAAGCCTCCTGGGGAGCTGACACTGGGCACCCCAGGCTGAGGTAAGTGTCTTGCCCATGCTGGAGGGAGCAGGATGCTAAAGTGTGGGAGAGTGGACCAGGGAGAGGACTGCTGTTGGTTTCACAGAGATGGCCTGAGGGACAGAAGTAAGGAGCTCCCTAGCCGGGAATGGCCCTAGAGGAAGCAGATCTGCCTTGGAAATGAGGCACCACTGTTGAAAGGCAAGCAAAAGGTAGGGCCGCCATCATGGACTCTCTCCCCGTATGCCAGCCCTTGCCTCTGCAGGCACTAGGAGAGACTCCCACTAGAGTGAGCGCACCCCAATCTGACTCAGCTTCCTGTCAGTCCCTACCTCCCAGGGCACTAGAGGGGGATCCCATCAGAGTGAGTATGGGCTCCCCAGTTGTGGCTGCCTTATCCGTTTCTGGCTGGAGTTGAACGGGCCAAAGACATAAATGGACATTTCTCCAAAGAAGACATACAGATGGCCAACAAACACGAAAAGATGGTCAACATTGCTCATTATTAGAGAAATGCAAACCTAAAGTAGAATGAGGTATCACCTCACATCAGTCAGAATGACCGTCATCAAAACATCTACAAACAATACATGCAGGAGAAGGTGTGAAGAAAAGGGAACCCTCCTGCACTATTGATGGAAATATAAATTGGTACAGCCACTATGGAGAATAGTATGGAAGTTCCTGAAAAAACTAAAATTAGAGTTACCATATGACCCAGTAATCCCACACCTAGCCATCTATCCGGAGAAAACCATAATTTGAAAGAATGCATGCCCTGTGGTATTCTTTGCAGCACTAATTAAAGTAGCCAAGACATGGAAGCAATCTAAATGTCCGTCAATAAAGGATGGATAAAGAAGATGTGGTTCCTATATACAATAGAATATTTCTCAGCCATATAAAGGAATGAAATAGTGCCATTTGCAGAGATGTGGATGGACCGAGAGATTGTCATACAGAGTGAAGTAAGTCAGAAAGAGAGGACAAATATTGTATAATATCGCTTGTATGTGGAATCTAGAAGAATGTTAGTAGTGAACTAATATGCAAAGCAGAAACAGAGACACAGACATAGAGAACAAAGTTATGGTTACCAAGGCTGGAAAAGGGGGTGCGCTGAATTGTGAGATTGGGGCTGACGTATATATATAAAACACTGTGTGTAAAATAGATAACTGAGAACCTGCTCTATAGCACAGTGAACTCTACTCAGTGCTCTGTGATGACCTAAATGGAAAAGAAATCCAAAAAAGAGGGGATATATGTATATGTAAGGCTGATTCACTTTGCTAAACAGCAGAAACTGAAACAGCATTGTAAAGCAACTATACACCAATAAAAATCAATATAAAAAAATGGGGAAAACAATTTTTTTTTTCTGCTGCGAATCTGTCTTGTGTCAATTTTATGGGTAATCCAGCCACAAGAATTTAAGGGGAGTAGAGGTGGAAAATTTCCCCTCCCCAACAATATCATTTACAAGGAACATACCTAAAATAAGGAAAATGAACATTTAAAAAGAAGTGCAATGATTTATTATACAAATACAAAATATAGAATATTGATGTGTTTATTATATTCCTGTTCATTCATGTTCCTTTTTCTGTAACCTTGTATGTGCCAGCCAGGTAATTTCCTAGGCACAGGAGATACAACTGAATAACACAAAGCTCATGTCCTACTTGAGCTTGCTTTGTAGCGGGGACACAATCTAAGCAAATAATTACAGAATATAAAGTAAAATAATGATAAATGCTACATAGGAACTAAAGCAAGGAAGAAGGAGACAGTGAGAGAAGCAGCATTTTAGAAGAGAAGGCTTCTCTGAGGAAGTGACATTTGTTCCAGGGCTTGAATGAAATGAGGAGCTGTGGAGTAGTTATTTGGGGGCACTTCAGTGGTCTAGAACAGCATGGTGTATGGAATGTCTATTTCTGATTGATGGTAAGATAAGGAGAATATCCTAGAATGCAAACCAACTTCACTATGAAACACTGTTCAGTCCTGCTAACATTTTTCTTTCATATTGAAAGACATTCTTGATGAAGAAAGCAGTGTGTCAGTTTGCACTCTGGCTCATTATCTCTGGCTTTTTATCTTGTTGCATTTTGAGTAACCCTGGTAGACAGAGGAAAGAAAGGACAAAGTTCAGTTCAGTTGTCGCTCAGTCACATCTGACTCTGCGACGCCAGGCCTCCCTGTCCATCACCAACTCCCAGAGTTCACTCACACTCATGTCCATCGAGTCAGTGATGCCATCCAGCCATCTCATCCTCTGTCGTCCCCTTCTCCTCCTGCCCCCAATCCCTCCCAGCATCAGAGTCTTTTCCAATGAGTCAACTCTTTGCATGAGGTGGCCAAAGTACTGGAGTTTCAGCTTCAGCATCAGTTCTTCCAGTGAACACCCAGGACTGGTCTCCTTTAGGATGGACTGGTTGGATCTCCTTGCAGTCCAAGGGACTCTCAAGAGTCTTCTCCAACACCATAGTTCAAAAGCATCAATTCTCCGGCGCTCAGCCTTATTCACAGTCCAACTCTCACATCCATACATGACCAGTGGAAAAACCATAGCCTTGAGTAGATGGACCTTTGTTGGCAAGGTAATATCTCTGCTCTTGAATATGCTGTCTAGGTTGGTCATAACTTTTCTTCCAAGAAGTAAGCATCTTTTAATTTCATGGCTGCAATCACCATCTGCAGTGATTTTGGAGCCCCCCCAAAATAAAGTCTGACCCTGTTTACACTGTTTCCCCATCTATTTCCCATGAAGTGATGGGACCAGATGCCATGATCTTCGTTTTCTGAATGTTGGGCTTTAAGCCAACTTTTTCACTCTCCTCTTTCACTTTCATCAAGAAGCTTTTTAGTTCCTCTTCACTTTCTGCCATAAGGGTGGTGTCATCTGCATATCTGAGGTTATTGATATTTCTCCTGGCAATCTTGATTCCAGCTTGTGCTTCTTCTAGCCCAGTGTTTCTCATGATATACTCTGCATATAAGTTAAATAGGCAGGGTGACAATATACAGCCTTGACAAACTCCTTTTCCTATTTGGAATCAGTCTGTTGTTCCAAAGGACAAAGGCCTGAGGCAAAAACATAATTAGCATATTAGGCAAAGTAGATAGATTGAGTAAATACAGCTAAATGAGTATATTTAACCTACATACACTAAAAAGTAAAATAATCATTTGACTTAAATGATTGTCTTAATTATTGAAATTAATAATATTCCTTTCATAGATATCAAGATCTGTAAAGATCTCTATCCTGAACTCATGACTCGTATAGATATATTCAATATATAATTTTCAGTTAGAACTCTCCATTTATGAGTAATAAACATTAAAACATAACATGCTCCAAATTCAAGTTCTGATTCCAGTCCCTCATATCTTGCCTTCCCAGACCATAGTCATCACCACCTTTGTTCAGTCCACCAGCGTCTAGTGCAGATATTCTTGCCATAGATTCCTAGATGTCCTCCATGCTTCTATCATTGCCCTCTCCCCAGCCTGTTCTCCACTTAGAACCCAGAGTAGTTCTTTTAAAATGTTAGTCAGCTCATCCCAGGATCTTTGCTTGTTAGCCCTTTTTCTCATTTCTCTTAGGACTATTTGTATATGTGAAATTTTATCTGACAATCGCAGATATAAAGGGCTTCCCAAGTGGCAGAGTGGTAAAGAATCTGTCTGCCAAGCAGGAGACATAAGGGACAGGAATTTGATTCCTGGGTCAGGAAGATCCCCTAGAGTAGGAAATGGCAACCCACCCCAGTATTCCTGGCTGGGAAATCCCATGGACAAAGGAGCCTGGTGGGCTACAGTCCATGGGATTGCAAAAAGTCAGACATGACTAAGCACACACACACACCATAGATTCAATTTTGACTCATCCCCAAGTAAGACATTCTCTCACTTACCTAGTTTTATCTCCAAAACACTTCATATCATTTAATGTTTGTTTTTTCTTATCTGTCTCTCAACCACTCCAATAGGCATGAGAGAAGGAATTTGTTGTCTTTATCTGTAGCACTAAGAATGAACTCAATATACATAGCTATAGATTTACATATCTAGATACATATATATATTCATTCACTAGATGAAAACAAGAAAAAGTACATTAACAGAAAAGACTAGAGGTAGAAGAGAAAGTCTAGTTTTCTCCTGTCAAATAAAAAGCAGATATGGAAAAACTACTTATAAGGATCATTGCAATAGGGGTAGAGAGACAATTGCAATGGATGGGGGAACTATTACAACAGTGGGAGGGTGTCCATTGTAGTTCAGTTCAGCTCAGTTGCTCAGTCACTTCAAACTCTTGTGACCCCATGGACTGCAGTATGCCAGGCTTCCCTGTCCACCACCAACTCCAGGAGGCTACTCAAACTCATGTCCATTGAGTTGGTGTTGCCATCCAACCATCTCATCTTCTGTCATCCCCTTCTCTTCCTGCCTCCAATCTGTCCCAGCATCATGGTCTTTTCCAACGAGTCAGTTCTTCCCATCAGATGGCCAAAGTATTGGCGTTTCAGCTTCAACGTCAGTCCTTACAATGAATATTCAGGACCGATTTCCTGTAGGATGGACGGACTGGATCTCCTTGCAGTCCAAGGGACTCTCAAGAGTCTTCTCCAACACCACAGTTCAAAAGCATCAATTCTTCAGTGCTCAGCTTTCTTAATAGTCCAACTCTCACATCCATACATGACTACTGGAAAAACCATAGCCTTGACTAGATGAACCTTTGTCGGCAAAGTAATGTCTCTGCTTTTCAATATGCTGTCTAGGTTGATCATAACTTTTCTTTCAAGGAGCAAGCGTCTTTTAATTTCATGACTGCAGTCACCATCTGCAGTGGTTTTGGAGGCCCCCAAAATTAAGTCTGTCACTATTTCCACCTTTTCCTCATCTATTTGCCATGAAGTGATGGGACCAGATGCCATTATAGTAGGGAGAAGGCATAATGTGTACAAGTGTCTCAAAGTTCAGGTAGAAAAGGCTTTTTCTGTTTTAAAGAAGGCAGGAGGAGAAGGGGACGACAGAGGATGAGATGGTTGGATGGCATCACTGACTCGATGGACGTGAGTCTGAGCGAATTCTGGGAGTTTGTGATGGACAGGGAGGCCTGGCGTGCTGCGATTCATGGGGTCGCAAAGAGTCGGACACAACTGAGCGACTGAACTGCACTGAACTGAATGAAGTTTAAAGAGAACTCTGTATTCAGGAGTTGAATGAGTAGGTGATGTGAACAGGCACTTCAAACAGGAAAGGGCCTTTAAGGGGGAGATATTCTGCATTTTAGTGCTTGCTTAAGCTAACTTAAGCTTATGGATGAGACAAGCTTCTGCCACCTGGGGGAGGGAAAGAAGCCTGATAAAATTTAAAAGAGTTTAGTTAGTGGACAGTTTTCAGAGTGTTCAGTGTGGACCAATGATTTAGCTAATCATTCATGAGTTAGAGAATCAGAACTTGGATAACTTTTGTCTGCCTTGACACGGGTACACAGGAGCCACCCATGAGCCCCATCCGAGTCACATGGGTCAGAAGGCTTTCTGCAGCCAGCTGTCTCCTAAAACACAAAACGGGGGAGGATTATTGCCCGTCATTGCTTTCCAGGAACACGGGGCTCAGGTAAAACTCCACATTGTTAACGCATAGAAGTTTGGCCCCAGTGAGGCTTTGCACTATCTTCATGACTGTAAAATGGCAGCTGTGGTGCCATTGCTCAGCCAGCCCTCCTTCTACCACACGTAGTGCAGGACTTAGGCAATGGGTCTCCATCTGCCATCCAGCTCACAGATTCTTGAATCTCATTTTGCTACCTTTCCTTTGGGTCATTGAAAGAAATTAAAAGGTAATTCAATGGAGAAAGTCAAAATAAATGTCCAATTTTGTTCACTGCTCTGCCAACCATTGTGATATGATATTATTGGAGCTAAAACAGCAATGATTTCAATTATAAATTGTTAACTATCCCCCAAAAAGTGGGAGTTAAGTTGCTTATGCTTTCTTCATTTTAAATAGCTTACTCAGGGAGCTAACTGTTTCCTAAATCTTCTTTGGCAGTGATGTCCAGGATTCTATAGATTTTATTAAATACATAAATCCTGTGTTTTCTAAAGCACTGCTTTATATGAACAAAGCATCTCAAATTCTTACCCTAATTTTTAAGAGATAAGAACTTTGGGGGATACTAGGGCCATATTGGTCTTATCCATAAAATTCTAACATTTAAAGGATGGATATATAAGAATGGCTTTGGAGAGGCCCCACCCAGCCACCTAGCTCAGTTCAGTTCAGTGGCTCAGTCATGTCTGACTCTTTGCGACCGCATGGACTGCAGCACACCAGGCTTCCCTGTCCAGCACCAACTCCTGGAGCTTGCTCAAACTCACTTCCGTTGAGTCGGTGATGCCATTCAACCATCTTATCCTCTGTTGTCCCCTTCTCCTCCTGCCTCCAATCTGTGCCAGCATCAGGGTCTTTTCCAATGAGTCAGTTCTTCCCATCAGGTGGCCAAAGTTTTGGAGTTTCAGCATCAGCATCAGTCCTTACAATGAATATTCAGGACTGATTTCCTTTAGGATGGACTAATTGGATCTCCTTGCAGTCCAAGGGACTCTCAAGAGTCTTCTTCAACACCACAGTTCAAAAGCATCAATTCTTTGGCACTCAGCTTTCTTTATGGTCCAACTCTCACATCCATACATGACTATTGGAAAAACCATAGCCTTGACTAGCCAGACCTTTGTTGGCAAAGTAATGTCTCTGCTTTTTAATAGCTGTCTAGATTGGTCATAACTTTTCTTCCAAGGAGCAAGCATCTTTTAATTTCATGGCTGCAGTCACCATCTGCAGTGATTTTGAAGCCCAAGAAAATAAAGTTTGTCACTTTTTTCATTGTTTCCCCATCTAGTTGTCATGGAGTGATGGGACTGGATGCCATGATCTTCATTTTTTGAATGTTGAGTTTTAAGCCAGCCTTTTCACTTTCTGCTTTCACTTTTATCAAGAGGCTCTTTAGTTCCTCTTCACTTTCTTCCAAAAAGGTGGTGTCATCTGCATATCTGAGGTTAAGTAATGCTCAAATTCTCTGTTTATAGAGAAAAATCTCAGGGTACCAGTCCTATGAGCAACTTCTCCCAGGCTTCCCTATGATAACTCCAAGATATGAAGGAAATTCAGATATCCCATAAAAGAAGGATTAAACTGATATGGCCTCAGACTCTGGCACTTGAAAGAAGTAAAACTGTAGCACTCAATAAGCATTGAAAATATTACTTTACAGTTATCTAGAATTTAAGCTTTACAGAGCACTTTTAAATATACCATGTCATTAAATTTCACAACAATTTGGCAAGAAAGAAATTATCTCCATTTTGTTGATGAGTAATACGAGCTATTATCTATTTCACACATTTCTTGCCAGGCACCATGCTAAGCACTCGTTTAATCCTCACAACAATCTTATGACATAAGTGCTATTATTATCCTGGTAATAAACAGATTGGAAGTTAGACTCAGAAAAACTAAGGAAATTGCCTAGGGTCAGGCAACTAGAAAGTGGCTGAGTGAAGATTCTCCCTTTTCTAACTCCAAGTTTTTCTTACTCACGACATTCTAAATCATCAGCCTTCATGCAAGTTTGGCCATGTAACCTTAAACTTATCTATGTACTACTATGGGGGCTTCCCAGGTGGTTCAGAGGCAAAAAATCCACCTGCCAATGCAAAGAGATGCAGGGCACATGAATTATACCTCTGGGTTGGGAAGATCCCCTGGAGAAGGAAATGGCAACCCACTCCAGTATTCTTGCCTGGGAAATCCCATGGACTGAGGAGCCTGATGGGCTACAGTCCCTGGGATCACAAAGAGTCAGACATGACTGATCTACTGAGCACATGTACTAGTCTTTGACCATGTGCATTAAACACACAAAATAGTTTAGAAGAGACTAAGATAAAGATACATGTAAATAGAAGTTCTAGTTTCTCCTTATACCCTAGTATAATGTTTTGTATCAAATTGCCAACATCTGCTGGGTCACAGAAAAAGCAAGAGAGTTCCAGAAAAATATCTAGCTCTGCTTTATCGACTATGCCAAAGCCCTTGACTGTGTGGATCACAATAAACTGTGGAAAATTCTGAAAGAGATGGGAATACCAGACCACCTGACCTGCCTCTTAAGAAACCTGTATGCAGGTCAGGAAGCAACAGTTAGAACTGGACATGGAACAACAGACTGGTTCCAAATAGGAAAAGGAGTATGTCAAGGCTGTTTATTGTCACCCTGCTTATTTAACTTATATGCAGAGTACATTGTGAGAAATTCTGGGCTGGAGGAAGCACAAGCTGGAATCAAGTTTGCTGGGAGAAATATCGATAACCTCAAATATGCAGATGACACCACCCTTATGGCAGAAAGTGAAGAAGAACTAAAGAGCCTCTTGATGAAAGTGAAAGAGAAGAGTGAAAAAGTTGGCTTAAAGCTCAACATTCAGAAAACTGGTCCCATGACTTCATGGCAAATAGATGGGGAAACAGTGGAAACAGTCACTGAGTTTATTTTTGGGAGCTCCAAAATGGAGATGGTGACTGCAGCCATGAAATTAAAAGACACTTACTCCTTGGAAGGAAAGTTATGACCAACCTAGATAGCATATTCAAAAGCAGACACATTACTTTGTCAACAAAGGTCCGTCTAGTCAAGGCTATGGTTTTTCCAGTGGTCCTGTGAGAGTTGGACTAAAAAGAAAGCTGAGAGCTGAAGAATTGATGCTTTTGAACTGCTGTGTTGGAGAAGACTCTTGAGAGACCCTTGGACTGCAAGGAGATCTAACTAGTCAATCCTAAAGGAGATCAGTCCTGGGTGTTCATTGGAAGGACTGATGTTGAAGCTGAAACTCCAATACTTTGGCCATCTGATGTGAAGAGCTGACTCATTTGAAAAGACCCTGATGCTGGGAAAGATTGAAGGCAGGAGGAAAAGTGGACGACAGGGGATGAGATGGTTGGATGGCCTCACCAACACAATGGACATGGGTTTGGATAGACTGGCAGTTGGTGATGGACAGGGCGGCCTGGCGTGCTGTGGTTCATGAGGTCGCAAAGAGTTGGACATGACTGAGTGACTGAACTGAACTGAACTCTATATGAACTGTGTGGATGACATAACTAAGGCCCACTGTGTCTTGGTAAGGTGCCCATCAAACAATCCAGGAAAAGACAGTCGAATCTCAAATCTCATCTTCTAACTCCACATGCCTTCCCAGTCATCCACTGCCTCTTGGTCTGCCTCTGACTGTGATATTCTGTGCTGTGTGCTCAGCTGGAAGCCTACAGTTGCCACCTCCCTCACCTTCCCCTCATTCCTACATATACACAGAAAGACCCACCAGTCTCAGAAGAGAACCCTCCTCAGACTCTATGAAGAGCAAGAGATGTTAGCACTCTAACTACTGTAGTTGTTTGAATGAATTGGCTCCAAGTACACTTCAAGCCCATTTCTCTTGATAGAGAATATCTGTTTTCACTGAATAATTCCTAACCTCTCATTACTTGATGCTGTGGAGGACTGCCTCTTTAGCATGGTTCAACATAGATTTATTTTGAGGAGGTGTGGAGTAGAGCTTGTATAGCACAGACTGTACTATTATTTGGGGGCTGAGCACTCCTCAATTTAATATTCATCACTCTACTTAGTGCTTTTTGTAACTTCCAGTGATTCTGTGAGTTCATTTTAATATGAACAAAACACACTCTTGCTCTAGCCATCTACACATTCAAAACAATGTAATTGGGCTTAACTTTGCAGGTGTCCTCAACATACAAGATCCGTTTTGTCAGAGCCCTCATTGCCAGGTGGCCAGAGTGAATTAGTCCCTGGATGTGGAGTGAGATAGAATGAGAAGCCTGAGAAGCCTAGAGTCATGTCTTTCCCCAGAGGGAGTATGAGCCTAAATAAGCTGTGTCTTGTCAACAAGGATCCTGGACAAGAGTCCCCAGGGCTCACCACACAAACTCAGGAGCAGGAATAGGAATCCTGAAGCTCAGAACTCTGGAAAGCCAGTGAGGGGAGCAATTGCTTTATCAAGCTTCTCATTCCAAGGACCCCAAACCTTTATCTCTAAGAATCACTAGAAAACTTTCCAGCTTTAGCCATTTTTAAAAAAAACAATCCACTCTCACCAAATTATAATACAAGGCAGATATAACAGAAATACCAGAATGATAATAAAATATATATAATCCTCCTGACCACCCATTTAAACTCTCTGTAGAACCAACTCTTTGCGCTTTACATATCCCTCAACTGTGCCCCTGATATAATATCTTCATATGCTTCTGGGCTCTGTGGTCTCCAGCTGGAATGTAATCAACTTGACACAGTGCCCTGGTCTGTTGTGTCTCCCATTCACAGAACACTTCTTGGACCTTTACCTGTTAATTAATTTAATGAATGAGCAAAACAATGAACAAACAAGTGCATATCTTGCTCTGTAAATATTTTGCACAAAGGCTAATTCTGTTAGATTCTTGCCAAGGGAGAGTTGTTACATTCAAGGAGACCAAAGGTTTCCCTTTCACAAACCAGAGCTCCAGTATTTATGATCCTCCATTCACTTGAGGGCATTAATTTACATATCCACAAAGCCTTGTAGACCCTTGGCTAGAGTTGTCTGGCTGACTGAATTCATAGAATGACTTTCACATGCGACAGATGTCAAGTCTTCCTAAGAGGAGTGAATTATATTCAGATAACAGAGTGTTCTGCACACAAGAGTCCCAGGATAGTTCCTCAGGAAAAAAATCTTTCTATCATGTTTAAAAAAATTTTTTTGATTGGTGTATAGTTAATTTACAATGTTATGTTAGTTTTTGCTGTACAGCAAAGTGAATCAGTTATATATATACATATGTATAACTTATTTTAGCTTCTTTCCTCATATGGCAATACAGAGTATTGAGTAGAATTCCCTGTGATATACGGTAGGGATATTTTAAGCAAGCACTTTTAACGCAAGAAACAAAGACTGTCTCATGCTACCCCTAGTGATGGCATGTGTATGGAGGAAGAGTGTGGTGGTTATTATAATGGCATATATGCAGAAGAATGCAGGGGAACCTGGACAGTTAGGCCTCAGGAAAATGGTAGTTCTGGATGAAAGTTCTGGATCCAGCAAAACATAGTGGATTCACACAGATAGTCTAGCTACATGCCACACATCTGTTTCTCTTATCTCTGTGTGTGTGTGTGTGTGTGTGTGTGTGCGTGTGCTAAGTCATTTCAGTCGTGTCTGACTCTTTCACAGCTCCATGGACTGTAGCCCACGAGGCTCCTCTGTCCATGGGATTCTCCAGACAAGAATACTGGAGTGGGTTGGCATGCCTTTCTCTAGGGGATCTTCCCAACCCACGGATCGATACCGCATCTCTTAGGTTTACCTACATTGGCAGGAGAGTTGTTTACCACTAGCGCTACCTGGGAAGCCAAAACCCTCTCTTATCTCTACGAACTCTCAATTATAGATATTGATATAAATACGAATGTTGAAGCAGGTGTCTTTCGTCTACTTCAGAGCGTCTGCTTACTCGTTTTTCTGTTACCACTTCACTTTGGCTCACACTGGTCCACGATGACACCCTCCGCCAACCTACTCCAGACTACCTCTGCATCACAGTCTTTGTAAGGACACACAAAGACATGAGGAAAGAGATTTCCCTCTCCTCCTTTTTTTTTGAGCATTTACTGTAGAAAATATCTAATTATAAATGCTTTCTCTTCTCTGAAAGTGAAGCCGCTCAGTCATGTCCGACTCTTCACAACCCCATGGACTGCAGCCTATCAGGCTCCTCCATCCATGGGATTTTCCACGCAAGAGTACTGGAGTGGATTGCCATTGCCTTCTCCAGAGGATCTTCCTGACCCAGGGATTGAACCCAGGTCTCTCGCACTGTAGGCAGACGCTTTACCATCTGAGCCACCAGGGAAGTCGTCTCTTCTCTGAAATGTATATAAATCCTTTTGAATGCTAGACAGGTCTTGCTGCTGCTAAGTCGCTTCAGTCGTGTCTGACTCTGTGCAACCCTGTAGACAACCTCCCACCAGGCTCCCCCCTCCCTGGGATTCTCCAGGCAAGAACACTGGAGTGGGTTGCCATTTCCTTCTCCACTGCATGAAAGTGAAAATTGAAAGTGAAGTCTCTCAGTCATGTCTGACCCTTAGCGACCTCGTGGGACTGGAGCCTACCAGGCTCTTCTGTCCATGGGATTTTCCAGGCAAGAGCACTGGAGTCGGTTGCTATTGTCTTCTCCAGAGGATCTTCCTGGCCCAGGGATCAAACCCAGGTCTCCCACACTGTAGGCAGACGCTTTACTGTCAGAGTCACCAGAGAAGTCCTTCTCTTCTCTGAAATGTATATAAATCCTTTCGAATGCTAAAGTGAAAGTGAAGTAGCTCAGTCGTGTTCGACTCTTTGCAACCCCGTGGACTGTAGCCTACCAGACTCCTCCCTCCATGGGATTCTCCAGGCAAGAATACTGGAGTGGGTTGCCATTTCCTTCTCCAGGGGATCTTCCCAACCCAGGGATCGAACCCAGGTCTCCCACATTGCAGGGAAATACTTTAACCTTTGAGCCACCAGAGAAGCCCTTTGCTGGATAAGGGCTACCTATTTGAATGCTAGATAGGTCTTAGGTCAGCTTTATTAGGAGGAATGTCTTTCTTAAGGACCCAGGAGCCATCTTTCTGAAATGCAAACATCAGAGAAGCTAGTGACCTTGCCTTCTAGTTTCTGCATCAGGGCAGAAGTTTTCATTGGATTGTAAAACTACTTCCAGGCTTGATTTTCCTTTGGATAAAGCCAATTGGCTAACACAGATGGTTGACCCAACTACCAAGTAAAGTTAGGAAGAATTGCGAGTGACAAATGGTCCTGTCAAATTCTTGTATTGAAGACTAGTGATTGTTTATTTTGAGCACATGCACGTATCTGGTTGTGTCTACTTGGCTATGTAAAATGGTGGGGTTTCTTTCTGTCTTTGCAATCTCTGAGCAGATTGCCTGTGGTGCTCATCATGTCCTGGTTTAATGCTTATTCATGAGCAAGAGTGTTTCTTTCTCTAGCACTTTGTGAAGAAGCTTTCTGGGTCAGGAGAAGATTCTGCTTTTACTTATTCCCCCCTCCACCCACCCCCCCCCAAAAAAAAACTTTCACTTTTATCTCCTAAGGCTACTTCACTGATTTTTCTTTTTCTTGCTCATATTTCTTGGAGAATGACTGTCATTTGGTCAGGTCTCCTTTTGGAACATGATGTTCAACCTACGAACTGGCTGTCCATGGGTAAAGTGCCTGTTCCTGGTCCAGTCTGTAAGGCCAGGGTTGAAGCTGGATCACCTGTTCTACGTATGTGCTGAGGTCTGCTCCATGGCAGAGGTTGTGCTTGGAGGTATCTTTTCTTAGTGGCTGTGTGTCAGCAAATATTTTTGACAAGTACACTGCCTGGCTTATCACCTGAGACTTTCAAATTGGCAACTGGCATTTAAACTTCAGATAGCTACACAACTTTTCACAGAGAAAAAGTCCAGTTCAGCTCCAGAACACCAGGTTCTACTCATAACCTTGGGGAGTCATCTTGTAACTTAAGGTGCTAGAGGCAGAAAGAGATCATGGGGAACGGGGAGCTGAATATAAGCCTATTTGGAAGAGATTACTCAGTGAGCACATAGTTTCCTGTGGTGGTGGCTCAGTGGGTAAGAATCTACCTGCAATGCAGGACATGCAGGAGATGTGAGTTCAATCCCTGGGTCGGGAAGATCCCCTGGACAAGGGCATAGACACCCACTGCAGTCTTCTTGCCTGGAGAATGCAATGGACAGAGGAGCCTGATGGGCTACAGCCCATGAAGTCTCAAAGAGTCAGGCATGACTAAAGCGACTGAGCTCTCACAAATACATATTCAGGGAGCACATTGTTTCTGGTGGCAAGAGTAACAATTTCCACAGGAAAGAGGAACATTGAGCATGATATTCACAAGGAAAAAAAGATGTGGATTAAGGTAGAGAAAAGAATAGAAAGTGGGAGGAGATATCAACTACAATATGGAGACAAAACAGGAAGACCTGAGCTCAGAGGAAAAACAGCAAGAACAGAAGAGAGAGGTCCTTATGGTTTTCACAGTACAATGAGAAGAAGGAGCTTTTGCTGGAGTCAGATACCTGCAGTGATTTTAAGTACTATGAATGATTACTATGCATATATTTTGGGAATTTAAATCAGATCATATTTCTTTAGCAGAAAATCCTGCTATTCTTTGATAACACAAATTCTGGGTTGCTTGGCTCTGCTGCACAACTATGACCATCAGGCTCTGTGAAATTTCCCATTTCCTCTGGAAAACATCACACAATTTCATAAACTAACTTTTGTCTTCAAGACAGAGTTTTTTTGGTTCTATACACAGTCGAGGGATTGAGGGCAGAAGGAAAAGGGGACGACAGAGGATGAGATGGCTGGATGGCATCACTGACTTGATGGATGTGAGTTTGAGTGAACTCCGGGAGTTGGTGATGGACAGGGAGACCTGGCATGCTGCGATTCATGGGGTCACAAAGAGTCAGACACTACTGAGTGACTAAACTGAACTGAACTGAACACACAGTCCAGAAATTATCCCTTTTAGAGTATGGGAAGTCTTGATTATCCCTTCTAAGTTAGATTTTTCCTCCTCTGTGTAACTTTTAATCAGTACAGGTTTGCCAGGAGTAAGGCAGTACATCCATAAAGTGAAACACCTCAGGCTTTCCAGACTGACATTTCCCAGAAGACATATCATTTCTTACTTCATCCTGTGAAGAAAAATGGTGGAGAAAGAAAACACGTATGGAGACATACTATGTTCCTCGCTCTATGTGAGGTGCTTCATATGAAATAAGACTTCATTGTGTACCAGCAACACTCTTATGATGTAGATAACATCTTTAAAAGGTTACCTGACTCTCAAAGAGACTGAGTAATCTGCCCAAGCACTACCGTGCATGAAGTACTGGAACATGGATTTGAATCCAGCTTGGACTCCAAATCTTTGGTCTTTGTAGTATAACTGCTTAGTACTATTAGCCTTCAGTTAGGCCTGGGCTAAAAACAAGGCTGAAATAATGCTAAGCACATATGATTAATGCAGTTGAACCACCCCTTTGCCATATACATGGAGTAATGAATCTTAGAAAGCTCTTCCCCTTATCTAGTACAAGACCCTCAGCTCTAATTTTGTTCCTGTATTGGAGTCACTATTTTTTTTAAAACTTCCTCGGAGGTGTTTTCTCTTTGTTTTCTTTCTTTCTTTCTTTCCTTCCTTCCCCTTCCTCCCTCCCTCCCTCCCACCTCTCCTTCCTCTCTTTTTTCTTTCTTTCTTTCTTTCCTCTCTCTCCCCTTCTAGGAGGTGGAGTCAGAGGCACTGACCAGAAAATCTTTTCCTTAGCTTATAATGTATAGTGAAATAGCATGGGCTTTGGGTTCAGACAGATTTGAGGTTGGATCCTCCTTGGCCACTTACTCCCTGGTACCATTGGGCAAAACTCATCTGCATAAGGGGAGAGCATACGTTTAGACAATTTAAGGTGCGTGAGAAGTAAAGAAGACTGTCAGATGTCCAACATTGTGCCTGTCATGTGGTTGGTAGCTATTGATTTTAAAGTCTAAAAGCAAGGGCCATTCTGATGTGCTCTGGAGGTTTCCCTGAGAAGATGACTATTAAGAAGTGAGTGGGAATGAAATATATGCTCTGGACATGGTGGCTCAGAATCATGTAGAAGCATGTGTGGTAGTTTATGCATCTCTTGCTGAGAGTCTGAGTACTCTGGACACAAAATGAGAGCCCTGTTCAAGTGCCTCTGGGTAGTTGACTCAGTGACTCTAGAAAGCCAAACAGAAATAACACCTGTCCCCTAAAGACCCCCAAACCTCATTTTCTTTTGGAGTAGGTAGCTTTGTAGCTTTCCGTGAGGATGATTTGATCTGTGGCTTTCCTAACCAGCTCACCCATGGCTTTATCAGGCTGTCCTACTTATTAAGTTAGAACAAGGAGCTTTCCAGAGGTCAGCCCAGGGAATCTACTTTGGGGTTCTGGAGGTGCTAGCGGCACTTACAGGGAGTAAAGATGATGGACACTCCTTTTTTGAGACTATATTTTACTCTGGTCAGGATCCTTTGTGCTACCACTTCTTATTTCCTACTTAAAGTGAAATAAATTAGGAAGCATATAAATCAGAATGGGAGTGGAGAGCTCTGAGTCTATGAGAAAGGGTGATTTGAGGATTCCTATTGTGTGTATGTAACCCAGATATGCCTGACTCTTCTTGCATTTGCACTTGCCGTTGTCCTTTCCAGTACCTGACACACACAAAGCTTTTTATTTTTATTTTTTTTGCCTGTGTTGGGTCTTTGTTGCTATGTGCAGGCTGTCTCTAGTTGCAGTGAGCAGGGGCTACTCTCTAGTTGCAGTGTGTGGGCTTCTCATTGTGGAGGCTTCTCTTGTGGAACACAGGCTCTAGGGGACCTGGGCGTCAGTACTTGTGGCTTGAAGACTCTAGAGCTTGTGTTCAGGAGTTGCAGCATACAGGCTTAGATGCCCCAGGACATGCGAGATCTTCCTGCACCAGGAATCTAATCTGCCTCCTCTGTATTGGCAGGCAGATTCCTAGCCACTGGACCACCAGGGAAGTCCATATACAAAGTTTTAACAGCTGTCCCATCTTGACTGCCCACCTCTCAACTCCTCTCCCTAATTTTAACCATGTTGTCAAGGTATTGAAAATGCTTTATGGGAATATGAAGGAGGAAAATAAAGAAGGACATTGCACAAAATATTTCACTTCTAGTCTTTATCTAAAGTTGATTTCCACATGGCAGTGGCCACATTTCTCTTTTTTGATCACTCCCTTACCGTTAACTTCCCACTTAGTCATCATAGACCATAAACTCCTTGCACTTTTTCCTCTCCTCTATTTCAAATTCCCCATATAATGTATCCATCTACAAAAGATCTCTAGCCTGCCTTAGATTATCCTATCAACTGTATTTCCTATTTTATATTGCTAATATTGGGCTTCCCAGGTGGCACTAATGGTAAAGAACCCACCCTCCAAAGCAAGAGACATAAGAGACACAGGTTCGATACCTGGGTAGGGAAGATCTCCTGGATGAGGGTATGGCACCCCACTCCATTATTCTTTCCTGGAGAATCCCCATGGACAGAGAGCCAGGAGGGCTACAGTCCATAGGGTTGCAAGAGTCAGACACGACTGAAGCAACTTAGTATGAATGCATGTATTGCTAATATTAGTCTAAACTTTTTTGGTAATTAATCATAAGAGAACATCGGTCAGTTCAATTCAGTTCAGTCGCTCAGTCGTGTCTGACTCTTTGCGACCCCATGAATCGCAGCACACCAGGCCTCCCTGTTCATCACCAACTCCTGGAGTTCACTCAGACTCACATCCATCGAGTCAGTGATGCCATCCAGCCATCTCATCCTCTGTCGTCCCCTTCTCCTCCTGCCCCCAATCACTCCCAGCATCAGAGTCTTTTCCAATGAGTCAACTCTTGCATGAGGTGGCCCAAGTACTGGAGTTTCAGCTTTAGCGTCATTCCTTTCAAAGAAATCCCAGGATTGATCTCCTTCAGAATGGACTGGTTGGATCTCCTTGCAGTCCAAGGGACTCTCAAGAGTCTTCTCCAACACCACAGTTCAAAAGCATCAATTCTTTGGCGCTCAGCTTTCTTCACAGTCCAACTCTAGAGCCTAGGGCAAAGACTGATACATTAAAGTAAAAGTAAAGTGTTGTGTCCCACTCAGTTGTGTCCCACTCTTTGTGACCCCATGGACTGTACCCTACTAGGCTCCTCTGTCCATGGGATTTCCCAGGTAAGAATACTGGAGTGGTTTGTCATTGCCTTCTCCATGGAATCTTTCCCACCCAGGGATATAATAGAGGTCTCCTGTATTGCAGGTGGATTCTTTACTGTCTGAGCCAGCAGAGAAACCCAATAAAAATTTGTATTGAATTTAAAATAAATATTATGCCTGAGGAGATATTTTAGATGACTGGAAGGGTTTATTTGAACATTTAAAAGGTTTTTCCTTTACTCTGAAAATTGTAAAATTCTGTTCTAAACTGAAACATGGAAATGACATTGCTTGAAAATTCCTTACAAATCTGTGGTCTATATAAGCCATGGAGGTCAATATTGAAAGGTTGGCAAGAATACATAGAACTATACAAAACAGAACTTCATGACCCAGATAACCACGATGGTGTGATCACTCACCTAGAGCCAGACATCCTGGAATGTGAAGTCAAGTGGGCCTTAAGAAGCATCACTATGAACAAAGCTAGTGGAGGTGATGGAATTCCAGGTGAGCTATTTCAAATCCTGAAAGGTGATGCTGTGAAAGTGCTGCACTCAATATGCCAACACATTGGGAAAACTCAGCAGTGGCCACAGGACTGGAAAAGGTCAGTTTTCATTCCAATCCCAAAGAAAGGCAATGCCAAAGAATGCTCAAACTACCGAACAATTGCACTCACCTCACATGCTACTAAAGTAATGCTCAAAATTCTCCAAGGCAGGCGTCAGCAATACATGAACCATGAACTTCCAGATGTTCAACCTGGTTTTAGAAAAGGCAGAGGAACCAGAGATCAAATTGCCAACATCCACTGGATCATGGAAAAAGCAAGAGAGTTCCAGAAAAACATCTATTTCTGCTTTATTGACTATACCAAAGCCTTTGACTGTATGGATCACAATAAACTGTGGAAGATTCTTCAAGAGATGGGAATACCAGACCACCTGTCCTGCCTCTTGAGAAACCTATATGCAGGTCAGGAAGCAACAGTTAGAACTGGACATGGAACAACAGACTGGTTCCAAATAGGAAAAGGAGTACGTCAAGGCTGTATATTGTCACCCTGTTTATTTAACTTATATGCAGAGCACATCATGAGAAACACTGGACTGGAAGAAACACAAGCTGGAATCAAGATTGCCAGGAGAAATATCAATAACCTCAGATAGTCAGATGACACCACCCTTATGGCAGAAAGTGAAGAAGAGCTAAAAAGCCTCTTAATGAAAGTGAAAGAGGAGAGTGAAAAAGTTGGCTTAAAGCTCAACATTCAGAAAACGAAGATCATGGCATCTGGTCCCATCACTTCATGGGAAATAGATGGGGAAACAGTGGAAACAGTGTCAGACTTTATTTTTCGGGGCTCCAAAATCACTGCAGATGGTGACTGCAGCCATGAAATTAAAAGACACTTACTCTTTGGAAGGAGAGTTATGACCAACCTAGATAACATATTGAAAAGCAGAGACATTACTTTGCCAACAAAGATCCGTCTACTCAAGGCTATGGTTATTCCAGTGGTCATGTATGGATGTGAGAGTTGGACTGTGAAGAAAGCTGAGTGCCAAAGAATTGATACTTTTGAACCGTGGTGTTGGAGAAGACTCTTGAGAGTCCCTTGGACTGCAAGGAGATCCAACCAGTCCATCCTAAAGGAGATCAGTGCTGAGTGTTCATTTGAAGGACTGATGCTAAAGCTGAAACTCCAGTACTTTGGCCACCTCATGCAAAGAGTTGACTCATTGGAAAAGACTGTGATGCTGGGAGGGATTGAGGGCAGGAGAAGGGGACGACAGAGGTTGAGATGGCTGGATGGCATCACCGACTAGATGGATATGAGCTTCAGTGAACTCTGGGAGTTGGTGATGGACAGGGAGGCCTGGTGTACCATGATTCATGGGGTCACAAAGAGTCGGACACGACTGAGCGACTGATGTGATATATATATTATTTTTAAAAATATTCTTTGCCTTTATGGCTTATGAATATTGAATATATTTCCCTTTGCTCTACATTAGGATCTTGTTGTTTATCCATCCTATATATATTTGTTTGCATCCACTGAATCCCAAACTTGCAATTCTTCCCTCTCCCACCCCTCTTCCCCTTGGCAACCAAAAGTCTGTTCTCTATATCTGTGAGTCTGTTTCTGCACCATAGATAGTTTCATCTGTGTCACATTTTAGATTCCACAAATAAGTGATATCATATAGTGTTTGTCTTACTCTTTCTGACTTACTTCACTTGGTTTATTGATCTCTAGTTGCTTCCATGTGGCTGCATATGGCATTGTTTTGTACTTTTTTGCTGACTATTTGGAGACATTTTTGACTAGTGTGTGGTGGTACCTCACTGTAGTTTTGATTTGTATTTCTCTGATAATTAGCAATGTTGAGCATCTTTTCATGTACTTACTGGCCATTTGTATATCTTTTTTGGAGAAAGAATATTATATTTAGATCTCCTGCCCATTTGTTGACTGAGTTTCTTGGTTTTTTCTTGTTCATTTGTATGAACTATTCGTATATCTTGGACATTATTTTTCTTTTCTTTTTTTAATGTAAATTTATTTTAATTGGAGGCTAATTACAATATTGTATTGGTTTTGCCATACATCAACCTGAATCTGCAACAGGTATACACGTGTTCCCCATCCTAAACCCCCCTCCCCCCTCCCTCCCCGTGCTATCCCTCTGGGTCATCCCAGTGCACCAGCCCCCAGCATCCTGTATCATGCATCGAACCTGGACTAGCGATTTGTTTCATATATGATATTATACATGTGTCAATGCCATTCTCCCAAATCATCTCACCCTCTCCCTCTGCCAGAGTCCAAAAGACTATTCTATACATCTGTGTCTCTTTTGCTATCTTGCATACAGGGTTATCCTTACCATCTTTCTAAATTCCATATATATGCATTAGTATACTGTATTGGTGTTTTTCTTTCTGGCTTACTTCACTCTGTATAATCAGCTTCAGATTCATCCACCTCATTAGAACTGATTCAAATGTATTCTTTAATGGCTGAGTAATACTCCATTGTGTATATGTACCACAGCTTTCTGATCCATTCATCTGCTGATGGACATTTAGGTTGCTTCCATGTCCTGGCTATTATAAACAGTGCTGTGATGAACATTGGGGTACACGTGTCTCTTTCAATTCTGGTTTCCTTGGCGTGTATGCCTAGTATTGGGATTGTTGGGGCCTAAGACAGTTCTATTTCCAGTTTTTTAAGGAATCTCCACACTGTTCTCTATAGTGGCTGTACTAGTTTGCATTCCCACCAACAGTGTAAGAGAGTTCCCTTTTCTCCACATCCTCTCTAGCATTTATTGCTTGTAGACTTTTGTATCTCAGCCATTCTGACTGGCGTGAAATGGTACCTCATTGTGGTTTTGATTTGCATTTTTCTGATAATGAGTGATGTTGAGCATCCTTTCATGTGTTTGTTAGCCATCTGTATGTCTTCTTTGGAGAAATGTCTATTTAGTTCTTTGGCCCATTTTTTGATTGGGTCGTTTATTTTTCTGGAATGGAGCTGTAGGAGTTGCTTCTATATTTTTGAGATTAGTGGTTTGTTAGTTGCTTCATTTGCTATTATTTTCTCCCATTCTGAAGGCTGTCTTTTCACCTTGCCTATAGTTTCCTGTGTTGTGCAGAAGCTTTTAATTTTAATTAGGTCCCATTTGTTTATTTTTGGTTTTATTTCCAGGATTCTTGGAGGTGGGTCATAGAGGATCCTGCTGTGATTTATGTCGGAGAGTGTTTTGCCTCTGTTCTCCTCTAGGAGTGTTATAGTTTCTGGTCTTAAGTTTAGATCTTTAATCCATTTAGAGTTTATTTTTGTGTATGGTGTTAGAAAGTGTTCTAGTTTCATTCTTTTACAAGTGGTTGACCAGTTTTCCCAGCACCACTTGTTAAAGAGATCGTCTTTAACCCATTGTATATTCTTGCCTCCTTTGTCGAAGATAAGCTGTCCATAGGTGCGTGGATTTATCTCTGGGCTTTCTATTTTGTTCCATTGATCTATATTTCTGTCATTGTGCCGGTACCATACTGTCTTGATGACTGTGCCTTTGCAGTAGAGCCTGAAGTCAGGCAGGTTGATTCCTTCAGTTCCAATTCTTCTTTCTCAAGATTGCTTTGGCTATTTGAGGTTTTTCGCATTTCCATACAAATTGTGAAATTCTTTGTTCTAGTTCTGCGAAAAATACCGTTGGTAGCTTGATAGAGATTGCATTGAATCTATAGATTGCTTTGGGTAGTATACTCATTTTCACTATATTGATTCTTCCGATCCATGAACATGGTATATTTCTCCATCTATTAGTGTCCTCTTTGATTTTTTTCACCAGTGTTTTATAGTTTTCTATATATAGGTCTTTAGTTTCTTTAGGTAGATACATTCGTAAGTATTTTATTCTTTTCGTTGTAATGGTGAATGGAATTGTTTCCTGAATTTCTCTTTCTATTCTCTCATTATTAGTGTATAGGAATGCAAGGAATTTCTGTGTGTTGATTTTGTATCCTGCAACTTTACTATATTCATTGATTAGCTCTAGTAATTTTCTGGTGGAGTCTTTAGGGTTTTCTATGTAGAGGATCATGTCATCTGCAAACAGTGAGAGTTTTACTTCTTTTCCAATTTAGATTCCTTTTACTTCTTTTTCTGCTTTGATTGCTGTGGCCAAAACTTCCAACACTATGTTGAATAGTAGCGGTGAAAGTGGGCACCCTTGTCTTGTTGCTGACTTTAGGGGACATGCTTTCAATTTTTCACCATTGAGGATAATGTTTGCTGTGGGTTTGTCATATATAGCTTTTATTATGTTGAGGTATGTTCCTTCTATTCTTGCTTTCTGGAGAGTTTTTTCTTTTTTTTATCATAAAAGGATGTTGAATTTTGTCAAAGGCTTTCTCTGCATCTATTGAGATAATCATACGGCTTTTATTTTTCAATTTGTTAATGTGGTGTATTACTTTGATTGATTTGCAGATATTGAAGAATCCTTGCATCCCTGGGATAAAGCCCACTTGGTCATGGTGTATGATCTTTTTAATGTGTTGTTGGATTCTGATTGCTAGAATTTTTGTTAAGGATTTTTGCATTTATGTTCATCAGTGATATTGGCCTGTAGTTTTCTTTTTTTGTGGCATCTTTGTCAGGTTTTGGTATTAAGGTTATGGTGGCCTCAGAATGAGTTTGGAAGTTTACCTTCCTCTGCAATTTTCTGGAAGATTTTGAGTAGGACAGGTGTTAGCTCTTCTCTAAATTTTTGGTAGAATTCAGCTGTGAAGCCAACTGGTCCTGGGCTTTTGTTTGCTGGGAGATTTCTGATTACAGTTTCAATTTCCGTGCTTGTGATGGGTCTGTTAAGATTTTCTATTTCTTCCTGGTTCACTTTTGGAAAGTTGTACTTTTCTAAGGATTTGTCAATTTCTTTCAAGTTGTCCATTTTATTGACATATAATTGCTGATAGTAGTCTCTTATGATCCTTTGTATTTCTGTGTTGTCTGTTATGATCTCTTCATTTTCATCTCTAATTTTATTGATTTGATTTTTCTCCCTTTGTTTCTTGATGAGTCTGGCTAATGGTTTATCAATTTTATTTATCCTTTCAAAGAACCAGCTTTTGGCTTTGTTGATTTTTGCTATGGTCTCTTTTGTTTCTTTTGCATTTATTTCTGCCCTAATTTTTAAGATTTCTTCCCTTCTATTAACCCTGGGGTTCTTCATTTCTTCCTTTTCTAGTTGCTTGAGGTGTAGAGTGAGGTTATTTATTTGACTTGTTTCTTGTTTCTTGAGATATGTCTGTAATGCTATGAACCTTCTCCTTAGCACTGCTTTTACAGTGTCCACAGGTTTTGAGTTGTGTTTTTATTTTCATTTGTTTCTATGCATATTTTTTATTTCTTTTTTGATTTCTTCTGTGATTTGTTGGTTATTCAGCAGCGTGTTGTTCAGCCTCCATATGTTGGAATTTTTAATAGTTTTTCTCCTGTAATTGAGATCTAATCTTACTGCATTGTGGTCAGAAAAGATGCTTGGAATGATTTCAGGTTTTTTGAGTTTACCAAGGCAGATTTATGGCCCAGGATGTGATGTATCCTGGAGAAGTTTCCGTGTGCACTTGAGAAAAAGGTGAAATTCATTGTTTTGGGGTGAATTGTCCTATAGATGTCAATTTGGCCTAACTGGTCTCCTGTATCATTTAAAGTTTGTGTTTCCTTGTTAATTTTCTGTTTACTTGATCTATCCATAGGTGTGAGTGGGATATTAAAGTCTCCCACTATTATTGTGTTATTATTAATTTCCCATTTCATACTTGTTAGCATTTGTCTTACATATTGTGGTGCTCCTATGTTGGGTGCATATATATTTATCTTTGTTATATCTTCTTCTTGGATGGATACTTTAATCATTATATAGTGTCTTTCTTTGTCTCTTTTCACAGCATTTGTTTTCAAATCTATTTTATCTGATATGAGGATTGCAACTCCTGCTTTCTTTTGGTTGATATTTGCATGGAATATCTTTTTTCCAGCCCTTCAATTTCAGTCTGTATGTGTCCCCTGTTTTGAGGTGGGTCTCTTGTAGACAACATATATAGGGGTCTTGTTTTTGTATACATTCAGCCGGTCTTTGTCTTTTGGTTGTTGCATTCAACCCATTTACAGTGTCAGACTTTATTTTTTGGGCTTCAAAATCACTGCAGATGGTGACTGCAGCCATGAACTTAAAAGACGCTTGCTCCTTGGAAGAAAAGTTATGACCAACCTAGATAGAATATTCAAAAGCAGAGACGTTACTTTGCCAACCAAGGTCCATCTAGTCAAGGCTATAGTTTTTCCTGTGGTCATCTATGGATGTGAGAGTTGGACTGTGAAGAAGGCTGAGCGCCGAAGATCTGATGCTTTGAACTGTGGTGTTGGAGAAGACTCCTGAGAGTCCCTTGGACTGCAAGGAGATCCTACCAGTCCATTCTGAAGGAGATCAGCCCTGGGAATTCTTTGGAAGGAATGATGCTAAAGCTGAAACTCCAATACTTTGGCCACCTCATGCAGAGTTGACTCATTGGAAAAGACTCTGATACTTGGAGGGATTGGGGGCAGGAGGAGAAGGGGACAACAGAGGATGAGATGGCTGGATGGCATCAGTGACTCGATGGATGTGAGTCTGAATGAACTCTGGGAGTTGGTGATGGACAGGGAGGCCTGGCGTGTTGCGATTCATGGGGTCGCAAAGAGTCAGACACGACTGAGCGACTGAACTGAACTGATGATTCCATTTTCATTTACTTTATTGTTTTGGGTTCCAGTTTATATACCTTTTTGTGTTTCCTGTCTAGAGAAGATCCTTTAGCATTTGTTGGAGAGCTGGTTTGGTGGTGCTGAATTCTCTCAGCTTTTGCTTGTCTGTAAAGCTTTTGATTTCTGCTTCATATTTGAATTAGATCCTTGCTGGGTACAGTAATCTGGGCTGTAGGTTATTTTCTTTCATCTCTTTTAGTATGTCCTGCCATTCCCTCCTGGTCTGAAGAGTTTCTATTGAAAGATCAGCTGTTATCCTTATGGGAATCCCCTTGTGTGTTATTTGCTCTTTTTCCCTTGCTACTTTTAATATTTGTTCTTTGTGTTTTGTCTTTGTTAATTTGATTAATATGTGTCCTGGGGTGTTATGCCTTGGGTTTATCCTGTTCGGTACTCTCTGTGTTTCTTGGATTTGGGTGATTATTTCCTTCCCCATTTTAGGGAATTTTAAAACTAATATCTCCTCAAGTATTTTCTCATGGTCTTTCTTTTTGTCTTCTTCTTCTGGGACTCCTATGATTCGAATGGTGGGGCATTTAACATTGTCCTGGATGTCTCTGAGATTGTCCTCATTTCTTTTAATTCGTTTTTTTTTTTTTCCCCTCTCTGAATCATTTGTTTCTACCATTCTATCTTCTACTTCACTAATCCTATCTTCTGCCTCTGTTATTCTACTATTTGTTCCCTCCAGAGTGTTTTTTATCTCATTTATTGCATTACTCATTATATATTGACTCTTTTTTATTTCTTCTCAGTTCAGTTCAGTTCAGTTGCTCAGTCGTGTCCGACTCTTTGCGACCCCATGAATCGCAGCACACCAGGCCTCCCTGTCCATCACCAACTCCCGGAGTTCACTCAGATTCACGTCCATCGAGTCAGTGATGCCATCCAGCCATCTCATCCTCTGTCGTCCCCTTCTCCTCCTGCCCCCAATCCCTCCCAGCATCAGAGTCTTTTCCAATGAGTCAACTCTGCATGAGGTGGCCAAAGTACTGGAGTTTCAGCTTTAGCATCATTCCTTCCAAAGAAATCCCAGGGCTGATCTCCTTCAGAATGGACTGGTTGGATCTCCTTGCAGTCCAAGGGACTCTCAGGAGTCTTCTCCAACACCACAGTTCAAAAGCATCAATTCTTCGGTGCTCAGCCTTCTTCACAGTTCAATTCTCACATCCATACATGACCACAGGAAAACCGTAGCCTTGACTAAATGGACCTTGGTTGGCAAAGTAATGTCTCTGCTTTTGAATATGCTATCTAGGTTGGTCATAACTTTTCTTCCAAGGAGTAAGCGTCTTTTAATTTCATGGCTGCAATCACCATCTGTAGTGATTTTGGAGCCCCCAAAAAATAAAGTCTGACACTGTTTCCAGTGTTTCACCATCTAGTTCCCATGAAGTGATGGGATCGGATGCCATGATTTTTGTTTTCTGAATGTTGAGCTTTAAGCCAACTTTTTCACTCTCCTCTTTCACTTTCATTAAGAGGCTTTTTAGTTCCTCTTCACTTTCTGCCATAAGGGTGGTGTCATCTGCATATCTGAGGTTATTGATATTTCTCCCGGAAATCTTGATTCCAGCTTGTGTTTCTTCCAGTCCAGTGTTTCTCATGATATACTCTGCATATAAGTTAAACAAGCAGGGTGACAATATAAAGCCTTGGTGCACTCCTTTTCCTATTTGGAACCAGTCTGTTGTTCCATGTCCAGTTCTAAATGTTGCTTCCTGACCTGCATACAGATTGCTCAAGAGGCAGGTCAGGTGGTCTGGTATTCCCATCTCTTGAAGAATCTTCCACAGTTTATTGTGATCCACACAGTCAAAGGCTTTGGCATAGTCAATAAAGCAGAAATAGATGTTTTTTCTAGAACTCTCTTGCTTTTTTGATGATCCAGCAGATGTTGGCAATTTGATCTCTGGTTCCTCTGCCTTTTCTAAAACCAGCTTGAATATCAGGAAGTACATGGTTCACATATTGCTGAAGCCTGGCTTGGAGAATTTTGAGCATGACTTTACTAGCGTGTGAGATGAGTGCAATTGTGCAGTAGTTTGAGCATTCTTTGGCATTGCCTTTCTTTGCGATTGGAATGAGAACTGACCTTTTCCAGTCCTGTGGCCACTGCTGAGTTTTCCAAATTTGCTGGCATATTGAGTGCAGCACTTTCACAGCATCATCTTTCAGGATTGAAATAGCTCCACTGGATTTCCATCACTTCCAGTAGCTTTGTTTGTAATGATGCTTTCTAAGGCCCACTCGACTTCACATTCCAGGATTGTTAAACCCATCATGCATCTTCTCAGTCCTTGTCTCCAGGCTATTTATCTGTGATTCCATTTTGATTCCAAGATGGTGGATCAGCTTCACTATCATTATTCAGAATTATTTATCAGATCGATTCCCTATCTATTCCTATTTTGTTTGGTTTGTCGGGCATTTATCCTGTTCCTTTACCTGCTGGGTATTCCTCTGTCTCTTCATCCTGTTTATATTGCTTTTTTGGGGTGGTGGTCTTTCTGTATTCTGGCAGTTTGTGGAGTTCTTTTTATTGTGGAGTTTTTTCACTGTGGTTGGGATTTTACAGGTGGCTTGTCAAGGTTTCCTGGTTAGGGAAGCTTGTGTTGGTGTTCTGGTGGGTGGAGCTGGATTTCTTCTCTCTGGAGTGCAATGAAGTGTCCAGTAATGAGTTATAAGATGTCAATGTGTTTGGATTGACTTTGGGCAGCCTGTATATTGAAGCTCAGGGCTGTGTTCCTGTGTTGCTGGAGAATTTGTGTGGTATGTCTTGCTCTGGAACTTGTTGGCCTTTGGGTAATGCTTGCTTTCAGTGTAGGTATGGAGGCGTTTGATGAGCTCCTGTTGATTAATGTTCCCTGGAGTCAGGAGTTCTCTAGTGTTCTCAGGATTTGAACTTAAGACTCCTGCTTCTGGTTTTCAGTCTTATTTTTACAGTAGCCTCAAGATTTCTCCATCTATACAGGACCATTGATAAAACATCTAGGTTAAAGATGAAAAGTTTCTCCACAGTGAGGGACACTCAGAGAGGTTCACTGAGTTACATGGAGAAGAGAAGAGGGAGGAGGGAGTTAGAGGTGACCTGAATGAGATGAGGTGGAATCAAAAGAGGAGAGAGCAACCTAGCCAGTAATCACTTCCTCACGTGCTCTCCACAGTCTAGACCACTCAGAGATGTTCACGGAGTTAGACAGAGAAGAGAAGAGGGAGGAAGGAGACAGAGGTGGCCAGGAGGATAAAGGAGGGGGAATCAAAAGGAGCGAGAGAGATCCAGCCAGTAATCAGTTCCGTAAGTGTTCTCCAACGTCTGGAACACACAAAGAGATTCACAGAGTTGGGTAAAGGGGGAGGATGGAGTTAGAGGTGACCTGAATGAGATGAGGTGGAATCAAAAGAGGAGAGATCAGTCAAGCCAGTAATCTCACTCCCAGGTAAAAATGGGTACTGAAGATTGGGTTCTTAAAGGTACAAAATTGATAACAAATACCAAAAAGCAAAGATTAAAAAATCTAGAGATTGGATTTTCAAAAATACAATATTAAAAAAAGAAAAAAAAAGTCACAAAAATGATAAAATATATATATATGAAGTTTGCTTTAAAAAATAGGGTCTCTTTTTTTGCAAAGTAATAGCAGGTTATAAAAATGAAAATTAAAGGAGTAATAGAGGACTTAAAATGTGAAAGAAATTAAAAAATGATAGTAAAAATAGTAAAAATATATCTAGGACTTTCCCTGGTGTTGTTGTGGGCAATGTGGGGCCAGTTCATTTTCAGCTAGTTCCTTGGTCCGGCTTATATTTCTCAAGATCTATAGACCCCTTCCTATGTAGTCGGTACTAACTACAGGGTTTTAATCTATTGCACCTGTCACTTTCAAGACAGTTCCCTCTTTTTAGCTTCTTCTGTTTCCTGGTCTCTTCAGTGTCTGATTTCCACCCTGACACAAAGGGGTGGTGGTGGACACTTTTTTAGGTTCACTTGTTCAGTCACGCTGTGAGGAGGGAAGGACGCTGCAAACAGATAACACTGGTGAGTGCTTGCAGTGTTTCAGCCACACTGGGCCTGCCCCTGCTCATGGCACATGTGCTCTCCCTGCCCACACTGCTCAGGCTCTAGGTTGCTCCGCCAGGGACTGTCTGAGGCCGGCCCTGGGCTGCATGCACCTCCCAGGTCTAAGCCGCTCAGGTTCAGGCACTGGGGTAGTCCTCAGAGGCACACATTCGGTTGGGCCTGCATTTTGCACCCTTCCCAGGTCCGAGCAGCTCAGGTGATGTGGTGCTTGGTGAGCACGGTTGCTGCGACTTATCACCTCCCTCGTCCCTGCCGCTCAGTTTTCTGGGTGTCAAACAGGCGCGCCTTCTCAGGCAGATGTTGACCGTCCAGAACACCAGGAAGTCTTAGTTAGCAAAGAAACCTGCTTGCAGTTTGGTAGATAATGTCTCTCTGGGGCTGCGATTGCCCCCTTCTGGCTCTGCTGCCTGTCACCGGAGAGGGATGGTCTGCTGTTGGCTATCTCTGTTCAGTCCTTTGTTCTGTGAGTGGGCCTGGCGGTGTCTTAGGTTAGGGCTTTCCGCGTGGTAGCTATCCCACAGTCTGGTTTTCTAGCCCAAGTTAGTTTCCTCAGATTGCCCTCGGGGCATTCAGGCCCGGTCCTTACTCTAAGCAATGGAGTCCGTGCCTCCTTGCCCAGCCCCCACTTGCTAGTTGCGGGTGCAGGTGTCTGCGCTGCTTCTCCGCTGGAGGAGTTACCGTTGGGCTTGTAATCTGTGGGTTTTAATTATTTATTTATTTTTCCTCCCAGTTGTGTTGCCCTCTGTGGTTCCAAGGCTCGCCACAGACTCAGCAGTGAGAGTGTTTCCTGGTGTTTGGAAACTTCTCTCTTTTTAAGACTCCCTTCCTGGGTTGGAGCTCTGTCCCTACCTCTTTTGTCTCTCTTTTTGTCTTTTATATTTTTTCCTACCTCCTTTCAAAGACAATGGGCTGCTTTTCTTGGTGCCTGATGTCCTCTGCTGGCATTCAGAAGTTGTTTTGTGGAATTTACTCAGCGTTTAAATGTTCTTTTGATGAATTTGTGGGGGAGAAAGTGGTTTCCCCATCCTACTTCTCCGCCATCTTAGGACCGTCTCCTATCTTGGAAATTAAGCTCTTGTTGGTTGCATCATTTGCAAATGTTTTCTCTCATTCTGTATGTTGTCTTTTCATTTTGCTTAAGGTTACCTTTGCTGTATTAAAACTTCTAAGTTTGATTAGGTTCCATTTGTTTGTTTTTGTTTTTATTTCCATTTCCTTGGGAGACTAACCTAAGAAAACATTGGTACGATTTATGTCAGAGAATGTTTTGGTTATGTTCTCTTCCAGGAGTTTTAGAGTGTCGTGTCTTAGATTTAAGTCTTTGAGTTATTTTAAGTTTATTTTTGTACATGGTTTGAGACTGTGTTCTGATTTCATTGATTTATATGTAGCTGTCCAGCTTTCCCAACACCATATGCTGAAGAGACTATGTTTCTCTCATTGTATACTGTTGCCTCCTTTGTGGAAGAATACTTCACCATAGGTGTGTGGGTTTACTTTTAAACTCTGTATTCTTTGCCATTTATCCTTATGTCTGTTTGTGCCAGTGCCATACTGTTTTGATTACTGTAGTTTTGTAATATTGTTTGAAGTCTGGTAGGATTATGCTTCTTGCTTTGTTCTTTTTCCTCAGGATTTCTTTGGAAATTCTAGGTCTTTTATGGTTCCATATAAGTTTTAGGTTTATTTGTTCTAGTTCTGTGAAAAATATAGGTAATTGATACTGAAAAAGTCAAAGTGTTAGTTGCTCACTTTGCAACCCCCTATACTATAGCCCAAGAGGCTCCTCTGTCCATGGAATTCTCCAGGTAAGAATACAGAAGTGAGTAGCCATCCCCTTCTCCAGGGGCTCTACATTAAATCTTTAGATTATTTGGGGTAGTATGGTCATTTTAACAATATTAATTCTTTCAATTTAAAAGCAAGGGGTATCTTTCTATTTCCTTGAATCATCTTCCATTTCCTATATTAATGCATGATTCTTATGTATAAGTCTTTCACCTCCTTGGTCACGTTTATTACTAAGTATTTCATTTTGGGGCTTACAATTTTGATTTTTTTACATTTCATTTCTTATATTTTATTGTTAGTGTAAAGAAATGCAACTAAGTTCTGTATGTTAATCTTGTATCCTGCTATCTTGCTGAATTCTTTTTTTAATTCTAGTAGTTTTGTGTGGAGTCGTTAGGGTTTTCTATATATAATATCATATCAACTGCGTATAATGAGTCTTACCACTTTCCTTCAACTTTGGATACTTTTTATTTCTTTTTGTTTATTTGTTTGATTGCTGTGGCTTGGACTTCCAACACTATGTTAAATAGAGGTAGTGAGAGTGGGCATCCTTGTCTTGTTCCAGATTTTAGTGGGAAGGCTTTCAACTTTTCACCATTAAGTATTATGTTGGCACCAGGTTTGTATCAATAATAAATACCTTTTATTATGTAGACATGCCCACTTTGGTAAGAGTTTATCATAAGTAGATGTTGAATTTTATCAAATTCTTTTCTGCATCTAATGAGATGATCATGCAGTTTTGTCTTTTCTTTTTTTGATGTGGTATGTTACATGATTGGTTTGTGTACATTGAACCATCCTTGAGAACTTGGGATGAATCCCACTTGCTTGTGGTGTATGATGTTTTTTTTATGTGATGTTGGATTTGGTTTGCTGATATTTTGTTGAGAATTTTTGTCTCTGTTAATGAAGTGAAAGTGTTAGTTCCTCAGTTGTGTCTGACTCTTTGTGACCCTATGGACTGTAGCCCACCCTGCTCCTCTGTCCATGGGATTCTCCAGGCAAGAATATTGGAGTGGGTTGCCTTTCCTTTCTCCAGGGGATCTTCTCAACCCAGGAACTGAACCTGAATCTCCCACATTACAGGCAGATTCTTTACTGTCTGAGCCACTAGGGAAGCCTGCATCTATTAATATATTTACGAAAGAATATTGGTCCATAATTTTCTTTTTTGGTGGTGTCTTTTTCTGGTTTTGATAACAGGTTGGTGGTGCCTTCATAGAATGTCTTTGGGAGTGTTCCTGCCTCTTTTCTTTTTTTGCAAATCTTATTTGCTTTCTGATCTTTATTATTTCCTTCCTTCTGCTGACTTATTATTTCACTTGTTGTTTCTAATTCTTTTAAGCATTAGAATAATTGGTTGAGATTAGGTTAGGCTGTTTGAGATTTTTCTTGGTGTTTGAGGAAGGTCTGTATTGCTATGATCTTCCCTCTAAGGACTTCTTTTGCTGCATCTGATAGATTTTATATGGTGGTGTTCTCATTGTCATTTGTCTCAAGGTATTTTTTACTTCCCCTTTGACTTCATTGTTGACTATTGGTTTTTAGTGACATAGTATTTAGTCTCCATGTAATCAATTTTTCCTCACTCATTTTTTACTTGTTGATTTCTAGTTTGTGCTGTTTTGGTCAGAAAAGATGCTTAAAATAATTTCTATACTCTTAAATTTTTTGAACCTTGTATTGAGCCCTAGTATGTGGTCAGTCCTATAGAATGTTCCATGTGCACTTGAAAAGAATGTGTATTCTGTTTTTGTTTTTGGATGTAATGTCCTGAAAAATCAATTAAGTCTAACTGTTCTATTTGATCATTTAGGATCTTTGTTGCTTTATTGATTTTCTGTCTAGAAGATATGTCTGTTTATATGGGTGGGGTGTTGATGTTTCCTACTATCATTGTATTCCTATCAATTTATCCTTTTTTTAAATCTGTGTATTTCTTTTATGTATTTGGGTATTTTATGTATTTGGGTGCTCCTATGTTAGGTGCATATATGTTGATGAGTGTAAAGTCCTCTTCTTATATTGATCCTTTTATCATTAGTGTCCCTCTTTATCTTTCTTTAGACCTTTGTTAAAACTTTTATTTTGTCTGAGTATTTGATCTGAGTATTGCAACTCCTGCTTTCTTATTTCCATTTACATGATATATAGTTTTCCATTCCCTCACTTTCAATCTATGTGTGTGTTGTCTGCCTTACAGTGGATCTCTTGCAGGTAGCATATTGTGGGTTCCTGTTTTATTATCCAATCTGCCACTTTGTATCTTTTGATTGGAGTATTTTGTCCATTGATATTTAAGGTAATTCTTTACATATATGTATTCACTGGCATTTTAAACTAGTTTTCCAGTTGATTTTGTGTTTCTTCTTTGTGTGGTTTGATGATTTCTTTTTATTTTTTCCTTGTGGTTTTTTTTTTTTTTTTTTACACTTACTGTGTTTTTATTTGTGGCTACCTTGTTTTTTTGAGTGGGTTAACTGCTTCCTATATCTACTTGTCTTAGACTGATAGTCATATAGACTCAAATGTATTCTTTAAAAATAATTTTTTAAAATCTACTTTTTCTTACACCCCTTCTCCACATTTCATAATTTTCATGTCCTCTTACATTTTTTGTTTATCCTTTACTATTCATTGTGGTTATCATTTTCACAAAAATATATATATATATTTAAATCTGTGTACTAGTTCAAATGATTTACTTTTCAAGTGTAATTTTCTCTTTCCTATAGATTCTTGCTTCTTTTCTCTTTAGAGAAGACCTTCCAATATTTCTTTTAGGATAGGTTAGGTATTGCTATATTCTTTTAACTTTTACATGTCTAAGAATTTCTTTATCTCTCCTTCTATTCTAAATGATAATCTTGTGGGTAGAGTATTCTGGGTTGCCATTTTTTTCCATTTCAGGAGTTTGAATATATCTTGTTTCTCCCTTCTGTCCTAAAATGTTTCTGTACAGAAATCAGCTGATAACCATATGAGGGTTCCCTTTTAATTAACTGTTTGTTTTTCCTCTTGCTGGCTTTAGAATCCTCTCTTTAAATCTTGCCATTTTTATTATAATATATTTTGGTGTAGGTCTGTTTGGATTTATCTTGTTTGGAACCCTATGTGCTTCTTGTATCTGGATTTCTGTTTCCTTATTCAGGTTTGGGAAGTTTTTCAGCCATAATTTCTTCAAGTATATTTTTGGTCCCTTTTTCTCTTTCTTCCTCTTCCAGGATTCCTATTAAGTGTAAACTGTCATGCTTTGTATTATCTCATAGGTCTCTTATATTGCTTTCATTTTTTTCATTTGACTTTCTGTTTGCTGTTCTGATTTGATGATTTCCATCGTTCTATCTTCCCAATTACTTATTCATTCTTCTGTATTATTCATTATGCTGTTCATTGCCTTAAGGTCTGTTTTCTCTCTGCAAATGTGTTTTCTGATTTTCCTTGGCTCTTCTTTATAGTTTCTAGATCCTTTGTATAGTACTCTGCATTTCTGTCAATAGCCTTCAGTATTTTTATTACCTCCTTTATTGAACTTGGGATCTAATAGACTGGAGAGATCTGTTTCATTGTTTATTCTTTGAGGGGAATTCTCTTGGTTTTTTAACTGGGAGTGGTTCCTCTGCTTCTTCATTTTATTTCTATTTCTTTTACTCTGTGAGTTTAGGAGAAACAATTATCTACTGTGGTCTTGGAGGGATATTTATATATGCAAGCAGCCCTGTGTAGCTTGTGTGGATTTAATATTTTTGGCATGAGGGCTGTTTTTAGTATGGGTGCTTGCTGCCTCTTTCCTCAGCATGTACTGGCCATTATTCCCATGATAAGGGTGTGTGGATGCAGTGGCTGGTGTCCACTCCTGGGTTTCTGGCAGCAGTGGCAGCTTGTGAGCACCCCTGGGGCCCTAGAGGGCAGCTCATGTCTCTCTTGGTGCCCAGGAGGGCAACAGCTGCCATGCTATCTTTTGAGCAAAGGGAGTTGTGGATATGAGAAGCAATAACAACAATTCAAGCCAAGACAGCATATCTTATTTCCCAAGGGAGCAAGAGTCACAGTTGAGAGGACTCTGTCTTTCAGGCCCCTGCAGAAGGCATTGCTGGATGGCCCCCAAGGCTGGTGGAGAAAGTGAGAAAACACACAGGGCTACTCCTAGAGACTGTCTCAGGCATCTGGTTCAGGTGCCTGGGTGCTGTGCCCTGAATCTGGGGTCTTATTTTGGTGATTTAGTGGCCTGAAGGAGCTTTTGGCAGTGATTACATACACTTGGCTCAGGAACGAAGCATATGCTTGGCAGAGCCCAACTCATTATTTTCTGATAATGTTTTCATCCTGAGCAGTGTCCTCAGATTGAAAATATCACCCATTGTGTGGTGGTGTCCATGTGCAAATGCAGCTCAGGACAAGAGTGCAGGCTCTGTTCTGGGCTTTCCACAAACGTCTCATGTGGCTACAGGCACAGTGACTTGCACTGTAGTTCTCCTTTTCTTCTTCTGTGATATACTTATACCCCAAACACAGATTTGATGATTAAAATGATCAAATGCTAAGAAGCACCAGTTTTTTTCCATCATTCAAATCTAGATTCAAATCCCAGCTCCAAAACTTAGTAAATGGGTAAAACTGAGCAAGTAATCTAGGCTCCAAGCCTCAATTTACTCATCAGTGAAATGGGAATACTAACTTACCACTCACTGCCTTATTTTAAGGAATACATTATATCATGCATTTAAGCTGCTCTTCAAGGAAATTGACATAACTAGAGTGTAAGAAACACTATTACTAGTGGCAAATCTGTCTCCAGAGCTGCTTCTGTGAGTGGGGTGGTAGGCAACCATTTTCCTGCTGATTTATTCAGTAGCTGCAGCTGAATTCATTTCACCTGAAATAGAAATTTTTATCTGGAAGGGGATGCTGCAAGTAAGAGTCTAAAATGTGGAATTGGCTGAGTGAAAGAGGTGGGACTTTGGTCAGTGAGGACTCAGATATTTCAGGCTACAAATCTGGTGACCCTCATTACTTGGTAGAAAAACATTTGGTCAGATTGCCACCTGCTGTTCGGAATATAGACCATGTGCCATGGCAGCTTTGCCATTAGCATAAGTAGTAGGAGAAATTCAGAATCCTGGCATATGGTTACACATTTTTTTTCCCCCTGAAGGAGAGGTCTGTACTCAGACTAGAGTTAGCTAATCTGTAAGCAGAGATGGGAGAGGTATTCTTTATCTGTGGCCTGCATTCTAAATTCACTGAGAAGCCTATATTTTAAAAATAAGCTTTTAAAATAAATGTGTTTTACCAAACAGACAACAGATAAGGAGAGTGAAAGCAAGACTGAAGATTTAGTAGATCAGTACCCTAGGACTTTTCTTGTACACAGTTCCCTAAGTGTTTTCTTCAGTCAAATGCTAATTAACTAAGATCACATTACACTTGTTATCTCCCCACTAAAGCCTATTATATTGTAAATTACCTCAAAGCATGGCCATTAAGTTATGGAATAGAGGACTTGCAAGAGCCAAGAGATCAGTAGGTGAAAGAAAGGAAACTTCTGGCTAAATATCATGTCCAAAGTGAAATGAAAGTGTTAGTCCCTCAGTTACGTCGGACGCTTTGCTATGCTATGGACTGTAGCCTACCAGGCTCGGGCCTGCATCAAACAGGGTTACCCTACCTGGGTCTCCGGACATTGCATCAAGCTTTGCTAGTACCTGTTGGGACTCAGGTGGAAGAATTGGCAGGATGATCTCCCCAAATTCTGGACATTCTGTGAAGAGGCGTGTTTGGGTTGTATCATGGGTCTTCTGCTCTTCTGCTTTTTTATAGTTTAAGCAGGAGAACAGTCATTCACAGGACTAAAGAGGCTGGGTTTAGGTTTTGTGCTGGCTGTTGAAGGGAGTTGTCTGGGTTTGCTGCTTTCTAGCGTCTAGCTTTTCCTGAGGAAAGCTAGGGCTAGGTAGGCAAGGGGAGCTATCATTCAGGCCTCCAAGCCACCCTCAGTTAATCCTGTTTGACTCTAATTCCCTGGGAAGACATTTATTTGCTTTTAATATATATTTTTCCCTCACTAACTTCATGAGATGTAATATTAGGCATAGAGTCTCCTTGTCTAATGAATATATAACTGAATTCTAGTCATGAAAAGTGATTGCATCTTAGTTACCTATATAATAAGCATCTGAATGATTTCATTGGTTTTTCTAATTTTTCCTGATTTCTGTTTCTGGATTTTTAAGCAATTACAAAGGAAAAAGCCCTATAAGAGATAGCAGTCTTCCAAACTCCAAGCAAACCTTAACTTGGAAGGCCTGAAATTGAAAGCATTGTAATGGATTTGCTCAAATCAAGCAGAATAAAGTCTTCACTGCTGGCATGAATAAAATCAATCATAATCTTCAAGAAACGTGTACTAGATGTTGTGATTATGCATCTCCTTTTAGCATACTGATAAAGCAAACAAGAAATGGCATAAAATAGTGAGGATTTCTGCCTGTCTCTCCTTTTGCTTCCATTATTACTTTTAACAGAGATTATAAGGTCACAGTGGCTTACCAGTCAGACCTGGCTCATACACCAGCTATGTTTGGCCCAGTATTTTAAGAGATTTTCTAAGTACTTGTTAAGCCAATGGATCAGAGACTGTCTAAGAATACATCTGTAGTTAAGGACATTATATTTCCTTATATTGTTGCTACAAGGGTGATTGTACTCTGGGGAAACCCCTGGGAAATTTCTGGTAAAGGGTTGTTGAAAGAGTTTTCTTTTAGAGGTTGGTCTTGTGTATTAGATTTTGAGGAAGAATTGGGAAGCAGAGACTAGTTCTGGATTTCAGGCTACCAAGAAGCTAGGAAAATTCAGAAACTGAGTATCTTAATAATTTGTATCCATGATGAGGGAGCATTAAAAGAATCTAAAGACTGGTTTGTTAAAGAAGCAGTATCCATTCAGAAATAGGCGATGTTAGCCAGAAGAGGAGAGGTTTTAGCCATTTTTCTGTCATAGGGTAGCCTCATCTGACTTGTTCTCAACATGGTCTTGGAGTTGCCTTATTTATTTTGTTTTGAGTATTATAATTTGGGGGCAACATTGTGGTTTGGTTGTCAACAAGTTCATTGTTTTACTTTCTCATTATTAATGTTTAAAAACCAAGAGATTTTCACTTAATCTGAATGTGTCTTCTTTTGAAAAGATGAAAATATTGGAAATTGTTGGTCTTTATTTCTAGATGACACTAATTGGCTGTTTTATATCCAGTTTGCCAGTCTCCACACACTTCTTAATGTTTACCAGGCATGCTTTATTCTTTTACGTTATTTTCTTTAACTTTATAGACATATGGATTTTAACCTCCAGTCTAGATAATTAGCTAACTTCTGTTTTGTAATGGCCTATGTTTTTTAAAACATTTTTAAGCAATGAAAATGTTTAATTCTCAAAATATCTTCACAGTTATTAAAATGAAAGTGGTTGTTAGTCACTCAGTCATGTCCCGCTCTTTGCAACCCCAAGGACTGCAGCCTACCAGGCTCCTCTGTCCATGGAATTTCCCAGGCAAGAATACTGGAGTGGGTTGCCTTCCCTCCTCCAGAAACTGAAAGTATTTGCCATTATCTAACTAAATCACACAGACTGGTTCCAAAGAGGAAAAGGAGTATGTCAAGGCTGTATATTGTCACCCTGCTTATTTAACTTATATGCAGAGTACATCATGAGAAACGCTGGACTGGAAGAAACACAAGCTGGAATAGAGATTGCCAGGAGAAATATCAGAAACCTCAGATATGCAGACACCACCCTTATGGCAGAAAGTGAAGAGGAACTAAAAAGCCTCTTGATGAAAGTGAAAGAGGAGAGTGAAAGAATTGGCTTAAAGCTGAACATTCAGAAAACGAAGATCATGGCATCTGGTCCCATCACTTCATGGGAAATAGATGGGGAAACTGTGGAAACAGTGGCAGACTTTATTTTGGGGGGCTCCAAAATCACTGCAGATGGTGACTGCAGCCATGAAATTAAAAGACACTTACTCCTTGGAAGAAAAGTTATGACCAACCTAGATAGCATATTGAAAAGCAGAGACATTACTTTGCCGACTAAGGTCCGTCTAGTCAAGGCTATGGTTATTCCAGTAGTCATGTATGGATGTGAGAGTTGGACTGTGAAGAAAGCTGAGTGCCAAAGAATTGATGCTTTTGAACTGTGGTGCTGGAGAAGACTCTTTAGAGTTCCTTGGACTGCATGGAGATCCAACAAGTCCTTTCTGAAGGAGATCAACCCTGGGATTTCTTTGGAAGGGATGATGCTAAAGCTGAAACTCCAGTACTTGGCCACCTCATGCGAAGAGTTGACTCATTGGAAAAGACTCTGATGCTGGGAGGGATTGGGGGCAGGAGGAGAAGGTGACGACAGAGGATGAGATGGCTGGATGACATCACTGACTCAATGGACGTAAGTCTGAGTGAACTCCGGGAGTTGGGATGGACAGGGAGGCCTGGCGTGCTGCGATTCATGGGGTCGCAAAGAGTCGGACATGACTGAGCGACTGAACTGAACTGAACTGAACTAAATCACTATGCATTAAATTTGGCCTATATTACTTTTAGGAAAATAAGATGAGAGCCTCAAAGCATCATATATCATATTTCAACTGATTGATCAGTCTCTAAATGGTTCAGCTGATATATGTTGAATTTTAAAGGGAGTAGCTAAAACACATCTTTCAATCAAGTTAAATCCCATAAAATACTTAAAATTTGTACATCAGTAGGGCTGTTGAATACAAGTGATAGAATAATCTCACTCAGATTGGCTTTAACAAAAAGAATCTATTGACTCATATAACTAAAAAGGCAAGGGGAATATTTGTCTGTACAACCCGATCTAGGCACATAAACAGAGCCATCTCTGGATACAGTCTTTTCCATTTCTCATCTAGTTTTCTTTATTTTGGCTTCCCTCTCAAGCTTGGCATGATAATGGCAAATATATATTAAACTACAAACATAGTTTAATATTTGACTCTTCTTGAAAGCTGCACATTCATTTTAAAAAAATTTCTCAATTTGATCAATCCATTGCATCCCTTTTGTGAAGAAATCAACAAATCTCATTAAAAAATCAGCATTGTATGCTACACCATATAGCAATGCCACATTTTTTTCTTTCAAAGAGATTATAGTTCATTAGAAGATTTAGACAAATGGGCAAATAGTCACAGTCTAGTGGGATGAATGCTATCTTACCTATATGTATATGATGCTAAGAGACCATAGCTATTAGATCCAGCTCTGCCTGAGGAGGGTGTGGGTGGGCAGGGAAGGTTACATACAATAAGCCGTCCTTGATCACTTACGCTGTTCAGATGCTATGCTGAGGGATGGGGTCACAGTGGAGATAAGAAAGCCCTCACATACTTTACCATCCTTAAAAGATGAGGAGGAATTTGTCAGATGAAAGATTGTTAGTGGCATTCCTAGCAATGGAATAATAGATGATTGGTGCTGAGATATGAAGACATGGCTTGTTTAGAAATTCAGTGTGCCTGGGAGAGGGGCAGAAGGTAAAAATAAAGAGAAAGGAAAACTATATCCCCAAAACCCCTGAGTAAATGAATTGTACATTGTAAAAATGAGAAGCATTTGAATTCTTTTCATTAGGGTATTAGTGTAATCAAATTCCTATGTTATGAAGATAATTCTAGCATTGATGCGGAAATGGATTGGAGAAAGCTGAGATAGGAAGAAGGAAGACTAATTAGAGATATAAGTTAATTTTTGAGTTTGGGGTTTGGACTAAGGGATGAGCAGTGGAGGGAAATTTTAAGAGATATTCTAGAAGTAGCATTATTTGAAATGAGTCAAGTCCACAAATGAAGGTTGAAATGATTCTTGGGCTTTGCCCTTTGGCATCTTGGTGATTAGTGGTGCCATTAACTAAAGCAAGGAAAGAACAGAAGACTGGTGGATGGTGTGAGGAGGGGAAGATAACGAATTCCACCTTGAAGATACTCAGTTTGAAGTAGTGGCCCGATGATATACATGCCAGAAAGCAATTCAATGTGTGGATCTGAAACTCAGAAAACTGGAAGAAATATAGGTTTATCTATAACAGGGAATTGAAAACAAGAAGTTAGGCGACTCCCTTGGTAGTCCAGTGGTTAAGAATCCACTTGCCAATATGGAGGACATGGGTTCCCTAGTCTGGAAAGATCTCATATGCCATGAAGTAACTAAGCCCAGGCTCTACAACAAAAGAAGCCACTGCAGGGAGAAGCCCATGCACCGTAACGAGGAGTAGCCCCTGCTTGTGGTAACTAGAGAAAGCTCAGGTGTGGTAACAAAGACCCAGCACAGCCAAATAATAACAATAAAAGAAGTTAGAGTTACTCAGGGAGAGTGCTTAGATGGAGATTAGGTTGGTGTCTGGGAAAATTTTGAATGTAGTTGAGCAAAGAGAACCCCTGGGAGCAGAGTGACAGGTTAAATGAGTGTGATTTTTTTTTTTTTTATAGGAAAGGAAGTATTTATGAAAGGAATGTGTAGACCACAATGCCAACTGTTGTAGAAGAGATGAAGTAAAATAAAAGCGAGAAGTAAACTTTAGATTTGGTGCCTTGATGTCTGTAATAGCTTTGGGTATAGGTTAGGGGTAAGTTTAAAAAGTCAGGAGAATTGAGGAATGAATGGGAGATAAAGAAATAGTGGAGATATGTTGCTTTTTCCCAACAGTTTGGCTGTTACAGAGAAAAGGATGATATCTAGAGAAATTCTCAGGGCACAGGCTAACTTTTTGTTTATTGGTTTGCTTGGTTACTATTTGTTTTATTCCAGGTGGAAAAGAACTGAATATATTTCCATACACACAAGGTATAATCATAGAGAGTAAGCTACTTAGGGACTGTGAGCGGATTCATGGAGCAAGAACAAATTGGAGGCAGGAGATGATGAAATTTAAAGAACAGCCAGAGGAATTAGCTCATTGGCTTTCAAAGCTCCCTGTCATTGGGTTCACTTGGAGACCTCTAACAGAATGCTAGTGTTGAGACCTTGTTAATTTCTGAGACTGGGGCTGGGGAATGGATATTTTTTAAAAGCTTTCAGGATAACTTCAACATATGGTCAGCATTTCCTAAAACAAACAAGAAGCATCCAAACTTGTCAGAAATGTTAAACGTTGAGGAATATTTTCAAGGCTAGAACATTATAAAGGGAGTTTGAGGTGAGTCTTAAGTCCAGGCACACACAAATCAGGACTTTATTTTCATATTTTTTCTGATATCTGACAAGTTACAGAAATAAGATATGGAGGTCATGAAATAGGTCCAGAGAAGCAAAAAGAATAACAAAGTATTTGTCCTCTGGGGCCCTGGGGTGTCAAGAATGCTCTGGTCACATGAATGGTTTTGAGATGATGAAAAATATGTTTGAAGAGGGTATTTTCTTTATAAAATATAGACAAAATACATACAAAAAGGGAGTAAATGAATTCTAGGGGTCTTTTTGACCTTTCAGAAAACCTTTTATATATTTTATTTATTTATTTATTTTTTGCTGTCTGGATCTTGGTTGCTGTGTAGACTTTTCTCTAGTTGTGGCAACTGGGGGCTACTCTCTAGTTGTGGTGTGTGAGTTTCTCATTGCGGTGGCTTCTTTTGTTAGGGAGCCCAGGCTCTAGGGAGTGTGGGCTCCAGTAGTTGCTGCGCACGGGCTCAATAGTTGCAGCTCATAGACTCCAGAGCAAGAGCTCATTAATTGTGGCAAACAGGTTCAGCTGCCCCATGTGGGGCATGTGGGAACTTCCCAGACCAGGGATCGAACCAACCCTTGTCCTCTGCACTGCAGGGTGGATTCTGCTGAAGCGGGATAAGTGTAATGAAGCACACATTTTGGGAGAAGGTTGCTGCTAGTCTCGAGGAAAAGATATCTTCTTTAGCAGTTTTAGTGCTTTTCTAGATATGAGATGCAAGAAACTGGGCTCATAAAATTGTCTTCTTAAAATACCTAACTGAAGTTCATCTGATTTTCCCAGAGCACAGAGTGAGCCATTCCAGATCTCAGCCTTGAACTCCTTTTAGAGTGTGTCAAAGGTCAGCAACTGCAGTGGCTAGTGACTGCTTTCCTCCACAACCAGATGGCAAGCAATAATATTTTAGCTGCCAGTCTTTTTTATAGTATCAGTTTATTAGCAAAATTACCTACCAAGTGGTTAATTTTCACACCATGCATATACTCTGACTGGGGTCGGGGCAAGAAGTCCTCCTGCATATCATGTTGTTCTCTGAGAAAGAGTAGTATTTGAGGGCATTGCTACATTGATGCAAAGTTGAGTGGTTTGTCATGGTTACTACCAAGTGACAGATCTTATCTGAAGTGCTTCTAACTATTCTGCATACTTCATATGTCTTCATTTTAATTTCATCTTGGAAGTCCTTGGCTCTTGATGGAATGCTAACTTGAAGGTAGGCTCTGCTCAGTGGCTCTGCTGTCTCTTTGGGCTATCTTTTGGCCACACATCAGATGGCTACTGCCACTTCTCTTTCTGTGCAGTTATTTGAGCCATGAAACCCTCCTGTGGAACAGCTTTTCCTCTTCCCCACTTTTGTCTCCACTGGAGAGTCAGCAGCTTCTGTGGATGTTTTTGAAGCTTTGGAGCCCAGTGGGGACTGAAATTTTCCCCTGTGTTTCCTGCAGATTTTAGACTCTAAGCACAATTCCTTCTGCTCCACCTTTTCTGCAGGTGTGGGATACAGCTCTACTGTTGCACTCTTTAGAACTAACATGTTGTGTTTAATTTGTTGATTTTATTCATTCTTTTCTTTCTCTAAAACTTGTAGGGCCCTGTTGGCTTCAGGCCTTACATGTCCCTGAAGTTCATTCAGCTACTCTGGAAGTATTTTAAAATGTTCAGCCTAAAAAAAAAAAAAGAGAAAGAAAAAGTTCAGCCTTTTGACACGTGTGTGCTCAGTCACTTCAGTCGTGTTGGTCTCTTTGCGACCCTATGGACTGTGACCCTCAAGCAGGAATACTGGAGTGGGTTGTCATTTCCTCCTCCAGGGGATCTTCCTGACCAGGGATCTAACCTGCATCTCCTGCATTGCAGGCAGATTCTTTACCGCTGAGCCACCAGGGAAACCCCAGCCTTTCGAAAAGCTACCTCTATTCAAGGCTATCCAATTCAGAGTTTGCTCCTTCACCCTGAGAACAGAATGGAGTTTGAGCAGTGATTCTAGCATTTTCCACCTAGGCTTTAAATTAATAATTTAAAGGTAAATTCTCCCCAGTGTCCTGACAATATTTGGAACGTCATTGCCTTGAAATTTAAAAGCAAAACTTTCTCGAAATTTTTGGTAGAATTCAGCTGTGAAGCCGTCTGGACCTGGGCTTTTGTTTCCTGGAAGATTTCTGATTACAGTTTCAATTTCCGTGCTTGTGATGGGTCTGTTAAGATTTTCTATTTCTTCCTGGTTCAGTTTTGGAAAATTGTACTTTTCTAAGAATTTGTCCGTTTCTTCCACGTTGTCCATTTTATTGGCATACAACTGCTGATAGTAGTCTCTTATGATCCTTTGTATTTCTGTGTTGTCTGTTGTGATCTCTCCATTTTCATTTCTAATTTTATTGATTTGATTTTTCTCTCTTTGCTTCTTGATGAGTCTGGCTAATGGTTTGTCAATTTTATTTATCCTTTCAAAGAACCAGCTTTTGGCTTTGTTGATTTTTGCTATGGTCTCTTTTGTTTCTTTTGCATTTATTTCTGCCCTAATTTTTAAGATTTCTTTCCTTCTACTAACTCTGGGGTTCTCCAATTCTTCCTTTTCTAGTTGCTTTAGTTGTAGAGTTAGGTTATTTATTTGACTTTTTTCTTGTTTCTTGAGGTATGCCTGTATTGCTATGAACTTTCCTCTTAGCACTGCTTTTATAGTGTCCCACAGGTTTTGGGTTGTTGTGTTTTCATTTTCATTAGTTTCTATGCATATTTTGATTTCTTTTTTGATTTCTTCTATGATTTGTTGGTTATTCAGAAGTGTGTTGTTCAACCTCCATATGTTGGAATTTTTAGTAGTTTTTCTCCTGTAATTGAGATCTAATCTTAATGCATTATGGTCAGAAAAGATGCTTGGAATAATTTCGATTTTTTTGAATTTATCAAGTTTAGATTTATGGCCCAGGATGTGATCTATCCTGGAGAAGGTTCCATGAGCACTTGAGAAAAAGGTGAAATTCATTGTTTTGGGGTGAAATGTTCTATAGATATCAATTAGGTCTAATTGATCTAATGTATCATTTAAAGTTTGCGTTTCTTTGTTAATTTTCTGTTTAGTTGATCTGTCCATAGGTGTGAGTGGGGTATTAAAGTCTCCCACTATTATTGTATTATTGTTGATTTCCCCTTTCATACTTGTTAGCATTTGTCTTACATATTGCGGTGCTCCTATGTTGGGTGCATATATATTTATAATTGTTATATCTTCTTCTTGGATTGATCCTTTGATCATTATGTAGTGGCCTTCTTTGTCTCTTTTCACAGCCTTTGTTTTAAAGTCTATTTTATCGGATATGAGTATTGCCACTCCTGCTTTCTTTTGGTCTCTATTTGCGTGGTATATCTTTTTCCAGCCCTTCACTTTCAGTCTGTATGTGTCCCTTGTTTTGAAGTGGGTCTCTTGTAAGCAGCATATAGAGGGGTCTTGTTTTTGTATCCATTTGGCCAGTCTTTGCCTTTTGGTTGGGGCGTTCAACCCATTTACGTTTAAGGTAATTATTGATAAGTATGATCCCGTTATCATTTACTTTATTGTTTTGGGTTCGGGTTTATACACCCTTTTCGTGTTTCCTGTCTAGAGAATATCCTTTAGAATTTGTTGGAGAGCTGGTTTGGTGGTGCTGAATTCTCTCAGCTTTTGCTTCTCTGTAAAGCTTTTGATTTCTCCTTCGTATTTGAATGAGATCCTTGCTGGGTACAGTAATCTGGGATGTAGGTTATTGTCTTTCATCACTTTAAGTATGTCTTGCCATTCCCTCCTGGCCTGAAGAGTTTCTATTGAAAGATCAGCTGTTATCCTTATGGGAATCCCCTTGTGTGTTATTTGTTGTTTTTCCCTTGCTGCTTTTAATATTTGTTCTTTGTGTTTGATCTTTGTTAATTTGATTAATATGTGTCTTGGGGTGTTTCGCCTTGGGTTTATCCTATTTGGAACTCTCTGTGTTTCTTGGACTTGGGTGATTATTTCCTTCCCCATTTTAGGGAAGTTTTCAACTATTATCTCCTCAAGGATTTTCTCATGGTCTTTCTTTCTGTCTTCTTCTTCTGGGACTCCTATAATTCGAATGTTGGAGCGTTTCATATTGTCTTGGAGGTCTCTGAGATTGTCCTCGTTTCTTTTAATTCGTTTTTCTTGTTTCCTCTCTGATTCATTTATTTCTACCATTCTATCTTCTATTTCACTAATCCTATCTTCTGCCTCCGTTATTCTACTATTTGTTGCCTCCAGAGTGTTTCTGATCTCATTTATTGCGTTATTCATTATATTTTGACTCTTTTTTATTTCATCTAGGTCCTTGTTAAACCTTTCTTGCATCTTCTCAATCCTTGTCTCTAGACTATTTATCTGTGATTCTATTTTGATTTCAAGCTTTCGAGAAGAGCTAACACCTATCCTACTCAAACTCTTCCAGAAAATTGCAGAGGAAGGTAAACTTCCAAACTCATTCTATGAGGCCACCATCACTCTAATACCAAAACCTGACAAAGATGTCACAAAAAAAGAAAACTACAGGCCAATATCACTGATGAACATAGATGCAAAAATCCTCAACAAAATTCTAGCAATCAGAATCCAACAACACATTAAAAAGATCATACACCATGACCAAGTGGGCTTTATCCCAGGGATGCAAGGATTCTTCAATATCCGCAAATCAATCAATGTAATTCACCACATTAACAAATTGAAAAATAAAAACCATATGATTATCTCAATAGATGCAGAGAAGGCCTTTGACAAAATTCAACATCCATTTATGATAAAAACTCTCCAGAAAGCAGGAATAGAAGGAACATACCTCAACATAATAAAAGCTATATATGACAAACCCACAGCAAACATTATCCTCAATGGTGAAAAATTGAAAGCATTTCCCCTAAAGTCAGGAACAAGACAAGGGTGTCCACTTTCACCGCTACTATTCAACATAGTTCTGGAAGTTTTGGCCACAGCAATCAGAGCAGAAAAAGAAATAAAAGGAATCCAAATTGGAAAAGAAGAAGTAAAACTCTCACTGTTTGCAGATGACATGATCCTCTACATAGAAAACCCTAAAGACTCCACCAGAAAATTACTAGAGCTCATCAATGAATATAGTAAAGTTGCAGGATATAAAATCAACACACAGAAATCCCTTGCATTCCTATACACCAATAATGAGAAAGTAGAAAAAGCAATTAAGGAAACAATTCCATTCACCATTGCAACGAAAAGAATAAAATACTTAGGAATATATCTACCCAAAGAAACTAAAGACCTATTTACAGAAAACTATAAAACACTGATGAAAGAAATCAAAGAGGACACTAATAGATGGAGAAATATACCATGTTCATGGATCGGAAGAATCAATATAGTGAAAATGAGTATACTACCCAAAGCAATTTACAAATTCAATGCAATCCCTATCAAGCTACCAGCCATATTTTTCACAGAACTAGAACAAATAATTTCAAGATTTGTATGAAAATACAAAAAACCTCGAATTGCCAAAGCAATCTTGAGAAAGAAGAATGGAACTGGAGGAATCAACTTGCCTGACTTCAGGCTCTACTACAAAGCCACAGTCATCAAAACAGTATGGTACTGGCACAAAGACAGACATATAGATCAATGGAACAAAATAGAAAGCCCAGAGATAAATCCACACACATATGGACACCTTATCTTTGACAAAGGAGGCAAGAATATACAATGGAGTAAAGACAATCTCTTTAACAAGTGGTGCTGGGAAAACTGGTCAACCACTTGTAAAAGAATGAAACTAGATCACTTTCTAACACCACACACAAAAATAAACTCAAAATGGATTAAAGATCTAAATGTAAGACCAGAAACTATAAAACTCCTAGAGGAGAACATAGGCAAAACACTCTCCGACATAAATCACAGCAGGATCCTCTATGATCCACCTCCCAGAATTCTGGAAATAAAAGCAAAAATAAACAAATGGGATCTAATTAAAATTAAAAGCTTCTGCACAACAAAGGAAAATATCAGCAAGGTGAAAAGACAGCCTTCTGAATGGGAGAAAATAATAGCAAATGAAGCAACGGACAAACAACTAATCTCAAAAATATACAAGCAACTTATGCAGCTCAATTCCAGAAAAATAAACGACCCAATCAAAAAATGGGCCAAAGAACTAAATAGACATTTCTCCAAAGAAGACATACGGATGGCTAACAAACACATGAAAAGATGCTCAACATCACTCATTATCAGAGAAATGCAAATCAAAACCACAATGAGGTACCACTTCACACCAGTCAGAATGGCTGCGATCCAAAAATCTGCAAGCAATAAATGCTGGAGAGGGTGTGGAGAAAAGGGAACCCTCCTACACTGTTGGTGGGAATGCAAACTAGTACAGCCACTATGGAGAACAGTGTGGAGATTCCTTAAAAAATTGCAAATAGAACTCCCTTATGACCCAGCAATCCCACTGCTGGGCATACACACCAAGGAAACCAGGATTGAAAGAGACACATGTACCCCAATGTTCATCGCAGCATTGATTATAATAGCCAGGACATGGAAACAACCTAGATGTCCATCAGCAGATGAATGGATAAGAAAGCTGTGGTACATATACACAATGGAGTATTACTCAGCCGTTAAAAAGAATTCATTTGAATCAGTTCTGATGAGATGGACGAAACTGGAGCCGATTATACAGAGTGAAGTAAGCCAGAAAGAAAAACACCAATACAGTATACTAACACAGATATATGGAATTTAGAAAGATGGCAATGACGACCCTGTATGCAAGACAGGAAAAAGACGCAGCTGTCTATAACGGACTTTTGGACTCAGAGGGAGAGGGAGAGGGTGGGATGATATGGGAGAATGGCATTCTATCATGTATACTATCATGTAAGAATTGAATCGCTAGTCTATGTCTGACGCAGGATACAGCATGCTTGGGGCTGGTGCATGGGGATGACCCACAGAGATGTTATGGGGAGGGAGGTGGGAGGGGGGGTTCATGTTTGGGAACACATGTAAGAATTAAAGATTTTAAAATTAAAAAAAAAAAATAATAAAAGCAAAACTTTCTACTCAACAATACCTAAAAGGTACATAGAGAGATTCTCTTTGTCTGGAAGTTGAATCTTTACCTCAGTTACAAGTACTCAGAGAAATTATGCTTTCTAGTCCAAGGTCAGCCTGTGGAGGCTAGCACCTCCCTGCATGCTGACAGTTTGCACTATTTTCCAGTGTGCTGGTGCCTGCAGCTTTGTCGCCATAGAAACAGCAGTTCACTGTGGCAAAGTTGCCATAAACTCATGTGAACCGCTAAGATGAAAAACCCAACATGGCTGAGCCTCAGGCCCAAAGGCACATGCCTTGGAGATAACAGCTAAAAACTAAATAAAGGTGTAGTCGTTAAGACACAGCCCCATGGCTCAGAATGGCCTCTCTATTTCAGTATTTTAAAAACTAAAAAGAAAAAAAAATGTTCATATGGATGTAAAGTAATCGAAACTCTCTACACTGGTGGTGGGAATGTAAATTGGTAAATCCCTTTGTATAAATTGTAAATAAAATAAGTTATAAATCCTTTCAGAAAACTGTTCATACATTCTAAAGCTAAGCATGTGCCTACCCTATTATCCAAGAATTTCATTTCAAGCTGTGTGCTTACCAAAGCCCACACCTAAATTCCTGTGCCCTAGCCTCAGCTAAAGACTCACCACATGTTATTTTGGTCTGATTCTCAGATTTCTGGCCCAAACCAGTAGATGCTGTACAAATCTGTTGTTTTTCCTCTCTATCCAAATATTGAACCACTTGAAAAAAAAAAGAAAAATACATATACTATAGACTGGATGTCTGTGTCCCCCTGCAACCTAATGCCTAAAGTGATGATCCTAGGATGTGGGGCCTTTGGGAGGTGATTAGGTCATAAGAGTGGAGCCCTCACAAATGAGATTAGTGCTTTCACATTAAAGAGAAGCCAGAGCATTCATAGAATTATCACAGTAGCACAAAGATGAACTCTAATTGTGTGGGTCTTTTGGTGAATTTATATTGCATTTCTCTTGGGTAAACACTTGGAAAAGATCCTAATGCTTGGAAAGATTGAAGGCAAAGGGGTGACAGAGAATAAGATGGTTGGATGACATCACTGACTCAATGGACATGAATTTGAGCAACCTCTGGGAGATGGTGAAGGACAGGGAAGCCTGGCATGCTATAGTCCATGGGGTTGCAAAAAGTCAGATATGACTTAGCAACTGAAAAACAACAGCAATAACAAACACTTAGAAATGTAATTCTTGGGTTATACGGTAGGCACGTGCTCGGCTTTAGAATGTATGAACAGTTTTCTGAAACTGTTTGAATAAGCTCCCGGAGTTGGTGATGGACAGGGAAGCCTGACATGCTCCAGTCCATGGGGTCCCAAAGAGCTGGACATGACTAAGTGACTAAACTGAACTGAGGGTAGGCACATGCTCAGCTTTAGAATGTATGAACAGTTTTCTGAAGGGATTTATAATTTATTTTATTTACAATTTATCCACAGGAATTTACCAATTTACATTCCCACCACCAGTGTAGGAGAGTTCCAATTACTTTACAACACATGAACATGTTTTTCTTCAGTTTTCAAAATTTTGGCCATTATGATGGTTGTGTCATCATTATCTCTTCATGCTTTTGGTTTCTATTCTTGTAATGATTAACAATTATAAACATGTTTTCATATGCTTACCTGCCCTTGAATATCCTCTTTTGTGAAGTACTTGATGAGGCATCTCGTCCAATTTTCTATAGGGTTGTTTGATGTTTGCTTATTCATTTATAGGATTTCTCTATACATTTTACATTTGCATCCAGACTCAGGACATCTCTTTCAATACTGCAGTGTGTCCTTAGATAAGCAACCTGGAAGTGTAGGGAGTTATATTACCTTTTAGCATAAAAATTTGACCAGCAGGGACGAAAGTTGAGGGGTTAATGGGTTCTCTTTTTATCTCACCTGGACAAACATCCTGAAAGCATGCTGTGTAGTCTTAGTCAGACCCATGGAACTGTACAGCCAGTTGTCTGCATCAGAGGCCAATAACTTGTCCTTAAATTATTTATCAATGATTTATCCTTAAACTCCAATAAGCTTCCCTGGTGGCTCAGATGGTAAAGCATCTGTTTGCAATGCAGGAGACCCAGGTTCAATCCGTGGGTTGGGGAGATCCCCTGGAGAAGGAAATGGCAACCCAGTCCAGTACTCTTGCTTGGAAAGTCCCGTGGATGGAGGAGCCTGGTAGGCTACAGTCCATGCAGTTGCAAAGAGTTGGACATGACTGAACGACTTCACTTTCTACTTTCTTTAAACTCCAATATCAAAAGCATTTTTCCAAGATTTTTTTTTAAAGAGCTGTCTACCCTCAACTTATCACTTTGATGAATTTCTCTAAATATCACATAGCATTTTTTTACTGAGTAGCTCAAATTTATTTACCTCTAGCTTCTACACAATAGGTAAGTTTGAGAATGCATTTGCTATGTTTACAGCACCGTGCTCAACCCTTTATATGTATATCAGCAAATTCTCTCATACACACAAAATATTTACTATTGTAGTGATATTTTACAGATAAGAAGATTGTATGTAGCTGTTTAGTAATTTACTCAAGGTTATGTAACTAGTATGAATTGAAACAGAAAACGAAACTCAGATATTTTTTCAAAAATCCTGTTTGATTATTTACAATGCTCTACTGCTTTGCTTTGATTGTAGTTCTAAATTCAAACATGATAAATTTGCTGCTGATATAATATGACATAATTTTCATCGTATTTCCTAAGATTTTTTTCTCAGTGTTTTCATATGATAATGAAGAGGCAGAGAAGGAGGATAAAGATGAGGATGATGACAGTGAATCACCTAGCCTGGCTTCCCTTATGAAAGAAAAAGTAGGAAAATCTCTGGGGGAAAATGTCATTCACCTCAAGAGGAACAGATGGCTCAAGCTTACAAGGAGCTACGCAAACACAACTGGGAAACTGGAGCCTTTTCTAAGCATACAGTGGACTAATAAAGAAAACAAACATTTACTAACCAGTGTTGGATGCGATAACAAGAAAAAGAACTGCACCATAATAATAAAGAATAGCAAGCCAGGGAGAGCATAAAGGGAATCTTCCCCATATAGCAACGTGATTAGCTTCCCATTTGCCATCCTGAGAATATTTAATCTCTATTTTACTACTGCTGGTTTGCTGAAGGTAGAGACTGGAGTGAGAGGACCAAAGACTTCGGGGCTCTGCATACTTGGGCTTAATACCAGGACTAGGCTGCTTACCAGCTCTATGTCTTTGGGGAAGTTACTTTCTCTCTCTATGACTCAATTTTCTCATCTGAAAAATGAAACTGATAAAAAGCCTGGTGTTCCTGGAATTTTGTGGAGGTAGGTGTCTGGGTTTGTTTCCTTGGCAAACATAATGAAATAATAATTTGCATGCAAGAGTTTTATTGGGCTGTGTTCTGGATCACCACCTGGTGGGGAGCAAAGGAAGCAAGTCTGGGCTGAGCAAGAAGCTGAGGGCTATTGCAGCAGAAACCTCAGCTGATCCTGCAGGAGCTCTGGAGCTGAGAGGACGCTTAAGAGTTGTCCTGCCTGAGGCAAAGGGCCAGGTTTTTATACCCGCCTCCCTGTGGACCAGACATTGAATATGGGTTGTTTCCAGTGGGGAGCTTATGACCTTGTTCTAGGGGTCTCTCTTTAGCTTAAGCAGATTACCCAAGAACTGACATGCTTCAGGGGTGGCAGAATGAGTGCTTCCATTGTGAAGGGGGGGTGGGGAGCCTAGGTAGTGGCCCACAGTATCCACTAGAGTAGGTAAAGCCCCAGTCCCATGACTCAGCAGGTGCCTCTTCACCTTAACTCTCCTCCCCAGAGTCTCACTGTGTGTTTCCTTAAGACATTATAGTTGGCACTTTGAGCTGCCACCGTTGGAGTCCACTCTAGGAATCGCCCATCTTCCAGGCCCTAGTTTCAGCTTCCTTACCTGAGGTGACAGCATGCCTTTTAGGTAAGACCCAGTCATTCAAGTCAGAGACTATCTTTGAGAAGTTCCTGAGAGCTACCACCTTGGAAAGCCTAGATCCTGGAGCTGTTTATCTTGAGGGTCTTCACATATTTCTGTGCATCTCTGCTTTACTCCACATACTTGAGTTTAATTTCTGAACATGCACCTGGCACAAGTCAGCACGAAAAAACTGCCTAGCCTGATGCTAGCCAGACAATCAGGTAGGAATCAACAAAACAAGCTCCATTGAACATATTTGCACGGAGGTCAGGCCTTTTCCCATAATAGGGTCAGAAGAACAAGTGATCTGGTTGGGAATAGCTAGCTAGCTGCCAGATGGCACCCTTCTCACATGCCCTGGGGCTGAATGTGTTTTAGTTTGTATATTATGTGAACCCTGCAAGGTATCAGTGCCGGCTTTGATTAATGGCAGCTAATATTTATCGAGCCCTTCCCATGGGTCATGTGGGTTATCTCGTTTTATCCTCGCTGTAACTGTGTGGGGTTCCTGTGAGGAGGGGAGGACTAGTGTCTTCATTTTGTATCCTAGGAAATTGAGGCTTAGCATGAACTTACTTGTCTAGGGTCAATGTGATTTGAATCTAGGTAGTCTGACTGTCAACATCTATGTGGGAATTATGGCTTAAAACATTAGATGTGCAGAGTACAGAGCCTTCTCCCTTAGATCCAGGAAGGATCTCCTTATGTCAAGAGGGAACATGGTATATAGTGGGTTGAATGGTATTCCCACCAAAATTCACATCTAGCCAAAACTTTGAATATAATCTTCTTTGCGAACAGGGTCTTTATAGTTAAAATTAGCTAAAGATCTTAAGATAAAATCATCCTGGGTTTAGGGTGGCCCCCAAATCCAAAGACATGTTATTAGAAGATGAGAAAGAGCATGTCAAGGCTGTATATTGTCACCCTGCTTATTTAACTTATATGCAGAGTACATCATGAGAAACGCTGGGCTGGAGGAAGCATAAGTTGGAATTAAGATTGCCAGGAGAAATATCAATAACCTCAGATATGCAGATGACACCACCCTTACGGCAGAAAGTGAAGAAGAACTAAAGAGCCTCATGATGAAAATGAAAGAAGAGAGTGAAAAAATTGGCTTAAAGCTCAGCATTCAGAGAACGAAGATCATGGCATCTGGTCCCATCACTTCATGGAAAATAGATGGGGAAACAGTGGAAACAGTGGCTGTCTTTATTTTTCTGGGCTCCAAAATCACTGCAGATGGTGATTGCAGCCATGAAATTAAAAGACTCTTACTCCTTGGAAGGAAAGTTATGACCAACCTAGACAGCATATGAAAAAGCAGAGACATTACTTTGTCAACAAAAGTCCGTCTAGTCAAGGCTGTAGTTTTTCCAGTAGTCATGTATAGATGTGAGAGTTGGACTGTGAAGAGAGCTGAGCGCCAACGAATTGATACTTTTGAACTGTGTTGTTGGAAAAGACTCTTGAGAGTCCCTTGGACTTCAAGGAGATCCAACCAGTCCACCCTAAAGGAGGTCAGTCCTGGGTGTTCATTGGAAGGACTGATGCTGAAGCTGAAACTCCAATACTTTGGCCACCTGATTCGAAGAACTGACTCATTTGAAAAGACCCTGATGCTGGAAAAGATTGAGGGCAGGAGAAGAAGGGGATGACAGAGAATGAGATGGTTGGATGGCATCAACAACTCAATGGACATGGGTTTGGGTAGACTCCAGGAGTTGGTGATGAACAAAGAGGCCTGACGTGCTGCGGTTCATAGGGTCACAAAGAGTCAGACACGACTGAGTGACTGAACTGAACTGAAGAGGACACCAAAGTGACACACACACAAAAGGAAAAGTCCATGTGGAAACAGAGGCAGAGATTTGACTGATGTGGTCACAAGCCAAGGAATGCCTGGAGCCACTAGAAACCAGAATAAGAAAGGTAGGATTCTTCCCTAAAATCTTCAAAGAAAATGTGGCTCTTCTGGTACTTTGATTTCAGATATCTGTGCTTCAGAACTGTGCAAGAGTAAATTTCTGGGGTCTTAAGCCAGCAAATTTGTATAATTATGTCATCCCTAGGAAACTGATCTGTGATAAAACAAAAACAGACCTAAACTGGGAACCATTGGAACCAACTTCTTCTTCTTCTATAAAATGAGGAGTTTGTTTTAAATGACCCCCAGAATCCCCCACATCTTTGGAGTGTATGATCCTAAATCTTGCTTTCCCTAGCATAACCTTAGCATCAGCCATTTTATATCACAGTTACTCAGATCCTTCACTATACATTTTAAAATTTTATTTTATTTTATTTTTAATTGGAGGATAATTGCTTTATAATATTGTAATGGTTTCTGCCATATACCAACATGAATCAGCCATAGGCGTACATATGTCCTCTCCCTCTTAAAATTTCCTTCCACCTTCCTCCCCATTCCACTCTCTAGGTTGTCACAGAGCACCAACTTTGGGTTCCCTGAGTCATACAGCAAATTCCCACTGGCTATCTACTTCACATATGGTAAAGTATATGTTTTAATGCTACTCTCTCAAATCATCCCAGCTTCTCTCTCTCCCATTCAGTCCAAAAGTCTGTTCTATATGTTGGCATCTCCATTGCTGCCATGTAGATAAGTTCATCAGTACCTATCTGTCTAGATTATATATATGTATATATGTTATTATATATATATATTTAGCATGGCTTTTCTTCTACAAGTCTCTTAAATATAATCTAAAATGAATTCAGTTTTGAAAATACTCTTCATTTGTCCTTGTGACCTCTTCACTTCCTAATATGGACAATTTTAGCAGAGATGACAGCATCCAAAATTAAGGCAAACATTTCAATTTGCCTGAATTTGTCGCTTTTCAATGGGCTATGTCAGTAATGGTTAGGTTCTGGAGAGAATTGACTCCCAGAAGTAGATAATCACATCAATAACCTAGAAAGGCTAAAGGCTATGAAATGCAGGATAGATAAAGCCTGTGTAAATGACCTTCTTTACTTAAACGTCTGCAAGACAAAATTGTGACCAATACCTCTTCATTACGGGAGTGACAAAGCTAAAACAATGCAAAAGTAGATTTCTATCCCTAAAACACTTTGCTTCTCAGTAACCCCACAACAATCTGATATGGCTCACATGCCTTCACAGTAGAGATCCTGTTTATATGCCCATGGCTGAGTGTTAAAAGCAACAGGGAGCTGAAGAAAACTAAGGTTAATTAACTTGTCCAAGGTCACCCAGTCAATAAGTAAATGTTTAATGTGCTGTGCTCAGTTGCTCAGCCATGTCTGACTCTTTGCAACCCCATGGACTGTAGCCCATCAAGCTCCTCTGTCCATGGGGAGTTTCCAGGCAAGAATATTGTAATGGGTTACCATGCCCTCCTCGAGGGGATCTTTCCAATCAAGGTCACCCACATTGCAGGAGGATTCTTTACAGTCTGGGCCACCAGGGAAGCCCAAATATTATACATCTTAGTCCCAATTTTTACACGTCTCAAGATTTTCTTGGCTTCTCCTGCTTTCCAAGCACTTGAGCACATGCTCAGAGAAGAACTTGGACTGTTGCCACTTTGACTGACAAAATTGCTGGTAGTTCTAGTACTGCTGGGGAAGGCCAGGCTCTCACAGTCTCCATTGTCCCCAGGACTGTGGGAGCCACTGCAGTTCTGGCCTCCAAACCTAGCCTGAATGGATCAGAGATGTTGCATCTCTTACCACTCTGGACATAGATGAAGTACTACCCTGGGAGGTTGGTTTCCCAACAGCTTCCCACAGCCTGGAGGTATAGAAAATAAATGTTCCAGGTGTTGAAATCTGACTTATAAGAGACAAAAGACAGAGAGAGCCAGCAGGTACCTTGTTCTTCCTACTTTCCCATGACAACTATTTCATGGCACAATAGTTCCAACAACTTCGCTGGAGACATCCCCCGTAGAAAAGGAAAGCAACGGTGCTTATTTGGAGGCTGTAGCAACTTGGCCATGTACCACATTGTATTTGTTTTCTTTCTTTTTCTTTTCCCCTCACTCTTGATTTCCTGGATTGTACTTCTTCTCTGAATAGAGTACTAATATCAGCTTATAAGCTTTGCCTTTGCCTCTGTTTTCCAGGGCTTGCATGCTCAGTCACTCAGTTGTGTCTGACTCTGTGAGATTCTTTGAACTCTAGCCCACCAGTGTCCTCTGTCCATGAGATTTTCCAGGCAAGAACACTGGAGCTAGTTGCCATTTCCTTCTCCAGGGAATCTTCCTGACCCAGGGATTGAACCTGCATCTCTTGCATTGCTGATAGATCCTTTACCACTGAGCCATTGGGGAGCTTGGGTTACAACAGTTGGTATAAGAAGTGGCTCTAGAAAGCAGACATGTGGCATGAGGTTTTGACAGTGTTTCTCTCTCCTCTCTGAACTCAATAAGAAGTTACTGCTGGAGCAAGGGTGATGGCAAAACCCCTCTGGCACATAGAACATAAATACTAAAGCCTTCACATGCATTTAATTGGCACAAGATGAAGGTGGAAGGGAAGAAGAAAAGAGATCAAGTAGTCTCTAGATTGGTATAAGGGCAAGAATAATTGAAAGTTGTGCTATGAAGTAAGTACTTTTTGAGAGCAATAAAGACCTTGCAAGAAGTATCAATAATAAGTCCAGAGTAGGCAATTGCCATCTTAAGGAATACTGTGACAGTTAGGTTACCTTTGTGGCAATTTTGAAAGATTCAACTATAGCCTCAGGGCATGCTCTGCTGGAATATCAAGTCATATATTTCATATATATCAGATATAATTTGATCAAATTATAAGTGCAGTTGAGTTATAAACAAGGCTTGATGTATAGACTGATAGGTTTTCTACATCAAAGTCAGGGCCTTTACAGGGCAACAGTAGACCTTGTGATCTGGGATGAAGACATTTTGGTTGGACTAATCTGAGCATCTTATATATATATACTTGTAAATTCCCATAGATCCTTCTAGCAAGGAAAATAACCTTTTTTCCATTGCTGAGAACAAATTTTACTTGCCTGGAAATTGTACAAAAACCTCATCTGAATGAAGTTACTTTCATCCTATCCACTCCTAATTGGCTTCAGGCCAATAAACAGGGCCAGACATCAGCACAGTCTGAGCAAGGAAATGCAGCCTCTGTTTCATAGCCAAACATATCAAAATATTCAAAGGGCATGACTACTATGTCCCAGTAGGAAAGGGGAGAATATTTGTGAAAGGAGATATTTAGGGTATTATATTGTGGTATGGAGCAAACTGGCATAGGATGAACAGGCAAGAATTTACTGACATGGGGCAAAGTCACTCATGACTTGGGATTTAATCTTCTTTCCTAGAAAGACATATGTGTGCTAAGCATGTCAATTTCAAGGGACTGGCATGTTGGTGAAGTTTTCAAGCAAAAACACTTGCCTAAAGCTGATGGCTCAGACGGTAAAGGTCAGGAAGATCCTCTGGAGAAGGAAATGGCAACCCACTCCAGTACTCTTGCCTGGAAAATCCCATGGATGGAGGAGCGTAGTAGGCTACAGTCCATGTGATCGCAAAGAGTTGGACACGACTGAGCGACTTCACTTTACTTCAAAGCTGATTCTTATGTTTTGCTGGGATGACTCCTTGAAGCCTAGACATGACGTTGGCCTCAAAGAGATAAAATATAGAGGACAAAATCTCCTTGGCCCAAGATTGAGGAAGGAGTCACATGTTCAGGGGATTTGCATGTAAAACCCTGAAGCCATCACTTGGCAGTGCTGCCGCAGGAGTAGTCAGGAGGAGATGGTCGCTTCACCAAGGCAATCAAGAAGGACAGAGTCTTTAAGAGGCTTGGTAGCATTCTATTATGAGGGTTGACAGAAAGGTAATGCTGCCATGGAACTGGACTCCCCCTGTCTTTTTTAAAAGGTTTTAAAAATAACATTTATTTCTTAAAAGTTAGCTTGTGATAATAGGAAACCAAAAAACACAAGAAGCATAAAGCAGTCATTCATAATCACAAGAAGTTTACCATTTGATGTGTACTTCTGGGTCTCATTTGTATATTTTCACAACTAAGAATCCATTTTTATAGAATTAAGATCATACAGTTATGTATCATGCTGTTTCACAGATCATGAATATTTACCATTTCAAAGTCCCAAAGTTTTGAGTATTTTGATAACCAAGAATACACTACACCAAGTCAATCTGGAAGGGAAAAAATGAAATCCTGCCTTTCTTGGCAACAAAAATTTCAGAGAAGACAAAAATGGCAACAGGCCTCTAGATAAAGATATTGGCAGAGGTATGATTAAAATACTACATTCCATTTTAACAATGGGTATGATGGGGTTCTAGAAAGTCAGAGGCCAGATGTAATAGTAAATCTCAGAAAGCAAGTAGACATATGTGTTACTTATATATTGCTAAGTTCATTTATTAATTCTAACAGTATATCTGCAGATTCTTTGCATAAAATCTTCTTTCCTGTATAAAAATGGAGCATCATATTACCTCCTTTCCAGTTCTCATTATCTTTTATTTCCTTTTGCTGTCCTATTGATTTGGTTTAACATTTCACGTTTCTCACACTGCTAACATCTTTATCTCATCCTTGATCACAGGAAAATATTTCAATGTTTCACAATTAAATGTGATGTTTGGTATTGAATTTTTTGTAGGTATCTATGACTAGGTTAAGAAAGTTCCATTGTCTTCCAAGTTTGCTAAGAGTTTTCTTTATTATTATTTATTGATGCTAAATTTTTAAACTTTTTTTCTGAATTTTTTAACATGATTTGCCTCTTTTTGTTAATGTGGTGAATTACCTTCATTGTTCTTAAATGTTAAAATGTTCGTGGAATAAAATCAATGTTTTTGTGATGTATTCCTGTTTTGTATCACTGGATTTTATTTGCTTTTTTAGCTTAAGATTTGACATCTTTCCATGAAAAATATTGATCTTAAATTTTCTTTCTAGTAATGTCTTTGTCACATCTTGATATTTTGTTAATACTGTCTTCAAAATGAATTGGGTGGAAGAATCAATATTGCTAAAAGACCATATTACCCAAAGCACTCTACACACTCAACGCAATTCCTATCAAATTATCAGTGGCATTTTCCACAGAAAGTGTTAGTTGCTCAGTCATGTCCAACTCTTTGCAACCCCATGGACTGTAGCCTGTCAGACTCCTCAGTCCATGGAATTCTGCAGGCAACAGTACTGGAGCGGGCAGCCACTCCCTTCTCCAGGGGGATCTTCCTGACCCAGGGATCAAATCCAGATTTCCTGCGTTGCAGGCAGATTCTTTACTGTCTGAGCCATTAGGGAAGATCCTTTTTCACTAAACAGATGCAAAATTTTTTTAAATTTGTATAAAAATACAAAAGACTCTGAATAGCCAAAACAATTTTCAGAAAGAAGAAAGAGCTGGAGGAATCATGTGCCTTGATTTCAGAGTCATCAAAACAGTATGGTACTGGCACAAAAAAACAGGCCCATAGATTAATGAAACAGGTATAAGGCCTAGAAATAAGTCCATGTACTTATGGAACAAAGAAGGCAAGAATATACAGTGGAAAAAGACAGACTTTTCATTAAGTGGTGTTGGGAAAATGAGACAGTTATAGCTAAAAGAATGAAACTAGAACATTCTCTAACACCATATACAAAAATATACTCAAAATAGATTAAAGACCTACAGGTAAGATCAGATACTAGAAAAATTCTAGAGGAAAATATAGTTAGAAAGGTCTTTGACAAAAGCCAAAGTAATATTTTTTGGGATCCATCTCCTAAAGTAATGGAAACAAAAGCAAAAGAAAAAAATAGGGGGGGACCTAATTAAACTTAAAAGATTTGGCACAGCAAAGGAAATCATCAACAAAATGAAAAGACAGCCCTTGGAATGGGATAAAATATCTGCAAATGATGCAACCAAGAGATTAATTTCCAAAATATATGAATAGCTTATACAGTTCAACAACAATAAAAATAATTGAATAAAAAAATGACAGAAGACCTAAACAGACATTCCTCTAAAGAAGATATACAGATGGCTAACAGGCACATGAAAAGATGCTGAACATTGCTAATTATCAGAGAAATGCAAATCAAACCTCCAGTGAGGTATCTGACACTACTCAGATTGGCCATCATTAACAAGTGTATAATATAAAATACAAATAATAAATGCTGGAGAGGATGTAGAGAAAAGGAAACCCTCATAAACTATTGATGGGAATGTAAATTTGTGCAGCTACTATGGAGAACAGTACGGAGGTTCATTAAAAAACTGAAGATAGAGTTGCATTTGATCCACCAATTCTACTCCTAGGCATATATCCAGAAAACACTAAAATTCTAATTTGAAAAGAATCAGGCACTCCAATATTCACAGAAGCACTGTTTACAATAGCTAAAACACGGAAAGAAACTTAAATGTTCGTTGACAAATGGATAAAGATGTGGTGTATATATATGCAATGGAATATTTCTCAGCCATAAAAAAAATTAAATAATGCCATTTGCAGCAACATGGATGGATGTAGAGATTATCATACTAAAAGTGAAGTGAGTCAAAGACAAATATCATATTATATCACTTGTATGTGTAATCTAAAATAAAGATACAAATGAACTTATTTACAAATTAGAAAAAGATTTGCAGACATAGAAAACAAATTTATGTTTACCAAAGGGGAAAGAGGGTGGGGGAGAGGATAATTTATGGATTTGAGATTAACATATACACAATACTATATATAAAATAGACAAGAAGCTTTTATCATATAGCATAGGAAACTATATACAATATCCTTTAATAAATCATGAATAAAAACTTGAATAAAAAACCATGAATAAAATTTATGAATAAAAATATTCATTATAATATAAATATATTCTTATATATATTCTTTCTATATATATACCTGTATATGTATTTCTGTAACTGAATTACCCTCCTGTATAGCTTAAACATTGTGTTGCATGCCTGAATCAACTATACTTCAATTAAAAAAATAATCAATAGCAAAATAAACTAAAAAGAAACAAATTAGGAAATGTTCCTTCCCTTTCTAATTTCTGAAAGAGTTTGTTTAACATTGGTATTACCTCCTCTTTCAATATTTGGAATAATTCATTAATGAGACCATCTAGATCTGTATTTCTTCATGAAAAAACTTTAATAATGTGTTCAATTTTGGTCATTATTTCATGAGTGTGGCTAAGTTATTTTTTCAATGAGTATAGAAGAACTAAGGAGTAAGGGTCAGTATCTCTCAAAGGGCTAAAAAAAGGGAATGAATTCAGAGAGAGGAACCTCTTGAGGTCTATTAGAGATGTCCAGCATTTGAACAGTTTTAGTATTCTGAGGCAGGGGCTGCTTTATAATAATGGTGTTGAACACCAAGAATGTAGCTCTGGTGTCATTAAGGATTGGAAGAGATTCATCTCCAGTCTGGAGAAAAGTTTCTCCAAGCCAGTTAAAGGAGAAGATGGGGAAGATCCCCTGCAATTCCTTGGAGCCCCCTTTTGGAGAATTGGGAGTAAGTTAGGAAGGTTGATTAGTGAACTGTCATTTCAATTTGTAACAATCTCTTTTCCAATGTCCTGGCTCTTTGCAATAACGCCAGAAATCAGGGGAGTTTTGGTTTTGATTAGGAACCTTCATTTGATGGAGTGTAGATTAAGAGCTGATTGCCAGCATATCTAAATTAGGAGTGGACATAATTTCCATCCTATCCTGTTCTTTTTTACCGAAAGAAAAAGGTCCTGGTTCAGCAAATTAATAAACATAGAGTTAAAAGCTACTGAGCTTCCCTGGTGGCTCAGGCAGTAAAGAATCTGCCTGTGATGCAGGAGACCAGAGTTTGATACCTGGGTCAGGAAGATCCCTTGGAGAAGGGCATGGCAACCCACTCTAGTATTCTTGCCTGGGAAATCCCATGGACAGAAGAGCCTGATGGGCTAAATCTATGGAGCTGCAAAGAGTTGGACAGGACTGAGAAAATAACACTTTACTTACTTTTACCAAAAGCTACCAGAGCAGAATCAATATCTGAAGGAAGACCAGAATTTCCTTTAAAGACAACCTCAAGGTGCTTGTAATAATCATAAACAGGTTTTTCAGATTTTTGTATTGCAAGACTGAATTTTGTTTCAATCAGTAAGCTTCAGAAAAGTTCTAGGAATTGCTAGGTTGATAAATCTGAATGACTATACTAAATTCTTCAGCAAATCTATGAGGATCTTCAGTTAGTTTGGGAACATCTTTGACTATGGCTTGTAGTTTTAGCCCAAGGAGTATAAGAAATTAAGAGTTTAACCTTTGGATTCTCAGATGGCTTAATTTTAAAGGGACAGGTTCTGACCAGTTCAGAGGAAGATGGAGTGGAAAGATTTTCAGAGAAAGGGAGAAGTTTGGGAAGATACTTAGTATCAGAGAATTGAGGCTACTATGGAGGCATAGGTGGCATAGAAGGGAAGGAGGCAAAGTCTGACCACAAGGAGTTGAGGTAGACAAGATTGTCCTGGAGGCAGAGCCTGAAAGAGAGAAGCCAAAAGAGAAGACCCTGGGCTCTGGGAGCCATTTTATCTCTCTTTGATCATTTGTTTGCCTCAGTTAATCTCAAAATATTATTCTTTAGTGAGGCAATTTCTGACCCCTGACATTAGGAAGCTTCAGAATACTAACTGAAATAAGCATTCCACAGTACTCTGAAAAACTTTGAGCCATTGTAGTCTAATTCTGTTTTAAGAGAATAAAGTTTGGGGATTCCATAAGTTCCCCATAAAGGCTATTTATCCTCTAAATTGTCTTTGATCATCAGATCAGCCCATTTAATTAGAAATGCATATGAGGAAAGATTGTGTTTTTGTTTTTTCAGTTGTGCTGCGTGGCTTGCAAGGTCTTAGTTCGCTGACCCAATATTGAATCCAGGTTATAGCAGTGAAAGCACAGCGTCTTAACCACTGGACTACCAAAAAATCACCAGGTTGTGATGTTTAAACATAAAATCAAATGGAGTTCCTGTGAGGGGGCATCCTCAAAATACTTAGATAACTGGGATCCCATTTTCTAGAGGTCTTTTTTTCTCTAAAGAACAATTTTCAAACAGCTTAAACAGCTGACAGCACAAATGGCTCAATTCAAACAGTTTGCAAGCCTAAGAAGATAACTTACTCTGGGAGGAGTCAGGTCTCCAGAAGACAGCTCCTTTAAAGGGACAGACTGTGAGCTGAAAAACCAGCACGGTTTCATTTGAAGCAGCCCCTTCCCAGTGGAATTGAGCTGAAGGTATTCTTAGCTAGCTTTGGTTGAGTATCCACAGACTTCACACAGAACAAGGCCTAACTAGGATAGATCCCAAGTAAAGCCTGTGCTCAGTTGCTCAGTCATGTCCGATTCTTGGTGATGCTATGGACCGTAGCCCACCAGGCTGTATCTAGGGGATTCTCCAGGCAAGAATACTGGAGTTGGTTGCCATTTCTTCCTCCAGGGGATCTTCCTGACCCAGGGATTTAACCTGTATCTCCTGCTTGGCAGGTGGATTCTTTACCAGCCAAGCCATCGGGGAAGCCCCAAATAAAACCTAGAGAGCTTCAAATGCAAAGATGTGAGCCTGGACCCAGGAGAAAGATGTGCTTTCAAATTCCAGGGTCAGAGAGAAAAGCAGCGAGTGACAATGGGCTCCGCTGTGGATACCGCACCTGTTTGCTTACCAGCCACTGAGCTGTGGGGGAACTCTGTGGTCCCCACACATGCCACCAAAATGTTGATCTGAAATAAAGAGACTGCTAGATATTTCTCCGGCCAAGATGGATTTATTCAGGATGAGCAGAGAATTGTACAATTGTGAGCCACATGCAAGTCTCCACACGGCAAGAGAAGGAGGATGCTTTTACGGAGAGGAAAAAGAACTTGGGAGGGCTACAATAAGCAGACTCCATGGCTTTTCACTGGCTGAGTCCTTGCCAGAAAAGAAGAGGAAACCTTTTCTTGTTGGATTCTGCTTTTGTCCTAGGGCATGGGAGCTCCCTTTCTGGTTTCTGAGCTCTATTTAATTGAGGTTTCTGTTTATTATTTTTTCACATTTCTGATATGTTCACTGGGAGCCTTCCCCCTAGCAAATCCTGAACTCTAATTTTTAGTGAGACTACAAAAACCACTGCTATGAATTTCAGATTTCTGCTCAGGTGGATATCTTTCCAAGACATTCAGCTTTAGAAATAGGCAAATTCCTAGAGGGCAGAATGATCCCCCACCAGATTCACTTTCATTCTTCCTTACTCACTGAAATGTTGCCTCCTTATTTCCAATGTTGCCTCCCTAGTCTTGTGAGATTTACATAGCGTTTTCTGGTTTCTGTTCTCCAGCTATGGTCCCTTGCCTGGGAAAACCCCAAATTATCAGTCTCAGTTTGGAGCTGGGATTAATAATTGCCCTCAGGAACAAAATAGCTGCCTTTGTGGATTCAATTTGCATTTCCCTGATGACTAACGATGTTGAGCATCTTTTCATGTGCTCATTGGTCACAGGTCTATCTTCTCTGTGATATACCTGGCAAAAATCTTTTGTCCATTTTTAAACTGGGTTTTCATCTTTCTATTGTTGGATTTTAAGAGTGTTCATACATTCTGGGGACTTTCCAGGTGGTGCTAGTGGTAAAGAACTGGCCTGCCAATGCAAGAGATATAGGAGACATGGGTTTGATCTCTAGGTCTGGAAGACCCCCCTGGAGGAAGAAATGGCAACCCACTCCAGTATTCTTGCCTGAAGCATCCCCATGGACCGAGGAGCCTGATGGGCTGCAGTCCGTGGTATCAAAAAGAGTCAGATACAACTGAGCAACTAAGTACACACACATACACACACAGAAGTGTCGCTAGACATAAGAGATGTAGTTCAGTCCCTGGGTTGGAAAGATCCCCTGGAGAAGGAAATGGCAACCTGCTCCAGTATTCGTGTCTGGAGAATCCTATGGACAGAGGAACCTGGCGGGCCACAGCCCACAGGATTGCACAGAGTTGGATATGACTGAAGAGACTTAGCATACAGTGCATTTGCTCTGGACACAAACTCCTTATCAGATATATAATATCAAAATATTTTCTTCCAATCTGTGATTTATCTTTTCATTTTTTTATGGCACCCTTTGAAACACAAATGTTTTTAACTTTAATGAACTCTATTTATATCCTTTTATCCTTTGTTCTTGTGCTTTTGCTGTCATACCTGAATTTTTTCCCCTAACTTAAGACCAGGAGAAGGCAATGGTACCCCACTCCAGTACTCTCGCCTGGAAAATCCCATGGATGGAGGAGCCTGGTAGGCTGCAGTCCATGGGGTCGCTAAGTCAGACACGACTGAGCAACTTCACTTTCACTTTTCACTTTCATGCATTGGAGAAGGAAATGGCAACCCACTCCAGTGTTCTTGCCTGGAGAATCCCAGGGACAGGGGAGCCTGGTGGGCTGCTGTCTATGGGGTCACACAGAGTCGGACACGACTGAAGTGACTTAGCAGCAGTAGCAGCAGCAACTCAAGACCATGAAGATTTATTCCTAATTTTTTCTTTGAGTTTTAGAGTTGACATTTAGGTCTATTATCCATTTTGAGTTATCTTTTTATAAGTGGTATGAGTAGAAATCCAATTTCTTTCTTTTGTGTGTGGGTGCTAGTTGTCCCAGCACATTATTGGGAAGCTATTCTTTCCCCATTGAATGGTCTTGGCATCCTTATCAAAAACCAACTGGCCATAGATATATGGGTTTTATTTTGGGCTCAATTATATTTCTTTGATCTATGTGTCTATCCTTATGCCAGTGCCAGACTATCTTTATTTCCATAGCTTTGTAATAAGTTTGGAAGTATGTAAGTGTGATTCTCCAATTTTTCCTCCTTTTCCAAGATTGTTTTGGATATTATAGATATTTTGAATTTTTATATGATTTTTAGAATCAGCTTATACATTTCTCAAAACAAGGCAGACATTTCTATAGGGCTTGCGTTGAATGCATTGTCAGTGTAGTTTTAAATTACATTTATCTTATGAATGAGGAGAACATATTTTTCATATTTTAAAGTCCATTTGTATTTCTTTTACTGCAATAAGAGCTCGTATCTGACTCTTTTCTCATTTGAGTGTCAGTTCCAGTTCTATTCTTATAACACTCAAATTATGTTTGAGAACAAGCCTAGAGGGATGGACATTTTTCACAGCTATCCTCACATATAGGTAGGCTTCTCATTGCAGTGGCTTTTCCTGTTGTGGAGCATGGGCTCCAGGGTTTCAGTGGTTGCGCCCCGTGGGCTCAGCAGTTGCAGCTCCCATGTTCTAGAGAACAGGCTCAGCAGTTGCAGCTCCCGTGTTCTAGAGAACAGGCTCAGCAGTTGCGGTGCATGGGCTTAGTTGCTCCACAGCATGTGGGATCTTCCTGGATCAGGGATTGAACCTGTGTCTCCTGCATTGGCAGGTGGATTCTTTACCACTGAGCCAACGAGGAAGCCCCAGGATATTTCTGATTAAAATAACCAGGCCCATATTTCAATTATCAAGGGAAAGCCGATTGTTTCTTCTCTTTCCTCAGAAGACCGAGTGTATTATTATTATGTCCATGAACTAAAAATTCCAAAATGACTTTTCTTCAAAATGGCTAGACAACTCATACTCTGAAGAAAGTTGTTTCACAAGACACATCAATTTATTATTAATGGTTTTTTAATTAGTGTCTTTTTCTTCAGATGGTTTATTTCATTGCTGTCCTTGGAGAGAATTTGTGGAATTCTTGTCCTCTTTCTGTTTTGAAGGAATTTTCCCTGAGTTCTGTGAATGTTATTTTTTTCTTATCGTCCCCTTACCTGGTATGGGCTAGCAATGACTTATGGTTCTTTTGTATTTTTCAGTTTTCCAACTGTAATTTGAAGGTCTTAAATTTAGCCAAGTCATGATCCTTGAAAGAAAAAGGCTTAGGTGTATAGCTATGTCTTGGTTAGTGAGAAAAATAGCTCCCAGATGTTTCAAGGCCAGATATCCAATGTCAACCATGTTATGTCCAATTATAGAGAGATAAGGAACATCAACATAGTGACCAGGGGTCAGTGGTCAGTGGTTTTGCTGTCCTCTCCACTAAGCGAGGAATTAGCTTATAAACACAGGTGTTTGAGAGCTTTTGTTTCAAGTAGGAAGGCCTCTTATTCTATTCCCCTAGAGTGCTGAAATGGAGAAGGCAATGGCACCCCACTCCAGTACTCTTGCTTGGTAAATCCCACGAATGAAGGAGCCTGGTAGGCTACAGTCCATGGGGTCGCGAAGAGTGGGATACGACTGAATGACTTCACTTTCACTTTTTACTTTCATGCATTGGAAAAGGAAATGGCAGCCCACTCCAGTGTTCTTGCCTGGAGAATCCCAGGGGTGGGGGAGCCTGCTGGGCTGCCGTCTATGGGGTCGCAGAGTCGGACAGGACTGAAGAGACTTGGCAGCAGCAGCAGCAGTGTGCTGAAAGGATGCATTTTCATTTACTCCAAACCGACTCTCAGTGTCAATGGGCATTAATAAATTCTAGATCACTAAACAGCTCTGTGAATTCCTAAATGGCTCTGACTGTTCTTGATAGCACATTAGAGGAACAAATAAGCAGTGAAATTATAATAACTATATTTAAATCATGAGCAAAGGTGACCATGTGTTTTAAGGCAGTTTTCTCTAAGAGCTCGGTTCTGTATCTTTTCAAATTTGTTTCTGGGAGCAGCTAATGTTCTCTATCTGTCCAGTCTTCCTCACTTCTTTATTGTAAATTGTCCTGTATGTTGTCTCATCATTCTTCTTGGTGACAGACACAGTTTTTCTAAACATTGACTTGAGTTCATAGCATAGAAAAAAAAGAATATGTTAGGGTTTTAATGTGATTAAGCATGGCACTTCCAGTGAAGAATGATATGAACAGAATTTTGCTTCTATCTATTTAACATCTTTCTCCTAAGGAGGTCAAAACACTTTATAAATGTGACTGTGAATCAGTTTTGCATTATTTGCAAGTGGTACCAAATTCACAGAGTTTTCATGGCACTAGTATTAACAGAAAACACTGATAATTTGCATTTTCAGTTAACCGTGTTCTCTAGGTTTTTTTCAATTTAGTTGTTTCAGAGGACAAGATTTTTTCTAGTCCAACTAAAGCTATTTTATCAAGAAATTGAGGAAAGAAAGAAACTAACCTTTATGTAGGTCCTCACGTGCCAGAAAGTGAAAGTGAGAGTCACTCCATTGTGCCCGACTCTGCGACCCTATGGACTGTGTAGTCTGTGAAATTCTCCACGCCACAATACTAGAGTGGATAACCTTTCCCTTCTCCAGGGATTTTCCCAACCTAGGTCTCCTGCACTGCAGGTGGATTCTTTACCAGCTGAGCCACAAGGGGTCATGTGCCAGAGACCATGCTAAATGACCAACAGATGTTACCACATTTGGTCCTACCACAGGCTTATGAAAGTGAAAGTGAAGTCACTCAGGCGTGTCTGACTCTTTGCAACCCTGTGGACTGTAGCCCACCAGGCTCCTCCATCCATGGGATTCTCCAGGCAAGAATACTGGAGTGGGTTGCCATTTCCTTCTCCAGGGGATCTTCCCGACCCAGGGATCAAACCCAGGTCTCCCACATTGCAGGCAGACGCTTTAACCTCTGAGCCACCAGGGAAGCCTAAGGTAGTGTTTATTATCTGCCTGTTTCAGATGAGGAGACTGCGGGTTCTAACACTACACAAGAGGGCTCTGAATCCTAGTGTAACTCCACAGTCTGAACTTCCTCTCCCATATACACTATCCCACCACCAAGGAGGGTGCCTGAAAGGCCTGTGGTCAGGATACAAAGGAAGTAGTCTAGAGTCTCCCTGGCCAAAGAGACTCTAACTCCCTCGTGTTCCATACAATTATGTTTCTATTATATTTCAAAGTGTGTGTTTTTTCCTATGAAGTTTTAGAAGATGTTTTCAGTTCCTGTAGGATAAGGGCTATATATCACACTTCTAGCCAAGTTCACCGAAAATGGGACTTTTCTCAGAAGAGGCTAAGCAAGACAGAAGCCTATTGCAAGTTCGCTTTATCAAGGATTGTTTATGAATGGCAGCTGGGGGCCCCTTCACTCTCTACAAATGACTTCAAAATCAGAATGTTCACTTGTGGAAGCAACAGGGATATATTGTACAACACAGAGAAATATAGCATTATTTTTTTAATAACTTTCATTTCAGTTCAGTCCAGTCACTCAGTCCTGTCCGACTGTTTGCAAACCCATGGACCGCAGTATTTTTTAATAACTTTCATTTCAGTTCAGTTCAGTCACTCAGTCCTGTCCGACTCTTTGCAAACGCATGGACCGCAGCATGCCAGGCCTCCCTGTCCATCAAAAACTTCCGGAGTTTACTCAAACTCATGTCCCTTGAGTCAGTGATGCCATCCAACCATCTCATCCTCTGTTGTCCCCTTCTCCTCCTGCCTTCAATCATTCCCAGCATTAGGGTCTTTTCCAATGAGTCAGTCCTTCACATCAGGTGGCCAGAGTATTGGAGCTTCACCTTCAGCAACAGTCCTTCCAGTGAATATTCAGTACTGATTTCCTTTAGAATGGACTGGTTGGATGTCCTTGCACTTCAAGGGACTCTCAAGAGTCTTCTCCAACACTACAATTCAAAAGCTTCGATTCTTCTGCTCTTAGCTTTCTTTATAGATCAACTCTCACATCCTTTAAATAGTGTATAACCTGTAAAAATATTGAATCACTATGTTGTATACTTGAAACTAATATAATATTGTAAATCAACTATATTTCAATTAAAGAAAAGGCTCATTTGTGGAGAAGTTGTGCTTCTGTTACTATGTAGGCATGTCCAGAAAATGGGAGGAAAAGGAATATGGAAGTAGCTTAGACCAAAATTGAAAAAAATAAATAAGCTAAATATGCCTGGCAATTGATGGTCATATCATGTCAACTCCACTGACAGTGCTAAGGCTGATCTATCAGGGATATCAGAACTGTAAGAAAGCAGAACATTCAGTCTAATCTACCCATTTTTTCAGATGAAAAACTTGAGCTACATGGAGATTAAGTGACCTGCCCAAAGTTAGCAATGTGAGTCTCAACACTTAGTCCAATACCCATCCCATGACACTGCAATTACTTGAAGGCTATGAAATAATTCATGGCTTATAATTTTTCTATGTTTAATCTGATCTATGATGCATTTTTATATACAGTGCGTGCACTTAATCACTCCAGTCATGTCTGACTTTTTGTGACCCTATGGACTGTAGCCCACCAGACTCTTCTGTCCATGAGGATTCTCCAGGCAAGAGAATCCTGGAGTGGGTTGCCATGCCCTCCTCCAGGGGATCTTCCCAAGCCAGGGACTGAACCCGGTACACTTAATTTAATAAGATGGAATTTTCTTGGGAAAGCAATAAGCCCCTCATATTGTAAGCTACAGAGATTTTGTTATCTGTCTGTTACCACAGCATAGCCTGCCTGTCCTGAATAATATGTTCCTCTATCGAGTTGATCACACTGTTTTCTCTCTTCATATATTTATTGAAAGGTAATGTTAAAAGATTTTGATATTGACTTATCCTTGCATTCTTGAGGTAACTCCAAGATTATGGTATAGTATACTGACAAGGCCTATTTGATATATACTACATTTAATAAAATTATTTTATCTATTTCCTGACTCTAGGATCACAAGTGAGATGACTCTATCATGTGTTCTTCTTACCCTGTCCTTGTCCAGTTTTGACATTAGATTTCACTACATTGGTTGGCTTTTCCTCTTTTTCTATTTCCTAAAACAGCTTGTGTAAGATAGAGATGATCATCTCTTGAATTTTGAGCAAGGAGAAATATAGCATAAGATGAACTTGGAGAGGTGATGAGGGGCCAAATGATTAAAGATTTTGTAGGCCACAGTAAGAAGCTTGAATTTTATTCTAAGGGAATTAGGAAGCTATTGAAAGATTTAAGGTGCCAAATATCATCATGATTTATTACATATTTTAAATATATCACTCTGGCTTTATTTGAAGACTGTGAATATAGCTAAGAATGGAAGCAGAAAGAGTAGTTAGAAGGCTATTTGAGTAGTCTGTGTAGAAAATGATGGTGGCTTAGTCTAGGAGGTGGCAGAGGAGGTGGGAGAATAGAATTATCTTGATATGATATTTATTTTGATATATACTGAAAGGACTTACTAATGTATTATATAAAGGAATGAGTAAAGGAGAAGGATTATGGTTTCCTTGAATGATTCTTATATTTTTGTTTGTATACTTGGGAAAAGAGTATTCTACTTACTTACATGGGGAATTCTGGAAAAGCAATAACTTGGGATGTAGGTTGGGAAAACAGAATTTCTGTCTTGGACCTCTTTAAATAGAAATGGCTGTGGTGTCACAGTGAAGATGTAAACAGCTGTAAATGTGAGTTTGGAGTTCTGGGGGATGGGGTAGAAATCAGGATTGGGATGTAAATTGGAGTGTCATCAGCATGATGGCATTTGTAGCCAGTGAGTGGATGAGGTCACCAGGAAGAGTACCGGGGGCCAGCAAAGAAAGTGAGCTGGGAAGAGACATTCTCCAGGGCACTTTACTAGCTCTCTGGTGTTCCTAATTTGGGTCTGGGTGATTCTCCATCTATTTGGTCTGTGATATTCGTTTAGAAACTTGTCAGACACAGTGTAGGTGCTTAATGAATAAAGATTTAATGATTCAGAAAAGATACAGTTATTTCTGGGGGAGATGCTTGGGAATCCACAGGAGTTGTTACAGTGACTTCCTGGGCCTTCCTCCACCTGCAGTGGCTTGATAGAGAACTTCAGGCCCTCCCTCAAAGATCTAGAATAAATAATCTGCTTTCAGTCAGCATAGAATTGCGTCAGCCAGATAGTTGAATTCAACCGGACTTTTCACAAATGAGTCTCAGAAGAGAGGGAGGCCCTTAAGCCAGGATCATTCCTGAAGGCCTGCAATGCCACATCCTTGGGTCAGGGCAGGATTGTTACTCAGTCATAGCATTCTTTCTGCTGATCGCACAAATGATCACCTCTTTCTCATCAAGCAGAGCTCAAAGCATCTAAGCAAAAACTTCATTGCCGATCAAGGAATAGACAGATGCTAGATTTAAGAACTATGGTATTTGGAGCACTCAAGAACATGTTTAGCAGCCCCGGAGGACCAAAAGAGATGTCTCCCAGGGCCTTGCTTTGCTCTTTAGGGCGTTTCTCTCCCAGGTGGCCACAGACTACACTGGGAAACTCAGAAAAGCCCTGTTTTCCAAATTTGGGCTTTATTAGTCAAAAACAAATAACATTGGCTTTTGCACCTTGAAAAATTATCACTGGAGTAACCAATGATAAGAAAGAAAAAGAACTCTTTCTAGGGGTCTAATATTTAAGGAGAGTTGGAAAATGCCATAAGGATTGTCAAATAGATTGAAAACTGCAGGCAGAACTCTTATGGTTAAAGTAGCATAAAAGCAAAAGTTACACAGCATGGGGAGAATCTTAATACTGGTTCTAAGTTCTTTGCTGTAGACTGCTTGGCCATCCTTCAGTTACAGCATTATTCTTTGTACAGTTTTTGAAGTTGATAAACATAACTAATTTAAGGTCAACTTCATTGGCAGGCAGATTCTTTACCACTGAGCCACCTGGAAAGCCCAATGGGTGTATACATGTTCATATAAAATACATATATTAAAGTTATCTGATCGATCAAAAAATGCTTTTCTATAAATTATGAAAGTGTATTCCATAATTTGAGTCTTCAGTTTACTCTTTTTTCCCCCCCATTGCTTTTTTTTTTTTCTTTAAAACAAGTTTGCTGTTGTTGTTCAGTTGCTAAGTTGTGTCTGACTCTTTACAACCTCATGGACTGTAGCACTTTAAGACTCCTTTAGGTCTGCAGAAATTCAGTAGTGTTAATGCTTGGCTAGTTTGAAGAGCTAGGAAATATTTATAAGTAGAGAGAATGGAGAATCAAAGAAAAGGAGAATAAGAGAATTACAAATGAGGTTTTGAATCATGGGGTGAACAGGTGCTCTTTGTCCTGAGCGTGATAAATTAGCAACTTCTGAGAAACTACAAACTGCTGATGAACAGATACATATAAGCCAACTGTGTGGTGAAGACCAACTTCTTGATATCAGATAACACATGTTTCTGGGTGTGCAGCTTCTCTCACAGTCACACTTCAGCAACAACCAGCCCACCCCTTCTGTACCCAATATTTAAAGCTAAGCAAGTCCCCTCTCCTGCATAAGGTCTTCCCTGACACAAAGAAAGCCCAAATAAAATCAAAGAGACGTTTTATTATTAGTATTCTTTGTCTGTCATTTTTAATATTTCAGGTCAATCCTGCCTCAGTTTAGATGAAAATTATTTGAAGTCTTCCTAGGAAAATGGTGTTCAGTTTTCAGGGTTAAGTTTCAAATCATTTTCTTGTATGCCATCTCATTTTGTAGTTGGACAACATGGATTAGAAGTGACCGTTGTGGTCACCTACCCCAGGAGCCTCAGTGGAACAATAATCCCTAAACACCATTCATCAGGTCCTCAGACACCTCCAGGGACATGCAACTCACCTCCTCAATAAGGCCGTTTTGAACAGCCCTAATTGTTAGAAATTACTTCCTTGCATCAAACTGAAATCCACCTGCCTGAAACATCTACCTTTTAGATTTAAATTTGTCCTCTGGTGCTTGAAAGATTGTGTTTGATTCTTTTTCCACAAGAGTCCTTTAATGTTTTAAGACAGTCATCACAAGTCACCCATGCCTTTTCTTTTTTGGACAAAGTATCTCTGTTTCTCCTCATCATCAGAGTGGCTTTGAGCACGTTCACATCCTTATTACTTGCCTCCAGATTAATTTCATCACTCCTTCAACATGTTGTTCCCTGCTATGTGCCTGGCACAGGTGTAGGCACTGGGTGTACAATAGAGTGCAATAAGTAGTAAAAACAGAACAAAATCTCTGTGCTCATGGATTTTAAATAGCAAAGGAGGAGGCAGAGTTTTAACAAATGATGGAGTGTGGCATTCTATGTCTTTGGTATGTGGAATCATATGTGTCTATAGAGAGCAGTGCTGTGGCAGGCCCTGTTTCTAACTCCATTCATTTCATCCATATTTCCCCATCACTATGTTTATAGCAATGAAGATTCAACCAGCCTGCCTTGATCTCCCCGGGTTTTGCCGCCATTATCCAGTGTATTAACTATTCTTCATAGCTTTGTGCCCTTTATAAATTTGATTAAGTGGGCTACTTACACTCTTGAGTCATTGCATAAGCCCAATTAGAACAGGGAAATTCTAATGTCAAAACTCTGAATCTTCTCCATGAAGTCCTCCCTTCTGGTGTGTCCTAATCTGTTGATCAGCTCTTTTTTCGGGTTTTATTCAGTCTATTATGAATCCAATTAACTGCTTTTCAAGTCCTTACTTAATAATCTTCATGTTTACAAAGCTCTCACAAAAGAAACTGTCAAGTGCCCTGTTGAATAGTACATTTTACCTTCACGTAGTCCTCATTTGCCAGTCTAGAGGCCACACCTACAGAGGAAATGCATACCTGCCGCTGATCCGCTTGAGGTTGTGGTGAGGGTACGCTCATTTGGCTCTTCATCATCCTGGCTCTTCTCTTCAAATTTTCAAACCCCATCCACTTTCTGATTGCTTAAATCCCAAACTTCCAGGGTGAGCTGTAAGTTCTTCGAAATCTGGCCCCAGTTTATATACCATCTTCATCTCCATCAAAGTCATCCCTTCTATTTGCAACCATCCATATCAAACTTCTCGCTGTTCATCAAACACTTGTCTCTTATTTATATAATTCAACACATGTCATTCCACCCAACTGAAATGCTGCTGTGCTATTCCTCTCCTTTGACCCTCTGGAAAATTTCTATCACTTTTAGAGACTGATAAAATGTCTTTGACTTTAAATTCTATGCTTTCTTACCACTTTGTAGATACATGCATTGAATACATCACATTATAGTGATTTGCCCATCTCTCTTCTATTGGACTTTGTTTTGGAAAAGATCAATTCACATCATGGACTAGCGTAGTGTCTGGTATGTTGTAAAGGACTTACTAGACATGTGTTGAATTCTATTGTAGAACTTTCTTATGGGCAGGCTCTAGGTGCATTTTCTTGTGCATTTTCTTCCTTATTTTGGGCAAACTGGCTCTATTTTACTATCGTCTTTCCTCTACCATGCTTCGTAACTTCCTGAGGATTTCACTTCCAAGTCTCTCAGTGCCAGTGACCAGAACGTCTCTGACTCTAGAGATGAATTACTTAAGACAACTGAGTGCCCCCTTTTTTCTTCCTTTATCCTGGAAGCGAAGTCGTCTCTTAGAGGCAGTATCACATAATGTAAGAATCATTAGATTTGGAAACTTAAGATTTAAGTCCTGACTCTTACTCTGCTGAGCTAAGTGACCTTGAGAAGTAAATGCAAGTAATTGAAGCCCAGTTTCTTCATTTGGCTTTTGAAGGTTGCCCCTTCCATTAAAAAAAAAATTTTAAAAATTTATTTATTTTTGGCTGTGCCGAGTCTTTGTTGCTGTGCCAGCTTTTCTCTAGTTGTGGTGAGCACGGGCTAGTCTTTGTAGAGCATGGACTTCTCACTGAGGTGGCTTCTCTTTTGTGGAGCACGGGCTCTAGGGTACACAGTCTTTAATAGTTGCCATATGTGGGCTCAGTAGTTGCAGCTTCAGGCTCAATAGTTGTGGTGCAAGGGCTTAGTTGCTCTGGGGCATGTGGGATTTTCCAGGATTAGAGATTGAACCCATGTCTCCTGCATTGGCAGGTGGATTCTTCACCACTGAGTCACCAGGGAAGCCCCAGTCCCTTCCATTTTTATTATTTTAATACTCTAATATTCTAATCACATCTTCTATCATTTCTAATTTGAAGACTGTTCTTGGCTAAGAATTTGGAAACTAAATAGGAAGTGAGTTGCTTTGTGTTCTCCTACCTTCTGAGGCCATGACCCCACTTAACCCTTGTCCAGCTGCTGGACCATGAATCCCATTACCAGCCCTGTTGAAAGCTCCAGACATGGCCTGTTCTTGCCATGCTTAGCCCTCCTTCGGGAGATCTGCCTTCTATCTCTCATTATACCATTCTGATTTTGTCATCTGGTTTTCGATACTTTCTAGACATCCTACCTTGCCTGTTGGATGAACTGTTTCAATTACTGTAGCCCCTGGTGTCTGACCAACAGAAATGAGGCTCTATTTCTAGGTTTCTGATCTGATCAATATGACTGCTATCAGGTAAATACTTTATTTACCTTTCAATAAAAAGATTTTCACAGCAGAACAAAACAGATAATATGAGTTTTGTTTTATTGTTAAGGACACTGAGGCTTAGAATGGTCAAGTCACCCATGTGACCTAGATTTTAAGCAGTGGAGTCAGTTAAAACTCAAGCATTCTCATGCCCTCTCTAGTCCTGTTCCAACATGCCGAAAGGGCAGGAACAAAGTTGCAACATTTCTGTATTCCTTCCCAAACTTTATACAGCATCTCACTCATAATATGTGCTCAACTAATTTAAAAGTGTATATAACATTTAAAAATTGTGTCATTTTGAAAGTAATCTATATCAGAATTTAACCATTTTAACAAGGAGGGTTATGATATGATTTCTTTTGTGTGATAATTCCTACTTATCCTGAGTGAAAGTTATAGGATTTATGCTATGTTAAGCCATGCTAAGTAGTTCAAAATGGAGTCACAGTGGCCAATGTGCTTTCATATTAGTTGATTTGACATGTCTGCTGTAAGACTGCAAGTGTCTTTGAGCAATAGACTAACAGTGCTAATTTAGATAAGCAATTTACTAGGCAAATTGGGATTTATGTCACTGGAACTGAAGGAGCAACCGATAGAGACAAGATCCCCTGGCATGTAACTGTTACGCCTACTGACAGACAGACTTCTTAAAATTAGACCATGGAGCTGAGTAACTGTAAGGCTCTTTGCTGGAGGACCTAACTCTGAGATGGTGAGAGTTGTTCCAAGGATACTGCTGGGGGCTCCCTCAGAGCTTCAGATGACTTTCCACTCATACTTGTCCCTTGCAGTGAGCCTTGCTGCTGAACTTGAGACTCCTCCTGTCCAGGCTTCTCCTTAGGGCATTTCATTACCCCTTTCCATCTCCCCATGTTGACTAACTCACGTTGTGCAATTATTCTGTGCCATATACCTAGTGATTTGTGAACTGAATTGGCTACAATTCATATGTCTCTAATTTTGTGACTCTTACCTGGCTTCATGGCTGGACCCTAATAAACAAGGGGAGAGGAAAGTACTCCTGATAAAGACAAATTTTAAACTTTTTTTTTTTTAATGCCAGCCCTTTGACATTGGTGTGAGAGATCTAATTAGGAAGGAGATGCCCATAAAATAGACAAAAGGATGGTAAACGTGGGGAATAATTCATTAATGAGAGTATTGTGCCATAAATAATTGAGTGTTGACTACAAAGAAAGTATTTCTTAAAAATCTGTTATTTGGGAGAAGATTTCTTCAACTGCTTTGTGTTTTTCACTCTGCCTATATCAATCTCAAATCAATTATCCCTTAAAATGCCAATGTAATTAATTTAACATGTCCTCATCTTTATCCTTGCCCCTGTGTCACTTACAGTTTGTTCACACAATAAAAGCCTCAAATTAATAAAGTGCTTTCTTCTAGAAATTCAGAATGCTTTCTCCATGTTGCTGTTTAATTAATTCTCAAAGCATTTCTCTGTGGAGTGGGAGTGGAGTGGGAAAAGGAATTATTCTTTCCTTTTATGACACAGGAAACAGGTTTGAAGAGCAAATCATTTCTATATACTGTGAAACTTGATGTTAATTCAGTTTTGTTCAAACTCATAGACCATGGTCTTCTAGCACACCTAATCTTTCAAACAGAGTCATGTTCATGGATTTATTCACTCAATAAATCATGAAATAATTATTGGGTGCTCACTATATGTCCGGAGAAGGCAATGGCACCCCACTCCAGTACTCGTGCCTGAAAATCCCATGGACTGAGGAGTGCAACTTCACTTTCACTTTTCACTTTCATTCATTGGAGAAGGAAATGGCAACCCACTCCAGTGTTCTTGCCTGGAGAATCCCAGGGACGGGGGAGCCTGGTGGGCTGCCATCTATGGGGTTGCAGAGTCGGACACGATTGAAGCGATGCAGCAGCAGCAGCACTATATGTCGGGCTTCCCTGGTAGCTCAGTCGTGAAGAATCTGCCTGCCAAGCAAGATCCCTGTGTTGAGAATTTCCCCTGCAGAAGGAAATGGCAACCCACTCCAGCATTCTTGCCTGGGAAATCCCATGGATAGTCCATGGGATTTCAAAAGACTCGAACAAGACTTAGCAACTAAACAACAACAACACAATATTCTGTTCTAGACCCTGGGGATGTAATGAGCAGGAGAGGAAGAACGCCTGACCTCACAGAACTTAAATTCTTTCAGAGGGAGAGAGACAACAAACTAGTCAATTGCACTGTATATTCTCTATGACTGGACAAATGGATACATTATTACACCTTACAATTCAATTTGTTTGAGAACAATATCTCAAAATACAGGGTTCATGAGGAAAAAGATAAGTGATTTTGATTGATGATAGCTAAGAATCACATATTTACATGGTTTTGGAAAGAGACAGAAAAACATCTTAGAGTAACCCATGTTGTTTTGGTGCTTGCAACATAAACAGTCATTAAATGGGCCAAAAATACAATAAGAACATATTAAAGCCTCATGTTATAAGATCCAGATGGACTTTGAGGGATAATCTAGTCTAATTCCCTCAGTATACATATGCAAAATGTGAGTCCTAGAAATGTTGAGATGATGGACATGATTTTGTTTCCAGCACCCTGTAACAAAAATTATGAATTGCCTAATGAGGCTTAATAATAACAGTAGAAGAAACAGTGAAACGTGCTGTTCCTTGAATCTTCCTCCTTGATATTTGCCTTGCAAGGGTAAGTGGTCAGAAGCATTCTTGAGTCATAAACGCACAGAGAGACAGAGGTGTAAGTCAGGTACATGGAGGGATGACAGTGAGATGAGAGATGAGACAGAAAATAGAATGAAAGGCATCTTGGTGGGAAACCCCTGGAATTTTTTGAACTCAAACTGTTGCTGGAGGCATTTTTGCACATTATTTTCCATAGGACTTTGGAGACACACAGAGGCATATTTGAATCCGATTTCTAATAGAAGGTATATGACCACGGTCAGGTTTCCTAACTTGAACCCGTTCCTTTACATAGCTTGTGGGATAAATTTTGTCAGAAATTTTAAAAAATGTTGAGAAGGAATGTAGATACAAATGATGTCTATATATAAATATAGATATGGTAGGAATCCAGCAAATTTTAGTCTTATTACAGTAATTTTCCTAATGTGTTTCAGAACTTCTTTTGTCTTACTGGAAACCCTTTCCCTCTCATCATCCCTACATGGAGATATGCTATCAGTCCTTGAAGAGTTCAGGCTTAATGTCACCCCATTTCCTTCAGTCAGTTCACATACCCTCGATCATCCAGTTTTGCACTTTCACATAGTTATTGGTTTCAGGGTTTTATCTCCCTAACTTGGATTTCTTGGAGAATAGTGAAAAGCCCTAGGAGGACTTGGATTTGAACTCTGCCAGCCACTCAGTTTGAATTTGAGCAAACTCCAGGAGATAGTGAAGGACATGGAAGCCTGGCATGCTGCAGTCCATGGGGTTACAAAGAGTCGACATGACTTAGTGACTGAACAACGAACAACAATAACAAGCCACTCAGGGAAATAGAACCAGTGTGAGTATAAAGGAATAAGAGGTGTACTACAGGAACAATAGTGTATACAATTGTGACGGAAGCTGGGGAAGTTACTTTCTAGAAGGAGCAACTGAAATATCTGAGAAAAGTCATTACCAGACCCTCTGAAGCCATTTTGTGAGTGGGTAAGTTGAAGCTTACTTGTTGAAACTTATCCCTTTCCAGGGATATCTGGGAAGCCAGAAATAGCCAGGTACTGGAAGGTACCTGAGGGAGCTGGTAGAAAGTCAGTGGGAAGCTGTGGTCTTCGCATGGCTGCTGCTCCTTTAGGTCCACATTCAGGCCCTTGGTATGTGCATGGGGTGACTGTTGCTCATAAGGGTTGGGAATTAGGAATATCTGAATGTGAAATGAGAGCATGGACATGCTAGAACATTCTGGGACTCTGAGTGTGTCACTGTAGTCACACTACAAAGTCCTTCAGAGAAGAATAGGTGTTACCTCACTCTATTTTCCTACTTTTGCACAAATTCCTCCTTTGGCAAATTCCACTCACATGCATACAGAGAAGGCAATCCTGAAAAATGTAGTTTTAGCTCAGCAAGCTGGCACAGTACAAATCAACACAGCCACTTATTGGTTATGTAGGTTGTATCCAGCAGTTTATGTAAGCTTTCTAATCCTCCCCTTCCCCACTGGTATCCAATATAAAAGAGATGACAATTATAACTACTTTCTCATGTGGCGCTAGTGGTAAAGAACCTGTCTTCCAATGCAGGAAATGTAAAGAGAGATGGGTTCTATCCCTGGGTTGGGAAGATGCCCTGGAGGAGGGCATGGCAATCCACTCCAGTATTCTTTGCCCAGAGAATCCCATGGACAGAAGAGCCTGGAGGGCTACAGTCCATAGAGTTACAGAGTTGGACATGACTGAAGTGACTTGGCATGCATGCATGCATGCAGGGTTTTACTAAGGATTAAATGAGATAACCTAATACATTGGAAAAGGAAATGGCAACCCACTCCAGTGTTCTTGCCTGGAGAATCCCAGGGATGGGGGAGCCTGGTGGGCTGCCGTCTATGGGGTCACATAGAGTCAGACACGACTGAAGCGACTTAGCAGCAAACAATGTATTCTAAATATAAAAAAAATACTTATCATATTATTATTATTAGATGCATCAATTCATTTAGTTAACATGCATCTACTGTGTGCCAGAAACTGTACTATGCTTGGGATGTTACACAGCAGTGAGATAAACAGACAGTATCCCGCCTGTCATGAAGCTGATTAGACACCGATTAGACATTCAAATAGAGATGTTAAGGAGGCAGTTGACAGACTGGATTTCAGAACATGAGTCTACATGAAAGGAATACATTTGGGAGTTATTACTCCTTAGGAAACGTTTAAAGGTCTGAGTCTGATTTGTCTCACCTAGGGAGTTCTCAGAAAATGAGAGGAGTAGAGGCCCAAAGATTGGGATATGAGGCATTCTAAAATTTAGAGGCAAGAAAGATAAAGAGGAACAAGCAATGAGGCTGAGAAACAGCAACCGGCAATGTAGAAAAGAAATAAAAAGGGGTAGGGGAAATGAGAGAAAGAGGGGAGAGAGATTAAGAGGCACGTACTTTCCGTTTATAGTAGTATGGTGGTTTAGTTGTGTCTGACTTTTGCCATGCCATGGACTGTAGCCTACCAGGCTCCTCTGTCTATGGGATTCTCCAGGCAAGAACACTGGAGTGGGTTGCTATTTCCTTCTCTAGGGGATGTCATGGGTATAAAATGTACAGTGTGGGACATGTAGTCAATAATTATGTAATATCTTTATATGGTGAGAAACTAACTAGTCTGACTGTGGTGATCATTTTGAAATGTATAGAAATATTGAATCACTATGTTGCAACAGGAATTAGCATAGCCTTGTAGGTCAATTATACCTTAGAAAAAAACAAGCACATGAACACATTCAAAGAAAAACAGAAGAGATTTGTGGTTACCAGATGTTGGGGGTGGAGAGAGGGAATCAGATGAAGGTAGCCTAAATGTACAAATTTCAGCCACAGATAAATAAGTACTAGAAAGGTAATGTACAACAGGGTAAATATAATTAACACTACTGTACATGGTATATGAAAGTTGTTAAGAGAAAAAATCCTAAGAGCTTTCACCACAAGGAAAAAATAATTTTTTTTCTTTCCCTTTGCATCTATGAGATAATAGATATTCATTCACTAAGTTTACTGTGGTAATCATTTTACAACGTATGGAAATAAAATCATGGTGTGTACACCTTAAACTTATATAGTGCTGTATGTAAATTATGTCTCAATAAAACTAGAAAAAAAAAAGAAATAACAGCCAGTGGTACCCTGATAACCAAATGTAGAAAGTTTTTGAGAAAGTGAGAGGCATAAACTTTAACTTATGTCAATTCACATATTGAAAACTGACCATTGATATAGTAACAAGGAGATTATTGTCAGAATAGAATGGGTTCAAGGCAGAATGAGGGAAGAGGAAGTTTTTGGTGTAAAAGCAGAAAAATAGGACCAGAGTAAGTGGGAAGTGTGACAAGGGAGAGTTTACACATACCTATATCTGTATCTATGTATAGATGTTTTATGTACGTATCTTATGTGAGATAGTCTACATATAGATATTGACATATAATGGGCAGATAGATGGATGAGGTAGATGGATAATGGGTAGATAGATGGATTTTATACTCTATGCATACAACTGGTGCATATTTTACACCTCATTCATAAAATATAAAATGTTAACTCTATTCTGTTAGTTTGCTGATTGATGGGAATGTTCCATCAGTGCTGAGCTTGGGTGAGACCCCACTATTGGGATAAAATCTCTATCTTGAGATGTGAGGGAGAAAGACTGCTTCTTCCAGGCAGTCCTCCTTAACACAGTATTAACCAGAGACATATCTCTTACATAACAAATCACCAGCCACAGGTGTTAGTTTCTGCAAATATCCTGCAGTCAATAATGAGTTAAGAGAAAAATGTTCAAACAGTTCAGTTCAGTTGCTCAGTTGTGTCCAACTCTTTGTGACCCCACGAACTGCAGCACGCCAGGCCTCCCTGTCTATCATCAACTCCTGGAATCCACCCAAACCCATGTCCATCGAGTCGGTGATGCCATCCAGCCATCTCATCCTCTGTTGTCCCCTTTTCCTCCTGCCCTCAATCTTTCCCAGCATGAGGGTCTTTTCAAATGAGTCAGCTCTTCGCATCAGGTGGCCAAAGTGTTGGAGTTGCAGCTTCAACATCAGTCCCTCCAATGAACACCCAGGACTGATCTCCTTGCAGTTCAAGGGACTCTCAAGAGTGTTCTCCAACACTACAGTTCAAAAGCATCAATTCTTTGGTGCTCAGCCTTCTTTGTAGTCCAACTGTCACCTCCATACATGATCACTGGAAAAACCATAGCCTTGACTAGACAGACCTTGGTTGGCAAAGTAATGTCTTTGCTTTTTAATATGCTGTCTAGGTTGGTCATAACTTTCCTTCCAAGGAGCAAGTGTCTTTTAATTTCATGGCTGCAATCACCATCTGCAGTGATTTTGGAGCCCAGAGAAATAAAGTCAGCCACTGTGTCCACTGTTTCCCCATCTATTTGCCATGAAGTGAATATGCCCAATTATTCTTTCCAAACTTATTAATCCAATTCATGACAACTTCCCAGAATTGACTGAATGAATGGCAAGAGAGAGGGGCTGAAGGGGAAGAGGCAGGTTTTGGCTACAATAAGAAAGTTAAGGACATATTTAGCAAAGAAGTTGAAAAAGTGGCAATTTTCTGAAAAAGATCACAATTTCCAGAGCACACCATGAAAAGATTTTGGGAACTGGGGAAGAGAGGGAGATGGTCAGACTAGGGTGTGTGTAACATAGTTTGGGCTAGGAATCTCTGCCCTGTATTATTCAGAATACAGGGTAGGTTGAAAAAAATACATGTTCCCTGGTTAAAACCTGACAGGAGCCAGGTGGGACTGAGGAAATGCACTTGAGGACACCGTCCTGGATTTACTTTGACGGGCTCTCCTGACCAGCTGTAAGTTCCATTTTTATCTAGGAGGTTAGGAAGAGGCCAGCTTGATTATTTTCTGTTTCTCCCTCACACCTGGCCCAGCTGTGGAAGGAAAACCTCAGATATTTTAACTTCACGACCCTGTCCCTGAAAGCCAGACACACAGCGTTCTTTACTATAATTGGGACAAAAGTGATTTTTCTTCTTAATGTCACTCTAATCCTTACAGAAGAACTAGTGACAGCAACCTGAAGAATAATTATGCGGGAATCATCACTCCGCCCTCATTCTTTGAAAACTGCTGGAGGGTGAGAGTTAAGTGGGTGACAGGTCCTCTGAGCATCTCTTGTCTAAAAGAGAAACCAGATATTGTGACTATACCTTCACTGTAACAGGTGGCAAGATGTGCACTTCGAGTTGGCCGTCTCCAAATCGTTTCCCATTTCTCTAACTTAGGGGGAAGCTGTGAAATTTGCAGGCAAACGAGCTGAATGACTCATTTGATCCTGGACATTTCCTTCACTCCTAGGATGTCTCAATCTCTCTCTACTCCCGTTTTTAAAGCATAACGATAATCAGTCATCGGCTACCCTCGCACTGTCAGCGTAGTCACCGGGCACGTGACCAAACGGGCCCGCCGCAAGGGGCTACCTCTATTCCTGCATGCCTCCATCTATCCATCCACCCACCTACCCATCGCCCTTTCTGTTTTCCGGCTTACACTCCCATCTCCAGGCCTTTAGCGGCGCGCACACCGGCGAGCCGGGTGTGCAAGGGCCCGGGTTGCACGGGCTTGGGGGCAGGGCGGCCACTTTCTCTGCCCGAGACGGTGGGGCGGCGGAGGAGACAGGGCAGCGAGGCCGCGCGGAGCCGAGCCCCCCCAACCCCGCCCGGCTCCCCTCCCCGAGCCGGCACCTAGGGACGCCGGGTCCCACGTGACAGTCCCTCCTCCCTCCCCAGTCGCGCGCACGGGCCGGGCGTCTCGGTCCCGCGCGCGCTCGTGGTCCGGGAGTCCGGGAGCCAAGCGAAGGAGGGAGCGGTGGAGCGCGGGCCGTCAGAGCCCTGTGCCCGCGCGGAGGTGATGAAGCTGGCCGCGCGCTGACACCGCCGCACCCAGCCGCCGGGAAGCAGGCGCCTCGGGCCGCGACCTTGAGGAGGAGGTACGAGGCTGGGCACGGGGATGGGGGTGGGTTGGGGTGGGGGCGGAGGTCGGAGGCGGTGCCCCAGAGCCCCGCGCCCGGGTCCGCGGGGCTGACACCGCCGCCGGCCCGGCTCCAGTGCGCGGCTCGGGCTCGCCTGCCATTTGCTGCCGTCGCGGGCGAGCCGGGCTTGCTTGTTTTCCCCTGTCTCTGCCTGGTCGCTCCGAGCCTTCCGCAGTTGGCGCTGCTCACGGTGACCCAGGTAATTGCCTGAAGGGCCGACCTCCCACCTGGTCTTGTTGCCAGGACACCTTCTCTGCCTTCTGGCCGGGATTGGGCAGGGTTACGCCGTGACTTCCGAAGCCGAGTTGGGCCGAGGGGAGAAGCAGCAGTGGCCGGGCAGTGCAGGCAGGTGAAAGTCGAGGAAGCTCCCTTGACTCTGTGCGGGAGACCTAGGGGAATGAAGAGGAAACACATGACTGGAGAATGGCCCAGGAATGGGCCTCTGATGCGCTAGCATGCGGGGAAACTAGACAGACACCTGGGAGAAAGTGCTGCCACAGGGTGTTGCCTTTTTAACCATTCGGGGAGGGAGGGGGAACACCATCCGGTGGAGATGCAAGTATTGGGAGAGAACAGAACTCTGTAGGATGGAAATGGTAACCGGTTTTTTTTTTTTTCCTCTCCAGTGAGCCTCAAACACTTTAAAAAATGAATATCCAGAAAATCAAGTCAATTAAAACCCTAGTCAAATGACAATTTTAACTAAAAGATTGTCATTTCTTACAATTTCCTGGGAGTACTGTAGGTGTAAGTTTTTTTTTTGAATCTGTTTCTGTGCTACTTTCTACAAGCCAGCCCCAGCATATAAGCATGCTCCAATGTTGGATGGGGGAGATGAATCAAGAGTCAACCTTCTTGGATAGTTAGGGAGTTTGGAATAGTCATGTACACGCTGCTGTATTTAAAATAGATAACCAAAATGGACTATTGAACAGCACATGGAACTCTGCTCAATCTTATGTGCCTGCCTGGATGGGAGGGGGTACTTGGGGGAGAATGGATATATATGACTGAATAGCTTCACTGTTCACCTGTAACTGCCACAACATGGTTAATCCGCTGTACTCCCATACAAAGTAAAAAGTTTAAAGTTTGGAAAAATAAGAGTCAACCTTCTTAAGTACTACCATTAAGAACTCACTGAAGTCTCTGTCTCTTGCAGGGTAGACTGATAATTCCTGTATCTGAAAGTGGACCACGGGTGTGTGGTGACATGGCCCAGGGGAATAATTATGGACAGACCAGCAATGGGGTGGCAGATGAATCACCCAACATGCTGGTGTACAGAAAGGTAAGGATTTCTTCACTTTCCTGGAAAAAGGGAAACTTCTGGCTTCTTTGAATTTTTCTTTTCCCCCTCAGATCAGAGTATCTATTTTGTGACCGTAGGGATTCTCCAAATCCCAGATGACTGCACATTGTACTTGAGGATGAGCTGACATTCTCAAGTAATGCATATGTGTAGAGACATAGTGAAGTACATGAGGCTACTGATACTCTGTTCTCACACTTTCCCAGTGGATCCTACATGGATGAAGCTGCAGTCAGCAGCAGCAGCAGCAGCAGCAAATTTGGACATCCCACATATTTTATTTGTCACATACAGGATTTTATAGCATCTGTAATAGTTTTTAAAAGCTTTTTTTCTAATACTCTTCCTAAGCATTTGGGTTGTAATGATCATACAGATGTATAACATTTTAGAAATGAATGAAGACTACATTGCATTCCTGGGGCAAGAGTGAATGTGGCTATGTATGCATGGTTGGTTTAATAATTTTGCTTCTAACTAAATAATTCCAGTTTCTTTTTTTAAATCTTAGCTTAAGGTATTTTTTACTTTGTGTTATTTTTATAATTTTACTTATGGGTATTTATGTTCTAGTGCCATATGCCCATTAAATAAATCTTTATATTTTAGAAGCTTTTTTTTCCTCCAAACTGATCTGACAGCTTTATGCATTTTATAACGATGCTGTCAATACCAAACTTTTAGATATTGAGCCCCCATAATAAAGGTGTATTTGAATATTGTATGTGCTTCAGAGTGGTTGCTTAGGTAAATTCTTTCTGCTTAGAATCAATAATCTGACTAAAATTAAGGGAGCAGCATTCTTCATTTAAATTCTGGTACAGAAATTACTGCATTTTCTGGGGGATTATTTTTCTTTAGCATATTAAATGTAGTGCTTATTGGGGTAGGATTTCTTTAGTTAACACTAGCAGTGGTAAAAAGGAAGTTGGGCCTGGAAACCAAGAAAACTGTTAATGACTTTAATTAGTGTGACCCCATTGAAGAGTCTAGGATGAGTTTACTAGCGGATCAGAACTGGTTATGGAGAAAGATGAAATGCTTTCCACCTTGACCTGTACTAAATTCAGACTTTCCTTCAGTGTGGCCCAGTGTCATTAACAGGTGCTGATGATACGTGTTTGCAGAAATCTTGTTATTGTTTCTGTGTGAATATGCATGGATATCCTGACGATGCTAACCTTGTAAACTATAGTATGTTGTGTACCTGTGAATGGAGGGGTGTCTGTGTGTGTGTGACAGGACAGTAAAACTTTTTCTTCACAGGGAAAAAAATTGCCTATTTTAGTCTTAAAGCATCCCGACTGGATAAATCAAGGAAATAATCCCTTTGAGCTTAATTATTACTATTCTATTCCTATCCTGATTGAAATTATTGGATATTTGCCCATTCTATATAAATTCAGTTAGAAGAAGACCTATTTTGGGGCAAGTTACATGTTTCTAAAGAAGTTGTAATATTCCTTATTTTTTTGTATGACTTCGAATATCATAATATGAAAGATATGAGAATTGTAAATTCTATCTTGTAGGTTTGTGCAGTGTTGAGAGTTGGACTTTTGTAAAATTCCTAAGTTAGCTATTTCTGTTAGGTCAAACACTGTATTCTCCATTTCCCTATAAATGATCCGAGGCTAAATGGATTGGACACCTAACAGTTAATCTTGATTAGAAATAAACAATATGACATCAATCTGTGTGTCTCATTTAGTCAGTTATCATGAGAATAAGTGAAAACTGAGGCTGGGAGTTTTATAGATAGTTATTGGATTGTTTAGTGTACCTAAGGTTCATACTGCTAACTTTGAAACACTAAGTTGTTTAGTATCAAATTGTCATTATGGTTACTTAACAATGAACAGGCTATGATGACTTCATAGCCTGGGGAGAGAATGTAATTCTTTTTCATTCTTTTAAGCCTTTCTGTTCTGTTGTGTAAGCTTGGAACTCCTTGTGCTACTTCTTTTGCCCTCCTTTGTTTAGGGTAGTGACACATATAATTAATTTCTAGAAAAGATTTCCCTGAGAAATCCTTATTAGAAAAATGTAACTCCAGTAAATTTTACTCATAATGCTTAATTGTGGGTTGCTTGTCTATCCTTTTATTCTCTGAATGTATATATTTTTTTGTTTTTGTTTGTGAGACAAATAATAATATTAATACATAAATACCAGATAATTTATATAAAGAAACACAATGTTCTTGATTATCATTTGTTGGTTACCAAGTCTCATGGTCTGTCTCTGTAGGCAGATATACATCATGACATCATGTGACCATTTAACTTCTGTTTTTTTGTATCTTATGTGGGCTTTGACATTTAATATCTTTTCCATAGAGACAAAATTTTAATGTGAAGAACAGCAAAGTAGTTGGAGGAGGGTTGTAGGTTAACTTAATGTATTAGAATATTTCAACTGGTGGACTTGCATAAAAGAATAAGTGACATGTTGCAAATTCTAAATCAAAGGTAAGGAAAGAATTTCAACCTCACAGTGCCTTGCTCAGTATCAGTGAGGAGAATGCTTGGAGAAATTGCTGTTTTATTGATTTATGCCAATTTTCCACTTCTGGTTAATTGTGGAAACATAGCTTTTAAAGTGGGCTCTGAACTAGAAATGTTCATGGTGTTCTCACTATTTCCCCTCCCTGCAAGCCACCCAGGATTCAGATGGCTTATACCTACTAAAGATACGCATGCACTAATTCCGTGTTCTCTTGGTAAGTTATGCATGAGGTTTAGGAATGTTCTCGTGTGGGATAGGAAACAGTGAATGGTTGTCAAAGTGGAATACACATAAGAGTTGGGGTTTGTGAATTTCTTGTGTTGGTCTGATGCCCCTCCACTATGATTGCCCTCATATGGATTATTGTGGTTCCTGCAAATAATGGGAAAATTCCAGGAATCTTTTTTCCATGGAGAATTCCTTTGTGATATTATGGGGAAAATGTACAATGGGTAGAACTATGATCTTCCAGGTAGAGTAGTGCTACCATTGTAAAAGCTACAGGCGTTACTAACACAGTTACTGACCAGGGTTCTTGAGCTCCTTAATCAATAGAAATTGATAAGATTCTAGATGAGAAATTCAGGCAAGATTTTATTGGCTTTAAGGCTTTATTGCTTACTGCTCGAGGTGGAGCAAGGTAGCCCATTAAATGGGGGGAGGGTAAGGATGAATGTGTGGTTTGGACTGGACAGATGCCTTGGGTGGTCTGCCAGCCTCCTTGGTGGGGCTGTGTGCAGGGATCATGCACAGTACCCGGGATGCCTCAGAAGTGGCAGCTGGGTTTTTGGTCTTTTTGTATCGTGTTCATAATTTGCCAACTGCATATGTACGCAGTTATTTTTAGTGTCTTACAGTTTCTTTATATTCTGTTGCTTGAGATGAGCAGATGAGGAGATGTTCATCCAGGTGCAAGCACTGCAGCAAAGGGTCCCAGGTCCAGTCCCAGCTTGTCTCAACACTGCTTCACGATCGGGGTTGGTACCTGCAAATCAGTCTCGGATATTTGCTGGTACCTTTTTGACTTAATGTGAGGACTCTCTGTAGGCTTCGTTTGATAGCAGAGGTACATTTTAAAAAATCATATGGACAAAATATTATCCTTACCAATTTTTCAATTTATAATGTTGCTTTTTCCACAAGCGAGTGATAAAACTAGAGTGGTTATGTCATTTTATATATCTGACAACATTAAAAAATGTATAAAATGTGAGGCTTAACCACTTTTAGTAGGGGCTTCCTAAGTTCCCTTTGGTAGGTCTTAACTAGAATGGAATAGAAATAAATCAGCTTCCTGAAGAAGAGACCCACCTAGCTGTAACTCACCCTGGATTCAGACTAGCTTCTTGAAATGTATGTAGAGGTGACAACTCACATGTCAAACACTGCTCTCTTTCTTGGTCTTCTCATTCCTGGGGGTGGTACTGGCTGTGAAGGACTGCTGAGCTAGAACCCAAGATTATAGGGAGACACATTCTAAATTTGGTATCTGGCCAGCATGCTGCCCACTAGACAGCATACATCACTTTTCGTCCAGAAGCTGACATTCCTGCATTTGAAAAACAAAATATCTAGGGCACCTTGTGGGCCAGTATTTCAAACTGGCTGGCATGCTGGCTTCATACTAGCAAAAATGTTCAGAATGACCAATAATTTCTGGTATTATTGCAACAACCATTTATGCTCCAGCTGTCAGAAAAGAAAAGGAAAATATTTTCCTCATTCACTGTTTTAGTGGAATGAACACATCTTTTGGAAATAGCAAACATATAAAGTTCACTATGCCTCTCCCCTCCACAAGCACCCTGACCTTTTTCCTCACCCCTTCTCTCTTCCCTTCCTCTCTCTTTGTTGTCCATCTAGTCACTCTCTTTCCATTTGTTTCTTCCTTTTTATTTTTCTTTTCAAAGAAGACCTAAGGGTGAAGATATAATTTTCCGTTAAATGCTGCTCATTTTAATTGTGAAACAAAAAGTTATGTTTTGGAGGTGAGATCAGGTACTAGCCTTGTTTTGACTACCTCTTAGGCACAGACACTCAGATGAGTGCTTTTAAACTTGGTATCGTATTGTGGTTGTGGCAAAGGTTTAGTCTTGAAGGACTCAGTTCAGTTCAGTCGCTCAGTCGTGTCTGAGTCTATGTGACCTCATGGACTGCAGCACGCTAGGCTTCCCTGTCTGTCACCCAGGGCTTGCTCAAACTCATGTCCGTTGAGTTGGTGATGCCATCCAACAATCTCATCCTCTGTCGTCCCCTTCTCCTGCCTTCAATCTTTCCCAGAATCAGGGTCTTTTCCAATGAGTCAGTTCTTAGCATCACGTGGCCAAAATACTGCAGCTTCAGCTTCAGCTTCAGCATCAGTCCCTCCAATGAATATTCAGGACTGATTTCCTTTAGGATTGCCTCATTTGATCTCCTTGCAGTCCAATGGACTCTCAACAGTCTTCTCCAACACCACAGTTCAAAAGCATCAATTCTTTGGTGCTCAGCTTTCTTTATAATCCAACTCTCACATCCATACGTGACTATTGGAAAAACCATAGCTTTGGTTAGATGGACCTTTGTTGGCAGTGTCTCTGTTTTTTAATATGCTGTCTAGGTTGGCTATAATTTTTCTACCAAAAAGCAAGCGTTTCATAATTTCATGGCTGTAGTCACCATCTGCAGTGATTTTGGAGTCCAAGAAAATAAAGTCTGCCACTGTTTCCCCATCTATTTGCCATGAAGTAATGGGACTAGATGCCATGATCTTTGTTTTTTGAATACTGAGTTTTAAGCCAGCTTTTTCACTCTCTTCTTTCACTTTCATCAAGAGGCTCTTTAGTTCCTCTTCGTTTTCTTCCATAAGGGTGGTGTCATCTGCATATCTGAGGTTATACTGATATTTCTCCCTGCAATCTTGATTCCAGTTTGTGCTTTATCCAGCCCAGCATTTCTCATGATGTACTCTTCATATAGGTTAAATAAGCAGGGTGACGATATACAGCCTTGATGTACACCTTTCCCAATTTTGAACCAGTCTCTTGGTCTGTGGCCGGGTCTGTGGCCGGTTCTAACTGTTGCTTCTTGACCTACATACAGGTTTCTCAGGAGGCAGGTAAGGTAGCCTGGTATTCCCATCTCTTTTAAGAATTTTCCACAGTTTTTTGTGATGCACACAGTCAAAGGCGTTAGCATAGTCAATGAAGCAGAAGTAGATGTTTTTCTGGAATTCTGTTGCTTTTTCTGTGATCCAACGGAGATTAGCAATTTGATCTCTGGTTCTTCTGCCTTTCCTAATTCCAGCTTGAACATCTGGACGTTATCTGTTCACATACTGTTGAAGCCTAGCTTGGAGAATTTTGAGCATTACTTTGCTAGCATGTGAGATGAGTGCAATTGTGCAGTAGTTTGAACATTCTTTGGCATTGCCATTCTTTGGGATTGGAACAAAAACTGACCTTTTCCAGTCCTGTGTCCACTGCTGAGTTTTCCAAATTTGCTGGCATATTGCTGCAGCACTTTCACAGCATCATCTTGTAGGATTTGAAATAGCTCAGCTGAAATTCCATCACCTCCACTAACTTTGTTTGTAGTGATGCTTTATTGTAGGACTAAGGTGGCTCTATTTTTAAAGATTAAGATGGGACAATTGGCCTTTCTTACATAAAAGGTGTAGGGGAGCTCTCAGCCCAGTCAGAAGATCACCTCTGCTGATTGCTTTGACGTAGACATTGCCTTGGGAAGCTCTTTGTGTAGACAGTCTGTTCTGTGAAAACAGATATGTCTGCAAGAGAGGGGAGTGACTTGTTTTCCTCTTTGGAAGAGAGTGAGTCACAGACATCACTAGTTTCTTAGTGGTGAGTTAGCTGACATTTTCAGCATTAACTCAGTGAATTTGTCTTTTCAGGATTGTCCAGTCTGGTCAACCTTGAAGTTGTCACATTTCTCCCTCCTCAAGCTCCTTTATGAAAAATAGCTTTGACATTTTTGCACTTTGAATATCTTGATCTGTCTGTGTATAGGGTGCTGCTGCATGTTAGTGTAGAATATTTATAGGTGATAAAATGAGAAAGGTTTGTTAGAAAACAAAGGAATGTTTGCAAATGGATAATCACAAAAGGCATTTAGGTCCTCAGATTTCTAAACTAGGGGCTCAGATGGAAGGCAGGCATCTATTCCATTTCTAGAAAATTCCAGAATGAAGTGTCTTCTGTATATATGACTTGAAAGCTCCTTCCTAGACTAAGGGATGTGTCTACTGTAGATATGAGTTTAATCTGTTAGAATCAGATGCAGACCTGTTTTTTCCCTCAGTGATACTAATGCGCCCTGAGATAGAATAGGACCATCATCTGTGATACTTCTGAGAAGTAGACAGAGATGTTTTATGAGTAATAATTTAATGATGAATTTTGGATAATAATTAACATGAGCTTGGAGCAAGGGAGCCTTCCATTGAGCTTTTTGCCTCACTGATTGTTGCTTGTCAGTGCTATTTGTGGGATTAAGGTAAGGATTTGTGGCTTGAATTTTACTTCCTTTCTCACCTCCAGCCTAACCGAAATCTTAATTGATCAGAGGAAAGTGCAGATGCAGAAAGGAGAAACTATGTAGAGGTTTTTAATGCCTTATAATAGCCTTTGTGGCTTTGTTGAGTGATGGAAGGAGGGTATATTTAGGTAGAATGGTTGATGGAATGGGATCACTGCAGAGAATATGAAATTATTTTGGATTTGGATATTTATGACTTAATAAATGTTAGGTCTCCTTGAAAACGATATTGCAGCACAAGTAATTGGCCCTTGCTCTCCCTTTCTCCCTGTGCAAAGGAGGCATTTGAATGTCAGTGTTACGGAGGTTTCTATCTTACAAAATATCAATCTAATTATAAAATAATTGTAAATGTTAAAGTGGGTACGCAGTTCCTCAGGGAAAAAAAGACCCAATTCTCTGACATTTGCCCAAGGCAATATGAAAATTTAACTTACCCTCCTTTTAATTCCCTTTGTCTTGTGTCTAATTCAATTAACAAAGGTCTCAGGACATTGGAACTCTAATAGACAATCATGAACTTGATTCCAATTCCATTAAAATTGGCACTTGGCCTAGGCTAGAAAGAATTTTGGCTGAGGGGCCTATCCAGGGAAATAAGTTGTTGTTCTGTCTTCTGGAAAAATATATAGGAAAATGGTAGCTTTTTGATATTAGCTGGGTTCTTAACAGTAGTCTAGGAGCCTTCTTATTTTAGGTTCTTTCTTCTTCTTCTTTTTTTTTAGTTGAATTTATTTATTTATTTTTAAAATTTAAATTTATTTATTTTAATTGGAGGCTAATTACTTTTACAATATTGCATTGGTTTTGCCATACATCAACATGAATCCGCCATGGGGAGGTCTTTTCTAATGATTAGCACGTAAAATTCTCTTTAGGAGTCAATGTGCTAAAGTAGAAGCATGTGCACTTCAGCTGAGTGGTTTTGGTTTTAAATCATGACTCTGCCATTGTTTAGCTATGCAGCTGTGGGTTAGCAACCTGCTGCTGCTGCTAAGTTGCTTCAGTTATGTCCGACTCTGTGCGACCCCATAGATGGCAGCCCACCAGGTTCCCCCGTCCCTGGGATTCTCCAGGCAAGAACACTGGAGTGGGTGGGTTAGAAACCTAACTCCCTTCATTTCAGTTTTCTTACATGTAAAATGTAAAATGATAAAAAATAAAAAAAGTTTCCTTCATAGAGCTGTTTGATGATAAAATGAGTTCGCCTGTTAAACAACCTCAATAAATGTTTCAATAAATGCTGTAATAATAATATAATTATGCAATTATAACAATGTATGTCATAGTTACATTATATATTATAATTCTAATAATTATTCTTCCCCTATTACTATTTAATGAAACATTATATATGCTGTAGGGTCCAATATGTTGCTATATTTTTTGATAAAGATAAAAATATGAACATTTTAACCACTCCCAGTCATGTCTTTCTGGTAGTTAAAAAGGCAGATTCTGTAGGATGCTGTGGTAATACCATTTTTATGACACAGTGAGTGTCCTAACTTACATTCTATATAGCTAGCTTCTTCTAATTTTAATAAACCCTTTGATTTATTATCTAATATATGTTTGAAGTCTGCACAGTTCTTTAGATATTACATAAACTAAATAAAGCCTTTGCCTCTGGAATTTCAGAGGTGAAAAGAAACTAAGAATTTATCTACTTTTTAATTTTGCAGATTATGAAATTTAAGATCAGAGGAGTAACATGATTGGTCTAAGTTACACAGGATGACTTCAGATCTTTATTTATTTGTTTTTCTGTGTTATATGTATTTCTCTTTCTCTTAAAATAAATGCAATAAGTCTTGTGTTTACGGTTTAGTTTCAGTAAGAAATAAGTGTCCTGGTTATGCTGTGGCATCCATGGATTATTCCAGCATATTTAATCACCCACTATACTAGATGACTAGATTCCCTTTTCCCTTCAACTATAGTTTAGCATTTGAAGCCCTGGGAATAAGATTGAGAACTAGTCTGACCTACTCTGGTAGTAGTTTTGTTCTTGATTTAATCCTGACTGGAAGTTCTAGGCTGATGAAAACCCAGAATTTGATGTTCTGTGGCAGCACTGTCCAATAGAGCTTTCTATCATGATGGAAATATACTATGTACTGTCTAATATAGTAGCCACTAGCCACAGAGGGCAGTTGAACACTTGAAATGTGGCTAATGTGACCAAGGACTTGAATTGTAAATTATATTTAATTTTAATTAATTATAATTTAAATTTAAATAGTCCCCTGTGGCTGGTGGCTATTATATTTGATAGCACAGTGATTATGGAATAAAGCCCATAGAAAAAGCAGTATCAAAGAGAAAAGATAAGGCTGTACTTAGCTTGAGACTTGGCATGCAGTGCTTGCAACAACGTTGCAACAAAAAAATTGTTCAACAAACAGTTCTAAAAATTATAGTACAGCTAAGATGGCGGAGGAATAGGACGGGGAGACCACTTTCTCCCCCACAAATTCATCAAAAGAACATTTAAACGCTGAGTAAATTCCACAAAACAACTTCTGAATGCCGGCAGAGGACATTAGGCACCCAGAGAAGCAGCCCATTGTCTTCGAAAGGAGGTAGGAAAAAATATAAAAGACAAAAAAAGAGACAAAAGAGGTAGGGACGGAGCTCCATCCTGGGAAGGGAGTCTTAAAAAGAGGAAAGTTTCCAAACACCAGGAAACACTCTCACTGCTGAGTCTGTGGCGAGCCTTGGAAGCACAGAGGGCAACATAACAGGGAGGAAAAATAAATAAATAATTAACACCCACAGGTTACGAGCCCAGTGGTAACTCCCCCAGTGGAGAAGCAGTGCAGACGCCTGCACCCGCCACTAGCAAGCGGGGGCTGGGCAGGGAGGCGCCGGCTGCAGTGCTTACAGTAAGGACCTGGCCTGAATGCCCCAAGGGCAATCTGAGTGAACTAACTTGGGCTAGCAAAACCAGACTGTGGGATAGCTACCACCCGAAAGCCCTAAGACACTGCCAGACCCACGCACAGAACAAAGTACTGAACAGAACTAGCCGGCTGCAGACCATCCCCCTTGGTGACAGGCAGCCAGAGCCAGAAGGGGGCAATCACAGCCCCAGAGAGGCATTATCTACCAAACTGCAAGCAGGCTTCTTTGCTAACTAGGACTTCTCGGGGTTCTGGACAGTCAACATCTGCCTGAGAAGGTGCGCTGGTTGTACACCCAGAAAACTGAGTGGCAGGGATGGGGGAGGTGATAAGTCGCAATGACCACACTTGCCAAACACCTCATCACCTGAGCTGCTTGGACCTGGGAAGTGTGCAAAACACAGGCCCAACTGAATCTATGCCTCTGAGGACTACCCGAGTCCCTGAACCTGAGCGGCTTAGACCTGGGAGGTGCATGCAGCCCAGGGCCGGCCTCAGATGGTCCCCAGCAGAGCAACCTAGAGCCTGAGCAGTGCGGGCAGGGAGGGCACACGTGCTGTGAGTGGGGGCAGACCCAGTTTGGCTGAGGCACTGCAAGCACACGCCAGTGTTATTTGTTTGCAGCGTCCCTCCCTCCCCACAGCACGACTGAACAAGTGAGCCTAAAAAAAATGTCCACCACCGCTCCCTTTGTGTCAGGGCGGAAATCAGACTCTGAAGAGACCAGGAAACAGAAGAAGCTAAAACAGAGGGAACCATCTTGGAAGGGACAAGTGCAATAGATTAAAACCCTGTCGTTAGTGCTGACAACATAGGAAGGGGCCTATAGATCTTGAGAAATATAAGCTGAACCAAGGAACTATCTGAAAATGAACTGACCCCACAATACCCAAAACACCACCAGATAAAGTCCTAGATATATTTTTACTATTTTTATGATCATTTAAAAAAATTTTTAAAAAATTTTAAGTCCTCTATTAGTCCTTTAATTTTCACTTGTATAACCTACTATTACTTTGCAAAAAAAGACCCTATTTTTTAAAGCAAACTTCATATGTATATATATTTTATAATTTTTGTGACTTTTTTTTCTTTCTTTCTTTTCTTTAATATTGTATTTTTGAAATTCCAACTCTAGATTTTTAATCTTTGCTTTTTGGTATTTGTTATAAATTTTGTACCTTTAAGAACCCAATCTTCAGTACCCATTTATACTTGGGAGCAAGATTACTGGCTTGACTGATCTATCCCTCCTTGGACTCTCCTTTTTCTCCACCAGGTCACCTCTGTCTCCTCCCTACCCCCTCTCTTCTCTACCCAACTCTGTGAATCTCTGTGTGTTCCAGATGGTGGAGAACACTTAGGGAACCTATTACTGGCTGGATCTGTCTCTCTCCTTTTGATTTCCCCCTTTTATCCTCCTGGCCACCTCTGTCTCCTTCCTCCCTCTTCTCTTCTCTGTATGACTCCATGAACATCTCTGAGAGGTCCAGTTGTGGAGTGCACATAAGGAAGTGATTGCTGGCTAGCTTGCTCTCTCCTCTATTGATTCCACCTCATCTCATTCAGGTCACCTCTAACTCCCTCCTCCCTCTTCTCTTCTCCATGTAACTTTGTGAACCTCTCTGGGTCCCTCACTGTGGAGAAACTTTTCATCTTTAACCTAGTTTTTTTATCAATGGTGCTGTGTAGAAGGAGAAATCTTGAGACTACTGTAAAAATAAGACTGAGAACCAGAAGCAGGAGGCTTAAGTCCAAATCATGAGAATACCAGAGAACTCCTGAATCCAGGGAACATTAATTGACAGGAGCTCATCAAATGCCTCCATACCTACACTGAAACCAAGAACCACCCAAAGGCCAACAAATTCCAGAGCAAGACATACCACACAAATTCTCCAGCAACACAGGAACACAGCCCTGAGCTCTAATACACAGGCTGCCCAAAGTTACTCCAAAACCATTGACATCTCATAACTCATTACTGGACACTTCATTGCCCTGCAGTGAGAAGAAATCCAGCTCCACCCACCAGAACACTGACACAAGCTTCCCTAACCAAGAAACCTTGACAAGCTACCTGTACAACCCCACCCACAGCAAGGAAACTCCACAATAAAGAGAACTCTACAAACTGCCAGAATACAGAAAGGCCACCCCAAACTCAGCAATATAAACAAGATGAAGAGACAGAGGAATACCCAGCAGGTAAAGGAACAGGATAAATGCCGACCAAACCAAACAAAAGAGTAAGAGATAGGGATCTAGCTGATAAAGAATTCTGAATAATGATAGTGAAAATGATCCAAAATCTTGAAATCAAGATGGAATCACAGATAAATAGCCTGGAGACAAGGATTGAGAAGATGCAAGAAAGGTTTAACAAGGACCTAGAAAAAATAAAAAAGAGTAAGTATATAATGAATAATGCAATAAATGAGATCAAAAACACTCTGGAGGCAACAAATAGAATGACAGAGTCAGAAGATAGGATTAGTGAAGTAGAAGATACAATGGTAGAAATAAATGAATCAGAGAGGCAAAAAGAAAAATGAATAAAAAGAAATGAGGACAATCTCAGAGACCTTCAGGACAGTGTTAAATGCCCCAACATTTGAATCATAGGAGTCCCAGAAGAAGACCATGAGAAAATACTTGAGGAGATAATAGTTGAAAACTTCCCTAACATGGGGAAGGAAATAATCACCCAAGTCCAAGAAACCCAGAGAGTCCCAAACAGAATAAACCCAAGTTGAAACACCCCAAGACACATATTAATCAAATTAACAAAGATCAAACACAAAGAACAAATATTAAAAGCAGCAAGGGAAAAACAGCAAATAAAACACAAGGGGATTCCCATAAGGATAACAGCTGATCTTTCAATAGAAACTCTTCAGGCCAGGAGGGAATGGCAAGGCATACTTAAAGGGATGAAAGAAAATAACCTACCGCCCAGATTACTGTACCCAGCAAGGATCTCATTCAAATATGAAGGAGAAATCAAAAGCTTTACAGACAAGCAAAAGCTGAGAGAATTCAGCACCACCAACCTAGCTCTCCAACAAATGCTAAAGGATCTTCTCTAGACAGGAAACACAAAAAGGGTGTATAAACTGGAACCCCAAGCAGTAAAGTAAATGGCAACGGGATCATACTTATCAATAATTACCTGAAACATAAACGGGTTGAATGTCCCAACCAAAAACAAAGATTGGCTGAATGGATACAAAAACAAGACCCCTATATATGTTGTCTACAAGAGACCGACTGCAAAACAGGGGACACATACAGACTGAAAGTGAGGGGCTGGAAAAAGATATCCCATGCAGATAGAGACCCAAAGAAAGCAGGAGTAGCAATACTCATATCAGATAAAACAGACTTTAAAACAAAGGCTGTGAAAAGAGACAGAGAAGGACACTACATAATGATCAAAGGATCAATCTACAGAAAAAATATAACAATTATAAATATATATGCACCCAACATAGGAGCACTGCAATATATAAGACAAATGCTAACAAGTGTGAAATGGGAAATTAACAATAAAACAATAATAGTGGGAGACTTTAATACCACACTTACACCTATGTATACATCAACTCAACAGAAAATTAACAAGGAAACACAAACTTTAAATGATACAATAGTCCAGTTAGACCTAATTGATATCTATAGGACATTTCACCCCAAAACAATGAATTTCACCTTTTCTCAAGCACACAAGGAACTTTCTTCAGGATAGATCACATCCTGGGCCGTAAATCTAGCCTTGGTAAATTAAAAAAAAATGAAATCATTCCAAGCATCTTTTCTGACCACAATGCAGTAAGATTAATTCTCAATTACAAGAGAAAAACTATTAAAAATTCCAACATATGGAGGCTGAACAACACACTGCTGAATAACCAACAAATCACAGAAGAAATCAAAGAAGAAATCAAAATATGCATAGAAATGAATGGAAATGGAAACACAACAACTGAAAACCTGTGGGACACTGTAAAAGCAGTGCTAATGGGAAACTTCATAGCAATACAGGCATACCTCAAGAAACAAGAAAAAAGTCAGATAAATAACAACTCTACACCTAAAGCAACTAGAAAAGGAAGAAATGGATAACCCCAGGGTTAGTAAAAGGCAAGAAATCTTAAAAATTTGGGCAGAAATAAATGCAAAAGAAACAAAAGAGACCATAGCAAAAATCAACAAAGCCAAAAGCTGGTTCTTTGAAAGGATAAATAAAATTGACAAACCATTAGCCAGACTCATCAAGAATCAAAGGGAGAAAAATCAAATCAATAAAAATAGAAATGAAAATGAGAGATCACAACAGACAACACAGAAATACAAAGGATCATAAGAGACTACTATCAGCAGTTGTATGCCAATAAAATGGACAACATGGAAGAAATGGACAAATTCTTAGAAAAGTACAACTTTCCAAAACTGAACCAGGAAGAAATAGAAAATCTTAACAGACCCATCACAAGCACGGAAATTGAAACTGTAATCAGAAATCTTCCAGCAAACAAAAGCCCAGGACCAGATGGCTTCACAGTTGAATTCTACCAAATATTTCGAGAAGAGCTAACATCTATCCTACTCAAACTCTTCCAGAAAATTGCAGAGGAAGGTAAACTTCCAAACTCATTCTATGAGACGCCATCACCTTAATACCAAAACCTGACAAAGATGCCACAAAAAAAGAAAACTACAGGCCAATATCACTGGTGAACATAGATGCAAAAATCCTTAACAAAATTCTAGCAATCACAATCCAACAACACATTAAAAAGATCATACACCATGACCAAGTGGGCTTTATCCCAGGGATGCAAGGATTCTTCAGTATCTGCAAATCAATCAATGTAATTCACCACATTAACAAATTGAAAAATAAAAGCCATATGATTATCTCAATAGATGCAGAGAAAGCCTTTGACAAAATTCAACATCCTTTTATGATAAAAATTCTCCAGAAAGCAGGAATAGAAGGAACATACCTCAACATAATAAAAGCTATGTATGACAAACCCACAGCAAACATTATCCTCAATGGGGAAAAATTGAAAGCATTTCCCCTAAAGTCAGGAACAAGACAAGGGTGCCCACTTTCACCGCTACTATTCAACATAGTTCTGGAAGTTTTGGCCACAGCAATCAGAGCAGAAAAAGAAATAAAAGGAATCCAAATTGGAAAAGAAGAAGTAAAACTCTCACTGTTTGCAGATGACATGATCCTTTACATAGAAAACCCTAAAGACTCCCCCAGAAATTTACTAGAGCTAATCAATAAATATAGTAAGGTTGCAGGATATAAAATCAACACACAGAAATCCCTTGCATTCCTATACACTAATAATGAGAAAGTAGAAAAAGAAATTAAGGAAACAATTCCATTCACCATTGCAATGCAAAGAATAAAATACTTAGGAATATACCTACCTAAAGAAACTAAAGACCTATGTATAGAAAACTATAAAACACTGGTGAAAGAAATCAAAGAGGACACTAATAGGTGGAGAAATATACCATGTTCATGGATGGGAAAAATCAATATAGTGAAAATGGGTATACTACCCAAAGCAATCTACAGATTCAATGCAATCCCTATCAAGCTACCAGTGGTATTTTTCACAGAGATAGGACAAATAATGTCACAATTTGTATGGAAATGCGAAAAACCTCAAATAGCCAAAGCAATCTTGAGAAAGAAGAATGGAATTGGAGGAACCAACCTGCCTGACTTCAGGCTCTACTACAAAGGCACAGTCTTCAAGACAGTATGGTACTGGCACAAAGACAGAAATATAGATCAATGGGACAAAATAGAAAGCCCAGAGATAAATCCACGCACCTATGGACAGCTTATCTTCGACAAAGGAGGCAAGAATATACAATGGATTAAAGACAATCTGTTTAAGAAGTGGTGCTGGGAAAACTGGTCAACCACTTGTAAAAGAATGAAACTAGAACACTTTCTAACACCATACACAAAAATAAACTCTAAATGGATTAAAGATCTAAACGTAAGACCAGAAACTATAACACTCCTAGAGGAGAACAGAGGCAAAACACTCTCCGACATAAATCACAGCAGGATCCTCTATCACCCATCTCCCAGAATACTGGAAATAATAGCAAAAATAAACAAATGGGATGTAATTAAAATTAAAAGCTTTTGCACAACAAAGGAAACTATAAGCAAGGTGAAAAGACAGCCTTCAGAATGGGAGAAAATAATAGCAAGTGAAGCAACTGACTAACAACTAATCTCAAAAATATAGAAGCAACTCCTGCAGCTCAATTCCAGAAAAATAAATGACCCAATCAAAAAATGGGTCAAAGAACTAAATAGACATTTCTCCAAAAACATACAGATGGCTAACAAACACATGAAAATTTGCTCAACAGCACTCATTATCAGAGAAATGCAAATCAAAACCACAATGAGATACCATTTCACACCAGTCAGAATGGCTGAGATCCAAAAGTCTAGAAGCAATAAATGCTGGAGGGGGTGTGGAGAAAAGGGAACCCTTTTACATTGTTGGTGGGAATGCAAACTAGTACAGCCACTAATGGAGAACAGTGTGGAGATGCCTTAAAAAACTGGAAATATAACTGCTTTATGACCCAGCAATCCCACTGCTGGGCATACACATCGAGGAAACCAGAATTGAAAGAGACACGTGTACCCCAATGTTCATCACAGGACTGTTTATAATAGCCAGGACATGGAAGCAACCTAGATGTCCATCAGCAGATGAATGGATAAGAAAGCTGTGGTGCATATACACAATGGACTATTACTTAGCCATTAAAAAGAATACATTTGAATCAGTTCTAATGAGGTGGATGAAACTGGAGCCGATTTTACAGAGTGAAGTAAGTCAGAAAGAAAAACACCAATACAGTATACTAATGCATATATATGGAATTTAGAAAGATGGTAACAATAACCCTGTATGCGAGTCAGCAAAAGAGACACAGATGTATAGAACAGTCTTTTGGACTCTGTGGGAGAGGGAGAGGGTGGGATGATTTGGGAGAATGGCATTGAAACGTGTATAATATCATATATGAAATGAATCGCCAGTCCAGATTCGATGCATGATACAGGATGCTTGGGGCTGGTGCACTGGGATGACCCAGAGGGATGGAACGGGGAGGGAGGGGAGAGGGGGCTTCAGGATGGGGAACACGTGTATACCTGTGGTGGATTCATGTTGATGTATGGCAAAACCAATACAATATTGTAAAGTAATTAACCTCCAATTAAATAAATTTATATTAAAAAACCAAAAAGATCTCCATAGCAAGAGTGGAAGGTTGTGAGATTCTGAAATATTTATTAAGGTCATCTCTGGATGCTGTTTACATATTTTATACCATTTTCTATTTTGTCTAATGAAGCATTGCTTTTTATGGTCAGGCAAAACTAAATGCTATAAAATAGACTATTGCTTCAGAATAAATAGCATAATAGAAATAAAATAAACACACAATTGACTGAAAAAAATTATAGTACAGATGTAAAGCTTTAAAGGAGATCCATGGTCTGCTAAGTAAATATTAGGAGATATTGTAATAGATTACACCAAAGGTTTATGTTTTGGTTTTTTCCCCACCATATGGAAACTGAAAGTGGTCTGCAGAGGTGGCCCTCCAAAGGTCAGATGATAGAGGTTGTTTTGCAGTAAGACTAAAATCTTCATGCACCATGAATATCCCAGGAAATGCACTTGCAGCATGTTAGGTGATTTACTAATGTTGAAAGCATTCTAATTAACCTGTGTATCTTATGGAGTCTCAATCATGCATTATAGCCATTCCAATTCCTGTTAAGACTGAGGGGAAAATCAGAAGTTCTGGGTACAAGGAATTTAAAATGGTTGTAATCCTTGTTGAGAATTTAAAATTGGGGTATAAAGAAATCCATTTTTTTAAAGCTTACTTCTTTTTCATATATCTCAGAATGTTGAAAGGAAGGCAGTAGTCTAGGGAAAGTAGTTAATTCATGATGCAGTGACAGAGTCTTCAAGTCAGAAGAGCTAGATGTGAACCCCTGCTCTGCCCTTGATTGGCTGCATAAGTCAGGGCAAGTTTGTTAACTTCTCCTAGAGACTACTTTACAGAATCATTGAAAAGATGAACTGTAAGTGAGAATGTTTGACTGGAAGTGATTGACAGGTTATGCTACAGACTGTTTGGTAACTGTGGAAGATACTGAGGTTCCTTGCAAGAATAAATTTTGCTAAACTCTCCTTGACCAAACTGGGAAGAAGTTTGCTGAGTGTCCCTATGGCCATAGGTCATTTAGAAGCCTAGCTTCCCTCCAGTTGGTCATTGATGGAAGTTGTCAAGATTGATATATATATACATGACCATCTTTGGCCACACAAAACCTTTTGAAAAATCAGGCAGACTGGTTCAGTAGAAAGTTTTTCTCTAGTACAGAATCTAGGGAAAATGTTCAACTTTAGTATTTAAAATGATGTATACCAAAGCATTTTGAAGGAAATTAAGTATCACATAGAACATATTATTATTCATATTTCTCTTGCCAAACTTTTTAAAATACATTTTTTTTTTCCTGGAAATCAGGGCTATTTGACACTTGCTCCAAGTATTATATTTAGTATTTTGGGTTTTGACTTTCAGTTTATTGTTAACTAGAATAGTTGTCATTTATTGAATGCTTACCATGTATCAAGGCCTTCATGTATATTATCTGATTTCCTTAAAATATATTGCATATTATTACCATCCTGTTTTTCTAATAAGAAAGCTGAAACTGACATACGCAGACTAAGTGGCTGTCCAAGATTGCTCAGGGATTAGTAACAGAGCTGGTGAACTCCATGAGGATGGAGACTCCTATCTTCAGTGCTATGTTCACAGCACCCAGAGAAATGGTACATAGTAGATGTTTCTGAATATTGAGTGCCTAAGCACATGAATCAGTGAATGAACAAATGAATGACTGCACAAGTGAATGAATGCTTGATCCAAAGTCTGCATTCTTGCCTCTTCACTGTGTTGCTTTCATTTAGATTAGTGAATGGGTAGCATGTTCGAAATTCAGTTCTGTGCACCATACATACATTGAGATTCAGCTATGATTGAACCTTGTGGTGGGCCTTGGGAATAGAGTTTTGAACTAGACAGATAGGGTTTGAATCCTCACTGAGCTTACTTTACAGTGGTGAGATCAGGTATCAGATAACTTACTGTAGAGTGATTACTGGCATGAAAAAGGAAGAACCGAGTGTTAGGAAAGTAAATTTATATTGGGTCATCTGGTTTCTAAAATAAATATGTTGATCCGTGTCTTCTGTTTGCAGTTCTAAGTGCTTATCACAGTGCCCAGCTTCTGACACTTAGTAAGTGCTCAATAGATGAACTAAATTGAGCTGAGCTAATGTTGAAAGTCTTCAGAGATTTACAGAGACAGATGAGGCAAGAGTGTTTATCTTATCCCTTCTGTCTTATGATAGAAGATCAAATCTCTGCTTCCATAGACTTAAAATTTACTCAATACTTGTGAACTTGAATAAAATTATTTTGCCTCTTTGAGTCCCTGTTTCCTAATCTATAAAATGGAGATAGTAATAATAATAATGATGATGATGATGACAGATTATTATAAAGATTAAATAAATAGTATATGTAAAGCTTGGATTAGTAGGAAACATTTAATATATGTTAACTATTACTTATAAATGCTGCCCCAAATGGTTTCTTTATAAGTGGAAGAGATGTCATATGGAATTCTTCAGGCAAGAATACTGGAGTGGTAGTTGTTCCCTTCTCCAGGGAATCTTCCCAACGCAGAGATCCAACCCAGGTCTCCCACGTTGCAGGCAGATTCTTTACCATGTGAGCCACCAAGGAAGCCCCTTATAATGAGCATGTCCCTTAAAATTTTTTCTTTCTTAGGCTTATTTTAGAATTTAGAATTTGCTGCTCTTCATTGGCTCTTGATGATTTTGTTTAAAACTTTTTCATATGGTAAATGTACAAAAACAATATTAAAATTTTTCATTATAGCACAATTCAAACAAGTGCAAAAGTAGAGAAAAATAATATAAAGAATCTTCATGTGCCAATCCTGTAGTGTCAACAGTTCTTAACTTGGTAAATCCTGTTTCATTTATATTTCCTCACTTTGGAGTTCCCCCAGTTGGTTGTTTGAAGCAAATCTCAGAAAATATATGACTTAAGATATAAGTTTTTTAGTGTGTATAAGTACTTTTAAGGAAGATAAAGGTAACTAAAATGATTATTATTTGTCCTGCATCCTTAAAACAATGACATATTTTACTCCATAAGCTTTTAAATTCTTTCACATTGCTCAAATGAGTCTATCATTCTTTCCATTTTTCCAAAAAAAAAGAAGCACAACTTTTTTTTTTTAATTTTTTTTTTTTACAACTTTTTTAATGTACTAATTTATTGGCTGCTCTGGGTCTTCGTGTTGTGGCTCACAGGCTTTAGGCTCGAGGGCTCAGTAGTTGTGGCTTACAGGATTAGTTGCTCCACAGCATGTGGGATCTTCCCTGACCAGGAATGGAACCTTTCCCAATGGAACCTTTCCTTTGGGCTTCTCTTGTGGCTCAGTAAAGAATCCCCCAGCAAAAGTGGGAGACCTGGGTTTGATCCCTGGGTTGGGAAGATGCCCTGGAGAAAGGAAAGGCTACCCACTCCAGTATTCTGGCCTGGAGAATTCCATGAACTGTGGAGGCCATGGAGTTGCAAAGAATTGTACATGATTGAGCGACTTTCATTTCTTTACCACTGGAACACCAGGGACGTTTGTTTCTGTTTCTTTTTGGTAAAATACACATAACATAAAATTTACCATTTTAAACATGTTTAAGTGTACAGTGGATGAAGCACAGCTGGAATGAAGATTGTTGGTAGAAATATCAACAACCTCAGATATGCAGATGACACCACCCTTATGGCAGAAAGTGAGTAAGATCTAAAGAGGCTCTTGATGAAAGTGAAAGAGAGTGAAAAAGTTGGCTTAAAGCTCAACATTCAGAAAACTAAAATCATGGCATGTAGTCCCATCAATTCATGGCAAATAGATGGGGAAACTGTGGAAACAGTGACAGACTTTATATTTTGGGGGCTCCAAAATCACTGCAGATGGTGACTGCAGCCATGAAGTTAAAAGACACTTGCTCCTTGGAAGAAAAGTTATGACCAACCTAACAGCATATTAAAAAGCAGAGACATTACTTTGCCGGCAAAGTTTCATCTATCAAAGCTATGTTTTTTCCAGTAGCCATGTATGGATGTGAGAGTTGGACTATAAAGAAAGCTGAGCTCCAAAGAATTGATGCTTTTGAACTGTGATGTTGGAGAAGCCTCTTGAGAGTCCCTTGGACTGCAGGGATATCTAACCAGTCCATCCTAAAGGAAATCAGTCCTGAATATTTATTGGAAGGACTGATGCTGAAGCTGAAACTCCAATACTTTAGCCACCTGATGTGAAGAACTAACTCATTTGAAAAGACCCTGATGCTGGGAAAGACTGAAGGCAGATGGAGAAGGAGACAACAGAGGCTGAGATGGTTGGATGTCATCACCGACTCAATGGACGTGAATTTGAGTGAACTCTAGGAGTTGGTGACGGACAGGGAGGCCTGGCATGCTGCAGTCCGTGGGGTCACAGAGAGTCGGACACGACTGAGTGACTGAACTGAACTGAATGGAACTGAAGCATACAGTTCAGTGGCATAAAGTACATTCACAATGTTCAGCAACTATTACCATCATCCATCTCCAGAACTTTTTTCATCTTCCTAAGCTGAAACTCTGTACTCATTAAAAAACAACTCTTCATTCTCCTTTCCCTCAACCCCTGACAGTCACCCTTCTACTTCCTGACTCTATGAATTTTACTGCTCTTGGTCCCTCATCTAAGTGGAGTTATGCAGTGCTTATCCTTTTGTGATTGGCTTTTTTAACTTAGTATAATGTCCTCAAAGTTCACCCATGTTATCGCATGTGTCAGAATTTCCTTCCTTTCTAAGGCTGAAAAATGCTCCATTGTATGTATGTACTGCATTTTGTTTTTCCTTTCATACATCAACGGGCATTTGGGTTACTTTCTCTTTTGACAGTGTGTGTCATGCTGCAGTGAACACTGGTGCATAAATATCTGACCGAGACCCTGCTTTTAATTCCCAGAATTAGAATTGCTGGATCATATGGTTATTGTATTTCTAACTTTTTAAGGAACTGCCATATTGTTTTTCATAGTGGCTGCACCACATTTTACATTCCCACTAGCAATGCACAAAGACTTGAACTTCTTCACATTCTCGCCAACACTCGTTACTTTTGATAATAGTTTCCTAATGGGTATGAAGTGGCATCTCTTTGTGATTTTGGTCTGCATTTCTGTAATAATTGAGCATCTTCTCCTGTGCATGATTGGCTCTTTTCATATCTTCTTTGGGAAATTTGTGAACTTTTAAAGACAGACTAGATTGTCCATATCTAGAAATGGTTATATGAACTATATGATCATATGTCTAACCAGAATTCTGTTATTTTTGTTTGGATTTCTGAGCTACCTTTTTAATAATGGTGAGATTTTCAAAATACTTTCTATCCTTAGGTTCCAAGTTTATACAGTTAAAGTGTAACTTCCATTTTTGACTCTTTCAGATGATGGTAGGTATGAAACTTAATGAATACAAAAATTAAAAAATAGCACATTTAAAGATAAATTCAGTTTTGTTTATTTTGAATCTATGAAATAACTGCTTTTTGGGCATTGAGGTGGGACAGGCAGTCCACATCTCTTAAAGAATTTTGTAAATGTTTGAAAGAATATCCGACTCTCTGAAATTATATTGTCTTTCTTTAACTTTTATTTAGTCTCTCCACCTTTTTATTCCTGGCACATTTAAATGTACTAGGACAGTGCTAGTGAATATAGAGCATTCACTCTATTCTTTTTTTAAAATTTAAATTCATTTATTTTAATTGAAGGCTAATTACTTTACAATATTGTATTGGTTCTGCCACACATCAACATGAAACTGCCATGGGCGTATACGTGTTCTCCATCCTGAACCCTCCTCCCACCTCCCTCCCCGTACCATCCCTCTGGGTCATCCCAGTGCACCAGCCCCAAGCATCCTGTATCGAACCTGGACTGGTGATTCGTTTCTTATATGATATTATACATGTTTCCATGCCATTCCCCCAAATCATCCCACCCTCTCCCTCTCCCACAGAGTCTAAAAGACTGTTCTATACATCTCTGTCTCTTCTGCTGTCTCGCATACAGGGTTATCATTGCCATCTTTCTAAATTCCATATGTATGCGTTAGTATACTGTATAGGTGTTTTTCTTTCTGGCTTACTTCACTCTGTATAATCGGCTCCAGTTTCATCCACCTCATTAGAATTGATTCAAATGTGTTCTTTTTAATGGCTGAGTAGTACTCCATTGTGTATATGTACCACAGCTTTCTTATCCATTCATCTGCTGAGGGACATCTAGGTTGCTTCCATGTCCTGGCTATTATAAACAGTGCTGCAATGAACATTGGGGTACACGTGTCTCTTTCAGAATAGAGATACAATTGATTTTAACCAGAAAAGTTACGATTCATTTAGATTAGGGTAGAAAGATAATTGCAAATGAATTTCTCCTTTTATCTTAAACCTTGCTTTTATACAGTTATATATTCTTTTCATAACATTTCTTTTAACTGATTTGAAGTGATTAACTGATGTGAAGGTGTTGGGATGGGGCTTTCAGTGGCTTCAATCAAAATAATTTATCTGTTGGAAATGTGTTCCAGTATTCCTAATTACTGTCTTACTCTAAAAGTTTACTAGAATTAATTAATTTGCTGTACACTGTGATTTGTTTGACTTGTACCCTATTGATTTGTTTGACTCAAAGCTCATTATCACTTTATAAAACTATGTAAACCTGTCTGCCATTCATATTTCTTTTCTTCTTCCATAGTAATAGCACCCTGCATTTTCATCAAGGCGTATGACCTTTAGAATAAAGATTGCATTTCCCAGGTTCTCAGGCAGCTAGGTGTAGCCCTGTGATATATTCTGGCCAATGAGATGTAAACAGAAGAGATGTATAGTATCTGGGAAGTGCCCTTAAAGAAAGGATTCCTTTCTTTTTTTCTTTTCTTGCTCTTCCTGTTTGGAAAGCAGTCATCTTAGCCAGGAGGTGAAAACTGAGATGTGGATAGCAGAGTGAAAAGGGAACCTGGTTCCTTGATGGTTATAGAGGCAGCATAGCAACTTAATCTGCCTTATGTAATTGTATTAGAGAAAAATTAACTTATGTCTTCTGTTTTTTTAAGTTTTTTTGTTTGGAGTAGTTCTAGGTTTACAATAAAATTGAGAGGAAGGTGAAAGTCAGTTGGTTGTGTCTGACTCTTTGCGACCCCATGGACCCCAGTCCATGGAATCCTCTAGGCCAGAATACTGGAGTGGGTATCCCTTCCCTTCTCCAGGGGATCTTCCCAACCCAGGGTTTGAACCCAGGTCTCCTGCAAGGCAGGTGGATTCTTAACCTGCTGAGCCACCAGGGAAGCCTATGAACACTGGAGAGGGTAGCCTATCCCTTCTCCAGCATATTGTCCCAACCCAGGAATTGAACTGGGGTGTCCTGCATTGCAGGTGGATTCTTTATCAGCTGAGCTACCAGAGAAGCCTGGTAAAAGTCTGGAAATTGAGAGGAAAGAACAGAGATTTCCCAAATATTCCCTATCCTACCTAACCAACCTTATCAGTATTCATTAGAGTGGTAAATTTTTGCCAAAGATGTACCTATATTGATGCATCATTATCGCCCAAAGTTCTTAGTTTACCGTAGAGTTTGCTATTTTTATAAAAAAATTATTTATTTATTTTGCTTTTGATTGTGCTCTGTCTTTGTTACTGTGTGGGCTTTTCTCTAGTTGCAGTGAGCAGGGGCTACTCTTTTGTTGCAGTGCTTGGGCTTCTCATTGAGGTGGCTTCTCCTGTTTTGGAGCATAGCCACTAGGGTTTGAGGACTTCAGTACTTGCAGTTCCTAGGCTCTAGAGCCCAGGTTCAATAGATGTGGTGCATAGGCTTAGTTGCTCCAAGGCATTTGGGATCTTCCTGGACCAGGATTTGAACACATGCCTTCTGCATTGGCAGGTAGATTCTTCCCCACTGAGGCACTAGAGAAGCCCCAGGATTCACTATTGATGTTGTACATTCTGTGGTTTTAACAAATATATAAAATGTATCCATCGTTATAATATCTCTCAGAGTATTTTTATTGCCATCTTTATGTCTTCTAGATATTATGGTTTGAATTTTCTGTAACTTGCGACCAAATCAAATTCTAACCAACTCAACAGTTATATCCAAAACCTTTTATTTTTAATCTGTAAGATAGTAATTGGGAAGAAGCTTTTTTATTTTGAATATAAGTTTGTTGTTTTATTTAAAAAACCATCTATTTGTTTTCTAGGAATAAATTAATTTCTTTTAAGCAATATAATTTGGAAATTCTGACAAATAATTATGTAAATGGTTCAATTTAATTTAGTAAAAATTTGTTGAACAGTTATTTTGTGCAAGTTAATATGCTAGAAGTGTCAGGGGATAAAGAATCAGTGATGACAATAATATATTCTTTATTAGAGCACTTTACAATCCCAAGATAGGAGGATCAACATTTTTACAATTAATTTCATGTATGTATATGTGTATTTGTAAAACCTCATAAAATTGATGGTCCACTTATTCAGTTAACAAAAAACGCTCTTGTTTTCTTTTGAGGAAACTAAGGCCTGGAAATATTACTTGTCCATGTCAAAAAATGCACATTAAAACCATATATTTCATTTTGTGTCTTAGTTGCTCAGTCGTGTCTGACTGTTTGCCACCTCATGGACCCTGCCAGGCTCCTCTGTCTATGGAATTCTCCAGGCAAGATTACTGGAGTGGGTTGCCGTTCCCTTCTCCAGGAGATCTTCCCAACCCAGGGATATAAGAGGAAAAACTTCATAAAATTTTGAATTTATTTCTTTACCTTAGAAATTAGTTACTCATAGGACAGTTTTTATAGCTGAATATGTTCTTAGAGTGCCTTTGTTGCTTGTAAGTTTAACTGATTTGAAAATGGAATCATTTTACATAATAAAACACAAACCACTTAAAAGTTGTGGAGCTAGGCCAGCACTGCTTAAATTTATTTGAACAGTATATTTGAACCTTATTTTATGTCTGGAAGCATTTTGTTGAAATTATTTATGAAAAATAGTATGAATTTCCCTTCTTGGTAGCATCTTTGTTGGAAATTGTACATTCTTAACCATGTAGATAAGGTCCTGAGTTGAATTTTAACAAAGCGAGTCAAATCAGTGCAATGAAAACAATTTATTTACACCAGCTATTCCATCAATCTGTGGTGCCCAAGTATATCAGAAGTATCCACACAACAAAGCAAAATATGGCATTTCTGCTGTGGCATAATACATTCCATTAAAGAAACCCCACACTCTGCAAAATCACATGCTAAAAATAACTGGCATTTTGAAGGAAATAGAATAGGAATAGATCACTTGAAATGTTTTACTCACCCCAAACATTTAATGTTATAATTAAGCAATAATCAAAACAATCTTATTAAAAATTCTAGCACAGCTGTAAAAACATGCTGACTTCCTTATAAGTAAAGCAATAACACAGTGATACAAGCCATTGCCTTTAGAAAGTAAAGGAGAGGGTGGCTTGATGGAAGAGTATATAGGGGAGTATTGCGTGCTGAATTCCGGAAAGGAGAACAGAAGGACATTATCAGATGGCGAAACAGTAACAGGCTTACCATGAAATAGTCCTAGCCTGTTATCTAGTGTTTGCTTGTTCATTTTGTACAGATCTCTGAGAGAAATGTGGAGTAAACCCTTTTGACACCTAATGATTAAGCCAGAGGAAGAACGGGTCATATGAGCAGTGCTACATTCCTCCAGAACTTGCTGTACCCACACCTTTTGGCTTGTTCCCACTTTCCTGGATATTTGAAATGATTAAGGATATATGACTTAATCATTGTATGATTGGATATTTGAAATGATTAAGGATGTGTGGTGGGGGGCATGCTTTATACATATAGTCTATAGGTTATAGGAAGTCCTGTGGTTATGAAGGTGGAGCTCAGGAAAGCTTAGTGCTAAATGAAGTCTTGTGATGCCTTCAGGCTTCTCTGGTGGCTCAGGTGGTAAAGAATCTGCCTGCAGTGTGGGAGACCTTGGTTCGATCCCTGGGTTGGGAAGATCCTCTGGAGAAGGGAATGGCTATCCACTCCAGTATTCTTGCCTGGAGAATACCGTGGACAGGGGAGCCTGCAGGGCTACAGTCCATGGGGTCACAAACAGTAGAAGACGTCTGAGTGACTGACACACTAACACTGTATATATATATATATATATATATATGCATGTGTATAAAAATTTATATAAATATGAACATAGATATAGTAGTAACGCACCAGAGTCAGCTTAGTGCACATCGCTCCCTAACACCATGTTCGCATACAGCCTGTGTACAGATTGAAATCTGCCATAGTGGGAATTGGCAAATGCTATAAAATCAGGGTTCTTTTACCCTCTTCCTCTTCTTAAATGTTAAACATTTACTAGGACATCATGGTGTGTGCGTGTGTGCCCGTGTGTGTGTGTGCCCATTTGTGCATGTGTGTGTGTGTATGTGTGTGTGTGTTTTAATCTTTTTAAGTATTTAGAAAGAGGATCTGGTTCTGGTTTCCCTTTGTGTCCCTAGAGAAACTAACATATCACCTGGCAGAGTTAGTGAATATTTACTATTACCCTGGTAGCTCAGCTGGTAAAGAATCTGCCTGCAATGCAGGAGACCTGGGTTCCATTCCTGGGTTGGGAAGATACCCTGGAGGAGGGCATGGCAACCCACTCCAATATTCTTGCATGGTGAATCTCCATGGACAGAGGGGCCTGGAAGGCTACAGTCCATGTGATCGCAAATAGCTGGACACAACTAAACAGGCACACACAATAATTGTTTGACAAATTTAAGAAAGAGAATTGTGGTTTAAAATTTTTACAACAGACTCAATATATTTGTTTCTATAATTTTATTAAAAAGTAATTCCACAGACTAAAATGAAAATAGCAATTTTTTTGCAGTTTGCTGTGTAAGTTGTTAAATTGATAGGAGTGGTATTAATGCTCCAATCCCAAGATTGTTTAAACAACCATTTAAGCCTCCACATAGTAGAAAGTACGTTGGACTGATGTGAAGTCCCTGGTCCTGACTTTGCTTATCTTTACTGGCTTTTTGTTTTTGACAGTCTGTCTGGATCTTAATTCTTTGATTTGTGGAACTTGTGTGTATCGGTGCATGTCAGAGGGGCATAGCTGATGCAAAGATGCTTTCCAAAGCAGTGCAGAGCTTTCAAGGCATGATTCAAGGTGCCAGAGTAACTTCCTGTACTCTCCTAGTAACCTGAGAGATGTAATCCATTTCCCAGTCCATTTCCCCCTTATGAGTGAGCTTAGTCTTTAGTTTCTTGCTGCACTGTTTCATTTTATCTGGTTTAGGCCTTCTTATTAGTGTGGAGATTGGAATAATCAATGTGCAGGAAATTAATTGTCTCATGGATATTATTTTTGACTGTTTAAACACTAGACTGGCAAAACCTAGTGTTCCTGCTTGCTGATTGTTAATGACCTCTAATATGTCATAATTTAATAATGCTTGTGAAATAAATGTTTGCTTTATTTTGTGTTTGTGTATATTAGAGTCTTTGCATAATCAACTGATTATTATTTTTTAATTAATTAATTTAATCGGAGGCTAATTACTTTACAGTATTGTGGTGGTTTTTGCCATACACTGACATGAATCGGCTATGGGTGAACCTGTGTCCCCCATACCAAACCCCTCTTCCACCTCCCATCCCATCCCATCCCTCCGGGTTGTCCCAGTGCGCTGGCTTTGAGTGCCCTGTTTCATGCATTGAACTTGGACTGGTAATCTGTTTCACATATGGTAATACACATGTTTCAGTGTTATTCTCTCAAATCATCCCACCCTCACCTTCTCCCACAAAGTCCAAAAGTCTGTTCTTTATATCTGTCTCTTTTGTTGTCTCGCATACAGGATCATCATTACCATCTTTCTAAATTCCGTATGTATGTGTTAGTATACTGTATTGGTGTTTTTCTTTCTGGCTTACTTCACTCTGTATAATTGGCTCCAGTTTCATCCACCTCATTAGAACTGATTCAAATGTATTCTTTTTAATGGCTGAGTAATACTCCATTGTGTATATATACCACAGCTTTCTTATCCATTCAGCTGCTGATGGGCATCTAGGTTGCTTCCATGTCCTGGCTATTATAAACAGAGCTGCAGTGAACATTGGGGTACACATGTCTCTTCCAGTCCTGGTTTTCTCGGTGTGTATGCCCAGCAGTGGGATTGCTGGGTCATAAGGCAGTTCTATTTCCAGTTTTTTAAGGCATCTCCACACTGTTCTCCATAGTGGCTGTACTAGTTTGCATTCCCACCAACAGTGTAAGAGGGTTCCCTTTCCTCCACACTCTCTCCAGCATTTATTGTTTGTAGACGTTTGGATAGCAGCCATTCTGACTGGCATGAAATGGTACCTCATTGTGGTTTTGATTTGCATTTCTCTGATAATGAGTGATGTTGAGCATCTTTTCATGTGGTTGTTAACCATCTGTATGGTTGGTTGGAGATATTTGGAGAAATGTCTATTTAGTTCTTTGGCCCATTTTTTGATTGGGTCATTTATTTTTCTGGAATTGAGCTGCATGAGCTGCTTGTATATTTTTGAGATTAGTTGTTTGTCAGTTGCTTCATTTGCTATTATTTTCTCTCATTTTGAAGGCTGTCTTTTCACCTTATAGTTTGCTTCATTGTACAAAACCTTTTAAGTTTGATTATGTCCCATTTGTTTATTTTTGCTTTTATTTCTATTACTCTGGGGCGTGGGTCTTAGAGGATCTTGCTGTGATCTATGTCAGAGAGTGTTTTGCCTATGTTTTCCTCTAGGAGTTTTATAGTTTCTGGTCTTACATTTAGATCTTTAATCTGTTTTGAGTTTATTTTGTGTATGGTGTTAGAAAGTGTTCTAGTTTCATTCTTTTACAAGTGGTTGACCAGTTTTCCCAGCACCACTTGTTAAAGAGATTGTCTTTAACCCATTGTATATTTTTGCCTCCTTTGTCAAAGATAAGGTGTCCATAGGTGCATGGATTTATCTCTGGGCTTTCTGTTTTGTTCCATTGATCTATATTTCTGTCTTTGTGCCAGTACCATACTGTCTTGATGACTGTAGCTTTGTAGTACAGTCTGGAGTCAGGCAGGTTGATTCCTCCAGTTCCGTTCTTCTTTCTTAAGATTGCTTTGGCTATTCGAGGTTTTTTTGTGTTTCCATACAGGTTGTGAAATTATTTGTTCTAGTTCTGTGAAAAATACCTTTGGTAGCTTGATAGGGATTGCATTGAATCTACACATTGCCTTGCATAGTATACTCATTTTTGCTATATTGATTCTTCTGATCCATAAACATGGTATATTTCCCCATCTATTTGTTCCATATTTGATTTCTTTCATTTCAACTGATTATTCTTGAAGTGATTTTATAGCTAGGACTAGTGATAGGATTCTTTGCCAAGGCATAGCCTTTTTCAATGCAATTCCTTCTTTTTATAAAAATACTTAATGGTCATAATATTAAAAAAAAAAAAAAACGAACTGAAAAATCCATTGTTGTTCAGTTGCTAAGTCATGTCTGACTCTTTGTATCCCCACAGACTGCAGCATGCCAGTCTCCTCTGTCCTTCATTGTTTCCTTGAGTTTGTTCAAATTCATGCCCATTGAGTTGGTGATGCTATCTAACCATCTCGTTCTCTGCCACCCCCTTCTTCCTTTTGCCTTCAATCTTTCCCACAGTCAGGGTCTTTTCCAGTGAGTCAGCTCTTTGCATCAGGTGGCCAGTTTTTGAGCTTCAGAATCAGTCCTTCCAATGAATATTTAGGATTGATTTCCTTTAGGATTGACCAGTTTGATCGCCTTGCAGTCCAAGGGGCTCTCAAGAGTCTTCTCCAACAGTTCAAAAGCATCAATTCTTCAGCTCTCAGTTTTCTTTGTGGCCCATCTCTCATCTCCATCCACAGTAATTTTGGAGCCCAAGAAAGTTAAATCCATGGACTTAATGTTACTTTTTAAAAAATACAGTAAAGAAGGAGACTTTTGTCAACTGACTGGGGGGTCCTGCTTCTTGGGAGGAATGTTTAGTTTGCCCCCTCCTCACTATATTGCCCTGTGATAATACGAAATAACTTTCTAACAGCCATTTAACTGGAGAACGAGTCCCTTCAGGATAGGAAGTCTCTTTCTCTAGGACTTACCTGGTGGCTCAGACGGCAAAGCGTCTGTCTACAATGTGGAAGACCCAAGTTCGATCCCTGGGTCGGGAAGATCTCCTGGAGAAGGAAATGGCAATCCACTCCAGTATTATTGCTTGGAAAATCCCATGGACAAAGGATCCTGGTAGGCTACAGTCCATGGGGTTGCAAAGAGTTGGACACGACTGAGCGACTTCACTTTAAGAGGTGCATTAGTTCAGTGAGACTGAGTGTCATTGAGGTTATTAAAGCATTCTGTGGTCTAGAATGATCTTAGAGATCTTTATGACCCAGACAATCTCTAACTAAGAATGAACTCTGCTATTTCAACCATTGCCCTTGTTCTTAGTGGAAACCTTAATTACTCTTTAAAGGGAAAACTGTTTTAAGCTACCAGTTAACTACCATGTTCATAATGTCTGGAAGCTGAGAATTCTGAAAAGCTTTTACTTTTTCTCTTCCATCATTGCTTATTCTAGAGGATTTTATTTCTGGTTTACTCTCTTTTTGAAGGAAATAAGACATTTTTGATATATATTACACTGAATTATTCTGATAATAGATTTCTGAGAAAGTTCCCTGTGGTTATGGCTTTTGTTTTACTTAAATATAATGAAACCAAACTGTTCACAAAATTATATTATAATTGCTATTTATGTAGAACTTTCACAGAAACTTATTAAAATAGAGAAATACAAAGGACTATTTTTTCTACTAAAAATAACACAGATGTAAAATAAATAGAACATTTTTATATTAATAAAGAAATCTAAAAGTCAAAATGACCTTTTGATCTTGCTAATAGATCATACTACCTATACAAATAGTTTTGATGGTCTTACAAAAAATAATAAACTATAGGACTTTCCTGCTGGCACAGCACATAAGAATCTACCTGCTGATGCAAGGGACACGGGTTCAATTCCTGGTCTGGGAAAATTGACATGCCTTGGAGCAACTAAGCCTATGTTTCACAACTACTGAGTGCACACTCTAGTGCCATGTGTTGCAACTTCCTAGCCTATGAGCTGCAATCACTGGAGCCCAGTGCCTAGAGCCCATGCTTTGCAAGAAGAGAAGCCAATGCAATGAGAAGCCCATGCACCACACCCCAACAAGAGAATAGCCCCCACCCCCCAACAACTAGAGAATAGCCCCCACTCTCCACAACTAGAGAAAGCACTTGAGCAGCAACCAAAGACCCAGAGCAGCCAAAAATAAATTAAATAAATAAACAAATATAATTATATAAAAAGGAAAATATGGTGTATTCCTTTAAATCATTGTTAAATTATTGAATTTAAGGAGTCACATCATGACTATTAGGCTCAGTGAAAGATTGCTCTAGCTAACATCTAAGCAGTATTTTGAACTTTACAGAGTACTTTTAAAGATGCTATTTCTTTTCAATCCTTATCCTGTGGAAGTTATTTTCCTTCTTGAGTATGGCAGATGAGAAAGTGCAGTCGTAGACTTAGCCAAGATTATAGATATGAGGACACAAATCAAGGTTTTCTAACTCACAAAGTGGTTCTCGTTCTTCTAACCTAAGTCTTTCCTTAGTCATCTAGATGCCATTTTGAATGCATCTGTTATAATGGCCTCAAAGTAAAAATTGGAATGATCTGGCTGAGATATATCTAGTCACTACTGGGTTACTCACAGCAGATTTTCACCTGTGAATAAACAGACTTTATGAAGTTGCTGTACCTCAGTAACCTCATCTCAGCAACTGTGTGTTTTTCTGTCAATCCCCAGTAAGCTAGCAGGACTTCAGAAGTTAGTGGTGAAGAAAGCTAGGGGAGGCAAATGATAGTGTTATAGTGGTTGATGCCTTTAAGGAGTGACTGGGTCTGCCTCTCTATTGATCTGTTTGGAAACTCTTTCTAAACTCCCAGCTACTGAATTTCCTCTCTGTGAGAGACTCTTCAGAACAAAGCCTTGATTTGTTATCCTTTTCTCCCCAGGTGAGAGTGAATTGAGACAAACTCAGTCATGACTAGTCACCATTTTGGAATAAAACTCTCCACCCCTTGCAAGAAGCAGTGAAAACAAAGGCTGGTGGGGGAAATAGGACTATCTGTTGCATTCCTGTAATGTCTGAATGTGGTTCAGAAGTTGAAATGTTGATTTTTCTGTTCATGTTAGTTAGTGGGGAGGATTCAAAGGCTTTATTTTATCCACATTCTAGCTAAATTCTCCAAGGAAGGTCAAGTTGCCAGTAAGTTTCTGCTTCTCATTTGTTTATAGTATGCAACCAGGAAATACACCACGATCAAGTTTTCAAGAGTTTACACAGTTAATTAGGTTTTCTCTAAAAGGGAAGTGCCTCATTGTTTTTGATATTTCATTGGCAATTTATGAAGTAAAAAATTATAAATCTGAATGGTACTTTTCGGAATAAATGTCTAGATGAAAGGACTGGAGTGGAGGCCGATGGTACAGTGGGTGAGAGGAAGATTCACTGTGAAAGTACAAGAACAGTTTTGGAAACTAGCCTGTGCTCTCAGTCTATTAACAATTTTAACCTTCATGGAATAACAAAACTCCTTCTCTATATGCTGAACTCTGCCAGCGTTTGATTGATGTTTCTTTTATGATGCTAATCACTTTTCATCTCTGCCTTACCATATATCTTTGTATTTGTGTGTATGTGAATGAAAAATTACCATGTGACCCTCTAACTTGGAATATCTAAATATAAGCTGTATTTCTCTCTCTTTTTTTTTTTTCTACAAAACATCACTGGGAAAACTGCTAGCTGGTTAATAAAATCACCCAGAGTTCTGTCTATAAGCTACATTTGGCAGAGCCAGGATTCAAGCCCACATTAAAAAAAAAAATGTTCTTTCCACTATTATATTATTATAATGCAGTAAATTAAATAGATTCTCAATCAGGTTTCATTAACAGTTTCTCACCCTCAAAGTGAAGCTAAGTGGTTTTGCAACCTTATTGATGACTTTAAGTTCAGTAAACAAAAGCACAGTGGATAAGTGATAATACCTGCTAAAATTAGAGTTTTTCTGTCATTTTTGATAGAGAGGATCTGAAATTGGCAATAAAATAGTACGTATATTTAAGTGCCTCTTTAGTTGGTTTTTGATATCTGACAGAGTAGTTTTAGAAGGAAAAATCCACTAAACGGGAATTAATGTAGGAATTATGTATAAGCTATACTAAATAGGGGTGAAATGATGAGTGATGAAGACACTTACTTCATCCAAATAGAAACAGGGTTTTATTTTGCTTTGTAGTATGAAAGCGTATGCCTTTAGATTCTACAGTGAATAAATAGTTTCCATAATAAAATTCAACCACAGAGTAGCTTGATTAGTAGAGAGCTCTGGACATTATAAACCTGTTTTTGCGTGAGTGTTTTCAACAGCTCTTTGTTTTGTCAACCCCCTTACAGTTTAGTTCACATTGAACTTGCAATCGAAGGAAGACTCCAGGTATTTTTCAGAGAAGTCTATTATATAGCAAGGCCCCCTTCAAGTTCTACTTTGATGATTATTTAAACCTAAACACTGGCTTTACATTGAAATTTGTCTGATTACATTTTATTAAATTCAATTTAGCTTTCCATCGTGTTGGTTTTTTTTTTTTTTTTTGGTCTGACAGATTGTATATTCTATTCCATTTCACTATCAGATGTGTGACATGAGCCACTTAAAGCTGATCATATCAGAAGACAGAGCCATGAAGCCTCACTTTAGTTAACAATTTCCCACCAAGTTTTCACTGATGTATTTACCAGTATTTTCTGTAAACTCTAATTTGGAAATATCATATATATCTTGTACCTATGTATTACCCACCAGGAGCATATAAGGAATTTTTTCATATATCTTCCAAGATTTCACTTAAGTTCCTAGAGCTAAAGAACATTGTCATTTTATCTAGTATGAAGGACAGCACCACACTGTTCAGCAATTAAGAACCCATGGGAATCTGACCCTTAAGTGGTTGCTGTTGACTTAGCTGCCTTACGGAACAGTGTTAGTTGGAATGTATGGTCAGCTGATATCACCAAGCCTTGTGTAGAAGATTAACTCTTCATTGCATTTTCACAACCGTAAAGTCTCTTGTGAACCATTTTGTGTAGCATGATACAGAAAAGAGACTGATATTTCACCTTTAGTGATGGATGTACCATCTGTGAACAGTTCCAAGCAACTTTAACTGGATTCACAATTATTTGGACATTTAAATACCCTTAAGCAATTGAGTGCATTTTGTATGCTTTCTGATCTTCATTGCTGTTGTTCAGTCCCTAAGTCATGCCCGACTCTTTGCAACCGCATGGACTGCTGCGAGCCAGGCTTCCCTGGCCTTCACTATCTCCTGGAGTTTACTCATGTCCATTGAGTTGGTGATGCCATCCAACCATTTCATCCTCTGTCACCCCCTTCTCCTGCCTTCACTCTTTCCCAGCGTCAGGGTCTTTTCCAGTGAGTCGGCTCTTTGCCTCAGGCCTCTCTCTTTTTACATTTTATTGTTTGTTTATTTATTTATGACTGCACTGGGTCTGCATTGCTGCAAGCAGGCTTTGTCTACTGTGGTGAGTGAGGGCTTCTCATTGCAGGGTTTCTTTTGTTGTAGAGTGCGTTCTCCAGGTGTGTGGGCTTCAGTAGTTACAGCACATGGGCTCAGTAGTTGCAACATGTGGGCTTCATGGAATCTTCCCAGACTAGGGCTCAAACCCGTGTCCCCTGAATTGGCAGGCAGATTCTTTACTGGGCTACCAGGTAGGTTCTCTATTTTCTAATGATATTATCTTTGTATCTTATCAAGGTCAGATTGGAATGATTCTGCAATTCTTTTGATACATATTGATTATATATGTAACTCATCTGTGGACCTTGGTATAGAAGGTTTTGGTATAGATATGGGTTATAGTCAAATTTGCCCTGAGAAATTTAGGGGATAAGTGACAGCCCCAAAGTTGGCCAGTGAGGGACGATAGATGTTGCTACTAACATTTTACAGATTGCTTTTTTATTAACTGGAAATATATCAACTACCTAACAAAAATGATTCTTTTCATTCCTTTATGTTGTCCATACGGGAAATGAGAGAAAGTATTGTTTACGAAGATAAGTCATGTTGGCCTCTATTTCACATTTATTGTTGATTTTTTGATGTGAATCTGTGTTCTGGAGGAAGGAAAAAAATCTTTGTATCCTTGGTAGACCACTTGCCTGAGCATCAGCTTTGTTTTCAGGATAATTCCACAAAAGAAATCACCCCACTATAGATTTATTTTTGGGTATTTAACAAAAGATAAGATGGACTTTTCTAAAATGTTATTATAGAGACCAAAGATTTAATAAACAGGGTTGCAGGAAGACATCATAAGGTATTAAAACAAGCATCCCAGACATTAGCCAAACCTAGGAAATGAAAAGGGCTTCCAAGGGGTGCAGTGGTAAAGAATCTGCCTTCCAGTGCAGGAGACACAGGAGACTCAGGTTACATCTCTGGGTTGGGAAGATCCTCTGGAGTAGGAAATGGCAACCCACTCCAGTCACAAAGAGTTGGACATGACTGTGTAACTAAGCAAGCACACACACATGAGATGAAGAAGCATGCTGGAGAGTTTAGCTGTCAGAGATCAGAACAGATAGCCATGATGCCAGTGGGGCATATGGAAATTAGAGGCCAGAGCAGGTGAAACGTTTGAAATTCAGACAGGTTAAATTAATCTATGTTGAAAACTAAATTAAAGTGCTAGCCGTTAGATTATGGTTAGCTCACACTGGCATAAAAACTTGATTTAAAACCTGCCAGGATAGATATTAATTCTGTAATAGATGTGGACCCGGGCCTGTAGTTTCTGATAGTTAAAACAGCTATACCCTGGCTTGGAGTTGGTGAGCAGTTAGTGGTCTCTTCAAAAGTCTACAGTTGACAAAATATTGGGGATTCAGTGGACCAGGTAGTCCAACAGTTTTAGTTTATATATGAGAAGATGAAACTTTCTAGAAGCTAAGTCATTTGTCCAGGGTTACTAGCTAGGGGCCGTAAGGCTCTGAACATGCTGCCTACCACATATCTAAAGATGGTAACATGAAGAGACTTCTGTGAAAAATTAGGGTAGGATTTCACTTATTTTCCCCCCGGGGTTTCATTTTTAACAACTTGTAAGTGGATCAGTTTTTAGCCAAACACACATTCCAGGCTTTTCTGTGGCAGTTCTGACTTCATAAAAATTTTCAAAGAGCCATTAGATGTAAGGTCAAATTTAAAATGTATGTCATCTTTTATACTGGAGAAGGCAATGGCACCCCACTCCAGTACTCTTGCCTGGAAAATCCCATGGACAGAGGAGCCTGGTAGGCTGCAATCCATGGGGTCGCAAAGAGTCAGACACGACTGAGCAACTTCATTTTCACTTTTCCCTTTCATGCATTGGAGAAGGAAATGGCAACCCACTCCAGTGTTCTTTGCTGGAGAATCCCAGGGGCAGCGGAGCGTGGTGGGCTGCCGTCTATGGGGTCGCACAGAGTCGGACACGACTGCAGCGACTTAGTAGTAGTAGTAGTAGTAGTAGTAGTAGTAGTAGTAGTAGTAATCTTTTATACAAATACTGCCCCCCCCCCAATCCAATACTTTTTCAAATCATATCTCCTTATTTCTGTTTTGAAAAATTTGGTCACTTTAGCTGTATTATAATGTGACAGTTGTACTGTTAGGAACAATGTTAAATCAAAACCCTGAGTTAGATTTTAGCCACAGAATGAATTCTTTAACTTCTAGGTTAGTCGGTTGTTAGATTTTTTTTTGGTTTCTTTTTCATAAATGACAAACAGCAGTGTAAAGGTGTATTTTTGTACTTGTATTATTTAATGACTGATTTAGTTGCTTATGTGATAAAATGGTGAACTTTTGTCCTTGTGCTGTCATTTACTCAATAATAAATAATAAATCCAAAATGCAGTACTTGGATGCAATCTCAAAAACGACAGAATGATCTTTGTTCATTTCCAAGGCAAATCATTCAGTATCACAATAATCCAAGTCTATGCCCTGACCAGTAACGCTGAAGAAGCTGAAGTTGAATGTTTCTATGAAGACCTGCAAGACCTTCTAGAACTAACACCCAAAAGAGATGTCCTTTTCATTATAGGGGTCTGGAATGCAAAAGTAGGAAGTCAGGAAACACCTGGAGTAACAAGCAAATTTGGCCTTGGAGTACAAAATGAAGTAGGTCAAAGGCTAACAGAGTTTTGCCATGAGAATGTACTGGTCATAGTAAACACCCTCTTCCAACAACACAACAGAAAACTCTACACATGGACATCACCAGATGGTCAATACCAAAATCAGATTGATTATATTCTTTGCAGCCAAAGATGGAGAAGCTCTATACAGTCAGCAAAAACAAGACTGGGAGCTGACTGTGGCTCACATCATCAACTCCTTATTGCTAAATTCAGACTAAAATTGAAGAAAGTAGGGAAAACCACTAGACCATTCAGGCATGACCTAAATCAAATCCCTTTCGATTATACAGTGGAAGTGAAAATAGATTCAAGGGATTAGATCTGATAGAGTGCCTAAAGAACTATGGATGGATGTTTTGACAAGGTCTAGGAGGCAGTGATCAAGACCATCCCCAAGAAAAAGAAATGCAAAAAAGGCAAGATGATTGTCTGTGGAGGCCTTACAAATAGCTGAGAAAAGAAGAGAAATGAAAGGCCAAGGAGAAAAGGAAAGATATAAGCATCTGCATGCAGAGTTTCAAAAAATAGCAAGGAGAGATAAGCCTTCCTCAGTGATCAATGCAAAGAAATAGAGGAAAACAACAGAATGGGAAAGACTAGAGATCTCTTCAAGGAAATTAGAGATACCAAGGGAACATTTCATGCAAAGATGGGCTTGATAAAGGACAGAAATGGTATGGACCTAACAGAAGCAGAAGATATTAAGAAAAGGTGGCAAGAATACACAAAACTATACAAAACAGAACTTCATGACCCAGATAACCACGATGGTGTGATCACTCACCGAGAGCCAGACATCCTGGAATGTGAAGTCAAGTGGGCCTTAGGAAGCATCACTATGAACAAAGCTAGTGGAGGTGATGGAATTCCAGTTGAGCTATTTCAAATCCTGAAAGATGATGCTGTGAAAGTGCTGCAGTCAATATGCCAGCAAATTTGGAAAACTCAGCAGTGGCTACAGGACTGGAAAAGGTCAATTTTCATTCCAATCCCAAAGAAGGGCAATGCCAAAGAATGTTCAAACTACAGCACAATTGTGCTCATCTCACATGCTAACAAAGTAATGCCCAAATTCTCCAAGCCAGGCTTCAACAGTATGTGAACCATGAACTTCTTTTCTTGGGCTCCATAATCACTGCAGATTGTAACTGCAGCCATGAAATTAAAAGACACTTGCTCCTTGGAAGAAAAGCCAAGACCAACAGCATATTAAAAAGCAGAGACATTACTTTGCCAACAAAGGTCTGTCTAGTCAAAGCTATGGTTTTTCTAGTAATCGTGTATGGATGTGAGAGTTAGAGTATAAGAAAGCTTAGCACTGAAGAATTGATGCTTTTGAGCTGTGGTATTGGAGAAGACTCTTGAGAGTACCTTGGACTCCCAGGAGATTCAACCAGTCCATCCTAAATGAAATCAGCCCTGAATATTCATTGGAAGGACAGATGCTGAAGCTGCAATCCTTTGCCCACCTGATGTGAAGAACTGACTCATTGGAAAAGACCTTGATGCTGGGAAAAATTGAAAGCAGGAGGAGAAGGGGACAAGAGAGGATGAGATGGTGAATGGCATCATCAACTTGATGGACATGAGTCTGAGTAACCTACGGAAGTTGGTGATGGACAGGGAAGCCTTGGCTGCAGTCCATGGGGTCGCAAAGAGTCAGACAGGACTGAGTGACTGAACTGAATTGAAATAGTAAATATGAATGTGTCTAAAAAAGCCCCCTGAGTTAGGGTAATTATTTTATTGGGAAAATGAAATTAAAGAGTTTCAGATTTCTATATAGTTATTTTTTCCTGTAGAAATTTCAATAGTAAGAACTTTATAAATACCTTTATATGTGTAACTGTAAGACCTAAACATATAAACTGATTGATTCTTGATTACTTCTGACTTTTGCTCAAGAGTAATAGTCTTTCTTTTCTTTCCATCACCATCGCTATATTCAGCATAACATTGTTTGACATTCTTGTCACATTTCCCATTGAATGACAGCCTTATTTTGGGTGTCTAGTTTTGATGCTGCTGTTTTTGTCATTATAATACTGACTCACATAGTGGAACTCAGGAAACAATTGATGTCCATTTCCTGGGCTCAATTATGAAAACTTATGCTACAGTGTTTTCTTATTGCTTACTATGTATTGCTTATTAAGAAATCTCATGCAAATGTATTTTTATTTTTCAGGCTGTTTTGTTCATCTCCTTTAACACTATAATAGAAAAATACCCATGCCAAGCCAGTCTCATGACGTTTATTTATGATACTGTGTATCCTATAACCAACTGCATTTTCCCTCAAACATTAGTATGTTTAGAGGTCATATCTGTGCCTGCCTTGAATAGAGTGTAAGGATGAGAGGCAAGTATTATAATTACCTAACCATGCTTATGGTATCATTCTACTTTTTCTTCTGTCATTTTTGCTTCCTTGGGATTTTCTAATCATTGAAATTTAATGTGTCTTCATAATTGACCACATATATATTTTTTTAATAAGGCATGGCATAAATAATAATGTAGATAAGCTTCAAATACATTTTTTAAAGAACAAGATGAAGTACAAACAATAAATATATGCAAAATTTGGTACAGCTCTTGTTGGCAGACTTACAGATAATGTTGGTTCACAACCTCAGTAGCTTCCTGGCTGAAATCTGAAACCTGCTGATGGAGGGGAATGGGAAATGGAAGAGGCAGACACTCCAGGTTGTTGTTGTTCAGTAGCTCAGTTGTGTCCGACTCTTTGCGACCCTATGGACTGCAACATGCCAGGCTTCCCTGTCCTTCACTATCTCCCAGAGTTGGTTCAAACTCATATCCGTTGAGACGATGATGCCATCCAACCATCTCATCCTCTGTTGCCCCCTTCTCCTTCTGCCTTCAGTTTTCCCCAGCATCAGGGTCTTTTCCAGTGAGTCAGCTCTTTGCATTAGGTGGCCTAAGTATTGGATCTTCACTTTCAGCATCAGTCCTTTCCATAAATATTCCAGATCCCAGGTGGCAGGTGGAATAAGCAGGAAACATACATATGAGACTTGCCTTGGGTGACTGTAAGACAAATGGGTCTCCACACCTGCCCTCCAGAATCTTAAAAGTTTACCTAGTTGTATCAACTGTACCTCAGTAAAAAAAATAATAATGCTAAGTTTGAGACACTCTGAAGGAAAATTTATCTGGAGGCCTCAATAGGATTCAGTCATGTATTCATTTCAGATGGTCTCAACACCACACTGCTCTCTGAAGCCTGCCTCTGTCATCATGTCCTGTTGGAGAGCCCTGCATGGAGTGTGTACTCCAAGGACAGGGACCAGGTGGGGAGTCTCCGAATGCCTAGAGGCAGCTCAGGAGTCGACCGGCAGTCCTATCCTCTCCATACTTTGTTCCAGCACATACACAGAGAACCACTCTCGTAGGGATTGAAGAAAGGAAGGCGTTAGCTGAAGGATTCTCTACGTTGAAGTGATGGTGCAAATGAGGAGGCCAGATATGCACAACAGACAGTCTGTGGCAATAAGCCACCCCTCCTGGAGTGACCTGAGAGAAAGCCAGACCAAGAGTGGTTTCCTCTGCTCCTCACTCAGGAGTTGATGTCATAGCACAACTGGGGTCCCCTAAGTTGGATGTCGAGGGATTTCTTCTTTCCCTTAGTCTTTTTCCATTAATGGTGAAACTGGAGATGTAGCTCTTAAAGGTACCTCTGTCTGGATATGAATCCTGAGGGAGGAAAATTGAAGTTATTAGTGCTTGAACAGTGTTATGACTTTTCTGAGAAGGCTAATAGCCCCTGGGGAAGCTGACCTTTGCTGGGAGAGGTGGCAAAGGAGTCCCATTGTTTTATCAGTAGATTCTGTTACCCTGTACTTGAGTTTATTTAACAGTATAGTCTCTAAAGAAGAAAGTACTTGTGATATAGTAAAAAAAAAAAAAAAAAAAAAGAAAGAAAGAAAAGAAAAAAGGAAGACTAAAAAGCTAATGGTTGTTCCAAGTTATCCTGTTTACCTGGAGAAGTGAGGAAAATTACATTTTCCTCTGATCAACTTACAGATATTCCCTCCCTCTTTCGTTCCTTTCCTCCCTCCCTCCCTGCCTTTCTCTCTCCTTCTCCCTTCCTCTTTCTTTCTCTCCCTCACCCTCTCTTTGTGTCTTAGTACTTGATTTGTATTTAATTAAAAAAGTACATAGTTTCTGAGCATGTTATCCTACAACCCAACAGACATATGCACAACAGATACCAGATCTAAAATCTACACTTGACGCCTTGGAGTTTGAAGAATGATCTCTATAAGAAATATTGGAGTGACCCAAATGGGTCACCATTTCTCTTGCCAGTAGGCATATCCTGTTACTCTCCTGTAGAAATGAAGTGAATGTCAAACAAGCAAGTAGGTTTGTGTACCTATGTCTCACAGTGGATTATGCATACATGAAAGATATCTTGAAGCTATTCAGATCCTTTAATTTTCTCCTGATTCCAGCTCTCATGTTAGCAACATAAATATCCCTTTTACCATTGTGTGGTCATAATGCAGTTTTATATTTACAGCTTTATGGGAGGTACTGGAGATGGATGAGTGCAGTAGTACTTATTGTATGATTATTTTTGCCTTTTAATTTTTCCAGTTTTATTGAGATATAATTGACATATAACATTATTTAAGTTTCAAGTGTATAACATAATGACTTGATATTTCTATATATTGTGAGATGATTACCACATTAAGTCAAGTTAACATGCATCACATAGTTATACTTTTTTTTCTTTTTGATGGGAACTTTTAAGATCTACTTTCATAGCAACTCTCAAATATACAATATTGTTAACTTTACTCATCATGCTGTACATTACATCCCCAAAACTTATATCTCGAACTAGAATTTGTACCTTTTGACCACCTTCACCCACCCCACCCACCTCGCTGGCCTCTGGAAACTACAAATATGATTTCTGCTTCTATGAGCTTGGTTTATTTATTTTCTTAATATATGTATTTTATTGAAGTATAGTTGACTTACAGTGTTTCAGGTTCCCAGTATAACAGATTCAGTTATACAAATACACATATATTATTTTTCAGATTATTTTCCATTTTAGGTTATTACAAGATATTGACTATAGTTCCCTGTGCTATACAGTAAATCTTTGTTGCTTGTTGCATATCTATTTTTTTTAATTAGAATTTTTTTTAAGATTCCACATATAAATGAGAACATATGGTATTTGTTGTTTTCTGTCTGACCCACTTCTCCTCGAGTAATACTCTTGGTACGGTGTGTGTGTGCTCAGTCGTGTCTGACTCTTTGCAACCCCATGGACTGTAGCCTGCCAGGCTCCCTTGTCCATGAGATTTTCCAGGCAAGAACACTGGAGTGGGTTGCCATTTCCTTCTCCAAGGGATATTCCCAACCCAGGGATGAAACCCATGTCTCTGGAGTCTCCTGCATCAGCAGGCTGATTCTTTACCACTGGCACCGGCCAGGAAGCTCTCATAAATGCCTTTATGGTTCACCAATATCATTGCAAATGGGGGTGCAGACATCCTCTGGGGTAGTGTTCCTGTTTCCTCAGACACACATCCACAAGTTGAACCACTTCACCATATGAAAGATCTGTTCCTAGTTCCCTGAGGAACTTCTTCACTGTTGTCCTCAATGACTGCTTCAGTCTGTACTCTCCCCAAGAATGCATGAGGCCTACCCTTACCCCTGCCAGCACTGACCATCCCTCAAGCCCCCTGATGACAGCCATTTCATCAGTTGTGAGGTAACTGTCGTCCTGCTCTGACTGTCTTAATAATTCCATGCATGTGCTGGCCACCTGAATATCTTCTTTAGAAAAAGACCCATTCAGGATTGTATGACTTCCACATAACTGGTAGATATGAGGATCCCCTGCTAGTGTGGGTCATGGTGATCATTCATTAAGAATTTGGTGAAAAGGGTTGCATAGCTCCTTCATGTCTGGCTTCACTTTGTTGTGCTTAACACCACCAGGAAGGCCTGCCATAGTAGTGAGTAAAAAGTTTGTCACATTGATATGGGGAAAATCTTCATTGTGTAATGATTGTTTTGTTTTCCTTCATTAGGATCCTTGAAATCTCCTTAGAGTCCAATTGTTGTTGGGGACATGTTGATGGGGAACTGTGGATGTTGAAATATATTATGTCAACTATTTTTGAATACATTTGCCAGTATTTTTCTCATATCAAGGTTACCTTGTTTATGAACTCTACATTCATTTTATTTTTCCATTCCTCTTCATTTGAAATGTAGCTACAGGTTTTTAAAGCTTTTATTTATTTATTTATGTTTGGCTGCATTGGTCTTCTGTTGCTACAAGTGGGCTTTTTCCAGTTGGGGTGAGTCAGAGCTACCCTATTGTGGTGCCCAGGTAGGCTCTAGAGTGCGGGCTTCTGGTAGTTGTCGTGCACAGGCTTAGCTGCTCCAGGGCATGTGGGATCTTCCTGGACCAGGGATCAAACTCAGGTTGCATTGGCAGGCAGATTCTTAACCACTGGACCACCAGGGAAGTCCTGTGGCTACAGATTTTTAAGAAAATATATAATTATAAGTTTATAATAGAATGTGAAGTGTTATAGTAGAAATACAGATTGCTCTGACCACAGAAAAGGAAATTTTAGATTCTGAATATAAGTATTAAATATATTTCATAAGGAAAGAGCAATATTCTGAACCTTGAAATAGGTCAGATTTTTACATAAACACATAAGTTAGAAGGGGTATCTAGCCAGGGAAAATTCATCGATATGAGAATGAGCCATGAAAAGTTGGTAGGCAGCAGTAGAGAATGATGCCAAGAAATGAGATCAGTTTGTAAAAGGTCATCATAATAATTATAATAGAATTTAGCCTTTATGCAGCAGATGGTGGTGCTCTATAGGAGAGTTTTTAATTGAAGATGACTGTGAATTAGGAGGTCTTTTGAAGCAATACAGAGATTGCATGTGTGAGAAGACAGGAGACTCAATGATGAGGTCCTCATAAAATCCCCAAGAGGGTAATGAGGGCATAAGTTGTGCTGTTTGTAGAGAAAATGGGGAAAAGGGCATTGGTTATATATGAGATATAGCATCAGTAGGTAGTGATGGATAAGCAACCATCATCTAGGTTATAAGGCAAAAATTGTTCTGGGTTTCTGCTTCCATATCTATTCTTTTCCTTTACAAATTTTCTCCATGACAATGCATTGTAGATTTAAAATATTCACTATTATATCTAACTGTTTGAAGTGATAAGATAGTGATAAGTAGTTAGGTAGTCAGTTTAAATTTAAAGCTCATTTATTCCTCTATTGAGTAGAAAAGAAAATCCTCATTATTATTGTCATTATCACAATTGTGATCATCATCTAACAACATTGAAGGGTATTTGTGCTCAGCACTATTGTTCATAATTTCACTTATTGCTTAAAATAGCCCTTTGAGGCCCTCTTATTATACCCATTTTACACATGAGATACACGAGGCTTAGAGAGATTAAATAGCTTCAGTTCAGTTCAGTTACTCAGTCATGTCCGACCCTTTGCAGCTCCATGGACAGCAGCACACCAGGCTTCCCTGTTCATCACCAACACCTGGGGCTTGCTCAAATTCATGTCCATTGAGTTGGTGATGCCATCCAGCCAACCATCTGTCTTCTCCTCCTGCCTTCAATCTTTCCCAGCATCAGGGTCTTTTCCTGTGAGTCAGTTCTTTGCATCAGGTGGCCAAAGTATTGGAGCCTAAGCCTCAGCATCAGTCCTTCTAATGAATATTCAGGACTGATTTCCTTTAGGATGGACTCGTTGGATCTCCTTGCAGTCCAGGGGACTCTCAAGAGTCTTCTCCAACACCATACTTCAAAGCATCAATTCTTCGGAACTCAGTTTTCTTATGGTAAAACTTTCACATCCATACATTTCTACTGGAAAAACCATAGCTTTGACTAGATAGACCTTTGTTGGCGAGGTAATGTCTCTGCTTTTTAGTATGCTGTCTAGGTTGGTCATAGCTTTTCTTCCAAGGTACAAGTGTCTTTTAATTCATGGCTGCAGTCACCATCTGCAGTGATTTTGGATCCCAAGAAAATGAAGTCTGTCACTGTTTCCATTGTTTCCCCATCTATTTGCCATGAAGTGATAGGACTGGATGCCATGATCTTAGTTTTTTTAATGTTGGGTTTTAAGCCTACTTTTTCACTCTCCTCTTTCATTTTCATCAAGAGGCTCTTTAGTTCGTTTTCACTTTCTGCCGTAGGGCCACATAGGTAGTAAGTGGCAGAGCTGGACTTTGGGTTCAGGCAACATTGGCTTTAAAAAATGACACTTTTGCCTTTGTGCCTCTTTGCTGCAGCAGTTTATCAAGAAAAGATTAAATTCTTCTATTTATGAACATCCAGAATTTACTCAAATTATTTGGACATATTATGAATCTGTTGTGTTGGAGTTTGGGTTATATTTCAAATAGTCATAATCCAGTGGGTTGACTGAAATCAGATTCTCAAGGTATCAGGATCTCAGACAGCTCTCTAATGGCAACTACTTTGGTCTGGCATCTTTTAAAAATAATTCTATTTATTTATTTTTGGATGTACTGGGTCTTTGTTGGTGCATGGGCTTTTCTGTAGTTGCAGTGAGTGGGGGCTACTCTCTAGTTGTGGTGCTCAGGCTTCTTATTGCAGTGGGTTCTCTTGCAGGTGGAGCACAGGCTCCAGGGCACATGGGTTTCAGTAGTTGAGGCAAGGCTGTATATTGTTACCCTGCTTATTTAACTTCTATGCAGAGTACATCATGAGAAACGCTGGACTGGAAGAAGCACAAGCTGGAATCAAGATTGCTGGGAGAAATATCAATAACCTCAGAAATGCAGATGACACCACCCTTATGGCAAAAAGTGAAGAACTGCTAAAGAGCCTGTTGATGAAAGTGAAAGAGGAGAGTGAAAAAGTTGGCTTAAAGCTCAACATTCAGAAAACGAAGATCATGGTACCCGGTCCCATCACTTCACAGCAAATAAATGGGGAAACAGTGGAAACAGTGTCAGACTTTATTTTTTGAGGCTCCAAAATCACTGCAGATGGTGATTGCAGCCATGAAATTAAAAAGTTATGACCAACCTAGGCAGCATATTAAAAAGCAGATACATTACTTTGCCAACAAAGGTCCGTCTAGTCAAGGCTATGGTTTTTCCAGTAGTCATGTATGGATGTGAGAGTTGGACTATAAAGAAAGCTGAGTGCCAAAGAATTGATGCTTTTGAACTCTGGTGCTGGAGGAGACTCTTGAGAGTCCCTTGGACTGCAAGGAGATCCAACCAGTCCGTCCTAAAGGAGATCAGTCCTGGGTGTTCATTGGGAGGACTCATGTTGAAGCTGAAACTCCAATACTTTGGCCACCTGATGTGAAGAGCTGACTCATTGGAAAAGACACTGATGCTGGGAAACATTGAGGGCAGGAGGAGAAGGGGATGATAGAGGTTGAGATGGTTGGATGGCATCACCGACTCAATGGACATGAGTTTTGGTGGACTCTGGGAGTTGGTGTACAGGGAGGCCTGGCATGCTGTGGTTCATGGGGTCGCAAAGAGCTGGATATGACTGAGCAACTGAACTGAACTTGAAAATCCCTTGGACTGCAAAGAGATCCACCCAGTCCATCCTGATGGAAATCAGTCCTGAATATTCTTTGGAGTATTCCAGAGATGCTCCAGGTGAAGCTCCAGTACTTTGGCCACCTGGTGCAATGAACTGCCTCCTTGGAAAAGACCCTGATACTGGGAAAGACTGAAGGCTGGAGGAGAAAGGGATGACGGAGGATCAGATGGTTGGATGATATCACCAACTCGATGGACATGAGTTTGAGTAAACTCTTGGAGTTGGTGATGGACAGGGAGAGTCCTGGTGTTCTGCCGTTTATGGGGTCGCAAGAAGTTAGATACGAGTGAGTGACTGAACTGACTGACTGTCTTTATCTTACATTTCATAGAATGTTTGTTAGAAAAAAGTAGGGCCACTGACACTATGACTGTGTAGAACTAATACTTCCTGCTCTACTGTCAGTAGGATTTCCAGAACTAACACCATCAATAGTAGTCATGTTGGTATTTATTATTTAATGCCATAAAGACCTTCAAGTTTTCTGAGGGTGGAACTTAAGGAACACCTGAGGGGTTGCCTAGCATCAAGGTTTAGTTCACCCATAAAGGAGAATTTGTGCAGCTGACAATTCAGTTCAGGGTGGTAGATAATAAAGTCTTTTTTACTTTCACTTTTATAAGTAGGTTACTCAACCATCAGATTATTTTTCATTAACTTTCTTGATACAAAATATAAACAAGTGGCAGATAAGCCACTATGTAGGTTTTCTAAAACAAACTTCTGATATCAGTTATAGGGTGGACATAGAATGACTAATATCTTACAATACCTGAATCTATTAAGGAATGGTACTAGTGGATTATGTGGAAAAGGAATGTGTGGATTATGTGGAAAAATAAAATAATCCTGGAATGTCTTATGAATAATTATTTTAAAAGATCCAGTCATTCACTTATAGTTCTGAAGTTGTATACCTACTCTGTCCTCACTGCTGTGAGAGGCCATAAAAATGAGTAAGATATGTTAGAGGTGTCAAGAGAGATATAAGTCAAATGATTGAGAGTGTAGAGGACAGAGATGTTACCCTCGTATGTGCAGACTCATGGAGGAGAGGTTTGGATGAGTTGGGTGTGAATAGACAGAATGGAAGGAATGTTAGTCCAGTTGAAAAAAAAGAGGAGAGCACAGATGTAGGGTTGAAGGCAAGTTCTCTGAATGCTGCAAGAATACCACAAAACCTTTTGGAGATGAAGTATACATTTTTACAAAGGGTATGTGGTTTACCAGTGAAGGAGGCAGGTTGGAGCCAGTTTGTGAAGACGTTGAATTCTAGACTCAAGGTTTGCACTTTGTTCTACAAATAATGAACAGGAATTATACACTTTAAGTCAAGGACACATTTTTGAGCTATATTTTAAGAAGTCTAATCTGGGTACTATGTCTGGGATATACTAGAAAGATTATTTAGGATTATGGTTATAAATTCCTAGGTATATTTTATTCTTTAAGTTTTGGAGTAAATATCTGATACATATGGTAATTCTATGTGATAATTCCAGATAAATGTGGTAATTCCAGATACATGTGGTAATTCCAGAACTGAAGCAATCACAGCCTCCTGTCTTCACATTGTTATGTATAAATGACAGTATTCTTTGGTTTGAAGTAGTAATTTTAGGAAAAAATGTTTGAAACAGTCTGATGTTGAAAACTAGACAGCATATTAAAAAGCAGAGACATTACTTTGCCAATAAAGGTCCATCTAGTCAAAGCTATGGTTTTTCTAGTAGTCATGTATGAATGTGAGAGTTGGACCGTAAAGAAGGCTGAATGGCAAATAATTGATGCTTTTGAACTGTGATGTTGGAGAAGACTCTTGAAAGTCCATCAGACTGCAAGGAGATCAAACCAGTCAATCCTAAAGGAAATCAGTCCTAAATATTCTTTGGAAGGACTGATGTTGAAGCTAAAGCTGCAATCCTTTGGCCACCTGATGGGAAGAACTGACTCACTGGAAAAGACCTTGATGCTGGGAAAGATTGAAGGCAGAAGGAGAAGGGGATGACAGAGGATGAGATGGTTAGATGGCATGACCGAGTCGAAGGACGTCAGTTTGAGCAGGCTCCAGGGGATGGTGATGGACAGGGAAGCCTGGTGTGCTGCTGACCATGGGGTCGCAACGAGTAGGATGTGACTGAATGACTAAACTGACTGATGTTGAATTAGTTAGAAATCTGGCTTTTGATTCTGAATCAAGTGGAAAGTTTTTCACTGTTCTCTTGGAAATTGAGTCTGTGTCCATTAAACTTCATATTTGTGGAATGTCATGGAAGAATGTTGGCTGAGTTAAAAGAGATGTAGGGTTCAGATCCTTCTGGGGACTCTGAATTGCTTGGAAGCAGAAAGCATTGGAGACAAAAAGACTATTCGTGCTTATTAGGTTATTAATATAGAAACAACTTCGTTTCTTTGGTAGGTAGGAAGGACAGTAATGCTGAGAGATGAGGTGGCCAAAAGTGACTCTGATCTTCTGTGATAATTTGATCTGAAAGAATTTCTCCCTGTGGTGGTACAGTTTAAGGAGAAATTTATTATTTCCTCCCCACCACCCTGCCCAAGTTTGGACCTAGGAATCATACTCATGCTTGTGCTAAGTCATTTCAGTCATGTTCAACTCTTTGTGACCCTATGGACTGTAGCCCACCAGGCTTTTCTGTCCATGGGATTCTCTAGGTTTGGAAAATAATAAAATTGTTGCCAGATTTAAATATTGATAAAACCTTCATGAAACTCCCTTTTTCAGATTTAGACTTCCTGTAGTGAGTGACAGCATGTCCTCCAGTCTTTCTCTGTGGGCCAGTGCTTATAACAGTGAGTTTTTGCTGTTTCCTCTGTCCATTCAAGTTATATAATGCTGCAAAGTCGCTTCAGTCGTGTCCGACTCTGTGCAACCTCAGAGACGGCAGCCCGCCAGGCTCCCCCGTCCCTGGGATTCTCCAGGCAAGAACACTGGAGTGGGGTACCATTTCCTTCTCCAGTGCATGAAAGTGAAAAGTGAAAGTGAAGTCGCTCAGTCGTGTCCGACCCTCAGTGACCCTGTGGACTGCAGCCTTCCAGGCTCCTCCGTCCATAGGATTTTCCAGGCAGGAGAACTGGAGTGGGGTGCCATTGCCTTCTCCAAAGTTATATATTATTGAGTGTTTACCCTGATGTTAGTCAGGTAACTGTCCAGTCCAATTTCTATTTTGCTGTGTATTGTAGACATAGCTGCATTTGGATTTTATGTGTTATTGGAACAAGGAAGTCTTGTTCCCACAACCCCCCCCACCCCCCGACCCGTGTTTTGCTTCTGCTGTGGAAAGTGCCTGCCTCAGTCCAACACTCAGCAACCTGTACTGTAACTGTTAATGTACCTTCTGTCTCCACTAGTCTGTCTGTTGAGAGAAGAAGCAGTGTCTCTCCCTTCTGTGTTCCAGTGCCTGACACAGGGCCATCAAGTGATGTTTAGTCAGTAAATGCTGTTGCTGCTGTTTAGTCACTAAGTCTTTGTGACCTCAAGGACTGTAGCCCACCAGGCTCCTCTGTCCATGGGGTTTCCCAGGCAAGAATACTGGTGTGGGTTGCCATTTCATTCTCTGTGGGATCTTCCTAACTCAGGAATCGAACTCGAGTCTTTTGCTTGGCAGGCAGATTCTTTACCACCGATCCCCCTGGGAAGCCTCAGTTAATAAATACTGCTAATTAAATTAATGGATTGAGTTTACATGAATAATTGAAACCTTTCTTAAGATGTCAAATCACCTAGTTGGTTTAACTGTTCTAGTCAAAGGGCCAATCATTTAAATGAAAGAAAGGACAAAGGCCTACCGTTTATTTAACTTATGGGAATGTCAATGTTGTTCATTCATTCATTTTTTTAATTCCGTAGGTGCTGTGCTAAGTCACTTGGGAATAACACTTTCTGCAGTTATTTCAGAGTGATAAATCCTTACTGTTGATGAATACATGGAGGGTTCTGTCCAAAGGATAAGCATTTATATTGCACTTGAGAGCCCAAAAAGTCTTCCTGGAGAAGGTGATGCTGAGTTTTGAAGGAAAATTGGAGTTAGTTACTTTAAGAACATAGGGTAGGATACTTTTTAGGAACAGGAAGTTCCTTAGTGGTCCAGTGGCTAAGACTCCGCACTCCCAATGCAGGTGACTTGGGTTCAATCCTTGGTCAAGGAATTAGATCTCACATGCTACTAAGAGTTTGCTTCTTGCAACTAAAGACCCGGAATGCCGCAACTAAGACCTACCAGAGCCAAATAAATAAATAAATAAAAGTGTATATTAAAAAAGATATCAGGTATAGATCTACAATGGTGCAGAGTTGGAATCGGCATAATGCTTCAGTGAACTACAAGTACTTCAGCATGGCTGGGGAAAAGCCTGGGAGAGTAATTAGCTTCTTTCGGACATTTACCTTAGATAAAAAATTATAAAATATTTTCTTAAAGACATTTAATTAGTAACGTGAGATGGTAATGTTTTCTTTCTTTTTATTTATCCTTATTAAAAATAAAACTTACTTTCTTCAGCCCAATAGTAATACATGATTGTTATGGAAATTTGGACTACACAGAAAATAAAATGAAACTCCTCCTTTAATCTCTCCATTCAGAGAGCCTACTGCCATTAATATTTTGGTGTATTTTCTTACTGATTTTTAAGATATCAACATTTAACAGATATCATTAGCAATAATAATTGATGTGTTTTTATAGTTTTTTCTTTTGTATGTTTCATATCTAATTCCATTAGATGTGTAGAACATGAGAAAAGTCAAAGTCAATCAATAAATCATTTCATCAATAAATCATTTAATGATCAATAAATCATTAAACCATTCTCCTTTTATTTCAGAAAAGGAGAAGAAAGTTAGCATTCATAGACAAAATGTTAGGTATTTTCTTATGCAATATTGTCAGCCAACCAAGTTAGCATTGCGAGAAGAATTCAGACTATAATCCCTAGAAATACTCATTGGATGTTATGTTTCTGTGGATTTCCTGCTGCAGTTCTGGTTGTTCATGTGGTCATTTTAACAATCTGATGAATTACATGAAAAATCACAGATAATCCTAATGTAGTTTATGGATCAGTGCTCTTCATTCGATCATTTCTTTCTACCTTCTGTTTTTTTTTTTTAGAGTCACTTACCATGCATGTTTAAAGGGTTAAGCCAATGCAGTCTTTTCTAAAGGATACAGAGAATTGAATAACCAGTTGCTTTATAATAAAAAAAACCAGTACAAATGTTGACTAGTTTTACTTGTAAAATAGCACTCCTATGTTGAAAACCCTCAGAGTAGGAGCACTTAAATGCTGGCAATTGCATGCATGTATTAATACATAAGAATAGTTTAAAATGCTATCATATATAAGAACCAACTTTTAAAAGTGGCAAGCTCTTAGAGATAACCCACTTGTAATATTTCAGCCAAGTATTATTTTACAGTTAATTATACACTGTAGATGTGTATAATTTTATTGCTATTTTATTGTTAGAGCTGAGATATTTCCAATAGTGTTTGATGTTTGGATTACTATATTGACTCAATAACTTTAACTTACTGTCCATATATATGTCTTTATTTTGCCTTTTCTATCAGAGTGTTTGCTCTTTGGCTATAAACTCCTGAGTGGCAGGAGATATATCTGTAATACATAAGCAAATGTATTAAACAAGGAAATAAGTATGCTCATTCTTCATTGAGAAGGTAAAATGGGTCAGGAGCATCAAGATGGCAGGAAATAGCTTTTATGTGGAATATGCAAGAAAGGATTTAGTTTATGTAAGGAAGCCAAGGCCCTGAAAGGGAATCTCAGAATAACTGGTACGGCATATGAATCACTGTTTACTGCACAATGTTATCTTCTGCTTTGGCAAAGGAGATGATGATATTATTGTCCTTTAAGATATATTCAGAACCTAAGAATACATCCAACAACAGCAACTGAGGAGTGGCTGAGAAACAGATGTGTGAAATCTTGATAATCCAAAGAGATATGTCTATAGTGTAAATAATTTATATGTTTATTCCATGATGTTTTATAAAGGTTGCATACTTTGATATGTGGGAACCACACTGGTCTCTCTTTTCAAAACCTGTCATCAGAATCCTGGATGACTAGGCATGTGGTTTAGTATGGTGGGTTCCTACATGAGATCTTAAAAAGCCACAGCTGAAGGGTTGATGGCAGCTTCTTCTAGGCATATTGAGAGACCCATGAAAAGATAAATGCAGAAAGCAAGAGGCAAATCTATTCCCTATTTTTGGCTCCAAGTCATCTTGCTTACTGGAAACCAAGCTGCAATTATAAAGCTGACTTGTGATGTTTCACAAGAGTCAGTTGTTAAACAGCTCATACAACTCAATAATGAGAAACAAAACAACTCAATCAAAAAATGGACAGGAGACCTAAATAGACATTTCTCCAAAGAAATAACACAGATGGCCATTAGGCACATGAAAAGATGCTGCACATTGCTAATTGTTAGAGAAGTGCAAACCAAAACTATAATGAAGTACCACCTCACACAGGTCAGAATGGCCATTATCAAAAATTCTATAACTGACAAATGCTAGAGAAGGTGTGGAGAAAAGGGAGCCCACTTAACACTGTTGGTGGGAATGTAAATTTGTGCAGCCACTATAGAGTACAGTGTGAAGGCTCTTCAAAAAAACAAAAATCAAGTTACCATATGATCCAGCAATCCCACTTCTGGGCATATATCCAGATAAAACTCTAATTTGAAAAGATACATGCATCCCTATGTTCATAGCCACACTGCTTACAATAGCCAAGATATGGAAGCTAAATGTCCATTGACAGAGGAGTGGATAAAGAAGGTGCGGTATATATATATACAATGGAATAGTACTGAGCTATAAAAAGAAAAATCAAATAATGCCATTTGTAGCAACATGAATGCACCTAGAGATTATTATACTAAGTGAAGTCAGACAAAGAAAGGCAAATGCCATAGGATACCACATATATGTGGAATCTAATATGACACAAATGAACTTATCTATGAAATAAAAACAGACTCACAGACATAGAGAATAGACCCATGATTGCCAGGGTGGGAAGGGATGGATTGGGAGTTTGGAATCAGTAGATGCAAGGGAGCCCTGGTGGCTCAGAGGTTAAAGAGCCTGCCTGCAATGTGGGAGACCTGGGTTCAATCCCTGGGTTGGAAAGATCCCCTGGAAAAAGGAAATGGCAACCCACTCCAGTATTCTTGCCTGGAGTATCTCATGGACAGAGGAGCTTGGCAGGGTGCAGCCCAGGGGGTCACAAAGAGTCAGATACAAGTAAGCGACTTCAATTTCACTTTCTCTTATTATACATAGAATGAATAAGTAACAGGGTTCTACTGTATAGCAGAGGGAATGGTATTCAATATCCTATAATAAACATAATGGAAAAGAATATAAAATTAATAGATGCATATAACAAAATCACTTTGCTATACAGCAGAGATTGGCACAATATTGTAAATCAACTATACTTTAATAAAATGAAAAAAGAGTCAATTGTTAAAGTCTCAGAAAGTTTTTGTGTTGGTTTTTAAACATAGCCATAAATAATATAAATTTACAATTCTTTAAATTATATTAAATGAGATAATAAATACTAAAAGCTCATCATTTCCTATTGGTTTTTTTTCCAAATTTTATTATTTTCTGTGCTTTTGAAATTATTTATCTTGTCAATAAACAGCTTATCGCTTCCGAACTTTGGGTTCCAGATTATACATTGTGTGAGTACTAAGTCACTTAGTCATGTCCTGACTTTTTGTGGCCCCGTGGACTATAGCCCCCAGGCTCCTCTGTCCATGTGATTCTCCAGGCAAGAATACTGGAGTGGGTTGCCATGACTTTCTCTAGCAGATCTTTCTGACCCAGGGATTGAACCTGCATCTCATATCTCCTGCATTGGCAGGTGGGTTCTTTACCACTAGCACCACGTGGGAAGATATATTATTCATCGGAAGCTTGAAATCAACCACAATGGGGTTGTTACACCACAGAAATTAGCTAATAGTATGAATGAGTTGCTTACTTGACTGTTTCTTATTAAATTCTAGGTCTGAGAAAGTGATGGTGAAAACATTGACAATGAAGATGCAAACATATAATACATTGTGTTTGTAGCTGTTACATTGTGAACAGCAAAGAAAACAGAAGTGTTTTAATATTCAAAAACTGTTATCTGAATACAAAAAGTTGCTCACATCATTGATAAGCAAGTTAAGTTTTGATAATCATCTTCCTTGTTTTACTTGTTAAAATAAAAATATCAACCAGCATCCCTGCCACATATAAAATTATAACAAAAATTTTATTTGGAAGGGAGCTGTGGCTTGAGATTCAGCTCCATTTGTCAAACCATGGTTGAATTCCAACCATAGTTGGCTGTGGATAGGACAGTTGGGTAGGAATCAATGAAAGCATCCTGTGAGAATCAACTGACTATAAAGAATTTACAATAGAAGTATGTTTATTTTATTCTTGGTTAATTGTGTGGCAGTCATTCTGTCAGTAAGTGTGTGTGTGTGTGTGTGTGTGTGCGCGCGCTCATGTGCTCAGTCGCTCAGTTGTGTCTGACTCATGGCCTGCCATGCTCCTCTGTCCTTGAAATTTTCCAGGCAAGAATGCTGGAGTGGGTTGCCATTTCCTCCTCCAGGGGATCTTCCCAACCCAGGGATCAAACCCGTGTCTCTTATGTCTCCGGCATTGGTGGGCAGATTCTTTACCACGTGGGTATAATTTATAATAAACTTATGTTTATACTTACATTTTTGGAGAGCCAGGTTCTGTCATTTATTAACATAGTGCTGCCAAAATAGAAGCTGATGGCGATACCACCTACCCCTTGACCTTCAAAGTTGGGCTTGTTTATCGGACTCTGATTATGAATCTGTGGAAAAACCCTTTCTCCTCCTTCATCTTGATTAGAAATTTATTTCATAGACTCAAAGCTTCCTGTTTGTTTAAAATGTTAACATTCCCAAGAGAAGTGGCATGTTGTTCTTTATCAGTCATTAGCATTATCGTATGCTTGAACTTATTGTATTGCTTCATTGATAAGAGAGTCAGGGATATTGTGGCAGTGAAAAACTCAGAACGGAGAGTCAGAAATCACAGAGGAATTTTATCCACTTCATTATTTTGTTCAAGGGCAGCAAGGAATTTAGAGTTAGAATTATTTATGAATATTGGCCACAGGAGAATTTAGCATCCTTGTGGGATAGCGATCTTAAATTGCTTGCTTCTTTTACTGGGGTCTTTTCTGGTCAGTGGTTCTGTGTGACGTTCCACAGCTCAGGGGCGGGAAAGTTCATAAGGTAGGAATTTTGGTATTGTTCAAAACGTAAGTCAGCTGAAATTATCAAGAAGAACTCGTATTAGAGAATGCATTCAAATCTTTGGTACTACAAGGAAGTGACTCGCTGATTACTGATATATTTTTTAAGCCATTAAATTCCTGAAATCTATTTACTCCTAATCTGAAATTTTTCAACAGTAAGGCATAGCAATTTTCAGACATCAGAGAGTTAACAGGATAACTATGCTGGAGGAAATACAGGACTCAAGAGGAACACTTTAAGTTCATTATTAAAAAAAAAAACATGAAGTCAAAACTTTAAAATTCCTTTGGTAAACAAAGTGTGGTGGTTGATTTTGAGACTGATCACTATTCAGTTTCAAATAATTCTGTAAGAGGCTTGTCTTTTCCTTAGGTTGAACTCTGAGCACTATTAAGTAGATCTTAAATGCTGGCACTCTTGTACTCCCTAGCCCCACCCTCATTTCTGTCATCATTGACATCTCAAAAAGTGGTATTACTTTAAGTAAAAAATCTGGAAGATATTCTTGATTCTGTCCTTTTTCTTTTCTTTCTTTCTTTCTTTTTAAAGAATAGTGTTTTGATGTCTTTATTGAGTTTGTTACAATATTACTTCTGTTTTATGCTTTGTTATTTTGGTCAAAGGCATGTGGTATCTTAGCTCCCCAATGAAGAAACAAACCCACACCCTCTGGGTTGGAAGGTGAAGTCTTAATAACCACTAGACTGCTGGGGAAGTCCCAGATCCTGTCCTTTTCCTCAAGTTATAGTCCATACATCAACAAGTTCCCTTGGCTCTACCTTTAAAATATGTCATGACTTCATCCACATTGTCATTTCCATAGTTACCACTATCATCTTTTACATGAAAGTGAAAGTGAAGTCGCTCAGTCGTGTCCGACTCTTTGCGACCCCATGGACTCTAGCCTACGAGACTCCTCCATCCATGGAATTTTCCAGGCAAGAGAACTGGAGTGGGTGCCATTTCCTTTTCCAGGGGATCTTCCCAACCCAGGGATCGAACCCGTGTCTCCCGCATTGCAAGCAGACACTTTTATCACCTGAGCTACCAGGGAAGCTGTGGCTTTACACAGCTGTGTATCTTGTCCTAGATTACAAATCCATATGGGATTTGCTGTGGTCATTGCTATGACCGCTTGTTTCACCAAATCTGTGAAAGGCAAGGGTCTGTCCCTGGCCCTTTGCTACAATTGCATTGGTCTCTGGATGAGTTTCCAATGTGCCAAGCTCATCCTAATGCAAGCAGTTTACACCTGCTGTTCTTCTGTCTGAAATTCTCCTTCCCCAGATAGTCACATGAGTCTTGATTTCACTTAGGTCATTTGTCAACTTCCTTGAATTCCCTGCATTATTCTCTTTGTTTTCACCCTGGTGTACTTCTCAGCATTAATCATTATATGATATTATATTAGATACGATTTTTAGTGTTTGTTGTCTGCTTTTCAATGAGGACTTCTCCTTGATCACATAATTTAGTAATGCTGTTTTCCTGATATTTCTAATTCCCTTTCCCCTTTACTCTTATTCATAACATTTATCACTTTCTTACATTGTATGTAATTTGTATATTATGCTTTTGTTCCTAATTTGTTTCCCTCACTAGAATGTAAGCTCCATGAGAATAGGTACCTTTGTAGGTTTTATTCACTGATGTATCCTCAGTGCCTAGAATAGTGTCTGACACATAGTCAGTGCTCAGTAAATAGTTACTGAATGAATAAATATCAGGAATGAACATTTGCTGAGTGATTGGAAAAAGTAAGGAAAAGCTCCCTATGGTTTGTAATCTAGTGATATTAATTCCCTAATCAAATGTCCTTTGTGAGGCTTAAAGTTAATAATATGCTAGGAAAGTCCCAGTTGTGGCAAAGTCACTTTATTTTTTAATAGTAATACCTTTTATTGAACACCTACTTTATGCCAGTCTTTTTACATTCATTATGGCATTGCGTTATTATAACCCTCTTAACTAAGAGCTGGACATGGAACAACGGACTGGTTGCAAATAGGGAAAGGAGTACGTCAAGGCTGTATATTGTCACCCTGCTTATTTAACTTCCATGCAGAGTATATCATGAGAAACGCTGGGCTGGATGAAGCACAAGCTGGAATCAAGGTTGGTGGGAGAAATATCAATAACCTTAGATACACAGATGATACCACCCTTATGGCAGAAAGAAAAGAACAAGTAAAGAGCCTCTTGATGAAACTGAAAGAAGAGAGTGAAAAAGCTGGCTTAAAACTCAACATTCAGAAAACAAAGATCAGGGCATCTGGCCCCATCACTTCATGGCAAATAGATGGGGAAGCAGTGGAAACAGTAGCAGACTTTCTTTTTTGGGCTCCAAAATCACCGCAGATGGTGACTGCAGCCATGAAATTAAAAGATGCTTGCTCCTTGGAAGGAAAGTTAAGACCAACCTAGACAACATAGTAAAAAGCAGAGACATTACTTTGCTAACAAAGGTCTGTCTAGTCAAAGCTGTGGTTTTTCCAGTAGTCATGTATGGATATGAGAGTTGGAATATAAAGAAAGCTGAGCGCCAAAGAATTGATCCTTTTGAACAGTGGTGTTGGAGAAGACTATTGAGAATCCCTTGGACTGCAAAGAGATCCAACCAGTCCATCCTAAAGGAAATCAGCCCTGAATGTTCATTGGAAGGACTGATGCTGAAGCTGAAACTCCAATACTTTGGGCACCTGATGTGAAGAACTGACTCACTAGAAAAGACTCTGATGCTGGGAAAGATTGAAGGTGGGAGGAAAAGGGGACAACAGTGGATGAGATGGTTGGATGGCTTCACCAACTCAATGGACAGGAGTTTGAGTAAACTCTGGGTGTTGGTGATGGACAGGGACGCCTGGCATGCTGTAGTCCATGGGATTGCAGAGTCAGACATGACTGAGCGACTGAACTGAACTGAGCTAAGAGGTCAGATGGATCATATAACCCTGCAGTCACATGGCTTAGAAGGGATAGGTGTGCTTAGCTGCTCAGTCATGTCTGACTCTTTGTGATCCCATTAACTGTAGCCCACCAGGCTCCTGTGTCTGTGGGATTCTCCAGGCAGGAATAATAGAATGGGTTGCCATTCCCTTCTCCTGGGTGAAGTTCACTTTTGAAAGCTTTAAATTTTCAAAGTAATCAAATATTCATCATTTGCTGGTGAAAAGAGAGGCTCAGAGCAATGCCCTATTGCTGCTGCTATGTATGTATTCCACTTAAGTATCAGGGGCAAAGAGAATCAGTTTAAATTATTTGGGGGCCTTATTTTCCATTTTGGGAATACATTCCATGGTACAGTCAGTTTGGCTATACCACTCATTTGAAATCACAAATTTGTTCCAAAACAATTGCTGTATTAGAGAGCAGTTTGCATATAATACAAAGTTAGCTTTTGAGTGAATGAAGAAAATGGCACCCAGCTGAATTGAACCATATAAAAATGCATAAAATGTACATTTCATAAACATCTACCAACTACCTCACATTTCAGACCCTTGCCATGATCCACACTCACCTCCATATGGTGGTGTTGTTTATTGTTTAGTCACTTAGTCACCACATCTTTATTTGTTTTTATGTTGATGGACATTTAGGTTGGTTCCATGTCCTGGCTGGGCTTCCCTGATAGCTCAGTTGGTAAAGAATTTGCCTGGAATGTGAAGTCAAGTGAGCCTTAGGAAGCATCACTATGAACAAAGCTAGTGGAGGTGATGGAATTCCAGTTGAGCTGTTTCAAATCCTGAAAGATGCTGCTGTGAAAGTGCTGCACTCAATATGTCAGCAAATTTGGAAAACTCAGCAGTGGCCACCGGACTGGAAAAGGTCAGTTTTCATTCCAATCACAAAGAAAGGCAATGCCAAGGAATGCTCAAACTACCGCACAATTGCACTCATCTCACATGCTAGTAAAGTAATGCTCAAAATTCTCCAAGTCAGGCTTTAGCAATACGTGAACTGTGAACTTCCAGATGTTCAAGCTGGTTTTAGAAAAGGCAGAGGAACCAGAGATCAAATTGCCAACCTCTGCTGGATCATTGAAAAAGCTGGAGAGTTCCAGAGAAAACATCTATTTCTGCTTTATTGACTATGTGGATCACAGTCACTTTGACTGTGTGGATTACAATAAACTGTGGAATATTCTGAAAGAGATAGGAATCCCAAACCACCTGATCTGCCTCTTGAGAAACCGGTATGCAGGTCAGGAAACAACAGTTAGAATTGGACATGGAACAACAGACTGGTTCCAAATAGGAAAAGGAGTATGTCAAGGCTGTATATTGTCACCCTGCTTATTTAACTTATATGCAGAGTACATCATGAGAAACGCTGGGCTGGAAGAAGCAAAAGCTGGAATCAAGATTGCTGGGAGAAATATCAATAACCTCAGATATGCAGATGACACCATCCTTATGGCAAAAGTGAAGAACAACTAAAGAGCCGCTTGATGAAAATGAAAGAGGAGAGTGAAAAAGTTGGCTTAAAGCTCAACATTCAGAAAACTTAAGATCATGGTATCCAGTCCCATCACTTCCTGGAAAATAGATCTGGAAACAGTGGAAACAGTGGCTGACTTTATTTTTCTGGGCTCCAAAATCATTGTAGATGGTGATTTCAGCTATGAAATTAAAAGACACTTACTCCTTGGAAGGAAAATTATGACCAACCTAGACAGAATATTAAAAAGCAGAGACATTCCTTTGCCAACAAAGGTCCGTCTAGTCAAGGCTGTGGTTTTTCTAGTGGTCATGTATGGATATGAGAGTTGGACTATAAGGAAAGCTGAGCACCGAAGAATTGATGCTTTTGAACTGCGGTGTTGGAAGGAGATCCAACCAGTCCATCCTAAAGATCAGTCCTGGGTGTTTATTGGAAGGACAGATATTGAAGCTGAAACTCCAATACTTTGGCCACCTGATGAGAAGAGCTGACTCTTTGGAAAAGACCCTGATGCTGGGAAAGGTTGAGGGCATGAGGAGAAGGGGATGACAGAGGATGAGATGGTTGGATGGCATCACCGACTCAATGGACATGGGTTTGGGTGGACTCCAGGAGTTGGTGATGGGCAGGGAGGCCTGGCATGCTGTGGTTCATGGGGTCACAAAGAGTTGGACACAACTGAGCGACTGAACTGAACTGAATTGAATGCAGCAGACCTCGGTTCAATTCCTGGGTTGGGAAGAGCCACTAGAGAAGGTATAGGCTACCCACTCCAGTATTTTTGGGCTTCCCTTGTGGCTCAGCAGGTAAAGAATCCACCTGTAATGCAGGAAACCTGGGTTCAATCCCTGGATTGGGAAGATACCCTGGAGAAGGGAAAGGCTACCCACTCCAATATTCTGGCCTGGAGAATTCCATGGACTGTAAAGTCCATGAAGTCACAAAGAGTCAGACACCACTGAGCAACTTTCACTTCACATGTCCTGGCTTTTGTAAACAGCGCTGCAGCGACACTGGGATTCATGTATCCTTTTATAGCTTTTTTGGGATGCATGTCCAGAAGTGAGATTGCTGGGTCATATGGTAGTTCTGTTTTTAGTTTTCTAAGGAGTCACCATAGTGGCTGTATCAATTTACATTCCCATGGGTGAAATTTTGAGTGTTGTGCTTCTAACTACATTTTCCCTCTGATAAGCTGTGTGGATTTTATTGCACAGTTTTTTGTACTGCACAACTTTTAGGAACACCTATGTTGTGTTATAACACAACAACAAAAATAGCAAAATTGTGTAACAAAAATGGTATGCCATTTTTTATTTTCATAGTGATTCTTTGAGGAAGATATAAATGAAGAATCAAAACATGAGAGAGAGTTGAGAACCTTGTCAATGGTTCAAAAATCAGTCAATGTCAGAACTATAGTCAAACCCAAGCCTCTGTCTGTAAGTGCAGTTCTCTGCCTCAGCAACTTCAACGACGAAGATTCGAGGATGCTGGCTTATTTCTTTGATCAGTGTCTTGCAGATGTGCATTCCATATTCCTCTGTGGGAAATTGTCAAATGAATACCTTTGATTGAACAATGAATTTTAAAAATAACAACAAGAATATTAAGAGTTTTAAAATTTCACATAACAACAGAATATTGTTTAGTCACTAAGTTGTATTCAACTCTTTGCAACCCTATGGACTGTAGCCTGCGTGGGTCCTCTGTCCATGGGATTTCCGAGGCAAGAATACTGGCGTGGGTTGCCATTTCCTTCTCCAGGAGATCTTCCCGACCCAAGGATCAAACCTGTGTCTCTTGCATGGCAGGCAGATTCTTTATCATTGAGTCACCTGCAAAGCCCAACAGTGGAATAGGAAAAAAAATTTTAAATTGGGTGAGGGAGGTATTTATAGGCTATGGGAGCCTGATTTCCTCATCAGTTGCTCCTACAAGTCCCTTTTCATGGATAGTCATTACCTCCCTGGGAATTTTATGATGCTGTGATTTTGCCCTGCGTTTTGGTAACATTCTTTACTGTAGCAGATGGTATATTGGTAAAAAGAACACATTCCTATCTTCCTGTGTTGACTGCTTCCTTCTGTCTTTCATCTCTCTCTCTCTCTCTCTCTCTCTCTCTCTCTCTCTCTCTCTCTCTCTCTCTCACACACACACACACACACACACATTACTTTTTCATCCAGGTCTTAACTTACACTAAGATAAACATACTTAATGGAACATAGTTGACTTGACTAAATTAGAAGATAGATTTGCTGCTAGGAGTCAATTTCTCAAGTCCTTGACTTTTTTGATAAAGAGAAGAATGACTGCAAGTTTTTTGCTCTCCTTAAAATGAAAGTTAGTCCTTTGAAAATAATCCACCTTTCAGACATCAGGAAGAAGCAAACATGCTGTGTGCCTTGGAAATATGCCTTATTAACTTATAATGTAATTACTCACAAGACAGCTTTAATGGCATTTTTGGGCCGATGCATCTCCTATCTTGCTCTGGAATGCTAGCATATTTTTGTGAGTAGCAGAGTCTGCGGCATTTAAACTCCACTTACTAGGGTTCTTAAAGATACTCATGTCAATGTGAAAAATAGATTATTTTAAATTAATAAGAAGCTGAGCACTGTATGGTGAGAGGTTAAACTGAGGCAATCATGCAGATTCATGAATCTGTGCTATTTCAATTCTCACGTTAAACGAAGTATTGTAATTTTAGATTAATTCTAACATTTGCATTTTGCCTTGCCTCCTCTGCCAGAGAATTAAATGTCACAATCTGTATTCTTTTCTTGAGTTTTTGGTGAATCAGGAATCTTTTATAGGAAAAGACACTGTAATGCATAACATTGTAACACACTATTCCTCAGATCTTTGTTATTATACTGACTTTATCACTTTTGCATTCTAGTAATGCTTCACTATATGAGTTTGTTGTTGAAATCTTCTGTTTCCAGGGGCAAATGTCAGATCCCTACAGTTTTATTGCCAGATGCCATGACTTTTGAATGATTTCTTTTGATAACAAACTTTCTTTACAACAGCTTGGAACATGACCTAAATGATTGGATGATTTCTGTTCATTATGGACTTCTTGGCTTGCTTATTCTTGTCATTTTCTATTGAGTGCTTGCATGCCTTGAATGTTACAGGAGAGATTATTGGAAGATAAGTGAGTGAAAGAAAGTGAACAGTTTTGAGCTCCTCGTTTGTCCATGTACTCAGTCACTAATGCCTCTCTGACATAGGTGATGGCTGTTCCTCAGTTTAGAGAGGATGATGGCGAGGAAAACAAAGGAGACCTGATGTTATAAGAACCAGTATTTAAGGAATTACAAACATTTTTAGTTTACACATCTGCATTAGCTTGCCTTTTTTTTTTTTTTTTTAATAAATCCTGCTTGCTTTCTTTTGCTGACGATTTTTTTGTGCGTTAAGCTCGGAGGACCCCCAGACAGTGGGCTCATTGTAAGTATCTGTGGTGTGAATCAGTGTTTAATTCTGGAAGCATGCTGTAAAAGGCAGTCAAGAGTCATGGTCAGATCTACTAGAATACAGATACTTATACCCTGGCTATGTTAGAAACTTTAAAAATACTTAGCAACGGTCTAGCTCAAGGCCTTAAAAGTACTTACACAGCTGAGCACATCCCTTTCTAAGTCTTTCAAGAAACAGTTGTTGTTGCACTGTGGCCCACCAGGCTCCTCTGTCAATGGGGTTTTCCAGGCAAGAATACTGGAGTGGATTGTCAATTCCTTACCGAAGGGATCTTCCTGACCCAGGGATCAAACCCACATCTCTTGTGTCTCCTGCATGGGCAGGTGGATTCTTTACCCCTGAGCCACCAGGGAAAGCTTCTCAGGAAATAGATCTGCTGATAAAACAAACAAACAAACAAACAAAAAAACCAAACTCTTTGCTCTGACCCCATATCAGGCTTGTTGCTGTCATCTTACAGAGCAAATGTTCAAAGTGTGATACTTTATTCAGGTGCTTGATCCACATAAGTGTAAAAATGTAAAGTTGATTTAGTTTTGCTTAAACATGACTAGAATATTTTACTATAGCTGAGTTGTAAGGAGATACTTTTATGGTCCTGTTTTAAATACCAAAATGGCATCACAGCTCCTGTCTTCAGTGGACTGTAAGGGATTTGTTTGGAGGCTGAACTGGTGGTGTTTTTCCATTCTGGTCAGTATGCCCTGGGCTTCAGGCTAAAGAGAGCACTAAGTGCCCCCCTGCCTCATCTCCCTAGCAACTGCAGTGGCATCAGTGCCTGAAACAGCACTTGAGAAAGGATAAAGATCATTGTGTCCAAAGTTATTCCTAATTTCCAAGAGGTAAGGATGTGTGTGCATCCATCTGCACATTTTAAGCAGAAAATCACAAGAGTGAAAAACATATTAGAATGGGGGGAAAAACAGTATCAACAGAGAGCTGGAATTCTCATTGAACACATATTCCTATTGCCATCTATATCTGTATCCTGAGATCAGGAGAAGCTTTGACTTTCTCACCAAGGATACCCTCTGAATGCTGTGCAGCTTTGGGTCAGCAAAGCTGTCTTCTGTTAGCTGCCTTGTTAGATAAGACATTCCATTCATTCAGTTGTTTGTGTGTTTATCCATGCTAAGTCGCTTCAGGCGTGTCTGACTCTTTACAACCCTATGGACTGTAGCCTGACAGGCTCCTCTGTCCATGGGATTTTCCAGGCAAGAATACTGAAGTAGGTTGCCTTTTCCTTCTCCCGGGGATCTTCCCAACCCAGGGATCTAACCCACGTGCCATTGTGTCTCCTGTGTTGCAGGTGGGTTCTTTACCACTCGTGCCACCTGGGAAGCCCTCAGTTGTTAATATTAACTGAGTATTTATGTGTATCAGATTCTGCAGGTGCTGGGAGACACAACAGAAACACAGAACAGATTAAGACCCCTGCTATTACAGAATTTCTTTTCCAATGTATACTCATTCATGTATATGACTTATGAAAAGGGCTTAGGAAAATACCTTTCATATAATGGGTGATCAGTGACCAGCATTCTCTGGTGAGGATGAAGAAGTGACCTATCTTCTCTTTACCTGAATTTCAATTTCCCTAAAAAAATCATGTGTCTTTTAGTTGGTTTGAATGAGTAACTAAATCTCTTAGCAGTGTGTTGCGATCTATTGAGGAATTAATAGAAATGTCTTTGAAAGGCCTGTTCACTGCCTTTGCTCAATGGGAAGTACCGAGATAATTGATGCACTCAAAACAGTCTGTTGTTTATTTTTATATAATATGCATTTGGTATTTATCTCCTTTGGCAGTTGGTTACACCAATTTCTATTAGACTCTTCCCCAATAACAGATTAGTGAATTTAGGAAATTTTCCTTTAACCACTTTTAAATTCATTAGGATGTAGGAGAGAGTACACACTTCCAGGCTCACTTGGAGTGTTTTGGATGTTCTCAAAGTGTTCCTATAAATATCTCATTCAATAGATTGCATGTAAAGATTGGAAAGGAAGAAGAGCATTTTTCTATGGTCACATTTATAATAAAGCTGAGGAGGCTCAGGAAGGAGGAGATATATACATACACACACACACACACACTATTATGGCTGATTTGTGTTGTAGTCAGAAATCAACACAACATTGTAAAGTAATTATCTTCCAATTAAAAATTTAAAAATGTACTATTAATAAAGCTGAAAAAAGCTAAACCACAAGCCACACAGTAGATTTCAATGAAAATCTATTTTAGCAAAAAACAGTGGATGAACGAATACTCATTTGCCTGCCAGGGGCTTTGATTTCATTTTTATAGCCTTTCTCCCTTACAAACCACTTCATTACTTTGTTACGTTTTTGTTAGTGTGCTATGAAAGGAAACACTGTAAAACCAGTCATATGATGCTATTTTGCCTAACCCCTTCTGTTCCACAGTAGGCTTCTAGAGGTGTGAGTGAGTGTGTGTGTGTGTGTGTGTGTAAGAGAAAGAGAAAGAAAGAGAGAGAGAGAAAGAGAAAGAGAATGAGTAGGGTGTCTTCTTGTAGTTTCTTAGAAAATATATTAGTATTTCTCTTTTCTAGTCTACATTCCATCCTCCAAGGCCATGAACTATTTCCAACTTCATTTCTACTGGTTAGTTGCAAGTTAATTACCTTGGAGGAAGTTACTTCACCTCTTCACATCTTTTTTCCTTCTGTGAAAAGAGAGTGGGAGAGTAAAGTTTGTCAGAAGACCTTTGAAGTTCATCCAGTTAAGAGATTATTTTATTCTTTTAATAATCTCTCTGAGGAAAATACCCACCCAGGTTCTTTGCACACGTTCTCTATTATCCTGACACACATTTTAGCAAGTGTGGTCATGTCTGATCCTATGAGAGCATGGCTGTCACTGAGGTGGAACTTGGTCTAGAAAACAGGCTGAAAATAATGTGGCATTGAGCATCAGCTTCATATTAATGCCTGTTTCTCCAGTTATATATTTCTTAGTTAACATAGGAAAACTGGACGGTCAGTTCGTTTCTCTACCTGGCATCTCCTGGCACCTCCCCCAGTACCCTCTCAGCCCTTTGCTGAGTGATTTTATTTTCTATACAGCTTGTGGCACTTAGAAATTGAAGTCCTGCCTGAGCCATATTACACACTTTTAATCATCAGATACCTCCTGTGAAGTTGCTCAGTCATGTCTAACTCTTTGTGACCCCATGGACTGTAGCCTGCCAGGCTCCTCCATCCAGGGGATTTTCCAGGCAAGAATTCTGGAGTGGATTGCCATTTCCTTTTCCAGGGGATCTTCCTGACTCAGGGATCAAACCCTGGCCTCCCGCACTGCAGGCAGACTCTTTACCATCTGAGCCACCAGGGAAGGTGGAACCAGATACCTCCTGGGCCACTTGCAAATAGCAAAAACAAAAACTGGACAACTCCAATCCATTGAGAACTTTGATTGGATGTTGTCATTCGGTCCCTAAGTCCTGTCCAGCCCCATGGACTGCAGCACACCAGGCCTCCCTGTCCTTCACTATCTCCTGGAGTTTGCCTAAGATTCATGTCCATTGAATCAGTGATGCCATTCAACCGTCTCATCCTCTGCTACCCTCTTCTTTTGTCCTCAATCTTTCCCAGCATCAGGGTCTTTTCCAATGAATTGGCTCTTCGCATCAGGTGACCAAAGTATTGGAGTTTCAGCTTCAGCATCAGTCCTTCCAATGAGAATTCAGGGTTGATTTCCTTTAAGGTTGACTGGTTTGATCTCCTTGTAGTCCAGGGGACTCTCAAGAGTCTTCTCCAACACCATGATTCAAAAGCACCAATTCTTTGGTGCTCTGACTTCCTTATGGTCCAATTCTCACATCCATACATGACTACTGGAAAAATCTTAGTGTTGACTATACAGACCTTTGTTAACAAAGCGATGCCTTTGCTTTTTAATATACTGTCTAGGTTTGTCATAACTTTCCTTCCAAGAAGCAAGTGTCTTCTAATTTCATGGCTGCAGTCACCATCTGCAGTGATTATAGGGCCCAAGAAGAGAAAAGCAGTCACTGCTTCCACTGTTTCCGCTTCTATTTGCCATGAAGTGATGGGACTGGATGCCATTGTTAGATGTACTTCAAGACAAATCTAGGATCTGATGCTTCTCACCACTTCAACAGTTGTTGTTCAGTTACTCAGCTGTGTCTAATTCTTTGTGATCCTGTGGACTGCAGCACACCAGGCTTCCCTGTCCTTCACTGTCTCAGGGAGTTGCTGAAACTCATGTCCGTTGAATTGGTGATGCGGTTACACCCTGCCGTTAAGCATGACTGTGGCTCTCCCAGGTGGGTGAAACACCTAACTCATATCTCTGCTTCTACACTTGCCTCTCTGGTCTTTCTCTGCTCAGCAATCAGAGTGGCCTTGGTGAAATGTAGACTCATCAGCTGGTTGACCAATGAACATTTCTCTTACAGACATATTCAAATAATAAGTGGATAGGTGATAGAATGTAAAATATTATCATGTTGGAATGATCATCAATAGGCTTTTACTACTATAAAATAAAACTTAATCTATATTACTGTTCCTCCTGATAAAAATACTCTTTCTTCATCTGTAAAGGAGATTTGTCCAAAAAAATGGAACTGAGTCTGCACTAGCCCCTTGATCTTACTGCCAATTTATAGGAGACAGGGAATCATGTTATGTGAAGTCAGAAGGCTGCAGTCAGCAAAATCCAGTCAGTTCAGTTCAGTAGCTCAGTCGTTTCCGACTCTTTGCGATCCCATGAAATGCAGCACGCCAGGCCTCCCTGTCCATCACCAACTCCCAGAGTTCACTCAGACTCACATCCATCGAGTCAGTGATGCCATCCAGCCATCTCATCCTTGGTCGTTCCCTTCTCCTCCTGCCCCCAATCCCTCCCAGCATCAGAGTCTTTTCCAATGAGTCAACTCTTCGCATGAGGTGAGCAAAGAATTGGAGTTTCAGCTTTCGCATCATTCCTTCCAAAGAACACCCAGGGCTGATCTCCTTCAGAATGGACTGGTTGGATCTCCTTGCAGTCCAAGGGACTCTCAAGAGTCTTCTCCAACACCACAGTTCAAAAGCATCAATTCTTCAGTGCTCAGCTTTCTTCACAGCCCAACTCTCACATCCATACAGGACCACAGGAAAAACCATAGCCTTGACTAGATGGAACTTTGTTGGCAAAGTAATGTCTCTGCTTTTCAATATGCTATCTAGGTTGGTCATAACTTTTCTTCCAAGGAGTAGGTGTCTTTTAATTTCATGGCTGCAGTCACCATCTGCAGTGATTTTGGAGCCCCAAAAAACGAAGTCTGACACTGTTTCCTCTGTTTCCCCATCTATTTGCCATGAAGTGATGGGACCAGATGCCATGATCTTCGTTTTCTGAATGTTGAGCTTTAAGCCAACTTTTTCACTTTCTCTTTCTCTCCACTTTCACTTTCTCTCCACTTTCACTTTCATCAAGAGGCTTTTTAGTTCCTCTTCACTTTCTGCCATAAGGGTAGTGTCATCTGCATATCTGAGGTTATTGATATTTCTCCTGGCAATCTTGATTCCATCTTGTGCTTCTTCCAGCCCAGCATTTCTCATGATGTACTCTGCATAGAAGTTAAATAAGCAGGGTGACAATAAACAGCCTTGACATACTCCTTTTCCTATTTGGAACCAGTCTGTTGTTCCATGTCCAGTTCTAACTGTTACTTCCTGACCTGCATATAGGTTTCTCAAGAGGCAGGTCAGGTGGTCTGGTATTCCCATCAAAATCCAGACCGTGGCAAACTTTGTGGCGTAGACAACCTGTTTTTTTCAATAACAGCAAAAACAAGTGCAAGAAAAAAAAAAATGTTGGAGATCCTGCAGATCAAAAGCAACTTTAGAAAAAGCAACAATTGCAAGGTGTGGGTCTTATTTTGATCTTTGTTCAAACACACAGACTAAAGAATATTGTAAGTTTATCAAGGAAATATGACCACTGACTGGACATCTCTTGATGTTAATAAAGCATTGTTAATTTTTCAAATATGAATCTAAAGTATGATGGTAAATATTTAACAAATGGGTCTCCATAAATTAAAGGCCTGATTTTCATATTTGTTGATTTCTGTGAAGTATGTTCTCCCTTTGTGGCCAATTTCAAGTAATCTGTTTGAGATCAGCGATCCCTAAATGGGAAGGGATATACACACCAGTGCTTACTGGCCAAGTCAGTATGAACTGCTTCAGCCCACACTCTGGGTGATAATTATTGATATATTACAGTGGTGTTAAAAAAGAGTGCCTATATTTTGGAGGTCTCTACTAAAATACATGGGTTTCTGTGGTGGCTCAGCAGTAAAGAATCTCGTATCAATGCAGGAGACATGGGCTTGATCCATGGGTAGGGAAGATCCCCCGGAGAAGGAAATGGCCAATCCACTGCAGTATTCTTACCTGGAGAATCCCATGGACAGAGGAGCCTGGAATTGCAAAATGAGTGGGACATGACTTAACGACAAAGCAACAACCATCACCAAAATTCATGTATAATATTGTAAGGTAATTAGTCTCCAATTAAAATAAATAAATTTATATTAAAAATATATTTTAAAAATTCATATAGTTGAAATGACAGGATGTCTAAGGTTTTCCTCAAAATGATCTGGGATGAGAGTGGAGTAGGGAGTATAAATGAAACAGTATTTTAGACTTAGTCACAAGTATATTGGAATTTCTTATACATTTTTCGCCACCTTATAAGTGTCTTATATTTTCTAAAATAGACAAGATTGTAAAAAGTTATATTTTCTACTGAAAATCCTCCAGGACTTCCTATCTGAGTAGATGCTGAAGTCCTGCCTACAGGAGGACAGAAGGTTAAGAAGCCTACACTTAACCTCTCCTTTCACTCTGCTCCACTGCTGTTGGCCTACCTGCTGGCCTTCAGTGTGCTAAGCCTGGTCTCTCCTTTGGGCCTCTGTGCTGTCTCTGCCCAGAATACTTTCCCCAGATGACCATAGAATTCACACCCTCGCTTTCTTCAAGCCTTTGCTTAGATGCTGTCATCCTAACAAGGGGCCTTTTTAAGGCCCCTTTCTGCTCACAGCTCCAGCCTAGTACTCTTGATGCCCAAAACTTATCATTTTCTAACGCATAATATTATTTACTTATTTAAATCAGTATAGACTACACATTTAAGTAGTAAGAAGCACCTGGAATGCAGTGGTTACTCAAAATAATTTTTTGTTGAACAAAATGAGTGAATGAAGGTGACGTCTGTGAATGTCACAGAATTTTTCTACTCTTTTATTTGACACTTCTGATTATATTACCTGCACTGACTACAAGATTTTTATTTCTGGAAGCTGTAGCTGCTGGAAACACTTCTTAATATTGATAACAGTAGTACAGATTGTCTTAGATTCTCTTCAGAACGTCAATATTAGCTAGTTTCCACACCAGTAATGCAGAGGTAGAAACCTTTTATAAAAGACTCCATTATCAGTTCAGTTGCTCAGTCGTGTCCGACTCTTTGCAACCCCATGGAGTGCAGCATGCCAGGGTTCCCTGTCCATCACTAACTCCCAGAGCTTGCTTAAACTCATGTCCATCGAGCTGGTGATGCCATCCAATCATCTCATCCTCTGTCATCCCCTTCTCTTCCTTCCTTCAATCTTTCCCAGCATCAGGGTCTTTTCCAATGAGTCAGTTCTTTGCATCAGGTGGCCAAGTATTGCAGCTTCAGCTTCAGCATCAGTCCTCCGAATGAACATTCAGGGCTGATTTCCTTTAGGATGGACTGGTTTGATCTCCTTGCATTCCACGGAATGTGCAAGAGTCTCCTCCAACACCACAGATCAAAAGTATCAATTCTTCAGTGCTCAGCTTTCTTTATGTTCCAACTCACACACCCATTCGTGGCTTCTGGACAAACCATAGTTTTGACGAGACAGACCTTTATTGGCAAAGTAATGTCTCTGCTTTTTAATCTGCTAAGTTTGTCATAGTTTTTCTTCCAAGGAGCAAGTGTCTTTTAATTTCATGGCTGCAGTTACCATCTGCAGTGATTTTGGAGCCCCTCAAAATAAAGTCTGTCACTGTTTCCATTGTTTCCCCATCTATTTGCTATGAAGTAATGGGACTGGATGCCATGGTCTTCGTTTTCTGAATGTTGAGTTTTAAGCCAGCTTTTTCACTCTTCTCTTTCACTTTCTGCCATAAGGGTGGTGTCATCTGCATATCTGAGGTTATTGATATTTCTCCTGGCAATCTTGATTCCAGTTTGTGCTTCATCCAGCCTGGGATTTCTCATGATGTACTTTGCATATAAGTTAAATAAGCAGGGTGAAAATATATAGTCTTGACGTATTCCTTTCCCAATTTGGAACTGTTGTTCTAGTTCATTGTTCCTGAGTGGCTCTAATTGTTGCTTCTTGACCTGCATACAGATTTCTCAGGAGGCAGGTAACTTGTGTGGTATTCCCATCTCTTGAAGAGTTTTCCAGTTTGTTGTGATCCATACAGTCAGAGGCTTAGGCACAATCAACAAAGCAGAAGTATATGTTTTTCTGGAATTCTCTTGCTTTTTCGATGATCCAGCAGATGTTGGCAATTTGATATCTGGTTCCTCTGCCTTTTCTAACTCCAACTTGAATATCTGGAAGTTCATGGTTCACATACTTTGAAGCTGGGCTTGGAGAATTTTGACCATCCTTTGCTAGCATGTGAAATGAGTGCAGTTGCACAGTAGTTTGAACATTCTTTGGCATTGCCTTTCTTTGGGATTGGAATGAAAATTGACCTTTCCTAGTCCTGTGTCCACTGTTGAGTTTTCCAAATTCACTGGCATATAGAGTGCAGCACTTTAACAGCATCATATTTTAGGATCTGAAATAGCTCATGTGGAATTCCATCATCTCCACTAGCTTTAAAGAGATCATAACACATATTTTCAAAACAAAATCAGTAAGCTTCAAGAGGAAAAAGAATGACACTTTGATTAGTTTACTTCTAAAATGTCTTGATCATTGTTTTAGAGGGTTAACGATTTTTAGTTAGGAGCTGGTTCTTTTGGATTTTAGCATATTTTCATGAATCAGAATTCCCCCACCTCCACTGTTCCCCCATTATCTTGCAGCGCATACTTAGATAACTTGCTTTTTTTCAGTACTTATTCATCTAGGTAGATTAATGTTGACACTCCATAACCATCATCACTAAATGTTCAGGGGAACATATTGTCAGAACTTCAACGAAGAACAAATCTCCTTACTTTTTGGACCTCAAAGAAGCACTGATAATGCTAGGTGAAATTCCTAATGCCATGGCCCAAGCAGAGAACTCCAAAACTTGTCTGAATTTTTTTCATACGTGTTATTAGGGTGTGTGCTAAGTCACTTCAGTCATGTCTGATTCTTTTGGATCTTATAGACTGTAGCCTGCCAGGCTCCTCTGTCCATGGGATTCTGTAGTCAAGAATACTGGATTGGGTTGCCATGCAACCAGGGGATCTTCCTAACCCAGGGATCGAACCAGTGTCTCATATTTCTCCTGCATTGGCAGGTGGATTTTTTACCACTAGTGCCATCTGGGAAACATGGGCCTGACTTCTGTATTGAATTGTGCTGTCCTTTTTTCCTCTTTGTTTCTACACAGATTTGTTTTCCCTAACTATCAAAGTTAGCTATTTCAGTGACCCAGGAATAGGAGCGCTTCAGTGTAGAATGTGAAAACCATGGTTGGTTTTTTTCTTAAATCACAACCAGCTAATGACTGAAGGGCTTGGTTTTCATTCTGTTGCATGGCTTTCAGTGGGACACTCAGGTATTGAGTAAAAGGAGAAAGGCTTAGAAAGTAAGCCTATGTGAACTCTACTTTGTATGGTGTTAGTCACTCAGACATGTTCACTCTTTGCAGCCACATGGACTGTAGCCCACCAGGCTCCTCTGTCCATGGAATTCTCCAGGCAAGAATACTGGTGTGAGTTGCCATGCCCTTCTCCTTCCTGACCCAGAGATCGAGCCCAGGTCTCCCTCATGGCAGGCAGATCTTTGACTGTCTGACCTACCAGGGAAGCTCTATCTTCAGTTCAGTTCAGTCACTCAGTCATGTCCGACTCTTTGCAGCCCCATAAACTGCAGCAAAGCAGGCTTTCTTGTCCAACACCAACTCCCAGAGCTTGCTAAAACTCATGTCCACTGATTGGTGATGCTATCCAACAGTCTCATCCTATGTCACCATCTGCAGTGATTTTGGAGTCCCCAAAAATATAGTCTCTCACAGTTTCCATTGTTTTCCCATCTATTTGCCATGAAATCATGGGACTGACTGCTATGATCTTAGTTTTCTGAATGTTGAGTTTTAAGCCAACTTTTTCACTCTCCTCTTTCACTTTCATTGAGTGGTCCTTTAGCTCTTCACTTCCTGCAATAAGGGTGGTGTCATCTGCATATCTGAGGTTACTGATATTTCTCCCAGCAAACTTGATTCCAGCTTGTGCTTCATCCAACCTGGCATTTCACGTGATGTACTCTGCATAGAAGTTAAATAAACAGGGGGACAATATACAGCCTTGACCTACTCCTTTCCTGATTTGGAACCAGTTCATTGTTCCATGTCGGGTTCTAACTGTTGCTTCTTGACCTGCATACAGGTTTCTTAGGAGGCAGGTGAGGTGGTCTGGTATTCCCATCTCTCTAAGAATTTTCCAAGTTTGTTGTGATGTACACAGTCAAAGGCTTTGGAGTGATCAATAAAGCAGAAGTAGATATTTTTCTGGAATTCTCTTACTTTTTCTATGATTCAGTGGATGTTGGCAATTTGATTTCTGATTCCTCTGCCTTTTCTAAGTCCAGCTTGAACATCTGGAAGTTCACGGTTTGCATACTGTTGAAGCCTGGCTTGGAGAATTTTAAGCATTACTTTGCTAGTGTGTGAGATGAGTGCAATTACACAGTAGTCTGAACATTCTTTGGCATTGCCTTTCTTTGGGATTAGAATGAAAACTGACTTTTTTCAGTCCTGTGGTCACTGCTGAGTTTTCCAAATTTGCTGGCATATTGAGTATAGCACTTTCACAGTATCATCTTTTAGGATTTGAAATAGCTCAACTGGAATTCTATCACCTCCACTAGCTTTGTTCATAGTGATGATTCCTAAGGTCCACTTGACTTCCCATTCCAGCATGTCTGGCTCTAGGTGAGTGATCACATCATTGTGGCTATCTGGGTATTGAAGATCTTTTTTTGCATAGTTCTTTTGGTATTCTTACCACCTCTTCTTAATATATTCTGCTTCTGTTAGGTCCATACCATTTCTGTCCTTTATTGAGCCCATCTTTGCATGAAATGTTCCCTTGGTATCTCTGATTTTCTTGAAGAAATCTCTAGTCTTTCCCAGTCTATTGCTTTCCTCTATTTCTTTGCATTGATCACTGAGGAAGACTTTCTTATCTCTCCTTTCTATTCTTTGGAACTCTGCATTCAAATGGGTATATCTTTTCTTCTCTCCTTTGCCTTTAGCTTCTCTTCTTTCCTCAACTATTTGTAAGGCCTCTGCAGACAACCATTTTGCCTTTGTGCTTTTCTTTTTCTTGGGGATGGTCTTGATTGCTGCCTCTTATACAGTGTCACAAACCTCCATCCATAGTTCTTCAAGCACTCTTTCAGATCTAATCCCTTGAATCTATTTTCACTTCCACTGTATAATCATGAGGGATTTGATTTAGGTCATGCCTGAATGGTATAGTGGTTTTCCCTACTTCCTTCAATTTAAGTCTGAATTTGACAGGAGTTCATAATCTGAGCCACAGTTAGTTTCGGGTCTCGTTTTTGCTGACTGTATAGAGCTTCTCCACCTTTGGCTGCAAAGAATTGCAGCCAGATTGGGATTTGGCAGTCAAATTGGGATTGACCATCTGGTGATATCCATGTGTAGTCTTCTCGTGTGTTGTTGGAAGAGGATGTTTCCTATGACCAGTGCTTTGTCTTGGCAAAACTCCATTAGACTTTGTCCTGCTTCATTTTGTACTCTATAGTCAAATCTGCCTGTTGCTCCAGGTATCTCTTGACTTCCTACTTTTCCATTCCTGTCCCCTATGATGATAAAGACATCTTTTTTTGGGTGTTAATTCTAGAAGGTCTTGTAGGTCTTCATAGAACTGTTCAGCTTCTTCAGCATTACTGGTCGGGGCATAGACTTGGGTTACCATGATACTGAATGGTTTGTCTTGGAAAAAGCAGAGATCATTCTGTTGTTTTTGATCATTCTGTCTGACTTAGGGCAATGCAAATTAAACAACAAGATACTACTATATGCCTGTCTGTTCTGGAAATCCAGAACACTGACAGCACCAAATGGTGTGAAATATGGGGTAACAGGAATTCTTCATTCATTTTTGGTTGTATAGTTACTTTGTAAGACAGTTTGGAAGTTCCTCAAAAAATTAAGCATAGTCTTATCTACAGTCCAGCAATCACTTTTCTTGGTTGTTTATCCAAAGATATTGAAAACTGTATCCACACAAAAGCTTGCGCATGGATATTTATAGCAGCTTTATTCATAATTGCCAAAAGTTGAAGGCAGCACAACATCCCCTAGTGGGCTAATAGATAAATAAACTGTGGTATAACAGACAATGTAGTATTATTCAGCACTAAAAAGAAATGAGCTTTTAAGCCATAAGAAGACATGGAAGAACCTTAAATGCATATTACTAAGTAAAGGAAGTCAGTCTGCAAAGACTACATACTGTATAATTCCAACTATGTCACATTTTGGGAAAGGCAAAACTATGGAGACAGTCAAAAGACAGGTGATTTCCAGGGATTAGCAGGGAGGAAAGGACAAATAGGTGGAGAACAGTGGATTCTTAGGGCAGTGAAATTACTCTATATGATCCTATAATGATATTTACATGTCACTATACATTTCAAAACTCACAGAATGAAAGTACAATACCAAAAGTGTACCCCTAAAGTAAACTATGGACTTGGGGTGATTATGATGTGTGAGTGTTATTGGAGTAACAAATATACCCCTCTGGTGGTGGATTGATAATAGGGAAAGCTTTTTGTGCATTGGGGGTTATGTGGAATATGAGTACTCTCTGTATTTTCAACTCTGTTTTGCTGTGAACCTAAAACTGTTAAAAATAAAGTCTATTAAAAAAAAAAAAAGACAGGAAGGCTTACTAAAACTGAGAGGAGAGTACGTTAATGTGTTAATGTGATTAGTTAAGGAATGAAATGAGAGGCTGCTCTATAATTCTCATACCTTTGTAATAGATTGTTATCTGTTGATATGCAATTATAAGTGTAAATAGATTTCAGGAATGAAAATCAAAGCTATATTCAAAATTAGAGTGGATTAGACCTCATAGTCTTTCCTGTTTCCTGCAAAAGATGCTAGATGTGTAGCGATACTGGCTTCAAATCATTTTCTAAATATTCCAGTTGCCATAGCAGCCAAAGCTGATGATGGAATTTATATACAGAGCCTTCAGAAAAGAGATTTGCTAAAAAAATCTTAATAGTTGCTCAAGACGGTTTTTCATTTCTCATCTTCAAAACATTTTTTTGATTATAAGTTTTCTGCATTTATTTTAGTAATTAATAAGTAGTATAAATAGTTTTTGACCTAAAATATGGGCCTATCATCTAAGTGACATATATGAAATGGTAAGTGTAGTAAGTAGTCAGGATAATTGAAACACTGACTTTTCCAGAGAATATGAAGACTGTCAACAAATCTGGGAGTGTCAGTGGCTGAACGGGGAAGCTCAAGAGTCTTTAGAACTCTATCAGCTCAGATTTGTTAGCCCTTCTTTCTCTTTAAACATATTATTATTGCTTGGGGATTGATCCTAGATTTCAGATTGTACACACTGGAATTAAAATTAAAGTGTGGAGTGAGAGGTACTTGTCATGTCCTGGGTTCCCCTGGATATGTAGTTTTGCCGCCTGTTTATCTGTGATCTATGTGGTGGCAAACATGCCTCAGCCTTGTGCACAGCCCAATTGACCTTATTACATTTATTTTTGTATTTCTTTTCTAGATGCTTATCTTAAGGTTGCCAGAAATGTTGTGAAAGGAGTGAAAACAGTGGACACTAAATTCTTTCTCCGTGACTCTGTGATATCTTTGGATGATTAGATGATGGGAGTTCTGGAAACTTTGAGAGAACTGACCTTTATCAGTGTTTCTACTACCAATTAACACGGTTTCCCTGTTGACTGGTGCCACTGTCTGCTTAGTGTTTAACATTCATAGGAAAGAACAAGGCTTATTTGGGGAAAAGTATTTGTGAGTTGCTCGTCTACCCTCTGTAGGCGCCAGAACAGTCTCTAAAGTTGGGTCCTGGTTTCTACTTAGCCTAAGCATCTCTTTAATAATACACAAGGGGGTAGATGACTGTGCTCAGTGCAATGAAGAAACAGTAAAATATGCTATCAGGGAATATGGAAAAACCTGAGATAGTCGGAGGAGTGAGATGAGAGAAGATCTTCCTGAAGTGGTAACATTTAAGCTGGGATCAAGAGAATGAGTAGGTGTCAGTCAGGCAAATGACTCTTCTTGGGTTAACTGACCTTATTTTAACTTTTCAAACATAATGATAGCTTCCTGATCAGGGTCTTCAAGTTACTTAACATTGGCTTGATGTGCGGGTCCTCTCCTGGTTTCTGATTATTTTTGTGATCATCCATTTCTTAGTCTTCCCTAGTAATCCACAATCAGGAAGTTAAGTTTCTTTCTTTATCATCTGAATTTGAGTAATATTGAACAATTTTGTGATTCCTTTTCTATGTCCCTTTAGTCACTGTCCACCCAACGTCTCCTCTGAGGGGAGTGAGTTAATGTACTGGTAGTAGATCCAATGGGAATTGAATAAGACTTGGCTTGAAAAAATTTCTGTGTTGTTCAAGTTCTCTTTAATAAAATCGTTTTAGTGGTTTTCTGGTTGACTTTCTTTAATATATTGCTTTACCATGTATATGATGTTTCAGTGTTAGGTTTAAATCTTGTAGTAAAGTTTGCAACATTACAGTTATTTCTTTACCATTTCATTTGACACCTTCAGACTGAAGTAGGTGCCACTTTGAGTCACTTTGATTTTGCTTTCTTTGATACTATTCATTAGAAAAGGATTCTTTACCATCTGAGCCACCAGGGAAGCCCAGAAAAGGATTCTTACTACCTTGTACACTTAACATCTCAGGATTAGGACACTCTGAAAATCTGAAACTGCTTGTATCAACCCATTATTGAAGTCCAGATTAATGGGGGCTTTAAGGGTTTATGAAGTCAAAACTGTCTATGGCTTAGTACTATAATTGTTTACATGCCAAGAATTCAGCCCTGGCTTTTATAGACTTCAAAGCAGCTCAAGCTTTACCATGTAGTTTTTCCTGGTATTGGCCAGTTACACTGTTGAATTTTCACCCGGTGATGGTGTCCCTAGAGACAGGTTCATTCTTATTTGCTAATGAATTCTTAAATTTCTGAAATGAGGTTTTTAGAATCACAGAGTTTGTTACGGATTTGTCTCCTCATGGAGCTGAATAATCAAAGCCATGTTCAAATTACATATGAAGAAAACTGACTATTCCTATACCTTGTTACAAAAATTTCTATCTTTTCCTTATATTAGTAGGACATTTTTGTGTCCTCTCTGAATTGAGTCCACTCATCTTAATTGAGTGGTTCTAAAATGATGCTGCTATCCTTCTGGAGATTCATTCTCATAATTTATCTGTCCTTTCCATCCCTCCTTTTACACATTAATCCCATAAACATTCATTGAACACATTCTATGGGCCAGACAGCTATCTAGGTTCTAGGACTACAGCAGTTAATTAAAGATACACAAATCACTTTCTTGATGGAGTTCACATTCTAAAGGCATGAAGTGAGTGAAAGTCGCTCAGCCGTGTCTGACTCTTTGCAACCCCATGGACTATATAGTCCATGAAGTTCTCCAGGTCAGGATACCAGAGTGGGTAGACTTTCCCTTCTCCAGGGGATCTTCCCAACCCAGGGATTGAACCCAGGTCTCCTGCATTGCAGGCAGATTCTTTACCAGCTGAACCACAAGGGAAGCCCAATCTAAAAACATGAAGCAATGAATAAAAGAAATAACGAAATACATCATTTTAGTTGGTGATGAGTGCCATAGAAGGAGAAAGGAGAGAAATGGAGTGCTGGTGGGCAAATTAAATTTTAAATCAGGTGGCTAGAGGGGGAAAAAAAAACCCTAGCTGAGAAGCTTCCCTTGGAGTACAGATGTGAAGGAAATGAGATACTATCGGAGGAAGAACGTCCAAGCAAAAAGAGTAGCAAGAGGGAAGATCCTAGAGGAGAAAAGATGCCTTGAAAGATCAGGAGTCAGACTGGAAGGACCAGCAGCAAGAGGAAAAGAGGATAAGGTCAAATATGTGACAAGGACCAGGACATATAGGGCTATGTGGGCTACCTAAAGGACATTATAGATTTTACTGTGAGGGAGATGGAAAAGCCCCTGGAGTTCTGAGGAGAGGAGTGATATGATCTGATTTACACACAAGCAGGTTTACTCTGACTGTTATATAATAGGCTGAAGGGGATATAGGGAGACTGGTTAGGAGTTCGTTGCAATAATCCGTGCAGGAGGTGAAGGTGGTATGGATCATAGTGGTGGCTGTGGAGGTGGTGAGAAGGAGAAGGATTCTGGGTGTATTTGTCAGGTAGATGTAGAGAGTTTGTTGATTGATTGGGATGTGAAAGAAAGCATCACATCAAGAAGGACTCAAACTTTTTTGGCTCAAGCAACTGGAAATGTGAAATTACTATTAAAAGAGTTGGGGGCTTCCCTGGTGTCTCAGTGCTAAAGAACCCACCTGCCAATACAGGAGATGTGGGTGTTCGATCCCTGGTCTAGGAAAATCCCACAGGCTGTTGAGCAAATGAGTGCGTGTGCCACAACTGCTGAGCCCACCCCCTAGGGCCCTTGAGACACAGCTGCTGAGCCCACGTGCCACAACTCCTGAAGCCCTTGAGCCCTAGAGCCCAGGCTCTGCAACAAGAGCTGCCACTGCAGTGAGAAACCCATGCAGTACATCTAGAGAAGAGCCCCTGCTCTCTGCAACTAGAGAAAAGCCTGCACAGCAACAAAGACCCAGCACAGCCTAAATTAATTCATTAAAAAAGAGAGAGTTGGGGAAGGTGGGAGGAGTATAGGTTTGGTTGAAGATCAGAAGTTTAGACAAGGCCTCCTCCTTCCTCCTCCTTTCTTAAGAGCCACAGTTGTTCTCAGTCCTGGCACACACACGCTCACTCCTTCCCCACTGAAGGTGGTTGACAGCTTCCTAGGCACTAGAGTCTCATTCAGTGCTGAACAAAAGGGGCTGGAGCAGGGGAGAGGATCTGTGTAGAGACAGAGTTGCCTTTGTAACATTTGAATTTTGTATGGAGTCCTGGAGGGCCAGGGACTTGAAGAAAAAAATGCAAATTATGTTATACTTCATATTTAATTTTAATATAATCTCAGAAAGAGTCAAATGGAGAACTTTGGTTGTAGTTGTTCTGATACACTGGTGTGTGTTTTCCTCTTTCTAGTCAGAGTTGAGACCTCAAGCTAGAAGCCATTCCTCTGGGATTCAGATTTTTAATTCCCTCATGCTATCCCCTCTTCTCCTAGGCCCCTTCTGCCTAGATTTAGATCTTGCTCCCAGCCTGGTGCATCGGGTGCATATTTGCTTCTTCATTGCTGAATTTGTTGAGTGAATGGAGTTCAGATCTGTGATATGACTTGTGCCTTAAAAACTTCTCCTCTTAGAACAGATCATGCTCTCATTTGTAAAAGGATTTCACATTAATATTGGGCTTCACTGGGAAGAGATTCATTAAGATATGGGTACATAAGCTATTTGAATGTAACAAAGAAAATGGAATCTTTGAGATTCAGAATTCTCAGAGGTAATAGCATGTCAGTCATTTGTTAAACTGTATTTTATCTAGTAATGTTTACATGTTTATACTATAAGGCCACTTTGAAAGAGGCTCACCTAAAAGCATTGATTTAAACAAAAGTTAAGTAAGTAAGAGTACAGGAGGGTCACAGTAATAGCAAAAATTGTGAAAGTTTGGATGTAAATATAAAGTTAGGAGCCTTGTTGTTATTTAGTTGCTAAGTTGTGTCCAACTCTTTTGTGACCCTGTGGTCTGTAGCCCGCTGGGCTCCTCTGTCCATGGGATTTCCCAGGCAAGAATACTGGAGTGGGTTGCCATTTCCTTCTACACGCGATCTTCCTGATCCAGGGATTGAACCCCATCATCTCTTTGGCAGGTGGGTTCTTTACTACTGAGCCACCAGGGAAGCCAGTTCTAAATAATCAGCTGATACTTGGAAGTATTCTTCTGTATCTCTGCACATTGATCATTCAGCCTATCATTGTGTATGTTGAAGACTGGAGATTTTTCATGGCACAAGGTCATTTTCAGACATACTGGGATTTATGAGAGTTCTCGATTGTATTAATGATACTTTTCTACTGAATCTAGTAATTGAAAGAAGCATATAAGGATCTTGAACTCTCAGTTCCCCTGGGCTGCTTCTCAAGCATGTTTTATTTGTTGTTTTAGTACTGTTAGTAATTAGATAGGTAGCATGTGTGTGCGTTCAGTTGCTCAGTCATGTCTGACTCCTTGTGACACCATGGACTGTAGCCCACCAGGCTCCTGTCCATAGGTCGGGAAGATCCCCTGGAGAAGGAAACAGCAACCCACTCCTGTATGCTTGCCTGGAGAATTCAAGGGACAGAGGAGCCTGGTGGGCTACAGTCCTTGAGGTCACAAATAGTCGGACACAACTGAGTGACTAACACTTTCAGTGTTTGGTTTGCTTTTGCAAGGATGTTTAGGTGTAAAAATTTCCTCTTCAGTATTAAGGAAAAGTATCAGTTTGATTAAGGAGTCGCTAAAACTGTGTCTTAAAAAACAATTAAATCCAATTTGAATTGATAAATATATTTTAGTCCTCAAAGCTAAGAATTAGTTTGTCTCTCCCGACTGGTACCAAACTGCTTGGTAGATTTTTATCATTCTAGTTTTTAAAGAAAATATCCTAAGTCAGGCAGTGTTCACAGACACCTGCAACCATGCTGAGTCCCACACAACAGGATTTGAAAGAACAGCTTCATTTCTATGCATTTCACAGCCTGCAAAGTAGTTGGCGATGGGCAGAGTTAAAAAACAACAGTTGTCCTGTTGGTTGCTGTGGTGATGGCCTCAAGCTGGTAGCATTCCAGAGGCGAATGTCTCAGCTCATTTGGGTGAGGCAGAAATGACGCGCTGCTTAGAGCTCGGCTCTCCAGGTGTGTTTTTAACGTGACAGTTACTGCAGAGAAATGTCTATTCTGAGACTGGTTGATTTTATTTTTAATGTTTCACCTGAAAACATTTTAATGTCACTTGACACCCGCCGCCCCATCACCATTTCCAGCAGCCGTTCCTCAGTGCTCAGTCTCTCTGAATGTGGGGCCACGTTTACCATTGAGGGTGGCGTAGCATTCTTGGCTCCTTTTCTCCATGGTACTGAAATAGGGGCTCACCTTTCTGTTTGTTTTTCGTGGCTCTGTCAGCGTCCACTTTTCTTTGTTACAAAGTATGATTCTCTGAGGTTATTCCTGTGTCCTCTGTCTGACTCTTTCTTTGTCCCTTCTCCCTTCTCCTCTCTCTCTCCTACTCTTAATTTCCCCACCTTCTCTTAGCCAGCCACCACTCATGTCTATACAGATGATTCCTGAATCCATGTAACCAGCCCAGAATTCTCTCTCAAGTTCAAGTTCACATTTCTAATTCACTATTAGAATCTTAAGATACATACCCCTTTGTTGTTCAGTCGCTAACTCATGTCCGACTCTTTGTGACCCCATGCCAGGCTTCCCTGTCCTTCACTATCTCCCGGAGTTTGCTTGAACTCATGTTTGTTGAGTCAGTGATGCTATCCAACCAGTTCATCCTCTTCTGCCCCCCTCTCCTCTTGCCCTCAATCTTTCCAGGCACCAGGGTCTTTTCCAGTGAGTCGTCTCTTCGCACCAGGTGGCCAAAGTTTTGAAGCTTCAGTTTCAGCACCAGTCCTTCCAGTGAATATTCAGGGTTGATTTCCTTTAGGATTGACTGGTTTGATCTCCTTAGATACTTTAAACTCAACTTGTTGAAAATATACTCCTACCTCAATTTTTTTGAGTAATATGGGTCTCTAATTAGCCACCCAGAATTGAGTCCTTGAGGCCATCTTTAATCCTCCCCTGTCCCATCTGTATCCAAGCATTGGTTGAGTTATAACCAGACACTCAGGTCTACCACATCCTCACCTTCGTCACCCAGGCTTAGCCTGACACTTAGACTCTTAAAATAGTCTTTCACTTTAATTGATTCAGGATGCTACTTGCTGGAGTAATCTCCAGAAGCACAGTTTCAGCTGAGCCTTCCCTGATACTCAGAGTATTCTCTGTGGACAGAAGAAAATCTCTGTTCCTAAGTGTGGTATTCAGGGCCCTTTCTGCCCTGTCCCCTTTCCCTATATTCTGCCTCAGCACAGCTATCTGCACCCACATGCCAGTGCTCTGGCTGCGCAGGAAATGGGTTTTGTTTTCTTTTTATAAAATAATTTTATTTATTTATGTATTTGTTTTTGACTCTGCTTGGTCTTCTTTGCTGTGCAGGCCTTTCTCTAATTGTGGTAATTGGTGCCTACTTTCTCATTGTGGTGCATGTGGCTTCTCTTGTTGCAGAGCATGGGGCTTTAGGGCATGTAGGCTTCAGTATTTGCGGCACATGGACTCAGGAATTGCGGCTCCTGGGCTCTAGAGCACAGACGCAGTAGTTGTGGCTCATGGGCTTAGTTGCTCCACAACATGTGGGATCTTCCTGAAGCAGGAATTGAACCTGTGTCTCCTCCACTGGCAGGTGGATTCTTTACCACTGAGTCACCAGGGAAGCCTGGGTTTTACTTTCTTACTGACTTGTCTTTGCTTTGAAAACTCTTTCCCTCAACCTCTGTTATCTTTACATTTTTCTTATTATATAACAAACGTTAAATGATGAATATAACCTCACAGAAATGTTGAAATACAACAGAAAAATTTTAGAAAGCATCTAAAATTCTTACATAATCACGTCACTCAGATGCAAGAACTGGTGTATGTTTATATATAAATATATATATATTTACCATACATTTAAGGGCTTCCCTGGTGGCTCAGATGGTAAATAATCTGCCTGCAATGGAGGAGACCCAGGTTTGATTCCTGGGTAGGGCAGATCCCCTGGAGAGATGGCAACCCACTCCTGTATTCTTGCTTGGAGAATTCCATGGACAGAGGAGTCTGGCTGGCTACAGTCCATGGGGTCGCAGAGAGTCAGACACAACTGAGCTACTAACACACATGCCAAACTTGTAGTTTTGTGATATTGATAAACACTGTATGTACAGGTTTTACATCAGCTCTTTTTACTTTAAATTATGTTTTAAGCACTTTCTGGTGCATTAAACATCATTTTAGAATATGTGTCTAATGTCTGCAAAATATTTTATCATATGAACATACTGTAACTGACTCGAAATCTACTGGTCTGTGTAGTAAGTAATTTTAAAGAGGTGTAGTTTTCCGTTGCATTTTAAAGATGATTATCCCTATACTGTTTTCTTTAGGACACACGGTTTATTTCCTCTGTCCTCTCTCTCTTATCTCTGTTATTATCCCTTTATTTTTCCTAGAATGAGGAGTGTTCAGTGTAGATTAAGCATTTGGCTGTAAGCAGGGGCATGGGCTTGTCCATGGATCCACCCACCCTTGGCTTGAGTGCTTATAATGTCTTCTCACACCCACAGCCTGGACTGGTGGTTCTATGAGCAGTTTCTAAGTCCTGCACTGGTCTGTTGGATTAATGGGATCCTCTTCTATCCTCACTATTTGTCTCTCTAATGGGATAATAAAGGGACAAAGCACATGAAAATCCACAGCCCTGGTGTCTCCTAATGTTATCAGGGCTCTTCAGACTTTGCTGTAGAAGCCACCTTATAGCGTTTTGCTTTGTACAGTCATACCCCCTTTCAAGAAGTGCTATAAGTCTTAAGTGATCCCGTTTACATCCTCTCTTCTTGTTTTAAGGAGTTAGTTTCTATAAAAAGTTGAGGAAGGAATAGTATGCATTAAAGTTGAAGCCAAGACACCATTTCTCTCATTGATTGCACTACAGAAGGAGTGCTCCTAGTACTTTGAATACTGAGAATTCCTTGGGATGGAATTAGAAGAATAAGGAGTGTCCGATCTCTGCTCAAGCTGGTAACACTGTCCCATTTTAGGTAGTGAACCATGTTCTGGCCAGTTACAATCCTCAGTTCAGCTCTTCAAGTTGGTGACCAGTGGAAATTCTTTAGGGTTCTTTATTGGAGAACCATCTGCCTTAGCCTCTCTTTCTGTGTTAACATGTTACTTCAGTTGTGAGACTTATTAACTGTAAGCCACACAGCAAAAGCGCCCCATGGCTCTGTGAAGCCCATCTAAAATGGCCTTTGCATGAACTGATCCTGATGTCCAGGGGAACTTGGCCCCAAATCTTTCTCCCTGTGTTCTCTTAACATGTGGGTTATTCTGCTTTCATTTGGCATAATCTGTGTACAGTGGCCACAGGACTGGAAAAGGTCAGTTTTCATTCCAATCCCAAAGAAAGACAATGCCAAAGAATGCTCAAACTACCGCACAAATGCACTCATCTCACATGCTAGTAAAGTAATGCTCAAAATTCTCCAAGCCAGGCTTCAGCAATATGTGAACCGTGAACTTCAGATGTTCAAGCTGGTTATAGAAAAGGCAGAGGAACCAGAGATCAAATTGCCAACCTCTGCTGGATCATGGAAAAAGCAAGAGAGTTCCAGAGAAACATCTACTTCTGCTTTCTTGACTATGCCAAAGCCTTTGACTGTGTGGATCACAATAAGCTGTGGAAAATTCTGAGAGAGATGGGAATCCCAGACCACCTGACCTGCCTCTTGAGCAATCTGTATGCAGGTCAGGAAGCAACAGTTAGAACTGGACATGGAGCAACAGACTGGTTCCAAATAGGAAAAGGAGTATGTCAAGGCTGTATATTGTCAGCCTGCTTATTTAACTTCTATGCAGAGTACATCATGAGAAACGCTGGACTGGAAGAAACACAAGCTGGAATCAAGATTGCAACGAGAAATATCAATAACCTCAGATATGCAGATAACACCACACTTATGGCAGAAAGTGAAGAGGAACTAAAAAGCCTCTTGATGAAAGTGAAAGAGGAGAGTGAAAAAGTTGGCTTAAAGCTCAACATTCAGAAAACGAAGATCATGGCATCTGGTCCCATCACTTCATGGGAAATAGATGGGGAAACAGTGGAAAGAGTGTCAGACTTTATATTTTGGGGCTCCAGAATCACTGCAGATGGTGACTGCAGCCATGAAATTGAAAGATGCTTACTCCTTGGAAGGAAAGTTATGACCAACCTAGATAGCATACTCAAAAGCAGAGACATTACTTTGCCGACTAAGGTCCGTCTAGTCAAGGCTACGGTTTTTCCAGTAGTCATGTGTGGATGTGAGAGTTGGACTGTGAAGAAAGCTGAGTGTGGAAGAATTGATGCTTTTGAACTGTGGTGTTGGAGAAGACTCTTGAGAGTCCCTTGGACTGCAAGGAGATCCAACCAGTCCATTCTGAAGGAGATCAGCTCTGGGATTTCTTTAGAAGGACTGATGCTAAAGCTGAAACTCCAGTACTTTGCTCACCTCATGCGAAGAGTTGACTCACTGGAAAAGAGTTTGATGCTGGGAGGGATTGGGGGCAGGAGAAGGAGACGACCTAGGATGAAATGGCTGGGTGGCATCACTGACTCGGTGGACGTGAATCTGAATGAGCTCGCGGAGTTGGTGATGGACAGGGAGGCCTGGCCTGCTGCAATTCATGGAGTCACAAAGATTCGGACACGACTGAGCGACTGAACTGAACTGAACTGTGTACATTTTAACCCCTTTGCCAGTCTAAATTCATTAAGGAAAGAAGTACCTTATTTATCTTGCCATTTTCTCAATAGAAATCTGGGAAAAGAGGTGGGGTGAGTGGAAACAAAAGATGAGTGCATATAGCACACTAGGTCAGGTGCATGATTCTTTCCTTGTGCCATTGCATATGACCATTATATTCTGATTAATTGCATACATGTGTGTGGGTCTCCTTTTCAGTGCCAGTGTCACATTAAAAAGGAGTGATCACAAATATACACATATTTACAAATAAGTTTAGTTATTAAAATCCATCTAGTCAATCCTTGTAATGTCTACACTCATTTCCCATTGACACTTGAGAAAACTGAGCTTTGGAGAGTTTACAGAATTTATCCAGACTCACATGACTATGAAGTGACAAAACTGGTATTAAAATCCAGATCAGATCAATGGTAAAACCTCTTTGTCTTCCTCCCACACCCCCTACTTCTGATAAATTCATGCTGAGGTGTTCAGTTAATGTGCAGTTGAGTACAGAGTGCATTATCTTTCTTTAATACTTGCTTTTAATTGGAGGATAATTGCTTTACAATGGTGTGTTGGTTTCTGCTGTAGAAAAATGTGATTCAGCTGTAAGTAGACATATATTCCCTCCTCGGGAGCCTCCCTCCCTTGCTCCCATCCCACCCCTTTAGGTTGTCACAGAGCACTGAGCCGAGCTCCCAGTGTCACACAGCAGCTTTCCGCTAGCCGCCTATTTGACACGTGACGGTGTATATATGTCAGTGCTACTTTCTCAGTTCACCCCACCCTCTCCTTTCTCCTGCTGTGTCCACAAGTCTGTTCTCTATGTCTTCATCTCTATTGCTGCCCTGCACATAGGTTTATCAGTACCCTTTTTCTAGATTCTATATATATATATTCAGTTCAGTTCAGTCGCTCAGTTGTGTCTGACTCTTTGCAACCGCATGGACTGCAGCACGCCAGGCCTCCCTGTCCATCACCAACTCCCAGAGTTTACTCAAACTCATGTCCATTGAGTCGGTGATGTCCTCCAACCATCTTATACTCTGTTGTCCCCTTCTCCTCCCGCCTTCAATCTTTCTCAGCATCAGGGTCTTTTCCAGTGAGTTAGTTCTTCTCATCAGGTGGCCAAAGTATTGGCATTTCAGCTTCAACATCAGTCCTTCCAATCAACATTCAGGACTGATTTCCTTTAGGATGGACTGGTTGGATCTATATATATATGTATGTATACTATGTATATATACATAGTATACATATATATGTATTAATATACAATATTTGTTTTTCTTATTCTCTTTTTTTTTTATTTTTAACAATTTTTTCCTTTAATCTTTGTACAGGTTTCCCCTACTATTAAAAAGTAGAATGTTACTATGAAGACTTTTTAAAGCTGAAAATCAATCTAACTTGAGAAGAAGCCAACATTTCCTTTCTATTTTGCAAAAAAAAATATAGAAACAGATGATTTTTATTTTGCACTCAGAGATAGTGAATAATGGGAGAGATGTTTAGGTATTTGGATTTCATGTAACTATGCTAATTTTCTACCTCTTTGCTACCTTTTGATAAGCTTTTGTTAGAGAAGTTATTCATGTATCTTAAAAATTTAATCTGTTGGCTAGTGGACTGTGTCTGAGGGAAGTTTGCCCATGTTCTTTGGAATGCTACTTTGTTTTCAAACCATCTGAGTTGCACATTTGGCATCAGCTGCTGCTATTTTTCTCTTGATCATCTTGCCTATAGCAGTTGTGGGTGAGACATTATTGCATATGCACTCCCTAAAATACATACTTCTCATTTACAAACACTTGTACATATGAACCCTACTTGCTAATGTGGCATTTGATTTTTTAAAAAGATTTAGGTATTTATTGACTGGTGGGTCTTTCTTGCTGCATGTGGGCTTTCTCTAGTTCTGGTGCACGGGCTTCTCGTTGTCATGACTTCTCATGTTGTGGAACATGGGCTCTAGCTGTTTGGGCTTCAGTAGTTGCGGTGTGTGGGCTCAGAAGTTGCCACATCCTGGCTTAGTTGTTCCATGGCATATGGGATCCTCCTGGACCAGTGATCAAACTGGTGTCCACTGCTTTGCAAGGCGGATTCTTAACCACTGGACCAGGGAAGCCCCAGCATTTGATTTTAGAGGGAGATTTTCATATGTGTTTGCAATTAAGTGAAGTCGCTCAGTCGTGTCCAACTCTTTGCATCCCCATGGACTGTAGCCTACCAGGCTTCTCCATGGGCTTTTCCAGGCAAGAATACTGGAGTGGGTTGCCATTTCCTTCTCCAGGGGATCTTCCTGACCCAGGAATCAAACTCGGGTCTCCCGCATTGCAGGCAGACGCTTTACCCCCGAGCCCCCAGGGAAGCCCCGTTTGCAATTAACTAGAACATAAAAACTGAGGTAGAAGACTGAGATACACTGCGGCTTTAACCTTTTCATATGTTCTAATGATATCTTCTTTGGTGAGATCGGAAATTCCTTGAGAGAGGATTCCAGCTGAGTTTGGAGAAGTGATGACACCACCCCCTTCCAGTGCACTGGGTGGAAGGTGACTCTGTGCTCTCCCTTGCCTCCATAGCTCCTGCTCTTACTTAAGTAGCACCAGGCACAGTCATGCCTCAACCCTGTTGTCTTCCCTGCCATTCCCCGTCTCCCCTCCAAGCAGGTTGTTTGAGAGTGTGTTTGATCTCTGATGCACTGGAAAAAATGAGATGTGATGAAGGCTTCCTTCACTTAGAATAAGAACTCAGGAACCCATGTGCTTTCTAAATATGCTTTGAGGTTGCTCTGTAAATATTGGTTCACTCAATAAGTAAGATAAGTACACCATTTTGTTAAGGACTTATTTAAACTACTGTGTCATTGAATCTGAAACTATAAAATTGGATGAGTTGTATAGAATCTAATTGTTGAGGAAGGTTACTAGATGTTACTGTACGACATGGTGAGCGTTATGATAGAAGCCTGGAAAGGCTATTAAGTGAAGTTCTGTTAAGTTGCTCAGTTGTGTCCGACTCTTTGCGACCCCATGAATTGCAGCATGCCAGGCCTCCCTGTCCATCACCAACTCCCGGAGTTCACTCAGACTCACGTCCATTGAGTCGGTGATGCCATCCAGCCATCTCATCCTCTGTCGTCCCCTTCTCCTCCTGCCCCCAATCCCTCCCAGCATCAAAGTCTTTTCCAATGAGTCAACTCTTCGCATGAGGTGGCCAAAATACTGGAGTTTCAGCCTTAGCATCAGTCCTTCCAAAGAAATCCCAGGACTGATCTCCTTCAGAATGAACTGGTTGGATCTCCTTGCAGTCCAAGAGACTCACAAGAGTCTTCTCCAACACCACAGTTCAAAAGCATCAATTCTTCAGCACTCAGCTTTCTTCACAGTCCAACTCCCATATCCATACAAGACCACTAGAAAAACCATAGCTTTGACTAGATGGACTTTAGTCGGCAAAGTAGTATCTCTACTTTTGAATATGCTATCTAGGTTGGTCATAACTTTCTTTCAAAGGAGTAAGCGTCTTTTAATTTCATGGCTGCAATCGCTATCTACAGTGATTTTGGAGCCCCCCAAGATAAAGTCTGCCACTGTTTCCACCGTTTCCCCATCTATTTCCCATGAAGTGATGGGACCAGATGCCATGATCTTCGTTTTCTGAATGTTGAGCTTTAAGCCAACTTTCACTTTCATCAAGAGGCTTTTTAGTTCCTCTTCACTTTCTGCCATAAGGGTGGTGTCATCTGCATAGCTGAGGTTATTGATATTTTTCCCTGCAATCTTGATTCCAGCTTGTGTTTCTTCCAGTCCAGCGTTTCTCATGATGTACTCTGCATAGAAGTTAAATAAGCAGGGTGACAGTATACAGCCTTGACGTACTCCTTTTCCTATTTGGAATCAGTCTGTTGTTGCATGTCCAGTTCTAACTGTTGCTTCCTGACCTGCATATACGTGTCTCAAGAGGCAGGTCAGGTGGTCTAGCATTCCCTTCTCTTTCAGAATTTTCCACAGTTTATTGTAATCCACACAGTCAAAGGCTTTGGTATAGTCAAGAAAGCAGAAATAGATGTTTTTCTGGAACTCTCTAGCTTTTTCTATGATCCAGCGGATGTTGGCAATTTGATCTCTGGTTCCTCTGCCTTTTCTAAAACCAGCTTGAACATCTGGAAGTTCACAGTTCATGTGCAGCCTGGCTTGGAGAATTTTGAGCATTACTTTAGTAGCGTGTGAGATGCGTGCAATTGTGTGGTAGTTTGAGCATTCTTTGGCATTGCCTTTCTTTGGAATTGGAATGAAAACTGACCTTTTCCAGTCCTGTGGCCACTGCTGAGTTTTCCAAATTTGCTGGCATATTGAGTGCAGCACTTTCACAGCATCCTCTTTCAGGATTTGAAATAGCTCAACTGGAATTCCATCACCTCCACTAGCTTTGTAGTGATGCTTTCTAAGGCCCACTTGACTTCACATTCCAGGATGTCTGGCTCTAGGTGAGTATCACACCATAGTGATTATCTTGGTTGTGAAGATCTTTTTGTACAGTTCTTCTGTGTATTCTTGCCACCTCTTCTTAATATCTTCTGCTTCTGTTAGGTCCATACCATTTCTGTCCTTTATCGAGCCCATCTTTGCATGAAATGTTCCCTTGGTATCTCTAATTTTCTTGAAGAGATCTCTAGTCTTTCCCATTCTGTTCTTTTCCTCTATTTCTTTGCATTGATCGCTGAGGAAGGCTTTCTTATCTCTCCTTGCTATTCTTTGGAACTCTGGATTCAGATGCTTATATCTTTCCTTTTCTCCTTTGCTTTTTGCCCTTCTTCAGAGCTATTTGTAAGGCCTCCCCAGACAGCCATTTTGCTTCTTTGCATTTCTTTTTCTTGGGGACGGTCTTGATCCCTGTCTCCTGTACAATGTCACAAACCTCTGTCCATAGTTCATCAGGCATTCTATCAGATCTAGTTCCTTAAATCTATTTCTCACCTCCACTGTATAATCGTAAGGGATTTGATTTAGGTCATGCCTGAATGGTCTAGTCATTTTCCCTACTTTCTTCAATTTAGTCTGAATTTGGCAATAAGGAGTTCATGATCTGAGCCACAGTCAGCTCCCGGTCTTGTTTTTGCTTACTGTATAGAACTTCTCCATCTTTGGCTGCAAAGAGTTTAATCAATCTGATTTCAGTGATGACCATCTGGTGATGTCCATGTGTAGAGTCTTCTCTTGTGTTGTTGGAAGAGGGTTTTTGCTATGACCAGTATGTTCTCTTGGCAAACCTCTATTAGCCTTTGCCCTGCTTCATTCCGTATTCCAAGGCCAAATTTTCCTGTTACCGCAGGTGTTTCTTGACTTCCTACTTTTGCATTCCAGTCCCCTGTAATGAAAAGGACATTTTTGAGGGTGTTCTAAAAGGTGTGGCTTCCCTGGTGGCTCAGACGGTAAAGCGTCTGCCTACAATGTGGGAGACCCAGGTTCGATCCATGGGTTGGGAAGATCCTCTGAAGATGGAAATGGCAACCCACTGCAGTACTCTTGCCTGGAAAATCCCATGGATGGAGGAGCCTGGTAGGCTGCAGTCTATGGGGTTGCAAAGAGTCAGACACGACTGAGTGACTTCACTTCACTTCACTTCTAAAAGGTGTTGTAAGTGTTCATAGAACCGTTCAAATTCAGCTTCTTCAGTGTTACTGGTTGGGGCATAGACTTGGATTACCGTGATATTGAATGGTTTGCCTTGGAAATGAACAGAGATCATTCTGTCATTTTTGAGATTGCATCCAAGTACTGCATTTCAGACTCTTTTGTTGACCATTATGGCTACTCCGTTTCTTCTAAGGGATTCCTGCCCACAGTAGTAGATATAATGGTCATCTGAGTTAAATTCACCTATTCTGGTCCATTTTATCTCGCTGATTCCTAGAATGTCGACGTTCACTCTTGCCATCTCCTGTTTGACCACTTCCAATTTGCCTTGATTCATGGACCTAACATTCCAGGTTCCTATGCAATATTGCTCTTTACAGCATTGGACCTTGCTTCTATCACCAGTCACATCCTCAGCTGTGTATTGTTTTTGCTTTGTCTGCATCCCTTCATTCTTTCTGGAGTTATTTCTCCACTGATCTCCAGTAGCATATTGCGCACCTACCAACCTGGGGAGTTCCTCTTTCAGTATCCTATCATTTTGCCTTTTCATACTGTTAATGTGGTTCTCAAGGCAAGAATACTGAAGTGGTTTACCATTCCCTTCTCCAGTGGACCACATTCTGTCAGACCTCTCCACCACGACCTGCCGGTCTTGGGTGGCCCCACATGGCATGGCTTAGTTTCATTGAGTTAGACAAGGCTGTGGTTCGTGTGATTAGACTGACTAATCCAATTGCCCGAGGTCGGGGTGACGGCCAGTGAGGAGATACCCCTCGTCCAAGGTAAGGAGCAGCGGCTGTGCTTTGCTGGAGCAACCGTGAAAAGATACCGCACGTCCAAGTTAAGAGAAAGCCAAGTAAGACGGTGTTGCGAGAATGCATAGAGGGAAGACACACTGCAACCAGAATCACAGAAAACTAGTCAATCTATTAAGGGAAAGCAGAAGACAAATAAATCAAGCTTGTGAATTAGGGAATATTTCCGGATAACTGGACAATGGAACTAAATTTTTAAATACGAATGGGCATTTACTAGGTGGAGAATGTCCACAGGATAGAAAGAGGAAAAAAATGTATGCAAAAAAAAGTGCAGTTTTAAGAGAAAGATGATACATTTAGGGACCTGCAATTAGTTTGAGTTGATGGACTGGGCTGAACTCGAGCATCAAGAGAAGCTGAGCAGCTTCAAGGAGTCCAAGGGTGCCCTTGGTCAGCGTGTATGACCAGCTTATTAGCCTCTGTCCTAGAGGTACCTCACTGAGTTGCTAAACTTACAGTAATTAATTTCCACTGGCAATTCATAGAGATAGTGGGCTAATACACGTCTAATTCTGCTCAGCTTCTCATTGAGACTCGAGTTCAATCCATTCATTGAAACATGTCCCCACAGCCCGTCCCCTTACCACTGCACAGTGTGTATGCAGTTTGTGTGGAAGGAAAACCTACTTTCTCTAGCCTGTCATCACCAGTTTTGCCACAGCCACTGGGAGAAGCACTGCTCAGTACTTGTCAAGGATGGTCTGGGTGTGAGTGTTTCTTGCATGGCTCAGGACTCCCTGTTTCAAATACCAGAGGACTTCTTGTTTCTGTTGCTGCTCAGTGAAGAATCGAGACAAATACAGGCACTACCTCTTCAGGGACTTCGTGGAGAGTCACTGCCAGCTCCAGCTGTGTCCTGGTGCAGACTGCCCCATGGTTATCAGGGTACAGGAGCCCTGAGCTCACCAAGTACAGTGCCAGTGGTACAACGAAGTCTTCTGTTTTAAGAGTCATCAGATGTATCATGCCTCCACAGACTGCGCTGCAATCTGGAAATGGATCTCAAAGTGTGCAGATGACTCTGAGTCAGCCACTGCATTAGTGCTCACACTAAAGACTGTCCCAAGCACAATATTTGCATTGAGAAGAATGGAGACTGCAGTCACATGCAATGCTCCAAGGGTAAATATGACTTTTGCTGAATATGTCTAGGAGATTGAAAGACCCACAGGAGTGAGTACTATGAGTAGTGAAGTTGGTACAAGGTGAACCCTGACATTGTCAATCAGAGACAGCAAGTCCAGGCTAGGGAACCCCTCAAGACATTCTTTTTCTACTTTGAGAGAGGCACAGACATACCAGTGGATTCATGAGAAGATTCAGGAGAGGATCATGAATAATCTGGACACACGGATCGATCAGTAGTACCTACAGAAGGATGCCAGCTCTTGGACAAGTGTTGATATATACCCTGCAGGACACATACCTGTGTGCATAGTACATGGAGTCTGGACTCAGGAAGAAACTGAATACCAGTGGATTCAGCTGGAGGTTGAGATCCAAAACCTGTCATAAAAGGTGAAGCGTGTGGACAACTATGACCAGATGCATATACCAGAGCAGTGGAGGAGAACCCTGCTGAAGGGTTTTTGTGACACATAGGTTGGGACATGGACAGACTGGTGGGAGGAAGATGTGGCTGCAAGGTCTTGCAGTTGCCCTACTGCATGCTGCAGGCTATCACGACCCTAGGCAACAGCCAGAGCCTCACTGCTAAGAGACAGTGGCCACATACCTCTTAGTCAATTTCTGTTTTTTTTTTTTTTTTTTTCATCTTTTCTTTCCTACCAGGGTAGAGGCCATGTTGAATTGGCCTCTTCTCAGGACCTTTAGTTCCCCCAGGATGGTTGTTGGGAGGGGGGAAAATTTTTCCTGAATGACTGGTAACAGTATAAGATCATTGTGCTTGTGCTTAGTCACTCGGTTGTGTCCGACCCTTTGTGACCCCATGGACTGTAGCCTGCCAGGCTACATGGAGATTCTCCAGGCAAGAATACTGAAGAGGGTTGTTATGCCCTCCTCCAGGGGATCTTCCCAATCTAGGTCATTACAACCTATGTAATATTTAGTGGTTGTACAATTATATGAAAAAGGAAGGAGGGGGAGCAAAGAAACCATAGAATTACACAGAACTGTTTTAAAAATAAATTGGCATTGGAATGTTAAAAAATAAACAGAAAGTAAGTGATAAAAGATGGAATCTTAAAATATCAGGAAGGAGCAAAGAACATGTTAAGTGAAAGTATGGGTAAATACAGTAATTTTCCTTCTCCTCTTCAGTTTTCTGTTGTGTTTGACAATTGAAGCAGAAACTACAACTGTGTCTAATGTGGCTAAGTGCATATGAAGGAAATATTTAAGGCAACTATATTGTGAAAAAGAGAGGACAAAGATAGATAAAGTGAGTTAAAGTTTCTGTATGTCACTCAAGTTGGTAAAATAATGATACCCAAGTAGATTTTGATAAATTATGTGTCTATAATGTAAAACCTTAAAGCAACAAAAAAGGATTACTCACAGAAATTCACCTAACAAGACTATAAAGGTATCAAAATGAAATTTTATAAAATTTCAAATAATCCACAGGAAGGCAGGGTCACTAACACATATGCAAAAAACAGAATAGAAAAAAATTACAAAGGCAGACTTAAGACCTAACATTTCAGTCAATCATTACATTAAAAATAAATCACTCAGTGAAAGGTTGTTGCTGAACCGCAAAAAGACGCCAGGATTCTTGGCCTCCCGAGGAGAAGAATTCAATCCTGGGCCAGAGACGAGGCTTGATTGCTCAAAGCTTTTGTGTAATAAAGTTTTATTAAAACATAAAGGAGATAGAGAAAGCTTCTGACATAGGCATCAGAAGGGGGCAGAAAGAGTACCCCCCTGTTAGTCTTCAGCTGGATGTTATATAGTCACTAGCAGTTTGTTAATGAAAGAAAGGAGTGTCTTAAAATTCAGAATGGCACCAGGCCCCTCATCCATAAGATGTATTTTGGGATAATCTTGGCACCAGATGAGTCATCCCCGGCCATAAAATGATTGACTTGAATCTTGTAGAAGGGCAGATTACCATACAAATAGTTTTGTTTACATAGATTAGGGGAACAACGTCTGAGTACAACATACTGGTTTGTCAAGTAGGTTCTGAGCCATTAGGCGAACCGACTTGAAGACAGAGTCTGGGATAAATGCATAGTACATTAACATAGCTTAAGACAAATATTTCCATAAGAAAAATACATCGGTTAACTCAAAGTTTGAGAATAGTTAACTTCAGGTGGAACCAGGTGTCATTATGGCAACACAGTATTTTAAGAGAAACCTTTTAAAATTTGTATAGAGAAGGGAAGAGAAAAAAATCACTAGTTTGTTTCCTCCTGCCACTTAAGAGAGAGAAAAAAATGTCTGACACTTGCAGCCTATTTCCTCTGTTTGGAGACCCCTGGCCTTCTTGTGTTTTAGTTACCCTCTTATCAAGTATACCAATAAAAACAGAGTTTGGCAGAGTGGATCTGAAAACATGACCCAACTATACGCTGTCTATAAGGAACTGACTTCAAACACAATAATAAACAGATAGAAAGTGAAGAATAGGAAAATTTATACAAATATTAAAAGAAACAATAAGTGACTATATTAATATTATATAAATTAGGCTTCAAGGTCAAAAATTACTGGAAACAGAAGGGGACATTATGTAACGACAAAAATGTCAATCTAGCAAAAAGATAGCAGTCTGAAATATGTATCCATCAAAAAGTAGTTGCAAAATATTTCAAACACAGCTCATAACATTGAAAGGAGAAGTAGACAGATCTACAGTTTAGCTTGAGACTTCAACAATTCTCTCTCAAAAGTGGATTAGAACAACTGGATAGAAAAACAATACGGTTGTAGAAGAACTGAGCAACACCTTCAACCAGCAGGATCTAATCAATATTTAAAGAATACTCTATAAGTAAGATATATATTTTGGTTCAATCCCTCGGTCATGTCTGACTTTTTGCAATGCTATGGACTATACAGCATGCCTGACTTCCCTGTCCTTCACCATCTCCTGGAGCTTGTGCAAACACATGTCCATTGAGTTGATGATGCCATCCAACCACCTCATCCTCTGTCATGCCCTTCTCCTCCTGCCTTCAATCTTATTATAAAGATACACACGCACACACACATATACATTTCCAAATCCTTATGGAACAATGCCAAGATAGACCACATCTTAGGACATAAAACTTCTTTCAGTAAACTGTAAATAATCTAACCCATAAATAGTGTGTTTTTTGACCACAGTGGAAACAAATTAGAAATTAATAACAAAATAATAATAGGAAAATCTCCAAACACTTGGCCACTAAACAACATAGTTCCAGATAAATCATGAGTCAAAAAGGAAGACAAATAGGAAATAATTAAGATAGATCTGAAAGGAATTCTCTCTAAAATTGAACAAAGAAAAGATGTTTACCCTCACCACTCTCATTCAGCACAGTGCTTAAAGTTTTAGCCAGTACAGTAACTCAAGAAAAGGAAAGGACATTCAGTTAGAAAAGAAGAGGTCTCTGTTTGCCGATGACATGATTGATTATGTGGAAAATTCCAGTGAAGCTATGAAAAAGCTCCTAGAACTATGAAGTGAGTTCAGCAAGGTCATGGGATACATGATACAAATCTTAAACTCACTTGTATTTCTATTATCATAGCAGTGAAAATTGTGAACACCAAAATTAAAAATGCAATGCTATTTACAACTGCTAAAGATAAAATTGTAATGTTATATATAAACATAATGAAACAAGATATATGTTGAAACTGTGCAAAGCTGATCTAATAAATGAAAGATTTAAATGAATGGAGAGATATACTATGTTCATGGATTGGATGACTCAAAATATTACAGTGTTGATTCTCCCCTGAATTGATATATAGGTGTAATATAATTTTTATCAAAATGCCAACAAATATTTTTGTAAATATAGGCAAGAATGCTCGAAAATTTATAACGAAAAGCAGAGGAATTAGAATAGCTAAAACCATTTTAGAAAGAAGAATAAAGTTGGAAGAATCTGTTTTCTCAATTTTAAGACTTATTATATAGCTACAGTAATCAAGATTGTGTGGTATTGTCAAGAGGGACATATACATAGATTAAAGGAACAGAATAGAGTAACCAGAAACAGACCCATACAAATATGACCAACTGATTTTTGACAAAATTGCACAATTTGAAGGAGGAAAGGTAGCATTTTCATTGAAAGGTGATGGGATAATTGGACACTCGTGAGGAAAAGTGAACCTCAACCTCTGATATTTCTCATACTAAAATTAACTGAAAATGGATTATGAGCTTAATATAAAGTAAGCTGATAAAGCTTTGAAGAAAAACTTAGGAGAAAACTTTAAAAATAAAGAGTTAAGAAAGATATTAAAAGCATAAAATATAAAAGGAAAAAAATAAAAGTGGACATCATCAAAATTAAAAGCTTTTGCTCTCTGAAATACCACGTTAAGAGAATGAAAGGCAAGCTTTGGATTAGGAAAGAATATTCACAAACAATATATTTGACAAAGGACTACTACTAGGAATATATAAAGAGCTGTCATGATCCATCTTTGAAAAACCAAACAATGCAGCTGAAAAAATGGCAAAAGAAATGAGGTTTTTCACAGGACAAATGACAAGTATATAAAAATATGTTCTACATCATTGCTTATAAGGGAAATGAACCTTATTGTTGTTAGAACCAACAATAAGAAGCAACTACAGCTTCAAATGTCTAAAATAAGAAAACAGTAGCAGTAGCAAATAATGGGGAAAATGGAAAGAAACTAGATGATTCATACATTGCTAGTGGGAGTGCAAATTGTGATAGGCATGCTGGAAAATAATTTGACAAGTTCCTAAGAAAATAAACTTGCAACTATTATTCTCAGTTCAGTTAAGTTCAGTTGCTCAGTCGTGTCTGACTCTTTGAAACCCCATGAATCGCAGCACGCCAGGCCTCCCTGTGCATCACCATCTCCTGGAGTTCACTCAGACTCACGTCCATCGAGTCCGTGATGCCATCCAGCCATCTCATCCTCGGTCGTCCCCTTCTCCTCTTGCCCCCAGTCCCTCCCAGCATCAAAGTCTTTTCCAATGAGTCAACTCTTCACATGAGGTGGCCAAAGTACTGAAGCTTCAGCTTTAGCATCATTCCTTCCAAAGAAATCCCAGGGTTGATCTCCTTCAGAATGGACTGGTTGGATCTCCCTGCCGTCCAAGGGACTCTCAAGAGTCTTCTCCAACACCACAGTTCAAAAGCATCAATTCTTCGGCGCTCAGCTTTCTTCATAATCCAACTCTCACATCCATACATGACCACTGGGAAAACCATAGCCTTGACTAGATGAACCTTAGTCGGCAAAGTAATGTCTCTGCTTTTGAATATACTATCTAGGTTGGTCATAACTTTTCTTCCAAGGAGTAAGCGTCTTTTAATTTCATGGCTGCAGTCACCATCTGCAGTGATTTTGGAGCCCAAAAAAATAAGGTCTGATACTGTTTCTATTGTTTCCCCATCTATTTCCCATGAAATGTTGGGACCAGATGCCATGATCTTTGTTTTCTAAATGTTGAGCTTTAAGCCAACTTTTTCACTCTCCACTTTCACTTTCATCAAGAGGCTTTTTAGCTCCTCTTCACTTTCTGCCATAAGGGTAGTGTCATCTGCATATCTGAGGTTATTGATATTTCTCCCTGCAATCTTGATGCCAGCTTGTGTTTCTTCCAGTCCAGCGTTTCTCATGATGTACTCTGCATAGAAGTTAAATAAGCAGGGTGACAATATACAGCCTTGATGTACTCCTTTTCCTCTTTGGAACCAGTCTGTTGTTCCATGTCCAGTTCTAACTGTTGCTTCCTGACCTGCATACAGATTTCTCAAGAGGAGGTTAGGTGGTCTGGTATTCCCATCTCTTTCAGAATTTTCCACAGTTTCTTGTGATCCACACAGTCAAAGGCTTTGGCATAGTCAATAAAGCAGAAGTAGATGTTTTTCTGGAACTCTCTTGCTTTTTCCATGATCCAGCAGAGGTTGGCAATTTGATCTCTGGTTCCTCTGCCTTTTCTAAAACCAGCTTGAACATCAGGGATTTCACGGTTTACGTATTGCTGAAGCCTGGCTTGGAGAATTTTGAGCATTACTTTACTAGCATGTGAGATGAATGCAATTGTGCAGTAGTTTGAGCATTCTTTGGCATTGCCTTTCTTTGAAATTGGGATGAAAACTGACCTTTTCCAGTCCTGTGGCCACTGCTGAGTTTTCCAAATTTGCTGGCATATTGAGTGCAGCACTTTCACAGCATCATCGTTCAGGATTTGAAATAGCTCAACTGGAATTCCATCACCTCCACTAGCTTTGTTCGTAGTGATGCTTTCTAAGGCCCACTTGACTTCACATTCCAAGATGTCTGGCTCTAGATTACTGATCACATCATCATGATTATCTGGGTCGTGAAGATCTTTTTTGTACAGTTCTTCCGTGTATTCTTGCCACGTCTTCTTAATATCTTCTGCTTCTGTTAGGTCCATACCATTTCTGTCCTTTATCGAGCCCATCTTTGCATGAAATGTTCCCTTGGTATCTCTAATTTTCTTGAAAAGATCTCTAGTCTTTCCCATTCTGTTGTTTTCCTCTATTTCTTTGCATTGATCACTGAAGAATGCTTTCTTATCTCTTCTTGCTGTTCTTTGGAACTCTGCATTCAGATGCTTATAAATTTCCTTTTCTCCTTTGCTTTTCACCTCTCTACTTTTCATAGGTATTTGTAAGGCCTCCCCAGACAACCATTTTGCTTTTTTGCATTTCTTTTCCATGGGGATGGTGTTGATCCCTGTCTCCTGTACAATGTCACAAACCTCATTCCATAGCTCATCAGGCACTCTATCTATCAGATCGAGACCCTTAAATCTATTTCTCACCTCCACTGTATAATCATAAGGGATTTGATTTAGGTCATACTTGAATGGTCTAGCGGTTTTCCTTACTTTCTTCAACTTGAGTCTAATTTGGTAATAAGGAGTTCATGATCTGAGCCACAGTCAGCTCCTGGTCTTGTTTTTGTTGACTGTATAGAGCTTCTCCATCTTTGGCTGCAAAGAATATAATCAATCTGATTTCAGTGTTGACCGTCTGGTGATGTCCGTGTGTAGAGTCTTCTCTTGTGTTGTTGGAAGAGGGTGTTTGCTATGACCAGTGCATTTTCTTGACAAAAGTATCAGTCTTTGCCCTGCTTCATTCTGCATTCCAAGGCCAAATTTGCCTGTTACTCCAGGTGTTTCTTGACTTCCTGCTTTTGCATTCCAGTCCCCAAAATGTGCATTCCTGGATATTTTTATCCCAGATAATTGAAGATTTTTTATTTTTTTTAGTAATTCACGTCTGACTTTTTGTGACCCCACCTACTGCAGCACACCAGGCTTTCCTGTTCTTCACTATCTTCTGGAATTTGCTCAAACTCATGTTCATTGAGTTGGTGATACCATCCAACCATCTCATTCTCTGTCATCCCCTTCGCTTCCTGCCTTCAATCTTTCCCAGCATCAGGGTCTTTTCTAGTGTGTGAGCTCTTCGCATCAGGTGGCCGAAGTATTGGAGCTTCAACTTCATCATCAGTCCTTTCAATGAATATTCAGGGTTGATTTCCTTTAGGATTGACTGGTTTGATCTCCTTGCAGTCCAAGGGACTCTCAAGAATCTTCTTCAATACCACAGTTTGAAAGTATCAATTCTTTGGCGATCAGCCTTTTTCATCGTCCAACTGTCACCTCCATACATGACTAATGGAAAAACCATAACTTTGAGTATACTATTACTTTTGTTGGCATAGTGATGTCTTTGTGTTTTAATATGCTATCTAGGATGTCATAGCTTTCATTCCAAGGAGCAAGCATCTTTTAATGGCATGGCTGCAGTCACTGTCTGCAGAGATTTTGGAGCCCAAGAAAATGTAATCTGTCACTGGTTCTACTTTTTCCTTTTAAGCCAGCTTTTTCACTCTCCTCTTCACCTTCATCAAGAGGCTCTTTAGTTCCTCTTCACTTTCTGCCCTTAGAGTGGTATCATCTGCATATCTAAGGTTATGATATTTCTCCCAGCATTCTTGGTTTCAGCTTGTGATTCATCAAACCAGGCATTTTGCATGATGTACTCTGCATATGAGATAAATAAACAGGGTAACAATATACAGCCTTGCCATTCTTCTTCCCTGATTTTGAACCAGTCACTTGTTCGTGTTAGGTTCTAACTGTTGCTTCTTGACTCACCTACATGTTTCTCAGGAGGCAGGTAAAGTGGTCTGGTATTCCCGTCTGTTTAAGAATTTTCCACAGTTTGTTGTGACCCATGCAGTCGAAGGCTTTTGTGTAGTCAGTAAAGCAGAAATAGGTATTTTTTCTGGAATTCCTTGCTTTGTCCTGATCCAATGAATGTTGGCAGTTTGACCTTTGGTTTCTCTGCCTTTTCTAAACCCAGCTTTGAACATCTGGAAGTTCTCAGTTCACGTATTGCTGAAGCCTAGCTTGAAGGATTTTGAACATAACTTTACTAGCATGGGAAATGAGCACAATTCTCTGATAGTTTGAACATTCTTTGGCCCTGCCTTTCTTTGGGATTGGAATGGAAACTGACCTTTTCCAGTGCTGTGGCCACTGCTGAATTTTCCAAATTTGCTGGCATATTGAGTACACTTATTTAACAGAATCATCTTTCATGATTTTAAATAGCTCAGCTGGTATTCTATCACCTCCACTAGTTTTGTCTGTAGTAATGTTTCCTAAGGCCCACTTCATACTCTAGGATATCTGGCTGTAGGTGAATGACAACACTATCATAGTTACCTGGGTGATTAAGACCTTTTTTTTGTATCATCCTTCTATGTATTCTTACCATCTCTTATCAACGAACTTCCTTTGGTGGCTTCGCTGATAAAAAACTTGCAATGCGGAGACCTGGGTTTGATCCCTGGGTTGGAAAGATTCCATGGAGAAGGGAATGGCTACCCACTCCAGTATTCTGGCCTGGAGAATTCCATGAACTGTGTAGTCCTTGGGGGTCACAAAGAGTCAGACACAGCTGAGCGACTTTCACTTTTTTCTTATCTAGTCTTTCCCATTCTGTTGCTTTGCTCTATTTCTTTGCACTGTTCATCGAAGAAGGCCTTCTTATCTCTCCTTGATATTCTTTGGAACTCTGCATTCAGTTGGGTGTATATTTCTCCTCTCCTTTGCTTTTCACTTGTCTTCTTTCCTGAGCTATTTCTAAAGCCTCCTCAGACAACCACTTTGCTTTCTTTTTCTTTGGGATGGTTTTGTTTGCTGCCTCCTTATGAACCTGCATCCATAGTTCTTCAGGCACTTCGTCTACCAGGCCTAATCCCTTGAATCTATTTGTCACCTCTACTGTACTATATAATCATAAGGGATTTGATTTTGGTCAAACCTGAATGGCCTAGTGGTTTCCCTTACTTTCTTCAGTTTAAGCCTGAATTTTGCAACAAGGAGCTCATGATCTGAGCCACAGTCAGCCCCAAGTCCTGTTTTTGCTGACTATATAGAGCTTCTCCACCTTCAGCTGCAAAGAATATAATCAATCTAATGTCAGTATTGACCATCTGGTGATGTCCATATGTAGAGTTGTCTCTTGTGTTGTTGGAAAAGGGTGTTTGCTATGACCTGTGTTTTCTCTTGACAAGACTCTGTTAGCCTTTGGCTTGCTCTAAGGTACTCCAAGGCCAAACTTTCCCATTACTCCAGGTATTTCTTGACTTCCTACTTTTCAATTCCAATTCCTATTCCAATTTCCTATGATGAAAAGGACATCTTTTTTTGATGTTAGTTCTAGAAGGTCTTTTAGGTCTTAGAACTTCAACTTCTTCAGTGTTAATGGTTGGGGGCATAGACTTGAATTACTGTGATATTGAATGGTTTGCCTTGTAATGAACAGAGATCATTCTGTTATTTTTGAGGTTGCACCCAAGTACTGCATTTCAAACTGTTTTTTTTTTTTTTTGACTGTGAGGGCTACTGCATTTCTTCTAAGGGATTCTTGCCCACGGTAGTAGATATAATGGTCATCTGGATTAAATACACCCATTCCCATCTATTTTAATTCACTGATTCCTAACATGCCTATATTCATTTTTCCTATTTGACCATGTGAAATTTGCCTGATTCATGAACCTAACATTCCAGGTTCCTATGCAGTATTGTTCTTTACAGGACTGGACTTTGCTTTCACCACCAGACACATCCACAACTGATGTGTGGATCATTCCCACTTTGGCCCAGCTGCTTCATTCTTTCTGGAGCTGTTAGTAATTGCTCTCTACTCTTCCCCAGTAGCACATTGGACACTTTCTGACCTGGGAGGCTCATCTTCTGGTATCATATCTTTTTGCCTTTTCATACTCTTCATGGTGTTTTTGTGGCAAGAATACTGGAGTGGTTTGCCATTCCCTCCTCCAGTGGGCCATGTTTTTTCAGAGCTCTCCACTGTGACTCATCCATCTTGGGTGGCCCTGCAAGGCATAGCTCGTAGCTTCATTGAGTTACACAAGCCCCTTTGCTATGCCATGACAAGTCTGTGATCCATGAAGGGGGAAATTTTCATTATACAAGATCAACAAGTCCTAGAGATCAATCATTCAGCATTTTGTCTATAGTTAACAGTACTCTATTGTAGACTTAAAAGTTTATTAAGAGGATAGATCTTAACTGTTTTTTATCATAAAAGTAAATAGAGAAGGCAGTAAGAAACTTTTGTAAGTGATGAATATGTAAGCATAGATTATGTTGATGGTTCTGTGAGTGTATACTTATCTCAGCATACTTAATGTGTATTAAGTATTGAATACTTAAATGTGTACAACTTTTGTACATCAGTTGTAACTCAATAATGCCATTTGAAAACTGTGGTTAAAAATATAAGTGTGATAGCATTAAGGAAAGCAAGCAGAATAAGATGAGCAAAAGTTATAATGATTTTAAAAAGTGATAAATATTTAAGAGAAAATGAATCAGCGTACACATATTTACTATTTCTGAAAAAAAGAAGCAATGAAATGGAAAAAAAATAACTAAAGACACAATTTAAGAAAATTTTTCATAACCAAAGGAAGCCTTGAACCCAGGATTCAAGTGCCAAAATTTTTTGATGCAAAACAATCAAAATAGCTGTATATTCTAGTAACTTTACTAGTTCTCAAAATTAGAAAAAATGATTTGGGTATAATATGATAAAAAAAAAAACTGAGCCCAGTTTTAGACATTCAACAAATTATCTACAGCAGAAATAGAAGCCATTGGAGCAATACCCTCTATTGTTCTTTACCCACCTCCCCCCAGTTGCAGCAGTGCTTTTAACAGCAAAAGAATCAAAGCAATATGTAAATGCAATCATTAGAGATCTATTTAAATGAATTATAATATTAAGTTATAGTATATACATGCATTGGGAGATTATATAGCTATTAAAAGAATACAGCAGCCCCAACGGTAATATTTGGAAAGACTTCAAAGATATACTTTAAACAAAAAATCCAATGACATGCTACTCTGTATTATTTTAAGATATATTTTTAGAAACTAATAGTAGAGATTGTCAGCAGAGGTAAAAGGGATACTGTTAGCTCTGTCTCTTCTTTTCTTTGTCTGTGCCCATGCTATTAAGTAAAAGAACTGAAACAAAAAGAAATGAACTTGTTTATTCAAAATATGTTCTCTACCAGAGCCTGAAAATTCTGTTAGAGTCACCCTTCAGTTTAGCCACTGATTTCCATTATAAGGTGATATTCATAGGTCCAGAGAAGGCAATGGCACCCCACTTATGGGGTCGCTAATGGGGTCGCAGAGTCGGACATGACTGACGTGACTTAGCAGCATTCATAGGTCAGGTAGCACACTGTGGTTTCCTTGGGAGAAATGGACCATTACAATTCGTTTGTTTTTCTTCAGAACCAGAGAAGATGCTCCACAAACACTGCTTGTCTGAACATTCACTAAACTAAAATGAAGCAACAGAATAGAATCCTTAAGATGATTCATATTATTGCTTGAATATGAAGATTTTACCAGATTGTCAGCATTGCTCCTGAAACCCATTTAGCCAAATGAAACAGGGAATTGAGAACTGGAAATAAAGTTAGCACTTCCAAGCCGTTTTTCACTCTGCTGTAAGACTTGTATTTTTCCTTTTTTGATCAGAAAGATATATCTGTGCCTGTCAGTAGAATAATATTAACCTTTTAGGCTTTATCAGGAGCTAAGTATACTAATGACTGGAGTTATCCTAAGTTATTTGTTTTTAGTCTGAACTGTTTATAGAATATTTTTGAGGTCCCTAGAGCATTCTGTGTTCTGATCCATTTTGAGCTGATCTTAATGTCTCTTACTTCATTTCCAAGTTCTGTAGGACAAATCTCACTGTAACCCCTGTGGTTCCACTATTGACACAAGAGTTATGACGGAAAAAGCTCCAACGGATCTTCCTGACCCAGGGATCGAACCTGCATCTCTTATGTCTCCTGCATTGGCAGGCGGGTTCTTTACCACTAGTGCCACCTGGGAAGCTCCTCTTAAATAGGGTAGGGTGATAAAATAATTGGATCATCTCAGTGTTTCCCATACAATCACATGATTATTTCTCAGCCATCAGCATGGATCATTTTGGTGTTGATTTAACCCACACAAGCCCATGTAAGGCACCTTTCTAGATTCATTAAAATCTTCAGATAACTAAGTCTCCGTTTGAATGATTGGTACTTCTAAAAACAAGTAGGTTTTTCTTTTGTGTGCTCAGTCACTTTAGTCATGTCCAACTCTTTGAGACCCCATGGACTGTAGCCCACCAGCGTTTGCTGTCCATGGGATTTTCCAGGCAAGAATACTGGAGCAGGTTGCCATTTCCTCCTCCAGGGGATCTTTCTGACCCAGGGTTCAAAACTGTCTCCTGTGTCGCCTGCATTGGCAGGTGGATTCTTTACTTGCTGAGCCATCGAGGAGGTCAGGTCTTTCTTTTACTGTCTTAGTTTTGTTTCCTACTATAACTTTTTGAGAAATGTATATACAAGTGACAGAACTGAGTGAAAAGAGCAAGGGAGAAGTAGCTAAAATGCCATCTGGAATGGCAGTGCTTGGACTCTGGCTAGTTTAAAGCATGCAAGCTTGATTCTTTCCCTGTTGTGCTCAAGTAGGGCTCTATGAGATCACTGAAAGGAGGTCCCTGGAAAGCTTTTACGGATGAATACCTTGCCTGCTCTTAACTCTGTTGTTTTTATTCAGGCCATTAATAAAGACCTACTAGCTAATCTTAATTGCTACAAGAGAGAAAAAGGTGCCCTCAACTGTGGCCAACATTTCCTACCACAGAAGATTTAAAAAATATCTTAAGCTACTATAAGATGCAAATAGAGAGACACAAAACTCAAGATGGCGGAGTAGAAGGACATGTGTTTCTTACGAGAACACCAAAATCACAGCTCACTGTTGAACAACCATAGACAAAACTCTGGAACTTACCAAAGAGATACCCTACATCCAAAAACAAGGAAGAAGTCACAGTGAGATGGCAGGAGAGGCACAATCATAATAAAATCAAATCCTGTACCTGCTAGTTGGGTGACTCACAAACTACAAAATAATTATACAGCAGAAGTTTTCCCACTGGTGTGAAGGTTCTGAGTCTTATGTTAGGCTTCCCAGCCTAGAGGTCTGGTAATGGGAGGAGGAGCACCCAGAGAATCTGGCTTTGAATCTAAGTGGAGTTTGATGGCAGGAATTACACAGGACTGGAGGAAACAGAAACTCAACCCTTGGAAGGTGTACACAGGGACCCATGTGTACCAAGACACAGGGGGGAAAAGCGGTGATCCCATAGAGACTAGGTTAGACATAACCTGCTTGTATTGAAGAGTCTCCTGCAGAAATGTGGGCTGGCTTTGGCTCAGTGTGGGGACAAAAACGTTGGCAGCAGCATTCTGGGAGTACTCATTGGCATGAACCTTCCCAGAGGCCACCAGTAACCCCACCCAACAGACAGCACAATGATCCAAAACTTACAGGATGCAGGATAGGCACTTTTAAGATGGAAGTTTGTAGCAATACAATCACAAATAAACAACCTAACTTTACACCTAAAGCAAATAGAGAAAGAAGAACAAACTAAGCCTAAAAATAGCAAAAGGAAAGGGATAATGAAAATCAGAGAAGAAATAAACAAAATAGGAATAAAACAATAGAAAAGATTAAGGAAACTGAAAGTTGATTCTTTGAAGAGATAAACAAAATTGAGAAACCTTTAACCAGACTCGTCCAGAAAAATAGGGAGAAGGTTCAACTCAATAAAATTAAAAATGAAAAAGAAGTTACAATGCACACCACAGAAATACAAAAAACCATAAAAGACTACCACAGGTAACTATAGTCCCAAAGATGGAAACATAGAAAAAAATGGACAAATTCTTACAAATGTACAATCCCATAAGACTGAACTATGAATAAATGGAAAATATGAACAGGCTAGTCACAGGCATTGAAACTGTGATTAAAAATCTTCCAACAAACAAAAGTCCAGGACCAAGTGGACTCACAGATGAATTCTATCCAGCATTTAGAGAAAAGTTAACATCTACCTTCTGAAACTATTTCAAAAAAATTGCAGAAACTCATTCTATGAGGCCACCATTACCTTGATACCCAAAGCAAATATACCACAAAAACAGAAAATTACAGACCAGTGTTACTGATGAACATAGTTGCAAAAGTCCTCAACAAAATACTATCAAACTGAATTCAACAATACATTAAAAGAATCATACACAGTGATCAACTGGGATTTCTTACAGGGATGCATGGGTTTTTCAATATCTGTAAATTAATCAGTATGATTTGCCACATCAGTAAGCTGAAGAATAAAAAATCATATGATCATCTCAATAGATCCAGAAAAAGGTTTTGATGAAATTCAACACCCGCTTATGATAAAGACTCTCCAGAAAGTGGGCACAGAAGGAAAATACTTTATCATAATAAGGGCCATATATGATAAACCTATAGCTAACATCATATTCAACACTGCAAAGTAGAAAGCATTTCCTTTAAGATCAGGAACAAGGCAAGGATGTCCACTATTGCCACTTTTGTTCAACATAGTTTTGGAAGTCCTAGCTATAGCAGTCATAGAAGAAAGAGAAATAAAAGGAATCCAGATTGGAAACAAAGTATAACTATCACTGTTTGTAGATGACATGATACTACATAGAAAATTATAAAGATGCTACCAGAAAATTACTAGAGCTCCTAGAGCTCATCAATGAATTCAATAAAATGATGAGAAACAAAATTAATATACAGAAATCTGTTGTATTTCCATACACTAAAAATGGAAGATCAGAAAGAGAAATTAAGGAAACAATCCCACTTACCATCACTCAGAAAGAATAAAATACATATAAATAAAGCTTCCTAAGGAGACAAAAGAATTGTACTCTGAAACCTGTAAGATGCTGATGAAAGAAATCATGGACAGCACAAACAGGTGGAAAGATATACCATGTTCTTGGATTGGCAGAATCAATATTGTTAAAATGACTATAGTACCCAAGGCAACCCACAGCTTCTGTACAATCCTTAACAAATTACCAATAGCATTTTTCATAGAACTATAACAAAAAAATCTTAGAATTTGTATGGAGACACAAAAGACCCCTAATAGCCAAAGCAATCTTAAGAGATGAAAAACAGTTGGAAGAAAGGGCTCTCTGACTTCAGACTATACTACAAAGTTCAGTTCAGTTCAGTCGCTCAGTCGTGTCCGACTCTTTGAGACCCCATGAATCGCAGCACGCCAGGCCTCCCTGTCCATCACCAACTCCCGGAGTTCACTCAGACTCATGTCCATCGAGTCCGTGATGCCATCCAGCCATCTCATCCTCAGTCGTCCCTTTCTCCTACTGCCCCCAATCTCTCCTAGCATCAGAGTCTTTTCCAAGTTACAACAGTCAAAACAGTCTTGTACTGGCAGGAAAAAACAACAGAAACATAGATCAATGTAATACATTAGAAAGCCCAGAAATGAACCCATGCACCTATGGTCAATTAGTCTACAACAAAGGAGGGAAGATTACACAATTGATGAAAGACAATCTTTTTAATATATGGTTCTGGGATAACTGGACAGCTATATGTCAAAAAATGAAGTTAGAACATGCTTTAATACCACACATAAAAATAAACTCAAGATGGATTAAAGACCTATTTGTAAGACTGGATACTCTTAAACTCTTAGAGGAAAACATAAGCAGGACACTGACATAATTCATAGCAGTATCTTTTTGGACTCATCTCTCAATCTTACACAGTAATGAAAGTAAAAACAAAAGTAAACAAATGGGACTTGATCAAACTCAAAAGTTTTTTTGCACAGTAAAGGAAACCAAAAAAAAAAAAAAAAGAGAGAAAACAACCCACAGAAAGGGAGAAAATATTTATTTTCCATTATACAACCAACAAAGAGTTAGTCTTCAAAATTTACGAACAACTTATGCACCTCAGTACGCCAAGAAGCATGTGAAAAGATGTTCAACACCACTAATTATTAGAGAAATGAAAATTAAAACTACAGTGATATAGCACCTCGCACCAAGCCAAATGGCCATCATCAAAAAAGCTATAAACAATAAATGCCGGAGAGAGTGTGTAGAAAAGGGGACTCTCGTACACTGTTGGTGGGAATAAAATGTGGTACAGCGACTATATTGATACAGTGGACTACTACTCAGCTGTTAACAGAATGAACTAATGCTATTTGCAGCAACATGGATGGACCTGGAGATTATCATACTAAGTGAAGTAAATCAGGCAGAGAAAGACAAATATTATATTATATTGCTTATATGTGGAATCTAAAAAATGATAGAAATAAACTTATTTACAAAACAAAAACAACAAAGTTTTGGTTACAAGGAGGGATAGAATTGGGAGTTTCGGATGGACATGTACACATTACTATATTTAAAATAGATAACCAACAAAGTTACTGTGTATAGTACAGGGAACTCTACCCAACATTCTATAATTATGTAAATGGGAAGGAATTTGAAAAGGAATGGATGCTTGTATATGTATAACTGAATCACTTTGCTGTACACCTGAAACTAACACAACATTGTCAATCAACTGTACTCCAATATAAAGTAAAATTTTTAAAAACATCCTCAGAAAAATAAGATGCAAATAGGAAGTTCACACATACCATGTGTGTTTAAAGGAATCAAACAACTGATTGTACAGACTCTTCCTACTAAATATCACCTTTCTTCAGAAAAGATAGACAGCTTCTTTCACTCATCATAGGAATTAGTAAGTACTTAGCAATGTCTTGTCTGTCCTGCATCAAAACATTATTGCTGGACTGTGGCTTTAATGTATGACTGTGGTCGCTTCTGAAGTGTCAGCTATTATCAGTCTTCATGGTGAAAATCTGTTATGCTGAGCCATCCCTAACTTTCCTCTGTACTGGGTGCCATGAGTGCAGTTATAGTACACTGTTTTGACTCTTAACTTTCACTTCTGTCAATAAATCCAACTGGCTATCCAGATAATACAGGAGTGCATCCACCTTGCCAAAGTTAACTTGAATAATCAATCCATCCTGTATAAGGAAAGGTCTTAGTGCTCTGGTTGTGGTATGATCTGAAAGAATGTATTTAGAAGGTGAATGATACAGATAATTTAATATAATTTCTCAGTTTAATATAAACCAGGAGAAATTTAGGATTGCAATTTTCCATTGTCAGTCATGAGATTGGGAGGAAATACCGAATGTAACCACAGGGCATTTCCATGGGCAGTAATTAGATTTTACTAGTAATATAATTGTATTCATTTTAAACCTGGGAATGTCATGAGTAATAAGCCAATTCAAACCATCCATTAAAAATTTTCTAACTTAATTTCTGTATTTTCCATCTAAATACATTAGAGTTTAGCCTTCTCAGTTAATATCATAATCATATCTCATAGATTAAATGGATATTTCTTCATCTGTAAAATTGCGGCAGATATCCATGGTATAAAATCACAATAAATAATATTAGTTCCAGGTAGAAATTACCTTGGAATGGCATTATTACTAAAAGTTATTTGAATAGTTCTGTTATTTGTGTTGTTACTTCTTCAAAAAGTTCAGGGGACTTTTAGTTTAAGTAATCTTTGTCCAGCTAGGTGTCTGGGTAACACAAGCAATTTGGTGTCTAATTGTGTCTAATACCACTTTCCTCTTTTTACACATTCAGTAAAAGTTTGCACATTTACACATTAGAAAGTGGTGTGTCTAATACTACTTTCCTCTTTTTGCACATTCAGTTAAAGTTTGAGTGGCTACCAAGTATCAGCACCAGTCCAGATGCTGAAAATATAAAGATGAAAAAAATTTCTGGTTGGATGTAGGAAGTTGCAAGGGAATATCACTCCCACACTAACTTTGACATCAAGCCACATACTCTACAGTATTATAATCTTTCAAATCTACCAGAAAAGAAAAGAAAAGAAAGCCAAATTAACTAAATGCCAGACAGCCAAAAGCTGTTTTTATGAGAGGAGAGACTCATAGTTGCTTTCATTCTTGGTAGATAATCAGGAGAGGAAAAAATCTACCATAAGCAAAAAGATAAAGAGAAACCAGCTTAACTTTTTACAGTTGCATGTGAGTTGGCATGAAAGATTAGAATTCCAAGGAGCTCCAGACACAGACTATCTGCAGCCATTTGTCAACTCTTTTCTAGGGCCCTTCACCAAATGTAGAGGTACAATGCCAAATAATGGCATCAGAACAAGTTTGCTGAACTCACTTATCTCTGAGATATGAGAGGCCTTCCTGAAATACAAGTCAGAAGACTAGTGAAAGCTAGGGGTAGGGCACGAGGGATAAGACATCTCTCTCTCAGGGGTTTTAGACCTTTGTCAAGTACAGTATAATAGCCACCTTCATTGGAAGCACTGATGCTGAAGCTCCAATACTTTGACCATCTAATGCAAAGAGCTGACTCATTAGAAAAGACTCTGATGCTGGGAAAGACTGTAGGCAGGAGAAGAAGGAGATGACGGAGGATGAGATATGGATGGCGTTGCTGACTCAGTGGACAGGAGTTTGAGCAAGCTTTGGGAGATGGTGAAGGACAGGGATGCCTGGCATGCTGCAGTCCATGGGGTCACTAAGAGTCAGACGTGAGTGAGCAACTGGACAAAAACAGAAGGCTGCCAGTGAGGCAAGAAAGCTGAGATCATCTCCCTTGAGTAATTAGGATCTTCACAGAATGTACTGGAAAAGCTTTCCAAAGACTAGGGGTCAGGTAGTAATGCTAAGAGAGATATCTTGAGGTGCACAGAGCTATTAGTGGGACTGGAATAAAAAAGATAACTCCCTAGAAACCCAAACAAACAAACAAAGAAACTAGAAGATGGACTGAAAAATAAGTAGAGATTTTTCAGAGCTTGAAAATTGGATGGCTGAGTGCTAAAGGAGAACTTTAGCAACTCTTGTAGACTTGCCAATGGGCCAGTCTTGCTGAAGGGAAAGTCCTAATCATGTCTTTAAACTTTTGAAGCCAGTGCAGAAGTAAATGTGACTAAAGCTAAATTTCAGCCCGGATGCATCTCAACTACAGATTATTTGAACTCTGCCCTGACAGAAGAAAGAATGTATTCTTTCTTGGGAATTACAATTATTTTCTTTAGCCTCTAATATTATTTTACCTACAATGTCTGAACCACAATAGAAGTTTATGAACTGTGCAGAGATATAAGGAATATGACTTGAAGTAAAGAGAGGAAATAGTCAATAAAAGTGGACTAAGGGATGGACTAGATGATGGAATTATCAGACAGACTTCAAAAGCTCATAATATAATTCATTAAAGGATCAGTGGAAAAGTGGACATAATATGTAAACATAAAGGCAATTTCAGCAGAGAGATACACGCTATTTAAAAAAGCCGAAAGTATACTAGAAATGAAAATTACAAAATAAAAAAAAATTACTTGATGAACTTAATAGCAGATAGAGGAAAGGATCAGTATATTGAACAAATGAAAAGTGAACAAATGACCCAAACTGTAAAATAAAGAGAAAAAAAGAGAAAAGTATGAAAGAAACTACTTGAAACCTGGGCAGAATTTCAAATGGTCTAATCATAAGAAATTAGAACCTATGGAAAAACAGCAAAGTAGCAGAGAAAAAAAAAATTTGATGGGAGAGTAATGGAGAATTTTTCAAAATTGATTGACAATCTTAAACTTGACAGAAAATCTAGAGAAAGACTGGATATATAGATGGGGTCAAGAACTTTTCAGATTGGATTTTCAAGGAATGCTTATATGAGATTAGCATAATTTGAACATAAATCATTAGCCATGGTAAAATATAGCTGAGAGAATTTTAGGGCAAGAAAAAACCAAACAAAGCCCTATCTTAGTATTAATAATAATCCTTGGGTGTTTGAGGGCAGCAGAAAGCCAGTAAAGGAAATGCTGTGGAAATAATGTGTAGAGATCAACAGAGTGAAATCACATGACCTTGAGTATGCCATTGAAAGATGTGATGGGCAAATTCTGCTAAGGGAAGATATTGGGAAGTCTTTCTGCATTTAATTGGAATAGTTTGGACTTTGGAAATACCCAGACAAATTTTGACATCTGATTTCCTTTTTAATCCTTTTGAGATATAAACTTTTCAATTCAGGAAAGGTTACTTACTGGTTTTTCAAGTCAAGCTCATCAGGAAGCTCTGACATCATCCTTGGGTAAAGATCATAATAATTTTATTATTTTTGATTTCTTGATGATGATATTTATTAGCATTGAATTATGTTACTGTCTCCAGATAAAATTAGAGAATTTCTGTTTGTCTTAGTTTACTAGTTATTTATTTATTATTAAAATTTTTTTAGTTATTTACTTACTTTATTAATCTTTATTAGAGTATAGTTGCTTTTCAATGTTTTATTAGTTTCTGCATATAGCAAAGTGAATCCGCTTTACATATATCCCCTGTTTTGGATTTCCTTTCCATTTAGGTCACCGCAGAGCATTGCATAGAGTTCCCTGAGCTATACAGTAGGTTCTCATTAGTTATGTATTTTATACATAGTATCAATAGTGTATATATGTCAATGCCAATCTCCCATTTCATCATACCCACTCTTACCCCCTTTGTGTCCATATGTTTTTTTCTCAATGGCTGTGTCTCTCTTTCTGCTTTGCAAATAAGATCATCTATACCATTTTTCTAGATCATGCATATAAGCATTAATATATAATATTTTTCTCTTTCCAACTTACTTCACTCTGTATGACAATCTCTGGGTCCATCCATGTCTCTAAAAATTTCCCAAATTCGTTCTTTCTATGACTGACTGAATAATATTCCATCATATATATGTACCACGTCTTCTTTATTCTTTTTTCTGTCGATAGATATTTAGATTGCTTCCATATCCTAGCTATTGTGGGTAGTGATGCAGTGAATGCTGGGGTACATGTGTCTTTTGAAATTATGATTTTCTTTGGGTATGGCCTATTAGTGGGATTTCTGGGCCATATGATAATAGAAACCTCCATAGTGGCTGTATCAATTTACATTTCCATTAACAGTGCATGAGTATTTCCTTTTCTCTGAACTCTCTCAAATATTTACTGTTTGTACATTTTTTAATAATGGCTGTTCTGACCTGTGTGAGTTGATTCCTCATCATAGTTCTGATTTGCATTGCTCTAATGATTACTGATGTTGAGCATTTTTACCTCTTGGCCATTTGTATGTCATCTTTAGAGAAGTATTTATTTGGGTCTTCCACCCATGTTTTGATTGGGGTATTTGTTTTATTTTTTGATATTGAGCTGCATGAGCTGTTTGTTATTTTGGAGGTTATTTCTTAGTCAGTTGCTTTGTTGCAAATATTTTCTCCCATTCTGAGGGTTGTCTTTTTTTTTTTTAATTTTTATTTTCACTTTATTTTACTTTATAGTACTGTATTGCTTTTGCCATACATTGACATGAATCTGCCACGGGTGTACATGAGTTCCCAATCCTGAACCCCCCTCCCACCCCATATCATCTCTCTGGATCATTGTCTTTTTGTCTTGTTTATTATTTCCTATACTGTGCATAAGCTTTTCAGTTTAATTAGATCCCGTTTATTTATTTTTATTTTCATTACTCTAGGAGGTGAGTCAGAAAAGATCCTGCTGTGATTTATGTTAAAGAATATTGTGCTTTGCTTTATTGTGCTGTGCTTTCTTCTAAGAGTTTTATAGTGTCTGGCTTTCTATTAAGGACTTCAGTTCATTTTGAGTTTATTTTTGTGTATGGTGTTAGGGAGTGTTCTTATTTTGTTCTTTTATGTGTAGTTTCACCAGTTATTGAAGAGGCTGTCTTTTCTCCATTGCATATTTTTGCCTCCTTTGTCATAGATTAGGTGACTATATGTGCATGGGTTTATCTCTGTACTTTCTGACCTGTTCCATTGGTCTATATTTCTGTTTTTGTGCTAGTACCATGCTGTCTTGATTACTGTAGCTTTGTTGTATACTCTGAAGTCAGAAAGCCTGATTCCTTCAGCTCCATTTTTTTTTTTTCTCAAGATTTCTGTGGCTATTTGGTGTCTTTTGTGTTTTTATACAAATTGTAAAATTCTCTGTTCTAGCACCATTGGTAATTTGATAGGGATTGCATTGAATCTGTAGATTGCTTTGGATAATATAGTCATTTTCACAATATTGATTCTTCCAGTTCAAGAACATTGTCTATCAGTCCATCTGTTTGTGTCATCTTGGATTTCTTTCATCTGGATCTTATAGTTTTCTGAGTACAGATCTTTTGCCTCCTTAGGTAGGTTAGTTCCTGGGTATTTTATTCACTCTCTGGCAATGGTACATGGTGTTGTTTCCTTTATTTCTCTGTATTATGTTCATTGTTAGTGTATGAGAATACAAGAGATTTCTGTGTATTATTTTTGTATCTTGTGACTTTACTAAATTCATTGATTATTTCTAGTGATTTTCTGGTGGCATCTTTTGGATTTTCTATGTATAGTATCATGACATCTGCAAACAGTGACAGTTTTACTTCTTTTCCAATTTGGATTCCCTTTATTTCTCTTTCTTCTCTGTTTACTATGTCTAGGACTTCCAAGACTATGTTGAATAATGGTGGTGAGAATGAAAATTGTTGTCTTATTCATGATCTCAGAGGAAATGCTTTTAGTTTTTCACCACTGAGAATAATGTTTGTTGTGGGTTTGTCATATATGGCCTTTATTATGTTGAGATAGTTTCCCTCTATTTCATGGAGATATCTTCCCTCTATGTCCACTTTCTGGAGGGTTTTGTTTATTTATTTGGCTGCAGCAGGTCTTAGTTGTAGCATTCAGGAACTTTAGTTGCAGAAATGTGGAATCTTGTGCCATGACCAGGGGTCAAACCAGGGCCTCCTGCATTGGGAATGCAGAGTCTTAGCTACTGGACCACTAGGGATGTCTCTCTGGAGAGTTTTTATTATAAATGAGTGTTGAATTTTGTTGAAAGTTTTTCTGTGTCTACTGAGATGATCATGTGGTTTTTATTCTTCAGTTTACTAATATGGTGTATCACATTGATTGATTTGCATACATTGAAGAATCTTTCCTTTTCTGGGATAAAACCCCACTTGATCATGGTGTATGATCCTTCTAATGTGTTGTTGGATTTGGTTTGGTAGTATTTTGTTAAGGATTTTTGTGTCTATGTCCGTCAGTGATATTGGTCTGTATTTTCCTTTTTTGTGATATCTCTGTCTTGTTTTGGTATCAGGGTGATGGTGCTGGTAGAGTGAGTTTGAAAGTGTTCCTCCCTCTGCAGTTTTTTGGAAGAGTTTGAGAAGCATGAACATTAACTCTTCTCTAAATGTTTGATAGAGTTTTTCTGTGATGCCATCTGGTCCTGGACTTTTGTTTGTTGGAAGATTTTTAATCTCAGTTTCAATTTCACTACTTTGATGGGTGTGTTCACATTTTCTATTTCTTCCTGATTTATTCTTGCAGGACTCTACTTTTTGTCCATTTCTTCCAGGTTGTCCATCTTTTCTTTTCTTTTTTTTTTTTCATATATTCCTTATAGTAGTCTCGTATGAGCCTCTATTTTTCTGTAGTGTCACTTGTAACTTCTTTTTCATTTCTAATTTTATTGATTTGTGTCCTCTCTCTTTTTTTTTCCTTGATGAATCTCACTAAAGTTTAATCAGTTTGTTTATCCTCTCAAAGAACTGTGCTGTGGCATGGACCCTCTGTGTAGGTCTCACTCTGTCCAGTCTGCCACAGACTGGTTGTTTCACCCTTCTCCAACAGCCTCAGATGCTCTTCCTCTGTTCCAACTGATCTCCCTGTTGATGAGGGGTCTTTCTGGATGTGGGAACCTCTCCTCTTCCTCAACTCCTCTACGAGGGACACAGGTCCCATCCGTCCTGTCCTCTTCTTTTTCCCTTATTCTTCCTCTCAGCATACCTGGCCATGTTGGGGATCTTTGCTATCCTTTCCAGTGTCCAGGGTCTTCTACTAGTGTTCAGCCAGTGCACCGTGATAGTTGTTCCTTCTGTAGGTGTATTCTTGATGCATTTGCAAAGAGAGATAAACTCTATGTTCTCCTACTCCTCCACCATCTTGAAATCCCTATGGTCATAATAGTTTGATGTTTTAAAATTAATATATATGTATATTTTTGGCTGCACTGGGTCTTTGTTGCTTTGCATAGGCTTTCTCTGGTTGTGGCAAGTGAGGGCAGTTCTTCATTTTGGTTCGAGGGCTTCTCATTGCAGTGACTTCTCTTGTTGTAGAGCACAGGCGCTTGGCACAGGGGCTTCAGCATTTGGAACACCTGGGGTTTAGAGCAGGGCTCAGTAGTTGTGGTGTGTGGGCTTAGCTGCTCCATGGCATATAGAATCTTTCTGGACAAGGGATCGAACCTGTGTCCCCTGCATTGGCAGGTGTGCCAATCCACTTATCCACTGTGCCACCAGGGAAATCCCATAATAATTTTAAAGGTTATAAAGTATATTTACATTGTTTGAGTTTTAAATTCACATTTTAAAAGAAACATTTTAGCTAGGTTAGTTTCCACCACCAGAAAATAGGTTAAATTTCCACATAGATCAGAAGTGAGATGATGAGTGTTTTGGCCATTGTCATGATATTTAAAATATCATGCAGAAGTCAAAAGGGATGTTAAATATCTGAATGGGGAGTTTTATTTCTATGAATGTTGCTTCATAGTCATTCTGAATGTCAGGTCTTTTGTACTTCTCATGACTTAGGACAATAACCTACCTGAAGAATAAAAAGCAAATTCACTAGAACTTCAATTGGTGGAATTTTCTTTAAACTAAGAGTTCTTTAAACTAAGTTAAAACTTGAAAGTTTTCTTTACTAAGACAGATGCTTGACCTTTGAGTCATCAGTATGCTTTCCAAGGCCAGGCTGGAAAAAACTGCTTGAATTTTCATGTAAGCCATGGAAATATGGCTTAAATTTTGTCTGTTAAAAAATAAGTTTAAGTAGGTTTGGAATGAGTTTTTATTATTGTAAGATTTATAATTCAAAAACCAAATGATCCCAGAATCATTTAAAGAGGAGTATTTCTGCCCCTTGAGATTGATGGAAGGAATAGATGTCTGCTGTTTCATGTGTTCAATTTTAAACATGCTTCTAGTTAGGCCAAGGGCACAGACATATTTGTGCCGTAGAATGTTTTTAGCCTTATTCTACTCTGCCTACTGAGGTGGAGAATTTCAATGGGAATTGACCCTGCAGGAGAGGGATTGACATTTTAATGGATCCATGAGAGCAATCAGGGAGGCAGAAGCAGGCATCCATCAGTGGAGCCAGTGGAAATCAGGCAGGGCTGACACAGTAGGTCTCCCAGAGTGGGTGAGGCTTACACCAGTTCTGAAATTAGTGAGGTGAATTAACTAAGATTTTGTAATACTCATGGTCTCTGAGTTTGTTTTAAAAAAGCTTATATCTGTTCCTCTGTGTTATCCAACTCATTTCAGGCTTGCTGATAAATGTGCTGCCAAAAGTAATGATGTTCAGAAAAAATGAGCTGTTTTTAATTAAGCTTCATAACACCCTAAGTTTGCCAACTGCTTTTAAGTCCATGGCCCTAAATGGCTAGGATGATTTACAATGATGGACTTGTTCTTGTATTGTTCGGGCACTAATGTGAAAGTCTACTGGAAAATTCATAGGTTAAGTTTTGAAAAACTGGCACTTCTAATTTGGGATACCGATGATGCTTTTAGATAGAGGAAATGTCTTTATGGTTCAAAGAATATCAGATCGCTCCATTGTCATCAGAATGACTTTCCTTTATTTTTAAGTTTCTAACTGTTCCATTTTTCTCTTTCTTTTTCAGTTCTTCTGACTTAGTCTTTTCCTTTTCCTTGGTTTCTAAATCTGACCATATGAATAGACAAGCTGAAAGCATGCATGTGCGGGTACATGCTCAGTCATGTCCAACTCTTTGCGACCCCATGGACTATAGCCCTCCAGGCTCCTCCATCCATGGAACTTTCCAGGCAGGGATACTTAAGTGGGTTGCTATTTCCTCCTCCAGGAGATCTCCCTGGCCAAGAGATTGAATCCACCTCTCCTGTATCTCCTGCGTTGGGCAGGTGGATTCTTTACTTATGTGTCACCTAGGAAGCCCAAGCTGATGCACATTTTTGTCAGTTGTTCTTGGAAAAAGCTTTGGAAAATTGTATGATAGTTGTATTACCATTCCCACCTAGTAAAATCTATCAAGCTAGAAAGACATGACTTGGCAGGAGTCCTTGCTTGAGGAACCCTGGGAATGAGATGTGTGGTACAATCCTTCACGTTTATTTTTACTTGCTGGCACCCCCAGATATTGTGGTTGTCCCGTGGGAGGTCTGGGAGGTATCCCCTCATTTTTCCAAAAAAGCATCACTGGACAAGAGTGTCACCTCCTTAGTCCTCCTACCTGTTCATCTGAGGCTTTTGAGAGTTTTAAGTTTTAAAAGGTTACAGACGAGTTACAAAAAGAGTTTTCTTAAAAAGAGGCCCTGGATTCTGTCAGCTCCTCCATTTTCCTTAAACTATTAAAGATAATCTCCTGGAAACATGAGGTAATTGACTTGAGTTAGGAAAAAAATGACAAGGATGATCAGTATCATGCTATATAATTAGTCCATGAAATTTTCAGGATAACTGCTGAAGAAATTTCTCCTATATTTATCTAAACAAAGAATTGAAGTTGTAAAATAATAGTACAAATTTCTAGTTAAGCATGGAGCTTTGAACATGTGGTTCACCTCAGTGTCCTAAAAGTCCTCTTAAATGCTGGTGCAAGATATAAAAGTTTAAGTTCAATAGTCAAGAGGAAGGAGAGAAGTCAGGAGTGGGCTGGGAGTACCCAAACATTTCTGGAATAGGTAAAGAGGTTGTAGGGGTGGAGAGTGATACAGTAATGGGATAAAGCTGTAATTTGTGCTTGTAGATGTTGTCAAACAACACTCACATGATTCTCAGAAAGGCAGCATGATTGGAGGTACCGATCATGGTATCCCCAGGTCCCACAGATAGCAAGGATAAAGTACAGGAAAATCAATTTACGTACGACATTTAAACCTGCACTTTCCCTCCCATACCCCAGGGTGTCAGGCAGCCACCCCTACTCTTGCTTCTGTAGGAGCCTAGACATCTGCAACTGGGAAAACAGACTGGAGAAACTGCTACCTCAGGGAGGCCAGGCACTTGGCAGGCCTGGGTTCTCAAGCAGGGACTGTTTTGCTCCCCACCGTCTGGGGGAAGCTTGCCAATATCTAGAGACCTTTTTAATTGTCAGAACTTGGGAAACTTCTGGTGTCTAGTGGTTAGAGAGGCTAAACAGCCCAGCAGTGTCCAGGATGGCCTCCCATAGCAAAGGATTGTTTAGCCCCAGATGCCATTAGTGCTGAGGCTGAGAAACCCTGCTGTGGGGTGAGCAGAGGCACAGGGCTGGATGAAGGGAATGAAACCAGAGTCTGCCTGTTGAACATTGGGAACCCCAGTTCCTTTCCCTACTCTACTCTTGGAGTACCAAATGGTAGGCAGTCGCTCAGAGGTGTCTCTTCTGCAGCAGAGAAGAAAAGGTCATGGGACAGTGTCCAACCAGCAACTGGCAAGACCACCAATACACATAGAGATCAGTCAGCTTGTTACCATTTTAGCTTTAAATATGAGTGACAGGAATTAATGTTAGAAATATTTCAGACTTAGGTTGTTATTTTAGAACAACCTCTGAAAGAAAGCACACACATACTTACACTGAAATTAAAATTGTACAAAGTATAAACAGAGAACACTAAAAAAAATGTGTAGAAAACAGAACACTTCAAAAAAAAATCTCATAATATCCTCAGAGAGATATTAGAAGTTTCAATGTATTCTATACTAAAAAGAGAAATCAGAGAGCAGGAAAGAACATGAAAAATGTGTGGTGCTAAATAAAATGGGAGCATTAAACGAAAGTTGAACTTTTCCAGGAAGTAAAATAAGCAAAGAAACTGACAATTGGAGAGAAAAGATGAGAACTACAGTTCTACGTGTCTACTGAAAGTTATGTAGAAAGAGAATAGAGAAAATATAGGTGAAGAAATGAATGAAAACAGTAATGTGAGTTTAATTCCCCAAACCAAGGAATTTGAGGCTCAAGAGGGGAAGAACTGCCAAGCAATCAGCACCAAAACTTGGAAGAGAAAAATCAGGTCAAATTGTTGTGAATTTTTGGAACACTAAGAGAATTAATAGGTCCAAAGAAAGGATTGGGAATAAAAATTGGATCAGGCTTCTTAGCAGCAACCTGATCCACTAGAAGTTAATGGAACAATCCCTTCAAGAGTTATGAAGAACAAATGGTGTGGCCTGATCACAGTCATCAAACTAGAGTTCTAAACCCAGTCAGACCTTCTGTGAAAGGTGAGGAAGAAAAAGGCATTTGCAGATAAGCAAGAGGCCCCAAATCTACATTTTATGCAGCCTTTTCTGGGGGAAGATACTGAAAGAGGGGAGAAGCTATCGGAGATGAACCTGGGATCCTGGAAGCAGGGTACCAAGGTACCTCCCAAGCACTTTACCTAGGGAGCACAGTGGGTAAGGGAACTTGCAGTTGGGCCATTCTGGACCCCTCCTGGTTTGCTGCAGATTGTTAAGACACATATAATGTTGTGCCTTGATACCTCAGGGTCTTTCTTTTATCTCTTGCTCTGTGTATGTGTTGTCTACTTAATCCTTTCCTGCACTAATCACTGCATTTACCTTTCCCTCTCTTGTGACATCATGGGAAAAAAAATCAATCCACAGTCACTGCTTTGATATACTCAGTATTATGAGATAAAATATAGCTTGATGGAAACCTCAAGATTGTCTCCCTTGATAACTTCATTTCGTAGCTCAGGGAATGAAAGCTGTGGCATGACTTGATCGTAATCCCATAGTATTGCTGTTGGGCATAATGTTATTAAGATAAAATAGTCATTTATTTGATTGACAATGAGATACTTTGGAATTTCCATTCAGGAGCCATAGAAGGATTGGGTCTTCACCAGCTGAAAAGGGACCTTAAATATTTTAAGAATTAGAACAAGGGGTCATTAGCCACATACGCATAACTCTCCTGTGTCATCTGCGGTACTTGGGATCCATCCAGAGAGGCCTCCTTCCCTTCTTCTCCCTAGCACACTGTAAATGACTAAGGTATTGCAAGGGGGGAAGATGAATAGAGTAGGGCAGTGGGCTCTAACCCTGAAGATGAAGAGGTGAAATTCAGACTTTGAGGATATATTGTTGTGGTTTAGTGGCTAACTCATGTTCAACTCCTTTGCAACCCAATGGCCTGTAGCCCTCCAGGCTCATCTCTCCATGCAATTTTCCAGCCAAGAATACTGGAGTGGGTTGCCATTTCCTCCTCCAGGGGATCTTCTGACCCAGGGTTTGAACCCGCATCTCCTGCATTGCAGGTGAATTCTTTACCAATGTGCCACCTGAGAAGCCCCTGAAAATATATAAATGTGCTGTAATGTTGTTAAATAATTTTATTTCACTTGAAAAATCCTTTTTCCACCGGTTCTTTGAAAATAACTTATTTTTCCTGGCCCATCCACAGAGTATATATGCAATATATATTATTTTCATTTCAATCTGAAAAGTGCCTTCATTTTTTAAAAATGTACAAACACACTATAAAAATCAGGGCAAATAGCATTTTTTACTTCTGGCTTTCCTAACTATCATAATTTTCTATAGGTCAGAAAATCCCATGGATGGAGGAGCCTGGTAGGCTGCAGTCCATGGGGTCGCTAAGAGTCGGACGTGACTGAGTGACTTCACTTTCACTTTTCACTTTCATTCATTGGAGAAGGAAATGGCAACCCACTCCAGTGTTCTTGCCTGGAGAATCCCAGGGACGGGGGAGCCTGGTGGGCTGCCATCTATGGGGTTGCAGAGTCAGACACGACTGAAGTGACTTAGCAGCAGCAGCAGCAGCAGTATTACTAAATGGTTATTTTTCTCTACTTGGTTACAGTTAACATCAAGACTACTGGTCCTTATTTAGCAGCTGTCTTCCGAGTATAAAGGGTGGCATAGAATTCTAGAGCTGGAAAGGATTTTTGTTACCATCTCAATTATTGCCCTTATTTTTTAAAGAAGTAACTTGAAACCCAGGCAGAGCTGAGACTGGAATATATATATATGAGAAACCAGACAGTTTGAGGCTCCTGTTTGTGTGACAAGGCTTGAGGAGCGCCAGCAGGACTCCTTTGCTAAATGTCTGCGCCACTGTCTGTCATCCAAGAGGACGTCGGAACCTTTGAGGCTTGAGGAAGCTTTACATTAGAAGTATTCTGTTGAAACACAGATGTCTGATGGAGGAGTCCCATCTTAAGTCCATTTTATTTTATTTATTTAAAATTTTTAATTATTTATTCTGCTGTGTCAGGTCTTAGCTGTGTCATGTGGGGTCTTTGTTGTGTCACGTAGGATATTTTGTTGCGGCACACGGATTCTCTAGTTGTGGCTCAAGGGTGCAGTAGTTGTGGTGTGCATGCTTAGTTACTCCATGGCATGTGAGATTTTAGTTCCCTGGTTTGGGATTGAACCCGTGTCCCTGTATTGCCAGGCCGATTCTTAACCACTGGACCACCAGGGAAGTCCCTTAAGCCCATTTTAGCCAACTTTGTGGATGTTTGCTGGAACTGTATAAGGAGTTAGCAGAATGAGGCACAGGACTGATCTGGATTTAGGTCACAGAGAACAGTGGGATATAAAAGAAAAGGGCATTCCAATGCTTTGTTACTGACTTTCATGACAATATTGTCTACATATAATGTAGATACTACTATCCCCATATTACAGATAAGGAGCCCATGATTCAGAGAGGTTAAGTGACTTATCCAAGGTCTACCTACAGAACAAAATAAAATGTTCCCAAACTAAACAATAGAGCTCTTTAATCTTTTGTCTTATGCAAACCTAAGTTGAATGTCTTTTGAGTTGTTTTTTTTTTTTTGGTCTTTTGAGTTTTGAAACATGAATGCTTGGCTTAGCTACCTTGTGAGAAAGCATATGTTACTTTGAAAAGAAGTCAGGCTTTTTCAGGCAATAAAGATAATTAATATACTCAACATAGGTGGACAGAAACAATTAAGTTTCATTTCATGATGATTCAACCACTGAACAGGTATTAAGAGCCATGTTGTCTGTGTCCAGTAGAAACCAGGAACAGAAGAGCAGTAATCAGTCCCTACCCTCCAGTCACCTACAGTGTGTTTGTGTGCATTTCCTACGAGGAACAATAGAATGTTATTAGGACAACTGTGTGGCTTAGCCTGCAAGTGTTGTAGGAACTCAAAGAAGACTGAGACCGGTAGAGCCACAATGGTTAGAGGAGTTCCAAGGTGAAGGTGGAGCTTTCAGTGGACAAGCAATGAGGATTTGGATGTACACAAGACAAATGTAATATGAATAGGAGGCAATGTGGTGTAGCTGAACAAACATAGGGAGTCAGATGACTTTGCATTCATTCTGATCTTCACCATTCAACAAGCTGATTATGGAGTTATAAACCAATATTTTAATCTCTATTCTAACTTTTAAAATGAGGGAATAAGACTACTTGATCTCTAAGGTCCCTTCTAGTGCTAGTATTTTATAATCTTAAATGGTGGCAACTAAGTGGGTATTGGGGGTATCAGTAAGAGTGGGTATCAGTTGAGATTTGAGTACTATCTCATGGGACTCAATGATGCAGATGATGTGCCCTGCTTCGTCCTAGACCCTTTCACTCTTTGACCTCAGAAACAGTTGTTTTTGCTATTAGATTAGTATTTTAGTGGTGTATAATTTGCTCCTGACTTTGTTCTTTCTTTCTTCTTTCTTTTTAGTCTTTATACTTACCACATCTTTATATGTCATCCCAGTGAGTACATTAAGTGATAAGCTCCTTGAAAACAGGACCATACCTAATTAATACTTGCCTTGTACAGCGTGTGCCACACAGTTGCTGCTAAATATTTTTCAGATAGAATTAAGTAGAACGTTTGAAATGCTTCTTGACTTTTTATGAGAGATATTGCATTGGTCATTAGAGTTGGTGCTGGAAACTGAGACGAGGGAGAGTGGGACAAGAAGGGAAAGTGGCCTTGGTTATGTGGGCCGAAAAACCGGAATTGGGGCTCATATCTCTATCTGTCTATAATTTCCTGCTGTGTAGCATGGTTCACTGATGGAACTGACATTTCCTGTAGTATTGGAGAATCATCATTTCTATTTAGATGTAGAAATTAAAAAAATGATGGTGTAGATTTAGACTAATTGTTTTCTCTGAGGTACTGTAGGATGGTAGTATGGAAATGTGAATTCCCATGTTCCTGGGCAAAGTCACTTGGTGTAGAAATTTTTGCTTACATCTTACCTCTCGTAGATCATTTGAGTATTCCTCTCCTTACTTCCCTCTTGAAGTTTTGCTTGTTAAAATTCAGGCTTCGATGATGTCCACAGAATTTGTAGCCCAAATCAGTTCTATTAGAAACTACCTACACTTGTCTGTTCCTTAATGGGCTTGTAAGTTGTTTGACTTGCGTGACCTTAGCCTTTCCTAGTGTAGGCATGGATTGAGAAGAACCTGTGGTTGCTTGGGGGGGAAATTGCATTTTATGACTTCCTCATTTTTTCTACTTAATTATGTTCTTTAAAAGGTATGGCATGCATATATGAGTACTGAAAGGCTGCTGTGGTTCTCACTAAATATTTAAGTAAATTGCCTTAGAGAAGGTCATCAAAATCTTTGTGTGATTCAATACAACTGAATTCTGCCACTCAAATTCTATTACTGCTTGTGTCTGAAACATATAAGACTTTTAGTCCAGAATAGTTTTTTCATTTCTTTCCCACCCACATTTCCTGTCAATTTGTTTTATCTACTTTGAATCTTGGGACCTTCTCTCATTTTCACAGGGAATATGGGGTTCACTAAGATTATTAAAGTGCTGCAATTAATTCCATTTCTGGAAGAAAGGGGAAGTCTTTCCACTTTCCATAAATTAAAATGAATAGGATGAAATGAAAAAAAAGAATTAAACCTCTTGCCAACCTGGTATATCAGATCTCATTAGATAGTCACCAGACAGTTCTTTAATTGTATTCAATCTCTGCAGGAGATCTAAATTTTTATAAGGTTGTGATATGTATCTTTATTATTTAAGTCCTCCTATGTGTGTGGTGTTGTTGTTCAGTTGATCAGTCCTGCCCAACTCTTTGTGACCCCATGGACTGCAGCATTCCAGGCTTCCCTGTCCTTCACCATCTCCCGGAGTTTGCTCAAGCTCATGTCCATTAGGTCTGTGATGCCATCCAGCCATCTCATCCTCTGTCCCCTTTGCCTCCTGCCCTCAATTTTTCCCAGCATCAGGGTCTTTTCTTTTTTTGCATCAAGTGGCCAAAGTATTGGAGCTTCAGCTTTAGCGTCAGTCCTTCCAATGAATATTCAGGGTTGATTTCCTTTAGGATTGACTGGTTTGATCTCCTTGCTGTCCAAGGGACTCTCAAGAGTCTTCTCCAGCACCACAATTTGAAGGCATCAGTTCTTCGGCATTCAGCCTTTTTTTATTGTCCAGGTCTCACATCCATACATGACTACTAGAAAAACCATAGCTTTGACTATACGGACCTTTGTAGGCAAAGTTATGTCTCTGCTTTTTAATACACTGTCTAGGTTTGCTTTTCTTCCAAGGACCATCTTTTAATTTGATGGCTGCAGTCACCATCTGCAGTGATTTTGGAGCCCCCCCAAAATAAAGTCTCTCACTGTTTCTATAGTTTCCCCATCTATTTACCATGAAGTGATGGGACTGGACACCATGATCTTAATTTTTTGAATGTTGAGTTTTAAGCCAGCTTTTGCATTCTCCTCTTTCACATTCATCAAGAGGCTCTTTAATTCCTGTTTACTTTCTGCTATAAGGGTGGTGTCATCTGCATATATGAGGTTATTGATATTTCTTCAGGTAATCTTGATTCCAGCTTATGCTTCATCCAGCCCAGCGTTTCACATGATGTACTCTGTATATAAGTTAAATGAGCAGGGTGACAATATACAGCCTTGACGTACTCCTTTCCCAATTTTGAACCAGTCTCTTGTTCCATGTCTGGTTCTAATTATTGTTTCTTGACCTGCATACAGGTTTCACAGGTGGTGTTCTGGTATTTCAATATGTTTAAGAATTTTCCACAGTTTGTTGTGGTCCACACAGGCTTGGGCTTAATCAATGAAGCAGAAGCAGATGTTTTTCTGGAATTCTTTTGCTTTTTCTATGTTCCAATGGATGTTGGCAATTTGATCTCTGGTTCCTCTGCCTGTTCTAAACCCAGCTTATATATCTGTAAGTACTTAGTTCACATTTTCTTGAAGCCTAGCTTGAAGGATTTTGAGCATTACTTTGCTAGCATGTGACATGAGTGCAATTGTACAGTAGTTTGAATATTCTTTGGCGTTACCTTTCTTTGAGATTGGAATGAAAACTGACCTTTTCTAGTTCCGTGGCCACTGCTGAGTTTTCCAAATTTGCTGGCATATAAAGGCAGCAGTTTCATAGTATCATCTTTTAGGATTTGAAATAGCTCAGCTGGAATTCCATCATCACCACTGGCTTTGTCTGTAGTTGCTAATTTTCAATGATGTAAAGGAACTGGGTTCTTTCTGCTTATTTAATGATTGGTCTAGTAGACTAAAAGTTAATTCTAATTCTAGCAAACACTTTTTGCATGACATTGGGCATTCCACTTCAATTCTCTGCACTTCTGGTTCCTTATCTGCGAGGTAAGGTACATAGTTTTTCTTCTCTTTTCTTTCCTTTGTGTGTACCTGCAAGATGAGTGAGAGAATAAGAAGTGGGGAGAAAAAAAAATGAGGAGAAGGCTATGGACAAACAGTGAGAATTTGGGTGTCGACAGTTAATCTTCACTTCCCTCATTCAGTTTAAACACAGGGAATGTTTTTATTTTTGTTGTTCCCTCAAATTCAGTGTCTGTTCATTTTTCTGTCTGTCCTTAGAATGCTTTTGGGTTGGTGTTTCCTGTCACAAGCAGTGAATTCCTCGAAATTGTTTGATTGAGTTTGAATGACACTGTATTGAAGTAATGGGCCTTACTAACTGCTTCTGTCAATGACATAGTGGAAAGAAGGTTTTTAGGTGATGATTAATGCCAGTCTCTCTGTAAAACTTGGCTTCAAAACTGAAATAAGAGTTATTTCTAATTCCCAGGAGAAGCTTAAAATACTGTTAGTAGACATGAATGATTCAGAACCAGTCATATCTCATTGCTTTGTTTCATGTTTATCATCCAAATAAGTTGAAAATCAGTAGTTGGTAACTAATAATTATATAAATAGAGTCAGTGTGAGATACTGTTCACTCATTTAGAAGAATTGTGAGAACTTTAGCAAACTAGTTCCTAAGGTTATATATCCTCAGGGTTAGAAAAGATTTCAACAGTCATCTTCAGCCCTCTTTGTTTCCCAGTTTCTTCATCTTCAAGAGGAAAGAAGGCCGAATAATTGGATAAGATGATCTACCAACTCTAAAATTCTTTGAAATTTTGTGTTGTGGGTGTTTCAGCACTTGAGTAGGTGAATTCTAGGATCAGTCTCAAGAATAAATCAAATATTTCAGGGGAGAATGTTAGAAATGTTGGTTTCTAGCATTTTCCAGGTGGTAAAATACTTGGTAATATAATTCTTAGTATATAATTATTGCTTTGCAATTTATCCAGTTACTTTTCTGAGAATATTCTGAGATTAGACAATATTATTCTGAAAATAGTCAGCATCTTATAACTAATTTATAAACAGACAGCTAAAACCTCAAAACCCAGCATCCTATGGACTAAATGTTTGTATTCCCCCAGATTCTTATGTTGAAGTCGTTAATTCCTAATGGGATGGTATCTGGAGGTAAAAGTTTGGGGAAATAATTGGGCTTGGATGAGGTCATGACAGTGGAGGCTTCACGGTGGAACTGGTGCCTTTATGAGAGGAGAACAGGCCAGAGTTTTCTCTCTTTGCCATGTGAGGGCACAGTAAAAAGGCTGTATGTAAACCAGGAAAAAGAGGGCCTTCACCAGGCTTCCCAGGTGGCACTAGTGGTAAAGAAGCTGCCTGCCAATGCAGGAGACATAGGAGATGCAGGTTCGATCCTTGGGTCAGGAAGATCCCCTGGAGTAAGAAATGCCAACCCACTCCAGTATTCTTGCCTGGAGAATCTCATGGACTCAGATGAGCCTGGCAGGTTACAGTCTATGGGGTCACAAAAGAGTTGGACTTGACTGAGGCGAACCAGTCTGGCACCCTGATCTCAGCCTTCCCAGCCTTCAGAACTGGGAGAAATACATTTTTGTAGTTTAAACTACCCAATCTATGGAATTTTGTTAATAGCAGCTTGAACAGAACAAAACACATCTCAAAAAAGAAAAGAAAAGAAAAGAAAAACTCAGTCGCTCAGTCGTGTCTGACTCTTGGCGACCCCATGGACTGAAGCCCACCAGGCTTCTCCGTCCATGGGATTCTCCAGGCAAGAGTACTGGAGTGGGGTGCCATTATGTGACAGCAAATGATAGGCAGACTCTAGGAGCTGAGGGTCTTACTACTACAACCTCAAGAAATAAATCTTGTCAAAAAATGGTGAGGTTGGAAGAAGACCTCAGACAGGAGTGCAGATTAGCTAACGCCGTTATTGCAGCCTTGTTTAACCCTGAGCAGAGGACTGATGTAAATTGTGCCGAGATTTATGACCTGTGGAAGCTATGAAGTAATAAATGTATGTTGTTCAAAGCTGCTAAGAAAACACATCATGTCAAACATCTGTGTAGAGAAGGTGAAATGCCATAACATCTATCCTTGAAGGATTTAAAATTTATTTGTAGAACTAGCTAAATTGGATATGTATGGGTGGGGGGGAGTTGTGAGGCTTAGGAAAACTCAGGTGAGAGACAACCAAGTATGGTTCAAGACCTCCTATCCCTCTAAATTCTATGATCCTCATGGAAAGGGGTCATCCAAGATCTTTTAGAAAGTGAAAAGTGAAAGTGAAAGTTGCTCAGTCATGTCCAACTCTTTGCCATCCCATGGACTATACAGACCATGGAATTCTTCAGGCCCAAATACTGGAGTGAGTAGGCTTTCTCTTCTCCAGGGGATCTTCCCAACCCAGGGATCGAATCCAGGTGTCCCACACTGCAGGTGGATTCTTTATCAACTGAGCCACAAAGGAAGCCCAAGAATACTGGAGTGGGTAGCCTGTCCCTTCTCCAGCGGATCGTTCCGACCCAAGAATTGAACTGGGGTCTCTTGCATTGCAGCCAGATTCTTTACCAACTGAGCTATCAGGGAAGCCCCAGATCTTTTGGAAATAGCTACTAAATGAACTGAGAAAACACTGAGATGAGTGTAACATGTTTCCCAAGTATTGAGACTTGACTTTGTGATGTTTCCCAAAGAAAGAAAATCCCAAAGTGTTGTTCAGGGGGCGTGTCAGGGAGATGAAGAGAACTTGGTCTTCACCTCCTGGTGATAAGCTCACTTTTCAGTTCCATTTGCTTTTAGAATCATCAAGAAGGAAGTGCAAAAGTTAGCCTTTTCTCAACATATGGTTACGAAGGACCATGTCATACCTGCAGTGTCATTCTCTGCAGCCTCATCCTGTAAATCTGGGTGTGGCTGGTGAGGGTTCTTTTGCTCTTGGCAGATCTCCCAAATAACTTGCTTCTTCTGGTGGCCAAAGGATTGGCTTCTTATGATTTAAATGTGTGGCTTCATTTTTGGAACTTGAGCACACATTCTTGAAAAATTCTGGGCCTCCTGTGAACTGGAGAGCCCTTTGACTGGAATGACTTTCACTCCAGTCAAACTTCATGTGCTTTATTCCTTAGACTATTTCCTTTCTTTGCTTTGTTCCTCACAGTCATATACTCTCTACAGTGAGAGCATAATAGAACACATTTCAGGAGAGGTTCTTTTCTTGCTGAGCTGCAATGATAAAGGTAAGATATCTGAGTAATAATTAATGTCTTTGAAGCCCAAGGTGGTTGTTGAAGGCTTCGAGTACTTTTTTATTAGCACCAAACACAAAATTTAATTAAAAGCAGCCAGGGATTAATTTTTAATCTGTACCACTGGTAGTACCTTCTCAGTATCAAATAATTACTTGATTAATGTCTCCAAAATGTTGTGAAAGTGTGTTTAAATTTTCAAAGGATTCAGTATTTGGTGCAAAAATACAGGATTTGAAAATATACAGTGGAAAAGACATGTTATTATTTAAAGAGTCATCAAAAAATAAATGTCAGAGTATCAATCAAGAACACTTATTAAAAGCCAGACCTAAGTATGAAGGATTCAAACATTAGCAAGGCTTAATCCTGTCCTTGAGGTGAGCAGAGGAGGCAGACCTAAAAATCACAAATACAGTGAATAGCTTATTATTCAAAGGGCCTTTCAGAAATCCCCTGGGCTCAGCCTTCTTGTTTTTTGAACTTCCTGATGGTATCAGTATTTCTTGGTTTGAAAGAGCTGTTATTTCCTCTTGAGTTACAGATTCTCATATTTGCTGCGTGACAAATGACAGGCATCATCTGACACATGTCCAAACCCCCATGGAACAGCCATTTATCAAAATGACTGGTGCTTTAACGACACAGTGCTTACCCCTAAGTACAGCAGGTTTGTGCACCAGAGAGATCTGAAAGAAAATGGAGAGGCAGAAGAGAAAAGCACTGCCTGCTTTATCTTACAAAGATTTGTTTTTTTACAAAGATTAATTCTCACAGTTTAAAGTGCACTTGTTACTCTGGAGGTAGTGAATGTCGAAAACCAACGTGTTAAAATGTTCATATTAGTGACTGCAGGTATTATTTAGAGCATCATTTTGTTATTCCTAGGTCAAACATAGAAAGGTATGAATAGGCAATTACACATTTTTAAAAGTAAAAGAATCATAAGTGCTCGTCATCGACTGAATGTTTGTGTACACCCCCACATTTATATCTTAAAATCCTAACTCTCTAAAGTGATAGTATTGGATTCTGAAACCGGGAGGTGATTAGGTGATAAAGGTGGAGCTCTCATGAATGGTGTTAGTACCCCTATAAAAGAGACCCAAGAGAGCTCCCTCCCCACTTTTGCCATGTGAGAATGCAGTGTGACATCAGTGTACTGGGAAGTGGGTTCACATTAATTTCCCAGTGCCTTGATCTTGGACTCCCAACCTCCAGAACTATGAGAAGTAAATTTCCATTGTATATAAGTCTCCTAGTATATGGTAATCTGTTATAGCAGCCTGCACAAATTAAGATGGTGCTTTTGACCTGTTTCGCTAATGTGAGATTTAATTTACTCTTATTTCCTCCTCCAGCAAAATTATTTGCTCTTTCTTTTTAAAAATGAATTTTTATTAAATATGAAATATAAAAGGACAGTGTAAAATGTAATGTATGCCATAGAGAATAACACTTAAATGTTATGTACTCATCATTTATTTTCCTTCCACTAAAAAATTACCCACATCTTGATTCTTCTATTTAACATTCTCTAAGGCTTCTTTACAGTTTTCCCATGTATATTTGCCTTGTAAAATAGCATCTTTGGCTTTTCATATTCTTGGTGGTTTAGTTGCTAAGTTGTGTCCGACACATTACGACCCCATGGACTATAGACTGCCAGGCTCCTCTGTCCATGGGATTCTCCAGGCAAGAATACTGGAGTGGATTGCCATTTCCTTCTCCAGGGGATCTTCCCAACCCAGGAATGCTTAATGTAATATTAATAGAATCATATTATGTATATCCTTTAAAAATTTAACCATTATGAATCAATTCATTGTTAATTGCCATCTAATATCTCTTAATTTATTTACATATAAATACCATTTATTCTTTCAACTGATGAAGGAAATTGTCAGTATCTTTCTGTTACAAACAGTGGCACTAGAGGCATCCTTGCATATGTCTCCTTGTGAATTGTCAAAGAGTCTCTAAGATGTATACCTAGGCAGAGATTGCTGTGTCACAAGGTATGTGTAAGTTTTCCCTCAAAAGATTTATAGATTTAATGCAGTATCAGTCAAGACCACAGCAAACTTTCTAGGTAGAAACTGGCACGTTGATTCCAAATTTATATGGAAATGTGAAAAGCCTAGAATTGCCAAAACAATTGGGAAAAGGAGGTCAAAGTTGAAAATTTTACATTACTGACTTCAGGACTTATTCAATCAACAAAACAGAATAGTAGTCTAGAAACAGACCATGCACATATGGTCAATGAGTTTTGATAAAGATGCTAGGACAGTTATATGAGAAAAATAATCTAGACAACAAACCTAGACAGTATATTAAAAAGCAGGGAAATCACTTTGCCAACAAAGGTTGATATAGTCAAAGCTGTGGTTTCTCCAGGAGTGGTGTATGCATGTGGGAGCTGGACTATAAAGAAGGCTGAGCATGGAAGAATTAATGCTTTCAATCTGTGGTGCTAGAGAAGATTCTTGAGAGTCCCTTGGACAGCAAGGAGATCAAACCAGTTAATCCTAAAGGAAATCAACCCTGAATATTTGCTGGGGAGACTGATGGGGAAGCTGAAGCTCCAATACTTTGGCCACCTGATGTGAAGAGCTGACTCATTGGAAAAGACCCTGCTGCGGGGAGAGACTGGGGACAAGAGGAGAAGGTGGTGAAAGAGGATGAGACTGTTGGATGGCATCATCAACTCAATGGACATGAGTGAGCAAACTCAGGGAGATAGTTAAGGACAGGGAAGCCTGGTGTACTGCAGTTCATGGGGTTGCAAAGTGTCAGACATGATTTAGTGACTGAACAACAATACAAATAAAGTCAACTCAATATTTTTCATTTGCAATGATTTCAGAAATTTTAAAAAATCTAAGCAAATCAGGTATAAAGCAAAACAGGCCATCTCAAGTACTTCTGATAGTGTACATTCCTAGAACTTTTGTGGAGGATAGTAGGCTAAATGTGAGTATCCCAACTTCATTCTTTTGGACTGGGCATTCTCACACTAAGAAAATAATTGTATATCTTCAAATATATATTTATTGTAGCACTATTTATGTTAGTAAAATTTTAGAAACAACTTAAATGATCCTTAACAGAGGAGTCAGTTCAGTTTAGTCTCTCAGTCATGTTAAATCAGTTATAATGCATACACAGTGTGGAATATGTAATTATCAAAAGCATTGATTGACCAGTTTCTCCCATTTCCAGTCATCCATTTATCTTTCCACACATTTATGTGTGTGTGTATTCATATTTGTGTAACTAGGGGGAGTGACTCCTGTATTAAATGTTTCAATTCTAAGTCACAAAATGTTACATATTCTAAGGCACTATTAAGTTTTTCAATTGAAGAGAAAAGTGCATCCCCTGCTTGAGGTGGTAGGAGGTTTAAGAGAGGGGGATGGGTCTAGGAAAAGCTGAGAAAACACATACTGACAAGTAAAAATAACGAGATGATGGTTTTAAATCATGATAGACTATTATTCGTGGCTCAAGTAAACTTATTGCCAAATTCAGACTTAGCTTGAAGAAAGTAGGGAAAACTACTAGACTATTCAGTACCAGACCACCTGACCTGCCTCTTGAGAAATCTGTATGCAGGTCAGGAAACAACAGTTAGAACTGGACATGCAACAACAGACTGGTTCCAAATCGGGAAAGGAGTGCGTCAAGGCTGTATATTGTCACCCCGCTTATTTAACTTCTATGCAGAGTACATCATGAGAAACGCTGGACTGGAAGAAACACAAGCTGGAATCAAGATTGCCAGAAGAAATATCAATAACCTCAGATATGCAGATGACACTACCCTTATGGCAGAAAGTGAAGAGGAGCTAAAAAGCCTTTTGATGAAAGTAAAAGAGGAGAGCGAAAAAGTTGGCTTAAAGCTCAACATTCAGAAAACGAAGATCATGGCATCCGGTCCCATCACTTCATGGGAAATAGATGGGGAAACAGTGGAAACAGTTTCAGACTTTATATTTTGGGGCTCCAAAATCACTGCAGATGGTGACTGCAGCCATGAAATTAAAAGACGATTGATTACTCCTTGGAAGAAAAGTTATGACCAACCTAGACAGTATATTCAAAAGCAGAGACATTACTTTGCCAACTAAGGTCCGTCTGGTCAAGGCTATGGTTTTTCCAGTGGTCATGTATGGATGTGAGAGTTGGACTGTGAAGAAGACTGAACACCGAAGAATTGATGCTTTTGAACTGTGGTGTTGGAGAAGACTCTTGAGAGTCCCTTGGACTGCAAGGAGATCCAACCAGTCCATTCTGAAGGAGATCAGCCCTGGGATTTCTTTGGAAGGAATGATGCTAAAGCTGAAACTCCAGTCCTTTGGCCACCTCATGTGAAGAGTTGACTGATTGGAAAAGACTCTGATGCTGGGAGGGATTGGGGGCAGGAGGAGAAGGGGATGACAGAGGATGAGATGGCTGGATGGCATCACCGACTCGATGGACGTGAGTCTGAGTGAACTCTGGGAGTTGGTGATGGACAGGGAGGCCTGGCGTGCTGCAATTCATGGGGTCGCAAAGAGTCGGACACGACTGAGCGACTGAACTGAACTGAACTGATTTAGGTATGACCGAAGTCAAATCCCTAACAATTATACAGTGGAAGTGAGAAAGATTTAAGGGACTATATCTGATAGACAGAGTGCCTGAAGAACTATGGATGGAGATTTGTGACTTTGTACAGGAGACAGGGATCAAGACCATCCCCAAGAAAAAGCAATGCAAAAAAGCAAAATGGCTGCCTGAGGAGGCCTTACAAATAGCTGTGAAAAGAAGAGAAGCCAAAAGCAAAGGAGAAAAGGAAAGATATATCCATTTGCATGCAGAGTTCCAAAGAATACCAAGGAGAGATAAGAAAGCCTTCCTCAGAGATCAGTGCAAAAAAATAGAGGAAAACAATAGAATGGGAAAGACTAGAGATCTCTTCAGGAAAATTAGAGATACCAAGGGAACATTTCATGCAAAGATGGGCTCGATAAAGGACAGAAATGGTATGGACCTAACAGAAGCAGAAGAAATTAAGAAGAGATAGCAAGAATACACAGAAGAACTGTACAAAAAAGATCTTCACGACCCAGATAATCACGATGGTGTGATCACTCACCTAGCGCCAGACATTCTGGAATGTGACGTCGAGTTGGCCTTAGGAAGCATCAGTACGAACAAAGCTAGTCGAGGTGATGGAATTCCAGTTGAGCTATTTCAAATCCTAAAAGATAATGCTGTGAAAGTGTTGCACTAATATGCCAGCAAATTTGGAAAACTCAGCAGTGTCCACAGGACTGGAAAAGGTCAGTTTTCATTCCAATCCCAAAGAAAGGCAATGCCAAAGAATGCTCAAACTACCACACAATTGCACTCATCTCACACGCTAGTAAAGTAATGCTCAAAATTCTCCAAGTCAGGCTTTAACAATACATGAACCATAAACATCCAGATGTTCAAGCTGGTTTTAGAAAAAGGCAGAGGAACCAGAAATCAAATTGCTGAGATCTGCTGGATCATCAAAAAAGCAAGAAAGTTCCAGAAAAATGTCTATTTCTGCTTTATTGACTACTCCAAAGCATTTGACTGTGTGGATCAGAATAAAATGTGGAAAATACTTCAGGAGATGGGATTTGAGAAACCTATATGCAGGTCAGGAAGCAACAGTTAGAACTGTATATGGAATAGTAGACTGGTTCCAAAAGGAAAAGGAATACATCAAGGTTGTATATTGTCACCATGCTTATTTAACTTCTATGCACAGTGCATCATGAGAAATGCTGGGATGGATGAAGCACAAGCTGGAATCAAGATTGCCGGGAGAAATATAAATAACCTCAGATATGCAGATGACACCACCCTTACAGCAGAAAGTGAAGAGCTAAAGAGCCTCTTGATGAAAGTGAGAGGAGAGTGAAAACGTTGGCTTTAAAACTCAACATTCAGAAGACTAAGATCATGGCAATTGGTCCCATCACTTCATGGCAAATAGATGGGAAAACAGTGGAAACAGTGAGAGACTTTATTTTCTTGGGCTCCAAAATTACTGCAGATGGTGACTGCAGCTGTGAACTAAAAAGACACTTACTCCTTGGAAGAAATGTTATGACCAACCTAGATAGCATATTAAAAAGCAGAGACTTTACTTTGCCAACAAAGGTCCGACTAGTCAAGGCAATGGTTTTTCCAGTGGTCATGTATGGATGTGAGAGTTGGACTATAAAGAAAGCTGAACACTGAAGAATTGATGCTTTTGAACTGTGGTGTTGGAGAAGACTCTTGAGAGTCCCTTGGACTGCAAGGAGATCCAACCAGTCCATCCTAAATGAAATCAGTCCTGAATGTTCATTGGAAGGATTGATATTGAAGCTGAAGCTGCAATACTTTGGCCACCTGGTGTGAAGAACTGACTCATTTTAAAAGATCCTGATACTGGGAAATATTCAAGGCAAGAGGAAAAGGGGACGACAGAGGATGAGATCGTTGGATGGCATCATCGACTCAATGGACATGAGTTTGAGTAAACTCTGGTAGTTGGTGATGGACAGGGCGGCCTGGCATGCTGCTGTCCATGGGGTTCAAAGAGTTGGATAGGACTGAGCGACTGAACTGACTGACTGAAGTAGACTATGCTTGTGGTAATGTCTACATCTGCCCCATGGACTGAGTTAACCTTTCTCCATACGATGTTTCTAGGGAAAGAAGAAAGCGTTTTATGCGGGATGAAATTCAGAGTCAGAGATAATACCTAACTTGAATATTTAAAGAGATGTATTATCAATTCGTTCCATAACTGCTGAAAAAAAAATGTACTTGTTACAGCAGTGTATGCTTATAAGAGGGCTTTCCGTATGGTGCTGGTAGGACAGAACCCGCCTACCAATGCAAGAAATGTAAGAGATGAGGGTTCAGTTTCTGGGTCAGGAAGATCCCCTGGTGTAGGGTATGGCAACCCACTCCAGTATTCTTGCCTGGAGAATCCCATGGAGAGAAGAGCCGGGAATGCTACAGTCCATAGGTTCACAAAGAGTCAGACATGACTGAAGTGAATTAGCATGCACTCATACTTATAAGAAGAGATGTCTGGAATATAGTCACTTAAAAGCTCATGGTGGCCATCTTTGAGTAGTGAGATTTCGGGCTTAAAGTTTCTTCTTTAATTTTTATGCATTGTTTGATGTTTTCCAAATAGCCAAGTATTATTTTTACAAAGTCCAAAAGATGATTTTAATAAAATGCCATTAGTGTTTGCATGTGATCATTTCATTAGGGAAATGAAGCTGACTAATTTTTAAATATGTTAATTAGTTTCTGAACTTTGATAATGTTTTCAACCATCTACAGATACTCTTGTACAAGCTTCTAAAATTTAAAAAGAACTCTAGAAAGAAAATTCTTCTTTTCTGACTTGGGAATGTTATAATCTTGAAGATAATCTGTGGATTTACAAGAGTCCCTCTTTTGTCTTTACATCTTTGCTATTCAATTTTCACCTCTTTACCAATTGTCATAAATAAGTTCAACAGAGTTACCAGAATATCTGAAAATGGTATGTGTTTTGTAAAAATTTTCCTTAAGATCTCAGAGATAAGAGCGGAGATGGCCAAACAGTTGTTTTTTTAAAAAACAATTTTATTTATTTTTGGCTGTGTTGGGTCCTCGTTGCCATGCAGGCTTTTCTCTAGTTGCGGTGAGCTGGGGGCCAGTCTCTAGTTGTGGTGTGCAGCTTCCTCATTGCGGCGGCTTCTCTTGCTGTGGATCATGGGCTCTAAAGCACAGACTCCGTAGTTGCAGTGTATGGGCTTAGTATCTCTGTGGAATGTGGGATCTTCCCAGGTCAGGGATGGAACATGTGTCTTCTGCACTGGCAGGTGGATTCCTTAGCACTGAGCCACTAGGGAAACCCCAAACAGTAGTTTTTAATCTACTTAAAAATTATCTTGAAATAACTTTTGTAGTAGACTCCATATAAAATTGTGGACTCAGGAAACCATTTAAAGTATATCTCAGATGCAGTATAGTTTGATGACACTGCTTTAATAAATTACTTTCCTGGTTTGACATCCATTAAGCTACTCCTTGTAATAAGTAGAGGAAAATCAAAACAGGAATCCTTCACCATCTCCCAGAGTTTGCTCAACTCTGAGTGATGCCATCTAACCATCTCATCCTCTGTTGCCCGCTTCTTCTCCTGCCCTCAATCTTTCCCAGCATCAGGGTCTTTTCCAGTGAGTCAGCTCTTTGCGTCTGGTGGCCAAAGTATTGGAACTTCACCTTCAGCATCAGTCCTTCCAATTAATATTCAGGTTGATTTCCTTTAGGATAGACTGGTTGGATCTCCTTGCAGTCCAAGGGACTGTCAAGAGTTTCTCCAGCACCACAATTAAAAAGCATCAATTCTTCAGCACTCAGCCTTCTTTACAGTCCAACTCTCACATCCACATATGACTACTGGAAAAACCACAGCTTTGACTATGTGGGCCTTGATCCGCAAACGGATGTCTGCTTTTAATATGCTGTCTAGATTTGTCATAGCTTTCCTTCCAAGGAGGAAACATCTTTTAATTTTATGGCTGCAGTCACCGTCTGCAGTGAATTTGGAATCCAAGGAAATAAAATCTGTCATTACTTCCACTTTTTTCCCTTCTATTTGCCATGAAGTGATGGCACCAGATGCCATGATCTTAGTTTTTTGAATGTTGAGTTTTAAGCCAACTTTTTCACTCTCCTCTTTCACTTTCATCAAGAGGCTCTTTAGTTCCTCTTCACTTTCTGCCGTAAGGGTGGTTTTATCTGCATATCTGAGGTTATTTTTATTTCTCCCAGAAATCGTGATTCCAGCTTGTGCTTCATCCAGCCAGGCATTTCTCATGATGTACTCTGCATGTGAGTTAAATAAACAGGGTCACAATATATGGCCTTGACTTACTCCTTTCCCAGTTTTGAGCCAGTCCATTGTTCCATGTTCAGTTCTAACTGCTACTTCTTGACCTGCAAATAGTTTTCTCAGGAGACATGTAGGGTAGTCTGGTATTTGCCTTTCTTTAAGAGTATCATTTGTAAATTTATGGAATACAGCCTGGTGATTTGATACATATATAATTGAAAATGATTGTCACAATAGGATTAATTAATGTTATCTTAATAAAACTGGAAAAAGCAATATAGGATATAGGAATACATTTTAAAATTTTTATTTATATTGTGGTATAGTTGATTTAAAATGTTATATACTTTTAGGTATCCAGTTATATGTACACATATTTCTATTCTTTTGTAGTTTCTTTTCCCATTTATTATAGTATATTGAGGAGTCCTCTGTGCTGTACAGTAGGTCCTTGTTGATTATCTGTTTTATGATAATAGTGTATAATATATTAATTCCAAACACCTCATTATCACTCCCCTCCATGTTCCCCTTGGTAGTCATAAATTTATCTGCTAAGTCTGTGAGTCTGTTTCTTTTTGTAATTAAGTTCATTTGTATCATGTTTTTAGATTCCACATATAAATAATATCATATATTTGTCTTTCTGTGTATGATTTATTTCACTTAATATGATAGTTTTCCAGGTCTATCATGTTGAAAATGGCATTATTTCATTCTTTTTTATGGCTAAGTTAAAATCCATTGTATGTATGTACCAGATCTTCTTTATCCATCCTGCTATTAATGGAGATTTATTTTGCTTGCATGCCTTGGTTATTGTGGATAGTGCTGAAGTGAACATTGAGGTGCGTGTATCTTTTCAAATTATATTTTTCTTAAAATGTATGCCTAGAAGTGGGATTGGTAGATTATATGGTAGTGCTATTTTTAATTTTTTTAGAAACCTCCAAGCTCTTCTCCACAGTGGCTATACCAAGATTCCCACCAACAGTGTAGGAGGGTTCCCTTTTCTCCACAGTGTCCCCAGCATTTATTGTTTGTAGATTGTGATGATGGTCACTCTGACCAGTGTGAAGTGATACCTCATTATAGTTTTGATTTGCATTTCTTTAATAATTAATCCACTCATCTCCCATGCTAGTAAGGTTATGTTTAAAATCTTACATACTAAGCTTCAGCATTATATGAACCCAGAAATTCTATATGTCCAAGCTGGATTTAGAAAAGGAAGAGGAACAAGAGATCAAATTGCCAACATTTGCTGGATCATAGAGAAAGCTAGGAAATTCCAGAAAAATATCTACCTCTGTTTCATTGATTATGCCAAAGCCTTTGGCCTTGTAGATCATAATAAACTTTGGAAAGCTCTTAAAGAGGTGGGAGTACCACACCATCTTACCTGTCTCTTGAGAAACCTGTATGCGGGTCAAGAAACAACAGTTAGACCCCTGTATGGAACAACTGATTGGTTCAAGATTGAGAAAGGAGTACGACAAGGCTGACTGATGTCACTGTGTTTGTCTAATCTATACACTGAGCACATCATGAGAAATGCTGGGCTGGAAGAGTTACAAGTTGGAATCAAGATAATTGAGAGAAACACCAGCAACCTCAGGTATGCTAATGGTATCACTCTAATGGCAGAAAGCAAAGAGGAACTAAAAATCCTCTTGATGAGGGTGAAGGAGGAAAGTGAAACAGCGGGCTTAAAACTAAATATTAAAAAACGAAGATCATGGCATCCAGCCCCATTACTTCATGGCAAATAGAGGGGGAAACAGTGGAAGTAGTGACAGATTTCCTTTTCTTGGGCTTTAAAACCACTGCACATGGTGATTGCAGCCATGAAATCAAAAGATATTTGCTTCTTGGCAAGAAAGCTATGACAAACCTAGACAGTGTATTACTGTCTAGGTAATTACTCTAGCAGACATTGCTCTGCTGACAAAAGTCCATATAGTCAAGGTTGTGGTCTTTGCTGTGATCATGTACGGTTCTGAGAGCTGGACCATAAAGAAGTCGGAGCACCGAAGAATTGATGCCTTCAAACTATGGTGCTGGAGAAGACTCCTGAGGGTCCCTTGAACAGCAAGATCAAACCAGTCAATCTTAAGGGAAATCAACCCTGAATACTCATTGGAAGGACTGATGCTGAAGTTGAAGCTCCAGTATTTTGGTCATCTGATGCAAACAGCTGACTCATTGCAATGTCCCTGGTGCTGGGAAAGATTGAGGGCAGAAGGAGAAGGGGGCAACAGAGCATGAGATGGCTAGATGACATCACCAATGCAATGGACATGAACTTGGGCAAACTTTGGGAGATAGTGAGGGGCAGAGAGGCCTGGCATGCTGTAGTCCGTGGAGTTGCAAAGTGTTGGACATGACTGGGGCACTGAACAACAACAGTAATTAGTGAGGTTGAGCATCTTTTTCATGTGATTTTTGGCTAAGTGTATGTTTTCTTTCTAGAAATGTCTATTTTGATCTGCCCATTAAAAAAATTTTTTTTATATTGAGCTGCATGTGATGTTTGTATATTTTGGAGGTTAGTCTCAGGGCAGTCACATCATTTGCAAATACATTTTGTAATTGTTCTTTCTTTTTGTTTATAGTCCCTTTGCTGTGCAAAGGCTTTTAGGTTTAATTAGGTCCCATTTATTAATTTTTTGTTTTTATTTTCATTGCTCTTTGAGGTGGATCTGAAAAGATGTTTTCTGTGATTTATGTCAGCAGTATTCTGACATACATAGAAAATACAGCAGTATTCTCTAAGAGTTTTGTAGTATCTGCTCTTACATTTAGGTTTTTTCTGTGTATGGTATTAAAGAATGTTCTAATCACATTCATTTACATGTAGCTGTCCATTTTTCACAGTACTACTTATTGAAGAGACTGTTTTCTCCTTGTATATTCTTGCTTTTTTTTTTCATAGGTTAATTGACCATAGATGCATTGATTTCTGGCTTTATATCTTGTTTCATTGATCTATAATTCTGTCTTTGTGCCCATACCATACTGTTCTGATTACTGTTGCTTTCTAATATATTTTGAAGTTGGGGAACCTGATGCCACCAGCTCCATTATTCTTTCTCAAGGTTCCTTTGGTTATTCAGGGTCTTTAGTGTTTTCATACAAACTGAAATTTTTTTGTTCTCATTCTCTGAAAAAATGCATTGGTAATTTGACTGAGATTGCATTGAATCTGTAGATTGTCTTGGGTAGTGTAATCATTTTGACAATATTGTTTGTGCTGATCCAAGAACATGGTATATCTTTACATCTTTTTCTATATCTTTGGTTTCTTCCATCAGTGTCTGAGAATTTTCAGAAAACAGTTCTTTTGCCTCCTTAGTTGAGTGTATTCCTGGAATTTGATTTTCTTTGATGTGATGGTAAATGAGATTGTTTCCTCAATTTCTCTTTCAGATCTTTTATTGCTAGTGTTAGAAATGCAGCAGATTTCTGTGTATTGATTTTGTATTCTGCAGCTTTACTGAATCCATTGATGAGCTCTAATAGTTTTCTGATAGCATATTTACGATTTTCCATGTGTAGTATCATGTCATCTGTAAATAATGACAGTTTTATTTTTCCAACTTGAGCTCTTTTTTTTCTTCACTGATTGCCATAGTTAGGACTTTAAAAACTGTTGAATCAAAGTGGCAAGAGTAGAAATTCTTGTCTTGTTCCTGTTCTTAGAGGAAATGCTTTAGACTTTTCACTGTTGAGTATGATGTTAGCTGTGGTTTTGTCACATATGGCTTTTAGTATATTGTGGTATGTTTCTTCTATATCTACTTTCTGGAGAGTTTTTAATCATAAATGAGTGGTGAATTTTGTCAAAATCTTTTTCTGCATCTATTGAGATGATCATATAGTATTTACTCTTTAATTTGTTAATTCAGTGTATCACACTGACTAATTTGCAAATATTGAAAAATCCTTGCATCCCTGGGATAAATCCCACTGGATCATAGTATATGAACCTTTTAATGCTTTGTTGGATTTGTTTTGCTCGTATTTTTGTGCCTATGTTCATCAGTGATATTGGACTTTGTGTTTTATTTTTTTTAGTGGTATGTTCTTTAGTTATGGTATCAGGGTGATGATGGCCTCATAGAATGAGCTTGGGAGTGTTCCTTCCTCTGCAGTTTTCTGGAATAGTTTAAAAAGGATGAGTTGCACTCATCTCACATACTAGCAAAGTAATGCTCAAAATTCTCCAAGCCAGACTTCAACAGTATGTGAACCATGAACTTTCAGATGTTCAAACTGGATTTAGAAAAGGCAGAAGAACCAGAGATCAAATTGCCAACATCCACTGGATCATCAAAAAAGCAAGAGAGTTCCAGAAAAACAGCTACTTCTGCTTTATTGACTACAACAAAGCCTTTGACTGTGTGAATCACAACAAACTATAGAAAATTATTCAAGAGATGGGAATGCTAGACCACCTGACCTGCCTCTTGAGAATCTGTATGCAGGTCAAGAAGCAATAGTAAGAATTGGACATGGAACAACAGACTGGTTCCAAATTGGGAAAGGATTACATCAAGGCAGTATATTGTCATCCTGCTTATTTAACTTCTGTGCAGAGTACATCATGAGAAATGCTGGGCTGGATGAAGCACAAGCTGGAATCAAGACCACCGGAAGAAATATCAATAACCTCAGATAAGCAGATGACACTACCCTTATGGCAGAAAGCAAAGAAGAACTAGAGAGCCTCTTGATCAAAGTGAAAGAGGAGAGTGAAAAAGTTGGCTTAAAACTCAACATTCAGAAAACTAAGATCATGGCATCTGGTCCCATCATTTCATGGCAAATAGATGGGGAAACAATGGAAACAGTGAGAGACTTTATTTTGGGAGCTCCAAAATCACTGCAGATGGTGACTGCAGCCATGAAATTAAAAGACACTTGTTCCTTGGAAGAAAAGCTATGGCCAACCTAACAGCATGTTAAAAAGCAGAGACATTACTTTCCAACAAAGGTCCCTCTAGTCAGAGCTATGGTTTTTCCAGTGGTCATGTATGGATGTGAAAGTTGGACTATAAAGAAAGCTGAGTGCTGAAGAATTGATGCTTTTGAACTGTGGTGTTGGAGAAGACTCTTGAGAGTCCCTTGGACTGCAAGGAGATCCAACCAGTCCATCCTAAAGGAAATCAGTCCTGAATATTCATTGGAAGAGCTGATGCTGAAGCCGAAGCTACGATACTTTGGCCATCTGATGCGAAGAACTGACTGTTTGGAAAAGACCCTGATTCTGGGACAGATTGAGGGCAGGAGGAGAAGTGGGTGAAAGAGGATGAGATGGTTGGATTGCATCATCAACTCAATGGACATGAGTTTGAGTAAGCTCTGGGAGTTGGTAATGGACAGGGAAGTCTGGCATGCTGCATTCCATGGGGTTGCAAAGAGTTGGACATGACTGAGTGACTGAACTGAACTGAAAAAGAATAGGTGTTAAATCTGTACATCGTTTATAGAATTTGCCTCTGAACCATCTGGTCCTGAACTTTTCCTTCTTTGGAGTTTTAAAATCACACTTTCAGTTTCTGTATTTGTGACTGATTTGTTCATATTTTTATTTCTTCCTGCTTCTGTTTTGAGAGATTGTACCTGTCCACGAATTTTTTCATATCTTCTAGGTTGTCCACTTTATTGGCACATAGGTCCTTGTAGTAGTCTCTTATGATCCTTTGTATTTCTATTGTATCAGTTGTAATTTTTTGTTTTTCATTTCTAATTTTATTGATTGAGCCCTTTCCTTTTTCTTCTCCATGAGTCTTCCTAAAGGTTTATCAATTTTATCTCTTCAAAGGTCCAGGTTTTATTTTCATTGATCTTTTCTATTGTTTTCTTATTTTCTATGCTGTTTATTTCTGCTCTGATCTTTATGACTCTTTCCTTCTACTAACTTTGTGTTTTGTTTGTTCTTCTTTCTCTAGTTTGTTTAAGGCGTAAGGTTAGATTGTTTATGTGAGGTATTTCATGTTTCTTGAGGTAAGCTTATATTACTGTAAACTTCCCTTTTAGAACTTCCTTTGCTGTGTCCAAAAGGCTTTGGATTGCTTTTTTTTTTTTACATTTTAATTTTTCTTTAAATACTTTTTGATTTCCTCTTTGATTTCTTTAGTGATCCATTGACTGTTTAGTAGCATATTGTTTAGCCTCCACATGTTCGTTGTTGTTTGTTTGTTTGTTTGTTTTTGTAGTTGATTTCCAATCTCATAGCTTTATGCTCCAAAAGGATGCTTCGTATGATTTTAGTTTTTATAAATTGACCTATGCTTGTTTTGTGGCCCAGCCCATGATATGTCCTAGAGAATGTTCCATGTGTACTTGAAAAGAATGTGTATTCTTCTGCTTTTGGATAGAGTGTTCTGTAGATATCAATTAAATATATTGGATGTAATATGTCTTTAAGGCCTGCGTTTTCTTATTTTCTGTCTGGATGATCTGTCCTTTGATGTAAGTGGAGTGTTAAAGTCTGCCACTATTATTGTGTTGCCGTCAATTTCTCCTTCTTTGGCTGTTAGCATTTGCTTCATATATTCAGGAACTCTTATTTTGGGTACATTTATTGTTGGAGAAGGGAAGGACTACCCACTCTGGTATTCTGGCCTGGAGAATTCCATGGACTGTATAGTCCATGGGGTTGCAAAGAGTTGGACACAACTGAGCGACTTTCACTTACATTGTTGTTCAGTCTCTCACTTGTGTCCAATTCTTTGTGACCCCATGGACTGCAGCATGCCAGGCTTCCCTGTCCTTCACCGTCTCCCAGAGCCTGCTCAAACTCATGTCTATTGAGTTGGTTATGCTATCCAACCGTCTCATCCTCTGTCATCCTCTTCTCCTCCTGCCTTCAGTCTTTCCCAGCATCAGGGTCTTTTCTAATAAGTCAACTCTTCACATCAGATGGCTCAAGTATTGGAGTTTCAGCTTCAGCATCAGTCCTTCTAATGAATATTCAAGGTTGATTTCCTTTAGGATTGACTGGTTCGATCTCTGCATTCCAAGGGACTCTCAAGAGTCTTCTCTAACATCAGTTCAAAAGCATCAATTCTTCAGCACTCAGCCTATCTATGGTCCAACTCTCACATCTATACATGACTACTGGAAAAACCAATAGTTTTTTGGATGCATGTGTATTTATAATGGTATATCTTTTTCTTGGATAGATCCCTTCATCTTAATGTAAAGTCCTTCTTTCTTTTGATAGTATTTAAAGTCTGTATTGTCTGATATGAGTATTGCTATTCCAGCTTTCTTTTAATTTCCCTTTGTGTGGTATAGTTTTGCCATACCCTCACTTTCAGTCAGTGTGTGTCCCTTGAAAATGGGTCTCTTGTAGACAGCATATATTTGGGTCTTGTTTTTGTGTATGTTCTGGAGAAGGAAATGGCAACCCACTCCAGTATTCTTGCCTGGAGAATCCTATGGACGGAGGAGCTTGGTGGGCTACAGTCCACGGGTCGCAAAGAGTCGCACACAACTGAGCGACTTCACTTTCACTTCACTTTGTGTATGTTCGTCCAGTCTATGCCTTTTGCATGACTCATTTAGTCCACTTATATTCAGTGTAATTGTTGATATATATGTTCCTATTGTCATTTTGTTGTTTTGGTTTACTTTAGGCAGGTTGTTTTTTTTTTTTTTTTTTCCTTTCCTTTTTGTACTCTTCGCTTGTGATTTGGTAACTAAATTTAGTGTTGTGTTCGGATTCCTTTTTCTTCTTTGTGTGTATCTATTGTAGATTTTCACTTTGTGGTTCCCATGAAATTTGTGTATAGCAGTTTATGTATGAACAAGATTGTTTCAGTTTGTTGCTTTTTTAATTTACAATTCACTTCAAATAGCCTGCATTTGTACTCTCCTAAGCTTTCTTGGAGTAGGTCGCCGTTAACCCCACCATAGAGCCACCAGAACTTACAAACGGCTAGGGAAACAGACTATTGGAGGGCACAAACAAAACCAGGAGAAAGGAGCAGTGACCCCAAAAGAGACTGATCCAGATTTGGCTGTGTGTGTCCAGGAGAATCTGGCAGAGGCGTCGGTTGGCAGTGGCCTGCTGCAGGGTTGGGGGCACTCGGTGCAGCAGTGCATGCCTGGGGCCTTTTGAAGGGGTCACCATAAAGTTCATTACCTCCACCATAGTTTGGTCTCAGGTCAGGAAGGGAACATAGCCTCACCCATCAACTGAAACTTGGATTAAAGATTTACTGAGCATGGCTTTTCTTGCTCCTTGGAAGAAAAGCTGTGACCAACCTAGACAACATATTAAAAAGCAGAGACATTACTTTGCCAACAAAAGTCTGTCTGTTCAAAGCTACAGTTTTTCCAGTAGTCATGTATGGATGTGAGAGTTGGACTAGAAAACTGAGTGCTGAAGAATTGATGCTTTTGAACTGCAGTGTTGGAGAAGAGTCTTGAGAGTCCCTTGGACTTCAAGGAGATCCAACCAGTCCATCCTAAAGGAGATCAGTCCTGAGTGTTCATTGGAAGGACTCATGTTGAAGCTGAAACTCCAATACTTTGGCCACTTGATATGAAGAGCTGACTCATTGGAAAAGACCCTGATGCTAGGAAAGATTGAAGGCAGTAGGAGAAGGGGACAACAGAGGATGAGATGGTTGGATGACATCACTGACTCAGTGGACATGAGTTTGAGGAAACTTTGGGAGTTGGTGATGGACAGAGAGGCCTGGCATGCTGCAGTCCATGTGGTTGGAAAGAGTCGGACATGACTGAGCAAGTGAACTGATTGGTCTATAATTTTCTTTTCTTATAATGCTTTTATGAGGTTATCATAACAGGGTTATGCCAGCCTCATTAAACTACTTAAAAAGTGTTTCCTTGTATTTTCTGAAAGAGTTTGTGTAACTGCCATATGAGTTTTGACCTTAAACCTTTGGTAGAATTTGTGAGTAAAGCCATCTGGTTTTGGATTTTCTCTGTTAAAAAGCTTTAAAAATTTATATATATATTTATTTGGTTGTTCTGAGTCTTCATTGCTGTGTGCAGGTTTTCTCTTGTTGCAGCAAGCAGGGACTACTCTGTTGCACTGCATGGGCTTCAAATTGTGGTGGCTTTTCTCTTTGCAGAGCAAGGACTCTAGATGTATTGCAGCTTGCAGGGGCTCTAGAGCACAGGTTCAGCAGTTGTGGTGTATGAACTTAATTCCTCTATGACATGTGAGATCTTCCCAGACCAGGGATCAAACCCTGTCCTCTGCGTTGGCAGGCAGATTGTTTTCCACTGTACATCAGGGAAGTCCTGTTAAAAAGTCTTTAATTATGAAGTCAATTTTGAAAATGGATACAAAGGTCTTTGAATATTTCTGTTTTTTCTTGTGCTAATTTTGGTAAGATGTGCTTTTCTAGAAATTTTTCCACTAGCTCTAAGTTGTTGCAATTACAGGCAAAAATCATTAATGTTTTTGTCTTCTTGGAAATTTGAATCCCTTTTCATTATGTAATAAGCCTTTCCAGTTAGTAGTACTAGTGAGTGATATTTCTTTTCTGACATCTACTTTAATATTAATAAAGCTATTTCAGTTTTCTTTTGAGTTGTGTCTGAATGGAATATCTTTTTTTCATTCTTTTGCTTTTAATCTATATATGCCTTTATATTTAAAATGGTATTCTTAGCATGCAGTATATAGTTGGGTCTTGCTTTTTGTCTAATCTAAAACTAACAGTTTATCTTTGAATTAGTATGGCTTACATTTAATCTGATTATTGATATGGTTAAATTCAAATCTACCATCTAACCAGTTATTTCCTTTTACAGATCTAGTATTATTATTATTAATCTTATTTGCTTGGCAATTTTGGGCTTCCCTGGTGGCTCAGATGGTAGAGAATGTGCCTGCAATGTGGGGGACCTGGATATGATAAAGGGTTGGGAAGATCCCCTGTAGAAGGGAATGGCTTGATATTGTGGCCTGGAGAATTCCATGAACAGAGGAGCCTGGCGGGTTAGTCCATGGGTCACACAGAGTCGGACACAACTGAGCAACTTTCACTTTTCACTTGATTTTCAGTGCTGTGTTAGTTTCAGGTAAATAGGGGAGTGCTTCAGATTTTATATTATATACATATATATATATATATATATACATATATATATATATATATATATATATATATATATATATATATCAGTTCAGTTCAGTTCAGTTGCTCAGTCATGTCTGACTCTTTTCGACCCCATGAATCGCAGCACACCAGGCCTCCCTGTCCATTACCAACTCCCGGAGTTCACTCAAACTCATGTCCATTGAGTTGGTGATGCCATCCAGCCATCTCATCCTCTGTCATCCCCTTCTCCTCCTGCCCCCAATCCCTCCCAGCATCAGGGTCTTGTCCAATGAGTCACCACTTCACATGTGGTGGCCAAAGTATTGGAGTTTCAGCTTCAGCATCAGTCCTTCCAATGAACACCCAGGACTGATCTTTAGGATGGACTGGTTGGACCTCCTTGCAGGCCAAGGGACTCATATATATATATATTCTTTTAAGAATTCTTTTCCTTTATAGGTTATTGCAAGATATTGGGTATAGTTCCTTGTGCTATATAGTAGGTCCTTGTTGGTTATCTATCTTATATATCAGTTCAGTTCAGTTGCTCAGTTGTGTCCCACTCTTTGCGACCCCATCAACTGCAACACACCAGGCCTCCCTGTCCATCTAATAGTGTATATATTTTAATCCCAAACTCCTAATTTATCTGTCTCCCTTTTCTTTTTTGGTAACCCTAAGTTTGTTTTCTGTGTCTTTGAGTCTTTTTCTGTCTTCAAATAAGTTCATTTGTATGATTGTTTAATATTCCATATCTAAGTAATATCATATATCTTTCTCTATCTGACTTACTTCACTTAGTATGAAAATCTCTAGGTCCATCTATGGCATTATTTTATTTTTTTATAGCTGAGTAGTATTGGTGTATAGGTATCACATTGTGTTATCCTTTCCTTATATTGTTCAATATTTAAGTTGTCTGCAAGTCTTGGCTGTTGTAAATAGTGTTGTAGTAAATATTGGGGTGCATATATCTTTTCAAATTAGAGTTTTTTCTTTTATGGATTTATACCAAGGAGTGGGATACTGAATTGTGTGATAAGTCTGTTTTTAGTTTTTTTAAGAAACCTCCATTCTGCTTTCCATAGTGGCTGTACCAGTTCACATTCCCACCAGTGGTGTAGTGGCGGGGTTGGGGGTGGGGGGTGGGAGGGGAGTCCTTTTTCTCTTCACCCTCTCCCACATTTAATGTTTGTAGACTTTTTGATGATGGCCATTTTGATCGATGTGATACAGTACCTCACTGTAATTTTTATTTGAATTTCCCTACTAATTAGTGATATTGAGAATCTTTTCATGTGCTTGTTGCCCATTTATATGACTTCTTTGGAGAAATGTCTGTTTAGATCTTCTGCCTATTTCTTGATTGGCTTGTTTGTTAGTAATGTTAATTCTTGAATATTTTAGGAATATGGCAAAAGAATCTCTGCTACCACACTCAATTTTATTATACCTATAGTTGGATTGTGAGTGAGTGCTCATGCTCAGTCGTGTCTGACTCTTTGCAACCCTGTGGACTGTAGCCTGCCAGGATCCTCTGTCCACAGGATTTTCCAGCCAAGAATACTGGAGTGGGTTGCCATTTCCTCTTCCAGGGGATCTTCCTGACCCAAGGATCGAACCCCTGTCTTGGTGGGGGATTCTTTACTACTGAGCCACCTGGGAAGCCCCCATAGTTGGTTTATTGCTTACCATTTTTCCACTTTCTCCTTTCCTTTCTGGTTTATACAATCAGATTTGACCTAGCACTTGTCTGTGTACTTAAATCACTTTCTAAAAAGGCCATAAACAGTTCTTGATGTACATTTTCCTTATCTTTCTCTTCTTGGGAAATGCTACATAATAAACCAAAATAGGTAAAGCAGAGGCTTTTGGAAGGCAGAAAAGATTTATTCTTTGTAGTGTTTAATAGGGCCTAGATTTTTTTTCCCCCTGAAATTTATATATGTTAATCATAAGATGGATTTTTAAAAAAAATACTAGAATTATTTTGAGCCCTTGGTCTATGGAAAATTTTCTTCCTATAGCTTTTCTGCTCAGCACTATTGGCAATTTTTAACCTATGTCAACTTCAAATTCAGACCGAAATCATACTGGTTTTTTAATGATTGTAACTTGGGCATGATAATAATGCTGGGACCTTTCACCTGAGTTTTCCTGGCCCTATATTATTCACATTCTCTCAAATCTAAACAAGCTCAGCACAAATCTGACTGAGATTATGGCTTAGTTGCAGATAAAGTGCACAGTTTAATAAGATATGTCTTCCTTACCTGTAACCAATGTGTTAATTAGAAACAGGAAATCAATAAGTTAACACTATTCTCTCTGTGTGATGGAGGTGCAGAAGTCCTTGTTTTGGGTCAAATGACAAGGTGTTAGCAAGAGAAATTAGCATCTGTGGGGGATTTAAGTGGGTCATTTGGTGCCTGTAAATTTGTTTCATGACTAACTCTACACACTGAGGAAAAATAAAAACCTTGAGCTGTGAAATTGCGTATTATGTAATATAATATCCTGAATACATTTCACTTTGTATTAGTTTCCAGATTAAAAAAAAAAAAACAAAACAGAACAGATGACTGCTTCCTTTCTAGGGGTTTAAGTATGTGCGTTCATGTGCTAGCTTGTTTGCTTTGTGCTAATCATGAATTCAGCTATGTTCCTATTAATAAAACATCAGGGACATAAAATATATATATCAGGGATATTTGTTACCTTGGGGTATTCTGCTTGCTTCTCCTCTTCCTCTTCCCCACATCATCTCAGTGGGAAGCAAATCAAGGTACTTGGCTTCATGTTAATAAATCTTGAAGACCTCAGAGGTTCCTTGCACTGCCTCGTTTCCACTCAGAGGCAGACACAATATCCAGAGTTGACTAATCAGACTCTTTTCCATATACTTAAAGTCCTGAGTGACATATAAGCTGGAATACTTTGTGACTGAAAGTAGGAGATGAGCCAGCTTACGGGTGGCTTAAGCAACAAATATATGATCTCATATAACAAGAGCTCTGGAGGGAAATATTTGGTAGAGTGAGGAGTCATCAGCCCAGAAACATCACTGAGGACTCCCTGCTTCTCTTCAACGTTTCTCAGAGGGCTGAGTTTTTTTCATTCTTATGTATATCATTTCATGGTCCCAAACTGTGGATGTTATATATTCACATAGGCATGCAGAAGATTTAAAAACAGAATATGAGGGGTTGTCAGGAAGCTGGAAAACACACACACACAGTCATATACACACACTTTCTCTCAAAAAACAAACATTTCCTAGGGCACTTCAAGAGACTTCCCCTGTGTTTCATTTCCCTATGGCTAGTTAAGGGAAACCGGGAAGATGGACACTTGGCAGTCTCAGCCGCTATCCTAGGAAGCTGGTTTCAGTCTGCAGGGAAGAATAGAAGGGGGGAATGGGCCCAAAACCAAAAACAAAAATCCCACAACCAGAATGAAGAACCAAGCAGTAGATATTGCTGGAGCTTATAAATCCATTCCGTTGGCCACATCACCATAAGTCATGGAGCTAATGTTGCCATGGAAATTTTATAGAGCTGCCTGGTGTCTGTCTGTCCCAAATCTTGATCTTTTACATACCCAGATTTAAAAAATATTTCCCATTTTGCTTATGTTAGCCAATTTGCTCTTTACCAAAAGAACCCTAACTGATTCAAAGAATACTAAGTTGGAAGCCAGATTAATCTGGGTTCTGACATCAGTTCTGCCATTCAGTGTTTGTGTGACCTGGAATTAATTGTGCAACCTCTCTGAACTTCAGCTTTTCATCTATGGAATTGGATTGTTTAATGGCTTTGCATGCTATTGTCATTAACGGCTATGATTTTGTACAATCTATTATTATATTCAATTATAGGCCTTCACTCTGCTTGAATATCCCCAGAATAATTGCATAAATTAGTCTTTTTCCTGCTACATCAAAAAAACAAAGAGCTTATTAGTATCATGAGAAATAAATTAAAATAAATTAGATTAAAAAAATCTGAGAGGCCTCTGAAGGCCATATTGTATACCTAATATATTATAAATTTAGTACCCTGGAAATAGAATGAAACTTGAAGTTGATATTCCATGAAGTTTTTTTTTTCTTCTACTTTTGCTATTTCTTTGCAGTAAACCAGCAGATATCAGCTAAACACCTACAAAGTGTTAACACTGCATCAGTTACTGAGGATGCAGTGAAGTGTGGTGTATATGTTTGGATTAAATTTGGCAATAGGTAGCAGAGACCCAGAGACACAACAACTTAAGTCAGGGAGCAGTGTATGTCTTTCTCATGGAAAGCCCAGAAGCAGGTGACCAGAGGTGCATGTGGAGATGCAGGCTCTTCTCTTACTGTTGCTTTGCTATATATGGTGCCCCATTCCCAAGATCACCACAGGGTCAGGATGGCTGCTGCTGATCTGCCAGTCAGGTTGGAGACTGGCTAGCAAGAAGGAGAAAAGCGTAAAGAAGGAAAACGTGTACACTGGCTGTTTTGGAGGGAAGATTTCTGGAAGCTGCCTCATGAAGTCCTGCTCGCTGATCACACCATACTCATGCTGCTACATCTAACTGCTGGGAGGTTGGGAGATCCAATCTTTAGTGTCTTTTTGATTTTGTTTTTGGTGGTGTTGTGCTTACTAAAAACCTAGGGACTCTGTTTCTTTGGAAGGAGAAGGTGAATATTGATGAACAACTAGCAGATTTTCCTATTCATGGTTATTCAGTTTCTCAAGATGTGTATATAAGAAGATGGACCTCCAATTTTAGAGTTTTGGAAGCACATAAGAGGAGCTCTGTGTGTGTGTATGTGCATGCGTGCACTGTGCTCATGCATTTCACAGTGGAAGGTAGGGCAGGTGGAGAGAAATCAAAAGAGATTTCTAGGATACGAATGTATAAACTAGGTATGAGATATAAATGAAAATTTAAGCAAGAAACATCGTAGGATTGCAGGGTGCTACCAGTGCTAAGGAAACAAACACTCTGAGTTGTGGGTGATAGGAAATGATGTTAATTAGCAGGCTGATATGGTGTCATGAAAATCTTTTCATACATCACATGACTTCTGTAGAAAGGTTATAAGATTTTACTTTATAAAAACCAGTGGTCTACAAAACTAATTTTATGTATACTGGCAGCAAGCAATTTAACAATGAAAAAAGAGCACAGTTTCATTCATAATAGCATTAAAAACTCAAGTCACTTAGGAATATATGTAACAAAAGAAGTGCAAGGTGTGGACATTGAAAATTACAAAACATGGATGAGAGAAATACATGTTCATGGATTAGAAGACTTAATATAGTCAAGATGGTAATTCTCTAGTTGATCTATACAACACAGTTGCTAAGTCCCCACTGGCTTTTGTTTTTTCTAGAAACTGATGAGCTAGTTTTAAAATTTATATGAAAATGTAAAAGACTCAGAATATCCAAAGCAGTTTTGAAAGGAAAAAGTAGACTACTCAACTCAAAAACTTATTATGATCTTACATTAACTAAACAGTATGTTATTGGCTCAAGAATACACATATAGATCAGTGGAACAAATAATGAGATCCAAAATAAATCCTATATTTATGGTCAACTGAGTTTTCAACAACAAAGTCAAGATGATTATAGTACTGGGACCATTAGATAACCACGTGTAGAGTGGTGAATTTAGATCCTTACCTTCTATGATACACACAACATAAAATAGATCATAGACCTAAATATAAGCTCTAAAATTATAAAACTTCTAAAAGAAAACATAGTAGAAATTTTTTGTGACCGTGAATTAGTTAACAGGTTCTTAGACATGACACCAAAAGCACAATCGTGAAAGAGAAATTAATAAACTGAATTTTGTCAGAATTAAAACCTTTTGTTCTTCAAAAGACACCATCAATAAACTGAAAAGACAAGCCTTAGCCTGAGAGAAAATATTTGCAAATTATGTATTTGATAAAAACATGTGCTGTAGAATATATAGAGAAATCTTACAACTCAGAAATAAGATAATTTGGGGAGGGAGGAGGGAGGGGGTTCCAGAATGGGGAACATGTGTATACCTGTGGTGGATTCATGTTGATGTATGGCAAAACCAATACAATATTGTAAAGTAATTAACCTCCAATTAACTAAATTTATATTAAAAAACTGAAGGCAACAAAAAACAAATAATAGCAAAAAAAAAAAAGAAATAAGATTATTTAAAAATGGGAAAAAAGCTGAGTAGCTATTTCATCAAAGAAGATATATTAATAACCATTAAGCACTTAAAAGATGTTCAACATCTTTTGTCATTAGGGAATTGCAAATTAAAACCACAGTGGAGTACCACTTCTCATCCAATAGGAAATGTCTGTTATCAAAGACAGACAATTACCAGTGTTGGTAAGGATGCGGAGAAAATGAAACTCTCATGCATTACTGGTGGGAATATCAAATAATTCAACCATTTTGGAAAACAGTTTGAAATTTTCTTGAAAAGTTAATTATGAACTTATAACACAGCACAATAATTTTATATTTATCTATTTATCTAAGGGAATTGAAAATATAAGTCCACACGATAATATGTACCCACATGTTCATAGCAGAACTATTCATAATAGCCAAAGATGCACACAATCCAAATATCCATCAAATGGTGAATGACTAAAAAATGACTATATGCATACAGTAAGCATATTTATAGCCTTTAAAAGGAACAAACTACTGACACAAATTATAATGTGTAGGAACCTCCAGAAAGAAGCCAGTCTTAACAGGTTACATTTATGTGAAATGGGCAGTACATGCAATTCTATAGAGAAAAAAAGCAGATAGTGGTTTCCTAGGGATAGGTTGGAAGCAGGCTTTACTGTATATGAACAGAAAATCTTTTCAGTTCAGTTCAGTTGCTCAGTAGTGTCTGACTCTTTGTGACCCCATGGAGTGCAGCACGCCAGGATTCCTTGTCCATCACCAACTCCTGGAGCTTACTCAAACTCATGTCCATCGAGTCAGTGATGCCATTCCAACCAACTCATCCTCTGTCATCCCCTTCTCATCCTGCCTTCAGTCTTTCCCAGCATCATGGTCTTTTCCAATGGGTCAGTTCTTTGCATTAGGTAGCCAAAGTATTGGAGTTTCAACTTCAGCATGAGTCCTTCCAATAAATATTCAGAGCTGATTTCCTTTAGGATAGACTGGTTGGATCCCCTTGCAGTCCAAGGGACTCTCAAGAGTCTTCTCCAACACCACAGTTCAAAAGCATCAATTCTTAGGCACTCAGCTTTCCTTATAGTTCAACTCACACATCCATACATGACTACTGGAAGAACCATAGGATTGACTAGATCGACATTTGTCAAGAAAGTAATGTCTCTGCTTTTTAATATGCTGTCTAGGTTCATCATAGCTTTTCTTCAAAGGAGCAAGCGTCTTTGAATTTCATGGCTGCAGTCACCATCTGCAGTGATTTTGGAGCCCCTGAAAATAAAGCCTGTCACTGTTTCCATTGTTTTCCCATCTATTCTCCATGAAGTGATGGGAGTGGATGCCATGATCTTTGTTTTCTAAATGTTGAGTTTTAAGCCAGCTTTTTCCCTCTCTGCTTTCACTCTCGTCAAGAGGCTCTTTAGTTCTTCTTTGCTTTCTGCCATAAGGGTGGTGTCATCTCTGTATCTGAGGTTATTGATATTTTCTCCAGCAGTCTTGATTCCAGCTTGTGCTTCATCCAGCTGGGCATTTTGCATGATGTACTCTGCATACAAGTTAAATAAGCCCAGTGACAATATATAGCCTTGACATACTGCTTTCCCGATTGGAACCAGTTTACTGTTCCATGTCCAGTTTTAACTATTGCTTCCTGACCTGCATATAGGTTTCTCAGGAGGCAGGTCAGGTGGTCTGGTATTCCCATCTCTGGAAGAATTTTCCACAGATTGTTGTGATCCACACCGTCAAAGGCTTTCGCATAGTCAATAAAGCAGAAATAGATGTTTTTTCTGGAACTGTTTTGCTTTTTTGATGATCAAGTGGGTGTTGGCAATTTGATCTTTGGTTCCTCTGCGTTTTCTAAAACCAGCTTGAACATCTGGAAATTCACGGTTCACGTGTTGCTGCAGCCTGGTGTGGAGAATTTTAATCATTACTTTACTAGTGTATGAGATGAATTCAGTTGGGTGGTAGTTTGAACATTCTTTGGCATTGCCTTTCTCAGGGGTTGGAATGAAAACTGACTTTTTCCAGGTCTTTTAGGCATTGTAGAAATGTTCTGAAACTGAATTGTGGTTAAGGTTGCCAAAGTCTGTAAATTTATGAAAACTCATTGAATTATGCACACACAATGGGTGAACTTTATAAATGTAAATTATACATCAATAACACTTTTAAAGCAAAACACAGCAACCTGAATTAGAGTGGTCCATGTTCTGGATTAGAGACATGTGTCAGAAGTTCTGAGAAGACTTCTTAATATATGCATGCTCAGACATCCTCCCTCCCTGCCTCCTGCCCCAAGGTAGTCCTGATTCTGTAGGTGAGGAGTGGGCGCAGGCATTTATTTTATGAAAATTTCCCCAGCTGATTTTGGCAGGCACTCTTCGATGATATTGTATGCAGGAGACACTGAAGACTTATAGTCAGGAGAGACCCAGGTGACATTTATCTATTAATGAGCAGTGGCAATTTAGTGGAGAGTAGATTTGAAGATAATTAGACTGTAAGCAGAGCATGTTAGAGGAGATTATTGCACTTGTTCAGGGAAAAAATGATAAGGACCCAAATGGAGGTAATCTAAAGCACCTGTTTCCTTATCTATAGAATGAGCATAAGAGACTCATTTTTGTTAGACCATAGTTCATAGAGTTGTTGTGAGGATTAAATGAGTTTGTATGTGTAATGTGTTTAGAACAGCTTCTGGCAAAGTATTATATGAGCATTTGCAATTATTATATTATAATTAGCAGCAGCTTGTTATTGTTGTCGTTGTTTTAGTCACTCGGTCATGTCCAAGTCTTTCATGATCTCATGGATTGTAGCCCGCCAGGCTCCTCTGTCAATGGGGTTCTCCTGCAAGAATACTGGAGTGGGTTGCCATTTTCTTTTCCAGGGAATCTTCCCAGTCCAAGGATTGAACCTGGATCTCCGGCATTGGCAGGCACATTCTTTCCCACTCAGCCTCCAGGAAATTAGCAGCAGCTTAAGACATGTCTAATCATCAGAAATACAGATTCGGATAATCCGGTGAACAATGGTAATACTGACTCTATAAGAGAAGGAAAGTCAGTAGGATAAGGAATCAAGATGACCCAGGAGAGAAGTGGGGAGGCCGGGGTGGGATTGGACCCATCACCCTCTGTGACAGGAGGAACTCAAGTATGGATGTGGTGGTAGGTGTGATTGCAGGTGGGGAGGAGATGGGGAGCTGCGCTTGCAAACAGGCACTGGGACGGCATCTCGCTTGCTTGAGGGAGGAGAAAGCGAGTTTTTCGGCTGAGGGGGCACAGTTGTGGACCTGGGGAAGCCATATTGTGCCCAGTACATCCTTGTTTCCTCATCTTCTCAAGTTTTACCTCTGTGCATTAGTACTTCTGTTAGTTCTTTGTACCCTCTTCTGTTTCCCATAGTGACCAGTCTAGGAGTACATTCCTCCTTAAATTTTCTATGCTTTTCTCTTTATCCTTAGGTGAAAATTTTTTCAAGTTGGCTTTGATGAAGCTAGGTCTGAAATGACTTCTGTTTTATTACTTTGTTTGTAAAATAATTGTATGACTGGACAGGAGGATGACATAAATGCCCCTTGAGGCCAGACAGGGAAGATCCTGCCAGTGTTTTTGCATTTTATAAAGCAAAAGAGCATCCATTTATTTATCCCTTTTGAGGATGTAAAACATAGCAGGCTATTTGATGAAAATTAATGTTACCCTCTTTAGTTCTAATGAAAATTTCTTTGTTAGCATAATATCTTAATAGATATCAAGTGTCTTGCTTTTAATGATTTTCCAGAACACCAGTGGTAGAATCACATTTTGCTTTGCTCTTACTCTGGAAGACAGCTGGGGATGAGAACAAGTAGCCTGATGAAGTGACTGTAGTACAGACCAAGACCTACGGCTTTGAGGAGTTATTTGACATCTTATGGAAATAATAAGATGTGATTTAATTTCATAAATAGTGAAGTAATTGAAGAAAGAAGAGAGAGAAATAAATTCTTCCTGAATATAAAAAAGTGAAAATGAGCAGGGATATATAATACTTGTATAATGAGCTAGTTTATCCACTCTGGTTGGAGAACAGTGCATTCTAGTTTTGTATGATTCTGGTAGTTTTCTGTACAAACCTAAGGACAACTAATTTTCAAGGACTCATAATAAAAGAAGTCATATTTGACCCTATGGCTTTATGCTCAGTTGTGTCCAACTGTTTGTGACCCTTTGGTCTGTAGCCTATCAGGCTCCTCTATCCATAGAATTTCCCAGGCAAGAATACTGGATCAGGGTGCCATTTTCTCCTCCAGAGGATCTTCTCAACCCAGCGATTGAACTCCCACCTCTTGTGCCTCCTAATTCTTTCGCTGCACCATCTGGGAAGCCCTATGGCTTTATTAAACACAAGTTACCTATACTTAATGATTCAGAAGATACTCTCAGGCATTGTACAGACTTTGGGGTCAATATTATTGCTGTCTAAGAGTACTGAACTATGAGAATAAAAGATGGACCATGGTTAATGGCTCTGTGGTGTAGAAAAGTGAGTCTGTGTGGCCCCAAATTGTGTTTTCTTACTACATTGACACACATCAAATAGGAATTTCCAAGAATGATAAGGCAAGGACTTCAGGTAGAAAGCAGTCTGATATTAGAGAGACACAATATAGTACAGTAAAAAGAACCTTGAATATGGATGTTGGAGGTTATTAGTTTTATGAACTGATGAAGATTGGTCATCTTGTAGCCAAAATTCTGAATGTTGGGCAGCAACCCTTAACATTTAACTGTAGAAGTTACCTGTTTTCTGTTATAGATCCAAAAACAATATGTTTTTGGAACAGTCTGTTCTTTTGGTTTCGAGACAGGAGGCCAAGCCCAATGCTATTCTGCTCCTTTGGTATCTTTATGTTCATGAAAGTGAAAATGAAAGTGAAAGTCACTCAGTCTTGTCTGACTCTTTGCGACTCCGTGGACTGTATAGTTCATGGAATTCTCCAGGCCAGAATACTGGAGTGGGTAGCCTTTCCCTTCTCCAGGGACTCTTCCCAACCCAGGGATCAAACCCAGGTCTCCCACATTGCAGGTGATTCTTTACCAGCTGAGTCACAAGGGAATCCCCTTTATGTTCATTGATAAGTTTTATGAATGTCCCCAGGATTTGAAGATGGGAGTTGGCAAAATTATTTTTAAGTGATTCTGATTATTGACCCCAGAGTTATCCTTCACTTTCTCCTTTATGGTATGGCAGGGTTCCCAGACCCCTGGTAGATTGATAAAATACATGTTTCCTTGAGGGAAAAAAGAATTGGCCCACTCTACCATTTGTAAAAGCTCTTTAAATATCTTACTCAACCTTCTTTGGTGCAACCTCATTTTTTCACATATTAATAGTTAGAGCAACTCAATTAGCTTTGGAAGGCAGTTTCAGAGAGTGTTCAGCTAGTTTGTGGCCGCAAACAGATGGCATCTAATGGCATCTAATGGTGTCTCATCTCTGAGCAAGGGCAAGTAGAAGTGGAAGCTACAGGTGTGAGGACTCTCAACTAGACGAGAGCTTGTGTCTGCCAAGAACTCAAGGAGCAGAGAAGAGGTCTAGACATTTCACTACTGTGGAAAGTTTCCCATCATCTACTTCTGAAGTTAATTTTCTCAAAAATGTTTTGGCTGCAATGTGCTTGACTGTAGCTACAGTGTGTTAGGATACTGCCTCCGAAACAGGGCCTGAACTACCAGTCAGTTGACCGTCTATTCTGACTTTATCAGAAAGTTGCGATGGGTGAAGCAAACGAAAATGGAATACTTTCTAATCACCAACAATGGTATTTTCCAAACACAGTGTTAAAAAAACCTTACTAAGTAACTAGTATTTTCCTTTTTTTAAAAAAATTTAGGTCAAATTTTATTTAGATCCGATTTTGCCTTAAAAATTTTGCAAAAATACTATGGAAATCTTGTATACCCCTCTCACAGCTTCTGTTAATATCAGCACCTTATATATAGTCTTAGTGGAATGATCAAAACCAGAGAATTAACATTAGTACAGCTCTATTAATTACAGATCTCATACAAATCACTATGGTTTTTCTGCTATTGTCCTTTCTCTGTATTCTTCCATTTTTCAATATATAAGGACACTGAAACATAAGGAAGATTTTTAAGGACATAATCAGCTTGGATTGGATTCTAAAACATGTGATTTTTTTTGAAATGGCAACCCACTCCAGTGTTCTTGCCTGGAGAATCTCAGGGATGAGGGAGCCTGGTGGGCTGCCGTCTCTGGGGTCTCACAGAGTCGGACATGTCTGAAGCGACTTAGCAGCAGCAGCATCATGTTTGGTCTAATGGGATTTCCCAGGGGGCTCAGTGGTAAAGAATCCGCCTGCCAGTGCAGGAGATGGGGATTCTATCCCTGGGTCAGGAAGATCCTGCAGGGGGAAATGACAATCCACTCCAGTATTCTTGCCTAGAAAATTCCATGGACAGAGAAGCCTGGTGAGTTACAGCCCATGGGGTCACAAAGAGTCAACAATGATTGAGCACACAGGCATGCTTGGTCTAATATTTTGGAAAGAATGCTGGCAGAAATCTAAATTCCTTTCCTGGATCTGCCTTTAACTGTGTATCTTGATCCAAGTCATTTTTCTCTGGGTCTCAGTGTCCTCAATTGAATGTCAGATGATCATTTTATTGTTATGATTTTATCATTCTATTTATTTTTCTATGATCTAGTTAACTTAATCTTGCTGTGCCTTAGATTTTTCATCTGTTTAATGGGCTCAGTGCTCATAGTAACCCTTATAGGGAAAACAAAAACCAAAACATTTGTTTTAGTCATTTATTTTTGGATAACAAAGAAACTCGCTAAGCCTGATGGCTCTAATTTATATTTACACTATTTCATTATGCTTATGGTTTCTGAGAGTCAGGAATTTAGACAGTGGGGTGTGTTTTTTTTTTTTTTTCCCCCTGCTCCATGATGTCTAGGGACTCAGCTGGAAGGACTCAGATGGTTGGGAGAATCACTTCTTAAACAGCTCCTCTATTCTCTTTTTGACCTCTTGGCTAGAATGGATGGAAGACTGGGCTCACCTGGGACGAGTCTGGAGCATCAGTATGCAGCCTTTCTAGTGTGGCAGTCAGTCTTGGAGTGGTCAGACCCTTCCGTGGTTATGGCTTCTCCAGAGCAAGTGTCCCAGGAGAACCAGGCAGAAGCTCCATGGCCTTCCTGACCCAGTCTGAAAAGTCACTCAGGGTCACTTCTACCACATTCTGTTGGCTACTAACAAGTTATAAGGCAGCCCAGATTCAAGGGGAGGTAAATTAGGCATCACCTTTTTTTTAGGATAATTACTTTACAGTGTTGCGGTGGTCTCAGCTGTACATCAGCACAAATCAGCCATAGTGTATGTGTGTGTGTGTGTATATATATATATGTATGTATCTATATCTTCTATCTTGAGCTTTCTTCGCCTTCCCCATTTGACCCCTCTAGGTCATCACAGAGCTACAAGCTGGGCTCTCTGTGTTGTACAGCATCTTCCCATTAGCCGTCTGTTTTGCATATGATCGTGTATATGTGTTAGTGCGGCTTTCTCGATTTGTCCCACCCTCTTCTTCCCCCGCTGTGTCCACCAGACCATTCTCTACATCTCCATTTCTTCTCTGTAAATAGGTTCATCAATACTATTTTTCTAGATTCCATATATATGTATTAATATATGATATTTGTTCTTCTCTTTGGATGTCACCTCCTAATGGAGAAATGAGAAGATCTCATTGGAGAAGAATATGTGGGCTGAGAGATATGGTGGGGAACATCTTTGGAAAACCGTAGTATGCCACCACATTAAATAAAATAATGATAATAAAGAGTTCTAAGCTACATAGAAGTGCCCTCAGGGTACCTGGTTAATCAAATCACTATTGCTTGTTAAAATTCTGTGCATCTTTAATTTGAAAAATGTCTTTTTTCGACCCTGAAATCTGGCCTTTTGCATAATGAAGCCAAATAAAACTCTTGAGCTTTAGGCTTCATACCAATTACCTGCTTTCTGACCTTACCTTTTCCCTCTATGAGCAATTTTTGCCACCCAGTTTATTTTACCCATAGGTGGATTTCATCATATTCCAGTGCATTCTCAGCCATTGTCACTTGCTGGCTGAGCAACCTGAGCAGTATCTCTCATCTCTATGAGTCCCTTATCTGAAGTGTGAGGAGTTCAGGATATACAGTTCCTATATTCCTCTACACCTCTTCTCTCGTGTATGTGTGCACATGAATCTATTCCAATACATGGGCTTTATTTTGCTATTCTAGATCCCAGCTAAGAAAACTTTTCCCCAGCTGACATAAGTGAATTTTAACAACTTTAGGCTTACTCACCAGAGCTGAGCTTTCCGTTGTCAGTTCACAGTCATTATTGCATCAGACCCCAGATTACCTTCCCAGATTGCAAAAGTGACACATGTTCTTACACGTTGGAATGTTGTGAATGATCATGACAATCTTTAGTGATGTCATCTGGGCAAGTAAAACCCATTTTGTATTACCGTATTTTTTTTTAACTTTTGATAATTCAGAATTTAAAAAAATCAAACAAGACAAAGCAAAAACCTTGTGCAGAATAAATTGTTGAAGAGTTTTGAAAAATAATGATTTGTAAATCCATCTGAGGGTAAAATAAACTTGGTGGCAAAAATTGGTCATAGAGGGAAAAGGTAAGGTCAGATAGCAGGTAATTGGTATGAAGCCTAAAGCTCAAAACAGAGTTTTATTTGGCTTCATTATGCAAAAGGCCAGATTTCAGGGTCAAAAAAAAGACATTTTTCAAATTAAAGATGCACAGAATTTTAACAAGCAACAGTGATTTGATTAACCAGGTACTCTGAGGACACTTCTACTTAGCTTAGAGGGCACTTCTACCAGGCTTCCCTGGTAGCTCGGTTGGTAAAGAATTTGCCTGCAGTGCGGGAGACCCGAGTTCGATGCCTGGTTGGGGAAGATCCCCTGGAGAAGGAAATGGCAAATCACTCCTTTATCCTTGCCTGGAAAATCCCGTAGGCAGAGGAGCCTGGCAAGCTGCAGACCATGGGGTCCCAAAGAGTTGGGCACGACTGAAGGACTAACACACATACCTGTCAAGGGTGATGATGACTTTCTCTGATCAATTCCTTTTTATCCTTTATCATTCAGCTGAAATGTCACCTGGAAGTAATCTGTCAATTTTACCAATTTTATAAATTCCTAATCTTATTTATCTCTTTTATAACATTTGCCACAAATGTTATATAATTGAAAAATTATTGTGTAATGGATATTATATTGTTAATTATTTTTTACCTTCACTTTTGTATAAGCTTCATGATGATCTTACTCATTATATTCCCCACTGCCTGGTCATTAATAGGTGCTCAGCAAAGTTTCACTGTCTATAGAAATGTAGGATAGGAAATACCCTGAATCCTGTATATTGAGATAGCGTGCATGCTTGCGTGCATGCTCAGTCATGTCTCACTCTTTGCAACACTATAGACTGTTGCCCACCAGATTTCTCTGTCCATGGGATTTCCCAGGCAAGAATAGTGGAGTAGGTTGTCATTCTCTCCTCCAGGGATCTTCCTGACCCAGGGATTGAACCTGTGTTTCCTACATTGGCAGGCAAATTCTTGACCACCAAACCATCCAGGAAGTCCCATATTGAGATAGAGAGATCATCTAATCATTTTACCCACCAGACTCGGAGACTTGCCTTATCTTGAACATGACTGGAGCAAGTACCCACAGAAAAGGATGCTAGCCTTCCTTGAGCTCCTTGAAGGGTACGTGCAGACTATGATGTAGCCAGCTTATTGTTTCATACATTTTAGAGGAGTATTTAATATTTAATAAAACATTTTGTGTTCCTCACCTAGAGGATAAAATAGATTTTCTCATTCTCTCTTCCTTTTCTCAGAGAGTGTCTTTATTTGGCTAATGCAGTTATCTGCTTTTGTAGATGTGTGTTAGGGAATTTTAAGGGACATGAGGTGCTCTCACCTCCAGCATTCTTGGTGTGAGATGTAGCCGCTGAACTGCCCTTGTGGATGAAACAGTACCCTCTTGATGACGTGTATTTCTCTTGGCTCTGAGCCCAAGTTTCAAGTGGTGTTGCAGATATCAGTGCTCTTGAAGAGGTTTCAAATATTTAGTCCAATAGATCAATTTTTCCTTACTCCTAGTACTGCTAAATGGCACTCTTTTCTCAGTGGCAGCAAAAAAGGCAACTTAACATGGAAACTGCAATTGGGAAGTTGGCATACAGCTCCTGTTTATATCTCGCTCAGGCTGGACTGTTATCACTGTTGATTTCTGTACCTCACAAGTCAGAAATAACTGAGCTCAAGAAAGTATTCATACTTTTACCCTCTCTGTCAACATGAACTTTAAGATGCTAAATAAGTCATATGCTCAAAGAGAAGCTTGGTGGAAATATCATAGTCACTCAAAGGTCTTGTAATATCTCTTTAAAAGGCACATTAAACATTTCATTTTCAAAGCCTGCTCATTCATTCATTTAGCCAGTCTTTGTGGAGCAGATGCTGTGTGCCAGGTGCTGGGATACAGCAGTCAATATGAGAAGAATCCTCCCTGACTTCAGTGTACTACTGTATTTTATAAGGGAGGAAGCTGAGCATAGAATTTGAAGATTCATTAAAGTTCTTATGGTATCAGCAATGAAGTGTATGATGCCTTAAGACAGTATATTTACTATATATGTCTTTTTTTGGAAAATTGCATGAATTAGATCATTTAAGCCCAATTCTTTTACTTTTCCCTGAATTATAGGAACATGTCTAAAACATACTTTTCCTGAATTACACATTTTCCTCAATTTTCCACTATGCTCTGAGTGCAGAACCACAAACAACTTTTTTTTGGTCTAGGTCATATCCAAATCAAACTTTTGTTGAAGACATTCTATGTTGCAGTCACTCTGCTATACATGGTAGGGGAACCAAAACTGTAGTTTGGGCCTGTTTAGAAACTCAAGTGAAAGAGGAGAGTGAAAAAGTTGGCTTAAAGCTCAACATTCAGAAAACTAAGATCATGGCATCTGGTCCCATCACTTCATGGGAAATAGATGGGGAAACAGTGGTAACAGTGGCAGACTTAATTTTGGGGGGCTCCAAAATCACTGCAGATGGTGATTGCAGCCATGAAATTAAAAGATGCTTACTCCTTGGAAGAAAAGTTATGACCAACCTAGATAGCATATTCAAAAGCAGAGACATTACTTTGCCAACAAAGGTCCGTCTAGTCAAGACTATGGTTTTTCAAGTGGTCATGTGTGGATGTGAGAGTTGGACTGTGAAGAAAGCTGAGCACCGAAGAATTGATGCTTTTGAACTGTGGTGTTGGAGAAGACTCTTGAGAGTCCCTTGGACTGCAAGGAGATCCAACCAGTCCATTCTAAAGAAGATCAGTCCTGGGTGTTCTTTGGAGGGACTGATGCTAAAGCTGAAACTCCAGTACTTTGGCCACCTGATGCGAAGAGTTGACTCATTGGAAAAGACTCTGATGCTGGGAGGGATTGTGGGCAGGAGGAGAAGGAGACAACAGAGGATGAGATGGCTGGATGGTATCACCAACTCAATGGACATGAGTTTGGGTGAACTCTGGGAGTTGGTGATGGACAGGGAGGCCTGGCGTGCTGCAATTCATGGGGTCGCAGAGTCGGACACAACTAAGTGACTGAACTGAACTGAACTGAGAAACTCTTGCTGTGGAGAAGGTGAGACAGGCACAAATTCAAGAAAATAAATGGAATGATCACTCCTGGTAGCTGCTAAAGAGAGACATTGGCCTCTGTTCTCTCTCAGGAAATCTGTTATCCACTGATGTATTTGGTGGTGTTTATATTAAATATCGGAGAAGGCAATGACAACTCACTCCAGTACTCTTGCCTGGAAAAATCCCATGGACGGAGGAGCCTGGTGGTCTGCAGTCCATGGGGTCACTAAGAGTTGGACACGACTGAGCAACTTCACTTTCACTTTTCACTTTCATGCACTGGAGAAGAAAACGGCAACGCACTCCAGTGTTCTTGCCTGGAGAATCCCAGGGACGGGGGAGCCTGGTAGGCTGCCGTCTGTGGGGTAGCACAGAGTCAGATATGAGTGAAGCAACTTAGCAGCAGCAGCAGCATATTAAATATAATGAACAGTTCACAGTTAGCCTCCTGTTAAGTTTTCATCAAGCAACACCTGCCATATTATTGTCATGAATTTTTGCTAATTTTAGTAATGCGAAAAGAGAGACCATATTCTACTGACGTTGGAATCAATACACTATATAAATAGAGAGTGTGTATTTTATTCACTAGTTATAGGACAAGACATTTCATAAAACATCTTTTCCTGGAAACCTATGATATGTAAAGATAGAATCTTAGAAATATACTTGGCTTTAACTATTTTCTTATTCCTTTCTAGTGCCAAAAAACAATTTTAGTAGCTACTTGAACGTTGCAATGGATGAGACCTTGCAAATGTGATAATAGAAACAAAATTACCTAGTATTTTATATGCTTTTTACAAAACATGTTTTCTCATTAAATTACCCCGGAAACCTTGCTTGTTATTTTTAGAACAGCACTAATTATTGGAAAGTCTTCTTTATATCAACTACAACTTCCTTTTCTTGCAAAATGCAACTTATGATCCTGATTTAAATCTCTAGAGATAAGCAGAATCTGCTTATTTTATTTGGATAAGCATAATAACCTCTTTTAGTTGACAACTTTCACAATATTTGAAGGTATTACCAACGTTCTCTTTTTCCAGTCATTTTTTCTCTCCACTCATCAAGTTAATTTTGCCTTTTTTGTGTCAAACTCTTACATATTATTTTAACCTCTCCCTTGTGGAAATTGCTTACAGACTCTCCAACAACCTGATCATCCCTTTCTGGACACAAATTTGCTATTGTCTTTAAACAGAGGTGCTGGGGCTAGAACATAGATACCTGACTGTATGTTGCACAGTGCAATTCTTACTTATCTTAATCAAGGCATTTTATTCAGGTGGATGGGAGGTGTCATAGCCTAGAGTTCAGAGTGTAGACTGAAATCAGCAAGACCACTGGCTTAAACTATGGCTATCTGACTGTGGCTGTAAGCTCTTGAGCAGTTTACCTAGTCTTCTCAGTTTGAGCTTTGGTTTTTTCAGCTAAAACACGCAAAGCATACTATTTACAAAGCAGTTTTGTTGTGAGATATGTGTATAACCTTCTTGTTACTATTAATAACAACAATAATAATATAGCTCAAGAACTTTGCTGTGAGGCAGGCACATCATGCTGTTCTTTTATATTATGCTTTTCACCCACAGACTCTTGGTTTCTCTTACACGTTACTTTTCAAATCTGGTCTCTGTCATCTTGTGGACCATTTGTTCTCCAACTTATCACCTGGGGAGCATTTAGAAATTCCAGTGCCCAGGCTGTACTTCAGAAACCAATTAAATTATACTTATACTTTCTGGGAGTAAAGACCAAGCACCAGTATTTTTAAAGGCTTTTTTTTTTTTTCATACACAGCTAATTTTGAAAGCCATTGCTGTAAAATGTAGCTTCAATATGATCTAATTAAACATCTACTATGTTATTCCTATTAAATACACAAATGTTAGTAGTTGAGCACTGTGAAAGTCCATTTCCCATTTACTCCATGTCCAATATGGATGTTTCTAGTTGTCAGGAGGACTTCTGATGCACAAATTCGAACTCCTTCCATTTTGTCTGTTGTTTTTGTTGTTGTTGTTTAGTTTCTAAGTTGTGTCTGACTCTTTTGTGACCCCATGAACTGTAGCCCACCAGGCTTCTCTGTCCATTGAATTTTCCAGGCAATAATAATGGAGTGAGTTGCCATTTCCTTCTCCAGGGGATCTTCCTGACCTAGGGAATGAACTTCCATCTCCTGCATGCGTCTCTGCATTGCAGGCTGATTCTTTACTACTGAGCCACCAGGTCTAATTCTTTCGAGTTCTTCCTAAAAAGTTATTGTCTTGATCAGGGCTCTTCAGAGACACCAATAAGTAGGATATGGACACACACATATACACACACACATATAGTACATATTCATGTATGTATGTATTGGGAGAAGGCAATGGCAACCCACTCCAATACTCTTGCCTGGAAAATCCTATGGATGGAGGAGCCTGGTAGGCTGCAGTCCATGGGGTCGCTAGGAGTTGGACATGACTGAGTGATTTTACTTTCACTTTCATGTATGTATTTATATACATAATATGCATAAATACAACTATGCTGTGCTTAGTCACTCAGTTGTGTCTGACTTTTTGCAATCCCATGGACTGTAGCTTCCAGGCTGCTCTGTTCATCAGGCTTCTCCAGGCAAGAATACTGGTTTGGGTTACCAGTTCCTCCTCCAAGTGGGTCGCCATTTCCTCTTTCAAACTACAACTATATATATATATATATATATATATATATATATATATATATGGATTTGTTTTAAGGAATTTGCTTACACAGTAGTGAAGGCTGTCAAGTCTAAAATCTGCAGGTTGGGTGGCTAGTAGGCTGAAGACCCTGAGAGGAGCTGATGCTGCAGTGCAAATCCATAGTCCCTCTATTGCAGAATTCTCCTCTGCTCAGAGGCTATCACCTTTTTGTTCTAGTCAGACCTTCAACTGATTGAGTAAAGCCCACCACATTATGGAGGACAATCTGCTTTATTCAGATGGAACTAAATATGAATTTATTTCTAAAACATCCTCACAGAAATATCCAGAATACTGTCTGACCATCTGTCTTGGCACCCAGTGGTCCAGCCATGTTATGCATGAAAAGTTTTCATTAACCATCTGTTCATATCACACTGGCTAGAATTTAGTCATATCACTACAATCAAAGACAAGAAAAGTTGGAAAACATGGTTTAGGTGTCTACTTAAGAAGAGAAGAAATAGGTGAACATCTAGGCTGTATAGGGGCTTCCTTGATAGCTCAGTTGGTAAAGAATCCACCTGCAATGCAGAAGACCCTGGTTCAATTCCTGGAGAATGGATAAGCTACCCACTCCAGTATTCTTGGGCTTCCCTGATGGCTCAGCTGGTAAAGAAACCAGCTGCAATGCAGGAGACCTAGGTTCGATCCCAGGGTTGGTAAGATCCCCTGGAGAAGGGGAAGGCTACCCACTCCAGTATTCTGGCCTGAAGAATTCCATGTGCTGTATAGTCTATGGGGTCACAAAGAGTTGGACACAACTGAACAACGTTCCCTTTCAGGCTGTATAAGCCACATCTACATTAAAAAAAAAAAAAACAGAGAAATAAATATTAGCTCTTATCAACTAATAGAGAGTTATGTTCTTGTTTCTTCTTGAACTAAAGTGAAGAACCTTATTTTTGTCTCCCTCTGTTTTTTAAGTTTTTCATTTCTTCTTTTTATTTCATTAGAATCTAAATCCTTAGTATACTTGCAGAGTATCAACAATACTAATAATATTAGCAGTTACGCTGCCACTATAGGAAGAGTCTCCTTGCCCTAAGATTAAAATGATCTTTATAAGAACCCAATAGGGTTCATAACACTATAACACCCCATCTAATTTGAAATCTACCTCCCAGTATCTTCTCTCGCTTATTTGAGGAGTTTTCTCCATTTCCCACTATAAAAAAAGAAAAGAAGAAAAGGGAGAATGAGAAGGAAGAAAAATAATTTTCTCGTAGGAATAGACTACTTTCAAAAGTTATTGATCCTGAACACACATTAGAAATACCTGTGGAATTTAAAGTATATTCTGTGTTGGCCCTGCCTCTAGACATTTTAACTTAATTTGTCTGCAGTACAGCTCAGGCATTGATATTTTTAAAGAGATTCCTAGGCAAATGTGACCAGAGTTAAGAACTCAAAATTACTTTTATTGGCAGGGTTAAAATCTAAAATTGCAAAATTGAATATTTATTTAAATACTAAATACTGTAAAGTTATATATATATATAACATTTTCAAATAGGTAACATAACCAAATGAAGCAGACCATAATCGCAATCAGGTGGAAAATGTATATGACAGAAGTGTCGAAAGTAGAAATGTACTTCTTATTTGCAGATCAGGTTAGTCAGTCAGTCAGTGGCCAACTCTTTGCAACCCCATGGACTGCAGCGCGCCAGGCTTCGCTGTCCATCACCAACTCCCAGAGCTTGCTCAAAGTCACGTCCATTGAGTCAATGATGGCATCCAACCATGTCAACCTCTGTTGTCCCCTTCTCCTCGTTCCTTCAATCTTTCCCAGCATCAGGGTCTTTTCCAAGGAGTCAGTTCTTCTTATCAGGTGGCCAGAGTATTGGAGTTTCAGCTTTAGCATCAGTCCTTCCAATGAGTATTCAGGACTGATTTCCTTTAGGGTGGACTGGTTGGATTTCCTTGTAGTCCAAGGGACTCTCAAGAGTCTTCTCCAACACCACAGTTCAAAAGCATCAATTCTTAGCCACTCAGCTTTCCTTATAGTCTAACTCTCACATCTATACATGACCACTGGAAAAACCATAGCTTTGACTAGACAGACCTTTGTTGGCAAAGTAAAGTCTCTACTTTTTAACATGCTGTCTAGGTTCGTCATAGCTTTTCTTCCAAGGAGCAAGTGTCTTTTAATTTCATGGCTGCAGTCACCATCTGCAGTGATTTTGGAGCCACCGAAAATAAAGTGTCACTGTTTCCATTGTTTCCCCATCATTTTGCAATGAAGTGATGGGACTGGATTCCATGGTCTTCGTTTTCTGAATGTTGAGTTTTAAGCCAGCCTTTTCACTCTTCTCTTTCACTTTCATCAAGAGGCTCTTTGGTTCTTCTTCACTTTCTGCCATAAGGGTGGTGTCATCTCTGTATCTGAGGTTCTTGATAATTCTCCCAGCAATCTTGATTCCAGCTTGTGCTTCATCCAGCCTGGCATTTTGCATGATGTACTCTGTGTATAAGTTAAATAAGCAGGGTGACAATATATAGCCTTGGCATACTCCTGTCATGATTTGGAATCAGTTTATTTTTCCATGTCCAGTTCTAACTGTTGCTTCTTGACCTGCATACAAATTTCTCAGGAGGCAGGTAAGGTGGTCTGGTATTCCCATCTCTTGAAGAATTTTCCAAAGTTTTTTGTGATCTGCACAATCAAAGGCTTTGGCATAGTCAATAAAGTGGAATTAGATGTTTTTCTGGGACTCTCTTGCTTTTTCAATGATCCAGTGGATGTTTGCAATTTGATCTCTGGTTCCTCTGCCTTTTCTAAATCTAGATTGAACATCTGGAAGTTCATGGTTCATGTACTGTTGAAGCCAGGCTTGGAGAATTTTGAGCATTACTTTGCTAGTATGTGAGATGAGTGTAGTTGTGTAGTAGTTTGAACATTCTTTGGCATTGCCTTTCTTTGGGATTGGAATGAAAACCTTTCCAGTCCTTTTACCAGTCCTGCTGAATTTTCCAATTTGCTGGCATATTGAGTGTAGAGCTTTAACAGCATCATCTTTAGGATTTGAAATAACTCAACTGGAATTCCATCACCTCCCCTAGCTTTGTTCATACTGATGCTTCCTAATGCCCACTTGACTTCGCATTCCAGGATGTCTGGCTCTAGGTGAGTGATTACACCATCATGGTTAATTGGGTCATTAAGATCTTTTTTTGTATAGTTCTTTTGTGTATTCTTGTATCAGGTTAGAGATTAGCAAGTATTCTTGGTATGGAATTTAAAGATTGCCTTTATGTGGAACTTGTGATATCATATACATCAGATTAAAAAAATGTCCATTGTCATCTGAATGGCAATTTAGAATGAAGGTGATGTTTATGAGGAAGCCCAAAGCAAACTACCACTTCTTCTGTTGGAATGATCATTCCAACTCTTGGCTTTGAGATTTAGTTAAGCCAACAATGAAAAAAATTAAGGAATGAATGAAGAAATTTTCTACACATTTAAAAAAAATTTTATTTGCCTTTTAATACAGGAATATAACATGAATTAAGATATGTATGTAGTGGGCAAAGAGTAAACAAAATATCCTTTTCTCTTTAACCTTCGTTTATCTTCCTTGTACTGTTTTCCTGGAAACAGATAAAGATGGCTTGGGTCAACTTTGTTACCAGGCTTCATTGTAAAACTGACCCATGTTGGTATTGATTGGTCCTGTAACTGGACTGAGAGACCTATAAATGCCTGATAGGAAGGTTTAATTTTGGTCCCAGACTGTGACTTGAGTAATCAACATGTCCCTTTTGGGGGTCCTGAAACCTAGGTCTGTGGAGTTACTTTAGAAAGATACGAGATATGTATTTTCTGAACCAGGATGCTCCTCACACCTACCAGAGCTGAACCTGGCAGCTCCTGATGACCGGGTGAGCTACTACAAGGACTCCTCAGAAGGCAAGATGTATCTGTAGCATTTTATTAGTGGTTCTTAAAGTGTGGTTCTCCAGGTTAGCAACATGATTATCTCCAGGGAACTTACTGAAAGTTCAAATTCTGGGGCCTTATCTCAGGACTCCTCAATCAGAAACCCAGGTGGAAGAGGAGAGGTGGGGAACAGCAGTCTGTGTCTTAACAGTCCCTTGAGGTGATTCCGGTGCATACTCAAGATTGAAAACCATTGCTCCAAGTGAACTTGACACTAAGTGTGGCCTATGGTAGTCTTATGCTGAGTGTTTAATTGAACCTATGATGGTGCTCTTCTCTCGTGGGCATTGTGCATTAACTATACTCCAAAGTGTGTCAGGGAAATGCACTTGTTTTTCCCAGGGGTTAGAAGTGGTTTTAGTGTTTACTGAGGATTTGACATGTATTTTATGGACCATAACATGAAATAATGTTCCTATTTGTGGTAAAACTCACTGAGTCCATTTTACCTATTAAATTGCATTTCCCAAGAGCGTGGTCCACTGGAGAAGGGAATGGCAAGCCACTTCAGTATTCTTACCTTGAGAACCCCATGAACAGTATGAAAAGGCAAAATGATAGGATACCAAAAGAGGAACTCCCCAGGTCATTAGGTGCCCAATATGCTACTGGAGATCAGTGGAGAGATAACTCGAGAAAGAATGAAGGGATGCAGACAAAGCAAAAACAATACCCAGTTGTGGATGTGACTGGTGATAGAAGCAAGATCCGATGCTGTAAAGAGCAGTATTGCATAGGAACCTGGAATATCAGGTCCATGAATCAAGGCAAATTGGAAGTGGTCAAACAAGAGATGGCAAGGGTGAACGTCGACATTCTAGGAATCAGCGAACTAAAATGGACTGGAATGGGTGAATTTAACTCAGATGACCATTATATCTACTACTGTGGGCAGGAATCGCTCAGAAGAAATGGAATACCCATTATGGTCAACAAAAGAGTCCAAAATGCAGTACTTGGATGCAATCCCAAAAATGACAGAATGATCTCTGTTCGTCTCCAAGGCAAACCATTCAATATCACAGTTATTCAAGTCTATGCCTTAACCAGTAATGCTGAAGAAGCTGAAGTTGAATGGTTTTATGAAGACCTACAAGACCTTTGAGAACTAACACCCAAAAAAGATATCCTTTTCATTATAGGGGACTGGAATGCAAAAATAGGAAGTCAAGAAACACCTGGAGTAACAGGCAAATTTGGAATGCGGAATGAAGCAGGGCAAAGACTAATAGTTTTGCCAAGAAAAAGCACTGGTCATAGCAAACACCCTCTTCCAACAACGCAAGAGAAGACTCTACACATGGACATCACCAGATGGTCAACACCGAAATCAGATTGATTATATTCTATGCAGCCAAAGATGGAGAAGCTCTATACAGTCAACAAAAACAAGACCAGAAGCTGACTGTGGCTCAGATCATGAACTCCTTATTACCAAATTCAGACTTAAATTGAAGAAAGTAGGGAAAACCGCTAGATCATTCAGGTATGACCTAAATCAAATCCCTTATGATTATACAGTGGAAGTGAGAAATAGATTTAAGGGACTAGATCTGATAGATAGAGTGCCTGATGAACTATGGAATGAGGTTTGTGACATTGTGCAGGAGACAGGGATCAAGACCATCCCCATGGAAAAGAAATGCAAAAAAGCAAAATGGCTGTCTGGGGAGGCCTTACAAATAGCTGTGAAAAGAAGAGAGGCGAAAAGCAAACGAGAAAAGGAAAGATATAGGCGTCTGAATGCAGAGTTCCAAAGAATTGCAAGAAGAGATAAGAAAGCCTTCTTCAGCGATCAAAGCAAAGAAATAGAGGAAAGCAACAGAATGGGAAAGACTAGAGATCTCTTCAAGAAAATTAGAGATACCAAGGGAATATTTCATGCAAGGATGGGCTCGATAAAGGACAGAAATGGTATGGACCTAACAGAAGCAGAAGATATTAAGAAGAGGTGGCAAGAATACACAGAAGAGCTGTACAAAAAAGATGTTCACGACCCAGATAATCATGATGATGTGATCATTAATCTAGAGCCAGACATCTTGGAAAGTGAAGTCAAGTGGGCCTTAGAAAGCATCACTACGAACAAAGCTAGTGGAGGTGATAGAATTCCAGTTGAACTGTTTCAAATCCTGAAAGATGATGCTGTGAAAGTGCTGCACTCAATATGCCAGCACATTGGGAAAACTCAGCAGTGGCCACAGGACTGGAAAAGGTCACTTTTCATTCCAATTCCAAAGAAAGGCAATACCAAAGAATGCTCAAACTACCGCACAATTGCACGCATCTCACACGCTACTAAAGTAATGCTCAAAATTCTCCAAGCCAGGCTTCAGCAATACGTGAACTGTGAACTCCCTGATGTTCAAGCTGGTTTTAGAAAAGGCAGAGGAACCAGAGACCAAATTGCCAACATCCGCTGGATCATGGAAAAAGCAAGAGAGTTCCAGAGAAACATCTATTTCTGCTTTATTGATTATGCCAAAGCCTTTGACTGTGTGGATCACAATAAACTGTGGAAAATTCTGAAAGAGATGGGAATACCAGACCACCTAACTGCCTCTTGAGAAATCTGTATGCAGGTCAGGAAGCAACAGTTAGAATTTGACATGGAACAACAGACTGGTTCCAAATAGGAAAAGGAGTACATCAAGGCTATATATTGTCACCCTGCTTATTTAACTTCTATGCAGAGTACATCATGAGAAACGCTGGACTGGAAGAAACACAAATTGGAATGAAGATTGCAGGGAGAAATATCAATAACCTCAGATACGCAGATGACACTACCCTTATGGCAGAAAGTGAAGAGGAGCTAAAAAGCCTCTTGATGAAAGTGAAAGAGGAGGGCGAAAAAGGTGGCTTAAAGCTCAACATTCAGAAAACGAAGATCATGGCATGCAGTCCCATCACTTCATGGGGTATAGATGGGGAAACAGTGGAAACAGTTTTAGACTTCATTTTTTTGGGCTCCAAAATCACTGCAGATGGTGACTGCAGCCATGAAATTAAAAGACGCTTAGTCCTTTGAAGAAAAGTTATGACCAACCTAGATAGTATATTCAAAAGCAGAGACATTACTTTGCCAACAAAGGTCCGTCTAGTCAAGGTATCGTTTTTCCTGTGGTCATGTATGGATGTGAGAGTTGGACTGTGAAGAAGGCTGAGCACCGAAGTATTGATGCTTTTGAACTGTGGTGTTGGAGAGGACTCTTGAGAGTCCCTTGGACTGCAAGGAAATCCAAACAGTCCATCCTGAAGGAGATCAGCCCTGGGATTTCTTTGGAAGGAATGATGCTAAAGCTGAAACTCCAGTACTTTGGCCACCTCATATGAAGAGTTGACTCGTTGGAGAAGGCCCTGATGCTGGGAGGGATTGGGGGCAGGAGGAAATGGGGATGACAGAGGATGAGATGGCTGGATGGCATCACGGACTCGATGGACATGAGTCTAAGTGAACTCCTGGAGTTGGTGATGGACAGGGAGGCCTGGTGTGCTGCAATTCATGGGGTCACAAAGAGTCAGACACGACTGAGCAACTGAACTGAACTGAACTGAACTGATAAAGCAAAAGTTCTCACCTTGACAAATGGTATGAAGGAGGTTAAAAGAAGATATTTGAGACTCTTTTGCAAGAAGCACATTGTGTCCTTCCTATTAGAGTTAACAGAATTTGAGGGTGAAGAAGAGTGTAATTCAAGGACACATAACACACCCACATACATACATACATGGGCTTTCCTGGTGGCTCAGATGGTAAGGAATTTGCCTGCGATGCAGGAGATCCCCGGGGGGTTCAATCCCTGGGTCAGGAAGATCCCCTGAAGAAGGAAATGGCAACCCACTACAGTATTCTTGCCTGGGGAAATCCCATGAACAGAGGAGCCACACACACTCTCACAGTTACATGCACAGACACACCAATTACCCTCCCTTTTCCCCTTTGACCTTTCTTTCCTTCTTCCTTCCTCCTTCCTTATTCTTCAATTTTTTTCTTTTTTCTCCAATTATTTAATTCTCATAAAAATATTTCTTTTTGTTAGTGCCTAAAAATTGGAAAGAGACATACCAGTTACATGGTTAGCCTTGTTTGTTTTTAGCACTTTTAAAATTTATTAAAAGCCACCTGAGAGTTTATCCTATAGTAAAGAATTTTTTATTCCTATTTTCAGTATTGTCCTCTTGTGTCAAGTTGAGATAATCCTGAGTGGCTTATGTGAAATGGCTCTGGTTTGAGAAAAATGTAATTAGTCCAGGCTTAACACATAATAGTTAAGTGAATAATTGGTGGCAATTGTGTGATTGCAAAGTCCCTTTAGTTTAATTGGAACCTTGATTTTTGCCAGTGAACTACTTGGAAAGGTAAAAGGAAAATTTTAAGAAGTAAATTTTAAAGCTTTTTGTTAATACAGTGGATTTTTAGTCTTAATGGGGATGTTTTACTGAATACAGTATGGTTTTTCTTGAAGGGGAGTTTTGTCAGTGGAGTAAATTGGCACGATAGGGTTGTAATACAAATCTACCTATGGAACCCTTACTGCCATATTGTATGGTAACAATATTCATAGTTTTAAGTGACTCTTAACTATATTAGCCTACTCTGGCTGCCATGACAAAATTCCCCAGATTGGGTAGCTTAAACAACATGCATTGATTTTTCTCACGGTTCTGAAGGCTAATTATCCATCATCTACTAGTTCTGAAGGCTAGTAGTCCATTATCAAGGTTCCAGCAGATTTGGTTTCTGGTGAGGACTCACTTCCTGGCTTGTAGAATGCCACCTTCTCCTTGTGACCTCACATGGCTTCTCCTTAGGGTGCTCATGGGGTTGGATGAGTAGGAGAAGGAGAAAGAACTTTCTGATGCCTCTTCTTTTACCTTATTTAACCTTAATTGTTTCTTTAGAGGTCCCATTTCCAAATACAGTTGCACTAGGGGTTTAAGGCTTTAACACATAAATTTTGGAATGACACAAGCATTCAGTCTGTAACGCCAGCTTAATTGAAAATGTCTTGAGGGCTATTAATGTGGTCAAATAAGTGAAATTTCAGATCCGTTTATCAAAGTTGCTGGATGCAGGCTTAAATGAATCTGTTGGGACTCTTTTCTATATTTCTTAGCTTTGATTTTTATTCTCAGCTTGACTCTCAGCAAGAGATGGCCAATGATCACTACCAAATTCCAAGGTTATGTTCTGTCATCTAACTCAGTGAAAGAAAGCTTCATGTTACCAACTGTTCTGTTCAGATTCCCATGATGGTATCTTTTTAAACATATTTGAGCCACAGATTCATTCCTGAATCAATTACATTGATCAGGAAACCAGTTGGTCAGACCCAGGTTATGTGGCCAGATCAAGGATTGGGGCTGCTGCTGCTGCTGCTAAGTCGCTTTAGTCGTGTCCGACTCTGTGCGACTCGTAGACCGGGGCCCACTGTCTCTGGGATTCTCCAGGGAAGAACACTGGAGTGGGTTGCCATTTCCTTCTCCAATGCATGAAAGTGAAAAGCGAAAGTGAAGTCGCTCAGTGGTGCCCAACTCTTAGTGACCCCATGGACTGCAGCCTACCAGGCTCCTCCGTCCATGGGATTTTCCAGGCAAGAGTACTGGAGTGGGCTGCCATTGCCTTCTCCGAGGATTGGGTTAGACATGTCCAAAAACATGGATCAAGAATAAAGAAGAGGGTTTCCCTGTTAACTCAGTGGTGGAGAGTCTGCCTGCCAATGCAGGAGACAGGAGTTTAATCTCTCATCCAGGAGGATCCCACATGCTGCGGGGCAGCTAGGCTCTTCTGCCACAACCGTTAAGCCTCTGCTCTAGAGCCCAGAAGCTGCAACTATTGAGCTCATGTGCTACAACTACTGAAGCCTATGTGCCCTAGAGCTGGTGTTCCACAACAATAGAAGCCACCGGGTTGAAAGGCTCCTGCACTGCGGCTATAGAGTAGCCCCCGCTCATTGCAACTAGAGAAAAGCCTGCGCAGCAACCAAGACCCAGCACAGCCATAAATAAATAAAATTACTTAAAAAAGAAGAATTTACACAAAGGAAACTCTTTATGCTGTGGATGAAAGAAAAGCCTGTTCTTGGCATGCAGAAATGATACCTGCACCATAACTTGCTAAGCAGAGTGGACTTTCCTCCAGAAAACTGCTTATCTCTTCCTGCAAATCTGGCTGGTATTGATAGGATTCTGTCTTAGTTGGTATGTATTTTTTCTAAATTTGAGCTGGATTCCTGAACACTCTTTGAAGGTTTAAGTATAGAAAGTCATAGTCAAACCAGGTATGTTTTAAATCTTCTGAATTAAACTGTCCATGGATTTTTCTTTCTTCTTTTTAAAGAAGAAATGTACATAGTTATCTACCCTTACAAATAGATGAGCTGAAAGATGAGATACTTCAATAATACCAATTCTTGGGGTATGCTTTTTTCTGTTGGGAATTTAAAGACGTTATTCTCCTCACTCATATGAGATACAAAAGGCACTGGATATTTACCAGCTGCAGCTACTGAGCCTGCACACTCTAGAGCCCATGCTTTGCAGCAACAGAAGCCTGTTTACTGCAATGATGACCCAGGGCAGCCAAAATTTTAAAAAAGATAATAATGGAAAAATCTTGTAAAAAAGAATGGTAAACTCTGGGGGAAATTTTTAAAAACCCTCAAGTCACTGGGAAGTAATCAAAAGCAGACAGAAGTTAGAATACATCTGAAACAAGTCCTTAAGCTCTGATTATATAAGAACAGTGTATTTTGCTCCAGGACATGTTTCTCCTTGTTAACAAGAACCTTCTGACTAATTTTGTTATCTTAAGATGTATGTTGTGGGAGTGGGTCTGTTAAAAGTATATAAGGCCTTGATAAGATTAGCAGGGAAGCACTCTCCGTCCCCCTTCTGATGTCTGTGTTAGAAGCTTTCTCTGTTCTTTTTTCTGTAATAAAACTTCTACCACATATGCACAAGAAGAATCTCTAAGAATCTTAGCCGATATATGTAAAAAAAACACACATAGGTGCATCTACTGAAGTCCTGAGATTAAAAGAAAATCTTAAGATCAACCAGAGAAAAAAAGAAATACTACATCTTGGATAAAAATGATGAGAGTTTAAAAGTTTTTAAAGACATGTCATTGGAAATAGTTGAGGCCAGACAAAATGGAATGATATCTTTCAAGTATTGGGGAAAAAAATTGTTGATCTAGAAATCTGTATTAAACAAAATCATATTTAAAAAAAATAGAAGCACAATAAAGGCGTGTGTGTAGGCTCAGTCACTAAGTTGTGTCTAACTCTTTGTGACCCCTACTATAGCCTGCCAGGCCTCTCTGTCCATGGGATTTCCCAGGCAAGAATACTGCAGTGGGTTGCCATTTCCTTCTCCAGGGGATCTTCCCAACCCAGAAACTGAACCTGTGTCTCCTGCATTGGCAGGTGGATTCTTTACCACTGAGTCACCTGGGAAGCCCACAATAAAGACATTTTCAGATAAATAACAACTTAATTTGTTGCTGATATGTCTGCAATTCTAGATATGGTAAAACAGTATTCAGGCTAAAGGCTAAAGTATTCAGTATTCAGGAAATTTAGAAATACAGGGGAAAAAATCAAAGGACATTTTTGTTATGCAGATAAATATAATAAATGTTTTAGTTTCTCAAATTACTTGAAGTCAACTGAATGTTTATACCTAAACTAATGACAGTGTATTTATGGGGTTAATAACATGGGTTTTCTCCTTGGGATAAAAGCTATGACCAACCTAGACAGCATATTAAAAAGCAGAGACATTACTTTGCCGACAAAGGTCTGTTTAGTCAAAGCTATGGTTTTTCCAGTAGTCATGTATGGATGTGAATTGGACCATAAAGAAAGCTGAGCGCCGAAGAATTGGTGCTTTTGAACTGTGGTGTTGGAGAAGACTCCTGAGAGTCCCTTGAACTGCAAGGAGACCCAACCAGTCAATCCTAAAGGAACTCGTCCTGAATATTCATTGGAAAGACTGATGTTGAAACTCCAATACTTTGGCCACCTGATACGAAGAACTGGCTCCTTGGAAAAGACCCTGATGCTGGGAAAGATTGAAGGCAGGAGGAGAAGGGGATGACAGAGGATGAGATAGTTGGATGGCATCACTGACTCAATGGATATGAGTTTGAGCAAGCTCTGGGAGTTGGTGATGGACATGGAAGCCCGGCGTGCTGCAGTCCATGGGGTCACAAAGAGTCAGACATGACTGAGCGACTGAACTGACTGACTGACTGAACATGGGTGAGTGTACTTTGCCTGCATACATGTTTAGACACTTAGCTGTGTCCAACTCTTTGTGACTCTGTGTACTTTAAACAATGTCCTAATCTTTTTGGTGGCAATTAAAAGATTGCTATAAAGGGGAGTACCGAAAAATTCAGTAATAATGTTGAGTGTGACTCTGAGGAGGAAGGTGGGTGTTGACTATTGTTTTTGTTTGTTTGTTTGCTTTTCCAGTAATCTTTATACGGAATTCAAGGGGGCTTTCTTTTTTCCATTCCTATGGCTAAGTTTCACCTCCTGTCATATATGGTCCAGTTTCACATGAGTTATGACAGCCTAAGATAGATAACTTGATTTGCATTCAGGATTCATTCTGATTTGTATGCGATGGGCACAAAGTGATAACTGGAGCAGAGACATTTCAGTCCTTTGCCACCTCAAGTGAGATTTATGATTGGTAATGAAAGCCCAGTATCTGATACCCAAGGACATGCTTGTAAACAAGACATTACCTAGCAATAAGTCCTCATCCTTCAGGAGCAGTTTAATAGATAAATAATGCATTCCAAATGCTTTCCAAGTCAGCAGCATGAAAGCAGAGTCCACAGTATGTGGCTGAAGGTTATTCTCAGGTATATTTCACCAGGAAGCTAAAAATAATTGAGGGTAATAGGAACAAGGAAAAAAAACCCCACACTTGGATTAATATAAGGTTTGACCCATTTTCTCAGTAACTGATACCAGGAACTTTGGGGAAATGTGAGAGAGTTCCCAAATAAATGGAGCTCAGACCAAGGAGCAATAGAAGGATGTGTTGATTCTGGAAGCAATATTTATAACCTGGGACACAAAGCTGTTCCTGCAACATCTCTTTATGTTGCTGGGCAAGTCATTCATTAGATAGAATGCAAAGAGTGTACCGCTGATGAGCTGGGGACCTTGGAAAAGTCACCAAAATTCTGGAGGCCTGTGTCTTCAACTGAAATGAGAAGGTGGGGCTGACTGATATCGGAGGTCCCTAGGGTTCTGATTCAGTGCTGCAGTCCAGTACAGCTGAAGCCCTTTCCTGCTCAGACAACCAGAACTTCCTCCTCTAAGCCCATCTTTTTCTCTTTCTCCCCAACCCTGGTACCTTTAGATTCAGCTTGTATTATCACTGGCAGGACTGGCTACATAATTTGTGAGATCTAGTGCAAAATGAAAATGCAAGGCCCCTTGTTCAGATACTAATTAAATTTCAGGTTGGAGAGAGCAGAGCATGTCTTAGAAGCGCAGGGCCTTCTAAACATATTGCCCTGTGTGACTGCCCAGGTTACGTGTCGGTGAAGCCATCTCTGCTCCCTGTGCTTTGGAGATGAAAGCTTAGCAGTGACACAGATTATCCCAAAAGACAAATATGCAAGTATTACATTTTGATGTTAGAGTATTTATAAACTATAAACTGTCTCCTCATAGTATAAATCCGATATCTGACATGGTAGAGAAATGGTGATAGGGTTAATAATAATTTTTATTGACTGAATTAATTTAATTACTGGTAATGATATTGATTTTCTAATAGATTTTATTTTTTTAGAGCAATTTTAGATAGTGAAATAGAATGGAGGCTATGTGTGTGTGTCTGTATCACTCACCCACCTCACCACACACACACATAGCCTCCTTTTCTTTATCAATATCACTCACCAGAGTGCTACATTTGTCACAAATTGTTGAGCCTACAGTGACATGTCATTGTTACCCAAAGTCCATCGTGTACGTTAGGGCTCACCCTTAGTGTTGTATATTTTATGGGATTAGGCAAATTTAAAATGACTTGTACTCATCATTACAGTATCATATACAGTAGTTTCACTGACCTGAAAATCCTTCATTCATGGTTCACATATTTGTCCTTCCCTCCCACTTAACCCCTGGCAACTATTGATCTTTCTACTGTCTCATAGTTTTGCCTTTTCCAGAAGGTCATACAGTTGAATCATGCAGTATGTAACTTTTCAGACTGGCTTTTGTCACTTAGTAATATGCATTTAATTTCCTCCAGGTCTTTTTGTGACTTGATAGTTCATTTCTTTTTAGTGTTGAATAGTCCATTGTCTGAATGTACCACAGTTTATTTATCCATTCACCTACTAAAGAGCATCTTGGTTGCTTCCAAGCTTTGACATATATGAATAAAGCTGCTGTAGACATTAATGTATATGTTTTGTGTGTATGTAGTTTTAAATTCTTTTGTACCATTGCTGGCTTGTGTAGTAATGTAGTCAGATACTCAGTCGTGTTCGACTCTTTGCAACCCCAGGAGTATAGTTGGCCAGCCTTCTCTGTCCATGGGATTCTCCCAGCAAGGATACTGGAACAGATTGTCATTTCCTACTCCAGGGGGTCTTCCCGACCCAAAGATTGAACCGGCATCTCCTGCTTCTCCTGCATTGGAAGGAGGATTCTTTACCACTAGTGCCACCTGGGAAGCCCAGCTTGTGTAGTAAGTGAAAGTGAAAGTGAAAATGCTCAGTCTGGTCGGACTCTTTGCAACTCTGGACTGTAGCCCACCAGGCTCCTCCATCCATGGGATTCTCCAGGCAAGAAAACTGGAGTGGGTTGCCATTTCCTTCTCCATGTGTAGTAAAAGTATGTTTAATTTTGTAAGAAACTGCCAAACTGTCTTTGAAAATGGCTGTACCATTTTTTATTCTCACCAGCAATGGGTGAGAGTGCCTCTTGTTCCACATCCTCACCAACATTAGGAGTTGTCAGTTTTCTGAACTTTGGTCATTTTAAAAGGGGTGAAGTGATAATTCATTGTTTTAATTTCTATTTCCCTGGTTACATATCATATGAAACATATGGAACATCCTTTCAAATGCTCATTTGCCATTTGCCTATATTCTTTGATGAGGTGTTCTTTGACCATTTTTACAATCAAGTTGTTTTCTTATTGTTGAGTTTTAAGAGTTGCTTGTATATTTTGGGTGACAATCCTTTATGAGATTTTTGTTCCCCTAAAATATTTTCTCCTAGTCTTGTCTTCTAATTCTCTTGACTTGTTTCTTGCCGAGCAGTAATTTTAATGAAATCTAGCTTTTTCATTCTCTTGTTCATGGATAGTGCCTTTGGTCTTGTATCTAAAAAATGTCATTTGCAGACTGAAAGTCATCTAGATTTTCTCCCATTTTATCTTCTAGGAGTTTTGTGGTGATACTGGTTTTCTGCTTGTATGACTTGTCACCACACACTGAATGCTTTTCACCTAACATAATTACATTGGGTTTTTAGAGTCCCGTGAAAAACAGTTGTTTTCCAGATTAAGCAACTGAGGCCATGAGACAGAACAATGATTCAGAGCCATTTCTTTCTACTCTTGGTCTAGTTTTCTTTCTTTGAGACCATGATACCCCACTACATTACCTCCATGAACTAAAACTAGATGAAATACAGAGACTCTTTTCATTTAGGAAGTTCAAACTGCTCTAGGTGCGGTTACTTACAGAAGATTGTTTTGGTTGTTTTGTATAAATAACACCAATACAGCTGTGTGTGTGTTGTGTGGTCAGTGGCTCAGTCATGTCCTACTCTTTGCGACCCCATGGACTGTAACGTGCCAGGCGCCTCTGTCCATGTGATTTCCCAGGTGAGAATACTGGAATGGGTAGCCAGCCCCTTCTCCAGGGGATCTTCCCAACCCAGTAACCCAACCCATGTCTCTTGGATCTCCCGCATTGGCAGGCAGATTCTTTATCACTAGTGCCACCTGGGAAGCCCCCAAAACTGGTATAGCAGATGCTATTAAAAAAAAAAAACAAACACCTTTATGACTACCAGCCATATGCTAGAATAGCCTTGGCTGCAAAGTCTTTTGTGATTTTTTTTTTCTTTTGTTGAGTACAGAGGAGACTTACCTCTGCTCTGAATGGCTTGGTCCCCATGCTTTGCATTTCTTGTCATTGAGCTAGAGTAATGGGGTCTTTACTTATGAAGGTTAAGGGTTTCTAAACTTTACAATAAAGTTGCTGTTTTAAGAATGAAGTGCATTGTACAAAGATAATATTGAAAATATTATCTACTTGATACTATACTATGCCTATCTTTCATTTTATGGTGGGATTGGGATAGTTAGAAGAGGATAGCCTGATGAATTAATAGGAGTTCAGTTCTATCACTTACTAACTCTAACACTTTGGACAAGTTGCTTAATCTTCCTGTGCCACTAAAATATTAGAAAATATTGTACCAACAAAAAAGGGTTGTGCTGACTAAAAGAAATAGAAACCACATAGTTAGCTCCCTAAAATTCAGATAACAGCAGTTTATTATTTTAGAAGGAAATAAAGTGAAGAGTTGATAGAACGATGTTCTATGAGTGATTTTGTTAGCGACTTGATGACACACTCCAGGAACTAGCATGAACATTATGCAAAATGGGAATATAGTGAGATGGCAAAAATGGAATGAAAATGACAAAAACATAATTTAGGAGAAAATGTTAATAGTAAAAAAAAAAAACGCAAGCACACAAAAACAAACAGCTCAGTCAAAGCAAAAATACCTGAACTAAGCTTTGGAAAAGTAAAATTACCCAAATCAGATTGTGTAGGAAAATAAAAGATGTAACCTTTAATTCAATTAATTTATTTATCCAGAACAAGCATTATTCTGAAAGGCAATTTAAAACTAATGTAAAATGGATTTAGGGACTTTTGAAAACAATTAAGGTCAAGGTAATGTGTGCTTCAGTTCAAATTCATATGATTATAAGTTTGCTCTATGTCAATATACTCTTGAAATATCTATCCGTAGCACATTTCAAATTAGTAGATGGGAATTCTCTTAAAATAGTTACTTTGCTCAGGGGAAAGTAAGCTATAAGCTTATGAGTAAGTCACAATCCCTGCCTATGGGTAATCAGGCATATAAAAGTCAATAAATGTTTATTGAATTTAATGGAAACACACAGAGGTACAAGTGGAGGCCTTCTCAGAGGACTTTTGGTTTGGTAACCATAATATACTGTTAGCCTTGGATTTCATTATATTGATGTGTTATCCAAACAGTGCCTTTAATTTATTGATAGACTCGCAGGGTAATGGTCCTTGGCAATCACTTGGTCCTATGTCATCTTGTGTCTACAGCTTGTTAATCCTCCACAAGGTTTGATTCCCACTAGAAATCTTTTTATTGACTTTTATTAAGTCCCTTCTTATTGTCCTTCACATCTAAACCTTGTTCTTTGTAATCTGGGAAACAAAGTAAACACTCTGTGGAGTGTACCTGCTATTATTTCCATGACCACTCCCTGCAGAAGTGCAGACACCAGGGGGACAGCCCAAGGCTTGAGGACCCCTGCAAGCTGTTATGTTTTTCTCTTTCTGTTAAATAACAGAAAGGTCTAAATATACCAATCTAGTGGTTGCATAGCCTCTCTTAAAGAGAGTTAAAGAGAGACTCCATTTTTCCTACAACAAAATATAATACTTTCAGTGCAGGCTGATGTGGACAAACTAGAGAAGCATTATTAATTCTCTTTTTCTGGGCATTATTCTTTAACAATGCTTGGTGGTGGTGGTTTAGTTGCTTAATTGTGTTTGACTCTTAGATCCCATTAATATTTTTGACAATCTCAATTCAATATTGATGCATTTTAAGTTACTTTGTAGTTGTTTCTTCACTTGTAGAATGGGAATGCCAGTAATTTATTACACTTCAAGGGTTTTGTACAGAATGAATGAGTTAATGATTTTGAAATATTAGACACTTTAAATGACTAGAGTAATGCTCGGTACATGTTAAACCCTTGATATTTGTTAGCTGCTATTATTTTATGATTTTATTATTATTCTTATTGCTGTGCTTAGTCACTCAGTTGTGTCCGACTCTTTGCAACCCCATGGACTGTAGCCCACCAGGTTCCTCTGTCCATGGGATTCTCCAGGCAAGAATACTGGAGTGGGTAGCCTATCTCTTCTCCAGGGTATCTTCTGAACCCAGGGATCGAACCCAGGTCTCCCGCATTGCAGGTGGATTCTTTACCGTGTGATCCTTATTAATGATCAGTTAAGATTCCTGTTTTAATCATATTGATGTTCAATAACATTCTTCCTATCCATTCTAATGGGGGTTTTGTTTTATCTTTAAGGGAAAGATTTGGATTTACTAAATAGAATCTCATTAAAGATCCGTTATGCCACATTATCTGAATCAAGATACTCTTATCCAATTCATGCTGTGTTCTTCTGGACTGTGCATTATTTCACATGTGATAAGTGTGTCATCTGTGTGCCCCAGGCTGTTAAGTCTCTGTTAAAGGTGTCAGGTTGGACAGTGCCCTGCAGCAGACCACTAGAGACACTGCTCCAGGTTGACACTGATTTAGTAATTAGTTTTCTTTGGAGATAGATGCTCAGCCAGCAAAAAGCTGACCAGAATTTATTACCATTCCACCTGTATTCCATGTGCAGTAGATGCTGCATCCAGAGACGTGGTGTTGACAGAGGCCTCTGCCTTCATAGGCGCTCTACTTCTGCCTGAGTGCTCTGAGATTTTCAACTGTGATGCTGTGATCTCTCTGGCCAGTTCTTTCACTGCCTGATAGTGCCATTAAAACAACGAAGCTCCTCTTATCTCACCTGAATATCTCTCTGTTAATTATATTTTCAAATCTCTCAGGGTTTCTTCCCTGTTTTCTGGACCACCTAGGCACATTGGAAAGAACAAAACCATTGCTTGAACACAGAGCTTCTGTAGTATTGTGAGCATGTTTGGGATTTTGTTTCTGATTCTGGTGTGGCACTGGCTTGGGACATATAGTTGGAATAGGGAAACTATAGTATCCTACTCACCTGGAATGTTTTTCTTTGTCATGGCAAAGGAAATTGTATAGGGATATGGCTAACTGGGAAGGGCTAAGGGTTGAAATTAGACCAGTTCATTGGGGTGGTCATTGTCACTGCCTTTCCTTCATCTTCAAAAAGAGAATACTCGTGTGGTTTTGGAAATGCCTCCTGGTCTGTGGACATCACTGAGCCTGTCACAGTAGCCTCATTCCAGTGATCATTGATTGACTCAGACATGAGCATGAGATGTAGAGTATGAGGCAAAGGCCAAGTGAGAAGAATTGTGTCCAAAACAAATGCTAAGAATTACAACTATTTTTATTTTAGATAAGAAAACAGAAGGCAATGATATCAGAGTTTCTACTCAAAATCCCACAATATGTAAAGAGGAAAGAATTAGTCTACTCTTTAATCTTGAACACTGAGCCATTATTTTCTTTTCCAGTGGCAGCAGTTCAGTGAACCTTCCATTTGAGGAGTAACCCACTCCAGTGTTCTTGCCCCAGGGATGGGGGAGCCTGGTGGGCTGCCATCTATGGGGTTGCACAGAGTCGGACACGACTGAAGCGACTTAGCAGCAGCAACAGCAGCATGGACAATTAACTGCTTCTGTTAATTGATCCAGGGGACTGAGATATAAAAATTTTTCAAAACATTTTTACTTGAACACTTCACTTGATTTTTTGGTGAGTTTGGTTAATGAACCCTTTTGAAAATGCCCATTGTAAAGCTCTTTGCCAGTACCTCTTGTTTTATTATCAGCAGTTATTGCAGCCTGAAATTTTCTTCTTGTCCATTTTCTTGTTTGTTCTCTGTCCAGCTCAGTGTGGGTTGCATGAAGACAATGGTATTTTCTGTCTCATATTTCAGTGTCTGGAATATGTAGTTGCTTTATAAATCTTCACTGAGTGAACAATCAGATTTGTAGCTATCTCTATCATATCAGTATGTAAACACATTTTTAAGTGCTTTCTCTATTCCTGGCATAGTGGTAAGCAAAATATCTCATATGTGATTCTTAATTTTCAAAGGAGAAAACCAGAGAAGGAAGGATGGAAGATAGGAGGAGAGAGAGAGGAGGAGGGAGGAAGAGATGGAAGGAAGAGAACGAGGGAAGAAAGGACGAAAGGAAGGAGGGAAAGGGAAGGAAAAAGAAAAAAAGGAAAGAAGGAGGGAAGAAAGGAATCACAGTTCTGGAGGCTGGGGAGTGTGCAAAATCAAGATGCCAGCCAATTTGTTTCCTGGTCTTGCAAATAGCTCTCTTCCTGGTTTGCAAATAGGTGCCTTCATCTTCTGTTCTCACCTTGTCTTTCCTTAAAGTGTGCATGTGGAGATCTCTGTCTCTCTCACTCTTCCTTTTCTTATAAGTGCTCTAATCCCATAATAGGGGCCTCATCCTTTTGACCTTTTTTGTCATTGTTCACTGAGTCTTGTCTGACTCTTTGTGACCCTATGGTGGTTTAGTCGCTAAGTCATGTCCGACTCTTGCAACCCGGTGGACTGTAGCCTGCCAGCCTCCTCTGTCCATGGGGATTCTCTAGGCAAGAATACTGGAGTGGGTTGCCAGTTCCTTCTCCAGGGGATCTTCCTGACCCAGGAATCAAACCCAGGTCTCCTGCATTGCAGGCAGATTCTTTACCAACTGAGCTATGACCCTATGGACTGCAGCAACCCAGGCCTCCCTGTCCTTCACTATCTCCTGGAGTCTGCTCAAACTCATGTCCATTGAGTTGGTGATGCCATCCAACCATCTCATCCTCATTTACCCTCTTCTCCTCCTGCCCTCAATCTTTCCCAGCATCAGGATCTTTTCCAGTGAGTCAGCTCTTCGTATTAGGTGGCCAAAGTATTGGAGCTTCAGCATCAGTCCTTTCAGCATCTGCTTTGACTATACAGACCTTTTGTTGGCAAAGTGATATCTCTGCATTTTAGTATGCAGTCAATTTTGTCATAGGTTTTCTTCCAAGGAACAAGTGTCTTTTAATTTTGTGTCTGCAGTGATTTTGGAGTCCAAGAAAATAAACTCTGTCACTGTTTTCTCTTTTTCCCCATCTATTTTGACCTTATGTAACCTTAATTATTTCTCGAAAGTTTTATTTCTAAGTACTATAATATTGGGGCTTATAACTTCAATACATAAATTGGGGGTGGGAGATGCATTCAGTCCACAAAGGAAGGAAAAAGAAGAGAATATGAATGAAAGAAGAAAGGAGGTAATTTGAGATAGCATGAAGTGCTACGGAAAAAAATTAGGTTGAACCATGTAATGTGACTGGAGAATTGTTAAATTGGGTGGTCACATGGCCTCTTCAAAGAGGTGACATTTATTTAAGATTGACATGTGTAGGTGAGCAAGAAGAGATTTCCAAGCAGAGTGGTTAGGTAGTCCAGTTAGTCCAGGTAGTCCAATTCTGAGGAGGAAATAGCTCAGTGTATTTGAAGAACTGAAGGTCAATGGGGTAAGCATGGTAGGTGAAAAGATGGTGACAAGGAGTAAGGTTGATCACACTGGTGGGAGTTCCATAAAACATAGATATGTAAATCATGATTAAGAAGTTCTAATTTATGCAGAGAGTATAGGAAGCCAATGAGAAGTTTTTAGAAGAGTGAAACCCTCTGATTAGATTTTTTTCAAAGTTCACTCTTTCCATCATGAGACAAATATATTATAACTCAGTGAGAGTGGCAACAGGAGACTTAAAAAGCTATTGTATTAGTTCTCGACATAATAATGATATGTGGGACCAGGTTGGTTATAATGGGGATGGGGAGATGTATTTTGGAGTCAACTAAAATTGATAATAGATTAGAAATGGGGGCTTAAATGCAAAAAAGGGACATTACTGCTTGTTTTGGATTGAGCAATGAGCTTCACAGCTGTGAGAAAATTCCAGTGTCTTGAAAATTTCCTCCACAGTTCTTTTCACCCAAACTGTGAATTATCAAGACCTATTACCTCTTGTTATCTTTACCGGTACCTTATAATCCCTTATTGGGCTTCTCTGGTGTCTTAGTTGTGAACAATTCACCTGCCAAGCAGGAGATGTGGGTTCGATCTCTGGGTTGCAAAGATCCTCTGGAGAAGGAAATGGCAACCCACTCCAATATTCTTACCTGGAGGATTTCATGGACAGAGGAGCCTTGTGGGCTACAGTCCATAGATTGCAAAAGAGTTGGACACAACTTGGCAACTGAAAAACAACAATAATCCTGTTTTAGGAGTTTCTTCAAAGTTAGAATCAGGAAGTGTTCAAGATAACGAGTTTCCATTTTTCTTCATTAGCTAATTATTTAAAGAATTAGCAAAAAATGTTCAAAAATAATGATTAACATGAATGTAGGGGCCTATCTATGGATTCTGTTACTGATCCTTGAATTTAAGATTATAGATAGAATGAGCTAAATCTATTAATAAATAATTTCGCTTTTGTCTATATGTGTATACATATAGTATGCCTATATATGTATGTGAATATTATTTGAAATTCAGCACTTCTGAGAGCAAGATGTTTAAATATGAATTTTTAGTGTAAGACATTTAAAAGCCCTCAAGTGGAACATTTTATTTTTGATACTATTTAAATATATTTTCTGTTTTACGGCTTATGTATTGTTACTCTGTGAAAAGCCAATTTAAAACACTAATGAAAACCACAGAGTTTTCCTCCATTAACATTTCTTTTAATATATTCACTTTTTTTTTTTTTTTTGTAGCAGATGGGAAGGAGAAATAAAGCAAAAAGTCAATTAAGACAATGGTCTCTTCTCTTTTGTTGATACATCTACTAACTTTTAAAGAAACCTCCCTAAATTGGATTCTTTCATTTTTAAATATTTCTGTTCTAAATTGGCAGACACCATAATTGTTAGCTTTTGAGAGAGAAAGGAGTGCTCTAGTTACCTTGATTTTATTTTTTTGCCTAATGAATGTCTCCCTTATTCACCAAGAAAACTGTACAGTACCCACTTCACATTTATGATGTGTGCTATGTGTTTTAAGACTTTGCACATCACACCTGTCCCCACCCCTCCCCATGGACTATAGGATAAAGAACATTCTGGAACTTCACAGGCAATCACAATGCTTAACCTTTTCTTCTTCAGAGTTCTCTTTCTGTGGGATCCTTTCCATTTTAACCAGTATCCTCTTCTGTTATTTGTTAACTCTGATTCTTGAGCTCCCTTCTTTGTGTGGTTTCTAAGAGTATTTTACCCCATATCATTCTATCCCTCCCCCTTCACACATGTCTAAATTCTTCCATTCTTTTAAGGTTCATTCTTTCTGATCCCTGCAAACATTTTATCTGTTTTCTGTCCCTATATTTTGTCTTTTCCAGAATATTTTATACAATATTTTATACATTGTCTTTTCCAGAATATTTTATACCTTTTATACAGAGTAATGGAGAAGGCAATGGCGCCCCACTCCAGTACTCTTGCCTGGAAAATCCCATGGATGGAGGAGCCTGGAAGGCTGCAATCCATGGGATCGCTGAGGGTCGGACACGACTGAGCAATTTCGCTTTCACTTTTCACTTTCATGCATTGGAGAAGGAAATGGCAACCCACTCCAGTGTTCTTGCCTGGAGAATCCCGGGGACTGGGGAGCCTGGTGGGCTACCGTCTATGGGGTTGCACAGAGTCGGACACAACTGAAGCAACTTAGCAGCAGCAGCAGCATACAGAGTAATATTGTATGAAGTCTTTTGAATCTAGCTTATTACACTTAATATAACATTTCAAATTCAACTATGATATTGCCAGATATTAGTGTTCTATTTTTATTGCCAAGTCATAGTTTATTTCATAGATGCATCATTGTTTATTTAACCATGAGATTAAAGATATTTGGATTGAAATTATGAATAAATCCTCTATGAAATTCATAAACAGGTTTTTGAGTCAAGCATAACAATTTGAAGGGTAGGTCAGTTCAGTTCAGTTCAGTTCAGTCGCTCAGTCATGTCAGACAGAAATGGCTTAATATCTGCTTTGTAACATTTTTATTATCCTTTCGTTATTTGTTAAGGTTTATAGTGATGGGCATTTTGTATCTCCAGTGTTGATGATTTGTATCTTCTCTCTTTTACTCTTTATCAAACTGGCTAAATATTTATCAATAGTTTATTTTTCATGAAGGAACCTTTGATTTTATCTATTGTTTTTCTGTTTTCAGTTCCACTGGTTTCTTTTCATAACTGTCATTTTCTTTCTTCTGTTTATTTTGGCTCTGGTTTGCTCTTATTTCCCTAACTTTTAATATGGAAAATTATTCTTTTTAAATTTTAGTCTTTAATGCTATGAATTTTCCTCTAAGCAGTCTTGAATGCATCTGATCATGTTTGATATATTGTTTTCATTTTCATTCAATTAAAAATCCTTTCTGTTTTCCACTGTGACTTCTTTTTTGGTTCATGGCTATTTAGAGGCATGTTTTAAAATTTCAAAACATCTGGGGATTTTCCAGTTTCTGTTTGTTGTTAAGTTCTAGTTTAATTCTATTATAATGAGAATTTGCAAGATTTTAATTTTTATGATTTCTTAAGTTTTGTTTCATGGCTGAGATTATGGTTCAGCTTGGTGGATGTCCCAATGCACTTTAAAAGAATGTGTGTATTCTGCTGTTGGATTGAATATTCTACAAATATCAATTGGTAACTTTGGTGCCAAGGTTGGGGTCACCTGTTTCTTCACCTTTTCTGTCTGTTCTGTTGATTACAAAAAGTCTTGAAATATTGAACTATAGTTGTGAATTTGTTTGTTTCAGTTCTATCAGTTTTTGCTTCATGAACTTTGAAGCTCTGTTTTTATGTGATCATGGAGATTTCACATTAAAATAGGATGAAGAAGTAGAATCAATTGTTGTTGTTCAATCACTCAGTCCTGTCCAACTGTTTGGAATCCCATGGATTGCAGCACACCAGGCTTCCCCACCCTTCACAGTCTCACAGAGTTTGCTCAAACTTATGTCCATTGAGTCGGTGATGCTATCCAATCATCTTATCCTCTGTCATCCCCTGCTCCTCCTGCCTTCAGTCTTTCTTTCCCGCCATCAGGGTCTTTTCTAATGAGTCAGCTCTTCACATCAGGTGGCCACAGTATTGTAACTTCAGCTTCAGCATCAGTCCTTCCAATGAATGTTAAGGGTTGATTTCCTTTAGGATTAACTGGTTTGACCTCCTTACTGTCCAAGGGACTCTCAAGAATCTTCTCCAACACCACAGTTTGAAAGCATCAATTCTTCGGCACTCAGCTTTTTTATTGTCCAGCTCTCACATCTGTACATGACAACTGGAAAAAACAGCTTTGATTATATGAACATTTGTCGGCAAATTAATGTCTCTGGTTTTTAATATGCTGTCTAGGTTGGTCATAGCTTTTCTTCCAAGGAGCAAGTGTCTTTGAAATTCATGGCTGCAGTCACCATCTGCAGTGATTTTGGAACCCAAGAAAATAAAGTCTGTCACTGTTTCTATTGTTTCCCCATCTATTTGCCATGAAGTGGAAACAATGGAATTGTTTATTTCTCTTTAAGAAATTACTTTAAAAGGAGAATCATGTTCATTCATAAATCATGTAGGCACAGTTTTTGTTGTTGTTCTGTTCATTAGATTACGTGGTGGTTCTCAGACTTTAAGTTAAAAATCCTACATGATTGTAAATCCACATCCATGTGTACTTCATGGATAACTTCAGAAATTTAAAAGGATACATTTAACTTTCTTTGATTTTTCCTTATGTACTTACTTGAGAGCCCAATCTCTTATAAAAACGTACCTCCACAATATTTTTTCTCCTTTTTTCTACATGAAAATGTTCAAATTAAAGGTTAATTTCTCCTTAGTAGATTAATCTGAACTTGCACATCTTTTCAGTTATGTCTGTATCATGGCACTTGAAAATATATTATATCTGATAGCTACCTTCCAAGAATAACTTAGCCATCTGTTTATCCATTGCTTGCCATAGCAACCTGACATGTGCTTAGGTCAATAGGAGTTGTTTTTAAAATAAATAGGTATAAAAATAGCTATAAAAATTAATATATTCTGTCATCTTCAACAAAGCAGCTAGGTAATTTATTTTTTTCTGGGCTCCTGACATCACAGTAATTGTGGACTCATGATCCTTAGTAGAATGTGGTGGTTGGTGGTGGTTTAGTTGCTAAGTCATGTCCAACTCTTGGATTGTAGTATTCTATCCATGTATTCTATCCATGAAATTCTCCAGGCAAGAATACTGTAGTGAGTTGCCATTTCATCCTCCAGGGGATCTTCCCACCCAGGAATTGAACCTTGTCTCCTGAGTTTCCTACATTGGCAGGTGGCTTCTTGACCACTGAGCCACCTGGAAAGCCCTTTAGTAGAATATGTCACTCAATACATTTTTAATTTTTTTGCTCAATGCATTTCTTGATTAACAAGCCAGAACTGTTTATGTTAGCTATTAAGTGACTTTACTTTTTTATTAATAATATAACCCTCTTTTTGTCTGCTGATTGACACAAAGTGCCTCATCCTTACTTGTAATACCCAGAGGTGAACTGCGCTCCATTTCCCACCCTCTTCTGCTGTATCTATCTGGCTTCTACCAAGTAACAATCACTTCTTTTAGCTACCTGGTGTCTTTTTCCTGACAATGATGCCACAGATGTTTTTTGATCTGAAGATGCCTAAGGGATGTCGGGTTCTCTGATGTCATCCTTGTGCCAAGGCCATACAGAAGTAGGGAGAATGCTCTTCTCTCATTACTTTTCCATTTTTTCCACATGGTTCCCATGGGGTTCACAAATGTTTTTCTTTTATAACCTCTCTTTCCCAATCTCTTACTAGAATTCAGACAGGAATATATGGGAAGACTGGGCTGGATGACAAATCTGAACTCATAAAATTAGTCTTCTTCTTTACAAATTATCTTTGCACTTGACCCAGCTTGACTTCTTCCTAAGAGTGAATTATTTCCTTAGGAAAATTTTCAGTACCATCTACAGATAGACTGTTTATAGGCCTGACCCAACCATCTACCACACATACATAGATTACTTTTTTCCAGTTGTCATCACAGTTGTGATAAATGAAGGATGATTTATTGTGCTTTGAATATCTACAGGGCCTATTTAGCCGTTTGCAACAGGATAAGCCAGACGAGAAAGGTTCTACTCCTGTCTGGTGAGATAGAGCAGACCGTGGCTGAGCTGAACCTTTCTCAGGTGCTGACAGTAGAAATCAAGTCCCAAAGATAGACACACACTCAAATCACACTGCAGTCATTGTTGCAAAGAAATAATTATTGATAGAGATTTCTAGAAAGGGTAGTGTAATAGGCACATGTGTGAAGTCCAAGGACTGAGAGCTAAGACATAGTCAACTTGTATATCTAAGCAGGAAGGCATGTCATATTTGGGTGGTCTCTAATAGGAAGAAGGACCAGTCCTCAGACTTAGCTGTGAATCTGGGCTTCAGGGTTTAGTGAATACATGGCAGTTGTAAATTTCACAGACAAATGTAGAGGAAGGTACAGTGGTTTCCCTGCTGCTACACATGCATAATCTCCCCCACTACTGACATCCCACTCTAGAGAGGTTGTCAATAGTGAGATAACCTGGAGTAACAGGCAAGTTTGGCCTTGGAGTACAAAATGAAGCAGGGCAAAGGCTAATGGAGTTTTGCCAAGAGAATGCGTTGGTCATAGCAAACACCCTCTTCCCACAACGCAAGAGACAACTTCTCATCCAAGAAATGGACATCACCAGATGGTCAATACCAAAATCAGATTGATTCCATTCTTTGCAGCCAAAGATGGAGAAGCTTTAGACAGCAGAAATAAGACTAGGAGCTGACTGTGGCTCAAATCATGAACTCCTTATTGCAAAATTCAGACTTAAATTGAAGAAAATAGGGAAAACCACTAGGCCACCCAGATATGACCTAAATCAAATCTCTTACAATTATACAGTGGAAGTGACTGTATAATTCAAGATTAGATTCAAGGGATTAGATTCAAGGGATAGATTCAAGGGATTAGATCTGACGGATAGAGTGCATGAACTATGGACAGAGGCTCATAACGTTGTGCAGGAGGCAGTAATCAAAATCATCCCCAGGTCCAGGTTCGATGCAGGATACAGGATGCTCGGGGCTGGTGCACTGGGATGACCCAGAGGGATGGTACGGGGAAGGAAGTGGGAGGGGAGTTCAGGATGGGGAACACGTGTACACCCGTGGCAGATTCATGTTGATGTATGGCAAAACCAATACAATATTGTAAAGTAATTAGCCTCCAATTAAAATAAATAAATTTAAATTAAAAAATAAAAATAAACAATGGAAACAACCCAGGAAAAAAATAAAAATGAAAGTATAATGCAAAAAAAAAATCATCCCCAGGAAAAAGAAATGCAAAAAGACAAAATGATTGTCTGAAAAGATGTTAAAAATAGCTGAGAAAAGAAGAGAAGTGAAAGACAAAGGAGTAAAGGAAAGATATACCCACTTGAATGCAGAGTTCCAAATAATAGCAAGGAGAGATAAGAAAGTCTTCCTAAGTGATTAGTGCAAAGAAATGGAGGAAGACAAAAAAATGGGAAAGACTAGAAATCTCTTCAAGAAAATTAGAAATACCAAGGGAATATTTCATGTAAAGATGGGCACAGTAAAGGACATAAATGGTATGGACCTAACAGAAGCAAAAGCTATTAAGAAGAGGTGGCAAGAATACACAGAAGAAATATACAAAAAATATCTTCATAACCCAGATAACCATGATGGTGTAATCACTTACCTAGAGCCAGACATTCTAGAGTGCAAAGTCAAGTGGGCCTTAGGAAGCATCACTATGAACAAACCTAGTGGAGCTGATGGAGTTCCAGCTGAGCTATTTCAAATCCTAAAAGATGATTCTGTTAAAGTACTGACTCAGTATGTCAGCAAATTTGGAAAACTCAGCAGTGGCCACAGGACTGGAAAAGGCCAGTTTTCATTCCAGTCCCAACAAAAGACAGTGCCAAAGCATGTTCAAACTACTACACAGCTGCACTCATTTCACATGCTAGCAATGTAATGCTAAAATTCTCCAAGCTAGACTTTAACAGTACATGAACTGAGAACTTCCAGATGTTCAAGCTGGATTTTAAAAAGGCAGAGGAACCAGAGGTCTAATTGCCACCATCCTTTGAATCATAGAAAAAGCAAGAGAATTCTAGAAAAACAGCTACTTCTGCTTCATTGACTATGCTAAAGTCTTTGACTGTGTGGATCTCAACAAACTGGAAAATTCTTAAAGAGATGAAAATACCAGACCACCTTACCTGCCTCCTGAGAAATATCTATGCAGGTCAAGAAGCTACAGTTAGAACCAGATATGGAATAACAGACTGGTTCCAAGTTGGAAAAGGAGTATGTCATGCTGCTTACTAATGCAGAGTACATAATGCGAAATGCCAGGCTGTGTAAAGCACAAGCTGGAATCAAGATTGCTGGGAGAAATATCAATGACCTCAGATATATAGACACCACCCTTATGGCAGAAAGTGAAGAAGAACTAAAGAGCCTCTTGATGAAAGTGAAAGAGGAGAGTGAAAAAGTTGGCTTAAAACTCAGTATTCAAAAAATGAATATCATGGCATCTGGTCCCATCACTTCATGGTGAATAGATGGGGAAACAATGGAAGCAGTGACAGACTTTATTTTCTTGGGCTCCAAAATCATTGCAGATGGTGACTGCAGCCATAAAATTAAAAGATGCTTATTCCTTGGAAGAAAAGCTATTGACATCTTATTACAAAGCAGAGACATTACTTTGCTGATAAAGGTCTATCTAGTCAAAGCTATGCTTTTTCCATTAGTTAGGTATGGATGTAAGAATTGGACAATAAGGTTGAACACCAAAGAATTGGTGCTTTTGAACTGTGGTGTTGGAGAGAACTTATGAGAGTCCCTTGGACTACAAGGAGATCCAGCCAGTGAATCCTAAAGGAAATCAGTCCTGAATATTTGTTGGAAGGACTGATGCTGAATCTGAAGCTCCAATACTTTGGTCATCTGATCCGAAGAACTGATTCATTAGAAAAGATCCTGATGCTGGGAAAGATTGAAGGCAGAAGGAGAAGGGGACGAAAGAGAATGAGATAGTTGGATGGCATCACTGACTCAATGGATATGAGTTTCAGCAAGCTCTGGGAGATGATGAAGAACAGGGAAGCCTGGTATGTTGCAGTCCATGTTGTCGCAGAGTCAGATATGACTGAGCGACTGAAGTGTCTGACAGAGCGACTGAACAACAGTAATAACTAAAGTGGTGCATTTATTACAGCTGATAAACCTACACTGACATAGCATTACCACTCAAAGTCTTTAGTTTACATTAGAGTTCACTCTTGTTATTGTACATTAAATGAGTTTGGACAAATGTATAATAATATGTATCTACCACTCTAGCATCATGCAGAATAATTTCATGACCTGAAAAATTCTCTGTATTCTTCCTATTCTTCCCTCTACCCTCTAGCTTCTGGAAACCACTGATCTTTTTACTGTTTCCATTGGCTACTTTCACTTAGTTACATTTTAGATTCTAGTGGTACTGTTCTTCTCGGTTTATAGATGAGAAAATAACAGTGAAAGCTGTGTGACTTGCCTAGGATCATACAGAAGAAGTTTAAGTGGCTATGTGTCCGACTTCAGAGCTGGAGATAGCTCCAGACCCCCTTCCTCCTGCTGACCTTTGTTGGTAGCAAAGTCAGGAATCCCCAAGCCCCTTGACTCTTGACCTATTGCTCTTTCTATGGTGCCATTTTGTTTCTCAAATAAGGTACTATTACAATATAAGAGAAGGGCTTTCCTGGTGGCTCAGGGGTAAAGAATCTGCAGTGCAGGAGATACAGGAGATGTAGGTTCAGTCCCTGGGTTGGGAAAATTCCCTGGAGCAAGGCATGGCAGCTCACTCCAGAATTCTTGCCTGGAGAATCCCATGGACAGAGGAGCCTGGCGGGCTATAGTCCATGTGATCATAAAGAGCTGAACATGACTGAAACGACTGAGCACACATGCACTCATAAAACAAGAGGGGGGCTTCCCAGGCGGCTCAGGTAAAAGTATCAGCTTGCCAAGCGAGAGATGCAGCTTCAGTTCCTGGGTCAGGAAGATCCCTTGGAAAAGAAAATGGCAACCCACTCTAGTATTGCCTGGGAAATCCCACGGACAGAGGAGTCTTGAGGGCTACACTCTATGGGGTTGCAAAGAGTAGGACACGACTGAGCGACTGAACCACCACCACCACCACATACAAATACAAGAGTAATTAATTATAGGGATGGAAACCTTATTCTCTGCTTGGAAACACAGTGCCACATGCAGGCTGTGTCCTAGAGATCTGTTCCTCAGCATTACATTTCCTTATGGTTGCCATGCAACAAGAAACATGCGTCAAGGTGTGTTCTTATATATGATGTTCTGGGACTGATAATTTTTAAGGGAGAACAAAACACACACGCACACTTTACTATGTTCTTGTGTTCACCAAACATTCAGCTAAAGATTCTTATCCACCTTATATTTGAATCACACTGAAGAGTGGATGACTATGAACTATATAGGACCTCACATTTGTAATTTTTCTATTATTGCAATGTTATATTTTTATTTAACATTTTGTAAAGTGAAAGACATATACCTAAATAAATTTTAGAATTCCAAAAGGCCTGGAAATGTACTCTATATTCCTTTGTATCCCTCATAGTATCTATGGAAGTGCTTCCTGTGAGTATGATTTAATATAGATTTGCCAATTAACCTGTCCCTAAAACCAAACTGTGATAATCGCACACCTTTTAGCAGAAACTCTTGGTGAATTTCTTCTTGGGTGTCCACATACTGTGATATTATATTCTTCTGGAATTTGGTGGAGAATTGGACTAAGAGGCTTTTTAGATCAATTGTGTATCAGTAGACTCTCTATAATTACTGTGAGGGAAACTGTAGGTCAACGTTGTCCATCTGCACCTGTGTGGCAGTGAATCGTGTGCTTGTGGAGGTTTTTTTATGTACCAATATTATGAATAATGGAAGGCTTTAGAGGTACATTGGTATTTCCCTGCTTACACAGGACTTTGCTCAGTTGTGGCTACCTCATTTCAGTATGTCAAATGGGAGTGCTAACCATCTTTTACTTGCTCTAATTTGGTGCTGCAGTGACTCAGAATAAGTGATTGATGATTAAATTATCTATCAACTGGAGTTTTTGAGAATCTACAAAGTATTTGACATTTGTTAAATTCTAGGACTTTATCTATGAACATATCAGGCCTGGTCCCAGCCTCACAGATCTAACAGTTCAGTAAAAATGTATTCAGTGATGCACGTGTCTTTAGGCTGAGCTACAATGTTATAGGCATCTTTAAAATTCTACACAGTGAGAACTAAAGATATATAGCATAGTTTGATATATATCTTGGTATATAGAGCACAGATTGATATATATCAGTCTTATAGTAGGATCTAAAACTGATGAATGAGAGATAAATGGAAATGATAATGAATAAAAGTTTATCTTTATTCCAAACATCTGGTGTGAGTAAATGTATTAAATTTTACCTGAATTTTCATGTCATATCAGTAAAACCTAAGATGCATTCTTTAGAAACTATATCCACAAGAAATATAATCTATTTGACAGAGTTTGATACTGCCTTATCTTATGCAGTGTATCAACCTCATTATATATACTATTGACCACGTCCTCCTTGAAACATCTTTTTCTATTGGCTTCTGTCTATCACATTCCTTTGGTTTTCCTCTTATTGCAGTGGTCCTTGATGGCTATTCACTCTCTATCAGCCTCCAAATGCTCAACTCCCAGGCACTGATATTGGGCACTCTTCTCCTCTCTATGATTAGTCTCTCCCTAAGTGATCACAGCTAGTCCCACAGCCTTAAATCCATTCAAATACTGATAATTCCCAAATTTGTATCTCTTACTCTCAATAATATCCTAGACTCTTGACTTACGTATACAACTACCTTTTTCACATCTTCATCTAATTATTAGTAGAAGTCTCAACTGTAATGCAACTAAATTGAATCTCTGGATTTCCCTCTTGTTTATTCGCTAAGTTCTGTCTGACTCTTTTGCAACTCCACAGACTGCAGCATCGCCAGGCCTCCCTGTTCCTCACCATTTCCCAGAGTTTGCCCAGGTTCATGTCCATTGAGTCAGTGATGCTATCCAACCATCTTATCCTCTCCTGCCCTCTTCTTCTTTTGCCTTTAATCTTTCCCAGCATCTGGGTCTTTTCCAGCAAATTAATTGCTCCCATCAAGTGGCCAAAGTATTTGAGCTTCCGGCTTCAGCGTTATTTCTTCCAGTGAGTATTCAGGGTTGATTTCCTTTAGGATTGACCGTTTGATTGAAGTAAATTGAACCTCTGAATTTCCCCCTACCCTTCCCTTTTCCTCCAGTTTTCCCAGTCTCAGTAAATGCCACATCCATCTAGGTAGTTGCTTAGTCACTTAAGAACAAGACCTAGGATTTGGCTTTATTCTCTTTTTCTCCTCATTCTTACCCCATTCTCACCAAGAAGTCCTGCTGGCTCGATCTCTAATATATGTCTTAATTCTGTTCATTCCTCTACCTCCCCACTGCCACCGTCAGTCCAAGCTAGTATTGATTTTCACCTGAATTGCGGCAGTAGCCTTGTAACTATTTTATCGCAGAATTTGCTTTCCTGCAGTCCTTGCACTCAGCATTCAGAGTGCATAAAGTTATTTGAATAATTTTATTTGTCCTAAAAGGACATTCCCTTGTTCAAATTTTTCCAGTGGCTTCCTATATTCACAATAAAACCCAAATTCATAAATATGGTCACAGATGATCTGGCCAGCATGAACTTCTCTGACCCCCTTTCCCAGTGTGTTCCCCATCCATCTTTATGCTTTAGGTTCACAGGCATTCTTTGTTTCCATTGAGCATGCCATATGTGTTCTTGTCAGAAGACCCTTAGATCTATTACTTCTCTCTGTGTTTGATGCCCTCCTCTGGCCCTTGACTTTTTACCACGCTGGTGTCTGCTCATTCATTGCTTCTTCAGACAGGTCTCCTTTGGCCAGCTCTATGAAGTAGCCTTTCACTCACTTTGTGATGTGATCAGAGTTTATTTCTTTCATGGCCTGTTTCATTATCTCTTTACTGACTGTGACAGGAATCTTTATCCGCAGACCTGAATGTAAGCTCGCTGAAGACATGTGCTTTTCCATATTGTTTATTGTTCTCTCCTAGTCAGTCAGAATACCCATCAGCCCCTCAGGAAGTACTGCTTGCATAAATCCCTTAGCTCTGTGCATAGCCTCAAAGTCCTTTTCAGTTTGGTGAGATGGTACTGTGTCAACTTGATACATCGCCATTTTTAGATCTTGGAAGGCCAAGTTGCATAGGGTCCTACTCCAATACTTTGGCCACCTCATGAAAGAGTTGACTCATTGGAAAAGACCCTGATGCTGGGAGGGATTGGGAGCAGGAGGAGAAGGGGACAACAGAGGATGAGATGGCTGGATGGCATTACTAACTCGATGGACATGAGTCTGAATGAACTCCGGGAGTTGGTGATGGACAGGGAGGCCTGGTGTGCTGCAATTCATGGCGTTGCAAAGAGTCGGACGACTGAATGACTAAACTGAACTGAACTGATTGCTGGACAGTTTCTCATGCCTAATCCCAGTATTTCCCAGAGGAGGGAATCAGCACAACAGACTACCAGAGGATCCTGCCTTGTGACTTCACTCTCCAGGATTTCCCTCAAGATGTAAAGACTTCAGAGTAGGGTTTATTTTTCCTTATAAGGTTAATATTATTTTTGCTGTTCAATCACTGTCATGTGTCTGACTGTTTGCAACTTTAAAGAATTGATGCTTTTGCACTTTGGTGTTGGAGAAGACTCTTGCGAGTCCCTTGGACTGCAAGGAGATCCAACCAGTCCATCCTAGAGAAGATCAGTCCTGGGTGTTCATTGGAAGGACTGATGTTGAAGCTGAAGCTCCAGTACTTTGGCCACCTGATGTGAAGAACTGACTCATTTGAAAAGACCCTGATGCTGGGAAAGATTGAGGGCAGGAGGAGAAGGGGATGACAGAGGTTGACATGGTTGAATGGCATCACCGACTCAATGGACATGGCTTTGGGTAGACTCTGGGAGTTGGTGATGGACAGGGAGGCTTGGCGTGCTGAGGTTCATGGGGTTGCAAAGAGTCAGAGACAACTGAGCGACTGAACTGGAACTGGAACTGGACTGCAGCACACCAGGCTTCCCTGTTCCTCACCATCTATAATGCTGTTATTGAGCTGTGCTGTGCTAAGTCACTTCAGTCATGTCCAACTCTTTGTGACCCCACGGATGTAGCCCACCAGGCTCCTCTGTTCATGGGATTCTCCAGGCAAGAAACTAGAGTGGGTTCCCATGCTCTACTCCAGGGGATCTTCCCAACCCAGGGTCTGAACCCACATCTCTTATGTCTCCTGCATTGGCAAGTGAGTTCTTTACCACTAGCGCCACCTGGGAAGGTGAGTATTATTGTTAGTCATAACCTAGAGCTCACAATACACTTTAATGGGGAGACTTGAGAGTTTATGAGCTTTAATTACCCCAAATGCAGCTGCATTTTACCTTTATTTAAAATATAAGCTCCTGGTCCATGTTTCCTGTCGCAGTGGTTGTGTATAATTCTCAGACCTTCATTTACTACTCTTGGGTTTAGGATCCTTCAGTTCAGTCACTCAGTCATGTCCAACTCTTTGTGACCCCATGGACTGCAGCATGCCAGACTTCTCTGTCCAAAACCAACTCCCAGGGCCTACTCAAACTCATGTCCTTTGAATTGGTGATGCCATCCAACCATCTCATCCTCTGTTGCCCCCTTCTCCTCCCGCCTTCAATCTTTCCCAACATCAGGGTCTTTTCCAGTGAGTCAGTTCTTTGTATCAGGTGGCTGAAGTATTTGAGTTTCAGCTTCAGCATCAGTCCTTCCAATGAATATTCAGGGCTGATTTCCTTTAGGATGGACAGTTTGCATCTCCTTGCAGTCCAAGGGACTCTGAAGAGTCTTCTCCAATACCACAGTTCAAAAAGCATCAATTCTTGGGCACTCAGCTTTCTTTATAGTCCAACTCACACATCCATACATGACTACTGGAAAAACCATAGCTTTGACTAGATGGACCTTTGCTGGTAAAGTAATGTCTCTGCTTTTTAATATGCTGTCTAGGTTGGTAGCTTTTCTTCCAAGGAGCAAGTATCTTTTAATTTCATGGTTGAAGTCACCATCTGCAGTGATTTGGGAGCCCCCCAAAATAAAGTCTGTTACTGTTTCCATTGTTTCCCCATCTATTTGCCATGAAGTGATGGGACCAGATGCCATGATCTTCTTTTTTTGAATGCTGAGTTTTAAGCCACCTTTTTCCACTCTGCTCTTTCACTTTCATCAAGAGGCTCTTTAGTTCTTCGCTTTCTGCCATAAGTGTGGTGTCATCTGCATATCTGTGGTTACTGAGGATCCTTAGCCAATTAGAAAAGTTCATCTGACTTCTAGGTAAGTAGTGTTCTCCTAGAGGGTAAAATGAGTGCTTGGAAGATATTGACTCAGAAGTAAAGTGTTTCAGATGAGTGTACAAACAAGCGAACAAGCTAATAACTAAGATTTTAAAAGCATCTCAGGCAGCTTTGGTCTTCCCAAAGCTCAGCTCTGAACCTAACCCTGATAGAAATCTTTCAAAGCTTTCCATTGCTGACACATCCTATTTGAGGATAATGCTCAAGGACTTTTGATTTCTGCCATGACTCCCCTTCAAACCATATCCCCCATGTCTTTCCTTCCTAGGATGGCAGAATAACAAAGGGAAGCCGGGGTCTGGCTGCTGGTGTGTCTGCCTTGTCTCAGCTCTTCCTCCTTTCACATATGGTCTTCCCTTGTTTAAATTTATTGAAGGTTAATCCTTTTTGCCTCCTTTGTCATGGATTCCTCCCACCACACAGCCTGACACACTTCTCTCCTTTAAATCTCACATTTCTCAGCTATCCTCTTAGATATTAAATTACCACATTCTGGCTACCTTTCTAGCTTTGATGCAGATGTTCACTTTCTTTCCTAGTCTGCAAGCACCTTACAGTCTTGCAGGTCTGTGAAGATCTGTAAGCCTTGCACAAAAGCCTGGGCTTCCCTCTGAGAGGACCTCTTCCTCACATGTGGCATCCTGGGGGGTTATTCATGGAGCAGTGAGTGAGGAAGTGATACTCAGAGAGTTACATGAGATCCCCACAGACTGGGGGTGGTGGTGACTGAAGCCACCCTGCTGTGACATCCCGTTCTGCTCTCTCCTATGTGCATGTTCAGTCGCTCAGATGTGTCTGACACGCTGTGACCCCCATGGACTGTAGCCTGCCAGGCTCCTCTGTCCATGGAATTATTCAGGCAAGAATACAGGAGTGAGTTGCCATTTCTTACTCCAGGGGATCTTCCTAACCTGGGGATCGAACCTGTGTCTCTTGCCTCTCCTGCATTTGCAGGAGGTTTCTTGCACCACCTGGGCAGCCCCTGGTAACCATATAAAAGTAGTGATGAATCTTCCATGCTGCTAATGTGTAACAGGAGACAGAGATGCCTTCTGTTTCTCACGTATCTTTCTTTTGATATTTTCTGTGAATTGGAATCTAGAAACACATGGGAGATATTTTCCCTTTCAAATATTCTAAAAAAGAGCTCCATTATTTCTTTTCCAACATTCATAGAGCTACACAGAGTGCTCTTCCTACTGATCACCAAGTGTAGAGGAAAAGAAAGGGGTTGCCCTGGTATGAGCACTTTTCCACTTAATTTTTAAAAATAGCTCAAGATTGTAATGTGTTTTAGCTTTGGGTCCACCACTAATATGCTAGACTTCCCAAGTGGCTCAGTGTTAAAGAATCCTGCCAATGCAGGAGATGCAGGTTTGATCCCTGGGTCGGGAAGATCCCTGGAGGAAGAAATGGCAACCTACCCCAGTATTCTTGCCTGGAAAATTCCATGGACGTGACTGAAGTGACTGAGCATGCACGCTAACTAGCTGGTTCCTCATAAAATGGGAATTAGTAATAGTCTCACCTGAAAGAGTTTTAAGGATTAATGAAAATAATTCATGCAAAGCACTCAGCCTAGTGTCTGGTGAAGAGAATGATTAAGATATTAAAAATAAAAGTTTCCCTTTGGTGTGTCGTGCAACACTTTGAGTTTTCATTAGCATTAATAGCTCACTCTAATTCTGTGGATCTGAACCGATGCAGTTCTTATTGGGACAGAAGAATCAGCCTCTTATAAATTTGTACTTTGGGCGAAGTAAAGATTTACATTTCTAAAATTGCCTCTTGCTTTCTGACTCTGGTTTTAACACATAGAAATTGCTTTTGTGGACAATAATTTAAGTGGTGGAATGCTTCCATGATAGATTTTCAATTCTCTCAATGTGGTACTTCAAGCAATGTTCAAAGTTAACCATGTTATTTAAAAATTGATTGTGTCTTATTAATTTCTTAGGATCACTAAAATTCTTGGTAAATTCCTGAGGATTAATAAAAAAGGGCTGTGAGCTCCTATTTTTCTTTACTTTCCCTTCAGCAGATCTCAAGGTGGGTGGTAAGTGAATATACGAAGTCAGTCCACTTGGAAATAAATTTGTACTTTTAAATGGCCGAACTCTCCATACACTGACTCAGAAACATGAGTAGCACTTCCTCTCTTGTCCTTCCTCCAGAGTAAGCGTGAGTAAGTGTGTTCTGAGTAAACTAGAAGAATGGGAATATGGACTCGTTTCTCAGTACTGTCTCAAGCTGCATCTCTTTCTGTAAAACTGAAGTATCATCTGGCTTGACTAGTAGGAGAGCAGAAGTGGTGGTTGGGTGGATGGGTAGTTGGGAGGCAAAAATTGGTAATTATTAGATTATCATAAAAATAGCTAACTTAGAGCCATGTAACCACTTTTCTCTCAGGCAAGTCAACCATACTTTCTATATGCCTTGAAATAAAAACTTTTGGCTATTAAATTTCTAAAATATGTTGATATACATTATGATGTTTGATATTCATAATAACTCTATGACCAAGGTAAGTCAGGTGTCTTTATTTATTTATACAGAAAAGGAAAGGAAGAGTCAGGCAGTCAAAGTATCAAAATTCACTGGAAGAAGTTAACTAGAACAGAGGCTTGTGTATGGAATCCAGAGGGTGTGGTTCAAATCCTAAACCTGCCCCATGTTAATGGTGACTCTGCCAAAGGATATAAAACCTCTGAACCTCAGCTTATGAATCTAAAAAATGATTATAACTGATATTATGTATGATTTATTACAGGGAACATAAGTTGGAAGCTACATTTAAGATATGAAGATGGTTTAATAATCTCTAAGGAAAAAAATTGCATTGGCTTATTTATGCTTCTCTTTCAAGGACCAAAAAGTTATGCCAGGAAAATTCCTTGGCTCCCTTTTACTGCAAAAATGTGGTAGAAAGGCCTGACTGTCATGTATCCTTCAAGTTGCTTGCCTTTTTGCTCTTTAAAGGAGCATTGTGAATTTGGGGGAAAAAAAGAAAAAAGAAGTGCAGTTACTGGTAGATAATCTCCACTGTTTATTGCATTCTTTATGAATTTTAGAAATAAAATTTCCTTTCCTGCTGATTTTGTTCTTTCCCACTTGACAGAAACAGATGACTCATTTCTCCAGGTTTGAGGACGGCAACGATTTAATGTTTTCAAAGTCATCAGCAAATTAACTGACATCAAAATCAAAGCTGAGTTTAGACATAAAATCAGATTACTTTGTCCTTGGATTGTCAGCTCAAAATCTGGTGAATTCTTTCTAATGTGAGTCCAACTTACTGTTCACAAAGCATTAAACTAAGCTCTGTGTGTGTGTGTGTGTGTGTGTGTGTGTGTGTGTGTGTGCATACTCAGTCGTGTCTGACTCTGCAACACCATCAGCTCCTTTATCCATGGAATTTTCCAGGCAAGAATACTGGAGTAGTTTGCCATTTTCTTTTCCAGGGAATCTTCTTGACCCAAGAATCAAACCTGTGTCTCTTGCATCTCTTGCACGGCAGGCAAGTTCTTTACCAGCTGAGCCACCACTATGGATAGGACCTTAATTTTAGTCAGTAATTTATAAATGTACAGTCCAGCGAATCTATCCTATTCTTTGCTCTGGTCTTCTGGTTAAGTATTGGATTTTGAGATACTGTTTTTTTTTTTTTTTCTTTACTATGAGTAAATGTAATTATTTCAAATCCTGGATTTGAAATAATATTTCAAATAAAAATATTTTTGTTTTACCATTATATCTTTATGTTTTGCAATTTCTTTATCAAAGTCAATGTATTCATTCCCCCCAAAGCATAGCTAGTGATGCCAGCAAAGATCATAATATCTAGACTGCTACAGAAGCTGTGCTTTTTAAAAAAATAATGTGGCAAAATCAGAAACAGAAGACAAAACCAACAAGTATCTTAGCAGCACAGAAGTGACTGTATAAACAATAGTTTCATTGGAAAAGCAGTTTCTAAAATACACTGAGTCCTGGTAGAGAAATCCTAGTTTGCTAAAGGCTCATCTGAGTATAATCAGTTAGGCTAACCTTTCCATCACATAATTTTCCACTCATCAAATTGTGAAGATGATGCAGTCTTTTTTTTCTTTCTGGGTTGTTAACTGGGATATTTCAAGAGTAGCACAAACACTAAATTTACACAGTTTTAAAAGAAATATATTGAATAAAGAAACCTGTAGTCAATCCCTTTGTGACAGATGTATTAACTTTGATTTCTTTGCGCTACTGGAGTGAGTGATTAAGAAAGCATTACAAAGGTGTTCTAATTAACTAATTATCTAATGAATATAGAGAAAGCTTGAGTCATTTCTATTTACTGTACCTATTTCTCTCACAGATTAGGTACAGAAATAGTCTGGTTTTCAAAATATCACATGTGTTAAGATATTTGCACATTGTTAACTAATGACAGGTACTAGAAAGTGATTTAAAAACCTCTAGAACTCACTTTTTATAAAACTGAGCTTCAGAGGAGTTTTGAATCATATTGTATTATAATTGTAGATTTACATTTATATTTTAAGTTTCTGGCATTTTATTTTGTGGAACTATTGGTCATATTAATGTTCAATAAATTTGTGTTGAATGAATGAATGAATGGATCTGTGAAAGAACATTTATAGAAGTTAAAAGAACTGCGTGCTTGCTAAGTCACCTCAGTTGTGTCCAACTCTCTGTGACCCTATGGACCCTACCAGGCTCCTCTGTCCATGGGATTCTCCAGGCCAGAATACTGGAGTGGGTTACCATATCCTTCTCCAGGGGATCTTTCTGACCCAGGGTTCGAACCCAAGTTTCTTATGCCTCCTGCTTTGGCAGGTGGGTTCTTTACCACTAGTGCCACCTGGGAAGCCCTGAAAGTACTGAGTCACTGTCTAAGATTGTGTGGCTGTGTCTCAGTTAAATTGTCAGCACAGTGGGACTGATATCTGATTCATGGGATTATGGTGAGAAATGAAAGAAAACCACTGATAATTATTTAAATGTAATGTGATGCTTTATTTAGTGTGGTAACATTTAGTTAATCCAGCATTGGGAAAATGATATGTTTGATGAATGAAATTTCTAGGCATTCACCAGTTCAGTTCAGTTCAGTTGCTCGGTCATGTCCGACTCTTTGCGACCCCATGGACTGCAGCATGCCAGGCTTCCCTGTCCTGCACCAACTCCCAGAGCTTGCTCAAACCCATGTCCATGGAGCCGGTGATGCCATCTAACCATTTCATCCTCTGTCATCCCCTTCTTCTCTTGCCTTCAATCTTTCCCAGCATCAGGGTCTTTACTAATGAGTCAGCTCTTCACATAAGGTGGCCAAAGTATTGGAGCTTGAGCTTCAGCTTCAGCATCAGTCATTCCAGTGAATATTCAGGATTGATTTCCTTTAGGATTGACTGGTTTGTTCTCCTTGCAGTCCAAGGGACTCTCAAAAGTCTTCTCCAACACCACAGTTCAAAAGCATCAGTTCTTTGGTGTTCAGCTTTCTTTATGGTCCAACTCTCACAACCATCCGTGACTACTGAAAAAACCATAACTTTGACTATATGGAACTTTTTCAGCAAAGTAATCTCTGGTTTTTAATATGCTGTCTAGGTTGGTCATAGCTTTTCTTCCAAGGAGCAAGTGTCTTTTAATTTCATGGCTGCAGTAACCATCTGCAGTGATTTGGGAGCCCCCCAAAACAAAGTCTCTCACTGTTTCCATTGTTTCCCTATCTATTTGCCATGAAGTGATAGGACCAGATACTATGATTCTTTTTTTGAATGTAGAGTTTTAAGCCAACTTTTTCACTCTCCTCTTTCACTTTCATCAAAAGGCTCCTTAGTTCGCCTTTGCTTTCTGCCTTAAGAGTGGCGTCATCTGCATATCTGAGGATATTGATATTTCTCCCAGCAATCTTGATTCCAGCTTGTGCTTCATCCAGGCCAGTAATTTGAATGATGTACTCTGCATAGAAGTTAAATAAGCAGGGTGACAATATACAGCTTTGACATACTCCTTTTCCAATTTGGAACCAGTCCATTGTTCCATGTCCAGTTCTAACTGTTGCTTCTTGACCTGCATAATTTAAATAGTATTAAAAATAACTAATTTGACAGAAAAACTCTAAAATGTGGCATGTATTTCTTTCCTTTATTGACCAGAATATAATGAACATAATTAACCTTGCTCTAATGACTCATTGTTACAAAGTGTGCTGCAAAGTAATAATTTTTTCTTGATTATTCAGTTTGTAGGACTGATGGCTCCTACATCAAATGGCCCCTGACTGCTTTGCTTTTAGGTTACTCCTATCACCGGTCACTTCTGACTATCTTAAGAAGATGACTATTGCTTCTAGTCTTTAGTTCTCTGTGTCTTGGATGAGGTAGGATTGATAGGAGAAAGTGGGGATCTAAACATGTTGAGTAATATATTGTTTTTTTGTCACTAATTTGTTTCCAACTCTTTTGTGATCCCCTGGACTGTATTAGAGTGACTGCCATTTCTTCCCAACCCAGGGATCGAACCCAAGTCTCTTGCATGGATAGTCAGACTGTTTAGTACTGAGCCACTGGGGAAGCACTTTTGAGTAATATTTGTTATTGTTGTTCAGTCCCTAAGTCAGTCCAGCTCTGTGACCCCATGGCCTGCAGCATGACAAGCTTCCCTGTCCTTCACTATCTCCCAAGTTTTCTCAAATTAATGTACATTGAGTCAGTGATGCTATCTAACCATTTCATCCTCTGCCACCCTCTTCTGTTTTGCTTTCAATCTTTCCCAGCATTGGAATCTTTTCCAGTGAGTTCACTCTTTCCATCAGGTGGCCAAAGTATTGGAGCTTCAGCTTCAGCATCAGTCCTTCCAAAGAATAGTAAGGGTTGATTTCCTTTAGAATTGACTGGTTTGATTTCCTTGCAGTCCAAGGGACTCTCAAGAGTCTTCTGAAGCATCGTAGTTTGAAAGCATCAATTCTTCTGTGCTCAGAGTTCTTTATGGTCCAACTCTCTCATTCATACATGACTACTGTAAAAACCATAGCTTTGACTATGCAGACCTTTGTTGGGAGAGTGAAGTCTCTGCTTTTTAATATGCTGTCTAGGTTTGCCATAGCTTTTCTTCCAAGGAGCAAGTGTCTTTTAATTTCATGGCTGCAGTCACTATCCACAGTGATTTTGGAGCCCAAGAAAATAAAATTTGCCACTGTTTCCATATTTTCCCCATCTATTTGCCATGAAGTGATAGACCAGATGCCCCTGTGAGTATGTGTAAATAGTATAGTTTAGTACTATGGTTATGGTTATAGTCATTTGAGTTAAAAGTTTTTCAGTGATATTCAGATTATGTAAAACCTTATTGGAAAATCTGAGAATAGTTACTTGCATTCAGACTGAGGACAAAAGTTTCCTCAATATTGGAGTTTATTGATCCCAAGTACATGTTAGCATATGTCCGGTTGGTTGTTTGCAAACTGGTGCCCCATGGACAAAATCTGCATAGTTGATAATGTTTTGTCTTGCACAGTATTTTTTAAATGTGGCAAACTTCACATGCATATTTAGATACCTGGCTTCTTGATAATGTCCTTAGTAACGGTCTGCCAGGTCTAATTAGAAGCTACCATATTCAGATGGATTAGGGGCTTCTCAGAGTAACAGTACCCCACTGGTCATCTTACACCTGGCTTTCATTCCTTTATGTTACTTCCTTGGCCCTCCTGTAGACTCATGAGTTTTAAACCTGTCATCGTGTTATATAACAAGCATTAGCAAGCATGTGTGATGTGAAGAGATGATTAAGACAGCCCTAGGCCTCCAAGCACACACAGTCTGTTGGGAAAGACAGGCACTGAAGCAAATAATTATAATGGTAAAGTGCCATAATGAAGATTTGCATCAAGTATTAGAGGAGTTATTACTACTTATTGCAAAGAAGCAAGAGAAAAAGAGAAAAAGTATCCAAAGGTTTTTTTGTTCTTTATGAGATGAAATGCCACAGATATGGGGAAGATTTTTTTCAAATGCAGAATAATTCTTGGACAAGTGCATGATTTCCACTGGGCTTGTCCTTCCCTTTTCTCCCTTTTTATATGTAACTGTTTTGTTTATTGAAAACATTTGATATGTGTTCCTCTTATCTTTACCACTGAAGGTAGCAATGTAAGTTTATTGATTTTGTCTTTTTCTTTCTTCATGTTGTCATGCACGTGATAAAATATTTCATTTCAGATTACTGCTTTTTCAGTGTCACCAGAAACAAATGATAATAAAAAGTAATTAAGCAAAGCACTACCGACCACCACCACCCAATGTGTTTTGTATTTGGCTGACACTGTTAATATTTTAGCTTCATCAATGATTTGTTTTACTTTTCATCAGAATCATTGTTTTTAACCTGAATGTATGAAACATGATAATTGCCTGGGTAATTATGACAGAAGTACTATTTCATGTAGGATTTAGCATAAGAACACTTGGAGAAATGTCTCCCTGTAATTTGTGATAGCATTCATATTTGTTTGTTCTTGTGACCTCTGCCCAAAGGAATTTTTGTTCCTCCCAGGAGTATGTACCTCATTTTATCTGTGTTAACTGGGCTTCCCAGATGACTCAGTGGTAAAGAACTCGCCTGCCAATTCAGGAGACAGGTTTGATCGTTAGGTTGGGAAGATCCTCTGGAGGAGGAAATGGCAACCCATTCCAGTATTCCTCCTGAGATAATCACATAGAGGAGCTTGGTGGGTTACAGTTCATGGGATTGCAAAGAGTTTCACACAGCTAAGTGACTAAAGCACATCTGTTTTAATTACTAGTGGAAAAGAAATGAAGCACTGGGATCACCTAGAGAAAAAGAGGTTCTCAGGCTAAAAGTCTAAAGATTTTTGTACATGAGACTATCTTTGTTTTGTTTTGTTTTGTTTTGTTTTTTTCAACTGGAAGGTAGTTGCTTTACAATGTTGTGTTGTTTTCTACCATATAAAAATGCAAATCAGCCATAAGTATACATATATATATATCCCCTCTCTGTTGAATGACATAGTAAGGTCTATCAACAAAGAATTTTCTGTAAAATGAAGGTGAGATACTAAATGTAATACTCAGTTTAGTTCAGTCACTCAGTCGTGTCTGACTTTTTACGACCACATTGACTGCAGCATGCCAAGCCTCCCTGTCCATCACTAACTCCTGGAGTTTACTGAAACTCATGTCCATTGAGTCGGTGATGTCATCCAACCATCTCATCCTCTGTCATCCTCTTCTTCTGCCTTCAATCTTTCCCAGCATCAGGGTCTTTGCCAATAAGTCGGTTCTTCTCATCAGGTGGCCAAATTATTGTAGCTTCAGCTTCAGCATCAGTCCTTCCAATGAATATTCAGGACTGATTTCCATTAGGATGGACTGGTTCGATCTCCTTGCAGTCAAAGGGACCCTCAAGAGTCTTATCCAACACCACAGTTCAAAAGCATCAGTTCTTCGGTGCTCAGCCTTCTTTATAGTCCAACTCTCACATCCATACATGACTACTGGAAAAACCATATTTTTGACTAGATGGAACTTTGTTGGCAAAATAACATCTCTGCTTTTTAATATGCTGTCTAGGTTGGTCATAGCTTTTCTTCCAAGGAGTAATCGTCTTTTAATTTCATGGCTGCAATCACCATCTACAGTGATTTGGGAGCCCCCCAAAAATAAAATCTGACACTGTTTCCACTGTTTCACCATTTATATGCCATGAAGTGATGGGACCAGATGCCATGATCTTCATTTTCTGAATATTGAGTTTTAAGCCAATTTTTTCATTCTCCTGTTTCACTTTCATCAAGAGGCTTTTTAGTTCCTCCTCACTTTCTGCCATAAGGGTCGTGTCATCTGCATATCTGAGGTTATTGATATTTCTCCCAGCAATCTTGATTCCAGCTTGTGCTTCGTACAGCCCAGCATTTCTCATGATGTGCTCTGCAAATAAGTTAAATAAGCAGGGTGACAATATATGGCCTTGACGTACTCCTTTTCCTATCTGGAACCAGTCTGTTGTTCCATGTGCAGTTCTGACTGTTGCTTCTTGACCTGCATACAGATTTCTCAGGAGGCAGGTCAGGTGGTCTGGTATTCCCATCTGTTTAAGGATTTACCACAGTTTGTTGTGATCTACACAGTCAGAGGGTTTGGCATAATCAATAAAGCAGAAACACCACTCCTGCACCGTGCAGCTGCCAAGTGTAATACTGGATCCTGGAGTGTCAAAAATTTTTTTAATTGATTTTTTAAAAATAATTAAAAGCAGAGCAGAATTTATTAGTTTACAGTACAAGTTGACAAGAGTGCTGAGATCTTGTGTCTTCGAATCAACCAACATGCTCTCTACAGATAAAATACATGAAAAACTACATTAAAAATGGAAAGTTCGTTGTGACCATGTTGTATATAACGTTGCATATAACTATTCCAATCATGCATTTTCAAAGTAAACCCCAGGACAGCTGAATTCCCATCTTTGACAAGATGGGTGTTATGCAGTTATCTCCTCAAAGCTGCATTTAAGCCCTGGGACTGAACGTGTTGAGGTAAATCACCTTGTTTTCGGCAAAAGGGTTGGAAAGTCACTACAGTTGCTTTCTTTAAGTACCTTCTTTTCCTGCCTTCTTCTGATTCAGCCCCTATTCATCTCATTGACTGAATTAAGCCACAAGTGGTCCTGCTTTCCTACCCACGGAAGTAGTCTTTCTTTAAGGAGCCATTGTATATAACTTCCGATTGTATAGTTTTCAAAGTAAGCCCCAGGACAACTGAATTCTCATCTTTTCCAAGTTCTTGGAACATAATGCTGTCATTTCCAATATACTAACTCTAAGTATCCATTCTAAACATATAATAGGCTTAATGAGGGAAATAGCTATCAAGGAACTGGAAACTGTGATTTAAAAACAGTTTCAGACTGCCTTAATTCAAATAAGTGCTCTGCTAATTACTGGCTCTGTAGGTTTCACAAAGAAAGGTACAACTTTATGTCTCAACTTTAACATCTGTAAGAATAGTTACAATTAAATGAGATAAAGTGAAAAAGTTAAGCAAGTTTCCTGACATTTATTGAAGTAAGCATTAAGTTGAATGTTAGTTATTAGTATTATAGTACATGGCATTTTTAATCATATCATAAAAACAACAATCAGATGCAGTGGTCTGACCAAGTCTTGATTTTCTTGGTGCAATGAGTTCTCTGAGTCAGGAGTAGCATTTTCAGGATCCTTCTGACTGCTACTTTTGATCCATTGGTAGCTATCATCCCCTCTCATGACATATTGCATCAGAAATTATATTTCAGTTATTTCAGACCTCTGCATATGCAGATACAACCTGGGAATGATGTAGTTTCTATTTTGTAACTCCTTAAAGAGGGTGTTTTATTTTATGAAGATTTCTTAGTCATTCCTACAGATTATTTGGGTGTCTAACTAAATACACAATGCATCAGCTATCATATTCCTTATAATTTCAAACCAGCAAAATGTGATAAACAGTATGAATTCCTAGCATAGTGCCTAGCTCTTGAAATAATTTGCTGGAAAGATTAACTGTAATTAATGTCTGACTAGGCATCATAATCCCTATGGTAATTACCTTAATTTTATTTAGTCATATAGAAGGAAGTAGTTGAGGCTTAGAGAAAAGAAGACGGAACCCAAAAGGATTTCTTATTTTCAGCCTGTGGTCCATTTGGCCTTTTCTAAAAACCAGACAAAACCTAAATATTATCTGAAGAATCACTCTACATGAAACACAGTGCTCAGTTGTAAAATTTGTGTCTGTTTTTTTATTTTTTAAAATAGAAGCTGACTGGAATTCTCATTTGCAGACTAAATTGTTTATTTGCAGATAAACAATTTTACTTTAAACATACGTATTTTACAGAACTTTATTTTGAAAGGTGTTTGATTTCTTAATTGACTGAACAGCACAGGCAATTACCTTGTTTTTCTTCAAATGAGCATAAATTTTGGATATTGGGCTTCTCAGGGCTTTCTGACACTTCTCAAATTTCTTGGCTTCTCTTTGGATCCTGTAAAAATACAAAAGATGCCTTGTTTCTTTTTTTTTGTTTTCACAAATTGTTCTTTGCAAATCTCCATTTTTATTTTTTGAAGAAGATGAAAAGGAGAGTGAAAAAGTTGGCTTAAAGCTCAACATTCAGAAAACTAAGCTCATGGCATCTGGTTCCATCAGTTCATGGGAAAGCAGTGTCAGACTTTATTTTTTTGGGCTCCAAAATCACTGCAGATGGTGATTGCAGCCATGAAATTAAAAGACGCTTACTCCTTGGAAGAAAAGTTATGACCAACCTAGCTAGCATATTGAAAAGCAGAGACATTACTTTGCCAACAAAGGTCCGTCTAGTCAAGGCTATGGTTTTTCCAGCGGTCATGTATGGATGTGAGAGTTGGACTGTGAAGAAGGCTGAGCGCCGAAGAACTGATGCTTTTGAACTGTGGTGTTGGAGGAGACTCTTGAGAGTCCCTTGGACTGCAAGAAAATCCAACCACTCCATCCTAAAGGAGATCAGTCCTGGGTGTTCATTGGAAGAACTGATGCTGAAGCTGAAACTCCAATACTTTTGCCACCTCATGAGAAGAACTGACTCATTGGAAAAGACCCTGATGCTGAGAGGGATTAGGGGCAGGAGGAGAAGGGGCCGACAGAGGATGAGATCAATGGATGGCATCACCGACTTGATGGACTTGAGTTTGGGTGAACTCCGGGAGTTGGTGATGGACAGGGAGGCCTGGAGTGCTGCAAGACACGACTGAGCGACTGAACTGAACTGAATCAGATTAATTATTTTGCAGTATCAACCAGTTAAAAGTATTTCTTTTGTTTTCATTGTGTGCTCTCAGTAGCTCAGTCATATCTGACTCTTTGCAAATTTGCCATGAAATTTGCCTTTTGGCAATTTATCTTGAGATCAGTGAGTTTGTGATAAAGTTCTTTTTTTATCCCCTTTATTGATTTTCTTTTTCATATGTGGCCTGCACTCTTTTTGGAAAACAGCATGGCTGTTTGGACAATTTTTTTTTTTTAACTTTTTGCAAGTTGCTGTCATTGTTGATTATATCTTCCCTTGGAGTGATCATTTATTAGACAAGTCTCATGTCCCATCTCTGCTGTCACTGACAATAAAATTAGGTAGCTGACCCCAAGTTGTCTATTATTTCTCTCTCCTCTTTGCCCTTGTCAGGCAGTATGTCTCTGGGATTTGCCACCTTTACCTTGGTACAAGTTTTCAGATTTTGGCATCTGCAATAACTGCCTAAGGCTAGGTTCTACTTATCTTGCACTCAAAATATTTTAATGGCCTCAGCCCTGTTTCCTTGGCATTCATGGAATGAATATATATATATATCCAGCAATGGGTTCATTTTCAAGTTAAAGTGAAGTTAAGTCACTCAGTCGTGTCTGACTCTTTGCAACCCCGTGGACTGTAGCCCACCAGGCTCCTCCATCCATGGGATTCTCCAGGCAAGAATACTGGAGTGGGTTGCCATTTCCTTCTCGAGGGGATCTTCTTGACCCAGGGATCGAACCCAGGTCTCCCACGTTAGAGGCAGATGCTTTAACCTCAAGAGCCTTCTAACAACTTTTCCTTCTCTGGGTGCTGCCCTGGCTCTCACTGACCTTTTCTTAAGGTCCCCCTCCTGTCACTGCTACCTTTACTCTTATGTCCTGGGCTCACCCCTTCTCTTCAATGTGAGCCACACTGGCCTCCTAGGAAGACACACTGGTTTCTCCTTGAGCTCTAACAGTTGCTGCTTCCTCAGTTTGAGATTCTGCTCTCCCTATGTCTCCTTGAGGCTCTTTCCCTCCCTACACCAGGACTCTAATAGAATTCTGTTTTCACAGACCAGAGTTAACCATCTGCCCAAAGAAGCCAGACCCACTCTTCTCTATCCTCTTGCTCTTCCTTATTTTTCTCCATGGTACTCATTAGTATGTAAAAATATTTTATATACTTATCACTTGTTTATTGTCCATCTTCCCCCATTACAGTATCACCCACAAAACAAGACTTTGTCCCCTTCACTGTTTATTCTGTGTCCTTATGCTGGCAAAGGTCAAAAGTCAAAGGCAAAGATTCTTACACTGACTATCTGAGAAATTATACATCTTGATAAAATTACACATTAAAAAAACTTTTTATTTATGTATCTTTGATTTGCAGTCTTTTATTAGTTTCTGGTGTACAACAAAGTGATTCAGATATATATATATATACACACACACATATGTATATTTTTTCATATTTTTCCTTTTATGCTTTATTACAGGACATTGAATATAGTTCCTTGTACTATATATAGGACCTTGTTGTTTATCTTTTTATACATAGTAGTTTATATCTGCTAATCCCAAACTCCTATATTATCTCTCTCCTATCTCTTACCCCTTTTCTAATCATAAGTTTGTTTTCTATGTCTGTGATTCTTTTTCTGTTTTGTAAATAAGTTCACTTGTATCATATTTTAGATTCCATATTTAAGCGATATCATATTTGTTTTTCTCTTTCTGACTTACTTCACTTAATATGATACTCTCTAGGCCCATCCATGTTACTGCTGCTACTGCTGCTAAGTCGCTTCAGTCATGTCTGACTCTGTGTGACTCCAGAGACGGCAGCCCACCAGGCTCCCCCATCCCTGGGATTCTCCAGGCAAGAACACTGGAGTGGGTTGCCATTTCCTTCTCCACTGCAAGTGACATTATTTCATTCTATTTTATGACTAGTATTTCATTTTATATACATCCACACATTCTTTATCCATTCTTCTGTCGATGGACATTTATGTTGCTTCCTTGTTTGGCTATTGTAAATAGTATTGCATGAACACCAGGGTGCACATATCTGTTTGCATTACAGTTTTCTCTGGGTATATACCCAAGAGTGGTATTGCTGGATCATATGGCAACTCTGTTTTTTGGGGAACCTCCATACTGTTTGTCATAGTGGCTGCAGCAATTTACATTCCCGCCAACAGTGTATTTGGGTTCCCTTTTCTCCAAACCTTTTCCAGCATGTGCTATTTCTAGACTTTTCAATGATGGTCATTCTGACCACTGTGAGGTGGTACCCCATTGTAGTTTTGATTTACATCAAGTTAAACATTTTAATCATAAATAGAAACACTTGCAAGCATTTAAAATATACCCAGATAAGAATACTACCCTTACTTTTGTGTAATAGTACTGTACCCCCTGGAATACTCTCATCCTCCTCACTTCCAAGTCATTTATCTTCCCTCTTTCCAACCTTAGCCTGTGGCTGGGGTCTTCTCCATTAGACCTTTCTGCTGCTCTATTCGAGGTGCCTAATAAACAGTGCTTGCTTCCCTGCCCAGATTTTGGGCAAGTGGAGACACAAAGCATAGCGGTAAGACTGAGGAGACCGCATTACCACCATTATTCCTGGTGAAGGCTACACTGAGAGATGGGGTTTAGATCTGCAGGAAATATGCTACCCAGTGCTGAGCATTCAAAGTAGATACACTGATCTGTGTGGCCACAGGTGGCACTCATCTGGGGCAGACCCCTCCTCTGCTAGGAAAAGCTTACCTTAGGGGTACAGTGGAGAATATTTCCGTTAATGCATTTTTATGCATAAGACCATGAATCTAACCACTTTTCCCGCAAATGATCTCATCTCATATGTACAGCTTGTACAACTCTCTTCTTCACCAAATCATGCAGTACCTCATTATGCACATTATAATGTCATGCTCATACCCAGCAATTATTTTTACTTTTAAAGTTGATTGAGCTGAATTGCATAACACCTTGAAGGCAGTGCTTGAGTCTCAAGGTACCTGTAGGATTACTGTGCTGTCACTGTAGTTGTTAGCACTTCTGACACTATTCTTTACAATGCTACCCCTCATTTATCAGTCTGATATATGTACCTCATTTCTGTCTTACAAAATGAACACAATCCATCTGTGGGTTTATGTATAGATCCACAGTGGCTATTCATTACCAGTTGATGTTTACTGAGTGACACTTAGATGGGGAATGTACTACCTAAATTACTCTGACTTCCAATCAATCAATTCATAGACTTTTTTAAATAAAAATATTACACTGACTTCCAGTCCAGGCATATTTAGTAAATGACCTGATCAGCAAATATCAGTATAGTGAAGTGAAATCGCTCAGTCGTGTCTGACTCTTTGCAACCCCATGGACGGTAGGTAGCCTACCAGTCTCCTCAGTCTATGGAATTTTCCAGGCAAGAATACTGGAGTGGGTTGCCATTTCTGTCTCCAAATATCAGTATAGAGATATGCAATAATACATTTATTACAGTCAGACTCAGTTAGGGTATGGAAGCTAATAACCTCCAAATCTCAGTGGCTTAAAACAAAGTATTCTTCCTTACTTTTGTCCTTACCCATTGAAACAGTGCTGGCTACTGGGATAGGAGGAAGAAAGTGATCTCCCACCAGCAAGTGTGCAAAAGTCTTGGCACATCTCTCCCACTCACACAGTGGCCAGAGCTAGCCATATAGCTCTGTTCAACACAAGGCTCCAACTCTCATACTCGTAACTTTTCCCTAGACAGTGGGGAGCCAGGAATGCTTGGTAAAGGGCATCAGGGACTATGTCAGCATGGTAGCACGTGTGACGTTGTAGCATATGTAGCCTATGGCTGCACTGAGTCAGAAATTAAGCAGACTGTATTGTGGCTAAAAGCATGTGGAACATTCACCAAGCTTAGTGAAAAGAGTTTCATTCAATGACAAAAAAAAAAAAATAGCAATTACTATTAGATACAGTTCTCAGTATTTCTACGTAACTTAAAAGAGCCATTACTAGGGTACTGCTGCTATATCTTCAGTGAATAATACTTTTTCAGTAACAATGCAAAAAGATACCACTTGAGACCTATTTTTAAAGTAATATACATTGCGTGACATTAGGACATTATTTTGTTGATACTTTGAAACTGGGAGGATTTTGTTCCAGAGTTAGAGTTAAATTATCAAGAAAAGTATCAGATACATATGGCACTGGTGTCCAGCTCTACACTTTCCTTTCTCTTTAGGACTTTGCTCTGCCCTAAAATCCCACTTTTTTCACTCTCAGTGAACTAGAGTCACCTTTCTTCCTCATTTTCCATTAAGTCCCTCATTAAAATTTCCATCAGCATCAATAAGGATACTATTTACAGGGGCACACATTAGGTAATGAAGGGAAATAAGAAGCAAGTAAGTGGAATTTCTGGACTAACTTTGTTGTTTAAGTGAATGTACCATAGACATAGTTTGCAAAGATGGCTCAGGTCACACCCTAAGGTACAGTAAAAGTTTTTATAGATGATCCCATGGCATCAAGAAGTGGTGTCCATTCACAACACATATAGACGTCAGCGTAAAAATGTATCATTTCCTCTGAGATGAAGTTCTTTGCTATTAATTTAAGAGAAATTCTACTGGATGTTTTTCTGGTTCTTCTAGCAAGTGTGTAATGGTGCATTTTCTCATTATAATAGCAAAGCAGTGGAAGTGGAGTCATCTTGTTAGATGCACCCCGAGGGTTTTGGCAGCCTGAAATCCAGACCTAAAAGGATTCCTAGTTCACTATTTCCTGTATTCACCTGGTAGCTCCCGTCTGTGCTCCCCTTGACCAAACTAGAACTGGATGTTTCTCCTCTGGTCCTTATTTACAGTCCCTTCTGAATACCACGTGCTAAGTGAACGCCTCAGTTTCCTTCTGCTAGAGTCTCTACACATGCCTAGGCTGCTTTCATGGACATGGTCTAAGCAGCTCAGGCTTTCTTTGCTCTGACACTTAGGGGGCACAAATTGTAGTACCCACTCTTCGGGGCGTTTTCAGAACTAATAGCCAGCACCATCTCTCTTATAGATTTTCAGGCATCAGTCAGATAGACATCAGGCCAAGCCCTACCTGCCTTGTCTATCTGTATTATTTTATGGGTGAGGAAAACATCAGGTGCCGTGACATGCCTTAGGCCACACATAGTGGAGGGAGTGTTATCATTTAGTATTATGATTATTATTTACATTTCAACTGACCCTTAGAGTTGTACAGGGCTAAGTGCTGGGAATAAAGTATTGAGACATAGTCCATGAGAAGTTAAAACATACTTAGGAAACAAAAGGATTTCTCACTTACACTAACCAATGTTCCCAGCAAAATCTATCCATTACCGTCTGGCTAAATGACATGAAGTGAACAGAACATTTAAAATAACCACATAGTACCTGTAAAGCTGTTTTGCCACTGGGCATATCCATGTAGTTACAGCTTCTCAGCCTTAATGTGTTTCCTCGAAAGCAGTAGTCATTCGATGAATATTTGTTGAACAAGGAATGAATGAGAAAAAAGTAAAGAGGTTAGAAAACAGCCTATTTTTGGAGTCCCCTTATGGTATTGTGCTGCTTTCTTACAGTGTAATACTTAATCTGGATGGAATATTTAATCTGCTGAAAAAGAAAAAAATAGTTACTTTGTGGAGTAACTGATTCTCCGAATGCTTTAAAGATGCATTTTACTGGTACCCTGCATAGAAGTTACATGTTGAAACTGTGATTTACTGGGGGTATTAGACCTGTTAGACAAAAGATTCAGATGAATCATTTATGCTTATCATTATCAAATCTTTTTTTTCTGTTTTTCTTTAATCATAAAATATGGAGAAAATAAAATTCATTGTATTTTACAGACAGAGAAGACCCAGACAGGTAATGTGGCTTAATCGGTCGTATAGCAAGTAAATTCACCCAAAAATGAGAAGAGAATCCTACTTCTAGGTTAAGGCTCTAGGTTAAGGTTTGCTTGTTGTCGTTCAGTTGCTTAGTTGTGTCTGACTCTTTTGCGACCCCAGGAGCCTGCCAGATTCCTCTCTGTCCATGGGATTTCCCAGGCAAAAATACTGGAGTCGGTTGCCATTTCCTTCCCCAGGGGATCTTCCTGACCCAGGGATTCAAAACCATGTCTCCCTGCATTGGCAGGCAGATTCTTTACCACTGAGCCACCTGGGAAGCCTAAGATTTGGTAACCAGAGAACAGTAGTGGTGGTCTGATCTTGCAGCAGATTGAGATTAATTTAGATTTTGCCTTTTTTTTTTTTTTTTTTTTTGGTATGTAGGGAACGATCATACTGGATCCAAATGAGTGGGGAAGGAAAAGAACCAAGGACCGTGAATTTCTTTGCATTAATCAGTGTGTCTCCCCATTCTTATAATAATCTCTGGACCTTTCTCTGACTAGCCAGAGAGTAATTTTTTTTTTTTTTTCCTGGAGGTTGCCTTTGCTAGAATGGAATCTTGTGTGTATGTGTTATTAGTTACATGTGGTATGCTAGAAGGAGATGGTGATTGTCAACCCAAGGGATGCTTCAGGTATGAAAGAAATGTGCAAGTGAAGTCACAAAACTTAGCTATCAATAAAGCAAAAAAAAAAAAAAAAGCCTTGAGAAATGCAATGAGTGCCCTGTGGGGAGAAAGAAGAGACTATCTTATTTTCTTGCTTGGATATGTAGTTTATGTTGGGAATCTTGTCCCCAAATTATTTATGTCCAGAGCTCAGCTATTGTGACAGGTTTTCCAGATGAGTCCTCTGATGCTGACAGTCTACTGAGAAGGATAAGGGAGCAATTGTGTGACTCTGCAGCTGCATCAGTAGCTTTGGGAAGTGCTTTAGGAAGAGCGCATTGCCTCCCCTTCATCAGCTTTCTCTCTCTGCCATCCCCACCCCCAGCAGAGCAGAGATGTGGTTACCTCTTTATCTTCAGCCAAGAGACAAAAACACCCTGCCCTTTCCAAACTGTGACTTTTCCCTTCAAAGGTCCACTTAAGGAATTAAAAAAATCGTATAGCTTACATCTTCCTCAAAATAGAAATATCAGGAAATTTGCAAGGCAGGAGAGCCCTCAAAGAAAATGCAAAATTTCACTCTAATTATCACCACTAGAACTGCTAAGTAAACTGCGGATAAGAACGTGGAATTATAGAATGTAAAAACATAGCAGAGGGACCTTGAGGGCTGTCTAATTCAACTTGGAACCTAAAGTGCAAAGTTCTTGTCAAAAATCCTGCTTGAGTCCTTCCAGTGGCGGAAGGGTTGGTTTCTCTCAGGACAAAATGCTCCCTTTTTATAGAGCTCCAATTAGTGTGAGAATGTGCCTTTCAGACTCTGCCTGGAGCAAATAGGCATAGAAACCTTTTTTAAAAATAAATAAATAAATAAATGATACCAAAGCCTGAGGCGGGGAAGCAGGAGAAGGAAGGGAGAAAGAGCCAGCTCCTCCCGACTTACTAAGCCATCTTTTTGGAGAGAGTAAGATGTCAAGGAAGAAAAAGAGGTGAAAAGAAAAGAAAAAGAAAAAGAGGCAGGAGCGGTAGCAGAAGAGGAAAGATAATGGTGCTCCTCATGCTCTCTTGCAACACTGACTAGTTCAAGGGCTTCCTGCCCCGCTGGCAGCTTTGAGGTTGACTGGCTGGATGTCAGCCCTGTGCATCAGGCTTGTGGCTGCTCGGGGGATGGAAGGCTCCAAATGCCAAGTTTAGCATCCCTCTGCTTCTGTCTGGCAAATGCAGCCAGATAAACAGCACTTATTGAGGCAGGCCCAGTACGGAGCAGTGGCAGAGATGTTTAGGTTTCTGCTGAGGAGGCCAGCCCTTTGAAAGCACTTGCCTGGTGGGTTAATATGCTACCGCAGTGCACATCAGTGAAATATTATGTTTATGGCTTCCCAAGGAAGGTGGGGTATTTTGAAAGTTTACAGAGCTGCCTCTGCAGATAATCCTCTGTGCCTCAGTAAATGATAATGGGGTCTAGAAGTTCTTATTGATAAGGCCTTTCGCCAAACATCACTGTGAGACTGATAGGGGGCTCTACGGGACATACCTACTGTGTATGTTTCTGTGCGCACGCATGCCCGTGTGCATAGTACCTCCAGGGTGTGCACATGTGTGCAAGTGCATAAGATAGATGCATGTACAACAAATATTTGGTTTAAAGACCAGTGGAGTAAATAACATACGCACCAGCACACAGATAGCAGTTTGAATGAGAAGTTGAGTGTTTTAACAGCATGTGCTGTGGTCTCTCTTCCAGAAGCAGGCCATCTGAAGAATGCTTTTAGTTTTATATATATTGTCAAAACAAACTTGGAAAATCGGTAAAATCTGTGCACTACTATTTCAGCCAAGTAAGTAGTGTAATTCTATGGAAAATATATTCCTCCCTTGCTTGCTTTAAATATTCCATTCAGAGCTGCCTGCTTATAGCAGTGGTTTTTACTTCGAGAGGGAATAGCCATCTCTTTGAGGGCTGGCAGGAATGCACATTTCCAGTCTTGCTGCCAGAGAGTCCAGCCCAGTGGATCTGGGAGGTCAGGGCCCTGCACTGGAGGGACTGGTGATTCTTAGCCTCTTGATCAGGCCTCATAACTGCACCTTCTTGGGCTGTCCCTCCAAGGGGTTTTGGTTGGGGCTCTGATCTTCGCTTGCCTTCACTCCCCATCAGTAGTGAAGTTCAATAGTCAACAATCCATAGCTCCAATTTGGGTAGAGAACATCTACTGTAAAAGCACACTGGTTCTTAGAGACATTGCACACTTTTGGGGTTGAAGAAAGATACTTTGGCAACTTTAGGAAAACTGAAAGTGTACCTTTCTTATTTTTATACTGAGAAGGGTGGAGGTGGTGGGATTGTCTTCTACCGCAAGTGACTGCAAAAGCAAGATAGGGAGGTGACTGTTCTCACAAGAAACCCAAATGCTGTGAAATCAGAGGGGAATGGACGCTAGTGGGTAAACTGTGTCAACTATGCCTAAATCAATGACTTCAAGATAACTGTTAATATTATATTTTTGTTTTGTGCATATTAATAATAATATTTTGCTTATTTTTGGTGTCAGTCAGTGAGCCAGAAGGAAGGAGGATGGACATTTGAAAGTGGCTATTTGAAGAGAATGAAAGATGCCCAATCCAGAGGGTGGGCAAGGTTAAGGAAACCATCAGGGAATGGGGGAAAATAAGGGACCAGTCACTGCAAGGAGCCCTTCATGGCTCTGGGCTGATGGTACAAGGGGAAGGAAGTCTTGGTGGGAGCTGTCAGGAACCTCCAGCCACAAGAAAGGGCCTGCCTGGCAGGACTGTTCAATAGGAAAGGATACAGGGCACGGTTCTCCAGTCCTGCTATCCTGCTGCCTGTGTTCCAGTCATAAGCCAAACACAAGGAGCTTAGTGTGGAGGAAGAGAGAAGGGGCGAGACATGAGTATGGCAGATGTGGAGAGCCAGTGAGAGTGTGCTGGGAGGTCTGTCTCTGCAGGGTAGTTCGTGTAAGGAGCAGCACTCAGAAACAGGATGGTTGTTGGGTATGCTCTCTTAAAAAATCTATTTGGGTTGAAACCAAGATTATGACTGTAAATGTGAGTTGAGGCAAAGCTTTTTGGGAGAGTGTTTTACTAAATTGGGGAATTATAACAATGAGAAAAAAAATAGTTGAGAATTTATTGTTGTGTTGTTCAGTCTCTCAGTTGTGTGTGGACTCTTTGCGACCCCATGGACTGCAGCATGCCAGGGTTCCCTGTCCATCACCATCTCCCAGAGCTTGTTCAAACTCATATCCATTAAGTCAGCAATGCCATCCAGCCATCTCGTCCTCTGTCATCCTCTTCTCCTCCTGCCTTCAATCTTTCCTAGCATCAGGGTCTTTTCTAATGAGTCGGCTCTTTGCATCAGGTAGTCAAAGTATTGGAACTTCAGCTTCAGCATCAGTCCTTCCAGTGATTATTCAGGACTGATTTGCTTTAGGATTGACTGGTTTGATCTTGCAGTCCAAGGGACTCTCAAGAGTCTTATCCAACACCACAGTTCAAAAGCATCAATTCTTTGGCGCTCAGCCTTCTTTATAGTCCAACTCTCACATCTATATATGACTATTGAAAAAACCAGTTAAGAATAGTCAAATGAAAGTATTTTGAAATGAACACTATAAGAAAGCGTGGCATAAACACACAAGAAGATACAGAGCATCAATAGTCATTAGGGGAATGCAAATTAAAAGTACAGTGAGATACAACCACACACCCAGTACAGTGGCTATCATCAAATAGACAAAGAATAATATGTTGGCTACCATGTGGAGAAATGGGAGCCTTCAGACTTGTTTGTGGGAATGTAAAGTGGTGCAGCCACTATGGGAAATAATTTGGCACTCCCTTAAAAAGGTAAACAAAAGCTTATCATCTGACCCATTATTTCCACTCCTAAGAATCCATTACCTACCCAAAGGAAAGAAAAATATATTTCCATCTGAAGAATAGTATGTTAATGTTAGTGGCTGCATTATTAATCATAGCCCCAAAGTGGAAAAAAACCAAATAGTCATCACAGATGGTGAATGGATAAACAAAATGTGCAAATATTCACTCAGTGGAATGCTATCTGGAGAAAAGAAGGAAGGAGGAAAGGGAGAGAGGAAGGACACAACCCACCAAAACATGAAACAACACAGATGAACCAAAAAAAACATTATCCTAAATAATTAAGTCAGACATATATTTTGATTCTATTTTTATAAAATATCCAGAAAAGGTATATCTATGGAGGCAGAGTTTTGAAGCATTTTTAATCTTTGATGATATTTTACTTCTCTTCATTCCTAGGAATTGAGTGTTACTGATTGATGATTTTGTATCAAATATGCAAAAAGCCTGAAGCTGATACTTCATTCACTTCATATTAGGTACAGTCATTTAGCCCTAGTCTGAATTATGAAGATCTTTTATTTTTTAAAAGCATATTATGGGAAGAACTTCCACAAAGATGTTTAAGAAAATTGGAAATAACCCTAAAAGCTTTTAAAGAAATATATTAATAAAATAAATATTTATGTGGAGAAATTCAAGTAGTAACTGGAAAGGGTGGATGACTTTATTTTAAATACAATTTTTTAAGAAATGGGAGTTAGTGAAGTAAGTAAAATAAAGAGGTTGCAGAAGACTCTACACATGGACATCACCAGATGGTCAATACCGAAATCAGATTGATTATATTCTTTCCAGCCAAAGATGGAGAAGTTCTATCAGTTCAGTTCAGTTCAGTTCATTCGCTGAGTCGTGTCTGACTCTGCGACCCCATGAATCGCAGCACGCCAGGCCTCCCTGTGCATCACCATCTCCCGGAGTTCACTCAGACTCACGTCCATCGAGTCCGTGATGCCATCCAGCCATCTCATCCTCGGTCACCCACTTCTTCTCCTGCCCCCAATCCCTCCCAGCATCAGAGTCTTTTCCAATGAGTCAGCTCTTCGCATGAGGTGGCCAAAGTACTTGAGTTTCAGCTTTAGCATCATTCCTTCCAAAGAAATCCCAGGGTTGGTCTCCTTTAGAATGGACTGGTTGGATCTCCTTGCAGTCCAAGGAACTCTCAAGAGTCTTCTCCAACACCACAGTTCAAAAGCATCAATTCTTTGGCGCTCAGCTTTCTTCACAGTACAACTTTCACATCCATACATGACTACTGGAAAACCATAGCCTTGACTAGACGGACCTTAGTCGGCAAAGTAATGTCTCTGCTTTTGAATATACTGTCTAGGTAGTTCATAACTTTTCGTCCAAGGAGTAAGCGTCTTTTAATTTCATGGCTGCAGTCACCATCTGCAGTGATTTTGGAGCCCCCCAAAATACAGTCAGCTACTGTTTCCACTGTTTCCCCATCTATTTCCCATGAAGTGATGGGACCAGATGCCATGATCTTCGTTTTCTGAATGTTGAGCTTTAAGCCAACTTTTTCACTCTCCTCTTTCACTTTCATCAAGAAGCTTTTTCGTTCCTCTTCACTTTCTGCCATAAGGGTGGTGTCATCTGCATATCTGAGGTTATTGATATTTCTCCCTGCAATCTTAATTCCAGCTTGTGTTTCTTCCAGTCCAGCATTTCTCATGATGTACTCTGCATAGAAGTTAAATAAGCAGGGTGACAATATACAGCCTTGACGTACTCCTTTTCCTCTTTGGAACCAGTCTGTTGTTCCATGTCCAGTTCTAACTGCTGTTTCCTTACCTGCATACAGATTTCTCAAGAGGCAGGTCAGGTGCTCTGGTATTCCCATCTCTTTCAGAATTTTCCACAGTTTGTTGTGATCCACACAGTCAGAGGCTTTGGCATAGTCAAGAAAGCAGAAATAGATGTTTTTCTGGAACTCTCTTGCTTTTTCAAAGATCCAGCGGATGTTGGCAATTTGATCTCTGGTTCCTCTGCCTTTTCTAAAACCAGCTTGAACATCAGGAATTTCACAGTTCATGTATTGCTGAAGCCTGGCGTGGAGAAATTTGAGCATTACTTTACTAGCATGTGAGATGAGTGCAATTGTGTGGTAGTTTGAGCATTCTTTGCCATTGCCTTTCTTTGGGATTGGAATGAAAACTGACCTTTTCCAGTCCTGTGGCTACTGCTGAGTTTTCCAAATTTGCTGGCATATTGAGTGCAGCGCTTTCACAGCATTGTCTTTCAGGATCTGAAACAGCTCAACTGGAATTCCATCACCTCCACTAGCTTTGTTCATAGTGATGCTTTCTAAGGCCCACTTGACTTCACATTCCAGGATGTCTGGCTCTAGAAGAGTGATCACACCATCGTGATTATCTGGGTCATGAAGATCTTTTTTGTACAGTTCTTCTGTGTATTCTTGCCACCTCTTCTTAATATCTTCTGCTTCTGTTAGGTCCATACCATTTCTGTCCTTTATTGAGCCCATCTTTGCATGAAATGTTCCCTTGGTATCTCTAATTTTCTTGAAGAGATCTCTAGTCTTTCCCATTCTGTTCTTTTCCTCTATTTCTTTGCATTGATCTATACAGTCAGCAAAAACAAGATTGAGAAGCTGATTGTGGCTCAGATTATGAACTTGTTGCAAATTTCAGACTTAAATTGAGGAAAGTAGGGAAAACCACTAGACCATTCAGGTATGACCTAAATCAAATCCCTTATGATTATACAGTGGAAGTGACAAATAGATTCCAGGGATTAGATCTGATAGACAGAGTGCCTGAAGAACTATGAACGGAGGTTCGTGACATTTTACAGGAGGCAGTGATCAAGACCATCCCTAAGAAAAAGAAATTCAAAAAGGCAAAATGGTTGTCTGAGGAGGCCTTCTGTGAAAAGAAGAGAAGCAAAAGGCAAAGGAAAAAAGGAAAATTATACCTGACTGAATGCAGGGTTCCAAAGAATAGCAAGGAGAGATAAGAAAGCCTTCCCCAGTGATCCCCAAAGACATAGAGGAAAACAATAGAATGGGAAAGGCTAAAGATCTCTTCAACAAAATTAGAGATACCAAGGGACTTTTCATGCAAAGATGGGCTCGATAAAGGACAGAAATGGTATGGACCTAACAGAAGCAGAAGATATTAAGAAGAGGTGGCAAGAATACACAGAAGAACTATACAAAAAAGATCTTCATGGCCCAGATAACCACGATGGTGTGGTCACTCATCTAGAGCCAGACATCCTGGAATGTGAAGTCAAGTGGGCCTTAGGAAGCATAACGAACAAAGCTGTGGAGGTGATGGAATTCCAGTTGAGCTAGTTCAAATCCTGAAAGATGATGCTGTGAAAGCGCTGCACTCAATATGCCAGCAAATTGGAAAACTCAGCAGTAGCCACAGGACTGGAAAAGGTCAGTTTTCATTCCAATTGCAAAGAAAGGCAATGCCAAAAAATGTTCAAACTACCGCACAGTTGTACTAATCTCACATGCTAGTAAAATAATGCTCAAAATTCTCCAAGTCAGGCTTCAATAGTACATGAACCATGAAATTCCAGATGTTCAAGCTGAATTTAGAAAAGACAGGGGAACCAGACATCAAATTGCCAACAACCACTGAATCATTGAAAAAGTAAGATAATTACAGAAAAACCTCTACTTCTGCTTTATTGACTATGCTAAAGTGGACTGTGTGGATCACAAGAAAATGTGAAAATTCTGAAAGAGATGGGAATACCAGACCACCTGACCTATCTCCTGAGAAATCTGTATACAGGTCAAAAAGTAACAGTTAGAACTGGACATGGAACAACAGACTGGTTACAAGTTGGTAAAGGTATAAATCAAGGCTGTATATTGTCACCCTGCTTATTTAACTTATATGCAGCATACATCATGTGAAATGCTAGGCTGGATGGAGCACAAACTGGAATCAAGATTGCCGGGAGAAGTATCATTAACCTCATATACTCAGATGATACCACCCTCATGGCAGAAAGCGGAGAATAACTAAAGAGCCTCTTGATGAAAGTAAAAGAGGAGAGTGAAAAAGTTGGCTTAAAACTCAACATTCAAAAAAAGATCATGGCATCTGGTCCCATCACTTCATGGCAAATAGATGGAGAAACAATGGAAACAGTGAGAGACTTTATTTTGTGGCTCCAAAATCGCTGCAGATGGTGATTGCAGCCATGAAATTAAAACAAAACAAAACAACAACAAAAAAAAAACACTTCCTCCTTGAAAGAAAAGCTATGACCAACCTAGACAGCATAATGAAAAGCAGAGACAATGCTTCGCTGACAAATGTCCGTCTAGTCAAAGCTATGGTTTTTCCAGTAGTCGTGTTTGGATGTTAGAGTTGGAGCATAAAGAAAGCTGATTGCTGAAGAATTGATGCTTTTGAACTGTGGTGTTGGAGAAGACTCTTTGGAGTCCCTTGGACTGCTAGGAGATCCAACCAGTCAATCCTAAAGAAAATCATTCCTGAATATTCATTGGAAGTACTGATGCTGCAGCTGAAACTGCAATACTTTGGCCACCTGATGTGAAGAACTGACTCTTTGGAAAAGACCCTGTTGCTGGGAACGTTTGAAGGCGAGAGGAGAAGGGTATGACAGAGGATGAGGTGGCTGGATGGCATCACTGACTGGATAGACATGAGTTTGAGCAAGCTCCGGGAGTTGGTGATGGACTGGGAAGCCTGGCATGGTACTGTCCATGGGGTCATAAAGAGTCAGACATGACTGAGCGAATGACCTGAAACTGAAACAGGGTATGAAATTATATTAATTATCCAATTCTAAGCATCTGTGACTCTCACTGGATCAAAACAATAGGTGTGATAATTTTAGCAAACATTCTGTGGAAGTCAGGTGTGCCTGGGGGCGCTTTCCTTCTCAGAGAGGTGCTGTGCCTCATGTTGGCCTCCTGTTTACCTGCAGGGTATTTAGCTTCAGTTGGCAAACTGTGCTTAGCCTGTTCAGTATCCTTAAATCTCTCCTCTTCCCGCTGTCTTTGTACTTCCTCTCTAATGCCTCCTTCTTAATTTTCATTCACTACAACACCCCTTTCTGGTTGCCCATAGCATTTGTTACTGATGTTACAAATTTTAGCTTTTGATTAAAATAAACTTGTATCTTATTTTGTTATTCTCTAAGCCTTGTGTTGATTAATACAATCATTTCAAATTGATAGCATTCAAGTTCCTCTTGGGTAGTATAAAACCATACTTTGTGATTGAGTGACTGAACTGAACTGAACTGAGAAATAGTGGTTTACTGGTAAACCAGCTCTCTGGGAGAAAGAAAAGGCCCTAATTTGTAACATTTGTCAACTTTTGTGGTTTAAATACTCCTTCCATAGCCAGTTTCAATCTAGCTATTATTTAACAGGAACTTCCCTGGTGACTCAGAGGTAAAGAATCTACCTGCCAACACATGAGACTTGAGTTTGATCCATTGGTTGGGAAGATCCCTTGGAGAAGGAAATGGCAACCCATTCCAGTATTTGTGCCTGGAAACTTTCATGGTTGGAGGAGTATGGCTGCCTATAGTCCATGGACTCACAAAGAGTCAGCCACAACTTAGTGACTAAACAACAAACAACAAATTGTTTAATGATCTCTCACACAATTCCTGAAAATTTAGCCTTTGGCTCCTACAAACAGGTGTGTGCCAGGTCCAACCCACACCACAACTAGGTAGAGACTAATGACGTCCAGCAACTGGCTTGGAGAGTCTGAATCAAATCACAGTGGAGGTTCCGGCAGTTGAAATTTTAGGATCTTATAATGAATATTAAAATTTGGAAGCTCAAAGTCATAAAAGACCCCTTTGTAAGCCCTTGTATGTTCACACACCCTACAACAACAATAAAGAAAAAAAATGGACTAATAGCGTTCTGTATTAAAAGGGCTCAGTATTTTTTATTCAGATATGATTCATCATTTATCTGATGTAGACTCTGTGCCACTCTCTGACTTAAACACCAGATATGTGAAGACTTAGGAGACAAAACTACTCTTCTCGATGAATTCATGGTAGGAAATGGAAAAAAGTAAGAAGACATGCGTATAAAATACAATTTTTGCTGGAAAGGAATGATGTCTGAGCAGAGCCCCTAGAGACCATCTCTCCCGGAGAAACTAGCCTCCTCAGCTTACTGGGCAGCAATTAATCATAATAAACATTGTTTTAATAAAGAAATTTATAATAGAATTTTACTTTTTTCTTGAATGGACATCAAGATGATCCAGGCAACTAACAGATTGACAGAAGGCACATCTTCATGGCTTCTTTGGGCTCCTCGTAACTCTAACATATGAAAAGTACACATTTTTTTTTTATGCAAAGGATGAGAAAATAGTCTAGATGCCGAGTCATTGTGAAAGCAAAATAAGAATAATATAATTCCCATTTGTAATTTTTTAACAGGTGAATTTACCAATGCACTTGAGCTGGGACTGTGGACATTCCCCATACCAATTGAAAATGAAAACAAGGTAGAACAAATTAGCTATTTTTTGGTATTCTTTAAAAATAAAGAGCATAATCGTTTTCAGGTGATCAGGTAATTTTGTTGCTTCTTCACCCCAACTTTCCCAGTTGCTGCCTAGCACCTTTGTGCCTGGAGCTCCTGACCAGATGCACAGTGCTGCACATGGCCAATCACTGAGATTTTGTGCTGACTGTATGAGCTCTCTCAGATGACACACACCTTTTGGGTGTCTCCATTCACCACTAAACCACTAGGAAAGTTTTCATAATGTGCTTTCCAAGGAAAATCTCCATTGTGACCGTCTGTGGAGACAGTGGAAACCTGCATTTACTTTTTATTTTTTTGACTTTTTTTATTTGTTCTTTTTTTTTTAATTGAAGCATAGTTTATTTACAATGTTGTGTTAGTATCTGATGTACGGCAAAGTAATTTAGTTACATTTATACCTATGCATATATACAGGGGCTTCCCTCATGGCTCAGACCGGGAGAATCCATCAGCAATGCAGGGGACTTGGGTTCACTCCTTGGGTTGGGAAGATTCCCTGGAGAGGGAACAGCAACCCACTCCAGTATTCTTACCTGGAGAATTCCATGGGCAGAGAAGCCTGGTGGGCTACAGTCCATGAAGTTGCAAAGAGTTGGACACTGCTGAGCAGCTAACACTTTCACTTTTCATACGTATACATATTCAGTTCAGTTCGGTTCAGTCGCTCAGTCATGTCTGACTCTTTGCGACCCATGGACTGCAGCACGCCAGGCTGCCCTGTCCATCACCAACTCCCGGAATTTACCCAAACTCATGTCCGTTGAGTCAGTGATGCCATCCAACCATCTCATCCTCTGTCGTCCCCTTCTCCTCCTGCTCTCCATCTTTCCCAGCATCAGGGTCTTTTCAAATGAGTCAGCTCTTCGTATCAAGTGGCCAAAATATTGGGTAATTTACATGAATTAGCCAGCAACACCTATGCTGCCTGCTCTTCCTAACCCACTTTCTTTCATTGCCTCATTGCCCCTGGCTTATCTCTGTGTCATCCTTATACATATTCAGTTTTATATATATATATATATATATATATATATATATATATGTATATATAAATACATAATATATACATGTATATATTATTTTCTGTTATAGGCTAGTAGAAGATATTGAATATAGTTCTTGTGCTATACAGTAGGACCTTGCTGTTTATCCATTTTATACACAGTCGTTTGTATCTGCTAATCCCAAACTCCTAATTTATCCCCTCTTGCCCTTTTCTCCTTTGGTAACCATAAGTTTGTTTGCTATGCCTGTGAGTTTGTTTCTGTTTGTAAATAAGTTCACTTTATCATATTTAAATTCCATATAAGTGATGCCATATGGTATTTGTCCTTGTGTGATGTACTTCACTTCGTAGGATAATCTCTGCATCCATCTGTGCTGCTGCATTATTTGGCATTATTACCATGGCATTATTTCATTCTTCTTATGACTGAATAGTATTCCATACACCAAATATTATTTATCCATTCATCTGACGATGAGGATATAAATTGACTTCATGTCTTGATTATTGTAAATAGTGCAACAGTTAATATTGGAGTTCACTGAATATGGTTTTCTCTGAATATATACCCAGGAGTGGGATTGATGGATCACGTGTGTGCCTGCTAAGTCTCTTCAGTTGTGTTCGACTCTTTGCTTCCCTATGGGCTGCAGACTGTAGACCGCCAGGCTCCTCTGTCTATGGAATTCTCTAGGCAAGAATACTGGAGTGGGTTGCCATCCCCTTCCCCAGGGGATCTTATCAAACCAGGGATCGAACCTGTGTCTCTTATGTCTCCTGCATTGGCAGGCGGGTTGTTTACCACTCGTGTCACCTGGGACCTGGGAAGCCCTTGCAGGATCTTATGGCAACTCTAATTTTTAGTTTTTTGAGGAACATACATACTGTTTCCCATGGTGGCTCCCGCAATTTATATTCCCACCCATAGTGTAGGAGGATTCCCTTTTCTCCACACCTGCTTCAAAATTTATTATTTTTAGACTTTTTGATGATGACCATGCTGACCAGTATGAGGTGATACCTCTTTGTAGTTTTGATTTGCATTTCTTTAATAATTACTGATGTTGAGCATCTTTTCAGGTGCCTGTTGGCCGTCTGTATGTCTTCTTTGGATAAATGTCTATTTAGATCTTCTGTTCAATTTTTGATTGGATTATTTGTTGTTTGTATTGAGTTGTATGAGCTGATTGTGTATTTTGGAAATTAAACCCTTGCTAGTTACATTATTCTCAAATATTTTCTCCCATTCTGTAGGTAGTCTTTTAATTTCGTTTATGGTTTCCTTCACCATACACAGCTTTTAAGTTTGATTAGGTCCCATTTGTTTATTTTTGCTTTTATTTATTTTGGCTTGGGAGACTGGCCTTAGAAAATATTGTTACAATTTATGTCAGAGAATATATGTATCCTCTTCTAAGAGTTTTCTTGGAAGAAGTCCTCTTCGTAAAGTGGTGTCCCATTTTATATTTAAGTCTTTAACCCATTTTGAGTTTATAGTATTTGAGGGTATGGAGTGAGAGAGTATTCTAGCTTCACTGATTTATATGCAGCTGTTCAACTTTCCAACACCACTTCCCAAAGTCATGTATGTTCTTGCCTTCTTTGTCATGGGTTAATTGAGTGTATGTGTGTGGGCTTATTTTTTGGGTCTCTGTTCTGTTCAGTTGATCCATATGTCTGTGTTTCTTGATTCAGTTTTGATAGACTGTAGGTTTATAGGAACTTGTTCATTTCTTCTAACTTGTTGAGTTTGTTGGCATATAATTGTTCATAATATTATCTTATGGTTTTTTTTTTTTTAAATTTCTGTGGCATCAGTTGTTATTTCTCCTCTTTCATTTCTTGTTTTGCTTATTTGGATTCTCTTTTCTTCTTCATGAAGAAAAGATGACCGATCGTCACATAAACAGATATTCTACTTATAACATATACTTTTATGTTTGTATTTCCTTTCTCTTAAAAGTAAACATCATGGTTCCTAACGTCATCAAAACATCTACTTATTTTCCCTATTGTACTATAAAATCCACTAAACAGTTTCAAAAGTAGAATACCAATACTACTAAAAACAATAAACCTGCTAATATTAAGATAGGTTTTTCAGACTATTTTCCCCTTAGACTTATTTATTACTAAAACTGGACAGCTATATTCAAAAGTTATTTGTAATAATTTTGTTCTGTGTGGTTGTCAATTTGAAGTACACTTAATCTTATTTATTTCTGTTCCTATTTAATTTTATATAAAAACTTTTTTCTTTTTTATAATTACTTTCATAACTGTATTTCTTCACTTTACTAATGTAAAAAAACAGTATTTAAGTTTATATTACCATTATTTTATTGCAGGATAATTAACCTATGATATTATATTAGTTTCAGGTATAAAACATAGTGATTTGATTTTATATATTACACACTGATCTCCATGATAAGTGTAGTTACCATCTGGAACCATGCAGTTATTATATTATTATTGACTATATTACATATGCTGTACATTACATCCCTGTGACTTACCTATTTTACAACTGAAAGCTCATGTTTCTTAATCTCCTTCACTCATTCCATTCATCCTATCACTTATCTCCCTTCTAACAAAGATTTTGTTACATGTGCCTATAGGTCTGTTCCCCTTTTGTTATATTTGTTCATTTTCTGACTCCCAATATAAGTGAAATCACACAGTATTTGCCTTTCTTTATCAGATTTGTTTCACTTATCATAAGACCTTTTAGGTCCACCCATGTTGTCTCAGAGGCTGGATTGCATTCTTTTTCATGGCTGAGTGTATATATATATACATATATATATACACACACACTACATCTTCTGTGTCCACTCTTTGTTGATGGACACTTGCTTCCATATTTTGGCAGTTTCAAATAGTACTACAATGAACATGTGAGTGCATGTATCTTTTTGAATGAGTATTTTTATTTTCTTCGAAAAGTATCCAGAAGTGGAATTGCTGGATCATATGGTAATTCTACTCTTAATATTTGGGAAAATTCCATACTGTTTTCCGCAGTAGCAGCACCAATTTACAATCACAAAAGTGCCCAAGGGTTCCTTTTTCTCCACATCCTTGCCAACACTTTATGTTTGTTATCTTTTTATTAACATGTTCTGACAGGTATGAGGTAAAAATCTCAAGGTTGTTTTGATTTGCATTCCCCTGATAATTAGTGATGTCTAGTATCTTTTCATGTTACTGTTAGCCATCTATCTTCTTTTTTTTTTTTTTTTGGTTGTCAAATGATCCTTTATTTTTCTTTTTCCTTTGCAGTTCTTAACTAGCGGGGCACTCCACTGTGCCACTGTTGATATCATCTATGATGTCATGAGGGTGGCGGCCATCAACATTGCAGCCCACAGACTGGGCGGTCCCCAGGATCTCTTTAATGGTTCCAGAAAGCTCTCTAGCTAGAGACCGATGCCGCATCTGCCGGGCAATGTTGACGATCTCATCAAAAGTGATGTTTCCACTGTGCTTAATGTTTTTCTGCTTCTTTCTGTCCCTTGGTGGTTCCTTGAGGGCTTTGATGATCAGGGCAGAAGCAGAAGGTACCACCTCAATCTGGGCTTGTCTGTTCTGAATGGTCAGTTTCACTGTAATCCGCAGACCCTTCCAATCACCAGTTGCCTTGGCAATGTCATCACCGACCTTTTTTGGAGACAGACCCAGAGGGCCGATCTTGGGGGCCAGGGCAGACGTGGCACCGACTTCCCCACCGGTACACCTCAAGTACACGACTTTGATCTCGTTGGGGTCGAACTTAGGCGGCATGGTGGAGGCGGCTGGTGTCGGATGAACCCGGATTCGGGACGACCGAAGAAAGTTGCACCTTTGCCTCCTCCGAGCCGAAAGCCGAAAAGGCCATCTATCTTCTTTGGAAAAATGTCTATTTAGGTCCTCTGCCCATTTTGTTACAAACCAGATCTTCAAAAACATTTTGAATAGTATGAGTTCTTTATTTTAGATTATTAACGCCTTTTTGAGTATGTCATTTGCAAATAAGCTCTTCAGCAGGATGCCTTTTTTTGTTGTTGTTGTTTCCTTTACTATAAAAAGCCCTTTTATTTTATGCAGTTCCATTTGTCTATTTTTGCTCTGGCTTGCCTTTGCCTGAGGAAAGTGAAAGTGAAAGTCACTCAGTCATGTCCGACTCTTTGCGACCCCATAGACAATACAGTCCACGGAATTCTCCAGGTTAGAATACTGGAGGGAGTAGCCTTCCCCTTCTCCAGGGGATCTTCCCAACCCAGGGATTGAACCCAGGTCTCCTACATTGCAGGCAGATTCTTTACTAGCTGAGCCACAAGGGAAGCCCAAGAATACTGGAGTGGGTAGCCTATTCCTTCTCCAGTGGATCTTCCTGACCCAGAAATTGAACTGGGGTCTCCTCCATTGCAGGCAGATTCTTTACGAACTGAGCTATCAGGGAAGCCCAGTAGGAGACATATTCAAAAATGCATTGCTAAGGCTGTTGCCAAAGAGCATACTGCCTATATTTTCCTGTAGTTTTATTATGCCTACATTTTCCTCTGGAAGTTTTATGGCTTCAGGACTTTCATTTAAGTCTGCAATACATTTCGAATTTACTTTTGGATATGGTGTGAGAAAGTAGGTCAGTTTGGTTCTTTTGCATGAATGTGTCCAGTTTCTCTAGCACAAATTATTGAAGAGGCTATTTTTCCCCCATTGCATATTATTGTCTCCTTTTTCATAGATTAATTGACCATGTAATCATGGGTTTATTTCTGGGTTTTCTATTCTCTTTAATTGATCTATGTTTCGTTTTTTGTGATACAATATGGTTTTGATTACTGTAGCTTTGTAATATAACTTGATGTCAGGCAGAATTATGCTTAAAGCTTTTTTTTTTTTTTCTTCAAGATTCTTTAGGCTGTGTGGGGCCTCCTTGTCTCTAGTCAAATTTGAGAATTAGTTACTCTAGTCCTATGATAAATGCCATTGCTATTTTGGTAGATATTGCAGTGAACCTGTAGATTGCCTTGGGAAATTTGGTCATTTTACAATATTAATTCTTGTATCTGTTAGCATGGCATATTTTTCCATTTTTTGTGACATATTTCTTTCGTAAATGTCTTACAGTTTTTCATGTACAGGACTTTGATATCTTTGATTAAGTTTAACCTATTATTTGTTTTTGCTGCAATTGTAAATGGAATTGCTTTTTTAATTTCTCTTTCCAATTCTTTACTTTTAATGTATAGACACAAATTTCTATATATTAATTTTGTTTCCTGTAACTTTACTGAATCATTGTTTCTAATAGGTTTGTGTGTGAGTGTGTGTTTGTGTGTGTGGCTCCTTTATGGAAAAGTCTTTTTCTGGACTTTTTATATATAGTATCATGTCATCTGCAAGCAGTGACAGTTTTATTTATTTTCTGTCTGATTGCTGTGGCTAGGACTTCAAGTACCCTGTTGAGTTTTTTAAAAGTGTCAAGAATGGGCATTTTTTTCTTGTTCTTGATCTTAGAAAAGTGCTTTCATAGTTTCCCTGTTGAGTATGATGTTAGCTACATTTTTGTCACATATGATCTTTATATATTTAGATGTGTTCCCTCTATACCTACTTTGTTGATAGCATTTTTTAATAATAAATGAACATTGAATTTTGTCAAAAGTCTTTTCTTTATCTATTAGGATGATCATATGAGTTTTATTCTTCAATTTCTTAATGTGATGTGTCACAGTGATTGATTTAAGGATCTTGAATCATCCATTAATCCCCAGGGTAAATCCACTTGATCGTGATGTATGATCCTTTTAATGTATTTTTGAATTCAGTATATTATAATTTTGCTTTTGTTATGCTGCTTTTAAAATTCTTTCTGTATCCTTTTTTTTTTTTCCATTTTATTTATAATGTATCTCGAAGTGGAACTCTTTGCAAAGATTGGTCATGACCCTATATGGCTTCATCTGGATGTCTGTTTCCTTTCCCAGGCTAGAGACATTTTCAGCTATTATTTCTTCAAGTAAGTTCTCTGCCCCTTTCTCTCTTTCTTCTTCTTATGGAACACCTATAATGCAACCATAGTACATGTCATGTTGTTCCAAAGGCCTCTTAAACTATCCCAATTTTTAAATATTACTTCTACTTTTATTCCCTTCATTGGGCTATTTGCACTACTGGGCTTTTCCTTTTGCTGATTCATTCATCTGTATCATCTAACTTACTGTTGATTCCTTATAATGTACTTTTTATTTCAGTTGTATTTTTCAGCTCTTTTTCTTCTTCTTTATGTTTTCTAACTGTTAGTTAAACTTTTCACTGTTGTACATTCTTCTCTCAAGTTTGTTGAGCATCTTTATGATCATCATTTAACTCTTTATTGGGTAAATTGCTTTATCTCCACTTTGTTTAGTTTTTCTTCTGATGTTTTATCTTCTTCGTTTGTGATATATTCCCCATCTCCTCATTTTGCCTAATTTTTCATGTTTTTTTCTATGTATTATGTATGTAGGTTGGTTACATTTCCTGTACTTGGGGAAGTGGCCTTATATAGGAGCTCTCCTATAGGGCTCAGTAGCACATTATCCTCTGGTCACCAGAGCTGTATGCTCTAGGGGTGCCCCATATGTGAGTATCCCCTGAGCCCTTCTGTTTTGCCATGGCAAACTAACGTGTGAACACCGGTAGGTGGTGCTTGCCCCCAGCCTGGTTGGCTATCAGCTCCTGTCTCTAGTGGTGGCTTTCAGCCAGCTGGTTGGTGAGGTTGGGTTCTAGGGTAGCTGGCTAAAGCATGCAGTGGCCCAGGGCTTGTGCTGACCTGCTGGTGGGCAGGTCCAGATCCCAGGGCAGCTGGATGCAGAGCCTGGGGGCCAGGTCTGTTCCTGGCCTACTAGTGAAGTAGGCTGGTTCCTGGGGAAGCTGGCTGCATGGCCTGAGCAATTGTGTAGCTGATGCTCACCTGCTGGTGGGCGGGGAAGCCCCCTGGCACTAATAGGCTAGTGGGAGGATTCTAATGCGCCAGCACCTATGTCCTCATGATTGAAGGAACTGCCCAAAATGGTTGCTGCCAGCATCTAATAGATCCTCAGAGGGATTCCCAGTTGGCTCCTGCCTTTCAAAGAGGCTCTCTGAAGTGTCTTGAGTGAGGCTGCTTTTAATTTACTGCCTCTCTGTTGGGACTCAATGTACATGTGATTTTTGTTTGCAGCCTTTTACAGAGTCTCTGTTTCTCCCATACGCAAGCCCCACTGGCTTTCAAAGTTGGATGTTCTGATGGCTTGTCTTCTTGTTGCAAGGCCCCCAGGCTATGGAGCCCAGTATGGGGCTTGAATTCCTTAATCCTTGGAGAAAACCTCTGCAACTGTGATTATTCTCCTGTATGTGGGTTGCCTGCTCAGGGGATATGAATCCTGACATACTGCATCTTCACCCCCCTACCTGTCTCATTGTGGGTACTTCATGTGCCCTTTAGTTGTGGAAATCTTTTCTGTTAATCTTCATGTTGTGCTTATCAATAGTTGCTGTGTAAGTAGTTGTAATTTTGGTATGTCTATAGGAGGAAGTTAGCTCAGTGTCTTCCTACCCCATCATCTTGGCCACATGTCCTCTGCATTACAATTTTTACAACCTGTTACATTTCTACAGTGTATTATGATATAGAATATTTTGCTCATTTTTTTATTTTGAAATTCCATTCTTATAAGTCAAGTTGTTGAAAAATTTTAATAATAAATCTAATTTTTAACCTTGAGATTGCTTCTATTCTGTAAGATTTGGGGCTAATGTACCCCCTCAAGAAATGCAAGTATCTCTTATAAACTTGTGTCAATGTATTCCATAGTGTCCTACACTCATGCCAGTTGTATTTAGTTATTTAGTTGCTTATTTTTCCCTTTGATTAAAAAAAATTTGCTTGAGACTTTTCTCTCAAGCAGTCGGTGTATTTTTGTTCCTAGCTGACGGGCTGTCAAAACTAATGAAGAGAGGGATTTTTTTTTTCCTATCCAAAGCACAGACCTGGGCCTATGCTTTCCATGAATGGTTATTAAGTAAATATGCAAATGAACATTTTTCTGAGCTTCATTCTACACATGGAGACAGGGGAAACATTCAATGAAGTCCTTGTGCCATTGTAATAAAATATTTATGGATTTCTGCATGAAAAATATTAGTCTACCCCAAATTATCCTCCTTCTTAATTTTTGTAAGAAACATGTACAAGCAGAATATTTTCCATTGTCTGTAGGCTCTCAGAAAGATTTGAATTGTATTTGTGAGAATTTTTTATTAGTGAAAAAGGGGACAGAATCCTCGGCTTGTGAACAATGACAGTCCTTCAACAGGTCCCTCACTAATAGACTGCTGCTTCTTTCTTTCCTTTTATTTAATCTAATACATCACATTTTCTAGTTAGGGTTGATAATAATGCTGCATTTGGTTTGCTAAATTTTTGAGCATCATCTATTAACAGGATATGTAATGTGATTCAAGCTAGTATAATGACCCAGACAAGTAAAAGAAAAAATGCCCTTCATTCTCTGCTTGATTAATAAACATTTCTTTGCATTTTATGTTAAGATAGCTAGCAAAGGAAGTCAAAGATTTTTTGTTTCTTTAAGAGAAAAAAAAAATCAGTGAAGTAACACTGGATGTTGGGTTTAATCAGCTCCAGCTTGTACATTTGTACTGCTCAGATTTGGAATCATAAATAAGTAGAAAAATGAGAGCTGTGATGTTATGAGAGATACATGGTATATCCTTAACAGTTTAGGTGTCCTTTTTCTTATGAAATATTTTCCTATGCTGTGCCCAGTTCCCACATGTATGTCTAATGAGACAGTCTCTACTTCATACTTACCAATCATTACCCATCTTCTAGAACAATAATCCCTAACTGTGGACCCGATACCATCAACGTCAACCAGCTTATCCTGGAAAAATGTTACAAATGCAAATTTTCAGGCCCTAGTTCGGATCTACTGACTTGGAAACCCTGGGGGTGGGACCCAGCACCTCTGTTTTAATAAGCCTACCAGTTGATTCTGATACAGGCTCAAGTTTGAGAACTGTTGTTCTAGAAAGAATGAAATATCATCATTATTTTGGTGGTTAGATTCAAGTGAGTGAGCAGAGATCCAAATTCCTTTACTTTTCCAAATAAACATTTCACTTCTTTCACATGTGATGAGTGTTTAGTTTAATTCAAGGATGAGTATAACTCACGAGTGACTCTGGAAAGGTGTTTTTAAGGTACAGAGAGGAAAGTCTGTAGGAGAAACACATATTTTGCTTAATTTTTTTTTTAAAGTGAATCATGCCATTGGCATGGACACATCATTCTTCAAACTGGCATTAATTCAGTTAATATTCCTTCTTAAATTGTCGCCATCTCTATCATGTTAGCCATGAAATTAAAAGACGCTTACTTCTTGGAAGGAAAGTTATGACCAACCTAGACAGCATATTGAAAAGCAGAGACGTTACTTTGTCAACAAAGGTCCATGTAGTCAAGGCTATGGTTTTTCCAGTGGTCATGTATGGATGTGAGAGTTGGACTATAAAGAAAGCTGAGCACCGAAGAACTGATGCTTTTGAACTGTGATGTTGGAGAAGACTCTTGAGAGTCCCTTGGACTGCAAGGAGATCCAACCAGTCCATCTGAAAGGAGATCAGTCCTGGGTGTTCATTGGAAGGACTGATGCTGAAGCTGAAACTCCAATACTTTGGCCCACCTGATAGGAAGAACTGACTCCTTGGAAAAGACCCTGATGCTGGGAAAGATTAAGAGCAAGAAGAGAAGGGGATGACAGAGGATGGGATGGTTGGATGGCATCACTGACTCAATGGACATGGGTTTGAGTGGACTCCAGGAGTTGGTGATGGACAGGGAGGCCTGGCGTGCTGCAGTTCATGGGGTTGCAAAGAGTGGGACAAAAGTGAGCGACTGAACTGAACTGGACTATCATGTTACAACCAACTCTCCTTTCAGATCAGAATTATCCTGGCCTCTTATTTTCTTTTACTTTGTAATTAAAAATCTTTTTTCCTATCATTTCATATTTAATTGCTATTAACACTTATCTCCAAAGATGAATGGTGCAGGGGAAGGAGTTGTCACCTTTAGACTGTATTTGAAAGGAATATTAAAAAGCAAAGACATTCAATCCAAACCCTTAATGCTTCATTCAGGTAAGAAAATGGTGTTCAAGAAAGTTAAGTGGCTTGCAAATTTAGGATGCTTGGTGGTTTAACAGAAAATGTTTACTGGTGTTTGTTGTTAGCAATTCTATATAGTTAGGAAAAAGATTTTAGAGTTATTGACTAAGAAATATGTATTTTTTGGCATGAAGTCATGACTGATTTTATCTTTGCCTTTTTCTTATTGTCTCCTTTCTTTTTAATAGACATGAATAATTGAAAGCTTCCTATAGAATTTATAGAAGTAATTACTTGCTCATTACAACAAGTAAATGTTGCCAAGTAGAAGGGAGATTCATTCCAGGACTTTTTTTGTGAGTCAAAATGATTCTGGTTCTTGAAAATGAGAATGAACAATGGTCCATAGTACAATTCAAAGCATCAGTAGAGAGCTTAGTGCTTTTTTTCTTTGTTGTTGTTAATCACTTAAAATGTGTAATTAACTCTCAAATTAATCCCTGGAAAATTAAAGGAGCATCTGGTGAAGTGCATTGTTTTGAATTTTTTTACTTTAAAGTGGTTACCAAGTGAATGCTTGCTGGGCTAGAAAAAATTGTAACCCCAGCCTCGTTTTCTTCTCCTTTTTAAAGTCAGCCAAATAATGCTCATTCTAAATAGAAGTAATGGCTCCATCTATAGAAAGCCTGATTGCTTAGTTGGTAAAGAATCCACCTGCAATGCAGGAGACCCCGGTTTGATTCCTGGGTTGGGAAGATCCACTGGAGAAGGGTAGGGTACCCACTCCAATATTCTTGGGCTTCCCTGATGGCTCAGCTGATAAAGAATCCGCCTGCAATGTGGGAGACCTGGGTTTGATCGCTGGGTGGGGAAGATCCCCTGGAGAAGGGAAAGGCTACCCACTCCAGTATTCTGGCCTGGAGAATTCCATGGACTCCGTGGACTTTGTGTCCATGGGGTCGCAAAGAGTTGGACACAACTGAGAGACTTTCACTTTCACGCAGTAACACTGATGATTTGAAGACTGTTTACTGAGCAGTGATAGCAACTTTCTGAGTTATAGTCTTGCCCTAGATTCAGATAGATATATCAGTAGTTATATACATCAAAAGCTTGTGATTCTAAAATACCTAGAAGATATTCAGTTATGTCATTAATTTGATCTAAAAGTAATGGATGAAAAGCAGTTTTAATAATATATCTGAGATGAACTTTGGTTGATTACCTAAGAGTTATTCCCCTGACCCCTGCACACACACCCAGTTTTATGTAGGCATTCATACTCAGTCGTGCTTTAGAGCAATACAAAGCATGCTTACAAGGATCAGCATCACCTAGGAGCTTTTTGAAAATGCAAACTCATAAATCTGCATTTTAATAAGCTCTCCAGATAACTCCAGTGCATACTCAAGTTTGAGAACCACTGCTTTCTGGGTGGCTGATTTTGTGTATTCCATTCTCTTTGCCAGTGATGGGCTAATCAAGCACATGTAACCAAATTCTGGCTGATTTGACCTTAAGAGATCTCCTTTATAGGGCTGCTAGGAACATTTCTTTGCTATTTGGAGGAAGCACAAGTAAGTGCTAGGCCCATTTTGTTTGTATTTCAAACTGGAGTATGAAATGTGATGCCTGAAACTGTTGCAGCCACCCTATGATTATGAAGGTCACAAAGATGTAACCAGATCTCAAGCCACTCTATCTCAGGGCCTCTCATTTTGTGAGATCTTAGAACAGACAAAAATAATCTGTTATTTTACTGCTTAAAGAATTTTTGTTCAGTTTTGTTTTGTGTGTGTGTGTGTGTGTGTGTGTGTGTGTGTGTGTGTTTTTCCTGTTTGTTTCTGGTGGCCAATAGCCAAGTGCACTTGAACACACGAGTTATTTATGGCATTTTGCAGATAAATCTTATGGTTGATTTCAGTGTTGAGACTGAGGGTGAAAAACTCACTTCTTTTTTCGACTTCTATTTGGAAAGTTCTTTTTCAAAGTGTTCCGTTGCTCAGTCGTGTCCGACTCTGCGACCCCATGAATCGCAGCATGCCAGGCCTCCCTGTCCATCACCAACTCCCAGAGTTCACTCAAACTCATGTCCATCGAGTCGGTGATGCCATCCAGCCATCTCATCCTCTGTCGTCCCCTTCTCCTCCGGCCCCCAATCCCTCCAGTATTGGGGTTTCAGCTTTAGCATCAGTCCTCCAATAAACATCCAGGACTGATCTCCTTTAGGATGGACCGGTTGGATTTCCTTGCAGCCCAAGGGACTCTCAAGAGTCTTCTCCAACACCACAGTTCAAAAGCATCAATTCTTCAGTGCTCAGCTTTCTTCACAGTCCAACTCTCGCATCCATACATGACTACTGGAAAAACCATAGCCCTGACTAGACGGACCTTGTTGGCAAAGTAACGTCTCTGCTTTTCAATATGCTGTCTAGGTTGGTCATAACTTTCCTTCCAAGCGTCTTTTAATTTCATGGCTGTAATCACCATCTGCAGTGATTTTTGGAGCCCCCCAAAATAAACTCTGACACTGTTTCCACTGTTTTCCCATCTATTTCCGATGAAGTGATGGGACCAGATGCCATGATCTTAGTTTTCTGAATGTTGAGCTTTAAGCCAACTTTTTCACTCTCCTCTTTCACTTTCATCAAGAGGCTTTTTAGTTCCACTTCACTTTCTGCCATAAGGGTGGTGTCATCTGCATATCTGAGCTTATTGATATTTCTCCCAGCAATCTTGATTCCAGCTTGTGTTTCTTCCAGCCTAGCGTTTCTCATGATGTACTCTGCATATAAGTTAAATAAGCAGGGTGACAATATACAGCCTTGACGTACTCCTTTTCCTATTTGGAACCAGTCTATTGTTCCATGTCCAGTTCTAACTGTTGCTTCCTGACCAGCATACAGGTTTCTCAAGAGGCAGGTCAAGTGTTCTGGTATTCCCATTGCTTTCAGAATTTTCTACAGTTTGTTGTGATCCACACATTCAAAGTATTAGAAAAGTATAATTTTGATAAAGTTATGTTTCCCCCTTCTCCATAGTGTTAATTGGCACATAAATGGAAGCTGTCCTTCTGTCACTATTTCTTGGTAGGAACATCAATACAATCATTTAGTTGTTTAAGCATTATTTAATTTGTCTTCTTTCTGAGCTTAAGAGAGCATATAGGATAGAGGATGAAAATGTGAGTGTATCCAAAACTGAAAAAATCTTAATAGAGTTCCCACCTCTTTTGTAAAGTTCCCTACCTACTTCTCTGATGAGCTATTTTATTATTATTATTATTCTGTATGTTCAAATAACATTTAAGTAGTCAGTTTTTGAGCAATTGCTTTGCGAAATAATTTTGAAATATTTTGTAGAGTTGTAGAATATTCATATATACTTACATAAATATATGTGTTTTATAATTTAAATTTTTTGATATAGTGAAGTCATTTCTGACCTTTTAGTTACATATCTCTCTATATTTCCATTTGAAGCTAAAGATTTGTTTATCCTTATATATTTATGAAATATGTTACATTTTTGCAGAGAAAAGTCTCTAAAACTATGTTTTTACATCTAGATGTATATACCTAGATGCATGTTAGTACCATAGTTGGCAGTCTACCTTGTTCAAGTATTTACTTCTATTTTAAATTTAATTGATAAAATAGTATGGAAATTCTTTTTAAATGGCTATTTCATCTTTACTACTGTACCTAGTTTAATACTGTACCATAATGCACATGGGGCTTCCCAGTGGCATCAGTGGTAAGAACTCGCCTCCCAGTGCAAGAGACTTAAAAGTTGTGGATTTGATCCTTGAGTTGGGAAGTCCCAAGGAGGAGGGCATGGCAACCCACTCCAGTACTCTTGCCTGGAGAATCCCATGGACAAAGGAGCCTGGCAGGCTACAGTGCATAGGGTTCCAAAGAGTCAGACATGGCTGAATTGACTTAGCATGCATGTGTAGTACACTTAGTAGGCACTCAGGAAGTATTTCTGGAGGGGAGGAAAGAAGGAAGAAAGGAAATAAAAAAGGAAGGAAGAAAGGGAAGTGATAGGAAAAAGAATGAAAAGAAAGGAGGGACGTGAACAATAAAATGGTAATATGTTCGATTTAATCATATGCTTAGAATTCTGCAAGGTTGGTTTCTGTAGTTAGACAATGCTGTCACCAAGAGAAAAAAAAAATCGACTCAGGGTTGCTAAAAAAGAATGAGCAATTTGAAAAGAAGACATAATTATAGCCAACAGTTATGTGCTGTTTTTTTGTACCAGGCACTTTCCTAAGCTCTGTGGTAGGTGTATGGGGAGCTGGGGGTAGGAGGGTGTAAACTCATTTAATCCTCACAATAGCTCTGTGAGGTGGATACTATTATTTATCATTTCTATTTTTCAGATGCTGAGATTGAGGTGATAAAATGTTGACTAAGTTTCTCAAGATCAGAAGCTACAATAGCAGATCTGTGATTTTTATCCAAACAGTGTTGCTCTAGAGCCTAGTTTGAACCACATGCTGTGCATACTACCCCAATAAGTACAAATGGGAGAAACCTCAGATTTTAGCGATTTTGAGAGAAAGCGCAAAATTTGATAACTTTTTTGTTGGTGAGACAACATTGTCTCCTGGCCCTTGACTGGGGTTTTTAAAACTCCAGGTTCTAGCTGTTATTCTGCCCTTTGCTGCCTGCAGGCCAGTTTTGGAGTCATTTAATCCACTTATGTCTCCTCTTCTCTCTCTCTGCACATTGAAAATAAGAGCATTTTTCCTTTGTTAGAGGGCAACTGTGAGATAATGTCTGAAGTTCATATTCCTAAGAGGAACTGAGATCTATGTAGTTAAGGGGAATTAATATATGCCTTTCCCTTTATTAATTAAATGGTGTGTGTGTGTAAAACTCTCTGTCAACCTAGGCTGTTTCCATGCCAGCTCACAGCGCAGAGAAGCCTCTATACTCAGAGAAATAAATATGTATGTATCTGTTATATTCTAAACACCTACTGTGTGTCTAAATTAGTTCTGAAAAATAGGATGATTGCTTTATTCTTTTTGCAGCTGGCATGAGAACTTTTCTTAAATAGAGAATTGACTTGGTTGAGAACGCATGCTTGGAATAGAAGCTGAAGGCTGAGTGTGGGGGAAGAAGCTAATGTTCAGGAGAGCCAAGGAGAAACCCATGACTTTTCTGCAGAAGAAAGGAGGGATGAAGTCAGTGTGTGTGTGTGCACGCACACACACATGCGAACATGCATACATGCATCAGAAGCATTTGGATAAGGGAAAAGGAGGGACAGAGACCTAGAGCAGCCTTCTCCATGTTATCTTCTCAAATACTGAGTGAATTCTAGAAAACCTTTAATTGATGTGAGTAGCATTCTTATGGAGAGCTATGTAATTGTTGATCTTGAGCTCACTATATGCAGACACAGAATGATGACCCTCTGTCTGTATAAATCTGAGCCAGGAAGAGATTAGCCGATATCCCAGAACAGCATAAAACTTCCTCATATCATTCATTGGAAGGTCAAAGAAATTCTACATTAAACTCCAAGGACATAGCATTCCACCTGACATCTAGATTGTGGTTCATGAAGCAAAACGGCAAGACCATGCCTCAAATATTTAAGATCCCAAGAAACATTTTCCACGTAATACCTTTGTTTTTGTTGTTGTGTTTAGTCACTAACTCATGTCCAACTATTTGCGACCTCATGGACTGCAGCAATCCACGTTCCTCTGTCCTTGAATATCTCCTGGAGTTTGCTCGGATTCATGTCCTTTTAATCGGTGATGCTGTCCAACCATCTCACCCTCTGCTGCCCCCTTCTCCTTTTGCCTTCAATCTTTCCCAGCATCAGTGTCTTTTCCAATGAGTCAGCTCTTTGCATCAGGTGGCCAAAGTAATGGAATTTCAGTTTTAGCATCAGTCCCTTCCAGTGAATATTCAGGCTTCATTTCCTTTAAAGTTGAATGGTTTGATCTCCTTGTAGTCCAATGGACTCTCAAGAGTCTTCTCCAGCACCACAGTTCGAAAGCATCAATTCTTCCATGCTCAGCCTTCTTTATGGTCCAACTCTAGCATCTGTACAGACTACTGGAAAAACCATAGCTTTGACTATACAGACCTTTGTTAGCAAAGTGATGTCCCTGTTTTTTAATACATTGTTTGTCATAGCTTTCCTTCCAAGGAGCAAGCATCTTTTAATTTCATGGCTGCAGTCACCATCTACAGTGATTTTGGAGCTTAAATTTAAAAAAAAAAAATTGTCTTGGGGAAAGACAAATCCTTTATTCTCTTTCTGAGTGTGGGGAACTCTCCTCCCCTTCAGCTCTCCTCACCTTTAGCTCCCCACTATGATTTCTGGTTCCTTTTTTGATCCCTCTTTTCCTTTTTTTCCCCTTCTTTTGTCCTACCCAGTTGCAAGGAGATTTTTCTCATCCTTTTAGGTATTTGATGTCTTCCTTCCACTAAAGTTCAATAGGAGCTCTGAGAGAATTGTTCCATTTGTGATATATTGTTGATGTACTTGTGAGAAGCAACGAATTCCACATCCTCTTCTGCTGCCTCCTTGACTCCTCCTACAGTTGTGTTTTGGATGTCTTTGGGGGGATAGGTGATCTCAGTATTTTCTCTTAGTCTGCCACCTTGGTTGATCTCCTACAGCCTGATTTTTAACATATATACGTACATCATGAAATTATTAACACAATCAATTTAGTAAGCATCTATCTCATAGGTACAAAATTAAAGACAAAGCAGCAACTTTTCCTTTTGATGAGAGCTCTTAGTATATAAAATTACCCTGGAATACTGTTAATTCATGTTACACAGCATAATGATTCAATATTGCTTTGTATTTCAAAATAACCACAATGATAAGTCTAGTCACATGTCACTGTGCAAAAATATTATATAGTTATTGACTGTGTGTCCCACACTGTACATTTCATACTCCTGACTCATTTATTTTGCAACTAGCTGTTTATACCTGTTAATTTCCTCACCTACTTCTTTTTCCCTCTACTCCCCTCCACCTGTATGTTCTCTGTATCTATAATTCTGCTTCTGATTTGTTATGTTTGTTTATTTGCTTTGTTATAAAAATTCCACCTATACATGAAATTATACGTGACATCTATGCTTTAACTATAAAGTAATAGACACAGATGTTCTAGGAGGAAGTAAGGCAAACTATTTTTTTATCATGAAATTGTTGAGTATTGTCAGGAAGAAGGCAGCTAGGAGTTCTGAATTCCTTGGCATGAGAATTTTGTTTTCAAGAGGAAAAAAATCAAAGTATGGGTGATATAAAAGAAATGTTTATTCAATGAGAAGTGATATATTTTGTGTCTAGTTTTGGACCTAATTTGTATAGGAATTTTGCATTACCTTGATTATTATGTATCCTAGTTTCTCTTTTAAGAGTAGAGTTGAGTGAGTGAAGAGCTGCACTAAACTCGGTGTAGAGAGCTTTTTTTGGTAGACATATCAGTTATTAAGAGGTGATTTTTGCCAAATCCCCATCTCCAACCTTCTGCATGTGAAGGGTGAATCAGAAAAGTCACATGGAATTTTCCCTTATTTATAGCTAACTGTTCAGTAGGTTGGAAACATTAATATTTCTATTCAAATGCTTTTGAAAAAATAAAACCCATTTTTGCCTGGTAATGCCTGAATTGGTAGCTTTATCACAGATAAAAGAGGAATTTTTCCCCTTTTGATTTCTACAATTTACTTATTGACCTCAAAAGAATTCTAAGAAACTGAACTTTAAAAATCATTTTATGAAATAAGTAAACCAAGGAATTCATGCAGAGAAGATCAACATCAGCAGCAGTGAAAACCAATTTAAAACTTTGAAAAACATGAAATATAAGGCAGATAGCCAAATCATCGTATTTTTATTTTTAGAGTGTGCCTCTGAAGTAGGTAAACCTTCATCATTAGCATGAGTATGCTTTTGTCCATTTAAAGTGCTTTTGATTTACCTTCAGGTTATAATCCTTAATTTTTTTTCAAAATGGGAGGCACAGACAGAGTATTAATTCTTACGCTAAGCAGGCTGGATTAACCTGGGCTAAACAGTAATCACGTATCTGGTGGTGGTGATCATAAAACATTGTTTTGGTCATTCTTGTTACAACAATAGTGAAATCATTCCCGTAGCCCTTCTACCCAGACTTAATCTAAAGCCCTCATTTTTTCTCAGCGGAAACAGAACATAGCTAGTGCTAGTGACTCCAAAAATAACACTCCATGCACTGACAGGTCTCGTCTGGAACAGAACGCTCTACCAGGATTTTTTGAGAATATTAAACCCTAATTGCCTGAGGGTTCCATTTTATGTAAAAAGTTAACTGCTATACTATCAGAATGCCACTACCCCACTACCAACTTTGAAAGAATTCAGAAAACAATCACGAATATCATATTTTGAAGGGCTTAATTCTCTTATGGAATCCCTGATGGGAAAGGAGCCTGGGCAGAATAGTACTTCCTCTGTCATTGTCTTTTGCAGTTTTGTGAAGGAATGAATAGTCCAATCTAGGAGAACCTATGTATCAATGAAACCACTGGATAAACTTTTTTTAATAGTCCTTGAAAAGGATCTCACATTTCTGACTCCTGAGCCCTGATAAGAATGTTCAGATTCTAGGTCTTCAGGCATATAGATGGGCAAAGAACTGCCTGGTGCTTCCAGGCTGGGAAAAAACACAACACATAGTGAATACAGATCTTGTCTACCTAACTCAAAAAGTTTGCCATATTTTCCTACTTGATCAATGCTGCAAGTACACTTGTCTCTTAAATTTCTTTCTCAGTGCACCTTCCTTTCTGGTCTTAAAAATCTCTTGACAGTGTTCTATATCTGAAGTTTTCCTGGGGTAGTGATGAGACTTAGGGAACTTAACCTTATATTTACAGCTCTAGCTGGACTGCTGGTTTTTCAAATAGTCATGTATGGATGGGAGAGTTGAGGATAAAGAAAGCTGATCACTGAACAATTGATGCTTTTGAATTGTGGTGGAGAGGACTCTTGAGAGTCCCTTGGACTGCAAGGAGATCCAACCAGTCAATGCTAAAGGAAATCAATGCTGAATATTCATTGGAAGGACTGATGCTGAAGCTGAAGCTCTATTTTAATACTTTGGCCCCCTGATACGAAGAACCAACTCATTAGAAAAGACCCTGATGTTGGGAAAGATTGAAAGCAGGAAGAGAAGGGAATAACAGAGGACAAGATGGTTGGATGGCATCACTGACTCAAAGATACTACTGGAAGTATTATGGTCTAAGGTCTTTCATTTAAATCTTTAATTCATTTTGAGTTTATTTCTGTGCTTGGTGTGAGAGAGTAGTTCAGTTTGATTCTTTTGCATGTAACTGTCTAGTTTTCCCAACAGTGGCCTTGTTTAAGGGTATCTTTTCCTCACTCTATATCCTTGTATCCTTTCCCATAGATTAATTCCCCTGTAACTGTGGTATAGTTTCTGTGGTCTCCCTTTTGTTCCAGTGATTTATGTGGCTTGTTTTGTCCCAGCATCATACTGTTTTGACGCCTGTAGTTATCTGGTACAGTTTGAAATTAGGAAATGTGATACCTTCAGCTTTGTTCTTCTTTCTACAGCTGATTTTGGCTTTTGTGGGTCTTCTGTATTTCCATACAAATGTTAGAATTATTTGTTCTAGTTCTGTGAAAAAGACAGTGTGTATTTTGATAGACCTTGCATTGAAGCTGTAGATTAATTTGGGTAGCATGGTATTTTAGCAGTATTAGTTCTTCCAATCCAAGACCGTGGTGTGTCTTTCCATCTGTTTATGTTTTCATTTCCTTCATCAGCATCTTACAGTTTTCCATGTTCAGGTCTTTTGCCTCCTTAGATTTATCCCTGTGTATTTTATATTTGGCTGCAATTGTAAATGGGATAGTTTTCTTAGTTTCTTTCTCTGATAGTTTGTTGTAAATTGGTAGAAATGCAGTAGACTTCTATATATTAATTTTGAATCTTGCATCTTTGCCCAGTTCACTGATGAGTTCTAATTTTTTTTTTTTCAGTGACTTCTTTAGGATTTTCTGGGTAATTTGTCACTTGAAAATAACTGTTTTACTTCTTTTCCAGTTGGAATTCCTCTTTTTTCTTGATTGCTGTGTCTAGGACTTCTAATACCGTGGTGAATAAAAGTAGTGAGAGTTGGCATCCTTTTCCTGTTTGTGATCTTACAGGAAAGAAGTTCTTTTCATCCTTGAGTATGCTGTTGGCTGTGGGTTTGTCATTGTTGTTGTCCAGTCACCCAGTCGTGTCTGACTCTTTCTGACCCCATGCAGCACACCAGGCCTCTCTGTCCCTCACCATCTCCTGAAGTTTGCCCAAGTTCATGTCCATCACATCGGTGATGCCATCCAGCCATCTCATCCTCTGATGCATTCTTCTCCTTCTGCCCTCAATCTTTCTCAGCATCAGGAACATTCCAATGAGTCAGCTCTTTGCATCAGATGACCAAAATACTGGAGCTTCAACTTCAGCATCAGTCCTTCCAACGAGTATTCAGGGTTGATTTCCCTTAAGATTGATGTGTTTTGACTTCCTTGCTGTCCAAGGGACTCTCAGGAGTCTTCTATACCACCATAGTTTGAAGCTATCAATTCTTCAACCCTCTGCTTTCTTTAGTGTCCAGCTGTCACAACTGCATGTGACCGCTTATGTGGGTTTATCATATATGGTCTTTTTACATGAGGTTTGTTTCTGTTATACTCACTTTGTTGAGTGTTGTTTTAAATCATATATAGATATTGAATTTTGTCAAATGCTTCTTTCTGTATCTGTTGAGATGTTCATATAATTTTTATTCTTTACTTTGTTAATGTACTGTATCACATTAATTTACAGATATTGCACTGTTGTTGATTCAGTTCAGTTCAGTGCAGTTGCTCAGTCATGTCCAACTCTTTGTGACCCCATGGACAACAGTACATCAGGCTTCCCTGTCCATCACCAACTCCAGGCGCTTGCTCAAACTCATGTCCATTGAGTCGGTGATGCCATCCAACTATCTCATCCTCTGTCATCCCCTTCTCCTCCTGCTTTCAGTCTTTCCCAGCATCAGGGTCTTTGCAATAAATCATTTCTTTGCATCAGGTGGCCAGAATATTGGAGCTTCAGCTTCAGCATCAGTCCTCCCAATGAATATTCAGGACTGATTTCCCATAGGATTGACTGGTTCAATCTCCTTTCTGTCCAAGGGACTCTCAAAAGTCTTCTCCAACACCACAGTTCAAAAGTATCAATTCTTGGGCACTCAGCTTTCTTTATGACCCAACCATCATACCCATACATGACTACTGGAAAAACCATAGCTTTGACGATATGGAACTTTGTTGGTTAAATAATGTCTCTGCTTTTTTAATATGCTGTCTAGTTTGTCATACCTTTTCTTTCAAGGAGCAAGCATCTTTTAATTTTGTGGCTGCAGTCATCATCTGCAGTGATTTTGGAGTCCTTGAATATAAAGTCTGTTACTGTTTCCATCATTTCCCCATCTGTTTGCCAGGAAGTGATGATCTTCCTGGGATGCTATGATCTTTGTTTTTTGAATGTTGAGTTTTAAGCCAGCTTTTTCACTCTGCTCTTTCACTTTCATCAAGAGACTCTAGTTCTTTGCTTTCTGCCATAAGGCTGGTGTCATCTGCATATCTGATGTTATTGATATTTCTCCCAGCAATATTGATTCCAGCTTGTCTTTCATCTAGCCTGGTATTTCTTATGATGTACTCTGCATATAAGTTAAACAGGGTGACAATATACAGCCTTAATGTACTCCTTTCCCAATTTGGAACCAGTCCGTTGTTCCATGTCCGGTTCTAACTGTTGCTTCTCAACCTGCGTACGGATTTCTCAGGAGGCAGATAAGGTGGACTGGTATTTCCATCTCTTGAAGTTTTCACACTTTGTTGTGATCCACACAGTCAAAGTCTTTGGCATAGTCAATACAGCAGAAGTAGATGTTTTTCTGAAATTCTCTTGTTTTTTATATAATGCAACAGATGTTTGAAATTTGATCTCTGGTTCCTCTGCCTTTTCTAAATTCAGCTTGAGCATCTGTAAGTTCTCGGTTTGCATACTGTTGAAGCCTGGCTTGGGGAATTTAGAGCATTACTTTGCTAGAGCATGAGATGAGTGCAATTGCTTGGTAGTTGGAACATTCTTTGGCATTGCCTTTTTTTGAGAAATACAGATAGATAGGTAGATAGATAGATGTATATATACATGTCTTATTTGAAAGGTAGGACATCTGAGTCTTTAAATTAAAGGTATTAAATTAAATTAAAGCTATGACATCTGAAGCCTTAAAATAAATCATCTCAAAGGGTTTTATCATTTATTAGAGTTACTTTTTTAGTCTCTTCCTATCTAGCTTGCTATTTAGTTTGTCTGCTCTTATTTTCTAATCTTATAATGAGAATGCTGGTAATCAAGCATGTTAAAACCTGCTTATTTTAAAAATAGACTCTGAGTGAAAGCTTGAATGAGTTTAGAATGATTTTTTATTATATGTGGCCTTTGTGACTGATCTTAGCTTTTAAAAACTAGATTGAATTTATCTTTGTTTTCTCATTTTGTTTACTCTTTCTATTTCATGATAAGGTTCATGCATAGATCATATCTGAATTAAGAAAAAAAACAGATGAATTCATTTTGATCATCACATTTTCAATCTGGAATACAAATCCTGTTTTTACATGAATTTTTAAACTTTTTTCCTCCTGTGGAAATTATGGCTCAAGAAAATGGAAGATTTTAAAATACAACCACATAGTTCAGTTCAGTTCATGCAGTCGCTCAGTCGTGTCCGACTCTTTGCGACCCCATGAATCACAGCACGCCAGGCCTCCCTGTTCATCACCATCTCCCGGAGTTCACTCAGACTCACGTCCATCGAGTCTGTGATGCCATCCAGCCATCTCATCCTCGGTTGTCCCCTTCTCCTCCTGCCCCCAATCCCTCCCAGCATCAGAGTCTTTTCCAGTGAGTCAACTCTTTGTATGAGGTGGCCAAAGTACTGGAGTTTCAGCTTTAGCATCATTCCTTCCAAAGAAATCCCAGGGTTGGTCTCCTTCAGAATGGACTGGTTGGATCTCTTTGCAGTCCAAGGGACTCTCAAGAGCCTTCTCCAACACCACAGTTCAAAAGCATCTTCGGCACTCAGCCTTCTTCACAGTCCAACTCTCACATCCATACATGACTACTGGAAAAACCACAGCCTTGACTAGACGGACCTTAGTCGGCAAAATAATGTCTCTGCTTTTGAATATGCTATCTAGGTTGGTCATAACTTTTCTTCCAAGGAGTAAGAGTCTTTTAATTTCATGGCTGCAATCACCATCTGCAGTGATTTTGGACCCCCCCAAAATAAAGTCTGCCACTGTTTCCACTGTTTCCCCATCTATTTCCCATGAAGTGATGGGACCAGATGCCATGATCTTCGTTTTCTGCATGTTGAGCTTTAGGCCAACTTTTTTGCTCTCCTCTTTCACTTTCATCAAGAGGCTTTTTAGTTCCTCTTCACTTTCTGCCATAAGGGTGGTGTCATCTGCGTATCTGAGGTTATTGATATTTCTCCCGGCAGTCTTGATTCCAGCTTGTGTTTCTTCCAGTCCAGCATTTCTCATGATGTACTCTGCATAGAAGTTAAATAAGCAGGGTGACAATATACAGCCTTGACGTACTCCTTTTCCTATTTGGAACCAGTCTATTGTTCCATGTCAAGTTCTAACTGTTGCTTCCTGACCTGCATATAGGTTTCTCAAGAGGCAGATCAGGTGGTCTGGTATTCCCATCTCTTTCAGAATTTTCCACAGTTTATTGTGATCCATACAGTCAAAGGCTTTGACATAGTCAAGAAAGCAGAAATAGATGTTTTCTGGAACTCTCTTGCTTTTTCCATGATCCAGCGGATGTTGGCAATTTGATCTCTGGTTCCTCTGCCTTTTCTAAAACCAGCTTGAATATCAGGGAGTTCACAGTTCACGTATTGCTGAAGCCTGGCTTGGAGAATTTTGAGCATTACTTTACTAGCATGTGAGATGAATGCAATTGTGCAGTAGTTTGAGCATTCTTTGGCATTGCCTTTCTTTGAAATTGGGATGAAAACTGACCTTTTCCAGTCCTGTGGCCACTGCTGAGTTTTCCAAATTTGCTGGCATATTGAGTGCAGCACTTTCACAGCATCCTCTTTCAGGATTTGAAACAGCTCAACAGGAATTCCATCACTTCCACTAGCTTTGTTCATAGTGATGCTTCTGTTAGGTCCATACCATTTCTGTCCTTTATCGTGCCCATCCTTGCATGAAATGTTCCCTTGGCATCTCTGATTTTCCTGAAGAGATCTTTAGTCTTTCCCATTCTGTTGTTTTCCTCTATTTCTTTCCATTGATCGCTGAAGGCTTTCTTATCTCTTCTTGCTGTTCTTTGGAACTCTGCATTCATATGCTTATATCTTTCCTTTTCTCCTTTGCTTTTCACCTCTCTTCTCTTCACAGCTATTTGTAAGGCCTCCCCAGGCAGCCATTTTGCTTTTTTGCATTTCTTTTCCTTGGGGATGGTCTTGATCCCTGTCTCCTGTACAGTGTCAGGAACCTCATTCCATAGTTCATCAGGCACTCTATCTTTCGAATCTAGGCCCTTAAATCTATTTCTCATTTCCGCTGTATAATCATAAGGGATTTGAATTAGTTCATACCTGAATGGTCTAGCGGTTTTCCCTACTTTCTTCAATTTGAGTCTGAATTTGGTAATGAGGAGTTCATGATGTGAGCCACAGTCAGCTCCTGGTCTTGTTTTTGTTGACTGTATAGAGCTTCTCCATCTTTGGCTGCAAAGAATATAATCATTCTGATTTTGGTGTTGACCATCTGGTGATATCCATGTGTAGAGTCTTCTCTTGTGTTGTTGGAAGAGGGTGTTTGCTATGACCAGTGCATTTTCTTGGCAAAACTCTATTAGTCTTTGCCCTGCTTCATTCCGCATTCCAAGGCCAAATTTGCCTGTTACTCCAGGTGTTTCTTGACTTTTTACTGTTGCATTCCAGTCCCCTATAATGAAAAGACCATCTTTTTTGGGTGTTAGTTCTACAAGGTCTTGTAGGTCTTCATAAAACCGTTCAACTTCAGTTTCTTCAGCGTTACTGGTTAGGGCATAGACTTGGATAACTGTGACATTGAATGGTTTGCCTTGGAGACGAACAGAGATCATTCTGTTGTTGCTTCTCCCGAGGTGGCTTCTCCCGGCCGCCCCTGACCTCGGACACGGGGTAGCTCCTCCTGGCCGCCACTGACCTCGGACGCAGGGTAGCTCCTCTCGGCCGTTCCTGCGCCATTGCAGCCTGGCACTCTAGGCCGCTGCCCCTGACCTCGGACGTGGGGTAGCTCTAGGTTACTCTTAATTCCCACACTCATAACCTTGGTCCTTTGAAATTCAGCAGACTGAGAGGCAGACCTTAATTCCACACCCAAAACCAGAGGTGATGATTGTTACATGCTGGGGAGCTGAACTGATTAAAGTGAGAGTCAGAGAGGTTTCCATGTCCAAGCTGACCATACAAAGATTTACAGGCTGATATTAGGTAAAGCAAAGCAGCTTATTCGTCATTTCTGAATGTTGTGTCAGATGAATGAAGGACAAACAACAACAAAATAAAAGTCATAAAAGTGGATCTTTTTTCATGATTCTGTAATTGGATGAAATATATTTACTACATGTGAGGAATTGAATATGTTGGGGTGTTTGGGGGTCTGATCTTAGAAAAAAGACTTCCTTTCCTATCTGAATTCAGAACCCACTGAAACTCACAACCAGAAAGTAAAGCAGTAAGAGATCACAGTAGCACCTTGATTGCTGACAAAGCTGTTATACTGAAGAGTATTTGTGAACACGGGAGACTTAATCCTAAAACCTAGTACCTAACTGACTACTCACCCACTGGGGTGGGCCTCTGTAAATCAGCAGATTTGGGTAGGGGCTTCCCCACAGGAAAGTGATGGGCCCAATAGGCCAATTTCTCTTTCCCAATCCTTCTACTTAAGTCAGCCCAGTTCCCCAGAGTGGAATGGATTAGGGAACAGAGAGAGGCAGGAGAATTCAGCTGATGGTGCTGCTTTCACGTGGAAAAGGGACCTAAGGAGTGGAAAATGCACGTCTCCAAGTATCAGGGGTGTTTATAGACATCGGAAGCCCAGTATGTGCTGTCTGCTCATGTATGGTGCTTTATATATGCTAGCTGGTTTAGTAAATTACCCCTTTTGCCCCAACCCAATCCTACAAATATTGTGAAAGAGTAATTATAAATATTATAATATGCATTTTATACATGAGAAAATGAAGCCTTAGCAAACTTACGTAGCTTGTTCAGAGAGTCATAAATGATAATAAGAGCTTATATCCATTCTTCCCACATCTCAGTTTCTCATGTTAATAAACCTGAAAATACTTACCCAGGCAAGTAAGATTTCTTCACTGAATATTGTTCTGAAGTTGTATTGGTTGATAATTGATTGATAAAACAATTAGACATTGAGGGGAAGAATAGGTGGAAGGGATATTTAGGGAGTTTGGATGGACGTATATATACATCTATATTTTAAATGGATAACTAAGAAGGACCTACTGTATAGCACATGGAACTCTTCTCAATATTATGTGGTGGCCTGGATGGGAGGGGAGTTTGGGGGAGAAAGGATACATGAATATGTATGGCTGAGTCCCTTTGCCACTCACCCTAAACTATCACAACATTGTTAATTGACTACACTCCAGTACAAAATAAAATTTTTTTAATGTTTTATCTTGAATAATTTTAGATTCACAGAAAAGGATGCAAAAATAATACATAAAGTTCTCTATATGTCCTTTACTCAGTTTCCTCTAATTCCAGCATATTATGTAATTATAGCATAATTTTCAAAAATGGGAAATTTATATTGGTACTACACTATTTAATGAAACCTTACTCAAATTTTACCATTGTTTTCAATATTGCCTGAATTTTTTTTGAAGGCAGCAAGTGTATTATATTCATTTTCACATCCATAGTGCCTTCCGTAAGTCTGGTCTAGAATCCAGCATCAGTAATTTTGTTGTTTTTTAGTTGCTAAGTCGTCTGTAGATGGACTTCCTAGGCAAGAATACTGGAGTGGGTTGCCATTTCCTTCTTCAGGGGATCTTCCTGACCCAGAGATCGAACCTGCATTTCCTGTGTCTCCTGCATTGGCAGATGGGTTCTTTACCACTAAGCCATTTATAGGATCATAAATGAATAGATTTTGAGATTAATACTGTTCATACAACATATGTATGTTTGTGTGTAAATATATGCCATAGGTTTAGAAGCACATACAAAAGTCTGAAGCTGTGATTTGAACAAATGTTATTTAGAACGAAATTTCATATTAGACTTGGTAAAGCAAAGCCCTTTAAAACTGAAAAATTTATAGAAACAGAAGAGAATGTACTAATCAAATTGAAAGAAAAATACATATCTTGGAAGGTAGTAAATAGGCAAAAGGCTATCATGTGACATTTATTTTATTAATTGTGTACATGTGTGTTCATGCATGTACATTTCATATCTCACTTTAGTAAATGCCTGAACAAGAGAAGCAACAGTCCTGTATTTCTAGGCAGATCACAGGTTGTAGAAGTTAATGTTAATTTTAATCATAGCAACTCTCTTGTTTGAAGAGGAAATCCCAACTGATGCTTTTAAGTCTTCTATTTTCTTTTGCACTGAGTTCAAGAGATAGCACTAATGAAATGTGGATCTTATTATCACAATATTTTCTATCATTTATAACCAAAGAATATGAAAACAGGAGAGAGGCAATATTCTAAGCACAAAATTATTCTTAAGCTTAGTGGACTCAAAAATAACCATCTTTCTGTTTTCTCAATCATCTTTTAACCAAACTGAAAATATTTATATGATGAAGTGTAGAAAGACAAAAATATAGCATTATTCTTAGCTAAGTAAAACAGATATTCAAAATTCTTATGAGAACTTTTTTCAAAAGGTTCAACTTTTAAAATGCTTTAATCATTTTATTATTGTTATTTAGATGGAAGACGTCATAGCACGCATGCAAGATGAAAAAAATGGAATTCCTATTCGTACTGTCAAAAGTTTCCTCTCCAAGATACCTAGTGTCTTCTCTGGTAAGTCTGCATTCAGTGTAACAGTATTTCCTCCTGCACTTTTCACAAAACTATTTAAAATCTGTTCTAGCCATTTACTTATTGAAGCTCTTTCTAACTCATTAGGTCAACATTATGTTGGATACTTGACAGTAAAACAAGTCAAAACTGCAAAAAAAAAATCATAATCTTACCAAAATTTAATTGCAAAAATGTAATAAATAAATGTGAAATAATAGAAAATAATATAAAATAAAGATGTATGAACCAGTATGATGTAGATTATATACAGAAGTCTGAGGGTGACTGAAATCAATGGGGAGTCAAGAAAGGGTTCCTGAGGAGTAGTGATAAGCTGAGTTTGAAAAATGAAGAATTTTATCAGGCTTAAGACTACTACTCCAACCAACTCTGCAGGTAGAACTTGAAGGGACCAAACTGCTGAGAACTGGGTGGATAGATGGAAACAGCTAGAGTTGGGACAAATAATGAGGGTCTTTGAAAGCCAACCAAAGAGTTTAATTCTGATACAGTGGGAAATATGGAGACATGTACCATGTTTGCCACGAATGTTATGATGAAAGTGCTTAGAAATATGTGTTCTGGCTCCAGGAGACAATGAACGGCCAAGCTCAGGGTACTCGGGTGTGCTCTGGCCTTGGCTTGCACAGCTTAGAGAAGAGAACAAAATCAGAAAGACCAAAGCCTTAGCAGTGATTAAGCATAATAAGGAGGCTAGTGCTGACCATGTGGAGGGGCAGTGCTTGATAAGAGTCATCAGCAAGAGTTGTACAATGCTTCCTTGTGAACAAGGATCAAAAGAAGACCAGTGATCGAGAAGAATTCAGCCTTGGGACTGTGCTAATAATTAGGACCAGAACACAAGAAGGCAGGCCCAGATGTTGGTGTTTAATAACTGCCTTGCTCTCAGATGAAAGAGAGAGAGCAATGGAGCAGATGAAGGCTGAAATAGAATGATATTTTGCTCTAATGAAATGTATTCTCTTTTTTCCTGTTACTGTCTTTTAAGCCCACTTTGTTCTAGTTTCTTGTTCTTCCTTGGTGATGCCATATAGTTTCCCACATCTGGGGCTTCCTTCATCACTTATCCACTTCCAGACTTCCAGGTCATTCTGACCATTAAATACTGTCCATTCTTCAATGGTTATGTCAGAAAGCTCTTTGGAGAAAACTATTCTGAACCTTTTCCTCTGTTCTCTCAAAACATTTGTGGTTATTGTTTTGCCTCTATTATTATACCTCACCTTGGCTTATAGTTATTTTCTGTATGTCCTATGCTTGCGTGCATGCTAAGTCACTTCAGTCGTGTCCAACTCTTGGTGACCCTGTGGACTGTCAAGCTCCTTGGTCCATGGGATTCGCCAGACAAGAATACTGGAGTGAGTTGCCATGCCCTCTTTTAATATGTCCTATGTCCTCAAGTAAATATTAAACTCCTTGCCATCAGTAACTCAAGAGAGTCAGCTTTACGTTTAAACACAAAATGCGAAAACTACTTATTTTGTCAACCATTGAAAAAGAGAACGTATCTCCTTAAACTACTTCAATACAAAGGCTGTAAACTGAAATGCATTCAGAATCCAGGCACATAAGTTCACTAAGTTTTCCGTCTGAACTGGGATTATGGTCAATTCAATAGTGCGTAGCCAGCTTCCCTGGTGGCTCAGTGGTAAAGAATTCACCTGCCAATGCAGAAAACATGGGCTGAATAGTATTCTATTAGCCTCAAGTTTTAGGCTCAAAAAAGCACCCTTAATTCTCTAGAATCCATTCAGTCCATTTTTTCCCCTCTCTGTTCTATTCTTATTCTCAGCAAGTTTGATAACAAAGGAAGCCCTTACCAGTAATATGTTGAGCTGCTCCAATTACATAGAAAGAGGAACTATTGTATTTCATATTACTGGATAAGGAATCATTATTCATATTTCATTATTATTTTGGCCCTCTAATAAATTATACAGTTCTCTGTGATCTGTTGTTGTTTTCAGGCATATATATAAAACTGAGTAGTATGTATGAACTTAAAAATTAAGTTGCTTTTAAATGAAATAATTTGAATATGTCCTGCCTCTTATATTTTCTTCTTCCAAGGCTTGTATGAATATTTGTTAGTTATCATGGAGAAATGATCTGTGTAGCCTTAAAGTTATCTTGTGGGTAGCTGCATGGGTAAGAAGAAAAAGGAGAAAGCTTGATGATATGAACTGGCTGAATGCAAGTTTAGTTAGTGTATATTTTATACCTAAAAGTTTTTGAGAAAGCTTTTAAGATGCCTTATCGCTTAAACTTGACTACATCTGGAGTCAACTTAAAGACAATAAAAATAAATAATGTGGAATATTTTTCACAGAGACTGTCTAGGTAATTCTAAGATACTTCTAAGAGTCTAACATACTCTTTTCTGAAACTGACATCTTACTGTGAAATATTTTTCATCTGTCATTGGAATGGCTAGCATGGGTTCTGCAGAAACTCAGAAAGAAATAGATTGCTTTTCAAAACAGTTATAAAATATTTTGGCATGAATCATGCTTATAATATTTTGCTCTTATAAATAAGCTAAATATGAACCAGAAAAAAATGGCATACTTGGGTTTTATCCTTATTTTTTTATGTTGATTGTTACTGGGAATTTCAATATTTCTGTGTGTAATACACAGGAAATGAGCACTAAGTGGAAAATTAGTGTAGTTAATACCAATAATATTATTACTTTTATTACCACTTTCAGAAGCCTGGATTAGGCCCAGATTAGACATTCTCTGTCCTCCTAGATAGTTCATGTGTTGCAAGATCATGAGTAACTACCTGTGTTGGAGACTCTGTAGCATGTAGCATAAGGTTTTTTTAGTACATCCTTAAAAGGTATTTTTTGAATGCCTTCATTAATTGGTGATGATTCCCCACATTCTCAAGGTGTAGCTTATAGATTTTAACACTATTTAATGTCTCCTATCTTTTATTTCTCACAAGTAACTAAGCATACGAAATTGAAATCTCCTAGGGAGATGAATGCATGTTGATGGCTCTTTCATATAGTTATCATTGGAACTTAAGATCATTACATATGGATATTGATTTTTCCTTAAATAAATCACATTTTGGCTTTCTTAGCTAATTTTTTTTTCATTATCATCATGTCAATACCCAGCTAATTATGCCATCTGTGCTTTAGTGAAAAATAGTGTAGTGAAAGTCAGAGGCAACCTTCCAAATTTGTTTAGGGAGATTTAACTGATGTGGGTATGTTAAATTTTCATTTTGTATTTACCTACTCTGTGAAAATTTTCACAAATGTTGACCTTTCTTTAAAGCAACAGACCTGAAAACCTTAATTTTGTTCATTGGTGAGTTATTTTCTAAAATCCTAGAAATGATAGATTGCTAAAGAAAAGCCTGTCAATGTGGAGCTTTTCTTCTTTTAATTAATGCATTAGCATTGCTTTCTTTGGGGAGGAGATCAAAATTGACTGTAGAGACAGACACTTAGTTGGGATGACACTAAAGCCTTAATTATCTCCAAGAATGAATAAATCTTGATGACTGAATTGCTGGTCTGGATATGTTTTTGAAATGATGAATCAGTGCACGATGATTGAGGTACACCATTTTGCTGTGCCTTCTTATTCTGATGCCACCTAGGTTTCTCTTCATTTCTGTTTCTCTCTCTCAACATACTGTGAAAAGTTTCCATTTTTGACATCCTAGAAATTCTAGGGTAGAGAATTATCCTGTCTTTATCCCCGTCCTGCCCTATCTGCATCCCCAAGCCAGCCTGTATTAATCATTCCTTTCTTTGGGTCTTTCTAGCACTGTGTCCTTTTTTAAAAATGTACTGATTTTTTAATTGAGTGATAATTGCTTTACAGAATTGTGTTGTTTTCTTTCCAACTTCAACATGAGTCAGCCATAGGTATACATATGTCGCCTCCCTCTTGAAACTCCCTCCTATCTCCCACCCCATCCCACTCCTCTAGGTTGAAACAGAGCCCCTGTTTGAGTTCCCTGCAACATACAGCAAATTCCCATTGGCTATCTATTTTACATATGGTAATATAAGTTTCCATGTTTCTGTCCCCATACATCTCACCCTCTCCTCCTTTCTCCCTGTGTCCATAAGTCTGTTCTCTATGTCTGCTTCTCTATTGCTGCCCTGCAAATAAATTCTTTGGTACAATCTTTCTAGATTCCATATGTATGCACTAGTATACAGTATTTATCTTTCTCTTTCTGACTTACTTCACTCTGTATAATAGGCTCTAGGTTCATCCACCTCATTAGAACTGACTGACTCAGATACTTTCCTTTCTGTGGCTGAGTAATATTCCTTTGTATATATGTACCACAACTTCTTTATCCATTCATCTGTCAATGGACATCTAGGTTGCTTCCATGTTCTAGCTATTGTAAACAGTGAACACTGGGGTATATGTGTCTTTTTTCAATTTTGATTTTCTCAGGGTATATGCCTAGGAGTGGGATTGCCGGGTCATATGGTGGTTTTATTCTTAGTTTTTTAAGGAGTCTCCGTACCATATTCCATAGTAGCACTATTTATTTACATTCCCACCAACAGTGCAAGAGGGTTTCCTTTTCTCCACCACCCTCTCCAGCATTTATTGTTTGTAGACTTTTTGATGATGGCCATTCTGACCATTGTAGCACTGTGTTCTGCTTCATGGAATTTGTTTTATCTCACATTTTGTCCTCAGTGAGCATGTGTTGTGATTCTTCCTCATGGCTGTAAGCACCTGGAGAACAAGAATAACTTCTCATTTCAATTTGTATCTTCTGTACATCCAGTGTCTGGCACATGGTAGATACTCAGCAAGTGTAATGACTTCTAACAGGACAGCTGATATCCCAGGCATTTGGGTACATCCACAATGAATTTCACTTTTTGATTCAGTAGCGGTGGAAAGAGCACTCAGGATGATTATTTGCTATGTTGGCATCCAGCACTGTGTGATCCTTTTATTTTAGTAGAGAACACTAGAAAGCTGACAACTCTGCATTGCTGTCATCTACTAACTTAGAAGGGTTTCAGGATGGAGACTCAGGATAGATTCCAGAGCCCAAAGCACCCTCGATTTAAATTTTATTATTTGGTTTAAAGTGAATGTTTAGAATGTCAGACATTCCCATATTTAAATGTATTCTTCAACATCTGCCTAGAATAGTGGAAAGAGTATATATGTTTTGGTATATATTCTCTTGTGTATATACTTTTTTACATATATTCTGGAGACCTAGATTTCCATCCTATTTTTCATGTTGTAAAGGAGAACATTATGTGTTAATGTGATAGCTCTAGCTCCAGTGCATTTACAAATATGCATGTTTTGGTCATAACTGCTATATAGGAACTACTGGCACTCACAATATGCTTGATATTCAGTAAATATTTACTTTCTAGATGTATTCATTTATATATCATTGTCCTTACAAAAATAAGTAAAAGAAACTTCAGAGAAACTAAATAACTTGTCCAAGGTAATGCTGTTAATAAGGTCCTAGGTATTTTCATCATCAACACCTTTGCTGCAAATAGTTTCATAGCAAGCTAACTGGCTATAAAGGCATTTTGCTATAAAAGAAAAAAAAAATGATTATCAGTTTTGTTCGGATTGCAGTAGAAAATGATAAACCATCAGTTTTGCAAATCCTTTGGTGATCCCTCCCATATGTCAGAATCGGAAGTTCTCCAAGGCAAGCAAATTTTGTAAGAGATGGCTAGAGATTCCCAACAGTTTTTGAGAGCACTAATGATCGATCCTTTACCTAATTTAGTTACCATGACTTGTTCTCTCTTGCTGTCTTTCCCAAAGTTATGACATAATATTAGAAATTGTAAGCAAAAGAAGAATAAAATCAAGCTCCTTCTATCCTCCTGCCACCCCTCTACCTCCCAGAATTGGTTACATGATTCCTGACGCATGTAAGTTTCTTGAAAACATTGAAAACTTTAATAGAATATGGCTAAATTAGATCACCAAAGGATTTGCAAGAACTGATATGTTACTATTTTCCAGTGTGATTAAATGGTCAGTCATCTTATCTTCTACAGCAAAATGGCCTCACAGCCAGTTAGGTGTATGAGAAACTGCTTGCCTGGAAGTTATTCATAGGAAAATAGTGGACATGTATTAGGTAAACTGTAGAGCTGATGTTAATCTAGTGTGTGTGTGTGTACAAATGTATACAAATTATGATAATACATATCATTATATAGATAGTACATATCATTGTATATGATAATACATAATATGTATATCATTATATATGTAAGACATTTATGTTGGAAGAGGGTGTTTGCTATGACCAGTGCATTCTCTTGGCAAAACTCTATTAGCTTTTGCCCTGCTTCATTCCATATTACAAGGCCAAATTTGCCTGTTACCCCAGGTATTTCTTGACTTCCTACTTTTGCATTCCAGTCCCCTATAATGAAAAGGACATCTTTTTTGGGTGTTAGTTCTAAAAGGTCTTGGAGGTCTTCATAGCACCATTCAACTTCAGCTTCTTCAGAGTTACTGGTTGGGGCATAGGCTTGGATTACCATGATATTGAATGATTTGCCTTGGAAACGAACAGAGATCATTCTGTCGTTTCTGAGATTGCATCCAAGTACTACATTCTGGACTCTTTTGTTGACCATGATGGCTACTCCATTTCTTCTGAGGGATTCCTGCCCGTAATAGTAGATATAATGGTCCTCTGAGTTAAATTCACCCATTCCAGTCCATTTTAGTTCTCTGATTCCTAGAATGTCGACGTTCACCCTTACCATCTCCTGATTGACCACTTCCAATTTGCCTTGATTCAGGGACCTAACATTTCAGGTTCCTATGCAATATTGCTCTTTACAGCATCGGACCTTGCTTCTATCACCAGTCACATCCACAACTGGGTATTGTTTTTGCTTTGTCTGCATCCCTTCATTCTTTCTGGAGTTATTTCTCCACTGATCTCCAGTAGCGTATTGGGCACCTACCGACCTGGGGAGTTCCTCTTTCAGTATCCTATCATTTTGCCTTTTCATACTGTTCATGGGGTTCTCAAGGCAAGAATACTGAAGTGGTTTGCCATTCCCTTCTCCAGTGAACCACATTCTGTCAGACTTCTCCACCATGCCCGCCTGTCTTGGGTGGCCCCACAGGGCATGGCTTAGTTTCATTGAGTTAGACGAGGCTGTGGCCCATGTGATTAGATTGACTAGTTTTCTGTGATTATGGTTTGTGTGTCTGCCCTCTGATGCCTCTCACAACACCTACTGTCTGACTTGGGTTTCTCTTACCTTGGACGTGGGGTATCTCTTCATGGCTGCTCCAGCAAAGTGTAGCCACTGCTCCTTACCTCAGATGAGCGGTATATCCTCACCGCCACCCCTCCTGACCTTGAACGTGGAGTAGCTCCTCTCGGCCGGGAGCTGACTGTGGCTTAAAAACAAGAGTGGGAGTTGACTGTGGCTCAGATCATGAACTCCTTATTGCCAAATTCAGACTTAAATGGAAGAAATTAGGGAAAACCACTAAACCATTCAGGTATGACCTAAATCAAATTCCTTATGATTATACAGTGGAAGTGAGAAATAGATTTAAGGGACTAGATCTGATAGATAGAGTGCTTAATGAACTATGGATGAAGGTTCGTGACATTGTACAGGAGACAGGGATCAAGACCATCCCCAAGGAAAAGAAATGCAAAAAAGCCAAATGGCTGTCTGGGGAGGCCTTACAAATAGCTGTGAAAAGAAGAGAAGTGAAAAGCAAAGGAGAAAAGGAAAGATATAAGCATATGAATGCAGAGTTCCAAAGAATAGCAAGGACAGACAAGAAAGCCTTCCTCAGCGATCAATGGAAAGAAATAGAGGAAAACAACAGAATGGGAAAGACTAGAGATCTCTTCAAGAAAATTAGAGATACCAAGGGAACATTTCATGCAAGGATGGGCTTGATAAAGGGCAGAAATGGTATGGACCTAACAGAAGCAGAAGATATTAAGAAGAGGTGACAAGAATACAATAAGAACTGTACAAAAAAGATCTTCATGACCAAGATAATAAAGATGGTGTGATCACTCACCTAGAGCCAGACGTCTTGGAATGTGAAGTCAAGTGGGCCTTAGGAAGCATCACTACAAACAAAGCTAGTGGAGGTGATAGAATTCCAGTTGAGCTGTTTCAAATTCTGAACGATGATGCTGTCAAAGTGCTGCACTCAATATGCCAGCAAATTTGGAAAACTCAGCAGTGGCCACAGGACTGGAAAAGGTCAGTTTTCATTCCAATTCCAAAGAAAGGTAATGCCAAAGAATGTTGAAACTACCGCACAATTGCACTCATCTTACACGCTAGTAAAGTAATGCTCAAAATTCTCCAAGCCAGGCTTCAGCAATATGTGAACCGTGAACTTCCAGAAGTTCAAGCTGGTTTTAGAAAAGGCAGAGGAACCACAGATCAAGTTGCCAACATCCACTGGATCATGGAAAAAGCAAGAGAGTTCCAGAAAAAACATCTATTTCTGCTTTATTGACTATGCCAAAGCCTTTGACTGTGTGGCTCACAGTAAACTGTGGAAAATTCTGAACGAGATAGGAATACCAGACCACCTAACCTGCCTCTTGAGAAATCTGTATGCAGGTCAGGAAGCAACAGTTAGAACTGGACATGGAACAACAGACTGTTTCCAAATAGGAAAAGGAGTACGTCAAGGCTGTATTGTCACCCTGCTTATTTAACTTATATGCAGAGTACATCATGAGAAACGCTGGGCTGGAAGAAGCACAAGCTGGAATCAAGATTGCCAGGAGAAATATCAATAACCTCAGCTATGCAGATGACACCACCCTTATGGCAGAAAGTGAAGAGGAACTAAAGAACCTCTTGATGAAAGTAAAAGAGGAGAGTGAAAACGGTGGCTTAAAGCTCAACATGCAGAAAACGAAGATCATGGCATCTGGTCCCATCACTTCATCGGAAATAGATGGGGAAGCAGTGGCAAACTTTTTTGGGGGGGAGCTCCAAAATCACTGCAGATGGTGATTGCAGCCATGAAAGTAAAAGACGCTTACTCCTTTGAAGAAAAGTTACGACCAACCTAGATAGCATATTCAAAAGCAGAGACATTACTTTGCTGACTAAGGTCCGTCTAGTCAAGGCTATGGTTTTTCCAGTAGTCAGGTATGGATGTGAATGTTGGACTGTGAAGAAAGCTGAGTGCCGAAGAATTGCTTTTGAACTGTGGTGTTGGAGAAGACTCTTGAGAGTTCCTTGGACTGCAAGGAGATCCAAACAGTCCATCCTAAAGGAGATCAGTCCTGGGTGTTCTTTGGAAGGACTGATGCTAAAGCTGAAACTCATTCTAAAAGACCCTGATGTTTGGAAAGAGTGAAGGCAAAAGGAGAAGGGGGCGACAGAGGATGAGATGGTTGGAGAGCATCACCAACTCAATGGACATGCATTTAGAGCAAACTCCAGGAGTTAGTGGAGAACAGCGGAGCCTGGGTTCATGGGTTTGCAAAGAATTGGACATGACTTAGTGACTGAACAACAATGATAGTCAGTGAAGGAGAAGAGAACAGTTGCTGACAACAGTATAGTGGAAAAAAATAGAACAAAACAGAGCAAAAACAAATAGCTAGAGTATTAAAGAAGGGACCATACTTATGTAGATTTCCCTGGGGACCTAACACTGCAACAAATACACTTCCTTTCTTTCCACTGACTCTGAGCAGCAAACACAGGGACATCCCACGAATATTCCCAGAACTGGGGCACACTCAAAATTCCATAGCTCTATGCCCATCACTTTTATCCAAATACCGAGATTGTCACGTTTCATAATTTTCACATTTGTTCTTATTATTGGTCACCACAGAATGGTCTTGTGTCCCAGTTAGTCGTTTTGTCTCTCATTTATTTTTGGGATCAGATTTCTACTAACTTGTGTAATTTGCATAACCACTCAGATCTTTTTCCAGGGAAACAGTTATAGTTTTCATGTAGATGTAAGTTTTTTGTCCTAACTCCACTTTGTCACATTTTCTTACAAAGAGATATTTTGGATAGTTGTTTATTTTTAAAATTTCTACTTTGAAATGAGTTCTTGTGGAAATCATGTACAAAATGACTTATCCCTTTTACTATATGCAGAACTTTATTGAGAAATGAGAACGTTGACTGAAGATCATTTGTTTGGACAAGGGAGAGTTAAAAAAGTTATAAGATTGGACTTTTAGTTTTGTCTTTAGCCTATGGTGTGGAATTAATTTAGAGTGTGATTTCTCCAGCGTGAGCTGGAGAGTTGGGAAATTATTTACAGAAGATCAAATTTTCCATGAGAGCAAAATGACGATTTTGGAAACTACGCCCTTTCTTTTGCAGCATTGGAGTTCTTCACTGAGTAAAAATTTCCCCACTGTTTATTTCAGAGTGCTGCATTGTCTGTGTCTGTGGTTGTGAATGGTGGAGGGAAGGTATCATGAGGGCTGGGGAGGGGGAGGCTCATCGCTAAAAGGGAGAGGGATATGGAGGCAAATGAAGAACATTCTGTTAGTAGAAGAGGCTCAGTCTGAGAAACATGACACTTGAATCAAGTAGCATTATCTTTTCCACCCATCATGATAGATATGGATCCCTCCTGTGGAGTCCTCCAGGGAGACTGGCTCAGTATAACAAGAGGATGGCTTTGAGTGTTAATCCATTGCAAGTTGAAACTGAAAACTGCAGATTTCAAATTGTTTGGGAACAGAGTTTGGTGATAGATGAATCATTTTAAGAGCCAGTCTAGAAAATACTATCACTAGAGTTACACTGATGATTTAAAATGTTTGGAAAGCATCTGCACTTATCAGTGATATTGGCCTGTAATTTTCTTTTTTTGTGGTATTTTTGTCAGGTTTTGGTATTAGGGTGATGGTGGCCTCATAGAATGAGTTTGGAAGTTTACCTTCCTCTGCAATTTTGGAAGTTTGAGTAGGATAGGTGTTAGCTCTTCTCTAAATTTTTGGTAGAATTCAGCTGTGAAGCCGTCTGGACCTGGGCTTTTGTTTGCTAGAAGATTTCTGATTATAGTTTCAATTTCCATGCTTGTGATGGGTCTGTTAAGATTTTCTGTTTCTTCCTGGTTCAGTTTTAGAAAGTTGTACTTTTCTAAGAATTTGTCCATTTCTTCCAAGTTGTCCATTTTATTGGCATGTAATTGCTGAAAGTAGTCTCTTATGATCCTTTGTATTTCTGTGTTGTCTGTTGTGATCTCTCCATTTTCATTTCTAATTTTATTGATTTGATTTTTCTCCTTTTGTTTCTTAATGAGACTGGCTAATGATTTGTCAATTTTATTTATCCTCTCAAAGAACCAGCTTTTGGCTTTGTTGGTTTTTGCCATGGTCTCTTTTGTTTCTTTTGCATTTATTTCTGCCCTAATTCTTAAGATTTCTTTCCTTCTACTGGGCGTCCCTGGTGGGTCAGAGGTTAAAGCGTCTGCCTGAAGTGTGGGAGACCCTGGGGTTCTTCATTTCTTCCTTTTCTAGTTGCTTTAGGTGTAGAGTTAGGTTATTTACTTGATTTTTTACTTGTTTCTTGAGGTATGCCTGTATTGCTATGAACTTTCCTCTTAAAACTACTTTTACAGTGTCCCACAGGTTTTGGGTTGTTGTGGTTTCATTTTCATTCATTTCCATGTGTATTTTGATTTCTTCTGTGATTTGTTGGTTATTCAGAAGCGTGTTGTTCAGCCTCCATATGTTGGAGTTTTTAATAGTTTTTCTCCTATAATTGAGATCTAATTTTACTGCATTGTGGTCAGAAAAGATGCTTGGAATGATTTTGATTTTTTTGAGTTTACCAAGGCTAGATTTATGGCCCAGGATGTGATCTATCCTGGAGAAGGTTCTGTGTGCGCTTGAGAAAAAGGTGAAATTCATTGTTTGGGGGTGAAATGTCCTATAGATATCAATTAGGTCTAACTGATCTATTGTATCATTTAAAGTTTGTGTTTCCTTGTTAATTTTCTGTTTAGTTGATCTATCCACAGGTGTGAGTGGAGTATTAAAGTTTCCCACTATTACTGTGTTGTTGTTTATTTCTGCTTTCATACTTGTTAGCATTTGTCTTACATATTGAGATGCTCCTGTGTTGGGTGCATATATATTTATAATTGTTATATCTTCTCCTTGGATTGATCTTTTGATCATTATATAGTGTCCTTCTTTGTCTCTTTTCACAGCCTTTGTTTTTAAGTCTATTTCATCTGATATGAGTATTGCTACTCCTGCTTTCTTTTGGTCTCTATTTGCGTGGAATATCTTTTTCTAGCCCTTCACTTTCAGTCTGTATGTGTCCCCTGTTTTGCGGTGGGTCTCTTGTAGAAAACACCTATAGGGGTCTTGTTTTTGTATCCATTCAGCCAGTCTTTGTCTTTTGGTTCAACCCATTTACGTTTCAGATAATTATTGAGAAGTATGATCCCATTGCCATTTACTTTATTGTTTTGGATTCAAGTTTATACTCCCTTTTTGTGTTTCCTGTCTAGAGAAGATCCTTTAGCATTTGTTGGAGAGCTGGTTTGGTGGTGCTGAATTCTCTCAGCTTTTGCTTGTCTGTAAAGCTTTTGATTTCTCCTTCATATTTGAATGAGCTCCTTGCTGGGTACAGTAATCTGGGCTGTAGGTTATTTTCTTTCATCACCTTATGTATGTCCTGCCATTCCCTCCTGGCCTAAAGAGTTTCTATCAGCCGTTATCCTTATGGGAATCCCCTTGTGTGTTATTTGCTGTTTTTCCCTTGCTGCTTTTAATATTTGTTCTTTGTGTTTGATCTTTGTTAATTTGATTAATATGTGTCTTGGGGTGTTTTGCCTTTGGGTTTATCCTGTTTGAGACTCTCCGGGTTTCTTGGACTTGGGTGATTATTTCCTTCCCCATTTTAGGGAAGTTTTCAACTATTGTCTCCTCAAGTATTTTCTCATGGTCTTTCTTTTCGTCTTCTTCTTCTGGGACTCCTATGATTCGAATGTTGGGGTGTTTAACATTGTCCCAGAGGTCTTGGAAAGCAAAGTTTGATATAAACTTGATGTGAAAAGTCACTGGCCACTTGGTCATTCTCATCCCACAAATAGTGGTATCTTAAGGTGACACACTAATTGGGTAGTTCAATTTAGGACACTTTTCAGTGCCCATATGTCTTTATTAGATCATATGCTTTTTAGTGATCTTTCTTACTCAGAACAAATTTCATGTTAGAAATCTTTCAGGGCCCATCTGTGGAAGGTACTAATATGATAGAGGACTGGATTGCCTATGGAAGACCTGCGTTCTCTCTTTGTCCCCCTTATCAGACATTTTAATAGAGGGTTAATGAAGCCTAGGTATGAAATATTTGGCTTTTAAAGCTTTTTGCTACCTGACCTCTTTGTTAGACTAAGCCTTAGAGAACCAAAACACAGAGTTAAAAATAGAGTTAACATTTTCTTTAAAAATTTAAGCATCTTCCTCTTTTGGATGAGAGCAAGGAGGTTTCTTTTAATATTTGACTTTTCCCCCCTTCTCTTTTTTGGCAGCCTTCAGATGTACAGATCTCACTGAAGTCATTCCAGAATGAAAGCATTTATGATCAAATACCAGAAACTAAAAATAATTATCCTACCCTTTCTCTAGAGGTTATTGAATATTTCTCTTAACTATTCTAGTCAGGTGGCCTTTTAGCAAGAGATGGATTTTTATGGTTGCGGGGGCAGGGGGTGAATGTGGTAGAAGATTAGTAAATAATTCAAAATAACTGCACTCAAAACCACCCTTTAGTGCCAAGCAGTCTGGCTTGTTTCACAATTCAAATAGTTTTGGAAAATGGTGATGCCGCTCAAACTCCAAGGCAATATTAGATTACATCAGTTAGTAACTGTTGTGTTTGGTGATGTCTCAGCCATCCTCCCCTTTCCTGGCACTATCTCCGTGGATTTACATTGTGCAAATATCTCGTCCTACTCTCAGTCCAAGTGGTTTGAGTGGGGCCACCCAGTCTGTGGATCAAAGTGAGGGGATGGAATGTGACTCACGTTTGGCGAATCTGAAAGTCATGACCAGTAGTTTTGCTGAAACAATTGGAGAAAGAGACCTTTTCTTTCTGCATGTTGTTGTTAGTAGGTATAAACCTAAGGTGAAATTTGTCTGAAAATGAAACCAGTACAGAGAAGAGCAGAGTCACAGAGCAGAGTGAAATTTGGTCTTGACAACAGCTTTTTTTGGCTATTATTTTATCTATTTTATGTTTTCAATTGGAGGATAATTGCTTTACAATGTCGTGTTGGTTTCTGCTGTGCATGAACTAGCCATAAGGATATGTATAAATATATACGTGTGTGTGTGTGTATACATCTGTGTGTATGTGTGTGTGTATATATATACCTTCTCTCTTGAGCCTCCCTCCCTCTACCCACCCCTCACCCCTCTAGGTTGTCACAGAGCAACAGGTTGGACTCCCTGTGTTATATAGCAGCTTCCCATTAGCTGTTTTTTTTTTTTTTTTTTAGTTCCTCCTGGATTCCATGCTGTAATTGAAGCTTTTCAGTTACTGAGCTAATAAATTCCCACTTTGCTTAAGTTAGCTTAACCTGGGCTTCTGGTAATGAGTTATGAATTATACATTCCTCTTAATTATATTCAGTCCTAATTTTTCCCTAGAAATTCTTTGCATCTGACACTAAACTTGGTTATTTTGATTTGTTTTGCGGGGAGCGGGGGGTGGGGAGAGTAAAATTTTTCTTTCTAGGTTTCATGTTTTTATTTCTTTGAGCTGCAAGGCTAAAACAATGCATCTTTTGTTCCTGTTAAAAATAGAGCAATCTGAGACACAAAGTTAAGCTTTGTCTACTTGTATCTCTGAGGTTTGTGGCCTAGACTTGACTTGTCACAGTTGCAGAGATTCAAAGAAGGTTCACATTTGTAAAGGATGTTAAATGGTGCATTTATTTTACAGGATATTGCCCATTAACTTTTTAATTATTTGACTATAATAAAGTTTCTGTGGCTTTTTCTTTCTTCTTAGGTGCTTAACACTAGAAAGAAGCATGGTCATGCATACTCTTGTTCCTACTGCAAGTTTTCAGAGTCAAACCTTTCTGAAGGAATTTCACCACAGTATAAACCACAAGAAGTAAAACTTGTGTTTTATTTACCCTCAGATCATGTGTCAGTGGTCAGTGCCTCTCTGGAACCAGAGAAGTAGATGGGAAACAGCCTCATTGCAGCCTTTTGCAGAACGGAGGGTCTCCTGCAAGGTAGTCTGTGCAACAGTTTCTCACAGACCACTTGTCTTGCCATGTTCCAGGAAGGATGGCCAAGGACATTCTGCATGAACATGGTCAGACTGTAATGGAGCCTAGCCTGCATGATCTGTGTGGGCATATGCAAGGTCCCAGGGCACTCTGGCAAAACTGTCCCCGACATGTGTCATTTCTCAAGATCTTCTGCTGTTTCTTGCACTGTGATATTTTAATGACAGCTTTAGTTTTAAACTCTACCCAGTTTAACTCATCAGATATGCTGTGTTTTTATCTGATGTCTTTTAAAATGTGTTTACCACTTAGGTGACTAGATTATGGATCTATTCTGAGAGGTGTCAGAAATATTACCATCTAGTTCCATCCATTTCCTTATTTCAACCTTTACACATTTTGTATAATTTGAAAGTGATAAGGCATCTTTCAGTAAAAGGAAAAGACTAAGGGTCACATTTTTTAAATCATTTTTAAACCTTCCCCTTTTCTTTCTCCTTTTCATACTTCCCTTCCTCTTTCCTTTTGCCTTACTTGGGGTTTGTAGTGTAACGTTACGTTTGTCTATGGATGGAGGTGCTTGGAATGTGATTTAATTAACTTTATTGAGTGAGGAAATGGCAATCTACTCCAGTAATCTTACCTGGAGAATTCCATGGACAGAGGAGCCTGGCAGGCTACAGTCCGTGGGACTGCAAAAAGTCGGGTATGACTGAGCGACTATTACTCACTCAGAGAGTGAGTGAAAGTCAGGATATAGGTCTAGATTTCTTGAGTGGACCTTTTGAAAGGTTGTTGTTGAATCATGACGCCGGGATTCTTGGCCCCCGGAGGAGAAGAATTCAATCCAGGGCCAGAGACGAGGCTTGATTGCTCAGAGCTTTTGTGTAATAAAGTTTTATTAAAGTATAAAGGAGATAGAGAAAGCTTCTGACATAGGCATCAGAAGAGGGTAGAAAGAGTACCTGCTTGCTAGTGTTAACAATGGAGTTATATGCTCTCCAGTAAATCAAAAGCATGTCTGGAGGTTGTAAAGACCTCACCAGACCTACTCCCATAATTTACATTTTAAGATAACAGAATTAGCCAGAAGGTTTAATCCAGAGACTGTCCTCAGGCAGAATACATAATACATTGTTGTTATATAATCCTTGTAAAGAGCAGGTCTACTCCCATAATTTACAGAATTAGCCAGAAGGTTTAATCCAGAGACTGTCCTCAGGCATAATACATTGCTGTTATATAATCCTAAAGAATGTAGAGAAGGAAAAAAGTTTGTCCTTTCTTCCTCCTTGAGAATTCCAGACCCCTCTCTCCTTGGGGACCCCTAGACTTCTTATCAACCTGCCTAGGAAATGACTCTCTCACTTTGATTGTTAATTGTTCTTTGTCTGGTGGGATTAATCATAAAAATAAGAAATGTGTAAAAATTTAGCACAGCATACTTTCACATATTATATTCTTAGTAAAAGTTTACCTTAAAAGTAATTTAGTATCTAAGGATTAACAAAGATTTAACATGCCATTTTATTTGAGCCTGTCAGTACCCTATGGAGAAGGCAATGGCACCCCACTCCAGTACTCTTGCCTGGAAAATCCCATGGACTGAGGAGCCTGGAAGGCTGCAGTCCATGGGGTCGCTGAGGGTCGGACACGACTGAGCGATTTCACTTTCACTTTTCACTTTGATGCATTGGAGAAGGAGATGGCAACCCACTCCAGTGTTCTTGCCTGGAGAATCCCAGGGATGGGGGAAGCTGGTGGGCTGCCGTCTATGGCGTTGCATGGAGTCGGACACAACTGGAGTGACTTAGCAGCAGCAGCAGCAGTACCCTATGAGGTAAGCCTGACTGCTTTTTCACTATTTATGGCAAAATAATTAAAGATTGGGGCTTTCCAGGTGGTTCAGTGGTACAGAATCTGCCTGCCAATGCAGGAGACTCAGGAAACACAGGTTCAATCTCTGGGTCGGGAAGATTCCATGAAGAAGGAAACATCAGCCTGCTCCAGTATTCTTGCCGGGAAAATCTCACAGACAAAGGAGACTCATGGGCTACAGTCCATGGGGTCACGAAGAGTTGGACATGACTTAGTGACTGAGTATGAGCTCAAACTAAAGACCAGAGAACAAAAATGTCTTGACCAAAACACACTGCCGACAAATATAGAAATAAGATTTGAACCCAGGCCTGGCACAGTTGTCCGTAGTTATAATTATCTTGAATCTCACACATGTTCTCTCAGGAGCTGTTATATCCTGAATTGTGTCTGCTCCAAATCCATATGCTGAAACCCTAATGCTTCGTAATTCCGAATGTAACTGTTTGGAGGTACAGGGCCTTTAAAGCAGTATTAAGTGAAAATGAGGCCCTTTGGGGTGGGCCCCAATCCAGTCTGACTGGTATCCTTATAAAAAGAGGCGATTAGGACAAAATAGAGACACCACCTCAGAGAAAAGCCACATGAGAGCACAGTGGAAAGGTGGCCGTCTGTAAACCAAACACCGAGGCCTCAGGCAAAGCCAAACCTGCAGACACCTTAATCTTGGCCTTCTAGCCTCCAGAGCTGCCAGAAAGTAAATTTCTATTGCTGAAGTCATCCAGTCTGTAGTGGGTTTTTTTTGTTTGTTTTTGCTTTTATGGCAGCCCTAGTAAACTAGCATAGGGACGAACAAAAGCTAAGGAATTCGTTAATTCAACCATGTTCTTACATCAAGACCAGCTTTCTGTTCAGGACTGGTTCTGAGCAGAAACCATGGAATATCTACTCAATTAGTGCTATGAAAGATGAATGGATAACTTTCTATATTGGAGATGTTTAAAATATCTGCCAAGGCATGCTGTCTCTGAGAAATACCCTGTTACCTAAGAATATAATCAGTCCAGTCCAAAACCTCCTACTGAGAAAGTGAGTTAGAAAGCTAAAATTGCAGAGAATTCTCCTTCAGCTATAAACTAAGGTGAAGTACCGACAGCAATAGGAAAAAATTAAAATGGTCATAAAATACCAAGTTTTATAGACAATGCCACATGCACCAAGGTAACTAGAGAACATGTTTAATAAAAACCAAAGAAAGGAAGACAATTGACCTTTTAAAATATTTATTTATTGTATTGGAGGATAATTACTTCACAGCATTGTGATGGCTTTTACCATCCATCAGTATGAATAAGCCATGGGAATACAATTGTCCCCTCCATCCTGTGCTCCTCTGCCATCTCCCTCCACACCCCATCCCTCCATGTTGTCACAGAGCACTGGCTGTGGGTGCTCAATGTCATACATCAGATTCCCTTATGGGAATTTACTTATGGTAAATGTCAATTCACTTATGGTAATGTACACGTTTCAGTGCTATTCTCTCAGAGCATTCCACCCTCTCCTTCTCCCACTGAGTCCAAAAGTCTGTTGTTTATGTCTCTGTCTCCTTTGCTGCCCTGCACATAGGATCACTTCACTTTTACCATATATATTGTATGAGGTTGAAAATGTCTCTCTAACAGGGCTATTGTGAGGATTAATGGGGCTTCCCTGGTAGCTCAGATGGTAAAGAATCTCAAATCATCCCAGCTTCTACCTTCTCCCACTGAGTCCAGTTTGATACAGTTTTTATAAACTACACACAAAATGGAAGCCCAATGTTATTGTCAAACTTTTTGAGAAGAAATGGGCATTTTTTTAATCCCCATCATTCAATTTGTCCTTCTGAGTTATGTGAATATGATGAATTTTGTGCCATTTCTCTTCTAAACAGAGAATATCCCACATAGTACCTGTTAGCTGGTTACCCAAGCATGACCTCCTGTTGGGCTGTTTCTCACAATATTTTCTTATAATGGTTTGCCAAATTGTATGCCTAAGGAAATTATTACCCATCCTAGGCATGCCCTGCACACCATCTGGGTCTCTTTTTGTGCCTGCTTCCCAGTGGGGCAGCTCTGCCCACAGTGTGGTCATCCTCCTCTGGAGGCTTGTCTTGTCCCTAATCAAGCCCTGAAGAGGCATCTCCTTATGGCACTCACAGATGGCTGTGTGGAAAACATTATCTCATCTTGGGAAAGCTTTTGTAAGGTCATCTTTAGGCCAAGGTGAACTTAAAAAAAAAAAAAAAAAAAGTTGTTCAAAGAGGCTAGAAAACAATTGCTTGACTAACATTGGAAAACCTCTTAATTCCCCAGCTTATAAAAGTGACAGAGATCATAGATAAACTGATTTTGTTCAGCCTACTCTACTTCCCAGGTGGCTCAGTGTTAAAGAACCGACTTGTCAATGCAGGAGACACGGGAGACATGGGTTCAATCTCTGTGTTGGGAAGATCCCCAGGAGGAAGGCATGGCAACCCACTCCAGTATTCCTGCCTGGAGAATCCCATGGACAGAGGAGCCTGGTGGGCTACAGTCCATGGGGTCAGAAAAAGTCAGACAAGACTGAGCAACAGGCATGGAACTAGCCTACTCTAATGACTTCTTGGCTGGGGCCTTCTTTGAATTTTTACCGAACTATGGAGAGAATCTCACGGGTTTATTTGGATTACTGAGCAAATTATCAATGAACAGCTGATCAACTTATGTTTCATAAAAGTGACCAGTTCAGCTGCTGCTGGTGGACTTTCTTCCCCTGCTTACTTTTCCAGATGTTACATTTGCAGTCCCTCTTCATGTGTCCTCTCCAGCCCTGTCCACTTGCTCCCTACCCTTGGGGTCAGGGAGCAGTTGTGCACATAGGCTTCTTGTCAGGAAAAAGAATGTTGCCCTTCTTTGAATGGTCCTGTGTTATCATAGACAAAGGCTTTGTCATCTGAGCTTCTTTGAACCTGCCTAGCTAGTACGTGCCACTAGGAAAAGTAGTGTATCTGAGACTCAATTTTCTCAGTAAAATGAATATAACCATACCTTTCTGTTAAGATTGTTGCAATATTAAATATAATTTATATGCATATATATCTCATATCTGTAAATGCATATATACCCAAAACCAGTAAATATAAGATTTCTTCCAAGTACAGGTTCTGTTTGATTATTTTTTTCCTTCAGTCAGTTAATTTGGTTTCATTGTAGTTTTTTCAAATAGCATGTTCCTATCAAAGGCACTTTTGACTAGTACATTCATGCATTTTCATATGCCAGAAATAAGTCAGCAATGAAATGTGTTTCTTTTACATTTTCATGACTCTTTCACCATCTCAGTAGTATAAGCCACATATGAAAAATTAAATATATGCAAAAGATGCTATACTATCCCTTCCTTCCCAAAGCAATCTGAAATCATTGCATGATTTCTTCCCCTCATGAAATATTTAAATTTTTCTCTTACTGACTTACATATGAAAGATAAATTGTATTAGCATGTTTACACCTGTTACTCTTATTGCTCTGAGGTGTTGGAGGCTCACTACGAAGTGCTTATGCTTTTAAATTAGGCATAGATTTCTCCATTTCTCTGGAGACATGGAATATGGGGGAATCAGAGTTACCAAATACACTACTAGTTTTAAAATATTTATATGTATCTCTGATAATATAAAGCCTGTGATATTGACCAAAGATGAGAAAACATTTACTCCTATTGTGCTTCTTGTGTTTTAAACATCTTTCTCCCCAGTGCCAAGACCATACTGCTTTCCTGTACCTTCCATTAACAACACCCTCAGAGAAGAAACAGTGAGAGGTCATGGATATGAGTGCAGACCCTGAAGCCACACTCCCCAGTTTAAACCAGCCCTTCCGTTCACGAACTTGTGACCTTAGATTCTCTTGTGCTTCTGTTTCTTCATCTGTGGAAAAAGAGTGATGGGAGTTGTTGTAAAAATTAAATGAGTGAATAAATATCTGTAATATATTACTATAGTAGCTGGGCCATGATAAATGCTCAGGAAATTTTTAGCTATGGTTCTTAGCTGTCATAGAGATGAACAAGAAAGAGAAGCTAAAGGGAATCCAGAGATTCCTTATTTCTTAGGTTACAGGATGGTTCTATAAAAAAATTAGATTTACAAATAGTATTTTAGATAGATGATTAGAAAGGAAGAAAGAAAAGAAAGAAAGAAATGAAAGACAGAAGGGTGAAAGGGAGGAAGGAAGAAAGGTAATCAACCCCACAATTTAGTAAGCTTTATTTTCTCTGGTCAAAATATGGACCCACCCATTGAATTAATACAGTGCATTCTGTATTAGCTTCTTCATTAGCTTCTTTCCACTGCTGATTGGTGGAGAAGCTTATGGTCAGCAATAACACATCTCCTGAGTTGCTGTCAAGTCTGCTCCCAGTTGATATTATTGCTTTAAAAAAAAGAACCGTCAATGTATGACTTTACTTTATATTCCATTTTGGACTCAGCCCAGATCATTTAAATGGGAGCAATTACCTGTACATCTTACTATTAGATAAGAAACCAACCATAGAAAATGTAACAATTTATTGTTCTGATTATACTGATTTCTATAATTATTAATATATTTGCAGATCTTGTACTTAGAAAAATTCTAATTTTCAAGTAGGCTATTGATTTTTCATGACTATTGACTAGCTGTATGTATAGGTATCTGGAAGTCCTGGAAAGATACCTCACTCACTTCTTGCTTACTTAGACATTATAAGTGTCTGCTAAGTGTCAAGCTAATGTCATGGAATACAGAGTTAAATCGGTGACAACTCTTATACTTAAGGAGTTCCCAGCCTACTGGGAGAGTAAAGCAGACACACAATGATCTTCATAACACCGTGTTGTAAATATTATAATAGAAAGGAGAGCACAGCTAAGTCAAGCTACAGCACATAGAAGAGTTCATCCCTTTAGCTTCGTTTAACTGTTGTGGAATTTCACCAGAATGAGTATGTTAAGGCTTAACAACATTCAGCTGGAAACTTCACACAGCTAATTAGTACTTAAACCCTTTGGGAAATCCAAACCTCCTGATGCTAAACGATGTAAAGTTGGACAGTGTGTTTTAGTGAAGGAAAGATACATTTCTCCTCTTTTCACCAAATCAACAAATTAGTGATTATTCTTGCCAGTGATTGCAAAAGCTCCTTAACAACCAAACTCCTAAACAATCTTACCTGAAGATTCTTTCTTATTTCCTCCTACAACAAAGGGGCAAGGGGTTCAGTTTCACAACACGAGGAAGTCTTGCAATAATGATCCACACCATGCATCTGATGGATTTCAGTTTTGCTGTTCTTGTTCCTCTGTCAATCAAGTACTTTCACTTAAAAGCTTCAGTGAGTGTCTAAGTGGGTCTTAGACAGGAGGGTAGTTATTACTGGAGAAGTGAAAGATGAGAAGTAGACAGTTGGGCACATCTAAAAGAGATGAGGGCTCGTCAGAAAAAAGAATGAAGTCTGTAAGAACTATGTATTGAGGGCACAGTGTTGCCCACTGTGAATGTTTAATCAAATCTCATAGTTTAATTTTTTAATAGTAGTGAACTTGGTGGATGGTTAGAGAGGAGGAAACAGAAATGAGCTATTCAGCTAACCATTTAGCTACAGGACTTCTGCAAGCAGTTCCTTTATTTGTGGTGCTTATGCTTAAGAAGCCCAGAGCAAAGCAGAACTGAAAGTGTCTTTTTTTCAGGATGATTGTTTGCATGGACCATCCTAGAATGGGCTCGGTGGTTCAGAGTTATACTGCTCTTCATAACAGGGGATCAATGCATGTACGTTTCTGATTGCTTATCCATTCACTGATACAGATAATCTTGAGGGTAAATGAGGAGTGCCTTTATGGATAATAGGTTAGAGTTAAGAGTGAAATAAAGATCAAAATTTCATAAAGGTGGTAATTGATTTTTCTTGCATGAGATAAATGAGAGTTTGCCATTTACTGCATTATTATAATGTATGTTGTGCTAAACTTAATTCTTCATAAGAATTGAAATAGCTCACATTCTCTTTTTATGTATTGTCAGTAACTACTCTCTGTGTGGTAAATAATACTAAATAGCATTATTAGAGTGCATACCATATGCCAGATATTGTTCTAAGTACTACATATGATTTACTTTATTTAATCTCCATAACAATTCTATGAAAGAACTATTAGCCTAATTTAATACTTGGGATGTTTGAGGCTAATAAATAGTTCATCTAACATCATTCAGCTAATTAATAAACATTTATTTACATCCATGTAATCAAATTATAGCTCTTCCATGTGACAATACACAGTCTCAATAATATCTATTGGATGGATAAAAAAATTGATGAATAAATTAAAAAGTGATATTTTAAAAACTAAATATAAGCAATGTAGAGAGAATAATAAATGTTTTCTGTTATTGAACATAAACTTTGTATCCAGACTTGCTGGTAACTTAAACTAAAATATGGTGGTATGTATAATTCACATTGATATCAAAGAGAAACAGTGTTTCAACCAAAAACAGTGAACTTGATTCTGGTGCCATATTCTAAAGGGAATTTAACATCTGACATTTTATACATCAGAAAGGTAAGGTCTTAAAGAACAGCATTTCAGAAGAGTTTTTATATGGCTACTATTAGTTTGCCGACTAAGGTCCATCTAGTCAAGGCTATGGTTTTTCCAGTAGTCATGTATGGATGTGAGAGCTGGACTGTGAAGAAGGCTGAGTGCCGAAGAATTGATGCGTTTGAACTGTGGTGTTGGAGAAGACTCTTGAGAGTCCCTTGGACTGCAAGGAGATCCAGCCAGTCCCTTCTGAAGGAGATCAGCTCTGGGATTTCTTTGGAAGGAATGATGCTGAAACTGAAATTCCAGTACTTTGGCCACCTGATGCGAAGAGTTGACTCATTGGAAAAGACCCTGATGCTGGGAGGAATTGGGGGCAGGAGGAGAAGGGGACGACCCAGGATGAGATGGCTGGATGGCATCATGGACTCGATGGACATGAGTCTGAATGAACTGTGGGAGTTGGTGATAGACAGGGAGGCCTGGTGTGCTGCGATTCATGGGGTTGCAAAGAGTCGGACACGACTGAGCAACTTAACTGAACTGACTGACTCTGTTAAAACTGGCAAAATTGATGGAGGGAGGGTAGTTAAAACTTGGAGAGCACCCATCCAAGCCATCTTTTGCTGGGTGTTTATCTGTAAATATTTCAGTCTCAACAACTAACTTGTCATTGTTCCTTGCTAACTGTCCCAGTTTTATAGAAGAAAAAACCAAGACTTGCACAGATTGATTAGCTTGTCAAGCTTATGCAACTAGTAAGTAGTGAAGGTTTATCTTTCTGTTTCCAAAATCCATGCTTTCTTCACTACACCGTTTAAAATATAATGATGGCTCAAGCTATAGTCTCATATATATGACTTTCTAGCAATGTTACACTTAAAAGAACTAATTTTCAAAGAAGCTCTAGCACTAGATTCTATTTTTTCTGGGTATATTACACAGTAACTCAAATAAATTTTAAAAAATTAAAAGAGAGAATAGAATATCTAGGATAATTATTTATTCTGACCTGGGAAGTTTCAGTCTATCCAATTCAAGATGAAAGATCTATCCAAGACTGGATGTAGAGGGGGTATGGTATGGAGAGATTGAAATCCTATTAATTCTCTAGTCATTTGTTACTTCCGAGCATTTTCTGATAATATAGGATGGCATCTAAAGAAAAGAAAGGCAGGTGAAAGCAGAAAGTTTTAAATGGCTATCAATTAGATAAATCCCATGCTTTAAAAAAGAACAGATCCTCTGTTTGAGGTGTCTGTTTGGGGGCTAAGTTGCTTGCTTTCTGAATTTCCCATGCTCAGGAGCTGGAATTCTGCTCTGAATCTCTGTGTAAGAGTCTGCAGTTCTCCTGGCAATTGATGAGGCCCTAATCCAAGCCAGAAAAAATACTCTTTTTGCCTATTTTAGAGGGGAATATTGTGTGCTTCCATATGAAATGTTCTAATTCTTCAAAACTAGTAGCTGTTAACTCTCATCAAAGTATTTAGTAATTTGCGGGTTTCCTACATCACTCACACAAATCAGATTTTCACCAGTAATCCAATGTTGGTGGGAAAATTTGAAGGAATACAGCTAAATAAAAAGTAGGTGAGGATTATACAGTTTTGGTGTTGTTCTGCCAGGCACTTGAGATAATGGGCAGTATGAAACAAGGAGAGGTTGGCTACATTTACCTAGAAAATTTCCAGTTTTGGTTAAATGAATTAGTTATGCTTAGCCATACCGATTTCTATATTGTCTGAATATGTATTTATGAATACAGAATTCTAATCAGTTGGTCATTTTTCATTAGAAGGGAGCCCCTTTATGTGTACTTGTCTACACTCTGTGAGAGACTTCCTATAGAAGAGAATTTCTAATAAGACTTTGAAGGGTAGTGATGATACAGACTGACATTTTTAATGATCACTGAAGGAAAAGCAAAAACAGAAACTGAGCAACTACCTTAACTGGAATGGAACAAATTGATCTATGATTCTTGACTGTTGGGATGCAGCCAAGCACGAGTCTTGGAGCTTGAGATACTTTTCAAGTGATAGTGAAGATTCAGTGCAGCAGATTTAGTAGGTTACAGAAAAAAAACAGATAATGATTTCAGTTCAGTTCAGTTCAGTTCAGTTGCTCAGTCGTGTCTGACTCTTTGCGACCCTATGAGCCGCAGCACACCAGGCCTCCCTGTCCATCACTAACTCCCACCCAAACCCATGTCCATTGAGTCGATAATGCCATCCAACCATCTCATCCTCTGTCATTCCCTTCTCCTCCTGCCCTCAATCTTTCCCAGCATCAGGGTCTTTTCCAATGAGTCAGCTCTTTGCATCAGGTGGCAAAAGTATTGGAGTTTCAGCCTCAACATCATTCCTTCCAATGAACAACCAGGACTGATCTCCTTTAGAATGGACTGGTTGGATTTCCTTTCAGTCCAAGGGACTCTCAAGAGTCTTCTCCAACACCACAGTTCAAAAGCATAAATTCTTTGGCACTTGGCTTTCTTTATAGTCCAACTCTCATATCCAATAATGATTTAGGCCCACATGAAGTACTGAAAGCTCTAAGTCAAGATGATGAAAAAATCCTACCAAAGGGGTTGCCTGTTTCACCTAACTTCCCAAGCCTTCACCTGGTGAATTTATCTCTCAAAATCTAGTTCAAGCATCACTTCTTTTAAAGTCCTATCTCCTACCCTCCCCTTCCTTAACTGATTTAATTGTCTTCCTGTATGCTCCTGTTGCTGCTGCTGCAAGGCATGTCAGTCGTGTCTGACTGTGTGACCCCATAGATGGCAGCCCACCAGACTCCTCCGTCCCTGGGATTCTCCAGGCAAGAACACTGGAGTGGGTTGCCATTTCGTTCTCCAGTGCATCAAAGTGAAAAGTGAAAGTGAAGTTGCTCAGTCATGTCTGACTCTTAGCGACCCCATGGACTGCAGCCCACCAGGCTCCTCCATCCATGGGATTTTCCAGGCAAGAGTACTGGAGTGGGTTGCCATTTCCTTCTCTGGTATGGTCCTGTAGAATCCTGTTTATGTCTGTAGCTGAGCACTTACTTGGAATGGATGGGCCTCCCTACTGGCTCAGGCAGTAAAGGATCTGCCTGCAATGGAGGAGACCAGGGTTCGATCCCTGGGTTGGGAAGATACCCTGGAGAAGGGAAAGGCTACCCTCTCCAGTATTCTTGCCTGGAGAACTCCATGGATGGAGGAGCCTGACAACTACAGTCCATGGGTCGCAAAGAGTCAGACATGACTGAGTGACTAACACTTCCACAAATTTTAGAAGTCTTTTATACTGAGAAGGCAAAACTAGAGTATGTAACTCTACAATGTAATAAGAATTAAATAATACCAAATAGCAAAATCCACAAAGCTCTGAATTTGTCCACTGGTGCTTGTTCTATATTAACTTTTTTGTTAACTATACAACAGTATAGTTTTTTTTTTTTTTTTTTGTATTAACTGTATCAAACTCTTTTAATTTTTTACTCAGCATCTTTGGTTCCTTGTTATGCTAGTATTCTAAGTATGAGGTTAATCTTCCTGTTGGACAGTTTTGGGTTTTTTTTTTGTTTTTTTTTTGTTCTTTTTTTTTTTACTTAAATGACCCATTTGTGTGTTTATTTTTACCAACATACAGTGAGTTTTTAAAAGGAAAATGTGTGTTACAAACACACATTACAAAGAGTTTGTCAAATATTGGTTGAACTGGACATAACTGTTCCTTGATAGACAATAGAGAATTTGGTTGCACTGAGTCCAGAATATTGGTCAATAGACATTAGTGATTCATCTCAGTCTGTAGGTTTGGGGCCTACTCCAGTCCTTAAGAAGCAAATTGGTGGATGGAGGTGGAGTGGAAGGGGGAAAAAAGGAATCACTTCCTTTCCTAAAGAGACAAGAGAATGAGATGGATGCAAATGTAGGATTCAATATATCAAGGCTAGAAAAGCAGCAAATGTAATTTAATAGTGAGCTTGAAATCTTAGATCATTATTTCTTAATTCCACATTACTTCCCATTCCCAGTAGGCTAAGAATTGGTTCTTGAAATCAAGATACTAGAAATCATGTTGAAAATATTGGCTTATTAATTGATTTATTGAAGTATCTCCTCATTCATATTTATTCATTTGTTCAACAACAGGCTACTGCATGTCAAATTATGTGCAAAGGATACCAAGGTTAACACTGACATACCTAATCTATAACATAACAGAGTATGCATACTGCTGCTGCTGCTGCTGCTGCTAAATCACTTCAGTCGTGTCCGACTCTGTGCAACCCCATAGATGGCAGCTCACCAGGCCCCTCTGTCCCTGTGATTCTCCAGGCAAGAACACTGGGACTAGTAGGAGTTATAATTGCATGAATGACATGACTTGTCCAAAGTGGTGTTTAGATCAGTTTCTCATTGTAAATGGATTGGTATTTGCTCTGTCTGGTGCATAAATATTTTTAATATTCACTTATTTTACAGTGAATAGCTACAATGTAATTAGAACACAGATTTCCATTTTTATGAGTTACTTTGACTGACGTGACAGAAAAAAACAGGAAGAAAGTCATTGTAGTGACCTAGGAGAGATGGGAGAGTGCTAGCAGCCTAGATATTGGAAGTGACAGTGGAGATGGAGGGAAAGAGATGGGTCGGAAAATTACTTAGGTGATAGGGTTAAGGGAGCATGGTACCTGACAGAATGTGGGAAATGTGGGAAATTCTCTTGATCTTTTCATTGGGAGTGGTCCCTCTGCTTTGTCATTTTACTCATATTTCTCTGACTCTTTGAGTTTAGGAAAAACAGTTTTCTACTGTGTGCTTGAAGGACTATTTTTATGTGGCAGTATCCCTGTGTAGCATGTGCGATTCTGATATTTTTGGTGCAAGGGCTGTTTTTAGTCTGTGAGTGCTTGCCATGTCTTTTCTCAGTGTGTGCTAGCCATTATCCCCTTGATAAAGGGTTGAGATTAGTGTTGCGTGACCAGGAAAGAATGTTGGAGTGGGTTGCCGTGCCCTCCTCCAGGAGATCTTCCCAACCCAGGGATCAAACCTGCATCTCCTGTGGCCCCCACATTGCAGGTAGATTCTTTACTACTGAGTCACTGGGGAAACCTGCTTATACTTATCAGCTAACATCAAATATACGGTAACGTGTTTCATGAGTCTCTAAACTAACAGTTCTCAGGATGAGTCTCTCAAGATGATTCTTCATGAAACAACTGACAAGGGATTAATCTCCAAAATGTAAAAGCAGCTTATTTAGCTCAATACCAGAAAAACAGCCCAATCAAAAAGTAGGCAGGAGACCTAAACAGACATTTCTCCGAAGAAGATGTACAGATGGCTAATAAACACATGAAAAGATGTTTAACATCACTCATTATTAGAGAAATGCAAATCAAAACTTCAGTGAGGTATAACCTCACACCAGTCAGAATGACCATCATCCAAAAATCTACAAACAATAAATGCTGGAGAGGGTGTGGAGAAAAGGGAACCCTCGTGTAGTATTGGTGGGAATATAAATCAGTACAGCCAGTATGGAGAACAGTATGGAGATTCTTCAAAAAACTAAGAATAAAATTACCATATGATCCAAATCCCACAACTGGGCATATACCCCGAGGAAACCATAATTGAAAAAAACACATGTACCCCAATGTTCATCGCAACACTATTTGCAATAGGTAGGATATGGAAGCAATCTAGATGTCTATCAGCAGATGAATGGACAAAGAATCAGTGGTACACATACACAGTGGACTATTACTCAGCTGTAAGAAGGAATGTATTCGACTCAGTCCTAATAAGATGGATGAACCTAGAAACTATTATACAGAGTAGTAGGTCAGAAAGAGAAAGACAAATATTGTATATTAATGCATATATATATGGAATCTAGAAAGATGGCACTGATGCACCTATCTTCAGGGCAGCAATGGAGATGCAGACATGGAGAACAGACTTGTGGACTCAGCTGGGAGAAGAGGAGGGTGGGGTGAACTGAGAGATATATGTTATGGGGTGAACTGAAACATATATGTTACCATGTGTAAAATTAGATAGCTAGTGGGAAGTTGTTGTATAACACAGGAAGCTCAACTTGGTGTTCTGTGACAACCTAGAGGGGTGGGATGGGAGGCTCAAGAGGAAGGGGACATATGTATACCTACGGCTGATTCATGTTGCTATATGGCAGAAACCCATGCAATATTGTAAAGCAATTATCCTCCAATTAAAAAATAAATTAATTCAAATATAAAAAAAGTGTTTTAAAGATGATTCTTCATGAGAGAAGTACTTGATCAAATAATTGAAGGTTGTGTTATATACTGTAACTTCTTTATGGAGTTTCCCAATGTTCATTAGCATTTTTTAGGTTCTGAAAATTCCCGTAGTAATGATACTTAAAAAAAAAAAATATTTCTTAACCCAGCACTTCTGAGCATATTTGAAAATAAATTCTCCTCATCTTTTTTTTGAAGGCAACCTCATTTTCAGTTTAGAGTGTACTTTGGAAATTTATGTTCTAAATTAAATATTCCCCAAAGTTTAAGGGGCTGTCATCCAGTTGCTAACCTTATTTTGCCAAGTGAAGACATAAAAAATCCCCATATAATCTGTTATCGTTATAATTTATTAAAAAGAAGGGCATTTTATCACCCTAAAATTTTAGAAAGGGTAGTAAAAAATAAACTTAAAAATTAAGGATATTTAGTTTCATAAAAATTTCAACATGTCATTTTAATTTTTCTCTTTTCATTTTAAACCAATGAGAATTTCATCATGAGTATATAAGACATTTCAGTTGTTTTTTCTTTTTTTTTTTTTTTTTTTTGCTGTGGAGCATCCCTTCCTCCTTTTAACATCAGACCCTCCTTTTTTCAATAAGAAGGCCTTCATTCAATGTAGTTTGTTTGGGGGTGGTATGAGGGAACTCACTGTTCCCTGGTCACAGGTATGAGAGTGATTTGGGGCTGGTCCAGCTGAGCTCCCCCCATCACCTGATATGACCTTGGACTGTCAGCCTCCATTTTTGTTATTATGTGGATAGGATTTTCTAAAGAGGAGTGTGTTTTCATTATTACTTTGGCTGTTGTGTGAAGAAAGGCTTTAGAAGGAAGAATGGAAACCAGGAGACCCAGAGAGGTCCCATGGCATAGTCCAGGGGAAAGATAATGTTGCTCAGACTAGGGTAGTGACCGTGGAGATGAGAATGAGTCAGGTTTTGAAATTCTTTTGCTGATAGAGCCAGTAGGACTTGTTGATGATGGGGATGAGGAAAAGAAAGATCAAGGAGACTCTGGTTTTGGATTTGCACAACTGGATGGGAGGTGGAACCATCTGCTGAGGGGTGCATTTTTTATGAAAAGTTACATAAGTTGTGGTAAAAACAGACCAACTTAAAAATTTATCTTGATGCTCTGAAGGAGAAAAGAAACTAACCTCTCAGTCAGTACCCGACGTACCTTTTGTCTCAACAAATCATGGCTGATGTGAAAGAAAAGAGAAACCACTTTTAAGCCTCCCAGTCAACCCAGTTTTGTCACTACCTGGATGGAGTAGGAGGGAAACCATACCCGGCTATTCCTTTAAATAAATTTCCAAACATTATTGAGAAAGTGGCAATTGAAGAAGAGTGATCTTTACACTTAGCTTAATTAATAGCTTAAATCAAAGGCTCTTGCCCAAACCTGGAAGCTGTATATTGTGATGTGCATCACTCAGGAAGGCCTTCAGAAGAAAGCTGTAAACCATCATCAGTAAAATAGAAATGTCTGTAATTTGTGCCTCTTCATTTCACATGTGGGCTTCCCTGGTGACTCAGACGGTAAGGAACCTGCCTGCGATGTGGAAGACCCAGGTTCTAAACCTGGGTCCGGAAGCTCCCCTGAAGAAGGGAATTGCTGCCCACTCCCGTATTCTTGCCTGGAGAATTCCACGGATAGTGGAGCCTGGCAGGCTATAGTCCATGGGATCGCAAAGAGTCAGACACGACTGAGCCAACTAACACTTCCACTTTCCTTTCACGTATAGCAACTACCAACTATATTTTAAAAGGTGAATACCATCCAAGAGAATGGAAATAAGTTAACGCTAATACAGTCCTTTTGCTAGCTGTTGTTTAGATCAGAACTGATGCACACAAGAAATATCTGTATATTTGTGTATCAATGTTGTGAAATCAAAGGTTAGAGACAAGCTGTCAGTAAGAGTGTGGTATCCCCTGCAGGGGGAATTAATTATTCAATTTAGCAGTAAATAGATTAGTATGCTGGGAAAACTGATGTTAAATTAAACCCTGGAATGCAGGGTAATAGAATAATCATGGGTTTTATTCTTGTTCCGATTAACATTCATCTTAAAGGCTTAAAATATTAAATGTCTTAGTTTTCACATGCCACTGAACTCAGAATATTCTGCTCAAAAGGCAACAACAGGCTCTACAGCAGATGGGTGGAAGCTCATTTACAAAATATTTCACTTGCCACCAAAGTCATTTTAAACCACAATTCCAAGACCTATTTCAGCCTTTTTTAATTAAAATGGTAGACTTGAGGAGAGGTTATGTTTAGAATGAATGAACATAATTTTATGGGTTTTTAAATTTCATGAAAAAAAAAACCAACACTGAAAGTAAATATTCATGTCTGTTCCTGAAGCTAAAAGAAAAACGGGTACTGTTGACTTTACTGAATTCTTAATTTTTTTCTGATTTTTTTGTCAGTGAGAAAATCACTGGATTTGTGCCGCCTGGTAGAACATCTTCCTCTAATTTCTGCTTTTTTTCCTACTGCATAAATCTCACCCTACTTAGCCATTTCCAGATTGCTCCTGACTTCAGTCTTATTCTCCATTATCCTGAGGATTATTTTGTAACCCAACCGAACAACTGATTTCTCCTACCTGCCAACATTGCTCAGACCAGTACCTGGAACATCTTTTTTCCCTCTCCGCATGCATCTAACTGCTAGTTTCTCAAAAATATGGATGAAATCTTGTATCTTTCAAAGCTTGTTTTGGATTTCTCCTAACTACCCAGATGAAAAGCCTCTCAAAAATAAGAATATTGTTGAATACAGTTGTTGACTCCTTCATGTCTGGTTTGTGTCTCTTTACTTGGCCTCTCCCTTTTTACCTATCTAAAGGTATCTATACTATACCCTCAATGGAACTAGCAATGCCTATTTGGATTCTCACTGGTCTCCTTGTTTGCTTTCATCTTACTTGACTCTTAAGCAGCATCTCTTGGCTGAAACACTTTCTTTGGTTGGCTTTTGCAGTGTGATGCTCTCTGGGCTCTCCTTCATCTCATCCTCAGTTATGTATTCTTGGCTCAAAAATCTAATACAAAAGTTAATCCACTGGCACAGACTGTGTATCATGCTAGCTTTTTTGATTCTCTAACTACATATCATCTGTAGCTATATAACAAGTATAATGTTATAACATTAAGGCTTTGGATATGCACACACTATAATTGCATTTATTTCTACAAGCTGAGTATGAGTTCCAAACTCTGTCCTAGCAGACAACTTAATCTAGACACTTTCAATTCAATAATGTGATTTCTTGGTCGAAGGGATGATTGTTAACATGTACCTGGCATTTAGTAGTGCCTCTTATTCATAAGATCTTTTTGATTTTCTTCAGAGTGCTTAATATCTGAAATAATTTCACTTATGCAATACTACAATTGTCTGTCTTCTTCACTACTATGTAAATATACATGATCTTGCTTATTGACTCATTGTTATGAAAGTGGCTGTTCCCATCCAGAGCTTAACATTTCAGATACCAACCAAATAAATGTTCATTTAATTATTTACAAATCTTTATGTACTACAAAGAGGTTTAAAATATATTAAAGAGACAAGTTGCCGATATCCATCTAGTACTGCTACATTTAGAATATATGCCTACATTGCCATATGCCATTTATACTACATACTGAATAAAAAGTATAAATAATTTAGACTGTATTTCCCCTGGGAATTTATCATCCCATTATGATTCAGTTTTAACACCAACATGCCTTCACTTTAAGAAAATTAATATGCGATTGCTTACATTATTGATCTGTTAATCATCTAGTAGGCATCTGGGCATTTGGGTTCTGTACTACAGTAGCTCCATCAAGTAACTGATTTCACTGAAAATGATCCCCATACTAGTTATGTTCTTTTTATGAAGTGTGGTATTCTCTATTAGAAGAGGCAGAGCAGCCAGAGATCAAATTACCAACATACATTGGATAATGGGGAAAGCAAGAGAGTTCCAGAAAAAATATCTAGTTCTGCTTCATTGACTGTGCTAAAGCCTTTGACTGTGTGGATCACAACACAGTGTGGAAAATTTTTAAAGAGATGGTAATACTGGACCACGCTACCTGTCTCCTGGGAAACCTGTATACTGGTCAAGAAGCAACAGTTAGAACTGGACATGAAATAGCTGGCTGGTTCAAAGTTGGGAAAGGAGGACATCAAGGCTGTATATTGTCACCCTTCTTATTTAACTTATATGCAGAGTACATCATGAGAAACTCTAGACTGGATGAAGCACAAGCTGAAATCAAGATTGCCGGGAGAAATATCAACAACCTCAAATATGCAGATGATAGTACTCTTAATGGCAGAAAGTGAAGAGGAACTAGAGAGCCTCTCCATGAGGGTTAGAGAGGAGAGTGGCTTACAACTCAACATTCAAAAAATAAGACCATGGCATCCAGTCCCATCCCTTCATGGCAAATAGAAGGGGGAAAAAGTGGAAGCAGTGACAGATTTTCTTTTTTGGGGATCCAAAATTACTGCAGAGAATGACTTCAGCCATGAAATTAGAAGACTCTCCTTAAAAGGAAAGCTATGACCAAACTGGGCGACATATTATAAAGCAGAGACATCACTTTGCTGACAAATGTCTGTCTAGTCAAAGCTATCGTTTTTCCAGTAGCTGTGTACAGATGTGAGAGTTGGACCGTCAAGAGGGCTGACTGCTGAAGAATTGATGTTTTCAAACTGTGGTGTTGGAGAAGATTCTTCAGAGTACCTTGGACTACGAGGAGAACAAACCAGAAAATCCTAAAGGAAATCAACCCTGAATATTCATTGGAAGGACTGATGTTGACGCTGAAACTCAAATACTTGTGGCCACTTGATGTGAAGAGTTGACTCATTAGAAAAGACTCTGATGCTAGGAAAGATTGAAAGCAGAAGGGAAAGGGAGCGGCAGAGGACGAGATGTTCAGATAGCATCACTGACTCATAAAGTCTTCCCTAGTGGCTCAGTCGGTGATAAGTGTGCCTGCAACGTGCGAGAGCTGGGTTCAGTCGCTGGGTCAAGAAGACCCCTGGAGAAGCAAATAGCAACCTACTGTGGTATTCTTGCCTGGAGAATTCCATGGACAGAGAAGCCAGGTGGGCTACAGTCCATGGAGTCACAAAGAGCTGGACACAACTGAGTGACTAATACTTTCACCGACTCAAGGGACATGAATTTGAGCAAACTCCTGGAGATAGTGGAGAACAGAGAAGCCTGGCATTCTACAGTTCATAGGGTCACAAAGATACGAACAGGATTTAGCAACTGATCAACAACAATATCCTCCATCCAAAGAAAAGCTTCTGTATTATAATTTCCCATTTTTATACATGCTTCATCTCTGTGGTTCTCCAGGCCAAGATAAAGGAAAGAGTTATTACTCCTTCCCCAAAATTTGGTTGTAGTGATTTTTAGCAATGCAGAATATGAAAAGCTCCCTGCCACAGCCCCAAGCCCTAGCCATGTCAAGTGGTTAAGAGCATGAACCCGGTATTGGGCTGAGGGTTTGAACCTCAGCTTACCAGTTCTGTAACCTTGAGAAAACACCTGAACTTTTCTGTTTTACTTTTATTATCTGTGAACCTGGATAAAGAAAGCATCTAAAGGATTATTGTGAGGATTATAATACTTAATACATATAAAGCCTTTGAATCAATCATAGGCAATTCGAATATGTTCTATACAGCATAGAAGCAGTACTGTCTATTGACTACTGGCCTGTCTTCAAATATTGTGTATTTTAACTTTCCCTGATAGCCCATATCCTCCACTATATATATATGTTTGAGAGTACATCACTTGTCTTAAAATACTTTGCATTTCGTGAGTTGAAATATTTTTTCTCAAAAACTAAAGGATGACATTCACTCTTCTCAAGAGTATTTTAGACTTCCTGACAATAAAGCCTGAAACCAGTTGCCCTGAGGCTACTTCTTGGGGGCACAATGGAATGAAAGCATTTGCAGTCCTTCAAACTTTCTAAAATCAGTAGCTCTCCATAGGAAATTATCGAAAAGTAACATGGGTATATGCATGCATGCTCAGTCAAGTCCAACTCTTTGCAATCCTTTGAACTGTAGCTTGCCAGACTCCAAATCAGACTCATGTCTCCTTGCAAGAAAATTCTTTACCTGCTGAACCATCATAGAAATTAACATTTTAATTGTACATTTGTGCATGCTCAGTTTCATCTGACTCTTTGAGACCCCATGGACTGTAGCCCACCAGGCTCCTCTGTCCATGGAATTCGCCAGACAATAATACTGAAGTGGGGTGCCGTTTCCTTCTCCAGGGGGATCTTCCCAAGCCAGGAACTGAACCTGAGTCCTGCATTGACCAATGGATTCTTTACCACTGCGCCACTTGAGAAGCCCCAACATTTTGATAACAATCAAGAATTGCTTTGACCTATTCTGCTCTAGATAAAAGGATGAAAAGATCACATTTCCTTTTTAAAATGGGCACAGTAGAAAACTGGCCTAAATTATCCTCAGTTAATACATAGTCATTTCAAATTAGTGAGCTGCAAGGGTTTTTTAATTTCAGTATTTTTCTTTGGAGTATAGTTGATTTACAATGTCTTGTTAGTTGCAGGTATACAGCAAAGTGATTCATCTATATGTGTGTATATATAGATCATATATATGTATATATATATGTATATATATATATATATATAAGATTTAGAATTAAATGGACCCATCCATAAATTCCTATTTAATGAGATCATAGGCAAATCACTTAGCCTTTTTGTTTATTTATTTAAATTGAAGGATAATTACTTTACAGTGTTGTGATGGTTTTTGCCATACATCAGTATGTATCAGCCATAGGCATACATTTGTCCTGTCCATTCTGTACCCTCTTCCCCCTCCCTCCCCACTCCATCCCTCCAGGTTGTCGCAGAACACTGGCTTTGGATACCTTGTGTCATACATCAAACTCCCACTGGCTGTCTGTTTTACATATGGTAATATATATATTTCAATGCTATTTTCTCAAATCATTCCACCCTCTCCTCCCAGAGTCCAAAAGTCTGTTCTTTATGTCTGTGTCTCTTTTGCTGCCCTACACATAGGGTCACTTCACTTTTACCATATATATTGTATGAGGCTAAAAACATCTATCTAATAGGACTACTGTGAGGATTAATGGGGCTTCCCTGGTGGCTCATTCAGTAAAGAATCTTAGCGTAATGTGAGAGACCCTGGTTCAATCCCTACATCGGAAGATCCCCTGGAGAAGGAAATGTAACCCGCTCAAGTATTTTTGCAGGTCTTGAGTATTACAAGCCTTGCATATATCAGTTGTCAATAAATGAGAGTTAATATAGTTCTCTTAGCTGTCTCTTAGTTCCTTAGCTTAACTAATATGGTTCCTGTTCTGCCTCAAAAACTGCTGCCTTAAACAGCACAGCATAACACACAGTGTTCAGAGAGAACCCAAGGGGCAACTAGCCACCTTTATCATACCCGCTGTTAGGCCTCCCCACTTAGAAATGCCATATGTTCGGTTGCTTATCCTTTCCCACATTTCTCTCAGGCCTCTCAGGTTGAACAGAGCATCTGCTCCAGTATTGGGAAATAAACCAGGGCGATGGAGGTGGAACACCAAGTGATCAATGATTATTTAATAATGGAAACTGATTAGCTTTTGCAAAGACACAGAACTGAACTGTTATCCACTAGGAATGTTTCCACATACATTTTTAATAGTAGTGAAAAAGACATTCAGTCTTGGTTGATAGTCTGTCTTCCATCTCCTTGTTACTCTTCGTAATTTTTAAAGTGACAGAGAATCTAAAACTGTCCACACACCACTGAGTCAGCTAATACCTAGTTCTTATTTTGAAACTGGGTAAATGGTGTTGTGAATCCATACTTCTAGTAAACTGTGCAATTTTGTATTGTTCTCTACCTGTCAGAGGTGTGTTTGCTGTCTAAATGATATGTATATGCTCAGAAATGAAGCTGAAGCATTATATCTAAGAGAATATTTAAACATTTTGAAAACAGATTACAGATCTTAGAAATTAAGATAACGATATTTTGAAACAACCTTTTTTAAATTTAGAAATGGAATATTATTGTCTCTTTGCTCTCTTATTTACCCAGCTCTATGTCTCATCCCTGGCATGTGCACTGAACCAGTGAAATAAAACAACAAAACTGCTTATCACAGTAGAATGAGGCCTTCTAAGCAGCTGCGTAGTGTGACAGAGGGGGATAGATAAGCATAAATTGTTCATTGCTACTGATGCATGCAAAATAGAACTTCTTTGGTTCTGGATCCCAAATTGAATTTGAGAAAGAAATTAAGATGAGGCAATAAATGCAGTTATGTTGACAGCACTAATAAGGAGGTCTACCAACACTTCAAGTCTTTCTGTCAGCATTTCTAATTAAACTGTAAACATTAACTGAATTACCCTTCTGTCTAAATTTCCCATTTACAACACAAGAACCATATTATTTGCTTTTTCTCTACTTAAAGGAATGATCCAGAGTTGCTTCTGAAGATAAAATATTGTGATCCACTCTAGAAGAAAACTATAATTTGATATGGTTGATCATGTTTCATTGAGTATTTAGCCCTTATGATTATATAGTGGAATCTATTGTGTTGGGCAAGGAAATAAACACATTCCACTCTGGTCTTCTAGGGAAACTAGAACTTTACACAAATATTTAAGATGAATCCTTTGACTAAATTGATAAGTTGTTTCAGTGCAGCAACCAATTTAGCTAATGCATTTTTGTAAGTTGAATGGTGACCCTTCAGAAGTATGTCCACAGCCCCTAACTCCTACAACCTGTATGTGAGCTTATTTTGAAAACAAAAAAAGCCTTTGCAGGTGTGCTGAAGTTAAAGATCTTGAGATTAGGCCACCCTGCTTTATCTGGATGGGCCATAAAACTGATGATGAGCGTCCTTCTAAGAGATAAGAAAGGAGGACTTTCCTGATGGTCCAGTGGTTAAGAATCCGCCTTGTCAGGTGGCGCTAGAGGTAAAGAACCTGCCTGGCCATGCAGGAGATGTAAAGAGACCCAGGTTTGATCCCTGGGTTGCGAAGATCCTCTGAAGAAGGGCATGGCAACCCACCCTAGTATTCTTGCCTGGAGAATCTCCATAGACAGAGGAGACTGACAGGCTACAGTCCATGGGTCACAACGAGCCAGACATGACTAAAGTGACTTAGCATGCATGCATGCACACCAGTGCAGGGGACATGGGTTTGATCCCTAGTCTGGGAAGATTCCACATGCTGTGTGGCAGCTAAGCCTGTGTGCCATAGCTGTTGAGACCTGCATACTCTAGAGACTGTAGGCAGCAATGAAGATCCAGCACAGCCAAATATAAATAAATAAATATTTTAAAAATTAAGATAAGAAGGGGGAAGAAAGAGAGAAGGCCAGGTGAAAATAGAGGCAGAGATTAGAGTGATGCTACCACCAGAAATGCCTGGCACCACCAGAAGCAGGAAGACGTGAAGAAGTATTTTTCCCAAGATCCTTCAGAGGGAGCATGGCCATTCCAAAACCCTGATTTTGTACTTATGGCCTCCAGAATGGTTTAAGCCTCCAAATTTGTGGTAATTTCTACGACAGCTCTAGGAAAGTATACAAGCATGTTCTATTGACTTAGAGAAACCATGTCCCTGGAAGGAGCGATTTGTTGGATTATTCTGTTTTGTTTAGATGCAGCATGTGAGACAACTAGTAGATGAACTATTATAAAAGAAAACCCACTGAACTATAAAAATATGCCATGTTTATGTAGCCATAAATCAAGTAGGCAGATCAAGAGTTCATTCCTTTTTGAGTCAAATTTGTCTGTTGGCATAATGGAGAGTGGAATCATCATTGAATGAACATCAGATTTTAAAAAATGCAAAAATGGATTTAGTAACTCACTAAGATTCTCACAGAAAAGAAGAAATGTGACTGCTACTTTCACCTCCAGTATACAAAGAATTTGTAATTCATCACTCCCATCCTTACCATGAGAAAAATCTGGACAAACTTAAATCAGTGACCTATCCTAGACCTATCAGAGAACTGAGGTCATCAGTCTACCTGCCCCCCTGAAAACTATAGAGAGGTAGTTGCATTCATGGAAATACCACATGAGAATAGGAAGGGAATGGGCAGAATTCCTTATGGGGAAAAGAAGATACAAGATATTTTTAATTAGTTGTTATGTTGTTTAGTTGCTGAGTCATGTCCAACTCTTTGCAACCCCATGGACTGCACCCTGCCAGGCTCTTCTTTCCATGGGATTTCCCAGGCAAAATATTTTGGATTGCCATTTTCTTCTCCAGGGGATCTTCCTTACCTAGGGATCGAACCTGCATCTCCTGCATTGGCAGGCAGGTTCTTTACCACTGAGCCACCAGGGTAGGAACACTTAAATAGTAACCACGATGAACTAACTGGTGGAGACTGAGGGCAGAGTAGCATGAGAGTGAGGGAGTCCCTAGTCATGGTGAGGTCCTCATACATTGTGGGCTTTCCCTTTAGAAAGCACATAAGGTTCTCAGGGTTAGGCTCTGAGAAGGATCCTCTCAGAACTTTGGCACAGGGGATGGAAAGGTAAGCATTCCAGACTGTTTTCACCAACAAAGGCCTTCCCTTCAGAGGGAAGGAATTTTCTGGAACTTTATCATAGCTAGGATAAGGGGATTCTGCTCCAATTCCAGCACTATCTACCCTGAGGAAAAAGAAAAGCTAGTCATTAAGGAGCAGCTGTTTAAAGAAGTAGATTGGAAACACCCAGAGAAGAGAGCAGGGAAAGTGGGGAAAAGCACAGATTTATATCCCTTGAGGAAGTTAGGACAAAAACACATATGAAGGTCACAGCCCCACTAAATAACTGAGAAGCATTCAGAAAATTGTAGAATGCTCCTATCTGTTATGCCCTACCACTGTATCAATAAGCCTCCAATATATTAACACTGTATTAGAGTTTGAAAACCAGTAAAGCTCAGATCTTCTTGAAATCAAGAGGGCTACCAAGAGTAGCCCTCAAATCAAGAAGAAGACAAAAATCAATCAAGCAAAAACAGACAAATGAAAAAATGCAACCTGGAGGAATTGGAAGCCTCTGATCCTGTAGCTGCAACTAATAGCTGAAATCTTAGCCATATTAATAGAAATTCTCACATTAAAGCCTTATTTTTCTTAGTCCCTATTACTTGATACAGCATGTCTGGCTTTCAACAAAGAAATTACAAGGCATGCAAAAAGACGAGGAAAAACACAGTCAGATTAATCATCAGAATCAGACTAAGATACAGCACAGATACTGGAATTATCAAACAGAATTTAGCATAACAGTAATTAAAATATAAAGTGCTATAGTAGGGCTTCCCAGGTGGCACAGTTGGTAAAGAATCTACCTGCCATTGCAGGAGATTCAAGGTACATGGGTTTGATCCCTGGGTCAGGAACACCCTTTAGAGTAGGAAATGACAACCCACTCCACTATTCTGCCTAGAAAACTCTATGGACAGAGGACCTGGGGGGCTACAGTCCATGGAGCCGCAAAAAGTCAGACACGACTGAGCACACACAACAACTAGTAGGAAAAACAGACAATAAAGAGAACAGAAGGTGAAGTAGGAATGCTTTTTAAGGAATAAAAGAACAAAAACAAAATCCTAAGCATATTATACTTATTGTGGTAAACTAAAAACAGAAAATCTTCAAGAAAGACAGACGAGGATAAAAATCACCTTTTATGTAGGAAAATGCACAAGAATCAGAGAAGACTTATCAGAAACTATGCAATAGAGAATAGAGTGAACTCCTTGAAATATTGAAAGAAATATCTGTCTTCCTATGATTCTATGTTTAACTGTGGTGTTGGAGAAGACTCTTGAGAGCCCCTTGGACTGCAAGGAGATCCAACCAGTCCATTCTAAAGGAGATCAGCCCTGGGATTTCTCTGGAAGGAATGATGCTAAAGCTGAAACTCCAGTACTTTGGCTACCTCATGCGAAGAGTTGACTCATTGGAAAAGACTCTGATGCTGGGAGGGATTGGGGGCAGGAGGAGAAGGGGACGACAGAGGATGAGATGGCTGGATGGCATCACGGACTCCATGGACATGAGCCTGAGTGAACTGCGGGAGTTGGTGATGGACAGGGAGGCCTGGCGTGCTGCAATTCATGGGGTCACAAAGAGTCGGACACGACTGAGCGACTGAACTGAACTGAACTGAACTTGACTTGAACAGACACGTAGAAACATTTTCTCAGGGTGAAGTAGACTTTCCTTGCAAGAAATGTTAAATTATTCAGGCAGAATATAAATGACATAAGTGAGACGCTTACACGTACACAATGAAAGAATGAGCATCAGAGAAGAAATAAATGAAGGTAAAGCAAAATCTTTTTATTTTCTAAATCTCTTTATTTCCTTTTTTATTATCTAAAATACAACTTTTAAAATCAACAATGAGAATAATGGTAGGTAATTATAGTACATGGATAAATGAACTAAATAATAGCAATGTTAACAGAGATGAGAGGAGGTAGAAACTCTGTTATCAGGTTCCTGTACTTTGAATGAAGTAATGTAGTGTTAATTGAAAGTGGATTTAATTTAAGATGTATTTTGTCTATCCCAGGGTAACTTCTAAGTAATTTTTAAATTATTGAATAAAATTCTTTATATAAAAACAAGCACAAAAGCAGAGATAAATAGAGTGATATAAAATACTCAGTAAGCTAAAGCAGTAAAGTAAGTGAAAAAAGAGCACATGCAGTGAGCAGAAAACAGATACAAAGATGATAGATTTTAATCCAAATATATAAATAATCATTTTAAGTGTAATAGTATAAAGCACCAAGTCAAGACAGAGATTGTCAGATTGGATTTAAAAAATAGATCCAATGCTGTGTATAAAAAAACACACACATTTTGAACATAGAAATTCAGGTAAATGCTATGTAGTTGGAAAAAAGAGATTCTAGTCCCAGACCTCTCCCTAAATTGATATGCATTACAAAACTCAACATTCAAAAAACTAAGTTCATGGCATTAGTCCCATCACTTCATAACAAATAAAAGGGGAAAAAGTAGAAACAGTGACAGATTTTATTTTCTTGGGCTCCAAAATCACTGCAGGCACAAAATTAAGACACTCGCTCCTTGGAAGGAAAGCTATGACAAACCTAGACTGGATATTAAAAAGCCATGACATCACTTTGCATGCAACGATCCATATAGTCACAGCTATGGTTTTTCCAGTTCAGTTCCATTCAGTCACTCAGTCGTGTCCGACTCTGCGACCCCATGAATCACAGCACGCCAGGCCTACCTGTCCATCACCAGCTCCTGGAGTTCACCCAAACTCATGTCCATCAAGTCAGTGATGCCATCCAGCCATCTCATCCTCTGTTGTCCCCTTCTCCTCCTGCCCCCAATCCCTCCCAGCATCAGAGTCTTTTCCAATGAGTCAACTTTTTGCATGAGGTGGCCAAAGTATTGGAGTTTCAGCTTCAGCATCAGTCCTTCCAATGAACACCCAGGACTGATCTCCTTCAGAATGGACTGGTTGGACCTCCTTGCAGTCCAAGGGGCTCTCAAGAGTCTTTTCCAACACCACAGTTCAAAAGCATCAGTTCTTCGGCGCTCAGCATTCTTCACAGTCCAACTCTAGCATCCATATATGACCACTGGAAAAACCATAGCCTTGACTAGATGGACCTTTGTTGGCAAAGTAATGTCTCTGCTTTTGAATATACTATCTAGGTTGGTCATAGATTTCCTTCAAGGAGTAAGTGTCTTTTAATTTCATGGCTGCAGTCACCATCTGCAGTGATTTTGGAATCCAAAAATATAAAGTCTGACACTGTTTCCACTGTTTCCCCATCTATTTGCCATGAAGTGATGGGACCAAATGCCATGATCTTCATTTTCTGAATACTGAGCTTTAAGCCAGCTTTTTCACTCTCCTCTTTCACTTTCATCAAGAGGCTTTTTAGTTCCTCTTCACTTTCTGCCATAAGGGTGGTGTCATCTGCATATCTGAGGTTATTGATATTTCTCCCTGCATTCTTGATTCCAGCTTGTGCTTCTTCCAGCCCAGCGTTTCTCATGATGTACTCTGCATAGAAGTTAAATAAGCAGGGTGACAATATACAGCCTTGACGTACTGCCTTTCCTATTTGGAACCAGTCTGTTTTTCCATGTCCAGTTCTAACTGTTACTTCCTGACCTGCATACAGGTTTCTCAAGAGGCAGGTCAGGTGGTCCGGTATTCCCATCTCTTTCAGAATTTTCCACAGTTTATTGCTATCACTGAGGAAGGCTTTCTTATCTCTCACTGTCAAAGGCTTTGGCATAGTCAATAAAGCAGAAATAGATGAAATAGAAATAGATGTTTTTCCAGTAGTCAGTCACAAATGTGAGAGTTGGACCATAAAGAAGACTGAGCGCAGAACTGATGCTTTTGAACTGAACTGTAGTGTTGGAGAAGACTCTTCAAATTCCCTTGGACTGTAAGGAGTTCAAACCAGTCAATCCTAAAGGAAATCAACCCTGAGCATTCATTGGAAGGACTGATGCTGAAGCTCCAGTACTTTGGCCACCTGATTCAAAAAGCTGACTCATTGGCAAAACCCTGATGCTAGGAAAGATTGAAGACAAAAGGAGAAGAGGGCAGCAGAAGAGGAGATGGTTAGATAGCATTACTGACTCAGTGGATGTGAATTTGACCACACTCTGGGCTTCCCTGGTGGCTCAGATGGGAAAGAATCTGCCTTCAATTTGAGAGACCTTGTTTTGATCCCTGGCTTGGGAAGATCCCCTGGAAGAGGGCATGGGTACCCACTCCAGTATTCTTGCTGGAGAGTCCCATGGAGAGAGAAGCCTGGTGGGCTACAGTCCATGGGGTTGCAAGGAGTCAGACATGACTGAGCAACTAAGCACAGCACACCAGGACATAGTGAAGGACAAGGAAGCATGGCATGTCTGGCTCTAGGTGAGTGATCACACCATCGTGATTTTCTGGGTTGTGAAGATCTTTTTTGTACAGTTCTTCTGTGTATTCTTGCCACCTCTTCTTAATATCTTCTACTTCTGTTAGGTCCGTACCATTTCTGTCCTATATTGAGCCCATCTTTGCATGAAATGTTCCCTTGGTATCTCTAATTTTCTTGAAGAGATCTCTAGTCTTCTCCATTCTGTTGTTTTCCTCTATTTCTTTGCACTGATCACTGAGGAAGGCTTTCTTATTTCTCCTTGCTATTGTTTGGAACTCTACATTCAGATGTTTATATCTTTCCTTTTCTCCTTCTCTTTCCCTTCTCTTCTTGTCTCAGCTATTTGTAAGGCCTCCTCAGACAGCCATTTTGCTTTTTTGCATTTCTTTTCCAGGAGGATGGGCTTGATCCCTGTCTCCTGTACAATGTCATGAACCTCTGTCCATAATTCATCAGGCACTCTTTCTATCAGATCTAGTCCCTTAAATCTATTTCTTACTTCCACTGTATAATCATAAGGGATTTGATTTAGGTCATACCTGAATGGTCTAGTGGTTTTCCCTACTTTCTTCAATTTAAGTCTGAAGTTGGCAATAAGGAGTTTATGATCTGAGCCACAGTCAGCTCCCAGTCTTGTTTTTGCTGACTGTATAGAGCTTCTCCATCTTTGGCTGTGAAGAATATAATCAGTCTGATTTCGGTGTTGACCATCTGGTGATGTCCATGTGTAGTCTTCTTTTGTGTTGCTGAAAGAGGGTGTTTGCTATGACCAGTGCATTTTCTTGGCAAAACTCTGTTAGTCTTTGCCCTGCTTCATTCTGTATTCCAAGGCCAAATTTGCCTGTTACTCCAGGTGTTTCTTGACTTTTTACTTTTGCATTCCAGTCCCCTATAATGAAAAGGACATCTTTTTTGGGTGTTAGTTCTAAAAGGTCTTGTAGGTCTTCGTAGAACCGTCCAGCTTCAGCTTCTTCAGCATTACTGGTTGGGGCATAGGCTTGGATTGCCGTGATATTGCATGGTTTGCCTTGGAAACAAACAGAGATCATTCCGTCATTTTTGAGATTGCATCCAAGTACTGTATTTCAGACTCTTGTTGGCCATGATGGCTACTCCATTTCTTCTAAGAAATTCCTGCCCACAGTAGTAGATATAATGGTCATCTGAGTTAAATTCACTGATTCCAGTCCATTTTAGTTTGCTGATTCCTAGAATGTCAGTGTTCACTCTTGCCATCTCCTGTTTGACCGCTTCCAATTTACCTTGACTTATGGACCTAACATTCCAGGTTCCTATGCAATATTGCTCTTTACAGCATCAGACCTTGCTTCTATCACCAGACCCACCACAACTGGGTGTTGTTTTTGCTTTGTCTGAATCCCTTCATTCTTTCTGAAGTTATTTCTCCACTGATCTCCAGTAGCATAATGGGCACCTACCGACCTGTGGAGTTCCTCTTTCAGTATCCTGTCATTTTACCTTTTCATACTGTTCATGAGGTTTTCAAGGCAAGAATACTGAAGTGGTTTGCCATTCCCTTCTCCAGTGGACCACATTCTGTCAGACCTCTCCATCATGACCCGTCAGTCTTGGGTGGCCCCACACAGCATGGCTTAGTTTCACTGAGTTAGACAAGGCTGTGGTCCGTGTGATCAGATTGGCTAGTTTTCTGTGATTATGGTTTCAGTGTGTCTGCCCTCTGATGCCCTCTTGCAATACCCACTGCCTTACTTGGGTTTCTCCTACCTTGGACGTGGGGTATCTCTTCATGGCTGCTCCAGCAAAGCTCAGCCACTGCTCCTTACCTTGGACAAATTGCCCCTCCTGACCTTGAAAGTGGAGTAGCTCCTCTTGGCCCTCCTCCGCCTATGCAGGTGCAGCTCCTTGGACATGGGATTGCTCCCCTCGGCCACCGCCTTTGACCTTGGTCTTGGGGTTGCTCCTCTCCTTCACTGCCCCTGTCCTCGGACTGGGGTAGCTCCTATTGGCTGCCACCCCTGTCCTTGGACATGGGGTAGCTCCTCTCGGCCACCACCCTGACCTGGGATATGGGCTAGCTGGTCTCGGCCGCCGCCCCTGACCTCAGACGTGGGGTAGCTCCTCTAGGCCACGCTGAAAAAGTGGTGAAAATCCTAATTGGAAATGAGAAGTTTTATTTGATAGTTTTTGCATTATATTTTGTCTTTTAATTTGTAGCAGCGCAGAGAGCCTAGAAAGTATGGTGCAGATGAACATAATGAAACCTAAAATTTCAGGTAAAGTGAAAATGCATCATTAAAAGTCATCACTTTCCTTAGCTCCCCAGAAACTGACTTAGAACATCTCGCTCTTTCTCTGTGAGCCTGGAGATGAAAAATGCAAAGCTTTTAGAAACTGTGGTTCTTTAAATTTAGAGGTATCTTAATCATGAGTTTGAACATGGGTGAATTTTTCAACTCATGCTTCAGTGCTCATAAACATGCAGGAAAATGAAGGGGTATTCTGAAATTTGGCAACTCTTTTAGTTTTCAGTTCAGTTCAGTTCGATCGCTCACTCGTGGCTGACTCTTTGGGACCCCATGAATCACAGCAGGCCAGGCCTCCCTGTCCATCACCAACTCCTGGAGTTCACCCAAACTCATGTCCATCGAGTTGGTGATGCCATCCAGCCATCTCATCCTCTGCCGTCCCCTTCTCCTCCTGCCCCCAATCCCTCCCAGCATCAGGGTCTTTTCCAATGAGTCATCTCTTCGCATGAGGTGGCCAAAGTATTGGAATTTCAGCTTTAGCATCAGTCCTTCCAAAGAACACCCAGGACTAATATCCTTTAGTTTTGTCTCACTCTATTTACTGATGCCCCGTCTGAACTAGATTGCATGTTGTTTCCATTAAAATTTCTGTGTTTTGTATAAGCAGTTGGCACGCCTGTTTATCTCCATGTGGGGTATCATCTTTCAGTCTAGGAAAACTTACCCATTCTTCAAGGCCAGCTGAAATGCCTTTTCTACTCACCAGAGCCTGGAATGATTTATTTCTTTCTAAGATTTTCATAGTTATTTCTATCCACTCATATGGAAACTTTCATACTGCAGTTATTTGTGAGAATATTTTAATTCCTTTATATGATCATACACATCATAGTATCATGGTACTTCCTGAACATAATAAATATACAAAGAATAAGTGAATAGGTTGAGCAGTCTTCATGTTTGGGAAATGACTATAGTTACTTGGTTGGCCCAGTAATTTCTGCTGTCTTTACAGTCCTATAATAGCCTTTGCTCTATTGCCAAAAACACGAGAGAGAGCTTGTAATAGTTCAATTCTGAGGATACCTGTAGTTAAGTGATACAGAATGCATCTGTCCAGTGGATTTAAAATTAAAGTGCTGTGTGATCCATTAATGTTTAAAACTTTATTTTTAGATAAGATTGCATAGAAGGCTAATATCATAAACATATATAGATAATGTCTAGACAATGCTGTCTGTTTATTGGGTGGACTCAACTTTTATTTTGAGGAGTGGATGTAAACAAAGGGATGCACAGAAAGAAATAATTTTAATTTTCTATGCTAGTTACTGTTGTGCCATTTAGTTTTTGCATCTTAAGACATATGCTTTGCTTAGTCGCTCAGCTGTGTTCAACTCTTTGCAACCTCATGGACTGTAGCCCGCCAGGCTCCTCTGTCTTTGGGGATTCTCCAGGCAAGAATATTGGAGTGGGTTTCCATGCCCTCCTCCAGGAGACATTCCCAACCCAGGGATCGAAGCCAGGTCTCCCGCATTGCAGATGGATTCTTTACCATCTGAGCCACCAGGGAAGCCCATCTGAGACATAAAACTCAATAAATGTAGAAAATGGAAGATTGTAGAGCAAAAAGAAACCCTACAACCTTTTTAGAAATAATGTTTTAATGCCTTTCATCTAGAAAAGACCATCATCATCATTTCTCAAGTTAACGTCCTAATGCTAGTGAAGTTCCCTGAGAAGGGCATTCTCTCTGTAGCTCTCATTCTCTGAAATTTTACTGAGTAGGATTTAGCAATATTCATTCACATTATTCTGCTGAAAGTTCCCATTAATATTCTGACTCTCAGGAGTGGCATCACCTCTCTTTGTCCCCTCCTGCCCTATGTCTTTCACTAATATGTTATGGTGGAGACATTTTAATTATGGAGTATAACACTAGGTAATGTCTCTATTTTTCTTTTTAAGTTACAGCTTCTTAAATCCATTACATCCATTGACTAGGTTGATTTCCTTTTGCTGTGCATGAGTGGAAAGAGGCACATTTATTGAGCTGGATTTCTCATCAGCAGGGAGGAAGCAATAGTCAAGCCTTCTGAGCTTTGAAATGGAGAGGAATTTCCCTTTTGAACCCCTAGTTCAGGTTTTTAAAATTAATCACAGCATGACATCAACAGAAACATACATATGCATCATTTTATTTCTGAATAACTGACCTGAACTTCCTTGTGAGCCCTATTTCTATTCATTCATTTCCAGTTTCATGAAATATGACTGGATTTTGCCTGTTATATATAACTGAATCACTTCGGTTTATCCTGTCACTTCCCAGTGACTTACTGTCATTTGGGTAAAGTTTCTTCCCTGATCCCTTTTCCTTCTTTCCTTTTCTTGGACCGCATTCTGATGCAGGGGGATGGGGGAGGGGTGGTAGGTTAATATGACATCATGCTTTTGCCAGAGGGGCCTTGGACATCTTGCTGGCTTCAGGTCCTTATTTGTTCCTTGGGCTCTCACTGGCCTTCACTGAGGTTTTTCTTGCCATATTATATTATCTTTGCATCTTGCCCTCTGGGCTGGCTATATCCAATGTTCAATTTACCAGCATTGGTGCAGCCCATGTTCTGTTCTCTGGGCATGGTCAATGTTAGACACTCCTTTCCCCATCACCACCATCATCACTGTTGTCTATAACTGGCCACCTTCATCTACAAGCCCCTCATTCCACAGTGTAGAGAACCTCAGTAGGCAACATATTTAATTCTCACCTGGCATCCATGCCCAACATTCAAGGGCCTCAGGAATGTTTGAACTTCTTCAGCCTCTGACAGATCCTCCTTGAGCAAGCAGGGCCAGATTCCATTATTTCTTCCTGAGTCTACTCCACTTTGCTCTCAGCCATTCCATGAGACCAGTCCCTCCCATGATGCTAAGAAGGAAGTGGGACATGTGTTATTCTGCCTTTGGATCCCCAAACCTATCTGGATTGTTATAGACTGATAGGTTCTATCCTTCTCTGACCGTCAGTTAGGACTTTCTGCTAAATGTTGCATTAAAAGAAAGCAAAACATAAGAAATGAAAAAAGACCCCAAAATCCTTGTGTGTTTCTTAGACTAATCCAAAAGGACTAGCCCTCCCAGAGAACATACTCCTCCAGGCCTCTTTTTGTAGGCTTTTCTCTGCTTGAGACAAAAGAAAATTTCCTTTTATATCACTGGAGTTATATATTTAGTTTTAGTTAAAATAAAATGCATATAGTTCTTGTTAGATACCAAAACAATCTGTGTGCAGTGTTTCTGATGAGAAGATAGAGCATCTGATGGAGCTCTTCACCTCTTGCACAGGAGCTAGTTGTCATTCTCCCTCTTAGGACACCCTAGATGCTGAGTTTCTCAGATGAGACCCATTGATAATATCAGCTGGAAATTGCAGCATTGGCCTCAAAAGATGTTTGCTTGAAAGTCACAGAAACACACAGTTAGTTATGAATGTTAACTAATATATAGATACATTTCTAGAAGAGATGTTGAGCTTTTGATCTATGAGTTTTAATTTAGTTTCTCCCTCTTGGCCTTCTCTGCTAGGTTGGAGAGCAGAATAAAATAGCCCAAAATGCAGTCTCATTCTTGGCATGTTGCAGATAATCAGCAAATTGTTCCTCTCTGGGTGGTAAACCTGCTTGTGAGAGATGATCAAAGAAAATGATTCTTAATCCTTTTGGGACTTTCTCCTGATGTGTTCAGTTAGGAACAGGAAAGCTATGTTGCTAAATGTTTCATATTAAAAGTTTATGTCTATGTGTATTCTCTTGCTAATATTTATTCGCAGAGGGATCCAGTTTCTTTGGCTCTATAATAGGTGCCCACACTTTGGACTATTAACACCATTAGATATTTTTTCACAGCACCAACAGGGTAATTGCTTTAGAGCAAAGTGCCCTTCAGGTGCTCAAACCCAGGTAGTCATACCAAATCTCTTGTCTTTTTACTTTAGCACTACCCAAATGCCATATCATTTACTCTATTGCTTGGCCAGGGCTGCCATAACAAAGTTATCACAGACTAGTTGGCTTAAACAACAGAAATGCATTGCCTCACTGTTCTGGAAGCTGTACACCTGAGATCAAGGTATTAGCAAGGTTGGTTTCAGGTGAGGCCTCTCTCTTTAGTTTATAGATGCCCATCTTCTCCATAGATTCATATGGTCTTCTTTCTGTGTGTGTGTCCTGGTTTTTTCTCATAAGTACACCCATCATATTGGATTAGGGCCCAACCTAATGACCTTCCTTAACCTTAACTACATTTTAAAACATTATCCAAATACAGTCACATTCTAGAGTATTGGGAGTTAGGAATTCAACATAGGAATTTGGGAAACATGATTCAGCCCATAACATTCACTTAACTCTATGGTTTTATAGTTTCAGCTGACTTAATTTTGCTTTTTGTTGCCCTTTGCTGACTCTTCTTTCAACCATATATAGTTTGCCCTCCAGCATGCCTATTCAATGATGATGATGACAGAGAGGTTCACTTCCATTTCTTGATAGTCTTTTTGATGTCAGTCTGTCCCCAGAGGTCCAGATGATGCTGGCAGTTCTCAGTTTGGTGACTGAAGAAATTTGTGAACAGCTCTTCCTATTGGAACTATAATCTCCAAAGCTATTGAGCAGTCTTGGAATTCATACCAGTGTAGACTTCTTCACCATGGAGACCCAGGGATCCTTCTGTGGTTCTTCTGCTCTTTGTCTGATATCTGGCAGCTTCTCTTCCTTTATTCTACAACACAAATATTTATGAAGTCACTCAGAATTGACTTACACTTCTCATGGTCAGAAGCAACGTCACCTGGGCATTTGTTAGAAATGGAGACTACTGGGTCCCAATCCAGTTTTACTGAGTCATAACCTGCATTTTAACAGGATTTAAGCAGTGTTATTAATGTGCACATTAAAATTTTAGAAGTGCTGGCCTTTCTGGCATCTCTGTCATTCCAGAGGAGATAAAACTAAAGAGTTTTAGCTCAGTTACTAAGTCTTGCTTATATATAGAAACCTCGTCATGTCTCTCTTTTGTTTTTTTTTTAATTTTTATTTTTACTTTACAATACTGTATTGGTTTTGCCCTACATTGATAGAGATCTTTTAGACTCCTGGCCTTAATAGAAGCTTGGTCTTTCCTGAAAGACACTGCTTTCTTTATAGCCCTGTATAGCAGAGGCTCAACATGCGCATGTATCTGTGTGTTTGAGATGGGGCAGGAGAAAAGAGATTTTTAAACTTTATTGTCGTTTTAAGATTCTTGAATCTTTTCTAATACTTTCAACCATTTTTCTAGATTTCCTAGATCACTGAATGGCCACCAGGGCCTATCCTTGTGCCCCACACACCTTGAAAACCTCCTGCTTCCTCTGTGAGCTTGTACCTATACAGCTGAGAGCTGTTGGTGGAAGCCTCTCACAGTGCTTCCTAACCTCACCTGGGCCCTAAGTGTCTGTCTTCAAACCTTTGTCAGCAGCCTCTCCCACTTATAGCAGCACTTCCAATTCCTCACTTTTTTCTTCAAATTCCAGATAGTAACCACACCTGACTCAAAAGCCCCCCTGCCCCCTGATTCATGGGAAAATTTTGAGGTATTTACATACCAATTTGCATATGTTGAGAGTACTTTCAATTTCTAGTTCCATCTTTCTTTCCATCTCAGAAAAAGTGTTTTGGTTTGTATCCTGTCTGAACTTTTTCCTGTACTTTGATTTGAATTCTGTCCTATCTCTTCAAGAAGTTTCCTTTCCTATAATTCCGTCTCATACATAAGTTCAGCCTTTCCATCCAGATGTTTGGAAAAACCTCTCATGCTTCCAGATTACACCAGGATCCCTTCTTTCAATCTTTCATTGTTCCCTTTAGTTTTTGGTCATGATATTTGCCACTTCAGTTATATATTTGATTTGGGATTATATGTACAGTATTTTCTCACTTGCTAGAGTCTGAGTGCCATATTGTTTTCTATGAAGCTTCCTTTTTTCCTTAATATTAAAAAAAAAAAAAAAACTTGAGGGCAAAGTACAATTAAGCCCTTGAGGAGATGGAATAAAATGAGATAAAAAGGGATTTGCTTTGGAAAGGAAAATAGAACCCTCTTCTTCAGAAACTGGGGAAATAGGAGGGAGGAGATACAAAGACAAGCAAATTTATGCATGTAGGGGCAGTAAGTTGGTAGAGTTAATCTTCGTTAGCCTCCATTTTTAAATTGAAGTGTGAGGTGAGGGGAGGCCACTTGAATATTAAATTGAAATTTATGGACTCTCTCTTACCATTGGGTTTTTTATGCCCACTCTCTAACTTTTAAGGTTCAGAAATACTATATTCTGTTTGTCAAAAGCAGGTGGAAGGTATTCACATTAAAAATGAAAACTTGAGCCTATAATAAGAAATGGCTTGAATATTCATAGCAGTTTTATCTATAATGACCGTAAGCTAGAAATAACCCAAAGGTCTATAAACAAAGTGCAGTATATTCATATAATGAAAGAACTCATCAATTATAAGGAATGCTGATGCATGCAATAATATGAATAATATTAAAACAGTATGTTGAGCAAAAAAAGCCAGGCACAAGTAAATGCATACTGTACAATTTTGTGTTTTGGAGTTCTGGGATAGGCAAAACTAAACCATGGTGATAGAAATGAGAGTCCTAGTTTCCTCTATCTGGAGAAGGGATTGTCTTGTCCAAAAGTGATCATGAGGGTATTTCAGTTAATATGATGATGAAAATGTTCTGTGTCTTAACTGAAGTATAGCAACATCTGTCAGAACTTACCAAATTTTATACTTGAAATAGATGTATTTTGGTGTGTATAAATTATACCTCAGTAAAGCAGGACGTAAGTTTTAGTTAACTTAAGCTTCTCTATTTTTCACTCATTTTGAGCAACCTCATAGCAGTTGAGAAATTTGAGCCGGTAGTGAAAGGTTGGAGTAGTCACCATAAAGAACAGGAGAGGAAGCTAACTGTGAATGCCAGTTCCTGCTGTCCCATCTCTTTCCTTCTCTCTCACCTTATGTTAGGTACCCTATGTACTTGTTCCTCAGAGGGCTGTTCTTAGGTCTGTTCTAGCGCTAACCACATCTGTTTCCTTGCCTCAGCTGCCGTTCGGTGAAAATGAGCATAGTGCCTTTTTTTGCCTTATCTCTCCAGTGTGCCAGTGTCTCCATTATTACATAACACATAATGAGTGAATGAGGGGAAAATAAATTACTGAGTACCCGTGAGTACCAACTCATTGGAAAAGATCCTGATACTGGGAAAGACTGAAGGCAAAAAGAGAAGAGGGAGGCAGAGGATGAGATGGTTGGATAGCATCACTGATTCAATGGACGAACTTGGGCAAACTCCAGGAGATGGTGAGCGACAGGGAAGCCTGGCATGCTGCAGTCCATGGGGTCGCAAAGAGTCAGACATGACTTAGCGACTAAACAACGACAACAATCAGTGAGAAAGGCTGAGGTAGGAGACTAAATTCCTAATGGAGGTCTATGAGTTGTGTGAAATCTTCAGGATTTTCAGTCTTGGAATAAAGGCACAAGGTAACAAGGTTCCAACTTTCTTCCCTTTATGCAGCTGCCTTCCCTGACTAGGCAGGAAACTTCTTCGAGGTAGAAGTCATGCTTCTCTTGCGTTATTCTCTTGCAGAGCCCAGGAGGTGCTAAGTGAATTTGTCTTAATGACCAGGTGTATGAATTCCTGTGATGCTTTGCTGGAGACAGATTCAGGAGTAGGAAGGCGAACCCCTTCATGAATTAGAATTGGGTACTGTTTTTTTTGTAGTAATTATATTTTAATGCAAATTCAGAATCCCTTGTTAAGACAAAACACTTTATGTGATTCTGTTATCCTCAACACTGAGCTTCTCTTTAAGAGTGAGGTTGATACTCAGGAAACTGGACTCACTTGTTCAAAACACCAGAATATCAGATTGTATTGACACTTTATCTGAGGGAGGGTTATTGCAAACAATGCTGAAATTAGTATGTTATTGTGTTAGTCATGTCCAACTCATTGCAACCCCATGAACTGCAGCATACCAGGCTTCCCTGTGCTTCACTATCTCCCAGAGTTGCTCAAATTCATGTCCATTGAGTTGATGATGCCATCCAATCATCTCATCCTCTGTCACCCGCTTATCCTCCTGCCCTCAATCTTTCCTAACATGATGGTCTTTTCCAATGAGTCGGTGCTTTGCATCAGGTGGCCAAAGTATTAGAGCTTCAGCTTCAGCATCAGTTCTTCCAATGAATATTCAGGATCGATTTGCTTTAGGATTGACTGGTTTGATCTCCTTGCTGTCCAAGAGACTCTCAAGAGTCTTCTCCAGCACTACAGTTCAAAAGCATCAATTCTTTAGCACTCAGCCTTCCTTATTGTCAAGCTTTCACATCCATACATGACTACCATTAAAACCATAGTTTTGACCATATGTACCTTTTTCATCAAAGTGATGTCTCTGCTTTTTAATGTGTTGTCTAGGTTTGTCATAACTTTTATTCCAAGGAGCAAGCAGCTTTTAATTTCATGGCTGGAGTCACTGTCCACAGTGATTTTGAAGCTCAAGAAAGTGAAGTCTGTCACTGTGACAGCTATATAGATAGCTAAAATTTAATAAACTATACAAAATTATTGTACAAAGGGACTGAACTCTAATTAATGTATAAAAGTTCTACTTCCCTATCCTTTCCTCAAAATGGTACATTATAAAAGATTTTTTCCATTTTGCTAATTTATTGAGTATAAATTTTATGTATATGCTCTAGAATTTATTTATATATGAGTGAGGTTATTTATTTAATATAGACTATTTCCATTTAATTTTTAGTGAATATCTTATTCATATTTCTACCTGCTTTGCTGTTCAGTTGCTCATCGCTGTTATTTTCTCAAAGTTTTAAATTTATATTCATCCATTCATTCATCACCGTTTATTGAATTCTTATCATATGCCAAAACTACTTGAGGCACTGAAGGTACAATCATGAACAAGGCCGATCACAGGCTTTTCTGCATGGATCTAATATTTCACTTGGGGTTGAAGACAAACACCCACAAATCTAGTGTTAATAAATATAAAACGTAATGTCAAGATGAGTTCTGAGAAGAAAACATGGAAGAAATACGTCCTTTTCAAATTTGATTACAAAAACTTCACAATTGTCCTTTTTATTATTTTGTTTATATGTCTTTCCTTTTTTGGTATAGAATTTTTTAATTTTAAAAATTCACATCTTTCAGTTATTTTATAGCTTCTTGATTTTATATCTTGTTTAGGAAGTTTTTATCCTTACTATTCCACTTTTTAAGTAATCTTTAAGTTTCTTCTGCTATAAATTGATTTGAACTTCTTTTATTTTCAGTTTGGAACAATTTTTTGAATTCCCTTGCTTTTTTTCTTACTCTTACTACATGGAAATGTTACTTCCAACTTTAGTGGAAGAAATACAAACACATTTTTGTTGTTGTCATATGGCTTTATATTGTGTTAGATTCTGTGCTGTTTACTTTCACAAGCATAATCTCATTTGAAAAATAAGGTTTAGCCTGTGAAAACACATGCATATTCAGATAATTGTTCTTATAGTACTTTAATATCTGGACCAGTGCTGTGCGTTAGACTTTCTGTAGTGATGAAAATGTCCAGTGTCTGCAGTTCCAGTACAGTAGCCACTAGCCACATGAAGATATTAACCACTTGAAGTGTGACAAGGAGGAACTAAATTAAAAAAAAAAATTCACTGGAGTAGAGTTACAATGTTGTATTAGTTTCAGATGTACAGTAAAGTGAATCAGTTATAGATATACATATATCCATTCTTTTTTAGATTCTTTTCCCATACATACCATTACAGAGAATTGATTAGAGTTCCCTGTGTTATATACTAAGTCCTTATTAATCATCTACTTTATATATAGTAGTATGTGTAGTTCAGTTCAGTTCAGTTCAGGCGCTCAGTCATGTCCGACTCTTTGCGACCCCATGAATCGCAGCATGCCAGGCCTCACTGCCCATCACCAACTCCCGGAGTTCACTCAGACTCACATCCATCGAGTCCGTGATGCCATCCAGGCATCTCATCCTCTGTCGTCCCCTTCTCCTCCTGCCCCTAATCCCTCCCAGCATCAGGGTCTTTTCCAGTGAGTCAACTCTTCGCATGAGGTGGCCAAAGTACTGGAGTTTCAGCTTTAGTATCATTCCTTCCAAAGATAAACCCAGGGCTGATCTCCTTCAGAATGGACTGGTTGGACCTCCTTGCAGTCCAAGGGACTCTGAAGAGTCTTTTCCAACACCACAGTTCAAAAGCATCAATTCTTTGGCTCTCAGCTTTCTTCACAGTCCAACTCTCACATCCATACATGACCACTGGGAAAACCATAGCCTTGACTAGATGGACCTTTGTCAGCAAAGTAATGTCTCTGCTTTTGAATATGCTATCTAGGTTGGTCATAACTTTCCTTCCAAGGAATAAGCATCTTTTAATTTCATGGCTGCAATCACCATCTGCAGTGATTTTGGAGCACAAAAATATAAAGTCTGACACTGTTTCCACTGTTGCCCCATCTATTTCCCATGAAGTGATGGGACCAGATGCCATGATCTTCATTTTCTGCATGTTGAGTTTTAAGCCAACTTTTTCGCTCTCCTCTTTCACTTTCATCAAGAGGCTTTTTAGTTCCTCTTCACTTTCTGCCATAAGGGTGGTGTCATCTGCATATCTGAGGTTATTGATATTTCTTCCGGCAATCTTGATTCCAGCTTGTGCTTCTTCCAGCCCAGTGTTTCTCATGATGTATTCTGCATTTAAGTTAAATAAGCAGGGTGACAATATACAGCCTTGACGTACTCCTTTTCCTATTTGGAACCAGTCTGTTGTTCCATGTCCAGTTCTAACTGTTACTTCCTGACCTGCGTATAGGTTTCTCAAGAGGCAGTTCAGGTGGTCTGGTATTCCCATCTCTTGAAGAATTTTCCACAGTTTATTGTGATCCACACAGTCAAAGGCTTTGGCATAGTCAATAAAGCAGAAATAGATGTTTTTCTGGAACTCTCTTGCTTTTTTGATGATTTGATGGATGTTGGCAATTTGGTCTCTGGTTCCTCTGCCTTTTCTAAAACCAGCTTGAACATCTGGAAGTTCACGGTTCACGTATTGCTGAAGCCTGGCTTGGAGAATTTTGAGCATTACTTTACTAGTGTGTGAGATGAGTGCAATTGTGCAGTAGTTTGAGCATTCTTTGGCACTGCCTTTCTTTGGGATTGGAATGAAAATTGACCTTTTCCAGTCCTGTGGCCACTGCTGAGTTTTCCAAATTTGCTGGCATATTGAGTGCAGCACTTTCACAGCATCATCTTTCAGGATTTGAAATACCTCCACTGGAATTCCATCACCTCCACTAGCTTTTTTCGTAGTGATGCTTTCTAAGGCCCACTTGACTTCACATTCCAGGATGTCTGGCTCTAGGTGAGTGATGACACCATCGTGATTATCTGGGTCATGATAATCTTTTTTGTACATGTCAGTCCCAATTTCCTAATTTATCCTTCCCCAAGCTTCCACCTGCCCCCAGTAATCATAAGTTAGTTTGCTGTATCTATGACTCTATTTCTATTTTGTAAATATGTTCATTTGTACCATTTTTTAAAGATTCTGCACAGAAGTGATATCATATGATATTTGCCTTTCTCTGTTTCACTTATTTCACTCAGTATGACAATCTCTGTGTCCATCAGTGTTGCTGCAAATGGCATTATTTCATTCCTTTCTTATGGCTGAGTAATGCCCCATTGTATATTTGTACCACATCTTCTTTATCCACTCCTCTGTCAAAGGACTTTTAGGTTGCTTCCATGTCTTAGCTATTGTAAATAATGTTGCAGTGACCACTGGGGTGCATGTGTCTTTTCAAATTATGGTTCTGTCCAAATATAGGCCCAGGACTTGGATTGCTGGATCATATCATAGTTCTTTTTTTAGTTGCTTAAGGAACTTTCATACAGTTCTCCGAAGTGGTTGTTCCAGTTTACATCTGCACCAACAATGTAGGAGAGTTCCCTTTTCTTCACATCCTCTTCAGAATTTTTTTTGGTAGGCTTTTTACTGATGGCTGTCCTGAATGCTGTGAGGTGATACCTCATTTTTAGCTTTGATTTACATTTATCTAATAATTAGTGATATGGAGTAATGTTCATGTGCTTTTTAGCCATCTGCATGTCTTCTTTGGAAAAATATCTCTTTAGAACTTCCACATTTTTTTTTTTAATTGAGCTGCATGAGCTGTTTGCATATTTTGAGATGAATCCCCTGTCAGTCACTTAATTTACAAATATTTTCTCCCATTCTAAGATTATCTTTTTGTTTTGTTTATGGTTACTTTTGCTGTGCAAAAGCTTTTAAGTTTAATTAGGTCCCATCTATTTACTTTTGTTTTTATTTTCATTACTCCAGGAGGTAAATCCAAAAAGATGTCCTGGAATTTATTTCAGAGTGTTCTGCCTGTGTTTTCCTCTAAGAGTTTTATAGTTTTCAATCTTACCTTTAGGTCTTTAATCCATTTTGAGCTTATTAATATGTATGTTGTTAGAGAGTGTTCTAATTTCATTTGTTTACATGTAACTGTCCAGTTTTCCCAGCACCACTTACTAAAGAGACTATATTTTCTCCATTGTATATTTTTGCCTCCTTTGCCATAGATTAGGTGGCCTTAGGTGCATGGGTTTATCTCTGAACTTTCTATCCTGTTATGTTAATCTATATTTCTCTTTTCTTGTGCTACTACCAAACTGTTTTGCTTACTACAGCTTTGTCATACAGTCTTAAGTCAGGGAGCCTGAATTCTCCCCCTGCATTTTTCTTTCTCAAGATTCCTTTGGTTATTTGGGATCTTTTGTAGTTCCATACAGATTGTAAAATTTTTTCAGTCTAACTCTGTGAAAAATACCATTGGTAATTTGATAGCTTGAATTCAATCTACAGATTCAATTTCTGCATTGAGTCTGTAGATTGTTTTGGGTAGTGTAGTCATTTTGACAGTTGTGATTCTTCCAATCCAAGAATATGGTATTTCTCTTCATCCATTGTGTTATCTTTCGTTTCTTTCAATAGCACCTTGTAGTTTTCTGAGTACAGGTCTTCTGTCTCCTTGGGTAGGTTTATTCCTAGTTATTTTGTTCTTTTTGATGTGATGGTAAATGGAATTGTTTCCTTAATTTCTCTTCCTGATCTTTCACTGTTAGTGAATAAGAATGTGAGAGATTTCTGTGTATTAGTTTGGTATCCTGTAACTTTGCCATATTAGTGGATTTGCTCAAATAGTTTTCTGGTATCATCTTTAGGATTTTCAATGTATAGTATCATGTCATCTACAAACAGTGATATTTTTACTTCTTCTTTTACAACTTGAATTTCTTTGATTTCTTTTTCTTCTGTGTTTGCCATGTCTAGAACTTCCAAAAGTATGTTGAATTAAGAGTGGTAAGAGTTGGCATCATTGTCTTGTTCCTAATCTTAAAGGAAATGCTTTCATTTTTTCACCACTGAGAATGATGTTATCTGTGAATGTGTCATATATGGCCTTTATTATGTCAAGTTAGTTTCCCTCTATGCCCACTTTAAAGAGTTGTGTTTTTTTTAATCGTATATGAGTTTTTGAATTTTGTCAGGACTTTTTTCTGTATCTATTGAGATCATGTGGTTTTTATTCTTCAATTTATTGATGTGATAATCACACTAGCTGATTTGTATATATGGAAAAATCCTTTCAGCCCTGAGATAAATCCCACTTGAACATGATGTATGATTCTTTTAATGTTTTGTTTGATCATGTTTACTAGTATTTTGTTGAGGATATTTGCATCTATATTCATCAGTGATATTAGTCTTTAAATTTTTTCTTTTAGCTCTTCATCCGGTTTTGTTACCAGGGTGATGGTGGCCTAATAGAATGAACTTGGGAGTGTTCCTTCCTCTGCAAATTTTTGGATTAATTTGAAAACAATAGTTGCTAATTCTTCTCTAAATGCTTGATAGAATTTGCCTATGAAGTCACTTAGTCTTGGGCTTTTGTTTGTTGGAAAATTTTCCATCTCAGTTTCAATTTCATTACTTATAATTGATCTGTTTATATTTACTATTTCTTCTTGGTTCAGTCTTCGAAGGTTGTACCTTTTTTAATAAGAATTTGTCCATTTCTTCCAAGTTGTCCATTTATTGACATGTACTTGCTTGTAGTAGACTCTTACGATCCTTTATATTTCTGTGGTGTTGGTTGTAATTTCTCCTTTTTCATTTCTCCTTTCATTATTTTGAGTGCGATCCCTTTTTCTTGATGAGTCTGGCTAAAGGTTTGTCAATTTTGTTATGTTCTCAAAGAATTAGCTTTTAGTTTTATTGATTTTTGCTATGTTTTAAAAATTCTATTTCATTATAATTTCTCTCCTTCTACTGACTTTGGATTTTGCTTGTTTTTCTTTCTCTGGTTGCTTTAGGTCTAAGGTTTAGGTTGTTTGAGTCTTTCTTGTTTCTTGAGGTAGGATTGAATTGCTATGAATTTCCCTCTTAGGACTGCTTTTGCTGCATCTCATAGGTTTTGGGTAATTGTGTTTTCATTGCCATGTGTTTCTACATTTTAGTTCCCTTTGATTTCTTCAGTAGTCTCTTTGGTTTTTTAGTAGCATATTGTTTAGCCTCCATGTGCTTGAGTTTTTTACAGTTATTTTTTTCCTGTAATTGTTTCTTTTTTATTTATTTTAATTAATTAATTTTAATTGGAGAATGATTACTTTACAATCTTATGATGGTTTTTGCCATATATTAACATTTCTAATCTTATAATGTTGTGGTCAGAAATGCTACTTGATATGATTTCAGTTTTCTTAGATTTACCATGGTTTGATTTGTGTCCCAAGATGTTATCTATCCTGGAGAATATTCTGTGTGCACTTGAGAAGAAAGTGTATTCTTCTGCTTTCTGATGGAATGTCCTTTAAGTGTCAATTAAGCCTCTCTGATTTATTTTGTCATTTAAAACTGTGTTTCCTCATTTATTTTATGTCTATATATTCTGTTCACTGGTACAAGTGGGGTATCAAATTCCTCCTCTATTATTGTGTTACTGTCAATTTTCCCTTTTTTGGTTATATAAAGTTTTTCTCTTTATGTATTGGGATGCTTCTATGTTGGGTGCCCTTATCAGACATATCATGTAGAAATATTTTCTCCCATTTTAGTAGGTTGTCTTTTTGTTTGGTTGATAGTTTCCTTTGCTGTGAAAAAGCTTTTAAGTTTAAATAGGTCCCATTTATTTATTTTTGCTTTTGTTTCTTTTGCCTTAGGGTACAGAAGAAAAAAAAATATTGCTACAATTTTTATCAGAGAAAGTTCTGTTGGTACTGTCTTCCAGGAATTTTATGGTTTCAGCTCTTACATTTAGGTAATTTATTTTGAGCTTATTTTTCTATATGGTGTAAGAGAAATACTCTAATTTCATTCTTTCACATGTAGTTGTTCAGTCTTTCTAGCACCATTTATTGAAGCTTTATCTTTTACCCATTGTGTATTCTTACCTCCTTTACTGGAGATTAATTGAACATAAGTACGTGAGTTCATTTCTCATCTCTGTATTCTTTTTCAGTGTTCTGTGTGTTTTTTTGTGACAGTTTCAAATACTGTAGCTTTGTAGTACTGGAGCATGATATGTCCATTTTTGCTCATTTTTCTCAATATTGCTTTAGCTATTTGGGTCTTTTTTGGTTATATAAAGTTTAGGATAATTTGTTCTAGTTTTGTCAAAAATATCATGAGTATTTTGATAGGGATTGCATTAAATTTGTATTTTTGGTAATATAGATGTTTTAATAATGTTAATTCTTCCAAAGCATGAATATAGTGTGTGTTTCCATTTCTTCCAATTGCTTTTACCTATGTATTATAGTTTCCAGAATATAGGTCTTTAAACTTGGTTGTTTATTCCTAGGTATTTAGCTTTCTTCATGTGATTTTAAAGTGGAGTATTTTCTTACTTTTTCTCCTTCTGATAGTTCATTATTAGTATGCAGAAAAGCAAGAATTTTGTATATTAATTTTGTATTCTGCAATTTAGAGATTTCATTAATTAGTCTTTTGGTGGAGACTTTTGGGTCTTCTTTATATAGTATCATTTCATTTAGAAATGCTGATCATTTTGCTTCTTCATTTCCACTTTGTATGCATTTTATTTCCTTTTCTTGCCTGATTGTTGTGACTAAGACTTTCAATACTATATTAAATAGAAGCAGTGATAATGGACATCCTTGCCTTATTTCTGATTTTAGAGGAAAAACTTTAAGCTTTTCACTGTTGAGTATGATATTACTTGTGGGTTTGTCATAAATGGCCATTACACGTTGAGATATGCTCACTGTATACCAATTTTGATGAGATTTTTTTATTATGAATGGATATTAAATTTTGTAAAATTCCTTTTCTGTGTCTATTGAGAGTATTATGAGATTTTTACCGTTCCCTTTGTTAATGTGTTATATGACAGAGTTTGATGAATGGATATTAGGCTATTCTTACATCCCTGGGAAAAACCACTTGATCATGGTGTATGATGCTTTTTATATATTGTTAAATTAGGAATGCTAATATTTTGTTGAGGATTTTTCCATGTGTATTCCTCAGATATATTGGCCTGTAATTTTCTGTTGTTTTAAGGTTCTTTATCTGGTTTTGGTGTCAAGATAATTGTGGCTTTGTAGAATGACTTTGGGAGTGTTCTCTTCTCTTCACTTTTCTGAAATAGCTTGAGAAGAATAGGAGAATAGGTGTTAGCTTTTCTTTATATGTTTGGTAGAATTCCCCAGTGATGTTGTCCAGTTATGGACTTTTGTTTGCTGGGAATTTTTTTATTGTCAATTAAATTTTACTACTAGTAATTAGTTTGTTCCGATTGTCTATTTCTCTGTCATTCAGTCTTGGAAGAGTTAATGTTTCTGGAAATTGAAACGACCTGTTTGTCCTCATATCCTCTTGCTTTTAACTTCACTGACTCTATTCCAGTTGTACCTACCTTTGTGCTGCTTCTCTAATAGGTCAAGAAGGATTCTAGCTTTGGGCCTCAGAATTCATTTTCTCTGTCTGGAATATTTTGCCCCATATATCTGTATAATTTATCTCATTCCTTCCCTGATAGCTCAGTTGGTAAAGAGTCTGCCTGCAATGCAGGAGACCCCGGTTTGATTCCTGGGTTGGGAAGATCTGCTGGAGAAGGGAAAAAGCTATCCAATCCTGTATTCTGGCCTGGAGAACTCCATGGACTGTATAGTCCCTGGGATCACAAAGAGTCAGACAGGACTGAGCGACTTTCACTTAGTTCCTTCAGATCTATACTAAAACCATACTTTACCAGAGATGTCTTTCCTGACCACTCTATGAAAGATAGTAGCATGCCACCCACCCTCAACATCAGGCTTCTTGCCTTGTTACACTCTTATTTTTACTACTGCCATTATCATCACCTGACATATTTACATATTTATTTGCTTATTTCTGTCTATCCTCATCAGAATATAAGAGCCAAGAATGTTGTTCACTGCTGTTTTCCTAGAACAGGACCTGCCCCAATGTAGATACTACAGTCTTTCCGAAACTACCATTTATGGAGTGGCCATCCTCACTAGACTGTGTAAAATGCTTAAAATGTATTTTCTATTTACATCATACTGAGACTTTGAGAGAGAAGCATAAAATTTTAATAGAGAAGTAAGCAGTTGGACTGTAGGCATGTTACATATAAATTAAGTAACTTAGTAATTGAATAATATGCAACCAGAGAGAGAGAATATGCAACCAGAGAGAGAATGAATAGAATGGACATATTAAGAAAGGTGAAAGTCTTCTAAAGGAATGAATCAAAAGTAAATCTTTAAATGGATTGTAGAAATTTGATCCGACAAAGGTGATAAAAAAGAGTATGAGTGAAAAGCTGAAATAGAAAGAGTAGACAAGGATTCATTTGCCAATTAGGTATCACCTCCATTTCCACTGGTTTGCAGTTATAACATGATTTTATTCAAGAAAATGAAGCAGAAAACCAGTAACTAATAACCATACTCTGACCATTGTGGATTTATAATACAAATTCTGACTTTAAAGGATCAAGTTGAGTTAATAAGTCTATGAACTGATTTTTTATTGAAATATGCTGCTGCTGCTGCTGCTAAGTCACTTCAGTCGTGTCCAACTCTGTGCAACCCCATAGACGGCAGCCCACCAGGCTCCCCCATCCCTGGGATTCTCCAGGCAAGAACACTGGAGTGGGTTGCCATTTCCTTCTCCAGTGCATGAAAGTGAAAAGTGAAAGTGAAGTCGCTCAGTCGTGTCTGACTTCACGACCCCATGGACTGCAACCCACCAGGCTCCTCCATCCATTGAAATATGAGAAATTGCCAAACAAAGTTATATTATTATATGTCTTTTTAAAAAAAATCTGTGTCTAGCCTATATCACAACTTACTAGCCTGTATTATAATAAGTTGTGAAATGAGAAAGTGAACTATAATAAAACAGGAGATATGTTGAAGAGCACTTATTTATCCATGATTCTAATACAAAATTTTATGTTAAAAGGATAATTATGATACTTATTTTTATAACTATTTCATAGAGTGGATAAAGTACTTTAATTCAGTTCAGTTCACTTCAGTTCAGTTGCTCAGTCATGTCTGACTCTTTGTGACCCCATGGAGACTGTAGCATGCCAGACCTCCCTGTCCATCACCAACTCCTGGAGCTTGCTGAAACTCATGTCCATCGAGTTGGTGATGCCATACAACCATCTCATCCTCTGTCATCACCTTCTCCTCCCTCCTTCCATCTTTCCCAGCATCAGGGTCTTTTCCAATGAGTTAGTTCTTTGCATCAGGTGGCCAGAGTATTGGAGTTTCAGCTTCAGCATCAGTCCTTCCATTGAATATTCAGGACTGATTTCCTTTAGGATTGACTGATTTGATCTCCTTGCTGTCCAAGGAACTGTCAAGAGTCTTCTCCAACACCACAGTTCAAAAGCATCAATTCTTCGGCACTCAGCTTTCTCTATAGTCTGCATAAATTTAGATGAACACTACTGAACTGATAATGAAGAATGTTGTAGAGTAAATTATGGAGAGCTAAGATTAGACAGTTTTCAGTGTTTTTTTTTTTTTCCAAGAGAATGCTTTGGTGAGAATGGTAAATTTGAAAGTATCTATATTCTAGGAAACTTGCATTCATAATGTAACCATTAAAAAAACAGATGTTGAAGCATTTACTTTCAGGAAAATGGATTACATATATCTCTACTTATTCTTCCTGGTAAGTACAACTAAAAACTGTAGTCACTATATATGGAAAAAAATGTAACATTCTGAAAGGTAGATAGAACAAATTAGGCTATGAGAACTCAGGAACCTAGGAATGCCATGGTTATGAGTTCCCTGGGTTATATGTTTGCTTCATATATCTCAGACTTGAAGTGGAAAAGGTCAACAACCCAGAAATGTTAATGGGTATAGGCAAAAAAGGGGCTTCCCAGGTGACCATAATGGTAAAGAACTGGTCTGCCAGTGTAAGAGTTGTTAGATGAGGGTTTGATCCCTGGGTCAGGAAGATCCCCTGGAGGAGGAAATGGCAACCCACTTCAGTATTCTTGCCTGGAGAATCCCATGGACAGAGGAGCTTGTCCACAGAATGTCAAAAAGTCTGACATGACTGAAGCAATGTTGCATGCATTGCACCCATAGACAAAAAACAAAAGAGTAAAACACCAATTAGGTCCATGCATTCAAGCCAAAGGATTAGGAAAAGGACAACCTAGCGAGTAGGTAGGTAGCTTTTATATAATAATTGCTTCATTCCAGTGAAACACCACAGGAAAAGCTATAGCCCCAATCTCAACCATACTAACAAAGGCCAGGTAGAGAGCCTAGATTTCTCTCCATGTGTGGGTATAATGAAGTAATCTCATACTGACACTGGTGTGGTGTTAGAGAAGGCCAAGCAGGGAACCAGGAATTTCATCCCCACTGGCCAGTAAAGAGGTCCCTCCCTCCAGCCCTGCTGTCAATGGATAACCACACCCACCTGGTAGTTTAAAGGCACCTGCATAGCCCCACCACAGTGGTATCAGAGGAAACCTAGTGGAGGGTCAAGACTTTGACCATCAGTCAGTGGCAACAGGCTACCCCTCTGCAGGGTCATATTTCTACCTTCACCCGACAGTAACAAAAAAACAACCCCTTCTCCCTAGCAGAAGCAGTGTCAGAGAAAGCCAGCAGAAGGTTTAAATAAAATCCAGAGTCTCATAATATAAAAAGGTTCAGATTTTAATTAAGAAAAGCACTTTCTACATCTAGAGCCAGGAATATCTCAAGCTTAATGAAAAACCATCAATAATGCCAACACTGAGATGACAGAGATGTTAGATTATCTTATAAAGATTTTGAAGCAGCTCTGATAAAACTTCTTCAATGAATAGTAGTGAACATTTTTTAAAAAAGAAAGAAAAAACACTGGAAGCTCTCAGAAAACAAACAGAAATTCTTAGCAAAGAAATATGAAATATAAAGAAACACCAAGCAGAAATTTTAAAACTGAAAAATACAATAACAAATGAAAAACCTCAGTGGATGTGCTTGACTGAAGACTGGATGAAACAGAGGAAAGAATCAGTAAAATAGAAGAGAGAGCAATAGGAATTCCCTAAGCTGAACAGCGGAGAGACAACAGACTGACAAAAATGAGCACAGCCCCTGACACCTGTGAAACTATAACAAAAGATCTAACATTTGTGTCATTGGAGTCCTGAAAGGTAAGGAGAAACAAGGTGAGAATTTAAGAAAGCTGTCAAAGAAATAATGGCTAAAAAATTCCCAAATATAGGATAAGACATAAACCTAGTCTAAAATAGGGTACATAAAAATCATCAAAGTCTATGCTAAGATGTGTCATAATTAAATTTCAGACAACAGGAGAGATTTTTGAAAGCTGTCACAGAAAAATGATACTTTAATGGAAAAATAATTCAAATGAGAACAGATATCTCATCAGGAAACAGAAAGAAATGGCATGACATTTTCAAATACTGTAAGAAAAAATTGTCAACCCAGAATCCTGTGCCCAGCGATCATTTCCTTGAGGAATAAAGTAAAGATAAAACATTCTCAGATGAATGAAAACTAAGAGAATTTGTCACAAGCTGATCTAGTTTAACAGAATGACTATAGGAAATTTTCTAAATTAAAAGGAAGCAATAAAGGAAGAAAGCTTGAAACAACAGAAAAAAAGAAAAACATGGTAAGCAAATATGTTGTTGCTGTTGTTTAGTTGCCGTCATGTCTGACTCTTTGAGACCCCATAGGCTGTAGCCCTCCAGGCTCCTCTGTCCATTGGATTTCCCAGGCAAAAATACTGGAGTTGGCTGTCATTTCCTTCTCCAGAGGATCTTCCTGACCCAGGAATCGAACCAGCATCTCCTGCATTGCAAGCAGACTCTACCACTGAGCCAACAGAGAAGTCTAAGTAAATAAGTAGGTAAATGCAATAGGTTTTTCTTCTACTCTTTGGTTTTCTAAATAATTTCATTGCTGAAGAAAAAAATATAGCAAAGTCTGATATGCTTCTAAAAGTATATAGAATACTTAAGAAGTATTACAAACTAGAGATTAAAGGGACATAAAGGAATATAAGGTTTCTATCCTTTACTAAAACTGGTAAAATGATAGTGCCACCAGAAGTTGTGATGTTACATGTATGTACTGTAATTTTGGCATCAGCTATGAAATGCTATACAAAATGATACCCTCAAAACAACTTAGATAAATCAAAATGAAATTCTTAAGAAATGTTAATACAACCCATAGGATGGCAGAAAAAAAGAACATAGAGACAAGAAAATAATGTAGATAAACCAGAAAATGATGAATAAATAGCATATATTGACATATCAGTAGTTACATGAAATTTGATAACACCAATTAAAAGACAAAAGTTGGCACAGTGGACAAAATATCATAACCCAACTAAATACTCTCTACCAGAAAGTAACATTAAACATATTTTAATCAATGGAAGGTAGGAGTAGCTCTGTTAATTTCACATTAAGCATTACAAGGAAATATTCATTATGTTCATTCCAAGGAAAGGTATCAAAGATCAAGAAAGGTAGTAAATAGAGAGTTTAGTTCTCTTAAGAAGATGTAACAAACTTAAATGTGTTTATACCTAAAAAGAGAGCATCACAATACACAAACAAAAAATGGACAGAACTGAAAAAGAAATAAACAACTACTTTATTACAGCTAGAGATTTTGACACACTTCTAATTGATAGGTCAAGCAGCATTTCCCACACTTACTCTCGCCATCCCAAACAAGAAACACAGTGGTGTTTTTCAGAACACGATTTGGAAAAAACTTTTCTGGTTGATCAGTAATTATCTTGAGCTCTGGGACAGGGTGAGAAACAATTCTTAAGATCTTCTTGATTCATTATAGTCATTTATACTGCTTTCTTGTTTTTGCGGGCCATGTTTACAATTTAGGCCTTGAAAAGACCCATACATAATCCTTGCTTTGTGTCTAAAGAGATTTTTTTATGGCTTATGGAAGTTACACAGCAAAGTTTAAAAATCTAGATAAAATTCCCAAGGTCTTGATTAAATATCTACTTAAAAAACAACCAGGGACCTTTTCCCCCCATAACTCCAACTTACTTTCACTGTGCTTTATTAGAAGATAGAGAAATGAAAAAAAAAAAAAAAAGAAGAAGAAGATAGAGAAATGTATTTTTATTCTATCTTCAGTGCACACTATTAGTACTTGGTATGAATATTTGGGCTTTAGTCTCTTTAATTTGCAGGTTCAGGTTATGTTTAGAAAGACCAGTATTTTCTGTGATTCTGCTTTTGTTCAAGGGCCATAGAATTCTGAGTAAGAACCTGAAAAGAAAATGTAATCAACCATATAATTTGTTTTTGCCATCTCATCTACAAATGCATTTAAATGCCCTTTTTTCTACCTTTTTAAAGTGTTGTAGACCAAGGCTTAAAATGTGTTTCAGATTTAGCAAAAGCAAAAATTTAGCAAATGTACTGTTTTGATTAATAGTCTCCCAATGGTCTCTGGATGTCAGGGATGTTATTAGGTTTGGAAGATTGAGAGATGTGCTATGATAACTTCAATCCAGTTTCAGACTGTGACCAGAAGTAATTTTAATTCTATAAATACTGGAAAATGTTTTCTAAATGAAGCTGACATATGAAAAAAAAAAAAAAAACCCAGACATAGGGGCATCGCGAGGCGGGGAAGATGGCGGCGCGGCCCGGCCCGCGGACGGCCGCAAGGGGCAGCGCCTGCGCTCCGCTGGGGCCGCGCGGCTCGGCCTCCTCCCAGCCCGCCACAGCCGCCGCCGCCGCCGCCGCCGCCGCCGCCGCGCCCCGCCTCGCACTTGCCCTGGATGGGCCGCGCGCCTCAGCGCTGCCTCGCCGAGCTCATGGCGGAGCAGTTGCGACCGCGCTCCGAGGGCAGGCGTGAAGGGGCCGCGTGGGGGCCTAGCGGGCACCGCCAAAATGTCGGATCAGTTCAGTTCAGTCGCTCAGTCGTATTCGACTCTTTGCGGCCCCATGAATCACATTGCGCCAGGCCTCCCTGTCCATCACCAACTCCCGCAGTTCACTCAGACTCACGTCCATTGAGTCCGTGATGCCATCCAGCCATCTCATCCTCTGTCGTCCCCTTCTCCTCCTGCCCCCAATCCCTCCCAGCATCAGAGCCTTATCCAATGAGTCAACTCTTCGCATGAGGTGGCCAAAGTACTGAAGCTTCAGCTTTAGCATCATTCCTTCCAGAGAAATCCCAGGGCTGATCTCCTTCAGAATGGACTGGTTGGATCTCCTTGCAGTCCAAGGGACTCTCAAGAGTCTTCTCCAACACCACATTTCAAAAGCGTCAATTCTTCGGCGCTCAGCTTTCTTCACAGTCCAACTCTCACATCCATATGTGACCACTGGAAAAAATGTCGGATACCAAGGTAAAATTGCCCTCCAGGTCTGGTCCCTGAACAGAGGAGAACTGGAACTCAACACCAAGTGCGTGGTGGATATAGAAGAGAATCAAATGGTCCTGCACCCTCCTCCTTTTAACACCAAACAGGGAGAAAGGAAACCTCCCAAGGTATTTGCATTTGATTATTGCTTTTGGTGCATGGATGAATCTAACTCTACAAAATATGCTGGTCAAGAAGTGGTTTTCAAGTGCCTTGGGGAAGGAATTCTTGAGAAAGCCTTTCAGGGGTATAATGCTTGCATTTTTGTATATGGGCAGACAGGCTCAGGAAAATCCTTCTCCATGATGGGCAATCCTGAGCATTGAGGCCTCATCCCAAGGCTCTGCTGTGCCTTATTTCAAAGAATCTCTCTAGAGCAGAATGAGTCACAGACCTTTAAAGTGAAAGTATCCTATGGGGAAATTTATAATGAGAAAGTCTGGGATCTTTTAGACCCAAAAGGGAGTAGACAGCCTCTTAAAGTTCGAGAGCATAAAGTTTTGGGACAATATGTAGATAGTTTCGGAGAAGGCAATGGCACCCCACTCCAGTACTCTTGCCTGGAAAATCCCATGGACGGAGGAGCCTGGTAGGCTGCAGTCCATGGGATCGCGAAGAGTCGGACACGACTGAGCGACTTCCCTTTCACTTTTCACTTTCATGCACTGGAGAAGGAAATGGCAACCCACTCCAGTGTTCTTGCCTGGAGAATCCCAGGGATGGGGAAGCCTGGTGGGCTGCCGTCTATGGAGTCGCACAGAGACGGACACGACTGAAGCAACTTAGCAGCAGCACCAGCAGTAGATGGTTTATCCCAACTGGCTGTATCATAAGAGACTACTATCAACAATTATATGCCAATAAAATGGACAACTTGGAAGAAATGGACAAATTCTTAGAAAAGTACAACTTTCCAAAATGGAACCAGGAAGAAATAGAAAATCTTAACAGACCCATCACAAGCACGGAAATTGAAACTGTAATCAGAAATCTTCCAGCAAACAAAAGCCCAGGTCCAGACAGCTTCACAGCTGAATTCTACCAAAAATTTAGAGACGAGCTAACACCTATCCTACTCAAACTCTTCCAGAAAATTGCAGAGGAAGGCAAACTTCCAAACTCATTCTATGAGGCCACCATCACCCTAATACCAAAACCTGACAAAGATGCCACAGAAAAAGAAAACTACAGGCCAATATCACTGATGAACATAGATGCAAAAATCCTTAACAAAATTCTAGCAATCAGAATCCAACAACACATTAAAAAGATCACACATAATGACCAAGTGGGCTTTATCCCAGGGATGCAAGGACTCTTCAGTATCCACAAATCAATCAATGTAATACACCACATTAACAAATTGAAGAATAAAAGCCATGTGAATTTCTCAATAGATGCCGAGAAAGCCTTTGACAAAATTCAACATTCGTTTATGATAAAAACTCTCCAGAAAGCAGGAATAGAAGGAACATACCTCAACATGATAAAAGCTGTATATGACAAACCCACAGTAAACATTATCCCCAATGGTGAAAAGTTGAAAGCATTTCCCCTAAAGTCAGGAACAAGACAGGGGTGCCCACTTTCACCACTACTATTCAACATAATTTTGGAAGTTTTGGCCACAGCAATCAGAGCAGAAAAAGAAATAAAAGGAATACAAATTGGAAAAGAAGCAAAACTCTCACTGTTTGCAGATGACATGATCTTCTACATCAGTTCAGTTCAGTTCAGTCGCTCAGTCGTGTCCGACTCTTTGCAACCCCATGAATCGCAGCATGCCAGGCCTCCTTGACCATCACCAACTCCTGGAGTTCACTCAGATTCACGTTCATTGAGTCAGTGATGCCATCCAGCCATCTCATCCTCTGTCGTCCCCTTCTCCTCCTGCCCCCAATCCCTCCCAGCATCAGAGTCTTTTCCAATCAGTCAACTCTTCGCATGAGGGGCCAAAGTACTGGAGTTTCAGCTTTAGCATCATTCCTTCCAAAGAAATCCCAGGGCTGATCTCCTTCAGAATGGACTGGTTGGATCTCCTTGCAGTCCAAGGGACTCTCAAGAGTCTTCTCCAGCACCACAGTTCAAAAGCATCAATTTTTCGGCACTCAGCTTTCTTCACAGTCCAACTCTCACATCCACACATGACTACTGGAAAAACCATAGCCTTAACTAGACGGACCTTAGTCGGCAAATTAACGTCTCTGCTTTTGAATATGCTATCTAAGTTGGTCATAACTTTTCTTCCAAGGAGTAAGCGTCTTTTAATTTCATGGCCACAGTCACCATCTGCAGTGATTTTGGAGCCCCCCAAAATAAAGTCTGACACTGTTTCCACAGTTTGAAAACCCTAAAGACTCCACCAGAAAATTACTAGAGCTAATCAATGAATATAGTAAAGTTGCAGGATATAAAATCAACACACAGAAATCCCTTGCATTCCTATACACTAATAATGAGAAAAAGGAAAGAGAAGGAAACAATTCCATTCACCATTGCAACAAAAAGAATAAAATACTTAGGAATGTATCTACCTAAAGAAACAAAAGACCTATGTATCAGTTCATTTCAGTTCAGTCACTCAGTCATGTCTGACTCTTTGTGACCCCATGAATCACAGCATGCCAGGCCTCCCTGTCCATCAGCAACTCCCAGAATTCACTCAAACCCATGTCCATGGAGTCAGTGATGCCATCCAGCCATGTCATCCTCTGTTGTCCCCTTCTCCTCCTGCCCCCAATCCCTCCCAGCATCAGGGTCTTTTCCAATGAGTCAATTCTTCGCATGAGGTGGCCACAATATTGGAGTTTCAGCTTCAGCATCATTCCTTCCAATGAACACCCAGGACTGATCTCCTTTAGGATGGACTGGTTGGACCTATATATAGAAAAGTATAAAACAGTGATGAAAGAAATCAGAGGACACTAATAGGTGGAGGAATATACCATGTTCATCGATTGGAAGAATCAATATAGTGAAAATGAGTATACTACCCAAAGCGATCTATAGATTTAATGCAATCCTTATCAAGCTACCAATGGTATTTTTCACAGATCTAGAACAAATAATTTCACAATTTGTATGGAAATACAAAAAACCTCAAATAGCCAAAGCAGTCTTGAGAAAGAAGAAAGGAACTGGAGGAATCAACCTGCCTGACTTCAGTCTCTACTACAAAGCCACAGTCATCAAGACAGTATGGTACTGGCACAAAGACAGAAATATAGATCAATGGAACAAAATAGAAAGCCCAGAGATAAGTTCATGCACCTATGGACACCTTATCTTTGACAAAAGAGGCAAGAATATAATGGAGAAAAGACAATCTCTTTAACAAGTGGTGCTGGGAAAACTGATCAACCACTTGTAAAAGAATGAAACTAGAACACTTCCTAACACCATACACAAAAATAAACTCAAAATGGATTAAAGATCTAAATGTAAGACCAGAAACTAAAAATCTCCTAGAGGAGAACATAAGCAAAACACTCTCTGACATAAATCACAGCAGAATCCTCTATGACCCACCTCCCAGAATATTGGAAATAAAAGCAAAAAGAAACAAATGGGACCTAATTAGAATTAAAATCTTCTGCACAACAAAGGAAACTATAAGCAAGGTGAAAAGATAGCCTTCTGAATGGGAGAAAATAATAGCAAGTGAAGCAACTGACCAAGAATTAATCTCAAAAATATACAAGAAACTCCTGCAGCTCAATTCCAGAAAAATAAGTGACCCAATCCAAAAATGGGCCAAAGAACTAAACAGACATTTCTTCAAAGAAGACATACAGATGGCTAACAGACACATGAAAAGATGCTCAACATCACTCATTATCAGAGAAATGCAAATCAAAACCACAATGAGGTACCATTTCACACCAGTCAGAATGGTGGCTATCCAAAAGTCTACAAACAATAAATGCTGGAGAGGGTGTGGAGAAAAGGGAACCCTCTTACAGTGTTGGTGGGAATGCAAACTAGTACAGCCACAATGGAGAACAGTGCAGAGATTCCTTAAACAACTGGAAATAGAACTGCCTTATGACCCAGCAATCCCACTGCTGGGCATACACACCGAGGAAACCAGAATTGAAAGAGACACGTGTACCCCAATGTTCATCACAGCACTGTTTACAATAGCCAGGACATGGAAGCAACCTGGATGTCCATCAGCAGACGAATGGATAAGAAAGTTGTGGTGCGTATACACAATGGAGTATTACTCAGCCATTAAAAAGAATACATTTGAATCAGTTCTAATGAGATGGATGAAACTGGAGCCTATTATACAGAGTGAAGTAAGCCAGAAAGGAAAACACCAATACAGTATGCTAATGCATATATCTGGAATTTAGAAAGATGATAACGATAACCCTGTATGCAGGACAGCAAAAGAGACACAGATGTATAGAACAGTCTTTTGGACTCTGAGGGAGAGGGAGAGGGTGGGATGATTTGGGAGAATGGCATTGAAACATGTATAATATCATATGTGAAACGAATCGCCAGTCCAGGTTTGATGCATGATACAGGGTGCTTGGGGCTGGTGCACTGGGATGACCCAGAGGGATGGTATGAGGAGGGAGTTGGGAGAGGGGTTCAGGATGGGGAACACGTGTACACCCGTGGCAGATTCATATTGATGTATGGCAAAACCAATAAAATACTGTAAAGTAATTAGCCTCCAATTAAAATAAATAAATTTATATTTTAAAAAACAGACATAACAATACTCAACTGGATGTTATTCACTTTAGAAAATAATTTCCTTAAAAGGATACACACTCATATCCAAAACCCCAATGAATTTCTTTGCATATATACCATGAAGTTCTTTTGCATAATTTTTATTACACATAAAGTGTGGCTTTATTCACACACACAAAGATGTATTCATACTCTGCCTTTCAGGAATATAATAATTTCATAGAACAGAACACATTTATATTTATCACAAAGCAGAATAACATGCTCATTTCATTGACATGCTTTTGAGTTCTACCTCCTTCCTCTTCTCTTTTTTTCTGATGGAAATATAAACATTAAAGAATTGAAGGAAGCTGTGTTTTAACCTGTTGTTTTGTCTGCCAAGTACTCACATTTCTGGACACTGTTTTGTATATGCCTCCAACCACTATACCAATGTTTGTGATCTCACTTTTCTTGCCACAGTTGATTGATGCAGGAATGAGAAATGCAGAAATGCAGGAATGCATTTCCTTCCCCAAACTTAGACCACCACCCCCCACACACCATGTGAAATTAGGAGTTGTGCCTACAAAATTTTAGTCTCAAACTTCTTGATGCCTTTAATGAAGGAGATGTAAACCCAAAAACTATGAGCCCTCATGATCCACCTTGTAGGAGAGAAACAACAGAGGCTGTTTTTTAGACAGAAGTGTATCCAGAGAGGAACCGTGAGGAACTCTCATGTCATCAGAGTCTTGTTTCCATTTTTCCTTGAAGCCCAAATGTATCCTTTTCCTCTGGTCCAAAGTTGTTGTTGTTTAGTTGCTAAGTCATATCTGACTCTTCACGACCCTGGAATACTGAAGTGGGTTGCCATTTTGTACTGCAGGGGATCTCCCCGATCCAGGGATTAAACCTGTGTTTCCTGCATTGGCAAGTGGATTCTTTACCCTTTTGCTACCTGGAAAGCCCTGTTTTTTCAGTTCAATTCAGTTCAGTCACTCAGTCATGTCTGACTCTTTGCGACTCCATGAGCCGCAGCACGCCAAGCCTCCCTGTCCGTCACCAACTCCCAGAGTTCACCCAAACCCATGTCCATCGAGTCAGTGATGCCATCCAGCCATCTCATCCTCTGTCGTCCCCTTCTCCTCCTGCCTTCAGTCTTCCCCAGCATCAGGGTCTTTTCCAGTGAATCAGTTCTTCGCATCAAGTGGCCAAATTATTGTAGTTTCAGCTTCAGTATCAGTCTTTCCAACGAATATTCAGGACTGATTTCCTTTAGGATTGACTGGTTTGATCTCCTTGCTGTCTTTGGTTGCTTACAAGTCCTCATATATCATATTAATGAAAATTTAACAATATTTTTCTTTTGGTGAACTTCATTTTCAGGTTCATGGTGGGGATAGTTATAGTTGTCACTTGTGAGGAGATGTGTTGTAATCTGGAGAGGCTATATGGCTGTATGGAAATACAGTTATAGTTGTCACTTGTGAGGAGATGTGCTGTAATCTTGAGAGGCTATATGGCTATATGGAAATACAGTAGCCTCAGCATAGAACCTAGTCCTGTCTTGTCGCTCAGCATCGGAGCAGTCTTGAGGAAGCCCCTTTTCTACTCAAGTCCATAGCATGGGTGAGGAGATAATATTTATGTCTAAATGTCTTTGATTCTTTTTCTTTAATTATGGATGGAGTCCTGAAGTGATTACCTTGGAAAGGGAAGATTATCACTATGAAGAGAATTTATGGTAGCTGAAAACTATATGCCAGTCAAATATCTTTGTATGACCACTGCCTTTGTTTTATAAATTCCCTTAGAGTAGGATATGAGGGGGGAAATCTTGCTGTTTGTTCATTCATTCTTTTCACACTTGCTCATCACCTTTTATATGTCAGCCACTGGTCTGGGTGTTTTAGATCCAGGGATGAGTAACACACACCCCGACCTTCAAGGAACTCAAGATGCAAGGGGAAGACAGACAAAAATTAACAGAGGATTATAAAACCGTTGACAAGTGTAATGAATGATGAGGATATTAATAGGTCTTAAAGGAGAAACACATTACCTGGCAAGGTAGAGGTGAAGGTGAGGAGAGTAGGCTTCCTGAAGTAGGTAATATATGAACTGAAGTTGATGAACTCAGCTGGGATTAACTGAAGGAAAAAGAGAATAGCATAACCAGTCATGGAAGTAAGAAACAATACGGCATGTGGAGAACTATGAGCAGTGTGTGAGGAGCACTTGCTTGCTTGTGTTGCTTGTTTTCACGTCAAATCATAGACTATGGGATTGTACAATAATGTAATTTACACTGCTTCTGTTAAGTAGAGAGGACACATAATTTTGTAACTCTAAAAGTGATAGATGCCTCTAAGATTTCAAGACAAAAGCACAGATCAAGGCTCAACTTTCCAGAAGCTGCAGTGAGAGGGGCGACTTTTATCTCTTAGGGTATAAGATACTGTTACATCTCTCTTTTTTTTAATTTTAATTTTAATTTTTACTTTATTTTGCTTTACAATACTGTATTGGTTTTGCCATACATTGACATGAATCAGCCATGGGTGTACATGAGTTCCTAATCCTGAACCCCCCTCCCACTTCCCACCCCATATCATCTCTCTGGATCATCCCCTTGCACCAGCCCCAAGCATCCTGTATCCTGTATCGAACATAGCTGTTACATCTCTTAACTAGTTTCACATTGTAGCTAATTGATAGCTCTAATGCAATTTAAAAGAAAAAAAAAATCCTACTTGTTACTCTGATGTTCTCAGTATAAAGATAAATGAAACGCTGAAGTATTCTGGATATATACATTTGTGCATGAAAATTTTAGCAGATCTGCCCACTTATTTGTTAATGTTAAAGACAAAGCTTAGAAATTGCTACAAAGGTGCTATTCCTTCCTATAACCCTTCTGACTATAGAGCCATTGAATCAGTTCTTAATGTGACTATGATAACACATTTCCCTTTCAATCTTGTGGTTCCATAAAATGCTGGAACTTTTTTCTTCCTTTCTCTGTCTAACTGTCACAACTGGGGGTTAAGGTCTTGCTAACATAGGTGCCTAATAGATGTATATGATGAACATGATATGAATATGATACATTTAACAATAAAATAATAATTCATAATGTGTTAACTTAAAGCCATAAATATATTGGGTGATCACACAACAATAAAACCACTATGATTATACTGCTGCTGCTGCTGCTGCTGCTAAGTCACTTCAGTCATGTCTGACTCTGTGCAACCCCACAGACAGCAGCCCACCAGGCTCCCCCATCCCTGGGATTCTCCAGGCAAGAACACTGACAAGCAATCAAACTGGCTTTTTTACGCTGAACTGAGACTACCTCTGTGACAGAAATAACCAAAAACCAGGCCAGTAAAATAATTTTCTTGTTTCCTGTATTAAATGTAACTTCAAAAATTAGGCTTCTTTGCATTTCTTTCTGTTCAGGAAAGTGGGGTGGAGGAAGAGAGAAGAAAACCTTAAAACAAAACAAAACAAAAAGAACCTTTTTCTGAAGGTATTTTAAAATCATCTTTCACAATAAGAAAAAAATATAGTCCTGGAACCAATATTTGACTCTCTTCAAAAGAATAGACATTTTCCAATGGCTGCTTGTATATTTTCCCTAAATAGATGCTCAACTGTGAAAAATAAGCAGGGTTCCTGGAGATAGCTAATAAGATTTAGGTACTTGAAATTCTACATTGGTCAAGTAGCACTACATACATATTTGAAAAGCTGAGTTTCTGCTTTTTTCAAAAGGGAAGACCACTCCTCAAGATAACTTAGGCTGTTAGTGGCAAGTTAGGCACAACACTTTGCAATATCCGTGCTCTTGTGAATGGTTTCCTATCCTTCATTTCCTCAGAACTTTCTTTAGGATCTAGATGAATCCATCATCTCAAATGCATTTAAATCAATGGCAGTTTTAAAGGAACAGCTATGAAAGAGCACAAGTTAGAGTCAATATTTTCAAAATGCGTGCTTATTAAAGGCTATTTTGGGTGTAAATGTTTTCATAAATTTTAGGAAATTTCATAAACATTATTGTCAAGTTTGATAATCAAGTTTATTTTAAAATTAATTTGGACCCATTCTATTTTAAGCAACTGGAATTATTTGTCCACTGTTAATGTCATTTACTAGATCTCAGGTGGGTAGGCTACAACTCTACCAAGTCTCCAAAAGAGGTAGAAATGGAATCTCGATTTACACAGAATTTCATCCATGCACCACTGAGGCAGTTTAGTGAGTGTGTATAGCTATTTACGTTACATATTTGTTGTTGTTGTTGTTATTTTATGTAGAAATTAGTTACACTGAAAACCAAAGTTACACAGAAATGAACATCTTAGGTAAATCTCCTCTTCTAGAATCTCCCATTTCTGCTCATATTTTTACCATTCTGTTCATCCATAATGCTTGTGGACTGGAAACCTTGAGTCCTCATAGTTCTCCCACTGGCCAACTCCAGCCCTAATTAGTCACAAGTCTGATTTTGTTCTAATTCTCTTGTACACTGAACTAGCTCACGGCCTTTCAATCTTGGATCACATTTAGCAGAAATGTTGACTACTCTGCTTTTCTTTTGACTGGCTTAAGGCTCTCCACGCACACTGCCAAAGGTGAGGATCAAGGGAAGTTCTACTGTGTAAATCAATCTTGAGTATCGTGAAAATAGTGGAAAGACCTTTCAGTCAAAGAGAATAGTACTATAAAGGCTTAAAACACAAAGGAGTTTCAAAAACTGACAGCACATTTGGGTTGACTTGAGAGTAGATATAGGGATGGATGGGGCAAACCAGAAATGAGACAATTATCATCTTATAAAGTATTGGCTTTGCCATACTAAGAATTGTGCTTAAAAGATAGTGGATACTCAGCAATCATTCATTAAGTGAATAAATAAATGAACCACTTTATCCACTACTAGTATATTAAATCTTTCTGTTTAAACATTTCATATTTAATAATTGACTAGTTTGCACTTGAGTCATTGAATGAAGACAGTGTATTCACACTATTTCCAACACCTTGTATGTAGCTGATCCTAATCTTTTATGACAATTAGAAACATTCCTTCTCCTTATCAGTGCTGTTAAATGTTCTTGAACTTAACATGTATAGATATTCACATATATTTTTGTTTTTCTTTTTTTCTTATTCTAGGGTCAGATATCGTTCAATGGTTAATAAAGAACTTAACCATAGAAGATCCAGGTAAATAAATCATTTTCCCATAGAATTATTTTCTCTGTGGTTTTAATAAATATGTTTCCTCAGGGCTAACATGACAAACAAACTTGGCAAGCAAACCTGAAAAATTATAATTATATTTAATTATATTTTTCACATATATACAGATTTTATGGTAATCAATGTATATTTAACTAAAAACTATAGTATATTTAACTGTATTTAACTCAGTTTACTATAATGTTTTTCAATATGTAATGTCCTATTTTATAATATTTAATTCAAGTGATTGGTGACTGTTAGAATTGATGAGCATTAGACATGTCCATAAATAATTATACATATAACTTGCAGCAAGTGATTATGAAATAATGAGATTTCTCTTATGAAAACACACAGAACTAAATCTCATTAATTTTCCCTTAGCTATGTTTTTTTGTGTGAGGTTTGAAAACAATTTTATTTTAAATTCCAACTTCTTTTTATCATGCCTACATTTTGTTTTTAATGGTCTTATTACAGTCATGGACTCATTCATTATGGTAGACATTTTGTATATTCTGCAACACAAAACCAATATGCAGAGTTTGAAAACAGTTTCTATGAGCACACTTTTTCATTGCCTAGAACATATTCCTAGTTATGAGGAATTTCATGAATTTTAAAAAGCATCATGTAAGAAGAGCCTTCATGTGTCACAAATTTTTCACATCCCTGAAATTAAAATGAGATGTATTTTGTTAAGAGAAGATGCATTGAACTTACTAAGGCCTCATGGTGTTTTTCTGTTTTATTGCCGGTTGTATGAGAATAATTCAGCTGTTCTGCTACCATTCTGAAATATGGTATTTGAGTTCTCCAAGGTTCTTTCCACATGGGCACACCATTTATTCTTTACAGTATAAGCCTTCTGGCTTTTCACGTCTCTATTGGGAAACAAGAAACAGGTAGTCTGTGCTCTTAGATAAAAAGGTAGTAACCTTTTGTTTGTTCCCCCCCCCCCCCATTGTTTGAAATAGTATTCCATCATATCGATTAACTTTTGCTGTGTAACAAACTACCCTAAAACTTAGTGGCTTAGAATCAGCAGCTCTGTGGATTGGCTGGTCACGTCTTCTGGCCAGTTTCCTTGGTTGATTCCTGCTGGACGTTCTTATGGACTGTAGCCAGGTGGTGGGTGGATGATCTAGGATTTCTGACGTATTTGGCACTCAGCAGGCTGTCAGCCAGGTGCATCTCATTCTCTCCTCCTTCAGCCTGCTAACAAGGGCTTTTTACCAGGATGTTTTCAGGGTTCCAAGTGCAACACAGGCTTCTGCTTGTGTAACATTTTCTTTTGTTTCATTTGCCAAGGCAAGCACCGTGGCCAGGAGCAGAACCAGTGTAGGAAGGTACTATCCAAAAACATGGATACAGAAGGATGCAAGCAAATTGGGACACTTACTAAAAAATCTTCCGCCTTTATATTTCTTCTGCCTTCCAGATCTGCTCTCCTATGATATGTCCTACTAGCTTTTGGTTTGGAGTTGCAAAATCCACCCTCCATCACCTGTTCATCTTTTCTTAGTAAATATGCTTTGTATCCAATATCATATCATACTAATTGTAGATGTGATTTTGAATGAATTTATCAAAAGATAAAACTTCAGTGAATTTTCCATCCTTCACAAAATAATTGGCAAACCATCAGTAACTCCTTGATATCACCCTGCTCATCTGTGATCCTTGCTGCCTCTCACTGGAAGGGTCACTGTTACCAAACTTTTGAAATTATACTGATCAAGGTGAGTAATACCTCAGACTAATGAGTAGTGATGACCTCTGGAAATCAAAGATCATTAAACATGTATATGTTCCCTAAGTGGCACCCTAATCACTCTACTTTTCTCTTAGCCTATGCTTCTTGAGATCCCAGTATTCCTTGAGAGGCATCCTGGAATTGAAGATGGGTCATGGGCTTTGCTGACATGCTTGAGCTTGAATCTCTATATATACTTACTCTGTATGGGGCATTGGGCAAGTTACTTAATTTCTCTGTTTTTACTTTTTTTCTTCTTTTCAGTAAGATGATTTTAGTACAGTGTTTTGTGAAGCTCAAATGAGTCAACATGCAAGTGTGCCAAAATCCTAATTTTATTTTTAAATAGGCCAGGTCTTTTAAAACCCTGAACATTTGCAGGCACATTTAACTAAATTGAATTCTCTAAAAATGTATGCAATTTTTATATTAGCCTTCAAAAACACTACCTGTTCCATGAAACCTTTTATTTATCATTCAGCTCCCATTGGCTTTCCTTTACCATGAATATTTTCCAAGCATATTTACATTTGTTAGCTTAATTTTATTACCTTTTATATTTAATTTTACATGTTGGTCTTATTGCTTCAGTCAAATCTCCATAACATAATGGCAGAGAACATACATCCTGTCCAGTCATTGACTGAAGTGCCAAGATTAATCAGTTCTCAATTATCAGTTGATTTTTTTTTAACTTATGGAATCCACAGAAGTGATATCAAATTTATGATAACTACTGATTTAGTTTGTGATCTCCTAAATGGATGAGAAGTGAGGAGGAAGAAATTTCAAATGAACTTTTCTTCATCTAAACCAAACCCAAAGTAAAATAAATGGTTTTAAATGCACACAGAAGAATAAGATTAAGGATAAGTGTAGATTTATCCAGGATTAAAATTTAATTTTGAACAGTTGCAATTTTTTCTTTAGAAGTATCATCTATGTAAAAAAAAAAAAAAAAAAAACTGTGAAAATTGAGATTTGTACAAAATTGAGATTCACCTGGATGTTTTATCAATCTAAATTGACTATCTTACCTGAATTAATTGAATCAATCTATTGTGTTCAGCATTACGGAGTCTGTCATCTGCCCTTAAGTCCTGCCACAAGTCCTCTAGAGAGAGTGATCTAAATTCTATTCTGTTATATATGGCCTTTGTATTCCCTGGATTTGGTTAACTTGCCAGTGAGATCAGTATGTTTCAGATTTGAGAAAGTATAGAATATCTCTGTTTTTAGTTTTAAAACATTGTTTTTAAATAGATCACTTCATCTGAATACCACAAAAATATCATGAAGTAGCCATACAGACATAGTTATTTTACAATTGGAGAATCAACTGAGAGGAAACTATGAATGCCCTAAAACTGACAAAAACCCATTTAAACTCATTGAAACTTTTCCCCAATCTCTACCCTGTGTGTATGCTCATTTTTGCACAATTATTTCCAAACTAGATCCTGCTTTTCCTTAAATGATTGGCAGCCATGGTAGCTGCATAGATCTACCTGATAAGATGTTTCAGTATCTTTTGGAATAAAGTACTTGATTTTCTGGGATTTGTTGCTATATTTACCTATTACATTCTGAGTATACCTTTTGCCAGAGCTATTTCCTATATATCTCAATTCATATGTAATATAGGCAGAATAGGAGATCTTTTCTGTATACTCTTGTTTCAAACAATAGTCTTACTAGGATAGTGGAAAGTAGAAGCATTTAAAACACTCTGAACCTATAAAAATACATATTTTATTGTCCAGTTGACAAGTTATCATGTCAATATGAAATAAATTAAAATGACTGCTTTATTAATTATTGTTTCAATGCTAAAGAACCATTATAAGAAAATATTCTGTGTTTCTAAGGCATAATTTTAAATTCTGATGAAAATAATCAAGAAATCATAGACTGGAGCCATCACATGCACACTTCTAACAAGACTGATTAGTTTAACATTGTTCAGAGTGATAGATATTACTCAAACATACATCTTGCAAATTTGCATTTTCTATTACAAGTAATGTTTAAAGAAAACACCAATAAATTCCTCATATTCTTTGAGTACCTGCTCCCAACCCATGTCCCTTCTCCTGCCTCTGTCTATGGAATTCTCCAGGCAAGAATTCTGGAGTGGGTAGCCATTCCCTTCTCCAGGGGATCTTCCTGACCTAGGAATCAAACCCAGGTCTCCTGCAGGCAGATTCTTTACCATCTGAGCCACCCGGGAAGCCCAGTTATGTACACAGGGAATACTGTATGTTGTTCTAATTATTTTCATGTGAGATAGGCAAGAACCATAGTTTCCATTATGCATTCATTTTAGTGTCTTATCACCTTTTCTTTTTTTCATGTACTCCATTGGAACCCCAGGTTTAAAGATACTTAAATATTTAAAATACAAATACGATATTAATATCTTTATATTGAATATATTCAGGAACCTCTCTTTTGGTGGGCTTTGCCCCCTTGGGAATGCTTTAGCATGACAGAAAGTAAAAGGTCTGCAAATGTTTACTCTATGGTATCTTCCAGTTAAAATAATCAAAACCAGCAAGTAAATTTCAGTCATATCTATGCTACTAGCATCAACTCTTTGATTTAACTTATATCCTAGCCATACATCCTTCTCTCCCTCTCCCTCATTTATCTGTATTTTGCATTTGCATTTAAATACCATATTTCATATTGAAACAAGTAAGTGCTAGTGTCATTTTATTTATATAATCATGCAGTTACTCTACATAATTAAAACTCAAAGCCCAGAATGTACTGAAAAATATTTAGAAGTCCATAAATCAAAGTTTTGATTGCCAAAATAGAGGCTGTAATTGCCAGCATGTCTGCCATGGTGTACCTATGAGTAGGCCATCTTTCCTGCTGATAGAGGCTTTTTCTGGTTTTAGCTTCTGGCTGTCTTCATCTCCCACCTCGATTACTATATTGCAATAACAGAAAATAATTAAAATACATTAGCACTAATTAATCAGGTGCCCCCAGGTACGATGCTATATGTTTTCTACCTATTTAAATCATATGAATAGGAAGGAGACAAAAAAATTCACATATACCAACTATGCGCCAAGTACCTGTTGAAAATTTGGTATACAGTTGACCCTTAAACAACACAGCTTTGAACTACATAGGTCCACTTATTTGTAGATTTTTTCAATAGCAAATACTGCAGTACTATAAAATCTGAAGTTTTAAATCTGAGGATGTGGAACCCTGGATATGAAGGATTGAGTGTAAAATTATACTTATATTTTCAATTATGTGGTGGGTTAGTGCCCCAAACCTCCACATTGTTCAAGTGTCAACAGTATGTTGTTCAATTTCAAAGAAAAAAAGAGAAACTTCATATAGTAGGTGGTAGACCAGAAAGCTAAGTCTCAGATCATGGAACTACTAATCTCTAAGAAATATATTGAGTTGCCATCATGTTTGATACATGAGCTGTGAACCCCTACTCCACATCTCAGCTCTGTTCTGAGTCTCAGGAACCTCATCTGTAAAGTGAAATGATATTCTTTGTCTGGATCTGAAAGTGTTCATTTTTTCTATATCAAATGTATCTGGATTAATTTTTCCAGATAAAAAAATGAACAGCAGATGCTCTCTGGCAATGCTAGTTTTTACTAGCTAGCAGCATGCATCTATAACTGGCTAGCAGCCCCAGAGTTTTGTAACCTCCCTCAAGTTTACCTGATTGTCTGATTTTTTATATTTTACTTACAGCTGCCAACTGTTAAGGAATATACTAAAAGCAGCTGGGAATGTGATTAGAATTGCTGTCTTTTTTGCTTGTAAAACTAGAATAAGCATAATGATAGCCTTGTTCAGTGTACTTTTTACTAGGTGATTAACTCCCCTTAGGAACATGTTCTATCTCAGCAGAGCTTGATATTTCTATCATTTCCTCTAGAAAACCCAGAAATATGGATTACTCCACAGATCAAAGTGCCCTGTGACATTGTCTCAATTCTTTTAGGAGCTGGTTGACCTGATTGCTGTCTTCTTCTTTTTAGGTCTTCACTTTATTTTTTATTAATCTTTTTGTGTACACATATTCCTGAATATTTTATTTTGGAGAATAAATGGGGCATGTATCACTTTTTAAAAAAGGAAAGGAAGGAAAACAGAAAGTAGAAAGGAAAGACATAAAAAATTATAAAGAGGAAAAGAAAAATAAAAAGAATTAGTAAAGCTAATAAAGCTGGAGCATAAGATATCATTGAAAATATACCTATTCATCAAAGTAGACTACTCAGAAAAAGAAGGGAAATGTAAGTAATTATATCTTATCCAGAGGAAACCATAGACAGTTGTATAAGAGCTATCTAAAAAGTCAGGCCCCTTTGTTTTTTATTAAATATAACAGTATTTTTTATCTCCTAGCTGGAGAATGAATTAGGTTATTTTTCCCTTTGTATTTGAGTTGAGGGCATTGCTACTTGCTTTATTTCTATATCATAATAGCGAAGCTTTTCCTTTTATACCAGGAATGATCAGAAATGATAGCTACAATAGTACAGAAAACATGAGAAGTGCTGATAGAAGCTTTGTGACGTAAATATGGTCTTACTATGGCATGAATATACTGGTCTGTTCAGCTATCATTTGATCACAAACCATGCATAAAGGTTACTGCTCTCACAGTAAAAAAAAAAACAATTACTCTTTTTAAAATAATGTCTGAGAAATTCAATGTAACATATAATATGATTTTTAAATTTTGAAAATTACCCTCTAACTGAGGAATTCTTGCATCTAATAAAACTAAAATGCTTTTGAAAACTTTGCAGTTACATTAAAATTTAAGTGATTGGACCTTTTGAATTATCCATAATTCCTCCTTCCTAATACCTGGGCACTGAGGCCCATTTGAATACATACCATAGATTCTGATTAACTCCATTTCACCTGAGGCACACACTCAGAATATGGTTTGTGTTATTTTTCTATAAATAACTGCTCATATGATTTAATCTAAATTTTTGGAAAGAGAACTTGTAGGTGTCACTAACACTTTGATGCTATTGAATGGCCCAAAGAGAGTGTCAGTTTACTGACTCTGGGAATTACTTGTCTATTTCAGCAAACCTGAAGTTTAATTCTTACTTTGCTGAGGTTCATCCTTGAAAACAGATGTGGTTTGTGTAACTGGGAGCTTCTGTAAGCAGTGATAAACATCAGTTCAGTCGCTCAGTCATGTCCGACTCTGCCACCCCGTGAATCGCAGCACGCCAGGCCTCCCTGTCCATCACCAACTCCCAGAGTTCACTCAGACTCACGTCCATCGAGTCGGTGACGCCATCCAGCCATCTCATCCTCTGTTGTCACCTTCTTCTCCTGCCCCCAATCCCTCCCAGCATCAGAGTCTTTCCCAATGAGTCAACTCTTCGCATGAGGTGGCCAAAGTACTGGAGTTTCAGCTTCAGCATCATTCAGCATCAGTTGTGATAAACATACAGCTTCTTTAATCTGTTTCTGGCTGTTTGACCAGTGAAGCTTTCAGTTCAGTTCAGTTCAGTTCAGTCACTCAGTTTTGTCCAACTCTTTGCGACCCCATGAAGTGTAGCATGCCAGGCCTCCATTTCCATCACCAACTCCCGTAGTTTACTCAAACTTATGTGCATTGAGTCGGTGACGCCATCTAACCATCTCATTCTCTTTTCTCCCCTTCTCCTCTTGCCTTCAATCTTTCCCAGCATCAGGGGAAAGATCTTTTCAAATCAGTCAGTTCTTCGCATCAAGTGGCCAAAGTGTGGGGAGTATCAGCTTTAGCATCAGTCCTTTCAAAGAATACTCAGAACTGATTTCCTTTAGGATTGACTGGTTGGGTCTCCTTTCAGTCCAGGGGACTCTCAAGAGTCTTCTCCAACACTACATTTCAAAAGCATTAATTCTTCAGCACTTAGATTTCTTTATATGCCAATTCTCACATCCATACATGACTACTGGGAAAAATCATAGCCTTGACTAGATGGACCTTTGTTGGCACAGTAATGTCTCTGCTCTTAAATATGCTGCCTAGGATGGTCATAACTTTCCTTGCAAGGAGCAAGTGTCTTTCAGTTTCATGACTGCCGTCACCATCTGCAGTGATTTTGGAGCCCCCCAAAATAAAGTCTGTCATGGTTTCCATTGTTTTCCCATCTATTTGTCATGAAGTGATGGGACAGGATGCCATGATCTTGATTTTCTAAATATTGAGTTTTAAGCCAACTTTTTCACTCTCCTCTTTCACTTTCAACAAGAGGCTCTTTAGTTCTTCTTCACCTTCTGCCATAAGGGTGGTGTCGGTGTCATCTGCGTGTTGAGGTTACTGATACTTCTCCTGGCAATCTTGATTCCAGCTTGTGCTTCATCCAGCCCAACATTTCTCATGATGTACTCTACATATAAGTTAAATAAGCAGGGTGACAATATACAGCCTTGACATGCTCCTTTTCCTATTTGGAGCCAGTCTGTTGTTCCATGTCCAGTTCTAACTGTTGCTTCCTGACCTGCATACATAGTTCTCAGGAGGCAGGTCAAGTGGTCTGGTATTCCCATCTCTTTAAGAATTTTTCACAGTTTATTGTGATCCACACAGTCAAAGGCCTTGGCATAGTCAATAAAGCAGAAATAGATGTTTTTCTGGAACTCTCTTGCTTTTTTGATGATTTGATGAATGTTGGCAATTTGATCTCTTGTTCCTCTGCCTTTTCTAAATCCGGCTTGAACATCTGGAAGTTCATGGTTCATGTACTGTTGAAACCTGCCTTGGAGAATTTTGAGCATTACTTTACTAGCATGTGAGATAAATGCAATTGGACGGTACTTTGAGCATTCTTTGGCATTGCCTTTCTTTGGGATTGGAATGAAAACTGACCTTTTTCCAGTCCTGTGGCCACTGCTGAGTTTTCCAAATTTGCTGGCATATTCCATGCAGCACTTTCACAGAATCATCTTGTAGGATTTGAAATAGCTCAACTGGAATTTTATTACCTCCACTAGCTTTTTTTGTAGTGATGCTTCTTAAGGCCCACTTGACTTCACATTCCGGGATGTCTGTCTCTAGTTGAGTGATCACACCATCATAGTTATCTGGGTCATGAAGAACTTTTTGTATAGTTCTTCTGTGTATTCTTGCCACCTCTTCTTAATATCTCCTACTTCTGTTAGGTCCATACCATTTCTGTCCTTTATTGAGCCCATTTTTGCATGAAATGTTCCCCTTGGTATCTCTAATTTTCTATCTTCTAAGACTAGAAGAGATCTCTAGTCTTTCCCATTCTATTGTTTTCCTCTGTTTCTTTGCACTGATCTCTGAGGAAGGCTTTCTTATCTCTCCTTGCTATTTTTTGAAACTCTCCATTCAAATGGGTATATCTTTCCTTTTCTCCTTTGCCTTTCGCTTCTCTTCTTTTCACAGCTATTTGTAAGGCTTCCTGAGACAACTATTTTGCCTTTTTGCATTTCTTTTTCTTGGTGATGGTCTTGATCGCTGCCTCCTGTACGGTGTCAGGAACCTCCATCCATAGTTCTTCAGGCACTCTTTTTATTAGATCTAATCCCTTGAATCTATTTCTCACTTCCACTGTATAATCATAAGGGATTTGATCTAGGTCATACCTGAATGGTCTGGTGGTTTTCCCTACTTTCTTCAATATCAGTCTGAATTTGGCAATAAGGAGTTCATGATCTGAGCCACAGTCAGCTCCTGGTCTTGTTTTTGCTAACTGTATAGAGCTTCTCCATCTTTGGCTGCAGAGAATATAATCAATCTGATTTTAGTATTGACCATCTGGTGATGTCCATGTGTAGAGTCTTCTCTTGTGTTGTTGGAAGAAGGCATTTGCTATGACTCTTCATTAAATGATCTGCCAGTTTTTCCATATGTATTTCCTTAAGTGTACCTTCTGCTCTGCTTGGCGGGTAGTTCAATATATCTTTTGGGAGGATAGATGTCAGATATCAGATGTACATGTTGTACTTTAGTTATATACATTTTTCTTAAAATATTCTGAACTATTAAAAAGATACATAAATCTACCATAAATAATTTAGGAAATGTGAATAAATATAAAGAGGGGAATAAAAAGTTCTCATAAAAAGCAGTCAGGTAGTCACCACTAAAATTCTGGCACATTTGTTTTTTCCAGTCTTTTTTGATGGCCTAAGTTCTTTCTGACTTTTTTTTAACTGGAATTTGTCTCACTCAATGTCTTTCCCTCCCCATGTATGGGAGTTTTCCTCAGCCACTCAGGAGCCAGTATCTAATGTCCCTTTGCCCTCAGCAGTTTGTGAGGTCCACAATGGCCACAGCTTCAGTTGTCCTTATAAGATTGCTGTGTCCCAGCATGATGACCCCCTGCCACCATTGTTTGATCCCAGCTAAGGGCACCATTCCTACCTTGAAGCTATGAAGTCTGTCCTTCTTCCCAACTTCCGCTTTCCTCTCTCAGACTTTAACTCTTCACAAGATTTGTTTGTCTCATGGAGAGTAGTGGGAAAATACATCAACAAATGTGGCTATCACCCCTTCATAGTCCAAATTTGTCTCTGGGTCCTTTAGAAGCTGACTCCCTCTTGCCCTCCTCATGTCTAGTGACAGTGGCCAATATCCCCAACACTGACAGTCTTCCAGGTATATTCAGGTCCAGTATCTGGGCTAAATTCGCTCCTAGTCAGTGAGAAAAGGATAGAATTTGCCTTCATTCTACTCTTAGCCAAAGTTTCTAAATTCTCATTGCTGACTCTAGGATTGAGCTTTCCCAAGGACATCTGAGGACTGACCTTTGCTAAGGATATTTTTAGGATTGACCTCTTTCAAGAGCATGTTGACATAACACCACCCCTGTGGACAGAGGCCTGGGATGCCCTTCTGTTGTCACATGATGGTCTAATTTCAGGACATTTCCCAAAGTCTGAGGCAAATTTTCACTAGACTGTGAACTTTGTAAGTAGAAGGACTTTGTTTTGTTGTTTGCTCCATATCTGGCATCTTTACTGTGCTTCTCATACATATTGGATGTTTAAATATTATTTAATTTTGAACATTTTTAACAAAGAGAGTATTAATGTAAAAATAGACTGTTTTATTTTAATATTTCACTTAATGTTATATAGAGGGCATTTTCATATTTATTATTCCAGCTCTAGATAGAGGTTTATCTCAAAGTATAAGCCCTAGGTTCCAGTTACCCTACATGACACCAAGGGTTTAATCACAGGACATAAAATGAAATATCCTGGGCTTATCAATCCATAGGTTTCATATCATGTATTTTTCTCTAAGAAAAGGCAAGAATGAATGTTATCCAACCGTAGGAAAGTATTCTAAATGTTCTCAGGCAGCCTAAGGAAGTTGTTTTTATTGCATGGAAGTATGAGGTTTATAGGCAAGTGGTAGCTCCTGTTAGAAATAAAACATGATTTACTGGTTGAAATATTGTAGCATTCTGGAAAACCCAAAGCAAAGGCATAGTAAGTACATAATGAGAGTCTCAAAAAAGTCATAAAAAAGCCAACATAGTTTGGAAGTTTACTTTTAGGCCTCAAATAATATCATATTAAGTGAAATAGCTATTTTAGGTTATGATTTGATTATTTTTCTGAGAACTTTTCAAAAAAATATAAGGCCATTAGAAAGTATCCTGAAATCCATTAGGAATTCTTTTTTTAACATGATTCAAGTCTGACCACTTGCATCCAGCTTAGAAAAGTCGCAGTTGAAGACATTTCTTTTTCCTACAGTTCAGGAGAGAGAGTGGATCATCCTGTCTGGAATGACACATTTATACCAGCAAGTATTGTAAGATAAAATGATATTGCAGGTTGGAACACATGACTACTGAACTACTTACTCTTCTGGGACCTTTCTGCTCAACTGGTGTGTAGTGAACAAGCTATGAAGGAAGGAGAATACCTTGTCCCTATATAATAGGCAAATTCCCATTGCCTCACATTTTTACAAACATGCACTCTTAGATTTATTAATGTCTTCTAGTTCCCAACCAGAAGATGTCCTTTTCATCATAGGGAACTGGAATGCAAAAGTAGGAAGTCAGGAGATACCTGGAGTAACAGGCAAGTTGACCTTGGAGTACAAAATGAAACAAGATAAAGGGTAACAGAGTTTTGCCAAGAGAATGTGCTGGTTATAGCAAACACCCTTTTCCAACAACACAAGAGACAACTCTACACATGGACATCACCAGATGGTCAATACTAAAATCAGATTGATTATATTCTTTGCAGCCAAAGATGGAGAAGCTCTATACAGTCAGCAAAAACAAGAATGGGAGCTGACTGTGGCTCAGATCATCAACTCCTTATTGCCAAATTCAGACTGATATTGAAGAAAGTAGGGGAAACCACTAGACTATTCAGGCATGACCTAAGTCAGATCCCTTTTGGTTACACAGTGGAAGTGACAAATAGATTGAAGGGACTAGATCTGATAGGCAGAGTGCTTGAAGAACTATAGGCAGAGCTATGTAACATTGTGCAGGAGGTGGTATCAAAACCATCATCAAGAAAAAGAAATGCAAAAAGGCTGTCTGAGGAGGCCTTACAAATAGCTGTGAAAAGAAGAGAAGTGAAAGGCAAAGGAAAGGAAAGATATACTCATCAGAATGCAGAATTACAAAGAAAAGCACAGAGATAAGAAAGCTTTTTAAAGTGAGCAATGCAAAGAAATAGAGGAAAACAATAGAATGGGAAAGATGAGATCTCTTCAAGAAATTTAGCAATATCAAGGGAACATTTCATGCAGAGATGAGCACAATAGAAAAATTATACAAAACAGATCTTAATGACCCAGATAACCACAACCATGTGATCACTCACCTAGAACCAAGTCAAGTGAGCCTTAGGAAGCTTCACTACGAACAAAGCTAATGGAGGTGATGGAATTCCAGCTGAACCATTTCAGATCCTACAAGATATTGCTGATAACGTCCAGCACTCAATATGCCAGCAAATTTGGAAAACTCAGCAGTGGCCACAGGACTGGAAAAGGTCAGTTTTCATTCCAATTGCAAAGAAGGGCAATGCCAGAGAATGTTCAAACTACCACACAGTTGCACTCATCTCACACTTTAGCAAAGTAATGTTCAAAATCCTTCAAGCGAGCCTTCAATAATACATGAACCATGAACTTCCAGATGTTCCAGCTGAATTTAGAAAAGGCAGAAGAATCAGAGAGCAAATTACCAGCATCTGTTGGATCATAGAAAAAGCTAGAGATTTTCAGAAAAGCCTCTGCTTCTGCTTCATTGACTACACTAAAGCCTTTGACTCTGTAGATCACAACAAACTGTAGAAAATCTTACAGAGATGGGAATAACGGACCACTTTACCTGCCTCCTCTGAAACCTGTATGCAGGTCAAGAAGCAACAGTTAGAACCAGACATGGAACAATGGACTGGTTCCAGATTGGGAAAGGAGTATGTCAAGGCACCCTGCTTATTTAACTTATATGCAGAGTATATCATGCAAAATGATGGACTGAATAAAGCACAAGCTGGAATTAAGATTGCTGGGAGAAATATCAGTAACCTCAGATATGCAGATGACACCACCCTTATGGGAAAAAGCAAAGAGAAACCAAAGAGCCTCTTGGTGAAGGTGAAAGAGGAGAGTGAAAAGTCTGGCTTAAAACTCAACATTCAAAAAACGAAGATCATGGCATCTGGTCCCATCACTTCATGGCAAACATTTTGGGAAACAATGGAAACAGTGACATACTTTATTTTTTGAGCTCCAGAATCACTGTGGATGGTGAAATTAAAAGAGTATAAGAAGAGGAGGCAAGAATACACAGAGGAAATGGGAATACCAGCCCTTTAATGTCACTGCAGCCCTGAAATTAAAAGACGCTTGCTCGTTGGGAAAAAAAAAAAGCAATGACAAATCTAGACAGCCTATTAAAAAACAGAGACATTACTTTGCCTACAAAGGTCTCTATAGTCATATGGTTTTCCAGTAGTCATGGATGGATGTGAGAGCTGGACAATAAAAAAGACTAAGCACCGAAGAACTGATGCCTTCAAACTGTGGTGCTGGAGAAGACTCTTGAGAGTCCCTTGAACAGCAAGGAGATCAAACCAGTCCATCCTAAAGGAGATCAGTCCTGGGTGTTCATTGGAAGGACTGATGCTGAAGCTTCAGTACTTTAGCAACCTGATGCCAGGAGCCAACTCATTGGAAAAGACCCTGATGCTGGAAAAGGTTGACGGCAGGAGGAGAAGGTGATGACAGAGGATGAGGTGGTTGGATGGCATCACTGACTCAATGGACATGAGTTTGAGCAAACTCTGGGAGATAGTGAAGGAAAGGGAAGCCTAGGGTGCTGCAGGAGTCAGGGGCTGCAGGATTCCATTGTGCTCCATGGAGTCACGAAAAGTCAGACACGACTGAGCGACTGAACAACAATGCTCCCAACTGGCCTCCTAAATTAATAAATACACCTTATTTACTAAAGGGCTTCTCTGGTGGCTCAGTGGCAAAGATTCTGCCTGCAATGAAGGATAGCCCCTCCAATGCAGGAGACGCGGGTTCGATACCTGGCTTGGAAAGATCCCCTGGAGATGGAAATGCAACCCACCCCAGTATACTTGCCTGGGAAGTCCCATGAATACAAGAGCCTGGTGGGCTACACTTCATGGGGTCTCAGCAGTTGGACATGACTTAGAGACTAAACCACCACCCCAAGTTACTAACAGATGTGTGATGACAACCTAATAAAGATGTAATATCATAAAAAGGAATAAATTATTGAAAGTAGGAAAGACTTCTTAATCCAGTGCCTTAATTTGCTTTTCATCACATCCCCACTGTTCCACTCAGTCCTTTACAAGAAAAGTTGTTGCAAATAGTTGAGCATAAGTGTCTGGAAACTCGGAGCCCCTCCTCAGTGGTGGTGTTGAGAGGAAGGGGATCATGGTAGCTGCTTCTCAGGCCTGTGTTCATTGTCTTTCTGTACCTTCTGCCAATTCTGCCTTTCACTTTGCATGTTCATTCACTGTAGGGAAATCCTAGGGCCATGGCTTGCAGAAGCTGCCACCAGAAGTTAAATAAAGCTGTGCAGTTGGGAACACCTCTAACTAATAACTGAAACATCTTAGCACGTAATCCATCCCGGGCATATCATGTCACAGAAAAAGATTCAAGCAAATTGACAGTGATGTGGACAGTTTAAAATAAAAAAATAGGATAGAAATATAGCTGTTTGTATAGATTATATCATACAAACAATGCAAAACTTTCCCATCTTAAACAGGACCTCTGTAGAATATAACCTGTAATAAGAACAGTAGAAGTGTGGGAGAGAGTTCATTGTGAAGTACAGAGGTTATTAAAGAGTTAGAAAACAAACTTATGAGAACAATAGAATAGGGCCAGAATATTTTACTGGGAGATGCAAAAGTAAAGTAGACAGTTTAATGCATGAATCTTTTCAACTCTGAAGAGTTCTGATGGTGACCAAGCTACATGGGCATGTAGAGGACACAGCCAAGCTTTATGAACACATGAGACAATAAGTGTATGAAAGGGAAACTTATTTAAAATCAGTGGCTTCAGGCAAGGCAAAGGGATATTCTTTTGAAGAACTCTTTAGAAATAGACTTTGTCCCTTTACCTTTGGGAGTCAGAAGGTAAATTTAGTAATATTTTATCTCCAGTTAGAGTTAAATAACCTTTCTGTCTGCCGTAAAGTAAACAATCTGAAAACTCTCTGTGATATGATGTTGTGATAAAATAATAACAAGATAAACCAGGATTTCAGACAGGACCATTCATACATTTATTAATTCCATGCATGCAAAATGTGTCCATCCTGCAGTGGAAATGCAGTAATGATCAAGTGTGTACATATAATTCCCCTCTCACCAGCAAGATAGACGTTGGAGAAATCATTACACCAGCAGCATAGCAATCAGCCTCTTCAACTCACAAATGCTCTGAATTTCCCCTCAGCGTGTCCTTCCAACAGATTCTCTGACAGAGTGCTTAATCCTGGCTCACTCTCATTGTGTTCCTGTGTTTCAGATGAAATAGTGCATGTGCTATTGAAAAATCACTCAGTGCCACGGCTGATCAATACTAGGATGTCATGGCTTCAGATCCCGATCATGCCTTCAAGATTTCCTGGCAATTATAGATTTTAATCATAGGAAATGACTTATCCAGTGGGAGTGATTGTAACCTTCATTTTCCTAAAGTTCCCTGTCACGCTCATTCTGTCATCCTCAGCATCAGACCAGAACTTTTCAGAGAAAATAATAGAGTAGCTTTCTCAACTTTCTAACTTTTCCTACCTCATAGAAACATAACCATATGTATACTTGTTGTCACCTCCTCTCCTATCTGAGTTATATTGCTCCAGGGTTCTTGTTGCACCCTTCACATTTCTATTTTCTGTTTTAAACTACCATATATTTTTTGGTTTACTCACCACAGTTCTCTCCCGTCCTAAATGCCATGTTGACCCATGATACACTCTACCTACTCTTCCATATCTCTCCTATTTTTACAAATTCATTTTCACTTGCTATCTCTAATTCTTCTCTCTCCAGTTTCTCAATTCATGAAATCTTGTTTGTGTCCTCCACTTATAAACTGAAACTTTTATTCAGTGTGGTGAGTGATATTCTTCTTTTTGCTGAATTCAGTGATCAACTTTCAGTCCTTGTCAACATCCTTGCAGTGTTTTTCACACTTTTCTGTATTTTATTCATCCATTCTCTGGTTTGTGCCATCATGTCCTCATCCTTCAACTTAGTATCGTTCCCAGATTTCTCTGCCTGCGTCAAAAACTTTCAGGGTTTTTGAGACCCAAGCATCTTTTTTCCCCCTATTTATTGGCTCTATGGAGTTCATATACTTCCTTATTTTATCCACTATTGCTGTGAATATGCATATAAAATCCCTTCTGAGCCCCTCACCTATAAATCCAACTGTCTAATAGAGATTGCCACTTGGATTTTTTATCAGGCATGTAATGTATGCAAAAAAATAAAATTTACCTCAACATTTTGTTCCCAAATCTGGGTAGACTTTTCCTCCTAAATATCTCTCAGATTTGCCCACTTATCTCCATCATCTCTGCATCTTTCCTGATTTCGTACACAGTCACATCTCACTGGGAACTACCATTATCTTCTAACTCATATCCCTTCTTTCCTTGCCCCATACCCATATGTTCATTTCAATGCATCTAAGATGATCTTTTCAAAATGCAGACCTAAGTATGTCTGTTCTAGGGTTCAATAGATCCCCCATTGTCCTCAGGATAAAGTCCAAACTTTTAAGATTGAATGTAAAACCCTTTTTGATACAGCCCTGTTTATCATGGCATTTATTCAGATGACAAATTTTTGTGCCCCTCGCCACTGTACTTTCTAGTCACCAAATTGATGTCTGTTAAGTGACATTATACTCCTGATTACAAGCCTTTGAATATACTGCTTTTTTGATAAAACTCCTTTTAAATTTATTGTTTTATTTTTAATTGGAGTAATAGACTGCTTTCTTTGCTTGGAACCTCCTACTTCCTTTATAGTTATTCTTTTTCATTAGAACTTGTATTATGTATCAATATATAATGATATGCTGATTATGTATCAGCTTCTTCAGGAAGGGTTCTTGATCTCCAAAAATGTCACTGGATGTCCATTTAATGTGTTTCCAGAACACACTGCATTTGCCTCATTGGCACTTTTATCACAAAATATGTTTGCATGCCCATTTATACACCCCATATTTATTAAGGATTGGGCTGGCACTGTGTTTAGTACATTTTGCCATGTATGAGCTATATAGATTTGGTAGTAAAAGCTATGAAATTTGAGGAGCTTGCCAAAGAAGAAAGAGTATGGAAAGAGTAAAGGAAAATGGGAGCCTTGCAAAGAAAAATTTCTAAGTTTGGGAGGAGAAAGGGAAGAAGAGATCAGGAGTCAGAGGGAAAAATACTAAGGTAGATAGAGTATGATGGAAGCCAAATGGGAGGTCCCTGGAAGAAATTCATCAGTAGCTTGTTGAGCAAAAAGGAGTGAGGGAGTGGGCGGAAACTAGGAATTTTGCACTGGGAAGTCATTGGTGACCCTTTGAGAGAGCAAATTTAGTAAAGCTTTGGATTCAGAGGCAGGGTAAAGGAAGCTAAGGAAAAGATTGAGAGCAGGAAGTTAGGGACATGTGCACAATACTCTTTTCAGGAAAATTGACCTCAAAAGGAAGGGCACCAAAGGGTGATAGGGTGGTACTTGGGACAGTAGCAAAACCAAGAACAGATTCTCTCCTTCCCTCCCTCTTCCTTCCTTCCTTCTTGCCTCCCTCCTTCCCTTCCTCATTCCCTCCCTTTCTTCTTTCCTTTGACTTCCCTCACCTTCCTCTTTCCCTTTTCTTACTTCCTTCTTTCTCCTCTTCTTGCTTCTTTTTTCTCTAACAATAATTCTTTCAGGATACTTATAGTAATAATGAGAAGAAAACTGAATGAAAATAAAAAAACTTTATGACTCAGCAAAGAAAGGTTTACTTGACAAAGTCTCTGAAACTGTTGAGTGAGCAAAGCACTCATAGTGGAGAGAACTGGATTAGGAGTACAGAATGGGACAGTCTTGGAAAATAAGATAAATGCCCCATTTATGAACAGAGAGATTTAATGCAAGGATAACATTCATTGTGTGTTTGCAAAATAACAATTAATGGATTTCAAGTCATCCGAATCCTATATTTTCAGCAAAGTGTCAGATAAATACAAGCACAGATTTAGAGAAACAACCTTGATATCTGAGCTTGAGTTAAGTGCAAAGTTTTGAACAATATATTAATCAATTAAAGATAGAATGTGAAATATCAGAATTAGGATGGATAAAGACTTCAAACTCTTTAAGTTTCAGAACTCTTAAAATATTTTAATGCCCTTGAGAATGTTCCTTCTCCTACAAACTGTTATCCTCAGAAAGATGTAAATTTAATACCAAATGCCCTTTGGCCCCCTTTAGGTGGACTTCATTACATACTCTCATTGTAGACAGGGAATGTTACAAATTTAAAATTAGAGTATGCCAATAGATAGCATGCTGCTTGTCAAATAAAATTTTCTGGAATCAGCCATTTGTTATTCATGGGTTTTTTTCTTTTTTATACCACTTTCAAAATTTCTCAGCATTCAAATTCAAATTATAAATGTACCAAAGTATTAATGTAATTAAAATTGTTTCTACCATTAAACATATCTTTATTCATAACTGTACTTCATAAGTCATTCCAGTCAGACATTTTTGTAATTAGACTGAAGTTCATTGAAAATAATTTTTCATGTGAATAAAAGATATTTGCATTTTCACCATGGTTGTCTCAAGCTGTGTTGCTCTTATAAAGAAAATTTTCACATCCAGTATTTGCTTCAGTTAGTTTCTTCTTAAAATGTGTTTTCATCTGTCAGGAAATGCATCACTTCCCATTGGCAAAATTAAGGGACTATGAATAGGTTAGTTTATGTCATCCATGAATGGGTAAGGTCTAAAGTTCCATGAGTTTTGTCTCAGCTACCATTAGTCTACTGAGTTTTTTACTGAATTTTTCAAGCTGAGTTTAAGATGTATGGGAGAAATATAAAGGGATCTTTTAGTCATTTTCTGATCCAAATGTATCAAAGCATGTACTTGAATTTCAAAACATGGACTTGTGGGTTAAAATAATTTTTGCATTCACACTAGGTATTAATTAAAAACAGAGAAAATGACATTTGAAGTTTGTTACCCTCTATGCTGTTTTAGAAATTGAACAAATTCTCAAAACTTCTTCTGGTAATGTGTGATTTTTAGATATAAAGTAACAAGTATAAAATTCTTACATATAAATTATGTATTTTCTTCGTAGTCTTAGAGCAAGCATTAGATGTGCCGCTTGTTTCAAGACATTGTGACTCTTTTAATTTAGTCCTGCAGAAGTAATATATCACTTCCAAAAATGCAGGCTTTTAATCATATCTGGTATCAAAGCACAGTGGGTATATGAGTATTAAAGAAACACTCAAAAGTGAATATTTTCTTTAGAAATTAAATTTCTCCCAAATCATCCCACCCTCTCCCTGACCCAGAGGGATGGTATGGGGAGGGAGGTGGGAGGAGGGTTCAGGATGGGGAACATGTGTACACCCATGGCGGATTCATGTTGATGTATGGCAAAACCAATACAATATTGTAATTAGCCTCCAATTAAAATAAATAAATTTAAATTAAAAAAGAAATTAAATTTCTTTTCCTTGCTTTATTTTAAATACAAATGATATATTATTCCCCTTAACATTTGTGAATTGTTTGGCCAGGGGGAAAAAAAGAGTTTAAGCAGAGTTCCTGTATTTCAGGATGTTAAAGAAATAATAGGAAACACTAATACCAGAACACAATTAGTTACAATAAATGACATCAGGTACCGGAGGCTCATTGGAGGGTGAGCTTGCTCCTAAAGGAATCAGAAAAGGCTTCATGAGGGAGGGCTATATTTGAGTAGATCCAGGGAATTGCAAAGAATTCTACGTGATAGCAAGGAGGCTTTTCTGGCAATAATGACACAGAGGAGAGAATTATCTTCTCCAGATCACTAAGTGATCCAGTTTGACTGGAAGGATGAATGTATGAATGTAGTACAGTGGCAGGATTTGGCCATAATGAGCTCTGGGGAGCCACTTTCTTATAGAGGAGGGATAAGAGGTGTCCTGTAGGACATCATTAGGGAGTGAATTGGCTGATGTGCAGAAGGTGGAACTTTGAATAGATTTAACTTGGAAAATAGAAAAGTAATGTCCACATTTGTTTGTTTCTACTATGTTCCAGATAGAGTTAGATATTTTAGCTGCATTACCTTTTATCCTTACAGCAAACCCAAGGTTAGAGTTTGTCCTTTAAAAGATACTGTGGAGAATATATTAGAAGGCAACCAGGCTAGGAGTGCACTGGGGAGGTGACTCATGCATATTTCATCTTTTATTCCTTTTATTCTGTGTACTTGAAAACAATTTCAACTCTCCCACATTCTTGAATACCATTCACATTGGTTGCTGTCCACACACTCTCCAACTTTCAGTTTCCTTTGTTGTTAATGGCTTACATTTGTATGATACATTAGTCAAAAATAATGAGCCAACCAGTTCAGTTCAGTCGCTCACGTGTCCGACTCTTTGCGACCCCATGTAACACAGCATGCCAGGCCTCCCTGCCCATCACCAACTCCCAGAGTTTACCCAAACTCGTGTCCATCGAGTCAGTGATGCCATCCAGCCATCTCATCCTCTGTCATCCTCTGTCATCCTCTTCTCCTGCCCCCAATCCCTCCCAGCATCAGAGTCTTTTCCAGTGAGTCAACTCTTCACATGAGGTGGCCAAAGTATTGGAGTTTCAGCTTCAGCATCAGTCCTTCCAATGAACACCCAGGACTGATCTCCTTTAGGATGCACTGGTTGGATCTCATTGCAGTCCAAGGGACTCTCAAGAGTCCTCTCCATCACCACAGTTCAAAAGCATCAATTCTTTGGCGCTCAGGTTTCTTCACAGTCCAACTCTCACATCCATACATGACCACAGGAAAAACCGTAGCTTTGACTAGACGGACCTTTGTTGGCAAAGAAATTTCTCTGCTTTTTAATATGCTATCTAAGTTGGTCATAACTTTCCTTCCAAGGAGTAATCGTCTTTTAATTGCATGGCTGCAGTCACCATCTGCAGTGATTTTGGAGCCCCAAAGATAAAGTCAGCCACTGTTTCCACTGTTTCCCCATCTATTTCCCATGAAGTAATGGGACCAGATGCCATAAACTTAGTTTTCTGAATGTTGAACTTTAAGCCAACTTTTTTGCTCTCCTCTTTCACTTTCATCAAGAGGCTTTTTAGTTCCTCTTGACTTTCTGCCATAAGGGGGGTGTCATCTGCATATCTGAGGTTATTGATTCCAGCTTGTGCTTCTTCTAGCACAGTGTTTCTCATGATGTACTCTGCATAAAAGTTAAATAAGCAGGGTGACAATATACAGCCTTGATGTACTCCTTTTCCTATTTGGAACCAGTCTCTTGTTCCATGTCCAGTTCTAACAGTTGCTTCCTGACCTGCATATAGGTTTCTCAAGAGGCAGGTCAAGTGGTCTGGTATTCCCATCTCTCTCAGAATTTTCCACAGTTTATTGTGATCCACATAGTCAAAGGCTTTGGCATAGTCAATAAAGCAGAAATCAATGTCTTTCTAGAACTCTCTTGCTTTTTTGATGATCCAGTGGATATTGGCAATTGGATCTTTGGTTCCTCTGCCTTTTCTAAAACCAGCTTGAACATCTGGAAGTGCACGATTCACGTGTTGGTGAAGCCTGGCTTGGAGAATTTTGAGCATTACTTTACTAGTGTGTGAGATGAGTGCAATTGTTCAGTAGTTTGAGCATTCCTTGGCATTGCCTTTATTTGGGATTCGAATGAAAACTGACCTTTTCCAGTCCTGTGGCCACTTCTGAGTTTCCCAAATTTGCTGGCATATTGAGTGCAGCACTTTCACAGCATCATCTTTCAGGATTTGAAATAGGTCAACTGGAATTCCATCACCTCCACTAGCTTTGTTTGTAGTGATGCTTTCTAAGGCCAGTAGTGGTACATTATTAACTGAAGTCTATACTTTATTAACATTTTCTTTGGTTTTACCTAATGTCCTTTTTATGTACTTCAGTCTCATCCAAGATACCATGTTACATTTATTTGTCATGTCTTGGTGCATGCATGCATGCTCAGTTGCTTCAGTCATGTCCAACTCTTTACGACCATATGGACTGTAGTCCGCTGGCCTCTGTCCATGGGATTCTCCAGGCAAGAATACTGTAGTAGGTCACCATGCTCTCCTTCAGAGGATCTTCCTGACCCAGGGATCAAACCCACATCTCCTGCATCTTCGGCATTGTAGGCAGATTCTTTACCACTGAGCCACCTGTAAAGCCTGTTGTGTCTTGGTACCTATCTCTAAACTGTGAGTTTCTCAGCCTTTCCTTGTTTTTGATGACCTTGACAGTTTTGAGGAGTACTAGTTAGGTGTTTTATAAAATGTCCCTGAACTAGGATTTGTTTGATGTTTTTTCCTCATGATTTCTGTGGGGTTTTAGGTTTGAGGGAGGAAGATCACAGAGATAAGTGTTCTTTTCGTCACATCAGACAGCCATTGATCTGTTTTGTTGTTGTTCAGTTGCTAAGTCATGTCCAGCTCTTTGCGACCCCATGGACTGCAGCACGCCAGGCTTCCCTGTCCTTCACCATCTCCCAGAGTTTGCTCAGACTCATGTCCATTGAGTTGGTGATGCTATCTAACTATCTCATCCTCTGCTGCCCTCATTCTCCTTTTGCCTTCAGTCTTTCTGAGCCTCAGAATTTTTTCCAGTGGGTTGGCTCTCAGAGTCTTTTCCAGTGGGTTGGCTCTTCATATCAGGTGGCCAAAGAATTGGAGCTTCAGCTTCAGCATCAGTCCTTCCAATGAATATTCAGGGTTGATTTCTTTAGTATTAACTGTTTCGATCTCCTTGCTGTCCAAGAGACTCTCAGGATTCTTCTCCAGCACCACAGTTCAATTGCATCAATTCTTCAGTGCTCCGCTTTCTTTATAGTCCAATTTCCACATCTGTACATAACTACTGAAAAAAAAAATAGCTTTGACTATATGAACCTTTGTTGGCAAAGTGATGTCTTTGCTTTTTAATACGCTGTCTAGTTTTGTCATAGCTTACTGATCTGTTTACTGTCTCTATTATTCCTTTTTCAGAATGGCATATAAATGATATCAGACAGTCTATAATCTTTTTAGACTGCCTTCTTTCAAGTAGTAATATGAATTTAATAAGGGTACGCAGAATGTTGGAGGTATGCAAATGGACACAGAAGCCAATCGAGAGAGTTCCCATTGGAAAGATGGAAAACATTTTGCAACAAAATAAATTAAGTAGTATTGTCATATTGGGGAAAGAACAGACATATAGATCAATGGAACAGCCCAGAAATAGACCCACACAAATATAGTCATCTGACCTTAGACAAAAGTGTAAAGGATATTTAATAGAAGAAAAGGATTCTTTTCAGCTTTAAAAAAATTGTTTTACATAACAAATTGCTATGTTTTTTAAAAAGCAATGAACCTAGACTTTTACTTTATGTTGATGATATAAATCTCATTGTAAAGTGACATTTTCCCCACCTTTTTCATATTTACTCTTTGGAAAGAAACTCCTAAATGTAGCTCAAACTAAAGGAGTAAGAATTTATGCTCCAACTCATTCAGGGTGAAATGTATACATAAATTACTCCATTTTTTTTGTTTGTTTTTTGTTTTTGATGGAGAACTTTGTCCATATCCTCCACTTATTCAGTCACTTATTTATATCAGCATGAACCTCTGGGTTTTTTATACTTCCTCACAAAGTTTGGGAGAAGAAAGACAGGGAAGAAGATTGATTGTGGTAGAATCCTTTTTTTATTGATTGTTGAATTTAATTTGATAATATTTCATTGAGGTTTTTTTTCTATGTTAGTAAGAGAAAGTGGCCTGTCATTTTCCTTCTTGTAACATCTTTCTCTGAGTTTAGTATTCAGGTAATAATAATCTTATAGAAACTGTTAGGAACTGTTCAATCTGCTTGTAATTTTCTGGAAGAACTGGTAACACTTCTTCCCTAAATATTTGGTAGAATTTACCAGCAAAACTTTCTAGAACCATTGCTTTTTTTGAAGGGAATTTACTATTGATTCCTCTCTTTGAAAAAATAGAGCTATTCAGGTTACCTGTTGCCTCTTCTGTATGTTTTGGTTTATATCTTTCAAGTAATTGATTATTTTACTGAAGTTATCAAATTTGTGGGCACAGTGCTGTTAATAGTGTTACTTTATTATCTTTTTAATATTCATAGGTCAGTAGTAATGATCCACAGTGTCTCCCCTTTCATTTCTGATATTGGCAATTTGTTTTTTTCTTTCTTCTTTTCCTAGTTAGCCTGGCTGGAAGTCTATCAATTTCATTGATTTTTCTCTATTGTTTTCTGGTTGCTTCTGTAATTTTATCCTTTCTTTAGCTTTAAATCACCCTTCTTTCTCTAATTTCTGTGATACTAAAGTTCCACCTTACGTTATTGATGCATTTAGCACTATAAATTTCCCTCTAAGCACTGCCTTTGCTATAGAATACAAGTTTTGATAAATTATATATTCATTCAGCTCATTATAATTTTTAATTTCTCTCTAGGATTTTTCTTTGACATATGAATTACTAAGATGTATATTATTTAATTTTGAACATTTGGGTATTTATCAACTGTCCTTATTTTATTGGTATTTAGTTTAACTTTATAATATATGTAATTCTATTGTAATAATACTTTGTATGATTTTTATTCTTTTCAATATTTTAAGGTTTGTTTTATGGCCCAGAATGTGATTCATCCCTTAACATTGATGAATATTTCATGTGTGCTACAGAATAACTCTACTATTGTTGGATAGAATATTATATACACATCAGTTACATCAAGTGATGGATAGTGTTCTTCAGGTTCATCTAAGTCTTATTGATCTTTTTGTCTATTTTATGTATCTATTACTGAAAGACTGGTGCTGAAGTTTACAACTATAATAATGGATTTGTATATTTCTTCTTTCAGTCCTATCACTGTTTGCCTTACATATTTTGACACTCTGTTAAGTTTATAGACATCTAACTTGTTCTGTCTTCTTGGAGAATTGACCTCTTTATGATTATTCATCATCCTCCATTAGCCCTGACAATCCCCCTGTTATAAAGTTTGCTTTGTCTGAAATTAATATATCTACTATAGTTTCTGCAGGGAGGGGAGGGGGGTGGATTCCCTGGTAGCTCAACTGATAAAGAATCCACCTGCAATGCAAGAAGCCCTGGTTTGATTCCTGGGTTGGGAAGATCCCCTGGAGAAGGGATAGACTACCCACTCCAGTTTTCTTGGGCTTTCCTGGTGGCTCAGCTAGTAAAGAATCCGCCTGTAATGCAGGAGACCTGGGTTCAATCCCTGGGTTGGGAAGATTCCCCTGGAGAAGGGACAGGCTACCCACTCCAGTATTCTGGCCAGGAGAATTCCATGAGCTGTATAGTTCATGGGGTCGCAAAGAGTCAGACATGACTAAGCTACTTTCACTTTTATAGTTTTTTAAAGAAAGCATATTTTGTAGGTTCATTTGGTTCATTCCTTTAAGTTAATTAAGGTAAAGAAATCTTTTAAAATTTATAAGCTAATACTTCTCAAATAATGCAAATTTGTTTGTTAACCTCAAAATTATCAATGATGAATTCAGCAAGGTAGGAAGATCCAATATTAAAATACAGAAATCTGTTTCATTTCTTTATACTAACATTGACATATCAGAAAGGGAGTCAAAAAACAGTACTTTTTAAAATTGCATCAAAAATAAAATATTTAGGAATAAACTGACCAAAAAGTTTAAAGACTTACATGCTGAGAACTATAAAACTTTGATAAAGGAAATGATTCAAAGAAATGGAAAGATATATTGTGCTCTTAGACTGGAAAATTAATACTGTTAATATGTGTATACTATCCAAAGCAGTCTACAAATTTATTGTGATCCCTATTAAATTACCCATGACATTTTTCACAGAACTAGAACAAATAATCCAAAAATTTATATGGAACAATAAAAGACCCAGAAGTGTCAAAGCAATCTTGAGGAAAAAGAACAGAATGCTGTTTTGAACATTCTGCTGGATGCAGAATCCTCCCAGATTTCAGATAGTACTACAAAGCTGGAATACCCACAACAGCACGGTGTTGGTACAAAAAGAGACATATGGATCAATGGAACAGAATAAAGAGTATAGAAATAAACTCACACACCTATGGTCAAATAATTTTGACAAAGGAAGCAAGAGTATACAGTGGAGAAAACAGTCTCTTTGACAAGTGGTGTTGGGAAAGCTGGATTGCTGCATGTTAATCAGTGAATTTACAACACACACACACCATACACAAAAATAAGCTCAAAATGGCTTAAATATCGATATAAGACTTGACATTATAAAAGTCTAGAAGAGAACATAAATTAAACATTCTCTTAAATAAATTGTATGAGGACAATAAAAATTTTAAAAGAGGCATCAAAAGGAATGAAACAATTTCATTTCCAGAGCTGTGGATAGACCCACTATCATATCATATCAGAGTGAAGTAAGTCAGAAAGAAAAAAACAAATACTGTGTATTAATGTGTATATATGGAATTTAGAAAGATAATACCAACAATCCTACGTGCAGGGCAGCAAACAGAAACTTCTTTAACCTGGAAAACGAAAGAGTCACCTAAGTCCAGAAAGTGCAGAAAGTCCCATACAGGATAAAATAAGGCGAAACATGTCAAGACCTGTGCTAATCAAAATAGCAAAAATTAAATATAAAGAAAAAGTATTAAATGCAACAAAGGAAAGGCAGCAAGTAATATATGAGGGCATCCCCATAAGATATTCAGCTGCTTTTTTAGCAGAAACTCTGCAGATCAGAAGGGAGTGGCATGATATCTTTAAAGTGAGGAAATGGAAAAACCTACAGCCAAGAATACTCTACCCAGCAAGACTCTCATTCAAATTCATCAGAGAAATCAAAATCTTTACAGGAAGAAAAGCTAAGAGAATTGAGCAGTACCACATCATCTTTACAACTATTGCTAAAGTAACTTCTCTAGGTGGGAAAGAGACCAGCAACTTCAAACAACTTTCTACATATATAGACTGTTAAACAAAAAACTTATGGGGAATGCAAACCAAAGATCTACAATATATACACAAACAAAAAAAGAAAAAGCATCCCAAACAGAACACTAAAGATGGTCATCAGCAAGAGAACAAAGAGGAAGGGAAGAAAAAAAGACCTATAAAAATGAACCCAAAACAACAAAGAAAATGGCAATAGAAGAAAATCCCTGGTGGTCCAGTGGCTAAGACTCTCTGCTCCCAATGCAAGGAGTCCGGATTCGATACCTGATCAGGGTATTCGATACCTGATCAGGGTATCTACATGCCGCAACTAACTACATGCCACAACTAAGAGTCTACATATATCGGAAGATCCCGCATGCCACAACTAAGATCCAGTGCTGGCAAATAAATAAACATTTTTTAGATGAAAATGGAAATTTTGCAGAATGTATATTGAACTTTAGAAGGAATGTTGCTTTACGCTGTAATTTATTATTGCCTTGGCTCTTGTGATTATTACACTTTCCTTACACTATTCTTGAATAAACTCAGTGTGATTTTTCTCTCTTCTGAATACTGTTCTAGCACCTAATCACACATATAAATAAAACAGAATCTTGTTGAAGTGTGGCTCATTTTATACAATGATGCACCTACCAGTTTTACAAAAGGATATACTGTGTCAGTGAAATGAACATCCTGATATAATATAGTTACCAGATACCATGGATCTTAAACCAGTCCTCCACACCAATATCACAAAGATATCACCTATGTGATATCTTTCACTTTTAAAATATTTCAGCACTGTTCTTCATATTGAAATAATTTCCTAAGCTTTCATACTTAACCATATGAGGCAACTAGACTACTCTACCCTGTGTGTGTGTGTGATAAGGGCTATTGATGTATGATCCTATTACTTTCAGTACTGATTTTTTAATGAGTTAATTTTTTTTGAGTCCTGGGAAAATATTATGCTTCCTTAAGAAAGCACCTCCATTGTGTCTGCTGGTGCTGCGCTTCTTCTGTAACCGTTGTTTTTCAGCATTGCCAGGTTCTGTGCCCTTGTGTTAGTCCTTCCCACCCTCTCTTGAACTGGGGGAGTTCTCACTGATCTGTTGCATTTTCATGTTTCAGATTGTAAATCCCGTGTGCAGAATAAGTTACCTTTGGAAAATTTTTCCTATAGCTGTGATACCAAATCTTTGGAATTTGGGTAGTGTTCTTTGCTTCCTAGGAATAAATGTAAGTGTAATCCAGAGCAGAATCATCATCTATAGACTAAAGATTCCAGTTGGATCACCTGGAGGACTTTAAAGAGTGTTCAACTGGGAGTGTTCAACGTGATCTGGAAGCTTAGATCAATACCAGCTACTAGGCTCCCCACTGCCTTTTGCACTAAGTGCTACCAAATGTGTTCTTTCATTAATATTAGCCAACTCTGGTAACTCATATTTTTGGAGCTCTTCTATGTGACTGGCCTTATTTTAAGTGCATTTCTCATTTATCTCAGTTGATCCTCATGACAAACTTTTAACATCAGTGTTTTATTATTGTCTTCTTTCTACAAATGAGGACTCTAAGGTCCAAAGAATGTATCTTCTGCCCCAGTGATACAGTCAGCACATGAGGGCATCAGGGTTTGAACTGGAGCAGCTGGCTTGCATATTCTAGTTGCTTCACCCCATGCTGTGCTCCTTTGTTTGGAAATATTATTTACCTGTTTTAATTACCTAGTGTCATCTTCAAAGTTGGTATAAATTAAGCTTGTTTCTATTTCTCCCAAGTAAAATCTTTTTATCTAATCTGTATACCATCTTATACACTTACAAACCCTGGTTTGTGAGTACCGAAAAGCAAGTGGCACTTCATTTTCCTATGTGAAAATGATGTTTTTTTAAAAAAGGAGGAAAGCCTGAATACTTACTGCTTGCACTAACTCTTACTATTGAGAAGATAAACTTACCTCAGAAGTCCCTAACTATTGTCATTATTTCACTTTTATTTGACCTTGTTCGAGAAAAAAATCTGCATATGTGATTTTTTTCCACATGATTCATCTTACCTTGCAGATACCTATTCTAAAAAAGTATAATATTTTTAAATATTTCTATAACCACTTCCCTATCTTCTTAGAGAATAACAAGTTTAACAAAATCTTTCCTTTATGAGACACATGAAGATAAATGTCTGTTATTTTATTAATACTATTTAATAACTTACTTGTGACTACTTTTTAGCTTTTCTTGCCTTAATGTCATATTATCCATGTCTTTCTTTTTCTGTCTTGAGTGAATTTCCTTCTAAAATACTTCTCCCCATTCACTAATCATATTTGCTACATCTTGTATGCTGTGTTGATAAATGAATCACATTTGCTGATTTATATACCCATAAAATAAAAGTAAGAATGCATAACAGGAATAAAAATGTAATTTTTAGTGAATATTTTTATTATTATTTTCTTGACTCAGAAGCATTGTTGTATCAGTGTCAAAATATAGGGTGTATCTGGGAGGTACTGAGACTGCCAGCAGTGGGACTGCTGTATAAAGAAAATATACTGAGTTCTAAAAATATGTTAAAATTACAAATTTAATATAGAAATATATATATTTCTACATATGGAAATATAGAACTGAACAACACAAGCCTCTTTTATAGTATACTTTTTATCCTTTTGACTTTCTGAAGTAGTTATGGTTCCAAAGCAGATTATACCATGTAGAATTCCTTTTGCTTTGTGGAGCTAGACCAAATAGATTTGATAGATTTTGATAATTCTATTATTTAAAGGTTCAAGGTGAAGTAATGAAATTAGTACATCTGGCTTAACACAGCCACATTACACTGTTCACATAGTAACAGTTGTCTAGAGATGCAGTTTACTCCTGAGTTTGTTCATGCTTGAATATCCAAATGAAAAATAAACTGGAATCTTAAAGTAAATTTGTTGTTGAACTTTATTTAGCTGTGTGGGTGATGTGGATAACACATGTACAAGATGATTAATTATTTTGCTGAGAAGCATAATGTTGTGGAGCCATCTGCTGTGCCATTATTGGGAGGGTGATCTTGCTAGATTACTCACTAAATTCTTTCAACACTTAGATCCAGGACTGCCAGTAGTCCTCCAGATTCTCGTTAAATTAAGGCTATTGTGGAGATTCAGGAGCAGCTGGACCATGTGGAAAAATGTCTCCATGTTATTACTACCAGTAATTCAACCTTGAGAAAAGTATCTCAAGCCCCTCTAAGATCTTTTAGTGGGATTTCAGTCATTTATATCACTGTTATCTTTTCCCATATAATATACCTACAACAACCCCACTTCAAAAGCTTTAAAAGTATTTTGAAAAGATATTTTGAACATCTACATTATCTTGGCAGAGCTTAACAAGCTCCTCATTGTCAAACACACAATAGTTTGTATTTTTTGTGCAATACTATATTTTTCATATTCTGTATACCATTTATTCATAAATCTGCTTATTCACTCATTCAGCAAACATCAATTCAATAGCTACTTTTGCTATTGCTATGCTAAATGCAAGGTTATAGTCTTAAATGAAACAAAATTCACCATGACGCCCAGATTTTTATCTTAGCATCATCTCGTCCTAGAGTCATGTTCTCTGGAGGTCCTGTGATAGAGCATTATAACTTCTGTAATCTCAAACTTTCCAGGTTACTATTTGACCAATGAAATTAAAATCATTTTAAACAGTTCGTTAGAAATTCAGTCCTCATAAATATTAAGTTAAATAGTTTGACTTGACCTCTGCATTGAACTTTGTGTGGGCCATATAGAAACTAAATTTTGATCTTATTGATATTCCCACAAGTGTGTATCTGTTGGATTCAGGGCATTTAAAAAACCTATTAGAAACAATTTTCCTTATTAATAAAATTATGAGCCTGAGAATATATTAGAGGGTTGTAAAATGAGAATATATATGATTAAACCCAATAAAATGGAGTATTTGTACCTCAAAAGTGGGAGGCTGAGATTGCTTGCTAATTCACTTTCTACCTATATAGATATTATTATTATAATTATATAACAATTATTGTTATACATATTATTATATTATTATACCTATTGTTATTATGTATTATATTATTATATAATGTATATTATTATATACATTTTTACACATATTATTCTTTCTAGCAAGCATTTATGTAGGCCTAATTATGATAGTGAAGAAAGCCTGCAAAAGAAAGCCTGTATTTATCTTGCTCTCTAGAAGTGTTTGATTTATCATATAATTAGTAACTATTGAATACAGTAAGAACTTATTCATTTTCTTCTGATTTTCTTTTCTTCAGCTTCCCTATATTTACTTTCACTATGTTTTTCTAATCCTCATCAGCATGTTAGCATCGTTTTGTTTTGTTTTTGTTTTAGTTTTGGCGTTTCTTTGTTTTATTTTAGTCACATTCTTTCCTGTGTTTAGAGTTCAGAAGCTCTTTACTGTTAATCTTTCTGGGCATCTCAGTTTTCCTTTTTGTATCTATATTTTGAAAATTTCCTAATGTGCCATAACTCAATTTCTCTTTCTGGAAAATAGGACTAATAATATTTTCCTAGGCCACAGACTGTTGGAATAAAGTGAATAAAGATGGCTGTGACAATATAGGTAATACCTACTGAGAAGATAAGTAGGCCACCTGACTTTGAAATCCTCAAAAATTATTCTTTCTAGTGCTGCCAACATAAGTAACCAGGGATTCTGAACATGACCAAGGCTGTAAGCACCTGCTCATTATTATAGGCCAGCATGCCTCACAGATATGCTTGCCATTTTAGTTTTATAAATAACACACAAAAAGAAGATGGACTGGCTGATGCTATTTAGGAATGCCAGATCCTCACTCAGCCTAGTTAAAGACCAATTATGGAAGTGGATTTCCTGAAAGTACTTTGGAGAAAAGTAAAAATCATCTGGTGTGTAAATAATGAAGCACAACGTGCTCTGTGCTCAGTTGTGTCCAATTCTTTGTGACCCCTTGGACTGTAGCCTGCCAGGCTCCTCTGTCTATGGACTATTTCAGGCAAGAATACTGGTGCGGTTTGCCATTTCCTACTCCAGGGGATCAAGCCTACATGTCCTGTGTCTCTTGCATTGGCAAGCGGATCTTTTACCACTGAGTCACCTGGGAAGCCCAACGAAGCACAAGAGCTACCATGTATTGAGTATCTACTATGCACAGGATACTATTCCAATTTCTTCTCTTTAAATTTTTTTTTATTTTTTTAAATCATTTTTATTCGTTTATTTATTTATTTGCCAGCATCGGGTCTGCACGTGGAATCTGTCAACATGGTGCATGGACTCCAGTTGTGGAGTACAGGCTCAGTCGTTGTGGCACACAGGCTTAATTGCTCCAGGGCATGTGGGATCTTAGATCCCTGACCAGTGATTGAATCCACACCCACCTGGTAAAGTGGATTCTTTACCACTAGGCCACCAGCAAAGTTCCGCAACTTCTTTATATATATATATATAGGTATTATTTGATTTTCATATGAGCTGTGCAGGGTGGGTTTATTACCTGTATTAATGGATAGGAGAGGCACAGAGAATTTAAATAACAAAAGTGAAAAAGTGTTTCCAAAGGTTTTGTTCTTCCCATCATATAACACTACCTTCTCAGCTTTAATGAGAATCACAGAATATGTGAGTATATACTTATAAGCAGCACAGACTTTGAGACGATCTTGATTTTGAACTAAAAGGATGCATAAAGGATGAAATATCCTCCTTTGTAGAAAAAGAACACTCTATGGAGAGAGGTGTGTAATTGATCGGGTGTGTAAACAGGATAACTGGGTCACTTAATAACAGTCTTCCAGGCCCATGGTAAAGAGGACAGTCAGCCGTTGTTCTTTCTTATTGACAAGAACGGTAGAGTGGAGGCCAGAGGTAGAAGTTACCACTTAAAATTTTGCAATATGCTAGATAATATTAAAAGGGGCACTATAGTACCCAACTACAGGTTAAATAAACTTAACAATTATTTCATTATTAGCAGTATAGACGTGGGAAGGGGATAGGAAGAGATTCTTGTGCTTAGGTAGGTGGGCCATAGCAAGCAGTTTAGGGACACAGTACTAGCTGAAGTACTAGTGAAAATTACCTGTGATTGACAAATGGAGTTAGAGATACACATAGTCCTGGAAAGTCTGTTAGAATCCTAGAGTTAAAGAATCATTTTAGCTGTTTATCTAAAAATAGAACTAAATCTATAAATTGCACATTAAAGTGTAAAAAAGTGTCAGTTGCTCAGTCATGTCTGATTCTTTGCAAACCCATGGACTGTAGCCCACCAGGCTCTTCTGTCCATGGAATTATTCAGGCAAGAATACTGGAGTGGATAGCTGTTCCCTTCTCCAGGGGAACTTCCTGACCCAGGGATTGAATCCAGGTCTTCTGCATTGCAGGCCGATTTTTGACCATCTGAGCCACCAGAAAATTGCACCTAAAGATACACAAACAAGTCAATAAACCTAACTTTTTTATTTTCTATATACATATATGCTTATGTTGGACTAAAAAACTATCTTGAATAGTTCCATAGTTTCTAAGCTTCAAGTTAGCAAACTTTATGTTGTCCCTGCACAAATGCAGTAATAATCCTAGTGATCAAATCTTATTATCCCTTTTGTCGGGCCTTTGTTGGGCCATTAACTGCTATAGAAGGACTGTGAGTATTACAGTATTATGTTCCAACTATTTCTCAGACTACTGGGAAAATATAATGTTTTCATTGTTATATAAATCTCTACATAGTCCATGTCTAGAATATTGTACATACAGTAGCAAAAGCTAGAGCAGTCTAGCCAACCACAGACTGCAGGCACACTTAGTGCAGTATAAATTGTTCTAGATGCCTAAACATTGCCTATTAACATTATCTAGTAACGATCCATGTCATTAGAAGAATTGCTAATAGTATTGGATATTCATATTACAGGACAGGGAATGATGCAAATGAGAACTTTTTAGAAGTTTAAAGTGCTATGTAAATGCCAAATATATTTGTTTTTGGAAGATTATTAACCCATAGCAAAACATGTCCCATCTATAAAATGAAGGCAGCAGATTTTTTGATTACTGAAAGACCTTCAGTTTCCACATTCCATAGCTTTATGTTCTCATGGTCTGGTCACATGCACTGCTGGTCATTGTGGTCACTACCAGGAAGCAGAACCATCTTGGTACCTTAGGTGAAAGAGCTGAAAGAAGTACAAAGACAGGCTTTTCTGGGATGCTGAGTATTCCAATGTAGGAATGTGCTCAAAAGAAACAAGATAAAACTCTACCTGCCTAAGAATGAACAGCTTTAAAGAGTTATATATGTGTTTTCCCATTTGTTTTCATGAACTAGTGGAGGCACTCCATTTGGGAACGCTAATGGCTGCCCACGGCTACTTCTTTCCAATCTCGGATCATGTCCTCACACTCAAGGATGATGGCACCTTTTACCGGTTCCAAGTAAGTTTATTAAAAGTATTATTTAAAAGTAAAAATACGTCTGCATTTTCATTGTTTGTACAGAAATTTTGAGACTTGATTTATTTTACTTTGACTTGAGCTAGTTAGAATCTAATTAATAATTTGTGAAAGCTGAGTTGTGTAATGATTGAAGTTACAGTTTATATAAAAAATTTGAGAAAAATTCAGAGTGACAGTGGAATTCAGGAAAATGAGAGAGTCATCTGTAAATTATATTTATTTGCTAGGAAGGAAGTTGAGAGATGGTAACTAAATTTGTTATACTCTGGACCCTATGTCATCCAGAGCCATCTACAGTCCAACCAGTCATGGGAATGCTTGAAGCTCCAGGATAGAATTAACTAATAAATACATATCCTCTGCATGTCTGAGACCTTCTATAAGTCTGTGGAGAAAGGGGCAATGGAGGATGAGATGGTTGGATGACATCACCGACTCAATGAACTGGAGTTTGAGCAAACTCCAGGAGATAATGAAGGACAGGGAAGCTTAGCATGCTGCAGTCTATGGGATCACAAAGAGTTGGAAATGACTTGGTGACTGAAAAAGTCTATGAAGGACACGCATGATGCTTTGCATGTATATAGGAGGCCATCTTAGATAACTTATTAACTGACAAGAGTTATTCTAAGTCATTTTCAAATGAGATACCTATAAAGAATAATCTTTGAGGAAATGATTATGGACTCCAATTTTGGTCATTGGGCACACAGTTGACACTTGAGTTACGATGATTTACCTGAAGTATATTCTACATTTCATTAGACATTATGATTCATTAGTAACTGACTAGTGGATTCCAGTCTGTAAAATTAAGGCACATATAATGCCAGAGTTCAAACTCTAGCTCTAGGTACTTTCAGAGGATTCTTCCCATTGTCCCACTTTTAGACATTGGAGCATTCTTCTCACTAGCTCTGATTTATTGATTAAATAACTGACTTGGGTGCCTAAGGACTTGCTTGGGGAAGCAGAGAACAGAGGGAATATGTTTTGAAAAAAAGTTGTTCTCAAAGCTCATTGTCCTCCTAGAGTATTCTCACTCTTACAGAGCACTTCTATCCCAGGAAATAATCATTGGATTTTACACTGAATATCTAGGAAATAATGCAGCCTCCTGAAATTGTGATACTGACCTAAGTATTCAAGCAATTGAAATTAGTTGGATCACTTAATTTTAAAAGTCTTTAAAATAATGAAGCTTTATCCTTAGAACAGGTAAATTTAAAGTAATAGTGCTTAAAATAGCTTATTATTAAGTTAGAGTAACTTGTGGTCCTAAGGTTAGCATTTTAGTGAATAAAAATTACTAGTTATTAGAAAAGAAATTTTGTATGTGCTACTAACACTTTTTGATTTTTTTAAAGGAGTTACTTTGGTATTGCAGGGTTATATTTTCCATAAAATCTTATTTTCTTATATGAATTTTTCATATATAAAGTAAACATTAGGCCTAAATTTTTTTTTACAAATTCTAAATGAAAGATATTTTTTGATAAAATGCCAACTTTTATCCATCTTTACTGTCAATTTACAAGTAAAATCATCTATGTATAAGATTAATATATCTGTAAGGGAGGCATTGAATATAATCTGCGTATGTGTGTGTGTGTGGTAGGTCACTTCAGTCATGTCCGACTCTTTGCTGTCCTATGGACTGTAACCCACCAGGTTCCTCTGTTCATGGGATTCTCCAGGCAAGAATACTGGAGTGGGTTACCATGCCCTCCTCCAAGGGTTCTTCCCAACCCAGGAATTGAACCCTGGTCTCTTATGTCTCCTGCATTGGCAGCTGGGTTCTTTACCACTAGCACCACCTGTGAAGCCCTGAATATAATCTACCTTTGACAATTATTGAATTAAAAATTTCCCTTAAAACAAATTAGCTGAGGCATGAATGAAAATTAGTAGTGATGTCTTGAAAGTGAAAATGAAAGTCGCACAGTCACGTCCGACTCTTTGCAACCCTGTACAGTCCATGGAATTCTCCAAGCCAGAATACTAGAGTGGGTAGCCTTTCCCTTCTCCAGGGGATCTTCCCAACCCAGGGACCAAACCCAGATCTCTTACATTACTTCTAGGTACAGGCAGAAGATTGCCAAGTTTGATATACCTAAACAGATGATCAGTTCAGTTCAGTTCGGTCGCTCAGTCATGTTCAACTCTTTGCAACCCCATGGACTGCAGCACACCAGACCTCCCTGTCCATCTCCAACTTCTGGAGCTTACTCAAACTCATGTCCATTGAGTTGGTGATGCCGTCCAACCATCTCATCCTCTGTTGTCCCCTTCTCCTGCCGTCAATCTTTCCCAGCATCAGGTCTTTTTAAATGAATCAGCTCTTTGCATCAGGTGGCCAAAGTATTAGAGTTTCAGCTTTAACATCATTCCTTCCAATAGATGATAGATAATCTTTTAAATTATATGAATTAATGTTAAATACTTTAATGACATATACACATGTTCAAAATAGGATATAATATGATATATTTGTAAATCTAATAACCATACAATCTTAAAACCAAGGTTTTAAAAGCAAACAAAAGAAACCTCACCAAAGTCAGGGATAATTTAATTCCTGCTACAGTGTCTACCAAGGCATTAATTAATCTATACTTGAACAGCTCTAGAAATAGAAAACACATTATTGTTCATGGTATATGCTTCCATTTTTGCATTGGTTCCAGGCAGCATTAAGTTCTTTATTACATTAAATTGAAATTCAATTCCATGAAAGGATTTTAAAATTCATGAATTAAACTAGGACGCTTGCAATGTTGTGTTTATAATTGCTTCAGGAAATGATTGAGATTCTGGCCATCATTAGGAATCTGAAGAAGCTTTGGGTTAAGTTTGAGACAAACAGTTTCACTGGTATGCTGCATTGTGTAAATTTTCAATCATGTGACTTTTGTATGTACTGTAAACTTGTAATTGTCTAATTATTCTCCCTCGCTAACTGAAATTGAGATCCGACATGATTATCCAGATCACTTTCATGACTTTCATCACATTAGTATATGTGCCAAAGATTACTGAATGATGGCTAGACAGTTTTAAATCTGTTTAATCACAGCTAAAGAACCCAAATCTGAAAAACAGTCTAGCTGAACTGTGAAAGTAAATTTTTAAATTCCAGCAAACTATAAGATTTGTTATTCTTTAAATTGCCTTTTGTCCTTTGTGCTATGCAAGTCATTTCAGTCACATTTGACTCTTTGTGACCCTATGAACTGTAGTCCACTAAGCTCCTCTGTCTGTGGGATTCTCCAGGCAAGAATACTGGAGTGACTTGTTCTCCTCCTCCAGGGGATTTTCCTGACCCAGGGATCAAACCCATGTCTCTTACATCTCCTATATTAGCAGACAGGTTCTTTACCACTAGAGCCATCTGGGGAAGAAATTGCATTTTACTATAAGTCAAAATATGTTTCCTAGAAAAAAATATTACAATATTAGTAAAGAGTGTTAGTTTTATGCCTTTTCCACTTAATGTTATTGTTGTTCAGTTACTTAGTCGTGTCTGACTCTTTGTGACCCCATGGACTGCAGCACACCAGTCAACCTTGTCTTTTGCCATCTCCTGAAACCTGCTCAAATTCATGTCTGTTGAGTCAATGATGCCACACACCCAACCATCTCATCCTCTGGCGTTCCCTTCTCCTCCTGCCTTCAGTCGTTCTCAGCATCAGGGTCTTTTCTAATGAGTCAGCTCTTTGCATCAAGTGGCCACAGCATTGGAGCTTCAGCTTCAGCATCAGCATCAGTCCTTCTAATGAATATTCAGGGTTGATTTCCTTTAGTATTGACTAGTTTGGTCTCCTTGGAAGACTTGGAAACATCTTTCCACGTAATATCACAGGATAAAATAGTTTCAGTTATCTATTTTACAGTCAGGGAGTTTTCACTAAATAAATGATAGAAAAATAAAATTGTAAGAATACTGATGAAAACATTCCTGGTAGATTTGAGGGGAAAAAAAAAAGTATGTGTTTGACCAGTCTGACTAGAGTGAATATTTTAAAAATTAAATAAATATGCTTGCATACACACACACATCCCCCAAACTAAAGAAGCAACCCAAAGGGAATAATGCATTCTCTGAGAAGTATCTCAAACACTACCAGCCTGCATGAAAGAAGATTTTTTTCTATGTTTCTCTATGCTTCCCCTAGAACAGTGACCCAATTTTGCCCTCAAATTGGGTTAAGTGAATTTATTTGCCAATGAGGGAGTGCTGTATAAAGCCTTGATATCCCCCTTTATCTAGTGCTTCAACCTTTTTACCCTCTAAATTTGTTCACCTATATACAGAATTAGTATTAGTAGCCTTCTTTATGGTACCGGAGCAATTTCCAAGAAAGTATAGAAAGTGAATCAAATCCCCTGGGGGTCCTGAACAGTTTGGAAGGACCCTCTCTCATCTCTCAGAGATGCAAAAAGTTCTCCCAATTACCCTTTTCCCCTCCTTGAGAATCCCTCTTCTCGGAGGCAGAATTACCAAACTGGTAATCAGAGATTGGGCTTCCCAGGTGGCGCAGTGGCAAAGAATCCGCTTGCCAATGCAAGAGAGGTAGGAGATATGGGTTCGATCCCTGGGTTGAAAAGATCATCTGAAGAAAAAAACAGCAACCCAATCCAGTATTCTTGTTTGGAAAATTCTATGGACAGAGGACCCTGGCTGGCTACAGTCCATAGGGTTGCAAAGAATTGGACATGACTAAGTGACTGAGCATGCATGCACGCAATCAGAGATTACACCAAATATGCTTGCTACACACAGATTGTTAATGTAATTGACAAATAAATATAATCAGATCCACAAGTCTGATGTCTGCAGAGACTGTTCCATTGAATCCCAGGGCCATCATCGTCCAAGGAACGATTTGAAACAGCGACAGATAGTCATGGAGTTTGCTCAGGGTTTGGAGTCGAGCATGTCCCGCCATCAGGGCTAGAAAAGGCCTATCAGAAAATATAATCTGCTGATGATAATAATTGGTTTTCCCGATCAGACATTTTCTTCCCTGATCAGTCAGTTTCTAGAATTTGACAGAATCATATATGTCTATTGTTAAGCAGTCAACTAAGATATTAGTTTAAAAAACTAATCTCTGACTTGTGCAGTTTAAAAATTTAGAGCAGTAAGTGTTTCTATGAAGAAATGTTTTTTAAAGTGAAGGAGAAAAGTTGTTTTAATCTAGCTGGATAATGTTGAAAACTGCATTATATAATTAATAGAGCCAGGCAACTGTTTGCCCATCTTAAGGAAAGATTCTGATGGTTGTGCTTTTGGATATATGGAGGGCAATGATGAAATACATGAATCAACAAAAATAATGTGCTAAATATAAACTTATTTCATCATGAGTCTTAGTGAATATAATACTTCGCTTTCAGTCCTTGTGGATTAACACTTCTGTATAAATAGTGCAACCAGTCCTTTTACCTTTATATCAGATGACATACAACTGTAGCAAAGGTACGCTGTTTTTTATACATGCTGTACTTATTTAGAGGCTGAACAATTGATTAGCAAAGTAAATTTAAAAGGAAAACCTTACAGTGCCTCTCTGAGTATTTTTTCTAGATAATAAAACACATCGTTAGCAAACTGTTCTAGATGATTGCTGAAGATAAACACGGCTCATAAACCAGGAGCCCCACTAATTCTTTACATGTTTAACCTAAGTTCCACTTCTTTTCATTCCACAGACACCCTATTTTTGGCCATCAAATTGTTGGGAGCCGGAAAACACAGACTATGGTCAGTGCAATATCTCCTCATTTTATTGTTGACAGTACCATTATGTATGGATGAGCACATGCTTGCATTTTACTGTTTGTCACTGAGAAGAGAATACTAAAAATTTCAATATGACAGTAATATTTCTAACATTGAATTTATAAATGACCTTGTTTGGAAAGTCACCAAATCTGGTGGCAGCTTATTCCATGTTATAGTGTCTCCTGTGACTATTAAAAAAATACTTTTCCTTTGAATAGCTTAAAAAGCTATAAATAAACCTAAAAGGACTATTATTATTATTATTTTTCTGTACCACACTGGTCTACTGGAAAGAGTAACAAAGGGGTTCAGAGAGCCAGAATTTTTGTTCACCTCTTCTATTTAGCTATGATTTGTAGTAAGTCCCTTGCCTTCCACACTGCACTTTTCTCACTATTATTTGAGGGATCTTGTGATTCTGTTAGCAGAAGGTTTTGTTAAACATGAAACAAAACAAAAGAAAACAAAAGAAAAGATACAGTAGGAAATTCAATCATAGTGAATCAACTTCAATCTACTTCAAATCTACTTCTGTCTAACTCAGTTCAACAACCATGATTTTAATTAAACTCTTCAAGGAAATAGGCTCCTAATAAGTGCCACTTCTTACATTTTCCTGAAGGCTACAGTTTTCAAATGTAATATTGTATGGTTTTTAAATATCATTTTTACAAGTATTTATTGAGGCTTTGTTTCAATGCCAAGGGCCATAGTAGGTGCTGGGATAAGGAGACTCTGACTTTATCTGTACTATTGAGTAACTCATAGGCTAGATGAGAAAAGAGAATTACACAAAAGAAGTTGCTGTGAAGTGCCTAGTGAATGTTAATAGTGGTATATGTAAAATAGATGGAAGTTTGTAAGAATAAGAGAATTACTTTGAGGGTTTCCAGAGTGATCTCACAAAAGAACTGAGAGCATTTGAGGTGGATTTTAAAAGAGGGGAAATTTTTCAGGAAGCAAGGCAGAGAAGGCATTTGAGGCAGAGAAAGGGCCAGCATATGCGAAGACAGAAACTTGACAGCAATCTGGCTTTCTTTGCCTCCTGGAAAGACATTTGATAGAAAACCATAGGAAAGTCCATAAAAAACCAATGAAGTCATCCCTCATTTTTGTCAAACTTGGATTTCATAGTTCATCCAGGTGGTCATGTGCCAACCAAAAATTCAAACTAACATAACTTATGGAAAACAATCTAAAAACCAGAATACTTAACAATTAATAGAATAGATGATTCTTTCCTAGTGGGGGGAATGTTGCTTTTTTTCATCCAGGGTACCCAGCAGGGTATACTTCCCAAGTGGCTCAGACGGTAAAGAGTCTGTTCACAATGTGGGAGACCCGGGTTCAATTCTTGGGTCAGGAAGGTCAACTGGAGAAGGAAATGGCAACCCACTCCAAGTATTCTTGCCTGGAAAATCCCATGGACAGAGAAGCCTGGCAGGTTATAGTCCATGGGATTGCAAAGAGTGGGACACAACTGAGCAACTAACACTTTCAGGGTACACATTCTTCAAAACTAAGATACTTAAAGAAAGAAGTTGCTTAAAAACAAACAAACAAACAAACACACAGCTTTCTGATTGGTATATCTGAGTTGGAGAACTTTGTGGAGAGTTTTGTCCATCCTGGGATTGTTCAGTTCAGTTCAGTCGCTCAGTCGTATCTGACTCTGTGACCCCATGGACTGCAGCACTCCAGGCCTCCCTGTATCACCAACTCCCGGAGTTTACTCAGACTCATGTCCATTGAGTCGGTGATGCCATCCAACCATCTCAACCTCTGTCATCCCCTTCTCCTCCTGCCTTCAATCTTTCCCAGCATCAGGGCCTTTTCAAATAAGTGATTTCTTTGCATCAGGTGGCCAGAGTATTGGAGTTTTAGCTTCAGCATCCATCCTTACAATGAATATTCAGGACTGGTTTCCTTTAGAATGGACTGGTTGGATCTTCTGGCAGTTCAGGGGACTCTAAAGAGTCTTCTGACCACAGTTCAAAAGTATCAATTCTTCAGCACTCAAATTTCTTTATAGTCCAACTCTGACATCCATACATGACTACTGGAAAAACCATAGCTTTGACCAGACGGACCTTTGTTGGTAAAGTAATGTCTCTGCTTTTTAATATGCTGTCTAGATTGGTCATAACTTTTCTTCCAAGAAGCAAGCATCTTTTAATTTCATGGCTGCGGTCACCATGTGCAGTAATTTTGGAGCCCAAAAAATAAAGTCTGTCAAAGCTTCTAGTTTCCCCATCTATTTGCCATGAAGTAATGGGACCAGATGCCATGATCTTAGTTTTATGAATATTGAGTGTTAAGCCAACTTTTTCACTCTCCTCTTTCACTTTCATCAAGAGTGAAAGTTATTCTCTTTCTGCCATAAGGGTATTGTCATCTGCATGTCTGAGGTTATTAATATTTCTCCCAGCAATCTTGATTCCAGCTTGTGCTTCTTCCAGCCCAGCATTTCTCATGATGTACTCTGCATATAAATTAAACAATCAGGGTGACAATACACCGCCTTGACATACTCCTTTCGCTATTGAAACCAGGCTGTTGTTCCATGTCCAGTTCTAACCTGGGATGGTGCCTGGGAATTATTTCACCAAAGAGTATGACATACTAGTGAAGAAAACACCTGGACATCCGAAAAGGAGCTCATGGAGAAAAACCCAGGTGATGGAGGCAGACAGACCTGAACTCAGTTGGTATGTCACAGCGACATACCAACTGTGTAACTTTGGGCAAGGCTTGTTACATCTCTGAGCCTGTCTGCTTGCTTTTCAAGAAAAAAAGATAATAATACTGACTCCCTAAAATTGTTGAGTGAATCAAAATTAATATGCCTAAGAAAACTGGTATTGTTCCTCTCATACTTAATGGATCAAAATTGTTTTCACTTGTCATTATTATTTACTGACAGATACGCTTTCCCTGTTCCTTGCATAAAAGCAAATTATTCTTAATGTTCTCTCAATACATCTTTTGTGTTTTTCATGAATATGTTAGTGTTTACAATTGCAGTTCATATTTCAACACTTCATGATAGATTAATGTTTTAGTGCTAAACACAAGGAAATGGCATGGCTTACACAGAAAATAATTTATGGAACATCTCTCAAAGTCAGTCATCTCAAAATTATTAATGTCATTTGCTTTAACATTAGCTCTTGTCAGAGTCCATTTAATGAGAGTCATTGTCTAAACTTTCTCCCAAACCTGGAGAGCATTTAATTTTTAACTAAAAGTAGGCATAGTCTTTATTATTCTGTTTGTTTTTTTCCCCTGAATAAACATATACCTGTTTATGTCTCATTTGCTTGGTTTATTATACAAGTGAAGATTAATATGCAAGTGATCAATAAAATAAATATTCAATAAAAGGTTATAGACAAAGAGAAAGTGAAATGATAATGATCTCAGACACTATACCACTCCTATAGGCAATGATGCTTTGTCTTCTGTGATTTTTCTTTTTACGTACAAGTATAGAAGCGATTCAAAGTATCCAACTTTGAATTTCCCACCACTGTTTGTTTAAAGAACATTTATAAAGCATGAACACTTTCTTATAAAGAGGATGTTGATGCTGTAGTTGGGTTGGAAGGCGCAACAGAAATAATAGTGATTACTTAGCTGTTTTTTCTGAAACAGCTTGGGACAGACAAAGCTTATTGATTAAAGAAGATTTAAGGAATGCTTCTTATATTCTGTCAATATCTAATGTCTGTTTCCATCACCAATTGAAACTTACTGGAAAGCCTCTGCAGAACATAAACATCTACAAGCCAGTTTATATGGAGGAACACTTTTCCATGATTACCTTGGTTTTGTAGAAAAATAGAATATGTTGATCGTGTTAAGGGCTATGGAAAAAAACACCATTTTTTGAAAATTAAGTTGTGTGAGATTTCTGATATTTTTTCACCCAAGTACAAAAAAAATAATCCAATCCAATTAAAATGGAGTCAGGAATGAATTTCCCATGTATTTACATCAAGAATCATCTTGGATTCTTGCAATCAAAGCTGGAGGCCAAGACCCAAGGAAGTTTTTTAGAGAACTGTGGTAAGAAGTAGAGACTATAGTGGTGATAGAAAACTCAAACAGAAGCGAGAGATGGGAAGTTCACTGATACTATAAGCAAACCATGCACATTGAAATTCCTGCAGATGAACACACATCAACCAACATCTTTCATCTGTCTCCTGTTAAGGGTGCAATCTCCAGTGTTCAAACAGAACGTGGACCTCAAGAAATTGCAATTTCCAATAAAGACAGGAGCTGATGCTATACTTTTATGACTCACCTCATTCACTTCACCCAAATCCTGGCCCTGTTGGAGCATGTCCTTATTGAATACTTTTATATTTTGTTCATTGTAGATTTTTTTGCAGTTTTATTTTTGCATATGTTACATTGCTGCTGCTGCTGCTGCTAAATCGCTTTAGTCGTGTCCGACTCTGTGCGACCCCATAGGCGGCAGCCCACCAGGCTCCCCCGTCCCTGGGATTCTCCAGGCAAGAATGCTGGAGTGGGTTGCCATTGCCTTCTATGATATGTTACATTAAAGTATTAGTTATTTTCTTGATTAGTGGGTAATTTGGCAATCTCTTGACTTACCCTGTAGGCAGATGCCTCACTCATCTCATCCTAGGGTCAACTGAGACCAATGCATGCCAACTGCAGAAAGGCAGACATGTTCTCAACATAAGGAACTTTTAACAATTTAACAATGAAAATTGTCCAGAACTTGCCTTATCTTGCAGAATGATGGTTTGTGCCCCAAAATATTCAGCCAATGCTCTATTTCCTCCAGGATGTTTTGAGGACCTCTAGCCTATATGGAAAGGTTCTGGGACTTCCCAGATGGCTCAATGGTAAAGAACCTACCTGCCAATGCAAGGGACATAAGAAAGGCGATTTTGATCCCTGGTGGAGAAGATCCCCTGGTGGAAAAAATGGCAACCCATTCCAGCATCCTTGCCTAGAGAATCCCTCGGCTGGAGGAAACTGGCAGGCTACAGCCCATTGGGTTGTAAAAGGGTTGGACACAGCGTAGCAACTAAACAACAACAATAAAAAGGGCGTTGACAGTGTCAGTGTACAGCCAGACTTCCCATTTTGCTTAGGCTTAATAACTATAGGAAGCTCATTTATTTAATTTAAAGTTTTACTAAAGAAAAATAGTTGTGGTGGCCATGAAAATAAAAGACTGCTTACGATCCTTATATAGACTTTTTGACGATCAAAGAATGAAAGGGAAAATTTAAAAATTAAAAAAAATGATCTCATATAAATGAGATCATTTATAATATTGTTGTTCAGTCGCTAAGTCATGTCCAACTCTTTGCGACCCCCTAGACTGGAGCACACCAGACTTCCCTGTCCTTCACTATCTCCCAGAGTTTGCTCAAACTCATGTCCATTGAGTCAGTGATACCACTCAACCATCGCATCCTCTGTCACCCTCTTCTGCTCTTGCACTCAATCTTTCACAGCATCAGGGTCTTTTACAATTAGTCAGAATATAAGTAAGCACTAATAGGCAAACCTTACCTGCCTCCTTAGAAACCTGTATGCAGGTCAAGAAGCAACAGAACCAGACATGGAAAAGCAAACTGGTTCAAAATTGGGAAAGCAGTACATCAAGGCTGTATATTGTCACCCTGCTTATTTAACTTATATGCAGAGTACATCATGTGAAATGCCAGGCTAGATGAAGGACAAGCTGGAATGAAGATATTTGATTGCTCTATCAACTATTAATAACCTCAGATATGCAGATAACACTACCCTAATAGCGGAAAGTGAAGATGAACTAAAGAGCCTCTTGATGAAGGTGAAGGAGAAGAATGAAAAAGCTGGCTTAAAACTCAACATTCAAAGAAGTAAGATCATGGCATCACTGACTCAATGGACATGAATTTGAGCAAGCTCTGGAAGATGGTGAAGGACAGGGAAGCCTGGCATGCTGCAGTCCATCTACAAATTAGCGATACTATTTCATGAAGACTCAGTTTCCTCAAGTCTAGCAATTAAAGCTGAAAAACATTCTTAGTGAATACACAAATCAACAACAGAGGCATTATTTTTCATTGTTTTAATATAGAGTGGCTGGTAAGGTGCAGACTATTGTTCAGTCAGGTTTTGGTCTTTGAAATTTTCTCGGCCTGGGAAGTTAAGAGACAGAAACTTCATACCCTACGAGGTAAATATTCTATATCCTAAGACTTTCTGGATAGATAATAGACATTTTTTTGTGGTGTAGAGCTGAAATAAGACTACTTCTAAGTCCAAGTGATTTGCCAAAAAAATTTTTTTTCTTTTAATTAAAACCTGCTTAACAAGAAATTTGGGTGTCTGGTTTCACATTTTCCTTAAGCAAGGAGAGGGTGTGGGGATTTTAGTATTTTGTTTCTATATTCTCTTAACAGAAAAGAGATTTTGTTGTTGTTCAGTCACTCAGTCATGTCCGACCCTTTGCTACCCCATGGACTGCAGCACGCCAGGCTTCCCTGTCCTTCACCATCTCCCAGAGCTTGCTCAAACTCATGTCCATTGAGTCAGTGATGCCATCCAACCATCTCGTCCTCTGTCATCCCCTTTGAAGGAGATTTAGATTGTTTTAAATCACACTAGACAAAAGCTCTTGTAGGAACCCTGAAGAAAGTGAAGTCAGAGAGTAAACTTGAACACCTGGCAAGGTTCAAATTTTCTTTCGGCATAGCAATTGCATGCCCTTCAACTCTTCCTTGACTCAGAATGTCCATGTCAGTGTTAAATCATGACTTTATCCAGTAATGAAATTTCAGAGCTGGAGGGTCATCCAATTTGACCATCTCAGCTAAGGATGAGGCAGCTGAGTTCCAGAGAGTGACAGGATTTGTTCAGTCAAGGTCACAAGTTATGGGCCAAGTTTTCAATGCACGAAAAAGTGAGATAAATAGAAGATTGCTGATATGTAACTTAGCAGAGCATTCAGGAAAGACTTTCAGTAATATATTGAATAGTTGCTACTTTTCTCAGCTGTTAAGGACATATACTAAATGTGGGGCTTCCTTTGTAGCTCAGTTGGTAAAGAATCCACCTGCAGTGCAGGAGACCTGGGTTCAATTCCTGGGTCAGGAAGATCCTTGGAGAAGGAAATGGAAGCCCACTCCAGTGTTCTTGCCTGGTGAATCCCATGGACAGAGGAGCCTGGCAGGCTACAGTCCATGGGGTCACAAGAGTCGGACATGATGTAGTGACTAAAATACAACACACACCAATTGTGGGGCTTCTCTGGTGGCTAACTGGTAAAGAATCCACCTGCAATGCAGGAGACATAGGTTTCATCCCTGGGTCAGAAAGATCCCCCAGAGACAGAAATGGCAACACACTCCAGTGTTCTTATCTGGGAAATCCCGCAGACAGAGGAGCCTGACAGCCTCCAGTCTTTGGGACTGCATAGAGCTGGACATGACTTAGCCCTGAGCAACAACAAAATAAAAACAAATGTGCTGTGTCTTTGCATTTCTATCAAATCCTGGCCAGAGAAGTTTTCTGTGACTGACCTGAGCTATGCTTTCATGCTAAGTCTGAGGTGTCAGGTTCTTGTTCAAGAAGTTTCTCTTCAGGCCTAGAAATATTATTCCAAGGCTGCTCAATCTCCTACTGTTGCTCTTTGGACTCTTTGTGAAGCTCTGGGCAGCTGTTATAATAAAAGTAAGGGATACCACACTGTACTCCCAAATCACCATGCTGTTTGTCAAGCTCCAGTACTACTCCTCAGGCTGATTTCCTGGAATGGGAGGCAAAGGGCCGGAATTGCAAAGCTGTCATAAACATTTCTCTTTTAGATATAGTTTACCAGCTGGGGAAGAACAGCATCTCTGCTTAGTTTATAGGAAGGACCTAGAATTCTTCTGCCCAGCTGACTGACTGTTCAGTTCAAACCACCAGATGAAATGCCTTGGAGTTAAAATGTGTCAAGAGGAACTTCATAGAATGGAATCACTGGAACATGACTGAGCAGTTGCTGAGTGCTTTTTGGAGGTTAAATCCTGTCTAGAGGCTAGTACAATACCCTGAGAGAACTTTTAATGATATATGAAATGGTTACCAAGCTTCTAAACATGTCTATTTTCTTATAACACCTTTTAAAATTACCACTGTGTTTGAGTGGCTCAGACAGTAAAGAATCTGCCTGCAATTCAGGAGACCTGGGTTCAATTCCTGGGTTGGGAAGATTCCCCTGGAGAAGGGAATAGCAACCCACTCCAGTATTCTTGTCTGTAGAATCCCATGGACAGAGGAGCCTAGCAGGATACAGTCCTTGGGGTCACAAAGAGTTGGACACCACTGAGCGACTAACACTTTCTCTTCACTTGAATTTCAGTCATGATGTTACAGATTATTTGTTTTGCCCCCCAAAAATGATAAAATCAGAAATTTACAACTTGGGGAAAAATGACAAAGACCAATATGCTTTGGTTTATAATGCTCTATTTTTTATTTTTAGTGCCTCAGTGTAAATAAGCAGGCAAGAAATGATTGTGGTTTTTTTCCCCCTTTCAGCGGTTTACCTCTGCAAAAGAACAATGCAAAACAAAGCAAGGCTGGAGCTGGCCGACTATGAAGCTGTAAGTACCAAGGACTTCCTGGCAAAGAAAGGTATAAGATGAGCAAGAATAAGGCCTATGGTCATTTCTGGGCACTCTGAACTTTCTACATTCATGAATCTTAGAGATCAGATTTCCAGGGAGGGACAGCATAATTACTATATCCCTTACTTGCTTACTTCCTCTCATCATTCACAGTGATGATGAAATTCTAAATACACAAATTCAGGGAAGAAGTAGGAAGTATATATTATGTGCTAAAATTGACTTTAATGTAAAAGTTTTATGTATGTTGTCATTTGTTTTTAGTCACTAAGTCATGTCTCTTTGTGACTCCATGAATGTAGCCCTCCAGGGTTCTCTGTCCATGGGATTTATGCCAGGCAAGCATACTGGAGTGGGTTGCCATTTCCTTCAGGGGATTTTCCTGACCCAGAGATCGAACCTGTATCTCCTGCATTGGCAGGCAGATTCTTTGCCACTGAGCCACCAGGAAGCCCAAAATCTTTATGTGTATACATACACACATACACACACACACACACACACACACACACACACACACACACACACACACATATATATATGCTATGTATAATGAAGATATCCAAACTTAGAGAATTAAAGAGTGTTTACACTGGGAAAATGGTTTTTGCAAAATCTTTAGGTTGGTCACCATCAGCAGATTAAATTGACCTCATGTAATCTGTTCAGATGATTGCTATCTTCTGATTTACTAAACTTAAAGCACTATCTGTAAATGGGTAGTAGGGGGCCAAAGGTTTACATTTTTCTCAAAAACCAGATAAACTTATTGAATCAATAGTAGAAATGTACTGATTTCTTATTCAGTAAAATGGGCAGAGAAAAATCCAATGGATTACTCTTCAGCACTTTTTAATGTAAGTTTAGTATTTGGGGGTTTTAGTCATATTCACTAATGTTGATGTTTGTAATAGGCTTTCCTATGTCCTCTGTGACTGTTAATTTGAGGATTAGCTGCATTTAGTGAGCATGACTTATCATTCCAAGTACACTTACTCCAAGGAATTTTTATTTGTTTTCTTGGTAAGTACATACGGTATACAACTGGGCAGAAACAGATAGCTTTTGGGCTTCCCTGTGGCTCTGCTGGTAAAGAATCCGCCTGCAATGTGGGAGACCTGGGTTTGATCCTTGGATTGAGAAGAGTCCCTGGAGAAGTGACAGGCTGCCCACACCAATATTCTGGTCTGGAGAATTCCTTGGACTATATAGTCCATGGGGTCGCAGAGTTGGGCACGACTGAGTGATTTCCACTTTCACTTTTCACATATGGTAGATAAACTAGAAGGGGGCATAGTAAGACTGAGCTCCAGAATGTCTTCTCCATGGTATATTTTACAGGAGAGCTTGGCCAGGCTACAGAGAGCTTTTGCCCGGAAGTGGGAGTTCATTTTTATGCAAGCAGAAGCACAAGCAAAGTGAGTCCTTGTGAGTCTTTTGGAAGATTTGTTCAAGTTGTGGCCTTTTATCCACAGAGGCACTATGATTAACACTGCTTACTCTTCATTGTTGTGATGTTAACAGAGTGGACAAGAAGAGAGACAAGATTGAGAGGAAGATCCTTGATAGTCAAGAGAGAGCGTTCTGGGATGTACACAGACCTGTGGTGAGCAAGCACATGCACCAACATTGTCTGAATTCATAACTTCAGCCTTTGGAAAGTAAAGGAAGAATGTAGTAATTTCATTTCCTGCGCCCCCGCCCCCGCCCCCGAAGTCATGGTGAATTTAGGAGAAGAGTGCCACTTTTATATAAAGTGACTGGAGTATTCAACAGTATAATATTTAATTTACAAGACTGCATTTTTCTAACATGACATTACTTGCATACTCACTTTTGGCTTCTGAGGTGCTTGATACTTTCATACACTTGAAGGAAAAAAGTCTGCAACAACGTAGTTTTGCATGGCTTCCAATCTACATTTTTTTTCTGAATTTATAGGAAAAGTATGAGTTAAAATGTTATTCCTCCACTAAGTTTTCTTTTTTAAGACCTACTAATAGCCTGCCTTGAATGTCAGCTTTAATGGAAACATTTTAGGTGGCTCTACTTCAGCTTAGCTCATTCTTCTAATGATGTAACTGGTCATTGACTCTATATACAATAACTTAGCTGGTTTTCTTATATAGTAATGTTATAGTAATAGTAATGTTAAACCATATGAGCCAGAGTAACAAATAACAAACAACCTTGATTAATACCAGAAAACTTTGTGTAAGGAGTTAAACAATGGTTATGAGCTTATATCTTTAAACACAGACCTAGAGAATGATATTTATATAGTATTATTAAATAACAGGATCACAGCAAGAAATGAATCGAGATTCTTTGAGACTATCTTAAAATTTTCCTCTCAACTACCTGTGGGAACGGGCCGAAACAGGTCTGTTTTCCAAAGGTTTGTATACATGTCTATATATATATGATTAAAATTAAAATTTTATATATATTTAAATTCTATATATTAATTCAGCTGTCAGATTTCATATGGAATTTTTTTGAATTCACAAAAAATTAGAATTGAGACTTAACTGTCTTTCCTACTCAAAATTCAGCTGGAGTTTTATTTCTCATGGTGTGAAAAAGATTGTTGAGGTCACATGCATAAGTATTACAAGGATATGAAGTAGGATTTTTGCTTGTTTTAAGCCATCTCTAGAAACTGATTAATAAGTTATGTCCTCATGTTCATCCACTTTATGCTCCTGAACATCTGATGGCCCATCTCTAGCCTAGTTTAAATCTGATGACTCTTGGCAACTCAAGAGGGCTTGCTCCATGTCAGATCCCCTTCTCTCCCCACATCTATTCCACAGCAAAAACTCATGTTCTCAGATCATGTAAACTGATCCCACCTCAACACACTTGCCTGTTCAGTCTCCCAGGAATTACTCAGCCAGTCCTGTGCCTTCTATGTGCCCTGTAACCATTGTGAGTAGGCTCCAGTCCTGTTTCTCCACAGAGCAAGGCACGTATGAATGTTCTCCAGGGGGCCCTGCTATACCCCTCACTAGATGTTCAGTTAGAAAGTCCTCCCAAAGGGCGCCTGGAGGCAGAAACCACCCTGAAGCTGTTAGTTCCATTTCCCTTATTCAATTTGCGGATGCCTCTGTGGGGCTTTATATCTCTTAAAATGAACATGTTATACAATTCTTGGTTACTGTTTATTTTCCAGAGGGGGGAAAAAAAATAGAGCTTTGGGTTATCTGCACGTTTCTGAGAATGTAATGCACCTAATCCAACCCTACCTTCAGTTAGTTATTTTTTATATTACAACTTAGTATCCCGTTAGAAGAAATGTTTTCGAAGTGGTCCCAGGTGCACGTGAAGTGATGACACTTGTCTGGAGGCCGTATCAGTCACACAGGTCCTGCCTTGTGTCTGGATTTTAGAACTCTGAGTGCTTACTGAGGATTAATTGACAGAGATGATGCTGGCAGGATTGTTAAGCAAGACATTCCTAAAAGAGCTTTTAATGGCTATTTCCCCAGCAAAATACACAAGCTATAGTTCTATTCATTGGCTGTAGTGTTAAATAAACAATAATAAGAACTTTCTAAGATAACTATACCTCCAAAAATGTCCTTATTTTTATTTTGGTTTTGAAAAAGTCTTATTACAAAATTGTGAATACACTACTGCATGTTTTTAAAGTATAGAAAGTAATATTCTCATTGGAATAAAAGACTCTCTATTCAAATTTCACAGATGTATAACACAATTTAATTAAAACACTTTTAAGCTATATAATTGTATTTTTCCTGTATCGCTTTAGATTTATGAATATATTAATATCTTTGTTTTCAAAGACAAAAATGGAGTTATCCTAGCAGTACTATTTGTTGATTTGTTTCATTTTATTTCCTCTTGCATAATCCTACTCTTAAACCTTCAGTTCAGTTCAGTTCAGTTGCTCAGTCGTGTCCGACTCTTTGCGACCCCATGAATGGCAGCACGCCAGGCCTCCCTGTCCATCAGCATCTCCCAGAGTTCACTCAGACTCACGTCCATCGAGTCCGTGATGCCATCCAGCCATCTCATCCTCTGTTGTCCCCTTCTCCTCCTGCCCCCAATCCCTCCCAGCATCAGAGTCTTTTCCAATGAGTCATCTCTTCGCATGAGGTGGCCAAAGTACTGGAGTTTCAGCTTTAGCATCATTCTTTCCAGAGAAATCCCAGGGCTGATCTCCTTCAGAATGGACTGGTTGGATCTCCTTGCAGTCCAAGGGACTCTCAAGAGTCTTCTCCAACACCACAGTTCAAAAGCATCAATTCTTCAGCGCTCAGCCTTCTTCACAGTCCAACTCTCACATCCATACATGACCACAGGAAAAACCATTAGCTGAGAACAATTAATCCTGATAAAACTTTTACTAGTTTAAGTCAAGGTGATATACTATATTGCATTTTGTTTGGTTTGCTCTGATTTGATCTGGTTTGATGCTGTCATTTATTTAGTTAAAATAGGTTGGAAACAATTAGCCAGAATTATAGTCAGGAAGGGGAAATCTCAAAAAGAAGCTCAGAATCTTTAAAGTATACTTAAATTTAATGTAGAATATTATAAAATATTATGAGTTTATACTTAGAGATGTAGAAAATATATGTATTGTGATTTTTTTAGTGAAATCACTTAACACAGTATACCCGTTTATTGCATTTAATACCTTTTTGAAATAAATTTAGTTTCCCTAAGTACATCCATGTTTACTGCCGAAAAAAAAAAAAAAATAATAAAGTCATAACACTGAGAAGGACTCTTCAGTTATTAAGGACTCCAGACAGAATTGTCAAACACTAACTACAGTATGTCCCTACATCTGAACCTTCAAGGTGCAAACTTGAGAATGTGCGCCCTCATGTCTGAACACATAAGTTGGTTCACTTGTCTGGCGTACATTGTCACGTGCATACATCCTCTACAAGTGGTTGTGTTTTTGCGTGCTTTACTGTACAGTAATGCATAGAATTCAGTAGTACAGTGTATTTATTGCAAGCTATTAGTCAATCTACAAGAGGAGAACTTCACTGAACTCCTTGCTGTGCAGCACAGGGAGCTTACTAATGAAAACCTGATGGAATCGGAGCCCAGAGAAGGACAAAGAGGGACAAGAGAAAGAAGAAGTAACTAATGAACAGGAGATTTACAGCACAGGAAATGGCAAAGGGATTTTCTTTATTTGAGAAGGCACTTTATTTGAGAAGGCACGGTTAGCTTTTGAGGCACAGGCCCCAAACGCAGAATGGTATATGGAGGTTGTAGCAGCCGTTCAGAATGAAATCCAGTGCTACTATGTCATCTATGATGAGAAAGAAAGGGCTACTACTCAGACATCCCTGGATCATTTTCTCAAGAAGATAGAATTGAATCCAACAAGGAACCAGAATGTTTGCCATCAAATTTAGGCATGAATGAAATTTCAGCTTGCCCTCCATCTCTTATTGCTGACAGTCCTTCAGCTCACCATCTCCCACTTCCTCTCTTGCCTCCAGTCAGTAACTCTTCTTACCTGTTCACTTGATGCCAGCCCCTATATGCCAGTTGTACTGTACTACTGTATCTTTCAAGATACTGTATTATAAGATTAAAAATGTTTTCTTTATTTTTTATTTGTTTTTATGTATTATTTGTGTGAAAAGTATTGTAAACCTGTTACAGCACAGTACTAGATAGCCAGTGGTGTTAGTTGGGTACACAGGCTAACAATGTTAGACTTAACGAAAAAAATTAAACTTCCCAAGGTGTTCTTGGAATGGAACTCATTTATATGTAGGGGACTTACTGCATTCAAGATAATGGTAGGGGAAATAGACCAAATTGTAACAAATGTCAGAGATAATTTGGGATATGGGTTGACTTGTGTATTTAGTGTTTTGATACTATTATAAAGCCTCTTCAAGGGCTAACGGAGTCTAATTGTTGTTGTTCAGTTGCTAAGTCAGTTGCGACCCCATGGACTACAGCACAGAAGGCTCCTCTGTCCTCCACTGTCTCCCAGGGTTTATTCAAATTCATGTCCATTGAGTCGGCAATGATCTAACCATCTTAGTCTATATTAACTAAGATTGAGCAACTAGTTGGGTGCCAAGTCACTCATTCATGTCCAACTCTTTGGGACCCCCCTGGACTGTAGCCCACCAGGCTCCTCCATCCATGAGATTCTCCAGACAAGAATACTGGAGTGGGTTGTCATTTCCTTCTCCACTGAGCAACTAGTTAAATTGCAGTAAAAATTCTGTTTGTCACAGTGCTAAAGAGTTTCATTAACAACTAATTTCCTAGTACTTGTTTTAATATCTTCAGATTATAATTTCTTGAAGATCAGAGAGTTTGTCTGAAATTTTCTGTACATTTCCTATAAATCTTTTTTTTTTCTTTGAATAAATTAGTGTGGAGAGTCTAGTGAAGCATGTATGTGTATGCACAAAGCCCATTAAAATTTGGGGTTTAAAAGTGTCTGAAGAAGAGGTTATAAATTTGCGTAAGAAGTTTGAGAAGTTCAAGTGATTCTAAGGAAATACAACCATCATGGAGGGGAAAAAGTAGTCTAGTGAACTGGCCTTTCAAAGTAGAATGGTCCTGATATCTGGAACCAAACTTGTTCCTCATGGCCCCATTGTGGTGCCCCTTATACCCTTAGCACTGACTTTGGTTTTTTGTTTGTTAGTTACATTTTTTTTCAGCCTCATGGAGGTGTACTTGACAAACTGAATTGTAAGATACTTTAAGTGTACAATATGATGATTTTATATATGTGTTCTTTGTGAAAGGACTTCTGCCATCGAGTTAGTTAACCCTGACTTTGAAAGTTGATCTAAAGAGATGGAGTGTAGGGAACCTGGGCACATTCATATGTGCAAGGTAGAGTCAGCCGTATAGAGTGAATCACCTCTCCTCTCACCTTGCAAATCCATAGTGAACCGTGGGAGCTGTAGGGTTATACTTTAAGACAGTACTGTGGGTGAACATTATTTATACCACAAACTATAAAGCACAAGATTCCAATTATAAATATTCTTGCAGATACACTATGACGGGCATCACCTTGGCACATTTTTGTTTAGGAGGGTAGGGGGAACCTGATATTAGGTGAAGATACAGATATTTTTTTTAAAAATTTATTGAAGTATACCATACATAGAAATGCATACCAAATCCGTAATGAAATAGCACCTCACACCACTTAGAATGGCAGTTCTAAAAAGATAAGAGATAATAAGTGTTGGTGAGGATATGAAGCAAAATTCTGTGCATTGTCTTGGTGGGAATGTAAATTGGTGCAACCACTATGGAAACAGTAAGGAGGTTTCTCAAAACATTAAAAATAAAACTGTAGTATGATCCAGCAGTTCCACTTTGGGGTATTTATCCAAAGTAAATGAAAACATGAACTTAAAAAAGCACCCTCATGTTCAATGCAACATTATTTACAGCAGATGCAACCTAAGTGTTCACTGATGGGTGAGTGAATAAAGAAAATGTGGACCCAGGCATACCTCAGGGATAGTGTAGGTTTAGTTCTAGAGCGCCACGATAAACAAGCCATACAGAATGTTTGCTTCACCAGTGTATATAAAAGTCATGTTTACATGATATGGTGAGCTATTAAGTGTGCAATAGCATTATGTCTAAAAACTAACATCCATGCCTTCATTTAAAAATAACTTTCTTGCTCAAAAATGCTAACCATCATCTGAACCTTCAGCAAGTCATAGTTGTAATGTCAAAGATCACAGATCACTATAACAAATATAATAATAATGAAAAAGTTTGAAACATTGTGAGAATTACCAAACTGTGACTCAGGGACACAGAATGCACAAGTACTGCGGGAATAATGATGCTGATAGATTTGCCTGACGCAAGGCTGTCACAAACCCCTTCAGTTTGTACAATGATGCAGTATCTGTAGCTCCCCAGCTGGCACAGTGGTAAAGAATCTGCCTGCCAATGCAGGAGATGCAAGAGAAGTATGTGGGTTCAATCCCTGGGTCAGGAAGATCCCTTGGAGGAGGAAATGGCAACCCACTCCAGTATTCTATTCTTGCCTGGAAAATCCCATGGACAGAGGAGCCTGGGGGGCTATGGTCCATGGGGTTGCATAAAGAGTGGGACATGACTGAGCACTGATATGCATGTGACATCTGTTAAGAACAATAAAAAGTGTGATAAAATGAGGTGTCCCTTATGTATGTACATGTGTGTTTGTGTACACATATGTACATACACAAACACATTTATAATTCAGTCATAAAAAGAATAAAATCTTGCCATTTGTGACAGCATGGGCATGTGAAATAAGTTAGAGAATGACCAATACAATATCATTTCACTTATGGGTAGAATCCAAAAAATATACTCTTAGATACAGATTGGTGGCTGCTAGAGGTTGGGGGTTGGGATGCTGGGAGAAATGGTGTGAAGGGGGTAAACAGGTACAGACTTCCAGTTTTAAAAGAAGTAAATCCTGGAGATATGATATACAGCACCTTGACTTTAGTCACTAATACCAAAGTGTATATTGAAAAGTTGCTGAGACAGTAGATTTTAAAAATACTCATCATGAGGAAAGAAGTTTAAACTGTGTGGTGATGAATGTTAAGCTGACTTATTATCTAGTTTTGCAATATATACATATATTGCAATATTATTTTGTAATATACACATATATTAAATCATTATATTGTATACCTGAAGTGAACATAATGTTATATGTCAATTATATCTCAATAATAATTTTCTAAAGGATCTCTACATACAGAAAATTGCACAAGCTTAAGTGCACAATGAAATTTTCATGAATTGAACAGAACCAGTTCACCAGCCTTGACTGGCAAAGCAACGACAAACCTAGACAGCATATTAAAAAGCAGAAATATTATTTTGCCTACAAAAGTCCATTTAGTCAAAATTATGGTTTTTCTAGTAGTCATATACAAATGTGAAAGCTGGACAATAAAAAAGGCCTAGTGCCAAAGAACTGATGCCTTCAAACTCTGGTGCTGGAGAAGACTATTGAGAGTCTCTTGGACTGCAAGGAGATCACACCAGTCAATCCTAAAGGAAATCAACCCTGAATATTCATTGGAAGGACTGATGCTGAAGCTGAAGCTCCAATATGTTGGCCACCTGATGAGAAGAGCTGACTCACTGAAAAAGACCCTGATGCTGGAAACTATTAAAAGCAGGAGAAGGGGACAACAGAGGATGAAGTGGTTGGACGGCATCACCGACTCAGTGGACATGAGTTTGAACAGCTCCGAGGGATGGTGAAGGACAGGGAAGCCTGGCATGCTGCAGTCCATGGGGTCACAAAGAGTCAGACACAACTGAGTGACCAAACAACAACAAAAGCACCAGGATCCCAGAGCCCTGCCAGGGACCATTCCAGTCACTGCTGCCTAGGTCAGGGGTAACTTCTCATACCATAGATAAGTTTGCTTATTTTGTCTTTATATAAATGGAATTATTAACATCACTCTTTTCATATTCAACATCTTCTTTTGAGAGTCTTTCATATTATTGCATATAGTTATAATTTGTTTATCCCCATTAGTGTATTAGTATTTTGCTATATGACAGTAGAGGGTTTCCTTGTATATTGACACTAAATTAACTTCCATAGTGTTAACACTCCATTATGTTATCCATAATTTTGATTTTCAATTTATTATTTTCACTAACTTGTTACATTTATGATTCAACTTAAGTTACTCCAGACTTTTGTTTATCACACAAAACCATCATCTCAGTCTCTCTAATTTAGGTTCAAAAGCAATGCAGACCTCAAAATAAAATAGAAAAATAAGGTGAATGATATTATATTATATGTTATCACATATAATAAAGGAGTAATTTTATTTATATATAGAACTCATAAATCAGTGAGAAAATATCAAAGAAGTAAAAAATGTAATGGGAAACATTTATATTTTTACCTATTAAATTTTCAAACAATTTTTAAGAGGTAATATGACCATATATTTGCATACAATCTTATACTCTTAGGTCCAAAGGTCCATTTTAATTCTTTGGTTGTTGCAAGAGGCATAAGTAAATAGATAGGCAGGTGGATGATAAGATAGGTATATAGTTAGATAGACAAGACAGAGGGACAGGCAGATATGTAGAGAGAAGACTGAAAAGATATATACATGAATATCAACGATAATTATGAATGCGGAAATTCTGTTGATTTTATCTTTTTATGCTAATCTGTTTTAAAATTAAAATTTAATGTGTTTACATATACAGTAAGAAAAATCAATAATAGTTTTAAAAAATAAGTCAAGACTTCCAGTCCAGCATTGAAAGATCTTGAAAATTATCACTCTTAATCTCGCAATAAGTAAAAGAGCTGAATAAACTGAAAATCAACAATTTTTCTTACATCTCAGAATGAAGTCATTAGGCAAAATGCTGTAAGTCCCCAAAACTGGAGAAACAGGTGAATATAGGAAATCACAACTTACCAGAAGCCCAAGAGCACAAACCTCCAAGGAACCAATACTGGGGTAAGAAACTTAACCTGTAATGGACAAATTGCTGGAGGTTCAAAGAAAACTAACTTGAAAGTTAAGACTCCAAGGGAGCCCGGTCTTGAGGCAACACCACACACTTGTGAGTTTTGCCTCCAGGAATTCTGCTAGATTCTCACAGTGAAATCCGAAGAGAAATCCCTTTGTACATCTCTCAGGGGAAGGGAAAAAGGAACTATTTTCAAATGCTCTCAGAACATTCTCATCTTCTTAAGAAGATCTGCCTTTAAGAGAAACTGATCGGAGGTGTACAGGAACCTCACCACCACACAAAAAAGGAAATACCAGACTCTAATCCTGGTCTCACCCAGGTGAAGGGGAAAAAAAAAAAAAAAAATTGGAGAGAAATTTGTAAAGGTTACAGCCCCAGAGCACAGGCTCACGAAAAGACTGGCACCTAATCCTAGAACTATAGAATGCTTCCACTCCCTCTGCACCAGCAACAACATTAAGAGAGTCTAAACAACAACAGGGAACTGCAAAGGAAAAACTGCACATCTCAAGCCTTATTTAGGAACCCTTAAGGACAGACTCTATTTTGGGGGGCTCTAAAATCACTGCAGATGGTGACTGCAGCCATGAAATTAAAAGACACTTACTCCTTGGAAGGAAAGTTATGACCAACTTGGACAGCATATTAAAAAGCAGAGACATCACTTTGCTAACAAAGGTCCATCTAGTCAAGGCTATGGTTTTTCCAGTGGTCATGTATGGATGTAAGAGTTGGACTGTGAAGAAAGCTGAGCACCGAAGAATTGATGCTTTTGAACTGTGGTGTTGGAGAAGACTCTTGAGAGTCCCTTGGACTGCAGGGAGATCCAACCAGTCCATCCTAAAGGAGATCAGTCCTGGGTTTTCATTGGAAGGACTGATGATGAAGCTGAAACTCCAGTATTTTGGCCACCTGATGCAAAGAGTTGACTCATTGAAAAAGACCCTGATGCTGGGAGGGATTGGGGGCAGGAGGAGAAGGGGACGACCGAGGATGAGATGGTTGGATGGCATCACCGACTCAATGGACATGAGTTTGGGTAAACTCTGGGAGTTGGTGATGGACACGGAGGCCTGGCATGCTGTCCATGGGGTCGCAAAGAGTTGGACACAACTGAGCGACTGAACTGAACTGAGAGAGAGGTTTCCCTGGTGGTTTAGTGGATAAGAATCCATCTGCCAGTGCAGGAGACATGTGTTTGATCCCTGATCAGGAAGATCCCACATGCCGATCCCATGTGCCGCAGCTATTAAGCTTGTACACTAGAGCCCAGGAACTGCAACTACTGAAGCTCAGGAGCCCTAGAGAAGCCACTGCAATGAGAGGCCTGTGTACCTCAACAAAGAGTAGCCCCCCCCATGCCCCTCTCCGCTTGCCAGGTTAGAGAAAGCCCTTGCAGTAATCAAGACCCAGCAAAACCAAAAATAAATAAATAAATAAATGATGTTTGTGTTTTGAAAAGCCTTAGGAAAGCCTGAAAACAACTGGGGAGACAAAAACAAGGAAAGCAGAGGAAAGTTTATCTCTGATATAACAAAAGAAAGCAGTAAATACAGCTTAACCTCTAGCTAGATATGCATAAAGCCACACAATAAACACCGGTTTACCTCAGGGCCTTTACCCAATACATGGTATCTGACTTTCAACAAAAAATTCACATAGAGTAAAAGGAAACAAAAAAAAAAAGCATTTCAAACAGACACATTAAGCATCAGAATCAGACTCAAATATGGCAGAGATGTTGAAATTATCAAACTAAGGATTTGAAACAAGTATGAAAAATGTGCTAAGTTTTCTCATGGAGGAAATGAACAACATAAAGGAATAAAGAATAGAGGTATAAACATAAATATAGAAACTCTAAGAAAGAATCAGAAGAAAATGTTAGAATAAAAAATGCCTTAACATTAAATGAAGAATGCACTTGATATGCTAGTAAATAGACTGGACATGGCCAAGCAAATAATCAGTGAGCTTGAAAAAATGTCAGTAGAAATTTTCAAAGCCCAAATGCAAAGAGAAAAAGGATGAAAAAGACAAGAGCTGTGAAATAATCATTAAAGGTGTTACATACATATGATAGGAATACCAGAAAGACAAACAAGAGAGCAAGAAGAGAAGAAATATTTGAAGCAGTGATGACCCATCATTTCTGAAAATTAATAGCTAACTGAGAGCCAAGAAGCTTAGAGAACACCAACCAGACTAAATATTAAAATATCCAAACCTAGACATAACACATTTAAATTTCAGAGAGTGGAAACAAAGTGAAAATTTTCAAAGAAGCCAGAGGAAAAAGAAATACTTTACATAGGGAGGAAGAAGATTAACAATTGCATCAGACTTTGAGAAATCATGCAAGCAGGAGAGCAGAGTGAAATATTTTGTGTTGAAAAAAAAAGAAAAAAAACTTTAGAATTCTATCTAGCAAAATTATCCTTTATAAGTACAGGAGAAATGAACATTTTCTCAGATAAACAAAAATTGAGGGACTCTGTCATCAGGAGACTTGCAAGAAATGGGGAAAATCTTCAGAAAGAAGGAAATACCATAGGTCAGAAACTCAGGTCTTTTTTTTTTTTTTAATTATCATTCAAATGATAATAGCAGTGTTAAAGGCTACAGAAAGGAGAAGGCATTGGGAATAACCTATTAAAAGGTAATTAAATGGAGTAGTATAGTGTGATTTGAAAGAGGAATCTGATTAGATGTAAATACATATTGCAAACCAAAAGGCAACCGCTGAGGAAAGTTTAAAATGAAATAGAATTAATATGTTAAGAAAGGCAAACAAAAGAAATAGCAAAAATTCTCAACTGAAAACATAGAAGGTAGAAAAACAGAAAAAATAAAGAAAAGGAAAAGAATCAGAGCAATGGCAATGAATAGAAAACTGTGAAAAAGATATGGCAGATATGAATCCAGCTATATTATCATCTCTTTAAACAGCAGTGGCCTAAATACACCAATTAAAAAGGAGAGACTATCAGAGTGAATGAAAACCTAAAACCTAATTATATATTAAGAAACTCAAGTATAAAGACAGAGGTACAGATTAAAAGTAAAGTAAAGCTATGGAGAAAGTAAAGGGTAAAGAAAGTAAAGTAAAGCTAACACTAGTCAAAAGAGAGGTGGAGTTGTTGTTCAGTTGTTCAGCCATGTCTGACTCTTTGTGACACCATGGGCTGCAGCATGCCAAGTTTCCCTGTCTTTCAGCATCTCCTGTAACTTGCTCAAACTGGTGTCCATTGAGTTGGTGATGTCATCCAACCATCTTGTCCTTTGTAGTTATCCCCTTCTCCTGCCTTCAATCTTTCTCAGCCTCAGGGGGTTTTCCAATGAGTCGGCTCTTTTCATCAGGTGGCCAAAGTATTGGAGCTTCAGCTTCAGCATCAGTCATTCCAATGAATATTCAGGATTGATTTCCTTTAGGATTGACTGGTTTGATTTCCTTACTGTCGAAGGGACTCTCAAGAGTCTTCTCTAAGAGTTCGAAGGCGTTATTTCTTTGGCCAAAGTTCAAAGGCGTCATTTCTTCAGCACTCAGCCTTCTTTATGGTCTAAATCTTACACCCATACATGACTACTTGAAAAAGCATAGTTTTGACTATACAGATTTTTGTAGGCAAAGTGATATCTCTATTTTTTAATACACTGTCTAAGTTTGTCATAGCTTTTCTTCCAAGGAGCAAGTGTCTTTTAATTTCATAGCTGTGGTCCTTGGGTGCAGTGATTTTGAAGCCCAAGACAATAAAGTCTATCACGGTTTCCATTGTTTCCCCATCTATTTTCCATGAAGTGATGAGACCAGATGCCATTACGTTTGTTTTTTGAATGTTGAGTTTTAAGCCAGCTTTTTCACTCTCCTCTTTCACTTTCATCAAGTGGCTCTTTAGTTCCTTTTCACTTTCTGCCATAAGGGTGGTGTCATCTGCATATCTGAGGTTGTGATGTTCCTCCCAGCAATCTTGATTCCAGCTTGTGCTTCATCCAGCCCAGCGTTTCACATGATGTACTCTGCATATAAGTTAAGTAAGCAGGGTGACAATATACAGCCTTGTCGTAATCCTTTCCCAATTTTGATCCAGTCTGTTGTTCCATGTCCGGTTCTAACTGTTACTCCTTAACCTGTGTACAGGCTTCTCAGGAGGCAGGTAAGTAGTCCGGTATTCCCATCTCTTCAAGAATTTTCACAGTTCATTTTGATCCATACAGTCAAAAGCTTTAGCATAGTCAATGAGTAGCTGTATTAATTTCAGATGAAGCCAGCTCCAGATCAAGAAAAATTATCAGAGATTAGGAGCAACATGTAATGATAAAGAGATCAACTATTCATGAAGACACAGCAATCCTTAATGTGTGTACACAGCAGACCATCAAAATATGAGACAGAAACTGATAGAACTGCAAGGAGAAATAGACAAATACACTGTTATAGTTGTAGTCTTCAGCACACCTCTGTCATTGATTGACAGATCTAACAGGCAGAAAATCAATAAGAACATAACTGAAGAGTGCCATTAATCAAGTGTATTTAATTGATATCATAAGCTGCTTCATCCAGTAGCCGCAGAATATACCTTCTCCTCAAATTCCCATGGAACACACTAAGAAAGAACACATTCGGGGCCACAAAACTCACCCTAATTAAGCGTAAAAGAATTTTAATGGAAATTATATGAAGTATTCCCCAGGCCACAATGGGATTAACTAGATACCAGTAATGGAAAGATAGATGGAAAATGACAAAATACTTAGAGTTAAGCAGCACATTTCTAAATAATATATGGGTCAGAAAGAAATTTCAAGAGTAATTGTAAAATATTTCAAGCTAAATGAAAATACATGTTATCAAAATCTGTGGATGCATGGAAAGCTGTTCTTGGCAATTTATAAATATATGCATTGATATATATGTTAGGAAAACATAAAATCAATGATCTAAACTTTAATATTAGAAAACTAGAAAAACCCAGAAGAAAAGAAATAAAAATTAGAGCAGAAATCAATGAAATTGAAAACAGGAAAGTGATAGAGAAATGCAGCAACACTTAGAGGAGGTTCAGTAAGGTTGATGAATTGCTCCTCAGTCCATGGAATTCTGTCCAAGCAAGAATACTGGAGTGGGTAGCCATTCACCTTCTCCAGGAGATCTTCCCCACCCAGGGATCAAACCAGGTCTCCTGCATTGCAAGCAGGTTCTTTACAGGGAACACCAGGGAAGGGCCACCTGGGAAGCCCTTCTAGTTAGAGAGCAGACACAAATTCCTAATAGAAATAAAAGAGGAATGATTACCACTGATCACACAAGTGATATTTTGATAACAAATGAATGTTGTGAACAACTCTGTGCCCACGAATATGAAAACCTACATGAAATGCACAAGTTTTGTGAAAGACAAGTTTACCAAAACTCACCCAAAAAGTAATTAGTATGAATATGCCTACATGTATTAATGAATAGAGTTGTATCTATTATTAAAGATTAAACAATCTATTCAACAAAAGAATTTAAATATATAACAAATAACCTTCCAAAATAGAAAGCAAAATCCCAGATGAATTCACTAAGGAATTCCAGCAAACATTTAAAGGAGAAATTATACCAATTTTTTTTTCTTATACTATTTTTCCTGAAAAGAGCAGAAGGCCTACTTCCTATGAATAACTCAGTCTATGATTCCAGCTTACTTTAATATCCAAACCTGACAAAGTCATTGCAAGAAAGGCAAACAAATGTCTCTCATGACCCACAGCTGCAAAATTTTCAATAAATTATGAATATATGACATCCAATAATTGTATAAGAAGTATACACCACAACCAAGTGGAATTTATTCCATGTACACAATGCTAGTTCAACATTCCATAATCAACAGTTTAACAATAGAAGCAGAAAAATTGTGACAAAATCCAACATTCATTCAAAGATAAAAACTGTCAGCAAACTAGGAATAAAGAGGAACTTCCTCAACTTATTGATAAAGCACATTTTCCAAAAACCTGCAGCTAATATCATACTTAATGGTGAAATACTATTAATAGATGGTTTCTCTCTGACATCAGGAACAAGGCAACATGTTCCTTCTCACCACTCTTATTCAACATCTTACTGAAGGACCTAGCTAATATAATGACAAGAAAAGGAAATTAAACATGCACAAATTGTGCTGTATGTCTCAGGGAACTCAAACAGGGGCTCTGTATCAACCTAGAGGGGTGGGATGGTGAAGCAGATGGGACAGAGGTTCAAGAGGGAGGGGACATATGTGCGCCTATGGCCAATTTATGTGGATGTTTGACAGAAGACAAAATTCTGTAAAGCAGTTATCCTTCAATTTAAAAATAAATAAAGTAAAAAAAAATATGCAAACAGAAGGAAATTGGGAAGGAAGAAATAAAACTGTCTTTGTTCACATATAGCATGGTTTTTTTCTATGTTGAAAATCACAAGGAATCAACAACCACAGCAACAAAGCTCTTAAAATTAATAAACTTCAATAATATAGTTGCAGAATATAAAGTTAATACACAGAAGTCAACTGATTTCTTATATATTAGCAATAAACAATTGGAATTTGAAATTAGAAACACAATACCATTTCATTAGCACTAAAAGTTAAATGCTATTACATATAGATTTTAATTCTAACAAAACACACAAGAATAATATGGGGAAAATACTGAAGCAATTTCAGTATTTGCTGAAAAAAAATAAAGATCATGATAAATGCAGGGAATATTTCATGTATGGAGATAGGAAGACAGTATTGTGAAGATGTTAGTTCTTCAATACTAGCTATCTATAGATTTAACACAGTCCAAATCAAAATCCCAGCAAATTATTTTGTGGATATTGACAAACTAATTCTAAAATTTATGGAAAGGACAAATGACTCAGAATAACTACCACAATACTGAAGAAGAACCACAAAGTCAGAGGACTGTGTTCATGTTCAGTTACTCAGCTGTGTCTAACTCTTTGCACGCCAGGCTTCCCTGCCCTTCACCATCTCCTGGAGTTTCTTCAAACTCGTATCCATTGAGCAGGTCATGCCATCGCATCGTCTCATCCTCTGTTGCCCACTTCTCCTTCTGCCTCAGTGTTTCTCAGCATCAGGGTCTTTTCCAGTGGGTCAGCTCTTGGCATCAGGTGGCCAAAGCTTCAACTTTAGCATCAATCCTTCCAATGAATATTCAGTGTTAATTTCCTTTAGGATTGTCTGGTTTGATCTCCTTGCAGTCCAAAGAACTTTCAAGAGTCTCCTTCAGCACCACAGTTTGAAAGCATCATTGCTTTGGCACTCAGCCTTCTTTATGGTCCAAATCTCACATCCTTATATGACTACTGGAAAAATCATAGCTTTGACTAAATGGACTTCTGTAGACAAAGTGATGTCTCTGCTTTTTAATATGCTATCTAGGTTTGTTATAGCTTTTCTTCCAAGGAGCACGTGTCTTTTAATGTCATGGTTGCAGTCACCATCCACAGTGATTTTGGAACCCAAGAAAACAAAGTCTGTCACTGTTGCCACTTTTCCCCATCTATTTGCTATGGAGTGATGTGATCAGATTCCCTGGTGGCTCAGATGGTAGAGAATATGACTGCAATGTGTGAGACTCAGGTTCAATCCCTGGGTTGGGAAGATCCTCTGGAGAAGGGAATGACAACCCACTTCAATATTCTTGCCTGGAAAATTCCATGGACAGAGGAGCTTAACAGGTTAGAGACCATGGGGTCACAAAGAGTTGGACATGACAAAGCGATTGACACACACACGTGCGCACAGATGGGACTGGATGCCATGATCTTAGGGTTTTGAATGTTGAGTTTTAAGCCAGTTTTTTGCTTTCCTCTTTCACCTTCATTAAGAGGTTCTTTAGTTCCTCTTCACTTTCTGCCATTAGGGTTGTGTCATCTGCATACCTGAGGTCACTGCTGTTTCTCTCAGAAATCTTGATTCCAACTTGAGCTTCATCTAGCCCAGCATTTCGCATGATGTACTCTGCATATAAGCTACTGTAATCAAAACAGTATAATACTGATAAGAAAATACATAAATACATCAGTTGAATAGAGAGCCCAGAATTATATCCACATAAATTTATAGTCAGCTTATATTTGACAAAGGGCGAAACAAGTCAATGGAGAAAGAATAGTCTTCCCCAAGAATGTTGCTGAAAGAACTGAAGTCCTACATTCAAAAAACGGAAGGAAAACATGAATCTAGATATAGACCTTACACCTTTTTAAAAAATTACCTCACAATGGATCATTCACCTAAATGTAAAATGCTAAACTGTAAATTCTTAGAGAATAACATATGAGACAATTTGGATGACCTTTGGTTTGGTGAATATGTTTTTAGATTCAACACTAAAGGCATGAAAGAAAAATTTGATGTCAGTTTATTAAAATTAAATCTTTGGGGTCTGTGAAAAACACTGTTATGAGAATGAGAGGACAAATCACAGACTGGGAGCATAATATCAAAATAAATAAGTAACTGAAAATTGACTAGTATCCAGAATATACAAAGAATTCTTAAAACTCAACAGTGAGAAACAAATCAACCAATTAAGAATGGACAAATGATCTGTATAGATACCTCACCAAAGAAGATACACAGATGGCAAGTAGGTATACGAAAAGGTGTTCAACATCATGTATCATTAGGACATTTTAGCACATTACTGGCCTGTAGAAGGGAGGTACACCTCCCCACTGTGGAACGTATTACTTTGGAGCCTCTTTTATCCTTTGGAATTAAAGGATATTGAGTTCAAGATCACTATTGTAATTCAAGGCACTGTTACATTCAATATATGTAATTCATCATATGTTCCAATATGATTTTTATGAACTTGTCATTTTCTAATTGTCTCATGTTATCTAATAGAATAATTATTATAAGCCTTTTGAACTTACTGAGAGTTATTTATACTAACAGAAATTTTATTGGGTTCTTCCTCACCTTTTACATTACACCATTAAATCACCAGTACTAGCAATAGTAATATTTACAAAGTTAAAAATTGCTGTCACCAATTCGGTCACATTTTCCTGCTTTTTGGGTTCTCAGTTTTTATGCTGTGGGAAATTTTTGTTACCATCAGAGAGCTAGCCTAGGTTTCATTCCTTCATTCTTACATTCAGTAAACAGAGTCAAAGAGTTAAAATCAAAACTTCTAAGTCATTTGATGATATTCAGTCTGAGGATCAGGGATTCCAAGATTGTGTGTTGCTGCTCACCCTTCATGAATGAGATCCCAGAGAGACAGCAACACAGTGTGAACCAAAAGCCATGTCACTGGTGCTTATGGAAGCATCCTAGAAGCCAACCCAGGACTCCTCTGTGTATGGCAAGTTGGAGCTTGTATGCTAAATCCAAGAGGGATCTTTTTAATCTCCCCTTTGAAAAATCTTTGCATGTCCCCAAATTATAACCAGATTTTTGTAGGAAAGAATCATAAAAAGTGCTGGAGATCAGTCACTTGTGTACATGGCAGACCAGGTGCAACAGAACAAAAGGGTCCACGCACATGCGCCTCAGGCTTTGTCTCTTCAAGGAGCTCATATTCAATATTTTACTCAAGGTAAGTACAACAACTAACTCTTGGTGGTTTTTTTTATTTCTGAATAATTCTAGCTGGGAATATTTTCAGTATTTTAAAACTGAACCTGAAACGTGAGCAATGCCATTGATCACAGAGAAGCTCTAGGCAGACTTACTTGTTAGACTCCTCTTGGTAGCTTGTTGAGAACTGTAACAGTCTGTGTCAACACCACAACAGCTAGTATATAAAATGGAAATATCATTGAAGGGTGAACAGACCATTCATGGATGTTACATGGAAGGGTGTTATTTCTACCAGAGCAGATTAGGAGAATGTGAAGAATAGGAAAGTATAGCCAAGACTCTGAACAAGGAGGCTGCTCTACCACCCTGTTGGTAATTGACCATTAGATAATAATCTTGCACATTTCAGTGATGTGCTTAAATCAGCAATGATGATGCAAAAAGGCGAAGACACAAAAGGTAGGGTCAGAGGCAGGTTACTGTACAAACATTTCTGTTGGAGATGATCTGTGCCATTACTCAATGATGTGTGTGTGTTCAGTCATGTCCAACTTTGTGCGACCCCATGGTCTATAGTCAGCCAGACTCCTCTGTCCATGGAATTTTCCAGGCTAGAAAACGAGCAGGTTGCCATTTCCTCTTCCAGGGGATCTTCCCGACCCAGGGATCGAACCCACCCACTTATCCTACGTCTCCTGCACTGGCAGATAGTTTCTTTACCACTGTGTCATCTGCGAAGTCTCGTGACTCTTGAAAATGACTGCATAAGGAGCTGCGTTCCAACTGGAAAATTCAGTAAATATTAAAATCACACGTAAATACAATATCAGAGTTATATCTGACTCATGTCTTCACTTCCATTTATTTCTGTCCCAGGCTTCCTCATCTCAGCTGATGGCAACTCAGTTGCCAAAACCTAGAAGTCATCATTGACTATTCTCTTCCTTTTAGCTCCCAAACCCAAAACATCAGCAAGTTTTACTGATTCTGGCTTCAAAATGTATCCCAAATTCAACACCCACGATCTTCCGTGCTGATGCGCATATGCCCTCAGCATCATTTCTTGGCTAGATGGTTACAGTAGCCCTGTAACTGGTGTCCCTGTTTCCACTTTTGTTCTATCCCCATCCTGATAATCAGTCCTAAAGGACCCACAATTCCTAATTTGTTTGTTTGTTTGTTTTCAAGTAGACTTTCTTAGAGCAGTTCTAGATTCACAGAAAAATTAAGTAAAAAGTATAGGTAGTTCCTATACCCCTCCTTCCCTTCCCACACACAGCCTCCCCCCGACCCCCCATTATCAACATCCCCAGAATGGTACTTTGTTATAACTGAACCTACACATCACTGTCACCCAGAATCTATAGTTTACATTAAGGTTCACTCTTGGTATTTTACATTCTGTGGGTTTGAACAAATGTATAATGACACATATCCACCAATATAGTATCATACAGAGTAATTTCACTGCTCCCCCAAATCCTCTAGCTCCACCCATTCTTACTCCTTCTTCTCAATCCCTGGCAACCACTGATTTTTTTTTTACTGTCCCCAAGGTTATGACAGGGAAACCTGGTGTGCTGCAGCCCATGGGGTTGCAAAGATTTGGACATGACTGAGCAAGTGAACAACAGCAATTTTCCAGAATGTCATATAGTTGGAATGATACTATGTGTAGCCTTTTCAGATTGACTTCTTTCACTAAGTAAGATGCATGTCAGTTTCCTTCATGTCTTTTCATGTTTAATAGCTCATTTGTTTTTAGTGCTGAAAAATATTCCACTGCATATCTATACCACAGTCTATTTATCCATTCACCGAATGAAGGACATCTTGAGTACTCCCAAGTTTTGGCAATTATAAATAAACCATCCATATGCAGGTTTTTGTGAGGATCTAACTTTTCAGCTCTTTTGGATAAATACTAAAGAGTACAATTGCTGGATCGTGTGATTAGAGGTATATTTAGTTTGTAAGAAACCACCAAACTGTCTTTCAAAGTGACTGTACCATTTTACACTTCCATCAGCAGCAAATGAGAGTTCCTGTTGTCTCACATTCTCTTGCATCTGGAATTGCCAGTGTTTTGGTCTTTCTAATAGGTGGTGTAATGGTACTTCATGGTTGCTTTAATTTACAGTTTCCTAGTGACATATGATGTGAAGCATCTTTTCATATGCTTATTTGCCATCTGCATATCTTCATCAGTGAGTTGCCTGTTCAAATCTTTTACCCATTTTTGAGCCATGTCGTTCATTTTCTTATCATTGAATTTTAAGAGTCTCTGTATATTTTAGATAATAATCCTTTATCGGATCTGTATTTTGCAAATATTTTTCCTAGTCTGTGACTTACCTTCTTGTTTGCTTGACAGTATCTTTCACAGAGCAGAAGTTTTTAATTTTTTATGAAGTTCAACTTATCAATTATTTCTTTCATGGATTGTGTCTTTGCTGTTGAATTAAAAAGTCATCGCCAAACCCAAGATCACCTAAATTTTCTTTCATATTATCTTTTAGGAGTTTTATAGTTTATCATTTCACACTTAGTCCAATTGTTTTATGAAGGATATAAAGTCTGAGTTTTTAAAAATCTAGAGCATAACAAGCCACTATCATGTTTGAAACACTCCAGTAACTTCCACTCATGTTTAGAGTTGAACCAGAGATTTTTACCGTAATCTATCACTTCTGCCTAAGCTAACCGCTTTCCACAATTCCGGGCTGTCATTGTATATTTCTCTCCCCTCTGCCTTGTGCCTCTTGACATGCAGAGTTCATTCATAACATACACAAAAGTAGGATTACTTAATCAACAATCTATAGACAACAATTAAGACTGAGTAGAAATCAAATGAGTAAATATTATAGAGGAGAGTGAACGTAGTAAATTCCAGAAACTTCCCTGGTGGCTCAGTGGTGAAGAATCCATCTGCCAATGCAAGAGACATGGATTCGATCCGTGGTTCAGAGTTCGATTACTTGGTGCAGAGCAACTAAGCCTGTACACCACGACTGTTGAGCCTGTACTCTGGAGCCTGGGAGCCACAGCTGTTAAAGCCTGCACACTCTGTAGCCTGTGCGCAGCAGCAAGAGAAGCCGCTTCAATGAAAAGCCCAAGCACACATCTAAAAAATAGCCCCTGCTCTTCCCAACTAGAGAAAAGTCCTCACAGCAATGAAGACCCAGCACAGCCAGTAAATAAAAGATTATATTAAAAAAGCCAACTCCTTCAAAAAAAGGGGAGAAGAATTCCAGCCATAGACAGCTTCTTTCAGTTTGTGTGTAGCATTTAGTAAATGAGTGGGTCAGCCAAGCTGAAAGGATCAGAAGTTAAATCAATTGGCAAGTGCCCAAGAAGAGGAAGAGAAGTTTGAATTGGATCTTTAAAAAATATCCTGAGGTTGAACACTTTAAAAACCTAGAATTGCTTTGTATAAGAATAAGGGATCATTTTAACTGAGGTACAATATGTTGCAAATTGAATTTTTAAAACTGGTACAGTGTTACAGAAGGACAAATCGTTTTCAATAATGTATTTGTTTGAACCAATAATTAACATAAATTCAAAATGTTAATTTTCCCAGAGTCAAGTCTGAATTTTTAATTTCCAAGAATGTGTGTATCTCATACTATCAGCTCCTTATGCCACCTGATTCTTAAATCTCCACTTACTTGTCCCTTAGGACATTGTTTTGCAGTTACATATCAAGTTGAATTTAGGGAGTTGTTTTCTCCATTACTATTAATAGTGCTGTTCTTCATCAAAGAATCCTTCAGGTATCCCAAGTTATTCTGAACTCAGGTGTGCCTTCTGCTATTGTTAATAAAAAATGTATTCTGTCATGAGAGGAAATAAGTGATTTTTAAATTCTTTTAAATAAAATGTCAACAGTGAAACCAAGAATTCCAGCTTCTGTTTTGCAACTCTTTAAGACCCTTAAATGAGCGCTGTGTCAGTACTAGTTCTCAATAGTATGCTCCTTTTGCCCCTGCAAAAGTGGGGGCTGCATCAAGTGGGGGCTGCTCTCTACTTGTGGTGCGCAGGCTTCTCATTACAGCGGCTACTCTTGTTGCAGAGCACAGGGTCTAGGCACGGGGGCTTCCATAGTTTCGGCTCAGTAGTTGTAGCTCACAGGCTCAGGGTGCAGGCTCAGAAGTTGTGACGCACGGGCTTAGGTGCTCCGTGGCATATGGGCTCTTCCTGGACCAGGGCTCAAACTTGCGTCCCCTGTGTTGGCAAGTGGATTGATAACCACTGGACTACCAGGGAAGTTCTTTTTTTTTTTTTTAATTATTTATTTGTTTGCATATTTTTTTTAGAAATTATTTACTTACTTTTTTTTTGGCTGTGCTATTTCTATTCTTAAATAGATATGCAAACCAAATGTACAGTTTATTTAATGTTTACAGGGCAGTGTATTATAGTACATATATTTCACATACAACCTACAAAGAAAACAATTCAAGAGAAAAATGCTTTCTTCATTTACTTCTTTATCCCTTACAACATTGTAGTGGAGTATTGTCACAATGGTTGGACTGTCAGGAGAAGGTTCTTTAAGAAAAATGTCCTGGGTTCTCATTATACAAAGAGCTAATCCCTATTGCTTACCAGGGCTTGTGGAGAATAACTTCTTTCTCTAGTCACATCAGTGCTGCCTTTTGCCCTTGCCTTCATGTCCTCCCAGCTTCTCAAACTCATTTTCTCCACTTTCATATTTTCTCTGGAGTCACTTTCAAGAGTAACTTATGATATTTCAGTCTGTGGAGAGAAAATACAGAACTTGAGCAGAGATATACAATGTAATAATTTTAACTAATACCAGAGATTCTTGCATGCTGTATCAAAAGTTGCAAGTAAAGGAAATACAACCATGTAACTGCTAACTTCCAGTCAAATCTAAAGGATAAGTGATGTCTAAGGAATGCTCAAACTACCACACAATTGCACTCATCTCACATGCTAAAGTAATGCTCAAAATTCTCCAAGCCAGGCTTCAGCAATATGTGAACCGTGACTTCCAGATGTTCAAGCTGGTTTTAGAAAAGGCAGAGGAACCAGAGATCAAATTGCCAACATCCATTGGATCATCAAAAAAGCAAGACAGTTCCAGAAACACATCTATTTCTACTTTATTGACTATGCCAAAGCCTTTGACTGTGTGGATCACAATAAACTGTGGAAAATTCTGAAAGAGATGGGAATACCAGACCACCTGACCTGCCTCTTGAGAAACCTATATTCAGGTCAGGAAGCAACAGTTAGAACTGGACATGGAACAACAGACTGGTTCCAAATAGGAAAAGGAGTATGTCAAGGCTGTATGTTGTCACCCTGCTTATTTAACTTCTATGCAGAGTACATCATGAGAAATGCTGGGCTGGAAGAAGAACAAGCTGGAATCAAGGTTGCCGGGAGAAATATCAATAACCTCAGATATGCAGATAACACCACCCTTATGGCAGAAAGTCAAGAGGAACTAAAACCCCTTCTGATGAAAATGAAAGAGGAGAGTGAAAAAGTTGGCTTAAAGCTCAACATTCAGAAAACGAAGATCATGGCATCCGGTCCCATCACTTCATGGGAAGTAGATGGGGAAACAGTGGAAACAGTGTCAGACCTTATTTTGGGGGGCTCCAAAATCACTGCAGATGGTGATTGCAGCCATGAAATTAAAAGACGCTTACTCCTTGGAAGGAAAGTTATGACCAACCTAGAGAGCATATTGAAAAGCAGAGACATTACTTTGCCAACAAAGGTCTTCCTAGTCAAGACTATGGTTTTTCCTGTGGTCATGTATGGATGTGAGAGTTGGACAGTGAAGAAAGCTGAGCGCTGAAGGATTGATGCTTTTAAACTGTGGTGTTGGAGAAGACTCTTGAGAGTTCCTTGGACTGCAAGGAGATCCAACCAGTCCATTCTAAAGGAGATCAGTCCTGGGTGTTCATTGGAAGGAATGGTGCTAAAGCTGAAACTCTAGTACTTTGGCCACCTCATGCAAAGAGTTGACTCACTGGAAAAGACCCTGATGCTGGGAGGGATTGGGGGCAGGAGGAGAAGGGGACGATTGAGGATGAGATGGCTGGATGGCATCCCTTACTCGATGGACATGAGTTTTAGTGAACTCCGGGAGTTGGTGGTGGACAAGGAGGCCTGGTGTGCTGCAATTCATGGGGTCGCAAAGAGGCAGACATGACTGAGCAACTGAACTGAACTGAAGGACCACTCTCCATTTAAGATCTCAAGTATTTTTAATGTCCTTTCTTCTGTTTCCTGATTTGTGTTTTCTCTCTCCCACCCTCTCTCTCTCTTTCCTATTCTTCTTCCTTTTCCTTCTCCTTCCTTTTTCTTTCTCCCTCCCTCCTTTTCTCTTCTCTAAATAAGAAAGAAGCTTTAGAGCTCTTTGCTTCTTTGCAACAGAAAAATAAATGTGGCAAAATGATATTCCTGTGGTTGTCAAAAAACAAGGAGCAAACTGTCCAAACTTTTCCTCCAACCCACCCTGTTTGAAAGGGGCTCGCCTGTCTATGGAAAAGGAAAAAGAAAAGTTAGGAATTCTGAGAAGAAGCATAGTCTGTTGATTACCAGTTGCTTTCTTCATCCTCCACATTTTGACCATTAACTCCACTGCACATTCTGTCTTTAGACAAACAAATATTCCAAGTCACTGGATGTCATAGATCCCTGTAGAAAAATTGCTCTGGGATTTGAGCTCATTCAACTGAATGCCATTGATTTTCTATCTTAGGAGATGCACACAGCCATCTAGTAAGTGTTATCTCATCCAGAGAGGGTAGACTCTGAGGGAAGCCGAATGCAGATACCAGCTAGGGGCATCACCTTATTTGGTCTCTGGATACCCCTGCTCTGAATCTGTTGGGTTAGCAGCTAACACTCACTTTCACATGCAGATCTCTTGTATTTCTTTTTCCCATTTCTCTGGTAGTTTTTCTAGAACGGTATCTGAAGACTTTTAAACGTAAGGTGTGAAAGAAGGCAGTGCCTTTCTCACTGGATAACTGCCCAGAGAGGTGGCTGGGGCCATTTGGACAGGGCTGCTGGGGGCTTGTGTCATAGCAGCGTTTACTGGGGTCCTGGAGAGTGAATGTGCACATCAGAAACTTTATACCCAAAGATTCCTTTGTCTCTCTGTTTTCCATTTCTAGCCTGGATGTGTAAATACCACTGAAGTGGACATTAAGAAGTCATCCAGAATGAGAAATCCACACAAAACACGAAAGGTAAAATCAACATTTGTTGTGCTGATCTTGCAATGTGTGTCCTGTTTATGATCTCAGGTGGCCTCGGCCTGCAGTGGCTTAAAGTGGGGCTTCCGTTCCCCGGCCAGAGATTGAGGCCAGGTCGCAACAGTAAGAGCACGGCATCCTAGCCACTAAACCAGTGGTCAGTGACAAGGGCCCTGCCCCTTCAACTTTGCAGAAACAAATTTCCTGAGATGGAAAGTAGTGAAAAAAGTATTTATTTAGAGAAGAAAGAGTACATTACATGTGGCTAAACACATGGGCAGACTCAGGAGAGTCCCTGAGTCACGCCCTCTTGGCAGTTTGAATTATAGGGAATTTCTTCCTGGTTTATTTTGGCCAATCATTTTAATTCACCTGGTTCACAGTCCATATTTGGTGTATCCAGGACCCTCCCATGTGTGTGCACACATCTCAGCCAAAATGGATTTCACAGGAAAGGCGTATGGGTAGAACATCCCTTGGCATCACTCCCCTTTGGCCTCCAAGGAGTCTTTCTGTGCATGTGTGGTTAAGGAAGTCTCCTGACTTCAAGAATGAGAAATATGTAGTCTGGGCAGGGCCCAGCCTCCCCACTTAATTGTCCTGCTACTCTCGTCTTGGATTTTCAGTCCACAGGGAATGAATTTCTAGTCACTTTACCCTGTAGGGAACTGGGGGAGTATCTACCTCCTGCCTCATTTAGAGGACGTCAACCACAAAAACAAAAAACAGACAAAAAAACCCTCTTCTTCCATTTCATGAGTCCTTTATAGCATATTCCCTGCTCTTCCTTATTACTTGACTAGAAGAAAACCTGGGGGGTCAAGCCCTGGACTTCTGTCAGTTCCTCTCTCACCAGGAAGGAGACCCCTTCCTGATTCTCAAACATGTCAAGGTCTCAAGGTGTGGAGGTGGCTGTGACAGGAACAGGATGCTGAGAGGCGAGCCATTAGCAGAAAAAGTATCTCTTTCAGAGCCCAGGAAATGAGGAAAAATAAATAGAGTTTATCTGAGAACAAGTGGTACTCGTGAGAGACAGGCATTGTTAGAGAAAAAATTGAAGAAAAAGACATCATCATAAAGATGTTTAATTATAGGTACTGTATGAAGACCACATTTTAATATCAAAATTTTGTGGCACAACTATAGGATCATGGCAGTAGGTTTAGGATCTCTTATATGAGGAAGTATGTAACAAAAACGAAGTGCTATCCTGAATTCAACGATGTTTAATACAATCTTTTGAAAACACATAGCTGAAGTACCTACACTTTTTAAAGTAGCACATGCATATAAAAGCCGTTTTTTCTTTGGGCTTCCCCGTGGCTCAGACAGTTATTATAGAAGATATTTTTCAATGGTAAAGAATCCGCCTGCAATGCAGAAGCCTCAGGAGATCTGGGTTTGATCTTTTGGTTGAGAAGATTCCCTGGAGGAAGGCATGGCAACACACTCCAGTATTCTTGCCAGAGAATCCCATGGACAGAGGAGCCTGGTGGCTACAGTCCATAGGCTCTCAAAGAGTCGGAAATGACTGAAGCCACTTAGCACACACACATAGATTTATTTTGAACTTCCCTGGTGACTCAGATGGTAAGTATAGAAGATATTTATATTTATTCCATAAAAAATGACTGATGCACGTAAGGATATCTGGCCTATAGTAGTCACTCTGAGGACACAGCCAAAGGTCAGTGCCACTAGATCTAGCCATTCCACAGAGTTTAAGACCTTCTCTCCTGTAGCTTTTTACTTATGCAGCGTTTTCTGGGATATGTGTCCAGGCAGCAGGTACTAAGCTTTTTCTGTAGTCTGATTTTTTAATGTCTTTTTCTTTCATCCCTAGAAATAAGCATTATAGTCTAAGGCCCCACTATGGTCAACGTACCTTTTTTTGTTGTTGTTCTTTTAAAACTGTTGACCTTGATGTTAGGATAAAGAAGCCACAGGAAAAGTGCCATAAAATCCATTCAGGTGAGGTGCTCAAAAGCTTTTGGTCCTAGCATATCTCTGAGAAAGAGAGGCAAAGCCAGACAACAGCAAACCTGTTGGCCTCTCTCTCTTATGATCAGCCCTAGGCATTTCCTCTCACCCTCCACTCACAGCATGGCCTAGTGTACCGGGACTCGCTTTGTGGCACCAAATTCAAACATGCAGCCAGCTACCCCAGAGTGCATTAAGTCACTTCTCTCTACTTTCTGAATTTTGAAGAGTTCAAAATATATTACTTTGTGTCTGGTTTCCCCTATAGACACCAGCTGAGATATGCTCTGAATCAGATGAGAAAGTATCTGGATTGATGAGATAGAACTTAGAGATTAGTAAATTGTTTACACTGTCCCTGTAACTCTGTACTCAGTTATGGTGTCTTACCAGTGCTTCACAGGGCATCATTGTTTTTGAAAACTTGGATATCATTAGTTTTCAGTGTTGCTCTTCAGATACCATCAGCCCTCACTGACTGGTAGAGAAACATTGTCATAGCAAAGTGAAATGTTGTAAAGAGATGGAACCATGGAGCTCAACTCTGTTGGTCTAGTTGGTAGCCTAATTTCCCGTGAATCAGTAATAGTAGAACTGGGGAGCTAATAGCAGAGCTGTATAGCACTAAAACCACTAGAGAAAAACAGAATTCCTGCAGGATGCAGATAGCGTACATACCCTTGTTCTTAGCAATTGGAGAATACTGATTTTCTCACCTTCTGATAAATGCAGCTTTTCATACTGAGAAGTACTGGATTTTCTTTAATTTTCACCAATAATGTTACTTTATATAAAAGGTTAGAGGACTCTAACTCACATACTGATTTGTCTTTAGAATTATTACCGCTTGTGCTTTAGCTCATATTTGGCTAGGAACAGGAATGATCCATTCAATCAGCAGATTTAGCAAATCTCTGCTTTATGCTGGGTATGTACTGGTCTTTTGTTATTCAAAAATAAATGAGACAGGCATGGCCTTGCTCCCATAACTTACGGTCTTAATGAGAGTACACATATTGAGCAAGCAAACAAAACAAATGTGTGTATGCATGTGATATATATACTAGTATATAACAATTGACAAAATTGCGTGTGATATATATATGCTATGACTATTCTAACAAAATACTACAGCCTGGGGAGCTTAAACAATAAGAATTTATTTTCTTCCAGTTCTGGAGACTGGAAATCTGAGACCAAGGTGCTGATAAATTTGGTTCCTGATGAGAGCTGTCTCCCTGGCTAGCAGATGGCCAGCTTGTTGTGTTCTCACATGGCAGAGAGAGAGAACTCAGTGCTCCTTCTCTTCTTTTTAAGGGTGCCAGCTCCATAGGATTAGGATCCCACCGTATGATCTCACTTAACCTTGATACCTCCTTTCAGACCCCATCTCCAAATGCAATCAGAGTGGGCTGCAGCACAGGAATTTGGGAGGGACACAACTCAGTCATGTTATCAAGGGCATTTAAATGGTTTGTGATTCTAAACTGTCACACCACTTTATTAATGAATAGCTTGACAACAAAAACAAACTGTTTCAACATACTGTGAAGACTTCACAGTTCTCTCCTTCAGGAGCAAGCAGTTCTGTGAGAGTCTAGACAGAAATGGCAGAGGCCAGCCTGCCACCTGTGGAAGCTGCCTTCGCCTTCTGCTGTTAATTGGCAAGTGTCCTTTGTTCCTGTGTGGTCGCCCTCTGTGCTATGCTGAGGCTGGTAAGGAAGTGGAACCCCCGGATTATACTTAATCTTTGAAAGCAGCTACTGCCCTTAGTGGAGAGAGCTGCCGTTCCATTCTTTGGGATTCAGCTGTGATGATATTGTTTGTGATTATGTGTCACAGAACAAAGGACATATATGTTAAGAATAAAAGACCAAGTGAGTTCCTTGAGTATTCATTTAGCACATGTACCTGAAGAATATCAGGGTTTGGGACATTGTATGTAATTATTTGATTTCAAATATATTTGTCAAATATGTGAAAAGGAGGCTGAGACGTACATCTGATTTGAAATACTTTTGAATAGGTAGGGCTAACCAGTGTTTAAACCTGTCTTTTTATTTGAACATAGTTTACTAAAATACAAAGAAATAAGTGAAGTGTATATCCTCAATTTTCTGTGAAGGAATGATAATGTAGCATAAGCAAAAATACCTGGAGAAAGAAATGGCAATCCATTCCAGTATTCTTACCTGGAAAATGCCACGGACAGAGGAGCCTGGCAGGCTGGTCTGCGGGGTCACAAAGAGTCAGACACGACTTCACAGTTGAGCACAAGTGGAAATAAATCAGCCTGATCTAGGCAAATTTTAAGGGGCACTATGTACCTGACTTTCTTCAACTGATTCTAAAATTTTAACTCTAATAAGTCAGGCTATGTTTGTATTATAGCCAAATTTCTCCAGAGAAACAGAACCAAAAATAAGGAGATATATAGATATCTGTATGCAGAGAGAAAAAGAGAGAGATTTATTTTAAGGTACCGACTCACATGATTCTAAAAGGCTTGGCAAGTCCAAAATCTGATGAGGTAGGCCAACAAACTAAGGATCCAGGGAAGAATTGCCATCTGTTGGCAGGATTTCCTCTTGGTTGGTTGGTGGAGGTCTTTTTGTTCTATTTAGGTCTTCAACTGATCGGATGCAACTGCATTATTGAAAATATTCTGCTTTACTCAAGATCCAGTTATTTAAGTTTTAATCTCACCCAAAAATCATGCTTATAGAAACACCCGAAATAATGTCTGATCCAATATCTGATCACCATGGTCCAGTCAAGTTAACACATAAGATCACCCTTCTATATGACAATTGCTAGAAGAGGCCCTGCTGCTGCTGCTGCTGAGTCGCTTCAGTCGTGTCCAATTCTGTGTGACCCCATAGATAGCAACCCACCAGGCTCCCCCATCCCTGGGATTCTCCAGGCAAGAACACTGGAGTGGGCTCCCATTTCCTTCTCCAATGCGAGAAAGTGAAAGTGAAGTCACTCAGTCGTGTCCAACTCTTAGCAATCCCATGGACTGCAGCCCACCAGGCTCCTCCATCCATGGGATTTTCCAGGCAAGAGTACTGGAGTGGGGTGCCATCGCCTTCTCTGAGAAGAGGTCCTAGAAAAACACAAAACATAAGGAAAAACGACAAAAGCATTTGTGCTTACATGACTGCAGCCACACTTCAGATCGTTTCCTGTAACTCTAGAACCCACATTTCAAAACAACAGTAAGTTGTTTGCTGTCTCATTATCTTTCTCTCTGTTACTTGCATTTGGACATAATGGCATATAAGATTTTAGTTAACAGCTAAAGTGCACATCCTGGAAGAACAGTTAGCAAATTCATGATTAATGCCTAGTTTTCCTGCTATTAATGCAGTGGTTATAGCCGTTCATACTTTAAAAGATTGGTATTTCTTTACTTCCATATGCCAAATGTGAAATTTTAAATTTTAATGTGTTACATAACAGAATAAACTATTCATATCTTAGTGCAGCACAAAAGTGTTTCAAGTAAGAAGTACAATACCTTTGCAGGCAAGAGAAACTCTGCTCAAAATAGATGAAAGAGGAGAATATTCTAAAACCTTAGGAATAGGCAGGGAGTTAGCCTAGATATTCTTGGATGCAGAGACTTGGACACTGGCAAACTTTCTCTCTCAATCTTCTCTAGTCTCCTCTCACTGCTCTGTCTCTGCACTGGCTTCTTCCAGAGGGCATCGGACATGGTCCTAATCATTCTCCAGTTGAGCTGAGCATCCCCCCTCCTCCACCCATCACTGCACTCCACATAAAAAAGTATAGAAACTTCCTTCAATCTTTAGTTCTTAAAGTCCCTTCCCCTTGACCAAAAATAAAGGACAGAATTTTCTTATCTCTTCTGAGCTATAAAAGGAGATCACATATGAACAGATTTATGTAGAAAGTCAAATCTGTTTCATTTAATGAATAACCCATTCAGTATTCATTAGGATGGTACTGCATATGTAAAGTGTTAATCCAGGCACCCTGAGGAACAACAGCAACAACAAAAAAGGTGTTATAAGTCAAAGCATCTTGGTTTAGTAATTATCTTGGCTATTAAAACTCAAAGTGGATCCAAATTAGTTAACTTAATTTTCCCCATCTGCAAATATTAAGACATTAGACAATTCCATTTTTTTTCTCTCTATCCCTATCTGCTCTATGCCAAGGTTTCTAATATATTTCAGTTTTCTAAAAGGTGCAAATCCTTTTACATTGCAAATGATCCTCATAACTTATTGTCCAAAATAGGATCAATTTTCTTACCTCCTTTAGCGTAAAGTAAGCCCTGAGCATAAAATTGCATTATTTGTGGCTATTTTCACTCTAGCCAAGAATCAAAGTTAAAAGCTATTACTGATCCCCAGAAAATGAAAGGTACCCTGAGTGAGGAAAGAGAGAATTCATGATGTTTACTTACATGTAAGACAAAAAAGGAAACATCCCAGTAACCTCAGAACCAGTGGCCAGGCTGCTGGAAGACTATTTGAAACAGCACCGCCCAATGGTTTGAGTGTTTTATGGAACTTCATGATGATCATGTGAAATGCATGTATACTGAAATAATCATAGAAATGTAGAGATAGAAGGTAATTTATTAATTATTTTACTTCTTTGGCACCGTAAATTGTGGTATTTTTCTAGCGCTCTTTTAAATTATTTTAAATCTTAACCAACAAACTCACTGTTAGAACTGTCAGCTGTTTTGTCTTTAAAACATTTTTTACATGAACTAGAGATTCTTATTAAAGAACTTTAAGTAATTAAACCAAGGTTAGTGAGAATGGAAAGTTTAAACCTTAGACGTCTTTTTTATTTTCTTTATCAGAAATTAGTATGATACAACTAAAAAAATAGCAGACATTGGAAAGTATAATTGTTTCATAATTGGTGGTCTTTTACTTCACTAATTTTTAAATACCCACCTCAACTGTTACTTCAGAGTTCAGAGGGTTATGTTATTTAATCACCCTCAAACACAACTAGCAGTAGTTCATGCAGACCTTTCGTTTCTTCAGTGAAAATTAAGTCTCCTTGTATTCCAGGTACTGTAGTCTTGCCATTCTTTTCTTTCATAATACTTATCACAGTTTTAATCACATGTTTATTTATGTGATTCTTTGTGTAACCATTAGGTCATAAGTTCCAAGGAAGGAGGAAGCATACCTATTTTTGTTTACATCTATATCCCTAATGCTTAACAATTATATACAGCATATAATAGGTGTTTGATACATGTTGAATGAATGATAGAAGGAAAGAAAAAGACAGTTCAAGCCATTTAGTTCAGTCCAGTTAGTAATTAACTGACATCATGTGTGCTAGTCCTTGGGTTGAAATGTATGCCCAGTAACAAGAATTGAGTTTCAAGGAGGTTGGAGCTATGTCAAAAGAGGGGAAATTGAAGTTCCTACCAAAGATAGTCAGAAAACCAAGTTAAATATGTTAAAGATGGGCTAAGAGCAAAATAGTGGGAACTCACAAGGGAAAAGGGCCCAGGTACAGAGCCAAAAGGTTAACATTAAGATGAGGTGGAATCCAAGTGAAAACAGGTCAGTTTACAGGATGAATTTTAAATTTAGAGTTACTGGTAAGATGGGCCTGAAAATTGGCTTGGTTAAACATCTACCTTCTTCTGATTTCAATAGCTTCTTTCCACTATTTGGCAACTTTAATTTTGTAGGGCTCATGAAACTTTGTCATGTCCTCCTCCATCCTCTTGTTCAAAGAAAAAGTGCTTAGTAGCTAACATTAAATTCTTTATTTTAAAGTAAGAGTGCTTTAATATTAAAGAAAAGGTAATTTGGCCTCTCCCTTGAGTTGACATGTAAGATGTCTCACCTTCAGTTAGGGATGAATTTTTGTTCCTGAAGTCCCCAGATTTTTGTTTATATTTACTAAGCAATGGGTCTTTCCCAAAAAAGAGCATTCCTAAATAGTAGGGTTCACCTTTTGACAAAATAGTAAAGAAGCACTGAGTTAAAGAATGTCAAAGATGTACAAAATCTTAGAGGTCACTGACATTTGTAAATGGCACCTACTGAAACCAAACAACAAGGTCAGTATCGTGAGGTAGATAACCCAATGTTGAGCTGGGAAAATAGGAACATTCTGGTGTGTGTTTGATGATACCATCAGAGACAAAATCAGCAATGGAATTCTTAACCTAGTTTCTCTCCTTATTACTCCATTCCTTTCCTATGTAAAACAACTAGGTTATTTTTACCCTTTTTGCCTTATTACATTTTTATTCTATTATGTATCCACCTCTATTTTATTCCAAAATTAATGCTTATTAGATGCTATGTTGTGCTGTCATTTCCCAAATTAGTATTCTCAACTCACCCCATATTTTATCACAGTTACCTAGTTTTATTCATTTAGTCAATTATTCTGTCAGTTAATAATACAACCACATATTTTTTCCAAAAACTCTGTGCTTTCATTTTAGATTCATATGACATTTATGGTAGCAGTGCCTTTTGAATTTTGATAAGCTTAATCCAGTATGCAGCAAAGTTTTGAGTTACCTTAATGAATATATAACACAAAATTACCTTTTAGAAAGTCTGTGACTATAAATGTAACATTCTCTTAACATATTTCTTTTTTATTTTAATATAGTCTGTCTATGGTCTACAAAATGATATTAGAAGTCACAGTCCTACCCACACACCCACACCAGAAACTAAACCTCCAACAGAAGATGAGTTACAACAACAGGTGAGTCAACCTAGAATAATGGTTTACAGAGTAGATGGTTTACAGAGTAGCCAGTATGAAGACCAGATGTTGATGTTAATAGGAAATATTTTAAAAATTGATTTGTAAGATTGTATTTAAAATGTAATTTTAAGATATGTATTCTCTTGAAGATTTATTAATATAAGGAGATAGTTTTCAAAACTCTTCCCTTGTTATTTCTCCAAATCCTTTTTCCTCTAACTAATTTTTAAAAATCACACACACTGACTCATAGATGATTCCATTATTGAGTTAGTTTATATTCCATAATTCTCTTCTGAAAAATGAGAAGAAAATAGGTTGGTGACATTTAGATCATGTGTTTTCCACCTCCAGTCATGTGATGTGATCTTCACAAGAGTGCTCAACCTTGTTTCTGCAGTACTGATCTCTAGAATCCTCTTGAAGTTTTTCCTCATTAGCACTGATGAGCAGATATATTGCTTCTTGGTATAGCAATAGTATAAATTGCTTCTTGTTGCATCTGTTGATGAATAAATAGCTTTGGCTGCAGTATTTCAAAGGCAATACCAAGTATCTCTTATCAATTCATCATCAAATCTCTTGGTTAGTTGTCATGAGACTTTTTCTCCTTGTGCTTATTTCTTCCTACCAACTATGTAATACATACTTTTTCTAGTATATTTATAATCACCTTGAAGGAAAAGTAACTCAGAGAGTTTTAAATTTCCACATGTTGTTATGTCCCTGTGAGAATTTGCTCTGAAATGTTGATAAAGTTATTCTTAAAACAAATATCATTGATGCTTTTGTTGGGCTAGTATTAGGAAGTAGGGTTTATCTTGAAATTATAGTAACAAATAGCAAATACATTTATTTTCTGAATTCACTGTTTGATGGAGAAATGTGATTCTAATTTGGATAATCACCATGAATAAATGCTTAAAATTTCTATAATACTTTAAAAATAAAGTTATTTTGCTGATGTGGGCAGAATGTTCAACCTCACTGCTGTTCTAAAGCAATACTGGTTATGTGTTTACAGTCAAATAGAGTTTAATTTTTATTAACTCTTTCAGAGCCCTCATGTTTGAGTTTTTCTATAGACTGAAATTTTCCTGTCTAGAACATATTCTTGTTTAGAATTACTCAATCTATTAGAGTTTAGAGTTCAAAATTGGAGAATGTCACTATTTACGTAACTACTGATCTCTTTTTTCCAGATAAAGTATTGGCAAATACAGTTAGATAGACATCGGTTAAAAATGTCAAAAGTTGCTGATAGGTAAGTGTTGCAACCATGCCCATATAAATTAAAAAATGTTCAGATGACAATTAAATGTGTTCAGTATGAACTGGTGGGAGGAGAACTGATACAATTGGAACCCTGTAAGAAATGTTATTTTCTTTTCCCTTTTGAACATAGAAAATTTTCACAGAGCTCTTTTGTTGCACTTCAAATGACAGAATGATCGTTATTATCTTAGGTCTCTAGAGGCCCAATCTTTGTGCAACCACAATCAAATACAGAAGATAATTCCAAGGAATTGAATCTTTTCACTCCTGCTAGGAGAAATAAAACTCAATTCATTAAGTTACTTGTTGGCAACTTAGAAACTTTCTGTTAATTCTTCTTAACATTTATACTACTCAGTTACTTTATGACTTCAGAATTTGAATTAAGCTTAGATTTTTACATATTTTCTTCATTCAAATCTGTTAAGACATTTCTATTCTGCACTTTGAGGCATTGCCAAATCTTACCTCTCCAGTGTTTTTCCTCTCCTTTCTCCCTTTATTTTGTTTTAAAAACAGATTTTTTTTTCCCCCAAAAAACCGTGTTGTAAGTGATTCCCCCTTTACGTAATTCCTGTGAATACTGTTGACAAAAATTGCCTTTTAACCCCTTCTCCAAGTTGAGCTAACATCTGTTCTGCTGTGGGTAGGCTAGTTGACCAAGGGTTGGAATTGCTCCTTGGCACTTCCTTCTATACACTGACCTTTTCCATTTTGTCTCATTTTAATAACATTAAAATGTCTCATTTTAATTCATATTCCTAAGGCATTGGGAAAGATGGAATCCTTAACCACATTTATCTTCAAAGAAGCATGACAACTGCTATCAGATTTTATTCTATAAGCAAGCAAGAATTCCTTGGCCAGATGTTTTTATAGTGTGTCCCTTACAAAGATCAGTTTTACCTCAACCAGAAAACTAAAGAAAATAAAAATGTTTCTTTTTCTCAAGTCTGCTAAGTTACACAGAACAGTATGTAGAATATGACCCGTTTCTTGTGCCACCTGACCCTTCTAACCCATGGTTGTCTGATGATACTACCTTCTGGGAACTTGAAGCAAGGTAAGTGACATTTTCTCTTCCTTCCAAATATTTCACTTATTTCAGGATTCGAGTGATATAAAAAGAATCCTACAGCAGACTAATTGTAAAAGTAATTTTACTCTGTGTCTACATTAACCATGATATAAAGCTCTTGTTCAAGGCAATGGTTTTTGAAACTTAGATGTTTGCATTATATTAGATTTGCATTTCCAGAAAGATTGGCACAAAAAAAATCAGATGTGTAAAGGTTTTAAGGTCGACTAGTTAGGATCTTTAGTTCTTAAAATTTAGGTTATTGTTTTTAGCTTCCTTGAAAATCCACATAGCCACAAAGGTCCATCTATTCAAGTAAAATGAATGCTAAATCCATACTTACTTAAGCCCAATACAAGTATGATGCCTTTATAAATTCTGTTTTGGAGCAAAATGAATTTACCATAAACACTCTAAGAGCAACTGACAAGTGTCTGACTTCTTAAGAAAACCAGAACACAATTTAAGACTCCCTGGTTTCTTTCATCAGCTGTATAAGAGAAGAATTATATCACCAATCTTGATAAGAGTCATAAAAAGATCACTGCATACCCCTTCACAGAGCGAGGATTTAGTATTCTGTAGCACTTAGCTAGATTGCATTTATGGACCTTCTCTTGCTTTTATGTCCGTTCAGTGGTTCTCAAATGCTTGACAAGTATATATCTCTTCATCCCTAAGTTCTTAGTTTTATAGATGTGAAAGTTGGAACACCAAAATGTTGTGACTCAGCCAGGACTATGTCATACATTTAATCAACAACAAAGTCATAAACCAGAATGTAAGCCTTTTGATTCTCAATGCATTTTCCTCCAGTACAGTGTGCCACCATGAGACTTTATAGTGTAGTGGTTAAGAAATTGAGTCCTGGGGTCAGAATGTCTGGAATACTACCTATTTGACATTGGAAAGTTATAACCCTCTATCTTTGACTTCCTCATTTATAAAATAAGAATTATTAATAGTACCCATCTCAAAGTTGCTGAAGAAATCTAAAAGAGAATCCATCTCTTGGCATTTAATGCTTAATAAATGTTAGACTTTTTATTAATGCCTAGCTTTCATCTCACTATAATTTCATGCAGAGTCATCAATCAGAGGTTTTTTGTTTTTTTTTTCCTGAAAAATATGTTAAAGATGGGAGCTTCAAAGAATATATGATTTTGAGGGGAAATGTAATAGCAGAATATAGAATTTATAATGAAAGGAGTATATTTGGCTTTGTTTTATTTTCTATAGCAAAGAACCAAGTCAGCAGAGGGTAAAACGATGGGGTTTTGGCATGGATGAAGCATTGAAAGACCCAGTCGGGAGAGAACAATTCCTTAAATTTCTAGAGTCAGAATTCAGCTCAGAAAACTTAAGGTAAGACATGTTGTTTGAATCTTATATTCTAAGCAAGAGTGACCTTCTTATGATGAGTCTGGTGATTTTGCACTCGACAGACCAGTTACTATCCCACCAACATCATGATGAAGCTATGGACCTATTGAATTTCTGCCTCTTGATAGAGGAAGAAAAGGTAATGAAGGCAAAGCACTTTGTCCAATATTATCACTTCTTCATAATGGTTTATTTTACACTGTCTCCTGATCTTTTAACTATGTAAATCTGATGCATTTGAAATGGACTGCATAAAGAAGTATCAGACTAGTACTTGGCAAAACAAAGAATCATCAATAATGCATATGTAGTTTAATTAACATATCACCTATTTATCATATTGGTCTTCTTTGTGTATTGCATCTCAAGTAAGATCTAGAAAAGGAAATCGAGTGCCTGTATAAAATAACTTGAAACAAAATGATGGAGGCAGTGCATTTACTTCGTACATTTAAACACAGCCTCAGGGCAGTTGAGAGCAGTACCAGACTGAGCTGTTAGTGTCTGCTAGAGAGGTGTGTATCCTGCTTATCTGTTGTAAACATCATCCTCACATACTTTTGAAATTTTTCTGACTTAAGAGGCACCTGGAAATTGAATTTTTAAATGTGAGACACTGGAATAGATTTTAGCAGCTCTAAGATGACTGAAGTGAGCGATAAATTTCCCCTACATAAAATGGTTTTTCCCCAAGCTCTTTCATTCAGTATTCTTTTGAAATGGAACTCTCTAATTTACTTTCCCGTGACTTATTCAGTCCTGTGAAATCCATTTAGAGAAAGTTGCCAGCCTTCCTTTATTTTCACTGCAACTTAGCAGTTCCAGAATCATCACATTCTTTGCAGGAGATTTAAGAGATACCCAAACCAAACCATTTAGAAGAACATAAAATTTTGACCGATGTCCCATGGATTAAGCAAGTTGACCACAGGCAGAATCTGGAGAAATTTAATTATGCCTGTCATAGGTTTCAGGCACGCAGCTTCCTATTCTTTTTCAAGTTTACTGAAACTTGAAAGCTTGACCAGGGTTTCAAGAGGTCTGCAGGTGCTAAGGATTTTTTTGGACCTAAATAATATTTTCTGTCATAAGGTCACATCATCAGTTATTGAGTACGGAATGCTTTAGAAAATAATGCAGAGATAAATCTAGTTTTAGTCTTTTATGGAGTTTCCTCTAATTCTCAATGTTTTTGAAAAAAAATGCTATCATCATGGGTTTCATGATAAAGAAATAAATAAGCAATACTTCACCATTATCACCCAATCAAATAAAAGTCCTTCCTGATTTTATTAGAAGTACAGCTTACGTGTGAATACAAAGATGAAAACAGATCACAACACAAAAGGATGAGTGTTAGATCTGAGAAATACAGGCGAATGGCAAACCCAGAGGGAGAGATCACTCAAAGCCTCCTCAGGGAAGCAGATGCTGCTGCTGCTGCTGTCACTTCAGTCGTGTCTGACTCTGTGTGACCCCATAGACGGCAGCCCACCAGGCTACCCATCCCCGGGATTCTCCAGGCAAGAACACTGGAGTGGGTTGCCATTTCGTTCTCCAATGCATCAAAGTGAGAAGTGAAAGTGAAGTCGCTCAGTGGTGCCCGACTCTTAGCGACCCCATGGACTGCAGCCTTCTAGGCTCCTCCGTCCATGGGATTTTCCAGGCAAGAGTACTGGAGTGGGGTGCCATTGCCTTCTCCGTGATAAGGAGATAACCAGGTGAAAAAGGAAGAGGAAAGAGACTTTGGGACTAAAAGATTAGCATGTGCAAACTCTCTTTCATGAATGAAATTGATCACTGCTGATTTTTTCCATGCCTTTTCTTATTTCCATTTTTATTTCAATAATCCTATAACACACTAAATTGCCTGATAAATAATTGCATATATGAAATATTACACATTTCATTGTATGAAAATGTATAAATATCATCCAAAAGGCTTTCTGCCCTATATTTTGAAAATAGAGAATAATTGCATTTGAAGTAGTCCCATCCCTAATTCTATAGAGCTTGGCTATTTCATATTTTTATGGAAGAAATGTTTAGTTCTGGAAAGGTAAATGCTTGTGTATATTTTTGCAGCCTGGAATCTCCCTTTCCCATTTCTTCCTTTAATTTAAATGGCCCTTGTTTATGTCCTTCCCTACTGTGTTAGGAAAATAGGGGCTGGATATACCAAGAATCAGAGGTTATATAAAAATGTTGCAAATAGACAGCAGACATAAGTACCTACCAAACGCTATTTTTAACTTTGGTCTAAACTGATCATTTGGAAATAGATTTATTGTGTTTAATTAGAATGATTTCTTAAATCTGAACTAAATTGCTTTTAAAGTCCCTTTTTTCTTTGTAAGCATTATAATCTGTTAATATTTTATTGCATGTTATGTTGAAATAAAAACAAAGTTATATAAAAAAGAAACATTACATATTTCTTATGTAGTGACATATATATTTCTTGGGTATATACTGTAGGTCTGTTATATGTTTCCCTACTAAGAACAGATAGATAGATACAGACGTCAAGTCTTGAACACCTAGTATATGCCATGTGTGCGTGTGTGCCTAGTCGCTTCAGTTGTGTCCACTCTTTGCAGCCCTAGGGACTGTAGCTCGCCACTCTGTCCATGGGATTCTCCAGGCAAGAATACTGGAGTGGGTTGCCATGCCCTCCTCCAGGGCATCTTCCCAACCCAGGGATTAAACCCGCATCGCCTGCGTCTCCTGCATTGCAGGCAGATTTGTGACCCACAGAGCCACCTGGGAAGTCCAGTGTATGCCATACCATGTTATGCTTTATATTCACTACTTTTATAAGTATGCCATGCCATATTTTGTATTTATTGTTTCTGATTATCATTCAACTAATCATCACTTCAAACATAAAATTTAAATATTAATATCCTTGCCCCATTTGACAGGCAAGCAAAATATGAATAGAAGAAGTTAAGCATCTTTACAAGTCAGGTTGCTAATAATTGCCATCCTAGGCTTTCTATAAACCAATGCTAAGCTTCTGTCCACTGCTCTTCCTGTTTCTGCCTAGGTATCTGGTGTCACAGACCAAGAGAGACAAAACAGTCCATTTAACCAGCAGGGCTAATTACACCTAAATACATCTCAGTGCATCTTATTTAGCATCTGCTATTTATGGAAGTATGGCACTCATGTGAGCGTTTTCTTCAGGTATTGAGACAAAAAATAGTCAAGAAATACTGCTCATTGATAAGTACTTATTTCTCAAATAGAACTTCTATTCTCACTTGGTGTGCTTTTGCTCATTCCGCTTTCAGGTAAACAGAGTAAGTACCAAGTAAATTCAGTAATATGAGAGTTATATGATATGAGTGCCTAAAAATATCTCAAGCACTTCAAAAGTGCCCTTTACATAATTTATCTCATTTTACCTAATGGAAACCCAGTGAGATAAGCATTATTATCCCATTTTACTGATGAAAAAAAAAATCAAGGCTCAATGACATTAAGATAATTCCTCATATTCCAGCTTTCATATATTAAGGGGAGAGTCGAGTTTTAGTCAGTTCCCTTTACATTCTACTAAATTATTGCAATGATGACTATGCTGAGGATAAGAAAAACAATGATGCATTTAGTGAGGCATTCAAGAGAGTGCTTTTGAGAATGTCATCTGCTGCAGATCTGGGAGCAAACCCTATATATGGCAGTCACAGTGGGCAACTTAAATAAGTGACTTAGTCTTCATATATTCAGATTTCTCTGAAGTGGGGGAAATATTAGCACATACTCTATAAAGTTGAAGGGATTGCATGTTTTAATATAGCTAAATCACCTAGAATAGTGCCTGCACTTACAGTGTAGGTGCTGTCATTATTACCTCCTCAGCCCTTTGATTTCTCATCTATAATTTCAAGTCTATTTAAGATGTCACTGCACCTGTGTACCTTCCTAGAATTCCCTTTTCTAGTGCAGTAGTTAGTTGCCCCGGCAGAGGGGCTCCTTCCTGCTCAGCATTCCCAGACTGTCTGGTTTGTGCCTATTCCTTGAGAATCTCTCGGGTGCTTCCTTGTATTATGGTCATTTGAATGGTGTATCTTTGCTAGTTTAAGAACAAAGACATTCTTTTTATCTGTATGTTCAAAGAGTGCTGAAATGAACTTCTTGTTGTTGTCGTTCAGTCTCTTAAGTCATGTCCGACTCTTTGAGACACCATAGACTTCCCTGTCCTTCACTATCTCCCAGAGTCCACTCAAGCTGATGTCCATAGATTTGGTGATGCCATTCAACATCTCATCCTCTGTCACCCCCTTCTCCTGCCCTAAGTCTTTCCCAGCATCAGGGTCTTTTCCAAAGAGCTGGGTGGCCAGAGTATTGGAGTCTCAGCTTCAGCATCAGCCCTTCCAATGAATATTCAAGGTTGATTTCCTTTAGGATTGACTGGTTTAATCTCCTTGCAGTCCAAAGGAGTGACTCTGAAGAGTCTTCTCCAGCACCACAGTTCAGAAGCATCAGTTCTTCAGCTCTCAGCCTTCTTTGTGGTCGAACTCTCACATCCATACATGACTACTGGAAGAACCATAGCTTTGCCTATTCAGACCTTTGTCAGCAAAGTGATGTCTCAGCTTTTTAATATGCATCAATTATAACACTTAGGCTCCTTCAGATTGCACATAGCATTCCTATTAGATTGCACATTGTCAGAACCTGTATTTAAAAAAGAAATGGTCTTGACCCTTGCCTTCTGAAAGCAAAAACATTTAAGATATAGTCCATATTGGATTATCTGATACCTGTCTATAGGAAAATGGCACCTAGAAACTGGAAAATTACTAGATTAAGTAATATTTGATATTCTAATTCTAGCTCAACTGCTTTATTACTTATTTTTTGAACTTTCCCTAATCCCTAAGTTTAAAACGTAATAGTTATGAAGGGACTGCTTATCCCCTTCTACTTCTGTTAAAACTCTATAGCCTGTGTTGTGTGTTAGTTGCTCAATCATGTCAAACCCAGGTCTGCTGCATTGCAATTAGACTCTTTACAGTCTGAGCCACCAGAGAATCCCCTGTAGCTTGTAGTCATTCATCTCTGGGGTCATCTTCTCCATATCAGGATCACATCTGGCCCCTATTGAGGATAACAGATCTAGTACTTCCTTTTTCAAGTGTCCTTTTTGTTTGTTTGTTTAAAAACACTATTATGATGTACGTATTCATGTTTCATCATTATTTCTAGGTCTAAACAAAAAGATATAGGGCAAAATTGTAAAAAATGAAACCCATTAATATGATGTGGCTTTTTATTAGACTTTGCTATTTGCATTTATCAACCAGAATATGTCCTGGTGTTCTTTCCTTTCAGGATAGACTATATTCTATACAGAAAGACATAAAATATATATTTTATATTTAGAAGTAGGTCAATATTATTTTTTCCAGAGCTTCTGAATTGCTATGATGCCTCTGCAGATTTAAGCCTTTTGAACAATTACATGTGAAAGCTTCCTGCTTCTGTCATTGCATAAGTCTCAGAATTAAATAGCCTAAAATTAGTTACTTGCCCTGATTTCTCCAGCTGGGGCATTTTCTAATCTGTGTCCAGGCCTCTTTTCATTCCCGTAAAGCTTCATGGTAATTCCCTTACCAGGTAAAGCAGAAAATCCTCTCCATACTAACCCCTCATTGCTCAAATGGACAAAAGAGCCAAAAAATAGAGTATGTGGTGTACTTTATGCCCCCAGTCAGATGATCCATGTCACTCCCCCTAAATCCCTGCAAACTCCTCTTCCGGTCTAACAAAAGGTTCTTCAGTACTGCTACACTGTTTCAGTAAAAATTTGAGGTTGTGTGGAATCAGGGCCCTGGCAGGTCTGCCTTTCAGTGTGTGTGTGTGCTTAGCCGTGTTCGACTCTTTTTGACCCCATGGACTGTAGTCTGCTAGGCACCTCGTCTGAGCCACCTGGGAAGCCCCTGATTTTCAGAGAACACCTGAAAAGGATTGTTTTCAATATTTCCTTTCCCCAAATGTTATATCTTTGAATACAACTAATAAAAAATATCAGTAGAAGCCTGTTTCTGGACGCCCTCAGAGAAAATTAGCTTATTATTATGCCTCACTGTGAATTATATGATGAATCAATATTTTAAGAATTTTCAGACTATGAGACATCAGACATCAGATTATGTCTCATTTTGTGTAGATTCTGGCTAGCAGTGGAGGACCTGAAGAAAAGGCCTATTAGAGAAGTTCCCTCTCGAGTTCAGGAAATATGGCAAGAATTTCTGGCTCCAGGAGCCCCCAGTGCTATTAACTTGGATTCTAAGAGCTATGACAAAACTACACAGAATGTGAAAGAGCCCGGACGATACACTTTCGAAGATGCTCAGGTTGGTACATGGATGGAACTCACATTGCATCACAAATGTGCTCCTGAGAAGTTGAAAGTTGAGATACTTTTGTTTTATTTTCATTATAATCTGTGGCTATGTCTAACATGTTCAATTTAGGGGTGTGTGTGTGTGTGTGTGTGTGTGTGTGTGTTCGCGTGCGCACGTGCTAAGTCGCTCAGTCATGTCCAACTCTGCTACCCCATAGACTGTAGCTGCCAGGATCCTCTATCCATGGGGATTCTCCAGGCAAGAATACTGAAGTGGGTTGCCATGCCCTATTTCAGGGGATCTTCCCAACCCAGGGATCAAACCCAGGTCTACTACATTGTAGCTGGATTCTTTACCGTCTGAGCCACCAAGGAAGCTGTATGTAAAACAATTAAATGATCTATAAGAAAACGGAGATACTTTAAAAAGAAGAGTTTTTAAAGCCTGGAGATTTTTGTAAATTTGAATGTTTTTACATGAAAATTTCTTGAAGGGAAATATTTTAAATATTTGAAAGCTTTTTACTTTAGTTTCAACTCTGATACCTCGGTAACACATACTTGAACTCTTTAACTTATCTTCTAATATGGAGAGTCGGAGATTCTGACCTTCCTAAATAATACATTATTATGAATAGTCAGAACTAAATTAAATTAGCTTAAAGTTATGTAAAACTCAAACCTGTTTTGTCTCTGATGACACAACGAAACAGTAAAAACCAGTTTTGTCTCTGATGACAAACTGAAACAGTAACTTTAGGCATTTTTAAATTTTCCAAGTTACTTTTTTAGTCTACAAAAAGCAGAAAAAATGAAATTAATATTAATATATTAACTTCCTAAGACATAGTTTTATTTAAGTGTGTTTTTTTTTTCCCTGAAACTGGATGTACTTGTCTCCTTAGAAGTAATTTTAATTTCTACTTTCTCTTAAAATAGTATATTGTGCTCAAGAGGAAAAATAAATGTGTAATGAGAGGATATCATTTCCTAATGATGTGTTGAAATTGGCTTTTAAACCTGAACAAACATGTTTCATAATTTCTTAAAACCTATTTTAGAGAAGAATGTTAGCTCTAAAAAGTGTCTTATTTTTTAAATAGCTATGTTACTAAGAGAAAATATAGAAGATGAAGCGTGAGGTACAGAAATTTCCTTTCTTATTTTTACTCTCGGTATAAAATATATTTATCACTGGCTTTGGCTTAAAAAGAAATGAGCCACTATGCAGGAAACCAACACAGGTTGAAACAGCCAACCAGAAACCCATTCATTCACCCTGGCTCTGCCATGGTCTTCTATGTGGAAATAATTACATTTTATGGAGACAGATGAGAGAGAGCAGGAGGAAAATTCTGTTGCTTATTTCTCTGCTTGTTTTATCTTTCTTTCAATTCAAGATAAACTTTCAAGCATTTTTGTAGACTCAACAATGTGTAAAATATTTGGAATGACCTTCCCAAAAGTCTTAAAAAGAACATTTCTTTGTTATCTGTGTCATTGAAAAATATTTTTGCTTAATGTGTCTTCAATAAAAGAAAAAGGCGTAATTTTCTATAGAAAATATTACCACCTGACCATAGGCTTTTCTCAGTCAACCTCAGCTATTTAATCCCAGTTTTTTGTGGGTTTATAAACCCTATATTCAAAAATATAATAATAAAAATTCTTTCTGCTGTTTAAGAAGAGATACAGTGTAATAGGAAAGCAGATTCTGAAGGCAAATTGCCTGGGTTCTATTCTGAGCTCCGCTCTGTGACCTAATGCAAGTACTTCTTTGTGTTTTAGTTACTTCATATTTAAAATATATATGAAAATGGTTGCCAACCTTGTTGAGGTTTTGTGGAAATATAATTAACTAACAGAGGCAAGCACTTTGAAGTGTACCTGGCACATACTCAAACGTATTTGAGCACTTACTATGCATTCCCTTATACTTTGCTAAATGTTGATCATTCCTCAAATCCTGACAATAACTCTAGTTTATAGACTAGAAGATTGAGGCTCAGAGAAGTGAATAAAATTGTAAAATTAACATGTTTGTAAGTGGTAAATCTTGAGCAAGATAGGACCTGAATCCCAAAATGCTTGAGTCCAAAATAAAACATCATCCCACTTTTCCAACAACAAACTCTGATACAGTTCCAAATGTACCATACTTTTGGAGACGAACCTTGGGCTAGAGCCTGAATGTCAGGATTACTGAGGATTAATCCTGAATGTCATTAAGTGGATTCACAGTAACTACAAATCATTACCGGTGTATTTAAGACCAGGAAACTAAGTCATCTCTTAAAATATATGTTTTCTCCAAACAAGTAGACACTGGGACATTCAGGATACTCTCAAATAGTTCAGAACTCTGTCTCTAACAGACTAGAATGAGCAAGGAGCATTTATGCTCCCTTGGGCTGCAATAAACCAAAGCAGAATCTCCTTGGATTGGGCCAACATTGAATTAAATGAATATTTTTTTTCCTTTGTCTACCCATATTCATCTTCGAAACAAAACATTACAAACTGATTAGGATTAAATTATCGAATATTTACCTAATATATTTCAGAATAAGTCAAAACATGCATACAAATTAGGACATTAAGTAATTAAATATCACAAAATTTATTTCTGAACTTGTGCTCTGGCCTAAAGTAGATTTGCATGACAATTTTCACCAATGAGATGATTCATTTGGAAAGTCTGAACCCTCCAAGTACGTATAAATGCCAAGGTATCTAGAATGATTATTGAATCCTGACTTTGCATCATTCTCTTTTGGGTTAATCTTAAGAGATAGCAGATTTATTTATCTTAATGGTCTATATAAATCAACAACTTGATTTGAAATTATGTGATGACAGTCTACTAACTAAATCCCATTTTTTTAAGGACTGGATTTTATTTGCCTCCTCCATAGTTCCCAAACCAGTTTAAACATGGATCCTTAAATAAAAGAATAAATTTGAAGGTCTAAATTGTTCTATAAGCATAGAAAATATTCTCATCAGCATTATCATTATTACAGATTTGTTTTTGAATCCGATGTTGCATTCTTATCACAGTATTTGATTTTTCCTGAGAAATAATAAAAAGGCGCTTCAACCATTATTTCTTTTTAGGAGCACATTTACAAACTGATGAAAAGTGATTCATACCCACGTTTTATAAGATCCAGTGCCTATCAGGAACTTCTACAGGCAAAGAAAAAGGTATTGGTTCTTTGTGAACTTTTATGACTTAGTTCTCAGTTATAGTTATTTGGAGTAGTTATCTCTGCTGGGACCACAGTATTGGACAAATGGTAAGTGAATATACTCCAAGACCCTTCCCCAAACCCCTGCCTTTTATCAGGGTCATTTAAGTTGTATGTGTTTCTGCCTGTTGATTGCTTATTTTCTTATTGCGTGTCTGTCCTGGCAGATGTCCATGCTTTACAAAGTTTTTAAGATGCTGTTCTCATGTTTCATGTTAGTCTTCTGTATGCCAGTTTAAGGAAATAAGAAAATACAATAAAGAAAAGAACAATGCCATCAGATCAAAAACTCAGGGAGGATTTTCCTCATCCTGTAAACTGGAATGTATGTATATGCCTCATTACTCATTTTTTTCTTATGATAGTTGCCAAAATGCAGCAACTATCAGTAAACTGTTTCCTTCAAAATATTTTCATTTGGCATTTATCCTGAGTCACTTAGTATCCCTGCAATGAGACTTCATACCTAAGAGCTCCTAGCATATTTTTGAAGAACTGCAGTAGGCTACATTGTTCAATTAATGTTTATAATCAAAGTCTCACTGCTAGTAACACCTTATTAATCAGTTTAACAGAAAATGGAAAATCTGGATGTAAACATCAACATCATTCATTATTTTGTAATATTAAAATAGTCCATAGCTTCTTGAAATTCTGAGATGAAATAATTTTTATAATTCATGATCATCACTTAAGCTAATGATATTTTTCAAAGTCCATTGACTTTGCAACCAGACAGTTTCACTGACCAGTACAGCAACCACCAGCACATGCAATGGTTTAAAATTAGTTAAGATTACATAAAACTCTAACCGAATTTCTCCTACTCAATGGCCACAGCTAAAGACTTTTCAAAGTATAGAATGAAATTTCCATGCTTTCAGAAAGTTCTGTTGGACAGCAGTGGTCTACAGAATTAATGATATCAACAGAAATTTAGTACCAGTAGAAAATTATGAGGACATTCTGAACATAAGCCACTGGATTTTCAATAGTGTAGGCTTTGAAGATGTCAGCATAAAACCTAAACATATCTACTTTATTTCAGTGTCATTCGGTTTTGCTTGAAATCACATCATTTTGTTTGCACAAGAAGAGTTTTGGTGTTATAAGTATAAGCATTAGTGCAAACAGAGCCCACGCCCTGTGACAAGAGGCCTTCGGTGGCAGCTCTCCTGTTTTCCTGATCTCTGTGATTTAGAACATGAATTTGGTGTTGCGTCATTTCATCACCCTGTCTTTTTCTGCCTTTTTTTTTTTTCTGGCTTTTGCCTTCCTTCCTTTCTTCCTTCCTTCTCTCTCTCTTTTTCTCTCTGTTTGTTATTTTTCTTTGCCCCGTCCAACCCACACATGGACCGCAGAACATGTTTTGAAAACTTTGCACAGAATGTGGTAAGTTTTCATTTTTAAAGAATTGCAAATCATGAAGTCCAATTGGGAAATGTTCCCAGTTTCAAGCCCTATCTTCCATCTTGCATCCTTTGATGTGACAGCAAAAGTATTTATTGTCTGTATTCAAGTTCAGAACTTCCTACTTACCTTTCTGTCCCAGCACTTCCTAGAGTAGATAAAGATATCATATGTGAAAATCTGTATGTATCAAACTAAGACTTGGAAAGTAGTGGGTACTATGATACATAAAATGAAGAAATAACTATTTATATTTTCATTTTTATTCTATATATCTCTGTCTTTGTTAACAATAGTGCATGTATTTCTGTACTCTTTCCCTTAGCTCTTCCTAAGGCTTAAAAGATTAAGAACTACGAGGGTTCTGTGTCTCTTACTTTTGCAAAGAGAAAATGACTTATTTAACAGTGTAAAGCCAGAGCCAGACTCAGTATGAATGGGGGTTGGTGAGAATATATGCCCACCAAAGACCCACTAGCATGCCTTTCTCATTCGTTATTTTTCAGCAAAGTATTGAAAACTATTGCATAAATCATCCAGGAAACCAGTTGTTTTCCTACCAGTGTTTTCTTAGTATCTTGCCATGTGTTTTAGTGATATATCTGTTTGTGAGATTCTTTTTTTTTTTTTTTTTTTGGTATTGTGCCAGTGCCTTTGGAACTTTCTGACATTGTATAAGCTCAAACTAAAGCCTTCAACACATTTATTTTTATAGGGCAGAAACATCCCTATTTTCCCATGCCATAAAAACTGTACACCAACACTGAGGGCCAGCACTAACCTGTTATGAAAAGAGGTAGAAAAATCTTGGTTTATACTCCAGTTTGTCTGCATTGTCTGTTGAGTTGTGTGGTCAGCTCCATGCTGCTGCTGCTGTGGGTGTGTGTTGTGGCTTTTGCTGTGATGGCCAGTTAAGTGGAGTTATGTGTGTTGAAATGTAAGCTAATTGGATTCAGCAAAAATACGGTTTTTGTTTTTAGTCTCCTTCAAGGCTCCTTGTGGTGGGGAATGTTAATCAGTTCTTTTTATGAATTCCCAATTAAAAGACTTTAAAAAGCAGTATATACTTTGAACATTCATTGTGATTGCACAAATTAAAGGACTGGAAAATGAAGGACTCCAAGAATTAATCACACTATTAACTTCCCAAAATTTTGGCTGGATCTTTTGGAATCTCTGACCTTTAACAAAAATTTTTCTTAAGCATGCCTCATAAGTCACCATGGGAAGATAAAGACAATGCTAAAGAAATGCCTCAAGATTTTGCTGGAGAAAGTCACCATAGGATGTTGCACAGTGCTCTGTGTATTGTTTAAGAATTGTTTCAAATTCATTCTTTTCTAACATAGTGCTGACAGAATATTGTTCTTGAGATTGGATTGGAAATTGCTGTGATATAATTAAAAACATATAATGTAACTTAAGGAAGATGGAAAGGGAAAGCAAAATGGCTGTCTTTCCTCGAACACCATCCCCACATCTGACCAACTTCCTCAAATCTTAAAGTAGCACCACATTGTCATTCATTGCAAACCTTAAGAAAAGATCAGTAGAAAATAAGAGGAGTGAGGAAGTAATCCTATGCACCTTCAATCAAAATTTATACACCAAGTGCCAACTAGACTCCAGACATTGTACTATATCTTAAAAACAAGACCTTAATTGCTATGGTACATAATGATATAAACAAAATATTATGATGTACAGGAGAAAGATAAACTATTTCTATTTATTAGGGTAAATAAGTAGAGTCCATGAATAATATGAGAATTTCCAGAAGTTACATTTAACTGGGTAAGTAGGATTTCATTAGGCCGAGAAAGGCAACCATCTTTTTAAGGAGAATGGTACAAAAGGCTGAGATTACTGAAGAAAGATAAGTTGAGTAACATTCATACCAGAACATGTATATACACACAACATACTGATAAATTTCAGATAACCTTCAGACAGTTATTTAAGGTTAATCCTTTTCCATCCAGGAAAATGAAATGTAATATCTTTATTGAATACTTTGTTTTGATAGTACTGTAAAGAAATGGAGTAAAAAATTAGAAAGGCTCTCTAATTTCCTCAGTAGATTACAAATTACTATATTTATTTGATTAGTCATGAGAAGTGAATTTCTATCCTGAAAATTATTTTTATACAAAAATTAAAAATATTATACTGTATACCGTTAAATCTTTTGATGGTTAATTTCTATTTAAGGTTCCCTTTAACTTTCTATTTTCATTTATTTTTTTATTTCCTCTTGGTTCAGTGTTCTTCAATATTATGATTCCTTTTAGAGTCAGCAGTTGTGATAGGCATCTGAAGTACTAACATAATAAATTTTATGGGATGCCTTTATAGAATCAATAAAATGATTTTAACACAAGATAATGAATGAGTGGTTTTATTATAACTAAATAGAAATAATGGAGGAAAGATAGAGTTTAAATAAACATTTTAAAGGAGTTCTATGTGGAAGTTGCTCTGGTAAATATAAGGAAGCTATGAGATAAAGTGTCTAAGAAATGAACTTGGGGAAATACTTTTAAACAATATGTAGACTCTGAAAGGACCTGGGGAAAGTGAGATAATGATAGTAACTCACGTTCATTGAGTACCTGCCATGTGCCAGGCTCTTCACTAGGTACTTTATATTATCTAATTCAATTTAATCTGAACCTGCTAGTTAGGTAAATATAATACTCATTATTTTACTCATTTTATAGGTGAGAGAAAGTCAGGACTAGAAGGAAATTTTTCTGACTTTAAATTCATTACTTTATAGAGTACTCATTTTCTTCCTATTATACCCAGCACTGGAAACCTGAAATGTTAATATTTAGGCTTGAAACCCAGTCTCACACTTTCTTGCCATATGAATTTTTAGAAGTCAGTTAAACTGCTGCACCTCAATTTCTTCATCAACAATTTCTTTAGCCAGAAATAGCCATAAATAGTACTTGTATAAATAAACAGGTTTAAGAAACTCTTTAAGCATGTTTTTGAAACATGCTTTATTTGCTTAAATTGCATCAGAAATATCTTCCAGGTCATTTCATATTCTACACAATTCTGTTCATTAGCTGCACAAAATTCCTCTGAATGGATATACCTATAATTTATTTTTCTATTCCTCTATTGATGGACATTTATGTTATTCTTTTTTCTTTCTTTATTCATTGCCAGTATAGCTCAAAGTGTCATAGGCATTCATCCAGTTAAATATTGATTTTTTCTTATAAAAAATTTAATTGCTCAGTTAAATGGAATACAAAATTACAAAAGAAGAGATGTCTATTTATTTTTCTCTCTCTTATCATTTTGTTTGCCCTAATGCAAGAGATACATACACTAGAAGGGAAAATAACTTGGAGAAGGCAGATATCATAGTTTGTATTCTTGATTTCCAAAGCACTTGTATTACACATTAATTAATAGCAGGCTTCCTTGTCAATTAGTTTTCAATCTATGAAGAATTACAGTGTTTTCTGGCAGTTTTACACTGTTTCAAGATGCTATCTAAAACTCTATGGATTATTTCTAGTCCCTGGTCAAATGATTTTTATCTTGGTTTTATTAAACATGAAATCTGGCATGAAATTTCCTCTCCATATGCTAACAATCACCATTATTGTACACTGAGCCCACCCTTCCCGCCCATGAATTTGAAAATACAACCTGACCAGTTATGGAGCAGACCTGGGAGAGGGCAGTGCTGTGTCAAATCTATTCATGCAGACTCACAACACTTGAGAAGTAACCGAACCAGCATAGATTAGAAATATCAAATGCCCAATGGTAAAGAAGAAACATATAACTTGCACGGTTCAGCCTGAAAATTGCATCAGATTGCAGTCAGAGCAGCCAGGTTATTTGGGGCTTAAAATGTTTTTGAAATCTGGAGTTTTTTTTTTTCTTGTGAACTAAGATTATATCTCCTCGATCTCTTTTGCTGTTAGACTTTTGGTTTATTGTTTGTTTATCAATTTTCGTGTTAGGTCAGTTCTTTATTCTTCTTTCCATTAAATTTTATCTTGTGAGTTATCACATTAGGTAATTTTTTGGAGTATCTCTTCGTTATCCTGTCTTTTAACCAAGATTAGCAAATTGGCATCATTCATGCATTCATTTTAGTAGAATTATATCAATTTAGTCAAGCAAATTGCTGATTAAAATGTCATAAGAACAGAAATGAAGAGAAATCCACTACTCCAAAAATTAGCACACCTTGAAGGTAGTTGTTTATTTAGTTACGAACTTCCTCTTTTTCTGTCTTATCCACAGAAATACCATGAAAGACTGCTAAATGCCTTACTTGTTTAAAGCAACTTCCTGTCCTCAAGTCCGGTGAACTCTTTTTAAAAACAAGTAAATGAGCATGTACTTGACAAAGATCTAATGTGATTTATATGGGGAGTTCTTTGCAAAAAAAATAATCAGAAGAGCAATACGCCATTAGAAAAATAAGCAAAGGTCTTGATCCGTTTTAACAAAGGAAATACAAATAGTCAATAAATATATAAGAAAACAAAAAGAAAACCTATAGTAATAACCAAATTTAATTCAAAAGGCAACAAAATAACTTTTTCCTCCAATAGATTAGTTTTTTAAAATAATAATATCTAGGATAAGAAAATTAGTGAATTCACATATTATTCACACTTAGTAGGGATATGAATTGCTAATCATTTTCTTGCAGAGAACTTTATACAATGTGTCAAAAGCTTCAAAAATACTCTCTCACATTCAGTTAGTATTTCAGCTTCTAACAATTTAATTCTAACAAAACCCAGATGTTTATACACAAACAAAAATATTCATTGCATCATATAACTGCCAAAAATAAGACAGAATCTGAATATACAATTGTGAATTTCTTAAATGCATTAAGGTATATCAACCTGATGCCGTTATTAAAGAATAGATTTTAGAGCATTGGCTTTCATCTTTTTTTATCACGACCCATTACTATGACATAGTAATGCAATATGTATATGTTTGTGAGTGTGTGTGTATGTATATATAAACTGTACTTATGCATGTTTATATGTGTATAGGACTAAAATAACCTTTTAGAAATAGCACATTCCCTTATTATATGCAACTTACCCTAATATGTTTTTATTTATTCTATGTTATGGGATTTTTTTCTAAATGTTAATAGCATCTTTCCGAATTGATTTCCTTTCCCTACTAGTGTGATGAATTTGAACAAAATATATGTTACATGGGTAATTGATCAAAATATGATAATTTTTAATTAGCACATTACTCATAATAAGCTTTAGTACTATGCATAGTAGAATTTTAGTTTTTTTAAAAAAAAGAAATAAAAATATTTTTGCATAAAAAGTAGAAGGATATATTAACATGTAAATAATTGTACTTTGAGTAATGTTTATTTCTTCTTTATATTTTTCTATGTTTTCCTCATTTTCTCTAATGGATATACGCTATTTTTATTTCAGGAAGCTATTCTTAACTAAGGAGATGAAAGTATTTGGCTTTACTTTTTCTATCTCAAACCATACAAGAAGCTACTAATAAGAACTGGTATATAAATATGTTCACAAACCATCTCTTTTAAGTACATAACAGAATTTCTTCCTGTGTTCAACATTAAATATACCAGCCTCCAAACTAGCTATAGGATCCCCTTCCTTTCTTTCTTTCTCCCTCCTTCCCTTCCTTCTTTTCTTTTTCTTTCTTAATTCTCAATAATTGAGTTATCTTTAATTTTTGAGGAACTCCCACTTTTCAGTTTTGCTGAAATTATCCACTGTGTTTCAGTAAACTTACCTGAAAATTATCCTAGGGGACTTGGTTTCATTTGAAGCAGGGTTTTTCCAAACAATTCATGGGGTCGCAAAGAGTCGGACATGACTGAGCGACTGAACTGAACTGAACTCAGCTTACCTAATTCAATTCCCTCAACATATCCCCACTTAGTTTCACTGATAGCAACAACCAGGGCAAAATAAAAGTTAAAAAGGCCCAAATTCTATCAGTTAATTACCTAATAGTTAGGGTGTGTCCAACATGCTCCCCTTTCTCATCCTACCATGCCTCTCCTCCCCTAAAAGTTACTTGTACCAATACATTTGAATCTCATTACCCTGGTTTCTAGAAGCTTATTCCTAAACTATGACTTCCAGTCAAGGAACTCAACTCATGCAAAGAAACAAGTACATTTTTGGAGACTTCTATAGTATTAAGATTGTTTAACAGCTATCAATTGCTTTATCAAGCCAGATGACTTAGAGGATTGTACAAAACAGCATTTTAAAAAATGCACTTGCCATTGTTGTTTAGTCGCGAAGTCATGTCCAACTGTTTGTGACCCCATGAACTGTAGCCCACCAGGCTCCTCTGTCCATGGGATTTCCCAGGCAAGAATACTGGAGTGGGTTGCCATGCCCTCCTCAAGGGGATCTTCCCAACCCAGAGGGAAAAAGTACTGACAAAAAATCAAGAGGGGTGAACTGCAGAACTTAAGGGACAATTAGAAGACTTCAGCAAAAACATGAGTAAGAAGTTTATCTGAAGAGTGAGTAGAACCCAAGCTCAGAGAGTAGTAGCAGGTGCAAAGACCAGCCAGGGAAGCCAGGTTCGGAAGGATTTTGAAACCCAGGCAAAGACGTTTATATTTTTAAAATGAAACAGGTGCAATTTTCATATGAGAATAAACAAACAAATGTTTCCTTTAGTTCAGCCTGTCATGAGCATGTACGTTTCTTATCTCTAGTCCAACAGCATCTCATTACCATCAAACAGTCAGCCCTTTTTATTACGCAGCTGTGGGGCTCAGCACAGATCTGGTAACTGGGTCACATACACCAGTAGAAAGTCAATGACACGATTTGCCCTCTCCTGGTCCCAGAGCCTCTGGAGCTGACAAGGCATTCTAGAAGGTGTTTCTAAGTCTATAGCAACACATGGGAAAGACTAGGAGGTAGAGATATGAAACAAGCAAGTAGGAATAAGAGTTAAGATGTTAATATTTTTTTAATCCAAAAGATCCTCGTAATTTCCTACTCTTTAAGCGCTTTCATGGCTATCTTCTAAAAATCTATCCCTTCAGTTAGTGTTGGTTTGTTTTGTGTCCTGTAGACTGGTAAAGACTGAATACATTGTTTTTATGTTTTATGACAGTAATAAAGCAAGTAGATGGTCACCCAAGTGAATATGGCTTCTCCCCTACTTCCTTCATGGATTAGTGTCTGCAGGAAAGGCATGTGGACATTTGCTTCCATCTCCCAAATGCTGAGGGCTCTCATACGGAGCTAAGAGCCTGATCTTTATTTCCATTTCTAGGGATTCACAGCTCTTTGTCAACTTTCTGTTATTACTTTAAGACCAAGAAAAAATTTTAAATCATGTGAAATTCATAATGTTTGATATTCAACTTGAGAAAACTAAGAATGAGCACATAGGTTGTTTTATTGGGGGGAGTTTTATCTTCTTAATTATAACAAAATCTCCATGCAACATTTTAAAAGGAAGGAATTAGTTTGGTGGAGATGAAATTTTATTGTTAGACACTAGAAAAACTGCTTTGTTTATGTGATAGCTATATTGTAGATTATCCAGAGAATCTGTCTTCACTTAGATGCCAGTTAAAGTCAGGTTAATTTTGTCCTGAAATTGATCATGTGCTAGCATATTGTCAATTAACTAGATATTATAAAATCTCACAGGATGCTGAATTTTTGTTTTGAGTTTCTGTCTTTGTCTTTCTCTATAGATTTCCATTTCCAATATAATCTGTTTCCTTTCTTTTAACTTTTATTTTACATTGGCGTATAGCATAGTTGATTAACTGTGTAATTTTTAGGTACACAGCAAAGTAATTCAGTTATACATAAACATTACATGTATCCATTCTTTTTCAAATTCATTTCCTTTAGAATCTATTAAGAACGGGTATAAATGACATAGCACAAATGTAGTCATTGGGTTGAAAATAGTTATTATTCATACAGAATTCAATTGTAAGCAACTTGATAAAAACAAACAAACAAAAAACATACTATTGGTTAAGGAATTTTAGCCCTTTTAGTTTCCAGAATGAAGATTTTTAGAACTTAACTATGAAATTGTCCCAGATTCTTTAACTTAGAAAAATTAGCAAAAATTAGATAACTTCAGGATTGTCTTTTAAGATGATTTAATACAGCCTCCAAGGATCCACACTGAAAAGGATTATTACAAAACATCTGGTGTACGAGTATATTCTTTCTTACCTGCAAAAAAAGAATTAGTGTTCTTTTTAAGATTTTTTCCAATAAAGTGAGAAACTGATATTTCTTTGCACGCTAGAGAGTACACAAAATACCTTTGCATGGCATTTTTCTTTCCAGTACGCGAACAAGGCAAGATTTGCACAGGGCTTACAGACACATCCACATGATCTAGGTCCTTAAATCTAGATAACTCACTTGGGTGTCCATGCTATTTACTTTGACCCTTGGGTGAGGCACATAGATTTTTTTTTTTTTTTAATATTAGATATACCTAAATTTGCCTTTTAACTGTCTCAATACACAAAACAAATACCCTTAGTATGTATTTGGTGAGTCCACATCTTACAAGAGTTTCTTGTGTGGGTTTGTTAACATATATACATATGTTCTCCCATTTCTGTTCATCTGCTTTCTTACTGTCACAAACCCCAGATTTACTGTAGGCCTGTATTTCTCCATGGGCTTCCATGAGTGAGTATTTTTAAATTATTTCCTGCTATAACAGCTTACCAAGCTAAATCTGTACCTCCCCGCCCTTTTAAAAACGAAGCCAATACCAGGACAATACTAATAACTTCATAGATATTTGAGGGGAAAACTAGGTAGAGAACCATATTACCATTTGTTACATTTACAAATATGACATTGTTTCCACTGATCAAAATGAAAAATGACTCTGAGTTGCAAATGGCTTCCTATTCAACCTAACTATGTTATTCATCCTCCCAATAGGTTGAACCAAATTATATTAATCTGTAGTTTTAATATAAATAGTTTTATGTTAGTATCTTCCTCTTCCTCCTCAACTGTATATGAATTCATTCTTATACTTCAACCAGTGTAGGTTTTCCCCACCCCACAAATGGCCTTAGAAACAGCAAGCACTTTTAAAAAATGCATTAGTATCGGAATGAATATGCACACATTAGTAGCATAAGAGAAAAAAGTAGTAGATGTATAAAATAATGTAATTTTCAAGTATAGAAAAGTAGTTTTTTTATTCAAACATTATTTGATTAAGGTACTGGAGTGTAAAAGTAGTATAATTTTAGCTTCCAAATTCATGAAAAATTTTGTGTTCTTTTCAGAGTCAGAGAAGTGACTTTGGGCCTCAGTATCCTGATGAGAAAGAGTGTAACGGTAGTAATAATACTAATAATAGTAACAATATAATAAGGTAATGACTAGCAAACTGAGTACACAGAATGTTCTGAAGTTGTTTTAAGTAATTTACTTGTATTATTCTTCGTGAAAACTTTTAAAATAGGTACTTTACTTATTCCCGTTTTGTGAAGGAGGAGGAAATAAGCACAGAAGTGACAAGAAGAAGCAAAGCATAGTTTGCCTAGAAAGTCAATGTGAAATAGGGTGTCCTGTGAGAAATCTGCATTTTCTTTCAGTATTTTTCTTCCCATAAAGTGATTAGAGCGTAGCTAAGTGGGAAAGTCCTTTGCTCAACTGGCTCTTCTACAATCAGAAATCAAAACTTGCTAAAAGCTAAGTTATGAACTCCTTTTCCCCAATTGAAAGAGAATGGTGCTTCATTTTTGTTACTGCTGTTCAAGTATACAAAAAGACCTTATCAGTTACTGTACAGTATGTAAAGAAACATTGATTCTGGAATCACTGATCATTTTTTACATATATCATTCTTTTTCCAAAATATAGTCATGAATGCTGATTTCTCTCCCCAAACCACACCATTCATTTATCAAACTCTGAGCCACGTTAAATAGTAAATCAGGACTATTGCTATGACTAACATTACTAAAATATATTTCTCAAAAAATCTTTTTATTTTCCCTTATTATTTTATCCTCTAAGAAGTAAAAATTCCTCCTATTTTTTATACTAAACATATACAGTGAAGGATAAAACAGAAATAACCAAATTGACAATCTGTTATTCTGATCAGAAATTTAAAATTTTATACCTTTCTCTAGAGTATTTGCAATTTACAGGGACAGTTTTGACTATCGAGATGTTCAAAAAACTGAACATGTATAATAGTTTTAACACAATAAGTGGGATCAGAATTTATGGGGTTTTTCTGAGATTGAGGTTAGAGGAAATCAAATGGGAAAGGAAGACACTTACAGTTTGAAGTACAAAGCAAATAGACTTTTCTCAACTTTTAGGCACTGATTGTTTGTTTTTCCATTACCATATAGGATAGGGAATAGATTTAATCATGAGTTTCCAGCAGTCTCACCCTCAAAAATCATTTTGTTTAATTAAATCATACCCTGTGCACATTTAGATATTTATAAATGCAACACTAATCTTAGCAGTTGGACAAGAATGCATCACATCGCTGACTTGCAGAGCAACTTTCTAAAGTTTGCTATAACATGTTATAGCCAGTTGCAAACCTAGGTGTTGCATCATTGCTAAGCCTCAATGGAACATTTTGGACATGTTTTATGATTTGCTGATTTGTGCTGTGAACCCATCAGTCTGTTTGCAGGGGGAGGAAGTGGGTGGAGGGGTGGAAGGATGGAAGAAGGGAGGATCATTTTGTTTGATGTGTTGGTGGAGGAAGGGAGGGAACTTGGTCATGAAATTTGAACTAAGATGCATCTAAAGGGTTCCATTTTGACCCTTGTACAGTATCAGCTGCAATAAACAGATGTTACTCATAAGCAGGTTTTCAGTGATCATATTGTTTTCTCTTTTTTCCCTTGTTTATATTTTTTCTCAGGGGAAATCTCTCACGTCAAAGAGGTTAACAAGCCTCGTTCAGTCTTATTAAAAGGATCATCTTGTAGCATGAAAGCGAACTGGAGTCACTGCATATACTTTGTAGTTCTTTGTTGTTACCTGGAGCAGAGGACATTAGACCAAGATGTTGCATGAGCAAAGGACCTGAATTGTTCTTTCTTTGTGTACATTAAGGCACTGCCATCTCCAAGGGACTCTACCATCTTGACGCCTCCATTTCAGAATGTCTGCTAACTTCTTCCTTGTACTAAGCTGGATCTGTGTCTTTTCCTTTTTAACAGTTCAAGTGAAGTAAACCTTTTGTTTTCCCCCTTTCTCTCTCTCTTAAACCTTCTTCTAGACACACAGGTCACTAAAAATTCAGTCACAAACTGGAAGAATTGTAAAAGGAAAAAAGCATATATCAAGAAGTATACATACAGCTTCACATTTATTAAATAATAAATTAGCAGAGAAAGTTTCATTTCACCAATGTATCACAGTCAGAAACAAACTTACGTCTTTGTCTGTTGTCTGTACATTCTTGGTTAATGTTTCTTGCATTTATTTTTATACCATATTTAAATAAGAGACACCTTTTACTCCAGATGTATCAAAGTTGATCCCTTCTCTGTAAATTTGTGTATGTTTATATTGTTGTTTTATCTTTCATTAAAAGATGCGTAATCTCGTTGCTTTTGTAACTTTTGACTTCTGTGCTAATTGAAAATGAAAATACTGGGAGGGCATTGACAAACGTAATCACAATGTAAGCTCTCACCCTAGGAAGTTTATTTCAGGGTTTCAAGAGAAGCTTGGATGGTGGAGCAGCCAGGAGCAGATTCAGAGTGATTCATCTGGGAGCTTACCCCAGGTCAGGAAAATGGGTTTGCTCCCAAGGAAAACAACACAAATGACCTTCCACATTTTCCAAGTTATTTATGAGGCCTTTCTAATTATGAATATGAGTCTCTATGTTTTACCAATGCATATTCTATTAGAATTACATTTTACTGTGCCTTCTCAACTCAGGAACTGATTCTTTAAAGTATAATCTTAAAAATGCCTTAGGTCAGTGGCTCTTAACTCTGGTGGTTGCAAATTCCTTTGAGAGCATAATGGTAATTACTAATATTTAGTGAATGCTAAGTACCTACCACTGTATTATGGGCATCACATACCCACAAAATTTTCCCGTTTAATTCTCACAGCAGGCCTATAAGGTTATTTCTGCAATTTGAGAACACAGAAGCAGAGAAAAGTTGCATCGTTTGTTCAAACAGCCGAGTCGTATGTTGTGATACAAATCCAGGCAGTCTGACTCAGAGGCTACATACTACACTGATCCACCATATCACACAAATTCTTCTGGTAAAAGTTTTACATGAAAATCCATACACTCTATCACATAGGGAACATTTGCACTGAATTTTAAGACATTCACAAAATACCCTCTGAAATTCATCCAAGGACCTCAGGTAAGAAACCTGACTGCTTTTAAGGGATGGATCAGTGACCCAGAAGGTCCCCCAGCTGAGAGATAGGCCTAATTTGTTTGGTTTTGCATCTACCACAAGGTTGTAGACTCTGGCTATTAAAAAAAAAAAAGAAAGAGATCATGTTATTAGTGGCTGTTAATTACTGTGAGTAAATTTAAATTCTGAAAAAGTTTACCAACACTGGTGCAAAATCAGTAGTGGAGTTTGTTAGCTACTTTATAAACTGCCACAAAATGGAAAAGACTTATAGATAGGTTGTAATCAGGACACTGTGAATAACTTAAGAAAGATTTGATTATATGCTCCTGTAGCTTTTTAAAAACAGTATATAAAATGCAAATAAACCTGTTGATAGTTGTTCTTTCTTAAAAACACTTATGTCAGAACAGCTTTTGGCACTGAAGCTAAATTGAAACCCTATCTAAAGAGAACATTGCTTGAAAGAAAGCAATACCCCTTTTATAAATCTGATGCATAAACAGTATGCCTTGCACAAATATGATCGGTCATTTTGGAGACTATTTTAAAAAAATCATTCTTACTAATTCCAAATCATGGAATTATACAGAAATGAAACACATATGAATGACAATAGAGGACAAAGAAGTGAAACCCTCAAGCAAGTATCCCCAAGTCAGGAGCTCCCAGTGAAAATGTGAGTTAGTTTATAGGTGCAAGTACTTAAAAGTGGAACTAATGACTCATTTTAATATAGTTTAGACAAGACTCAAGATACAAAACTGTGGTATTTCAGGATAAACACTTAGAAAAGTTTTAGAATTCTTTTCACCTAACTGAAATAAGCATAGGGAAACAGTGACAGGTTTTCGTTACTTGGGCTCCAAAATCACTGAAGACAGTGACTGCAACCACAAATTAAAAGACGCTTGCTCCTTGGAAGAAAAGCTATGACAAACCTAGACAGTGTATTAAAAAGCAGAGAAATCATTTTGCCAGCAAAGCTTTGTATAGTCGAAACTATGGTTTTTCCAGTAGTTGTATGAATGTGAGAGTTGGACCATAAGGAAGGCTGAGAGCTGAAGAATTGATGCTTTTGAACTGTGGTACTGGAGAAGACTTCCAAGTCCCTCCTTTGGTTGGCAAGGAGATCAAACCAGTCAATCCTGAAGGAAATCAACCCTGAATGTTCATTGGAAGGACTGATGCTGAAGCTGAAGCTCCAATACTTTGACCACCTGCTGCAAAGAGCTGACTCATTTGAAAAAACCCTGATGCTGGGAAAGATTGAAGGCAGGAGGAGAAGGGGACGACAGAGGATGAGATGGTTGGATGGCATCACCAATTCTGTGGACATGAGTTTGAGCAAACTCTGGGAAATAATGAAGGCAGGGAAGCCTGGCATGCTGCAGTTCATGGGGTCACAAAGAGTTGGATATAACTTAGCAACTGAACAGCAACAACTGTCTCCCTCCCCAGTTTGATCTATAATACATAGGATAAAAATATTTCAAGTTTCTAATGAACAAAATATTTTTAAAAGTCTTTTCTACCTTAAAACAATTTAAAAAGTTATTCACCAAAGCAGTGACCCAGTGATATATTACACCACAAGAGTAATATATTCTCTAAATTGCAGTGACTGCTTCTTCCCCTTGTGATGTATGTTACAGTAACAGTTTGGTGAGTCTCCAAAGGAATTCCTGCTTGAACCAGTGTAGTAGAAAGTGGTCAGCAATCTTAATTAAGCCATCTCCTGTCAGATGCCGGGAAAATAGATGAAGGCAGAAACTCTCCCTCTTCGTTATGATAAGTACATGAGATGATCTTGCTACTTAGGAGTAATAGTTCTCACTTCTCTTTGTAGATTTGTGATTTTTTAAATTAATTTTCATCCGTGAGGAAAGGCAACTTTTTGCTACTAGCATGAATTTAGTCCAGTTATATGCACTAATTGTCTCCACACATAGGATTTTTGTGTTCTTAGAAATATGCTTAAAAGAGCACATTGAAATATTCAACAGTTTTACTACTCCCCGTGACTATCTCTGCATATTATAATACCTTGTAAAATATCAACATGATATAACCGAAAGTCCAATCCATCTTCTAAGACATTTTAGAAGATAAGGGATACTGAAGAATTTTATGAATGTAAAGAATGAGAAGAGAAAACTAAACTCATGTAACACACAGTGGTATCTCATATATTTTGTCATGCAACCATGTATTTGCATCTTTTGATTGAGAATTTTGTACCACAAATTTATCTTTAAAAAGATACCAAATGATGTATCAATCCAAAATATTGTTATTTTAGAAGTGCATTAAAACAGAAGCTGTTGCATATGCCCTTGAATGCCTATGGCAGTTTCCTTGGAGTTGAAATAAAATGCATTTATAACAATTTAACTTAACTTCAAAAAGATCATTAGTTGCTGGGAAGACATGAATACTTCTTGACTAATAAATTAATCAATAAGTCTTGGTGCTTTTATTAGGTTATAGGACCTTAATCATTTCACACTTGTTTGGAAATCAACTAAATTGTAGTGTGTTTGACATCCTTTTAAAGGTTAATGACGTCTAACTCCACTATTGGTTGAACTGATTAAGAGTATGTCTAAATCATCAAGCAAAGTATTTGGTATGTATTTGGTAGTCAAGAAACAATATTTAACTTACTCTCTTCCCTTTCTTTTCCTCCAAAAGGTCATCTTTGTAAAACAATAAAAGATGCATCCAAACACCTTTCCTAGCTGGGGTGGAATCAGGAGTGAAGTTCAGGAGACAAAGTGAAAGTCACTCAGTCGTGTCCGACTCTTTGCGACCCCATGGGCTATACAGTCCAGGGAATTCTCCAGGCGAGAATACTGGAGTCGGTAACCTTTCCCTTCTCCAGGGGATCTTCCCAACCCAGGGATCGAACGAGGGTCTCTTGCATTGCAGCTGGATTCTTTACCAACTGAGCTGTCAGAGAAGCCCTCAGGGGATAAAACAAAGTGCCAAATCAGGATATCAGAGACCAAGGGGAAGGTGTGGAGAACAGTCAGGTGTGATGTTGGTTGAGAACCAACCAGATAAAGTCAATAAAGAATCAGGACCAAATGAGTGACCCAAAACTGAAATAGATAAAGGAAATGAAGTCTTGGGCAAATTGATTCTGGAAAGGATGGCTCTGGAAAGCAGAAATGGGGCTTTAAGAGAGCATCAGTGGCCTCAGCTGTGGATAGAAAAGAAACTTGCGGGAACCTATCCAGTATGAGCTAGAGATGAAGAACAGGGTAGATGGCTATGACCATGAAGAAATTATATCATCTCTTTCCCAGTTCAGGGTGTTCAAAGGAATCTTTGTCTGGCCCCGAAGTACAAGGACTTCTCTCTCACACACACTGTAAATTTCCAGAGGACTCCTGGGCTAACAGGGGGAAGTAGGTATTTAGTAACTAAAACATTCCATTTTGTAATCAGGATCTTATAAAAAAATACACATTTACTTTACTAATTTAGTACTACTTTCTTTGCTTACCATTAATTCTTCATTCTTGCATATATTCTTCAAACTTCTTTTTTTCTCTTGATAAAGACCATTCTCTATCAAGAAGTAAACTTGGAAGTTGAAAAGTAGAAAAGAGTAGAAGGAAATAAAACACTTCAACTTGGTCTTATTTGTGAGAACGAAAGTGGGAATTAGGTTTCTATTTAGCTAGAAAAATACATTTTAAATTTGAATTAACTATATACCTATACAGTATAGAATATGAATATTGAAAAACACCATGTTTTAGACAATAGGGAAATGATGAAAAAAAATAAAGCTAGACCTACACAATTGTAAATAAGAAAGGTGAAGGGAAGTAACATCAAACTAAATGGCAAACACAAAATAACATGGAATAAGTTCAAATATATTAGTAATTAAAATGCAGGAGATGATTTAAAAGTGTCTCTTAAAAATACCCAGGTTAGACTAGAAATGCATCTGGGCAAAACAGTGGTAAAGAATCTATCTGCCGATACAGGAGATGCAAGAGACACAGTTTTGATCCTTGGGTCAGGAAGATCCCCTGGAGTAGGAAATGGCAACCCATCCCAGTATCCTTGCCTGGAAAATTCCCTGGACAGAGGAGCCTGATGGGCTCGAGTCCGTGGGGTCACTGAGAGTTGGACATAACTGAGCGTGCACTCAGACACACAGTTTATAAGAGACACCTAAAAACGATACTACCCAAAGTTCTAATCTAAGGTGGCAATGCAGCAAGAGCCTGAACTCACCTTTTCCTCATGGACACTTCATATCAACATTTGCACATAGAGCAATGCCTCCTGAAGAAGGGCTAATTGAACAGAATCTGTACAAAATAAATGACAGAGATGTTCATAGGAGATGTGTGCCTATATAGATGAGTAAGAGATGGAGTCCCCAGGAACCCCACCCTTGACACTGTGACAAATAGTAGGGATGCTTATCACTGAAGGGCAAGTGCACAGACTTGCTTGCCCTAGGAGAAACAGTGGGCTAAAGGGCACCTAGATTATTTGTGAGGGAAATTTATTTATCACCCTTAGAGCTTCTGCCACATGGGAAGGACCCTGCTGAAACTCTCTTCAAGGTCAGAGGTGCCAGACAGCACCTCTGATTTTGTGTATTCTCCTTCCACTGTGCTATCACAGGTGGGGACACTATGTCCAGGTGCCACTTTCCCCCCCTTGGTTTCAGGTTTTACCTGATTGAGGAATTAGGCAGGTACTTGGGACCTGTATTTAATTTTCTGATGTGCAGAGAGATGCAAGACAAAGACAAGAAAGAAAATAAAGTAAAATGGATAAATTTCACATCAAAAATTTTTTTGTCTTGGTATACACTCTTTTAGACCCTAGGAACTTAATTTATAAAACCTTCTTCCTCTGTGTGCCTTGGTAGATATATTCTTGCCATGGAGGTCTCTCCTCTAGAGAGAGAGAGTTCTCCTTCTTTTTCTCTTTCCTCAGTCTTGTTACAGCTTATGTCCATTATTATGTTCTGAACAATATTTAGGTGACTTTTGGAACTAGCGCTAACATTGCCAAGCAATTAATGTAGGCTGTCCTCTGAGCCTGTTCTTTAACCAGCCCCTCCATGACTGCAAACTCTCATGCCCACATGCCACTGGTCCAGGATCCCAGTGCAATTAAAGAAAAAGAAGAGACTTTTATTCCAAAAGGCTTGATATCTTAAGGTGTAGAGTTTGATGACTTTTATATCAGTGAATAGATGTTTTCTTTTAGTTGTAGCTTCTGATTTTCACTGTAATCATACCACTCTCAGCCTGGTCTTTTCATCACTATTTGATTTTGGGGGGCTTTGCAGTTGTCTTTTTCCTCAGCATAACTTGGGTCCATGGCCACCTGTGTGTCAGCCACTCTATCACATGGACTGCAAAAATAGCAAACTGTCCTTAAATTTTATCCTTGAAGAAAACAGATTATACTGGCATGAAACATAGATTTGCAAACTCAAACAAAATTGATCCCCAATAGAAATGTGACCCTCATGAAATGGTTGTCAAAGTCACGGAAAATCTCTTCATAAAAAGGTGGAGAATAGACTCATGGACATGGGGAGAGGGGAGGAAGGGTGAGATGTATGAAAAGAGTAACTTGGAAACTTACATTACCAAATGTAATATAGAAAGCCAACGGGAATTTGCTGTATGGCTCAGGAAACTCAAACAGGAGCTCTGTATCAGCCTAGAGGGGTGGGATGAGGAGGGAGATGGGAGAGAGGTTCAAGAGGGAGGGAACATATGTATACCTATGGCTGATTCATGTTGAGGTTTGACAGAAAACAGCAAAATTCTGTAAAGCAATTATCCTTCAATAAAAAAATAATTGTAAAAGAAGGTGGAGAAATGAATGTGGTTTCTGAGCAGCTCTGACATCTAGTGGTCAATTGGCATTTCTAAGGTAGCTACAGGAGCCAGTTCTGCTCAACTGAATTGTCATGGAGCTGTGGTACAGACACTGTCAGCGGACAGACTGACGGAGTCCGTGCAATGAAGTTAAAAGGTAAGGAATGGAAAATTATGAAAGTTACCCAGATATTTGTTATACCTATGACAGACCACTTGAGTGACTGTGGACTCAGAAATATGAGTTCCAAGCAATCACTTCTTAAGGAAAATGGGGCATGGAAAGGAAAATGTACATAGGACAGTGTTTCTTGATGACAGTAGTAACTATGTTCCATGATAGCATATGACAAGTCTTACACTAAATGCAGCAAACATCTCTGTCTTCCCAGCAACCTTAAAAAATAAGTAACATGATATTTATGGCTGATGAAATTGAGAGGTTCAGTGACTTGCTTTGCTGCCCAAATTCTTATAACAAAAGTTAGTAGAGAAAAATCTCTTACCTTCCACCTTGGCTATAATAGTGCAGCATGACGTAACAGGCAGAAGGAGAGATGAGTGATTGTCCCTCTCTGATTATGGGATCATTATGGGCTAATAATGTCATGTGTGCTGTGCAAAGTCGCTTCAGTCGTGTCTGACTCCTTGCGACCCCATGGACTGTAGTCCGCCAGGTTCCTCTTGTCCATGGGGTTCTCCAGGCAAGAATACTGGAGTGGGTTGCCATGCCCTCCTCCAGGGGGATCTTCCCAATCCAGGGATTGAATGCACATCTCTTATATCTCCTGCATTGGCAGCTGGGTTCTTTATCACTAGTGCCACCTGGGAAGCCCAATAATATCATACTATGACTAAATATAAATACTACTGTTAATTAATATTATTAAAATAAGTGATAAACTATTATCACTATCCATAAGTTGAAGACAACTAAAAAATAATCCTTTGCTCTAACAGAGTTTTAAATTTTATTTATTGGGCAATTAGCATGTGTGTGAATTATTTTTAAGATTTGAAAATTTTCTTCCCATTTCATTTTTTGTTGAGCTATGAATAACATATAACGTTGTATTAGTTTTAGTTGTACAATATAATGCTTCGAGGTATATATACAGCAAAATGATTGTCATGATGTGTTTTCCTTTGCCCATGTGGGCTTGTCTTGTCAGTCTCTTTGCCACCCTATGGACTGTAGCCTGCCAAGCTCCTCTGTCCAAGGGATTTCCCAGGCAAGAACACTAGAGTGGGTTGCCATGCCCTCCTCCAGGGGGATCTTCCCAACCCAGGGATTGAACCCACATCTCTTACATCTCCTGCACTGGCAGGCAGGTTCTTTACCACTAGCACCACCTGGGAAGCCCCGTGTTTTCCTTTGTAAGTTGCTTTAGTTGTGTCTGACTCTGTGCGACCCTATGGACTGTAGCCAGCCAGGCTCCTCTGCCCATGGGATTCTCCAGGCAAGAAGACCAGAGTGGGTTGTCATGCCCTCCTCCAGGGGATCTTCCTAACCCAGGGATCGAACCTGTGTCTCTGAAGTCTCCTGCATTGGCAGGCAGGTTCTTTACCATTAGGGTCACCTGGGAAGCCTTACGTTTTCCTTTAGAACATCACAATTTGCAGATGGAGACCATGTTAGAAGAGAAAAGACAACGACAGAAGCCCTTACTCCCTGCACATCTCCATTTTTCTGACCAGAGAGCAACTTTCAACACAACACGATTGCTTGTCCTCGACCCTTTAGAAGCCTGGGGTGGCTTCTTGCCATGCACTATGGTTGCCAAATGGGACAGTACTCCAGGTAGTCTTCTTACCTAAGCCTAGCCCTCAGAAAGCTCAGTGAACTCCTCTAAGATTTTAAATTAAAAAATTATGAGACTCAGTCAATTAATATGGTAGGGCCTTAAATTGTTTTGCAGGCAGAGTCTTCAGTTACTCGAAAAGACCTCTGACGTTATTCAGTTTCCAGCTCATAATCTCTGGAAGAACTCCTCTGAATGACCACAATATCTAAGAAACTCATCAGTGTAGAACCCTCATCTGAGTCAGAAATCCCTACCCTACATGAACTAGAGTGAAACTCTAGGGGCAACATGATCCAAAAGGACACTGAGCATATAACCTAGAACAAGTTCATAAGTGTAACAAAGGACGAGTGGGCGGTGATGTGCAGAAAGGGCCTAAGGGTAGGTGCCCAGAAACTCTTTAAGCTATGCACTGCCGCTGCTCACAGGTTATTGGTTGTCTAATAGTGGGGTGCTTGCTGTGGAAAGAAGTGTCAGGTCAGGAAACCGGCAGGCCTGGGATCAGGACAAGGAGAAATTTTCTCTCTTACGCAAGCCAGAATGTTTCTTCATGAGAGAGGTTGACTCTGGTCAACTGCCTGACTCTTGGAATGAGTGGATGTGGATGTGGATGACTGTGAAGCCTGTATGTTCAAAGAGTTGTGTGATCAGAAACCAAGAGTGTCGAAGTCAGCCTATTGCTAACAAACTAGTGAATAAAACAAAACAAGCAGACTCAGAGACAGAGGGGAAAGGATAGTGGTTACAAGTGGGATAAGGAAAGGGGGGGAAGGGCAATATAGAGACAGGGGAAGAAAAAGGGTTATTATGGGGTTATATGAAATTATCTGTGTGAAAGTTTTTTAATTAATTTATTTGTCATGCTGGGTCTTACTTGTGGCATGCAGGATTTTTAGTTGCGACATGTGGGATCTAGCTCCTTGACCAGGGACTGAATCCCGGGCCCCCGATTGGGAGCATGGAGTCTTAGACATTGGACCACAAGGGAGGTCCCTGTGAGACTTCCCCTCCCTAGGTGGGGAAGCTACTATGGAATTTAAAGAATCTTTCACTCAATAATTTTTTTTTTAATATTAAAAGGAACAAAGAGAGACTTCTTGATCCTTTCCATGCTGAGAAATCATTGCTGACCCAGCAGTGAAGGTCCGGGTCCACTGCTTCCAGCTGTGTTCAGTCCTTCGCACCTCTGGGATGCCAAATTTTGGTGGCATTACAGCTGTGTCATATGCTGGCTAAGCAGGGGACAATGACTGAACCAGATCGCCAAAGATGGTTCCAACAGCAAGACGGTGGGGCAGCAACAACTACAGCAATAACGCATTTGAGTCAGTTCTAATGAGGTGGATGACCCTGGAGCCTATTATACAGAGTGAAGTAAGTCAGAAAGAGGACAAATACCGTCTATTAATGCATATATATGGAATTTAGAAAGGTGATACCGGCGATCCTACATGCAGGGCAGAAAAGGAAACACAGGTGTAAAGAACAGACTTTTGGACTCAGCGGGAGAAGGCGAGGGTGGGATGATTTGAGAGGATGGCATTGTACATTACCATGCACATGTTAGATAAAATAGATGACCAGTGCAAGTTCGATGCATGAAGCAGGGGCCCCAAAGCCGGTGCTCTGTGACAATCCAGAGGGATAGGGTGGGGAGAGCGATGCGAGGAGGGTTCAGGATGAGGGGGACACATGTATACCTGTGGCTGATTGATTTGACATATGGCAAAGACCATCACAATATTGTAATTATCCTCCAATCAAAATAATTAATTAAAAACTACCATTGCTCTGATGAAATGAGTCATATCTAGGACTGATCCTTTTGGACAGGATTTGAAAGGCACTGACTTAGGATTCTTTAAGTCTTTATCTTCTGGTACCTGACCTACCCCCAAATTGTTTTTTCCAACTTGTGTTTCTTCGGAGTTGAGACAAAAACACTCTTTTCATTATATAAGTATTGTCTGTGAAGTATGTCTAGTCAGCTGGTTTGTTGGCTGTATCACTACAGGCAATGTCAATTTTCAAATTATTTAGCTAGTGAGTTCCTGAGAGAAGGAATCAGAGGTAAGTTTGATTGAGGTGAAGAGATTATCATTATTTTTTAAAATCTTATTTTATTGAAGTATAGTTGATTTACAATGTTGTATTAATTTCTGCTGTACAACAAAGTGATTCAGGTTATATATATATATACATTGGTTTTTTATTTTGCCGGGGGGGTGGGGGGGTTGGTCTTCCCTACGTGCCAACACAGGAGACACTGGTTCTATCCTTGGATCGAGAAGATGCCCTGGAGAAGGAAATGGCAACCCATTCCAGTATTCTTGCCTGGAAAATCCCATGGAAAGAGAACCTGGAGGACTACGGTCCATGGGGTTGCAAAGATTGAAACAACTTAGCACACACACACATACACACACACACACACACACACACACCTATATGTGTACATTTCTGACAAAGAGTCGGACATGACTAAGCACAGAATACATTGTTTTTTATCTTCTTTGCTATTATGGTTTATCACAGGATAGTAAATATAGTCCCCTGTGCTATATAGTCAGGCCTTCTTGTTTACCCATCGTAAATATAACAGCTTACATCGGCTAACCCCAAAGTACCAACCCATCCCTCCCTCACTTACCTCCCACTTAGCAATCACAAGTCTGTTCTCTGTGTCTGTGAGTCTCTTTCTGTTTTATCGATAGATTCATTTGAGTCATATTTCAGATTCCACATGTAAGTGGTATCATGTTGCATTTGTCTCTTTCTGACTTACTGAGGTGGAGCTTATTGATGATTGCTGATGTTTGACAGCCAACAGACAATAAGAAAGCATAGTGTATGTATAGCAGGGCAGAGGGAGAAAATCAGCAGACATGGTAGCAGTCATATTTTCCCAAAGACCCACTGGTTCCCACCCCTTTGCAATGGTGGTGACAGCAGAGAGGCACAGGGACAGAAGTGGTATGTGAGCAGGTAGCCAACTCCGAATTCCTAAATCACTGTGTTAGACCTCCAATTCCTACCTGGAATCGGACCGGGGGCATCACACTGCCTTTGTCACTGCTGTTGGGCTGTGGTATTGACAGGTCGGTGTTTGCATCTGTGCAGAAGATTCTAAAGTTCAATGCTATAAAAAGTAAGGATTCTCTACAGTGAAGATCTTGCAGACCAACACTGTCACTTCTGATGGATGACAGTCTAAAAACCACAGAGGAAAGAGGACTGAGAGCAATGGACACAGAGGAAGAAACTTGAAATTTACACCTCAGCTCTGCCACTGACATTGAGCAAGTTACCTCACCTTAGTGAACGTCAGTCTCCAAGTCTATAAGACAATGTTCTATGGTAGCAGGTTTTGCAAAGAGTAAGAAGGCATCTGCAGTGCTCAGGGGTTCTCTTGGAAAGACAGAACCAGTGAATCATATATGCATATGTGTATGCGTGGATTGACTGGCTGCAAGGAATTGGCATATGCCATTGTAGGGGGCTAGGCAAGCTTGAAATCTGTAAGGCAAGCTCATGCAGGAGTGGTCTACAGTGCACCAGTGGAATCTCTCCTCCTCAAGGAAACTTCAGTTTTGTTCTTAGGGACTGTAAGCTGATTGGATGAGGTCCATCCACATTATTGAGGATAATCGCCTTTATTTAAAGTTAATTGTAGATGATGTTAACCTCATCTACAAATACTTTCGACCTAGCCAAGTCACACATCAAACTAACCAACGCAGCACCCAAGCTTGTTTTTCCTTGCCTTTGCTCCAGTCTCTGAGACCTGGAGGAATATCCTTGGGGCACTATTTTTGTGGGACAAACAAAAGATTGTAGAGGTGTGTAGAGATGCCAGCCCTCTGTGGAGAGAACTCTGCCTTCCGGTCCTTGGAGTGTCTGTCTAGGAATCATCAACCAGGGAATTGCTTGTGGTTCCCAAAGTGAAGGTGCAGAGGCCCCTGAGGCAGGAGATAGGTAGGCTCCAGGTTAGACATTTGCAGCTGGCCTCCTGTCTGCATCTCCTGAGACAAGATATAGCTGGGTTTCAGGTAAGGCATTTACAACCTCCTGCTTGCCCTAGGAAATGGAATCAACAACAGAAAGAGGATAAACAAATGACCCGTCTTTGTCTCTTGTAAACAACTTAAAGTAATAGTCATGGCAAGGACGGAGAGGCAAAACCCTGTTTGAGTAAAGGATTACGGGATCTCCCTCCCCACTTTTTTGGGACAGGGAGACACTGTACATGTGCAGAAAGGCTGCTTTAGGGCTCAAAAGTAAGGGGATAATGCTAGGCCATAAGGAGTCTTGTCCTCCCAGAAGCCTTCACTTCAAGATCCGCCTTGGCTGAGGGTTGCACGTGCGCCCAGGAGAGGGTCCCAGGGTAGGCCACATGTGGAAAAGGAAACCGATAACTGGCTAAAGGTAAACCAAGACCTGGAAGAACTGCCCTATATCGATGACGTAACTGCCTTTTTACTGCTCCCCTCCTCACTAGGGGAGACACACACACTCTCTCTCCAGGTGAGCCTCTCTGACTTGCTTCTATCATCTGAACTAAACAAATTATTTTTGTGTGCTTTCCCACTTGTTGTGTTATGTCTCTAGTAATAAACTTTGTATCGGCATTTACAGTTTTTGTCCTCATGATAAATGCATTTTTCCATTGAGGGCAAAGATCCAGGGAATATTAGCTTCTAGCCTCTAGCACTTACTGGTCTGGTGGCTAGAATTCTGGTTTTCATCCAAGCTACTCAGATTCAATTCCTGGGCAGGGAATTAAGATCTCACTTCATGCCTACTCACTGCTGCTTTGCAGAGATCACCCCTACCCTCTTCCACTGTTCTCACAGGCATGAGGGAACAGGAAGAGCAGTGGTGGGCACCCTGGGCAACCAAGAGAAAACGAGAATCTGTGAAACCTGGAGTCAGCGCAACTTGTCGGGTCCATATTAGGACTTAGATAGAATACACCTGGGGCTGGAATGAGACGTTGGCCACATTCTTGTTCTCAATCAGAAAAAATCTGGAATTTGCTTTTTCTGTTCATGACCACTCTGACTTGCCATGCCTTGGGGCATAACTGGGTGTGTGTTTACATGCATGTGTGTGCCCCCTGCATTCATTTAATGGGGGGGTTTCTGTTCCTACTGGAGAAGTCAATAAACCTTTGGGGGCAGACTCACTGTTTTAGAAGAGCACTTTCGGGGCACAGGGTTGTGAGCAGGAGCATAACAGGGAGTTTGGGGTGAACTGGAACTGGTTCCAGGGAGGCAGCTGTGATGGCCCCCCACATCCCTTCAGGTGGTGTGGAGCTTGGAGGTTGTTGAGCAGAGATTGGACAAGGGTCGTTAGGACTATAGTGATCTTTTACAAGGAAAGAGATTCAGATCTCCACTTTTTCTCTTTGTGGTTCAGCTTTAGTGAAATATACTGGATCCCCACCACCACCACCTTCATGGATTATAGCCTTTTCGTGGCAAAGCAGCTTGTGTAACTCAATGAAGCTATGAGCCATGCCACAGAGGGCTACCCAAGACAGATGGGTCATAGTGAAGAGTTGTGACAAAACACAGTCGACTGGAGAAAGAAATGGCAGCCCAGTCCAGGATTCTTGCATGGAGAACCGCATGGACAGTATGAAAAGTAAAAAGATACGATGCTGGAAAATAAGCTCCCCAACCACCCTGCCCCCCCCAACCTGGCCAACAGGTTGAAAGGTGTCCAATATGCTACTGGGGAAGAGCAGAGAACAATTCTAATAGCTCTAGTAAGAATGAAACAGCTGGGCCAAAGTGGGAATGATGCTCAGCTGTGGATGTGTCTGGTGGTGAAAGTAAAGCCTGATGCTGTAAAGAGCAATATTCCCCAGAAACCTGGAATGTTAGGTCCATGAATCAAGGTAAATTGGATGTGGTCACGTAGGAGATGGCAAAATTGAACATCAACATCTTAGGAATCAGTGAACTTCAAAATGGACAAGAATGGGAGAATTTAGTTCAAATGACCATTGTATCCACTACTGTGGGCAAGAATCCCGTAGAAGAAATAGAGTAGCCCTCATAGTCAAATGGGTTCAAATTGCAGTGATTGTTTAGTCACTAAGTCATGTATGACTCTTTGGCAACCTCATGGACTGTAGCCTGCCAGGCCCCACTGTCCATGTGATCTTCCAGGCAAGAATACTGGAGTGGGTTGCCATTCCCTTCTCAAGGGGATCTTCCTGACCCAGGGATCGAACCCGTGGTGCCTGCTTTGGCAGGTGTATTCTATACCACTGACCCACCAGGAAAGCCCTGATGACTGGCTTCTTTCACTTAGCATATTGCTTTTGAGGTTCGCCAACCCACTCCAGTACTCTTGCCTGGAAAATCCCATGGACAGAGGAGCCTGGTGGGCTGCAGTCCATGGGGTCGCTAAGAGTCGGACACGACTGAGAGACTTCACTTTCACTTTTCACTTTCATGCATTGGAAAAGGAAATGGCAACCCACTCCAGTGTTCTTGCCTGGAGAATCCCAGGGATGGGGGAGCCTGGTGGGCTGCCGTCTATGGGGTCGCACAGAGTCGGACACGACTGAAGCGACTTAGCAGCAGCAGCAGCAGTACTTCATACATACTTCAGTATGTAAATACTTCATACCTTTTCATTCTAAATAATAGCCATCTTTTGTCTACCCATTCACTTGTTATGGACATTTGGGTTGTTTCTACTTTTTGGCTATTATGAATAATGATGCTGTGAACATTCATGTATAAATTTTCATGTTGAGTAATGTTATTATTATCCCCTCTTCATAGATTAGGAAACAGGCTCAGAGAGCTTAGATGGGTTGTACAATATCACACAGCTACTAAAGGGTGGAATTCAGATCATGTGATGGTAGGTCTCCCTAGCATGCTCCCATCCACAACGTTATATATCCCCACTGCACATAGAGTGTATCTAGGAGGAGCAGTTATTTTCTCTGCTTGTGCCTCCTCTTGGTTTCTTGTCAGATGCCCACCAGGTTTCTAGAACTGCCGTAGCAATTAAGGGACAGATCTGTACTCAAGCCAGGAGGGAACCTGACTATAGGAAAACAGTCAAGCAAGAGACGTGGTCATCATGATATGAGCAGGATCTCAAGGGCAACCTGGAAGATTGCCATCCTCCAGGAAGGCCTGGATGACAGGGAAGCATTTCAAAGGGATTCTCAGAGTTTTCTGATCCAGAGTTTGGCAAAAGCGTGAATTTCTTGGTGTTAGTAAAATATGAAAGTGAAAGTGCAGTCGCTCAGTCGTGTCCGACTCTTTGCGACCCCGTGGACTGTAACCTATGAGGCTCCTCCATCCATGGGATTCTCCAGGCAAGAATACTGGAGTGGGTTGCTATTTCCTTCTCCAGGGGATCTTCCCGACCCAGGGATTGAACCCGGGTCTCCCACCTTGCAGGCAGACGCTTTAACCTCTGAGCCACCAGGGAAGCCCAAGTAAAATATAGGTGTGTTCTATTATAGTTTGGGTTATTAATGGAAATGAGATCTCAAAGTTAATGAAGTCTCAAAAATGTTGATTGTCTTTAAAAGGAGATGGTTAAACTTATTGACACCTAAACAAAAATGTGCTGTAGTTGAAACATTGACAAAAATGGTTTATAAATCCAAGAATTAACTTTGCATTTTTAAAAGATTTTATTAACATAATCGTTTATAATGACTAGACTTCAAATCAGGGGCCCACATGTGTAAGTTATGCCACTGTTTGGTAAGCCTGCTGCCAGGAGGGCTATGAGCAGGATGACTCTATAAATTTCTCACCCAGCGAAGAGGAAGCGATATGGGTACCACCGATACCTTCCTGTCGCAGACGAAATCAGTGAGTCCTTGGGAAACATGGAAGGTGACCATTCTGGCTTGTCTGGGACTGAAGACCTCACTGGAACATGGGATCTTCATTTTGAAACCAGACAGCATAGGTTTGCCCAGGATTAGTTGATCTACCTGCAATGCGGAACACGTGATTGTGGGAGGACCGCTGGGAGGCACCAACCCTGCTGTTTTGAGCATAGAAGGAATGAGTCTTTTTCCTAAAACGGACAGGTCAGAAATGAGTAGAGAAGTAGAGACTCTCACAGATGAGCAGTCTTTTGTGGGCTTAAATCCCTACTGCTGCACTTTTCTCAGCATCCTGTAGGTGGGGCTATTGCTCAGCACATTATGTACAGAAGGAAACCAGCGGCTCAGGACAGCAGATAGTGTTCGAGGCGGTTAAAGCAGCTGCTTATTTCATTACAGACGGCGCTTTTCGCTTGTCCCAGCTATATCGTCGGAGAAGGCAATGGCACCCCACTCCAGTACTCTTGCCTGGAAAATCCCATGGACGGAGGAGCCTGGTAGGCTGCAGTCCATGGGGTCTCTATGAGTCGGACACGACTGAGCCACTTCACTTTCACTTTTCACTTTCATGCAATGGAGAAGGAAATGGCAACCCACTCCAGTATTCTTGCCTGGAGAATCCCAGAGATAGAGGAGCCTAGTGGGCTGCCCTCTATGCGGTCGCACAGAGTCGGACACGACTGAAGCGACTTAGCAGCAGCAGCAGCAGCAGCGATATCGTACGTTCCCCTGCGAAGTGCTTGATAAGGTCTGAGATATAGAAATGTAACTGAGCAGGACCCTAAGAGGCCTTCCCAAGGACAGGACTTCCTGTATGTCCTCTGCTTTAGCTCCTCTCTGAAGTAACTGTGTGTGTTAGTCGCTCAGTCATGCCCAACTCCTTGTGATCCCACGTAGTGTAGCCAAGCTCCTCTGTCCTGGAATTCTCCAGGCAAGAATACTGGAGTGGGTAAGCCATTTCCTTCTCCAGGGGATCTTCCCGACCTAAGGATAGAACTTGAATCTCCTGAATTGCCAGCAGATTCTTTACCACCTGAGCTGGAAGGCTGTTATTTCCTAAAGTACCTAGATGAAAGTATTTGATGCAAATTTCCTGAGTTGTTTTGCAGATATAAATCCCTCCCCATCTCTAGCAAGACGTTAACTACTTGACAACCTAGAGCACAAAGCCCCAGGCCTCCTGGAGCCTAAGGGCTGATAATGTTTACCCCTGTGACACCACCCTGCTAACTCACCAACGTATCTGCCAGTCAGAGAACTGTGTACAAGTTGATCACATACCCTGCAAACCCCTCCTTTACCTGGCTTTTAAAAGTGCTTTGCTGAAACCTTTCAGAGTTCAGGGCTGTTTAAGGCAATCAGCCACCCGTTTCCTTCCATGACCCTTGCAACAAACCTTTCTCTGTTCCAAACTATGATGTTTCAGTTTGTTTGACTTCACTGTGCATTTGGGCATACAAACTTGGGTTAATAGAAACACTGCATACAATCTTAAGATTTTCTTCTCTCACAGTTGTTGCAAAACTTCAGATTTGTAGCATGGCCTAGAGTTGATAAGATTTTATAGAAAGGGTCAAGAATCAGAGTTGGTGAGTCCTGCAGGCTCACAGCACTCAGAAGTACAGGTGCAGGGGTTATTTACTAGTTCAGAACCCAGAGGCCCTGGGCTTGTGAAAGTGAAATTGCCCAGAATCAATTATTAGATTGTTGTTTAAGAAGCAAGAAGGACTTTCCTGGTGACTCAGATGGTAAAGAATCTGCCCACAATGCGGGAGACCTGGGGTTTGATCCCTGGATCAGGAAGATCCCCTGGAGAAGGGAATGGCTACCCACTCCAGTATTCTTGCATGGAGAATTCCAAGGACAGAGGAGCCTGTTGGGCTACAATCCAAGAGGCCACAAAGAGTCAGACACGACTGAACGACGGGCACTTTCACTTAAAAGGCAGGAACCCCATCAGTGGGTTTACACAAGGAGGGAAAGGGAAGTAGAGAAAGCATAACCTTCCAATGCCCTGGTCTCCTGCTGTGTAGCCCAAGTCCTGTATGAGGCCTGAAGAGTTACACCGTGGGTGGGACAAGGGTGCTTTCTTGAATGTGCTTAGTTCATTCAATGAATACCCAGAAATCTGGGGTGCCAGTAACTCCATGAGCAAGGGCTTTGGTGTAGGCAGAAATGTATGTGTATGTATATAGGGTAATTTGGGGGAAGATGGCTTAAAAAGAAGGGATCTATAGTTTTTATGATAGGTCCTATCACCTTCCAAAGTTGAGATCTGCCGATCTACTATACTATAATGTTTGTTAGTGACATGGTCAGCCCATGGCTTCAACTTTCAACATATGTGCCAATGACCCGTAAGATTCTCACAAATAGTCCTCTTCTTTTGCTTCCACATCCATAGGTGCTATGGCCTACAAGACATCTCCACGTCTGTGTCTCATGGGTACCTCAATATCAACACATAGAAACCTGAAGTTAATAACTTCTCTTTCAATATATTCCCTGTTTAGGTGAATGACATCACCACTGACTCAAGTACTAGAGCCCTGTGAGTTGTCAGAGAATGGCTCTCTTCCTTCTGATTAGCCAATAAACCTGGTCTATGCCACCTCAGTAATACTTTTTGGTTCAGCTGTACCACTTCCTTTTCTCAATCCCACTGCCATTTCATTTATCCAGATGTGGAAACCACGGTAATAGGCCCTCTGCCCTCTCAACCTCACAGAGGAAAAATACCTCAGCTGTTCGCTTTTCCAAGGATGGCTGAGTCAAAACTTCTTTTGAAATACAGGCAAATCTTTGGTGTATTCAAAGACCAACTGTAGTCTCCTTTCAGAGTTTCAGTGTCAAGTCCAGGAAGCCAGAAATGGAGGCTCCCTTGGCCAACGGAGAGAAGATTCTGAAAACAGCCCCGTAAAAGAGCCTGTGTGATTAGAGATGGAATTCAGAGTCAAGAGCAGCTAGGAAGCACCTGACTCCAGTTAAGTTCTGTTATGCCCAAGTCGCGAAATCTCCCAATGACCACCAGGGAGCTGGTATCCGATGCAAAAGCAAGAGAGTTTTTATTACCAAGCTCGAGCTGGGGCTCCCACCGTTACTGACGCAGCAGCTAAGGAGAGGAGCCCCGAGTTTTGGGTTACACTGCTTATATAGGGAATATTCAAGTGAAAGGATAGCAAAGGGGGTGTTCAGGCTGAAGGACTACTGATTGGTTACCCTCTTCTATAGGGTTGTGTGTGGATTTCTGATTGGTTTTTTTACTTCCACGGTAAATCATTACTTCCAAGGTAAATCACAATGGTAACTCATTACTTCCAAGGTAAATCACAAATTCTTGAACTTAAAGTCAGGAGGTTTAACCTAAGGGCTGATTGACTCGTGCACAGTGGGGCAAGTTTAGGCAGTATCCAAAGTCTAAGTCTGTTTGCCCGGTACCTTTTGCAAAATGGAGCTCTTTTACAAGATGGAGTAGCTTAGGCTCTTCAGTTCATCTTTAAAAAGGAATATTTTCATATTTTAAATATTTTATAGACTGATTTTTAACGTTTTATTTATTTATTTTATTTTTGGCTGTGCTGAATCTTCGTTGCTTTGCACGGCTTTTCTCTAGTTTTGGGGGCTACTCTCTAGTTATGGTGTGAAGGCTTCTCATTGTGGTGGCTTCTTTTCTTGTGGAGCACAGGTTCTAGGTGTGTGAGCTTCAGTGGTTGCAGCTCACGGGCTCTAGAGAGCAGGCTCAGTAGTTGTGGCACCTGGGCTTAGTTGTTCCACAGCACGTGGAATCTTCCCAGAACAGGGATTAAATCCTCATCCCCTGCATTGGCAGGCCAATTCTTGTCCTCTGTACCAGAAAGGAAATCCTAAATATTTTAAACACTCAGTTCCATGCCAAAGAATTGACTCTTTTGAACTGTGGTGTTGGAGAATATTCTTGAGAGTCCCTTGGACTGCAAGGAGATCCAACCAGTCCATTCTGAAGGAGATCAGCCCTGGGATTTCTTTGGAAGGAATGATGCTAAAGCTGAAACTCCTGTACTTTGGCCACCTCATGCAAAGAGTTGAGTCATTGGAAAAGACTTTGATGCTGGGAGGGATTGGGGGCAGGAGGAAAAGGGGATGACAGAAGATGAGATGGCTGGATGGCACCACCGACTTGATGGATGTGAGTCTGAGTGAACTCCGGGAGTTGGTGATGGACAGGGAGGCCTGGCGTGCTGCGATTCTTGGGGTCACAAAGAGTCGGATACGACTGAGCAACTGGACTGGACTGAACTGAACTGAACTGAAAAAAAGCTTTGGAGTTCCCCAGCTGTGATAGAACCCATTGTGTGCACAGTCTCTGCCCAGGCCACTTGGCCTCATCCTTGTGGAACTTAAGAGGCAAGAGGAACTGATGCAGCCATGAGGGGCATGCTGCCTACTCTGTCATGAGTGATGACGTTCTTTGGCCAGGGAACTTCGTGTCTTTTGCCAGCATCCATAAAACTGGCAGGCTAACTTGTTAATGTGGAAGGAGGACATAGTCTTAAAACCTTCACAGTTCTTGACAACCTTGATGTTGAGATATGCCATTCCCATGTATGTTCTTGCAAATTTCTTAATATATATGAATCTATAACTAACCCACTTGTTTTATATACCTTAAATTACAGGTAAATGATTTTAATCTTTACAGGTCATTTGACACATTTTTAATAATTCAATGAATGATTTAAAAATAAAACCACATTTATAAACTTAGTTGCAATTAATTAATTAATTCTAATTGTTCTATCATCATTTATCAGATAGTTTTCCATTTTATGAACAAATGAAAGTGAAAGTCACTCAGTCGTGTCTGACTCTGTGAATCCATGGACTGTGTACAGTCCATGGAATTCTCCAGGCCAGAATACTGAAGTGGGTAGCCTTTCCCTTTTCCAGGGGATCTTCCCAACTCAGGGATTGAACCCAGGTCTGCTGCACTGCAGGCAGATTCTTTACCAGCTGAGCCACCAGGGAAACCCAAGAATACTGGAGTGGGTAGTCTATCCCTTCTCCAGTGGATCCTCCTGACCCAGGAATCAAAGCGGGGTCTCCTATATTGCAGGTGGATTCTTTACCAACTGAGCTATCCGGGAAGCCATAACAAGACTTACGAATGAATCTTAGTTTATTTCTGAGAGCCAGCTTCCTGAAGAGAACCAGAAAAAAACCATCTTGCAGTAAAAAGAGTCGTGGCTGCCAGGGACCTGGGAGAGAGGGGATGAACAGGTGGAGCACAGAGGGGTTTCAGGGCTGTGGAAATACTCTGTGTGACACCATAAAGTAGGGTACATGTCATAGGTTTGTGCAGACCTATAGAATGCACAATACAAGTGTGAGCCCTAATGTGAACTATGGACTCTGGATGATGATGGTGTGTATGTAGATGTTGCAGGGCAAGTGGAAGTGTTAGTTGCTCGTGCGTGTCTGACTATTTGTGACCCCATGGACTGCAGCCCCCTAGGCTCCTCTGTTCATGGGATTCTCCAGGCAAGAATACTGGAGTGGGTTGCCATTCCCATCTCCAGTGGATCTTCCCAACCCAGGGATCAAACCTGGGTCTCCTGCATTGCAGGCAGTTCTTTACCATTTGAGCCACCAGGGAAGCCCCAGGTGTTGCAGGGAAGAGCCAATTCTGACTCCAAGTTGGAACTGTTTCTTTGACTTCCTTTTCTTGCTTTTGTTATTTTAATCATACATAATGGCCTGCCTCAGAGAATCCAGCCCCTCTGCCTATTAAGCTGAGGTGCCTTGGTTCAGAACCCTGTCCACCTGTGACTGACAGGAAGGAAGAAGTTAACACATCCTCTGCCTGAGGCTTGCCATCCTGGGAGATGTTTACAAGATGCACAGCCCTTTTAGTGTTTCCTCAGCTCCCCAGCATCTATGTTCTATAAAAGAAACCGGCATCCAGACCCCATAAGATGGTTATTTTCGAGACCATTTCTACCATCTTCTCCATCTGCTGGTGGTTCATTCATTGGCCGGTCATGTGCTGAGCAAAGTGAGCTTGGACTCAGTAACATAGGTTCATCGGTTGTAACAAGCATACCATCCTGGATGGGGGATATTGACAGTAAAAGAGGCTTGCAGGTGTGAAGGCAGGGGATTTATGGGAAATCTCTGTACCATCCTCTCAATGATGCTCTAATAAATAGGGTCTACTAAGGAAAAAAAATCTATCTTGCCTTTTGTGATGTAGCCTTGGAAGTCTTATATCCTCACTTCTGTCATAGTTTCAACGCCCCCAGATTCAAGGGGAAGGGAAGGGGAACCCTACCTTTGGATGGCAGGTGGGTCACAGTCACATTGGAAGAAGAGCGCATGGCCTGGCAAATGTTCCTACGGCCATTTTTGAAAAAAAAATAAATAAATAATGTTAGTTTAGCATTTATACAGTTCTGTGTATTTGCAATGTGAGCAAGCATAAATATTTCAGTGCAATGCTCTTAAAAGGTAGCAGAGTAGGAAAGCAGTTTTCTGATTGTATGTCCCCCTGGGGTGATTCTTCCTTCTTGTTTCTATCCAAATACAAAAGAAAATACACATCTCAACCTCCCCACCCACCCCTGCAATTTTTCCTTTATGGATGTTGAAAGTTATTTACAAAGACTGAGGCAGGAGGTAGAGGCCCACCCCACCCCACTCCCACCCCCTCTGCCACAGGTAGATTCTGTGTATCTAAACTCTGAGGAGAATAGCAGAATAATTAAAGCAGAGGGCTGGGCCCTGCCCAGACCACAGATCTCTCATTTCTGAAGTCAGGAGACCTCCCCGAGCACACATGCACAAAGAAGGCTCCCTGCAGATGTTAGGGGGAGCAATGTCAAGGGATACTCTACCCAGACACTGGTAGGATCCATCCTAGCTACAAGGGAGCGTAGCGTGCGCACACAGGGAGGATCCTGAGATATACCAAATATGGACTCAGAACCAGGCAAACCAAAATAATTGGCCAAAGGAAACCCAGAAGAAATTCCTCGTAGAAGTAATTCAAACTGCCATGAGACTCAGCAACTCTCTTTCTGGATCTGCCTGTATGTCTCTCCACACGTACTATACCTTTTTCCCTCTTAATAAATACTTTACTTGTTTCACTACTTTCCATCTTTGTGGAAATTCTTTTCGGCAAAAGTAAAGGGCCAGAGCCCTTGTCACTGACCACTGGTCTAGTAGCTAGGGTCCAGTGTTTTCCCAGTCTCTGGCTGGGAATCCAAGTCCCACTCCAAGTCATTACAGGCTGAGGCCACCCAAGATCAAGACTGCGGTCTCCAATAACGTGCTAGAGTTATGGGTGGAGAGCAGACCCTTTCAATCCTGGCTAATAATCAGTTACAATCTTAGCAAAGCCGCCATCACAGGGCCTTTTATGATGCAACTTGTGGATCTAAAAAACTCAGTTGCTCAGTCGTGTCCGACTTTGTGTGGCTCCATGGACTGTGGCCCGCCATGCTCCTCTGTCCATGGGATTCTCCAGGCAAGAATACTGGAGTGGATTGTCATTTCCTTCTCGAGGGGATCTTCCCAACCCAGAAATCAAACCTGCGGCATCTTTGTGTCTTCTGCATCTCAGGCAGATTCTTTACCACCGAAAAGTGAAGAATGGAGGGTAAATGAAGTTAAGTAGGGTAGGCAACGCAGAAGGTGTATTTGATGTAAAACTGTATGATCACCAAAGATACATTCACCATTATTTATGATAAAGACTTCAATAATTCTCTGTATATTTCTTTCTGTGTAGCTCTTTAACTCTTCATAAGATGTTTTCTGTTGGTTCTGATGTGGATGACTCTGAATTCTTCATGATAATGGGAATAATGGGAGAGTTTTAAAAATTAATTCCCAAACCTCACATTAGTCATTAGTTTAACCTTTTGCTCCCTCTCCACCTGTCCAGCTGTTTGTGTGGGTTGCTTGGTTAAGCAGCAGACATTGGCTTATTGGCATTTCACCCCTTCCTTTTCATCTGATGATGTTACTAGTAACAAGACAAATACCTGGTATTTGTATTGTGCTTTGGAACTGATGGCACATTTCCACACTATCTCAAACACAAAGATGATAGAGACTCATGGAGAACTGTCCTAAACACTGCTCTTAATCAGACACTGGTAACTGTGTTTGATTGTAGCTATGGATCCTCCTCTCTGCCTTCCAGGCCACCCTGCAATTGCTTTCAGCACGTCTTCCTACAGTTCTGTCTGAATATATTACCTCTCTGCTCCAAAACCTTCAAGGACTCCCTCTTGGCAACATAAATATAAAGGTCAAATTCCTTAGCCCATCATTTAAAACATTTCAAAATTGAGTCAACATACTATTTGAGTCTAATCTCCCACTAGTCTTTCGTATGTATGTATAAAATGCACGCTCCAACCAGTCCTCTCTTATCCTTTTCACACCCAAGTTTCAGCTCTTACTGTTCTTTTCATGTGGAACTATCTCCTTTCATCTTTTCCTGTTAAAACTCCAATTATTAATGTCCAGCACAAAATGCATCTTCTCCACTGAGCTTTCTCCGATAGCCTAATCATTCTCTCTCTCTTTAGCCTCCTCTACTATGTTGTTTGTATGACCCCCTGTTTCTGTTTTTAATTTATTCTTTTCTGGCTGTGTGGGTCTTTGTTGCAGCCCGAGGGCTTTCTCTAGTTGTGGTGGGGAGTGGTTACTCTGCATTTCGGGGGGTGGCTACTCTCCGTTTCAGTGGACTTCTTATTGTAATGGCTTCTCTTGCTGTGGAGCATAGGCTGTAGGCACGAGGGCTTCAGTAGTTGCAGTCTGAGGGCCCTGAAGATTGCACTCATCTCACACGCTAGTAAAATAATGCTCAAAATTCTCCAAGCCAGGCTTCAGCAATACGTGAACCATGAACTTCCAGATGTTCAAGCTGGTTTTACAAAAGGCATAGGAACCAGAAATCAAATTGCCAACATCCACTGGATCATGGAAAAAGGAAGAGAGTTCCAGAAAAACATCTATTTCTGCTTTATTGACTATGCCAAACCCTTTGACTGTGTGGATCACAATAAACTGTGGAAAATTCTTCAAGAGGTGGGAATACCAGACCACCTGACCTGCCTCATGAGAAACCTATATGCAGGTCAGGAAGCACTAGTTAGAACTGGACATGGAACAAGAGACTGGTTCCAAATAGGAAAAGGAGTATGTCAAGGCTGTATATTGTCACCCTGCTTATTTAACTTCTATGCAGAGTACATCATGAGAAACTGAGGCTGGGCTGGAAGAAGCACAAGCTAGAATCAAGACTGCCGGGAGAAATATCAATAACCTCAGCTATGCAGATGACACCACCCTTATGGCAGAAAGTGAAGAGGAACTAAAAAGCTTCTTGATGAAAGTGAAAGAGGAGAGTGAAAAAGTTGGCCTAAAGCTCAACATTCAGAAAACGAAGATCATGGCATCTGGTCCCATCACTTCATGGGAAATAGATGGGGAAACAGTGGAAACAGTGTCAGTCTTTATTTTGGGGGGCTCTAAAATCACTGCAGATGCTGATTGCAGCCACGAAATTAAAAGACGCTTACTCCTTGGAAGGAAAGTTATGACCAACCTAGATAGCATATTCAAAAGCAGAGACATTACTTTGCCAACAAAGGTCCGTCTAGTCAAGGCTATGGTTTTTCCAATGGTCATGTATGGATGTGAGAGTTGGACCGTGAAGAAAGCTGAGCACCGAAGAACTGATGCTTTTGAACTGTGGTGTTGGAGAAGACTCTTGAGAGTCCCTTGGACTGCAAGGAGATCCAACCAGTCCATTCTAGAGGAGATCAGTCCTGGGTGTTCTTTGGAAGGAATGGTGCTAAAACTGAAACTCCAGTACTTTGGCCACCTTATGAGAAGAGTTGACTCATTGGGAAAGACTCTGATGCTGGGAGGGATTGGGGGCAGGAGGAGAAGGGGACAACAGAGGATGAGATGGCTGGATGGCATCACCAACTTGATGGATGTGAGTTTGAGTGAGCTCCGGGAGTTGGTGATGGACAAGGAGGCCTGACTTGCTGCAATTCATGGGGTCGCAAAGAGTTGAACAGGACTGAGCAACTGAACTGAACTGAAAGCTTGGACTCAGCAGTTTGGCTCATGGGCCTAGGTGCTCTGTGGCATGTGGGATATTCCTGGACAAGGGATTAAACCCTTGTTCCCTGCATTGGCAGGTGGGTTCTTAACCACTTTACCAACAGGAAAGCCCACCTATTTCTTATCTTTCAAAAACTGGTTAATTTAAAATGTCTCTAATTTTCTTTATTATATTATATAGATATTCGTCTTCGTTAAGGATGTTGTGTGTGTATGCACACTAAGTCTCTTCAGTCGTGTCCGACTCTGTATGGCCCTATGGAATATAGCCCACCAGGCTCCTCTGTCCATGGGACTCTCCAGGCAAGAATACTGGAGTGGGTTGTCGTTCCTCCGGGAGATCTTCCCGACCCAGGGATTGAACCTGCATCTCCTAGGTCTCTGGTATTGGCAGGAGGGTTTGTTACCACTGGGAAGTACCACCTGGGAAGCCCATTAAAGATCCTACATGCTGCAACAGGTAAAATATTGATACTCAGTATTGACTGGTTTTCACTCCTGTGATGTTCCAAGGTGGCACCCTGGTTAGAAGAAGCCATGTTGTGACTCCACCATTTTTAACACAGATTCTCGAGTTTCCCTTGGTGACGGTGGTGGTGGGTGTCTTCTTTCTTTCCTGTCAGCTGGCAGGGGAAAGAACATGAACAGGTGTGTGTGGATGGTTCTTATCAGAGAACTGGAAATAGTGTGTTCCACTTCGTGTCATATTCCATTAGAAATCTGTCAAGCCGAGCAGTGGTGGGAAATTTCTAGATCTGTACATATGAAGGAAAGGAAAGGAGTTTGTGAGCAAACTTATCAAGTAGCTGGTGTCCTCACAGAGTAGTATAACTTCCCTCTTTTCTCTGTGTTCCAACATCAGCTCTTAAAGGAACTCAGTAATTTTTCTTCCCTCTAGGAGTCTTTTTTTTTTTTTCCTCTAGGAGTTCTGAAGAAAAAGATTCTGCCACTTCTCTACTCTTCACTTGCTTTTCCCCATGAGGGGAGAAATAGCTCAACTTATTAGGGAGGTCAGTGATAAGTGGACACCCCTGGGCCAGGTTAACTCGAGTGCAGGGTGCAGGACAGACTCACACTGTGTGGTACCGGAAGCTGAATAATTTCAAGAACACAAAACTGTGTGCACAGAACTGTCAGTGCCGCCAGGTCTTTGGAAGGGCTTTTGCAGGTAAGGGTGTAAAACTTAAACTCCACTAGGTCCATGATGAACCCCCGGGCAGGCCACCACGTTGGCCACCAGAACAGCCTGAATCCCTGTCCAGAGCTCCATCAGGATGTGAGGTGGTCATGCCTCTCACTGGCATTTTCTAGACCAAGGATGCCAGGCCTGCCCCAAGGTCTGAGTTTAGACAAGTGCCTTGTTTTGGCTTCAGATCCAAGCTGCATTCTCTAGCCCAATGTGGTGGCTTTATAATATGTGAATTTAGGTAGCATTTGTGTGTGCTAAGTTGCTTCAGTTGTGTCCGACTCTTTGAGACCCTATGGATTACAATCCACCAGGCTTCCCTGTCCATGGGATTCTCCAGGCAAGAATACTGGAGTGAGTTGCCATTTCCTCCTCCAGGGGATCTTCATTACCCAGGGATCAAACCCACACCTCCTGAGTCTCCTTCCTTGCAGGTGGATTCTTTACTGCTGAGCTAGCATTAAATGCCGGAGAAGGCAATGGCACCCCACTCCAGTACTCTTGCCCGGAAAAATCTCATGGGCAGAGGAGCCTGGTAGGCTGCAGTCCACGGGGTCGCGAAGAGTCGGATATGACTGAGCGACTTCCCTTTCACTTTTCACTTTCATTCATTGGAGAAGGAAATGGCAACTCGCTCCAGTGTTCTTGCCTGGAGAATCCCAGGGACAGGGGAGCCTGGTGGGCTGCCGTCTACGGGGTCGCACAGAGTCGGACACGACTGAAGTAACTTAGCAGCAGCAGCAGCCACTCGGATAACATGCAAGCTTTTTGTAGCAACATTAAAACAACCTTGGTCCCTGAAAGCAGGTTATAGATATAATGGATTTAACTGATGATTACCCTTGGTTTCAGTGAGACCCCCATTTTCTTGCAATGCAGTTTACCTGATTGTTTTAAACAACTGTGTTGCAAAGGTCTTAACTTCATTCCCCCTTCCCCACAGCTCTTCAGTTTCCCCCTGAGTCTTCTATTCTAAACATTCTCGCAGCTTCAGATTTTCCTCATTTGATGTGATTTCCAGAGCTTTCACCGTCCTGGTTCCCTTTCTGTTTTGTGCTGTGGTCCGGCAGAGAATGGAACGCAGCTTTGCAGGCATGATCCTCTGCTGTGCTTAGTCACTCAGTCATGTCCGACTCTTTGCGACCCCATGGACTGTAGGGCGCCAGGCTCCTCTGTCCATGGGGATTCTCCAGGCCAGAATACTGGAGTGGGTAGCCATGCCCTCCTCCAGGGGATCTTCCCAACCCAGGGATCCAACCCAGGTCTCCTGCATTGCAGGTGGATTCTTTACCAGAGCCACCAGGGAAGCCCAAGAATACTGGAGTGGGTAGCCTACCCCTTCTCCAGGGGATCTTACTGACACAGGAATCAAATTGGGGTCTCCTGCATTGCAGGTGGAATCTTTACCAGCTGAGCTTCCAGGGACGCCACAGGCATGATCCTACTTTTTCAGTAATCACCAGAACTACGATCTTCCTGAATTCCAACACTCTACCTCTGACAAAAAGTCTCTCTTTGACCAAACTAGGCTCCCCTGAGCCCTTTCTCAACAAGGCCTTAACTTTGGCCTATGAAGATATCAGTGAACAAAACACTGATATGATTTCTAACAGCTCAAGGACATATCATAGCATAAGCTCCCCAGCCAGGCCTCTTCACCCTTCCCCATCGGCATTTTACAGCCGGTCTTCTGGCCACCCCGGGCCTGGGAAGGAAGACTGTGTTCCTGAATAATCACAGCCCACACTTCAGGCAGCAAGAGCCCTGGGGCTTCAGAAACTCAAGGGCAGGGCCCCCAGCCCAGCCTGCCCTGTTGTCACGGGGGCGTGTGAACCCAGAGCCTCCTGTCTCTCTCATGTATACCCATTTAGCATTTCCTCCAAAGAGGGTCCTCCTGCCCCCAACCCAGGTAAATGCAAGATCTGCCTTTCCCACCAGGGATGCCAAAACTGGTCTGCTTTTCCCACCAGAATGATGTTGTTATTGTGAACCAGGGAAATGGGAAAAAAGGTACAGTCTCTATCCTCATGGAGAAGGCAATGGCACCCCAATCCAGTAATCTTGCCTGGAAAAATCCCATGGGCAGAGGAGCCTGGTAGGGTGCAGTCCATGGGGTCGGGAAGAGTCGGACATGGCTGAGCAACTTCCCTTTCACTTTTCACTTTCATTCATTGGAGAAGGAAATGGCAACCCACTCCAGTGTTCTTGCCTGGAGAATCCCAGGGACAGGGGAGCCTGGTGGGCTGCCGTCTATGGGGTCGCACAGAGTCGGACACGACTGAAGCGACTTCACAGCAGCAGCAGCAGCAAGGACATATCCCTAGGATGACACTAGCCCCACTGAAAGTACCTGCCTAAGAAAACTTTAGGCAAAGAACTGACTGTTTGTTCCAGCCAACACCTGAAGATAGTCTTCATTTCGCAGCCTCTGTGGGAGGTAAGTGCCAGTTAGTAAATCTGGATGAGGATCACAAGGATCAACCACCCCCCACTTCCTGTTTTTTTTCTTTTTTTTCAATTTTTCATTTCCCTGACTCTACTGAGCCCCTGCTCACCCTCTCCATTCCTATTCTCTCATTCTCTCTTTAAAATACCCCATCACCTCTGTGCAAGTCAAAGTGGAGTAAATTCACACTGAACTCTTTTCTCTATTGCAATAATATATGACTGATTAAAACCTGGCTGATTCATGTGAATGTATGGCCAAAACCACCACAATATTGTAAAGTACTTAGCCTCCAATTAAAATAAATTAAAAAAAAAAAACCTGTCCCTTAGTGTCTGATTTTGTTTACCTTGGCTACCCCTCTCTATCGGTGCTACCTGAGACTCTTGGCATTTGGGGGCAGCTATACCAGGTAACTAAAATGCCTGGGTTTCCCCACATCAGCTGTTATTAAGGCAAATTTGTGCATCCTGTATCCTGTGTGGTCAACTTACTAAAATCTATTTGCAGGACTTTAGTCTTATCTCTTATAAAAGCATCTGTTGAATTTCAGCCTATTAAATTATTTTTGGATGGAATTCTGCTGTATAATGCATCATTAATCCTCCCCACTCATGTCTCAAAATCGTCTCTCTATATATTAACAGAAATATTGAAGAGAGCACAGATGTGTGAGAGTTACAACTGCCAGCAACCACTTTTTTGGGTAAGAGAGGCAAGTGAGTGAATGTTCAGTTGTGTTGGATTCTGTGCCACCCTAGGGATTGTAGCCCATCAGCCACGCTCCTCTGAAATCTCCAGGCAAGAATACTGGAGTGGGTTGCCATTTCCTCCTCTAGGGGATCTTCCTGACCCAGGGTTCAAACCTGTGGCTCCTGCATTGGCAGGTGGATTCTTTACCACTGAGCCACCTGGAAACCCAAGAGAGGCCATTCAACATTAATTCTTAGTTAACAGGAAAATTGAATTAAACCTTCCAGTATCTGACCCTTCTTATTAGCTAATGTTCATAGCATTATTGTTAAATGTTTGAAGAAATATTGTGTGAGTGTCCCCAATTTGGGGCATACATAATACATATCAGGCACTGCTACTGGGGATTTGAACTTGCAGATGAACCAAACCAACCATCAGACATATTCAACTAGCCTGAAACTAATTTTCCTGAGTTCCTGAGTGTTTGTTTCTAGTTGATTTTCAGGGTCCTCTCCAGCCCTTGGGCTTCCCTGGTGGCTCAGAGGTAAAGAATCTGCCTGCAATGCAGGAGATGCAGGTTTGATCCCTGGGTTGGGAAGACCCCCTGGAGAAGGGAATGGCAACCCCAGCAACCCATGCCAGTATTCTTGCCTGGGAAACCCCATGGACAGAGGAGGCCAGTCCATGGGGTCGCAAGAGTTGGACACAACTGAGCAACTAAAGCAATAAGGACTCCAGTCCTTCCTGGTGGGAAGCCGTGCATATCACTGTGATAGTTTGCCTCTCCTGGAGATTTCTGTGCACAGATTCAAGGTCACTATCTCTCCCTCAACAGTCTTGGTTTTCGTTCCAAGCGTTCTCTGTAGAGAATGGAGATGATCAGAGAAAATCACTCACTGCTTGATCAGAGAAAATCACTGCTTCTGTTTCTGTTTCTCTGCCTCTTCCTCTTCCCTCTTTTCGCTTATTCACTGGGGAAGGACATGGGAGGAGGGATATGGGATTCGGGGGAGGGGGAGATGATCAGATTTGCCCTAGTGGTGGCATGGGAGGAAAGGTGCCAGCTTCATTTTCAATCTATGGGCGTGTGTGGTTAGCCTCCTTGAATCAAGGAGCTTGCAAGCTGAACAGTTCAGAGACAACCGTGTGACCCAAAATTCTGCACATCCCCTCACCCCCACTGCCATGTAGGATTGTCCCAGAGCCCGAAAATCTTCATGTATGGACCACCGAAGGTGACTGTCCAAAGAGACACCCCACATCCACTAGCTGCCCCAGCTTCTTTCCACGTCAATCTCGCCCGCCGACACTAGGTGGCAGCAAAGCGCCAATTCACCAACCGTTCCTCGCTGCGTCCTGTCTCCTGGCTGACTGCAGAACTTAAAAAAAAGAAATGTTACTGCAGATTTTCCTTTTAGAGAAAGAACTACCCATGCAAAACGTATCAGCTTTAAAGAGAGCCATGGCGATAGCTGACACGTCATCAAGATGAAAGCTGCTTTTAAGAATAGGATAGGCAAACAATTAAAAGAGCGAAACAAACTAAAACCCCTAAACCAAACCATCAATATGAAACACCTATGAGAACACAATGCAGTGCTGGCTTTAGAGGACGTAGTTTTCCAGGCTTTAGGAACCTCCAGCTTCCAGTCCATGCTTGCAGGGTCTGCAGTATTAGTGAGTGTCTTATAGATGATATATGGACCCCAGGCAGGTGTAAAGGTGGGGCTTTCTAGCTGACAAGGATTAGTGCAGGAGAAGAATCCATCTGCTTTTAGGGCTGAGCTCTCAGAAAGTAGATGATTCAGACCATCTCCTTGTTGCAAACTGCATTCCTGAGGAAGGAAAACGACAAATGGCAAGGAGACATTATGTCTTGGGAGATACTCCAAAGACAAGAGTACTCTGCTAGGGTTCAGAACACCCGAGTTCTGTCTCCCAAAGACCAAATGGGGCTTAAAATTCAGTAAACTCACCCCATCATCCCTGCTCCCCACCCCCACCTGCATATCCTGCTGCTTCAACAGTAAATTTTTAGAGCACTCTTGAAGTCCTTTGGGGCTTCCCAGGTCGTGCTAGTGGTAAAGAACCTGCCTGCCATTGCAGGAGACATCAGAAGCACAGGTTTGATCCCTGGGTGGGGAAGATTCCCCTGGAAGAGAGCATGGCAACCCAGTCCAGTATTTTTGCCTGGATAATCCCATGGACAGAGAAGTCTGGCAGCTATAGTCCATGGGGTCACAAAGAATCGGACACGACTGAAGTGACTTAGCACAAAGTCCTTTAAAAAGCCAGCCTGTTTCAGCTGAGGCTGTTCTTCCTGCAGAAGCCATCTTCTTGGTGAAGACGAGCTCTTCAGCTTGTTTGAAGCTGTTCACAGGGCTCTAGAGATGGCATGCAGACTTCAAAAGGCAAGGGAGAGAAAGCTAGACTCAGAGGGGTAGCTCTCAGAACCTCTTCCTTTTCCCTTTTGCCATCATCTAAGTAGCCCTGAATTTCAATGCAGGTGAGAGCTGTAAGTTTACAGGGGGGTGAGACATCTGATCTCGCCCAAGGCTTTCTGAGAGGTGTACGCTGCTCCCAAGTGCCGCAGTCAGGGGAGTCGAGAGTAAAGAATGGGACAGATCTGCAGAAACCAGGCACAGGACCTGCCTCTTGGGAGGAAGAAATCATCTATTCAAGTGCACCTATTCCCATGAAGGCAGAGCTGTAGGACACTCTGCCTTGCCAGGTTAGGGACTGGCAGGCGAAGGGGGTATCCATCAGTAACAGAGCCTGGTTGGTGGAGAAGTCCAGGATTCCAACTGGCAGCTGGTCCTAGTGGGGACTGACACTGGTCCCTTGGCAGCGGCTACCTCAGACGGATGTATGGGGGCCTCTCTCCTCTCCTGGAGGCTCTGCAAATGATTGGGGTGGACCCTAGCTCCACAGACCTTGACAGCCCCAGCTGCCCAAGGCCTGCCTAAGGGGTGGCTATTCTGCAGATGCACAGCACACTTCAAAGGAGCCAGGGATTGGGAAGAAGGCAAGGGGCAGGCGGGAGTGGTCGGGTCACAGGAGCAGGCTCTTGGGAGAACAAGGTGTCTACCTAAGGCCAAGCCCTAATTTACCCCAACAGGCAAATGCCCACTGCAGCCAGAGCAGGAGAAAACCAGACTGCCCTAAAATGGGACCAGGGACAATGGCCAGGGTGTCCCTCTGTAAGAGGCATCCAGGGGTCCTGGTGGCTAGAGAGGCCTGGGACCCCATCAGGCAACCAGTCCAAATGGGAACTGCTAAAAAAGACGTAACAGCCTCAAAATGGAGTCACTGGTGCTAAGCTCATATCACTAGACCGAAAGCTTAAGACCTAACCTAGCTGCAATCTCGACTTTCCCCAGAAATGTAGTCTGAACCTGTCAGTCTGGAATTTTCTGGTCAGTATCGATGAAGTAATTTGGCACATAGGCCTTTTCCATTCTGAAAAGAAGATGACCCTCCCCTTTCCCACTTATATAGATCTTCATATTGTAAAATTCCTGGCAGCTCCTCCCTACTTGTTAGGTGGGATGTTGTTGTTGTTCCTCTTCTTCAGTCATTAAGTCATGTCTGACTTTGTGCGACCCCATGGACTGTAGCCCACCAGGCTCCTCTGTCCTCCACTACCGTTCAGAGTTTGCTCAAATTCATGTCCATTGAATTGGTGACGCTATCTAACTGTCTCAGCTTCTGCAGCCTCCTTCTCCTTTTGTCTTCAATTTTTCCCAGCCTCAGGGACTTTTCCAATGAGTTAGCTCTTCACATCAGGTGGCTCAAGTGTTGATGTTTCAGCACCAGTCCTTCCAATGAATATTCAGGATGGACTTCCTTTAGGATTGACTGGTTTGATCTCCTTGCAGTCCAAGGGACTCTCAAGAGTCTTCTCTAGCACCACAATTCGAAAGCATCAAGTCTTTGGTGCTCAGCCTTCTTTAAGGTCTTCAAGGTGGGATGATCCTAATTCAATAAAGTCAATCAGATCTTTTAAATTTCCTCGGTTGAATTTTTGTTATTTAACAGGAGTGACAGTCACTCACTTGCTGCTGCCTTCTTAGAGCAATATCTGGGGATGGGCTCCCTCCTTCCTGGAGGCTATGCAAGAGGTGGGGGTCAGCCTTAGCTCCAAGACCTGGAGGGCTCCTGCTGCCCAGTGCCTGGTGAAGCGGTGGTGCTCTGCATGCATATGCAAGCAGAGCTCAGGGGATCCAGGGATCTGGAACAGGGTGGGGTTCCGGAGAGGACTTGTTACAGGAGCTATCTATTGGGGAAAGAGGCATCTGCTTAATCCCAAACCCTGTGCTGTGCTATGCTTAGTAGCTCAGTTGTGTCCAACTCTTTTCTACCCCATGGACTGTAGCCTTCCAGGCTCTTCTGTCCATGGGGATTCTCCAGGCAAGAATACTGGAGTAGGTTGCCATACCCTCCTTCAGGGGATCTTCCCAACCCAGGGATCCAACCTAGGTCTCCTGCATTGCAGGCAGATTCTTTATCGTCTGAGCCACCAGGGAAGCCCAAGAATACCAGAGTGGATAGGCTATCCCTTCTCCAGGGAATTTGCCCAACCCAGGAATCAAAGTGGGGTCTCCTGCATTGCAGGCAGATTCTTTACCAGTTGAGCTACCAGAGAAGCCCATCCCAAGCCCTACCTAACACCTTCATATACATGTTTCCCCTTAAGGCAGAACTGTAGGAAACTGCACTGTCTTGCCAGGGCAGGTCTGGCAGCTTGGTGTGAGTATCCCTCAGTAAAGGTAATTTGGAAACCCTGGATCTCCATCAGGTAGCTTGTACCAATGGGGGCTGACTGCTGCCCATTTGAACGGTCATTTCCATGTGATTTTGGGGAGTTTGGGAGGTTGGGCTTCCTCTACAACACAGGCTGTGCAGGTTCTTGGGGCTGCACCCTAAATCCACACACTGAAAGAACTTGGGGCCCAAGGCCCCCTGAAGGGGTTTGTACTGCACATGTGCCTGCAGCATTCTAGGGAGCCAGGGATCTGAGACAGGGCAAGGTTTCAGAGAGTCTTGGTCATGGTATCTGACTCAGAGCAACTGGATTTCTACCTTATTCCAAGCCTGGACTTAATCATTGGAGGGTGTTCTCACTTAAGGCAGAGCTGAAAGGAAACTGACTGCTTAGCTAGCTAGCCACATTATCTTCCCATAATAGAAAACTGGGAGCCCTGCTGGGTCATTGGAGAGACCTGGTTCCCTTTAAGGCAGCAGATCCTAATGGAGACTATCTGTTGTCCATTCCCAGCTGCTGCTTCAGAGTGATTTGGGGGTGTTTTTTCCCTCCATCCTGGAGGCAATGGAAGGATTGGGGCCGGGTAAACAGATCTGGAGGGCCCTGGCTGCAGAAGACCTGCCGAAAGGGTGTGTGCTGCACATGCGTGTTCAGCAAAGTTCACTGTGGTCAGGGATGTGGCACAGGGCAGCGGGTCAGAGACGTCAGGTCAAAGGTGTGGGTTCTTGGGAGAACAAGGCGTCTGCCTACTACCAAGTAACCCATATTCCCTTGAACTTAGAGTTAAAGAAATTAGACTTCCTTGCTCAGGCAGGCCCTAGATGGATGGACTGGGTGTTCCCTCCAGACTCCAAGAGCCAGAGTGGCTGAGTAGCCTTGGGTCACACTGTGTGTCCATTACAGATGGGATCAGACCATCACCATTTTGCAGCTGCTGCTTCAGGGCAACTTGCTGGGACTGGGCTCCTTCTACCCTGGAGGATAGACAGGTTTTGCAGCCCAGGCCTAGTTCACTGACCTGGAAGAACCATTCTGAATCAATGTATACTGCACATGTGCTTGTAGCTCAGGTCAGGGGAGCCAGAGATCTGGAAGAGGGTAAAGGCTGGGAAAAGCCATCTCTTAGGGGTGGACTGTTGGGTGAATAAGGCATCTACCTAATTACAGTTCCTTGGTCACTGAAGTCCAAGCCTTGGTAGGGTGACTTAAACTCTTCCATGTTTATCACAATTGGGTCCTGGATAAACAACCTAAAGGAAATCAACCCCGAATATTCATTGGAAGGACTGCTGCTGAAGCTGAAGCTCCAATATTTTGGCCACCGGATACGAAGAGCCTACTCATTAGAAAAGACCCTGATGCTGGGAAAGACTGAAGGCAGAAGGAGAAGGGGACGACAGAGGACTTGGATGACATCACCAACTCAGTGGACATGAATTTGAGCAAGCTCTGGGAGATGGTGAAGGACAGGGAATCCTGGTGAGCTGCAGTCCATGGGGTTGCAAAAAGTTGGACACAACTTAGTGACTGAACAACAGACAGTCCTGATGATAATGAATGGAGATGCTGTGAGCTCTGCTAAGATAGGTAAAAACCAAATTGAAAATTGAGCTCTACGTTGATTAATTCACCATAATGTTTTTCCTCATTGTCTCCTCTGTTTCTGGATTTTTTAATCTTTTTTAAAAATGTTTATTTTTGGCTGTACTGGTTCTTCGTTGCTTTGCATGGGCTTTCTCTAGTTTCAGGGAGTGGGGACTACTCTTCACTGCAGTGTGCGGGCTTCTCATTGTGGTGGCTTCTCTTGTTGCAGAGCATGGGTGCTGGGCATGTGGGTTTCAGTAGTAGTGGCACATGGGGCTTAGTTGCCCCCTGGCATGTGGAATCTTCCTGGACCAGGGATTGAACCTGTGTTCCCTGCATTGGCAAGTGCATTTTTATCCACTGTGCCACCAGGGAAATCCTTGTTTCCTGATTTTTAGACATAGTTTTACTAATATTTTCTTGAATATCAAACTTAGTATGCTTATTGTAGAAAAAAGAGAGTCTTGTTTATTAAAAGCTATGCAAATGCTCTCCAAACTCAAAGGATACAGCAGAGGTGACTGGGAAGACTGGAAAGAGAAGAGGTTGAGCACAAACCAGTGCAGCATGCTTTTGACTGGGGGACTCTGAGCAAACTCCTGGGCACTCCTAAGGATGAAACTCTTCTTCTACCCCCAGTTCTTCTTTTGCTGGATCTTGTGGAACAGTGTGGGGGAGTGCAAAAGGCACCACCATATTGGGAGCAGGGCAGACCTAGTTTGAAACTCTGTTGCTATGGTGAGCATCTTGGTATCATTTTTAAAGCTTGCTGAACTTTTGCCTCCTCATCCATAGAGTGGGGGGAGATAATACTTAATCTGCAGAGCTATTATGAGATTAGAAGGTGAGGATACTTGTCAAGTGCCTGGTACTTTGCAGGTAGTGGGTTTAAAACAGAAGCAAGCGGATCCAATCTCCTGTCTAATATCAGAGTAGGCACTGCTAGGATATAATATGGTGGCCTGGCCATGAGATCTGTCGGGAGATTGACTGCCCTCCTTCATTCAGAGCTCCTTAGTGCTTGGGCAGGACAGTAGTATCTCCTCTTCTACGTGAGGCTCACATGTATTCAGTCACTTCAGTACCCATCATCCCAGCAGCACTGAGGCTGAGTTGAGAATTTCCTTCTCCCTTCCACAGTCCTCTCCTGGGCTCCAGGATTTATATCTGTTTTTCCCTCTGGACACGACACCGTTCATGGTTTACTAAGCCTGGTTGTTGTTTAGTTGCTCAGTCATGTCCGACTCTTTCATGACCCCATGGACTGTAGCCCACCAGGCTCCTCTGTCCTTGGGATTTTCCAGACAAGAATACTGGAGTGAGTTGCCATTGCCTGCTGTAGGGGATCTTCCTGACCCAGGGATCAAACCCACATCTCCTGTATCGGCAGGCGGATTCTTTACTGCTAACCCAGTTAAGCCTGGCTATTTATTGCTTGTTTAAAATCATGGTTTTTGCATGTGCTTTGGGGAGAAGAAGGCATCTGAGAGCCACAGTAGATGCTCCCAACCCTTTAAACCCAAGAGATGCCTGATTTCAGTTCCCTTGCCCTGCACGTGGCTCTGTCTTGGTGATGTGTCAAACAGGGGTCACTCTTTTTTTGTGCCCTTCTGGAAGAGAAGAGTCCTGTTAAATACGTGCAGAAATAGCCCAGGAAGGTAAGGTGACAACATTAGAAAAACAGGGTGACTGTATTTTCAGAAACAGTATGAGGATCCAGGGGCAAAGTAAGCTATTTAAACTTCATTAAAAAAAAATTATTTATTTTTACTGTGCTGGGTCTTCATTACTGTCCGGGCTTTTCTGTAGTTGCGACCAGCAGTGGCTTCTCTTGTTATCGAGCACAGCTCTAGGGTGCGTGGGCTTCAGAGCACAGCTAACAGCTGTGGCGCATGGGCCTAGTTGCTCTGAGGCATGTGGGATCTTTCTGGATCAGGGATTGAACCCGAGGCTCCTGAATAGGCAGGCAGATTCTTTGCTACTGAGCCACCAGGGAAGCCCCTCAACCTTCATTTTATTGCGAGCTGAAGTCAAGTAACTCTGGGTATATAGAGGAGGAATCTGTTTTAGGCAGTTCTAAGTGATGGACAGGGAGGCCTGGCGTGCTGCGATTCATGGGGTTGCAAAGAGTCGGACACAACTGACCGACTGAACTGAACTGAACTGAAGTGGTGTTTACAGTGTTTCCCACTAGGGAAGCACCCCTCAGCCCCTGCACAGGCCGGTTAACTCTCTAAGAGTTATACAAAAGGACTTTTAAAATGATTGCTTAAATTTAACCCTGAAGATCTTTGCCATCTCTTGTCTTTACGGGTGGTGTAGGTTTCTTTCTGTAAGAAGCACTTCTGAAGTGGCAAAGAAAATACCACAGGATTAGAGAAAATTTAGTAAAATTATAAACACTGCTTTCAGTCTTCTCACTTTTTTTTTTTATTAATCACTTGGTATTATCTTTAATTAAGTACAAAGACTTTTCCAATCACATCACGTAGAGATCATTTTATCCACTGCTCTGTTTGGCCACCAGTCTCCTGTCTCTCCTCAGCAACGGTAAGGCGAATACCCTTCCCACAGGGAAGAGAGAGCCACCATTTGTTGCCTTTGCCAATAATGAAAATGTTCGAGAGCCATGTGGCAAAGCTGTTGCCGTTTGCATCTTTCATATGAAGTACATCAAAAGAACCTGATGTCTCTCCCGGTTGGTAATCACACCAGTTCTTCCCAGGTTAGCACCACCAGTCACCATGCACAGGTTACCAGTGTCAAACTTGATGAAATCAGTAATCTTGCCAGTCTCCAAGTCAGTTTGAATGGTGCTATTCACCTTGATGAGGGGGTTGGGGTAATGGATGTGCAAGCATCATGGGTCACCAGATGAAGGATTCCTTTTGTCCCCACAAAGATCTTTTTTACTTTGCACAATTTATACTTGGCCACCTCAGGTGTAATACAATGAACAGCAAACGATCCCTGGTGTCACAGATCAAATGAAAATTCTCCCCAGTCTTATTAATGCTGATGACATCCATAAAATCAGTAAGGTAGGTTATATCAGTGTGGAGTTTGCCATTGATCTTAATGAAATGCTGCATGCAAATCTTCATTTCATCTCCTTTTAGGGCATACTTAAATCTGCTCCTTAGGAAAATGATTAGGGGTAGACATTCCCTCAGCTTGTGGAAACCAGTAGATGGACAAGTGGCAAACATACCAGTCAGTTTATCCAGCATCCAATGTTTTGGAGCTGCTACATGCTTCAGGTGCTTCTTGGGACCCTGAACCATGGCTGTCCCAGGCATGAAAAGAGGCCTGCCTTCTTCCCCATCTTCTCACTTTGCTCAACTATTTCTATTTTTCCATATTATTTTTCCATGCATACACATATCTATTTAATTGCAATCAATTTGAATATTATTTTGAAATGTATATTAATTTTATACTATGAAGTCTTCCTCATATTTTATAGACTTTCTATTATAATTTTAATTTCTGTGTACTATTCCATCTTATTTGTGTAAATTTATTAAATCATTATCAGACTGCTGTATGTATTTAGCTTTTCAACAAATATTTTCAGTGTATGGTATATACTTGGGACTGTACAAAGTCGACCTTTTTATGCTGTAATGAGCAGTTTTGTGCCTATATATTTCTTCTTCTCTTTGTTACTTTAGGGTAGCTTCCTTGGATTGGGATGACTAGGCCAAAAGCTGTGAATTTTTTTCTGACAAATGCTTTGCATTAACAATCCAAAATGATTGTACTAGAGTATTGTGACAAGCAGAACATGAGTACATTAATTTTGCCCTGTGCTCACTAGCATTAAGTGTTATCATTTTTTATGGTTTTTCTAAAAGCATCATTTCCCACAGAACCCTAAAATAATCAGAAGAAAGCAGCGTTTACTGCCCTGAAGTTGTCCGTTTTCTAGTCATGCTTACATGATGGCAATGAGGTTTTAATCAGGTAACTATGCTATCTTTTTCTTTTTCTTTCACTGAAGTGTTTTCAGTTGAGGGGAAATGTTCAGCTATTGACTCAGATTCGTGTCATCCCTTTGCTTTAACACCTCCAACAAGTTCCTTGAAGACAGACCATGTGAAGGCAGGGGTGAACTGGTGGTGGGTATGGAGGTGGTGACATGAAGTTGCCCAGTGACTCAAAACAGACTAGCCCCACCTCAGGGAGAGGCCACGTCTGGCACCTGCTGTGAGAGCTTCCCCCCACCTCCCCGGCACTGGTCCTCCCACTCAGGCAGCTGCCTGCAGGAAGATCTTTGAAAGAAGAAGAAAGAATATTATATTCAATACCTAGAAAAAAGCATGATAGACACGGCTGGCTTCTAAAAATTGCTGAGCTTAATAGAAAAGACTCTTGAAATCTTGCTTGGGTCCAGAATTCTTCACTCTGTAGAGCAGCTGATTCAAGATTTTTAAAAATGAAGCTTCTCTTCTGGTTCTCTTCTTGCATTTATTCATGCATATTTATTCCCCAGTGTGTTTCAAAAAGAGTCTGGTGTACATTTCCTTTTCTGCAGAGGGAGATTGGAAATTTAAAAAGAGTCAGGTTTCTCTCAAGCCAGGCAAGGCAGTGGGGAGCCCTGCTGAAGAGATATGGAGCCATGACTTCAGGGTATTGCAGGTAAAAGTGAGAAATAGCAGAGAGCTGCAGGCAGATAAGCAGGCTATTGATAAAGACCATATTAAAAAAAAAATTTCTTAAAGAGATTCTGAACACAGGCATCCCTCATTTTATTGTGCTTGACTTTATTGTACTCTGCAAACACTGCAGTTTTGACAAATTGAAGCTTGCCAGCTCCATGTTACGAAATGATGGTTAACATGGGTTTTAGCAATACTGTTTTTAAATTAAGGTATGTACATTGCTTTTTTAGTTCTTTTTAAAATTTTACTTATTTTTAAATTGAAATATAGTTAATTTGGGCTTCCCTGGTGGCTCAGATGGTAAAGAATCTGCCTGCAATGAGGAAGATCCAGGTTCAATCCCTGGCTAAGAAAGATCCCCTGGATAAAAGAATGGCAACCCACTCCAGTATTCTTATCTGGAGAGTTCCATGGACAGAGGAGCTTGGTAGGCTACTGTCCATGGGGTTACAAAGAGTTGGACATGGACACATTCACTTTTATAGTTTTTTATTGATGTGTCAGTTTCAAGTGTACAGCAAAGGGATTCAATTATTTTTCAGATTCGTTACCATTATAAGTTATCATAAGATACTGAGTATAGCTCCCTGTGCTATTCAGTAGATAAAGTATGTACATTGTTTTATAAGACATAGTGCTCTTGCACACTTAATAGACTTCAGTATAGTGTAAACATAATGGGAAACCAAAAAAAATTTTGTGTGACTGGCTTTATTGCAATATTCACTTTTTTGTGGTAGTCGGAACTAAACCTTCCGCATCTGTGAGGTATGACTATATTTTGAAGTGGATGCAGTGATCAATTCCTACAGGAAGAAAATACAAGAAATGAACATCATTCTACTTTTTAAAACAGGGAAATTAATTTGCAAGCTCAGGGAAAACTGTGGATGGAGTGTATTGCCTTTGTGCTGGCTCTTAAGGAAGTATGTGTTGTGCTGGAGAAGACTGTATACCATTTGACTGAATGTTATTGTTGTCAGATGTACCCAGACCTGCTGCAGCAAATAGTAACCCCTTCCAGCCCATGGGATGGTCTCTGAGGCACAGGTCTCTGTCCTTGACCTTGGCTTTTTCCTGTTCAAGAACATGACTCAACTGAGGAAAGAAACATTATACAATCCAGCAGATGGGACAAAGCTCAGAAGAACCTAGTAACAGTGATGGCAGGACAGAGATTTGAGAATAATTTTGGTGGCCTGGAATTAAAAACTGAAACTGAAACTAACATGATGAAGTGAAACACTTCAAAGATTTTTAAAAAGTAATTGTTCAAATATAGAACGAGAACAGCTCCTGGGAAAAGATCTGGGAGTAATGAGATACAGCAGCTAAAGAGATGATGGGGATTCAGAGACACACAGGATCTAGATAAGCTTGCAAACATTTGCCTGTGGACACTGGTCCAGCATTCCCCGGCCTGGAGTCCCCTAGAATTTCCATCTGAGGGACTCAGAGGCAGCAGTACAGTCAGAGCAGGCCTGCAGGAGGGTTAGAAGGCTTGAGAACAAAGAAAAAGCAAACAACCCCCCCTCCCTACCCACCCCACACAAACCCTACAAAAAATAGGAGTATTTTTAAAAAGTGTGAAACATAAAGGGGGACGTGAGAGTTATTCTTAAATCTTGCAATAGATTTTATATAGAAGTGGGACTGACTAGTTTTAGGTGACATCGTACACCAGAACTAGTTCTCTAAACCTCTCTAATCCCATCTTCACCCACTCGGTTCCCAGCAGCTCCTCTAACAAGTCTTCCCTGAGTGTCTGGAAAAAATATCAGCCCATCATCCTTTCTCCCATACTCCTCTCCCTGATGTGTTTTTCTTTACAGCACATGTAAGCAACTGAATACTGATATTTACTTGTTTCTGGGCAGTTTTTGAGAGGCAGTATGCCTTGGTGAATGATGCTAGGCAGTAGAGTCTGACTTCCTGGTTCAGAGCCCAGTCTTGTTTCTTTCTAAGCATTTGACTTTAGGCATGTTTGTTGACCTGTCTGAACTCCTCATCTCCTCCATCTCCTCATCTATAAATGGGAGATCGTGAGCGTACCTGCTTCACAGGGTAAGCTTGTGCTGTTTTTCAGTTGTGTCTGACTCTTTGTGACCACATGGAATCTAGCTCGCCAGGCTCCTCTGACCATGGGATTCTCCAGGCAAGAAGATGAGTGGGTTGGCAGTTTCTTCTCCAGGGGATCTTCTGACCCAGGGATTGAACCCACATCTCCTGCATTGCGAGGATTCTTTACCTCTTGAGCTATTGGAGAAGCCTCTCAAAGGGTAGTTGTAAGCATGAAATGAGTTGATTTCCTGCAAAGAGCTTAGAAGCATACCCACCTATGTCCTCAAAATCTGTTTTCTGTTCTTGTTTTTCATTATTACCACATAAGAATGCAGACCTCCAGAAAGGCAGGAACTCTGTTATATTTTAGTCCTATGACAAAGTAGATGCTCTCTAAAAATTTATTGAGCCAGTAAGTTTAATGGGTGGAAGTTTCAAGCAGCCAGACGGTATTTTGTTGTAAATGGGAAGGAACTTGCCCCCAAATCAAAGCTCGTTAAGATTAGAAAAGCTGTCTGGGAGGTAATGGATCCAGGCACCTGAGATATTGAGGAAGGGGTTGGTGGTCCTTGATTTGGGTGGGGTACAAAACATCTCTGCTTAGGGTTGGATGGAAGATCTGTAGTTTCTGAGTGGGGAAGTGATCTGATGATGAGACAAAGATCATCACTGACTTCATGCCAGATATGGCTCCTTTGTGGGCTTTCCAGGTGGCCCAGTGGTAAAGAATCTTCCTGACAAGTGGGAGATGCAGGAGATGTGGGTTTGATTCTTTGGGTTGGGAAGATGCTCTGTAGTAGGAAATGGCAACCCACTCCAGTATTCTTGCCTGGGAAATCCCATAGACAGAAGAGCTTGGAGGGCTACAGTCCATGGGGTCACAGAGAGTTTGACATGACTGAGTGACTAAACAACAACAACAAGGGTTCCTTTGTGTGTAAATAACACAAACAGACCCTGGGGCTCACAGCTCACTGGGAAGCTGGAGAAGCGGGCTTGGCAAACAGGAGGGGACCAGCTTTGTCCTGGTGGGTCAGGAAGCAGGGAGCACAAAATACTTTAATCCTAATTCTGAGTGATATGTCTTCACTGGCTTCTGCAGTGTGAATGGGGTGGATGCTCTCTTATGAAGACCCACAAAAGAGGAAATACCCCCAGGCAGGAAGTAGGTTGGTTGCTAGGGAGCATGGCCAACATCCCATGTCCCAACCTGTTGAATGTACATCTTCCCAATGAGCTCTGGTGCTGGGAGGACAGTCTTGTTCTGCAGACTGCGTCATGAAGAGAATTTGTCCTCAATCCCCAGCCACCAGCCTCTCCTTTGCTATTTCTTCATCTGCCAGTCATCCAGCTTGGCGATGTGCAGTGTGTCTCTTCATGGACCACAGTTGATGCCTCACATGTGGTGACTTGGTGACTGTAACCTTAATGGTCTTGTAACACTAACAGTGCTTCCCTGGTGCTCAGTGATAAAGAATCTGCCTGCAGAGCAGGAGACGTGGGTTCGATCCTTAGGTCAGGGAGATTCCCCTGGAGAAAAAAATGGCAACCAACTCCAGTATTTGAGCCTGGGAAATTCCATGGACAGAGGAGCCTGGCGGGCTACAGTCCGTGAGGTCACAAAAGAGTCAGACACGACTTAGCAACTAAACAACAACAAACACTATCAGTAGTACTATACTATTCAGAAAAATGATTGCTGTGATGTCTGAGATTGCTCCAGATGTCAAGCACTGAGTCTGGCCATTTATATGCATTACTGCTTTAATTTGGGGGGCTCCAAAATCACTGCAGCTGATGACTGCAGCCATGAAATTAAAAGACACTCCTTGTAAGAAAAGCTATGACCAACCCAGACAGCATATTAAAAAGCAGAGATATTACTTTGCCAACAAAGGTCCGTCTAGTCAAAGCTATAGTTTTTCCAGTAGTCATGTATGGATGTGAGGGTTGGACTATAAAGAAAGCTGAGTGCCAAAGAATTGATGCTTTTGAACTGCAGTGTTGGAGAAGATTCTTGAGAGTCCCTTGGACTGCAAGGAGATCTAACCAGCCAATCGTAAAGGAAATCAGTTCTAAATGTTCATTGGAAGAACTGATGCTGAAGCTGAAACTCCAATACTTTGGCCACCTGATGTGAAGAACTGACTCATTGGAAAAGACCTTGATGCTGGGAAAGATTGAAGGTAGGAGGAGAAGGGGACTACAGAGGATGAGATGGCTGGATGGCATTACCAACTTGATGGACATGAGTTTGAGTAAGCTCCGGGAGCTGGTGATGGACAGGGAAGCCTGGCATGCTGCAGTCCATGGGGCTGCAAAGAATTGGACATGACTGAGTGACTGAACTGACTGCTTTAAATCCTCATATCCTTGAAGAAGTTATACTTTTTGCATTTGATAAATGGGGAAACTGATGCTGATAAAGGTAAAGTAACTTTGCTAAGGTTGTTGAGTTAAGAAACATGAAGCTGGGATTTGTAAGCCTTTGTTGGCCTCTGAGTCTCCCATCATGTAGGCAGAAAACCAAAGGTGAAGAGATCTTCCATCTTTACCTTTGCAAAATGTCAAAAGAAGATCTGTCACCTGGAGATTGGTCTTCTCTAAAACTTTTTTCATTAAGCAAAAATATGTACTTGTAAAGAAACTTCTAAATAGTAACCCTGGCCCCTGGCCCAGCCACACAGGTGCATTCAAGTCCCAGCAGGCATGGATAGGCTGCCCTGGAGAAGGTGCAACTTGAGAGCTGGAGACTGGGAGTGTCCCCTCTCACATCTCTTCTTGGTCACTGCCTTTCTTTCCTGTCCTAGGAATAATATGCCATATGGTGCCTGCTCCCTTGCCCTGTCTTATCTGAACTTTTCTCTTCTCTCTTCTTCCTTCTTCTCCCCTTCTCATCTTTTCTTTTGTTGTTTTTCTTCTTCTAGCTTAAGACTATTCCTCTTCTTGCCCAAATACCTTAGGAAAATCTCCCTCATTCACTAACTTCTCTTTTTGTCTCCTCCTTTTCCTCTTTCAATTTGCTTAGTTGATTTGTGGACCAAAAAGAAGAGGAATCTTATTAATAATAAACTCATGAGTATTACCACCAATGTATCTGTATAAAGGAAAAGAAAGTTCTAGAGCTGAAGTGATATTAGACAACTGGGATGACCAGGATATAAAGTCCTGGAAGTCAGTTTGGAAAATTCACACAAATGGATTTTATTCTCAAGTACAGGAATTCAATGAGTAAAAACATTCAGTGGTGGGCTATGAGCTGAGACCAGGAAGGCAGAAAAATAATTCAATAAGAATACTCCATGCCCTTAAGGAGCTCTCCATCTAATTTTACTCATTATTTAGAATCACTTTTGGGTACTAATTTCTTATATCACACACACTCACGCCTCCCCCCAAGTGGTTTTTCTTTTTGCTAATGTGTACCACTTCAGCTACTTAGTGGGATAGAAATGTTTTATAGGTGGTTTTGGAACCTAGTCATCTTTTATAAGAAAATAATTCTATGGGGAAATGGCTTTTCCATTTGCAAAAACTGAGTTAAATGCAAATGGGGCACTATTCCTTCGTAGGTGGGGGTTGACTACCTGCCAGAGTGTTGTTGGGGTGTTTCTCTAAGTCATCAGTGTGACTTGTGGCCAAAAGGAATCTGTATCTGGCACCATCTGGTGTCTGGAGGTAAAGGAAGTGCTGCTCTCAACATTTATTCTAAGACTTGACCTTAGTACGACACCAAGAAAGCCCCAAGTTGGAAATGATACCCAAAGAAGTAGATACAGGTTTCTGAATGGGTCCTGTTATCTCTACCAACTATTGGCATTGAACTTTGACTTCTAGCTTTCTGTCCATCCTCCTGTCACCTTTCCTGACTCCAGCCACTCTTCATCTGTCTGGGACACTTTACCACATGAGTGAGCCACTCTGTCCACGGAAGTCTGGTGGTGGTCTGGGAATGGATGTTGCTGTGGGGAGACTGGGGTAGAGGGCCACTGGGAATCTTGGTTCTCCACTGACAACTGCGAGAAGATGCAGGTGAAATGGCATGAGGGCTTGGTTGACTGTGGCCAGCGTGGTTATGATGCTGATGATCACACATGATGGAAAGCTTATGCAGGAGAAGAAGGGGAAGGAGGAGGTGAGTGCTCAAGTCTTCTATTCCTGGAAGTCATGAAAGGAGCAGCAACACTGCATACTTCAGAATAGACAGTCAGGGGAGTCCGTTTAGATAAAAGCTCGTCATGAAAAGTAGGCTGGGTCCGCAAGGCCAGACTGGACTTACATTGGGCAGAAGGTCCAAAGAGAGGTGGACCAGTTTGATAGACTCTTCTCTTTTACATTTCCTTTCAGATTTGATATATATTTTTTAACATCAGTGATGAGACCAAGGCTTTGTGAAGGTATGAGTTACGAGTCAGGAGAGAGAAGAGAATTAAGAACATGTAGATTTCTCAGTGGAAAGGCCCTCATGTGCACAAGGAAGGTGACTAGGTAGTTACTTGTGAGTCTATCAGCAAATTCTGACATCCTGGCTTTTGAAAACGACCTTTGTGGTTGATAAACCAGAACACCCTAAATATTATCACTGGCATCTAGCACCCTTGTCTGAGCATTCACGAATGCTTAGAAGATGTATGATTAAGTCAGCAAATTACTTATTCAGCCAGTGTTCACTAAATGCTAGACTGCATTGGTGGTTTAGATGGGAAAGAATTCACCTGCAATGCAGGAAACCTAGGTTCAATCCCTGGGTCAGGAATATCCCCTGGAGAAGAGAATGGCCACCCACTCCATTATTCTTACCTGGAGAATTCCATGGACAAAAGAGCCTGGCAGGCTATAGGCCATGGAGTCGCAAAGAGTCAGACAGGACTGAGAACTAAGCACACACACTCATCTTACAGATGAAGAAACTGAGGCCCAGAGAGGCAGGAAATCTGTCCCACAGGTCAGTGGGATGGCCAGGTCTCTGATCCCATCAGTGGTCCAGGATTCCTTCCCTTAGCATTGCAGGGTTCTGTGCTCTTTGGAAAACTGCCACTCTGAAGATAAGATTCAAGTCTGTTTGTTGTTGCCACCTCTTAGTCAACCAGACTCAGCTTGCACCCCTTCCCTGCAGCTCTGCTCCCCCTCCCCAACCACCTTGCTCATCCTTCTGGAGTTTGGATATCCTTGGAAGAAACGAACCCTCCTCTTGGCACTGAGAGCTGAGTCCAAGCAGGGGGTGTATCTGGAATAATTGAGGGCTTGAGAATATGGCTGAGGATTGACGTATCATACAACTCAGACATCTGTTCTTTCATCAGATATTCACTGAGCACCAACTAGGTAATAAGCATCATGCAACAGGCTGAGATGACTGGTTAGTTTTTAGGCTAATGAGAAATAAGCAATTAGCTTGCAGCCTAGGAAGTGCCATGAGGTGAAAAACAGGAGCCATATGAACACAAGAAGAAGCCATCAAACCCAGTGTGGGCAGGGGATGAGCAGTCATGGGTGCTTAGGCTAAGATTTAGTGGGGACAAACTTTCCAGGCAGAAGAAAAGCCCCAAAACAGGTGAGGTTGGGAGGGAGACAGAGACAGAGATGGGATCAGGCCAAGGGATATTCAGGGTCTGCACAAGGCTCAGTGTCTGAAGCTCTGCCTGCTTGTGCAGGGCTGTGAGATGGGAAAAGTCGGTGAAGCAGATAGTGAAGATTCTTTGAGACATTTATGGAACTTGGGTTTTAAATGATAGGTAGTGGGGAGCCATTCCTCTTACTTAATAAAAACTTAGAGAAGACTTTGTGCCAGATGTTGTTCTAAGTTCAATATTAACCTCAGTCATTCCTTCAAGCAGTTCTTTAAATTTTTTTTATTCATCTATTTATTTATTATATTTTTGGCTGCACCGGGTCTTTGCTGCTGTCCAAGGGTTTTCTCTAGTTGCAGTGAGTGGGGGCTACTCTACTTTGGTAGGCAGGCTTCTCATTGCAGTGGTGTCTCTTGCTGCAGAGCCCAGGTTCTAGAGCCCAGGGGCTTCAGTAGTTGTGGTGCATGGGCTTAGCTGCTTCACAGCATGTGGGATTGTCCTGCACCAGGGATCAAACCAGTGTTCCCTGCATTGGCAGGTGGATTCTTAACCACTGGATCACCAGGAAAGTCCTCAAGCAATTCTTAGTGAGACAGATACTACTACAAACCCATTTTACAGATGAGGAAACCAAGGCCAAGAGAAGTGAAGTCACTTTCTCAGGGTCCCTCTGGGTAGTAATGAGAGAGTCAGGATTTTAAACCAGGCAGTCCAGCTTCAAGGACCATGATCTTAGCCATTGTGCTCTGTGGCCTTGTTTATGGGTTTTTAAGCAGAGAAGTGTCATGACCAGACAGAATTTTGAGTAGGCCTATGTCTGCAGTGAGGGAAGACCTGCCAGTGAGGAAAGGGGCCTGAGGAGCTGCTTGGAGAAAGGTGGGTGTGTCTGCAACCACCCAGAAATGCTGTTCCTGAACCCGGAGGTCATAGTTGCTCCCTCCACAGTGGGCATGGAGCATCTCTTGACAGTTTCCTGACTATTACCATTTTAGGTAAGAAACAGACACATCTTTGGGGTGTTAAGGAGAGAGCAACAGACATGACTAAGGAAATAGAGGAGGGACAGTGATAGAGTTAGATCACTGAGCCGACTGCCTCCTGAGGGCTTGGTGGAAAGCTAGGGAAGGGATCAGGTAGGCAAAAAGTAGGAGGGGCTGACATAGAGAGGGGTAGGCTCTGTCAATAGTCCATGAACCCAGGAGATGCGAAGGACTCCTCTGGGGATTCTCAGGGGGAGGGAGTCAGAGCACAGTCCCAATATGGTCAGGACCCAGAAGATCGCACAGCCACAGCAAGGGGAAGTGTGGGAGGTCAGCCGTTGTAGGTGAAGTCGGCCCCTCTGCCCGTTGTGAGAGCCAGATGGAAACTGGACCGCCTCTACCCAGCTTAGCTGTGCACGCCATCCACAAAGGGCTGTGTGATGCATCCTCATTTCTGCTCCTGGCCTGGCCCCTCATGGGCTGCTCCGCTTCTGGGTCACAGCCTCTAGGGAGAGTAACTCAAGCAGACAGTGAGCTGGGAACAGGCAGGAGCTCCTCCAATCTCGGTTGACCTGCCACGGTCCAGCTCTGTCTATTCACCTGGAAGGCATCCCTCTTTCCCACTGTGTGAAGGGGAAGTGAAAGTGGAGGTTTTAATTGCCCAGTTGTGTCCGACTCTTTGCGACCCCATGGACTGAAGCCAGCCAGGCTCCTCTGTCTATGGGATTTCCCAGACAAGATTACTGGAGTGGGTTGCCATTCCCTTCTCCAGAGGATCTTCCCAACCTAGGGATCGAACCCAGGTCTCCTGCATTGCAGGAACACTACTGTCTGAGCCACCAGGGAAGGGGTGATAGAGAAAAATGGCTGAATGGGCCTGACCCAAGAAGCTGCCATTTGTCAACCTGCACAGCTCCAATTCCCTAACACCTGGCACAATACTTAGCATGACATCCTACTCAACAAGCATCAATGAATGGATGGATGAATGCCTGCAGTGTGTATAAGTCTGGCTCAGTCCAGTTTATAGCTGGGGATACTGAAGACACCAGGGATAGACAGATATGAGGGGTCAAGGATGTATCTAGAGTTTTGCATTTGGAAACCCAGACCATGGAGGACTTGAGTGGACATCATTCCTGCTAGGGGAAGGGTGCAGTTGTTTCTGAGGCAGGCCACTGTCCTCATCAGTTGGAAACCTCTGAAATACTCTCCCTTTTGAAATAGAGAGAAGTGACCTGTTACTTAGGGTTAAAAACTCACTTTGCAAGAAAACTCCAAAGAGTTGCCGAGTTACGGTGGGGAGGGTGGAGGCTGTCCTTGCCTCCCTCCCCCCTGCTGCAGGCTGACTCACACTCCTCTGCAGCAAACAGATTGCGTCTTGCGTGGGGGCGGCTCTGCAGAGCTCAAAGCTGTTCCCTGAGAGTTATAGGGATTACAACCTGCTGCAGAGAACAATTGTTCTAAATGTGTTCTTTTAATGATACTTTATTTTTATGATCATTTCATTAATGAGTTCCTCAGAGGAAACAGCAGGTCCTACTGTCTTGGGAAAATCATTTGCTTTTCTCCTTGGAGGCACTTGGTCTATTGGCTCTGAATTTTAAACCCTGCAGTGCCAGGTCAGGCCTGACTTTAAGTGCCTCTGTGTCTGGCATAAGTCCCAGGCTAAAATCCCTTTGTAAGGCTGTTGTCTTGGGATCAGCATCTCTGGGTGTTCTTCTCCATGGCAGATGGTATCATCCTGGGGTCTGATGACTTAGCAAGGCCTCCAGAGAGGTATTACTGGTTCATTATCATCAGGCTCTGTCAGGACAGAGAGCTGACAGCCGTCAAGGCCTCCAGGGCAACGAGAAGGAGCAGATATCGTGGGCGTGATTTTTCCAGGTACCAAGGCCGAAAGAGCTCACCCAGACCTGGCTGGCAGGGGCTCTCCCTGCTTGTGCGCTCACCCCTTAACCCTAGATAATTGCTTTTGGTTCCATTCTGTGGGAGATGTGGGCATAGTGAGCTTTCTAACCATCCCCAGCTTGCAAAGCCCTGGTAATGTGCGGTGGCCCCTGGTAAAGCAGGTGCCATTCATGTCAGCGTCTGCTGTGTGAATATGAATGGGAGAGGGCTCTCAGAACAGCAAGAGCTACAGTGAGTATTACTAGGAGGCAGGCTGCAAGGAATGCCCAACTGGCTTGTTAATCCAGTGCAATTCAACAACTGTTTGCTGGCTGTCTGCTAGAGGCCTGGGGCAGAAAAGTGAAAGGTAAACCCAGCTTCTAGGAGCTCACAGACTAGCAACTGGTTCCCAAAGAATTTGATTAAAGCACCAAGAGTTCAGCATCCTAATATATGAAGTGCTGGTGCGTGCATGCCTGTGTGTTCAGTCACTCAGTTGTGTCTGACTCCTTGCGACCCCATAGACTGTAGCCTGACAGCCTCTTCTATCCATGGGATTCTCTGGGCAAGAATACTGGAGTGCATTGCCATTCCCTTCTAAAATGGAGATAATAAAAACGTAATGGTGGTCTTGGGAAGATTTAAAGGAATAATGCATATAAATTAAACCATTTTGTATGTGGCCTGGCACATAGTCATGCACATTACTGGTTGAAGGAATCAATGAATAAAGATGAATCAGAGACAAAAGTGGATCAAGCATGCGTATCTTGCAGATTGCTGTGAAGTCTAAACTGGCGTCTTAACCCATTCTCAGATGGGGGGTAATAGAGGTTAGTTTGGGAAGGGGCTGACCTATTATCCAAGTCAGGCAGTGTTGAAATCATCACAGAGGGAGTGCTAGGTTGGACTGGAGACACAAAGTTAAAGTGTCATGAGACCAAGGAGGCCTTAGCTGACTATTGGCATCCAGAGTGCAGTGTGGATGAGGGTCAGAGAGGAAGGGCAGGGTGAAGGGAGTGTGAACAGAGAGGGTGAATGGACTTGGAGGGATGGGGCCCTACCTGCTGGGCTATCATCTCTGTTGGAGGTGTGTTTACATGAGCTAGCCTTGTCTTTCAAAGCAAGTAGAGGAAGGAATCTCCTGCCTGGAGGTGTTTACATTCATCTCTAACTCCTTATTCCGAGCACATGGTGATGATTTAGTTGCTGAGTCACGTCCAACTCTCATGCAACCCCATGGACTGTAGCCCACCAGGCTCTTCTGTCCATAGGATTTCCCAGGCAAAACTATTGGAGTGGGTTACCATTTCCTTCTCCAGGGGATCTTCTTGAATCAGGGACCAAACCCACATCTCCTGCACTGGCAGGTGGTTTCCTGCCAGTTGTCAGGTATAGACCATAACGAAGGACCCTAAAGAAGGCTAGGTGCCAAAGAATTGACACTTTCAAACTTGCTGGAGAAAGCTCTTGAGAGTCCCTTGGACAGCAGGGAGATCAAAACATTCAATCCTAAAGGAAATCCACCCTGAATATTCATTGGAAGGACTGATGCTGAAGCTGAAGTTCCAATACTTTGGCCACCTGATGTGAAGAACTGCCTCATTGGAAAAGACCCTGATGCTGGGAAAGATTGAGGGCAAGAGGAGAAGAAGGCGACAGAGGATGAGATGGTTGGATGGCATCACTGACTCAACAGACAAGAGTTTGCGCAAACTCAGGGAGATAGTGAAAGACAGGAAAGCCTGGTGTGCTGCAGTTCATGGGGTCACAAAAAACCAGACTCGACTTAGGACTGACCAACAACAACTCCTGCATTTCAGGCAGATTCTTTACCAACTGAGCCACCAGGGAAGCCACAGTGTTAAATTAATACCTACCTATTGAATAGAATCTTGTTTCCCTTCTACTTCTTCTGCTGGTTCTTAGCATAGTGTAATAGTTCAGAGTGGGGACTGTAAGGCCAGGCCACCCGTGTGTATCTCTGCTCGGCCACTTAATAGATGTGCAGCCTTGCTGGGCAATCTCTCTTGGACTCAGTTTTCTCATTTGTTAAATATGAAAAATATCTCATCGGGATATTATGAGGATTGGATGAGTTAGCATAAGTAAAATGCCTAGAATAGTACCTCACACATTCTCAATTCTCCATAACTTTTAGGCATCACTATTATTGCTTTCAGAGAAGGCGATGGCATCCCACTCCAGTACTCTTGCCTGGAAAATCCCATGGATGGAAAAGCCTGGTAGGCTACAGTCCATGGGGTCACGAAGAGTCGGACACGACTGAGCGACCTCACTTTCACTTTTCATTTTCATGCATTGGAGAAGGAAATGGCAACCCACTCCAGTGTTCTTGCCTGGAGAATCCCAGGGATGGCAGAGCCTGGTAGGCTGTCATCTATGGGGTTGCACAGAGTTGGACACGACTGAAGCGACTTAGCAGCAGCAGCAGCATTATTGCTTTCACCATTGAAATAAAGATCTATGGGATTCTGGTGGATAACCAAGTATGGGAGTCCTGATCCTAAGAAGGATCTTTGGATCTTATCTCGTATTGCTGTATCCTAAGGCCCAGGGCCTAGCACACAGTAGGTACTCAGTAAATATTGTTATTTTCAGTCGTGTAGAGTCGAGTAGCTGGGGCAGAGAGGGGAAGGGTTAAATTTGAATTTATGCTGGATCTGCTTCTGTGACTTGAACCTCCATCTTGCCACTTTTGTAAGCATACTTAATGGCCTGCCTCGGGGAGATAACCTGAGCCACCCACCTGTGAAGGAAGGTAGGACTGACACGTTCTCCTGCCCGAGGCTTGCCATTCTATGGCACATTTGCAAGGACTGAATAGTCTTTTTACTTTGTTTCAAACCTCCCCAACTTCTCTTCCATAAAAGAACCTGGCAACCAGGCCCTGACAGGACGGTTATTTTGAGGCGCTAGTTTGCCTTCTTCTCGGTCAACTGGCTCCCGAATAAAGTCCCTTCCTTATCCCAACACTTCCTCTGGGATTCACTGACTTACCTTGTGGCCAGCAGAGCAAGCTCCTTCAGGAAGGTGAGGGTTTGGGACACAGGCATGCTTGGGATCCTTGAGCAAAAGATTTGGGGTCTGACCAGAAATGGGAAGCTGGGAAGGCAAAGGAGAGGGACAAGTAAGAATGACTCTGACCGGGGCCAGCTCCATACTTGTGTGGCAGAAATCTGAGTCTGGGTCTGTGTTCAGCTTTTTACTTTGAATAGGATGGGAATTGGGATGGGGATAAATATTTCTCATCATCTAGTATCTTATCTGTAAAGTGGATATGATAATACCAAAAATATTTCCTCCTCTTCTGGGTTTGTTAGTGAGCACCAAGTGAGACTATATCTCTGAAGGTGCTTAATCAACTCAAATACCATGAAAATATTGTGGCTAGTATAATTTTCTATCTCATGGAGACTTTGATTCTCCAGCATGTCCTAACAACTTTTCCTTCTCAGGGATATTTTCATTTTCATAGATGGTCTAGGAAAAAAGTCAAAGGAATGAATGGTCAATGCTGAAATACCACTTTTATGCAAGAGAAACTTGTGATTTTTTTAAATTGAAGTATAGTTGATTTACTATATTGTGTTAGTTTCTGATTATAGCAAAGTGATTCAGTTTTATATATATATGTATATATATATATATATATACACACACACATATATATATAAGTGGTTCAGTTTTATACTATCTATATATATGTAAGTATATGTATAGTTACATATATATATATTTGTTTCATATTATTTTCCATTTTGGCTTATTATAAGATATTGAATATAGTTGGCTGTGCTATACGGTAGAACCTTGTTTATCTATTTTATATATAGTAGTGTGTACATGTTAATCCCCAACTTCTAATCTACCCCTCCCACCTTTCCCCTTTGGTAGACATAAGTTTGTCTTCTATGTCTGTGAGTCAGTTTCTGTTTCATAGATAAGGTCATTTTTATCATATTTTAGGTTCCACATATACATATCACATGATATTTGTATTTCTCTAACTAACTTACTTCACTTATATGATAATCTCTAGGTCCAGCCTTACTGCTGGCATTATTTCATTCTCTTTTAGGGCTGAGTAGTATTCCGTTGTACTCATATATGTCTGTGTATATATATATATACACCACACATCTTATCACATTCCTCTGTTAATGGACATTTAGGTTGTTTCAATATCTTGGCTCCTGTGAATAGTGCTGCTGTAAACACAGGGGTGCATATATCTCTTTGAATTATAGTTTTCTCTAGATACATGCCCAGGAGTGGGACTGCTGGTTCATACAGCAACTCTATTTTTAGTTTTTAAACAGAGTGCCTTTAGGATGCTTCTAAATTTCCATTACTTCTTTGAACTCCCACTGCTCTTTCCCTTTTTTTAGCCTTTTTAAGTTGTCAAGTGTCATAGGGGGTTGGAATGAGAAATCTCTCGGCTAAGTAAAGGTGAAAGCAGGAGTCAGCCTAGAGGGGTGTGGAGTACCGTGGACCAAGTGAGGACTGGTTCTGACCAGGACGGAGGGTGATGGTTGGGAGAAGGAAGCGTGGGCTCTGTGGTTTCATTGGTTGCTGTGCCCTTTCTTTCCTCCATCAGCTGGAAAGATGCCAGGGAAGTAATGGGCCCTGAAGAAATAGACTTTGATAGAAATGTCTCTGACATTTAGCCACACAGACCATTGTCCAAACATCATGAACTACACTTAGTGAAATATACCCCTTAGATATGCTTTCACTCACAATAGGAAAATAGAACATTTTGGGAGGTGATTGATAGAGGCTTGCTTCATTTTTGAAAGTTTTTTTTTCTTTTTCTTAACCAATGAGAGATAAACAGCATAAAGCAATTAGTCTTGAATATGAATCAATGATCTGTTCCCAGAGAGTAAAATTCCTCTTGCTTTCATATAAATGCTATAAAGAAATTGAAAGCTATATAACATGGAGATATTGAATCTACTTGCACACATTAAAAAATCCCCACATTGGACCATATGGGAAATATTCTTCCATTTCTTTTCTAGTGTACATGAACCTATTTTTTTCTGGCATTGGTCAATCCTATGTAGCAAATGCATGTATACAGAAGGAAATAACTCCCTTCTCTCTTAAAAGAGAGAGTGGCATCTTCTTTGTTTTACAAGATAGTTGTGATAGGTAAATCTGATTCTTACTTTTTACAAATTAGTGAGAAATGAGAGGAGTGAACTAAGGACAGGTGTAATTAGAGAAGAAATACGGGTTTCTTGGGAACTCATTACCTAGTTGCATTTACCAACCTGTTGGGAAGAGAATGATTAAGAGAGTGAGTGAATTTCAAGTGCTTCCATGTAAGTGAGGTACCTTGAAATGCCACTGTTTTTTCTCACATAAAAATGTTTGTGACTGCCCTCCTCCTTTTTATCAACTATCAGCAATATTTGACGGGAAGAATCAGTTCAGTTGCTCAGTCGTGTCTGACTGTTTGCGACCCCATGAACTGCAGCATGCCAGGCCACCCTGTCCATCACCAACTCCTCAAGTTTACTCAAATTCATGTCCATTGAGTCAGTGATGCCATCGAACCATCTCCCATCTCATCCTCTGTCATCCCCTTCTCCCGCCAGAAGACTAGCACTTATACATACTTTGCCCCTCAGATTCCCTTTCCATGGCTGCTGATAAATGTGCTCATTTGCTTAAAAATATTAATTGAGAACATTTGAATTTACAGTATGATTTTTTAAAGGCAATTAATTTTAAAGTTTATTTATTTATGGCTGTACCGGGTCTTCATCGCTACATGTGGGCTTTCTCTAGTTGTGATGTGCCGACTTATTGCTGTGGCTTCTCTTGTATGTGGAGCACAGGTTCTGGGTGTATGGGCTTCAGTAGCTGCTGCATGTGGGCTCAGTACTTGCAGCTCCCGAACTCTAGAGCACAGGCTCAGTAGTTGTGGCGCATGGGCTGAGTTGCTCCAAAGGATGTGGGATCTTCCTGGATCAGGGGTAGAAACTGTCTCCTGCCTTGGCTGGGACAGATTCTTTGCCACTAAAGAAGCCCTAAAGACAGTTTCTAGGGCAGTTTCAGGCTCACAGCAAAATTAAGAGGAAGGCATGGATATTTCCCATGAACCTTCCACGAATGCATAGTCTCCCTCATTATCAACATCCCCCATCAGGGTGATACGTTTCTTATAAGTGATGAACTTATAATGACACATCATAATCATCCCAAATCCATAGTTTTCATTAGGGTTCACTCTGAGTGTTTGTTTGTTTTCTTAATCATGAATCAGTGTTGGATTTTGTCAACTGTTTTTTTCTGCATCTGTTGATACGATCATGTGATTTTTCTTTTTATTTTTAGCCTACTGTGATGGATTGCATTAATTGATTTTCAGATGTTGAACCAGCCTTGCATACTTGGGTATATCCCACTTGTCTGTGGTGTATGATTCATTTTTATAGATGTTGGATTTGATTTGCTAATATTTTATGAAGATATTTGCATTTATTTTCACAAGACATACTGGCCTATAGTTTTCTTTTCTTGTAGTGTTTTGTCTGGTTTTTGTATTAGGGTAAAACTGACTTCATCAAAGGAGTTAGAAAGAAATACATGTGCTCTTATCCTCTGAAGGAGACTATAGAGAATTGGTATCATTTCTTCTTTAAATATTTGGTAGAATTTACTAATGAACCCATTTGGGCCTGGTGCTTTCTGTTTTGGGAGGCTATTAATTGTTGATTCAGCTCCTTAATAGACATCATTGCATATGTAGAAATGATGACACTTTTCTGCATATATATAAAATGGAACCTCACTCACAATTTTTTGATGGAGGACGTTAGCTTAACCACAGTAGGGCTTGTCTTAGGGTACAGATATAACAGGATGAGGGCTCTTTTAGCATGAAGAAGGGCTTCTCAACCTTCTTCACTTTTTGCTAGATAGTAATGGTTATAATTATACTGAGCAGAAACAATGCTAGTAATTGTAGGAGACACTGAGGTTAACCTTGGGGGCTCCTGATCATGTGAGGTGTCTGGTTCTGCGACTCTTGCCTCCAATCGCAGCCCAGCAGCCCTGAAGACTTGGAGCAAATGGTATCTCCTGGTACACCAGTGACCCATTTGCAGCATGCTGGTAGAAAACTCTGGCTTGAGGATCCATATGTCTTCCTCAGAGGAGAAAGAGTCAAGCCTCACAAGCATCATTGAAGACCAATGCTGTGGAGCCAAAGATCAGGGTCAACATTGAGAACAACATTCATTTTGCAGTACTCTAGCTCAAGCACCGCGAGTTAAATGATGCTCTTTGAGTGCCTGTTAAGTGTCATGCTCTGTGCAGTGAGCAGAGAGAGTGCACTCAGCTCAGAACTGAGGTGGGTGTGGGGCGTGTGGAGGAGGGAGCATCATTTCTGCTACTCAGGTCAGGGCCCTGAGGCCTCTGGCTGGCAGCTGGTGGCAGGCGTTGACAACATCTATGATTTAGCTACCCAGGACAGGAGGCGACAGCTTTGGCTATAGCTGAAGGCCTTTTTATGGGGACTCTGGAAGCTTAATTACTTGGCAGAATTTTTGAGCTCCAGACATCTCAGCATCAGAGTAGGAGAAAAGAAAACTGGCTGATGCTAGTATTGTGAGCACATGGAGACATTTCTTGGGCATTAAGCTAGGAAGTGACAGAGCTGGTCTTTTATCCAATATGCGTCTAAATTCAGATTTCATACTCTTCACTCTATCACTCTGATTCTCTGCACTCTGGGAAGACAGTTTGTTTTTTGACTATTTTAAGTCTCTCTTTCATTCTCAAAAATATACACATATGCATATTACATCATTAAAAATATGTAGCTCAGTATTATTGGAAAGTAAGACCCACATTTTCTAGACAGGAGATGAAATGTCTTCCCTGCTTCTTTAATGAAACTTTGGACGATTTTCATAAGGAAGAAAAGTTCAGATGAGTGTTATGGTAAGTGGACTGGACCCTTCGGTACTTCCAGCAATCCATCCTAGAAGATTCCATTCCTTGATGGGTAGAGAAGGAAAATTTGGGAAAGTTTAAGGGGAATTGCAAGCCAGATGGCTAGATCAAGTACCCTTACAGGGTTTAACAGCTGAGTGAATTTTGTAGGAAGTAAATATGAGAAGGAATAATCTCAAGCTGGTGTTGGGAATGAAGTAATTTGAGGGATGTTTTGGGGAGATCACCTTTATCAGCACCATTAGTACTTACTGAGAAGCAGTGTGGTAAGCACTTTATACATATATTACTTTACTTAATCATCACCATAGCTTTATGAAGTAGATACCATTAATATCCCCATTTAAATGATGATACAACTGAGGCTTGGAGATATTGTTTTCTCTAAATGACTGGCTGGTGCTTCCCCGATTGTTGTTTAGTAGCGAAATCATGTTTGATTCTTTTGCAGCCCCAAGTCCAACTCTTTTGTAGCCCGCCAGGCTCCTCTGTCCATGGAATTTCCCAAGCAAGACTACTGGAGTGGGTTGCCATTTCCTTTTCCAGGGGATCTTCCTGACCCAGGGATTCAACCCTGGTCTCCTGCATTGTAGGCAGATTCTTTACCGTCTGAGCCACAAAGCATTAGGTACTTTGTAAATATTATTTTATTTATCATCACAATAGCTTTATAAAGTAGATACTATTGATATCCCCACTTAACAAATGACAAAGCTGAGGCTTAGAAATACTGTTTTCCCTTAAATGACAGGCTGAGGCTTCCCTGATGGGCTACTGGTAAAGAATCTGCCTGCAATGCAGGAGACACAGGAGATGTGGGTTCAATCCTTGGGTCAGGAAAATCCCCTGGAGAAGGAAATAGCAACCCACGCCAATATTCTTGCCTGGATAATCTCATGGACAGTGGAGCCTGGTGGGCTACAGTCTATAGGGTTGCACAGAGTCAGCCACAACTGAGCACACATACAAATGACTGGCTAGTTAACTATGAACAATAAGGATTTTGATAATAGTGAATATTGTCTGCATGGAGGGATATTACACTGTTTGGGGGCAGATTGGGCTTGACTCAGTAAGCAGGATGATTTAGTGAAGGTTTGTGGGCAAGAAGCAATGTGTTTAGAATGGTGTTTTAGCACAATTTTCCAAACTACATAGGATATACTGAAGCAGAAAGACTGGTGACCAGTTAGGAGGATGTTGTGTGGTTTGGGGGAGAGAAGTTGAATATTTGAACTGGGTCATGGTAGGAGGTCTGGAAGCAAGGAAATTGATACCAGCAACCTTGAGGCAGTCCAAGTGGGAGGCCATGGTCCCTGAGTGAGTAATGAAGTAGGTTGGGCGGGGAGTGGCGGGCGGTGAAGGACTTCAGAATGATTTCAGGGTTTCAGATTCAGACACTGGGAGAATAATTCACCAGAAGAGGGAAGTGACAAGGTAGACCTGTTTGGCTAGGCTTAAGGGCATCAGAGAATTCTGGGTGAACTTGATAAAGCAGGTGAAGCAGGTGGCAAGAGGTCAGGTTTTCTCGTTTTTTTATTTTTTTTATTTTTTTTTACTTTATTTTACTTTACAATACAGTATTGGTTTTGCCATACATTGACATGAATCCACCATGGGTGTACATGCGTTCCCAAACATGAACCCCCCTCCCACCTCCCTCCCCATAACATCTCTCTGGGTCATCACCGTGGTCAGGTTTAAGGGTAGAGATTTGGGCCTCAGCTTTAAAGTGGTGGTGGTAGTAACTTCACAAGTGTCTGCTCCCAGGCTGGGCATCTAAAGCCATAGTGTCCATCCTTGACCCTGACCTTTGGGAACTGGCTTGTTCACCTCACCCTTCTATCTCAGGCCTGCCAGCTAGTCCATGCTGAAATTTGGTGTGAATTAGAAAAAGCATCCTTCCCCTAAACATTTTTCTGATATCTACTAGAAAGTGTCAAAATACCTGTAGAAATCTACAATGATTATGAATGAATAGTGCCCCCTGAAGTTGGACAGCACATCTGATAAACACCAGTCTAGTCACCTATGTCAAATCTCATGGTCCTGATATTTTGGCTTTGTACACACCCTCCTCCTTCTGAGCTTTCCCAGCTAGGTTTGGTGTCTGGCTCTGGACTGGGTGTTTCTCAGTTGGCTCACTAGCACTGGGGATTCTGCGGTGAGGTGTCCCAGGGATCCAGCTGTTGGGGCATCTATGGAGGCCCCCTCAGATTCTCACTTTGCCCAAGCTTACTGAGGGAGGGAAGGCTGAACTAGTAGAAAGGTAGCCAATATCAGGACTTTAGTGATCAGTACCTTTATAGGTGGAAGACAAAGGAGACAGGAACTCATTATGTGAATAACGCAGAGACCCAATCTGTTGATGCACAGTTCATTACTTGTGCTACTAACCTAGGCATGCTCCATTTAACAAGCCCTATGCAGGGGTTCTTGATCTTTAAAGCAGTCTTAACGTATTGCTAAGTCGCTTCAGTCACGCCCAACTCTGTGTGACCCCATGGACGGCAGCCCACCAGGCTCCGCCATCCCTGAGATGCTCCAGGCAAGAACGCTGGAGTGGGTTGCCATTTCCTTCTCCAATGCATGAAAGTGAAAAGGGAAAGTGAAGTCGCTCAGTCGTGCCCGACTCTTAGGGGCCCCATGGACTGCAGCCTACCAGGCTCCTCCATCCATGGGATTTTCCAGGCAAGAATACTGGAGTGGGGTGCCATCGCCTTCTCCTCCTTAATGTATTATGTAGTGCAAATGTCATATGTGTGTGTTTATTTATTCTTTAAGGCCTCTTTTGTATCATTCACCCAACTATTGTAAAACCGAATTGCAATTTCTCAACCAAGTCTTCTGCCCCACCCACCACAGGGTTAGATGTTTTCTGCTGTCCTGTATATGCTCACTTGCTCAGTCTTGTCCGACTCTTTGCGACCCCATGGACTGCAGCCTGCCAGGCTCCTCTGTCCATGGAGTTTTTCAGGCAAGAGATACTGGGTTGCCACTGCCTTCTCCAGGGAATCTTCCCAGGGATCCAACCCGCATTCCTTACATCTCCTGCATTGGCAGGGGTGTTCTTTACCATTGAGTCACCTGGGAAGCCCTTTTGCTCAGAGGTCTGTTGTATAAGTACAGGGTTTTCTCTGCCTGATTGGTGTGCATCTGGAGACCAAGTGCTGCATTTTATTATTTGCTTAACATGATGAAGCAGGCCAGTAAGTGCGGATAAGTGGTGTTGGTGAGCCCATCATCTCCCTATGCAGTGGGTTAAGTGGCCTCAAATACAGCTATTTGTTAACCTGTAGGTCAACAGTAGGAGCTAATTGGATGGTGGAAGGATAAGGAGTGGAGGGAGGTAGGAAGTTCTGCCTCAGAACAAGTCATATGACATCAAGGAGTAAAACAGAAAATGATTGGGAGCACAGTGGTGAATTTCTTGCTGTACTCATATAGGTATTGTGGCAAATTTCTGAAAATTTCTTTCTGTCCAATCTAACTTTGGTGCATTACAGAATATCAGGAACACCCAAGGAGATCTTGTAAGGTAATCAGATTGGCAAGCACCAGAGCTTTTTAAAAAGCAAATAGCTAAAGGTTAAATTGATGGCCATTGGCTTAAAAAAAAAAATTGGTTTCGTTAGATGAGGAGAAACCAAACCATCTAAGGATTAGGAAACAGATTAATGGTGTTGCTGAGGATTTAAGGTCCGTCTAGTCAAGGCTATGGTTTTTCCAGTAGTCATGTATGGATGTGAGAGTTGGACTGTGAAGAAGGCTGAGCGCCGAAGAATTGATGCTTTTGAACTGTGGTGTTGGAGAAGACTCTTGAGAGTCCCTTGGACTGCAAGGAGATCCAACCAGTCCATTCTGAAGGAGATCAACCCTGGGATTTCTTTGGAAAGAATGATGCTAAAGCTGAAACTCCAGTACTTTGGCCACCTCATGCGAAGAGTTGACTCATTGGAAAAGACTTTGATGCTGGGAGGGATTGGGGGCCGGAGGAGAAGGGGACGACTGAGGATGAGATGGCTGGATGGCATCACTGACTCGGTGGGCACGAGTCTGGGTGAACTCCGGGAGTTGGTGGTGGACAGGGAGGCCTGGCGTGCTGCAATTCATGGGATCGCAGAGAGTCGGACACGACTGAGCGACTAAACTGAACTGAACTGAACTGAGGATTTAGGAAATGGATTAACGGTGTTGCTCACTTGCTTCCAGAATGATGCTGAGCCAAGCTGAATGAAATGCTATCACACCAAGTTAACTGCTTTTGACTGCCCACCTGAAAGGGTTTGATTAATAGTTTTATGATAAGGTGAATGGTGTTGTGAAATATTCCACATTATATTTTATCTTATAGGTGATATTTAAAATGTTCAGTTTGTTTCTTTCTGAGATTTTTTCCATTTTAGTTTTTTAAAAGTCACAAAATGCCTTTTCACACTTAATTAATTAGAAGTCCTACTTAGGACATAAAACATTAAGGTGAGCTTATGAGCTGGAAGGCTATGGTAGTAATCACCCTTTGAAATTGTAGTGCTTCAAAATATTATATTGCTGCTGCTAAGTTGCTTCAGTCGTGTCCGGCTCTGTGCGACCCCATAGACAGCAGCCCACCAGGCTCCACCGTCCCTGGGATTCTCCAGGCGAGAACACTGAAGTGGGTTGCCATTTCCTTCTCCAATGCATGAAAGTGAAAAATGAAAGTGAAGTCACTCAGTTCTGTCCGACTCTTCGCGACCCCATGGACTGCAGCCTACCAGGCTCCTCCATCCACGGGATTTTCCGGGCAAGAGTACTGGAGTGGGGTGCCATTGCCTTCTCTGAAAATATTGTACTAAGGGGTTGCAAAAGGAAACAACATACATGTGACAGTTTATTTTGAAGACTCATTTGTAGGTCTGTGCATGACATTGGGCTTCGTCCCCTGGTTTCTCAGTCACCTTTGGTATATTACTCTGACATAGGTTGTCTGTACATAGTCTTTTCTGAGTCAAAATACTTTGACTTGGTGAATTAAAAGCATTTTTTAATAATTAGATTTTAAAATATTTATTTATTTATCTTCACCACGTGCTACTTGTAGCACACAGGATCTTCGATCTTTGTTGCAGCATACAAGATCTTTAGTTCCAGTGTGCAGGCTCTAGTTCCCTGACCAGGGATCACGTGTGGGCCCTCTGCATTGGGATATTGGCTGTGCTGGGTCTTCACTGCTGCATGAATTTTCTCTAGGTGTGGTGAGTAGGGCTACTCCTTGTTGTGGTGTGTGGGCTTCCCATTGAGGTGGCTTCTCTTGTTTTGAAGCACAGGCTCTAAGTACAGCGGCTTTAGCAGCTGTGGCACGTGGGCTCAATAGTCACAACTCCTGGACTCTAGACTGCTGGCTTGGTAGTTGTGGCACCTGGGCATTTGGGATCTTCCTGCACCAGGGATCAAACCCATGCCTCCTGCCAAGGCAGGCGGATTCTTTACCATTGAGCCACCAGGAAAACCTTCAGTCAGTATTAGTCTTTTAGATCGTCCTGAACCTAAATTCTTTAACAAGCTCATGAAAGCCATACACTTTCCCCAGAAAAGGGCTGCGTGTAATTTGAGGAGATTCAGGGTATGGACAACAGCTAAAAACCCGGCTTTATTTCATCTTAAGAACTTCAATTGCCAGCCTTACTATCCTTCTTCCTTCTCCAGAAACCCTTCATTTCCCACCTAAACTGGGAACTGCACAGAGTGGGGAATAAGGACACAGCTGAGAGGAGCAGTTCATTTCAGAATGAGGCTGGTCTCCATTGACGCTGCCCCTGGAGTACTGTGCTATGAGCGCTTGAGCCTAAATTTGACTCAGGCCCAGTTACATCATGAATTCATTTAACAAATAGCACTTAAGCATACCACCCTACACTGGGCTTTGTGACAGGTCTGAAAGTGGCCACGGTCTCTTACCTCAAGGGACTTATATCTAGTGGTGGAAACTGGTCTTGGCTCCTTTACAAGGTCAGGTGGCATCTTAAAGCCCAACCAGCCAGCTCACAGGTACATAATGTTTCTCATTAGGATGTGAGAGACAAATTTTCACAGGAAAAGCAGTTAAAAATGCATGTCTTGTCAACAATGAATAACTTTGTACAAATTTCTTGATAAGTTTCTGAGAGTGGGAGTATTCCTATTGAGTAAGTTTCCACAAGTGGACATGCAAGATCAAAGGGTTTAATATTTAAATATTTAATAAAGAGACCCAATTCCTTCTAGAAAAGTTTATGTCATTTCCTACATCAGGAAAATTCCTGTCATTTATGAATGAGGATACCTGTTCAGTGATGAAGTTTGCCAGAAATATTTATATTCCCTTTCACAGTTGTTCCCTGACTCATTTGAAAAGACCCTGATGCTGGGAAAGATTGAAGGCGGGAGAAAGGGACAACAGAGGATGAGATGGCTAGATGGCATCACCGACTCAGTAGACATGAGTTTGAGTAAACTCCGGGAGTTGATGATGGACAGGGAGGCCTGTCATGCTGCAGTCCATGGGGTCGCAAAGAGCTGGACACGACTGAGCGACTGAACTGAACTACACAGTTGTTGTTGTTTAGTTGCTAAGTTATAGTCTGACTCTGCCACCCCATGGATGGCCGCATGCCAGGCTTCCCTGTCCTTCATCATCTCCTGGATAGAAGTTCTTTTTTCCTTCTGTTGGAGCATTACTTGTCTTCCCTGGGAGAATGCCACTGTAAAAATGACTTTACACACTGTTGCATCTCCAAAGCATTGTCTTTGGAATTTCACTTATCCTTGTCCTCCCAGTGGCCAGTTCACAAAGCCTCTTTGTCTTTGGCTGCTCTGGGCCTAGGTCTCCTCTTCTGCCATCTGCCTTGTCTTCATTCCATTTTTTTCAGCATCACATCAGGGCTTTTGGGGGTGAAATCTAACATGGCTTGCTCCAACCCCCTGCAACAAAGAGCATTCATGTCTTTTCCCTTTGAGGCAGGGAGGGGGTGGATCTGGCTAAGCATGCATCAGATTCTGAGTTGGAGAGGATAAGATGGCTTGAAAGGGAAGAGGGACACAGCAAATTTTTTCCTTAGTGATGGGAGCAAGCTTTCAAGTTTTATTTTGGTATCAGATTTCTTTGAATGTGACTTCCTGTTGAGAATGGTTAGGAGGTAAAAACATTGCAGCTTGGTGTTATGAAGATCTCAGGGGTTAGGGCCACCACTAGCCTGCTGCCTTTTTGCTAGATGTGTTCATAGCTATACCAATGTGAGAATTAGTCTTGGATGGCACCTTTGCACATATTTAAAAGGGCACTAAGTGCTTTTCCTCCAGGTGAACTGGGCTCCGAGCCACAATGCTTAGTGTTGTCAGAAAAGGGCCAGTTGCATTTCCCGGGTGGTCCAGTGGCTGAGAATCCACGCTCCTCATGCAGGGGGCCCAGGTTCCGTCCCACATGCCGCATGAAAACTGGGCACAGCCAAACAAATAAATACATAAATACATAGCTTTTTTTAAAAGGAAAGGGCATTTTACATTTCAGCCCCCACTCGTACTCTTGGCCATGGCCCTTTGTGCATCGCCTGCCCACAGCAGTCCTGATAGCAGATTCTACACCTAATGAGGCTTCTGTAGGGCATCTGTACAATGAGCAATGGCTCCTCTGGGGCATCTGTACAGTGGCCTGTGGTGCCCTCAAGGAGACATAAGGCCTCGGCCCCCACAAGCTCATCATCCTTCCAGCTTTCCAGCCTCTGCCTGCTCCCAGCGCTTGCTTCTTGCCCCGTAGTCTCTTCTGTGTCTGGACAAAAACAACGCTGCTGAGGGATTTTGCTGTAGCGTGTTTCGTTTCAGTTAGGGAAGATTGTGTCTTTAGCTCTGGTTGGTGGCTTTGCATTCTGGACACAGCTGTGGTGTCTCCTCAGAACTGAGAGTCCTGGCCTGAAGGACTCATTGGATCATCTCATTGGCTTAACCTTGTTGGTGATAATGCTGCTGTGTTAAGGTGTTAATTCAAGCTGCTCTAACAGAGTAACTCAGAGAAAGCCCAGCCTTCTAACCCAAGATATTTTTTATTTCTGATTTATAAAACAGTTCAGTGACTGTGTTCAATGTGTGAATTAGGGAGCCAGACTCCTTCTAGTCCTTGCTCCCTGTCATCTTAACCTCGAGGCAGGAGAAGGGGTCAGAGACGGTAGAGATGGCCTCATTTGACCTGTGAATGACCTGCATCACTTCTACTCCCCTTCTGTTGGTAGGAACTGGTCACACGCAGCCTAAATCCATGATTCTCTGGGAAATAGACCCTTGACTGGGTGGCTACTTCTTAAAACAGCTTTTCCCCACAGAAGAGGGGCAGTGAACTTGGGTGGGCAGTAAGCCATGCGTGCCAGGGGACCCAGCTCTGAATGGCATTCTCTTCGCTGTGCAGTTGTTATCCTTTTACTCTGTAGGGAGGAGTCCTTATACTTTATTGAGCAATGGGTTCTGCTCAAAGGTGATTTTATTATTAATTGAGGTTCCAGGTGAGAACACGTTGGGAGAAGAGAGCTTTAACCTTTCTTTAGATTGGATTTACCGCGTTCCTCTTCTGCCTGCTAAGCGCATAAGCTCCGTAGCCTCTTTCTCCTATACATTTTCTCTTTCCCCAGTTTCAAAGCAAAGTCACAGATAAATTTGCCAGCGAACTATTCAGGAGTGCCCTCTGTGATTCCCACTCCTGTTTTGTTTTTTTTTTGTTTTTTTTTTTTTTTTGCTTTTGACCAGAGGGTGACTAGGGAAAGAAAGAACTTTAATAAAACGAACTTTTCTCCTTGTATTTGCTAACGTGGGGAGCGGTGGGAGGACAGTTCTGAGAGTCCTGGAGACACTCAGATAATTAATAAAATCTGACAAAGGCCAGCAAAGTGCTGATCCAGAAGGCGAGAGCCCACTTTCCTGCGGAGGTGTCCTCCCTCGGTGACGTCAGAAGCGGCTGCCGTTGCCTTGGCAACTTCACCGCTCCTGAAGCTTTGAGCACGCATGCTGATTTCAGGGCTCTGTTCTTGATGACGAGGAGCTAAAAATGAATCTCACTGTCCTTCCAAATGCAACTTAATCATTGGGAGATGCAAACCAGTGCTCATGCAAATTGTGGGTAAAAACAGCTCAAAGGAGGGGATGATGTTGGAATAATAGGAGGGATATGTGGGGGACCATGAATTCTTTCTTTTCACATCAAACCTTTATGTTCCAGAGAAAGGAAACTGCTGATCCACCCTCTAACAGTGCTCTTCACTTCCACCTGCTTCACATAAAAAGTCTCTTGAATCATGCGTCCATTACCCATGAGTTCTGCGTAGGATTGGAGGGTTCAGGAAATATTGCAGAGGTGGGCAACCTTATGTGCCAGTGCGGTAGACAAGGGGCAAAGGGCACACTCAAAGCCAAAAAATTCTCAGCTCCCCACTGTCAGCAAATGTATTCTTTTTCTTCCCATTTTCTGAGGGGCTGAGAAGTTTTAATATGTCAGTCACAAGAACTAATACATGAAGATGAGACAGAATTTCCTGGTGGCTAAGCAGGGGCATTTGCCTCACATTGACCCAGTGACTCTGGAGAAGGACATGGTAAGCCATTCCAGTTTTCTTGCCTATGAAATCCCATGGACAGAGGGGTCTGGTGGGCTATGGTTCAAGGGATCACAAAGAGTCTGACACCACTCAGCATGACCCAGTGACTGCCACTTCCTTGCTGTGTGATACAGGCCAGGTGCCACTGAGCTTCAGTATCTTTGTCTGCACAATGATAGCAATGTCTACCCTATGGCACTCTAAGAGATAAAGAACATAGTACATGTAAGGTGCCTAGCACAGTCTCTGGCACATGATCTTAATAACTACTCGTATAAATGATATTAATATATTTCTCCTATTTAGAATACTTCTTAAATGTTCCTAGTCCAGAGCTGACAATAGTGCATATTAAATCTTTGTACAATTTTATTTTTAATGTAACTCTGCTGGCCAAAAGGTTGAAACCAGGTGCTTCCTTCTCTAGCCTGTAGTAGCACTGTGCAGGCTCAGAGGTGGATGGCCTGGCCCAGAAGTGTAACCTTCATGTAGTCATTCAGCAGCCCTGGCTCCTACCTCTTCTTTCTACCCTGTCTTAGTAAGTTTCCTGGAAGGGATTTTGAAAGGGTTAAATCTCATAGAAACATTAAGAAATTCAAAGTAAATAAGTGCTAGAGGGAACAGAAGTTGCAAGTAGCTTTAACTGCAGGACATCAGGCGTGAGGTCACTGAGGATGGTCGTATCTATGCTCTTGCCAGGAGTGAGCTCTCTTAGGTCACTCACAGTGACCTTCCTGTCTGTTTTGAGTTGCTTGGTTTTCTCATTTTCCTCCTTGTTATTATTTGCTGTTGTTTAGTTGCTAGGTTGGGTCTGGCTCTTGCAACTTCATGGACTGTAGCCCTCCAGGCTCCTCTGCCCATGGGATTTCCCAGGCAAAAATACTGGAGTGGGTTGCCATTTCCTTCTCCAGGGGCTCTTCCCAGCTTGGGGAGCAAACCCACATCTCCTGCTTTGGCAGGTGGATTCTTTGCCACTGTGCCACCTGGGAAGCCCCTCCATAGCCCTGTGAGACTGGTTAAATCTTTGACTTGTGTGTCAACCTCTGGCACAACAAGTTTCTGCAAACTGCTTACAAACCAGCAGCTGCCTGGAAAGCAAGAGATGCCCAGAATTCAGAATCACTTCTCTGCACTTCATTTCTCTGCACCTCATCTTCTCCCACAGACTTGGGCTGCTTGGGTAGCACTGGACTTGAATTTATGTCTCTCTAGCCGCAGTGGCTCAGATGGTAAAGCATCTGTCTACAATGCGGGAGACCTGGGTTCAATCCCTGGGTTGGGAAGATCCCCTGGAGAAGGAAATGGCAATCCACTCCAGTACTATTGCTTGGAAAATCCCATGGACAGAGGAGCCTGGTAGGCTACAGTCCACGGGGTCACAAAGAGTCGGACATGACTGAGTGACTTCACTTTCAGCCACAAAATCACTGCAGATGGTGACTGCAGCCATGAAATTAAAAGACGCTTACTGCTTGGAAGAAAAGTTATGACCAGTCTAGATAGCATACTGAAAAGCAGAGACATTACTTTGCCAACAAAGGTCCGTCTAGTCAAGGCTATGGTTTCTCCAGTGGTCATCTATGGATGCGAGAGTTGGACTGTGAAGAAAGCTGAGCGCTGAAGAATTGATGCTTTTGAACTGTGGTGTTGGAGAAGACTCTTGAGAGTCCCTTGGACTGCAAGGACATCCAACCAATCCATTCTAAAGGAGATCAGCCTTGGGTGTTCTTTGGAAGGAATGATGCTGAAGCTGAAACTCCAGTACTTTGGCCACCTCATGCGAAGAGTTGACTCATTGGAAAAGACTCTGATGCTGGGAGGGATTGGGGGCAGGAGGAGAAGGGGATGACAGAGGATGAGATGGCTGGATGGCATCACGGACTCGATGGACGTGAGTTTGAGTGAACTCCGGGAGATGGTAATGGACAGGGAAGCCTGGCATGCTGCAATTCATGGGGTCGCAAAGAGTCAGACACGACTGAGTGACTGAACTGAACTGAACTGAGCCACAAAATACTGGTCAGCTTCTCAGCATTTGGCTCTATGTTGCTTACAGATCCATGTGTGTGTGTGTGTGTGTGTGTGTGTGTGTGTGTGTGTGTGTATGTGCATATATCAATAAAAAAAATGGTAGCTATTGTGTTGCTGTTATCATGTGCTGAGTTTAGTAAACCTGGGTGCCAGTCTCTGCTCAGCCTCAGGGCCTTGGGCACATCATTGCCCTTCTCTGGGTTTCTTTTTCTTCTTCTGTATAATGAGAGTTTCAGATAAGATGATCTCTAGGTTTTTTTCTACCTCTTGCTATCTCTAATTCTGGTGTCATCTCTGAGTATAGGAGAAGCACTGTGCTAGTTGGTTTTGTAGGGGTCAAAGAGGTGGAATCTTTGCCCAGAAGATGCTTCCAGTGTCATCATCATATTGGTGAAATAAGGTCTTCTTATATAGAATGAATTAGAGAACTGAGTATTATTATCAAATGACAAGACAAAGATTTCAGTTCGGGTCTAATGAAATGATACAGCCCAATGTTATGAGCTCTTGTCTCTAGAAAAATAACCACCTAAAGCCTCAAAACTTTCTTGTCAGCACAGCTTGGTTAATTAATCCATGATTGATCAGAAAGGTTAATTGAATTCATAGAACTTAACTAACATCATGATGGATTTAGGATCCCAGTGGAGTTGCAAGTCATCTAAATTTGGTTATTTGCACAAGCTATAATTTAGACCTGACAACTGAGTTTTTTGTAAGCAGTGTGGCAGTTAAATGGATGGCAGTTGTGTCCAGATTAAATAGGATGGAATTAGGTGGTATTCTGCAGGCTCTGCAATTTAATTTGTTTACTGGGAAGGGAGTCAAGAAAAAAGTAATAAAAGCCCTTGGTTATGTAAGCATTGGACCAAAGCTGGGACTCCACTGGGAGTTCTTTTATTTATCTTTGCCTCCTCAGCCCCCTAAAATAGTGACCAGTGAATTGTCAATGATTAACTACCTCGGTTGTCGTTGCTGTTTAGTCACTAAGTCATGTCTGATTCTTTGCAAACCCGTGGAAGCCTGCCAGTCTTCTCTGTCGTGGAGAAATATCCCAAGGCAAAAATACTGGAGTGGGTTTTCCTTCTCTAGGGAATTTCCTTCTCTAGCGAATCTTCCCCTCCCAGGGACTGAACCTTTGTCTCCTGTATCTACTACCTTGGAAGACAGATTCTTTACCACTGAGCCAACTGGAAGTCAACTACTACAGTAACTGTTAATAAATTAATAAATAAATGATTCCTCCAACCACCTGTGCAATAAATGTTTAAAAAAAAAAAAAAAAAAAAAACAACCAACCTGCCCTAGCCCTGTGGAAGGTACTGGGAAACAAGCCCCAGGTGCTACCCTGGGAAGGCACCCAACTTACTCAAAGTAACTTTCCCCTGACAAGCAGTAACACAGTTTGATGTAGTAACCGACCAGGGAAAAGACTGGGATGGGCTGGAAGACTATCCAGAGAGAGAGTAAAGGATCTGAGGGAGTGTGGAGGATTTCCAGGGGAGATGACATTTGAGCTGGGTCTTCAGATAGGAATTTTCCAGGCAGAAGAGGGGGCAAACCACATTGCACAGAGAAGGAGAGTTTGTGTGTGGAGGATGGTGGGGTGAAAACAGAGAGCCCTTGATGAATGGCCTGTGGCTACAGGTATGTGGAAGGGAGAAGCCAGGTTGGGAAGAGCCTAGAATGCCTGTCTAGGGGGTCTTGACTTTATCTGCACCTAGTGGGGAGTCTTTAAAGGATTTTCAGTGTGTGAGTGACACGATCAGATTTATGATTTGAAAAGGAATTCGTAGAAGTGCATGGCAGGTGGGCTGGAGGAGAGTGGGACTCATGGCAGAGAAAACGGTGAGCAGTGGGTGGTGACTGGCATGAGGAGAGGGCAGCAGGGAGGCCACAGTCTGGGCATAGGTGGGCCAAAGTGTTGGGCTGGGCATAATTTCTCTGGGCATCTTCAGTTTCTCTTATTTATAAAATGGGAACCGTAATTTCTATCTGTCCAGGGTTATTTTGATGTTTTGATGAGAAATTGCATGCAAACACTGAAGTATATATATTATCTGGCACATAGTGAAAGTATTCCCTGGTGGTTCAGACTGTAAAGAATCTGCCTGCAATGCAGGAGACCTGGGTTCCATACCTGGGTCAGGAAGATACCCCGGAGAAGGGAATGGCCACCCACTCCAGTATTCTTGCCTGGAGAATTCCATGGACAGAGGAGCCAGTGGGCTATAGTCCATGGGGTTGCAAAGAGTTGGATACGACTGAGCGACTAACTCTTTCACTGTTTTTCACTTTATTTATTATTTACCTGGGGAGGGATGACAAGCGTCCTGGCTAAGACAGCAGTAATAGGGACAGAGAGGAGGAGGGTGAAAATGAGAGATATTTAGGAGGTAGGCTGGAATTCTGAGTGCCGTTGGCTTGTCCTAGAGCAGACAAGCAGTCAGTGCTGACTCTTGCTGCAGCAGAGCTTGCTCTGCTGGTCTCATTATAAAACCACAGATGAGGCCCTGGGGCTTTTGACCTTGGGCTATCCTGGACTCTCAGGGGCAACCGGCAAAACTAGGAGTTAGTTGCCAGCAAGAGAGGCCCTTCTCTGTTTGAAGGGAGATGCAACTTGATGCTCTGCCTTCTTGCTCTGATCCCTGCAGGAGCCCAGGCACATCTTGCCTCTGCTCTGTGGTGCCTGATGCTCAGCTTCGTGATTCTGAGCAGCAGAGCCTGGGGCCCCTCTGCATGAGCAGCAGACCAGAGGAGGACCAGACATGAAGAGCAGCTTCAGGGAGTCCGAGAGGGCGCTGCTTACCAGGGAGAGACTGAGGGTACAGTGAGGGCCCCACCTACTATTCTTCTCTGGGTCTGCAGTCCCACCATTAGGAACTGAATCGCTTGGTTTTAAAGGCTCTTTGTCTCTGACTGAACACAAGTAATCCAGGGAAAAGTACTGTCATTAAGGGAAAGATAATAATCATAACAGAAAATAACAATAATAATGCTAACAACTGATATTTGTGGAGGACGGCTTAGTGCCAGGTACCATGAGAAGTACTTTTACCCACAGCCTCATGAAATTTTTCTGATAGTCCTATTAAGTACAAGTGAAAATGAAAGAGTTAGTCGCTCAGTTGTGTCCAACTCTGTGATTACCCATGGAGTGTAAACTCCCAGGCTCCTGTGTCCATGGGAATCTCCAGGCAAGAATACTGGGGTGGGTTGCCATCCCCTTCTCCAGAGGAATCTTCCCAACCCAGGGATCGAACCCAAGTCTCCTGCATTGCAGGCAGATTCTTTACCATCTGAGCCACCTGGGAGTGAACATTATTACATATGAGTACATGGAAGCTCAGAGAAGTTAAGAAACCTGATTAAAACACACAGTGTACATTTTTGAGGGTGCTATGACAGACTGAACTAGAACCAGGGTAAGAGGAAGTGGAGGTGGATGTTGGGTATGGGATTTGGTAGGAAGGGAGAGTAAAAGAGAAATGAAATGGTAGAGAAGAAGCTAACTTTTGGCCAGGATGGGCACTGTTTACCTCACAGTCACCATTTGCCCTTTGTCGCTAGTTCTCTCAGCCCTTATACTTGTTAGGAGGCTTAAGGATGATCATGAGACTCCTGAAATGGGTTGGGTTAGAATAAATGACTCCTGACAGAACTGCCCGAGAGATTCAGCTTTATCCAAGTTTATACAGCCATGGTCAGAGTGGGCAAAGCAGACCCCCTCATGACCAAGACTGGGGACTAACTGTCCTTGCGTTCCCCATGCAAGGCCCAGAGTATGGTACACAGAAGGCATCCAGTAGATGCTCACTGGATTGGGAAGATCCCCTGGAGGAGGGCACGACAACCCACTTCAGTATTCTTGCCTGGAGAGTCCTGTAGACAGAGGAGACTGGCAGACTACAGTCCACAGGGTCGCAGAGAGTCTGTCACGACTAAAGTGACTTAGCACACACAGATGCTCACTGAAAGAACGTCGCCTAGAGTTCCCACTGGAACTCGAGCTTGCTCCCCTCAGAGCCCTGCAGGCGCCTCTGGCTGTTCTCCCTGTGTCTAGTGATAAAGGAATTGCAAGTCTCTGCTTATGAATTCAGGAGGGACCAGATGAGGATCAAATGTAATTAAGCTTCTCTGTTTATTAGTGATTGCTTGCCCAGCTCATTTGGACCATTTAAGATTGTAATCCTAAATTCCATGTTTCCAATCAGGATGTGGACAGAGAGGATACAGATGAAAAAAGAATCTGGACTGATTTTCAGGGTCATGGTGACACATGTGTCCTGGACGCGGGGTTAGAATGGCTTGAGGTGCGTCATCCAGCGACTGACTGTATGGGATGTAAGGTAACCCAGGCAGCTCCACAGTGGGAGGAGAAAGCCCTGGAGGTTTGGAGTTCTTGGTTTTGCCATTAGCTCTGTGACCTTGGACATTATGTTCCTTCTTTGGGTCTCAATTTGCTTGTCTGTAAATTGGGCCGTTGGATTAGATGAGTGGTTCTTTAGCTCCACGGAAAAGATTTGAAGAGCTCTGAGGTCTCCTGGGGTGGGTCTTCTTTGATCTATTTAAAATAATGTATCTAACGTATCAACCGACAAAAGAGCACCAGTGCCTGACACATCAAGGGGGCCCCTCAGACATGAATTTCTTTGTCTATCTGTATGTATATATGTATACATCTGTAAAAGCTCTTTGAAAAAGAAATAACCCCAACTGGAATGACAAAAATTGGAGCCATAGATTGGTACATACAAACTGCCGTCAGAAGGATACCACAAAACTGAAATATCCCCAGACTATTTCTGCAACCTCCTTTTCAAGCTTTATTACCTTTGGGTGAAGACTTATGGCTCCAGGGAAAGCCCAGTAAAATGCAAATAATCATGTGGCTATTCTCCCAGAAGTATTAATACCTGGATGACCTATATAGTTCTATCTATTCATAGATATTTTGAATCTTAAATTTTCACTTATCCATATCATCACTTTTAGCATTATCCCTTTCCTTGTAAAATTTTCATATGAAAGCCTGGATGCAGATATTTAAAATATGCTCATCCATTTGTCCCCCTTCCCCTTGTAATACAGGGCGTATTTTGGAAGATGTTTGGTTCCCAGGAGTATCAAAGAAGAAAGGGTGGTATGCCTGGGACCACCCTGCTTCCTTTGCAGCGTCAGTCAGGCTGTCCTGGAAGATGTGTGTGTGTGTGTGTGTGTGTGTGTGTGTGTGTGTGTGTGTGCAAATGCGTGTGTGCGCCCTCAGTCATGGCTAACTCTTTGTGATCCCTTGGACTGTAGCCCACCAGGCTCTGCTATCCATGGAATTTTCCAGGCAAGAACATTGGAGCGGGTTGCCATTTCCTTCTCCAGGGGCTCTTCCAGACCCAGGGACTGAACCTGAATCTCTTGTCTCTCCTACATTGGCAGGTGGGTTCTTTATCAGCTGAGTCCCTGGGCAAGCCCTCTTTGAAGGTGAGATTGAGTTTAATTAAACTGCTGCTGCTGCTACTAAGTCGCTCCAGTTGTGTCCGACTCTGTGCGACCCCACCAGGCTCTGCCGTCCCTGGGGCTCTCCAGGAAAGAACACTGGAGTGGGTTGCCATTTCCTTCTCCAATGCGTGAAAGTGAAGCTGCTCTGTCGTGTCCGACTCTTTGCGACCCCATGGACTGCAGCCCACCAGGCTCCTCTGTCCATGGGATTTTCCAGAAACTAGAACCTTTTTAATCCCTACTCTCCAGCAAGCCCAGCTAGTTAGGGATGCTTTGAGAACTTGGGAAGCTGGAGAATGTTTGGTGTGAGGCATGAGTAGAAAGAAATTTCTTCTAATCAGTAAATTACCTGATGCAGGATGATTGCCTGCCTCTATTCCACTTTCCAGTGACCTGAATCCATAACAACTTGCAGATTTTGGAACGAGCTCCAGGGGCAGAGAAACACTCCCATGACTGACACTAGATTTCTGGTTCTTCTGGAATTAGACTTCTAAACTTGAAAACAAGTTTAAATTTGGAAATATTACAGATAACACATGATCCCAGTTTTCAGTTTGAGGCCTGTTGTTCAGTGCCATGTTCTTGAAAAGATGCTTTGAATTAAAATAAATACTTAAGGAAAACTATAAATAAATTTTGTGGACAGATAGGGCTTTTTGAAAGTTCCTACCTTCAGGTTTATTAAGAGTTAGTACTTGGAACTGAGGCATATTCACATTGTTAAAGACTAGGAGAAAATTGACCAAATACATTGGTTTTGTCAAGATAAATAAATCACAGGTAAGTTTTCAGTTTTCTTTATTTTCTGAACTTTATATGACATGGTTGTATATTATACAGTGAGTTTATTTGCAATCTTTACCCCAACTCTTGAACTTGCTCAAGACATCTTTTCTCCTCACTGCACTGAAACTGGGTCACCAGTGCTCTGCAGAACAAAGGGCATATTTTAGCCTCTGGAATCTTTAACTGTTTGGCTGCAACCACTGTTTGTTCTCTGCATCTATGACTTTTTTTTTGTTTGGTTGTGTTAATTTATTTTGTTTTTTTAATGTTACACACAAGTGAAATCATATGGTATTTGTCTTTCTCTGTTTGACTGATTTCACTTAGCATACCTCTAAATAAGTTTATCCGTGTTGTTGTGAATGGCAAGATTTCATTTTTTATGGCTGAGTAACATTCCATTATGTGTGTGTGTGTGTGTGTATGAACATATACATATATATGTGATAATCCATTCATTCATCATTCATTAATCCATTCTTCTATTTATGGGAACTTGAATTGCTTTTATATATTCCTTAGTGGTTATAAATAATTCTGCAGTGGATATAGGCTTGAGCAAACTCTGGGAGATGGTGAAGGACAGGGAAGCCTGACATGCTGCAGTCCATGGGATCACAAACAGTCTGACATGACTGAGTGACTGAACAAGAACAGCAATGTCTTTTCTAGCAGATTGTTTAAATTGTCTAGTATGGCTTTATGTATCATCATTAGAATTAATATAATGACTTATTTATTGAAAAATAGCAACAAGTTATTACCTTGTTCTCATAGTTGAAGGGGTGGATGGATATAAGAAAACCTAAAAGTTTTCTGACTTGATTTGTAAATAATTTTGACACATAGCAGTGCTTTTGAAAGATTAAACAGTGAGAATTAATTTGGCCAAAACAAAATGAAGATGCATACTTCATTGTTATTATTGATCTCATCTTTGGGGAGAGAGGTCATAAGGATTCAACATAGTCTTATCTCCCTGATCACTTAGTGTTGATGTTCAATCAGATTCATTGAATACAGTAGTCTCTTGCTGAAATAAAAGTAATGAGTGAATGTGTTTTTGTTTTGTTCTGTTATTTTTAATGCTGATATCCAGTTACTATACTAGGTCTACTCTTTGATTAGTTTTTGTTTTGTGTTTTTAGGCAAATTCCTTAACTTCTTTGAGCCTTAGTTTTGTCACCATGTAAAAGGAAAATAATCCTGGCAATCATACTCCAATCATAGGCTCACTGGAGGTTTAAAGGAGTTTATATATGAAAAGTGCCTGACACAGCGCCTGGCACATTGTGTTGAATAGGTTCTCATGCAATCTAGCTGCCACTGATGTAAACATGAAGACACATGTACAAAGCATGTGGCCTCAAAGACAGAAGAAAAATCATGGCTTTCATACAGACAGGAAAACTGTGTAACAAGTCATAGAGAAATGAAGCCATACTGAAAAAGAAGAATGGCAAGGGCAGGCAAGTGGACCATTTCATTGAAACCACTTAAGGCAAGACTCATGATTTTGGGGGAATCTTAATGTATTTCATTTTGTATGCTTGTTGGTTGCTGGCCTGCCTTGACATCTTACAAGAGTTTGGATTAAAATTTCTCTTTGTTTCAATTACTCATTCCCACCTAAGTTGACACTATTCTCGGGAAGAACTGGAAGGATCTTTTGTGAACTTATTTTTTGGAATCATGTCTACAAACCTACCTGCAATTTAAGACATTTTTATTTCACAGTGGGTGAGGCAAGGTATTTCAAAGCAGACATGTGGTGGGTGGGGAATGGTCTGAGGTGAGGGGGTCAGAGCAAGGAAAGAGTGAGGATAAAATTGGTTACAAATATCTACATCACTTTCTAATTTAAGCTATGACATTTGGACCCTTTCTCAAATTACTCAAATTTCCTCTGAAATCTTAGATTGCTTTTCCAGGATGAAGTCCCTGAGGTTCCCCAGCCCAGGCTTTGTCTAGAATTAGCTGACAAGGTGGATCACGTTTGCCAGCTTGAGACTTCTGGGACAGCTCTGAGGATTGGTGGGGGCATAGAGCCAAATTAGAGTGTGGTCAGGGATGGGGGCCAATTACAATGGCCTCCGAGCTGCTCTTTTCCAGAGCGCATCTGGGCTGGAGAGGAATAGCGTGTGAACGCCAATGCACAAGTCCCGGGTCTGATTAGTTACATGAATTCTGCAAGTCACTTAACCTTTTTGTGTCTCATTTTCTACATCTGAAACGTGGGAATGATGCGATCTGCTTTACAGGATTGTTTTGAGGCTTGAATGATATAATTTCTCTAAAGATTCTTGGAAAAGGAGAAAGCACAGTATAAATGCAAAACACTTCACGCTAGAATTGACAGCCTGGGCTGCTTGAAAGAGAAAAGTAGGACTGAAAATGTCACCAAAAGGGCAAGATTGACAAGTAGAGGGGTGTGGTAAGCAGACAGGCAGTATTGGATGCTTACTGAGAGTTCAGGTCTGGGCTTGAATCCCGAGGCTATCATATACTGCATGTGTAATGTGGGCGTGCTATTTAACCTCTCTTCGTCTATTTCACCAATTGTAAAATGGGAATCAGAAACTATTTTCCACCTGGGTTATTGTGAGGATGAAAGAGAAAGGGCATGGAATGTGCTTGCTACCTTGTGAGCCCTTTAGTGATTGTTGCTGTGCTGTGCTTAGTTGTTCAGTCATGTCTGACTCTTTGCGACCCCATGGACTACCCTAGAGTAGCCCACCAGGCTCCTCTGTCCATGGGGATTCTCCAGGCAAACATACTGGAGTGAGTTGTCATGCCCTCCTCCATGGGATCTTCCCGACCCAGGAATCGAACCAAAGTCTCCTGCATACAGCTGGGTTCTTTACCATCTGAACCACCAGGGAAGCCCCCAAATACTGGAATGGGTAACCTATCCCTTCTCCAGGGGATCTTCCCAACCCAGGAATCGAACTAGGGTCTACTGCATTGCAGGTGGATTCTCTACCAGCTGAGCTACCAGTTAGTGATTGTTGGTAATATGGGAATAGATTTGGCAGTTCTATCAGCTTGTGCTGTGGGATGACTACCTGTATATGAGATTTGGATCCTTTTCTTCTACAAGATCTTTCTCAAGTTCTTTATGGCCTACGTGACAGAGGGAGAATGGAGAATATACAGATACTGTGACAATTTCCCAATTGTCATACTGTGCATATTTTTTTGCCTATAATGTGGAAATCTCACGGGTTTTAGTCCTTTCAGAAGGGGGTTTGGTAACATAGATTGAATATTTTTTAGAGTGGCCTTATCTATGAGGTTGTCTAAGAACATTACTATCCATTCATTCAACAAACTTTGACTGAGAACTTACTGTGTGCAGGATGATGAGGTAGGCTAGGAGATAAGAATCTGGTGGTGAGTAGGAAAAATAAAGTTCCTGCCCTAAAGCAGCATATGCTCTGATGGGGAAGGCGAAACAATACATGTTTCATATGTAGTATGTGCTAACAGGAAAAAAAAGTAGGGAAAGGGAGCAGTAACATCTTTGGGAGGACTTAGGGTGGAGAGCGGAGAAGGCAATGGCACCCCACTCCAGTGCTCTTGCCTGGAAAATCCCATGGACAGAGGAGCCTGGTGGGCTGCAGTCCATGGGGTCGCTGAGTCGGGCACGACTGAGCGACTTCACTTTCATTTTTCATTTTCATGCATTGGAGAAGGAAATGGCAACCCACTCCAGTGTTCTTGCCTGGAGAATCCCAGGGACGGGGAAGTCTAGCAGGCTGTCGTCTCTGGGGTCACACAGAGTCAGACACGACTGAAGCGAGCAGGGTGGAGAGAGTGGCCACTCTCCTCTGCTCTGCACTCAGGAATGCAGACTGCTGGGCGTGGCTCTGAGGACGTTGCCCCCTGACTGCTCTCTGTGGTTGTATTTCCTTGTTCAGGTCATTAGAGAAATGGAATGAGAATGACCGCATATCACTCAGTCTTTAAGGTTGCTGTTATGATTTCTAGGCTAAGATAAAAGTGAAGTCAAAGTCACTCAGTCATGTCCGATTCTTTGCGACCCCATGGACTATACGATCCATGGAATTCTCCAGTAGCCTTTCCCTTCTCCAGGTGATCTTCCCAACCCAGGAATCAAACCCAGGTCTCCCGCATTGCAGGCTGATTCTTTACCAGGTGAGCCACAAGGGAAGCCCAAGATACTGGAGTGGGTAGCCTATCCCTTCTCCAGCAGATCTTCCCGACCCAGGAATTGGACAGGGGTCTCCTGCATTGCAGGCAGATTCCTTACCAGCTGAGCAACTAAGATAAGGCAGGTGACAATCTCCTCTCACCTGTGCCCCTGTCCTGGCCCATCACCCTGTGTGTATGCGTACGTGTGTATGTGTGAGCACTTGTGTGCGTCGGTGTGTGTGCATTTCTGTGTGTGTCTCTGTGTCCATTTGTGTGTGCGTGAGCATTTGTGTGTGTGTGTGTGTGTCTGTGAGCACGTGTGGGGATGGGGCCAGGTTGGGGTATAGAGGTAATGTTAAGGACACATGAAGTCTGTCTCAGAACAGTTGAAATGCAGACCTCATTGGGCAGGACTTTCTGTGACTCGGGTATATTATCTTCGCAGCTCACAGTTTCATGGGACATTTGTGCAGATGAAATTGATCAGCAGGAGGAGGAAAATAGCCGTCACCCAGGCAACCAGCTGATGACTCATCCTGGCATTGAAGCAGCAAAAGCCTGAGACTGCAGTAATTTTCCAGATGCTTAACCTGCCCTCCTCTTTCTCTCTCTTTGTTTCCCACTCCCCATCCTTCACATCTTCCTCTATACCCACTTACCTGGGTTCTTCCAAAACTTGACACAGCTCCTTTGTGGGGTCTACCTGAGTCCTGAGCTCTCTGGAGCAGTTATGCAGACCCCACCCCTCCAGTAATTTGTGGGTGGCTTAATTTGCTGCTGCTCCTTGTCTCTCGCAACCAGGAAATGACCAGGCTGCAATAGTCTGATGCCACAGAGCCCCCAAGATGTGGCTTGCTGCCCTTGATTAGAAAAGCCTAGAGGGAGTCTAGCACTTTTTCCCTTCTAATCTAAGCTAACCTGAGCTCATCCATTTATCTGAGAGCCGCAGTGTGTTCCTTTGTGGAAGAGCAGCTATACCTTGGACCTCCCAAGCGAAATTGTGAAAACGATGTTTAAAGGTGACAACACTCACCTTTGACAGCTTCTCTCCCTGCAGGGTTTTCCTATCCTCTTTTCCTACCTTTCTCCACTCATAACCTAGTGTCTGATGTTTCAGCTCCTTCTCAATTATCCATCATAATCCTCTCTAAAACACAAAGTGATAGAAGCTTAAACCATTCCCTGTCCCAAAGCATTCTCATTTTAATAAGGGTTTTCAAAGTCAAACTATTTCAAGACCCAGAGAGTAAAATAAACTATTAGCCTTTCAGATACAGATATAGGCACTGGGGATAGGGTAGTGGGCTATGAGAGGGTCTTTCTCTGCACATCTTATGTGTATCACCTATGTTGCTGTTAATTCTCACTTAAAGCATTTTCTATGTTGGGTATAGGTTGCCTTAATTCTGTTTCCCATGCAATCCATACATATGCATTCCATTTACACATGTGCACACAACACACACACATACCACCTTGAGCAACAGCAATAGCTGGTGAAGAAATAACACCAAACCCTCAATGATGATTGGTCTACTCACTTTTATTTACGTTATGTATGTCAAGCATTTACCACACAGAACATGGTAGTGGGCAGTGCAATTGTGGTGTCCTGTTGTTTAGTTGCTCAGCTGTGTCCGACCCTTTTGTGAGCCTATGTACTGTAACCAGGCAGGCTCCTCTATCCATGGGATTTCTTAGGCAAGAATACATGAGTGGGACCATTTCTTTCTTCAGGGGATCTTCCCAAACCAGAGATCAAACCCGGGTCTCCTGTACTAACAGGTCGATTTTTTACCACTGAGCCACCAGGAAAACCCCGATTGGGGTTGTCCACATCTTTCAAAATAGCTTATGGTCAGCAGAGGTATGATCGCCCCTGGGGAAGTGAGATATGAGACTGTAACATAGGGGACTCTGGGCCAGATGGGGTGGGAGGTAGGGCCAGGGAAGTCCAGGAATGACTTCCCTGGGAAAGTGATGCAGGGGTCAGAGTCAAGCTAGCTGGGTCTACAAGGTGACAGTGGAGAGAGGGAAGAGCATTTCAGACAGAGGGAACAGACTGTGTAAGAAAGCACCTTGGGATGAGAGGGACCGGGTCAGGTCTGAGAAAGGGCAAGAAGACCAGGATGTCTCAAGAATTCGGTGAAGGAGAAATGGCTGTGAGGCTGACAGCAGATGGAGCACGAAGGCATCCAGGACACTAGCGGAGGTGCCAGCTGACTCGCAGGGCAGCCCAGGTGGGACACAGGGATGGTTTCTTTCTACTCTTCCCCCCCCCCCCCCCACCCCTCCCTTTCTCTTTCCCCTCCTCTGCCCCTTCTCCTCCCTACATGGCCTATCACCTTCCCTTTCTTTTCCCCCACTTCTGTCTCCTCCTCACCCTTCTTTGTCTTTGTGGGGAGATCAGCATCTAATTTTGTCTTTCTCAGAAACTCCATCTGCCGAGGAGCAAAAATTTCAGCTCCAAAGCTTAGTGTGACACAAAAATATAAATAGTCCCTTTTGAGTAGATCTGCTTAGACTCAGCTACCCATGCAGGTAACTCTTCAAGTTGGCTTCTAAGAGTATTGGGGTGGGTTCTGGCTTTGTTTTGTACTTGCAGCAGTGTGACAGAAAGGACCTTGGAGCCCTGTAGTGACCTGGAATATCTCCTGACTCTTCCGGTCTCTGCAGCAGTGTCTCTGGTCTTCCCAGCCCATGTTAGCTGATCCTGTGGCTGCAGTCTGCTCCCTGTGTACCTTGTAGCTGGGCCATTGACTGATTTGCTCTTTTTCTTCCTCCCTCCCTCAAAGTGGTCAGAGCCTAATTGTCTCCTGGATAACTCAGCCTCACCCCAGATCTTGCTCTGTTTCTGTCTTGTCCTCCAAATGGCCTCTGTCGTACTGTGGGGAACCCTGGGGTCTGGGGCAGCCAATCTTGAGTCTGGATTAAGCCAAAATAGAGGATAAAAGAATTCAGAAAGTCTTCCCTTTGATGGCTGTGGGCTTGTGGTTAAACATCATTTCAAGAGGTTTTCAAAATCTGGATACTCCCTCCCTTTATCCCCCTCGGCGTTCTTTCTTTGGAGTCCTAATCTTTTCTCAGCAGATAGACGTTCTGGCCATCTAAGGAGAAGCTGATTTTTTAGGGGAAGGCAAAAGATAAAAGCGTGTGGGTGTGTGTGTATGCTTCAGAGTAGGATTTCTGTTACTACACTATTTTAAGGATTTGGGATTCTTTTTTGTAAGATCATTAAGAATCGCTGAACCATTTTTAGCAAGGAAGTGATAGGTTCATATTTGCATTTTTATAAAAATCCTGGTGGCTGCTGTAAAGAATGGATTGGATGGGAAATCTACGTGCAGGCAGATCAACCAGTGGTTACTGGCTGGTAGCAAAGAAGACAACCAGAGGCAGACTTGAGAGATGTTTAGGAGATTGGGAGATAGGGCATGAAGATCTAACCTCAGGTGGGGATAAGGAAAGGCAGAGATGACTCAGAGAGCCTCAATTTCTGCTTTAGGTGACTGGAGAGATTTGAGGATTACGCACTGAAAACGGGAGTAGGAGGCCTCGATTTGGAGAGTTGAGAAGACAGTAATAAAACCAGTAGGGTATTGGAAGTCTAAAGAGTCTTTGAGAAATGCAAATAGAAGTGACCGGTAACTGGGTATTTGACTTTGGAGCTCAGAGGAGAGTCATTCTTGTGAGCCTTCCTGCAGTGAAATTGCAGCGGAAGCAGGCAGCCTGAGGAGGGAGCAGCTAGGGAGGAGAGAAGTGAGGCTGGAGGAACTCAAGCAATGAAGGGAGATAAAGGGGATTTATAAGTAAGAGGGATTCTCGAAGCTAAGAAAGCCTCGGGTGCGTGTGCTCAGTCGTGTCCAGCTCTTTGCGAACCCCTGGACTGTAGCCCGCCAGACTCATCTGTCCATGAGATTTTCCAGGCAAGAATACCAGAGAGGGTTGCCATTTCCTCCTCCAGGAAAGCCTTGAGCATATAGAAACATACAATCCTAAACACTTGACAAAGTGACAAAGTGTCTGAAGAGGAGGAAGTGGATGGTTTTAGAGTACCCCTATAGGGTTCATTCCAAAGAGGGCAGAGGCTCCTTTCTCCCTGTTGTGTAGAGGGCAGCCAGGCTTAGAGCAGATGCATTAGTAGGTAGGATCCAAGGAGTTGAGGGAGTTTCCATTGATGGCCTCTGTTTTTGTTGTCACAAAAGAGTCAAGTCCTCTTGAAAGTGCATAAGGGTATTGGTTGGACAGGGGGCTGGCTGTAGGGGTGATTGAGGTGGTGCTGCTGAGGAAACAGGAGACAGACAGACTGGAGTAAGTAGAGTGAGTGATAGGATTTTGTTGTGCCATCTCCAGTCTCAACTTGTGTACCATTTTTCTTCACCTTTTCCATCCACATACAGCCAGGATATAACACAGATAGCCAGGATATAATGACTCTCTTCTTGACTGGCTTCTTCCATTTCTTCTTGCCCACCCCCACCCTTGCTCCTCCCAACCCTTCTAAAAAAATTACTGTCCAGAATTTGAGAAAACGACCCACCCCAATGAGTTTACAAATCAACAGATCACTCTTTAGAGACAAGCCATCATTTATTTAAATAGAACATTAAAAACAAACAAAAAACTCACTTCCATCAATTCTCTGTAGCAAATTGAAGCCTTCCCCTTTAATTCCCTTTTTCCTTCTCTCCAAACTAGGCATACTAAGTTTTCCTTTGAATTGCCCTTCTGCTAAGAGATTAAGAACTCTGAAGGGAAAATGAGGTTATGAGCATTGCAAGGCTTCAAGGATTCTGAAAGATCCAGCTAAGACCATTATAAGCTTTGCTAGCATTAAAGAGAGGCATCATTTGTATAGAAAAAAGAAAATTGAAAAGCACAGTAATTTCAAAATATCTACAGTGATTACTTTGTTTTGGTCTGAGATGAAAACATTAAATTGAAAAACTTCAGATTAAAAAATGAAAACAGCTAATGCTAAATGGCAATCTTTATAAGAAAACACTGAAAACAGTATGTGTGCATTCCCTCCATAACTGTTATATATTTGTGTACTTTTTTCAGATTCATTGAAGATATATCACCTCAATTCTTGGAGGGTAGCAAGATGGTGTTAGCTATAGAGATGATTTTTCCTCTTAGAATTGTGATTAAACCTGAGACAAAAGGCAGTTAAGCCCACATATTCCAAGTTCAGAGGACCAGAGTGAGTTACTAAGTCCAGTCATATCTTCGGAGGAATAATTTCACTGCATGTATTTGTACAAGAGGATTGAGGAGGAGAACGGAGGCCTCCTTTTAGAGTAATGCAGTGTTTATAATGCGAAGAGCGAATCATTGGAAAAGACCCTGATGCTGGAAAAGATTGAGGGCAGAAGGAAAAAGGGGTGACAGATGATGAGATGGTTGGATAGCACCATGAACTCAACGGATATGAATTTGAGTAAACTCTAGGAGATAGTGGGGGACAGAGGAGCCTGGCGTGCCACAGTCCATGGAATTGTGAAGAGTCAGACGTTACTTAACAACTGAACAAATGGTTATGATAAGAAGCAAGTCCTTTCCCTCCCTCCCCTCTAGTCTCCTGTGGGAAGATCTTCCCCAAATTGTGGGAGGATGTCCCAAGGGAATTGCCTATAGAAATTCCTACCTGGCAAGGCTGTTGTGAAAACGGAGTGAAGTAATTTGTATCCTGTGCCTCTCAGAACATTTGGCTTGTGGTGGATGCCTCTGTCAAAGATATGCCCTGTGGCCACTCCAGGCTAGAAGCAAAGGAAGAGGATTTCAGCAATTGGATTTTTAATCCACTACACAGTATCTCAGGATATCTTGGTCTGTATTTTGTAGAAAATGTCTTGTGACTCAGCTGGTAAAGAATCCGCCTGCCAATGCAGGAGACCTCGGTTTGATCCCTGGGCTGGGAAGATCCCCTGGAGAAGGGAAAGGCTACGCACTCCATTATTCTGGCCTGGACAATTCCATGGACTGTGTAGTCCACAGGGTCGAAAAGAGTCGGACATGACTGAGCATCTTTCACTTTCAATTTTGATCTTAATTTTTGACTCCATTTTACCACCAGTCTCGAATCTTAGTAAACTTCTGCGTGGCAGTAGTATCTGCTACCTCCTGCCATGACCAATGGGCGCTTCTAATGAACTTTCAGTGCCGTGTGGAAGGGCGCAAGGCAGCTTTGCTGCAGTGTCTGCAGCCTGGAGCTGCCTTTGCCACGTTGCTGTTTAGCATGCTAATGCACTTGGCAGAGAAATGGCATCACGGATGTCATGGTCTTTTTCATTTCGAACCTGATTCTGTCAATAAACTCCTAAAGAGGAAGTGAAGCACTTTCCCTCCTTGGGCCTCTTGGGTACCATTTAGAAAAGCATGACGTCGATGGAGTAGTGAACCCCGCTTCTCTCGATGGTCCAGCTAGATGGCTTGGGACATGTATGGGTTGTCTACAGGTAACTGCCACTGTGAACTACTTTCTTCTATCTGCAGAAGAGGAAAATCAAGAAGCAGACCATTCTAAAGGAAACTATGTTCGGATTTACTAATCTAGGACTTTTTGATTTGAGACTGATACCATTTGATGTGTGTGTGTATGTGTGTGCTCAGTCATGTCCACCTCACTCCTCTGTCCATGGGATTCTCCAGGCAAAAATACTGGATTGGGTTGCCATTTCCTACTCCAGGAGATCTTCCCAACTCAGCAATCAAAACTGCTTCTCCTGCATAGGCAGGCAAGCTTCTTTACCTCTAATGCCACCAGAGAAGCCTGATATCATTTGATGTTGAGGTTTAAATAAATCAATAAAAAATATCAATCTCTAATCTTCAGAAATATCAATCTGGATGAATTTCTTTTTATTTTTTGTAACTAAATGTTTCCTCTGGAAGGCATAAAATTGTATTATAGAAATAAAACTTTATTACCAGTTTTCTTAATGCCATAATTATTACTGTCAATATAATAGTAGTTATCTTTTGGGGCTTCCCTGGTGGCTCAGTGACAAAGAATCTGTCTGCCAATGCAGGAGAAGCAAGTTCGATCCCTGGGTTAGGAAGATCCCCTGGGGAAGGAAATGGAGGCCTCCTCCACTCCAGTATTCTTGCCTGGGAAATTCTATGGACAGAAGAGCCTGGCAGGCCACAGTCCATAGGGTTGCACAGAGTTGGACACTAAACATCTTTTATTAAATCCTTGCTGCTGCTGCTGCTAAGTCGCTTCAGTTGTGTCCGACTCTGTGCGACCCCATAGATGGCAGCCCACCAGGTTCCCCTGTCCCTGGGATTCTCCAGGCAAGAATGCTGGAGTGGGTTGCCATTTCCTTCTCCAGTGCATGAAAGTGAAAAGTGAAAGTGAAGTCGCTCAGTCGTGTCCGACTTTGCAACCACATGGACTGCGGCCTACCAGGCTCCTCCATATTGTGTTAAATACCATGCCAAGTGCTTAACCTATATAATCTCTTATTATTTTAAAAACAATCCTGTAAGTAAAGAATTACTGAACCCTATTTTACTGCCGAGGAAAGAGAGGCTCAACAGGAAATGACATACCTTCAATTTCACTATAAGATCTTTTCCTTACTACTCTACTTACCTTACATAGACAGTTGCTTTCTGAATCTTTGTGTATATGTTTTTAGACTTTCCAGTCACTTCCCTCATAATTATATCAAATGTGATCTGGGCTGTGAGCTCAGTATGTGAGCTTTGATGCTTTGATGTATGTGCTATAGTTCATCAGTATGGGATGTTGAGGGACTTTTCTTTTTGGCTTATACTCTAGGTTGATGAGAGTGTCAGGGCACTGGCTCTCAGAAAGGAGCTGTGGTCCTGTGTTATTTGTACACTTGGGGGTAAATATATGTGGCTTGATAATTCTGCAGTGAGACAGGATCAAGATATAATTTTTTTAAGAAAGTTTTTAGATGAAATTATCCAAGAGACTTTACTGTGAACATCAGAGTTGGCATGGCTGGTGCATCTTCTTTGTCCTTAGGTCCTGCTTCTCCCAGGTACACTTTCTTCAGTCCCTGAAGATATCTTCCTCAGTTCTGCTTATGATAGTGGTACAGTCCCTTTCGCCGTGCTGCGACCCTTTTCTCCCAAGCATGGATGCGGTGGGTGAGGGAGAGAGAAGCGGCAGCCTGGTGTCTGGTTTCTCTCCTTGACTCTATCACCAGCCAGCTGTGACATTTCTGGGAAGTCAATCTCGCAGGTTTCCTTACTTGTAAAAGAATGGCATTGGACTCATAGATCTCCTGAGAGGCCATTTCAACAGAAAATTAGGCTGCTTAGAATGGAGAAAGCCATCAAGCTGTAGTAGGGAATAAGCTACTGGTGCCAGTGACAGACTGTTGGATTAATTGAGCCTAGCTATGGAGCACAGCAGTCATTCCTATGTTTATATTATCCGAATATTGCTCCCTTCCCCTAAGATGTTGAAAGTATATCTTCATTTCTCAGATGAGAGAACAGAAGCAGAATTGACCATTAGCTGGCCATGGACTATTACTTATTGCTGGTTGCTTAATTTGCTGGGCAGATCAGTTGCAGTGAGTGACAGCTGATGTCGTGCCTGGGAGTAGTCACTAGTGGAATGGAGAGGGCTGCCCTCCTTTGCTGTAGCGACACAGGATGTTCCTGCAGAGGCTCCTGTGTAGATCCTAATGATTTTTGTTGAGTTGATGAAACGTAGGACTGCACATTAATTTTAGCCTTTTTTCCCCTGACATTTCTCATTTAAAAGGTGGTAAAACTTTAAAATGAACAAAAATTAAAAATGACTGCTTTACTCATGAGGAAAATTGCCTCTTTACTTTCTAACCCATGGCTGATTCATGTCAATGTATGGCAAAAACCACTACAATATTGTGAAGTAATTAGCCTTTGATTAAAATAAATTAATTAATTTTAAAAATGCTTTCTAAGGAGTATTCTTGATTTGACTGACACATTTATATGGCATGACTTCCCTCACTGACCCTATTTCCCTTTCTTCCTCCAAGCTATTTCTGCTCCAATGTCCCTCTCTCTCTCCCTCCCTCATTCTCTTTTTTCCTTCTTTCCTCCTTTCCTTCCTTCCTTCTCTGACCTAAGACAGCTTTTCTCCTTTCTAAGTACCAATACTTTTACCTACACTTTGAAATATTTTTCCTGATTTTAAGAACCAGAGATATTCATTATGAAAAACTTGGAAAATATTAAGAAGTAAAAGAAGGAATTAAAATCATTCACAATCCTCTTAATTATAGACAGCTGCTATTAACGTTTTTGAGGTCTTTCTTTATGGTTTTTCTTTTAAGCATACTTTAAAACAATAACAAAGTTGATATTCCACTATACACTAGTCTAAATATTGCTTTTTTAAAAATTAGTTTTACATCAAACACTTTCCATACCTTTCAATATTTTTGAGAACCTCATTTTGATGACTATATTATAATTTATTGTGTGATGATGATATTATACATGGTCATTCTCCTATCATCTGGTATTTAGGCTTGTCCCCTGTACTTGACCCTATCCTTTCTTAGCTTCCCTGGAATTTTACTTATTTTTACTCATGCCTTCTCTTCCCTGATTCCTGCTTGTCATTTGCACCTTTCTCTGTGACTTCATGGGCTTCCCTGGTAGCTCAATGATAAAGAACCTATCTGCTCATGTAGGAGATATGGGTTCTATGTCTGGGTCAGAAAGATCTCTTACAAAAGAACACAGTAAGCCAATCCAGTATTCTTGCCTGGGAAATCTCATGGGGAGAGGAGCCTGGTGGGCTACAGTCCATGGAGGGGCAAAGAGTCGGACATGACTTAGCAACTGAGCATAGACTATGCCTTCACACATTGCAGTTATGCAGACATATCTCTAGTCTCTCGGAGAAGGCAAGGGCATCCCACTCCAGTATTCTTGCCTGGAAAATCCCAAGGACAGAGGAGCCTGGTAGGCTGCAGTCCATGGGGTCATGAGCAACTTCACTTTCACTTCTCACTTTCATGCATTGGAGAAGGAAATGGCAACCCACTCCAGTGTTCTTGCCTGGAGAATCCCAGGGACGGAGGAGCCTGGTGGGCTGCTGTCTATGGGGTCACACAAAGTTGGACATGACTGAAGTGACTTGGCAGCAGCAGCAGCAGCATCTTCAGTCTCTAATGGACCATGCCTGGTGCCCTTTCTGAATTTTGGTATTTTTATATTTTCCACATTTTAGTATCTTTCCCTTTTAAATACCATAGCTAATCTAAAGCAAAGTTCTGAGCATGCCGATAATCAAGCACCAGCCTCATTAGCGCTTCACTGTGCCCATCATCTAATCTATTGTATCATACACACAGCCATTTTGTTCATCATCTCCCTTCTGGCTTTCCATCCTTGACAAACAGGATAATCATTCGTCTAAGCCACTAATGCGAACGTTAAACCTCAGCCCTTTGGCCCAACACTAGAGACTTACTCAAGAGATGAGACCATTCTATTCATTAATATCCTATAAGCAAAGATTATTTTGCCAGCTGATTATGTGAAAAATTGCCTTATACTGTGGCCCATATTATTCCACTCTTCCTTCTGGGATATTATGAAAGTTGATATTTTGGAATGTATCAGGTATACTGTATCTCCACATTTTCTTGATCAAAATATCCTCTCAAAAAAAAAAAATGAAATTGTCAGATCCTGGTCTTTATGAACTGGTACTGGTTCTTGGGATCACTGCTGTGTTTTCCAACAGTTCTTAAGGCTTCTTCAAGAGCCATTCCAAACTGGTAGATTTTTCTTTCTCTCTTTTAAAAAAATTAAAATGATATGTATGGATTGTTTGCTGATACCCATAAGGTAACAAGTGGAAGGGGCAGGCCATGGCCCTGGGTGGACTTGAACTGGATAGGTGGTCTTTGTAGGCATTTGTTCTGTGGAAGACCTAAGTATTCTGCTTTCTCTCTCTTTCAGAGGCCCTACCCAAGGTCCAATGCCCTCTCAAATGCTGTGGTCACTCACTGACATGGTAGATGTGATAAGGAGAATAATGGCCCCCTAAAGTCATGAATGGTCTGTCCCTGGAACTTTTGAATATGTTGCTTTACAGGATAAAACATATACAATATTGGAGTGGGTACTATGAAACTGGGTTTCTTGATGGCTCAGTGCTGAAGAATCCACCTGCAATGCGGGAGCCACGTAAGATGCGAGGACATGGCAACCCACTCCGATATTCCCACCCGGAGAATCCCATAGAATGAGGAGCCTGGTAGGCTATAGTCCATAGGGTCACAAAGAGTCAGACCCAATTGAAATGACTTAGCACACATGCGAGCAATATGCAATTACATTGGATTTTAATAGAGTCAGAGAAAGATTTGAGGATACTCTGCTGATGACTTTGAAGACAGAGGAAGGAATCATGAGCCAAAAATTCAGGCAGCATCTAGAAACTGGGAAAAAAATAGTGTACATGTTCTCCCTTAGAGCTTCTAGAATGAACATAACCCTGATGATACCTTGATTTTATTCCAGGGAAATCCAATGCAGACTTCCGATATTCAGAACTGTGAGGTAATAAATGCGTCTTGGTCTAAGTCACCAAGTTTGTGATAATTTGTTATAGCAGCAACAGGAAACTAACACAGTGGATGTTTTTAATTCTTGAGGTTTGAAAAGGACCTTAATGACTGTCTATTCTAGATCCCTAACTTTGAATTCCCTATTTTGCTGCCTCTGTCAAAGGAGGAGCCTGTGGTGCACGTGGTGTGTGTATTGGATTTGGGAAAAGGAGCACATGCCGAAGGAAATGGCAATGAGGAAACATTCTTTATTTAGAATAGCTTTTTGGAGATACAATTCATGTAGTCTATACTTGACCCATTTAAACAGTACAATTCCATAGTTTTTTATTATATTCATAGAGTTGTGCATCCATCGCTAGGGTATTTCATCACCCCATAGGACTTTCCTGGTGGCTCAACAGTAAAGAATTGGCCTGCTAATGCAGGAGATGCAGGTTTGATCCCTGGGTCAGGAAGATCCCCTGGAGAAGGAAACAGCAACCCACACCAATATTCTTTCTTGGGAAATCCCATGGAGAGAGGAGCCTGCCAGGCTACAGTCCATGGGATCACAAGAGAGTTGGACATGGTTTAATAACTAAATGACAACATCACCCCATAAAGAAACTCTGGATCCATTAGCCATCACTCTTCATTCCTCTGCCCCCACCTCCTGGAAATCACTGATCTACTTTCTGTCTCTATGAATTTACCATTCTGGTTATTTCATAAGAATAAAATCATATATCATAAGGCCTTTTATGCCTATCTTCTTTCATGTAGCATGATGTTTTCAAAAATTCATCTATGCTGTAGCATGGGTTAGTACTCCATTACTTTTTATTGAAGAATAATATTCCATTGTATGGACAAAGCACATTTTATTTATTCATTCAGCTGATGGGCATTTGGATTATTTACCCTTTTGGATATTATGAAAAACATTGCTATGAACATTTGTGTACAAGTTTTTTTTGTAAACATATGTTTTCATTTCTCTTGGGTAAATACCTAGGAGTGGAATTGCTAAATCACACGGTAATCCTATGTTTCACTGTTTGAAGGACTGCCAGACTGTTTTCCAAAGTAGCTATATCATTTTACATTCCTGTCAGCAGTGTATATGAGAAAGCATCATTAATAAAAATTCTTGCTGGCCCCTGAAAGTGTAAAGAACACAGAATATGAAGTGTGGCTTAGAAGGAGTGGCCTGAATATTTCCAGAAGTAAAGCAACATCAAAAGAAATGTGGGTCTCTAGAAAATTTGCTTGGGAAATCTGGAGTGACATCTAAATTTTTTTTGAAAAAAAGTTCATATTGGCCAAGTTCCATTGTTAACTGACTGCAATAAATTCTCTTGATGGTTTTAGCCTGTTTGGTTTCCATAAATTTTGTTTGATTAACTTTGGAGAAATTCTGATGAATGATGACTCAGAAGAACTTCATGGACAACACTAAGGCACGACTATGTGCCCTCTATAAATAAACTTACGCCATTCTCCTTTGGTAAAAATAAAGTCAATTCAAGGTGACAAGCATTTTGAAGTTTATGTTAGTTTGCTTGGGTTTTCATAAAAAAGGACTATAGATTGGATGGCTTAAACAACAGAAATTTACTTCTCATAGGTCTGCTAGGTCTAAGTCTGAGACCAAGGAGTCCACAGGGCTGGTGTCTTCTGAAATCTCTCTTTGGCTTGTGAATGTCTGTCTTCTTGAATCATCACCCCCAGTTTTCCCCTATAAATACCCATGTCCTTACCCTCTCTCTCTCTCTCTCTCTTTTTTTTTTTTTAATTTTAAAGGCACCAGCCATTAGGACCCACCAAAATGATCTGATTTAACCTTAACTACTTTTTCAAAAACCCTATCTCCAAATAGAGTAGCATTCTGAATTACTGGGTGTTAAGGCTTCAACAAGGCTTCCCAAGTGTTGCTAGTGGTAAAGAACCCACCTGCCAATGCAGGAGACGTAGAGACGTGAATTCAATGCTTGGATCAGGAAGATCCCCTGGAGGAAGGCATGGCAACCCACTCCAGTATTCTTCCCTGGAGAATCCCATGGACAGAGAAATCTGGCAAGCTATGGTCCATAGGGTCGCAAAGACTCGGACACAACTGAAACGACTTAGCACCCATGCATGCACACAGGGCTTCAACGCATGACTTTTGAAGGGGATACAATTCAGCCCACACCAAATTACAAAACATAAAACTGTTCTTACTACACTGAACGAGTCTGGGGTAAGGAAGAAAAACGATTTTAAAATATGCGTTGTTCCTGTTGTGTGTCTTTGGATGAAAGAATGAGCTTAAGACCCTTGTCTTCTTAAGAGCTACAAAGTGTTTATTCTTGGTGCAAGATGTCCTTGAGGGCACCGTGAGACCTGGAGTGGAATCTGGTTAAGGAGAAGCATCCTTAGTTATCCTTCAAACTTTCCTTCTACTTTTTTGTCCAAGACAGTTATGCACCAGTAAAGTATCAGTAATTTTTTTCTTTATTAAATGACCTAGAATATACTTTAAATTTGTTACATAATTCTTCCTCTTTCTAGGTGGAAAGAACGGGATAGTAAAACGTTCTAAGCCAAATTTATACATATATCGTCCTAAAATATTATGGGAATTACATGAAATTTGAGTATTTTATTGCTATGTCTGCTTCTATTAAAAAGCCTGTTCTCATGATCTGAAACTTATTCATACCATACTGTAAATATCCGATAATCACTTCAAAAGTTATTCTATGCTTTATGTTTCATTTTGTCAGAAACCAAAGTCTTAAGTCAAAAGAATCACACTTCAAGGGAATTTTAGGGATCTGTCTGAGGATGCAAAAAGTATTTTCCAAGGTCCTTTATCAACACTGTGGAGATCACCTTTCTCAGACAATCGCTAACTCACACTTTCATAATATTAGCCTTGATAAGAATGCAAGATCAAAGATATGCTTAATTAAAACTAAAGTCTACTTCTAGAGATAGGTATCTTGCAAAAAATATTCTCCAGTCCTAGTTCTACTTAACTGAATTGCTTAAGACGGTGATACAATTCTTTTTAAAAAATTACTTATTTGTGGCTGCACTGGGTCTTCGTTGCTGTATGGGCTTTCTCTAGTTGCAGTGAGTAGGGGCTACTGTCTGTTGGGCTTCTCATTGAGACGACCCCTCCTGCTACAGAGCAAGGCCTCCAGGGTGCGAGGGCTCAGTAGCTGTGGCTCACAAGCTTAGCTGCCCCATAGCATGTGGAATCTTCCCGGACCAGGGATTGAAACTGTGTGCCCTTCATCTGCTGGTGGACTCTTAACCACTGGACCCCCAGAGAAGTCTTTGTGATACAATTCTTGATGTGAGTCAATATGAGCTGGCTCCTATTTTTGGTTTTCCTAGGTTTTTGTCTGCCTGCTGTGTTTTCAGAAGAACTAACATCTCGTGAATATTAATACTGTTGGATCTGAGCAATGTTTGAGTTGGCTGGTTAGTGGGGTGAGGCTGGGCAGCTGAGTTTCATGTTGATTTCCTGTCTGCAGAACTGTTATCAGTCATGTAGTCTGCAAATTCCAGTTTGAAAGGTGTTCACAAGGTCATTCACTTGTCTGAAGAACAACACACTGTGAGTTAATAGTGATGACAGCAAAGAATGAAAGAATGAATGTATTTGGTCCTCATAGTTTCTCGTTTCTAAGTATAATACCTTTACTGAGATAAAATTTCACATACCATAGTATTCCATCATTTAATGAGTACAGTTTGATGGCTTTTAAAATATATTCACAGAGCTATACAAATATCACCACAATCAATTGTAGAACATTTCTTCACTCCAAAAAGCTATGCTCATTATGTCACTACCCATTTCCTCTACCTTTTCCCTCTCTCTTTGACCCTAGACAAATCACAAATCTACTTTCTGACTATATGAATGTACATCTTCTGGATTGGTCCTCATGGTTTCAATGTCTGAAGTGGTGACTGGATTTCTATGTGTCTCTTTCCTTTCTAGTTGATGAAAATATGTTTGACTCAGTGGCAAGGTCCTTCAAAATGCACGCTAATGGATTTGTCAGGGCCTCTTAATTTTATACAAAAGGCTGCTTCTACATTGTGAGAATATAACTAGGATCATTCTATCATATTTGAGGAACAGTCAGAAGCATAGCAATTCAGGGGAGAAAATGGACAGAATACCTTTGGAACCTCATTTGACTACAACTAAATGACTGAGTGACTTCACTTTCACTTTTCACTTTCATGCATTGGAGAAGGAAATGGCAACCCACTCCAGTGTTCTTGCCTGGAGAATCCCAGGGACGGGGGAGCCGGGTGGGCTGCCGTCTATGGGGTCACACAGAGTCGGACACGACTGAAGCGACTTAGCGGCAGCAGCAGCAAACTTAGCTCCAGAGAGTAGATTTGTAGGTTTTGAGTAGAGATAATTTTCTTCTCTAGTTCTGAGTGTGTGCTAAGGTGTTTCAGTCATCACAGACTCTTTGCGACCCTAAGGACCATAGCCCATCAGGTTCCTCTGTCCATGGGACTCTCTAGGCTAGAATACAAGAGTGACTTGCCATGCCCTCCTCTAGGGGAGCGTCCCAACCTGGGGATTGAACCCGCATCTCTTGTCTGCTACCTTGGCGGGTAGGTTCTTTACCACTAGTGTCACCTGGGAGATGACTTTAATAGCCGAAGTTTGAAATTAGTTTAATTAAAGGCTAAACATCCATCTTCTATTTTAAAAAAGAAAAGATCAATATTGTTTAAATGTGCTAGAATATTGTCACCTGGTCCTTTCGGGGGAACTTGTGACAAGACATCTTCTGGGGATCCCAATTATATTTAGCTAAAGATTTCAAAAATATAAAGAAATAAAAAGAAAAAAGATTTAAAAAGTGTAGTTTATGATCTGACTACTGGGAGTTTGCAGTTTAAAGGAGATCATTGTTTCTCAATGAGAGGCTATTTGGTCCTCCAGGGATATTTGGCAGTGTCTGAAGCCTTTCTGCATGTCACAGCAGAAGGTCGTTCCTACATCTAGTAGGTAGTGATGCTGTTAATCACCCTACACTGTACAGCTCAGGCTCCCACAACATCCACCCACAAATATCAGTAGTGCAGAGGCTGAGAAATTTATTAGGTGTACAATGGCTCAGGCTCCTCTTCTGTTGCTTGGTAGGTGGTAAGGATTGATAGTTATTTAGCCTCTATGTGTTACCTTTTTCAGGGACTTCCTTTTTAAAAAGAATGATCGCTTCTTCCTTTGTACTCTATTAGGTCCTGCATATATGTCTGTTGTAGAACCCAGGACACTTTATTGTACTCTGTCTGACCTTGGGCAATGTATGCAACCTTTCTGGGCCTCAGTCTTCTCATCTACAAAATGGGAATACTAACACTACCAACCTCAGTCATTGTGAAGATGAAGTGTGTGAAGACATACAAAGTGCTTGTCACTGTGTTCATCACACTACCTGTGTGCTTAGTCACTTCAGCCATCTCTGACTCTTTGCAACCCTATGGACCACAGCCTACCAGGCTCCTCCGTCCATGGAATTTTCCAGGCAAGAGTACTGGAGTGGGGTGCCATTTCCTCCTCCAGGGGATCTTCCTGACCCAGGGATTGAACCCGTGACTCTTGCATCTCCTGCGTTGGCAGGATTCTTTACCACTGCTCCATCTGGAAAGTCCCCGTTTGTCATGCTAGGTGCTCAATAAATGATACAGGATGCTTGGGGCTGGTGCACTGGGATGACCCAGAGGGATGGTACGGGGAGGGAGGTGGGAGGGGGATTCAGGATGGGGAACACGTGTACACCTGTGGTGGATTCATGTTGATGTATGGCAAAACCAATACAATATTGTAAAGTAATTAGCCTCCAATTAAAATAAATAAATTTAAATTAAAAAAAAAAAGATAGTGGTAGTTGTTGTTGTTTATGATTTATTTAGCTGTTTCCCCCTGCTAAGCGATAAATAACATCTTTTGAGGATAGGAATTGCATTGGCATATCATGGATGTTTAATGGTTTTTGGAGGAAGGATTAAATGAATCCTTTTAAGCCTCATAATCTTCATCTGTAAAATGGAGTTTCACTTGTTATTGTCACATTTAACAAGATAATGTAAGAAAAAGGAGAAATAAGGAGCCTAGCACATAGATACTATATAACTTTTCCTTGCCTTGGCACCATAAAAAACCTTTATTATAAGAATTTTAAATCTACAAAAAAATAGAAACAGTAATGTAAACACCTGTATATCATCCAGATTTAACAACTGTTAACATTTAGTCATATTTTCTTAATATATTTTCAGAGGTTTTTTTTGGCTGAAGAATTTGAAGTGGATACAAACACAATTTTATTTTACCCCTAAATATTTATTATGTATTGGGATTCCCTGGTGGCTCAGATGGTAAAGAGTCTGCTTGCAATGTGGGAGACCCAAATTTGATCCCTGGGTCAGGAAGATCCCCTGGAGAAGGAAATGGCCACCCATTCAAGTATTCTCGCCTGGAAAATTTCGTGGATAGAGGAGCCTGGTGGGCTACATTCCATAGGGTTGAAAAGAGTCAGACACGACTGAGTGATTTCACTTTCTTTCTTTTACTCAGTATCTTTATTTTTTTAATTTAAAAAAAAATTTTTTTTGTGGCTTAAAAAAAAAATTTTATTTGGTTGTGCCAGGTCTTAGCTGCAGTGTGCGGTTCATTTTTTTTTAGGGGGGGGAGGCAGGATCGCATGTACATCCGTGGTGGATTCATGTCAATGTATGGCAAAACCAATACAGTATTGTAAAGTAAAATAAAGTAAAACTAAAAATAAATACTCAGTATCTTTAAAAACACATTCTTCTATAATGGCAATGCTATTTTTGTCTAACAAAATTAATAACTATTTCCCAATATCAGCAAATATTTAGTCTATATTGGTATTCCCCAGTTCAGTTCAGTCAGTTCAGTTGCTCAGTCCTGTCCGATTCTTTGCGACCCCATGGACGGCAGTACGCCAGGCTTCCCTGTCCCTCACCAACTCCCAGAGCTTACTCAAACTCATGTCCATTGAGTTGGTGATGGACCTTAGTCGGCAATGTCTCTGCTTTTGAATGTACTATCTAGGTTGGTCATAACTTTTCTTCCAAGGAGTAAGCGTCTTTTAATTTCATGGCTGTAGTCACCATCTGCTGTGATTTTGGAGCCCCCCAAAAATAAAGTCTGTCACTGTTTCCATTGTTTCCCTATTTACCATGAAGTAATGGGACCAGATGCCATAATCTTCGTTTTCTGAATGTTGAGTTTTAAGTGAACTTTTTCACTCTCCTTCTTCACTTTCATCAAGAGGCTCTTTAGTTCTTGTTTGCTTTCTGCCATAAGGGTGGTGTCATCAGCATATCTGAGGTTATTGATATTTCTCTTGACAATCTTGATTCCAGCTTGTGCTTCATCCAGCCTGTCATTTCTCATGATGTACTCTGCATGAAAGTTAAATAAGCAGGGTGATAATATATAGCCTTGATGTACTCCTTTCCTGATTTGGAACCAGTCTTTTGTTCCATGTCCATTTCTAACTGTTGCTTCTTGACCTGCATACAGATTTCTCAGGAGGCAGATCAGGTGGTCTGGTATTCCCATCTCTTTCAGAATTTTCCACAGTTTGTTGTGATCCACACACTCAAAGGCTTTGTAGTCAATAAAGCAGAAGTAGATGTTTTTCTGGAACTCTCTTGCTTTTTGATGATCCAATGGATGCTGGCAACTTGATCTCTAGTTCCTCTGCCTTTTCTAAATCCAGTTTGAACATCTGGAAGTTAACAGTTCACGTACTGTTGAAGCCTGGCTTGGAGAATTTTGAGCATTACTTCACTAGCATGTGAGATGAGTGCAATTATGTGGTACTTTGAGAATTCTTTGGCACTGTCTTTCTTTGGGATTGGAATGAAAACTGACTTTTTCCAGTCCTATGGCCACTGTTGAGTTTTCCAAATGTGCTGGCATATTGAGTGCAGCACTTTCACAGCATCATCTTTTAGGGTTTGAAATAACTCAACTGGAATTCTATGACCTCCACTAGCTTTGTTCATAGAGATGCTTCCTAAGGTCCACTTGACTTCTCATTCCAGGATGCCTGTCTCTAGGTGGGTGATCACGTATTCCCCAGTTATTTCCAAATGTATTTCACAGCTGGTTTATTCAAACAAGATCCAAATAGAAATTTTTCATTAGAGAAGACTATTTTTTCGTTGTTGCCCACTTCAGGGACTGGCCTGTTTTTTCTGTTTGCCGGTTAGCAGAGCTGAAATTCTTTCAGTAAATCAAGATAGGAATATATTTTAAGCAAACTCAATTCAAAACACAGATAAATTATTCACAACAATTAATGACTCATTTTTTTTTCCTGGGATCTGCAGAAACTATTCAGTTGTAAACTTCCTCTCAGTGCATTCAGAGATGGTAAAATGATTAGTGATAATGGTTCTCTGGTAATGCGAAGAAGAAGCAAACTAAAGTATTAGAAGACCTGCCAAATGAAATATACATAAGAGAAAGAAAGAGCTCTGGGAAACACAATGTAAATCAATAAGAAAACTGATTCAATGTGTGGAGTGCATTTTGTGCACAGACTCTCCAGAATATGCAATCATTCCAATGGTATTCACAACAGCCTGAAGAACAATCTATTGCATAAACCAAGGTAAGCAACATACTTCCTTGAACCATAATACCACAGCAACCATGTGGGATAGTCTCTTGTTTTTTGGTTTTCATGGGATTGGTTCACCCCTAGACCAACAAGTGAACATGTCAGTTAGGAATGGTCTGGAGTGTCCTGTAGGTAAAGTGGATTTGATTTAAAAATAGTAGTCATCTAACAGAGATCCTTGCAGAGGGCACAGAGGGCTGAAGTGATGGCGAGGAAGCATTTGACAAAAGCTGACTTTTATAAGGACAAGCAAGGTGGTCTGGAATAGCAGCAAATTTGCATTAAGGACTAAGATGAGTTACCAGCAAAGATGTTACTGGGTTAATTCAGGATGAAGTACATTTGGGATGAAGTAGACTTGGTAGAAGGGTTTCCCTGGTGGCTCAGAGGTTAAAGCGTCTGCCTGCAATGCGGGAAACCCAGATTCAATCCCTGGGTCGGGAAGATCCCCTGGAGAAGGAAATGGTAACCCACTCCAGTATTCTTGCCTGGAGAATCCCATGGATGGATAGAGATGTCATAGAGAAACTAATGGAAATATTAATTCTACTTTTCTTGATTCTCTTTACTTTCCACTTGATTTACGCTATTTGTGTCTGTGTCTTATTGCTATCCTCACTGGATTGTACACACTTTGAGGTCAGTGCCCATGTCTTAGACATTTCTGTATAGTACTTTGCACATGATAAGTGCCTAATATATAAAATGTTTATACTTATTTTTTAAAGATACATTCAGCACTTGTTAAAAAAGTAAGTGCTTATAATTATGTGACAAGATAGAGATGCTAATTATTGCTACAAAGGCAATATATTACAATATATAAACATATCAATCAGCATGTTATATATCTTAAATTTATATAACATCATTTGTCAAATATATTTCAATAAAATAAAATGCCCCTCACTAAGGGGGAAAAAAAGTACATGCTTATACATGTAAAACTTGTTTACAAAGGTTAATATTCCTTTTGTGGTATGATTTGATATAAAACTATGGAGTGTGAAAATGTTCAGACACAAGCAAGGATAAAATAAAAAAGCCAGATACATGAAAGGAAGATTAGAATTAAGGGCTTTGAGAAATAATCAGTATCTAGAGAGTAGAATGGTGCTTACCAGAGGCTGGGTGGTAGGGAAATGGGGAGATTTTGGTCAAAGGCCATAAACTTCCAGTTATAAGATGAATGAGTTCTGGGGGTCCAATGTACAGCAGGATAACTATTCTTAACAATTGTACTTGAAATTTACTAAGAGAATAGATCTTACCACATATACAAATTATATTTTGTGAGGGGATGGAGTTTTATAGTAACCCTATTGTGGTAAGTATTTCAGCAAAGTATATGTTGCCTTAAATCATCACACTGTACACCATAAACCTACACAGTGTTATATGGCATCTATATCTCAGTAAGGATAGGAACAGAAAAGAAATAAAATTCTGGCTTGATTTGGGTAGAGCATAAAGCTAGAGAGAGATCTAAAGTGGGAATAGTATAGCTAGAAGAGACTGGATGAAGATGGAATGGAATTAGTAATTAACTTGTATAAATTTAATTTACCACATAAAGTCATGACTCAGTGAAAGGGCACAGATCTGGGTTCAGATTCAGACCCATTCTCTAGTTGCATGACCTTGGCCAGATTACCAAGACTTTCAGGCCTCTTTTCCTTTCTGTGCAGTGCAAATAATTTCATCTGCCTTTTTCATCTTGTTCTTCACCAGGGCTTTCTTAGATGGTAAAGAATCCACCTGCAATGCGGGAGACCCAGGTTTGATCCCTGGATTGGGAAGAGGAGGAAGGCATGGCAACCCATTCCAGTGTTCTTGCCTGGAGAATCCCTATGGACAGAGGAGCCTGGTGGCCTGCAGTCCATGGGGTCGCAAAGAGTCAGACACGACTGAAACTAAGCATAGCCTACTTCATGGACAAGGACTAGAATCTGTGAAGGCAGAATTCCATATTGTAGCTATACCATGAAGAGTATCTATTATTATTGTAATAGTTCCTTTCCTTTGGTGGACAATACTGTCACTTCTATTGATGATGGCATCCCAGAGACAATTGTGCTCAAAAATATGATTACCTAGAGTGAAATAAATGTAGGAGACAGGGATTGGATATTCTATACTATTTTGAGCAAAGGCATTCTTCCCTGACCTCTGCCCATCTCCTAGCCCTCTCTGTCTACATAGGCGTCTTCTGCTGTCCAGGGTCATGAGACCATCCATGACTGAAGCCTTTTCCTAACTCCTGGTTGCCAACAGCTTGCAAGGCTCTATTTCCTGCAGGCCCTGCTTTCCAGGATCAGTTCTGGATGTAACCCACTGGCCAGAGGCTTTTAGAAGGAACAACATTCTCCACTGAGCTCCCAAGCATGAATGAATTCCCCTAAACTCCTTGCTGCCCAAACAATTTTTATCTGAAGCAAACTGTTCTTAAAGAATTTAGAAAGCAAGACATCTTTGTTTTTCTGGGAGAGAGGGTTTCTCTACAGCATTTGGCAGGTTCTTGTCATGGCTTGGTGGTCGTCAAGAGACAAGTGAAAGATAGCTCAATATCTTTGCAAATCATGGCTGTCTACCTTCTAGAACCACAGTCTTGCTCTCAAATTTTAGCTTTCATGAGAATCACCTTGGTATTTAAAACCTGGATTCCTGGATCCCACCATTAACAAGTCTGGGATGGCCTGTGCTTTTAATGAGCATTTCAAGTGATAACACTGCAGGGGACTCAGGCAACATATTTGGAGAAATATGGAAGCAAGCCCATTTGCCCAAATGTTGGTCTGGGAATTGGTTTTTAGCAAAGTGACCAGGAGGCTTGGAGACACTGCACTAAAGAAAGGAGGGTATTTTCAGCAAGGTTTCAGAACTGTAAATCACTACAGTCATTTCTTGGTTTGGGGGCCGTGATCTTACTATGAAACCTTCCATGGACACTAATAGTGCATTCATCATTTCACAAGACGCTTTCAGATATATACATATAGACATATTTGTATTTTTCATCACTCCTCACCTTGTTGGCTTGAGCTTCTTAATTATGGAATGATTTTGATAAAGCCTGCTTTCAGATGATCAAGATGGTCTGAGGGTGACACTGAGTTAGAGAACAATTCCAAGCATAATCATAGTAACTTTGAAAATTTCTTTTATTTATTCATTCTTTTTCATGACAGTTATAATAACATTTTCTTTATTAAAATGTGTCAGCTGCAATTAAATTAGTATTTGAAAAAGATATGTAATGTCCAAGGCTAGTAACATTTTAAAAAATTATTATATTTTAGGAAATTAATTGAGTCAGTTGAACTGAGGTGGATGAACCTAGAGCCTGTTATATAGAGTGAAGTAAGTCAGAGAAACAAATATCGTATATTAATGCATATATATATATATGGAATCTAGAAAAATGGTACTGATTAAACTATTTGCAGGGCAGGAATAGAGAAGCAGGCATAGAGAAGAGACTTGACACAGCAGGGGAAGGAAAGGGTGGGGCAAGTTGAGAGAGTAGCACTGATACATATGTATACACACACACACACATATATATATATGTATATATATATATATATATACTACCATGGGTGAAACAGATAGCTATTGGGAAGCTGAAGCTGCTGTATAACCCAGGGAGATCAACTCGGCGCTCTGTGATGACTTGGAAGGATGAGATAGGCTGCAGAGGGAGTTGGGAAGGCTCAAGAGGGCAGGGATATATGTATACTTACAGCTGATTTGAGCTGTTGCATGGCAGAAGCCAAGACAACACTGTAAAGCAACTATCCTCTGATTAAAAATTTTAAGACATTTATTTTTAATTGAAGGATAGTTGGTGGGCAATATTACAAGTATAAAATAGAGTGATTCACAATTTTTAAAGATTATGCTCCATTTACAGTTATTATAAAATATTGGCTATACTCCCTGTGTATACAATATATCCTTTTGGCTTACTTTATACTTTAGTTTGTACCTCTTACTCCCCTACCCCTATGTCGCCCCTTCCTTCTGCCTACTTGTAACCACTAATTTGTTTTCTGCATCTGTGAGTCTGCTTCTTTTTTTTTTTTTTAACCTTCACTAGTTTGTTGTATGAAGTGGTACTGCACATAATTGATATCATACAGTATTTGTCTTTCTCTGCCTGACTTATTTCACCTAGCACAATACCCTTCAAGTCCATCCATGTTGCTGCAAATGGCAACATTTCTTTCCTTTTTTTAAATGGCTGAGTAGTATTTTATTATATATATATTTTTTATTTTAGTAATTGCACTTTATTATATATATATAATATACATATTATATACATATAACATATATATATATATATATATATATATTCCAGGTGGCTCAGTGGTAAAAAATCCACCTGCAATATATTAATGTATATATCTCACATCTTTATCCATTCATCTACTGATGGACACTTAGGTTGCTTGCATATCTTGGCTAATGTAACAATGCTGCTATGAAAATTGGGTGCAAGTATATTATTGAATTAGTGGTTTGGGTTTTTTCGGATATATACCTTGGAGTGGAGTTGCGGTCATATGGTAGTACTATTTTTAGTTTTGGAGAAACCTCCATACTGTTTTCCACAGTGGCTGCCCCAATTTACAGGAAACCCTAACATTAAAAGACGGTGAAAGGAGAAGGAGCCAGCAAAGGGGAGGTTGAGCCAAGTTCATTTTTTTTCATATGAAAACTTTAGACATTAAAAACTAGAAGAAACCAGGTATCAGAAGGAGACTGAATTATAAGAGAGAGATGTTTCAATATTGAAAAATGTCTAGGAAGGCAGGAAGGGATAGGATCCAGTGTCTTGTGACTCAAAGAGGTTATGGTGACATCATCACCAAATATCTTGCAGAGTTTATGGCAGGAGACAGATATTATCAGGGGTTTCACAGGGCTGGTACACTTTGGTTTTAGATCTCGACCTGACATTTCTTGCCTGGGAGCAGATATTTCAGTGAAGTTCCAAGAACTGCTCTTTTTTGCAGAGAATCTTTCAGGGTCCCTAAGAGTTTCTACGTGATGAAGCGCATTTCCGATCCCAGTGCATTCCCATCATTTCAGTGTCCACAACACTCTGTGCCCTGACTTGGCCTCAAAAGGAAGGACTTAGGACAGCAATACTTTTTTTTTTCCCTTTTCTGTTTTCCTCCACAGAATTATCCAACCATATGGAAATCCTATTTTAAATTCCATGAATCAGCTCTCCCTAGTGAAAGAGTTTAGCATTTGGGGGCAGATTTTGTGGAAACATTTTGCAGGATGTGAAGCGACAGCTGCCCTCTTTTCAGACACCCTGATTCCAGCTGCACTGGTGCTTTGGGTTCCAGAAAATTATCAGACTGGAAGGACTCACGCCATAGACAGAAAATAACCAGTACACTTGATGCCACTGAAGTTGGACTCAGATCCTATAATATCCCTGGAGAAAGTGTCACATAATGAAATGATTGTTGGAAAAATGTGCTAATGCTGACCTTGAAACGAGATCAGATTTGACAATCAAATGGGAAGGAGAATCAGGACTTGGGGTGAAAATGTGTATAAAGAGGCACTAGGGTGAGGACTGGGCTTCCCTGGTGGCTCAGGGGTAAAGAATCTACCCACAATGTAGGAGACATGAGTTCGATCCCTGGGTGGGGAAGATCCCCTGGAGAAGGAAATGGCAACCTACTCTAGTGTTCTTGCCTGGAGAACCCATGGACAGAGGAACCTGGAGGGCTACAGTCTTTGGGGGCACAAGAGAGCTGGACACGACTTAAGTGACTATCATTAAACTACAACAATCAACAAAAGGAAGTCAGTGAGCAAGAGGCAGCCAGGACTGGATTTGGGGATGGGGACGCCTGGAGAAATGATACAAAAGGGACAAGTGAGGCCCAGACTGATGCTGGTTGCTGTGAGGGAGTTTTCTTCTAAGGACTGTATGTGAACCTGAGGCCTAGAAGATGAATGCAGTATTTTGTTCATTTTTTTCTGATTTTTTAAATGCTCAGAAACGTTAAACAAGAGAGTTCTGATTTCAACTAGGAAACTGGAACTAGTTTCAGAATCCCGATAGACATGTGAACCAGTACCAAAAGGGCACTGAAAAATGAATCATTATTTGCCTTTTGCTTACTCTGCATGCTCCTGTCCTGAGAGTCTCTCATACAGTAGGAGGTTGGTTTGTGATGGGTTGAGTAGGTAGGTGGGGAGCAGGTTCTGATTCTAAAAGCAAAACTTCTGAAAGAGAAATGTTCACTGCCCTAGACTACAGCACTGGAAAGTCCTCGAAGTGCTGACAAACCAGTAGGGACACATTTTGTTACCACCTTTATTAATTCATTTATTACCTTATGTATAGTATCTATGGAGCTTCCCAGGTGGCTTAGTGGTAAAGAATCCACCTGGAATGCAGGAGACATGGGCTCAATCCCTGGGTTGGAAAGATCCCCTTGAGGAAAAATGGCAACCCACTCCAGTATTCTTGCCTGGAAAATTCCATGGACAGAGGAGCCTAGTGGGCTATAGTCCATGAGGTCACAAAGAGTTGGACATGACTGGGCACACATGCATGGCTAGATGGGTGGATATAGCACCTATGTCATGTCTCACTGATACCACTCATATACCATCATATATCTATCTATATATTTAAAAATTGTATAGATATATGTATTTAAAATTTACTATTATATATCCTTAATGGTGGCACTAGTGGTGAAGAACCTGCCTGCCAATGCAGGAGACATGCAGTCCATGGGGTCGCAAGGAGTCAGACACGACTGAAGTGATAGCAACAGTAGCAGCAATGCCTTTTATCTGCCTGGCACAAAATAAACTCAATCATTCCTTCTCTGTAATCCTCTATGTCTAATTTTTCCTAGAAATATTCTCTCAGCACTTGTTTATTCTGGTGCTATCAGGCTGCCCTAGCCATCTTTCCCCAGGAAATTAACCCTTCAGAGCACCCTGCCCAGAGGAACTCATTTCCAAGGAGGTCTTCCCAGCAGAGGATGAAGTTCCCAAGCAGCCTGCAATTGCGAAAGCTCCAGTCCGGAATTATTTTTGGAAAGCAAGAGTGACAAACACACCTTGCTGTACTGTATCAGGAAAATGCCAAGTATAGAGGGAAAGATGGTATGGAAAAGGCTGTGAACATAAAAATAAATTGCTGGGGATCAAACCAGCAGGCAAACGGTAAGAGAGAGCCCGGCAGGCATCCTTCATCCTGACAGGTCCCGAGGCACAGCCGGCACCTTCCCAAAGAGTCATTTCAGCCTCCTGGAGAGGAGCGGGCAGCTGCAACCTGCCGAAGTCAAATGCCTGTTTACAGGGAGGAATGAGGCACTGCAGCAAAGTGGCCCTCACGAGGGCCTTTACTGAGGGGAGGGAAGGAAGGAGGCAGGGCCAGGAGGCTCCTGCCCCAGACAGACAGGTACTTGTGTACATCTCCCCACCGGGTCTCTGGGCATCAGTGGACAGAAGGCAACTGAACCTTTTTGGTCCTTGATCTACAAAAGATGCTCAGAAGATGTTAGTCCTCTTCCACTGGGGCCACATTTCAGGCCTGGCACCTGCAGAATTTGTCTATGTGATTTTGCACAAGCTGTTCGACCTAAGGTGGCAAAAGCAACACACCCAGGGCTTTTTGCTACATGAATGTCACTGCAAGCAAGTGAGGCCTGCTCAGGGGGACTCTTCACAGTTTTTGTCAGTTTTGTGAACCATCCTCAAGTGGCAACCCCTGTCCAGATGATACAAACTATTTATCGGTGTGCGTGCTCAGTCGTGTCTGACTCTGTGGCCCCGTGGACTGTGGCCCGCCAGACTCTGCTGTCTATGGAATTTTACAGGGAAGAACACTGGAGTGAGTTGCCATGTCTTACTCCAAGCTATTTGTAGGATGCCCACCTTGTGTCCTGCACAGTGGTTAGGGACCGTGAAATAAATTTGCAGAGCTATTCAGAACATAGCCTCCCCATGTTCATAATATGGATGGGAAGGTGACACTGACACTTGATAGATTATAAATGCTGAGCTCAGAAACAGACACAAAACTCCAGACATGGTCTGTACTGCAGAGCACAAGAAAGGCTCAGCATCCTGGCATGGAAATGCTATATCTCCATCAGTGCAGCAAAAGATGACAGGGCCTCTAAGGCAGCAGCATCTCAGGCTGAATTAATAAGATCTAGAAGCACTGATAAGGACAAATAAAAGCCCTTAATTTTTCTAGAATTCTTTTGTGACAAGCATCGTTCCACATTAATCTTTACTATAACCAGTAAAGAAAGAAAGAAAAAACCCTAACAAAATACTCTCTTATCATGGATTAGCAGACTCTTTACCTGGACCCTTGGTTTCCCCTTTCACCTTTCCTGAGCCAAATAATGGGATGATTCTGTAGCTGAGACAGACTCCTGGTCTGTCAATCAGGAAATGGTATCTGCTTTCCCATCTAGCCCTGGATAGGTGGAAGGTGGGGAGGGGGCTTGTGGACCATGTTGTTATGTTGATACTGTTCATCCTTCAGGGTGAAGTTGACACCTTGGAGCTGGGCAGCCCTGCTTTGCCTGGAAAATCCCATGGATGGAGGAGCCTGGTAGGCTGCGGTCCATGGTGTCGTGAAGAGTCGGACATGACTGAGCGACTTCACTTTCACTTTTCACTTTCATGCACTGGAGAAGGAAATGGCAACCCACTCCAGTGTTCTTGCCTGGAGAATCCAGGGACGGCGGAGCCTGGTGGGCTGCCATCTATGGGGTCGCACACAGTCAGACACGACTGAAACGATTTAGCATCAGCAGCAGCTTTGGTTAGTTCTGGGGAATGCGGCCACGTTGTGTTAGTCTTCCTGCTGACGTCAGGAACGTACTTTGTAAAGATTAGACTCTCTTGCCTTGATCTCCTTGGGAAGCAGGGTTGGTGACCCAAAGATGAAAGGTTATTTCAGGTGGAGAATTTAAAGTCTAAAGTGATCCAAGGAGCTCCAGGGAATGCCAAGAGGATTTGGATGGGTGTTGGGCATGCATTCCAGCACTTGGCCAACCTAAAAAAATTGCTCAGCATCAAGCCCATTCTGAGAAAGTCATACTCTTTATTACAAGGGCAAATAACCAGAACTCACGCTGCTCTTCTCTCGTCAGGGAGCTGTGGTAGCCACTGTGGATCAGTTGTAACACTCTTTGAAACTCAGCCCAGTCTTCTTGGCATTCGAAGTCTTTTCAACAAAGAGCTCTATGAAAATTTACCAATTGTCAGGGGCTGTCACTTGAAATTTATTTGTTTGTTCATTCATGTGACATATATTTATTGAGCTTTTACTTTATGCCAAGCAATGTAATAGGCACCCGGATAGAGTGCTGGGAAAAATGAGAAAATATTCTTGCTCTTCAGAGTTTAAAGTTCAGTGGAAGAGCTAGATGATATGCATATAGTCATGCCAACAAATAGAAAATTGCAAGGGTGACCTGTGTGTTGAAGGAGACGTATTTAATGGTCATAAACAAAAGATTGCTCCTGTCCAGAGAAGTCAGAGAAGTCAGGATGGCTGAGCTGAGACTTAAAGGATGGCTAGAGGCTAATCAGGTTGAAGGTAAGGGGTGGAAGAACATGTTAGGCAGAGCTTATGCAATGTGAGGGAGCATGGTGAGTGTGAAGGTGTGGAGGGGACTGAAGCAGGTAGGCCCAGGTCCTGTTGGGTTTCCTCAGCCAAGTTGATGGGGTTGATTCTTATCTGAGAATAATGAGAGGCAACCAGGGAATTTTCTGTTGATACAATGTGTGCTCTGGAAAGCTCACTCTGGATAGAATGGGTGTGGAAAATAGATTGGAGGAACTCATTGGGAATGTGGGTAGACCAGTGTCCTGGATCATGGTGTTACTGGCATTTTGCATTGTGAGTGGTGGTTAAAAAATTTCTTGAAATCACCTGCTCTAGAGGCTTCTAAGGAAACCAGTCAGTTCCGGGGTTCTGTTGTTGTTCAGTGGCTCAGTCATGTCCGACTCTTTGCAACCCCACGGACTGCAGCACACCAGGCTTCCCTGTCTTTCACTATCTCCCAGAGCTTGCTCAAACTCATGTCTATTGAATTGGTGATGCCATCCAACCATCTCATCCTCTGTTGTCCCTTTCACCTCTTGCCTTCAAGCTTTCCAAGCATGTGGGTCTTTCCTAATGAGTCACTTCTCTGCATCATGTACTCAAAGTATTGGAGCTTCAGTTTCAGCATCCAAGGAGAAAAAACTCAGTACTGAAAGGAGGAGGGGCTTTAGAAATTCACTCCAGTCTTGGGACTTTGGCCAGGATGGCAGAGGGTTTTCTAGGATGGTTCCATATTTCTGGACCTAGAGGCAAGGAGACATCTCGTGTATCAAAGTCAATGCCAGAGCCAGAGTATAAACCCACTCTTGCCCATCCCATGCATGCTACTTGCTGAGGGGAAGGACATGAAAGAAAGCAAATTTACTTTTGAGGGCTCATGATTGCCCTCAGGGGTCCATTCATAGAGAACATGCGCATCTGCTAAGGCTTCTGCTAAGGATTACCAATGACTACATCAGGTCTAAGACCTCCTTTGGTCTTCACCAAGACCCTCTCCCAAGTCTTCTCAAACCAGTTAAGGAGCTTTCCCATCTCTGAAGATTTCTAGGCTTGAAAGCTTCCTAATCTACCCTTTTCTATATTTTCTAGGTTGGGTAAAGACTTTAACAGAAGCTTCCATACTGCATCCTTGTACCTGTGGCTCAAGCTGAGAATCAGGGGCTTCTGAGAACATCAGAGCTCAGATGTTTAGGATGTTGAGCATGTTGTAGGCACCCTGCATTTAGAAATCTGACATATGAGCCACAGAGAACTGGTTCTCTCCGTTGCCACAGAAACCAAATTGAGCTGGATTTAGCATTAAATTACAGGGCACACACAGAGATGGAGTTAAACATTTTCTATCACTACTTTTTTTTTTTGGCTTTTCAAATTGAACCGTCCCAGCAAGTGGCAGCAACACCTGCAAAGCTAAATGAGGGCAGCAGAACATGTCGTGCCAAAGGAGTGAGGGTTCTGGAAGCTTTGTAAGTGGCAAGGAGATAGAATTCCACCGAAGGCAGGGTTACTGCCCAGACATCTTCCTCCAAAGCTTGATTTCAGTAGCCTGCACCAAGCGCCTCCACCCATGGGATTTTCAAGGCAAGAGTACTGGAGTGGGTTGCCATTTCCTTCTCCAGGGAATCTTCCCAACCCAGGGATCGAACCCAGGTCTCTCTCATTGTAGACAGACACTTTACCGTCTGAGCCACCAGGGAAGTCCAAGGCTTTATTTCAGTCCTACCAATTCAGAAGGAACAGCTCAGAGAAGATGAGAAAGAGAGTTGGATAGACTCTAAGCTGTGGCTTCTGATACAGTTGCCACATGTGGCTTCTGAACACGAAATGCGGCTAGTTCAAATTGAGGTGTATTATAAATGCGAAAAACATGTCAGATTTCAAAGGCTCAGTGCCATAAAAAGAATGTAAAATGTCTCATTAATTTGTAGTACCTATTACGTGTTGAATTGATAATATTTTGGAACTTCTGGTTTCCATGCACTCTATTACTAAAATTAATCCCACCTGTATCTTTTAACAACTTTTAATGTTGCTACTAGAAAATGTAAAATTGTACCTGCGGCTCATATTACATTTCTACTGGACTGTGCTGCTTGAGGTATTGTTGTTCTAATGATGAATTGATTTGCTGCAGTTGTTTAATCTTGAGATACGAGATACTTCAGGTTCTTTATCTGCAAAATGGTGGTACTAACACCCTCTGTAGATTCTTCAGAGGTTTACTCTGAAGATTTAATTTAATTCTAGAATGGATTTGGTTGTGCTTTGTTCAGATTTACCCTGTAGGTACTTATTCCCCCAGTTGCCAGAGTGTTGACTGCTACGGAGTCAGAGCTGAGTCCCTCTTCAGGAACTGCTTGCAGCTGAACTGTTGTTTCAGATGGGTCTGTAAAATGCAAGTGGCTCATCCAATATCAAGCACAGGCAGGGCCAGAGATCCCTGGAAGGTCCATGAGCAGATGGCTCAGACTTCCGTGTCATGACTATGACTGCATCTCCTTCAGCCGACAGCCATCCCTGTGGCTCCAATGGAGCCTCCATTATCCATAGCTTATGGAGGAGAAGAATGTCATGTTTGGGTCACAGATGGGTTGGCTTTATCTGTGGGTGAAGGCTGAAAGTGGACCGCTGTGAACCACAGTCCTGCTTGCTAGTAGTTCTTAAAGAGAGAGGAGATGAAATCTGCTCAAAAGGCAGAAACTGGCGTGGTAGTCCTGGCCATCTATTCTGTGCAGGAAGGGAAGTGAACCAAAGGGATAACAGACCTAGACTTCTGAAGAATAGTGTTTGGCTATGGGTCAGGAGCCTGGATAGAAAAAAGTTTACAAGATTGAGCACATAGTGGCTGGGAAAGAGGTGTGTGAGTGAACTTCTGGGAGTGGGCATAAAGTGTCTGGATTTATACGCAGCATATTAACATAACTGGAGAAGGCTTTCCTGGTGGCCCAGTGGTAGAGAATCTGCTTGCCAATGTGGGAGACACAGGTTTGGTCCCTGGGCCAGGAAGAGCTCACAGGCCATGGGCCTACATGCCACAACTATTAAGCCTGTGCTCTGGAGCCTGGGATTCACAACTACGGAGCCCATGAGCCACAACTGCTGAAGCCTGAGTGTCCTAGGGCTCACGCTCCACGACAAGAGAAGCCACGGCAATGAGAAGCATGTGACCACAACCAGGGAGTAGCCTTACTCTCTGCACCAAAAGTCCACACAGCAGCACAGACCCAGCACAGCAAACAAAACAAAACAAAACAAAACAAAAGCCCTTAAAAGAGAGCAGCACGTGGTGAGCAGCCACGATGGGAGAGGCACTAAATAGCTAAGTAAGTGAAATGACTCGGCCAGTTAACACCAGTCAGCCTCTGTTTTTTCAGCCACCTCAGTATCTGAGCAATGGGTGGTGGTCCCCTGGTGGCAGGGATCAAGGAAATCCACATGGCACACACTCTAAACAACACTATAGGACACTGTGGCCCCACAAGATAGAATAGAGGGATCAGGAACCAAAGGGGAAAGTAGGAGAGGTCCGGCTTCCTCCCCTTCCCAGTGACGCACCTGTGGGATTTGTGCTCCCCAGCCCCGCAGTGTAGACTCCATGGATCTAAGGGTGCTGGTTTCCAGAAGGGGATGCTTTCATCAGAACATACAATAAGAGCTTGTCATACTTTAAGCTGTCATCGCCATCTGGCCTCTTTTGGCTCCTTGTACCTAGAGATTAGTAGGTGAGGAAAGAAGTCACCGTACCGACAGGAGCCAGCGACCCTGGTAATCAGGAGAAAGCAGGCTGTTGTTATATGAAGGGGCAGGGAAGGGTATGTTTGGCAATCACTTGCTCCGTGGGAGCATCTCTTGGTACTCCCCTGCCCGATATGAGGATAACTATGACGATCATGGCAGGAAATAGGTGTGGTGACCAGGCTGTGGTCTCCTTAGGGATGAGGGCCTGGGTCACCTTACCTGGTCAATTACCTAGAAAAACAAAGGTGCTGGCCTAGAGTGAGAGGAGTCTAGAATGAATTACAGAGGGGGGAGATGGGAGAGTCATTGGCAGTCTCAAGATCAGGTGTGGTAATGGTGGCTTTTCCCACTAATCTTTCTCTGATGATTTTCTCTGGTGCATGGGGTAACCAGAATAGCACAGATCTGGATCCCAGAAGGACACACTTAGAATATGCAAGTGGTGGTATATATGTAAAAATGCACTGTGTCGGATGCTGTGGTATGCTGCCCAGAATTCCTATATGGAATATGCGCTCAGTCGCTCAGTCATGTCTGGCTCTCTGTAGCCCTCTGTCCATGGGATTTTTTTCAAGCCAGAATACTGGACTGGGTTGCCATTTCCTCCTCTGGGGGATCTTCCCAACCCAGGGATGGACTCATGTCTCCTGTGTCTCCTGCACTGGCAGACAGCTTCTTTACTGCTGAGCCATCTGGGAAGCCCAATATGGAATATTGGAAGTGGTATATGAAACTGAAGCACCTATTCTCTCAAGTGTTGGGAGTATTGGCTACTAATGACTCAGATCAGAGCTTTCTGATCTGCAGTGAGAAGCATGTGACCACAACCAGGGAGTAGCCTTGAATGTCCCTCATCTGAAGGTAGCCAAAGGTCACAGTTCCTCCCCAAAGGAAGGAGCAACTGGTTGGTTTGGAATCTGGACTGGTTCTTTGTCTTGATTCAGGATAACTTTGTAGGGAAGCCCAGCTCCTGAACTTTCTATATGATTCAACTTCTCCGTCTCCCTTACCTTTCTTCTCTCACTGCCTTAAAGGGAGAGCACCCCCAGTAAATTTCCTGCATGCAAACATTTTTATCAGAGTATGTTTCCCAGATCATCCAACACTAAAGTGATGCCCCTGGTCTCTGTGTGTTACAAACCCCACCTCATATAGCCTGGGAGTTCTGGTTCTAGTCAGAGCTCTGCCACTTCATGAGTTGTGATAACAGCTTAACTTGCCTGGTTGACCCAAGTTCTCCATGTATAAAATGAAGACAGCAAGAAAGTAATTCAGACTAGGTAGTCTAAAGTCCCTTTCAACTGTGACTCTCCGTATATGTGAAGTGGTTGAGGATAACATCTGGGAGGACCTTTGGAGATGCACTTTACTTTAAAGGTGAGAGAACTAAGAATCAGAGACATTGTTATTTCCCTATGATTGCCCTGCTAGAAGTAGCAGAACTGAAGTTTGGACCCAGGCTTGAGTGTGACATCATGTCTGGAGTTTATCCCCTTCATCATCTCTGAATCTCTGATGTCAGTGACTATGGCAGAGATGAAGGAGAGGGTGGAAAGAGGACATTCAAGGTTGCTTAGGGACTCCTGACCAACTACCTGCTCCTCCTGCACAGCTCTGCATTCTACCCAGCACTCGGGATCTTAAGCTCCATTGCCAGGAAGTCATAGCCTCCTAGGGCAGTGCTTCTCAAACTCCGGTGTGCAGATGAGCCAGACGGGCTCTTATTAAAGTTTAAAGTCTAATTCAACAGGTCTGAGGAAGGGCCTGAGGTTTGCTGTTCTAACCTGTTTTTTCTAGGTGTTGATAGCTGGTCCACAGACTATATTTGAAGAAGCAAGGGACCAGAGAGCAGTTCTCAAACTCTGTAGTTCATCAGAAACATCTTGGAACTTATTAAAACTACTCACCCTTTTGAACTCAGAGGGAGAGGGAGAGGGTGGGATGATTTGGGAGAATGGCATTGTAACATGTATACTATCATGTAAGAATTGAATCGCCAGTCTATGTCTGATGCAGGATACAGCATGCTTGGGGCTGGTGCACGGTGATGACCCAAGGAGATGTTATGGGGAGGGAGGTGGGAGGGGGGTTCACGTTTGGGAACGCATGTACACCCGTGGTGGATTCATGTCAATGTATGGCAAAACCAATACAGTATTGTAAAATAAAATGAAGTAATTAAAAAAAAAATAAAAAAATAAAACTACTCACCCTCACAGATTCAGATTTAGCAGGTGTAGGGGTTAATAGATGGGCAGGCCTAATTTTAACAAGTGTTCTTGGTAATTGAGGTAACAACCAATGTTTGAGAATCTATAACTGTGACCTTCCTGTGTGTGTGCTGTGTACTAAGTTACTTCAGTCATGTCCAACTCTTTGCAACCCTGTGGACCAAAACTCGCCAGGCTCCTTTGTCCATGGAATTCTCTAGGGGAACACTGGAGTGGGATACCGTGCCCTCCTCCAGGGGCTCTTCCCAACCCAGGGATTGAACCTGAGTCTCTTATGTCTCCTGCGTTGTCAGACAAGTTCTTTACCACTAGCGCCATATATTTTTCCATGACCTTCACAGTTGCAGTCAGCATTTGTGTTCATGATTAAGTTGAACAGGCAGCATATGACTCTTGCATGAAGAAGAACCGAAACTGTAGCCTGAGCATCTCTGGGGACACAGCTATTGCAGATGCACTGAGTGTTCAATGCAGCCTGGGTGCAAGTAAACACAGAAAGAACCTCTGGGACTTAAAAAATAATTGGCCTTAGAAGGTTATAGTTTTATTAAAACGATCAAGAGATTGAAATAAAATGTTATTTACAAAATGTGGTTTCAAAGTAGCCCTAACTCTTGCAACAATTAAAGAGCTTCTCTATCTCAAGGTGATGGAGGCTGACAACATACTTGTGAGCTGTGAAATTCGCTCAGTCGTGTCCGACTCTTTGCAACCCCATGGACTATACAGTCCATGGAATTCTCCAGGCCAGAATACTGGAGTGGGTAGCTGCTCCCTTCTCCAGAGGATCTTCCCAACCCAGGGACTGAAACCAGATCTTCTGCATTGCAGGTGGATTCTTTACCATCTGAGCCACCAAGGAAGCTCTGGCTATGAGCTGTGCATTAGCCCATTTTCTGGTTGTCTTCCTCAATGGTTTAGCAGGTAAAGAATCTGCCTGCATTGCAGGAGACACAGAAGATGAAGGTTTGATCCCTGGGTTGGGAAGATCCCCTGGAGGAGGAAATGGCAACCCACTCCAGTATTCTCGCCTGAAAAATCCCATGGACAGAGGAGCCTGGTGGGCTACAGTCCATGGGGTGGCAAGAGTTGGACACGAAAAAATGTCATAAGCGTATGCGCAGCAGCAGCACGACTCTGCTGAAACTGAGATGATATTATAGACTCAGGCTGTGGGAGCAGAAGGTCCTGCTTGAGAATGCATTGTTTGATCCTGTGAGCTCCATTCCAGAGCTTGTCCCAGGTGCCAGTCTAGACGGCGTCAACATTCTGCTAAATGCCTTCCTTTGCCTATTTCAGGTGTGAACACCCAAATAGGTTCTTCAGTGATGTTGTGTGGGCAGAATAGAGCTACCTGCCCTCAAGTGTCTCCAGATGGTTCACCTGCCAGCCAGCCCACTCCTCAGAAACACCACCTCTATCTTCCCCACTGCTCACTACCTCGTGCTTGACAAATGGATGTCCTCCCTGCCTGACAAAGGGAAGGTTCTACTGCTTCAGCACAGGGTGGGCTGAGCATGGAGAGTGAGTAATGGCAGGTCCCTGAGAAATCCACCCTCCCTGCCAACTGTGCATGCCACTTACACCCATGGAGAGTCTGGTTGCCTTTGAGCATCAGAAGAAAAATCATTTTAACCCTGAAGGGGGTGCTGTTGGCGGGACAACCAGGACTGCTGCCCATAGTCTGCCCACAGCGGCCCTCAGCACTGGGGGCTGGAGGCCCCTCTCACAGCTGACCTATAGGACCTGCCACAGAAAGCCTTGGCAGCTTGGCTAGCTTCACAAATCCTGATAATTGTGCAGGTTGGAATAGTGTGGGAGAGGAAGAGTCCTTCAGCATGTGGAGCCTGCAAAGAGGTGGATTAATGGAGCTGGAATCTGACCAGGACAGCAGTGCCAGCCCCATTCTCTAGTGAGGGCAGTGGTCCAGACAACTGCAGACGAAGGCCTGGGTTTTGCTTATGCCTAATGCAAAAAAGTTTTTTTTTTATTTTAATTTTTTCATTTGTATTTTTCTAGCTTTTTTGTTGTTCAGCCGCTAAGTCATATCCAATTCTTGCCAGGACTGCAGCATGCCAGGCTTCCCTGTCCTTCACTCTAGCTTTACTGATGTATAATTGATTACATAATATTGTGTGAGTTCAAGGTAGATGGAGTTTCAGATCTTACATTTAAACCTTTAATCCATTTAGAGTTAATTTTCATGAGTGGTGTAATTGTTGTTGTTGTTTATGTCTGTCGTGTCTGACTCTTTGGCAACCCCATGGACTGTAGCCTGCCAGGCTCCTCTGTCCATGAGATTTCCCAGGCAAGAATGCTGGAGTGGATTGCCATTTCCTTCTCCAGGGGAATCTTCCCAAACCAGGGACTGAACCCGCGTCTCCTGCATTGCAAGGAGATTCTTTACTGCTGTGCCACTGGGGAAGCCTGAGTGGTGTTATGCGTGCAAGCTCAGTCATATCCGACTCTTTGAGAACCCATGGACTATAGGCCACCAGGCTCCTCTGTCCATGGGATTCTCCAGGCAAGAATACTGGAGTGAATTGCTATGTCCTCCTCCAGGGGATCTTTCAGTCCCAGGGATTGAACCCAGGTCTCCTGCGACTCCTGCCTTGGCAGGTAGATTGATTCACCACTGAGCCATGTGGGAAGCCCATGAGTGGTATTATATAGGGATCCAGTGCCAATCTTTTGCATGTGGATATTCAGTTTTTCCTGGAGAAAGAAATGGCAACCCATTTCAGTATTCTTACCTAGAGAATTCCATGGACAAAGAAGCCTGTCGGGCTGCAGTTCATGGGGTTGCGAAGAGTTGGACACGACTGAGCAACTAACACTAACACATTCAGTTTTCCCAACACCATCTAATGATGTGACTATCTCTCCTCGTTGAACACTCTTGACTTATGTCCACCTTTAAGAGACATCTTCCCTCCTGCTATTCTCACTATGGCCCCCAAGTGATTCCTCCTTATACTTCACTCTGGGCCTTTTTCACCTTCCTTGAAGATGTTTGTCTTTCACGTGCCTCTTGCCATCAATAGTTTTGTTTTATGAAATAAATTGCCTAATTAATTGAACAACTGATTACTGTAGACTTAATTTTTGCCACATATCTTGTTGGGAACTAAGAGAAAAACAAGATCAACCTGATAACCAACTAGAGTTTGTTGAGTGACTAAATAAGTGTAGTGATAGTAGTTGACCTCCTGTGAGTACTTCCTGGGTGTGAGGTCTCAGTACCTCTTTATCTCAATCCTTACAGTTTTCCTAGCAGGCAACACTTCTATTATGCCCATTTTACAGATAAATAAAGTGAGATACGCAGTGGCTGTATAAGGCTTTAGAGCTTCCTTTGGTGGAAAATCATGACATTTGGCATTTTTCCAGCTCTGGGCTGTGACGCTGCAGTTCTGCTTCCAAGGACCTTTACTGGGGGTAGGATGAGAGCAGAGGTAAGTGGAGTTCCGAACAGGATCTTATTTCCTTTATTTCAAGCGACGAACATTCAGAAAAATTGGGGAGAAACTTTGTCAAATGCAAAATCACTGTGTTTCTTATCTGTTTATTGGAGTAATTAGAAATAAAACCCCTTCCAGATTCCGCACTGTATTTGGTGGTATTGAGCAGCTTTAGTTGCATGCAGCAAATTCTGATAAATTCTCTTTTCATTGTTATTCTGTTACAGATATTTTCTAATTTTTCTTGCTATGGCTTCTTAGATACACACATCCTTTAAAAGTGGACATTTAATTTTCAAATACATGGGGTTTTCAGAGTATCCTTGATATTAATTTCTCATTTTGATATTAATTTCTCATTTAAATGCTTTCTTCTCGGCAATCACTCTCTGTATTTTTTCAGTCTTTTAACTTTATTGAGACTTTCAATGGCTAAGTCAAAGATCTCTTGGCAAATGTCATATTGCCTTGAAAATATGTGGATTATTTTCAAATATCTTTTGATATTGATTTCTAATATAATTCCACAGTGATGAGAGAACAGACTCTGTATGATTTCAACACCTTTAGACCATGAAATTTTTGCACCTGATTTTATGTCCCTGGATATGTTCCAGTGTCTCCTGGTTTTCAGTCTATGGGAACTTGAGTAGAATTTGTATCCTACTGTTGTGTGAAGACTATATAAATCTTAATTATGCTGAATTGGTTCATAGAGCTTTTCAGGTCTACTGTATCCTTCTACTTTTCTGTCGATTCATTCTATTACTTTTTGAGACTTTGATATTGAAACTCCAGCTAAAAATCTTAATTTATCTACTTATTAATAAAATAATTGTAATAAATAGTAATATAACTGATATATAACATTGCATAAGTTTAAAGTGTACAATATGTTTATTTGATATATTTATACATTGCAATATGATTTCTGCTAAAATTTTTAAGGGACCAGGAGAGTGAATTTGATTTCAGAGGCCCTTGAGAAATCAAAGTGGGGAGCTGGTTCCTATCTGGTTTACTGGCAGGAAGTCCTCCTGGATGCAAAGACTTCGATATTGAACCTCCTTTCCTGGGACCTGGGCTCTAATAGGAGCAATCACAAGTGAACACAAAGAGCTGCATTATGAAGTATAGTGCAGAGGGGAGAGAGGCTTGTAGCAAAGCAGAAGCGAAGAAACTTCAGCTGCAAAATTTCTACAGCAGGCAACAGGAGAGACATTTGAACTGTATGAATTCAATCCAGCCTTTACTTGTTGTGAGAGAAGTCTGTGTGGGAATGAAAGGGGGCTACTGTGAGACCTGGGGCAGCCTCTTCATGGTTGGAATCCTTAGCTGAACTAGAAGTCCCTGGACCGTCTTTCTATTCTGGGTCAGAGAGGAGAAAGGAACAGTAAGGAAGGAGAAAGACATGTGCTACAAAGGCTCTGCCAAGGTTTTTTGGGAGAGGTCACTGGCTCACTGTCTGACATGAGGGAATTGCTATCAGTTTTACAGGTGGCCTGTTTTCCCCTCACTGTGGGGGGATCTGACCTCTTCAGGCACCAAGTAGCTTGAAAATAGCAGCACTGCGGTTTCCAACAGCATTACTGTAGACAGAGATAGTTTGCAGCCAGAAGGTGGCGCTCTTTCTCCTGAAACAAATTGACGTCCGCAGCTTGGCTTGTAGACAGAGCCAGGGATGCAAGCAGAGTGAAATCTCTGCAGTCTGCAGGCATCCAAGGGGCCCGGGTAAAATGGCTTGTCAGGACTGCCCCCAGGCTTAACTATCCCCTCGGCTGAATGTGCCTTGCAGGCTCCAGTGGGCTTGAGCTGTAGCACCGACCAAAGCGAATGTGCATAGGCACAGCCCCCTTTCTGACCTTAGCACCAGCGGCTGCATTAGCCGTGTCACAAATGACTGCACATTTAGACCATGACAGGGAGAAGTCACTCCATTTTTGGATGAGACAAGCATACTTATCACTTATCATATGGGCAAGTGAGGAAGACCAGGTCTTCCTGCCATGTTGGATGAGACAGTGCTCCATAGGGAACATTTAAAAACTCAATGAATCCACTCCCCTCAAATTGAAACATTTAGGTATAGCAAAAGGGAGGCAGGATTCTGGGGGACCTGGGCTCTACCTGGGAACTGTTTCGATTTTTCAGAGAAGATTGGGTCTCCTTTCAAGACATAGTAAGCAGAAGCAAGCAAGCAAATAAAAACACAAGACAAAATAATCTCATGATGGTGTGAAAAGATCATTGGATTGGAATTCAGAAAGCTGGTAAGGACGCTAACTAGCTGTCTGATTTTAGGCAAATTCTTTTCTTTGGTCCTTAGCCTCACTTTGATCACCAGTAGTAGTTAATTGCTAAGGTCACTTCTAACCCCACATTTAATAGCATAGGTGTGTGTGTGAGAGAGAGGGACAGAGAGAGAGAGATAGACAAAGACAGAGACAGACACAAAAGAGAGGCTCTCAATTAAGGCAGGATAGAAGCATGCATTCTTGGGGACTGAAAAAACCCCTTATTGCTGATTTCTATTTTAATCACTAAAGCCCATACTGGCCACACCAAATGGAAAAAGCCATGCCACTGTCACCCTTCTGGGAATTGAGGTCCTTTTTACAGAAGCATCATGACCAGCATCTATATGTTTATACTTTCCATGTAGTTGCTATTAATAGAACAGCCATGTGCCTTGCATGAAAACCCACATCTCCTGGCTTCTGGGGAGCAACTTTAACAAACCAAGTTTCCCATGTGGAGAGACAGTGAGCTCTTCTTTGCTCCTGGGGCACTGGAAACATTTGGTAGAGGTGAAGAGAGGGGAGACAGAATGGAGGATAGGTTGGGTGGAAGCGGGGAGTGCAACATAACTCTCCTACTTAATAAACTGGGCAGTTCATCAACCATCATCGGCCATCAAATACTGATTGATTACCTACTGCGCATAGTCTAGGCACTGAGGATGCTGCCGGGGAGCCCAACACAATCTTTGCTCTCAAGGAGCTCATTGATTTGCCAAGAGGAAATGAAGTCTGTGCTTCCCTTTCAGCTCAAATATGCAAATGTAGGCCCTAAGGGGCTCACAGAAGGGCTCCCCCTCCCTCTGTTTAAGGTTTGGCAGGACACAGTCAGTAAGTGAAAAGTACACTTTTCAGACAGAGGGTCACAAGCTTTGCATTTACTTTGCCCCCAGTATCCAGATGGTCAGCAGGCTGCCCTGTGGAAGATTTTGTTTGGCAGAAACATGCTCTGATTCCTTAACTCTAAGCTTTGGGGGCCAGGTGGCTGAAATGAAGCAACTCTTCTGCACCCTCAGCAGTGTCAGGCTATCTATGCTCCAAACCTCTATGAGGCAGGCACCCCAGACAGCCGCAGGGCCGCAGTGGGGTGCTGCAGAGGGCTCGGCCATGGCAGCTGCAGGACTCACTGAGCATAGCCAGCCAGCGCCAAGCCTGAGCTGCTGGCTCCTGGGTGAGCTGCTGACTCATTGCTGCAGCCATGCTGCTTGGAACAGCTCCGGGGAATTCTTTCTTCTTTTAAAGGGAAATGTGATGTAACTTTAGAGACAGCAGAAGAGGGCAACAGAGGATGGTCCAAAACCTGGTTTTTAACAGCAGCTATAACACACATTTCCATCCGAATTCTTGGACAGAAATGTTTTTATCAGCCCTGGAAGGATGTGGCCGCTTTAGGGCAGCTATTCAGTCAGTCAATATGTGTGTATCAAACAGCTTTTGTGCGCTCAGCACCTGTTGTTTGCTTAGGTAATAAAGGGAGAAACAGAAAGTGAAAGATGGTCCTTGCCCATTTGGGGATTGTTAGAAGGCTGACACCTAGAGAGACTTCCTTCCTGTAATGCTCCAGGCAGTGCCGTCTAGATGCAGTCTTGATTTTAACTTAAGCAATCTCATGGAGGTCCTCTAAAACAACTCCATTATTTTTATCTGTTCTGCTGTAAGCTGGGGATTCAGGATTTGAAACTACACCAGTTCAGAGTCAGAACTCTTTACTGCCATGCCATTCGTTATCTGGGAGGCAGAACCAGGCACTTGGCTGTGGGAGAATAATATAGGATGATACATGGTTGAGTGAAAACTTATGTGTAAAAGATAAGCATTTATGATGAGTCCAGAATAACCCCCCTGTCAGTCTACAGTCCTGGGCCAGCTGAAATGTGCAGATATGCTTCTGTTTAAGCAAAAACTGAGCCTGCGGAAGAATGCTTTTGAGAAGGCCGTGGGTCAAGATGAGAAATCGTCAGGTCAGGAAGTGGGAGCTGTCAGTAATGTGATAGGAGCAGCGCTGGGCGGCCTGTGAGTCTAAGGGCCCTGGTTGCTGGGGGGAAACACAGCCCCATATCCTGGGGCTGCAGAATATGGAGGATGTTATCCCAGAAATAGAAGGAAACAAAGTCCCTTAGAGAGAACTTGTTGAGGTTTTGGTTTCTGCTCTCCTTGGCCTATATCCTGGTGTGATGGGTGTCAGGTGGGATCCATGTTCCTTGATAGCTGCCACATTCCATGGGCTAGAAATAGAGATACTTACAAAACTGTTAATTTCTCCAGTTCCTCCAGAAACACAAAACACTAAGCATATGTTTGCCCTTTGGGAATTTAGTCCTGTTGAATTTACATGACCAATGAATCAATTTAGGAGCTATGCACAAAATAGAAAGGCAAAAAAGAGAGGGATTATTAGAGGGAACAAAGGGCCTGTGACTCTCCTGTTTAGTCCTGAATGGGTCAACATTTGCATTAAAGAGGAGTCTGTGGGCCATTTAATCTGATGATATTGACAAAGGACTCAGAAGCTTTTTTTTTCATTTAGAAGTGTTGGCCACGCATTTGTGGTGGAGCTGGTAGAACAACCTGAGTCCCCCTGGTTTCCGAGTTGGCAGATATTCTCGGGCAGCTGTCAGAGCAGCCTCTCATGAAACTCATAAAACACCTCTGTCTCTCAGGGGGTAGATGCATGCTTCCAAGGCACAAGTGTGCCAGTTCTGTGACCCAATTCCCGATGTCCCCTATACTTTCCAGCCAACCTTCTGGACTCCATGGATTTAGATTCCAGGGTCTCTTTTCTCCCTCCCCTAGCTATGTAGAGATTGATCAAAGCTACCTGTTTCTAATCTTGTTTTGTTCATAATCATTAGATTTTCATGACCCATGTTATAACATTTTTATGGCTGAGATATAATAGAGGTTTTAAGAGCTCAAAAACTATGAGGAAGACAAGAGAGATAAGATCAGGTGCAGATGTCTGTCTTGGACACAGCTCCCTTGGTGGAGTGCTAGAAAAATCACAAAGGAGTCCAGGAAGACTTTTGGGATAGAGTCAAATAGGCTTCTTTTGACCAAGGAGAAAGCACTGTGAACTACACCCAAGGAGAAAGAAACATATCTTGTTATCCTTGAAAGAAATAGCTTTGGCCCTATTCCATGGGAATAGAATAATTGAAAGGTAGGGTGGGGTGGGTACAAGTGAGGAGGGAAGGATCAGAATTATTCTGAACTAGGGAAAGAATAGCCAGAGATGATTGATGACCTTGAACACTGTCCCAAGCTAAAGAGAGTTCTGGGGTTTAATTACAATTCTCAAGTAATATTTCTTACATTCAAATATCTCAAGTCAGAGAAATAACATGGCTTTTAACTTCCAAATACCTGACTGTTCCTGCCAAGTGCTGAGAGACCATGTTAACAGAGCACTGCCTGAGAGTAAAGAGAGGAGCCGAAGACCGAGAGCCCTGCTGCTCCAAGCCCAAACCACCATCTCTTGGCATCACATTTTCTTCGTGTGCTTACGTTAGCTGGGCAGCTTTCTCTTTGGGGCTCTCCTTGGCCTATATCCTGGTGTAACAGGTGTCAGATGAGATCCATGTTCCTTGATAGCTGCCACATTCCTTGACTCTGGGAATGGGCTAGAAATAGAGATACTTACAAAACTGTTAATTTCTCAAGAACTGGATTGTGTCTCCTTTATCTCTTCATCATCAGCCCCTAAAAGAGTGCCTGACACATCATAGTAAGTCAGTAAGTGTTTAGTGAGCTGTTTTAAACAATCTGTGCTTTGGGGATTGGCCATGTGGAAGATACAAGATTTAAGAAAATGGTGCCCTATCTCCTTTGCCTCTGAATTATTTCTCAGATGATAAAATGTTGGCAGATTCCTGATCGTCGTCTAGGAGGCTGGGATTTAGGGCTGCAGAATATGGAGGATGTTATCCCAGAAATGGAAGGAAACAAAGTCCCCTGGAGAGAACTTGTTGAGGTTTTGGTTTCTGCAAGGACTGTGTGGTATACAGAGATGAGTTGTTCAAATGCTTTCAGGAAATGTTTTCTCAAAGGATGAGGGTCTGGGACATGGACGAGGACAGAGTGTGCAGAACAGATGGGGCCCATCCGGGGAACTCTGAAGGTGGGGGTGGGGAGGTGGGTGTGGTGTAGCCGGAGCACAGAGGAAAGGTGCAAGGAAGAGGCTGGAAGGGTTTTACCAGTGGGGTAGTAATGATTGCATTTTCATGACAGAAAGATAACCCAGAAGTAGTGTAGCAGGAGAGGAGGAAGGAAGGTGGGAGGCAGCAAGACCAGCCAGGAATCCACGGCAATAACCTGAGTGAGATGTGATAAGCACCCAAGAAAGAGCAGTGTCAGTGAGCAGGAGATGAGTCAGAGGTGAACATCCAGAGTTTGAGGTCCTGGTGCAGATGATGAAGCTCTTTGAAGTTATTTTATCTTAAAAACTCATGCAGGACTTCCCTGCTGGTGCAGTAGATAAGAATCTGCCTGCCAATGCAGGGGATATGGGTTCGATCCCTCATCCAGGAAGATTCCACATATCTTGGAGCAACTAAAACCTAGGGGCCACAACTACTGAGCCTGAGTGCAACAATAGAAACCCTTGAACCTAGAGTGTGTGCTCTGCAACAAGAGATGTCACCACAGTGAGAAGCCCATGCACCTCAATGAAAAGTAGCCCTCACTCACCGTAACTAGAGAAAGCCTGGGCAAAGCAAAGAAAATCCAGCACAGCCATTAAAAAAGAAAAAGAAAAATCTCACAAAAATTTCCATAAAGATATACTAGTATATCTCCAATATTGTTGCCTGGAGAATCCCATGGACAGAGGAGCCTGGTGGGCTACAGTTCATAGGGTCACAAAGAGTCGGACATGACTGAAGTGACTTAGCAGGCATGCACGCATGCTAGTATATTCATTGTTATGAAAATAATGTTTAAAGCCACTTAAAAGACAAAACTTTCCTTTCCGAAACTTCAAAGGAAACTGGAAAAACTCACTGTGGTTATGTGCGGTTTCTGAGGTTCCTAGCATCTTTGAGAAGTATGAGCATCCTTCTTTATCTGCCTGCATCCCTCTTTCCATCCTTCCCTTTGCCAACTGGTCTCCTCACCTTCAGTCTCCTAAACTCTTCATGAACATTCTGCTTCCCTGGTTTTACACATGATTAAGTTTTTCTTTCCATGTCTAGCCCATCATCAAGGTCCAGCTCAGATGTTCCCTCCTCCGTACAAGATCCACAACCCTGTCTCACCTCCTTCCATTTTCCTCACCTGAGATTTTGCAAACTGGTTTGCTACACTGATTTTTCTCTGAAAAAAGGTGAAATAATAAATGAAATAGGTGAAATCATAAATGAAAATTTGCTTAAAAAACTGATTGCAAGTCCTATGAGGCCAGGGACCATGCTGTTATCTTATCAGTCAGTTCACTACTTTTTGAATAGATGCAGTCATTGTATATATATATAAACCAAATTTATACATAAAAAGTAAAACAGTGAATAGTGTTAGTCACTCAGTTGTGTCTGACTCTTTGCAACCCCATGGACTATAGCCCAACAGGATCCTGTGTTCTTGGAATCTCTAGGCAAGAATACTAGCGAGGGTAGCCATTCCTTTCTCCAGGGGATCTTCCCTACCCAGGTATCGAATCTGGGTCTTGTGCATTGCAGGCAGAGTCTTTACTGTCTAGCCCATCCCAAAATAGACATTAAATTTATTATCTATTTCCATTTAATGAAAGCTTTCACTTCTTTAGCAAAAAACATTTAAATATCAGAAAGGGGAAAAGGAAAGATATACCCACTTTAATGCGGAGTTCCAAAGAATAGCAAGGAGAGATAAGAAAGCCTTCCTCAGCAATCAATGCAAAGAAATAGGGGAAAACAATAGAATGGGAAAGACTAGAGATTTCTTCAAGAAAATCAGAGATACCAAGGGAAAATTTCATGCAAAGATGGGCACAATAAAGGACAGAAATGGTATGGACCTAACAGAAGCAGAAGACATTAAGAAGAGGTGGCAAACATACACAGAAGAAACGTACAAAAAAGATCTTCCTAACCCAGATCACCACAATGGTGTGATCGCTCACCTAGAGCCAGACATCCTGGAATGTGAAGTCAAGTGGGCCTTAGAAAGCATCACTACAAACAAAACTAGTGGAGGTGATGGAATTCCAGTGGGCTGTTTCCAATCCTAAAAGATGATGCTGTGAAAGTGCTGCACTCAATATGCCAACAAATTTGGGAAACTCAGCAGTGGCCACAGGTCTAGAAAAGGTCATTTTTCATTCCAATCCCAAATAAAGGCAATGGCAAAGAATGTTAAACTACCACACAATTTCACTCATCTCACATGCTAGCAAAGTAATGCTCAAAATTCTCCAAGCCAGGCTTCAACAGTACCTGAACCATGAACTTCCAGATGTTCAAGCTGGATTTAGAAAAGGCAGAGGAACCAGAAACCAAGTTGTCAACATCCATTGGATCATTAAAAAAGCAAGAGAGTTCCAGAAAGACATCTACTTCTGCTTTATTGACTACGTCAAAGTCTTTGGCTATGGGATCATGGCAAACTGTGTAAAATTCTTCAAGAGATGGGAATACCAGAACATCTGATCTGCCTCCTGAGAAATCTGTATGCAGGGCAAGAAGCAACAGTTAGAACTGGACATGGAACAACAGACTGGTTCCAAATCGGGAAAGGAGTATATCAAGGCTGTATATTGTCACCCTGCTTATTTAACTTATATGCAGAGTACATGATACAAAATGCTGGGCTGAATGAAGCACAAACTGGAATCAATATTGCTGGGAGAAATACCAATAACTTCAGATATGCTGATGACCCCATCCTTATGGCAGAAAGCAAAGAAGAACTAAAGAGCCTCTTGATGGAAGTGAAAGAGGCGAGTGAAAAAGTTGGCTTAAAACTCAACACTCAGAAAACTAAGATCATGGCATCTGGTCCCATCACTTCATGGCAAATAGATGGGGAAACAGTGGAAAGAGTAAGAGACTTTACTTTTCTGGGCTCCAAAATCACTGCAGATGGTGACCGCAGCCGTGAAATTAAAAGACACTTGCTACTTGGAAGAAAAGTTATGACCAACCTAGACAGCATATTAGAAAGCAGAGACATTACTTTGTCAACAAAGATCCATCTAGTCAAAGCTGTGGTTTTTCCAGTAGTCATTTATGGATGTGAGAGTTGGACTATAAAGAAAGCTGAGAGCTAAAGAGTTGATGCTTGTGGTATTGGAGAAGACTCTTCAGAGTCCCTTGGACTGCAAGGAGATCCAACCAGTCCATCTTAAAGGAAATCAGTCCTGAATATTCACTGGAAGGACTGACGCTGAATCTGAAGCTCCCATACTTTGGCCACCTGATGCGAAGAGGTGACTCTTTTGAAAAGACCCTGATACTGGGAGAGATTGAAGACAGGAGGAGAAGGGGATGACAGAGGATGAGATGGCTGGATGACATCACTGACTCAATGGACATGAGTTTGAATAAACTCCAAGAGTTGGTGTTGGACAGGGAGGCCTGGAGTGCTGCAGTCCATGGGGCTGCAAAGAGTCGGACACAACTGAGCAACTGAACTGAACTGAACTGAATAACTTCCCCCTTCCTCTTTTATGTCTTTTCCTTTCCTTTGATGGGACAAGTGAAAGGCATGACTGGGGTCATCTCAGGTGACTCTGATAGTATAAAAGCATAAGCACTTTTTCTGTCCAGTCTACCTGAGCCAGTTTATAGCTGTTTAGTCACACATTTCTCTGCTTGCAAAATCAAAAGGTGGAAAAGCTAGGAGAAGTGTGATAGAGATGCTTTTTAAAGACATAAATATAGACACATATCTTTTCCTGAAGCCTCCCTCCCTCCCCTGACTCCTCACTCAGTAGGTTAGTGGTCCCCACTGGGTCACACTTTACTGCTACTGCTTGTTTGTGCCTGAGAATGAAGCTTGCCCAGGGAATGTCTGTATCTATGCAGCTCATTAGCATATGCTTAATCAGGTAACATCTCATCAAAGACTGTATTGGGTCCATTCCTTAAGAGAACATAGGAAAAGAGAACTGAACATGTGCCTAAGGAGGGATCATGATGCTTTTTTGTCCACTAAAGCTCTGAGTCTGATAAACATGGGATGAAAGCAATGGAGAGGGGGGAAAAAAATGGAGGGAATTTCTGGTGAGGCTGTTGACACAAGTAGAAAGAGGGAAGTCACATAAAAAATTCAGAAGGTACACGTGGACTCAATGGTTGGGGCTATGCTTTGGAGGAAAGAAAACATTGGTTATCAGTTAAGTGGCTTTAGATTCCAAGAATAAATGGAACCCTTCAAGTTCATTTCATCTCCTTTTACTTCATCTTGGAATCATTCAAGTTCTAACTATCTGGGCTTCCCTGGTGGCTCAGTGGTAAAGAATCCACCTGCCAATGCAGGAGATGCAGGGGACACAAGTTTAATCACTGGCTCTGGATGATTCCCTGGAGAAGAAAATGGCAACTCACTCTGGTATTCTTGCCTGGGAAATCCGATAGACAGAGGAGCCTGGTGAGCTATAGTACATAGAGTCGCAAAAGAGTTGGACACAACTTAGTGACTAACCCCAACAAAAACTATCGGGGCACTAATTATATACTGGATTTCTATATCCTGTGAATTCAACCCTAAATTAATTTCCTATTCCTATAACAATGGAAGACACACTTAGTGGCTTAAAGCAATACAGATATATTATCTTATAGTTCTGTAGGTTAGAGTTCTGGTAGATACCTCACTGCACTAAAACCACGGTCTTGGCTGGGCTGCATTTTTTTTTTTTTTTGCTGTAGGCTCTAGAAGAGAGTTTGTTTCTTTGCCTTTTCCAGCTTCTAAAGGCCACTCTTGGCTTATGGCCCCCTTCTTCCATCTTCAAAGCCAACAGCATTATACTCACTGATATTGCTTCCACCATCACATTTCTTCCGCTCATCCTCTTCTTTTGCCTCCTTCTTCCACTTTTAAGGACTCTTGTGATTATTGTGGGTCCACTCAGATAGTCCAGGAGAATGTCCTTATTTTTAAAGTGAATTAAAAGTTTCCACTAGCAACCTTTACATCCCTTTGCCATGTTACTTAACACAGTCACATGTTCTGGGGATTAGGATATGGGCAGCATGGAGCGGCATTATTCTGCCTACCACATCCCTGGTACCCTTGCCCAAATCCAAGTCACCAAATTACTTTTACCCAGATAACTAGAAAAGAATGGACTTTGGAGTCAGACTCCCTGCATTCAAATTCCAGCTCTGTCATCTACTGGCTGTGTGATGGATGTTAAGAAGACTCCCAGCCTCAGTCTCCTACCTGTAGTCAGGGGACACTAATAGTACCTACTTCATAAGATTGTTGTGAGCCTTAAACACATGCTTGGCATGCAGAATGTATTTACTCAGTGCTAGCTATTATTATCATTGATACTATCATTAGCTGCTCTCACTGCCTCCACTCTCAACCTTCCTTACTCATATCCTCCATGTGAAAAGCAGAAGTGTTAGTCACTCAGTCATGTCCAACTCTTTGAGAGCCCCTGGACTGTAGTCTGCCAGGCTCCTCTGTCCATGGAATTCTCCAGGCAAGAATACTGGAACGGTCATTCCTCCTCCAGGGGATCTTCCTGACCCAAGGATCGAGCCTGGATCTCCCACTGCATTATAGTCAGCTTCTTTACTGTCTGAGCCACCAGGGAAGCCCCATATTCTCCATACTGAAGCTGTCTTTCTTAAACACAAGCTGGGCATGTTCCTCTTAAACATGCCATGACTGTCATTCATGTTACTCTCTTTGTGTGCCCATGGCACACCTCTTGTGCTGTCTGAGGCATCAGTTTGCTTCAGGAAGTATTAGGTTTTCATAACAGGAATTCACAAAGAAAAATATTAAATATCCTGCTTTCAACACCCAGAGTAAAAATTATTTCAAAAAAAATTTTAGTTTTTTTTTTTTAAAGTTTTTTCAATAAGTTTTGAAATCAGGTTTTACAAATGAGAAAGATTTAAAAAACTCCTTATCTCTTTTAGCATATTAAAAGTCAGTTTGAATGTGTCAGGACTTGGAGATTCTTCCACGAAGGTAGAGAGGACACTGTTCTCTGCAGTCAGCCTGAGCATGAAGTGTTGTGACCCTGAGAAGAAGAAATTGTAGGCGTTGTGTCATGATTGCAAAGGTAGACACAAGAGGCATTTTTATGTCCCAGTTCCTTTTGGGACTTGTAAGAAACCACATTCAAGGATCTGCCCTACTGATGAGGCATGGTTGTTGTGGTGGTATTTTGGTTCAGTCACTCAGTCATATTCTGCTCTTTTTGGCCCCATGGACTGCAGATCACCAGGCTCCTCTGTCCATGGGATTTTCCAGGCAAGAACACTGAAGTGGGTTACCGTTTCCTCCAGGGGATCCTCCTGGCTCAAGAACGGGATCTGAGTCCAGTGCATCTAATGCATTGGCAGGTGGATTCTTAGCCACTAGCGCCACCTGGGAAGCCCAGTGAGGTATGGTTACATGGTAGAAAACCTTGATTCTAACTTCTGGAGTTCTTTCTCTGCTTTCAGGTAAAGAGCAAGAAGAATCCAGAAATTGCTCCCTGTCCTGTTGACCAATGTGGAAAGCAATTGATAGTGCTTTGGGCTAGTAACTGTGTAGTGAAAGCTATATGGTAGACCCCTGAACTAGGGATCAAATGACCATCACAGCCAGACCCCAGAGGGTCATGCAATGCTCATATGAGTTGATCTAGGGCCGAGTCAGCAAGGAGGTTCACTAAGTTCAAAGCAAATCAAGAGATGACAGGCTATGAATCTGACCAGCTGTTGTCTTTGGCTGTAAGCATTGGCAGGAAGACCACCAATCAAATGGACAAGAACAACCATTGCTTAGGGGGCTCAGGAGGATTTTAAGAGAGGCACTGAGACCCATGTGCAGATCCAAGCTCTCTCTACCCACCACCATGATCTCTGCCTGTATGCAGATGCTATCTCAGGTGGAAGAAATGGGAAGGGGAAGAGCTCAGGAAGACTGAGCATGTATGTGCTCAAAGGATGAGATGGTAGGATGGCATCACTGACCCAATGGACATGAACTTGAGTAAACTCAGGGAGATAGTGGAGGACAGGGAAGCCTGGCATGCTGCAGTACATGGGGTCACAGAAAGTTGGAAATGACTTAGTGCCTGAACAACAGCAACAACAATATGTGCAAAAACCTTTACAAGGGAAAAAGGACTGTTTTAGATCAAAATGATTGATAAATAACTAACTGGGAAGTTAAATTTCTGTTTTTATTCTTGCTACATATGTTTTGTTGACTATTGCTGAACTAGGGGTGAGGTAGCGGTGAGTAAGATTTGATACTTAGTCACTGAATTCCTTATTGTATGAATCCAGGGTACCTAGTAGCCTTTCTGTTTAGTCCCTGAAGATAAGAATGGCTTGACTCTGCAGGCACACCTCTCAAAGCGTCATGCTTAGCACATTTTCTTCTGAATCTTGTTCCTAAAGGACTTAACAGCTTGTTTGGGCCACGTATATCCTTCCTTGTTGCTTTTGCTACTGAAATTTTATGTTTTCCTTTGTGTATAAAGGAAAACTTCACATCACAAGTCACTTTGAATCCTAAAAATTTTAAAGGTATCCTTAAGATTGTTTCCGATTTGCAGATGGGTTATAATTCAAAATATCATTCGACAGTTGGTTGTTTGGAAATCAGAAGGGATTATTTTCATATAAAAGTAATGTGCTTATTGGTGATTAGATTCCTACATATATATAACTCAAATGCAGCTGAAATACAGAGTATTTGGAACAAATAGTTATAACCGTTATGGTACCATGCCAAAGATTAAACAAAACAAAACAAACAAAAAAAATCAAATTAATCCATGCTTATTTTGAATGCTAGTATTTGAGGGGCAACACATTTAATTAAAAATGGCTAAGAGGTATAGGAAGTTTCTGAACAGGGTTTCCCAGAAATTTTCAGGGCTTTACTGGCTCTTTGAAAATATGATTTTCATTTGAAAGTTTCCAAATTTCCTTTCTCTTGTTATTGCTGCCACAGGCATGACTCTTATGTGTATTGGCTACGATGATGATACATTTTCCATTGTTGGATGGGTGAGCTGGGAGGGGCTTCCCTGGTGGCTCAGACTGTAACGAATCAGCCTGCAATGCAAGAAACTGGGTTTGATCACTGGGTCGGGAAGATCCCCTGGAGAAGGGAATGGCAACCCACTCCTGTATTCTTGCCTGGAGAATTCCACGGACAAAGGAGCCTGGTGTGCTGCAATCCATAGGGGCTCTAAGAGTACATGACTGAGCGAGTAACACTACTTCTGGGCTGGGGAGACTGGGGAGAATTTCTCTGATGCGTCAGGCCCTGACTGATGCACTTATAAACCAGGGGACAAAACAAATTTTCTGCCTTTGAGAAATTCCCTTTCTTATTCAGAAAGGGGGTATTCAGACAAAAAATGAATGAAGAGTAGATTAATATAATATAATGTGATATAAATGTTATATGTATTATGTACAATAAAATATCAAGTAGTGAGAAATGCTTTAAAAAAAGAAAACTGGACAAAAGTTTTGATTTTAGACATGTGGTCAAGGAAAATCTCTTTAAGGGAATTGATAACTGACAAAATTCCTCAAAGAAATAAGGGGGTGAGCAACATAGATGCATGGGGGAAGGACATTCTAGACAGATGGAACTTCAAATGCAAAGGCCCTTAAATAGGAATTTGCCTGGGCATATTCAAGGGACAGCAGAAGTTTATTATGAATGGAGTGGGGTTAACAAGGGAACCCACATAGACCATGAGGTCAGGGAGATAGAAGGAACAAGTGTGACTTTTCTGTGTGTGAAATTCTAAATTTTTCCAGGAGAATTGAAAAAGAATTGGCCCCAAGAGAAGGACAGCCAGAATTTTTATGCATTTATGTTTTGTGGTAGAAATCACTGTATGCCTTTTAATGTATTTATTTATTTTGTTTTTGGCTGTGCTGGGTCTTTCTCTAGTGGCAGTGAGTGGGGGGCTAGTCTCTATTTGTAGTGCATGGGGTTCTCACTGCCGTGGCTTCTCTCGCTGAGGAGCGCAGGCTCTAGGATTCAGAACTTCTGGAGTTGTAGCTCGAGGGCCCAATAGTTGTGGCTCGGGGGCCCTAGAGCAGAGACTCAATTGTCGTCACACATGGATTCATTTGCCCAGGGGCATGTGGAATCTTCGTGGACCAGGGATTGAATCAGCGTCCCCTGTGTTGGCAGGTGGCTTCTTAACCACTGGACCACCATGAAAGTCCCAAGGGTTTTTGTTTGTTTCATCCGCTTCTGTGGTGTTTAATAAATATTTGTTGCCCAGTTGAAGACTGTTCACTGGAAAGGACAAAGCCTGATCTGAAAAGTCACAGGCATGGGGAATGGGATGCAGGATATTTGAGAGCCTCCACGGGCAAGGAGACCAAATATTTAACTCTTCCCTGCCAACTGTTTCCTTGGCTCCCAAAGATCCTGTGGAGCTCTTATCAAAAGAATGATTTAAATGACAAGCTCCATATGGGCACTGGTGTTCTGCAGTACTTGGCATTTGCCTACAGGCTTTTCACCAAAGGAGGTTTGCTACCTAGATGGGATTACCAAGAGCGACTATACAATCCAGTGTGGGGAGTGCCTTGGGATGTTGCGCTTCTCTTCACTCTGATAAAGAGGGCTGGGTTTTTGTACCATCTCTTCCACATCCTAATAATTAGTAGGAGTTTCCTCAGATCAGATTAAAAGTAGTTCAGTTTAGGGACTTGCCTGGTGGTCCAGTGGCTAAGTCTTTGCTCTCTCAATGCAGGGGGCCTGGTTCAATCCCTGGTCAGGAAACTAGATCCCGCATGTCACAACTAAAAAATAAAAGAAGATTGAAGATACCACGTGCCATAACTAAGACCTGGCACAATAAAAATAAATAAATATTTTAAAATAGACTGACATTAAAAAAAAAAAGTGGTTCTGTTTATACAACTTACACTAAGGTTCATACAGTTACTGCCCTCCCATCCTTTGGCTGGGCAGATGAGGTGGCAGCTACCTGCAAGGCTGCAGGGAAATCACCAGCTATGGAAATAGGCTGTCCTTTTAAGATCTTCCTTCCCTCGTAAGTTTAGTTGCTTTTTGGACTATGAGAACCTTGAGACCAGGTTCCTCTCTACAACGAGAGCAAGACCCAGCAGGGCTGGGTTTGTCCATCTTTGTAGCCCCACAAACCAAGTTCAATTCCAATCCCTTCTTTTCTCCAGGAGGCATAAGTTGTTCTACACTGAGTGGTAACCTTGACTGATACTGGCCTGGTGACAACTTCTAGTTTTAACAAGGAGTGTCAGATTTTGGCAGCGGGATTCGTTTTGTGTCTGGTGTAATGCACTGAGCTTGAGGAGTGTTAAGTCAGAGCAGTTGGGTGGATCTCTATAGAATATGTTTTATTTCATGTTTATTGAGAACTGGTAGGGAGAGTGTCGGAGAAGGCAATGGCACCCCACACCAGTACTCTCGCCTGGAAAATCCATGGACGGAGGAGCCTGGTAGGCTGCAGCCCATGAGGTCACTAAGAGTCTGACATGACTGAGCGACTTCACTTTCACTTTTCACTTTCATGCATTGGAGAAGGAACTGGCAACCCACTCCAGTGTTCTTGCCTGGAGAATCCCAGGGACAGGGAAGCCTGGTGGGCTGTCGTCTATGGGGTCGCATAGAGTCGGACACGACTGAAGCGACTTAACAGCAGCAGCAGCAGCAGGGAGAGTGTTCCTTAAAAGGGCATGTCTATTTTATTTCAGCATCTACAGCTTAGAGCTAGATCACAGCTGAATGGAGACTGCCTCTTTTCCTTTTCTCATCTAAGCAGGTTTTTTCATCTACTTGCTCTTTTTTATTAACAGACAGACCCGCAAGTGACATGGAAGGGTAGTGGTGACAGAGTCCAGAGCTTATGTTCGGAAGGTAACAGTGACTGTGTTACTGAATCCAAGCTTGGTCTGCTTGCTGTGCATGCGTGCTGTGTGCTAAGTCTCTTCAGTTGTGGCCGACTCTTTAGAACCCTATGGACTATAGCCCGCCAGGCTACTCTGTCCGTGGAATTTTCCAGGTGAGAATACTGGAGTGGGTTGCCCTGCCCTCCTCCAGGAGGTCTTCCCGACCCAGGGGTGGAATCCACATCTCCTGTGGCTCCCGTACTGCAGGCAGATTCTTAACCACTGAGCCACCAGGAAGCCCCGCTTGCTGCACAATAGACCAATAATCAGGAGACCAGGTGTTAAGGCAAGGAATAGTGATTTTATTTGAAAAGCCAGGCTTCTGAGAAGATGGCAGGCTAGTGTCCTTGAATACCATCGTATAGGGGTCTGATTGCTAGTAACTTTTACAGAACAGAGATGAGGAGGAGGAAAGGAAGTAAAGTAAAAAGGCTGTTAAGTCTTGTAAAATATCTCCTGGCGTGGCCAGCATCAGGGAGGGGACATGTCAATTTTTTTCTTTTCAGCAGTCTTTCACAAGTGGACGGGATCAGAACGTCTCCATGTGAGCTGAACAAAGGCACTTTAGTTTAACATTCAGGCAGAGGGGCAGCACAAAGACAGGCCATTGTGTATGCTTACAGCTGTAGACAGCATCCTTTTTAGTAGTAGCAAAAGCAACGGCGGACAAAGTTTAAAGTCAAAGAAACAGATCCAACATGGAGTCAGATGCGGTTCTTCCCTGTTAAAATCGCACTGTCATCTTGTGATGATTTAAATGCAGTCTGGGACCCCATCCTTACACCCTCATGCAACTTGACTACTTCAGTACTCATTGTTGTTGTTCAGTCGCTCAGTTGTGTCCGACTCTTTGCCATCCTGTGGACTGCAGCACACCAGTCTTCCCTGTCTATCACCAACTCCCGGAGCTTGCTCAAACTCATGTCCATTGAGTCAGTGATGCCATCCAACCATCTCGTCCTCCGTCATCTCCTTCTCCTTCTGCCTTCAATCTTTCCCAGCATCACGGTCTTTTTCTAATGAGTCAGCTCTTTGCATCATGTGGCTAAAGTATTGGAGCTTCAGCCTTCATATCAGTCCTTCCAATGACTATTCAGGACTGATTTCCTTTAGGATTGACTGGCTTGATACTCATTAGCATTTCTATAAAGGGATAATCCTGGAAGGTGGAAAGCAAATAAGCCAATTTTGCTGCAACTTTCTTGTTCCAAAACTCAAGTAATAAGGGGGTGGAGGTGCTGAAATTAATGTCGAGGGTAGCAATTGAGATCAGTTGTGTCTCAGCACTTCTCATTAAATTAGGATAAAGAATTCATTTTTTATTAGCTTAGGGAACCTTGTACATGTATCTATCACAGCAGGATTCTACAGAGTTGGAAGAGAAATATTATTGTCCTTGCAAAGATGCTCATGCCTCACACATATTTCTCCACTGTTTTTACATCATAGCCTCCCCAGTGGGGTATGTCAGCTTCAGATTGGTGCTTGCCAAGGGCATTTGCCTTTTCCCTCTGCAGAGATTGAACCCTGTGCTGCTGCAGCTATTGACCTTCAATACACCCTGAAGGGGATTCAGGGTGGAGAGTGAGGCACTCTGTGCTCCAGGGAAACTGGTGGAACAGGTTTTTAGACAGTCAGATATTTTCAGGAACTGATTTCATAATTCCTATCCTTCAGTTCAGTTTAGTTCAGTCGCTAAGTCATGTCCAGCTATTTGGGATCCCACGGACTGCTGCACACAAAGCTTCCCTGTCATTTACCATCTCCCGAAGTTTGCTCAAGTTCATGTCCATTGAGTCTGTAATGCCATCCAACCATCTCATCCTCTGTTGTCTCAATCCTTGCATCTCCTCATATCTAGAAAAGCACTAAATCCCTTCATGGTGACATCAGCTCCACATGACTAGCATAAAACCTCTTGTAAAGGAAGTGCTTAATTGCGCTGAACTCCCCCTTCACCAAAATCTTAATTACTGACCTTACCCCACCGCTGCTTTGGAGCAATCTCTCAGAGGTATCTGAGGAGTTGTCCCCTGGGCTGCATCCTCATTTTCTCCCAAATAAAACTTAACTTGCAACCCACGTTGTGAATCTTTTTAGTTGACAGGTATAAGCATCCATTCTCTATGATAATCAATAGTTATATAGGAGTAATACATTAGAACTTCTATTTGTATCTAAAATAAGAAATTGAGCTCTAATACTGTAAAATTGACAATGATTTATGTATAAAATTTATAAGTGAATATAGATGTATTTTGGAGGCATATGTTCAAGATTTTTTACTCACAGGGATGGATGATCAAAAAATTGTGGAGATGATATAAATGATCACTAGGAGCAAATTCCCTTAGCATATCAGGAGTCTCTTTGAATTGTATAGTATTCAGAACAAGAAAGATATATTCATTTAGGTAATTATTCTACCACCAACATTTAAAATCACAGCCCAGGGCTTCTATTTCCAGAAATATTACTGTATATTACCTTGAAGCTCATGTCAAGACAAGGTGTCAAGACAGAAATGTTAACATGTCATGAAAGGGATAAATAAAATTTCATTAAGTTGTGATTTGGATATGGGAAGTTACAGAAAGGAAGTGACAGAAGGGGGCTTCCCTGGTAGCTTAGCTGGTAAAGAATCCATCTGCAATGCAGGAGACCTGAGTTCGATCTCTGGGTTGGGATGATCCCCTGGAGGAGGGCATGGCAACCCACTCCAGTATTCTTGCCTAGAGAATCCCCAAGGACAGAGGAGCCTGATGGGCTACAGTCCATGGGGTCACAAAAAGTCAGACATGACTGAGCAGCTAAGCACAGCACACAGCACAGTAACAGAAGAGTTCCTGAGAAACTCTGAGAAAGGCGTAGCAAAATGGCCCCATGCGGGAGGGGTCTTGGTCTAATGTGCAGTTTTAGTGAGGTCCTATGTGCGAGGCCCTTGGGTAGTCGGGCATCATGTGGCACCAGCTGTGATGCCAGTGACGGCCAGCCAGAGTTGGGAGGCAACACACAAAAGTTATGAGGTCCCTCTTTCCCCTGACCTTTCTCTTGTCAACCTTGTCTTTTTCCTTCACTCCAAGTATTAGGAGGCACTTGTTGGGGGTATCTCAAGAAAGGAGATGTGTACCAAAGGAATTAGGATAAATACAGCACGAACATTCTTAGCAGACAGAGTGCTGAATGGGAATACTGAGAAACAAGGCTGGTGCAAGGGCTAGTTTTCCTTACTGTTCTATACCAAGACCACTCCTTTTGGTCAGACTCTGCAAGTCAGTGAAATGCTCAGCTTATCCTTTGGTCCAGAAAGGGTTGTAGTTTTATCTGTTGGACAACAGGTGAAGAAAATGGTCTCTTTGATTATTTCAAGCTTGATTTCTCCTAAGTAAGGGAGGTGAGTCCTGAGTCCTTGCTGTGAATCTGGAGACTGGAGGACTCCTTCCCTTTTCCTGGTCTGGGCTCCCTCCCACGGGGCATAATCAGTGTTGAGTCAGCTGACTCAGAGGTTCATATGGTTGTAGGTACAACTATACAGATTGTTCATATGTACAACCTCTGATTGTAGGCCACTCTTCTGCCTTTTTGAGGATCCTACTAGGGAGGACCTGGGGTGGGAAACTACTCAGTGGGGTTCCAATATAGCGACTATGGAAATGTTCAGGCCAAAAGGTGGGCGTTGGGCCACTGGGTAGGGAGGACTCATAGGCTCAGGGTCAGTGCGAAGGCCAAGGTCAGTTATTATACCTGGTCATGGACCCCTTATAAATGTCTTCCTATGAAGGGACATTATGAGAACAAATCGTCCAGTGTTGGGATCCAGGGAATTATGCCCACTTTTCTATGTTCTAGTTATTTGCTAGACCTTCATCTTTATTTTTTTGATATTTTTCTCTTGACTGAAAAGACATTTTTTTGAGTTTTTTATTTTATATTGGAGTATAACCCATTAATGGGCTTCCCTGGTAGCTCAGCTGGTAAAGAATCCACCTGCAGTGCAGGAGACCCCCGTTTGATTCCTGGGTCAGGAAGATCCCCTGGAGGAGGGCATGGCAACCCACTCTAGTATTCTTGCCTGGAGAATTCGCGTGGACAGAAGAGCCTGGTGGGCTGTAGTCGATGGGGTCTCAAAGAGTTGGACACGACTGAGCAACTAAGCGTACACACACACACACACACACCACACACACACACAGCCGATTAACAATATTGTGATAGTTTCAGTTGAACAACCATACATATATGACATCCCTTATAAATGGAATCTAAAAAGAAAGAATACAAATGAACTTACTTACAAAACAGAAAGAGACTCACAGACTGCTATATTTAAAATGGATAACCAATAGGAATAGATACAGGTATATGAAAAGATTTTGAGTGATTTTTTGTTTTCGAATTCCATCTCTTGCCCATCAGCTTGAGTCCTGTTTGTCGTATGCAGAAAATTGGTTGGACATGTGGCATTTATGGGGGCTTCCCTGGTGACTCAGATGGTAAGCCATACATATTTGTATGGCTGAGTCGGACATGACCGAGCATCTGAGCACGTATGTGGCATTTATTGGTGATTTCCTTGTTCCTACAAGGTCACAGGGATGTCATTGTCTGAAAAGATCCGGGAAGCACGGCTCTGGTTTCATGCCCACTCTTTTCTTTTTTTCCTCCACCTGTCTGTTTGGGAGTGTTCAATGCCTTGTCAGTGTAGAATGCAGATATACCAAAATTTATCTAACTTGCTTTTGTTTAGCAACTGGCTGTTTCATCTGACTTTAAATTTATCCTCTTACTAATGACTATGTGCATTTGGGAGGGAAGGCTGGCTTTGCAGATAAAGCAGCTCTGTGTCTCTGCTTTACTCCCTCATCACATCACTCTCTATAACCAAACTTCTCTTTCATTAGCTACAGGACCTCCTTTATCCAGGGCACCACTGAATGCTACAGAGGATTCAAAGAAGTAGGAGACAAAAACTCTGCATTCAATGCACTCACAGTAGGAGAAATAAGCCATTTTTTAGCATGAGAAAGACTGTGCGTGACAAACTTCAGCCTCAGTTTCAAAATCTGTAAAGTGGACATAATAATCTTTACCTTGCAGAGTGGTTTTGAGATATAGATATACTATATGTAAAGGTGTGACCTCTGGGAGACATTATTCTCATTGATTTTAAAAGGTGATACACTGATAATGATGCTAATATCAAGTTAATCCCATAGATACTTAAGTTTTTAGTGGGAAGTTTGCAGATGTCTTCAATATATGTTGAAATGCATAAAAAAGAAAATAGTTTGGTGGATGGAGGGAGGAATGGATAGATGTCTGTATGTGTGAAAAAGTGAGAACAGTAAAGTGTTAATGGCAGAAACTGGGTGGTGGATAAATGGGCATTCATGACAAAATCCAGTCAATTCTGTTTGAAAATTTTTAAGTTAAAAGTTGGGTAAAAACAAACTGTATCATTGCTATTGAGAAAAATATAATCAGAACAAACAATAAAAAATATCAGGAAGCAATCAGGAAAGACTCGCAGATGAAGAGGATTATTGTTGTTGCTGTTTTTGTTGCTAATAGGAAGGAGACCAAGTGTCTCTTCATGTATTTCTCTGTGTCACACAAGGCTGACCTGCCTCCCTTCTGAAATCTTAGCAGCTGCTGCTAATGGAGAGCCCGGAGCCTGCTGCTAATGCTGAAAGCTCAGCTTTTCTGTACGCTGGTGCCAGATTAAAATCTCAGAGACAGAGTTTTGGGTGAAGTAGAAAAGGAGACACAGTAGACTAATGTCCTCAAAACTGTATATCCCAACTTGGGGAAGATAGTGACAAGTTTTATAGTAACTGCTTAAAGAGAGCGTGTTCAGCTCATGGAGATTCTTCTGATGGGTGGGTGGTGAGGTAAGTGGGAGTCAGCATCAACCTTCAGATCCAACTGGTCTGGGATCTACATGCTTATGGGCAGCATATCATTCTTAAGACTTCTCCCACCTAGAGAGAGAGTTCCAGTACCTGCAGAATAGCTCAAAGATATTGTTGAGTGTATCCTTTGATGAGGAAAGAGGACCTTGCCACAAGGCTGCTCTTGACTGTTTCTCCCTGGTCTCGCATCCCCTCCCTTCCTTAATTAACAACTGCTTATCTGCTCATTGAAACTCAGAAGGTCAGGGAGGCTGAATAAAGGCTGTTTCCTATAATTAAGGAAATAGGGACACAGAAAGGCTTTGTGCCTGGGAGCCCCACAGGGCCCTGGTTGGTATTGAAATTGTTTACCTCAGATTGGGACTTGAACCCATGTACTGGGACTCATACCCAGCCAAAACCCTGCTTGGGTTTTGAACCCACAAGGCTGGGACTCAACCCAGCTAAAACCCACAGTACCTGGTTTCAGGACCTAATGAAGCTCAGGTTCTTGATGTCTCATCGCAGAAAGAATACAGTGAAAGATAAAATGATAGGTAAGAAGTGAATTTATTCAGACTCAGAGAAGAGCACCTTCCATAGACAGAGTGTGGGCCATCGCAGGGGGCAAGTGCAACTGCAAAATGTGGTGTGGTTAGTTTTTATAGGCTGGGTAATTTCATACAGTAATGAGTCAGAGGATTAGTCCATCTATTTTGGAGAAGGGGTGGAGATTTCCAGGAATTGGGCCAATGCCCACTCCTTAGTCTTTTGACAGTGCCTTGGAACAGACTACGCCAAAGCCTTTGACTGTGTGGATCACAATAAACTGTGGAAGATTCTGAAAGAGATGGGAATACCAGAACACTTGACCTGCCTCTTGAGAAACCTATATGCAAGTCAGGAAGCAACAGTTAGAACTGGACATGGAACAACAGACTGGTTCCACATAGGAAAAGGAGTACTTCAAGGCTGTATATTATCACCCTGCTTATTTAACTTATATGCAGAGTACATCATGAGAAACACTGGGCTGGAAGAAACACAAGCTGGAATCAAGATGGCCAGGAGAAATATCAATAACTTCAGATATGCAGATGACACCACCCTTATGGCAGCAAGTGAAGAGGAACTAAAAAGCCTCTTGATGAAAGTGAAAAAGGAGAGTGAAAAAGTTGGCTTAAAGCTCAACATTCAGAAAACGAAGATCATGGCATCTGGTTCCATGACTTCATGGGAAATAGATGGGGAAACAGTGGAAACAGTGTCAGACTTTATTTTTTGGGGCTCCAAAATCACTGCAGATGGTGACTGCAGCCATGAAATTAAAAGATGCTTACTCCTTGGAAGGAAAGTTATGACCAACCTAGATAGCATATTCAAAAGCAGAAACATTACTTTGCAACAAAGTAATGTAGTCAAGTCAAGGCTATGGTTTTTCCTGTGGTCATGTATGGATGTGAGAGTTGGACTGTGAAGAAAGCTGAGTGCCAAAGAATTGATGCTTTTGAACTGTGGTGTTGGAGAAGACTCTTGAGAGTCCCTTGGACTGCAAGGCGATCCAACCAGTTCATCCTAAAGGAGGTCAGTCCTGGGTGTTCATTGGAAGGACTGATGCTAAAGCTGAAATTCCAATACTTTGGCCACCTCATGCAAAGAGTTGACTCATTGGACAAGACTCTGATGCTGGGAGGGATTGGGGGCAAGAGGAGACGGGGATGACAGAAGATGAGATGGTTGGACGGCATCACTGACTCAATGGACATGAGTTTGAGTGAACTCCAGGAGTTGGTGATGGACAGGGAGGCCTGGTGTGCTGTGATTCATGGGGTCGCAAAGAGTCAGACACGACTGAGCGACTGAACTGAACTGAACTGGAACTGTCATGGTGTATCTGGGTGTGTCATTTTGCTTGCTGATTGAGGATCAAGGTCTATCTTGTCTGCCATCTTGGTCCCATTTGATTCTAATCTTTATGTTGTGTCCTTGGGCTATGTCATTCTTTCAAATGTTGTGCCCTGCCAGGTTCCCTTCTGTTATAGTATCACTGCCTCTGAGGAATAGATTGTGACCAAGATTCTACATGTGGTCCCCACCAAGTGTCATGAAAGCTAGCCCACTAGCTCAGTGCAAGAGCAGAAGGCGAGATGATTACATCTTCACAGGCATCAGTAGGGAACAGAAGAGAGTCAGAAGAGGAGGCAAAATGTGGCAGGGGACTCAGGGCAGTGAGGCAGCTGGAGAAGGTCAGGGAGTAAGCAAGAGGGGAAGAAGGGGGGAATAGTGTGGTCCTGAGAGAGAGCTGGCCTTGGCCCAGCCAGCTCCACCTTCACAGTGTTTGGAGGCAAATGCCATGCATTTACCTTCATTTCTCATCTCCAATCCAGGAAAGCAGGAGAAAATCCTAGTTAAGAAGGGCCTGAGGATCATTAGTGATAAGAACCAGGTAGCTGAAATGCCTTGTTCAGCATTCTTTTCTATATTTCATCTCTGTAACCTTTTCTTTACCTCCTTCTACTAAATTTTCTTCCTCTTTCCTCCCAAGGGTCAAGGAGAAGAGAGGGGAGAGAAAATAAGATGAAAATGGAAGGAAGGTGACTTAGATTTGGCTATGTCTGGTTCCCCTCTTGAGTCTGGGATGCTGCAAACACTACCTCTTCCAGAGATTTTCCCTCAGGGTTACAGAGGCTAAATATCACATTTCACCAAGGCTGTCTTTATAAAACACCTTTTTGGTCCATTCTTATTGAGGTCTATGGTGTTTCTCTTTGGTGCACACATCTGATGGGAGAAGGCAGATCAGAAGAACCAAGGATGTAGAAAAGCAAAGAACAAGAGATGGAAGGTTCTTGGTGGTGAGGCCATAAAGTCCTGGCTACCGTAGGTATTAATTTCCGCCCCTTCTCCTGCCTCTTCTGCCATCCGGCCCAGGTATAAAGTCACAGACCTCTTAATTCTGCCTCTGCCTTCCTTCCAGAAGACTTCTCTCAACCCCAAAGCTTGGAGGTAGTTCCTTCCTGTTTTACTTTATTTCACATTGACTTTCTCCTATGGTTGCCGTGCTCATATGTGTGCATGGTCAGTTGCTCAGTCTTGTCTGACTCTTTGTGACCCCATGGACTGTAGCCCACTAGGCTCCATGGGGATTCTCCAGGCAAGAATACTGAAGTGAGTTGCCATGCCCACCTCTAGGGGATCTTCCCAACCCAGGGATATAACCAGCATCTCTTAGGCCTCCTTCCTTGGTGAAAGTGAAAGTGTTAGTTGCTCAGTCTTGTGCAACTCTGTGACCCCATGGACTGTAGCCCACCAGACTTCTATGTCCGTGAAATTCTCCAGGCAAGAATACTGAAGTGGGTTGCCGTTTCCTACTCCAGGGCAACTTCCCGACCCAGGGATCAAAGCTGGGTCTCCTGCATTATTGGCAGAGTTTTACCGTCTGAGTCACCAGAGAAGCTAGGTGGGTTCTTTACTACTAGTGCCACCTGGGAAGCCCCACAGTGATCAAACTATATCACAATTACATTTTGGTTGCTTTTCCCTCTCATTACACTGTGATCTACCTGGGTCTTTTCTCGCTATATTCTTTGGCATGTAGTGGATACTCAGTTGATGTATGTTGAGTGTTGAATGAATTAATTAATCCTGTCATGTACAGCCTGCCACTCTTCTTTCCCAACTCCTGAAGCTCACCTGGCTCAGTTCCATTTCCCCAGGATATTCTTCTCCAGTGTCCAATGTGAGAACTGATCTGGAGTTCACCTAGCACCCATAGAACCTTCTTCAGACACCATTTTTGGAACGGATACATAATTAAGCCATGATGAGATAGTGCCTTATCTCTGCGACTCCTAACAAGTCTGATCTCAAGAATAGAAATGAAGGCTTTTTGAAGAAAAGGATGGACCTGAAAGCAACTGGTAGGCAATCAATCTAATTCTGTGGCCACTGACAGTGGTTACAAAGTCTCAGGTTACAGAACAGGGCAGGGTAGAAAGGGGCACATGGCCCACCATCAGGTTGCAGGTAGATGGTCGTACTTCAGACTCCAAAATCCCTTGGAAACAAGCTGAAATAAGATGACCTTCATTTTCAGTTGATCCCAGGGTAGTAATTTCTTGGAAAGAACAGATGGAGGCAATAGGACTGAGAATGAAGAACAATTCAACATGAATCAGAGGGATGGAAATTGCTTTTCACTGTGGGTTCTGAATAGGTGATGGTCAGAGATGGCAGCATGTCCAGGACATGTCAGCAGTGCTGGAAAAGAGATGTTCTTGCTGTAAATCTCTCCCCCTCCTTTCCCACTGCCCTCCTGGCAGCATCCTGTTCTCCATTGTTGGAAGCTTCTTACACAGGCTTCCTTGTCCTGGTAAGTACACCCAGAGCACTCTATACCACCCTCGGGCAGGGATCACTTTCTGACCTGGAGCAGTTGTGAGTGTAGCTGTCTTTTTCTCTCAAAGCCAGCCAGCACATTGCAATTCCTCACTCATCTGCATTGCTGCCTCGGTGCTTGCAGACAACTTTCCTCATTGTAAGGACTCTCTAAGTATTTTTACTCCCTTGAATTAAATTCACCTTTTGGCTAAAGTGGCAGATGGATGGGGGCATTCACCAAGTTTGAGAGAAGTTTTGGCTTCTCAGTGGGAAAAAGTTGTCTGGCAACAGGTGTCCTGCATGGGGCTTCCTACTTGTCATTCCCAAGACAACTTCTCAGATGCATCTTTGTCACTCCAATTGCCCATAACATTCTGCCATTGCCAAGGCCCTATGATCTCAGCTGGTTTTTCTTTCTTTGAAGCCATTCTTTCTTACTTCATCCTGTGGTATTCTTTATACCTAGAAGTCCCGAAGACTGGGCCCAGAGCAGCTAACAGTCCCCCTCAAATGCCCTTGCAGTTTTACACTTCACAGAGAAGTGACAGCCCCTCTTACTGCTTTTACTGGGGGAGGCAGACTGGGGCAAAAACAAGTCAAGGGATCACACAAAGCTGACTTTAATTCCGTGTAAGTCAGAGACTGAGAATCCTAGTGGATGCTGTGCTCTGTTCTTATTTATGAGGGTGAGACCCTCTCAACTCCACCATCCTATCCCCCTTCTTAAGTGTAGGCTGGAGGATAAAACTGCGGTAGAGCAGTGAATAATAGCTGACATTTACCGAGAACGTACTGACTATCAGGCATTAAACCAGATTCTTTACATGCTATTTTTTAATTCTTTCCACTAACACTATGAGGTATTACTGTGGTCCCATTTCAACAATGCAGAAACTTAGCCTCAGAGAGGTTAATTTGCATGTTCAGGATACCCCAGCTATAGTGTTGGGCCAGGGTTTATATCTTGCTTCCAAACAATAATATTAACTAATAATCATCTCCCAACAGATGTCTCCTAAACTTCAATGAGGAGTTTGCATCTTGAGGATGTCAGACTGAGCATACATCCATTTTACTTCTTCTGAAAAGAATAAACTGTTATAGTCTATTTCTTTATTGCTGGTCTAACAGGAAACAGTCTGCTTCCTTACTTATAAACCAGTTCTTAGAATTAAGACCATAAGCCTTGATGTGGTACAGGAAATGATGCATTTTGCATGCTCAGGAAGCAGTGACCAGCATAAAATATTTGGCAAGTTTCATACTCTGATTGAGAATCAGGGAACTGAGGGAAATAGCTGAACATCTTTCCATTCTACTAAATATTTCTCTGCAGTGTGATTTTTTTGGGCTTCCCAGGTGGCGCTAGTGGTAAAGAACCTGCCTGCCAGTGTAGGAGACATAAGAAACACGAGTTTGATCCCTGGGTCAGGAAGCTTCAGAGGAGCCTGATGGGCTATAGTTCATAGGGTCACAAAGAGTTGGACATGACTGAAATGACTTAACACATACACACACACACACACACACACACACACACACACACAGTGTGATTTTTAGTGGCTGTATAATTATTTGATTGCATGGTGTACCACAATTTAGTTGCATGAAATCTGGGCACTGGCAGAGTTATTTAAAGCATGGAGAAATTTTGAAAAAGAGAATTGGAGGATTAGGTGTACCATAGCCAGATTTTCAGGCTTTATAGGTTTGTGTGGGACCAGCTCTGCACTGAAAAGATAACATATACACTGTGTTATTTTCCAGGCAGTGAGGGGAGGGGCAATGAAGCCTAACTTCATCCCAGCCACCTCTATGAAAGGTCATCCAATTAAATCTTGTAGTGTTGGAGAAGGTCAAGTTCCAGTTCTCAACCATCTACAGAAGACATAATCCCATCTTCTTAATCCAATGGGTCAGACTAATTTTGGTTCAGAGACATAGAAACCTTAATTAAGTGAAAGAAGGTGGAAGCTTAATAAGCATTCTTTCTTCCCTTTCTTTTGGCTGCACCAGGCAGCATGCAGGATCTTAGTTCCCCGACCAGGGACTGAACCCGTGCCCCTAAATTGGGAGCACAGAGTCTCCAGGGAAGTCCTTAACAAGCATTCTTAACTGGGTGACAATCATGGGAAGAATATCCATAATATGATTCTTTGTGCTTGCTACATTTGAAAGAACAGTACGTTTTGAAAAGAAACACAAAGAGAAATTAGTCTGACCTTATGTACTGGCTAAGGATCAAAACATTAAGAGAAGCATAAGAAATTATCTTTCCAAAGTGGGGGGAGTTTACAAATATTCAGTTCAGTTCAGTTCAGTCGCTCAATCCTGTTCGACTCTTTGCCACCCCATGAATCGCAGCACGCCAGGCCTCCCTGTCCATCATCAACTCCTGGAGTTCACTCAGACTCACGTCCATCGAGTTGGTGATGCCATTCAGCCATCTCATCCTCTGTCGTCCCCTTCTCCTCCTGCCCCCAATCCCTCCCAGCATCAGAGTCTTGTCCAATGAGTCAACTCTTCTCATGAGGTGGCCAAAGTACTGGAGTTTCAGCTTTAGCATCCTTCCTTCCAAAGAACACCCAGGACTGACCTCCTTTAGAATGGACTGGTTGGATCTCCTTGCAGTCCAAGGGACTCTCAAGAGTCTTCTCCAACATCACAGTTCAAAAGCATCAATTCTTCGGCACTCAGCTTTCTTCACAGTTCAACTCTCACATCAATACATGACCACTGGAAAATATTAGATACACTGAATTAATTCATCCATCAGAATAGTGTTCTACTAATAGATTGTACCCATGCACCTGGCCAAACCATTTCCTGTTTTATTTCAGATCCAAGATAATAGGTTCTTACAGTGGAGAGGGACCTCTAGGGACACTCGATCTGGGCTCCTCTTTCAGACTGGACAATAATGATGGTATCTTTCAGGCAAAAAGGGATAGTATACTAAGATGGTAAAGGAAATAAAGAGCTTTCTAGCTTAGTGAGGGATCATGTCTTTTCATCATCAAAACTTAGCATAGCATCTGGCATAAACTAGTAGATACTTTATACATACTTTGAGAACCAATAAAGGATTTAGAGGTTGAAGAAGAATTGTGATTTTCCACTGCTTGGCACTTCAATGGAATGTGTAGTGTCTGGCAAAAGGCATGGAGTCACCCTTCTCTCTGGAATTATGTCTGGGCCCTTCTCAGCTTCTTAGATTTACATGTCAGGAATTTCCCAAGAGATCATTTTACTTCAGACTTCTCAGGAATAGAAGTGATTAAGAAGTGATGGTGTCTAACTAGACATTTACAAGAAGGGGTGGGTGGAAGGGAAGAGTGCTAACTCGACCTTGTAGTGCCTCCCCATCAGTAATGTTTTGAGCTGTGGATAGAAGTTGGGAGGCTGTATCAGTGGGTACAGAGTAAGAGATGACCCGGTTGGCTCTGATTACTGACCAGCCTATTACAACGGAATGGCTGGAGACCACAAATTTAAGTAAAGAATTCTGTGTATAATAAGTGAACCTAATCCTTAACATACTTGTCTTCTTTACAGGAAGATGGAAGGCTCTTCATCAAAACAAAGATATCCTCATGGTGACATATGCTGAATAGAAATCAATTCATGACATTTGGTTCCTGCTTTTTTAAAGCCAACGTGGTCCACATTTATATTCCTCCTCTTATGCAATTAATGTGAAAGTTCAGATTTGGGAGATCTCTTCTATAATAAGCTGTCATGAAAAGGCCTTCTCTGGCTTCCCTGGTGGCTCAGATGGTAAAGAATCTGCCTGCAATGTGAGAGACCTGGATTTAATCCCTGGGTGAGGAAGATCCCCTGGAGGAGTATTCTTGCCTGGAGAGTCCCATGGACAGAGGAGCCTTGTGGGATGTGGTCAGGGCTTTATTATGTTGAGAAAAAAGAGAAAAATTCCTGCAAATAATGGCACTTGGGATGAGAACAAATTTTCTGGGCAATTGAATGGTAGGAGACTCAGCATTTTAAGAAATTATTTCTGTTCTAGTCTATTGTTTAGCTATGACACTTCCTCTTCAAGCTATTAACAACTTAAGTCATATGTATTAATTCAGAAGGGGACTTGAGTTTACAGAATTCTCAGACACACAAGCCTCACAAGTACCTCCAGATCCAACAGGAAGCCACTTCTCAGGTGTTATTCTTGGCTGGGAAGGGTGAAGAGGAAGCGGTGGCCGTGTCTCAATGTGGTCTGTGGTGAGAAGTGGAGCGACCGTGAGTCACTCCAAACCCTATATGCATTTCATCTGGCACCTTGCTTGTGAAGACGCCTGCTGTGTAATGGTTCAGAGCCGCAGCTTTGGAGTCAGACAGTGTGGACAAGCTAGCCGACAGTTCTGTCTCTCAGGTCCCTTATCTGTAAAGTAAAGGGAGGGTGGCCAGGAGGGATAGTAGCAATTACCTCACCGGGTTGTTGTGACCATTAGATAAACAAATACTTGTTAAACAGTTACCACAATGCCTGGCACATTTGGTGAGTAATCAGTAAGTGTTTAATAACATTACACACACATGCATGCATATGGGATTATACTTTCAGTTCGGGCAGCCCAGGTGGTGCTAGTGGTAAAGAACCCACGTGCCAATGCAGGAGATATAAGAGATGTGGGTTTGATTCCTGGGTCGGGAAGATGCCCTGGAGGAAGGCATGGCAACCCACTCCAGTACTCTTGCCTGGGAAATCCCACGGACAGAGGAGCCTGGCAGGCTACAGTTCATGGGGTCACAAAGAGTCAGACATAACTGAAGTGACTTAGCACATGTGCAAAAAGCCTTCATTGTAGGCTTCTGAATTTATGATCTGAGAAACTTGGTAAGACAACTATTTCCCACAGTGACTGGCAATTTGTAATAATAGAAGCCAAGGATAATAGTAAGTGAATACCCACAAGTAAACATCACACCCTATTCTAGTCAGATGATTCAATATCCTTCCCTGACATACAGGTCTTCCTAGAAGGCAATCAAATAGAGCTTGACTTTCTCCTCCTAACCCTGTGTATTTCCTATAGTAGGTACCATCTGTCATTTAATGAAAACTTTTGTTGCAAGAGGGCAAACAGGCAGAGCAAACAGCCCTAAAAATCCATGCATTTTTGATTCACACATTCTAATAGTAATGGACAACATAGATTAAAGTCATATTGAATTCCAATTATTTACCATTTGTACTCTGATTAAACTGTCATTTCCAACACTGATATCCCATTGTTTCCCATTTCTCCTCAAGAATTGTTACCTATCTTTAAGTACATTTCAATAAACTTTTCTGGAGTAATTTTCCACTTGCCAGTCATTGTGCTAGACTTAAATAGGGCAATATCCCTTCCCTCCAAAAGAAGGGAAGGAAAACATATGTTTCCGAAACCAATACAAGGTTATAATATTGTATACATGAAGATTTGGGAGCCTAGAGCTTTGGAATAATTGATGATTTCTTGTAGCAGTGCATGAAAAAAATCCTCATTAGTTTTAGCCAGAGTGATTCCAAGATCATTCATTATGAAATGACCCAAGGATAAAGTTCCTTTTCAAGGCTTCAATCAGCTTTCATGAAGCATAAATCAATAAGAAATGTGGGACAACCTTGGGAGCCTTGGAAAAATAAGGACCTGATATGAATGAGAGTAAAGTTTAAGTTTTTCATGGCAGAGTCAAGGTTTTCCAATTGATTTGCCAACAGAATTGAGTTTGGATTCTATATTGTGCACTGCTTCAGAGCAAATGATGCAACCCATTCCATCATTTAGTAATCTCCTGTGAGCCAGTTTCCTTCCCAACATAGGAAGGATGCCTTCGTGATCCAGTTGAACTTTTCTCTGTAACAGTACTGTTGTCCACTTTTTTTCTGGTGAAGTTCTAGGCTCCTGACCACTAGGACAGCAAAACTAGAGCTAGTTGGATAATGCTACCAGTGAGTCAGAGCTCAGTGAGTCACTACAATGCTCGAGGTCTTCTCTAATGATCTTTTCTGGCAGCTTCAACTGATGCTCCATTATCAAGAGTGAACTGGCAGGTCCAACTCCCAAGTCCAGAAGTTGACTGTATGTCTACTGGAGAGTTCCTTCTAGATAACCCACAAATCCTCAAATTCTGTTCATTGTATTTATTCCCCAAATCTGTTTCCCAGCCTGTGTGATTCAGGAATGACAAATATTTATGTAGTTGCCAGGGCCAGAAATCTAAGAATCATTCTTGTCTCACTCTTCACCACTATCCAGTAAGTTACTAAGGCTTTTGAATCTCTGAGTATCTCTTGAATCTGTCTTGGCCTCTTCATAGGAAGTGACTTTTAATATCATAATCTGGGGTGGGAGTAGGGGGGCATTGGCAGAAATTATGCTGGGGGTGAAGGGTAGAGGGAGGGTAGGATAATTTCTTACCCTGCAGCTGTCATTCCCATCCTCATCTAAAATTAATGAAACAGTCTCAGTCTTGTCTGCCTCCAATCCAACTCAAAATTACTGCCCAAGTAATGTTTCTACAGAGGCTTCCCAGGTAGCACTAGTAGTGAAGAATCCTCCTGCAGGAGATGCAAGAGCTGTGGGTTTGATCCCTGGGTCAGGAAGATCCCCTAGAGGAGGAAATGGCAACCCACTCCAGTATTCTTGCCTGGGAAATCCCATGGACAGAGGAGCCGGTGAACTACAGTCCATGGGGTCACAAAGATTCAGACACGACTGAGCGACTGACCACCACCACCACCACCACCAGTGTCTCTACAATGCATTCCTTTTGTAAGAATTATTAGGAATCTTTGGGGAAAAAAAATGTAATGAAAGGCATGGAACCCTTGGTCATAGCAGATAATAAAACAGTTTAGCACTGGTTCATGAATATGAAGATAAATGAATGGAAAAACTAAGAAAGTCTAGAAATCTGAGAATAGATGGGTATTAATAATATAGATAAATATGGCACTTCAAATCAGTGGGGGAAAATAAGGACAGTTAATCTTTGTTCTTTTTGTCTCCCAGCTTCCACTACAAGGAGGCTTTTCTCCATCTATTTACTTGCCCTGGTCACACCTGAAGTGGTGTATGAGCACATGTACTCCTTGAGTCCTGCATGGTTTTCCTAGTCTGTTCCTTGGGATGAGGGTACAACTACTGCTCAAAGTCTATTAGTAAGAACATGACCACATTTCTCTGCAAAGGAGGCTGGAAATTTAGATGTTAACTCAGTGGCCATCACACAGATAAAAGGAAAAAAAAAATGGATCTAGGGGGACAATAGCATTCTACCTCCTTCAGTCATCACATAAATATCATTTTCAACACATACTACTTGCCAAGCTCATTTGAGGCATTAGAGATACAGTGAACAAAACAGGCAAAAGCTCCATGCCCTATATTTACTTCAAAGGCAGAGCAGGAGTGGGTGCATAAGTGCTTGCTCAGTCACTCAGTCATATCTGATTCTTTGTGACCCCAGGAACTGTAGCCCACCAGCCTCCTCTGTCCCTGGGATTTCCCAGATAAGAATACTGGAGTGGGTTGCCATTTCCCCCTCCAGGGGATCTTCCTGACCTAGGGATTGAACCCAAAACTTCTGCGTTGGCAGGTGGATTCTTTACCACTGGGAAAGCCCAGGAATGGGGTGAGGGCACACCAAAAATAGCATAAAAATATATGTATATTAGATGATAATAAGTTAAATAGCCAAAAATAAAGCAGAGAAGCCACATGGGGAGTTCAGGGAAACACGTGGCCTGTTGCAATTTTAAGTATGGTAGGAAGGAAAGGCTCGCCTGAGCTGATGAGACTGGAGCGATGCCCAGATGGTGAGGGAGTGAGTGATCTGTGCAGATCATAAGGGAGAAGAGCCATCCTGGGGTGGTATGCGGATGTGCAGACACCCCAGGCAGAGTGATGCTTGGGGCATTTGAAGGTCAAGGAGGTCTGTGTTGCTGGAGCAGGGCAGCAAGAGAAAGAGTAGTAGAAAATGAGATCAGAGGCATACCAGTGAGAAAGGTGAAGAGGGTAGCAGATTATATGAGCCTTGAAGGCCGTTGTCCAAACTTTGAGTTTTATCCTGAGTGGTGAAGAGGGCACTGGAGAGTTTTGAGCCAAGGACTGTCATGCTCTGACTTACATTCAAAAGACTTCTATTTTGTAATTAGATTATGAGAGCCCAAGGATAGATGTTAGCAGGTGATTGCAATCATACAGCAGAGGGATCATGGTGGCCAGGACCCTCGCAACGGTGAGGGTGGTGGGAAGGGATCAGGGCCTATGCAAAAAACTATAGTTTTTGAGTCCATTCATAAACACAGCCCCCTCACACCTATGTGCAAGTATTCTAAGTGAGTGAGTAAATGAATGAATGAGTAAACAAGCAACACAGTAAAAACTTTATATCTGAATGTATTGCTTTCCCGTTTAAAATTCTCCATTATCTACTGGGCCTCCAAGATCTAGCCTCCCCTTTGTTGCCAACCTTATTTTCTTTGCTCACCTCCTCTTTGTTGTAGTTGTTTAGTTACTCAGTCATGTCCAACCCTTTCGTGATCCCATGTACTATAAGCCACCAGGCTCCGCTGTCCATGGGATGTTCCAGGCAAAAATACTGGAGTGGGTTGCCATTTCCTTCTCCAAGGGATCTTCCTGACTTAGGGATCGAAACTGCATCTCCTATAAGTCTTCTGCAATGCAGGCAGATTCTTTACTCCTGAGCCACTTGGGAAGCCCTATCTCCTCCTCACATGGAGGCAAGAAAGGGATGCTCCCTCTACTAACCTCTTCCACTCTCCACCACAAACCTCTCTGTGTGACTCTCTTTGGTCACTTTCACAGGCAGAAACCATTTTCTCACCATTGTTTGCCCAGCCTAAGCCTTTAGGTTCCTGGTGCATCGAAGGTATTGAATGAAATTTGTTAGGCAGAACTAATTTCCTGGCTCTCAGCATGCCCACTTTTTCTCTCACTCCCTTATCTCCTGCCTGTACTCTATTTTTATTCTCTTTGTTATTTTTTCCTTCTCTCAAAAATGAATGCAAATACAAATTCAAATGAGCTCATTCAGGCCAGACACTAAAATTATCAACTGTTGGGAAGATAAAACATACTCACACTTATAATTCTCTCCTTTTCCCCTTTTAAAAAATTTTACATCAACGAGACCTGGGTTCAAATTCTTACTTGCTAGGTTTTTGACATTGGGCAAATTACTTAACTTTCAGGTCTCCATCCTTTTATCTGTAAAATGGGGACAATGATGATTATCTTTTAGTTTTGTTTGCAGATTGAATAAGTAAAGGTGCTTTCATTTCAGTGTCAGAAAAAACTTTATAGAAATAAGAGGCATTATTATTCTCCTTCTTTTATAGATGAGGCTCAAATTTACATGTCAATAAGTGAGAGAACTAGATAGACTTTTCAGACTTATGCTTCCTAATCTAATTCTTTCCCTATTTCACCATCATCCCCCTTTGACTCCAGGCTTATCAAAAATTAGCATCTAATTGAGAAATGCTCAGTATGGATCAAGATTGCCGGGAGAAATACCAATAACCTCAGATGTGCAGATGATACCACCCTTATGGCAGAAAGTGAAGAGGAGCTAAAAAACCTCTTGATGAAGGTGAAAGAGGAAAATGAAAAAGCTGACTTAAAACTCAACATTCAAAAAATGAAAATCGTGGCATCCAGCTCCATCACTTCATGGCAAATAGATGGGGAAACAATGGAAACAGTGACAGACTTTATTTTCTTGGGCTCCAAAATCACTGCAGATGGTGACTGCAACCTTTAAATTGAAAGACACTTGCTCCTTGGAAGAAAAGTTATGACAAACCTAGACAGCATATTAAAAAGCCGAGACATTACTTACAAAGGTCCTTCTAGTCAAAGCTGTGATTTTTCCAGTAGTCACGTATGAATGTGAGAGTTGTACCATAAAGGAGGCTGAGCGCCGAAGAATTGATGCTTTTGAACTGCAGTGTTGGATAAGATTCTTGAGAGTACCTTGGACTGCAAGGAGATCCAACTAGTCCATTATAAAGGAAACCAATCCTGAATACTCATTGGAAGGACTGATGCTGAAGCTGAAGCTCCAATACTTCCGCCACCTGATGCGAAGAACTGACTCATTGGAAAAAATCCTGATGCTGGGAAAGATTGAGGGCAGGGGGAGAAGGGGATGACAGAGGATGAGATGTTTGGATAGCATCACTGAGTCAATGGACATGAGTTTGAGCAAGCTCTGGGAGTTGGTGAAGGACAGGGAGGCCTAGTGTGGTGCAGTCCATGGGGTCACAAAGAGTCAAGCATGACTGAGCAATTGAACAACAACAAACAACAGTATGTATGGTACCCTGAACTTTTGGAGTTTATCAGAGCAGAGTCCTAAAATTAATAAACTTAATTCATGAGCTCCTTGTTTTTTGCCTGGCACTACTACTGTTGCTTTAAGGACCATAGGTCAAAGTGAAATCATGTTCTACATCCTCAGTTAGAAGGTTGCATTGATAATACTGACATTTATAAAGTGACAGTGAATGCTACAAGCCTGAATACACAAGGTGATGAAAGTCATGTACATGCTCTAAAACCTTCTGTTCCAAGGAACTGAATGAATAGAGGAAAGTGAGGCTGGGCTTCCTGTAGAGGGGAGCATGAAAACAGCCTCCAGGGGTAGGTATAGGATCTGGCCAGGCAGGGAGGAAGGAAGCAAGCAGCTAGGAGAGGAGATAGAAGGAAGTGGAGAAGCAGCAGCTCTGCCAGACTTCTGTGTTTCATGACCTTGATGTAATGCCAGTTATTATGGTTTAAAAATAACCAGAGGACAAGGGTGTCAGCAGCCTGGATTCTATTAGACAGCCAGGTTAAAAGATTAGAGCCTGCAGGCCTGCCCAGGGTCTGCCAAAGAGACTGCCTTGTCTGGACCCCACATCAACAGTACTTTGCATGTCTTCTGTCCTGCCTTTCTGCTCGGGGGGCCACTGTAGGCTGAGAATAGACAGAAGAAGGACATGTGCCCCAAGAGAGAGCTCAGGGAAGCCAAGGAACAGAAAAACAGAGACTGACCTAGCTGCAGAAAGGAGCAGTCATTCACAGATGGCAATTTGTTAGGCTGGGAGCTGAGCTGGGCCAGCCACCTCCTGCTGAGAGGGAGGGGGAGGAAGTGCGATGGGGGCGCTTGTGTAAGGAGTGGCTGGGGCCTCTGCAGGCAGCCCTCTTCTGGGGGCTGTCCCACAGCCCTGGGAAGGCTAAACTCTTTTTGAGAATCTGTGAGAAGGGCTTCAGGCTGCCCTGGTAGCTCAGTGGTAAAGAATTTGCCTGCCAATGCAGGAGATGCAGGAGACCTGAGTTCAATCTCTGAGTAGGGAAGATCACTGGAGAAGGAAATGGCAACCCACTCCAGTATTCTTGTCTGGGAAATCCCATGGACAGAGCAGCCTGGTGGGGTTGCAAAGAGTCAGACACAACTTGGTGACTAAACAACAAGGAGCAGGGACTCAGTGAGAGCCTGAACTTGAATTAGGGTGTTCCAACAAAGCCCAAGGAGATCAGCCCTGGGTGTTCTATGGAAGGAATGATGCTAAAGCTGAAACTCCAGTACTTTGGCCACCTCATGCGAACAGTTGACTCATTGGAAAAGACTCTGATGCTGGGAGGGATTGAGGGCAGGAGGAGAAGGGTACGACAGAGGATGAGATGGCTGGATGGCATCACCAACTCGATGGACGTGAGTTTGAGTGAACTCCGGGAGTTGGTGATGGACAGGGAGGCCTAGCGTGTTGCGATTCATGGGGTTGCAAGGAGTCAGAGCGACTGAACTGAACTGAACTGAACAAAGCCCAAGGAGAAAGAGATCACCCCTGACTAAGGAATAGAGACACACTCTGCTCACACTCCGACACCAATGTGAAATTCAGTTTTTTTTTTTTTAAACAAACCCTTAAAATAGTCATAAACTGCTACAGAGCTCTCTTATATGTTGCTGATAGGATTGTACATAGGTATGGTAGTTTCAGAGGGTATTTTGGCATAATGAATACTCTCTTTGACCTAGCAATTCTAGTTTGAGGGATTTACTCTAAGGAAGTAACCATGAATATGGACAAAGATTTATTGAATCATTAGTCACAAGATCAGTTGAAGCATTATTTTTGAAATAGTAAAACTAAATGCTTAAGAACAGGGACTTGATTAAGTAAGTTACAGGAAATTCCTATAGGAAATACACTGCAAACATCAAAAATGATGCTTCCAGAGCAAGGATCCACAAATTGTTGCTTATGGGCCTAATTTGGTGAGCTGTCTGAGCTTTCCTGGCCCTTGAGCTAGGAATGGTTTTTACATTTTAACTAGTTATATAAGCACTTGTATAATAGCCTCAGTTTTGCCTCTTGGCCTACAAAGCTTAAAATAGTATGTAAGCCCTTAAGAAAAAGTTTGCTGACCACTTCTATGGAAGAATATTTAATGAGAGGCAAAGTTTTCATTTAGGGACTTCCCTAGTGGCTTAGTAGATAAGAATCCACCTGCCAAATGCAGGGGACACAGATTCGATCCCTGGCTGGGAAGATTCCACATGTCCAGGAGCAACTAAAGTCTCTGTGCTGCAGCTACTGAGCCTGTGTGCTGCAACTGCTGAAGCCCATTCACCTAGAGCCTGTGCTCCATAATGAGAGACGCCAGCACACCACAGTGAAGAGTAGTGCCTGCTCACTGCAATTAGAGAAATCCTGAGCACAGCAACAAAGGCCCAGTGCATCCAAAAGTAAATAAATAACTTTTATTTTATGTATACCTGGGTAAGCATATAGTTAATGTGCGTGTTAGTTTTCTATTGCTATGTAACGACCTATTCTGGAATTAAAAGCTTAAGGCCACAGCCATTTTATTTGCAGGTCAGGAATTTGGACAAAGCAGAGCAAGGATGTCTGGGGCTTCAAGGGATGGTTTGAATGACAAGGGGCTGGCTTGGGATGATTCTTCAGGGAACACATGTCTTTTTACTCTGTTCATGTCTGTGAGTGAGCTCTTTGGTTCTTCTCCATGCGGCCTCTCACTGCATGGTGGGCTGAAGGTAGTAGGGTTTCTTACATAGCAACTTGTTCCCCCAGGGAGAAAGCAGAAGCTGCCACAGCCGCCGCTGCTGCTGCTGCTGTTAAGTCGCTTCAGTCGTGTCCAACTCTGTGTGACACCATAGATGGCAGCCCACCAGGCTCCTCTGCCCTTGGGATTCTCCAGACAAGAATACTGGAGTGGGTTGCCATTCCTTCTCCAATGCATGCAGGCATGCTAAGTTGCTGCAGTCGTGTCCATCTCTGTGCGACCCTGTAGACGGCAGCCCACCAGGCCCCTCCGTCCACAGGATTCTCCAGGCAAGAATACTGGAGTGGGTTGTGGTTTCCTCCTCTGCCACAGCTGCTAAACCGAGGCATGTTTTCACTCTGCTGCACTCCGTTGATTAAAGATGGTCACGAGAGAAACCCAGGTTTAAGAAGCTGGGAAAGTGTGCTCTAGCTTTTGATGGGAGGGGCAGCAACGTACGCAGGGTGGAAAGCAATTGAGGCTGCTATCTTTAGAGGCAATTACCGAGTGTAAAACACAGTAAATAGCATAGATTCATACCCACATTTGGGCTTCAAGCGATGACCATGAGAACAAGTTTCAGGGGACACTAATATGCAGGGAGATCCAACCAGTCCATTCTAAAGGAGATCAGTCCTGGGTGATCATTGGAAGTGTTCAGTCCTGGGTGTTCATCAGAAGGACTGACGCTAAAGCTGAAACTCCAATACTTTGGCCAGCTCATGCGAACAGTTGACTCATTGGAAAAGACTCTGATGCTGGGAGGGATTGGGGGCAGGAGGAGAGGGGGACAACAGAGGTTGAGATGGCTGGATGGCATCATCGACTCTATGGACATGAGTTTGCGTGAACTCCGGGAGTTGATAGACAGGGAGGCCTGGCGTGCTTCGATTCATGGGGTCGCAAAGAGTCAGACATGACTGAGCGACTGAACTGAACTGAACTGAACTGAATTGAATATGTACAGAGAACAGCCGTACAATTTTAGACATCTGTAGTAGATGTCTGACATATTCATATTTACCCATCATCTTTTGAACAGCATTTTTAGATTTGAGTAAATGAGTTCATGTTTAAGATATAAATTTCCCTCCTTGCAGTTATGAAGCAAGCATGTGAATGTAACACAAAACAAAATATTAAGGAATCTTGAGCTCTGGGGTCAGACTATCTGAGTTCAAATCTCAACTCTGCCGCTTACAGTGATTTTAGACTGGTTGGATTATTTTTATACGCCTCGTGCATGTGTGCTCAGCCGCCTTAGTCGTGTCTGACTCTTTGTGACCCCATGAACTGTATGTAAGCCACCAGACTTCTCTGTCCACGGGATTCTTCAGGCAAGAATACTGGAGAGGGTTGGGTCCCCCTCCAGGGGATCTTCCTGACCCACAGATCAAACCTGCATCTCCTGCATCTCCTGCATTGCAGATGGACTCTACCACTGTGTCACCAGGGAAGCCCTTATGTGCCTTACAAGCCCTTATTAGTCCTATAAAAAGGAATAATCTTGGGCCAACCTTTGAGGGTTGTCATGAGGCTTAAGTGATTTAATTCTTATAAAAGGCTTAGAAGAAGGCATGACACATAGTGATGTGATTAATAAGATTTGGGACAGGGCCTGGACTTTCCAATCAGACATGAGCATGAAACCTCAGTTCAGATGTTAACAATATGAGACAGCAGCTAACTCTGCATGGAGCTCTGAGTTGTTGACACAGGTGGCTGTAAAGGTATATAGCCTTTCCCCTAGTCACAGATTGCAGTGGCATTGATGCTAGTAGCAGTCATCAGGTTCCAGGAATTTATACACAGCAGGCAATTTCTCCACTGGGTCAGTTCTGTGTAGTTTTAGGCATTATTCCTGGGAGCTTCAACTCTAACCTGTTTTTACAGCTAGTTTAATGAATCTGTGAACTAAAATTGTTCAGTTGCTCAGTCATGTCTGCCTCTTTGCAGCCCCGTGGACTGCAGCATCTGTCCTTCACCATCTCCCGGAGCTTGCTCAAACTCATGTCTATTAAGGCAGTGATGCCATCCAAACATCTTGTCCTCTGTTGTCTCCTTCCTCTCCTGCCTTGAGCTAAAATATCTTTTAATAAATTCTTTTTTCCCCTTTAATTATGCCAAGTAGATTCTATTGGTTGTAATCAAGAACTGTGGCTGATACAATTATAACATGATTTCAGGGATGACAGGGAAGACCTCCTGGGCTATTTTGCATATCTGATATTCTAGTATGAGGGAATATTCCTTAAAAGAATTTTCTTATACGTTGCATGTCAATACAGGGCAATCCTGGAAGGGATCTATCACACACAAAGCTTTTGACTATTGTTATTGTGTAATGCGCTTTGTATGGAACTAGGAATCGCTAACCTGAATTCCTGCCTAAGCATCTTGAGCCTGGAATCAGATATGTTCTGGTTAAACCGACTCCTCCCTAGTTCTCCAGGACTTGGCAACATGACATGACTTTGTCTTATCATATTTCTAGAGTAGTCTGATGATGACCAGAATTTCTCTTTATCTTAGAATGTTTTACATTCTTTCCCTTGGGTGACACTTAAAATTTATATAATGTTTTTGTATTTGTCTGATCCATTTAGACTAAACAAGTAAGTCGAGCCAAGAGATACCTTTGATGTTATGATTTGGAACATACCCACATCCATCTGGAAAATTTTAAGTAACCATTGGCAGGTCTTGTCGAAAGATGCCAGGAACCTAGAAGAAGAAAATGCAAACATTTGTGGAGTGGAGGTGGATCTTGAATGGCAAGCTAAGTCTACTATTGATTACATGTGTAATACTTGTGATGAGGGAAAGGGGCTGAAAGTGGGAGAAGATGGTAGAACATTTAAATGGGAGAGGAAACCTTTTACTGCAGAGTTTGTATAAATCTACAAGGGGAATTGTATAAATTGAATATACACTTTTGAGCTAAGCAGGAATACATTGCTAATGCTTGTGGTGTTGTAAGAATCATGACATCAGAATAATTTGTTGATTCTATGAGGCAAAATAATGTCATCTCTATAGTTCCAGGAATACTCAGAGGGGTTCATGGTGTCAGTAATGATGACTAGTGACTCATCTCAGAGAGATGAGTCTATCAGGCTCTCTTAAGATGTTTGATGGCTGCAAAATGGTGTTGACCTTGTAGTCAGGGAGAAGGAAGTATTGATAGGGCACTTAGACAGCCAATATATTGGCTCAGCTCCAAAGAATCTGCCTGCCAGTGAAGGAGACTTGGGTTCAATCTCTGGGTCAGGAAGATCCCCTAGAGGAGAAAATGGCAACCCACTCCAGTATTCTTGCCTGGGAAATACCAGCAAGGACAGAGGAGCCTGGTAGGCTACAGTCCATGGGGTCACAAAGAGTTGGACATGACTGAATGACTGAACAGCAACAAATATTGGTAGTGTTGACCGGGGTTTGAATTAGGGACAATGAAGGGTGAGTTGGGGAAGGGTAAACACAGAACTATGGGGAATGAGAAGGGCCACTAAAAATAAGACATTGTTGAAGATAAACTCACATATTCGCTTTACATTTTCTTAAGATTACTTCTGCTCAAATAATACACAGAGGTCTGCCTGTGTAGCTTTTCTGTCTTCTTCCAATTGAGACTATTTTTATGGAACTTTGCTTCAAAGTGAGAAGAATTGAGACCAAGAAATCATGAGTTCTAAACCTGAGTTCTCAGGTTCCTTGTTTATTATCTATGTGTCCTCAAGCCTGTTGGTTCATTTTGTTATGTCAGAAAAAGTCACATCTGCAAAATGAGAAATAATGCTTATCTTACACCTGGGGCTATCTGATTGCAATCTGGATGGGAAATGATACTAGAGAAGTATTATTAATTTTGTTACATGTAAAAAGGTTAAATCCCATGTTGCTTATAATCTGCTAAAATACTTAAGTAAAAAATAAATGTACATGTACAGCAGGATGTTCATATTGTGAGATCCAGAAGATGGATATTCAGGTTATTAACACTGCTTAATCTACTTCTCTGTGTATTTTTAATTTTCACAGTTGAAAGTTAGAGTAAATATCCATCTTAGTTATCTCACAGGATTGTTGTGAGGATCAAATGAGAAAATGGATGGAAAGTGTTTATAAACGGTGAAGTGCTAAACATGTGTGGGTTTTAGTTCTTTTCATTGTTATTAGGAATAATAATAACTTAGTCCTGTTTAAATGCATGCTCTTGATTTCTTTCCTATTTTCCTCACTCCTAATAAGACCAAAACTGTGAAGTGAAAGTGTTAGTCGCTCTTTGCAATCCCATGGACTATAGCCCACCAGGCTCTTCTGTCCATAGGATTTTTCAGACAAGAACACTGGAGTGGATTGCCATTTCCTTTTCTAGGGGATCATCCCAACCCAGGGATCGAACCCAAGTCTCCTGCATTGCAGGCAGATTCTTTACCATTTGAGCCACCAGGGAAGCCCAATAAGGTCAAAGAGTTCACCTATTCCAAACACCTCAAGGGAATGTTTTCTGTTAAGTTTTTTTCTCATTGTGCAGAAAGGAGGCAGCAAAGTCTACAGAGAGCTTTGGGGAACAGAGGGACTGGATTCCATTCCTCCCCACATGTGGGGAGTAGATTCTAGATGACAGCATATCCTAGCATCCATTTCTGATCACCAGCTTCTTAGCATCTGGAGACAGACCTATATGCTTAATGCTAATAATTAATGCTTTCAATCTTGAAGAAAGAAGAAAATGATGCAGGGCTAATTACTGGTTTTGTGGGATCACCTTTCAGCCATTTATCTGAGATTTTCCTCATAACTTTAAAGCCTTTAGAGAGAGAGTATTTGCAGGAAGAGTATTGATACCAAATGCCTATAGGCACTTTTATTTTCTTTCTTCCCAAACTCTAGGGGTTAATCCTAAGAGTGGAATACAGCTCCGTGTTCCCCTTCATATGTTAATGAATATACATTATTGAATATCCTCTGCAATTTTATTCTCTTTTCATATAGACATAAATTTTTCCGAGAAACAGGGAGCACTGTGCTTAGTAAGATTAGATACTTTATATTCAGCTTATTTGCATATTAATGTTGCAGTACCATCCTTCATATGGATGATGTATTGGTGACATCGATATTAAACTGCTTGCTCTCTTGTACTTTGAATAAAACTAAGAACTGGGGAGAACAAAGTCTCAAGGCTGGCTAGAAGCTGGCCCACTCTTTCCAACCACTTGCATGGTGAGACCTTAGGTAAACTTGAAAAATCACTTTGCTTCTGCACCTTCTCTCTCTACCTTTGTGAAATTAGAGCAATGGTGTATTCAACCCATATATTTCCTTGGGGGATGTGATTAATGGGAAGGTTGTGTACAAAATACTTTGGCTGCTTTACAAGAGATGTTCCACTCAAAGCAATAATAGACAGTCTTATAAACCACTGGACCTCTGGGTAGTAATATGTTGTCTGGGTACAAATTATTCACATCATTATTTTTTATTTTGCAAATGAGATCTCTCTAGCGCAGCTAGGATTAAATAGGATAGTCATTTTTTTTCATTCTCAGAAGCCTTGCTGTTGTTTTAAGAATAGGAAAATAAATCTTCAATTAGCTATATACTAATGATAAACAAGATTGATAAAATATATGAAATAATTCAGTGAGTTGGAGAGAAAATTTTTACTGGAAAAGAATCAGAAAAGCTGTTCAGCTGATCATCACTAAGATATATTTAAGGTACTCTACAAAGTGTTTATCTGGTAGCTCAGCAAATATTTATTGACCCTCTACTATAAAGATTTATTGATTTACTTCCTTTTTGCCAAGTACTCCAAAAGGCATGGGGACTGGACAATAGCTCTCAAACAGAGTGGGGATGAATAAGAGAGACTTTGTGGAAGTGAAGAATTAAAGTGCAGTAAAACACGTGGAAAGGGGTATGCAAAATAGAGCAGCAGTGACAGATTAGCTCACTGTCTCTGGCACAAGGAATAGCCTGGGGCTGCGTTTCTTAACCTTCACTCCATAAAATGGCATGGTTTATACTATCAGAGGTCTTCAGAAAAAGAATATCCTTGGTTACATAAGATAGGACATGTTGCTTCTCAAATTTATTTGAGTGTGAAAGTATCCCTAGACTCAACCTTCTTTCCATCTCTCTCTTTGGTTTCTAAGAGAATTTCGAATTTATTTATTTACTTTTGGCTGGGCTGGGTCTTTGTTGTGGCACACGGACTTCTCTAGCTGTGGCACTTGGAGTTAGTAGTTGCCGCTCTTGGGCCTAACTGCTCCACAGCAGCACGTGGGTTCTTAGTTCCCTGACCAGGGACCAAATCCAAGACCCCTGGACTGAAAGGCAGATTCTCAACCACTGGACCACAGGGGAAGTCCCTTCCATTTTTTTCTTGCTCCTCCCCTTTCTGCTCCACCTTCTTCCTCTTCTTATACTTCTGCCCTCTCTCCTCCTTTGTCCTTCTCTTCCTTCCTTAGTCTCTTCTTCCTTCATCCTTCTTTTTCTAGCAGAACCTCTGCTATGTTTCACAAGGCTCTCATGTTCTTTAAGACATTTTGAAAAGTGTTTTGACTATTGTTCAGTTCATCAGAAAGATCCATTAGCTAAGAGTTCATATTCTCAAAAGATTCAGCTAATGGAGGTTTGCTGTAGTTCCAAACCATGATTGGAATAAGTGTCCCGATAATAATAAATTAACAATTTTTTCTCATCACATATGTAGAATGGTGAAGCAATAATTAATATAATTTGACAGAATTTGATTATTAATCAGAAATGAAGTACTTTGGAGACATCACATAATGAACGATTGCTTCCTGTTTTGCTCCAATTAATCAATATGCCTGGTACAAGAAATAATACAGAAGGTATAAGATTTCAGAGCAAATTCATATTTGAGGAAATGCTCCTGACTGCCAATAAATGCAGGGTAAACCTCTGAATGTAAAAAAAGTCTGTTTTGATGAAAATTAGAGTAGTAATAGAGAATGTTGTAGTACTTTTTGTTGAGATTTCATCAACATCAAAAATATAAATCATTCCTTGGGGCAGTCACATTACATACCTGTCTGTTTTTCTTGAAATTTTGTTTAGTTCAGAATGATTGTAGTGGAACACATCTCTGCATTCTATTTTAATGAGTTTATTATCTATATTACTTGTTTTATGTATTCTGTATATGTGTCGTGTGGCTTACATCATGTATCACATGATTTCTGATTTTTGTTGTCATTTGTATGCTTTTTGTACAATCCTGCTTAAAGTTCTGTATTAGGGCAGTGATGTCAATGCAATCTGGAAGTGGGGTTTCTGGAGCAACTTGAGTCATATGTGTCTGTATTATTTATCAGGTCAGTCTCTAGGGGAAGAGGAGACATTAAATTGGCCAGATTTTGTTTCTTACAATCCTTCAGTCTATTGCGTTTTACTTTCTAGTCTTTTGTAATCCCTGGCAACAACTGTAGATCACCAATAAGAATCAAATAACTGATCATGGGTTCATCAGTAAAGTACCCTGGCAGCAAACTCATGTTTGTTTAGATCTCAGTTTTCTGTCACCTCCTCCAGGAAACTCTTATAAAAGACTGGACTAACTGCTTCCCTTAGATATCCCCACAGTACCCTCCCTATAGGGCTCTCTTTCTTCTGTTTTTCCATATTTCTTCGCTTATTAAAGTCTGTTTCTCTCTCATATTTGACGGTAAAAGCTTCTGTATACATTTTTACTGGTCCTGGTTTTGACTCTTTATGAAAGTACTTACCTTGTCATATTGAAGTTGCTTGTCTGTAGACAAGTTATAAGACTCTCTAGACAAATTACGTGCAGGGGCCATGTCTGTCTGGTTCACTAAGGAGCTCCTGGTAGTTAGGAGCACAGTCAGTCAATAAATGTGTTGAATATAATTGAGTTGGAGTGACCCCTGCACAGTTCAAACCCTGCTGCACCACTTCATGTATTTTACTGGGCTGGTGTTGACTTCCTCTCTCAAATGAAACTTTTTGGTTAAGTGACTTGCCCATGGAGCCACAGATAGTGTTTCTGGACTAGACTACTATCCTGTGCGTCTGCACAGAGCCTGAATATCTTCCAAGGATGCACTGCCTGAAGTGTTCTGCCTCTCTAAATGGAGAGGGGCATGTGCAAGAACTTTTTCCAACTCCAGGACTCCGTTCCACTCCTCCACGCTACCTTTCTGAAATGTCCCAAGTGAACTTTACAGCTGGTATCTTCTTAAGCTGCAAGGACCCATAACACCAAGAAACAGACCCAGATGTGTGTTCATCCACAGTTATCATCTGGATCAGAGCTATCCTGTTTGTGGCCAACTATAGTGCCATCTTTGATGACAAACCCATCTAGTTTCCTCCATTTGCTCATGTATTTGTCAGTTATGAGTTCACATTAATCTTTCTTAATCTCTTTATATTTTTAGCTTATACCCAACAACCTTACATCTTTTTGAGGTAAGTTTCCATGTAAATTTTTATTTGTCCTCAATTTACCGTATTAATGCTTTAAGGACATTTTCTGGCTCTAGTCCTGTGCTTATTCTAAAATATCTTATGAGCTTAAATAAGTGTCTCACTCTTTCTGGAGATGGGCTTAGGTAGTTGCTTTATGTCTCAGCTCAAAAACACTATACTATCCTGCTAGTATTTGAGTCATGTCAGTGACTTCCTGTGTTCTCAGTTTGTGATCTGTATCTTAATCACCTCTTGCACTGGGAGTCATAGTGATTACAATACTAAAAAGGTTACTTCCATTGCATCTATCAACAAATAAAATATTGGCATAACAGGTGTGCCAAGCACTACACAAAGAATTTTACATACATTACCTCATCTAATCTTTTTTTTTTTTCTGTTTAACCTTTATTTCCTTGTTTATTTATTTTTTGGCCACACTGCACAGCTGGCAGGATCTTAGTTCCCTGACCTAAGATTGAACCTGAACCTGGGCCCCCGGCAGTGGAAGCACCGAGTCCTAACCACTGAACTACTAAGTAATTCCCTCGTAGCTTCCCAGGTGGCTCAGTTGGTAAAGAATCCGCCTGCAATGCAGGAGACCCCTGTTCGATGCTTGGGTCAGGAAGTTCCCTCTGAAAAGGGATAGGCTACCCATTCCAGTATTCTTGGGCTTCTCTGGTGGCTCAGATGGTAAAGAATCTGCCTGCAATGCAGGAGACCTGGGTTCAGTCCCCGGCTTGGGAAGATCCCCTGGAGGAGGGCATGGCAACCCACTTCAGTATTCTTGCCTGGAGAATCCCCATGGACAGCAGAGCCTGGTGGACTACAGTCCATGGGGTCCCAAAGAGTCAGGCACACCCGAGTGACTAAGCACAGCACAGCACAGTCTTCATAAGGTCCTAGCAGATAAGTAATGTCCCCATTTCACAGACAAGAAAACTAAGATTCAGAGAGGTTAAGAATCTTGTATAAGGTTGCAAAGTTGGTAAGGGGCAGGCCCAGGATTTATATTCAGAAATGTTGCATATTATAGTTTGTTTTATTCTTTAAATCTCAGCAGAGGCTGGTACTGTACACTTCATGGAACCAACCAATCGTGGGGAGAATTTTGTTACATTTCTCATCATCTAGCCACCCAGGCCTACCTTTAAGAGGTTATAAAACCTCTGCCCAAGGACTTCCCTAGTGGTACAGTGGATAAGAATCAACCTTCCAATTCAGGGGACATGAGCTTGATCCCTGGTCCAGGAAGATTTCAAATGTTACAGAGCAACTAAGCCCCTGGGCCACAACTACTGAGCCTGCAATCTAGAGTCTATGAGTTGCAACTTCTGAGCCCACGTACTCAACTACTAAATCCCCTGAACATAGAACCTCTGCTTGACAACAAGAGTGTGAGTGTGTGCGTGCTCAGCTGTGTCCGACTCTTTGCAACCCCATGACTCTTAGTGACCCCATGGACTGTAGCCTGCCAGGCTCCTCTGTCTATGGAATTCTCCAGGCAAGAATACTGGAGCAGGTTGCCATTTCCTACTCCAGAAGATCTTCCTGACCCCGGGATTGATCCTGCTTCTGCATCTCCTTCATTGGCAGGCAGATTCTTTATCCCTATGCCCCCTGGGAAGCCCCATAAGACAAGCCACTGCAATGAGAAGCCTGTTCACGGCAACTAGAGAGCAGCACCCACTTCTCAACTAGAAAAAAGCCCTTGACCAGCAACGAAGACAAAACACAGCCAAAAAAAAAAAAAAAGAGTCTCTACCCGAGAGTAGGCATCTCCTAGGGACTGCAAAACTTTTAGTTTCCACATGATGGCTGTTACTGTGCTTATCAAATGATCTTCTTTGTTAATGAAGAGCTCTCTCCTTATACCAACAGATTAAGAAACTCTAGTGTCACCTCTTTCTCTCACACCTCATGTTCAGTCTATTAGGAAATCCTGCTGGCTTTATTTCCGATACATCCACATCTGACCATTTCTTATCACTTTCATCCGCTGCTAACCTGGCCCAAGCCACCATCCTCTTTAGCCTAAATTATTGAATGGCCTCTTGGTTGCCTCCCTTGTCACCATTCAGCCTTTTATAAACTCTGCAGTGATCTTTAACATCACACACTAGACTACATTGCTCTTGAACCTGAAAACCCCTCGTTATTCGACTAAAAGCCAAAGTCTTTCCTATAGCCTCCAGTCCCTTCATAATCTACCCAGACCTCCCCTTCTCTGAATCGCACCCACCCTCACATCATTTCCCTGAACTCTCGTTGTTCTTTGCCCTCCTCACCCCGTGCTAAGCTCCTCAAGCACAAGGAGGTCCAACTGCCCCAGGGCTTTTGCACTGACTGTTTACTTTCATGGAACTCTTTCTCTTTGTATCCCCATGAAGATACTCTCTCATCTCCTTCACATTTTTCTCAAATATCACCTTCTCTATTTAAAATTGCAACTTTCCTGAACTTCCAACTCTCTTACTCAGCTCCATTCTCTCCTCACATCTTTATCAACTTACCTATGCTTCTCAATTTTCTTTGACATCATGTTTATGTCCTATTGTCTGTGTCTCCTCATTGGAACATAAATTCTGGGAGGGCAGAGGTCTTGCATCTGTTTATGAATATATTCTTCATGTACCAAGGACATGCCCTATTCTTCTGCAAGTGAAAGGCAACTAAATAAATGAAGCAATGACTGCTTAGTTTTTACATTTTAATCAGTGCTCTCTGCAACACAGAACCAACAAGATATGCAAAACAGGATTCAGCCAAGTCCAGATAATGTTTTTGCAGACTTGAAGGTCATACTGTCTTCCCAGTTTTAAAGATTTGAGGGGTAGCTTTTCCTCTAGTTTTCCATTTTCTGATCTAAAGAGTTTTTAGCTTGTCAAGACTTCCTCTATTGTTGTTTAGTCGCTGAGTCATGTCTGACTCTTTGCAACCCCATGGACTGTAGCTTGCCAAACTCCTCTGTCCATGGAATTTCCTAGGCAAAAACACCAGAGTGAGTTGCCATTTACTTCTTCAGGGGATCTACCTGACTCAGGGATCAAACCTGTGTCTCCTGCTTTGGCAGGTGGATTCTTTACCGCTTAGACACCAGGGGAAGTCTCAGATGTTCTCTGATTTCAACTGTGTACCTATTGTTATTTAGATTACAGCTTTCTGGATCTCTCCTTCTTCATGGGAGTGAAGGCTCCTGTCTGGTCATGTATAAAGCTCATGCATATACTGTTGACTTTTGAACAATGCAGGGGTTAGGGGCACAGACCCTCCACACAGTGGAAAACCCAAGTCTAAATCATAGTCGACCCTCCCTGTATGTGGTTCCTCTGCATCTGCAGTTCCTCCATAACTGAGATTCCACAGCCACAGATTCAGCCAATGGTGGCTCATTTAGTACTGCAGTATTTGCTATTGAAAAAGAAATCCACATGTAAGTGGATCCACATAGCTGACATGCCTGTTGTTCAAGGATCAATTGTACCAATCTCTCCAACAATCCCCAGAAAATTACCGATTCCAACTCACTCTGCTCGCCTCACAACAAGCCAATTAATCTGAGAGATGAGGCATTGAGGCAAGGAATATGACTTTACTAATGTCTCAAAATAGCCATCCTATCAGGGTCTGGATGCCAGGTTCTTTTACAGAACAGAGATGGAGGGAGGTGAGGAAGCAAAATAATAATAAGCCCATTAATCTTGCAAATATGTCCTAGGATGGCAAGCCTTGGGGAGAGGATGTGTTAATTTCTTCCTTCCTGTAGGTACCCACAGGTGACAGGGTCCTGAACAAAGACACTTTGGTTTAACACTCAGACAGAGGGACAGGCCATTGTGTATAAACAGATCCTTTTAGTGAGTAAAGGCAATGTGAAGGGAAAGTTAAAGTAACAGATCCAACATGAAATCAGAATTGGCTCTTCCCTGTGACAAGGACTCTGATGCAACTTTGGTCTCTGCGTTGTGGGCTTACAGTATCCAGGATCCATTTACTCAAGCCCTAGATACCTTTCTTGGATGTTACTGATAGTTGGGTCCATTGACCTGTAATTGTAGTTTAATTTATGTTTCTGCCAGCTGCTTTTTTTGCTTCTTCACACAGCTAGAGAAGATTTTGCAGTTTCCACCAATTTGGCATTTTCCTATGAGAAATGCTTAGTGTCATTGGCAATTAGGAGATTGCAATATGTGCTCCATCTCCCATAGCATTTATAAAATGTCAACAAGTGCTTTCCCCAGCCCTCATCTGTAAAGGTTGCACTTTACGGTTCTGCTTCAACAGAAATATTGTGTATCCTTATTATTGGCCTCCCATTCCTAACTTAGTTCCATACACATGCCCTTTTATCCCTTGTAAGTTCATTAAAAATATATCTTTTGAGATGAAATTTTGAGTATCTTTGAGAGTCTAAATCAAGTGGTCTCTAGACTCTATTTTGTTTTTATAGCTATCTTTTTATGGTGTGCTACCGTCCATGGGGTCACAAACTGAACAAGTACAATTTAAGCATGAAATAATAACGATGGATAATTCATACCTTTGCACAGCACTTTACAGTTTACAATGATTATGGGAAGATCACAGATTTTGAAGCCAGGTTGATCCTAATTTGAAAGTCAACTTCAGGGTTTACTAGCTTTGTAACTTTGAGCACCTTATCTTACCTCTCCAAGTCTACCTTCCCTCATCTTTATAAACGTGGCAAAATCATCTTGCATGTTTGTTACACTGTGAAGATGGAAGGATGGTTCTTGTAGAGGGCTGAACAGTGCCTGATGCAGAGCATGGGCATAAGTGCTCTTAATGTGGGGTCCTTTCCTTTTCTATTTCATATAGACTTTCTTGTCATGATCTCCACTGCCTCCACTGCCTCTCCACACAGGATTCTGTGTGGAAAAAAAATTCTTACCCTCATAGAGCTTATATTTTAGAAGTGGTGACAGAAAATAAGAGCAAAGAAAGAAATACCCAGGCAAGTAAACATGTAGTACCTGATAATAAGTGCTAAGAAAACACAGAATAAGATGAGAGAGTAAGTAATAAGATGAGGATGAGATAGTGATGAGGAAGGGAGACTATTTTGCTTTTTATTTTTATTGTTTTACTTGGACAATGGTTTTTTATTTTAGCCTAAAACAGTAACGAAAAAGAAAGATTTTCAAGAGATAGAAAAATAAACTACCAGAACAATAGTATGTGAATGTAATAAAAATTATCTGGGCAGTGCTAATAAATGATATAAGTGCAATAAATTAACAGAGAAGCCAAGGAATGCCAAGAGTGCAAATTCCCACCAGTGATGTTCAACCTTGTAAGCCCCAGGCTAGGACTCCAAGAATAGGTCAATTTTCAATTATTATACCATATTATGTGTATATTAATATTAAAGGCACTGGTTTGATCCCTTACAGTAAACATAGACTGTCCTTTTTCTGAAATCCATTGTAATCAGTATTTTTTCATAACATTCTATCTTATTTTATAACATTGTTATCTCAAATTGTTTGAAGACAAAACTGTTAGGCTATTTTTTGTGTGTTTTGTTTTATTCCAAGTTACCATTTTAAATAAGGTGTTCTTTGGCATTTTGTTGTTCGGTTACTAAATCATGTCTTCCGCGAACTGTAGCATCCCAGGCTTTCCTGTCCTGCACTGTCTCCCAGAGTTTGCTCAAACTCATGGCCATTGAGTTGGTGATGTCATCCAACCATCTCATCCTATGTTATCCCCCCCGCCTTTCCCTCTTGCCCTCAATCTTGCCCAGCATCAGGGTCTTTTCCAATGAGTTGGCTCTTCACATGAGGTAGCCAAAGTACTGAAGCTTCAGCTTCAGCATCAGTCCTTCCAATGAATATCCAGGGTTGATTTCCTTTAGGATTGACTGGCTTCTCCTTGTTGTCCAAGGACTCTCAAGAATCTTTTCCAGCACCACGGTTTGAAGGCATCAAATCTTTGGTGTTCAGCCTTCTTTATGGTAAAAGTTTCCCATCCATACTTGACTACTGGAGAAACTATAGCTCTGACTGTACAGACCTTTGTCGGCAAAGTGATGTCTTTGCTTTTTAATACACTTTCTAGGCTTATCATAGCTTTTCTTCTAAAGAACAAGTGTCCTTTAATTTCTTGGGTGCAGTCACCATCTGCACTGATTTTGGAGCCCAAGAAAATAAAGTCTGTCACTATTTCTACTTTCCCCATCTATTTGCCATGAAGTGGTGGGACTGAATGCATTTGGGAGGTGCTTATTTGTAACCACAACTGTATAGATCTAAAGACTGCTTCAAGAACACACTGAAAAAATGTGCCCTGCCTTATTCATGGGTGTGTGCAGTGCTGCACCTAACATAGTGCCCTGTACACAACAGATAATACTTACCGAGAAGCATACATCTGTAAATTCTGCACGGGAGGATATTTTATTTTCAGAGTTTTAAATGATTTTATAAGGAAGTAGGTTTTTATATATAATTTATTTATTTGCTTGGTTTTGGTCTTTGTTGCTGCTTGGGCTTTTCTCTAGTTGTGGTGAGCAGGGCTCTTCTGTAGGTGCGCCAGCTTCTCATTGTGGTGGCTTCTCTTGTGGACCACGATCTCTTGCATGTGCAGGCTTTAGCAGTTGTGGCACATGAGCTCAGTAGTTGTGGCTCCTGGGCTCTAGAACACAGGTTCAGTAGCACAGGGACTAGTTACTCCACAGCAGGTGGGATCTTCCTGAGTCGGGGATAGATCCCATGTCGCCTCATTGGCATGCAGTCTCTTTACCACTGAGCCACCAGGGAAGCCCTGGGAGACTGTCTTAGACAGAGGCTAGAGAAGGTCACGGAGTGAATAGGAGGCAAATGTGAGATCTGAACCCTTGTTTCTTGACTTTAGCTAACTCTTCAATTTTAAGTGTTCAGGAAAGCTGCCCTTTCATTTTCCCCAGCTTGCCTGATACAAAGGGAGACATGCAGGTCTTGAATTTTCCAGGTTCTCCTTAGGGTCCTTCTCAGTCATGGAAGACGGCTAGGCTGTCAGTTAGCTCTCAGTCTCAGGGGCCATTTGGGAGGACAGCAGTTCAGGGGTTTTATGATTGAAATGACCTTGTTGTTTTAACCTGCAAAGCCTCACTAGAACTTATTCCTTGTTGGATCCCATTAAAACTTCTCGGCTTCCCTACATGCTCAGTGGTAAAGAATCCACCTGCCAATGCAGGGGACTCAAGTTTGATCCCTGGGTCAGGAAGATCCTTTGGAGAAGGAAATGGCAACCAGCTCCAGTATTCTTGCCTGGGAAATCTGATGGACAGAGGAGCCTTGTGGACTACAGTCCATGGGGTTGCGAAAGAATTGGACACAATATAGTGACTAAAGAAGAACAAAACTTCTCTAACGCCAACACTAACATGGCATCATCTGTCCTGTGGGCCACTGTAGATTCCTTTCAGCTGGTCTGCTGCCAAGTCGCTTCAGTCGTGTCCGACTCTGTGTGACCCCATAGACGGCAGCCCACCAGGCTCCCCTATCCCTGAGATTCTCCAGGCAAGAATACTGGAGTGGGTTGGTATTTCCTTCTCCAATGCATGAAAGTGAAAAGTCAAAGTGAAGTCGCTCAGTCGTGTCTGACTCTTAGCGACCCCATGGACTGCGGCCCACCAGGCTCCTCCATCCATGGGATTTTTCAGGCAAGAGTACTGGAGTGGGGTGCCATTGCCTTCTCCGTTCAGCTGGTCTGTGCATATCAATTATTGGTCCTTCCAATAGGCTTTAGGTTTACTTTTGAAGCACTATTCATCTTCCTTGTTCATCTACCTTGGATAGGTTGCGGAGGTGAAAGCAGCATCCAGACTCTCCAAACACATCTTTCGTTATTGTCCTTATTCATCTTTCAAACTCTCAATTATCTTTATTGTGTACTTACCAATAAAAGAATTTTATGAACATAAAGGACACAAGGACTTTTTAGAGATGAAGTTTTATTCTCTTTAATATTCTTCCATTCTCTCGATAACCAAATTATCTTGAAAATTAGCTCTCTTTATGATACCAGTGGAAGGAGAAAAGTCTAAAAGAGCACTCAAGATGGTCATTTGGAAGAGTATTTTTGGTAAGGTATGCTAAAATAGTTCTAAAATATAGGTCAGGTCAGCTACATAAATACCTAAGACACGTTCAGAAACTAAATGCTACTCATAAAACATTAAAAGGAATTTAGAGTGGTTTTAAAGTTTGGAATAAATGACAAATTGAAAAAGAGCCCTGTGGTAATATAAATTTCATTTCTATATTTAGTGTTGAAAAGTCACAGAAATCCCTTGGCCAATGATTGTGGAAATTTAAGTTTGTGTCATTAATGTTGAAATTCCAGTTATTCAAAAGAGGTCAAGTATGTTCTTAAAAAATTATGATTAAATAATTCAATTTATGAGGTCTAGAATGTTCTAGAAAACTGGGAAAAGCTATGGTTAATTGATTTTATTGCAATACTAAAGTAGATGATTTCATATGTTTTATGTTCTAATTATTTTCTCTCCTAATGGGTTAGAAATTTCCCATTTGACCACCTGTCTTGATGGAATGAAGTCAACTAAATTGGATACTCATGTGTTTTATCTTTTTGGTGTATATGTGAATATAAGGAAGACAAGGTTTTAAAAGGTGGTGGGTATAAATTTGAGGTGTTTTGAGCAAGAATTATATATATATGTATACATATATTAATTTAATTAAATTAGTAAAACAAGATTTGAGACAATGATGATTATAAGACAAAAATATATTCTCAAGCTCTTTGTATACTAATAATGATTTGCTAATTGCAAATTATCTTTGTTTATTCATTAAGACACTTTCTTCAAAGACTATTAGCAGATTATACTTTGTCAACCTCTAACATTCTTTCATATTTGTAAAAGCAATGAAGCCATATTTCTTTAAAAAGTATTTTGTTGTTCAGATTTTTTACTAACCAGGTGGATCTTCTCTTGGTTTACAACAGTTTTGAGATTAGATTCTGGCTATCCTTGTTCATAAAAGCCACACTTTTAAATCATTTCTTTTTTCTGTGGTTTCCAGGAAAAAACTAAACATTCATGGGAAAAAAAGTCAACATCCTTGAAGGTTCCATTTTAGTTTTAACATTTCTGCTGGCTTGGGGAAGAAAAACATAATATATCTTCCTCCCTAGTATCTGCTTAATTTTACACCAAATACCTTATGTTTGGTGACAACTTTCTTCACTTACCATGTCTTTTAAATCCAAATCCCTGACTTTTAATGATTTGTTTGAAAAAGATGACAAATAACATACAAGTTTCCTCTAAAACTCTACATTTGTTCTTTATGACATATCTTTTTCAAAAACAGAGCACATATTTAGTTTTGTGTCTGAGGAAAAGTTGTTTAATTCTAAACTTTCAGTTCTGCAAGTTTCTGAGAAAGGTAGTTTCAGGGACATCAGAGAAGTAACAAATCCAAATCGTCCATTTATTTAACATTTCCATTAGATATATTGTCAATAAGAATTTTATTAGCCATGTATTGTATATAAATATTTCCCTATTAAAATCCATATTGATTAGTAGGATTTATCCAAAGGAAAAATCAGAATGCCACACTGGGAAGAAGTGAATACCTGCCTCATGCCTGTGGACACTAGTCCAGTTTCTTTTTTTTTTTTTTAATTGGGGAAAAAGGTTTATTGCAAGGTCATGAGAGGAGACAAGTTCCTGGTTCATTCATGTCTTAAAAAGCTTCAAGTTCCCCTGAAGGGCTTCGGTAAAGCATTTTTAAAGGGCAGGTGAGCAGGGAGGGTTTCAGGGTAGGGGATCAGCTTGTATACAATTCCCTGGCTGATGATGAGGCAGCCCAGGGGTGTGATGGTGTCACAAGGGTTAGCATGATGAGTCCTTAGGCTCCAGGAGGCCTGGATCATGTGCTCAGGATCATCAAGTAGTTCCTGAATTTGGTGGGGGAAAGGAGATTCACATCTGCAAAACCACTCAGGAAATGTGCATCAGATACTATTATTTGGGTACTTCAGAGAGGAGCCAAAGATGGAGAAGCTCTATACAGTCAGCAAAAACAAGACTGGGAGCTGCCTGTGGCTCAGATCATGAACTCCTTATTGCCAAATTCAGGCTCAAACTGAAGAAAGTAGGGAAAACCACTAGACCATTCAGGTATGACCTAAACCAAATCCCTTATGATTATACAGTGAAAGTGAGAAACAGATTTAAGGGCCTAGATCTGATAGATAGAGTGCCTGATGAACTATGGAATGAGGTTCATGACATTGTACAGGAGACAGGGATCAAGACCATCCCCATGGAAAAGAAATGCAAAAAAGCAACATGGCTGTCTAGGGAGGCCTTACAAATAGCTGTGGAAAGAAGAAAAGCAAAAAGCAAAGGAGAAAAGGAAAGATATAAGCATCTGAATGCAGAGTTCCAAAGAATAGCAAGAAGAGATAAGAAATCTTCCTCGGCGATCAATGCAAAGAAATAGAGGAAAAGAACAGAATGGGAAAGACTAGAGATCTCTTCAAGAAAATTAGAGATACCAAGGGAACATTTCATGCAAAGATGGGCTCGATAAAGGACAGAAATGGTATGGACCTAACAGAAGCAGAAGATATTAAGAAGAGGTGGCAAGAATACACAGAAGAACTGTACAAAAAAGATCTTCACGACCCAGATAATCATGAAGGTGTGATCACTCACCTAAAGCGAGACAGCCTGGAATGGGATGTCAAGTGGGCCTTAGGAAGCATCACTACAAGCAAAGCTAGTGGAAGTGATGGCATTCCAGTTGAGCTATTTCAAATCTTGAAAGATGATGCTGTGAAAGTGCTTCACTCAATATGCCAGCAAATTTGGAAAGCTCAGCAGTGTCACCAGGACTGGAAAAGGTCAGTTTTCATTTCAATCCCAAAGAAAGGCAATGCCAAAGAATGCTCAAACTACTGCACAATTGCAGTCATCTCACACACTAGTAAAGTAATGCTCAAAATTCTCCAAGCCAGGCTTCACCAACACGTGAATCGTGCACTTCCAGAAGTTCAAGATGGTTTTAGAAAAGGCAGAGGACCAGAGATCAAATTGCCAACATCTGCTGGATCAACAAAAAAGCAAGAGAGTTCCAGAAAAACATCTATCTCTGCTTTATTGACTATGCCAAAGCCTTTGACTGTGTGGATCACAATAAACTGTGGAAAATTCTTCAAGAGGTGGGAATACCAGACCACCTGACCTGCCTCTTGAGAAACCTATATGCAGGTCAGGAAGCAACAGTTAGAACTGGACATGGAACAACAGACTGGTTCCAAATAGCAAAAGGAGTACGTCAAGGCTGTATATTGTCACCCTTCTTATTTAACTTATATGCAGAGTACCTAATGAGAAATGCTGGACTGGAAGAAACATAAGCTGGAATCAAGATGGCCGGGAGAAATATCAATAACCTCAGATATGCAGATGACAGCACCCTTATGGCAGAAAGTGAACAAGAACTAAAGAGCCTCTTGATGAAAGTGAAAGAGGAGAGTGAAAAAGTTGGCTTAAAGCTCAGCATTCAGAAAACGAAGATCATGGTATCTGGTCCCATCACTTCATGGGAAATAGATGGGGAAACAGTGGAAACAGTGGCTGACTTTATTTTGGGGGGCTCCAAAATCACTGCAGATGGTGATTGCAGCCATGAAATTAAAAGACGGTTACTCCTTGGAAGAAAAGTTATGACCAACCTAGATAGCATATTGAAAAGCAGAGACATTACTTTGCCAACAAAGGTCTGTCTAGTCAAGGCTATGGTTTTTCCAATAGTCATGTATGGATGTGAGAGTTGGAATGTGAAGAAAGCTGAGTGCCGAAGAATTGATGCTTTTGAACTGTGGTGTTGGAGAAGACTCTTGAGAGTCCCTTGGACTGCAAGGAGATCCAATCAGTCCATTTTGAAGGAGATCAGTTCTGGGTGTTCTTTGGAAGGGATGATGCTGAAGCTGAAACTCCAGTACTTTGGCCACCTCATGCAAAGAGTTGACTCATTGGAAAAGACTCTGATGCTGGGAGGGATTGGGGGCAGGAGGAGAAGGGGACGACAGAGGATGAGATGGCTGGATGGCGTCACCGACTCAGTAGATGTGAGTTTGAGTGAACTCCGGGAGTTGGTGATGGACAAGGAGGCCTGGCGTGCTGCGATTCATGGGGTCGCAAAGAGTCGGACTGAGCGACTGAACTGAACTGAGAGGAGCTAAAACAGAGGACATGGAGGAGGGTTCCATAGGGTCCAGCTTGGTTATAATTCCCTTCACCAGTCCAGCTGTTGCTAGAGCAAGATCACTCCCTTGAGAGGGGGTTGAAGTGAGTGAAGTCCCTCAGTCGTGTACGACTCTGCAATCCTGTGGACTGTAGCCTACCAGGCTCCTCTGTCCATGGGAATCTTCAGGCAAAGATACTGGAGTGGGTTGCCATTTCCTTCTCCAGGGACCTTCCTAACCCAGGGGTCGAACCTGGTCTCCCACATTGCAGGCAGACGCTTTACTGTCTGAGCCACCAGGGAATCCAGGCACCTAAAAATCCACATATAAGAGAACCATTACAATTCAAATGCATGTTGTTCAAGGGTTAATTGTACTTCTGCAAACTTAAGCAAGGTCAGTGAAAAACCACATGGAACTACTTCATCAACTAACTAGCTATACAGCCATGAGCAAACTGCTTTTTAATCTATCTATCTATCTATCTATCTATCTAATTAATTTTAGATACATTCAATGAGATAAATAATTGAGTCCTTATATGGTCCCCTCCCTCCTCACATCACTGGTTATCTTGGAGTCTGTTTCCATGTGGTTTTCCACTGACCTTGCTTAAGTTTGCAGAAGTACAACTGACCCTTGAACAAAACACATTTGAATTGTGATGGTTCTCTTATATGTGGATATTTTTCAATAGTAAATACCACAGTGCTACACGATCCATAGTTTGGATCCACAGATGTGGAAGAACTGCATATACAGGGTCTACTATGAATTACACATGGGTTTTTGACTACAGGAAAGGTTGGTACCTCTAAACCCCACATTCAAGAGTCAACTGTATTTAGACAAGAGCTTCATGGTATTTCATCTTTATCATGGCTCCAGCTCAGTCACTGAGTCATGTCTGACTCTTTTGTGACCTCATGGACTAGCCCACCAGGCTCCTCTGTCCACGGTTTTCTCCAGGCAAGAATACTGGAGTGGCCATTTCATCTTCCAGGGGATTTTTCCTGACTGACCCAGGGATCAAACTTGTGTCTCCTGCATCTCCTTCTGGGAATCCGTTATCATATCTAGATGCCCCTTTTTCAGTGTCAAGGAATCTGTATTATTAAGGTTTGGTGGCATAATATTAAGGGGTTGATTTAGATTTTTCAAATACAAAATTGAGTGGTTACACTGTTCAGGCAACTAGAAACTCAGTACCTGTGCTAGGGTCATCATTTTTAAAAAAAATCTGTTATGAGTATCAATGCAAAATATCTACTGTCTATTTGGAGATAAAAGTCATATGGAAAGAAATCCTTCTAACCAGAGAAAACTTGCTCCCTTACTTCATATTGTTACTGCCCACATGTCGCGCTTTAGAGAGGCTATTCCTGACCACTCTGTTGACTTAGAAAACACTCACAGCCTAAAAGTTGAGAGGTTTTCTTTGGTGGGAATTTTTGGGACTTCAAGCCCGGGAGACAGCATCTCAAGTAACCCTGAGAGAACTGTTCTGAGGCAGGAGGAGTCAGGTTATATAGAAGTTTGCAACAAGGGGCAAGTGGTCTGAACTTCAAAAGATTATTGTTAATTAAGGAAAACCAGATATCTCAAGGTGTTGGTGTCCAACATGACTGAGTGACTTGAACTGAACTAAATGGAACTGTTCATGTTTTGTTATTTGTTTATTGCCTTCCCCCTCCACTAGATTTAAGTTCTAGGAGGCTAAGGAGTTTATTGATTGTCATATCCCTGAAGTCTAAAACAGCAGGCATCAACATCAATATTTGTTGAACATAGAAATGGTTGGTATATATAGCATCATTTCCTCAGTCGTGTCCAACTCTTTGTGACCCCATGGACTGCAGCACGCCAGGCCTCCCTGTCAATCATCAACTCCTGGAGCTTTCTCAAACTCATGTCCATCAAGTCGGTGATGCCATCCAACCATCTCCATCCTCTGTCATCCCCTTCTCTTCCTGCCCCCAATCTTCCCCAATATCAGGGTCTTTTCCAATGAGTCAGTTCTTCGAATCAGGTGGCCAAAGTATTGGAGCTTCAGCTTCAGCATCATATGTAGTATAGGTCCAGGAAGCAACACACTTTTATATTAGCTGAAATAAAAAAAAAAAGAAAATTCTGATAAGAAACCCTCAAGAAGATGAATTACTATAAATACTTTCCTGTCTTTTAAGAATAGAAGAGAAATTCTAGGCAGTGGCCAAGCAGGAGTAAGGGAATATTCTAAAATTTCTCTCTAGGGTACATAAAGAGGACCAGAGATGGGACAGCAAAAAATACCAGGTTGGGCCCACCAACCCAGCACCCCCCTATAACCTCAGCAATATACTCTGGTCGGTCTGTTCATTCACGTTTAGAAAGGCATCTAAGGAAAAAAACCTACAAAACAGGTAGCAGTTTCAAGGAGTAATGCGAGGGAGTTCACATCAACTGAGAGCAAGAGGAGGGAAGCAATTTACAAGGAGACTCCCCGGCCCCACCAGGGGAGGACTTACCCCACGTGCCAGCACCGCTGTCCTTCCTGAAACAAGGCAAGTGACTTGGTGACTGGGGCCACATTATTACACTTTAAAGTGGGTTCTAGGACTGGATCCTTTCCTTTATATTCATGCAGCTATGGATAAACAGTAAGTTTACTTTGATTCATGAAACTTAAATAAGTCATGCCATTTTGACTGTTAAAATCCAGAAGCCATCATATCAGCACCTCACTGAAACCAGACTAAGCTTTCTACCTTTTTTCTCATTTTTCTAAACAATGGTAAGAGGATTATTCAGAATTTTCAACCTTATGCATAGGAATATGGTGCATTGTTGTTTTTTAAGGAAAAAATGACAAACCCTTTAACTTGCAAACAGAATTAAAAAATCAATAATGTTGAAAATTGGGGGAAAAAACCAACCATTAAGCAGTTTTGTCTACTATTTTTATATGATTACAAAATGACACACACAAAAAATCCTTATTGCCCCCCTTTTCAGTCATGTCATCATAGAGGAGACAGTAAGCCTTGTTTTGTCTGAGACATCTTATGTTGATAAAGCAGAAGCCGGGTGGGGTCTTAATTCTCTGAATGTCCTTCATAGACTGAAACTAATCAGAGACTCAAGAAATTTTCCAGTGCTGCAGGACTGATGAATTTGATTGTGTCATAGACTGGGAAAGTGTAGGAGAAAGGGCACTACAGAGTTAGAGAATGAACACATTCATTTGGATTTCTCATAGCAAACTGTTCAAGCTCTCTCTCCTTAACCACAAAGGAATGCTGTGTTTGATTTTGTCTGTCACATGGCTCAGCTGTTTCAGGAAAATATCACTTAGGTTTTCCATCGAACATCCTGTTGCTATTTCTAGCTGATATTGTGCAGGCAGTGTCTCTCCTTGCAGGCATCCTTTCACTCTGCAGCTGACTGGTGTTATTGAGGCCAGTGTTGTGGACTCAGGTCAGAATAGTTGGCTTTGCATGAAGAACTTGGCTGAGGGGCAGGACCCTCCAATCTGCTCAGGGTCCTCATGCTTCTGTGCTGTTGTTCCCAAAGGGAACAAGTTGGAGTAAAGGTCTCCAGAAGAGAAGCTTGGGATGTCCTCTGTCTTCTTCAGTCTGAAGGGCAGGCCAATAAATTATTAATGATCTGAATTTGAAATTGCCGCTTTAAGTGAAAGATAATATATTTGTGACAAGAGTGATGGACTATGTGTGTGCTTAGTTGCTCAGTCATGTCCAACTCTTTGCAACCCCGTGGACTGTAGCTTGCCAGGCTCCTCTGTCCATGAAGATTCTCCAGGCAAGACTACTTGAATGGGTTGCCATGCTCTCCTCCAGGGGATCTTCCCAACCCAGGGACTGAACCCAGGTATCCCACAATGCAGGTGGATTCTTTACTGTCTGAACCACCAGGGAAGTCTGAAGAGTGATGGGATAGAAGGAATCTTGCTTTCTCTCTAGTTGACTGTTATTTGTTTTCATGCACTCAGGTATATCGCATAACCTCTACATCCTCCTTAGGTTATCTCTAAGATGAGGAAGATGGTAATACTTCTTAATCTTTTCAACCAAATTAATAGAAAAGAGTAAATATATAGATACAGTGGCTGTGTCTGATGGTACCAAATTGTTCACAAGTTCCCTTTACCTATAGGATATTACAAACCTTTGTACTTGCCATTAAGGCCATTTACAGTCTGGCTCCAATATATCTTTCTGCCCTGCTGTGAAATCCCTTGCTTTCATGAAGGTGTCTCTCCAATGTATCACCAGCATGGCTTCCTTTGTGTCTTTTCTTCATTGTCTCCTCAGCATGAACTGTTTCTCTTCTTTTCTCTACATCCTAGGCATCTCTTAGGCCTGGTTCAAATGCCATTTGCTCTGAAAGTTTTGTTTGATTCCCTCAGAAAGGATCCCCTGTCTTTAGCTTAACCATGACTCTGTTGGTGCACATACTCTTTACTTTGTTTCTCAATGTATTATTTCCTCTGCTGGTTTGTGTTTTTCTTGAAAATAATTATGGCATCTTTTCCATTTTGATATTTGTCTTGCTATACACCCAGTTCCATGTCTATCACAGAATCATGTGCATATTATATTTTAATTAAATTTAGTTGAAGTGATAAATAAATAAACTTAACCATAAAGGGGTTAAGCAAAAGAGTACTAGTATAATAACAGAAATTCATCTGAATTAAACAAAAATAGCAAAACCGCCCTGTTGATCTTTCATCAATACTGTATGTAGCCTTTTAAAAAATTGTACAAGTCAAGTTTACTTAACCCTTCATAATTCATAACGTCTTTTTCATATTTGATTATATTTCATTCTTAAAACAACCTTCAGTATAATTTGGACATTAACCACCTGGAATCGGCTCAAAATTCACAAGGAAAGTTCACGGTCCTCCACAAGACTGCCTTCACTTCAGATGTCAGCCACAACTTTGGGGGTCCCCAGACCACCTACACTTCTGACCAACTGGCTACAAATTAGGGGTTCTTATGATCCCTTCAGGTTTGATGTTCACTAGAATAACTCACAGAATTCAGGAAATTACAATTACAGCTTTATTATAAAGGATGCAAATCAGGACCACCCGAGGGAGAGACCACTCAGGAGAGGTCTGGTAGGATTCCACATGCAGAGCTTCCGCTGTCCTCTCCCTCTGGAGTCAGGGCACATCCCCCTCAGCACACTGGTGTCTATCACCAATCAAGAAACCCCTCTGAACTTCTGTTCAGAGTTGTTATTGAGGTTTCTTCGGGTAGACGTGAATGACTAAATCATGGGCCACGTGATTAGAGTCTCCAGCTCCCTTCCCTCTTCAGCAGCAGGGAGGCTGGGCTGATAACATGTGACCCAAGGCTCTAACTGTCTAATGACAGGGTTGGGCTTTCTGGTATGACCAGCCTCCAGCCCAAGTCATCTCCTCGGCATGAACTCAGAGGTGGTCCAGGAACTGCCTATGAATAGCAGACATCCCTGTCGCTTGGCTTAGAACATTTAGTTCCAGCAACTTGGGACAAAGGTCAGACAGATTCGTTATCGTACAATATTGGGAAATAAAATACTACCCTCAGTTTACAGGTGGTACAGAGGAAGAAGAAATGACTTTTTCAGTGTCCAATCCTGGACCACTGACTTCAAGCCTCAGTTTCTTCCCACTGCATCGTGATGGCTCTCCTACAGGAAGGACTGTCATTGTCATCATAGCCTTTGAATTTCTTTGAGTAGCTGGATTTGACCTAAATGTTCCTCTGGGAACCATGATCACTGTTCCCAGTGGTTACTGTCCCTTTGGTCTGTGGCCTGTTGATGCTGAGAATGGGAATGCAGCAGCCCATTGACCAGGACACCCAGAATGTGCATGCAACGTCAGTGGCTCAGTTGTGTCTGACTCTTTGTGGCCCCATGGACTGTGGGATTTTCCAGGCACGAGTACTGCCGTAGGTTGCCATTTCCTACTCCAGGGAATCAAACTTGCTTCTCCTGTGTTTCCTGCATTGGCAGGTGGATTCTTTACCACTGCACAACCTGGGAAGCTCCACCCATATTATGACAGGTACACAAAACTTTGCAGACTTTAAAGGTGAGACACAAGCCAGGGCTGCTGTCTCTGTGGAGCCCTTGGGAGCAGTGGAGAAAAGGAGTTAGAAACATTCAATTTTAATGTATTTTTCCCATAAGGAAATCTCTACTCAATATAAGAACATTTTACATTGGAAGGATATCTATATAGTTGGCTCTTGAACAACAGGAGAGTTGACACACTGATCCTCCCCATGCAGCTGAAAATCCATGTGACATTTTTGACTGTTTTCAAACTAACTAGTAATAACCTATTGTTGACTGGAAGCTTTACCAATACCACAAACGATTAACATGTAGTTTGTAAATTATATGTATTATACACTGTGTTCTTACAATAAAGTAAGCTAGACAAAAGAAAATATTATTGAGAAGATCATAAGGAAGAGAAGATATATTTACAGTAGTGTGCTGTAGTTATCAATAGCTGAAGTTTATACCATCAGTTTATAAGATGAATTGTGTTAGTAGCTACATCAATATTGTCTTATACAATACAAAATACTGTAGATGTTATATGTATTACCAACACTAGACATAAACATGAAAAAATAATGTGGAAAAGAAATTCACATTTACAGTTATAATGATTCATGCTGCTGCTAAGTCATTTCGGTCATGTCCGACTCTGTGTGACCCCATAGATGGCAGCCCACCAAGCTCCCCCGTCCCTGGGATTCTCCAGGCAAGAACACTGCAGTGGGTTGCCAGTTCCTTCTCCAATGCATGAAAGTGAAAAATGAAAGTGAAGTCGCTCAGCCATGTCTGATCCTCAGTGACCCCATGGACTGCAGCTTTCCAGGCTCCTCTGTCCATGGGATTTTCCAGTATTCTTGTACTGGAGTGGGGTGCCATTGCCTACTCCAATAATGATTCACACATTAATAACCAAGAAGCCGTAATATGATTTATAGAAGCTTGTTCTGTATGCGAGGGCTTCCCTGATGTCTCAGTGGTAAAGAACTCCCTTGCCAAAGCAGGAGATGAGGGTTTAATCCCCGGGTAGGAAAGATTCCCTGCAGAAAGAAATGGCAACCCACTCCAGTGTTCTTGCCTGGGAAATCCCATGAACAGAGGAGCCTGGCAGGTTACAGTTTATGGGGTCACAAAGAGGTGGACACAACTTGGGAAATAAACAATAGAGGTATGCAAGGGTTTGTATGTTTTGAGAAATTTTAACTTTTATAATAGATTTGTGTATATTTTATGTTAATGATAACATAGACTAATATCTACAAATATTTAATGCATTCAGGATATATCTAACTTTTTCCCTTTATATATATATATATATTTTTTTTTTTTTTTCAGACTACCTGGTTTATCTGCAAGTTTTTTTCAGTGTCACAAATCTCCAAAAATTTTTTCCAATATATTTATAATCCAACATATTACCTATAAATAGACCCACACAGTTCAAACTCATGTTGTTCAAGGGTCAAGTGCATATGAACCTGTATAATCTATCCATCTAATCTTGGTCCTCTCTCTCCTTTTCTCTCTCTCATTCTGTCCTCAAATCATCTATCTATCAACAAGTCTCCAGCAGCCCTGCACACTGAGATGGCTGTGGCCTGTTTCTGATAATGATGAACTAAGTACAGGTACAGGTGAAGATTCCAGGCATGGCTGAAATACAAATAGATGATTTTGTGGATGTTGCTTCTTTCTCCCTCCCTCCCCCAGTCATTCTTATTTTCTTCTTCTTTCCTAGTTTCCAGAGTGCCTTTTTATTTCTTTTCCTACATAGAGATACATCATCCTACTTACATAACACTTCCTATATGTCAGGAACAATTCTATGTGTACATTATAATCTAATAACACCCAGAATCCTCACTATTTTTATCCACATTTTACATATGGGGAAACAGATGCAGAGAAACTTTTCAGGGTCTTTCAGCTAGTTAGCAGCAGATCTGGGCTTCCAACCTTGGCATCCAGATGCCCAAGTCTGTACTCTCAACCACATCACTAAACTTCCTTGATTAAAGAAAAAGAACTTCACTTTTGAAAGTTTTTTAAATTTGAGCTAAATTGCTATCTCTCTTCCTTTGGTCTGTGTGACTTCAATTATGCTGTGTAAACCACAGGAGCATCAGTTTATTATTATTTTTTTAATTTTTATTTATTTATTTATGGCTGTGTTGGGTCTTCATTGCTGCGCACTGACATTCTCTAGTGGCAGAGAGCAGGAGCTACTCTTGTTGCAGTGTGTGGGTTTCTCATTGAAGTGGCTTCTCTCATTGTAGAGCACAAGCTCTAGGCACACAGGCTCCAGTAGTTGGGGCACATGGGCTGAGCAGTTGTGGCTCCTGGGCTCTAGAGCACAGGCTCATGGACATATTTGCTCCATGGAATATGGAATCTTCCCAGATCAGGGATTGAGCCCATGTCTCTTGCACTGGCAGGCAGATTCTTTATCACTGAGCCCCTAGTAAAACCCTGGAAAACCCAGGATATCATCTTTTAAACAGGGTCAATAAGCCTTTCCTCCATGTGATGCCACAAGGACAGAATAAGGAAAAAGTACCTAGAGTGTAGGTAGTACAATCTCCACTCATTTTCTTCTTCCAGGACAGCAAAGCAAAAAGACTTGGAGAAGTGATTGGAGCTTCCTGTTTGAGACCCACACTCAGCTTGGGAATACAGCTGGGTTGCCATCTTCCAGACAAGCAACCTCCCATAAATGACTTCATCCAGCAAGGAGCTGGCTCGGGCTCCTTATCACACCATGCAGCTGTGCCCAAGTCACTTTAGAGGAGGAGTTTCCTTGTGTCTTTGAACTTCGACTTTCAAGAAAGTGAGCCGCAGTACCCAGAAACCCAGACATGTCAAGTCACAGTACAGAAGTCTGTTTTGCTCACCTAAGACCATTTCTCATTTTCTCTGTTCTGTGACATTGTTGGTCTCTGCAGCAGAGTGATTGTGGGCAGGAGCTTGTGACATAGGCTTTTTCATCTGGAAAGTCCAGCAGAGACTAAGGCAAGCCATAGTCATTTCCATCCTGGCTTTAACTGAACTGCTCTGTGTGATGACCAACAGTTACAGCCCTTTTGCTAGAAGTTTACCTCTTTGGGTTTTACAGCTTCTTAAGGAACTGCCCTGTACAGAGACAGTTCTTAACATCAAGGCCAAGCTAAAGTTCTAGACTGAATCGGTGGAATTTCCTTGTTCCACCCAAAATAAGCAGTTACCAGTCTCTTTAATGAGCTCCCTCTGTTCTACTTAATCTTTGGTTTCACTAAATATTAACAGTGAGCTCCTGGAGGCCAGGAACATTGCTTTATTCCTTTCTTTGTTAGCTGCCTAGATCATTGCTTGGTACTGAGCTGATGTCCAGTAGATGACCGTTGAACTGAATAGTCTGCATGCTTGCCTGGCTTTGTATCTTTGCATATAACCATATTGTTCCAGAACTTTCAGGGTTCCAGAATTTTACACTGTTTTATCTCAGAAGCTCCTCAATAGTCACTTACACTGAGATTATTCCTTGAACTCATTTTTTTTTCCCCCTAAACACTGAGGCAGACTAGAAAAGCAGAGCAAAATTGAGACTGTCTGTCTGGGAGCAGACAGACCTGGTTTAGACCACCGATTCTGCCATGCTATTGCCGTGATGCTGGGAAAAAGGTTGATGATCTATGGGTCTCATGTCACAGCTATAAGATGGTGCTAGGACATCCAGCACCATCTTATAGCTGGATGCGCGGGCACAGGAGGGCCAGGAGGAGCTACTCCATGTTCAAAGTCAGGAGGAGCGGTGGTAAGGAGATACCCCTCGTCCAAAGTAAGGAGCAGTGGCTGCACTTTGCTGGAGCAGCCATGAAGAAATACCCCATGTCCAGGGTAAGAGAAACCCAAGTAAGACGGTAGGTGTTGTGAGAGGGCAGACAACACTGAAACCATAATCGCAGATAACTAGTCAATCTAATCACACTAGGACCACAGACTTATCTAACTCAATGAAACTAAGCCATGCCATGTGGGGCCACCCAAGATGGGCAGGTCATTGTGGAGAGGTCTGACAGAATGCGGTCCACTGGAGAAGGGAATGGCAAACCACTTCAGTATTCTTGCCTTGAGAACCCCATGAACAGTGTGAAAAGGCAAAATGATAGGATACTGAAAGAGGAACTCCCCAGGTCAGTAGGTGTCCAATATGCTACTGGAGATCAGTGGAGAAATAACTCCAGAAAGAATGAAGGGATGGAGCCAAAGCAAAAACAATACCCAGTTGTGGATGTGACTGGTGATAGAAGCAAGGTCCGATGCTATAAAGAGCAATATTGCATAGGAACCTAGAATTTTAGGTCCATGAATCAAGGCAAATTGGAAGTGAACAAACAGGAGATGGCAAAAGTGAACGTTGACATTCTAGGAATCAGCAAACTAAAATGGACTGGAATGGGTGAATTTAATTCAGATGACCATTATATCTACTACTGTGGGGAGGAATTCCTTAGAAGAAATGGAGTAGTCATCAGGGTCAACAAAACAGTCTGAAATGCAGTACTTGAATGCAATCCCCAAAATGACAGAATGATCTCTGTTCGTTTCCAAGGCAAACCATTCAATATCACAGTAATCCAAGCCTATGCCCCAACCAGTAATGCTGAAGAAGCTGAAGTTGAATGGTTCTATGAAGACCTACAAGACTTTTTAGAACTAACACCCAAAAAAGATGTCCTTTTCATTATAGGGGACTGGAATGCAAAAGTAGGAAGTTAAGAAATACCTGGAGTAACGGGCAAGTTTGGCTTTGGAATATGGAATGAAGCAGGGCGAAGGCTAATAGAGTTTTGCCAAGAGAACACACTGGTCATAGCAAACACCCTCTTCCAACAACACAAGAGAAGACTCTACACATGGGCATTACCAGATGGTCCACACTGAAATCAGATTGATTATATTCTTTGCAGCCAAAGATGGAGAAGCTCTATACAGTCAGCAAAAACAAGACTGGGAAGCTGACTGTGGCTCAGATCATGAACTCCTTATTGCCAAATTCAGACTTAAATGGAAGAAAGTGGGGAAAACCACTAGACCATTCAGGTATGACCTAAATCAAATCCCTTATGATTATACAGTGGAAGTGAGAAATAGATTTAAGGGACTAGATATGATAGATAGCGTGCCTGAAGAACTCTGGACTGAGGTTAATGACATTGTACAGGAGACAAGACCACCCCCATGGAAAAGAAATGCAAAAAAGCAAAGTGGCTGTCTGGAGAGGCCTTACAAATAGCTGTGAAAAGAAGAGAAGCGAAAAGCAAAGGAGAAAAGGAACGATATAAGCATCTGAATGCAGAGTTCCAAAGAACAGCAAGAAGAGATAAGAAAGCATTCCTCAGTGATCAATGCAAAGAAATAGAGGAAAACAACAGAATGGGAAAGACTAGAGATCTCTTGAAGAAAATTAGAGATACCAAGGGAATATTTCATGTAAAGATGGGCTCGATAAAGGACAGAAATGGTATGGACCTAACAGAAGCAGAAGCTATTAAGACGAGGTGGCAAGAATACACAGAACTGTACAAAAAAGATCTTCACGACCAAGATAATCACGATGGTGTGATTACTCACCTAGAGCCAGACATCCTGGAATGTGAAGTCAAGTGGGCCTTAGAAAGCATCACTACGAACAAAGCTAGTGGAGGTGATGGCATTCCAGTTGAACTATTTCAAATCCTGAAAGATAGTGCTGTGAAAGTGCTGCATGCAATATGCCAGCAAATTTGGAAAACTCAGCAGTGACCACAGGACTGGGAAAGGTCAGTTTTCATTCCAATCCCAAAGAAAGGCAATGCCAAAGAATGCTCAAACTACTGCAGAATTGCACTCATCTCACATGCTAGTAAAGTAATGCTCAAAATTCTCCAAACCAGACTTCACCAATACGTGAACCATGAATTTCCAGATGTTCAAGCTGGTTTTAGAAAAGGCAGAGGAACCAGAGATCAAATTGCCGACATCTGCTGGATCAACAAAAAAGCAAGAGAGTTCCAGAAAAACATCTATCTCTGCTTTATTGACTATGTCAAAGCCTTTGACTGTGTGGATCACAATAAACTGTGGAAAATTCTGAGAAAGATGGGAATGCCAGACCACCTGACCTGCCTCTTGAGAAACCTACATGCAGGTCAGGAAGCAACAGTTAGAACTGGACATGGAAAAACAGACTGGTTCCAAATAGGAAAAGGAGTATGTCAAGGCTGTATATCGTGACCCTGCTTATTTAACTTCTATGCAGAGTACATTATGAGAAATGCTGGACTGGAAGAAACACAAGCTGGAATCAAGATTGCCGGGAGAAATATCAATAACCTCAGATATGCAGATGACACCACCCTTATGGCAGAAAGTGAAGAGGAACTAAAAAACCTCTTGATGAAAGTGAAAGAGGAGAGTGAAAAAGTTGGCTTAAAGCTCAACATTCAGAAAACGAAGATCATGGCATCCAGTCCCATGACTTCATGGGAAATAGATGGGGAAACAGTGGAAACAGTGTCAGGCTTTAATTTTTGGGCTCCAAAATCACTGCAGATGCTGATTGCAGCCATAAAATTAAAAGACACTTACTTCTTGGAAGGAAAGTTATGACCAACTTAGATAGTATATTCAAAAGCAGAGACATTACTTTGCCAACAAAGGTCCATCTAGTCAAGGCTATGGTTTTTCCTGTGGTCATGTATGGATGTGAGAGTTGGACTCTGAAGAAAGCTGAGTGCCAAAGAATTGATGCTTTTGATCTTTGGTGTTGGAGAAGACTCTTGAGAGTCCCTTGGACTGCAAGGAGATCCAACCAGTCCATTCTAAAGGAGATCAGTCTTGGGTGTTCTCTGGAAGGAATGATGCTAAAGCTGAAACTCCAGTACTTTGGCCACCTCATGAGAAGAGTTGACTCATTGGAAAAGACTTTGATGGTGGGAGGGATTGGGGGCAGGAGGAGAAGGGGACGACCCAGGATGAGATGGCTGGATGGCATCACCGACTCAGTAGATGTGAGTCTGAGTGAACTCCGGGAGATGGTGATGGACAGGGAGCCTGGCATGCTGCAATTCCTGGGGTCACAAAGAGTCGGACATGACTGAGCAACTGAACTGAACTGAGGACATCCAGGGCTGCTAATAGCCCATATAGTATCTCTGTGTGAATTATAAAGGGAATCTCCTGAGTCCTCTGGGCCCTTGGCTTGGCAAGCTGAGTGTGTTTGGTCTTCAGCCTCTATTCGTATAGTTTTCTTTACTTATTTACGGCTGTGATGGGTCTCTGTTGCTGCGAGGGCTACTCTCTAATTGTGGTGCATGGGTTTCTCATTATAGTAGCGTCTCTTGTTGTTGAACATGGGCTCTAGAACCTGTTGGCTCAGTTAGTTGAAGTTTCCAGGCTCAATAGTTATGGTACATGGAGCTAGTTGCTCCGAGGCATGTGGGATCCTCCTGAACCATGAACCATTGACAGTCTGTCCCTGGAGTCCCCTGTTTCTTCTCTGGACATTGTGTCCCCACCTCCACTGCAGGAGCCCTCATTCTCTCTCCTTCCTCTTCTCCCTCCTGCCAAAGAAATGCTGTTTCTGCAAAGAAGCTGATCTCAGTAGTTTGAGTCTTTTCTTTTTTCTAATTGTAGGCTGACAGACTTTTTCTGCTACTGGAGATAGCTCTAGCATTACTAAATATATACAAGAGCTGTTTGAGAAATGTGGACTATTTCTGGGTCACAAAGTAGCTGCTTCTTCTGAGACAGAGGCAGATGTGAAGATGGATCCTAGAGGGGATGGTATTGTCCTGGCTGCAACAGATTCCAGCAGCTACTCCCGTAGATGCAAGGCATTTTGATAATCATATTCTTACCAGACCCTATATTAAGCCAATAAACTTTAAACCAAGCAATGTATATACTAACATTCCCTCAACCTTCTCTGCCTCCATCCCATCATCCAGTCTTACACAGGCTTGCTTTGCGTTTTTCTCTCCTTATTTTCCCGCAGATCCTTCCTGCTTATCCCCAGAGAACACAGCAAAATCGCTCATGTCTTTGTCCTTGAAGTCCTTGTTTGCAGAACCTAGGAGAGAGCGGGGGAGGAGAGCTGACGCCAATTTCATCCTTGCTCCTTAACGTGCCCTGAATTCCAAACAGGAACCAAGCTGAAGCTTGCCAGGGCAGAGATTTTAAGACACTAGACTCTCTCAAACTTCACTGGAGTCTTGGGCTGGATGCTCAGGGGTATGCTAATGATATTCAAGATTGCAGAACTTTCTCCCATAGGGACTCTGACACAGAGAGAGGGCTGGCCTTTTAGATGTTAAGTGTCCACTGGGACAGTGCAAGTCATGAATAAAGGTATGCATCTCATGTCTTTTTCATGCATCTCAGTTAAATTTATCTACATTTTGGTTGTTATTGTTAGCCTACTGTCAGGATAGCAGAGTGACTGAGTATTGGGTCATGAAGGTAAACAATCTGGATTTGAACGTCATCTTCCCCAACTATTAATAGGTAGCTGTGTGAATATGGGCAAATTACTTTATATTTTGATGTCTTGGTTGTCTTTCCAGTGAAATGTGAATGATAATGATACCTAACTTATCAGATTATTATAAGGGTTAAATGAAATAATCCATCAAATACAGTTTGGGAGGGTACTATTTATAGTTTTGAGGGCTTCCCAGGTGGCTCGGTGGTAAAGAATCCACCTGCCAATGCAGGACAGGGAGGTTTGATCCCTGGGTCAGGAAGATCATCTGGAGCAGAAAATGGCAACCCATTCCAATGTTCTTGCCTGGGAAATCTTGAAAGAACCTTGCAAGATTTAGTCCATGGGTTTGCAAAAGAGTTGGACACAACTGAGCAAATAAACAACAAATAACTGGCGTGTAGAAGTGCTCACAGTTTTAGCTGCCTGTTAGTACTGGAGATCACAGTGACAACAAAAAGGATTCTCTTTTAGCCTGGGGAAGGGTCATCTCAAACACAGTTTTGTGTGAAATACATGAGAGGTTTCCCCTACTTTGCTGCAACACAGTATTGTGACCTGACTTTCACTAGACTTGAATCAAAAGAGCAATGTTTTGAACAATGAATGTTCATTTTGATTCTGTTTTTATTACACTAGAGTTTTGGGTGCTACACCTAACAGGTTTTGGCCTCTGCTACCTAACGTGCAAAACAAAAAGACTGGATAAGATAAACCCTGTAGTCCTTCCCAACTACAAAACTGTGTCATTCTTTGCTTCCACTCAGCATCTCTATGCGGTTCCCTGGTGGCTCAGCTGGTAAATAATCTCCTGCTGGAGATCTGGGTTGGGAAGATCCCCTGGAGAAGGAAACGGCTACCCACTCCAGTATTCTGGCCTGGAGAGTTCCATGGACTGTATAGCCCATGGGATTGCAAAGAGTCTGACCTGACTGTGCAACTTTCACTTTGACTTTCAGCATCTCTGGCTCAAGGAAGAGTCTGAGTCTGGATTTTGATCCAGATGCTTGGCATGTTGGTTAGTAGCTGGAAGGCTTGGTTTGCTGCTGTCTTTGCCTCTGATGACTCACCTTTGTTTCCCCAAATTGGTGAAAGAAGGATTCTGTCAACATGGACTTCTGCATCTTCTGCTGTGCAAGTGGCTTTACAGTAGCAACAGACTTCTCAGGTAGGTGGTTTGATGTGGACAACTTACTATGGAAAGAGAAACCAGAGGCCTGGCTGGGTCCGTTTACTTCTGTCCACTACTTCCTGTTCCCTAGCTCTTAACAAGTCTAACGTGTTAGGAAGTGAATTCCAGACATCTAGTCTTACTTCTTGGGAAGATCCCCTGGAGAAGGGAAAGGCTACCGACTGCAGTATTCTGGCCTGGAGAATTCCATGGAGTATATAGTCCGTGGGGCTGCAAAGAGTCAGACATGACTGAAAGACTTTCGCTTTCAATCTTGCTCTAAAGCTGCACTCTTGGACAAATGCTCTGCTGTGTTAACAATACCAAATCACCATTCTAAAAGTTCTGACAATTAGTGTATAGATAATGGTCTGTGTGAAAATTAGTCTATGTGCAGTAAATTCTCATAAGTCAGGATTAAGACATGATGTAAATGAGTAGAGTGAAACAGACATATAGCCCATTGAGCCCTAGAGTCATTTATGGTAGAAATGCCTTCATTCTAAGGTCAAATGGCCCCCAAAGAAGTCATGGCTACACTTCAACATGAAGTGAAGAGACTAGTAGTTTTTGGTCTTGTTTTAGGGCACAGAGAAGGTTTAGTGGTGAGGAAGGCAACGTGAGTGGCACTGATTCGTGTCACCTTGGCCTCCTTCCCCAGGGCAATTCTATGAAGCCTCTTCTCGGTTTCTTCCAAGGAGCAACTGTGACAACTGGGCCTGGCACTGCCATAGATGGGCAGCCCAAGAATGGACAGAGTGGATTGCAAGGAATATTAGGGATGATATAACTAGAGTCTTTCAGGAGCTGTTATAGTCACCCCCTTACAGCAGAGTCAGACAACCCTGTACACATTGGCTTTGGGGAACATGAGGTCTGAGAGATGCAATTTTCTTGTCAAGCTGGCTGAGAAAACACTTTCAGGATAATATCATAGATTATGTTTGCTTTTTAAACCTTGAGAGACACAAAGGCATTTTCGGCTGACTTATAAAAAATAAAAAGTTGTGGGGCGGTGATTGCTTTCAGAATACATGGATACATGGTTTTTCAGGGTGCTCATCATATGTATGTAACCCAGATGTTTGCTAAGATTTCAGATGTGATTCAGCTCCAACCACTTTATGTATAGTTTTTCAAGGCTTTTCTTAAGAGTTCTGTAATGTTGCAAAGGGCCCTGTTTTGTAGTTATCTCTAGCTCTGAACTCCTGTTGTAACTTATTTAATCTTGTTTTTAGATTATGGTTTGTGTATAGTTGCTGTTCCACACTGGTTGGCAGGGCCAAGGGAACTCAGTTCAGTCCTTTGTTTCACACACACACACACACACACACACACACACATACACACAGTCTTTGTGGGTCTAGCAGACTCTCCCCAAATACTGAAGCCTATACGCTGGGATTTCACCTTCCTTCCTAGTGATTCCCCAGAGATGGTTCTGCTTCTACAGGGATTCTGATGCCAAATGTTCAGATCATATCAAATATACTACATATATAACACTGAGAGGAGCCTTATTTAGCCCAGAGCTGGTTTTGGACCTATTGTTTCCAAACTGGTTTCTGAGCAGTAAAATAGAGGTGAGTAAGGTTATAAGGCTTCTGTCTATTCATCGTCAGATCATTCTATTATATGTTTTCAGGGAGCTGACTACCTTTACAGTTATGTACATTCAAGACTTGAAGGTACTTCTAGAATCTCACTAATTCTTACTCAGTGTCTGCTTAACCCTTGCTGATCTGTTGTTATTTAGTTGCGAAGTGGTCAACTTTTTTGCGACTCCATGGCTGATACCCCTCTGGAATTTTCCATCTATGATTTTTTTTTTATGTTGCAATTGTTTTTATTTTTTTAACTAATTACTTTTTATTGGGAGTATAGTTGAATTGCAATGTTGTGTTAGTTTCTGCTGTACAATGAAGTGAATCAGCTATTTGTACATATAAATCCCCCTCCCTTTTGGACCTCCCTGCCACCTCTCTATCCCACCCATCCAGGTCATTACAGAGCACCAAGTTGAGCTCCCTATGCCTTACAGCAGGTTCCCATTAGCTATCTGCTTTATACATGGAAGTACACATGGGGGGAGGGTGAATTGGGATGTTGGGATTGACTTACCTGTCATCTACTTTTATTCTCAGGGGTGAGACTCAGCACTCACTTTATGTTCCTCTTTGCCTCTGCTTAGGGAAATCCCACACTGACCCCTTCCTCCATCATCTCCCTTCCCCTGAGCTCTACACATGCAGAGGCACTGAGTCACATGGTATGTGTCCATGGTCGCAGGTGTATGGATGCATATCTGAGGACTTCAGGCCAGAAAACTGCCATTTTCCTATGTCTCCCTTCTTCAGAGAAGTGCTCCTTCATGGGGTATGTTTTTCATGAAAACTTCCTGTTATCTTCAATTTAATCAATGAGTAAGAGCTTGTTGAGAATTCACTGAATTCTAGTAACTGTATTAGTTTCTTGAATTATTGTATTCTATCTTATATTGAAGTCTCCATGACATTTTTATTCCCATTTTATATCTGACTGAATCAAGGTCTTAAGCTGTTTTAAGTGAGTATAATTTAAATGTTCACTTCTGCTACATGCTACCAGTTTCTAGAAACTTAGCCACACGTTCTTATTTTGGCCCCAGAGGACAATTTAACTAGATTTTTTACATTGCCCAGAACCCAGTGAATTAGCTGATATGAACACTTAAAATAGCCACGTGTCCTCCCCCACGCAGTGTAAAGTGGCGTTGAGTCACCACAAGGGAAAGTCCACATCTCAAGTGTTATTATGACCAGAGAGGGGGTGAATACCACATCTTTATCACATCAGAGCTGCTCATCAACTTCACAAGTCTCTGCTGAGCAAAGCTTGTGAGAGAGCTGAACTGTGTAGGGTCAGCTGTGTGACCTCACGTGGCCTGCCATCCTAATTCCCAGGCTTGCCCTCTATCCCACTGATAAGGAAAGAGATAGTTGCTGTTCTTCAGTGGCTAAGTCATTGCGGCCCCATAGACTGCAGCACGCCAGGCTCCTTTGTTCTCCACTGCCTCTCGGAGTTTGCTCAACTTCATGTCCATTGAGTCGGTGATGTTATCTAACCATCTCATCTTCTGCCATCACCTTTTCCTCTTGCCTTCAATCTTTCCTATCATCAGGGTCTTTTTCAATGAGTCAGCTCTTTGTGTCAGGTGGCCAAAGTATTGGAGCTTCACCTTCAGCATGTCCTTCCACTAAATATTCAGGGTTGATTTTCTTTAGGATTAATTGGTTTGATCTCTTTACTGTCCAAGGGACTCTCAAGAGTCTTCTCCAGCACCACAATTCAAAAGCATCAATTCTTTGGCACTCAGCTCTCACATCCATACATGACTACTAGAAAAAGATGGGTTTCCATCTTTTGGGGATGGAAGGGGCACGGGAAATGACCATCACCTCAAATAGCCCAGACCAAAAAAACACTGCAGTGAAACAAGAGTTCACTTTTTTTTTTTAATCAGAGGTCTGCTTAGTTGAGAATTGAACTGGAGGTGAGTGGTGGTGGTGCTGGGTGGTGGTAGCAGGGGTAGCTGAGAAGAAAGTTGTAAACCCACTGTCAAGGCGGGGGTGATGTGTGAAGGGCTGGGGTCAGTGGCTGAGGAAAAGGGAGGAAGGAAATTTGGGCTGGGGAAATGGAAAAAGTCATGTTCACTGGGGGTTTGAGATGATTTTCAGAGAGGAAGGTGACTTTCCTCCCTTTGCTGTGGGCCACTGGGCAGTGGGAAAAGAGCAGGCTGTGTTGTAGGATGCGTGTGAGGCTGGGTGACGAGGAAATCAGGCTTGTCATTTGCTGAAGGGATGCGATGCACTTTGGGGTCACAGAGGAGCAGCTGTGTCATCACAGAGGTGGAATCTGACGTGGTCTCAGACTTTGGTAACAAGCTGAATATACTCAGCTGACCTCAACGGTCCTGCAGGGGGAGACTCAAATGCTCTAATTCAGAATTGACTTCTGAGGATCGCGGCTTCGCTATTGTTCCTTCAAGAAGCCTTCCCCTGACCATCACATTAAGTTTCCTGGACATAGCCCTAGTATGTTTCTAAATTATTTATTTATTTTTTGCTGTGCTGGGTCTCCGTTGCAGCGAGGGCTTTTCTCTAGTTGTGGTGAGGGGGGGGCTACTCGTTAGTTGCAGTGCACTGGCTTTTCATTGCAGTGGTTTCTCTCATTGCCAAGCACGGACTGCAGGGCGAGCAGACTTCAGTAGCCCGTGGCTCTAGAGCGCAGGCTCAGCAGTTGTGGTGTACAGACTGAGTCGCTCCCCGGCATGTGGGACCTTCCCGGTTCAGGGATCTAACCTGTGTCCCCTGCATTGGCAAGTGGATTCTTTACTACTGAGCCACCAGGGAAGCCTCTACCCACACTACTAACAGTTGTAATATTCCTTCTTAGCACTTACTGCAACAATTAATCAACTTTACGTTCACTGGGTTCGTATCTGTGAGTCCCCTGGACAATTGTCTCGCTCACCACAGCCTCTCGTAGCCCAGCATGGTTTAATAATTATCTGTTAAATGAATGAGGACATGAAATAAATGTTCATCAAGCTCCATCTATGTGAGGAAATGGAAGGATGAGTTGGCCCCAGGCCCACCCCTCAAGTCCTCAAGTGGGTCTTGCAGGCTGGTAGTGGAGCAATGCCAGGAACAACACAGCACAATGAGAATGAGCCCCAGGAGAGGAACCAAGGGGGTTCAGGAGGAGCTGGCAATTAGTGATACTTTGTTTGCAATGGTCTGTTGCAAGGATGATGAATAAACTAATTCATCAATGTTTCCAACGAGCCTATAAGGGATGCATGACAAACATTGCAATTATTATTTTTTTTTTTTTACAGAGAGGGAAACCAATAATCAGAGTTGGTCTGAGATTTGCCCAAGTGGTGGTATCAAATTTCTTCCCCAGTACACTTATTTCTCATTCCTTTTGAGACAGACCTTAGGAAATGAGAGAATATTGGCATTCAGAAATTGGTGGAAGGAATGGAAAGAGACCCATCTTTCCATTAGGAGGAGGAAACATTAGTAAAATCACAGCCGTTAACATTCTGAACGTGGAAATCATGGCACTAAGAATGTCAGGGAACATTCTAGACAGCAACATAGACCATCTGGCCTAGGCCCTTTATTTTACAGATGAAGAATCTGAGTCCTGGAGAGATTCAGTGGCCCATTCAACAGGCTCAGAGCTGTTGATGTGAGAGGGACTAGCTAGAACCAGGCCTTTGGCCTTTTAGAAAATTACATCTACCCCATAGGGTATATATGTTCAAGTTTATTCCTGCTATTGGCTAAAAGACGTGACACAGTCTTTGTTCAGAAGGGAAGCCTTCACATTACTATATATAAACAGATAACTAATAAGGACCTATTGTATAGCACAGGAAACTCTACTCAATGCTCTGTAATAGCCTATTGGGGAAAAGAACTGAGAAAAAAACAGTGGATTTATGTACTTGTGTAACTGATTCACTTTGCTGTACACCAGAAACAAACACAACAGTGTAAATCAACTAGATCCAATATAAAATAATAATTTTTAAAACAATAGAAACTGCTGTGAGGGGATATCTGGGCAAAGTGTGACCTAAGAATTTGAGAGCACAGACTTGGATTATCTGAGACTCAGATTAAATCCCAGCTCCTCAATCAAGTCTTTCTCTCTTTCTCTGGCTTAAACAACAGAAATTTACTTCTCACAGTTCTGAAGGCTGGGAAGTCTAAGATCAAGGTTCCAGTGGATTCAGTTACTAGCAAAGCCTCTCTTCCTGGCTTGCAGATGGGCAACCTTCTTGCTACATCCACAAAAGCAATATCCTCAATGTGCATGGAAGGCGAGAGAGAGACAAAGAAAGAGGAAGAGAGGGATGGAGAGAGGGGCGAGCTTGCTGTCTGAGATCTCTTTTTATAAGGGCACTGATTCTTTGAGATCAGAGTCCCACAGTTATGACTTCATTTAACCTTAAACACTTTTTTAAGGGGGCCTTATCTCTCTATTTTCAGTTTTTTAAGAAACCTCCATACTGCTCTCCATAGTGGCTGTACTAGTTTACATTCCCACCTAAAGTGTGAGAGGGTTCCCCTTTCTCTGCATCCTCTCTAGTATTTATTGTTTAGAAATTTTTTTTTATGATGGCCATTTTGACCAGTGTGATGGGGTCACAAAGAGTCGGATACGACTGAGCGACTGAACTGAACTGAACTGAGGTGATACCTCACTGTAGCTTTGACTTGCATTTCTCTAATAAGTAATGTTGTTGAACATCTTTTCATGTTCCTTTTTTTGGCCATCTGTGTGTCTTCCTTAGAGAAATGTATATCTAGGTCTTCGGCCCATTTTTTTTTAATTTTTACTTTTTATTGAGCTGTATATTTCGGAGATAAACTCCTTGTCAGTTGCATTGTTTGCAAATATTTTCTCCCATTCTGAGGGTTGTCTTTTCATTTTTGTTCTAAACATCCATCAACAAAGGAATGGATAAAGAAGATACAGTACATATATACAATGGAAACTTAGCCATAGAAAGAGCAAACTGTGCCATTTGCAGCAACAGAGATTGTAATAGGGAGTGAAATATGTCAGATAGAGAAAGACAAATATCATATGATTTCACTTATCTGTGGAATCTTAAAAAAAAGGGTATAAATTAACTGTTTTAATCTACAAAACAAAAATAGAATTACAGATGTAGAAACCAAACTTACGGTTACTAGGAGGTAAGAGAATGGAGGGATACATTGGGAAACTGGGATTGACATATACACACTGATGCTGCTGCTGCTAAGTCACTTCAGTATTTAAAATAGATACCTAATTCCAGTAGTTATGTATGGATATGAGAATTGAACTGTGAAGAAGGCTGAGAGCCGAAGAATTGATGCTTTTGAACTGTGGTGTTGGAGAAGACTCTTGAGAGTCCCTTGGACTGCAAGGAGATCCAACCAGTCCATTCTGAAGGGGATCACTCCTGGGTGTTCTTTGGAAGGAATGATGCTAAAGCTGAAACTCCAATACTTTGGCCTCATGTGAAGAGTTGACTCATTGGACAAGACTCTGATGCTGGGAGGGATTGGGGTCAGGAGGAGAAGGGGACGACAGAGGATGAGATGGCTGGATGGCATCACTGACTTGATGGATGTGAGTCTGAGTGAACTCCGGGAGTTGGTGATGGACAGGGAGGCCTGGCGTGCTGCGATTCATGGGGTCGCAAAGAGTCGGACATGACTGAGCGACTGAACTGAACTGAACTGAACTGAACTGAATAAGAACTTACTGTATAGCACAGAAAAATCTACTCAATACTCTGTAATGACCTATGTGAGGAAAGAATCTTTAAAAAAGAGTGGATATATGCATATGTGTAACTGATTCACTTTGCTGTACAGCAAAAACTAACACATTGTAAATCATCTATACTCCAATAAAATTTTTAAAAGATGTGGCATGTTTATAAAATGTATATTTACACAATAGAATATTTAGTTCAGTTCAGTCACTCAGTCGTGTTTGACTCTTTGTGACCCCATGAATTGCAGCACGCCAGGCCTCCCTGTCCATCACCATCTCCCGGAGTTCATTCAGACTCACGTCCATCGAGTCCGTGATGCCATCCAGTCATCTCATCCGGGTCGTCCCCTTCTCCTCCGGCCCCAATCCCTCCAGCATCAGAGTCTTTTCCAATGAGTCAACTCTTCTCATGAGGTGGCCAAAGTACTGGAGCTTCAGCTTTAGCATCATTCCTTCCAAAGAAATCCCAGGGTTGATCTCCTTCAGAATGGACTGGTTGGATCTCCTTGCAGTCCAAGGGACTCTCAAGAGTCTTCTCCAACACCACAGTTCAAAAGCATCAATTCTTTGGCACTCAGCCTTCTTCACAGTCCAATTCTCACATCCATACATGACCACAGGAAAAACCATAGCCTTGACTAGACGGACCTTTGTTGGCAAAGTAATGTCTCTGCTTTTGAATATGCTATCTAGGTTGGTCATAACTTTTCTTCCAAGGAGTAAGCGTCTTTTAATTTCATGGCTGCAGTCACCATCTGCAGTGATTTTGGAGCCCCCCAAAATAAAGTCTGACACTGTTTCTACTGTTTTCCCATCTATTTCCCATGAACTGATGGGACCAGATGCCATGATCTTCGTTTTCTGAATGTTGAGCTTTAAGCCAACTTGTTCACTCTCCTCTTTCACTTTCATCAAGAGGCTTTTTAGCTCCTCTTCACGTTCTGCCATAAGGGTGGTGTCATCTGCATATCTGAGGTTATTGATATTTCTCCTGGCAATCTTGATTCCAGCTTGTGTTTCTTCCAGCCCAGCATGTCTCATGATGTACTCTGCATATAAGTTATATAAGCAGGGTGACAATATACAGCCTTGACGGACTCCTTTTCCTATTTGCAACCAGTCTGTTGTTCCATGTCCAGTTCTAACTGTTGAATATTACTCAGCCATAAAAAGAATGAGATAATGCCAATTACATAACATGGATGGACCTAGAGACTATCATGCTAAGTGAAGTAAGTCAGACAGAGAAAAACAAATATCATATGATATTGCTTATATGTGGAATCTAAAGAAAATGAAACAAATGAACTTATTTACAAAACAGAAATAGACACAGATGTAGAGAAGGAACTTATGGTTACCAAAGGGGAAAGGAGGAGGAGGGATAAATTAGAAGCTAGGGGTTAACATCTATACACTACCATATACAAAACAGACAACCAAAAGGACCTACTGTTTAGCATAGGGAGCTGTGCTGTATTTTAAAATATTTAATTAATTTATTTTTGACTGTGCTGAGTCTTCATTGCTGTGTGGGCTAGCTACTCTCTAGTTGCAGTGAGCAAGATTTTCATTGCAGTGGCTTCTCTTGCCATGGAGTATAGCCCCTAATGCACTCAGGCTTCAGCTGTTGTGGCTCCTGGGTTCTAGAGCACAGGCTCAATAGTTGTGGTGCACGTGGTTAGGTGTTCCTCAGCATGTGGGATCTTCGGGACCAGGGATCTAACCTGTGTCTCCTGCCTTGGCAAGCTGATTTTATTTACCACTAAGCCACCAAGGAAGTTTCTATACTCAATATTTTATAATAATCTATAAGGGAAAAGAACCTGAAAAAAATACTTATATGTTTATACATGTATGTATAACTGAATATCTTTGCTGTATACCTGAAACTAACACAACATTGTGAACCAACTATACTTAAAAAAGAAGAAGAGTTAGAGGCAATGGAGACATACAGAGCTGAGGATTCTTACCTACAGTTACAAAGTCAATCAATGGTGAATCTGATATGAACTTGAGTAGACTGTCCACCATCTTAACTATATGATCCAGAGTTCAAGATGGGCCATGGGAATATTTAATACAGCTGATCATCAGAGACATTACTAAGAAATGGAAATCGTCTATTAGGTTAGTGAGTTTTTGATATTACTCTGCTTCTACCACTGACATGGAAAATTGTGGTGGTGTTTATTTTCAGGGGGTTTTTGGGTTTAGTTTGTGAAGTCTAGAAAAGTATGAAAAGTCCTGCCCCTTTATCTTAGATGCTTTGCAAAAACTTCATGCCACTTACCCGCAGATTCAAACTTGACCTCTAGCTGTCACTTTCAGACAACTGCTGCTAGAGTGCTGTTACACTCTCAGCTGACAGTCATGGATTTCTGGGATCTGATTTCCTATGGTCTTTCAGAGCACTTGTTTGCAGTGGGTTGATATCACTTAATGGATTAGGGAAAGTGAATACAAGCCCATCAATGTTTTAATATCATTTCCTATGTCCAAAGGTTGTGAGGGATTTAATACTTGGAAGGAAGGACGGAGGGAATTAAGGAAGGATGGATGGAAGGAAGGAATACAAGGGAAATCATCTTGAAAGGTTGAATGACCGAAAGAGATGGCTGCTTTGAGGTTAAAGGTCTTAAGTAAAAGTTCATCTGCTGCTTGGGGATGTGTGGCATCATATAAAGTCTGTGACATTTGGATGTCAGCATGGTCCAGTTAACCTGAGGCAGGTCACTTGCTGAGGTGGGTCTCACCTCAGTCAAGAATAAACTGGTTTTATGATAGCTGTGGTAGTTATCAGATTTTATGATAGCAAGCAGATGCTGCTGGGCTTATGCTAAAAAAAAAAAAAGTTCTATCAAACACCAGGGGACTTCAAAGTCCAACAAGAATGGAGTGTACTTGTGGGAAATGACAATTTCCTGTCATGTGTTAGAGGGTTTAGAGAGGGACTGACCTCAGTGTGTACAGCGTGAAGGCTGATCTCAAGTCTATTAAGCACAGGGAGAGAAGAGGCAAGTGTAGAATTTGCTCCTTGATGCAAAGGAGTGCTGTGGGTACCGACTTGGCCACCTCAGAATCCTGAACTTTGCCCAAGGCGTTTTCTTGGGTTGTGAAGCCCCTTTCTTAATACATCATTTAACAAAATCCTACTCATCAGTTCAGTTTGGTTCAGTTCAGTTGCTCAGTCATGTCCAACGCCTTGCGACCCCATGAACAGCAGCATGCCAGGCCTCTCTGTCCATCACCAACTCCTGGAGTCCACCCAAACCCATGTCCATTGTGTCGGTGATGCCATCCAACCATCTCATCCTCTGTCATCCCCTTCTCCTCCTGCCCTCAATCTTTCCCAATATCAAGGTCTTTTCAAATGAGTCAGCTCTTTGCATCAGGCAGCCAAAGTTTTAGAGTTTCAGCTTCAACATCAGTCCCTCCAATGAACACCCAGGACTGACCTCCTTTAGGATGGACTGGTTGGATCTCCTTGCAGTCCAAGGGGCTCTCAAGAGTCTTCTCCAACACCACAGTTCAAAAGCATCAATTCTTCAGCGCTCAGCTTTCTTTATAGTTCAACTCTCACATCCATACATGACCACTGGAATAACCATAGCCTTGACTAGATGGCCCTTTGCTGACAAAGTAATGTCTCTGCTTTTTAATATGCTGTCTAGGTTGGTCATAACTTTCCTTCCAAGGAGCAAGCGTCTTTTAACTTCATGGCTGCAATCACCATGAGCAATGATTTTGGAGCCTAGAAAAATGAAGTCAGTCACTGTTTCCACTGTTTCCCCATCCATTTCCCATGAAGTGATGGGACCAGATGCCATGATCTTAGTTTTCTGAATGTTGAGTTTTAAGCCAACTTTTTCACTCTCCTCTTTCACTTTCATGAAGAGGCTCTTTAGTTCTTCTTCACCTCCTGTCATAAGGGTGGTGTCATCTGCATATCTGAGGTTATTGATATTTCTCTCAGCAGTCTTGATTCCAGCTTGTGCTTCCTCCAACCCAGTGTTTCTCATGATGTACTCTGCATATAAATTAAATAAGCAGGATAACACTATACAGCCTTGACATATTCCTTTTCCTATTTGGAACCAGTCTGTTGTTCCATGTCCAGTTCTAACTGTTGCTTCCTGACCTGAATACAGATTTCTCAGGAGGCAGGTCAGGTGGTCTGGTGTTCCCATCTCTTAAAGAATTTTCCACAGTTTATTGTGATCCACACAGTGAAAGACTTTGGCATAGTTAATAAGGCAGACGTAGACATTTTTTCTGGAACTCTCTTGCTTTTTCGATGATCCAGCAGATCTTGGCAATTTGATCTCTGGTTCCTCTACCTTTTCTAAAACCAGCGTGAACATCTGGAAGTTCACAGCTCACCTATTGCTGAAGCCTAGCTTGGAGAATTTTGAGCATTACTTTACTAGCGTGTGAGATGAGAACAATTGTGTGGTAGTTTGAGCATTCTTTGGCTTTGCCTTTCTTTGGGATAGGAATGAAAGTTGACTTTTTCCAGTCCTGTGGCCACTTCTGAGTTTTCCAAATTTGCTGGCATATTGACTGCAACACTTTCACAGCATCATCTTTTAGGGTTTGAGATAGCTCCACTGGAATGCCATCACCTCCACTAGCTTTGTTTGTAGTGATGCTTTCTAAGGCCCACTTGACTTCACATTCCAGGATGTCCGGCTCTAGGTGAGTGTGAGTGATCACACCTTCGAGATTATCTTGGTCGTGAAGATCTTTTTTGTACGGTTCTTCTGTGTATTCTTGCCACCTCGTCTTAATATCTTCTGCTTCTGTTAGGTCCATACCATTTCTGTCCTTTATCGAGCCCATCTTTGCATGAAATGTTCCGTTGGTATCTCTAATTTTCTTGAAGAGATCCCTAGTCTTTCCCATTCAATTATTTTCCTCTGTTTCTTTGCATTGATCGCTGAGGAAGGCTTTCTTATCTCTCCTTGCTATTCTTTGGAACTCTGCATTCAAATGCTTATATCTTTCCTTTTTTCCTTTGCTTTTCGCTTCTCTTCTTTTCACAGCTACTTGTAAGGCCTCCTCAGACAGCCATTTTGCTTTTTTTCGTTTCTTTTTCTTGGGGATGGTCTTGATCCCTGTCTCCTACAATGTCATGAACCTCTGTCCATAGTTCATCAGGCAGTCTGTCTATCAGATCTAGGCCCTTAAATCTATTTCTCACTTCCACTGTATAGTCATAAGGAATATGATTTAGGTCATACCTGAATGATCTAGTGGTTTTCCCCACTTTCTTCAATTTAAATCTGAATTTGGCAATAAGGAATTAGTGATCTGAGCCACAGTCAGCTCCTGGCCTTGTTATTGCTGACTGTATAGAGCGTCTCCATCTTTGGCTGCAAAGAATATAATCAATCTCATTTCAGTGTTGACCATCTCGTGATGTCCATGTGTATGTAGAGTCTTCTCTTGTGTTGTTGGAAGAGGGTGTTTGCTATGAATAGTGTGTTCTCTTGGCAAAACTCTGTTAGCCTTTGCCCTGCTTCATTCTGTACTCCAAGCCCAAATTTGCCTGTTACTCCAGGTGTTTCTTGACTTCCTATTTTTGCATTCCAGTCCCCTACTCATCTGCCAAAAACAGAAAACAAACAAACAAACAAACAAAAAATCAAACGATTTGCTTCTTTCTTTCTTAATCTTCCTTGATAGACTGTGGCCTCCTGTAGGCCTGGGGCTGTGATTCTCACTCAGAGATTCCAGCGTTTAGCCCAGGGCACTCAAGGGCACTCCTTCTTGAATAAAGAAGTCTTCCTCCAGAGCACTGCTTCCCCTTGCTTTTTCATCTAATCAAGAGTATCATTTCTTAGAGATGCAGACATGGGGAACAGACTTGTGGACAAAGCTGGGGAAGGAGAGGGTGGGACAAATTGAGAGAATAGCATTGAAACATACATTACCATATGTAAAATAGTAGCTAGTGGGAAGTTGCTGTATGACACAGGGAGCTCGGCTTGGTGCTCTGTGATAAACTAGAACAGTGGGATCGGGTGGGATGGGAGGGAGGTTCAGAAGGGAGGAGACATATGTATACTTATGGCTGATACACATTGTTGTACAGCAAAAACCAGGCCAGTATTAAAGTATCAATAACCTCAGATATGCAGATGACACCACCCTTATGGCAGAACGTGAAGAGGAACTAAAAAGCCTCTTGATGAAAGTAAAAGTGGAGAGTGAAAAAGTTGGCTTAAAGCTCAACATTCAGAAAACGAAGATCATGGGATCCGGTCCCATCACTTCATGGGAAATAGATGCGGAAACAGTGGAAACAGTGTCAGACTTTATTTTTGGGGGCTCCAAAATCACTGCAGATGCTGACTGCAGCCATGAAATTAAAAGACGCTTACTCCTTGGAAGAAAAGTTATGACCAACATAGATGGCATATTCAAAAGCAGAGACATTACTTTGCCAACTAAGGTCTGTCCAGTCAAGGCTATGGTTTTTCCAGTGGTCATGTATGGATGTGAGAGTTGGACTGTGAAGAAAGCTGAGCACTGAAGAATTGATGCTTTTGAACTGTGGTGTTGGAGAAGACTCTTGAGAGTCCCTTGGACTGCAAGATCCAACCAGTCCATTCTGAAGGAAATCAGCCCTGGGATTCCTTTGGAAGGAATGATGCTAAAGCTGAAACTCCAGTACTCTGGCCACCTCATGCGAAGAATTGACTCATTGGAAAAGACTCTGATGCTGCGAGGGATTGGGGGCAGGAGGAGAAGGGGACGACAGAGGATGAGATGGTTGGATGGCATCACGGACTCGATGGACATGAGTCTGAGTGAACTCCGGGAGTTGGTGATGGACACGGAGGCCTGGGGTGCTGCGATTCATGGGGTTGCGCAGAGTCGGACACGACTGAGCGACTGAACTGAACTGATCCTTCAATTAAAAATAACTTTTTAAAAGAGCATCATTCCTGTCATTTCTTCTCACATCAAATAAATGGTCCCACTCCCACAAAGTGTGTCCTTATCTGTAGCCACTGCACATGCTGCCCCAACACCTCACTGCTCCAACAATGCCCTGACTGCATAGGGACCCTCTTCCCTTAGGGCGATGGGCAGGAGAACCTCACTGCCCCAGAGATTTTGTTGATGTTAGCGGGGAACACTTGTTCTGGAAGAGTCAAAGAATGAAGAGTGGAAATGATGACTCAGTCTATCTAATTCTCAGTCTATAACAAGAAATCTGCTTTCAATGTGGGTGGGTCTTTGGCTTGGTTTCTTATATAATTTTGCCAAGAGAATATGAACAGCCAGAAGAGGCTTGCACCTGCTTCCTCCATCACATCTCCCAATCTAAAATACCTTTCCTTTCATGAATGAAACACCTCTGTTCCTACTGAAGCTCAATCTCCCTCAAGGATCATGGACCTCATCTGCTCCTGCACCATCAAGGGCATCAGTCCAGCTTTTTTTCTCTTGAATAGTTTTATCTCTTATGGATTTTCCAACTGACACCCTAATAATGCTGTGCTGTATCTTACCTAAAAATAAATTTCTCTTGAACACACCTGTCCCTTGAACTACTGACCAAATTCTTTGTTCCTCCTTATGGCTAAACTCTTCAAAAGGTTTATCTCTTCTAATCTCCACTTCCTTTTCTCACCTCTTCTCTTGAACACATTACAATCAATTATCTTTTTCTTTTATCACACAAAGATGAGGGCAAAACAAAAACCTGCTTTTGTCAAGGTCACCTAAAGCTAGGGTGATGTTTTGTCTTATTTTGTTCAGATTAGTTTTCATTGTGCCTATTGTGCCTATTCAGGTATGCCTATTGCCTTGACATATTTTAATTACTGAGAACTTCTTCCTTCACTCTCAAAAATTTTCTGATTTAGGCAAAAATTATACAATCGCTTTACCAACTGATGGCCTCTGTGTCCCAAATTCAAAGGTCAATTTTCATTTTTACTCCCCTTAATAAGGTACATTTGACAGTTTATTCCAGAAATGCTGCCTTCCCTAATCTCAGGGCACCGTTTTCTCTTGTTTCTTCTCTTCCCTCACTGGAAGTTGTTTTTCAGTGTCCTTTGGGATCCCTGAACCTTTATTCATATTCAGTGTTTTGATAACCTCATCCTATCTCACGGCTTTAAATGTAATCTAAATGTTGATTATGGCCAAAATTATACTTTGTACCTGGACTACCCTCTGCACTCCAGCTTAATCTTTACTTATATTTCTTATGGTTATGGGCTTTCCGGGTGGCTCAGATGGTAAAGAATCTGCCTGCAATGCAGGAGACCTGGGTTCAATTCCTGGGTTGGGAAGATACTCTGGAGAAGGAAATGGCAACCCATTCCAGTATTCCTGCCTAGGAAATTCCATGGACAGACGAGCCTGGCGGGCTATAGTCTGTGGGGTTGCAAAGAGTCAGACATATGTTAGCAACTGAGCGTGAGCACTTAAAGTCAATCAACCTTAGCACATCAAGAGCCAACTGCTGATTTTCTCCCCAAACTTACTCTCCTTCAGTCCTCCTCATCTCAGTAAATGACAGCTTCTTTCTTTCACTTTCTTGGGCCAAAATCCTGGAACTCTCTTTGCTTCCTCTCTTTCTCTCATAACTCCATGGAATCCATCAGCAAATTGGTCAGCTTTAAATTCAAAATGCATCCAAACTGGGGTCTTTTTTCACCCCCTCACTACTGTTTCTACAGTCTAGGCCACCATCACCTTTTACCTTCTTTACTTTGGTTACTTGCTGTCTTTCTGTGTCTACCTTGCCCCTCATCTTATTCTGTCTGTGCTCAGTCGCTTAAGTCGTTGCTGACTCTTTGTAGTCCCATGGACTGTAGCCTTCCAGGCTCCCCTCTCCATGGAATTTTCCAGGCAAGAATACTGGAGTGGGTAGCCATTTCCTCCTCCAGGGAATCTTCCCAACCCCGGGATTGAACCGCATCTCTTATGTCTCCTGCGTTAGCAGGTGGGTTCTTTACCACTAGTGCCATCTGGGAAGCCTCCTTCTGTCTAGTGGCTACACAAAAACAGCCTAAATGAGTCTTGCGATGGCCTATGAGACACTCCATGATACAGCCCCATACTTCTCTGACTTCATATATCTTCCCACTGTCCTCCTGGCCCACTTGATGGCAGCTGAGTCAGTTGTTTGTTGTTCCTCAAACACACTGAGCCTGCGCCCATTTCACCTGCCTGCTTTGGCTCTTCCCTCTGGATGGAATTCTCTTTACTTGGGTCCCCTGATCTTACTTCATCATGTCTGTGTTCAAGTGTCACGTTTCCTGATGGCCCTCACTATATAAAATAAAGCCACCACTGTTACCTCCCTGAAAGCACACTATGTTCCACCTACCTTGTTTTTTTTTTCTCTTTTATACTTAAAGTTGGTTGACATTATCTATTTGTTTTCTCTCTCTTCTGCGATAATCTCATAAAGACAGCGACTTCCTCTCTTGTTTTAAGCTTTGCTGCTGCTGCTGCTGCTAAGTCGCTTCAGTCATATCCGACTCTGTGCGACCCCATAGATAGCAGCCCACCAGGTTCCCCCAGCACTTAAGCAATTCACAGCATGCAATAAGCATATGGTAAATATTTGCTAAATGAAAGAATGTACAAGTTGATTTCTAGTCTTACAAAATGAGGTTGAAGACGCATTTTAAAAAAATGTCCTGATGTCCAAGAGTTGAGTTGATATCCATTGGCAAGCATGAGAAATAGACATAAGATATTAAAAAAAAGAAAAGACTACCTAGGCTCCTTTGATATTAAAAGATGACAATACCATCAAAATTTTTCCAAAGCAGGGAAAATTTTCTTTAAATTATATCATTTCCATATGGGAAATATTATACAACTATAAAAGCAATTTTCAAAGACTGCTGTTGCTGCTGCTGCTAAGTTGCTTCAGTTGTGTCAAAGGCTATTTAATAGCAAAGCAAAGTGCTTGCAGTATAATGCTAACAGAAAAAGAAAGAAGATAACCAATTCAAAAAGAACTCAAATATGTAAACACATGTATACGTCTTTGGGGGAAAAATAAAACCATATTGAAAAGAAATTATCCAAAACATGAATAGTGGTAATTTCTGGGTAATAGATCTATGGACAACTTAAATTGCATTTATGCTTTATATTTTTTCTAAGATTTTCATTATAAATATTTATTGTTTTACCATCAGAAAAACATAATTTCTATATTCCTAAAATGACAGCTTTACAAACTCCCTGAAGTAAGACATTCTCTTTGAGTTTTTGCAAACATGATAAAAGATTAATTTTGCTAGGTACACAGGTCTCTCTGACTCTATTAAAGCTGAGAGTATGCATTTGGAAGTTAACTGGTTGAGCTTGGTAATTTCTCATGACATGAGAAATCACACTTCTAAAGTTCCTGGTATCAATATTATCTTCACTCGTTAAAACAGGATTGTTGGGGCTCCTAGCTGATAGCATCTGGTTTGCTTTTGTATAGTGGGTAAGAGAAGTTAGCATAATAATGTTTAATACAGAAGACCTCTGGGTAATGCTGCCTGAATATTAAAATAATATGAATCTGCTTCTGTGAGACTTTATTGTTAACATATCATGAATCTGCTTCTCTTTTTCATGCTAGACAGTGGCAACATTTTTCAAGAGCCTCTTTCAGTTACAAGAAGCTGTAGTTTAAGTCTGAGTGTGGTTTGTGAGAGTACTAAAAGTATTTCTGAGGTTGTAATTTATCGTAGAGGAGGGGTTGACTAAACTTCACATGGGTTAACTATTCAAAAACCTAAAAATCAAAACTCAGACTAACTCTAGATCTGTGAAATCAGAGTTAAAAACCTCTGTTTCTGTTCCCCTTTGCTGTCTTGACTCTGATGGAAATCCTGAGATCTCATGAGGATCTCAGATAAAAGACACTGTTAATGTGCAGGTGCTTTTCCCCCCTTCCTTTTGGTATTTTTCTGAGTTTAGACTCGATTTTTAGAAGATCATCTATTAAAAATTTATTTTTTGAAATCAGAAGAATTTGACAGAACAGTACGCACAGGGAGTTTTGCGCGGTCACCAGTTCGCTTGTGAATGAGCTTGTAAGTTGTATGGTCTCATCTTTGTTTCCAAATCATTCAAAAGATCCTAATTATAATACTACGATTTAAAGAATAATAACAGTAATAGCATCATCATACGCAGAATCTTTTAAAAATGATACTAATGAACTTACTACAGACTTAGAGAATGAATTTATGGTTACAAGGTTGGGGGAAGGGTAGGGAAAAGAGATAGATGGGGAGTTTGGGATTGACATGTACACACTGTTGTATTTAAAATAGGTAACAGTTAAGGTCCTACTGTATAGCACAGGGAACACTGCTCAATATCCTGTAGTAACCTTAAAGGGAAAAGAATTTGAAAAAGAATAGAAAAAAAAAAAACCCCAAGTAATTTTTTGATGAAAAAAAATTCAAACACAAAAAAGACTACAAAATTAAGGTTAAATAATAAGTATGGATTGATTGGGTGCCCAAGAAAAGAATAATTGTGAACAAAAGAATAATAATGAACAACGGTGCATATTCAGACTATAGAGAGCAGTTTACACTAAGTTAGAAGCTTTGCTGAACTTTCCCCCAATACTGCTGCCTCTCAGTCCTGAGGTGACCACTCTTCTGAATTTTGTGTTACTCACTCTTTCGCTTTATTTGCAGTCTTATCACTTACCTATGTACTCCTGCTCAGTATATTGTTCAATGTATGCATATTTTTGAACTTTGCATAGATGGTATTATGCTGGATGTGCTTTTCTGACATGCTTCTTTCTCCTGATTTTAATTGAGATTTTCCCATGTGGGTCTATGTAGCTGGAGTTCATTAATTTTTCACTGTTGCATAATACTCTATTGTATGATCATACCACTATTTATTCACTCAATGGACTGTTGATGGACATTTGGGTTATTTCCAGTGTTTACTGTTACAAACAAGGTTGCTATGAAGATTCTTGAATATAACTCCTAAAATACATGTCCAGAAGTTTCTCTAGGTGTAAACTTGGGAGTGACATTCTGAGTCATTGGATATGTACATGTTTAGCATTAGTAGGTTATGCCAAATTGTTTTCCAAAATGCTTATATAAATGTATGTACAGTGAGTGAGTGTTCTCCCTTCCTCTATAAATTTGCCGACGCTTGGTGTTGTTCAATTTTTCTTTTTTTTACTTTTACCTATCTGAAAGTAAAAACTTGGTATTTCGTTTCATTTGAATCTACTTCAAATGAGATTAGGTTTAAACATATTTTCATTTAAAGTATAGGTTTTTTAATTTCTTTTTCTAAGAAATACTTGTTCATAGGTTTTGCCCATTTTCTTTTTCTTTTCTTCTTCTTTTTTTTTTTTGCTATTTTTGAGGAGACCAGAAGTCTTTTTCTTACTAATTGTAGGAGGTATATTTTTTAGGATACCAATTTTACTGTGTTACATGTGTGGCAAGTATTTTTTTCATATAGCAATTTGCCTTGTTGGCTTCTGTATATATCTTTACAAGAACAAAAGTTAATTTTAATGTAATTAAAATGTTTAACCTTTTCCTTTAGGGTTTTAGCTTTTGTGTTTTTAGCCATAAAGGTCTTCTGTATTTTCTTCTAAAAGCTTTGCTAGCTTTTTTTTTTTTTTTTAACATTTAAATCTTTAATCCATCTGAAATTTTTGTTATTGTGAGGTAGGACTCTTATCTCCTTTTCCCATATGCAGTTAAGTAATAGTTTCAGAATCATTTGTTAAATTGCTGGTTCTTTCCTCTTTGATAAGTCATCTGCTGTAAGTTATAGATTAAGTGGATCTATTTCTAGCCTTTTATTCTGCTCCATGGGTCACTTTGTCTATTCCTTTCCTAACATCTCACTGTCTTAATTACTGATTTTTAAACAAGTGTCAGCTCATCTCTACCTTCTAGGGTGTGTCCCCATGCTTCTCCCCCTCCATATGTTTCTCCATCTAATTCACTAGTCTTGCCTGTTCCTGACAAGACTTAGCATGTGCATGTGTGTGATAAGTCGCTTCAGTTATGTCTGACTCTTTGCGACCCTACAGACTATACCCTGTCAGGCTCCTCTGTCCGTGGGATTCTCCAGGCAAGAATACAGGAATGGGTTGCCATGCTTTTCTCCAGGGGATCTTCCCCACCCAGGGATCGAACCCACATCCCTTACATCTCCTGCATTGGCAGGCATGTTCTTTACAACTAGCACCACCAGGAAAGCCTCCTATTCTTGACGTTTTATTTCTAATTAGAAGTCTGTTGCAGTATACCTAGTTGGTGATACATCCAAAAATGAATGTCATTTCTCTCCCCTTTTCCAATTACTCTTTGCCTTACAGAGTTGTTTTGAAAACCACACAATTAATAGAAAAAGTGCTAGAGGACAGAAAATTGTGTGCAGTGATTTCTAGAACTAGGGCTTTTGGGTTTTGTTTTTTCTTCCTTTTGGATTGTTCTGCTTACTCTTCAGGTTCTGTGTTTCTCATCTAGTCATTATTTCAATTCATGTACTACCTGAGCTGAACTATAAAATGGACTCAGACCTCTCAGACTGAAAAAGTGTAGGCACGGGGACGTACCTCAAAGGTGTAACTTCCTGCAGCTGCTCAGTTTCCTATTCTGCTTCTTAGACAAAGCAGGTTTGGTGATAACACATGAGGCCTTGAGGAATGGGAGAAGCACAATCCCTATGGAAAAGGTGCGGAATGAGACAGTGGAGGCTGAGAAATCCATCCGACTTCCATGAGACCTTGCAAGAACCTTACTGTGCCCACCTCCACCCTTTCCTCTTGCACAGCTCCTCCCCTACAAATGCTTCAGATGCTGCCAGGGAACATGGGGCCCAGGTCACAGCTCCTCCTACTCCTTCCTCACCTCTGAGATCTGTTCTTCAGTGGGCTAGGGGAAGTGGAGCTGCAATGAAAGACCCTGTGGCTTCCTTGGTGGCAGCTGTGGGTGTGACCAAGTGAATGGGTACTTGTATGTGTGAGTATATGTCATCTGAGTGGGAAAAGAGCAGTAAAACACTGTGATCTTTGTGGTGGGTTTCCCTCTCACTCCCCCCAACCTCTTCTATTTTAATCTGTATTGCCCTAGCCCTTGGTCCTTTGCAAATGTCACCACATTCCCCCCGGCCTCCCCCTCATTCTCTTCCGTGACCTTTTAGGGCATCCTATGGGCAGGGCTTACGTTTAAGGGGGTTTGATGAATGATGTAGAATGCCTCCCCTCTTCTACTTTTAGGAGGTCTGAAAACCATGCTGCTGACGTCTAGCATCAGTTCAGTTCAGTCAGTTCAGCTCAGTCGCTCAGTCATGTCTGACTCTTTGCGACCCCATGGACTGCAGCATGCCAGGCCTCCCTGTCCATGACCAACTCACGGAGTTTACTCAAACTCATGTCCATTGAATCAGTGATGCCACCCAACCATCTTATCCTCTGTCGTCCCCTTCTCCTCCCACCTTCAATCTTTCCCAACATCAGGGTCTTTTCAAATGAGTCAGCTCTTCTGATCAGGTGGCCAAAGTATTGGAGTTTCAACTTCAACATCAGTCCTTCCAATGAACATTCGGGACTGATCTCCTTTAGGATGGACAGGTTGGACCTCCTTGCGGTCTAAGGGACTCTCAAGAGTCTTGTCTGACACCCTAGTTCAAAACCATTAAGAAGTCTAGCATAGTTGCCTAAAAGAAACACATTTTCTTTGTAAAACATTCTACTTCCAATTTCCCACACAAAAGATAGAGAGTCTCTCTTTTTTGCTCTTTTTTGTGTTAATAACTGAAAGGGAGGGATGCAGATAGAAGTAAAAGCAAATTTGCAGGGAGATGGGTGTAGCTGGTTGAGTTTGTCACCTTCCGTTGATAACTCTTCCAATGTGCTTTCAAACTCCATTAACTTCCCAGTCCCAACTATGGGTGCAATGAAATGGAAAAAACATTTTATTCACTAAGGTGTCTTTTAGGGAACGTATTCTATTATATTTGTTTGGGAGAAACACTTTGATGAGTTGCTTGGGTTGAAGTGTAAGACGTCGGGGCGTGCACAAGCAATAAAATTTGCTCTCTCACTGTGAGACGTAAGATAGAGAGTACACTGTGTTCTGTTTTGGACAGGGATGGGGAGCTCACAGAGAAGGGGAGAAAGAGTGACTTGATAGGAGATTGTGAGCTGTGTGCTGCACCACCATCTTTTTATCCCTCACTCCTCCCAGTTCAGTTCAGTTCAGTCGCTCAGTCGTGTCTGACTCTTTGCAACCCCATGGACTGCAGCACACACTCCTCCAAGAAATCAGTAAAGTTACTCATCTCCCAAGTGCTTGAGGTCAGTAGAATTTTTGCCAAAATCTGAAGAGCTGAATTTCTTGTCAACACTGGGGTAGAATTGACATGGAAACAGTATATGTAGGGAAAGATGCTGGAGACATGGTATTTTATCATGAAAAAGCAAAAGACTCTAGGAATTTGCAGAAACTGTGGGGAAGAATTTCAAAGTACAAAGGATGGGGAATATGAGGCTTCAACCTTGACCTAGATGTCAGAGGGACAGAGAGGCATGTTATGACTACAGGTGTCAGGAAGCATTTAACAGGAGGCTTCCTGTGTGCTGTTTGGATCTGTCAGGAATTCTCTGTTTCTTATTAATTCCTGAATATTCAGGAATTAAGAGAAGAGGTAAGCCTCTCCCGGGGGCTGAGGAATCCAGACATTTCCCTCATTAGTTACCATATGGTAATATCTCTGCTGAAAATAGCTATCTTGTAAGACAGTATAAATACCTACACAATGTTGAGTAAAACACCTTTGCTCCATCAGAGCTCTGCTCCCCGTGTCTTTCTCTCTCTCTCCCCGTCTCTCTCTTTTTCAGGCTGATCCCCTGGTGTGCAGAGGCTCTCTGAGTTCACTTTCCTGCCCGGGCTTCTAAGACCCTCTCGAGAAGGCGCTCTGCGCCTTCTCCCCATCGAGAGGGCGCCTGAGGCCTTTGTGAGCTGAGCAAGCCCCGTGCAGGGGCTTTATTGGTTTTCTGCATAAACCAAGCAATATCAGCCTCTTTCTCTCTCCTTTACTTTCTTATTGGTCGACTCTGGACCACCAGGTTCTGGTCCATTAAAGGACCTCAACATACAAGATTGCATAAGGAAAGTGATTTGGTTTCTTATGAAAATCTGTGAAGTTTCGTACCTGATAGAATATAACTTGCATGTGTGCTCAGCCTTGTCCAGCTCTTTTTGACCTTATGGACGGTAGCCCACCAGGCTCCTACGTTCATGGCATTTCCCAGGCAAGAATACCGGAGTGGGTTGCCAGCTCCTTCTCCAGGGATTGAACCCGCGTCTTCGGCACTGGCAGGAGGATTCTTTACCCCTGAGCCACTGGAGAAGCAAGCCCTGAGAAAAGGCATACCATTCTAATTTACACTATCTGCACAGTGTTGAAACACGAAGGAACGAAATTGATGGTGAGAATGTAAAGTGGCACCATTTGGCAATTAAAATAATTAATTAATTAATTAATTTTAATTGGAGGCTAATTCCTTTACGATATTGTAGTGTTTTTTGCCATATATTGACATGAATCAGCCATGCATCCCTCATCCTGAACCCCCCTCCCACCTCCATCCCATCCCTCAGGGTTATTCTAGTGCACTGGCTTTGGTGCCTTATTTCATACATCACATTTGGACTGGTGATCTGTTTCACGTATGGTAATATACATGTTTCAATTATTTTCTCTCAAATCATCCCACCCTCGCATTTGACAATTTCTTAAAAGTTAAATATGCATCTACAATGTAACATGATCCAGCCATGCTGCCTCTAGGTATTTTCTCAGAGAAAAAATAAGTTTATGTAAATACTTGTACATTAATATTAAGAACAGCTTTATTTATAATAGTTTCAAATTGGAAATATCAATATATGAGTGATTAAATAAATTGCCATATAATCATACAATGGAATACTACTTAGCCATAAAGAGGAATGAACTATTGATATGCACAAATTACATGGATGAAACACAAGCTGGAATCAAGATTGCAGGGAGAAATATCAATAACCTCAGATATGCAGATGACACCACCCTTATGGCAGAAAGTGAAGAGGAACTAAGAAGCCTCTTGATGAAAGTGAAAGAGGAGAGTAAAAAAGTTGGCCTAAAGCTCATCATTCAGAAAATGAAGATCATGGTATCTGGTCCCATCACTTCATGGGAAATAGATGGGGAAACAGTGGAAACAGCGTCAGACTTTATTTTTTGGGGCTCCAAAATCACTGCAGATGGTGACTGCAGCCATGAAATTAAAAGATGCTTACTCCTTGGAAGAAAAGTTATGACCAACATAGATGGCATATTCAAAAGCAGAGACATTACTTTGTCGACTAAGGTCCGTCCAGTCAAGGCTATGGTTTTTCCAGTGGTCACGTGCGGATGTGAGAGTTGGACTTTGAAGAAAGCTGAGCCCCGAAGAATTGATGCTTTTGAACTGTGGTGTTGGAGAAAACTCTTGAGAGTCCCTTGGACTGCAAGGAGATCCAACCAGTCCATTCTAAACGAGATCAGCCCTGGGATTTCTTTGGAAGGAATGATGCTAAAGCTGAAACTCCAGTACTTTGGCCACCTCACGTGAAGAGTTAACTTATTGGAAAAGACTTTGATGCTGGGAGGGATTGGGGGCAGGAGGAGAAGGGGGCGACAGAGGATGAGATGGCTGGATGGGATCACTGACTCGATGAATGTGAATCTGAGTGAACTCCAGGAGTTGGTGATGAACAGGGAGGCCTGGCATGCTGCGATTCACGGGGTCACAAAGAGTCGGACATGAATGAGTGACTGAACTGAACTGAACTGAACCACTTGAAATACTAGGGACCATATGTTTACCCTAAGAAAAAAATACTTGATAACATACTTTTGAAACTTTAAAATGTTAGGGCCAGAGAGGATTTTAGAAACCATGATGTTTAAACCCTCTAATTTTCTTCTTGAAAAATTATCAAAATATTTATTTTGGTTGTGTTGGGTCTTCATCGCTAGGCTTGGGGCTGTCTCAATTTGGGAAGAGGAGGGGCTTCTCATTGTGGAGCACAGATTCTAGGGTATGCAGGCTTAAGTAACTGCAGCAGGCAGGCTCAGTAGTTGTGGCATACTGGCTCAGAAGTTGAGCTTGCAGGCTCAACAGAGCAGGCTCAATAGTTGTGGCTCATGGGTTTAGTTGCCCAACAGCACGTGGAATCTTCCTGGACCAGGGGTAGAGCCTGTGTCCCCCGCATTGGCAGTTGGATCCTTATCCACCTGGGAAGTCCAAACATCTAATTTTCTATGTGTAGAAAATGACTGTGACTTTAGAATTTTATGAAAAGTTGGAGGTTATATTTATCTTCCTCACTTTATGGATGAAGAAATAAGTTTCTAGAGAGGTGAAACAAGTAGGGATCACAGACTTACAGTTCTTCTAATTCAGTGTTCTTTCAGTTTTACTATACTCATTGCCACATGGTTGGTTAATGCCAAGTGAGTCTAGAATTCAGTTCAGTTCAGTTCACTTGCTCAGTCATGTCTGACTATTTGAAACCCCATGGACTGCAGCAGGCCAGGCTTCCCTGTCCATAACCAACTCCCGGAACATGTTCAAACTCATGTCTATTGAGTTGGTGATGCGATCCAACCATCTCGCCCTCTGTCATCCCCTTCTCCTTCTGCCTTCAATCTTTTCCAGCATCAGGATCTTTTCTAACAAGTCAACTCTTTGCATCAGGTGGCCAAAGTATTGGAGCTTCAGTTTCAGCATCAGTCCTTCCAATGAATATTCAGGACTGATTTCCTTTAGGATGGACTGGTTGGATCTCCTTGCAGTCTAAGGGACTCTCAAGAGTCTTCTCCAACACCACAGTTCAAAAGCATCAATTCTTCGGCACTCATCTTTCTTTATAGTCCAACTCTAACATCCATACACGACCACTGGAAAAACCATAGCTTTGACCAGACGGACGTTTGTTGGCAAAGTAATGTCTCTGCTTTTCAATATGCTGTCAAGGTCAGTCATAGCTTTTCTTCCAAGGAGCAAGCTTCTTTTAATTTCATGGCTGCAGTCATCACCTGCAGTGATTTTGAAGCCCCCCTAAAATGAAGAATTCAGACCACTGATAAAAATCAAATGGCTTCAAAACAGGTTTCTAATTCCAATGCAGGTGATCAAGGGTCTGCCACCAAAACCTGATTTCTAGTCTTCCTACCTTTAGCACGCAAAAACTTGCCAATACTGGACCATTTCTAGGGCATCTTTCACTCTGCGTGTGCCACCTCTCAAGAGCTGGTTCTATCTTCTCTCAGGCTTCTCCATATCTGTCCCACTTCTGAATTTGGCATAGAAATTGTGATTGCACTTCACATGTAATCCAGCAGAAAGTATTGAGTAAAATAACTTCCTCTTCTGGTGTGATCTTTACTCCTTGATCTGTGTTAAGGGCAGGGGTAAGCTAACTGTCTCAGTCTTACTCCATGTCTATCATGCTGTTTTCCCGGGTGGCCGACAGTTGGTCATAGGTGGTGCCTACACTGAGGATGGCACATCCCCAAGGGACAATGCTTCTGGAGGGACTGCATCAGGCCTCAGTCTTATCACAGCTTCCCTGGTGGCTCTAAGAGTAAAGAAGCTGCCTGCAGTGCAGGAGACATGTATTTGATCCCTGGGTCAGGATGATCCTCTGGAGAAGGGAATGGCTACCCACTTCAGTATTCTTGCCTGAAGAAATCTATACAGTCCATGGGGTTGCAAATAGTCAGACAAGATTGAGAGACTAACACTTTCACTTGGCCTTATCACTTCTTTAGAGTTTTAGAGAACTTCAGCGTGCTTCCCTTATTCCCAAGGCCAATGGAACACAGACAACCAACCATTCCTCTTAGAGTACCTCTGTCTGACATGGATAGCATCACTACCAGGGAAACCTGAGGGGATATATATTTTTGATGGGACTGTGTGAGATGAGGGTTCTGATGGACTGCATTCAGTCCTGGCTCTGTCACACAGCAGGATGACAGGCCGATCATTTTATCCTGTTTGTGCTTGTCTCTTCATGAGTAAAGTGGACACAATCATACCTGTTCCATCTTTCTTTATACGGCTCTGGGGAAGATCAGACAAGGTAAGGAATTTGAAAATACTCAGACATTTTCCTGAATAATCCTGAGGCCTATCTTGGGGCTTCCTGGCAACAGGCACTGGGGCTGGGGGCAGTGGGTTTGGGGGGAAATGGAGGGGATTTCTGACAGTTGGAGGAGCAGCAGTCTGAGCTCTCAACAAGGTCACCAGGTGCTGTCGGTTTGGGAACGCAACTCTTGAGCATCTGGTCCCGGAGCTCGGAACTCTCCCTAATCCCACCCCCTTAGGCTACTTTCCTGGAATCACTATTAAAAACAAAACAAACAAACAAACAAACAAATAGGGCTGCAAGGGCTAGGTTCTCTCTAATTTCACAATATATACACAATTTTCAGTGTCCTGCTTGTTCTCCTCTAAAGATATTTTTTATTACCACAACATTGTCTTAAGCCTTAATATTTGATAGGACATATTTCCCCTCTATTTTCTCTTTTCCCAACTTGCTTCAGCTATCTGTGAATGTCTGTGTGCTGTGCACAGTCACTTCTGTGTCTGCTTCTTTGCGACCCTATGGACAGTAAGCTGCCAGGCTCCTCTTCCATGGGATTTCCCAGGCAGGAATACTGGAGTGGGTTGCCGTTTCCTTCTCTAGGAGATCCTCCTGACCCAGGGATCGAACTTACATCTCTTAAGTCTCTTGCATTGGCAGGCGGTTTCTTCACCACTAGCTCCACCTGCTGCTGCTGCTGCTGCTGCTGCTAAGTCACTTCAGTCGTGTCCGACTCTGTGCAGTCCCATAGATGGCAGCCCACCAGGCTTCCCCATCCCTGGGATTCTCCAGGCAAGAACACTGGAGTGGGTTGCCATTTCCTTCTCCAATGCATGAAAGTAAAAAGGGAAAGCGAAGTCGCTCAGTCATGTCCGACTCTTTGTGACCCCATGGACTGCAGCCTACCAGGCTCCTCCGTCCATGGGATTTTCCAGGCAAGAGTACTGGAGTGGGTTGCCATTGCCTTCTACCTGGGAAGTCCCAAGTGAAAGTCTCGTTGTACACAAATTTAAGAATGAAAGTGAAAGTCACTCAGTCATGTTGGACTCTTTGTGACCCCATGGACTGTAGCCCTGCAAGCTCCCCTGTTCATGAAATTCTCTGGGCCAGAATACTGGAATATAGCCCATCCATTCTCCAGGGGATCTTCCCGAGCCAGGAATCGAACCAGGGTCTCCTGCATTGCAGGTGGATTCTTCACCGGCTGAGCTACCAGGGAAACCCCACAAATTTAAGAATAAGATTAGAAAATTTCTTCCTAAAACTATTTGTATATTTTTATTGGAATGATTTTGAATTGAATACGAGATCAATTGGGGGCAACGAGTGCGGGGTGGCGGGGGGGGGGGGGGGGGGGGCGGCGCAGTGTGGGGGTGGAAATAGACATCTTTGCAGGACTTCCCAGGTGGCGCAGTGTTAAAGAAACTGCCTGCCAATGCAGGGCACAGGGGTGCGGGGTAGGGTGGGGTGGGGTTGTGGTTGGGGGGCAGTGTTTCATCCCTGGATCAGGAAGTTTCCCTGGAGGAGGAAATGGCAACCCACTCTGGTATTTTTGCCTGGGAAATCCCATGGACAGAAGAGCCTGGCAGGTTATAGTCCAAGGGGTTGCAAAGTGTCAGACACGACTGAGTATGCACAAACATGCATGCAATATAAAGGAGATAAAGAGCTTTGCACTGAAAATTAAGAATTATTTTGTTACCTAAGTAAATATATATAGGGGGAAAGTAGGAATCAAGAAGCTAAGAGAGAAACTCAGGAGTAATTGCAGCAGTCTTCGTTACTCTTAGCTTGGGCCATGGGTAGGAGCAACAGGAAGGAAACATAGAAGGGTGTTATATTAAAAAGTTAAGCTACAGTTGGGGAGGAAACCACAGCTCTGAAGATGACATTCTCTTGAATGAGTTGGTTAAAGTGGCAGCAAGAGCAAGTGACAATGCTGAAGGCAGGGAAAGTGACTGCCCAGACAGGGAACTGCTTCCTATTGAATTATGTCAAAAGTGAATATTCCTCTCCTGTCAGGAGGAGCATAGTCCATGGATACCCGACTCTTAAGAGACGTCAACTGTACTGTCACTGGAACTTTAAATAAATACTCAGGGTTTAATCAATTACTAGTCAGTAGTAGTTAAAGTACAGGGGAGAGAATTCAGTCTATCTTGGACCTGAGTTCCCTTTTAATTTTATTGTCAATAGTGATTTTTCTTACTGCTATAACATAAAGGTGGATAATTTATGTTCAATTTCTATTTATAAAGCTCATTAAAAGAAGTATTATTTTTATTAGAAAATCATGATTAGTATATGGTCTAGAAAAACCAGGAAATAGTTTAATCATCAATCAAATTGCTAATATGATTAGTTCCTGGTAGAGGTAATGAGATTGAAAGATTAAAGAGTCAGAAATACATAATCAGTTTCTAAGGGAATATGTGCTTGTAAACTCAAATTGTTAGAAGGAGAGCAAACATATATGGTCAATACACAGGGTATTATACTAATTGCTAAACTTTCCATTGGATTATTCCCATCAGCATACTAACTTGATACTATTTCTCCCAAAGAAAATTAAAAATAAACAAGCAAAACTGTTTCTTAACCCAATATTCTCTTTAGGCTAGAGTTCTTTTTTCTTCAAGCCTCTATAATGACACTTTCGAGGCAGCTTCAGTCTATACTTATTCTCCTTAAAGCACTGTATCTCTTGACTCCCTCTGATTCTCCTCCCAGGGCTTCTCTGGTGGCTGAGTGGTAAAGAATCTGCCTGCCAATGCAGGAGATGCGGGTTCAATCCCTGCTTCAGGAAGATCCCCTGAAAAAGGAAATGACAACCCACTCTAGTATCATTTCCTGGGAAATCCTACACACATAGAAGGTATAGTCCATGGGGTCACAGAAGAGTTGGACGTGACTTAGCAGCTAAACAACAACAACAACAATTCTCCCAGGCCTTCTTGAACCCTCTTCAGTAAGCCTTTTGCTCCTGCCAATCCAATGAAATGCTTCCCCTAATGATTGGTCATCTGTGAATGTCATTTTATGTTAAACCTGACTGTCATTTGTAAGTCCTCAATTTTTGACCTATCCCACACATTTGATAAAATCGCTCACTCTCTTGTTCCTGCAAACACTCTTCTACCTTGGTTTCCAGGACACAACATAACTTTGTGACTTCTTTCTCAGTTTCTCTTGCTGGCTTTCTCATCTTCCCAGCTTGAAGACCTTGGAGTGTCCTGAGGCTCAGTCCTTGAACCTCTTACTGTTCATTCAACCCTCATTACCTATGTGTATTCACACATCACTATGGCTTAAAATGCAATGCACTTGCTGATGGCTCTCAATTTATTTCCAGCTCTGATGTTTCCTCTGAACTCCTGACCTGTCTACTTGACATTTCCATTTGGATGTCTAATAAGCATCTCAAACTTAACATATCCAAAACTGAGCTCTCAAACCTTCAACTCTCGTGTTCTCCTCTGCTCAGTGAATAGAGATACCATTCTTCTAAATGTTCATATTAAAAGGCTTGGAGTCATCTTTATTCACTTTATCTTTAACCACTTTATCTTTATCCACTATTCCAGTTTGTCAGTGAGTCATGTCAGTCCTACCTTCAGTATACAACAAGCATTTGAACCTTCCTTTCTGATCCCCTGCTACCACTCAGGTTCAATCCACCGTCATCTCCCACTTAGATTACTGCACTACCCTCCTAACTGGTCTGCCCATCTTAGCCTCCTGTGATCTATTATCAGCACAACAGCCAGAGTGACCTTTTGAGGCCAAGGTCAGACTGTATCACACCTTGTATACATCTGTTCAGTGTCCTCTCTTCTCATTCAGAGTAAAAGCAAACAAACTCTAACAACAGTTAGAGCTGTCAAACAATTCTCAACAACAAACTCTGAGACCCAGAATGGTCTTGCCCCTGTCACCTCTGTGACTTCATCTTCTACCCTCTCCCCACTCATTTTCCAAACCAGCTACTTTGGATTTCTCGGCTGTTTCTTGAATGTAGCAGGCACACTCCTACCTCAGAGCCTTTGTACTTGCTGTTTCCTCTGACTGTGTAGGTTGTTCTTCCCATTCACCTTTAGCTCTTTTGCTCAAAATTCACCTTCCAGCTACCCTATTTAAAATCTCAACTATCCATTCCTCAATATTTCATTCTGTCTTTCTAGGCTTAATTTTTCCTCTTTAGCATTTACTACTTTCTGGTGTATATTTCACCTGTTTAGTCCTGTTCATGGTCTGGTTCTCCTGCCAAAATATTTGCTCCATGAAGTCAAAGTATTTTGTTGTTGTTGTTTATTCTTGTACCTCCAGTTTTCAGGAAAAATGGCTGACATGTTGTAGGGTCCAATAAATAGATAAATAAACAGATATTGCTTGTATGGTACTTTTAATTTATGAATTTTAGATGCCATCAATTGACTTGCTATTATTACAGATGAGGACTTTTTATATACACGTTAGCTTCCCCCCCGTACTTTGTCTTTCCAATAGATGAACGTAGATCAAGTTAATAATTAAAGTTTATATATTATGAATCTGAGAGCATTGCTAAATGCAAAGCCAAGCCATATTCAATTATTATGTTTTTCTTTGCTCAGATTGCAGTTTTCCTTGGAGTTTCTAACTGACATTTGTTTGAATCTCCCTTGTCCCATATGCAGTCCACAAATCCTAAATTTTTCTCCCAAATGTTGTGCATGGTGGGTGGTCTATTGAGTTGCCCTTATTCCTATAGGCTTTCTCCTAGAGCCCTCTCCCCTCCTGCTGCCTGAGTGTTATTTTAGGACTTCCCATTATTGTTATCTTGGGTTAAATCCACTATTTCATAGAAACATGTCTTTCTTTGCTTAGTTTATTCTTTTTGTTTTTCTGGAGCATTTCTTCAAAAAGTTTTGTAAGAAAAGATCCATAATGAAGAAGGAAAAAAAAAAAGACTTGTTGAACTTTTGAGCTCTTTGCATAGAACATCTCTGGACTAGTGACTGCAGGATCACACATTGATTAATAGTGCTCTACGTAGAGAACAAAGCATAGTGGGAAAATGTGACATGCTATGTAATAGTTATGGCATCACCAACTCAATGGACATGAGTCTGAGCAAACTCTGGGAGATGGTAACGGACAGGGAAGCCTGGCGTGCTGCAGTCCATGGGGTCGCAAAGAGTCAGACATGACTGAGCGACTGAACCACGATGAAGAATTACCAAATTGCCACACTTTCAAAAGGCCTATTTTTTGAATAATTGCATTTACTTATTTAGTTTTGGCTGTGCTGGGTCTTTGTTGCTGTGCAGGCTATTGTCTAGTTGTGGTGGCTTCTCTTGTGGAGCGTAGGCTCATGGGCTTCAGTAGTTGCAGTTCCTGGGCTCTAGAGCACAGGCTCAGTAGCTCTGGTACACAAGCTCAGTTGCATGCAGAATCATCCCAGAACAGGGATCAAACCCAAGTCTCCTGCATTGGTAAGTCTATTCTTTACCACTGAGTCACCAGGAAAGCCCCTCCAAGATGCCTGTTTTTTTTCACACTGTTAAAATTTATAAAGTTGGAATCAGTTTTAGACTTTTTACATTGAATGTGGTAGCATATTTTAATTTTTTTCCTGAAAATTCCTATTAAGTGTCTTATCATTCGTTCTATTTTAGAACAGTAGAATTGTGGTATCTTTATTGAGCACCTGTACACTTTACAGTCCCTGATCCTCCCAGATACTCCAATTGTGGTAGATTTTCATAAAGTGCCCGAGGTTTTATAAATTGCTCAGTAATGTTAGCAGAAGACTAAGTTAAAACCCCTTTGCCGAGACAAAGGAGTTAAGCTAAGAATGGAGGCAAGATGTCTTACCTCTGAAATCAGGACAGGGGATTAGAAATAGTACTTGGGTGTGCAAGAACAGAAAACTGGGTAGAGCTACTGTAAGGCAAGTGCAGAGAAAAAATGAGCAAGCGGGACATCAGGCAAGAAAAGGGAAATTCATTAGAGGGAAAAGAGAGGGTGACTGGCTCTTAAGGAGAACCAGCATCCTCCCTTTCTGACAGGGTCCTTCTTATATCCCACTGACAAAAAATTCTCTGAAGGGATGGTCACGTAGCCGGAGGTCTGGAATCTGGTGGTCTCGCAGCTTTGAGAAGATAGGTGCCAGTGAGAAAACGGCATGCCATTTGGGCAGTTGGGTCGGTCTCATGGATCACTGTGATTTTATTCTTTGTTTGAGAGGTCAACATAATGAGCCATCTTCTCAATGAGAACCCATGTGGGCCCTATCATTCCAGCCTTTTTAATTTAGGATAAGGACCGAAGGTCAGTCTTCTGTAACTGCTTCTTGTGGGACAAGGGTGTCATGGAGTTGAGATAAGAAAAGGCTGGAATGTGGGTCAAGGGGATTTTTGTGGGGTTGAGGTTTTTGATAATCTGAGTGAGTTAGAAGCAGCCTATGGGTAGTTTGATTGGTGAAGGCTTGTAAGCAGTCCTGAAGAAATAAAAAAAAAAAAAAGAAAAAAAGAGAAAAGATTCCTTAAACATGGGCCAAACATTAGAATAAGGGTAAGTAGAAGGAGAGAGCCTAGAAAAGGTAGGACCCAATTCCAATTGCTTAACCAGTTTTCTAATGAATTACTGAGGTGCTGATGTATTCTCAAGGCCCTTATTGTTAGGTTTCTTCCTTTATAACACCCGATTTATTGGCGTAGAAATAGCGGGCTTCCTCCAAAAATAGGCATAGGCCCCCCTTTTTCTGCTGTGAGGAAGTCTAATCCTCTTCTGTTTTGTAAGACCACAGCTGACAAGGAATCTAGCTGAGTCTGGATAGTGATAAGGCTGTTAGCTATTTCTTCTAGGCTGTCATTGAGATCTTTAGAAAGGCTTTGATAGTAATTAGTAAATGATAGATCAGCCTGAGAGGAAGGAGAGATGTAAAGTGTGATTACAGAAGTGTGGCAGTATAGTTCCTGCTACTGCTGCTAAGTCACTTCAGTCGTGTCCGACTCTGTGTGACCCCATAGACAGCAACCCACCAGGCTCCCCTGTCCCTGGGATTCTCCAGGCAAGAACACTGGAGTGGGTTGCCATTTCCTTCTCCAATGCATGAAAGTGAAAAGTGAAAGTGAAGTCACTCAGTCGTGTCCGACTTCGCGACCCCATGCACTGCAGCCTACCAGGCTCCTCCGTCCATGGGATTTTCCAGGCAAGAGTACTGGAGTGGGTTGCCGTTACCTTCTCCAATAGTTCCTAGTTGGGGGTAAGAATTGTTTATAGAGTTTTGTCTGGAAAAACAGAAAGGAGCCTGTTGTAGACAAACGTCAGAAGTGGTGGGTCCTCCTATGGCTGGTCATTTATGAGCAGAAGTGAGATCTGTAAGGAGGAAGGTCAGTATCTTGTCAGGATTACGAATTTGATCAATTGAATGTAAATTTATAGGGGACTGGAATGCAAAAGTAGGAAGTCAAGAAACACCTGGGGTAACAGGAAATTTTGGCCTTGGAATACAGAATGAAGCAGGGCAAAGGCTAACAGACTTTTGCCAAAGGAAAGCACTGGTCATAGCAAACACTCTCTTCCAGCAACACAAGAGAAGACTCTACACATGGACATCACCAGATGCTCAACACCAAAATCAGATTGATTATATTCTTTGCAGCCAAAGATGGAGAAGCTCTATACAGTCAGCAAAAACAAGACCGGGAGCTGACTGTGGCTCAGATCATGAGCTCCTTATTGCCAAATTCAGACTCAAATTGAAGAAAGTGGGGAAAACCACTAGACCATTCAGATATGACCTAAATCAAATCCCTTATGATTATACAGTGGAAGTGAGATGTAGATTTAAGGGACTAGATCTGATAGATAGAGTGCCTGATGAACTATGGAATGAGGTTCATGACACTGTACAGGAGACAGGGATCAAGACCATCCCCATGGAAAAGAAATGCAAAAAAGCAAAACGGCTGTCTGGGGAGGCCTTACAAATAGCTGTGAAAAGAAGAGAAGCGAAAAGCAAAGGAGAAAAGGAAAGATAGAAGCATTTGAATGCAGAGTTCCAAAGAATAGCAAAGAGAGAAAAGAAAGCCTTCCTCAGCAATCAATGCAAAGAAATAGAGGAAAACAACAGAATGGGAAAGACTAGAGATCTCTTCAAGAAAATTAGAGATACCAAGGGAACATTTCATGAAAAGATGGGCTCAATAAAGGACAGAAATGGTATGGACCTAACAGAAGCAGAAGATATTAAGAAGAGGTGGCAAGAATACACAGAACTGTACAAAAAAGATCTTTAGGACCCAGATAATAATGATGGTGTGATCACTCATCTAGAGCCAGACATCCTGGAATGTGAAGTCAAGTGGGCCTTAGAAAGCATCACTACGAACAAAGCTAGTGGAGGTGATGGCATTCCAGTTGAGCTATTTCAAATCCTGAAAGATGATGCTGTGAAAGTGCTGCACTCAATATGCCAGCAAATTTGGAAAACTCAGCAGTGGCCACAGGACTGGAAAAGGTCAGTTTTCATTCCAATCCCCAAAAAAAGGAATGCCAAAGAATGCTCAAACTACAGCACAATTGCACTCATCTCACATGCTAGTAAAGTAATGCTCAAAATTCTCCAAGCCAGGCTTCAGCAATATGTGAGCTGTGAACTTCCTGATGTTCAAGCTGGTTTTAGAAAAGGCAGAGGAGCCAGAGATCAAATTGTCAAGATCCGCCGGATCATCAAAAAAGCAAGAGAGTTCCAGAAAACATCTATTTCTGCATTATTGACTACACCAAAGCCTTTGACTGTGTGGATCACAATAAACTGTGGAAAATTCTGAAAGAGATGGGAATACCAGACCACCTGACCTGCCTCTTGAGAAACCTGTATTCAGGTCAGGAAGCAACAGTTAGAACTGGACATGGAACAACAGACTAGTTCCAAATAGCAAAAGGAGTACGTCAAGGCTGTATATTGTCACCCTGCTTATAAAACTTCTATGCAGAGCACATGATGAGAAATGCTGGGCTGGAAGAAACAGAAGCTGGAATCAAGATTGCCAGGAGAAATATCAATAACCTCAGCTATGCAGACGACACCACCCTTATGGCAGAAAGTGAAGAGGAGCTAAAAAGCCTCTTGATGAAAGTGAAAGAGGAGAGTAAAAAAGTTGGCTTAAAGCTCAACATTCAGAAAACGAAGATCATGGCATCTGGTCCCATCAGTTCATGGGAAATAGATAGGGAAACAGTGGAAACAGTGTCAGGCTTTATTTTTTGGGGCTCCAAAATCACTGCAGATTGTGATTGCAGCCGTGAAATTAAAAGATGGTTACTCCTTGGAGGAAAGTTACGACCTACCTACATAGCATATTAAAAAGCAGAGACTACTTTGTCAACAAAGGTCCATCTAGTCAAGGATATGGTTTTTCCAGGGATCATGTATGGATGTGTGAGTTGGATTGTGAAGAAAGATGAATGCCAAAGATTGATGCTTTCAAACTGTGGTGTTGGAGAGGACTCTTGAGAGTCCCTTGGACAGCAAGGAGATGCAACCAGTCCGTTCTAGAGGAGATCGGTCCTGGGATTTCTTTGGAAGGACTGATGCTAAAGCTGAAACTCCAATACTTTGGCCACCTCCTGTGAGGGGTTGACTCATTGATGCTGGAAGGGATTGGGGGCAGGAGGAGAAAGGGATGACAGAGGCTGAGATGGCTTGATGGCATCATCGACTCGATGGACATGAGTTTGAGTAAACTCCAGGTGTTGGTGATGGACAGTGAAGCCTGGTGTGCTGGGATTCATGGAGTTGCAAAGAGTCCAACACGACTGAGTGACTGAACTGAACTGAACTGAACATATGTGTGATAAAAAGATTCTCCTCTATATATGTGATAAAGAGAAGTGTTTATGTGACTCCATTTATCTGTGGAAATGGGGAGTCCTGGGTTTCAGCACCAGAATGTAAGGTGAGTGCAGAGGAAAAGTGAGCAAGTGGGACGTCAGGTAAGAAAAGGGAAATTTATTAGAGGGAAAAGAGAGGGTGACTGGCTCTTAAGGAGAACCAGCATCCTCCCTTTCTGACAGGGTCCTTCTTATATCCCACTGACAAAAAATTCTCTGAAGGGATGGTCACGTAGCCGGAGGTCTGGAATCTGGTGGTCTCGCAGCTTTGAGAAGATAGGTGCCAGTGAGAAAACGGCATGCCATTTGGGCAGTTGGGTCGGTCTCATGGATCACTGTGATTTTATTCTTTGTTTGAGAGGTCAACATAATGAGCCATCTTCTCAATGAGAACCCATGTGGGCCCTATCATTCCAGCCTTTTTAATTTAGGATAAGGACCGAAGGTCAGTCTTCTGTAACTGCTTCTTGTGGGACAAGGGTGTCATGGAGCTGAGATAAGAAAAGGCTGGAATGTGGGTCAAGGGGATTTTTGTGGGGTTGAGGTTTTTGATAATCTGAGTGAGTTAGAAGCAGCCTATGGGTAGTTTGATTGGTGAAGGCTTGTAAGCAGTCCTGAAGAAATAAAAAAAAAAAAAAGAAAAAAAAAAAGAAAAGGTTCCTTAAACATGGGCCAAACATTAGAATAAGGGTAAGTAGAAGGAGAGAGCCTAGAAAAGGTAGGACCCAATTCCAATTGCTTAACCAGTTTTCTAATGAATTACTGAGGTGCTGATGTATTCTCAAGGCCCTTATTGTTAGGTTTCTTCCTTTATAACACCTGTTTTATTGGCATAGAAATAGCAGGCTTCCTCCAAAAACAGGCATCAGTTCAGTTCAGTTCAGTTCATTCGCTCAGTCATGTCCGACTCCCTGCGACCCCATGAATTGCAGCACTCCAGGCCTCCCTGTCTATCACCAACTCCCGGAGTTCACTCAGACTCGCGTCCATCGAGTCCGTGATGCCATCTAGCCATCTCATCCTCTGTCATCCCCTTCTTCTGCTGCCCCCAATCCCTCCCAGCATCAGAGTCTTGTCCAATGAGACAACTCTTCACATGAGGTGGCCAAAGTACTGGAGTTTCAGCTTTAGCATCATTCCTTCCAAAGAAACCCCAGGATTGATCTCCTTCAGAATGGACTGGTTGGAAATCCTTGCAGTCCAAGGGACTCTCAAGAGTCTTCTCCAACACCACAGTTCAAAAGCATCAATTCTTCAGCGCTCAGCCTTCTTCATTGTCCAACTCTCACATCCATACATGACTACTGGAAAAACCATAGCCTTGACTAGACATAGGCCCCCCTTTCTCTGCTGTGAGGAAGTCTAATCCTCTTCTGTTTTGTAAGACCACAGCTGACAAGGAATCTAGCTGAGTCTGGATAGTGATAAGTCTGTTAGCTATTTCTTCTAGGCTGTCATTGAGATCTTTAGAAAGGCTTTGATAGTAATTAGTAAATGATAGATCAGCCTGAGAGGAAGGAGAGATGTAAAGTGTGATTACAGAAGTGTGGCAGTATAGTTCCTAATTGGCGGTAAGAATTGTTTATAGAGTTTTGTCTGGAAAAACAGAAAGGAGCCTGTTGTAGACAAACATCAGAAGTGGTGGGTCCTCCTATGGCTGGTCATTTATGAGCAGAAGTGAGATCTGTAAGGAGGAAGGTCAGTATCTTGTCAGGATTACGAATTTGATCAATTGAATATAAATAACGTATGTATGATAAAAGAGAAATTCTCCCCTATAAGTGTTATAAAGAGAAGTGTTTATGTGACTCCATTTATCTGTGAAAATGGGGAGTCCCTGTTTCAGCACCAGAATGTAAGGCGAGTGCAGAGAAAAAGAGAGCAAGCCAGGCAGTCAGGCAAGAAAAGGGAAATTTATTAGAGGGAAAAGAGAGGGTGACTGGCCATTAAGGAGGACCAGCATCCTCCCTTTCTGACGGGGTCCTTCTTATATCCCCCCGATGAAGAGTTCTCTGAAGGGATGGTCACATAGCCAGAAGTCTGGAATCTGGTGGTCTTGCAGTTTTGAAGAGATAGGCGCCAGTGAGAAAACAGCATGCCATTTGGGCAATTAGCCTGATCTCATGGATCACTGTGATTTTATTCTTTGCGAGGTCGACATAATGAGCTATCTTATCAATGAAACCCCATGTGGCCCCTATCAGCTAGTTTGAGTAGAAATGAGAGAATTGTTTTAAGGATATAAAAGTGACTCATAGAAGCCATGAGCAAAGATGTGCCCAGGCCTAAGGAGCAGTCTGGTGTCGGCTTGGAGCATTTTAGACAGGGCAGAAAGCATGTCTAGTTCAGGTTCTACTCCCCCTCACAGCACATGAGACTGCAATGCCTCATGAAAGTCCATGTGGTATATCACAGCTACACTGGTGTCTATTTCCTCTGTTCAAAGTCCCATCTAGCCTACAACTGAAATCACTTAGACCCCTGGAGGACAGAGCCCTGAGTCAAAAACTCCTGCATCGATCAGTTGTTGCCGAGGGTGAGGATTCTATCATAAGAACACAGCTTCTCTCATGTAAACATTTGTATGGGATGCTAGAAGGGGTTTTTTGCAGTAAATGGGAGAGGCAGCCAAGCAGACAAAATAACTAGCTTATCAAAGATCAAATCGAAACCAAAAATTCAAAGAAAAACAGGGCCAGTAGCCCCTGAAGAATCAGTCCCCTCTCCCAGTTAGGTCTTATTCACATAAATGACATCTACAAAGCAGTTATACAATATGTCATGCTGTAACATAACTCTACTGTTGCTTAAAGAAGATGATGAGTACTCCAGCTTTTTTTTTTGACCTCTTAGGGAAAAAAAATTGAAAATAAAAATTATTTCTACTCAATTGCCCCTACCTGGCAAGCATGCAGCTACCCTCTGGAGAATAACCCCATACTGCCTTTTTCCTTTATTTGATGATGTCGTCAAGATTTTTGAGTCATCACCAGGTGCCAGGTGTTATCCTGGTTTCAGGTTCAGAGGTGCAGAGGACAAATGTTCATACACTCAAGGATCTCCTGAGAAAAATTTCCAGATCATCAATACCTCTTTCCCTTGCTTATATCTGGGTCTCGAGAGGCACTGTGTTTTTCCCAGAGACTTTGCATCAGCTCCATTCCCTCTTCATGCTGACCGTCCAGACTCAAAGACGTTTTTCTTCGGTCTGGCATGGGCTGAATCTTCCTCTGCTTGGTGTAGCGCATGACAGGAAGGCCAGTGGCTCCTCTGCTGTCACCCAGTGCACAGTGTTGTGGTAGACCACCTTGAGGCTGAGACTGGAGGCACGCGGTGGAGCGCAGAGGAAGTAGCTTCTATTTTGAAAGTGTTGCGTGGAGAAGTAAAAGCAGACGAGGAAAACTCTGACCTGCCCCTCTCCCCCAGATTCCTCAGCCTGCTGTTCACCAACCTAAAATCTTACTCATCAGATTTTCCATGGGAGACTCTAAAGGTTCTCAGGTCCCTCCCTTGAGCTGGAGAGTTCCCTTGGGTACAAGACCACCAGGGTGGCCACCTAGCCAGCAGGCTGGGGAAGCAGTAGTCTGAATAAGGTGGAATGTTCAGGAGAAATCAGTGGTCTGAGGGGGCTACTGTAGCAGTGGAAAAGCTGACTTTTGTTCCATGTGCAACCCTGTTATTTGTCACATTGTAATTTTCTCCTCATGATGTTTCACCATGTGCCTGTGGGTCACAGTATTCTTATTCAATGAGGTGTGTGTGTGTGTGTGTGCACTGTACTCTGTGGAGGTACATGTGGGAAAGGTAAGCTATTTCCTCTGATACCCATATGCCCTCATGATCCTGTTGCTTTTGGTGGCCTTTACCTGACATCAGTGGGGACGCATTAGCTCCATTCTATGAAGGAAGATCCTCAGCATCTTCACAGTGTTGGGTTAGCAAGAATGCTCCTTGAACATCTGAAAACATCCTTATCAACCCCAATGTTCGTGAGGGGTATGAGGCCCAACATGACAGCTGAGGCTCTGCTTCTGTGTATTTACTGTATGCTGAGCTCGATGTTTCATATCATATGCTACACAAACCTACTGATATTGTTTAGCCAATCATTTTGTATATTTGACAATAATTCACTCTTATATTAATCATTCATACAATAGACTTTTTATTAAGCATCCAGCAATTCCAAACCCAGTAATAGCACTGGAGATAATGCATGAATCAAGGAAATAGCTGGAACACGGGGTAATAAAACAGTAGCTGAAAAAAGCAAAGGATTCTATGGGAGCACAGAGAAGGGACAAGCCTCCTAGTGGGTAAGGGTGAAAAGTGAAGTGAAGTCGCTCAGTCGTGTCCATCTCTTTGCGACCCCAAGGACTGTAGCCTACCAGGCTCCTCAGTCCATGGAATTTTCCAGGCAAGAGTACTGGAGTGGGTTGCCATTTCCTTCTCCAGGGGATCTTCCCAAACCAGGGATTGAACCCGGGTCTCCTGCATTGTAGGCAGACGCCTTACCATCTGAGCCACCAGCGAAGCCCAGTGGGTAAGGGTAGGGTGGGGTGAAAAGAGAGGAATCATAGAGGACTGATCACAAAGGATTAGTAGGGATTTCCAGTTTAAGAAGGAAGGAAAGGTGTCCCAGCATCCTGGACAAAGGAAAAGTTCAATGACATAGAGAGGGTGGATAAAGCAAATATGTGGACATCGATTGGGCAAGCAAGTGTCGAGTGAGAGATAAGAAGCAAAGGAAGGAAGACAGAGAAAGACAAATATCATATGATATCACTTATATGTAGAATCTAAAAAAAAGATACAAATGATTTTACTTACAAAACAGAAGTAGAGTCACAGATGCAGAAAACAAACTGAGGGTAAGGCAAGAAGGGATTAACTGGGGGATTGGGATGACACATACACACAGCTATATATAACATAGACATAAATAACAAGAACCTAGTGCACAGCATGGGCTTCCCAAATGGCGCTAGTGATAAAGAAACTGCCTGCCAATGCAGGAGATACAAGGCACTCAGGTTAGACCCCTGGGTCAGGAAGATCCCTTGGAGAAAGAAATGGCTCCCCACCCCAGTATTCTTGTGGGCAAAGGAGCCTGGTGGGCTATAGTCCATGGCAGTCTCAAAGAGTCAGACACAACTGAGCGCAACACACACTGCATAGCACAGGGAAATTTACTCAATACTTTGTAATGGCCTGTGTGGGAAAAGAATCTAAAAAAGGAGTGGACATGTGTATATGTATAACTGATTCACTTTGCTATATACCTGAGATTAACACAACATTGTAAATCAACTACACTCCAATAAAAAAATTTAAAAGCATCCTCTTGAAGAAGGTGTATTGGTTGGACTGCCTCTTTCTATTTCAAGATTCTGTCCCTTCTCTGGCCATTCATGAACCATGGGCATTTTATCATCCCAATGAGTACCTCAGAGGATGGAGGAAAGGACATAGACTCCTCTGGGGGCTTCCCTAGTGGTTCAATGGTTAAGAATCTGCCTGCCAATGCAAGGGACAAGAGTTTGATCCCTGGTCCTTAAATATTTCACATGCCTCAGGGCACCGAAGCCCATAACTACTGACCCATGAGCCCCAGAGCCTGTGCTCCATGACAAGAGAAGCCACCACAATGAAAAGCACGTGCACCGCAGTTAGAGAGCAGCCTTGACTCACGATAACTGGAGAAAGCCCGCACACAGCAACAAAGACTCGAGGCAGCCAAATGAATAAATATAATTTAAAAAAAAAGGCTTCTCTGTGGTTTTCCACATCTCACTGCTGGACTCAGAGGACCTCTCCAAAGCAACAGAAGAGGGTGTATTAGCAGGTGAGGTAGCTTAAATTCTGGCTAAGGTCACCAGAGTTGCAACGAGTAGACACCTGTTCAGTGAAGAGTCAGGATGCTCTCACCCAGCTGACAGAACAAGTAATGCAGGAACATCAGACACTCCAAAGAGTGTTAATAAAGGGATCGGAAACACAGTTGCAGCTCTACACTAGCACACTCTATCGCCTTGGACAAGTCAGTTAAATAAGGCTCAGCTCCCCTTCTTAAAAAAAAGATGAAAAAGATAATATCAAGGCTAGCTATCAAATGTACTTCAAAAATGAAATGAGAAAGTGCTTTGTAGGCAGAAAATATTGTAAAAGGTAATTTTGTCATTATTTTTATTGGCTCTGCATTTATCTGGAGTCAGTTATATCTTCTGCTTTTTTTTTTTTTTTGCTTTTTAAATTGTATGTATATGAAATGATGAATGCTAACTACACCTACTGCGGTAATCACTTCACACTAGATGTAAGTCAAACTATTATTCTGTATACTTAAATTTATGCAGTGACGTATGTCAATCATATCTCAGTAAAAGTGAAAAAATTGATATTCTTCTTGTCCCTGTCTTCCCTGACAAGTATTGCTTCCATCTCTACAGTAGGGAATAATGAGCAGCAATACGTATAGCATCTGCAAGAGCACACATATTGAAGCATATTAGTACTATAATAACTACTGTTCTTGTTCAGTCACTGTCATGTCCGACTCTTTGTGGCCCCATAGACTGTAGAACACCAGGCTCCTCTGTCCTCCTCCATCTTCTAGAGTTTGCTCAAGTTCATGTCCAGTGAGTCAGTGATGCTAACCATTTCATCTATTTATTGACAAATAAACTATAGAAGAAATAGCTAAAAAAGTTAAACATCGTTTAACTATGGCTGGGGGTTGTGAATGAGCGAGCAGGGATCCTTTACTTTCATTATAAATCTTTATCTTTTTAGGGCTACTTGGCATTTTTAGAGAACCCTTTTCATGTATTTCAGTGAAAATCTTTAAGATGCTTATAATTAAGATGATACAACACTTTTTAGTGAATCTGAATCTACTAATTATGGCTTCTTTTTCTAAATACTAGAAAATAATTTATTTAATAATCTCTTCTACAAAATGGGTTAAGCTCAACTTTGTGTCATTTGGAAATCTACCGTATCTTCATATATGAAAATAGATATAATACTTCCCATCTTCTGTTATCCTTTCGTTTTCCATGATTATTTAGATTGTCACTGTTTTCATGCTCTTAGTATCCCAGACTGGCATGCTTTCTTGAGGAAAGGGTTCAGAGAGATAGAGATGAGATAGAGAGAGAGATGAGAAACAAGATACAGCTCAATCATGAGTGGGCTGGGTGGCCCCATATTGATGGCATGAGCTCAGTTATGATTCAGCCACAGTGGGATCCAAACAAGCTGGCAAAGCAGAGTGTCACAGAATCTGAGCAGATGCACTTTTGGAAATCAGAGAATCATTTCACATCTCTGCGGTCTGCATATAGCGGAAAAACTGGGATCCACTCAGATCTATTCATCAAGGGAGGTTTGGCAAGAGCTATGGAAGGTGACATGGCAGAAGAGAAGCTCTGCGCCTGGGTTTGGGGGCATGTCTGGTGAGGGAGGGCAGTGGCATGGGGGTTCTTTTGATTGAGATTCTAGGATACAAAAGTAGAAACTAGCTCTAGAAACATAATTAAAGAAGAATACTGAGTAGCTCACTGAATTGCCCAAAATTCTGGAGGACCTGGATCAGAGAGCAAGGGGTAATCAAAATGGCACCACAAGGATGACGTCCTTAGGACACTGCTCCTGGCACCATAGCCACTGAGCACTAGCCGACTCGATGCTGAATGTCAGTGCCCTTCAGCCATGGCTGCCTTACTGCCTGGCTCTTGATTCTGTCACAGCTACCATGAATAATCTCTGTCCTGAACCACTTCATCATTCTCTTTAGATTCAAAATTCTAAGGAGAAGCACCCACTTGGTTTAAATCTGCCTTGTGTCCAGGTGACTGAGCGAGAGTTGTGTCTTCCTCCATTTTCTGTACTGAGTGATAGGGATTTTATTCCCATTTATCTTGGATTTTGGCCCAGCAGGACAGGTATGAGGATGCTGGATAGCCAAGTTACATGTCCAGATTTATTAGTGATCATATAAATGGTCTCAGCTACGGTGACCACAGAGGGCAGAGCCCAGCCATTGAGCCTGGGCTGACATAATTCATCTTGGTCCACAGATTTGAATTGATTAAAATGTCTCAGTTCTGTCTTGCTGCTTAACCACCTGTTTTCAACTTTTAAGTATCTTTTAATTCTTTTAATGGCTTGTTCTGTCTTTATCAGTTTGAAAATCATTCCCCTTACTAGAGAAAACAGAAGGTAATTGAAGCTGATTTATTCGCTTTTCATTGACCATGTTATATTGCAAAAACTAGAAAATGTGACCAAGCTCAACTAGTAGGCTTTCAAAAAGTAGTACACACTATAAGAGAGCTTCGCAGGTGGTGCTAGTGGTAATGAATCCACCTGCCAATGCAGGAAATGTAAACACGATGGGGGTCACAAAAGAGTCAGACACAACTGAGCAACTAACACACACATACACACACACACAAACATAAGAGTATAATTTTGTATATTATAGAAAGTTACAGAAAGCAAAATAGTGTATTTTGGATGGGGGGCAAAATCTAAAGGAAAATGCTAACCATTTTGTCAATAGCTGCTGAGAACTATGCCCAAGGGAATCACAACTTCATGGTCTCACAGATGGAAGTAGAGCTGCCAGATTTGGCAAATAAAAATACAGGATACCCAATTTGAATTTCATATAAATATATAATTTTCAGTAAAATATGTCCCATGCAATATTTACAATATTATACTTATACAATGTTATACTAATAGTTATTTATTGCTTATTTAAAATTCAGATGTAACTGGGAATGCTGTATTTTATGTGGCAACCCCAGTCGGAGGAGACTTCAAAGGAATTCAGTCCAATCTTGATACAGAAATATGTCCTTCAGAGCAGCAGATCTGGTGTCTGGTCCATACCTTATTCAGCCACCCCATTCAAAATGCAACATCATGTAGGAATAGAATATGACTGGTCAGTGTTTTGTGTTCAGATGAGACATCTGAAACAAAAATAAAAAGGAGAATTAACTATCTAGGTAAATCAGGAAAAACTCCCATTTAGTTGTTTTGCCATTTAAGCAAAAGCAAGTGTTTTCTTCTTTCATTACTGAATTAAGTAGGTAATCATCCTCTTTTAATATGACTCTAAAATATCCTTTTAGGAACTTTCACTCTCAAGAACATAACTTTTGCATAATACTGGCATTAAATTAATAACATCAGCTAATACATATTGAGTGCTTAATCAGGAACAATTCTAAGTAATTTGCATGTGCTAGCTCATTTAATTCTTGCAACAGCTCCATATGGTAATTAATATTATTACTTTCATTTTATATAGATAGGGAAACTGAAGAACAGACAGGTTAAATGTGTTAAGTAACCAGCTGAAAAGTTACACAGTTACCAAACGATCAAGCTGGCTATGAACACAGCATTCTAGTTGGCCCTTAACCACTACAGTATATTAATTCTCAGAGGTAGATATTCCGTAAATAAAATATATTACATTAAAAATAGTGTAAACTGGGGTCTGAAATTACATATCAGTTCTATAACTTCAATAAGCTTCCTTGTCTGAACTGTTTGATTAAATGGCTCTACATTATAACACATTCTGTAAGCACTGTCAGCTTGTACTTAACACCTCGAGAGTGAGAAACTCTTAAAGTAGACAAAATCGGTTTGCTTGATGATTCTCCTCTGGTAGTTTCTTCCCACGCACTCTATACTGATCCATTGGAGCATGTGAATTACAATTAGTCCCTTGCCAATAGGTAAAGATGATTCTGCCTTTCTGAGCATCTCTTTTCCTTGGACCAAACACTCCCAGCTTTTTCAGCCATTTCATTTTGAGCTATAAGAATAATTTGCTCATGCACTTCTACTTAAATAGCCTAGTGTCAAAATTTGTGGAAACATGAGGAAACTAATAAATTGAGAAAAGTAATCTGGATTGCCTGATTTTAGAGAGGGCAAGCAGTGGCTGGAGAAAGTTTCATGAGTATGACTAAGTTTAGCCTCTGAGGAACATCTGATGGTGGTCTGGGTTTAAGGACTAATGGTTTTGAAAGTATTCATCACCACTGGTGACGAAATTTCACTGCGTTTATGGTTACTTTCAACAAACCACATAGGCCTCCTGTAGATGAGACTATGCTTTAAGGGTAATATGTTCATGCATACACACTTCTGGTGGAAAGAAAGAGAGAGACAGAGAAACACACACACACAGACAAAGAGATAGATGGAGACAGAGAAAGAGAGGGAGGAAGGTAACTGATGAGACAATAGCTGTGGTATGATTTGCTTCCATACACACTGTCAGCAGCACCACTGCTGGTCTCTTAGGATGAAGAAATGAGTAACCAGGCCTCAGCAGCAGTGCTAGTGCTGTTAGTAGGGTCATTTCTACCATGATTTTGTGCTACACTATCAAAAAACAGCCCCAGACTTACAATTATTCCTTTTAACTGAGGTGGATTCTGGGAGTATACTGGTGTTCCTTCACAGATAAGGGTGATGCTAAAACTATTGGATCCATTTACATAACCCAGCAACTGTGCTGCTGGGGATTTGCCTAAGGGAATGATTGGACAAATACACAAAAATATACAAGAAAGGATGTTCATTGCAGTTTTGGTAATAACCCCCTCTGTCTCATTAAACTTATCTAAATAGTCATTCAAAAGAAGACTAATTAAACAAATTTTGTTTTATGTATTTAAGAGATTTCAGTGGCTGTTGAAAATGACAGTAATGTATTTATAGACCTAGAATATGTTCATTAATATTTCTAGGTGAAAACAAAACAAGTTAAGGAACAGTATATATAGTGTGTTCTTATTTTTGTTGTCTCTCTACCAAAATGAACAAGAAATATTCTGGAAAGATATATACCTAAAGACTGGGATGGTTATCTCTGGACAGTAGAATTATAGATAATTAGTAGATGATTTTACCTTCATGTTTGCTTTTCAAACAATTTTCTGTAATTAGTATTAAACTATAAAATAAAAGAAAAATAAAATTATTTTCCAACAGAAATAGATTGTATGACTTTTTCTTTGCTTATAAAAATACTGCTTCTACAGATTCCTGACTAACTAGACTAGATAAGACAGTTCTTCCAACAATACCTACTCTCAGCATGCTACTTATATGGATCTACCGTAGATACAAGATGCATTGATCCTTTCTTTTGTTTGAATGCTATACTAATAATTATTATTTTAAATAACTATTACTACTAAAAAATTCAGCTTGTTGTTATTGTTTAGTCACTGAGTCATATCTGACTCTTTTGCAGACTCATGGAATGTAGCCCGTCAGGCTCCTCTGTCCATGGGATTTCCCAGACTAGAATATTGGAGTGGGTTGCCATTTCCTTCTCCAGGGGATCTTCCCAACCCAGTGATGGAAACCCCATCTCCTGATTGGCAAGTGGATTTTTTACCCCTGAGTCTAAAGTAAAAGTGAAAGCGCAAGTCATGTCATGTCCAACTCTTTGCAAACCCATAGACTATACAATCCATGGAATTCTCCAGGCCAAAATACTGGAGCGGGTAGCCTTTTCCTTCTCCAAGGTATGTTACCAACCCAGGGACAGAACCCAGGTCTCCCACATTGTAGGCAGATTCTTTATTAGCTGAGCCACAAGGGAAGCCCAAGAATACTGGGTTGGGTAACCTATCCTTTCTCCAGTGGATCTCTGGACCCAGGAATCGAATTGTGATCTCCTGCTTTGCAGGCAGATTCTTTACACACTGAGCTATTAGGGAAGCCCTGAGCCTCCAGAGAAGCCCCCAAAATTCATCTAACTAATGCTTAAAGTTTTTGTATTTCCTTAAATTTTTCAATTAATTTCTCTTGTTACCATTTTCCCTTTTACGTACTTTGGAATTAAAGGATCATTTTGGCAGACAGTAAATATAAAGAGCATTGATTGAGGACTTACTCAGTTCAGTCCCTCAGTTGTGTCCAACTCTGCAACCCCATGGACTGCAGCATGTCAGGACTCCCTGTCCATCACCAACTCCCAGAGTTACTCAAACTCATGTCTGTTGAGTCAGTGATGCCATCCAACCATCTCATTCTCTGTCATGCCCTTCTGCTCTGGCTTTTGATCTTCCCAACATCAGGGACTTTTCAAATGAGTCACCTCTTTGCATCAGGTGGCCAAAATATTAGAGCTTCAGTTTCAGCATCAGTTCTCCTAATGAATATTCAGGACTGATTTCCTTTAGGAAAGACTAGTTGGATCTCCTTCCTATCCAAGGGACTCTCAAGAGTTTTCTGCAACACCAGAGTTCAAAAGCATCAATTCTTTGGTGCTCAGCTTTCTTCCTAGTTGAACTCTCACTTCCATAATAACTACTGGGAAAACCATAGCTTTGACTAGATGGACCTTTATTGGCAAAGTAATGTCTCTGCTCTTTAATATGCTGTCTAGGTTGGTCATAACTTTTCTTCCAAGGAACAAGTGTCTTTTAATTTCAGGGCTGCAGTCACCACCTGCAGTGATTTTGGAGCCCCCCAAAATGAAGTCTGTCACTGTTTCCACTGTTTCCCTACCTACTTCCCATGAAGTGATGGGACCAGATGCCATGATCTTAGTTTTCTGAATGTTGAGCTTTAAGCCAACTTTTTCACTCTCCTCTTTCACTTTCATCAAGAGGCTCTTTAGTTCTTTGCTTTCTGCCAAAAACGGTGGTGTCATTTGCATATCTGAGGTTATTGATAGTTCTTCTGACAATCTTGATTCCAGCTTGTGCTTCATGCAGCCCTGCATTTCTCATGATGTACTCTGCATGTAAGTTAAATAAGCAGGGTAACAATATACAGCCTTGACTTACTCCTTTCCTGATTTGGAATCAGTCTTATTCCACATCCAGTTCTAACTGTTGCTTCTTGATCTGCATACAGATTTCTCAGGAGGCAGGTCAGGTGTCTGGTGTTCCCATCTCTTTCAGAATTTTCCACAGTTTGTTGTGATCCACACAGAGAAAGGCTTTGGCATATTCAATAAAGCAGAAGTAGACTTTTTTTTTTCTGGAACTCTCTTGCTTTTTCCATGATCTGGCGGATGTTAATCCCTGGTTCCTCTGCCTTTTCTAAGTCCAGCTTGAACATCTGGAAGTTCACAGTTCATGTACTGTTAAAGTCTGGCTTGGAGAATTTTGAGTATTACTTTACTAGCATGTGAGATGAGTGAAACTGTACGGTAGTTTGAGCATTCTTTGGCATTGCCTTTCTTTTGAGATTGGAATGAAAACTGACATTTTCCAGTCCTGGGGACACTGCTGAGTTTTCCAAATTTGCTGGCATATTGAGTGTAGCACTTTCACAGCATCATCTTTCAGGATTTGAAAAAGCTCAACTGGAATTCCATCACCTCCACTAGCTTTGTTCACAGTTATGCTTCCTAAGGCTCATTTGACATCACATTCCAGGATGCCTGGCTCTAGGTGAGTGATCACACCATCGTGATTATCTTGGTCATGAAGATCTTTTTTGTACAATTCTCTGTATTCTTGCCACCTCTTCTTAATATCTTCTGCTTCTGTTAGGTCCATACTATTTCTGTCCTTTATTGTGCCCATCTTTGCATGAAATGTTCCCTTGGTATCTCTAATTTTCTTGAAGAGATTCCTAGTCTTTCCCATTCTATTGTTTTCCTCTATTTCTTTGCATTGATCATTGAGGAAAGCTTTCTTATCTCTCCTTGGTATTCTTTGGAACTCTGAATTCAAATTGGTGTATCTTTCCTTTTCTCCTTTGCCTTTTGCTTCTTGTCTTTTCTCAGCTATTTGTAAGGCCTCCTCAGACAATCATTTTGCCTTTTTTATTTCTTTTTCTTGGGTATGGTCTTGATCACTGCCTTTTGTACAATCTCTCGAACCTCCATAGTTCTTCTGGCACTCTGTCTATCAGATCTAATCCCTTGAATCTATTTGTCACTTCCACTGTATAATCATAAGGGATTTGATTTAGGTCATACCTTAATGGTCTAGTGGTTTTCCCCACTTTCTTCAATTGAAGTCTGAATTTGGCAATAAGGAGTTCATGATCTGAGCCACAGTCAGCTCCCTATCTTGTTTTTGCTGACTGTATAGAGCTTCTCCATCTTTGGCTGCAAAGAATATAATCAATCTGATTTCGGTGTTGATCATCTGGTGAATGTCCATGTGTAGAGTCTTCTCTTGTGTTGTTGGAAGAGGGTGTTTGCTATGATCAGTGCATTCTCTTAACAAAACTCTGTTAGCTTTTGCCCTGCTTCATTTTGTACTCCACAGCTAAATTTGCCTATTACTCCAGGTATCTCTTGACTTCCTGCTTTTACATTCTAGTCCTCTATAATGAAAAGGACATCTTTTTTTGGGTGTTAGATCTAAAAGGTCTTGTAGGTCTTCATAAAACCTTTCAACTTCAGCTTCTTCAGCATTGCTTGTTTGGGCATAGCCTTGGGTTACCATGATATTGAATGGTTTGTCTTGGAAATGAACAGAGATCATTCTGTTCTTTTCAAGATTGCATCCAAGTACTGCATTTCTGACTCTTTTGTTGACTATGATGGTTATTCCATTTCTTCTAATGGTTTCTTTCCTACAGTAGTAGATATAATGGTCATCTGAATTAAATTCACAACTCCAGTCCATTTTAGTTCACTGATTCCTAAAATGTCAATGTTCATTCTTGCCATTTCCTGTTTGACAACTTTTAATTTGCCTTCATTCGTGGACCGAACATTCTAGGTTCATACCAATATTGCTCTCTATAGCATCAGACTTTACTTCCATCACCCATCAAATCCACAGCTGGGTATTGTTTTTACTTGGCTCTCTCTCTTCATTCTTTCTGGAGTTAGTTCTCCACTGATCTCTAAAATCGTATTGGGTACCTACCGACCTGGGGAGTTCACCTTTCAATGTCCTGTCTTTTTGCCTTTTCATATTGTTAATTATCTGTCAAAGGTTTTTATTAGTAACATGTCCTTCTTCAAAACAACCACATGACACATAAATCACCCCATTTTCAGAAGAATAAACAGAGATTTGGGAAAGGTACATGATACCTAGCATCATATATATAGCCTTTGTCAAAGCCAAAACTTAGATTCAGTCTGTTGACTTTAAATCCCATTTCTTTTTCTATATCATATTACCTCAAGAAGAAGAATAAAGAACTAACTGTTTAGCAACTTCTCATCAAGGAAATATATTTGACTATCTTTGGAGATCATTCTATCCATGTGAGTTCTTGGTTGCAAACAATGGAACATGCTTTTTTCAAAAAATTATATTCATTTTTGATTGGAGGATAATTGCTTTATAATACTGTGCTGCTTTCTGCCATACATCAACAAGAATCAGTCATAAATATACTTATGTCCCCTCCCTCTTTAACCTCGCACCTCATCTCACCCCTCTGGGTTGTCATAGGGCACTGGATTTGAGCTCCCTGTGCCATATTCCCATTGGCTATCTATTTTACATATGGTCATGTACATTTTTCAACACTATTCTATCAACTTGTCACACCCTCTCCTCTCCAACTGTGTCCACAAATCTGTTCTCTCTCTAATGCTGCCCTACAAACATGTTCATCAGCACCATCTTTCTAGATTCCATATATATGCATTAATATACAATATTTGTGTTTCTGATTTATCTCATTCTATATAATAGGCTCTAAACATACTTTTGAGGAATAATTACTGAATTACATGATGGGACTGCCTACCAGTGGGTTCTCACAGTCATGACTCCATGACTACAGTAATCAAGACAGTGTTGTATTGTCAGAAGAATAGAGAATTATATCAATGGAAGAAAATAAAGAGCCCAGAAATAGATCTACACAAATTCAGTCAACTGATTTTAGACAAGGAAGAAAGGCAATTCATTGGAGAAAAAATAATCTTTTCAACAAATATTGAATAGTTTTGAAACAACTCAGCATTCACACACACACACAAATAAATTTAAACACTGACCTTATGCATTTTGAGATAAATGAACTCAGTGTATAGTAGGTGAAATGTAAGTATGCAAAATTATTAAACATTAGAGGATGACATAGGAGAAAAATCTAGATGATCTTGGGTTTGGAGATGATTTTTTTTTTTTTAGGAATGGCACCAAAGGCATGCGCCTTAAAAAAAAAATAATTATAAGTTTGAGTTCATTATACCTGTGGTGGATTCATGTTGATGTATGGTAAAACCAATACAATAGTATAAAGTAATTAACCTACAATTAAAATAAATAAATTTGTATTAAAAAAAATTTTTAAATTTTGTTCTGTGAAAGACTCTGTCGAGAAAATGAGAAGATAAGCCACAGATTAGGAGAAAATATTTTCAAAAGACATATCTGATAAAGGCTGTTATCCAAAGCACATATAAGAAAGCAAACAACTTGATTAGATGACTCAGGCAAAAGATCTTAACAAATACTTCACCAAAAGAGATATACAAATGGAAAATAAACATAGGAAAAGATGCTCAACATCGTACCTTATTAGGAAACTGCAAATTAAAAGAACAGTGACATGCCACTAAGCACCTGTTAGAATGGGAAAAATTCAAAACAGTGAGAACACAAAATGATGGCAAGGATGTGGAGCAAGAGAAAATCTTACTTATTATTGGTGGGAATGCAAAGTGGCACAGCCACCTTGGAAAAGTTAGGCAGTTCCTTATAAAGGTAAGCATAGTCTTATCATGAAGGGAAGTGAAATGTTAGTCGCTCAGTTGTGTCTGAGTCTTTGTGACCCCATCAACTGTAGCCCACCAGGCTCCTCTTTCCATGGAATTCTCCAGGAGTGGGTTGCCATTCCCTTCTCCAGATCTTCCTGACCCAGGGGTCAAACTCTGGTCTCCTGCATTGCAGGCAGATTCTTTACCATCTGAGCCACCAGGGAAGCCCCATCTTTTGATTGTAATCACTGCCATTTATTGAGTCCCTCCTCCTCTGATCCAGACAAGCTATTGATACATGTTCTGTTTCTAATTCTGAGCTCTGTGAGATGGGGATGGTTTTGATTCTTCTTCATGTAACAAATCTTATAGCAGCTGATCCAAGATCTGGATAAGATTGAGCTATCTGATTTTACATCTCATGTTTCCCATTACTGTATATGGTTTCTCAACAAAAGGCTCCTTAGGATGGCTGCTGGCTGCGGATGTTGGGCTTTATGTATGTTTCTTTCCAGGCGGACATAGTCTACGTGATATCATTTTCAGGACATTCATAAGTGATTGAATTCTGCAAGACTGATGATTTTAAGCTTATGGCCAACTTTGTGGCCAAAATGGCAGGCTTCTGAAAAAAGGAAAACAAAACCAAAAGTGACTCCTGTGCTTACTAACTTTAATTTCCTGATAACATGATTGACTTGATATCATGGAAATCAGGCACCTTTATTCTCAACTTTATCTTCCCTAGAGAGTTAGTTACTTTGACTAGATCACTTGTTCTGTTCAGATTCCTCATTGAGCTGTGAATAATGAACTATGTAAGCAAGATCCAGTTCAGTTCAGTCGCTCAGTTGTGTCCAACTCTTTGTGATCCTATGGACTGCCAGCCATCTGTCACGCCAGGCTTCCCTGTCCTTTACCATCTCCCAGAGCTTACTCAAACTCATGACCATCGAGACAGTGATGCCATCCAACCACCTCATACTCTGTCATCCCCTTCTCCTCCTACCTTCAGTCTTTCCCAGCATCAGGGTCTTTTCCAATGAGTCAGTTCTTCACATCAGGTGGCCAGAGTATTGGAGTTTCAGCTTCAGCATCAGTCCTTCCAATGAATATCCAGGACTGATTTCCTTTAGGATTGACTGGTTGGATCTTCTTGCAGTCCAAGGGACTCTCAAGAGTCTTCTCCAACACCACAGTTCAAAAGCATCAATTCTTTGATGCTCAGTTTTCTTTATGGTTCAACTCTCACATCCATACATGACTACTGGAAAAACCATAGCTTTGACTAGATGGACCTTTGTTGGCAAAGTAATGTCCCTGCTTTTTAATATGCTATCTCAGTTTGTCATAGCTTTTCTTTCAAGGAGCAAGCGTCTTTTAATTTCATGGCTGCAGTTACCATCTGTAGTGATTTTGGAGCCCAAGAAAATAAGATCTGTCACTGTTTCCATTGTTTCCCCATCTATATGCCATGAAGTCATGGGATCTGATGCCATGATCTTAGTTTTTTGAATGTTGAGCAAGACTATTTTTAAGCAACTTCTTTATAGTGGCCAGTGTGTAATATTTTTTCAGTCACCTTGAGCCTGTGGCTACCTGGCCCTGAGCAATACATGCCCAGATAGTAAAGAGCAGTGGCTTTTAATTTCTTAAACAAACAATTTTTTAGAAATTTCTTGGGGTCTTCTTTTAGTGGCTATACCTTTTATCAAGGAAAGAGGTAAATACAACCCTAACTAGTGAGGATGTGCCTGTCTGTTAGTGATGTACACTTTTATTAGCAGAGAATAAATAAAGAAAATAGCTAATAAATGATATAGGGGATTGAAATGTCAGAAGCTACCTCTTACTCAATGTCTTTCTCACTCTGCCAGCCAGACCATGAAGTTGCTAATTTCCTGAGGGAAATGTTATAAATGTCATAAATGTTTTGGAGTACTCCTTTAGTCTTTTTTTTTCTCCATTTGCATGTTTTACATGTTGATCTTATATTAAACATAATTTGGTTTCAACAAGGCATACAAATCATGAATTGACCCAGGAGTTAGAAGACTCTTTAATGGAAAACACGTTAACATTTTTCCATGTAATACAGAGACCCTGATATTGCAGTGTGCAAACATCCATAAAAAAATCCAAGCAATTGATGTATTCTGATGAAACATTATTTACAAAACATAAGGCAGGGTGTCTAGGTTAAACCTTGGTCTATGCTATTAGTATGGAATTATTATTATTAATAGTATCTATTATTTAGGGACAATATCTGTCCAACAGAGCTCATTAGAATTCACCAATTTAAAAAAATTATTAAATGTAATTTTACAGATTTGACTATAAGTACTAAAATACCAGGGCTTCCCAGGTGGCTCAGTGGTAAAGAATCTATCTGCAATGCAGGAGACGTGGGTTTGATCCTTGTGTCAGGAAGATTCCCTGGAGAAGAAAATGGCAACCCCCTCCAGTGTTCTTGTCTAGAGAATTCCATGGACAGAGGAGCCTGGTCAGCTATAGTCCATGGGGCTGGAAGATAATCAGACATGACTTAGCAACTACACAATACCAACATTCAAAGACCGGGCCAAGGGACTTCCCTGGTGGTCCACTGGCTAAGAATCTGCCTGCCAAGGCAGAGGACACAGGTTCGCTCCCTTGTCTGGGAAGATCCCGCATGCTATAGGGGCAACTAAGCTCATGTGATACCACTACTGAGCCCATGAGCTTCGTATATTGTATAAAGCCCATGAGCTGCGACCAGAGGAAGCCGGGTCACGGCAGCGAAGAGCCAGCACAGCCAAATAAATTAAATATATATTTAAAAGACCATGCCAGTGAAATAGGTATTTTTCTATATAACTCCTGTATTCTGGAGGAAAAAAAAAAGTAATTCTTTGCATTGTATCTCAACGTAAATGTTAAAAAAAAAAAATCATATTAAGGTTAAGCACTCATTATTAGCAATTTCTGGAGCAAAATAGCATGTTATTGTTTTAATTTGTTACTGAATAAGACTAGACCTTTTCTAAGCTGTGAGAAAAACAAGATTTTAATTACACATTTTTATGTGAAAATAAGCAGAAACTATGTCATAATCATGAAGAAAAGTGCCACAGAGTCAAGATGTGTCCCCAGGCTGGGGGGTTCAACTAAAGAATGTATTATTCAACTGAATATCTGGTGAGTATCAAGTTCCATACCTGTGCTGAATTTATCATCAAAATATTTCCGGTATCTCTTGCTCAGGGACAGACTCTAGTTTGGACTTGGTTATGTTTCACGTCCACCCCATCACACCTAATTTTTAGTATGGCCCTCTCTAGACGGAATACCAATGCACTGGATTAGTAGTTCTAAAATATATCTCCAGTTGGCTTACGTCTTCTATGAAAAATCTTCTGTAAGTTAAAAATATTTAGGAAAAGCAGCATTAGCCACATTGTACTATGGGTTTCAGATTCTTCAATATGGTGATATATTAATACTATGATTTAATAATACACAAATTTCCCAAGTTTATTGAAAATGGACACCCATGCTCCTTTTTCATAGAGTAACTTTCAAAACTAGTATTTGGTTTAAAACACTTGGGGAAATGCCCACAGAACCATCCTTCTCATTGTTCTTTCTTCAGAGTTATCTTCTCTGTGAGCTTCCTTAGGGACCCTCTCTGCTGCATAGGGTGGCAGTCTATTATGTAATGTATTAACCAGAATACAATGTTAATACCTGAGAGTGAGGTTCTATGTTTTATACATCCCAGGATTATTTGGGACTCCTGGAGATTCAATGTTCAATTTCAAGTAATTGATCAAGCTATGATAGTACAGATCATGTTGCAGTGGGTTATGATACACATCTATATGCTCATATGTGTGTGCTAACTCACTTCAGTTGTGTCCACCTCCTTGCAACTCTATGGACTGTAGCCTATCAGACTCTTCTGTCCGTGAGTTCTCCAGCGAAGAATACTGGAGTGGGTAGCCATGCAACCCAGAGGATCTTCCCTACCCAGGGATGGAACCCAAATCTTCTGCATTGCATGTGGATTCTTTACCATTAGTGCCACTGGGGAAGCTCTCTATATGTTCTTAGATACAGATAAATATCACTCACCAGAACATGAGTCTTGCTTATTCTTTTCTTCCTCCTATTTCTAAGACAGTATATTATACATAGTAATAACTATTTTTATTGAAAAAAAGAATAACTTTATAAGTGAATGGCTTTAATGAAAAGATTTCTGATATTATGTCAGAAAGAAGGATGTATTTCTTTGGGTCAGTAGAGTTTTTGGTGGCAACTTGAAAATAAAAGTATGAAGACCACTTTCACAGCACCCATCGATAGTACCTGCCAAACTCTGCTTAGAAACCCCATGAGTGTGAACAGCCTACTCATTCAGTTCATTTTAGGTACCTTTTTTTCTCTCTCTGTTCCTCTCCACTTTACCTTTTAATTATCCTGAACTTTAACACAAAAATGGATCCATGAACTGCATAATTTCCTTAATTTCATTTCCTTACCTGCATTATTGTCTGACATGCTTCGGTCTACATGGCAAAAGAGAAAGAGCATGATTAGAGATTACACTAATAATTTATATATTATCTGAGTATTTTGTAGACATAGTATTTATTACCAGCTTCCACCATATTTCCAAGAGACTGATGAAAGTAAAGATAGAAGCACTGAGTCACTGAAGTTCACTGATTGGCTGATCCTCCAAGCTAGTATGTGGTGGAACCTCTAGTGACATCTGTGGCACAGTTTCTTGTACTCTCTTTTAAAAGGTGCTTCTTTATAGTAAGTCACCTAATTAATAAGTAAGGAGCATATAGTGGAAGATCTCTGCATAATAAACAATGTTCTTTTCCTTATGGCTTTGATGAGATTCCTCAAAAAAAAAAAAAAAAGAAAGAAAGAAAGAACAGCAGGATAATGGCCCCTCATGCAGAAAGTCCCCTGGTCTAGATTTTGCATGAGAAATATTTTACCTATAAAATATTTTATCTATATTTTTAAGCTGAGGATTTCTGTTAGAAAAGATACTCCTGAGGTTTGCATGAAGTATGTGTAGTTCCTGCGAAAAATGCATAAACGTGTATATACCAAGTCCTTCACTTTTTGCATATCTCCAGCATTGCAATCATCAGAAAATTTAGTAGAAAAATAGTTGTAATAAATATGAGACAGCACTCTCACAAATATAAAAGAAAGGTACAGATATTCCAAAGAAATGGGCAAAATTTACAAAAGGCAATTTATAAAATATTTTCAATTTTACTAGGGGTCAAAGCATGGCTAAAATGATTGCTAATACCCAGTATTGGTTAATTTAGAAAAGCATGTATTTTCATACCTGATTGGTGGGAGGGTAAGTTAAATCCTATTTTGAACTTACTTAAGCCACAGTTTTGTATGTTACACACAAATATGCATATAGTGATTTTCATGTAACAGATCTGATTTTCTAGATCAGTGGAAAAGAGATGTCCATTGAGAATTATCTTATGTGGCTTTATCTGTCAGTAAGCTTCATTTTTACATCTTCAGTCTTTGCATATCTTTTTGAGAAAGCAATATGTATAATAGTAAGAGATTGTCTTATGAAAACTTTCTGGAGGAAACTGATGCAAAGAGATACACAGAAAAGTACAAAAAGTTCAAAGACGTGTCTATTCTTACTGCTCTGTGGTCTAGGGTTTAAAAAGAGAGACTAACCTAGAGTCTATCAATAGAGAGTAAAGAATATCTGACAGTATAGGGTATTGGTTAAAAGCTTAGGTTTTGGAATATGGCAGATCTGAGTTTGAATCTTCACACTGTTAACCCTAAGCTTTGGAATTGTGAGTGGATTACTTAACATCTCTGATCCTTAATTTTCTCATCAATAAAATATACATAATAATTTTACTTAATTTTTAATATTGCTGTTATTAAACAGATTAATGCCCTTGAGTGCTTAGCACAGAGCCTCACACATTGCAAATCTACAGCCATTGAATGCTGTCAAAAGACTGTGAACTGAAATGTGTGTAGGTTTATGTACCTGAGGAATGTATGGAAGAAGGTCCATCAATAGTGATTAAAGAGTTATCTTGGGACGCGGGATTTGGGTGAATTTTCCTTAATTTTTTTTCTACAGCGTCTGAGTTTTTAAACAATAATTGTGTTGTTTATCAGAAAAATATAACAAAACTATTTAAAATAGGGAAAAAAGCTAATTATAATATGTGAAAAATTGCACTGGAAGTATGTTTCAAATAATAACAATTGCAGTCATCTTTATTTTATTTTTAAAAATTATTGATCGGAGTATAGGTTATTTACAACACTGTGTTAGTTTCAGTCACATAGCAAATGAATCAATTATATATACAAAACACCTTTTATTTTTTTTCAGATTCTTTCCCCATATAGGATATTACAGAGGATTGAGTAGAGTCTCCTGTACTATACAATAGGTCTTTATTACCTATTTTATATAAAATAGTGTGTGTATGTCAATCCTGGTCTCCCTATTTATACCAACTCTTTGCGACCCCATGAATTATACAGTCCATGGAATTTTCCAAGCCAGAGTGCTCGAGTGGGTAGCCATTTCCTTCTCAAGGGGATCGTCCCAACCCAGGGAATCAAACCCAGGTCTCCCACATTACAGATGGATTCTTTACCAGCTGAGTCACCAAGGAAGCCCAAGAATACTGGAGTTGGTTTATTCCTTCTCCAGGGGATCTTCCCAAGCCAGGAATCAAACTGGGGTCTCCTGCATTGCAGGTGGATTCTTTGCAGCTGAGCTACCAGGGAAGGCCAACCTTCCCCAATTCCCTCATCAAAACCATTAATTTGTTTTCTATATCCAATGCTCTATTTCTGTTTTGTAAATAAGTTCATTTGTACTTGAAAAAAAATTTCCGTACATCACCAATAGCATATGATATTTGTCTTTCTGGGTATGATGTACTTTACTCAGTATGAACATCTCTAGGTCCATTCATGTTGCTACAAGTGGATAGCATTCATTCTCCTAAGATTCCATTTCCTTTTAAGGACAAAAATGAATGAAAGAAAACAAAGAACAAAATAATATCTTTAATTCTTGTCCCTTTCTTAGTGCCAGGCATTATCCTAGACTCTGAGGAAATAAAAAAGATAAACAATTCCAGGGAAAAGGTGCATAATAAAAAAAAGTAAATTCTTGTCATATTAGAAGGTGCTAGGTCCTATTAATAAAAGTAGATCAGCAATGAGAAATCAAGTGAGAACAGAATTGGTATATGTGTACAGTTTTAAACTGGGTGGTCAGGGAAAGCCACAATGAGAAAGAAATACTTGAGCAAAAAATTGAAGGTGTTGAGGGACTGAGCCTTGCTTATGTCCAAGGGAAGAAAATACCAGGTGAAGTAACTAGCAAGTGAAAAGACTTAAAGGCAGGAGCATCCTGACATGTCTGAGAAACAACAGGGAGATCACTGTGACTGCAGTGAAATACCAAGGTGGGGAGAGCAACAGAAGATGCTGTCAGAGAGTAAATGGGAGATGGGAGCATAGATTCTGGAGGTATTTGTAAACGCTTGTAAATGTGCTATATATTTAGTCTTTACAGTTGTTATATCCTCGCAACAAACTGACCTTTGTATCATTATATAAAATCATTCTGTCACTTTGTTATGGTTTTTGACCTAAAGTCTACTTTGTCTGATATAACTATAGCTACTCCTGTTGCCTTTTGGTTTCCACTTTCATGGGATATCTTCTATTCCCTTATTCCAACTGATGTGTGCCCTTAAAGATGAAGGGAGTCTGTTGTAGGTGGTATGTACTTGGACCTTTTTTTTGGGAAAAAAAAAATCCATTTAGGCACTCCATGCCTTTTGATTGGAAAATTTAATCCATCTACATTTAAAGTAATTATTGATACATAAGGACTTACTGTGTGCCTGCACAGATAGTTGCTCAGTTGTGTCTGACTCTTTGCAACCCTTTGGACCATAGCCCACCAGGCTCCTCTGTCCATGGGATTTTTCAGGCAAGAATACTGGAGTGGGTAGCTATTTCCTCCTCTAAGGGATCTTCCCTACCCAAGGATCAAAGCCTCGTCTCCTGCATCTCCTGCATTGCAGGTGTATTCTTTACTGTGTTCAAGCCTATGTTCAACAATACATAGGGGGTAAAAAGACTTTGGAGTTCACTCATGAAAATATATTCCATCGGAATTTTGAGCAGAAAAGTAGCGTATTACTCACATTTTGAAATGATCACATTTGTCAGATTGTAAATTTGCCAAAAGAAAATAAGGGTTGGAAAAAGAAATTGATTTTGGAGGCTATTCCATGAATCCACCAATCCAGGTGAAAATTTATGGTTGCTTAGACTTGAATTCCTAGGGGTAATGAGAAAGGCTTAAATTCTATTTTGAAGACAGAAAGACAACAGTATTTTCTGACAGATTTGGTGGGATTTGTAGGAGAAAGAGGAGTCAAAGATGAGAGAAATTTTTGCTATTATCTTTCAACTGGTTGTCAATCAATGTCCAAACATTAACAGATTATACCTATTTTGTACTAGGTTTCCAATTTTTATTGATTGCTTAATTATTCTCCATCAGAGACTAGTGTATGCTTTGAAAAACTTGAAGTAAATAATTCATTCTCAGAGATTAAGGAACTCTCTTTCAATATGCTAAGTAAGAATTCAGTCATGGGTCAAATTTTCTATATTATTATAAACATGAGAGGAAGATATAGGCACAATATTCTGGCACAATGTTTAGGCACAATGTTTTTACTTAATGTTAAATCATTTTAATTCTGGTCTTTTGAAAAGAGCTCATTTATTCACAGACCATTTGGTGAACGACTACTATATAGCAGACATTCCACTAGTAGACAGACCTGAGGCAAATTGCCTGCTTTCAAGGAGCCTGCCATCTGGTAGGAGATACAGAAATGAAACCGAGTGGAGAATAAAATGAAATTAGTGGCTAGGAAGTTCCAAGAGAGCATAGAAGGAGACACAGATAAAGGTATATAGAGAATTCAGGAAAACTTGTAGGAAGAGGAGGAATTTACACATAATTATATAGGGATATGAAATGGGCATTCCAGATGAAGGAAACAATAAGTGGGGAGCAGAAAAGAGGATGGCCCATTTGGTTGATTAAACAGACATTTGTTTAGAGGTTTAGGAGCAAAAGGATGAGTGGTGAAAGATGTCTTTTTTTTTTTTTTACTTTATTTTACTTTACAATACTGTATTGCATTTGTCATACATTGACATGAATCCACCACGGGTGTATACAAGCTCCCAATCCTGAATCCCCCTCCCACCTCCCACCCCATATCATCTCTCTGGATCATCCCCATGCACCAGCCCCAAGCATCCTGTATCCTGTATCGAACATAGACTGGCACTTCATTTCTTACATGATAGTATACATGTTTCAATGCCATTCTCCCAAATCATCCCACCCTCTCCCTCTCCCTCAGAGTCCAAAAGTCCTTTCTATACACCTGTGTCTCTTTTGCTGTCTTGCATACAGGGTCATCATTACCATCTTTCTAAATTCCGTATATATGTGTCAGTATACTGTATTGGTGTTTTTCTTTCTGGCTTACTTCACTCTGTATAATTGGCTCCAGTTTCATCCATCTCATTAGAACTGATTCAAATGTATTCTTTTTAATGGCTGAGTAATACTCCATTGTGTATATGTACCACAGTTTTCTTATCCATTCCTCTGCTGATGGACATCTAGGTTGTTTCCATGTCCTGGCTATTATACACAGTGCTGCAATGAACATTGGGGTACACGTGTCTCTTTCAATTCTGGTTTCCTCAGTGTGTATGCCCAGCAGCAGGATTGCTGGGTCATAAGGCAGTTCTATTTGCAATTTTTTAAGGAATCTCTACACTGTTTTCCATAGTGGCTGTACTAGTTTGCATTCCCACCAACAGTGTAGGAGAGTTCCCTTTTCTCCACACCCTCTCCAGCATTTATGACTTGTAGACTTTTGTATCGCAGCCATTCTGACTGGTGTGAAATGGTACCTTATTGTGGTCTTGATTTGCATTTCTCTGATAATGAGTGATGTTGAGCATCTTTTCATGTGTTTGTTAGCCATCCGTATGTCTTCTTTGGAGAAATGCCTATTTAGTTCTTTGGCCCATTTTTTGATTGGGTCATTTATTTTTCTGGAGTTGAGCTGCATAAGTTGCTTGTATATTTTTGAGATTAGTTGTTTGTCAGTTGCTGCATTTGCTATTGTTTTCTCCCATTCCGAAGGCTATCTTTTCACCTTACTTATAGTTTCCTTTGTTGTGCAGAAGCTTTTAAAGGAAAAGCAGTGTTAAATCTTGAACACTTTTATATAAGACAATATGAGATTTGAAATGAATCCTGTAGGCAATAGGAATTAGCTAAGTCCTCAGCAGGAAGACAACTTGATTAGATTAAAGCTTTAGAATGATTATTCAGGTTATACTGAGAACATATTGGAAAGGGAGGAGACCCAAACCTGGGGAATCAGTTGGTCTCCTGCAGTGGTCCTAACAAGGAAAGGTGAGGTCCTACCTTGAATAGTGCAGAGAGAGAGAACACATACAGGAGCTACTTAGAAGACATACTTAGTACAGCTTGGTTCAGAAAAACATATGGGTGGCTAGAAATGCGTCTAAGACAATCTCAGTAATCTGTATTTGGAAACTGACTAGAAGATAAAACCCTATTCAGTGTCACAGAGTATAGGAAGAGAAGCATTTTGAGTAGCAAGATGTGTTCAGAATTTAAGGACTGATGGTAGCCAGGTGGCAATAACTAAAAAGTTATTTGCAATTCTGAATAAAGTTTGACTGGAAAATTAAATGCCATTGATGAAAAATATCTTAAAATTTAACTTAAAATTTTACAGAAATATAGGAATTTGTTTTCATTTCACTAATAGCAATGGCAAAAGCTTTTAGCTATACATATATTTCATAAGAATGTTATTTTCATATCCCTGAATAGTAATGACAAAACCTTTTAGCATCACACAAAATTAATATATGCATTTTATAGATACCTATTAAACAAAACAAGACAAAACCCCCAAACAACAAATCGAGTGCTTTCAACAAATCAGAAAGATTATACTGAAACTGATACAGTCAAATGCTGCTAGAAGCATTGGAAATTGAAATAACATTTTGGGAAGACCATGTCAATATGTTGCAAGAGTTATAAAGGTGATCATGGGATTTTGCCTGGTAATCCTACTCCTGGTTATTAAAAGGAATTTATTCAGTGTATATTAATGAAAATTTGCCTTATAGATATAGTCTACATGACAATAAGTTATAAGGGAATAATTTAATGTGTGTGCATGTGTGTTTGTTGTTGTTGTTAAGTCTCTAAGTCTTGTTCAACTTTTTTGTGACTCCATGGACTATAGCTGGCCAGACTCCTCTGTTCATGGGATTTCCTAGGCAAGAATGCTGAAGTGGATTGCCATTCCTTTCCTCACGGAATCTTCCTGACCCAGGGATCTAACCCATGTCTCCTGCTTGACAGGCAGGTTCTTTACCACTCAACCACCAGGGAAGTCCTTTTGTATGAATTTACACAGTAGAAATCTGAAGACTATGAAGAAACATGGGAGGATATTTACATTGCCGTGAAAATATCAGTATTTGTAATTGTCACAATTGTCCAAACATATGTATACCAATAGAGACTCATTGAAAAACATTAAAAATAAAAACAATCTGAATGGTAATATTATAATTTTGTTTTACTTTTTTGAAATTAAAGTTTGTCAGGACAAATTTTCAAAATCTTTTTAAAAGGTATATGTAGTAAACTACAATAAAGCAATCCTGTGAATATAGACAGGCTACAAACACCCTTATTTAATTGTTTCTTGGCATGTGGAAAGAGTGGAGTAATAAAGGGGATCAATTGAATGGGAACATAGGAGAGAAAAGAGAAGAAAAAGAAGACAGAGGAATGAGAAGCTCAAAGCAGCAGTCTTATTTTGGCTCCCCAAGGAGTCACCAAGGATGGTGGTGGTGATTTATTTACCAAGTCGTGTCCAACTCTTGCAACCCCATGGACTGTATATAGCCTGCCAGGCTCCTCTGTCCATGGGATTCTCCAGGCAAGAATACAGGAGTGGGCTGCCATTTCCTTCTCCCCAAGGGTGGTACCCCAGGCATATTATCCAGTGGTGGAAGCGAATGTTGCATGAGCTGGTGGAGGAACGGGACCACAGTGACCACCCCGCCCCTTTCCTTTACACCATGTCCCAGCTGGGCCATCACACCGACATGGCCTTGGGACATATGTGCGGTGGGAGGTTTGAATTTAGACTGGTGGCAGGAGATGAGACAGCTACGTTTCTTTTGTACACACATAAGGTTTCACTAACACTTTAACCACAGGAGGAGGAGAAAAGGCCACAAGATGTGGGGTTAGCGTGAGTGGGGACAAAGGAACTTTTTTTTCAAACTAAGAAAGCACCAGTATTGCAAAGACTTTCCGTGATTCCACACCCACCTTGAAAGTCCCCCTCTCAGCACAGGAAGTGCGCTGACCACTGGGGGCAATAAAAGAGACTCAGAGGAGCCAAGGTCCTCAGCCTCTTGCTGCACAGCTCAGGGGGACCTCAGCCATGAAACTTCTCATCCTGACCTGCCTGGTGATCTGCAGTCTCGCTGCATACACTGTGGAAGGTGAGTCAAAGGTTATTTATGAGACAAGGAACATCTAGGTGTACAGGCAGTGGCCAGGCATTTTGCTATTGACTCGGGTTTTGAATGGAGTAAACTACTTTCTCCAAGCTAAGCCTCAGTCTTCCTGTGTGCAAAATGGGTATCATTTGACACTAGGGGACTTTGTAGATTTTGAAGATAGAACTTCATTACAGTCTGGGCTCCTATTTTTCACAACTAAGTAATCTGGGGTAAATTTCTTAACCTCTCTGGGCCTAGGTTTAATTATCTTTAAGATAAATGTAATAACTAATTTGCTTACCTACAATTAAAATGAAATACATCTTATGATCATTTATCAGATTTCCAGGCAAATACTAATTTGTTTATTAATGTTAGGTGCAGCATAATGAAAACAATTGTATATACTTTTGAAGCTTTTGCCTATTTAGTATTGATAAATTAAAAAACATTTACCCCTTGGCTGTTCACCTAAAATTATCATAACGTTAATTTGTTATACCCCAATACAAAATAAAAAGTTCAAAAAATAGAAATAGATATACCAGGGATTAAATAATGTGTTTGTTCAATAAAAATAACTGCCCCGTATCTCAAAAAAAATGCTTAAAAATGTAAAGCATTCATGATGGGGGAGTGAGCTAGAGGGTGTATGTTCTGAAGCAAATCAGTGTTTTGTATTAAAACAGAATTGACTGGAAGCTCATGACCTCATATCTAGGAAATCAATGTTTACCTTTTAAGTGTGTAGGAGAGAATATTATTATTGCTATGAATGTTGTTCCCACTTGTGATAAATTTCTTGAGTTTATAAAAGACCATAAGTACTAACAAATATCAATGACTTATATACAATCAATTAAACTTACAAGACATATCCAGATGAGATTTAGTTACACTGAGAATTTCCTGAACATTTTACACGTACTTATTAAAAGATCATTTTTTTCCCCAAGTAGTAGGAGTGTATTTTTCCTTATGTCTCTGACAAGAGGGAATATCCTTTGATTATAAATAACTCAGTTAACTCGCCTTTCAACCTCTTAATCTGCAGCCTTCTTACTTAGACTAGAATAGATCATGTATCTGCCAGGGTGCCCATAAATAGAGATGGCACTGTTTGGAATCCCCTTGAAATTGGGCCCTGAATAAAAAAATATTGTTGAAATGAAAAAGTTTATACCAAGTGTTGTCTAAACCATGGCCAGCTGACATTTTTCTGGAAAAATAGGCTGCTGTATGATGGAAACCATGGATGAATAGGGGAATGAAGACTGATGAGGATTGCAGTCATTTGAGTATTTCCCTTTCACTGGGTTCAGAAAACATTTAGCATTAAAAATAAATTGGCAAATATAGAAGGTAAAGAACGTGCAGGCTAGATACTGAGTGATGGAAAGAGGAGATGAAGAGCAATGTTAGTGAACACCTGCTCAGTGTCATGATTATAAAAATCTTCTGATTTCAGCAACACTACATCAGAAAGCTCAGATTTGATCATTATCGACTATTGTTTTAGATGATTTTGGCTTAATCTTTCTCAGAGAAATATTCTGTTAGAATATTTGCTTCCCTGAGAAGCAAATACCAGTCTCTTCATCTTAGGAGAAAATAGGCACACAAAAACCTTCATTAGATTTTAGCAAATCTGTAACATTATTAACCCTCCCATGTTACTTTCCTTTCTCCAATGTAAGATGTTCTCAAAACTGAAAAATTTAATCTCCTTTTAGCCCTTCTATTGGGGATAAGAACTTTATGAACTACTTCCTTTATAACTTTCACATTTTAACATTTAAAGTAACACCTTTAGTGATTCAGTAAAAAATGAGCTACCTCTCCCATGTTTAATATTGACTGTCCCAAGCCACTCTTTGTCAAGTTACTCTTTGTTATTTGATTCATGACACTCTAACATTTATATTATTAGAAATTACATTTTATTTTTGTTTACTTGGTTTTCTGTATAGGTGTGGGGAGTGAAGTTCTAGAAAGGAGCATCTGTGTGAGTCTGACTACACAGCGACTGCCAGTTAAAAACATCAAGACCTACACCATCAAGGAGGGCTCCATGAAAGCAGTGATGTGAGTTTCTCTCCCCAAAGCTGGGCTTGATGGAACACAGTGTACAGAAATGCCACCCTTCTTGGGAAAAATAAGTTAACAAGGAGGAAGACCTCAACTTAGCCAACAGTCCTTTTGTTTTTCCATATTAACCAAGTCTTTGTGTAGCCCCAAACAATGATGATGACAAAAAAATTGGCAACCAAGTGAAGACTGTCACCCTCCTTTCTGATTTATCTTAACAGAATAATTGGACTGGGAACCAGATGAATAATATGCTCGTTCTGGAGGGTTAGGTTTAGAGATGTTCGGGTCAGACCAGGATTTGAGCACAGAGCCACACTGGTGTGGGATGCCTCTCTTCCCATCCACCCACACCCCTGCCTTTCTCTTCCTTTTTGGTGTTCTGGAGTAGAATGCCATATTTTATCAGTTGCCACATCTCAAGGAATAGTGTCAGCAATTAGCCTACATGGTACCATTCTCTTTCCAGGATTTCATTTTTTTAAAATAGCAACACTTCCCAAAATATAATTACAACTTTACCACCAAAAATATGATGAAGAATCCACTCTTGGCCCAGAAAATAAGATGAATGTGTTTAGATTTCAAAAAGGAGATGACACGTAATAAATAACCTGCTGTTGCTGCCTGCTGCTAAATCGCTTCAGTCGTGTCCGACTCTGTGCGACCCCATAGACAGCAGCCCACCAGGCTTCCCCGTCCCTGGGATTCTCCAGGCAAGAACACTAGAGTGGGTTGCCATTTCCTTCTCCAATGCATGAAAGTGAAAAGTCAAAGTGAAGTTGTTCAGTCATGTCCGACTCTTAGCGACCTCATGGACTGCAGCCCACCAGGCTCCTCCATCCATGGGATTTTCCAGGCAAGAGTACTGGAGTGGGGTGCCATTGCCTTCTCCAATAACCTAGATGGCTTCAAATGTCTAGTTTAATTGCATCATTTGGTAGCAATGGTGAAAAAAGGAACTTGCACAAAATTCTGAACAAGGAATCTGGGTATTATCTGGAGCTATTTTTTCTTCATGGAAAAAATAGATTGCAGAAGAAAGATTTTCATTTAAGATCTAATGGAATCTAATTTTCATTCCAAATCTATCTGGAATACTGATTTGTCCAGTCATTTCTGCACAAGATCTCTTTTATACAATCTGATCTTAACTTTTGGTTCCAAGGCTTTGAAGATATGACTAATTTTGCCTATCTTTTCCTTGCATTGCAGATTCATTACCAGACGTGGCCTTAAAGTCTGTGCTGATCCCCACGTTGAATGGGTGAAAAAAGCCGTCCAAACAATAGACAAGTCCACCAGGAGAAATGTGAGCCAGAGCAAGCCTACAGAAGCCCAGCAATCCCCCAAAACAGCTGTGACCCTGACTGGGTAGTAACCTTCCAGCACCTTGTCCCCTCCCTAGCCAGCCACCTCATTTCCCTTTAAAGCTCATGGACTTATTACATTATATTCACCTTTCATAAAAGTGCTGCATGAGTCTATTTTCTTAGATTTTTATTTTTTTATGTCCTTCATATTCGTACAGATGCTCTAATTAATAAATATTTATTATTAAGAGTATTTCCAAAGTGTATTCATTACATATTAGGGAAGGTAATACATCATTTGTGTCCCTTTTCTGCTATCATTGTACTTCCTGTTGATAGCATCCATAATGGGAGACATTATGGTCAGTGTTTATCAGAGATGAAAGCTATATTCATCATTTTTAGGCTCTATCATGAAATGATTCTCTACACATGAGTCATAGGTGGCAACTGTAACAATGACAGTTTTAGCTCTATTTAAACCTGTCTTCATAATGGAGTCCTATTTTTATGGATTAAATGGAAAAACTATCCAACTGCTACTGGTTCCCCATTATGAGGATTCACTACTCAAAAAGAAGCTTCATCAAGTTTGACCTTGAGCGCATTCTCATATTTCTGTGTTTCATTTGATCTATAAAGGAAAGAAAGAAAAGGAAAAGACACAGCTTGTCAATTCTTTCATTTGTCACAGTAGCAAAGATTATGCTTTTAAAGAAAAGATACTTTATTCAAACAAAAACCAATTCTTCCCAAATTGGGCAATGAGCTTATGGCCTTTCTGTGATTTTCACTATTGTCACTACTCTAGTTATCAACACACCATGCTTTTTTCCTTTTGGCCAGTAAGTTTTTAGTATCCCAACACTGTCACTTGGAACATTTGTTGAATATGATCACAATTTGCATTAAAGTTTTAAAAGTTTTAATGAACATTACTTCATCTACTCACTAAACATCTCAGATTCATGCCCTCCCATATTCTCATTAAATTGCTCATTTGATTCATGTTTATGATTCCATTATTCAAGTAGCTGATAGTTTATACATCCACTTCTATCTAACTTTAAATAGTTAAGAAACTGATCAATCCTTGATGGTTTCAAAGGAAGGGAAAGAATTAACTGTTCTCTAGTCCTAAGGGGACAACCAGCAATACCAAGTATTTTCAGAGGGTAACAAACTGAGGGCATTTGGGAGGAATCAAATCACGTCTAGTCATAGCCATCCAACTATTCACCAGAGAGGAAATGATTAAAGCATTGCCTCTTAGCCAAGAGCGGATTATCTGTCATTTCTCACTGCTATTTGTTTACAATAATGTTCAAAACTGGTCTTAAAGGAAACATAAAGAAAAAAAACACCTGTTTTATGAGGGGTGAAACCTAGCAGATCTTAGAAGATGAAAGAAATGTTTCCTGACTGAACATGTACTTGAATTTCTCAAATGTCTCCCAAGTGCTAGAAATTTTCAGTTCAGTTCAGTCGCTCAGTTGCGTCTGAGTCTTTCTGACCCCATGGACTGCAGCATGCCAGGCCCTGTCCAACACCAACACCCAGAGCCTACTCAAACTCATGTCTATTGCATTGGTGATGCCATCCAACCATCTCATCCTCTGTGGTCCCCTTCTCCTCCCGCCTTCAATCTTTCCCAGCATTAAGGTCTTTTCCAATGAGTCAGTTCTTTGCATCAGGTGGCCAAAGTATTGGAGTTTCAGCTTCAGCATCAGTCCTTCCAATGAATATTCAGGACTGATCTCCTTTAGGATGGACTGGTTGGATCTCCTTGCAGTCCAAGGGACTCTCAGGAGTCTTCTCCAACACCACGGTTCAAAAGCATCAATTCTTTGGCGCTTAGCTTTCTTTATAGTCCAACTCTGACATCCATACATGAGTACTGGAAAAACCATAGCTTTAACTAGGTGGACCTTTGTTGATAAAGTAATGTCTCTGCTTTTTTATATGCTGTCTAGGTTGGTCATAGCTTTTCTTCCGAGGAGCAAGCATCTTTTAATTTCATGGCTGCAGTCACCATCTGCAGTGATCTTGGAGCCTAAAAAAATAAGGTCTCTTACTGTTTCCAATGTTTCCCCATCTATTTGCCATGAAGTGATGGGACCAGATGCCATGATCTTAGTTTTCTGAATGCTGAGCTTTAAGCCAACTTTTTCACTCTCCCCTTTCACTTCCATCAAGAGGCGCTTTAGTTCTTCTTCACTTTCTGCCATAAGGCTGGTGTCATCTGCATATCTGAGGTTGTTGATATTTCTCCCGGCAATCTTGATTCCAGCTTGCACTTCATCCAGCCCAGCATTTGCATGATGTACCCTGCAAGAGGTTTTCAAGAGGATTAATAATACAAGTGGAAGAGTATAGGTTTACACATCTTGTGATTGCATTACCTAAGGTCATAGGTGATGCTAGAGGTTCAACACAACAGTGCACATAACTTTTAACTAACTGACTGGATGTTTTGAATCACTTAGGTTGGACCTGCATCTACTAACTATAACTCTGTGGCTGATTGGACTTCAATTCAAAGAAGTAATATAAGAAGGAGAGGTCTCAAAATATTAAATAATTTTTTAGTGTCCTGAGACTCCTCTTTTGTGCTTCTGTGCTGAATTGTACTAAAATTTAACTTAAAATTTACAATTTATATTGAAACTGCTTGTTTGCCCATCTGTGCTAATCCATCACAATCCTGCAATTAAACTAAAAGCGCTTTTGTTTGTTATTACGCCAGGTTCCCAGTGCCTAGCATAGAACTGGGATGTGCGGGCTCAGTTGCTTCAGTCATATCTGACTCTTTGTGACCCCATGGACTGTAGCCTACCAGGCTCCTCTGTCCATGAGATTCTCCAGGCAAGAATACTGAGAGTGGGTTGCCATGTCCCCTTAAAGGGGATCTTCCTAACTCAGGGACTGAACCCATGTCTCCTGCATCTCTTGCTCTGGAGGCAGATTCTTTACCCACTGAGCCACCTGGTAAGCCCATAGACCTGGGAGGGAAGGTCAACTAATATTTGTTGGATGAATGGAAGAATAACATATTAGATTATTTGCTTCATTCTGCCCGTTCATATTTCTAAAATTATATAACACAAAGTAAACTTTATTAAGGCTTGAATAAACTTTACTCAATTCAGCAAATATTTTTAAGTACTTGATATAAAACAGGCACTGTGTTAGGCTTAGTATATACCTAGATAAGTAAAACACCACTTCTGTACTCCAAGAGCTCATCTAGCAGATGAGACTATGATGAAAGAGAACCAATATGAAACAGGTAATATTAATAACATGGGCATGCTCAAGAAATAGAAATAACACAGAGAAAGGAATAATAACCTTGAGAATGTTCTCCATTTTTTCTGAATTTAGATATAATTATTATTTACTATTATTAATAAGAAATGGAAGATGGATTCTTCATTGATTTGAAGAAAGATGTCACATAATTCTCTCTTCACTAGGAAATTCTTCTACTGTGATTGTAATATTTGTAGACTATTATGTTCTTTCATAGATATTTGATACAACAATACAGTGAGTCTAAAATTGTCACTGCAATTTAGGTGGTGAGAAAACTGAGCTGCAGAGAGATTGATTGTCTTGACTAAGAGCACAGACTTCTTAATAAACTGATCCTGGTCTCAGATAGTGATTTTCTATGATATTCCAGCCTCAGGAAGGAGCATGATAATGTACAAGTCTTCCTGGAGGGGATATGATGGGAGAAAGGATAATATTTTTGACAAATAATTTTAGACCAACTGGACATCCACATGCAAAAAACCCTTTAGACACAGACCTTACACATTTCATGAAAAATTAACCCAACATATATTATAGGTGATATGTAAAATGCAAAATTATTAAACATCTAGATGATGAGATATGATAAAATCTTGATTACCTTGGATTTGGAGATGATTTTTTCTTTAAATCTGACAGCAAAGATATGCTCCTTAAGAGAAAAATTTAAGTTGGTGCTTATTAAAATTAAAAGTTTCTGTTCTTTGAAAGACACTGTCAAGTAAAGATAATGTCACAGATTAGGAGAAAATATTTTCAAGAGACATTTGATTAAAAAAAAATGTTACCCAAAGCACACAGAGAACTCTTAAAATGTGACAAGAAAGCAGACAACTTGATTGAATAACCCAGGTAAAAGGTCTTAACAAATCCCTCACCACAGAAGACCTATAGATGGAAAATAAACATAGGAGAAGGTTCTGAACATTATACCTCATTCAGTTCAGTTCAGTCACTCAGTCGTGTCTGACTCTTTGTGACCCCATGAATTGCAGCATGCCAGGCCTCCCTGTCCATCACCAACTCCTGGAGTTCACTCAGATTCACGTCCATCGAGTCAGTGATGCCATCCAGCCATCTCATCCTGGGTCGTCCCCTTCTCCTCCTGCCCCCAATCCCTCCCAGCATCAAAGTCTTTTCCAATGAGTTAACTCTTCGCGTGAGGTGGCCAAAGTACTGGAGTTTCAGCTTTAGCATCAGTCCTTCCAAAGAAATCCTAGGGCTGATCTCCTTCAGAATGGACTGATTGGATCTCCTTGCAGTCCAAGGGACTCTCAAGAGTCTTCTCCTACACCACAGTTCAAAAGCATCAACTCTTCAGCGCTCAGCTTTCTTCACAGTCCAACTCTTACATCCATACATGACCACAGGAAAAACCATAGCCTTGACTAAACGGACCTTAGTCGGCAAAGTAATGTCTCTGCTTTTGAATATGCTATCTAGGTTGGTCATAACTTTTCTTCCAAGGAGTAAGCGTCTTTTAATTTCATGGCTGTAATCACCATCTGCAGTGATTTTGGAGCCCCCAAAAATAAAGTCTGATACTGTTTCCATTGTTTCCCTATCTATTTCCCATGAACTGATGGGACTGGATGCCATGATCTTTGTTTTCTGAATGTTGAGCTTTAAGCCAACTTTTTCACTCTCCTCTTTCACTTTCATCAAGAGGCTTTTCAGTTCCTCTTCACTTCTGCATATCTAAGATTATTGATATTTCTCCCAGCAATCTTGATTCCAGCTTGTGTTTCTTCCAGTCCAGCATTTCTCATGATGTACTCTGCATATAAGTTAAATAAGCAGGGTGACAATATACAGCCTTGACGTACTCCTTTTCCTATTTGGAACCAGTCTGTTGTTCCATGTCCAGTTCTAACTGGTGTTTCCTGACCTGCATACAGATTTCTCAAGAGGCAGGTCAGGTGGTCTGGTATTCCCATCTCTCTCAGAATTTTCCACAGTTTCTTGTGATCCACACAGTGAAAGACTTTGGCATAGTCAATAAAGCAGAAATAGATATTCAGGAAATTGTAAATGAAAAATAATGAGATACTACTATACACCTATGAAAATGGCAAAAACTTAAAACATGAGCAATATCAAATGATGGAAGGATATGAAGCAACAGGAATTTACCTTGGAGCAATCAAAATGTCCTTCAGTAGGTGGCTGGATAAATACATTGTGGTGTATCCATAGGGGGGTTCCCCAATGACTCAGTGGGTAAAGAATCCACTTACAATGCAGAAGAGCCAGTAGATATGGGTTCGATCCCTGAGTAGCAAAGATCCATTGGAGAAATGGCAATCTACTCCAGTAGTCTTGCCTGGAAAATCTCATGGGCAGAGGCTGGCAGGCTACAGTCCAAAGAGTTGCAAAGAGTTGGATATGACTGAGTGACTACGCACACACACATATCCCTACAATGATGTATTCTGCAGTAATAATGAGAAATGAGCTATTAAAGTCATAGAAGACATGGAAGGAACTTAAAAATATATTACTAGTGAAAGAAGTCAATATGAAAAGTATGTATAATACATGATTTTAACTATATGGAATTTTGGAAAAGGCTAAACTATGGAGGTGGTAAGGAGTGGTTCTTTGCCTAAGTACAGTAACACCTGCTCCCTTTTGGTTTCCACATTCATGGGATATCTTCTAGCCCTTTACTTTAAGTTGATGTGTATCCATAAAGATGAAATGAGTCTCTTGTAGGCAGTGTGCATTTTTTAAAATCCATTTAGTCACTTCATCTCTTTTGATTGGAGAATTTAATTCATTTACATTTAAAGTAATTAATGATCCATGCAATTCAGTTCAGTTGCTGAGGCGTGTTTGACTCTTTGTGACCCCATGGACTGCAGCATGCTAGGCTTCCCTGTCCATTACCAACTCCCAGAGCTTGCTCAAACTCATGTCCATTGACTCAGTGATGCCATTCAGCCATCTCATCCTCTGTCATCCCCTTCTCTTCCTGCCTTCAATCTTTCCCAGCATCAGGGTCTTTTCCAATGAGTCAGTTCTTTGCATCAGGTAGCCAAAGTACTGGAGCTTCAGCTTCAGCATCAGTCCTTCCAGTGAATATTCAGGACTGATCTCCTTTCTGATTGACTTATTTGAACTTACTAATGCCATTTTCCTGGTGGCTCAAGTGGTAAAGCATCTGTCTACAATGTGGGAGACCTGGGTTCCATTCCAGGAATCAAAGCACATATCTTCTGTGTATAGACTAGAAGTTTTTGCTTTGTAGTTACTATGAGGGCTTCCATGGTGGCTCAGAGGGTAAAACGTCTGCCCACAATGCAGAAGACCCAGGTTTCATCCCCAGGTCAGGAAGATCCCTTGGTGAAGGTAATGGCAACCCATTCCAGTATTTTGCCTGGAAAATGCCGTGGACGGAGGAGCCTGGTAGGCTATAGTCAATGGGATCTCAAAGAGTCGTACACGACTGAGCTGCCTCACTTTATCGTGAGCTATATACATATCTTACAAATATAGCAGTGCACAAATGCACTAATCCAAGTAAGAAAAAATGGTGGCTGGGGATTGCGTCTCTTAGGGTAGTAAGAAGAGTTTAGATTCTATTTTGAAGTTAGAGAGACAACTATATTTCCTGACAGATTGGGTAGGGCATGTAAAAGAAAGAGAGGAATCAAGGATGAGAGAATTTTTGCTATTATTTTTCAACTGGTCGTCAATCAATACCCACATATTAGCAAATTATACCTGTTGTGTACTAGGTTTCCACTTTTTTGTTGATTACTTAATTCTCTCCACTAGAGACTCTACTGCATGCTTTGAAAAACTGAAATTAATTCATTCTCAGAGTTTAAGAAACTCCATTTCAATATGGTAAGGAAGACGTCAGCCTTGGGTCAAATTGTCTTTTGATTATAAAGGTGAGAGGAAGATATAGACACAGTCTTCTGGATTTATGTGTTTAGATGTTCATCTTTTATTTAATATACAGTGACTGTAATGTTGGTCTCTTGAAATGAATTCACTTATTCAAAAACCATTTAGTGAATGAATATTATATCGCAGACATTCTGCTTTGCCAGGGACAAGACTGAAGCTAGTTCTCTATTTTCAAGCAGGCTGCCACCTAGTGGGAGATGCAGAAATGTAATTGAATAGAAGAATAAAATAAGATTAGTGATAGAAACAGTGGTGGCTAGAAAGTGCCAATAGAGCCCAGAAGGAGGCACAACTAATTATATCTTGAGGAATTCAGGAAAACTTGTAGGAAGAGGAAGAGTTTACAGGTAGCTATGTAGGGAGCTTGGATGGGCATTCCTGATAAAGGAAATAGTAAGTGGGTAGTAGAAAAGAGATGTGGGTGTCGAGAGTTGGGCTGTAAAGAAAGCTGAGAACCAAAGAATAGATGCTGTGGTGTTGGAGAAGACTCTTGGGAGTCCCATGGACAGAAAGGAGATCCAACCAGTCCATCCTAAAGGAAATCAGTCCTGAATATTCATTGGAAGGACTGGTGCTGACGCTGAAGCTCCACTATTTTGGCCTCCTGATGTGAAGAACTAACTCACTGGAAAAGACCCTGATGCTGGGAAAGATTGAAGGCAGGAGGAGAAGGGGATGACAGAGGATGAGATGGTTGGATGGCATCACTGACTTGATGGACATGAGTTTGAGCAAGCTCCAGGAGTTGGTGATGGACAGGCAAGCCTAGCATGCTGCAGTCCTTGGGGTTGCAAAGAGTCAGACATGACTGAGCAACTGAACTGAACTGAGTAAAAAAGAGAATGGCCCATTTGGTTGACTTCATAGACACTTGTTAAGACTAGGGGTTTTGAAGCAAGGTCATGAGTAGGGGAAGTTGAATCTTAAACTAACAGAAGCAGAAGATATTAAGAAGAGATGGCAAGAATACACAGAAGAACTGTACAAAAAAGATCTTCATGACCCAGATAATCATGATGGTGTTATCATTTATCTAGAGCCAGACATCCTGGAATGTGAAGTCAAGTGGGCCTTAGAAAGCATCACTACGAACAAAGCTAGTGGAGGTGATGGCATTCCAGTTGAGCTATTTCAAATCCTGAAAGATGATGCTGTGAAAGTGCTGCACTCAATATGCCAGCAAATTTGGAAAACTCAGCAGTGGCCACAGGACTGGAAAAGGTCAGTTTTCATTCCGATCCCAAAGAAAAGCAATGCCAAAGAATGCTCAAACTACTGCAGGATTGCACTCATCTCACACTCTAGTAAAGTAATGTTAAAAATTCTCCAAGCCAGGCTTCAGCAATATATGAACCGTGAACTTTCTGATGTTCAAGCTGGTTTTAGTAAAGGCAGAGGAACCAGAGATCAAATTGCCAACATCTGCTGGATCATGGAAAAAGCAAGAGAGTTCCAGAAAAACATCTATTTCTGTTTTATTGACTATGCCAAAGCCTTTGACTGTGTGGATCACAGAAACTGTGGAAAATTCTGAAAGAGATGAGAATACCAGACCACCTGACCTGTCTCTTGAGAAACCTATATGCAGGTCAGGAAGCAACAGTTAGAACTAGACATGGAACAACAGACTGGTTCCAAATAGGAAAGGGAGTACGTCAAGGCTGTATATTGTCACCCTGCTTATTTAACTTCTATGCAGAGTACATCATGAGAAACGCTGGACTGGAGGAAACACAAGCTGGAATCAAGATTGCCGGGAGAAATATCAATAACCTCAGATATGCAGATGACATCACCCTTATGGCAGAAAGTGAAGAGGAACTAAGAAGCCTCTTGATGAAAGTGAAAGAGGAGAGTGAAAAAGTTGGCTTAAAGCTCAACATTCAGAAAACGAAGATCATGGCATCTGGTCCCATCAGTTCATGGGAAATAGATAGGGAAACAGTGGAAAGAGTATCAGACTTTATTTTTGGGGGGGCTCCAAAATCACTGAAGATGGTGATTGCAGTCATGAAATTTAAAAATGGTTACTCTTGAAAGGAAAGTTATGACCAACCTAGATAGCATACTTAAAAGCAGAGACATTACTTTGCCAACAAAGGTCCGTCTAGTCAAAGCTATGGTTTCTCCAGTAGTCATGTATGAATGTGAGAGTTGGACTGGGAAGAAAGCTGAGCACCTAAGAATTGATGCGTTTGAACTGTGGTGTTGGAGAAGACTCTTGCGAGTCCCTTGGACTGCAAGGAGATCCAACCAGTCCATCCTAAAGTAGATTAGTCCTAGGTGTTCACTGGAAGGACTGATGCTGAAGCTGAAACTCCAATACTTGGCCACCTCATGTGAAGAATTGACTCATTGGAAAAGACTCTGATGGTGGGAGGGATTGGGGGCAGGAGGAGAAGGGGATGATAGAGGATGAGATGGCTGGATGGCATCACTGACTCGATGGACGTAAGTCTGAGTGAAGTTCGGGAGTTGGTGATGGACAGGGAGGCCGGGCGTGCTGCAATTCATGCGGTCACAAAGAGTCACACATGACTGAGCAACTGAACTGAACTGAAAGGAAAAGCACTGTTAGGTCTGAACACTTTTATATATGAAAATGTAAGGTTTGAAATGAATTTTGCATGTGTTGGGAATTAGCAAGCACATGTCAGTAGGGAAACAACTCAATTAGATTAAGATTTTTGAATGATTGCTCCAGCAATGCTGCGGAGAATATCTTGGAAAGGGAGGAGACCTAGACCTGGGAATCAGCTGGTGTACTGCTGTAGACCTTACAGGGAATGAAGAGGTCCTGTCTTGAACATTCTGGAGAGAGAGGAGAAGACATATACATGAGCTACATATGCACTTAGTATGGCTTGTTTGGGATATCCAACAATGAGTCTAAGAAGACCCAAGTAATCTGTATTTAGATACCGAAAAAGAAGATAAAACCTTATTCAGTGTCACAGAGTAATAGGAGAGAGAGCATTCTGAGTGGAAAGATATGTTGAGTTTAAGGACTGAAGGTATAGCCAGGTGGAGATAACAAGAAAGATATTCAAATTTCTGAGTAAAGTCTGACTGGAAAATTAAATGCCATTGATGAAAAATATCTTAGAGTTTAGCCTATAATTTTATAGGAATATAGGAAATATAGGAATTTGCTTCCATATACCTAATAGCAATGGCAAGCACTTTTAGCTATACATATACTTAATATGAATTTTATTTTTGTATCCCTACATAGTAATGACAAAACCGTTTAGCTTCATACATAATTAACACATGTACCAGAGACGATCTCCTGGAGAAGGGAATAGCTATCCACTCCAGTATTCTTGCCTGGAGAATCCCGTGGACAGAAGAGCCTGATTGGCTGCAGTCCATGAGGTTGCAAAGAGTGAGACACAACTGAGTGACATTTTTTAAAAATAGATACCTACTAAACAAAATAAGGCAAAACCCAACAACAAACTGAGTGCCAGAAAGGGTTCATTACAAGTGATACAGACAAACACTGCTAGAAGCACAGCAAATAGAAAGTATATTTTGGGAAGATTATGTCAATTTGTAGCAAGAGTTATAAAGATGATCATACAATTTTGCCTGGTAATCCTACTCCTGGTTATTAGGAGTTATCAGTGTATATCACTGAACATCTATCTTATAGATATGGTCTACATTACAATATGTTATAGGGGAATGGCTTAATATGCCTGTGTTTACTCAGAGTATGAAGACTCTATTATATGAAGACTATAAAAGAACATAGGAAGATTTTTACATTGATGTAAAAATAGTCTAAATATTTATAATTGTCACAACTGTGTAAACATATCTATACCAATAGAGAGTCACTGAAAATCATTAACAACGAAAACCATCAGAATGGTAATATTATAGATAATTTTGTTTTTCTTTTTTTTTTAATTTTTATTTTTACTTTATTTTACTTTACAATACTGTATTGGTTTTGCCATACATTGACATGAATCCACCACGGGTGTACATGCGTTCCCAAACTTCTTAAAAATCATCTATAGATAATGTTTTGTTTTCCTTTTTTCCAAAATAAAGTTTATGTGAGGACAACTTTTCAAAATCTATTTTAAAAGACCTGTAGTAAGCTACAATAAAGCAAACGTGTGACTATAGACAGGCTCCAAACACCCTTATTTAAATGTTCCTTGGGCATGTGGAAAGGGTGGTGCAAGAAAGGGGATCAACTGAATGTGGGCAGAGGACAGATGAGAAGAAAAAGAAGGCAGAGGACTGAGAAACCCAGGAAAGCAATAGTATCTCTGGCTCCCTATGGAGTCACCAAGGGCGTATGACACCAGGGTGGTGGAAGCCTCATGTCACAGCAATTTTGCATGAGCTAGTGGGGGAACGGGACCACAGTGACCACCCCGCCCCTTTCCTTTACACCATATCCCAGCTGGGCCATCACACTGACATGGCCTTGGGACATGTGTGCAGTGGGAGGTTTGAATTTAGGCTGGTGGCGGAAGATGAGACCACTACGTTTTTTTTGTACACATAAGGTTTCACTGACACATTTACCACAGGAGGAGGAGAAAAGGCCACAAGATGTGGGGTTAGTGTGAGTGGGGACAAAGGAACTTTTTTTTCAAACTAAGAAAGCACCAGTATTGCAAAGACTTTCCGTGATTCCACACCCACCTTGAAAGTCCCCCTCTCAGCACAGGAAGTGCGCTGACCACTGGGGGCAATAAAAGAGACTCAGAGGAGCCAAGGTCCTCAGCCTCTTGCTGCACAGCTCAGGGGGACCTCAGCCATGAAACTTCTCATCCTGACCTGCCTGGTGATCTGCAGTCTCACTGCATATACTGTGGAAGGTGAGTCAAAGGTTATTTATGAGACAAGGAACATCTAGGTGTACAGGCAGTGGCCAGGCATTTTGCTATTGACTCAGGTTTTGAATGGAGTAAACTACTTTCTCCAAGCTAAGCCTCAGTCTTCCTGTGTGCAAAATGGGAATAACTTGACTCTAGAGGATCTTGTGGATTTCGCAGATATATCTTGGCTCACAGCTAGATTCCTATTTTTCACAACTGGGCGATTTGGGGTAAGTTTCTTAACTTGTTTTTGCCTATGCTTATTGTCTGTAAGGTGAATATGATAACTGATACACTTACCTGGGGTTAAAATGAAATAAACATTATATATAATCAATAGTGTAAATTATAATAAACTTTTCAGATTACTACACAAGTCCTAGTTTCTTAATTAATGTTAGCTGTGGAATGGTGATGACAATTGTGTATATCTTTGAAGCTTTTGCCTATTTAATATTGATCTTGATAAATTCTCAAAAAATTTGAGAGCTCAGTCATGATGCGGGAATGACTAGAGAGTGTTATGTTCTGAAACAAATCAATGTTTTCTATTAAAACAAAAATGATTGGAAGTTCATACCTTCATACCCAGGAAATCAATATCACATTTAAGTGTATAAGAGAGTCTATATTACTGCTATGAATGTTGTTCCCATTTAGGATAAACTTATCGAGTTTTTATGAGACCATAGTGCTAACAAATATCAATGCCTTATATACAGTCAAATAAACTATAAGGCATACCCAGCTGACTTCACTACATTACTGAGCATTCGACACATATTTCTTAAAGGATCATTTTGTTCTCAGCTGGTCGGAGTACATTTCTCTTGGCAGCTCTGACCACAAGAAGGAATATCCTTGGGGTATAATTAATGCTTCAGAAACTCTCCTTTAAAACTCCTAATCTGTAGACTTGTTACTTAGACCAAAATATCTGAGCCTGATCATGGATCCCCACGGTTCTCTGTAAATAGTGACGGTACTGTCTGAAAGTCCCTGAAATTGTTCCTTAAATAAAATACTGTTAAAACAAAAAGTTTAAGCCAAATGTTGCCTGAACTGTGGCTGGCTGGCATTTTTCTGAGCCAAGAGGCTTGCATTTGGTGCAAACCCATGTATGGGGGGAGCCTGGTGGGCTGCCGTCTATGGGGTCGCAGAGAGGCGGACACGACTGAAGCGACTTAGCAGCAGCAGCAGCAGGCCTCCCTGTCCATCACCAACTCCCGGAGTTCACTCAAACTCACGTTTAGGAAACCCTTTATATTATTAACTGTTCCAAGTTATTTTCCCTTCTCCAATGTAAGATATTCTCGAAATTGTTAAATTTAATCCCTCCAGGCCATTTCTATTGAGGATGAGGACTCTGTGAACTATTGCCTTTACATATTTCTCATTTTAACATTTAAAATAACACCTTTAGTGATTCAGTCAAAAATGAGCTACCTCTCCCATGTTTAATATTGACTGTCCCAAGCCACTCTTTATCAGGTCACTCTTTGTTATTTGATTGATGACACTCTAATATTTATATTATTAGAAATTATATTTTATTTTTGTTTGCTTGGTTTTCTGTGCAGGTGTGGGGACTGAAGTTCTAGAAAAGAGCATCTGTGTGAGTCTGACTACACGGCGACTGCCAGTTAAAAACATCAAGACCTACACCATCCAGGAGGGCTCCATGAAAGCAGTGATGTGAGTTTCTCCCCCCAAAGCTGGGCTTGATGGAACACAGTGTACAGAAATGCCACCCTCCTTGGGAAAAATAAGTTAACAAGGAGGAAGACCTCAACCTAGCCAACAGTCCTTTTGTTTTTCCATATTAACCAAGTCTTTGTGTAGCCCCAAACAATGATGATGACAAAAAAATTGGCAACCAAGTGAAGACTGTCACCCTCCTTTCTGATTTATCTTAACAGAATAATTGGACTGGGAACCAGATGAATAATGTGCTTGGTCTTGAGGGTTACGTCTAGAGATGGCTGGATCAGATCAGGATTTGAGCACAGAGCCTCACTGCTGTGGGATACCTCTCTTCCCATCCATCCACACCCCTGCCTTTCTTTTCCTTTTTGATGCCTGGAGTAGAATGTCATATTTTATCAGTTGCCACATCTCAAGGAATAGTGTCAACAATTAGCCTACATGGTACCATTCTCTTTCCAGGACTTCATTTTCAAAATAGCAACACTTCCCAACATATAATCACAACTTTACCCCCCACCTCTTCAAATAAGATAAATAAATCACCGTTTGTGCAGAAGATAGGATGACAGTGTTTAGATATGAAAAAAGAAAAAGGACCTCAAATGTCTAGTTTAATTACATCACTTGGTGACAATGATGAGATAGGAGTCTGAAAATTATGCTGAACAAGGAATCTGGGTATTACCTGGAACTATTTCTTCTTCATGAAAAAAATAGTTTGCAGAAGAATGATTTTCATTTATGATCTTGTGAATCTGAAAGACTGATTTATCCAGTCATTTCTGCACAAGAGCTCTTTTATATGATCTGATCTTAACTTTTGGCCCCAAGGCTTTGAGGATGTGACTAATTTTGCTATCTTTTCCTTGCATTGCAGATTCATTACCAGACGAGGATTTAAAATCTGTGCTGATCCTGCAGCTGACTGGGTGAAAAAAGCCGTCCAAAGGATAGACAGGAAAAATATGAGCCAGATCAAGCCTGCAGGAGCCCAGCCATCCACCAATACAACTGTGACCCTGACTGGGTAGTGACCTTCCAGCACTTTTTCCCCTCCCTAGCCAGCCACCTCATTTCCCTTCAAAGCCCATGGACTGATTACATTATATTCACTTTTTATAAAAGTGCTGTATGAGTCAAATTATTTTCGTAGATTTTTATTTTTTATATTTCTTTTGTAATCATTCAGATGTTTTAATTAATAAATATTTATTATTAAGAATATTCCACAAACTTATTCATTACATATTGGGAAAGGTAATTTCTGTCCTTACCATTCCTCCTTTTGATCCCTGATGGGAGAGATTATATCAGTGTTTATCAGAGATGAAGCTATATTTATTATTCTTAGGTTCTAGCATGAAGTTGTTCCCTACATGACTCATAGGTGACAACTGTGATGATGACAATTTAAGCTTTATTTCAACCTGTCTTCATCATGCAGTTCTATTTTTAAGAAATAAATTATCTGACTGTTACTGGGTTCCCATTCTGAGAGTTCACTACTCAAAAAGTGACTTCACTCAAGTTTGATCTTGAGCAAATTCTCATACCTCTATGTTTCATCTGATCTACAAGAGAAAGGAAAAAGACACAGTTTGTCAGTTCTTTCATTTGCCAAGGTTAGACAGTTTATTCAACAAAAATCCATTCCACTCAAACTAAGCGAAGTTCTCATTGCCTTTCTGCAACTTCCACAATTGTCACTACTCTAGTTAGCATACAAGTTATGCGTTTGGAATTTAACATCCCAAACACTGTCACCTGGAACATTTCATGAGTGTGATCATAATTTGCAGTAAAGTTTTAATTAATATTACTTCATTTGGTCCCCTAAATATCCCAGATTCATGTCCTCCTGTATTCTCTTTAAATTGCTAATTTGGTTCATGGTTATGATTGTGCTAGCCAAGTAGCTGATAATGTATACATCGACTACTATTTGACTTTAAATAGTTTAGAACTGATCAAACCTTGACAGTTTCAATGACCAGTTGTTTCCTGGTTCTAGGGGGACAATCTGAAATGCTAAATATTTTAGGAGGGTAACTGAGGGCAACTTCTTGAATCAGCTTACTTTTAGTCATCCAACTACTGAACCAGAGTGAAGTGAAGTGAAAATCACTCAGTTGTGTCCAACTCTTTGTGACCCTATGGACTATACAGTCCATGGAATTCTCCAGGCAAAATACTGGAATGGGTAGCCTTTCCCTTCTCCAGGTTATCATCCCAACTTAAGGATCAAACCCAGGTCTCCCATACTGCAGGCAGATTCTTTACCAGCTAAACTATTAGGGAAACAGAGAGGAATGATTAAAACACTGCCTCCTAGCAAAAGGTGGAGTCACCTGTCCTTTCTCATTGCTGTTTGCCCACAGTAATCATCAAAGCTGGTCTTAAAAGATACACTTAAGGAGAAATCACTTGTTTTATGGAGGGGTGAAACCTAGTAAAGTCACAGAAGATGAAAAGGAGGTTTCCTGATTGAACATGTACTTGCATTTCCCAAATATCTCCCAAACCCTACAAGTATTCAAGAGATAATATATATTGAAGACTGTAGGTATACACATCTTATTATCACATTATTTAAGGTAATGCTAAGAGATTTCAATCAAACAGTGTCTATAAATTTTAACTAATTGACTGGATGCTTAGGTAGGACTTGTGTCTACTAAATGTAATCCTGTGGTTTACTGGATTTCAATTCAGTTCAACCAAATAACCTAAGTAGGAGAGGGTTCAAAATAGTAATTTTTTTTTTAGTGGCTGTGACCCTTCTTTCGCGCTCCTGTGGCTACTTGTACTTAACTATAACCTAAAACTTACCAACTTATATTGAAACTGCTTGTATTCCTGTCTCTGCTTCCCCCACCCCAATCCTGCAATTAGACTGAAAGCTGCTTGTGGCTATCAATACATCAGGTCTCCAATGCCTAGCAGAGAACTCTGGGTGTCAGTTAATACTTCAAATCAGTCATATTTGGTCACCATTAATTCCTGGGCTGTCGATTTTGGACTTTGTTTGTGGCTGTCTTTTATGGTACATGAGCATTTAGTTTTCTTTTTGCATTCTCTCCATATAATTATGTTGATATTTTAATTAATTATTTTTACAGATTTAGGTAATAAACCTATCATTTATTTCTTATTCTATCAACTGTGGACAGTACTTCTTGACTTTCCATTTTTTAAGGCCAGTCTGTTGCCTATAGCAAATACTTAAGCAGTTTTTACTATGTAACCAGCACTATTTTATTGATTTGCAAATGTTGTTAAGATATTCAGTCACATTCAGACTTCTAATTAAGGCAAAACAACTAAGGCATAATAAGGCTATTGACTTGTGAGGGATAGAGTTCAGATGTGAACCCATGGAAGCCTGGCTCCAAGTTCACAGTTTTTGACTTCCATGTCACACTGCCTTCCTCTCTTCAGAGGTTAATTCCCTGAAGACCAAACCATATGCAATGTACCCCTGAAAAGACTGTTCAGGCCTACACAATAGCTTCGTTTAACCAACTTAGTTAATCAACTAGTTCATTCACTCAGTAACAATTTGTTGAGGGTCTATTCTGTGCCAGAAACTGTAACTGTGAACAGAACAAACCCCTGCTTTCATAGTTTACATTCTGGTATGTTGTGTCTTCTATTCCTTGCTTCAGGTTATTTATTTATTTTTATTTCATTTTTAAAATTGAAGTGTAGTTGATTTACAGTGTTGTGTTAATTACTGCTGTACAGCAAAATGGTTCAGTTTTTTATACATATGTATGTGCCTGCATGCTACGCCACTTCAGTCACATCTGGCTCTTTGAGACTCTATGGACTGTAGCCCAACAGGCTCCTCTGTCCATGGGATTCTCCAGGCAAGAATACCAGAGTGGGTTGCCATTCCCTTCTCCAGGGGATCTTCCCAACCCAGGGATCGAACCCACACTGTACATCTCCTGCATTGGCAGGCAGGTTCTTTACAACTAGCACCACCTGGGAAGCCCTATGTATATATTCTTTTTTATATTATTTTCCATTATGGTGTCCCATAATATGTTGAAATTTGTTTCCTGCAATACAGTAGGTCTTAGTCACTTATCCATTTTATATATAATAGTTTGCCTCTGCTAACCCCATCCTTCCATTTGACCCCAAGGTTCTTTTATCCACTGACTCAAACAACAGATGCTCATGAAGTGCCTAACATAGTTCAGACAGTTTGCCAGGCATTGGGATGCAGAGGTGAAACCAGACACAATTCTTAACTTCAGGGAGCTTACACAACTAAGCAGACAATTTCAATGATTGTGTAACCTACGATGATAGGGAAAGTGAAGAGTGTGAATTTGGGGCAGAAAGGAGCAAACCTGTTCAGGTCCTAACAGGTGGAGAGGTTCAGGACAGGCTTCCTCCTAAAAAGAGCTTTTCACCTGGAACCTGAAAGGCAAGTCAAAGTTATCCAGGGGGATTCAGTGCAATCCCTGCAGAGGACAAGCAGCACATAGAGGCCTGAAAGTAAGAGAATCCGGAAGCAGGAAGGAAATGAAAGGAGTTAAATACGTGTGCATGCTCAGCCACGTCCGACTCTTTGTGACCCCATGGACTGTAAGCCCACCAGGCTCCTCTGCCTATGGGATTTCTCAGGTGAGAATACTGTAGTGGATTACCATTTCCTCCTTCAGGGGATCTTTCTGACCCAGGTATCGAACCTGTGTCTCTTGCGTCTCCTGCACTGGCAGGTGGCTTCTTTACCACTGAGACACCTGGGAAGCCAGTTTAATAGGACTGACTGAGGGACAAAGCTAAGGTTCAACAACAAAGGAAGAGTAAGCAAAAGGTGAGATTAGAGAGATGGAGGAGTTGACACCAAAGTCTTTGTCTCCCAGATGGAGGAGTATGTACTCCGTCCTGGAGGTTGTGGGAAATGACATTGGCCGCCAGTGGTAGTGAGAAGTGACTCTGAAGCCTGCTGACTTTTGAACTTGGCCTAGTATGCATTCACACATTTTTCCTTTTCCTCATTTTTTTTTTTTCTGCTTAGCCAGAGAACACATTAACGATGCATGATTTCCTAACTCGGGCGGTATGGCCCACAAATCCAATCACTGCTTCTTTGGCTATGGGGAGCAGGTACTGGGATGGGAAAATATCACATTTATGGGGCGTGCCTTGTTATTTGCATTTTTTATTGGCTAAGATTAGACCTGTGGAACCAAGATCAAAGCCAACCACCAAAAGAAAGGAGAAGGCAGGGTTGAGAAGCAATAAACGACATCAGTGGGGGCTTTAGACATCCACAGACCAATCATTTTTAGATCTATTTGATTTCCTGAATAGCTGTGGAGCACCTGCTGAGTACAAGGAGCACCGCGTCTAGTCTGCTGTCCTGAAGCCCATGAAAGTACAGTCATCAAAGCCATTCATTCCTATTCGGATGTTCCAAACAGCTCGGCTCAGGGTTTACCTCCTCTTAGAGACCTTCCTGACATCCCCAGCCTAGGTGACTCTCCTCTCATGGACCCACTGAGCCCCTGGGGTTACCTCTACTATCATTGTATCACCTTGAAATACCAGTTTATTTTTCTTTACTTTCAGTCTACTTAATATTCAGAGTAGGGATTGTGGATTTGATCTCTATGTACTTAATACCTGGCATAGAGCCAGGAACACCATAGGTCTCCAACACATTTTTTTGTGCAATATACGCTACATTATATGTATCTCTATTCTGAATAGAATGCTCTATTTATTCAGCATTCTATAGGAATGCTGAAGAGAGAATACTTAAATCTGCCCTAGGGAAGTTAGGAAAAGTTCTGCACAAGAGGTGATACAAAAATTGTACCATTAAACCTGAGAAGAAATATGCCGGGAGGAGACACACCAGGGGCGAGCAGTTCTGCCAGTGGGAACCATGAGAATGCGGAAGCCCAGAAGCAGGGAAATCAGGCCTGTTCAGGGAAACTGCTCTTTTCTGGGGTGGCTGGGGTCTAGAGCTCAGGGATCACAGAAGAAGGAAGCCCAGGCAAGACTGAGACCACTCGGAGTGCGACGCCAAAGGGTGTGGTTTTAAACAGAGGGCCCCTGGGAGCAAGGTGATCAGATCTGACTTGGAGGAGTGCAGAAAATGTTTAGGTTGGTGGGGAATAGAGAGGCAAACATTGCGTCAGGCTGGAAAAGGTAAACCCAGGCTGGAGGAGATGGTGGCCCGAATTAAGTTGTGGCAATGGAAATAGGAGTGAAAAAGAGCCCCAGGCAGAATCAGGATGGCTGTGGTGATCAACTGGAAGTGGAGGAAAAACTGGAGGAGTTGGGACTGCACTGAGGTTTCCAGTTTGGGTGGCTGGTTAGGAAACAGCACAACTGATTGGTAAGATTGTAGTCTAATCTCTGGTGTGGTTGCTAATAGACTCTGAAGCAAATAGATAGTACCAAGGAAGAGATGCTGAGAAAGAGGAGGTCTGAAAGAGTCAAAAACTGATTATCAGCCTTAATGCTCAGTAATTCAGACTAAAAGCCCAAACTACAGTTCTATCCCCTTTTGACAGATTCTTCTTTTTTTTTTTCTTTTTCACAAGGATGAAGTAAAAATAAAACCAAATATCTGTGAAACTCTTTATGCCCCTTGGGGGAAAAAGGTACATATAAATGGAATACAGTATCCATTGGGTGAGTCATCAGCATTATTTTAAGAGGGATTTGTCACATGGCAGTGGGAGGCAAAAAGGAGCAGAGGGATGAATCCATAATGGAGAAAAAGAGAAATGAAGTGAAAGAAAAGGTTTTGAATGGGAATTAGGAGTGCCTGAGCATTACAGCAAGGTGGAGTTTGATGCGAGAGTGTGAGGGAGAAGGTCAAAAGGTTTTTTCTTTTTCTTTCTTTGGGAGCAGGTAGTAAACATTAAGACAGACTGCTGAGGGTGGAAGGTCAAAGAAGTGACCTGGAATTGTTATTCTGGAAGCTAGGGAAGAAATTTAGAGGTATCTCAGCTGAGAGAAAGCTGTCTCTCCCCCTCTCTCCCCTCAATCCTGCCAAAAGAAAGTTCAACCAGATACCAGCGATGTACGTTGATTTCCTTTCACATTCTGCTGCCGAGAGGAATTGTGAAAGCTGCATAATTTGCTTCTTCCTGAAACCTGTCATTTCTCTCAAGGTGGAACTGCTGAATGAGATATTTGGGAAGAAGTTTCACATTATAGAGTATAGAAACAAAAGGCCACATGGCTAGACTGAGATGATCATAACCGTCAGAAGCACCGGGTGTTGTATGAGAGAAAGGTGGATTCCCATTGCTCCGAAGGTTGGATAGGGGAGATGGGTGGGTGGAAAGGTGGATGAGGGAGAGGGATGTTGGCAGAGTCACCTGTCATAAGCAGTGGGTGAAAGAGGAGGGGAGAATAGTCAGGCGCTCTCTCTCCCTCTCTCTCTTTCTCTCCCCTTGCTCTCTGGGGCAGACAATGGTGTGATAGTTAGAAAACTAGCTCTGCCTAGGTGTGTATGCATTTATATACTGGCTTAAGTTGCTAAGTTGTGTCCGACTCTTGCAACTCCACAGACTGTAACCCACCAGGCTCCTCTGTCCATGAGATTTCCCAGGCAAGAATACTGGAGTGGGGTGCCTTTTCCTTCTCCAGGGGATATTCCCGACCCAGGGAATTGAACCCACATCTCCTGCAATGCAGGTGGTTTCCTGCATTGCAAGTGGATTCTTTACCGACTAAGCCACCAGGAAGCCAAACTGGCTTTACCACTTACTACACAAGTGACTAAGGGGAAATCCTTCAATGTCTCTATGCCTTAGGTTCCCTCATTTATAAAATTAGAATAATAATAATGCTGACTTCATAGGATTATTATGAGGGTCAAAGCACTTAAAATGGAATCTGGGACGTAGTGAAGATGTGACAAATGAGTTGTTGTTGTTTTTTTAATCCCTAGTAGGTAGGATGGGATAAGAGTTGTACAATGGAGGGTAGATGAAAAAGAGAATCTATAAGGCATCTGCAAGATTTCCTGGATGTTAACATTTACTCATTGAGACCCCAGTCTTCATCCTTTAAGCAAAGTTGGGTTTAATTTTCCCTATTTTCTGTATACTTGCATCTAACTCATCAAATGGAGAAGGGAATGGCAACCCACTCCAGTATTTTTGCCTGGAGAATTCCAGGGACAGAGGAGCCTGGCCGGCTACAGTGCATGGGGTTGCAAAGAGTTGGATACGACTGAGCAACTAACACACGCACACACCACGTCAAACCATAGAGTGTACTATGGAATAACATGAGAGCCTCCATTAAAAAAGATGCTCTGGTTAAATATATTTAGGGACTGATCATACTATCCTTCTGTTCTTGGAGAATCATGGTGACATAGCTTGTCAAAGTCTCCAAAGAGTACATTAAACCACACTTAGCTCAGTGTACCAACTAAAAGTTCTCACTAGCCATCTGCCTCTGCAAGGAGTAATTCACTAGCCACTGCAGTCACTGACTGTCAACACACCCTGAAGGGAGTCCAGGGTGAAATCAGGAACTAGGCACTCTATGCTCTGGGAAAAACTGGCAGAGAAGGTCTTTACACAGTTAGGTATTTTCAGGAGAAGATTTTATGAGCCTGAATTTTTGCATCTTCTTGTATCTAGCAAAGCACTAAGATTGTTAACAGACACACCTGTTCCTTATGGCTAGAAGCAACCTTATGCCAAAATGTGCACTTGACTGCATTTACCCTCTTCACTAAAACCGTATACGATATTGACCTCTCCCCACTATCTCTTCAGAGCCAGTACGTCAGAGCTATCTGAGATGCTGTCTCCCAGGATATAGTTCTCATTTTGCCCCAAATAAAGCTTAACTCACAATTCTTTCATTGTGCTTTTTTTCCAGTTGATAAATATTTCCCCAAGTTAACCTGACTACAAAGCTTCTTTCCATATACCATCAATGGATGTCTATTGAACATTTATTGAACATTCAATAAAGGACATTTATTGAACATAAATTCTTCAAAACACTGGTGACCAAAAATTCCTCAGATCTGTAATCCCAAAATAATAAAACTATCATCCATTAATAGCATCAATGCAATCAGAAAAAAGATTTGGTGGACTGATAGACACAGAGCCAGTTTCACGGCTGTGTGACCTATGCAGCCACACAGGTCTCCACTCTAAAAAAAAGGTCCTGTTTTTGTCTAATGGTATGATGCTACCATCTTGACTGTGTTAATTTTTTCTGGCTTGAATTTCAGCCTGATTCCCTCATTTGTGTCTCTGTAACCTGTCGGAACCTGGAGTCTCATTTTAGGAAGGTCACTTGTTCTGAAGTGAGTGTGTGTGTGTCTGTGTTCACATAAGGGGCTCACAGACTGGTTCTTTTGTATTGTAATTACCCTTGCCTAAATTATCTACCTAACAGCACTTATTGAACACCTACTATGAATGAGATGTCATGCTAAGTACTCTGGGGCCAAAGTAGATTCGATAAGGACTTTAACCTCTCCTCTGTCGGTGGCTTTGCTTATGTTATGCCCTTCATTATGCCTGGAGAATGATATTCTTCTTCCTCTTTCTCTTTCTCCAGTCTTTAATGTTCCACTCAGGTGCCACCTTCTCTAAGAAACTTTCCCTTCTCCTTCTAACTGGATCCGACTTGTGGCTTCTCTGAACCTTCAAGACTTTCTTTGGCATTTGATTTAGTCTGACCTGAGTTGTATATATTTGTGAACTTCTTATCCCTCAAAACATTGGAAGCTTTGGCAGTGAAGACAGTGTCTTATTCACCTTTGTATTCCTTGTAGCACCGACAACAGAGCTTTGACATCTCTGAGCTCAACACACAGTGCCTGAATTACAACTATTAAAATAAACTTAAGGCACAGTTCCTGTTACTGAAGTCATTTAGGTCGTAGTTATAGGGATAACACCTACACATGAGAATGTAATGGCAACTGAAGATAGAGGTGAATGATAACTGCCTAGTTAATGAAATGGATGAGGATGACATAGGTTTCTTTCAAAGCATCAGCTCCAGTTGATGGGCAGTCACTGCCTGACTTCCTGTATTGGGTGCAGTCTTGAAGCCACTCCTCACTCAATGGAAACAGTGATCAGTTCCTGATGTCTGCCTTGTGTTATAGACTTCACTAGCAGTGGCATGCATGCTCAGCCTCTTCCGTGGTGTCCAGCTCTTTGCGACTCTGTGGGCTATAGCCTGCAAGGCTCCTCTACCCATGGGATTCTCCAGGCAAGAATACTTGAATGGGTTGCCGTGCCCTCCTCCAGGGGATCTTCCCAACCCAGCGATCAAACCCACATCACCTGCATCTCCTGCATCGGAGGTAGATTTTTTACCATTGAGCCGCAGGGCACGCATTTAGATTATTCCGTGACTCTGGTAGGGTCTGTGGTGTATGGGCTTCAGAGAAGGTGCAGGAATTACTGTGGGCTGACTGGAGTAAGTCAAGCAAAGCTTGGGCCAGGGGCTTCCCTGGTGGTTTAGTGGTTAAGACTCCACCTGCCAATGCAGGAGACTTGTGCTGCAGAGCAACTAAGCCCTGTGCCACAACTGCTGAGCCTGTGCTCTAGAGTCTGAGAGCTGCAACTACTGACCCCTCATGCAGCAACTATGGAACACTATGAGCCTAGAATCCATGCTCTGCAAAAGCATCCACTGCAGCGAAAGGCCCATGCACCTGAATCAGCAGTGCACACACCTGCTCACAAAAACTGGAAGAAGTCCACATGCAGCAATGAAGACCTAACGCAGCTAAAAATCTAAAAATAAATAATTCTTTTTTAAAAAATGGAAAGCTCATGCCACGGGTAAAACTATTTCAACCTAGCCATGGAGGATGAGTAGCACTTAAAAGACAAAGAGGAGAAATGATATAAGCAAAAAGGGGTGGAGGTGTGAGAGACCGAGATATTTTTGAGGGTTACTGGATTGATTTGCCTCTCCCATAGGGCCATAAATTCTAGAAGGCAAGGCCCATTTTTGCTCAACTCAGGACTGTATATCAGAGTCTGGCAGAGTGCCTGGCACAATGCAAACTTTCAACAAATATGTACTAGATGAGTAGGGACTATAGCTAGGAGACCAGGTAGGAAAGAAGAAAGGGGAAGCAGTGATGCATGAATGAAAACGTCATTTTGAAGAGTTGAACGTATTCAGAGGACAACTGGAGTTCCATTGGGATGTCAGTGGTATCTGGGTAATATATCCCACCACCAAACTAATATAATTTATTTAGAACCATTTCCCATATTGGCCTCATCACAGCATCACATACCTGTACCTACTCCAGTAGGAAATACAAGTCCCAAAGAACTGTGGACATCCAAGCAAATCTCTGGGGACATTCAGCTGAGGTTGAACATCATGGGTGCCTCATAAACTCCATGGACAGATCACTGTCTCCCACCACAGACCAGCAGCCCATTAGTGAGTGGGCTGCAGACCCAGGACACACAATCGTGAGCAGAGGAACCTGTAGCATGAATCCTTTTCTCTGCCCTCCTGGCACCACTAATTTAAGCAATTAAATGAATCTTCCCAAAATTGAAGATTGGGGAACAACTTTATGAAAGAGATGTACTTTTGGCCTTTGAGGCATATTCACATCAAAATAAATTGAAAGAAAAAGTGGTTAGATACATCTAAGACATTAACTTTCCATTTGGGCTAAATGTAGATCCTAGAATTTATTCTTCATTGTAAACAGAGCAGGCAAACTGATTATTAGTGTAGTGTCATGATTATTGTAATAATTTTTGAGATTTTCTTCCTCAATTGGAAGTCCCTACCTTATTATCTCATTGTGCTGTGTGCTCAGTCGTGTCTGACACTTTGTGATCCTACGGACCATAGCCCACCAGGCTTCCCTGTCTGTGGAATTCTCCAGGCAAGAATACTGGAGTGGGTTGCCATTTCCTTCTCCATATGACCTCATTACAGTATTCAAATTTTGTGGCATGTTTGAAAGAAATTGTCTTGGGTCTCAGGGAATCAAGATTATTTAAATATTTTGATTGACAACAACAAAGGAACCTAATGGTTAGGTTGGTTGCATTTCATCAAGAACAACAATCCTTTGATGTTTGTCAGAGAAACTGTGTTTTGCATATTTGGATTAACACATATTTATAGGATTGAATGTAAATATATTAAAAGTTTACAATCTATATAATAGATTTATAATGTTTAGTAAAGAAAACATTGGAGATAGACTTGAAGTTTAAAGATTAGTTAGTTGTTTCTTGATCTGGATAGTGAATATTCTCATGTGTTCAGGTCTTGAATATTCTCTTAGCTGTTAACTTATGTGTATTTTTAGATATGCTAAAAATTTGAAAAAAGTCATTACTTAGTTTGCTCTCTTTTTTTAATCACATTTAAGACTGGAATCCATTAAGAACACAGGAGAGTTAAATCTGATAAAATTTAGAGGGAGCAGATTATTTGAAAGTTGAGAGATTTAGGGTAGCTAGAAATGAAAGAAGAGAGCTTATTTCTCATCACATTCACCTTGAAAAATTAATTTCATAGAGTTGATATGATATTAATCATAATCACTTTTGTGGTTCCAATAATGAATAGCTTCATGGCTAAAGATGAAAGATTAAGAGTTTGGAAATATTTTTCCTCCTAACCAATGAAGTGTTTCTCCATCTATCTTGTCAAAAGTAAGATCAACAAGCATAGGAAAACTGCATAGAAATGAAAAGATCATGGTATACCCTTAACATACACCCTTGGCGTATTATCTTGATGCCTTGAAAAGAAACAATCCCAAATAGTTGTTTACATATGTCTTTTTAGAACATTTTTACTTGTAGTATTCACTGAGGCTTCACAGAAAAAGTCAAGTGAGATGAGGTAGAAAGGTAGAAATGTTTGCAATGGTTACAAATGCATAAAAAAATAAGCTGTTTACCCCAGGCTTCGTAGTCAAAGAACTCAACCAGAACTGATTCTAGTTCAGTTCTGTCTTCTGTGTTCCTCAACTACTCTGTATTGAATATTTATTACTTGTATAATTAGATTAGATGTAAATAATGGTTGGTCACAACCCTGTATTGTCTATTCCCTATAAAGCAGAACACTAGGTTCCTCGGGTAAGGGAAACAATGGATAAATTCTTTCTAATTGATTGCCAACTCTTCCTCTAGACAGATCCTTCGCTTTCTCAGAACCTGAATGGGATGGGCTTTACTAACTTACAAACAAAACTGCAGTAACTCTTGTGTTCATGTTCTCTCTCTAGACATGGTAAACGCTGTGTGTTTGAAGCTCAGATACTCTCGAAGCCCTGTGACCTGAATGAAATACAAAACTCTTAATATCATGAGAGTCAAATCCTCCTCAATTAGCAAACCTAACTCAAGGACTTGTGAATAGATAGGGCAATCCACAATGCTCTTCCGAAGACACAGTGATTTCTAACTTCAGCTCACTAAATTAACATGATACATTGTTTTATGCAGGGCGTCCCAGGTTTAAAGTGGTAAAGAATTCACTTGCCAAGCAGGAGACACTGGCTTGATCCCTGGTTTGGAAAAATCCCCTGGAGAAGGAAATAGAAACCCACTTCAGTATTCTTGCCTGGGAAATCCCATGGACAGAGGAGCCTGGCCAGGCTAGAATCTATGGGGTCACAAGACAGTCAGACACAACTGAGTGACTAAACAACAACAACAATTGTTTTATGCACAAATATATTGTGCTTTTTTAAAAATTTTTATTTTTACTTTATTTTACTTTACAATACTGTATTGGTTTTGCCATACATTGACATGAATCTGCCACGCGATACAGGATACAGGAGTCTTGGGGCTGGTGCACAGGGATGATCCAGGATTGGGAAATTATACTGTGCTTTTTTAAAAAAAATCTTCCTGTTGAAAAATAATGAATGAATGTATTCAGAGTTTGTGCTCTGTATCCTTTTTACTGTTTATAGGTTTCACAACAGATCCTGGGGGAGGAATCCTACAGGAATTTACTGCAAGGAACTTAAAATTATTTTGTAAAGATAGCTGCAGATTAAGAACAGAAAGTTGATCTTTCTGATGCTACCCTGTGTTGATGTTCACCAATAAGCTTAGAAAACTGAATCAACTTTTTTCCTCTTGGGTTATGATCATGTCAGGCTGAATTCTTTATTTTAAAGTTTCATATTGGGTTTTTGCTGAATCCTAACTTGGAGTTAGGACTGGTTTGCTGTGGGATATTTATTCTCATTTCCAGTGGTAATCTTGGCAATGACTCTCATCCTCAGCCCCACTGTCTCTTCCCTTAGCTTCTGGAACTCAGAAGAGAAGACTAGAGATGCTCTTGCTTATCTTTCTAGGTAATGGGTGTGATCCTTGCAATAAGCATTATTTTCTTTTTTTCCCCCATATAAAAAATAATAAATAAATAATAAATAAAAAGTAAATAAATATATAATAAAAATTATTTATTATGTGAAGGGATAAATGAACAGTCGTTTATGTTGAATATCAGAGAATGTGGGTTTTGTTCCCACTGAAACCTATATAGACAGATCACTTTACCTCATTTCCTCATTTGAAATACATGTAATAGATTCGAATAGACTAGAAAATCCCTAAGTGATTTCTAGCTTTAAAAAAAGTACACAAATTCTACATTAGTAGGACCATTTTGGCATAAGTATTTCCAATCAAAAGGATGGGAGTTTAACTCAATTTACCTGTAACAAATAATCAAGTGACTCATTATAAAATAATTTTGTGCTTGGAATATTTCCTTTATCACCACTTGAAAAAGCTCATATTAATTTTGTCCTTCAAAAGTATTTCTAAGTTCTTTCTTAGTTTCCTTTTTTGTTGTTGTTATCACTGTTTTTTTTTTAAATGTGTATGTGATTATAATACTTGACTTCTTTTAAAAAGAATTTTTTAAGTGTTTATTTTTAATTGAAGGACAATTGCTTTACAATATTGTGTTGCTTCTGCCATATAACAACATAAATCAAACATCAGTCCCCTCCTTCTTGAACCAGATGAAGGGATAAAGAAGTTGTGGTACATATATACAAGAGAACCAATATCTTCTATACAGCTCTCTCTACATTCAGAACTTTCAAAAGGAAAGACACATCATGGGGGCTTGGTAATAAATTCCTGAATGCGTTTTTTTTGGAGGGGTTAAATCAGGCTGTCATTGCCCCAGGCATTACTTTTTCTTTTTGTTCCTTTCTCCCCTCCCGCCCACCCCCCAACCCGGCATGAACTAATATGCTCAGAGCATCCTGGAGTCATCACTGTGTTCATAAGCTCATAAGTATACCGGGAAGTATTCTAATATATAAAAGAAGAGATACGAGGAGGGAAATTGTAAAAACAGAGTCTCTTGACATTGATATGAGTGTAGATGTAAATATGTAGTTTATCCTTTCCTTGATTACATTTTTGTGTACAACTTTTGAGCAAAACCACAATTTTAGATGGTATAGCTATCCTGTGATTACCCTAATATATCATGCAGATTGCTGTGAATACGTGCAGTAAATGTATTATGCTCTGGAGGAAGAGAGAGATTTAGATGAATTAGTGTCATCCATCTTACATATTCCTACCGTTCTAATCTTGACATTGAATTGGATTTATGTAAGCTCTGGAATTTTTAATTTTTCTGAAATGTGTTTATTTCAGCTTGTGGAACAAGGGGGTTGTATTCTTTAAAGCTGGGTCAAATGTGAGGAAGCCAAGATCTTGCAGAAACGTGTCTTATTTTTATTTTTGAATTGCACAGATCTTGTGGACATACAAAGCCTCAAGGAATCCAACATGGTTTTTAAGACCATTAACTCTGATTTAAGAGGAATGGAATAAATAAAACTTTGTACAGTGAGACATGATTTAACTAATTTTCTTGGGAGGCTGTCTTGGTTGGAGTCAGGTAGCCCTAACCTTGAATTCCAGCTTGCAGGCTCACTGTCTGTGTGGCCTTTAATAAACAACTAAACCAGTACAGCCCTGGGAAATCAGCCCTGGGATTTCTTTGGAAGGAATGATGCTAAAGCTGAAACTCCAGTACTTTGGCCACCTCATGCGAAGAGTTGACTCATTGGAAAAGACTCTGATGCTGGGAGGGATTGGGGGCAGGAGGAGAAGGGGACGACCGAGGATGAGATGGCTGGATGGCATCACGGACTCGATGGATGTGAGTCTCAGTGAACTCCAGGAGTTGGTGTTGGACAGGGAGGCCTGGCGTGCTGCAATTCATGGGGTTGCAAAGAGTCGGACACGACTGAGCGACTGAACTGAACTGAACTGAACTGAAACCTCATGAGAGCCAAAGAATTGATGCTTTCAAATCATGGTGCTGAAAATATTCTTAAGAGTCCCTTGGACTACAAAGAGATCAAACCAGTCAATCCTAAAGGAAATCAATCCTGAATATTCATTGGAAGGACTGATGCTGAAGCGCCAATGTTTTGGCCACCTGATGCCAAGAGCTGACTCACTGAAAAAGACCTTGATGCTGGGGAAGATATAAAGCAAAAGGAGAAGGGGGCAACAGAGGAGGAGATGGTTGGATGGTATCATCAACTCAATGGACATGTGTCTGAGCAAACTCAGGGACATAGTGAAGGATAGGGAAGCCTGGTATGCTGCAGTCCATGTGATCACAAAGAGTCGGATACTACCGAGCAACTGAACGACAGATTAGACATCCAAGTTAAAAAGTTAAAATGTAAAAGAGAGACAGATTTAGAAGCTTAGAGTTCAGATGTTTGAGATATAACTTCAGGAGTCATCCTCACAAATGTGGTATTTAAAATCATGGCTTGTATGAGGCGCCTTTCAGAGAGAATGTGCATAGAGAAGGAAAACCTTCCAAGGACGGACTCTTGGAGCACTTAAAATAATACCAGTCAGGGAGAAGGGAGAAACCAGAGTGGAGGCTGAGAAGGGGCACCAAGTATGTCAGATGAACTAAGGGAGTGGTATTCCGGGTGAGGGGGGCGGGGCGCATCTGAAGAAACTGTTTAAAGGAGTGAGTGACTAGTCAAAATGTTCAGATACAAATGAAGAAATAAAACTGAAAATTGGTTAATGGGTTTGACAACATGGAGGTGGCTGATGCCATTGATAACAACAATATTAATGGAGTTGTTCAGTTGCTCAGTCAAGTCCGAGTCTTTGTGACCCATAGATTGCAGCATGCCAGGCTTCCCTGTCCTTCACCATCTCCTGGAGCTTGCGCAAACTGATGTCCATTGACTCAGTGACACCATCCAAGCATCTTGTCCTCTATCATCCCCTTCTCCTCCTGCCTTCAATCTTTCCCAGTATCAGGGTCTTTTCTAATGAGTCAGCTCTTCACATCAGGTGGCCAAAATATTGGAACTTCAGCTTCAGCATCAGTCCTGCTAGTGAATATTCAGGATTGACTGGTTTGATTTGATATTTCTGTTAGGATTGACTGGTTTGATCTCCTTACTGTCTGAGGGACTCTCAAGAGTCTTCTCCAGCACCATGATTTGAAGGCATCAATTCTTCGATGCTCAGCCTTCTCCATGGTCCAACTCTCACATCCATACATGACTACTGGAAAAACCATAGCTTTGACTATACAGACATTAATTAATGGAGTACTAAGGACTCAAAACTGATCAGAATAGTGAAAGGAAGAATGGAAGAAGAGAAAGTGGAGTGTGTGGTCAGGAAAAACTCTTAGCAGTGAGGAAGAAATTCGCCATAATGAATAGCAGAAAACGGGACAATAGCTGGAGGAAATCTCTCCCTCCTTTTCTCTCTCCTCCCCTCCCTCCCTCTTTCCTTCTTTTCTCCCTTCCTTCCTTTTTCTTCTCCTGTCATCCTCTCCTCTTTCCTCTCTCCCTCCCTCCCTCTCTTTCTTAAATATGGGAGATACTACAGCAAAAAGGAAAAATACATAAATAAATGCAAGAGAGGGGAGATAATTGCAGAAGTGACATTCCTGAGAATGTGAGAGCTAAGTTCCAGTGAACAAGTGTCTGTAAAAAGGAACAAGGATGGTTGATCCATTGTAAATGAAAAAAGGGAAAGGTTCTAAGGGCCTTTGTGTGTCGGTTGGTAGATTTGGTGACAGGAGAATGGGACACCTTGCTTGTGATTGATTTTATTTTTTCTAGGTCATCAGCTGAGAGGAGAAAAGAGGAGAAAGATCTTGTTAGTTTGAGGAGAGAGAGGAAAGCAGGAAGTCAACATTTAGGAGAGTAGAAGAATGATGGGACCAGAAAATGTGATGAGATTGAAGGAGCGGCAAAGGAGTAAAAAGGAGTTTTGGTGTATGTTAGGGGGTGATAGTAATGCTGGACTATAGAGTCTAAGCTGGGCAAAGAGGTATGTGAGCACCTTAGGAACTGAAAACCAGTGGAGAAGTAGTTAAGTCGATATATTTACGGTGGAGTGGGGTGAAAGAGTACTGGAATCAGGATACTAAAATGAATGAGATACAAAGGTAGATTATGATGGGGACTTCCCTGGTGGTCCAGTGGTTAAAACTGGGGATGTCCCTGGTAGTCCAGTAGCTAAAACTCTGCGCTTCCAATGCAGGGGGCCAGGGTTCACTGATCCCTGGTCAGGGAACTAGACCCAGTATGCTGCAACAAAGAGCTTGCCTGCCACAACTAAAGATCCCACATGCCGCAACGAAGACCAAGTGCCGTCAAAAATAAATTAGTAAATACATAATGTTATTTTTTTAATAAAAATATAGGATATGATGGCTAGGAGGCCAATGTAATGGATGAGATGTATCTAGAGTGTGTATCTAGAAGATGGTCATTGGATTAAGGGTCTAGGTATGTTTAAAATATGGGAGGAGAGCTGGCCAGTGTTTGAGAGAATAGTCCATGTGTGTGCGTGCTGAGACACTTCTGGATATTGAAATCAGCAAGAGCTGTAGCACAGGTAATGACAGAGAGTGTGAACATTTGCAAGAACTGAAGGTTGGGGTTTTTTAATTCCGGAGAGGCCTGCAGCAAAGAGGGGTCTCTGGTAGTACTGTCTCATGATGTAATCTTCAAAGTCTCTGTGTAGAGACTCCCCAAGAGATCTCTTACAACTACCATGGAAGTTCTGCTCCCACATTGCTGTGGCCTCTGTTGCTGCAGGAGCTCAGCTGCCCTCCAGCCAGCAGAGCTGCTCATCCAGGGTGTTGAGGGGTGTGTTCTGAGCAGAGTCCTGTCTCTCGCTTGTCTCCATCACCCCAAGGTGAGGCTGACATACCTGGGTTCATGTGCAGGTAAGTCACCTTACTCTTTGGCTGTAAGAGGGAAAAGGTACACTCCTTATAATTATGAGTAACCAGGAGTGGGGAGGATCCAACAAAAGGATTGCTTGGTCCCTGAGTGTTAAAAAGAGGGTAAACTTGTAGCAGATTCATGCAACCACTTTTCCCCTAGACCTCATACATGCTTATCAGGATGGCTGAGTTAAGTCGTGTTCCAAAGCACCCATTCTCACAAAGAATGTGGAAGCTGTGACTCCCCTCCCATTCAGAGAGTCTAGTCATCACAAAGAGCTCCTCTTTTTTTTTTTTTTTTTTCAATTTCAGACTCTGTCCCAATTTCCTGCAATCTCACTGCAACCTGACTTCAGTGACAACCTTCTCCCTACAACCTCCAAACAGAAAAGTTAAAAAAAAATTCTGCATATACCTCAGTGTCAATGATGTAATCTCTACAAGTTTTCCTTTATTCTCTCCATTTTCCTGACATCATCCCTTTTTCAGGCTCCTTGGTATTTCCATGAATCACTGGATGCAAATTCATACTTATTCAGTGGTAGAGAGGCACACTGCCACTTCCAAAGATGAGGTACACTTGCAGACACCCCACTGCGCCTCTGTTCTATCATATTAGTGATAGAATTTGATCTATGTGCAAACCCACAATCAAATAAAAAATGTGTAATAATAGTATAGGGATCTTCACAGAGAATAGGTAGAACCTAGGAACATTCCATTTTCTATCACTGTTGATCCAACTGGGCTATAACCAATTCATTCAGTCTGATATAAACCATGGGTTTTTTTTTTTTTTTCAATTTTTGCTCTGTTTTTCATATTGCCATTCAGCTCTGTATATATCCCAATGCATGAGTTCTCAGTCACTCAGCCATGTCCGATTCTTTAGGACACCATGGACTGTAGCCCTCCAGGTTCCTCTATCCATGGAATTTCCCAGGCAAGAATACTGAAATATTCTGGAATACTGGAGTGGGTGGCCATTTCCTTCTGCAGGGGATCTTCTGTACCCATGGATCAAACCTATGTCACTAACATCTCCTTCACTGGTAGGCAGATTCCCTATCACCACCAGGGAAGTCCCATATATACCAATCAGTTCAGTTCAGTCCAGTTCAGTCGCTCAGTCATGTCCGACTCTTTGCGACTCCATGAATCACAGCACGCCAGGCCTCCCTGTCCATCACCAACTCCTGGAGTTTACTCAAACTCATGTCCATCAAGTCGATGATGCCATCCAGCCATCTCATCCTCTGTCATCCCCTTCTCCTCCTGCCCCCAATCCCTCCCTCCATCAGAGTCTTTTCCAATGAGTCAACTCTTCACATGAGGTAGCCAAAGTATTGGAGTTTCAGCTTCAGCATCAGTCCTTCCAAAGAACACCCAGGACTGATATCCTTTAGGATGGACTGGTTGGATCTCCTTGTAGTCCAAGGGACTCTCAAGAGTCTTCTCTAAGACCACAGGTCAAAAGCATCAATTCTTTGGCACTCAGCTTTCTTCACCGACCAGCTCTCACATCCATACATGACCACGGGAAGAACCGTAGCCTTGACTAGACAGACCTTTGTTGGCAAAGTAATATCTCTGCTTTTGAATATGCCATCTAGGTTGGTCATAACTTTCCTTCCAAGGAGTAAGGGTCCTTTAATTTCATGGCTGTAATCACCATCTGCTGTGATTTTGGAGCCCCGAAAAATAAAGTCTGACACTGTTTCCACTGTTTCCCCATCTACTTCCCATGGAGTGATGGGACCAGATGCCATGACAGAATGTGGTCCACTGGAGAAGGGAATGGCAAACCACCTCAGTATTCTTGCCTTGAGAACCTCCCATAATACTCATGGTTAATAGATGGTTTTAAAGTATTTTTTTTCTCACAAGCACGTACAAATTTCATCCCCCCACCAAAAAAAATAAAAGGTAAAACTTATGATAATAATGATAAACTTAGAACACACACCAAAGAAAAAAGGAGAAAACAAAAATCATCTACAATGTTACCATCCAGAGATATCACAGAGTTGCTTCTATTTATATCAAGCTTTCCCCTCTGCCTCTATGATTTTTTAAAAATAATGATTATATATAATTGTGTGTCTTGCTCTAAAAATAGTAAATGCTAGAACTACAGATTTAAGATCTTATTGTTGATTAATTTGATTGAAATAAATAAACAAGATGAAGTGAAATTACTTTGGCCACCTGATGCAAAGAACCGACTCATTTGAAAAGACCCTGATGCTGGGAAAGATTGAGGGCAGGATGAGAAGGGGACGACAGAGGATGAGATGGTTGGATGGCATCACTGACTCGATGGACATGGGTTTGGGTGGACTCCGGGAGTTGGTGATGGACAGGGAGGCCTGGCGTGCTGCGGTTCATGGGGTCGCAAAGAGTCGGACACAATGAGCGACTGAACTGAACTGATAGTACACATGATACAAAGCATCTGGGGCTTCCCTGGTGGCTTAGTGGTAAGGAATCCACCTGCAAAGCAGGAGATGCAGGTTCTATCCCTGGGTTGGGAAGGCCCCCTGGAGGAGGGAAGGCAACCCACTCCAGTATTCTTGCCTGGAGAATCCCATGGACAGAGGATTCTGGTGGATTACAGTCCATGGGGTAGGAAAGAGTCGGACATGGCTGAAGTGACTTAGCATGCACAGGATACAAAGCTTCTACCACTACGGGGTTGGTTTTTTTTAATTCTAGAAACCTCCTTCAGAGACTGACTCCTTCCTAGTCTACATCCTCATCTCCAGCCACAAGAAAAAGAAAAACAATAAAACAGAAAATGCAAGCTGACATTTTCAATTTCTGTCCTGCTTCAACATAACGGGAACTTTTCACCTTCACTTCCAGTGACTAAGTGGCCAGTTGCTATGATTGGTGGATTCCATTATGACCTTGAGATGCTGGGTAAAGGGACAAATCACGAATGCCATTCAATAATTCCAATTTTAGTGAGATTTTTATCTCTACCCAGGAGATGTCTAAAAATGATCCATGGTGATTTGAACTGGACTGGCCAACTTCTATTTCAAAAAGAATTGAAAAAAGGAGATTTATGATGACACAGCCTGCCTATTTTTCCAGGCCAATATTCATAGTGTGTTTCTGATAGCAGGTTAGTCCTGCTGTTATTTCATGCCACTGGCATGCCCTTACCTTTTGCAAGGCAGAACCACTTCGTGTAGGAAATTAGCTAACCAACTGATTTTGGAGAAAGGCACATAAATCTGAGGTATTTATGGTTCACACAAGCACCCACTGTTCCATGCAGTCACCACTGGGGCATCCATCGGTTGCATCCATGTGACTCTCTTCTGAGATGGGATACTGTCTTCTGAGATGGGATACTCTCTTCTGAGTATGGGGTAATACTAGTGCTTTGGTGCCCCACTGGGGGTCCCAGAATTTCAATAATGAGAACTTTTCCTCAAAACAAAGAATATATATTTATTTTTAAAAATGTATGATGAAGTCTAAAGCCAATTGGTTATACAAATAAAGACATTCTGCATATTGATTTCTGGAATACATGTTGCCCCAGCACCCTTTTTCATTTTGTCTGCTCTAACACCTCTTTTTTAGGCTTATGATGGGAATGGAGCCATCAGATTAAGCATCACAGGGAAAATTGTTCATCTGGTTTATAGGTGCTGAGGCAAAGAGTAAGTTAACCATCTGACAGATAATGCTGGCTGCCCTTCTGAGATTTACAGTCCAGTTTTGCAGGATTGGGTAAAGTCTGCATTGAGTTTACTTTGGGAATAGGAAAGTGTCCAGACCCGCATTGCTCAGTTTGTGACTTGAGGTTCTCCATGTGACAGCCCCGCCTTGCAAGCCAGCTTCTGAGAAGTTAAGTGCACAACAGGACTGAGGATGGGCCCCAGAGACAAGTGCCTCTCCTGTCCCCTTCCCAAGCCAGCAGCATGCACAGTTGGTGAGTTTGTCATTTCCAACGATTGTCACAGAGACACAAATAGCAAGTATACAACTCAGTCTACAAACATAAGTGTGCAAGGAACCCAGTCTCCTTTATTTTCCAAGTTGTTTTCCAAATCCCTAGTCAATGCTAATTTCAAGCCCCAATTGATTAGGATTGTGCAAGGCATTCTCAATCCATTTGGAGTCTTCTCTTCCCACTGACATTACCGTCTGGGGTTAATTCTAGTCTCAGGAGATGTGAGTAAAGGCAATGCACTGGGGCAAGGGCCCCATGTAAACTTTGGCTCACACAAGCACCCACTGATCCATGCAGTCACCACTGGGGCATCCCTCAGTTGCATCCACGTGACTCTCTCCTCTGCTTCTGAGTATGGGATAATACTGTTGCTTTTGTGTTCCACTGAGAGTCCTAGAATTTCTTTTGTGGGGGGGCCCTAAGCTTTGTCTACAGAGTGTGGTCCTCCCAGGAAAAGTCATCCTCCTGCTCATCTCAACACTCAAGACCTAGTTCATGTCACTTCCTGTAAGTGACCTCTCTTTGTGACTCCACAGCTCATTTCACCTCTTTTCCCTTTAAAGGTCCTATAGCACTCATCTAGCACTCATCATGCAGGGATTGTCTTGTTAACTTTCCACGAGTTTTTGTAGAACTTTTTAGGGATGGGCTCCATCACTTTCCCCTTCACATCTTTATGAAAATATCTTCCTCAGATAAATTGGCACTCCATCTTGCAGCTAAGAAATCTATAAGCTTATGTAGAAGGGTGAAGAGAGGAGGCATGGGTGATGGAGAGAAAATGCAGATGCATGTGGTAGCTTATCAAGATTATGTACCAGCAAGTCAAAAACATGCTGTGTATGTATTTTATCTTTTGTAGTACACTAAAACTCCAAGGCAGCATCTCGTGTTAATGACTTTTTATCTCGGCATACAGCCCAATGGATAAATGCATCTGCTCTATGCTGACTCTATTCCAAATACGAAGAAGAAATAAAAAGGAAATTAAAAAGTAAATACAAATTCTCACCAAAAAATATTTATTCTCAGGATGTTGATTGGGAAACAGCATACACAGAAACTGAAACCAAGAAGGAACCTGTGAGGCCTTCTTGGTGACAGGTGACTCCCTCCTCCCCATCACCCCTGTTTCTTATTTGCGGAAAAGCTTTAGCCTCCTGAGTCCTCCCTGAGTTCCAAAGACTACATTTAGTCAGAGAAGTGAACAAATGCTGAAACAAAGAAGAAACTGTCAAACAAGACAAAATAATAATAGTTTAGCCGTAAGGCAAAGTCAGGAATGTTTAGCTCCTCCTCAAAGGCTATAGATAATATTCTGAGTCATATCCCGGAGTGTTGGGTGGGTTCTAAAACCCCCCACTCACCCAGAAGTTAACTGCATGCTGACCATAAGCTCACAGTCCTTAGGTTGGTTGGAACCAGAAGAAAGATGATGTTAACTCCCAAAATACTACCCGTTTACCTCACTAACAGCCAATCAGAAGAATGTCCATGAGCCAATCATGTAACCCATGACACTCTCTCTCGTACTGTCTTTAAAAGCCTGTTCCCTGAAAGTCACTGGTGGGGGGCCGGGTGTGGTTTGGGGAGTTTGAGCATTAGCTGCCCGTTCTCCTAGCTTGGCCCCATGTTGGGCACCTTGCAATAACTCTGTACTTTTCTTCACCACATCTCAGTGTCAGCAGAGTGGTTCTAATATGACAGGGCAAGCAGACCCAAGTTTGGTTTGGTGAGAAAATGACTAATAGATTAGCCCAAATAATGAACTCTTTTACCACCTATTCATTAGTAACTCACAGCAAATTCCATTCCATTCAGTCAGCATTTGTTTCATTTCTACAAGTTGCTGCAGTATTTGACCCTGGTGACATAGAGAAAAATAAGATTTGATTATAGGGTTACACTTCATATGACTGCTTGGAATTTCCTAGCAGGTGGGTTTGTTAAATGGATATAGATAGATACACAGGCATACAAGAAACTGGTTTTTTTAATACAGTACTTGTTTTTCAAAGAGATACCCTAGGACTCCAACTTATTCTTAATTAGAGAAGGGAAAATATACGGTATGATGGTTTTGGGGAGACTGTAAGTGAGCTGCAACCTCTCAAGCCAAGAAGCTCATCAAAAAACAAAACATACAACATGATATCAGTTTCAGATGTGCTAATATAATGTTATATGTCTGTTATACCTCAATTAAAAACAAACAAAAACTTTTCAAAACACAAAACCAAAACAGATGCTATTCTTCTCAGGTAGTTGACTAAGGACCAATTCTAAGCAGATTTTTCTTTTGTTTATAGACCTTTATTTATTAAAGTCCAAGAGTTGCTGCTATTTGAATACGTCTTACAGAGAGGACATATAAATATTGTTATATAAACTGAGGCATTTTTGAAAGCAAAAGGGATCATTACTATCATTAATTACTCTGTGACAACAGGGGGCATGAACCTGGGGTATGGCCACTCCAGTCCTGCAGACTGACAGCCAAAGTGAGTGAAAAGAATTTAAGAGCAAACTAAAACACAAATAGACACCGCAGACCCTGGAAACCCTTCTGAATAAATATCAAGCCACAGCTGACTTAGAAATGGATTCTCCTCCTATCTGCAGTAAGAGTGAAACAGTCTCCCCTCCCCAGAAGAATCCCACGAACTTTTCTGCCATCTCCAGGGTTCACCTTTTGCAAATTTCCTGAACTGGAGCTTTACTGTTCTCAGATCTGGTATTATCACAATGCTTGCTTGTCTTTGGACATGTGGGAAAAGAACTAAACAAAGACGGTTAATGTTAAATGTCAAGAAGATCATATTATTTTGGTGTGCTTGCATGGGACATTGAATTGTGAGCAAAGCTGAGTACTGAATGTATACTTTAACAAATTTCCCTATCTTAATAACATTCATGTTATTACTTTTATAAAGTAGTACACATCTACTTATTATATAGATTATTTTAAAACTACAAGAAAGATATACAGAAGGAAATTGAATCACCTGTAAACCCATCACCTAGAGAGAAAACATTTTGGTGTATTTCAATTTATATATTTCAGACAGTTGGGATTATTTTGTATAGGTCATTTTTTTCTTCCCTTTTCCACCTACAATTCAACCAGCTCAACTCAATGGTCGTGCAATATTCGATAATGATGCCACCTAATGTTTATGGATGCTATTATACTATATACCATATAATTTTACCCATGTTACAGTCCTATGAGGTAAGTGATTTTATTAACCCATTTTAAAGATGAAGAAATTGGGCATATGTAGGTTAGGGAAGTCGCTCAAGGTTTCACCAGAACTAAGTACAGAACAGGATTGAACCAAGTCTGAGTGATTCTGGAGCTCAAGTGCTAACCAACAGGCTGAGTCTATCAGGTATTGGTTATGAAAACAGAAGTTTGGTTTTTTTTTTTTTTCTCCCAGTATGAAAGGATTGGATACAAGGAATATAAAGCTCATAGAACCCTGCTTACACCTCCCATTGGCAGAGAGCAACAGTCAGGAAGGCCCCAGATCTAGAAACACAGGGCAGTGATGCCACTGTTGCTAAAATCAGCTGCCCGCAGCACCTAAGAGCTGCTGGCAAAAGCCCACATCAGTCATTTGCTGATGCCCACACTTGCCCAGAGCTTCTTCCAGGAGCATCTTTTTCTCCTACCTTGCAAACCTTGGAAAGTGCTGTCCCCGGTGATATCCAAACAGATACCTCCTGCCAAGGAAATCTGTAAAATAGTGTTTCCAGGCATTCGGTGCCTGTGGTGCAGGGGCGGAAAACTTAAAATGACAGGGAAGATACGGAGATACATAGGTGAAATCGAGCCCACAGGTTACGCGACAGACCAGACTTTTTCCCCAGCATGGTACTTCCGCCACCATGGTTAACACCCTGGCCTATGACCACCAGTGAGGCAGTGGTAACTCAGATCTCATTGGCTTGTGTCTCCACCTGCACCCCATTTCAGTTCTCTCTGAGAATTCAAGTGAGCTCTCAAACGGTTCTCCCTGCTCTTCGCTCCTGGCCCCTTGCTGTGCAGCCTGCACGGCCACTAGGGGGCAGCACCTCCCCACTACCACTGCAGCTGGTGTCTCACCCCGGGCTAGTGCCCTCCGTTCCCATAGCAGCAGACTCTCAGGTTTCCAAACGATGCCTCCAGTCTTACTATCTTGAGCCCAACCAAGGTTTTTCCTCAAGTGAAGATGGCTCTTTACTGAGTCCTCCACTTTTTCCCCGCGCACCAGGCAGTGTTTTCAGGTCTCTATGTCTCATTTATAGAAAGAGCTTTTTCAGCTTGTGTTGAATAATCCTTTGTTCCTTGTAGGTAAACTGATTCATGGGCCCGAGTTGGAGGCAGACACCTCACTGCCTGCTCCATCACTCACTCTAACCTCTGCCTCTCAGTGTACAAGCCAAACTTCCCTCTCAGAGCTCTTTCCCAAGTGAAGATCAACTCATGCAAAAGACACCAGTTCACTGCCAACTCTGACATTTCATGATATTTATTGTCTGAACCCTTAGGCTCAGAAACTTTCTCTGTATCCAGTGCTACGATGAAAATTTTGGAGATCGCTCTTTGTCCAGTGTCTTTCCTTAGAGTCGATTCTTAAAAATGGAATTATTCCTGTGAACTTGAAACAAATAAGACTGCCAGATAGTTCTCCAGCAATGATGGGTTTATTTGGGATCAGCAGAGGCTTACAATTCAGGGTCTGCAATTATGATGGGCCATGTGCAAGTCCCCAGCAAGGCAAGGAAAGGAGAGCACTTTTATGGAGAAGTAAAGGAAGTTGGGAGTGCTATCATAGTCTGTCACTTTGCTCTGGCTGAGTCCTTGCAGGAGACGAAGAAAGTCTCTCTTCCAGATGGACTCTGTAATGACTGCAGGACATGAGAGCTCTCCCTGCTGGTTTCCCAAATCGATTTAATTGAGGTCTCTACTAAAATTTTCATGATGTATAAAAGAGAATGAACATTTTTAAGATTTTGATACAAATTGTTGGCACATTGCTTCCAAAAAATTTTACCAGCTTACACTTCTACAAGCCAGTAGCAGGGCCACTATTTCTTGAACCCTGGCTCACCAAATGTTCTGCTGAATGTTATTTTATCTATCTATTTACCTATCTAGTTGTTAAATGTAGATATTTGTCCATATTTTGTATCTGTGAAGTATGCAACATATTTATATCTATAACTATATATTATGAAATCAGGATTGCCAGGAGAAATATCAATAACCTGAGATATGCAGATGACATCATCCTTAAGGCAGAAAGCAAAGAAGAACTAAAGAGCCTTTTGATGAAAGTGAAAGAGGAGAGTGAAAAAGTTGGCTTAAAACTCAACATTCAGAAAACTAAGATCATGGCATCTGGTCCCATAACTTCATGGCAAATAGATGGGGAAACAGTGGAAACAGTGAGGGACTTTATTTTCTTGGGCTCCAAGATCACTGCAGATGGTGACTGCAGCCATGAAATTAAAAGATGCTTGATCCTTGGAAGAAAAGTTATGACCAACCTTGACAGCATATTAAAAAGCAGAGACATTACTTTGCCAACAAAGGTCCATCTAGTCAAAGCTATTGTTCTTCCAGTGGTCATGTATGGATGTGACAGTTGGACTATAAAGAAAGCTGAGTGCCGAAGAATTAATACTTTTAAACTGTGGTGTTGGAGAAGACTCTTGAGAGTCCCTTGGACAGGAAGGAGATCTAACCTGTCAATCCTAAAGGAAGTCAGTCCTGAATATCCATTGAAAGGACTGATGCTGAAGTTGAATCTCCAGTACTTTGGCCACCTGATGGGAAGAACTGACTCATCGGAAAAGACTCTGATGGTGGAAAGATTGAAGGCAGGAAGAGAAGGGGACAGCAGAGGATGAGATGGTTGGATGGCATCACTGACTCAATGGACATGAGTTTAAGTAAACTGTGGGAGTTAGTGATGGACAGGGAGGCCTGGCCTGCCACAGTCCCTGGAGTCGCAAAGACTTGGACACGACTGAGCCACTGAACTGAACTGATATATCTATATCTGTGGGCTTTCCCAGGTGGCACCAGTGGTAAAGAATCCCCTGCCAGTGCAGGAGACATAAGAGACATGAGTTCAGTCCTTGGGTTGGGAAGATCCCCTGGAGGAGGAAATGGCAACCCACGCTAGTATTCTTGCCTGGAGAATCCCATGGATAGAGGAAACTTCCGGGCTGCAGTGCATGGGGTCACAAAGACTCACACATGACTGAAGTGACAGCACACACACGCTTCTATATCTATTTTGATATAATTTCCCTCAGGCTACTTTGATCACCATATTGAGTGAATTGTGACTCAGTCCTCTTTCTTCTATATACATCATCACGACTCTCAAACACCAAACCGTCCAAAGCTGCAAGGAAAGTAACACCCCCAAGATATTTGTTTAGTCAATGGTACTTGTGACGATTTTAACTGTTGATTAAACTCAAGGTATTCTTCCAGAGGCTGTAGGAGTCTATTGCTAAGGAATAGGTTAAGCTGTGAGTGACTCAAAATCCAAAATCCACATTCTGTCCAACAAGAAAGAGAAAAGAACAATCATGTTTCTTCTTCCATGAAGATGCTCTGCGTTTGTATCACTTCTTACAACTTATTGCTCGGAATTTAGTCATACAGCCAAGTTCAGCTCCAAGGGAGGGTGGGAAATGCAATCTTTCTTCCATGTGATCATTTCTCCAGCTAAAAATAAGAAGAGTGAAGTAAAGAACAGATACCAAGGAACAAACAGATATTCCTGTCCCCGAGGCGTATTAAGTATAATATATGATGTTTGTTATTAAATGACTCAACAATTTACTTATTTCCTGGAATGACTGTGTTCCTTCTTTACAGAGAAAACACAAAGCTGTGGATAAAGCCTATTGTTTCTCTTTCCTTTAATTATAGTCTGCTTTTCCCTTTGACATAGATTATAGTTTCAGAGCTATCGTGCAAATTCATTTTGGACTTCAAATGGCTGGAACTTTTCATGCTTTGTTCTCTTTTCCTAGCCCAACTTCTCAGTCTGGCATTAACTGATCTGAGAATAAACATTCACATGCAGCAGGTGAGTTGTGAGGAGTCTGGAAGCTTGCTTCATATCCTTTCCTTGAAAAAAGAAAAACAAAAATGTGCTAAACATCTGGAGGCAAAGAAAAAAGCTAAGTAAGAAAAGAGACAGTGAGTTTCTTTAATATGCATCTCAAGCTACAATGAATATAGCTTCCATTGTTCAAATTAAAAAAAAAAAACTAATCTGAATAGGCCAAGGAGCTTTAATGGAAAGAAATACATCAGTGGACTCAGAGTAATTTACAGAGATGAGATTTCATCATGGTACTCTGTGTATCTTATGCATCTCACCAATGCGCAACAGCACAAAAAAAATGTAGTTTCATAAATTACTGTGATGCAGATCTTATGGATCCATAACATTAAATGAAAAACAAGATTAACCTGAACAATGGATGCTGGAAGTCTTGAGCCCTTTCTTAGCATCAATAACCACTTGGCAAATATTTCTTCTGCTGCCTGATTGGTTGGGCCAAACTTCTCTAATTTTGAGTTCATCTTTATTTCCAGTTCTCTCATCCCTCTCCTGAACCACATATACGTACAATGTACTCTGCTCAAGAAATACTTTCTAAATGAAGCAATCTGTCTGTAGTTGAAATCAATTCACATATCTATACTGATTGATGGCTTATGTCTGAAGATTGAATGCATCTTGAAAAAATCAATATATTACTTCACTTCTCCTAGGATGGCTATAAAACAAAACAGAACAAAAGAGAAAGTAGCAAGTGTTGTGAGAATGTGGAGAAACTGGAACCTTCATATACTGCTGGTGAGAACGTAAAATGGAGAAGCCCCTGTGGAAAACAGACTGTTGGTTCCTCAAGGAGCTAAACATAGAATTACCATATCACCTAACAACTGTGCTCTGGAAAAAAGCTGAAGACAAAGGCCCAAACACAGTTGTATTCCAAAGTCACGGCAGCATGACTGATAATGGGTGAAAAATTAAAACAGCTCAAGCGCTCAGCAGCAGTTGAATAGATACACAAGATGTTGTATATAATACAAAGTAATGTTATTCAGTCATAAAAAGGAATGATATTCTGATACATACTATAATATGATAAACCTTGAAAACGTTAAGTGAAATAAGACAGACACAATAGGACAAATATATGATGTCATTGATATGAAATATCTATAATAAAAAAAGGGAAATTCATAGAGCTAGAAAGTAAATCAGAGATTAACAGGAGCTGAGGGAATACAGGAATGGAGAGTTATTGCTTTAATGATACAACATTTCTGTTTAGGGTGATGAAAAATCTGTGGGAAAAGATAGTGGTAACGGTTCCATGATATTGTGAGTGTAATTACTACCACTGAATTGAACTCCTAAAATGGTTAAAAATTGCATATTCTTAGTACATATTTTACCACAATTTTAAAAAATCGATTGCTTTGGGCTTTCATATTTAAAATATACTACATTCTATAGTTTACGAAAGATCATCGTCATATTTAGCACTCACAATCCAGGCAAACATGGCAGAATATTTACCATTGCCTGCTCCCCCTGCCCCACCCCTGCTTTAATGATGATGAGTTTGAAGTTTAGAGCAATCATGAGGTAAGTTGCAGAGATAATTTGCAGATACAAATCTCAAAGGCTGGTCTCCTAGGGGCTCAGTTATTCCACGGAGAGTCGATCTTCAGATTCTCCCAACTGAGTTGTTGCCATAGGCTTTTAAAAGCCTCTGGTTATGACTGGTCTCCAGCCCACTCCTCTCTTTGAAGATCTGACCACTGGACTGAATGATTGTTAAAGGAGTGTAAATTCGGTCAAAACATTACTGGAAAGAAGTTCAGTTTATACCTTCAGAAGAGGCGCAAGAAAGAAGATACACAAAAAATCTAAGGGAGTGGATGTGAAGTTTCCCAAAGCTGGGGCAAAGGTTGAGTTAGCTTGGAATACTTAAGACATCCTGGGAACTGCAGATCAAAGTCCAAATCTCTTAGGGTTCTTGAGAGCCATGTCACTTCATTTGATCCTCACAGCCAGGAGGGGAGAAATGGAATAGGAATGTTTTCTCCCTTTTACAGTAGAGAGAAGGTTAAGTGCTTGACCGAGGTCATGGAGTCAGAGGGGACTAAGAGGAAAATGGACTCAGGTGCCCTGACTCCTAGGTGAGGACTCTTTCTATTATGCTGTAGCTGCCTGCTTCCGACAGGCTCACATCCAATGGCCAGGAAATGCCATGCAGAGGACTGCTGTTACTATTCTATCCAATGCCCAGGAAATGCCATGCAGAGGACTGCTGTTACTATTCTAAGTTTAAGTTGTGGGGGGCGGGGGAGAGGTTGATGCAGTGAGTACAGCCAGGGGTGGAGTGTGGGGATGCCATCCTGCCATCATGGATATGGAGTCCTTTTTATGACTTATGCCATTCCAACTGGCACAAACAAGGCACAGCTGAAGATTAAATGTCCTGAACATTGTTAACCCATTAGATTTCTTGACACCTTCTCCCAGAATTGTCTTTTTATATTTGCAGTAGTTTCTGTGTATCGATGGATATGAGATGTCCTCTTCCTTGTCATTTGTCAGGGAGCAGGTACTCTCTTGTATGCTTTGGGAAGGAAAAAAGCGTCCTTTCAGTCCAGAGCTTGAGTTGCCAAGGAAAATCTGCTTTACCCCTACCCCTGCCTTGGTTGCACGATTGGTCCCAGCCTGCCTGGGACTTTCCCAACAGAATGTCCTGTGTCCTCCTTTAAGCCCAGGACAAACTGGGATGGTTGGTCATCCTAATGTCACCCTATTTCTAGAGCAGCTCCCTGCCAAATCCATACCTCTTCCGTTTCTATCGTTGTTGTTTAGTCACCAAGTCATGTCTGACTCGTGACCCCATGGACTATAGCCTGCCAGGCTCCTCTGTCCATGGGATTTCCCAGCCAAGAATACTGGAGTGGGTTGCCATTTCCTTCTCCCGGGGACCTGCCCTACTCAGAGATCAAATCCACGTCTCCTGCACTGCAGGTGGATTTTTTACTGCTGAGTCATCTGTGCTGTTATGTCCGACTTTTTGCAACCCCATGGACTGTAGGCAGTCAGGCTCCTCGGTCTGTGGGGCTTCTCCAGACAATAATACTGGAGTGGGTTGCCATGCCTTCCTCCAAGGGATCTTCCCAACCCAGGGACCAAACCCAGGTCTCCCACATTACAGGCAGATTCTTTCCCATCTGAGCCACCAGAGAAGCCCAAGAACACTGGAGTGGGTAGTCTATCCCTTCTCCAAGGGAATCTTCCAAACTGAGGAATCAAATCGAGGTCTCCTGCATAGCAGGCGATTCTTAACTAACAGAGCTACCGGGGAACCCCACTGAGTCACCTGGGAGGCCTAACTTTTGCAAAGTTGAACTTGACAGAGCAGTAAGAGTCCCCAGGAGATAGCCAGGACAGAGGAGGGCCCTTTCCAAGAATCTCCCTACTTAGGCCCCATAGTATTGCTGGAAGGAGTTCCCTCTTCCTGCTCCTGAGGGTGATGAATCAGATCTGGCAAAATGCTCTGTCCACACTAGAAGGACATTCTGCGGCTCCATCTACATCTAACCAAGGCAGATGGACTGGTGAACTCAGCTTGATGGCCTTTTGCTTGGTGGGACAAGGAGAGTCCCCGTGACTGTAAAGGACAGACGTTCCTGTGTCCTGGGCTTCCTGATGGGAGACTTGAGAGCCTCCTGGGAGTGGAAGAGAGTGGCTGCGGCTGGTTGGAAATGAGAGGAGACCACGGGGCCACTCAATCCTGTCAGCAGGAAATTAGGACTATCCCCTTGCCACCAGGGAAGATGTTTAATGTTTTCAGGATAGAACATCCTAGTAAAGCCAAGCAGGAAGCAAATACCTACTACGTCAATCAGTCTATGAGAAGATTCGGCACAAACCAGTTTGTCCTTCCTTTCTCTTGGCAAGGTAGGTCTGATGACTGTGGCTGGCTCTGCTGGGGCCAGTGCGGCTGGCAGGTGGTCCCAACTGATTAGATGCAATGCTGCGCTAGCCCAGAGGTTAAAACACTTGCTCAGATACCCCCTTCTCAGCAGTTCCTATTTCCTTAGGACAGAGTTATCAATTCAGGGCTTTCTGCCCTGTCACAGAGTATTTGCTGCGGCTGAATTTGTTGTTTTAGGGCATGATGATTTGACAGCTCCAGGGCACGGCAGGCGGGGCGGGGGGGCAGGAACATCAAGTAGCATTTCCGCTTCCCTGTCATGCCAGAGGGGCTTCCATAAAGGAGAAGATGAATTCACTGCATGTGTGCAGTGCGCGGGGCTTATGTAAGCTGCAGGCAGCAGCGCACAGAGAACAGAAGCCAGGCGGGGGCAGGGAGATCCGGGGAGGCAGCCCCGCAGTGCAGATGCCGGCTTGCAAAGCTGCGCCTGGAGGTGCCACAGGACCGTAGCGCTGCAGTGAGGGGATGGCAGCAGGGGCGGAGGAGGGTTTATGAGCTTCTAGCCCCGGGGCTGGGAGGCAAAGCCCTAATTTGGCAACGCTTAGGGTGGGCAGGGCTGGAGATGGTGGGAAAGCTGCCTTATTGGGGCTTGTTTGCGACAACAGGTGGGGGTGTACAGGGAAGGGAGAGAGCCGAGGGAAGAGGAAATGGCCAGAGGTCTTGGAGCTGCTTTGCAGGAGGAGGAATTAAAGCAGCAAGATTCTTCCTTATGATCTCAGCCAGACTCCTCCACATCTCTGAGTCTCCTAAACCGTGGCCCACAGCTGCCCACCCCAGCACCTAGTACCTTGGAGAAGCTCTGCTGGAGTGATCGTGTTTGGGGACACAGGGCAGCATCTCAGCTGAGTAGGCATCTCCATGTTGCACCAATCAGGTGGTTGCATCCCACAATATTTGAAGGTTTTTTTTTTTTTTTTCTGTACAAGGTACCAGGCAAGGCCTTTCAGGGTATATTTCTGCCTTCTAGGTCTTGAGAGATAATGGTAACAAATAGGAAAGAGGCCAGATAAATAAAGCACAGGGTTGAATATGGTACCTGAAATTCTTAAGGGAGATGCAAAGTGTCATATGCTTTTTTCCTGTAGTTTCAAATACCTAACAGCTTTCCTTCCAGCTGATTTTCTGCTTTGGAGGAACAAGATGTGAGTTATTTTGAATGATTGCTGTAAATCTGATCAGGTTGTCAACAGGACAAAAGCTGTAGGTACATTTCAGCGTTTATTCAACTTCAGTAATAGTTGCTCTCTTTGCTCTCATAGAGGAAGCTGGCCTTTAAAGTCTGGCAGACCTGGGTAGAGATCTTGGCCCTGTCATTTACTTGCCTTTTGTTATTAGGCAAGTAACTTCACTGTCATTTTTCTCATCTGTTTAGTGGAGTTAAATGAAAAGTGGTTGAGAGTTCAAGCTCTGAAGTTAAACTGCCTGGGCTTGAATACAGAATCCACTGCTTATTAGCTGTGATCTTAGGTGAGTTGCTGAATCTCCTGACACCTCAGTTTCTTCATCTGGAAAAAGAGGACAATAGTATCTACCCCATAAGTTTGCTGTAATGATTAAATAAGATACTATATGCATAGAGTTTAAAAGAATGGCTAATAAAGAATAAGTGTTTTATAATAATGATGATCACAACAATAATTTTATCACAAGGTTGCTGTGAGGTATAAATTTGACAACATACACAAGAGTACCTGGAAAATAAACCTGAATACATGTGATTGTCTCCTTCCTTTACTTATGATAAGTTAGGAAACAACTGAAAAGCCCTTCTGTACTAACACTCTGAACTGCTTAATTAAGTCTGATATGGGGAGATAATTTTTCTTTTTTCACTGCTATTGCTTTCCTTTTAAGAAAATGGAAACTAAAGTTGATAAAGGGAGTGATTATTAATATGATATAATAGCTCTTAATATTAAATACAGGAGTTATGCTAAAGTACAATTTTCAAAAAGGTTAAAATCATGATTCATATGCAAACACATAATGAATAAATTTCAAACATTTTATTTAACCTATCTATTAATTAGGGAATGAGTAAGATGCTAAAATCTGTTCAAAGGAGAATTTGAAGAACACACACATGGAATCAGGAATGCTGAAATGAATTGGCTAATAGATATAAAACTGGTTAATAGCCTATGGTGCCGTAGAGTACGGGCTTTCCAGGTGCTAGTGGTACAGAATCCGCCTGCCAGTGCGCGTGACATAACAGATGTGAGTTTGATCCCTGGGTCTGGAAGATCCCCTGGAGGAGGGCATGGCAATCTATCCCAGTATTCTAGGAGAATCCCATGGACAGAGGAGCCTGGTGGGCTACAGTCCACGCGGTCACAAAGAGTCAGACATGACGGAGCACACAAGCACGAAATTCTCACAGCATGGCCTGGGAGCCCTTAAATTACAATCCCCCTAACTCCTGGGCATTAAGTCATTTAAACAACCAATGGGCCAGACTCTGTCTCATCTCCTCTTTTCAGAAGTGAGTCCAGCCAGTTTCTCAGAGACACAAGTGGGAGGAAGGACGCTCAGAGAGAAATGGCCTAGAATAAATGGCTCTCGGTCTATGCTCCTTAGTGATATGGTACGTCTACCCCAGAGGTCCTCTAACTCATGTGTTTGGGGAGCCAGGGAGAGGTAAGAGAAAACACAGTAGAATCAACTAAATCAGATTTATTCATTGGAAGACAAGGAGATGTTTTTTCTCTTTTCTTTACTCAGGCCACATCATTAAGCCTAATTAATGGAAAATGTAGAGGTTGCTCAGAACAAATTTTTAGTTGTCATTATCCAAAGACAGCAATCAGCATGCAGATGAGAGTTACCTTTATCTTATCATAGGAGAGGAATATGTATTCTTGTTAATAAAGGAAAAACAGCAAGTGGATATTTACTGTGGCTTCTCCATCCACTGATAGACGATAGGGTGCGGGGGAGCAGGCAATGGATGCAGAGCCTGGAGAACATTTTGTGTGCTGAACTGATGCCACGCGGTATCAACTGCTGCTTTCTGCCAGGAGGGGCTAAGTGCTGCATTGATGTTCCCTTCTCACTCTACTGGAAGAGAGGTGAGGACCAAGGATCTGATTTCTTTGCCTTCACCCCAGCCTGAACAAAGGTGAGCAGCTAAGTGGCTTTTCCCGAAGTACGCCAGGCCACTGGGATTTTTTAACCAGAACAGACACTTCGGGGCTTTGCAATTTGGCAGCATAAGAGATCCACTCTCATTTTGACCTTCACTCTATATAATTAGCGCCCTTCCATCTAACTAAACAGAGATCTGGGCCAGCAGAGGACAGAATTAGCAATAACCCACCAGGAGATGGGAACTCAGCTTGAGGAGGAGAACACCTGACTGTAACCTATATGAAAGAAAACAAGTCAGATGGAGGCAGAGGGAAGCCTGATTGATTTGCACTTGTCCTTCTGTTCCTAAAAAATCGAAAAATGACCCTTGGCAGACTCCCGTAACAAACAAATAAACCAGGGATAATGTTTCCAGAGCTCCTCCTTCCTGGCACTGCTCAGAGCTGTTTCTAGCCATTCCTGCGGGAGGGGGCGGGGTCAGGGGGAAGCCCCCGAAACCCCTCCACCCCCCTCCCAAGCCAGCTCCGCTAAATTTAGCTCTCCCAGCAAGTGCAGGGGTCTATATTTAGTACCTAAAAGTCAGAGTTCAGCATTCAATTCATCAAGCCATCAGTCATCCCTTCATCCAAGGAACACACGGAGAAAAATCTTTCCAAAAGAAGCACTGGCTCCCTACTAGGGGTGGAAGCCGTTCTCAGAATGGGGGATTCACTGAGCCAAAGGGGTTTTCTCCTCACCCAAATGGTGTGAGGTGCCCTTGAGAGTGCTAGGCATGGAGCCAGGGTGTGATGCGTGGCTGCAGAGGGCCAGGAGCAGTGGAAGAAGAGAGAAGGAAGGATGGCATGGGCAGCAGCCCTCTGCTGGCATTCTGTGCTTGTTGACATTTGCAGGCAGCTGGGTGCAGACATTAAGACCCTACTTAGATGTCACCTCTTAGCAAGAGCTTGCCTTGAGACCCCTCAAAGTGGATTAGGAGCCCCTCCTCTGCACACAGTATTTCCTCTGTCACACCTTACAGCAGCCACACCCCTCAGATAAATCGCCTGGGATGTTGTTCAAAGACAGGTTTCCATCTGGTGTATCTGGGGCCTGAGATCTTGTGTTTTTAATGAGCTTGCCGGGCAAGACTGATAGGGCAACAGGGGGCACTGCTCTGGGGGCAAAGGTCATATCAGGCTAACCAACCGGTAGCAAACCTAGATATTGCCTCCGGGACTGAGCTTGTATTCATGGATGAAGGCATTATAGGTGGGGCATCGGGAAGGAAGGAAAGTGGTAGGTCTTCGTTTATCCAACCCCTCTGGACCACCACGCTTAGAGGTCAGTGGTATTGCATCAAAGTGAGGGAGGGATCCTAGCATTAATATGTGGAAGAGAAGGCCTGTGCCCATGGGTCTCAGTTCAGCCTCTGAGTTGCTCCTGTTCTTCTACCTGGAGACCTCTAATCAGAACAAGCAGTGTTGCAGGGGTACCTCAATGGGGGGCATCAAAACACAGTTAGGACCAGTACGCAGGGATCCGAGTCTTCCTATTCCTGATGGGCCCAAGAGATGGATAGTTAACTGCCCTCATGTGCTGTGCTGTGCTAGTTGCTTCAGTCATGTCTTGTGGACTATAGGCCACCAGGCTCCTCTGTCCACGGGACTCTCCAGATAAGAATACTGGAGTGGGTTGCTGTTTCCTACTGCAGGGGATCTCACCCTTGTCTCCTGCACCACTAGCCACCACTTTTAGGATGCCCCACTGCCTCATAGTGTAATCCAACTAGGAATTGGGGTAGGCTTCAGGACACTAACAACAAAGAGCGGTGAAAGGCAAAATACACCTGACAATGAAGGAGATGATTTAATTCAGGCTATTGCAACACAACGGACATTCATTAATAAGGAATGTCTCACCAAAGGTTTGATGAAGAGATCTTAAATATTAGCACCAAAAGTGTAGGTTCTGAAAGAAGAAAGGGATAAATTGGACTTCAAAATTAAAAGTCTTTGTTAAGGGACTTCCCTGGTGGTCCAGTGGTTAAGAATCTGCCTTCTAATGGAGGGGACCAGGGTTCAATCCCTGGTCAGGGAACTAAGATTCTACATGCATTAACTAAGCCCATATCCTACAGCTAGAGAGAAGCCCAAAGAAGCCCAAACACCACAAATGGGGAAGCCTGCATGTGCCAACAAAGAGCTTGAGTGCCACGAGGAAGATCCTGTGTGCCACAACTAAGACCGGATGCAGCCAAATAAATAAATTTTTAAAGTCTTTGTTCCCAAACATGAAACACATGTACACCCGTGGTGGATTCATGTCAATGTATGGCAAAACCAATACAGTATTGTAAAGTAAAATAAAGTAAAAATAAAAATTAAAAAAAAATAAAAAAATAAAGTCTTTGTTAAGACTTTTTGAAAAGACCGTATTAAATGGATGAAAAGATAAGCTACAGACCATGGAAAAATATTTGCCAATCATATAACCAACAAAGGACAATGATCTAAAACATATAAAGAGCTCTCAAAATTCAAGTGAAAAAATAAGCAATCTGATTAGAGAACAGGTAGATGACATTAAGAAACATTTCACCAAAGATGATGTATAAATGGCAAATAAGCACTAAAAAAAATGTTCAACATCATCAGCCATCAGGCAAATGGAAATGAAGACTATGATGGGCTATTACTATATACCAAAAAGAGCGGCTAAAATAGAAAATAATGACAATACCAAATCCTGACAAGGATGCAGAAAGTCTGGCTCGCTCATATTTTGTTGGTGGGAAGATACACCCATTCTGGAAAACAGCTTGGTAGTTTTTTTTTTTTTTTTTAATATGATTATTCTATGACCTGTCAATTGCACTCTGGGATATAAACACTCTGGGATAAAAAAAATTATGTTCACACACACACACACACAAGTAATGTCTCAAAGAAAAGGAAGGAAGACTTGGCATTGTAGAGGCAGATGAATGAGACTCTCAAGGAAGGGTCTAATTTCAGAATATTAACAATATTGGAGGACCATGTGGTTATCTTCAAAGGAGTAAGCGTCTTTTAATTTCATGGCTGCAGTCACCATCTGCAGTGATTTTTGTATATTCAAAAGCAGAGACATTACTTTGCCAACTAAGGTCCGTCTAGTCAAGGCTATGGTTTTTCCTGCGGTCATGTATGGATGTGAGAGTTGGACTGTGAAGAAGGCTGAGTGCCGAAGAATTGATGCTTTTGAACTGTGGTGTTGGAGAAGACTCTTGAGAGTCCCTTGGACTGCAAGGAGATCCAACCAGTCCATTCTGAAGGAGATTAACCCTGGGATTTCGTTGGAAGGAATGATGCTAAAGCTGAAACTCCAGTACTTTGGCCACCTCATGCGAAGAGTTGACTCATTGGAAAAGACTCTGATGCTGGGAGGGATTGGGGGCAGGAGGAGAAGGGGACGACTGAGGATGAGATGGCTGGATGGCATCACGGCCTCGATGGACGTGAGTCTGAGTGAACTCCGAGAGATGGTGTTGGACAGGGAGGCCTGGCGTGCTGCAGTTCATGGGGTTGCAAAGAGTCGGATACGACTGAGCGACTGAACTGAACTGAACTGATGTGGTTATCTACTTTAGAACCCGAAAGTTTGGAGGAATGAAAGAATGGAGGAATTTATTAACCTTTAGTGTTTTATAGGAGCACAAAATTCAGGTAAGTTTTAACTGTGTCAGAGTACAAGGTGATTGTAGGTAAGGGTGGTGTGGAGATTACTGTGGGATGGCATAGGCCATGGATGCATCAGAGCTCAGACAAGCACTGTGGACCAGTGTTGCCTGGAAACAGTGATACTGTGGAGCTGACTTGAATCTGCTCTCATGAGTTAACTAAATATATGTCAATATTGCAAACTGACTGTTAAATCATTGGTAGTTTGAAAGTGGCCATAGTAAGAGTATTTACACCTTGAAAATTGGCAAATACTATAAATCAGTTTTCTTTCTCTATCCACTCATCTAGAAAGCTGGTCACTGCACATTTGTCAGCATCTTGCTTTCCAGAAAGCCTTGTGGAGGAGACAGAATTTAAAATATACGTTAAAAGTTGGGAAAAGAAGTATCTTATATTTCTCCTTCATGATTCAGTGCCAGAAAATAGAGGGTTAAGACTTGTACCCCCTGAACTCTTAAACTAAGTACCCAGAGTTGAAATAGAAATAAATTATGCATTAAGTAAGGGCATATGATCTGAAGAGGAATTTTTATTTTCATTTAAATGGAACAGACTTGTCCCAGGAAATTTGAGACATACAGATACAGTACTTAGGTGCCATTCTATTATCTAGAGAATTCTGTCCAATCAGATATTTTTCAGCATCTATAATCTAGTGAATTATATCATGAGATTTCTAGTATCTTCTGAATTGCCAAAGCAAGATTGCTTTTGTTTCTTACTGTTTAACTCTTGCATATTTTGTGTTTCTATAACTATCTTTTGAAAAGTATGTACAATTACATCTACCTCTTTTTAAAGAAGAAAGTTGATATGCTGCATGATTAAAACATAGCTAATGACATATTTCAGTATAGGCATCAAGAAAAATCCATGTTATGTCACATTAGAATAGAGTGTTCAGTACTTCTGGTGCATTTCTCTTTTGAAGGTGGATATGCCATTAGTCTTATCCTTTACAGTTCAGTTGCTCAGTCATGTCCAACTCTTCATGACCCCATGAACTGCAGCACACCTGGCTTCCTTGTCCATCACCAACTCCCAGAGATTGCTCAAACTCATGTCCATTGAGTCGGTGATGCCATCCAACCATTTCATCCTCTGTCGTCCCCTTCTCCTCCTGCCTTCAGTCTTTCCCAGCATCAGGGTCTTTTCAAATCAGTCAGTTCTTCACATCAGGTGGCCAAAGTATTGGAGCTTCAGCTTCAGCATCAGTCCTTCCAATGGATATTCAGAACTGATTTCCTTTAGGATGGACTGGTTGGATCTCCTTGCAGTCCAAGGGACTCTGAAGAGTCTTCTCCAACACCACAGTTCAAAAGCATCAACTCTTCAGCGCTCAGCTTTCTTCACAGTCCAACTCTAGTATCCATACATGACCACTGGAAAAACCATAGCCTTGACTAGATGGACCTTTGTTGGCAAAGTAATGTCTCTGCTTTTCAATATGCTATCTAGGTTGGTCATTACTTTCCTTCCAAAGAGTAAGCGTCTTTTAATTTCATGGCTGCAGTCACCATCTGCAGTGATCATGAGCTCCTTATTGCCAAATTCAGAGATTTTATTCAAGAGATGTTAAAGAGGAAGCATCTTCTGTCTTGGTGATGTAATTGATTGATTGTGTAAGGGGGTTGAGAAAGGAAAAAAAAATAGAAAGATTCAAATGTTTCAGTGCCCAAAGACTGAATGTATAGTGCAGCATTTGCCAAGATAGGGAACCAGTGAATCAGTGAAGTTGCTCAGTTGTGTCCGATTCTACAATCCCATGAACTGTAGCCTACCAGGCTCCTCCATCCATGGAATTTTCCAGGCAAGAATACTGGAGTGGGTTGCCATTTCCTTCTCCAGGGGATTGTCCTGACCCAGGGATCGAACCCAGGTCTTCCGCATTGCAGGCAGATGCTTTAGTATCCAAGCCACCAGGGAAGCCCAAGATAGGGAAAGCAAGAGGATTTGGAACAAATACATTTAACACGTGTCTGCTGAAGAGCATCTTAGGGAAAGTTTACAAGCTTCTTATAATTCTTATGCTGTCTAATAACCTACTATATTTCAATAGTAACATGACTTAAGATGCCTTCATTATGGTTAATCATGGGTATACTTTCATTATGTGTATACATCAAATAATACATGATTAAGAATGAACAAATGTGAATCTGCATACTAGTAAAAACATTCACAGTAGTTAACTTTGTTTAGCTGAGTGATAAACTGACTTACTGAGTTCTCAGCAAGCTCATGGACTTCCCTGACTGCCATATAATATGTTTTAGTATGACCTGAGCATTTTTAAGCTTCTATTTTGTGATGAAAAACTTTAAATAATGAATTTATTGACTGATGCTTTAAAATAACAATGGAAACCTGACATTGCTGTTTTTAATAAAATAAATTTATTGGAATCTACGTTTGAATCTTTGGGTTTTGCACACCACCAGTTTGGAAACACTGATATTCTGCATTGTGATAGAGACTTGACATTAAATTAGAATATGTGCTCCAGAACTTTAATATTGAAAACCTTTTTTTTTTTTAAAGAAAGAAAATTCATCCAGAATTGACCTCTGCTTTAATTTACCAGTATATGTTTGCTACAAATTTGGTATTGATTTTTAAAATACATCAGCTTCTTCAGTGAGTGTGATCAGTATTACTGAACCTTTGAAATCGCATTGATCACTTTATTACCTTTGATTTCTACGCCTGTCACCAACAGGCTTACCTGCACTGAAGTAATATTTTCCTTGTTTCCTGCCTCATTGCAGTGCATGTTCTGCCTCTTGTCAGAAGCTGCCTCTTTCAGCTGAACCTCCAGGTTCTCATCCCTTTCTGCTTCCTCTGGGGCTATAACACCGTCTCTTTTTAGTAACTACCTCTTCCTTTCTAGTAACTACCCTTAACATAAAAATATCTTCACATCTACTCTATCTTATGGAAGAATACCCACTTAAGCCTAAGCTACCTGCATCTACTCTCTTGTTTTATTTTCCTTCTATTTACTGGAAATGGGCTTCCCTGGTGACTCAGATGGTAAAAAATCTGCCTGCAATGTGGGAGACCCAAGTTCGATCCCTGGGAGAAGATCCCCCGGAGAAGAGAATGGCTACCCACTCCAGTATTTTTCCCTGGAGGATTCCATGGACAGTGGAGTTTGGTGGGCTACAGACCATGGGGTCACAAAGGGTTGGACATGACGGAGTGACTTTCACTTTTTTTGAAACAGTAGCTTATTCTGGCTGCTTCCATTTTATCATCTCTAATTAACTTTTCAGCTCATAAGCTTTCTGCTTCCATTACTCCCTTAAAACTCCTTGCTAGGTTTATTTCTGTATCACTAAGTTTTCAGGCCAGTTTACCTATAGCTTAGTTTTTCCTATCCCCCCCTCTTAAGCTGGAAGCCATTGGAGAGTTATAAGCAGAAAAATGACACAATGTAACTTATAGTGTATCAAGGTCACTCTGAAAGATGCAAGTGTAAAGACAGGGACACCAGTTAAGATGCTACTAAAATAGTATTTGGGTTCTTCCCAGGTGGCTCAGTGGTAAAGAATCCGCCTGCCAATGCAGGAGACGCAGGTTTAATCTCTGGGTCATGAAGATCCCCTGGAGAAGGAAATGGCAACCCACTCCAGGATTCTTGCCTGGGAAATTCCATGGATCAGGAGCCTGGCAGGCTGGGGTTGCAAAAGAGTCAGACACAACTTAGCGACGAAACAGCAACAGCAAATAAAACAGGGAATCCTCACCACAGATATGGCATTTAATTCTATGAGACTGGAGGAGATCACCCAGGGAGCAAGCACAGGTGCTGAAGCTATCTGAAGGCCAAGCTCTGGTCCTGTGTATGCTGGGATGCCACGGATATAAAAAAGAGCCAACAGAGGAGATTCAAAATGAGGAGTCAATAAAGTATATAGGGAACCAGGAATGATGTTCAAGAAAAAAAAAATTCAGAAAGGAAAGCATGATCCTTAGGGTCAAATGCTGCTGTTAGGTCAAGTAGGATGAACTGTGAGAATTAACTCAAACACCTCTGAGGGTGTTTGTGTGTGTGTGAAAGGGACTGAATATATTGACAAGTGCAGTTTTTACGGCATGCTGAGAACAAAAGTCTGGTTGGAATGAACTCAAGAGAGCATGACAATAGTGGCAGGGAAGACAATACATTTAGACCATTTCTGATGACCATTGCTATAAAGCGAGCAGGGAGCCAGGGCGGTAATTGACGGCAGAAGTGAGATTGACAGATGGGCTTAAAGTGAGCTAAACAACAATGTGTTGGTATACAGACAGGAACATTTATTATGTGGCAAAGAGATGAAACATTGGAGGAAGTACAATCCTTGAGACGGTGCCAGGGGATGGGACCCACAGCACAATATAGGTGTTGACTTCAGCCAGGACCATGGATAGTTCGTGCATTGAATCTGGAGCTGAGATAGCTCATAGGCAGAGCTTCCGTGAGATTGTTGGGCAGGAGCATGTGGAAGGTCTTTTCTGGCTGTTTCTAATTCTTACAGGAAATAAGAGGCAATGTCATCAGTTGAGAATTAGGGGAGTTGTTGGAAGTTTAAGATAGGAAGAAAAGATATGAAATTCTTGTCAAGGAGAGAGGGGGACTGAATGAACTAGGGATAAGAGGATGGGAAGGGTCCCAGGGAGCCTCAGGCAGGTCAGTGACCATTCATTGGCAGTGACACCAGTTAGCACGGGTGTGTATTTTTTCTGGTCAGGCTGAAGGCTCAGGGAGGAAAGGGTTCACCCTCAGCTCCCTTCATTTTCTCATCTCTTTATTGCAGTACACACACATACAAAAAAATTCTTGAGGCTCTTGGCTGTTTGCTGCAAACTCTGAGGTGAATTCCGGATGAGAACTGTGGGTTAAAGAGAGATGGAGCTTTCTCTGGAATGTCTGTGCTTCCTGCCAGTCAGCATTCTTTTGGCAGGCCAGCCTTTGACTGAACTGGTATTTTAAGCATCCAAATGTATTCTAAGCCAACCTGGCAGCCATTCTATGCAATCCACGTCACTGCCCTTTACACCAGAGGAGGCTTGGGGACCTTTGGAATCCTCAGTGAGCAGAGCCTGCTCTGCATTTCAGTGGAATCGATTTGCTCAGGGACACTAATAGACTGGATTCAGAAGTGGGCACTGAATTTTCATGAAAGGGAGGAGGGGCACCAGGGAAGGAGGCAGCTGGGAAGGAGTGAAGTTTAGATATAATTTAAATAAAATAAACTTCAAAGAAAATGTTCTTCCTCTGACCTCCACCTCTGCTAAAAGCTGCACAAAGTAAATGAGATAGGAGGTGAGCCCGTAACCTAGATTTGTGGGTATGTATTGACGCCCTTCTCTGTAGGCTGTGAGTGATGATTTCATTAATATCTGTAAGGTACTCAGAACAGTATCTGGCAGATAATAAAGCTCAATATGTATGAGAAAACATAATAATAATACTGTTATAATACTATTATTTTTTATTATGCCTTGACTCAGTTCACTTCAGTCACTCAGTCGTGTCTGACTCTTTGCAACCCCATGAACTGCGGCATGCCAGGCCTCCCTGTCCATCACCAACTCCCAGAGTTCACTCAAACTCACATCCATCGAGTCCGTGATGCCATCCAGCCATCTCATCCTCTGTCATCCCCTTCTCCTCCTGCCCTCAATCCCTCCCAGCATCAAAGTCTTTTCCAATGAGTCAACTCTTTGTATGAGGTGGCCAAAGTACTGGAGTTTCAGCTTTAGCATCATTCCTTTCAAAGAATACCCAGGGCTAATCTCCTTTAGAATGGACTGGTTGGATCTTCTTGGAGTCCATGGGACTCTCAAGAGTCTTCTCCAACACCACAGTTCAAAAGCATCAACTCTTCAGCGCTCAGCTTTCTTCATAGTCCAACTCTCACATCCATACATGACCACAGGAAAAACCATAGCCTTGACTACACGGACCTTTGTTGGCAAAGTAATGTCTCTGCTTTTCAAGATGCTATCTAGGTTGGTCATAACTTTTCTTCCAAGGAGTAAGCGTCTTTTAATTTCATGGCTTCAATCACCATCTGCAGTGATTTTGGAGCCCCCAAAATAAAGTCTGACACTGTTTCCACTGTTTCCCCATCTATTTCCCATGAAGTGATGGGACTAGGGCTGAGCAATTTATTTCTGCATCTTTTTCTAGACAACAATCTTATTTAAATGAGCAAAAAAAAAAAAATTCATAGATTGATTACTGTGGTTCTTATACAAGGATGACATCCCCATCTCTGAAACACAACACAAATGTGATGCGAAGGCAATACTGAGAAGTGGGGAGATGTGGGATATTGAGCCAGAGATGACTTAGCTAGCTTTCACTTAGCCAAGCCACTTAAATTTCCAAGAACATTACTTTTCTGACATGTAAAATGGAGACAGTAATAACTCATCCTTGATATTACTATTGGGACTTAATAATCAATAGATGTAATTGTATTATGAATATGGTGGGTATATAATTTATATCCAACAATGATATCTGTGATTATTAGTAATTTTGGTGGATTCCGTAAGTGGAAAATATCCTTCCTCTTCTCCATGTACAGAAATCTTTTTACCTTTGCAGGACCAATTTGATGCCAGCCTCCACAGAAATTCTAGTCCAAATTCTCCTAATCAGACCTAATCTTGTTTCTTCTGGCTTCTTACTATATTTTACATTAGTTCCCCTTCCTTGCCCCAATTCATCTTGAAAGTATTTTTCCTTGCATATTTGTCTTTTAAGCTAGATTAAATTTTTTTAAAAAATATATCTCTGAATCTCCATCCCATTTAGGAGAAAGGCTAGAATGTAGTAGGCATGTAACAAATGTTTGTAGAATTCATTGAGAGTTTTCTCTCTAATCTTCAAAGCTGAAAAACTGACCTACAATTAGAAGAGGCTTCTTTCTCTCTTTTCCCAAATTTCCTGTATGAGAATTTGGGAAACAATATAGAGTAGTGGGGAAATGGAGTGTCTGAAATCAGTAGACCTCTTATGGAATCTCATTTCAGCAATCATATAGTATATTTCCGGGTATATCATAAGCATCAAATAGTATGTTATCTATGATTATTATTGTCATTGTAGGTATTACCACCATAATCAACATAGAGGCAGTGTCTGTCCTGCTTATAATCTAGGTAGGGAAGGAGGACACAGATGAAATGCCACCAGAGCACGGCACCAGACCGATATTTACCAGCCCTCACTTGATCTTGGAGCATTAGGACAGCACCGCTGACTCCAGTCAAGAGCAGATCACTCTCCAGGCATGATAGAAAGGAAACAAACTATTCGTAGGAGGCTTGCGCTGCTTCCTGCACTAGCTGATCCAAGTGATTAGAGCAGATAAGTGACCAGTAAGGGCAAGCCAGAAATGGATCCTACTTCCATGCCAGGGATAAGAGAGCAAGTTATAAAAATGTGCACCTAAAACTCTGAGGACAAATGAGCCATTCGATTTCCAGCGACTGAAAGAGTCTCAGATTCATTGTAGGCAAGTAACTGCAAGGGAAGGTCAGCCAGAGAAGGACCGCCAAGTCACATAAGCTGCTCAGGGGCTCTTCTTGGCCATACTTTGATGTTCATTTTATTAGCATCCTAGAAGACAGGGACTGAAGCTGTTGCACATGTGGCAGCATGGTGTCATAGAAAGAAAAGGAGATTCAGTCCTGGATTTATTACTTACTAGCGCAGGGGCTTTTGTAAATTACTTACTCTCAGTGATTTTCAGTTTCCTGAGGATTTAATCCCAGGAAGATTAAAGGTGATGTAACATACCCATGCTCACTAACTGGGAATGTTATCATGGAGGACTTTATCATTGAGAAGCACCTGATCTCTTTCAAATTAGAGAATAATAATCAAAACTAACCATAAGCAAAAAAATAAATAAAGAAAGAAAATAAAATCAGTTAAAATATTTTGACTACTTCTAGTTTGGGACACGAGCCTCCTAGACTATTCCAGCCCTAGATCAAAACCTTAGGAGACAGTAAATTGGGTTTGTTCTATTCTGGGTCCAGCTTCTATACCCCCAAATTCTTAAAATTATTCTTAGGGGCAGTGAGCTGGGGCGTGGGAAGACATCAATGCCCACTGTTCCTGCTATAGAGAAAATTGCTCAAGGGCACATGGCCCACTGATGGTGGGTTAGTGATGTCATCTTCCTACACAAAGGACATTATTAATATCACAGTGACTCATACTGTGTGACTCTTCAGGCACTTGCCAGAGGGGAGGGGTGGAGACAGATCTACCAAAAAACAGGAGGACCGAGGAGATGGACTGAGATTTAGTTGAAATATTTTAAGTGGGGAATTTGCACCCTCTTTAGCTTTGAGATGCAAGAAACATGGAAGTCACATGAATGGGAGGAAAGAGGGAAGCTGGAGAGGGAGTTAGAAAAGGCAAAGGGGAGAGACCAATAAAGAAAGAGGGAAGCAGGAAAGAGGAAGGAAAAGGTGGGCTGTGGAGGAGGTAGAAAGCACATGTTATTATATAGTTAGGATTGAAAGGATCAAGCTATGGAGATGATCAATAAAACAAGATTAAATTTGTGTGATACATCCAGAGATTTAAAGAGATCCCAGGAAGGAGTCAGGAACATCTAAGTCAGTAGTTTTTGAGAATGTGATGAAATCCATGGAAAGAAAGCATATACTTTCCAAGTGTTGTATATAGTTTCATGGAGTTCATAGATTCCCTAAAGCCAATCCATGAATTCTCCTCCTAGGAGAGTGCCTTGAACATTCACATATATTACTTTGAGACAATGATAGGTCTGGAGCTTCCTCAGGCAAGTCTGAAAGTCAAACATAGAGTTTATGAATATTACCATTTTAGTTTCTTTTCAACTGCGTGAATGTTATTTGTTCAAATCTAGCTATGATCATATTTATTTGTTTATTCAATATACTGATTTTTTTAACAGGACATTTTGCTAGATCTTTTTAAATGATCACTAGTAAATAATCCAAGGGTTTGGGGGGCAAACAAAAGAGAAGAAAATGGCCTTAAATAATAAAGTTTACCTTTTGAGTGTTAGGCTCTTTCATGCTGGAAGAAAGAAGTCCATTGGTCTTTCCTCAGGTAACAAGATTTCTTTTAGGTGTACACAGGGAATTAAGGAAAATAGGAGTCACATTGCATGGGCCTCAGGAAGCATTAGAATGCCAGACCACACAGGGACTGTTGTTCAGGAACTGGGTCATTTAAGGTTTGGTGTAACTTGAGCAGTCTGGGCTCCTTGTCCACTCGGCAGCAGGCATCTGTTAATTTCTGTCCTCGTGTTTCTCTATGCTGGTGCCTCTGCTACCCTTTGCCTTTCTTCCTGTTGCCAGCTTCTTTCTCCTTAACAGATTCTGCCTGTTCGGTCCTTTGCCTTGCTGTTCCCTTTGTCTACGTTTTCGTTTGTTTGTCTGTTTCCTTCCCCCCATTTTTAAGTGCTAACGTTTTTGAATGTGCCCCGAGTCCCCCAGGAGAGTCGCTAGTGGATTCATAGTCACCTTCACCCCTGAAAGATCTTTCCTGGGCACGTTACAGTGGCTTCTCCTGAGACGTGGGTCCACCCAGGTCAGTCTCTGTGCCGGGATGTCATCATCACGTAGTCAGGAACCTTCAGAGTGGAACAGTTTCTTCTTTGGTACACTACCTATTGGACTTCATAGGTTTGCAAAGCTGGACTCTCACATCCATCACATAGTTTGACCACCATAATAATCTTGTGAGTAATTATTATTAGTGTGGCCATTTTACACAGGAGGAAACAGAGAGTCAAAGAAATTAAGGTGAAAACTCCAGGTCATTCAACTAACGAATGGTAGGCCACACTTAATTCCAGGTTTTCTGACCCCAAAGTCTTTCCAGGCACCACTCTAGAGGAGAGAAAGTGGGGGCAAGGCAGGAGGAACAAGGAAAGAACTAATGTGGGAATGAAGTAACTGTTTTAGAGGATGAAAAAATTGGTTGAGTGTGGGGGAAGTAATTGCAAAGATTGAAAACTGGTGGTTTAGTCATTAAGTTGTGTCCGACTCTTGTGACCCCACGGACTGTAGCCTGCCAGGCTCTTCTGTCCATGGGATTCTCCAGGCAAGAATACTGGAGTGGGTTGCCATTTCCTTCCTTCTCAGGGCATCTTCCGGACCCAGGAATTGAACCCGGGTCTTCTACATTGCAGGCAGATTCTTTACCAACTGAGCTACGAGGGAAGTTCAAGCTTAAATACCAAAATTAGACCTGGACTATATCTATGAAATGCCAAGAGATGGCTAGGGCCCAGTTTTTGTCTCTTCTCACCCCTTTTCCTGAAAGGGGTTAGTATACTCCACCATGTATAATTATGACTTGAAGAGGAGTGTGGGGAGGAAGACCTCCTGGAGCCCCAAGTTCCCTTTCCAGCCTGTACATTTCAGGGGCCAAAATACCTCAATACCTATTTAAGTCAATCTCTTTGAAATGTGATGAGAAGTCAGCACATCAAAAAAAAAAATCCCTAATATCTAATGTGAAATAATTTATCAAGTTACCTTTCCTTTTAGAGAAACTATAACAGCTGCAAAGAGAAGCTAAAGATCCTAAAAGACAAACAGTTTAAAGCAACATTTGCAGAAAGCCTCATTGGGCAATGGAAAGGAGGACAGAGGTAGGAGTGGGCAGGTTAAAGTGAGGGGAAGCAGGGACAAGATCTTCAAGTAGCGTTTACAAGCATTGGGACATGTATTCTTTCATTGATTCAAAATAAAATTTTATCTATAACAGTGTTCCATCATTTGGCATCACATAAAACGTTATTAATGTGAACCTCTGAGAAGCAATTAAATCAAATTAAAAAGTTAACATTAGAGTCCCTCACATTGAAAAGGGTTTGCTGAACATCTACTGATAGGAAGTTGTTTTGAGATGCATTAGTCTTTTAATTCCCTTCTTATTAAGTGCATTTACAAAGAAGCAGGATGCTTACAGCTCTAAATGTCAGCAGCACCTGCTGCACCTCAATCTTCTCAATTAAAAAATTTAGACTCTGACCCACCGTAACCAGCTGACTCAGTGATGTTTTTGTTGGCTCCTGGGTTATCCTATGAAACAATGCTTGGGAAATGGGAGGTTCTTAAAGCTTCTTTAGATTTTAACCTTTCAAATAAAAATAAGTCATTCAGAAGAATCAAATGATCCCTTTTGTCCTAAGCTTCTTGTCTTGATAGCTGACCATGCTTGATGAAATTGTCTATTAAATGAGAATCATTCTAATTAATAGGAGATTTTCTCTTAGACTAGATAATTAACACCAAAAGGGCAGAACAAATGTTTGTGAACTTCAGTTCTGCTCTAAGTAATTTATGTATCATCTGACTTGTCAAGTTTGGGTTAAGGAACAAACTGTTCAAGGATCCAAACTCTTCTTTTCAAAATTGAGACTTCCCCTCTTCTTATCCTTCCCCAAGATATATCTTATAGCTCATGTTTCCCTGCTGGCTCATTGGTAAAGAATCCACCTGCCAATGCAGGAGACATGGGTTTGATCCCTGATCTAGGAATATCCACTGGAGAATGGAATGGCAACCTACTCCAGTATTCTTGTCTGGAAAATCCCATGGAGAGAGGAGCCTGGTGGGCTACAGTCCATGGGGTCGCAAAAGAATGAGACATACTTAGTGACTAAACAACAATAACAAATCTTATAGCTCATCTTCCCCTTGAAGCTTTTTTGACATCCTCCATACCTTAGGGTTTTGTTCTAGTTCTAACAAATAAAATTTCAAGACCATTCTCTCATTCTTATCCAACCTCTTTTTTGCCCCCCTAATTCCTGGCTCTTTTGATGGGATGTCTGTTAGATATCTTTGTGGAGATGCGGAGTGGACAGGTCAGTGTTCTGAGTTCAGGTGAGAGGTCTGTGCTGGCAACATCCATTCCAAAGAGAGGAAGTGGTTGCCTAAATAGATGGGGCACGATTGCCACTCACTCCTTGGAGTACTGTTATTTGGCTTTTGTGATGTCATCCTAGCATCCTCTCTTGGCTCGTCCCAGTTTTCCTGGAAGACTTCGCTTCCCCCATCAGCTCCTTAGTGGTATTCCACAAGGTCCTTTCTTCTGTATTTATCGCACTCCTAATGTCCTTAACCACCATTCTGCTCCATCACATAATACTCTGACACTCTAATTAATGGCAACCCACTCCAGTACTCTCACCTGGAAAATCCCATGGATGGAGGAGCATGGTAGGCTGCAGTCCATGGGGTCGCTAAGAGTTGGACAAGACTGAGCGACTTCACTTTCACTTTTCACTTTCATGCATTGGAGAAGGAAATGGCAACCCACTCCAGGGTTCTTGCCTGGAGAATCCCAGGGACGGGGGAGCCTGGTGGGCTGCCGTCTCTGGGGTCGCACAGAGTCGGACACGACTGAAGCGACTCAGCAGTAGCAGCAGCTCTATCAGCTGAGATCCTTAATGGTGAGAACTGTCTCTATAGGCACCTAGCAGAGCATCTGACTATGGTGGGCATTTAATGAATGCTTGAGGAATGAATGAAAGAATTTATTCTTTTAGTCTCTTGTCCTACAAAAACAAGTAAAACCCAATCATGTTTGCCATTGCAGGAAAGGGTCATGGTGAATACGAACAGGAGGGTATCTTCCCATGAGATAATATTATAAAAATGATAAGGTACTCAGGCTGGTTCCCAGGATCTCTTTTACTCACAGTAGGACAATAATTATACCATTTCATATACATCTCGTGCTGTGCATATCATGGTTACTATGAGAAATTGTACTTAGAATTCTAAGCCACCAACTAGGAAACGTTTGCTATATAATTTCCCCCTAATTAGCAGTCTCTCCACTGTTGGTTCTGTTCTTAGTGTTTTATTTTGTTTTAACTACACAGCTATTTCTTTGATTCAGGCCTTTATCCCTAATGCGCATAAAGTCATGGATCAAATGTTGAAGACAACCAGATGAAAGACCCTAGAACAAAAGGCACAGGACTTAACGCTCAAATGCCCTAGAGAAATCTGAACAGATCCACTGAGGAGGAGAAAATGCATGAGAAGGAAGGCAGTAGATGAGTAGGTGTTTGCTGAAAATAGGCCTTTATCTAGATCCTCTCTAAACCTAGAGAAAGAGCAGAGATGGCCAAAGTCGGTGTTGGAGACCTAGTTGACAAATGATGGATGATAAATGTGCATGTGTGGGGGCATCAGCATGTCTCTCATGGGATAGAATCAGCTGTTTTATGGTGTTTTAGAACTCCTTGCAGAAAGCCGCCTAGAGGTCATTTAACATTATTTAACTCCTCAGCTAAGTTGTGTCAAGGTAGAAGCCTGTTCTCTCTAGGGGAAATCCCGCTTACTTTGCTGTGAAGCAATGAGAAGCTCTCAGATTAACTGTTCCCTCTCGGTGTCAGGTGTCTTCTAGAAAAACAGGTTGTTTTTCAGTGTGCTTCCTGGCCCAGCTCCTGGGTGACCTCGGATACACAGTAAGCATACTGACTCTTCTACAGAGTATTAGTATAGCATTGTGTTTGTATGTATGTGTGTGTGTGTGTGTGTCTGCGTGCACACAGTGGGTGGTGGGTGGAGTACTCCCTTGTCCCCATTATCAAAAATAAGAGGGACAGGAAAAATCTGCTTCTAAATTTGAAAAAGTGAGTATTAAACTTTATTCCAGTGCTTGTCTACAATAACCTAAGGCAGCTTCTTCCTGGATTCTATCTGTACAATACCACAAGTGTTCATGCGCAGTTGTGTCCAGCTCTTTGTGACCCCATGGACTGTAGCTCACCAGGCTCCTCTGTCCATGGGATTTCCCAGGCAAGAATACTGGAGTGGGTTGCCATTCCCTTCAGGGATCTTCCTGATCCAGGAATTGAACCCACATCTCCTATGTCTCCTGAATTGGCAGGCAGATTCTCTACCACTGGGCCACCTGGGAAGCCTGTACCATGCCAGAGAGAAGGTCAAACTACTTCTCTCTGATTTCTCCATCAATAGGCAATGTTATACCAGGCTCAGAAATTACACTGCTTGACACAGGGGTTTCCTTTCCCCCAGTTCTCAGAAGGGAGTTCAGACCTGTTGCTTGTCAGATGCATGAAGGAGGGTGGTCCCTTCCCACCTCAGGCTGATGTCCAGTAGCTGAGCTGACCGGGAAAAAACAAGCAGTTAAGATGCTGAGAACTGACTGAAGGAGAAGATACACAGATGGGCTGAGGATGCACTCAGCTTGCCTAGTAGTCATATCCAGATATTTGAAGAGTCATTGTATCATATAGAAGAGCAAGAGTAGAGTTATTATTCTTGCTCCAAAAGCTGAGCAGAGGGACCGTTGCCACAGCTGTGGCAGTTGCAGGGAACAGATGGTGCCGTATAAGAAATCACTCTGTCAGGATTGCTGCTGACATTCTAGCAGGCTTTCTGTGTAAACAGAGATGGGACGAGCACCAGCAGAGTGGTTGGTGGGACCATCCTGGCAAAGGAGGACCTCAAGGCTTCTAAGCTCCTTCCCCTTGTCTTGTTTTCCTTACCTTTTCCTTTGGGTACCTTGGAGATAGTTGCTGTCTTCTACCTTGCGGGAACTAGAGTGGAGCATCTTACATGCTCTGAACTCTGATGGTTTGAGCTTTACTAGCACAGAGTGCTACAGCTAGGCAATGCTTCTGGGGGCTTTATTATCTTTAGTTTTGAACAGTTCAATTTTGGGAGCATTGTGTACTGTCCTCTGAGGATGTGGTCCTTCCTAGTTGTCCTGGAGGTGACCTGTGGTGACAAGGTGTTGTCAGTTGCTCCTGCCTCTTCTTTCCTGGGCGCCCCCTTCTTGTGTGCCCAGAACCTGCCTGAGGAACTGAGCAGGAGAATGTATTAAACAAGTGTTCGGCAAATGGGAGGTAAGGAAGCAGGGCCAGCCCTTCCCTGTCCAAAAAAATGACAAATGTTTTTCTAGTCTGTTGGATTTTCATATGTAATCCACTGTGGAGGAAACTGAGACTATTCTTAGCAGCGTTCTGCATCCCCTGTGTGCTCAGTGGGGGTGGTGAACCATGAACTATGTCCCTGCCCTGTGGTGCTCAGGGTTCTTCCTGGAAGCCTGTGCCCGGGGAATTTTGGGCAGCTCCTTGTGTGCCAATGACCAGATCCACCTCTCCCGTACACTGATTGTACTCCTCTGGTTCAGGTCATCCAGCCCCAGGATGTTTATCGGTGCTTAGCAGCAAGAGTCCCGGTTCCTTAGAAAAGTGCCAAAGCTTCATCATAACAGGGCTTTGTGCCCACTCTCTCCTCTCTCCATTCCTGGGAAGTACGGAGATCCCATCTCCTATCTGGGCCCTTCCAATAGTGAGAGTCAAGTTAGGTCATTCAACCTGGGAGACATAGTCTCTGTTCCCACATTGCTTGAATGCCTTTCAGTAGGCCAGCCCAGCTGGGCTGCTTCTCCACCTTCTACACCTAACTGAGGCCAGTGCTTCAGCCAAATGATGGGCAGAGTTGGCTAATCGTCATGTCTACACCCTCCTAACTGCAGTGCAGAGCGTCTACTGCTTCGGGTTCCAACCATATTCTAGCAGACATAAGAAGATTTGAGTCCCTAGTGTAGCCCTTACGAAAGAGATGGTCAAAGTGCGACTTCAACAGTTGAAACAGGGTACTCAAAGCCCTGTGCACTGGGACAACCCAGAGGGCTGGGGTGGGGAGGGAGATAGGAGGAGGGTTCAGGATGGGGGGACACGTGCATCCGTGGCTGATTCATGTCAATGTATGGCAAAACCCAGCACAATATTGTAAATTAATTTGCCTCTAATTAAAATAAATGAATAATTAATTTTTAAAAAGAAAGACATGGTCCAGGTATTCTCTCTGTCTCTCTCACACACAAAGACACCTGAACAAATACACTCACACATATAGCAGGCTGAACTCTCACTATCTCCCAGCTTTCTTTCCTTCTTGCCCATTCTTCTCTTGTTTCTAGAAAATAATGACATTAGCAAGTACTAGTAGTAGATGTTTAGATGCTAAGTTGTGTCTGACTCTTTGAGACCCCATGGTAGCCCACCAGACTCTTCTGTGCATGTGATTTCCCAGGCAAGAACATTGGAGTCTGTAGCCATTCCCTTTGCCAGGGGATGTTCCTGATCCAGGGGTTGAACCTGTGTGTCCTACATTGTACAAGGATTCTTTACCTCTCAGCCACCAGGGAAGTGACGTTAACAAGGAAGGCCATCAACTTCATGTAGCCTGATTTTAAAGAACTAAGGCTTACACGCCTGAATGGACTGTTGATTTGATATATCTCTTTGACATTTAGGGAACGAAGTCTTGCAGTGAAAAGCGGTTTGGGTAAAATGCAGAAGGCATTTGGGAATGAAAGCGTTTGTTGGTGAAGATCTGAATCTTACTTTATGGAAAGGAGGTTTGTGGTTGAGGAATGACTTTTCTAACAAGGGGTGAGAGAGCTAAGTTTCATCTCATATTGGAAGTGGTACAAGTCACACCAGGGCAGTCAGGCCCAGAGTTACTAATAATTTCCTAATCCCTACTTCTGAAAAGTTTGTTATTTGTTTTGTTTCTCTTTGTTTTTTCCTTAGCTTTCAATGTTCCCTGGAAGTGAAGTGAAAGTCTTTCAGTCATATCTGACTCCTTACGACCCCATGGACAGTATAGTCCATGAAATTCTCCAGGCCAGAATACTGGAGTGGGTAGCCTTTCACCTCTCCAAGGGATCTTACCAACTCAGGGATCAAACCTAGGTCTCCCACATTGTAGGCGGATTCTTTACCAGCTGAGCCACAAAGGAAGCCCAAGAATACTGGAGTGGGTAGCCTATGCCTTCTCCAGTCGATCTTCCCAACCCAGGAATTGAACCAAGGTCTCCTGCAGCGCAGGCAGATTCTTTACCAATGAGCTATGAGGGAAGCCCTAATGTTTCCTGAAACAACCCTAAAGAAACTTCCAAAAGTTATAATCATTTACACAATGACAACAATAAAGATTGTTGATCACTTGCTATATGACAGGCAGTGCATCAAAGACTACATTGTTATCTCATTGAATTCCCACAATGCACGTGGGGTAGATACAACTGATATCCCCAAATTACAGATTGGAAAAAAAAAGGGTCTGAAGAGGTTAAGTGTATTCCTGAGGTCACGCTCCTAGTTAGTGGCAGAGCAGAATCAGACATTTTGATCTTCCAAATTTCAGGCCAATGCTCTTTCTATTTGTTACATTTTGGCTATTGTCAGTCTTTCTAGGTATGGAGGAGATGGTGGTAGCCTTGAAAATTTTTCTAATTCAAGAAGACACAATGGAAAGGTGCTCTAGCTCTGACTTCCTGAATGGCAAAGGAGATATTTCAAAACAATGGGGGTTTTCATAAGATAAATGACTTCTGAGACTAGTGAACTCATTTATTCAACAAATACGTATTGAAAAACTATTATGTGAAAGGCACTATTTGAGGAGCTGAAGATACAGTGGAGAAAAAGTAGATAATTCCCTTCCCTTATAAAGTTTATATTTTACTGGGGAAAAATAGAATAAGTAATTTTTAAAAATTGTACAGGAATTAAAATAAGTCAGTGGGTCAGTGGGGTATAAAGGGACTAGGAGACAGTAATTTTTTTTTGTTTTTAGAAATTACTATGTTGATTTATATGGAAAAAACAAAGGATTCATAATAGTCAAAGCCATTTTTGAAGAAGAATAAAGTTTAAGGTTTTTTAACATTACTGGATTTTAAGACTTGCTATATAAAGTTGCAGTAATCAAGACAACATAGATTCTATGTATATATATACAAAGGGCTTTCCTGGTGGCTCAGTGGTAAAGAATCTTCTTGCCAGTGCGGGAGATGTGGGTTTGATCCCTGAGTCAGAAAGATCCCCTGGAGAAGGAAATGGCAACTCACTCCAATATTCTTGCCCTGGAAATCCCATGGGCCTGGTGGACTACAGTCCACAGGGTCACAAAAAAGTTGGACATGACTTAGTGACTAAACAACAACATCTAGATACATAATGATATAGATCAATGATAATAGACTAGTGTCCAGGAATAGAGTTCACATGTATATGGTCAATTCATTTTTGATAAAGGAGGCAAAGCAAGTCAGTGGAAAGGATGATCTTTATAACAAACATTATGAGAACAATGGATGTTTATAAGTCCCCCAAATCCTCAAATCTTACCTGATATTAAATACAAATATAAACTTGATATGGATCATCAGATGCCTAAATATAAGTGCTAAACCTGTAGAACTTTTAGGTAAGAAGCTAGAAGACCATAGTGACTGACCTTCAGTTCAGTTCAGTTGCTCAGTCATGTCCGACTCTTTGCAACCCCGTGAATCACAGCACGCCAGGCCTCCCTGTCCATCACCAACTCCCGGAGTTCACTCAAACTCACTTCCATCGAGTCAGTGATGCCATCCAGCCATCTCATTCTCTGTCGTCCCCTTTTCCTCCTGCCCCCAATCCCTCCCACCATCAGAGTCTTTTCCAATGAGTCAACTCTTCGCACGAGGTGGCCAAAGTACTGGAGTTTCAGCTTTAGCATCATTCCTTCCAAAGAAATCCCAGGGCTGATCTCCTTTAGAATGGATTGGTTGGATCTCCTTGCAGTCCAAGGGACTCTCAAGAGTCTTCTCCAACACCACAGTTCAAAAGCATCAATTCTTCAGTGCTCAGCCTTCTTCACAGTCCAACTCTCACATCCATACATGACCACAGGAAAAACCACAGCATTGACTAGACAGACCTTAGTTGGCAAAGTAATGTCTCTGCTTTTGAATATGCTATCTAGGTTGGTCATAACTTTCCTTCCAAGGAGTAAGTGTCTTTTAATTTAATGGCTGCAACCACCATCTGCAGTGATTTTGGAACCCCCAAAATAAAGTCTGACACTGTTTCCACTGTTTCCCCATCTATTTCCCATGAAGTGATGGGACCGGATGCCATGATCTTCGTTTTCTGAATGTTGAGCTTTAAGCCAACTTTTTCACTCTCCTCTTTCACTTTCATCAAGAGGCTTTTTAGTTCCTCTTCACTTTCTGCCATAAGGGTGGTGTCATCTGCATATCTGAGGTGATTGATATTTCTCCCAGCAATCTTGATTCCAGCTTGTGTTTCTTCCAGTCCAGCATTTCTCATGACATACTCTGCATATAAGTTAAATAAGCAAGGTTACAATATACAGCCTTGGCGTACTCCTTTTCCTATTTGGAACCAGTCTGTTGTCCCATGTCCAGTTCTAACTGTTTCTCCCTGACCTGCATACAGATTTCTCAAGAGGCAGATCAGGTGGTCTGGTATTCCCATCTCTCTCAGAATCTTCCACAGTTTATTGTGATCCACACAGTCAAAGGCTTTGGCATAGTCAATAAAGCAGAAATAGATGTTTTTCTGGAACTCTCTTGCTTTTTCCATGATCCAGTGGATGTTGACAATTTGATCTCTGGTTCCTCTGCCTTTTCTAAAACCAGCTTGAACATCAGGAAGTTCACAGTTCATGTATTGCTGAAGCCTGGCTTGGAGAATTTTGAGCATTTAGGCCAAAGAGGCTGGATCCCAGCAGGTGAAGTGCAGTGAAGAAGTGGATATGAGTGGAGAAGTGGTCAGGGCTAATCATGTTTAATTTATTTGTCAAGAATAAATTCTTGACAAATAAATATTTACAAATAAATAAATTATTTGTCAAGAATATTTCATAAGGTCATTGAATCCTTCCACAGAGAGGTATGCAATGTTTAGTTCTCTCTCGGTTTATTTTTTAAAAAAGGTCATTCGGACTCTTGTTTGGAGAATGCTTTTTAGTGAGATCAGTGTGTGAACAGGAGTTCAGAAATGAGGCTCATAATAGTAGCCTTGCATGGGAGTGGGACCAGTAGAGATGGAAAGTGGATGTGTTCCTGAACACAGGATGTGTTCAGAGAGGAGAAGTGAATGGACTTGGTTGGGGGTAGTTGGCGATGGGGAGAGAGACAGGAATCAGAGAAGCTGCTGGATTTTGGCTTCAGCCATTGCTGCTTGGGGGTGGATTGATCACTGAGAAGGGCAAAAGACTTCCAGATATGTTGTTCTCTTCCTTTTTTATGACAATTCTTGAGAGGCAGTAAAAATATAATTTCTGTTTTACCAATAAGGTAGTCAAGTCTCCGAGAGTGTAGATGTGTTTCTATCCACACAGCTAGTGAAAGGAAAGGCCGTGCGGGAACCTCGGGCTTGCAGGTGCAGTAGGCCTGTTGCTTATTTCCCTACCAAATTGTCCCCCTGAAGCCAGACGGAATCTTGTACACAAGCACCCTCCCCACTGCTGGATACAGTGACACATCCTAACTCTTTTCCACTTCTATTTCAGGTTAATTTTCCTCATACTTACGACTTTGACACTTACACATCTTAACAGCTATTTCAGACATCTATTCCTGTTAAAGGGTGCACTGGCCCTATTTTTGGAAGCTGGATGACGCAGAAGAAAGGTAATGCAATAGGGAACCATTGGCCCCTCTTAAATCACCGACTCAAATCATCACCGGATTACCACGAATCCAAATAAGTACCGTCTAATGATGCCCACAACCATGCCAGTAGGCAATTATACTCTGTTTTAATGTTTCTATAGTGTTTGCGTAAAGTCGTAAAAACTGTTTTTCCAGAAACAGTTTTAGATATTTCACAGACATTATCTCCACTACTTTTTGCAATAATGCTGAACAGCTCAGGTAAGTTAATCTCCCAAACATCTAGAAAGTGCCTGTTTAAATATTTGAATCCAAGTCTGTAAGCCAAAAGCTGTGATCTTTCCACCATAACACTGTTTATTGGAGGGAAGAGATCCAATTCTGGTGTTCTCGTCCCTTTGACATTTAGTGTCCCCTTTTCCCTCCCTGTACTAGCCAGGAATAGTGATGGAAAGCAGGCATAACCCCCCACAACTAGTTACTTTAGTAAAGAATTTATTATGTGGAAGCATCATAAAATTTTATTCTTAGACTTTTTTCTAGATCATGCCTTCAGCAAGGATCTTTGATTTTCAGCAGGCATGGCACCCATTCATTATTTTATTTATATGAACTCCTTCTCAACATTCCTCTTTACACATACTCTGTGAACAACTCTGTTATGCAATGTAAGTGAATTAAAATAAAATTTTACCAAGTGTCCTCATTAGGGATTTTTATAAATATCCTGGGGATTTGCAAAATCAGTGCTCTAGTGACTTTAGGTTTAAGTCTACAACACTGTCTCCTGACAGCCTTTCCACAGAGGGCAGGAGGTAACTGATGCAAACTCTGCGGAAATTTGGTTAACAAAACTAACCCAGAGCAGCGTTTAACCTATGTTCAACAAGGAAGATCAAAGCCTTTGTATTTTTACTGGAAAACCAGTTTGGAATGTAGCCAACAAAATTTAAGTATGGATTATTAAACGTAAACCTGCTTTGGGATTTTGCTTGGTTTCATCCTCACTTAATGGTAATCAGCTGAGTTACACTGGATAGTTGCTGTTGTTTAGTGGCTAAGTTGTGTCCGACTTTTTCAGGATCCCATAGACTGTAGCCCACTAGGCTACTCTATCCATGGGATTTCCCAGGCAAGAATATTCCAGAAGATCTTCCCAAGCCAGGGAATGAACCCAAGTCTCCTGCATCGGCAGGTAGATTCTTTACCGCTGAACAACCAGGGAAGTCCTTGCATTATTGGGTAGTGACTAACCCTAAACCGCTCAACCGGGCTGGGAGTAAGACATCAGGCTCTGGTAGTGAGAGCTAGATGGCGCTGTAGCGTAATTGTCAGCTGCCCAATCGCTATTTGGTCGAAGAGCAGCAGTTCAGTTTAGTTCAGTCGGCTCAGTGGTGTCCAGCTCTTCGAGACCACATGGACTGCAGCGCGCCAGGCTTCCCTGTCCATAACCAACTCCCAGAGCTTACTGAAACTCACGTCCATCAAGTCGGTGATGCCATCCAACCATCTCATCCTCTGTTGTCCCCTTCTCCTCTCACCTTCAATCTTTCCCAGCATCAGGGTCTTTTCAGATGAGTCAGTTCCTCTCATCAGGTGGCCAAAGTACTGGAGAGTCAGCTTCAGCTTCAGCATCAGTCCTTTCAATGAATATTCAGGACTGATTTCCTTTAGGATAGACTGGTTGAATCTCCTTGCAGTCCAAGGGACTCTCAAGAATCTATTTCAACACCACAGTTCAAGACATCAATTCTTTGGTGATCAGCTTTCTTTACAGTCCAACTCTCACATCCATACATGACTACTGGAAAAACCATAGCTTTGACTAGATGGAGCTTTGTTGGTAAAGTAATGTCTCTGCTTTTTAATATGTTGTCTAGGTTGGTCATAGCTTTTCTTCCAAGGACCAAGCATCTTTGAATTTCATGGTTGCAGTCACCATATGTAGTGATTTTGGAGCCCCTCAAAATAAAGTATCTCAGTCTCCATTGTTTTCCCATCTATTTGCCATGAAGTGATGGGACCGGATGCCATGATCTTAGTTTTCTGAGTGTTGTCAACTTTTTCACTCTCCTCTTTTACTTTCATCAAGAGGCTCTTTAGTTCTTCCCTTTCTGCCATAAGGGTGGTGTCATCTGCATATAAACAAAAGATCATTTGAATGTTGAGCAAATAGTATCAGTGCCTGATAGAAAAGGTTCTGGAATAGGAGGTTTAACTCTGTGTTGCTTACATTTTCTCTAACTGCAGTATAATACAGCGTAAAATGGAGAGCTTTTCTCTCTCACTTTCTTTCTGATACAGCCACATGTAAGTGGGCACATACACAAATAAAACCTTGTTGAAATTCTTCTTAGAATAAACAGTTGGAATCACTAGTCCTGTGCTGTCTGAAGGTTTCCAGAATGACATACACATCTAGCCCATGTCCAAGATTCAGCTGTTGTTTTTCTGTCTAATGATAGAGTGCTGAGGTTTTTATGGGTCAAATGTGAGATAATGTCAGGGCCTGCCATTTGAATGGCTTGTAATCTGGCAGGAAGGACAGTGGTAATTAGAAGGAGACATTGGATGTTTTTCAGTTCAACATCTTACTTGGGAATGTTTCAAGTCCATTAAAAAAAAAAAATTTACTCACAGATATTTCAGTCTACTTGCAAAGGTCAAGAAAGACCAGGAAAAAGTATCTGGGGTACGAAAGCTGGAGTTGTTGCCCACGATTGTGTGTCCTTAAAATAACAGGAAAAGATGCAGTGGAACTGAAGGACTAGGAGACTGACAAAATGGCACGTTTGAAGTGTGTACTTTCATATCACATGGTACCCTCTCAGGGGAGCTAAGCCATTTCACAGCCTTAGCTGTAGCACTGGAGACAATGAGACTTTTTGCTTCCCACAACTGCTCTTTCTGCATCCCTTTCTTTCCAGCTTTCCAGCTGTCATAAACGTCGTAAACACCTCACCTACTTGGGATACAAGAAGATCAGACTATATAAAGCAAAGTGAAGTTTCAGTTTCAATGCTTGTGATTGGTCTGTTCATATTTTCTGTTTCTGATTTTGTCTTGGAAGATTGCACCTTTCCAAGAATGTGTCCATTTCTTCCAAGTTGTCCATTTTATTGGTACACAGTTGTTCATAGTAATATCTCATGAGCCTTTATATTTCTGTGTGTCAGATGTAACCTCTCTTTTTCCATTTCTAATTATATTGATTTTTTTTTGATTGAGTCTGGCTTAAGGTTTATCGGTTTTGTTTTTTTCAAATAACCAGCTTTTAGTTTCGTTGATCATTGCACTTGGTTTCTTTGATTCTGCTTTGTTTATTTCTGCCTTGCTCTTTAAGATTTCTTTCCTTCTACTAACTTTAGGTTTTAGTTGTTCTTCTTTGTCTAGTTGTTTTAGGTGTAAGATTAGGTTGTTTGAGCTTTTTCTTGTTTCTTGAGGTAAGATTTTATTGCTATAAACTTCCCTCTTATTAATAGAACTGCTTTTGCTGTATCCCATACATTTCGGACTGCTTTCATTTTCTTTTCTCTCTAGGTATTTTTTAATTTCCTCTTTGATCATAAAAATACATTTTTATAGATATTTCTATGATTTTTGACAAATGCATTAGAATTGTTTACCTTCTATTCATTGTTAAAGTATCTTTATTCATTAATTAATTCACTTTGAATAAAGTTTATTTACTGTGCATTAATTATACCAACCAGGTTCTGAGAAAAATACATGGCATGGTCCTTGGTCTGAAGAAAATACTCATTTATTTCATATGAAATATTCAAATGAAGGACGATTCTATGGCAGCATTACTTTGAAACATAAACCTGCCAGAAACTTTAGTTTCAGTCATTCATTCAGTTCACTCCTTCAGTAAACATTTGTTGAATGTCTGTCACATCTCTGTTCTTATAAATATATAGACAATAAAACATATCCCCTCAAAGGGAGTCAGAAATGTAAATTAAAACTTAAAATATGAAATGTCTCCTACTCAGTTTTCTAAAGACGTTTTATGAACTATAGCACATATAGATTTCTGCTTTGACCTTTAATCAGTCTGTGCAGACCTTTTCTGTTTTTCTTGTTTATAGATCTTTGATGGAGTTAATAATCCTTGTCTGATGCATCCTGTATTTCTAGAATAACTAGAATGTTATCCTGCCTATATTAATTGCTCAAAATAAGCATTTGCTCTCATTCTCATCCCCACTTAGCTAAGAGTTTTTGTTTATATATCCTTTTTCTTTGGAAGGAATGATGCTAAAGCTGAAACTCTAGTACTTTGGCCACCTCATGTGAAGAATTGACTCATTGGAAGACTCTGATGCTGGGAGGGGTTGGGGGCAGGAGGAGAAGGGGACGACAGAGGATGAGATGGCTGGATGGCATTGCTGACTCGATGGATGTGAGTTTGAGTGAACTCCAGGAGTTGATGATGGACAGGGAGGCCTGGCGTGCTGCGATTCATGGGGTCGCAAAGAGTCGGACACGACTGAGTGACTGAACCGAACCGAACTGAACCTTAAATTCCATCTTTGACCTATTTAGTATTTATATTTTTATCAATTGTTTTCCCTACAGATTAAGGGGAAAAAATAATTTTGTAGTTAGGCCACTGGACTTGCAAGGGAAGAGTCACAGGAGAGCAGCAGAACTCCAAGTGAAATGGAAAAGGACTGAGTATTGAGTAGAATTAGAAATGAAGGAAATTAGTGAGAAGAATCTGGGATGAAAGAAGAGATAGAGGAAGGTCACTCAAGTAATTTAGTAGGATGTTTCAGATCAAAGTTTAGTGACATAGACAACTCTTAAACATATCTGCAGGGTGAGGCAAAGAATCCAGAGAAAGGAGACTGGCCTCCTAACTGAAGAAGTCAGATTGGCAGAAGGGATTAGCTGTGGAAAATGGGACTCCTTTATCTTTGGTTTAGGTGGGAATGAAGGAATGATGGACACAAGAATAGAGAAATGCGGAAATAGACATAACCACTGATTACCTGGCCCTTTCAAGGTCGCACGCCTTGTCTGTTCTTCCTTAATAGTACAGGTGACCAGACACTGAGTGAGCTCTTCTGTAGTCCTGAAGTGGGACTAAGGCCCAGAGATAAAGAAAAAGGCTCTAAAGGCCCAACATCCTAGACTCAAGGGCCTGCCAGATCCTCTCCTAGGCACCAGTTCAGACACCAGCTCTCCTGTTACCTGTTTCGCCCTTTGCCAGTAGAAGGTCAGAGGACTGCAAGTGGAGGAGTGCCACTCGAGATGGTCGAACACAGAGAGACGCCCTGTCCTTCCCACCCACGGGAGGCGCTCCCCTTTCTGACGCAGAGGTAAACGAAGGCCAGGGTGTGTCTGCTAATGGGCTAAACAAGCATCTGACTCCAGCATTCATTGACGGCCTCGTTCCCCAGGAGTTTGAGGGATGTGCCCTGAAGCACTTTCTTCCAGAAACTAATGCTAAGATGACCTCTTGATCCTAGTTCCTGAGAGGAATTGAAAACTAAGGAGCTAAGAAGGCGCAACTGTGCAGGGAGAGAGAACAGGGGATCCAGTTCCTGAATAAAGCAAAGCCAACTTTTCTTCATTAAAGACTCAGTGACGGGCTTCCCCAGTGGTTCAGTGGTTGAGAATCTGCCTGCCAGTGAAGAAGACACAAGTTCAATCCCTGATCTGGGAAGATTCCACATGCAACGTAACGACTAAGCCCGTGCGTCACGACTACTGAGCCTGCGCTCTAGAGCCAGCAAGCTGCAACTGCTGAGCCTGTGGGCCCTGGAGCCTGTGCTCCTTAGCAAGAGAAGCTGCTGCAATGAGAAGCCCAAGCACCACAGCCGGAGGGTAGCCCCTGCTTGCTGCAAGTGCAGAAAAGTCCTCGCAGCACCAAAGACTCAGCACAGCCAGTAAAGTAAAAATAAATAAATAAAATAAAATAAAAAAAGACTCAGTGAGCAGAAGGGAGAACAGGATGAAAGGGAAATCAGTATAAAGGTGCTAGGGGCATTGCCTCTCTGTCAGGCACTCCAAATTCATCCATCACAGTCATGCCCTGTGGAGTCAGGCTGTTGAGTATGCTGTCTTCAGAACACATAGCTGATTTCTGCACCAAGCTGAGAATCGAATTTACCCATTAGAAATACTTTGATTAAGGAACTATTAAGGAAAATATGGTCTTATTGCAAAATAAAGTAAAAGTTCATTGAAAGCTTTAAAACACCCCACTTACAACAATGAAATTACGGCTTGTGAGTTCAGCCTTTGTAGGACACTGTATTGCTCCCATGGCTGCAGTGACTGAGAGTGCTGTGTTTTTAGGCTCTCTTGCCTTTCCCTTGTGTTTATCTCACAGGAAGTCACTGGCTCTGGAGCCAGACAGATCTGCAGGGAAATCCTGGGGAGTCCTTGACCACCCTGCACCTCAGTGTCTTTGTGAGATGAGATAACGAGGTGGGATAATCTGCTAGCCCATCTCATAGGACTAGAGGAAAGCTTATCTAGTTAACGCCTGTACTTCAGTTCAGTTTAGTTCATTTCAGTTCAGTCTGACTCTTTGCGATCCCATGAATTGCAGCAAGCCAGGCCTCCCTGTCCATCACCATCTCCTGGAGTTCACTCAGACTCACGTCCATCGAGTCCGTGATGCCATCCAGCCATCTCATCCTCTATCGTCCCCTTCTCCTCCTGCCCCCAATCCCTCCCAGCATCAGAGTCTTTTCCAGTGAGTCAACTCTTCGCATGAGGCGGTCAAAGTACTAGAGTTTCAGCATTAGCATCAGTCCTTCCAAAGAATACCCAGGGCTGATCTCCTTCAGAATGGACTGGTTGGATCTCCTTGCAGGCCAAGGGACTCTCAAGAGTCTTCTCCAAAACCACAGTTCAAAAACATCAACTCTTCGGCGCTCAGATTTCTTCACAGTCCAACTCTCACATCCATACATGACTACTGGAAAAACCATAACCTTGACTAGACAGACTTTGTTGGCAAGGTAATGTCTCTGCTTTTGAGTATGCTATCTAGGTTGGTCATAACTTTCCTTCCAAGGAGTAAGCGTCTTTTAATTTCATGACTGCCATCACCATCTGCAGTGATTTTGGAGCCCCCCAAAATAAAGTCTGACACTGTATCTACTGTTTCCCCATCTATTTCCCATGAAGCGATGGGACCAGATGCCATGATCTTCATTTTCTGAATGTTGAGCTTTAAGTCAACTTTTTCACTCTCCTCTTTCACTTTCATCAAGAGGCTTTTTAGTTCCTTTTCACTTTCTGCCATAAGGGTGCTGTCATCTGCATAGCTGAGGTTATTGATATTTCTCCTGGCAATCTTGATTCCAGCTTGTGCTTCTTTCAGCCCAGCGTTTCTCATGATGTACTCTGCATATAAGTTAAATAAGCAGGGTGACAATATACAGCCTTGACGTACTCCTTTTCCTATTTGGAACCAGTCTGTTGTTCCATGTCTAGTTCCAACTGTTGTTTCCTGATCTGCATATAGGCTTCTCAAGAGATAGGTCAAGTGGTCTGGTATTCCTATCTCTTTCAGAATTTTCCACAGTTAATGGTGATCCACACTGTTAAAGGCTTTGGCATAGTCAATAAAGCAGAAATAGATGTTTTTCTGGAACTCTCTTGCTTTTTCCATGATCCAGAGGATGTTGGCAATTTGATCTCTAGTTCCTCTGCCTTTTCTAAAACTAGCTTGAACATCTGGAAGTTCACGGTTCATGTATTGCTGAAGCCTGGCTTGGAGAATTTTGAGTATTACTTTACTAGAGTGTGAGATGAGCGCAATGGTGCTGTAGTTTGAGCCTTCTTTGGCATTGCCTTTCTTTGGGAGTGGAATGAAAACTGACCTTTTCCAGTCCTGTGACCCCTGCTGAGTTTTCCAAATTTGCTGGCATATTGAGTGCAGCACTTTCACAGCATCATCTTTCAGGATTTGAAATAGCTCAACTGGAATGCCATCACCTCCACTAGCTTTGTTCGTAGTGATGCTTTCTAAGGCCCACTTGACTTCACATTCCAAGATGTCTGATTCTAGATGAGTGATCACACCATCGTGATTATCTGGGTCATGCAGATCTTTTTTGTACAGTTCTTCTGTGTATTCTTGCCACCTCTTCTTAACATCTTCTGCTTCTGTTAGGTCCATACCATTTCTATCCTTTATTGAGCCCATCTTTGCATGAAATGTTCCCTTGGTATCTCTAATTTTCTTGAAGAGATCTCTAGTCTTTCCCATTCTGTTGTTTTCCTCTATTTCTTTCCACTGATCACTGAGGAAGGCTTTCTTATCTCTCCTTGCTATTCTTTGGAACTCTGCATTCAGATGCTTATATCTTTCCTTTTCTCCTTTGATTTTCACTTCTCTTCTTTTCACAGCTATTTGTAAGGCCTCCACAGACAGCCATGTTGCTTTTTTGCATTTCTTTTTCATGGGGATGGTCTTGTTCCCTGTCTCTTGTACAATGTCAGGAACCTCAATGCATAGTTCATCAGGCACTCTATCTATCAGGTCTAGGCCCTTAAATCTATTTCTCACTTCCACTGTAGAATAATAAGGGATTTGATTTAGGTCATACCTGAATGGTCTAGTGGTTTTCCCTACTTTCTTCAATTTAAGTCTGAATTTGACAATAAAGTGTTCATGATCCGAACCACAGTCAGCTTCCAGTCTTGTTTTTGCTGACTGTATAGAGTTTCTCCATCTTTGGCTTAGTATCTGGCAATCAAATCATGAATGTAAGTGGTATGACTACAGGCACTTTTGTTCCTAGAACAGTGCCAGGTACAAAGTAAGTTCCAATAAATACTTGCAAGTGAGCAAATGTCACATGGTTCTCAATAAGTGTTGTCTATAGCTGTATGTTCTATACACATTAACATGTATAGTTATATTCACTCTTCAGCGTTTAAGTCCTTTGAAAAGAAAAATACCTTTTCTTCTACTTGTGACTTTGTAAAATGTCTCAGATGGATCTTGGTTCCTTGTATCCACTTTGCCCTCCTCCAAGCATAAATCTGGTCTTTCCTAAACCCTTTGGATGTTTCCCCAGTTCTTACGTGAAGACCATTATCCTTAAGGTGGCTTAGAGGCACACGTTTTGGCCCTTGTCTAGCTCTCATTCATCATCGTTGGCCCTCTGTTATGTAATTATCTCCTTCCTCAAATCTGCCTGTAGTAGAACAGTTCTGTGCTCAAGTTCTGTTGAACCCCATGGTCCCTCCAATGAGCCATATCATTTTGCTTCTAGGCCTTCAAATGTGCTATTACTTCTGCTCCCAACACTCTTTTATTCTCTTTCATCTGGCTGTCTCCTACTCATTTTTCAAGCTTCAAATTAAATGTTGCTTTCACTGTGCAGCTTTCACTGACTCTCTAAACTAGGTTAGATAGCCGTGTTATAAGTCTTCATAACATTCTGTGTGCCCCTTTTGTATCATTTAGCATTCAAGAACATTTGTCACAGTGGTATTCCTATCTGATGGAAGAGTCTGTAAGGGCCAGGCTTTTGCTTATCTTGTTCAGCACAATGTCCCTGAAGCCTACACAAATGTGCGACACTCTTCAGCCGCTTGCAAATATATTTGAAAAGAAATGCCAAATGAAGGACACATAAAGAACAAAGGCTCTAGAGTCAGGCATACTGGGTTCTGATTCTACCTTCAGCATCTTCCAGTCCTCTGATCTTGGCCAAGATATATGTGTGTGTGTGTGTGTGTGTGTGTGTGTGTGTGTGTGTGCACTAGTTGCCCAGTCATGTCCGACTCTTTGTGACCCTGTGGACTCTAGCTCACCAGGCTCCTCTGTCTATGGGGTTTTATAGGCAAGAAAACTGGAGTGAGTTGCTATTTCCTACTCCAGGTAATCTTCCCAACCCAGGGATTGAACCCAGGTCTTCCGCATTGCAGGCAGATTCTCTACCATTTGAGCCACCAGGGAAGCTCCTGGGCCAAGATACTTACCTTTATAAAGCCTTAATTTTAACCTATATAAGATAGTGATAGTACAGCCAGTGTTACAGGTTGTTATAAAGGTTAAATGAATACTGTGTGTAAAATATCTCAGCCACTAGCTGGCTCATAATAAATGCTTAACAAAATTAATTTAACTGTTATAATTATCATTAATAATGTAAGCTGGCCTTGAAGATAAGCTACTTAATCTACCCATTCAAAACAAGTAATAGTCAACAAATAATTAAGAATACCTCCTTCCTTTATTGGACTCCTTAATTATTCTTTGACATCAAGGAAAGCTAAAAAATATTTTTGCTTAAGGATGGAAAAATCAACTGATAGTAGTTATTCCATTTACCAACACAAGTGATCACTTTGGAGCTTGATGTTTCTCTTCTCTCTCTTTTTTTTTTTTTTTTGATGTTTCTCTTCTTATACCTGGTTCACAATTTTTTATCATTAATGTAAGATTCAGATGAGTAGAAGAAAATAGAGTATATATGGGCTATGCATTGTATTAGACCCTTCATATACATTATCTCATGGAAACAGTGTCAGACTTTATTTTTTGGCTCCAAAATCACTGCAGATGGTGATTGCAGCCATGAAATTAAAAGACGCTTACTCCTTGGAAGGTAAGTTATGACCAACCTAGATAGCATATTCAAAAGCAGAGACATTACTTTGCCGACTAAGATCCATCTAGTCAAGGCTATGGTTTTTCCTGTGGTCATGTATGGATGTGAGAGTCGGACTGTGAAGAAGGCTGAGTACCGAAGAATTGATGCTTTTTGAACTGTGGTGTTGGAGAAGACTCTTGAGAGTCCCTTGGACTGCAAGAAGATCCAACCAATCCATTCTGAAGGAGACCAGCCCTGGGATTTCTTTGGAAGGAATGATGCTAAAGCTGAAACTCCAGTACTTTGGCCACCTCATGTGAAGAGTTGACTCACTGGAAAAGACTCTGATGCTGGGAGGGATTGGGGGCAGGAGGAGAATGGGATGATAGAGGATGAGATGGCTGGATGGCATCACGGACTCGATGGATGCAAGTCTGAGTGAACTCCAGGAGTTGGTGATGGACAGGGAGGCCTGGCATGCTGCGATCCATGGGGTCGCAAAGAGTCAGACACGACTGAGCGACTGAAATGAACTGAACTGAACTGATGTACTAATTACTAGCAAATAAATAAAGAAGCCATATGGTAGTTAAGAACATGGTCTTTACAGTCAAAGAAATCCACATTGAAATCCCACCTCCATCATTAACTAAGTAGGCCACCACGGACAAACTTGAAGGATAGGGCTGGCACATAGCATCCTATAAATGGTTATTATGATTATATTGTAAATTTATAATTGTAAAAAAAACTTACATTGTAAAATTTGGTAGACGTTTGCAAGGCTAATGAATTTTTTTTTTTTTTTCCCCAGAAGAATTGCCTGAGTCTTCACAGAAAGACCTCGAGTTAAGCAGAGACAGCAGACTATTCCAGGAAAGTTCTCATCACTTTTTCAGTGGAATATTGATTCCCCCTTCTCATTTGTTAAAGAGATAGGTTTTTTGAGAGAGTCTGAGCCGGCAACCGTAGTTGGAAATTAGTGCAGATATCATTTTAAGGTAATTTGAACGATCCTTGTAAAGGAGAAGTTGTCCAGGTAGATCACTGTCTCGGGAGAAGGAAAATAAAATGGTCTTGATTGTCAGGTGGGAAAGAGGCAGGAAATAGACAATAATTCAGTAGAATTCTTTAAATGTGATTCTGATTGTTGTATTGCTGGAAAACGGCATGTCAGCAATGACTTAAAGGAGTCTGTACTTTGGAAACTTGATTGTATTGATGGCACTTTCTTTGATTGTATCCTCTAGTAATTTAACCAAGAGATGCTCCACTGGCTCACTGTGAGAAGACAAAGTAGGAGAGATGAGAACCAAATGATATGATTATCACAAGAAGCAAGGGATCAGGGTGGTGGTCCAAGAAGTAGGTATAATCTAGCCAGGTACATAAAGAGGTTTTCCAGGCTCTTGGGTGGAGAGGTCTTCTCAGTTCATTTCTTTTGCTATATTCTGTTCAAAAAAGAATTGATTGATTTTTTTTCATTTGTGTTTAAGAGAAAATGAGAAGGGGAAAGAGAAAAAAAATCAGGGGAAAATTATGTAGAGAAATGGTAGTGGGAGGTAGTAAAAATGTTCCTTGGTTGTTTGTAGCCACTCTTAACTGGGTTTGCAGAAAGAAAGCATTAGAAACACCTATAGCTCTGTCTTTCTTGCTAACCTCCCTTTTCCTGAAGTATAGATGGTTCTGAACTATCCTTGTTACATTCTTTCAGAAAGGGGCCTTAGTGTTTGCTTAGTGTTATTTTCATGCTGGGTGTCTGGTATAAGGTAGATCAATAAATGCAAGAGTGTGTCTGGCACACCTGTGATCAGGGTACATCTTGACATTGACTGTGATCACACATCACAATCCAAAATCTGTTTTTATAGATCAGCTTTTTAGAAAGCACAAAACATGAGTAAACACTCCAAATTGGATTATGTGCACTCAATATTTAATCAGCTTTTGTTTAAAATTACCAACATCCTGACATGTATCTAAATAATTCTTTTTTTTTAGGAGATATAATTCAAAAAATTTTTCCCTTTATGAATGAAGATGACTACATGAATCTTGTTGAAAGTTCTCAACAGTTAGTGAGTTCTCTGCTGTCCTCATATATGCTGGTGGTCACTGTAGTTTTAAATTACTAAGATTTTTAAATCCCATTTTAAATGTGTGCTCAGTTCTGTTCAGTCACTCAGTCATGCCTGACTCTCTGTGACCCCATGGACTGTGGCACACGAGGCTTCCCTGTCCATCACTAACTCCCCAAGCTTACTCAAACTCATGTCCATCTGTCGTCCGCTTCTCCTCCTGTCTTCAATCTTTCCCAGCATCAGGGCATTTCCCAATGAGTCAGTTCTTTGCATCAGGTGGCCAAAGTATTGGAGTTTCAGCTTCAACACCAGTCCTTTCAGTGGATATTCAGGACTGATTTCCTTTAAGATTGACTGGTTGGATCTCCTTGCAGTCCAAGGGACTCTCAAGAATCTTCTCCAGCACCACAGTTTAAAATAATCAATTCTTCGGTGCTTAGCTTTCTTTATAGTCCAACTGTCACATCCATACATGACCACTGGAAAAACCATAGCTTTGACTGGATGGACCTTTGTTGGAAAAATAATGTCTCTGCTTTCTAATATGCAGTTTAGTTTGGTAATAACTTTTCTTCCAAGGAGCAAGCATCTTTAAATTTCATGGCTGCAGTCACCATCTGCAGTGATTTTGGAGCCCGAGAAAATAAAGTCTCTCACTGGTTCCATTGTTTCCCCATCTATTTTCCATGAAGTGATGGGACTGGATGCCATGATCTTAGTTTCCTGAATGTTGAATTTTAATATATGCTATTAAGGTGCTATTGCCTCATGCTGTGATGACTAGCACCTTACACTGATTGGGTTATTTCTTTACTGCGTCTGTTTTTGGACTTTTTTTTCTCCATTGAATCCTTTAAGATAGGTAAAATTTAGCCGTTTTACAGACAAAGAAATCCAAGTCTCAACAACATTAAGTAGCTTTCGTTTGTACTATAATATAGAGAATAAAGACTTGACCTCTATCTCCAGTTGAGAGCAGCTCTGAAAAGGTCATCCAGCTCTAGAACTCTCATAGGATTGGCTATGACCTTTGTTACTACATCATGGTTCTCTGACCATCCCTGATTTCTACAACCCCAAAAGTGTTGAGAACACTCACCAATGAACTTCTTGCATCTGAGACCCATTTCTAAGAAACCTAACTTGAGACAGAAAGGAAGGGAATAATGCATAGTAACATTTCATGAGCACTTAGTATGTATCAGATTCCTTTCCACATGTTTTACATTAATTTTCACTAAACCAAGTGAGTAGATACTTTTATTATGCCCATTTAGAACTGAGGAAATTGAAGGACAGTAAAATTAAGAAGATTAAGAAATGGTCCATAGTTGCCATGGGCAAAAAGGTCAGGATTCGAAACTCAGGCAACCTGAGGGGCAGCAGGGAATCAGCATGGTCATCAAAGAGGGAAGTAAAAGGAGAGAGTGGTCAGGGAAATAAGGGGAGAATAGAAATGGGACAGCATTAGGGAAGCAGGCAAAGGAAAATTGCAATGGGCAAGGAGTAGTGGGGAGAATTGGGGCTGTAAGAATCTAAGAGAGATTGAGGAAATGCCTTATGGTTTCTCCGAGTGTGAAGTCAACAAAGTCAAAATTATTAGACTTTTTAAAAGGCATATGTTTCTCTCACCAAATACTCGAGGCAAAAACTTTCTCTAAGGCTCAAAAAAATGCATTAAAATTCTGATCAAAGTCTTACAGGATTGGGTGAGATCTTTGTTGTCATTGTATCATGTCTCTCTGCACATTTCTGCTTTCTACAACCCCTCAAAAGTGTTGAGAACACTCCCCAATAAACTTGGTAAAATCAAATAAAAATTGATAAAATCAAATCCTGGGGAAGATGGGAAACAATAAGGACATGAGACTGTCTTCTGGTCCCACTACTGTTGAAAATCACTCGGCCTCTTCTTGTAAAACTAAGCATTCTCATTGTCTGTGACCCAGCAACTCTCCTCTGAGACATACACCTTGAGAAAAGCCTGCATTTATACCCTAGGAGATATGTAAAAGGATGCTCATTGTATCCCTGCTGCAAAAGCAAAGAATTGGGGACAATGACAATATCCATTAATACAGAATGGCTAAATAAATTTTCGTATAGCTCTGTACTGGAGTGATATACATCAGTGAAACATGAATGAACTGCAGTGATTGCGCAGCAGGTATGAATCATGGCACACATAACGCTAGGTGAAATCAGTGTATTACAAAATAAAAATAGTAGTACTTATAAAGCACGTACTCTGTATAGTACGCTATCCTAATTACTTTAGATAAGTTATTTCATTAACCTTCACCAAGACCCTAAGAGGTAGATATTATTATCATCACCTCTGTTTCCTAGAAATGAAAACCAAATCCCATAGAGGTTAAGTAAATTGCCTAGGTCCCTCATATACTAAGGGGCAGAGCTAGAATTTGTACTCAGGCAGCTTAACATCAGAGTCTATATCCTTATCAATCTAATCTTCCGCTTTGCCATGCAGTATGATAACATTTTTAATAAAGTTTTAAAATAAGAAAAACCAAATATATTATGTGTGAATGTATACATTATACACACATATTTATCCATATGTGATACATATGTAGTGTACATATAATATGTATGTACATATATATTTTATATGGCTATATCTATATGCAATGGACTGATGAACTCTCAACTCGGGATGTTGCTACCTCTGTCTTGGGGAGACAGTGAAATAGATCAGGGAATGAGAGTATAGATAGATAGCACAGCGTTGGTAATTTCTAGTTCTTAAGATAATAGTGATTTTATGGTTATTTATTTTATTATCCTGCTTCATAACCTTTTATACTACATAAATACGCATGTGAGTTATGCTGGAACTATTACATTAAAAAAGAACCCTCCGGGGAATCTGCTGAAATGTGAATTCCTAGGTCCATCCGTAAAATTTTCAAGGATGGAAAAACCCTGAGAGAGAGGTTTGGCAAAATCCTTAGCACTCGAATTGCTCGCCTACTGCTACTTAACAAACAGTCCCAAACTCAGTGGCTTAAGTAGCAACCACGTTCTTGCTATGATTCTGGGTTAGAATCAGCTGGTACAGCGGCAGTCTCACTGCCCTTGGAGAGTTGAAGGTGGCCTTGTTCACATCTGGGTTCTGCCATCAGCCTGTCTTCATATGGCCTCTCACATTCAGGCCTCACTAGGCTTCTTTGACCGGTGTCAGGCAGCCTTTTAAGAGGGCAGGGGGAGAAGCTGCAAGGCTTCTGCAGTGTAACTGCTTGACATTAAGCTTTTCGATTGTAATGTAATTGCCTGACATTAAGCTGTGTGATCGCTTTGTGAGGCAACCATTTTAAAGACACTCGTCTTGAAAACAAATTGCCAGCTGTGTGACACAACTATTAGCAAACAACTAGATAAGGAGCCAGGCTGCCCACCCCCGGCATCCCTCACCCAGTGAAGTTTCCCTTTTTGAAGCTCTGAGCAACCTGGATAATAGAACGCTTTGCTCTGATTCCCATTCTGAAGTTTTAAATTCTACAATAAAGAATAAACCAGTGAAATTCCACCACACGCTTGGGCCCTAAAATAGAAGCAGAGCCCCAGGTCTACACTCTTACCTTCATCTCTACCAGGACCTTGCTGTGTAGTCTCTGTAACAGTGTACCCTCTAGGACCTGTGAGCAGTAAATCATGTTCTTCAAAGCCCCTGATGATTTTGTTGAGGGGAATCCTGCAGTCATAATAAGTATCACAAGGGTGCACGTGCCTCTCATCCTGAACCCTGTGGCTGATTCATGTTAATGTATGGCAAAAACCATCAGAGTATTGAAATTATCCTCCAATTAAAATAAATACATAAATTTTAAAAAGAAAAAAAGAAACACAAGGACCAATCCAGCCACAACACTAGCCCAAGTGGTGGTGGGGGAATGTCTGCGGGACTTGCCAGGAGTAAAGATGGCCAAGTGTGTGCTTCAGGCATTCAGTATCAGTACACTGGGGACTTAGCTACATTCTATGGTAGAAAACAATCACAAGGAGAGGTCAGATAGAAGTCACAGACTGTCCCTTAGGAAGGGATGAATGATGAAGTCCATTGCAAAGGAGCATGCATGTAGGGATCAGTGGAATTATTCCCAGCATCTTTGCAAGAAATTTATTACACTGATGAGAGAGTACAGGCATTTGGTCAAAGAATCTTTTGTGCTTCTTTTTCTTTAAACAACAAAGATTTTGTTGAGGTATGATTGACAATGTAAAATGCTGAACATATTCAAAGATGAATTTGGAGATAAGTATACATCCATGAAACTATCACCACTATCAAGGCCATAGACATATGCATTGCTTCCCAGAGTTTCTTCTTAGCCTTTTATTATCATGTTTATTTGTGTGTGTGTGTTTATGGGATAAGAACACTTAATTTTTTCATCTTTATGATGCTCTCTTCGGCAAACATGGTGAAGATAGGCAACTGACCAGTGGTTTGAGGGCTATCTCGACCCGATTCATCTTTGCTCAAAATTACAGCATGCAAGTGACATAAGACTATATGAACAATTTACATGTTCATCAATATCGGACTAGTTAGATAAATCATGGTACCTCCCAAAACAGACACATCCGTACAAACAAGCTACCCATTAAAAAGACTAAAGTAGATTTCCCATTGATATAATCTCCGAGACAGACTAGCAAATGAAAAAAAGCAAAATACAGAAGAGTGTGTATATTATATAGTATTGCTTTTACTCTTAAAGGATGCTTTTACATACATAAGCTCTCTCTTGTAGAATACACACACACACACACACACACACACACACACACAAACTGGTAATATTGGTTTTCTTAGCAGGAAAAAGATGGACAACCTAGGGCCTGGGGCATGAGGGAGACTGACTTTGCATTGTTTGAATTCTGCTATCATGAATAATGAATTAGTCACACATGAATAGAATAAATAAGTTCTTTGTTGCTGCTCGCCTGCCTACTTCTACCTCGGGATCGTATCCGAAACAGTATTTTAAAGATTCAAGAGAAAATTAAGATGTCTGTATCGGCTTCCCGGGTGGCTCAGTGGTAGAGAATCCACCTGCCAATGCCAGAGTCATAGGAGACATGAGTTCAATCCCTTGGTTGGGAAGATCCCCTGGAGAAGAAAATGGCAACCCACTCCAGTATTCTTGCCTGGAAAATTCCATGGACAGAGGAGCATGATGATTTACAGTCCTTGAGGTTAGAAAAGAGTCAGACACAGCTTAGCAACTAAACAACAACAGACAACAGCAGTGCCTGTCAATGCCTTGAAGATAGATAGCAGAGCACCTCAGCCAACTCTGATCCTAACAGAGGGAAGGGCCAGGTCAGGACATGGAGGCTGCCAGCCTAGAGCCCAGAGGTCTGTGCAGGACATGAGTTTCACCTGTTTCGTAGACACCGACCATAAAACAGGTTCATACTCTCTGATTTTAGGGGGTTTATTTCATCGTGAAAACAGGGATTGTATATAATGAAAAGAGCACCACTCCTTCTAAGTAGTTCTCGTCTCAGTTTCTCATCAAGGTACTTAAAAAAATGGATGTTTCAAAAACCATCATCCAGGGCCCTCCTCACAAGTAGATCTGAGGCAGGCACTGAGATGATTATTCAACACTTCTTTTCTTGTCTGCCTGCGTGCTCAGTCACTTCAGACTCTTTGAGACCTTATGGACTGTAGCCTGCCAGGCTCCTCAATCCACCACATTTTCTAGGCAGGAATGCTGGAGTGTGTTGCCATGCCCTCCTCCAAGAGGATCTTCCTGACCCAGGAACTGAACCTGCATTTCCTGTGTCTCGTGCATTGAGGGTGGATTCTTTACCCACTGAACCACCTGGGAAGCCCCCTTCTTTTATTAGCCTTATTGATATATAATAAGAGGAGCTCACCTGTTGGAGGTATTTTGGGGAGATATTTATTACATGGACTTCACCTGAGAGCACTGGTCTAGGCATACAAATGTCTTTCTAGAAGCAATTTTGCGCATTGCTTGGAGCAATCCGTGATATGTTTCTGAGAACTCAAGGATCAGAACTATTGAGTAAGCTGTTCACTTAGCTCAGACCAGACACTCCTCATCTCTAACCCAGGACCAAAAATTCCTGAAGGGCTTTGGTTCTTGAAGAGCAGCTGTGCTGTGTTACCATGCTTCAGGTTTCCTGGTAAATAAAACTAAGCAAGATCCCACCCTCAGAGTTATGGGAGGGGGCCCACTGACCCATCACGAGGAGTGACAATGCTTTATGGACCTTTGAGGCCAGTCCAGATTTTATTGTTTTCTTTACCTTATTATGGACTCGGGTGAGGTTGGCTTAGACAACTCTACTTTGTCTTTGAAAAAAGAGTGTATTTTAGGATGCAGCTCATTTGATATCTCCTTACGAGGTGCACCTGCCTGTTTTCAATTCTACTAAGTATATATAGTTAGAAATTAATCAGAAGGAACAATTAGGCTCTTTTTGGAAGAGCACATAAAAACAAAAAGAAAGATTCCTTTCAGTCAGAAATGAATTCTACCACTCATTAGCAGCCTTCCGCTGAACTAAAGTTAACTCTTTGAACAAATCTGGAATGCCAGGTCTGGTGCAATCTCTAATTTCCCATGCAATGCATATGCCTCACTTGGCACATATTTAGATAGCAGGTCCCCTAGAGAAAGGATAGGCTACCATCTCCAGTATTCTTGGGCTTGGATGGTAAAGAATATGCCTGCAAAGAGGGAGTCTTGGTTTGGGAAAGTCCTCTGGAGGAGGGCACGGCAACTCACTCCAGTATTCTTGCCTGGAGAATCCCCATAGACAGAGAACCCTGGCAGGCTACAGTATATGGGGTCACAAAGAGCTGGACACTACTGAATGACTAAGGACAGCACAGCACAGCATGCCTAAGTGGGACCTGGATTTCATAAGCCCTTTCTCTGGCTCCAGAGATATGTGTAAATTAGTAAATATTGCATTTGGTGGCTGTGCTGGAGCTCATTGTTCTGGGTAAGGGGGAAATCACTTGTAAAAGCCACAACCCTGGGGAGACCTGAGAAACAACTCCATTTCCTCTCTAATCTTTTAGACTCCAGTTCCTTACTTTGGAAGTTGGAAGTTCCCACCCCAACCCATGGCTCAGATCTTTCCCTGCAAATATGCCCTTGTCCCATTCAAAATCAAATCTTCTTGAAGGGAGTCTGTGATGGACAGGGAAGCCTGGCATGCTGCAGTCCATGGGGTCGCAGCTAGTCGGACATGACTGAGTGACTGAACTGAAGATTTGACAGCAGTTTTTAACTTACAGAGCCCTTTTAGGTATAGAACTGAATTAGCCCTTACAATACATCTGTGGAGTCATCTCACCTTTAGCTCAGTTTGTAAATAATGAAATGGAGTGTGAGAGAGATTCGGTCCTTGGCTTATGGCCTTATAACCAGTGAACAGCAGGACAGAGCTTAACCTCAGGTCTTCCGGCTCTAGACCCTGTCATCCTGGCATCATAGTCTTTTGATTTTTGAATTTCTTTCAAAGATCCATGGGACCAACAAAACTATGGTGCTTTTATTCCATTGTCCCCAGTGTTTGACTTTGCCTAAGTCAGCATCACTCCCTGAGTTAAGGTATGGTAATCATGATACTGGGAAGAAAAGCATTAATTAGACAGCTAAGCTATCAGCATGGATTATTTTCCTGATTAAAACTTCACAGTATCCAATGTAGGTCCATAAACTTTTAAAAAGGTATCAAATAGTTGTTGAAAATGAGAGAATGGAAGAATAATAAGACAGAGAGATGCCTTTGGCATTGAATATCATCTCCAAACCATTTAATATTGATCATTCATGCATTTACTCATTCTTCCATTCATTCAACAAATATTTTTTGAGTGCCTGCTGTCTGCCAGGTCTATTATAGGGGTTACAGATACACAAAGAAAAGAGACAAAATCCTTCCCTTCATAAAGTTTATGGGCAAGGGGGAGACTTTAATATGTAAATAAATAGGTAAATGGAATGATTTCAGATCAGTCTGCAATGAAGAAGAAACTAACCAGAAGAATTGGCTATAGCATGATTAGAAAGGATGACATACAAAGGAGTGTTTGTCAGGTAGATCAGAAAAGACATTTTTGGGCTGTGCTGAGTCTTTGTTGTAGTGTGCAATCCATCTCTAGTTTTGGCAAGCAGGGGGTTCCTCTTCATTGAGGTGCTTGGGCTTCTCACTGCGGTGGCTTCTCTTGTGGACAACAGGCTCTAGGCTCATGGGCTTAAGCAGCTGCAGCATGCAGGTTTGGTAGTTGTCATTCCCAGGCTCTAGAGCACAGGATCAGTAGTTGTGGCATCCTGGCTTAGCTGCTCTGAAACATGTGGAATCTTTCTGGACAAGGGATCAAACCCATGTCCCCTGCATTGGCAGGTGGATTCCTATCCACTGCACCACCAGGGAAGTCCAGAAGAGATGTTTTTTTTTCAAGTAATTTTATTGAAAGAAAAGATTTTTTTTTTGAGGATAGCTGGTATAAATGAGAAAAAGAAATCAGTCCAAAGAAGGCTATTTCAAGTAGAGGGAGCTGCAAGGACTAGGGTCTGAGTTAAGCCTTTTCAGGCTTGGAGAGTTCAAAGAACAGAAAAATGGACAGTATAAGCAGAACATGCTTAGCAAAGGGATAATGGAGCAGAAGGCAGGGGCTGAATCATGGAGTAATTTGGAGGCCAGAGCCTTGCCTTGTTCTAATTACAACAGGAAGTCATTGTAGAATTTTAAGCAAGATAGTTTGACTTTTATTTCAAAATGATGACTAGCTACTGTGAAAATGGGTCAAGGGGCAGTAAAATTAGAATCAAGGAGGTTGCTTTAAAAGGGAATACAAATAAGAGGATTGGAGAAGGAAATGGCAACCCACTCCCGTATTCTTGCCTGGAGAACCCCAGGGACAGAGGAGCCTCATGGGCTGCTGTCTGTGGGGTCGCACAGAGTCGGACACGACTGAAGCGACTTAGCAGCAGCAATGAGAGGATGAAAATGACAAAGACAGAATAGAATGGGGTCATCAAACTATGACCCAAGGACCTAATCTGGCCCTTACAGAAAAAGTTGGTGACCTTTGGACTAGGAGATTGTGTACTAAGTGGTTGGATTCAGAAAATATTTCAGATGTGAAGCCAATAGGACTGCCTGCTGGATTGGATGGAGAGGTGGGAGGGGAGGATAAAGAAGAATCTTGGGTGAGTATGGGTTGGCCTGAGCACATAAGTAGATGGTGACACAATTACAGACATGGGAAAGACTTAGGGAAGAGAGGTTTTGAGGTAGAAAAATTAAAAATTCTATTTTAAACCTGTGTGAACAGCTCTCTAAGACAAACCTCATATGGAAGGTTTTAATCACTTCTGTGCATTAAGTCAGTGATAAAGATGAACAAAAACTGTCCTATTACTGACACTGTTGTTCTCTTTATAAATGCCTAAATTTGCATGATCTAAGCCCCATCCAAAGCAACCTATCCTAGCATAGTATAAGCACGTTACAATATTCAGTAGTGCTATCGTCATTTTGAGCTTCCTAGGAGGCTCAATGGTAAAGAATCTGCCTGCTAAGCAGAAGACACGGATTCAATCCCTGAATCAGGAAGATCCTCTGGAGGAGGAAATGGCAGCCATTCTTGTATTCTTGCCTGGAGAATTCCATGGACAGAGGAGCCTAGTGGGCTGCAGTCTATGGGCTCACAGTCGGACACAACTTAGTGACTGAACAACATTGTCATTTTACTTCAATCATTCAACAAAACTCCATTCCTAAAGAACCCAGACGACCAACATTCTGTATTCCTAAATTTGGTTGCTAAGACTTTGTTTGCTGGAGAAAAGTTTTTAACATTGCAGATTTATGCCCTGCTAATTCAGTTTCAATCTCTACTGAGTCCTTCCTCTTATATGGCAAGTCTTTTGTGTGTCCCAGGTGAACTCTTCTGGGATAAATGACAAACTCACTTTTTGTTGTCTTGACGAGTTGTTCTCCTAACAAATTTTTCACTTTTATGATTCTTCTTAAGCATAATCTAGCCACCACTTCCCACAGAGAAGCCCCATCTTCTCCTCCTTCAGTGCACTGTGGCCTCAGACAAGGGCTGTTTCCCCTTCTTCTTCCAGCAAGTCCAACCTTCTTACTGCGGGATCTTATTCCATTGATTACCATCAGAATAAAAAACACAGCAGCCCGCAAACAAGCAGGCGAAAAGAAAAAGTATCCATCACACCATTTACCATACATATTCCTCTATCTCCTTTATCTCTACTTTCGTCTTTCCTTTTTAGCCAAACTATCCAAAATAGTCATTCAAATGGCTTTTCATTTATATTCATTACCCATCCTGTCCTCAATCTTTGGCAAAATCAGCTACTGATACTAATTTAGATATTCCTGACTCTAGAGAAAGTCTATTATATTGACGATTTCCTTTGAAGCCTGGTAACACTTGAGAGAATCACTATTATAGATAAATACATTGAGCCTGAGGAAATTAATCTGTCGATTGTCACACTTAGGACATGGAAGAACTGGGGTACAAAACAAGAATGACCTTCATTTCCCCTTAATAGCTATAATGCCCCCCTTCCACAAAGTAAGGTTCATTTATTAACTTAGTAATGAGAAATTATAGAATTTGAACACGTTTTTATTTGCATATTAGCTCCATTGGTTTGTATGCTTTCTTCTTTATTTGTTTTTAGTATACCAAGTTGCATTTTTCCTTAGAATTTTCTTATACTATTTGGGGAGGGGAGTATAGAATTTAGAATTTCATCTTTTTAGGAAAGCAACATCTTCTTGATGGTAATTCTTTATATCTGTATTGACCTTCAAGTTTTCACTTAATACTGGTGTCTCTTTTTTCTTCCCACAGAGCAGAAAGATACTTCTAAAATCAATAGATTGATGATTCACTCTGCAGCCAAGCTCTGCTGGGAAGTAAAAGATAAATACGCATTTGTGAGAACCAGAATGCAAGTTAAAAATATCTGCAAAGCAGAGAACACTGGCAATATATTCCAGTCACATTTGAGAATCCCCAGTCCCTGTCTACCTATGCCCACTGAACCTGAAGGATGTATTAATATCACTTGTAAGGGACATGAGTGTATGCATCAGTCCAGATGTCTTGGTCCTGATTATGTTAATTACCTGAATGTAGTGCTGAGTTGCTTCACTTGTGTTGGACTCTTGGTGATTCCATAGACTGTAGCACACCAGGCTCCTCTGTCCATGGGATTTTCCAGGCAAGAATACTGGAGTGGGTTGCCACTTCCTTCTGCAGGGGATCTTCCTGACCCAGGAATCAAACCGACCTCTCTTATGTCTCCTGCATTGGCAGGTGGGTTCTTTACCCCTAGCACCACAACTGAAAGTAAAGCCAGGAAGAATTTTTTATTCATATGTCTTTAAAAAGAAGTTCAGCTTTATTGAGGCATAATTGATAAAATTGTAAGATATTTAAAGTATACATCATGGTGATTCGATGTATGTATACATTGTAAAAGGATTCACTTCATATAGTTTATTAAGCATTCATCATGTTACATATGTATCTTTGTTCTCTCTCTCTTTGGTGAGAATATTTAGTTCTAGTCCCTTCACATATTTCAATCATATAATACAGTGTTATTAATACAGTCACCATGTTTTGCTTTAGATCTTCAGATCTTATTCATCATATAGCAAATTCTGTACTCTTTACCAACCTCAACCTCTTTCCCCTTCACCCCCCATATATGTATACACATATGTGTGTGTGTGTGTGTGTGTGTGTATACATTATTCTTTTGTCAGACTCTTAGGTTGCTTCCATATCTTGGCTATTGTGAATAAGGATTCAATAAACATGAATGTGACTTCAAATATAATTTCATTATCTTCTTTTATTTTCTTTTGGGTATATACCCAGAAGTAGGATTGCTGGATCACATATTAGTTCTCTTTTTAATTTTTTGAGGTGCATTCATACTGTTTTTTAATGAGGCTGAGCCAATTTATCTTCTTACCAACAGAGCACAAGGTCTCCCAGGGAAGAACGTTCAGGATCTTCATTTTATAGGTAAAAAAAGTTGAGATTCAAAGGTATCATGTGAATCGCCAAAACAGTTTTTGGAGTGCTCGGACTAAAGTGAGTTCCCATGATTCCTGCTGCAGAGCTTCTCATTTTTAGAGAGTCACTTGATGTAGCTGAGTCGTGTGTATGAGGACACCCGGCAATTTGGGAGCTCAGGGAGGCTAACGGTTCACTTACGGTTATGCACCAGATGACTCCTGAGCCAGAGTGATGATTTTCCACTTCCTCAGACTCCCCTGGGGATGTGAAGCTCGGAATTCCAGTCAGTGGCTCTTCTTAGACTCTGAACTTTTTAATGGAATGTATCCTACTAGCCTTGTGACTTGGATGGAGAAAGGGCAACATGCTTTCCACTGGCTGAGGAGTCAATGACTTGGTGAAGATTACCGTAATGTGGGTGTGCTCAGCCAGCCTTAGAGCAGCAAACCGCAGCTCTCAGCCCACATTCATCGTTTGAGTCCATTAATTAGGTCCCCGCCTAAAAAGGCCATTCGTCTCTACAGATTTTGCCTGCCAAACTTCAGAATCTCTCTTCTATTGAAAAATATGCTGATCCACCTGCAAACATGGAGCAGCGAGAAAAAGAAGACCGAACAGCTGGCTTATCATGCAGACTTAGCCAAGGATGCTCACCGCCACGGGCTGACTCATGTTCTTGGCTAGAGGAGTGGATGCCAGTTCAGTGTCCTAGAAACCCTGCTTTCCTTCTGTGAAGTTGGAGCCCTGAAATATTTATGCCAGAGAGCTGGGAAAGGCTAGAAGAATATGCTCATCTCTTCTTCCTTCTCACCCCTATTTCCACCTCTAGCCCTTGAATTTCTAATAAAGGTCCCTTCAGTCTAAATGCTGTAGTACAAAGAGACTGTAAAGACACAGGCATTTTAGTTTTCTGTCGGCTGTGCGTGAGTTGTGAGTCCTTAGCCAAGTCAGTCTGCTTAGGATTTGTATTTGTTTCCCGGGGCTGTTGTGACAAATCACTACAAATTTAGTAGCTTAAAACAACATAAATGTATTATCTCACAGTTCTTGAGGCCAGAAGTCTGAAATCAGTATTGCTTTGCTGGAATAAAGATGCTGGCCCATGGTCCCTTCAGAAGTACTAGGGAGAATCCTTTCTTATTTCTTCCAGATTCGGGTAGTTGCTGGAAGTTTTCTGGTGCCTGACTGTGTCACTCAGTTATTCATCACTAGTGTCTTCAGATCGCTCTTCTGTCTTCACACCTCTTTCTTCACTGCGTGATCACGTGTAAAATCTCTCTGCCTCTCTTGTAAGGGCTTCCGCAGTGGCTCAGGGGTAAAGAATCTTCTTGCAAGTCAGGAGCTGCGGGTTCAGTCCCTGGGTCAGGAAGATCCCCTGGAGGAAAGCATGGCAACCCACTCCAGTATTCCTGCCTGGGAAATCCCATGGAGAGAGGAGCATGGAGGGCTACAATCCACAGCGTTGTAAACAGTCGGACATGACTGAAGTGACTTAGCACGCACACACGCACTCTCTCCTACAAGGATAAGCATAACTGCATTCTGGGCCCTCCTGGGTAATCCATGGTAATCTCCCCATCTCAAAATTCTTAGCTTTTTTGCCACCATATAAGGCAACATTCAAAAGTCCCAGGAATTAGGATGTAGGTCCTTTGCGGACCCACTTTTTGGCCTAGTACAGTCCTTAAATGCCTCATCCATGAAATAATGATATTGGCACACTTACTACTTAAACAGTGCTACTGAGTGTTGCTTCTGACTGTGGGGTTTAAGATGCTATGATTGAAAAAAATTCCAAATTTCAGTGTGGTCCCAAGCAAGTTCTAAATCCAGCAGGGCAAATTTCATTAGGTTTCAAAATCCTTTACGGTTCCAGGCTCCACCTTCTAGGCCCATGATGGCTCTACTGGCCTCTGTGTCCCCTGCTACTGCTCCGCCCTTGGAGTCATGCTTCCTTTTCTTGAAGGGTAGCACCTGCTTGCAGCTGAGTAGCTTTAACAGTCCATTTCCTGACTGTAGAATTTTAGAAGTTCAACAATCTTCTTTCATTTTTTCCTGTCTCTGTTCCTTTCTATCTAAGCTGTCAGTGACCCTTAATTACATCTTCAAATGCTATTTCTTTTTTCCAAATAAGGTCATGTCCACAGCTCTGACGATTGGAATGTGGACATGTGTTTGGGGGACCACCATTCAATCCACATCATGCTCCCATCCCCATGTTCAATATGCAGTACTGGAATAGAGACAGGAGATCTGAAATAAAAACTTTGATCTGGAAATGTGGAGAATGTGAAAATCCTTAGTCACTGATCTGTCCAGTTCTGAACTCTTACTTGGGGATGTTATGATGGCACTCTGTTTTTTTGAAAACTTCTTGATTAATCCACATTCTTGATGTAGTTCTTTTGCCTGAAGTTCTCCATGGACCTTCCCCATGTCCATTTCCCAGGGAAATTTTTCCTTCAACATGATCCAACTTAGATATCTAAAAATGTTATTTCAGAATATGCCCTTCTTGAAATTTGAGCAGCTTTTTTAGCCAGCTTCCTCCCTGTACAGTGATGAAAATTAAAGTGTCATTTTGAATTTTGATTGGATTTAAATGGTTTTTCACCCACAGTTTCTTTGCCAACATAACTCTTTAAAAAGTTCACAAGGATTCTTATGTATTTGATCTTGGTCATCTCAATGTGCCAACAGCCACAGCTATGGTTCTTTCCCAGACATTTCTTATACCTTTGCTATATTTTAATGCTTTCTTTACCTCATGCCTTTATTTTAAATTATTTTTGTGTTTCTCATTCTTTCAGACTTTGGTGGGAGAACCATATATCTAATCTTTTTTCTCTGAATTATTGTGTTCAATTGAAGATATCCACTAGATACCATGAACTTATGTGGATCTCTGCTCTGAAACATCTTATTTCATTTAGCAGTTCTAACAAATGGGTGTTATGGTCATGGCTATGCCCTTGATTTGATCCTTAACTCAAGGCTGAATTTTAATTGGCTCAAAAGTTCTCTCAATTTTATCCTTACTGCTTAGCATGATAAAATGCTGTCTTTTTAATCCTACACAAACACCAATTCCTGAATTTTCTCTATTTCTTTTTCTGGGCCAGTTTGTTTCTTCTTGTGCCTTGTCAAATTCAACCACCTTAACAAACATGGTACAAATATCCTTTCTACTGTATCTTCTTTCATATGTGAGAGTTCATTTGGGACCTCATTTGACTTAAGTTATTACAGACAGGAGTTTTATCAAATGTTTTATCCCTGTCAACACTGTTCCAGCCTCCAGTAACAGTTTCAGTTCAATCAGCTATATAGTATTTTGTTGAAGTATCAAAGAAATTCCAAGTGGCATTTGAATACAAAGTGGTTTTTTTTTTGTTTTTTTTTTACACTGTATGTCTAATATAGATTGACTGGGATAGGGGAGCTTTGCTTTTTGTCTTCTGCAGCTACTCCCTGCCCACCTGTATTAATGCAACAGATAATGGTTACTGTGTATCTTATACAATTCTCAACCTTAGTATCAATTATGTTATCTATATGTTAGGTTCTTTGGCCTCAAAACTAAAAATCAATTAATCAATTAAGCAACTTTTCACTTTTAACCTTATCTTTATTTTCACTCAAACAAGTAGAAAAGAGCTCACAGCTGAAATGATTTCATTTTTTAAATTAGTGAATTCTAGTCCTGCCAATAAATAAATATTATTCAGCAAAGTTGACCTAATTGCTGAGGAACTGAATATTTGAGGCCCACAACAAAATTACTAGCACAGCAATTTCTTCTGGCTTCAATACATACTATATTTCATCAATATAATATCAGCTTCAATTCTGTTAACAGTGAAATGTGGGTGTGGTGATGATTAGAGATATTTCCCTAATATTTCTAGTTCTTCATATTCTAGTTACTCGGTGGAACTGTACTTCCAGGCCTCTTCGGAGCTGGGTAGGGCTGTGGCTATTTCTGACCCATAAATTCTGAACAAAGTGAGACCCTCTTTTTTTGTTTTTCTTTGCCACAATGAGCAGCAGTATTTGAGGAGGTGCCTGCTTAATCAACTTGGTTGGAGTCTACAGTAGAGGTAAGAATGAAAAACTAAACTTTGTATTTGAAAGTCATCTGGAGTTTCTTTGTTAACTTCAGTGAAATTTATACTTATTAACTGATTTAGAAATTGAAACTGTTATTAGAGGCTAGAAGAACCAAGTTGCATATATCTTAATTTATTTTTTTTTTTTTTTTTTTTTTTTTTTTTTTTTAAAAACACCTACTTCTGTTTATTGATTACACCAAAGCTTTTGACTGTGTGGATCACAACAAACTGTGGAAAATTCTTTTTTTTTTTTTTTTTTTTTTTTTTTTTTTTTTAATTTTAAAATCTTTAATTCTTACATGTGTTCCCAAACATGAACCCCCCTCCCACCTCCCTCCCCATAACATCTCTGTGGGTCATCCCCATGCACCAGCCCCAAGCGTGCTGTATCCTGCATCAGACATAGACTAGCGATTCAATTCTTACATGATAGTATACATGATAGAATGCCACTCTCCCATATCATCCCACCCTCTCCCTCTCCCTCTGAGTCCAAAAGTCCGTTATAGACAGCTGCGTCTTTTTCCTGTCTTGCATCCAGGGTCGTCATTGCCATCTTTCTAAATTCCGTATATATGTGTTAGTATGCTGTATTGGTGTTTTTCTTTCTGGCTTACTTCACTCTGTATAATCGGCTCCAGTTTCGTCCATCTCATCAGAACTGATTCAAATGAATTCTTTTTAACGGCTGAGTAATACTCCATTGTGTATATGTACCACAGCTTTCTTATCCATTCATCTGCTGATGGACATCTAGGTTGTTTCCATGTCCTGGCTATTATAAACAGTGCTGCGATGAACATTGGGGTACATGTGTCTCTTTCAATTCTGGTTTCCTCGGTGTGTATGCCCAGCAGTGGGATTGCTGGGTCATAAGGGAGTTCTATTTGCAATTTTTTAAGGAATCTCCACACTGTTCTCCATAGTGGCTGTACTAGTTTGCATTCCCACCAACAGTGTAGGAGGGTTCCCTTTTCTCCACACCCTCTCCAGCATTTATTGCTTGCAGATTTTTGGATCGCAGCCATTCTGACTGGTGTGAAGTGGTACCTCATTGTGGTTTTGATTTGCATTTCTCTGATAATGAGTGATGTTGAGCATCTTTTCATGTGTTTGTTAGCCATCCGTATGTCTTCTTTGGAGATGTGTCTATTTAGTTCTTTGGCCCATTTTTGGATTGGGTCATTTATTTTTCTGGAATTGAGCTGCATAAGTTGCTTGTATATTTTTGAGATTAGTTGTTTGTCAGTTGCTTCATTTGCTATTATTTTCTCCCATTCAGAAGGCTGTCTTTTCACCTTGCTGATATTTTCCTTTGTTGTGCAGAAGCTTTTAATTTTAATTAGATCCCATTTGTTTATTTTTGCTTTTATTTCCAGAATTCTGGGGGGTGGATCATAGAGGATCCTGCTGTGATTTATGTCTGAGAGTGTTTTGCCTATGTTCTCCTCTAGGAGTTTTATAGTTTCTGGTCTTACATTTAGATCTTTAATCCATTTTGAGTTTATTTTTGTGTGTGGTGTTAGAAAGTGATCTAGTTTCATTCTTTTACAAGTGGTTGACCAGTTTTCCCAGCACCACTTGTTAAAGAGATTGTCTTTACTCCATTGTATATTCTTGCCTCCTTTGTCAAAGATAAGGTGTCCATATGTGTGTGGATTTATCTCTGGGCTTTCTATTTTGTTCCATTGATCTATATGTCTGTCTTTGTGCCAGTACCATACTGTTTTGATGACTGTGGCTTTGTAGTAGAGCCTGAAGTCAGGCAAGTTGATTCCTCCAGTTCCATTCTTCTTTCTCAAGATTGCTTTGGCAATTCGAGGTTTTTTGTATTTCCATACAAATCTTGAAATTATTTGTTCTAGTTCTGTGAAAAATATGGCTGGTAGCTTGATAGGGATTGCATTGAATTTGTAAATTGCTTTGGGTAGTATACTCATTTTCACTATATTGATTCTTCCGATCCATGAACATGGTATATTTCTCCATCTATTAGTGTCCTCTTTGATTGCTTTCATCAGTGTTTTATAGTTTTCTGTATATAGGTCTTTAGTTTCTTTGGGTAGATATATTCCTAAGTATTTTATTCTTTTCGTTGCAATGGTGAATGGAATTGTTTCCTTAATTGCTTTTTCTACTTTCTCATTATTGGTGTATAGGAATGCAAGGGATTTCTGTGTGTTGATTTTATATCCTTAATTTAAAAGGAGACTTTACCAAAAGCGTGATGGATTTGTCTAATAGTTTAAGGAAAATTTGAACAACCAAAACCATTAAAGGGCTGGGATGCATCACACTGTTAGGGGCAACTGAGTTGAAGATGGAAATGTGCTCACTGATGTTTCTCTTTCAATTCTTCTTTTCCTCCCCAAATGTCAGCTTTTTTTTTTTCTCTTCTTCCACCACAGCTCAGCCTTTCCACAAATAAGAAAATATGGCTGTGGTCAATTTAAAAATCGTATATATTACAGTTTTGGTCACCTGAAAAAGATTGTGTTAACTTTGTTCCAAGTATACAAAAAAATCTAAAGAAACTGATTCGTTAATGTGGGACAGTTATCTGCCCTTGAACCTATCCACTGTGGTTGCAAGTGTGGTTTCAAGTGTGGTTACATTGTACACATGTGGGGAGTGTGATGACCTTGTGCTTGCATGGGAATGTGACTTCTTTGTACGTTAAGTGATGACTTCCTCCATACTTGTGTGAATTAGGCAAGAGCTTTACAGGGGCAATTCCTGCTTAGGTATTTTTTTATTTTTTAAATTTATTTTATTTTATTTTTTTATTTTACTTAACAATATTGTATTGGTTTTGATTTTTACAACTTGTTCAATTTTTTTTCACCTGTTTTACTTTCTTACTAAGTTTGCTAGTTAGTTGAGTAGGTCAAATCAACCATTTATTTTTGGACTCATTTCAGAAGAATAGACATTTCCTGTAAAACATGAAGATAACAGAACAAGCAACTCATGAGGACAAGGTCAAATGTTTCCTAGCTGAGCTAACATAGTTTTAGAAGGTCTTTTACACACTTGACCTAACAGTGGAAAGAGAGTTGGAGAGGCAGTTTTTTATTTCCTAGGGCACTAAGGGTCTCAGAAAGCATCAGTTACTATATTGAATTTTGGCATCCCTTAATATTTTATGTCCCAGCCAAGGAATAATTTTCCATTCTTCTCTCCAATATCATGGCAGCCTGCAACATCGAGACTGTTACTTAGAGATGAATTGAGTGACTCACACTTAATTTTGATTCTAGAAGCTTTGGCTGACTTCTCTCTTGAGGGTTTGCATTTATCCAAACCTTCTTTCCAAAAAGTAGATGTAACACCATGAAAAATGCTTGCCATACCTTGTTAATGATGGTAACCGTGCTGGCTCACTCTTCATAGAGCATGAATCTTGCATCACAGAGAAGAATTATGCTTACCATCTTTTCTTTCTTAAAACTGAGATAACAATACATACTCTTGCCAAAATGATGTATACCTTGAATTTTATTATTTGTTTCTAAATGGTTTCTCTGCTCAGAGCTATATACTAGTGCTTCTTTTCCTTTGACATATATATATATATATATATATATATATATATATTAGAGACATGTACAACAACCCTTGGAGTCTGATTTGTTCAACTATTTAGAATTTGAGGGATAACAGTTGCTTTACAGGACCAGAGTAAAGTCTTTGGAGGGCTCTGGGCTCTTAGAGTGATCTAAGATTGCTCAAGGGTGTAGATGGAAGTTCCAGTGTCTCCCTTTCTCTATATATGTTCCTAACTTATTCATTGCCATCAGTAAGATGGGCTTAAATCTAAATTTTTAAAAATATCTATCTTCAACCTAGCAATTTTGGCATGAGGGGTGAGGGGAGGGTGGGACAAATTAGAAAATTAGGATTGACATATATACACCACCATGTGTAAGATGGATAGCCAGTGGAAAGCTCCTGTGTAGCACAGGGAGCTCAGCTCAGTGCTATATGATGGCCTAGAGGGGTGGGATGGGGGTGGGGGTGGGAGGGAGGTCCGAGAGGGAGGTGATATATGTATACTTATAGCTGATTCACTTCATTGTACAGCCAAAACTAACACAACATTATAAAACAATCATACCCTCATAAAAATATAATAATGTAATCTAGAAATGTAAGTGAGAGTAGCATTCATTCAAAGTAAGACTTCCATATTGGGTTGCTTGAAGAAAGTAGAACGACGGTTAAAATAAAATCAAACAACCAAAGAACAATAGCGAACGAAATGCCACTCTGAATCATTTGTCAGCTAAAAACTTTTTACCATCTATCTCACCTGGGTATATATGCCAGACATTGAATTTACAGGGATGAACAAGAATGATATCAGGTAAGGAAATGAGGTAAATGGGAAGTACACAAGGTTGTAAATTACAAAAATCCATTCTCTCTCTCTCTCTTTTTCTCTCTCTCTCTGCATATATATATACACATATATATATAATACATATATATATAATACACACACATATATAAAATACATATATATGTGTACATATATATAATTATATATAATACACACATATAAGATACATGTACATATAATACACACACATTTCTAGATTACATTATTATATTTTTATGAGGGTGTGAATTGTTTTATAATGTTGTGTTAGTTTTGGCTGTACAGTGAAGTGAATCAGCTATATGTATACATATATCACCTCCCTCTTGGACCTCCCTCCCACCCCCACCCCCATTCCACCCCTCTAGGCCATCATATAGCACCGAGCTGAGCTTCCTGTGCTACACAGGAGCTTTCCACTAGCTATCCATCTTACACATGGTGGTGTATATATATATATGTGTGTACATATATATGTATATGAAATACATATATTTGTATATATATATATACATATATAAAATACACACACACATACACACATACATGGGGCTTCCCTAGTGACTCAGCAGTACTGAATCTGCCTGCAATGCAGGAGACATAGGTTCGATCCCTGGGTTGGGAAGATCCCCTGGAGGAGGGCGTGGCAACCCACTACAGTATTCTCGCCTGTGGAATCTCATGGACAGAGGAGCCTGGCAGGCTGCAGTCCATGTGGTCCCAAAGAGTTGGATACAACTGAGTGACTGAGTACTCACACACACACACACATGTTTCAGTTAGATCTCATTTTACCCATTGTTAAACTCCTTTTGTTAAAATCCCAAGATAAAACTCTCATTGTTAAAACCTCAAGATTTTGTGCAAATTTTATTTTCCAGTTGATTTCTCATCTAGACATTAATATGGTACATTAGTTATGTTTCCACTCCCTTTTTGACATTAGGACTTTTTTGGCTTTTTATAAGCTTTCCCAAATCTATGCTATTAAAGTCATTTTTCTTAAAAAAAAAAAAAGCCTTATAATGTCACTCTCAACTTCTAAGTCTTTAATGACTACCTAACAGGGGCAATGTGAATTAGGTTATAAGCATGAAATCGAGAAACTGCCAGAGTTGGCTTTTTGCAAACTGAGATCTGAGGTAAATTATTTGGCATTCTTCTAAACCTCAAGGTCTTCATTTGTAAAATTAAGGCACTAAAATGACTTGCCTCACAGGATTTTGGTGAGGGCCCGTTGTCTAGTTTACAGGAACTCAATAAGCGACAGTCATCTTTTTGCTGTTGTTTAGTCTCTAAGTTGTGACCAATTCTTTTGTGACCCCAGAGACTACAGCCCACCAGGGTCCTATGTCCATTGGATTCTTCAGGAAAGAATACTGGATTGGATTGCCATTCCCTTCTCCAAGGGATCTTCCTGACCCAGGGGACTGAACTTGTGTCTCCTTCATTGATGGGTGGATTCTTTACCAGTGAGCCACCGGAGAAGTCATCATAGTCATTAACTACAGCATGTAAGACTCAATTCCTTTAACGTATTACTTACGAGGGATACTGTGGAACAGATTTCTCACTGGCTGAGAAAGTAGTCAAAAATAATTTTTAAGTCACTTGCTATTAAAGATTTTCCTGAATCCTTGACCCATTCTAACTAAGTTTGTATCATAGTCATGAAAGAATAATGTTTGGTATAGAAATTTCTGGGAATTAGTTAAAATAATCAATTCACCTTTAATAGTCACAACATGATAGTGGATAAGGGATGAGATTTCTGCATGCTGCCAGTGTCTGCTGGTTACTGACCAGAGAGGCTGAGGTGAAGGACTTGGTGACTTGGTGGCAACATTTCCAAGGCTTGAAGCCCAGCATTCCTCTCTTCTGCAGTGATTGTTATTTATAGCCTTAATTTCTGGAGCATCTAAGCAAGTGACCTCAAAGGAACTTATCAAAGAAAAGTAAGAAGCTACAATACTGGAGTGGGCTGCCATTTCCTTCTCCAATGCATGAGAGTGAAAAGTCAAAGTGAAGTCGCTCAGTCATGTCCGACTCTTCACGACCCCATGGACTGCTTCCCACCAGGCTCCTCCATCCATGGGATTCTCCAGGCAAGAGTACTGGAGTGGGCTGCCATTGCCTTCTCCAAGAAGCTACAAGGATAAGCTAATTTCCCTTACATAATCATGATTTTAAATATAAGCACACTGAAAATTCCAAGGAAGATAATGTATACATTGATTACATTTCTGACTTGTGAATAAGAAATAACACATATAATATTCACAGGTCTTATATCCTTTATCCAAAAGGCCTGCATATTCTCCTTTTGTATCTTCACAGAGCCACATTTTTCTTTGAAATAAAAAAAAAGAAAGAAGAAGGGAGAGAAAACTCTGATTCAATTGTAACAAACTAAGGGTCCTTGATACGGCACATTCCTTTTAAGGAGTTTTCTCCATTCTCTTTTCTTCTACGAAGAGAATAGAGAAACACGATGATGCTAAGGCTGTCACTGGGGAAAGGGGAGGGACAAGAAGATTCAAGCACCCTCTCTGAGTTATCTGCATGTACACAGAGTTCTACTTCATGCGAGGTCGGATCTTGGTATGATCAGCATTTGGGACAACCATCAGGGCTGATAGTCCAAATCTAGTGGTTGGAGAAGGTTGATTATGTCATTTAAAAGGAAGGAAGAAGTAACCTAACATCCTTATGTGTCTCTCTAACTGAAAAACAGACAAAAATAAAATACTATTTGGTCATAGTGCAGCCCCGTCTTAGTTCTTTTGATAGAAGGACATGGTAAATGAAGCTCTATTAGAAAATGTCAAATTATTTAGCAATCATAGGAAACATATGAAGTAATAAGGCTTCTGTGACAGTTCAGGGTATATATACAGAGCTAGGGATGGATGAGTAATTATCCTTTAGCCTCATAAACTACATATATAGAATTTATTTATTTATGACTTTATAGATGATATGTGGACATAAGCAATAGTGAGGTGTTTGCCAAAAATTTTGAAAAAAGGAAAATAAAGATAAAACATGTAATGCCATTTTTTACTACTTAGGCAATGGCACCCCACTCCAGTACTCTTGCCTGGAGAATCCCATGGATGGAGGAGCCTGGTAGGCTGCAGTCCATGGGGTCACTAAGAGTCAGACAGGACTGAGCAACTTCACTTTCACCTTTCACTTTAATGCACTGGAGAAAGAAATGGCAACCCACTACAGTGTTCTTGCCTGGAGAATCTCAGGGACGGGGGAGCCTAGTGGACTGCTGTCTCTGGGGTTGCAAAGAGTTGGACACGACTGAAGTGACTTAGCAGGACAAACAAGATTTTATTGTTGTTGTCTATTGTTGTTGTAAGTTGTCCCTGACTCTTTGTGATCCCATGGACTGTAGCCTGCCAGGCTCCTCTATCTATGGAATTTCTGAGGCAAGAATATTGGAATGGGTTACCATTTCCTTCTCCAGGGTATCTTCCTGACCCAGGGATTGAACTCATATCTCATGCATTGGCAGGCGGATTCTCTATTAGTGAGCCACCTGGGAAGCCCAGGCAAGATTTTATTATAGTGAAAAACAACCCCAAGATTTCCATGGTTAAAACATCAAGGTTTGTATCTTGTTCATAACATAACATAACATAACACAACATAACATAACAAACATAACATAACATCCTGTGTCCTTGACAAGGAGGCCCTTGTTCCAAATTTTCTTGACCCCAAGCAGACCCTATCTGGAGCATTGACTATTGTTGGCCATCTTGACAGATAAAGAGAACTCAGGCAAGTTTTGTGCTGATATTTAAATGTTCCAGTCTAGAAGTGACATATACTCTTCTGCTTGAAAAGTACTGGTCAAACGTATTAGTCACATGGTCCCACCAAATTCAAGGAGGCAGTGAAGTTCAGGTGCTCAGAAGGACTCTTTATAATGACTATCACATCTTAAAGAAAGTGACTAGTTTACAGGTCAACATAACTATTAACTGTAACCAGATTGAAAAAGTTAGCATATCTGAAAGTGAAGTCGCTCAGTCGTGTCCGACTCTTTGCGACCCCATGGACCAGGCTCCTCCGTCCATGGGATTTTCCAGGCAGGAATACTGGAGTGGGTTGCCATTTCCTTCTCTGGGGTATCTTCCTGACCCAGGGATCAAACCCAGGTCTCCCGCATTGTAGGCAGATGCTTTACCATCTGAGCTACAGAGCCCTATCTGAACAAGGTGTCAATTAGATTGTACATGAAGGTTATCTACCTTAGTAACTCAGAAATAGAGTAATAGATTTAGATATTGGCAATGTGCCATTCATGTCTTTTCTAAAGAAGAAGAGTTTAGATAGATAGAAACAAGTATTTAGTTATTCTGATAGGTAAATCCTTACTGTAGAAATGGAAGCCTCAGCTGGCAAATCCTGATGTTCACTCAATATTTGATTTTTTTTCATTTTCCCTTAAACTTATGCTGTGAGTTTAATTTTAAACTAATTCATTGATTGATTTTTTATTTTTAATTTTAAATTAATACATCAATAGTATAGTTTTGTAAGTTGCTTTCTTGTGAAGTTAGCTTGAATCAGTTTCTTAAGTTAAATAAACTCTAGTACTCTTGCCTGGAAAATCCCATGGATAGAGGAGCCTGGTAGGCTGCAGTCCATGGAGTGTATTAATTTAAAATAATATTATACTAGGTGAACTAGATGCTTTCATTCACTGACCACCCCTTTCTTTTTTTGACATGACCTCATGACAAGCCTCACTCTTAAGGGATTACTTGGTGATCACAGCAGACATGTTTTCTACCATTTTGATAATCAATATTTTTAATGCTATCATAAAAATGGCTGTAAATGCCAAGGAGAATTAAATCCTTCATGCGGCTTAATACCTCACTAATGACATAGGCTATTACACGAGTCAACTTGCATAGGATGTAGTAACAAGTTATTTAATTAAACATCAATCTAGGTGTTTTGTAGAGGTATTGTGTCGATGTGGCTAACATCTACAATCAGTTGACTTTAAAGATTATCCTTGATAATCTGGTGGGCCTCATCTAATCAGTTGAAAGGCAGGGAAACATAGTTTCTCAAGTGCAAAACAGATTTTCCTGAGGTAGAAGAAATTCTGCCTGTAGATTTCAGTGTCTGTTCCTGCCTTAGAGTCTCCATTCAGCTGGCCTGACCTACAGACTGAACTTGCCTGACCCTACTATTATAGAAACCATTTCTTGAACTAAGTTTCTTTCTCTCCTCTGCTCTGGTTTTGTTTTTATGCTAGAATCCTCACTGATACAGATTGTTTTGGATACTGGTAAGTGGTGTGTTGCTTTAACAAATACCTAAAAATGTGGAAGTGGCTTTGGAATTGGGTCATGAGTAGAAACTGGAAGAATTTTGAGAAGTGTGATAGAAAATGCTTAGATTGCCTTGGTAAAAAGAGCCACATGTGTTTCTGGCGAAGTCTCAAGGATATGAAGAATATGTTATTTAGAACTGAGGAAACAAAATCTTTTTTATAAAGTGGCAAAGAATTTAGCTGAATTGTATTCTAGTGCTGAATGAAAAGCAGAGTATATAAATGATGAAATTTTATGTTTAGCTGAGTTGATTTCCAAATAAAGTATGGAAAGTGTGGTTTGTTTCTGGTTTGTTTCCTGTTTGTTGCTTATGGTAAAATGAGAGAGGAAATAGATAAATTAAGGTCAAACATATTAACCAATCCCTTCCTCCCCCAGGATTTGACAATTTGGGAGGTTCTTAACCTACTTGGATTGCAAATGATGCTAAAATTAGGAAATCCACTGTTTGCAAAACAAACTATAGAGAGAAGATCAAGGTATGGCTGGCCAACCTTTTGTTAAAGAAATTAGGTGTTCAATCAACCATCCCAGAAGGAATAGAGATGGGATTATCAAGGAAGAATCTGTGAAAATCTCTCTTGTCTAATGCATGGATTCCCTTAACATACATTGGAGACCCATGAGGTTTGGGAGGATGCTAGTAAAAACTGTCCTTTTTAGTCCAGTAGTCTAGTTTGGACTAAAAACAACAGTGAGTGGACAAAATTAAAAATGGTTGTCAGATTCTCCAAACTTGATATACAAACAAGGAGTCAGTAGAGCTGCTGGGCTTCAAGAAAAAGGATGAGTGCCTCAGTGGACAGAGCTGTGGGCCCAGAGACTATGGTGATGGGGCAGCTGCTGAGGGCACAGCGAGCAATGGGGCTGCTTCCAAGGGTGCAGAGGTGATGAAGCTGTGAATCCAAAGGGTGAAACCTTGAGCCACAGGTCTCGAAACTTAAGGCTGTTCCTGAGATAGAAACAAGAAGGGTCCCAAGTAAAGGGGGTTGACTTCAGTTTTGAATATACTGAGTTTGAGGACATCCAATGGCCATCCAATTGAAAGTATATGATGAGCAACTAGAGTTAAGTTTGTGGAATTCAGGAATGATATCTGAACTGAAATCTCAAATGGAGGGGGTGTGATGTTGGTAAATGGAACTTGAAGAAATGAAGATCATTGCTTTGAGAAGGTCAACGCTGAAGGACAAATAGCATAAAGATAAATAAGATGGAGAAGTCCCTAGGGGAAAAATGTCAGCTGAGAACGGCCTTATTGTGAGAAAGTTTGGAACACTGTAAAGTGTTGTGACAGAGAAGCAGAGAGAGAGAGGCTAAAGATTCAGGAAAGAGACAACAACTCATTGGCAGGGTGAGATCCCCAAGGAGGCAGAAGAAGATGCGTGCAGAGCATTGGTGGGATGATTTAAATTAGACAAGTGGAGCATCTCTTCTGCTGTGGCATGAGTGAAGAGGGAAAGAATGAATTACAGGTAGGTCAAGTGGCAAAAGACTGAGAGAAGGTCCCACAGGGTGTTAGCTGTTTATTGCGATGTAACGAATTACTCCAAACTTAGCAAATTAAAACAAAGAATATTTACGGTTTCACAGTTTCTGTGGGTCAAGAATCTGGCACAACATAGATGAGCTCCTCTGGCTCAGGCTTTCTCAGAGTTGTCAACAAGCTGTCAGTCAGGGTCAAGTCTGGAAAAATGGTGACAAAGGAGATCCCAGCCTCCATTCCCCTGTGGAGATCAATAATTAGACATGCCCATGAACAGCAGCAGCTCTGCAGGCCTTCCCTGGTAGTCCAGTGCTGAAGAATCCGCCTTGCAATGCAGAGGACACTGGTTTGATCCCTGGTCTGGAAAGATCCCACATGCCATGGTACAACTAAGCCTGTGCACCACAGCTATTGAGCCTGTGCTCTGGAGCCCGTGAATCACAACTACTGAAGCTGGCACGCCCTGGAGTCTGTGCTCTGCAACAAGAGAAGCCACCACAATGAGAAGCTGCACACCACAGCTAGAGAGTACCCTCTGCTCGCAGGAACTAGAGAAAGTCCATGAGCAGCAAAAACATCTCTGCTGCTGCTAAGTCACTTCAGTCGTGTCCGACTCTGTGCGACACCATAGGCAGCAGCCCACCAGGCTCCGCCATCCCTGGGATTCTCCAGGCAAGAACACTGGAGTGGGTTGCCATTTCCTTCTCCAATGCATGAAAGTGAAAAGTGAAAGTGAAGTCGCACAGTCGTGTTCAACTTTTAGCGACCCCATGGACTACAGCTTACCAAGCTCCTCCATCCATGGGATTTTCCAGGCAAGGGTACTGGAGTGGGGTGCCATTGCCTTCTCCGAAAAACATCTCAGAGTAGCCAAAATAAATAAATGTATATTTAAAAAAAAAAATAGCTCTGGAGGAGCTCAAGACTCCACTTAAACAAACTTTAGCAACATAATGGGGGGAAAGAAAACTGAAAATAACTGCACTAAAAGAGAAGAAATACAGCTTCATTTTGCCTATCACCCCATCCTCCAAGCCAGCATTACTCCAGTGTCAAGAGGGAACCTCAGCTAGAAAGAGGTCCCCTGACCAGGAAAGGAAGAATGGGCTGAGTGGCCACTTTCCTGACCTTTCTGAATGCTGCACAAGGGTCCTGCTTTGGTTTCACCCCACCCAGACCAGCAGAGCTGTGGTGTATAGGGACATCTGGGAACAAGGAGAAAAGCAAGGACTGCCAAAGGCAGTTACTGCAGCTCCCAGTGACCTGTTCAGTAGGCAAAGCCAGCAGATTTCATGCCAAAGAAACCAATGGCCAGCAGAGCCTCTGCAGAACCCCACAGCTTTTCACTGGCTTTGCCCCACAGGCTTTCATGTTCACTGACAACAGGTACCTGTGTCCTTTCCTGCTCTTTCCTTCCTGCCCCCAACATAACATGGGGTGAACGCTGGCTGCCAGCCCAGGCTGTATAGCAATACATGAGCTAAGAAGCCTATGGCTGACCTGCACCACTGTGCACACACCTGGGGTGAGACCCTCCAACTGTGTACCTGCGTGTTCCTAACCTGATGCCCTTCCCTGGACTCTATGGTGGTGTGCATGACTGGGTGGAGACTGTGAAATCATGAGAAAGCATGCCGAAAGCCCAGGCCTCTTCAGGTGTTCACGGGCCTGGATCAAGCCTTGTCTTTGGTCACTGGCCTGCTCTGCTGCACTCATCTCTAGCTAGCCTCTCTAGCTATGCACCTGCATGACCCCCAGCATGACTCTTGTCAATGGCCTCCACTACCACGTACCCTTGACAAGACCCAGCAGCCACAGTAGTTGACATCCAAGGCCCCTGCAGCTACTAGTGTGTCTGCAAGTGGCTTTGGTCCTTGCTGCCCACTTTGGGCCCCACCACTAAGTGTATCTGAAACTGGCCTGTGCCACCGTGGGCTCCCACAGCTGAGTGTGGATGTGGCGCGACTCTAGCCACCACCATTGTCTGTCACGGCCTCTAGTCACTGGGCCTGGAGGCACCACTGAGGACCCCGACTGCCCTTGCAGCCACTGCAGACCCTCTGCTGCATGCTGCAGACCCCAGGAACCTGAGCTGAAATAGCATCACATCTCTCTGAACCTGGTGCCCTGAGGGGCTCCCATACCTGCGAGCACCACTAGACCCAGGGTCACAGCATTCCCCAGTGTGCCCCATTTGTAAAAGCTTCCTATAATAAAGTCAGTCCATAGGGTGTAGAAGAGGTGACTGCTTCTTCAAAAGTGCAGACACCTATATTGGCTACAGGCATCATGAAAAATCAGGGAAATTTCACTCCGCCAAAGTCATACAGTAAATTTCCAAGATGTTCTCTAAAGAACTAGGGAACCAGGAATTGCCTGACAAGGAACTCAAAATAATTGTTCTAAAGATGCTTGGAGAGCTACAAAAGAATGCAAATAAACAATTTAGTGGTATCAGGAAAAGAAGAAAATAATATAAGAACAAAATGAGAAGTTAAAAATAAGGGGTAGAAAATATAAAAAAAGAATCCAATACAGAGATGGGAATACCAGACCACCTAACCTGCCTTTTGAGAAATCTGTATGCAGGTCAGGAAGCAACAGTTAGAACTGGACATGGAACAAGAGACTGGTTCCAAATAGGAAAAGGAGTACGTCAAGGCTGTATATTGTCACCCTGCTTATTTAACTTCTATGCAGAGTACATCATGAGAAACGCTGGACTGGAAGAAGCACAAGCTGGAATCAAGATTGCCGGGAGAAATATCATGAACCTCAGATATGCAGATGACACCACCCTTATGGCAGAAAGTGAAGAGGAACTCAAAAGCCTCTTGATGAAAATGAAAGAGGAGAGTGAAAAAGTTGGCTTAAAGCTCAACATTCAGAAAACGAAGATCATGGCATCCGGTCCCATCACTTCATGGGAAATAGATGGGGAAACAGTGTCAGACTTTATTTTCTTGGGCTCCAAAATCACTGCAGCTGGTGACTGCAGCCATGAAATTAAAAGACGCTTACTCCTTGGAAGAAAAGTTATGACCAACCTAGATAGCATATTCAAAAGCAGAGACATTGCTTTGCCGACTAAGGTCTGTCTAGTCAAGGCTATGGTTTTTCCTGTGGTCATGTATGGATGTGAGAGTTGGACTGTGAAGAAAGCTGAGTGTCAAAGAATTGATGCTTTTGAACTGTGGTTTTGGAGAAGACTCTTGAGAGTCCCTTGGACTGCAAGGGGATCCAACTAGTCCATTCTGAAGGAGATCAGCCCTGGGATTTCTTTGGAAGGAATGATGCTAAAGCTGAAACTCTAGTACTTTGGCCACCTCATGCGAAGAGTTGACCCATTAGAAAAGACTTTGATGCTGGGAGGGATTGGGGGCAGGAGGAGAAGGGGACGACCCAGGATGAGATGGCTGGATGGCATCACTGACTCGATGGACGTGAGTCTGAGTGAACTCCGGGAGATAGTGATGAACAGGGAGGCCTGGCGTGCTGTGATTCATGGGGTCGCAAAGAGTCGGACATGACTGAGCGACTGAACTGAACTGAACTGAACATATATATGGAATTTAGAAAGATGGTAATGATAACCCTGTATGAGAGACAGCAAAAGAGACACAGATGTATAGAACAGTCTTTTGGACTCTGTGGGAGAGGGAGAGGGTGGGATGACTTGGGAGAATGACATTGAAACACGTATAATATCATATAAGGAACGAATTACCAGTCCAGGTTCGGTGCATGATACAGGATGCTTGGGGCTGGTGCACTGGAATGACCCAGAGGGATGGTACGGGGAAGGAGGTAAGAGGGGGGTTCAGGATAGGGAACATGTGTACACCCACGGCGGATTCATGTTGATGTATGGTAAAACCAATACAATATTGTAAAGTAAAATAATAATAATAATAAATAATAAAAGAAAAACAACAACAACAAAAAGAATCAAACAAAAATTCTGGAACTGAGGGACACAAAACTGAATTGAAGAATTTTATAGACTGTTTCAAGAGCAAGCTAGAGCAAGCAGAAGAAAGAATAGGTTAACTCAAAGACAGATTTAAATTATCCAGTTAGAGAAGTAAAAAAAAAAAAGCACAAAAATGGAAAAGGGAGAACAAAGCCTACATAATCAAAATAGGATAACATCAAAAGAACCATTTGCAAATTATCACACTTCCAGAAGGAGAAGACAGAAAGAAAAGGATAGAAATCTAATTTAAAGAAATTATGAAAAAAATTAATCTAAAGAGAAAAGAGAAAGAATGGCTGAGAACATCCCAAACCTGGGGAGAGATTTGAATATTCAAGTTAATGAATCACATAGGTCACAAACAAAATAAACTTCAAAGAGATCCTCTCCAAAGCATATTATATTAAATTTTTAAAAAATTAAAGAAAGTCAAAGAAAGAATCTTAAAGGCAGAAAGAGAGAAAAGCAAAGACTTGTAATTCACAAGGGAACTCCCAGAAAGCTATCAGTGGACTTCTCAGCAGAAATCTTACAAGCTGTGAGAGAGTGGGATGATGTATTCAAAGTGCTAAAACAAAACAAAATTGCCATTAAAAATACTTTAACTTGAAAAATTGTCCTTCAGAAATGAAGGAGAGACAAGGACTTTTCTAGACAAACAAAAGTTGAGGGTTTTCATCACTAGAACTTCCTTAAAAGAAATGTTGAGTGGAGTTCTTCAAGTTGGAATGAAAAGATACTACTTAGTAACATAAATCATATGAAAATATGCAACACACTGGTAAAGGTAAACATATAGTCACATTCAGAATTCTAATACTGTAATATTATGGAGTACTCACCATGTAACTCAAGTATAAAGGTTAAAGAACAAGACTATTAAAAACAACTATAGCTATGAGTGTTTGCTAAAGGACACGAAAAGTAAAAGAGATAAACTGTGACATCAAAACCATAAAAGCTCAGGGAGTAAAGGGGAGAGTACTTGCACGTGATCAATTTTTTAAAATCAGAATAAGATAAACTGGTATGAGATGTTTTATGTTTGTCAGGATGGAAGAAATAGGGAGTTGTTGGGCCAAGAATTAAACTTGCAGTTATAATATAGAAGCATCCTGGGAACCTAATGTGCAGAATGATGATTATAGTTAATAAAACTGTATTATACACTTAAAAGTCTCCCCTGGTAGCTCAGTGGATAAAGAATCCACCTGTCAATACAGGAAAAATGAGTTTGATTCCTGGATTGGGAAGATTCTCTGGAGAAGGAAATGGCAACCCATTCCACTATTCTTGCTTGGAAAATCCCATGGACATAGGCACCTGGCACATACAGTCCATGGGGTTGCAAAGAGTCGGACATGACTTAGGTACTAAACCACCACCTATACTTAAAAGTTGCTAAGAGATCTTAAATGTTTACACTACAAGAAAGAAATGGTAATTATGCGGTATGATTGAGGTGTTACCCAGTGCCACTAATTGTTTTACATAATATGAATATATTCAATTAAGACCTTGTATACCTTAAATTTATACAATGTTATATGTTAACTATATCTCAATAAAGCTGAGAGGAAAATGGTTATTTACAAACAGGCACAAAGAGGGGAATAGTTAAGGAATTAAGGTTATTCATGTGATGTACCATTTAAAAAAGAAAAAAAGGTTCAACCCATGGAGGATCCACTTCCAAATTACTCTTATGGTTGCTGGCTGCTCTCAGTGTCTCATTGCTTGGTCCTCTCTATATTTACCTTCAAATTCTTCTGACACAGTTTATGTCTTCCCTCTGAATGAGTGATTGAAGAGAGAGAGAGGAAAACAGAGTACTCAAGCTGATAGCTACAATCTTTTCATAACCTACTTCTCAGAATTAACACACACTACTGCTACAATATGTTATTCATTAGAAGTGAGTCCAGTCCACACTCAAGGGGAAGGTAATCAGTCTCCATTTTTTGAAAGGAAGGGTATCAACAATTTTCTCCACTTGTTTGATTAATCTACCACCGTCACATAATCGGTTGAAAGGAGACCAGAGAAAGATGTTAAAATATTGGACTGCCATAAAATATTTTTCTATGGCCCACAACAATAATAGCCATCTTTTAGAGACATGTCTAAGAAGGCTATCTTCTTTTATTTTCCATATGGTAAAATATCTCTTTAAGTGTTTCTGTATACTGAGAGGAAAGAGTAAATTGACCAGAAACTTTCATTATGAAAACCACAATTTCACAGATAGGAAATCATATCTGCTTTTAGCAGTGTTGTGTATAAGGTATATACATGTAGTAAGAAGATCTTTCCATTTTCTTTGGTATAGACAATGGATTTTAGTTAAATTTACATTTTTCACTGTCTGCCAAACATGCAGGTACATGAGCAAAGTCTAGTTTGTGTTTGGATAAAATATTAAAAATCTTTAAAAAAAAAATGTTTTCTGTGGTTTAAAAGCGTCTTCATAAAATTCAAGAAAATGATTGCCAAATCCATTTTTTAAACTGAAATACTGGAAAACACAGAGGGATTCTTTTTCCTTTTGTCACTGTTGCCTTGATTCAACTCATCACTTGATAAACTGTAGAAAGCATGGTTTTCAGTAAAATTTGACAGAATCAAGTCTATACTACTCCCTATTATCCAAACATTCTTTATTATGCGACAGTAGACATTTCAGTTGTAATCAGTGAATCAGAACATGTAGCTTTTCTCAGTTTCATAGTGAAATCAAGGCAAAGATATGATAATGTATGGTCATTGGTGTGGTGTGCCTATGCTAATTTTCTGCAAATTGGTATCTTTTTAGTAGACAAAACAAAAACAAAAAGTCCTTTAATTGAAAGAATTACTTTTCTGTCTCATTCTGGACTATATTCAGTCTCCAAGTTAGTGCTTTCACCATAAATGCCCCTTTGGCATGCCAGCTCCAGATTATTTTCTCAGATTGTGCCCTATGTTCTATTTTGGTTACTTACACCCTCCCCTGCCCCCAACCCAGTTGCTCTTGTCCTTCCAACTATCATTAACACAGCGCAGTTAGTTAGACTTCTCTTTTGGCAATGCTTGGGTCATATTGCTATAAGTACTGTCATCATCCTCATTTTCATTATTTGATTGCTTAGGAAACATGGTCACAACAATCACAATGAGATAGAATTTAGCTCTGTATTGATACCACGACTTCCCTGGTGGCTCAGCGGCAAAGAATCTGCTGGCAGGGCAAGAGACAGAGGAGATTCACTCCATGGGGTGGGAAGATGCCCTGGAGGAGGGTATGGCAACCCATTCCAGTATTCTTGCCAGGGAAATACCACAGACAGAGGAGCCTGGCTGGCTACAGTCCATGGGGTTGCAAAGAATTGGACATGACTGATATGACTGAGCACATACACGTATATTGACACAAAGTACAACTGATATGTGAGTGTGAAGTCACATCAGTTGTATCCAACACTTTGGACTCTATGGACGGTAGCTCTCAAAGCTGTTCTGTCCATGGGATTCTCCAGGCAAGAATACTGGAATGGGTTGCCATTTGCTTAGGTAAAGTTAAAAAAAAAAATGGACTACTAATGTTCATGATTATCATGCTTTTAAGTTGCACAGTTCAGTATTATCACCTGGAGTAATGCCACAGTGGATGACTGTTCTAGTGAGCTGCAAATATATAATCACTGCCAAAATCAGCAGTTGCTATGATTTGAATGACTGTGTCCCTCCCAAATTCATGTGCTGAAACCTAATGCTCAAGGTGAGGTGATTGTCTATACAATCTAGACAAAGAGGCTTGTTACTGTTGGTAACAAGGCAGAGATGAGCATGTGCCATGGATAATCTGATCATTGACCTCTTCCACATATTCAGATACACGCAAAGGAAGGAACTTGTCCTTTTTAGCCAGAGTTGTCTGTGAAGAGCTCCCACTGAGGCCAATAAGAAAAATAGGCTCTTTTCCTCAGAAGTGTCATTGATGTAAGCAATTCTAGCTCTGTCACTAAGAACCACCTTTGTTCTTCACTTCCCTGTACCGTTTACGGAATTCTTTGTTTCTTAAGTCTGCCTACAATTGGTCCTCACCACTCATCTCCAGAAATGAACTTACCCTGATTTCATTACTGATGAGGTTCCAATCCCACCTCTCCATGCAGGGGCCTAAGCCAGGATGGAGTGTGCTACGTGATACTTGCTTGACTATTTGAATTTGAGGTATGGCTTGCTTATATGACCATTGTACGCATCTTAAAGCCTCTACTCATCTTTTTACTCCTCTATTACTGCTTATTTTTACTCATGGTGATTACTCACCCTTCTTCACTGCTCAGCTCCTACCCAGGTGCACAATCCAAGGAGGCGTTCAGAGCTCTAAAATCTTCAGATTCAGTTGAGTGAGAGGCTAAATTTTGCCCAATAGGCCCATTTTTCTACAGCTGCCTGTGACTGAGAGGCACTGCTTACATTTCAGAAAAAAAAAAACAAAAAAAAAAAAAAAACAAATAAAAAGCCTAAATGAGGACTTCAAGAATGCTAATTTTTTTTTCAGGATTTAAAGAAAATTAGTATCTTCTCTGATTTTGTTCTGGGGGAAAAAGACTTCCCCTTAATGACTTGCTGTCTGAATTCCCCCCAGTTTTCTATGTTGTCCCTTTATAAAGGTATGTGTGTGTGCTCAATTGCTTAGTCATGTCTGACTCTTTGCAACCCCATGTACGATAGCCCAGCATGCTCCTCTGTCCATGGAATTTTCCAGGCAAGAATACTGGAGTGGGTTGCCATTTCCTCCTCCAGGGCATCTTCCCAACACAGAGATAGAACCCACGTCTCCCCTGGCTCCTGCATTGTAGGAGGATTCCTTACCACTGAGCCACCAGGGGTAGCCCCTTTATAAAGGTACTTTGCAAAATCAAAACGTTTATGCAAAACTTCGAACACTTTTATGAACACCAAACAGAGTGATCTAAAACAGCAACAAAAAAGCACATAGAGTTCTTGAATAATATTTCATCCACACTCAATTACACCATGACTTATGAGCATGTTTCTGAAGCACAAAAATACCTCCAGGGATGACAAATGGCATCTGGGTCAAATGGAAAGAGATGTTGTCTAACAAGCCTCCAAGCCTGTGACTTTCATCATCCCCGTGACATGAGACTGCTCAACCTAATGCAGCCTACATGCAGCTTTCACACAGAGGAAGAGCTGTTGTGGCTAGGTGGAAAGGTTTTCCTTTGTTATTGGGAGATTTTCAGTTTTGTGGTGGGGACAGAGGTGGAAATGCCCAGACTTGCCAGCTAGAACTCAGCACAATATTGAGAAAAGATGTTTGGGTTTTTAAAACTGTATTTTACCCACATGTTGTTAGTAGAGACTAGATCTCACAAACCTAGCAGGGCTTTTCTAACTGCTGCCAGGGATCCTAGCCCTTGGCATTGCAAAAATGCTAAAGAAGGCCACTTACTTGGCTTCCAGGAATGTTCATGGTGCCAGGCAAGGATCCTTGCTTCTGCCTTTCTCAGAGTTTTTAATTTGCTCGCCAGTGGTTTTCAAACCAAGGAACATTCCATGTCTGAAATGTTTAACGCCCATGTGTTCAGTCACTAAAATAGAATAATGAAGGTTACATCCCAACCCATAGAGAAAACAAAATTACCAAATAGCTATCCAATTTTATATATTTCTCTCCTAAATGTTTCCTGATCTTTGAACATCTGAATGGACCAGTAGCTCATGAAAAAATAAAAGAAAAAGATGCATTTTTAAAGATGATTGAAAACATGTCTCTTGAAATCCTCACTCTGCCACGAATGCAGGCAAGTTAATCCACTGCCTTAAAGCTTCAGTTGGTTTTATCATCAGTAAAAAGGGGATATAAAATTTAACTCACTGGGTGGTTATATTAAATTAGATAATATATGTTTGATATAATCTAAAGAGGTCTTAGTACAGTTATCTTGCACATGTTACAGACCAGGCTCAAAAAATGTTCATCATTTTAAGCTAGACAGAGAAGGAGAAATACCGAATGAGATCCTTTATAAGTGGAATCGCAGACTTATAGGCTTAGAGGACAAACTTACAGTTGCCAGCGGGGAGGATGGGGGACGGGAATAGTTAGGGGGTTTGGGATGGCGATATACACATTGCTATATTTAAAATGGATAACTAACAAGGGCTTACTGTATAGCACATGGAACTCTGCTCAATGTTATGTGGCAGCTGAATGGGAGGCCTCAGTTTGTCCTTTAGCCCTGGTCTCAGCTCAGGAGTGGATCAACTAAAGGGTGAGCTTTCCCACAGTTTAATCTGTCCAGATGTCCACATCTGCACCCAGCTCATATTCCTCTTTCACAAATCTTTGCCTCATCACTGTCTACTCTCCACCTCTGCTATGTATTTATCCATCGATGATGTCTCATCTAATTGGCTTCAAAACCACATTAGCCTGATTTGTTCAGTTTGTGTTTCTTTTGTATCCATATCTTCTCCCTGACTATATCATGAGGTTCCTAAGGTTAGGGTTACCATATATTTGTCCCTTCATTTATTGTTAATCCTCGTAGTTCCTAGCAGAGGGTGGGACTCAAACTTGGTACTCAATGGATAACTGCTTACAAATTCTTTCCTGTTCAAAGGTGAAAGCACTTAAGGGATCTGAAAAGAAAGGTTTCCTCTGCAATCCCGAAAGGCAGGGCAGAATGTAACAATACTAATAATGAAATCAGCATACGGTTTTTACAGCATGTTTTATCATATCTAAATTGACTCTCACAACAATTCAGTGAGGCAGGGAGGGATTAATGCAGTTATCTTCGTTTTACAAAGACTTTGACTCCCGAGGTCTGAGTTACTTTCCCAGAGTTGGCAAGGCAAAACATTATTGAGGCAGAATGAGACCCAGGTATCTTGACTCCGTATCCCATACTCTCCCAATGGTGCTGAGCTGCTCCCTTCCCAAGTCAGCTGATAAATTATTTCCCTATAAAACCAAGGGAAACCAAGTTTATATGATCCAAGGCATGAGGAGCCATACTTTAGAAGCAAGAGCTCTCATTGTAAAGAAATTGTTTTCCTGCTTTTCTTTCCTTAACTAAATTTGTATAAGACTTGTGGTCCTGGTTAAAGCTGGATTGTTTTCACTTTTGGTTAAAATATTGTCTTTCAGAGAATAAGTTTGTCTCAGAATGTAGCAACTACACCAAGTGTAAAACCTTGAAAGTCAGGGCAAGATGTTTAGAATGCAGCTGACATATACCCAGCGGGCATCTTAGTAGCTGCAATCCAACACAAAGTTGTTGAAGGCAAAGAGGCTGATACCTAAGAGGTACACTTAGGAGGTCTCTCTTATTGTGGTATTTAAAAATCATTCTCACTGATGTTTATTATTTGAGAAAGCAGAGACACACCCTAGGGGAAAAGAAAGCTGAAACTTTGCCTTGAACATTTGACACTGTCTTCCCAAATAGTGTGGAACTAGAAGCCCCAGAAGGTTCTCTTCATGGCAATTCAGATTAATAGTCTAAGACACACTTAGAATGTCATAGAAAAGTGGAACATTCTTGTGATTATTTAGTAGTTACATAATGTTCAGGTCATAGTGATATTAATATATTCAACAATGTATTAAAAATTAACGAAATAAATAAAAGGATATTGTGTAAGAGTACAGAGATATGAAAGAAATCAGAAGAGACTATCTGAATATTTTTGAGTAGCCAAAGTACTTTTTTTTAGAACCTCTAATAGCCAAAATGCAGTTTTAATGAGGGCATGGTGCTCAAAAGGAATTCAGCATATTATTTGTCATAACACTGAAGGAATGAAGTCATATTAAGTCTGGTTAAGACTATGGTTTGGTTTCACTCTTAAATGGTGTGACTATTGTGGTTAAAACACCCAGTTAAGAAAGTCAGATATAGTGTTTATTTCTTCACTGCCCTGGTAGGTTGGCTGATGGAGCAATTCAGTCATAATGGCTGCTTTATGGCAGAATTGGTGCCCATAAATACGGTCTAGACAGGACTAGACATTAGAAGCCATAGTATATACTTCCTTGTCCACTCTCTGTAATCAACTGTGCTTTTACAAATCTCATCTATAAAATCTCATGCTGGAAGGGATTTGAAAGGACTAACGATACTTTTCGGCAAAATTTGACCTTTGCTTCTTGCATGATGCTTGAAAAGAGCTTGGGCTTTGAAGTCGGAAGACAGTTCAAAGTCTTGGTCCTGTCTCAATAACTACGTAAACTCAGTCAAGTCACAATCGCTGGGTGTCTACTTCCTCATTTGTAAAATAGGGGTAATAATACCTACCACACAGTTCTGTTGAAGAGCTATATGGGTATGTCTTTTCTCAGTTGCATTATTTTTAGATTCCACATATAAAAATTATCCTTTAGTATTTTTCTTTTTCTGTCTGATCTACTTCACTAAGTATAATATTCCATAGGCCCATTCATGCTGCTGAAAAAGGCAATATTTCACTCTTTTGTGGCTGAATAATACACACACACATATCTTCTTAACCCAACTGTCTGTTGATGGACACTTGGGTTGTTTCCATGCCTTGAATATTGTAAATAGTGCTGCTATGAACATCGGGGTGCCTGTACCTTTTTGAATTAGAAGATTTTCTTTTTTTCTGAATATATACCTAGGAGCAGAATTGCTGGATCAAATGATAGGTCTATTTTTAGTTTTTAAATGAACTTCCATACTGTTTCCCATAGTGACTGCACCAATTTACATTTCTATTAACAGTGTAGGAAGGTTCACTTTTCTCCCCACCCTTCCCAGCATTTACTATTTATAGACTTTTTCATAACAGCATTATGACCCGTGTGAGGTAATAACTCATTGTAATATAGAGTTTCTTTTCTCTAACAATTAGTGATGTTGAGCATCTTTGTTGGCCATCTGTCTTGTTTGGGAAAATGTCTATTTAGGTCTTCTGCCCATTTTGTCAGAGAAAACAATGGCACCCCACTCCAGTACTCTTGCCTGGAAAATCCCATGGGTGGAGGAGCCTGGTAGGCTGCAGTCCATGGGGTCGCTAAGAGTTGGACACAACTGAGTGACTTCACTTTCCCTTTTCACTTTCATGCATTGGAGAAGGAACTGGCAACCCACTCCAGTGTTCTTGCCTGGAGAATCCCAGGGAAGGGGGAGCCTGGTGGGCTGCCGTCTATGGGGTCGCACCGAGTCGAACACGACTGAAGTGACTTAGCAGCAGCAGCAGCCCATTTTATGACTGAGTTCTTCATTCTTCTGATGCTGAGTTATACGACCTCGTTGTATATTTTGGAGATTAATCTCCTGAATCTCTTGTTGGTTGCATCACTTGCAAATATTTTCTCCCATTCCATAAATTGTCTGTTCATTTTGTTGATGGTTTCCTTTACCTGGCAAATAAAACTTTTAAGTTTTATTAGGTCCCATTTCTTTACTTTTGCATTTTTTTTTTTTTTTTTTTGGCCTTGGGAGACTGATCTAAATAAATATTGCTACAATTTATGTCAGAGAATATTTGCCTGTGCTCTCTTCTAGGAATTTTATGGGGTTGTGTCTTATATTCAAGTCTTTAAATAATCTTCAGTTTATTTTTGTATATGGTGTGAGAGAGTGTTATGATTTCATTGATTTACATGTAGCTATTCAGGTTGTTATGTCTGTGTTCATTGGTAATAATCATGAACAGAACACACATGACTTTGACCAGACTAGCCCTTGGAGATGGAGATGAATTTGCACTGGACTCTTAGTTTCAATGTCTATGTGATAAATGAATAAAGAGACAAACAGATGAAGTATATATTGACTCTCAAATCCTATAAAATATTTTTTTTTCTATTTCCACATATCCAAATCACTTCCACTTTCTCCATTCAACTTTCAGTGACTGCCTCCTCTCATCAGATTTGCCATGGCTAGCCTCTGAATTTTATATTTAAGTATTATCTTTTATTGCTCTTGGGTACCTCCTTCCGCCCAAACAGATTATGAGCTGCTCAAGTGCTGGTATTTCATTATTCCCCTACTGTGACCATGTGGTGCTGTTCCCACAAGATCCTTTTAATAAATGCTTGTTGACCAATTGACTGGAACCTTGCCTGATGAGAGGGGGCATTGTGGGGCGGCAAATCGTGAGGCAGAGCATGTAATGGAATGCCCAGCTGCTGTTTATAGTAACCAATAAATGCAGTGATGCTAATGTTACGTGTTATTAGTTTTGAAACTAACAAACTAATGTTTTAATTTTCTGCTTATCTTTTATGGTGTAATCAAATTTCAATTTGTGAAGCAGATTGTCTTCAGTGGAAAACCTTTATGATAAATACAAGTCTCCTACCATTCTGAGATACATTAAATTTGAAGACTCCTGGAAGGCCTGATCTTTGTCCCAAAGTTTGCTTTCCTTTGCAACACTTTTGCGGCTATCTAGCTACTGTGTCTATTTCAGATATTATTAATTCAGTACCCATTGATGAGTACATGCCCCAACAGAAGCTGTAGTAGCTACTAGGGATTCAGAGATAACTGTGACACAGTCCCTGTCCTGAAGGAATTTGTTCTGGGAATGGGCATATCACTTCAAGTAGTTGCCATAAAGTATCAGGAGACTCAGTTTCAACCCCTGAGTCGGGAAGATGCCCCGGAGGAGGAAAATGGCAACCCACTCCAATATTCTTGCCTGAGAAATCTCATGGACAGAGAAACCTTGCAGGCTACAGTCCCAAAGGTCACAAGGACTCAGACATGCCTGAACAACTAAGCACAATACATTGTGGCAAAGGCAGGGAGGGTGTTCTGCATGCAGTATTGTGGGATCCCCCATGAAGACCTCCTAGCCAGCCTGGGAGAGATCAAGGAAGGCAAGGAAGACACTGATGCTTTATTAGGAAATGGAACTTAACCCCATGCACTCTAGGGAGCATATAAAGTAAGAATTAAAGATCACTATGCTAGATCACTCCCCTAGCTGTGTATAAGTGGCATTTGAAGGAGGCAAGTCAGAATAGGGATAAGGAAACCTGATAGAAAAATGTTGCAATAGTTTGGAAAAGAGAGGATGAGTTCTAGTCGTAGTTTTTTCATGGAACTATAGAAACTCTCTGGTGTTGGAAGGCACTTCTTTCATTGTTTAAATATTTGTATAGTTAATAGTTAACAAATACCTACAGTAGGTGGGGCAGTGGATACAAAGAGACAAAGAGAACATTTAGTTTTGTCAAAACAGGAAAACGCAAAAGTATGACAAGTGATGCAAAGTAGGAATTATGGCAGCACCCCAGAGGGACTTCTAACACACCTGGGGAATCAGGGCATATAGCACTGCGAGTCAGCCAGGGAAAGAATGCCCAGGTACAGAGGCTTCCAAGTATGGAAAATAGTATATAAAGGGTGCAAAGGCATAGAGGAACATGACAATGTCTCTTCAGGGAAATGTGAATTATTTTGCATGACTAGCACAGATTTATACCTGGTGGGCAGTGTGTGAAGGAATATATGTCTTTAGAAGGAATGTGTTTAAGAATCATGTGAAGATTTTAAGCAAGGACACAACATATTAGATTTATGTTAGGAAAATCTTCTTACAGCTGATGGATGGATTTCCAAAGTAAAGACTGTAGCTAAGGAGATCAGGAAACAACGTTAAGTGTTTTTAAAAAGTAATATTTTGAGATTAAATAAAATAGATCAAATCCAAGAATTGCTCAGGAAATGAAAATTATAACTGCTCTGATGATTCCATAGTACTTGGAGCATATGAGAATGCCTGGTCCCCACTAGAGAAATGCAGGGAAAACTAGGATTTACTTAAAGCAAGGAGGTAGAGCATGAATCCATGAAAACAATGGAAGATGTATGGCTCTTTATTTTCTTTTACTTTTTTTTTTCTTTTTTTAAGCTTTGGGATAGAAGTTCTAAGAGCCTGTGTGTGTGTGTGTTAGTCACTCAGTCGTGCCCGACTCTTTGTGACCCCATGGACTGCAATCCACCAGGTTCCTCTGTCCATGAGATATTCCAGGCAAGGATACTTGGAAAGGAAATGGAGTGGGTTGCCATTTCCTTCACCAGGGGATCTTCCCAACCTAGGGATCGAACCTGGGTCTCCTGCATGGGCAGGTGGATTCTTTACCGACTGAGCTACAAGGGAAGCCCTCCAGTATAAAGGTGTGGGGATGTAAGAATGAAAGGAATAGCTAGAGAATATGATTGGAAGAGTATGAATAAAGAGTATGGGAGAATGGCATTGAAACACGTATAATATCATATGTGAAATGAATCGCCAGTCCAGGTTCGATGCAGGATACAGGATGCTCGGGGCTGGTGCACTGGGATGACCGAGAGGGATGGTATGGGGAGGGAGGTGCGAGGGGGGTTCAGGATGGGGAACACGTGTACACCCGTGGCAGATTCATGTTGATGTATGGCAAAACCAATACAATATTGTAAAGTAATTAGCCTCCAATTAAAATAAATACATTTATATTTTTTTTAAAAAAGTATGGGAGAGAAAATATAAAGGGGCTGCCGCGTAGTCCTTCAGCAAAGAATATTCAACAGAGTCAGTCGTTCAATCATTCAACAAATATATTTTGCCCTCCAACAATGTACTAGGTACTCCACTAGGTGTTGGGAATACAATAAAGGACCATGTGTATCAGGCGGAGACTGACTGCCTTCATAGTTTCGTTTGTTGTGTTGATTTGGTGCTCACACTGGCTGAGGCCTCAGATGGGGTGAGAAAGGATGAGATTAGCCATCCACGGCATTGCCTACAGAAGGTAGCATAGCTCAGTCTACATTGGAACAAACACACATGCACTGGCCTCAGCCAGGTCTGGTGAGTAGAGTGTGCGGTCTTGAAAAACTAACTCAATATCTATGAGTCATTTTTCTCATTTGTAAAATGAGATTAATGAGAGCCACCTTGTAAGTCGACTTACTATGAGTTTTCAAATGAGGCTCATTTAAGGGTCAAGTAAGGTACCTGGCTCAGAAAACATATAAAAATAATTGTTATCATAATCATGATTTGATACCTCTATTTAGAGACACAGATAAAGCAAAGACTTGGTTACTTCAGTACATGAAGATCAACTGTGAATTCATGGAGGCCTGTGTGGATCAAAGCTTCACATAAAGTCAAAGGCCGCAGCATCCTTAATGATGACTGACTTCATGTGGAAGGACCTCAAAAATGCCACTACCTATAAATTTGCTTATTTTCTACTTTTCTTTTAGAAATGAGATCTTTATAATATCTGATGAAACTGGGGCACACTATTTTACTCCCTGAGATTAGGTGTCCAAATTCCTTCATTGGGAATTAAAGATAATAAAAAATAATTTATATGTCTATTGAATTGGTTGTGATGACCAAATACCAGTGATAAATTTGATTTATGATGCAGGTAACCTTCATCCTTCAAGACAATGTTGGAGAAGAGCCTCAGGAGATGAAGTGAGCTAGAGTTTTGACATCAGCCCAACACATTTCTGCTAACAGATTGGGTATCCTGGGGTTTAATCAACTGAAGAGAATAGTAGTGCTTATTAAGCATGATGATGATTCTCTCGGCAGAAATCTTCCCAGGGCACGTGCAGCAAAGAGAAATGAGTCTGAGACTCTGTATGAAACAGAAACAATTATGGAGGCTGGGAACAAAGAAAAGATGAGAATGTCTCAGCTGTCAAAGAGTAATTCTGCCTAGCTGGGTTAGATTGAATTTATGGAATTGAGGGTTTGTGATGTAGGAGTCAATACAGAAGGCAGACAACACAGAGGTATTGTAACTACAGGAGATGTTGAATCTGTTCCTGATTTTATTGGGATGGCTAAGGTCTAAAGTAATATGAAAAAGCTGAGGAGTAAGGTTATGATTTTCAGGCCACCCATCTGACTTTTAAACCTCCAACCATGTTCTCTCACTTACCTTACAATGTACCTCTCTCTAAAGGTGATATGTAAAATGTTGGAATAAAGCTGTAAGTCTTTTCTATTGTAAGACGTTTAGCTATGGAATAATAAGAAGCGGTTTAAAAACGTTCAGTGGAAACCCTTGGCTCCAGGTTGACATAGCAGAGAGCAGCTGGGCTTCACAAACAGCCAGACTTGCATCCGAAGCCCGCTCTCACTAGCTGTGTGGCCTTGGGCAAGTAGCCTTGTATTTCAGAAACTTGTGAACTGAGCTATAAAATGGCGATAAGAAAGCCTATGTAGGGTAGCTGCAAGTGTTAAATGGGAAAGCCTGGTAGAGCACAGAGTTCAAGGGCCTGAATCTCCCTTTCATGTTACCTCACTAAACCACTGTGCAGGGACCTGGGAGCATACAGCACCGAGCTAATAGCCCAGAGCCTTGAATTCTAGGTCTGACTGTGCCACTTACTCGCGGGGTGTCCTTGAGCAAGTCATTGACTTCAGTGGGCTCCAGTCTTCCGTTAGTAAGACGTAAGAATTGCACGCATGGTTTCCCTCAGCGCCTTGAGAAGCGCCTCGCTTCCGCAGGTCTGCCCAGGCAGTCTCCACTACTGAAATGACTCTTACTCTTCTTTCACTCGTTCTGATGTCTTCTGTTTCACCAGCCTGAAACTGTTTACCTCAGACAGGGACTTGAACCCGCGTGCCGGGACTCAAACCAGGCCGAAACATGAACTGGGACTTCAACCCGCATCTTTTCATTAGCGTGAGTCATCTGGCATGTAGATTTACTGAGGCTCAGGTTCTTTGTGTCTCAGCACAGAATGAATTCACCCAGAGGCAAAGTGATAGTCGAGAAGTAGATTTTTTAATATAGGATGCTTGTAAGAGATGCAAGTGGGCAGACGATGGAGCTCTGCCCCCAAGGCTTAAGTGGGCTGTGATTTTATAATCAAAGGAAAGTGGGGGAGGGGGAAAGACCACCTTATTCAAGAAGATGTCAGGCTTACATCACTAGCTCCTCCTTTAGATCAAGCAGGAGAGTGTCTGACCCTATGAGGTCAACTAGGATTCTCACAGTGCTTATTCAAATCAGTAGAAGGGTGGTGACCTTTTTCTAGCCCCTAATGGCCTGGGCATATCGCATGCTTTTATTTATGGCTTTATAGTTAAGTAAGACTGGTTCCTTCCATGACATTCCAAAAGCTTTGTTGAGTGCTCATTAACTCACAGTAGTCTCTCCAAGTTTCCTGGGTTTACCTCCCTATCGGCAATCCCCTACTGGGACTTCTCTCACTGCCTGTATAGCTATCTGATTCTATTCCTATCAGGCGCATAGTGATCTTCCTGCACAGTATGTCACTCACTGTGCCTTTGATTGTCACTCACAAGGCCCTTGATTGTCAACAGCTTTCTTTTGATTTCTAACTTTCCTGGATTTTAGGCCTTGGCTCCCTAACTAGAACAAAATTCTTCCTGAGGAAAGAAATATGTTTTAGGTTTTGTGACTTCCTTCAGTGTGTTCCAGGAACACAGTAAGTGATTAATGATACCTTGTTGAAGTAACAGTCGACATTAAATGTACAAAAGCCCAGATGCGTGGGATTATAAATTTGGAACAAGCAATGGTGTTATTCTGGGAAGGGCTGAGTCTGATGCCCCCACCACCAACAATCCACTCATCCACATCTTTCCATTTTTTTTTTTTCTATACCTCTGCAAAGGTTTTTTTATCAAGGCTTACTTCTGCATGTAGAGAATTAAGCTTGCCTTGGCTCGGAATTTCTGTGAAGTCCTTCTCCAGCATGAGCTGTGCTGTTTTACACTGTGAGAGGTGTTTGGCGCCTTTCTCCTGGAAGCCATGGGCAGAACTAATTTGCATGACATTGTACTCTCAGTGACATTATACTGTCTCGGTAGGGGACAGGCAGGTATGACTCAGAGCATGTTTGATTTCCAAAGACATCTTTCCAAGGGGTAATGGCTAATGAGCTCAGCTTTGAGTCTGCCAACAAAAGAGACCTAGGAGACACTCAGGTCAGCTGAAATATACCAGTCCCAAAGAGGGAAGATGCAGCACACAGGCATGGTCTATGGATGCCTGTCAGGCAACCTCATGAACAGGAAACCCTGACTCTCAGATACTGGCTTCACTGCTTCAGCCCAGCTGATCACCAGCTGGTCTCACAAGTCAACTCTTTGTGGGAATAACACCGAAACACAAGGGTCATAAAGTCTATATTCTCAAAATTTTAATCTGTGTTATTGTTTGTCTTAGGGCTCTACTTGTATTTACTTATCAAATGTTTGCTGTATAGGGGATACGTCAAACAAAAATCACTGCCCTCCTATTCCCTGGGACTCATGCTATTATAAGACTCAAATGCATCCAAATTCATACAGAGCTATACCAATTTACCAACCTGTGCCCCTTTGCCCTCAGCCCCTCAGTCTCTTCAAGGGTTAGTTACCTAGGCTCTCCCTCATGTTTAACAAATGCCTAGTCCTGTACCTCCCTGGTGGGTCAGTGGTAAAGAACCCACCTGCCAGTGCAGGAGACTTGGGTTCTATCTCTGGGTTGGGAAGGTCCCCTAAAGAAGGAACTGGCAACCAACTCACTTATTCTTGCCTGGAGAATCCCATGGACAGAGGAGCCTGGTGGGCTGTAGCTCTTGGGGTCACATGGAGTTGGATATGACTTAGCAACTGAACAACAGCAACAAGTCCTGTACTTGTTGCTCAGACGTTGATTTCAATATAGTTGAAAAGGTCATAAAAACACTAAAATTCACATTCTGGTTTTTAGTATGGTGACACACTTTCTGAACATGTAAGTAACAATTGTGACTGACTGGTATGCTTTCCAACTCATTCATCATTAGTGAGTAGCTCTTACAAGGATGAAATTAATGATTACCTAATGATGTTGAAGAGAAAGCGGGAAATGGCATTGTGTGTGTGAATGCTGAATTGATTCAGTCGTGTCTGACTCTTTGCAACCCCGTGGATGGTAGCCTGCCAGACTCCTCTATCCATGGGCTCTCTCAGGCAAGAATACTGGAGTGCATTGACATGCCCTCCTCTAGGGGGAGAGGGCATTAACTCCCTTCTAAACCACGCATTATCAAAATACCATGCTTCTTAATACAGCTATGCAATTTTCAAAGTGCTTTTACACGTTTCTAATTATTGATTCCTTAAAGCTTTGATTTTGTTGTTTTAGTCGCTAAGTGGCATCTGACTCTTTTGCGACCCCAAAGACTGTAGCCCTCCAGGCACCTCTTTCCATGGGATTTCCCAGCAAGAACACTGGAGTGGGTTGCTATTCCTTTCTCCAGGGGATCTTCCTGACTCAGGGATGAAACCCATGTCTCCTGTATTGTCAGGCAGGTTCTTTACTACTAAGCCACCAGGGAAGCCCCAGAGCTGTGATGGGTCTTCCCAATAAAAACTGAAAACCAGCTGGAAATCCAGATTAATTTTAAAGCATAAGTCTTGGATGCCCACTATATGTAAAAACATCCTGTCAAGCACTAGAAACCTACAAACAAACAAGTCAGGACCTCTTCCCTTAGGGGAATGCAAACAAAGACTGGATTACTGAGGAACCAGGAAGGGACACTGAACCAGTCTTAGCAAACACTGCAAATTTTCTGGGGAACCTGAGTCCCGTGCTTGGTCCTGAAGGGCAAGCAAGAGCAAGGGCACTTCAATGAGTGGAGGAGTTTTAAATATTTGTTTCTCATTGGCCATATGACAGAAAGAACATCTGTTCCATTGTCTCTGGGGATGGTGAGAGACGTTGGAAAGAGCAGGTAATTCTGCCTATTAAATTATAACCCACTAGGCAGACTGTTAGATGAAAGAGTCTGGTTTTATAATCTCTCTCTTTCCATGAAGTCACCATATGCTCACCTTTCAGAGGGAGCAGAGTCCTAGGGCTGAACTGTTTACCAGCTGGTTACTGTTCTTGTCCCATAAGATTAAAATTACTTTAAAAAAAATTATAAACACAATCAATGGTAATTGTCTTTTAACGTCAGGAAAGGCAGAGAAGTATTAAAAAAAGAAAGAAAGAAACAGTAATGCTACCATTCAGAGAATTCAGAGGATATAATAATTTGCATTTTTTAAAAGATGTTTCTCTTCAGCAGTTTTCACTGATACGGATATTCATTCACATGGATAACTGGGCTTCTTCAGGGGGTATTGGGAAGAGGAAAAGAAGGTTACAAATGATACATTTCCAGTGCTTAAGAAGGCACAGAGGAACCTAATAAATAGGTTTTAAAATACATAGGTAAGGACCTCCCTAGGGTCCAGTGGTTAAGACTCTATCTCACAATACAGGGGACGCAGGTTTGGTACCCGGTTGGAGAACTAAGATCTCACAGGCCGCACGGCTAAGCCCTGTGCATTGGTAATGGATAGACACCCCAGTTAGATCCAGACCCCACTTTGCAAAAGATTTCACTTACCTTCCTGTCTCTGGCTCCCAGAATGGTAACCAGGCTCTGGTAGTACTTCTTAACACAGTGGCTTAATTTCACAAAACTGAACAGAAGGTATAGTCAAAATGGACTGGGTCTTTGTAAGATCTTTTTTTTTTTCCTTTTCTTTGATTTTCTTTGTAAGAGTAGACGCTGTAGACTCCGTGGCCTTTGCTTGTGTTGGCCACCTGATGTGCATACCTGTTTGGATGCAGGCTGTACTGAGCGACAATTTCCTTCACTAAGAGCGGGAGAAGAACCTGGAAGTGTAAGGAGAGAACCAAGTAGGTTGGAAGCTAGACAAGGGACCAGCTAGAAAGAGGGAAAACCCCTGACTACATGATGAACAATAAATAAACATGGAAGAAGGAAATTATTGAGTCCGGCCCCAAGGCCACTGAAGTAGAGCCTAGAACCAAGGACACCTCTGAAGCTAACTGAATCCCTTTACAACCACCACCAAAAGCCTCCTGATCATCACTAACAAGCCTCCTGACTCCAAATTAGGCAAAGATGTCCACTCCCGTAAATTCCCTATAGTGCTCCCACCATCACCTAATGCCAACCTTCCAGCAGTAATTTTCTTTGTCTTGAGGCTATAAAAATTGGCTACTTATCCATGAAAACTGTCAGCTTCCCCTGGTCTGTCAGGAAGTCAGTCTAACGCATTCACAGTGGTCACATTATTTATGCTCTTTGTTCTTAATAAACTTACTTCCTTCTGAAATGCTCTGTGTTTGAAAGTTCTTTTCAAACCTGCGTTCAGACTGCCTCAACCAAAATGTCTAAATTTTTGTTTTTTGCTTTTTTAGTTTGAGTTTGTACATTCATTAATGCTTTTATGAGAATACATTCCTCTGTAGGAACTAAAAAAATGCTGAGTTTCTAGTCTGGGTCGAAGCAGTTGACCTATAAAGATAATACATATGGATGAACACCCAGGATGGAGAGAAAACTCCCCAGGCCACGGCATTGTGCATCTGGGTGCATGGAGCAGAGAGAGGATTTGATAAATTCCCTCTCCCTAGATTTCTAGGTGGCCTCAGCTGCAATCTGAGTTCCAGATACCATAACTGTAATTATTAATATGCACACACAGTGGAATGCTTTATGGTGCTGATGTGAGCTACCTGTACATCCTTAGGGTATTTGTGACTCTGTACTGTGCCTCCCAGACACTTTGGTGGCATCATTGTTTTCTGGGGAAACTTTCCTAAGCCTTTACATCCTTTAATGCCTTCCATGATGTTGTTTCCATTGCCTGAAACACCACTTTCGCTTTTCCCACCCTAACCTCTCACCGCTCTCTGTTGCAACGGTACCTATTCTTGTTTCACCAACCTGGACTGTAATGATTTGCTTGCTTGTTTGACTCCCTTAGTTTATAATCCTCTGGAATGCAGGAACTCTGCCTTGTGAAGTGGCTGATACATAATAAGCCTTTAATAATTTATTGGTTGAGTGACTGAATGTGAATAAATGAATAAATAAGTGAATGATAGCAAAACTGATCTCACCTCTTCTATGAATTTTCCTATTCTTCATCTATTCCAATATCCAGTTTACACAAGGAACATTATTTCTAAAGTATGCTAATAATATTCTATTTCTCTTACATTTATTGGGTCCTTATTAGTGCAAGACACTATGAGATCTTATTTAATCCTTACAAGAACCCCACAATATGGGTACTACTATTGTCTTTGTTGTTGTTTAGTCACTAAGCCATGTCCAACTCCTTGTGACCATATGGACTGTAGCCCACTAAGCTCCTCTGTCCATGGGATTTTCTAGCCAAGAATACTGGAGTGGGTTGCCATTTCATTCTCCAGGGGATCTTCCTGGCTCAGAGACTGAACTCACATCTTCCGCTTTGCAGGTGGATTTTAGTGACTTTAATTATAGGGTTAAGATTCCAAAGAAAAAAAGGTTTTGTTGTGTTGTTTAGTTTCTAAGTAGTGTCCAACTTTTTTGTGACCCCATGGGCTGTATTACGCTTCTCTATCCATGGGATTTCCCAGGACACTGGAGTGGGTTGCCAGTTCCATCTCCAATTATTGTCTTTACTGGTAAGGAAATAGAGTGTTAGGGAAAGTAGGTGATTGAGCCTTGGTCATGCAACTGATAAGTGATGGAAAAGGATTTGTGCCCTGACTGTTGGAATCCAGAGCCCTCTTGCACTCACTTGACAAGTTCAACGGGTCTTTCAGGGCCAACCATGGGCTTGGCTTCCTCAGGAAATGTTCCTGCACGTGTGTCTTCATTGTCTGTTTTCTCATCTCTCCCTGTCAGACTGTAGGCCCTGTGAGGCAGGAATCAAACCTCTTTTCTTCCCATTTTTTTGTGACCACCCTCTTGTGAAGTTACTGGAAAAGGGACTCCTGCTCATACCAGGCAGATGAGGAAAGAGCAGGCTTGGGGATCTGTCTAATATTACACAGCCACTTGTTGTCAGAGCCAGGGGAAGGACCTAGGTTTTCAAATCCCATCCCAGGCTTCTTCTCTGAAAGAAAATGCCTTAGGAATTTGTAAACAATCTGGGACAGATTGTTCATCATTCACAGGATTTCTGGGGTTGCAAGAAACCACAATGTCACCTAGATAACTTCCTCATAGAGGGGGGAGGTGGTTTGTCCAAGGTTGTGTGCAGGTTACTAGAAAGATTGGAGTAATGAGAGCACAGAGGGAGATCACAGTCAGAAGTTCCTGGGTGAAGCCTCAGTCTGGCACTTAGCTTCTTCTGATTGAGGTTGACCAAAAAAATTAAAAGTATAAATTCAGATTTGAACCAACTTGATGATGACCTTCCTGTTATTGTCCTTGGCCTATATGCAAAAATAGCTTTCCTCTTAGTTCTTCTCTCCATTTATTCTACTTGGCACAGACACATTGGATTGCTGTTTTATTTTTTTTCCTTGACTCGTGCTGTCTGGCAGTCTCCTGGACTGCTCATCCCACTTGTACCTCTCCAACCCGAGCCTCCAGCTCGCTGGTGCCCTGCTCCCCCACCTCCTCCCCAGCCTGTGGTTTCCTTCATGGCTGCTAAGCCAGCCAGTCTGCATTGCTTGTCTCTCTTCCAGCTGTGCTCCACACACCCAGCTAAGTCTATTTCCTGGCTGCCATCCTGACCCAAAGCTGTAATTGCTAAAATATTAATGGTGCCCTTTGTGGAAAAAAAAAAAAAAAAAAAACCACAGGGAAGCTTGGTGTAAATGAAAATTGCCAGAGACATGGAAACAGTGAAATGGAAGAAATAAAGCAGAAACATAAGGTGAAAAGGGGCCTCAACGTTAAGTCAAAGGTGGACATCCTTAGCTCTGCCTTTCTCTTCCTAATACCGAGGTCTCACTGGGAAATGCCAGCTTCACTGGCTGAGATTCACTGTCTTGGCCACCTGGATGGGTTGCCTAACAAGGTAGGTGATCCCTGTGGATTTGCCTGCCTGCCTGGGTCTCTTGAGAGAGAAGAGAAGGGAAGTATGGCACAGATCTGAAAAGAAAAGGCAAACTGTGTGGATAAAGACAGTAGAGGCTCCCTGTGGTCAAAAATCATGTGACACATTGGCATGAGGAGATCCGTAGGATGCTGAGGACAAATCAGGCTAGATTCAAAGGCAAAGAAATGTGATTCCACCCTTTATCCAATCCTTAATGAGAGCACTTAGCACCTTATGCTTTATTTATTGGATTTCTCATACTCTGTCATTATCAGTATTGGATTCCTGGTGCCCCGCATGGTGCTTGGCACAAATCACAGTGAGAAGCTATATTTTCTGAATAATCAGAAAGGGGAGGAGTAGAGAGCAAAATGGAGAAGGAAAGGGCAACTCACTGCCGTATTCTTACCTGGAGAATCCCATGGACAGAGGAGCCTGGAGGGCTATAATCCATAGGAGAGCCAAGAGTCGGACATGATTGAAGTGGCTTAGCACAGAGAGCAAAAAATGACCCTTAACATTTGCAACATAGTGAAAGTTAATATTTTTATTCTTTTTATGATAAAGAGAGTACAAAGGGCTGGGGATGGGGACATCACAGGAGGAGGAAATATAGTGCCACCTCTGCAAAAGACACCCCTAAACTATACGTTGAAAAGAAGTAGATCCCCCAGGGCAGCCTTTCCCATCCAGAAAATGGAAACCAATCAACATGAGTTTGCCAGTAGCTCACAGTAGGGCATATGCCAGTTTTTCCAGGTGCTGGCTAGTGAAACTCCTTTTTCAGTTTTCCTCCAGGTTCCTAACTTGAGTCCCATTCTCTGACCTCTCTCATCCTCCTTGTTTTTGTCTTACTTGAGACTGATTCTCACAGGTTTCTCTGATTCCTGTGCTCATTTTCATTACTGGGCATGCTAACAATCTTCTTCCAGTTTAGGAAATTCTTCCAGTCCTCAGTCTTTCAGGCCCAAACAATTTCACCTCCCCATTTCACCTCCCAGTCTCCTCCCTCCTGGAGCACAGAGCTCTGCACTTGAACTTCTAGGCAAGCATGGCTTACGTGGAGTGGGAGAGTGGAAGCAGGTCGCCCTAAGGCAGAAGGTCTGTTCTCTGTGAAGATTCTAGGTTTCCTTCAAACAGACAGAGCTCCAGAGAGCATTCCTGGTTCCCTTCTTCAATTTCTGCCCCTTCATTCCACTACTGAACCTCCTCACAGGTACTGCTCAGCACCAGGCAGCTCACTGGGTAGTAAAAGCAACAGCAAGGCTGAGACAGGTGCTCAAGCAACTAGGCTTGTTTTCAGGCTGTGCATGTGCACACAGAATATATGGTGTGCAACAGAGCCATTGTCACTCATACAAAAGGGTTTCTATGGAACATGTTGAAAGTGAGAAATTAGGGATTTTATTGTAAGCGTGATACTAGTCAGAAGGCCCAGAAAACTGGTATTACAGCTACCAACCAGCTTGAGCAGAAGAAAAGAGAGCAACAGAAACCACTTTGGAGTCCCTGCTGATGTTAACATCTGTGGAGTCCTCAGGCCTCCCTGACCTCTTCCCTTCACTCAGATTGGTAGGTTGCAGGTTTAAACATTTGCAAATTCACAGTCATAGTCAGTCATCCGGCACATTATGAATTTCCACTGGCGATCCCTGTAGGGAGAGAGTCAGAGAGCTGATGTCAGTGAGAAAAGACACCTTAGGAAGAATAAAGCAGTGAGCAATCTTTGGAGAATTTAGGAACTTAATGGACACCTAATCTCACTTTCCTCTCAGGAAACATCTCTAAGAAGTCTCTAGAAAACCTATTGGTAATTGTCTGTGAGGTCAGGACTGCTGGACACCTCTTCACCCAGTTCAAGGTGCATCTTGGAGGGGACTAACTAGGTTGCCAGTGTGTTTAGGTCCTGTTTATCACCAGTGATCAGCTGATCACTGCTCAGTCTCAAAAGCACCTTCTTGGACATACAGGTTAACAGCTTGGGATAAAAGCATTTATTTAACATTTTCTTCATTTCATTGTAAAGAATCGTCTCTTACATGGGCTGTCCATCTGCTCATTCTTTCTTTTTCTGAAAACGTACAATGTGCTGAGCTCTGTGCTGTACCCTCTTCAGAAAACACTATTACAGGGAAATGGACAGAGAGAAAGCAACTCTAAAAGCCTGAATATGAAAAGGAAAGTGCCTGTTATTTTTGCATAACAGAAACTGAATTGCAAAGTTGTTTAGATGGTCAGGCATAGGTATGAGAAAACATAGAATTGCTATAGTTTTGAAAAATATAGTGTGGATGCATTTCAAGGAACATTCTTTGCTAAGGACTAGCCCAAGTCTTTTGTTCACCTATTTAACAAAAATATATTGAAAGCCTACTCTGCATAGCACTCTTCTGGTCTGATATCATTTAACAATGATAGCAGTGATGGTAATGACAACTGTAACCACTGTTTGCTGAGTCCTCCAATATGTCCAGCATTGCACTAGATGCTTTACATATTTTCTCATTTAATCCTCACAATATGTCATTGTTTAGGTGGAGAAGTGGACTCAGAGAAACATGAACTTTATTAACATAATTAGGTGACAATTTCAAGTTCCAAGTTTGTGGAACTCAAATCTTGCTCTGTATCTGATACCACAATGACTCCATAACTTGACACCCATAACTCCATTGAGAACACAGCTGTCATATCTTTTGCAAAGTCTTAATGAAGGGCAAAAAAGTCATTCTATGTATAACCACAAAAATGCTTCCCAAGCACAGTAGGGTCATTTAACCTTAGAATAGTCTTCTTCCTCTTCAGTCTGAAAGGCCTCTTCCCAGATCAATTTTTCTTAGACACCAACACTGCTAAGATCTTCATCAAGCTGCAAATCTGGAAGGTGGGACTGACCATTCTCGAGTTCTGGGAAGGTAACTCTTGCCAACAGCTATGGAACAGACTGCTCACACAGGAAGGCAGGCTTTGTAATTTGAGTGTGCTGCTCCAGGTTGTTTAGAGTAATGGGCATAGGATCCCCAAGTATAAAAAGTTTTCAAGAGCCTGGGTAATCAATTATTTATTAGTATTTGTTCTTTCAGTTGTTAACAGAGAACATGGCTTGTTTTAGATGGAGGTTAGGAAATCAGTGGCATGTGAGTTTATGAAATAAATTTCATTATTGTAGACAAGTCTGATTTATCTCTATGCCAACAGACATAGCTAAATAAGATCTTGAGCCAGGCATTCACACTGCTCTTTCAAAAGGCTTTAATTGATGCTAAGCAAAATTTAGACTTGGTTGTAAAAGAACCAAGTTATTCGAATCAGGCTTAGTCTCTGATTTCCCTCGTGGATGGTGGTTCTCAAGAAGAGGCAGTTTTGCTCCTCAGGGTTTTTTATTGTTGTTGTTGTCACAACTCTGGGGGAGGTGAGGTTGCTATCGTCATCTAGTGTGGAGTGGTCCAGATGCTGCTGAACATCTGGAATGCATAGGAAAGGCTCCTGCAACAAAGAGCTATCTGTGCCCCAGCTGGGCAACTCCATTCCAGGAGAAAACCACTATGAGCTGCCTGTGGAGGAAAAGCTCCTGCCCAATGAGTCTTACACTGAAAATATTTCTTGAAGGTGATCACCTCAGCATCTTTCAGCAGAGCGGGAGAAATCCAAGTTGTGGATCTTCACACCACTGATTGTTAGTGACTGTGGCAAAATTGCATGGGTATATTAATTGTAAACAAATGCATGATATAGTAGCTCAGTTTTCCAAGATTTTAGGTTAAACTACATAACTGAAAATGCCCAAGTCAATAGCCACTGGACATTTTAACTGTCAAAATACATTTATTTTGAGGAAATTTTGGATGGTGTACTCTCTTTACTGTATTCCTTCCTGTCTCCTTAAACAGAAAACGCCGAACTAATTTTCTCATTGACTTGGAAACATCATTAGGAATATTGAGCACCTTCTATACTGTTGTCCAGTGTTGCCCTTCTGGGCTTTGAGTTCTTAGGTCTTTCCTTTTCTTTTTCTTAAATATAGTTTTTTGTGTGTACATCATTCAGCTGTTTTATTTTAACTGGTGAGAAGTAATATCTTCCCTATTTATTAAAAAAAATTTTTTTTAATTGAAGGATTAATAGCTTTACATAATTTTGTTGTTTTCTGTCAAATATCAACATGGATCAGCCATAGGTATACATATGTCCCCTCCCTCTTGAACCTCCCTCTCATCTCCCTCCCCATCCCACCACTCTAGATTGTTACAGAGCCCCTGTTTGGGTTTCCTGAGTCATACAGGAAATTCCCATTGGCTATCTAGTTTACATATGCTAATATATGTTTCCATGTTATTCACTCCACACATCTCACCCTCTCCCTCCATAAGTCTATTCTCTGTGTCTGTTTCTCCATTGAAAGCGAAAGTGAAAGTGAAGTCACTCAGTCATGTCCGACTCTTTGCGACCCCATGAACTGTAGCCTACCAGGCTCCTCTGTCCATGGGATTTTCCAGGCAATAGTACTGGAGTGGATTGCCATTTCATTGCTACCCTGCAAATAAATTCATCAGTACAATTTTTCTAGATTCCATATATATGCATTAGTAAACAATATTTATCTTTTTCTTACTTCACTCTCTGTAATAGGCTCTAGGTTCATCTACCTCATTAGAACTGACTCAAATGTGTTCCTTTTTATGGCTGAATAATATTGCTTTGTATATATATATACCACAGCTTCTTTATCCATCCATTTGTTGATGGACATCTAGGTTGCTTCCATGTTCTAGCTATTGTAAATAGTGCTGCTATGAACAGTGGGATACATGTGTCTTTTTCAATTTTGGTTTCCTCAGGGCCTATGCCTAGGAGTGGGATTGCTGGATTATATGATGATTTTATTCCTAGCTTTTTAAAGAATCTTCAGACCATCTTCCACAGTGGCTGTATCAATTTACATTCCCACCAACAGTGTAAAAGGGTTCCCTTTTCTCCACACCCTCTCCAGAATTTATTGTTTGTAGACTTTTTGATGATGGCCATTCTGACTGGTATGAGGATATAGCTCACTGTAGTTTATTTTTTAATTTGCCCCTTCTAGAAAATAATAACTAAGCTAGATAAAAAGGTATGTAAAATGCAAACAATTAATGTGTGAGAATTGAGGGGGTTTTCTGTGAATAAATGCAAGGGATTTTGTTCATGGAGCCTGAAACCTGTATTGCATCTTTTCAGATTTCCTTCATGTTTGTTTCTTTGTTTAATTTTTTTTTTTAAAATTAAAGGTCATATTAAATAAGTTAACTCTAATTAGGTATGATATCATTGCACTTAAAAACATAAATATACACAAAAATGTCCCACCCAAATTTGTCATTCTATTATTTAATGAATTAATGAGTTAGGTTTTGTTCTATTTGCTAAACAGTTATTGGTAACTTTTCAGGAATTCGTTTGCTATGTAAAGTAATGATCACCTAAATATAAGTAGGTCAAATCAACGTTTTAACACCTGAATTTATTCATATCTCTTTCTTTATTAGCAGGGAGAAGAATTTTTATTTTCCTCTTATTGTTTTGCTTTGATGTATTTGTGATAAAATTGGGAACTGATTGTGAGAGAACGGGGATTAAAAAAATTAGTACTGTCTTTCTCTGAAGTTCTCCCTTTTTGTTTCTAAATATAGTTGGTGAGGTTTGTGTGTTTCTCCTCTCCAGTCCCGTCTCTCTCTCTTTTCTCTCCCTTCCCACAGCCCCAAGTGAGGACCATATAGAGAAGCGGTATTGGAGAGGATTCATTTCGACAGTGGGCACTCTTTTAATCACTTTTGTCCTCTCTAACATGTTTGGTAGGAAAAAAATGCTTTTTGAGACTGAGTAAAAGGAAGAGCATAAACCATCATGGAATACCAACTTAAGCATCTCCTGCTCTGAGCAATCTGGAACCCATCCTCATCTCCAAGGGTGAGCTGCTCCATGAAGTAGGTTTAATTCCCATTGTTTTCCATTGTCCTGTCAATATTTTAGTTAACCTAGACCAAGTAGAAAACTAAAATAGGGAAAACCCCAGATCAAAAATCCTGCTGATACGACCCTTGCAGGGAGCTGGTCCCTGACCACTCTAACCTTGCCCATGGGGAAGGCTCACCTTTCCACTGCAGAGAAAGTGGTTGTTGCCCCTCGCATATAATAATCATAATTGTAGGAAATCATGTCCATCTCCTCACCATAGTGGCCTGGATATTCTGTTGTCAGCCTATGTGGGAAGAACAAAAGGTTAGAGGGAAAAGATAAAACTACTGCTGCTGGGAGCAAACAGGAGACATGCTACAGAGAAGAGATACAGTTTCAACATTATGGGAGACCCAAATCAGAGCTGGATGGCCTCTGCTACACCATTCCAGGCTGCAAAAAGATGGACAGTTTTCTCACGTCTCACGTTCCTTCTTGCCACTAAACTAGACACTAAAAAAGATATAGCAAGCTCCTCAGGCCTTGAGGAAACATTGACTAATATCAGTATTAGTTCAATCCAATCAAGTCAACCAGAACCAGGCTTTCAAAATGTGGGTTGTAACTTACTAGCAGATCATGAAATCAATTTAATTGGTTAGGACCAGCTGAGCTTTAAGAAAGAAGAAGAGATTGAATAGAAAATATCAGAGATTGCATTGTACATACTAAAGATAAGTTCTGGTGTACATACTAAAGATAAGTTATTGTGTATGTAGATAAAAACTTTGTTTCAAATATATATGTGTGCATGTATTCATATGTTATTTGTATAATCTAATAATATGCACTTTTTTTTTTACTGTATTTGAAAAATATTAAAATAAAATATGAGCTGTATAAAAGTAGTTTTTACCTAGTCTGCCATTGTTTCTTTGGCACCTAAAACAGTTTCTGGTACATAGTAAGTATTTGTTGAATAAATAAAGAGCCTTGAGAGAGTCATTTAATCTCGGTTTCCTGGTCTATAGAGGAATGAAAGTTACCTTATAGGTTTGTCATTTGGGCTAACACAAATAAGTATGACACGTGGTAGGAGTTGAATTGTTAGGAGAAATTTTGTGTCTTCCTCCTCCACATTGCCTTCTTTCTCCTCCATTATTAAGTCAAGCCCTGGCCTCTCCCTGAGTAGGCTCATTGTGGTCCACTCTGGAATAAATCTAGAATTTCCTGGCTCTTATAATGCTTCACCACTGGGGATCTTCAGGATCAAAATAGTCCTTTTGGTATGATATGTGTTCCCCAAAGTCTTTATCTGCACCCTCAAACTGCTTGGGAAACAAATAGTGTCAGTAATTTAATCTGATTTGGGGTCATAAGTCATTGTATGTTGATGATATAAAGATCTCCCTCTATGTAGACTTAATACTACAGGGATTGTCATGAAATCTTAAAAAGCCAGATTCATAAACTGGAAGGTCTCTTGGAAGATTCTCAAGCTTTGATGCAACAAGTTAACACAAGATAACCTGAGTTATTGAAGCTGAAGTTGCTCAGTCATCTCCAACTCTTTGAGACCCCATGGACTATAGCCTACCAGGTTTCTCTGTCCATGGGATTTTCCAGGCAAGGATACCGGAGTGGGTTGCCATTTCCTTCTCCAGAGGATCTTCCCAACCCAGGGATCGAACCCAGGTCTCCCGCATTGCAGGCAGACGCTTTACCCTCTGAGCCACCAGGGAAGCCCAAACCGGAACCTAAAACTTCACTCTCTTTGTTTATAACCATTTGTTTTCCCACATTATGCACTTGTTCTTCTTCTCTGATTCTTCTCTTCTCAAGACATAATTATGCTCTATCAGAACGCCAAGCCCTATCTAGAGTGGGTTTCATGTGTTTCTGCTTAGTATTTATGGAAGGAAACAGGCTAAGGCAGAACCCTATTTTGTGCTTCCCAGGAGACTCAGAACAAGGACTTTCTCTTCCTAATGAAAACATTAAATGATTCATAAATGGCCCTAATAGGTTTTCATTTGGATTCTGTTAGTTTGTGATCCCTGAGGATTCCAACAAGTGCTGGATTCAAGTTTATCCAAAGGAGGAGGGATATGTTGATAAAGAAAATTAGGATTAAAAGAGATGGAGTAGAATGTATTTTTTCTTACATCAGAGAGCACAAAATATTTTCCAGAATTTTTAGAGCACTCTTTAGATACAATATATAAAAGTTAATTGCCACACATTTTAAGATGTGCTGAGGCAGAAATCTACCTAAGGTAATAGCGTATGGGAGTCACTCAGTCATGTCTGACTCTTTGTGACTCCATGGACTATAGCCCACCAGGATCCTCTGCCCATGGAATTCTCCAGGCAAAGATACTGGAGTGGGTTGCTGTTCCCATCTCCAGGGGATCTTTCTGATCCAGGGATTGAAACTGGGTCTCCTGTTTTATAGGCAGATTCTTTACCATCTGAACCACCAGGAAAGCCCCAAGGCAGCACTACATTAAGCTAAATCCAGTTCCCAGAACTATTGGAAATCATTATGCTAGACTGTTATTTTTTTGAGTTTTTACTGATCTACTTTCAAATTATTTTGATAGTTAACATTTGGAATGAAATGGGAAAGAGAGGCTTGCATTTTTTAAAGAATGACATTTTAAGCTTCAAAGGGGGACAAAAGTTATCCATTGCTTTTTTCAACTAGCAGTTCCTATGGCTTCATTTTTGGTAGTGACCAGACCAAAAGTATCCTGTTCAACTGAGAGTCTGACTCTGAGGTTTCTCTGTGGGGGACTGCTGTTGAGTAAATTTCTAGAATACCCTCAGGAAGGTGTCATACATGCTTATTTGTATATTTCCCTCTTGGTCCCAGCCAGCTTTTTGTTTTTACTTGATATTGGGGATTTTCATGTTATTTTGTTTTTGTTATAAAATCATGAGGTGAAGTGTAGATTATTTTACAGAATCTTTGATTAAGAGGGTAAGGCAAGAGTTTGGGTTTTGGTAAAAATTACTTCTACTTTATGAAAGTAAAAATACAGAGGAAGAAAGAACTCCAATCAATAAACCTCCCAAACACCACTCATAGAGGGAACTGCTGCTTCAATACAGTCTGGATTCTGAATTTTAGAAGAAGATAAATGTGCCTCCATTTCATTTCTGAGGATGTCATGCACACACAAAATATTCCAATAAGTGAAAGCCCTAGTAATAACTCCTCAGAAGGAAAAAATTGAATTTAAACGTTCAGAACAAGACATGGGGACAAGGGCATAAGGACTTATCAGGAAATTAAAAGAGACTACAAAGAAGCACAAGATCAGGGTTTCATAAACTCTGGTGATGGGCTTCCTGAGGGCAGAAGGGGAGGAGTTCAGCGTGGTTCCAGATTCCTTGTGGATTACCAGGTCACTGCAGGCAGTTTTCTGGCAAAGTACACTTCATACTGAGCACTGCCATATATTTCCAGACCAATTAAAACAATCAAACAGGCTTTCCCTTGCAAGAAGAAGGGAAAGTTCTATCAGTAACATTGCTGTTGTTCAGTCACTAAGTTGTGTCTGGCTCTTTGTGACCCCATGGACTCCAGCATGCCTGGCTTCCCTGTCCTCCACTCTCTCCCCGAGTTTGCTCAAACTCATGTCCATTGAGTCAATGATGCTGTCTAACCATCTCATCCTCTGCTGCCTCCTCTTCCTTTTGCCCTCAATCTTTCCCAGCTTCAGGGTCTTTTCCAATGACTTAGCTCTTCACATTAGGTGGCCAAAGTATTGGGACTTCATCTTCAGCATCAGTCCTTCCAATGAATATTCAGGGTTGATTTCCTTTCAGATTGATTGGGTGATTGGCTTTCAGTCCAAGGGACTCTCAAGAGTCTTATCCAGGACCACAATTCAAAAGTATCAATTGTTCGGTGCTCAGTTTTCTTTATGGACTAACTCTGACAATCCATACATGACCACTGGAAAAACCATAGCTTTGATTATATGGATGTTTTTATGCAATTTACTGAAATGAATCTACTACTGAAGCTCTTCTATCAGGATCCTTATATATCCCTTTACAAAGAGTTAATTGTCCCTCTGTGTGTGTTTCCCCTATCACTTTTGGATGAGTGGCTCCTGGCGCATACTTTCTCACTTTAAACTATTTTTAGTGCCATCTGTAGCAAGAGTATGGCATCACCGACTCATTGGACATGAGTTTGAGCAAGTTTTGGGAGTTGGTGACCAACAAGGAAGCCTGGTGTGCTGCAGTCCACAGGGTCACCAAGAGTTGGACACGACTGAGTGAGTGAACTGAACTGTAGGCAAGGGGACAGGACCAGAACGTTGTTTCAAAACTAAGTGAGAACTTGATAACATAGAACCACTTGTACAATTTCTTGTATTAGATAAGTTTGAAGAAAATGGAAAGAAATTAAGTAACGTCTTGGTTATGAATTGAAGAAGGCCCATGCAAATGGAGGAGATTTTTGAAACAGATATAGGATTTTCTCATCTAAGATTATTAAAGCTCTAAAACTATCAATGGATTCAGCTAGAATCAATAAATGATTGCTGTCCAGTATGTTACTACAAACTGAGCCACAGCTGACAGATAGCATTCTCCTTTTCTATGAGAATAGGACATGTCACAGAGCTTACTCAGATATATGTCATCACATTCATTTTAAAAAGGAGAGTAGAGATAGAATTTAAAGAGGACAATTTACCTATTGTTGGAGGTTTGCTTGAGAACTTATGCGATTTTTAATAGTTAAAGGAAAGGGTTTTGACTCTTTCTCAACAGAAAGTGATTCAGTATAGATTTTATCAAACCTCACCTTTACTATTGATGTGTTTTGTTTAGTTGCTAAGTCATGTCTGACTCTTGCAACCCCATACACTGTAGCCCACCAGGTTCCGTCCATGGGATTTCCCAGACAAGAATACTGGAATGAGTTTCCATTTCCTTCTCCAGAGTATATTCCCAACCCAGGGATTGCACCCTCACGTCCTGCATTGCAGGCAGATTCTTTACCACTGAGCCGTTCAGGACGCCATTTATTATTGATTACTGAGGCTTGAACACAAGGTCAGCCCTTGTAGCACCAGCATCTATTTGTTACATGTCTGACCTGTCAGCAAGTAGGACAACTGGATTCTTTGGGGGTCATCCTAGAGGCTCCACTTTTAGGCTGTGTACCTCACTGGTTTGCACAAGAATAAATGGGGCCATGCCCTATGGCCCAGCATCAGTTAGTATCACATCCTCAACCTTATCCCACTTTGTGGGATACCAGAGAAGCACACACCACAGATGTCCTATCCTAAAAACAGGGAGAAAACCCAGAATCTACAAGTTAACAAACCAGAAGGGGGTACCTAAGGAAGCCATACATTAGCATTTTTCAAAACAAGAGTAAACAGTGTTTCCCATCCCTTTCTTTAGCACTCAGCCCATCCTCAAACAACATTTTAGAGAAGCTTCTTCTGGTCAATCCAACCTCTAATTCTGTCTTACTTCTATTTTCTATGCTTCCCAGAATTCCCTGGTGACTCAGATGGTAAAGAGTCTGCCTGCAATGCAGATGACCCAGGTTCAATCCCAGGGTCAAGAAGATCCCCTGGAGAAGGAAACAGAAACCCACTCCAATATTCTTGCCTGGAGAATTCCATGGACAGAGGAGCTTGGTGGGCTATAGTCCATGGGGTTGCAAAGAGTCGGACATGACTGAGCAACTAACATGTCACTTTTCTGCTTCTCAATTAACACCTTGTTTAAAATACCCTATTCTAATGTTCTGGGCCTTGCAGGTGACTCAGTGGTTAAAAATCTGCCTGCGGTGCAGGAGACATTGGTTTTACCCATTGGTCAGGAGGATCCCTTGGAGAAGGAAATGGCAACCCACTTCAGTATTCTTACCTGGGAAATCAAATAGACAGAGGAGCCTCCCAGACTATAGTCCATGGGTTCACAAAAGATTCTAACACAACTTAGTGACTAAACAACAACATTCTAAAGTCCTATTACTTGTCAACACCACATATTTAGCTTTTGATTAAAAAACAGAATATTGTATAGCATCTTGTTTCACAATGGTGATCAGTACAGTGAGCTCCTTGAGGGGTCATTAGTATATGACAAGCATATACACTTTTATAATCTAGTTCAGCTGTGGACGTGGAAAAATTCAACATTTGTAGACTTGGGATATATTGAGATTGACCTACATTCTACAACCAGTCAAAAAGGACACCCCTTTCTGACAGGCAAATCACTGAAAAGTGTCTTAAATAAACAGAATCTGCTTGTGATCAATCCTCTTGCTTAATAAATGCTTTGCCAGGTAAGTTACAAAGAATGAGAAAATTTTAGGTGAGAATGATGCTAAAGCTGAAACTCCAGTACTTTGGCCACCTCATGAGAAGAGTTGACTCATTGGAAAAGACTTTGATGCTGGGAGGAATTGGGGGCAGGAGAAGAAGGGGACGACAGAGGATGAGATGGCTGGATAGCATCACTGACTCAATGGACGTGAGTCTGAGGGAACTCTGGGAGTTGGTGATGGGCAGGGAGGCCTGGCATGCTGCGATTCATGGGGTCGCAAAGAGTCGGACATGACTGAGTGACTGAACTGAACTGAACTGAATTTGCCAGTGGCCTGGCATCCCCAACAGGTGCTATATCTGAACCTATTTGAATTAATTTTGCAAAAATGAGAAAAGTAAAACCCAATTGCAGTTATGCATAAAAGAAAGCAACCTCAGAGTCAACTGGCTTCTGCAAAGAGCTGGGGGAAGAGTTCAAGTGGGACTAAATGACTCTGGAGTCACCAAAGTGCCCTTCTCTGCAGAGAGGCCCTGAACTCTGGGGGTAGGAGAAAGAATTCAATATGGCCATGTGTGTCCTCTTGTGGCATTTTGGAGCACTATATATCAAAGTGTTCAAGTATGTATCACAACAGGGGAAACACAGTTCTAGAGATATCTGTGGTTTTAAATTAGAATAGGAAAGTCCCTAAGTATTTTCCAAATTGCTCTCTTGGAAATGAATTTCCAGCTCACCATTGCAAGCCCAGTGCTGGTTAGTAAGCACATTTGTGTTGACTCATGTTAGTTTTCACTGGCCACACTGCGTCATGGTTGCCTTGATCCTGCAGTTGGTGGGGACAACTCCACCTGCAGTGTCTCCCCTCCAGCTAAAATAACCACTTCTCTATTTTCACTGAGATGCCCACTGTATTGTTACCTAATACTCCATCTGTCCAGGTCTTATTTTCTCATCGAGATTCAGAGGACTCAGTACTGTGCAAAGCATGTGGGACCTGGAGGCAGATAGACCTGTTGGAATTGAATTCAGAACTTTGAACAAGTCACAACTTCTGCACCCTGGTTCTGTCATCTGGGCTATAGATCATGATTTCTGTGCATCAGAAGTAAATGAGCTAACAGAGTAGATTAATAAATGAAATAAATAAAAATTATCATCATCGTTAGGAACTAAATCAAAGTCTATGAACTGTACTTATATCCATTTACATTCAGTCTGATTAAGTGAATTAATGAATAGAGGAATGAATGATTATTTCTAGAATACAATAAAAGAGAGCAGACAAGAAAGTATAGAGCCACAAATTTGGAATTGCAAGGTTTACTTTGTTCTAAGCAGCAAGTAGGACCTGGTCTTATGTTACCCAGTACTTACTAGACAACCAGCCACATCTCTGAAATTTCTACTCTTGAAGGTTGAGCATAGGAAGGGAGGAAGCATTGACATGCAGGCAGCAAATACATTTCTAAATTAGATATATGGCACAATGATTACAACAGCCATGCCACCCCAACTGATGACAGGTATGATTGATTTTGCTGAAGCTCAAAGGGCCCATTGACCCCTAAAATGAGTGCTTTGTGCTTCATGCAGTGCCAGGGGATGGTTGATCTAAGGCCCAGAAGCATCTAAACTCATGGCAAGCTGCTTAAAAATGTAACATCCAGTCTTACTTTCCCAAAATGTGGGTGTCTCCATCTCTTTAATAACAGCTTCCAACCTGCTCAGAGGAAGCATCATAGAAGCTTCCCTTCCCACCAGGCTTCTGGGAGTAGTGCTGTAGTAGGCATCAGAGTAGGGGTGGGGGGGGGGGGGGGCAGATGCCACATGGAGATGCCTATGAGGTCATCCTTGTCCCTTGTTCCCTTGTCATGTGGGAAATGGGAATGCAAACATTATCCGTCTTGTATTAAAGCAGTTAAAGTAGTTAAAGATAAGCTTTGATGGAGTGCTTTGGGTAGGAAAAGAAGACTATTCAGATGAGCTGGTTTTGTTGTAGTCGTTAGCCAGAACTATCTAGGAATTAAAAAAAAAAATCTCTGGCTTATGACCTCAGCATAATGGAGGGAGAGACCAGATAGTGGAGAATAGAATGCAGTATCTGAGATTCACATAGGAACTCAGTAGAAATTCATTATAGAAACTCAAGGCTGAAGGGAAACTCACAGGTTATCTATGCTGATTCTGAGGAAGGGCTTTTTTTTTTTTTTTTTTTTTTGTCAAAACATATTATGCAGTGAACCTGAGGAAAGGCCATAAATCTGGAAAAGAAACATTTAGGAAAGGAAACACATGCTCAATTCAAAACTGTTGGTCCCTGGGACACAGTCTAGCCTGGACAGCCTCAGCGTGCTGATGGGGGACAGCCTGGTGCATGGCAAGCAGCCGCTGGAGCTGCGTGGAGAGGGGAATTATTCAGTCTCTGAAAGGTTGTGGCTTCCTCAGTGACACGTGTTTGTGGTTTGCAGATGAATGGACTAAGAATGCATAGTCTCACACATAAATAAATCTGTGTAACAACATTTACATTTGTATCCAGTCCCAGTGGGGACTCGTGAGTGCTGCCATGTCTGCTTCTGTCAGGAATTTGCTTTCTTACCAGACTTCACTGATGCTATAATATCTCGTGAGAAACTGCAGAGACTGAAATGGGAGCGGCGCCTTGGTCCCCAGCAAACAAATAAATCCCGCACTTACGTGGGAGTTGCTTGGATGATTTACTTTTTTCTCCTGTGCACAGGGTGCTATTCCTGAATCCCTAAAAGCTTGCAAGCTCAGAGAGGATAGATGCTCACTTCTCAGTGTCAGGCTCAGTGCTATAGAACAGCCTTCCAAGTGGGAAGAGAAAAATGTTTCCACCCACATATGCCCAGTTCCCTGGGAGGTGATTCAAGTTAGTTAAAGTGATGTGAGGGAAGGTTTCGAGGAAGAGGGTTATCAGGAGCTTTCACTGTGGGAAGGTGTGGGAAAACAGTTCTCGCTCAACGGGCTATTAAAAGGATCGGATAAAATAATGCACTTGAAGGAAGACTTTTTTCCACTATAAAACCTCCTCATATCAATGTCAGGTTTCCTCCCTGTTACTGTTCCAAGGGGCCTGTGATGCTCAACTATTCATTTGAAAAATTTATTGCCTACTTTGTGCCAAGCAATATGCTGAGATGCCAGAGAAATAAGACCTAATTCGTGCCCTAGAGGTTTCATGCAATTTAGAAAAACATAGAATGTCATGACTCAGGAAACTTAAAGATGCCACTAAAATGTCTAGACGTGCCGGCGGGACAGTGAGTCATGCCCTGCATACCACAGTGCCTCGTGCAGTCTCATTGTGCTGTTCCAAGTGTCCCTTTGCAAAAGTACTATTTCCTTGACAACCATAGTAGTTCTCAGCTCCACCACCACACAACCAGGAAGAGGTCCAGTCAAGTGAAGCCTTTCTTAGCGGGACCACTTCAAAGTGGACTTTCTGTGTCTTTCAAAGGAATTCTCTCCTCCATTCTTCTCTTTCTCTCCACAGTTTGATTCTACCAACTATCAGTGTCAGGTTTGGGTGACGGAATAGGATGAGGAATGGGGAGAGTGGGGTGGTGGGAGAGGATGAGCAGACCATTGCAGACCACGGCCAAGGATAAATTTTGTTACCAGAGATTTTAATGTCTTGGGTAACTTAAGAAAAGTTGCTCATCTCTGTCAGCCTTTGATCTCGAGACTTTGTTCCCACATACACGGCTCCATGCTCATTAAATTCTTAGCCTCTTAGAAACTGTGGGCTCCTGCTTCTCTACTCCGAATGTAAGACCCTTTAGGTCTTGGATTCAGGAACTTTCACAGTTATAACCTACACCCTAGCCATGTCTGTTCACCAACCATGGTGGAGTAAGACCAGCTTTATGGAGGCATCTGGTCCCATCACTTCATGGCAAATAGATGGGGAAAAAGTGGCAGCAATGACAGATTTTACTTTCTTGGGCTCTAGAATCACTGTGGATGGTGACTGTAGCCATGAAATTAAAAAAAAAAAAAAAAAAGCTTGTTCCTTGGAGGGAAAGCTATGACAAGTCTGTACAGCATATTAAAAAGCAGAAACATCAGTTTGCTGACAAAGTTCTGTAAAGTCAAAGCTAAGGATTTCCCAGCAGTCATGCATGGATGTGAGAGTTGGACCTTAAAGAAGGCTGAGCGCTAAAGAATTGATGCTTCCAAACTGAGGTGCTGGAGAGAGACTCTTGAGAGTTCCTTGGACTGCAAGGAGACCAAATAAATCAGTCCTAAAGGAAATCAACACTGAATATTAATTGGAAAGACTGATGCTGAAGCTGAAGCTGCAATACTTCACTGCCTGATGCTAAGAGCTAACTCATTGGAAAAGACCCTGATGATTGAAGGCAAGAGGAGAAGGTGACGACAGAGAATGAGATGGTTAGATAACATCACTGACTCAGTGCACATGAATTTGAGCAAACTCCGGGAGACAGTGGAAGACAGAGGAGGCTGGCATGTTGCAGTTCATGGGGTCGTAAAGAGTCAGACACAACTGAGTGAGCAACAACAACAACAGCGTGGAGACATTTTGGACAGCTGGCTGAAGTCCCTGCCCCATCAGAGAGCTACTGCTATCAGGTGACTTTGAGCTCTGAATTTACCATTCATCACTGCTTCAAACAGAAAAATGCTGCCTATCCCTAGAGACACTATGCCCTACTTGAGCATCTGTGGAGCTGTTTGGTTACAGAGAATAAGCGTGACCCACAAGGCTGTTTTTCCAAGCATCATTTCACACTGTGGAGAGATATGTCACTTGAGTGAGTCAACCTTCAAATGTTGACACTTATTCTTTTGTTCTAAGTAAAAATGTCTGACTTGTTTCCAGACTGAAGAACTTGGGACAAGTTGTGTTGTCAGCATGCAATGCAAGTTATCAGAATTTATATATATATATATATATTCTCCTAGTCAACTCAAAGGCTAGGTCCTTTTTAAGTCTATGATTATATACTATGTTTGGCACTCTGACCTGGAGAAAGGCTGGATCTTCAAAAGAAGTCCTGCAAGAAAACTTAGGGTCCCAGATATGCCCAGTGTCCTTGGATGTGATGAGAAGTTATCATGATAGAGATAGAAAAGAGCACTGAAACAGGAGTCTGTAAACTTCAGCTTAGAGGTGAACCACTATGAAATAAGCTGGCTGGTCTGGGGCAAGTCACGTTTTTGCTCTATTGCTCTGTTTGCTTGTTTTTCTATCAAAAGAGGGATATAGGAACACTGAGTTGATGACCTGTAAGGTCCCTCCCAGTGTGAATACTACTCTGGCCTTTTCTTTCATCTATCCATTCCCTTCTATAGGCTAGCTACTATATTTAAAACTTGTTTGTGATGGAAGATGCTTGTCTGAAACTAGAAACGTGGACCAAAGCACACTCCCCCAAGCTCCCCTTCAACCCCAGTAGCCTTAAGGGATTGCGTGTGGCTGCCAGGCTCACCAGCAGGAATATGGGCATCTCTTGCTGTAGCGACAGCAGTAAAATTGCCACTCTCGATCCAGCACTGACTCGAAGTAGCGGCTCTGGAACCCTGCCACCAGTCCATTGTTGGAGCATGTCTGGTACCTGAAGAGAAGAGAAAACTCCAAATAAACTAACACAATGGTGCACAAATTCACCCCCTCCCCAAGATCTTAACACCCAGTTACTAAGCCAAGTCACTCTTTCAATGACCTAGATTCCTTACAATTTATTCTATTTATGCAAATAATAAGGACTTTGTTTTATTGGTAGGAATGACATATACTCACCGTTAAAATTCAAATGATTCGAAATCTTTCAACTGGAGGAAAATTGGGAAACTCTGCTCTTGTTAGACCTCTGAGAATATGCTGTTAGATGGAAGAATGCATAAATGGATGGATACAGAGGCATCTAGAATTTTTACAAATGCAAGATTGTATTATTCATGCCATTTAAAATGAAAGATAATATAATTCACTTTGTCTGAATTGAAATAAAATGAAGACAAGGAAAAACACAATGGATTGATGAACTTCAAATAAACATTTCTTCTGCTTAAGAGCAGGCAGATTCTCTACCCCTGAGCCACCGGGGATACCTTGAAAGCTTTCAAAAGCTCTTCCAAAGTGAATCTTAGCTAACTCTGTTTTTCTGCATTTTTACCCACCTGGACATTGATCCTGTTCCCTCTTGTGTGGAAGCAGAGCCGGAATTTGTCTCTGTGTCACTACCTGGCAGTTGTTGGAATATATCCATGCTTTCCAAGTAAAGATAAGTTTCCAGAAAATATAATAGATAAAGTAAGAATTAAGTACCCAGTGCTGATAGGTGAGAGAGACCTTGCTGACACACAGACTATAAAACCATCAGTGACCGAACTTCATTTTGTTCTTTTTAATTATTGGAAATGATCTTCTGGATCATATATATATATATATGCATGAATGAATAAATGAATAATGAATGATGGAAAAAAAGATGCTTTCTGACCAGACATGAAATATATTTAATAACTAGTTTGATCAGATTCAAATAGGGACTTCCCAGGTGGTTCAGAAGGTAAAGAACCCACTTACAAGGCAGGAGACCTGGGTTCGATCCCTGGGTCAGGAAGATCCCCTGGAGAAGGAAATGGCATCCCATTCTAGCATTCTTGCCTGGAGAATCCCAAGAACAGAGGAGCTTGTGGGCTATACTCCATAGGGTCTCAAAAGAGTTGGCCATGACTTAACAACTGAGCACGTATTCAAATGTATTTATTTATCCATTCGTCCAACAAACTTGTACCTCCTCACTATTCTGTATCAATCTCTGTGCTCCTGAGTTGAAACAAAAATCAAGAAATGGGCTTGGTACTCAGTCAACAGGCAAATTGGCTCGAAGTCCCTGTTCCCAGGACTTGCAAGAAGTTGTGACAGACAAACCTTAGAAAGCTCAGCTATAAGATATAACTAATGCAAGTTAAGATGTACATTGAGACCTATGCCCATTGATGACCTAGCCTTCTTTGCTCTACCATTGCTCACATCTCAGCTTTGGAAAGCACCTGGTACATTCCAGGAAGCCATACAGTTGGAATGGATGACTAAGGCCTGAAGGGTAGCCTTGGGGGCTGATTTTCCACAATGGTTTATCCTATCCTTATTCTAGCCTTGCTAGTGAGATGCAACTTCAATAGAAAGCTCTAAGAGTTATAAACAAAGCTCATATGTGTCCAAAGAGTGATGGTGCATCAAACTGGTACTCTCTGTGATCTTTCTCCATCGCTAAAAGTTTACATCCCTCTAAATCTGCCCTTTCAGAACTGAACCAGGCTTTCCTGGAACTGTTGTTCCACTGTCTTGGTTTGTCCTGGGCACTCAGACTGTCACAGGGATGCATTCCCATGATGGTAAGTTCCCATAAACAAAAATAAATTCAACAAGATAAGCTGAATGGTTTCAGTACCAGTTCTGAAGCCCATCCAAGTTCCATGAATTCTCTGCTGGCTGCCAGCCAAGCAGCTGACCCCACAGTCCTATATGGGAAGTGTGTGTGTGTCACTCTCTCAAATGCCACCTAAAATAACACTGCCTTGTGAAGATTATTTGGACACTACACGCCCAGGGCCCAAGGACGTATGATGAAAGCTAGTTAACCAAACAGAGCTCACCTCCCCCAGTTTCTGTCCCACTGCTTTCACATTTTGGTAGAGTGAGCCTGTACCGGAGCTTGGCAGTGTGTGTAGCCAATGTGATGAAATTATTCCTTCTAGAATCGGATTTTTGTAAGGGGACATTTTCACACTCATGTAGAAACAGTATAGGAGGGTAGTTAAGAGCATAGGCTATGTTTCTGGACTGCTACTCCAACCATTCCTGACTGTATCACCTTTAATAGGCTTCATACCCTCTAAAGGTCTCAGTTTTCTCATCTGTAAAATGGGTATACTAACAGTATGTACTTATTAAGGTTATTATAAAGACAAAATGAAGCAATGCATACACAACTCTGTGTCTCAGATAGTAAAGAATCTACCTGCAAAAGAGGAGATGCGGGTTTAATCACTCAGGAGGGTCAGGAAGATTCCCTGGAGAAGGGAATGATTACCCACACCAGTATGATTGCCTGAAGAATACCCCATGGACAGGGGAGCCTGGAGGGCTACAGTCCATGGGGTTGCAAACAGTCGGACAGAACTGATCGAGACTAACACTTTCACTTTCATATACAACTCTCTCCAGTTGAGATGTGCTAGTTCCATTGTCCTACAGCATGTGGGATGCCAGGTCCCCAATCAGAGATTAAACCTTCATTGCCTACACTGCAAGATGGACTCAACACTGGACCATCAGGGAAGTCCCCCAGAATGCACTTGTAAGAGTCCATCATTCAAATCCAGGAGGGACCTTGAAACTCTCTGCAAGCAGTTCTTAGAAATGCAGGTGAGCGATACATCTTCCCACTTCTACATTCTTCAAGAACAGAGCCTACTCCAGGATGAGGGTGCAAAATGAATCTAGTTTTGGGCATTCCTCTCCTCCACTCTTCTCCCTTTCAATCACCTTTTCAAAAAGTACTTAATAAGATCCACCTAAAGATTTGTCCACAAACTGCAGGATTCCAAACACAGGAGCCAGGCAGGTGAGAAGGGGAATGAAGGCAGCTTATCAACAGGACGGGAGGGAGGGGGAGTTGGACAAAGCGTGCATTACTAAAGTGATTCAAATTCAATTTTTTTTTTAAGTTGTGGAAAAGACATCCCTGAGGCTCTGCTTCACTGCCCAGTGCATGACTGTTGTTCTTGTATGGTCTGCAGAAAAGAAGATGGGCCCAAGACTGCAGCTTTCCTGGTAAAGGATAATAGGACCCAGCTAAGCCCTAGGCACAGGTTCCATGAGAACATTTCCTCATAGTCTGAGGGCCCTGGGGTTCCTTGCCTATGAACTCTCTCCTCTCCCTTTGAAAAGACATTCTTTCTCATCAACCCTTTGAAGGCTGGAGGCTCAGATTCACAAACTCGAGCACTGTGAGCCCTGCTCCACCTGATGCAGGAAACTTTCTAGAAGGAAAATCACCAGGCAGTTGTTCCTCCTCTGACAACAATGGTCATGGACATTTTCTGAGAAAACGGCCTTTCTGAAAGTGATTTCTCTTTTCTCTGGGCCGTCAGCCTGGGAAAACTTTCTTCTGTATCCCCAGTAGCAAAATGTGAAAGCAACAGGACTCAGGGGAAAGAGTCCCTGTTGAGGGATTGGCAGGCGTTGAGTTCTGGTCCTAGCTGTGACCTTCACGTTCCATGTGGAGCCTCACCTAGGTCACTGTGAGAATCAAGTGAAATAACACCTGAAAAGCTCTTGGCCAAGAAAGAAACAGAAGGAGCAAGGATCCAAACTCAGATTTTTCTGAGGCCAAAGCTCCTGTTCAGGAACTCTCAGGGAGCCCAAGAAGTTGTTCCATGATTGTCCCTCTGCTTTCTGGTCCATTCTCCAATCAGGCTTTCCCCCTGCTGTGGTGTCCTTCCCTGGGTCCAGGGCCATTGGTCAGGCTCAGTGACAGTGGCCAGGATGGGAAGCTGTGCACATGTCTGGTTTTTCTGGTGAACATCTCTGTGAAGTTTTAGTCTCTCTTTCCAGTCTCTGCTGGTCTCAGTCCAGACTCACAGAAAACCCAGACTCTTAGCAAGTTGGAGGTGACATTGGGTTGAGTAAGGAAAGCAGCATCAACTTGGTGAAGAGCTTTCAGAATCCCATCAAATGGATGGGCCGGTTGTGCTCATCTCTTCTTCCAGCTCCACAAACTGTATTTCCAGGTCTGCTAGCCAGTCTCCAACTCCACGACAAAGATGGAATAAAAACAATTTTTCCCATCATCCAGGCTGGCTGCCACTCCTGTGACTAGAAGACCACGTGGCTCAACCTCTTACTCCCCAACATTGCTCTCCCAACCCAGGTGATAAGGGTTTAAATTTCACCAAGGGAGAATCATTCTTTTATTTATTTATTTTTCATTTTAGATAATGTATCTTGTGAAAATTGAGCTTACATGAACACAAACAAACATGCATTTTGCACGGATTTTTTTTTTCTTCTTAAAAAATATTTTAATATAAATTTATTTGTTTTAATTGGAGGCTAATTACTTTACAATATTGTATTGGTTTTGCCATACATTGACATGAATCTGCCACAGGTGTACATGTGTTCCCCATCCTGAACCCCCCTCCCACCTCCTTCCCCATCCCATCCCTCTGCATCATCCCAGTGCACCAACCCCAAGCATCCTGTATCATGCATCAAACCTGGACTGGCAAGTCGTTTCACATATGATAATATACATGCTTCAATGCGATTCTCCCAAATCATCCCACCCTCGCTCTCTCCCACAGAGTCCAAAAGACTGTTCTATACATCTGTGTCTGTTTTGCTGTCTCGCATACAGGGTTATCGTTACCATCTTCCTAAATCCCATAAAAATGCGTTAGTATACTGTATTGGTGTTTTTCCTTCTGGCTTACTTCACTCTGTATAATAGGCTCCAGTTTCATCCACCTCATTAGAACTGATTCAAATGTATTCTTTTTAATGGCTGAGTAATACTCCATTGTGCATATGTACCACAGCTTTCTTATCCATTCGTCTACTGATGGACATCTAGGTTGCTTCCATGTCCTGGCTCTTATAAACAGTGCTGCGATGAACACTGGGGTACACGTGTCTCTTTCAATTCCAGTTTCCTCAGTGTGTATGTCCAGCAGTGGGATTGCTGGGTCATAAGGCAGTTCTATTTGCAATTTTTAAAGGAATCTCCACACTATTCTTCACAGTGGCTGTACTAGTTTGCATTCCCACCAACAATGTAAGAAGGTTCCCTTTTCTCCACACCCTCTCTAGCATTTATTGCTTGTAGACTTTTGGATAGCAGCCATTCTGACTGGCGTGAAATGGTACCTCACTGTGATTTTGATTTGCCTTTCTCTGATAATGAGTGATGTTTAGCATATTTTCATGTGTTTGTTAGCCATTTGTATGTCTTCTTTGGAGAAATGTCTATTTAGTTCTTTGGCCCATTTTTTGATTGGGTCGTTTATTTTTCTGGAATTGAGCTGCAGAAGTTGCTTGTATATTTTTGAGGTTAATTCTTTGTCAATTGCTTCATTTGTTATTATTTTCTCCCATTCCGGAGGCTGTCTTTTCACCTTGCTTATAGTTTTCTTTGTTGTGCAGAAGCTTTTAATTTTAATTAGATCCCATTTGTTTATTTTTGCCTTATTTCCAATATTCTTGGAGGTGGGTCATAGAGGTTCCTGCTGTGATTTATGTCGGAGAGTGTTTTGCCTGTCTTCTCCTCTAGGAGTTTTATAGTTTCTGGTCTTACATTTAGATTTTTAATCCATTTTGAGTTAATTTTTGTGTATGGTGTTAGAAAGTGTCCTAGTTTCATTTTTTAACAAGTAGTTGAGCTGTTTTCCCAGAACCACTTGTTAAAGAGATTGTCTTTAATCCATTGTATATTCTTGCCTCCTTTGTCAAAGATAAGTGTGTGGATTTGTCTCTGGGCTTTCTATTTTGTTCCACTGATCTATATTTCTATCTTTGTGCCAGTACCATACTGTCTTAATGACTGTGGCTTTGTAGTAGAGCCTCAAGTCAGGCAGGTTGATTCCTCCAGTTCCATTCTTCTTTCTCAAGATTGCTTTGACTATTCAAGGTTTTTTGTATTTCCATACAAATTGTGAAATTATTTATTCTAGCTCTGTGAAAAATACCATTGGTAGCTTGATAGGGATTGCATTGAATCTGTAGATTGCTTTGGGTAGTATACTCATTTTCACTATATTGATTCTCCCAATCCGTGAACATGGTATATTTCTCCATCTATTAGTGTCCTCTTTGATTTCTTTCACCAGTGCTTTATAGTTTTCTATATATAGGTCTTTAGTTTCTTTAGGTAGATATATTCCTAAGTATTTTATTCTTTTCGTTGCAATGGTGAATGGAATTGTTTCTTTAATTTCTATTTTCTCATTATTAGTGAATAGGAATGCAACGGATTTCTGTGTATTGATTTTATATCCTACAACTTTACCATATTCACTGATTAGCTCTAGTAATTTTCTGGTGGAGTCTTTAGGGTTTTCTATGAAGAAGATCATGTCATCTGCAAACAATGAGAATTTTACTTCTTCTTTTCCAATTTGGATTCCGTTTATTTCTTTTTCTGCTCTGATTGCTGTGGCCAAAACTTCCAAAACTGTGTTAAATAGCAGTGGTGAGAGTGGGCACCCTTGTCGAGACTCATTCCTTTAGAGTAAAGCTTGCTGCTAAGTCACTTCAGTAGTGTCCAACTCTGTGTGACCCCATAGATGGCAGCCCACCAGGCTCCCCCGTCCCTGGGATTCTCCAGGCAAGAACACTGGAGTGGGTTGCCATTTTCTTATCCAACGCGTGAAAGTGAAGTTGCTCAGTCATGTCTGACCCTCAGCGACCCCGTGGACTGCAGCCTTCCAGGCTCCTCCGTCCATGGGATTCCAGGCAAGGGTACTGGAATGGGGTGCTAGCTTGGACTCCTGTTAATTCTCTTTTCCCCAGAATATTCTTTGAGTTGCTATCAGACATATATAACATGCTCCACAGACTTTCAGAATATTTGTTAAGTCAACAAGTATTCATTAGAACCTACTCTATTACAAGTGCTGTACTTGGTCCGGAATGCTTTCCAGACAACTGTACTGGTAAGGGACATCACGATGATACAGATGTTGGAAGGAAGAAATAGATTGGTACTAAAGACAAAGATGAGAAACAATAAACTGGCTGGGGATGGTGGGGCAATGAAATGGCAAGGGACAAAGACAAATCAGTTTGGGGGCAAGTTTACCTATTCAAAGGAGCTTTACAAGCTTTGGATATTTCTCTCAAGCCCCAACAGAATGACTCCATGTCCCATCTTGTTCTTTCTGCTGATGTTTATGCCTACCTCCACAAAAATGGGGGATTCCCTGGTAGCTCAGATAGTAAAGAATGTACCTGCAATGCAGAAGACCTGGATTTGATTCCTGAGTTGGGAAGATCCCCTGGAGAGGGCATGACAACACTTCAGTATTCTTACCTGGAGGACCCCCATGAACAGAAAAGCCTGGTGGGCTGGAGTCCATGGAGTTGCAAAGAGTCAGACATGACTGAGTAACTAACTAAGCACAGCACAGCACAGCCACAAAATGGGGATGACAACTTCAAGTCTGATAGTATTGCATGAAGATTAAAGAAATGTTATATGTCAAGTGTCTACCCCAGAGCCTGATACAAAATATGTTATGAAAAGACAGAAAAGGTAGTGGTTGTTACTATTACTGTTATCATAAATATTTGCAATTAAATGGAAGGAGAAACTACATCTGGGCCAAGAATTGTTCTAGGTGCCTTCTACAGTCTTCCAGGGAATTGAAAATTCTTCCATTAGGAGAATTTTGTAAAGACTGAAGTAAATAGAAATCTGAAGGTACAATGTCTGGTGCATATGGGAATGAATCAGAACTTTCCAGCCAGACTGTAACAGCTTTTGCCTGATCATCAAAGAAACATGCAGTCTTTCAGTATCCTGATAGAAGATTATGGGTTTTCTGTTGACTAAGTCCAGACACTTTCTGTCAAGTGATGCTTTCAGTTGGTCTAATTGGCAGCAGTACTTGTTGAAATTAGTCATGTATTTTTCCAAAAGGAGCTCATAGTAGAGGACTCCCTTCTAACCTCACCATATATACATCATCAACTTCTTTGGATGAAGACTTGGTTTTGGTGAGGTTGGTGGTTTTTCATTTTAATTGCTCATTATCTCTTCTGTTATGCATTATTGTACAGTACCCACTTTTCATCTCCCATAACTGTTTTTAAAATGGAATGGTTTAGTTATGCCTAAGTAGAGAATCGTATGAGGAAATATTGTCAAGAAGGTTTTTTTTTTTTTTTCTGTTTAACTTCCATGGAACATCAAAGCAATTAACATAACCAAGCTGGTTATTCAAATGATTCTCAACACTTAATTTGGATATTTTGAGTATGTCGATTATTTCCCACATGATATAGCATTGATTGTTCTCAACTAATGTCTCAGTTTGATCACTATCAAGTTCAACTAGTCCCCTTGACCATGGAGCAATGTCCTATGAGAAATCTTCAGCACAAAACTTCACAAATCACTTTTGACATGTTCGATCAGTCACAGCACCTTCTCCATACACTGCACAAATTATTTTTATTTCCATTTCAGCTGCTTTTTCTTGCCTTTCATGAAATCATAAAGCATAATATGCCAGAAATGTTGCTTCACTTCTTTCATCTTCAATATTAAAATGGCTGAACAAAAATTTATCAATTTTGATATGTTTTTTAAAAATCCACACTGATATGATAGCTGTTACAATACAGCCTAACAAAAACTGTTTCAAGTGAAGTTAAAAACAACTAAGAACTACCAGAGACATCTTATGGAAAAAATTGAATGAACTTTTTGACCAACCAATAGTAATTTTGCCTTGCAGTATTATTGTGAAGCTCAAATAAGATTAGACCACGAGTAACTCAGGGGCATAGACTGTATGTTATTCATCTTCATATTCCTGGAGTCTGGCAAAGTTTGTGATAATAAGTATTTGGTAGTGAATAAATAGGCAAATGAATGAGGAATATTCTATAAATTATACAGCACCATATCAATTAAAATTAGGGCAATAGCACTTATACTTCATACCTATTTCATTGCTTTTCAATTGCTTCACTCTCACCCTTGTTTTTGAAGTCTATGAGTTTGTTTCTGTTTTGTAAAGAAGTTCATTTGTATCACTTTTTAGATTACACATATCAGTGATATCATATGTTATTTGTCTTTCTCTGTCTGACTTACTTTACTTAGTATGATAATCTCTAGGTTCCTCCATGTTCCAGCAAAGGGCATAAGTTCATTCTTTTTCATGGCTGAGTAGTATTCCATTGTATATATGTAGTGGGGAGAGGGGGTGAATTAGTGGTTAACATATGTACACTACTATAATAAAATAGATAATCAAGAAGGATCTACTCTATAGCACAGGGACCTCTACTCACTATCCTGTAATCACCTATATGGGGAAAAAAATGAGAAAGAATGTGTGTGTGTATATATATATATATATATATATATATATATATATATATATGTAATTGAATCACTTTGCTATACAGCTGAACCTAACACATTGTAAATCAGCTTTACTACAATATAAAATAAAATAAAATAATTTAAAACTGTAACCAAAGTGGTTTCCTGTGCAGGAAGATCTGCAAGCTTCTTTGTCGAGGGCACTGAGGACATTGGCTGGGATTTGGGCTGCTCAATGAACTAACTAGTCTTTTTTTAAGTTTTTTTTTTGTTTGTTTGTTTTACTGTGAACTGTTTTAAAGTCTTTATTGAATTTGTTACAATATTGCTCTTGCTGTTTATGTTCTGGTTTTTTGACCATGAGGCATGTGAGATCTTAGCTCCCAACTAGGGATTAAATCCACACCCCCAGCATTGGAAGGTAGATACTTAACCACTGACTGTTAAAGAAGTCCCTCAGTTCAGTTCAGTTCAGTTCAGTCGCTCAGTCATGTCCAACTCTTTACGACCCCATGAATCGCAGCACGCCAGGCCTCCCTGTCCATCACCAACTCCCAGAGTTCACTCAGACTCATGTCCATCGAGTCAGTGATGCCATCCAGTCATCTCATCCTCTGTTGGCCCCTTCTCCTCCTGCCCCCAATCCCTCTCAGCATCAGAGTCTTTTCCAATGTGTCAACTCTTCACATGAGATGGCCAAAGTACAGGAGCTTCAGCTTCAGCATCATTCCCTCCAAAGAAATCCCAGGGCTGATCTTCTTCAGAATGGACTGGTTGGATCTCCTTGCAGTCCAAGGGACTCTCAAGAGTCTTCTCCAACACCACAGTTCAAAAGCATCAATTTTTCAGCGTTCAGCTTTCTTCACAGTCCCACTCTCACATCCATATATGACTACTGGAAAAAACATAGCCTTGACTGGACAGACCTTTGTTGGCAAAGTAATGTCTCTGCTTTTCAATATGCTATCTAGGTTGGTCATAACTTTCCTTCCAAGGAGTAAGTGTCTTTTAATTTAATGGCTGTAATCACCATCTGCAGTGATTTTAGAGCCCAAAAAAATAAAGTCTGACACTTTTTTCCACCGTTTCCCCATCTATTTCCCATGAAGTGATGGGACCAGATGCCATGATCTTCGTTTTCTGAATGTTGAGCTTTAAGCCAACTTTTCCACTCTTCACTTTCACTTTCATCAAGAGGCTTTTTAGTTCCTCTTCACTTTCTGCCAAAAGGGTGGTGTCATCTGCATATCTGAGGTGATTGACATTTCTCCCAGCAATCTTGATTCCAGCTTGTGCTTCTTCCAGCCCAGCATTTCTCATGATGTACTCTGCATATAAGTTAAATAAGCAGGGTGACAATATACAGCCTTGATGTACTCCTTTTCCTATTTGGAACCAGTCTGTTGTTCCATGTCCAGTTCTAACTGTTGGTTCCTGACCTGCATATAGGTTTCTCAAGAGGCAGGTCAGGTGGTCTGGTACTCCCGTCTCTTTTAGAATTTTCTGCAGTTTATTGTCCCTAACCAATCTTATTTGATATTTCATTACATATTTAGTGGGTCCCACAATGTGCCAGTATTATTCTAGTGCTGAAAAATAGTCTATACAGTGGTGAATGAGACAGACTCCATACATTCATGAAGCTTATATTTTGAAGGGAACAAACTATAAAAATACAAACCAGGTAATGACAAGTGCACCACAAGAAACATAAAGCAGATTGGTAAGTAGAGGGTGAAAGACATTGGTGTAGAGGAGGTGATCTGAGAAAACTCCAGGTGAGCACAGTGTGTACTTAATGACCAGCATAATGAATCAGGAAGGACTGCTCTTTACTAGACAGGACCTTGGTCTCAATTATAATTACACTGTGAAAAACTGAGTTCCTACTGTTAAAAAATTAAATAGAAATCTCAATTAAATAGAGTCAGGAGATGGACCAGAAGGGGGAGCTCTCATACCCTGTGATGCTGCTCAGCCAATGAGTTTGTCACAAAGGAACCAATGAAAAACCATGGACTTTATGCTTACTGTAGCCCTCCCAACTCCTTTCACCCCTGCAAAAGCGTTCTCTCCATTTCACAGGGACTTGCACATGCCTCACCATGGTTGTAGACCCCAAATTGTAATCGTTTGCTCATCCCAACCAAAAGCGTTGTTTTCTGGAGATGTAACTGGCAGTCTATTTATTTTAAGTCAACATTTTGGTGTTCCATTGGGGGATCCAGTGAAGATCCTTGATCACTTTGAGGCTTGTAAGCAAACAGTTGTGGTACCCAGACTTAATTTGTTGATGCTCACTGCTTTTCTAACTGACCCTGAGGTTTTTAAGCAAATCTTTCTCCTGGATCTGAGTTTCACCCTCGTTGCATTTTGAAGCTTTCCAGATTTTATTCAGGATGTGTTTTAAGGTTTCATCTTTTCTGGTTAAGACCTTGTTCCCCTATGAGAATATTCATTTGGCACTGTGACTCAATTTTTGAAATCAGACCGATACAGCTGGAACTGGCTGGCCATCAGCCCATTCCTTTAGGAGAGTGGGGCTGTCTTATTGGAAGTATGCTGAGTAGCTTCCTGTCTCTCTTGGGGCCAGACTGCTGTCTTAGAACTGGCTGATACTAGACCTGCATGCAGTGTGGGCTATTCGAGCTAAGTTGTTTGAAAATAATTCTCTTACTCAAGAAAAAACAGCTCTGAGAAAATGGGATCCCAGTTATTTAAATATTTTGAGGGTACCCCTTCCCTACAGTGATCCTGGTCCATTTTATGTTTGAAAACCAAGGTTATTCTTCATGTTTATGTCTAACTAAATTGGATTGGCCTAACCAAAGGCAATTTAAAATACCAATGACCATTCCGGGGGAACTTTTGAAATCCCTAAGCATACTTTTCTCAAAACCAAATTGGACAACCGTCGCTCTAAATTTTCCAAAGCTAAGTGAAAAGCCTATTCTGATGGTATTTTGAGGCTTCCAAATATTATCAGGAGACTAAAATTGCATCTCTGCAAAGTAAAATGTTCAGATTAACCGAGGAAAATGTTTAAAGAAAGATACCATGGCTCCCAAAGCCTCGGGTTCTTCTTCCTCGGCCTCTCTGTCTCTCCCTCCACCTCTGTCACCTCGTCTCTCTACTTCAGCACCCCCTGCTCAGCGTCCACCCTCAGTGCCACCTTTCTCCTCTATCTTGCCGTCTACACCTCCTGTATGTGTTTGTGTGCTCAGTCACTTCAGACGTGTCTGACTCTTTGTGACCCCATGGACTGTAGCCCACCAGGCTCCTTTGTCCATGGGATTCTCCAAGCAAGAATCTGGAGTGGGTTGCCAAGCCCTCCTCCAGGGATCTTCCTGACCCAAGGATCAATCCTGCATCTCATGTGACACCTGCACTGCAGGTGGATTCTTTACCACTGAAGCCCTGGGGAAGCCCCTATATCTCCTATAGAGACCCCCAGTCCCTCAATACTGATTCTCTTGCCAGACTTCCTCTTTTCTCTGAAGGTCTTCCCAATCCCTTTTCCTCTGAACTGATCAGAAACTGTCCCTTTCAAATTAAGCCTTTTGGGGACCCAGAGGCTCAACCCTTAATCTCTACTATTTCCTGGACTAAAGCTGAACTGCAAGACACAGTCAAACCTCTTCCCAAAGTAACTGAAGATTCTCATAGATTTGCTGAGTACTTTAGTCATTCAAACTTATCAACCTAGTTTCTTCAACATATATCAGTCAGTTCATATGCTTGTCAGTGAAGACAACGCCCAAATTCGAATGAAAATAGCTAATACGAAAAATCCTAAAAGGTCTCTAGAATTACAACTGTGAGACCAGCACACTAACTTACTATGTGTTCAGGCTCAGGCAATCACTAGACATATTCACTGGGTTATTACAAGGGCTTTTCTAAAGCCTGTTGATTGGAACAAAATTCAGGCTGGCACACAAAAATTTGGTGAATGTGTTTATGACTATTACAACTGACTTCAGATTATTTTTAAAGCAAATTCTGATCTTTCTCCAGATGTTGATTCCATTTGGGTAGCTCTAAACTCTATGTTTAGTAACAGGCTGATCCGGGACCTCTCCCTTCTAGTAAAAAGAACTAGCATGGAATAGGAAACTGTGTCCACTCCAGACTTAGTTAACCTAATAAACCAGCACTCTCTTACTTTAGATGAGTTACCTAAAAAGAAGACTGCCAAAATTCTTAATCTTCAACTTCAGCAAATGAAGGCCTCTAAGTGAACCCCTTCCCCTAACTTTCTGCTATTTTTGCAAAAAGTCAGGACATTGGAAAATAATTTGCTACAAATATAAGGGCTTTAGTTGCCTTCAGCCCTTTAATCAACCTTTCCAACATCCTCCCAGTCCTCAATGACTGGATTCCTGGGAACAAAAGGAGCTCATCCCAATCATCCCTCTTAAATGACTTGAAGAAAATTTGTCCAGGTTGAGGGTGAAACTCTTCCAGTTCTAACTGACACTGGAGCCATGTTCCGGGTACTCAACTGCACTACTTCAATCAGCCCTTGCCTTGTAGTACTAAAACAATTCAAATAGTGGGAAATCTCTAATAAACCTCATGAGATTTCTGTCTCTGAATATATTCCCTTTTGCTTAGGCCTTTTAAGAGGCACATACCTTTTCCCCTTAGTTTCTTTTCCCTTCCATTTATTAGGTGAAGACTTCTTAGAGATGTATACAGGCAAGAGTGCATGCTCAGTCACTAAGTCATCTCCAAATCTCTGCGACCTGTTGGACTATAGCCCACCAGGCATCTCTGTCTATGGGATTTTCCAGGCAAGAATACTGGAGTGGGTTGCCGTTTCCTTCTCCAGGGGATCTTACTGACCCAGGGATTGAACCTGCATCTCCCTCATTGGCAGGTGGTTTCTTTAACATTGAACCACCAGGAAAGCCAAAGAAATATACAGGACTTTTTCCTAAAAGGAGAAACAATTCTAGAATTTGACAATAGTCATCAAAGCATCCCACCAGGTGAATTAAGTGACTCTTTGACATTTATTTGTTTTGCTCTTGATGGCACTAGAGCTGATTCTGGAAACAACTGAGCATCTGCTTCTACTGAATCAATTACCACCCTCTTTGCGGCAAAATCTCCAACTGATATCAGGAAAATTAGCCCACTGCACATCCAGTTTCAAACAGATCCCTTAAAACCTCTTCCCAGAATTAATCAATATCCTATAAGTAAAGAAGCCCTTCAAAGCATAAAAAGCATATTAGATTATAAGGCTCAACACCTCATTGTCCCTTATACTAGTCCCCATATGTTATGTTAGTTGTTCAGTCATGTCCAACTCTTTGCAACACTATGGACTGTAGCCCACCAGGCTCCTCTGTCCTTGGGGTTCTCCAGGCAAGAATATTGGAGTAGGTAGCCATTCGCTTCTCCAGGGGATCTTCCTGATGTGGGATCGAACCCAGGTGTTCCACTTACAGGCAGACTCTACCATCCGAGCCACAGGGGATCCCAATGCTCCTATTTTACTGATGAGAAAACATAAGGACTGAGAGTGGAGGTTTGAGACAGAACCATTTAACCATTTTTGTACCTCAGTAGAAGTTCTCCTGAATTTTCATCACACTGAACATTTCTCAGTCAGCTGCCTCACCTCATAAGAAGTCCTTTGGCTAACTGTTCCTTGCACCACTCATTTAGGTTGTAATAATCTTGACTCTGCTACTCTTCTCCCCTCTGGCACTGATGAAGTTCCTCATGATTGCTTAACACTGATGGGATGACCTACTGACTTCTTGTGACCATCTTTAGGAAGTTCTCTGGGTAACTGATTATTCTTGGTTCACTGACAGTTCTTATTTAAAAGATGGCAATGGCATATTCTGTGCTGGGTATGCTATTGCAACTTCTTCTTTTATTTTTGAGGTGGTACCTTTATCTATGGCTACTTCAGCTTAACAGGCTGACTCATATGCTCTTATGTGAGCCTGTACCTTTTAGTCAAGTATAAAACTGCCAAAATTTACACTAAATAGTAGATATGCTTTTGGAGTAGCTCATGATTTTGGAATGTGGTGGAAGTAATGTGGTTTCCTCTTGTCTATCACGTGGCTTATCTTTGGTGAATTATTAAATTCAAATAGTCAACTCCAAAACAAGCTGCCATTTTGAAATGTCTTCTTGGGAATTCTTTGAGGACCTGGGAAAAAACCAAATGCCAGGAGACTGAATGTTCTGAATTCAGACTCCTTGTAAAGCTGACTTGCCTCTTTAATCAGCCTGGTCAAATTACAGATTCACAAAATCTTTGTTGACTGCCCATGATGTGCCAGGAATTTGTTTTAGATTTGTGTCAGAGTTCTCCTACACTTTGGCTTGTGAGCATCACAGTACTTCTCCCTAACAGCTTGCAATATGGGTATTACACTTTTTTTCCAGAATGAGAAATTGAATGCCCAAGACCACAGTGCTCAGAGATGATAGGAAAAGGAGCTGTGAATAAAAATTTCCTGATTCTAAAACCAGAGCTCCTCTCACCACACTCCAGCTCAACCTCACTAACAAATTTTAGCTCCACTTTGTTCCACATGGGACCCACATGTCCTACAGCCTGGGTCAACCCAAGTTTGAGAAGATTCCCTGAGAACAACTGGGGCATGCTCTGAGATGGCAAAATGCCACTCATGGGACCAAGGTAAAGCCTCCAAGCAGTTGTAAGTAGGGGCCAGCATGCACACTTCAGAATCTGGCACCTGAAGAAGTGATTTTTCAACAGAGAAGCCCTAGCAAACAGCCGTGTTACAAGTCAACTCAGACATGTCGGAAGCAATTTTTAAAGACTGTGCTCCAATTAACAAGGGTCTTTAGCAGATCCTATGTATTTTTGTCATATCTGTGTTTGAGACTCCCCCATCCCCTTTAAAACTAAGCTTGCAAGCAAATGTAGTTATACAAGGCAGCCATATTGTACAAAACTATCAACTCTTCCCCCAGAATAGATTAAGAACCCACAGTCAACGGGAAGATATAATTGCCCCCCAGTTTATGAAAAATTTCTCTCCTTCTGATTTTTTCACTGAGACTGGAGGCTAAACTAAAAGCAATAATCATCTAACAAAAATGCCTCTGGGGTAATCGGGATCAGTCTTGGGGCAGCTGAGTCCTACTGGTTTTCATTCGTACATTTTTTTTTTTTTTTTTTTTTTTACTCTGTGATTAATGGAGGAGGAGACGGAGACAACAGAGGGTGGAAAGGGGGAAAGAAAAAAAAATTATTTGACTCTGCACGATCAAAAATGTGGAGGAATGACGGTGGAAGAGAGATTGTGTCTGTCAGCTTCTCATTTGCTTTCCATTGGCCAAACAAAATCATATAATTTGCACTCCCTCTTGTGTTTTTCTTCAAATAGTTTGGGACAAACAAGTCACACATTGGCAAGTTTGAAACTAAACACAATTTGCCTTCTCTCCCTAGCAGGGATAAACACAAAGATCAACAGAATGAAAAAACAATCCAGCTGTATTTTCAAAGCCAAGCAGAGATTAGGAGCCTTGGAGCCCTACAAGATTAGGCAGTCTAACTGCTCATTTCCAAATGAGGTGGGAGCCTAGAGAGCTGAACCCAAGGTCCAAGGTCACCAGGCAAGTTGTCTTCAGGAGCAGGATCCAAGTTCAGGCCTCCTGATTCAGAGTCCAGGGCTCTTCCTTTGGGATTTAAAAAATCATCCGAGTGCTATTTTGTGTGGCTCTAAAAGGGGCCATTAGAAAGGGGCCCCACCCATCTACTGGTCCCCTAAATTGGAGGACTAGACAGACAGTTGTAATTAGGTCATCCCCAGGCTCTGTGCCAGGCAATGGCCTGCCTACAGGAAGCCACTGGAGACTGTCATTGAGGTAAGGCTGGACTCTGAGTCAGCCATCTGTCTGAAAGGGTTTTAGATAATTAAATATGCTCGCTGGAGGCAGTGGGGATGGATGAATAAGGCCTGATAAAGGGGCTCCCACCTGCAGCTATGAACCATTACCCCCATCCCTTTTGCAGGCTGGCTGAGCCCCTCAGTCCTGGCAGTAATCAAGCTGACCCCATCCCTCCAGGACTAGCTTCTGCTGTCATCTTACAGAGCCCTCCCTCCCCAGGATGAAGAACTGCCCTGAATCCAGTCCCTACCACCCTGACCCATGCAGACTGAGCCCATGCAGTGGGGCAGCAGACTCTCCAGTAGCCCATCACCATGGCTAAGCACTTATGCTCTGGAGCTGAGACTCACTGGATCCAAATCCTGGATCGACCGTTTTCCAGTTGAGGAAACCCCTGATCTCTAAACAGCAGTTTATCTACCTATAAAGTGACTTATAGATTTAAAGCACTCAGCATGGTGCTTGGTTGGGTTAAGCAATCAATGACAGCTGTTTTTATTGCTTAGAAGTCCTCTTTATTGCCTGGCTCCTCCACCCATCAGTCTTTTCCTCCTGACCTTTCATCTCTGTGCTGGTGGAGTGACACTCAGAATTTTGTGCTTGACCACCCCTAAGCCCCAATCCACCACATGCCCATGGAGACCCCTCAGTAGAATCTCCTCTGCACAGTTACCATAGCAGCAACCAGCCAGCTGGGCTTCCTCCTCCCCAGGCCAGCCTCCCCCTAAGTCTGCCTTCACCCTCTCCCCCAACCCACTCCATGGCCTTGCCCCCATGCAGGCTGCTGTGACTAACTGGCCTCACAGTGCATAGCTTCTGGGATGGGCTCTGACCAAGTACTAGTGTGAGACAGTCACACGCCACAGTGGAGACAGAGGCTCAGGCCATTTCTGTGTCATTAACCATTGCAAAACCCAGTTCAATGAGAAGACTTCTCCCAAAGGATTTCAATAAACTATTTCCCAGCAATGAAATCCATTTTAAATGCAGACAGAGAAGGACCTTGGTACTCAAAACTGAGAGGGCACATTTAATTGGGATGGCAAAAAGCTATTTCATTTCACTTCTCTTGGCTTAAATTTCTTTGACCCCTCTCCCCCCACTCAGTAGCCTTAAATCAATATTTCTCAAACTGTGGTGAAGGTTCTGTTGTTTATTTTCCCCAATCTATTGGGTACCAATACTTTTTTTGTAAGATAGTCTGAATAAGTTATTACCATAATAAAGTGCCTTTTGGATGTCACAGCAAAATTGAATTGCTACAAAGTTTCACAAAGACTTTCAGTTTCTGTACTTATCTTTTGGCAAACTAATAAATGTTTCACAAAGCCATACTAGTCCCTGGACCAAACTGAGAGCCACGGAGAAGTCCGTCTGCCATGGACACCCCTCCACCCCATGGGTTTTTGTCCTGTAATGTGGTCTGCTCAGCATCGACCCTGCCACACCCGGAGCATGCAATGGAAAGGATCCTGGTAGGATTTGCCCAGTCTCCAGTGAGCTCTATCCCCTGAGGGTCAAGCCTCCCCCAGCGAGAGGGGTATGTTGCTGCATCACCAGCCGTGTGCAGCACACTGGCTCTTACCATTCCTTTCCAGCCCTGTTGATCTCCTCCCACCAGCACTCCGTAGGCTCCCCCAGGCTCTGGGGTGTGGGCATACAGGCGTAGTTCCACTGTCTGTCGGAACCTTCCTTCTTGTTGAAGATGCTCCTCACGGCCACCACCACCTGCCCATGGGGACACTGGTAGCTGAAGCCCTGCCGGTTCAGATTCACCCACCCATCATCACTGTAGTCATGGTACTGATGATAGGAGTACCCATAGTCACCATACTGCCCCCAGGCCACGGTGACCAGTGGCAGAAGCACCCACAGAAGAGTGAGGTCCATGCCGTCTGGGCTTCTGGCAAAAAATGTCACCCTATGTCTGCTGGGCTGCTGGTTTTATACAGCTGCTGCTGACATGTGGCTTCCAGATGTGGGTGAGCAGGCTCCAACTGCAGTGTGTCATCGTTTAAGCAAAACTTTTCGGCTTGGAAATATTGGCCATAAGTACATTCAGTTTGTTTTAAGGTGGAATTCTAAGAAAATGTAAGGAACATGCAAATGGAAGAAACTCCCAGAGAAGGAAAAAATTAGCAGTTAGATTATAAAAGCAAATGGTTTCACACTCCTGAGAAACAGTGTTAGAATAAAAACAGTGTGTTTGTCCCTCCTCTCTTAGCACCTCACCTCTCTCTGCCCCCAACTTCACCCACCACTAGCAAACCCCTGTATTTATTCTTCAAACCACCAACCACCCTTCCAGGACCACATAAATATACAGAATGAGATTTCAAAACACCAAAATAATAGGATGAAGGAACAGAATCATTTAGATTTCTATAAGCCTGGATGCCTGCTTTTTTAAACGTTTTTCTGTGTGTGTGTGTGTGTGTGTGTGTGTGTGTGTGTGTGTGTGTGGTAAGTCCCTTAATATAAAACATACATTTTAACCATATTTAACTGTACAGTTCAGTGGCACCAAGTACATTCACATTGCTGTATAAGTCTCACCAACAACCATCTCCCAAATTTTTCACTTTCCTTAATTGAAACTCTGTTCCCATTAAACACTAACTCCCCATTCCCCCTCCCCATATCAGTCCCCACCCCCTGGTCTCTGGAAGCTAACAAGGTACTTTTTGATTCTATGAATTTGACTGCTTTAGGGGTCACACAGAGTCGGACATGACTGAAGTGACTTAGCAGCAGCAGCAGCAGCAGGTATAAGTGGAGTCAATCAATTTTTGACTGTTCCTACTGTATATTGGAATGCATTTTAAGGTTAATTTAATAAATGTCCTACAAACAGATTATACCTTCTTTTTACCCCTGCGCTACACAGTAGGTTCTTGTTAGCTATCTGTTTTATTTTTTTTATCTTCCCATTTTTATTTTTTTAATTTTTATTTTTACTTTATTTTTCTTTACAGTACTGTATTGGTTTTGCCATACATTGACATGAATCAGCCACAGGTGTACATGAGTTCCCAATCCTGAACCCCCCTCCCACCTCCCACCCCATATCATCTCTCTGGATCATCCCCGTGCACCAGCCTCAAGCATCCTGTATCCTGTATCAAACATAGACTGGCAATTCATTTCTTACATGATAGTATACATTTTTCAATGCCATTCTCCCAAATCATCCCATCTTCTCCTTCTCCCACAGAGTCCAAAAGTCCATTCTAAACATCTGTGTCTCTTTTGTTGTCTCGCAGAGAGGGTTATCATTACCGTCTTTCTAAATTCCATATAGATGTGTTAGTATACTGTATTGGTGTTTTTCTTTCTGGCTTACTTCACTCTGTATAATAGGCTCCAGTTTCATCCACCTCATTAGAACTGATTCAAATGTATTCTTTTTAATGGCTGAGTAATACTCCTTTGTGTATATGTACCAAAGCTTTCTTATCCACCCATCTGCTGATGGACATCTAGGTTGTTTCCATGTCCTGGCTATTAGAAACAGTGTTGCGATGATCATTGGGGTACACGTGTCTCTTTCAATTCTGGTTTCCTCGGTGGGTATGCCCAGCAGTGGGATTGCTGGGTCATAAGGCAGTTCTATTTGCAATTTTTAAAGGAATCTCCACACTGTTCTCCATAGTGGCTGTACTAGTTTGCATTCCCACCAACAGTGTAAGAGGGTTCCCTTTTCTCCACACCCTCTCCAGCATTTATTGTTTGTAGACTTTTGGATCGCTGCCATTGTGACTGGTGTGAAATGATACCTCATTGTGGTTTTGATTTGCATTTCTCTGATAATGAGTGATGTTGAGCATCTTTTCATGTGTTTGTTAGCCATTTGTATGTCTTCTTTGGAGAAATGTCTATTTAGTTCTTTGGCCCATTTTTTGATTGGGTCGTTTATTTTTCTGGACTTGAGCTGCTTGTATATTTTTGAGATTAGTTGTTTGTCAGTTGCTTCATTTGCTATTATTTTCTCCCATTCAGAAGGCTGTCTTTTCACCTTGCTTATATTTTCCTTTGTTGTGCAGAAGCTTTTAATTTTAATTAGATCCCATTTGTTTATTTTTGCTTTTATTTTGAGTATTCAGGGAGGTGGATCATAGAAGATCCTGCTGTGATTTATGTCAGAGAGTGTTTTGCCTATGTTCTCCTCTAGGAGTTTCATAGTTTCTGGTCTTATGTTTAGATCTTTAATCCATTTTGACTTTATTTTTGTGAATGGTGTTAGAAAGTGATCTAGTTTCATTCTTTTACAAATGGTTGACCAGTTTTCCCAGAACCACTTGTTAGAGAGATTGTCTATTAATCCATTGTATATTCTTGCCTCCTTTGTCAAAGATAAGCTGTCCATATGTGTGTGGATTTATCTCTGGGCTTTCTATTTTGTTTCATTGATCTATATTTCTGTCTTTGTGCCAATACCATACTGTCTTGATGACTGTGGCTTTGTAGTAGAGCCTGAAGTCAGGCAGGTTGATTCCTCCAGTCCCATTCTTCTTTCTCAAGATTGCTTTGGCTATTTGAGGTTTTTTGTATTTCCATACAAATTGTGAAATTATTTGTTCTAGCTCTGTGAAAAATACCGCTGGTAGCTTGATAGGGATTGCGTTGAATCTGTAGATTGCTTTGGGTAGTATACTCATTTTCACTATATTGATTCTCCCAATCCATGAACATGGTATATTTCTCCATCTATTAGTGTCCTCTTTGATTTCTTTCATCAGTGTTTTATAATTTTCTATATATAGGTCTTTAGTTTCTTTAGGTAGATATATTCCTAAGTATTTTATTCTTTTCGTTGCAATGATGAATGGAATTGTTTCATTGCAACAAAAAGAATAAAATACTTAGGAATAGTTATCTGTTTTATATACGTCAATCCCAATCTCCCATCCTAACCCTGCTTTCAAGTTCCCAGCCCAATATCTTTTAACCCTGAGTATAAGCATGGAATGGGCTTCCCAGGTAGTGTTAGTGGTAAAGAGCCCGCCTAATGCAGGAGACATAAGAGACACAGGTTCGATCCCTGCATCAGGAAGATTCCCTGGAAGAGGGCATGGTAATTCACTTTAATGTTCTTGCCTAGAGAAGTCCATGGACAGAGGAGCCTGTAGGGCTACAGCCCATAGAACTGCACAGATTTGGATGGGACTGAATGACTGAGCATGCGCATAAGCATGGAATACGAATTTGCAAGCTACTCAGAATTTTAGGTCACGTATGGATATACTATGGGCCTCTGGAAAGATAAATTGGGCATTATCTCTACACTTAAGCATCCTTCTGAGCTGCTGAAACTGGGCCCAGCTATACCTAGAAACTGTGCTTAGCTTTTCAATATATAATGAGTTTAATCTGAATAAAGTCACATTTTATCCTTTGGTGGTTTTCCCTTCCATGTTTTCTTTTTGATGAGGAATATTTACATATAATAAAATTCATCTCTTCTGTGTTCAGCATACAGTCATTCATCCAGCACCATAATCAAAACATAGAATAATTCCATCAACCCTCAAGCTCCCTTACACCCCTTGGTAGTCAAATCCTTCCCAATATCCAGCCACTGGTAACCACTGAACTACTTTCTGTTACTGGAGTTTTGCCTTTCCTAGGATATTCCATAGATGGAATCATACAGCATGCTATCTTTTGTCTGATTCCTTTCACTAGAAATGTTTTCAAGATCCATCCATGTCGTTAAATATCAGTAGTTCATTTCTATATACTGTTGGTGTGACTGTACTACAGACTGCTTATATACTACCAGTTGAAAGAATGTAAGTTTATACATAGTATCAATCGTGTATATACATCAACCCCAAACTCCCAATTCATCCCATCCCCATCTACCCCACCTTGGTATCCATACATTTGTTCTCTATGTCTGTATCTCTATTTCTGCTTTGTAAATAAGGTCATGCTGTATAGGAGAAACTAATACAACATTGTAAAGAAGCTATATTCCAATATAATTTTTTTAGAAAGAATGTAAGTTTGGAGATTGGGATTGACATACATACATTACTATGTATGAAATAGATAACTAATGAGAACCTATTGCATAGCACAGGAAATTCTATTCTGTGATGATGTAAATGGGAAGGAAATCTTTAACTGATTCATTTTGCTGTACAGCAGAAACTAACACAACATTGTTAAGCAACTATACTCCAATAAAATTAATTTTTTAAAAAGCAAAAAAAGAATATAAGTTTAATGCATGTACAGCTCACCATGTATTTTCAACTAGGTTATTATATTATCTTTCTCACAGCCTTGTATAGTAGTGAGGCATTATTGTGATTTTTTATTTCCACAGGTAAGAAAACTGTGGTCAGGAAGTTTTTTGGTTCAAATTCCTAGAGCTGGAAGGTCATGATCCCCATTTCTTCTGATCCTAGTCTGTGATTCCTTTCATCATTTTAACAAAACTATAGTCTACCAATTACACTAGTACATCAACATTTAGAAATAATTTCCAAATAAAATATTTATAAGGTTATTAATATTAAAACACACACTGTGCCTTCCCTGGTGGTCCAGTGGCTAAGACTCCATGCTCTCAATGCAGGGGACCTGAGTTCTATCTCTGGTCAGAGAACAAGATCCCACATACCACAACTAAAGATTCCATATGCTACAAGGAAGAGAGAAGATACCACTTGCCACAACTAAGGCCTGCTGCAGCCAAACAAATAAATATTAAACACACACGCACACTAATTCACATTATGAATTTCTGCTATTATTGGCAAAGTATGCTCAGTAGGCCCTGGGGAACTTTGAAAACTAAGTATTAGATTAATAGTTTTCAAAGTGTGGTTCTAGGACCTGCAACATCAACATCACTTGAAAAATTATTGGTAGCTCAAATTCTCTGGCCCTGTGAAGTGAAAGTCATTCAGTCGTGTCTGACTCTTTGTGACCCCATGAACTATATAGTCCATGGAATTCTCCAGGCTAGAATACTGAAGTGGGTAGCCTTTCCCTTCTCTAGCGGATTTTCCCAACCCAGGTCTCCTGCATTGCAGGTGGATTCTTTACCAGCTGAGCCACAAGAGAAGCCCAGGAATACTGGAGTTAGTGGCCTATCCCTTCTCCAGTGGATCTTCCCGACCCAGGAATTGAGCCGGGGTCTCCTGCATGGCAGGCTGATTCTCTGGCTATACTCCAGACCTACTGAATCAGACACGCTGGGGTGGGGCCCAACAGTATTCAATTTTACAAGCCCTGCAGGTGACCTGATGCATGCTGTAGAACTACTACACACAAGTCATCTCAGAAAACTGTAGCCAAATTTCAGGAGTCACTTGGTAAGGAGTAATATAGTGATGCTAATGCCTATCTGACTAAAACCATTCATATTTATGCCAGAGCCCACAGTGTAACCACTGGGATCTCTGACTTCCTAGTAATAATGGACTTGAGATGTTCTGGAGAGATTCTGCCCATAGGCATTCCAATGATTGGATGATTCTTCCTTTTTTTTTTTTTTGTTTCTTCTCCTTTCTTTTCCTCCTCCTTCTTCTTCTAATATCTTTATTGAGATACACTTCATACATCATACTTTTCACCATTTAAGGAACAAAATTCAATGGCTTTGAGTATATTCACAGAGTTGTACCACCATCACCACAATAAATTTTGGAACATTTTTATCATCCAACGAGAAATTCTAAAATGCTATACCATTAGCAATCACTCTCCACTTTTCCTCAACCATTTAGCCCTTGGTAGCCACCAGTTTACATTCTGTCCATGAATTGGTCTAATCTGGACATTTCATGTAAGTGGAATCATTCAATATGTGTTCTTTCATGGATGGTCTTTTACTTAGCATGTTTTTCCCCAAGCTTCTTCCATGCTACAGCATGTGTCAGCACTTCATTTATTCTCATTGCCAAACAATATTCCACTGTATAGACATTCCACTGATATTTACCCATCATAAGCTGATGGACATTTGAGTTGTTTTCAGGTTTTGGCCATGAACATTGTTGCTACAAACATTTACATACAAGTTTTTGTGTGGCCATATGTTTTAATTTCCCTTGGGTGAGTACTTAAGAGTGGAGTTTGGGGGCTATATGGTAACTATTGTTAACTTTTTGAGGAACCACCAGGCTGCTTTCCAATGCAGTAACTCCACCATTCTGCATTCCTACCAGCTGTGTATGAGTGTTTCATTTCTCTGCATCCTCACCAATACTTGCTATTAGGCCTGAGTTCTTCTGAAAGTTGTGGAAAGCCACAGTCACTCTGGTGAGACTAAGCCTGGACCTGGTCCTTCCTGGCAGCTTCCTCAGAGATATAGTTCATTCTTAAGAAATTCTGAATACACTGTTTGCCCTGATCTCAATGGGGAACTCCCACACTAGCCTTTGAATCAACACTTCCCTTCAAGTGAATTACTTTTCGACTTTTAGGACTAGAGCAGATCCTGTTGTACATTGTCAGTTGAAAGTGAAAGTGAAAGTTGCTCAGTCAAGTCTGACTCTTTGTGACCCCATGGACTATACAGTCCATGGAACTCTTTAGGCCAGAATACTGGACTGGGTAGCCTTTCCCTTCTCCTGGGAATCTTCCCAACCCAGGGATTAAACCCTGGCCTCCCGCATTGCAGGCAGAATTTTTTAGCAGCTGAGCCACAAGGGAAGCCAAGAATACTGGAGAGGGTAGCCTATCCCTTCACCAGTGGATCTTCCCGACCCAGAAATCAAACCAGCGTCTCGTGAATTGCAGGTGGATTCTTTACCAACTGAGCTTTGAGGGGACATTGTCAGTTAGAACAGCATATATTTACAGTGTCACTCTAGAGTTGATCTAAATCTGCTATTAATAGAGAAAACCTGTTGGCTCCATGGACAAGGTATTAAAGGCAGAGGACATGGCTCTTCCTAGTGCATAGAGGAAGGTGATAGCCCCAGATGAACAGATACTTAACCTGAAATATGGACTGAAAATTATTGGAGAATTCCAATTTTGCATGCTTACTTTATTCCCTTTTAACTTCTGTGTATTATGAGGATTTGGCTAGAGTTCTACGGACTGGAGTGACTTCATACGTATGCAGTTCTTTGTGGCTAAATGCATGCTAAGTCACTTCAGTCATGTCTGACTTTTTGCCACCCTACGGACTGTAGCTTGCCAGGTTTCTCAGTCCAAAAGATTCTCCAGGCAAGAATACTGGAGTGGGTTGCCATGCCCTCATCCAGGGGATCTTCCTGACCCAGAGATCAAACCCATATCTCTTATGTCTCCCGCACTGGCAGACAGGTTCTTTACTACTAGCAGCACCTGGCTATGCACACAGGGTCCTTATATACCTACTCTCAGGAAAGCTGGTGAGTGTCTGCTGAACCATTCATATTTTCCCTCCAAAAAGAATGTTATCAGCTTCCCAGTTTATCTGAGGAAGGTCCAAATAGCCCCGGCACACCCAGGCTGTCCTCCTCTTCCTTAAGCTTGTCTCTCTTTGTGTGATCCTTTGCTTTCCTGTGATGGAACCCACCTTTTTGCCATTTGAAATTAACTGTGAGAGTTAAAATGTTTAAAAAAAAATGCTCATATTGGAGGCAGCAGAGAAAGAGTAAGAGCCGAAGTTAAGGAGAGAAGATTGGGATGAGTAGAATAAAGTGCATCTACTGTGTGTTGGATTCTCTACCATGTGCTTCGCATTGGACAGGCCAGTTAATCTTCCAGTGGTTAATCTAGGATAACCATTTTATGGTTGAGGAAAATTAGGTTCAGAAAACATTAGTCATTTGCCCTAATTTTTCATAGCTAGCTCAAGGCACAAAGGGGACTTCAATGAAATCATCAATCCTTTTCTCGTAATCAGGAGATGATATTAACCAAGGTAGTGATAAAACCTGAAAGCGGTGGCACAAGATCCCTAAAAGAGCAGAGGCTCAAGGACTCTAAACAAGTGGGTTAGAATCCTGGTTTTGCAAGTAAATGAAACTAGACCAGACCCTAAAAGAGCAGAGGCCCAAGGACTCTAAACAAGTGGGTTAGAATCCTGGTTTTGCAAGTAAATGAAACTAGACCAGAGTTTCACGACCTTAGAACTATTGATACTTTGAGCCAAATGATTTCTTGTTGAGGATACTGCCCTGTATGTTGTGGGGTGCTGTGCAGCATCCCTGGCCTCTATTGAGTAGATGTCAGTAGATCTTGCCTCTGCAACATGTGACAACCAAAAACGCCTCCACATCGCTACCTGTTCCCTGGGAGATAAACTCATCCCTGGCCAAGAACCACTGAGTTAGACAAACCTGTTCCATTGTCTGTTAAACGAGAGATAATAACCACCATGAGATTGTTGTGAGAATCTCATCAAATTGTGGTCTGCCAAAGCCTTTGTAAATTCTAATGCTTGACACAAATGGAGGTTGTCATTATCACCCCAGAGAAACACAAGACACTGGATCGGAGGCATCATTATGCAAATCAGTGTGATGAGCAGCAGAGGGCTCAGCAGGCAGCCGAGTGTCCTTGCATAGACACATGACTGGTGCAATTCTTTTGGGAATGAACAAAGCTTGGAGCCTGTTGTTTCCCCACCCTTAGGGGCTGCATTAGTCCATATGATGAGTGTGGATGGCAGAGGTCACTGAGAGTGAGTCTGTGGGAAGAGATGTCAGGAGGACAGGGTTGGGCAATGAAGAATGAGAGTGAGGGATGAGAATTCAGGAGATTTGGAAGTTGCAGACATATGGGTGATAGGATCTGAATATCAACCCATGTTTCCCAGTTCCAATCTGAGGGTCCTGTACATGCCAGGTTGCCATGTGTGTACATGCCAGGTTGCCATGTGTGTACATGCCTGGCCAGGCTTGGGCCAGGTTTCTCAGGTAAGACTTGAAGTCTGCATCCCGTAGGGAAGCAAGGTGACCGATCCTGGGGAATCTCAAAAGATCCAGCTCATGCACAGTTAGCAAGCCCTGAAAGTGACTTTCATCTCCAGCGAGACAGTATTCTCATCATCTCGGCCAGTTGGTTCTCCAGCACTATCTGCCTGCTGCTTCTGATCACTCCTGGCTCCCTTCACTAAGATTTACACTCTTACTCTCTTTCCTGCAGCCGTGCATTTGGACTTCCTTTGGCTTTCTACAATCACTTCACCTCTCCAGGCTTCTGATACTGGACTTGGTCACCTAGGAAGCCTATTGTCTCTCCCAAGTCTAAAAACACAAGCCCACTACTCATAGGCATTTCTCAACTTCAGTTCCCCCCAGACTACCTGGATCCAAACGTGCCAAAAGCAGATTCCTGGGGTCCTATCTGCCCTACTGGAGTGCAGTTTCTGGAGAGGGGGTTCTGGAATTTGTCTTTTTAATGAGCTCCTGCACCCCCATTCCCACCACCGTGATGTTCATACATAACCAAATCTAGAACCACAGGCCAAGGGGCATATCCATTCCCTGGGAACAAGTCTGATTCATATTCTTCCCTAACTGAGTGCAGCAGAATAAGACAAGTTTCCTCTGCCCTGTACCTGGTGTGGCCCTGGCCCCTGGGCTTGTGGGCTGTGGTCAGGGCTTGGTCCTGTAATCCTGTGTTCATGGAGCCCACTCGGCCCTCCCGCTCCCCATAGGCAGCCTGGAGCCAAGCACACTGCACACTAATGACTCCTATTTCCTAGCCCAGCTTTATAAAATGCTGCAGTTTTAATATCTACCCAAATCACTCAGCCCTCTTTGCAGGGTTGTGTGCAAGTGTCTGTGTGCACGCACACATGTGTGCACATTCATGCACTCATAGCCCTGTACTTTCCTTTTAATCTATACGAAATTAAATAAAACAGTATGTGGAAAGTGCTTGAGGAGAGGCTGGTATTAAAAAAAAAAGTCATGGTTTTGTAAGTAACGTACTGGATATTCTCATTTCACTTTTGGATAACTTCTCTTTCCAGCACTGCACCCTGGGAAGGTTAATTCACTGAATGAATGTGCCGTCCTGCCCTTGGGTCCTGATCAGGCTTGGCCAGTGGGAGGCACCAGGGGAATATGAAAGGGAGAGAAAAAGGGTCAAAATGTTAATTTCCCTGCTAAGTCCTGGTAAGCAGCGGCTGGATTTCTTTACATGAGGCCTCAGCCTCTGTCAGCTGTTGCCTCTTCCAGGACAGAGTTCTAGACATCACTCTTTCCCTGCCCCTTCAGACCTGGGGGTAGGGTGGGGGAGCGGTTTTTCAGTTGTTTTTAGTGGAGCCTGCCTGGGTGTTCACCCTTAATCCTGCTCACACATTTGCACATGATTCTTTCATTTATTCTTTCCAGTCATCCCTTTTGAATATGTACCTTTTTCTTACCAGGACCTGACTGATGTAAGTAATAACTGGCTGAATTCAATACAAGGGCAACTCTGAACCACAGTAACTGCCCCCAGCACTGGAAATGTCTCCAGCAACTTGCGGCTCTTAGTTACTCAGTGCAAGAAAATTGTTCTCTTCAGTTGTGTGATGTTGAGAAGCATCAGTACGGTTCCTTCTTCAGTGGGAAGCCAGCCCCAACTCTACCCCCAGTCTTCTACCCTCGATGTTCACGCCACTCCATCCAAAGGCCCACCTTTGCAACCTGTGCCCTTTGGGAAGCCAATGTTAAATCTTATCCAGAAAACAGACTGGGAGTCGTTCGAGTTGTCCTGATGATGTGTGTGGGTCAGCCTTCCTCTACCAGGCCACGCAGTCTTTGTTTGTAGAGATCTTCCTGAGCAGAGAAAAATGACATCTCACAGACCTGTACACTTACATCAGTATGTCTACTTGTGGCATACACTTTTATACTCATGATATTGAATGTCATCTTTGTACACTTCGAAGGATAACTCTTCCTAGTTTTTCAAAGGAGATGACTGATGCTGAGAGAGAAACTTGCCCAAGGTCACTCAGCTAGTGCAGATAATCCACTTTCAAACTTGGTGGAACTCAAAGCTCCCAAAATGAAGGATCTCTCAGGATCACATCCAAATCACCTAGAGAGCTTGCAAAAGAATTGGAGATTCCTGAGAGATTCCTGTCCCATCTTCAGAGTCTGCTGCAGGTCCACAGAAGGATCTGGAAAGGGAGTCCACAGTGAACTTGCTGGGTCCCTCCTCCCTGCCCCCTGCAAATTTCCCTTTTAGATCTCACATTAAATCTAATTCCTGGGGAAGCTTTCTGGACCTCCTTGACTCAAATTCCCAATCTCACAGCTTCACAATGCTGCCTAAACATTTTTCATAGCTGTTACCACAATCACAATTTTATATTTATTTGTGTAATTATTTGATAACATCTGACTTCCACCACTAGACTATACATCCTGTCAGGGCAAGTTCTGTGCCTGATTTTAGCCACTGTTGCTTTTTCTGTGCCTGGTACATCCCTAACATTCAATAAGTATTTATCAGATGCTTGTTGACTGAAAACAGGATACTGGACCAAATGGTCCATGGGCTACCTGTCAACCATTTGACTCTATAAATACTTGCTTGCTTCCTCGTAAGACATCAAATTTAGAATAAGAAGTAGCTGAGAAAGCATGGTTTTTCTGACTTATCATCACTTGACATGATCACAGTATATCCAAGCAGCTGCTGTCCAGTGACCGTCAACTGAAATGAGCCATCTGAAAGTACGGGAGATGCCTGGGTGCTCACCACTGCATCCTTAGAACCCATCCCAGGGACTGCCGAACTGATCCTAGATGCTCAATCAATGTTTTCTTCTGCAAATGAGTTCAAATAGGCCAACATCAATGAAGTAAAGGCACTCTCTGCTCCTCCTTTCTCAGTTCATTTTTCCATCCCTCAGAAATGCTTCCAGGGGTCCTTGAAGCAGGACTTAAACTAACATGTCCTTCTAGCTAGTGACATGACAGAGAAAACAATCAACAATAAAGAGCATACCATGTGGCAATATCCAAAATGAGATGACTTCAGGAAAAAAATCTAATTCATGGAAAGATGAGGCAAATTTGTGGGGAGAAGAGGTGAATTTGCAAAAAGCGCCATCCTTTGTAAACCAAAGTCACCAGTGACATTGACTACGAGACAATTGTACAAAAATGCAAGGAAGTCCTGGCCTTCATTTTCAGGTGGTGTACTTAGCCGCTCAGTTGTGTCTGACTCTTCGCAGCCCTGTTGACTGTAGACCACCAGGCTCCTCTGTCCATGGAGATTCTCCATGCAAGCATACTGGAGTGAGTTGCCATGCCCTCCTCCAGGAGATCTCTCCAGGGATCAAACCCAGGTCTCCTGCATTGCAGGCAGACTCTTTACCTTCTAAACCACAAAATACCATAATTAGTGGCATGTAAACCCTATGCTCTCTCTCCCATTCTCTCTCTGTTTGTATATGTGTGTATGTGTGTACAGATGTATCTATCACTTGCTAAATGGCTTTTATATCGAAGTGTCCATTTCTGTAACAACATGGCTATATCAGCTCATTTTAGTTGGACATCCCCCCCAAAATGCACTTTAGTTCAAAATCCTTAATAACTGCCTAGTAACTTTACTCTTTAAGTTCAGTGTACCAAATTATCAGTACATTCTGAGGTATTTTGATTTTTATTATTCAACTCCAAGCTTTACAGAGCACTCAGTGGTTCTTGTACTCTCAGGCAGGGGCATAATTATTCTATTTATTTCACTACAACCAATATTGATGGTTTCCTAAGGTCTGTTGTAGTGGGTTAAATTATTTCCCCAAATCTATGTCCACCCAGAACCTCAAAATGTGACTTTATTTGGAATAAAAGTCTTCGTAGGTGTAATTCGTTAAGAATCTCAAAATGAAATCATGTTGGATTTTGTGTGGGCCTATGGGCTTCCCTCATGGCTCAGTGGCAAAAAAAAAAAAAAAAAAATCCACCTGCCAATGCAGGAGACCTGAGTTTGATCCTTGTGTCAGGAAGATCCCCTGGAGAAGGCAACGGCAACCTACTCCAGCATTCTCGCCTGGGAAATCCCAAGGACAGAGGGCCCTGGCAGGCTACAATCCATGGGGTTGCAAAGAGTTGAACAAGGCTGAATGACTAAACAGCAATGGGTCAATGACTGGTGTCCTTATATGAAGAGGAGGGAATGCAGAGAGACACAGATAAGGGGGTGATGTGAAGAATGGGGAGATTAAAGTGATACATCTACCAGCAAAGAAATCCCAAGTGTTGTAAGAAGCTGCAGAAGCTGGGAAGAGGCAAGGAAGGATGCTCACCTAGAGGCTTCAGAGGGAGCATGGTCCTCCTGATGACTTGATTTCAGACATCTAGCCTCCAGAACTGTGAGAGAGTAAGTTTCTGTTCTAAGCCACCAGATTTGAGGTTATATTTTAGGAAATTACATCTGGGTGCTGAGGATTCTACCTACCACTGGAGTGATACATTCATCCTTCTAGTTGCACATGAAGGAAACATAATCCTTGCCAGCCTTTTCAGTTTCCTTCAAACACTCTCCTCTTTCTCTGACTCTGACAGCATCCCACCTGCTCTGTGTGGCCACTCCATGTCACAGCGTTAGTTTCCTGAGCAGCTGCTGAGCTGAGGGACCACACAACAAACCCTAGAGTTGAGAGGCAGTGAGCTGTCAGGGAGGAGGGGAAGGGCACCTCAATCAAAAGGGATGAGAACATGGCGAAAAAGGGGTGGATAAATGTCCCTTCCATTTGATTGCTCCAAGGGATACTGTCTCCTTGATTCCAGAGAAATCCAGGCCCATCAGGGAACATGCCTGCCCAGGTTTCACCTCTTTCCTCATCACACTTTCACCCAAATCTGCGTCTCCCAAGTTGAGACTTGACAGTTTAGTCCTGGCTTCAGGCTCTGATTTCAGATCCTGGAAGACATGATGGTTAACTTGAGCAAATTAATTAACATTTCTGTGCCTCAGTTTCTTCCTCTGTAAAATGCGGAGATTGACAGTTTCTACCTCATACAAGTATGGTGAGAATTAAATAAGTCAACATATAGAACACTTGAAAGACGTACAGGTATGTAATAAGAGGTAAATGATGTTAACTGTTACAGAGGATAGGGAGATTTTGGTTTTAACACCAAATGCTAATAAGAATTCTCTAGTAAGACCTAATTCTTCAGTAACAAACTGATAACTATGTAAATATCTTACTTTAGAGTGATCAGAAAGAAGAAAGGGAAAAAAAAAGAAACAGCATGTCGGGGGAAGAATCACTAGGAAAAAAGAGTCCAAAAGCAAACATTGTTTTTGTCAGTTCATAAATCCTTCTTTAAAATAAAAAAAAATACAAAAACCTGATCACAATAACAGAGGAAAAAAATTCCCTATTCTTTTCTACAAAGACAAAGGGTACTTGGCTTAAGTCTATGAGCAATTTTATCAATAGCAACCACTTCACAGATGTAACAAAAGCTGCCATTCTCATGGTGATGTGCTGGGCATCAAGCTAAGCTCTTTATTCTTATCATCATCTTTAATCCTCACAACAACCTTTGCCATGGGATTATAGAAAGCAGTTTCATAGAAAGAAGACAAGTAATTGCCCAAGGTCACAAAACCAGAAAGCAAAGTACCTGGGATTTGAATTCAGAATTCTGACTTCAAAGTTCATCATCTCATCTTTCCCTATTGTGTTAAGCAGCCTGTGTTTATCTCTAAAACCAGACAGTTATTACAAGGATGGAAAAGTACTTAAGGAGTATAAAGTACTAGTTTCCCCACAGGAGTAATCTGTGTTCTCAAACTACTTGGATACCCTACAAGTGAGATTGCATAAAAAGGAGGTGGTCCATTCCCAAGTGGTGCTGTGATAAAGAGTCTGCCTACCAATGCAGGAGAAGCAGAAGACTCGGGTTTGGTCCCTGGGTCAGGAAGATCCCTTGGGGAAGGAAATGGCAACCCACTCCAGTATTATTGCCTGGAAAATCCCATAGACAGAGGAGCCTGGCAGGCTACAGTCCATGGGGTCATAAAGAGTCGGACAAGACTGAGTGATTGAGAACTGAGCACCATGCTCTGCAACCCTTGCCCTATTAATTAGGAACCACACACACACATGAGTTTTAAGCATCTGAAACAGACTCACTCACGAGGCATCAGAAAGGTGGCTTACAGGAAGTGCACGGTTTGAAACCACGGTACTAACGCACACTGCAGTGAGCCAAGGACAGCAGCCTGGAGGGTGAGGCTCCCTAAACAATAGAACTCCCACAGCACTGCTCACATGATGGAGTCAGAGCCCAGTGTAAACAGCAACACCCCTCTACAACAGCATCCCACTCCTGACACAAGTCCCCCCTTTCTCTCTGTCTCAGTCTGCCCTTCCAGTGCAGGCACTCTGCCCTCCTGACCTGAGAATGATGAATTAGGCTGTGTGGGGGGTACAGGGAAGAGTAGTCATTTTCTTGAGCAACAAGAACTGACATTTTCCCATGCCTAATCAGAAAGGAACTAAGCACTGTAATGTTAGCCAATCCCTTAGAGCTCCTGGGATAAGAGACATTATATAAGTGTTAATTATTATTGCAGTTGGAAGAACGGCTAAAACAGTAAGTGTTTTTAAGGGATGAAATGGAAGGCTTTGAGTCAGGGACGATTAGGATGGCTTTACTGCTCCTTTCAGTGAAGGCGTCATCATAGGCTTACCTGAACATAAGCTTGTTGGCTGGCTGTCAGGTTGCAGGACAGTAGTAAGAACCAGAACACTTCCCTAGGAAAGTGTGTTCTTAAAATGTACTCAGACTCATTAAAAGTGGGATGTGTGTGCCATTTCCTCCTCCAGGGGATCTTCCCTACCCAGGGATCAAGCTGGGTCTTTTGCATCACAGGCAGATTCTTTATGGCCTGAGCCACCAGGAAGCCCTAAAAGTGGGATATAATGCATGAACCTACCTTGTGTGTTCGGAGGAATGTGCTCCTATCTTCCATTCTACCTTTCTGTGCAGGCTGTACTGTGGAATAGACAATTCCCCTGAACGACTTGAGCGCTTAAGTTCACTGATTTCTAGAGTGATTTTGTTGGATTGTTTATAAATAATCCTTTTGACCCTTGAAGTGGAGTTATGAATGCTATACCCAATTTGGGAAAAAATTTTAAAAAAAGTATTCGTTTTGACAATACTTTCATCCCATCCAGGAATATAATTTACTTGTGCATTTATTAAAGCAAAAGCATGTATTAATGCTCGCTGGGACCTTGGATAAGTCATCACACCTCTCTGAGCCTCAGTTTCCTCATTTGTGAACCAAAGGGATTACAATAAATAAGGAGCCCTTTCCATCTCTACCATGTAGTAATTCTAAATCTGAAATTTATTCTTGAGAAAAGATACTCTTTGTTGTCAAAGCTTCTGTTTCTGAAACCTCAAAGCCACTATTACATTCTTGGTTCTGGAAAAGAATAAATTATTGAGAAAGATTAGAAGCTGTCCTCTCATAGTCTGTTACATGCGTTCTCAGTCACTCGGTCTGACTCTGTGTGACCCCGTGGACTGTAGCCCTGCCAGGCTCCTCTGTCCATGGAATTTCCCAGGCAAGAATACTGGGGTAGGTTGCCATTTCCTTCTCCAGGGAATCTTCCCAACCCAGGGATCAAACTTGCATCTCTTGCACTGAGAGGCAGATTCTTTACTACTGAGCCACCGGGGAAGCCCAAATATCTGAATACAAAGCATTTTACCTCTTGATAATCTCCATAAATATCAACCAATGATACATTCATCCCTTCTGCCTTTCATAATTGCTATCTGATTTTAACTGATGAAATAAATTTATAGTTTAAGGCAGGGCAAGAAAAAATTAAACCTAAAAGTCTCTGTGTGCTTGGGCTTCCTCCTTCCTCTCTAATGTGTATTGTACATCTACACATTAACCAGAGCTCCTCAAAGAGGGGAGTGCCTGCTCAACCAGAAAGACCTTTTTTTTTTTTCTTTCTTGTGACCATAGCACTGTAACTTCTTAAAAAGTAGAGGTCTTTCCTAACTCTGAACGGAGTCATGGTGACTTGCTGCTCACTTCATACCCATTTATCTGGACTATATATCCATGATCAACTTTATGTAAACTATAACTATGTCATTGTGATGTATGGTCCCGTGTCTCAAAAATGTATGTGACTGTGCCTTTGACTTGTAGCAAGCAGAACAGTTCTCTGAACTTTCTGAGAATTTGTTTCCTGAGTTTTAATCCTCAGTTTGGCTCAGATAAAATTCTTTCTCTTTCTTCTTGGTAGTTAATTGAATTTTCATCCACATGACTAAGTTTCTTCATTCTCTGGGTGCAAGTTCTTTCATTTGCAAAATAAAGTAAGCAGTATATATCTTGGGAGTCTATGGTGAGAATTAATCTACTCTCTTTCTTCCTCATTGCCAATTTATAATCCAAATGATAATAGGAAGGCAATTTGGGGAAAGGAACTAGGATATTTGTTTTTTTTTATTTGCGTTCAGGTTCTGAAAGAGAGGAAGGAGGTGAAAGTATGCTTATCGTTAAAAGCACAGGAGTCTTTGATCAGGTTTGTGAAGCCTCCTTTTCCCATAATAGATTAAAGAGATTGGAAAGGAGTTGTCAGGACTTGAGATCAAATCCCTGCCTTTCAATAATCCTTGATGCCTCAAGTAAGCAAACTTAACTCTTTGAGTCTCCTCAATTTTAAAAATTGTGATAATAATACCTAGTTCTCAAGAGCGTTATAAGGATGAGAGGCTAATTGTGTCTGTGAGGTGCTCAGGCAGAGCCTGGCTTAGAGTAACCATTAAGGAGCTGAGGACGATTCCCATACTCTTTTCTAGGCTCTGTAGTTCTGCCCTCTGAGACTCCATTTCTGCTGTTCACCCAGTAAGTGTGGAGGTACAGCCTGGAATGCTTCTATCTTCTGCTGGTTAGAGAAGTTTCTCAAATAAGCTGGTGTACGGTGGGGTGGTGAGAGAAGGGATTCTAGAGTTAGCAAGAAGAACTCCCTTTGGCAGTTGGTTACTTGAGCTCTATGCTTGTGTTTGTCCAGTTGCAATGGAGGGGTAATATTGATAGTATCCACTTAATAGAATTGTTATGAGTATGAAATGAAAAAATACTTCATAGTATGCACTCAATAAAAGATACCCATTACTGTACTAGGCAAAAAAAAAAAAAAAAAAAAAAACTCAACTCACATGCATCCTCTTCCCTGAAGAGTTTTCTAATCACACAGCTAAGACTGTCATTGCTCTGAGTTGCCATAACACATTGCCTATATTTCTTTTCAGCATGAAATTGTCATGCTGCCATGCATTAAAACCAGCAGCTTACACGAGACTTCTGCACAAAGTTGTGTGCTTCTTGAGGACAAAGCACATGGCTTAATTCAGCCATGATTTCCTCACAATCAGTGGAGGTGCACAGTAAAGGCTCAAAAGTCATTATTGGATGGAACTGAAATGATGAACTAGAAAACCCCTTCTGCCAAACATGATCACTGGGAAAAGAGGTGCTGTGTCTCCCTGACAACAATCAAAACAGCAAGAAACAAGTCAGATTGAACCGTCACCCTGACATGGGTGCTCAGGAAATTGGCTAAGAGTGAGAAGCGATTCAAACACACAGTGAAAATTCTGTTTTACAAGAAAAATCATTGAGAAACAAAATTATATGTTAGAATCAAAGGACTTAACTCCTAGAGTTAATGTTATTAAACAAGTTATGTGGAGAGCGTCGAGATCTATGAATGGGGTGATTTTTCTCAGGTTTGCCAGGGAAAGGAATCAAGGTCACTCAACTGACAGTTTAACCTTTCCAATTCAACTTTATTTATGCTCACTCAGCTAAAGGCAAAGTATTTTCCACATTGGGTAAGTAGAATAAATATTAATTGGTGGATCACTGACAGCTACTATTTATGGGCTCTGGACAGCTCGCAGTGCATATGCAGAGTGCTTGTCATTGCACTCACTAACTCTGAGAGGGGCAGGGATGAGGTGGGGAGAGGAGAGCTGGAAATTAAACCTCTGCAGGTTTCAACTCACACTTCCTCCTTATCTGGGAAATTTTATCTTCTCTGTTATTATCTAAAGACTGTTGTGCAAACACCACACTCCTGACAGACCTGTTGGATGAGAACTGTGGTATGAGGTTTCAGATATCAGGGCCAGATACGGCAGTAATTTTCCATGAAGCAAAAGCAGATAGCATCCCCCACCTCCAGGGCTCCTTCAGAGGAGACGGAACACTTGCTACCAAACGTGAGAAGGATGTAGCGCAGGTGAAAGGGAGGGAGAGGGTGTTTATTCCAGCACATATGCAGCCCCTGTGCTAAATGAGACCCAAACTGGGTGCGAGTAAACAGTACATGATGCAAAGTTTCACTGATACGTTCCAGCTCCTCATTAGTGTTAATGAGCCATTTGCAATTATGGTGGAAGATGATATTTTTAAAAAACTAAATTTAGTATTTATTGTTTGCCTGAAAGGTCCAGAGGATCCTGGTGTTAGTGTGTGTTAGGTCGCTAATCCGACTCTTTTGTGACCCCCTGGACTGTAGCCCGCCAGTCTCCTCTATCCATGGAATGAATTCTCCAGGCATGAATACTGGAGTGGTTGCTGTTTCCTTCTCCAGGGATGTTACTGGGGATGATTCTAATTCTTATGGTCCTGGAAGTCCACAGACTTTTATCCATGCCTGGGTAAAAGGCATGCATGTCTTGCTCTTACAAAGAATATCAAGGAAGTTGCTTAACCGAGTAAGTTTGGGAGGGAGTAAGCAGTTTCTCAACTAGTAAAATGAAGGGGTTGAGGTAGTTTATCTTCAAGACAGTGATTCTTAGCATTCTTAAGATCAGAGACTGTGAGAATCTGATGAAAACACTAGCCCTTCTTTCTAGAAGAAAATCCATACATTAGATTTTTAATGTACATTTTCAGGGGTATTATGGACACCTTGAATCCAACCACAGACCATCAGTCCCTGCTCTAAAGGATTCTTTCATAATATTTTATGACTATGAATTTGTACCAGGCTTCCTAGGTGGCTCAGTGGTAAAGTCTCCAATGCAGGAGACTGCTTCAATCCCAGGTCAGGAAGATCTCCTGGAGAATGAAATTGCAACTCACTCCAGAATTCTTGCCTAGGAAATCCCATGGGCAGAGGAACCTGGCAGGCTATAGTCCATGGGGTTGCAAAGAGTCAGACATGACTTAGCAAATAAACAACAACATGAATTCCTACCAAGAGAAGATAAACCACAGGGGCACTGCTTCTGCCTTCAAAGACACTAATTTTAAATTCAACATTCCAGAAAGTATCGGATTATAATCGTAAAAATATGATATTTCCTGACGTTTAACCCATATAGTATTATCAAACTTTAACTGAACAACTTCAAATTATAAGCCTTAGTTTCCTTTCTGTATATTTGTAAATGAAATCAAACTTTCCTAATGAACCAAACTTTCTACTTGAATTATGATTTCAAAGGTATTTCCACAGGGGAAAAAAAATTGACCCCAGACTGTAAAGACAAATAAATAATCACATTTCAATAAGACTGCAAGGAGATCCAACCAGTCACTCCTAAAGGAAATCAGTCCTGAATAGTCATTGGAAGGACTGATGGTGAAGCTGAAACTCCAATACTTTGACCGCCTGATGGGAAGAACCGACTCATTTGAAAAGACCTTGGTGCTGGGAAAGATTGAAGGTGGGAGAAGGGGACGACAGAGGATGAGATGTTTGGGTGGCATCACTGATGCGATGGATATGAGTTTGAACAAGCTCCGGGAGTTGGTGATGGACAGGGAAGTCTAGCGTGCTGCAGTCCATGGGGTTGCAAGGAGTTGGACACAACTGGGCGACTGAACTGAATTGAACTGAACCGAATATTCACTTGTGAGGCCTCATTGGCCTAACTGAAGGCACCACCCTGATGTGACCTTTGTTTTAAAATGCTAGGAAAACAAACTTAAGGGTTGACTGCAAAAGCACTGTGTCAATACAATCCCAGATTCCATCATAAATATCTGCTTTGTGAACTCCAGCATTTTAAGGAGTGATCCAACAGATCAAATGGGAGATGAATCAGGTGAATGGTGAGAGGTGACAAGCATAGGAGATTTCAAAAGAGTGAAAAATGGAGGGAAAATATCATAACATGGTTAAAATCTCCAGGTAGAGAAAAATGTATTAGGTATGTTTGCACTTTCCAAATCACATCCTTTCTCTTACTTAAAACTTGTTCAGGCTGTGTTATTTATTAACATATTTCCAACATCCAAGTCAGGATCCAGTCCATTGTTTTCCATTTCTTTCTTCTTTACATCATTTGGCAAAAAGAGTGTCATAATAGGAAGCAAAAATATCTGTATGTACCTCATCTTTCTGTTGCAGTGTCTGAAATCCTATTAGATTTGATTTCTTGAGCCAATGTGTTGAGTACCCAGTACATCGCTGTTTATGCTATAAAAATTTCTGGAATGGTAAAGACTTTAATGGGATTGTATCTTTAATATGATGTGAAACGTGGTCTCCCAGTTCAATTAATTAGCTGAGACTGGACATAGAAAAACCAAAAACAATGAGCAAGGACAGGTAAATTCTGATTGACATCAGGAAAAGAGGGAGACCCCAAGAGATGACTAAGGACTCCTATGCTTAGATGTGTTCAAGGAGAGGACACCGGAGCAAGGGGAAAGGTGAAACAATCAGTGGAAAATGCACAGGGAAAACTGCCTTTTTTTAGTTTCAACCCAAATAATTCCAATCAGTTCACAAGAAATTATGTGTGCCACTCTAGGTTGGATATGGCAGTTGTTTTATTTTAAAAATTTTGCACATGGTAGGCAGTAAAAATATTTGTGGAATGAATGAAATTATCACCAACACCCCTGAGCCATATGATAACTTAAAAATCCTTCTCATTAAAATGCAGTTCTAAAGCTGAGCCCCTCTTAGCTCTGACTGTCTTTCATCATTGACAGTGTGACCAACTATCTAAAATACATGCCTTTAAGGTCATTCTCCAGTATTCTACAACCCATGTTTCTTTCTAGTCATGGAATCTGTACATTTCATTCTATTGTTATCTCTTTTGTTTGAGTGTGACCACACTGAGAATACAACTCTTCTACTATTCACTGTCTCAGTTGCTTTTAAGGAGCATCTAACAAGTGCCAGGCATTAGGGAAAGTGTCTGACAAAGCATTCATCCATTTGCAACAGCTTACATTAACATTATCCCCATTTTATAGACGGACCAATTGACCTTCAAGCCTTCTTGTGAGTAAGCCGTTGTGCAGGTTCCCATTACATGCTATGGGCTTCCAAGCCAGGACTTTAAGCCCTGGTCTGTGAGCTGTGCTCTGGAGCAAGCAGGCACTCAGTCAAGGTTGCCGACAAGTGAGAAACAGTTCACCACATTAACTGCAAATTACAGGAGACCTCAAGGCTCCCAAGGAATAATAAATGCCAAGGCCCTGGTGCCTTGTGGGCTCCATGGAGTCCGGACTTGGAACGCCCTCACTCTTCTAAAGGTGTGCCCCCAAGAGCCTGGTGCTCATCAGGCAAAATACAAGGATGGGATTTGGCAGGGCTGGGTGTTGTTTTCACACTCTGCTCAAAGGTGTGTGTGATGGAGGGAAAAGTCAGAGGCCTGCAAGAGACCTTGAGAAGGAAGCAATTTCTCTCCCACCCCTTCTCATACCTGTTAGACTCTAAATCCAAACCTGCAGGTTGCTGCTTTCTGGGCAGAGCAGGGCTGCCTGGTGCTGGTTCCCTGGGGAGGTAATCTCACCTTGAGCGGTTCCTATACTCACTGCCTCATTCTTCTACACTAGCCTGGTGGAAACCGCCTCGTACCAGCTAGTGAACCAGAACCATGACCCTATTTCTTCCTGCAGAACAATAAAGGCAAGGTCTGGCTGATGCCAGTAACCACAAGCTGGCCTGGGCTGCCCTGGGTTACTTCATGCCCCAGTGAAGCAGCTTGGCTTTCTGAGTCACAGCCATCCCAGGGCTGGAAGCTCAGACTACCTCCTCTGCAATTGGCATGTTAATCATAAGTTCTCATAATCTTCCTCACATTGCTATGAAATGATCAGAATGTCTCTGATCTCCTAATTGGGAAGCAGAGGCTCAGCTAGATGAAGGAACAGACCCGAGGCATACCCTGGAGCAGTGGTCCCCAGTCTCTTTTTCACCAGAGCCTGGTCTCATAGAAGACAATTTTTCCATTGACCGGGATGGAGTGGGGGCGGGGATGGTTTGGGGTGATTAAAGCACACTACAATTATTGTGCACTTAATTTCTATTATTTTCACATCAGCTCCACCTCAGACCATCAGGCATTAGATCCTGGAGGTTGGGGGCCCCTGCCCTAGAGAATGACAGAACCGAGATTTAAACGTAAACCTTGTGGCTGTGAAGTCCACACTCTACTCGAGACTGAGACCACACTAACTTACAGCTTCTCTCTCCTGCTCCTCTCTGCAGGGTGCTCAAGGGAGAGATAACAGTTCATTCCCTGCTAGAGGCCATTCTTTAGCTGAGGGTTGGATCCCTGCACTATTTATTCCCCTGAGCCGGAGCAGGTCCCCAAAACTCTTCCTCTCTAGCCCACTTTCCACTGCAATTTAATCATGTTCGTTAAACGAGGAACACCTGGTTTTGCAGCAGCATTCACCTGAAGCTAAATTCACCTTTAACCATGTCCTGTGCACTGCTCACTAAAATCTTGAAACTTAATCACAGGTCTTTCAAAAGCCGGCACCATTTCCCTACCCTACAATGCAATCTTCTAGGCCAGAGATCAGAATGCTTGGGCTTGATGTTGTGCAGGGACTCTGGAATCAGACTGGCTCCAGATTCTGTCAATCACTATGTGACCTGAGGCAAGTCGCTTAACCCCTCTGAACCTCAGTTTGCTAATATTTACCTGGCAAGATAGGCGTGAAAATTAGCAGTAATGTTTATAATAGCCCTAACAGTGAGGGGATATAGTAGATTCTTGATAGACACTAACTGTTTTTATTATTTCCACCACTTCATCAGTATGTGGTATAGGGAAAGTCTATGCCTATGCCATGCCTCAGTATCCACATCTGTAGAATGGGAATAATCTGAGTCCCCTGCCTAATTCATTCTCACAAAAGCTGTAGAAGATAGTGTACCTGATTATTATAAAAGACTGAGTTCCCTCAGTGACTAAAGGAGAAAAATTCTGTCCATGCAGGCAATTACCCAAAGCCATTATATTATTACATAACTTTCTTTTTTCTCCAGAGCTTACTGCTGTTGGCAAGCATTAATTTATTCATTTTCTCATCTTCCCTTTTAGCATCACACACTGAGGACTTTATTAAGCTGTTCCAGGAGAGCAATGCACTTCCTGCTTCTTATTAAACACATGATGAGTCTGGGATGCTGTTAGTTACCCAAAAATGAATCAGGTCACATATAGACCAGCTTTTCTGGCTGTTTTAAGAGCCAATCCAAATAACCTCTTGTTGATCTAATAATAAAATAAAAAACTTACCAAATTATTTTGGGTTCATTCAGGGATTCATTAACATTTATTGAGCAACTATGATATGACAGTTGTTTTACATGTGTACATATAAAATATAACAAGACCTAAGGGAGAAACTTGGGGATAATTGTTAAGTAATATGAGTATTTTCATAAAGGTACAAACAGCTTTATGAAAACGCCAAAGAGGAAAAGTAAATTCTACCTCATGAATGAAAGGGCAGGATATCTTCATAAAATACTGGTGACAGTATTACTGAGATCCTTCCTACACGCCTGCTAAGTTACTTTAGTCGTGTCTGACTCTGCGACCCTATGGACTATAGCCTGCCAGGCTCCTCTGTCCATGGGATTCTCCAGACAAGAATGCTGGTGTGGGCTGACATGCCCTCCTCCAGGGGATCTTCTTGACCCAGGGATCGAACCCATGTCTCTTAGGTCCCCTGCATTGGCAGGCTGGTTCTTTACCACTAGCACTATCTGGGAAGCCTCAAGATACTTCCTAAATGCCAGCAAGGAAGGCACTTACATGTGTTATTGCCTCAAATCCTCATTAACATCCTGTTGAGATGGAGATTAGTCTTACTCCAATTTTAAAAAGGAGAAATGAAGGCTCAGAGACGTGATGCACACTATCCAAGGTCCCACTTCTGAACACATGAGACAAAGAGCCTGCACTTGGCACCTCTGTGCTGTGCTGCCTCCCACGTGGAGGTGATGACTGCTTACCTTGTTTGTGCCTGGCTGTGTATTCAACACTTCACATGTATTATATCATTTAATCCTCATCACAACCCTGAGAGCCCTATGAGATAATAGCCTTATTATTCTCATATAACAGATGAAGAAATTGAAGCTCAGGGAGATTATGTAAGAAAATTTAGTCCTGGATGCTGTCAATAAAATAAGTTGAGATTTTATTTCACCTATGTGATTGTAGATCCCCCTGGAGGAGAAAATGGAAACCCACTCCATTATTCCTGTCTGGAAAATTCCATGGACAGAAGAGTCGGATAGGCTATGGTCCGTGGGGTCACATAGAGTCGTGCATGATTGAGCGACTGAGCATGCACTCATGCATGATTATAGAAATCATATTCACTCATGGGGCTACTTTGCCCTTTTAAATGCAGTGGTGACGCTTGAGTCCAGTCTTCGGAATGCAGCAGAATTTGGTCAGAGGAGGAAAATATTCAAGTCAGGAATGGAACTCTGAGTGAGGGGAGAAGACTCCCAGAGTCACAAAGCAGAAGGAATGTATCAGTGCTTCTCAAGCCTGAAATGCAGAGGAACCAGTTCAGAATCTTTCTCTAGGTACCCAACCCAGCCCTGCTAGATCAGAACCTCTGAGGCTGGATATCTCTGCATCATTAAAAATAACCTCCAGAGGTTCTGATGTTCACAATAGTTTGAGACCAATTAGTGTAGAGAGATATCTAAAAGACACTGGAGGGCCTTCCCTGGTGGTCCAGAGGTCATGACTTTGCCTTCCAGTGCAGGGGGTGTGGGCCTGATCCCTGGTCAGGGACCTGGGATCCCACATGCCTTGCAGCCAAAAAATGGTAGAACAGAAGCAATATCGTAACAAATTCAAAGATATTAAAACTGGTTCACATAAAAAAATTTAATTAGATTGTGGGTATTACTGAAAATATGAATAAATAAAGACACTGGAAGAAAGGAGATGGAGATGGAGAAGAAAGGAGTATGTGTTCCCTGGATGAGTCTTAAATATGCCTTCATGTTATAGCTGTGATTTCAGATCATGGATAAAGCCAAATCACTGGAAACACACCATTGGGCTACTAGAACTCTTTCCTCAAGCAAGAAGGTGCCCAAGGCTGACTCAATAAGAGTACTAAAGATGGTCATAATTGTCTTCATAGTCCTTGGGTAAAAGGAAGCTGGAACAAGTAAATGAAGGTGAAGTGCGGCAGGGCCACCAAGCACAGGATGAGTGTGACCGCTGGAAGTCAAGGTCAAGGTTTAAATATTCATGAAGCTGGAAACTGTGGTTAATTTTGCTCACTGGTACACCCCCAGGTTGCAGGTTCAGTCATGTGGGACTCTGTGACTCCATGGACCATAGCCCACCAGGCTGCTCTGTCCATGGGATTTTCCAGGCAAGAATACTGGAGGAGGTTGCCATTTCTTTCTCCAGGGGATCCGCCTGACCCAGGGATCAAATCTACACCTCTTTCATTGACAGGTAGACTCTCTTTTTTTTAACTTATTTATTTTTGGCTGTGATGGGCCTGTGTTGCTGTGTGGGCCTTTTGTCTATTTACAGAGAGCAGGGGCTACTCTTTCTTGCAGTGCACAGGTTTCTCATTGTGGTGGTTTCTCTTCTCGAAGAGCATGGGCTCTAGGGTGCATGGGCTTCAGTAGTTGTGATATATGGGCTCAATTGTTGCAGTTCCTGGACTCTAGAACACAGCCTCAGTGTTTGTGGCACACAGGCTTAGTTGCTCTGGGACATGTGGGATCTTCCCAGACCAGGGATCCTGTGTCTCCTGCACTGCAGGCAGAGTCTTTACCACTGAGCCAGCAGGAAAGCCCAGCAGACAGATTCTTTATCACCAAGTCTGCATTGCCCATGTCCTCCCTTCAGGATGGAGACATATACTTCCCTGAGCTGCTGGGAGTTTTGGCTGCTGATGGTTCACAGCTGAGTGCCCTCTCAGGCATTGCCCCTTGTAGAAGAAAATTCCTTGCCCAAGGTTTTATCCCCTCTACAACTGCAGCCCAGTGGCTGATCAGTACAGTGGTACAAAGACCTGGGCCCCTTACCTCAATTCAGGACAACTCTGAAGGCAATCTTCAGCTCCAAAACACTGTGTAGGTCCAGCTGACCTACCTACCTACCTTGGGTGATACCACATCAAGATTCAACTTCCCCTTTAAACCAACTCTATTTTCCTTACCCACCAACAGGTGTCTTAGCCGAAAACATTTGTCAGTATATCTGCCAGCAAATTGTGTTTCCTGGGGAGCCCAACCCATAAAGATACTCATTGTAGGGTTTAAATAATATTTGTGGAAGGCTGAATGAACACTGGAAGGGGATAAAGCTGCCAGCAAAATCAGTTTAATTTAATATAAACATCTCTCAAGAGATGAGAAAGAATGGAGACCATGGCCCTTTTCCATAATTTTATAGGGAAACATTTCCTAAGATACGAGACAGCCTCCAATTTTAATGCTGCTGTCATAATTTCTTTGAAAGAAGACTTTTAAAAGATTGCTGCAGGGCACAGTAAACAAACAAGCAAATTCCAAAGTGGTCATAGACACATAGCCATTCATCAAAAAACTTTTAAAAAAATGCTTTAAAAGTAATGATGTTTTACCACGTGTAAAATCCAATATACCTAAGAATTTTCAAATGGACATTATTATCATTAATTTTCTTCTGGTCAAATTAATCAAAAGGAGAGAAAGCAATCTTATTTTCATGTCTATTGGTGTCTATCAGGCCAAGTTCAAATTATATTAGTGTAACTGTATCAGGAGCTTGTGAATTAAATTATCCTTTGCATGATGTATATGTAATCATTAAGTCCATCACCCTGGCAGATGGAAAATGCTTGCTTCACAGCCACAATACTGGTAAAGTCAGACTTGTTGTTACTTTTCATGAGCCTGTGTAAATAACAGAACTTGGTCTCTTGGTTGAGATTCCTACTCTGTTCATTATTTTCTTTCAGAAAGCAGTCATTCATATGTCAGAGTTGTGCCACTTACGCTGCCAGATCATTTCTAATTGAGACACAGATGGAGAAAAAGATAAATTTCCTTTACGACCACCCTCACTCTTAGTACAATAGAGCATGGATTTCAAATCAGGTCTCTCATTTGTTCCCATCATTCTAGGCTAAGTGAGCAGCAGAACTGCCTGTCGTTTCTGTTGCTTAGTTGATCAGTCGTGTCTGACTTTACAGCCCCGCGAACTGTAGCCTGCCAGGCTCTTCTGTCCATGGGATTCTGCAGGCAAGAATAATGGAGTGGGTTGCCCTTTCCTTCTCATGGGGATCTTCCCCACCCAGGGATTGAATCCTCATCTCCTGCATTGACAGGCAGGTTCTTTCTTTAGCACTTAGCCACCAGGGAAGACAAGACCTGCCTGGAAATGGTCAATGTGGAGTTTTTAAAACATTTCAGGACATTTATCTCAATAGAGATGACTAACAAAATTTGTAATAGCTGCCGCCGTTTAATAGCCAGGCAAGGTCTCTAGGTTTTAGGCACTTTGCAGACATTATCTTGAATCTTCACAACTCAGTTATGTAGGGAAGTATTCTTTCCTAGAGAATCCTGTGGACAGAGGAGCCTAGTGGGCTGCTGTCCATAGGGTCACACAGAGTCAGACATGACTGAAGCGACTTAGCATGCATGCATGCATTGGAGAAGGAAATGGCAACCCACTCCAGTATTCTTACCTGGAGAATCCCAGGGACAGAGGAGCCTCGTGGGCTGCCATCTATGAGGTCGCCCAGAGTTGGACACGACTGAAGAGACTTAGCAGCAGCAGCATACTTAGTTATGTTTTACAAATGACAAAACAAATTCAGGAAAGTAGATAGATTACCTAAGACTGTGCAATGATTAAGATAGTAGACTGGGATTCAAACCCAAGACTAACAAGCATTCAAGATATTCTGCTCCTTGACTTTTGTAAGTGATTTTAACTTGATAAAAACAAAGCTAAAGCAGGGATCCAAAAGGTGGGTAAGATTTAAACCACCAGATGTCTTGAAGATATGAGCTAATTCCTGGTGATTTCTCTACCCATATTGTAGGAGTCTACTCGAATTATAAAGGACCATATGGGGTCTAAAAGAATGAAAACACACATACGCACTCACACATACATGAAGAAGGTCCACAAGGGAATCTGTCTGCTTTAAACTTGGCCACAAAGGGAGAGGGGAAAATGTATTATTCCCTGAAAATTTTTAACTGAATGTTGGCTCTCTTGAAGATTTCAAGCCAAATTCATATTACCTGTTCAATTAAAAAAAAAAATTCTGCAAGTTAAAATTTTACTTTTAGGTGGTATTCCATAGCCCCGTATCATCTGGCTAAAGAAGAGTCTTTATGGAAGAATACAGTTTTACCAGGACCCTTTACCACATAAAGTTAAATAAAATAAGAATGTTCTCAAAAATCATGGAAAAGACTAGGTATCATAGATGAGAGCCTGCAGAAGCAATTAGGTTTTAGAATCAGATTCATGAGAATTTTAAATTTGGGATTTAATAGTTGTGGCATATAAAGTGTGTATGTCCAGTTCAGTTCAGTTCAGTCACTCAGTTGTGTCCAACTCTTTGTGACCCCATGAATCGCAGCACGCCAGGTCTCCCTGTCCATCACCAACTTCCGGAGTTTACCCAAATTCATGTCCATCGAGTTGGTGATGTCATCCAGCCATCTCATCCTCTGTCATCCCCTTCTCCTCCTGCCCTCAATCCCTCCCAGCATCAGAGTCTTTTCCAATGAGTCAACTCTTCGCATGAGGTGGCCAAAGTACTGGAGTTTCAGCTTCAGCATCAGTCCTTCCAAAGAACACATAGGACCGATCTCCTTTAGGATGGACTGGTTGGATCTCCTTGCAGGCCAAGCAACTCTCAAGAGTCTTCTCCAACACCACAGTTCAAAAGCATCAATTTTTCAGCGCTCAGCTTTCTTCACAGTCTAACTCTCACATCCATACATGACAACTGGAAAAACCATAGCCTTGACTAGACGGACCTTTGTTGGCAAAGCAATGTCTCTGCTTTTGAATATGCTATCTAGGTTGGTCATAACTTTCCTTCCAAGGAGGAAACATTTTTTAATTTCATGGCTACAATCACCAACTGCAGTGATTTTGAAGCCCAAAAAATAAAGTCTGACACTGTTGCCACTGTTTCCCCATCTATTTCCCATGAAGTGATGGGACCGGATGCCATGCTATTAGTTTTCTGAATGTTGAGCTTTAGGCCAGCTTTTTCACTCTCCTCTTTCACTTTCATCAAGAGGCTTTTTAGTTCCTCTTCACTTTCTGCCATAAGGGTGGTGTCATCTGCATATCTGAGGTTCTTGATATTTCTCCCAGCAATCTTGATTTCAGTTTGTGCTTCTTCCAGTCCAGCGTTTCTCATGATGTACTCTGCATAGAAGTTAAATAAACAGGGTGACAATATACAGCCTTGACGTACTCCTTTTCCTATTTGGAACCAGTCTGTTGTTCCATGTCCAGTTCTAACTGTTAATTCCTGACCTGCATATAGGTTTCTCAAGAGGCAGGTCAAGTGGTCTGGTAATCCCGTCTCTTGAAGAATTTTCTGCAGTTTATTGTGATCCACACAGTCAAAGGCTTTGGCATAGTCAATAAAGCAGAAATAGATGTTTTTCTGGAACTCTCTTGGTTTTTCCATGGTCCAGCGGATGTTGGCAATTTGATCTCTGGTTCCTCTGCCTTTTCTAAAACCAGCTTGAACATCTGAAAGTTCATGGTTCATGTATTGCTGAAGCCTGGCTTGGAGAATTTTGAGCATTACTTTACTAGCATGTGAGATGAGTGCAACTGTGTGGTATTTTGAGCATTAAACATATTAAGTATTAAGTAAAGTGTGTACCCAGTGCCCTTTTCCAATAAAATCTCTTGCTTTGTCAGCACATGTGTCTCCTCGGACAATTCATTTCCGAGTGTTAGACAAGAGCACAGTTTTGGGCCCTGGAAGGGATCCGCCTTCCTGCAACAAATGGCGACTCTGGCAGGGACTCTTCTTCACTGAGACTGACATCCTGACCACTCAGGGTACTCAGGGGCCAGCTTGCCTGCCAATGGACCAGACCCAGCGGCCGCAACTGGGACCCTTTTGTCCCTGGTCTCCTCCTGACGTGGACAACTGGCCAGAGTGCCCTGACCGGTAAGGAACAAGAGACTTTATTGACCTCTCTCCCCTTCCCTCTCTCTTTCCTCTCCTTAACCCTGCCTATCCTTCCCTGTTTTTCTAGTCCCCCGGTCCTGGACGCAGGAATCTGGTCGAAGGGCCCTCAGCCTGAGCTGAGGATTGGAGACTGATCACCTTCTCTTGGCAGAGAACTTGAATTCTTGTTCTGGTCTGGTCTGATGTTTGGTAGGGCTGAGTTCCAGTCCTCCCTTCTCTGGAGGCCCAGGGAAAAGTCCCATAACGCCTGGGCATCTGTAGGTGGCAGGAGACGTCTATAAGACTATCCATTTCCCCCCACACACACTCCTCCCCCTTCTTCTTTCAACCTGGCTTCCTTTCCTCCCTTGAAATCTTTGATGTTAGTACTTGGATTTTTGTATTTAAGGGCTTCCCTGGTGGTGCAGAGGTTGAAGCATCTGCCTTCAATGTGGGAGACCTGGGTTCGATCCCTGGGTCAGGAAGATCCTCTAGAGAAGGAAATGGCAACCCACTCCAGTATTCTTGCCTGGAGAATCCCATGAAAAGAGGAGCTTGGTGGGCTACAGTCCACAGGTCGCAAGGAGTCGGACACGACTGAGAGATTTCACTTTCACTTTCTTTCGCTTTCAAAGTGTGTATATTTAATATGTTTACATTTTTTAAAAGTGCCAAAAATCTGAGCAAGAAATAATAGATGACTAAAATGACAAAGGAGAGTCAAATAAGATCACATATAACCCCTATAAAAGAAAATGTACTTCAAACATATACAGTCATTGGGGAGGCTGACCAGCAGAATGAATCTTGGGTTGAAATTTCAGGTTATCACACCCTAGCTGGGTGACTATGGACAAAATACTTAACTTCTCTAAGCCTCAGTTTCCTCTGATGTACTATAGGGCTATTTACAGCAGTGACCTCACAGGGTTGTCATGAAGATCAAAAGAATTAAGGTATGTACAAGTGCTGAGCACATTGCCTGGCATAGAATCATCACTCAATCAATGAAGCTGTTACTATCATCATCAGTCCTCCTGGTATCAACATCTTGCCACTGTATGTCAGTCTTTTTTTCATATTCCACAGATGTCCTGTGTTTTAAGATCAACAGTTAGTGAGCAAGAAGAATTAAGTCACTGGCCAATGGGGAAACTGATTATACTACTTTAAACTGAACTAGATTTGGTGCCCACCCATTTCATTTGTTCTTTTCTTCCACTTTCAGAATGTGAAACAGACATATCTACATGCATAGCATTAGTTTTACAAGCTGTTGGGTCAATAACCCATAAAAAAATCCACTATGGGAATTCCCTAGTGGTCCCGTGGTTAGGGCTCAAGGCCTGAGTTCCATTCCCAGCCTGGGAAGTAACCTCCTGCAAGCCACGTGGCGCAGCCAAAAAGAAAAGGAAATCCAGTATGCAAGTTTGTGCCTATTTCTTCCCTGAGCTTGGCTCCAGGTTTGCATGCATGCTAAGCTGCTTCAGTCATGTTAGACTCTCTGCAACTCCATGGACTGTAGCCCATCAGGCTCCTCTGTTCACGCGATTCTCCAGGCAAGAATATTGGAGTGGTTGCCATTTCCTTTTCCAAGGGATATTCCTGACCCAAGGATTGAACCTGTGTCTCTCACAGCTCCTGTATTGGCAGGCAGACCTTTTATCACTGAGCCACCTGGGAAGCCCTTAAATAGTGCACACTTCTACAAAACATCTTCACACATCATTTATTATCATGAAAAACTTCTGAAATCAGTAATATCCCCATTTATAGATACAAAAATAAGGCTCAGGCAGCTCATATGAATCATCCAGTCCATAAATCTGTGGCAGACCTGAGATCTGGTTTGAGATTCAGGGGCTTTCTTGGTGGCTCAGTGGTAAAGAGTCCACCTGCAATGCAAGAGATGTGGGTTTGATCCCTGGGTTGAGAAGATCCCCTGGAGGAGGGCATGGCAACCCATTCCAGTATTCTTGCCTGGAGAATCCCATGGACAGAGAAGCTTGATAGGATTGGTCCATAGGGTCTCAAAGAGTCAGACATGACTGAAGCAACTTGTCACACACACACATGCACACGTGCACACACACACACACATGAGATTTAGACCTGAGTACACAAGACTGTTACAACTTAAGATGGATTCACGCAAAGTAGACTGTCAGTTGCTAAATAGAGCAGGGTAGAGGGGAATCATCAAGGGAAGACAAGAGTCACTGGAGGAAGAGTGTCCAAGGATGGAAACAGCAGGGAAGAGGTGCCCAGAGGCTACTTCTGTGGGAAGCAGTGTGGGTGTGTCTGTGTTGAGAAAGGGGTAGTTTGCTAGGGCCCCAGCTCTGCCCTGTCCTCTCAGAGTCTGTGCTTCACATGTAGTGCAATGGTGATAATGCTTATCCAGTCCCTCAGAGCTGTTGTGACAGCTGAAGGGATAATGTAAAAGGAGTTTGAAAGTTGCAAAGTGCTTTTCAAATAGTGAGCCTTATTATTCCAACTTTAGATAAGACAAGCTTGAGGTTCAGAGTCTTGAAAGTCTTGCCCAGAATCACATAAAAAGATCCAACAAGACCTAGGTGTCAGCACCAAACTCCTGAATAACCCACCAGCACCACAGACTCTGAGCACTTGGACCCTCAGCCAACATTTGGAGAGACACTAATTGCTGAGTTTTCTATCCAGGAGGACTTGCTGCTTTCTGGGAACTTAAAGACATAAGCTAACTAAAGAAGGAAATGTACCTGCACTTTCTGGTTAGGGCTTCCCTGGTGGCTCTAGTAAAGAACCCGCTTGCCAATGTAGGAGATAAAAGACACAGGTTAGATCCCTGGATTGGGAAAATCCCTGGAGGAGGGCATGGCAACCCCCTCCAGTATTTTTGCCTGGAGAATCCCATGGACAGAGGAGCCTGGCGGGTACAGGACCGTAAAGAGTTGGATACAACTGAAGTGACTTAGCAAAATTGCAGTGCATTCATTGGTCTGAGCAAGGTAGATAGAAGGAGTTTCTCAGAGTCATAGCTTCAGGATCCCTATTCTGTGCAAAGGTCAGGCTCATGTACCTTCTCTGTCCCACTTGCAAAAAAAGTTACCTCTGATGTGCAGCTTCAAGCAGGTGTTCTCAAACTTGTCTATGGTAAAGCCTATGGACTCTTCTCAATAATGTTATCAAATAAACAAATTTCAGTGGACTACAAAAGAGACCAATTATGTTTAAACTCACTTATCAAAAATATTAAAGTATTTGGTGTGTGTGTGTGTGTGCGCGTGTTCAGTTGTTCAGTCATGTCTGACTCTTTATGACCCCATGGACTGTAGCTGGCCAGGCTCCTCTGTCCATGGGATTTTTCCAAGAAAGAATCTGGAGTGGGTTGCCATTTCCTCCTCCAGGGAATCTTTCCAACCCAGGGATCAAACCCGCATCTCATGCGTTGGCAAGCAGATTCTTTACCACTGAGCCAACAGGAAGTATATATTTGCTATACAGTAATCTGGTTCATGAGAAGAGTTGACTCATTGGAAAAGACTCTGATGCTGGGAGGGATTAGGGGCAGCAGGAGAAGGGGATGACAGAGGATGAGAAGGCTGGATGGCATCACTGACTCGATGGACGTGAGTCTGAGTGAACTCTGGGAGTTGGTGATGGACAGGGAGGCCTGGCGTGCTGCGATTCATGGGGTCTCAAGGAGTCAGACATGACTGAGCGACTGAACTGAACTGAATCTGGTTCCAAATAGGAAAAGGGGTACGTCAAGGCTGTATATTGTCACCCTGCTTATTTAACTTATATGCAGAGTACACCATGAGAAATGCTGGGCTAGAAGAAGCAAAAGTTGGAATCAAATTGCCGGGAGAAATATCAAGAACCTCAGATATGCAGATGACACCACCCTTATGGCAGAAAGTGAAGAGGAACTAAAAAGTTTCTTGATGAAAGTGAAAGAGGAGAGTGAAAAAGCTGGCTTAAAGCTCAACATTCAGAAAACAAAGATCATGGCATCCGGTCCCATCACTTCACAGGAAATAGATGGGGAAACAGTGGCAACAGTGTCAGACTTTATTTTTTTGGGCTCCAAAATCACTGCAGATGGTGACTGCTGCCATGAAATTAAAAGACTCTTCCTCCTTGGAAGGAAAGTTATGACCAACCTAGATAGCATATTCAAAAGCAGAGATATTACTTTGCCAACAAAGGTCCGTCTAGTCAAGGCTATGTTTTTTCCAGTGGTCACATATGGATGTGAGAGTTGGATTGTGAAGAAGGCTGAGCGCCGAAGAATTGATGCGTTTGAACTGTGGTGTTGGAGAAGACTCTTGAGAGTTCCTTGGCCTGCAAGGAGATCCAACCAGTCTATTCTGAAGGAGATCAGAATGGACTGGGTGTTCTTTGGAAGGACTGATGCTGAAGCTGAAACTCCAGTACTTTGGCCACCTCATGCGAAGAGCTGACTCATTGGAAAAGACTCTGATGCTGGGAGGGATTAGAGGCAGGAGGAGAAGGGGACGACAGAGGATGAGATGGCTGGATGGCATCACCGACTCGATGGATGTGAGTCTGAATGAAATCCGGGAGTTGGTGATGGACAGGGAGGCCTGGCGTGCTGCGATTCATGGGGTCGCAAAGAGTCGGACACAACTGAGTGACTGAACTGAACTGAACTGAATATTTATTTGCTTTTTTATGGAAATATCAGATAGATTTAGCCATGGGTCTAATGATTACTTAAATTTCCCAGTAGAGATACATACAAATGATATTCAAAATATTTGTCAAATCTGTAAAATAATATTTTAAAATATTCAATTTCTATTGATGACAAAGTCATAGATATGAATAAATACTATAGTAGTTTGCTGGCAATATTTGTCATTGAAAAACACGTTACATTTCAATTAGAGATTAATGAAACAAAAATGTCATATTTTTCCTATAAAAATCTTTGTACACCTTCCTTTTTCCACCCTGGAATTTTATCCATGAACCCTTTGGACCCAAGATTAAGAATTCCTGGTTTAGAGGAAATTAAAGAAGATTTTTGAATGGAAGGCAATACACTGTGAAGGAAATAACATTTATGATTGCATTCAATATTTTTTTCTTTTATTAGTAATATATTTACCATGTTCAACTATACTTCATTGCAGTTGTTAATTACATCAATTTTTTTTAGTTGTTTATTTATTAAGTCATGTCTGACTCTTTGCAACCCCTTGGAGTATAGCCCGCCAGGCTCCTCTGTCCATGGGATGCTCCAGGAAAGAATACTGGAGTGGGTTGCCATTTTCTTCTCCAGGGTGTCCTCCTCCAACCCAGCAGTTGAACCCAGTTCCCGTGCATTGCAGGCAGATTCTTTATCACTGTACCATGGGGGAAGCCCTAATTACATCAATATTAATTACTTATTTCTCACCACAAACAGTAGTAAAATAAATGGCAAGACAATTAAGATGTATAATGTATGTTTTTAGCTCATAAATTTATCATAAACTGTTATCCTAATGAACTTGCACTCTGGGCTTCAGTTTTCCCAAATCATAGATGGTCAAGTTAATAGTAGCAAAGAGTATAATGTAAGGGTCAAGAATACAGTACCTGGAGTCTGAAATAAATTGGTTCTAGCACCATTGTGCCCTAGCTGGATGGTTAAGGGCAAATTGCTTGACCTCTCCACTCTGTTTTAGTTAATAAAGGAGGAGTAAATGATATCAATTTTGAGGGCTGTTAAAGAATCTGATGAGACTATATGCATATATATATATATATATATATGTATTATATATATGGGATTTGCCACTGCATCTAACACATACTAAGTGCTTAACTAGAAGTTTCAATCACTGCAGCTATGGTTATTGTTACTTGTGATCCCTGGGCATTTTGGCTATGAAATGAAAGCCAGTATGCCTGACATAAAATTATGATGAACTATAGGCTCCTTCTCAGAAGAATCCTCAAGTAGACTTAGAGGTGATGAAAAAGAATCAAAACCTGTCCCATGCTTGGGGACCATCAGCCTTAGCTAGAAAAGCCACAGACAGCAGTTCTTGGGTGATCAGAGAGGCTTGACCATTGGTGTATTTGGAAAAATGGGTTCTGTTTGCCTTGGTGAATTTATCACTCTTTCAGAGCACTCTCAGATTTTTGTTGCCCCCTCTACTAGAATCCAGGGTCTCTGGTGGCCAGCCTTCTCTCCCTAACACTCCCCTATGTATCTCATGTGAGATAAGAGAAGGAGGGAATTTGTACTGATTGGCCCTCTTCCCTGGAAAATCCCATGGACAGAGGAGCCTGGTAGGCTGCAGTCCATGGGGTCACTAAGAGTCGGACATGACTGAGCAACTTCACTTTCACTTTTCACTTTCATGCATTGGAGAAGGAAATGGCAACCCAGTCCAGTGTTCTTGCCTGGAGAATCCCAGGGCCGGGGGATCCTGGTGGGCTGCCGTCCCTGGGGCCACACAGAGTCAGACACGACTGAAGCGACTTAGCAGCAGCAGCAGCAGCAGGGCCTCTTCTATGTGCTGTACTATTTTGCTCTCCTTAGAACTGGACATGGAACAGCAGACTGGTTCCAAATAGGAAAAAGAGTACGTCAAGGCTGTATACTCTCACCCTGCTTATTTAACTTCTATGCAGAGTACATCATGAGAAACACTGGACTGGAAGAAGCACAAGCTGGAATCAAGATTGCCGGGAGAAATATCAAGAACCTCAGATATGCAGATGACACCACCCTTATGGCAGAAAGTGAAGAGGAACTAAAAAGCCTCTTGATGAAAGTGAAAGAGCAGAGTGAAAAAGTTGGCTTAAAGCTCAACATTCAGAAAACGAAGATCATGGCATCCGGTCCCATCACTTCATGGGAAATAGATGGGGAAACAGTGGCAACAGTGTTAGACTTTATTTATTGGGGGCTCCAAAATCACTGCAGATGGTGACTGCAGCCGTGAAATTAAAAGACGCTTACTCCTTGGAAGGAAAGTTATGACCAACTTAGATAGCATATTCAAAAGCAGAGACATGACTTTGCTGACTAAGGCCCGTCTAGTCAAGGCTATGGTTTTTCCTGTGGTCATGTATGGATGTGAGAGTTGGACTGTGAAGAAGGCTGAGCGCCTAAAAATTGATGCTTTTGAACTGTGTTGTTGGAGAAGACTCTTGAGAGTCCCTTGGACTGCAGGGAGATCCAACCAGTCCATTCTGAAGGAGATCAGCCCTGGGATTTCTTTGAAAGGTTGATGCTAAAGCTGAAACTCCAGTACTTTGGCCACCTCATGTGAAGAGTTGACTCATTGGAAAAGACTCTAATGCTGGGAGGGATTGGGGACAGGAGGAGAAGGGGACGACAGAGGATGAGATGGCTGGATGGCATCACAGACTCAATGGACCTGAGTCTGAGTGAACTCCGGGAGTTGGTGATGAACAGGGAGGCCTGGCGTGCTGAGATTCATGGGGTCGCAAAGAGTTGGACATGACTGAGCGACTGAACTGAACTGAGGTGATAAGTGGTCCCAAGCTTGGGAGCTTTTTACATTTTCTGTGCTTCATTCTTTCAAAGCCCTATTTTTGAGGGCCACATCTGCCTGATTTTAACCAATCAATAATGCTGAGTGTTTAGGATGACTTAGCTTCCAATTTGTAGCATAAAATATATCTCAACAGAAGCTTTTAATACCAACACTGAGACGGTGTAAGGCTATACACATGGATCCATGTAGACTTGTTTTGCATCTCAGACATGCTATATCCTTGCTGTGTTACCTTGGGTGAGACAGGAACCTTTCTGAAACCATTTTTTTTTTCTTGCAAACTAAGCATCATAGGAGTATTAACAGTTTCATTAAAACTATGAGATGAGACTGTTTATAAACAACTTACAACATTAGGCATTCATGCACATGTAGTCGCTTCAGTCATGTCCAACTCTTTGAGACCCTATGGACTGCAACCTGCCAGGCTCCTCTGTCCATGGAATTCTCCAGTCAAGAATACTGGAGTGGGTTGCTATTTCCCCCTCGTGGGCATCTTCTTGACCCAAGGATTGAACCCATGCCTCCTGCATCTCCTGCATTGCAGGCAGATTCTTTACCACTGAGCTACTGGGGAAGCGCCACAACACTATAGATATTTTAAATGATAATTACTGTTAATAAACTTAACAGGACTTTCAGCTTATTGGAAGACATTTGATGTGAGACTGGAAGAACTTTCAGATGCTTCCTATCACCTTACGTATGAAGCTACTTGCTTTGTCAATGAATGGCATTTCTCTCACACAGAACAGGTAAACACACTGTTTACCTACTTGAACTATTCATGGTCAGTCTTTCATGAACACAGCACTTATAAGGAAAATTTTACCCAGCTGATCCTCAGTTTGGAGGGGAGACAATATCAAAAACACAAAAATATATCTGTCCTGGTAATGTTTCACCTCTAGTTCTTGAAATATCAAATATCTGGGCTGCCTGCAACAAGAACAGAAATCAAAGCAAGACCAGCACACAGACTCAAGAGTGGCTGAGTACTTCCAGGCTTTTGAGGCAGTCAGTGTAGCCTCCGGGTCCTCCTTAAAGTTTGGGGCTCTTCAACCACGAAATCCAAATTACTCTTCTGGATGCTCGCCCAGAGCAAAGCTCTGGCTTCGAATTCTCTGGACAGCAGCCACGGTAAAGATATTTACTACTGCCAGCATGTACAGGGGAAACATGGAAAATACTGCTCAGGCAAGAACACAGTTGAGCGTTTCTAGGATACCTCAGCTGGGAGAAAGCTTTGTCACCAGCTTCTCAGGACAGAGAAACCAAGCCCTCTGCTTCCTGCTTGGCTAATACTGGAGTGAGTAGCCATTCCCTTCTCCAGGGGATCCTCCCTACCCAGGGATCTATCCCAGGTCTCCCATACTGTGGGCAGATTCTTTACCATCTGAGCCACCAGGGAGGCTCTTAATCATCACTAGCATAACAGAATGGAAAAGAACATCAAGGGATTGAAGCCAAGTCTGGGAGGAGCACAGTTTGTGATTGATTGGAGTCTTCATCCTCATTTCTTTCCTGCGTGGCTCATGTTTTTTCCATATTCTTAGGTATAGCATGGTACGGAGAACCAAGTGTGTCTTTGGTAACATTCCATTTCACACTGCATATAACCTCCCCCCCTTTTTAATGCTTTTGGATGCTAGGCACTGAGCTTTGATTTAATGAAATATTTTCTCAAGTCATGGCACATTATGTTTGATCCCACAAGGTCCTTTTCTTATTTTATTTTTCTTTTCCCTGCATCTCCCACTTCCCATTACTATTCTTTACCATTGAGATGGCACCTCCTCTGTGATGTTTAATATATATTTTTGATATGTCTATATCTGCAGAAAATACGTGGTGATGTTTTGTATATGTATGTGCTTTCAGCTTCCATGAGAGTGTCTTACTGTGTTTCTTACCTTTCCCCTCAATGCTTTATTCTTATGTATGCTGTTGTTCAGTCACTAAGTTGTGTCTAACTCCTTGCAACCCTATGGACTACAGCCTGGCAGGCTCCTCTATCCATGGGATTTCCCAGGCAAGAATACTGGAGCAGGTTGCCATTTCCTTCTCCAGGGGATCTTCTTGGACCAGGAATTGAACTCGTGTCTCCTGCAATGGCAGGTGGATTCTTTACCACTGAGACACCAGGGAAGCCCATTCTAAATACTCATTAGTTAATTGCTTCTGACAGCTGCATAATATTCTGTCTGATGATGAAGAGCTATTTCCTGCTACAAATAATGCTGCTGTGGACATTTTTCTACATGGTTCCTCGTGGGCTGGTGTGTGAATTTCTCAGACACCTTCTCAGGAGAGAGACTGCTATATTGTAGGATACGCAGGCTTTCTAGTTCCCTCAGAGATGTGAGATTACTTTACAAGAAGACTGCACTAGTCCCCACTCCCACCAGCTAGGCAAGTGGATTTCTGTTTCCCCCAGCTTGTTGACAACTCGGAGTTGAGTGGGTATTAAATGACATAATGTTGTTTTAACTGTTATATCTCTTATGATAGGTGAGGGTGAGAATCTCATTAACTCAAATCAGCCAGGTTTCTCCTTTTGAGCACTGTGTTCATCTCTTTTACTCATTTTCTGTGTTTTCAATGATTAATAGGAATTCTTTTTATAATTAATCCCATTGATTTTAAACTTTCAAGTTCTTCTCTAAGTATGGCACATATTTGCTAACACTGCCCTTTATGCCAACATTCAATATAAATCTTTAATATAGCCTTTAATGCATGATCTTTAACATAGTTTACATAGTCAAGTCCAACAATTTTCTACCTTATAGTTTGTGTTTATAGAGTCTTGTTTAAAATAAAAATCTTTTTCCACCATAAGATCATATTTTCTCCTACTAGCTTTAAAGTTTCACCTTTGACATTTTGGGCTTTAACCATCAGTAGTTCATAGTATACATGGCCCAAAATAAGAATGTAAAAATTGACTTCTCTTAAGTGAGCCAGCTCTCTTAACACCATCTATTAAACAATGTATCTATTCCCCACCTCTATTATATTCTATTTCTTCACACACGTGCCCTGTTCCTGGGCATTCTTATCTATTTCATATTTTATTTGTTTACTGCTGTGCTGGTTTATACTATTCTTTCTTCAGTCTTTGTGTATGAGTGTGTGTTTGTGTGTGCACACAAAACTGCAAACTCTTTGTGAAGATTAATTCATCAATATAGACTTTAGAAAAAATTTGTCGAGTTTCTCACAAATTTGAGATGAAGTTTACATTGGAAGACATTAAATATTAATTTAGCAGAGAACTGATGAATTTATAATATCAACTAATGATACTTATTCATTCACTCATTTGTGTCTTTTTCTAGGTCTCTTAATACAATTTGAAAAATGTATCCATAAATTTTGTGTATTCCTAGTTATTTCTATTCCTGGAAAGTTTCGAGATTCTTGAGACTATGGGTGTCATTTCGATTTCTATTACAGTTTCTTGTTGGTTATTGATAGTTTAAATTGAATTTGTATCTGGCAGCTTTGCTGAACACTTACTAGTTTAGTAGTCTACTATGATGTAGGTTTTTAACACGTAGCTGACTTCTTTTTTTAGATGGTACCTGGAAGCCAGATACCTCTTTGTATTTTTTATCTCTAAATCTCCTTAAGCCTTTTCCAAGATGTGTGTGCATGCTAAGTCGCTTCAGTCCGTGTCTGACTCTTTGTGACCCCATGGACTGTAGCCCAGCAAGCTTCTCTGTCCATTGGGATTTTCCAGGCATGAGTACTGCAGTGGGTTGCAAGGGATCTTCCTGACCCAGGGGTCAAACCTGCATCTCTTAAGTCTCCTGTATTGGAAAGCAAGTTCTTTACCACTGAGCCAGCTGGGAAGCCCGCTGACCCTATGATAGAAATTCTGGCTATCATTTTTAGCATTTATTATGTCTGATACTAACCTAAGCACTTTACATGTGTTGTCTTACTTGGTCCTTACAAAAATCCTTCTTCATTTTTTTATCCATAGTCTACAAATGAAGAAATGGAAGCTAAGAAATAGTCATCTCAGGTCACACAGCCAGTAAGACTGAGACGAAACTAGGTAACTTTGACTTTAAAATCAAGGTCGTCCACTCTGGTGCTGTTTTAAATTTGGGTCTCAGACTTGTTAACAGCTAGCTAGGTACAGTCTGTAGTATTCACCTACATACACACTTTCAATAAGATGGGTATAGTTTCTATAATTTTACCTATGTTATATTTGTTCTGATTATATTTGTTTAACCCTAACTTGATAGAATCAGACATGACTTACCAACTAAACAAAATTTGATATAATGTCTAACATAATTACAATAAATACATTTATATTAACTGTAATAATAAAAAATAAAAAATTGCCTTTAATAATAAATGCAAAATTGGGAGGGGGCTTGTCTTTGGCATGTCTTTGATTTTTGGTTTATTCTTCTGGTAAGTATTTTTACTGTATTTTATAAAACTATCAGTTGAAGACATTTAAAAAAAAAACCTGATTCTTTACCACTGATTGTCTGAGAAGCTCTAATATAGAGGATGTGTCCTTTTTCTATAAAGGTGTCTCTTGCTGGCTTAAGTGACTGAAGATGCAAATAGCATGGAACAAAAGTTATAAACCAGTCTATATTTAAGTGGCTAGCTGTCCCAATCATTTATTTTTTCAAATATTATTATTATTTTTTAATTTGGCTGCACCAGGTCTTTGTTGCAATATGAAGGATCCTCTGTCTTCACTGCAGTTGTGGAATGCGGAATCACATGCAGGATCTTTAGTCGTGGCATGCAAACTCTTAGTTCAGACCTGTGGGATCTAGTTCCCTATCCACGGATCCAACCCACCCCCACTGCATTAGGAGCACGGAGTCTTAGCCACTGGACCACCAGGGAAGTCCCATCTCAATCATTTTAATTGGGTGATTTGCATTTCTGAGATGCTCCAATCTAATGACTGCAGTCCTGAGAAAGCCTTTTCTTACAGTGAAATTGTTACACTGTTGCCTCCAGCCCTCTGTGATACTTCAGTCTCAGTGTCCTTTGAATCTACAAGGCAAGAATCTACTGCTGGCTCTGGAAATAGCCAAGCAATGCCTGAGTTCTGAGCTGGGGCAAAGTCTTTTATTATGATAGGAAACTACCAAACTTTAGATTCAAATCTTCCTCACTTAGAAAAAGAAAATTAGGAGTTTGAGCATGACAGTATCTGGAGGTTAATTATGCAATTGTTGACAATGAAACAGTCTTATTTAAAATACTAAATACAATACTTGAACATAGATTGAAGTATTTAAGCAATCAGCACAGGTGAGCTTGCATAATAATAAAGAAATACATCAATGAATCTGTGAAGGAATGTATAATATCTATGAGAACTATAGAATAAGAAAAAAAATTTAAGATCAAATCACACTAGTTAGAAAAAGTTGTGTAGGATAGTCTTCTGACAGATCATTCAAAATGTTAGGCAATTCAATTAATTTACAATCTGGTTGCTTTTTAAAAAAAGTATCTGGCTGTGGCTTTGAGTGCATAATGTTATCATGTTTCAAGCATAATAATTAGTAGAACTAGCAGAATTAATATGACTTTTACATTTAGATTTTAACTTTCTTGTATGTCACTTGTACAAAGATTTTTATAGCAATGCTCTTTTGCTCATGGAAAAAAATGGGAAAAAATCCAAATATGGAACAATAAGAGAATTTTTGGCAAGCCACCTTTGTAAGTACAATGAAATATTTATTGCATAATCTTTAAAAATAAGTAAGCAGAGTATATCAGTTTAGTATAACAAAGGCTTTACAAAAGACTATTGAGTGTAAACCACAAAATTGAAAGATGATATTCATATACAAACTATAATGGCATAAAAATTTATTCATGAGTTCAGTAAAAGAATTGAAATTTAGCTGGATGGAATTCATTGTGTTTTTCATCTCTAAGTTTGTGACAAAAATATTTTTAACAATAAAAATTTTTGTGTTGCAATTTTTTTTAAATCACATGAATACACGGATCATTTATGTAAATTTAGGGACTTTCATAACTCTCAGGTAATGTAATAGTGAGCAAGTATATAAAAATAATAAAAAATAGTGGGTGTTTTATACAGCCATCTGGATCAGAGGTCTGTGACCATGGCCTGGGCCAAATTCAGCCTGCTGTTTGGTTTTATAAGTAAAGTTTTACTGGAACCCAGGCATACCCATTTATTCATGCCCTGGGTATACTGCTTTCCAGGTATAAGGGTGAAGTTGAGTACTTGCCACAGATACCATTGGGCCTGAAACCCTAAAATATTTGCTATGCAACTCTTTGTTAAAAAAAAAAAAAGAAAGTGCCATCTCCTAATACAGATTATTGGTTAGAGGAGATATTAATTAAAATCTATTCTCATTTATGGGATTTTCATTAATCAGCAGACATCAAAGAAAGACACAAGACTGCTTCAAATTATTTAGGCTTAAGTCTGCACAGAAGTGCAACTAATTGATGACAATCCCAAGAAGGTTTTGGAAACAACCATGACAGTACTTTCAGAGTTAGGAAATTTTAGAGTGTAGGTTTTATTTCTAAGCAAATTATTCCTGAGTGTGCCAGAGCTCTGAGACCTGAGTTTGGAGTAGAAGCAAATGAATATAACTCAAACGATAGTATGGATCACCTGGGGCTGTCACGTTTCCCGTAAAAGCTTTTCTTTTCCTTTCTTTCTTTTTTTTTTTTTTTTTTTGCAAGGATCTCTTGTAGGATGCTATCTTCTTCTAGGGACATACAATGTTTTTTATGGAAGCATGAAGTTAAAATTTGTGAATTTTCTGAAGGTATCAGAGCAAGAGTGAGCCTTCAGAGAAACTAATAAGCGGTAAACAGGGGGAACTGCAAATTCTGCTTCCAGATCAGCTGTCCATGCTTGCAGGTTTACTGTCTCCTCTGCTGCGTCATCCAAGTCCTTCCCACCTTCCCCCTTCCTCATTCCTAGAAAGATGGTTTTCCATCTTCGGTTTCAGGTAAGTGAGTTGTTCCAAAACGGTTGTATATTTTAAACCATGGAATAGGCCATTCAGAAACTTCATCCTTGACTGTCCCTCTGTCCTAGAATCTTGGAAAATGTGTCAGCCCTGCTTCCAAAACAATTAACCCTGTTTTGAGGTCACCTCCACGGATACAATTTCGATCTTTTATGAGAGAAATGAAGTTTATCAGTTTAGTAGCTGGAGAAGAAATCTGTCATTTTTGGTAATGTGTACAGTGAAGTGAAAGTCACTTTCTGAACTTTTTCTCAGTGATCACAACTAAATTTCTATTTGTAGCATGAGAGAATTCTAGAACACTTCTTGTATATGCTATATACGTCCTATACACTGTATACCAATTACTATATACTAGAATCTGAAAGTAAGCTACTTACTACAAGATACACACATCCACACGCACACATGCAGCCCACGCTCTGTGGTTGACAGTGGCTCCAGAAAATGTGACACTGAGGACCAGGGAGGAAGAGATCTGAGGAGTGTGGCCAGCTGTGGGGCTAGACAGCCTGTTAAGTCAGTGAGGATGTTCTGACATCCCCTTCCTCCCTTTTCTGTGCCTGTCCCTGTCTTTTCCCAAAGCATTCCCAACCCAAGAGCTGGAATGCTCACACCAGTTTTTCTGTGACTGAAGAAAGTTTTCTGACGATTTTGTAAGTGATCCCATATTTCATGGAGCAGCTCAGCCCGTGCACCACAACTATTGAGCCTGTGTTCTGGAGCCCGGGAGCCACAAGTATTGAGCCCACATGCATAAAACACTGAAGTCCTGGCACTCTAGAGTCCGTGCTCCTCAATAAGAGAAGCCACCTTGATGAGCAACCCTCTCACTGCAACTAGAGAGTAGCTCCTACTCTCCACAACTAGAGAAAAGCCAGCTTAGCAATGAAGACCCAGCACAGCCAAAGTTAAATAAATGAAAATTATTTTAAAAAATTAAAAGGACCCAGAGGACAGAGTAATACATTACTGACATAAATACATTTCTAATAGTTGCATTTCCTTACCACAGTTCCTGGTGGGAAAGCTTTTTATTTATTTTTTGGATGGTGGTGGGAAGAGAAGTGTCTTATATATCCTTCAGGTACCAAGGACTCTTTTTGTATCTACCTCACTTAGGTGCTGAGTGCACTTATGAGCCCAAGAAAGGCTGCAATTTGAGGTATAGTTCTCCCCACCCCCAACCATGCATCTCCCAGATTTACAAATGTCCAAAATGACAAATGCAGAGTTAAGAAGTTCAGTCAGCCAGCTGGTGGGGAGACCATGGCTCTCCTTTGCTTTCTTCTACTCATACCCTCTCTGAAGGGAGACAGACAGCCTCTGGCAGAACTACTGGCTGAACCAGATCAAAGAATTCATCCTTGAGTGCCCATCACTGAGCAGATAAAGCTCAAGAGAGGAGCTAGAGTAAGGGAGATGGGAGGTGGGAGCTGGAAAGTGAGAACAGGCTGGGGAGAAGGTGATAAGAGTCAGGTTTGGTTCAGGGCCAAACCCTGCAATGAAGCTTATTTGAGGGACCCTCATCTATGTTAAGCTTCACTGCACCCTCAAGATGGCAGTTCCTTCCCAGTGTTAGTCTGGCCTACCTGCCTTGGTCCAGACGTCTCTCAAATTTTCCCTTCAAAAGACACCTGCTCTAAGATAACCTCCACCCACTCTCTCTCTCTCTTTTTTTTTTTTCCTCTCTTTCTTTTTCTCAGATCCTGTCTCTCTCTTTTTCTGAGAAAAGAATCTGCACTGAGGCTTTATTGAGTAATAATGAATCAGTCAACTTTTTCAAAATATTTGTATTTTAAGAGGAGCCAAAGGTAGAATTTCAAAGAACACTCCCTGAAATTCCACCCTATCCTCCTCTCCACATTCTGAGCTGGTCTTGCTCATAAGTATCTCTGTCTTCCTCTCAGGATCTCTTTAGGGATCACAGTGATTTAGGGTTATAGAAACTATAAACTGTCTTTCTGAGTATTTATATTTGTTAGTGTCTACAGAAGTGGAATTCTAGATTAATAAATAACATTTAAGTTATTGTCTTAGTAACTTTAAGTTGGTATTTGTTTTTGCTTTTTAGTCTGAATCCATCATGCAAATTCTCAGAAGTATAGTTATATGAGTTGGTTGAGAACAGGATTGGGGAAACACACAAAGCAAAGCATCAATGGACGGTTAAGTTTTACTTAAGAAGTCTTCTGGACCCTATTTCAAGGGAATCAGTTGTGTCATCTGCTCTTACTTAATGCAGATGAATGCTTAGACAAAGCCCCTCAAGCCTGTTGCCTTTCTCCTGGTTACCATTATTCCCTTGATGGAAATTGCCATAATTGCCAGGGTTTTCCCCATGATGACGTGAACCTAGCAATTGAGAACACATTGGGTTTTCTTTTGCAACAGTGGGAAGAGCCTTCATATGGGACAATGTTAATTATGAATCTCCTACACAAAATCTGCATACCCATGCCTGTGGAGGGAGATGTTTTAAACTCTTTTTAGATTTGTTTGGAGATTAGGAGTGGACCAAATGGTTATTTCAAGGGATAAGTAAAAGTTGGACCATAATTTATGGCACTTATTTTATAATAATCAACCTTATGATTACATAAATATGTATGATATGCAAACATAAAAAAAGAGACATTGAGTTAGTAAGAGGCTGAAAAAAAGTTTACATCTGGGCTTCTGACCCCTTCTCCACGCCCATTGTCAGGAATGTTTTGTGGGTCATTGTTGTTCTTTAGCCTTTTAGCTGGACTACGACAGATCCTCCTGGTTGGTAGACAGCACAGTCAGGTAACCAATTCCTCACAGTATAAGATGAAGCAAGAGGACATTACCAAATTTAACAGCATACTTAGCATACTTGGAAATCTTTTTCTGGAATAAAACAAATCTTTGTTTATTTTTCCATCTGACCTAAGATTTCTGATGGTTATTATGCTCTTCCCTCTCTGTTTCGATCTATAGGCAGAACTGACCCATCACTGTGAAATCAAATCAATATTTACCTCCATCCTATGCCTGGTGCCCTGAAGTTCGCATGTTGATAAAGCACAAAGAAAAACTCTTATGTCTCTCTAGTTTTCAGTTCTAAAGATGGTAACAGCAGTAGCAGGTTCTCCTCCTAGAGAGAAGAGATTAAAAAATGTATTAAACATCAAAAATCTTTTGCTTACTTCCTAAACACTTTCAAGAGTCAAACCACCTGCAAAAGGCCATCAGGCCCACCTCCTTTGAAAGATGTTTTCTGGCAAGGGAATTTGTCACTTGCTTGTGGGGGTCATTGAGTTCTGTCATGTAGCTGCTACATCAAAAGCATGTCATGATTACTCATTAGCACAAGTTCTCTTTCTAAAGATATTTCCTTTGATGTAACCACTTCTACTGTTTCAAGTTGTTTAAATTTTTATACTTTATTCCTTGTCATTCCTGCATAGCAGGAAAGGATATCTTAATTGCTGCGTATTTATAGTCAGCCTCTAGATTTCTGGATTAGTTGGATTAGTTCATGCATCAGGTTAACAATTCATTTGCTAAATATTGATCAAAATCACAATTGGACCATGCACTTTGACAAGGATCCAAAAATTGAATGAGATGTTTTGGAAATTGAGACTGATGATGGCTGCACAACATTGCGAATATAATTAATGCCACTTAATTTTATATTGAAAAATGATTAAAATGGAAAAATCTTATGTTACATGTATTTTACTGCAATAATAAAAATACATTCCCCTCCTCCAAATTGAATAAGATAATCCTGGCCCTCTCCTTGCAAAGAGCTTAGTAGGAAAGACCAACACATGTGATAAAGAGTCCTTGGAGAGAAGATGGGCATAGGTAAAGGCCATGCTGGATGGAAAGGAAGAAGTCATGAGCTAAATTTACATTTTTTAAATTTTTGCTTTATATTTTAGTGGTGGTAGTGGCTACAAAAGACTGAGGCCTCAGGGATGAGCAATTCTTCCCCAGAAGCCAAGACTCAGTCTTCCCTCAACACTGGGTTCTACTATGCAGGCAATAACATTTGAATAGCAGTAGAAACCTTGAGTAGCTTAGTCTTAAATCCAATACTTCCTTCTACTATCATAACTCATCCTACCCAGGGCCAGATTACAGTGAGACAAAAGTATAGCTCATAGAAAACCCCCAATAAATGATAGCATGCATTCATAAAACTTCGGAAATAAATAAATGACTATACTTCATCACACATCCTAAGGACAGTGCCTTCAGCTTGTGTCTTCTTCTTGGCTTCCTTCTTGGCCCTGTCAAGCATGAACCTCGAAGTTCGTTCAACATTCATTTCCCCAAAAGTCTCCCAGTAGATATTTCCAGTATGACTCTGGAATTCTTCCCATCTTCACTTTTTTTTTTCAGTTTTCTTTTTTCTCCTCATGACTGATTTTGACCAGCTGCTCTGTCTTCAAATCTACTGTGTTTTCATTAAGATATAATTCACTATTGATCCCACCCAATTAGCTTTTCATTTTGGATATTGCATGTTTCATTTCTAGAGGTTCCATCTTGTTATTTTTTAAAAAATCTTCTATTTATCTTCCCACCATGTTGGCTTTTCTTTATGTCCTTGAGTGCTTGGAACATATACAGAACATGTTTCAACGTTCTTGCTCACTAAGTTCATTTTCTCTGTCACTTCTGGATCTCCTTCTACCACCTGGTGTTTCTCCTGGACACAGGTCACGTGTTCTTTGTTCTTATGACTGGAAATAGAAGACAATCCTCACTATTTTCTTCATACACTTTCTTGAGACTTGTTCTTTTAAAGCACAACTAATGTTATCTCGGTGATGGAACTGCCCTCTGACTTCATCTAAATGTATCCTTTTCTCAATCTCTTCCTCTCTTAGGACCAGGAAGAGGGGTTAGAATTGACTTTGCTGCACAGTTATTTCTTGATCATCGTCCACCTGCATTGTCTCACTTGCCTTTCAGAGAATGTACTCCTAATACTCTCTCCTTTTCTGTTGATGGGTCTCTATGCCTCCAGGACCCTTTATCTTCCTTTAGAGAAGTTTTTAGCATCTAGTTTATCTGGCTTTCTTTTCCTGATTCCCGGGTCCTTTCCTATGCCTTCTGTTGCCATACTCAATGAAGAATTTAATATCATGTAGTTAGGGATATTTTCACTACCCTGGGGTCTCACTTCCTCTCCCCAAAGTCCCAAAACACGTCTTTTAATCCATCCACACTTCACTCTCTGAAGCTTCCTCCACACTTTTAATGTGTGTTCCTACCCTACTCTTAAATTCTAAATACATCCTCACATTCCTCACTTCTAGCAAATAATCTTGCCTTTTACTTCACATAGAAAATAAAAGGCAGGATGCAAATTCTCTCTACCTCATTCATCTCCACATTTAATTTCTCTGTACTTTTATTAGTATTTTCTATCCTTGGGAATATGACCACTCTTATTTCTTAGGTATTGCCTTCCATCTGTGTCCTTGAGCACATCCCCATGTATTCTCCTGAATAATGACCCTGAAAACATGCTCCCTTCCTCTTACACTTCCTGCTTGTCTGTGGCTACTGAACCCCTCAAATAGAGATATGCTTTGTTCTTGGTATGTCAGTTATAGCTATCATACAATGTGCCTTGATATATGTCTACTACTTTGGCAGACTCTTTTCCTGATCTCTCTCCTGTGCTGGGGATGATTTCAGTTTAGAAAGTCACCTGTGAAACTTCCAGTTCCAGCTATGGGACACTAGATTGTCAGGGGAATCTTCCTAACAAGCATTTCTAAAAAATCTGGATGAATATAATCTTAAAAATCAGCTTGAAGGCTTTAGAGAACTATAAAGCTAGTGAGGACTTGAGAGGCTAAGATCCTGGAGAATAGGAGCCCTGAAAATTGAGTCCAATGTTTAAAGCTTCCTTCTCCTTGATAGCACCTGCAAATTCTAAAGCAACAGCTGAGGAACTCAGAGGCAGTTAGAGTTCAGAGCCAGCCTGGAAGGAAGGGCCCCAACAAATATATTCCAGAATTTTACCTGGACTCCAGAAGAGTTAGACCAGATGTGACCTCACAAAATTTGAAACCTAGCTTCAAATCACCTCAAGTCAGGATTGCATTAAGGTGACCTGCCTCTTAATTAACTGCTGACAGAAGTAAATGTAGATCCTCCTGAGAAAGCGCTAATGCCATCTGAAGTCTGGGCACTTGTCACTATTCTCACTGTCACCCGCTGCCCCCCCCCCCCCCCCGCCCCATTGCAAGTCAACATCTCCTGTCATGTGGACTAATGTGACAGCTAACTGATTTCCAGGTCTGCAGTACTGCTGCTCTTTTGTTCACACGATACCACCTCAGTGTGCTCCTTCTAAAGTACAGATATCATTGTACTACCCCCCTTTCTTCTCAAATTCTTGCTGGGAAACCCCATGGACCAAGGAGCCTGGCAGGCTAAAATCTACTGGGTCTCAAAGAGTTGGACATGACTGAGTACATGTGCAGTCACAAAGCGTCCCTTCTCAAATACTTTCCTAAAGTCTATTAGCTTTTATAAAGTAATACTGAACTTTATAGAGACCAAAGATTTTTTAAAATGATTGACAATGGTAGACATGACCTAGCTCTGCCCATGTTTCCATCTCATCTTTTTGTTTTTCCTTTGAACTTTAGAGGAAAACTCTCCATCCTCTATACATTCCTGCTTGCTCTTCCATCAGCAGGGAACACCCTTCCCTCCTCTTTCCCTGATTAACACCTACTAGGTCTTCACATCTCCACCCAGTGTTGGCTTTCCCACTCCTATACCAGGATAGAGTTTCTTGCTGTTTATATCAAAAGTCTTTGTACTTTTTCAGTTGTAACACTCAATTCATCTTATGATGTTTTTTTTAAAAAAATACCTTGAATGTGATCTTTTTCTTTCACTTTTTTCATTTTTAACATTTGCCTTCCCATCAGATGATAATGTCTGTGATAGCAGAAAGACCAGCTATATACTTTCCAGGACCCAGTGGAAATGAAAACACAGGGCCACATATTCAAAAATTACTAAGAACTTTCAAACAGTGAAAATAGATGATTAATCTAATCATGGGGGCCCTTCCAAGCACAGGGTCTTGTGTGACTGCAATGTTAAACACCCACAAAAGTGGCCCTGGATGGTAGAAACAAGCTGGACTACACACTTTAAAGTTCTGTCAATTGAATAAATGAAAGAAGGAATTCCTCTCAGCAACTCTTTCAAAAGCTTCGATCTTTCCTCACAACATTCACCCCATGACTTCTATAACCTCTCTACCTGTTCCCTTATGTGAGAAAATTGAGGCAGTCTGTTCATAATTCCATGAATGTGCCCATCACTTTCCTTTATTTCCTTTCATCCTAGTGGAAGGGATTTTTCAATCCTAAAATCCAAGACTGCTTCCCACCGTGTTGGGTCTCATTCTTCCCAATCTCCTGGTGCACTCTCCATGACCCCGTCCTTCTGCGTCCTCAAGTTTTCAATGCCTGTTTCCTTCTGGCATAGACACATTTTATGCCTTCCCATTCCTAAAACAAACCGAAAACAAAAACTTTCTTGTCCATCTCTTGCTACTGTCCTATGATTCAACTCCCCTCCATAGACAAGTGTCTTGAGAGAACAATGTTCCCTGTCTTCACAGAGTAGTGCCCCTTGCTACATCTGGGTCCTTAACACACTGCAGCCATGTTTCTACTCCTTTCCTCCATGCCATGGAAGAATTTTGGTGTATGTCAGCAAGCTTTGCTAAATTCATTGTATGAGTTGAGGTTCTTATCTTTAGACACTTGCTTCTTCTTGCCAGAAGTTCTATCTTCCCATGACTTATGTATCACTTCATCCTGTTTCTCTTTATTCTTGTTCAGTTTTATTAGCTACACATTAATGACTCTCAAATTTATCTCTGACTCAGACCTTTTGGAGCAATTCTTTGTGAGTGATCCACAGACCTTAAACTCTATTCTTCAAAACTGAACAAATAGTCCTACCCTTGAGATTTACCCTTGAATGCTTTTTATTGCTTAAAATGAGGATTCATTGCAGTGGTGCTGTGAGGTGCCACCCAGATCCTCCTTCAGGACTGAAAGATGTATTTCCCCAGCTGCTGAATATGTTGTTGGCAGAGAGCCCTGGGCTATCAAACCTCTTCAAAGTTGCCTGAGCTAAAGAGGGTTGCCTGAGCTAAAGAGAGTTGCCTTGCTGAAGGTCACAGCATTCTTCATTCAATGAACATTTGATACAGAAGTATAAATCCCAACATTTCCCAAAACTCAGGTCCACTTTGAAAGGCCATCTCAGAGCTCTCCATGTGGTTGATTGAGGCTTTTGTTGAGACAGCATCTGAGCCCACCTTATCTCTGTCAAATCTTGCTTTCTCTTTCCCCTTTCTTCCCTCTCTGCCTCTCTCCTTCCCTTCCCTTCTCTTCCACAGGTGTTAATGCCAAGAGTGGTCCCTTATAAACTTCCTACACACTAATCATGACTCAGAGTCTCTTTCCTGGGAAACCCAACCTATGATAATCTTCCTAGATATATCAATTCTATTTGCTTCCTCATCCAATTTAATGCCAACCTAATAGATACAAATATTTAAATGTTTTTCCTCAATAAATCTGTTTTTTTCCCCTCAACTCTGTTTTCTCCAGCCACTCCCCTTAATACCACTTTACTTCAGACTCTCTCGTAATTCTCCATCATATTGGGTTGGTCAAAAGTTTGTTCAAATTTTCTAACATAGTATGGAAAAACCCAAATGAACTTTTTGGCCAATGGAATACTACTGCTGTAGCCTCCCAGTTAGTCTTCTTGCCTCTAGTCTGGTGCTTTTCCAGTTCATCATCCTGTTACTGCCAAAATCTTGGCTCCCTGTCCACCAATACTGAATAGAAATACAGAGACAGAGCTTGGAGGAAATAGAAAGATGATGTTAATCCTCTACCAGATGAGGGAAGAACACAGCAGGCTAGTACCTGAAGAATTTTGCCCCCACCATGGGGAGTCTGAGGGGATCATATAGACGGGGGCTTGCAGCCTGGGGTATGTGATAAAGAACAAAGTACTGAGAGTCTTGGGCTTCTCAGGTGGCTCAGCGGTAAAGAATTCATCTGCCAATGCAGGAGATGCAGGAGACATAGGTTCAATCCCTGGGTCAGGAAGAGGAAATGGCAACCCACTCCAGTGTTCTTGCCTAGGAAATCCCATGGACAGAGGAGCCTGGAGGGCTACAGCCCATGGGGTCGCAAAGATTCAGACACAACTGAGTGACTGAGCACGAGCATGAGCGAGTCTTGCGTTCTTCTTCTTGCATTATTTCAATATAGTCAGAGCTGGCATCCAGTAGCCCAGTAATTAGGTCTAGCAGGCAGGTAACTGGGGCTATTTGTCTCTGGTTTATAGGCCTACAACCTTCTTTCTGAAATGAAGGGAGCTACAAGGGGTGGACTACTACAGGTGAGCAGAGGGAAGGTAGGTACCAGGTACAGGATGTAATTTGCATAAAGTTAAGTGGCAATCAGTGCAGGATGTAACTCAGGCAGAACTAGGAGGTGATAGGTTAGGTTAGATTTGTGAAGGACAAAGCTAGCTACAGACGCTACAGATCTGTAATACTTAAAATAAAACTAGAAGTCATTAACTCTTTCGTTTCCGTTTATGTTTCTTTGCTAGTTGGTTCTCTGTTCCCTGTTTATCCGTGTTCTCAGGAGAGGAAAAACTTCATTTCCATTTCTTGCTGTGACGATTCAAGACTGCTCCAGGCAGAATCTTTGTGGAATGTAAGTGTAATCTAGAAAATCATTCACCTCATAAGGACTTTCAATGGCTCCTATGGTTGGCATTCATTCAGTCAGTCAGCAAGCTTTTATTGAAATTTCATCATGTGCCAGGCACTGTAATAAATTCTGGGGATACAAAGTTGAACAAAATGAACAGAGTCGCTGCCCTCAGGGAGCTTACAGCGAAAGAAACATGATAAACAAAGGCATGTGAGGTAAATAAGCAGAAGCACAGAGGGCTTTCAGTTCGGTAGAGGGGAGTGAGAGGAAACAAACAATTGATCATAGAGGTAAGCCAAAATTAACATCTGTAATGAGTTCCACATAAGAGAGATTCATGGAGCTAAAAGAGAGCATGACCTAATCATGGAAGCCGAAAGGAATTTCCCAAAAAAGTCACCTTTGGGGTAAAACTTACGTGCTTTAACTTGGAACAGAAAGACTCCTTATGTTCTAATCCCATCCTCCCTTTACAGCTTTATCTTCCATCAGTTTATCCCAGCCCATCTACTACATCCATTCACCCTTCACCCAAGTTTTATGGAGACATCTGTACTTCTGCTTATTCACGTCCACATGCCTTTGTTTAGAATTGTCCCTTCACTGTGATTCCCTTTCTCACCCTTCTCCACCACCTTTTTAACCAAGCTATTTCTTACTTATCCTTTAAATATAAGTATAGTTGTTATTTTCTCTAGGAAACCTTCCCTAATTCCTTAGTATGATTTTGATGTTGCTCCTTGGCAATATTATTTCTCCATATTCACATTTTATCTAGTTTAACTTGACATTTAATCGTTTATATTTAAGTTTACCGAGAGACAGGGTCATGTTTAAGGTTATAGTCTCCATGCCACAGCCTGTGTATGGCATATAACAGAGAAAACTTATGACTGAGTAACTAAAATAAATGAATAATGAATGGATAAATGAATGAAAGGAATTTGCATACATATATAGGAGTCAGACACGACTGAGCAACTTCACTTTCACTTTTCACTTTTATGCACTGGAGAAGGAAATGACAACCCACTCCAGTGTTCTTGCCTAGAGAATCCCAGGGACGGGGGAGCCTGGTGGGCTGCCATCTATGGATCGCACAGAGTTGGACATGACTGAAGCGAGTTAGCAGTAGCAGCATGACCCCCAATGTCCTTTCATAATCTTGAAGTATAGCACTAAATTAGCTACATATCACGTATGATAAATAAAAGTCTTTAAGTAAGCAAGTTTAGACATCCTTTAATCTTTTAACTGAGAAGTCATAGTGGAATATTAGATTCAATTTAGTTATTTAAGCGGAGAAGGCAATGGCAACCCACTCCAGTACTCTTGCCTGGAAAATCCCATGGAAGGAGGAGCCTGGTAGGCTGCTATCTATGGGGTCACACGAGTCAGCCACAACTGAAGTGACTTAGCAGCAGCAGTCATTTAAGTGGTCCAAACCAGATGAGCTATCCACTCTTTAGTCTGATGCCTTTGGTCTGCTCATCTGATGACTGATGATCCTTTCCATGCAACAGATCAGCCAGCAGTTAATCCAGGAACTTACTGCAGGAGAGTCAAGGTTCAAATACTGTATTTATGCTTCTGTGTTCTTTGGCACACAGTTCCAACTCTTTGTGACCCCATGGACTACACAGTCCATGTAATTCTCTAGGCCAGAAAACTGGAGTGAGTAGCCTTTCCCTTCTCCAGGGGATCTTCCCAAACCAGGGATTGAACACAGGTCTCCTACATTACAGGCAGATTCTTTGCCAGCTGAGCCACCAGGGAAGCCCAAGAATACTGGAGTGGGTTGCCTATCCCTTCTCCAGTGGTCCTTCCAACCCAGGAATCTAACTGGGGTCTCCTGCATTGCAGGCAGATTCTTTACCAGCTGAGCTACCAAGGAAGCCCATTCCATCCACCAAATGATATTAATTGCAAGCAGAAAAAAAAGATAATCTATGTACCATTTGGCTCTTTAAAAAGACTAGGAATAAACAGAATTTTTCTAGAACAAATTGTCAAACTAAATGTAAGTCACTAAATCTAGATGGAATTTGTCCAAGAATTTGAAAGAATTCAAGGGTGACGTTGCAAAACTGCAGTCATTTTCCAAAAGCAGTTGCTAATAGCTCCCACAACAGAAGGTTGTCATCATCATTACCAACAGTTCCATAGCGGAAGGTTGTCTCCAATCTATTAGGACATTTTCCAATAAGGGACTGCAGAGTTGCTTCACTTTCATACTGAGGAAGGACATAGGTCTCTGATAAAAGAGGAAGACTTTGGAGAGTTAAAGAAGCATAACCTTCTAAGAGGAAGGTAGGCTTTTTCTGCCAGGGAAAACCTTGGCTAAGTAATTTACTTAATTTCTTTTGGATGGTAAACTGAAACACAGAAAAACAATAAGACATATTCTAATGAAAATTTCTCCTCAAAACATTTTAATAGTTCTGAATTCTAAAATTAATTAAATAAATGGTATTAGTGGAGGTTCGGATAAGGAAAGTGTCCATTAACAAAGAAAAATTCAGCCCCAATTCTCCTCTTACTCCCATGAGAATTAGCTTATGAAAACTTACATCTAGTCATGCCTCTTGCCTCATCAAACCATTTAGGAGTTTTTCAGAGTTGGACAGAATAAAATGCAAGGTCTTCGCATGGCATAAAAGAATCTTCAACCTTTGAGCTCTGCTTCAGCAGCTATCTCTTCAGCCAGGCTTCTCCAGTATTGATAAACTTGCCATTTTCTTTTTTCCCTCCAAGACTTTACACATGCAGCTTCCTCTGCCCAGAACGTCTTACTTCCCTTTTTCTTACTAACACATTCCTGGTCACCTTTAAAACTCTGCTTCAGAAGTCCTCTCTTCCATTGAGCCTCTTTGCCTCAATTTTAGCTTTGAGACACTTTAGCAAAACCCTTATACTCTAGCTGAACATATCTGCCTAGAATTGTAACCTAAACATTGGTTAAAAAACCACCTAACATTAAAATTAAACATTAAAATTCTAATAAGAGATTGTAAGAGAAAAATGACAGAAGTGAGAGAGTCTCATGAGCTTTGAATAGGTTACAATATCCAACCATTCTCATACTGACTTATTTACCAACAGATTGGCAGCTTTCCCACAATCCCAGTAAGAGATGACTCAGAAGACAGAAGTATGGCAGCAAATTCATGAGCTCTGGAACCAGGTAGACTAGGATTATAAAGGTTGAAATATGGAACAAAATAAATATGTTAACATTTGTTTGTTTTGTATTACATAACAAATGGCAAAGAATTGATGCTTTTGAACAGTGGTGTTGGAGAAGACTTTTGAGAGTCCCTTGGACGGCAAGGAAATCAAACCAGATAATCCTAAAGGAAATCAACCCTGAATATTCTTGGAAGGACTGATGCTGAAACTGAAGCTCCAGTTACTTTGGCCACCTGATGTGAAGAGCCAACTCTTTGGAAAAGACCCTGATACTGGGAAAGATTGAAGGCAGGAGAAGGAGACGACGGCAGACAAGATGGTTTGATGGCATCACTGACTCAATGGAGTAAGCTTGAGGAGATGGTGAAGGACAGGGAAGCCTGGCATGCTGCAGTCCATGGGGTTGCAGAGAGTTGGACACAACTGAGTGACTGAACAACAACAAAAATATTTATTTGTTTTGCATTATATAATAAATGTTCTAAATTTTAAAAATAAATTTAAAAATCAGCTACATGGAAATTTAATGTATTTCAGGCTGTGTAGTCCTCTTATTTCTAGGTCCATATATGGAGGCTAGGGGTTAAAGAAAATAGAAAAAAATGGGAAAACAAGAAAAGAACTAAGATATATTTGCATATCTGTGTGTCCTTTTTTCCCTCCCTTGTTTCATATAACCTCCAAAAGCACATGATTAAGTTGATGTCTTCCTATTTCCCAGAGAGATAAACTGAGGCAAAGTGATGCTAAGGTATTTACCCCCATTCCCATGGCCAATAGTAAGAATAAAAGCATGAATTTAATTCCAGGAGTGATTGCAGTATCTATTTATGGTATTGTAGTGTACTAGTATTTCAGAACAGACATGTAACTTGCTTCTGCTCAGTGAAACATAAAGGGAAGTCTGCAGGGTGGAGATGATGCTTAAGAGAAAGGCTCCTTGGTACATATTCTTCTCCATAGCTTTCCCATCTGGATCCATTTTAGCAGACTCTGTTAACTTAAAGGATCAGACAGTCATATGCTTCAAATGAACTTAATTGGTGGGCCAAGTGGGGTAATTCACCTTTCCAGGAATACTTAAGAATGGCCATGTGACCCTCACTGTTCTGCCCAAAAAGGTGAGAAGGGAAATTATTTGGATGGACCTAATGGTCCAAGAAAAGATTTTATTTTGCTTTATTAAATAAAAACTGAAGCACAAGGAAAAACTATTCTTTTCTGTGTTTAGATGTGCCATCATCATGAGGTGCTTACAGTTGTAACACCCATCATGGGACCATGAGGTTAGTCATCCTATAGGGATATGCCAGTTTGCTGAAGAAGGCATGGTGGAGAGGTAGAAAGAACCTAGGTTCCTGATGATATTGTTAAGTTGCTGAATTTACTAACCTAGAATTGTCCTAACTCTGATTTTCATTTTATATGAGAAAATATATTTCCTTATATTTAAACCATTTTGCATTTGGTCTTTTGTGACCTCTACCTGAAATGTCCTAACCAAGGAAGCTTTTTATTCTCATGTGTACAGGTAGTGGCTTCTTTTCCCTGTGTCTATGTGTATGTGTGTTGTTGTTGTTCAGTCACCCAGACATGTCCAGCTCTCTGCGACCCCATGGACTGCAGCCCGTCAGGCTTTCCTGTCCTTCACCATCGCCTGAAGTTTGCTCAGACTCATGTCCATTGAGTCAGTGATGCCATCCAAACATCTTGTTATGCGTGTGGAATAATGAAGGAAGGAGAAATGCATTTTTATTTATAAAAACTCAACTTTCCTATCAGAATCCTTAGAAAGTCAGCAGTTTTAGAGCAAAATTTTAAAGTACAGGAAAAAACTTCAGATTAATTTTCAGGATCAGAAATTCAAAACAGAAAAAAGGATAAGTACTATGCAACAGAATAGAAATACACTAAGTATGGAATGTGTGTGTGTTGTTTTCCCTCCTCTACATGTTTCATTTGTATTAACAAACGTTTAATTTTAAGGAATCCTATATGTTGTTTTCTGTTTCTCAGTTCAGTTCAGTTCAGTTCAGTCGCTCAGTCGCGTCTGACTCTGCGACCCCATGAATCACAGCACGCCAGGCCCCCCGTCCATCACCAACTCCTGGAGTTCACTCAGACTCACTTCCATCAAGTCCGTGATGCCATCCAGCCATCTCATCCTCCGTCGTCCCCTTCTCCTCCTGCCCCCAATCCCTCCCAGCTTCAGAGTCTTTTCCAATGAGTCAACTCTTCACATGATCCAGTACTTTGGCCATCTCATGTGAAGAGTTGACTCACTGGAAAAGACTCTGATGCTGGCAGGGATTGGGGGCAGGAGGAGAAGGGGACGACAAAGGATGAGATGGCTGGATGGCATCACCGACTTGATGGACGTGAGTTTGAGTGAACTCCGGGAGTTGGTGATGGACAGGGAGGCCTGGCGTGCTGCAATTCATGGGGCTGCAAAAAGTTGGACACGACTGAGGACTGAACTGAACTGAACTCCTTGTGTAATAATATATAAGCACACGCTGCCATTAATAAGGCACCGTTGTTTCACTCAAGACTTGGGTCCCCCGCGTCTTTCTTTTCGTCGCTTTCTCTTCACCGACTGTCATCCCAGGTCCTGGTCTGTAAAGACCATAACAAGTGGTGCCTGAACAGGGGACCTGGTGTACGCCCTTGGCAAGCGGACGGAGTGACTGTGGACTTACGGAGGTCAGTAAGTGAGGGCTATGGGACAAACGGCTGGAAAGCCCCACCACTTTTCTACTTTGCTTCGTCATTTATTTAAAGTTCAAGGACTTTGGGTTTTGCGACAGCAAATAGAGGCTTGTCTCCAGACGGTGGTTGAACCCTGGTTCCCTGATGAAGCCAGTTTCAATTTAGAAATTTGGAAACAGGTTAAAGAGAGTGTTGAACAAGCTTCTAGATGGGGAAAAAATATTCCAGTAAATTTCTGGCCCTAATGGGCCCTCTTTAAAGCTGTGATTTGCCATTTCAAGGAAATTCTATCCCCCCTGATATTTGACAACAGGCAGAACAATTGTTACATGAATATGAATTAGATGATGAAACTTTGCAAAAGGCCCAATTAGAACAACATAAAATATTTCAGAATTTTCCCACCAGCCCTGCTCCAGCTGCCCCAAGTGCTCCCCTTCCTCTTACAACGGGTGCCAAACCAAAAGTCCCTTCAACTCACGGACAAGATGACGCTGACAATGACTCTTCTGAGGCTCTTTTTGACACTAAAACTGACAATACTTTCCTTGATGACAATGATAAGCCTTTAGCACGCACTCATATTTATGAGAAAACACTATCTACTCATTCTCCTTCACGAGGAAGGTTTTCTGAGTTACTGGCTTTACAATCTCGAATCTTTGAGGCTGATGACTTTTCCGCTTTTTCTGTTTTAAGAAATCCTAACGCTCAAGGGCAAATAATCCCTCAATACGAAGGCACTGATTTTTCTCACATTCAACAAATGAAAATAGCTATAAATATGTATGGCCCTCATTCGCCTTTTACTAAGGAACTTTTAAATGCTATGATGTCTTCTATTGGAAATTTTGTTCCTTATGATTGACAACTTTTGTTTGATAAAGGCTCTTCTTAAACCAGGAGAACATCTTCAATGGGCAATGTGGTTACAGGATGTGGCCCGAGATCGTGCCAATTCTAATGCTCGAGCTGGCACTCCCCAAAACCAAATTACTTTTGAAATGTTAACAGGTACAGGGCAATTTGATGCAGTGGAAGCTCAAATACAATGCCCTCCTTTGTTGCAGGAGCAATTGAAAGAGGTTGCCTTTGAAGCTTGGGATCAAATTACTCCTCAGGGGGAACCAAAAGGCAGCTACACAAAAATATTTCAAGGACCTAAGGAAGCCTATGCTGATTTTTTAGCTAGATTGGAAGTTGCTATTTCCAGTAGTGTTATCAGAGAAGAAGTCAAAAGGCAGCTAGAAAAACTGCTTGCTTATGAGAATGCAAATCAGGAATGTCAAAGAGCTATCACTCCAATTCATGAGACCGGGACTGTTATTGATTATTTGAAGGCTTATCACAATTTAGGATCAGAAACTCAAAAAATGCAAATGTTAGCTGAAACAATGTCTGCTGATTTTTAAAAGGGAAATGAAGGGTGTTTTACACGTGGAGATAAGACCCATTTAAAGAAGGATTGTCCTAAAAGGCACACAGAAAATAAATTAAAATTGTTAAAAAACCTCCAGGAATTTGCCCTTGTTTCCATAAGAGGCCAGGGAATGTCGATCTAAATATGATATTGAAGGGAAGCCTATTTCCAGAAACTCCAAACTGGGGACTCCCCAGGTCCCCATCAACAAAAACCAGCGGCAAACTCCATCTTTTCCCTCAAACCCTCAACATCCTGCAGTGCTGCCCTCAATATACCAGCCCTAAATGATTTTCTCCTTTTCCATCAGCAATCCCTTCTAGAATACCTACCAGACTTTTTGGACCCCTACCTCCACAAACCTTCCATCTTTTACTTGGCCGATCTAGCTTGACTTCTAAAGGAATTACTGTTCACTCTGGAATAATTGATTCAGATTATAAGGGAGAAATTCAAATTATGATGTCATCTCAGATACTATGGCAATTCAAAAAGGGGGACAAAATTGCTCAATTACTTCTTTTACCTTACATTTCTATTAACTCCTCTAATAATGTACGGACAGGAACATTTGGCAGTACAGATCAAAAACAATCCTTATGGACATCAATAATATCTGAATATACCCGACCAAATATAAAAATCAAAATTAATGGCAAAAAATTTTCTGGTCTTCTTGTTACTGGATCTGTTATTACTATTATCTCCAAACATTTATGGCCCAAATCTTGGCCTATACAGAGAATTTCTTGCCAAATTGCAGGAGTTTCTCAAACCAAAGTACAAGAGGTTTATCAAAGTGTCCAAATATATCCATGTGAGGGACCAGAAGGCCAGCCTGCAACATTACGACCTTATGTGATAGATGCACTCCTTAATTTAATAGGAAGAGATTTACTTATGTAATGGCAAGCTCAAATATGTATTCCACATTTTTCCTAGGGGCCACTGCTCACTTAACAAACAATAAAATTATTAAAATATCTTGGAAAATTGACAAGCCTATTTGGAGAGAGCAGAGCAGAGCAGTGGCCCCTTACAAAAGAGAAATTCAGTTCAGTTCAGTTCAGTTCAGTTGCTCAGTTGTGTCTGACTCTTTGCAAACCCATGAATTGCAGCACGCCAGGCCTCCCTGTCCATCACCAACTCCTGGAGTTCACTCAGACTCACATCCATCGGGTCAGTGATGCCATCCAGCCATCTTATCCTCTGTCATCCCCTTCTTCTCCTGCCCTCAATCCCTGCCAGCATCAGAGTCTTTTCCAATGAGTCAACTCGTCGCATGAGGTGGCCAAAGTACTGGAGTTTCAGCTTTAGCATCATTCCTTCCAAAGAAATCCCAGGGCTGATCTCCTTCAGAATGGACTGGTTGGATCTCCTAATTAGAGGCTGCTAAAGAACTTATCTGTCAAGGAATGTCTAAAAGGAGGATTCCTATGTGCTGTTTTTCATAAATCCTCTGTTCCTTATCAGTTTCTGGCAACAGAAATGAGTGGAACGGCATGCTGCTCCCAGGACTGAGGTCATAGCATGAGACATGTATGACTCTCCTTCAGTAAACCTTCTCCTTACGACAAAACTGCTTAGTATCGATCCTCTTTCTTGAGATATGAATTGTCTCCTGAGTTTATGACCGTTGTTAATCCCTTGTTCCCTTGGTAACGGTTGCTGTACATTTGGTTTTCTGATCTTTATCATTGTCGAAAGGAATTCCTTATACAACAGCTTATATATATTCATAGAAAAATCATTAAAGCACCTTTGCTCCATCAGAGCTTGGGTCCCTGTGTCTTTCTTTCTTTCTTTCTCTCTCTCTCTCTCTTTCATTTTCTTATCGTTGACTCCAGACCACCAGGTTCTGGTCCATTAAAGGACCACAACACTTATTGATACACAATTAAAATTAAAACATATTGAGAAATCTTATTCTCCTTGGAATTCTCCCATTTTTGTAATAATAATATAAAAAATCTGACAAATGACTTCTCTTAACAGACCTTCAAAAAGTTAATACATCTAGGAAACCTTACAACCAGGAATTCCATCACCTACCACTATTCCTCAAAACTGGCATATTATTATTCTAGATTTACAGGATTGCTTTTTTACTGTACCTTTACACCCTCTAGACCAAGAAAGATTTACTTTCTCTGTTCCTTTTCCTAATCATATCGGGCCTCATAAATGGTATCAATGGACTGTATTGCCTCAAGAAATGATGAATTCTCCCACCATGTGTCAATCTTATGTAGCCAAGGCCCTTGAACCTGTGATAAAACAATTTCCTGACTTTCTTGTTATTCATTATATGGATGATATATTGTTTTCAGCTCCATCTGTTTTAGAAACTCAACATATGTTTGACATAGCTCAATGATGCTTAAAAGACTCTGGATTAATTATTGCCCCTGGAAAAATTCAAACCTCTACACCTTACCATTACTTAGGATCTATTGTTAATAGACAACATATTACTCCCCAACTAACACAAGTTCGTGTTGACAAATTATCAACCTTGAATGATTTTCAAAAACTTTCAGGTGATATAAACTGGATTAGACCCTCCTTAGGCATTGCAAATTATCAACTGACTAATTTATTTAATACTTTGAAAGGAGATTCTGATTTAAATAGCCCTCATTCGCTTTCACAAGAGGCAAGAGAGGAACTCTGTTTAGTACAAAATAAATTACAAAAACAATTTCTTACTCATATTAGACTTGAATTACCTCTAGAGTTGTTTATACTTCCCTCTCTCCATTCTCCCACCGGACTTCTTGCCCAACAAGAACACCCGATAGAATGGATCTATACCCATTTTAGAGGGACAGATTCACTTATGCCCTATCTTGATTTGATTGCTCTAATAACTATCATTGGGAGAAATAGAACTAAGACCTTAATTGGCTCCAATCCTCATAAAGTTGTATTACCTATTAATAAAGCTCAATTTGAAAATACATTACAAACTTCTACTGATTTCCAATAGCCTTCTTGGACTATTTTGGAGAAATTTCATTTCATTATCCCTCTAATAAACTTTGGAATTTCTTCAAAAATACTGAATTTATTATCTTTCACATTGTTACATTACAACCTATACCTCAAGCTGATGTTTTCTTTATAGATGGGACTAAAAACACCAAAGCCTCATTCTGATCTCTCAAAAAATATAAAGTCTTTTATACTAAATTTAACTCTGCTCAACAAAATGAATTATATGCTCTTATTCAGATTATTCACCTACATCCTTACCTTATTAATATAGTTTCTGACTCTTTACATTTAGTTTTTGTATTAAGAAATATAGAAACTTCTACCATAAATTCTAATCAATCTATTTTCCAACAAATTTTTCTTGAATTACAGTCTATTATTAGGGACCACACTTCCCCCATTTATATTAGCCATATTCGAGCACATTCCAGCCTTCCCGGTCCTATGACTCATGGTAATGAACAAGCTGATAAACTTGTTTCTTTTGCTACTTCTGAGGAACAACATGCTCTATTGCATAATAATGCTGGCTCCTTACACCAGATTTGGAAAACTCAATACTGCCATGCTAAAGAAATCATTAATAATCGCTCTACTTGTAGACCCCTACATCTTTGACCCATTGCACAAGTTGTCAATCCTCGAAGATTACAACCCAATAAATTATGACAAATGGATGTGACTCATTGCCCTGAACTTTCTCCATCTTCTTTCTTACATGTCTGTATCGACACAAATTCTTCTTTTATCTGGGCCACACCTCTTCAAGGTAAGGCTACATGGCATGTCATAACTCACCTATTAGCTTGTTTTGCAGTAATGGAAACTCCTTGTTTTATAAAAACAGACAATGGCCCTGCACTATACTTCTAGGCAATTTGAACAATTTTTACAATCATTTTCTATTAAACATATTACAGGTATTCCTTATAATCCACAAACACAGGACATAGTTGAACGAACACATCACACACTGAAACTACAAATAAAAAAAAACTAAAAAGGGGGAATATACAGGAACATTTCTATCTTCCTTATCCAGAGCAGCTTTTACTAGATCTCAACACTATATACTCTCTAATCCTATAACTATTGTTAATACAACTCTATTTGTTTTAAATTTTTTAAACTTACCACAAGGAGATATCTTAACAAGAGCAGAAAAACATTTCAAGGAATTGAAGGACATTTCTCTTCCTCTGCCCATTTGGTATCAAGACGGGCTAACTAAACAATGGAAATCTGGGAAATCAATCTTACAGGGAAAGGGACATGCTTGTATTTCTCCAGATAGATCCAACGAAATCAATTGGCTGCCTCTTCAAAAGATCCACCCCAGGAGAGCCCTTGGCATTCAAAATAGAGAAGAAATGACAAAATCCCCGGGAGGAAGAAATTCCAATACAGGCCATGGCGGCTCTAAAAATCTCCAAGAAGCACCGCCCTCGACATCATCGACCTCATGATCTCCCTACTTGGGGTCAGACAAAAACCCTTACTAATCAAGCTGAAAATCTGGTTTCTCATCAAGGAATGCCTCGGAATCTGGAAAATATTTTTGTCACAATGCTTGCTTTGCTTGTTTTTGCTTCTCCCGCTCAAGCTGATTTGATTAATCATACTTATTTGGCCTATTTGGGCTTCCCTGGTGGCTCAAATGGTGAAGTGTCTGCCTGCAATGCAGAAGACCTGGGTTCGATCCCTGGGTCAGGAAGATGCCCTGAAGAAGGAAATGCCAACCCACTCCAGTACTCTTGCCTGGAAAATCCCATGGACAGAGAAGCCTCTAACCTCCTTTCATTGCAAGATATAAAATAGACAGATAAAGGACCAGTCGTATCCACCAATGACTCAGTACATATGCTTCCTCCTTGGAGTTTGGAAGGGCCCTCTCATTCTGAGGAAGAAAAAAAAAACTAATTAATATTTCTATATGTTATGAAGTCCTTCCTCTATGCATGGGTCCAGCAGAATTATTCATTAATGTAGCCCACAAACATGGGCTTTTGTCCTGCCTCCAAAAAAGAACTTTCGCACATTGCTTGGACTGTTTCTGCCCTTTCTTTCTATGAGAACCATGTTAACACTACTAAAACTCTAGGAAAAGGACAAAAATCATTATGCAAGGGGTTTACTTATAAGAACTTTAAATATACTCCTATTTATTGGGAAAGATGTCAAGCTAAATCACGAAAATTAATGTTTTTGGCCAATTGCACCATTGTCTATTGGGGATCCTATGGTATGTGGTTATCTAACTGCTCAGATGATATTAACATCACTGTATGTGATCATGCTACTCAAGTAGCATGGAAAGTTACCAAAACGATGATGGAACATTTCCATGACAAAGGGCAATCTATATTGCCCTTTGGGTGCCTTGACAGTGGAATGGCACCCCCCTCGCCCTCGAATCATCCTCGATAAACGGATTGGGCCTGAACAATGGGACATCTGGAAACTGTCTGTGAGCACTGAAGAACTTGAAACTTGGACTGGATATTTCACAGGGACCAGTCATAGTCATAGTAACTATTCCTTTTGTTATAATCATTCAAATTTCATACAGGCTTGTGTTCCCCTTCCTTTTGTTATAGCCATAGGGGACTTGCAATTTAATAAGACTTTACATTCTGTGACTTGTATAGATTGCAAATGGTATACTTGTCTTAATTCCTCTATTTCTCTGAAAAACGAATCACTTTTGATTCTTCAATCTTTACGTAATCTGTGGTGTCCAGTAGATCTCCAACAACCCTGGGAAGAGGGTCCCACGGCAGGACTTGCCTCCTGGCTACTCACTAAATTACTCTGGCAATTTAAATGATTCATTGGATGGTTAATTCTTGGCATTTTGGGATTAATAGCCATTTGCACCGCAGCTGCTGTTGCAAGCATTGCTTTACAAGCCTCAATTCAAACACAAAACTTTATTCAAAATTGGACCAAGGATGCTCATACTCTGTGGGCCACTCAGGCTCAGATAGATGAGGAAGTTCAAGATGAAATACAGGAACTAAAAATAGCCATCAAATGAGTCAGATATCAATTAATAGATTTACAAAAACAAGTAATACTAAAATGTGATTGGGATTCTACTCAATTTTGTATTACCCCTGTTTGGTTCATCTATAGTGCCTATCAGTTCAGTTCAGTTCAGTTCAGTCACTCAGTCGTGTCCGACTCTTTGCAACCCCATGAATCACAGCATGCCAGGCCTCCCTGTCCATCACCAACTCCTGGAGTTCACCCAGACCCACATCCAGTGATACTATCCAGCCATCTCATCTTCTGTCGTCCTCTTCTCCTCCCGCCCCTAATCCCTCCCAGCATCAGAGTCTTTTCCAATGAGCCAACCCTTCGCATGAGCTGGCCAAAGTACTGGAGTTTCAGCTTCAGCATCATTCCTTCCAAAGAAATCCCAGGGCTGATCTCCTTCAGAATGGACTGGATGGATCTCCTTGCAGTCCAAGGGACTCTCAAGAGTCTTCTTCAACACCACAGTTCAAAAGCATCAATTCTTTGGCGCTCAGCTTTCTTCACAGTCCAACTCTCACATCCATACATGACCACAGGAAAAACCATAGCCTTGACTAGATGGACCTTTGTTGGCAAAGTAATGTCTCTGGTTTTCAATATGCTATCTAGGTTGGTCATAACTTTTCTTCCAAGGAGTAAGTGTCTTTTAATTTCATGGCTGCAGTCACCATCTGCAGTGATTTTGGAGCCCAAAAAAATAAAGTCTGACACTGTTTCCACTGTTTCTCCATCTATTTCCGATGAAGTGATGGGACCAGATGCCATGCTATTAGTTTTCTGAATGTTGAGCTTTAAGCCAACTTTTTCACTCTCCACTTTCACTTTCATCAAGAGGCCTTTGAGTTCCTCTTCACTTTCTTCCATAAGGGTGGTGTCATCTGCATATGTGAGGTTCTTGATATTTCTCCCGGCAATCTTGATTCCAGCTTGTGCTTCATCCAGCCCAGTGTTTCTCATGATGTACTCTGCATAGAAGTTAAATAAGCAAGGTGACAATATACAGCCTTGATGTACTCCTTTTCCTATTTGGAACCAGTCTGTTGTTCCATGTCCAGTTCTAACTGTTGCCTCCTGACCTGCATACAGATTTCTCAAGAGGCAGGTCAGGTGGTCTGGTATTCCCATCTCTTTCAGAATTTTCCATAACTAGGAACAAATAAAAAATTTCATTTGCAAGACATAACATGATAATGCTCCCTAAATGTACAGTTATTACAAAAGGAAATCTTGAAACCTTCTCTAAAAGTCTGCCCTCTTTCAATAATTTGGAAACTTTAGCTGAACAGCTAGCTGATCAATTATCTGGGCTTACTCATAGTATTGGGTCTGGGGCTGTAACACTGATGGTTGTCCTGGTAATTATATTGTTGTATACTTATGCCTTTCAACAAAAATTGTTCAAACTAAACAGACTCAATTGGTCAGGGCCTTTTTCACAAAAGTAATAAAAAAAGGGGGAATTGTCAGGAAATGCTTAATTTTAAGGAATCCTATATGTTGTTTTCTGTTTCTCAAGGGTCCTCTGTTCCTTATCAGTCGCTAGAAAACAGGAACGAGCAGAGCTGCACGCAGTTCTCAGGACTGAGGTCATGAGATGGGACACATGTGGATTCCTTTCAGTAACATTTTACTTTTCTGCAAAACTATTTGGCTGTGTTCCTATTTCCAAGACATGAATTGTCTTCTGGCCCTGTGATGATTGTTATTCCCCTAATTACTGTTGTTATGGCCCTATGATGACTGTTATTCCCTTATTTATTGTTGTTATGTGTCTGGTTTAGGTGTTTTTGCTCAACTTTAGTTTTTGCTTCCTTGTATAACAATATATAAGCACACGCTGCTGTGAGTAAGGCACCCTTGTTTCACTCGAGACTTGGGTCCCTGCATCTTTCTTTTTGTTGCTTTCTCTTTGTCGACTCCTGTCCCCAGGTCCTGGTCTGTAAAGAGTGTAACACTATCAGAGACCCCAAAACCTCGAACTAAGACATTACTGGATGGTTTCCTGTCAGTGTTATGATTGGGACAAAATTCAAAGGCAGTAGGAAATTCCAAGCATGAGGACCTACAGATAATATCTCCTTTCATGCTCAAAGCCAACTTGCCTCTCCACTGGGGCAGAAAATGCAAACAGATTATGTCAGATCTGGGAAGATCCTAGAGAACATATCTATTTATTGTCCCCTCAGAATTCCCCTACCCCTTTCCCAGCAATTCCTGATTTCCACTTAAAGATTCATGTATTTCAAGGAAATCTCAATCCTGTCTCTGTGCCTGATTCAGAGCAAGGATGACCCAAACTAAGTCAATGAATACATTTCACCCCCCAGGCTACTGTGATGGATAAGGAGCTGGTCCAGTCAGGATGACTTGCAGAATGGCTCTTGGGAATTCAGGGCAAACCCATTCTTCTCTTTCCTGATACATGAAGTACCATGTAATCCTGAGATTTCTGGCCACCATCTTGGGATCAGTCTCAGGATGAAATTGCTATCAAAAACCAGATCCCTGGTGACACTATTGAGACAGTAAATCAAACCTTATCTGAAGCCACTCCCACTTCTGGAATTTTCCACTTCACTATCCAATATATTTCCTTTTGTTTTAAGCCAATTTGAAGTTGGGGAGCAGGTGGCAGGTGGTGGTGGGGGAGACGTTTACAACCTAAAGCCTTCTAAGTGATGCAATCAGTGGGATTATCCAGTGCTTTCTTCTCATTTTACAAGTGAGGCTCACAGGGAACTGACACACACAAGGTCAAACAGATGCATAGTCGATGGTTTGATACTAGAAGATTAATTTCCTAACTCCTAGTCTGTTCTTTTCTCATAAACTTCTCTGCCCACAAAATCACATGTTGTTTTTATTTAGTTGCTAAGTCATGTCCAACTTTTTGCAGCCCTATGACTGACTGTAGCCCACCAGCCTCCTCTGCCCATGGGATGTGTGTGTGTATGTGTGTATAAGCAGAATATACAGAAGAATATGATTTGGGCAGCTCTGTGACTAATCCAACTTCACCTATCTTTTCCTTTTTTTTCTTTTTTGAGAAAATACTTTGTACATCTCACATTATCTCCCTCCTTCTGTTCTTCCTTCCTTCTCTTCATCCCTCCTTATTTGTCATGTCACCCTTATTTGAAACGAGAAAATCCTCTGTCTGTTTCAGCTAAGCATGTGTCAGGCCTAGTGGTTGCTATGGAAATACTCAGAGAAAATACCTGAAAAGAGATATCAAAGTGAAAAATGATGTTTTCTTCAAGTAAGGAACATAGAGATGAAATGAGTTACCTTACAAAGCCGTGTACTACCTGTCACTGAAGTATAAACCAGAAAGCTTGCATTTTCTAACCAAATGTTTGGATTTTGTAATGGTGCCAGAAAAATGCCTGCATCCCAGCCCTCTGCTTCTTGAAGACCCAAAGACTGGTTCATGGACCTGCTCTTTTTTATAATGAAGCATTTCCTGTTGGCAATTTATCTTCCCATTATTTTCAGAAAAATAACAACCTTCCCTATTTTCTGAAAGCACTTAAATATAAACTATTTATTCATTTTTAAAATTATCAATTTATTTATTCAAGAATATTTGTTGATCACCTGCTATGTGACAGATACTGTCCTAGGTCTTGGAGATACAATGGTGAGCAAAATACAAATCATTTTCAAATAAAAATTAAATTCCTGATAATGTCTGACCTGTAGAGAGAAGAAAGCAAGTGGAACAGAAGTGTTAACCACAGTTTGTTTTCTTAGAAAAATAGTTCTGAAGTAAATGTGAAAGTTGTTAGCATTTGGAAAATTTTAGTTGTTGATTACATGGGTACTTGTTATGTTTTTCTTTATTATTTTCTCTATTTTTTCAATTAAAAAACAGTTACCAAATTCAGACTTAAATTGAAGAAAGCAGGGAAAACCGCTAGACCATTCAGGTATGACCTCAATCAAATCCCTTATGATTATACAGTGGAAGTGAGAAATAGATTTAAGGGACTAGATCTGATAGATGGAGTGCCTGATGAACTATGGAATGAGGTTCATGACATTGTACAGGAGACAGGAATCAAGACCATCCCCATGGAAAAGAAATGCGAAAAAGCAAAATGGCTGTCTGGGGAAGCCTTACAAAGAGCTGAGAAAAGAAGAGAAGTGAAAAGCCAAGGAGAAAAGGAAAGATATAAGCATCTGAATGCAGAGTTCCAGAGAATGGCAAGAAGAGATAAGAAAGCCTTCTTCAGCGATCAATGCAAAGAAATAGAGGAAAACAACAGAATGGGAAAGACTAGAGATCTCTTCAGGAAAATTAGAGATACCAAGGGAACATTTCATGCAAAGATGGGCTCGATAAAGGACAGAAATGGTATGGACCTAACAGAAGCGAAGATATTAAGAAGAGGTGGCAAGAATACATAGAAGAACTGTACAAAAAAGATCTTCCTGACCCAGATAATCACGATGGTGTGATCACTCATCTAGAGCCAGACATTCTGGAATGTGAAGTTAAGTGGGCCTTAGAAAGCATCACTACGAACAAAGCTAGTGGAGGTGATGGAATTCCTGTTGAGCTATTTCAAATCCTGGAAGATGATGCTGTGAAAGTGCTGCATTCAATATGCCAGCAAATTTGGAAAACTCAGCAGGGGCCACAGGACTGGAAAAGGTCAGTTTTCATTCCAATTCCAAAGAAAGGCAATGCCAAAGAATGCTCCAACTACCACACAACTGCACTCATCTCACATGCTAGTAAAGTAATGCTCAAAATTCTCCAAGCCAGACTTCAGCAATACATGAACTGTGAACTTCCAGATGTTCAAGCTGGATTTAGAAAAGGCAGAGGAACCAGAGATCAAATTGCCAACATCCGCTGGATCATGGAAAAAGCAAGAGAGTTCCAGAAAAACATCTATTGCTGCTTTATTGACCATGCCAAAGCCTTTGACTGTGTGGATCACAATAAACTGTGGAAAATTCTGAGAGAAATGGGAATACCAGACCACCTGACCTGTCTCTTGAGAAACCTATATGCAGGTCAGGAAGCAATAGTTAGAACTGGACATGGAACAACAGACTGGTTCCAAATAGGAAAAGGAGTACATCAAGGCTGTATATTGTCACCCTGCTTATTTAACTTCTATGCAGAGTACATCATGAGAAATGCTGGACTGGAAGAAGCACAAGCTGGAATCAAGATTGCTGGGAGAAATATCAACAACCTCAGATATGCAGATGACACCACCCTTATGGCAGAAAGTGAAGAGGAACTGAAAAGCCTCTTGATGAAAGTGAAAGAGGAGAATGAAAAAGTTAGCTTAAAGCTCAACATTCAGAAAACGAAGATCATGGCATCCGGTCCCATCACTTCATCAGAAATAGATGGGGAAACAGTGGAAACAGTGTCAGACTTTATTTTTTTGGGCTCCAAAATCACTGTAGATGGTGATTGCAGCCATGAAATTTAAAGATGCTTACTCCTTGGAAGAAAAGTTATGACCAACCTAGATAGCATATTGAAAACCAGAGACATTACTTTGCCAACAAAGGTCCATCTAGTCAAGGCTATGGTTTTTCCTGTGGTCATGTATGGATGTGAGAGTTGGACTGTGAAGAAGGCTGAGTGCCGAGGAATTGATGCTTTTGAACTGTGGTGTTGAAGAAGACTCTTGAGAGTCCCTTGGACTGCAAGGAGATCCAACCAGTCCATTCTGAAGGAGATCAGCCCTGGGATTTCTTTGGAAGGAATGATGCTAAAGCTGAAACTGCAGTACTTTGGCCACCTCATGTGAAGAGTTGACTCATTGGAGAAGACTGTGATGCTGGGAGGGATTGGGGGCAGGAGAAGAAGGGGACGATAGAGGTTGAGATGGCTGGATGGCATCACTGACTCGATGGATACGAGTCTGAATGAACTCTGGGAGTTGGTGATGGACAGGGAGGCCTGGCGAGCTGAGATTCATGGGGTCACAAAGAGTCGGACACGACTGAACGACTGAAGTGAACTGAAGCAGAAATAAACGGTACGCTAATTGGACATCAGACTAAAGTGTGCCAAGGATAGAGGTGGGGGGAAACTGGGGGGCCAGTGAGTTTTGATCGTTCCTTCAAGATATTTGGCATATAAGAGGGGAGAAAGAGAGGGTAGAAGAAAAAAGAGGGTCAAGTCATTTTCTCCCTATTGGGGAAGACTTGAGCAATTTCAAATGCTAACGGGAAGGACCTGATTGAGAGGGAGGGTTTGAATATGCAACAGACAAATGGGGAAACTGTTCCAAAAAGGATAGAGTGGAAGGGTTCAAAGTGCAGAGAGAGAGGCCAGTGTTAGAAAGGACAGTTTGCCTCTCTTTCCACATCAGAAAGCAAAGTCCTGATGCAGTTAAGTTTGTGGTCTTCGTGGTTAAAAATCGAGGGTGCTCTGGTTGATGGTTCCATAAGGCACACACACACACACACACACACACACAATCTAAAACTTTAGAAAGATCAGAAGTCATTGTGGGGACTGGCTTACTTAGCTCTTCATTGCTAAGCTGAGCAGAATGCCATCTCACTACTGAAATCCAGGTTCTCTTGACTTCTGCCCACCCTAGGAATGCTAACTGCTGCTCTTAACTTCTCACTGTCAAAAGAGTCCAGATTTTTTTTTTCTTCTCATCTTTCCAACAGCTATCTTGATTCAGGGTTTCTTCTTCCTTTATCTAGATTATTTCAACAGCTTCCTAATTGACCTTCCTGTCCCAATCCACTTTCCACACTGAAACAAGAATTCTTTTGCTAAAACATAATTCTATTAAAAGAATTCCCGTGGCTAAAACTGCTCCATAGCTTTTCACTTATTTCGAGGTGAAGGCCCACCTCCTACAGCCAACACACAAGATGCTTTATAACCTGGACCTGATCTGACCCTGATCTTTCCTCCCTGTACACTCGTTCTCTAAACTGTACTAAAATGCTTTCAGTTCCTCCAGTTTCACCATGCCCTCTCTTGTCTGTTGGGTTTTACACTAGTTGTCTCCTCTGTCCAGTTCATTTACTTCCACTTCCTAACTTTTACCTGGATAACTGCTGATTTATTCCTCAGGTCTTCTTTTAGATGTCATTTTTCCAGAAACCTCTCCTGACACCCCGGAACTGGACTGGCTGCTTCCTAACAGGGCATCAAAGTCATCCTGGCTACATCTGTCACAGCATTCATCTGTTTCCATCTCACTTTGGATCATATCCTTATTTTAAGACAAAATCTTTGTTAAGTTTACCACTGTATCCCCAACATTTTGCACAAAGTCTGGCGTATAAAATAAACATTTAAAAATTATTTGTCAGTTAAATGAAAGAGAAGTGAATGAATGGACTTTTTACAGAAGGTAAAATTGTCACTCAGGATGAGCAAAGACCTTACCTGAACTCCTCACCAAGTAAATGAATAGTAAATCTGAATCTTGAGTTCTCCCGTCCCCTCCCTTCTCCTCTCCTCTTCCCTCCTCCTTTCTGTTCCCTCCCCTTCTCATTCTCTCTATAATCCCTTACCTTGTAAGATTTTACCCACATGGCCAGCCATCCATATAATGATGATTCACAATGACAATGATGTGTATTTTCAGCCTATGGTTCTTTTCAGGGCTCCAAAGTCACATCCAGAAGTCTAGTTAACATTTCCTTTTGAAGGGATCATGGGGACTTCAAGCTTAACACCATTAGACTAATTTCAGCTCTACTTTCAAAACTTTGTTGAGTCTGATTGGCCCAACAAGGAACAGGCAATTATTCTTGTTCCCAAACAGCACGTTATATACCAGGCAGGGATGAACACAGAATGATAGGCGCAAGGACAGAAAGTTTCTCAATTATGCCAAGGTCAGATATGACCTCCTAAAGAAATGATATAGAAGAGGAATATTTTTAACACATCTAACTCTCAGCATTACTCTTCCATCTTTGGATCCAGAAAGTCCTTTGGTCAATTAACAGCACTGTCTCCTCCTTGGTTGGCAGATGTCCCTGACTTTGAATATAAACATCTGACATTCTAATTTAGACTCCTCCACAAGAGCTGGACTGCCATCCTGTCTTGGCACCCAGCTCAGTTCCTCTGTTGCAAGTCCTGACTCCAAAATCCTGTGTGATAATAAAATACGAGATCATAGATTGGAAATAGAGTGTGCATCTGGTGTGGACTGTTGTTTTGGTTTAATTAGGACTTGCTGTTTCCTGAACTCCTATAATTTCACTTGATGGACTGTATTAGTTACTTGCTCTGCAGACTTTGTGGAGAAGGCAATGGAAACCCACTCTAGTACTCTTGCCTGGACAATCCCACAGATGGAGAAGCCTGGTGGGCTGCAGTCCATGGGGTTGCTAAGAGTCGGACACAACTGAGCGTCTTCATTTTCACTTTTCACTTTCATGCATTGGAGAAGGAAATGGCAACCTACTCCAGTTTCTTGCCTGGAGAATCCCAGGGACAGGGGAGCCTGGTGGGCTGCCGTCTATGGGGTCACACAGATTGGACACAACTGAAGCGACTTAGCAGCAGCAGCAGCAGCAGCAGACTTTAAACATGAGGCATTTATCAGGAGAAATGACTCCTTCTTTCCCCTTTAGAGGTTAACTTTTGGTGCATTTAGACAAGTAACTGTGTCTGTTTGTTTGGTTATTATCTATCTCTAGGATTACAAATATCCAATATTGGCTGCTCTGTAGGAAGAAGGGCCTGGCTCTGACATGCATTCTGCACATTCTAATGTGCTCCTATGTGCACAGTACAATGGGAGTTATGAAAACAGGTGAAACACTCTTTACTTTTCTAGGAATTCTCAAACCAGTTCAAGAGAACAGACCCACTGATAAGTTAACCAACAGGTTAAGGCAGACCAAGATAAGAGACATAATAGATGTAATTATCCCTTTCATTTGCTTATCCTGGCTCAGTTTACAAAGAAATTCCATGAACGTCACAGCATTTGATCCTCACAAGGGCTCTAGGAGATAGGTCTTATTTTCCTCAATTTAGAGTCAAAGATAACCAAGGCTCAGAGAGATTAAACATCTTGCCCATGTTCCGAAGGCTAATCATTGACATGTGAATCTTTTGATCCAGCAGAGCACAATGGAAGGACAGAGGAAGGAGAGAACTTACGTCAAAACAGTAAGAGAAAGTCTTATGGAAAAGGTATGATCTAAGTTGAGTCTCTACTGTCTGGAATAGAAGTAAAAGGGAAATAAATTCCAAAGAGGAGAAACTTTTGAGTAAAGAGATCTGTGGAAGTGGGAAAATAGAAAGCAACCTGAGTAAGTAAGACATTCCACCAAAACTAATGGAACAAAACATTTTTCTGGTTGTTCAGTGGTTACCGCTCTGCTCTTTCAATGCAGGGGGCTCATATTTGATCCCAGGTCTGGGACCTACTTCAGTGAAGTTCTCCTTCTACTTCTGCTTTATTGACTACACCAAAGCCTTTGACTGTGTGGGTCACAACAAACTGTGGAAAATTCTTCAAGAGGTGGGAATACCAGACTACCTGACCTGCCTCCTGAGAAATCTGTATGCAGGTCAAGAAGCAGCAGTTAGAACTGGACATGGAACAACAGACTGGTTCCAAATAGGAAAAGGAATGCATCAAGGCTGTATATTGTCACCCTGATTATTTAACTTATATGCAGAGTATATCATGTAAAATGCCAGGCTGGATGAAGCATAAGCTGGAATCAAGATTGCCAAGAGAAATATCAATAACCTCAGATATACAGATGACACCACTCCTATGACAGAAAACGAAGAAGAACTAAAGAGCCTCTTAATGAAAGTGAAAGAGGAGAATGGGAAAGTTGGCTTAAAACTCAACATTCAGAAAACTAAGACCATGGCATCCGGTCCCATCACTTCATGGCAAATAGGTGGGGAAACAGTGGAAAGAGTGAGAGACTTTATTTTGGGGGGCTCCAAAATCACTGCAGATGGTGACTGCAGCCATGAAATTAAAAGACGCTTGCTCTTTGTCAGGAAAGCTGCTGCTGCTGCTGCTGCTAAGTCGCTTCAGTCATGTCCGACTCTGTGCGACCCCATAGATGGCAGCCCACCGGGCTTCCCCGTCCCTGGGATTCTCCAGGCAAGAACACTGGAGTGGGTTTCCATTTCCTTCTCCAATGCATGAAAGTGAAAAGTGAAAGTGAAGTCGCTCAGTCGTGTCCGACTCTAGCGACCCCACGGACTGCAGCCTATCAGGCTCCTCCGTCCATGGGATTTTCCAGGCAAAAGTACTGGAGTGGGGTGCCATTAAGCTATGACCAGCCTAAACGGCATATTAAAAAGCAGAGACATTATTTTGCCAACAAAGGTCCATCTAGTCAAAGCTATGGTTTTTCCAGTAGTCATGTATGGATGTGAGAATCGGACTATAAAGAAAGCTGAGTACTGCAGAATTGATGCCTTTGCACTGTGATGTTGGAGAAGACTGTTGAGAGTCCTTTGGACTGCAAAGAGATCAAACCAGTCCATCCTTAAGGAAATCAGTCCTGAATATTGGTTGGAGGGACTGATGCTAAAGCTGAAACTCTAGTACTTTTGCCACCTGATGTGAAGAACTGACTCATTGGAAAAAAACCCTGGTTGGATGGCATCCAATGCACATGATTTTGAGTAAGCCCTGGGAGTTAGTGATGGACAGGGAAGCCTGGCATGCTGCAGTTCATGGGGCTGCAGAGAGTCAGACACGACTGAGTGACTGAACTCAACTCAACTGGGACCTAAGATCCTGCCAGGGCCAATAAAAAAAAAAAAGCCATGTAAAATTAATGGAACAAATATAAATTGGATATCATATTAATTACTTGACATAAACTCAAAATAAAAATGTTATTACCCTGGAGGATTATGTAGGTTGAGGGGAAACATAAACACAAAACAAATAAGATTAATACAAGAGAATACCTACATAGTAGACCTACTGGGACATACACATAATATAGGAATAGGGCTTATATTTTTACTTATATTTTAGTTTATTGTTACATTGACTGCAGGGAGGGTGATTTTTAAAGAAATGTGTAAAGATTAAATTGCACTAAAGAAATCAATGTTTTAGGAGATACTAGACATTCATGGGTCTGGAGAATGAGAAAATAGGTAGAAGCTCTGAGTAAGCAGGGCTGCAGGCCAGCCTCAGCATGCACAGCAAGTGTTTACCCAGTGCGCACGGGAGCAAGCCGTAGTGCTACCTAGTAATGCTTATTGGCCTTGAGGAGGGATTGATGGATTTAAGGAAAATAAGGGGAACTTTCCCTTCGAGGTGCTGAGCTGTGCTGACTCACCCACCTTGAAACAAAGGGAGGAGAGAAACTGGAGGAAGATAGCTCTGGAGCCCAGGTGGGCATAAATGTAGCACATGTGTTTTAACTGAGTCTGATGTGTTCTTGGTCAAGCACTGGCAGGCAGAGAAACTTGACTTCATTCAATCCTTATATCACATTTTGAAATAGATCAAAAATGGGTCATACATGTGTTTTAGGTAGTAAACACTCTCAGGGAGTTAAATAAGGTCTCAAAGTCACATCATTAGGCTGAAGCAGAGCCAGAATTCAAAAGTAAGTCTGCTGGTTCTGTAAGGCCCCATCAACTGCATATTCTATTAAGTTTCATCACAGTTCATTAATTCAAAAAATGTGAGAGATATCATACCCAAATTCACAAAATTTGGGGGAATTAAGAGAAGTGTTGTGATCAGATGTGGAAGACTGTGTATGCGCATATATGTGCTGTGTCCCTGTGCACGTGAATGTGTGTAGATGGGGCAGTAACTGGAGGAATACATTCAGCTGAAGAAGGCTTGTATTTTGTTTTAAAAATGAAAGATAATGAGAGCACATTTGTATTCTGGTGAGAATAACCAAAGGACGGTTAAAGATTGATGATGGGGACAGTAGGAAAGCTAAGGAGCCAAGTTCTGTTGAAGAACCAAGGGCTGGAGCCAGAGCACAAATGGGGACAAGGGAGGACATTTCTTCCATCCCAGAGAAGAGAATAAGGTGACAGTTGGGGAAATGCAGGCACTACAAGGTGGCAATTTCAGTGTCTGCTTTTATCAAGGTCTGTCTTTGTTGTGCTTCTTCCAGCCCAGCGTTTCTCATGATGTACTCTGCATAGAAGTTAAACAAGCAGGGTGACAATATACAGCCTTGACGTACTCCTTTTCCTATTTGGAACCAGTCTGTTGTTCCATGTCCAGTTCTAACTGGTGCTTCCTGACCTGCATATAGGTTTCTCAGGAGGCAGGTCAGGAGGTCTGGTATTCCCATCTCTTTCAGAATTTTCCACAGTTTATTGTGATCCATGCAGTCAAAGGCTTTGGCATAGTCAATAAAGCTCCAAAATCACTGCAGATGGTGACTGCAGCCGTGAAATTAAAAGACGCTTACTCCTTGGAGGAAAAGTTATGACCAACCTAGATAGCATATTCAAAAGCAGATACATTACTTTGCCAACAAAGGTCCATCTAGTCAAGGCTATGGTTTTTCCAGTGGTCAAGTATGGATGTGAGAGTTGGACTGTGAAGAAAGCTGAGCGCTGAAAAATTGATGCTTTTGAACTGTGGTGTTGGAGAAGACTCTTGAGAGTCCCTTGGACTGCAAGGAGATCCAACCAGTCCATTCTGAAGGAGATCAGCCCTGGGATTTCTTTGGAAGGAATGATGCTAAAGCTGAAACTCCAGTCCTTTGGCCACCTCATGTGAAGAGTTGACTCATTGGAAAAGACTGTGATGCTGGGAGGGATTGGGGGCAGGAGGAGAAGGGGACGACTGAGGATGAGATGGCTGGATGGCATCACTGACTTGATGGACGCAAATCTGAGTGAACTCCGGGAGTTGGTGATGGACAGGGAGGCCTGGTGTGCTGCAATTCATGGGGTCACAAAGAGTCGGACACGACTGAGCAACTGAACTGAACTGAACTGAGCAATCCTTGTTGTCTTTCAGTATGTTTGCCATCAATTAACCTTTTCATGTGCTTGTTTTCGCAGCTTTATTGAAATATACTTAACATACAATAACTGGTAGGTATTTAAATTGTATAATTTGATAAATTTTGACTTATATATACATCTCTGAAACCATCAACCCAAGCAAGACAATGAACATAACCATCAGCAGCTGAGCTGTTCTGTGTCCCTTTGTAATTTCTCCTTCCAGCAAAGACGGTTTTGTTTCCTTTCTCAATCTGTGTACTTGTAATTTCCTTTGATTGCCTTATTGCATTAGCAAATACATCCATTACTATGTTGAAAAGGAGTGATGAAGGGGCATATCCTAGACTTGTACCTGATTTTAGTGGGAAAGCTTCAAGTTTGTCACCGTCAAGTATGATGTTTAGCTGTAGGGTTTTCTGTAGATAGTTTAAGTTGAGAAAGTTTCCTGTATTCTGAGTACACTGAGAGTTTTTATCACCATTAGGTATTGAATTATGAATTTTATAAATGCTTTCTCAGCATCTGCTAATATGATCCTGTGATTTTCTGTTATAGTCTGTTGATTCAGTGGGCTACATTAACTGATTTTTGAATATTGAACCTGGATTAAATCACACTTGGTTGTATCGTATAATAATTTTTATACTTATTTGGATTCAGGATATTTTCTTCATCTTCAAAGATATGCCTTACTGTTGTTTCGGCATTTATTCTCTTTACAGTTCTTTGAGCTTCCCAAGTCTGTGGTTTGGTGTTCAACATTAATTTGGGAAAAAATTATCAGTTTTGAATATTTCTTCTGTTCCTTTTTCTGTTTCTTCTCTTTCTGATATTACCATTTTATCTATGTTATTCCTTTGAGAGTTGTCACTCTCAAAGTTGTCACTTGGATATTCTTTTCTGTGTTCTTTAGATTCCAAATATTTGGGAATTTCTGCATATCTTTGTTACTGGTTTTGATTTAATTCATTTGTAGTCAGAGTACAGGGCTTCTCAGATGGTGCTAGTGGTAAAGAATCCATCTGCCAATGCTGCAGATGCAAGAGACTCAGGTTTGATCCCTGGGTTTGGAAGATCTCCGGGAGTAGGAAATGACACCACTCCACTATTCTTGCCTGGAAAATTCCATGGACAGAGGAGTCTAGCAGGTTACAGTACTTGGGGCCACAAACAGTAGGATACAACTGAATCAGCATATACATTTTGTAAGATTTCAATCCCTGGAAATGGGCCTAAATTTTTTTTATAGTGCAGAATATGGTGTATTTTGGCAAATATGTCATTGCATCTGGAAAACAAAATGTGTGGTCTGCTGTTGTTAGGTGGGATTTGTGAATGTCAACCAAATCGGGTTGGTTGATAGTGCTGTTCAAGTCTTCCACATCCTCACTGATATTCAACCCAATTATTCTACCAGTTACAGACATACCTCACTTTGTTTCACTTTGCATTATTGTTCTTTGCAGATACGGTGTTTTTTAACAAGTTACAGATTTGAGGCAACCTTGTGCTGAGCACATCTATCAGCACCATTTTTCCCAATATCATTTCCTCACTTCATTTTTGTCTCTGCATTACATTTTTGCAATCCGTATACAGTTTTTTTTTTAAATCTTTTTTGTTATTATTTGTGTCATGGTGATCCATAATCAGTTGTCTTTGATGTTACTATTATAATTGTTTTGGGGGCACCATGAATTGTGCCCATATGAGAGTGGACTTCATTAAAAATGTTGTGTGTGTCCTGAATGCTTCACTGACCTGCCTTTCTCCTTCCTCCCTCCTTCTCCTTAGGCCTTACTATTCCCTGAGACATAAAAATATTAAAATTACACCTATTAATAATCCTGTGGTGGTCTCTAAGTAGTCAAGCAGAAGAAAGAGTCGCATATCTCTGACTTTAATTCAGAAGCTAGAAATAATTAAGCTTAGTGAGGAAGGCATATTGAAAGCTGAACGAGAACGAAACTGAGCCTCTTGCACCAAACAGCCAGGTTGTGAATGCAAAGGAAAAGCCCTTGAAGGAAATTAAAAGTTCTATTCCAGTGAATACACAAACAATAAGAAAGCAAAAAAGACTTTTTTTGCTGATGAAAGTTTTAGTCGTCTTGACAGAAGATCAAAGAAGCCATAACATTCTCTTAAGTCAAAGTCTAATCCAGAATAAAGCCCCAACTTTCTGCAATTCTAAAAAGGTTACAATTGATGAGAGAGCCTCAGAAGAAAAGTTTGAAGCTAGCAAAGATTGGCTTATGAGGTTTAAGGAAAGAATCTGCTTCTATAACATAAAAGTGAAAAGTGAACCATCAAGTGTGAATGTAGAAGCTGCAGCAAGTTATTCAGAAGATCTAGCCAAGATAATTAATGGAGGTGGCTACAGTTAAGAACAGGCTTCCCAGGTGGCACAGTGGTAAAGAATCTGCCTGCCAAACTGGAGATGCGGGTTCAGTCCCTATGTCGAGGGGATCCCCCGGAGAAGAGAAGGGCAACCCACTTCAGCATTCTTGCCAGGGAAGTCCCATGGACAGAGGAGCCTGTTGGATTACAATCCATGGGATTGCAGAGTAGGACACAATTTAGCTACTAAATAACAACAACACACTAAAGCAATGCTGTTTCAATGTAGAACAGCCTTCAATTGGAAGAACATGTCATCAAGGACTTTCATAGCTAGAGAAGTCAATGCCCAGCTTCAAACTTAAAGGACGCACTGATTCTCTTGCTAGGAGGTAACGTAACTATTAACTTTAAATTGAAGCCAAATGCTCATTTGTTGTTGTTCAGTCACCAAGTTGTGTCTGACTCTTTGCATCCCTATGGACTGCAGCATACCAGGCTTCCCTGTCCCTCACCATCTCCCAGAGTTTTACCATTCTGAAAATCCTAAGGTCCTTAATAATTATGCTAAATCTACTTGGTCTGTGTTCTATAAATGGAACCACAAAGCCCGAATAAAAGCACATCTCTTTACAATATGGTTTACTGAATATTTTAAGCCCATTGTTGACACATACTGCTCAGAAAAAAAAAGATTCGTTTCAACATAGTACAGCTTATTGACAATGCACCTGGTCATTCAAGAGCTCTGAAGGAGATAGACAATGAGGTTAATGTTGTTTTCATGCCTACTAACACAACATCCATTCTGCAGCCCATGGATCAAGGAGTAACTTCAACTTTCAAATGTTCATATTTAACAAATACATTTTGTCAGTCTATAGCTGTCATAGGTAGGGATTCCTCTGTTGGATCTAGAGAGAGTAAATTGAAAATCTTCTGAAAGGGGTTCACCATTGTAGATGCCATCAAGAACACTCATGCTCTGTGACAACCTAGAGGGGTGGGATGGATGAGAGGTGGGAGGGAGATTCAAGAAGGAGGAGACATATGTATACTTCTGGCTGATTTATATTGATGTATGCAAGAAACCAACACAATATTGTAAAGCAGTTATCCTTCAGTCAAAAATAAATTAAGAAATAATGGTAGTAGATATAAACTGCTAGTAGAAAAACATGAAAACAAAAAGAATTCAATATAATTTCAGATGCCACCAAAATAATGAAACTGGAATTTTATAAAATCACCATGTATTAGTGAGATAAAAACACATTGTCATATGCAACTAATCGTCTTGGTTATTTGATGTATAAATAAAAAACTCTTTAGATAAAAATGAAAAAAAATAACACTCATGTTTCATGGGAAGCAGTGAACAGGAACAGTAGTGCAGAAGAAGTTGATTCCAACCCTCATAAATGAGGTTAAGGGGTTCAAGACTTCAATGGAAAAAGCAACTGCAGAAGTTATGGAAATATCAAGAAAACTAAAACTAGAAGTGGAATCTGAAGATGTAATTTGCTGCGATCGCATGATAAAACTTAAACAAATGAGGAGTTGCAAAGAAAATGGTCCCTTGAGATGGAAACTACTCCTAGTGATGATGCTGCCAAGATTGTTGAAATGACAACTAAGTATTTAGACTATTACATAATCTTAATGCGTAAAGCAGTGGTATAGTTTTAGAGGATTGATTCGAATTCTGAAAGAAGTTCTTCTATGGGCAAAATGCCATCAAACAGCATTGCTTTTACAAAATAGTTCATGAAAGGAAGAGGTAATAGATGGAGAAAGCTTCATTGCTCTCTTATTTTTAGAAATTACCATAGCCACCCAAACCTTCAGCAGCCAAAATTTTCATCAGTCAGCAGTCATCTGAAGAAAGACCCTCTACCAGCAAAAAGATTATGATGCACTGAAGGCTTAGATGTTTGTTAGTACACATAGCAATCAAGTATTCTTTAATTAAGGTACATAACATTATTTTTCGGATATAATCCTATTTCATACTTAATATTCTACAGTATTATATAAACATAACATTTTTTTGGATGATTTGAGAGAATAGCATTGAAACGTGCACATTACCTTTTGTAAAATAAATGACCAGTGCAAATTCAATGCATAAAACAGGGCACCCAAAGCTAGTACTCTGGGACAACCCAGAGGGATAGTGTGGGAAGGGATGTGGGAGGGGAGTTCAAGATGGGGGACACATATATACCCATGGCCAATTCATGTTGATGTATGGCAAAAAACATCACAATATTGTAAAGTAATTATTCTCCAATTAAAATAAATTAAAATAAGTTTTAAAAGTAAATACATAGAGAATCAAAAAATGTTTATATACACTAGGAAACTAAAGAATCTGTGACTTGCTTTATTGCAATATTTATTTATTGCAAAAATTCGGAATCAAACCAGCATATCACCAAGGTATGCTTATACTGAGAGAGGGATGTTGAAAATTTTTTTCTGACATCTAATTTGCCTTATGTTAATATACCACCTTAGTGCTTTTTTTTTCTTAGCATTTTGTAAGGTATCTCTTTGTACACCTTTTTTACTTTTACCTTATCTATGTCTTTATATCTAAAGTGAATTTCTTACGGAAAGCATATATTTCAATCTTGTTTTGTAATATAATCTAACAATTTCTACCTCTTAATCGTGTTTAGCTTATTTACATTTAGTGTGATTATTGCCATGGATGAGGTGGTTATTGACAGAGGAGGAGATGGTTGAATGGCATCACTGACTCTATGGACATGAGTTTGAGTAAGCTCTGGGAGTTGATGATGGACAGGGAAGCCTGGTATACTGTAATCCATGGGGTTGCAAAGAGTCAGACACGACTGAGTGACTGAACTGAACTGAGCTAATTGACAAGGATTGTCCTAATTCCAACAGAATGATGTTTTATTTACTTTTTTGTCAGGATTTTTCCCCTTTTTTTTTCTACCTTCTTTTGATTAATTTTTATGGTTCTATTTTTCTCATTTTTTGGCTTATTAGCTATAACTAATTGTTCTTTTTTTAGCTGGTTGCTTTAGGGGGTTGGGCTTCCTGGTGGCTTGGATGGTAAAGAATCTGCCTATAATGCAGGAGACCCAAGTTCAATCCTGGGTTGGGAAGATCCCCTGAAGAAGAAAATGGCAACCCATTCCAGTATTCTTGCCTGAAGAATTCCACGGGCAGAAGAGGCTGGTGGGGTTCTCTGTTCGTGAGTCCATGGGGTCGCAAAGAGTTGGACACAACTGAGTGACTCTCACTCATTCACTCACTCACTCACTTTAGGGGGGCTATAATATATATATTTAAATTTTCAAAGTAAACTTTTAAGTAATATTATACCATTTCATGCAGAGTCTTAAAAGTGAAAAAATATTGCTACTTCTCTTCCCATTCTTTGTTCTATTTTTATTTTATGCAATAAAATTTGTTTTACTGTCTTTACATTCCAAATGGAAGTCTGCTCTCCTTACATTTGCTTCCTCTGAATATAATATGCCCCTATATACCCCCTACCCTCCCGCCTGGCAGTTTCTACCTTTTTCTGCATATCACTGATATGAACAATTTGATTACGAAGCACAGAGGGAAATCAGGAATACCTAATCAGAGGCAGGGCGTGATGTAGCCCACATGTGACATAAAGAAATCCACAGTGGTCATGCAGAAATGAGATAAATGTCAGCATAGATTTGGAATGAAATCTGGCTTTAGACTAAGGAGAAGGAAAATGGAGAAAATTTTTCCTCTCCAAAACACAGAAATGTTTCGGTTCTCTGTTATATCCAAAGGGTAACCATGGGAGATTCATCATATATCAGGCTGAATTTTAATTTTACTTAGAGATTAATTTTTTTTAATAATCCATGTGGTAAAAATATGATAATTAAGAGATCAGTATTTATTTCCCAGAAGTTGTGAATTACCCTAGAGTATTCCCTGAACTCTTATCTCTGAGAATATATCAATTTATGAAGATATGCATAAAAATATTTCTTAGGTCAACTTAAAGGATCTTGAAAATTGATATAAGCTGATATTGCAAGTGTATTTCAAGAGAGTAAGATTACAGATATCTTATTCCAAAGATAGGACTTTCATTTTAGCCCTGCTAACATTCTATTTATATAACCTTGAGAAAGTCACTTAACCACTGAAGGCTTAATTTCTTCAACTATAAAATGAATGTAATAAAATTACTGTTCCTTATCCAACTGATTGGAGTATTGCAAGGATCAGATAGCACAATGCTTATGAAAATATTCTGTCAACTATAAAAGACTATACAAATATTAATTCTAATTATTCATAAAAATTTAATGTAGCTTAAGGTGAAGTGAAGGTTTATGAATCTACCGACTTCACAGCATGCAACAGATTATAACAAAAATAAAACAGAAAAAATTAAATCAGGACAAGAAAGGATTGAGTTCACCTGATTTTAGATAGTAACCTATGTAAACCACTCCTCAAATGGGTTTTGAGTTGCCAGTGTTAGAGTAACCCATTTCTAGTGAGATTGGAAGAAAGACAAGAGAAAAACTACTCTTCTTAAATAGTATGATTTATTCCTAGTCCCCAAAATATGACAGGAAGTTGGTTGACTATGTAACCCACACACAGAAAACAGCAGTGTTCACTCAAGCCAAGAAGGAAGTGAATTTTTGTATTTGTCTAAGCCAGCAATACTATCGCAATGAGGCACACTATATATAAAAGTTTGACACCTAGTGGATATATTAGGCATAAAATCTAAAGTCATGAACTAAAGTAAGGCTTTATGAATGCCAAGGAGTTAGGAAGAAGACCCACCTTGAAGTAATATCAGTATAGCATTTTCTTTGTACACTGAAAAAGCCTTCAAGAAACTATTGGTGAGACTGACAAATTTTTCTGTAGTTCTCTCTTAGTACTGTCTGCAAGGCTAATTTAAAAATATGCCCATTCTTGAGGTTTTCCTGGTGGCTCAGTGGTAAAGAATCTGCCTGCCAATGTGGAAGGAGTGGGTTTCATCCCTGGTCCAGGAAAATCCCACATGCCATGGAGCAACTAAGCCCTGGAACCACAACTATTGAGCCCACCAACAGCAGCTACAGAAGCCCATGCACTCTAGAGTCCACACTCTGCAAAAAGAGAAGCCACTACAATGAGAAGCCCACACACTGCAACTAAGAGTAACCCCTGCTCAGCATAACTAGAGAAAAGCCCACATGTCAGTGAAGACCCAGCACAGCCACAAATAAATAATATTCCCATTCTTGAAAATCCTTCATATAAGTTGCCCCAGTCAGAAAGTTTCCCGACTCCTCTGGCAAATTCCAATCACCATCCACCTACCACCTTACTCCTATTGAAGCAGGATGTTCACCAGTCAGAAGAATGTAGGATTAGAGCAGATCTTTTCATTTAGCCATTCATTCATTATTTGGCATTTTTCATGGTCTGCACACCAAGCACTGTTCTGTTCACATATTAACTCACTTAGTGTTTAATTATTTAATCAACATGATGACATTTGTTGAGTTTATACTGAGCTCTTACAATATATCAGATCCTATGCTTGTTAAATAGTCCTTCCCTCAAGGAACTCACAGTAAACTAGGTGAAGCAAACATATAATACAGTGTGTTTGTTATAATGATCTGTCCAAGACTAGTGATTAAATATGCAGAGCGAAGTAGAGGGTCATGGAGAAGCAATACTTAATCTCAGAAATGGAAATGGAGGGAGTGTCAAAGACTGTTTCATAAGGAAAGTGTTGCCTGAGTGCTGAGCCTTATGTATGAGCCAATCAGTGGAGAAGGTAGGGCTGAGGGAGGGGAGAATGAGTCTGTAGAGTGGAATGGGGCTGAGCTGGTAGTGAAGAGAATATTACATGCAGAGGGGAAAGCAGAAACAAATGCACAGAATCAATAAGCCATATGTGATGTGTAGAAGCCACAATCAGCTGGAAGATACAGACAGAGGCAGAGTGCAAGAGATGAGGCTGAAGGTACGGACAGGGCTAAGTGAAGGAACGTAGTCCTTGACATGAGTAAAAAATGAAAGTCCACTGAAGAATTTTAATTAGGTGAATAAGAGTTCAGATTTGTATTTTACATAGTTAACATAATTTAGATAGTCTGGCTGATAGAGCATACATGACTGGAAAGGTACAATCCGTGAGTACATCTGTTGATGTTTTAGTCTCTAAGTCATGTCTGACTCTTTTGCAACCCTGTAGACTGTAGCCCACCAGGCTTCTCTGTCCATGGGATTTTCCAGGCAAGAATCCTGGAGCAGGTTGCCATTTCCTCACCAGGAGTTCTTCTTGACCCAAAGACCCCAAGTCTCCTGCATTGGCAGGCAGATTTGTTACCACTGAGCCATCATGGAAGCTCTAGGAAATCTGTACTATTTAGGATAAACATAAACCCAACAAATGACTGTATTGTCAGTGTAATAAACTACTCTACAGCTTTCTATAGTGAACTTGAGCATACACTAACAGTGAATCAACTATACCAAGGAAATCTTAACTTTTTTTTAGTCTTCATTAAACTTTAAAATTGAAGGGAGCCACAGGTATGCCCATTTTTGGTTGAAGACTAAAGAGAATGGGAAAGCATCAGACCTTCTCGCTCCTAATCTTGACTTGGCCACTGACTAGCTGTGAGTCATTGGATCAAGACTCAAGTTCCTCAACCACAAAATAAATGGATTGGTGCTTAAGTGCTATTTAAACTCGAAAGTTCTGTGAAACAATTTTCATTCTTGTTTAGAATTTTCTTAGTCTTCAAAGGGAATTGGAAACAGATATATAAGTACCTTTATATAGCTTATCTTTCAGTGTTTGTGAGACAAGTGGTGTGAATATGTATGATAATTAAACCTCACAGATCTGCAACATGAACATTGTAGATTTAAACACACATACGGTACTCATATTAAATAGTACATAATACATTTTTGTATATGCCAGGATACTAAACTATCTCGAATACCCTTATGTGCCAACATAGTGAGTCAAGTCTAATTTTTCAAGTTAATTCTTAAAAACTCTTTCTTTGCTTATCCTTGAAAGATGCTCTGATTGAATTTATAATTTGGAAAAAAGCAAAAACTAGCTGAAGGCTTTAATCAAGGGAAAAAATTCAAGTATTTTAATTAAAATTACATTAACATTTAAGTTGTCAATAATGATCATTTCTTGAATGTGCTATTGGGATAGAAAACCAGTGGTCATTGCTTATAACTTGACAATGTGTTTCCAGAACATATTTAATTTTTATCATGATAAGTTTCATAGCAGGTAGTAAAAATTAGGATTCACTTTGCTGAAAACCATTAACAGTGCTGGATAAGCCAGTAAATGATTATCCTGCATACACTCAAACATAAACAAGACCCTGATTTATGATCTGGAGTGTTCCTTCTCTTTCAGGGTATTCATGAGGGGCCTCTACTTGTTTTATCTGGGAACTACACCATCTACAATAGTTCATTTTTATGGTCTTTGATTTCAGCTCAGCTGATTAGATCTACCATCTACCACTCAAATCATTAACGATGTACAATCATAAAATGTACACAATGAATGACTAACCATGGCACTGTCCTCTGATCAGGGATGTGATGCTTTGCCAATAACTGGGTATATATGCTCATCTTATGAATGAAAATTGAATTACTTAATCACCAGTTATCTAGGCTGTCCATCTGTTTAAAATAAAGCCATAATTATTTATTTCCTTCTCTGAGTGTCAACTCAGACTTTAAAGTAGTTTTTCTTGAACAGCATGATTGTATGTGCATATATGTGAACGGAAACACACACTCTATGAGAAAAGAGAGCAAACTGTGTAAGAAACCCATGACGGGAAACAACCAAGTAACATGGGTCTAGAAGCCGGTATAAGTGGTCATAAGACTGCCAGCAGCTGGCAGAAAGTTAAGGGGAAATGCCTGCCTGGGAAAAGAGAATGCTTTGGGCAAACATCAAAGCACTGCTTCTGAGAGGGGCAATTTTTATATTGCTGTTGGCAGGGATGAACACTCATTCAAGTCATTCAAAGGCCCTACAAAAAAGGTTTGGCATATTCTGCGCTTGGCAGGAGCCGATTGGGACTATGGTATTTATTCCCCTCCAACCCTTTAAACTGACATGACGCCTCCCTGTCTCCAATCTCAGACTGACAGCTTGGGGTGGTCATGTTCAGGCCACTGTGACAGGAGCAGACTGCAGTGGTTTTGTATTTGGAGGAGCAAGGCAGCAATCCACTGTAGAAACACAGTGGAGACCAAGACAGACAGGCTGCCTTTAGCTGAAAAGTTCCTGGAGCACTGAACTGCTGTGTTCAGTGGTCTTTCAAGCGGGGTGCCTGCATCTCCAGGGACAAAAGTGATCCATTAGGACACAGGATGAAATTTTCAGGATGTGTCATATTTACATAAATTTACATTTCTTTTGCTTTGTGTGTATTATATGATATACAGTATATCAGTACAAGTGTGTGTGTATTATAAATACATACATTTGTGTATTTATGTATTTAGTAACTTCAGTCATATTCAGCTCTTTACAACCCCATGGACTGTAGCCCATCAGGTTCCTCTGTCCATGGGATTCTCCAGGCAAGAATACTGGAGTGAGTATCCATGCCCTCCTCCAGAGGATCTTCCCAGTCCAGAGATTGAACTCCTGTCTCCTGCATCTCCTGTATTGCAGGCGGATTCTTTACCCACTGAACCAATTTAATGGGGGGACAATTTAAAACATTGTTAATAAGGATGCAATTTAAAACATTGTTAACCCGTGGCGGATTCATGTTGATGTATGGCAAAACCAATACAGTATTGTAAAGTAAAATAAAGTTAAAAAAAAAAAGTCAGATTCTAAAAAAATAAAACATTGTTAATTTAAAACATTTTGTTAATAAGGACGCACAGTCAAATACGTTTGTGTATCACTGAAGTTGTTTCTCTGGCTAATGCATGCATTTATTGACAATGGTCTTTCTTTGCCTCTGAAAGAGTGCCCTAAATTCCAGAGTTGTTTTCGGCTACTCTTTCTCATTGTTATTAATTGTCTCTTTGAAAAAATATCACTTATATCTGTAGGTAGTCTGTAATTGGTCCCTGTGTTTCTAAGAGTGAACTCTTCAAATATTTAATTTTTAAAAGTATAGAAGAAGGTACAATTTATCTGAGGCTTTTGACCAGTTGGAAGGATATTAGGAATTTGTAGGGGAAGTGATGAATGATTAGGTATTTCAAGCCGCAGTATGGCCTAGGCTATTATAAGGGGCTTTATTTTATCTATATGTACTGTGAATATAAAATTGAGAATATAATAAGATTGTATATGAATAAGGTGTTTTGAGTAGTCCTCAGAATAAAAAAAGTAAACAGAGTAAAAATATAAAATAAAATAAACACCCAAAGCACACAAACATAAAACCCTCATAAATCAGTGCTATTACTGGCAGAAGTAACACTCAGGACAATATATTGTTCATCTATTTTTTTAAATTATTAAACAGAATAATGTTTCACTGCGATTCAGTTCTATTTTTATCTGCATTGTTAGCTCCAAATATCTCTATTGCTGTGTGCTAGATCCTGCTCTACTTTCCCCCAAAGGAAAGTAGAGTCCTATGACTAGAAAATATCCTAATCAATGTCTTTATATAAAGTTGGAAAGGAATAGGAAATAATATGAAAAAATAAAAAATAAAAACAGTGAAGTAAAATGTAATAAAACTGTAATAAAATGACAAGATTGCACTTTTCCCTTTCTAATTTTATTTTTTATTATTATTTTTTTAATTTTTATTTTTACTTTATTTTACTTTACAATACTGTATTGGTTTTGCCATGCATTGACATGAATCCACCACGGGTGTACATGCGATCCCAAACATGAACCCCCCTCCCACCTCCCTCCCCATAACATCTCTCTGGGTCATCCCCGTGCACCAGCCCCAAGCATGCTGTATCCTGCTTCGGACATCGACTGGTGATTCGATTCTTACATGATAGTATACATGTTTCAATGCCTTTCTCCCAAATCATCCCACCCTCTCCCTCTCCCTCTGAGTCCAAAAGTCCGCTATACACATCTGTGTCTTTTTTGCTGTCTTGCATACAGGGTCATCATTGCCATCTTTCTAAATTCCATATATATGTGTTAGTATACTGTATTGGTGTTTTTCTTTCTGGCTTACTTCACTCTGTATAATCGGCTCCAGTTTCATCCATCTCATCAGAACTGATTCAAATGTATTCTTTTTAACGGCTGAGTAATACTCCATTGTGTATATGTACCACAGCTTTCTTATCCATTCATCTGCTGATGGACATCTAGGTTGTTTCCATGTCCTGGCTATTATAAACAGTGCTGCGATGAACATTGGGGTACATGTGTTTCTTTCTATTCTGGTTTCCTCGGTGTGTATGCCCAGCAGTGGGATTGCTGGGTCATAATAAAATCTTTCTTATTAGTTGTTCATTTGTTCCAGTTGTCTTAGAAACAAGGGTTTAGCATTTGGATTCTCAGAGGGTCTGATTTTTTTTTTCTTTTTTTTAAATTAATTTATTTTTTTATTGAAGAATAATTGTTTTACAGAATTTTGCTGTTTTCTGTCAAACTTCAACATGAATCAGCTATGGGTATACACATATCCCCTCCCTTTTGAACCTCCCTCCTATCTCCCTCCCCATCCCACCCCTCTAGGTTGATACAGAGCCCCTGTTTGAGTTTCCTGAACTGTACAACAATAAATGCTGGAGAGAGTGTGGATAAAAGGGAATGTTCTTGCACTCTTGGTGGGAATATAAATTGATACAGCCACTAAGGAAGATGGTATGGAGCCTCCTTAAAAAACTAGGAATAAAACCACCACCATATGACTCAGCAATTCCACTCTTAGGCATATACCCTGAGAAAACCAAAATTGAAAAAGACACATGATTCCCATTATTCATTCCCTTAATATTTTTTGAACATATTATATCATGCTAGTTTAGCCAAATATTTGAATCAACTAAAACTGAGATCTTCAAGGTACTAATTGTGGTATTCTGATGGTCAGTATATCAGTTCAGTTCAGTTCATTCCCTCAGTCGTGTCTGACTCTTTGTGACCCCATGAATCGCAGCATGCCAGGCCTCCCTGTCCATCACAGACTCCTGGAGTTTACCCAAACTCATGTTCATCGAATCAATGATGCCATCCAGCCATCTCATCCTCTGTCGTCCTCTTCTCCTCCTGCCCCCAGTCTTTCCCAGCATCAGGGTCTTCTCCAATGAGTCAACTCTTCGCACGAGGTGGCCAAAGTATTGGAGTTTCAGGTTCAGCATCAGTCCTTCCAATGAACACCCAGGACTGATCTCCTTTAGGATGGAGTGGTTGGATCTCCTTGCAGTCCAAGGGACGCTCAAGAGTCTTCTCCAACACCACAGTTCAAAAGCATCAATTCTTCAGTGCTCAGCTTTCTTCACAGTCCAACTCTCACATCCATACATCACCACTGGAAAAACCATAGCCTTGACTAGATGGACCTTTGTTGGCAAAGTAATGTGTCTGCTTTTTAATATGCTATCTAGGTTGGTCATAACTTTCCTTCTAAGGAGTAAGCATCTTTTAATTTCATGGCTGCAATCACCATCTGCAGTGATTTTGGAGCCCCCCAAAATTAAGTCTGACACTGTTTCCACTGTTTCCCCATCTATTTGCCATGAAGTGATGGGACTGGATGCCATGCTATTAGTTTTCTGAATGTTGAGCTTTAAGCCAACTTTTTCACTCTCCTCTTTCACTTTCATCTATAAGTAAATTTAACTCCAGCAATGGGAAGATATTCCTTACAGTGACTAGGTCATTGCAATATTCTATGTAAACCTACATCTAAAGATCTGTAAGCAATGCTTATGCTTTCTGGAGAATATCCAAGTCTCTTGCTCCAAGTTAACTCATTGTGAAAGACTCTGATGCTGGGAAAGATGGAAGGTAGGAGAAGGGGATGACAGAGGACAAGATGGTTGGATGGCATCACCAACTCAATGGACATGAGTTTGAGCAAACTCAGGGAGATAGTGAAGGACAGGGAAGCCTGGCGTGCTGCAGTCCATGGGGTCACAGAGTCAGACACAACTAAGAGACTGAACAACAACAACAGCCTGTTCATCTGTTTATTGAGATTTCTTCTGGAAATGAAACCAGAAACTAGCTGATTTTAGAAATGGGGAAAGTGACCAGCTTTCATCTGGAGTAACTGTGCTGAGCACCAGCCTGTTGGCAGAGCTGATCTGCTGTATGAGAGACACAAGAAAAAGCTGAGGAGGCTCTGAAAAGTTTCTTATGGTTGTCGATTCAACATCTTGTACGTCATCATGCTTGTTATCTGCTCGGTCACTAACTGAGCAGGTTGCTTTGCAGCCCTGTGCACTGTAGCCTGCCAGGCTCCTCTGTCCATGGACTTCTCCAGTCAGGAACACTGGAGTGGGTTGCCATTTCCTTCTCCAGGGGATCTTCCTGACCCAGGGACTGAACCCAGGTCACCTGCCTTGGCAGGCAGATTCTTTACTTTCTGAGCCACCAGGGAAGCCTAATAGATATCTCCACCTCCATGTCTGAAGAGGAGTGTCCAATCTTCCCTGCTCCCTAATCCAAAACCTGCTGTACCCACAATCTTCTTCTTTTCAGTGTTAACAATTCTCCTTCCAGTTGAGTGAACCAAAACCCTGGAGTCATCCTTGTCTCCTCTTTGTCTTTCACACTTAAATAACACACCAGGAAGCCTTGCAGACTCAACTGTCCACCCATGCCATTACTATGTACCGTCACAGCTTTGAAAAGTAACACAGTTAGAAATATGAGATCCAGAGAAGATGAATATTTGTTGATCAGTTACCATAATGCTGGTTCCAATGCTAGTTCTTTGCCATTTTCCCCAGAGTTTAATCCCAAAAAAATCCTGTGAGGCAGGGTTAGTGTCATTATACCCACGAAGACATAAATGCCTACCTGATCATATACGGCAGAATCAGGGCACAAACCCAGAGAACAGACTCTAACTCTAAAATTCCGGAATATCCTGTCATATTCTCACTTGTGAACCACCAACACAGGTGGGCTTTGATGCCTCAAAGGCCCTCAGGCAGGGCTCCTGGCCAGTCTGATAGAGCAAAGTTAATACAGATCATTTATTAGTCAGCAGCCTCAGGGGCTGCCTGGATCAGACAGATACTTTCCTGTTACTAGACTTAATTGACTAGATACCATCTCTCCCTTCTATACCACACTGAACGTGGAACCCACCCACTTCCATTCACAAGCTGACAGTTATTCACTTCCACTGCTCAGAAAATATCTGCCTGCCTTAGGGCTTTAAGTTTCCCAAAGTTAACTGAGGATTGGTAACATTAATTACTACACGGAGAAATGTGTCTGTACAAGAAGTTCAGTAATACCGATGCACACAGGACAACAGATGTAAACAAATAGTGAGATAAATGAATCAGACAATTTAATTATATTGCTTACATAATTACTGCTTGATTATATTGCTATTATACAAATTATATTAATATCTTAATTAAATTAATAAACCAACTATCTACCAAGACTCAGAGATAATATTATTTAAGATATTTGGAGCATAGCATGTATTCAGTTTTATGTTATTTTGCTTTATTTTTGTTTTTTTAGAAAGGGAGGGAAATAGTTACAAAAAAAAAGGAGAAAGCATGGGACTACCTGAAGCATTTAGAAGCAGGTGATGAGTTCTAAGGGACTTCCCAGGTGGCGTTAGTGTTAAAGAACTCATCTGCCAGTGCAAGAGATACAAGAGAAATGAGTTCAATCCTTGGGTCGGGAAGATCCCCTGGAGGAGGGCATAGCAACCCACTCCAGTGTTCTTGCCTGGAGAATCCCATGGACAGAGGAGCCTGGTGGGCTACAGCCCATAGGGTCACACAGAGTCAGACATGACTAAAGCGACTTAGCACACACCCACGATAAGTTCTAAGAATCTTAACCTCCCAAAGAAGGGTTCAGAAAAAAATTCCTCAAAAAAACCCAATAACAATAAAAATTTTAAAATATGCCCTCATAGAGATTTAATCTAGTTGAGATGAAGAGGAAGATAAAGTATGAAGAGAGGATAGAAGTGCGATGGGAAATTTAGAAAACTCCTAAATTGTCTTCTGCAGAAAAATGTGGTAATTTCTTGTTTTTCCTGACAATGTTCACTCTGTTTGGATGTTTAGATTTATCATCATTCCAGTGTGCTCTGCTGCTAAGTCACTCAGTCATGTCCGACTCTGTGCGACCCCATAGACAGCAGCCACCAGGCTCCACCGTCCCTGGGATTCTCCAGGCAAGAACGCTGGAGTGGGTTGCCATTTCCTTCTCCAATGCATAAAAGTGAGAAGTGAAAGTGAAGTCGCTCAGTCATGTCCTACTCTTAGCGACCCCATGGACTGCAGCCTACCAGGCTCCTCCACCTGTGGGATTTTCCAGACAAGAGAACTGGAGTGGGGGGCCATTGCCTTCTCCATCCAGTGTGCTCAGAGAGAGGTAAAAACTTGGGAATGGATAAGGAATGAGGATCTATTTTTACAACTTATCCATCTACAGTACAGAGTCTTCATTCGCTTCCTTCCTCAAAATCGCAGTTAAGGAAGTTACCCAGTCTCACAGAATTTAATAAAATGGCAGAGCCAATATTCACTTTCCAGCCTTATGCCATTTTGTAACTTTGCCTACACCATGCTGATTTTTTAGGAGGGTTCCTGTGATTTTTATGCTTTCTTCTAACAATAACTGAGTCAGAAAGAAGAGTTGAAAAAAATTCTCTCTGTAATTTAGCCAAAGTCTTAAATTATCTTGACACAAGCGTGCTTACTACTTACATTACCCACACTGCCTAGGCTACAGTGGTCAGAATTTCTGTGAGCATTCATGTTGACAGGAAGGGAGCAGAGAATAAATCATGAACACCATCTTCGACGTTCCGGCTGCTGTGGTGACACTTTCTCAGAATCTCACCTGCCTCTGTCTCCCACTATTCTGTTTTCCAGTCCATAAATAATGCAAATGCAGTCTTCTTCAAGAACTTTAGAAACAGATCGTAAATATTACTTCATCTCCTTGAAGATAGGCACCTGGCTGCTAAGGGCCCTTGGAAAACTCAGCGGATGATCCCCATGATGCCTTAGCTTATTTCTGTGCTATGGACACAGGAAAAAGAGTACATGTTGTCTATTCTCTTTGTTTAGGCAGCTAGGCATGAATAAGTGATGGTCCTGTCATCACATAATGATAAAATAAATAGTCTGAGGTCTGACATGTGAGTGCCCATAGGAATATCCAAGATGGTGGGGACAGGTGACTGGGGAGAGTGGAATGGGCAGGAGAGAATCAAAGAGACTGAGGTCAGGTAATGAAAGAAGTGCCTTGACTGACCCAAAGCCTGAGGACATATCACCTTCCTATGCATAACAAAGAACCAAAACAATTCTGCTGGTGAATAAGTCCTACTACTCTGTGACCAACGTCTCAAGATACACAGAGGTTTTCCTGCTAATTGATGTTGTTGTTGATTAGTCACTTTTGTTGCTAAGTCACATCTGACTCTTTTGGGACCCCATGGACTATATAGCTCGCCGGGCTCCTCTGTCCATGGGATTTCCCAGGCAGGAATACTGGAGTGGCCGGGCTCCTCTGTCCATGGGATTTCCCAGGCAGGAATACTGGAGTGGGTTGCCATTTCCTTCTCCAGGGGATCTTCCTGACCCAGGGACCAAACCCATGCCTCCTGTGTCTCCTGCATGGGCAGGCAGATTCTTTATCACTGGGTCACCATGCTAGAAATAGACTATAACCTTGAGATCAAAGAAAAGCAGAAATTATGACTTATCCATGTTAGAATGGAAATACTAAGAAGGCAAGCCTAGTTGTAATAGGTAATGGATAAAGAGCCTAAATAGTGGTCCTTTGGCAGGAGAGAGCAAGTCCCTGAATTTTCTGACCTCCATGGTTGACGTAACAACAGAGTAAATAAGTGACCTCAGGCTAGGTGCAGTACCAGATGCCGGCAGCTCAGATGAAATGCCCCTTCAGTGATTCGGGGGGCAGAGTTCTACTGAACACCATGCTCAGTGACAGTCTTTCTGGAGACTCACAAACCCTGTCTTTATTTTTCCTAAGCAGAACACATCAGCTCCATCTGGCTGCTCTCCTGGAGTCTAATTCTCTGGCACTCACCTGCTCTGTTTGTTTCCTATAACAAAGTACTACACACTGGGTAGCTTAAACAACAGAAATTGAAAGACTTGTGGTTCTGGAACTCTGAAATCAAGGTGTTGGCAAGGTTGCTTCCTTCTTAGGGTCATGAATATGAAAGTGTTAGTCACTTATCATGTCTGACTCTTTGAGACCATATGGACTGTAGCCCACCAGGCTTCTCTGTCCATGGAATTCTCCAGGTAAGAATACTGGAGTGGTTTGCCATTCCCTTCTCCAAGGGATCTTCTTAACTCAAGGATTGAACTCAGATCTCCTGCACTGCAGACAGAATCTTTACCATCTGAGCTACAACAGAAGCCCTAGGGGCATGAGCTGTTGCTGCTGCTAAGTCGCATCAGTTGTGTCCCACTCTGTGCAACCCCATAGACGGCAGCCCACCAGGCTCCCCCACCCGTGGGATTCTCCAGGCAAGAACACTGGAGTGGGTTGACAGTTCCTTTTCCAATGAGTGAAAGTGAAGTCACTCAGTCGTGTCCGACTCTTAGAGACCCCATGGACTGCAGCCTACCAGGCTCCTTCGCCCATGGGATTTTCCAGGCAAGAGTACTGGAGTGGGGTGCCATTGCCTTCTCCTAGGGCCATGAGAGAAGGATCTATTCCAGGTTTCTCTCCTTGGTTTATAGATTGCCCTCACCCTACTGTTCCTCACATTATCTTTACCTATGTGTATCTGTGTCTGTATCTAAATTTCTCCTTTATATAAGGACACCAGTCATGATTATTGCTCATTGTAATGACTCATTTTCACTTGATTATCTCTGTAAAACCTCTGTCTCCAAATAAGGTCACATTCTAAAGTATTGGGAATTGGGGATCCCAACATATCTTTTGTGGGGTGGAGGGCAAAAATTCAACTCGTAACACCTGCTGAGCAACATTTGGAGATGTTTATATTTCCCTCCACTACTTTACCCAGTAGTGCGCTACCATCCCTCCTGCTGCTGCTGCTGCTGCTAAGTCGCTTCAGTCGTGTCCGACTCTGTGCGACCCCACAGACGGCAGCCCATGAGGTTCCACCGTCCCTGGGATTCTCCAGGCAAGCACACTGGAGTGGGTTTCCATTTCCTTCTCCAATGTATGAATGCAGGGCTTCAGGAAGCCAGAGTCTGATGGATTAACTTTTACCAAAAGAATCGCTAACAGGTAGAGGATGATGAAGTAAGGTTGGGATCAAAAATACTGACACATTTTCTTTCCAGAAAAATCTCCAAGGTTCAAGATGGCCCTGGATGCACAGGACAGGTGGAGAGTCCCAGACCATTTGGTCAGAATAGCCACAAGGAAGGTTATGGGAAGGATTCTAATTCTCCCGGCCAGGATACTGGGGTGGGTAGCCTTTCCCTTCTCCAGGGGATCTTCCCAATCCATCAATTAAACTCAGGTCTCCTGCATTGCAGGTGGATTCTTCCACCAGCTGAGCCACAAGGGAAGCCCAAGAATACTGGAGTGGGTAAGCCTTTCCCTTCTCCAGCGGATCTTTCTGACCCAGGAATTGAACCCGGCTCTCCTGCATTACAGGTAGATTCTTTACCAACTGAGCTATCAGGGAAGCCCTGGTAAAAATAAAAAATGTTATTTTTGTATTGTGGGATCATCTTCTCTAATCGCCTTTAAAATTTACATTTCTCACCTGGCAGGGTTTGCAGAAGAGAAGACATCATGGTGTGATTGGCTGGTAATAGCACCGGGCATAGAATCAAACAGCCCCAATTTCAATTAAACCACCTAACCTACCCAGACTCCAAACTGCTAGTCATGTGACCTTGCTCAAGCTACTTAACTTTTCAGAGCCTTCTTTCCTTTATCTGTTGAATGGACATGAAAATACATGGTTTTCCATGTTTGCAATAAGGATTATGAATTTCATACTTTAAAATAGGTAATGATATCATATGTTGATATGTAATAGTCACTAATAGAGTTATTATGTACATGGAACCACTGACAATGTTATTATGAATGTTGGAGGATGGCCTAGTTCAGTGGTTTTCAGCTTTGGGTGTACCAGAGTTACTGAATTTTTAATTCAAATGCCTAGTCTATTAAATAAGGATATCCAGAAGATTCCAATGTGCAGCCAAGATTGAGAATCACTCTTCTAGATTATTTAAAACAATATAACTATACTGTAGGTTAAGACTACCTACTTAAAGCATTAAAAATTCCATGTGTATGTATATAATAATATGTCTATAGAATCCTTAGTGATTTGAATATATATATGCTTAATATATGGGGCTTCCTCAGTGGCTCAGTGGTAAAGAATCTGCTTGCAATACAGGAGATGCAGGAGACGCTGGTTTGGTCCCTGGATCAGGAAGATCCCCTGGAAGAGGGCATGGCAACCCACTCAGGTATTCTTGCCTGGAGAATCCCAGGGACAGGGGAGCCTGGTGGGCTATAGTCCATGGGATTGCAGAATTGGACAGGACTGAGTGACTGAGCATGTATGCATGCATGCATACTTTGTATGTATATATATATATATATACACACACACACACACATATTTAGGGAGAATGTGTCAATGTAAATTTATTTAAAGCTACTTTTAATCACTTTTATAACTGAAGTGAAATTAAAATCACATTTGTCAATTGAGTTAGGATATATTCATTTTGGTTGCCAAGCAACTTTTAAATTTTAGAAACTTAAGAAGCTTCAGATGAAAATGTTTAGCAGACTGATGAAAATTATTCAGTATGGTAGTACCAGTACATGGACCAATAAACTAGGAAATACTGGCACTTTCCAAACCATTCAGTCTAATCACAAGAGGCCTGAATGCCTTTCATTTCTCCTTTTCTTTATTTTCTACACCGCTATGATCTCAACGCTTGCGTCCCTTGTCTAATTCATAGGTTGAATTCGAATCCTTTCGGTGATGGTATGAGGAGGCAGGGCTTTCCAGGAGGCTCAGCAGTAAAGAACCCACCTGCCAATACAGGTGATACGGGTTCCATCTTTGGGTCAGGAAAATCCTCTGAGGAAGAAAATGGCAACTCACTCCAGTGTTCTTGCCTAAAAAATTCCAGAGGAGCCTGGTGAGCTACAGTCCGTGGGGTCACAAGGAACTGGACATGACTGAGTGACTAAACAACAACAATTAGGAGGCAGGGCCTTTGGGAGAGGATTCCCTCATGTGGGAAGAACTCTCCTGAACGGGATTAGTGTTCTTTAAAGGAGGCTCCAGAGAGATCCCTTACCCCTTCCACCATGTGAGTATGCAACCGAGAAGAGAACCCTCACCCAATCACACTGACACTCTGATCTCAGACGTCCAAACTGAGGGACAAAATTCTGTTGTTTAAAAGCTACCCAGTCTGTCCTATTTTGTGCTAGCAGCCAGCATACCCTAAGACATACGTCATTTTCCTACCTGAACTTCTGGTTCACTTTCAACAAGGAGACCATACCTCCTCTGAAATCATTTCATTGTCTCTCTGAGTGACAAAGGTTCACATCAGGAGACCAGAGTATGAACCTAGGAACGAGTGTAATCTATTTTGAGTATCCCAGTGGCAGATATATTTGCAATGCAATCTTTGGTTGTGGAAATTCTTCTGTGGATACAGTTAATTAAATGGAGCCAAGATTTGGGTTGAATTCAGCCTTCAGACCCAGTATCTTCTCCATAACAGATTGAGGATTCAAGTTTCCCATATTCACCCTGACTGAGAAAAACTCAACCACTCTGACTCTGACAATAAACAGAGTATGGGACTGTCTACATGGTAAGATTGGAGGAGCATGTGATGAAAAGTCCAGCCAGAGATACCCCATCCACTGGCCTGCCAAGTGGTTGATATTTCCACTTAAGGATTGCTTTGAGTTGAGGATTAAAGACACTAACAAATTTGCAAACATATTATTTGGGAAGAGTTAATATTGTAAACCATTGTCAATTGTCAATTCCTTAGAATGAATTAGCTTATTGTGCTTTTTTTAAAATTAAATTTATTTATTTTTAATTGAAGGATAATTGTTTTTCAATATTGTGTTAGTTTCTGCCAAACATCAACATGAATCAGCCATACGTATACCTATTGTGCTTTTTGACACAATAGTTGACTTATAAAGATTAAAAGAGTAAATAGAAAACCATGAGGGTCAGTGGGGGGATATAAGATGTGATATATTGGGACTTCCCTGGTGGTGCAGTGGTTAAGAATCTGCCTGCCAAAGCAACAGACACAGGATTGATCTCTGGTCTGGGAAGATTCCACATACAGTGGGGCAACTAAGCAACTAAGCCCGTGTACCACAACTTCTGAGCCTGCACTCTAGGGCCCACACACCACAATCACTTGAGCCTATTCACCTAGAGCCTGTGCTCTGCAACAAGAGAAGCCTCCTAAATGAGAAGTCTGCACACCTCAAGGAATAGTAGCTCCCACTCACTGCAGAGAAAGCCTGTACAAAGTAATGAAGACCCAGTGAAGGCAAAAATAAATACATGAAATTATAAATGATATGATATACTGTTCTGCTTTTTTTGTAAGAAAAGAAGAACAATGGCATTCATGTATGTATCACAATGAGCTTGGGAGGTAAGTTTCATTGTCCATTGATGTGTTGGGCTTAATTAGGAAGTTCCATGATACAGCATTAAAAGAGGTAAGTTTAGGATGCTTATTACCTGCATCACTTATAAGCAGGCTGAAGGTGAATGAACAAGCTATTTGAATGGAAGTGCCATAATAGAAGGGTATCCAGCTCCTAGCTACTGGAAGGGTGCTTCTCACTATCACAGGGGTGAGACACCAGATGGTAGGGCTAACAGTAGAGGGTTTTAGAGTGACATTCTCTTCTAAAAAGCCTTCAAAGGCTATCTTCTACCTCCTTGATGACAACTAAGCTCCTCTGGCTTGCATAAATGGCTTTCCATGACTTCAGTCCTCAGGACATGTACTCAGGACTTCAGCAGCACTAATCTCTCATCCCTTGCCACCCTGTGCTCTTTCTTTCTCTTCTGCTTGTCTAACTAAAGTTCATCCTTTAAGAGTGAATTTGAATGTCACTTCTTTTGATGAAGTGTTTCCTAACTCTCCCAGTTCCAAGAGCCCCTTCTTTCTCCTTGTATAAATCTTCATGTCTATCTTTTATTATGGACTTCCCAGGTGGCATCAGTGGTAAAGAACCTGCCTGCCAATGCAGGAGATGTGAGAGAAGCAGGTTTGATCCCTGGGTCAGGAAGATCCCTTGGAGGAGGGCATGGCAACCCATTCCAGTATTCTTGCCTGGAGATCCCATGGGCAGAGGAGCCTGGTGGGCTACAGTCCATGGGGTCACAAAGAGTCAGACACAACTGAGCACACACACACACACACACACACACACACACACACACACACACACATTCAGTCAACAGCAGATTCTTTCCTAGAAAATTACTAAAAACTGTTTTCCATCAAAAAGTAGAATAAACAAAAAACAAGGAAGGGCAAGGACTTCAAATCCAAGAGGCAAGATCCAACATAGAAAAAAAAAAAAAAAAAAGGACATCTTTAGAATAATGATGAAGAGAAAGCCCAAGAAAACAATTGTTTATCACACTAGTGAACATTCAGTGCAGGTAGGAAAAAGGGGGTAGAAAGCTTAAAAGGTGATATCTTCACCAAAAATGAAAAATATATATACATAGATTTTGTGATATACTTGACCACAATGAGAGGAGTCTTACAGATTTTATAGAATTTGAAAGTGAACCAGCGATAGGACACTGAAAACTAAGCAAATAACCAGAAAAGTGATGACTAATTCCACTAATATACAAAACTGGATGAGAAATACCATGCAATGACTCCATGTAGCCCAGCTGTGAGGTCAAGTACTATAACCATAACAATGTAAGTCCTAAATATTAATATAACCAAATTTGTGACATAAATATATTTGGAATAAGGAGAAAAGGAAGTGTAGTGTAAAGGGGACAGAGAGTAAGAGAATTAACTCATTTCTTTTTTTATTTCACTTTTTTGTTGTTGTGGACCATTTTTAAGGTCTTTATTGAATTTGTTACAATATTGTTTCTGTTCTATATTTTTTAGTTTTTTGGCCCTGAGGCATGTAGGATTTTAGCTCCCCAACCAGGGATTAAACCCCCTAAAATGGAAGATGAATTCTTAACCACTGGACTGCCAGGGAAGTCCCTAAATCTTCATTTCTATTGTAGGATGTCAATATTAATAAGTAAAATAGAAAAATCAAGAAATAGCAATGCAAATATTTCTATAGCAAGATAGAGGGAAATAGAAAAAGGAGCTAAAAGGATTAAATTGTTCTGTATTTGAAGTAGAAATCAGTGGGGCAAGGTGGATCTGAAAGATGCTGTTTTTCATTATAAACCTCATAGCCCTGTCTGAATTTTTAGACTGTGAATATATATTATTTTGACATGAGTTAAAAATCAATGAAAATTTGTGAAGCAAGTTAAATGCATAAGAATATTAAGAAGCTTTGATGCAAGTTTTTTTTTCAATATCAATTTGGCCATGATCATGTAGAAATTCAAATCTAATTATATATTTGCATGCTGAGTCACTTCAGTCATGTTCGATTCTATGGACCGTAGCCCACTTAGGCTCCTCTGTCCATGGGATTATCCAGGCAGGAATACAAGAGTGGGTTGCCATGCCCTCTTCCAGGGGATCTTCCTGACCAAGCAATTGTATATTTGGGACACATCTAATTTTCTTTCTTTGGTTTTTAAGAGAAATCATTAATTGTGTTTCTTTTCCTTTTGCCTATTGAGGTGCTATTGATGGTTCTAGTAAATACTTAGCTTGGGAAAGAAGAACATCAAAGCTTTCCTCTTGGCAGGCATTAGGATATGAATCATCGACATAGGAGCAGAATGTTCTGAGCTAACCCCAACCTCTCCACTAGCATTTAGCATTCACTGATGCCATCAACTGTACTGAAACGACTGTAACCAAGAGATTATGTTAACCCAGGGCAAAACTGGAGTATATGGAAAGCCTTAATTAGGTTTATTGATTAAAGACAACAAAACTTCCACCTCTTCCATTAGTCCACTTTCTCAAAGTACATCTGATGAAAGGCTGTTATTAAAAAAACGCAGTTTCTAACATTTGCAAGAAGTCTTTCCTAAGTTTCATATCCTCTTTATGGGAAGTATCAAATCTTGGGAAGGCTCAAAAAATAGTATGTAATTAATGGTAATATTCTATCAAGCTAATTTTCAGGAAAACTAGGAGAATGGTGCATTAACTCTGACGCACATTTATGTATAAAACAAATAGACATTGTCATAGAATGGGGACTTCAGGTCACAAATGGAGAGAAAGAAATGCATTCGGGGGAGTCTGAAGGAAATTCAATGGGTGAGGGAAAGAGTTATATACCCTAGGGAAGAGAGAAGTAACAGAATTAGGAAAACAAAAGAGAAATGAAGCGGGTAAGTCGGAGAGATTCAGGATGAAACCTGCACAGCATATGTGGTCATGTCGTTTTTTGTGTTATATAACAACTCAACCATTTTTCCTGACGTGCTCTCCCGTTGTCTGGGGCCAGCTAGACCAGGGTACTCCTGTTTCATTCCAGATCCTGATCTCCTTAATTAGTGACAGAAAACTCCTTTCTATAGTCCTCCTATGACCTTTATTCTACCTGGCCTGGGACCACAGGGCTCATATGCCCAGGCCAATGAGCCTTCAGCTTCACCTATTCTTTGATATATAAGTGGATCTGGCCTTTCTTCTATTCTCACTGTAGGAGAAAAGAGGGAGAAAATATCACAAACTCTGGTCCTTTTAGAATGACCCCTTGTGCCTAATGGACATTCCTGATGTATGTGCAGTAGGTCCATGTATGGAGGCAAAGAGGTTGTAAGCATAGATGTGGGTGGGTGAGATATGCTCTGGTAGGTGGATGTGTGTCCTGTGTGTGTGTTTCTTCATATACATGTATGTGTCTCTAACTTCTGAATAGTCCCCTGATATCTGGTGATCCTTGTCTGTGAGTTCATACATACGAGTGAGGCTCTAAAAATCCAACTGGGGGCTCTCTTTACATAGATAAGCATCTGAGCCAGTGAGCCTCACTCACAAGGTGGTCAGCCTGGCACACAAATGTTTCTCTGTGAGATTCAGTGGTACCCAAAGATATCTGTGTCCTAATCCTGAACCTGTGATGCTAATGGTAAAGAATCCAACTGCCGATGCAGGAGATGCACAAGACACAAGTTCAAACCCTTGAAGTCAGGAAGATATCCTGGAGTATGGAGTGGCAACCCACTGCACTAGTCTCACCTGGAAAATTCCCTGGACAGAGAAGTCTGGCAGGCAAGAGTCCATGGAGTGCAGAGTCAGACACAACTGAGCACACGCAGCACAGTTCTGACCTGTGAATATATATTAGGTTACAAACAAAGAGGAATTAAGGTTGCAGGTGGAATTAAGGAATCAGTTTACCTTAAATTAGGGAGATTATCCTGGATCATCTGGGTGGGCCCAATGTAATCATAAGTGTACTTAAAAGTGGAGGAGGGGAATCGGAAGAGAGAACCATCAGAAAGCAGCATTAAAAGGACTTAGTCTGACGCTGCTGGCTTTGAAGACAGAAGAAAGGGGACACAAGATAAGCAAAGTGGGAAGCCTTAGAAGCAGGAAGAGGCAAGGAAACATATTATCAAGGCCAACACCTTGAGTTTAGCCCAGTGAGACCCTTTGTGGATTTCTAGCTTCCAGAATTGTTAAGATGATAATTTTTATTCTTTCTAACTGATTCACTTGTGGTAATTTGTTACAGGAGCAGTAGGAAAGGAATCCACTCCTATCAACAGTATAGTAGTGATGGGAGTATATGTACTCATTTTCTTTTGCCCAGAAGATTCTCCAGAGAGGAGAGAAAATAATCCTGACTTCTTCAAGTCCGGGAACGAAGCAGAGGATCTTCGCATTTAGTCTGCAAACTCTCCTTCAAGCTCCATGTTTTATACAGCATTGGATCCCCCCGTGGCTTCCAGAATGTTTGCAGTCACTCCTGTTTTCAGTCCCACCTGATACACTCTTTTTTCAAAGGCAACCGGTATTCCCAATCCTGAGCTTTTATAGGGTGTTCACGTGACTGAGAGACTGAACTGAACTGAACTGAACTGATGGAATAACTCAGTTTGCCTATTGTTAGCTTTCCTCCCATCCCCTCCAATTTTGAAAGTTTTGTTTTATTTCATCAAACCAGTTATCATTATGAATCCACTATCTAACATCTGAATTTGTATAGATGTTTCTAACGTGCTGCTACTGTCCCCACAGGTTTACAGGTTTTTACATTTTACACCCATTTAATGGGATTTCAAAAGGAAAAGAGACAAATGAGTCATTCAATTCATTATGCTTAACTGAAACTATTTTACCTATTTTTAAGTTTTTTATAGATTAGAAACCCAAGACAATGAGTGACTAAGCAATTAGGGATATTTTAGAAAAAGTCCTGATTGACTTCCAAGTCTGTATTCACATGAGCTTGTAGCCTGAAGCAGTTGGTGTCTGAAAAGCAACTGGAGCTGAACCTCCCAGGTTGACCAATGGCAGGTCTGTGGTATCTTTATATGCATGGAGGCTACACAAAGATACCTTGACTTGTTTAAAATGCATTTTATTAAATTACCAGGTTTGCCCAGATATGAATTATACTTCCCAACACCTTCCCCCACTTTTCACTGAGGGTGCTTCAAATTGCAGGTTCATGTCAATGGAACATGAGCAGAAATGAGGTGTGTTATCTCCAGGCCAAAGAGGTTAAGAAGCAGGTTGACCTTCTCCATCCTCTGTTTTCCCCCACCTGACTGCTGGAGGATAATGAGTAACTTTAATGTGAACTAGAGACAAATTTTTATGGTAATAAGCCACTGGTAATGTTTAGCTTGTTTGTTACAGTAGCTAGTGTTAGTTTAACTATCACATCTGTGCTTATGCAAAGCAAAGTGCAGATCTGGTATAGGGCAGCATGTTTTCAGAGGAAGGAGTACTATTTGATTCTCACGAATTGTCCTTCTGCTAGCCAAGTTGTACAACTTTGGGTTGCATCTCTTCAAAGATAAGATATTTGGGAGATTCCCTGGTGGCACAGTGTTAAAGAATCTGCCTGCCAATGCAGGAGAAGTGGGTTCAATCCCTGATCCAAGAAGATCCCACAGGCACCCGAACAACTAAGCCTGTGTGTCACAATTACTGAGCCTGTGCTCCAGAGCCCACTAGCTGCAACTCCTGAGCTCATGAGCCACAACTACTGAAGTCTATGAGCCTAGAGCCCATGCTCAGCAACAAGGGAAACCATCGCAATGAGAAGCTGCCTGAGCAGCAACAAAGACCCAGCACAATCAAAAACATAATAAATATTTAAAAAGAAACAAACATGGGATAGTTTGCCAATGCACAAAGAAGATATGTAAGTTAACGGTGGCCCTATAGAAATTAACCATCAGTTGTTCTACATGAATGAGAAAGTTCAGTAAGTATGGACAGAAAACCTGCATTAAGTCTCTCTCCTTTGGGTGTATCACCCATAGATATATCCATATGATATACATAGATACATATATGTATCTGCAAATACATATAGATGAAACTGGATAATCTAGAAGAGTGCAATGTTCAAGAAGTGGATTTGATCATAAGACAAGTCAGTGATTTTTGAAAAATGATTTAAAATCTTGGCTCTCAGTGTGAGAAAGTGAGATTCCTTTCCTTGTTTAAAAGCTAGCTCTCTGATAAAATACATGAGGGACAGGAAATGAATCTGGTCACAAACCAAAAGCTAAATTTTTCAGCCTGATGTAATTCTTCCAGGAAAAGTACAATGCCATGGGGAGATAGGGAATGGCTAGACAGATAATTCAATTAGCCTTTTGCAAACTGAGTTTGTTTACATATTTTAAGCTAAAAATTATCTTTAATGTCTCCTTTCCCTTCTTATCCAAAAATTTGGCCTGCTGGACATGTGGCCAAAACACACTTTCATATGGTCCTTCATTTAGCTGAGAATCAGCATCTTAGATGCTCAGTGTGCTCATTCGTGTCCAACTCTTTGTGATCCCATGGACTGTGACCCACCAGGCTCTTCTGTCCATGAGATTCCCCAGGCAAGAATACTGGATTAGGTTTCCATTTCCTTCTCCAGGAGATCTTCCCTCCCCAGGGACTGAATCTGTATCTCCTGCATTGGCAGGCAGATTCTTTACCACTGAGCCACCAAGGAAGCCTGGATGCACAGTGGCTACTTAGAAATCACCATAACTTAGAAGAAGACTATAAAGAGAAAGAGGAGGAAAGAAGGAAAAACTAAAGAGAAGGAGGATGAAGCAATGATTCTTAGATGAACTCACCCAAGGTTTCCTTGAATACCCTGCCTGAGAGTATGGACCCATGGGGTTCTTGCACCTGTACTCCAGGGCTTGAGCACTCCATCACTGAAAGGATCCAAGCAGACTGGGAATCCCTTTTTCAAAGTTAATACTCTTTAGAGGAGGAAACTAGAGGAAGTGATTGGTAAGGCCTCTTCCAAACCTAAGACTCAATGACAAAATGAAATGGCCACCAACATGTCTTTTATATCTGGAGGCCCAAAGAGACAGCCCATTTTTCTGAGCTCTGGGATGTAAACCCACAGGAAGATGGTGGGTGCCATACGCTATGGAGGATGGAGGAGTTATTTAATATAGAATTCGCCTACTAGAGAGGCACAAACAGTTCTTTGATTTGAAGCAGTAATTACATCCTTGGCTTGCCCACATTAGGCTATCAGCTTTTGAGCTCTGTTGCTGCTGTGCCATTGTCAGAATCAAATTACTAAAAAGGTCAGCATCATTAATACATGGTTTGCAAAGAATGAAAATGACAGACAAAATGTCTGTGAGCATTTAGAGCTTTGAATCAACAGCTTCACCCTTGTTTCTTTCTTTTACTGCTGTTATTATTTGTCCCCCAAGTTTTACAGGTCAAGATCATAAGCCTAAAACCACCTATGGAAACTTACTAATCATATGGTCACCCAAGCACCTTATATGTTTTATCTGACCTGGACAGAAGATACCACCTGACTCTTTACACCCAAATAGAAACTCCTTGATGGTAGAGACCCTGCTTCTCTGAATTTCAGATGGCAGTTACCTTGGGACAGTCATAAATATATGAGTATGGATTAACTAACTATTTTAAAAACTTACACAAAGGCAGAAATAGAGTATGAAATAAGAGCCGACTGAAGAAGTTCTGAAACTTAAGATGAAGACTTCAAGGAGAAAGTGAGTAATCTGAGTCTTGATCCCAGCTAAACTACTGCTACTCTATATGACTTTAGATCAGTCACTTTACCTAGAGTCCACTAGATTTTATTTCTTGCAGAATGGAAATTACTTTCTCTTTGATGTAACGAGAGAAAATTGAAATATGTATTTGTTTCACAATTAGTATTCAGGAATTTTTCCTCCACGTGAGACCCATTAGCTATGTTTGACATCAGTTTTTGTTTAGAGATTCAATTATTTCTGGACAATAGGCAAGTATAATTCTTAAAATGGCTAAAAAACTATGGCTTACACATCAAAAGACCTGACTTTTAGTCCCATGTAACTTGATTTGTGACTTTGGATAAGTTGTTTGCTTAATCATTTGCCTACTTTTTAATTTACCTCTCTAGGCTTCAGTTTTCTTACCTTAGAATGAGAGCAACAGAGTGTGTGATTAAAGTTGAAGTCCCTTTCAACTTTAAAACTCTGTGATTCCAAAGGAGATTGTGTTTATGTAGCATCATGTCCTTGTCCTTCACTGTCTCCCAGAGTTTGCTCAGATTCATGTCCATTGCATTGGTGATGCTCTCTAACCATCTCATTCTCTGCTGCCCCTTCTCCTTTTGCCTCAATCCTTCCCAGCATCAGGGTCTTTTCCAATGAATTGGCTCTTTGCATCAGGTGGTCAAAGTACTGTAGCTTCAGCATCAGTCCTTCCAAAAATTATTCAGAGTTGATTTTCTTTAGGATTGACTGGTTTGATCTCCTTGCAGTCCAAGGGACTCTCAAGAGTCTTCTCAAGCCCCTCAATTCAAAAGCATCAATTCTTAGGTGCTCAGCCTTCTTTATGGTCCAACTCTCACATCCATACATGACTACTGGAAAAACCATAGCTTTGACTATCAAAGCCGTGTCTCCTGTGTCTCTGGCATTGCAGGTGGGTTCTTTACCACTGAGCCATTGGGGAAGCCAAGATCCGAGAATAGTGTATAGTAATGTATTGTGTTCCAGAACCTAAGTGTTACTTGGGAAAGGAAAGTTGATGATAAATTCCTAGCTTCAGTTTTGCCCAGAGTGGCCTTGGTTCTCAACTTACTTTGAAAATGTAAAGAAGACATTACTCATCATGAAAAATATTTCTCTGGAATAGAGAAGACCATGAATAACATGTTATAATAAAGAAATCCTTAATACTAAAAAATAATTACTAGTAATTAAAGTCACTATTGTAATTCTCATTTATAATAAAGCAGAGAAGGAGAGAACCAAGTCTTTAAAAGTTACTATAAAGGGACCAAAGGCAGAGAACTTCATCTCTTCACTTTAATATGAATTTACTAAAATATTGGGCTCTTTCCCAGAAATTTTGCATTAGTCTATCTGTTTCTCAAGATCTGTATGAAATAACATTCCTTCATAAAACCATTTATCTCCCCAACAAGATGCATTCTCTCTCCTATATTCAGTTAAATAAGCATTTATGGAGGGCTTATTCTAAATCCGGCCCTGGGCTTAACACTGTAAGAACCGAACACATTTCTAATTACCTCATATTCTGAAACATTCACAGCATTGTTTATACCAATACCTAATATTTTCTTTATACTTAAGGCATATATTATGTTCTAATTTGATTAGGGTATACTTGTTTTCCTGACACAATTCTTTGAACATAATAGGTGCTCAATAAACATTTAGAGAACCATAATAGAGGTAGTAATTTCTCTCAATTGTAGACTATTAAGCAGTGAAAATAAATACTATTATCTCTAAGATTATAATGTGATTGAATGAGAACATAAAATCTGTTCTATCAAAATTCAGTTACATAAGACATTTGGGAACAATGTTTGTTGCATGCATCTCCATTACTATTGTGAATAAATACTCATATCTCTTTAAAAACATACTTAGGTTAATTCAGGCAAAATAGCAAACTGGTTCAGAAACTAATCCTCTAGCATTAGCCACAACACTGTACAGTGAATCAAATATTCTCAAGACAGCTGAGGATTAGAGAGACACTAAGAACAACCTCGCAAATCCTCACTGTTTCCTGTGCATGAAAAAAAAAAAAAAAAAAAACCTGGTGGCTCAGATGGTAAAGAATCTGCTATGCAGGAGATACGGGTTCAATCCCTGAGTTGGGAAGATCCCCTGGAGAAGGAAATGGCAACCCACTTCAGTATTCTTGCTTGAAGAATTTCATGGAGAGGGGAGCCTGGTGGGCTTCCGACCATGAAGTTGCAGAAGACTCGGACATGACTGATTGATTAACACTTTCACTTTCAAGCACAGGCAGTGATATGGGAGGACCTGGGAGGACTCTTCAACAAGATATAAACAAATAGCTGAGTGTTAACTCTTTGAAAGTGTTTAGCTAAGAAAAACATTTTACCCTACTTGCAAACTAAAATTAACCCGCCTGCCACATTTTCATAGATGGGAGAGTATTGATGTTTTCCCACCCTGGGAGAATTGAGATTTGGTGTATCAGGTGACAATTACAGTTTCAGTAAGCTGCATTAGAGGAGAGGAGCCCTGCACTCAGTGAACCTGGGTCTTTTCTAATATACAATAAGCATCTCTGATCTTTGCCTCAGAGGGAGACACGATCTCTATCTTCCAGGGTGTTTACAAATGTACTGGAAAAGGTAGTCTGGACATACAAACCTGACTCATGTCTCATGAGAGAAATGTCTTCTAACACATGGGTCTTAGCTTAGAGTGACAAATATATAAATGAATTAATGATGAATTAGTAATTGGTAATATGGATGAGAAAATCTATGGCCATGAAAATTGAGAAGGAAGCTTATTTTCAGGAACTTTGTTAAGAAAGGCTTTTAGGAGAAGGCAGCATTGGAAATCAACCTTGAATATTCATTCAAAGGACTGAGGCTGAAGCTTCAACACTTTGGCCAACTGATGTGAAGACTTGACTCTTTGGAAAATACACTGATGCTGGGAAAGATTGAGGGTGAGAGGAGAAGGGGACCACAGAGGATGAGATGGATGGATGGCATCACCAACTCAATGGACCCAAATTTGAGATAGTGAAGGACAAGGAAGCCTAGTGTGCTGCAGTTCATGGGGTCGCAAAGAGTTGGACACAGCTTAGGACTGAATAACGGCAACAAAACATTTAAGCAGAGATATAAACAGATTGAGGAACAGAGCTGTGTAAATTTGTGTACCCTGAGTATTCTAGGCTGAAAGAACAACCAGCATTAAGGCCAAATGCTGGAGGATAACGCTCAGTTTATTTGAGAAACAGCAAGAAACCCAGGATAATGAAGCAAAAGGATGAGTGGTAGGCCATGAAGTTAGCCTGGAAACAAATCATATACCAAGGGAAGAATATTCTTTAGATTTTACATTTGAGAGGCTGCAATTTGGCAAGTGAATGAACAATTGGATAACTTTCCCTCATTTCCCTGAATCGAGTAGTCATTAAAAAGCTGTTGAATGGAGAGAGGTTGACAAATCTCCACCCCAAACCATGGCCAGTCCAGGAAGGATCAGAGCCTCAAGAAGAAAGACAAAGAGTGGAGGCAGCAAAGGTAAGAGGCAATGGACCAAGCGCCTGGGAGTGTGAAGTGGGAAGGCACATACGGAAAGCTGGCTTAGGATCTTGAACTGGGTTTAACCTAAATGGAAAGGGAAAGTGTTAGTCCTTCAGTAGTATCCGACTCTTTGCAACCCCATGGACTGTAGCCCACCAGGCTTCTCTGTTCATGGGATTTTCCAGGCAAAAATACTGGAGTGGGTAGCCATTCCTTTCTCCATGGGATCTTCTTGACCCAGGGATTGAACCCAGGTCTCCCACATTGAAGGCAGATTCTTTATCATCTGAGCCACCAGAGAAGCCCCGAAGCACCAGAGAAGTCTAAATGGAAGGAGGCCCCATGTTCTTAAAGAGGAACACACGACTCAGATACAGCGAAGTAACTGCTTCTCCACCCCTCTTTCTCCATGTACGTAGTCTGTTTTTCCGCTCACTCCCTGTCTCTTCCGCAGTTTTCATACACACATTTTTCTCTTCCTATCATCTTCTATTTCATTCCCTTTGTCTTGATCTCCCCTCCTTATAGTCCCATTTTCTCAGATCTCTTGTCTTCCTGCCCTTTGATTCCACCTTCGGTACATGAAAACATCTTTTCTCTCTCTCCTTACCTCTGGAGCTACCCCCTGATTTTGGAGAACCTGTTTCACCTTATTTTTCCCTTTCTGAAACCCTGTGGCTGGTGCATCTCTCGCCAGTTAGAGAGACAGTGAGAAGAAGGAAGACCCCTCCCTCCTCCATCTCTGCAGGCATGGGTAAACTGTCCTTCCTTTCTCAGGCTGGGTTCGGAACATGGTACCTACAGGGTGATGGTATAAGGGAAGAAACAGTTCCACCTCAGCAACACCATAGTGGAAAAGGCCCATTGCCCCCGTCCCCATGGTAAAGGTTATGCCAGCATTTATGCACAGTATCTGGTACATAGTAGGTGCTTTACAAATGTTTGTGAAATTGTGAATATACTATTATAATTATCATCACTATCTTGGAGTATTTGGCATGAATTTTTACATCTAAATTAGGCAGCATCTCAAAACTTGTTTTTCTTTTATGGGCCCAAGGAGAAAAGTTGATTTGTTTGTTTTTTTACGAGCAATGATTGTCACAGCAGCTTGAAAACTAGTTTCTGTGTTCTAACCATCAAACCATAGAATTTGTGATAGACCGGCTATAAACAGCATAATCTCAGATGACATTTCTAGACAAAAACAACAAAGTTAAGCATTGGGAGGTCCAAAACAAGTGGCAAGTCAGTTTTCATCTCCAAAGCTTGGCTGCAATGAATTCTCAGTTTTTCTCTGACTCCCTTCATAATGTTAAACTCACATTCCAGTTCACCCCTTTCTTCCTACTGGTGTTATCACTTGTCCTTAGGCCTATCACTGGGACTGGCAAACTGTGGTCAGAAATATTCTTTCATTCATCAAACACCTTTTGAAGACCTTCTAGGTGCCAAGGATTGTGCTGGGTCCTGGCACTCAGATCTGCTATGCACTCTCAGGGAGCCAAAGTCAAATGAAAGGAGAATTATTCACAAATCAGCAGAGTTCAGGGAGAATTATTCACAAATCAGCAGAGTTCAGGGTTGCAGTCATGTGATGAGGACACTCCTGCTGGTGCGAGAAGGGCCCAGCAGAAGGGGGATCAGTTGTTCATAAAAGTGAGGTTTAGGGTTGGGAAGGGAGTCAGAAAGCTTTTTACATGTTATATAACACTTTGTAAGCTGTATCTTAAGTGAGGGTTGTTTTCTAGGTGGGATGCTTGCAAAGACTCACAGATGGGCAAGACTTAGCCTCATTAGAGAGTGACAAGTGATTCAGGAGTGGAGGATATGAGAAGATAGTGGGGGATGGGCCTGGGAAGAGAGGAAGCTATAGAATTAATCAGGTGGGGGATCATTTCTGCAAATTTCCTAAAAGGAATTACATAATGCTCTCTTTCTAGAAGAACTTAGCAAGTACATTTCCAGTCTTTCTTATTTTGTGTCAATGAACTTTTGAAGACTGAGTCAACATCTCTATTGAAGCAATGTCCATACATATACATACGAGTACATATACATTAGGCACATGTGTACACAGATGGACATGTACACATATGTAAATATAAACCTGCCCACGGCTCTACCCCACCCAAACCTTATAAGAAGCCAGTAGATAGACGGATTCCAACACAAGGATTTCCAAAGTTTGTTAAAGGTTTTTTCATTATAAAAGTTCACATACTTTTGATTATATAAAGTGGAAAAGGAAGAAAGAGAAATATAAATATATTCAGATATCCCGGGTTGTTATTATTCTTTTACTTCCTTCTAGGCTTTTTTCCTATGCACAAGTTTTATTTGTTTATTTGTTAATCCAAATGTAAGTCTGAATCATTTTTAGATGGTAAACAAGTAAATTGTTTAATAAGATTTCACTTCAAGTAGATAGCCCCAAAGGTTATCCAACAATATTTATTGATTTCCTATTTTGTGTCAGGGGCTGTGCTAAGTGCTATAATAGAGTAGTAAACAACAGGCACAGCGATGGTCCATGCAGGTTACCATGGAGATATGAAGGTCTGGAAATAAAAAGGGTGTCATGTGGAGAAGCAAAGACCAACTAAACTTTTGGTTCTCTCAGCAACAACACCCCACTACCACCCATTCTGGCCCCTTGACTTCATAGTTACGAAGTCACTGAATGCTTCCATTAGGAGGGCCTTTGAGCTCTTGTAGTCCAAATAATAGTGCCTGTTGGTTGAAACACACAGGACATGTGTAGGGATGGCATTTCCCCCCCTTGATTTCTAGACTTGTTGCCTTCCAAGCTACCCTTTCTCTGGCAGCCAATGCTCTTCCCTGCTACCTGTCCCCTGCTGCCATGGCAACCCCACAAACAGGAAACTGGAGGCGGTGCTGCCCAAACCCTCAACCCCAGCAGGCTTCTTCCTTCCTGCCACAGGGGTGATAAGATACAAGGGGAGCAGTCCCATGGGCTGAGCACACCATTTGTCATTCTTGTCGTAGAAAAACAAGGCCATCCCTCCTCTTCCCCAGCAAAATACCCAGTCACTCCAGCATGGAAAACAAACACGCTGAGCACAGTCAGTCACTTCTGAAGTTGAGAGAGCCAGCATCATGTATATGCAGAGTTGGTAGTTTCTAGTCCTTCACTGCCAGCCACAAATATTTCCTCCCCCAGGGACCACAACATCTCAAACTGCACCTTTAGAAAGCCATCTCTGAGTTAAGAACTGCAGTGTCTCTAAATCCCATGCTAAAATGGACAAAACATTAGCTCCATGAAATCACCTCAAACAGTTACTAGTTACTGATCCCAGCAGGTAACATGCACTAGATTCCTCTGTAACCTGGTAAGTATCACTATGAGACACTGGCTGGTCCAGTGTTAGTGGATAAATTAAGGACCGGCCCAGGCAGCCCTGGGTGTGATATCATCGCAGGGCCTCTGAGAAGCCAGAGACAGCAAGAGGATGCAGGAATCCTGAATGGTTTTGAAGGAAAATATTCCAAAAGCAAACTTTACTTACTTTCCCATTTTGCATTGTACACACCTTGGTACATCAAGGTTATTCTCACAGTAATTAGTCATCCTATGAACTTTAGAATCCATTTGGACAATCACATTTCTCAGTTGACTATACTGTCTCTCAACTATAAATGTCTCTGAAGCTAGGAAATTGCTTTAACTCTAGTTAAACATTATATAACACATGCCTACTTTGAATGTGCAAGCCATAAACTGTACGGCAAAGTGTGGGAAAAGAAGAACTTTGGACTTGGAGCCTCTGTAAATGAGTTTGAGTCATTTCTATTGCTGTGACCTTGACTAAGCACTGCTTCTCTGGATTGAAATATCATTCAACAAATGGTGCGTTATTGGAATCGCCTATATAAAATATTCCCTAGCTCTCTTTACTTCTAGGCCCAGGCAGAATAAGTTCACTTGTTCTTCTCCAATCTTCCTGTACTTTGTACAGATTTGTTTCATGGAGATATAGTTACATACATCATGTTTATCCCCCTCCCTAAACGATGATTCCTTTAGAACTCGACTTCAATCACCCATGGCCTACCCAGTATCTGACTCATAGTCATACTCAATAAATATTCATCATACTTACCTGTCTGGTCTGCAAAATAGAGCCGTAATGAACACTTCATATGGGCTCCTTGGTGGTTCAGGACAGTACTCAAGCAACTGCTTCAAAAACCATAAAGCTCTGTGTGATTCTAAGGTATGGTCACCATTTGCAGGACAATATTATTTCTCAGAGGAGTACAATTCATGAAAATCAAGAAACCAAAGGAAATGAAGCAAGAAACAGTCCACAGGGATTAATTCTGGAGTCCAAGTAAGAGGCAATAGGGAAGGTGGAGGGAAGGGGAGGGTAGGAGACTTTAAATTCTTACCTTATATCAATTGCTAATATTAGAAATGTGGATGATTTTTAATACTGATATGTCTTTGTGTTTTTTTCTAATTACAAAAATAATTTACATGCAATATCAGTTAATGTCTTCAATATTTACCTGAGGGGCCAGTGAACAGACTTCAAAAGGTTAACAGAAACTAAAGCTTGCCTTGCTGTTTACTACATTATTATTGACCAGGATAATATTTTTCTCTCTTTCATATTGCACTTTAAGCTTTCTAAGATATTGTTTATTAATTTACTTTGTATTCACAGCAACTCTGATGTCATTAGGGTACTCACTTAATGAATAGAAAAACTATGATGGGAGAGATTTAATAAATTGCCCAAGATCCCAAACACAGTAGACAAGTCAAGACTAGAATTCAAGACACCCAAATCCAAGCCCTTTGCAGTTAGTGAAATCCATGGGACAGCTCCTAAACACAATATTCTGTACCCTCTGTCCTTGGCAGACCCAGACTCCCAGAAAATCTATTACCTACAGACAGATGGCTTCTGATATCTATTTACTGCTACTCATTGAGTTCCAATCAGTGAATGATTCGGAAACAGCTTACCAGCTGGAATCTGGACCCTGCCACTAAATGAACTATGTGACTGATCAAAATCACTTAAACTTTCAGGAAGTCAGTATTCTTACCAAGTGGAAATGACACCACACCTCACTCTCAGGGATCTTGTAAGCCCCTAATGAGATAATGTATGTGAAATTGCTTTGTAAACTGTAAGGTCCTTGGTAAATGTCTGGTATGTTACTTGCTTACGAGTTTAGGAAGGTCACTTGGCAGAGGCATATTTTCCCCTGGCCACCGAAAAGATAAGAAACTCTAACAGGAAAAGGATAAAGTCATTTCCAAGAGGAGGAAAAAAAGTATTCCCACTCAGTGAGCCACCTCGGTCTGTAGTTATTAGATCCCAGTGTTCTTAAATATCTATTTCCTTTTCCCTCCTGGGACAGTGTTGTCTTCCTCCTACCTGTCGCCCCAGCTGTGACAGTCATTCAATCAGTTCAGCTATCAGAGCAAATAAACTTCACTCTCTGGGTCCTCAGCCTGAAGCCTCATGGTGGGATAAAATGTGTTATAAATGCCTCTGTCCTTAACCATTGAAAGGGAAACCTAAAAATATTGAGTTTCCTATTAAGTTTGGTAAAATTCTTTTGGCTAGAGAATATAGAGACCTGAAATCCTTCAGCATGTTGGCTGAAAGTATATATTAGCTGGAACGTTAAATTGTGGTATATATATCAGAATTTGAGAATACCTGATATATATACCTGATATATATACTTGCCTCTGCCAAGTGACCTTCCTAAACTCGTAAGCAAGTAACATACCAGACATTTACCAAGGACCTTACAGTTTACAAAGCAATTTCACATACATTATCTCATTAGGGGCTTACAAGATCCCTGAGAGTGAGGTGTGGTGTCATTTCCACTTGGTAAGAATACTGACTTCCTGAAAGTTTAAGTGATTTTGATCAGTCACATAGTTCATTTAGTGGCAGGGTCCAGATTCCAGCTGGTAAGCTGTTTCCGAATCATTCACTGATTGGAACTCAATGAATAGAAGTGAATATATATACATATGTACATATGTATATATATTCCAGTACTCGTGCCTGGAAAATCCCACGGACGGAGGAGCCTGGTAGGCTGCAGTCCATGGGGTTGCTAGGAGTCGGACTCGACTGAGCGACTTCATTTTCACTTTTCACTCTTATGCATTGGAGAAGGAAACGGCAACCCCCTCCAGTGTTCTTGCCTGGAGAATCCCAGGGACGGGGGGAGCCTGGTGGGCTGCCATCTATGGGGTCGCACAGAGTCGGACACGACTGAAGCAACTTAGCATATATATATATGTATGTATATCATATATCAGAATATCTCTAGCCTATGTTGCATTTATACTCTACATCCAGAAGTGAAAGAACAGAGAGGAACGTATCTTGGAAAGGTACAATTCAGTGGTCAATGCAGCAAATCTGACCAAAGAATCTATCACAAAAAATGACAGACAACATAGAGTAATCAAACTAAATCCAGCTCTGCTGAAGGAATGGGAACGGGGGTGTGTTTAGGCCATTATATGCCTACACAATGAAAGCCATGTCTTGAACAGTGCCCCTTCTCCTCACCCTCAATTAGATTTCCTAATATTGATCTTCTAACTTAGAAAGTATCTCAAATAATTGTTCTAATAACTTGTCCACTGATAGGAAATTCTGTTCCTCCTAATCTGATCCTAATTCTTCCTTTTTATTTTCTTACTTCTCTGTATTGTCCAAGACCTCTGGTTCAGTAATGGATAGAAACAACAGTGGGTATCTCAGATGCATTTCTGACTTTAGAGGAACAGATTCGAGGTTGTAAGTGTGGTGTTCACTGTGCACATTTGTTAGATTCTCCTAATCAAGTTAAGGAACTTCTTTTTCTCTTACAGTTTGCTAAGTGTTGTATGTAACCACAAAGAGTGGTTTATTTTTTTTATCAAATGACTTCTCTGCATCTGTTGAATTTCTTATTTTTCCTCTTCATTTTCATTTATTTTTTAATATAAATTTATTTACTTTAATTGGAGGCTAATTACTTTACAATACTGTATTGGTTTTGCCATACATTGACATTAATCAGCCACGGATGTACGTGTGCCCCATCCTGAACACCCGCTCCCACCTTCCTCCCCATTCCATCCCTTTGGGTCATCCCAGTGCACCAGTCCCGAGTACCCTGTATCATGCATTGAACCTGGACTGGCTTATCTGATATTTCTTCATGAATCTGTTAATATGGCAAACTACCCTGCAGATTTCTTAATGTTACTATATCCCTGAACTTCTGGAATAAACACTTCTTTGATCATGATATATTTTTAAAAGAATAATAAATGAGTAGGTTCAGTTTCCTTATGTCCTATAAAATTTGCATTTATGTTTACTATCAAGCGCTTACTCTCAATGGTACGTTCTAGGACTGTTGTTGTCTTCAAAGTTAGGATAGCTACATGAATCAACTTGGGAAATTTTCTCTTGCTTCCTTTCTTGTGGAAAAGTGCTTACAGGATAAAGAGTATAAGTTAAATTCTCTCTTTGATGGGCAATGTGCCCCATCAGTTCAGTTCAGTCGCTCAGTGGTGTCCGACTCTTTGCAACCCCATGAATCGCAGCAGGCCAGGCCTCCCTGTCCATCAGCATCTCCCAGAGTTCACTCAGACTCACGTCCATCGAGTCAGTGATGCCATCCAGCCATCTCATCCTTGGTCGTCCCCTTCTCCTCCTGCCCCCAATCTCTCCCAGCATCAGAGTCTTTTCCAATGAGTCAACTCTTTGCATGAGTTGGCCGAACTACTGGAGCTTCAGCTTTAGTATCATTCCTTCCAAAGAAATCCCAGGGCTGATCTCCTTCAGAATGGACTGGTTGGATCTCCTTGCAGTCCAAGGGACGGTCAAGAGTCTTCTCCAACACCACAGTTCAAACGCATCAATTCTTCAGCGCTCAGCTTTCTTCACAGTCCAACTCTCACATCCATACATGACCACAGGAAAAACCATAGCCTTGACTAGACGGACCTTAGTCAGCAAAGTAATGTCTCTGCTTTTGAATATACTATCTAGGTGGGTCATAACTTCTCTTCCAAGGAGTAAGCGTCTTTTAATTTCATGGCTGCAGTCACCATCTGCAGTGATTTTGGAGCCCCCCAAAAATGAAGTCTGACACTGTTTCCACTGTTTCCCCATCTATTTCCCATGAAGTGATGGGACCAGATGCCATGATCTTCATTTGCTGAATGTTGAGCTTTAAGCCAACTTTTTCACTCTCCTCTTTCACTTTCATCAAGAGGCTTTTTAGTTCCTCTTCACTTTCTGCCATAAGGGTGGTGTCATCTGCATATCTGAGGTTATTGATATTTCTCCCGGCAATCTTGATTCCAGCTTGTGTTCTTCCAGTCCAGCATTTCTCATGATGTACTCTGCATATAAGTTAAATAAGCAGGGTGACAATATACAGCCTTGATGTACTCCTTTTCCTATTTGGAACCACTCTGTTGTTCCATGTCCAGTTCTATCTGTTGCTTCCTGACCTGCATACAGATTTCTCAAGAGGCAGGTCAGGTGGTCTGGTGTTCCCATCTTTCAGAATTTTCCAGTTTATTGTGATCCACATAGTCAAAAGCTTTGGCATAGTCAATAAAGGAGAAATAGATGTTTTTCTGGAACTCTCTTGCTTTTTCCATGATCCAGCGGTTGGCAATTTGATCTCTGGTTCCTCTGCCTTTTCTAAAACCAGCTTGAACATCAGGGAGTTCGTGGTTCACGTATTGCTGAAGTCTGGCTTGGAGAATTTTGAGCATTACTTTACTAGCATGTGAGATGAGTGCAATTGTGTGGTAGTTTAAGCATTCTTTGGCATTGCCTTTCTTTGGGATTGGAATGAAAACTGACCTTTTACAGTCCTGTGGCCCCTGCTGAGTTTTCCAAATTTGCTGGCATATTGAGTGCAGCACTTTCACAGCATCATCTTTCAGGATTTGAAATAGCTCAACTGGAATTCCATCACCTCCACAAGCTTTGTTCATAGTGATGCTTTCTAAGGCCCACTTGACTTCACATTCCAAGATGTCTGGCTCTAGATTAGTGATCACATCATCGTGATTATCCGGGTCATGAAGATCTTTTTTGTACAGTTCTTCTATGTATTCTTGCCACCTCTTCTTAATATCTTCGCTTCTGTTAGGTCCATACCATTTCTGTCCTTTATCGAGCACATCTTTGCATGAAATGTTCCCTTGGTATCTCTAATGTGCCCCATACACCTTTATAAATCAAGCTTGTAAATACTAATAGAAAAAATTTATATTTTTACAATTGTTATTTGCTTGATCTTATATTTATCAGTTTTATTTTTGTAATAGGAAATGACTCTTTGTTTGCCTGATGAATTAGTCTTTTAATCATCAAGAACTAACACTTCTTATAACTATTAATGGTTGTATCTTAAAAGTTACATTTGATATTAATAATACATCAGTTTTCTTTTTTTTGATACATCTTTTATTTAAAATTTTTATCTGTTCTTACCAATTATATGAATGATGTATCCTTATAATTTAATTTGAAATTCCTTGCCTTTTATCAGTAAGTTTAACCAGATGTTTATGATTATTAAACATCTGGATTTATTTCTATATTTTTTGGTGCACTTTCTATGTTCTATGCTGTTTATCAGCTTTTAAATTTCTCTTTTACTATATACTATCAAAAACTTCCCCCTTAATTAATCTATTCTTTTGGATATATATGCATTTTATTTTCATTCTTTAATATGGATATGTTAATAAAGTCCCACTCTAAACAATATCTCTTCTTGACAAAAAAGAAATTTAGAATGCTTTAACTCCAGCTCCACCCACATTTTCATGTTATTCTACATTAGTCTCACCTTGTTTTTAAACTTCCCCAAATAATCTTTTTTGTTCTTGTTTATAGTTATTTTGATTTAACTGCACGCTTACTAATTTCTCTACTTTCTATTGTTTTTTGTTTCTCAAGCCTTCACTCTGGAATAATATTCATTTTTGTGAAGTCCACCTCTTAGTAATTTCTTTCAGTGAATATTATTAGTAAGCTCAGTCTTTTGTATGCAAATAATTTTATCAAACCTTTCAACAACAACTTAGTTTAATATTTTGAGGATATTATTCCCTTTTACTCTGGTTTCCATTGCTACTAATGTAGACTATGACATTAGTTTTCCTTGTGGATAATATGTCTTTTCTCTTCTGTACCTTATAAAATGTATTTGTTCTTATCTTTTTATTCTTCAGTTTCACTATGAAATTCATCTTCCTTGGGATTGCTTGTGCAGTTCTAGTATGAGGACTCATATCTTTCTTCAGTTAAGAAAAAATTGAAGTGGGTATCATTTTTAATACTGTCTAATGGCCATTTTTGCTAACATTTGTATATTCAATATTCTCATCTTATGTCCATATCACTTAATCTCTTTATAGTATACCCCATCTCCATCACTCTTCCTGAATTCTGAATGATCTACTCTGATCTATCTTCCTTCAGCTGCTGTAGACTGTTGCTGTTTAACTCATAATTTGAGACTTTAGTCTAATTACTAAAGTTTTCTTTCAAGAAATTATATTCTTTTTGCTTTTTCTTTTCTTATGCTATTTTCTTCTTGTCTTCTGACATATCTCTTTTTTAATGTTCTAAAATGAATATTTAAGTACACTTATATTCTAATTCTCTTTTTCCCAACTGATAATTTTCTATTCCTGTTGCTGCTGAGTCTCTCTCAGGATTTGCTTGTGTTAATGGTGATTTTATTCCTAAGTTTATTTTTTACTAGAGGTGGTTTTTGGAAGGGGTTCTGTTGTACTGATTAACAGAAATGCACCTACAAAGCATTTTCACATTTGCTTCTGCCAGGGCCTTAGGATTTTTTTTTTTTTTTTTGGACCAGTTTTTGCTAATTTCTAAATCTGGGGTTCCTGCCAAACAAATGTAAGATAGAGTTAGATTCTAGACAAATTCTTTTTATAATATGGAGATTCTGACTTTTATGGTTGACACATTTCCCATCCAGGGCTCCCATCCCCATCTAGTTCTTAGTCAGGTCCTCAAATGAGTACGTATAATTTTTCTAATCAGTCCCTCTTCCATAGAATGTATATACTTTCAAAAATATTAGCAATAGAGACTCCTTTGCAATTGCTCATCACAAATGGCTCTGGATCTCATAGACTATCTTCAGTGAACATGAGAGACCTATTATCCATCTTCTAAAACTTATATCCAGGACCTTGAATCACTGTGGCTTCAGGCTATTACTCCTCCTCTTGACTTTGAGATTCTCTTTATTTCTGCAACCTATGAATTTCCCCCTTCTTTTGAGCTTAGCAATATATTTAGCTTTTGTCGGCATATTTTATCTAAATATTCTACGTTTGGAGAATGAAGATGTTCTTTCAGTTGAATTTCCATTTCAAAGGAGACTTCAGGAAGCACTCTATCATGGTGTATTGCCTATAGGTTTTAAGTATATGCAGAGAAATATCTGCAGTACTCTTAAAACTGGGCCCCAATTACTCAAATCAATGGTGTAGCCTGAGTTTACAGTATGAACTTCTGGTTGGCCCAGTGAACTTTGTTTCCAGTCCCTATTGCAAAATTGACTTGATATCTTAAAAGCTTTTTCCCTTAGGATCATGAGATATCTCAAAGTTTCTGAATTTTCATATTGAAAGCCCATGGGTTTTTAGGCAGACCTTTGATAATGATGTCATCAATGCTACTTACTGTGTGACTCTGAAAAAGGCATGGAAGTCCTCTGAAGAAAAAAATATCTACTTTGTAGAGTTGTTATGAAGTGGATATATTTAGCACATAAGAAGATGTTCCCTTTCAACTTGTATAAATATTTACAAAGCATATGCTCTGAGAAGGCCTATGACACTCCAAACTTTTAATATTTTGGACCGGCTGTTGATTTTAAGTCATTAGATTTGAGTTGTTAGATTTAACAAATAAAAATACAGGACACTAAAATAAATTTAAATTAAATTTGAATTTCTGATAAACACTAAATAAATTTTTAGTATAAGATTGGCCCATGCAATATTTAACACATGTAGTGTTTATCATACCCTTATACTAAAAGATTACTCATTGTTCATCTGAAATGCAAATTTAATTGAGCATCCTGCATTTTATCTGGCAACCTTATACTGAATCCATCTCTTCTAATTTGAACAATAATGGTCATTTGTGAAAGATCTGTCACACATGTGTTTTAATTTTGCCAGTGTCCTATTTTAAACAAGAAAGCTAAGCTCAGCTATATTTTCATGGAGAATCCTTACTCAAGGCAGAAAGGATCTTTAAATCAAATGGTTCATTCCTGAAATTAAATTTCAGACATCATTTTTGTTTCATCTGTCCTTCCTTGGGGTTTAATCAGCCATATTTGTATTGACATCAGTAGAATATGGGATTTTCAGACATTCTGTAATTTAGCTGATTTTAAAGAAAGATGACTGAGTCCTCAGCACATGGTAAGTTAAGAAGTGAGTATTCAGAGAACATTTTCGTATCTGTGTTTCTGACTGCTCTATGGCCTCTGATGGTTACAGGTTTTAAGTCACAGCTATGTGACTCACTGGCTGGAGAACCCTGGAAAAATAATTTTTTCTGCCAAGGGTCTGTTTCCCACCAGAACATCTATGGGCAATCATCCCCACCCACTTCAGGAACTGCTGTACTGTGAAGCAGGACAGCACTGTACATACAATAGACAGTTCTCCAGGGCCACAATGGCAACAACAAAGATTTCCAAAACACAGAAAAAGCAGAACTGGGACATATGCCAGAAGAGGTGAATTGAATTTGTGCCCTCTCAAAGAACACTGAAGCAGTCCCTCTTGGGCTGGAAATGGGGCTCCTTTGTCAGACTGTTCATTAAGATCTCCACGCAATAGGTGCCCCTCCCCCATTCCCTATCCCAGGCTCTACCCTCTTCAATTTTTTTCTCTCTGGTGTCTGTACCTTGTCACTGGAAAGCGCCACTTTAAGCACAAGGCCAGAGGAGTGTTGCTGTGTTCCCACAAACAAGGAAAACAGGCGTTTCCCTATAGATTTTTCCATTTCTAGTGTATACGTCACCAAGATCCCTGTAGAGTTGTTACCCATTACCAGAAACAAATTAAATCTCTAGGAAGTGAGAGTCATCTGAGAGAAAACCACTTACTACTTGCTCTGTTCCTCCCTCTATTTTCTTACTCTCAGTAACTTGAGCATATCAATACCAAACTTCCTCTTAAAACTGAATACAACTCAGTAGAGAAACCACGGTCCTCAGAGAAAAGCAATAGTGCTGGATCAAGGAGAAAACGAGAGGAGAAAGGAACACACTTCTCTGTGAAATTTCTATTTTAGAGACTAAAACGAATTTGCATACAGCTACCTCGTTTTTATGTAGCAGATTTATTCTTCAAGGTCGGGAATAAGGAAACGCTTAGAAAACTGGCTTGCATCTCACTGACTGCTGTTCAAATTTGAGCACTGCAGATTCTTCATTTTCACCTTCATTTACAGTGGCTTCTGACACCTTCACATTTCTCTACCTTGGAATTTAAAGTGAATCCCAATAAAATCAAGATTCCTTTAATAGTGAGACTACTCATCATTTTTGTCTTTCTATCTCCCAACATTTTTTTCTATTCCTAGAGGCAGTTGTCCAAAGTGGGAAAAAGAAACTTGGAACAGATTACTTAGCCATTCTGTGCCTCCCAGTCCCCTGTGCATGGGAGAATAATAGTATGTCCCTGTACATTAGGTTCTTCAGGTATACGTTTTCCTGGCATATCATATTTCCCCTTTTATTACAGCCATCACTCTTGTAATGAGTAGATTGACACACATATTTCTGGTAAACTGTAAACTCTTTGAGAGAAGGGCCTGTGTTTGTACTATCTCTTTCATCACAGTACCCCTCACACCTAGCACCATGCCTGACACAGTACATAGTAATTAAATGTAGCTATTATTAATAGTTGCCTAGGGATGACAAACACAGTTGCCTTGTTATTCACCATATTTGTATTCTATAAAATCTCTGTAAGCAATGAATTACTGAATAATGAACCATTGCTCCAAGGGTAAATACAGGATTAGGTTCCAGCAAGCCTCTGATCACAACATTTTTGTCAACTGATCAATACATAACATTTAAAAAAATTTTTTAAATATACAATTTAGGTAGAAACCAAAACAATATTGTAAAGCAATTATCCTTCAATTAAAAATAAATAAATTTAAAAAAATACAATTAATTAATTTATTATCGGGATCATAGGGGCTTCCTAGGTGATGCTAGTGGTAAAGATCCTTCCTGCCAATGTAAAAGACTTAATTAAGAGATACAGATTTAATCTCTGGGTTGGAAAGATCCCTTGGAAGAAGGCATGGCAACCCACTCCAGTATTCTTGCCTGGAGAATCCATACAGACAGAGGAGCCTGGCAGACTACAGTCCACAGGGTCAGAGTTGGACACGACAGAAGCAACTTAGCACACAAGCTTGTTTTATATGCATTTTTGTTTAAAGATGTCTCATTTAATACACTTTGTTGATTAACTAACATGGAATTCATGGTCAACAGCATTGTAACTCCTGCCTATACAACCTTACCCAACACAAGTATGTCCTCTGTAATGTACCTCACAATTGTCTAGCACTTAGGCATATTAAATAGCACTTCAACCCTAGGCCCGGGGTCATTTTAAACAGTGAAACCTTCAACAAAAAGCACAAAAATTAAAAAAAATCTGGCACTAAATAGACTGCAAAAATTACACGTTTATAGTATGAAAGCTGAAATAAGAAGGCGGAGTGTTGCTTTATTTGCATGTGTGTGTCAAAAGACTTAATTTTTTTTTTTTTGCTCTGATGTGTCCATGAATGATTGCAAAAGCACCACAGGCGTTGAAGTAAATTCTAGCGAGTAGGTGAATTTGAAAATACAGAATTCATTAACAATAAAAATCAACTGTACTTGGCAAAACTTCAGCCTGTGTTTCATCATTATGCTAAGCCTAAAGTAGACTTTGTTAAATTAACAAAACATTTCATCATTCATTCATTCATACTGGATGATGTAGTACATCTGAATAGTGCAATGTAGTACACAGTAGTGCTTTAGAGCATAGACTCTGAATTCAGCCTGCCTGGTTTCAGATCCCATCGCTGCCATTTTCAACTTCAAGCCATTTACTTGAATTCTCTGAGCCTTAGTTTTCTTATCTGAAAAATGGGTATTAATAGAACTTACCTAAAAGAGGTGCTGTGAAGATTAGTTAAGAAAGTCTTAGAGGATGTGATGTATAATGTGGTGACTGCTTCCCTGATAGCTCAGTTGGTAAAGAATCTGCCTGCAATGCAGGAGACCCTGGTTCTATTTCTGGGTTGGGAAGATCCCCTGAAGGAGGGAAAGGCCACCCACTCCAGTATTCTGGCCTAGAGAATTCCATGGACTGTACAGTCTATGGGGTCGCAAGGAGTTGGACACAACTGAGAGACTTTCCATTTCATAATTGATAACACTGTATTGCATAATTAAAATTTTGATGGATACATTAAATAACCTAATGGAGGCAATCTTTTATAATGTATCAACTCATCATATGGCACAAATTATATATCTTACAGTTTAATGTGTCAATTATACCTCAATAAAATTAGAGAAAAATAAAATATAAAATAATGAAAAATAAAGAAACAACATATTGATCAACACATCAAGAGTACTCAATAAATATAAACTGAAGTGACCTCTTCTGATATATCTTACAAATTGAAAGGGCATTTCTAGACTACTGTGCTGCTTTAAGTTCCACCAAGTCTAAGCTTAAAGTCTCACAGAATTTTTATTCTTTCTGATTCACTTTGCCTCTAAATTTTATGTTTTTCTTAGGCTGGAAACACAGATAAGAAAACTTTTTTTAAATGTATATTTATGTCTGCCTTTGCCTGGAGTCAAAATATCCCAGGCCCCATGATCTGCCATAAACAGAAGCTGCTGAAGTTGCATCTTTTCCTTCTTTCCCTACAACCATCTGAACTGAGCCTAGAAACAGAAGCTTCAGAACTAAAATTGCAGGGCAAATTCCTCCTCCTAAGATAGCTCAAACCTGAAAGATCTAGCATGCTCCTACCTTAGCCACTTCTTATCTTCCTTGGCTGTGTAAAGACATGAGAGCTAAGCCCAGGGCTAAGAAGTGAATAATGTGATGGTTTGATGACAGCAGCATAGGAATCTGTCTCTTGAAGAATCCTAATACATAATCTAGCTTCATTTTCTCAGCATGCTAGGTAGATCCTCTCTGAGGACCTGTATTTATTATACAACCAGGTATTCTTGGCTGGATTCCACTGAGACTGATATTTGGAATTAAATGAGCCACAACTGGGAAAGTCCAGATTTTGCCCCATAATATTTTCTAGCATAAAGAAAAACAAAGCACCAAACAGTAGACACAAAGATGGTAAAGGAAACAGGAGAGAGTGTTGTTTTTAATGTCTGAATAGCAAACTGAATTTTTGTACCAAGTTTGTGTTAGTCGCTCAGTTTTGTCTGACTCTTTGTGACCCCACGGACTATAGCCCAAGATTCCTCTGTCCATGGAACTCTCCAGGCAAGAATACTGGAGTGAGTATTCCTTTCTCCAGGGGATCTTCCTGACCCAGGGATCTAACCTGGCAGATTTTTTTTACCATCGGAGCCACCAGGGAAACCCAAGAGATGACATGGTAGGAGGAGAGTCTTTTTGAATACCTTGGATACGCTGTTTTCATATGTTCATGCTTCAGTTGGCCTTTTGAATAAAATAAGGATATACTTTGAATTATTAACTACCTTTCCATGTTATTTGAAAAATGAATATGAAGAGTTAAGCTCTTTTGCTAAAATACAGTACGATTTAAAACTTGACCTAAGTCTCAATTTCCCTATCTCTTCAAATAAGGCGAAGTACAGATTATCTCTAATACTGTGTCAGTTCTAATATGTCACAAAATGAAGTTTATGACTCTATGGTTTATTGGATGTCAGAAATTAAAGATTAGATGGGCTGACTGCTGGAAGCCAGTCTTCTAGTCCTGTCAGCTCTCTCCATAACGTTTCTCAGATCCAGCTCCCTCTTTCCATTATAACATCTATCCTTAGTTCATAAGTCAGTCTTCCCCTCTTTTCAATTCTAGTCCACAAACTTTTACCAGAACTATCTTCCTTATACTCAGCTTTTTTCAAACAAATTTTACTGGGGTTGCTTTAAAATGTTGTGTTAGTTTCTACCATATAGCAAACTGAGATCAAATCAGTCAATCCTCACGGAAATCAACCCCAAATATTCACTGGAAGGGCTGTTGCTGAAGCTGAAGCTCCAATACTTTGGTCACCTGATGTGAAGAGCCCACTCCCCAGAAAAGACCCTGATGCTGGGAAAGGTTGAAGGTAAAAGGAGAAGGGGGCGACAGAGGATAAGATGTTACATAGTGTCAGCAACTCAGTGGACATGAATTGGAGCAAATTTTGGGAGACAGTGGAGCAAAGAGGAGCCTGGCATGCTGCAGTCCATGGGGTTGCAAAGAGTCGGACACTACTTAGTGACTGAACAATAGAAACAAAGTGAATCAGCTATACATATACGTATTTTACGTCTTTTTAGGATTTCCTTCCCATTTAGGCCACACAGAGAACTGACTAGTGTTCCCTGTTCTGTACAGTTGGTTCTCACTAGTTATCTACTTTATACATAGTAGTGTATATCTGTCAATCCTAATCTCCCAATTCCTCCCTCCTCCCTCTCCTCCCTCTCCTCCCTTGATGTCCATACATTTGTTCTCCATGTCTGTATCCCTATTTCTGCTTTGCAAATAGGTTTGCCTTTGATGATATCATTCCCTTGATCACAAATGTTCAGTGACTTCCTATCATCTATAGGATAAATTCCGAAACATTCAGTCCAGCCTTCCACAGGCTGGCCTCTAATTACGCAATTCATCTCCTCCCCTCCACCTAGTAAATTCATCTGAGATTACTCTGTATTTCTCAAATAATGCCCTTCATCCTTCTGCTTTGGACCTCAGTTTAAGTTTTAGCTTCTATATGAAAGGTTTTCTCTTTCCTTGCTAATCTTCTCTAGCACTTATTTATTTATTAATCTCCTGCATTTCCTGGGTCCATTTATATCTTAAATCTTTCAAGAACCCTTCTCAGATTCACAGAGAAAGAAATAACTCTCTCTCCCATAAAGCATGTTTGTAACCATAATTTAGCACTCATTACAGAGTTGTCTCAAAGTTATTTAGATGTGTTAGTCATTTTAATTGGCTGATGAAATCTTGAAGTCAGAAACCATGTACTTTTCACCCCCTGAATCCCCCAGTGGCTCCAGCATTGAGCTTTGCACATGGTGATCAATAGTTGTTTTTAAAAAGTGGATTCAATTGATTTTTCTCCAGGCTGAAAGGAGGCAGTATAAAGCAGAGATTCCCCCAAACCACATGCCTCTGAGCTATTCATCCAACTGATCACCTTTCAGCACAGCCAAGGATGCTAGGAAGCCTGGGCCTTTGACTTGGCCCCACCTGGGCCCAGTGGCTTTCCTACTCTCAGGACCGAAATAGAATGGTTGACATGCTTTGGAAACCAAGGCCTGCCCTTGGTAAAGCATGAAATCAAATAGTAAGTCCCTTCCTTATGGAAAATTCTTGCTAAACCAGTTCTTTCTGGTTGCACTTAATCCTTTCACTTCAAGAGGGGTAAGCTCAGAGAATCACTGTTGACCATTCACAACCTCCTCCCTCTAGCCTTCACTTGATTGGACAGAAGTGGCAGCCCAGGCCTCCCTGGATAAGCTCAACCTTCTGAGCTCAGGGTCTCTGGAGTACACTTGCCAGTAGAAGGGAAGACTTCCCTTGAAGGCTTCAGGCAGAGCCCCCTGAGGAGCAGCAACCAAATATTCTTGTCTAATCCCTACTACTTTGAACATTTTGGGATAGTCAAGATATTTGTGGTGTGGGTCTGTTTTATCCCTCACGTGGTAAGACTATGGGGATGTGGAAAGAGCTGGGGAAGCAGTAAAGGTGCATCTAAATAAGATTGGCAGGAGATGCTTCAAGATGGCCAAGTATATCACAAGAGATGCCTCTGGTTAATAAGAAATTGTCTCCAAAATACTCTCATTTGAATGTACAAAAGCGAGGAGATTTTCAGATAAAGCAATCAAGACCTCAGGTGTGGCTTGTGGAATTCACTTCCAGCTGGGAGGTTACCTAAGAAGCTGTGTAGAGAAAGTTTTCAGCCCATCATTGCAGGTGTTTTTCTCAAGAGTACAAGGCAGCACGGGAAAGGACACCAATCCTCTCTATAAAGCGCATGCAAACTTCAAGTATTCCCTAATTCCTTAGGCTGTTGCCTGATAGCTTCTTCTTACAGATCCGCTCTTTAATCAGTGCTCAAAAATGAACAGAGTACACAAAAAATCCCATATGATGACAGTGTATCAACACCAATAGCTTCTTCAAAAAGATCACTGCCTTCAAAAAAAACTGAAACTTTTTTGACAAGATCCAAATCTTCCTACTGAGAAACATGGCTCAATGTTTCTGTGATCTTTAATAAATAAAATTAAATAAGGGGATGGGTCAAATTGCTTCCCTAAGACACAGCTAGTCATAGATGCAGAAACAGTAATACTAGAATGTGAACATGTAGATCACAAGGTGTTAAACTTTAGCCATGGACCCTTTGGCAATCTGGAAATCCTGCAGAACCCCTTCTCAGAATAATGGTTTTAAATGAATAAAATAAAACATAATTTGCTACAAAGAAAAGCAATTTAAATACTGTTCTCAAAATAATAAACATTTAAATTTGTAGTATGAATGATTATGAGCTTCCCTAGTAGCTCAGTTGGTCAAGAATCCATCTGCAATGCAGGAGACCCTGATTCAATTCCTGGGTCAGGAAGATGAACTGGAGAAGGGATAGGCTAACCACTCCAGTATTCTTGAGTTTCTCTTATGGCTTAGCTGGTAAAGAATCCACCTGCAATGCAGGATACCTGGATTCAATCCCTGTGTTGAGAAGATCCCCTGGAGAAGGGAAAGGCTACCCAACCGACTTCAGTAGTCTGGCCTGGAGAATTCCAAGGGGGGTCACAAAGAGTCAGACACAACTGAGTGACTTTCACTTGCACGAATGAGTATATATATATAGTCTTTATTAACTTAAAATAAGACTGGATTGTACAATGTATCTAACAACTAACACAATTTCAAAGTAGTGATGAGTATGCACAAAGTTTGGATAATTCATTAACAATTGTAATGTGAAGGAATGTCAAGTGGCAACTTATGGTTTGTTACTTTTAATTATAACAACAAAATTATGAATCTTAGAAGTTAACGAAAGTAATGGTATAATTTTTTTTTCCATTCAAGTTCATGGAGCCAAGGTTAAGAATCCTAGTCTAAATGTGTGAGAGAGTCATTCGTACACAACAATGTACTTCAGAAGAGTCTGGAGGCTGGGATATGCTTCACTAAACTTAGACACTAAAATAGAGCTGTGTTTGCAATCCACAGTCTATAAAATGCACATGCAATATTCTTAAGGGGGAAAAAGAATACTCAGGAATCTAAAAAAAATGATATAAATGAACTTACTTACAAAACAGGAACAGAGTTACAAATGCAGAAAACAAACTTATGGTTACCAGTGGGAGAAAGGGAGAGGAGGAATAACCTGGGGGACTGGGATTGACATGTACATACAAAGCTATATGCAAAATAGGTAACCAATAGGGATCTACTGTGGGCTTCCCAGATGGCTTCATGGTAAAGAATCCACCTGCCAATGGAGGAGACACAGGAAGGTCAGGAAGATCCCCTGGAAGAGGAAATGGCAACCCAGGCCAGTAGTCTTGCCTGGAAAATTCCATGGACAGAGGAGCATGGTAGGCTACCATGCGATTACCAGGAGTCATACACAGCTGCGAGACTGAGCACTAGGACCTATAACATAGGACCTAAAACATAGGGAACTCCACTCAATACTCTGTAATGACCTACATGGGAAGAGTGGATATATGTGTATGTATAACTGATTCACTTTGCTATGCAGCAGAAGCTACCACAACATTGTAATGGTGGTTTAGTTGCTAAGTCACATCTGACTCTTGCGAACCCATAGACTGTAGCCCACGAGGCTCCTCTGTCCATGGATTCTCCAGGCAAGAATACTGAAGTGGGTTGTCATTTCCTTCTCCAGGGGATCTTCCCAACCTGGGGATCGAACCCAGGTCTTCTGCACTATAGACAGATTCTTTACCAACAGAGCTGCCAGGGAAGCCTGGTATACAATGTTGTAAATCAACTATATTGCAATAAAAATTGAAAACAAAAACAAATTTCATGGTAAGAATGAAGCCAAACATGTTACCAATAAAATATAAATGAATAGATTAAAAAGAGAGCACTCTGATATTGTAAATGCAATTTATACAATTTCTGGAATGTGAGAAAAGGTCAACAGACTGAACAAAAGCTGTGATTTGATGCCAACATTGTCTGTGGTAAGTTAAACGTGGGGAGAGTGGCACCTCTTTATGCATGTTCCCTTCCTGAAGAGGGAGGAAATTAGACCCCATCCTTTTTGTCTGGAGTAATCATTATTAAGATCTTCCCCAAAAAGTTGCAGAGGGGAGGAAACTATAACATATTCCTTATTCTCCTTTCTAAAAGGGCTTACCTCATTTGATGTAAACATTAATCCTGACCTCTATCCCACCCTGGAAATGTGTGAACACTATAGGAATCCTTAAAATAAAGGATGGAAAATTCAATTTCTCTCATACGATCTGAATAATATGCTTGAAATCTCAGTTCCTTTGAACAACGGAAAATTGCTTGAATATTTAAACATGCATTTGTTCTTGGGAAACAAAATGTTCAGCTCTAGTGGTTGCCACAGCAACTGCCTAGGCTAAAAATACAAAACCCACCATAAGAAGAAAAAGTATGTACCAAGGGGGAAAGGAGAGCAAAAATGGGAAATCTCCCAAAGGAAGATAGTGGGCAGGAATCAACCTGTAAAGACAAGGAAGGAGGTTGGTTTTGTGGTAAATCTTTTCGGGGGTGGGGGCAATGTGCTTGGTAGAAACCCACACCCCCCAACCCCACCATAAAGCATTTTTCATCCTCTCTCCTACCTCCTCACACCTCCCCCTCTTATAAAAATTGTACAAAAGTAAAAATCCCCCTCTTCTAAAAATCACACTGACTGTGGGCAGTCCACCACTCTGAGGACCATCCTGCTTAACATTATAGATATAGCTGGGAGGGGGTGGAATTCCTGCTGGGCCATCACCAAAGCTTATCTTCCTCCCGTGGCTTCTTCCTCTGGTTTGGTCTGGTCTTCATTGCTTCTCCTTCTAAATGGAGAATGAATGAGTGGTTCACCCTCCTGTCCCAGTCAAGAAGGCTTCTTCTCTGTCTCACATATACATCCTAGCCGTTCCTACCTCTAACCTTTGGCTCATGTTGTCCTTCCACTTGGAAATACATGCCTCTCCCTTCAATCTATCTAATTCCTTGTCTATATCTGGCTTGTTTTCAATAGCACCTCCTTCCTGCAGCTTCCTGCAGCTACTCTTGCTCTCACTGGGCTCTCCTTTCTCTGAAATGCTGTTTCAAGAAGAGTTGGCACCACACAATTTTGTGTGTGCATGTTCATTTATTCTGTCTAGATTTCAGGCTCTGGGGAATAGGATCTTGTAGTAAACTTCTACTCCCAGTGGCACCCAAAGCACACTTGTTGACAAAATCTGCTCCACTGCTGTGGGAGAGGAAAGGCAAGGCTGCATAATGGGGTAGCATTTGCCTCTGTGGAAATCTGCACTTCAGGGCATTGGGATGTACCTGTCATCATAATCTCAAATGGTACTTGAGGACTGACTCTATGTGACTCTACATGAGAACTTCTAGCCAACAGCAATACCCTCAAGCCTGCACAGTTTTGCAGATTACATCCCACTCCTGCCTTTCCCTTAAGTATAGCACGAGCTTATGTGCTCAGTTGTGTCTGACTCTTTGCAACCCCGTGGACTGTAGCCCACCAGGCTCCTCCATCTATGGGATTTTCCAGGCAAGACTGCTGGAGTGGGTTGCCATTTCCTTCTCCAGGGGATCTTCCCAACCCAGAGATCGAACCCATGTCTCCTGTGTCTCCTGCATTGCAGGTGGATTCTTTACTCACTAAGCAAATGCATAGCACAGTGGAAAGAAAACTGATTTAATAATAAATTAAGTGCACTGAGGCATTTTAGATCATGAATCTACAGTGTAGTAGAAAGACTAAAGGTTTGGAACCAGAAGAGTAAGTTTCAAGTCCCAGGCTCACCTCAACTCCCCATGGACAACAGGACAAAGACTGTGGAAAAACACCTGGATACACCCTTCCTCATTTCAACAAAAGGGTTATATTGCTATCCTCTTCCTATGGCTACTGTGAGGATCAAACCAGATGAAAGTATATGTTAAAGTGCTTTAAAAAACATACAGCCTGTTGTGAACTTCCCTGGTGGTCCAGTGGTTAAGAATCCTGCCAAGGCAGGGGACACAAGTTGGATTCCTGGTCCAGGAAGATTCCACATGCCTCAGAGCAACTAAGCCCATGCACCACAACTACTGACCCCATGCCATAGTGTCTGTGCTCTGCTGCAAGAGAAGCCACTGTTTTGAGAAGCCCATGTAACACAACTAGAGAGTAGCCCCCACTTGCCACAACTAGAGAAAAACTTGCTCAGCAGCAAAGACCCAGAGAAGCTAAAACTAAATAAATAAAATTTTAATTTAAGTTTATTTATTTTAATTGGAGGCTAATTACTTTACAATATTGTATTGGTTTTGCCATACATCAACATGAATCCACCACGGGTGTACACGTGTTCCCCATCCTGAACCCCGCTCCCACCTCCCTCCCCATACCATCCCTCTGGGTCATCCCAGTGCACCAGCCCCAAGCATCCTGTATCCTGCATCGAACCTGGACTGGCAATTCGTTTCTTACATGATATTATACATGTTTCAATGCCATTCTCCCAAATCATCCCACCCTCTCCCTCTCCCACAGAGTCCAAAAGACTGTTCTATACATCTTGTGTCTCTTTTGCTGTCTCACATACAGGGTTATCATTACCAACTTTCTAAATTCCATATATATGCGTTAGTATACTGTATTGGTGTTTTTCTTTCTGGCTTACTTCACTCTGTATAATAGGCTCCAGTTTCATCCATCTCATTAGAACTGATTCAAATGTATTCTTTTTCATGGCTGAGTAATACTCCATTGTGTATATGTACACAGCTTTCTTATCCATTCATCTGCTGATGGACATCTAGGTTGCTTCCATGTTCTGGCTATTAAAACAGTGCTGCAATGAACATTGGGGTACACGTGGCTCTTTCAATTCTGGTTTCCTCAGTGTGTATGCCCAGCAGTGGGATTGCTGGTTCATAAGGCAGTTCTATTTCCAGTTTTTTAAGGAATCTCCACACTGTTCTCCATAGTGGCTGTACTAGTTTGCATTCCCACCAACAGTGTAAAAGAGTTCCCTTTTCTCCACATCCTCTCCAGCATTTATTGCTGGTAGACTTTTGGATAGCAGCCATTCTGACTGGCGTGAAATGGTCCCTCATTATGGTCTTGATTTGCATTTCTCTGATAATGAGTGATGTTGAGCATCTGTTCACGTGTTTGTTAGCCATCTGTATGTCTTCTTTGGAGAAATGTCTGTTTAGTTCTTTGGCCCATTTTTTGATTGGGTCATTTATTTTTCCGGAATTGAGCTGCAGGAGTTGCTTGCATATTTTTGAGATTAATTCTTTGTCAGTTGCTTCATTTGCTATTATTTTCTCCCATTCTGAAGGCTATCTCTTCACCTTGCTTATAGTTTCCTTTGTTGTGCAAAAGCTTTTAATTTTAATTAGGCCCCATTTGTTTATTTTTGCTTTTATTTCCAATATTCTAGAAAGTGCGTCATAGAAGATCCTGCTGTGATTTATGTCGGAGAGTGTTTTGCCTATGTTCTCCTCTAAGAGATTTATAGTTTCTGGTCTTACACTTAGATCTTTAATCCATTTGCAGTTTATTTTTGTGTATGGTGTTAGAAAAATGTTCTAGTTTCATTCTTTTACAAGTGGTTGACCAGTTTTCCCAGCACTGCTTGTTAAAGAGATTGTCTTTTCTCCATTGTATATTCTTGCCTCCTTTCTCAAAGATAATGTGTCCATAGGTGCATGGATTTATCTCTGGACTTTCTATTTTGTTCCATTGATCTATGCTTCTGTCTTTGTGCCAGTACCATACTGTCTTGATGACTGTGCCTTTGTAGTAGAGCCTGAAGTCAGGCAAGTTGATTCCTCCAGTTCCATTCTTCTTTCTCAAGATTGCTTTGGCTATTCAAGGTTTTCTGTATTTCCATTCAAATTGTGAAATTATTTGTTCTAGCTCTGTGAAAAATACCATTGGTAGCTTGATAGGGATTGCATTGAATCTATAGATTGCTTTGGGTAGTATACTCACTTTCATTATATTGACTCTTCCGATCCATGAACATGGTATATTTCTCCATCTATTAGTGTCCTCTTTGATTTCTTTCACCAGTGTTTTATAGTTTTCTATATATAGGTCTTTAGTTTCTTTAGGTAGATATATTCCTAAGTATTTTATTCTTTTCGTTGCCATGGTGAATGGAATTGTTTCCTTAATTTCTCTTTCTGTTTTCTCATTATTAGTGTATAGGAATGCAAGGGATTTCTGTGTGTTGATTTTATATCCTACAACTTTACTATATTCATTGATTAGCTCTAGTAATTTTCCGGCGGAGTTATTAGGGTTTTCTATATAGAGGACCATATCATCTGCAAACAGTGAGAGTTTTACTTCTTCTTTTCCAATTTGGGTTCCTTTTATTTCTTTTTCTGCTCTAGTTGCTGTGGCCAAAACTTCCAAAACTATGTTGAATAGTAGTGGTGAAAGTGGGCACCCTTGTCTTGTTCCTGACTTTAGGGGAAATGATTTAAATAAAATAAAAAGTACAGCCTTTTGTGTAAATCATAGGTATCACTATGACTTAATGCCATCCAGCAAGTAAAAGCCAAAATATATTCTTCCTAATCTCCCAAATTTATTTGAATTCCTATTTTTCCTGATGTTCAGGTTCAATTTACAAATTCTCTTAACTCCTGTTAAGTTAACTGGGCTAATATGCATGGTTCAATTTATCACAGGTATCATTCCAGGCAATCATGGTCATATCTTTGCAATTCAACATTTATCCTTCAAATAACAGTATATAATATAGTGATGTTTTATATTTGTATAGCATCTCTCTGGGCTTCCTTGGTAGCTCAGCTGGTAAAGAATCCACCTGCAATACAGGAGACCCAGTTCAATTCCTGTGTCAGGAAGATCCCCTGGAGAAGGGATAGGCTACCCTCTCCATATTCTTGGGCTTCCCTGGTGGCTCAGACAGTAAAGAATCCACCTGCAATGCAGGAAACCTGTGTCCGATCCCCAGATTGGGAAGATCCCCTGGAAGAGGGCGTAGCAACTCACTCCAGTATTCTTGCCTGGAGAATCCCCATGGAGAAAGAAGCCTGGCAGGCTACAGTCCATGGGGTCACAGTCAGGCATGACTGAGCAACTAAACATAGCACAGCACAGCCCAGCATCTCTCAGTGTATAAAGCCCCTTATATCCACACTCAGTGAAGAAAAACTGCACCACTCACTGATAAACAGCAATTCCCACCTGTCCCTTTCATCTGCTGCCTTTCTGGTTGAGGAGAGTAAGTAATACTCCAGGGAGGTTGGAGCTAGACCAAAAAGCAATTGAATATGAAAGGAATAACCTAAGAAGACAAGGACTAATATGAAGAAAATCATACAGTAACCCCTTCTGCCTTCACCCCCTTCTAGACTTTTCAGCTGAAACCAAGGGATGTGTTTTACAGATTCAGAATGAGACTATGCCCAAAAGGCTGCCCCGGAACATAGAGTCATCTTCCCTGCTGAGCCAAAGACACATGGCATACATATCACGTATGTGCTTCCCAGTGATGAGACCTCCCACTCAACACTGAAAAGGCCTCTGATAGAGCAGCCCATGCACGTTCTATGGCCCATAATGCAAAGCACAACCCCAGGAGGAAGGCATGCCACCCTGAGATTCAGCAGCCTCTTGGGGCTACTTGGCACTCTGGTTGCAAGTCAGTTTCATCTAGAAGATTCTTTAGCTCCTTCAGACCACAGTGGACTTGTGTGTGGGGACTCTTGTTCATATCATCCCTTGAAAAAGGGGAGACCACCATGCTTAGCATGCTTGCTCTGCTTGGACCTATAGAATAATCATAATGATGTTCAATCAGCAATCAAAGAATTCACTTAAAACATCCTGCACAAAAGGCCTCAGATAGTCCAGGTTCTGCCTCCAAGAGTCTAATTCCTCCCTAGATAGATGCTGAAGAGAATCTGAATTAATTTTTCTTCACGTTAATTCTCATAATGCCCCCAGGGTGTTGGATGACTCAGATATCTCAGATATAAGCCTGCTCAATTCAGTCATGGTAAAAATTTTATTTTCACATTTACACTTTTTAATGATTTGACAAGTATTTATTGAGAGCTAACATGATCCAAAAACCAGCCTTGTATTGGTGATAAGACAACAATTAGTGTTCAAACCTAGGGAAATGTTAGTAGGGATTGGAAGTGGGTTGTAAAGCCAGAAATTAGCAATTAAGAGGATCAGTTAGTCCATATTTTTGTGAGGAAGGTATTATATTCTGTAAGTAAACAAGCTTGGATTTGAAACTTAACTTTGTCATTTACTCTTTGTGTAATTTTGAGCAAATAATATAACTTCTCTGAACACAATGTCCTCATCTGTAAAATGCGGGTGATTATAGCACCTCCCAGATGGTGCTGGTAGTAAAGAACCTGCCTGCCAATGCAGAGGGCATATCAGACATGGGTCTGATCCCTGGGTCAGGAAGATCCCCTGGAGGAGGGCATGACAACCCACTCCAGTATTCTTGCCTGGAGAATTCCATGGACAGAGGAACCTGGTGGGCTACAGTCCATAGGGTCACAGAGAGTTGGACACAACTGAAATGACTTAGTGTGCACACATTCCTAGCACTTTATAGGCTTGTTATGGAAGGTTAAAGTACATAATGCATATAAAGCATTTAGCTCAGTGCCTGGTATACAGGAAGGACTCAATAAATATTGATAAATAATACATATCACTGGATTCTAGTTATTTTTATTTTATTCACCTTATTCCATAAATATTGTTTATTATGTGGCAGGAACTGGGTTAAGGACTTAGCATGAAAAGATGAATAAGCTGTGGTTCTAGCTTCTAAGTAGCTTGATTTTGAGTGTGCTCAGAAAAGAGGCTATTAACCTAAAAAGACAGCTGCAATATTTCACAGGAAGAGCTACAATGGAGGTCCGTGAAGGTTTATAGCCACAGTCCAGTCTGGAGCCAGAGAAAAGTTTCCTGGAAGACTTAGTGAGATAAATTTTGAAGAATGGTGGGGGGGGGGGGGTGGCGGGGGGCAGTGTTATCTGGATAAGATGTGTGTGGGAGCAGAGATAAGGAAAAGTTATTTCAGACAAAGAGAACAGCAAAAGCAAAGACACAAAGTTACAAAAGTTTGGGGAGGGAAATTAAAATATTTACCTTATTATGATCCAGGTTAGATTCAGGAAGCAAAAGTAAATGAGGGTGTAAATGTTAGTGCAGTTAGGTCAGGGGGAACTTAGAGACTGAGACAAGGAGGCTGGGCTTTATCTTAAAAGGTACTTGAAAGCCAAGTGTGCTGTGCATTAGTCTCTCAGTCATGTCCGACTCTGTGACTTCATGGACTGTAGCCCACCAAGCTCCTCGGTCCATGGGATTCTCCAGGCAAGGATACAAGAGTGGGTTACCATTCCCTTCTCCAGGGGATCTTCCAAACCCAGGGATTGAAACTGGGTCTCCTGAATTGTAGGTGGATTCTTTACTGTCTGAGCCACCAGGGAAGCCCGGCTAAAAGGTAAGAACATGGCTAAATTTGCATTTTAGGTAGATTATCTGTGTAAAAACTGGAAAATCTATTTGAAGGGACAAGAGTTGAAAGCCATTTCAGTGACAATACTAAAAGAACTCTTTGAAGAACTGCTTCAAAACCAACCAGGATAAGCACACACACACGCATACAGATACAGAGAGAAAGAGAGAAGGCGTACCATACTAAAACTCTTGAAAAGTGGAGATTAAGAGAAAGTCTTCAAAGCAGCCAGAAAATGAAAAGAATAATTTTTAAGATGCAACAAAACAGTTGACTTGGCAACAAAAATAATGGTTGCCACATTTCAAACACTGAAAGAAAATAACTGCTAATCTAGAGCCCTATGCCTAGTGAATACCATCCTTCAAAAAGGAAGATGAAAATAAAAAACATTAGGATTCATCTCCAATGTCACTTCCAAGTCTCAGATTATTTATGGCCAGGGGATACGTATTAAAAATATGTACCAAATATGTTATTTGGAATAAAGAAGTATGGTCCTAGATATAAGTGTGCAAATGCAAAAAGGAATTAAGAGGTATTCAAAAGGGAAGTATGTGGGTGAAAATAAATACTATTTTAAACAATAAATATTATATCTTGTAGAGTTTTAAAATATATATATTATATATATATTAAGACATGACATCAATAACAAAGGGGGGAAGGTTAAAAATTGTTAAAGTATTTTAAGTTCTTTGAATTCTCAGAGAAGTAGTAAAACTACACATTTATATTAGTCATAGGTGTCTATTGTAATCTTTATGGTAACCACCAAAATAATATTTTTAAAAACGTATAGCAACAGTAGGAAGGAAAACTGGAAGTGATAAAAATGCTTGATTAATTCAAAAGAAAGCAAAAGAAAAAAAAAAGAATTAGAGAACACAGAACACGTAATAAAACATAGAAAATGCACACTAAGATGAAAGGTTTTCCCTTACATTACCAAATGTATAAAGATTTTCACTGATGTATAATTCACATACATTACATTAATTTCATATATGCAACATAATGACTTGATATTTGGTGATACATAACACTCCACTGTTCTTGCCTGGAGAATCCCAGGGATGGGGAAGCCTCGTGGGCTGCCGTCTACGGGGTCACACAGAGTCAGACACGACTGAAGCAACTTAGCAGCAGCAGCAACAACAAAATGATTATCACAATAAATCTATTTAACATCAGTCACCATATTTAGTTACAGCTTTTTCTCCTGATGGCTCAGACGATAAAGAATCTGCCTGTAATGCCGGAGACCCAGGTTCAATCCCCTAGAGAAGGGCATGGTAACTCACTCCAGTATTCTTGCCTGGAGAATCCCATGGACAGAGGAGCCTCGTGAGTTACAGTACATGGGTCACAAAGAGTTGGACATAACTGAGCAACTAACACACACACACACACTGTCTTATCAACTTTCAAATATACAATACAGCATAACTCATTATAGTTACCTTACATCTCTGTGAATTATTTATTTTATAGCTGGAAGTTTGTACCTTTTTACGCCTTTCACCCATTTCACAAACTAACCAAAACTCTGACACCTAATCATAGAACACTCCCCTGTCACAACATACCACTCCATTACTAAAAGCTTATTTACATCATTTACTTTTACCCATTATACCATGTTCACCTTTCAAAAAAAAGAATACAAATCTTACCAAAACCAAAAACACAGTTTGAAGAATCTGAATAAACATCAGATATGACAGGAATGTTGGAATTATCCGATCAAAAAAAAATTTTAAGCTATGATTATCATGCTAAGAGCCTTAATGGAAAAAGTATACGATATGCAAAACAGTGTAAGCAACAGATGGACATTTTGAGAAAAAATAAAAAAGAAATGCTAGGGATAAAAAAAACCATAACAGAATTGAAGAATATTTTTGATGGGCTGAGAAAAATCTGATAAAAACTTCCCTAAACTGAAAAGCAAAGAAAATAAAACACTGAAAAATAGAACAGGATATCCAAGAACTACAGAACAACTACAAGGAATACCCAATGGAGAATAAAGAAAGAAAAAACATAAAGGAATATTTGAAACAATAATGACAGAAAGTTTCCCAAAAATTAATGTTGAACACTGAATCACAGATGCAGAAAGTTAAAGAACATCAAGCAAGGTAAATGCTCTAACCCACCTCCCCCCTCCTGCAAAATCCACCTTGGCATCATATCATATTCAAACTTCAGAAAATTAGAGATAAAGAAAAAGATTCTGAAAGAAATCAGAAGGAAAAAGCACTTTACATATAGAGGAGCAAAGGAAAGAAAATACATTTGGTTTCTCCCTAGAAACCATGCAAGCAAGAACAATGTTCAGTGAAATATTTAAAGCGTTGAGAGGAAAAAAGCACCAACATAGAATTCTGAACTCTGTGAAAATTTCCTTCAAAAGTGAAGAGGACTTTTGTGTTTCCATATGAATTGTGAAATTTTTTGTTCTAGTTCTGTGAAAAATGCTATTGGTAATTTAATAGGATCACATTGAATGTGTAAAACTACAATCATCAAGACAGTATAGTAATGGCACAAAAACAAATATAGACCAATGGAACAAGATAGAAAGCCCAGAAATGAACCTATGCACCTATGGGTAGCTTATTTTTGACAAAGGAGGAAAGAATATACAATGGGGCAAAGACAGACTCTTCAATAAATGGTTCTGGGAAAACTCTACAGCTACATGTAAAAGAATGAAATTAGAACACTTCCCAACACCATACACAAAGATAAACTCAAAATGGATTAAAGATCTAAATGTAAGACCAGAAACTATTAAACGCTTAGAGGAAAACATAGGCAGAACACTTGATGACATAAATCAAAGCAAGATCCCCTATGACTCACCACCTAGAGTAACGGAAATAAAAGCAGAAGTAAACAAGTGGGACCTGATTAACTTAAAAGCTTTTGCACACCAAAGGAAACTATAAGCAGGGTGAAAAGACAACCTTCAGAATGGGAGAAAATAATAGCAAATGAAACAGCTGACAAAGGATTAATTTCCAAAATATACAAGCAGCTCATATAACTCAATGCCAGAAAAACAAACAACCCAATCAAAAAGTGGGGAAAAGACCTAAACAGACATTTCTCCAAAGAAGACATACAGATGGCTAACACACACATGAAAATATGCTCACATCATTCATAAAGAAATGCAAATCAAAACTACAATGAGATATCACTTCACATTGGTCAGAATGGCCATGATCAAAAAGTCTACAAACATAAATGCTGGAGAGGGTGTGGAGAAAAGGGAACACTCTTGCACTATTGGTGGGAATGTAAATAGATTCAGCCACTATGGAAGACGGTATGGAGATTCCTTAAAAACTGGGAATAAAACCACCATATGGCCCAGCAATCCCACTCCTAGGCATATAGCCTTCAGTTCAGTTCAGTTCAGTCGCTCAGTCGTGTCTGACTCTTTGCAACCACATGAATCGCAGCACGCCAGGCCTTCCTGTCCATCACCAACTCCCAGAGTTCACTCAGCCTCACGTCCATCGAGTCAGTGATGCCATCCAACCACCTCATCCTCTGTCGTCCCCTTCTCCTCCTGCCCCCAATCCCTCCCAGCATCAGAGTCTTTTCCAATGAGTCAACCCTTTGCATGAGGTGGCCAAAGTACTGGAGTTTCAGCTTTAGCATCATTCCTTTCAATGAACACCCAGGACTGATCTCCTTTAGGATGGACTGGTTGGATCTCCTTGCAGTCCAAGGGACTCTCAAGAGTCTTCTCCAACACCACAGTTCAAAAGCATCAATTCTTCGGCACTCAGCTTTCCACACAGTCCAACTCTCACATCCATACATGACTACTGGAAAAACCATAGCCTTGACTAGATGGACCTTAGTCGGCAAAGTAATGTCTCTGCTTTTGAATATACTATCTAGGTTCCTCATAACTTTTCTTCCAAGGAATAAGCGTCTTTAAATTTCATGGCTGCAATCACCATCTGCAGTGATTTTGGAGCTCCAAAAAATAAAGTCTGACACTGTTCCACTGTTTCCTCATCTATTTGCCATGAAGTGATGGGACCAGATGCCATGATCTTTGTTTTCTGAATGTTGAGCTTTAAGCCAACTTTTTCACTCTCCACTTTCACTTTCATCAACGGGCTCTTTAGTTCCTCTTCACTTTCTGCCATAAGGGTGGTGCCATCTGCATATCTGAGGTTATTGATATTTCTCCCGGCAATCTTGATTCCAGCTTGTGTTTCTTCCAGTCCAGTGTTTCTCATGATGTACTCTGCATATAAGTTAAATAAGCAGGGTGACAATATACAGTCTTGACGTATTCCTTTTCCTATTTGGAACCAGTCTGTTGTTCCATGTGCAGTTCTAACTGCTGCTTCCTGACCTGCATACAGATTTCTCAAGAGGCAGGTCAGGTGGTCTGGTATTCCCATCTCTTTCAGAATTTTCCACAGTTTATTGTGATCCACTCAGTCAAAAGCTTTGGCATAGTCAATAAAGCAGAAATAGATGTTTTTCTGGAACTGTCTTCCTTTTTCCATGACCCAGCAGATGTTGACAATTTGATCTCTGGTTCCTCTGCCTTTTCTAAAACCAGCTTGAATATCAGGGAGTTCACAGTTCACGTATTGCTGAAGCCTGGCTTGGAGAATTTTGAGCATTATTTTATTAGCATGTGAGAGGAGTGCAATTGTGTGTTAGTTTGAGCATTCTTTGGCATTGTCTTTCTTTGGAATTGGAATGAAAACTGACCTTTTCCAGTCCTGTGGCCCCTGCTGAGTTTTCCAAATTTGCTGGCATATTGAGTGCAGCACTTTGACAGCATCATCTTTCAGGATTTGAAATAGCTCAACTGGAATTCCATCACCTCCACTAGCTTTGTTCGTAGTGATGCTTTCTAAGGCCCACTTGACTTCACATTCCAGGATGTCTGGCTCTAGGTGAGTGATCACACCTTCATGGTTATCTGGGTCATGAAGATCTTTTTTGTACAGTTCTTCTGTGTATTCTTGCCACCTCTTCTTAATATCTTCTGCTTCTGTTAGGTCCATACCATTTCTGTCCTTTATCGAGCCCATCTTTGCATGAGATGTTCCCTTGGTATCTCTAATTTTCTTGAAGAGATCTCTAGTCTTTCCCATTCTGTTGTTTTCCTCTATTTCTTTGCATTGATCACTGAAGAAGGCTTTCTTATCTCTTCTTGCTATTCTTTGGAACTATGCATTCAGATGCTTATATCTTTCCTTTTCTCCTTTGCTTTTTGCCTCTCTTCTTTTCACAGCTATTTGTAAGGCCTTCCCAGACAGCCATGTTACTTTTTTGCATTTCTTTTCCATGGGGATGGTCTTGATCCCTGTCTCCCGTACAATGTCACGAACCTCATTCCATAGTTCATCAGGCCCTCTATCTGTCAGATCTAGGCCCTTAAATCTATTTCTCACTTCCACTGTATAATCATAAGGGATTTGATTTAGGTCATACCTGAATGGTCTAGCGGTTTTCCCTACTTTCTTCAATTTGAGTCTGAATTTGGTAATAAGGAGTTCATGATCTGAGCCACAGTCAGCTCCTGGTCTTGTTTTTGTTGACTGTGTAGAGCTTCTCCATCTTTGGCTGCAAAGAATATAATCAATCTGATTTCAGTGTTGACCATCTGGTGATGTCCATGTGTAGAGTCTTCTCTTGTGTTGTTGGAAGAGGGTGTTTGCTATGACCAGTGCATTTTCTTGGCAAAACTCTATTAGTCTTTGCCCTGCTTCATTCCACATTCCAAGGCCAAATTTGCCTGTTACTCCAGGTGTTTCTTGACTTCCTACTTTTGCATTCTAGTTCCCTATAATGAAAAGGACATCTTTTGGGGTGTTAGTTCTAAAAGGTCTTGTAGGTCTTCATAGAACCGTTCAATTTCAGCTTCTTCAGCATTACTGGTTGGGGCATAGACTTGGATTACTGTGATATTGAATGGTTTGCCTTGGAAACGAACAGAGATCATTCTGTCATTTTTGAGATTGATTCCAAGTACTGCATTTTGAACTCTTTTGTTGACCATGATGGCTACTCCATTTCTTCTGAGGGATTCCTGACCGCAGTAGTAGATATAATGGTCATCTGAGTTAAATTCACCCATTCCAATCCATTTTAGTTCGCTGATTCCTAGAATGTCAACATTCACTGTTGCCATCTCTTGTTTGGTCACTCACTTCCAATTTGCCTTGATTCATGGACCTGACATTCCAGGTTCCTATGCAATATTGCTCTTTACAGCATCAGACCTTGCTTAGGTCCAATGCTGTAAGGAGCGATATTGCATATACCCTTAGGAAACCAAAATTGTACCCCATTGTTCACTGCAGCACTATTTACAACAGCTAGAACAAGGAAGCAACCTAGATGTCCATCAAGAGATGAATGGATAAAGAAGTAGTGGTATATATACACAATGGAATATTACTCAGCCATAAAAAGGAATGCATTTAAGTCAGTTCTAATGAGGTGGATGAACCTAGATCCTATTATACAGAGTGAAGTAAGTCAGAAAGAGAAAAATAAATATATACTAACGCATATATACGAAATCTAGAAAAATGGTACTGAAGAATTTATTTGCAGGGTAGCAGTGGAGAAACAGACATAGAGAATAGACTTATGGACATGGCGAGAGGGGAGGAGAGGGTGAGATGTATGGAAAGAGGAACATGGAAACTTATATTACCATATGTAAAACAGATAACCAACAAGAATTTGCTGTATGTCTCAGGAAACTCAAACAGGGTCTCTATATCAACCTAGAGGGGTGGGATGGGGAGGGAGATGGGTGGGAGGTTCAAAAGGGAGGGGATATATGTTGATTCATGTTGAGAATATTTGACAGAAAACAACAAAATTTTGTAAAGCAATTCCTTCATTTGAAAAATAAATAATTTTTTTTTAAAAATAAAGGGGAAATAACTGTCTCAGACAAACAAAACTCGAGGGTATTTGTTGCCAGTAGACTTGTCTCTCAAGAAATGTTAAAGAAGTTCTTCAGACAGAAAATTCAATAGATCATAAAGGAAGGAAGAACATTGGAGAACTGAAAGCCTAATTTAAAAAAAAAAAAAAGTTTTTATCTTTCTTATTCTTAATTGTAACAGATAATAGTTTGTTCAAAATAACGACATAGTATTAAATTGTGCATATTTATATGTAAGTTAGGGTTTCCCTGGTAGCACAGCTGGTAAAGAATCTGCCTGCAATGCAGAAGACCCTGGTTCGATTCCTGGATAGGGAAGATACCCTGGAGAAGGGATAGGCTACCCACGCCAGTGTTCTTGGGCTTCCTTGTGGCTCTGACGGTAAACAATCTGCCTGCAATGCAGGAGACCTGGGTTCGATCGCTAGGTTGGGAAGATCCCCTGGAGGAGGGCATGGCAACCCACTCCAATATTCTTGCCTAGAGAATCCCCATGGACAGAGGAACCTGGTGGGTTGCAATCCACGGGGGCGTGAAGAGTCAGACACAACTGAGCAACTAAGAAGAGCACAGCACAGCACACAAGTAAGTTAAAGGAAGGACAGTAATGATACAAGGATGGGAGGGAGGAATTAGAACTATGTTGTTATAAAACACTTGTACTATCCATGAAATGGTGTCATTTGAAAGTGGACTTGGATTTCTTATAAATGTATTTTGCAAACTCTAGGATAATCACTAACAGTATAAAAATAGGCTAAGAAATAAGAGAAAATGGAATCCTATAAAATACAGGATTAAAAACACAAAAGGAAAAAAAGTGTGAAAGACAAAAATAAAAACAAAGAATAAGGGCAACAGAAAATGCTAACAATTATGATAGATATTAATCTAACTGTATTGATAAGATATAAAATCAAGAATATTATGGATGCATTTCTAAAACACATATACATTAGCATGTACAAGCTAGGGGGGAAATGCTGTATAGCACAGGAAGTTCAGCTTGGTGCTCTGTGATGACCTAGAGGGGTGGCATGAAGCAGGGAGGAGACATATGTATACATATAGCTGATTCATTTTGTTGTACAGCAGACACTAACACAACATTGTAAAGTAATTACACTGCAATAATAAAATAAAATTTAAAAAATAAAAATGAAACTCTTTAAAAAGCTATTTAAAATATAATCATTTAAATAGGTAAAAATCATTTTTAGTTCATGTGCCATACAAGACCAGGTAGCAGAGCAAGCTGGTTCACAGGCAATCATTTGCTACCCCCTGCCATGGTGCTCACGGAGGTGATCATGGCAATTCAGAATGGAAGGAGCCTGGGCCTCAGATAGTGTGGAACAGAGCTTCTCTACCCACAGCTGACTGCACTTCCCATAGGTGAGAAACAAACTATTACACTGATCCCCTAAAATTTAGATGTCATTCTTTATAGCAGTTAGTCAATCCTGACTGATAAAAAGAAGGGAGTAACTTGGAAGAGGAAGGTGTACACCGAAAGAAGCTTTAATATTTGCCAGGCACCATACTAGGTGCTTTACAGGGATTATTACATTTCACTTATATAAAACTTAGAGGAAGTTTCTATTATCATATGCATTTTACCAATGAAGAGAATAAGAGTGTAAGTGAATTAATTGTTCAAGTCATAGAGCTAAAGAGTGGTGAACTTGGACTCAAACCTAACCTGCTCTGGCTCTGAATCTTGCTCTCTTTAACATTCACGCTATGCTACCTCCAAGAAATATAGGACAATGTGCTGTGCAGGGCTGAATTCTGTTTACTTAATTATTTATCTACTCATTCATAATTCATAACTTGTCTAGGTTTAAGAATGATGTAAGTTTTTGTCATGGAGTAGAATGTAAACAAACTGACCCAAAGTTCTAATTAAGAAGCTAATACATGGTTGCAAACCCTGGAGAAAATGCCTCCCAGAATCTAATTATTGCTAAAGTAACTACAAGAGATCTTTGAGCAGTAAAATTCCATGCATTAAAGTCCCATAAACCTCTCTCAGGTTCTTCTTTCTCTCCTCCTTCCCATGGGTATAACAACTGTGGTCATCTGGTTTCAAAACCCAAGGCAGCATGTTCACAGGTGAGTGAAGGGCTACAGGAAATTGCCATGCTATCCATGGAGGACCATATAGGTGACTGAGGACCAACAGAGGACACAAAGACCTAAAAAATACCAATGTGGGCTGTGATGGAGGTGCCCCAGGGGGCTGTCCTGCATTCCACCCTGAGCTCTGCAGCCCCCTTGCACCCTCAGGCCGGCTGCCAGGCCAGGGACTTTGAGACAACCTGCCCACGTAGGTATTTCTTTGCATGATTGAAGACCTTCATCTGCCCCTCAGGGTACATTTGTGTCCTGCCTTCTGTGGAAACCTCTGTCCCCACCCCAGCCCTTCCTGAGGCAGCTCTGACCCTGGAAACAACTCTCAGTGCACTTTCACTTCCCCATGGCCAATGGTGAGAGGGATGGGGCAGGGTGGGGGGTGGGGTTATAAACCAGCCTCTGTGGCCTTGCTGCAAACCCTTCTGGGTGGGTGGAGAGGGATGTGTCTATGTGTCTGTCTGATTCTAGTGTTTTCTACAAACCTGCATTTCAAGTTTTGTCATTTTGCTTGGACTCTGTTATATGATTGAATAGCACTTTTACTAAAAGGCCATTCCAATGTATACCTATGGCTGACTCGTACTGATATATGGCAGAAACTAACACAGTATTGTAAAGCAATTATCCTCCAATTAAAAATAAATTTTAAAAGAAAAGAAAAAAAAATCACACTGGACCATCTCACTATAAAGTGTAGAGTCACAAATAATAACAATAATAAAGACCATTCTGAATACTTTAAAAAATACAAAACGTTCACTTGCCTGCATCTAAACTCAGGGGCAAATGTCTCCATGCACATCAGTAGCTCCTGAGCTACTATTATAGCTTCCTATTATCAGGAAAGTTATCATAATTGATGTCCATGATGAAGCTTGATCAGATAGAAAATGTAAAAACATTTGTGACTATTCTAATGTTAGAAAAATATGTATTTTATCGAATATTCCATCAAATAGTATCAATTTAAAACTAGGATTGTACTTCTATAAAGATACTAATTACCTGGAAAATTCATGTATATGATACTTTTCACTTCTCCAAATGTGGAGAAAACAAGAAATTATCAGGAAAAATTGATACTTATTTGTGGCAGACTCTGAAACTAAAACTTGATGAGTTGTCCTGGGAATGTTGCAAACAGTAAAATTTAGGGGGAATGTATACAAAACACAGCCTATACTCTTGTATTTTTTAATGTAGTATTGATACATAAGGAACCCATCTGCCAGTTCAGGAAACACAAGAGATGTGGGTTCAATCCGTGGGTTGAGAAGATCCCCTGGAGAAGGAAATGGCAACCCACTCCAGTATTCTTGCCTGGAAAATCCCATAGGCAGAGGAGCCTGGGTGGCGATAGACCATGTGGTCACAAGAACTGGACACAACTGAGCACCCATGTACATGCATACACTGATATATAAATATCTCAATCCAAATATCTTGATTATTTATTTTTCCAAAATAAATTTGGATGTCATTTATCCAAATACTTTGGGTAAAGGTATTCTTTGGAAAATTGTGGCAAGAAATTATTTCTCAGGTTTATATCCACTCAATAATTGGTATCTGTAGGTCCAACATAAAGGATGAAAGATGTGAATTCATGTGTCCTCACATAGGTGGCATTTCAGATTCCTCTGTTATGTTCAAATCCCTAGGATGTATGGTACCATGTATCAACTGTCACGCTGTCTCTTGCTTTATAGTTATAATCCTAATGGGAAAGAGAAAGAATGGCCTAGTGGGCTTGCTTTAAACAGAATTTTTAAAGGCTGGAATTATTTAAAGCACAATATTAGCAACATTTATGGTAAAGAATACCTCTGAGTAGTGTAAAGAGTCAAGGTAAAAGTGAAAGTGAAGTCGCTCAGTCGTGTTAGACTCTTTGCGACCCGTGGACTGTAGCCCACCAAGCTCCTCTGTCCATGGGATTCTCCAAGCAAAAAGAGTCAAGGTAGTATAAATAAAAGCAGCTAAGAGGAATCCTGGATGACTTTTTTCAACCAGCATTAGCAAATCACTTCTCCTCTTAAAGCCTCAATGTTCTCTATAAAAGGATTGGATTTGATATGTAAACCTCTCTGGTTCCTTCCAGCTCTGATATACTAAGAATTCTCTTAATGACATTAAGTATCCCTTAAATGTCACTCTTAGTTTTGATAGCTCTAGAAGACATTGCTGTTGCTATTCTGTCACTAAGTCATGTCCTCAACTCTTTGCAACCCCGTGGAATGCAGCACACCAGGCTCCCCTGTCCTTCACTATCTCCCAGAGTTTGCTCAAACTCATGTCCGTTGAGTTGGTGATGCCATCCAAGCATCTCATCCTCCATTGCCCCCTCTCTTCCTGCCCTCAATCTTTCCCAGCATCAGGGTCTTTTCCAGTGAGTCAGCTCTCACAACAGGTGGCCAAAGTATTGGAGCTTCAGCTTCAGCATCATTTCTTCCAATGAATATTCAAGACTGATTTACTTTAGGATGACTGGTTAGATCTTCTTACAGTCCAAGGAACTCTCAAGAGTCTTTTCCAGCACAACTCAAAAGCATCAATTCTTTTGTGTTCAGCTTTCTTTATGGTCCAGCTCTCACATTTGTACATAACTACTGGAAAAGCCATTGCTTTGGCTAACATACCTCCTGTTTATTAAACTGCATAGAAATTGTGACTTCCAAAATAAATCCATGATCTATATTTTAATTCATTTTTGTGTCTTGGATTTTCACTCAGTTTCTATCAATTGAATCATTAAATCTTGGGAGTCCAAGAAATCTTAAATATTATCCAATCTCTGTTTATTGAAATAAGGAGCTTGGGGTTTAGGAATCTGCCCAGGTTCACACCTAATGGCACAGTCAGGACTAGAACCAGACTTCCCAACCACTAATGCTACATAGAATGTTCTCCAGCCTGTGATTCTATCTCCTTGCAGTAAATTTCAGACAATGCCTATATTAAAATTACAGGAAATGTCAAAAGTCCACAAGCTTCTGGAGTCAATATTAGAAGCAGCGGAGACGATTTATGGAGAAGTAAGAGTTCTTTGAAAAAAGTTAATAAAACATTGTTTAAGAGGTTAAGTGCCTCCAGGGATAAGAATCTGGTCTCCTTTGCCTACACAGAACTCAGTGAAAACTGAGTGTTATGTGTAAATATATTTTTGTGAAGTTTTTCCTTGGAGATTGAGGGAGGGCACACTGATTTAAATAAAATGAGAATTGACCTCGGCTGACCCAAAACTTTTGCCCAGGGCATAAAACAAAGCCCCAGTCAAACTCTGCTCTCGGTTCAGAGAAAGGGCAGTGAAGGGGAAGGCAAGTGAGGTTGGTGACTGAGAAATAAAAACATTTGTCTGATTCTCCTCTTCCTGACCAGAATTCCTGCTCCCAGCTTGTCATCAGAAACGCTGTTTATACAGACATCCCAGCCTGGCTACAAAAAAAGAAGGAGTCAACTCATCAGATTATTTACTTGGTTCCTAAAGAATAATTTGGTGAAGCTTTTGAATTTCTGCCTTCTTAAGTAAACAGTTTCTCCTGCGTCAAGAAGGCGTGTCTTGAGTGGAAAAGGTTGTGCCTCTTTCCCAGGGAGGCAAGAGCCTGAAAAAGTTATTCAGTATTCAAGTGTACCAAAGATTAGAAGCAGGAGTCCCACAAAGCCAAGGCCAGTCATTGTGTGGGTCATTGTGTAGACAGGCCTCTTAGGTCTGATAAGATGGGTATTGGAAGCTGATCAGCATGTATAAGAACTAGAGTGAGAACACAAACCTGATATCAAGAGCTAAGGACAGAGCCCGATGCTCCTGCACAGAAACTCGATAAAAATTAAAATTAATTCATGACGGAAAATATAGAAAAAGTTAGGAAGAACTGCTTTTGTATTTTAAATTTATGCCATCAAACTCTTAGGCTCTGCCCCAATCCTTACCCAGAGACAGCAGCGGGGACAGAAGATTGGGTTGAACAGACCAATGCTTGATCTAATATGTCATATACCATATTTCATGGGGCTTCCCCCATGGCTCAGTGGGTAAAGAATCTGCCTGCAATGCAGGAGACACAGGAGACATGGGTTCGATCCCTGGGTTGGGAAGATCCCCGGAGAAGGAAGTGGCAACCCACTCCAGTATTCTTGCCTGGTGAATCCCATCGACAGAGAAGACTAGCAGGCTACAGTCCATGGCGTTTCAGAATCATACACAGCTGAGCAACTGAGCACACATGCTTGCACACACATATTCCATATTTCACATGAAATGCAGGTTACCGTTTGAAGGACAAAAATTAATGATTTGGGCCAAACATGTTTAGGGGCAGCAGTCATCAGACACTGACTTTGCCTAATCCACTTAAAATATATTTCTCATAACCCCAAGCAGCACAGTGAGCTGAAAGTGTGGCCCCAGCCAGGGTGAAGGAAATATCTCCCAGGTCCTGGAGACACTCAGTTCTCCCTTCCCACTGGGATGGCTGGTCTTCAAGGAAGTGATTTGCATCTTGGGAGAGAAAAAGTAAACATGGAAAGTTCTGGCTTAGGGAGAAAAGGAAACAGGCACTGCAGACATTGGAAAAAGCTGTATTCCCCACTGGCCTCCATCCCATTACCCGCACAATTTAGTTTATTATACAATAATAATAACAATGGCTAATTTTATTATAGCTAGTAGATTAAACATTTACCATGAGCATAGTCCTTACAGAAAGTCACAGAGAAAAGTTAATCTGGTTATCAATATGTGTTGAGCACTGATTCTGTTCCAGGAATGTTGCAGGTAGAAGATTAAATAATGTTTGGTACTGCCGTTGAGAAGCTCATGGTCTGGTGACCAGGAGATACAAATGGTAGTGAGGCTTGAGCCTTGAGGACAGCAGATGTGCTTTCTCTAAAAACATGGAATCCACAGGGAAGGTTGAGACCTAGCCTGTGAAATTTACCCCGTAGCTTCATGGGGGAAATGGAACGAGTGGAGCAAGAAATATTTAAAAGGCACCCACTAAGTTCTAGCCAAGAATTAGGCAAGTGAAATGCAAAGAAGGGTTAACCTTTTTTGAGTTCTCTTTCTTCACAGTCTCATTTAATCCTTACAACAAACCTCAGAGGTTGTTATGTTGCTTTTATTTAGTTGATAAGTTGTGTCCAACTCTATTGTGACCCCATGGACTGTAGCCCACTAGGGTCTGCTGTCCATGGAATTTCCCAGGCAAGAGTACTGGAGTGGGTTGCCATTTCCTCCTCTAGGGGATCTTCCTGACCCAGTCTTCAAACATGCATCACCTGCATTGGCAGGCAGATTCTTCACCACTGAGCTACATGGGAAGCCCTCCCCAGAGGTAGGCATGGTTGTATCAATTTTACTCAGTCTTTTTTATAAGTCCTCACAGCTCACTTTGTACTTCTCAGATGCCACTGATGGTAAAAAAAAAAAAAAAAAAAAAAAAAATCTGCCTGCCAACGCAGGTGTAAGAAACCCAGGTTAGATCCCTGGGTCAGGAAGATCCCCAGAGGAGGAAATGGCAACCCACTCCAGTATTCTTGTCTGGAAAATCCCATAGACAGAGGAGCCTGGTGGGCTACAGTCCATGGGGTCAAAAAGAGTCTGACACAACTGAGTGACTGAGCACACATAGTTTATTTTAATATAATATGCAAGATTTATTGTCTCCAGCAGCACAAAGGTGTTATATACAGAGACTCACTCAACCCCTTTAAGCAGATACCACTATAGGACCCATTTTGCAGAAAAGAAAGCTGAGGCATGGGGTGGGAGATGAGCTAAGAGCTTTCCTAAGGTTATGGTTATGCAGCTGGTAGAGAGCATGTGAAATTGGAATCTAGATAGAGCCTGACTCCCAACCTCATAACCAGTTATTGCAAGCCTGAGATGCCAATCTTGGATCAGAATCTGCTGATTTCAAAACCTTTTTTTTTACACAGCATGTTTGGTCTCTGCAAAATATATGTTTAATTAATTAAAGCAATTTCAGTTTAAAATGAGAAAAAAAACTTTCAACAAAAAAAGGGAGTGTACTGTAAATAATGAGACCCCCATCACAGATTATGTTGAGGCAGAGGCTAGATAATCACAAGACAATGTGGAAGGAAGCCAAACATTATAACAGAGGATTGAGAGATTAAAATAAATGATTCCAAAATTATTTGAAATCCATGAGTCCACAGTAGAATATCACAGGTGACCCTTAATGAATCAGAACTTCAATTTTGTTTCCATGTGGTTTTCCATCAACCAACTTGGAATCTTTGTAATTTCAAAATACCACCCTAAAACTATGTGAAAATTCTTTCCCAAACACTTACAGTATTTATTTCAATAACAAGTTTCATGGTAGGGTTGGGCTCATGGGAAAGCAAGAGACCTTTGTTCTGAACTTGAAAGCATCTCCTTCTCTCTCTCACCCATTAAGTGCTGGTACCTGAATGTGATTGTCATTACTATTGATACTTCCTACCCACTAGCCGTGGCCTTTATCCTTCTTCCTCATAGAATGCTTCTTTTGTTCAGGGGCCAACAAAGCCATGGTTTAAGTCAAACAAGATAATTCCAATGCCCTTGGAAAGTGATTAGTTTAGGGACAGGCATGTGACACATTTTGGGCTAAAGAGATGTCAGGGGAAATTTGTGGTGAAGATCCGGGAAGGGTTTTTTCACTCCTAAAAGGAATACAAGTTTAGTAGTTTCATTTTCTGCCTCTGGATGTTTTCTCTTACAATAAATGAGCCATCTGGTACCATCAGGAGAGTCAAACCAAATTTCTGTAGATGACAGAGTAGAAAGATGAATGGATAATAGTTCCTCAGTGACATCACTGTACTGCTGAATTAACCAGCTTTGGAACGCTTCTGTTTCTGGATTTCCCTTTAAGAGAGAATGAACACTTTATTGTTTACTTGTTTATGTCATTTTTTAAAGTTTTTTGTCTTGAACCTGAAAGCATCCTAACTGATAAATTACCACATTTATTTATAAAGTTTAAAGCATTGCATCTCTATGAATCTCATCATTGAACCCCACTGAAGAATCATTTCTCAGAGGAGACTATGAAATTACAAATTAATAACTAAAAATTATTAAAAATAATAAAAATCATCATCATCATTATTGTTAAGCATCAAGAAAGGCATAGGTTTTGAAATAAAATAGATGGAAGTTTAAAATCCAGCTTTTCATCTTGCCAGTTTGATCATCTTAGAAAAATTATTTAATCTCTCCTGTACTGACATTTCTTATCTCAGAGATAAGTGATGAAACACCATTTGGCAAAGTTGTTGTATGAAATGTGATAAAATACATAAAGCATTTCAAGTCAATAATTGGTAGTTCTGTCTATTGTTCTCAATTTTCTCACTTATTAAATTGGTATAATAAAACTTAGTTCATATAGTATATGTGAGGATTAAGAGAAAATGATTGTACATAACCCACTTTAATCCATAATCCACTTTATACACTTTATATAGATTTTCCCTATAGCTCAAATGGTAAAGAATCTGCCAGCAACAGAGGAGACCCGGGTTTAATCCCTGGCTCGGGAAGATCCTCTGGAGAAGGAAATGGCAGTCCACTCCAGTATTCTTGCCTGAGGGATCCCATGGACAGAGGAGCCTGGCAGGCTACAGTCCATGGGATCACAAAGAATCAGACATGACTAAGCGACTAACACTACTACTATGACAGTCTTTGAGGGGTAAGGTGAAACCGCTCAGTCGTGTCCGACTCTGCGACCCCATGGGCTGTAACCTACTAGGCTCCTCCCTCCATGGGATTCTCCAGTCAAGAATACTGGAGTGGGTTGCCATTTCCTTTTCCAGGGGATCTTCCCAACCCAGGGATCGAACCCGGGTCTCCCGCATTGGAGGCAGACGCTTTAACCTCTGAGCCACCAGGGAAGATGTCTGAGGGGTAGAGAATGGAATGATCAAATTGACCATGAATTAAATGAGGGCATTGCTGTTTGTTGAGAGGATTGGGAGACACCAGTGGAGCTTTGAACAGGAGAGCAGAGGGCCCCCAAACATTTACCTTCCTCAATGTTTGGCCCAGGGCTAGGTCTCCCTAGAACTAGAAAACAGAAAGTGAAAATCATATCATAGACCTCTAGAGCCATCAAAACTAATTGCCCAGGTGGACTATCAAAAGGACATTTCTTGTTTGTTGATTTTTTGATGTTGGTCATCCTAACCTGTGTGAGGGGATACCTCATTGGAGTTTTGATTTGCCTTTCTCTAATAATTAGTTTGGAGAAGGCAATAGCACTCCACTCCAGTACTCTTGCCTGGAAAATCCTATGGACAGAGAAGTCTGGAAGGCTGCAGTCCATGGGGTCGCTGAGGGTCGGACATGACTGAGCGACTTCACTTTCACTTTTCACTTTCATGCATTGGAGAAGGAAATGGCAACCCACTTCAGTGTTCTTGCCTGGAGAATCCCAGGGACAGGGGAGCCTTTTGGGCTGCCGTCTGTGGGGTCGCACAGAGTTGGACACAACTGAAGTGACTTAGCAGCAATAATTAGTGATGTTGAACATCTTTCATGTGCTTTTTAGTCATCTGTATGTCTTCTTTGGAGAAATGTCTGTTCAGATCTTCCGCTTACTGTTTGACTGGGTTGTTTGTTTATTTGATATTGAGCTGCATGAGCTGTTTGTGTGTTTTAGAGATTAATCCATTGTCAGTAGCTTCATTTGCAAATATTTTCTCCCTTTCTGTGGGTTTTATTTTCATTTTGTCGATGGTTTCCTTTGTTGTGCAAAAGCTTTTAAAAATCTACAAAGAATAAATGCTGGAAAGGTTGGTGGAAATGTAAATTGGTACAGTCACTATGGAGAACAGTATGGAGCATCCTTATAAAACTAAAAATACTGCTACATATCATCCAACAATCCCACTCCTGGGCGTAAATCCAGAGAAAACCACAATTTGAAAGGAAACATGTACTCCCAATGTTCATTGCAGCACCATTTAAAGCAGCCAGGACATGGAAGCAATCTAAATGTCCATTGATAGAGGAATGGGTAAAGAAGATGTGGTACATATAGACCATGGAATATTATTCAGCCACAAAAGAGAATGAAATAATGCCATTTTCAACCACATGGATGGACCTAGAGATTCTCATACTGAGTGAAGTAAGTCAGACAGAGAAAGACAAATATTAAATGACATTGCATATAAGTGGGATCTAAAAGAAGCATTCAACAGAACCTATTTATAAAACAGAAACTGAGTCACAGATATACAAAGCAAACTTAAGGTTACCAAGGGGGTAATAGAGGAAGGATAAATTAGGAAATTGGAATTGACATATTTGCACTACTATATATGTAAAAGATAATTCATAAAACCTACTTTATAGCACAGGGAGGTCTATTTGGTGCTGTGTAATGATATATATGGGTTTCCCTGGTGGCTCAGCAGTAAAGAACCCACCTGCCAATGAAGGAGACACAGGTTCCTTCCCTGGGTCAGGAAGATCCCTTGGAGAAGGGACTAGCAATGCATTCTAGTATTTTATCTGGGAAACCCCATGGACAGAGGAACCTGGGGGCTGTGGGGAGCTACAGTTCATGGGGGTACAAACAAGCCAGACATCACTGAGCAACTGAACTGTACACCAGAAATGAACACAATATTGGAAATCAACCATACTACAATTAAAAAAAAAAAAAAACTTAAAAAAAGATCATTTCTTTAATAGATCTTTGGCTCTTTCTTACTGGTTCTCCTCTCTGTCTGTTTCTCTCTGTCCCTCTGTCTCTTTCCATCTCCCTCTCTCACGTTAAATGCCTATTCCACTTTGCACTCTTAGACATTCCATGAATTTTAAGAGTTTTGAAGAACTTCTTCAAAGGTATATCACTAAAAAAACTAATAATAAGGTTGATTAACTTAACTTTGTCCTCAAATTAGATCCAAACAGGCTTTTCTCCAAACAACGCTGGCATTTGTGGTCCTCCTGCACAAATACCAGGAAGTACACTGAGCGAAGGGTCCTAGTTTCTTCTAAGCAGTTGATTTGCAGTGCCACTTAGATTACCACTGTCATCATTTTGTTGCTTATAAAACAAAAGAGAGCACATTAAGTCCTTTCTCTGAGGTCAGAATCACCACTTGACTCCTTTATGACCATTCAATCGAATTAGTCTTTCTAGTCTCTGTAACAATGTAAATCTCTCTGTTTGGCTACCATATTGTAGAAACATCTCCCTATGAATAGATCTGCCACACTTGGAGGACCTAGCAGAGATTACCTAAATGACTTCCTCTTCGTTCTTTCAGTTCAGTTCAGTTCAGTCACTCAGTCGTGTCTGATTCTTTGCGACCCCATGAATCGCAGCACACCAGGCCTCCCTGTCCATCACCAGCACCCAGAGTTCACTCAGACTCACGTCCATCGAGTCAGTGATGCCATCCAGCCATCTCATCCTCTGTCATCCCCTTCTTCTCCTGCCTCCAATCCCTCCCAGCATCAAAGTCTTTTCCAAAGAGTCAACTCTTCGCATGAGGTGGCCAAAGTACTGGAGTTTCAGCTTTAGCATCATTCCTTCCAAAGAAATTCCAGCATTGATCTGCTTCAGAATGGACTGGTTGGATCTCCTTGCAGTCCAAGGGACTCTCAAGAGTCTTCTCCAACACTAATATACAGTTAAAGTATTGGGTTCACCCTGCAGAGGTGGAGCCATATGACTGAGTTCCGAACTATGTAATGTGGAGTGAACTGATATGGCCACTTCTGGAAGTGGCCATAAAAACAATTCTCCACTTTCCCTGTTTCTTTTCTCATTTGTTGGTGGAGCTGAAAGATCCGGGGGCAGACTGAGAGGTCCTGGAATGTGGTAGAGCCACATATGGAAGCAGTCTGCTGTTTTAACTCTCCGCCCACTATTCATCACCCAGCTCTACCACCTCTCACGGGATTACAATATAAGTAAGAAATAAATTTTTGTGTTTTTAAACCACTGAAATTAGGGGGTAATTTAGTATACATCTAACCCACTATGATGGTACAACCCAAATATAAAAACTCTTTTTAGACATCAAGTACATCTTATCTTCCTTGAAAAAATAAGGCATATTACAGGGCTCAGTTGGATTCTTCAGGTTCCCCGAAATGGTCACAATATTTAAAGATATAAAAACAAAAAGCGGGAAGTAAAAATAAGTTTGCTTTTTTTTTTTTTCCTTTTCTTTGTTTGGTTTTGTTTTTTCTTTTTTTTGGTTGCATCATGTAGTTTGAAGGATCCTAGTTCCTAGACCAGAGATCGAACCCAGGCCACAGCAGTGAAGGTGTCAAATACTAACTATTGGACCACCAGAAAATTCCCAATACAAGCTTTTCTAAGTAAAAACTATTTGTTTTTAATGCCAATTTTTCTCTGCAATTGACAATACATACAATCTGGGATCATGGCATGAAAGACTAGAAGGACATATTGCCTCTGCTAACACAAATGACTTCAATGAGAATCCTAAGACTATTGAGTGTCTTATGGATCTAAGAGTTGGAATGGTTATTAGAGGCTTTTTCATCCAGGACTATCATGATTCAGCTGAAAAAACTGAGGACCAGAGATATTCAAATCATTCCACGAGCTAGTGTAAGAACTGAGGCTACTTGTCTGATTCCAGTGCTCTTTGCTTTGCATCAGAATTTTTACAGGGTAGCCACTTATTTTGCATATAATAGGCTAAAATTAATTTTTAAAATATTAAGAGAAAAGATGCTACATGAATGTTGATTGGAATTGAGAAGGCTAAAGAAGGAAGTAAATTAACATCAGCTGCTATGGATTATACCATAGAGCAAATCCAGAAGCATGGCGATGTTTTTGGATGGGAAAGTAAACCCAAGAATGCTAAATGTGTTTTAAACTTAGGGAAATCATTTGTCATTGAGCTTCTCACTCTAAAATACCAAACTGAAAGGAGAAATTATGTTCTAAAACCAATTGTTAATTTGAGAATAGTGGGTCAACCACATTGTTCAGAAAGCAGGAAGACAACTGTATTCCACACTGATCAAAACCATCACATCATTTTGTGTTCTGCCTAATCTTAATTATCTTCCTGTAGAAATGTTTTAAAATTCAGGAAAAGAAGAGTGTGGAAAAGCTTGACACAGAGAAAGTAATTATATATTTAGGGTACTGTAAGATCTTAATAAAAATTTAATAAGTGCAGATTATCTGTTGCATTTATCCATTTATTTAACAAACATTACAAATTGCCTATTTTATACCAGGCCCTGGTCTAGGTACTTAAAATAAAAAGATAAATAAATATATTCATTTGCTATTTATTTCTCAGAAGTCAGGGAGCCAGAAAACTAAGACAAAATAAGATGGGTGTCACCAGTGCTCATAAGGGAGCTCCAACCATGTCTAGCTACATTAGCTAAGGATTCTAGAGGACCATTTGAGGCTTTCGCTAGTTTTCAAAAGATGGGTAATATTGACCATTTAAATAAGGAGAAAGGCATTCCTTGCAGAAAAAAATAGTCCATGTCAAAGCTTTAGAGCATGATAAGATCAAGAAACTATAATAAATTTATTCTTTTCTCAAGTGTATATTTTTGGTGAATATTTGGGGAAAGGTACAGGTATGTACCATTCTCCACTCACTTTACTGTAAGTGATAAAAAACTAACACAAAGTCATTTAAGGAAAGACAAGAATTTATCCATTCATATAAGTGAGAATTCCAAAGATAGATTTTCAAGAATGGCTAGATTTAGAAGGTCAGTGTCATCAGACTCAGTGTCTGTCTCCCCATTTCTTAGGTCATTTTTCCATTTCATTGACCCATTTTAAGCAGGCTGTCTACTTGACGAGACTCGCAGCTTCAGCCTTGTCATCCATACAGCTAACAGTCTTAATAAAATAAATAAATAAATAAGTGTCTCTATCTCAATAGTTCAAACAAGTCTTGAAATTTCATCTCATTAGCCTGGCTTGACTCATGTGTGCATTCCTGAACCACTGCCTGCCCTGGTAACACAAAGCTTAGTCGGCTGCCTCCTCCAATTCTCCGTAGTTGTCTCTGAATCTCAGTCTAGCCTATATTGAAGCTATCATTAGTTTTGCCTTGTAGTATAGAATTAAAACCCATAAGACCCATTTAAGAAAAAATGTAACTGGAGTTTTTCCTGAAGCCATACACAAAATATTAAAAAAAAAAAAAAAAGACAAACTTCTTAGAAGAAAATCTAGGAGGAAATCTTTTAACCTCCAGTTGCACAAAACCTTCTTAGATATGATACCAAAAGCAAAAGTGACAAGAAAACACAGGTAGATTTGGTTCCATCAAAATGGAAATGTTTTGTTACAGAAGACACCATCAAGAAAATGAATGACAGCCATAGAATGGGAAAAAATATTTGAAAATATGTGTCTATCTGATAAGTGAGCTATATTTAGAATACATACAAGACTCTTACCATCCCTTGTAAATGATAAAAACCCAGTTGAAACATGCCCAATGAATTTGAATAGGCATTTCTCCAGAGAAGATTTACGTATGACCAATAAGTTCATCAAGGGATGCTCAATGTGAGTAACCATTAAGGAAATGCTAACCAAAATCATAAAACACCACTGCACATTCTCTAGAATGATTATGACAAACAAGAACAAGTATTAGTGAGAATATGTAGAAATTGGAATCCTTGTGTATAGTATAAATGTACAATATTGTAGACACTTTGGGAAACGGTTTGATGTATCTTCAAAAGTTCAACTTACAGTTATCATGTATTATATACAGTGAGTGACAGTCGCTCAGTTGTGTCTGACTCTTTGCGACCTCATGGACTAAAAAGTCCAAAGAATTCTCCAGGCCAGAATACTGGAGTGGGTAACCTTTCCCTTCTCCAGGGGATCTTCCCAACCCATGAATTGAATCAGGGTCTCCTGCATTGCAGGTGGATTCTTTTCCAACTGAGCTATGAGGGACAGTTATACAATCTAGCAAATCCACTTATAGGCATATACCACAAATAATTTAAAATAGATGCTCAAGCAAATACATATACATTCATTTTCAGAGCAGCAGTATTCACAATATTAAAAAAGAGGAAATAACCTGAATGTTCACCAACTGATGGACAGATACATAAAAAGTGGTATATCCATACAAAGAATAATTATTTGACAATTAAAACGAATGAATACTGACCATGCTTCAACATGGTAGCATGCTAGCATTGAAAACATTATGTTAAGGGAAAGAAACCAGTCACAAAAGCTCACATGTTTTGTGATTCCATTTATGTGAAATGTCCATAATAGGCAAATCTATAGAGACAAAAAGTAGATTGGCAGTTGCCAGGACTGGGGAAAGTTGATATGGAGAATAACTGCTAAAGAGTGTTGAGTTTCTTTTGGGGAATGAAAACATTATAAAATTAGATTGTGGTGGTGGTTGCACAACTTTGCCAATATATTAGATTATTAAATTAAACAATTTAAATGAGAGAATTGTAGGGTATGTAGATTATATCTCTAACCTGTTTATAGAAACACATTGTTGCCAAGAGATGTGAGTAGACATTTCTCCAAAGAAGATATCCAAATGGCCAACAAGCATAAGAGAAAGTGGTTAACAGCACTGGCCATTAAGGGAATGCAAATCAAAACTACAATGAGATACTATTTCCTATCTACTAAAATAGATATAATAATAATTTTTAAAAAGAAAAGCATTGGCAATAATGTGGAGAAATCAGAGACCTTCTACACTGCCAGTAGGAATGCAAAATGTAGCCATTTTGGAAAATAGTTTGGAAGTTCCTCAAAAAAGTTAAACATGGAATAACCATGTGACCAGCAATCCCACTCCGAGGACTGTACTCAAGAGAAATGAAAATATATGTCCATACAGAAACTTGTATACAAATGTCTATAGAGGCACTATTCACAATAGACAAATGATGGAAAAACTCAAATGCCTATAAAAAGATGACTGGATAAATGAATTGTGGTATATACATGCAATAGAATATTATAAAGAAATGAAGTAATCTATAAAAAGAAATGAAGTATTGAAACATGCCACATTTTGGATGAAAACATCATGTTAAGTGGAAAGAAGCCAGATCAAAGTTCATGTATTGTATGATTTCTTTTATATGAAATAAATATGCAGAATAGGCAAATCCATGGAAACTGGAGGCAGATTAATGGATGGGAAATGGGGAATGATTACTTAATGGATAAACGGTATACTTCTGAGATGATGACAAAGTTTTGGAACTAGAGAGAAAGGGTGGTTTATTCATTTATATTTTTCAGAAATATATTAGACTCAATGCATAACACAAATCTAATGCTTTCTTTCAGAAGTCTCCCCATAGAAAACAGGATGAAAACCCCAAGTACTTATTTTGGCATTCAAGGATCTTTACAAATTGTCCTAAATTTATATCCAGTCTCCTCACCCCCACTATCCATCACTTCTCCCAAGTCCTTTCCTCTCCAGTCACACTGAACAGTAGCTCAATATTGCCCAAATATGTGGTTCTTTCATAACTCTGCTCTGAAGCACGCATTCATAAGTGTTCTCCCTGGTTCTCTTTCATTTGCTGTTCTCCCTGGTTACACCATGAGCATCTCAAAGGTAGAGATAACATCCGATTCACCTCTGCGTTTCCTGATCTCACCCTGAGTCCGGTCTTTTGTGGGCACTTAATGAATGTTTGTTGAATTGAATTGAATGTGTTTGGAAACCCCAGAGGGAATCCTCCAGAATTCTTCAGGGATTGTAAATGTTCCAAGGAAAGGTGAAATGAGGCTCTACCTTAGAATTAGAAGTTAACCTATTTTGTTAAGAATGTATTAGGATGGATACATAGTGTCTTTCATTTGTCTTTGGTGAAATACCAGGAAAAAAAGAATGCTGAAATGCCCTAAATACTCTAAAGGTTTATGTTATTTTAAATTAGGGGTTGGGAGGGAAAAATAGAAAGTAGGTGGTATGATAGAAAATTTTGTAATGTTGCTTTGAAGGAAATGATGAGATGAATCAAACACCCCTAGGTTTTCTTTGGACCTGCATTCAATACAGGGAGGTAAGAGGAAGGGGAGATGTTAGACAAATGGGAAACAGACTTCAATCAGCCGCCTCCTAGGTTGTGCCATGCTCTGGAACAATCTATCCACAACAAAGCTAAGGTGCTACACCATGTATGCTGCTGCTGCTGCTGCTAAGTCACTTCAGTCATGTACGATTCTGTGCAACCCCACAGATGGCAGCCCACCAGGCTCCTCCATCCCTGGGATTCTCCAGGCAAGAATACTGGAGTGGATACCATGTACACAGTGGCTGGAACTGGGCTGAGAGATTGAAAACACCTTCTCATAAATGAGGTCCCCCTTCATTTATCACATTACCAAACAATTATCCAGTGCTTCTCCTGATAGAATCATCCAAACTACACAGTATCTAAAGTCACATACACAATGAGCAAAGGGTGTTTAGAATCAATAACAATAACAGCAACGGTGATAACATAATATTAAATATGCTTTCTGTGTCAGCTTTCCGGTTGAGGGCAACATGGAAATCAGTAATACACAATTTTTAACTGCAAAAGCTTTAAGTTTACTGGGATAGACAAAAAGTTTAACTCAATGCTGTGTCATTACTGACTTAGGACTGAAGTGCTGCTGAACCCTCATGCCTCAGTAGTCTTATCTGTGAAATGGGGATCAGAGTTCTAAGCTGTCCGGCGCAGCAACACTCATTTAAAGAGAGAGTTAAAAGAAATGGAGCCTGAGGAGCAGACTGTTCTCCTCCCCAGAAAGCTACAACAGTTGCTCTGAGGCATAAGAGGAAAAATCCACTGGAGAACTGCTGGAGGGCAGGGATGTGCATCTAATTTATCTCTGTATCTCCAGCAACACCTAACAGATGGTAGATGTTCAAATCTAAGTGTGAGTCTAACTGAAGCAAGAAAAATATGCTATGCTTCAAGGACTCTTACCAAACATTAGATCTGCCAATGGCAGCAGACACACAAGCTTTCCCTTGCACCCCACCAAAAAATGTGACCCCCAACTTAAAGGTAGGGAGTCAACAGAAATAGAAACTGGTAGGCTGAAGCTCTGTGAGTGTGTGTGTGCGCTCAGTCACTCAGTCATATCTCACCCTTTGAGACCTCATGCACTGTATAGCCCACCAGGCTCCTCTGTCCATGGGATTCTCCAAGCAGGAATACTAAAGTGGGTTGCCATTCCCTTCTCCAGGGGATCTTCCTGACCCAGAGATTGAAGCCAGGTCTCTTGTGTCTCTTGCATCTCTTGCATTGGCACGTGGATTCTTTACCACTGCACCACCTGGGAAACCCTCAAAGCTCTCTACTGATACTTTTTTTTACAGCAACAGAAAGGTTGATCCCTAGTAAAATAATACCTCAGCACACCATATACAGACACAGAAAAATGATCAGAAACATTACCCACCAATTCTTCTGAAACAAGTTCCTCGGAGTGGGGTGGTTCTGCAAGTCATATCCCAGCCCCATGAGGGAAATGTGCAAGAGTTAGTCACATAGCCTCACTTCCTGATATTTTTCAAGACAATTCAAGTTTCAGATACTTCTTCCCAATAAAGACGTTCACTAGATGTTCAATCCTGAAGTGAGGTTTAGAAAATGGGCCAATCTGATGTCCCTGTTGAAAAAAGAGATAGGAAGATATCCAGTTCTCAAAAGTCGAAGACCTCCATCAGATAACTCTGATGAAGACTTGATGGAAAGATATGCAGAAAATTCACTCCTGGCAGAACCTGATACTATCTACTTCTATGAGGATTTATGTGCTACAGGCCTTACGGGCAGCACAAATAAGCCAGGCTGGAAGGTACAGAGATGAGAAGATTCTTTGGCTCTTAACCTGAGAACATGCTAGAGCAAGCCATGCCCACATTCCAGGTCTAGCCCTGGATCCTATCATGATTTAGGGCAAGTAGAGGCATGGAAAGTTGAACCCAAGGAAAATTGTTTTGATGGGTCTTAAAGTGAATAAAGACAAATTTACTCCAGAAAAAAATGATAATTTGTACAATTATAAGAAAGTTCCACTATTTGGGAACATGGCTTAATTGTCTCCTAGGCCAACCCATGTTCTTGAAGGATGATGTGAGGTGGTGGGCATTGAACTGTCCCTCCCATTTAGAAGGACACCACAGTCATCATAGCTCAGTATCTTTACTTACCCAGGGGTCACACAGCATTATTAGTAGGAGAAACTCTTTCCCCTTGGCTTTTTTACCTCTGATGTGGCAAGGGTGAAATTCTAGCTTAGAGAATTACTTGACTGTAATATGGCTGTGGCCATATGCTCCTCTTTAAAAAGCAAATACTCATGGAAAAACAATATGCAAATCACTTAACCCCTTACAAATTCTCTTCTTAGCTGCTTCTCTCACTGCAGAAAATACTAAGTCAATAGGAGTCAGAGTGGCACCCAAAGTGAGGAAGGGATAACAAGTCTAAAAGGGAAGAAGATGCTCACAAAACGTGTCATAGCTTTCTTTAAAAAAAAAAAAAAAAAAAAATAGCAGCACAAAGAGAGCAAATGTAAGATCTGAAAAGTTTGTGGTTATTTTCAGCTGTGCAATAAAATCTGACTGATATTTTATACAGAACTTGTTACAGTAGTATATAATGACAGTTTTTACTCATTTAAAGCAACTCTATTTTAGGACCTGTGGTAGGCAGGTTTCTAAGGTCATAGACAATGACCCTCATCCTTGTATAATCCCCTCCCCTTGAGAGTGATGGGAATCTGAGAATAGATGAGATGTCACTCCCCTGATTCTATTACAATATATGGCAAAAGGATCTTGCAATTATTACCGAATTGGCAAATGAGTTGATATTATCCTGGAAGAGGGTGACCCAGTCAGATGAGCCTTTAAAAATATGGTGTCTTCCCTGACTGTATGTGTATTAGCTGCTCAGTCATGTTTGACCCTTTGCGACCCCATGGACTATAGTCCACCAGGCTCCTCTGTCCATGAAATTCTCCAGGCAACAATACTGGAGTGGGTTACCATTTCCTTCTCCAGGGGATCTTCCCGACCCAGGAATGAAACCCAGGTCTCCTGTATTGCAGGCAGATTCTTTACTATATGAGCCACCAGGGAAGCTCATAACTGGCTTTGAAGAAAGAAAGCCAACAGTCATGTTGTGAGCTACTTAGAGAGAAGGGCAGGGGTCTCTAGGAGCTGAGAGTGGTCCTTGATCAACAGCAAGCAAGAAAACATTGCCTCAGTCATATAATAACATGGAACGGAATCTGCCAGCAACCCGAATGAACTTGGAAAAGGACCTCCCAGGTGAGAACTGCAAGCTCAGCTGACACCTTGATTACAGTCTATTAAGCCTGAGCTGAGGATCCAGTGATACTGTCCAAACACCTCACCCACAGACATTGAGATAGTAAATACATTTTGCTTCAGCTGCAAAGTCTGTAGTAATTTGTTGCACAGCAATAGGAAACTAAAATAAGACCAATATTGTCAAATTCTGCACAGTGGCTGATTTTTGCTGAGAACTACAAGTATGCTGAGATAGAAATTTCCATGAAAAGACAGTTTTTAATTGTCTGGGTATCCAAAGAATCCAAGTACTTAAACTTTATTCAAAAGCAATGAAACATGGACTTTTCTCACTCTGAAAACTCAAAAATTGCTGAACAGATTTTCTTTAGAACTTTCCAAAAATAAAGATTTTCTTCTGGGCTGAATTCAGTCTGGGAAATGTTAATCTGAAAGGAACAAGAAGCTTAAGTGGTGTAAATAGCTCACTATGGGCTGCATGATTCTGACCTAGTGAGGTTCTGGAGAAAATTGCTCATTGTTTAGAGCAACAGAAATGTTTGATCACTGTACTTGTAGGCAAGGTACCAGAAGAAGCCATATGTTTGGTTGTATCCTAGGCATTTCAAAGAGTAGACTTAGGGCCAAAGATAGAGCCAGGACTAAGGGATCTTCCTTTTGTCCTTACTAAATGCAATTCCAAAATACACTTATGCATCCAGAAGGGATTTTGTAATGGTGCACAGTTCTTATTTATAACTTTAAACAAGATTATGACTAATTCAAAATAACAAGATATACTTTTTAACACTCTTCAGAAAGGAAATCAGTTAACCATTGCAGGACCGTATTTCCTTGTCTCTAAAATGTATGTTTGGTCTAATCGCCAAGATTCTTTCCAGCTCTGTGATTCTGTTACAAGATCCCCCCATCATTTTATATACCCAGTTTGTCCATGTTGTTACATGAGGCTGAATAAGAAAAGCATCCTGTACATTGGAAGCACTCAACAAATGGAAATTCTTTCCAATTAAGTATTAAATCAATGCTGGCTACTGCTGCAGTTAGTGTTACAAAACCTTCCTTCATGAGTCTGATTTTCCAAAGCTTTTCATCACCTTTCAAAAGCATTCCACTTGACTTCTCTTTAATTATGGAGCAATTAAAGACAAAAATCAATCCTTTAAAAAGGGTTAGGCTATAATAAAAGAATTCCAAAGAGAGTCTTTTTTAATTTGTTATTTTGTATTAGTGTATAGACATTTAACAATGTTTTGAGGGTTTCAGTTGGACAGGAAAGGGACTCACACATACATATACCTGAGTTAGAAGACTGGAATTGCTTCCTTTTTCATTTTATTCATTTATTTATGGTCTTACTCACCAGACATGGGGTCTTTGTTGCATCATGAGGGATCTCTCCTTGTGGCATGTGGGATCTTAGTTCCTCAACCAGGAATCACACCTGCATCCCTGAATTGCAAGTTGGATTCTTAACCACTGGACCACCAGGGAAGTCCTGGAGTTCTTATCTTGATTTTGCATCAGAGCAGGTCATTTGCTTTTCTTTGTAGAAGAGAAGCCTCAGCTTTCTCTGTTGTAAAATTAGTGTAGTTATTACTATGCCCTAACATAGATGATGTGAACACAACAATTATTTGCAAAGTACATACAAAGCATTTCACATAAGGAGTGATACTTTCACTCCTTTCGCATTACACTTTAAGGAGTTGATGATTTTTCTCCAACTATTTTCCTTTACTCCATTCACAAATATAACTGTTCTGTTTATTTTAAAAGTATAACTCAATTAGGTCACACTTGTTTATTGTGATTTTTATTTCCACTACTCTAGGAGGACAGAAGACCTAAACAGATATTTCTCCAGGGAAGACACACAGATGGCTAATAAACACATGAAAAGATGCTCAACATCACTCATTATTAGAGAAATGCAAATCAAAACTACAATGAGATATCACCTTTCACCAGTCAGAATGGCCATCATCACCTCTCACCAGTCAGAATGGCCATCATCAAAACGTCTACAAACCATATATTCTGGAAAGAATGTGGAGAAAAGGGAACCTCTTGCACTGCTGGTGGCAATGGAAATTGATAACGCCACTATGGAGAACAGTATGGAGATTTCTTTAAAAAACTAGGAATAAAACCACTGTATGACCCAGCAATCCTACTCTTAGGCATATACCCTGAAGAAACCAAAACTGAAAGGGACACATGTATCACATTGTTCATTGAAGCACTATTTACAATAGCTAGAACATGGAAGCAACCTAGATGTCCATCGACAAATGAATGGATAAAGAAGTTGTGAATATTACTCAGCCATCAAAAGGAATGCATTTGAGTCATTTCTAATGAAGTGGATGAACCTAGAACCTATTATACAGAGTGAAGTGAGTCAGAAAGAGAAAGGTAAATACCATATATGCACATATATACGGAATCTAGAAAAATGGTACTGAAGAATTTATTTACAGGGCAACAGTGGAGAAACACACATAGAGAACAGATTTATGAACATGGGGACAGAGGAGGGGAGGGTGAGATGTATGGAAAGAGTAACATAGAAACTTTCATTACCATATGTAAAATAGATAGCCAATGGGAATTTGCTGTATGGCTCAGGAAAATCAAACAGGGGCTCTGTATAAACCTAGAGGGGTGGGATGGGGAGGGAGATGGGAGGGAAGTTCAAAAGGGAGGGGATATATGTATACCTATGGCTGATTCATGTTGAGGTTTGACAGAAAACAGCAAAATTCTGTAAAGCAATTATCCTTCAAAAAATTAATTAATTTAAAAAAACTAGGAATGAAACTACCATATGATCCAGCAATCCCACTATTGGGCATATACCATGAGGAAATCATAATTGAAAAAGACACATGTACCCCAGTGTTCATTGCAGCATGATTTACAATAACTAGGATATGGAATACACAGAAGAACTGTACAAAAGAGATCTTCACGACCCACATAATCACGATGGTGTTATCACTCACCTAGACCCAGACATCCTGGAACGTGAAGTCAAGTGGGTCTTAGGAAGCATCACTACAAACAAAGCTAGTGGAGGTGATGGAATTCCAGTTGAGCTATTTCAAATCCTGAAAGATAATGCTGTGAAAGTGCTGCACTCAATATGCCAGCAAATTTAGAAAACTCAGCAGTGGCCACAGGAGTAGAAAAGGTAAATTTTCATTCCAATCCCAAAGAAAGGCAATACCAAAGAATGCTCAAACTATCGCACAGTTGTACTTATCTCACATGCCAGTAAAGTAATGCTTAAAATACTCTAAGCCAGGCTTCAGCAATACATGAACTGTGAAATTCCTGATGTTCAAGCTGGTTTTAGAAAAGGCAGAGGGACCAGAGATCAAACTGCCAACATCCACTGGATCATCGAAAAAGCAAGAAAGTTCCAGGAAAACATCTATTTCTGCTTTATTGACTATGCCAAAGCTTTTGACTGTGTGGATCACAATAAACTGTGGAAAATTCTGAAAGTGATGGGAATGCCAGACCACCTGACCTGCCTCTTGAGAAACCTTTATGCCGGTCAGGAAGCAACAGTTAAAACTGGACATGGAACAACAGACTGATTCCAAATAGGAAAAGAAGTGCGTCAAGGATGTATATTGTCACCCTGCTTATTTAACTTCTATGCAGAGTACATCAAGAGAAACACTGGACTGGAAGAAGCACAAGCTGGAATCAAGATTGCTGGGAAAAATATCAGTAACCTCAGATATGCATATGACACCATCCTTATGGCAGAAAGTGAAGAGGAACTAAAAAGCCTCTTGATGAAAGTGAAAGAGGAGAGTGAAAATGTTGGCTTAAAGCTCAACATTCAGAAAACTAAGATCATGGCATCCGGTCCCATCACTTCATGGGAAATAGATAGGGAAACACTGGAAACAGTGGCTGATTTTATTTTTCTGGGCTCCAAAATCACTTCAGATGGTGACTGCAGCCATGAAATTAAAAGACATTTACTCCTTGGAAGGAAAGTTATGACCAACCTAGACAGCATATTCAAAAGTAGAGACATTATTTTGCCAACAAAGGTCTGTCTAGTCAAGGCTATGGTTTTTCCAGTGGTCATGTATGGATGTGAGAGTTGGACTGTGAAGAAAGCTGAGTGCCAAAGAATTGATGCTTTTGAACTATGGTGTTGGAGAAGACTCTTGAGAGTCCCTTGAACTGCAAGGAGATCCAACCAGTCCATTCTAAAGGAAATTAGTCTTAGTGTTCACTGAAAGGACTGATGTTGAAGCTGAAACTCCAATGCTTTGGCCACTTGATGTGAACAGCTGACTCATCTGAAAAGACCCTGATGCTGGGAAAGATTGAGGGCAGGAGGAGAAGGGGATGACAGGATGGGATGGTTGGATGGCATCACCAGCTCAATGGATATGGGTTTGGGTGGACTCTGGGAGTTGGTGATGGACAGGGAGGCCTGGCGTGCTGTGGTTCATGGGGTTGCAAAGAGTCAGACTCGACTGAGTGCCTGAACTGAACTGAATGAGGACATGGAAGCAACCTAGATGTGCATCAACAGATGAATGGATAAAGAAGCTGTGGTATGCATATACAATGGACTATTACTCAGTCATAAAAAGGAATGAATTTGAATTGGTGCTAATGAGGTAGATGAATCTAGACCCTATTATACAGAATGAAGTAAGTCAGAAAGGGAAAAACAAATATCATATATTAACGCATATATATGGAATCTATAAAAATGGTAATGATGAACCTAATTTCAGAGCAGCTATGGAGCTGCAGACATAGAGAATAGACTTGTAGACATGGGGCAGGAGGGGAGGAGAGGGTGGGGCGAATGGAGAGAGTACTATGGTAACATATATCCTAACATATATAAAATAGATCGCCAGTGAGAATTTGCTGTATGACTCAGAAAACTCAAACCAGGGCTCTGTGACAACCTTGATGGGGTGGGAGGTGTGAGGGAGTTTCCAGAGGGAGGGTATATATGTATATCTATGGCTTATTCACCTTGTTATATGGCAGAAATCAACACAATATTGTAAAGCAACTATCCTGCAAAATAAAAATAAACATTTTTTAAGTACATTATCAGCATTCTTTTTCTGCCTATTTGCTTACTCTGATCTCTCTGAATAGATTTATATTTCTTTCCTTTTCTTCTTCTTCAGCTGGACTGTTTGCTTAAAGTCAAAATAAATTTCATGTCCTCTAGAATCTCCCCTAATGCACTGATCTAGAATCACAGTCCTTATATCCTTTGACACTTTGAATTTCTAAAGTCTGCACCACTCATTTGGCACTTAGTTTTTGATAACCTAGACCACATATCTTTTTCTGTATTCCTTGGATATCCAATAAAAATATAAATTATTTGAAAGCAGGGACATTTTTGCCGATGCCCTGTCAGGCAGACATTCTATTAGCATTTGTTGCTATGGACCACAATGACAACAGCATCTCAATTATGAAGCATAATCATCCTTAGGTAAATTGGAGATTCACAATGTCAATACATTGAAACTCTTGATGTATTGTTAATTGTATACTGGCAATTACAGTTCACAATTGTTCACAGGGCACTTCACAATTGTTCCTCAGTTTTTGTCAAGATAGTCTCAAGAGATGGGTAATAAAAAGCATTTGCTGCCATTTTTTTCCCTAAATTGAGAAAAGCAAAATATTTTTATGAGATATACTGATAATTTTCAGTATATTAATTAACATGAGGAAGTAAAATAAATTATTTTTCTTGGTCCCTTATACCAATGGCATTACTGTCCTAGCAATTTTTCTCATAGAAAAGCAAATAGTGACTTATTTAATTGAACTTCTGGTAGTCCTTAAAGACTGGAGAGGTTCTAGCCTTCTATGCAAACTGAAACTTCTCACTTTAATACCCCTCAAAATACATATATTTTTAGTGTCTCTTTGATGCCATATTTGTTTTTATTTATTGATTTTTGTGATAAAAATAATGTAAATTAAACCCAAAGGAACTTCCCTGGTGGCTCAGATGGTAGAATCTGTCTGCAGTGCAAGAGACCTGAGTTCAGTCCCTGGGTTGGGAAGATTCCCTGGTGAACAGAATGGTAACCTGCTCCAACATTCTTGCCTGGAAAATTCCATGGACAGAGGAGCCTGGTGGGCAGCAGTCCATGGGGTCACAAAGAATAAGACATGGCTTAGCGACTAACACTTACAGAAGGAATGAAATAATGATGAACAGAAAACAACAAAAAATAGAAAATAGACAAATAGATAAAAACAATAGTCACTAAAACTGATAAATCTCTAGCCAAACTGATCAGGAAGTGAAACAGATAGTTTGATATCAACAAGAGAGGAAATATCACTATAGTTCCTATAGACATTAAAAGAATAGTAAGGAAATATAAACAGCTTTATGACAATAAATTTAATGACTTAGATTAAATGGAAAAAAATTCCTTTAAAAATTCAAACAACCCCAAGATCACTCAAAAAGAACAACAAAAAATATTACATAAATAGCTTTTTAACTATGAAGGAAATTGAATTTATAATTAAAAATCCTTCCCCAAAGAAAACTCCAGGCCCAGATGATTTCAAGGATTAATTCTACAAAACATTTGTTGAAGAATGTTTATTTTACATAAACTGTTACAGAAAATAAAAAGAACACATCCAAAACCCTTTTAACAAGCAAATGCTGTGTGCTGTACTTAGTCACTCAGTTGTGTCCAACTCTTTGGGACCACATGGACTGTAGCTCGCCAGGCTCCTCTGTCCGTGGGGATTCTTCAGGCAAGAATACTGGAGTGGGCTGTCATTTCCTCCTCCAGGGGTCTTCCCAACTCAGGGATCTAACCCAGGTTTCCTGCATTGCAGGCAGACTCTTTACAATCTGAGTCACCAGGGAAGCCCAAAAAGTTAATACTGCCCCCAAATCAAGAAAATAAACTATTGGGGGGGGGGGGGAGGAATAAACACCACTGATTGATATACCTCATATGCATGCTTTAAGTTGCTTCAGTCATGTCCGACTCTTTGTGACCCCATAGACTCCTTTGACCAGGCTCCTTTGTCCATTACATAGATGAAAAAATTCTTAGCAACCTTTGAGAAAGTCAGATTTGAAAGCATATCAAAAAAGATAATGCACCATGAAAAATGGGATTTTGTGGTCACTTTGATAGTCATAAAGTAATCAGAGTAATTTACTATGTTCATCAATTAAAAAAGAAAAGTCAAATAAATAATTGTCTCAATAGTTGAAGAAAAAGCATTTGATATTCAATACCCACACAGCATAAAAACTCTTAGAAAACAAATAGAAAGAAGCTTCCTCACAATTCTATTCACCATTGAAACAAAAAGAATAAAATACTTAGGAATAAATCTACCTAAAGAAACAAAAGACCTATATATAGAAAACTATAAAACACTGATCAAAGAAATCAAAGATGACACAAATAGATGGAGAAATATACCATGTTTGTGCATCAAAAGAATCAATATAGTGAAAACGAGTATACTACCCAAAGCAATCTATAGATTCAACGCAATCCCTATCAAGCTACCAATGGTATTTTTCACAGAACTAGAACAAATAACTTTACAATTTGTATGAAAATACAAAAAAACCTTGAATAGCCAAAGCAACCTTGAGAAAGAAGAGTGAAACTGGAGGAATCAACCTGCCTGACTTCAGACTATACTACAAAGATACAGTCATCAGGACAGTATGGTACTGGTACAAAGACAGAAATATAGATCAATGGAACAAAGTAAAAAGCCCAGAGATAAATTCATGTATCTATGGACACCTTATCTTTGACAAAGGAGGCAAGAATATCCAATGGAAAAAGACAATCCCTCTAACAAGTGGTGCTGGGAAAACTGGTCAACCACCTGTAAAAGAATGAAACTAGAACACTTTCTAACACCATACACAAAAACAAACTCAAAATGGATTAAAGATCTAAACATAAGACCAGAAACTATAAAACTCCTAGAGGAAAATATAGGCAAAACACTCTCTGACATAAATCACAGCAGGATCCTCTATGACTCATCCCATAGAGTAATGGAAATAAAAGCAAAAATAAACAAATGGGACCTAATCAAACTTAAAAGCTTTTGCACAATGAAAGAAACTATAAGCAAGGTGAAAAGACAGCCTTCAGAATGGGAGAAATTAATAGCAAATGAAGCAACTGACAAACAACTAATCTCAAAAATATACAAGCAACTTATGCAGCTCAAGTCCAGAAAAATAAATGACCCAATCAAAATATAGCCCAAAGAACTAAATAATATTTCCCCAAAGAAGACATACAGATGGCTAACAAACACATGAAAAGATGCTCAACATCACTCATTATCAGAGAAATGCAACTCAAAACCACAATGAGGTACCATCTAATGCCAGTCAGAATGGCCTCTATCAAAAAGTCTACAAACAATAAATGATGGAGAGGGTGCGGAGAAAAGGGAGCCCTCTTACACTGTTGGTGGGAATGCAAACTAGTACAGCCACTATGGAGAACAGTGTGGAGATTCCTTAAAAAACTGGAAATAGAACTCCCATACGACAGAGCAATCCCACTGCTGGGCCTACACACCAAGGAAACCAGAACTGAAAGAGACACATGTACCCCAATGTTCATCGCAGCACTGTTTGCAATAGCTAGGACATGGAAGCAACCTAGATGTCCAATGGCAGATGAATGGATAAGAAAGCTGTGGTACATAAACACAATGAAATATTACTCATCTATTAAAAATAATGCATTTGAATCAGTTCTAATGAGGTGGATGAAACTGGATCCTATTATACAGAGTGAAGTAAGTCAGAAAGAAAAACACCAATACAGTATATTAATGCATATATATGGAATTTAGAAAGATGGTAATGATGTCCCTATATGCAAGAGAGACACAGATATAAAGAACAGACTTTTGGACTCTGGGGGAGAAGGCAATGGTGGGATGATTTGAGAGAATAGCATTGAAACATGTATATTATCATATGTGATATAGATAGCCAGTCCAGGTTTGATGCATGAGACAGGGTGTTCAGGCTGGTGCACTGGGATGACCCTGAGGGATGGGATGGGGAGGGAGGTGAGAGGGGGATTCAGAATGTGGGGAACACATGTACATCCATGGCTGATTCATGTCAATATATTGCAAAAAACTACTGCAATATTGTAAAGTAATTAGCCTCCAATTAAATAAATAATTTTTTTTAAAGTATGCTTTCTCAGCGTGATAAAAAGACAACTACAAAAATTCTTATTTCACTCCACATACAAAAATTAGCTTGAAATGGGTCTTAGATCTAAAGGTAAACATAAGAGCTAAACTATAAAAGTTCTACATGAATAGAAAGAGGAAAATCTTGGTAATTTAGACTTAGGCAATGATTTCTAAAATAAAACACAAAGAAATATGAACTATAAGAGAAAAAAATGGACTTCATCAAAATTTAAATTTTTTCTCTTCAAAAAACACTACTCAGAAATGAAAAGTTACAGACTGGGAAAAATATTTGCGAAACATACGTCCAATAAATAACCTAGAATATATAAAGAACACTAACAACAATAAGAAGAGAATAACCCAGTGAATGGCAGGGGGATGAAATTTTAATAGACTTCACTAAAGAAGATATACAGATTGTATCATGCCTGTGTGCTCAGTCATGTCCAACTTTTTGCAACCCTGTGGGCTGTAGTCCACCAGGCTCCTCTGTCCATAGGATTTTGCAGGCAAGAACACTGGAGTGGGTTGCCATTTCCTCCTCCAAGGTATCTTTCCAACCCAGGGATCCAATCCATATCTCCTGTGTCTCCTGCATTGGCAGGTGGATTCTTTACCACTGAGCCTCCTGGGAAGTCCCATACAGATTGCACAAAAGTGCACAAAAAAGTGCTTAACATGGTTTGCTTGTTTTTGATCACTCAGTGGTGTTAGGACTCTTTGTTGCATCTGACTCTTTTTCCACCGCATGGACTGTAGCCTGCTAGGCTCCTCTGTCCATGGGATTTTTCTGGGCAAGATTACTGGAGTGGGTTGCCATCATTACTCATTAGGAAAACATGACTAAAACCACACTGAAGGACTTCCCTCATGACCCAGTGGTTAAGACTTTGGCCTCCACTGCAGGGGATGAGGGTTTGATCCTTGATTGGGGAGTTAAGATCCCACATGTCTCACAGTCAAAAAATCAAAACATAAAACAGAAACAATACTGTAACAAATTCAATAAAGATGTTAAAAACAGTCCACATCAAAAACAAAATTTTAAAGAAAAGAGCACATTGAGTTACCATTTGAACCTACCAGAATGGCTAAAATTAAAACAATTAACAGTTCCAAGTATGGGTAAGGATATGGAACAACTGGAGCTTTCACACATTACAAAAGGAACAGCCACTTTGAAAAAGATTTTGGCAGTTCCCTACAAAGTTAACATTTATCAAATAATCTACTGATTCCATCCCTGCATATTTACCCTAGAAAAATGAAAGTATGTCCACACAAATACTTGTTTACAAACATTTATAGCAGCTTTATTCATGATGTAAGAAACATGAAACCATTCAAGTATCAAATAACTGGTGAATAAAAAAAAAACAAATTTTAACTTGTCTGTACAATGCACTACCACTCAACATACAAAAATACAAAGTACTGATAGACATCTAATAACAACATAGAAAAATTTCAGTAGTATTATTCTAGACACAGAAACCTGGACAGTATAGGATTCTGTTTACATAAAATGTTAGAAAAAGTAAAACCAAATAGGCACAGAAAGCAGACAGTGGGCAGGGAGTTAAAGGAAGGGAATGCAAAAGGGCACAAGGAAATGTTTTAGGGTGACCAAAATATTCTGCATCTTGATTGTGGCAGTGGTTGCATGGAGATAAACATTTGATAAATCTCATGGAATTGTACATTTAAAGTAGTGAAATCTATTGTAGGTAAACTATATCTCAATGAAGCTTCTAAAAATAACACATTCTGATTACATATAATTTTGTTGTATTTCTCTCCTTATAGATACTCTTTTCTATATGATTTCAAAAACTAAAATATGTAAGCTGTATTTTCTACTTTCCAACTTAATCTCAGATAATAAGCATTCCCCATGTTACTAAAAACTTTGGACACAGTTAGTTTTGCATGATATCCCATTTATCAATATGCCACCCTTGATCATTCCCCTATTGGTGAGGATTTAAGATTGTTTTCAGTTTTTTTTTTTCTATCTATATAAGGTGAAGAGGAACTAAAAAGCCTCTTGATGAAAGTGAAAGTGGAGAGTGAAAAAGTTGGCTTAAAGCTCAACATTCAGAAAACGAAGATCATGGCATCTGGTCCCATCACTTCATGGGAAATAGATGGGGAAACTGTGGAAACAGTGTCAGGCTTTATTTTTTGGGGCTACAAAAACACTGCAGATGGTGATTGCAGCCATGAAATTAAAAGACGCTTACTCCTTGGAAGGAAAGTTATGACCAACTTAGACAGCATATTAAAAAGACAGCATATTAAAAACCTTTTGCCAGCAAAGGTCTGTCTAGTCAAGGCTATGGTTTTTCCTGTGGTCATGTATGGATGTGAGAGTTGGACTGTGAAGAAAGCTAAGCACCGAAGAATTGATGCTTTTGAACTGCGGTGTTGGAGAAGACTCTTGAGAGTCCCTTGGACTGCAAGGAGATCCAACCAGTCCATTCTTAAGGAGATCAGCCCTGGGATTTCTTTGGAGGGAATTATGCTGAAGCTGAAATTCCAGTACTTTGGCCACCTCATGCGAAGAGTTGACTCATTGGAAAAGACTCTGATGCTGGGAGGGATTGGGGGCAGGAGGAGAAGGGGACAACACAGGGTGAGATGGCTGGATGGCAACACTGACTCGATGGATGTGAGTCTGAGTGAACTCCAGGAGTTGGTGATGGACAGGGAGGCCTGGTGTGCTGCGATTCATGGGGTCGCAAAGAGTCGGACATGACTGAGCGACTGAACTGAACTGAACTGAATATTCTGATATACAGGGCTTCCCTGGTGGCTCAGTGGTTAAGAAGCTACCTGCCAATAAAAGAGACACAGGTTCAATCTCTGGGTCAGAAAAATCCCCTGGAAGAAGAAAAAGGCGTGGCAACCCACTCCAGTATTCTTGCCTGGGAAATCCTATGGACAGAGGAGCCTGGTGGGTACAGTGCCTATAGAGTGGGACACAACTCAGTAACTAAACAACAACAACAAATTCTGATATCTTTGTGTGTTTGTTCTTGTATGTTTTCCCCGATAATAGATTTTTCAAAGATGAAATTTCAAGGTCAAAATATAAGAACATTTTAAGGATCTGAAATTCACTATTAAATTGTTTTCCAGGAAAACTGCACTGATTTAATTCTCACTAGTAGTATATGAAAGGACCAGTTGTTCTGCACCCCTGCTGGAATTGAATATTATTGTGAATTATTATTTGAAGTATTTGCTTAAATCTTGCTCTTCAGCTTGACACTGGTTTGGAATTCTTTCCTGTACTTTTGTTCATATAGAGTCAGTTCATATTATTCACCCACCTGGATTCCATCCATTCCCAAGGATTTGAGACATTTGCCGACCATGTGGCACTGTGAGGGTCTCCTCTGAGATCATCTTCCTGATATTCCAGAGCCTGAGTCTTACTGTCTCCATTTCTTGCCTCTATCTGATAGTTATCTCCTAATGTGTTTTTGAGTCCTCAACGTTTATATCATTTCCAGTGCCTAAGACTTTAACGTAGCATAATATAGCATACCTTAGCTATTATATACAGCATCTGTTTTCCTGTGAAGTAGCTCAGCAACATGGTATAATTCATTTTCCATGTAGCACAGTTGTGAATTGTTCTCATTCCTATTTACCACCATATCCTCATCCTTCCCCTTAGTTCTCTTCTCATCTCTCCCACCTGGTACCTCTTTCCCAATTATTAATACAAGCAATGATAGAATAATAGAGAAATGAAGAAGATGCAAAAGAGAGCTGAGTCTTATCCTTTCAGTGGCTAGGCGGGTCAAATTTCAGCCCATCTTCTCAGTTCCTTCCCTACTGGACTCAGTGTTCCCTTCCCCTTGCTCCAGGTCAGTTCTGTTCAGCTCCTGAGTTAATATTGACCTCTTCAGGCTCAGTTCCACTAGGCTCCAACTAGTTCTAGAATTGCTTTGGGGAAGAAAAACTTTTTATTTCTGGCTCAACCTGTGAAACTAAGCTTGGGTATCACCACCTCTGAATTACAACTCCCAGAATGGTTTGCTACCCGTCCTTTCTGTATGTTCTGGGGGTACCTCTGCTTGCCCATATCATTGAACATATCCCACATTACAACTGCACAATTAAAAGGCAATCCACCCCACTAGACATGGGAGTTCCAGGAGGTCAGGGACTAGCTCTTTCATCTATGTAATCCTGGTAATTTTCACACAGTCTCCGGATCTCAGTGCAAGACTCCTGTTTCCACTCCTGACTTTCAGCAGCCTTCTCTTCACACAGCAACCATGTTGATCTTTTAAAACACAATCATTCTTTCTCTTTAATTCATTAATTTTCCAAGTTAAGTGGTAGGTGTCTACCTTCCTACGGGTGCTACCAGTGTATCACTTCTTATTTTGGCTGATTGTGATTCTCTATATGTTCTTAGTTTTCAATTGTATCATTATGAACCCACAGACTTTTACAATATATTCAATACAAGTCTGTTAATTATGGTTGATATTGTTTTTGATTCTCAAATTGCTCCATGTTATGCCAGTGGAAGCTCCCTCAAACTAGCTCCTACAAGAAACTAGATTCTTGTGACATAGCCCCACCCCCTTTTTTGATAGATTCTCTGCTTATTGACACCACAAAGCTTATTGTCATCTTACTTATCTCCAATCTCAGACTTGGAATCAGCCATTTCTCCACAAAGCCTTAGTTCCTTTCTGAGTATACTGTTACTTACATGCCACAACCTGGACATTATGGATGTTTCTTGTCACTGGTTTGTGATTGCTTCTAGAATCTTGGAGTGGACAGAAGTAGGGATCATACATTTATCTTACCTGACCTGTATGACTACATTTCAGAATAATCAAAAAAGCCCTGGTTAATGAAACATGTTTTTCCTTTCAAGAATTATAAGTTATTAAATGTGTAAGGATTAATAAAATTGAAACATCACCATTTACAACAACTAATGAAGTAACTGATTCAGGTAGTGAACCTCAACAGATGCTAAAGCCATTAGGAGAAGATGATAGGGACCTTCACAGTGGAAGAACCAGGCTACACCATGTGAACCCACTGATCAATGTTGCTGCTGCTGCTGCTGCTGCTAAATCACGTCAGTCTGCTGCTAAATCTGACTCTGTGCGACCCCATAGATGGCAGCCCACCAGGCTCCCCTGTCCCTGGGATTCTCCAGGCAAGAACACTAGAGTGGGCTGCCATTTCCTTCTCCAGCTGATCAATGTTAGCACATCTTAAAATGAGACAACCAGACATTATGTACTGCATGTAATGTACTGTAATACAATATTACTGCATGATATAACACAATAAGAAATACACAGTACCCCTTATGAAATATTCTTGCCCAAAAATGTTAAACCTGAATTTAATCAAGATTTAGGTCTAACCTTTAGTTTTCAGGGAAGGAGAAGAATATAGAGACAAATTCGGGATTTGGTACAATTTACAGCACAGCTAACATAATTTATTCAACAAGTCAAAGACCAGGAGAAAAGAAAAAAAAGCAGGAGGACTGGAATCTTTTGCAAACTAAAAGAAATTTTAAAAGTATTATAATAAAATGCTGCAATAATTGGACCTCATTTGGGTCCTGAGTCAAATAAATCCATGTAAAATTCTTTGTTGAGACAGTTGGGGAAATGTTAAAGTACAGTTGGAATTAGATGTTACTAATGAATTTTCATTAATTTTGTCAGGCATGATAACAGAACTGTGGTTATGTAAGAAACTATCCCTTTTGAAAGGAATATATAAGCACAGGGAACTCTACTTAATACTCTGTAATGGCCTATATGGGAAAAGAATCTAAGTAAGAATGGATACATGTATATGTATAACTGAGTCACTTTGCTGCACACTTAAGACTAATACAGCACTATATATCATTTAAACAATTTATAATAGCCAGGACATGGAAACAACCTAGATGTCCATCAGCAGATGAATGGATAAGAAAGCTGTGGTACATATACACAATGGAGTATTACTCAGCCGTTAAAAAGAATACATTTGAATCAGTTCTGATGAGATGGATGAAACTGGAGCCGATTATACAGAGTGAAGTAAGCCAGAAAGAAAAACACCAATACAGTATACTAACACATATATATGGAATTTAGAAAGATGGCAATGATGACTTTGTATGCAAGACAGCAAAAAAGACACAGATGTGTATAGCGGACTTTTGGACTCAGAGGGAGAGGGAGAGGGTGGGATGATTTGGGAGAATGGCATTGAAACATGTATACTATCATGTAAGAATCGAATCTCCAGTCTATGTCCGAAGCAGGATACAGCATGCTTGGGGCTGGTGCACGGGGATGACCCAGAGAGATGTTATGGGGAGGGAGGTGGGAGGGGGGGTTCATGTTTGGGATCGCATGTACACCCGTGGTGGATTCATGTCAATGTATGGCAAAACCAATACAGTATTGTAAAGTAAAATAAAGTAAAAATAAAAATTAAAAAAAAATCACAATGTTTGTATGATGAAAAAAATCATAATAGGAAGGTCAAAAGACAGAAAAAAAAATAATACTCTTTTAATCCAAACTCCTAATCTGGGATTAACATATACATACTACTACATAAAACAGAATCAACAAGGACCTACTGTATAGCACAGGGAATTCAACTCAATATTCCATAATAAGCAATATGGGAAAAGAATGTGAAAAGAATAGATGCATGTATATGTATGAATATGTATACACTTTGCTGTACACCAGAGACTAACACAACTTTGTAAATTAACAACACTCTAATATAAAATAACATTTTTAAAAATTTAATAAATAAAAGGAATATATATGGAAATATTTACAGTTAAGATGACATGATATGGATATGGATTTGTGCTTTAATGCACAAAAGCAAAAACAAAGAAAGGAAAGAGAGAATAAAAAAGGGAAGAAGGAAAGGGAAAGAAGAAGGAAGGGAGGGGAAAGACAGGTAAAAATATTGATTAATGAATATTGAGATGGGTTCTCAGGCTGCTACTGCTAAGTTGCTTCAGTCGTGTCTGACTCCATGCAACCCTGTAGACGGCAGCCCACGAGGCTCCCCTGTCCCTGGGATTCTCCAGGCAAGAACACGGGAGTGGGTTGCCAGTTCCTTCTCCAATGCATGAAAGTGAAAAGTGAAAGTGAAGACGTTCAGTTGTGTCTGATTCCTAGCCACCCTATGGACTGCAGCCTACCAGGCTCGTCTGTCCATGGGATTTTCCAGGCAGGAGTACTAGAGTGGGTTGCCATTGCCTTCTCTGGTGTTCTGAGGAGGGATATTCAAATTATTCTCTCTACTTTGGTACATACTTCATATTTTACTTTAAAAAGTTTTAAACACATAATATACTAGATCATACCCCTACTTAATTTTCCAACCAAACATGATTATGTGAGTGCGTCTGATGGAAAGGGTGGGCAGATAGAAAGGCGTTCAAACATATATTAAAAAAACAAAGAGAAAATCATTCATGGTTACACTGTCCAACAACAATCAGCATAGTCATTGGGGTCTATTCTCACCTGGGCTTCCCTTACATTCACACCAATGATGGTAATTATTCTATTCTATCAGTTTAAATGGCCCAACCTTGACAGTTTAGGTGGCATTACTTTCATAACCAGAAAGACAGAATATCCTCTCATAGGTTCATTGCCTATTTACATTTATTCTTTTATAAATTACCTATTTTGAGGGGTTTTCTGTCTATATTACAAACCTGTTTTTCTGCAGTCACATAGTTGCATAGAAATTTGCACAGACCATGTGGTGTAACCATTAATGGGAAAAGAGGAAGGAACCACTGAAGTCTGGCAACTCTGAAGATTCCAGCTGGGTCATGTCAAGACCCAGCCCAGTCTCCTTGATTCTCCAGGCAACTGTGTTTCACAATCCAGAGAGCATCATTCACCTAAAGACAATGTGCTACTCTATTCAGAGAGTATAAATAGAAAACTGCTTCGAGAGTCCCAGATTTTCTTGGCTGCAAATATTTGTAGGAGATAAAATATAAAACAAGACTGGCAAGGAGGAGAAATTTAAAATATAGATTACATTTTTATGAAAATTATAAAGAGCATGTGACAAACCACCATTTTGTTACTAAAAGATAATGCTCCTTCTATTCGAGGAATAATTGTTTCAGAAGGGTGGTTAGAATACAAAGAAATTGTAATCAGGTATCACGACTTCAGCTAAGCATGGCAGGATCCTTTACTGCTCTGAGTTTTATTGTTTAGACATCTCTTCCATGCTTTTATATTTGTTCTCTTTGTTTTCCATTCTGTGATCACTTTCTGTCCTTGTCTCCAAAACTCCACTCTTAAAACCATTCAGTGTAAAAGAGTTTCCTCTTCATCACTCCTTTTTCTCTTGGATCTTTCTGTGTTGACTGCTGGAAGTCAAGATTCAAGGAAAATCAAGGGCTTTCAGGAAACTGTGATGCATTTGTGTGAGGCTGTGGCAGGTAGAGAATAGACAAGTATTGAGGAGTCAATGGACGAAAAGAAATAAAAGGTCAGCATCCAAGTGCTTGAAAGAAATTGGCACAGGAAAACAGAGTTGGGAGAAGCAAGGGTAATGGAGGGAAAGCAAGAAAGACAAAGTGTATTGAGCATCTATTCTGTGACATATCACTTCTTGACATGATCTCATTTCATCCTTGTAACTCTGGGAGATAGGCATGTTACCCACATTGCACAGAGTAGGAAATGGCGACTCAGAAAGGCTAAGTAAGTGCTAAACGTCACACAGCTTGTACATGTTGTTAGCAAGATTCAATACCAGCTGTATCTGGCCTTCCTAAAATTACACTCACTCTGAAAGAATAGAAAGGGAATACGGGTCATGGAGAAACAATGGATTCTAAGATATCAATAAAGTCATGAAAGTGGCATTTCTTCAAAGAAATATAACAGCTTCATAGAGCTTCTTTAACTCTTACCATTTTCCTTGAAAAATCATGATAACAAGGTCATCCAGACTATACAAATGGCAAACTCAGGCACATCTTAAGCAAGATCTGTTCTGGTGTCCAGGATATGGATTTAATTTAATTCCATAAGATTTGATTTCCAGAAAGGTCGTTGTCTGGGGAAAAAAAAAAAAAGAGGAAAAATAGGAAGTAGGGTGTGTGTATGGGGTGTATAGCACCTGAGAGAGTTTGTGCTGAAAAAGAATTTAAACCTTGGCAGGTGTTATTGATTTTATCTGAATTGCCCTCTTACATCTGCCTGGAGAACTCCTATTGATCCTGAAAAGCCCCACTCAGCTATTACCTGCTCATGGCAACTGAGTTAATCAATTCCTTCTTTATATTATTTCTGTATATTTTCCTTTGAGGCTCATGCAGTGTAGTTATGTCATTCTCCACCCTTTTTATCTATGGAGTTGTAGGGAGAGAGCAATTAGCCAAGATGGCAGTGGTCAGGCTCTCCTGCCCGACTTCTTCTCACTCCTGCCTCACAGGGCCCTCGCTCCCATCCCACATTCTGTAAACAATGACTTTGCATGGTTATATAACAGCTAAGATCATTTATAGTACCGCACACATGCACTGTGCCTATACAAGCACAACATGAAAGGCCCTTGCCCGAGATTCAGCAGTGTCAACCATTAGAGAATAAAGCATGTCTGCCTTGCTGCTGTGAAACAGCTCCTCACATCTTCCAGCTTCTTCCTATCTGCTTCCTAGCTCATGCCTTACCTTCCCTGGATTCAGGGAACAGCAAGACAGGAGTCTTCTCACTTCCTAATACAAGAATGACATTACAGTCATTGATATCTTACAATCTCTTCTCCGGAAGTCCTACATCATCCTGTGTTTATTTTATGCCCATAAGGAAAACCCAGCTCATCTCTAATCTGTACAGCCTCTCTTTCTGACTGTAATCCTTTCAGCTTTTCATTTTAATACACATTCTCCCACCTCAATGAGCCCTCCAGTCCTTACTTATATTCTGTAACTTAAAACTTTCACCACTCTTTAACCAATACTCTCAACTCCCATGCCAATTTGTGAGTCCATTGCACCTGCCCCCAAAATCATACTCTTGGATCAATCGAGCCCCTCATGTTCTCCCTGCCATACCCGAGTTGTTAAGTGCTAGAGAGAAAGGTCATACACCTGTGCAGATTAGGGACAATACAAATCATCCTTTTAAATCTTAATTCCATTCTGAGAGTTTAAAATGTAATGACTTTAAACAATGATTTATTTTTATCCCTCATGGTTACGTAGGTTGGCTGGCTCAGTGGGATGATTCTTGCTCAGGGCCTCCCACGCAAGTGCTACTATGTGGTAGCTGTGGCTGAAGTCATCTGAAGGTTGATATGGGCTCAACAGCCTAAATAACTGAATCATATGGCCAGTTATTGGTAGGAAGTTCAGCTAAAACTGTCTTCTGGAGTTTCTGCATGTTGTCTTTCAACGTGGCTTGGATTTATCACAGTATGGCAGATGGGTTCAAAGAACATCCCAAGAGGAATATTCCTTGAGGCCTGGATGCAAGGTGTTAAGACTTTCTATGACCTTAGAAATGTCATGGTTTTATGTCTAACTTATTTGATTGGTCAAGCAAGAACTTAAGGCCAGCCCAAATTCAAGGGAGGGCAAACTTGACTTTAATCTCCTGATATGGAGATGGCACATAGACGCAAGGAAGGAAGGAGCACATGATGACCATCTTTATAAACAACCTAACATAATTTGGGATGACACACAACCTTAAATAATGCACTAAAATGTGTTCCTATTCAAGACCTATATTTTTCTTCAATTTGGACATTTCACTCTTAAGTATTTCCATTCGTGGAGTAAACAAGATTATGTGAAAACACAGCTATCAGTGAAGTACCCAGCAGGTCACCAGTTCTATAAAAGTTTGAACCAGAAGGCTAAAATCAGATTAGGAAATGATTTGTATATTTCCATGATTTCATTCCTAAGTGGCCCTTACAGTATGAATATTTAAGAAGTGATAATGTAAGCTCTTCCATTCTCAATTTTTCTCTTTAATTCCTTTGACTTTGCAATTCTATCATTTTGATCTGTAAGGAGATTTATCTCAGAAAACAAGTTTCTTTTAGAATGTTAATTCCTGAGGAATAGGACTCTATCTTTTTTTATTTTTTTACCATAAAGTTACCTTCACTAGAGGTGAATGAGTATCTATTGACTATGATTCAACAAAATAAGTGTTTTAACAGTGATAGAATTCTATATTCGATAGTACTTATTTTTCATTTAAGAATGAACTTTCTAGTAGTCATTCAAGCCTGCCCCTGGTATGGGACATGACTATTATTTATACTTTTTAGAGTCATGGTTTAGGACAGGAAGTTAAGAATCCATTATCTATGTATGAGGGCATATTCATACCTTGATCTGAGGTTGGATTAAGTTAGACTGTGTTGCAATTTTATAAGGAAAAAATATGCTATTTAAAATATTCATGATTGCTCTCTAAAAGAAGTGACATAGTTCAATATCAATGACTCTTTATAGTGTTCCCTTTCTTTAATGGGGACTAGAGGAAAGAGAAGACACAAAAGAGAAAATCTAAGCCTCTATAGTTTTCGTACCCCTGACGTGGGAGGCAGGAGTTGCTGGCTCTGGCTGAGCAGACACATCGTAGAGATCCTGCATAGGAAGGAATGGAGCAGAGATGGAGAAGGTGGAGACTCTGCCCAGTTAAAGGAAGAAAACACTCTCTCACTGCTATGACATGCCCCAGAACCTGGCCAGTGTTCATTCATCCTTCTTGCTTCATTTCATCCCTTACTTTCTACAATCTGTGAAGCTTCTCTCTTCTGTGTTAATAGGGTGGGGGCCTGAAAGGTGAAGAAATGAGGTATCTACAGAGAGGGGGACATGTAATGGAAAGCATAAAAAACCCCATCACCTCAAACTTTCAGTAAAGTCCATTATACAAACAAATGTTTTCCATGCATGAAGGTTTCAGGGGCTAAAGGGGTCATGTCTCACAGCCTAGGCAATATGATGTGGGCACATTATATATAGAACAGAAAGATGCAGCCAGAAGTGATGAGAGGGACTGTAAGTATCATCCTAACCATGCCCCTACTTCCTTTTGTTTCCTCTTCAAACAGTTCTTCTGGAAAGATTGAGAGGGATTGAAGGCTATCATTGCTTATAGATTAGGACTGGAAGCAAACACATTGAATCTTAATGGCCAGGGTAATTCAGCTGATGTGTGGCCTGTATGATTACTTATTTGGGTCTAACTCAGATTCTGCATTTCTTAAAAGCGTGGATTTGGAGATTATTTGTCTTGAATTACCCATGCTTTGCTTGCTTAAATGTATTCACATGCCATGCTAAATTTTGTTGTGCTTGAAGAAAGGAGGGGAGTACTTCATGATTCTTTGAATAACTAAAGAGTTTTGGCACCAAAGACCAATTCTCAAGCTCTGAAATACTACTTTAGCATCTTATATGATGGAAACATCTGTGAGAAAAGTTTATCTAAGTTCAGTTCAATTGAGTTCAGTCGCTCAGTCGTGTCCGACTCTTTGTGACCCCATGAATCACAGCACGCCAGGCCTCCCTGTCCATCACCAGCTCCCGGAGTTCACTCAAACTCATATCCATCAAGTCGGTGATACAATCCAACCTTCTCATCCTCTGTCGTCCCCTTCTTCTCCTGCCCCCAATCGCTCCCAGCATCAGGGTCTTTTCCAATGAGTCAACTCTTCGCATGAGGCAGCCAAAGTATTGGAGTTTCAGCTTCAGCATCAGTCCTTCCAATGAACACCCAGGACTGATCTCCTTTAGGATAGACTGGTTAAATCTCCCTGCAAGCCAAGGGACTCTCAAGAGTCTTCTCCAACACCACAGTTCAAAAGCATCAATTCTTCGGTGCTCAGCTTTCTTCACAGTCCAACTCTCACATCCATACACGACCACTGGAAAAATCATAGCCTTGACTAGATGGACCTTTGTTAGCAAAGTAATATCTCTGACTTGCCTCTTGAGAAACCTATATGCAGGTCAGGAAGCAACAGTTAGAACTGGACATGGAACAACAGACTGGTTCCAAAGAGGAAAAGGAGTACGTCAAGTCTGTATATTGTCACCCTGCTTATTTAACTTCTATGCAGAGTACATCATGAGAAATGCTGGGCTGGAAGAAGCACAAGCTGGAATCAAGATTGCCAGGAGAATTATCAATAACCTCAGATATGCAGATGACACCACCCTTATGGCAGAAAGTGAAGAGGAACTCAAAAGCCTCTTGATGAAAGTAAAAGAGGAGAGTGAAAAAGTTAGCTTAAAGCTCAACATTCAGAAAATAAAGATCACGGCATCTGGTCCCATCACTTCATGGCAAATAGATGGGGAAACTGTGGAAGCAGTGTCAGACTTTATTTCGGGGGGCTCCAAAATCACTTCAGATGGTGACTGCAGCCATGAAATTAAAAGACACTTACTCCTTGGAAGAAAAATTATGACCAACCCAAATAGTATATTGAAAGGCAGAGAAATTACTTTGCCAACAAAGGTCTGTCTAGTCAAATCATCTAAGTTACTGATGATAAAATCTTGATTTTAAAATATACAAGGGCAAAAACAAAAACAAATTCTGAAGTTCTCCTTAGCTAGTCAAGTTTGAAAGATATAGCTTATGCATGAATATTAACTGGTCTAGTTAGAAGAAATCAACTATGACAAAAATGAGAATGTTAACATTAACTAACAAAGACTCTAAACTAAAGCCTATAGAGTCTACATAATACTTTTTTGGGTATTACATACATAATATAGATTATGTGGTGCTAGTGGTAAAGAATCTGCTTGCCAACGTAAGTGATGTGGGTTTGATCCCTGGGTTGGGAAGATCCCCAATAGCAGGAAATGGCAACCCACTCCAGTATTGTTGCTTGGGAAATCTCATAGACAGAGGAGCCTGGTGGACTACAGTCCATGGGGTTACAAACAGTTGGACATGACTGAGCACACACATATCTTATAAATTATACAGACCATACATATATTATAAAAATTATATGTATTGTATAGAATCTGCATATTTTCCATAAGGGGATCATTTTTGTGATATTGGAGTCTTTTGGAAAATAATATTTTACAAGCAAATTATTTTATGATTGGTATGTGTGAGCAGGAAGAAGGAGATATTTATGTTATACTTGGACAGATCCAACCAGTCAATGCTAAAGGAAATCAGTCCTGAATATTCACTAGAAGGACTGATGCTGAAGCTGAAGCTGAAGCTCCAATACTTTGGCCACCTGATGCGAAGAACTGACTCATTGGGAAACACCCTGAGGCTGGGAAAGATTGAAAGCAGGAGGAGAGGGGACAGAGGATGAGATGGTTGGATGGCATCACCAATTCGATGGACATGAGTTTGAGCAAGCTCCACGAGTTAGTGATGGACAGGGAAACCTGGCGTGCTGCAGTCCATGGGGTCACGAAGAGTCAGACACAACTGAGCAACTGAACTGAACTGATTCACAATGATGTTATTAGAGCTTTATTTTCTGTCATTATCCTCAGCTGATGAACAGCATGACCCCAATGGGACACCATATACTCAGGAGCATTGTAAAGTGCTTCTAGACTTGAAAATGGTTCCACACAACTCATTCGATTGGACAGCTTGTACTTTAAGCTCAAAGAGTTTAAGAAGGAGAATATAGCTTCTTTGTGACAAATTGATGGAAGCAACTGATGCCAAAATATCTAAGATCCAACGGCCACATGAAATTTTTAATAGCATCATTTTATAAATACTTTTTTAATTTATTTATTCATGTTTGGCTGTGCTGGGTCTTCACTGCTGCACAGGCTACTCTCTAGTTGCAGTGCGGGCTTCTCACTGTGGTGGCTTCTCTTGTTGTGGAGCACAGGCTGTAGGCATGGGAGCTTCAGTAGTTAGGGTTCCCAGACTATAGAGTACAGGCTCAATAGTTGCAGCACATGGGCTTAGTTCCTCCACGGTATGTGCATCTTCCCAGATCAGGTATCGAATCCATGTCTCCCAAATTTGCAAGCAGATTCTTTACCACTGAGCCACCAAGGAAGCTCTAGCATTATTTTCTGTAGAGACCATCATGTCAGCAAATAGGTCAAAGGCAAGCATATTCCTGTGAAGGTAACAAAGTTACCATCTTCAGAGTGGTCTCTGTAAAATGAATTTGACAAAAGCAAGACTATAGAGTTTGGTTATTACCTTTACTGTCACTGAACAAAAATCACTCACATAAAGGATAACTGAATAGAACTGAAAAAAATTTTAGTCCGTGTACTGTGACTCACCTACATAACTCCATATTTCTTTAGAGCCTAGAAATTCTGGGTTTAATTCAAGACCTCTGTAACTGCGTTGCCTGCAGTTAACTAAATTATTCATTTTTCTCCAGCTGCACTGTGTTCTTCATGTCATTCTATCCTCTTAGCCCCCAACTCTCCTCCACTTATCTGTGTCACATTCAACCTTCAAAGAATGTTCAGTCTTCCACTTACGTCTACAGAAGGACCTCTAACCTTCTCCAACAACTTTACCATTGAGTGATTATTCCCTCCTCTGCCTCCTAGTAACCACAACAACTCATGAAACTCATTAGTCACTGAGCAGGAGGTACCTCGTAGAATATGGATCTTGGCTAAAACTTATGAGATGACCACTGCTTTATAATTTCCAGCTCAACTCTAAGGGCACACACACTGGGACTGTGAGAATCTGATTACACTATGGAAGCAAAAATCACAAAGTGGTTGCACCTTCTATGCTACCAAACCAACTCTGCTTTTCTGGCATGTTGCTAGAAAAATAAATTTTGTCTGGCAAACTGCCAACCCTTTGTCTGCAGAGAAGATAAATGAGGGTTTTAGCTACCCATCTTTCATCATTTCTAGTTTTTGTTAAACCCATTATTATACAGAACCAAAATTGAGTCCTTAAAAGGCTAGCGTACTTAACACAGCTGTTCTCAAGCCTGAATTGTTTTACCATTAACGGAGAAGGCAATGGCACCCCACTCCAGTACTCTTGCCTAGAAAACCCCATGGGCGGAGGAGCCTGCTAGGCTTCAGTCCATGGGGTCGCTGAGGGTCGGACACAACTGAGCGCCTTCACTTTCACTTTTCACTTTCATGCTTTGGAGAAGGAAATGGCAACCCACTCCATTGTTCTTGCCTGGAGAATCCCAGGGACAGGGGAGCCTGGTGGGCTGCCGTCTCTGGGGTCGCACAGAGTTGGACGTGACTGCGGTGACTTAGCAGAGTCATAAGAAGACTCATTTTAGACCATAAGATCCTAGAACTAGAAGGGAAGTAAGAAATTTATGATTCCAAATCTTTATTTTAATAGAAGAGGAAACCAGGGCTCAGAAAGAGTTTAAAATTTACCCCAAATCTCAAAGGGATGTGGTGCTGGAATCAGGTCTCAGACGCAGCCGTCCTACTTCTCGTCTATCACACTGCCTTTGTATTTTCATGTCTCCTTCCACCCAAAGAATTCCTCCGACAAATGGATTTCCATCTTTTACTTTAAGAGAGGACAGCCTCAATGGAAACAATCTTGAAGTTATATCATTTCCTGAGAAATCATTCCAGTTTTCTTTGCTCCACCAGAGGTCCTGACAAAGATCACAGAGGGATCCTGGAGGCAATGTGATGAAGTGAAGACCACAGACTCTGGAGTCAGACAACACTGTGAAGCTCTGCACACTCCTCTTTGGAGTCAAATGAATTAAATGTGATAATGCAAAGAATCTTATACACATAGTAGGTCAATAAATGATAGCTTGCCTTCCCTTCCCCAACATCAGAAACCAACTGTGTTAATCAAATGAGAAAACCAGCAGGACACCAAACTTCTGGAATTGAAAAATAATAACGGTGATTTAAAATAAAATGTTCTGGTTTTAAATAAATGTACATAAATAATGTACTTCCCTGGTGGCTTAGATGGTAAAGCATCTGCCTACAATGCGGTAGACCCAGGTTCAATCCCTGGGTTGGGAAGATCTCCTGGAGAAGGAAATGGCAACCCACTCCAGTATTCTTTCCTGGAAAATCCCATGGACAGAGAGACCGGGTAGGCTACAGTCCATGGGGTCGCAGAGAGTTGGACATAATTGAGTGACTTCACTTTCACATAAATAATAATATAAAAAATTGAAAAATCTAGCTTGGAGACATGTTTATTCTCTTCGGGCACTAGTCTTTGGCTTATTACACTGTAACTTGAGAACAGGCAAATGTTTCACCATGGGCACAGCTGTATATGCTGAATATAGATTTATCAATGCCTGAGTTTCCATTAGAGTTTACATTTCTGGACTTAATGCCTGAGAGAGCAGCTTGACTAATACATTGTATTATTTGTGAGTTCACTTTTTAAAGGTGAGTCTAAAAGACAGAAAATGAGATTTAGAAGCTAAGAGAGTAAAGAGACTTAGGGCAAGAAAGCTGTGACTCTGTAGCCCCATATGATCCCGATTAAACTGGCATTTTTCCATATTTCTAATCTATCCTCTTCTTTCTCTCCACTGGCAAGAAAACCATTTCTACAGGAAAACTTTAAAATATCAGTTCTTTGTTTGTATAGTAATTAGACTACAAAGACAAAACCATAGACTTCTTGTAAGCAAAAGAAAATACCAAGTTTTCAAACATGGAGAAATGGAAATAAGAGTAATTTTAAGTATCTACTTTGTACCAGCTATTCTACTAGGTAATTTTGAATGTGATTTCTGAGCCATGACCATTGCATGGCAATATTATTAACCTGTTTCACAGATGAGATGCATAAAGATTGGTTGACTCACTCAAGATCATGTGGAAGGTAAAGAGTGGAGTTATGAATCTTACCTACCACTACAGAGCCCTGTCTTCTTTACAAGAGGCAAGGGAAATGCATTTAGATTTAGAGTCAAAAATGGGGTTTAGGATCCAGGTCTTCACTTATAAGCATTTGGAGCCAAGACATACCACTTTCTGGTGTTTAATTTCTTAACCTATAAAATGAGAATAGTAGCACCTGCCTCACAGGATGTTGTGATCTGTGGAAGTGATTTTTAAGCTGCCATGTGTATGTGTGCAGTTGCTCAGCCATGTCTAACTCTCTTTGCAACCCTATGGACTGTAGCCCACCAGGCTCTCTGTCCTCGTGATTTCAGAGGCAAGAATACTAGAGTGCATTGCCATTTCCTCCTCTGGGGGATCTTCCCAACCCAGGAATCGAACTCATGTCTCCTACATCTCCTGCATTGGCAGGCAGATTCTTTACTACTGAGCCACTCGTGAAGCTTGTTAAGCTGCCAAAAACTGTCAAAGGAGAGGTGTCTGAACGGTGGTAATGCTTTTCCTTGCTGCAGTCAGCCATCACCTCCCACCTGCATCTCAGAACTGACACAAGGAGTCGTTAGACACTGGATGTCAAAATCAACATACGTCTATGAGCTCATGAAAGGATGAGTTATCAACATTCTTAGGAGTTCTATAGACTCGAGCACTAAATAAAATAGTTCTCAAACATTTGGTTTCTCCAAGGTAATTAGGGTAGCTTTTCAGAATTTCAGAAGCCCAGAGAGAATCTTCAGATTTTAGTTTAGGAAATGAAGACCCTTGAGGATCTAAGAGAGCAGAGTCTCTAGTCAAATATACCCCATTAGATTTGTAAGGAACCATGGAGATTTTGAAGAGCCAAACCTTCATTTTGCAGATGAGAAAGTGAAAATTAGATGCACAGCTAATCAGTTTCGGATTTGGAACTAGAACTCCCGGTCACTTGACTCTGAATCTGTGTTCTTTTTCTACCGCATTAAACCCACTCCAGTATTCTTGCTGGAAAATCCCATGGATGGAGGAACCTGGTAGGCTACAGTCCATGGGGTCGCAAAGAGTTGGACACGACTGAGTGACATTAAAAAAAAAAAAATTGTTCTTCTAAATTCAAACTTAAGAAGGGCATGGACAACAAAGTTAAGAACAAAGTATTAATTATTAAGCCTACAAGTGCAGATCTAGATGGGTTTACAATTACTGTGTGACCTTGGGAAAGTTACTTCATATTTGTGCATCAGTCTTCATCTATAAAATGAGTTATAATAATATCGACTTCAGAGGTTATTGTGAGGATGATACATGAATGGTTCCTAGCACAGCGTTCTTACTATGCTGGTAACTGCCTAACTTCTGTTGGTTATTATATAACCACCAATACTGTCCATGCCATAAAACTCACAATATGACTACCTGTGCATCCCCTTTATAGGGCAACCCCCAAACAAGCAGGGAGCCTATCAGTATGCAGCCTGGATGTAACTTGGACAGACCTGTTGGTGGTCACTTTGCTTATTTCTGTTTTATCCAGAGTTTGAAGCAATCATGATTTGAAAGGATGAAGCTAGATTTGGCGGGTTCTTTGGGTTCTCAAGGCAAGAATACTGAAGTGGTTTGCCATTCCCTTCTCCAGTGGATCACATTTTTGTCAGAATTCTCCACCATAACCCATCCATCTTGGGTGGCCCTACATGGCACCCAAGAACCCCATGAATAGTATGAAAAGGAAAAAAGGACACTGAAAGATGAACTCCCCAGGTCAGTACGTGCCCAATATGCTCCTGGAGATCAGTGGAGAAATAACTCCAGAAAGAATGAAGGGATGGAGCCAAAGCAAAAACAACACCCAGTTGTGGATGTGACTGGGGATGGAAGTAAAGTCTGATGCTGTAAAGAACTATATTGAATAGGAACCTGGAATGTTAGGTCCATGAATCAAGGCAAATTGGAAGTGGTGAAACAGGAGATGGCAAGAGTGAACATCGACATTTTAGGAATCATGAACTAAAATGGACTGGAATGGGTGGATTTAACTCAGATGACCATTATATTTACTACTGTGGGCAAGAATCCCTTAGAAGAAATGGAGTAGGCATCATAGTCAAGAAAAGAGTCTGAAATGCAGTACTTGGATGCAATGTCAAAAACAACAGAATGTTCTCTGTTTGTTTCCAAGACAAACCATTCAATATCACAGCAATCCAAGTCTATGTCCCAATCAGTAATGCTGAAGAAGCTAAAGTTGAAAGGTTCTATGAAGACCTACAAGACCTTCTAGAACTAACACCCATAAAATATATCCTGTTGGGGTCCTTTAATGGACAGGAACCTGGTGGTCTGGAGTCGACAATAAGAAAATGAAAGAGAGAGCCGGAGGGAGAGAGACAGAGAGAGAGAGAAAGAAAAGAAAGAAAGAAAGACACAGGGACCCAAGCTCTGATGGAACAAAGGTATTTTATTAGCAGAAATGCAGGCTTATATATCTTTAGTAAGATGATTAGTCAGCTATTACACAGGATGAAATTTTATCAATAGCCACAATGTGGTGTTGGAGAAGACTCTTGAGAGTCCCTTGGACTGCAAGGAGATCCAACCAGTCCATTCTAAAGGAGATCAGTCCTGGGTATTCTTTGGAAGGAATGATGCTAAAGCTGAAACTCCAGTACTTTGGCCACCTCATGCAAAGAGTTGACTTATTGGAAAAGACTCTGATGCTGTGAAGGATTGGAGGCAGGAGGAGAAGGGGATGACAGAGAATGAGACGGCTGAATGGCATCACTGACTCAATGGATGTGAGTCTGAGTGAACTCTGGGAGTTGGTGATGGACAGGGGGGCCTGGTGTGCTGCGATTCATGGGGTTGCAAAGAGTCGGACATGACTGAGTGACTGAACTGAACTGAACTGAATACGTACAAGGTTGCTGACGCTGAAAAGAGTTACTGAAGGGAGTTACTGAAAGGAATCCAAGCAGATACTGTTTCTCATGATCTCAGTCCTGAGAGCTGCATGCAGTTCTACTCATTCTCAGAATAGGAACTGATAAGGAACACAGAATTTATGAGAAACAACACGTAGGAATCCTACTGTTAAACATTCTCTGACAATTATAGGGAATTGGAATGCAAAAGTAGGAAGTCAAGACATACCTGGAGTACCAGGCAAATTTGACCTTGGAGTACAAAACAAAGCAGGTCAAAGGCTAATAGAGTTTTGCCAAGAGAATGCACTGGTCATAGGAAACACCCTCTTCCAACAACACAAGAGAAGACAGATGGTCAATATTAAAATCAGATTGATTATGCTCTTTGCAGCCAAAGATGGAAAAGCTCTATACAGTAAGCAAAAACAAGACTGGGAGCTGACTGTGGCTCAGATCATGAACTTGTTACTGCCAAATTCAGACTTAAATTTAAGAAAGTAGGGAAAACCACTAGACCATTCAGGTATGACCTAAATCAAATCCCTTATGATTATATAGTGGAAGTAAGAAATAGATTCAAGGGATCAAATCTGATAGACAGAGTGCCTGAAGAACTATGGATGGAAGTTCGTGACATTGTACAGGAGGCAGTGATCAAGACCATCCTCAAGAAAAAGAAAAGCAAAAAGGCAAAATGGTTGTCTGAGAAGGACTTACAAATAGCTGAGAAAAGAAAAGAAGCAAAAGGCAAAGGAGAAAAAGAAAGATATACCCATTTGAATGCAGAGTACCAAAGAATAGCCAGGACAGATAAGAAAACCTTCCTCAGTGATTAGTGCAAAGAAATAGAGGAAAACAATAAAATGGGAAAGACTAGAGATCTCTTCAAGAAAATTAGAGATAAAGGAACATTTCATGCAAAGATGGGCACAATTAAGGACAAAAATTATATGGACCTAACAGAAGCATAAGATATTAAGAAGAGGTGGCAAGAACATAAAGAAAACTATACAAAAAAGATCTTCATGACTCAGATAACCACAATGGTGTGATCACTCACCTAGGGCCAGACATCCTGGAATGTGAAGGCAAGTGAGCCTTAGGAAGGATTACTACAAACAAAGCTTGTGGAGGTGATGGCATGCCAGTTGAGCTATTTCAAATCCTGAAAGATGATGCTGTGAAAGTGCTGCACTCAATATGCCAGCAAATTTGGAAAACTCAACAGTGGCCACAGGTCTGGAAAGGGTTCATTTTCATTCCAATCCCAAAGAAAGGCAACGCCAAAGAATGCAAATTACCACACAATTGCACTCATCTCACACGCTAGTAAAGTAATGCTCAAAAATCTCCAGGCCAGGCTTTAACAATACATGAACCATGAACTTCCAGATGTTCAATCTAGATTTAGAAAAGGCAGAGGAACCAAATATCAAATTGCCCACATCCACTGGATCATCAAAAAAACAAGAGAGTTCCAGAAAAATATCTACTTCTGCTTTATTGACTACCCCAAAGCCTTTGACTGTGCAGATTACAACAAACTACAGAAAATTCTGAGATGGGTATATCAGACCACCTGACCTGCCTCCTGAGAAATCTGTATGGAGGTCAAGAAGCAACATTTAGAACTGGACATGGAACAATAAACTGGTTCCAAATGGGAAAGAAGTATGTCAAGGCTGTATATTGTCACCCTGTTTATTTAACTTATACGCAGAGTACATTATGTGAAATGCCATGTTGGGTGAAGCACAAGCTGGAATCAAGATTGCCAGGAGAAATATCAATAACCTCAGATATGCAGATGACACCACCCTTATGGCAGAAAGTGAAGAAGAACTAAAGAGCCTCTTGATGAAAGTAAAAGAGGAAAGTGAAAAAGTTGGCTTAAAATTCAACATTCAGAAAATTAAGACCATGGCATCTGGTCCCATCACTTCGTGGCAAACAGACGGGAAAATAATGGAAACAGTGACAGGTTTTATTTCGGGGGGTTCCAAAATCACAGCAGATGGTGACTGCAGCCATGAAATTAAAAGACTCTTGCTCCTTGGAAGAAAAGGTACAACCAACCTAGACAGCATATTAAAAGGCGGAGACATTACTTTGCCAACAAAAGTCCATCTAGTCAAAGCTATGGTTTTTCTAGTAGTCATGTATGGATATGAGAGTTGGACTATAAAGAAAGCTGAGCAATGAAGAATAGATGCTTTTGAACTATGGTGTTGAAGAAGACTCTTGACAGTCCCTTGGACTGTAAGTAGATCCAACCTGTCAATCCTAAAAGAAATCAGTCCTGAATATTTATTTGAAGGACTGATGCTGAAGCTGAAACTCCAATTCTCTGGCCACCTGATGTGAAGAACCGACTCACTGGAAGAGACCGTGATGCTGGGAAAGATTGAAGGCAGGAGGAGAAGGAGATGGCAGAGGATGAGATGGTTGGATGACATCACCGATTAGATGGACATGAGTTTGGGCAAGGTCTGGTAATTGGTTATGGACAGGGAAGCCTGGCATGCTGCCGTCCACGTGATCACAAAGAGTTGGACATGACCGAGCAACTGAACTGAACTGAGAGGAGCTAAAGCACTTACTCTGAGCATTTGAGCCTGAGTCCTTGTTTTTGTAGTTTTTTTCACCTACAAATGGGATATGGTATCTATTTTTTTTAACTTTGTGGTACTCAAAGCTGTCAAGTTTGATATAAAATTGTATTAGGAAGTATTCATTTTTATAGAAATGTAAAGCAGAGAGCAGAAATAATGGTGGTTTCCTCCTTGTGCTAATAAGCCACAGTCTCTCACTTAGGTGGCTTTTTGCTTCCTTTCTCACACTCAGCAGCTGGGGGATTTGGTGTCAGGAATAATGAGGTAATATTCTGCTAATCACTTCTGATCTCATGGCTTTGAAGTTGAGTGTTTGCTCACCTCTAACAAAGAAAAAAGCAGTCCTTTCTTAAGGACACAAGATCCTTTCTAAATAAACTATGAAAGTCTTGTCAATAGCCTGCTTGTTCTTTTCACATAGAAGCATAGACTTTGGATTATCTTAAAGGTATGCCAGTCAGCTACCTGCTCTCTGTACTATCCTAATAACTTGCCCTTTGATTTCATGTTTCTTTCAAAAGTGTCAAAGCACTAGGCAAATATCAGTCATCAAACTAGTTTGATGATATCCTGCTACATTTAGCCTTTTTTTTTTTTTTCTTTTTTGGTGCAGTTGCAGCTATTCTCAAGGCTATGACCCACGTGAAGTGTGAAGGCTCTGGGTAGAAGTCCCACATTCTGGTTTTCAGTAGGCAATTCAAGGATTCCAGGGCTACTTTTCTGGCTGCTTATACCGTTTATTATTTTCTCTGCCATTGCCTCCTTCCATTGCCATGGTTTCCTCATAGTTGTCTTAGAGTAGGTGCCCATCTACATTTCTGCCGGGAGCTTTAATATAAGTACCTGAAATGTGCAGCTCATGAGGTTGCATTGGGTAGGTGTGTTGGTATCTAACTAGCTGAATACAGTTTTTTAGGTTCAACCTGAAGAACCTGTGGCCAGGGTTAATCTCCCCCACCCCCTAAGCATGTTCCACCAAGCCCATACTCTTCTCCCACTCATTGAATTCATCCTTGATATGGATGCATGAGTTAAAAGTAGCTATCTGTGAGTACACTCACTGTCACATTTCAGATGTATTTACCTTCCCTCTCCTCTCCTCCCCCATTCAATCACCTACTTCACATCCCCACAGATCCCAGGAGCTGCTTCTGGGCAGTAGCTGGGGAGAAATGAGATAGCTGCAAGGGGACAGCTTGGCCCTCTTCCAATGGTTTTAGCATCAAAAGGTAACAAAAAACCCCAGTTGGAGACTAACCAGTTATTTATCCTCTCCACACTCATGGTAAGTGTTCTTCGCTGATCTTTTTTCTTCCATGTAACTAAGTGAGAATTGGTGGGTCTAGGAGGTGAAGTGACGAACTGACTTCAAGAGTTGGCCATTTTCAAAAGAAACAGAAGTAGACCAAGCTACAGTGCATCAAGGTACTAATATTTAATCTATTAAAAACAAATATTTGACATCCCACAGGTGAAATACACCTTGCTTAGTCTTTTTCTCTCCCTTCCTTTTTGCCAATATTTCACTACCACAAGCTTTTCCTAACTCAAAAGATAGTCTTGACTATGGTTTGGTTTTCACTAGGGAAAGTAATTATGATAAAATTTACCCAAAATGAATATCATAAACACAGCTGAAGAATATCACTTTATGGGGCCACCCCTGAGATCATAACCAGTGAGGTAAAGGTGAGCCTGATAGTTTTCTATCTCTTTCCAGCTAAAGTTAAGTGACACAACTTCACTGGCGATCACAAACAGGTGCCCTGAGGACCCTCACCCACACCGTCTAATAGAAGGGTAGCTGTTTTTTATTAATAAATCTGCAGGAATATCAGCTGATTCAGTGGGGTTTTTTTTTTGTTTGTAGGGAGTTTTTTAGTAAGACTTTCTTTGCAAATAACTTTTTCCCAATGAGGTATATTACTTCCATATCAAAAAATGGATTTCAGTTCCTTAAAAAGACAGACTTCATCCCTGAAAAAAACCAAGATACCCAAAGGGAAGAATTAGTTCTCTCCTAGCTTCTGAGTAGTTCTGTCATATGTGGTCACTGAGGGAAGGAGTAGAATGGTGGACATGCCACTAGTAAGATTTTGGAGCAGATCCACTTCACCCCTTGCCATCTGTCCAGCAGAGGATCAATAATATGGATCCAGAAAAAGAAAAGCTGAGACTACACTGGCACTGACCTTCAGTATTCACTCTTGATGCTGTTTCCAAGGAATTACATAACTTAAACTTCTCAGCCACAAATGATAATAATATAAAATACTTTTTAAAGCATTGTGTGGATTAGGAAATTGTTTTATATATGTTATCCTACTCCTTCCTCCTGAGAACCCAGTGAACTAAGATTTCTTACCCCCTTTTTGCAATGAAAAGACTGGTTCCAAGCAAGTAAGTGACTCAGCATGAGTCTCTAGTTAGTCAATGATCCATGATGAACCAAGGAATCTTTAGAATGTTCTGCTGCCAAAGAAAACTATGAAGACTGATTGGTACAGTGGTTCTTGCCAAAAATTTTAAAATAAAAAATAAAAATGTGATAATTCTGACTCTTCTTTTGCATGTGTTCCCCATACATTAAATATGTTATTTAACCAGTGATCTCAACTGCCTCTCAACAGCAGAAAGTTAACCTTTTTACAGAATCTATTTCAGCATTTCATTAATTCAGATCTCACATCAAACATCACTTGATAAATTATCTCATCTAACACATCCTCATTTTCCCTTCCATAAATGTAAATTAACATGTTAATCATTATTAACACTTATTTGAGTATTTATTATTTACAAGACACTGTAAATAAAACAGCTGAGAGCTGTTTGCCTGGATGACCTTGTTTCACACTTAACACAGCCTTATGAGGCAGGTCTGGCTACTTACACCATTTTCGAGATAATGAATATGAAGCTTCAAAAACATAAAGACTTGCCCAGGGTTTCATAGTTAACAAAGAGGTTTGGCCAGAAATCAAACTAAGACACTTCAGGGGCCACCAGTGCCTATGCTCTTAAAGTCGAAAGTCCCCTCCCTATGTGAAAAGACTCCATGAAAAATAATGGCAGCCTTTGGAGTCAATGCAATCTAAGATTCTGTGTGCAATTACTGACTAAAGGTTCTGAGCATAGAACACTGTGCCCTTTGCATTTCAGTTAGGATGACAGTTTTCAGTATACTTTGCAGAGATTTAGAATACCACTGAAATTGCTTCTGAAGCGATTCACTGTTCATATTCAAAGAAAGACTTACCCTTGGGTAGACAGATACAACATGCTACTTATCAGTGAGAGAGATAGAATAGCAAGCATCCTTCGAGAGTCTCTCAACTGCTCAGCCTGCTGATCCAAGCCCTAGATTTATGAGATTCGGGAGAGCAATCAGCCAGCACAGAATAAAGAAAGCTAAGTGGTCTATATAGGGATTATATGCACAAGTCTGGCTTCATCAGGATGCACATTAATTAGCCAAACAAACTGGCCAAAACTGCATTGACATCAAGTTTATGTGCAAAAGAGAAAACAGTTACCCAGCAGCTCTTACAATGGAGAGGAAGGTGCTGTTCATCTGCACATTCTACCATATTGTTTGCCAAATAACATATCAGATTGCCCCAGTATTCAAAGAAGGTCCCCACTGAATACTAGCAGCACAGGAGAGTCTTGAAAAGAGCCGCCTTGACACCCTGGATCTTGAACCCTCCTTCAGCATTCACTGCTGGGGCCACTGCCAATAGCACTTTGGATTCTGGGCTGAAAGGAAGAGATAAAGGGCAAGAATTCTGACATGATTTTAAAGAAATTATCCAGCTGGGTAGATTTTCAGCTGAGGTGAAGAATGTAGGCCCCAGTTTTAGACAATTATTCTTAACTGTGCTCTTTTCAAAAAGTAGAAGTTAAAAATAAACCTTTTTTTAAAAACTCCACCATCATTTACACAAATAGCTTATTTCAATGTGGCTATTGTTTGCCTCCACCAAAAGGCACAAAGTAATTACTTAGAGGGATAATTATGGGGATTAAAGGGACTGAAGACCTGAGCCTTCCTGAAAGCCTTCCACCTCCAAATCCACTCTCTGCTAGAACATAAGCCGTCTGCCTATAATCACCAAACTCACATAATGAGCATGACCGGGCCAATGTTGTGTTGGAGATAACTGATGAACACATCAACAACAGAATGAGGTAGATTCTGATTTGTATTTACATAACTGTTTTTTTTTTAAGGTACCATAAACCATTGAGAAATAAGATGCTATGCATCCACTGAAAACAGGGACTGGAACTCTGATGTGATAAAGTACATTGTTCTTGGTGCAAAGTTTGGATTGAGTTGGAATCCCAGCTGCTGATACCACCTTGTGCCTGGTCACTACCGAGCTCTGAGCCTTGTGGCTCCCATCTGCCAAATTCCATTTGTAGGATGGAGTTTCTATAAGGATGAACTAGGGTAACATAAGAGGTACACGGGAGAGCTCTAACACCATCTTTTGTACCTAAATGTAAATAATTTAGGTGGCCCAGTTACAAGGGGAAATGCAGGCAACTGAGTCAGATTTATAATGCTGCATACAAAAAAAAAAAAAATAGCAACTCCTTAATTAGGTAAACCTTGATGTCCTACTATTATAAGCATTACAAGACATGTACTTGCTTAAAGAAGATAAACAAGAAGATAAAAAGATAAATGTATTTTATAAGATAACTGTTCTGATAAACCCAAACTGTAGACTAGACAAGGAAAATCTATAAAAATGCCAGAATGATTTTACTGAATTATCACAGAAAACCAAAACAATTCAAATAAACATAGCAACAATTTCAAGGTGGCTTCAGGATACAAATACTATGCCTTAGGCCAGTTACTAAAATCCAGTCTTCCTTTGCTTTATGGGCTTGAAAAAAAAAAAAAATGTGTGATGTGAATCTCTTTACAATTGATATTTTCTGTCTTTCTGGGGAACTTTCTCCAAAAATAACACTATGTTAAATCTTTTCATGCAAATGATCAGCCTTATTTTATCTTTTGTATAAATATAGATTTTCGAGTATCTCTTCTGTTCCCAACTACTGATGCCACCTCCGGTTACTCAGAAATCCCAAGAACAGAAAGGGACGTCAGTGTGAGCCAGGGTCCTGGGTTGTAGCCCTGTGGCGTGTTAGACTGTCAGACAGACCTACGTTTGAGTCCTGGCTCTGACACTTCTGACATGTGTGGGCTGTGAAAACTTGGACAAGTTACTTAACCAACATGAGTCTCAGCTTCATTTGTAAAAACAGGGATAATATTTCAGACCTCATACTTCATAACTGAGATGAGAGAATGCCTGTTAAGCACTGAGACCAATGACCGTCAAGAAAAGTCTGCTCTTCTTGTCATACAGAATGAAGTAAGTCAGAAAGAGAAAAACAAATATAGTATTCTCCAGGGGATCTTCCTGACCCTGGAAGGCAGACTCTTTACAATTCGAGCCACCAGAAAATCCCTAATGCATGTATATGGAGTCTAAAAAAATGGTACTGATGAACCTGTTTGCAGGGTAGGAATAAAGGCAGATATAGGGAACGGACTTGTGGACACAGTTGGGGGAGGAGAGGGTGGGACGAATTAAGAGGGTAGCATTGAAATACATGCATTGCCTTGTGCAGAGCAGATATGGTGGAAAGGCGCTGTATAATACAGGGAGCTCAGCCAGGTGCTATGTGACAACCCAGAGGGGTTGGATGGGAAGGAGGCTCAATGGGGAGGGGATACACAAATATATGTGTGTGTGTGTGTGTGTGTGTGTGTGTGTGTGTATACATACTCATGACTGATTCATATTGTTGTATGATAGAAACCAATTAAATATTGTAAAACAACTAACCTCCAATTAAAAAATTAATTAAAAAAAAAAACTACTGGCTCTTACCACCTTCCCCATCCTGGTCAGCACAGAGACTAAGAGGGAGCTGTTTACATTACAGCCTGGTGCATCTAACCCTTGGATTTCACTCTTGACAAAGAGCAAAAAGATAGGTTGAGGGTGAGAGTGTGAGAAGAAGGTGGGAACATCCTTAGGGTGCAAATATCAGCACAAGTTAAGAGCCAGAGACAGGAGAGAGTCCTGAGATCATTAGTGTTGCTGGAGAGTAAAGTGGGAGATGAGTGAGGAGGGGAAGTATGGGGGGATGTCTGCAGAGGGCAGGGGTCAAGTTATGACAGCCAAGCACACCCTTTCAAGTGTCTGTATTTGGGATAGAATTTCTCTCCAAGAACAGGCAGCACGCGTCGGGCCAGAATGTCTTGTGTGCTCTCATATCACTCTGGAACATGAGAATGTGGACTGACAAGACAAAGAGGAACACCCAGCAATTATGATTTCAGGAAAGTAACATTTATCCTCGGTTACAAACAAGAAAACGGAATTTGTGGCATTTATTCTTTTCTGCCTGGTATTAGTTGATTTTGGTAGGAAGTCTTAACACTGCCTTAAATGAAAACTGTGCCCTCTGATTTTCTAAAATTGCAAGGTAAGTGTTTAAGAAAGACAGATAAAAACAGGGGTTTTGTTCTTTTTGTTTTGTTTTGTTCTGAGCTTAACCTTAAGGGTGAAAAATAAATCTTCCTTCACATCTGCACACCCACACCGAACCCTGGGTTCCTCCTGTTAACAGGGCTGTGCTAATCTGTGTTCTCATTGCAGGATGCAGCGCTACGTGATCACCCGTAACTTCACACTGAGGAGTTGTGTTTCAGACGTGGCTCTTGGATGTCTGGAGAATAAAAGCAACTCACAGTCCAAAGCAGGATCTCTAGTCACTGAGAATGAGCAAACCATGCTGAGAGAGAGGGGGAGGAAGGAGGCTTGTGGGTGCCAATCTGTAAGCAGCTCCAAGGCCATGAGATTTCTCATCGCCTCCTCGCCTCTTCCTCCTCCATCTCCTGTCCCTACTTCTCCACCATCTCAAGCCCTTGTTCCATCACATGGTTAAAGGAGCAGCTACAAAACAGAAACAGTCAAATCCTTGTGGAATTAGTTTGGGAAAAACTTGTATATTGTTGGTCCTTAAGAAATTTTCTCAAGGACTCAAAAATATCTCACAAGTCCCCTCTCTCCCTGTGACAAATAGGTGGGAGCAGGTGGCAGGCTGGCATCTAACACATAGTAAGCACCTACAACAAGACTCTGAGTCCTGTTCTCTGTGTTTTGTGTAGATATCTTCATTGAACCATCTCTGCAACCCTCAACTATGATCACCATCATTTTACAGATGAGAAAACTGAGGCACAGAAAAGTAAGAGTCTTCTCAGGTCTCACAGCTTACATGGTAGAACCAAGATTTAAACCTTGACAGTCTGTCACTGGAACCTCCAAATTTACCACTGCATTATAAAACCTCCCAGCAGAAATACATCTATGAAATCTCCTAAATCTAGAAAATAGACCGAATCTTATCAAAGCCTCTTGAATGCATGTTATTCAAATAGATACAAGTGGTTTAATATATCTTCCAGGATTCTTATTGAAATTCATCCTGGTCATTTATAAAATGTTCAAAATAGACATGAGCGATAAGAACCAGTGTCTGTATATGTGATGTGGTTACTGTTCCTATATACTGGTGCTCCAGCCCTCAATGTATGAACTACTGGACCATTGCATGCGTTAATCTTGACCTTCCAGCCACTCTGTTCCTGACCCACCAAACTCCTCATTCTAATGCACTCTGCCCTGCTGACAAACATGCCCTTGCATACTAAGTCACGACGTGAAATAACCTTTTGTCCCTATTTTTTCAGCAAACAGATGAATATCAACTGCAGCATAATGCCCACGAGAGTGTTTGAGGTTTAGTGCAGGAAGGTTCTAAAGTGAGTGTCACAGGACTGTATGACACAGCACTGTTTCCAGGGCACTCAGCATGTCACCTCGCCCTGTAGAGCTGGGAATGCAGAAACAAAGGCCTCTAGTCTCATTTCCATTTGTAAGAAGACTAGTGTTGCTAGGGAAACAAAAGCTAAGTTTCCTATTAAATTTACTTCCCACTTATACGTCACACCCCCACAATCCTCCAGCCTGAGTGAAACATAATGAACAAAGAAAACTACAGTTCTTTTATCAAAATGTCCCAGATCATGAATTTTCTGGGTAAATATAATCCACAGGAGGATAGATCTAGACAAATCTCATCATAAAAGTGATTCAGCTACATCCAGATTTTAGTATATGGTGGAAAAAACCATATAAGGTGATGTGCTATCTGCATTTCTCTAACCAGAGAAGCATGTGACCCAGAAATTGATCTTAACTCTTTACTGTGGTCACAGTCATGACCTAGAAATCTCAAAGGATATATGTATAAGTCAACAACAGAAGAGAGAGAGAGAGTATTGGAATGAATGTGGTAAGGGAGGAAGTCAGAATGGTGATGTGGAGAGGTGGGAAACTGGAGAGGAAGAAACCAGCTCAGCCAAGACTTTCCATAGGGAGTTGACTAGTTGACCCACATTGTAAAACCAATGGAGGAAATAAGTTGAAGCCTGAGTAAAACTAAACTGGTGTCAAGAGATGATCTGGAGAAGGGATATAAAAACCACTTGGATGAGGCTGGGTCTACACAAGTATGAGCTCCTCCTCTCTTTGCCAAAATGCTGCCATCTTAAGAGAAAAAAACAAGCAAGCTTTCTGCTGATTGCTCAGATGTGAGTATGTGCACACCCCCAGTGGCTTACTAAATCCTAGTCTCAATTCATTACCAGTTCCAAGCATCTGTGAAGGCATACATGTTTCTCAAATCACCACTCAAATATCTTTTCTCAGGGACATCTACCCCAATTCTGCAGACTAGATTCAGTCTATGTTAGACTCTCTCAAAGCCCGGCTGGCATTTTCTCATCACTCACAGGAAGAAATTACATAGCTCTGTGATTCTTTGTTCTGTTTTTCCTTTACTAAACTGTATGCTCCTTGAGTGTAAAAGCATGTTTGCTTCTGTTTAGCATTATTTTCCCTGTTGCTACATAGAGCCAAGCACATAGTAGATGTTTAACTTGTCTTGTTAAATGAATGAATCAGAAGGTAAATGAATCAACTTCATGGGGAATAAAGACAGCAAGCCTGTGAGGCAAGCAGGAACACACAGATTCACAAATCGACTTCTGTCTCAACTTCCTTCCCAAGGAAACATACACTCCCAGACAGCACCACTCAGAAGGTGAACCAGACGAAATCTGGATTTGTGATGAGTTTTGTTTTGTTTTGTTTTTTTAATCACAGCCTTATCTTCCAAATACAGTGTCAGGGCTTGGCTTTTCTTGTATTATCATTAGAGGTTTTCAAAATGAGAATCTGAATAACTTCTTAGTGTCTTTGGTATACTAACTTCAGCCAAGGATCACTTGTATTTCCTCGGACCGGAAAGATATGGGCCTCATGAGTAAATAGCCTCTTGGATCAGACACAAAAATCATCACAACAGTGCTTGGCAATTTCCTAGCAGCTTACAACAGTTGTCTCTGCCAGCATGGGGAGATAGGATACAATTTCTTCATCTTCCCAGAGATTCTATAAATAATGTTCCTGTTGGAAACAAATGGCCAGAGGCAGAGAATAGTGACTACTAAAGTTCTTCTGCAACTTCAGAAGAATTAAGAATTACATCCACCCTTCCCAGGTTCAGTGGTAAAGAATCTGCCTGCTCATGCAGTAGACCCAGTTCAATTCCTGGATTGGAAAGACCTTCTGGAGTAGGAAATGGCAACCCACTCCAGCATTCTTGCCTGGGAACTCCGATGGAAGAGGAGCCTGGCCAGCTATAGTCCATGGGGTCACAAAGAGACATGACTGAACACAACAGACAGGAAGCAGCAGACCTTGTATTCAAGACCCATTACATAAGCTGTCTGAGTCACATTACATTTATTCAAAAGCTGTTTTCATTTATGCTTTTACATTTGTAATATTAAGGGAAGGTGAAGGAAGTGTCAAGAAAGAAAGGCTCTAGAGCAGCAGGTCCCCAACCTTTTTGGCACCAAGGACCAGTTTTGTGGTAAACAATTTTTCCATGGACCAGGGGTGGGAGATGGTCTCTGGATGACTCAAGCACATTAAATTTATTATGTACTTTATTTCTATTATTATTACATCAGTTCCATCTCAGATTTTCAGTATTAGATCCCAAAGTTTGGGGCCCCTGCTCTAGAGGATACCACAGAATATCCAAAAGCAAATGGATTAGACTATACTAATAACTGTGTCTTCACCAATATCAGGAAAAGGGGCATGAAGAAAGGACTGCTCTCATGGATTCAGAAGCTATTGGAACTTTCCAAAGTAGAGAATTTCCTTAGAAGAAGCAGAAGGAAGGTTATGAAATAGAGGAACCCAGACTTGAATATGTATAGTATTGAATAGAGGAAACCAGAGTTGAATTTACATAGTCAAAGCTATGGTTTTTCCAGTAGTCATATATGGATGTGAGAGTTGGACCATAAAGAGGCCTGGACACCAAAGAGTTGATGCTTTTGAGCTGTGGGTTTGGAAAAGACTCTAGAGAGTCCCTTGGACTGCAAGGAGATCAAACCAGTCAATTGTAAAGGAAATAAATCCTGAATATTCATTAGAAGCACTGATGCTGAAGCTCCAATACTTTGGCCACCTGATGCGAAGAGTTGATTCACTGGAAAAGACCCTGATGCTTGGAAAGATTGAAAACAGATGGAGAAGGGGATGACAGAGGATGAGATGGTTGAATGGCATCACTGACTCAATGGACTTTGAGCAAATTCCAGGGGATGGTGAAGGGCAGGCAACCCTGTGCTGCAGTCCATGGAGTCACAAAAAGTCAGACATGACTGAGCGATTGAACAACAACAGACTTGAATACTGGTTTGTTCATGGAGTTGTATGACCTTGAACAAGTTACTCCTTCTTCTTCTAGCACCATTTCAAAGCTAGAATTAATATGTAGAGAGATACTGGACTGGTGTCTGGCACATAGGAAGTTCAGTCATCAAACCTTTCTGAATTGCCCTTCATTTCTCCATTTTTCCTCATCTCTGTAACTATCCTGGATCACACCATGTATCTTATCTTCTGCTTCTTTTCATGTAGCCTGCTGAGCCTGTGGTATCATTTCCTTAGTTTTAACTATCTATGACAGCTGAGAAATGGAATATTTCCTGCCACATAAGTAAACAAAGGATGTCACTGTTGCCAGCGATTGCACACCACCAATAGTAAGCTGGGAGCTTCCTGAGGGAACTCAGGAGGGAAAGAATACCTGCCATCTAGCAGCCACCAGACTGCAGCCACTCCCTACAGTGAACCCTGAGGAAACTCCTGATGTGAAAACAAGGATACTGGCCCCAGATAGCTGGGGTGCATATCAAAAAAATGATTTCAGTGAGCCCAGACTCTTGCATCTTCCCATACATGAAAAAATGCTAAATTCCTTAACTTGTGATATCTGGTTTTCTTTAATTTACAATAATTTTTTGACATCCAGACTACCTGCCTTTTGTTGCAAAATTTGTATATAACTGGGTTCTTCCCCTCACCTCCTCAGAGCAGTTCTCTCAGGATTACTTGAGACACTGTTTCCCAACCTTGAAGTTATAAAAATTTCCACCAAATAAAACATCACTCTCAACATTTAGGTTGTGTGGTGTTGTGGTGCTTTATACATTTTTTTTTCAGTTGATACAGTAATGACTTGAACTGCATATTAACTGTATTTTTATGATCCTGTAGAATGAGTGAGCAAGAGCAAAAATGAGGGAGCTAGAAGGAAAGACAATGAGAGAGCAAATGAGGGCAAGCAAAGTCCAGAGACAGAAACAGAAACCATATTTGATTATATGCATTTATCGGAGGCTCTGCCTGGTGCCTCTAAGGCTCAGGGACATGTGATGATCAGGAATGAATACAACTGGGGTGGAACTCAGACATCTGCTTTCCTCTGGGCCTCTCTTTGGGTTTGTTCTCAATTTTCTTTCACTGCCCACTCTGTTCCTCCAGATTTAATCCTTCTCCTTTATGTTGCCAGCCTTTGGGCCTGCCCTAACCCTGCCCCTCTTCCATGATCAGCTTGATAGCTTTGGTCCCTGGCTTCCATGCTTTTGCTCATCCTCAGTCTAGTAAGGAGTGATACTCATATGCTCTTTGGCTCCATCTGAGCCCAGGATTTCCTCTGCCGTCTCCTCATTTTGGCTTTCAATATCTTCCCTCTCCATCCTTCCTCAAAAGTTTTCCTAAACTCAAGACTGTCCCAGATAGTTCTTGACCACCATACTTCATGGCTCTAGTTCCATCTCCTGACTGGCATAGTCATTTTTCCCATCTCCTTGAACCAAGAAGACCAGGAAAATCTCTTGTTAGTGATATTTGCACACCACAAAGCTACCTCTACCCCACCATAAGCCTGACTAAATGGAAACCTTGAACTAGACATTGTATGGGCCATCAAGATATTAAGACCTCAGCTCCTTCCGTTGAGGGACTTACTTACCTGTGATTAGATATAATTGATTATACAAAGAAAATTGGCTACATATAAGCCCTATACTGAACATAAAAATATTGTAGAATAGTGTTTATCTGGGAATGAAAACACCAGAAAGATTTAATAATAAAGTTATTCTAAATATAGATTGTTTTTATAATCACCCATTTTCAAAGTTACACCAATATAATGGATAAAATGACTTACTAAAGCACAGTGCATTGAGAAAATAGAATCTGCTCAGCCAAGAGTGGCCAGTCAGTGACTCCATGCAGACTGGACCTGCATGATACAGACTGAATGTAAGGTACAACTGCAAGGACACCATAAAAATCTCATCTGCAATTGATAAGTTGATAGTTCCTTATTGTTTGTGTACTTCAATAATAACAACTGTTCTAAAGCACTGAATTTCAAGTAAAACACACACACACACACATACATAAAATGTGCTAAAGCATTTTTTCAATCTTTGTATTTTAGAGTTAAATATTTAAATTTTCAAAATTATTAGAAACAAATCAAATTGGTAACATCTTGAATAATGGTATTTTTTATAATGTAAATAAACAAGGGCTATATTGAATAAAAGAAAGCCATATTATTCAAATAGCTGAAAGGGCAAATTAAGAAAGCACACTAATCATATGTATTACGTATCTGTAGAAAAGCAGTATTCAAAGAGCGCCTGGCATCTGTTGAGAGTTTTAAAAAGGAATGCTTAATCAGAAATTGGAGAAGGGAATGGCAACCCACCCCACTCCAGTATTTTTGCCTGGAGAATACCATGGACAGAGAAGCCTGGCAGACTACAGTCCATAGGGTCGCAAAGAGTCAGACACAACTGAGCAGCTAACACAACAACCATCAGAAATGCAATAACCTCAACTGGGATCACAGCTTGAATGGCTCAGGATCTCTCCTTTTTGCATTCTAACTAAGAGCCACTGTAATGAATAAAAGTAAAGCCAGACCATTTCTCTGGTGCCTATCTTTATCCTCCTAGTTAAAACTTTTTTTCTAAAAAAAAAGTATTATGTCACATTCTGTACTTATTTTTTTAATTTCTAGGAAATGGTGTAGAAGTATTCTTACTTTTTTCTTGGTACTTGTCATACCCTCTTTGTGATTATGGTATAAATAAGCAAAAATATGTTATCTTTTCTTTATTTTTGAAACAGACTTGCATAATTAATTAGACTTTAATGCAAAAGAGCCAAACACTGTGGGAAGAAACATTCAGATTTGAAGTGTCTTTCAGGGGACTCAGATGTTTGAGTTTCATAGAAGCATCTGGGATTTTTCATAGCCAAAAGATGATGTCAAAGATGAATGGTGTTCAAATATTTTGTTTAAACTTGGAATCAGGAGGCATCAAGTCAAATCATACAGACAAGGACAAAACATAAAAACAACTCAAAGAGCTATTGTGATCAAAAGAAAGGATAGATGGCTTGGGGCTGTAGGTAATTCTACCCTCATCCTCCTTAAGAGCCCTGGTGGCACCTCCAAAATGACCCTGAGGCTCCAGGGAGCACAAAGTGAAAACCTCAGCTCATTATGGGATGCAAATTTTTATAGTCATGGAAGGAACACAACTGAGAGAAAACGAAAGAAGACATTACAAAGTCATAAGACACATGAAATATATAAGCTCCAGGGACATTTATTATTTTAGAATTGGGCTTGATATAGTGGAAGCAGTAAACATGAGATTGAGAAAATCTCTTATTATTCTCTGATCCCGAGATTATACTCTGTTATTCTGCCAGAGGTTCTGAAGTCAACTAAAATAGTCACAGTGAGGCAGAATATGGTGCAACTTATCTCTAGATATTAGAGGTTGGTCCATCCTTCCCAGCCCCCTAAGTCTAGTCACAGAAAAGCATCAGAATACTTGTCATATAACTCTCTAACAAATATTTAAGGATAGACCTATTATGTTTGGGGCTTCTCTGAGGGCTCAGACAGTCCAAGATTCCACCAGCAATGTAGGAGACCTGGGTTAGGAATATTCCCTGGAGAAGGTAATGCCTACCCACTCCAATATTCTTGCCTGAGAATTCCATGGACAGAGGAGCCTGGTGGGTTCCAGTCCATGGGGTCACAAAGAGCTGGACAGGACACAGCAACTAACACTTAGTATGTTTTAGGCATGTGGACTACAAAGGTAGACAAGACAGACAAGTTTCATGCTCTCCTGAAAACTACATTCTAGTGAGGGATACAGAAAAACATGAACTAACAAAAAGAATTTCAGAGAGTGAAAGGAGCTGTGAAGACAAAGTGCATAGCAGAATAGAGAAAAATGGATGGTTACATCCTTAGGGCCTCCTCTTCTAAGCCTGTTCTCTGTGCTCCCGCTAACGAAGGAACTTCTTTGAATTGTTTTTCTCTCTGTGTATTTAGTATAAGATGGACCTGGGGTTATCTCCCTTTCAGAACAGAATTCTTTACCCTGGGAAGATCTAAATTAAGGTATTAAGCACTGCTGTAGGGATCAAGACCATCCTCATGGAGAAGAAATGCAAAAAAGCAAAATGGCTGTCTGTGGAGGCCTTACAAATAGCTGTGAAAAGAAGAGAAGTGAAAAGCAAAGGAGAAAAGGAAAGATATAAGCATCTGAATGCAGAGTTCCAAAAATAGCAAGAAGAGATAAGAAAGCCTTCCTCAGCGATCAATGCAAAGAAATAGAGGAAAACATTAGAATGGGAAAGACTAGAGATCTCTTCAAGAAAATTAGAGATACCAAGGGAATATTTCATGCAAAGATGGGCTTGATAAAGGACAGAAATGGTATGGAGCTAACAGAAGCAGAAGATATTAAGAAGAGACGGCAAGAATACGCAGAAGAACTGTACAAAAAAGATCTTCACGACGCGGATAATCACGATGGTGTGATCACTCACCTAGAGCCAGACATGCTGGAATGTGAGGTCAAGTGGGCCTTAGAAAACATCACTATGAACAAAGCTAGTGGAGGTGATGGAATTCCAGTTGAGCTGTTTCAAATCCTGAAAGATGATGCTGTGAAAGTGCTGCACTCAATATGCCAGCACATTTGGAAAACTCAGCAGTGGCCACAGGACTGGAAAAGGTCAGTTTTCATTCCAATCCCAAAGAAAGACAATGCCAAAGAATGCTCAAACTACCACACAATTGCACTCATCTCACACGCTAGTAAAGTAATGCTCAAAATTCTCCAAGCAAGGTTTTAGCAACATGTGAACCGTGAACTTCCAGATGTTCAAGCTGGTTTTAGAAAAGGCAGAGGAACCAGATATCAAATTGCCAACATTCGCTGGATCATCGCAAAAGCAAGAGAGTTCCAAAAAAACATCTACTTCTGCTTTATTGACTATACCAAAGCCTTTGACTGTGTGGATCACAATAAACTGTGGAAAATTCTGAAAGAGATGGGAACACCAGACCACCTGACCTGCCTCTTGAGAAACCTATATGCAGATCAGGAAGCAACAGTTAGAACTGGACATGGAACAACAGACTAGTTCCAAATAGGAAAAGGAGTACATCAAGGCTGTATATTGTAACCCTGCTTCTTTAACTTACATGCAGAGTACATCATGAGAAATGCTGGGCTAGAAGAAGCACAAGCTGGAATCAAGATTGCCGGGAGAAATATCAAGAACCTCAGACATGCATATGACACCACCCTTATGGCAGAAAGTGAAGAGGAGCTAAAGAGCCTCTTGATGAAAGTGAAAGAGGAGAGTGAAAAAGTTGGTTTAAAGCTCAACATTCAGAAAACGAAGATCATGGCATCTGGTCCCAACACTTTGTGGGAAACGGATGGGGAAACAGTGGAAGCAGTGTCAGACTTTATTTTTGGGGGCTCCAAAATCACTTCAGATGGTGATTGCAGCCATGAAATTAAAAGACGCTTACTCCTTGGAAGAAAAGTTATGACCAACCTAGATAGCATATTCAAAAGCAGAGACATTACTTTGCCAACAAAGGTCTGTCTAGTCAAGGCTATGGTTTTTCCTGTGGTCATGTATGGATGTGAGAGTTGGACTGTGAAGAAAGTTAAGCACCGGATGGTTTTGAACTGTGGTGTTGGAGAAGACTCTTGAGAGTCCCTTGAACTGCAAGGAGATCCAACCAGTCCATTCTGAAGGAGATCAGCCCTGGGATTTCTCTGGAAGGAATGATGCTAAAGCTGAAACTCCAGTACTTTGGCCACCTCATGCGAAGAGTTAACTCATTGGAAAAGACTGATGCTGGGAGGGATTGGGGGCAGGAGGAGAAGGGGACAACAGAGGATGAGATGGCTGGATGGCATCACTGACTCAATGGACGTAGTCTGGGTAAACTCGGGGAGATGGTGATGGACACGGAGGCCTGGCGTGCTGCGATTCACGGGGTGGCAAGAGTCGGACATGACTGAGCGACTTAACTGAACTGGTATTTAAAATGGATAACCAGTAAGGACCTACTGTATATTACCTGGAACTGTGCTCAGTGTTATATGGCAGCCTGGATGGAAAGAGAGTTTGGGGGAAAATGGATACATGTATGTATACCTGGGTCCCTTCACTGTTCACCTGAAACTACCACAACATTGTTAATCAGCTATACCCCAGTACAAAATTAAAGGTTTAAAAAATGAAAACTGATGGTGTTAAGGCAGTTACCCCCTTGACTTTAGGAAGAAACCCACAGCACTGAAGCATATGCATTACCATCTGTAAAACAAATAGCCAGTGGGAATTTTCTGTGTGACACAGGGAGCTCAACCCAGTGTTCTGCGACAACCTAGAGGGGTGGGATGGCGTGGAAGGGGGAGGGTTATTCAAGAGGGAGGGGTCATAGGTATACCTATGGCTGATTCATGTTGATTTGTGGCAGAAACCAACACAACATTGTAAAGCAATTATCCTCCAACTAAAAATAAATAAATGTATTCCCCCTCACTTCTGTACTTTTCCTTCTGCTTTGTTTCTCCTCAACAAAATGGTGAAAAATCCATGGTCAAGATTAAGAGTTGGGTCCAGGAAAAGGAGAAGCATGAGGCTACTCATTAAATATATCCTCTTGGAGAGAGATAAAAGGACCCCAACTGACCTCTCCTAAGTAAGAGTCATACTTCTGCAATATTTCTTCGATTAACTCTCTGGACAACTCTCTGTGAACATATGAAAATTACAGGCTCCTGATGGAGACCTTCAGAGTTCAGGATCCCCAAAGCATTCCTCTTTTCTATCATGAAGATATTAATTCATGTTGTTACTTCTTTCTTAAAGTGTTACTGGCAGCAGCAGCAAACTCAAGTGTTAGGTATTATACTTGCACAGGTTCTTCCAAACTCTTGAGAAAGGTCCAAGCAATATGGTTACATATTATAAAATTTATAAAAGTACTACATTTTTGTGTCATTTCTCCAAATTATGCTTCAGGCTCCCAAAACCCATGTCTGTCCCTGAGTATTATTCAACATAGAGGGCTTAGCCATCTAAGGTGCCAAGTAGGTTACAAGAGCTCAGTATCTACTTGTTGTAGTAAAAATAACAATTTTATGCTATTGCACTTAAATAAAGTCTTCTCTCAGAAGGTTTATTGTAAAAATAACAGAATAATAGAGATTTTAATCAGTCAAAAATGACATTTTAATAGTGATTACACTTTTTCAACTTATATGAATGGCCCCCAAAACACTTGTATGCCTTCTGGTGATGGAGAGGATAAGAATCATTCCTTTCAATCAATGCATGAGATGATATAGTTTAGGTGAAGTTAGTTCATTAAGGATTATCATAAGCAGAGCACTTAGTGGACAGACTGCATTTAAATCATCAGTCCATTGTGTACTGCTCAGTGGATGTGAGTCCCCTGAGTGCTCTCAGAACCATTACCACATACTCTGAACATTTATTTCTATCTTTAAGGATAATCACCGATGAAAACAGACATTCAAGATAGGACAGTCACTTTAAGAAAATATACACACAGATTCTCACAATCAAATTAGTACCATTTTAAGAAACAAAACACTGAAGGGCTATTTGATAACTAATTTGAAACTTTACTACATTAACAACATGAGTGGTGGCTTTTTTAGTAATTTTTCCATTTGATATTTCTGGCCATTATATTCAAAATTACTTTCTTGCAAATATACATGATATCACAAGCTAATGAAGAGAGGCAATCTGAAGAGAGGCAATCCCGAGTAATCTGGGCAGGAATGAGTGAGTCCAGGCCCCATTCATAAAGTAATTCATAAAACGCACCTGTTGGGGTGTGTTTTCTGCCTTCAATAAATATTGACATGCTCTTCCTCTCCATTGCAAGAGGAAGATTTATCGGAATCTATGTTTTATTCTTATTCTGCGGCTTTTTTGTTTATAGAATCAAAACAGATATGAGTCACTGGGATTTCTAGTTAAACCTGAGCTGCCAGTGGACAATAGAATTAAATAAAGTATTTAATACAAGGAGAAGGGAAAAATAAGAAACCAATCAGCCATTGCTTCAAGCACAAGAACCAGGAAGGAAAATTTAGCATTTTATGAACTAGAATCTGGTGTGGGAGGAAGCTTCTATTCTCATAACAGAAGACATTCACAGAGTGATGTGGTGACTGACTCTAACCAAGATTCTAAAATCTTGGTAGGTGGTAATTAATGTGTAACACCTGGGATAAGCATTCAAAAACTTGGTCAGACATAAAGCTTGTCCTCTTTAAAAAGTCATATAGTAAATAATTTAAGCTTTGAGGGATAGCTTCTGTCACAAATACTAAATTCTGCTGTGGTAGCAAAGAAGCAGCCTCAGAAATTACATAAAAGACTTGGCATGGTTATTTCTCTATAAAACTTTATAAAAATAGTCCACAAGTATTCAATGGAACCTAAAACTAGTAGCTAAAATTTGAGAATGAATGAGATATTTACATAATCTTAAAATGTACTCCCACAAAATGCATACACATGCTTAATATGTAATTATTAACTTCATTGTAAAGATGCCTAGAAGACACGTTATCAGCCAAGTGGCAAGATTAGCATCACCAGAAATCACATGTCATCTGAAATAATACAACGAGAACACAGCATCATTTCTATAATATTCCTGCCAGAGATGCAAAACATGAATATAATTATGAGAAAACAAGAGAGAAACTCAAATAGAAGGATATTCTTCAGAACAACTGATTTGGACTCAAACACATCATGTCATAAAGGAAGAAAAACCTAAGGAAATAGTCTAGATCAAAAGAGACGAAAGAGATATTGTCAGGTAAATACAATGCATCATTCTTAATTGGATCCTAGACCTTAAAAAGGACATTCTTGGGATAATTGGCAAAGTTTGAATAGGGTCAATGAATTGCATGGTATCAACACCAACATGAATACCCTGGTTTCCATGGTTATATACTGTGGTTATTTAGGAGAGTGTTTTTAGAAAATACACACTGAGGCATTAAGGAGTAATGGACATCATATCTTTAACTTACTTTTGAATGGTTGAGAACAACTATATATAAAGGTAGGGAGACAGAGAATGATAAATAAACGTGAGAAAGTATTAATATTTGGAGTATCTGAGGAGAAAGTATAAAAGAATTCTTCACAGCATTTTTACCATTTTTCTGTAAGCTTGAAATTATTAAGAATACAAAAATAAAAATGACTATTATATATCAGCTAAAGGCAAGAGATAAACACCCAATTATCTGGGAATACATAAAAGGATTTTAAAACAATGGGAGGCTGGTGTTACCTATGCAGACACGAGGCAGAACATCAATTCATCAGAAATTTCCAGCTAACTTTGAACAGAAGCTTAACTTCCAACAACATGTAATTCAATTAAGGAAAAAACACTGAGCTTAGTCAAAAAGAAAATGCTCATGAAATCGTGGTTTGTACTTCAATACACCTCAAAACAATTCCATCAGTGTTAAAGGAGTTACACACATAAAAATTTAAGAATGAGTCATAAAAGCAGCATATTACTGTGATAGTGTATGTATTACCAATGGCCTAGAGCTGCCACCAGGTTTAAATCTAAACCAAGAAAATTGTACCTTAGAATGGGGTTAATCTAGGTATTGCTGATCACTAGATTTGTGCAACTGATAGAACCCCTCTTTAGGTAAAAAAAAAAATACAAAGTTATAAATAAAAATCTATTGCTAAATAAGTCTAAAAGAGCTCCTTCAGTAAATATAAATAAAAATTCTAAGTGATAAACAGCATTGGGTCATGATTTACTTGACCACACTTAGTGTGTGTGTGTGTTGCATAAAATTTTGGTGTTTCTTACAGCCAGTCGCATCTTGGATTCCCTAATATGAGGGCCATTGATTTTGTTCCCTTGTTCATTATGAGAAAGTCAAGGACAGAAGCCAAGGAGTTTAAAACAAAACATTTACAAAAACTGAAAACTTACAGTGACTTAAAACCCATTAGGTTGTCAGCTGGGTTGGACCTAATTAGGACAATGGAGGTCTTGTTTGGGTAGGGTCCCAGTGCCAGGATGATTAAAAAAAAAAAATGCAAGCAGGTGCAGAAAAACCACAGAACAGCCTTGAGCTAAAGTCCTACTAAAGATACAAAGTGAGAAAGCTAATTCTAGAGCAAAAGCAAGAAGGTCAAGAGCGAAAGCAGGCAGAACCCAGAGGACTACCAAAAACAAAACAAGACTGTGTTAACCTCGGTTAAAGTCCACGTAGCTCTCGCTTTCCTTTCCTGGCTCCTTAAAGGGTTTCAGGAACACAGCTGGAAAGCATCCACCATATCAGGAGCTGTTGAAAGAATGCACCTGTTTAATTAGAAAAGACAAAGCTATAGAGTTAGAACCATCCTCACATTAAAGAGCTGCAGCCCTGCAGAACTGGAAGCGAATTTATTCCATATGATTCCATGTGTAAAACTAAGACCAACATGTAGAACTTATAAGAGGCAGATTCTGAGCACCGAAAGCAAGGCCTTTGCTAGAATTATTTGCCTCTGTTACCTGCAATAGCGCTTGGAACTTTCTAAATTATCAATGATATTGGTATCATAAAAATCAATAAAAATAAGAAAGAACTTATCAGCAATTACTGTAGTTCAGTTGTGGAATGGAAGCTAGTGATCCCTTCTGAGGTTAGGTATTTTATCAGAGGTTTGACTATAGTAACAATCTTATACATAATTTGAACAGTGTATAATACTTATTCTGTTTTATCTTACACACATAGCATTACATTTAATTCTCACAAACACTCTATGAAAGAGGTATTATTAATTCCATTTCATAGATGAGGTAACTGAGACACACAGATCATATACCTTGCCCAAAGTCATACATTAGACAAATGTTTTAGCCAGGATTTTAACAAAATGAACCTGATTCTAGAACCTTTGTCTCAAACACCATACTTTTCATCTGGCAGAGAGGAGTTAGAATAAAACCCAGTAATGTATGAGAAATCTCTAATCACAAAGGCTGCAGTCTTAGAATAAAGTTGGAAACCATAAAAAAGCAATGCATGTGTGCTAAGTCGCTTACAGTCATGTCCAACCTTTTGCAACCCTGTGGACTATAGTCTGCCAGGCTCCTCTGTCCATGGGATTCTCCAGGCAAGAATACTCGGAGTGGGTTGCTATTCCCTTCTCCATGGGATCTTCCCAACCCAGGAACTGAACTCACATCTCCCATAGCTCCTACAATGAGGCAGATTCTTTACCGCTGAGTCACCGGGGAAGCCCATTTTAAAAAAAATCAGTGTCCACATCCATTTCTTTACATACAGTCTACATATTATTGGAATGAGAGTTATCTCAAGAACCTGCTGGCACCAGATGATTTAGTATTTCACTGAATCCCTTCATTATAAAATGAGATAGACCCTAGAGATCTAGCTGGCTACCTCTTTTTATTTTGTGTCATAGTAATATTTCCTTTCTCTTAATCCATCAAAACCAAATTTTAGCTGTTCACGCTTGTCAAAAAATACAAAATAAATATGGCCTATAGCAAGTTTGGTCATATGATGCTAAATACTTTTAAAAAACTAAGTGTTCTTTTTATACACCCTACAAGTCTCTGATCATGCTGGATATTAGGTCAATTTTTGTTGATATCAGATCATCCACTTTATTTTTGGTTAGTTTAATCTCTATGTTAAGGCTGTTAGCCCTGTTACACAAAGTGCTTATTAAGTACCGCAACACAAGACTTAAGACACTAGATGTATTACTATGAAACAATAAATCCTTTTTGACAGTATTAAAAATACTAAATAAAAACTAAAATCTGTTTGTTTTTTTTTTAATTTTTGGTCCTGTTCCAGATTTTCAACATTATCCAAAAGTGAAATTAACTTTCTTTCTTCAGTTTGCAGCAAGAACTTCGAAAGTTCAGAAACCCCAGCTCAGCCACCATTAGAAATGCTCACTCAGCCTCGGCCACATGCCAAGCAATCTTCTGTTTATTCCACTGCAGCTAATTCAAAGTCGTGAGAGTGACACAGATGATTAAGTGCAAGAGCTGGTGATGTGTGCAGTGGAGCAGTCAGACTGAGTACATGCCTAGAGAAGAAAAATCACTCCAAGGGGTCCAGAGTCAGTAATTATACTGTTAAGGAAACGTACAAAGAGGCAGATGTCTTAGATGTATTTGTTAGCTAGGAAATGCTATTCCAAAGGAAGATATGTAAATGTATAGTTTTGAGATTTCTAAGGAGTCTCGGGAAACACAATGTAAGATTGGCTCCCAGGAAAGGAATAAAGGTAGTAGCAATTCCTGTGCAGCTACTGAATATCATGGGCTTCCCAGGTGGTTTAGTAGTAAAGAATCCACTTGCTAACGCAGGAGACACAGGTTCCATTCCTGCATGGGGAAGATTCCCTGGAGAAGGAAATGGCAACCCAGTCCAGTATTCTTGCCTGAGAAATCCCACCAACAGAGGAGCCTGGTGGGCTGTAGTCCATGAGGTCACAAAAGAGCAGGACACAACTGACTGACTAAACAACAACCAGGTAGCAGAGACGATACCACACGTTTCAACGTTATGATCTAATTTCATCCTCCCAAAGTCAAAGGTCACCAAACAGTAAGTGGCAAAAGGAACAAAGTGGGGTCATTTGTAGAGAACTGGATGGAACTAGTGTTTGTCATACAGAGTGAAGTAAGTCAGAAAGAGAAAAATATACATTAACACACATATATGGAATCTAGAAAAATGGTACTGATGGACAGATTTGCAGGGCAAGAACAGAGATGCAGATGTAGAGAACAGAGTTGCGGACATGCAGGGTGGGGAGGGAAGTGGAGGGTGAGAAGAGGGAGATTACAATTGACACAGATACACTACCACGTGTAAAAGAGACAGCTAGTGGGAAGATGCTGTAAAGCACAGGAAGCTCAGCTCAGTGCTGTTTGATGACCTAGATGGGTGGGATGAGGGTAGGGTGGAAGGGAGGGAGGTCTAAGAGAGAAGGAATTGATGTATGCATACAGCTGATTCACTTCATTGTACAGTGGAAACTAACACAGCATTGTATTAATAAAGCAGTTATAGTCCAATTTAAAAAAAAAAAAGTGGCAGCTACAATTTGAACTCAAATCTTCATGATTCCAAATCCATGCTCACCCTACTATACTAACCTGTTTAATATGGCTTCCCCTATGGCTCAGCCGGTGAAGAGTCTGCCTGCAATGCCAGACACAAGAGACACAGGTTCGATCCCTGGGTCAGGAAGATCCCCTGGCGGAGTAAATGGCAACCCACTCCAGTATTCTCGCCTGGAAAATCCCATTGTATGACTGACCCTGTTCCTGATGCCAATTATCTTGTTCACACTGTCCGCCCTGTTTGCTGCGCCCACAATAGGCAAAGTGGGAGCTAAGAAGCTGGAAGAAGACGCCGAGGAGGCATAGGAACTGCAGACGCATGTATTCTCTCCTGGCTGGCGCAGCAGCCGTAGCAGCTGCTGCTGCTGCTAAGTCGCTTCAGTCGTGTCCAACTCTGTGCGACCCCATTGACAGCAGCCCATCAGGCTCCCCAGTCCCTGGGATTGTGCAGGCAAGAACACTGGAGTGGGTTGCCGTTTCCTTCTCCAGCCGTAACAGCAGACATGCTATGTGCTCTCCTCTCCTGGCTGACCCACTGGACACAGCCATGACGCAGCAGTAATGCTGTCACTTTCGAATGGAGCTCACATACGTGCACAGCACAAAGTAGCTCGTGACCGAGCCAGTACCCCATGATGCGCGTGCGCGGCGCTATAAATCTCAGCTGTTATGTAATCATCATTTACAAAACGTGGGGCGAATGAGCCTGAACACACCATCTTGGCTAATTTTCTTTCTCCCCACACCCACGGAGAGAGGAGCCTGGTAGGCTATAGGCCACAAAGAGTCGGACACATATGATGGGTCTTAGCACAGCAGCCCAATATATTGAGTAATACGTTGACAAATTTGCCTTTAATAAGGCATTGAGTTTTCTTCCCAGAGTCTAATGCTGCACTAGATACGTGATGTGTTGTTGTATGAGGTTACACAGCCAAATCAATCTGTGGACGTGTTAAAGAATGAGTGTTTAATGGGACTGTCAGCAATTGCTTGGTGGTACCAGAGCGGCAAGTCCATGAACTTTTCAAGACGAAAACTCTGGGCAACCCATATTTTCAATCTGGAAATGGTGGAGACAGCACTTAGATCTCGTCAACTGCACTGTAGTGCTTACCTTGCAGATTGAGATGGGGGCCTTACCCACATGATTCATGGGCTGAAGCCTGCATATGTCAGGATGTATAAATTTCCTATGAAAGAACCAAACAAGGAAATGCAACCTCAGCAAAGAACCTGAAGAAGACATGGAGATAGAAATAAGAGGATCTAGGACTGCTACAGAAAGCCAGGTTTAGGTAATAAAACTTCTGATAAAAGAAGGGTGAGGGATGTGGATACTGGACCCCTAAGGGGAAACAGAAGTTACCAATGAAGAAAAGAGACTCCAAATGTGCACACCAGCTATCTTAGAAGTTAAAGAGACTCAGAGTTCTAGCCTCTCTCATCCTGAAAATGAAATGAGGACCAACAATTCAATGCTACAGAATTCTATATTTTAGCCCCTAGAAGAAACAACTAAAAACTGGATTCAACTGAAAATGGAATGAGTTGTGTGGGGTGGTAGGAAGATTCTTGTTAATGGAGATGCCATCCAACTCAGTAAACACGTGCCTGCATGCTCAGTCATGTCTGACTTTTTGAGACCCCATGGACTATAGCCCACCAAGCTCCCCTTCCATGGAATTCTCCAGGCAAGAATACTGGAGTGGGTGGCCATTTCCTTCTCCAGAGGATCTTCCTGACCCAGGAGTTGAACCTGAGTCTCTAGCATATCCTGCATTGGCAGGTGGATTCTTTACCACTGTGCCACCTGGGAAACACACAGTTAAAAACGCACACACAAAAAACACTTCTGGGAAAAATTGCCATTGTCATGGATGCTATGAAGATATATAATTCACATGTTCTGTGATTTTCCCTCGTGCCTCCCATTTTTCTCTATTGTAGGAAAAGACCTGAAACATTTGCTTCATGTTCTGAAAACTCTCTTTCCTGACTTTTTCTCTGTTTAGTAGATGCCTCATTACCATCCACAGTAACCCCCAACTTGGATCCAATCGTGCTTTTTTTTCCCTAATTAGCCTATTTGGACATGTCATTGTTCCCATATTTATCACTGTATATTACTTCACCCTGTAGCATTATGTCAATGGCTCCATTTCAAATGTAACCTATGAGTTTTTTAAATATAACTTTATTTATTTTTGGCTGTTCTAGGTCTTCATTGCTGCACTGGCTTTTCTCTAGTTGTGGTGAGTGGGGGCTACAGTCGGTTTTGGTGCTCCGACTTCTCATTGCGTTGGCTTCTCTTGTTGTGGAGCGTGGGCTCTAGGGCACACCGGCTTCAGTAGTTGCATCACACAGGCTCAGTAATCGTGGCTTCCAGGTTCTAGTTGGGCTCAATAGTTGGGGCAGAAAGGCTCAGTTGCTCTGCAGTGAGTGGGATCTTCCTGAATCAGGGAAGACCTTCCTGTTTCTCCTGCATTGGCAGGCAGATTCTTATCCACTGAGGCACAAGGGAAGCCCAGTCTATGATATTCGTTGGGTTCTATCAGTGGGAGAGTAGAATACAAAGATCAAAACCTAGAAGAGAGATTATGATGAAGTATCCTCCTTGCCAATTATGCATTGTTCTGTTTAAATCAATATTTCCCCCATCTTTTAATTTACACATTCTCAAGCCATAGAACATTTTTCTTTGCTTTTCAGATCCATTTTAAGTTCATTGTGTTAGTATTCTCAGGCTAGCTCATCTGGCTTCCATTATTGTTCCTGGCAGTTGATTCTTGTTGCATTACCACTTTTGTATTCAAGGAACCATGGAATTACAGAGCTGGAAGAGAGCCTAGAAATCATTTACATGAAGTGCCTCATTTTATAGATTGAAAACTAAAGCTTCTTAGAAATGATATGATTTGCCCAAGGTCATAGGATTAGCAGCAGAACTGTAACCACTCTTTCGATGGTATCATCCTGACTTCCCTGTCATAGGAAAATTGCCCATTTTCCTAATAATAATAATTGCTAATGACAAATGGCCTACCCTAACACTTGCCATCTGACCATTCCTGTTACTGAATCCCCAGGCAGCCAGGCTCTGATTATCTGAGTAATTTATCTCTTAAAAACTATGATAGGTAAAAACAGTCTTTTCTTTGTCAAAGACAATCATTCCTTCTGGTTTAAAGATCATTATATAGAGATACAAGTTCAATAATAAATCCAGTTATATTTACCTTTGGAAATATACTAATATTGAGGTGTGTGCGTGTATGATAAAAGAGGAAAGAACTTTAAACAAAAGAGTCATATGAGCCAAAATCAAGTGAAATAAATAATATTAATTCTAAGAAGAAGGAATTTCTTCTTGTCCTGTGTGATGACCTAGATTAAAGATATATGGGGTTGTTCATTTAAAACATAGTATAAATTCAAGCAAAACCTATCCATTTTCTAAATCTGAAACAAAACAAAACTGGGATATCACAAATATCAGACCAATCCATGCCATGCATTCGTGTCTCTCATTTTGTTTGAACTCCTAATCAGCACTAAATTGCTACAGATGGCACAAATAATGTCACCCTACAAACATTAGTTCATCTCGACATCCATCAGCCCACAGTCCATCTGGTGGGGAAAAAAAACAAAAACAAAAACAGAAACCAACATTTACTGAGAACCAACTACATGTTAAACTCTTTCACATGTATTATCTTGTGTTGATGCCCATGATGGTATTGAGAGGCAGATATTGTTATTCCATTTGCCTTTAAGAGATAAAGGAACTGAGATCATACACCTTAAAAATGGTAAAGCCAGAACTTGAATGTAGATCTAGTTAATCTCTTTTCCTCTACATCGTACTGCCCACTCCCAAAAGACTACCAATATACCATAGGATATTCATTTAGCCGGTGTGTCATCCATTAGCAAATGAAACAAAAGAAGGAAAGGACTCTGCGGATACCGAGAAAAATGTCCAAGTGGTTTAGCAGTCTGTGCGAGAAGAAGCATCTGCCAGGCGTGGAGGAGAGAGGTCAAGTGGCCCGCTCAAGTGAAGCAGCAAGATAGAGGCTGAGCCAAGGTCCTTTTGTTGGTCTTCACCTTGAGCCTGGGCAGAGCACCAACACCATCACACATGTTTTACATAAGTGCCATTTTTAGGATCAAGGAGCAAGATAGGTAATTGATGATTTGAAAGAATGGATATGAGTATTCATCAATGCCCTGGATTCACTACATCAGTGATCAGTGATGAGGGCATAACCATGACTCCCAAAACTTTTCTTATAAATAAGAGGTATTATTTATGATAGCAAAATCTTACACTATCCCCGTCCAAATGTCACTTAGCACACCTGGTGTACTAAGGGATTATAGCACTCACAAACTGCTATTTTTAAAAATGAAGATTATTTTTGAGGGACTATCACCTGTAGAGTTATAAAAATGTTGACAGCCAGCCTTCTTCTCCTTGCCAAGTCTAACCAGATTCATAGATTCAGAGTTGGAAGGGCTTGTACATGTTTTCCTGATTTTCTTCCTTCCTTTACATTCTCTTTACTTTTGTATTTCTTCCTTTCCTCAGTTTTAATTTTTTTTTAAGTGTTTACTGTGTGGTGGGTGGTGAATGAACTCAAAGAAGAAAGGGAATCTAACAGAGAGGAGCTAGGGAGATGGGATACAATTATATAAGTAAATAGCTAGTATTTGCATGGTGTGTGCCTGCTAAGTCACTTCAGTCATGTCTGACTCTTTGTGACCATATGGGCTGTAGCTCACCAGGCTCCTCTGTCCATGGGATTCTCCAGGCAAGAGTACTGGAGTGGGTTGCTATGCCCTCCTCCAGGGAATTTTCCAGACCCCAGGGATTGAACCACGTCTCTCACGTCTCCAGGATTGGCAGACGGATTCTTTACGATTAGCACTACCTGAGGCGCTCATTTTTATGGTGGTTCCTAGTATCCATGTTAGGTCTTCTTTGACTCTTTTCAATGTTTGCCCCTTTCTCTCAAATCCTATTATCCCTTCATTTCTTTTTGATTTTTAAATATTTCTACTTTTTCACCTTCAGCTTTTCTAGTGTTATTTTATGTTGGTTTTAGCCACTCTTGTGTTCTTTCTGGTTTAGTTTTCATTTCCAAATGATTTTTAAATTTCAAGTTCTTTCCCAAGTTCTGTAGTCACATTTCTGAGTTAATCTAATTTTCATTTAGTCTATGAAAATGCAAATCAGGACAGTGGTTGCTTCTGATGAATAGTAGAGTTTTGAGTGGGAACAAAAATAAAGAAACTTTCTGAGGTGGTAGAAATATTCTGTTTTTTGAGCTTGGCTAAAAGAGTATGGCCATTTGTCAAAATTTATTGAGCCTATATACTTGAGACTTGGGTGTTTTAATATCTCATAGGTTTTATCTCAATAAATTACACACACACAGATGTATGTATTAGTTTTAGGAAAAGAGCTTGGCAAAAATCACTCAGAGATGACACTGGCAGTGTGTTTCCTCAGTACAAGTCATCTGAGCTACACTTCTTCTAAGGTTACTTGCCTTTAAGGATTAGGAACCTGAAGATATTGAATGGGGCTTCCATGGAGCTTAGCTAATACTATAGCATCTGGAGCATCAGTGGAAATGTTCTTTGAGGATTTATTGGTTAGAGGTGCAGGAAGCCCAGTGCCCCTTAGTAACTCTTTCATGGGGCTCCTTTTCAATTGCCCAAAGGAAAATTTTATGGAAACTGGTCAGCCCTGATCGTCAGAACAGCTCTTTTTCATGTGAATATTCTGATTCTGGCCCCAATTATGAATAATAGTCTCTTCCCATGGGGCTAATAAAGCTTTACTGGGATCCCTGCTCTATCAGTGGCTTTTAGTATTGTGATTTCAGCTAGGCAAACTCACCTATTACATAAATTCTGGCTGAGGTACTGGGTGGAGTCCTAGGGATCCAAGGTCCATAATACTTACTCTCTACTTGGTTCTACCAGTTGGATAGATCTTTGCAATCTCGAGTAGATGCTTGAGTTGAGAAGTCCAGCTACTTTTTTTCACAGGCTCTTTGTCTACCCATTAGGCCCACAAATATCTCAGCTGTTTCTCACACTGCCAACAAGTTACAGAGAAGTTGTAAGACATGTTGGGAGATAGAGATAGATAGTGAAGAGATAGATAGTGAAGCTGAAATGCCCAACTCATCCTGGTGTAAGCAGGACTTTCCTAGTTTTCACACGGAAAATTTTGCATCCCAAGAACATCCTCCTGCTAGGTAAAACAAATGATTGTTCACCCCAGGGAGCATCCTTTGGGGCTACTGATACTCTAGGGATTGGGACTCCCTATGCTGAATCCTCTCATTAAGCATAGTATCATTGACTATCTTGTCTGATTATAAAAGTATTACAAACTGTAGAAAATGTTTAAGGAAGAAAAATCACCAATAATATTGCCCTTATACTACATAAATAGTTTTGTTCTGTGCTTTTTCATTTAGCAATATATCATGAAAATTTCTCTTATTTCTAAATGTACATCAAAACATGTTTTTTTAGCAACTGCCTGATGGCCCATGTGAATAAATATACTGTAATTTTAACCATTCCTCTTTGGTTGAAATTGATTTTGTTTTTCCCCCTCTAGCTCCTTTATAGTTTAAATAAATGCTCTGATCAATATCCTTGTATACAGATCTTCTCTGTAATGGTTGGGCATTATCTTTTGACCCTCACCTTGAATCTGCCTTATTCTCTTAGGATAGCCAACTGTTGTGGTATGCCCTGTTCTGAGGCATTTCCTAGGCTGCTGGACTTTCAGTGCAAAAACTGGGATAGTCCTAGGAGCATCAGGACAGTTGGTCATAGTACCTTTATCTATCCTTGAAGCTATAGGCATGTGTACAGATTCAGTATTAAGGCATATTAATGCCTTCTAGTTCTGAGCTTAATATCATGTTAATATCATGTTATCTAGAGCAGTAGCCTTTGCACCATGTCCAGAGAAGTAACAGAGCTCTGGGGGGACCAGAGATGGAGGAGCTGGTGCTAATGGGAAGTATGGATAAGGACAAAGCAGGCAGAATTCCAGGATCACAATCTTTGTTTCAACCCCAGAAGCTCTACTTTCAGTCATTTTATACAAACATTATCTCTGGCCTTCCCAAGAGGCTTGCCAAGTGGGTATTCTCAATCATAATCCAAAAAAATTAGGCTCAGAGAGGTCAAGTGATAGCAGAAGCCTATCAAGTAAAACTTCTAGGATTAAAGACAAGGTCTCCTGAAATCCAAAGCTAAAGGTTTTCTTATTGAGTGAAACTGGCTAGAGAGTGACATGCTGCCTTACTCCGTCCTGGATTGGGAGATAGAGTGCTCTGGTGTTTCAGGAACACGACAGATTGTCCTCTAGTTCAATATCTCGGCATTCAGTCTCCCCTGGGGGAGGGTATCAAGTGACAAACTGTAAGCTCTTCAGAAGTCTTGGTAACTTACAATGGCACCCTACATCCTGGGACTCTGTCCAGTTGGAAGGCAGAGACACTTCAAGAATTCATCAGAGTGAAATTGAACCAAACTATTTTATTTAGGTCTGGTCTCTTGGCTTTGTGGGTCACACTCGAGTCCAGGGTTGTCAAGGAGAAATATCACATGGTGTGGTGATGGAAAAGAAAAAATCTAGGGCAGAGTGAAGGTTGGCCTTATAAAAAGGGAATATGGGAAAAACAATAAAAGGTCCAAAGCAATAGAAGGTCCAGGTGTGAGGCACAAAGAGGGCATAATAGAATCATTTGTTGAATTTTAGAAACTAACCACATCTGAGTACCCTGGGTTGCAGGCAATATAGAGCCTTAGCAAGAGGTCAAATAAGACAATGGCAGCATTCTATGTAGATTTGTCCATCCATAGAAACCAGCCTCAAGCTGGAGGTATGAGGGAGCCATCCAACCCCAAAGCAGGGACTAGTATGAGCAAGGATAATATGCAGGGCCCTAGTGGGTTTGCCAGTGCTCAAGGATAAAACGGAAACCATCCACAAAAACCCAGATTTTGAGTGAGGCTAATGCAGAAAGCCATATGCAATGGCTGTGTAAGGGCTCACATACCTTCCCTGACTAATCACACAGAACCAGGGGCTGGGTGTCAGCCTTGTGGAGGCCACAGAGGTTCCCAGAAATCTTGGCAGGGCCACTTGAGTCTCAGTCTTAGAGTAAGATTTCATTTACCAGACAGTGCCAAAGGAGGCAAGAAGCAAAGGAAAGAGGTGGCGTATGTGTTTAATAAAGAACTGGACTCAGTTCTGTGAGGATTGGCTCAGATGCCAAGGTGGGGAAGTGACATAGGATGAGCCTGATCATGGTGGTCATCAAGGATGCGGCTCCAGCTGCTGAATCTGTGGTCACTGTTTGTCCAGTTAAGATCCAGACTCCAGGGCTTCCCTGGTGGCTCAGTGGTAAAGAATCTGCCTGCTAATGCAGGAGACATGGGTTCGATCCCTGACCTGGGAAGATCCCACATGTCATGGAGCAACTAAATCTGTGGGCCAAACTATTGAGCCTGCATTCTAGAGTCTGGGAGCCACAACTACTGAGTTCACGTGTCACTATTGTAGCCTCAGTGCTCTAGAGCCCAAGCTCCGCAACAAGAGAAGCCACCACAATGAGAAGCCTGCGCATCGCAGCTATAGAGGATCCCCTACTCTCCGCAACTAGAGAAAATCCTGTGCAGCAGTGAAGCTATGAAGACCCATCACAGCCAAAAATAAAATAAAGAAAACTATAAAGAAAAAGATCCGTACTTCAGGCTCTCTCACTTCTTTGCTAATGGTGTTTAAGTTACAAAAAGAAGTTCCTAAAGTGAAAAAGTAAAAGTTCATCTTTTACATAATCTTACTCCACTTATATAACCAATAAAATCAATTTGGTGTGTACGCCTCCACATATTTTTCCATCTATTTTAACAAAAATGCAACTGTATACATTGCATTCTGCAATTTAATTTTCTCATTTAACATACCAGAGACACCTTTTCTATTCATATATATATATAGCTAATTTATGATTTCTAATTGAGACATTCATTTTCATGGGTTTGATAGTAATAACACACATAATTTTCCCAACTGGCTTCCCTGATAGCTCAGTTGGTAAAGAATCCACCTGCAATGCAGGAGACCCTGGTTCGATTCCGGGATTGGGAAGATCCACTGGAAGATGGAGGCTACCCAACTTCAGTATTCTTGGGCTTCCCTTGTGGCATTAAGAATCCCCCTGCAATGCAGGAGACCTCGGTTTGGTCCCTGGGCTGGGGAGAGCCCCTGGAGAAGAGAAAAGCTGTCCACTCCAGTATTCTGGCCTGGAGAATTCCATGGACTGTATAGTTTCTGGGGTCACAAAGAGTCTGACATGACTGAGTGACTTTCACTTTCACTTTAACTCTACCACATTAGCATTTGTCCATCCCTTTGCATCCGTTTGGCAAGGCCTCTGCAAAACAGTAAAACATCAGATTCCTCACCTGCGTGGTTTAAAAAAATAATGATGGATCTGATTAACAAAGAATGCAATCTAAGCGGAGGGACGAGGAAGCAGGGAAAGGAGGTGGAAGAGACACGATACAGGGGCTCCAGGTATTTTCATAGGCATATTTATTGCACTTAGGGGTGGTTTCTTGTAGTGGAAAACACATGAATCTGAGGGGAATCAGAAGTCCTGAATTTGGGTTTCTTGCTGTCACTAACATTATCTCTGTTGACCTCAAATCTCATCTCATTATCTATAGAAAGAGACTGAGTTAGATGATGCCAATGGATTCTTAAATTCTGTGGATTACTAAATGCAGATTAAAATTTAGGCGTTAGAGGTATGTTTGTGTGTGTATGCAAACATGCATGTCCAGGCTATGAAAAAGAAAAAGTAAAGAAGAATGAAAATATAGAAGTATTAAAGAGAAACAAAAGAGCAAGCACTTAACATTTTTCATATTCTGAATTTGAGACTCCAGTTCTTATATAATCAATATTTTTAATGCTCAGAGAAAATGAATCTCTATATATCAATTTTCATATTGCATTGCAAGCAATAAATATTATGTGTCTTTTTAAAAATCTGTTGGCCAAAACAAACAAACAAAAAAATCTGTTGGCCAGACTGCTAAGAGATAGGTAACAATACTTGTATTTGGATATTGTCAGACTCGGAGATCTTTTCTCCAAGTGTTTGGGAACTGAGAGGATTTAAGAAGAAGCAATGAGGAATCCGTTTTGAGCATCCTATTTAAATCATTCCAGTAGAAGAATAAGTTTAATGAAGACAAGTCTAGGTGAAAAGGAGATTACCACTTGATCCTTCAAGTGTGTGTTCTGAATGAAGTTTCACTGGAGCGAAAAGTTGAGATGTCAGAAAAAACTGTATTTTTTCAAATCCATTAACTGCAAAACCATTGTTTTTAAGCAGTGCTGCTACATTCCTTTGACTGTCATACTGAAGGATTGTGTTTCTATTTGATTATTTTTTCTTTTAAATAATATATGAGAAATAGTGGGTTGAAAAACTTAGAACCAGTGCTGATATTGGTGGAGAGCTTGCAAGAATTTTACTGTTCATTGCATTTCTAGATTAGGTTGCACACTTCACTGAAGGACTGTTGTTTAACTGTCAAGTTGTGTCCAGCTCTTTGCAATCCCATGGACTCTAGCCCACCAGTCTCTCCTGTCCGTGGGATTTCCCAGGCAAGAATATTGGAGCCAGTTGCTGTTTCCTTCTACAGGAGAAATTCCTGAACCAGGAATCAAACCTGCATCTACTGCATTGGCAGGCAGATTCTATGCCACAGAGCCATCAGGAAGCCCACACTGAACAACTAGCTTTTCAGTTCAGTTCAGTCACTCAGTTGTATCCAACTCTTCACAACCCCATGGACCGTAGCACGCCAAGCCTCCCTGTCCATCACCAACTCCTGGAGCTTACTCAAACTCATGTCCATGGAGTTGGTGATGTCATCCAATCATCTCACCCTCTGTTGCCCCCTTCTCCTCCCACCTTCAATCTTTCCCAGCATCAGGGTCTTTTCCAATGAGTCAGCTCTTCGCATCAGCTGGCCAAAGAATTGGAGTTTCAGCTTCAACATAGTCCTTCCAATGAATATTCAGGACTGATTTCCGTTAGGATGGACTGGTTGGATCTCCTTGCAGTCCACAGGACTCTCAAGAGTCTTCTTCAACACCACAGTACAAAAGCATCAGTTCTTCGGCACTCAGCTTTCTTTATAGTCCAATTCTCACATCTGTACATGACTACTCAAAAAACCATAGCTTTGACGAGATGGACCTTTGTTGGCAAAGTAATGTCTCTGCTTTTTAATGTGCTGTCTAGGTTGGATATAGCTTTTCCTCCAAGAAGCAAGCGTCTTTCAATTTCATGGCTGCAGTCACCATCTGCAGTGATTTTGGAGCCCAAAAAAATAAAGTCTGTCACTGTTTCCATTATTTTCCCATCTGTTTGCCATGAAGTGATGGGGCTGGATTCCATGATCTTAGTTTTATGAATGTTGAGCTTTAAGCCAGCTTTTTTTCTCTCCTCTTCCCCTTTCATCAAGAGGCTCTTTAGTTCTTCTTTACTTTCTGCCATAAGGGAGGTGTCATCTGCATATCTGAGGTTATTGATATTTCTCTCAGCAATCTTGATTCCAGCTTGTGCTTTATCCAGCCCAGCGTTTCTCAAGACGTACTCTGCATATAAGTTAAACAACCAGGGTGACAATATACAGCCTTTACATACTCCTTTCCCGATTTGGAACCAGTGTGTTGTTTCATGTCCAGTTCTAACTGTTGCTTCTTGACCTGCATATAGGTTTCTCAAGAGGCAGGTCAGGTGGTCTGGTATTCCCATCTGTTAGAATTTTCCACAGTTTGTTGTGATCCACACAGTCAAAGGCTTTGGTGTAGTCAATAAAGCAGAAGTAGATGTTTTTTTCTGGAACTCTCTTGCTTTTTCAATGATCCAATGGATGTTGGCAGTTTGATTTCTGGTTCCTTTGCCTTTTCTAAATCCAGCTTGTACATCTGCAAGTTCATGATTCACATACTGTTGAAGCCAGGCTTGGAGAATTTTGAGCATTACTGTGTTACCATATGAGATGAGTACAATTGTGTGGTAGTTTGAACATTCTTTGGCATTCTTTGGGATTGGAATGAAAACGGACCTTTTACAGTCCTGTGGTCACTGTGAAGTTTTCCAAATGTGCTGGCATATTGAGTGCAGCACTTTCACAGCATCATCTTTCAGGATCTGAAATAGCTCAACTGGAATGCCATCGCCTCCACTAGCTTTGTTCGTAGTGATGCTTCCTAAGGCCCACTTAACTTCACATTCCAGGATGTCTGGCTCTAGGTGAGTGATCACACCATCATGGTTATCTGGGTTATGAAGATCTTTTTTGTATGGTTCTTCTGTGTGTTCTTGCCACCTCTTCTTAATATCTTTTGCTTCTGGTTAGGCTCATACCATTTCTGTCCCTTATTGTGCCCATCTTTGCATGAAATATTCCCTTGGTATTTCTAATTTTCTTGAAGAGATCTCTAGTCTTTCCCATTCTATTATTTTCCTCTATTTCTTTGCCTTGATCACTGAGGAAGGCTTTCTTATCTCTCCTCGCTTTAGCATAAATGTACTCCAGAAGGTTCAGTCCAGCTGTTTTCCCACCTTATTTCCCTCTTCCAGTACCACTCATCTCCAGACACATTCGCTTACTTTCTCTTCTCTCTCTCTTCTTTCCTCCGGTCATTCTCTTCTTCCTTCATTCATCATTTCCTCTACTAATTCATTCATTCCATTGAATCAATGATTCTTGAAGAGAACACCTGGTATATCCCAGGCCCTGTGTATGGCACTGAGGATGCCATAGTGGATGCATGTGATTCCTGCCTTTTAGGAGTTCTCACCCTCATCCTGACCTCTGCTTCGCCCTTTTATTTTTATCCTGGCCTTTGTTTTCCTTTCTCTCCACCTCTTTGTCCAAGTTCAGCAGACTCTTGTTCTCTTCCTCAAGCCCTTCAGATCTGTTCTTAAAACCCCCATAAGTTTGTAGCAGGAACACACACCAATTTATTGCTGCTTCATGTATCAGTTTCTGCTTGCTGCTGTAATAAACTGTGGCAAACTTAGTGGCTTAAACACGTGTATTATCTAACAGTTCTGGATGTCAGGATCTGTTACAGGTCTCACTGGGCTAAAATCAAGTTGTCAACAGGACCTACTGTACAGCACTTGGAACTCTGCCCAACGTTACGTGGCAGCCTGAATAAGAGGGGAGTTGGGAGAGAATGGATACATGTATGTGTATGGCTGAGTCACTTTGCTGTTCACCTGAAACTATCACGAGGTTAATCGGCTGTACCCCAACACAAAATAAAAAATTAAAAGAAAATCAAGGTGTCAGAAGAGCTCTGTTCCTCTCTTGAGGCTCTGGGGGATAATGCATGTCCTTGCCTTTACCATTTTCTAAAGGTTGCTCACATTCCTTGCCTTGTAACTCCTTCCTCCATCTTCAAAGCCAGTAACATCATATCAAGACCTTCTCACATTGAATCACTCACTATCTCTTCTGTCTTCCTCTTCCATCATTTAACAACCCTTGTGAGAGATGGTACCCCACTCCAGTACTCTTGCCTGGAAAATCCCATGGACAGAGGATCCTGGAAGGCCTGGTATGCTGCAATTCATGGGGTCACTGAGGGTCAGACACGACTGAGTGACTTCACTTTCACTTTTCACTTTCATACATTGGTGAAGAATGGCAAGCCGCTGCAGTGTTCTTGCCTGGAGAAACCCAGGGATGGGAGAGCCTGGTGAGCTGCTGTCTATGGGGTTGCACAGAGTCGGACATGACTTAAGTGACTTAGCAGCAGCAGCAGCAGTGATAACATTGGGCACACCCAGGTAATCCAATATAATCTCCTTATTTTCAGTTCAGTTCAGTTCATTCGCTCAGTCCTATCCGACTCTTTGTGACCCCATGAATCGCAGCACACCAGGCCTCCCTGTCCATCACCAACTCCCGGAGTTCACTCAAACTCATGTCCATCAAGTCAGTGATGCCATCCAGCAATCTCATTCTCTGTCATCCCCTTCTCCTCCTGCCACCAATCCCTCCCAGCATCACAGTCTTTTCCAATGAGTCAACTCTTCACATGAGGTGGCCAAAGGATTGGAGTTTCAGCTGCAACATCATTCCCTCCAAAGAAATCCCAGGGCTGATCGCCTTTAGAATAGATTGGTTGGGTCTCCTTACAGGCCAAGGGACTCTCAAGAGTCTTCTCCAACACCACAGTTCAAAAGCATCAATTCTTCGGCACTCAGCTTTCTTCACAGTCCAACTCTCACATCCATACATGACTACTGGAAAAACCATAGCCCTGACTAGATGGACCTTTGTTGGCAAACTAATATCTCTGCTTTTCAATATGCTATCTAGGTTGGTCATAACTTTCCTTCCAAGGAGTAAGAGTCTTTTAATTTCATGGCTGCAATCACCATCTGCAGTGATTTTTGGAGCCCCAGAAAATAAAGTCTGACACTGCTTCCACTGTTTCCCCATCTACTTCCCATGAAGTGATGGGACCGGATGCCATGGTCTTAGTTTTCTGAATGTTGAGCTTTAAGCCGACTTTTTCACTCTCCTCTTTCACTTTCATCAAGAGGCTCTTTAGCTCCTCTTCACTTTCTGCCATAAGGGTGGTGTCATCTGCATATCTGAGGTTCTTGATATTTCTCCTGGCAATCTTGATTCTAGCTTGTGCTTCTTCCAGCCCAGCATTTGTCATGATGTACTTTGCATAGAAGTTAAATAAGCAGGGTGACAATATACAGCCTTGACGTACTCCTTTTCCTATTTGGAACCAGTCTGTTGCTCCATGTCCAGTTCTAACTGTTGCTTCCTGACCTGCATACAGGTTTCTCAAGAAGCAGGTCAGGTGGTCTGGTATTCCTATCTCTTTCAGAATTTTCCACAGTTTATTGTGATCCACACAGTCAAAGGCTTTGACATAGTCAATAAAGCAGAAATAGATGTTTTTCTGGAACTCTCTTGCCTTTTCCATGATCCAGCGAATGTTGGCAATTTGATCTCTGGTTCCTCTGCGTTTTCTAAAATCAGCATGAACATCTGGAAGTTCACGGTTCATGTATTGGCTGAAGCCTGCCTTGGAGAATTTTGAGCATTACTTTACTAGCGTGTGAGATGAGTGCAATTGTGTGGTAGTTTGAGCATTCTTTGGCATTGTCTTTCTTTGGGATTGGAATGAAAACTGACCTTTTACAGTCCTGTGGCCACTGCTGAGTTTTCCAAATGTGCTGGCATATTGAGTGCAGCACTTTCACAGCATCATCTTTCAGGATTTGAAATAGCTCAACTGGAATTCCATCACCCCCACTAGCTTTGTTTGTAGTGATGCTTCCTAAGGCCCACTTGACTTCACATTCCAGGATGTCTGGCTCTAGGTGAGTGATCACACCTTCATGGTTATCTGGGTCATGAAGATCTTTTTTGTACAGTTCTTCTGTGTATTCTTGCCACCTCTTCTTAATATCTTCTGCTTCTGTTAGCTCCGTACCATTTCTATCCTTTATTGAGCCCATCTTTGCGTTAAATGTTCCCTTGGTATCTCTAATTTCCTTGAAGAGATCTCTAGTCTTTCCCATTCTGTTGTTTTCCTCTATTTCTTTGCATTGATCACTGAGGAAGGCTTTCTTGTCTCTCCTTGCTATTCTTTGGAACTCTGCATTCAGATGCTTATATCTTTCCTTTTCTCCTTTGCTTTTCACCTCTCTTCTTTTCACAGCTATTTGTAAAGCCTCCTCAGACAGCCATGTTGCTTTTTTGCATTTCTTTTCCATGGGGATTGTCTTGATCCCTGTCTCCTGTACAATGTCATGAACCTCTGTCCATAGTTCATCAGGCCCTCTATCTGTCAGATCTAGTCCCTTAAATCTATTTCTCACTTCCACTGTATAAGGGATTTGATTTAGGTCATACCTGAATGGTCTAGTAGTTTTCCCTACCTTCTTCAATTTAAGTCTGAATTTGGCAATAAGGAGCTTATGATCTGAGCCACAGTCAGCTCCCGGTCTTGTTTTTGCTGGCTGTATAGAGCATTTCCATCTTTTGCTGCAAAGAATATAATCAGTCTGATTTCGGTGTTGACCATCTGGTGATGTCCATGTGGAGTCTTCCCTTGTGTTGTTGGAAGCAGGGCAACAACAACTGCTATGACCAGTGCGTTCTCTTGGCAAAACTCTATTGGCCTTTGCCCCGCTTCATGCTGTATTCCAAGGCCAAATTTGCCTGTTACTCCAGGTATTTCTTGACTTCCTACTTTTGCATTCCAGTCCCCTATAATGAAAAGGACATCTTTTTTGGGTGTTAGTTCTAAAAGGCCTTGTAGGTCTTCATGGAGCCATTCAACTTCAGCTTCTTCAGCATTACTGGTTGGGGCATAGGATTGGATTACTCCTTAGTTTAAGGTCAGCTATTTAGCAACTTTGAGTCAACCTGTAACCTTGATTGCCTTAAGCTATGTGACCTAACATATTCAGGGGTTACAGGGATTAAAGTGAAGTGAAAGTCACTCAGTCCTGTCCCACTACCCCATGGACTGTAGCCTGCCAGACTCCTCTATCGATGGAATTCTCCAGGCCAGAATACTGGAGTGGGTAGCCATACCCTTCTCCAGGGGATCTTCCCAACCCAGGGATCAACCCAGGTCTCCCACATTGCAAGCAGATTCTTTACCTTCTGAGCCACCAGGAAAGCCCAGGGGTTGCAGGGATTAGGATGTGGGCATTTAGAGGTGGGGGCTTCCCTTGTGGCTCAGCTAGTAAAAAATCCACCTGCAATGCAGAAGACCTGGGTTCAATCCCTGGGTTGGGAAGATCCCCTGAAGAAGGGAAAGTCAACCCCCTCCAGTATGCTGGCCTGGAAAATTCCATGGACTGTGTAGTCCATGGGGTTGCAAAGAGTTGGACATGATTGAGTGATCTTCACTTTCACTTTCATTTAGAGGTGGGGGTGGGAAAACATCAGTCTACCTACTATACCTCACCCTCACCCTAGGAGTGTTTTCAATACTCCTAGGTATTGAAACTTTGACAGGCATCAAAGTTTTCAGCTACCAGATGAAAACTGCCAGAATTTCTGATCTTGGTCAAAGGAAAAGAGAGTCTATGAAGTAGCTGGGGTAGGGGTTGGTGGGGCAGGGGGGTCGGGGGGGGGGTGGTGAGGATTAAAGGATTAAAGGTTCATCTGAAAGATACACAAACTTTGGAGTCACAGAAGTCTAAGATTAAAGCCCTGATTTTGCCACTTAGAGTGATGTATCACTTAGAGTGGGAAACCCACTTTAATTCCCCCAAGTCTCCATTTCCTTACCATTAATTGAAGGTTATCTACTTTACAGGAATTTTCAAATGGTTAAACTGAGATAATCTAATCCTAGAAAAAGGGTTTGGATCATAGATGCTCAATGGGTGTTAGTTTCCTTTGTCTATTTCATCACTCCCCCATCAAAGAGGTAGACCACCTTACCTGACAGCCACTTGCATTAATACTTAATCAACCAACCAGGATTCATTGAGGACCTAATTTATTCATGGCATTCTGGCAGACCCTAGAGTGGGATATGCCACCATGCTTTCTTCAAAAAGATGCCAATGGGCTTAGGGAATCTATATGAACATAAGATTAAATAATAATAACAGAAGATATGGGTGTATCACTGCTGAAGTCATAAAGTGGAAGTGTGGTAGTCACTCAGTCATGTCTGACTTTTTGTGATCCCATGGACTGTAGCCTGCCAGGCTCCTCTGTCCATGGAGTTCTCCAGGCAAGAATACTCAAGTGGGTTGCCATTTCCCTTTCCTGGGAAAGGGAATAAAACTCACTCTGATTAATTGCCCTGTGACTGGTACTGCCATTCAGGAAGCGGAGTTCTGCAGACTTGAAGTGAAATGGGATGATTTCACAGAGGGAAAGGATTTGAGCAGGGCTTTGGAAAAGAAGGGTTGGATTTAGGCAACCTGTGAAGAGAGAGATTTGCAGTTTATTCTGAGCAAACCGTTGAGATTCTTCCCTCTAGTGACCTTCAAAAGACCTTGTTTTCTCTCAGGGAAGTGTTCAGCTCAAGGCAGGCTAAGTCAGCCACAAGAACACCACCAGTAAACACTGCTGGCTCCCACATCCTCCTCTCTGACAGCCTACCTCTTTGCCAGGCTTTCTCTCCTCCTTCCCGTATCTCAACATGATACAAAACAGCCTTTCTTTTTTAGCTGAGATTATTTAGAAGCAGTGCCCATAATTACAGTAATCTTATCTCCTTTGAATTCACCAAAATTACTCCTTTTCTTTATGTCAGCACCATGGCTACATGACAGGCATTATTGGTAAGCTTTGTGTAATGGTGCAATGTTGTTTTTTTAAAGTGACATCTCCTCAAATAGACTAATGTTCTAATCTGCCTGACTCATTTGGTGGGAGCACGTCCAACAGACCAATGTGAATGGGTGGGGGTGGAGGATGCGGGAAGCAGGAAGCATTTAGAAGGATATTTCTTCAGCTTTTTAAATCCAGATTATGACTATTTCATTTCGTACAGAAGAGCAGTGGATATTCATTGTAGCAGTGGTCATGTCTAGTAATCTGAAACGGATCATGTCTCAGGATGGGTGAAGAGGGTCATGCTTCGCATTTTGATTACCCTGATGATTCTCAGCCACATTTTCTTGTCCCCCACAACCTGGAGTTTCATCAGTTCATTTCCTTTCCTACTGTGCTCTCCTCAAATGAACCTCTTTGAGAGTCCTTTGGTGTATCTTCCTGCTTTCAAAATCTGGGCTTTCCTATGTTCAGTGGCCTCCCTCTCTTTGGAATCCTTCTTCCAAGGGCATTCAGCAGCATGTGGTCTCTGTCCACTTGCTTACTACTCAGTCCATTTGCTGAGGGATCCTATGTGCTAGGCCTCAGGGCCACAAGGGTGGGAAAGTCAGAACTCTGTCCCCAGAGAGCTCCCGGTCTTGCCAAGCCATGATCAAGGGGAGCCCCAGGACACCAAAAGACTGAAACCGAAATCAGAGCATCAGAGAGGCAGTGACACTGAGCAGGAGGCAAAATGTTCATCTCTGCTTACAAACTTCCAACACCTCTCCATGACTATTTCATAACATCCTCACTTTCCCGCCTGGGTTTCTAGGTCTTGCATAATCTACTCCCACCAGGGACACCCACCCCATCTCTCTCCCTACCATCACAAATCATCTGCTCCTGATGGATTAGTCTGAAAAAAAAATAATAAATTGTACACTCCCTTATTTGTAACTCTGGGTCTTTGCTCACATTTTCTGTCTAAAACAAACTCTCTACCATCACCTCCACTAATAACACCAGCAACAGTTCTCAGACCCATGTCACCATCAGAGATCAACTCATTTCCTAATTCTCTGTGAAACTTCTTCCAACCACACCAAGCATTTTAAGGCTTTTTCTTAACTCTCATTGTACTGAAGATATAAGTACAATTTAGATAACATGTGTAAAAATAATAGCTAAAAAACTACAATGCACAATGCAAATATAAAAGATTGCTGTTATCTTTAACTGGTAATAGAGCTTTTAATACCTTCACCAACATTAGCTGTATTTCTTTATGCAAGTTGGCTCCTTAGCTGTAATATACAAAAAACCTATCTTGACATAACAGGTACATTGAAGGTTAATTAGTTATGTTGACATGCTATAAGATGTCTGACTTGTGGTAGGCAGTTCTTGATGGAATGATGATAGTAGTAAGTGTGTTGTTTTTTTCCCAGACAGGATTAGTGTTTTTCCTTGTTCCTTTATTTTTCAGAAGGCTAGGACTGATGTGCATTTGAGGATGGGAGAAGCAGAAAATTTGTCTTATGAAAGAAAGGTTATCATAAGGATAAAATTAAACATCCTTCAGAGCTTTGCAACTTTCATCTCATAATTCAGAGAAGAATTAAAATATTGTAATGGTGATGACTCCCCATTTCCCATGTCACCACTTCTGGCAAGAATTCAATTGTTTGACCCTGACAGTCGCTTAGAGACTAAGGGATCATTGTTCTCTAGTGGACAATGTTTATTAGAATTGAAGGCATGCACCAGCTGAGGGAAGTAGAGATGAAGGAGAGGGGCAGGGTGGCAGCTGCCCTTTCTGGAATGTAGTGACTTTCTGACCTTTAGAATTCAAAGCTTCTCCAGTACAGTGCCTGGATACTGAGCCATCAGCACAGAATAGTGTTTGTAAACTGGAGTGATTTCACTCACAGTCCCTCACCTCCACCCCACCCAGACGCATTTCACAATATCTGGAGACATTTTTGGTCATCATAACTTGACAAGAATGGGCATTCTATGGCATCTAGTGGGTAGAGGCCAAGCAAGGAGCTAAACATCCTAAAATAACAAGACAGCATCCCACTAAGCCATAATTCCAAAAGATACAGGCACCCTAGTATTCACTGCCACACTATTTACAAGAGCCAGGACATGAAAGCAACCTAAATGCTCATCAGCAAAGGAGTGGATAAAGAAGATGGGGTACACATATATAGTGGAATATTATTCAGTCATAAAAAAGAACAAAATTGTGCCATTTGCAGAGATGTGGACGGACATAGAGATTGTCACACAGAGTAAGTAAGTTAGAAAGAGAAAAATAAATACCATTAATGCATGTTTGCGGAATCTAGAAAAATGGTACAGATGAACCATTTGCAAAGCAAGAGAGAGACACAGATGTAGAGAACAAATGTAAGGACGCTTTGGGGGAAGAAAGAGGTGGGATGAATTAGGAGACTGGTACTGACATATACACACTACTATGTATAAATTAGATAACTAAGGAGAACCTGCTGTATACCACAGGGAACTCTACTCAGTGGTAACCACTCTGTAGTGACCTGAGTGGGAAGGAATTCCAAAACAGAGGGAATATATGTGTATGTACAGCTGATTTATTTTGCTGTAGAGCAGAAACTAACCCAAAATTGTAAATAACTATCATCCAATAAAAATTTTAAAAATTAAAAAAAAGAATTATCTGGCCCACAATGTCAATAGTGCGTCAGATGCAGAAACCCTTCACTGAAAGCAATTGAAACCCACAGCTCTGAGATCTGCTAATCCTGTGCCAAATGAGCTGAGCCTCAAACTACTTCTTCCCTTGTGTCTTCCCAGACTCGGGATCCAGAAATACCAAACTGGAATTAATAGGAATCAGTCAGCAAACCTTGAAGATCCAGAACAAATGTCACTTCCTCTATGAATCCCCCCCTAGATACATTGTTGCTGTGTAGTCTCTGAGTCGTCTGACTCTTTGTGACTCCAAGGACCGTAGCCTGCCAGGCTCCTTTGCCCATGGTATACTCCAGGCAAGAATACTGGAGTGGATTGCCATGCCTTCCTCCAGGGGATCTTCCCAACTCAGGGATTGAACCCAAGTCTCCTGCATTGGCAGGAGTATTCTTTACCCCCGAGCCACCTGGAAAGCCCCTTGATATATTGGACAGTGTTTGACCACCTTACTAGCAGCTGAGGGTTTTTAAGACAACAAGTTGATTCTAGAAGATGGAAGAACTTAAAACCCAAACATTATGATGAAGAAATCTGGAGAGTAACAACAGCAAGAAGCCACTACCACCTGAGAACTGGAAAGATGAAGAAAGGAAGCAGTGTTTCTAGAGCCCAGGAGCCAGTGAGAGCTGGGATCTCGGACACACAGAATCGCTGCACTGAGACAGAAGCAGACAGGGGAAAAGTATTCCAGTTGCTCCCTTCCTTCTGACACCATTTACCACAGACTGGGACTCAAACCCATGTGCTGGGACTTGAACCCAGCCAAAAGCCAGTTTAGGACTTAAATCCACATGGTTGGGACTCAAACCCAGTCAAAACCATTCTTGGGACTTGAATCCACGTGGCTGGGACTCAAACCCAGCCAAAACCCACAGTACCTGGTTTCAGGATCTAATGAAGCTCAGGTTCTTGATGTCTCATTGCAGAAATAATTCAGTGAGAGACAAAGGGATAGGTAAGAAGTGGGTTTATTCAGATACAGAAAGAAGCACACTGCACAGACAGTGTGAGCCATTGCAAAGGGCGAATGTGGCTGCGGAAGGTAGCGTGGCTAGTTTTTATAGGCTGGGCAATTTCATATGTTAGTGAGTGGGAGGATTATCTCAACTTTTGGGGAAGGGACAGAGATTTCCGGGATTTGGGCCGCCACCTACTCCTTGGTCTTTTAACAGTGCCTTGGAACTGTCATGGCACCTCTGGATGTGCCATTTCACTTGCTGATTGAGGATCAAGGTCTAGTCTTGCCTGCCATCTTGGTCCCATTTGATTCCAATTGGTCTGTGTTGTGTCCTTGGGCTATGTCATTCTTTCAAAAATTGTGCTCTGCCCCTTTCCTTCCTGTTACAAAAGTACCATGGCAACATCGTGGTTTAGGGACATCTTTTGGGCATGTGAAAATTTATGAACGTCTCAAATCAACTTGCCTGAGCAGATATTTATTTGTTTCATCCCTATCTTCAAAAGTTTCAGTCAGTAATAACAGTATCAGTAGAGAAAGGGGGTAAAAAATGACAAGGATACCCTGGTGGCTCAGTAGCAAAGGATGTGTCTAACCAATGCAGGAGACAAACATTCAAATCCTGATCTGGGAAGATCCCACATGCCTTGGAGCAACTAAACCCATGCACAACTATTGAGCCTATGAGCTAGAGCCCAGCAGCTGCAACCACTGAGGCTGCGAGCCATAGAGCCTGTGCTCTACAACAAGGGAAGCCACTGCAATGAGAAGCCTGTGTGCCACAACTAGAGGGTAACCCTTTTTGTTGCAACTTGAGAAAAGTCCACACAGCAACAAAGACCCAGAACAGCCAAAAACTAATCAATCCATTGATTTTTAAAATTACAAAATGACAAAGGGAATGGTGTTTCTCCAATTTTAGGATGGCAACGAAACCACCTGGAGCACTTGTTAAAACAGATTCCTGGACCCTAGACTCAGAGGTTCCGATTCAGTATATCTGGGGTGGGGCCTGTGATTCTGCATTTCTAACATGCTCCCAGGTGGTGCTGATGCTGCTGATCCAGCCACTACACTTCCAGCACCATTATTGTAGAATATAATGTCCAAAGGGTAGAGAAAAGTTGATGAAAGCTGTCCAGTTATCTTAGATAAAGATGTGGAGGCTTTTAAAAACTACATGGTTATACATGTAACAAGGTTAGTCACATTCCTGCAGTAGAAGGATACAGCAGGAAAAAAAAACAGAAATTGAGTGGCTTGAATAAAAGACCTATGCGATTAGTTTAGAGGGGGATTCTTGAGCTTACAAAGATCTTACAAAGATCTGGGAGTGCTGGGGAGAATGGCTGCCAGTCTGCCGTCAGCTTATCCACTAGCCAACTCAACTAAACATACAGAGAGGCACTCTTACAATTTTGCAACTGCCTTGGTCCCTGCTGAGGAGCATGTCCCGACTGGGGGTGGGGTAGAGACTTGGGGACACTTTAGACCCCCTTCCAATCCATCACAAACAGATAATATAATATAAGCTAAAAAAAAAAAAAAATAGAGAGAGAGGGAATGTTCTCACATTTGAGCACAATTTCGATGCAAGTCTCCTAGCCAACCTTTCTCCAGCTACATTACTATCTGGAGTACTTCCTACACAGAAATACTGATGCTCCACTGCCTAGGAGCGTGGGTTAAAATCTCCTCTCTCCCCAAACCCCCACCCCCCACAGTAATGTAATCCACTTCTGTGAAGTATGTGTGAGATTTCACACAGACAGCAGGGCAGAATAAGTGATCTGGAAATAAATTATTGGCTGCCTAAACATAGACACTGAATGTAGATATTGACAGAGCTGAACACAAAACTTCCTTCCTCCTCCTTTCTTCTCCTAGTTCTTCTTCTTCCTCCTTTATTTTTCATTCTCTGTGCATTTCCAACTCCCACCTCCATCTCCACCCCTTTCAACAATCAGTGGGCTTTTTTGCAGGCTTTAAGTTCACCCTGAGCTTAAAGGACTCTCTTCTGGACTAAATTGGCAGAACTCAAAGATGCGGACAGCACCCTCCTTTCATAACTGGGTCTCTGCTGGGCCTTTTCTCTTAACTAATCTGATTGGCCTGTAAGGATTGGTCATCTGTGCCCAAGGGGCCCCTTCACACAGTCTCTGGGTCTGAGTGACCCAATCAGAGGATTCAGACCAGGGACCAGCTTCCTGGCCTGCTTTATCTGTAAGCCAGCTTCCTGGAATTTTTCTACTGGTTCCAAGATTGAGACTGCACAGTGACAAGCTTGCACATCATGTGTAAAGATGGATCGTTCCTCCTCAATTGCCCCAGAGTAAGACTTTCTAAAGTGTTTATTTTGAGAGTTTTCAGGCCTTATCTCCACTTCTTCAAAAAACAAAGCCCATCACAGAAAATCTTATCTCTAACTTAGAATCTGGGAATTCTGAGGTCAGTTTTCTGAAATTCCTCTCTTTTTTGTCATATGATCTATCTGCCAAACATACTGTCACACTTCTGGGCCCAGAGCTCTGTCTAGAATCATCTGGAGATGTCCCTGGGATTGCTGAGGCAGTTGGGTGGCTCTTCCTCTCTCTCTCTCTCTCTCTCTCTCTCTCTCTCTCTTGCTCACTCGCTCCACCTCGGTCCCAAGTCTTTTCTCCATGTGGCCTCTCCACACGTGCTCTTCACATGGGCTCTGCAGTGGGAAAGCCAGGCTTCTTACACAATGGTGAATGACTTCCAAAAGTGAGGGTTCCAAGAGAGAAAAACCAGAGGCTTTAAATCACTTGGGCTTACCAGGTGATTCAGCTGGTAAAGAATCCGCCTGCAATGCAGGAGACCTGGGTTCGATCCCTGGGTTGGGAAGATGTCCTGGAGAAAGGTATGGTTACCCACTCCAGTATTCTGGCCTGAAGAATTCCATGGACTGTATAGTCCATGGTGTCACAAAGAGTTAGACATAACTGAGCGACTGTCACTTTCAGGTCCTCTTAATGGTTAGGCCTAGAACTGGAGAAGAGTCACTTCTGCCTCTTTCTCTTGGTTAAGACGATCCCAGCCCAGATTCCATGTGGGAGGGGGTTACACAAGAGCATCCAGCATCAGCAGGTATGGGTAACTGGGGGACCCTCCTTCGAAACTAGCTATCATAGCTGGAGATACCACGATGCTAAAATCTCCAACTCTGATGAGGACTGTGAAGGGTCATTGATGTCTGTGCTCTCTTCCTCTTCCTTGGGCACACTGCAAGACTCAGCTTTCCAGCCTCCTTTGAAACTAGGTGTGGCTCTGTCAATGAGTTTGGTGCAATAGAATACATGTGGAAGTACCTACTTCCAGCCCTGGGCTACCTGAATGTCCCAATAGGTTTCGGATCTATTAATGGTTCCTGCCTGTACCAATCTTGACCAGGAAGATTGCAAAAAGACGGATTTCCATCTTCAACATTTCCTCCAGACAGAGCTCAGCCTTTCTGTAGGCAAGAACCCTCCCTTCTCATCCATTGATTTATTTGTTTACCTACCTATTGATTATCATATGATTTTCTTATTGTCTTTAATTGTTTTAATGTTTAAATTATCCCAGATTTGGCCAATGAGAGCCCCTTCAAGTAGGATCCTCTGTCTTTTGTGTGTGTTTTAGCTTCCTTAATTTCTAACATAACAAAATATCTCATTTTCTACCTACCCTACCCTAGCCCTGGGATTTGCCATTTCTCTGAGGAGACTTGATTCCTTTTATTGGGAAATAGTGTTAAGAAACCAAGATGAACTAATTACTATGAATGTTGTCAGGGATGATTTTGCTTCTAGATCCTTGCTGTGGATAAAGCTATAAAATATATGAATAATTATATACACACACATACAAACATGTACTCAAATGCATATACAGTATATTTATGCATACATAAACATAGTTTAGAAATAATGAGTTCACACAGACAATATTAAATATTAAATGTAGTCCACCCTAAAAGGTTTTTTCTTACCTGTTCCCATTCCATATATGTGCCTTCTCCATAATGAGATATCTGTACCCCAACAAAATATATATATTTACTCATTTCCTTAATCCTAGAATACATCTGAAGTAGATTCTGAATTTCTTCAAAATACTATCAGGTTCATATATTTCAGTTTGCTTTCAATGTTTGGGTTTTTTCCCTTCTCATTTCTGTTGACTTAACTAATGTATATTTTCTACACAGTCTGCCCCCTGTATCTACAGTTTCCACATTCATGGATTCAAACAACCACAGGTTGAAAACTCAAAAAAACACCACAAAGTTCCAAAAAGCAAAACTTGGATTTGCCACATGCTGGCAACTATTAACACAGCATTTGCATTGTATTTATAACTATTTTTATAGCTTTTATATTGTATTAGGTATCATTAAGTAATCTGAGGTTGTTCAGTGGCTAAATTGTGTCTGACTTTTTGCGACCTCATGGGCTGCAGCACACCAGGCTTCCCTTGTCCTTCACTATCTCCTGGCATTTGCTCAGATTCATTTCAATTGAGTTCATTATCTAGAGACAATTTAAATTCCACAGAAGGATGTACACAGGTTGTATACAAATACTACACTATTTTATATAAAGCACTTGAGCGTCCATGGATTTTGATGTCTGCAGCATGGTCCTGGAGCCAATCTGCTGTGGATACTAAGGGACAATTGTATATATTTTAAATATGCAGTACATAAACATGCTTCCAAAAGGCAAAAATTAACAAAAAGGTATTTTTATTCTCTAAGAATAATTTGTATGCAACTCCCTTCCATATCCTTTCCACCTCATTTCCCTTCCAACATCCCTTGCAGGTAGCCAGCTTTATTGTTTTCTGGCTTATTCTTCCCATGTTTCTTCTTGCAAAAATAAACAACTATATGCATAAGTTCCTTTTTTAATTTCCTCCTCTTTTTTACACAAAGGGCAATATACTATATGTGTTCTTTTGTACTTTACCTTTCTGTCACTTAACACAGTCTCCTGGTAATCACTGCTCAATACTTTCACAGAGACTTTTCTTATGTCATTATTTTTTTACAATCATGTAGCATTCTCATTTGGGAATGTACAATTGTTTATTCAATCTCCTATTCTGGGATATTTAGGTAGTTCCAAAATTTTACAGTATAAACAATGCTGCAATAAATAACCTTTAACACAAATAACAATATAGTTTATTGTTAGAAGTATATCCTCAAGGTAGATCCTAGGGTCAAAGGGTAAATACTAACATTTACAGTTCACACCTGTTTTGTAACGTTTTACATTTTCATCAGCAATGTATGAAAATGTTTCTTTCTCCAGCCTCACTGATATAATTTGTAAAGCTAATGAACTTTTGCCACTTTTGATGGATAGAAAATAGCATCTCATCTATAGACAGTGTGTAATTTTTCTGAGAGTGAAAAGACGCAACTCACAAAAGAAACAGGAATACCATCTAAGCGAACTAGAACGCACAAGGAGACTATTAAAATTCTTAACTAAAAAAGGTTGACTTAGGCTGGGGTGTGAATTTTAGAACTGGCCATATCCAGAGCCATACTTTGAAAGCTGAGACCCATGCATGACATGATTTGCCCATTGGCAAGCCCATCCATGTGCCTCAAATGGGGTTGTTTCTTTCCACAACTACACTCTCAAATTTCTAATGATGTTTTCATTTAATTCTTTAAAATCTATAATCAGTTCAGTTTAGTCGTTCAGTCATATCCGACTCTTTGCAACCCCATGGACTGCAGCACACCAGGCCTCCCTATCCTTCACCAACTCCTGGAGCTTGCTCTAACTCATGTCCATCGGGTCGATGTTGCCTATGATATTTTAACTTTATTGCCTGATTGACATGGAAAAATTTAATATTCCATAGAGACTGATTTATTATCCAATTGGTTCAATTGTGCGTCAGCCACTCGACTCCATAGAATTCTTTCTAAATATTCCTCCTCTCTGGAAGGGCCACATTTTGCATAGTGTCATTGTATTCTGCTTCTATTTCCTACCTCTTTCTAGCTGTACAGTCATAGCTTCCAATATCGTCATATGACTTATAACACTTCAGTCTACCTTTCAAGTCTTCTCCCCCACTTTTCCCACAGAGCTGATACTCTGTGTCAGGGGTTTTCAGTTGCTTTCATGGTATGAAACAGTTTCAAATGAAATTCACTCTATATGAAAGATGTGTACAAGGGATAGACCAGAAAGTGTTCATTTGTTGCACTGGAGATTTCAAAAGGATATTCCTTTATTTTGAACCCTCCCAATATTCATAAAGCTGAATGTGAACTGCCAGATAAATAGAACAATGGAGCTCTAATGATGAACATGGAAGTTTGAATTCAGGGGTTATGAATGACATTTGTATTTTTATATCAGCCTCAATATAATTTTGTTTTTAACAGCATCCCTTGCAATCTTAGGCTATGCTTCAATTACATGGATCCAAAAGCTCTAAAGAGGAGTAATATCTAACAATTGTAAGCAACTTCTTATCATGAATATAAAAGTCAAACAAGTCGAACATAAAATATACAATAAAAGCATCAATTATAACATATGATTCCAGTGCAATATGCTGCCTATTAGCTTATTATTAAACCATTGCTTGTGTTTCTTTGACAAGATCATGTGGCAAATATGGATATGCCTGAACCTTGCCTGTAATTGAGCAGAGCACTCGGACACTGCAGCAAGTAGCTCATGGGGGCAGACACCAACTGGTCTGAGCTCCAAAAATTTACAAATGATGTAAAGATATAGCCAGCAAGATCACAGAGTTATTGAGGAAAGGAACCCTTACTTTCATATTCTCATAGAACTTAGCATGGTAAATCTAATTGCTGTTTTTGCATTACCCTGGAATTTTTTTTCTAGTATCTGTGATTTGTATCCACAAAAGATTTCAAGATTCTTGACTGCAGAAACTCTGTGTGCATATGCATGTATACGAGTGTACGTGTATGCCCCTCTCGCTATGTATATGGCTCACCTTCCTCTACCAGCATGCTGAACCAATAGGATTATGGTGAGACTACTAGGATGGAATATTCTCTTAGGATTCTCTTCTTTCTCATCTTTCTCAACAATATTCATGGTCCTAACCTTTCTACAGAAGTTCTGCTTCTCCAGTCTGATCAAGTGCTCAGCTAATCTTCAATGAAAAGGACAGGATCCCTGTGATGTACATTACATAAAGATAAGACAAAGAAATTAAGCAAATGATACTGGACATTTTATTTAACTTTATCTGGAGCATTTGGGTAACTTATTCCAAAAGACTGTTTTAATGACTAAATATGTTATTATATATAACTTTATATATTTATATATAAATACTTAGAATAGTGCCTGGCAAGTAGAAAGTCCAGAATATGTTAGGTATTATTAATGTATATTGAATGCCTACTATGTGACCAGTGCTTTACTGGGTCCTTCAATACATGGTCTCATTTACCTAAAGTGTATCCTACCCACCAGGACTCAGATTGTCACAAGTGCACAATACTGGAACTAATGCTTGCTTAATTAAGATTTACTGAACATACAAGTGAATTGAATGAAGAATGCAACTGTTATTTATAGATCTCCTTCTCCCATTCTCTTCGTTTTCGACACCTTAGATCTGGATGGTATGAAAGGACAGGTCAAGGCTTATTTTTGCTTCTTTGAGTGCAAGGTCTTGGAGGTTCTGACCATGTGCTTTGCCTCCTGGTCAACATTCAACCATTCACGGTGGTGCCTGTTTCACTTCCAACACAGCACCCACGCCTTGCATACGCTATTTACTCTCCTAAAAGCAGCCTGAAACACTGAAGCAGATGCTCTGTGCATGGCTTCACCTAACTGTGCCAGAGTTTCAGCTTTCAGATTGGAAATAAAATAAAAGTGTGTGCAAGGTTGGCAGGTGGGAGTGAGACAGAGACGGGGAAGGAGAAAGAGGCAGGGAGAAGGGAGAATTCTGGGCTAGTTCTGATGAGATACAGGGCTTTATAAGAACTCACCAACATAAAGAATTGAACAGAATGTAGCCAAAACCAGGCTGCCTGCAAATGCCAAATAATAAGAATCCTTTATCAGGAACACTAGGAACCCTTTCAGGAGAGAAGCATAAAGAATTCCAGGAAGCACATATTCAAAGCCTGTTTCCTAGGCAGCTGAAGCCACCCACCTTCCCTGGAACAAATGGAGCCAAATTCAGTTCTCAAATGTGCCATTTGCCTTGCCTTTCAAAACACTCCTGAGAGTTCATCTGGTATCTTTTGCTTTCTGAAAGAAGCCTGTAAGAGAAGGGTTTCATACTGCTATCTGGTCATTGGAAACCTTGTAATTCCAAGGCTTGTCTCCCAAATGCCCCACCTCAGCCTTTGACCACCTCTGTAGCAGTCTCAAGCTGAGCTGTCACTCCAGAGAGTGTGAAATAGAGCATCACAGCTGATTTCTCTTGCACTTCTTTGAAGTTCTTGAGAAGGAATTGAGCCAATCATCTATCGCTGGTTTCTGGGGCCCTATGTGTACCTTTAAAACTGGCTTTAGTTGGAATATGAAATAAGGAGACAGATTTGGGGGAGGGAAGAAAGTCTGCTTAAATAAATTGCAGTATGTCAATGTGACAAAATAAGCCATTAAGAAGCATGTTGTATGACAGTAACTTAATTATATGGGGAAAAGTTCAAGGATAAATTATTAAATGGGAAACAGTCAAGTTTCAGAATAGATCATCCCAGTAAAGTCAAAATGCATGTACCTAGAAGGAAAAGTACTGAAATGGTAAGTACTGTGTCTGGATCTGGATAATAGAATTATGAGAAACTTTTAATTCCTTCTTTGGTTTTCTTTTCTTTCAAATTTTCTATGGTGAACACATTAAATTTTAATCACAAAACGTATATTAATATAAATATAGATCTAATAAAGGTATAGTATAAAGTATAAAATCGATCTAGTAAAGGAATATAATGTACTAATCGGGTGATAGTAGTGTCAGGTTACAACCATAGTCTTTTTCATCTCACATCTTTCATCTCTTCACTGCCAACTCTTATATCTCAACTTTATAGGTTAGCATGCTATTATACATTGTCACAGCTCTCTGGAGGGTTCTTTGAGAGCATACCCTGTTTCCCAGAATTATGACTTATTTTTCTCTTGCACACAAACTCCCACCTTGAACTAATAGGCATAGAACTATAAGCACAGCAAGTATAATATTGAATGGTCCAGTCTGGCAGGATCAGCCAATGTGAGGATGGAGAGTATATTAAGAGGTGTTAAGAAAGAGGTGAGTCAAATGACCCAAGATGAGGACAGAAACATGGATAAGCAATTGTTTCCACTGCTAACTTTGTATTTCCTGTGAGGGAAATGAAGGGAAGCAAGGGGATCTTCCCAACCACATTTTAATTTGAAAGAAAGTCTCTCTTCCAGACACATAAACACACACAGAGCCTGTTTCTCATTAGGACCCTTCACAGCCAACATAGAATGTGGTAGTGCTCAATAAATACTCCTTGAATGTACAAAAAAACAAATCCCACTCTCCGTTGATTGTATCCTCACAACCAGAGGTGGCTGTGGGTGGCCAGGGTGGAGAGGACAGACCACCCAAGTAAAACTCATCACAGGGTCTCCTAGCTTCCCAGGCAGCCTGGCAGGGAGCACTCCTCAGCAAGCATGCCCCCAAATACACCATCCTTTCCTGGCAGGACTAGAGTGCCTTGCAGGATGGAGGCTGTGAGCAAAGTTTAGAGCAAGCCTGGCAAACTGGCAATCCACCAGCCAGATGTAATTCTTGTTTTGGTTTGTTTTGACTTTGACTTTCTCATAGTGTTTTGCAAACACTTGATTGCAGAGGCTTTATTTTTGATGGCAGGGAGCAGGTGTGCCCCAGGTGACCCTGCCCCACCTCTTCCTGGTCTTCTTTCTGGCAGTTTCTCTAATTTACATAACCCCCAAACTTTTAGGGTTTGTAACCTCTGCTTGGAAGGAAGCTGTGGGGAATACTTACTCTAATACTGTAGAGAAGATGATAAAAGTATTAATTATAGTAGCAAACATCCAGATGCGTACTTGCTCTGTACCAGATTCTATCCTAAGGGCTTTATAGGCATGTATCATCTAACATTCAAAGCAGGCTGAAGGCAACACTGTAGGACTTTGTTCAGATCTCCTTAGGCCCCTCTTACTGGTCTGAGGTTTTCCTCCCCCAGCTTCTAATATGTGCAAGCATCTAAATTGGGCACTTAAAACTCTTTTTCAGAAGACTAACATAAGCCTCTGGAGCTTGGTAATTTACATTCTCTCCCATCTCTTCCTGGCAATGACTAGTTGGCAGTAAGATCACTAGCACTCCAGAGCTCTACAGCAGGACCAGGCTGAAGCTTTACTTTGAAATTCAACTTTCCCTGGTCTCTTCCACTTCCCCACCACCTCTTAGTAATCTTATGCTACATGTGAAGAAAGTGAAGCCCAGAGTCACTTGCCCTAGTGCACAAAATGGCAAGTTGCAGAACCTAGGCCTATATGACCTTCCTAGGGTTAAAATATGCCAGGAAAAAAAAAAGTTGTTAAAAAAAAATGTCCAAACCCTTCCTTTATATATTTAACATAGAAATCATTTATATGGTGGCAGTGATGACTAACCCAGTTGAACCAGCCTGTCCCTCTTTGCTTCTCTCTTTGCTTCCCTTCTTTCCATCTAAAGCCTCTTTACTTGGGAAAACTGTGGATATAGAAAAGGATTGTATTGAGGAATAAGATGTATTGATAGAAGTCTGTGATGGTAGATGTTTCATTCGAAGCAACCAACAAAACTGCTCTGCCATGTCACCATATTGACCAAAAAAAACCAAAAAAACATTTTGCAGTTTAGCTAGATGTTTTGGTATTATTTCAGTATATCTGGACCAAATAATTGTATAAAATCTGAGTCATATACTCACAGATTCAACACATATTTACTGAGATCTGGCTCAAATGGTAGAGAATCTGCCTGCAATGTGGGAGACCCCAGTTGGATCCCTGGGTTGGTAAGATGCCTCTAGAGAAGGAAATGGCTACGAATCCAGTATGGCCTGGGGAATCCCATGGACAGTGGAGCCTAGCTGGCTACAGTCCATGGAGTCGCAAAGAGTCAGACATGACTGAGTGACTAACACTCACCCTATGCTAAGCCCTATGGTAGAACTCCGGCAGGGATGTCATTAGGAACAAAACAAGCTTTCCCAAAGTGGTGCCATGGAGAAGTTATTCCTTGAGGCAATGGTGATGAAGACCACAGTCACTGCTTCCCATTAGGGTATGTGAAGCAGGGTTCTCACCTTTGTCAGGCTCTGTGATAATAGCCAGAGGAGGTTCTCTGCAGGTGGTTTTGCAGGTCTGTCCCTTGAGCTGCATCAGCCTCCATGCTCTAATATCATTCTTAAACCTCATACAGAAGCATAGGCACATCAAATGAGAACAAACCATGGCCATGCTCCCCTGTAACCCCTTTAAGTTAATCACTTATTTTCTATGTTTACACTTGGACACTTATCATTGAGGTAGACAGAAGTATGAGCCCAATACAATTAGCCCAAACCCCCAAAGCCAAAGACTCCATTAGGAAATCACAATAAAACTGAGAAATGGTCTGGTTCCTCCTGTGCTACAATTTACTTCAGGTGCTTTGAGTATTTTGGTTTGTTTGTTTCTCAAAGTAATGATACATCTTGGATCCTTCATAGTTGTTCTTGATATTTTAAACAAGGAGACAATACAATCGAATAATAGTAATACTTTAAAAAAACGATCTTTTTCAAGGTATTTTACTACGGCATATGCATTCTTATTTAAATAGTGATTACATATAAATCCACACAATATAATTTAATTTTTAAATTTTGCTCTTTAAAAATACAGAAAAACAGATGTTATTGTCATGACTCTATAGATGAGAAATCTGAAGTTTAGAGTTTTTAAGTTACTTGTCTAAATTCAAACAGTTCTTTTGTCTCCACCACAAAGCTAGGGTTTGATCATTTTATTTGAATGGATCTTTTCACTTGCTATCACTTTTCTTCCTTTCATATGTATCCCAGAGGGTATTTTCTTCTATTGTTTATTTTTCATTTTATTTTGCTTCAATTAAAAGAAAAATCAAAGAAAATCTACTTTGTTGCTCTCTTAGTATGTAATATTACATTGAAATTCATTTATAAGAAGCATAACATTTTAGTATTTTCTACTCTGCTTCTGTAATTGAACAATTATAGAAAATGGCCCTCTGTTTCTATTTTATTGGTCAATAAGTTATTTTAATAATTAATTCTTTTGGCGCTTTGGCTGAATTAGTTAAAACATTATGTTGAATCGATATTATGGTTGAAATTTCTAGTTGGCATTTTAAATCAATCTCTTCATTATAAATAGTAATAATATAATAATATTTGTTTATTGGTAGTTTAACATTCCAGAGAATGCAATGGCACCCTACTCCAGTACTCTGGCCTGGAAAATCCCATGGACAGAGGAGCCTGGTAGGCTGCAGTCCACGGGGTCACGAAGAGTCAGACACGACTGAGCAACTTCACTTTGACTTTTCACTTTCATGCATTGGAGAAGGAAATGGCAACCCACTCCAGTGTTCTTGCCTGGAGAATCCCAGGGACGGTGGAGCCTCATGGGCTATTGTCTATGGGGTTGCACAGAGTCGGACATGACTGAAGCAACTTAGCAGCAGTAGCAGCAGCAGTTTAATATTCAGTTTAAAAGAAAAGTATTTCTTTAAACATAGTTTGTAAGCTCTTTGGAGGCCAAAAACATGTTTCTTTGGTTTCACGGATTTAAGCACAGTGCCTGGCATAGTGTAGGCATGACCTTGAAGGCATCAAAATCCAGAGTGGAAAAAAGATAAACAATGAATGAAGTGCAGAGGCTGGTGCAGAAAACTAAGGGAACAACAAAGAAAATTAGATTAAAAAGGCTTGGTTGAGATCAAGGTTAAAATTACTAACTTTGAAAGCAAAATTCTATACTTTAATTTCATAGCCTTACAGCCTTCCCTTTGTTTATGCCTCCCTCCTAGATCAAAGTGTCTCCAGTGCTCCAGAGTTTATGACTATTCATGAATAACACTGATAGAGAAGCTATAGGTGAAGTGCTAGTACCAACTCAGCCTCACACCGTTTAAATAACCCCTTCCCTAGAGAGTTGCATTGCTGTCAATAAACGTTAGGATAGATCTGTTAGCCACAACAAAATGGGTTGTTGGTGATGTTTAAATAAACTCAATTATGAAGAATGAGAATTGGTGCTTCTTAACACTATTTTTGTGTAGGAGTCTTCTAAGTTCTTTATGAACAATGAGCCCTCTCTTTAATTCAAAAACAAAAAACAAAAAAATAAGGCATGCTTTTACATATACCCCTTCTTGTTTTCAAATTTTCTTGGCTCTCTCCCTCCCTGATGGAGTTCAAATCTATGGACCCAGGGTAAATATTTCTGGTCTAGATCATATCTAAGGCCACTTCTAGATCCAACAGTCTATTTGAGCTGACATAGTTGTATTCAGATGTTAACACTGCCAAGTTTTAGATGTATTACTTGGGTTAAGTTTCTTAACATCTCTGACCTCCTCGAACTTCGTTGTAATTGTAAGGAATAAAAGACATATTCAATATTGTGTGTAAAAATCCTGACCTGTACCCCTTCACCTTTTTGGTAGAACAAACAATACCCCTCTTCCCAAAGATGTCCATACTCTAACCTGGCTTCTATAAATATATTAAATAATCGAGCAAAGCTAAAGAGACTTAGCAGATAAGGTTATAGACTTTTAAGACAGGGAGCTTATCCTGAATTTCTGATAGGCCCAATCTAATCACTTGGGTCTTAAAAGCAAAGAAATTTCTGCAGTTGGAATGGCAGAGATGCAGTGGAAAAAGACATAGGAGAGGGGACAGAGGAGAGGTAACTGGTGAGGAGCATCAGGACTCAACCAGTATTGGTGACTTTGAAGATGAAGAGGGAGCCAGGGAATGCAGGCAGTCTCTAGAAGCTGAGAACAATCATTGGTCCATAGTCAACAAGGAAGCAGGACCTTCACCCTACAACTGAGAAAAACGATTCTACCAACAATCTGACAGGTTCTGGAAGTAGGTCCTCCCCCAGAGCCTCTAGTAAGGATTGCAGCTCTCCTAACTTCTTGATCTTGGCCTCATGAAACTCAGAGCAGAGCCCAGCCCAGTGCTTGGACTTTTGACCTACAAAACTGAGAAATAGTAAATATGTGTGGTCTTAACCCACTAAGTTTAACCTAATTTGTTTGCCAGCAATAGAAAACAAATATTATCTCATTCCCTTAGTCTCATGACAACCTCCTCTGAAAAAGTCAGTTAGTTGCACCCTAAACAGGTTAAATCTCTGGGTCAAGAAGATCCCCTGGAATAGGAAATGGCATCCCACTCTAGTGTTCTTGCCTGGACAATCCCGTGGACAGAGGAGTCTGGCAGGCTACAGTCCATGGGGTCGCAAAGAGTCAGACATGGCTGAGCAACTGTGCATGCATGCACAAAGTGAATTTACACTGAGATGTTGCTGTTCCTAGGTTTTGGGGGTTTTCACCTCTAATTATACTAATTCCTCTGCTTATCAGTGAAAGATTACAGGTGCCAACAATCAGGACCAATAAAGTGTTTTGAAAACGTGTTTCTCTCCTAGCATTTCTGAAATTATACTACAAAGGAAGCCACAGGTCCAGTCAGACTTTTTACAAGGGGCGCTCCATAGCCATTGGTCAGGATCTGCCTGCATGGATTCCTTAGAAGCGCCCTGCCCTCCCTACCAGAATGATACTGCTCTTATTCCTGGACCTCCTCTGACTCTCCTTTGACTGTTTTCATCAGCCATAGATTGCCTTCTCCATCTGTGCTGGTGAGGAGATCCCTCCAGTGATGTGGTCTCAAACTACCTGGTTTCCACATGTGAATGATGGCTGTTGGAAAGTCTGGGAACAGCTGGATGAGGACGTACAGAACTCCCAGTAAATACTCTCTCTGATGTGTCTCCTGAGCTACCTTGGAATTCCTCAGTTTCACAATTACTGAGAGTTGATGCTGCAGTAGGATTTTATTGAATTGCTTCTTTGAAGGGAGTGAGCTTCATCTTCTAGACACCCAACCTTCCTGTACAGGTAATTAAGTTTTACTGTCCATTTGTTTCCACATGAAACCAGATGATTTGGCTTGGACCTATGGGAAGCAGATATCTGATATGAAGGATGCACCTGGTTTGGATGGTCCCACATGGCTGAGAAGTCAAGTCATAAATGAGTGGACACCAAATGAGATATGCACCAGAGAGTCAGCATAGGTGACCTAGGGCTCATCAAAAAATGTAATCACAGGAATGGGGCTGTTAGTGGTATGATGTGAATTACTAACCATGTTTACTGGAATTTTGAAGTAACATAGAAAAGAGATATTTGAGTCTTTCCAGTTTTTGTAGCCATTGGTCAAAGAGACTCAAACCAAAACATGGGACAGTGTTTTTACTGTGTGTATTTCAGATTTCCTAGATAACAGGTGCAAAGCATCTCTTTCTCATTCTCAGGGCATTGGCCTGGCATTTCATGCTGGCTGCATTTCCACTGGCTTCTTTGATTTCTTATTGTTCAATATGCCCTTGTGCTCAACATTTCCCAGAATTGCAGCTATAGCTTCCTCTTTTCTGCCTTTCTTACCCTGGTTACAAAGCATTAGATTGTCTGGATTATAAATCCCAATTCAATTCATGCAACAACTTAGAATGCCATTTGCCTCTCATTAAAATCTCCTGTATGAAGTTTTCTTAATGTTTATGCTTTAGAAATGTGCATTGAAATTTAGGTGTTGTGGACACAACCATTTGTCTCAAATCTCTATTCAGGACCATGGGGGTCAAAGGACCCTCAGACAGAAAGAAAAGAGAACAGAAAGCCAACTTTGGAATCAAAAATTCTGGATTTAATTCCCTGACCACTCTGTACTAGCCTTAAGTAACTATGAAATTTCTTTTTGAGTATCTTTAACTTTAAAATTGAGAAAAGGGGACAATTCAGTTCAGTCAGTTCACTTCAGTCGCTCAGTCGTGTGCGACTCTTTGCGACCCCATGAATCGCAACACGCCAGGCCTCCCTGTCCATCACCAACTCCCAGAGTTCACTCAGACTCACATCCATCGAGTCAGTGATGCCATCCAGCCATCTCATCCTCTGTTGTCCCCTTCTCCTCCTGCCCCCAATCCCTCCCAGCATCAGAGTCTTTTCCAATGAGTCAACTCTTCACATGAGGTGGCCAAAGTACTGGAGTTTCAGCTTCAGCATCATTCCCTCCAAAGAAATCCCAGGACTGATCTCCTTCAGAATGGACTGGTTGGATCTCCTTGCAGTCCAAGGGACTCTCAAGAGTCTTCTCCAACACCACAGTTCAAAAGCATCAATTCTTTGGCACTCCGCTTTCTTCACAGTCCGACTCTCACATCCATACATGATCACTGGAAAAACCATAGCCTTGACTAGACGGACCTTTGTTGGCAAAGTAATGTCTCTGCTTTTGAATATACTATCTAGGTTGGTCATAACTTTTCTTCCAAGGAGTAAGCGTCTTTTAATTTCATGGCTGCAATCACCATCTGCAGTGATTTGGGAGCCCCCCAAAAATGAAGTCTGACACTGTTTCCCCATCTATTTCCCATGAAGTGATGGGACCAGATGCCATGATCTTTGTTTTCTGAATGTTGAGCTTTAAGCCAACTTTTTCACTCTCCTCTTTCACTTTCATCAAGAGGCTCTTTAGCTCCTCTTCACTTTCTGCCATAAGGGTGGTGTCATCTGCATATCTGAGGTTCTTGATATTTCTCCCGGCAATCTTGATTCCAGCTTGTGCTTCTTCCAGCCCAGCGTTTCTCATGATGTACTCTGCATATAAGTTAAATAAGCAGGGACAGGATGGATAAATTGGGAATTTGGGATCAACAGATACTATTATATATAAAATACATTAGCAATAAGAACCTCCTGTATAGCACTGGGAGCTATAGACAATATCTTGTAATAACCTATAATGGAAAAAATCTGAAAAAGTATGGATATATCGATATGTGTAAATGAATCTCTTTGCTATACACCTGAAACCTTGTAAATCAAATATAATTCAATTTTTTTAAAGAGTTAAAAAAATGAGGAGTCATCAGACCTACTTGTTGTAAAAATTCATTGGCAGTCTCTGGTCAGACAATGGCCTCCAAGCCGTCTGGGCCTCTCACATCATGTCTTTCCTATCCTATCTTTTACCTTTCTATCCCTGCTTCTTCTGCCCCAGTCACATTGTTCTACTACTTGTTCTTCAAACACACCCAGCATTCTTTCCCAAGGACATTCACACTCTATTCTGTTTCCTTACAAAGTTCTGTCCCAGATAACCACATGGTTTCCTTCCCTGTGTCCTTGGGCAAGCTGCTGAAATCAGAGACGATCCCAACACATCCCGATAGCAACATCCTACTGCCAGCCCTGGACCACTGAACCATGACACTTCTATCTTCTTGGTTACTTACTGTAGATCCATAGAACTTATCATCCCCTGACATGTTACTTACTTGTTTATTTTGCATATTGTTTGTTCCACCTACTCATCCCATGGAGGGTTGGGACTGACCACTTTTTAAAAATTTTTATTGGAGTATAGTTGCTTTACAATGCTATCTTAGTTTCTACTGTACAGCAAAGTGAATCAGCTATTCGCACACATATACCCCCTCTTTTTTTGGATTTCCTTCGCATCTTTATCATCACAAAGTTCCCTGTGCTATGCAGTTAGGTTCTCTTTAGTTATCTATTTTACACATAATATACATAGTGTATATGTCAATCCCAGTCTTCCAACTCATCCCATCCACTCCCCATTTCCCTGCTCCACTTTATTCACCACTTTATGTGCATCAATTAGAAATATGCCCGAAACATTCATAAATACAAATGCTGACAGAATGAGGGGACTTATGTAAAGTGCTAATATCTAGCACAAGAAGGGACCATAAACTATAGATAAACACAGTATATCTGAGAGGCAGTTGTGGAAAAGAAAGGCTTTCTGGTTTTCTTGGTGATTGAAAACTTGAACTTATTTCACTTGGTGACTTCAAATTTAAACATACTTTACTCTCCATCTTGGAGAAGAAGGAATATCTTGGATCTGGAAGACCATGCTTCAATCACCTTAGAAGTAGCTGCACTGATGGGCCACTCTAGGCTGGTTCTGTGATCCAAAGTGCTGATTCCTCACCAAAGAGGTCAGGAATCAGTTTTCAATACACTGTTCATCACAAGACAGGAAGTTGGAGGGGAAAGGAATATTTAGCTCTCTGGAGAAGTGGTTGGTCCCATATAGTATTAATAGAAATAGCATCGATTTGGGCACCACAAGATTTGGATTCAGCTGCTGATTCTGCTACTTAACAGTTGAGGAAACGAGTGATATTTACCATTCCTGAGTCTTAGGATCTCTTCATTCTGAATGGTGGTAAGAATAGATATTATCTCACAACATTTCTGTTTCATGTGCATATCACATTAATGAGAAATGAGGCCACATATACATGAATGTGCTTTGTAAACTATTCATCAGTAAATAGGGATTGGCGGTAGTTATTATTGTTTAGTAGGAACTGTAGGCTCTGCAGTTTCTCTTGACCTCAAAAAAAAAGAAAATGCCACTTAGTCATTTGTACAAGATTTTGACTTTGAGGTGTTAAGTTATGTTTTGCAAATTTCTTCCCATTCTGTGACTTTCTTTGCTTTGAGCTTTGATAGCTGTCTAGCACATTTACTTTTATATTCAGATGGTGCTTTTCTTCAGGAAACTCAAGAGATTTTGTAGACAATTATTTATTCATTCTTGCATTCTGAGAGATAAGGAAGAACATTCAAGTCTTGAAAAATGGACAGCAGCAGGCTCAGGAAAGCCAAGCCAATTTCTCTTCCAAGCATTGACTCCCATTTTTATGGGTCTGTGGAAGGAGGGTTTTGCACCCTCTTATTTGACCCATTCCCATCTCTACAGGAGTCTACATCAAGATTTCATCCAAGACATGTAGGAAAGAGAGAGGAGCTTTTGCAGAATTTTTTTGGTAGAACCTACAGTAGAGAGGAGGGCTTCCCAGGTAGCTCAGTGGTAAAGAATCTGCCTGTCAAGACAGGAGATGTAGGAGCCATGGGTTCAATCCTTGGATCAAGAAGATGCCCTGGAGTAGGAAATGGCAACCCACTCCAGTATTCTTGCCTGGAAACTTCCATGGACAGAGAGGAACCTGGGGGTTTACAGTCCACAGGATCACAAAGCGTTCTGCCATGACAGTGACTGAGCTCATATAGTATAGTAGAGAGGTGTAGTATATTATACTATAGGGATAGCAGAGAGGAAGTGAGGTGGTTCAGCTCCTGTTGGCCTTTCCAGACAAGGCGTTGGAATCTCTTGTCCTGAAGGCTCATCCATGCCGCTGTACCAGATTAGCTCATAGCTAAGGTTATTCACTTAGGTTCTTGGATAACAGGAGGGTCCACTCTGGTCTCCAGGAGACTTTCGGTCATCCCGCAGATTAGGAAAGCAGAAATCTTCTCATGAAACTGAATTGACTAAAGCCCTCACTGTTTCCCGTGTGTGCAGATTTAGGCAGGTTCCTACTTGGATTCTCTAAGCTAAATTGTCTCATCTTTCTTAAATTACAAAACTATCCTTTTAATTGTGTCTCTTTATTGGATGCTGAGTTAACTAGAAGAGACTCTGGAAACATGATGCCTCACCCTTTCTGAGTTGGTGTGTGAGACCCAGAAACAGATTGGTGGGAAAGCGCTTCCTGAAAAAGTCTCAGAAAATCTGGCCCTTGTGTGTTTGTATGTTGTTTTTTCCTAAAAATAGAACTGTTTCCTTTAGGGAAACCCAAAATTCAGAAAGGACAAGAGAAATGAGGAAGCAAATACTTCCTATAAATGCTGGCTTGTGTTTTCCCATAAACATTTGCTTTTGTTCTCTTCTGCGTTTCTTTAACCTTGGCTTTCATCCACCAAATAGACAGAAGTATGGGCTTTATCAAGGGTTCCAGTGGCCAGAAAACAACAGAGGTTCTATCCCTGGGAATGTCAGTATCCTTGGATGCCTCTGAACTGAACACACTATTGACTTCATGTAAATTATAGAACTAATGAGAGGACATGATTTGCAACCCATACATAAGTAGGAGTCACACTGTCTTTAAACTGTCAAGTAAAATTTCCTCAAAAAATCCCTATTACTTGAGGGGAGAAACTTGTTTTCTTACCTGGTCTTTCTTACAATTCTTGTATTTCTTGGAGAAATTTTCTCCTAGTCAATCTGACTCTGGATTTCTGCTTTCATCAAATGATTTCATTTTAATGATCATCTGACCACCCCACACACTAAATGGCTTTTCTATATTATCTCTTACTGTGCGAGGCAGTACCTCAGTTACTTCCAGAAAACCACCAGCCCAAGTCTGTGTGTTTGTATCAGACTTCCAGTGAAGTCTTGAAAAAAGAAAGGCTTTCAAATGGCAGCACTGCAAAAAGTAGCACCATAAAAAATATATACCAAAATTCTTAAATCCCCAGGCTAATCTTCCTCCAGAAATTCCCCCACTGGTCTCCATAGCCATGTTTCTCAGCCTCTATCTTGCCCTCTCCAAACTCTTTCCATCTATTTGATTACATCAACCGCAGATTACTGCTCACTTCCTGTACACACATGTTCCACTATTAGCTTTGGCCTCATCTTCCTCTCCAGGATGGTTATCTACTCCAGAGAAGTGTTATACAGTTTGCTAGAAGATTAAAGTGACTACTACCATTTATGATTTCTAATAACACTGCTTATATTCTATTGCATCATATTTGAAAACTGTATTTTTCACAAGAATTTATTTCTCAGTGAGTTCTTATTAGAGTAAAATGTGATAGCCAACACAAGCTTCTTCAGAAATTTTTATCAATTACTGTTCTACACATATGAATCTCAATAACCAACTTTCAAAAAAATAATTGCAAAACATTGCAGAATTCTGTAGTTTATGGAGTTGACATGTTCATGGGAGAAAGGTGTAGGAGGGTACCTTAAAAGGAGGGAAGCTTATAGGGAAGATGAGACCAATACCTTTGTAAATATTCTCCCCTTCCCTTTTCCTTTTCCCTTGCAATCCATTCTTTGTAGAGCAGCTGAAGTGGTCTTGGATACATGCAAATCAAACCATGCCATTCTCTTGCTTAAACGTCTTAATTGGTTTCCAATGTACTTAGGTGTCAGTCTCCCCTCTTACTATTCTCCAGCCATGAGGTCATCTCATTTCCTCAAACAGGCTAACATCTTTCCCACATCAGTCCCTTTGCCATCACCACTCTCTCTCCACTGCCTGGAACTGAATTGCCCCTGTCTTAGCATAGCTGGATTCTTCTCTTCTTTCCCATCTCAGCTTCACTGTCTCTTCCACCCGAAGGCACTTCCATCCACACAGATGCTCCTGACTTTCTCAGTCTTGGCTCATTTTCCCCTTCATGTCACTTGCCACAATCTGTGATTACTTATTGATTGATTGTGTGTTCTTTTCTATCTGCACCACTACTCGGGAAGCTGAAAACTTCTTCAGTAAGAGGATAAATAGTAAATAATTCAGGTTTGTGCCATACAGTATTTCTTGCAACCACTCTGCTGCTGTGGTGTAAAACCAGCTATAGAAAATAAACAGATTAGTGTGGTGTGTTCCAATAAAACTTTATTGATGGTCACTAGAATTTGAATTTAGTGTAATTTGCACTTCAAGACAAATTACTTTTCCTTTGATTTTTATTACATTTTAAAATGTAAAAACTATTCTTACAGGTTGTACAAAAAAAGAAGACAAGCTGAATTTGGCCCACAGACTGTAGCTTTTGGATGCAGAAATTGATTGCAAGTTCTATGAGGACAGCAATACATTTATTTTATTCACCATTGAATCACTAATACCTAGTGCAATTGTTGGTACATAGTAAGCTGCCAAGAAATGATTTACTAAACAAATGGGACAGTGATGCCAAGATCAAAGCAAAAGACTTAATGGTAGGAAGGCCAAGGGAAGACAAAGGGAAGGGAAGACATAATACTGAAACTTATGAACAAAGAAAATCATCTAGCAAAAATTGAATATAGGCCACTAAATATTGTGCCCAAATATCAATGCCCAAAGAGTCAGGGTTCTCCAGAGAAACAGAGCCAATAGGAGATGTGTGTATATATACCTATATAATATACTTAATATATAAGTTAATCAATATAATACAATATATAAATAAGTAACTTTTATTAATAATTAATATTTAATTAATATATTAATGTAATGTGTGTGTGTGTGTTAGTTGCTCAGTCATGTCCAACTCTTTGTGACCCCATGGACTCTAGCCTGCCAGGCTCCCCTGTCCATGGAATTTTCTAGACAAGAATACTGGAGCGGGTTGCCATTTCCCACTCCAGGGAATCTTCCCGAACCAGGGATCAAACCTGGGTCTCCTGGCATTGCCGGCAGATTCTTTACCGTCTGAGCCACCAGGGAGTCTTACATATAAGTTTAATATATAATCCTTTTAACAAATCTCCAGATACTATATATGAAATATATATAGTATTTATAATATATATATATTTATATATGGAGGTATATTAAAGAAATTGGCTTACCTGGTTATGGAGGCTGAGAAGTCCTGTGATCGACTGTCTGTAAACTGTACAACTAAGAAAAGTGGTACCATTCTATCTAAATCCAAAGTCTTGAGAATGGAGTGAGTCCCAATCTGATTCTGCAAGCCTGAGAATTAGGCGCCTCAGTGTTGGAGGGCAGGAGAAGATGAATATCTCAGCTGAAGCAGAGAGAACAAATTCACCCTTTCTCTGTCTTTTGGTTCTATTCAGGCCCTCAGTGTGTTGGATGACGCCCACCGGTATTGATGAGGATGATCTTCCTTACTCGCTCTGCTGCTGCTGCTGCTGCCAAGTCGCTTCAGTCGTGTCCGACTCTGTGCCACCCCATAGACGGCAGCCCACCAAGCTCCCCTGTCCCTGGGATTCTCCAGGCAAGAATACTGGAGTGAGTTGTATTGATTACTAATTCAAATGCTAATCTCTTCCAGAGACAGTCTTATAGACACACCTAGAAACAGTGACCTTTTTAAAACCCACTATCTGGACATCCCTTAGCCCAGTCAAGTTGACACCTATTAATAAAATTAACCATCACACCCAGATAGGTGCTCTCCTAGGCAATTTATCATTCCTCCAGCAATATTCTGAGAGTTCAGCAGATTCAAAGGAGAGTTCAGCATACATAAGAAATCCCTCTGATGTTTAAGTGTATATAATGGGAATGTAAACTCATTACATTTATGGTTTTGAACTGGAAAAGATTTGGTTCATTAGTGATAGTAAGAACTCTTAGTATATAAGACCCACTGGGTCCTTTAAGATTTGGGTGGTCTTAGTATTGTGAGCAGAGAAGGCAATAGCAACCCACTCTGGTACTCTTGCCTGGAAAATCCCATGGGTGGAGGAGCCTGGTTGGCTGCAGTCCATGGGGGTCGCTAAGAGTCAGACACGACTGAGCGACTTCACTTTCACTTTTCACTTTCATGCATTGGAGAAGGAAATGGCAACCCACTCCAGTATTCTTGCCTGGAGAATCCCAGGGACGGGGGAGCCTGGTGGGCTGCCGTCTGTGGGGTCGCACAGAGTCAGACATGACTGAAGCGACTTAGCAGCAGCAGCAGCAGCAGCAGCACCGGCAGCGGCATTGTGAGAAAAATTTTAAGAGTTTAGCCATTAAAAGACAATAGTTCAAGATGATTTAATAAGTTATTGATTCAAAAATGTGAATAATTTAAGATCTGTTTTCCAAAATAACTGTACCAATTTTCAATTCAAACAGCAGTGAGAACACTCATGTCAGTGGCATTTGGCAGAATTTGTAAGTGTTTGTGTGGGTGCATGCTTTATCCTGACTAATTTAATAGGCAAAGAAAATTTAATTTCTGCTTCTCTGTTTCAAAGTTGACTTTTTCTTCATTTTTTTTTAATCACTTTCTATCTGTTCATCATGCTCTTGGCTTGTCTGTCTCTTGGGGCTTTTCTTGTTAATTTGTATGAGGCTTTTATATTCTTAGTATTTGGTAGAACTTTTAAGTTCCTGACCTTATGTTATGATTAAGGTACTTGCCTTAGAAAAAGGATTCTTCACCTGAAGTCTGTCAGGTTTGGGAACAAAAGTAGTAAAATGTGAAAGAGTGGTGTTTTTGAAGTCAAATGGGTAAAAAGAAAATTTTAATGTTTTTTCCTTCAACCAGTGTTAGCAGAACCTGTGGCTCTGCCACCAGTAGAAATCATAGGTATTTTATATCCTGTTGCATATATCGAAATGTGATTCTTCACACCAAAATTATAGTAGCTATTAGATCTGCAGCTAGATCATGATATTTAATGGAATAATTACATATTTTACTTAACCACAAAAATTGTTTAAAAAATTGTTAAATATTTTTGTAATTTCATTTCAGTACAGCTGGTTTCCTTTGTAATTCTATGTATTTTATTAATTGAATTTAAAAAATTATTCTGAAAAGGGAGTCCAGAGCCTTCACCAGACTGTGAATGTGGTCCATGGCACCAAAAACTTAAAACTTCCTGCCCTGGAGTAACACTCATGGCTTCTTTCCATTCCCTGACTCATCTGACTTATAAGGAGTTAGAGAAGGAACAAAACATTGTCAACTCGTCTGTCTCTCTGATCTGCCTACTCTCTGCTGTGAAATAAACTGACCAAGAAAAGCTTTGCCCCTGAGGAGGTCTGTACGCATCCTGTTCTGTCTATGACAAAGCAAGAAACTTTATTTCTGGGGTAAAGTATTAGGAAACCTGCTACAGACTCAAAAGTAAACTATAGACTATAATCTATTTTATCACCAATAAAGCGATCTGTATCAGGATAATTTCTGTGTCTACTCATAAACTGGTTCCAAACTTGAAAGGGAAAGAAAGGAATATTAATTGTGAAGGGAATTAATTAAGAAAGGGAAAGAGAGGAATATAATTAAATAATTATAACATCTCAATATTTTTTCAAATGCTATTTCAAATCTATCTTGCATTTTTCTTAATACAGAAGTTTTTATTTTTTTGAAAGTGAAAGTCGCTCGGTCATGTCCGACTCTTTGCAACCCCGTGGACGATACAGTCCATGGGATTCTCCAGGCCAGAATACTGGAGTGGGTAGCCCTTCTCTTCTCCAGGGCATTTTCTCAACCCAGGGATCGAACCCAGGTCTCCTGCATTACAGGTGGATTCTTTACCAGCTGAGCCACCAGGGAAACCCTTTATTTTTTTAGTCAAATCAATTAATCTTTTCCTTTGTAATTCCATACATTGCCTTAAGCCTAGAAAATCCTTTCTTTGTAGCAAATAAACAGTGCTCTATGTTTTCTTGTTTTTAAGATTTCATTTTCTTACTTTAGAATATTAATTAATCTGGAGTTTATGTTATTGTATACTATGAGATGATAGCTCACTAGATGGATTTTCTTTTCATACTTCAAGTAGCTAAACAATTATATATATATATATAGCTAAAAATTATATATGTATACATATATTTGTGTATATCTGAATCATTTGCTGTATACCTAAAACTAACACATCATAAATCAATTACATATCAATAAAAAATTATCAATGATAACTTGATAATTATCAAAAGGATTATTTTTAAAATTATTTTTATTTGTTGATTAATCCTTAATTCTTCCCTGATTATATTACAGATTATTTGTCACATGCCTACTGTGTACAAGGCCCAGTGCTTTGCACCTTGAATTCAACAGAGAACAAGAGTCAGTTCCCACTCCTCTGATTTTCAGCACCATCCTTTATATATTATATATTAAACTCTAATTGAATTCAAGTTCTCGTGTAGGGGAAGACAGAAGGGGGCATTACCTTGGCAAAATGGTCCACAGACCCAAGGAGACTGAGGTCATACGGCTTGGATGAAAGATAGTTTAGTTATTTCCTACCCTTCTCCACTGCAGTAACCAGGGCTGAGTGTAACTTTCCGGGGCAGGGATACAGTAAGTTATTAAGAGGAATGATCAGTTGGCACCAGTTTAGGGTCCAAGAAAAACCATCACAAGGGAAAGAAAGAAAACTGAGACCAGGCAGAACTGGTGTCCACATCAGATTACTTGACTTGAAGTAGGATCTGAGTGATTGTATTGAGGTGAGAGAATTGTAGGTCCTATCATTGGAAGGACTGATGCTAAAGCTAAAACTCCAATTCTTTGGCCACCTCATTGCGAAGAGTTGACTCATTGGAAAAGACTCTGATGCTGGGAGGGATTGGGGACAGGAGGAGAAGGGGACGACCGAGGATGAGATGGCTGGATGGCATCACCGACTCGATGGACGTGAGTTTGAGTGAACTCCAGGAGTTGGTGATGGACAGGGAGGCCTGGCGTGCTGCAGTTCATGGGGTCGCAGAGTCGGACACGACTGAGCGACTGAACTGAACTGAACTGAACTGATGAGGGCTATAGGACTTAAGTTGGGGATATCATTCACAAACAAATGACATCTGTTCATGGTATCGTGGGTGGGAAAGACAAAAGAATGATCCACTCAGAATCAGAGATGGAGAAGGGGTGCAAACAGGGGGTAAGGTCTTAGGCAGACTCCTACACTCCTGAGTGTGTCCGTTAACAACAGAACCTGCTGCCAACTTTGATCATTCATCTGGCTGCTCCCACAGGACTCATATTAGAGGAGGAATAGTGGAGGTAGTCACTGATATTCTGCAGTGACCCTTTATGCCGCATGGACCTACTCGTGAGGAGTTTTGTATAGCGGCCAGCTCACCAAGCACCCTCTCTCAAGTACCCGAGAAGAAACCAGAGTCAGAGTCTCCTGTAGGAGACTTTTTCCCCAGCATCATAACCCTGCAGTGCCCAGGCCCCATACCTCTCCCTGCAGACACAAGCTTGCTCAGAGTCCCACCTAAGTCCTGTCTCATGGGCCTCTGCCCTCAAGTGTGACACACACTGAGAATCACACAATATCTGTCACCACAGCTTCTCTCAGAGTTCCAGTTCAGCCTTTCTCCATTGTCTTTCTTTCTTTGTATCCTCCAACCCCTGCTCTGCTCTTCTCTGGGCACAGGGCCAGTCCCAATCATTGAAACTCATGACTCCTTTGTGTTGTGTATTAATCAAATGACCTCCATTCAGCACAGTCGGCTTCCTTTCATCTACTTTTTAATGTTTGCATCTTGTTTCTGTCACCCATTTTATTTTTTGAGAGTTCTCAGTGTGCATGTCTTTAAGCTGAGAATGACTTCTGAGGCTGGGAAGTGTATTGCCAGCTATGGAAGAGTCCCGCAAATAAATTCAGGGCAACAATCTGGTATCTTATAATAGGGACCTCAGAGGAGGGCACATGTTGCCCTCTCTGGATTTCCCCAGATGTTTGGCAGGTAGGTCCCACCTGGAGGAAAGACCTTTCTGGAAGCATTTCTTGATCGAATTGTCAGCTTTTGGCATGTTTGTGCACCTACTGTAGATACTGAGGGGAGGGGAAGGATAGTGAAGCCCCACCCTTTAACCACTTACTTCTCAACACTGAACACCTGGCATCTACTCGACACTGTTTGCCTGCCTCCTCCACTTTTCAAATGGACACCCACAAATAACGCCACAGATCCCAGTCAATGTTTCATACAACTGGAGTTGTTTTTTTTCCAAAGTGAAGAACCTCCAACCTCAGTGCTCTCAGTGAACAACCAAAACTGTGCCAATCTCTCCCACCATCCAGGAATCCCCTGGCTTTGATACCCACTACATCTCCTCACACACAGCTTCCTCATCCCTACCAGGTGGTTGTTAAGCCCTAAATGTCACTACTGACCACTCCTTCCCTCCTCCACTCTGGGCAGTCTCATTCATTCCTGCTCACCTCAATTAACAAAGGCCAACAAAAGATGAGCACCTTGTTCCTGCAATAGCAACAGGTACAAGACAAACAGGGTCTTGGAGCGGAGTCTCAGTGTGAAGCCAGTCTTTTTCCTCCAGATATTTGTTGAAGGCAGAGCCTGCCACCTCTGACTTCTCAGGCTCTCTATAGTCCTGGCATTCATAAGGCACAAAAATGTGAACAGGAATCGTACCTATCACTTTGAACTTTTTTGATACCATAGTATGTGTCCTGAGTACTAGGCTGTTGAAACCACATTGACTAACTGGATGTCAAATGAGAAAGACTAGGAATAGAAATGGCCTAGGGGTCATGTAATATGGTATAACATGGAGACTGCTGAAGTCTGGTTTAGCATACAGTGACCCAATTTGGGAACAGGGAATTTTAAATGGAACATGACAGTTGTTTACAAAGACTTGAGAATGGCCCTATGGAGGGAGTTCAATTTTATTTTAGATAGTTCCCAGTATGTGGGGGAGGAGAGAAATAGGACCAATAGGTAAAACTTATAGGAAAACAATTTTTATCTCAATAAAAAAATAGCACTTTGCTAACAATTTGAGTGGTTCAAATTGGATCAACTGTATTATGGATTAGTGAGTGTCCCACCACCAGAGATATTCAAATAGGCAATAAATCTTCTACTCTAAATAAACCTACAGATTTTGGGGAATTCCCTGATGGTCCATTGGTTAGGACTTGGTGCTTTCACTGTGGGGGTGTAGGGGCCTAGATTCAATCCCTGGTCAGGGTACTAAGATCCTGCAAGCTGGACAGTGCAGCCAAAAAAAATCTCTACATTGGGTGCTATAACGGAGCAGATGATCTCTAAAATTCTAATTTTTCTTATGATCATCATATCAAAGAGAAAAGGAAAAACTGGAAGGCCAAATTCGGGACAGTTACCTATTTGTTGATCCTCCATGACATGCTATGATATTGTGGTTTTGGGTCAGGTGCTGGACAGAGTTGTGGAACCACCAAGAATAAGATTAGATTTCTGGATTCGTTCAGTCATTCATCCATTCAGGTGGAAATGAATGGAACTGTAAACAAGAAACAAACAGTAGAGGAGTCAGTGTCACTCACTCTCCCTGGGTAGGTTGGTAAGGACTCCATAGCTGAGATTACACTCCATGTGCTCAGTCACTCAGTGGTCTTCAACTCTTTGCAACCCTGTGAACTCTAACCTTCCAGGCAGGATCCTCCGTCTGCAGAATTTCCCAGGGAAGGATACTGAAGTGGGTTACCACTTCCTCCTCCTGAGGATCTTCCTGACCCAGGAATCAGACCTGAGTCTCCTGTGTCTCCTGAGTTCCAGGCAGATTCTTTACTGCTGAGCCATTGGGGAAGACCTGTGACACTCCATGGTAGAGCTTTTTAGAGGGATGAATACTCCCCAGGGAAGCCATCCTAGAGAGATGGGTTTCCCATGCCAGGCACCAAAAAAGACCAAAAAGGTCTTGTTCTATGTGCAGACACACTTTCTCACATGTACAGAAAATGCCAGCATGAGAAATACAGACCCATCATTGGTAACTTAAGGTCACATAGCAAAACTGGACCATCAGCAAAAATATGTAGTGGTGGCATAAAGAGACATGACCCCATAAATAATAAAGGGATTTCTCAAATAAGGGCCTGACATGGGCTTCCCTTGTGGCTCAGCTGGTCAAGAATCTGCCTGCAATGCGGGAGACCTGGGTTCGATCCCTGGTTTGGGAAGATCCCCTGAAGAAGGGAAAGGCTACCCACTCCAGTACTCTGGTCTGGAGAATTCCATGGACTGTATAGCCCATGGGGTCTCAACGAATCGGACATGATTGAGTGACTTTCGTTTCACTTCACTTCACTTCAAAGAGAGAGCAGGACTTCTGGGAAATCTTCCACATCATCTCTCCCTCAGCACCCTGTTTCAAATTCTCTAAGGATTGAGTCTTCTTTCTTCTTTTTATCACGCAGATCTCCTTGATGAGACATGATGAGGACAAAAACCTTTCGTTTTTCCCATTTCAATCGCCATGTAATGGATGAGGTGAGGAGCCTAAGGAGAGGACATCTGAAAAGAGGTTCTACGTTAGAAGCAGAACTTAAAATATTTCACGGGATATTATAGGCCAGTGCCCATGAAGTCAAGTGGGTCTGGCTTATACTACCTCTCTATTAATTCATTCAGGGTTTCTGTTGTTATTTTTACTTCTATCAATACTTTATATTTTGCCTTAGTAAGGCCTCAAGTAAGTTGTATTTTCCACTCAACCTCACATGCAATTATCAAGCATCTGCTATGCATAATTCCACCTTGCTTTATCTATGCTTCTCCCCTGTCACTCAGTCATTCATTCACTACTTCCTGGTTAAACCACACACCACATATCAAGCACTGCTTAAGACTGAGACAAAATCCCCATCTCCCACAGGAATTTCTCTTCTGTGCTCCCTGTCCCCATCACCTTTCTCAGCCCCCAGCCCTGAGCACAATACAGAACACATCTTTTAAAACTGCATTCTCCAAGTGGGCCTGCTTCTTGAGTTGCCCACTCTGGATAAAACTTTGACTATAATGCTCAGTTAGAGCTCAACAGATTCAGAATGTTATTTATAACTCTATCTGAAGGGTGTCTTACCTAAGGACTTTATGGAAACAGTAACTGAGGATGGTTGGACTTTTTAATACCATATTATACTTTAAAGAAAATTAAATTCTTGGTCTCTGCTTCCATAATTGCTGCAATTTCCTAGTTGAAGTGTCCTCGTCAATTGATTTCTAAAAATACTTCTCTTCCCTCAACTCTACTGAAGTCCAGCCTCCACTGAACAATGAGGCAGAAATGACTTGTCTGACTGCTTCCTGTCTCTTTCTGGGGCTCTGACTGCTCTCTTAATGCTTCTGTGTCTCAGTTGCTCATCTGTAAAATAACCTAATAATAGTAACTACCTCACAGGATTAGAGAGATGATCAAATGAATCTAACTTGCTTTAAACTGGAATTAGAGTGCTTTAAAGGAGAAACAAGTTTAACAAGTGTTTGCTAATGTTTACTGTGTTGTTGCACCTTTTGCCCTTCCCCTGGTCTATGGTTTTACTATTTCAAATCCAAAAGACACAAACTTTACTATTTGGCTATAGTAGATACCCAATAAATAACACATAGAAGTCATTAACAAATTTGTACATGAAGCACGAGTCCTGGTCTCCAAAAGGTCACAGTCTGTAGGAGAATCAGACACATACCCAACCCACTACAATGAGTCTATCTGTTAAAGACCGTAGGACAGTGGTATGAGATGCTAAGGGAGGCGATTACTTCCTCCTGGAAAGATTAAAGGAAATAACATCAAGGAGAGTTGGCAGTGAGATCAGTTCTAAAATCTGTATTGTCTAACTCCCCACTGGGGTATCTCACCCGTGGGACAATATCTGTTTAATCTCTATTCAGAAAAGATGATGACTCCCACGTGGGGAAAGGGAGGCTGAGAAAGGATTCATTCATTCCCTAATGAGTGAGATCAGAACTTCAAACCTGTAGGTACCACACAGCTCTTTTCCCCCCAAACCCCATAGCTATTCAAACTTGCCCCAACTTTCGAGAATGCAACTGATGATCATCTGTTATTACTGGAGCATGACTATAACAGCATCACCCTGTTTCCAGGCCACCAAAGTAACCTTTAAAACTACATCTTATGCTCTTCCTCACTAAACCCTAACACAAGTCATAGTCTTATTCCATTCCCAGTCATGTTTAAAGTTCCCTCTTAGTTGATGCCTCCCAGAGCTCTCATTCTTCAAGTACCGCATACCTCTTTATCCCACTGTTACAAAGAGGAAATGGAAGTTCCCATGTCTAGGCATCATATCAGGGGGATAGTTGATGGCTATGGACGCTTGCTGGGTTAAGTATGCCATGTGTGCCTGAGGGGTGGAACTTCCATACAAAACAAGTTTTCAGGCAATAGTAGAAAACACCACCTCCAACTCATGTCAGGTCAGTGGCTCAGTCATGTCCAACTCTTTGTAACCCATAGACTGCAGCACTCCAGGCTTCCCTGTCTATCACCAACTCCCGGAGCCTGCTCAAACTCATGTCCATCGAGTCAGTTTTGCCATCCAACCATTTCATCCTCTATCATCCCCTTCTCCTCCTGCCTTCAGTCTTTCCCAGCATCAGGGTCTTTTCCAATGAGTCAGTTCTTTGCATCAGGTGGGTGACCAAAGTATTGGAGTTTCAGCTTCAGCATCAGTCCTTTCAATGACTCTTCAGGACTGATTTCCTTTAGGATTGTCCAACTCATGTAAGACAAGATTATTTGTGGCTAGGATATAGTTTACACCCAACCAGTTGTCAAAAGTACATATGCTGCTGCTGCTGCTGCTAAGCTGCTTCAATTGTGTCTGACTCTGTGCGACGCCATAGACGGCAGCCCAGCAGGCTCCCCCATCTGTGGGATTCTCAAGGCAAGAACACTGGAGTGGATTGACATTTCCTTCTCCAATGTGTGAAAGTGAGGTTGCCCAGTCATGTCTGACTCTTAGCAACCCCATGGACTGCAGCCCACCAGGCTCCTCCATCCATGGGATTTTCCAGGCAAGAGTACTGGAGTGGGGTGCCATTGCCTTCTCCAAAAGTACATGTAAGTAACCATTAAAAAGAATAAGAAAAGCAGTGAATCCCATACATTGGTTCATGAAGCAATCACCAGTGGGCTGTAGAAAACCACCTGGGGAACTTAGAACAAATACAAATTTCTAGATCCACTACCTCCAAAGATTCAGATTCAGAGCATCCAGAAATCAGTATGCTTAACAAGACTCCAAAGAGATTCTTCTGTGTGGGTATGTTTCATAACTTCCAGACCAGTGACATCTGTGCACAGTCACTAAGGCAGTCATGGCCAAGGTGAATTCATCAGCCTCCCCTGGACCTGGTGATGAGATGGACAGTCTATAATTTCTCCAGAGCCTCAGCAGCAAACCACACAGCAGTGATCAGGAAAGCGAGCCGCTGTGTGTTTATTTGCAGGCAGCATGCCACACTATCAGATTGTTTTCAGCAGATTGCTCTCACAGCCTGGAAGGTCATGACAATTTTCTTTGATCTGACACAAGATTTTTACTGCTGCTTTTCAAAGAGCCGAACAAAAGTTGCAAAGGCACAGAGTAAATGTGTGTTACCAGAGGTGTGAATGAAGAAATATTTCCTAGCTAGAGTGTGATGACTATACAGAGTTCAAGGAGTTTTTGAAGGGCACAACTTAGAACAGCCTGTGATTCAGATTCCTCCTCCAAATGACCTTCTTTGTTGAAATTTTTCATTGTCCTCCCATCTTATTCACTCCAAGATGGTAACATAAGGAGGCAGGCAGGCTAAAGATGAGGCATCGTTGTGGGGAACTACTGTATCTGTGGCTCCATAAATATAGAGGGAAATAGGTAGAGTCTCTACATCCTTTTTTCTAGGCCTGCCTCCTTCCCCTTTGTAGGGCATGTTCCCACTGGACCCAAAATAATAAGTGCACTGAAAGGTGTGAGGGTGGAGAAGCAGAGCAGCTTACTGGGAGAAAGAAACTCTGAAGGCAAGGTGCATAGCTTGCAGTTTTAAGTATGGTAGCCTTAATTATAATGTGACTTTCAGCAAAGACTCCAAAAGATAAGAATATGAAGCTTGCAGATATTGGACGAAAGCTGTTCTAGGTACAAGAAACCACAAGTGCAAAAGCCTGAGACGTCAAACTTAAGGAACAAGGATCCTAAGGTGGTCAGAATGGAGTGAGGGGAAGAGAAAGGAAGAGAAAATGGTATCGGTGCAGTAATGGGTTTGGGCAAGGAGCAGATCATGGAGAGCATCCCAGTACAGTCCATGGACTCTAATCCTTATTGGGCAGGTTTTTACCACAGGTTTAGCATAATTTATGCTTTAAATAGATCACTCTGACTGCTCTATTAAGAACAGACTTAAGGGAAGGAAGGACAAAAGCAGGGAGACTAGTTAGGGGCTACTGAGAGCAACAACCCTAGTGAGCCATGCTGACAGCGGCAGTGGTGAAAAGTGGCGGAGTTCCAGATATATTCTGAAATTAGAATCAGTGACGTTTTCTGATGAATTAGAAGTAACGTATGAGCACCGGATCATCGAAAAAGCGAGAGAGTTCCAGAAAAACATATATTTCTGCTTTCTTGACTATGCCAAAGCCTTTGACTGTGGATCACAATAAACTGTGGAAAATTCTGAAAGAGATGGGAATACCAGACCACCTAACCTACCTCTTGAGAAACCTATATGCAGGTCAGGAAGCAACAGTTAGAACTGGACATGGAACAACAGACTGGTTCCAAATAGGAAAAGGAGTACGTCAAGGCTGTATATTGTCACCCTGCTTATTTAACTTATATGCAGAGTACATCATGAGAAATGCTGGGCTGGAAGAAGCACAAGCTGGAATCAAGATTGCTGGGAGAAATACCAATAACCTCAGCTATGCAGATGACACCACCCTTATGGCAGAAAGTGAAGAGGAACTAAAAAGCCTCTTGATGAAAGTGAAAGAGGAGAGTGAAAAAGTTGGCTTAAAGCTCAATGTTCAGAAAATGAAGATCATGACATCTGGTCCCATCACTTCATGGGAAATAGATGGGGAAACAGTGGAAACAGTGTCAGACTGTATTTTGGGGGGCTTCAGGATCACTGCAGATGATGATTGCAGCCATGAAGTTAAAAGACACTGACTTCTTGGAAGAAAAGTTATGACCAACCTAGATGGCATACTGAAAAGCAGAGACACTACTTTGCCGACTAAGGTCTGTCTAGTCAAGGCTATGGTTTTTCCTCTGGTCATGTATGGATGTGAGAGTTGGACTGTGAAGAAAGCTGAGCACAGAAGAATTGATGCTTTTGAACTATGGTGCTGGAGAAGACTCTTGAGAGTCCCTTGGACTGCAAGGAGATCCAACCAGTCTATTCTGAAGGAGATCAGCCCTGGGGTTTCTTTGGATGAATGATGCTGAAGCTGAAACTCTAGTACTTTGGCCACCTCATGCGAAGAGTTGATTAATTGGAAAAGACTCTGATGCTGGGAGGGATTGGGGGCAGGAGGAGAAGGGGACAACAGAAGATGAGATGGCTGGATGGCATCACTGACTTGATGGACGTGAGTCTGAGTGAACTCCAGGAGTTGGTGATGGACAGGGAGGCCTGGCGTGCTGCGATTCATGGGGTCGCAAAGAGTCGGACATGTATGAGCGACTGAGAGACTGAGCTAAACTGAACTGATGAGCAAAAGAAGAGGAGTCAAGGATGAGTCTTGGTCTTAGAACCAAGATGGAAGAATTTCCCATTATCTTAAATGAAAAAGACATGGAGAGACAGATTTGGGAAGAAGTATCAGGAGCTAGGGCTTCCCTGGTGGCTCAACAGCAAACAATATGCCTGCCAGTTCAGGAGACATGGGTTCAGCCCTTGGGTCAGGAAGATTCCCTGGAGAAGGAAATGGCAACCCACTCCAGTGTTCTTGCCTGGAGAATCCCATGGACAGAGGAATATGGCAGGCTACAGTCCATGGGGTCACAAAGACTCAGACACAACTGACTGATTAAAACAACAATTGTTGTTTTAACAATTTAATTGTTTAAACAATTGTTTAATTGTTGTTTTTAACGATTTTTTTTTACAAACAACAACAATCAAGAACTAAGTGACATACTTGTTAACTTTGAGATGACTATTAGATATCCAAGTGGAGATACAGAGAATGCAGACAGATACATACAGCCAGCACTCAAACTATTGCATAGTAAGCAACAAATATTAGCTCTTATTATGAAGATTTGAGAATTCAGGCTCTTCACCCTTTTATCATGGTTCCATACACTGTGGATACTATTCAAGAAACATCACTTGAAAATAAGTCCAATCCCCATGTCTTTCCCACGGTCACTACATTAGTTCAAGTTCATGATCTCTTAAACAGCTTCCTCCTAACTAGTTCCCATATCTCCCCCTTCCCATCCACTCTCACAATTTTCAAAAACGTCAAAGCATTTCTCTACTCTTTGCACTCTCCTGTATAGAAGCTTTCAAATACGCCCCATGCTTAATAAATAAAAGGAAAGATGACCTAGGCATTCAAAATCCTCCATAAATTGGCAGTAAACTTCCTTGCAGTATTCTTTCTACTTTTGTGTATGTTTGGAAAACGTTGTAATAAAAGTTTAAAACAAATGTATGAGAGAGATTAAATTATTAATTCTAAGGAACACAGTCCTAGAGAAGAAGCACAGAGAATGACTTTGGGACATAAGAAGTGGTTTTATCTTTTGAAGCTGGAGAAAACCAACAAAGGAAATATGAAAAGACTGCTAAGGGGCAGAGGAGGGAAGTGAGAGAAAGCAAGACCTCAAGATTCTCAGCAAAGGAAAGGCAAAGTTGTCTCCCTACAATAGAAAAGAAAAGAAAAAAAAAAAAGGAAATTGGGGTTGGTGTTGAGGTGGAAGAAATTTGACACAGCCATTCACGTCACCAGAGAGAACAATGGTGGAAAATCAACACATACTCAAAAAACACTAAGGGCCTGGGAAAAGATAGGTTGCATGGTTTTACAGAAGATCTCACCCAGATAAGAGACATCCACATTGTCTCTGGGGGTTTCAGTACTCTGAACAAGGAGGTGCATTATTTGGGGATTTTGGAATTTGTCAAACCCAGTTAGAAGTAGTTTCCTTATTCTTTGTTCATATATTTGTGTTTATAATAAAGAGATGTTTATTATCTCTTGGATAAAACCATACAGATGGCTTTACCTTTTACCAGTGCCCAAGGCAGGTTCTGCCCATGGTACATTATTAATCCCCAAAGATCACACTACTCCTCCCAACCTAGCATGTATAATAATAATAAGTACCAAGCCTCCTTATTCTCTAAATAGGCCAGTTCTTACCAGCACAGTTCCTGGTGGGTATAACCTCACCAATACATTTTTACCCCATAACTCCTAGGATAATTGATAACAATATTAAGTCCTTAGTTCCTATTCCTGCTTTCTTATCTAGATTGGTCTCTAAAGCAAAAAATAGCTGCCAGTAAATGTTCTTAGTATTGTTCCTTTTGTCCAAATCTCATTTTGGACAGTAGGTAATTTTTTTCTGCCTCTATTTCTCAGTGTCCTTTGGATTCTTTTTTTCTCCCCAGTCAGACGCTTTAAAACCCCATTACAATCCCTTGCCACAAACCTTTTTTTTTTTTTTTTTTTTGCCACAAACCTTTAGGATTCACATAAATGGTGCCCCAAACACCAGATATAAATTTCTTCCAAGCTTTGCATGATTAAAGTTGGCTAAGAGATACTCACACTACAGGGGTCTTCACTATACAGAGAAATTAGCAAGTCAATCTTAGTTATCCTTAAGAAGGACTTTGTGGTGTGGAGAGAGGCACCTAGGCTGACTCTTCTTGGGGAAGGAAGAGGTACAGAATAACAAATTAAGATATATTGGCACCTGATTACTTAAGGACCTGGTTCATAGCCATCCAGAGAAACTGCCACTTCCTTGCTGTTCATGGGCTCAAAGGCCTCTGTCATCATGGAAATTTCCTGCATTTATGGAAAATCTCTAGGAAAGAAGAATGGCAAAGTCCTATCTGTACTGGCCTGAAGGATATTGTTCTATCTGAAAATGCTGAATTTGCTAATTAAAAACTGGGTATAAATTAGATTCCCAGGGAACAATTTCACATATAAGAGGAAAAAAAAAAAAACCTGCTCTTCACATGATATTGGATCTATAAAAGATTTTGCATTGAGCCTAGCACATAGCAAGTGCTCAAAACTACTAGGCTTCCAGCAAACTGAATTTGGTGAATAAAAGTAGGCATGCATGGAACTCCTGAGATTCTAATAATGTTCTGTTTCTTGACTTAGGTTCTGGTTACATAGGTGTGTTCAGCCTGTAAAAAATCATTGACTTGTTTATGTATGATCTCCATACTTCTCCCTATTCCAATATTTTTCATGAGTTTCTTTACCAAGTAAGTGCAGGAAGAAAGAAGGAGTCCTATTTTCTATGATAACAGTAGCTTATATTTATCCTTTATAACACATAATTTAAATTACATAATTATTTATGGAAGTTGTGTGATTATTTGTTTAGCATCCATATCTCCTGCTGGATTGTATATATCAAGAACCAGAAGTTCTGTCTTTTTTTTCATCATTATGTTTCTATCATTGAGCAAGATGCCTAGTCCATAGTAGATGCTCAACAAACATTTGTTGAATGAGTGATCTGATTAATGATTAAATCTGAAATCTAGTATTAATTTTAGTTGGATTAAAAGTTAGATGATACCTTGGATAAGACATACACCTGTGTCCCTGCTGCATAAGGAATAAACGAAACAGAAAAAAAAAATTTTAAGGTGGCTCTCCATTTCTCTATTGTGTAAATTGCTGAAAATAAATGTCAGACTGCTTTGTTCTTATTTTTATGGTATGCAGTTTTTCATCTTAGCAGCAGTTGCTACATTGCTTTCCCTCATTTTAAGTATATTAGTGAATCTTCACATTTATATGCAATAAACTTTTATGATAAGGTCACAAAAGACCCATGGGAAGAATAAATATAAAAATCAAAACCTGACATTTTAATAACAATAAAAATACAAAGAAATAGCCTATCCCTAGGAGAGAAAAAGTACCCAGTAAGCACCAAATGAAGAGAGGAGAAAGATATTATTTCAGAAGAGGCAGAAGCAAGGGAAGATGAAGGCATTTTAACAAGAGTTTCAAAGAGCTGAGAGAAAATTATGTCTTTAGTTGACTGGATGTGAATATGGAGAGAGAGGACCAAAGTGGTCCATGTAGAAAGACATTGTGGTTGCTGTTTTTCCATCACAAAGTCATATCCAACTCTTTGTGACCTGATGGACTGCAGCAGTCCAGGTTCCTCTGTCCTCCACTATCACCCAGAGTTTGCTCAAATTCACATCCATTGAGAAAGGTGATGTTATCTAACCATCTCATCCTCTGTCATCTCCTTCTCCTCCCGCCTTCAATCTTTCCCAGCTTCAGGGTCTTTTCCAATGAGTCAGTTCTTTGCATCAGATGGCAAAGTATTGCATTTTCAGCTTCAGCATCAGTCCTTTCAATGAATAGTTAGGGTTGATTTCCTTTAGGATTGACTGGTTTGATTTCCTTGCAGTCCAAGGGACTGTCAAGAGTCTTCTCCACCACCACAATTCAAAAGCTTCCATTCTTCAGCATTTGGCCTTCTTTAGGCACTAACTCTCACATCTGTACATAACTACTGGAAAAACTAGCTTTGACTATATGGATGTTTGTCAGCAAAGTGATGTCTCTGCTTTTTAATATAAACACAGGCCCAGGTGAAAATCTGGCAAAAGACAAGGCTTGAGGCAGAGAGTCTGTTTTAAGATCCCCTCCTTTTCCATTTCAGGACATCCCACCAGCAACCTCACCTACCACCAAATGCCCACTGTCCCCAAGCTGCTGGCTGTCTGCCCTAACCTCCCTAATTAACCCCTCATCCCTAGGTAATGGGCTTACCTGGTGGCTCAGACCATAAAGTATCCATCTGCAATGCAGGAGACACATTTGATCCATGGGTCAGAAAGATCCCCTGGAGAAGGGAATGGCTACCTACTCCAGTATTCTTGCCTGGTAAATCCCATGGCCAGAGGATCCTGGTGGACTACAGTCCATGGGTCACAAAGAGTTGGACATGACAGAGCAACTAACACTTCCATTTCCCTAGATAATAGCTCTTATTCCTGGTATTTTTTTCTCCTCATAGAACCTCTGTTAAAACAGAATAGTCCTATGCCTATGCCAAGATTCAAGTTCTTTTTCCATTTTAAAAATTCTTTCATAATGTTCAACATTAAAATTTTTTAAATCAAAACTTTATTGAGATGTAATTCACATACCATGTAATTCACCCATTTACACTGCATATTTCAGTTGTTTTTTACTATAGGCACAGAGTTGTGTAATCATCACAGTCACTTAATCTTCATGTCAGAAACAAACTCTGTACCCATTAACAGTCTTTCTCATTTCTCCCCAACCCCTAAGCTGAAGCAACCACTAATCTACTTTCTGTCTCTGTAGATTGCCTGTTATGAACACTTAATGTAAATGATACTCTACAATAGGTGGTCTTTTTTGTCAGGCCTTTTTCACCCCTGGTGGCTCAGAGGTTAAAGCATCTGCCTGCAATGTGGGAGACCCAGGTTCGATCCCTGGGTTGGGAAGATCCCCTGGAGAAGGAAATGGCAACCCACTCCAGTATTCTTGCCTGGAGAATCCCATGGACAGAGGAGCCTGGTGGGCTACAGTCCATGGGGTCGCAAAGAGTTGGACATGACTAAGCAACTTCACTTTCACTTTCATAATATATGTGAGGTTCATCTACTTTCTAGAATGTATGTATCAGTACTTCATTCCTTTTTATTGCCAAAGAATATTCCAGTGAGTGAATATATCCCATTTATTCATCCATTCATTATTCTGCTTTTATTTTTGTCCCATTCATTATTTCCACTTTTTTACTTCTGAATAATTCTGCTATGAACATTTGCACTGTTCTTTCATAGGAAGTTAGACGTAGAAGGAAGTTTAGCAGTTAGCTGGTCTAATCTCCATTCAGCTCTTCAGTCACATGATACAGCAAGAAACAAATGTAGAAAGGATGTGAGAGCATAAGGCTGAACCCTGCTTTCTGCACCTGTTACTATATGGTTGACCACTTAGTGAACTCAGACATATGCCCTCACTGTCTCAGTTCTAAACAGCTTCTTATTTCACCTTCTATTTAAGTTCTCCGTTGAACCTGCCTGAAACGATGGTCTTCTTCTGGTATTATTAATATCTCTAGAAATAGGTTTCTTGCACAGGCTTCCTCAGACTTCAGTACATTCACTCAAATCCAACATCTAATAAAAATGACCTTTCTACACTGAAGTACAAGTGATGCTGGTACTGCTCCTTTTATCAATCTGATGTTCTTCTCTATCTTTGTTCCTTAGCATTTTTATTTAGTCATGCATTGCCTCACACTGCTCAAATGAGAAAATGGTCTTTCTCCATCTCCTCAAGAAATCCAAGATTTCTCTGTTGTTGCTGCTGCCGCTGCTGCTGCTAAGTCGCTTCAGTCGTGTCCAACTCTGTGCAACCCCTTAGACAGCAGCCCACCAGGCTTCCCCATCCCTGGGATTCTCCAGGCAAGAACACTTAGTGGCATTTGAATGCTATGTTAATCTGTAGCAACCCAAGGTTTCCCTGTTTTAGAAGGCAATGGCAACCCACTCTAGTACTCTTGCCTGGAAAATCCCATGGACGAAGGAGCCTGGTAGGCTGCAGTCCATGGGGTCGCTAAGAGTCAGGCACGACTGAGCGACTTCACTTTCACTTTTCACTTTCATGCATTGGAGAAGGAAATGGCAACCAACTCCAGTGTTCTTGCCTGGAGAATCCCAGGGACAGTGGAGCCTGGTGGGCTGCCGTCTATGGGGTCGCACAGGGTCAGACACGACTGAAGCGACTTAGCAGCAGCAGCAGCATTGGCTAGTGTTAGTCTGAGATCCTTTCTCAGCTTTTCAAGTTAAAAATGTTTTTTTAAAAGCTGATTGTTAAACCTAAACTCTCTTTGCGATCTCTTACCCACTAGGTGGTTTCCAGTGCCCTATGTAAATAAGTGTTCTGCAAACTGGTGTATTCATTCACATACATAAAGAGTTTTCAGGAAGCACATATTAAGTTTTCAGTGCACAGTTTCAGCAGGATCGATTTCTAGGTCTTTAATTTCTGTTTAAACTCGTTCCTCATTGACAAGGGTGAGAAGACAGCTGCTCAAGCTGAGTTTTCCTAGACTGCTAATTATCCTTGTCCAACTTCATAAAAGAATAACTCGCCTCTCATCCATCCTAAACTTATTTCAATGCATTGCCCAGAGTGTTAAAAAAAAAAAAACCTCCAGGACACTAACAATATGACAACTAAATATTGTGTTGTAATAAGAAAGTGAGTGTCTCTAATGAACTAGGGAAAAGAGTCACAAATCAGGTGGTTTTCAATTCTTTTATTTCTACATTGAAGATATTGATGGATCATTAAGAATTATTTTTAGTGAATAAGAAATATTGACTGCTATTGATATAATCCTCCTTTCTGTTCCATCCGCCTACTTATGAATGCGGTTTCTCAATATTTATACCTATAAAAAATAAGAACGGGACTTCCCTTGTGATCTAGCAGTTAAGAATCTGCCTACCAATGCAGGAGACACGGGTTTGATCCCTATTCAGGGAAGATTCCACAATGCTACAGAGCAACCAAGCCCCTTCAGCACGACTACTGAAGCCCGTGCACCTAGAGTCCGTGCTCCACAACAGCAGAAGCCGCTGCGGCGAGAAGCCCGTGCACCGCAGTGGAGAGCAGCCCCCACTCTCTGCACCAAGGAAAGCCCACACACAGCAACGAAGACCCAGCACAGCCAAAAATAAACAAATCTTGAAAAAATAAATGTAGCTTACACGGGCGGTAAGTGACACCCAGCCAAGAATATAGAAATAAATTGAGAACAGAAAATAACCTCATCTGTTTTATCAAGATACGCATTTGTAATTCTATTGAATATTTATCAAGATGTGTAATATATTTGCAGTGTTTCAACCAATTCTATAGTAGAGAATTGCTATAGAGAATAATAATTCAATTTAATATAGACTTTTAACACCTAGACCTTATACTGGCACATAAAACAAAAATTTTAAATGTATTTTTTAAAAAAAATGATGACAATAATTGAAATATTTGAATAGTAATATTACTTTAGATAAAATGCTGTGGGAGTAGTAATTTTTTATTTTAAGGAGAAAAAAATGAAAAATTCCTGACCATTAGAAATGTTCATGCAATTTTTTAATATTTAATCACTATAATACTAAAATTCAAATGAGTGTGGTGGAAAGGATGACATAATAACTTTGTATTTCCTGAGATTTTTCCTTTATTAAAAACATGTTTTGTTTTACTTCATTGAGAATACTTATAATAGCTGCTTTAAAATCATTGTCTATTAGTTTTAACATCTGTTTAATCTCAGGGTATGCTCTGCTTCATGTTCTTTTCTTTTGAGAATATGCTTTATTCACTTGGTCCTTCATGTGAAATGTAACTTGGAATTCTATGCTGAACATTATGAATACCATTTTATGGGAAATCTAGATTCTGTTATTTCTCTCCAAAGAGAAAATGTGTCTTAACAGGTTTTTGTCTGGGCTGGGCTTGAATTGCAAACTCCATTTCTTATATCTCACCTCTGGTCTCTTCAGATCTCTTTTGTGTTTAGGCTGGCTACTTTGAGTCTGCTCTGCCCATGTACAGTTCAGGAGTCAGCCAGAGATGTGGGTGGACAGTATTTGGGGGTCCACTCTCTGGTTCCTTTCCTTAGAGAATGTACTTACTCTCTTTAGTATTTATAGTTTCCTAACTTGAGTTTTCTTATTCTCAGACCTGAAAGACTGTAAGTTTTATCACAAGTGCTGTTGCCAAATGCAGACTGTACTTAGTCCCAAGCTAAACACCACAGAGACAGGAATTTATTTATATATAGTCTTCCTCCTCAAATAAATATGAACTTCCCACCAGTGTCAGTATACTTCTGCCCGTTTTCCAGTACCTTCACATTGTGGGGGTTTTGGGTTGGTTTTTGTTTGTTTGTTTTTATTTGTTTTAGTTTTGGGTCCAGATTTTGCAGCTATTTTCTATAGGGATGGAAGTTAAGTGGTCATCCAGTAGGGTCTTAGTCATCATACCTTAAACCAGAATCCAATTCTGTTTTAAAATATTGATTAGCATTTATGATAAGCTAGGAATGAAATCCTTTACCATTATTTAAACTAATGAAAAAGTCTAGACATCAACCTTATCGTGTAAACGGATGTTGTTGTTTCCTTCAAGGCTGTTATATCAGAAACCTCTTCTGTACAAGTTCAGATTGTCTCAGCCTCCCTTGCCTCTTGCTCTCACCACCACTGTGGCCACCGGCTCTGCTTAGGTTCTGACCAATTTCATGCAGTTGAAACCTGACAGTGCCTCATCTCTGCCTCTGCCTAGTGCCTGTTGCCTTCCATCCTGTTGATCAACAGGAGCCCACACATGCATGACCCAGAGTTTGGGGAAGTTAAGACTCTGTGGGTAAAACTTGGACAGATGGTACAGGTGGAATGCAATGAATAAAGTTTCTTTCTCCCCTAAGCAGAACTATCCTAGGTTGCAATTATCTAGCTTTGCAGAGCCAGTCCACAGAATCAAGCAGGTAGGTTCTTAGTAAATGGCAACTTGGTAATGCATTATTGTGTTGGCTTTCCCTCTTTGCCTGGTTCACACCCCTTTTCTCTCACTCCTTTTCCCACAGGATGGCATGTAATACAGGGGTAGCATGGAAGCTTTGCTTCCTGGATTAGCCAAATCAAGAAAGAAGTAGATAACCTCACCTTTAGTCCCGAGGACAGAGATTCAATTATCTGCTCATCATATATGATTGCTGGTCTTCTGAGCACTCCTGTAACTCTAATGTACAGCAAATGTCACTAACCTAGTCTTATCCTGCTCTGAAAACTCACACAAGTTTCAATGATTCACTTTACTCATCTGGAGAGATTTTATATCTGTTCTATGACTTTGGAAGAAACATAACATCTTCTAGGTCCAGAGCTACTAGAAGGAGTACATCCTAAAGACATAGGAGAGCCTTGAAACCTGACTTTTCAGTCTTTCTATTTTCTCCTTTTCAAAAAAATATTCCCCTTCTGTCTTATTTGTAGGACAAAGAATAAAGCCTCTGTGGTAACTGTACAGAAAAAGGAAGTTGGCATTCAAACTCCACATGTTCCATCAGACGAGCTCTTTTTAATACCTTGGCCATTTCCTGCTGGTGGTCATGTGAGTTTCAATAGCTACATTCAGCTGTCTTGTTGACGGGACAAATTGCAGGACCACAGCCAATGAGTGAACAATGCAGAGAAGGAATTGTACTCCCGTATAAGGAAGAACTTTCTAACGATTGGTGCAGTTAAGCAAGCAGAGCAGAGAGGATGACTGCCCTGTGGGGTGGAAGAGCCACACAGAGAGGTTGTATAAAGTACCTGTTTGAAATGCATTGGGGCAGTGATACTCAAGCTTGAGCCTCCAGAGTTTCTGATTTAATCATTTGCAGTAACGAGAATTTGCATTTCTAACAAGTGTCCAGGTAATACTAAGAATGCTGGCTTCAGGACCATCCTTTGAGAACTACCGTAAGGATATTCTGATTAGATAACCCCTAAACTGATATGCAGGACAGTGTAGCAGTTAAGGGCACAAGCTTTAATATCAGATTAGACCTAGGTTTGAATTTCAGTTCATCTCTATTCTAGCTGTGGGTGTTTAAGCAGGTTACTAACCCTGCTTCCTCTTCTGTATACAGGCACATCTCATTTCACTTTGCTTAATTTCATTACATCTCACATATATTCTGTGTTTGACAAACTGAAGGTTTGCATTTAATAGCAACCCCGGCTAAAGCAAGTCTATTGGGCTACTTTTCCCACAGCATTTGCTCACCTCATGTTCCTGTGTTACATTTTGGTAAGTCTCACATTATTTTAGTCTTTTACGTTATTATTATACTTGTTATGGTGATCTTTGATGTTACTATTGTAATTGTTAGGGGTCACCACAAAATGTGCCACTATTAGACAGCCAATTTAATGGATAAACACTGTGTGCCTTCTGACTGTTCCAGTCACTAGACTTCCCTTGTCTCTCTCCCCTTTCTTGGGTCTTCCTATTCCCTGAGATACAACAGTATTAAAATTAGGCCAGTGAATAATCCTACCATGGCCTCTAAGGATTCAAGTGAAAGGAAGAGTCACACGTCTCTCACTTTAAATCAAAAGTTAGAAGTGCTTAAGCTTAATGAGGAAGACATCTCAAAAGCTGAGATAGACCAAGAGCTAGGTCTCCTGTGCCAATTAGCCAAGTTGTGAAAGCAAAAGAAAAGTTCTTGAAGGAAATTAAAAGTGCTACTCCAGTGAAGACATAAATGATAAGAAAATGAAACAGCCCTGTCACTGATATAGAGAAAATTTTGGTGTTCTGGATATAAGATTGAACCAGCCACAGCATTCCCTGAAGCCAAAGTCTAATACAGAGCCAGGCCCCAACTCTCTTCAGTGCTATGAAGGTTGAGAGAGGCAAAGAAGCAACAGAAGGAAAGTCTAAAGCTAGCAGAGGTTGGTTGAAAGAAAGCAGGGTAACCATGAGGATTAAGGAAAGAAGCTGTCTTCATAATATAAAAACGATAGGTTAAAGCAGCAAGTGCTGATGTAGAAGCCGCGGCAAGTTATCCAGAAGATGCGGCTAATATAATTAATGAAGATGGCTCAACAGACAACAGACTTTCAGGGTAGATGAATTAGTTTTCTGTTGGAAGAAGATGCCATCTAGGACTTTCATAGGTAGAGAAAAGTCAATGCTTGGCTTCAGAGCTTCTAAGGACAGGCTGACTCTATTGTTAGAAGCTAAAGAAGTTGGTGACTTTAAGTTGAAGTCAGTGCTCACTTACCATTCTGAAAATCGTAGGGCCCTTAAGAATTATGCTCAATCTTCTTTGCCTGTTAGTATGGTTAGTATAATGAAACCACAAAACCTGGATGACAGTACATGTGTTTACAACATAGTTTACTGAATATTTTAAGCCCCCTTATTAAGACCTGAAGTGTCAATACTTTGGCCACCTAATGCAAAGAACTGACTCATTGGAAAAGACCCTGATGCTGGAAAAGATGGAAGGCAACAGGAGAAGAGGGCAGCAGAGGACGAGATGTTTAGATAGCACCATTGACTGAATGGACATGAATTAGAGCAAATGCCATGAGATAGTGAACAACAGGGAAACCTGACATGCTGCATGGGATCACAAAGAGATGGACATGACTTAGTGACTGAACTACAACAACACTGAGACCTGCTTATCAGAAGAAAAGGATTCCTTTCCAAGTATTTCTGTTCATTGACAGTGCACCTCGTCACCCAAGAGTTCTGATGGAGATGTACAATGAAATTAATCTTATTTTCATGCTTGCTAACACAACATCCATTCTGCAGCCCATGGGTCAAGGAGTCATTTCAACCTTCAATTCTTAGTATTTAAGAAATACATCTTGTAAGGCAATAGCTGCCATGAATAAGGATTCTTCTGATGGATGAGAGAAGTCAATTGAAAACTTTCTGGAAAGGGTTCACCATTCTAGATGTCATCAAGAAAATTCATGATACATGGGAAAAGGTCAAAATATCAACATAAACAGAAGTTTAGAAGAAGCTGATTGCAGCCCTCATGGGTGACTATGAGGGGTTCAAGACTTCATTGGAGGAAATAAGTGCAGATGTGGTGGACACAGTAAGAGAAGTGGAATGAGAAGTGGAGCTTGAAGCTGTAATTGAACTGTTGCAATTTCATAATAAAACTTTAACAGATGAGGAATTGCTTCAGATTAGCAAAGAAGGTGGTTTCTTGAGGTGGAAGCTGTTCTGGTGAAGATGCTGTGAACACTACTGAAGTGACAGAGGGGATTTAGAACACTACATAAACAGTTGATAAAGGAGCAAGAGGTCTTAGGAATGGTGACTCCAGTTTTGAAAGATGTTCTATGGGGAGTAAAGGAGTAAAATGCTATCAAGTAAGGCAATGGCACCCCACTCCAGTACTCTTGCCTGGAAAATCCAATGGATGAAGGAGCCTGGTGGGCTGCAGTCCATGGGGTTGCTAAGAGTCAGACACGACTGAGCGACTTCACTTTCACTTTTCACTTTCATGCATTGGAGAAGGAAATGGCAACCCACTCCAGTATTCTTGCCTGGAGAATCCCAGGGATGGGGGAGCCCGGTGGGCTGCCATCTCTGGGGTCACACAGAATTGGACACAACTGAAGCGACTTAGCAGCAGCAGCAACACTGATACTACCGAGAAATCATTTGTGAAGAGTCAATCAATGTATCAAAAATCTCTGTTGGCATATTTTAAGATATTGCCACATCCACCCTAACCTTCAGCAACCACCACCCTGATCAGTGAGCAGCCATCAATATTGAGGCAAAAGATCTTCCACCAATAAAACAATTATGACTCAGCAAAGGCTCAGATGATGGTTAGCATTCTTTAGCAATAAAGTATTTTTTTTTATTTTATTTTAATTTATTTATTTATTTTTTATTTATTTATTTATTTTTACTGTATTGGTTTTGCCATACATTGACATGAATCCAGCACGGGTGTATATGCTTTCCCAAACATGAACCCCCCTCCCACCTCCCTCCCCATAACATCTCTCTGGGTCATCCCCGTGCACCAGCCCCAAGCATGCTGTATCCTGCGTCGGACTTAGACTGGCGATTTGATTCTTACATGATAGTATATATGTTACAATGCCATTCTTCCAAATCATCCCACCCTCTCCCTCTCCCTCAGAGTCCAAAAGTCCGTTATACACATCTGTGTCTTTTTTGCTGTCCTGCATACAGGGTCGTCATTGCCATCTTTCTAAATTCCATATATATGTGTTAGTATACTGTATTGGTGTTTTTCTTTCTGGCTTACTTCACTCTGTATAATCGGCTCCAGTTTCATCCATCTCATCAGAACTGATTCAAATGTATTCTTTTTAACGGCTGAGTAATACTCCATTGTGTATATGTACCACAGCTTTCTTATCCATTCATCTGCGGGTGGACATCTAGGTTGTTTCCATGTCCTGGCTATTTTAAACAGTGCTGCGATGAACATTGGGGTACATGTGTCTCTTTCAATTCCGGTTTCCTTGGTGTGTATGCCCAGCAGTGGGATTGCTGGGTCATAAGGTAGTTTTATTTGCAATTTTTTAAGGAATCTCCACACTGTTTTCCAAAGTGGCTGTACTAGTTTGCATTCCCACCAACAGTGTAGGAGGGTTCCCTTTTCTCCACACCCTCTCCAGCATTTATTGCTTGCAGATTTTTGGATCGCAGCCATTCTGACTGGTGTGAAGTGGTACCTCATTGTGGTTTTGATTTGCATTTCTCTAATAATGAGTGATGTTGAGCATCTTTTCATGTGTTTGTTAGCCATCCATATGTCTTCTTTGGAGAAATGTCTATTTAGTTCTTTGGCCCATTTTTTGATTGGGTCGTTTATTTTTCTGGAATTGAGCTGCAGGAGTTGCTTGTATATTTTTGAGATTAGTTGTTTGTCAGTTGCTTCATTTGCTATTATTTTCTCCCATTCAGAAGGCTGTCTTTTCACCTTGCTTATAGTTTCTTTTGTTGTGCAGAAGCTTTTAATTTTAGTTAGATCCCATTTGTTTATTTTTGCTTTTATTTCCAGTATTCTGGGAGGTGGATCATAGAGAATCCTGCTGTGATTTATGTCGGAGAGTGTTTTGCCTATATTCTCCTCTAGGAGTTTTATAGTTTCTGGTCTTACATTTAGATCTTTAATCCATTTTGAGTTTATTTTCATGTGTGGTGTTAGAAAGTGATCTAGTTTCATTCTTTTACAAGTGGTTGACCAGTTTTCCCAGCACCACTTGTTAAAGAGATTGTCTTTACTCCATTGTATATTCTCGCCTCCTTTGTCAAAGATAAGCTGTCCATATGTGTGTGGATTTATCTCTGGGCTTTCTATTTTGTTCCATTGATCTATATTTCTGTCTTTGTGCCAGTACCATACTGTCTTGATGACTGTGGCTTTGTAGTAGAGCCTGAAGTCAGGCAAGTTGATTCCTCCAGTTCCATTCTTCTTTCTCAAGATTGCTTTGGCAATTCGAGGTTTTTTGTATTTCCATACAAATCTTGAAATGATTTGTTCTAGTTCTGTGAAAAATATCACTGGTAGCTTGATAGGGATTGCATTGAATTTGTAAATTGCTTTGGGTAGTAAACTCATTTTCACTATATTGATTCTTCCGATCCATGAACATGGTATATTTCTCCATCTATTAGTGTCCTCTTTGATTTCTTTCATCAGTGTTTTATAGTTTTCTATATATAGGTCTTTAGTTTCTTTAGGTAGATATATTCCTAAGTATTTTATTCTTTTCGTTGCAATGGTGAATGGAATTGTTTCCTTAATTTCTTTTTCTACTTTCTCATTATTAGTGTATAGGAATGCAAGGGATATCTGTGTGTTGATTTTATATCCTGCAACTTTACTATATTCATTGATTAGCTCTAGTCATTTTCTGGTGGAGTCTTTAGGGTTTTCTATGTAGAGGATCATGTCATCTGCTTTAAATAAGGTGTGTACATTGATTTTCTTAGATGTAATTTTATTGCACACTTAGCAGATTTCAGTATGGTATAAACATAACTTCTAGATGTATTGGTAAACCAAAAATATTTATGTGATGTACATTTTTGCAATATTCCCCTTATTGAAAATGTCTAGAGCCAAACCCACAGTATCTCTGATGTATCCTTCTGATTGGAAAATTGATAGGACTCACCTCACTGTTTAATTGCAGGGAAAAAATATATCAAAAGCAAGGTAAACATTAATATCTTTTGTTACCTGCAGGAGCCATAATATGCCCTCCTATTTGACTATCAGCACTCTCGGAATAAATCACTTTCCTTTTCAGGATAAGGACACCCATTTTCAGAGCAGAGCCACCCAGCCACAGGAATAATCTATACATACCACATGTCAAGAAACTTCACTGGACCCCATTTATCTTCCCAGGAACACTACTATATCAGCATGTAAACATCACCTCAGTTAAACTGACATTTGAGGGGAAATGGCTTCCCCTGTGCTAACAAATTAAAAACAATCACCTGTCTACTCAGGAAAGTCAATATTGACCACTACAGGGAAAATCACTGTAACCACATGAGATTTTCTAAAAAGAAAAACAAAGTGCTATTTAGGATACCACACATAAACCAAATTTTCCTTTGAAGGGAACAATCCAATGAAATCATTCCCCTTTTGATACCACTGGGCATTCCAGGTAGTTCTGGGACTCTAAAACCATCTCTGCTGACTGTAAAGGAAAACCCCCCCAAATGGGATTGTTCAATCATATCCTTCAAATGTGTTTGCCCACTGAATGGCCACACCAGCCTTTCCAAGCAGAAGAAGTGAATTTATCATTTACTCCCCACACTGGTCTCTCATCAACAAAGGGTAGACAGTCCCCTATGGACCAAAAACAGCCATTTGACTCTCCCTCTGGGCTTTGTAACAAGAGCATTTGGATGGGTGAGGCCTCAAGGGACAAAAAAAAAAAACAAAAATAGAAAGAAGAAAAAAAGCTGGCTCTGAAAGAAATAAGATCACCGAATAACTACAAGCTGACTCTTGTCCTCACAGCTTATTGCTGAAGCACACAAATTGGAATTCCCCTCTCCCCTGAACCCTCCCCATTCCCATGGGCTTCAGGCAGCTGAGGGAAGCCCTCGCCAAGACAGTATCTCTATGGAGATGGAGAAGGTTCTGGGAACTATGAATGCCCGAGAGATATTCCTACTCCTTGTGAAGGCAGTTCAGCCAAGAACAGGGAAAGCTGGCATCTGCTTAGCTGACACTGAGGATGAACCATTTGTCAAACAAGATGACAGACACCTGGGTTCAGAAGCCCACACTTGGCTCTGCCTTCAGGAAAGCTATTCGTAGACGAAGCACATTTGGTTCTTAGGGGTGGGGCATTGTGTGTCTTTTTCGGAGAAGGTACAGGGAAGCCTGAGAGGAGGCCTGCAGGGCTCTCCTACTGATTTTCACACAATAAGAGTGAAAATAGAGGGAACAAGCATCCCAGTTTCCCACCCCCTCCAGAACCTTGGAGCACAGCAGCTATCCAGATTATCCCCTTTAGGTGGCATCTATGAGGAAGTGAATGCAGCCCCCCACATCCTAGGGCATAAGTTGACAGAGAAACAGTATGAACAAGGTAAGAAGATCAGAGCCTTTTTATAAAGGAGTCACCAACCTCCAGGGGGAGAAGGCAATGGCACCCCACTCCAGTACTCTTGCCTGGAAAATCCCATGGATGCAGGAGCCTGGTGGGCTGCAATCCATGGGGTCGCTAAGAATCGGACACGACTGAGCAACTTCACTTTCACTTTTCACTTTCATGCATTGGAGAAGGAAATGGCAACCCACTCCAGTATTCTTGCCTGGAGAATCCCAGGGACAGAGGAGCCTAGTGGGCTGCTGTCTGTGGGGTCACACAGAGTCAGACACGACTGAAGCGACTTAGCACCAGCAGCAGCAAATTCCAGGATCTACTGCCTGATGATCTGAGGAGGAGCTGATGTAATAATAATAGAAATAAAATGCACAATAAATGTAATGCACTTGAATTATCCTGAAACCATCCCCACCCACCTCCCCGACCCCCCTCCCCCACGGATCCACAAAAAAAATCATCTTCCACGAAACTGGTCCCTGGTACCAAAAATGTTAAGGATGCCTGTTTTATAACCTGTGGGTATTTCCACTTCCCAAAGTGGAACTTGGAGGTCAGGATGGCAGAATATAGTATCTTACATTTATTTAACACTGAGGATTTTACAAAAAGCCTCCATATCCAACTGGAGAAATGTTCACGACACATCTAACAAATCTCAAGCAGTATGCCAGGCACTGTCGGAGCTATTACTTTGCTATAATTTTGATGCCCACCCTGTTAGCTAGTTATTATTGTCAGAAAGTGAATCAGAGAAACCATGACTTTGGTCCCAATTCAAATGTCTAACGAGTATCAGTGGAATGAAATTTTGTGTTAAATCTATCACATCTTCTATGTTCAATAGGTTGCCTCCAAGCCATCTGGCCACGGGCAGCCTCAGAGGGGAACATCTCTGAGTCACATACTGCAAGTTAAAGAGGCAGTGAGAGGAATCCACAGGAACTAAGCATCTTGTGTGCTAAGCCCTTTCATATACTACCTGTATTGTATAACTACCTGTATACCCATAGGCTGAATTATGTCCCCATTAAATTTGTATGTTAACTTCAAGTATACCTCAGAATGTGACCGTATTTGGAGATAGGGCTTTTACTAAGGTGATTAAGGTAAAATGAGGTCTTATGGGTGCACTCTTAAAGGACACAGCTGATGTCCTTATGGGCCTCCTGGTGGCTCAGTCAGTAAAGAAAGTGAAAATCACTCAGCGTGTCCAATTCTTTGTGACCCCATGGACAGTAGCCCACAGGCTCCTCTGTCCATGGAATTTTCAGGCAAGCATACTAGAGTGGGTGGCCATTTCACACTCTGGGGGATCTTCCCAACCCAGGGATCAAACCTGAGTCTCTTGTATCTCCTGCATTGGCAGGCAGATTCTTTATCATTGTGCCACATGGGAAGCTGCTATTTTCTGGATGTGATAGTAATAATGTCATTTGCAGCAACATGGATGGACCTGGAGATAATTATACTAAGTGAAGTAAACCAAACAAAGACAAATATCATATGATATTGCTTATATGTGGAATATAAAACAAAAACACCTCACATTACAAATGAACTTATATATAAAACAGAAATAGACCCACAAAATAAAAGCAAAAACTGAGTTACTAAAGGGGAAAGGGAGGAGGGAAAGATACATCATAAGTTTGAGATTAACATATAAATACTATGATATATAAGATGGATAACCAACAAGGACCTACTGTATACCATAGGGAACTATACTAAATATTTTGTAATAACCTATAAGGGAAAAAAATCTGAAAAAAAATATGTATGTATAACTGAATTATGTTTCTGTATACCTGAAACTAACACAACATTGTAAATCAACTATGCTACAACTTAAAAACATATTAATTAAATAAAAAAGAAGTTAGGATACAAACTGATGGGTAACCATCTTCAGTCCAAGGAGAGAGGTCTTCAGAAACCAACTTTATTGCCACCCTGATCTCAGATTTCTAGCCTCCAGAGCTATGGGGAAAGTGTCTGTTGTTTAAGCCACCAAGTCTGTGGTATTTTGTCTTGGCAGCCCTGGTAAACCAATACACTGCCCCCATTTTATTTTTATAATATTTCTGTAAATGTGGGTATAATATCCACTTTTAAGGTGATGAATCAGAGGCTTAAAAAGGTAAAGTCACTATACAGAAGTCACACAACCAGCAGTGGTAGAGAAAAAAAAATCTGATTCTAACTTCTCTTTTTCATTTCCACCTAGCCCATCAGGCCGCACTCAATTCTAACCTTGAAACTTCCTTTGTGCCCTGTTTCAAAACATCAGGCTTGGAAATTCCCATGAAGATGAAAATATTAATGGAGCACATCTCATAGAAACCTGTGCCTGGGATTTCAAAGGCACAGGACTGGTCAGGGCTACTGGAGTCTGATGACGTATAAATAACACCACAGTATTTGTCAAAAAGCCAGGAGACCAGCTTCCTACTTTGAACCACAAGGCTTTTAAGCCTAAGGAAATTCTCACACTTTTCTTTCAGGAGAGGAGGATTTATCACATTTTCTGGGTTCAGAGGACACAAAGACTGATAATGGATTTTCAGCTGGAAAATCTCCCAAAGAACTCTTTACGTGTCTATCCGCTACCTTGTCAACATTAGTGGAGCGGGTAAAAATGCTTAGTTTGCAGACTACAGGATTCAAATGTGCCAAACAAAACAAGGCTTTCTCTACTCTTCTGTGATTCAACTTCTATTTCATGCACCACTTCTGCCTTTTGGCAGAAACCTCAAGCTAGTCCCTTGAGGAAAAAACCATAGGTTCTTCAAGTTTAAAGAGTCATTTCCACATACCTCACTACCGTCTTCCTTACCGCTCAGAGAAGATGTCTATCCTGCCGTCATTCTATCATGAGCACCTGGTTCTCACTGACGCTTGCTGGAAAATCTCAGACTCCATCTGGTTTTCCAGTCCTTGGTCCACAAGGAGTCTTTCTGTTTTCCTTCCTCCAGATCTCAAGGTACACAGGCCATCACTCAGCATGTATGAGCCCCTCGTCAATGCCCCAAAGGACTTCAGTGCTGGACAGGGCTGGGAATGGACGAGCCAGGAGGGAGGAGACTGAAATGCAGCATGCGGCCCATCAGCTGTGATGCTGTGCAAGACCCCTCTCTCCCTTGCTCTCCGTCTCTGCAGAGGCTTGGTGGCCATCTCCCACAGCAAAAGGTGGCTTTGACTCTCTGACTCCCTGGCCTTGATACCGTCTCAGCCCAGAGACAGAAGGCCAACACAGTGCCCTTTTTCAGGGAGACTGACCTTGCCTCTGAGGTCTCTTGCTCCCCATCTCACTCCCCTCTCTTCTGAGCTAGTCTCCAGGCCAGGGCCAGGACCCCTAGTGGCTCAATGCTTCTCTTAACACGCTGTTGTTTTTGAGCTGATTATTAAGTGATTGATTCTTGCAAACCAAAACCTTGGCTTTTAAGCCCACTATTTCTGCTTTAAGTTTCAAGAATTTCTAAGGCTCTGATTTCTTGCCTCAAAAAAATGAACATAATTATACCTGCTTTTACAGGGAAATTATTACAAGAATTGTTGTTTAGTTGCTAAGTCATGTCTGACTCTTTTGCAACCCCGTGGACTATGGCCCACCAGGCTCCTCTGTCCATGGAATTTCCCAGACAGGAATACTGGAGTGGGTTGCCATTTCCTCCTACAGGAGAATCTTCCCAACCCAGGCATAGAATCTATGTCTCCTTCATTATAAGGATGAAGTGAGCCCATTTTGGAACACAAAGGCCAAGAATTTGATTCTCTGCTGCCTGTACTTTGGGAAGTCCCTCCCCAATATAACCACCTTAGTGAATGAAGGGAAGGTAAATCCAGGCATAGTAAGGAATTGCAAAGTGGAAAAAATGCTCAGGTATTTTATTCTACATCTTACCACTACCACATTGTATTATAACATTTTAAAATATAATAATATATCATATATATAATTATTGTAATATCACATATTCTGTGCTTAGTCACTCCATCATGTCTGACTCTTTGTGACTGCCCCCTGGACTGTAGCCCACCAGGCACCTCTGTCCATGGGGATGCTCCAGGCAAGAATACTGGAATGAGTTGCCATTCCCTCCTTCAAGGGATCTTCCCAACCCAGGGATTGAACCTAGGTTTCCAGCATTGTGGGTGGATTCTTTACTGTCTGAGCCACCAGGGATGACCAAGAATACTGGAATGAGTAACTTATCCCTTCTCCAGGGGACTTTCCTGACTCAGGAATTGAACCAGAGTCTCCTGCATTGCAGGCAGATTCTTTACCAGCTGAGCTACCAGGGATGCCCTTAATATCACATATTATATATTATACTTCTCTGTCATTCATGAATGGAAGAATGTTTCCAGCCCTGTTTTTCCTGCTAGACCAGACATCCCCAAAGAGAACAAAACCCTCCTTTAACAGAGTTACGTACTTCCCCCAGAAACACACACAGCTCTCTCCTTCACTTCATTCAGGTTTCTGTCAAAGTGTCACTCATCATGCCTCTCAAACAGCACAACCCACACTCATCACCCTCTTTCTCTCATCCTTTTTTTTCTTCATTGCTCTTATCACCTGACATGCATTACACATGTGTTTTTTTCTTATATGTATCTACCCCACACACCTAAAATGTAAGTTCTGTGAAAGCATGGACTTTTCTCAGTGTCTTATTTCCAATGACTAGAATGTTTCTAGTATTCTCATAGGTTGTTATAAAATATGAAATATAGTTCTCTGTGCCAAACAGTAGGTTCTTGTTGGTCATCTGTTTTATACATATAAGCTGGCAAATCCCATGGACAGAGGAGCTTGGTGGGCTGCAGTCCATGGGGTCGCGAAGAGTCGGACACGACCGAGCGACTTCCCTTTCACTTTTCACTTTCATGCATTGGAGAAGGAAATGGCAACCCACTCCAGTGTTCTTGCCTGGAGAATCCCAGGGATGAGGGAGCCTGGTGGGCTGCCATCTATGGGGTCACACAGAGTCGGACACGACTGAAGTGACTTAGCAGGCAGGCAGGCAGTGTGTATCCCACAGAGTCTGGAGAGGAAGCTTCCTGTAGTTCATCCTCTGCCTTCTTTCAGGAACCAAAGCCCATGCTCTTCCTTTGCATGTCTGCTACTCCCACTGACTCAGGACAGTTCTCGAAACTCTGCTCTCCCCAGACCGGCTTCCTCAGAGCTGTGTGCCCTTCCAGGAGGGCCCTGTGTTTCCCTCATTGCCAGCTATGGCCACTTGGTAGGGTCACCCTAGAGCCACGTTTCTCTACTCTGCATCCCAGGATCATGTGGAAAGAAAGGGCTGATGGGGAGGGACTGTGGTCATCCAGGAAGGCCTTCCTTCGGGTCTTGCCATTTGCAAGTTTGGTCCAGAGCTGGAGGAAGTAAAGCCACTACCACCCAGGACAGCCAATCACCTGCCGAGAGGCAGTGCCTGCACGCCCTCCCTCCGCTACTACTGCACTTCTTTCATCCTCTGTTCACCCACTACTAGCACCCCTCTTCACTAGGTGTGCATCACCTCCCCAGAATGACCTTCTCGAATCTCAACCTGGCCAACTTTTGCTCGTTTTCAGGACTCCACACAGATGTGGCATCCCCCAGACACCCACGCCCTCCTCAATCTGGGTTAGTCCTCCACCTTCCCAGGATCCCGTGTTCTGCTCCATCAGTATTTCTTACTCAGCACTCTAGTGGCTCAGACAGTAAAGAATCCGCCTGCAATGTGAGAGATCTCGGTTCGATCCCTGGGTTGGGAAGATCCTCTGGAGGCAGGCATGGCAACCCACTCCAGTATTCTTGCCTGGAGAAACCCATAGACAGAGGAGCCTGGTGGGCTACAGTCCATGGGGTTGCAAGGAGTTGGACATGACTGAGCGACTAAGCACAGTCCGCTGTGGTTTAATCTACCTCCTCTCATCTGAGCAAGCCTACTGAAAACAAAAGTTCTATCCTAATTTGTTTGTACCTTCTATCCCTCACCAAGAGCCAGACACACCACGAAAGAGTGAAATTTTTGCTCACTCATACATTCATTCTATAAATATTAAAGCAAAAATTTCTGGCCAGAATGAAATGCAAGCATTCCTGAGAGACCAGTATTGAAGGCCTGAGGCTGGCCTTGGGGACACCATGAAAAAGAGCTGTGGAGCTCACAGCGGAGCCCAGGAGGCACAAGTGTAAACATTTAGTGATGACACCCTAGGAGACCAGTCCCAGGGGTGTGTGCTGGGGAAGCAGGGGTAGGGGAGAGGCGGGCTGCTGCTACAGGGATGGGGAGGGTGAACAGCAGGGCAGACAGGGAGGGCTTCTGGGATCTGCTCTGAGTGGGGCTTGATGGGAGAGTGAACAAAATGGGGAGACAGCAGGAATGTGTCCAGCAAGCATAAACTCGGAGCGAGGGGTGTCCAGGAGTGACCAGTGGTGTGGCAGAAGAGGATAGCTCTGCTAAAGGGGGCTGAGGCCAAACTGGAACGTGTAGAGCTCCCCTGTGAGTCTAGAAGGCAGTTCACAAAGGATGGAGAAACACATTCAGTGTATACAGACGCTTCCCTGGTGGCTCAGTGGTAAAGAATCCACCTACCAATGCAGGAGACATGGGTTGGATCCTTGATCCTGGAAGATCCCACCAGCTTCAAAGCCAGAGACCGTATTCCACAACCACTGAGCCTGTGCTCTAGAGCCTGGGAGCCAATAACTACTGAGCCCAGGACACAGCTACTAAAGCCCGTGCATCCTAGAGCTAGTTCTCTGAAATAAGAGAAGCCGCCGCAAGGACAGGCCTGTACACTGCAACAAGAGAGTAGCCCCCGCTCACCGCAACTAGAAGAAAGCTCACACAGCAACAAAGACCCAGCACAGCCGAAATTAAATAAGTGAAATTATTTTTTAAAATTCAGATACAGCCTCTAGAAGAAGAGCCCAGTAGAATTCCCTGCCCTAGAAGGTGAGAACAGAATGGCTGGGCACCCCTTCTCACAGCTGGTATTGTAGCCTTAAGGAGTACAACCCTCTGGATTAGATACCTGGAATCCAGAGAAAGGTAGGCAAGAATTGGGGTTGTTTTCTGGCTCATCCAGACCAACAAGCAAGGAGAGCCTTCCTGAGTTCCTGCCTCAGGTGCTGCTAACCTACTGAGACAGGGTTGCTGGGGAGCTTCGTCCTGGAAAGGAGGGCTTCTCGATGGGGGCCCTCTCCCAGAGGTGCTGTCCTGTCCCATGGGGCTTATGGAATACACCCTGCCAGCAGCAGGCACATGGAACAGCCAGATGCAGTGCTCTTGTCAGCAATGGCACTTCCTGGGCCTCCAAAGAACCCAGTCCACACCCAATGCAGGTGGCCTCTGGGTTCTCTGGTAAAAGGAGAAAGGACCCCTGGTTTTCCTTCCAGCTGTTCTGGACCTCCTCATGAAAGACTCCAAAATGCCAAGCCTACTGCAACCCTGAGTGAGAAGTGAATGCAGGCATATGGTAGACATAAGACTATTTCCTAATAATAAGTATCAATAATAGCCAACACACAGTGAGTGCCTACTCTGGGCCAGCGTGTACTTATACATGTAAGTGTAAGCGCTTCTATACCAGCTTGTTGGTTTATATTGAACAAACGAGACCAGCTTTGATTTTCAATCTCACCCAAGGCACCGTGCATCTGACACTCAGGTGAAATCCCACCTTCTAGGCCTCTGTGTGTGAGGAACACCTGGAGAAAGCCTCCACTGCCATAGTTTTCAGGTCGTGCATCTTTAAGATGTGTTCACTGCTTTCTTATCAAGGCCTGGACTTCCCTGGTGGTCTAGTGGTTAAGAATCCACCTGCCAATGCAGGGGTAAATGGGCTCAATCCCCGGTGCAGGAAGATCCCACATGCCTTAGAGCAAATAAGCCCATGCCCCACAACAATTGAGCCTGTGCTCTTGAGCCCAGGAGCCGCAACTACTGAGCCCATGTGTCACAATTACTGAAGCCCACGTGCCTAGAGCCTCAGATGCTCATCAGATCACCAGGAAGATGGAGCAGGTGTGCACAAGGGCACCCTGCCCTGCCCTGCCCTGCCCTGAGGGATCCTTGGTCTACTTCCTCCTAGAATTTCCTGTGCCATAATTCTGCACCCTCCCCCACAACCCCATGCCCTACAACTATACATGTCCTCCTAGTCCAGTCTCGGTCTGTCTCTGGCCTCCCTGAGCTGTCATCTCTGATCAGAACTCTGCTCTCTGTGACCTGGAGCTCCCTGGCCTCTAGCACCAGTTTGGAAGTGGCTGGGTGGGGGCCCGGAGCAGCATGGGTAGAAGCAAGGAAAAGAGGAAATAAAACACGGAAGGAAAAAACAGACAAAAATGACACAGAAGAGCAGCAGACGGAAGGAAAGCAAAGAGGAAGAGGAAAATGCCTGGGCAGTGGAAAGAGGAAGAGGACTGTGAGCTGAGGAGGCCTAGTGCCCTGCCGGGCGCTGAGGCTAGGACCAGAAGGCAAAGGTGGGATGGAGAAAGACAGTTGCCAAGAAGAGACAACTCCAAGTATCTGTTCTTATCCTGGCCTGCTGCTGCTGCTGCTAAGTCACTTCAGTCGTGTCCGACTCTGTGCGACCCCATAGACGGCAGCCCACCAGGCTTCCCCGTCCCTGGGATTCTCCAGGCAAGAACACTGGAGTGGGTTGCCATTTCCTTCTCCAATGCATGAAAGTGAAAAGTGAAACTGAAGCCGCTCAGTCGTGTCCACCTCTTCGCGATCCCATGGATATCCTGGCCTAGTGGGTCTCAAATTTTCAGCGTGAATAAAAATCACTTGGGATGTTTGCTAAACCATAGATTCCTATTCCAGAGCTCTGATTCCTTACACCTGGGTGGCATCCTGAAACTCTGTTTTGTTGGTTTTCTGTTTTAACAAGCGGCCTAGTGGCTTCTAACAAAGATGTTGGGAAATGCTGACCCTTTTTGTTAGGAGGGCACCTTGTGGCACAGCAGACTCGGAAGCAGCTACCCTCAGATCTGACATTTTACATGTTTGGCTTTGGAACTCATCTGCCTTGGATAGTGCCTGCAAATGCTGGGCTCCAGCGGGGGCGGATTCTGCAGGGCTCTGTGAGGCCCACAAATGCTCCCCAAGTGACAGGATTCCCATCTGTGCTGCGGAGGTTAAGTGAGACAACCTTCAAGGACCCTTTCACCTGGAAAATGCTTCTATTTTCCTGAAATGTGATGCCCATCTGGGTGTAGCTAGGAAAGGAAAGGAAGTGTTAGTCGCTCAAAAGGAAAGAATTAGTCACTTAGTCATGTCAGTCTGTGACCCCATGGACTATAGCCTGCCAGGCTCCACATCTGTGGAATTCTCTAGGCAAGAATATTGCAGTGTGTTGCCATTTTCTCCTCCAGGGGATCTTCGTCATCCAGGGATCAGGCCTGAGTCTCCCATATTGCAGGTAGATTCCTTATCATCTAAGCCACCAGGGATCTAGCTAGACAGTCTGTATTCAGAGACCAAAAACATGCACCCAATTCCTTCCTTCTCAGTCATACATGTTAGATGGTAGAGGTGTTTTGCCTGTTTAAAGACACATTTTAAGAACTAATTTTGTGCTTTGTGACCTCCTTGAAAGTTGATGCCAAATGTTAGATTCTGTGTGTTATATTTTACCCACACCTTTCCATTTGAATATCTCTAATTCCTCACAAAAAATGTTATTTTTGCTTTAAAGTGTATATAAAATACAAAAGTCAAGATCAAGGTGTCAGGAGGTTCAGTTTCTTCTAAAGTCTCCCTCCTCGGCTTGCAGATGGCCACCTCTGGAAGGCCACCTTTACATGGCCTTTCCTCTGTGCTGCACCCCTGGTATTCTCCTGCAAGTCCAAATCTCATCTCATAAGAACATCAGTCAGACTGGATTATGTGGGTTCTTGCTAAGTCGCTTCAGTTGCATTCAACCCTTTTTGCAACCCTATGAACTGTAGCCTGCCAGGCTCTGTTGTCCATGGGATTCTCCAAGCAAGAATACTGGAGTGGGTTGCCATACCCTCCTCTGGGGGAATCTTCCCAACCCAGGGATCAAACTTGGGTCTCTTATGTCTCCTGTACTGGCAGGTGGGTTCTTTACCAGTAGCACCACCAGGGAAGCCCTCAGACTAGATTAGGTCCCCCCCAAAGGCCTTATGTTTATTTACTCACTTCTTTAAAAGTCCCATCTCCAAATAGAGTTGCATTCCAAATACTTCCAAATAAAGGGCTTCAATGTGTGAATTTTGAGGGGATAAAATTCAGCCCCAAACATTCTAATCACCTCAATAGCAAAAGCTTAAAGTAGGTTGGACACCTGACCCAAAGGCAGACAACACATAGGTTAGCCAGCAGGCCATCAAGTGGCTTGATATGAAAACTCTGCCCAGTGATGAATAATGGTGATTACATAAAAAATCTTATTCCTTCTAGAGAACTTGGAGTGGACAATATGAAAAAGAAGGTTGACACAGGAAGATGTGCTGAACTGTCGATGGTATAATATACATCCCCAGGCCTGGCCCTTCCATTTGTCCCATGCCCTGGTGCTCAGCACAGTGTTTGAGATAAACTCATTCAGTCTAGCTTTGGAATAAGATTGCTTCTCCCAACAACTTTCTTCTTCAGGCCTCATCTCCTGAGCACCTCATTTCTTGCTTCTAGTTTAAAGAGCTCCCGCAGCTACCTTCAAAAATGGCTTTTATTTGCAGGCACTGAGGAGACCAAGAGTAACTGGAGAAACAATGCTTAATGTTCTCTAGTGAGATGAAAGCTCCAGTTGATATTCACGTTATTCTCGCTGTGGTACAACCTCAAACTTAGAGCAAAAACAAGATAAAATCATCTGATTATGCCCTCATATTCTATCAGGAATTCAGAAGCGGGGAACTTATCTCCATGCAGCAGTGTCTGGACTCTCAGCAGGGAAGACTCAAACAATCAGAATCTTCTGAAGATTCACTCACATGTCTTGCAGCTGATGCTGGCTGTTGGCTGGGACCTCAGCTGGGTTACTTGGCTGGAATAGCTATCCTGGCTTCTCCGTGTGGCTTCTTGGGCTTCATTGCAAAGTGCCTGGGCTTTAAGAATAAGATCCCAGGAGAACAAGGCAGCACAGTATATCACCGCGTGTGATCTAGCCTCATTTCCTCTGTGGTCATAAATCTGCCCAAATTCAAGGAAAGGGGACCTTGGGACTTCTCTGCAGGTCCAGTGGCTAGGACTCTGCACTTCCCATGCAGGTGGCATGAGTTGAATCCCTGATCAGGTAACTAAGATCCCACATGCTGTACATCATGACCAAAAAAAATAAAGGGACATAGACCTGCCACAATGGAAGAAATGTCAAGATCACATTGCAGGAAGACAAATATTGTTGTGGTCATTGTTGGAAGATACAGTCCTCATAGCACATCTTCAGGCCACAGTGCTTCACATCCTTTCCACCTGCAAAATATACTAAAACCCTCTCCCAAGACCACCATGTCCCAGCCCATCATGCCACTGGCTCAAGTCATTTCAGTCAGATCCAGGGGTGTATGAATTCCCCAGGTGCAGCAATTTAGGCTCTACTTCTCCAGTCTAAATACCAGAAAATTCACTTGAGCCCCTACACAATCAACATACAATTGATTGGGGCACAATGTGGACACAACTGTTCAAAAAGGGAGAAAACAGGAGGCACACAGCAATTGCAGGTCTGTAAGCCGTCCTCAACACCGGCTGGGCACGGGAGGCCAGTTCTTGATGAGAGTTCAGCTCTGCTGCTTTGTTCTCTGGCACTTCGCTCTTCTCTCAGGTTCTCGGTTCTGCCCTGTGAGTCACCACGCCTTTGCTGTAAGAATGGCCTGAGTTGGCAGCTGAGTAGTTTTCTCAACCAGCTCCCTGCCTGTAGTGGTTGAGAGGTCCAAAGGTTGCCTTTCATTTCATTCTGTTTCTGTCACTTTCAATCCAAGCTGATACAATTCTTTTTAAAACTCGGTGAACTTTTGGGAATCAATTTACAACTTACTCCATTAAACAAAAAGCCACAGCCACAAATCCCTTGCAGATAGGCCTTTCTCGACCTTCAGCTCCCCATGAAGCTGCCATGGGGCAACACCCTTATGACTCTTTTAAGCCATGTTGTTAAACAGAGAAAAACGCAAGATTCTAAGAACTTCTCTGCAGTGAGGATTCTTGGAAGAGGAGTGAGGTGGGGAAGTTGAGCCCATGTTTTCATTCAAAGTCAAAAACCGCAAGGAGGGCTGGAAGTGGTACTCCTGTGGGCAGAAGGCAAAGTCAAACCCTCTTTGAAGGAAAGTTTCACCAAGTGAGACCATAGGACTCTCTTATCCTTACGCTTAAGTAGACTAATGAAGATGACCAAGCACACAAGAAGTCATGCCACTAGTGAGGAAAGATGTAGACGCCCATGAATTGCAATTGGAATGCTCATATGAAGAAAAGAGTATTGTTATGAATAAAATAATTATGGAAATAATGGCTCCAATGACAGATGAGTACACAAGAATACACCAGCCATGAACAGTTTTGAACTATCACCCCACAAGTTGCCTATTTATTAAAAACAGGAAAAAATATCTCTAAATGGAGAAATGTGATGGATACCAGTTTTACAGCCTTGATAATGGAACTGCCTGACATCTTATGCCTCCTGATACAATTATTGAGAAAGATACAATCTTGCATATGCAGTACTCCTGCCCCCTCCTCAAATTTCTGAATCTAAGCATGAGGAAAAAAATAGGTAAATCCAAATTGAGGGATATTTTACAAAGCAACTGGCTTGAATTCTTCAAAATTATCAAGATGATAAGAGAAGTTTTAAATCCAGAAACTGATCTAGATTAAAACAAACAAATAACCCAGGACAACTAATAGAGTGAATGATTCTTGATTCTATCCTGGATTGAAAATATAATAAAAACATTTTTTTTCCAGTTTCATTAAGATAAAATTGACATATGGCACTGTATAAATTTAAGGTATACAGTATAATGATTTGACTTATATACACCATGAAATGATTATCACAATAATCATGGCCAACATTCATTATTTCACACAGATACAAAATTAAAGAAATAAATTTTTTGTGTGTATTGAAAACTCAGGATTTACACTCTTAACAAATTACAGCAGTAAGTTATATAATGAAATATAATGAAAGTTGTACATTGCATCCTTAGTACTTTTTTATCTTATAATTTGAAGTTTGTGCCTTTTGACTGCCTTCATCCAATTTCCCTTCCCTCCACACCTCACTTCTGATAACCACAAATATGATCTCTTTTGCTACGAGTTTGTTTGCTTCTGAAACATAACTCACCTACAACACTACCTTAGTTCCTGTTACACAAAATGATGAATTGTTATTTCTGTACATTTCAAAATGATCACCACAATAAGACTAACTATGATATGTCATCATACAAAAATACTACATAGTTATTAATTATATTCCCCACACTGTACATTTCATAGCCATGACTCATTTATTTTGCAGTTGGAAGTTTGCACTTCTTAAGCTTGCTCCCCTTTTTCTTCCCTCCTCCCCACTGCCCTTCCCTCTGGCAGCCACCTGTTCTCTGTATCTAGAACTCTGTTTCTGTTTTGTTTTGTTATGTTTGTTCATTTGTTTTTTTATATTCCATATATAAGTGAAATAATACAGTATCTATCTTTCTCTGACTTATTTCACTTAGCATAATAACTCTGAGGTCCAACCATGTTGGCAAAAATGGCAAGACTGAGCTTTTTATGGCTGAGTAATATTTCATTGTATATATATATATATAGACATATCTGGGCTGCCCTGGTGGCTCAAATGGTAAAGAATCTGCTTGCAAAGCAGGAGAACTGGGTTCAGTCCCTGGGTTGGGAAGATCACCTGGAGGAGGGCAGGGCAACTGACTTCTGTATTCTTGCCTGGAGAATCCCCATGGACAGAGGAGCCTGGTGGGCCAGTACATGTGGTCAGAAAAAGTCAGACACAACTGAGCGACTAAGCATGTGTCGATATATCCACCACATCTTTACCTATTCTTCATCTGTTGATGGGTACTTAGGTTACTTCCATATCTTGGATATTGTGAATATAAGTGCAATGAACCATAGGGGTTCATGTATCTTTTCTAAATATTGAGACAACTGAGGACATTTCAATTTGGTTTATATATTAGATATTATGTTTTCAATATTAGGTTTCCTAAATGTGATACTTTCACTGTTGCTATATAGGAGAATCTCCTTGTTTTCAGAAGACATGTTAAGATACTTAGAATAATAGTAATTGAATTCTCTGTGGAAAACTTTTAAATGGCTTGCCAAAGGGAAAAAAATATTGTGTAGATATGCATATTTGTGGAAAGAAAAAAAATAAAGTCAATGTGGCAAAATGTTAATTAGTAAATCTAGATAAAGGATGAATGGCCATTCATTGTACTATTCCTACAAATTTTCTGTAGGTTTGAATTTTTTTATAAAAGGGTTGAGGAAAATATTCACAACTATAAAAAATTAGTAACATGTACCATGTTAATTATTCATATCAACACTCCCCCAAATATGTTAGGGCATCCTTTCTGCAGGCTGAAGCAAAGCTTTTTACTATCCATTTTTGGCAAGGCTCAGCAGGATGAGGTAACTTTCCCAAGGTCACAAAGAAAAGTGTTAAATAAGGTGTCAAATAAGCATAAACCAGAAAACCAAAGATTTGGACACCCTCGAAGTTCCAAAATTCTCCTACTCACGTGAAAATATCTCCTTCATCTCTGACTAAATAAGAAAATTCAACTAATGGATTCTTCTCCTTTCTTTATCATTAACTAATGTGTTCTCTGAAAGTGGCTCAGTTGTGTCTGACTTTTTGTGACCCCATGGTCTGTAACCTGCCGGGCTTTTATGTCCATGGGATTCTCCAGGCAAGAATACTGGAGTGGGTTGCCGTTCCCTTCTCCAGTGGATCCTCCCCAACCCAGGAATCGAAACTGGGTCTCCTTTACTGCAGGCATATTCATAGATTAAAAGATGAGTTCAGGAAGAGGATATATAAAAATGTATTAATTAAATGAAATGAGGTATGCTAAGATAATGGGATTTAAGTTGACATTCTCTGGCATTTCTCTTTTATTCTTTTGATGTTTAGGCAGGAGCAAGAAAAGAGGTTAGCACTGCTATGAATAACCAGCAGCCATCAACCACCCACTTAGGGGATCACCAGAGCAGGACACTGCTCAGATTTCAGTGTCCCTCAGGACACATTTTCCCTTCCTTCATTTATCGCCTGCAGGCATCGATATCATCTCATGGAAACCCCAGCAATCTGGCACTGTGCGTCTCTGGTCAGCTCAGCTCCTTTGAACCTGATCTCATGACTATAGCAGGTTTCATTGTGACTTAAAAGCCTAGGGGATAGTAGACTAGGGAGGTGGCCTCAGTAAGACACTAGGGAGCAAAAAGTGTTGAATAGTTCTGTTGAATTAAAAAAAAAATCTCTGCACAGCCATGGCCTTGAGGAACAGGACTGTTAAATAATTTTGTTTTATTCCCCTGCCTCTCTCTCAAGTGAACCAAATACAATCCCCATTTTGTCTTCCCAGAGTCAAGGCTCAGGTTCGAGCTGTCCTCTTCTTGCTTTTCTTAGTCAGAGTTGATCACCTTCAAGTTCTGCTTTAACAATTCATGGTGTATGTGGGATTTTCTGTGTGACACATTAAATAGCAGTTTTAGAAAGTCTGTTTTCCAATTAGCCTAAATGGTTTGTTGTGGAAGAGATGCCAACTGTCTTAGGGAACAGAGGCTGGTGTATGCTAAGATTGTTTAACTCCAAGGACTTGAAAGAGTTTACCATCATCAGAATAAAGATATCAATGAACTCCAGAACTATTGGTATTAGAAACACTCCCTCCTCATGGTTCAAGCTACAGGGGAAGAGCAAAGAACCTTGAATCAGATAGGCCGCTCCTGCACTTGATTATCTCACCAATGAGAAAGAGACGACTCATGGTAACTCAATTTACGTTTTATTTCTCAGTCCTTCAAATTCTTGCTCAGTTACCAACTGCCTGGCTCCTGAGATATTGACAAGACTCCTTGCAAAGGAAATCTACATTGCAGGGAGCACAGTGGTACAGTAAATGCTAACAGAGGACCTAAGAAGGTGAAAGGACAGAGCTATCTGACTGATAAGAGAGCGTGGGATTTCATATGGCCAACCTGGGGATGGATTATGCAGAGATGGTAGTTCTCTTTCTGCTTCTGCCTCAGGGGAAAATTTAGACACAAGATTGACGGAAAGGAATGATATGGTTGGTCTACTCGCCTCTCCTGACTTCCATCCCTGCACTGTCATTCCTCTGGTAGCAAAAGAGCTAAAACTAAGTCATAACTAGTGTCCTGAAGGGACTTGAACAGTCAGTGAATGGCAGAGTCAAGCTCTGCTTAAGGTCTGCTCTTGCTTCATCAAGTCAGAGTAAGAAGAAGAAAAATATACCAAGGGTTATTGTCTTCATTATTACATCTTAATTCTAAAAATAACTTTATTTGGATCTCCTGCAGTGTTCCAGGTAGGCCAGGAGATACAGAAATAAATGATGCACTTCATTTCTGTCAAGTTGCTCAGAGTAGAGTGGAGATGCCTGCCTGAAAGCAGGGCAATATATCAATAAAAAAGGAGAGACAGACAATCCAGGAAATAGACGTGAAGCAGCATCACAGCAAGTGTGGGAAGAGGGAGAGTCCATACCCAGGAACTAGAGAAGGAACATTCCCACAGGGGTGGGAGAGAAGCATCTGAGGCTGAATAATTATGCAGTGCAGTATACAGCAAGGTCACCAGTGTTTTAATGGAACCACTTTGAACCATGATAGATTTGACTTCATAGTCTCGGAAGCTTCCAAAGTGAATGGCTGACATTAAGGAAGGAAGAAAGAAGAGATAATTTAGAATCATTAGACTGAGGATTTGTGGGGTGGGGAGGGAGTACTTAATTATAGTTGGAGTTATTGCTTAGTCGCTGAGTCATGTCCGACTCTTTTCAACGCCATGGACTGTAGCCCACCAGGCTCCTCTGTCTGTGGGATTTCCCAGGCAAGAATACTGGACTGGGTTGCCATTTCCTTCTCCAATGGATCTTCCCTACCCAGAGACAAAACCCAGGACAGGGGGATTCTTTACCACTGTAAAGCCATGGTTAGAAGTTATCTTAAAATAAGTCATGCTCTCTAAGTATATTCTTCTAAAGCTTGGTGATTATTACTTTGAAGTTAACATTTTTAATAAAAATGCCACTGTTTTTTGAAATACAACTCATTGTTCACATACAGGATAAGGCAACGAGGTTTTTTGTTTTAGTTTTAAGAGGTAAACTTTTTATTTTATGACAATGTATAATTTACAGAGAACGTGGAAAAGTAATGCAGAGATCCCCAGATAGCCTATAGTGTTTCCTATAATGTTAATATCATACATTAACCAATGTTGTTACATTACTATTAACTGAAGTCTGTGTTTTATTCAGATTTCCTCTATTTTTATCCAAGGGAGTGAAGTATTTATTCCCAAAATAAAAGCATAAGATCAAACCTGGAAAATGAACTAAATACAAACATCTGGGTCAAATGCCTTCTGTCACTAGATTTTCTCATTTAACCACAATTCAGTAAGGCTTCTAAGCCTGAGTTGTGTATTGAGCCTAAACCTAGTTGTGCAGAAGTCCTGAAAATCTGCTGGGCCATCAAGGGTTGTTTTTGCTTGAGGATCACAAAGGCTTTGACCACTGGTCACAATTATGTTAGCTCTAAAGCTGTTTACTGTCATTAGAATTAAGGACTCCCCAGGTGGCTCAGTGGTAAAGAATCTGCCTGTCAGTGCAGGAAACTTGAATTCAATCCCTGGATAGGGAAGGTCCCTTGGAGAAGGAAATGGCAACCCACTCCAGTATTCTTGCTTGGAGAATCTCACCGACACAGGAAGCTAGTGGGCTACAGTCCATGGGATCACAAAAAGAGTTGGAAACAACTGAGGGACTGAGCACACAGGCATCACTAGAATTAAGGTACCAGTATTGGATAAACTATCAGTATTAGAAAAATTCCCTCATGTTTCAAGATATGGAGGAAAAGCAAAGACCTGGAGTAAGATAGGCAGCCCCTGCCCTTGATTATCTCAGCTGTGAGAAAGTCTACTCATGGTAACTTAGTTTATGTATTTTTTCTCACTCCTTTGACATCTTTCTCAGTCCCAGACTGCCAGTTAGCTCAGTAACTACTAGTTCCTTCCAGGCATCCTAACAGGTCTTTGCTCTTTTTAATCATTTTAGTTCAGTTTGAACATCAGCCAGTGTCTGACAACAACAACAAAAAATTTAACAGAAGTACAAAATAAACTCCCTGCTGAGAGCAAATTCTTCTCTTTTCTTCCTCAGATTTTCTAAGTATCAGAAAATCTTTTTTAAAAGTAGAATACTGAGTTTTCAGTGAATGATTATGGCCCAGCAAATTCCATCTCTGGCATTTGCACAACCATAGTCAGTTGTTGGTATCTATTCAGGAGTTCATCTACTACTGAGCAGATTAGATTTTAAAAGTTGTTAATAAGTCCATTTGTACATAAGTCTATAGTGAGGGTACCTAGTAACCATTGTGCATACAGTTCAGTTCAGTTCAGTCGCTCAGTCGTGTCCGACTCTTTGTGCATACAGTGGAGCCCAACTTCCTGGGTTCAAATCCCAACTCTGCTATTTATTACCTGCAACCTGGCGATACAAACTCTCTGTGCCTCAGTTTTTTTTCATGTTTAAGATGGAGGGGAAGGAATGATAATATCTCCTTGATGTGAGAATTAAATTCATTCATACATGTACCTGAGACAAAAAGTATTCAAAAATCATCCATACTGTTAGTAAGCTATACAAACTTAAATTTCTCTGGAGAACTGTAGATATTGATGGCTTCAGTTCCAACTCTTTTAGACCTCTTAAAAAGATGTTATTTTATCTTTATGTTCACTGCATATAAAATTTATAAAAGACTAGGTCTTCAACAACTATGGACATTTTCATAAATTTCTCTAAGTTAGGATACTTAGGTCTGAATAATGAAAGTATCGTTTTCATAAAATTCATGGCTATAATATCAAAGTGGTATTTGGATACTACAGGTTTTTAGCTCACTCTTTTTGTTTTGCTTTGCCTTTCAAAAAAGCAAAACCCAGCAAATGCAGCTTAAGTCATGACTGACAGCAAAACTATAATGGCTACAGGTGACTGCCAACAGCACCTGTTGGTGGCAGAGCTTATATGCATAGCTTTTTATCCCCTAAATTAATGTTTAAAGATCATTCACAGAGGATGTTTTTACTAAAATAAAGAGATGAAAAATACATATTCATCTAAAAAAAAATTTAGACTCTGTGTATCAGTGTCCAGAGGAGTTCATGGCATAGATGTACAATAAGTAGCTTTTGTTGAATGAGTGAATGACAGGTACTTTGGTGAATACTCTTTGTATATCATCTCTTAAAGCAAACAAAGAGTAGGATAATTATCTGCTCTCTGTACATAAGGAAGGGTCTTTCTCGGTGGTGCAGTGGTAAAGAATCTGCCTGCAATGAAAAAGACATAGGTTCGATCCCTGTGCTGGAAAGATTCCCTGGAGGAGGAAATGGAAAACCACTCCAGTATTCTTGCCTGGAAAATTCCATGGACAGAGGGGCATAGCAGGCTGTAGTCGATGGGGTTGCAAAAAAAGTCAGACATGACTAAGCACAAACAAACATAGACAAGGAAACCCAAACTCAGGCTGGTTAGATAATCTAAACACTCAGCTATCCAATTCTCAAAGCTTCCTTCTCCACGACTCCATACAATAGGGTGAAAAGGTCATCATTCATCTGAGGTGTTGCGGGGAAAACCCGAGAGATGGACAAAGGTCAGACAGCAAAAGTCACCTGAGTGGAACTCTGAAAGATAATTCCAGGAGCCGTCCCCCAGTTCATCAAGGAGAAACACAAGACACCACATCTGAGTCGAAGAGGGAGACCCCGAGTGTGCCAACTAGTCCAAGATGAGATCTGGAAGGACTGATAGGAGAGAGGGGAGCCTGGCAGACTCCCAAGATTCACTTGTAGAGGGACAATTCTTTCCATTGGGTTTGTTTTTTCATTAATTAATGGCTTCTTCATTTTCCTGATAATAATAGAAATAGATTCTCATTTTTTAAATTTCAGGCTAGTCAGACATTTTTAAAATGCAAAAATACTCCTTAATCCCACCACATGGATTTAATATTGTGCCATATAACCTTCCAGGTTTTTTTTTCTCTGTGTGATTATATACACTTTTTTTAATGCACAAAGCAGGACCCCTTTTGAAAGCCTGAGGCTGCACCATACAGACCTGCCCCCTGTTTGTTGTAATAGCACAACAAATGTTGAAACCTGATTTCTGACACTTAGTTTCACTGTTCATTTATAAAATGAGAAGATCACCATAGTCTATCACCCCTGCTTTTATTTAAAACAAAAGTACCTACATCCTTTGGGATTTAGGCGATGTTTTCTCTTTCAAAATTAAGGTGCACTATTGGCTTCCCTGGTGGTGCAGAGGATAAAGCGTCTGCCTGCAATGTGGGAGACCTGGGTTCGATCCCTGGGTCGGGAAGATCCCCTGGAGAAGGAAATGGCAACCCACTCCAGTATTCTTGCCTGGAGAATCCCATGGACGGAGGAGTTGGTGGGCTACAGTCCACGGGTCGCAAAGGGTCGGACAAGACTGAGCGACTTCACTTTCACTTTCATTCTTATTACAGTCCTATCCTGCTGATATTGACATAGAAATGATAAAAAAGTGAAGCTAAACAATGACTGCTTATCATTTCAAATTATCTTTTTATATACTCACCTGAAAACGAAGCCCATGACTTATTAAAGGCATGCGGATAGAGCCCAAGTGTAAAATTTTAGCTGTTGGAGAGCCATCTGGTCTTCATCTCTGAGTATAGGGCTTTATATAGTATTCAGTATAAATCACACCAGTCTCTGGATAAGTAAATTGTGATTTTTTTCCCCTTTGTTGAAATAAACATGCTTATTGTTTTTCTCTGGCTGTCCTCTTTAATTACAGTGTTTCGTTGAACCACAACAGGTGGCCCTTATAAATGTGTTATCATGCCCAGGGGAGGAATGATAAAGCCAGTCAAGGAAGCCAACCAGCTCTAGCAAGAAGGCAGTTCCGGGAGCAGCACATTGGCCTAAGAGAACAAGAGGTGAGCAACCTGTTGTATATGACATCTGACTTCCAAAAGGTGGAACACTTTCTACATTCAGACTGTTCCATCCACATCCAGCTGACTTGTACCTTTCAGTTGGTGTAAAATAATAATGTAGTGGTGAGTATCAACAGAGCCAAGAAGTACAACAGTAGCAAGTGTGGTCAATATTCAGCAGATGTTGGATATGATGATGGTGATGAAATAATTTTCCTCCTCTTATTTTCACTGGGTGTCATATGTACCCAGTACTACAGAGAACACAAAGAAAAAGTTCCTGATGCGTACTGAGCATTGTCAAATATTGGGTCAAGTCCTTTACTTACATTGAATGATTTAATCCTGACAACAACTCTACACAAATTCTTAAGCTTTTGTTATCCTCATTTTTCAGATAAGAAAACAGATTTAGATGAAATTTTTCCAGTGTCACAACACCTGAATAGTCCCTTTCTCTAGAGAAAAAAAGAAAAGGGTGCATATATATTTGTTGAGTACCTCACTAGCTACGTACTTACCTAAAGTAACATATGGCAACCAAATATATTCTCATCTAAACCTTTATGATAGCCAATGTTGGTGAGGGTGTGCAGAGTCACTCTCATACAATAGCTAATAACTATCAAAAACATGTCTATGCTTTTAAACCCAAACAGCTTTGATGATAGGAATATACCTTACATGTTTATTGGAGCAAATGTGTCATGATGAAAGTACCACGAAATCTTTACAATCTCTACATTGTTCATAATATCAAAAGGTGATACCAAAATAAAAGGCTTTTTATATGGAACTAAGGGCTTCCCTGGTGGCTCAGCTGGTAAAAAAATCCACCTGCAATGTGGGAGACCTGTGTTCGATCCCTGGGTTAGAAAGACCCCCTGGAGAAAGGAACGGCAACCCACTCCAGTAACCTGGCCTGGAGAATTCCATGGACTGTATAGTCCATTGGAGAAGGAAATGGCAACCCACTCCAGTACTCTTGCCTAGAGAATCCTGTGGACAGAGGAGCCTGGTGGGCTGCTGTCCATGGGGTCACACAGAGTCAGACATGACTGAAGCGACTTAGCAGCAGCAGCAGTATAGTCCATGGGGTCAAAAAAGAGTCCAACATGACTGAGCAACTTTCACTTTATGAAACTAAGCAAAGTATACTATACAAATAATATACCATATAGCCTTTTAAAAAATGTGGTAGATAGACAAAAGTATCCAAGACATATATTTTGACTGGAATTGCAATCATATATCAGCTCTAAGTTCAAAGGACAGAAAAATCTATATGAACAGACACAACCAAGATTGCCCGTGAAGGAAAATGAAACTTGATTAGTGTCTCAAATTAAAAAATAGAATGATTTTGGCCAGGTGAGGAAAAGAAGAAGGACCAGGGAAGGCTGTTTTATAGTGGAAAGAACCTTGATTTTAGAGTTAAAAATCCTGGTTTTGGAGTGCAAATCATCTCCGGTCTGAATCAGGGTGTCCCAGAGCTTGTACATGAAAGTACCAAGATTTGCTGAGAAAAGATGCATTCCCCAGGAGAATACAAGGTGGCTACTGGGAAGAGAAATTTCTTTGGAAGTCTCAAGTTTCCTACCTTTGACTTTGGCTAATGGACATTATGTTCTTTCACTGAAACTGACAAATTAAGAATGTTGGACCAAATTGAAGAGAGCTGGTAGAGCATATCAGATTCAGTGTGCAATTTCTTTTTTCTTTCTTAGAACATGGTTTCTCAATGACACAAGCTCCCATAATTATATGGACAAAAATAATGTAAAGTGAAAACTAAGAATTAAGAGTTGTATTAGCAGCTAGTGGAACTTATTTGGCAAAGCTCGTGATTCTTATTTCTTTTTACTTGCTTATACATGTTTTTTCAAGGTGACTAATTTTTTAAGAAGTGAACGTTGATGGTAGGAGGCCTATATACTCCTTAGGAAGGGCCAATAATTTGCTGGTTTATATTCGGATTCTGTATAAAATATCATTTGAAAAATAAATTCATGCCTCAAAAAGAAAAGGATTCAAAATCACAGCTTTAGGTACCAGTTAATAATCTTTAGGCAAGATATCTACACCGTAAGGAGTTAACAATAGTCATTTATGACTCTGAAAGAGCTTCACGCCCCCCTCACCAGATGTAACTGAGATTGAAAAGTACATAGTGCAGATTTACAACAACCAATGAACCATTGTTACTAATAAACACAATTTACTGGTAAAGAACTGTCTTAAGTAAACATTCTTACTAAAATGAAAAATAGCCTCATTAAGTCTACATCTAGGAGAGAAGCCTGGGGAAATAGAATGAATACAGAGCACTGGGAAGAGAATGGGCTCTAGAATCAGACAGGTTTGAGTATGACCAGCTATAGGACCTTAGTCCAGTTACATAAACATTCAACACAATTTTTTCAACCACAAGCCATGGAAAACAATAATCACTTCATGGGTCTATTATAAGCATTTTCCTTAATATATACATGTATATATATGGTGCCTGAGACAGGAATTATGGTGCCATTAAAAAAACATATAATGGTTACTATTAGATGAGTCACTTAATTTTGAGCCTAGTTTCCTTATTTAGAAAAAGAAATAATGGTTCCTATGGGAGAATAGGTATGAAAAGAATTTTCTGAGCTTTACAATTCTCTGAAGATTTAAGTTTAATATCAATTATCAGAAGAAATTATATAAAGACATGAAGCATTAACTAATACATGGATTATATAAAACTGTATGACTTCTATCTCTGAAAATATGGTAAACTAAATAACATATAAACTTTCCCAACAAAAACCCTTAAAATTGCTGGATTCAATATGGCAGGCCTCTCAAATGTATGGCTGAACTTGCATGGAAATAAGGGAATTCCCCAGGGAGTGTTCAAGATAAGAGTGTTCTGAGGATAACTTTCATTCTCTTTACCCATGGAAAAACATGAGAACAGGACACAGTTTCTTAAAACTCACAAGGTTTATAATATAAATATATAAATTATAAAGGAATGAATCCAAGGCCTCTGCTTAAAATCAGGAACATTGAAATATCCTCAGTGAAAGGGAACAAAGAAAATATCTGCCCACCGACAAAGGGTGCATAGAATAGTACTTGATATATTCTCTAGGACTCTTTGGAAAAAAGTGTCCTCTGAAAATTCACAACCCCAACCTGCCCTCATATGGATTAGAGGTTCATGTTTACACTATCTGTGTAGTCTCAGAAACCCCCAAGAGAAGAAAGGAACATAAGATGACCCCAGGGTATGAACAAAATAAAATTTTAGCAATTGCCAAAATAAATCATTCTGGAGGGGCAGATATACAACACAGCTTCCAGAGGCAACCTATAGACAAAGCCAAGTTGAACATGAGTTCAAAAGTAAAAACTATAAACAGCATGAGTGACTAAGCCACCATGAGCAAGAGTCAGCAAAAACAAAAAGAGCTCAGTCCGATTCCTAAGAATTCAGATAATGCAATTATTGGTTAAATTATAAAAATGTGTTTATAAATTAATAAATTAAGGATGTTAAACATTTAAAACATAAAAAAATAAGATAGCTATCAAGAAGTAAGCAATTTTGGAAAAATTTAACTCCTAGAAGGGAAAAATGGTGTGATTAAATATTTTTTTAATTTTTAAAAGTTTTTAAATTAATTAATTTTAATTAGAGGATAATTACTTTATAATATTGTGATAGTTTTTGCCGTACATTAACATGAATCAGCCACAGGTATACATGTGTCCCCCATCTTGAACCCCCTCCCACCTCCCTCCCCATCCCATTCCTCAGGGTTGTCCCTGTGCACCAGCTTTGAATGTCCTGTTTCATGTATCAAACTTGGACTGGTGATCTATTTCACATATGGTAATATACATGTTATAATGCTATTCTCCCAAATCATCCCACCCTCACCTTCCACAGAGTCCAAAAGTCTGTTTTTTATATCTGTGTCTCTTTTGCTGTCTCTCATGTAGGGTCATCATTACCATTTTTCTAAATTCCATATATATGCATTAATATACTGTATTGATGTTTTTCTTTCTGACTTCATTCTGTATAATAGGCTCTAGTTTTATCCAACTCATGGCAAACAAATGAGGAAACAGTGGAAACAGTGAGAGACTTTATTTTGGGGGGGCTCCAAAATCACTGCAGATGGTGATTGCAGCCATGAAATTAAAAGATGCTTACTCCTTGGAAGGAAAGTTATGACCAGCCTAGACAGCATATTAAGAAGCAGAGACATTACTTTGTCAACAAAGTTCCATCTAGTCAAGGCTATGGTTTTTCCAGTAGTCATTTATGGATGTGAGAGTTGGACTATAAAGAAAGCTGAGCACTGAAGAATTGATGCTTTGGAACTGTGGTATTAGAGAAGACTCTTGAGAGTCCCTTGGACTGCAAGAAGATCCAACCAGTCCATCCTAAAGGAGATCAGTCCTGGGTGTTCTTTGGAAGGACTGATGTTGAAGCTGAAACTCCAATACTTTGGCCATCAGATTCGAAGAGCTGACTCATTTGAGAAGACCCTGATGCTGGGAAAGATTGAAGGCAGGAGGAGAAGGGGACGACAGAGGATGAGATGGTTGGATGGCACCTTAATGGACATGAGTATGGGTGGACTCTGGGAGTTGGTGATGGACAGGGAGGCCTGGCATGCTGCGGTTCATGGGGTTGCAAAGAGTTGGACATGACTGAGCAACTGAGCTGAACTGAACTTAGCCACCTCATTAGAACTGATTCAAATGCGTTCTTTCTAATAACTGAGTAATATTCCATTGAGTACATGTACCACAGTTTTCTTATCCATTTGTCCGCCAATGGACATCTAGGTTGGTTCCACATCCTAGCTATTGTAAATAGTGCTGTGATGAACATTGGGGTACACATGTCTCTTTCAATTGTGGCTTCCTCCGTGTGTATGCCCAGCAGTGGGATTGCTGTGTCATATGGGAGTTCTATTTCCAGTTTTTTAAGGAATTTCCACAGTGTTCTTCATAGTGGCTATACTAGTTTGCCTTCCCACCAACAGTGTAAGAGGGTCCCCTTTTCTCCACACCTTCTCCAGAATTTATTGTTTGTAGACTTTTTGACAGCAACCATTCTGACTGGTGTGAAATTTTTCCTCATTGTGGTTTTGATTTACATTTCTCTGATAATGAATGATGTTGAGCATCTTTTCATGTGTTTGTTAGCCATCTGTATGTCTTCTTCGGAGAAATGTCCATTTAGTTCATTGGCCCATTTTTTGATTGGGTCATTTATTTTTCTGAAATTGAGCTGCATAAGCTGCTTGTATATTTTGGAGATTAATTCTTTGTCAATTGCTTCATTTGCTATTATTTTATCCCATTCTGAAGGGTATCTTGTCACCTTGCTTATAGTTTCCTTCACTGTGCAAAAGCTTTTAAGTTTAATTAGATCCCATTTGTTTATTTTTGCTTTTATTTCCATTACTCTGCAAGGTGGGTCATAGAGGATTCTGCTGCGATTTATGTCAGAGAGTGTTTTCCTCTAGGAGTTTTATAGTTTCTGGTCTCACATTTAGAACTTTAATCCATTTTGAGTTTATTTTTGTGTATGGTGTTAGAAAGTGTTCTAGTTTCATTCTTTTACAGGTGGCTGACCAGTTTTCCCAGCACCACTTGTTAAAGAGATTACCTTTTCTCCATTGTATATTCTGCCTCCTTTGGCAAAGATAAGGTGTCCATAGGTGTGTGGGTTTATCTGTCAGTACCATATTGTCTTGACGAGTGTAGCTTTGTAGTATAGTCTGAATTCAGGCATGTTGATTCCTCCAGTTCCATCCTTCTTTCTCAAGATTGCTTTGGCTATTTGAGGTTTTTTGTATTCATACAAATATCCATACAGATTGTGAAATTATTTGTTCCAGTGCTGTGAAAAATACCGTTGGTAGCTTGATAGGGATTGCATTGAATCTAAAGATTGCTTTGGGTAGTATACTCATTTTCACTATATTGATTCTTCTGATCCATGAACTTGGTATATTTCTCCATCTATTTGTGTCATTTTTGATTGCTTTCATCAGTGTTTTATAGTTTTCTATATATAGGTCTTTTGTTTCATTAGGTAGATTTATTCCTAAGTATTTTATTCTTTTCATCACAATGGTGAATGGAATTGCTTCCTTAAATTCTCTTTCTGTTTTTTCATTGTTAGTGTATAGGAATGCAAGGGATTTCTGTGTATTAATTTTATATTTTATATTTTACCATATTCATTGATTAGCTCTAGTAATTTTCTAGTGAAATCTTTAAGGTTTTCCATGTAGAGGATCATGTCATCTGCAAACAGTGAGAGTTTTATTTCTTCTTTTCCAATCTGGATTCCTTTTATTTCTTTTTCTTCTCTGAATAATGTAGCTAAAACATCCAAAACTATGTTGAATAGTAGTGGTAAGAGTGGGCATCCTTGTCTTGTGCCTGACTTTAGGAGAAATGCTTTCAGTGTTTCACCATTGAGGATAATGTTTGCTGTGGGTTTATCATATATGGCTTTTATTACATTGAGGTATGTTACTTCTATGCCTGCTTTCTGGAGAGTTTTTTATCATAAAAAGATGCTGAATTTTGTCAAAGTCTTTCTCTGCATCTATTGAGATAATCATATGGGTTTTACCTTTCAATTTATTAACGTGGTTTATTGCATTGATTGATTTGTGAATATTGAAGAATCCTTGCATCCCTGGGATAAAGCCCACTCTGTCATGATTATGATCTTTTTAATATGTTATTGGATTCTGTTTGCTAGAATTTTATTAAGGATTTTTGCATCTATGTTCATCAGTGATATTGGCCTGTAGTTTTCTTTTTGTGTGGCATCTTTGACTTCCCTCGTGGCTCAGATGGTAAAGTGTCTGTCTACAATGCAGGAGACCCAGGTTCAATCCCTGGTTTGGGAAGATCCCTTGGAGAAGGAAATGGCGATCCACTCCAGTACTATTGCCTGGAAAATCCCATGGACAGAGGAGCCTGGTAGACTACAGTCCATGGGGTTGCAAAGAGTCAGACACGACTGAGCGACTTCATGTTCACATTTGGTTTTGGTATTGGAGTGATAGAGGCCTCATAGAATGGGTTTGGCAATTTAGCTTCCTTTGCAATTTTCTGGAAGAGTTTGAGTAGGATAGGTTTTAGCTCTTCTCTAAATTTTTGGTAGAATTTACCTGTGAAGCCATCTGGTCCTGGGCTTTTGTTTATTGGAAGGTTTTTTTATTACAATTTCGATTTCCGTGATTGTGGTGGTGTGATCAAATTTAAAGCTAAAATAAAGAGCAGATTAAATACAACTGTGGGAAAAATAAGTCAACCAAAATAGAGCTGAAGAAAAAAAGTCCATAATTCAGAACAGAGAAAGAGGTTAAAAATATGAAAGAGAAGGAAAATGTCATAATACTAGAATGTGAAGGTTTGGAATGTGTCTGATAAGAGAAGGACAGGGAGAAAGGGGACGACAATATCTAATAGATAATGGCCAAGGATTTTTCCCTGTTGAAAAGCAAGAATCGTCTGATTTTGAATACGAAAGAGTACCAAAGAAGAGAGAGAAAAATTGCTTTATAAATTTTACTTAGGTTTCATTGTTTTGGGCATGAGAGTCCTATACAGCTAAGTCATAACGAGAAATAAAAGTCAGTTGTTATTCTTTAAAAATTGAACTTCAAGTATTAGCAGGTTGTAACATGGAAAGATTTATGGAGAAAGAAAGACCTTTTCACCATCCTTCAAAGCACGCGTATCAGCAGCCATATATTCTTCCAACTCTGTTTTCATTCATTCATTCATTCAACATATAAGCCATTGAGGCCCTAATCAGTGCCAAGCACTGTTTTAGGAACTGAAAACATACGAGTGAACAAGGCAGACAAAGTCCCTGCTTTCACAAAGCTTTTATTGTTTTCTACTCTTTGAAAGAGACAGTAAATAAGTAAATGCAGAAGACAAATTCAGATAGCAGCAAGTGCACTAAAGACAATAAAATGGAATAAAAAATGGAGTTCCAAGCATTGAGGAGCTGGTGATATGCTACTTTGGTTGCAATGTTGAGGGAAATTTCCCCCAAGAAAGTAAAGATAGGCTGAGGTCTGAACTCTGAAAAGGAGTTGGCAGTTTCTGGAAGAGGAGACAGCAAGCTTGAAGGCTTAAGGCTTCAATAAACCTGTTTCTGTTTAAGGAACAAGAAGCCCAGATGACGGCATCTCAGAGCTCAGGGACATGTGAGTGATGTGAGCTCAGGGAGAGGCAGGGACCGTTCATGCAGCTTTGCAGGCCATGCAATAGGTCTATATGTTATTCACTGTGCTATTGGAAGCCATCCGTGTATTTTTAAGCAGTGAGTGGTGGAACCTGATTTAAGTTTGTAGATGATACTTTAGCAGCTTAGTAGAGTGGGGCAAAAGAGAAACCAAGGATCAATCCTTACTGGAGTTTCAACCTTCATTGGAGTCATCTAGCAGAGATGGTCGCAAAGAGTTGGACATGACTGAACGACTAAATAGAGCCCAGCACAGCAGAGATGGTGGAAGTTGGGTCAGGGTGGCAGCAGTGAAGCTGGGGAGAAGCAGACAGATTTAGGTTATATCTTGGAGGTAGACACAGCTCAACTTGCTGATGGATTGAATACAGGGAGAGAGGAAATGAGAGGAAATAAAAATAATGCCTTGATTCTCAAGATCTGGGGCTCATTCATTTTAGTGCTTTCTATCTTTCCCTGCCTTCAATCTTTCCCAGCATCAGGGTCTTTTCCAATGAGTCAGTTCTTCACATCAGTTGGCCAAAGTATTGGAGCTTCAGCTTCAGCATGAGGCTTTCCAGTGAGTATTCAGGGTTGCTTTCCTTTAGGACTGACTAGTTTGATCTCCATGCTGTCCAAAAGTGAAAGTGAAAGTGAAGTTGCTCAGTTGTGTCTGACTCTTTGCAGCCCCATGGACTGTAGCCTACCAGGCTCTTCTGTCCATGGGATTTTCCTGGCAAGAATACTGGAGTGGGTTGCCTTTCCTTCTCCAGGAGATCTTCCCAACCCAGGGATTGAACCCGGGTCTCCCGCATTGTAGGCAGACGCTTTACTGTCTGAGCCACCAGGAAGTCCTATGCTGTCCAAGGGACTCTCAAAAGTCCTCTCCAGCACCACAGTTTGAAGGCATCAGTTCTTCAGCACGTTTTTTATTGTCAAATCTTAAAAGGGGATGATAGAGGATGAGATGGTTGGATGGCATCACTGACTCAATAGACATGAGTTTGAGCAAATTTGGAGATGGTGAAGGACTAGAAAGCCTGGCGTGCTGCAGTCTAAGGAGCTGTGAAGAGTCAGACACAACTGAGCAACTGAATAACATATTAGTGCATGGTAGAATCAATTCCCTGATATGGAGGGAAATGGGAGGAAAAAGCAGGTTAAGCAGAAAAGTTAAGGTGCTGAAGAAAAGCTTAAAATGCTTATAAAACAATCTAGTAGATAGATCAAAACCACAATTGGATATACTGCTCTGGAGATCAATGGCATGGCCAGAGAGTTAAAAACACAGAGAAGATATTTAAATATCCAAACTAGATAAGATTACTAAGAAGAAGGTATTGATAAAGAAGAGATGGGGAGGGTGGAAAGAAGGGAACTAAAGGGTGAAAGTGAGAAAATAGAGGGAAGAAAAGGGAGAGGAGGTTAATATTTAGAGTTCTAATGAAAGGAAGGAGGAGTGGGTCCAGTGAAAAAGAATGGCCATGTTCAGGGAGAAAACTCAGTCAATAAATTTACTGAAAGTAAAGGAAGAGAGTTTGTTGAGAATGAAGGACAACTGTGTAGGAAGCTGCCAAAAGGTCAAATAAAATAAGGATAAACAGACTTTCCTTGTCGTCCAGTGGCTAAGAATCCACCTTGCAATACAAGGGATGCAGGTTCAATCCCTGGTTTTCAGGAAATTAAGATCCCACATGCCATAGGGCAGTGAAACTTGTGTACCACTGAGTCTATGCACCACAAGGAAAGATCCTGTGTGCTGCAACTAAAACTCAACACATGTCCTGGCTATTATAAACAGTGCTGTGATGAACATTGGGATACACGTGTCTCTTTCAATTCTGGTTTCCTCAGTGTGTCTGTCCAGCAGTGGGATTGCTGGGTCATAAGGCAGTTCTATTTGCAGTTTTTTAAGGAATCTCCACACTGTTCTTCATAGTAGCTGTACTAGTTTGCATTCCCAACAGTGTAAGAGGGTTACCTTTTCTCCACACCCTCTCCAGCATTTATTGCTTGTAGACTTTTGGATTGCAGCCATTCTGACTGATGTGAAATTTGGTCTTGATTTGCATTTCTCTGATAATGAGTGATGTTGAGCATCTTTTCATGCGTTTGTTAGCCATCTGTATGTCTTCTTTGGAGAAATGTCTATTTAGTTCTTTGGCCCATTTTTTGATTGGGTCATTTATTTTTCTGGAATTGAGCTGCATAAGTTGCTTGTATATTTTTGAGATTAGTTGTTTGTCAGTTGCTTCATTTGCTATTATTTTCTCCCATTCCGAAGGCTGTCTTTTCACCTTGCTTATAGTTTCCTTTGTTGTGCAGAAGCTTTTAATTTTAATTAGATCCTATTTGTTTATTTTTGCTTTTATTTCCAGTATTCTGGGAGGTGAATCATAGAGGATCCTGCTGTGATTTATGTCAGAGAGTGTTTTGCCTATGTTCTCCTCTAGGAGTTTTATAGTTTCTGGTCTTACATTTAGATCTTTAATCCATTTTGAGTTTATTTTTGTGAATGGTGTTAGAAAGTGTTCTAGTTTCATTCTTTTACAAGTGGTTGACCAGTTTTCCCAGCACCACTTGTTAAAGAGATTGTCTTTAATCCATTGTATATTCTTGCCTCCTTTGTCAAAGATAAGGTGTTCATAGGTGCATGGATTTATCTCTGGGCTTTCTATTTTGTTCCATTGATCTATATTTCTGTCTTTGTGCCAGTACCATACTGTCTTGATGACTGTGGCTTTGTAGTAGAGCCTGAAGTCAGGCAGGTTCTGTTTATAATAGCCAGGACATGGAAGCAACCTAGATGTCCATCAGCAGACAAATGGATAAGAAAGCTGTGGTACATATGCACAATGGAGTAGTACTCAGCCATTAAAAAGAATACATTTGAATCAGTTCTAATGAGGTGGATGAAACTGGAGCTGATTATATAGCGTGAAGTAAGCCAGAAAGAAAAATACCAATACAGTATACTAACACACATATATGGAATTTAGAAAGATGGTAATGATGAGCCTGTATGCGAGACAGCCAAAGAGACACAGATGTAAAGAACAGACTTTTGGACTCTGTGGGAGAGGGAGATGGTGGGATGATTTGGGAGAATGGCATTGAAACATGTATACTATCATGTAAGAAATGAATTGCTAGTCTAGGTTCGATACAGGACACAGGATGCTTGGGGCTGGTGCACTGGGATGACCCAGAGAGATGATATGGGGAGGGAGGTGGGAGGGGGGTTCAGGGTTGGGAACTCATGTACACCTGTGGTGGATTCATGTCAATGTAGGGCAAAACCAATACAGTATTGTAAAGTAAAAAAATAAAAAATAAAACCCAACACAGCCAAATAAGTAAACATTTTTTTAAAGAATAGAATAGTGATTATTGCATTTGGCAGGATAAGGGGTGCTGGTGACCTTGACAAGGGCAATTCCAGTGCAGTGGGGAAGATGAAGTTTTATTGGAGCTGGTTAAGGAGATACAAGGAGGTGAGGAAATGGACACAGGAATTAAAGTCAGTTTTCATCTGTTTTTTCCTGATGTCTTACCCAAAAGTATATGGGTGGTATACGAGATACACATTTAAAATGGAAAATAGAGTTTTCATTCTGATATGGTCACAGCCCCATGAAAGGAAGACATTCCACACCGAAAACAGATAAAGAGTGGTTGTAGGAGTCATTTCCTGAGGAAGCAGAGCAGCAAAGAGAGGTTGGCGCTTGAGAAGAATGAGGATGCTGTATACACTGTGGGAAGGAAAGGTGGAGGATGGGTACAGATGAAAGTGGGAAGAAGAGCATTCCTGTCAGATTGCTTTGTGTACGACCATGAACTCCTGTACCTCTCAGACCAAGGTTGAGAGCTGAACCTCACTGGACCAGTTTCTCCTTTTCATTTCACTGCTGGCCCCAAGGGTTAACCGTCCACTTACTGAGTGGGTATCCTTTTGTAATGGAATCAGATAAAAATTGCTAACAAAACTGCAAGCAAGATGGTCACATATCAGGCTCTGTTCCAGACTTTTGAGAACAAAATCCATAGTCATGCTAATGAACTGGATAGAGGGAGAGAGAAAATAGGAAGAATCAAGGTTAATGCCTGCATCAGTGTATAGCGATGATAAATAGATGCCTGTTCTCATGAGCTTACATTCTAGTGAGAGGAGAGAGGGATACATTCTGTTAGTTTCAGGTATATAGCACAGAGTTACACACATGTAAAGTTATAAATTATAAATTTATAATTAAAATTATAAATTTGTGTTATAAATATAGAAGTATAATTACATACTTGTAAAAGTATATATTTATGTATATATGTATGTTTAGATTCTTTTCCATTATAGGTTATTACAATACATTGAGGATAGTTCCCTGTGTGATGTAGTGAGTCCCAAGGTTAATGCCTGCATCAGTGTATAGTGATGACAAACAGATGCCTATTCTCATGAGCTTACATTCTAGTGAGAGGAGAGAGGGATACATTCTGTTAGTTTCAGGTGTATAGTACAGAGTTACACACATGTAAAGTTATAAATTATAAATCTATAATTAAAAATATAAATCTGTATTATAAATATAGAAGTATAATTACATACTTGTAAAAGTATATATTTATGTATATATGTGTGTTTAGATTTTTTTCCATTATAGGTTATTACAATACATTGAGTATAGTTCCCTGTGTGATGTAGTGAGTCCTTATTGCTAATCTATTTTATATATAGTAGTGTGTATATTGGAGAAGGCAATGGCACTCCACTCCAGTACTCTTGTCTGGAAAATCCCATGGATGGCGGAGCCTGGAAGGCTGCAGTCCATGGGGTCGCTGAGGGGCGGACATGACTGAGCAACTTCACTTTCACTTTTCACTTTCATGCATTGGAGAAGGAAATGGCAACCCACTCCAGTGTTCTTGCCTGGAGAATCCCAGGGACGAGGGAGCCTGGTGGGCTGCCATCTATGGGACTGCACAGAGTCGGACACGACTGAAGTGATTTACCAGTGTGTATATGTTAATCCCAGCTTCTAATTTATCCCTCCACCCTCTCTTTGCCCATTTGTAAGCATAAGTTTGTTTTCTATGATTATATATAAGTGTCACTTTTAGATTTTCGTGTCTTTTTTTAGATTCCACATATAAAAGATATCATATAATATTAGCCTTGTCTGGCTTACTTCATTTAGTATGATAATTTGTAGGTCCATCCATGTTGCTACAAATGGAATTATTTCACCCTTTTTAATGGCTGAGTAGTATTCCATTATATAAATTTGTCACATCTTCTTTATTGATTCACAGACATTTGGGCTGCATCCATGTCCAGACTCTTATAAGTGGTGCCGCAGTGAACGCTGGGTAAATGTATATTTCCAATTATACTTTTCTCTAGATACATGCCCAGGAATGGGATTGCTGGATCTCTATTTTAAGCTTTTTAAAGAACCTCCAGACTGTTTTCCATAGTAGCTGTACCAATTTACATTTCCACCAACAGTGTAGGAAGGTTCCCTTTTCTAAACACCCTCTCCAGCATTTATTGTTTGTAGACTTTTTGATGACAGTTGTGAGGGTTTTGAGCAGAGGAATGATATGATCTGTTCACTAAGTTGGGGGCCCAGGAGAAGGTGACGGTTTGCAAGCTAGAGAAAGAGAACCATGTGTCTCATTGTGAGAATTTTGAAGTTCAGAGATCATTGCAATATCCAAGTGAAAATGATCAGGTACTCCATTTTCCAAACGATATTCCACAGAGCTACAGGGGCTGATCTTTCTAAAAGGCAAATCTGATCAAGGAACTTCCTGCTTCCAAACCTCTGCCATGCTTCCCATTGCCTACAGAGTAAGGCCATATGCCTTTAACAAGACAGAGAGTCAGTCCCTCACAATCTAGCCCTGGCCTATATGTGCAGGTCTCTTCCCTCCATTCCTTCCTTGGCACAATTTTCCCTCTGCCCATAATGCCCCTCTCTAAATACTTAACTCCTCATCCTCACAGCCTAGATCTATTTAATAATAACTTCCATTAAACCCCTGCACCCTCTCCTTGGGTCTCTCTTGGCCTCTGAGCCAAAATTAACCTGTTGGTTCATAGGTCTGAGAGGCAGGCAGGGTCTATGGTGCAATGACCATGGGCTTTAGAATTTGACTAACCTGGGTTAAAACCTAAGCACTTGCTTATTGTATATCACTTTAAGCATGTTATTTAATTTTCTACACTTAGTTTCTTATAAAGGTGGTGGTGGTTTAGTTGCTAAGTCGTGTCTGACTCTTGTGACCCCATGGACTGTAGCCCACCAGGCTCCTCTGTCCATGGGATGTTCCAGGCAAGAGTACTGGCGTAGGTTGCCATTCCCTACTCCAGGGGATCTTCCCAACCCAAGGATCGAACTGGGTCTCCTGCATTGCAAGAGGATTCTTTACTGACTGAGCCATCCGGAAAGTCCCATGTAACTTTAAACATGTTATTTAATTTTTCTACACTCAGTTTCTTATAAAGGTATTAATATCTGTTTTATAGGGTTGGTGTCAAGCTTACAGGAGATAAGTTTCTCAGTCATGTCTGACTCTTTGCAACACTGTCCATGGGATTCTCCAAGTAAGAATCCTGGAATGGGTTGCCATTTCCTTCTCCAGGAGATAACAAGTAAATCACTTAATATAGGAACAGGCACATAATAGATATTGACAAAGTATTATTCCCTTCTAGACCTCAGGTTCCTCCAGGGCAGAAAACATGTTTTATTTATATTATGTACATCCCATCATTAACTGGTCCCTGACATGCAAAAGATACTTGACAGACATTAACCTGATTGAATAGACCCTGTCTTCTCAGAAACATTTGTTTCTTAGAGGTGCAGCATCTTAGAGGCCTGAGGGTTAGGTTAGTGATTCTAAAGTGGACTGTGGCACATACATCCCCATGGGGCCCATATCAAGCCAGCCACATCCCCTCAGCAGCTGCAGGGGCCCTTGTTGTTTGTCTCTGGGGAACACTCAGCTGTCCTCTCCATGAACATTTTTCTCATTTCTCTTTGGAACTTCTATCACGGCGTGCCACTTCTCTTTTCCCTCTCAGCTGCTCTCCCACTCCTCACCCTATTTGTTCTGTCTTCCTCCACCCCTTTCCACCACACACCATAAGGCTCTTCCTCTCTTGCCCTGAGTTCAGGCTTGCTAGCCTCCACAAGTTTCCCCAGAGCAACCTGGGCCCTCTGGATCAGCTGACTACCCGCTCCTGCTAGCAGCCCTGCTCTGAAGTTTACATAAGCATCAATGCCATCCCTAAGGAGACTCGTGACACTGGGAGAGTTCACTTCCAGGAACTCACTTTGCCAGTTACCTTTGATGAGTCAAGAGAGGGTGGAGCCGGTGGTGATCTTCCAAACACAACAAGATCATGTATCTCATCCTAGAATATTGAGAAGCTTGTAGGGCAGATACAGGAAACGGATTTTTTACTCATTTTTTTTTTTCAACCTCCTCCAGGATCAATCAAATGAGGCCGCCCCAGTGCAGTGGATCAAGCATGGACTCTAGAGTCATGTGGACAAACGTTTATGTCCCTGCTCTGCATTTTTTTTAATTTAATTTAATATTTAGTTAGCTAGTTATTTGGCTGCACTGGGTCTTCATTGTGGTGCGTGGGCTTCTCAGTGAAGTGGGTTCTCTTGTTGAAGAGCCTCGGTTTTAGGTACTTATCTTTAATAGCTGTGGTGCACAGGCTTAGTTGTCTCCACGGCAAGTGGGATCTTCCCAGACCAGGGATTACACACCTTCCCCTGCACTGGAAGCATGTATTCTTAAGCTCTGAACCACAAAGGAAGTGATACATGTGTTTCTTAAATTCTCTAGAACTTCCTGTAGCTCAGATGGTAAAAAATCTACTTGCAATGCAGGAGACCTGAGTTCGATTCCTGGGTCGGGAAGATTCTCTGGTGAAGGTAATGGAAATCCACTCCAGTATTCTTGCCTGGAGAATCACATGGACAGAGGAGCCTGGCAGGCTACAGTCCATGGGATCGCAAAGAGTCAGACATGACTGAGCAACTAACAGTACTACGACAAGTTTCTTCATTTGTAAGACTGAGATTCCAATATCTATTACTCAGTGTTGTTAGTTGATACCATGTGTATCGTGTATCGATGCATGACAAATCAGCTCAAAAGTTAGTGGCTTAAAACAGCAATATCTGGTAGTCTAGTAGGTTTTGCAGGTAAGGAACTTAAGAAGTGGCCAAGCTGGGCTATTCTCACTTGAGGTCTCTCACAAGATTGCAGTCAGTCGATGGTCAGAGCTGGAGTCATTTTGTAGGCTTCCTCATTCACAGGTCTGGTGCCAGGGCTGGGAAGACAATCAGCAGAGGGTCTGGAGCTTCTGGGGTTCCCCTGGCATCTTCTCCCACCACCAGGGCCCTCCCCACGTGGCCTTCCTGCACACCTGTATTTCTCACATGGCAGATTAGGGCTCTAAAGGCACATGTCCTGAGAGAGGAACAGATGCATCTGTATCAGTTTTACTAATCTGGCCTCGAAAGTCACATAGCATCACTTCCCACTGCCTTCTATTCACTAGAAGTGAGTGGCCACTGCCAACCATCATCAACAGAAGATGAATTAGACCCCTCTTCCTTTAGAAGGAGTGTCAAAAATTGTGGCTATGCTTCAAAAAACACTACAGTATATGAAATTCCTGATCTTTAATAAATGGTGGCAATTTTTATTTTGTTTTTATTGAAGTATAGTTGATTTACAGTATTTTGTTAATTTCAGGTGTACAGCATAGTGATTCAGAGGGATTTTGTAGATTATAGTCCATAATAGGTTATTATAAGATATTACACATAATTCCTTATGCTTACAGTAAATCTTTGTTGCTTATCTATTTTATATGCAGTAGCCTGTATTTGCTAATCCCATATTCCTAATTTGTCCCTCCCACCTTGCAATAATCAGAAATTTGTTTTCTGTGTCTGTGAGTCTGTTTCTGTTTTGCATTTACTTTCATTTGTATTCTTTTTTAGATTCCACATATAATTGATGTTATACAGTATTTGTCTTCTCTGACTTATTTCACAAAGTATAATATCTATAACCATCTCATCCTCTGACACCCTCTTCTCCTCTGCCCTCAATCTTTCCCAGGATCAGGGACTTTTCCAATGAGTAGACTGTTCACATCAGGTGACCAAAATACTGGAGCTTCAGCATCCGTCCTTCCAATGAGTATTCAGGCTTGATTTCCATTAAGATTGTCTGGTTTGATCTCCCTGCTGTCCAAAGGGCTCTCAGGAGTTTTCTCCAGCACCACTGATGGCAATGGACATAATTTTGGCAAACTGCAGGAGATGGTGAGGGACAGCGAGGCCTGGCATGCTGCAGTCCATAGGGTCACAAAGAGTTAGACACAACTGGGCAACCGAACACCATAATATTCTCTAAGTCCATCCATGTTGCTGCAAATGGCAATATTTTTTTTTCTTATGGCTGAGCAATATTCTATTTCATATACCTATATGTATATACATGAGAAACACTGGGCTGGAAGAAGCACAAATGGAATCAAGATTGCTGGGAGAAATATCAATAACCTTAGATATGCAGAACAGTTCAGTTCAGTCACTCAGTCGTCTCTGACTCTTTGCGACCCTATGAATCACAGCACACCAGGCCTCCCTGTCCATCACCAACTCCCGGAGTTCACTCAGACTCACATCCATCGGGTCAGTGATGCCATCCAGCCATCTCATCCTTAGTCGTCCCCTTCTCCTCCCGCCCCCAATCCCTCCCAGCATCAGAGTCTTTTCCAATGAGTCAACTCTTCGCATGAGGTGGCCAGAGTACTGGAGCTTCAGCTTTAGCATCATTCCTTCCAAAGAAATCCCAGGGCTGATCTCCTTCAGAATGGACTGGTTGGATCTCCTTGCAGTCCAAGGGACTCTCAAGAGTCTTCTCCAACACCACAGTTCAAAAGCATCAATTCTTTGGCACTCAGCCTTCTTCACAGTCCAACTCTCACATCCATACATGGCCACAGGAAAAACCATAGCCTTGACTAGACGGACCTTAGTCAGCAAAGTAATGTCTCTGCTTTTGAATATACTATCTAGGTTGGTCATAATTTTTCTTCCAAGGAGTAAGCGTCTTTTAATTTCATAGCTGCAATCACCATCTGCAGTGATTCTGGAGCCCAAAAAAATAAAGTCTGACACTGTTTCCACTGTTTCCCCATCTATTTCCCATGGAGTGATGGGACCAGATGCCATGATCTTCGTTTTCTGACTGTTGAGCTTTAAGCCAACTTTTTCACTCTCCTCTTTCACTTTCATCAAGAGGCTTTTAGTTCCTCTTCACTTTCTGCCATAAGGGTGATGTCATCTGCATATCTGAGGTTATTGAGATTTCTCCTGGCAATCTTGATTCCAGCTTGTGTTTCTTCCAGTCCAGCATTTCTCATGATGTACTCTGCATATAAGTTAAATAAGCAGGGTGACAATATACATCCTTGACATACTCCTTTTCCTATTTGGAACCACGTCCTGTTGTTCCACGTCCAGTTATAACTGATGGCACCACCCTTACAGCAGGAAGTGAAGAGGAACTAAAAAGCCTCTTGATGAAAGTGAAAGAGGAGAATGGTTTGATCTCCCTGCTGTCCAAAGGGCTCTCAGGAGTTTTCTCCAGCATGACTGATGGCAATGGACATAATTTTGGCAAACTGCAGGAGATGGTGAGGGACAGCGAGGCCTGGCATGCTGCAGTTCATGAGGTCACAAAGAGGGGGCTCCAAAATCACTGCAGATGGTGACTGCAGCAATGAAATTAAAAGACACTTTCTCCTTGGGAGGAAAGTTATGACCAACCTAGATAGCATATTAAAAAGCAGAGACATTACTCTGCCAACAAAGGTCCATCTAATCAAGGCTATGGTTTTTCCAGTGGCCATGTATGGATGTGAGAGTTGGACTGTGAAGAAAGCTGAGCACCAAAGAATTGATGCTTTTGAACTGTGGTGTTGGAGAAGACTCTTGAGAGTCCCTTGGACTGCAAGGAGATCCAACCAGTCCATTCTAAAGGAGATCATTCCTGGGTGTTCATTGGAAGGAATGATGCTAAAGCTGAAACTCCAGTACTTTGGCCACCTGATGTGGAGAGTTGACTCACTGGAAAAGACTCTGATGCTGGGAGGGATTGGGGGCAGGAGGAGAAGGGGACAACAGAGAATGAGATGGTTGGATGGCATCACCGACTCGATGGACATGAGTTTGAGTAAACTCCGGGAGTTGGTGATGGACAGGGAGGCCTGGCGTGCTGCAATTCCTGGGGTCACAGAGTCGGACATGACTGAGTGACTGAACTGAACTGAACTGACTGATATGTATATACATAAATACTCACACACACATACACACACATTTCATCTTAAGTCAGTCGTATGTTGTTGGCTACTTGGGCAGTTTCCATGTCTTGGTTATTGTAAATAGTGTTGCTATGAATATCGGGGTGCACATGTCATTTCAATTAGATCTTTCATTTTTTCTGGATATGTACCTGGGAGTGTGATTGCTCCCAGGTACATATGGTATCTCTATTTTTAGTTTTCTAAAGAACATCCTTACTGTTCTCCATGGTGGCCACACCAGTTACATTCCCACCAACAGTAGGAGGGTTCCTTTTTCTCCTGGGGTGCTGCGATACTTTGGCCACCTCATGCAAAGGGTTGACTCATTGGAAAAGACTCTGATGCTGGGAGGGACTGGGGGCAGGAGGAGAAGGGGATGACAACCTCTCCAGCATTTAATATGTACAGACTTTTTGATGATGGCCATTTTGACTGGTATGAGGAGATACATTATTGTGGTTTTGATTTGCATTTCTCTATTATGTAGTGATGCTGAGCATCTTTTCATGTATCTGTTGGCCATCATAGTTCTTCTTTGGAAAAATGTCTACCTAGGTCTTGTGCCCATTTTGTGATTGGATCACTTGTTTTTTTGGATGAGATGCATGAGCTGTTTGTATATTTTGGATATATTTGTCACAGCTTTTGTTAACATTTACTCCTATTATAAGGTTGTATTTTTGCTTTATTATACTGATGGCTTCCTTTGCCTTTTCATCTTACTTACCTTTCTCTATCTGTATGAATTTAGGAGAAGCAGTTAACCACTGTGGTTTCGAGGGGGTGTTTTTAGGTGGCTTTGTATCTGTGTAGACTGTGTGTGTTCAGTGTCTTTGGTGCAAAGGCTGGTTTCAATGCACATGCCAGCCACCTCCTTCCTCAGGATATGCTTGCTGTTATGTCCTTTGTACAAGGTATGATTGGTGTGGGGGATCTAAAGCCTGTGTGCAGTGTGAGGGGGAATCCCTCCCTGCTCTGTAGCATTGCTGTCCCGTCAGGGCCAGAGCTGCTCCCCAGTTGTTGATGCAGAAGCCCTGAGGGTCAGGCTTAATCAGGCCCTGTTGCCCTTGAGCATGTGCCTTCTCCAAAGGTTGTAGTTGCTGAAGCAAGTCAAGCTCATGCACTCACAAAGGACCTGTATGCCACCCATACAGGCATCCATGGTTCGGCTCAGAAGTAGCCCAGGGTTGTGTGCTTTCTCCTGTGGTGTTAGTCCTAGATCTAGTGCGAGGCTGTGGTGTGGAGTAGGCTGGGGGTGGGGGGCAGGCAGGGCATTGCAGCTTCAGGAATTGGGGTGGGGTGCCACAGGTGCAAGGCTCTCTCCATCCTGGGGGTTGGCAAACTAGCACAAGTGCACACTTCATGAGAAGAGTCTAGGTTCTCCAGCCATTCTGCCTATCCCAGCAGTTCTCCTAGCAACCGTGGGGGCTTGTCTCCCACCTTGCGTCCAGTTCTTTGCAACCCCGTGAACTGTAGCCTGCCAGGACTCCACTACCCATGGGATTCTCCAGGCAAGAATACTGGACTGGGTTGCCATGTCCTCCTCCAGGGGGTCTTCCCAACCCAAGGATCAACCCTGATTCTTATGTTTCCTGCATTGGCAGCTGGGTTCTTAACTGGTAGCACCACCTGGGAAGCCCAATCAGCTGAGAACACTTTTTTTTTTTTCCTGGATAGAACCTTTATTATTTCAGAAATAAGCATCCTGAAGTAAGGTAGTTAAAACAGTTATTTCTGGATTAGTCTAATAAATATTTGTCAATACACCAGCTATCTCAATAAACATATGCATTTCATTCATAAGAACTTCCAAAAATAATTCTTCTGAGTCAAATAAATTTACAAATGGCGCAAGATCATTGTCTATGGGGGAAACTCTAATGAAGCATTTTCTTCATTATATTTTTGATAGCTGACAAACTTTAACTTTGGGCTTCCCTGGAGTTCAGCTGGTAAAGAATCCACGTGTAAAGCAGGAGACCCTGGTTCGATTCCTGGGTTGAGAAGATCCCCTGGAGAAGGGATCAGCTACCCACTCCAGTATTTGGGGGTTTTCCTGGTGGCTCAGACAATAAAGGATTTGCCTGCAATGCAGGAGACTTGGATTCAATCCCTGGGTTGGGAAGATGCCCTGGAGGAGGGATAGAACCCACTTCAGTATTCTTGCCTGAAGAATCCCCATGGACACAGACAAGCCTGGTGGACTACAGTCCATGGGGTTGCAAAGGGTTGGACAGGACAGAGTGACTAAGCACAGCATAGCAACCTTTGACTTCATTTTCCCCTACTTTGGTTAATATAATTGGAGAGGTAAGGTATCTGAAGGAACAGATCGAACAGAACCAAAGGATTTAAGAGGTTCTCAAACCCAGAAAGAGAGGCCAGCCTGTCACAGACATAGAGAGAGCCAAGGAAGCAAAGGCCACACGCAGACAGGCAGGCAGTGGGGGCTGGCACAGAGGGCCTGCAAACAATCTAACAATAATTCAGGGGCTTCCCCACAACCTTTCCTCCAGCGTGTGGAAGCCACCCACTCTGTGTTGACTAGTGTTCTGAGAATGTGTTGGGTAATTGACAAGGAAGACAACATTGTGCTGGGACCAAGGAGAATCTTGTCATCAGTCTTACTGGCCAGGCCATGGGTGGGGTACTAAGGGGGTGGACCACAGTTCTGTCCCAGGCCACAAGAACATGGCCTGTCCTAGACCTTCCACCCAGGCCCACAGGTCTTCTCACAAGAAAAAATGAAGTGGGTTCTCCCACGAGCTTCCTGAGCACTTGCACAGCATCTCTTCCAGTGTGCCATCCTTAGCACCACACCCACCTCCTCCGGAACGCCTACTTTGGGTGCCTTCTGAGATTTAATGGGTTTCCAAGGTCCCATCTTCATTTGTTCCTCTCATTTTCTATCATCTCAACTCGCAAAGCACTTGCTTCTCTCCTACTATGGAATGGCCTTCAAAGTATTCCCAATTTGCTCTCTTCAAAGTCAGTCATTCAAAAAATATTTATGAAGCTATACTATATGCCAGACACAGTAGAAGGCAGTGAGGATCCAACAGAGAACAGGAGAAGCAAGCTTTCTGGATTCCCTGAGCTGATATTCTAGGAGGCTTTCACAAAAGAAGAGGATGGATTTAGATGAAAGGGATACAGAAAGGACTTACCCAAAATGATGTCAGTGATTTGCCCTTTCACATCTGATTGAAGGGGCAGCCTGTCAGGGTGGGTGAGGCACAGTGGAAGTGAGACCCTGTCCCTGACATTGAGCAATGGCCTGGGGCAAATCACTTGGGTTCTTGGTTTAATGACCCAAGACTTTCAGGAGTCACCAGTATAGCCTGGGAATTCACCTGCACAAACCTCATCCCAGGCAGGAATGTGGTCTGTGCGAGGCTTGTGTCACCATCATCTGCCTAGAATCTCTAAGCTGAGGCCTGAGGGGAAGGGAAAGTTGCTAAACCTCCCCCCAATACTTCCTCTTCCTTCAACCTCTTCCATTTTTGCAATAACAATCCCATGGGCCTTTGCAGGTTCTGTCTACATACACCTCTGGAAGCAGGTACTCTGTTTGTTCGCATCATGTGAGATACATTGCTGGGGGTCAGTCCAGCATTAATTCACATTGAAAATGTGCAGGGTAGGAGAAATTAAATAATTTAATCGGTAAGTAGGCAAACTATTAACGTGTGCAAAAAAGATATTAGGAAACAATGAGAATTTCAGATGGATTTCAAAGTTAAAGACATAAGAGGTCAAATAAATTTCAGCTTTTTGGTTGCAGGTTTAGGATTTACTTCCCAATCCTGTAGGGGGTTTGGACTTCCTCCCCACCCAGTCCTACATTGTGGACTGGTTTGAAAAGCTCTACTATGAGGCCGTCCTCTGAGGCTCCTTGACCTTTGGGTTAGCTTCTCCCAAACCTGCTCCAAGCAGAAAGGCAAATGTGGACACCAAAGAGGCAGCTTCGTTCAGCGGCAAGCAGCTCTTCTGTTTTTTTAGCATTTATTTATATATTTATGGCTGCACTGAGTCTTCATTGGTGTGCACAGGTTTCTCTAGTTGCAGTAAGTGAGGGCTCCTCCTCATTGCGGTGAGCTAGCTTTTCACAGCGGAGAAGGCAATGGCAACCCACTCCAGTACTCTTGCCTGGAAAATCCCATGGACAGAGGAGTCTGGTAGGCTGCAGTCCATGGGGTCGCTAAGAGTCAAACATGACTGAGCGACTTCACTTTCACCTTTCACTTTCATGCATTGGAGAAGGAAATGGCAACCCACTCCAGTGTTCTTGCTTGGAGAATCCCAGGGACGGGGGAGCCTGGTGGGCTGCCATCTCTGGGGTCGCACAGAGTCGGACATGACTGAAGCGACTTAGCAGCAGCAGCAGCAGCAGCTTCTCACGGCAGTGGAGCACAAGCTCTAGGGTGCCCAGGTTCAGTAGCTGGCGCACACAGGCTTAACTACTTTGGTAGCATGTGGGATCTTCTCAGACCAGGGATCAAACCCATGTCCCCTGCATTGGCAGACATATTCTTCAGCCACTGGACCACTGGGGAAGCCCAGCAGGGAAGTCCAAATGTTACATGAATGAGCAGAGAAGTCCCAACGTTACATGAATGAGCAGCTTCAAGATATTACCAAAGACCCACGTTCCTTTCATTTTCTCTCTACCAGCTTGTAGGTATTTCTGCTCATGGAATCCAGATAACTGCTACACTTTCAAGCTCTGTAAACTCACCCAGTGACATGAGGAGGCAGGAAAAGAGGAGCATGCCTACCTTACATTCCCCTCAAATGTTTTTCAATTTTGGTTGCACAGCTCTTCATTGTGGTGCACAGGGTGTCTCTGGTTGCGGGGCACAGGGGCATCTCTAGGGGCCTGAGCTTCTCTTGTTGTGGTACAAGAGCTTCTCTTGATGCAGAGCAAGTGTTCTAGAGTGTGTGGGCTCAGCAGTTGTTATGTGGGATTTTAGCTCCCTGACCAGGGATCAAACTCCCATCCCCTGAATTGGAAGGCAGATTCTTAACCCCTGGACCCACCAGGGAAGTTCCTTGCATCCTTTTTACAAAACAAGAAAAGCTTTCCCTGTAGGGAAAGTTTTAGCAGATTTCCTCAGTTTAGCAGATTTCACTTCCCATCACATTGGATGGAGCACAAAATTAAAGACAAAAGGAATGGAATTACTATGATATGGATTATCTAATCCATATTCTCTCCCCTCCTGTGGCTAGGCAGGGCCCTGTCTTCCCCTGGAAAGTGTGGGCACCAATACCTGAACCAAATCAGGAGGCAAGGCAGAGCACAGCTAGCTGGCGGGTGCCAGCAGGGGGGTAGCCAACAGTGTGGGTAACTCAGCTCTCCCATCTTCCCTCATCGCCCATCGCAGATAGCCCTGAGGGGAAGGTGGGTGATTAACTGGGGGAAAATAAACATCAAGTGGCTTTCTATTCCTGGGATGAAAGAGTTTCATTACATTTGGAGTTTAATCATACAGTTTAAGCGACACTTCATCAGGCAAGTCCATCAGACTGCTTTCCAAACTTAGAAAGTTTTGTCAACTTGGAAGAAAGGAAGAAGCCAAGGTGAGTGGAAGCCTGACCTCTCTCCATGGAGTAGATTATGGAAGTGTCTACCTGCTGAGGGTCTTTGGCACTCGCATGGATGACAGAGTCATTCAGAATTACAATCAGAAGCATAGTACATGAAAGCTGGATTGACTGGTCATCTACTCTCCTATATAGGCTTCCCTGGTGGCTCAGTGGTAAAGGATCTGCCTACAATGCCAAGACCCAGGTTCAATCCCTAGGTCGGGAAGATCCCCTGGAGAAGAAATGGCAACCCATTCCAGTATTCTTGCCTGGAGGATCCCATGGACAGAGGAGCCTGGTGGGCTACGCAGTTCATGGGATTGCAAAGAGTCGGACACAACTGAGTGATTGCGCACTCACTCTCCTATATGTTACACATCTCATTGCACAGATAAGCCAGTGGAAGAGCAGACAGGAGAAGGGCTTGCCCGAAGTCAGACAATGAAGTGTCAGAGGCAAGAAGGGAGCCTGGTATGTGGTCCACCTGTTTTCACAAAACCTCTTAGCTCCCACTCAGGCCAACCTAACCAATGAGCCTTCTTACAGTTCAATAAATACTTGGAAATAACCAGAGCCCCATGGATACCACACAGCATAAGAATAGAAGGACAGGGGAGTGACAGGAAGTAGGGAACTGAAGATGACCTTCCTGAAGTACAAACCTTCCTCAAAACAGACAGCAAGTGGGCATATCTCATCTCAGTTTGAATAAAACTGGGGCCAGTTCATCTTCCATAGCTCCTATGGATAAGCTGCAGGACATGAGAGGAAGAAAAGTAATAAAAAGAGCATCTATGATGCTGTTAAAATTAGATGTGATGCCAGACTGTAACAGATGAATGTGGGTTTAAGTAGGAGAAAGAGAAAAGGCCTTTGTTCCTGGCTCACATGCTCCACTGACATAGACAGAGCTGCCGGGATATCACTCAGGCTCTGGGAACTTCCTTTTAGAGATCCTACCTTGCATCAAATTAAGTATATTAAGATGCACCCTTATCACACACTAAACAATTGATATATAACTCGGCTTCGGTTAAGTTCTATTGAAGTTGACTAATTCAAAAAAACATTTCGTAGACATTTACTTGAATATTCCTTCCCTTTTTTTCAACACAACAGTTTTCATGTTTCAAAGGTATGCTTCTTTCCACATTTCATGTCTCAAATAGTTTAATAGAACTTTGAAAACTTCTAAGCACTAGGCTCTAGACCTATAGCATCAGATGGATGAAATGTGAAACTGCGGCTCTTTAGACCCCCGACCTCCACGCGACAGCTGGTGGTACCTGAGCTGGGGAAGGCAGTGGTTGTGCTCATTACCAACTTCAGTGCTCTGTGTAATAGGACTAATTCATATCTGTGTAGTACCTCAGGCCTCATTCAGATCTTTCATGTATTTTATTTCACTTTTTCCTCTTCAACAGCCTAGTGTACGGACAATAAATTAATTCTACTGATCAGGAAACTTTGGTTCAAAAGCGTTAACTTGTTCAGCATCATACTACTAGTATGTGAAAGAACTCAGATTCAAAGAGAGGTCTTAACACTCAACTGTGTGCTTTAGGTCACAGTTTGAAGTCCTTGTTAACAGCCATCACCTGAGTTTTCTACCTCATGACCAGGAGAGGGAAAAACTAGTTGACCCTACTTGTCCTTGAATCTAGAACTAGTAAGAGTGAAAGACGTCATTGGTTGGAATTTATCAATTGGTGAAACATGTTCATTTGAATAAGATCAAATGTCTTTATTCATTTTTGGCTGTACTTGCTCTTCATTGCTACATGGACTTTTCTCTATTTGTGGAGAGCGGGGGCCACTCTCTAGTTACATGATGCAAACTTCTCATCGCTTCTCTTGCTGTGTAGCACAGGCTCTAGGCAAACGGGCTGTGGTAGTCAGCACACTGACTCAGCAGTTGCAGCTACCAGACTCTAGAGCACAGGCTCAATATTTGTGGTGAACAGGCTTTGGGGATCTTCCTGGATCAGGACTGAACCTGTGTCTCCTGCATCGCTAGATGGATACTTTACTACTGAGCCACTAGGGAAGCCCCTCCAAATGTCTTATTTGAGGTGACAGGCCCAGACTCTGAATTCTACTATGCCAGCATACAACCTCAGTGGCATTTAAGCCTTAACACCCAAATGTTCTCTACACAAGCTCTGTGCAACCTGTGTTCCTTCCTAACCCCTGGCTGGTATCAAAAAGGGCTGATATGACACTGGAGACAGGCCCCCATCCCTATGATAAAACTAAAGTGACTGCTCCCTTTGGTCTTTCAAAGTCTGGGAAATGATACGACAGGCAGGATCCCTGATGTTTCAACAAGTTTTCCACCAAAGGTAAAGGTGTAGGATGAATAGGGAAAAGAAATCCCAGCTAGCTACTCTATTCCAGATGTTTGGGATAATCCTGTGGGAAGAAATAACAGCATGTGAGGAGAATCTTAGCATTCTCGCTTACCTGTTTGCTTGGCTTGTTGTTGCTGTTGTTTAACTTATTTATTTATTTTAATTGGAGGATAATTATTTTACAATATTGTGATGGTTTTTGGCATACATCAAATGAATCAACCACAGGGATACATGTGCCCTCTTATTCTGAACCCCCCTCCAATCTCCCTCCCCACCTCACCCCTCTGGGTTGTCCCAGAGCACCGGCTTTGGGTGTCCTGCTTCATGCATCGGACTTGCTCTGGTCAGCTATTTTACAAATGGTAATATACAGGTTTCAATGCTATTCTCTCAAATCATCCCACCCTCGCCTTCTCCCACTGAGTCCAAAAGTCTGTTCTTTACATCTGTGTCTCCTTTGCTGCCCCGCATATAGGATTGTCAGTACCGTCTTTCTAAATTTCATATATATACGTTGCTGTTGTTTAGTCATCAAGTCGTGTCCAACTCTTCTCTACCCCATGGACTGTAGCCCGCCAGGCTCCTCTGTCCATGGGATTTCCCAGGCAAGAATACTTGAGCGGATTGCCATGTCCTCCTCCAGGGGATCTCCCAGACTCAGGGATCCAAACTCACATCTGCATTGCAGGTGGATTCTTTACCACTGAGCCACCTGGGAAGCCCATTTGCTTTGCTAAGCCTCACTAATGATTGTAAGCTTCTCCTCCAAGTCCTTATCCCTCTACCACTTTGAATTCTGTGTTGTGAGATGTCAACTAGACACCCAGAATGGAGGTTATGCACGTTTGGGCTCATTATTATGGGACTGTTCTGATGTCCTCTTTCTACCACCCCTACTATAGCTTTAAAGTCATTGAGGATAGTGACCAATTATTGCAGCCATCACAGTACCTACCATAGTGCTAAGCAAGGGATAATTGCTCAATAAATATGTCTTTATTTTGACCCTGTCTCATGCAGGCTATACCACTAGAGGAAGTTCAGTGCAAAATGAGTCATACCTGAAGATGTCACAATTATTCCATTCAGAACTTCCTCTTAAAGCTTTCTTTCTTCAAGTTCTTCTTTGAAGACCATCCAGTGCTAATACTGGAATTGTCAACACCACACGTGACAGCATAATTTATAGTCAGGCACAGTTTCTAAAGCTCAGAGGTTCCGGAGGGAACCAGATACTCTTCCCTCATCACTCTCCCCTGGACCATCCTCTCCTCTGCTCTAGTAGTGACGTGACATAGTTTCTGAGAAGGAGGAATTGTCATTATATGTTGCCTTCCTGTGACTTCTCACTGCACTGGGAATAACATGCAAAATCCTTTCCAGGGTTCCTGCACACTGTTTCATTCTCACTTCCTCATTCTCTCCTTCCCCTCAATGTCCCAGCCATAGGACCCGTCTTAATTAACTTCCTCAACACTGAAGTCTCTCTTTACCACAGTGTCTCAAAGGAAAGTGTTTCCTCAGCCTGGAAGGTTCTCCAGGACTGATTCCTTGAGCCTTAGGTTTTGCTTTAAATGTGATCTCCTCCCTTGACCACAGAAGTATGGTAGGTTTGCCCTCTGCCCATTGTCTCTGTTGTATTTTCTATATCCTTTGCAGCACTTACTTTAATTTATAATTGAATATATTTTTGCTGCCAGTGGACTACAAACCCCTAAGAGCACAGACCATGTTAGTCTTATTCCTCTCTATGTCTCTAGTGCCTGGCTCAGAGCTTCACACTGAGCAGGGACTCACTGAACACTTGTTAAAGAAAGAAAGCAAGAAAGAGAGAGAGAGAGAAAGGAGGAAAGAAAGGAGGACAGGAAAGAAGGAAAGAAAAAAGGAAGAGAAGGATAGATTCTTTGAGAGAAATTTATCCTTTTCTTTCTGAATCTCCTACCTATTTGTCCATCTCAGGCCCTTCCAGAAAGCTGAGGAACATTTTCTTCTAATCAGAAGACTCTAGAAATATCTGCTGCTACTGCTACTGCTAAGTCACTTCAGTCGTGTCTGACTTTGTGTGACCCCATAGACGGCAGCCCACCAGGCTCCCTCGTCCCTGGGATTCTCCAGGCAAGAACACTGGAGTGGGTTGCCATTGTCTTCTCCAATGCATGAAAGTGAAAAGTGAAAGTGAAGTCACTCAGTCATGTCCGACTCTTCGCGACCCCATGGACTGCAGCCTACCAGGCTCCTCTGTCCATGGGCATTTACAGGTGAGAGTACTGGAGTGGGTTGCCATCTAGAGATGAGATGTTAGTTTTGGGGTGTGTGTGTGTGTGATAATGTAGGAGTAGGGAGTTAATTTGTTTCTTCCAGCAGGAGGTATGAAATTTACCAGGAATGAAGAGAAATGTACAGCATGCAGATTGGGCATCATGCTGAATTCAAGAGTCCAGTTCCTAGGGCTAAAACAGATCCCTACAGCCTAAAGGATCATTTTAGAGCTGTCCATGGTTCAGTAGGTGACAGACTGAAACCTCTAGCAAATGTAGGTCATATGCTACAATTTTCTTCTCTACTCACAAAAAACTTCTGTACTCCAAATATGTAGGGGTTCTTTCCCACACTAAGTGACCCTCCAACACTAGCCTGGTGTCCTATACTTTAACTCAATTCTGAGACTATCCATCTAGAGACAGCATCAAATCTCACTGATTAGGAGCTCAACCCCACAGGACTGCACCCACTTCAGATGCCAGTCCCAAGTCCAGGTTATTACCTCGACTCTGACCGATCTATCCACCCCCCAACCCTGGGTTTGATAATTTACTAGACTAACTGATTGAATTCAGGAAAACATTTACTATTTCTGATATTATAATATGAAGAGATGCAGGAATAGGTCCCAAAGGATTCCCAGCACAGGAGTGTCTATCCTCTGGGAGTCTGGTTTGTGCCACGCTCCCTGAATGTGGATTCATTTTTGGTCACCAACCTGGAAGCTGTCTGAATCTCATGCTTAGGGGTTTTTATGGAGGCTTCATTATATAGATACAATGGATTAAATCATTGGCCACTGGTGACTGATTCAATGTCCAGACCCCCTCCTCTTTGCAGAGGTGGAGAAGGGGCTAAAAGTTCCAACGTTCTAATCAGGTGGTTGGTTCTCCTGACAGCCATCCCCTATGAGTGCCAACATCTGTTGGAATATAAGAAAGCAAGGAAATTCCAGAAAAATATCTACTTCTGCTTCATTGACTATGCTAAAGCCTTTTGACTGTGTGGATCAAACTATAGAAAATTCTTAAAGAGATGGGAATACCAGACCATCTTACCTGCCTCTTGAGAAACCTGTATGCAGGTCAAGAAGCAACAGTTAGAACTGACATGGAAAAACAGACTGGTTCCAACTTGGGAAAGGAGTACATCAATGCTGTATATTGTTACTCTGCTTATTTAACTTAAATGCAGAGTACATCATGCAAAATGCAGGGCTGGACGTAGCACAAGCCAGAATCAGGATTGTGGTCAATATCAATATCATTATCAATATCAATAACCTCAGATATGCAGATGATACCACCCTAATGGCTGAAATCAAAGAGGGACTAAAGAGCCTCTTGATGAAAGTGAAAGAGGAGAGTAAAAAAGCTGGCTTAAAACTCAGCATTCAAAAAGCTAAGAGATAGGACTGGATATCATCATTTCATGACAAATAGGTGAGGAAGAAATGTAACAGTGACAGATTTTATTTTCTTGGGCTCCAAAATCATTGTGGACAGTGACTGCAGCCATGAAATTAAAAGACCCTTGCTTCTTAGAAGAAAAGCTATGACAAACCTAGACTGTGTATTGAAAAGCAACATATAGATGTGAGAGCTGGACCATAAAGAAAGCTGAGCACTGAAGAATTGGTGCTTTGGAATTATGATGCTGGAGAAGATTCTTGAGAGTCGCTTAGACAGCAAAGCGACCAAACCAGTCAATCCTAAAGGAAATCAGACGTGAATATTCATCAGAAGGACTGAAACTGAAGCTCCAATATTTTGGCCACCTAATGCAAAGAGTCAACTCATTGGAAAAGACCCTGATGCTAGAAAAGACTGAGGGCAAGAGGAGAGGGTGACAGAAGATGAGACGGTTGGATGGCATCACTGACTCAATGGACATGAGTTTGAGCAAACTCCGGGAGATAGTGAAGGACAGGGAAGCCTGGTGTGCTGCAATCATGGGGTCACAAAGAGTGGGACACAACTGAGCAACTGAACAGCAACAAATGAGTGGTTATCTAGGGCTTTCCCGAAACTCATCTCATTAACAAATTCAGCTGTGTTTGAAAGAACCTTGTTGTGAATATTAAAACACTCCTTTTTTTCACCTTTATGACTCTCATCACTTGGGAAATTCCAAGGGTTTTAGGACCTCTGCCAGGAAAGGGGATGAAGACTGAACATATATTTATTATTATAGATCACAATATCACAGCCACCTCTAGATAAAACTGATAATTGATTGTGTTATTTTTAAAAGATGGTGTAGGGTCAGGAGGGATGTATTGAGTCTGTAAAGAGAGGAAGATAATGCAGACCGACATCTGCCTTCCCAAAACTTCTCAGTCTACCCAAGGTCCATGGGAGGCTGAGCTGGATGTAGGATGCCAAGCAGCCCTCCTATCATTCGTTGGCTGGTGTTGATGGCTTTAATTAGACTACATACTTAGGGAGATTTACCCCCTGGTTCAACTGTAATTTTCCATGGGATTCTAACTCCAGGCATCCCAGAACCAAATGTCCTCAATAAACCTCAGTTCAGCTCAGTGCATGTGCATGGAAGAAAGCTCTGCTACAGTTTTCTTTCCTGAGTTCTCTGTTTTCCATGGGGGCAGGCCCAGCTGTGGGCCAGCGACATCCCTGGGGCTCAGTGGTTCCAGCAGTGCTGGGGGAATGTGCAGGCGATCTAAGCAGCGAGTCACTCACTCACGCTCAGTCATGTCTGCCTTTTGGGACTGCAGCCTGCCAGGCTCCTCTGTCCTTGGGATTTCCAGGCAAGAATACTGGAGTGGGTTGCCATTTCCTTCTCCAGGGGATCTTCTCATCCCAGGGATTAAATCCACGTCTCCTGCATTGCAGGCAGCTTCTTTATCACTGGGCCACCAGGGCTTCCCGTAATAATAACTGGGGCTTCATAAATGGTAGGCAATATGACTAACAGTACTGTACCATTACTATTGTACATTAGCTCCTGGAAGAGAAGGAATTGACCTGATTCATTCCTAGGTCCCAGGGGCCTGACTCAGTACTCAGCATACTGAAGTGCTCATGTGGCATTGAATTCAACTTCCCTAGCACTTATTATCTGCACCATTCCAATCCTTGCTCTTCACCTAATGTTTGCTCTGACTTTCACTGTGAAAATTATATATTCCAACCTGTGGTTTCCTAGAAGTACTAGGATTTCTTATTTATTAATACCTTTGTATGCCTCATACCATCTGGCTCATATAGTAGGGGTGCCTGATAACTATTTTTAAAATTTTTATTGAAATGTAATTGATTTATAATGTTTCAGGTGTGCAGCACAGTGATTCAGTTATATATAGTTTTTCAGATCCTTTTTTCTTTTTTTAATGTTTTTTATTGTGGTAAAAGTCACATAATATAAAGCACACTATTTTAACCATATTTAACTGCACAGTTCAGTGCTACTAAGTACATTCACATTGTTGTGAAACTCTCACCATCATCTGCCTCCCCAATTTTTTATCTTCCTAAGCCGAAATTCTGTCCTCACTAAACACTAACTCCTCATTCCCCCTCTTCTGCCCACCCCCAACCCCTCGCATCTACCAATGTACTTTCTTACTCTATGAGTTTGACTATTCTAGGTGTCTCGTATAAGTGGAATCAAACAGTATTTGTCTGCACCTACTATATGTTGGAATGCTTTTAAGGTTAACTTACTATGGTTAACTTAATAGGGTTAATATAATATGTCCTGCAAACAGATTGTACCCCTGTGCTATAGTTTCTCATTAGTTATCTATTTTATACATGGTAAAGTATATATGTCAAACCTACTGTATATAAAATAGATAACTGATCAGATTCTTTTTCATTATAGGTTATTACAAGATACTGAATATATTTCTATGTGCTATATAGTAGGTCTTTCTTGGTTACCTATTTTACATGTAGTAGTGTATATGTTTTAATCCCAAACTCCTAATTTAACTCATTTAACTCCTGATTTATCTCATTGTGTGTGTGTGTGTGTGTGTGTGTGTGTGTGTGAGTGTGTGTGTGTGTATACCACATCTTCTCTATCCATTCATCTGTGAATGGACATTTAGGTTGTTTCCTTGTCTTGACTTTTGTTAATAGTGTTGCTATGAAAATAGGGGTGCATGTGTCTTTTGAATTATGTTTTTCTCCAGATACATATGCAGGAGTGGGATTGCAGGATCATATAGTAGCTCTAGGTTTAGCTTTTAAGGAAACTCCATACTGTTTCCATAGTGACTGCATCAACTTACATTCCCACCACCAGTGTAGGAGGGTTCACTTTTTTCCATACCCTCTCCAGCATTTATTATTTGTAGACTTTTTGATGATGGCCATTCTGACTAATGTGCTCAAACTCATTGTAGTTTTGATTTGCATTTCTCCAATAATTGGTAATGTTAGGCAGCTTTTCATGTGCCTTTTGTCTATCTGTGTGTCTTCTTTGAAGAACTGATAACTCCTCACAGACTTAAAATGCTGCATTTCTTAATCCTGATAACAAGGAAATCATGTGGGATACTTGCAAGAGCAGCTGGTATGCATGCATTTACACTCCAATGATGACATAACTTATGAGTGGGAAGAGATGTTCAAACCACCAGAGCACTAAGATTAAGGCCAACAGGCAAGAGGGGGGTGGGGGTGGTTACCTAAATACCAGACTGTACATTACGCTGTATGTTCCTTGGAGGCAAGAAACATTTTTCCTTCTTTCTCAGATACTTTACAAAGTGCCTGACCTGTATCATGCACTCAATGAATGTCAGTTAAATTGACAAATGTATTCACACTAAACTCCAACTTAGGAAGCTGCCATTGCTCCCTCCCATTGTCCAATGTATGCTTATTAGCCTGGCCCTGCACCAAGCTACAGAGCTCCTGTCCCACTCCATCTCCACTACCACATAATCTCCATCCCTCTCTAGATCCTCACCTGAGTCTCAGCTTGGCAAGAGGAGGGTCACATTTTGAAATCACATTTGTACAAAATTAGCCACAAGCAGTTATGCCCACTTGGCTGGAATCTCTTCTTGGTATGCAGAAAGGTATCAACAATGAGTTCTGCCTCCTCTCATAAAGGAGAAAACCTTTCTTTGCTATTTCTTGATTGTATTCTCTTTTTGAACCAGTTCAGCCTTAGGAATTAGTTTTCCTACCAGTATCAGGTCTTTGAAGGTTATTAGCAGATTCTCTGCCTTAGCAGACAGACCAGCCAGAACTGCCAGTCAAACATAGCTCCCTCCGTTTTCATCATCTTTGAAAGAGGAAGGAGATGTTTGCCTTGACTTGCCCAACATCCCCTTTTGAAACAAAGACTAGACAGCAAAGGATAGAAGCTCTAATTACAACAGACTAAAAGCAAACAAAGATATTGATTATTTCGCATCACATGTGAAGCCTGGACAGTTTCAGAGCGGGCCAATTCATTGACATAGAAACATCATAGATCTAGCCTGGCTTTTTTGCAACTTTCCCCCACAGTTCTAAGATCTGCAATAGGTCAGGCCTTATATGCTGTCAAAAATCTTCAGACACAGAGAGAGAGACTGTCCCCATCCTGGTCCCACCATCTGATATCGTCCTGTCTCACTGAGCAGCCCAATCCACCCATGCTTAAACAATCATTATTCAAGGTATGCTTGAGTGCATGCTCAGTCGCTCAGTCATGTCTGACTGTTGCAACCCCATGGACTGTAGCCCGCCAGGCTCCTCTGTCCATGGAATTCTCCAGGCAAGAATACTAGAGAGGCTTGCCATTTCCTCCTCCAGGGAATCTTCTGGGCTCAGGGATTGAAACTGTGTCTCCTGCATCTGCAGGAGGATTCTTTTACCACTGGGCCTGAGGCTGCCACAGCTGGCCTAGACCAATGACGTCCCACCCTCAGTGATCAGGTTGTCTAAGTTCCTAAAAAGGACACAACCCTTAAGGATGGCAACCAAAACCAGAGCTTGATAGCAAAGTAGAAAAAAGGAAATAGCTCCCTGGTAGGCAACCAACAGTGTCTGTGACAGAGAAGTTTGGTCCCTTGACCTCTCTGAAGGAAATGAGTAAAATTACCCTCATTTTAAGCCTGGGGAAATCAAACCTCTGTAAGACAAGGATCCTGCTTACTCAGAGCTGCAATCTGGTTGAAGAGAGAGCCTTCTCAAAGCACTAACTCAGATTGGCTCCGTCATTATCATCTGTGTGGGATGAAACAGTAACAAAGCCGGGTTGAAATCTTGTAGTATGCAAATACAAAAGTAGGATCACCATCGCAAACAAAACAGTCTTCTTGTAGGCCACGCTGAGTCACACATGTGCGTACACACATCCGGATTCCAGATAAATGTTGATAGGTCCCACATAGGATCTCATTGATAAGATGGCTCATTATGTCAACCTCCCAAACAATAAGTCACAGTGATCTGTGAAACTGACCAAATTGCCCAAATGGCATCCTGTCGTCTCACTGGCACCTATCTTCTCAAAGCTGCAAAACCACCATATTCCAGACCTCCGGATACGTGACCTTCCCTTCCGAGAATTATTCATCAGTGGGATATAAGGACTCCGTCAGAAAGGGAGGATGTTGGTTCTTAAGGGCCGGTCACCCTCTTTCCCCCTTTAATAAATTTCCCTTTTCTTGCCTGACTGCCTGGCTTGCTGTCTTTTTCTCTGCGCTCGCCTTACATTCTGGTGCAGAAACCCGGGAGAGAAACCCGGGTGCAGAAACCCGCAAGTGGGTGGGCTCCTCTCACGAGTCCACCTCCGGTGGTCCCCTCCCTTGGACCGAGAAACTGAGACGAGCTCCAGCTCCGGGGCGGGACTCTCCACTTGCCTTGCAGGACTGACATCCACACACGGGCCCACATTTCATCCATCAGTTACAAGGGTGAGTGAAATCCCATTCCCCCCGGATCCTCTCTCTCTGGCCTCATTCCCAAGTCCTAGCGCTAAGCTGGAGAATCCCCACACCCCACGGCCCTCGGCCTTGCGCCCCGTCTGACTTTGAAATAGGGGACGCCCATTTCAAAGCAGGCTATTATTACCCTCTGAGAAAGTCCTTAGAACAGGGACGCCTTTTCTCTCCGACTTTTCTCCTCGCTTTTTTCTCGCCCTTGTCTAACCTCCCTATTTGGCCACAATGGGAAATTCTCAATCCCAGCCCTTAAAATCTACTCCTCTAGGATGCCTTCTCTAAAACCTAAAAGCTTTGGGCGTCCAAGGGGAGATAAGACCAAAAAGACTTCTTTAGTATTCTAACACTCTCTGACCGCAATACAGACGTGATAACAGGTTCCAATGGCCAAAAAAACGGTACTCTCGATGATGATCCTCTAAGGGACCTCCATAACTTCTGCCGCCGCAAAGGCAAGTGGTTAAAAATCCCTTATGTTCTGGCTTTCTTCGCTGTCCGCTCTCGACCCTCTCTCTGTGAATCCTGTTCTACTCAAATACTCTCGGCCCACTCTGGGCCACATCCTCCTAATACAATGTCTCCCGATCCCTGTTCAGACCATTCTTCTTCCTTCGACCCTTCCGCCCACAGCCCACCCGCTATCGCTCCCAATCCCCTTGCGGCTGCTCCAGACCCAGTTCCACAACCTCCACTTTGCACCCCTCTTCCCTCCCTCCCTCCTTCTCAAGCGCAGAACCCGCGCCCCCGCTGCAGCTCCCAACCCCCCGCCCCAGCCTGCGCCGGAGGTAAACTCTGAGACCCTAGCCCCACTCTCTACCCTGGGGGTCCCAAGGCTTTACCCCACCTCCCTAGATCCCCTCCCCGTACCCGGTCCCGAACAACTTTAAAACAGGAAACATCACCTCAGGACCCTGCTCCTTCCCCTGCGCCACTCCGCCCTTTATGGGAAGTAGCTGGGGCAGAAGGCATTGCTTGGATTCATGTCCCATTCTCCCTCACCGATCTATCTCAGATTGAAAAGCGTCTTGACTCCTTCTCCTCAGACCCTGATAATTATCTAAAAGAATTCAAGTGTCTCACCCAGTCCTAGGACTTAACCTGGCATGATATTTACATCATACTTTTCTTCACTCTTCTTCCAGAAGAGAAGGAATGAGTATGGCAAGCCTCTCAGGTTAATGCTGATGAGATGCACAGAACAGATGACACTAAGCCCTTAGGGGCAAAGGCTGTCCCCCAAGAAGATCCCAACTGGGGTTATCAGGCAGAGAGACCTGAAATCATACGGTTGCCGGTAAATCACATGGTTACTTGCCTCATTGTGGGCCTTCAAAAGGAAGGGCATAAAGCCATCAACTTTGATAAGCTCTGGGAAATAACTCAAAGACTAGATGAAAACCTGGCACAATTTCTAGCCAGGTTAATGGAAATGCTACAAAAATATACAAAATTAGACCCCACTTCAGCAGAGGGCACCGTTGTCCATAACACCCATTTTATCTCCCAGTCATCCCCAGATATCCAGAAGAAACTAAAAAAGGTAGAAGAAGACCCTCAAACCCCTCAACGAGACCTTTTAAATTTAGCCTTTAAGATTTTCAATAACGGGAAGAACAGGCAAAGCTAGAGAAGGCCCAACAAGATCAGGTCAAATGCCATCTTTTAGCCACTGTCCTACATGGCTCCAAGCCTCCATCAACCAGCAAAGAAAAGAAGTCACCTGGGCCCTGCTTCAAATGCAGCAAAGAAGATCACTGGGCCCACTCATGCCTAAAGCCAAGGCCTCCTCCAGGTCCAACTCCCAGCTGTGGCATAAAGGGACATTGGAAAGTCAACTGCCCAAACCCCACTCCAGGGATCTGGACATCCCTTCCTGGTCCCGAGCAGGAGTCCTCCGACCCAGCTCTGCCCAGCCTTCTCAGACTCGCCACTGAAGACTGAAGATGCCCAGGGCCCCAGTCCCCGACTCTCATCACCTCTACGGAGCCCAGGGTAACTCTACAGTGGCAGGAAAGCCGATCTCCTTTCTCATTGACACAGGGGCCACTTAGTCTGCTATGCCTGCCTACTCCGGAAAAACAAGGTCTCTCAGGTCTCTGTTGTGGGGGTTGACAGTTTATGAATAACCAAGCCTCTAACTTGCACACTTCAAGATACCCCATTTTCCCATTCTTTTCTCATACTCCCAAAATGCCCCACTTCTATTCTTGGGAGACCCCTTCTCTCAAAATTCAAAGCCTCTATTACTATCCCAAGCCCACCCTCTGATCTAGCCTGGTTATTGCTCCTTAATACTCTCCACTTCTGACGTTCCTCTGCAACAGTAGGGTCCTTTCTCTTTCTCCAGACAAAACTCTATAAACAATTCTTACCCCCAACTAGGAACCATACTGCCATACCTCTGTAATCACACTTCACATCACTCCTTCCCTTCAGGCAAATCTGTCTATCATGTCTCAGAAACTGCAGGACATTCTCTTCCTTTCTCAGGGAGACTCCCTTCTGCATGTGGTGTAAATACCTCTTTGTAGGGGCTCTGCTGGTGAGTTCACTGTCAGTTTCGGAGACCACGAACAAGTTCCCAGAAAGATTCCTAGTTGCTGTTGATTTCAGCTATTGTCTTCTTACTCCTGGAACCACTATTAATTTATGACTTCCCACTAACTGGACAGGAACATGCACCTGGTGTATCTAGTCCCAGATATTTCTATTGCTCCTAACAATCAGACCCTTCCTATCCCTCTAACTCATAACTGACCCAGACAGGCAATTCAATCCACTCCTCTATGAGTCAGTTTTAGGAACAGTGGCTGGGATTGGAACAGGGACCACAGAACTCACAACTTCTTTGAATTACTATCAAAGCCTTTCTAAAGACCTCACTGACAGCCCAGAAGAAATAGCTAATAGCCTTGCTGCTGCTGCTGCTGCTGCTAAGTCGCTTCAGTTGTGTCCGACTCTATGCGACCCCATAGACAGCAGCCCACCAGGCTCCCCCATCCCTGGGATTCTCCAGGCAAGAACACTGGAATGGGTTGCCATTACCTTCTCCAATGCATGAAAATGAAAAGTGAAAGTGAAGTCGCTCAGTCGGGTCCGACTCTTCACAACCCCACGGACGGCAGCCTACTAGGCTCCTCCGTTCATGGGATTTTCCAGGCAAGAGTACTGGAGTGGGGTGCCATCGCCTTCTCCGAGCTAACAGCCTTATCCCTGTCCAAAACCAGCTAGATTCCCTGGCAGCCATGGTCCTCCAAAATAGAAGAGTATTAGACCTCCTCACAGCAGAAAAAGGAGGCCTATGCCTATTTTTGGAGGAAGGCTGCTGTTTCTCCACCAATAAAACAGGCATTGTAAAGGAAGCAACAAGAAATCTGACAAAAAGGGCCTCGAGAATATGCCAGGACCTCAGTAATTCATGGGAACACTGGTTAAGCAATTGGAATTGGATGCCCTGGGTCCTACCTTTTCTAGGCCCTCTTCTTCTACTTACCCTTATTCTAACTTTTGGCCCATGTTTAATATGTCTTTTTTCAAAATTTCTTAAGGATCCCATATAAGCCTTCACCAACCGAACTATCCACGAGCTACTTCTAACTCACTCAGATTATCAAAAACTTTGACCCCTCACAAATCCCCTTGACCTACATTCCAGCCTTTTCTTTTCTTACCCCCACAATGCCACTGTCCCAAGAAGCAGTTACAGAAGATTGACCTTCGGTCCTTATCCTAAATCAAAAAGGCTGGAATGATAGGGCCCACATGGGGTCTCATTGATAAGATGGCTCGTTATGTCAAACACACAAACAAAGAATAAAATCACAATGATCTGTGAGACTGACCAAATTGCCCAAATGGCATGCTGTTTTCTCACTGGCACCTACCTTCTCAAAACTGCAAAACCACCCGATTCCAGACCTCCGGCTACGTGACCATCCCTTCAGAGAATTTTTTATTGGTGGAGTATAAGAAGGACTCCATCAGAAATGGAGGACGCTGGTTCTCCCTAAGGGCCAGTCACCCTCTCTTTCCCTCTAATAAATTTCCCATTTCTTGCCTGACTGCCAGGCTCTCTCTTTTTCTCTCTGCACTCACCTTACAAATGTCAAGACTGGAACACTGATATTTGGCCTCGGTTTCAGTCTCTCTTAAAGAATTGATCAATGCCTTCCTCTGAAGAATACCATGCTTTTTTTCATGGTCAAACAATACAGCTCACAACTTCTGGAGACTCTTCTGGGGGTTTTACAAAGGTTCTTTGGTAAAATTTTGAAATTTTCTTAGTCCTTATGGAAAGAAAAAGTAGCTCTACAAACTGAAATAGGTCAAGGAAACGTTTGATTCTGAAGATGTAACTGGGAGTTTTCCTCTCAAAGATTTATATTAAGTATTAAATGTAATGATCAAGTTGCTCATTATTCATTCACTTGACTTTAGGTTGGCCAGTCTTTCTCCTATTCATACTCTCCAAACTCTGGCAGGACCCCAGGTGCTGAAATTTCAAGACCCAGTTTTGGAATTCTCAGAAAGGCCAAAGGAGAGCAAAAGGCACAGCCTCTGACAGCCTCCTCCTTCCCCGGAAATCCTTCCCATTGAGTCCTTCCCCTCTCCACAGCAGGACTTCCCCAGCTGCTGGGCGCTCCACCTGCAATAAATGCAAATCAACACAGATTCCTCAACAGTGAACAACCAGAATGCCCACATTATGAAATCTCTTCCTTCTCTGACTCTGCTTCTCTCCAGAGAGGGCCAGAGCATGCCCTGGGCTCAGATCACAGAAGCAGATTTACTCTAGTACAGCCTAGAAAAGAAGAAATGAGTCACGAAGCCAGAGTGAAGTTACACAGAAAACTCCCCTGAGGAAACAGCCAGGCAGTTTTAGAGGGCAGATCAACTACCTAAGGCATGGTGATCTCTGCTGTGCCTTGTCTAAGAGAGGGAGGCGCCTACCTGTCAGAAAGAGCTAGCTCAAAGCAGAGGAATGAACCAAGTAAACTTTCAGGAGGACTAAGTTTCAGATGTTCCTGCCAGACAGGATTATATGTCCTCAAGCTGGTTGTCTTTCTCCTGTGGCCCTTCATATCAGCTGTGTGTGCCCTTTCTCAGGGAGCAGTGAAAACACTGATCCGCAGTTAGGAACTGGGGATTAAGATGAACAAGAGGGAGAGTATCACACAGTATTTAAAAATTAAGCAAACTACCAAGGTTAAAATTCCTGCTTCACAATTTACTAACTACGTGTCTGAGTACATTCCTGCATGCACGCATGCTAAGTCACTTCAGTCGTGTCTCACTTTTTGCGACCCCGTGGACTGTAGCCCACCAAGCTCCTCTGTCCATGGGATTCTCCAGGCAAGAATACTGGAGTGGATTACTATGCCCTCCTTCAGGGGATCTTCCCGACCCAGGGACTGAACCTGCATCTCCTGCATCGGCAGGGGGCTTCTTTACCACTAGCACCACCTGGACAGCCTGAGTGCATTCTTTAGTTCAGTCCAGTTCAGTCGCCCAGTTGTGTCTGATTGTTTGCGACACCATGGACTGCAGCACACCAGGCTTCCTTGTCCATCACCAACTCCTGGGATCTTGCTCAAACTCATGTCCATCAAGTCAGTGATACCATCCAACCATATCATTCTCTGTCGACCCCTTCTTCTTGCGCCTTTAATCTTGCCAAGCATCAGGGTCTTTTCCAGTGAGTCAGTTCTTTGCATCAGGTGGCCAAAGTATTGGAGTTTCAACTTCACCATCAGTCCTTCCAATAAATATTCAGGGCTGATTTCCTTTAGGATTGAATGTGTTCTTATCTCTAGCCTAATATTCACTTACCTGTAAAATGGGAATAATAGTAATATGTTGCAGGAAAGAGGACCTTTTCCAGGGCTCAAGAGTGGACCCTTGTCTAACACTTGGAAATGAATTGTCCAAGGAGATACGCATTCTGGCAAAGCAAGAGACTTAGTTAGAGACAGGACATCCAGGCAGAAGGCAGCAGGGTAAGGGAACCCAGGACTGCTCTGCCCTGTGGCTCACAGTCTCAGGTTTTATGGTGATGGGATTAGTTTTCAGGTGGTCTCTGGCCAATCATTCTGACTCCGGGTCCTTCCTGGTGGTCCCACATCACTCAGCCAAGATAGATTCCAGCAAGAAAGATTCCGGGAGATTGGTAGAACATATAGACTGGCACTTCCTCTCTCCTTTTGACCTTTCCTGAATTATTCCAGTTGATCTTGGCTCATTAGTTCCATGTTCTTTACCAGGACCTCGTGTCATAAGATAACTCACATAAATGGTTACTGTGGTGCCTGGCCAGGGTGGGCAGTTTTGGTCAGTGGTTCCCCTAATAGCTACATCATCGAAGTGTTAGGTGGAATAAGATAATAAAGCTGCCAAAGTATCAGCTGTATAAGGGATGTGGGTAACAATAGCAACTGCAGCAACAGTGTGGGTGGCTGTTAATAACTGGATGACCAGGCAGAAGAATACAGCATTGTGAGACCAGTGACACAGGGCTTAGCTCTGCGTTTCTGTGTGGTAGAGAGAAGGAAGCAGAGATGCCGGTGAGGAAGCTGGAGGCCAGATCAGAGGTCCCTCTGGGGTGGAGGAATGTAGGGTGGAGCCAGCATGAGACAAGAACTAGCGATAGAGAGGGAGGTTGTGAAAAAACAGCCTCATGCTTCTGGAGTTTCCCTCCTTGCTTAGCAAAGCCAAGTACCTTAACAAAAGTGAACCAATGCTTCTCCCATTAGAAGCAGTCAAGTTACTTCACCTCAGAAGCAATCTTCCCCAGGAACTATTGCACTTGGAATCACAGCAACAAAAGCACCTTAGACACACCCGGGACAGCAGTCCAAGGCACACAGCTCTGCTGCAAGGGGACAGCCTGCTATTGGAAATGTGGGCTGAAAAGTAGGAGCCCCTCTGAGTTAGGTCAACAACACAGAGCCCTTCCAGCCCAGCAAGGCCTGCTGGAAAGGTGCTTGCTGGCCAGCCTGGCGTCAGTGGTGTGGTTAGTTGCCCCTCAGACTGAAAGCTAGACTTCACCAGGAGAACAGACTTAACCACTTTTATCTTGGGAAAGAGAGTGCCGGAAAAGTCAAGAGAAAAGTGGGGAAGGATGTTTTTCTTCCATTAACAAAATACTTAGGCCCTAGTGTCTATAATAGTTAGCCATCAGGAAAAAGATGGTTATTCAAGAAAATGTTATAGTGAAAAATCATTTATTAGGTGGAAATATTCTAATTTGAACTTCATTATAAACCTTTATAAAAACATTTTCTCAATGGACTGAGAATTTGTGTTTATAAAGAAAAAGAAAAAGCAGCTGCAGTGGCAAAAGTAGAGTAGACAAAGCAGAAGGAAATACCAGAGTGCGTTTAATTTATCTTAGGGTAGAGTTGCCACAAATATGGCCTCAAATTCTATGATACATCTCCTTTGAAGATCACCTGAACCCCGGCAGGCTTGAGACTGCTTTCACTGATAGAGTAGTTAACATAGTCCAGGGCTGTGTCATAAAAGACCTTACAGTTGTTCGCTCAAAAGCTCCCTTTAGGAGCCTTGAGCTGCCATGGTGAGAATTCAAACAACTCCAATGTTGCCATGTCAGAAAGTCCATATGGAAGCACTTAGGGGACAGTTCCTGTTGAACACAGCTTTCCAGCCATCCCCCGAGACTCCAGACATGTGGGTGACACCGTCTTGGATCCTCTTAATCAGCCAGTTGATGAGCACTGAATGACTACTGTGAATATCAGGTAGAGCAGAAAAAATCACCAACTGGGCCCGCCCAAATCAATGACCTACAAAACGTGATAAAATATAATGAAATGGTTATTGGTTTAAGTTCTTAAATTTTGGTGTCATTAGTTATGCAGCAGTAGATGAATGTGTAGAGAAGGACCTTCTAAGCATGGAAGCTTGGTTTGTTGTTATTTTGTCACTGAACCATATCCAACTGTTTTGTGACCGGATGGACTGTGGTCTGCCAGGTTCTTCTGTCTATGGGATTTCCCAGGTAAGAATACTGAATGAGTTGCCATTTCCTTCTCCAGGGACTCTTCCCGACTCAGGGATTTCACCGTCCTCTTCTACATAGGCAGGTCCTTTAACCACTGAGCTACCAGGGAAGCCCTGAAAGTGTGGTGGGAATAAAGAAAAGAAAGGGAGAATCTGTGTCAGATACCATCATATACAAAATTAAAAGGCAATGGCAAACCGGGAAAATAACCTTGTTACACTTCTGACAGATCTTTAAGAAGAAAATTGCAATAGGAAAAAATATGCAGATAACAAAAAGAAGTTATCTAAAAAAATAAAAAAGACAGAATAGAGAAGAGGTGTTTAACACTATTAGTAATAAAATGAATGCAAATTAAATGACATTAAAATACCTTTTTTGCCTTCAACCTCACAAAGACTATTAAATGATAATAGCCAATGCCTGCAAGACTAGAGTGAAGCAAGAATTTTCCAGTACTTGTGGTGAGAATGTAAATTGGTAGTCTTTCAGGAGAACAAGCTGATGATATGAATCAAAAATCTCAAATGCCGTTTGCTCAAGTATTTCAACTTCTAAGAATTACAGAGATATGTAGTCAAGCATTCTCACCACAGCACCATTTATAATAATGAGAAATAATAAACACTAAAACATTCCAACAGTAAGAGAATTATTGCTGTTTCAAATAATTGAATACAATGGAGTTATGAAAAAGCAGACTTTACAAAATATTCAATGGCAGGGGAATACATTTATAATTGACTTAAACTGAAGAGGAAAATGTGATTAAAAGCATACAAAAAAGAAGAGCTGCAACTTTATTTACACAGAAGGATGAATAGACAGATAAAATATATCAAATGGGAACACACAAAAATATTAACAGGGGATCCAGAAGATCCCCTAGATGAAGGGTTTGCTGCTGCTGCTGCTGCTAAGTCGCTTCAGTCGTGTTCGACTCTGTGCGACCCCATAGACAGCAGCCCACCAGGCTCCCTCGTCCCTGGGATTCTCAAGGCAAGAACACTGGAGTGGGTTGCCATTGCCTTCTCCAATGCATGAAAGTGAAAAGTGAAAGTGAAGTCACTCAGTCATGTCCGACTCTTCGCGACCCCATGGACTGCAGCCTACCAGTCTCCTCCGTTTATGGGATTTTCCAGGCAAGAGTACTGGAGTGGGGTGCCATTGCCTTCTCCAGGATGAAGGGTTTGGAGAGGTATTATTCTCTTTTTCCATGTCTGAATTTTTCTAATTTTCCAACACAGAACTGCACCAATTTTATGATCAGAAAAAATGTTCTTTTAAATAGATAATTAAAGAAAAATTTCTGAAGTAGTTACTTCTAGCAAACTTGAACACAGGAACTTTCAAGTATGAAGAACCTTCTCAGAAGCCAGGGGCTCCTCCTCCAGCAGCTTGCTGTGGTTTGTGTTTTGGAGAGGGCTGATACTAGAACATGCCCCATGGATACCCAAACTCCAAAGTTATCTATCATCTCTCCCCCTGTCCCACCTCCCCTTCCTACTGAAACAGGAGGTAAGGGGGCAAGGCACAAGATTTAAAAGAATGACACAGTCACAGGACATGACAAACTAGTCACAACCAGCTAGGTCCAAGATGGTAGACAATTTGACTTCCAGTGGATCTTGAGCCTTATTATACACTCATTGTAATAAATTAGCATAAGCGATGTTATACACTTACCAGTGCCATCACAGTTCCCAGTATGACCAGCAAAGATCAGAAAGTGGGCGATTCCTATAAATTCCCACCCCTTCCCTAAAATAGTTGGAATAATCCTCCCTGTCATTAGCCTATGAAATTCATCAGTTCAGTTCAGTTCAGTCTCTCAGTCATGTCTAACTCTTTGCGACCCCAAGGACTGCAGCATACCTGCCCATCACCAACTCCTGGAGCTTGCTCAAACTCATGTCCATCCAGTTGATGATGCCATCCAACCATCTCATCCTCTGACATCCCCTTCTTCTGCCTTTAATCTTTCCCAGCATCAGGGTCTTTTCAAATGAGTTAGTTCTTCGCATCAGGTGGCCAAAGTTTTGGAGTTTCAGCTTCAGCATCAGTCCTTCCAATGAATATTCAGGACTGATTTCCTTTAGGATTGACTGGTTTGATCTCCTTGATGTCCAAGGAACTCTCAAGAGTCTTCTCCAAAACCACAGGACAAAAGCATCAATTCTTTGGTGCTTTCTTTACGGTCCAACTCTCACATCCGCATATGACTACTGGAAAAACCATAGCTTTGACTAGATGGACCTTGTTGGCAAGGTAATGTCTCTGCTTTTTAATATGCTGCCTAGGATGGACATAACTTTTCTTCCAAGGAGCAAGTGTCTTTTGATTTCATGGCTGCACTCACCATCTGCAGTGATCTTGGATCCCAAGAAAATAAAGTCTATCAGCCCCCATAAAAATCTACAGTCTATAGCCAAAGGATAGAAAAGGGCTGCCAAAAACACAGAAAACATTTAGACACTAACTGCCCTGCTGCAGCCAAATATCATTGAAAAGAACTATGGCCCACTCCTGCCCAAAGCAGCAAATCTGAGTAGGGAACCTCAACTTCCACCATTGTGAAGCTGTAATGAAGTGCCCCACCCACCCCACTGTGGTGGTGTCAGAGATGGCCAAGTAGAAAGCCAGGACTTCCCGCCACTGGTAGGCAGCCCTAAACCAACTCCCCCCACCCCCCAAATGGGGAATCTATCCAGCAGTAATGAGGCATACCTCCCAGAGGGGAAATGTCAGAGGAGACCTAGGGGAGAATGGGAAATTTTCACCACCACCCAGTGCCCGTGAGGACACCCCACTACTGGAACTCAGATTCCCAACAGCAGTAATAAGGAGCTTCCCTAACCCCCACCACTTGAGTGTTCAGTTCAGTTCAGTTGCTCAGTCGTGTCCGACTCTTTGCAACCCCATGAATCGCAGCACACCAGGCCTCCCTGTCCATCACCAACTCCCAGAGTTCACTCAGACTCACGTTCATCGAGTCCATGACGCCATCCAGCCATCTCATCCTCTGTCGTCCCCTTCTCCTCCTGCCCCCAATCCCTCCCAGCATCAAAGTCTTTTCCAATGAGTCAACTCTTCTCATGAGGTGGCCAAAGTACTGGAGTTTCAGCATTAGCATCATTCCTTCCAAAGAAATCCCAGGGTTGATCTCCTTCAGAATGGACTGGTTGGATCTCCTTGCAGTTAATGGGGACCAAGAGGTGAACCTGGCTTTCCACCCTGCCTGAATGTAACAGAGTGGCAGCCTCACTTCCCCTGTCAGAGTGGTGTCAGCCAAGATCCACTAAAAAAGTAGGTTCAAATAAGATCCAGAGCCTCAGAACATAATACAAAAGTCTTATGTTTCAATAAAAAAATCACTGATCATCCCCAAAACCAGGAGGATCTGAAACTGAGTGCAAAAAGATATTCAATAGATTCCAACACTAAGATGACAGAGATATAAGACTTATCTGACTAAGATTTTAAAGCAGCCAATGAAGAAATTGCTTCAACAGCAATTGTGAATGTGGTTGAAACAATTTTTTTTAAATAGGAGGCCTCAGCAAAGAAGTAGGAGTTATATAAAAGAACTAAATGGAAATTTCAGAATAGAAAAATACAGTAATCAAAATAAGATCTCAGTATATGGGCTCGTATATATTCCCTATTGCTGATGTGATAAATGATCACAACTTGGTAGCTTAAAACAATACCAGCCTATTTCTTACAGTTCTGGATGTTAAAATTCCAAAGTTGGTCTCACTAGCTAAAACCAAGGTGTATCAAACCTGTATTATTTATTGAGACTCCAATAGGGAGTCTGTTTCCTTGCTGCCCTCAAGGCTGCCCTCATTCCTTGACTTGTGAATCCTTTCCATTTTCAAAGCCAGCAATGTCCGTTAAATCTTTCTCACATCACATTACTCAGACATTGAGTATGCCTGCTTTTCTCTTGCACCTATGAAGATCCTTGAGGTTATAGTGGGCCCACTGGAAGAATTCAGTATAATCTCCCCATCCTAAGGTTTTTAATCACATTGGTTACCTTTTTGTCAACTGAGGTAACATAGTCACAAGTTTTAAAAATTAGGAGGTGGTAATCTTTGAGGGGGCATTATTCTGTCCACCACAATCAGCTCCCAAATATTCATGCCCATCCCACATACAAAATTGATTCACCACATCCTAATACTGTCAAAAGTTTTAATAGATTACTGCCTCAACTCAAAATCCACATCAGTTTACAAGTCCCAAATGCCATCATCTAAGTCACTTTAAATAGGTATGAGAAAGATTGATTATAATCCAGCCTAGGGCAGAATTCCTCTGTATCCATGAACTCATAAACTAGAAAACAAGTTATCAGCTCCTAAAATGCAGTGATTGACAGGCATAGAAGAGCAGCTATAGACATTCCCATTCAAAAGGGAAACTGGGACAGGAAAAACAGTTATCAGTCCCAAGCAATTTTGAAATCCAGCTGGGCAAATTTCATTTGGTTTCAAGGCTTCTGTGGCTCAAGGCTCCATTTTCTTTGTACAAAGTTTCATCCTTGAAGTTAACCTTTCTTTCTCCTGAAAGGTAGCACTTACTTGCAGCTGAATAGTTTAATCCTATATTATATCTATAGAATTAGGGCGTGGGGGTTGTCCAACAGCTCTAGAACTGTTTAAAAAAATGAATTAGCACATAATAAAAAATTTTTCCAAGCTCAAATGCTATCACTGGAGAATTGTCACAAACATTTAAAGAGGAATTAATATCTATTCTATACAAACTCTTCCTAAAGATAGAGGAAGAGGAGGGAACATTTCTTAACTCATTTTCTAAAGCTAGTGTTACTCTAATACCAAAACTATAGAAAGATCATACAAAAAAAAAAAAAACCACAGACAAATATCAAATATGCCTCATAAATATAAAGGTAAAAATTCTTAACAAAATATTAACAAATAGAATTCAGTAATATAAAAGAACTCTAAAGTATGACCAAGTGGGGTTCATTCCAGGGGTGCAAGCCCTGGAAACAATTTGATTATCAATGATATCCATCATATTAACAGGTTAAAAAGAAAGATCATATTAATTGATGCAAAAGATGTATTTGGCAAAGTTAAACACTCATTTTTGACAAAAACTCTCAGAAAAATAGCAATAGAAAGGAATTTCCTCAGCTTGATAAAAGACTCTCTGTACAAAATTACAACCAACATTATTCCTGATAGTGAAAGACTGAAAACTTCCCCCTAAGATCAGGATCAAGGAAGGATGTTCATTCTCACCACATTTATACATCAGTGTGTTGAACATTCTAGCCAGTGCAATCAAGCAAAGAAAAAAAGAAAAGAAAAAGAAAGAAAGGGAAAAAGAAATACATAAACTTCAGTTCAGTTCAGTCGCTCAGTCGTGTCTGACTCTTTGTGACCCCATGAATCGCAGCACGCCAGGCCTCCCTGTCCATCACCAACTCCCGGAGTTCACTCAGACTCACGTTCATCGAGTCCGTGATGCCATCCAGCCATCTCATCCTCGGTCGTCCCCTTTTTCTCCTGCCCCCAATCCCTCCCAGAATCACAGTTTTTTCCAAGGAGTCAACTCTTCGCATGAGGTGGCCAGAGTACTGGAGCTTCAGCTTTAGCATCATTCCTTCCAAAGAAATCCCAGGGTTGATCTCCTTCAGAATGGACAGGTTGGATCTCCCTGCAGTCCAAGGGACTCTCAAGAGTCTTCTCCAACACCACAGTTCAAAAGCATCAATTCTTCAGCGCTCAGCCTTCTTCACCGTCCAACTCTCACATCCATACATGACCACAGGAAAAACCATAGCCTTGACTAGACGGACCTTAGTCAGCAAAGTAATGTCTCTGCTTTTGAATATGCTATCTAGGTTGGTCATAACTTTCCTTCCAAGGAGTAAGCGTCTTTTAATTTCGTGGCTGCAGTCACCATCTGCAGTGAGAAAGGAAGAACTGAAACTATCTCTTTTAGCAGATGACACGATTGCCATAGAAAATTCCAAGGAGTCGACTAAGACAAAAAACTGCTCATCAGTGAATTCAGCAAGGCCTTAAGATTCAATATAAACATTTTAAAAAATCAATTATATTTCAATATACTAGCAATGGACATGTGGATCTGAAATTAAAAATATAGTATCATTTAAAATTGTTCAAAAAAAAAAAAGAAGTACCTAGGTGGAAATTTTACAAAGCATGTATAGGACTTGTATGCTTAAAAGTATTTAATGCTGATGGAAGATGTCAGAGAAGACCTATATAAACAGGGTTGGCAAAGGGATAAACGCATAGATTAGATGAACAGAATGAAGAATTCAGAATTCAGAACTAGACCCATAGGAATGACTTTTTGATAAGTTATATGCAAAAGCAACTCGCTAGAGGAAAGATACCCTTTCAACAAATGATGCTGGAGTGCTTGGACTAAAAGTAGCTCAAAATGGATCACAGATTTAAATGTAAACGTAAAACTATAAAATTATTTAAAATCATAGAAAATATTTAGGATCTAACACTTGACAGAAATTTCTTAAATTTGATAACAAAAGTGTGATTCATAAGAGGAAATCTTAAGAAATTTACTTTATCAAAAAATATTTAATTGCCTTGCTATAGACCGTGTTAAGAGGATGAAAAGATAAGCTATACAGAGGGAGAAAATATTCACAAATCACACATCTGACTAAGAACTAGTATTTAGAATGAAAAAAGAACTCTCAATACTCAGTTTAAAAAATCTAATTAGCAAATGGCCAAAAGATATGAATAGATTTGTCTTTTTAACATTTCATGCAATCTATTTTAAAACATGATTTTTTCTTAACATATTGCTCGAACAGGCTTATATGCATCAGTGTTCAGTCCCTTTTTCTCTTTTTTAATTGAAGTGTAGATGATTTACAATGTTATGTAAGTTTCAAGTCTACAGCAAAGTGATTCATATATATATATTAAATGTATATTATATATATATATATTCTTTTTCAGATTCTTTTCCCTATGTGTTATTATAAAATATTGAATGAAATCCCATTTTTTACAGTAGGTTCTTGTTGATTATCTATTTTATTTATAGTAGTGTGTATATGCTAGTTCCAGATGCCTAATTTATCCCCCCTTCCCACACTTTCCCTTTTGGTAGCCAGTTTGTTTTATATGTCTGTGAGTTTATTTCTGTTTTGTATATAAGTTCGTTTGTATCATTTTTCTAGATTCTACCTATGAGTGATATTTGTCTTTCTCTGTCTGATTTATTTCACTGAATAGGATAATCTTTGCTGCTGCTGCTAAGTCGCTTTAGTCGTGTCTGACTCTGTGTGATCTCATAGATGGCAGCCCACTAGGCTCCGCCATCCATGGGATTTTCCAGGCAAGAGTACTGGAGTGGGGTGCCATTGCCTTCTCTGAGGATAAACTTTAGGCCCATCCATATTGCTGAAAATGGCATTCAGTTCAGTTCAGTAGCTCAGTCGTGTCCGACTCTTTGCGACCCCATGAATCACAGCACACCAGGCCTCCCTGTCCATCACCAAGTCCCAGAGGTCACTCAAACTCACTTCCATCAAGTCGGTGATGCCATCCAGCCATCTCATCCTTTGTCATCCCCTTTTCTTCCTGCCCTCAATCCCTCCCAGCATCAGGGTCTTTTCCAATGAGCATTATTTCATTCTTTTTCATGGCTGAATCATATTCTTGTGTGTGTATCATATCTTTTTTATGCGTTCACCTGTCAATGAACATTTAGGCTGCTTCCGTATCTTGGCTATTGTAAATAGTGCTGCTATGAACACTGAATGAACACTATCTTTTAAAATTAGAGTTCTTTTCTTTTTCAGATCTATCACCAGGAGTCAGATTGCTGGATTATATGGTAATTCTATTTTTATTTTTTTAAGGAAACTCCTTACTGGTTTTCATAGTGGCTATACCAATTTACATTCCCACCAGCAGTATATAACAGTTCCCTTTTCTCCACATCCTCTCCAGTATTTATTATTTGTAGACTTTTTGATAATGACCATTCTGATCAGTGTGAGGTGATACCTCATTGTAGTTTTGATTTGCATTTTTCTAATAATTAGCAATATTGAGTACCTTTTCACATGCCTTTTGGTCAACTGTAGGTCATGAACAGATGTTTCACCAAAGAGGATGTACAGATGATAAATAAGTACGTGCAAAGATGTTCAACATCATTAGCCACCAGGAAAGTGCAATTTAAAACCATAAAGAGATATCACTACAAACCCATCAGGGTGACTAAAGTAAAGAATAGTGACAACACCATATGTTGGTAAAGATGTGGAAAAACTGGGTCACTCATGCAATGCGAATATAAAATGCTAACGGCACTCTGGTATACAGTTTGGCAGTGTCTTGAAAAAACTAAACATGGGACTACCATATGACCCAGTAATTGGATTCTTGGGCATTTACTGCAAAGAAATGAAGACTTGTGTTCACACAAAAAAGCTGTACAAAAGGATTTAAAGTATTTTGTTCATAGAGGCACCAAACTAGAAATAACCCAAATATTCTTCGATGAGTGGTTAAACCACACTTCATTGAATACTACTCAGCAACAAAAAGAAACAAAATACTCATACATGCAATGGTCTGGATAAATCTCCAGATAATCAGGCTGAATGAAAAAAGTCAGTCCCCAAATACTGTGTTACTTGACTTATCTAGCATTCTATAAAAGTCAAAATTACAGAAATGGAGGACAGATTTGTGGTTGCCAAAGTTTAAGGAGGTGATGGGTGTGGGAAGGAAGCATTGTTACTGCTGTTCAGTCTTGCTCAGTTGTGTCCAGCTCTTTGCGACTCCATGGACTTCAGCACACCAGGTTCCTCTGTCCTTCTCTGTCTCCTGGAGTTTGCTCAAACTCATGTCCATTGAGTCGGATGCTATCCAAACATCTCATATTCTGCCACCCCCTTCTCCTTTTGCCTTCAATCTTTCCCAGCATCTGTTTTCTCCAGTAAGTTGAGTCTATTCTAATGAATCAGCTCTTCACATCAGATGGCCAAAGTATTGGAGATTCAGCTTTAGCAACAGTCCTGCCAATGAATATTAAGGGTTGATTTCCTTTAGGATTGACTGGTTTGATCTTCTTGCAGTCCAAGGGACTCTCAAGAGTCTGCTCCAGCACCACAATTCAAAAGCATCAATTCTTTGGTGCTCAGCCATCTTTATGGTCCAACTCTCACATCTGTACGTAACTACTGGAAGAACCATAGCTTTGACTATACAAATGAAAGTGAAAGTGTTAGCCACTCAGTCATGTCCCACTCTTTGCGATCTCACCCGCCCCACTCCTCTGTCAATGGGATTCTCCAGGCAAGAATACTGGAGTGAGTTGCCAGTCCCTTCTCCAGGAGGTCTTCCCAACCCAGGAATTGTAGGCATGTTCTTTACCATCTGAGCTACCAAGACTATACAGATATGTGGCTGTAAAAGGACAATATGAGAAGATGTTCTACATCTGGACAATTATAGACAATATTACAATCTGGGTTGTAATATTGCAAAATATTAACCACTGGAGTAGGGAAAGAAAATGGTTAAAAAGATACTAGGGATCTCTGTGTTATTTCTTTTCTTTTCTTTTCTTTTTTTTCTGTGTTATTTCTTACAACTTCACGTGAGCCGATAATTATTTCAAAATAAAAAGTTGAATTTTTGAAAAAGGTTTTAGTGTAACCTCACATAAAAATTGGCATGTGGCTAAAATGGGCTGGCTGATGTGAAGTAAGCTGAAGCTCAAGCTTGGGCGTGCACTTACCAGGCCCTCATAGTCCCCACCACTGCCTATCATCTCCCTATCACCTAGGCTCAGAATTCTCTGCTATCTATTATCCAGCCCGCCCTGCTCATTTTCTTACATCCAGTAAGAACCATGTAGGGCATCAATTTTCCACTTTTATTAACTCAGATTCCTGACATCAGCAAAGCAGGATAGGAACAGAGTTCAGTCATGCTGAGATGTTAACTCATGGAAATTTCTTCGTTCTTTACATCTCATGTCTCAAAACTGTGCCTGAGAAATGATACCATGGAGTGGAAACCCTTGAAAGTCAGACAGACCTGAGTTAAAATCAGGGCTTTCCCAGCTGACCTTGAGCACATGACTCGAAGTTTCAGATTCTCCCTTATAAACTGGCAACAATAATACGTAACTCCATCTAAAATGCCTACTACCACAGCATAGGGGCTCCTTAATATGTCTCCCCAATAGCAACAGGATGCCCCTCATTTTCATATTATTTCTGATTCCTCCTAGCAAACAACAGCCTCTGTTAAAAGAGGTTGTTTCCCTCTGGAGCTATATGCATATATTTACTGCTAACTGGGAACTTATGTGTCTCTGCGCTTAGTGCCTTTCTCACACTATCTCACCATCCTCACAATAATCCTGCAAAACAGGTGCTTACTTGTATTAAGTCCATCTTGCAAATGAAGAATTTGAGGCGTAGAATTATTTGGTGACAAGTTTTTGCCAATAAATCTGCCTCTAGAATCTATATTTGAGCTAGCGTTTCCACTGCCTCTCTCTGTGTCCAGCTTGGCAGTGTTTGGCAGAGGGAGGTTTGCTCTCCAGGGTCTCCCCAGGGACTAACCCTTTGGGGTGATCTTGCCTGTTAAAAGGTAAGGCTGACAATGATATATTCCTGGTTAGCTTCAGTTTACAGCCTCAGAAAGACTTAGAATCCCTCTCTCACCCTCCTCCCCTGACACATGATATTTGTTGGGATGAACCTCTGATGCAGGTACCTGCAGGCTGCAATGTGTTGGGAGGTTTTCAGATTCCAATTGCCAAGCACAGGGTGTTATTATCAAGGACATTTTCCTACAGCAGTATTATTGGCATCTCTTTCACAATCCAGTGATCTTTTATTGGCATTAACATATATTGGCCAAGAGAAGGGGACAAAAAACACACAAAATGGGCTGAGTGAAATACCAGCTCTCCCCTGAGGATGGGCTGCTGGCTGAGCTGCTCAAGTCTTGTCACTCACTGGAGATGAAGAGACCCAAGAACAACAAGACACTCCCTGGCTTTTGACAGAGTGTCCAGGAGCTTCCCAGGATACGAAATTCGAGAAGGGCCTTAGGCTTATTTCTCAATGGTTGGGACTCTCCAGTAACACAAAGCTGGATTTGATTCCTGGCTGCCCCAATTCTTAGCTATGTCAACTTGGCCAAAGTTCTTAATCTCTCTCGCTAAGCCTCAGTTTTTCCATTTTGTAAAATGGACATAATAATAATAGTAATCATAATCATAGCCTTCCCTACAGGGTCTTCAAAGGAAATATATGAGGTGATAGGAAATGAGCTTATACACAGTAAGCCCTCAATAAATGTTAGTATTATCACGTTAGTGGTGAAATTTGTGATAAGCCAGAAAGAAATAATAGCCATCAGTATTATTAAAAGTGATAGGATTTGTAATAGGCCAGGAAAAAAGTGGCGGTGTTGATGATGGTGGTATTTTAGTCATCATCAGCAAAAAAAAAGTCAGAGGAAAAAAATTACAAAACCTCAAAAGAGTGTCCCAGGGGAAGATTTCTTCCCACAAAAGTTGCATTTGTCAGAAATTCTCTGCCTTTGCATGTTTTAAAATTGAAACCTGTTTTCCTATTAGATAATAATTCCAGAAATGTTCTCTGTTCAATTTTGATAAATTTAATCTTTTATTTAAATAATGCTCTGGCTTCATGTATTTTTATCTTTGTGACCTTGGACAGCAATGTTTACCTCTTTATCAATTTTCTTATCTATAATAGTAAGTTCTGGAATCACTTGAGATAATGCACATGTAAGTGCTTTGCAAAAGTAGAAACCTCCCCCTTCTCCATAGAAGTGGCTTCCCTCGTAGTTCAGTTGGTAAAGAATCTGCCTGCAATGCAGGAGACCTGGGTTCAATCCCTGTGTTGGGAAGATCCCCTGGAGAAGGAAATGGCAACCCACTCCAGTATTGTTGCCTGGAGAAATTCTCCATAGAAATGCTGAGTTATAATGGCTCCAGTGTTACCCTCAACCATGCTCTTAAGATATTTGTGGGGACTTCCCTCATGGTCCAATTTTTAAGACTTCTCCTTTCAATGCACACAGTGTGGGTTCAATCCCTGGTCACAGAGCTAAGATCCAAATGCCTCCTGGCCAGAAAACCAAAACATAAAACAAAAGCAATATTTTAACAAATTCAATAAAGACTTTTAAAAAACAGTCCACATTAAAAAAAAATCTTAAAAAAAAAGACATTTGTGAAGTATACTTTCAGTTAGAAAATAACAACCATTAAATTTGTTCTAAAAGTTTGAATTTTGGGTAGCAAATTATCTTCATAGAAGGTAAAACTTTGAAGAAAACTATGAGGTACAAGCTTTTAATGTGAAGAAGTTTTAGCAGTTTCATAAGTTAAAGTTCCTACCCTAAGACCTAGGAATTCCACTCCTAGCTATTTGAGAAAACTAAAAAGAATTATCTACAAAAAGCCTTATATAAAAGTGTTCATAGCAGATTTACTTATAATAACGAAAGTTGGAAACACTCCATATGTTTGTCAACAGAAAAATGAATAAGCAAGGTCATACAATGGAAAAATACTCACCAAGAAAAAGAAGTAACAAACTACTGATACATGAAAAACACAGAAAAGTTCCAAAATAGTATGCAGAATGAAAGTGTATGATCCCACTCATATGAAATTCTAGAACCTACAGTGATGGTAATCAGATCAATGTTTGCTTCTTAGTGGGTGAAGAGAGTTGACTGGGAAGAGGTACGAGGAAACGCTCTAGTAAGGTTAAAATATCCTGTGTCTATACACTGATCATAATTTGCAATAGCTACACTTAAAATTTGACCATTTCACTGTATTCAATTATATCCCAGTAAATCAAACAAACTTTAAAAGATAATGCTGAGGGAAATTTTGGGAGATGTAAATGCTCTAAAACTGGATTGTGGTGGTGGTTGCAACCGTATGCATTTATTAAAAATAACTAGCTGGTACAGCCACTACAGAGAACAGAAGGAAGGCCCCTTAAGAAGCTAAAGTAGAGCTACTATGTGATCCAGCAATCCCACTCCTGGGCATTGATCCAGAGAAAAACATGATCCAAAAGGATACACAGACCCCAGTGTTTATTGCAGCACTGTTTGCAATAGCCAAGACTTGGAGGCAACCTAAATGTCCATTGACAGAGAATTGGATACAAAAGACATGGCTCATATATACAATGGAATGTTGTTGTTGTTTACTCCCTCAGTCGTGCCCAGCTCTTTTGCAAACTCATGGGCTATATCCCACCAGGCGCCTCTGTCCAGGGGATTTCCTAGGCAAGAATACTGGAGTGGGTTGTCATCTCCTTCTCCAGAGGATCTTCCTGACCCAGGGATCAAACACAACTCTCCTGCATTGCAAGCAGATTCTTTAACCCTGAGTCATCAGGGAAGCCCATGATGGGATATTATTCAGTATTAAAAATAAAGAAATAATGCCATTTGCAGTGCTAAGATGAACCTAGAGATTTTCATACTCAGTCAAGTCAGACAATGAAAGAGAAATGCCATATAATTTTGCTTGTATGCAGAATCTAAAAAGAAATGATACAATGAACTTATATACAAAATAAAAACAGACTCACGAATTTGTAGAATGAACTTAAACGGTTACCAGAGAGGAAGGGTAGAGGGAAGGGATTGTTAGGGAGTTTGGGACTGACATGCACATACTGCTATAAAATGGATAATCAGGAAGGACCTACTGTATAGCACAGGGAACTCTGCTTAATATTATGTAATAACCTAAGTGGAAAAGGAATTTGAAAAAACATATATACATGTATATGTATACCTGAGTCACTTTTCCGTACACCTGAAACTATCACAACATTGTTAATCGATGATAATCCAATATAAAATCAAAAGTTTAAAAAAAAGAATAAAGGAAACTTGCAAAACCAAAAATAATAAATAAAAATCATTAAAGTGTTTATTTGTAATGAGAAAATTTTATAGTACATCAGTTATACCTCAAAAAACTGTTGAGTAAAAAGATAATACATTCAGCACTGAAGTACTAACTAATGCAACAAAATAAGAAAAGGAAATAACAGGTATATAGATGGGGATAAGAAGAAATAAAACAGTGTTTGCTTATAGATGACATGGTCATCCATGTATGAAGTCCAAAATAATTAAAAAGAAATAAATAAACACTCCCAGAACTAGTAAGTGATTATAGCAAGATGGCAGGATATAGAGTTAATATACAAGTCAATCACTTTCCTATATACCAGCTATGAAAAAATGAAATTTGAAATTACAAACACAATACCATTAACATTCTCATCCCCAAAAATAAAATACTGAGGTATAAGTTTAACAAAATATGTGCAAGATCTATATGAGGAAAACCACAAAATCCTGATGAAAGAAATCAAAGAACATGATAATTATATATTCCATGTTCATGGATAGGATGACTTATTATTGTCAACACGTCAGTTCTTCTCAAATTCATCTGTAGAGTCAATGTAATACTAATCAAAATTGCAGCAAGTTATTTTGTGTATATCTATAAGTTTAAAGTGTATATGAAAGGATAAGAGACCCAGAATCGTCAACACAGTATTAAAGAACAAAATTCAAGGACTGAAGCTACCTGACATCAAGACCTACAATAAAATTACAGTAATCAAGACAGTGTGTTACTGGTGGAATAATAGAGCAATTGAACAAAATAGAGAGCCTGTAAATCAGTTCAGTTCAGTTCAGTCGCTCAGTCGGACATGAGCAACCCCATGAATTGCAGCACACCAGGCCTCCATGTCCATCACAGACCCACATAAATAGAGTCCACTTTTCTTTGACAAAGGAACGTAGGCAATACAACAGAGCCAAGATAGTCTTTTCAACAAATGGTGCTAGAACAACTGGACATCCATATGCAAAAAAAAAAAGAATCTAGACAAAGATATTATACCCTTCACAAAAATTAACTCAGAATGAAAGTAGACCTTTAGATAAAACTCCTAGAAAATAAGATGGGAGAAGATCTAGATGACATACAACACCAAAGGCAAGATCCATGAAAAGAAAATGATAATTGGACTTCATTAAAATAAAAAAACTTCTGCTCTACAAAAGACAGCATTAAGAAAATGAAATGAGAACGTCAGTTTTTATCAGCTATGACAAATATATGGCTCTGGTGGGGAATGTTGATAATGTTGGCTAGTGTTGGGACAAGGGGTATATAGCTGTTGGTGTCATTATTGCTGATTAGTTGCTAAGTCATGTCCTACTCTTTTATGACCCCATGGAGTATATGCCAGGCTCTTCTGTCCACGGGATTTCCCAGGCAAGAATATGGGAGTGGGTTGCCATTTCCTTCTCCAAGAGATCTTTTGGATCCAGGGATCAAAACTGCGTCTTCTGCATTGCAGGTGGGTTCTTTACCACTGAGCCACTACCTTTCTCTTAATTTTGCTATAAACCTAAAATTTCTCTAAAAAAATTAATAACTTAAAAAAGATAATACATGTGGCTATTGGGGGTACAGAGAAAAATAATTTCAGATTTCTGGGTACAACTTTCCTTCAGAGCAATTTAATGATGTATATCATGAGCCTTAAAGTAAGGATACCCTCTGGCCAAGCAATTCCATTTTAGAAATTTACCCTGAAAAAATACTTGAAGATACACACAAAGATTTAAAGATACATACTGAACTGAAGTGTCATTTGTAATAGTTAAAAACTGGAAGCAACTTAATATCTATCAGAGCGCATGACTGAAATGTGTATGAATGTGTAAACAAACAGTAGTTATTATAATAATGTCATAAATTAATATTGATCAACATAGAAAGCTGTTCACAACATATTAATAGAAAAAGCAAGTTGAAGAAAATATGCAGACAAGAGCATAATTAGTATTATGATGCAGTACTTTTAGTAGTATGCAGTAACAGTATTATATAAAGAGTCTGGAAGGGTCGACAACAAGGTGATAAGGATAGGTATTTCTTTGTGGTAGGATTATGGGGATAGCTTTCTAATCTTTCACAATAATTACATGTGCCTTTCACAAAAAATATATGTTTATATATTAACATATATTTCAAAATCTTTAAAGTGAGTTAATAATATGGGAAAAGAGGTCATCAGGAACATGGTACATATACGGTACATGTGATAAATATGGAATTTTTAACGAGTCCTGAAAATCTGGTGCATGCTACCTTATGCAATGGGTGTGTATAAACTGGGTTGCGCTTTCCATTATGCTAACAGAAGAAAAAGCTGCAAGAAAGGTAAGGAATCACTTGATTGTGTGAATAACAATTGCCATGTGTTTCTGTCTTGGAAGTGCACATCATTTTAATTTTTAGTATTGTTTAAAACAGAAAATACCCAAATCATTATTCCTTTGTAATATCCTGGTCAAATTATTTATCACAATCATTTTAAGAAAGCCCTAGGCCAGTGTTGTGTTTTCACTTTCCTGATTTATATATAGGGTGCGACCACTTTCTCAGCTGTCCTGGGGACAGCTCCAAAGGGAAGAGTTCACATGCTTAGAGAATTCGGTTAGTTTCTAGAATAGCTGAAACTTGTCTACCTAAACAGGCAGATTTCATCTACCTCTAACAAACCCTGATCAGGAAACAAAGCAATCTCCCTAACCAAGAGAAAAACCAAGAAAACAAGTACACCTGGGAAAATCAACCACTCAGAACATTTCTTCATGAAGAGGTTAAGAATGAAAACATCTCGAGTGCACTGTTCTCCAGACAGCCTGAGCTCTAGACGCAGATCAGCTCAGCCTGGTGCTGTCCCCATTTCAAGACAGAAGGAGGCTGAAACTCTGAAAGGACAACTTGCCCAGTTATGCAAAAATCAGTGGTGACGCTATGATTAGAATTGTCTCCCAAGTGCCAGGAGCTCTAATAGGTAAAGAAGACAATGGGATGTGATGGAAAGACTAGTTGACAAATCAGAAAACCTGAGTTTCAGACTTGGCTTTGTCAGTTAGCCATGTGTCCTTTGGCAGGTACCTACCCTTTCAAGGACTGTGCCTCTTTATAACATGAGATGGTGCCCCTAGAAAATATATCAGGGTTCCTCTGGTACAGTGGATAAGAATCTGTCTGCCAACGTAGGGGACAATGTAGGGTTTGATCTCTGGTCTGGGAAGATTTCACGTGCCGTGGGGCAACTAAGCTCTTGTGCCACAGCTGAAGCCTGCTGCCTAGAGCTGTGCTCCACAGCAAGAGAAGCCACCGCAGTGAGAAGCGCGTGCACCGCAACTAGAGAGTGGCCCCTGGTCACCATAACTAGAGAAAGCCCGCAGGTGGCAATGAAGACCCAGTGCAGCCAAAAATAAATATATAGATAAACACAGTAGTATGTACATATCAAAAAAATTTTAAAAGAAAGAAAATATATGAGGGTTCTTTGAGATAAAAAAATCCTACTTTCTAATTAACTCACCCCTCCCCTTCCTCTAAGGAGGATTAAGGAGGTTTAGTCCTTCAGGGTATTCTTGCCCCTCTATCCTCCCCCAGTCCACTGTTCTCTCGGGCATACCTGTCCTGTGATCGCCAAGCTGTACAAGGTCAGGAGGATCCTCCCTGGGCTGCCTAAGCAGATGCTGTAATGTTTACCCTGTTGCTGCTACCATTAGCTAGAGACATGCTAATTTTTTTATTTTTTTTTTTTTTTTGCCTAACTAGATTAACAAGGCACACATAGGTCTGTAGATAGAGCTCCACTGGATACAATTTGCAGAATAAATAAAAGTTTAATTTTCTTTAAACAGACATCAAGTGCTTGAGGATGTGTGAAACCCAGAAGAGTGATTTCCCTGGGCAGCCTGCCTCTCCCAGGAGAAGGGGCTGCCTGAGTCTTGACCCAGAAAGGAAGACAAATATTGGCACAGGGAGAGAGGGTTCTGCTACATTCAGCTAAACCCAAGTGAACAGAGAGACAGAGGGAACTAGGTTGTGCCATCAATCATTTCTCAAGTTCAGTTATCCTTATTGGTGTGACAAGGTAGACACATTGCCAAAGTCAATACAGGAGGCCTGTGTGCCTAAGGCAGGCTTCATGCTAATGGGGATTTTAATGTCAGACATTCTGTTCTGTGAATGTTTTCTAATGCCCTTGGTCTCCAGCTGCCGTGTGTTGTGGTTATAATCTTGCTATTGAAGCTCAGAGGAATTAAGTTTGGGGTCCTCAAACCAAACTTATGGTAAGAGTCTTCTCTCCTGAAACCATTTTATACTAATGAAAAACCTTGTGAACTTTTATTTATTTTGTTTTAATATATAGTACACTACAATACAGAGAAGGCAATGGCACCCCACTCCAGTACTCTTGCCTGGGAAGTCCCATGGGTGGAGGAGCCTGGTGGGCTGCACTCCATGGGGCTGCTAAGAGTAGGACACGACTGAGCGACTTCACCTTCACTCTTCACTTGCATGCATTGGAGAAGGACATGGCAACCCACTCCAGTGTTCTTGCCTGGAGAATCCCAGGGATGGAGGAGCCTGGTGGGCTGCCGTCTATGGGGTTGCACAGAGTTGGACACAACTGAAGCGACTTAGCAGCAGCAGCAGCAGCAGCACACTACAATAAGGACTTCCCAGATCGGAGCTAGTGGTTAAAAACCTGCCACTGCCAAAGACTTGAGAGATGGGTGTTCAGTCCCTGGGTTGGGAAGATCCCCTGGAGGAGGGCATGGCAACCCACCCCAGTATTCTTGCCTGGAGAATCCCATGGGCAGAGGGGCCTGGTGGGCTACAGTCCGTGGGGTTGCAAAGAGTCTTACGTGACTGAAGCAACTGAGAACACGCACACAATAATAAAAACAGACATGTAGTTTCAGGTAGGATATTGTTAAAATAGCTCACTTCCTAGGCAGGTTTTTAAAATAAAATTTACCACCAAGAAAACTATCTAAAATTTCCTTATCAAAAAATCTTGCTGTAATGTTTACAATTCTGGTAAATGCCTAATTAAGCTGTTAACGTTTAGATTCATCCAGCAAAGCACCTCCATCCTTAGGAAAAATAGGGATAGGACTATTTTTTGGTTGGACAAGGTTTGATCTCACGATTTTAGTGACACAGATGTGCACTAGGTACTTATCACCCAGAGCCCAGCCGGAGCTGCCAGGCTGAGAACCACAGCAATAGATAAAATATAAATTACAGACAATAGTCAAAATCAGATCATGAGCAGATCCTGACTCCAGCCAGAAAATATGGGATAATGGCTAAGCTTAAACAAATATTTATTTTAAAGGAGGTGAAAAGTGGGGATATAGCATATGCTTCAGATACAGCACATTTATGCCACAAGCTGCCATTCAGGGTACACGACCTATGGTACATTGCCTTCACCTCATGGCAGCATGCACTAACTATATTATGGGGCTATCATTTTTTGTCAGCTGCCTGTACTAAATGACTGACTGAATACATTCATTCAAAAGCTAGAATATTTAAAGTGCAAGGAATCTACAAAATCACCTAGCACAATTCCTCTCATTTTACAAAAACTGAGATCTAGTTACTTTCATTTGCATGTTTTGCTTAAGGTCAACATTTAACAAGTAAGGTGATACTAGAATTCAGGCCTCTTGACTCTTGAAACAGTTAATATTGATTATCCCAGAGTCCTATTGCACACTTGGCATCTGTACTTTGAACTTGACATATTCATATAAAAGTTAAAACTTAAGTGTACAAAGAGGCCAACATTCACCAGCAATAAATCAACCAATAGGTAGATTTTTTCACTTTTCCTAAAAATTTACTTGTTCATTTCAGCAGTCTTTATTAGGAAAGAGATTTGCTTACTGGTTGGTTTAGTTGGTTAAAAATACCTTGCAATTTAATGTAAAGACCAAGGGCATAATAAAAGCCTTCTTTATTTTGTAAGTTTAAAAGCATTCCCAGAGAAAAGTCGTTGTTTATTTTTATCACTAACATAATCACAACATCCAGTTATATGAAAAATAATATATATACACATGTGTGTGTGTATATATATATACACATATATATGTGTGTGTGTATATATATACATATATATGTTTGTGTGTGTATATATGTGTGTATGTGTATATATATATACACATGGGCTTCCCTTGTGGCTCAGCTAATAAAGAATCTGTCTGCAACGCCGGAGACCTGGGTTTGATCCCTGGGTTGGGAAATTCTCCTGGAAAAGGGAAAGGCTACCCACTCTAGTATTCTGGACTGGAGAATTCCATGGACTCTATAGTCAATGGAGTTGCTAAGAGTCAGATATGACTGAGCAACTTTCACATATATATATATATAAATACCTTCTAAATATTTGAGTAGATTTTCAAAAGTTACATCTTTCAGGAATTAGAGGGTGGGACGAATGGAGATAGTGACATGGAACCATATACACTCCATTCAGTTCAGTTGCTCAGTCATGTCCGACTCTTTGCAACCCCATGAATCGCACGCCAGGCCTCCCTGTCCGTCACCAACTCCCAGAGTTCACTCAGACTCACGTCCATCAAGTCAGTGATGCCATCCAGCCATCTCATCCTCGGTCGTCCCCTTCTCATCCTGCCCCCAATCCCTCCCAGCATCACAGTTTTTTCCAATGAGTCAACTCTTCGCATGAGGTGGCCAAAGTACTGGAGTTTCAGCTTTAGCATCATTTCTTCCAAAGATAAACCCAGGGCTGATCTCCTTCAGAATGGACTGGTTGGATCTCCTTGCAGTCCAAGGGACTCTCAAGAGTCTTCTCCAACACCACAGTCCGAAAGCATCATTTCTTCAGCGCTCAGCCTTCTTCACAGTCCAACTTTCACATCCATACATGACCACAGGAAAAACCATAGCCTTGACTAGACGGACCTTAGTCGGCAAAGTAATGTCTCTGCTTTTGAATATGCTATCTAGGTTGCTCATAACTTACTTTCCAAGGAGTAAGCATCTTTTAATTTCATGGCTGCAATCTCCATCTGCAGTGATTCTGGAGCCCAAAAACATAAAGTCTGACACTGTTTCCACTGTTTCCCCATCTATTTCCCATGAAGTGATGGGACCGAATGCCATGATCTTCTTTTTCTGAATGTCGAGCTTTAAGCCAACTTTTTCACTCTCCACTTTCACTTTTATCAAGAGGCTTTTTAGTTCCTCTTCACTTCCTGCCATAAGGGTGTCATCTGCATATCTGAGCTTATTGACATTTCTCCTGGTAGTCTTGATTCCAGCTTATGTTTCTTCCAGTCCAGCGTTTCTCATGATGTACTCTGCATAGAAGTTAAATAAGCAGGGTGACAATATAGAGCCTTGACGTACTCCTTTTCCTATTTGAAGCCAGTCTGTTGTTCCACGTCCAGTTCTAACTGTTGCTTCCTGACCTGCAAACAGATTTCTCAAGAGGCAGGTCAGGTGGTCTGGTATTCCCATCTCTCTCAGAATTTTCCGCAGTTTATTGTGATCCACACAGTCAAAGGCTTTGGCATAGTCAATAAAGCAGAAAGAGATGTTTTTCTGGAACTCTCTTGCTTTTTCCATGATCCAACGGATGTTGGCAATTTGATCTCTGGTTCCTCTGCCTTTTCTAAAACCAGCTTGAACATCAGGAAGTTCACGGTTCACTACTGTGTATAAAATAGATAACCAATGGGAATTTGCCGTATGACTCAGGGAGCTCAAACCAGGGCTCTGTAACAACCTAGAAAGGTGGGAAAGGGTGGAAGGTGGGAGGGAGGCTAATAAAGGAGGGGACACAAGTGTACCTATGGCTGACTAATGTTGATGTATGGCAGAGGCCAGCACAATACTCCAAAGCAATTTTCCTTCAACTAAAAATATGAAAGTTTAGGGGGAAAAAAATATAGTTACGTTTTTCAAAGCAACTCAGCACAACTAGTGAGAGTGGAGTACAGGGGTAGGTTTCTCAGAGAGTAAATGACATAACCAAACCAGTTGTGAACTTCCCACCTCCCCACTCAAAGGTCTTGGAGAATTAACAAGTTCCCTGAGGCAGGATCTTAAATATCTATATACTCTCCAAGTGTTCTTATGTTCAAGATCTTTACGTGTTTTAAAGATGTCAAAATTAAGTACTGGGATAAAATGAAGGACTAGGAGTAATCAGTTAAGATCTCCATTTCTAAACCATTGGGGAGCTAGCATCCAAAGAATAGCACATCATACTTTGATCAGGGAAATTAAAATGTTATCCCAAGAGATTCTATTTGTAAAACATTTTCCAAATTGAATTCCAGTTGCAGAAATATTTTTGGCAAGTCAACAGCAGGGGGCTGAGAGCCTGAGCTATGCCAGTTCTGCCAACCCCAGCAACGAGGGATGGAAAATATGGCTTAAGGAGGAGAAGCAAGAACTGATTAGCCTGACTCCACATGAAGAAGGGCAGATGGTTGCTAGACGGCTGGTTTTAGCTGCTGGTCACCCTGTCTGTTCCCTAGACTCTAAGGTACAGAGCGTTGCTACACTGAGGAATGCATGTTAAAATAGAGGTGGCTGAGGGAGAGGGAGAAAGAAGTTTGGGGTCTTGAGATCTTGTGTTAGCCAGTCTCTGAAATCCAGTAAATCTGATGGATTTACTACACCTGAAGTGCAGTGGAAATAGGACCCTGGACCAAATAGACCTGTCCTAAAGTCTGCACTGGAGCCAGCCTGGTTCTCCTGCTAAACCTTGGCATTGCTATAAGCTGGCCCTGTACTCAGGGCCAGGTCTTGATGTTCTGTGAAAATGAATCCATTTCACTCATGAGTAGGGCAGGCTACTCTGTGGCCATGATGCAGTCAGACCAAAACAAGAACACAGTGATCGTGTCTCAGCAGACAAAACTGTGATCACAGTCCAAACCTTCAAAATGACTCGGTGTCCCCTATCCTGACTAACAGGCATGGCTGCTATTTCTTTACCAGTTACATCCTTAACCTCACTCTAGTCCGCACCTCTAGTCCACTTTAACCTCGTCTAGTCTCTAGTTCTCAGTCAGAGAATTAACTCTGCTTCCAGGTGGCATTCGGTTCAGAACAAAGCCCTGCCTCTTTAAACCCTACCCAAATTCACCTGACACAAGCAAGCCCAAATCCTTTCCTAAGTCCTTTTTTTTTTTTATCTTTTTTGTAATTACACCGAAATTTGGCTTTTTAAAAAATTGAAGTATAGTTGATTTACAATGTTGTGTTAGTTATTTTAAGATATTGAATATATTAATAGTCCCCTGTGCTATACAGTAGGTATTTATCTATTTTATGTATAATAGTGTATATCTGTTAATCCCAAACCCCTAATTTATACTCCCACTTCCTGCTTTGGTAACTATGTTTGTTTTCTGTGTCTATGTGTCTGTTTCTGTTTTATAAATAGGTTCATTTGTGTCATTTTTAAGATTCCCCATACAAGTGACATGATATTTGTCTTTCTCTGCCAAGCTTACTTTACTTAGTATGATAATCCCCAGGTCCACCCATGTTGTTGCATCCTAAATCCTTTCTAGCACCTTCTTACTGACATGCTCTCTGGTTGCCCATGGTGAGGGTCTCCCTCTTTGCAAGGAGCAATACACACAAGTTGTTCAGCTACAAGTGAGCTTTGCTGGTCGTCAACTGAAAGACCAAGTAGCAATAATGTTTATTCTGTGTCAAGCAGTATGCTGACTTCTGGGCCTACAACTCTGAACAAGGTCTTATCCTGTCTTCAGGAAGCTCACAATCCGATGGAGAAGACAAGGAGCAGCAAGCAGAGACTCTAACCTCCAGAGTCGTGAGGAGTCAAACAAAATTCAACAGAATATCAAGTTAAATAGCCCTAAGATTGGAGAAGGAAATGGCAACCCACTCCAGTGTTCTTGCCTGGAGAATCCCAGGGCCGGGGGAGCCTGGTGGGCTGCCATCTATGGGGTTGCACAGAGTCGGACATGACTGAAGCAACTTAGCAGCACCAGCAGCAAGAGTGGTATGGGGCTTTCCTGGTGGTTCAGATGGTAAAGAATCTGCCTGCAATGCAGGAGATTTAGGTGGTATGATACTGAGAACATAAAAGAAAAAACTCCCTCAAGGTCAAATTTATTCATTATTAGCAAGAAGATAATGGTTGCAGATCTTCCACTTCCATCAAGTTCAAGCTGAAGTTACTATACTTATAAATGTATTAGCAAATGTTAAAATACCAAAGAAGTACAAAATCTACTCAAGTGACAAGCAAGCACAGGAGCTGCAGACTTCTTGGGTGAAGAAAGAATTAGATGAAGTGGCCAGGGGCCTAGGAGACTGAACTCTTTGGTGTGAAAACATACAACTTTATAACCATTTATATAAAGCCCATCATGGTCATGCATAAGTCCAGTTCAATTCATTCACTCAGTCACGTCCAACTCTTTGTGATCCCATGGATTGCAGCATTCCAGGCCTCCCTCTCCATCACCAACTCCTGGAGCTTGCTCAAACTCATGTCCATTGAGTCGGTGACACCATCCAACCATCTCATCCTCTGTCGTCCCCTTCTCCTCCTGCCTTCAATTTTTCCCATCATTAGGGTCTTTTCCAATGAGTCAGTTCTTTACATCAGATGGCCGAAGTATTGGAGTTTCAGCTTCAGCATCAGTCCTTCCAATGAATAGTCAGGACTGGTTTCCCTTAGGATTGACTGGTTTGATCTCCTTGCAGTCAAAGGACTCTCAAGAGTCCTTCAATACCATAGTTCAAAAACATCAATTCTTTGGTGCTCAACTTTCTTTATGGTCCAACTCTCACTTCTATATATGACTATTGGAAAGTCCATGTCCTAGCCAAAACTCTGCGTCTAAGTAACTGGGAGGGCAACTGTGTTCCTTGAGGGAGGATGTGTGTTTCTTAACACCAAGAAAAGTGAAAAGTTTGCACAGAAAGATACAAGAGAACCAAACCATAGTATTGATAATTGTGCATTAAGAAAGGAATTGTGTATATTTGCTGTTTGAGCATGAGCGTGACTGGTTAGTTTTAAAAGAGTTGCGCCTATTAGAGGCATAGCCTTGAAATGCCAATTTAAAATACTTGATGAGTGAGTGATATGGAGTTTTATGTTTTAAATTGAAAGCTGAATTCTTATTAAATTTACTGAAACATGTAAGAGAAATTTAGAGCCCTATAACCAGGTGGCGCAGTGGTAAAAAATCCACCTGCCAAGCAGGAGATGCAGGTTCAATCCATGGGTCAGTAAGATTCCCTGGAGAAGGGAATGTCTACCTACTCCAGTATTCTTGCTTGGAGAATCCCATGGACAGAGGAGCCTAGAGGGCTACAGTCCATGGTGTTGCAAAAGTTGAACACAATTTAGGGACTAAACAACAACAGTTGTAAATTAAGAGGTTAAATGTATTGAAGTACTCCAGAAAGTTTTGTTAATTAAAATATGTATATTATACATATATATATTTCACAAGGTCTATAAGGATAAGAAATGGGGAGGAGAGTTGGAAAACTAAATATGTGTGTGTGTAGATATATAATTAATAACAGCTTAGAATGTTTAAAGATAATCAACTATATTCATAGACCCTTTAGAAGTGGTTGCTAAACTTTGCTAGACAAAAAAATAAATAATTACGTGTATAAACTGAGCTAAAAAATAACTATGTTTTTCTAATTTTAACTTTAATAAGTGGAATATTAACGTTTAACATAAGGAGTAAATCTTTGTGGAATTTTTCGTTTCTTTTTTAAATTTATCTTTTAGTGATGTGTGGCTCATTTACAATGTTGTATTCATTTCTGCTGTACAGCAAAGTGACTCATATACATATAGACATTCTTTTTTATATTCTTTCCCATTATGGCTTATCCAGGATATTGAATATAGTTCCCTGCTATACATTAGGACCCTGCTAGTTCCCTGCTATACATTAGGACCTTGTTGTTTATCCATGCTGTATATAATAATTTGAATCTACTAACCCCAAATTCCCAATCCATTCCTCCTCAACCCCTTCTCCCCCTTAGCAATAACAAGTCTATTCTCTATGTCTGTGAATCTGTCTCTATTCTGTAGGTGGGTTCATTTGTTCCATATTTTAAATCCCACACATAAGTGATATCATATGATATTTGTCTCTCTTTTTGACTTCCTTCACTTAGTATGATAACCCCTAGTTATATCCATGTTATTGCAAGTGGCATTTTTTTTATGGCTAAGTGGTATTCCATTGTATATACGTACCACATCTTCTTTATCCAATCACCTGTTGCAAAAAGTAAACCTTTGAATAATGTTTTCTACACTCAAAAGCCCCTTTCAATGGCATCTAGAAACTTACATGAACATAAACAAAAGTCATACTGTGTGGTAAGTGCTATGAGAGAGAAAGGTAACATATAAGAAAAAGCAGGGGGACCATATCTGAGACTTTGGAAGAGGTCAGTATGATCTCCTGGAGCAGGAAAAGGCAGCCCACTCCAGTATTCTTGCCTGGAGAATTCCACGGACAGGAGAGCCTGGTGGGCTGCAGTCCATGGAGTTGCCAACAGTTGGACATGACTGAGTAACTAAGCACACACACATTGAAAGAGGAACAGGTAAACCAAGAAAATGTGTGAGGATGGAGGGGACCAGGGTTGAGCCATAGGAATAGGAAGATTATTTATTTACAAATACTGAGTCTCTAACAGACACCGAACTGTCTCTGGGGAGACAATAGCAAACAAAACAGGATTCCTTCCGCATGGAGCCCAAGGCCAGGAGGTAAGAGGGAGCTTGTGACTTGGGGGAAGATAAAGAAATTCAGTGTGGATGTTCAGCCTCAGAGCCCTGATCGCCACACATGAAGTACCTAACATGGTGCTGGGAGCCAGGAGGTCCAGCAAACCATTCCTTTCTTCTTCAGAGTGTCCCTTATTTAAGTTCTTTTTGCTTTGGGGGTCAGAGCCTATTTGTAAATCAAATATTTAAACTTTCCTGGGGCTCAGCCCCTGAACTTCCAAACTACCAACCCCTTCATCCAAGCGCCCCTGCAGCCTAAACAGACCAAAGGCAAGAAGCTCATCTATTGCTTAAGCCTGAGGTCCAGGGCTGCAGGAACTGGCATGGTTTGTTTATAAAGACCCCAGAAACCCTGGTGGAGGATGGTCTTTGTCTCTCAGGGGTGCCACGGGGACTGCTGGCTGGGTTAGTAGATACTCTGCAGAGAATGGCTCTTTTAAAAAAGAAAACAGACCCTATTTTCCAAAGGTCAAAGTGGTAGAGAGGTAATAGTAAGAGGCAGGAAAACAGGCTTATGTGGGTCAGAAATGGGGACTAGGGTTGACAAACTCTGACTAAATAAGAAAGGGGACAGAAATGACCCCAGGATGAAGGAGTCTGAGAGCCATTCATTCCATCCCACCCCAGAGGTTAGGCCTCCTCCAGAAGAGGTTGGCTTCACACATACAAATGATTTTATACAAAGAATGGTAGATTCAATTCCATAGGCTACAGCTTTCAGATAACTTTAAGCAACATCACACACCTCAAGGAGCAGATGCATGTCTCAGGGGGAATTATCCAGAAGCATTCCCTCCAAAGGTCCTAGGGAGGCTGAAATGGGCTCCATTTGAAGAACCATCTTCGTCAGTATGTGCAGACCTCGGTGTGTGGTCGTTTTTGTCTTAGATGAGCAGGACATATACGCCTCTCGCTCCTGGGGATGCCGTCTGGGATTGTCTGGTGGCTTTCTGGCTGTAAGGGTTTTGGACATTATCCCCGATCCTCCGTGGAAAAAATGGTCTTCATGTTTCATGTCAACAATAGTTGAACCAAACTGCCTTTGACATCCTGGAGTTATCTGCTGACCCAGAACTAGATGAGTGGGGGATGGCAGCTCAGCCCTGGCATGTGCCCAGTGCCAACAGCAAGGGTTCCAGGAGTTACATGAGCCACTAGGGCCATCCCATCTACCATCTGTCACTGGCTTATCATGCCACCTTGGGTCACTGACTTCCCCACTCTGTGTCATCTGTGAAATATGCATAATAGCAGGTCGCAGCCTTCTGCCCCTCCCCCTCCTCTCCTGCTCATACTCACTTTCCCTCCCTCCCACCCTTCCTTCCTCTCCTTCCTCCTCCTTTGCCATCGCCTGCCCCCTTCTCTCTCCCCTGCCCTTGTCACCCCCCTTGTCTCCCTCTTCCCTTCCCTCTGCCCCACAGAAGAAGATAATGTGTCTGTAAAGCGCTTTGAGTTCCTTGGAGATAGAGAGTCTATAAATATAAGCTGTTATCATTGTTACCATGGAAACATTCACAGAGAACCACACTCCATTCCTGCATTTGCTGAATATAATTCTGCCTCCTCGCCCTGCTGGCTTCTTGAGGCTATTAAACAATCAATGGTTTTACAAAGCACTGTAGCCAAGTAGAGAGTAGGGACCCAGGGTAGAACTTGTTAGCTGCTCGACTCTTCTTCATGTCAATTTTCAGAAACTGGGTTTCTGTCTACTGAAATAGAGGAAAGTACAAGACTGACCAGCGTCAGCTATTAGTCCAAGGATGCAAATTAGGACAGGTATAGGTATGCCACATGACCAATGACCCTGATCTGTAGCAAGGTCCAAGCCAGGGAGAATTCCTGTGAGCTTCAGAAATAATATTCCACCCATTTCCTAAATTCTCTTTGATGCCTGACTCAACTTCAGAACCATGGCTGGCAAAATGTTGAGGTACAGAGAGTTAAGTTTACACCTTTCTGCCAGGCTGTGTCTTCTTCTGGAGAAGGCAATGGCACCCCACTCCAGTACTCTTGCCTGGAAAATCCCACGGACGGAGGAGCCTGGTGGGCTGCAGTCCATGGGGTCCCAAAGAGTCGGACACGACTGAGCGACTTCCCTTTCACTTTTCACTTTCATATATTGGAGAAGGAAATGGCAACCCACTCCAGTGTTCTTGCCTGGAGAATCCCAGGGACAGGGGAGCCTGGTGGGCTGCCGTCTATGGGGTCGCACAGAGTCGGACACGACTGAAGTGACTTAGCAGCAGCAGCACTGTCTTCTTCATTACAGTCTCTGCAGGGCCTAGTACAGTGCCCTAGTACAACGCTGATGCTGGACAGAGGTTTGTAAAAGCAATGAGTAAGTGCATTTAGTACGACACAGTTGCAGGTGTTGCTGAGTGAGGCACATGCATTTTGGCTCAGTCCCAAATCCCAGAGCACGTCAGTTCTTGAAGCTGCAAGTCTGCTGTGTCTACTCCCACTCCCATCAGTTAGAGCAGTGATGCTGCTTCATAGGTGGTCCGGGGAAAGTCGCTTTCTATCCAAAACCCTGACATGGCAGAGTTTAGAATCCTAGTTAACCAAAATTGTTAACCAAACAACTGGGAAAGGTCTTGTGCAAAATGTAAGGGTGTACAAACGATGGAAAAGGTCATTGGTCCTTTCAGGTAGTGCTTCGATCCAAGGGGAAGTTTGACAGGTTTCAGATAAGCAAAGGTAGAGAAATGGGATGGGCTTTGGAGTCAGACAAATCAGAATTCAATGCATAAACCCTGCCACTTACCAACCTCCCTGAGCCTCAGTACTCTCATCTGTAAAATCCGAATAATAGCTCTTATCTCACAGTTTTGAGGTGATGGTGAAATGAAATAAGTCAATGATTAATACACGTTCATTCCATCCCACTAATTTATCAAAAGGCATAAACAACACAGTCTGGGGTATGGAGGACAGGGTTAGTGATTTTATTTTTTAAATTGAAGTGTAGTTAATTTACAATGTTGCACTAATTTCAAGTGTACCACAAAAAGTGATTCACTTACACAACACACACACACACATATTCTCTTCTTTTTTAGACTGTTTTCCATTGTAGGTTACTGCAAGATACGGAGTATAGTTCCCTGTGCTCTGAGGAGGTCCTTGTTGTTTATCTATCCTGTATATGCTGCTGCTGCTGCTAAGTCGCTTCAGTCGTGTCCAACTCTGTGCAGCCCCATAGACGGCAGCCCACCAGGCTCCCCCATCCCTGGGATTCTCCAGGCAAGGACACTGGAGTGGGTTGCCATTTCCTTCTCCAATGCATGAAAGTGAAAAGTGAAAGTGAAGTCCAACTCTTTGCGACCCATGGACTGCAGCCTACCGGGCTCCTCCGTCCATGGGATTTTCCAGGCAAGAGTACTGGAGTGGGGTGCCATTGCCTTCTCCAATCCTCTATATAGCAGTGTGTATTTATTAATCCCAAACTCTTAATTTATCTCTCTCCCACTTTCCCCTTTGGTAACCATAAATTGCTATGTCTGTGAGTCTATTTCTGTTTTGTAAATAAATTCATTTGTATCATTTTTCTTTAGATTCTATGTATAAGTGATATCACATGATATTTGTCTTTCTCTGTCTGACTCTAATTAATATGACAATCCCTAGGTCTGTCCATGTTGCTGCAAATGACATTATTTCATTCTCTTTCTGGACGAGTAATAATATTCCATTGTATCTGTGTGTGTTCAGTTCAGTTCAGTCGCTCAGTCGTGTCCGACTCTTTGCGACCCCATGAATCGCAGCACGCCAGGCCTCCCTGTCCATCACCAACTCCCAGAGTTCACTCAGACTCACGTCCATCGAGTCCGTGATGCCATCCAGCTGTCCCATCCTCGGTTGTCCCCTTCTCCTCCTGCCCCCAATCCCTCCCAGCATCAGAGTCTTTTCCAGTGAGTCAACTCTTCGCATGAGGTGGCCAAAGTACTGGAGTTTTAGCTTTAGCATCATTCCTTCCAAAGAAATCCCAGGGTTGATCTCCTTCAGAATGGACTGGTTGGAATTGATGTGTGTGTGTGTACCTGCATGTATACACATACATGAATACCACATCTTCATCTATTCATCTGTCAGTGGACATTTAGGTTATTTTCACGTCTTGGCTATTGTGAACAGTGCTGCTTTGAACATTAGGGTGCATGTATCCTTTCAAATTACAGTTTTCTCTAGATATATGCCCAGGATTGCTAGATCATATGGTGACTCTATTTTTAGTTTTTTTGGAACCTCCAGACTGTTTTCCATGGTTACTGCACCAATTTACATTCCCACCAACAGTGTATGAGGATTCCCTTTTCTCCACACTTTCTCTAGCATTTATTATTTGCAGACTCTTTGATGACAGCCGTTCTGACCAGTGTGAAGTGATACCTCATTGTGTCTTTGATTTGCATGTCTCTGATAATGAGCAATATTGAATACTTTTTCATGTGCCTGTTGGCTATCTATTAAGGTTAAAGACCTCACGAATGTTTCAGATCTCAGGAAAATGGGAGCAAGTGATAGCTCTGCCTTTAAGAAAGGGGGTGGGGAACTTATAGGAAGAGAGAAAATGCTCAGGTACACATAGGGAGCCAGGCAGCACTGGCTACGTAATTTGCATGGTTCAGTGCAAAATCAAAATGCAGGCCCACTAGATAAAAATTATTACGAATTTAGAGAGGGTGACAGCAGAGCATTACTTGTTCACCTGCGTGGGTTACACACACCTGCATGGGCTTACACAGCCACAAAGCCAGCTAGGGAGCCTGAGGTGCAGAGGAACTTGCCATTAGTTCCCAGCCTTGTCGAGCAACAGTGTCATCCTGTTACCCAAACACTGATTTTGTCATCACTGTAGGCCTAATTCAATCAAGACACTGAAGTGTTTTGTTTCCTACAAAATGTGTGAATACACTGAATTCACATTTCATATTCTAAGCTAAACCTCAGCTGTTAGTAAAGGTCATTTCAGGAGGGAAAATCTCATAAAAACAACTAAACTCTTAAAGGAGTGATTAATGATTGTATAAAATGTGATCCAAGGTTCAGAATGCTCCTGTATTCTCATTCACAGAGGTACAGGGGTGAGGCCAAATGACAAAGCGTATACAAAACATTCACTATTTATTCATTTGCTATTTAATAATGCTATATACAAGTCAAGGCACTAGGCCATGTAAGGGAAAAAGAAAAAGAGATTGTCTTCAGTCCAAAAATGAGAATGTTAGGCTTGCTAATGTCCAAAGTCACTTTCAGTTCTAACATTTTAGGACTCCTTGGTGAAGATATGGGGCCTAACTTTAAAAAAAAAATGTCTCGTACAATAGTGAAACTAAATCGAAGTTGCTCTGTATAGAAAGCTTTTACATGGAGTATTTAAAATCTATTATTTATATTCATACATATGTACTTCCTGTTCATACATAGGGTTTCTATATGATCTTTCATCTAAGTTTTTATTAAGCCCTTCAAAGAGTGAGACTGTTGTTTTTAGGTTTTGTTTTGTTTTGTTTTTTTCCAAAAAATCTGGTTGTAAACTAAGTCACAGAGAAGAAAATAGATTTTCCTGAGTCAAATAGTAAGACTGGCAGAACCTAGCCACCTCTTGATAAATTATGAATTCACTCCCAGTGGTCCCCACTCTCCCTCCACCCTCCATCCATGGATAAAGAGCACAGTCAAAATGGACCATCTTCCTTCCCTTGTTGCCAAGGGATAACTATTCATGGAAGACTCTTTGCATAAAGCTGTTGAAGCCTATTTTGAGTGCAGACTTTAAAAACCAGGCAAAACTCATTCAGATTCTGGGCTCTACCACTTATCAGTTATTAGTGATCTGAGCATATTACTTAATCATTCAAAGGCTCAGTTTTCTCATAAGTCAAAGCATTAACACTTCTTTAGTTTATTTGAGAATTGAAAGCATCCCACAGTGCCTGGCACACAATGACTGTTCATCTCATGTTGAGCCCACTCCCTACCCTTTCATCTTCCTTTCCACATATGAAGCCTTTCATGAACAGAGTGTCATGGGACTGCAGTTGTCCCATTATTTCACTAAGAGTCAGGAACCATGGAAGAACAAACAACCCAGAGACAGAACTAAGAAACCCAGAGAAATGAGGCCAAAGACAGGTGTTGTGCTGATTAAGTCTAAACACTGACTTTGTTTTCAATCTTGAATGTGCAAAATCCCATTGAATGTTTCTTTCTCTTCTCCTCAGTTTATTATAACCCATCACTATACACCCAACTGTGCAATCCCAGCACTTTATTTTGTCCAGATATTTGTACATCAAACAGTCAACTTCGAAAGGACTGGAGAAGGAGACAACATTGTGAGAGAAAAGAGCCAAGAATTCTACCTATTTCTTCCAGGAAATGGAAGCCCAGAAGGGATCCAAGTGTTGCAGAGTTGTTAGTCAGTGGACTCATCAACCACTGGGCTTTCCTGGTGGCTCAGACAGTGAAGAATCCGCCCTCAATGCAGGAGACCTGGGCTCGAACCCTGGGTTGGGAAGATCCCCTGGAGAAGGGCATGGCAACCTACTCTTGTTTTCTTGCCTGGAGAATCCCCATGGACAGAGGAGCCTGGTGGGCTACAACCCATGGAGTCGCAGAGTCGGACATGACTGAGCAACTAAGCAGAGCATGTCAATCATTTAAATGATAAATTAAAACTAAAGGCAGGGACTTCCCTGGTGGCTCAGTGGTAAAGAACCTGCCTGCCAACGCAGGAGACACAGGTTCGGGAACATACCACACGCTGTGGAGTAACTAAGACCCTGTGGAGTAACTAAGACCCCTGTGGAGTAACTAAGACCCTGTGCCACAACTACTGAGCCCGTGCTGTAGAGCCCAGGAGCCACAAGTACTGAGCCCACGCAGGCAACTACTGAAGCCTGTGCTTCCTAGAGCCCGTACTCCGCAAGAAGTGAGGCCACCGCAGTGAGAACCCTGTGCACCACAACTAGACAGTGGTCCCCACTCAGCGACCAGAGAAAAAGCCCGCACAGCAGGGAAGACCCCACACAGCCAACAATAGTCATAACAATAAATAAGCAAAGTTACTTTAAAAACGAAAGGAAGAAAAAGACGCTATTTCTCTCACCAGACTATTATCCTGAAATGAGGACAGGAAGATATTCCCATAACGGGCCGGAAGGCCTGGGCTTAGGTTTTATTTGCAGGGCAACAAAAACCCCTAATGTACTGAAACTACTATCCCAATGGGCCTAAAATCTCCCCATTGCTAGAGATTCACATTTAATGATAAGCAGAGATTCCCAAGGAATCTCTAGTGCATATGCACACAGCGGAACACAGAAATGTGAAGGATAGACACAGGATACGGGAATTCTGATGGCAGAGAGCCCACTGGCAAAAAATGCAGAAAGAGAATGAAAACTGCCAAAGACAAGTAAATGCAGTTTTGCCTGAGCTCAGAGCTCCTGAAGGAGGCCATGAAGAGTGTTCAGGACAGCTCGGAACTATCTGCAGGAGATGTTCTTACCCTGTCTCCCCTTACGGCCATTCTGGTAGTCAGAACTGCCCAGTACTTTCACTTGGTGCTTGCGTTTAGTACTCTCTCTGAGCCCACCACTTGTTGTCACATTATGTTTAATTTTTTTTCTTGAAATGAAGCACTGCTTTGTTAATTTGTAAGAAAGATATCTACTAGATATCCAAGTCTTGATCAACTATAATTTTTATGTCTATCATCCGCTCAGGTAAAAATGACTTTCTGTTTAAAAAGTGGCTAGTTGACCCCACAACACAATGACACAAATAATTTAGGGCTCCCATTATATTTTCATCTGCTACAGAAAAGCATTGTGCATATTTCTCCTTTACTACATAGAATAAAAAAATTAATATTCAAGGAATGAGACTTAGAAAATTACTTTTACTCATTCCTCAAAGATGCAATTAAATGAAACAATTTTTTTTACTGTTTATCTAGTTGTGAAAAAAATACAGTTTTATACTACTGTTTGATTTGTTGTAAGGCATCACAATTTTTCCCAATATTGCTTTTATACCATCAATGAAAATATCAACACAGTAAAAAGGAAAATGATGTATTTTAATTTTTATTTGTTTTACTTTTTATTGAGTTATAATTGATATATAAATTTCAGGTATACAACATAGTCATTCACAATTTTAGAGGTTATCCTCCATTTATAGTTATACAATATTGGTCTTATTCCCTGTGCTACACAATATATGCTTTGTTTTATAACCTAAAGCTTTGTACCACTTAGTCCCCTACCCGTATATTGCCCCTCCCACTTCCCTCTACCCACTGGTAACCACTAGCTTGTTCTCTATATTTGTGAATCTGCTTCTTTTATGCTACATTCACTGGTTTATTTTTCATATTCCACATATAAGTGATATCAGACAGTATTTATCTTTCTGTTTTATCTTTAAACAGATATCTTTATCTAATATTATCTTTCTGTTTCTGACTTGTTTCACTTAACATAGCATCCTCCAAGTCCCTCAATGTTTATGCAATGGCAAATTTTCTACTCATATCAGTTCAGTTCAGTCGCTCAGTCGTATCCGACTCTTTGTGACTCCATGAATCGTAGCACGCCAGGCCTCCCTGTCCATCACCAACTCCCGGAGTTCACTCAGACTCACGTCCATCAAGTCAGTGATGCCATCCAGCCATCTCATCCTCTGTCATCCCCTTCTCCTCCTGCCCCCAATCCCTCCCAGCATCAGAGTCTTTTCCAATGAGTCAACTCTTCACATGAGGTGGCCGAAGTACTGGAGTTTCAGCTTTAGCATCATTCCTTCCAAAGAGCACCCAGGACTGATCTCCTTTAGAATGGACTGGTTGGATCTCCTTGCAGTCCCAGGGACTCTCAAGAGTCTTCTCCAACACCACATTTCAAAAGCATCAATTCTTCGGCGCTCAGCTTTCTTCACAGTTCAACTCTCCATACATGACTACTGGAAAAACCATAGCCTTGACTAGACGGAACTTTGTTGGCAAAGTAAAATGTCTCTGCTTTTGAATATGCTATCTAGGTTGGTCATAACTTACCTTCCAAGGAATAAGCGTCTTTTAATTTCATGGCTGCAGTCACCATCTGCAGTGATTTTGGAGCCCAAAAAAATAAATCTGACACTGTTTCCACTGTTTCCCCATCTATTTCCCATGAAGTGATGGGACCAGATGCCGTGATCTTCATTTTCTGAATGTTGAGCTTTAAGGCAACCTTTTCACTCTGCTCTTTCACTTTCATCAAGAGGCTTTTTAGTTCCTCTTCACTTTCTGCCATAAGGGTGGTGTCAACTGCATTTCTGAGGTTATTGATATTTCTCTTGGCAATCTTGATTCCAGCTTGTGCTTCTTCCAGCCCAGCGTTTCTCATGATGTACTCTGCATATAAGTTAAATAAGCAGGGTGACAATATACAGCCTTGACGCACTCCCTTTCCTGTTTGGAACCAGTCTGTTGTTCCATGTCCAGTTCTAACTGTTGCCTCCTGACCTGCATATAGGTTTCTCAAGAGGCAGGTCAGGTGGTCTGGTATTCCCATTTCTCTCAGAATTTTCCACATTTTATTGTGATCCACACAGTCAAAGGCTTTGGCATAATCAATAAAGCAGAAATAGATGTTTTTCTGGAACTCTCTTGCTTTTTCCATGATCCAACAGATGTTGGCAATTTGATCTCTGGTTCCTCAGCCTTTTCTAAAACCAGCTTGAACATCTGGAAGTTCATGGTTCACATATTGCTGAAGCCTGGTTTGGAGAATTTTGAGCATTACTTTACTAGCATGTGAGATGAGTGCAATTGTGTGGTAGTTTGAGCATTATTTGGCATTGCCTTTCTTTGGGATTGGAATGAAAACTGACCTTTTCCAGTCCTGTGGACACTGCTGAGTTTTCCATACATATATATAAATACTTTATACTTTATTCATCATGTTGATGAATACTTAGGTTGTTTCCATATCTTGGCTATTGCAAATTATGCTGTTATGTCACACTGTGTTTCATTTAACCTTCACTAACATCTGAGAGATTTACGGGAGGCTGTTCTAATCTGGAGAATTTGGTAAAAATCATCTCAAGCTAATTTAAGAAAGGGAGGATCTAACAGAAGTCTCATGGGACTCCAAGGAGAATCTGCACAAAACAGTGGGGTCCCATGAGAGGGGAAACTGAGAAACTGATGAGAACACTGACAGGGGCCGCTAACCCTCTCCCGGGATTATTCTTGTCCTTCTCTTTCTCCTTCTCCTCCTCCTCCACTTTCTTCTCTTCTCCTTCTTAATATAGAACCCTCCTTGCTGTATGTGTGTGCATGGCTGCAGTCACACACTACAGTTCCCAGTCTGCCTTGCACCTGGGTGCAACTTTGCGAGTAATGGGGTATAAATGGAAGTGAGATGTATAAATTTGGCATCATTTTCTTAAAGCCAAAGACAATTGTCCATGATTTTCTCCTTGCAATAAGATGTAATGCAGAGTTGGAATTGACTCAGCGTTAGTCATGCAAAAAAGGACAACACCATCAAGGAGGCCAGAGTAACAAGATGGAAGAACAAGGGTCATTTGATAACTTCATGCAAGAGGACCATCTTGCCAGCCTGGATCATTTACCTCCAGGCTGTCAGAGAAGGAAGAAATAATTATCATTTTCTTTGACCACTTTTTTTTTTTGGGGGGGGGGTCCCTGTGACAGTGGTTTGGCTCGCATCTTAACTAGTATAAGAATTGAAAGCTAGCCCATAGTTGGATCTTCTTTTGAGTCAAGGTCACTGGTCTACTCCAGCACTGTCAGCTCAGGCTGCTGTAACAAAATACCATAAACTAAGTGGTTTAAACAACAGATATTTATTTTCTTGCAGTTCTAGAAGCTGGAAATCTAAGATCAGGGTACCAGCATGGTTGGGTAATTAGTGAGGGCCCTTTTTCTGGCTTGCAGATCATCTTGTATCTTTGCATGGCTGACAAAGAGAACTCTGGTGCCTCCTTCTAATAATAGCATTAATTCCATCTTGGAGCTCCACCTTCACTACCTCATCTAAACCAAATTACCTCCCAAAGGCTCCATCACCATCATATTGGGGTTAGGGCTCCAACATAGGAATTTGAAGGAAACCCAAACATTCAGCCAATAATAGGCACCACAGTAAAAGTGCAGCAGTTTCAGAAGTCCTTGTAGCACACATCCACAGATCAGGTAGTAAGGAGAGTCAGCTGAATAAGCATTTGAACTCATAATCTGTCACTCAGCTTAGGTTCCTGAAGGTTCAATGTCTGGAAGATATGAATTCTGTAAGCATCATATTCTAAAATCTACACTGGATTATATGTTCTAGATGCAAATCATCTATTCTCATATCACTTCTGATCATAGCACGGAGGGTTTTATACATGCCAGTGGTTCTGGTTCTCAAACTTTAGCACATGTCACAATCAACCAAAGGGCTTATTCAAACAGATCTGGCCCCACCCCCAGAATTTCTGAGTCAGTAGGTCTGGAGTGCAGCCTGAGAATTTACATTTCTAGCAAGTTCCCAGGTGCTGCTGATGCTGCTGGTCTGGACATCACACTTTGAGATCCACTGATATACATCACCCACCATGGTCCTACTTGTTGTATAGAAAACACACATAACAAAAAGCAAAAAAAAAAAAAAAAAAGAAGAAGAAGAAGAAAACACACAGCTGTTGCTGGCATACTACACAGTCTTAAAGCCAGATGCTCATAGAAATACTATACACCATGCTATTTTAGAATATTCAAAATGCAAGGATGCATTTCTTTCTGGTCTGTGACTTGGTAAGTAAACAAATACGCTATTTATTCAACACATATGAACAGGTGCTCATTCTGTGTCAGGCTCTAGGAGCCAGCAGCGACAAAGCAGACAAGCATGCCTGCCCCTGCAGAGATTAATTTGAATGGGAAGAGCTATCATTTGTTGAATTTCTGTAATGTCCAGAGCCCCTTACATTAATGATCTTTAATTCCCACAAAGACAAAATATAGGTGTCATTATTCCATCTTCAAGATGAGAAGGTTGAGCCCCATATAATTAACTTGCAGCATCAGATGGCTGTCTCCAAAACCCATGTACTTTCCATAACACCACAATGAAATATATTTGGCTAACACTACAAAGGGGCTTTTAGCAGAAATACCCTATATTTGTCAGCAGAGGATTTCTTTTTCACGACTAGGGCCTAGACAGATCTCTGAAGGATTGGGGACCTTCAAGTAGAAGATCACAAGAACTGGATGAGAATACTATGGACTGCAAGGAAGAGATCACTCTCATAACTCTTGACTACAACCCACTGTCTGGATCATCTGCAAGTTACTTACCTGTGGGGCCACAATAAAGTTTTTTGGGTTCCGAAGTTTACTTTGAACAGCAACTATACATTAAAACTAGCAGTTAAAATTGGGGATCCTTCCTTCCTCATTCATTTATTCAAGAAGTATTTCTTGAAACCTCTGTGTATCAGGCACTATGCTAAGAACTGTGGTGAACTAGAGGTAAGATTTTGTTTCTGTTCTCAAGGAGGTGGCAATGTGAATATAGTGACTTCTTCCTAGTCCTCCTCTGGCTGCTACATTTGGAGTTCTCTTTGGGATAGTCATTTTTGTCTTGTTTTATGGTTTGAACTTTTCCTCTTCATTCATAATCCCAATTAATACAACCATTTGCATTGTTATTTTCAGTGGAACTCTCTATATAGGAGTTGGGTATTTGGTGAGACAATATAATGATTAATATTTTTAAAGAGAAATGACAGTGATTATCGAAGATATTGGGGAAATATTAGAAAGAGGAAGCAAGTCCTGAGGTGATGAGAAAAAAGAAAAACATCCTTGGAAGCTAAAGAATCTATGATTTAAAAGATAGGAACATACCCTCCAATAGAGAGAGAGGAGAAGAGAGTCTTCAGAGAGGATGAAGAAATCTTTGTGGTGAAGTAAAAAGAGCAACTAGGTGGGCAAAAGAAAGATAAGAACACTTAGGAGAACACTTCCTTTAAAGAGTTTTCCCTACCTGTGTTGAATTGTATGCTTGGACTTCACTGAGGGTGACTGGTCATGTCAACTTTAGGATGTAGTACACCTCAATTATTTTTCAAAGAAAACAGAATTAAAACTTTATCAGCTCAGTGGTTTGGATGTCCTCAATAGATGAATACAGTGCATGTCTTAATAAGTTCAAAGACTTGAAATCAGACCCAGGGTTCCACAGAGATGTCAGTTTTTTATTCAATACTCCATGTCACCACTTCACCTGGGGATGTGGGCTTGGAGATGTTGGCGGAGAAGATAGCAAGTTACTGGTAACAGCCATGTCTTTGCTTTACTTTTTTTGGCCCCAGCACACAGCATGTAGGATAAGTTCCCTGACCAGGAATCGAACCCATGCCTCTTGCAATGGAAGCATGGAGTCTTAACCACTGGACCACCAAGAAAGGCCCTATTTTTACTTCTTAAAAAGCCCTCTGTACAGAAGTGCTACAGTGAACACACATTGTTTTATTTCCACATACCCTTCACCTAAGCACAGCAATCAACTGTCTCTAAATTTTCTAGGATGTCTTCAAATCTCAAAGGGCTAACTTGTCTTATAGGCTTCTTCATCAAGTTTAAGCATATTGAGAATTCCTGAATATAACAGTCTCATCCTAGAGCCACATTCCTGTGCCTAGAATACGGGTCTTAATACCCAGCTGTGCTATCTTCCTAATCTTCTCATAGGTGAAAGTGAAACTGTTAGTCACTTAGTCGTGTCCAACTCTTTGTGACCCCATGGGCTGTAGCCCACCAGGCTCCTCTGTCCATGGAGTTCTCCAGGCAAGAATACTGGAGTGGGTTGCCATTTCCTTCTCCAGGGGATCTTCCCAAGCCAGGGATCAAACATGGTTCTCCCTCACTGCAGGCAGACTCTTTACCCACTGAGCCACCAGGGAAGGCCTTTCTCATAGGTAAGGCTGCTCAATCATTTTGGTTCTTTTAATAGTTACCTGGGAATCTTGTTCACATGCAGAGTCCCAGGCCCAATCCAGATGATTCTGGAGGAGGAAGGAGATGAGCCCAGGAATGTGCTCTTAAAAGGAGTCAACCAGGTAAATCTGATGCAGGGGATTCATGGTCAACATGTTGAGAAAAAATCTGTGCAATTGTATTAGGGTTTGAGACAAATGTGCAGGGGGACCTCGTTACTCAGCTGAATGTATAGAATGCATATATATGTGTCCATCTGTGCTAAGTAGAGGGGATACCATGGTGGACCAAGGCTGTTCCCATGAAACTTAAGCAAGTAAACAATCACACAAATGAATGTAGAACTACTTCCGTGACAAATGACACAAAGACTTACATGATGCCATATGAAGAGCTGTGGCTAAGACATTTTCCCTAGTTCCAGATGTCAGGGAAATCTTCCCCTGGAAGCTCTGTAGGTATTACCTAGCCAAAAGGGGAGAGATGAACATTCCAGGCACAGAGAGACTAGCATGTGTAAAAGCCTTGTGATAAGAGGAAGACTGGAGAGTCTGAGGAGCTGCCAAAAGTTACCCAGGGGACTGAATAATATGTAGTCCAATGTTGGCCAACCCCAATCAAGACTTCAAAACTCTAACATTCCATCCTTTTGGAAGGCTGATGAGATCGAAGAATTATTAATTTGCTGGAAGTGGCCCTCAATTTGCAACTAAATGTGAGCTGCTCTACGACCTTGTCCGTGAACAGGCTAAAACTGGCAGGGCAGCTGGCATCCTGGGTCAGATAAATCACACATCCTTGGCCACCACAATTTGTACTAAGACAAGGCAACAGCTGTCTAAATCCCACAAGCCCCCAGAGAGGCTGGGGGAGATTGAATCCAATGTTGCCTTAGGAAGTAGAGAAAGATGGTGGGCAGAATATCAACAAATCAGCACTCATCATCTATCTATCTATACACACACACACACACACATAGATACATATTGCTTCAGTTGTGTCCAACTCTTTGCAACCCCATAGTCTATAGTCTCCCAGGCTTTTCTGTCCATGGGACTCTCCAGGCAAGAATACTGGAGTGGGTTACCGTTTCCTATTCCAGGATATCTTTATCTATACCTACCTATCTGTCTATAGAGAGAGATCCTTCCTATGTGACTCTTGCTATATATATACACATATATACTGCCATGAGCATGATCTGTCTCTGCCCTATTGGCTAGGGTTGGTTTGCTGATATTCTGCCCACCATCATATTCACGTGTGTGTGTGTGTGTGTGTGTGTGTGTATGAATCTGTTTTCTGCACACTCTTTTTGAGATCTTTTCCAGCTCTGCTCCCCTGCTTCTTCCAGAGCCACTTCCTATGATCCAAGTGGCCTGGACTTTTCTTACGGTTTTGTCTTACAATGGCTCATCTCTCTTACCACAAAAGAACTGATATTCTCACTGGACAACATAGATAATGGTACCCCTCCCAGGATTTGTATTTTGAAAAAGGCCTGGAAAATAATAACTCAGAAGAGCAAATCAATATATGTCAAATTTCTCAGCATTGTTGTGGTAGACACAAGGATAGACCCTATAATTTTTAGCTGGGCCCACAGTGCCCAAAATAAACACTATATTTCTCATCTTTCCTTATATCATACTGTTGCCCTGAGGCCAAGTTCTGATCAATGAGATGGGAGCAGACATGTCGGGTTACAGTTTCTGGATGGATGTTTTCATAAAGGGAAGTTGGCACTTAGATCTTTCCTCTTCTTTGTCCTTTCTTCCAGCCTGGCTGTAATGACTACCATCCTAGGCACCACCTTGGACTGTGAAAGCAAGGGCCACAGACGAAGGATAATAAAACAGGTAAGCTGGAAGGGGCTCAGCTCTCTAGGGATGTAATGGAATACAGCCATCTCCCCATTCCTGGACCATTTTCCTCTGGACTCGTGAGAGGGAAATAAATCCTATGTGGTTGAAGCCATTGTTATTTTGGGTTTCAGTTACTCACAGCCAAACCTAACTCTAACTGATGAAACCTTCATGGAGATTTGTCTTTATTTTTTTCTTTCTTTCTCAATGGAAGAACCCAGTAAATTTTCTTCTTGGGGTTCCCTCAAATGTAGGCAACAACCTTCCCCATCTGCATGTGTGGCTGCTTCTTCAGGTCAACTCAAACTGAATTATTAGATGGAAAATGGACATGGACTCGGAGCATGAAGCTTTGGTCTGAAGCCAGTTCAGCCACAGGCTGTCCCATCATTTTCTCTCACCAGCTTCTGCTTCCTCACCTGAAAATAACCTCTAAGTTTTCTTACAATTCTGATCATTTCTAAGGCCAGGCATGCTAGGCCTCCCTCAAGTCTTATACCCACTCTGCCAGGCAATGAAAATTGTTATTAGGATAAAGAGTTGTCATCTAACAACACGTTGTATTTTTAAAGTCTATTATTACTTGTTTGGAACGTGCAACACAATATTCCACAGGTCCATAATATACATGAAGGTTAGGGTCTCAAGCAAATTCCAAGAAGGTGTTTAATCAACTTTCAGTTCAACTATAGTGCTGGGAGAGTCAAGGAACCAAAACAGAATGTAAAATATTGGTGTGGGGGGAAAAGGTGCTCAATTTCAAACTGGAGGAGGGGACAGAAACCTCTTTTCCTCTACCCGTGGCAAAGAAGGGGACACCACTGTCCTCAGCCCTGTATTCTGGTGGAGGGAATAATCACCTCCCAAGTAACAGCACTTCCCTTTCACATCCAGATTCCTATGAAAGCCTAGAAAAATGGGAGTTTCATCAGGTGTCAAATAGGACACCTATGAGACTGCCACCTGGTTTTCTTCAGTCTAATTCTGACTTCATCTGAAAACCTTGTCCTACAGATAAAAGAAAGGCCATTTTCTGGGCATGCCCCAATTCCCTTAAGCAGACATTTTGCAGAACCCCTGGGACAGGCAGAGGGAGGAAGGGTGCTCTCTTTTAAGGAAATGATGCTTTTATGGCCAAGTCTGACTTCTCTGGTTGATTGCATGGACGCAGAGCCTGGACATCATCCAGTTCAACCAAGAGAACTTAGTGAGGGAGAAACAGTGAGAGGAAGACCTGATTTCATACACTGCATGGACAGAGGGAGTATCTTTTTCTTCCTATCCTGATGAACGTCAGAGTGCTGAGAAGGAAGTCACAGTTCTCTGGTGGGCTCTGATCTGCTCTGCTCTGTTTTTTTTTTTAACTGGTCAATATTATTATATGTAAATGACACCTCACTAAAGCTTAAAAGTAATAATGAAAACAAAACAAAGCAAACAAAAAAACCCTAGAAAATGGTAAGATAATCTAGAACAGCTGTATTCTAAGCAAAAGGAGATCTTTCCAAGAACCCCCTCCCAGAGGACCTCCCCTTCCCTTAGAAAGGGCAGCCCACACCCTGTACCGCTAAGTCTCATCTCTTCTCTTTGTCCAAGGTGTTCCCTCCATCTACCCTGACTGAACACAGCCTGCATTTCCATGCACTTGCACAAGCTTCCCCTCGGCCTGCCAAAGCCTTCCCCTCATTCCCTCTCTTGTCCAGATGCCACTGTCTGCAGGAAGTCTTCCCAGCTCCCAGGACACCACCCTCCTGTGGTCTCTCTCTGCTAGCGCCTTGGCCTGCATCATGGTGTCCCCACATGAGAGACTAAGCTCCTTGACCACGTTGACTCTGGTGACCAGCAAAGCGACCCCGCACACAGGAAGGTTCCTGATGGTCAATGAATGCACCAGTGTTCCTTCTTCTCTGCTCCTTCTCACAGGGTTGTTGGAACCCTGCTCAGGGCCCATCTCTTCCAAAAGGGGTATCTCTCTTCTCTAAATTCCTATTGTCCCTCTTATTTGTGGTATTAACTGTGGAACATAACTATTTACTACCCTGCATTGCTGTCTGCTCATTCCTGTGTGTCTGGCCTCATTGATTCCATTGAATGCTGCTAAAAGGTCAAGACATCTCTGTAGGGGAGAAAAGTGCTCAGTTTCAAACTGTGATTTCCCTTGGATTCTAAGGCAACAGACCACGTACATGGTAAGCAATCGATGAGTGATTGATGGATAAGTATATGAATCCAAAATCGGCTTCTTTCAATTGTGACCCAGTGAAGATTTACATTATTTTGGATAGCTTTTGACATTAAAACAAACAAACAAAAAAGCTTTATACAATTCCACCCATGTGGTGGCATGAGCTATGCTTACACTTTCTATATGTAAACCTTCTATATGTAACTTCCGAAGAGGTAGTTAGGCCTAGGGGTTCAGAGTATGGGTTCTGGAGCCAGGCTGTCTGGGCCTGAAGGTAGCCTTCCTTCTTGTGAGCCTTAGGCATCTAAACTTATGAAAGACTTATTTGTTTCATCTGTAAAATTAAGATAATAATCAGTTCAGTTCAGTCACTCAGAGTCTGACTCTTTGTACCACATGGACTGCAGCACACTAGGCTTCCCTGTCCATCACCAACTCCCGAAGCTTGCTCAAACTCATGTCCATCAAGTCGGTGATGCCATCCAACCATCTCATCCTCTGTTGTCCCCTTCTCCTCCTGCCTTCAATCTTTCCCAGCATCAAGGTCTTTTCCAATGAGTCAGTTCTTTGCATCAGGTGGCCAACGTACTGGAATTTCAATTTCAGCATCAGTTCTTCCAATGAATATTCAGGATTGATTTCCTTTAGGATGGACTGGTTGGATTTCCTTGAAGTCCAAGGCACTCTCAAGAGTCTTCTCCAACACCACAGTTCAAAAGCATCAATTCTTTGGTGCTCAGCTTTCTTTATAGTCCAACTCTCACATTCATACATGGCTACTGGAGAAATCATAGCTTTGAGATGGACCTCTGTAGGCAAAGTAATGTCTCTGCTTTTTAATAAGCTGTCTAGGTTAGATATAGCTTTTCTTCCAGGGAACAAGCATCTTTCAATTTCATGGCTGAAGTCATCATCTACAGTGATTTTGGAGCCCAAGAAAATAAAGCCTATCACTGTTTCCATTGTTTCCCCATCTATTTGCCATGAAGTGATGGGACCAGATGCCATGATCTTAGTTTTATGAATACTGAGTTTTAAGCCAACATTTTCACTCTCCTCTTTCACTTTCATCAAGAGGCTCTTTAGTTTGTCTTCGCTTTCTGCCATTAAGGGTGGTGCCATCTGTATATCTGAGGTTATTTATATTTCTCCTGGCAATTTTGATTCCAGCTTGTGCTTCATCCAGCCGGCATTTTGCATGATATATTCTCATTTGAGTTCAGTTCAGTCACTCAGTCGTGTCCGACTCTTTTCGACCCCATGAATCGCAGCACGCCAGGCCTTCCTGTCCATCACCAACTCCCGGAATTCACTCAGACTCACGTCCATAGAGTCAGTGATGCCATCCAGCCATCTCATCCTTGGTCGTCCCCTTTTCCTCCTGCCCCCAATCATTCCCAGCATCAAAGTCTTTTCCAATGAGTCAACTCTTCGCATGAGGTGGCCAAAGTACTGGAATTTCAGCTTTAGCATCATTCCCTCCAAAGAAATCCCAGGATTGATCTACTTCAGAATGGACTGGTTGGATCTCCTTAAATCCAAGGGACTCTCAAGAGTCTTCTCCAACACCACAGTTCAAAAGCATCAATTCTTCGGCGCTCAGCCTTCTTCACAGTCCAACTCTCACATCCATACATGACTACTGGAGAAACGATAGCCTTGACTCGATGGACCTTAGTCAGCAAAGTAATGTCTCTGCTTTTGAATATGCTATCTAGGTTGGTCATAACTTTTCTTCCAAGGAGTAAGTGTCTTTTCATTTCATGGCTGCAATCACCATCTGCAGTGATTTTGGAGCCCCCCAAAAATAAAGTCTGACACTGTTTCCACTGTTTCCCCATCTATTTCCCATGGAGTGACGGGACCGGATGCCATGATCTTCGTTTTCTGAATGTTGAGCTTTAAGCCAACTTTTTCACTCTCCACTTTCACTTTCATCAAGAGGCTTTTTAGTTCCTCTTCACTGCCATAAGGGTGGTGCCATCTGCATATCTGAGGTTATTGATATTTCTCCCGGCAATCTTGATTCCAGCTTGTGTTTCCTCCAGTCCAGCGTTTCTCATGATGTACTCTGCATATAAGTTAAATAAGCAGGGTGACAATATACAGCCTTGACGTACTCCTTTGCCTATTTGGAACCAGTCTGTTGTTCCATGTCCAGTTCTAACTGTTGCCTCCTGGCCTGCATACAGATTTCTCAAGAGGCAGGTCAGGTGGTCTGGTATTCCCATCTCTTTCAGAATTTTCCACAGTTTATTGTGATCCACACAGTCAAAGGCTTTGGCATAGTCAATAAAGCAGAAATAGATGTTTTTCTGGAACCATCTTGCTTTTTCCATGATCCAACGGATGTTGGCAATTTGATCTCTGGTTCCTCTGCCTTTTCTAAAACCAGCTTGAACATCTGGAAGTTCACGGTTCACGCATTGCTGAAACCTGGCTTGGAGAATTTTGAGCATTACTTTACTAGTGTGTGAGATGAGTGCAATTGTGTGGTAGTTTGAGCATTATTTGGCATTGCCTTTCTTTGGGATTGGAATGAAAACTGACCTTTTCCAGTCCTGTGGCCACTGCTGAGTTTTCCAAATGTGCTGGCATATTGAGTGCAGCACTTTCACAGCATCATCTTTCAGGATTTGAAATAGCTCTACTGGAATTCCATCACCTCCACTAGCTTTGTTCGTAGTGCTGCTTTCTAAGGCCCACTTGACTTCACATTCCAGGATGTCTGGCTCTAGATGAGTGATCACACCATCGTGATTATCCAGGTCATGAAGATCCTTTTTGTACAGTTCTTCTGAGTATTCTTGCCACCTCTTCTTAATATCTTCTGCTTCTGTTAGGTCCATACCATTTCTGTCCTTTATTGAGCCCATCTTTGTGTGAAATGTTCCCTTGGTATCTCTAATTTTCTTGAAGAGATGTCTAGTCTTTCCCATTCTGTTGTATTCCTCTATTTCTTTGCATTGATCTCTGAGGAAGGCTTTCTTATCTCTCCTTGCTATTCTTTGGAACTCTGCATTGAAATGGGTATATCTTTCCTTTTCTCCTTTACCTTTCACTTCTCTTCTTTTCTCAGCTATTTGTAAGGCCTCCTTAGATAACCATTTTGCCTTTTTGTATTCTTTTTCTTGGGGATGGTCTTGATAACTGCCTTCTGCAGAATGTTACAAACCTCCATCCACAGTTCTTCAGGCACTCCATCTATCAGATCTAGTCCCTTGAGTCTATTTCTTACTTCCACTGTATAATCATAAGGGATCTGACTTGGGTCGTACCTGAATGGTCTAGTGGTTTTCCCTACTTTCTTCAATTTAAGTCTGAATTTGGCAATAAGGAGTTCATGATCTGAGCCACAGTCAGCTCCCGGTATGTTTTTGGTGACTGTATAGAGCTTTTCCATCTTTGGCTGCAAAGAACATAATCAATCTGATTTTGGTGTTAACCATCTGGTGATGTCCATGTGTAGAGTCTTCTCTTGTGTTGTTGGAAGAGGGTGTTTGCTATGACCAGTGCATTCTCTTGGCAAACTCTGTTAGCCTTTGACCTGCTTCATTTTGTACCCCAAGGCCAAATTTGCCTGTTACTCCAGGTATTTCTTAACTTACTACTTTTGCTTTCCAGTCCCCTATAATGAAAAGGATATCTTTTATGGGTGTTAGTTCTCAAAAGTCTTGTAGGTCTTCATAGAACCATTCAACTTCAGCTTCTTCAGCATGACTGGCTGGGGCATAGACTTAGATTACTGTGATACTGAATGTCTTCCTCAGTGAAACTATGAGCCATGCTGTGTAGGGCCACCAAAGATGAATGGGTCATGGTGGAGAGTTCTGACAAAACATGGTCTGCTGGTGAAGGCAATGGCAAACTACTTTAGTATTCTTGCCTTGAGAACCCCATGAACAGAATGAAAAGGCAAAAATATTTGACACTGAAAGACGAACTCCCCAGGGCAGGAGGTGCCCATCTTCATGACCCAGATAACCATGATGGTGTGATTCCTCACCTAGGGTACTGCACCAGAGAAGAGTGGAGAAATAACACCAAAAAGAATGAAGACATGGCACCAAAGTGAAAAGAATGCTCAGTTGTGGATGTGACTGGTGATGGAAGTAAAGTTTGATGCTGTAAAGAGCAATATTGCACAAGAACCTGGAATGTTAGGTCCATGAATCAAGGCAAATTGAAAGTGGTCAAACAGGAGGTGGCAAAAGTGAACGTCGATATTTTAGGAATCGGTGAACTAAAAGGGACTGGAATGGGTGAATTTAACTCAGATGACCATTATATGGGCAAGATTCCCTTAGAAGAAATGGAGTAGCCACCATAGTCAACAAAAGAATCTGAAATGCAGTACTTGGATGCAATCTCAAAAACAACAGAATGATGTCTGTTCATTTCCAAGATAATAATAATAGGACTGTATTAGTCATGGCTCTTCAGAGAAACAGAACCAGTAGGATATATAGAGACAGATAGAGATATATCTATAAGAGGAAATTTACTACAGGAATTGTCTCATGCTGTTATGGAGGCAAAGAAGTCCCATAATTTGCCATCTGAAAGTGGAAAACCAGAAAGGCCAGGGATAATTCAATCTGAATCCAAATGCCTGACAATCAGGCAGCCAATGGTTTAAGTCCTAGTCCGTTTCTGAAAACCCTAGAATCCAGAGCATCAGTGTCTGAGGGCTGGAGGAAATGGATGTCACACTGAAGTCGAGAGTAGGAATTTGCCATTCCTCTGCTTTTTGTTCTACTCAGGCCGTCAACGTGCTAGATGATGATGTCCACCTGCTTTGGTGAGGGTGATGCCCTTTACTTAGTCTACTGATTCAAATGCTGATGCTGCTAAGCTGCTTCAGTCGTGTCCGACTCTGTGCGACCCCATAGACAGCAGCCCACCAGGCTCCCCCATCCCTGGGATTCTCCAGGCAAGAATACTGGAGTGGGTTGCCATTTTCTTCTCCAATGCATACAGTGGAAAGTGAAAGTGAAGTCGCTCAGTCGTGTCTGACTTCTACGACCCCATGGACTGCAGCCTTCCAGGCTCCGCCATTCATGGGATTTTCCAGGCAAGAGTACTGGAGTGGGGTGTCATTGCCTTCTCTGATTCAAATGCTAGTCTCTTTCAAAGATACCCTCAGGGACACAGCTAGAATAATATTTTACCAGCCATCTGGGCAACCCTTAGTCCAGTCACTTTGATACATAAAAGTAATCATCTCAGGATCTACCTCCTTAAGTTGTTAAACAGGACTATAAAGTAGGTAATAAACAGGCAATATAAAAGCTTCCCTGGTGGCTCAGTTGGTAAAGAATCTGCTTACAGTGTGGGAGACCTGGGTTCAATCCCTGGGTGCAGAAGATCCCCTTGAGAAGGGAATGGTTACCCACTCTAGTGTTTTTGCCTGGAGAATTCCATGGACAGAGTAGCCTGGTGGGCTACACAGTCCATGGGGTCACAAAGAGTTGGACACACCTGAGTGACTAATGCTGAAGTAGAAAACAGAAAAGAAAAGTGATCATATTGAATACTTGGAATAGTATTTGGCTTATCGTGCTTGATAACTGCAGTTATTATTGGCCAGTGTAGCTGCTAATATGATGCCAGAAGGTTTATACAGAACAAGAGCTCTTGGGAAAGCCAGGGCTCAGTGATCCTGGTCGTCATTCCACTCACTCATGCGTTACTGTGAGGAAAGGCACAACAACACCTTTTGGAACCAGGAAGTCAAGCACCCTGGCAGGTAGTGTCATGTCCTGTGACTGTATATAAGGCCACCTGATACTTAGGACACATTTCAAAAACTTCAGCAAAGGGGGTCTACCCTTCAGTGAGATCAGTGGGTGCAATGCCACATAGATGGTAGGTATGAAAGACTAAATGTTATCATTTATTAATCCCCCAGAACAAGCTGTCAGCTAGCTATGGTACAGATACTGCAAAAGCTCATTTGCCTAAAGGATTTGCTCCTTGAGAGTATAAAAATGTTCTCATTACTTGGTGTAGAAATGGATATAAATTTAATTGTAATCCAGTTTATGCAAAAAAAAAAATTGCATTTTCCTACCTTCCAGCTCCTCCTCAAAGTACAACAGATGCAAAACTCATTTTTCATGTCTCCCTTTTGGTTTTATCCCTGCACGGTAGCCACAGGAAAATGTAATCTTTCTAGAATGGTGTGGAAAGATACAGCACCACGGAGAGCAGAAAATCTGGCAAATTTTATACAGGGTATAAAGGTTCATTGTTCTACACGTTTGTTTGCCTACCTGTCTGCCTGCCTACCTGAGTGTGTGTGTCTGTCTTGTGCCAGCCAACAGCTCGGTAGCCATTTCAACCAGCAGACGCCGCATGAGGCGGGGGGTACTTAGGCCAGGAGAGTCAATGCTAAGATTTCCCCCAAATACCTCTGACCTGTGAAAATGGGGTCTGTGCCAAATAAGTAAGCCTTCGCCGGTCAGCAACGGGAACTATAGCCGCAGCACCACGAGAAATGCAGGACCACAAAAGTCTGAGGCAACTGACCTGCCTACGAGCCACAGCTGGGCACAAGGGGCCTCCAAGGAAGCCAGAGTGTGGTGAGAAAGCCCACAATACACCGCCGAGTCACTTCAGTGGGGATGCAAGAATAAAGATCTCCGGACCCTGGCCCACCGTCTGCCCAGAAGAGTCCCTTCTAGCCCAGCATTGGTGGCCCTTTGCCCAGCACCTAGGGACAGGCGTCCCCCTGCCCTGACTGCTCCATGTGTAGCCATTTTCCTTGAGCTAGACTTCAGGGGATGGGGGTATCTCTGTTCTCTGCAAGCGATTTTTCTAAATCATTTATTAGACGTCAGCGCTAAAGAGGTTTAGCTCAAGCAAACCCTGAAGGTACAGTGTTGGAAGGATCATCCTTGATGAAAAAAACCAATAATGTCCTGATCACAATCCGAAATCATCACCACTAGACTCTGTACTCCTTGGAAACAGGGTACTTCTTTTTAAAAAGGATGTCAACAAGTGGGAAACTGCAACAGAAAGCAGTTAGCACAACGAGGAGGTCAGAAACCAGCTCACACATGTGCTGAAGAAACGGGGATTTTTTTTTCACTTTGAAAGGCATGTATGTATGTAGAACTGACACACTGTACATGCACCTGACTTGAATCCTGTCTTTCAAGAAAGAACCAGGATTGGCAGAAGTTACCAGGAACTAGGTTTTAGTTCAGTGTTTCCCAACAGTGGAATGCTCCCCTGCAAGGAAGAGAGGACACAGCCCCTGGCTAGCTGACCTTGTCTCCAGGAGATGGGAGTTTGGACTCAAGGACTTCTGGCATTATTGTTAGAAGCACTGGACACAGTGAGTTCATCCATGGTGATTCTCCATTACTTTCAAGCCCTCAGTTAAGGAGCAGTTGAAAATTAAGCAGACCTTCTCAACCCTGGAAGACTTCAGGTAAGTGGTCCAGAAAGGAAAGGATTGTGATATGCCTCCAGATTCTTGTCTCATCTACACCTGACCCTGAGACCAGTAAGACCAGGCCTATCCCACCTGCCAATACAGGAGATATAAGAGACGCCAGTTCAATCTCTGGTTGGGAAGAGGCCCTGTAGGAAGAAATGGCAACCCACTCCAGTGTTCTTGCCTGGGAAATCCCATGGACAGAGGAGCTTGGCAGGCGACAGTCCCTGGGGTCACAAAGAGTCAGACACGTCTGAGTGACTGAGCACGCACACACTGACAGGGCAATGATGCAGTGGGACCTCCCCTCACTGAGCCGAGCCTCAGAGGAGTGTCCACTTGCCTCCTTTTAAGTAGATGGAAAATACAGGCAAGGAATTTTAGTTTCTAAAGCCTAGGATGCACTGACTGGCACCAGATATTTTTCCAAGGTAAAGGCAAAGTTCCACCTCTTGCCCCACACTGGGGAAGTACAAAGGAACGGGTAAACTCTGAAAGCTGTAAGGGCAGTCTGGCAGTGCATGCCTCTGGACCTTCTTTTCTTACTGCCCACCACATCAGGAATATTTGTAAAAGCTATATACCTCTGTGGTCCTGCCAGAGCAAACAAACAGAACCACGTGCCCTGTGTCTTCTCTCTACTCTGGTCACGTCCACCATCCACATACCTAACAGCAACTCTGCAGAGGACAGGGGCGGTGGAAAGAAAGCAGGCGTCTCCTCACACCACACGCACACTTTCTGGACTCAGTTTCCCAAAACAGCATCACAGAAAGTAACTTTTGGAAGTCTGCCTGTCAGGGCCTGGTAACCAAGGTGACACTTAGGTAACTTGTCACTTCCACTGATGACAGGAATACCACTCTCTCAAATAGACCTTCCAAAAAAAAAAAAGTTCTTTTTTCATTATTTTCTTATTATGTCCTCACCCAGGATAAGAATTCAATTCCAGTGAAACAGCAAAGGGTCAGAATGACTTTAAATGAAAGGAATGGAGGGATATTTCTATATATCCCCATTCAGGGCCTCTGGCTTCTTGCAGAAACCAGAACCTTTCCACAGAATGTTTTTCTGTCCAATACGCAGGGTCCCTGGTGAGGCACAAAATGCTGTACTGTGGACCTTTCAAGCCACTGTGATGGATGGGTAGGGTGCACAGTGTGGGGCCGGGTACACTGTGTGAGGTGTTGGGCAGGCATCTGCCCATGTTCCTACCATGATGACCAGCCTGGAGACCTTGCCCAGCCCTCCTCTCTCCCAGTTCTTGGCCTCCACTGTGGAGTGGTGCATTCTGTCTGCTTCCCACTGCAAACAGAGACTGCCATTGAGCCATTTTCCTCCACACTACACACAGTTTCTGCGGCCAAGATGTCACCATGCAACACATCCCCTCACCCCCTCCTCTTTGGGGCTGGCCGAACAGAACCTTGCTGTCCCTGAGCACGTGTGTGAGCTCCCCAGTCCTCTGCGAGCGGACCGCAGTGTGTTTGCCCAAGGGGTTCAGAGAGCAGACAGCTTGGGGCGGTTCTATTTTTCACATCTGGATCAGCTCACGCTGCCTGCCAAGCTGCACCTTCTCTTTTGTGGGCAGGTAAACCTTCATGTGAGCCTCTCTGATCTTGAGCAAAGTAGCTGGCAGCCTGGGGTTAACCTGTTCCGCCTCTTGTCCCAGCCGGGCTTCTGACTGGTCATCGTGCTGCTAGACAAGGCTGCCCTGTCCTTTTACCTTGGGGCCCCTTCTCTGCTGCAGGGTACATTCTGCTTCAGTCTGCATCTCCTTGTTTCCTGAGTTAGATCTGTCATCCTCTTTGCTTGGACAGAGGTCCCTAACCTCCCTCCCCTCTTCACTGCCATCCATGCTCTAGGCTTCCCCTCTCTCCACCCCACCACCCCTCACCCCCTCTACACACAGAGCTCCAGTCTTGGGCAGAACCAACCACAGTCCTCCATAGCCATTCCAATTCCCTAGCACGTGTAGAAAAACAGATGAAAACAGTGTCCTTTTTGCCCTGAGCCTTTAACCTGGGCGGAAGAATTCTGTTCTCCTTCTTTCTGCACAGAAAGAACAGCTTCCACGGTGCACACCTCCTCCAGCCCTACCCGGAGCCACAAGCTCCATCTGCCAGAAGCGCCCCTCCCTCTAGAGAACCACTCACTCTCCGCTTTCAACCTGCTGCCACAGCACCCTTCTCTGAAGGGGCCTCAGTACGCAAGCCCAGCCCAGCACAGCCCAAAGGGACATGGTGTGCTCGAGTTATTCATTACTCAAGTTAGAGGAGGTCACAGAGCAGGAAGCACTGGAAAGCAAGGGGAAAGGTGGCCTAGAGGGTGGAGAATTAGTCAGGGTGACCTTCTCAGGGAACTCAGAACCCTGGCAGGAGGGGCTGTCACAGTGGGAAGGTCCCAGCAGCACCCTCAAGGTTAGACAAGGTCAAATGGAAACAGCTAATTATAATTAAGCTGGTTGCTCAATAGCTCTTGTTATGTACCAGGCAACTGCGCTTAGGGCTTTCCCACATCTCCCATTTAATCCTTGCAACACTGTATCACTCCAATTTTACAACTGAGAGAACTGGCCCTGGAGAGAACAAGGGACTTGCTCAAGGTCACACAGCTGAAGCTGGGTGAATGCAGGTCTGTCTTGCCCTTCACCAGGTTGCTCTTTTTGGTGATATGGTTCAGTCAGTTGCTCAGCTGTGTGCAACTCTTTGTGACCCCATGGACTGTAGCCCACCAGGCTCCTCTGTCCATGGAATTCTCCAGAAAAGAATACTGGAGTGGGTTGCCATTTCTTTCTCCAGGGGATCTTCCCCACCCAGGAATTGAACCCATGTCTCGTGCATTTTGGGCAGATTCTTTTCGGTCTGATCCAGCAGGGAAGTCCAACATAGTTAGATGAGTGAAACAATTCTAGACAGTCTAGAATGGAAGGTGAAGTTTGAATCTGATTCTCATAGAGCTGAGATCATGCTTTCCAGTGGCAATACCAGGTTTGGGTAGAAACACAGAGGTTCCTATAAGCCAGGGGAGGTTGATTTAGAATGAGATGCTCTTGCCTGGAAAACCCCATGGATGGGGAGCCTGGTCGGCTGCCATCTATGGGGTCGCACAGAGTCGGACACGACTGAGTGCCTTCACTTTCACTTTTCACTTTCATGAATTGGAGAAGGAAATGGCAACCCACTCCAGTGTTACTGCCGGGAGAATCCCAGGGATAGGGGAGCCTGGTGGGCTGCCGTTTATGGGGTCGCACAGGCGTGCTGCAATTCATGGGGTCTCAAAGAGTCGGACACGATTGAGCAACTGAACTGAACAGAGTCAGACCCGACTGCAGCGACTTAGCAGCAGCAGCAGCAACTGCCGTGAAGGCATGACCCTCAAAGCTTGTCAGAACCTGGCAAAAGTTTACCTGCAAGGGAAGAAGAATGAACAAAGCTAGGGAGGTAAAGCTTGAGGGGAGTTTATCTTCCCCTAAAGATAGCAGGGAAGAAGTACCTAAAGGCCAGCAGAAAAAGCTCATCCTTGCCGGACACAGGATCAGGCCAATTGGCAATTGCCACAACTCTAGAGAGTAAGATAGAATACCTCTTTTTTAAGGAGAAAATGAGGGTTCTAATTAAAAACCTGGCAATGTGAGCCTTTCTCGGCATACTTTGTTGTACTACATACCTCTACTGGAGAAGAGAGAGGTAGAGTGAGGGAGGGAGGGGTGGGTAAAGGGAGTTTGCACAAAGGAGGGCGCCGCACTCTCACTCAAACCCCCATCCCTTCCCATTCCATCTTTCCCTCCATTCATCCTCTTTCACTGATTCTGCCCACAGGTTTTTCCTGGTCTTGCACATAGCAGGTACTCCATAAGTGCATGCCCTTCCTAGTGACCTGTCCTGCTGGCGAGTCCTCCACGAGTTAACTTCTGCTGGGAGGGTACCGGGGCATCATCCCCACATGTGCAGCTTCTTCCTGCAGTTCTACCACCAGCTTGGGGCTTTTCCAATACAAACACTGCAGGGGCAAAGCAGGGGGCAACTTCCTTTCTCCGCAAAGCAGTTCTCAAAGTTGCCCTTGACCCAAGCCTACATGCAGCAGCCCCTCTGGGGCTGGGTGGATGGATGGCTGCTTCTGCATTTCAGGAATTTTCAGGTTTGCCCAGGTCATGTAGGTGGGCCTTGGGAAGGATTCGTGGGAAAGAGCTCGCACTACGTCAATGCAAGCTTGTCCTTAGACTTACCAGGTTGACCTTGGCGACAAAAAGGTGACTCCGACAAGCATCCCCCTGTATGGCTTTCTAAATATGGGGATGGGAAAGCTCCTTTCCCAAGATGGACTAGGTTGCCCCCTGGGGATGGGGCTTCTCTGTCCTGACTGCAGAGGCTCCCCTGCTGATTTCTGCTGTGTCACTGTCTTGAGAAGGACATGTGAAACTGCTCAGGGGCTTAGCAGAAGGAGATGAAACCAAGAAGTCTGGCTTTTCACGTGAGGCACAGGGGATAAAGGAGGGGAAGGAATAATAGGTGCCAATGGTTGCCTTGCAACTTTTCGCCGTTTGAACTGGACTTCCCTGAGCCTTTTAGGCCTTCGGTATTTTATAGAAGAACAAAGTGGTCTTTTTGTGGCCCCCTAAGGGGGCATAAAACCATGTCCGTGACAGTACCAGGCACCGATTCGGCGCTAAGGGGAGTCCTGGGTGGCTGGGTCACCTGCAGATTTTGTCGCCCAGGTCTAGACCGGTGTGAGCCGCCAGCCAGGCAGTACGACTGGTTTCCGAGGGAACGACCCACTGGGAGCTGACCGGTCGGCCTCCTACACCACCTCACCCTTTCCCAATCCCGGATCTGGGTGGATTTGGCAATTGTCCAGCTTGAGGTGGTTCAGGCCGCCCACAAGGAGCACAGTGAGGCAGTCAGGAGCCGGGGCGGCCGGCTGGGCTGGCCTGGAAGGAGAGGGACGGGCCGGAACTGCAACCGCAGCGGCGGGGAGCGCGGAGCCGGCGGCAGGTGCAGGAGCCGGGAGGCGGGGCGGAGCGGGGCAGAGTCCCCGACTCTCAGGCGTCCGGGAATGACCTTCCCCCACCCAGCCAGGGCCTAGGAGGGGTGGGACCGGCGGCGGAGGGAGGCCGGGGACCCCGAGCGCCTGCCGGGCGCCGGGCGACGCAGGTGCAGAGCAGCTCAGTACGGAAAGGAGGGGTCTGTGCCCAGCCCGGATCGAGGAGGGGGCTGCGCGGGCTTGCGGGCGCGCCGTGTCCCCGCCCCGGCTCCAGCCCGCCCCTCGCGCCGCCGCCGCGCAGTTCCTTTGTGCCAGCCCCGCGCCCGCCCCTTCGGGCCGCAGGCCCCGCCCCTCGCGGTATATAGTAAAGGTAGGGCGTGCGCCCCAGCCAATTTCTCGACTCGTGGCAGGCGCCAGTCGTTTGTCCGTCCTTCCTTCTGACTTTCTTCTGTCCCTGCCTGTTTCTGCAGAGGTCACAGGAGGTGGGGGCCGTACCCGCGCCCCTGGTGGCTGCGGGAGCGGCATCTGCGGGCCCCGAACTGCCCCCCGCCCAAGGGCGAGAGGAGCGCGTGGCGGACCAAAGAGAGCCCGCGAGCGGCCGCGCGCCCACCAATAGGTGCGGGGCTCGGAGCCGCCCAGCGTGCGCGGTCCCTCCCTCCTCCCTCCGCCCCCGCCCCCGCCGCCGCCGCCTACCCCTCCTGCCGCTCCTGACTCTGCTTCTCCGCCGCGCGTCTGGCACTCAGAGAGCCGCAGCGCCAGCGGCGGGTGCAGCAAGCGGAGAGCCAGGCCGGGAACGCCGAGCGGCAGCCCGGGAGGACGCGAGGGCGCACGCCGCAGTCACCCATCTTCAGTCCCTGCGGCAGCTGCTGACCCGCCACCATGGCCCGCGGAAAAGCCAAGGAGGAGGGCAGCTGGAAGAAATTTATCTGGAACTCAGAGAAGAAGGAGTTTTTGGGCAGGACCGGTGGCAGCTGGTGTAAGTACGGGGTCCGCTGCTCTTGCCCCCCTAGCGCCTTGTGTTTCCGGGTAGGCGCATCCCTTGCGCAGGCTCTGCGGACCGCTCCGCGCGCTCCGCGCTGGCGAGGGCGCCGCGGGTTCGGGTGGTGAGCGCTGCGCTGATTGCGCCGGCCCGGGCTCGTCATCCCTGTGCGGAATGCGGAGTCCCCGGAATAGGCGCGGGCGGGGATGGGAGCTCGCTAGGTAGAGCGTTATGTGGACTGTGGCGGTCTCGGTCAGCTGTAGTCTATCTGAGCATCACTGGAGCCCTTCCGTCCTGGGAACGGTCCGGCGGTGGGAGAGTTGATCTGTCTCTCCCTTACAGTCGTGTCCCAAGTCCTTAAAAATGAAATTTGAGGCTCTGAGAGAACCACAGGAAGGAAATCGGATCGAATGCAGGAGAGTTTGTGTATTATAGCACCTTTCTTCTAGTCTAAATATGTACTTCAGAAGGCGAGGGTCGGGGGCGGCGGAGACAGAATCCATACACTGCAGTATTTCGTAGCGAGACCTAGAATCTCGCCACCGATGACCTACCCTGAAGTCATCACAACCCAGAAACGGCCCTGGAAGCTCTGTGTCGGGACTCCGTTTCTGAGCCTTGGCCCGCAAACATGGCAAAGTCGGTTTGTTTTCAGGGTCTACAGAGAGGCAGAATCGGTGCCTGGGTGTAAGAAATAAATCGCATAAAGGCAGAAACAGGTCGTCTTACAAGATTTTGAGTAGCCTGTTGCTTGACTGGATAGATTTTTTTTTTCCGTTGCAGATTAGATGCCTTACCTGTCTTCCACCTCTCTACACGGAAAGGGTGACTTTTTTTTTTGGTAAGGTCATTTTGAAGGGCAGAGTTGTAGGCAAATCTGAATATGAGTCGTGACTGCGGAAGAGAGGGAAGGAGGGAGGGAACTCCCCCCTCCTGCATCACTGCCCCTCCTTCTCTAATATCATCATCACCATCACCGACACCACTAGCACCGCCACTGCAACCACTGAGGGAGCCCTGGGTAGGTGCTGATGTGATTCTTCTGATTGGAAGGCTCTGTGAGCATCGGCAGGAGAATGAGTCAGGGAAATAGCGCTTGGCTGACATTTTGAAATGGAAGAACCTGGAACGTACGATTTTTGTAGAGGAAAAAAAAAGCAGCCTGTAATGGGTCTCTCTTGATTGAAAAGTAAAGGGTTAATAATGCATCACACTTCAAGGTTAGCCAAGGTGAACTCTTATCCCGTACCTATGCTGAAGCAGAGGTATCCTGAGCATGTTGAATGCAGGTCTTTAAGGCGATGGCTTGCAGCTTGTATTTTATATTTTATTTTGGAAAGACTGTATTCTTCAGTGGGGTTACTGCCATAGTTTCTCATGCAGAATGATAGCTCTCTGTGTTTTCTTAATGTGGAAGGGAAGGCCTGGAGAATGCAGGGTGTTTGTGGAGTGAACAGCTCCCAGCCTGGGCCATCTCCTAGCGACTCTTGGTAACTTGAGTGAAGTCTGAGGGGTACGCTGCAGGATGGGCCCCCTTCTCCCAGATTCACCGGAGGTTCCTACCACAATGATCTGACTGCAGCTTCAGCTTCGTCAGGGGCTGGGGCGTCATCGACTCTAGGCATATTGTAAAATCGGCCCTCTAGAGTTTTTCCCTCTCATAATATATCTTTTTTTCCTCATTCCAATTCCAGAATAATATTTGTTTCAGAGGGTAAGGCAGTATGGAACGACTTGTTCTGTAATCTGACAGCACCTCCATATGAGAGAGAGAGTGTGTGTGTTGATGTTTGTGTCTTGATACTACATATAGCAGAGTGTCGATACACTGATTCATGAATGCAGACACGAGTACTGATGCTTATGGTTCATCTTTCCTTCCATTTTCCAAGGTGCAGGTGAGGTGCTGGGCTAAGAAATTCAGTTTTTCTATTGCAGTTTTCCTTTCTGGCCGTATAAGAAATGACAGAGCCTCTCACAGACAGAGGAGGCGGCAGCAGCTGTGTCTTTGTGGAGAAAATGCCACCTTCCTAGTCCTGGGCCCAACACGGATGCCCTTGAGACCAGGGCAGGTTGCCCTTGGTTCAGTTCTGCTTGTAGGTAGATTTTCACCAAGATGGACGCGAGAGCCTTGCCTGTCACCTGCTGGAGAGAGCGTAGCACTCAAATCGCCCAGTGCTGTCTACCTTTTTGTTAAGTTAATACAGGCGTTGGTAGGTGTTTATGTTGACCGCTGGGCCCAGATGCCATTTTCCCTTCTGCATATGACCTTTTGAAGGGTACTCTTTTTTTCAAATTGAAATAATTCTATATCACTTATATATATTTTTAGAGGAAGACCTATTGCTTCAAAAGAAAAAAAAAGTGTCTAAAATGTACCCTCTGCGCCACCCTGTCAGGTCGGTACCATATACCTGGTTTTTCTTTTCGAGCCAGCATGTCGGCACCCAGGGCCTACGCCCCACCACACCTGCATTGCCCACTCTAAGCAAGTGACCTCACAGCACCAACGGGGGAGACTGCTCAGTAACGTCTCAGCACAAAAGTGGAGAACCCCTCAGTTCCCAGAGGGTACAGTATTGGGCAGATAGGGGAGGCTGTATCTCTTGAAATTGAATCAGTGTGCTTACAAAATGAGTTGTTTTTCCCCAGTCATACTTGTATTTTAATCAAATTGTAGCCTCAATTCTGTACCTCCTCCTGTCATTAGAATCGGGTATCTGTAGCCCCAGAAATGAGTGTTAAACGTTTCCGTGGTTAGGCTGTAAGTGCCTAGGGTGGGGGCAGCAGAGAACCATATTGACCATGTTACACCAGCTCCTGCACCTCTTAGGAGCGTTCACTGGAAAATTTTTCCAGATCTCTTGACGTCACAGCCTTGCCATTTGCCTACTGCTGCCTGGATACAGAATGCAGCACTTAACTCTTGTCCTGCAGGGAGACATGGATTGAGCTGGGCAGCTGTAGTTCTGGATTGTACAGTCTTTTCATTTCTTCTTATCTTGGCATGGGTCTTTGCCCATTTCCTTCTTTTCTTTTTTTTTTTTCCAAATGGAGGAGATAAAGGATTATGGTGAAGCATTTTTCGTATGGTTTTATGTGGATTTTGCTTGTTTTAACAACTCTAGAGTATCATTTCCCCTGAACTATTTATCACTGATAGAAAAGTTGAGCTTTGAAATATACACAGAAGGCAAACCTGGCTAATTCCAGCCACAGTGAACCCACTCCCTCCTGACCTCCTTCACACATAAACACACACACTTTAATAATACTTTTGTTCTATTGCTTTTTCCCAAGGACCCCAGCGTTTACTGCAGGAGATCTGAGCGTTTTGAGAAGTAACTTAAGGCCCCTTTGTGCAGTCATGTTTCAGACTTGATAACCCCGTTCCCACCGCTGCCTTCGCATTGAGTGTTTGGCTGGCACAGGGCTGCCCGGCGATGCCTAGTACAGCCTGTTACTATGCGGCTAATCTGGGAGATAATCCCTGTAAACTGGTAACTGATACCCTCATTCCAGTCCATGGGCTTCAAGGTTTGTTTTTTGGGTTTTTGTTTTTGTTTTTTATTTTTATTTTTTATTTTTTTTTTGCTTTTGCAGCTATTTTGGCTTCCATTCTGTTATCCTGTGAACTATGGGAAGAAAAGTCAGTTTTATCAGTCTTTAATCTGAGTCCAGTCAGAAGATGAAATAAAAATTTCTACTTGCCATTTTACTATAGCGGTTCCTTCTTTTTTCTTTTCTCCCCCCTTGTTTGGTGCCCCTGAAAGGAAAGACAGTGTACTTGGTCAGGAGAGCTTCACTAGCTTGCTCAGCATTCATCACTCTTTCTCAGGGTAAAAACTCACGGGCATTCGAATGTTTGGAGAAGCATCAGGGCCTGGATTGTAGTGTTGGAATGTCAAGGGATAAGCAAGCGAAGGAAACATCATTCTCTAAGGGAATATATTGTCATATTTGAAAGGCATTGCATAAGCACACAAACACAGCCCTAGGTTTTATTGATGATCTTCCTGACAGTTCTTTTTTTTAATTTAGAGAATAAAATTATTTCCTAAAGAATCTTGGTTCTCATTGAATATTCATCCTATCCTTAACCATCCTGCAACACAGATACGTTATAACGGAGGGCTCCCTGTCCCCCTGTTTTTGCCCCACAGTCTGGGAGTCTGGGAGTGAGGTGCAGACTCTTGATCAAGATTGGGAAAGCAGACTCTGAAGACACAGCTTAGAGGGGAAGCCAGGAAGGAAATCTGTTCATCTCTGGCAAGGTTCGCCCTGCATTCTGAGCACAGGACTGCTTCATAGCCTTTTTTATTTCTGTTTGTTCTCCTTGCAGTTAAGATCCTTCTATTCTACGTAATTTTTTATGGCTGCCTGGCGGGTATCTTCATCGGAACCATCCAAGTGATGCTGCTCACCATCAGTGAATTTAAGCCCACATATCAGGACCGAGTGGCCCCACCAGGTAAAATGAATGTAAATATGTTCAGTTTTCTTCTGGAGGTAAAAGGAGGGTCACTTTTTCAACTGATATAACACTTCTGCCAATAATAGTTGTATTATCTGAGCACATTCTTCTGAACATTTGTCTGCCTCATGGTTGTAAAGCCAGCCTGGGAAGGAAAAATGGGGACTGTGTCTCTTGCAGGCAGCTCTCCTCCCTGCATTGCAGGCAGTGCTGCTGGGGTTGCAGACATCTTGCTTTCCCAGCTCTGCTGGGAGGGAAAAGAGTCCTGGTCCTTTATCCAGCCTGGTGCTCACCTGCTCTGTGACTCCTGACCCTGTGACTCCTGACTGGAGCCTTGCTCTCATCATCCCTCACACCCAAGGGGTTGGTTAGTGGGCTCGTTATGGGGCCTTTCCAGCTCACACACATATTTTTCACTTGCTTGAGGGGACTATGACTCAGATAAATCCTTTAAAAAACCACTTTGGCTCTCGTTTTTAAAGGTTAACTTATTTTTAAGGATGATGAGAAGCTCTGAAACGGCCACCAACTCCCAGGGAGGGGAGCTCTGACTTCAGGAGTCCATTCTTTCACCTGTTCTTGATGGGTAGCTTGACCTTCAACAAGGCACACTCTCTTCACTCCTCTATTTATGTCCGTTTGTTTAATAGGCATCTTATTTACTGGCTTTCTGGGCCCCCTCTGCAGGTTAAGTAGCTGTCTCCTTTAGCTCTGAAAACTTGAGGCCACAAAGAGCTTATCACGGAGAAATGCAGGCTCCACACGAGTGCCCTGCTGTGATGTGGGTGCAGTCACTGCAGAGTGACCTGCCCTGGACGCCCTGTTTGAGGCATGTGTGTCCTCAGTGGTCACTGAGCCCCGGGGAGTCCCACTGCCCTTTTGGCTGACTGACACAAGGACGAGGCCGCAGAGCCAGCACACTCGATTATTCTGTTAGTGACTGCACTGTCTGGCTAGTCTAAGAGTCATTGTCAGGAGGACCTCAGGAGAGGAAATGTTGCATAACTTCCGGGTTCTCACATGGTCAATGACCTTGAGGCTGCCGCCAGGGGTGGCGGTGACGTGTCCCGTCTCCACTTTCCCCGGGCAACGGTTTACGAACAGCTGTATTGAGGTGACAGTCTCGAGGCTGTCTTCATGGGGCTGAGCGGCCGTGATCAAGTGTGGCTGCCAGTCACAAGCTGGTCATGTCCACCTCCTCCTTAGGCCTGAGAAGGACTCTCGGAAGAAAGTCTTCAGAATATGGAGGTGGAAGACGCTCCTTGTTAGCCCCAAGTCAAACAGTCCTCTACTGTCAGAAAAATCCTAAATATTTCCAGATAAATTTAGATCTAGGGGATTTTGGAAGTGACAAAAAGAGAACATATAAGTATATAAAATGACTTAAACCTGCTAAATCATAGTTTGTGACAGCTGTTTCCTCAAAGAGGTGGGTATGTGGAAAGGTTGAGGCAAGAATTCTGGTTTGTACAGAGAAACGTAGGATCTTAAGTAAACATGTTGGACCCTGGCTTTTGTGACAGTAAAGCACGGTGTGTCTTTCCACGTTCATGTCTGCTTCAGCTTTTATGGTAGCATTAGCAGTCGTAATTCTAAATCTTTGTAGACTTTCTTTCTTTTTTTTTTTTTTTGCCATTTAAAAGCTAATTTTCAATCATGATGCCATTTTCTAACAATTCTTATACTCAAGGTGACCCCAAAGTCAAGCATTTTCTTTAATTTCCTAAAGAAAATTTCCAGTTTAAAAACTGGCCCTTGAGTATTTAAGCTTTGTGCAGTCAATCCGTAATAAAATTAAAAGTATTCCTCATGTTCTCTGCAGAAAGGGAAGTTTCTCTTTCAAAAAGAAATAGTCAAAGAACCAGCCCTTTGAAGTAAGGGCTTACAAATGACCTTGCATTTCCCTCCCTCCCCTTCCTTCCAGCCCCTTCCTAAAAGACATGTTCTGAGTACCTATATTTAGTGTCCTCACAGCAGTTGGACTGACCTGACAAACAGTCACTTCTCCAAAGGAATGCCGGTGGCTCATCTTGGAAATATGCATTCCTGTCCTTTGGTCTGAGTCACAGGAGTCCTCCTCCTCAGCCCTCCATCCCACCCCCTTCCACACCCCCCCAGTTCTTTGTCGTTTCGCTGTCTCTCCTTTTCCTCACCCATCATCTTGCCAGTAGAGGCTAGGCCAAGCTTCCTTTTACAAACCTCGCCTTTTCAAGGGACATAACATTCATTTGAAAGTGATAGTGGCCTTTGAGCGGGGTGGCCAGGTCGGCGGAGCACTTGCTGCCAAGAATCGAGAAGTACAGCCTGTGGTCTCTCCCTGAGTGCTCAGAGGGACCCTCCCGAACTCTCTTTAACACACCTTAAGGATTTATATTTTTGGTAGGCAATAACTATTTCTTCAGGCCACAGACTGAAGGACTGTATAGAAACACTGGCAAAATTTTTAACCGTTAAAGGGGGGAAAGTGTATATTTAAGTCAAATGAACCTAATGAGTGTGAAAGAGGTGGTCTGTTATTTAAAGATGTAAAGATTTATTAATGCTGTTATTAACTGAACTTGAGTCATGAAGACAAACCTGACCAGACTGAGGTTTGCCTGCCCTTTTCACACTGGAATACCTTGTCATCAGATCTCTTCTAAATAACGTGTGAACGTGGTCAAATTAAGCAGTGGCAATTGTACAGAACATTTGCGTCTGTTTGTCTATAATACTGGACAAGCTGTGAGGTTAAACACAAAAGTCTCAGGGCAAGGAATAAATCTTTAAACAGGAGGAAAATGTAGGAAAAAAATAGATAACGTACAGTTTCTTGCCCTGACCAGTTGTGGCCATTAGTGGTTATAATATTTCTTACAAAGTCATACTGCTCTGTGATATTGAAACAGAAGTGCCTCCTCAGCCTGGAAGGCAAGGGCTGCTGAGATTTTATGTTGAAACACATTAATTTGCTATTTTAGTGGGTCAAAAAATGGTTACCTGTTGGCAGTTTCATGTTGCGTAACCTAAATGTGAGAACAGCGCCTGAGGTTGCAAGCCATGACGCATAAATTCCCAATAAAACTGACCTGAAAAGGACAAGCAGGGGCTGCGGAACTGGACACAATCCCCCCATTCCACACAGTACTTAACCTCACTGAGCCTCAGTTTTCTCATCTATAAAATGGGGATTAAGGATTAAAAAAGATACTACATATATGTCAAGTGACTAGTACTTTAGAGTCACAAACCTCATTGCACTAGGTAAATGGTGGCTGTCAACAGATACCTCGATTTTTTATAGCCCTGTCATTTCACTGGAAGCAGAGTGTCTTCTTTTTGGATATTGAATTTAGTATTTCCAGCCTTTGGATGATATAACATGGATGTTTTGTACACTTAGATTTTCATTGGTTGGGAAGATACCCTGGAGAAGGGAATGGCAACCCACTCCAGTATTCCTGCCTGGAAAATCCCATGGACAGAGGAGCCTGATGGACTACAGTCCATCAGGTAGGACTTAACAACTAAGCAACCACAATAGGATCTTAGCTTTCCATCAGTTCAGTTCAGTTCAGTTCAGTCGCTCAGTCGTGTCCGACTCTTTGTGACCCCATGAATCGCAGCACGTCAGGCCTCCCTGTTCATCACCATCTCCTGGAGTTCACTGAGACTCAAGTGTATCGAGTCAGTGATGCCATCCAGCCATCTCATCCTCTATCATCCCCTTTTCCTCCTACCCCCAATCCCTCCCAGCATCAGAGTTTTTTCCAATGAGTCAACTCTTCACATGAGGTGGCCAAAGTACTGGAGTTTCAGCTTTAGCATCATTCCTTCTAAAGATATCCCAGGGTTGATCTCCTTCAGAATGGACTGGTTGGATCTCCTTGCAGTCCAAGGGACTCTCAAGAGTCTTCTCCAGGACCACAGTTCAAAAGCATCAATTCTTCGGCGCTCAGCCTTCTTCACAGTCCAACTCTCACATCCATACATGACCACAGGAAAAACCATAGCCTTGGCTAGACGGACCTTAGTCGGCAAAGTAATGTCTCTGCTTTTGAATATGCTATCTAGGTTGGTCATAACTTTTCTTGCAAGGAGTAAGCGTCTTTTCATTTCATGGCTGCAGTCACCATCTGCAGTGATTCTGGAGCCCCCAAAAATAAAGTCTGACACTGTTTCCACTGTTTCCCCATCTATTTCTCATGAAGTGATGGGACCAGAGCCGTGATCTTCATTTTCTGAATGTTGAGCTTTAAGCCAACTTTTTCACTCTCCTCTTTCACTTTCATCAAGAGGCTTTTTAGTTCCTCTTCACTTTCTGCCATAAGGGTGGTGCCATCTGCATATCTGAGGTTATTGATATTTCTCCCAGCAATCTTGATTCCAGCTTGTGTTTCTTCCAGTCCAGCATTTCTCATGATGTACTCTGCATAGAAGTTAAATAAGCAGGGTGACAATATACAGCCTTGACGTACTCCTTTTCCTATTTGGAACCAGTCTATTGTTCCATGTCCAGTTCTAACTGTTGCTTCCTGACCTGCATACAGATTTCTCAAGAGGCAGGTCAGGTGGTCTGGTATTCCCATCTCTTTCAGAATTTTCCACAGTTTATTGTGATCCACACAGTCAAAGGCTTTGGCATAGTCAATAAAGCAGAAATAGATGTTTTCTGGAACTCTCTTGCTTTTTCCATGATCCAACGGACGTTGGCAATTTGATTTCTGGTTCCTCTGCCTTTTCTAAAACCAGCTTGAACGTCAGGGAGTTCACAGTTTACGTATTGCTGAAGCCTGGCTTGGAGAATTTTGAGCATTACTTTACTAGCGTGTGAGATGAATGCAATTGTGTGGTAGTTTGAGCATTCTTTGGCATTGCTTTTCTTTGGGATTGGAATGAAAACTGCCCTTTTCCAGTCCTGTGGCCACTGCTGAGTTTTCCAAATTTGCTGGCATATTGAGTGCAGTACTTTCACAGCATCATCTTTCAGGATTTGAAACAGCTCAATTGGAATTCCATCACCTCCACTAGCTTTGTTCGTAGTGATCCTTTCTAAGGCCCACTTGACTTCACATTCCAAGATGTCTGGTTCTAGATTAATGATCACATCATCATAACTATCTGGGTCGGGAAGATCTTTTTTGTACAGTTCTTCCGTGTATTCTTGCCACCTCTTCTTAATATCTTCTGCTTCTGTTAGGTCCATACCATTTCTGTCCTTTATCGAGCCCATCTTTGCATGAAATGTTCCCTTGGTATCTCTAATTTTCTTGAAGAGATCTCTAGTCTTTCCCATTCTGTTGTTTTCCTCTATTTCTTTGCATTGATTGTTGAAGAAGACTTTCTTATCTCTTCTTGCTATTCTTTGGAACTCTGCATTCAGATGCTTATATCTTTCCTTTTCTCCTTTGCTTTTTGCCTCTCTTCTTTTCACAGCTATGTGTAAGGCCTCCCCATACAGCCATGTTGCTTTTTTGCATTTCTTTTCCATGGGGATGGTCTTGATCCCTGTCTCCTGTACAATGTCACGAACCTTATTCCATAGTTCATCAGGCCCTCTATCTGTCAGATCTAGTCCCTTAAATCTATTTCTCACTTCCACTGTATAATCATAAGGGATTTGATTTAGGTCATACCTGAACGGTCTAGTGGTTTTCCCTACTTTCTTCAATTTGAGTCTGAATTTGGTAATAAGGAGTTCATGATCTGAGCCACAGTCAGCTCCTGGTCTTGTTTTTGTGGACTGTATAGAGCTTCTCCATCTTTGGCTGCAAAGAATATAATCAGTCTGATTTCGGTGTTGACCATCTGGTGATGTCCATGTGTAGAGTCTTCTCTTGTGTTGTTGGAAGAGGCTGTTTGCTATGACCAGTGCATTTTCTTGACAAAACTCTACTAGTCTTTGCCCCGCTTCATTCTGCATTCCAAGGCCAAATTTGCCTGTTACTCCAGGTGTTTCTTGACTTCCTACTTTTGCATTCCAGTCCCCTATAATGAAAAGGACATCTTTTTGGGGTGTTAGTTCTAAAAGGTCTTGTAGGTCTTCATAAAACCGTTCAACTTTAGCTTCTTCAGCATTACTGGTTGGGGCATAGACGTGGATAACTGTGATATTGAATGGTTTGCCTTGGAGATGAACAGAGATCATTCTGTCATTTTTGAGACTGCATCCAAGTACTGCATTTCGGACTCTTTTGTTGACCATGATGGCTACTCCATTTCTTCTGAGGGATTCCTGCCCGCAGTAGTAGATATAATGGTCATCTGAGTTAAATTTACCCATTCCAGTCCATTTTAGTTCGCTGATTTCCTAGAATGTTGATGTTCACCCTTGCCATCTCTTGTTTGACCACTTCCAAATTGCTTTGATTCATGGACCTGACATTCCAGGTTCCTATGCAATAGTGCTCTGTATAGCATCGGATCTTGCTTCTATCACCAGTCATATCCACAACTGGGTATTGTTTTTGCTTTGGTTCCATCCGTTCGTTCTTTTCTGTAGTTATTTCTCCTCTGATCTCCAGTAGCATATTGGGCACCTAATGACCTGGGGAGTTCCTCTTTTGGTATCCTATCATATTGCCTTTTCATACTGTTCATGGGGTTCTCAAGGCAAGAATACTGAAGTGGCTTGCCATTCCCTTCTCCAGTGGACCAGGTTCTGTCAGACCTCTCCACCATGACCCGCCCATCTTGGGTTGCCCCGCAGGCATGGCTTGGTTTCATTGAGTTAGACAAGGCTGTGGTCCTAGTGTGATTAGATTGACTAGTTTTCTGTGAGTATGGTTTCACTGTGTCTGCCCTCTGATGCCCTCTTGCAACACCTACCATCTTACTTGGTTTTCTCTTACCTTGGACGTGGGGGTATCTCTTCACGGCTGCTCCAGCAAAGCACAGCCGCTGCTCCTTACCTTGGACGAGGGCTATCTCCTTACCGCCACCGTTCCTGACTTTCAACGTGGGATGGCTCCTCTAGGCCCTCCTGTGCCTGGGCAGCCACCGCTCCTGGGTGGCTCCTCCCGGCCTCGGGCGTGGGTGGTTCCTTCCAGCTGCCGCCCCTGGCCTCGGGCACGAGGTGGCTTCTCCCGGCCGCCCCTGACCTCAGACGCAGGGTGTCTCCTCCCGGTGGCCCCTGGCCTCGGACGCGGGGTAGCTCCTCCTGGCCGCCGCCCTGACCTCGGATGCAGGGTGTCTCCTCCTGGACGCTGCCGCGACCTCGGACACGGGGTAGCTCCTCCCGGCCACCACTGACCTCGGATGCAGTGTAGCTCCTCTCGGCCGCTGCCCCTGACTTCAGACACAGGGTAGCTCCTCTCGGCCATTCCTGCGCCGTCGCAGCTTGTCACTCTAGGCCGCTGTCCCTGACCTCGGACGTGGGTAGCTCCTCTCAGCTGCACTTAGTGAGCCGGCTCTCGCATGGAGAGTGGGAGAATCTGGGTTAGGAAACACGTTTAAGAAAAATGGTTAAGTACATTTAAGTGACATCATATTGGTCCTACTCTCTCCCTCTAAAATGGGTTCACCCCTGCCAAGCTTTCCTCCCTGGGGGACCCTCTTAAGAAGATCACCTGTTAAGGTTGTTGGGTCTGGAGAGAGACGCAGTTGTCAGCATGCGAGAGAGGGCAGCAGGCACACCCACGTGCCCCACCACACACACGCAAATGCACGCTCACCGTGCCTGCCCCTGGTTTGACCCTGCACTTTTTGCTGCCTGGCCAGTGGTGTGAGGGAAATGTCTCCCCTTCCATTCCTATTCCACCCCGCTCTGCACGCACAGAGCCACGGGGGGACGAAATGAAGGTCACTGTGTGTTAGTCAGGGGGTCCAGGAGACTCCCAGCCGCCTTGCTTCCTGGTGAGCGGTGTGGATGTGCACGCTTCCTCTTAAGTTATGGGCAGGTGTTTGTTTTGTTTTGATGTAAAGATGGCTCAGTGTAGGAAGAATTCATTTTAAAAGGCTCATATTTTCAGTGAGATGGTAGCCAGCAATGAGGCAGGGGAATAGGGTGGGCAGAGACCAGCAGACCACACTGCCACCACCAGCAGGCTCCACTTCACCTTGACTGGGAAGCATCTTGTCAAGGCATTGGAATTCCAATCTCATTGTAATTCCTTCTCATTCATTCTCAGTGATTTCTTGAGAAGTCATTACGTCAGTCTCAGAATTCCCGTTTTTTTTTCTTTCCAAACTATACCACACTGTATTTAGTCTCTTTCACCTAAATTTCAAAAGGGGGAATTGGACGTATTTGGCTTCCTTATACTTTGGGGGAATTGTTACTTCAGGGCGCCAGCAAGATGTTTTTCTGCTATTGCGTTAGATTACGTTGATCTGTGAGCTTATATGGTAAACAGCTGATGCCCTCCAGCTCCGCCTGGCACTCAGTTCCCTCACCTGCCTCTCCTCCCTCCCCCACATGGGTCCTGCCAGCCTGCTCCCAGAGCCTGAGGCTATGGATGAGTTGGCATTGGTGGCGCTAGGGTTTCCAGGGGCACCTACCCAGACTCATAGTTTGTTAAAGGGTTGAGGACAGCAAACTCGAGGTTCCCTTCCTCAGTGAGCCTGCCTCTTAGGCCTTCACAACTCACCCACCCAGGGTGCTTTTTCTTCCAGTCTAAAGATAAAGGTACGAGTAATCATGTCAGCTCAGGTGCACAGGAAGCCTACTGATTAACTTAAAAACATTCTTGGAGTCACAGAAAAAAATGCATCTTACTTCATATGCTCATTTTAGATGACTGAGCAGAGCAAAGACCTCTGGTGAATAGGACCAGGTAACAAATTTCATGCAGAGGTGGAGATGTGAGTGGGGAGATGAATCTGAAGCTTCGTGTAGGGCTTTTCCGCTGCTCTGTCTTGGGGAAGGTGGTGGAAAGAACATCAGCCTTACAGCCCCCAGTTCTGCCCTCCCTGTCTATGGTAATATACGATGGGTTGCACTTGCTGTCTGTGCTTGCTCTGCGCTCTCATTCTAGTAATCTCAGGACCCCGTGCCTCATCTGACAGACAAGATGAGGGAAGCTGGGAAGACGAAGGGGAAATGGGGGCTAGCGCCTAGTGGCTTCCAGCCAGAAAAGTGTCTTTCCCCACATAACATGCATGAGTAGACATCGTCAGATATCCTGTTCAATGTGGCGTCTTGTTTTAGGATATTGGTCACTTAGCAAATTTTGTATCTAAAATCAAAATACTGTGTGTGCTTGTTCATCCATTTGGCCTTGTATTAAAAAAGCATCATTAATATAGTAGATTTCACTATTTATAGTTTTCCATTATAAAAGTGGTTATCATTTATTTTACTGAGAACAAGCATAATAATGAGCTATACAAGATATTAAAGCTATGTCCCTGTGAAATTCCATGTGTATCTAAGATAGAGCCATTGAATTAAATATCACTAGTTCTCTCTGCTCACCTGAAGATGATTATACAACTATAGGAAAAAAAAATCTGATGATATAGGGTAATTCCATAAATGGAGAAGAGCCTTCAACCAATGTGCCTGCCATTTAACTTAGGAGAAAAGATTTCCATACGCTGAGGGTTTTTGAACACACAAATAGGCTGTAGAGAATAGTCCAGCAACCCATCTTTCTAAGGCTTTTCAAAGAGAGCAGCTTCTTGAGATTCTTGAGGGTTGGGGAGGGTGGAGACGTGAACCTTCCCAGAGGCAGGGGGGTTGACTTCAGCTGATCCCAGGCCACAGTGGAAAGCGAATCAGAGGCAGAGGTGAGGTTTAGGTGACTGGTTTCCAGAAAATACAGTGGCACCTTTTCTCCTGTGCACTCACTGTATTTTTATTAGGTAAATTGATACTAATCCTACATAGGTAACATAAAAATTAAAAGCAACAGTCAAAACCCATAAATATCCTAGTGGCATTTGAAGGGGGAGTACGTGTGTGTGTGTGTGTGTATGTGTGTGCACGCACTCAGTAGTGTCCAACTCTTTGTGACCCCATGGACTGTACTCTGCCATGCTCCTCTATCCGTGGAATTTTCCAGGCAAGAATGCTGGAATGGGTGGCCATTTCCTCCTCCAGGGGATCTTCCTGACTCAGGGATCAATCAAACCCTCATCTCCTGCCTATCCCGCATTGGCAGGCAGGTTTTTTACCACTGAGCCACCAGGGAAGCCCATGCATGTGTGTATTTATGTGTACCTAGATTTGTATGACTGTGTATAAAACCACGCTCCCAGTTTTTTCTTTGAATGGAAAATTATTTTTCTACTTGGAATGTTCAGGAGACCAGTATGTATGTAGTATGTGCAAGGCTACCATTATAAGCACTTTTTTGTCTTCTGGAGGTTTCTGTGGAAAGTGATTCCTATTTAGGGCATTTGGCCTAGTAATTTATTGGTTGTAATAAATGACAGGCACAAGCAGCTGTACTTTGGAACTCCCTTTGAGTAACTTTGAAAGGTTAAAATGAATGCATTCTGGTTTAAATACTTCAAACTCGTAAGTAGATGGGGAAATTATAAGCTTGCTACATTATAAACCTAAGTAGAAGCAAAATACTTTTCTTAATAAACAGTCTTTCTTTTCTCTTTCCTTTCTCTTCCTCTTTTACTTTCCCCTGACCCCTCCTGCTATGAACCCTACTAAAGTCCGTGGTGATGTGTTTTCCTTATTTGTTTTCTCAAGAAATGGGGAACCAAGTAGAGGTCAATGTAATTCAAAGTCCAGGGTTTGTGTTTTTTTTTAATTATTTTAACTTCAAATCTTATGTGAAGTTGACATGCTAGTTAAAAACCACATATTAAGGCTTCACACCTCCAGATTCTCATTTCCGTCCTTTCAGGTGACTATTTGATAATAGTCTGCAATTTACGGCAAATGATCAGTTGAGGGCTAAGCTGTCCGGAGCTTAGTGTGGTTCATGTAGGTTCAAGTTCAGAAGCCTGGAGAAGCAGAAGGTTAGGTCTGTTTCCTAGAATATAATTTGAAACTGCAAGTCAGTGATTGGGTATTCTGCTGTCTTTGGCCTCTCAGAGTTACTACCGCAAAGCTTGTCCTTGTCCAGAGCAATAACTAGCAATCATAAGGAGTGAGCATTGTGGAGAGGGACAGCTGAAGGGATTTGTGTAGTCCTTGGAGAGGGTCATGGTTGAGAAATTTGCTTATGGACTCAAGATGACTCTTTGTGATCCCATCAACTGTAGCCTGCCAGGCTCCTCTGTCCATGGAATTCTCCAGTCCAGAATACTGGAGTGGGTAGCTGTTTCCTTCTCCAGGGGATATTCCCGACCCAGGGATCGAACCCAGGTCTCCCTCATTGCAAGCAGATTCTTTACCATCTCAGCCACCAGGGAAGCCCCAAGAAAAGAAAGAAGTTGCCAAATCCAGTTCTATCCCTTTTTATCCCAGACTAATGGAAAATTAGTCTGATAATATAAATGGTTTAAAGGATTTAGATACCAGGTCAAGGGTCCTTCATCATCTTCTTTTGAGTATCTAATTGCTTTAGAGAAATTATTAGGAATTTTCCTAATGGTTTAGAGAAAATCTCAGCAGAGAACGCTCCTAATTAAGATTATCCAGAACAGAACAGTCCAGGGGATTGCTCTCTGATAGCTTCCAGGAAGAGAAATTCTCAGGTTAGCAGATTCTACACAAAGAAAAGAGAAGAGGCAAAGGTGGTGGGTGAGAGAGTGAGGGGCCTTCCAGAAATATAAGGAAGGGGAGCTGAAGAACACACCAAGGAGGCGAGAGCCACACTTAACTCTGGGGTGGCCTTCTGGATATTTGTGTATTATGTATGTGTGGGCTCCTATAGGTTAGGATTTAGAGAGAGAAACTGATTGCATGATTTTCTCTTCCTGGAAGAGAAAATTTCTGTTCCTGGAAGCTATCAGAGAGCAATCCCCTGGACTATTCTGTTCTGGATAATCTTAATTAGGAGCGTTCTCTGCTGAGATTTTCTCTAAACCATTAGGAAAATTCCTAATAATTTCTCTAAAGCAATTAGATACTCAAAAGAAGAAGATGAAGGACCCTTGACCTGGTATCTAAATCCTTTAAACCATTTATATTATCATGAACCCAAATGGTTCATGCTTTTCTGGAAGGAACATTTAGATCAGTAGTTGGGTATAAGGATAGTCACTAAGGCTTATATTAGTTATACCTTCTATGATCATGCAGACTCCAGAGGGAAAGTTTCACCTATAGAAGAAAGCAAGACATGGCTGCCCTCCCTGGGGGTTTGGTCTGTCGTTCCTGAGCTCCATCTGCCAACTTTGGCCCAAGGTCTTATCCAGCTGGGCAACGCACAGGATGGCAAGACCCAAAGCTAACCTGTCCATTTCACCTCTTACATCCTTGGTTTCGTCAGTGATGTTTCTCCATGCAGAACACAGATTCTTCAAGTGTGTTTGATCTCCATGTCTCTCATATGGTAACATACAGGCTTGATCATAAACCAAACTCTCTGAAGGATTTGGGCTCTTGGAAATTGGTGGGTACAAGACCTGTGGTGTATAACTCTTTTCTGAGCCAGTGGTGCCATTGTGCATGTAATATCTATTTTCATTAAATCAGATCTTAGATGACTAACAGCAGCGTTTCTAATAAGAATTGCTGGTGTGCAGACTCGACCCCCAGCTCTGCCTGATGTTGCAGGAGTGAGGGGCACCAGGTTTGCTACAGTAATTGTGGTGATAGAAATGGACTGGCCTTGGATGCTACCAAGGTGGTCTACTCTGTCCCAGCACATTATTTAAAAAAAAAAAAGGGTCCCTGGTACAAGTCTCTGGATAGGCATGAATTTGGTTTTCACCAGAACTCTCAGGCTGCTGAAGAACTCACTAGCTGTGCCCTTTCGGTAGTAAAGAGCCAGAGCACTGGGTGAAGGGAGCTAATGCTTTGGGGTCTCACACGTGTCACCTGGTCTGTTTAATAGTGGGGACCCTGCACTCGGCACTGAAAGGGAAAGGACAGCTCTCTGCAGAACCCCACCTCCTCTTCTTGCTCTCCTTTCTTCTCTGGGAGAACCGGAGAAGTACATCACTCGTACTCATACACACATACACACCTGGGAGGTAGAAGAGCCAGGGGAGAGAAATGAAGAAGCAGCCAGAAAGTGCAGGGCAGACTGCTGGGGAGGAGAGCTGAAGCTGGGCCAGAGGGAACACTGACCCGGGTGACCCTCACCTCGCCATTCCGACGCTACCATGTTTGCTCTCCACATGACCTTTCGAACTGTTGGGTGAGATGCTCCAAATCTCACACCAGGCTCATGGACGTTTGGTAGTGTTTTGTGTATTGCTGTGTCACCGCTCTGCAGAGAGACGGCAGCTGCCATGACTGACTCACCACGCTGATGTCCTTGCAGTCAGCCAGCCGGTTCTTCCCCACCTCCTTCCTTCCTGAAGTTGAGGGGAGACCACCCCTTGGCTTCTGATGGTTGGTCTCCTCTCTTTCATCTGTCCACTGCTCTCCTGTCCCTCTTTCCCAAGCCTGGAAACACTGTTGAACCGTGTGTACCTAGGTCTTAGTCCGTTTCTGCCCACCCCCTTGCAGGCACACAGAGTACCTGACGCCTTCGGCAGCATTTGCCTGAGTGCTCTGCTTCGCCCTGTGCGCTGCCTTTCTCAGTGCCCCCGCCCCCCCGCCCCCGGAGACCAGTGAATGTCCCTCGAGGCTCCTCTGTTCCCTCCTGACTACAGGATTAGAACGTCCGCGCCCCCCGAGTTCTGTGAAACCTCCAGCTCTGGGCCTGCCTCTGCTCTTCCCCAGGTCCAGGGAAGTCACCTTGACTTAGGTGTCTTGTTTACAAAGCAAACCAGCAACGACCCTCCCTCCTAGACTTTCTGCATTTCAGAGGGAGGAGCCCTGTCTGCTGCTCTAGCTCAGGCAGGCAGTCCCAGTGGCAGTCTGTATATTTGCATGTGTGTCTTCATCATGTGGCCTCTTTTTGTACTATAAATAATCACAATGCCCATTTTCTAAGTTAATAATGTGTCAACGGAAAAACATTTTTTAGAGTAAATTGCTTAAGTCATGATTTTCTATGGTTTGTGAGCATCATAAAAAATGTTTTAATTGTAGTAACCTTTGTTTTTAATGGAAGAGTCTTTTCCTGCTTCTTCCCTTTTAGACTCATTTTTATCACCATTGACACTCCCCTTCCCCCCAGAAATTCTTCAGGTTCTCCATTATCCTTTCTGAGATGACTCTTAATGTCACTCGTAGCTTGCCTTGGGCACCCTCTCTGCCCAGCTGTAGACCCTCACGTTCCCTGTCTTCATCATTTCCATGCCTCTAGGTAACTGCAGGCACAGAAGAACTTCCCATTCAGCCCTGAGGTCTCCCCAGCCTCATTATTTAATTACTTTTGAAGTGCAAAGCCATCGTTAATGATGAGGGAAAATAACAGGTCATTTAGCCCAGACCCTACTGAAACCTGGTCTGAAGCCTCACAAATGGTGCTGCTAAATGGGCTTCCCTTGTAGCTCAGTTGATAAAGAATCTGCCTGCAATGCAGGAGAACGTGGTTCGATTCTTGGGTCAGGAAGATCCCCTGGAAAAAGAGATGGCAACCCACTTCAGTATTCTTACCTGGAGAATCCCATGGACAGAGGAGCCTGGCAGACTATAGTCCATGGGGTTGCAAGAGTCAGACTCGACTTAGTGACTAAACCACCCAATGCTTACTACCCTCTGGTTATCACTTCTGCTTTAATGAGGTCATCGAGTCAGGACTGCCACACCCAGGTTCTCATCCTCTATAGCAGTTCTCAAACCAAGAATGCTTAAGGATCTCTTCAAGCTTGGTAAGCAGAGATTCCCATGTTGCACCCTAAGAGATGGGGATTTGGCAGGTCCCCAGCAGAGCCGGCAAGGCTGCACATTTAATAAGCCTCTAAGTGAGAGCAATGGAGGTTACCCTGCAAGACTGTGATGATGAGGCTCCTTCTGTGCCCAACACCAAGAGGACAAGTCTGGGACTGGGGATTCATATAGGGTTGCTAGATTAACAGATAAAAATATAGGATGCCCAATTAAATATGAACTTCAGGTAAACCATGAATAATTTTTTATGTATGTCCCCAGTTTTACATAAGACATACTTGTATAAAACATTATTCATGGTTTATCTGAAATTCAAGTGTAACTGTGCATTTTATATTTTATCTCGCAGTCCTAGAATAGAATGCTGTTGTGATTGACTGTCCAGTCACTATCTGAGGCAGTGCTATGTAGCATTGCTCAAATGTTTATCTAGGAAGTCATGTAAATGGCAGAGGCTTTTAGAAGTCAAAGAATCTAAAAAGTCTGTTAAAGAGTGGAAATCCAAGGTATACATACTTTGGTTTTTACCCTGTCTGGCACTTGCTCAGAATGTTTGGAATGGAAAGCTGGAGAAGCACATAAATTCCATATTCCTCCAGTCTAGGTTAAAAGATTCATGTGTCTCTATTGAGTAGTCTTAAGTCTTCAGTTTTCAGTGGTCATAAGTTCATTGATTAAAAGGAATATGGAGGAAGACCTCTGTGCTCAGTCTTACCTGCAGTTAGGGAAGGAAGAACCATCTGCATGAGATGCTGACTTGCAGTGTATTTTTTTTTTTTAACGTGGGCACAAAGGAAGACTGGAAAGAGAGCAGGCTTTAGAGTACAGCATGCCTGGGTTGGAATTCCGGTTCCACCACTTCCTCTGTGACTTTGGGCCAGGTACTTAAGCTTTCTGTGCAAGAAGTATTTCATACATAAAACAGAGATATGTCTATCATGAAATGTTGCTGGGGAACTTACATGATATCTGATATTAAGACACAGTCATTGGTACTTATGTACTTAACCTAAATGCCAGAGAAAGGATTTCACACGAGAGAGAATTTAACCCAATTTTTTTTTTTTTGGCTGCACACTGCAGCCTGTGGGACGTTAGTTCCCTGACCAGGAATTGAACCCACAACCCCTGCATTGGAAGGTGGAGTCTTAACCACTGGACCCACTGGGGAAGTCTCATAAGCCTTTCTTTTTAGCCAGAATGCATTAGCAAAGTATGTTTTACATGTGGAGAGTCTGCAGTATTATGGTTGATTGCCTTCCCACTCATGATTTTCTGTTTTTCTAACTTTCTACCTGGTCTAGGATTAACACAGATTCCTCAGATCCAAAAGACTGAAATTGCCTTTCGTCCTAACGATCCCAAGAGCTATATGACATATGTGGATAACATAGATAATTTCCTGAAGAAGTACAGAGATTCGGCCCAGAAGGATGATATGATTTTTGAAGATTGTGGCAGTAAGTAGACATGTTTTGGATGATTGTGATTGATTAATTCTGATCTCCTGTTTCTATTTGTTATTTAATAATTGAAAGATCCTCCTGAAGTATTTAAAAGATTAACTCTGACTATATTGAGAGGAACTGTTTTTTGTTTTTTAAAGCAGAAAGACTTTACGGGTTAGGCTTGGATACAGTGAAACTGTATAGCCGCAAGTGTTACTTTAACCCCTATTTGAAAGGTGTGTTTTGAACACTGCCAGGCATCTCTGTTCACTGATCAGTCTCAAAGACCATATTACAGTTCTGATCCTCCTACATACATTGGTTTTGAGAAACATAATTGCTTATATTTCCAGATTTCTGCCCCGCTCCCTACCCCCAATCCCCTGGCCCCTACAGAAGAGTTCATAGGACCTTCTCTCACCCAAATGACCCTTTGGTGTGATTAGCTATAACCACACTGAACTGATGGGGGAGGGTTTATGGTCAGGGTATATTTTAGAGACCCTGGCCAGGATGGATAATGAAATACGTCTTGGGCAGCTAAGCATCTGGATAAGGGAATGACTGATGAACGTAAAGAATAGCTCTTAGTTTCATTAAGCCATTGACACAAACACACATCCTCCCCCTTGCTCCCTGGAGTATGAATTTCCCAGCTTTGTTATCATACCTATCACAAATAAGACGCTGCTGTGAGTTACTTAGTGATAATCAGTTTTTCTAATTCCATTCAACTCCAGTTCTTTATATGGCAGATGGTTGTGTAATATGGGGTAAATTGTCATTTTAAGTTATTTTGAAAGGATTTAGTAATTTAAAAGAAACATCTTAATGAAATTTTCCTCATTTGAATTTAAATGAGATTTTCATCTTACTTTGTAATAATTAAATGGCCCATATGATAGAGTGAGTCACTTTTCAGGAGATGGACTGAATTGAGGTACTTTACTATTGGAAAGGAAAATAGTTAATTTGTGGACTTAAAAATGTGTATAAGTACATATATATACATACACATACATAGTTTATGGTATTTGCATCAGTTTCCTGCAGAATGCTTTAACTTTGAATTCTATTTTCATTTTTTTTTCTAAGGCTTTCAATTTAAAACACACAGCTATAAATTTTCCCCATCAAACAAATGCTTATAAGAACTCTGTTAAAAGGCAAAAACTCAAAAAAAATTTTTTTCAAACCTTGAATGGTGGTTGAAAAGGAAAAACAATTCTTTCCTGTTCACTTTTTACTGTTTAACATGTTCACTAGCAGCATAGCTCTAAGAAATCTCAATCAAGAAACTTCTAGTTCTGAAAATTACTGGCAGTCCTTTTAATTTGTGTTCTAATTATAACATCCCCATTATTGATCTAAGCTGATGCTGACCTGTGCAAACAATGCTACTCATGAAGAGAGATCCAATTTCCTCTCAGTCTTCTAAACAGCAGAGTCATCCATTATTTAAAGGAAGAGAAATACTGTTAGAGAGCAGACATCATATGCTTGCTCATCAAGCACTATAGAGTACTATGACGTTTTGGTGTGAAGTCAGGTACTGCCTAGTGCTTTTGGTAAAAATACCTTTTTAAGGTCAGTGGAGAGATGAGAGATGGCTTGCTGGGAATCTTTCCTTAATTCAGGCGATACAGGAAGTGCAGGATAGCCCTGTCTGAGAATCAGTCATGGTGACAGGGAAGAGAGCCCTGTCTTATATCAGTAATGCTCAGGGAATTGTCAGTACAATGTGAAAATGGCATTTGCATTTTCAGATGTGCCCAGCGAACTCAAAGATCGAGGAGAATTTAACAATGAACAAGGAGAGCGAAAAGTCTGCAGGTTCAAGCTTGAATGGCTGGGAAATTGCTCTGGAATAAATGATGAAACTTACGGCTACAAAGAGGGCAAACCATGTGTCATTATAAAGCTCAACCGAGTTCTGGGCTTCAAACCTAAGGCAAGTAATGTTTTAAATTGCAGAATTTCAGTGAGCCATTCACACTAAAATGTAGTCCTTAATTGGTATGAGAAGAGGAGACTATAATGAGTTTTTAAAGGATCCTCAGTGACAGTTTTAAAGCCCCATCAGAGTAACATTGAAAACCTCTGTAGCCGTCTTGAAATTCTTAGAGTTAGGTCATTAATCTTATTTCCTAAAATTAGAGAAGTCCTGTGTGGCAGAGTCAAATTCTGACATCAGTCCGGTGGCCCTGTTCTGCATTTCTATAATGTAATTGTATAAATTCTTTAAAAGTAAAAAGAGAAACAGGTTATCTCTTAAGTTTAAAGCCTACCTGCCTGTACAGTCAGACTCTGGTTTTGGTACTCTAGGGGCCACAGTATTTAAAAAAAAGAAAGTATCTGGTAATTTGAAAAAAATGATCTGATCATCAGAAATAAACTTTGTTTTTACTGAACAAAGATTTCATTGCAAAATTAGTTGAATACTAGGTTGAACTTTAATAACAATGCCATTGGCTTTTGCCATTATTGCAGCCCATGGAAAGGTAAGTATTCCTTGAGAGCACCAAAAAATGGCAAGTTGGCTCCATTCACCTTTAGTGGGATGATAGTAATTCTTTAGAAGGAAAAATTGTATTGGTGTTACCTCTGCTTTTATACAATTGCTTAGTTTATTTTCTCCCCCAGATCATGAATTTAAAAATGCCATCCTTTTCTCTTAAGCATGCATTCTTCCATAAGGTTTCTTGCATTTGTACATATGAACATCACCATTAAGAGGGTAGTTTTGGTTCTGATAGGAATTGACTGCAGTATACAGTTATATGAACAAACTTCTCTCCTTCTGGAATCTGGCTCTTTTGTTCATCAACTTTCTGTTACATGCTATTTTTTCCCACAATGTTACCCATGAATAATATTTTTAAAAAGTCAGTGTAGAGATGAAAAGTTTTATTACCATAACTGAAGGATGTAGCAAAACTCCCTCACTGCCACAGGAGGAAAAAATAGATGAGTGGGTAGATGGCTGGCTGATTTGATGGACTGCCCACAGAAATTTAGGTATCGCTCAACAGAATTTTTAATCTTCTTTCCACTTAGACTAGGATGGTGGTGGTGTAGTCACTCAGTCATGACCAACTCTCTGCAACCCCATGGACTGTAGCCTGCCAGGCTCCTCTATGGGATTTCCCAGGCAAGAATACTGGAGTGGGTTGCCATTTCCTTCTCCAGGGGATCTTCTGACCCACGGATCAAACTCCGATCTCCTGCATTGCAGGTAGATTTTTTTACTGATTGAGCCACCAGGGAAGTCTGGACTAAGATATAATGGAAGAAAAAGGGTGAGAGCCATTACATCACACACAGAGCTGATGTTCATATTGCTGGGAAGCTCTTCACCAAGATAAACGAGCTACTTAGCAGTGAAAGGAGTTGGTGCAGTGTGTCCCAAGGACTAATCGTGATCTTTGCTCTTTGAACCTTTTTGGTAATTTTGGTATTTTCTCTTTATAGTTGCTGAATGATATTTGTCCCCTATAGAGGCAGTACTTCTAGTCTGTTATGCTTCACATCTCTTCCCATATTTGTAAAGATACTCTGTCAAAGTTATGAATTCAGCTCCTCTTACTTTTCAGTCTCCCCCTGAAGCCCCTCTGCTTTGGACTCCCCTCGGTTACCCATCACCACTTTCTGACTAGCAACCCATCCCAAATCCCAAACTCTTTTGTTGTTGCAGTTATAGAGATTGTAGAACTCCACATCTTCCTTCATGTACCTGTTTCCTCCTCCCTGAAGATAGATTCCAGTAACTACTTTGTTAGTAAACATTTTCTATGTTAGTAGATACATTTTAAAGATAAGTCTATCGTTGGCAGAAAGTTCCAAGAGAGTTAAATCTAGATGGTCATCTTTTTGTATTCCAAAACAAAGAATAGTACCAAAAAGTCCCTTACTAATACAGAAAAAAGTGTCCCTTTTATCTAACTCTGATTAGACTGTGTGTTTACATCTCATGTCAAGGCTCCTGCTCTGCCGATGTGGTGTGAGTAGGCAAGTGGCTGTGTTCCAGGGAGTAGACGTTCCTCACACGTCTTAGGAGGTGGATTTGAGCCAGGGATGTAAGAGGGCAGGCCCTGGGTATTTCACTTCGGCCGTAACTTTCAAAGTATACTGTGGGTCCCTTCAGTGGACTCATCTCTTTATGAGACCCCTTCATGTAGGGCGGTGCCACCTTTATCTGTTCTGTATGCTGGGATTTCCTAACAAAACTGGGGCTTACATGACAGTGCCTCTACTGGAGATTTTAAAAAGGAAAGCTTACTTGAAGAAGGCATGCTTGAAGGAGAAGGATGGCATTATTTATTCATGGCTTGGGAGGAAAGCCCAGTTTTATAAAAACAGAAATGTCAACCCACCTTTCCATCTAATTTTAATCTTAGCAAATGAGGAGAGAGGATTATTTCTGACTTGGCTTTTATTTTTCAGTGTTCTTGAATAGAGCACCTAATGGGTTACCATTAGAAGTTCCATTTAGAACAAAAGTTGGGCATTTATTTTCAAGAAAATTAGTGACCTTTCCTAGATTGGTTAGGGCAGTCATTCATTCTGCTGTCCTCAAGTGTTTGGTTATTATTTCAGCTGACAAAAGTGTACTTGTTTGGGCTACAAGTTTTAGTTTTCTGTTTCAGAAATAAAAAAATTATTTACAGACCTACTGACCAACATGGGTTTTATTTTTAGCCTCCCAAGAATGAGTCCTTGGAGACTTACCCAGTGATGAAGTACAATCCGTATGTCCTGCCTGTTCAGTGCACTGGCAAGGTAAGGAGATCTGAGTTACTGAGGGTCGGTCGGGGAGAGGGGAGAATAAATGAGATGGTCTTAAATTAGAGGTAAAATTTTAACATGGAAATAAGAAACACTGCTTCCAGGAATTAGTCTCAGCCAGTTGAGCTGTAGGTACACTGGGTAAAACTTAACAAAACCATAAGATATAAGAAGAGTGAAACTGTCAGTTTCTCCACTGGAACAGGAAACAAATTTAATCAGTTGGGATACTGGTTTAAAGATCTGAGAGGTGAACTAGCCCACACAAATGTTTCTCTAGCCCATATGTTGTGTTAAAAACTTGAGGCCAACATTTTTTTCCAACTGACAATTTTACACTAAAAAGTTGTTTCTTGATTTTCTTTAAAAAAAAATAAAAATATGAAGGTAACCATCAATGTGTATTTCCTTTAAGTAGAATAAAAGGAATCTCCCAAAGGTCCAACTTTATGTTGGCATCAAGAAAGGAAATGGACAAGAAAATGCAAGGCAAATAGTTAAACTTTCAGAGATACTGTCATTGAGAATATACACGGGACCCATACTTGAGTTTCTGACTTCCAGTGTTGGCTCTATTTCTAGAAGGTTGTGTTAGCTTGAAGAAGTGCTTGATCGGCCTCTGCTGCAGCCTCCCGTTTGTACCATGAGCACAGCCTCCTTTGAGGACCATTTCTCAGGGCTGCTATGGATCAGGCTGCATGTGTGTCAAATACAAGTATATGTTAGGCGTGTCATAGCCTCCGGTGGTTAATGTTCACCTCCTCCCAGAAGGGACTTGAGCTGGCATCTTAGAGGAGGACTGATGGTGTTCTAGCAGACAGCTTTGTGGGACTGGCAGTCTCATTCGTATGTGAGTACAAATAGTGATTCCCAGGATGTGAGCCATTAAAATCTCATTCCCTCTCTGGCTTTTTAGCGAGACGAAGATAAGGAAAAAGTCGGAAGCATAGAGTACTTTGGACTGGGCGGCTACCCTGGTTTCCCTCTGCAGTATTATCCCTACTATGGCAAGCTCCTGCAGCCCAAGTACCTGCAGCCTCTCCTGGCCGTGCAGTTCACCAACCTCACCATGGACACTGAAATCCGCATAGAGTGTAAGGCGTATGGTGAGAACATTGGGTACAGTGAGAAAGACCGTTTTCAGGGACGCTTTGATGTAAAAATTGAAGTTAAGAGCTGATCACAAGCACACCTTTCCCACTAGCCATTTAAAAAAGTTTAAAAAAAAAAAAGATACAAAAACCTACTAGTCTTGAACAAACTGTCATACGTATGGGACCTACACTTAATCTATATGCTTTACACTAGCTTTCTGCATTTAATAGGTTAGAATGTAAATTTAAAGTGTAGCAATAGCAACAAAATATTTATTCTACTGTAAATGACAAAAGAAAAAATAAAAATTGAGCCTTGGGACGTGCCCATTTTTACTGTAAATTATGATTCCATAACTGACTTGTAGTAAGCAGTGTTTCTGACCCCTAAGTATCGCTGCCTTGTGTATTTTATTTAGTGTACAGTACTCTAGGTGCACACTCTGGTCATTTTTCAAGCCATGTTTTATTGTATCCGTTTTCTACTTTATGTGAGCAAGGTTTGCTGTCCAAGGTGTAAATATTCAATGGGAATAAAACTGGCATGGTACTTTTTTTTTTCCTCTTTGGGTTTGGCTCTTTCAAATATAACGGCCCATCGATGAGCATTTTTAACACACTCCATAGTCTTTTCCTGTGGTGTTAGGTCTTCTTTTTTCTTTTTTTTCCTGGGTCTGGGTGGGGGGGTGGGGTGGGCTGTCATGGGGGAACTGCCCTTTCAATTTTAAGTGACACTACGGAAACACACACAAAGGTGATGGGTTGTGTTGTGCTTTGTACTGAATGCCGTCTTGACTTCTCTTTCCCCGTCCTCTGGTCCGTTCTGAAACTGTGGGTAAGATCTGGAGCGCCCATCACTTTGGCTAGTGATAGGGCCGGTTAATTTGCTTTGTACATTTTCTTTCACTTTCCTTTTTTCCTTTCTCTGGAGGCATCACATGCTGGTGCTGTGTCTTTATGAATGTTTTAACCATTTTCATGGTGGAAGAATTTTATATTTATGCAGTTGTACAATTTTATTTTTTTCTGCAAGAAAAAGTGTAATGTATGAAATAAACCAAAGTCACTTGTTTGAAAATAAATCTTTATTTTGGACTTTATAAAAAGCAATGCAGTACCCCATAGACTGATGTTGAATGTTGTCTACAGTGCAAAATCCATGTTCTAACATATGTCATAATTGCCAGGAGTACAGTGCTCTTGTTGATCTTGTATTCAGTCAGGTTAAAACAATGGACAATAAAAGAATGAACACATTCCTCATGTGCGTGATTCACTCTTGTCTAAATGCCCCAAACTGTGACTGCTTTACTCTCTACACTGCTAGTTATCCAAGATCTTGAAGAAGTACTGAACCTGAAAGACAAAAATGTGATTTCATCAGTTCCTATGGAACTTTGGCCTTTTCCATCCAACAGACGCCAAGAGCTGGGTCAGGACTCTGGACACTGGACATCAAGGTGCACACCCCTTCCTGTGAGACAACTAGGTTAACTGGAGGCAGAGAGTCAATGAAGCTTTAAAGTTCAAGTTCAGAAATATTTTGCATTGATACTCAGTTTAGAAAACATGAAATTTTGGTTCCTGCTAGTGCTTTACAAAATATGGCTGTTCAAAAAAAGTCAAGGTTGTTATTGCTTCAGTTTAAAAAAAAAAGTGATGCTAACAATCAAAAAATGGATACAAAATGTATGTAGATGTTTCTCCAAAGAGAATGTACAGATGAGCAATAGGCACATGAAAAGATGCTCAGGATCGCTAATTATTAGAGAACTGCAAATCAAAATAACAATAAGGTACCATCACATACCAGTCAGAATGGCCATCTTTAAGTCTACAAAAAACAAGTGCTAGAGTATGTGTGGAGAAAAGGGAACTCTATTACTCTGTTGGTTGGAATGTTCATTGGTGCAGCTACTATGGAGAACAGGATGGAGGTTTCTCAAAAAACTAAAAGCTACTATATGATCCAGCAGTCCCACTCCTGGGAATATATCCTGACGAAACTATAATTTGAAAAGACACATGCACCCGTATGTTCATAGCAGCACTATTCACAATAGCCAAGACATGGAAGCAACCTAAATGTCCTTCAAGAGATGAATGAAAAAGAGGATATGGTGTATATACACACACACAATGAAATATTACTCAGCCAGAAAAGGAACATAATGCCATCTGCAGCAACATGGATGGACCTAGAGATTTTCATACTAAGTAAGTCAGACAAATATATCATTTATGTGTGGAATCTAAAACAGAACATAACTTACCTATGAAATAGACTCACAGAGAACAGACTTGTGGTTGCTAAGGGGTGACGGAGCAGGGGAGGGATGGATTGGGAGTTGAGATTATCAGATGCAAACTATTGTATATAGTATCGATAAATAACAAGTTCCTAATGTATAGCACAGGGAACTATATCCAATATCCTGTGATAAACCATAATGGAAAAGAATATGAAAAATAATATAACTGAAAAAACTAGCATGTGCCAAAAAAAGTTGAGGTTCAATAAATTAAGAAGGTTTATACCCTGGTTTTCAGTTCATGGTTTGGCCTAAGTCCTTGTTTAAGTGAAAGTGAAAGAAAGTGCAAGTTGCTCAGTTGTGTTCGACTCTGCGACCCCATGGACTATACAGTCCATGGAATTCTCTAGGCCAGAATACTGGAGTGGGTAGCCTTTCCCTTCTCCAGGGGATCTTCCCAACTCAGGGGTAAAACCCAGGTCTCCTGCATTGCAGGCAGACTTTTTACCAGCTGAGCCACAAGGGAAGCCCAAGAATACTGGAGTGAGTAGCCTATCCCTTCTCCAGCCGATCTTCCCGATTCAGGAATTGAACCGGGGTCTCCTGCATTGCAGGCGGATTCTTTACCAACTGAGCTATCAGGGAAGCCCAAGTCCTTATTTAGCTATATATTTAAAAACTAGCCTTAGAGTGAAAGAAAGTGAAAATGAGCTTTCAGAAAAACATTCTCTAGGTATAACTGAGCTGAAGATTTAAGCTTCACTTAACCTGCATGGGAAATACCCAAACTAAAGTCTTGAAATCGTGTTTCAGAAAGTAGAAATCTTTCACAAAGCCTGTGCAGCCACAGCTCACATCAACCCTTCCTGTCTTCAGGCTGGTCCTGAGAAATCCTTTGGTACGAAGCTGGGCTCCCCTCTTACAGAGAGACAGACCGAGAGGCCCATGGCCATTTCTGCAACAGTTCAGCTTGTTCAGAAATAGCAGTGAGAGCTTAAATTCCCACCTTATTGTCCCATTTTTATTATCCTGCCAATCTGCTTCTCTTGCTTATTCTTGAAAAATACTACCTGAGACTTTGCTATCGCTAGAGCAGCAAATCGTGTGACGGCAAATGAATACCAGAAGAAAACTGACTCCATTTTACTAAAATGTAGCTAAGGGAATGGTGGGAAGCGGCACAGCTGCCTAGATGCAAAGGTTTAAGGGGCCCTCCTTAACAACTGACGAGATCCTGCAGAATCCGCAAGTGGACAGCATACTTCATAAACCTGGGTTTCTCAAAATGCAACCCCCATATACACTGAAATAGAAGGTATTTTATATTTTTAACAGAGGATGGTCTGTCTGGATGAAACTGAGCCTTAATTGTGTGATGTGTATGAACAAGAAGGGGAGAATGGCTCTACATCTGAGGAAAGGGGAGTATTTATTCAAATTGGAAAGTAGTTTGTATTTTTGAGACTGTTCTCATGTCTCAACCCCCTGCTTTCATATGAACCTTGTGCCTTCTGTTCTAAGATGCTGTATGTTCATGTATATGTCTGCATATGCACCCATGTATGTGTGTGTGTGTGTGTGTGTGTGTGTGTGCAGAGATGCCTATTCCTTCCTTCAAGATTGTGTGCAAATCTTGCTTCCCTGTAATCTCTCCAGATGCTGCTGCTAAGTCACTTCAGTCGTGTCCGACTCTGTGATCCCATAGACAGCAGCCCACCAGGCTCCCCCTTCCCTGGGATTCTCCAGGCGAGAACACTGGAGTGGGTTGCCATTTCCTTCTCCAGTGCATGAAAGTGAAAAGTGAAAAGTGAAAATGAAGTCGCTCAGTCGTATCCGACCATTAGCAACCCCATGGACTGCAGCCTACCAGGCTTCTCCATCCATGGGATTTTCCAGGCAAGAGTACTGGAGTGGGGTGCCACTGCCTTCTCCGAATCTCTCCAGATAGTGCTAACCTATTCCCTGGCCACGAGAGTGGTTAAATCTCCAATGGGAGACTGGGAGCATGGTTAGTGTGGACTCAGTGGATATTTGCTGGTGCCAAGTACTCTCCTAACTGCTACAGAAAGACCCATGAGTGACCCTCTGCAGCTCAGATTCTAGTATTAATACTGAAGTGCTTGCTTATTTCTGGAACTCTTGTTTCTATACATTTATCATGAATTTCTCACCTTGTATTATTAGGTGACACATTTCTTGGGTATAGGGACAGTGCCTTCTACTTTTGGGGGTTTTCTTATATCCTGAACAGGGTTTCATGTTAGTCTAATAAATCAAATATTGAATTTCTCACCACAAAATATAAAAGGAATGAGTTTTTTCAAATGCATTGTTTCTCAAATGTGTGCTGAGTAACACTTGGAATCAAAAGGACTGAAAGTTACTGAATAGAGGAAAAGGGATTCTCTGTTTTTTCTTTCTTTCCTTTGTATTTTTTTTCAATCCATCATATTCCCTGAAGGAAAGTTTCAATGTGGTACTAGTATGACTTCAACCCAGGTTAATCCCCTTTCAAATAAAGGGAGAGAGGCCTGGGGCTCAGAACCTTTGGCAAGCAATATCATCTAGCTAGAATTTAATAACTTTTGCTTTCATTGTATTTATTACCTTCAATTAAAGTACAAGTAATACTCGTTTCCCACCTAACGGCAAATAAAAATTTCCATAATGGAAATCAATGTATTCAAGTATCACAGTGAGTGTACTTAGAAGTAGTAAATATAATTTAAGGTGGTATTCAGATAATCTAAAACTCATGAAGGTAAAAAAGGCCAACCAGAACACAGGAACTTTTGCCCTAAAATACAGCATTAACAGAAGCCAAGGTTTTCAGTTCTGTACCTGTTTGGGCAAAATCTAATTTGAATCTATTGTTTTAGAACAATAGCATGCCCTGTCTGCTCAGGCTGCACTTATTACCAGAGGGAACCGCTCCAACTCCAAATTAAAAACATTATCAGCAATCAGAGACAAAAATCCAGCTATTAAAATCTTTCAAAGTCCAGTGAAAGCTCAAACTCCTGGCTTTTTAAAGGATTAGTAACACCTCAATATCAGGTTACATTTGGTCCATGGAGGAGAACTAAATGAGGTTACTTAGAAAATCCATGATTAAGGACAGAGGGCAACATAATCCAGAGGGAAACTATCCAAGGAGCATTTAAGAACAGTTGTAATCAAGTGAATAAAAAACACTCTTGGTTTCAAATTCAGAGAAAATGTGACTCTCTCTTCTCTTCTTTCAGAGGGAATTAGCATTAACCAGTCATGTTATCTGCCGTCTTCTAGGCCCTGTACAGGAAAAGAGGACCAGGTGATAGATTTAAACCTGTTATTCTCCCAACTGAAGTTTGTGATCAGCCATAGCCTACCCAGTGTGAAACCAGGGACCAAAGGCAGATTATCTTGGTTCATATTTTAATTCTGTATTTTCCTCCCAGAAACCGTCAGCATTGGTCTGTTCTGAGAGATTAAGTATCTCTTGAAGGTACTGATTCTCACTAACTACAGAATCCAGCTGTTTTATTTAGCCACAAATGAGTCCCGCACCCTAAGAAAAGGCCCATGTTGTAATAAAACTGTGACTTACTATCTCCAGTTTGCTTTACCACTATCTCCAGTTTGCTTTTAAAAACAGGGATTTCATTAGATCAGCACTCTTACTGGCAGTCTGTAAAGTGCTACCTTTTCCAAGGAATTGCTCATCTTCTTCCTCCATGTTGGCCCTACATAGGCCAGGTAGGAGGAGGTACTGAGTGATTTGAAACCAACCTATTTATTTATCCACAACATCTGATAAACTCCTCAGTAGATTGATCCTTTGGTTTAAGTGCTTCAGGGTTCAAATATTTCATTTCTCTGTAAGGAGGCTATTTAATGCCCATGACTTGTTATAAGAATTTATGGTTACTAAATTAGCAAGTGTTGGAGGAGCATGTAACAGTCCTATAGCAATGAGATAGTCCTTTAGAGAAAGAGCAGGGGTTCTAAAACGACCAGTGGGTGAGGATCAGGCCTTTGGAAGGTGGTGACTATTCAGCGTTGGAAGCTCTGGGGGGCAAGGGAACAGAATAAGGCTTATAGACCCTTTGGGATTGTACTACCCAAAATAAAACACAGCAGGAGGAGTTAATGCTGATGGAAACCTTGGCCTATCACTAACCTTTCTTCTTTTCTTACTTACAAATTTCTCCCAAGCTACCTACTCTGTGCCCAGCACAGATTATGAATTCAGGGAGGGAAGAATTCAGGCAAACAAGACCCCTGTTCTTATGAAACTATGGCTTTACACTATACACATTTAAATGCTTTAAATGGCCTACACTATTCTCACTTATACTTGATTCCTTTCCCTCCTTTGTCAATCATACGGAGCACACCCCAGTCATGATAATTCAGTGAAGGGTGAGACCTGGTCCTCAGAAAGCTTATAGCCTGGAAAGAGGAAAATCCATGTAATCAAATAAAATCACAATCCTGTGCTAAGATATAAGGGGGAATAATTAACTGCCAGTGGGAACACAAAATATTTCATAAAGTGGTTAACATCTGAGTCTTCGGGATGAGTTGGAAGCAACACAGATGAAGAAGGAACAAATTTTAGCTGACTATACAATTGCTATGCCAAAGCCAATCTTCACTAGTAATATTAACTTGAGGATTTATTCTCTCTTTATCACTGTTAGATTTAAATAAGAATACCTTACATTTATTAACTACTTCACAGTCTACAGTCTAACTTCATATATAAGCTGTCTCCTTCACACCAGCTCTGTGGTCTTATTTCGAGACAGAGCAGCATCCTGAGACTCAGAAGTATATGACAATCCCTACATAGTAATCTGGTAAACTGGGGACTTGCTCAGTTGGCAAGGATGGAACTTGATTCTGTATCTTCCAAGTCTAAGCCACACTAGTGCTGTGACCTCCCTTGGAGTAGTCCCTGCATTTGCTGATGACTGTATATTACTGCAGATTCTGTAAGAAAGTACAATAGTTCAAACAAATGTATACTTCCTGTAATTGCTTCAAGTGTAGACTCAACAAACGCTTGCAGAGTGTTTGGTCTTTGCCCTGAGTACAGTGCACAGCAAAAAATGGCTCTTAATGCTAGTGATTCCCAGTTCACCACTCCTGCAGTGGAACTTCTAGTATGTGGAGCAAGTATGAAGTTTCTTTGCATGTTTTATTAACTCTGGCTTTGTATCACAGTCCAGTGCAGCTCACTGCTCCTGACACCCGGGCTCTACCACAGACGACAGAATCAGACACTTCTTGAAGGAGGAGCGCAGGTGTCTATTTTCCAATGATTCTTAATGTTGATAAGAAAAAGGCTACTTGGAGAAGGGAAAGGCTACCCACTCCAGTATTCTGGCCTGGACAATTCCATGGACTCTATAGTCCATGGGATCACAAAGAGTTAGACACGACTGAGAGACTTTCACTTCACACACACTTAATGTTGACTGAGCAACAAAAATACCTGTGGAGTTTTGTTTTTTTCCTCCTTACTTTTAAAGCAAAGTATAGGTACGCTCGAACATTTACAGAATTTACCTATCCTTCTATCATGGAGTTCAGCCCCAAATTTAAATATGTGTTCCTGTGCCATTATACTAAGTAGATTTTCCGATAACATCTAATCAATCGGAATTGGATTGAGGTACAGTTTTGTTTTTGTTCCAATGATATATTGATTTTTAAATATGTCAGCCTATTTAGAAGGAAAACAACTTTCAACTCCCCGGGGACCCTTACAGCATGTAACCTGTTCTGACACACAGGGCCATATGCTTAGAAGGGCCTGCATGTTGCTAAGTCGCTTCAGTTGTGTCCAACTCTTTGCAACCCTATGGGCTGTAGTTCACCAGGCTCCTCTGTCCATGGGGTTCTCCCAGGCAAGAATGCTGGAGTGGTTGCCATGCCCTCCTCCAGGGGACCCTCCTGACCCTGGAGGGAACCCTCGTCTTATGTCTCCTGCGTCGGCAGATGGGTCTTTACTACTAGAGCCATGTGGGGAGCCCTAGAAGGGCCTATGCTGATTTAATGTTCCACTGTCTCTCTCTTGAAACTCTTTTTTGAACCAAGGACCCCGTATTTCCATCCTGCAACAGTTTTTGGAATCACGGGCTTCTGTGTTAGGGCTAATTTAGTCTGGTTTTCCTATTGGCTGAGTGGAAAATGTGATTGAAAAAGCTGCTTGTAAAATGGGCAATGGATAGATCCATGATGAGAGCTGGGTCAGAGAAGGTACAGGTTGAGGCCGGCTATGGAAGGTGAGAGTCAGCAGACTTTCCAGGAGAGGAACAGAGGCCGGGATGTCAGGCAGAGCCCTGGGGCAGGGGCGAGGGGAGGAGGACCTGGGCTGTGGGGACAGCTGGAGGAGGCTACCAGCAGCCCTTCACGTGTGAGCCTGAATCCTTTCTGAACTCAGCCCTCACTCCCTCGCTCCCTCTTTGTCTTCCCTCTACAAGTCACCACTTATTTTCAGCTCCACAGATGTGGAGTTCAGAAGTAAACAGTTGTGAGGAAAAAGGTGGTGGGGAAAGGATACCTAGGGTTCTCCTGACAGATGGGGTCAGAAGAAACATTCTTGCTTTGAGAAAAAGGATGAAAAATCTGCCCTTGCTTACAATTGCACTGGCCAAAAATTTCATGAGGTTTTTTTCATAAGATGGTACAGAAACACCCAAATGAACTTTTTACCCAATAGCTACAGACCCTATGAAGTTCTTGGACTGCAGAGGTACCCCCTCAAATCTATTTAGAGGCTACAAAATAAAGAAGTTGAACCAACACAGTCATTAAGAGTTACCTCCTTCACAGGTTTATCTTCTCCATTGCTTCAGAGGCTGTATTTGGCATCTTCCCCCCTTTAACTGGAGTCCAGCTGATTCACAGTGCTGTGCTAGTTTCAGATGTATATAAGATAGATAACTGATAAGGACCTACTGTACAGCGCAGGGAACTCTACTCAACAATCTGTAATAACCTATATGGGAAAAGAATCTTAAGAAGAATTGATATATGTATATGTATACCTGATTTACTTTACAGCTTAAGTCTTTGAAGACAAAATGAAAAGTTCACAATGAAATGACTAGACATTTTAGTGATTCGGTAAACCCAGTGTTCTCAAAATTCTCTTATAAAGACCTCTTGATTCTTATGCTGCCAGCCACTAATGAGAGCAACCGTCTTTTTAAAGCTAGAAGAATATTATACCTCAGCCCAGAATAGAGTGGTGTTAACCTTTCTCTTTATAGGAAACAGACACCCTTTCCCCCCGCCCCCCAATACATCTAAAGATACAGGTGTCCTTTCTAGAAATTCATTCTAAAATTGTGTTTTGTGACTCATTCCTATCTGGCCTCTTCTGCCCTGAAGGTGGTTTTGGTTGCTGCTAGCCCTTCCCCAGCCCCTCAAAATATCTAAAAATATGAATTGGTGTTTGTCACTTCTGTTCACTTCTCCCCACGCCCAGTGATTAAAAAAGTACTCTCTGATAGTCACCATATTTCAGGGTGAGTCATGTATAACTTTTCAATATTTACATTTAAAATTTTATCAATATTCACTCTTAAAAAATGGAATCCTTGTTATTTATCAAATGCTTATCTTTTATGTATATTTTATATATGATACCTTATTTTGGTTAAACCTAACAACTGAAATAGATGCATTAGTCCCACTTTTTCAGTTGATGAGACTGGGGATTTTAGACCTAACAACTTGCCTGAGAACACAGGACTCAGTTGAACCCCTGGGGCTCTGCTTATTCTGATTAACAGCTCAAGGTTGGGATGGAGCCTGCCAGAGGGGGTCTGATTCCTAGCCTTGCCATTTCCTCGATGGATGACCTTGGGTAAGTCACTTAACTTCTTGTTTCTCATATTCCACATCTCTAATATAATAATAGCATCACATGAGTGTTGTTGTAAAGATAAAATGAGTTACTATATGGAAAGCATTTAAAAGAATACCCAGAATATAGTAAATATACCATAATAACTATCATTATTGCGTCTCCAACATTCCCACAATGCTGTGATCTGTCTTGCAAATACATCAGTAAGCTTCCCTGGTGGCTCAGATGGTAAAGCGTCTGCCTGCAGTACGGGAGACCGGGGTTCAATCCCTGGGTTGGGAAGATCCCCTGGAGAAGGAAATGGCAACCCACTCCAGTACTCTTGCTTGGAAAATTCCGTGGACTGAGGAGCCTGGTAGGCTACAGTTCATGGGGTTGCAAAGAGTCGGACACGACTGAGAGACTTCACTTCACTTCACTTCATACATCAGTAAAGCCTTTGGTTTCTCAGCAACTTCTTCATGCTCTAAGAGCCAAAACTGCCAGGAAAATTCCAGCTTATTAGGGGACATGCATGCGTGCGTGTGCATGCTCCGTGACTTCAGTCATGTCCACCTCTTTGCAACCCTATGAGCTGTAGCCCACCAGGCTCCTCTGTCCATGGGAATACTGGAGTGGGTTGCCATGCCTTCCTCCAGGGGATCTTCAAGACCCAGGGATGGAACCCACATCTCTTATGTCTCCTGCATTGGCAGGTGGCTTCTTTAGCACTAGCACCACCTTATCAGGGGACAACCTACTTAATGAACCAGGTCATGAATGACAAAGGCAGACTAAGGATCTTTGCAGACAAAGACAGTAAAGAGACACAGAACCAAATACAACATGCAATCCTCGAATGGACACTAGACTAGAAACATTTTTTCTTTTACAGAAAAAAATCTGTGGGTGAAACTGCAACAGGAGGGAAAGGGGCAGGGCACAACTTTTGAAAGAATGACATAGCCCAAGGACACAACATAAATGGATTAGAATCAAATGGGTCCAAGATAGCAGACAAGACCTTTGACTAGAACTTGATCCTCAATCAACAAGCTAAATGACACATCCAGAAGTGCCATGACAGTTCCAAGGCACTGTCAAAAGAACAAGCAGTGGGAAGTAGCGCAAATCCTGGAAATCTCCATTCCTTCCCCCAAAGTTGTAATAATCCTCCCACTCATTAGCATATGAAATTACCCAGCCTATAAAAACTAACTTTTCATGCAAAGATGGACTCCATAAAGGACAGAAATGGTATGGACCCAACAGAGGCAGAAGATACTAAGAAGAGATGGCAAGAATACATAGAAGAACTGTACAAAAAAGATCTTCACGACCCAGATAATCACGATGGTGTGATCACTCAGCTAGAGCCAGACATCCTGGAATGTGAAGTCAAGTGGGCCTTACAAAGCATCACTACAAACAAAGCTAGTGGAGGTGATGGAATTCCAGTTGAGCTATTTCAAATCCTGGAAGATGATGCTGTGAAAGTGCTGCACTCAATATGCCAGCAAATTTGGAAAACTCAGCAGTGGCCACAAGACTAAAAAGGTCAGTTTTCATTCCAATCCCTAAGAAAGGCAATGCCAAAGAATGCTCAAACTACCACACAATTGCATTCATCTCACACACTAGTAAAGTAATGCTCAAAATTCTCCAAGCCAGGCTTCAGCAATACGTGAACTGTGAACTTCCAGGTGTTCAAGCTGGTTTTAGAAAAGGCAGAGGCACCAGAGATCAAACTGCCAACATCCACTGGATCATGGAAAAAGCAAGAGAGTTCCAAAAACACATCTATTTCTGCTTTATTGACTATGCCAAAGCCTTTGACTGTGTGGATCACAATAAACTGTGGAAAATTCTGAAAGAGATGGGAATACCAGACCACCTGACCTGCCTCTTGAGAAACCTATATGCAGTTCAGGAAGCAGCAGTTAGAACTGGACATGGAACAACAGACTGGTTCCAAATAGGAAAAGGAGTACGTCAAGGTTGTATATCGTCACCCTACTTATTTAACTTTATATGCAGAGTACATCATGAGAAACACTGGGCTGGAGGAAGCACAAGCTGGAATCAAGATTGCAGGGAGAAATATCAATAACCTCAGATATGCAGATGACACCACCCTTATGACGGAAAGTGAAGAAGAACTAAAAAGCTTCTTGATGAAAGTAAAAGAGGAGAGTGAAAGAGTTGGCTTAAAGCTCAACATTCAGAAAATGAAGATCATGGCATCTGGTCCCATAACTTCATGGGAAATAGATGGAGAAACAGTGGAAACAGTGTCAGACTTTATTTTTCTGGGCTCCAAAATTACTGCAGATGGTGACTGCAGCCATGAAATTAAAAGACACTTACTCCTTGGAAGGAAAGTTATAACCAAGCTAGATAGCATATTAAAAGCAGAGACATTACTTTGCAAACAAAGTCCGTCTAGTCAAGGCTACGGTTTTTCCAGTAGTCATGTATGGATGTGAGAGTTGGACTGTGAAGAAAGCTGAGCGCCGAAGAATTGATGCTTTTGAACTGTGGTGTTGGAGAAGACTCTTGAGAGTCCCTTGGACTGCAAGGAGATCCAACCAGTCCATCGCAAATCAGTTTGGGTGTTCATTGAAAGGACTGATGCTGAAGCTGAAACTCCAATACTTTGGCCACCTGATGTGAAGAGCTGACTCATTTGAAAAGACCCTGATGCTGGGAAAGATTGAGAGCAGGAGGAGAAGAAGGGGACAACAGAGGATGAGATGATTGGATGCCATCACCGACTCGATGGACGTGGGTTTGGGTGGACTCCGGGAGTTGTTGATGGACAGGGAGGCCTGGCATGCTGCAGTTCATGGGGTCGCAGTGTCGGACACGACTGAGCAACTGAACTGAACTGAACTGATCCTTGGAAGAAAAGCTATGACCAACCGAGACAGAATATCAAAAACCAGAGGTATTACTTTGCCAACAAAGGTCCAGCTAGTCAAAGCTATGGTTTTTCCAGTGGTCATCTATGGATGTGAGAGTTGGACCATAAAGAAAGCTAAATGCCAAAGAACTGATGCTTTTGAACTGCAGTGTTGGAGAAGACTCTTGAGGGTCCCTTGGACTGCAAGGAGATCCACCCGGTCCATCCTAAAGGAAATCAGTCCTGTCTATCACTGGAAGGACTGATGCTGAAGCTGAAACTCCAATACTTTGGCCACCTGATACGAAGAACTGACTCATTGGAAAAGACCCTGATGGTGGGAAAGACTGAAGGCAGGAGGAGAAGGGGATGACAGAGGATGACATGGTTGGATGGCATCACTGACTCGATGCACATGAGTTTGAGCAAGCTTCGGGAGTTGGTGATGGACAGGGAAGCCTAGTGTGCTGCAGTCCATGAGGTCACAAAGAGTTGGACCCAGTTGAGCAACTGAACTGAACTGATAAAAACTAACCATGCTACATTTCATGGCCACACTCACCCTTTGTGATGGCCCACAGTCTTTCTGTGGAGTGTGCTTCTCTCTGAATCTGAACAAATCCATTTGTTACTTATCACTTTGTCTCTCACTGAGTTCTTTCTGAGATGAGATATCACGAACCTGAGCTTCATTAGGTCCTGAAACCAGGTACCGAGGGTTTTGGCTGGGTTAGAGTCTCAGTCACATGGGTTCAAGTTCCAGTCTGACATTTCAAAACTGGTTAAGATTTAAATTTCTGTACATAGTAGTACTGTATTAATTTCTGGATTTCTCATCATTGTTCTTTGGTGAAGGAAGAGAATATCTGTGTATGAGGAAATATACACTGAAATATTGAGAGATAAAGGGAATCATAATTGCAATTTACTGTCATATATATATATATACACACAAACATATATGTCAGAAATTAATATACACATACACAAGATGAAAGAAGAAAGAGAATGATTAATAGGATAAATTTTAACATTTGGGGAATGCAGGTAAAAGGTTTATAGGTAAAGGGTATTATTTCTTTGTAATTTTTAAAAATAAGTCTAAAATTATTTTGAAATAAAAGATGAAAATATTAATCAGTAGAAATAAACAGTCTAGTATTATTGCATGAAAGAGAAGGGGGCGCAAGAGGATGAGGTCACATCCCAGGTCACGTCCAAGTCCCTGGGATGGCTGCCAAGTGTGGGTTGTTCACTTCATGCAGGAAAAAATTCAAGAGCTATTGTAAAGTGAAAGAAGGTTTATTCAGGGAGGAAACACACTCCAGAGAGAGAGTGTGGGCCATCTTGAAAGCCAAAAGAGGTACAGGGTAGAAGGCAGTGTTTTTATTTTGGGAAGGGGTGGGGATTTCCAGGAATTGGGCCACCAGCTACTTTTTGACCTCATGGTGCCTGGGGTGTGACATTTAGCATGCTGATGTGTTACAATGAGCGTAAAATGAGGCTCAAGATCAAGTGGAAGCTGAGTCATCCATCTTGAATATAGTTGGTTCTAATCAATTTATGTTCTGCCCTGAGCTATACCATTCTTCATTTTTGTTTAGATTTTTTTTTTCTTTTGAACATTTTATTTTGTATTGGGGAGTTCAGTTCAGTTCAGTCGCTCAGTCGTGTCCAACTCTTTGTGACCCCATGAACTGCAGCATGCGAGGCCTCCCTGTCCATCACCAACTCCCAGAGTTCACTCAAACTCACGTCCATAGAGTCGGTGATGCCATCCAGACATCTCATCCTCTGTTGTCCCCTTCTCCTCCTGCCCCCAATCCCTCCCAGCATCAGAGTCTTTTCCAATGAGTCAACTCTTCGCATCAGGTGGCCAAAGTACTGGAGTTTCAGCTTTAGCATCATTTCTTCCAAAGAACACCCAGGACTGATCTCCTTTAGGATGGACTGGTTGGATCTCCTTGCAGTGCAAGGGACTCTCAAGAGTCTTCTCCTACACCACAGTTCAAAAGCATCAATTCTTCTGCACTCAGCTTTCTTCACAGTCCAACTCTCACACCCATACATGACTACTGGAAAAACCATAGCCTTGACTAGATGGAACTTTGTTGGCAAAGTAATGTCTCTGCTTTTCAATATGCTATCTAGGTTGGTCATAACTTTCCTTCCAAGGAGTAAGAGGCTTTTAATTTCATGGCTGCAGTCACCATCTGCAGTGATTTTGGAGCCCCCCAAAATAAAGTCTGACACTGTTTCCACTGTTTCCCCGTCTATTTCCCATGAAGTGATGGGACCGGATGCCATGATCTTCCGTTTTCTGAATGTCGAGCTTTAAGCCAACTTTTTCACTCTCCTCTTTCACTTTCATCAAGAGGCTTTTTACTTCCTCTTCTCTTTCTGCCATAAGGGTGGTGTCATCTGCATATCTGAGGTTAGTGATATTTCTCCCGGCAATCTTGATTCCAGCTTGTGCTTCTTCCAGTCCAGCATTTCTCATGATGTACTTTGCATAAGAGTTAAATAAGCAGGGTGACAATATACAGCCTTGATGTAGTCCTTTTCCTATTTGGAACCAGTCTGTTGTTCCATGTCCAGTTCTAACTGTTGCTTCCTGACCTGCATATAGATTTTTCAAGAGGCAGGCCAGGTGGTCTGGTATTCCCATCTCTTTCATAAGCTGATTAATGATCTTGTGACAGTTCCAGGTGAAGTGTGAAGGGACACAGTCATACATATACGTGTATCCATTATCCCCCAGTGGGCTTCCCTGGTGGCTTACATGGTAAAGAATCTGCCTGCAATGCAGGAGACCTGGGTTCAATCCTTGGGTCAGGAAGATCCCCTGGAGAAGGAAATGGCAACCTACTCCAGTATTTTTACTTGGGAAATCCCAAAGACAGAAGAGCCTGGTGGGCTACAGTCTATGGGGTTACAAAGAGTTGGACAAGACTGAGAGACTAACATTTTCACTTTCTTTATTGTCCCCTAAAGCCCGCCTCCAAACCAGGCTGTCACATAACACTGAGCAGAGTTCCATGTCCTATACAATAGGTCCTTGTTGGTATAAGGGATGTCATAGAGTATTTCTCCTTTTATATCTGGCTATGTCATTCTTTTAAAGGCTGTGTTCTGCCACCTTCCTGTCTCAGTATAGTAAAAGAGTACTGAATTCAGAGTTGGAAGAACTGAGTTTAATTCTAGCCACTATTTCCTTATGTTCTTCAGCCAAGGCATGTAAATTCTTTCAGACTGTTCCTAATCTAAAAATTGAGACTAATAAGACCTATTTCACTGGGAAAAATGTGTATATGCTGAGTATGTATAAATTCATGGTTGAATTGATAAAGTTGTAGTGCTTTGTACAAATCATAAATTTTACTAAGCAGTTTAGCATGGACTCTGCTACAAGTCAGTTTTGGTGAGGCTCAGGGGCTCAGTTGGGAATATCAGGCAAGCAGGGGAGAAAACACAGGTGAACTTTCCATTTCATGTTAGAAATTCATTTTTGCTCAGTCCCTACAGAAGAAAAGGTTTCTGATAGGGAACATAGTCTATACTGAAACTGAAAGTTGCTAAGTCATGTCCGACTGTTTGCAAGCCCACGGACTGCAACCCACCAGGCTCCTGTGTCCATGGTATTTCCCAGGTAAGGATACCAGAGTGGGTTTTCATTTCCTTCTTCAGGAGATCTTCCTAACCCAGGGATCGAACCTGGGTCTCCTGCATTACAGGCAGATTCTTTATAATCAAAGCCACCAGGGAAGCCCACAAAAGTGTAAATATGACAATCAATTGCTAAGATGGATTATTTCCCACCTGGCAATAGATCTGGATCACCCTTCAGTGCTTAAAAAAGAAATGGATGGTTGGATTCCATTCCCCGAGAGTCTGATTCACTAGGTGTCAGGAAGATCCTAGGCATATGCACATCAAATAACTGCACAGATACTTCTGATGTTAACTGGGGCTACAAATCACTGCCCTGGATAGAGAGTTAGTAAAAGTAGGTGACCTAGAAATCAGGGCTGGAACCATGCCTATCTGATACTGCCATAAGTGATCAGAAATCTCCCAGTTTACTTGGCATTTGCTAGTACACTGGAGATCCTTGACATGGATAATATGCCCAAGAGATGGGCAATACAGGAGACAGTGAATTTTGACAGGGTCATCTTGAGTATTCATGAGAGAGAAATCAAGCAGCCTCACAGACAGTTCTTTAACAGTACACAGTGACTCAGGAAAAGGATTTTAGAGTGTGTTCTGATGGTCCTCTATAGACTTGGGCCCAAGGGGCAATGCTGTTTGGGAGGCTTTCTCTGCAGCTGACCTCATAATGGATACTGAAAATTCAAACCCATGGAATTACAGTACCCTTAAGGAAAACCAAACCCACAGGTACTTGTTTCTTGGGAAGTTCTTATTGCTATTCTTCACATACATTTCAGTTTGAAAAGCTCCAAAAGGAAAATGATCAAATTAGAAAATAGCAATTAAAATTATTTAGAAGATAGGGCATCATTTTTATAAAGAAATATTAGAAAAAATTTTAAGTGCTTAAATCAGATCAAAGCAGACAGAATATATAATAAATAATGATGGAATAGTTGGGATAGACTTTTCTACTAAATTCACAAAGAATTTGAGAGGGCAAATGTTGAAATAATCTAAGAAATGTTGAGATAATTTAAGATTTAGGGAGAAAAGAACTCCTTATATTCAAAGATTTAAAGGGTCAAATGGCTGGAACGCAATCCTTTGAAGGGCAAATTGGAGATGTTGAAGGAATACTTTTAATTTTTGATTTCAATGTTATAAAAAGCAATTGCCATACTTTTTCTATAAACTTTCCTGCTACTACTGCAAAAGTTATTCTGGGCTAAACGTATTCCAGTGAAATTTCAAGCTTCTTATTATATATGTAAAGAGCTTGTTGCATAGTTTCTGGGAAAGATGAATTGAGACAATGGCCTTGAGCTGAGGTGGCCAGTGCTCCGGGTGGGCAGATAGTGGCCTGGAGATGGCTGCACAAGGAGAATGAGATGAGTTGCCAGCTAATGCTAAGAAGACAGGGAGGCTCCCCTCTCCACCTGTGCTCCAGCCAACCCTAATGTCACTGCCCAAAGCAGCCTCTGAAACTCACAGACCTTCCCCAGCTCAAAGGCTCCACTGCTCCTGTTTCCCACTGTATTACATCAGACTTTTTGGCGTGGCTTTCATAAAGCCCAACATTACAACCCCCTAAAACCAGCTTGCTTCTGGCTCCAGTCACTCTCCCTGTCCTGATGCTCAGGGGCAGAGAAAGGACTTTACTGCTTGAAATGTCCTTTCTTTTATTCTTTCAGGGCAAAGGATGCCCCTTTTAATTCTTTTCTATAGGTCAGAGCTCTTTATATGTAGTGGGCTATAGACAATAATTAAATATCTGTATCATGTTCTCTAGTTCTCTTCTTATCATCCAATCTTTCTCAAAGTTGGCTACAGATTAAAAATAAGCTTTTTACCTAAACAGACATTTCTCCAGAGAAGACATACAAATGGCCAAGATGCACAAGATGTTCAGCATCACTAATTATTAGAGAAATGCAAATCAAAACTATGATGAGCTACCACGTCACACTGGTAGGAATGGCCATCATAAAATCAACAAATAACACATGCTGGAGAGGGTGTGGAGGAGAAAAGGGAACCCTCCTACACTGTTGGTGGGAATGCAAGTTGGTACAGCCAATGGAAAACAGCACGGAGGTTCCTCAAAAAACTAAAATCGGAGTTGCCATCCAGCAATCCCACACCTGGGCATATATCCTGAGAAAACCATAATTCAAAACTATACATGCATCCCTATATTCACAGCAACACTATTCACAACAGCCAAGATATGGAAACAACCTAAGTGTCCATCGACTGATGAGTGGATGAAGAAAATACAATGTGTATATATATATATACACACACCTACCACACACATACAATGGCATACTACTCAGTCATAATAAAGAATGAAATAATACCATTTTCAACAGTAGGAATCGACCTAAAGATTATCATACTAAGTGAAGTAAGTCAGAAGGAGAAAGACAAACACCACATGAAATCATTAATATAAGAAATCTAAATATGACACGAAAGAACTTGTCTATGAGACAGAAACAGACTTACAGACATAGAGAGCAGACTTGTGGATGCAAAGAAGGAGAGAGGGTGTGAGAGCTTGGCACTAGCAGATGGGAAACTATCATTTCTAGGATGGATAAATAACAAGCTCTTATTACAGTAGAGAACAGAGAAAAGTATCCTGTGATAAAGCAGAATGGAAAAGAATCTGAAAAAGAATGTGTATATATATGCATAACTGAACCACTTTGCTATATAGCAGAAACTAACACAACATTGTAAATCAACTATACTTCAATAGAATACATTAAAAAAAAAAGTTTCTTACACAATCTCCATCACTGACTTCTGCCAATCATGCTGATACAAAAACAAACACTGACATTCATGGACAGAACGGAAAGCACTCTGTCTCTAGGCCAGCAAAGACCATGGCTGGTTTGCAGTGAACAGTTTAGGGCCCTAAAGAACTGGAGAGGATTTCAGGAGGATAAGAAATGAGTGACTATATTTCTATCAAAAAAGGAGAGTAAACAGGGTTCCACAAAGAGGAAATTATGACAGAGATATGCTTCAGACAAGTACTTTTTATATCATGAATCAATCTTAATCTTATTTTCAAACAAGAATATCAGTGTCCCATAAATACTCCAAAAGTTTTTTAAGTTTCCAGAATAGTATAAAACAATGACTCGTGTAAAGCTTATCAGTTTTAAAGATTTCATCCAGAGTAGCTTAGTTCTTAGTTTCTAAGCCTTATTTTGAATGAGACCTGGCCTTGGTCTCATCAAAAACCTAGATATTTTATTTAATGTTTCATTTTCTCTTAAATTGCTTAAAACAGAACAGTGATGTCAAAGGCTTAAACAGAATCCAATCAATTAAAATATAGGTGACTTCCTGTTGGCATATTCCTCAGGGGCTATTTTCAAGAATCATGTTGATAGACTGTGTTTTAAAACAGAGAGGTTTTCTATGGATTCTGTCTCTGGGAACTTTACAGTAGAGAAAGCTGACAGTGTTTCAAGATAAAGCAGTAATAACAGCAGTAACAACACTGAAAATAATGTGGTGGAGACTGCCAGTGCCCACCCAGTACTCATTTTCCCTTCCTCCTGCATAAAGAGGATTTTGATTTTGTTGGTGGATAACCAAATATATAACTTCTGTTACAGGTGGCGGGGAGGAGAGGATGATGACTCATTTCTGATTAATATCATATAAGCAAAAGTGTTGGGTAGGGCTTACAGGAAAGCTCCTTAAAAGTAGGCACACTCATCTCACAGTATCCTGTTGCTCTTTGCCCTTCAGTTCCTTCTGCTGGAATGACCACATCATGCCAGAGAGCAGCCACCTTGGAACTAAGGGGCAATCACAAGGGAAAGGACAAGAGCATTGCAGAGATCTGGGGACTGAATTCCAGAGCTGCTAAACCGAAGCCTATCATGGCCTGCCTCCTCACTTCTTGTTTCACAATAAGAAAACCTCTAATTTTTTGTTGTATTTTTGGCACATCTATTTCTAGCAGCCAAATTCTTAATGGATATAAATAACAGTAATAACTACAATAACACTGATGATAACAACAGCACTGTTCTACTAAATGCTCTGCATTATTTAATACTTACTGATCTATGATTATTATCTCTGTATGACAATTGAGGTTTGGACCCCATAGCCAGCTAAGAAGCAGAGTTAGGATTTGAGTCCTGGCATCTAGATAGCATATTCAAAAGCAGAGACATTACTTTGCCAACAAAGATCCATCTAGTCAAGGCTATGGTTTTTCCAGTGATCATGTATGGATGTGAGAGTTGGACTGTGAAGAAAGCTGAGCACCATAGAATTGATGCTTTTGAACTGTGGTGTTGGAGAAGACTCTTGAAAGTCCCTTGGACTGCAAGGAGATCCAACCAGTCCATTCTAAAGGAGATCAGTCCTGGGTGTTCTTTGCAAGGAATGATGATAAAACTGAAACTCCAGTACTTTGGCCACCTGATGCGAAGAGTTGACTCACTGGAAAAGACTCTGATGCTGGGAGGGATTGGGGGCAGGAGGAGAAGGGGACAACAGAGGATGAGATGTCTGGATGGCATCACCGACTCTATGGACGTGAGTTTGAGTGAACTCTGGGAGTTGGTGATGGACAGGGAGGCCTGGCGTGCTGCAATTCATGGGGTTGCAAAGAGTCGGACACGACTGAGTGACTGAACTGAACTGAACTGAATTTAATTTTACTGGAGAAGGAAATGGCAACCCACTCCATTATTCTTGCCTGGAAAATCCCATAGACAGAGGAGTCTGGCAGGCTATAGTCCATGGGGGTCGCAAAGAGTTGGACATGGCCAAGTGGGCCATAATCTGCCGACCCTTATTAAAGCATGCTATGTCTAAATAGCACACATCTCTAGCTGGCAACATACATCATTTTCGATGACTGTATTCATAAATAGCAAAATCATACTGATCATACACCAGAGAAGATATTTTGTCACAAGTTGTATCTGCCATGTGGGAGGCCTTCATATTTTGTGCCAAAAAATCTAGTTAAAAATAATTTTAAGAGACTTCCCTGGTAGTCCAGTGGTTAAGACTCCATGCTTGCAAGCAGGGAACAAGGGTTTGATCCCTGGTCAGGGGACTAAAATCCTTCGTGCCATGCAGTATGGCCAAAAAAGTTTTTTTAATTAAAAATAGATTAAAATATAATTTAACATTTCTTGGTACTTAACAAATGCCAAAGATTACACTAATTGAACCCCAATAGAATACAAATTCACCTCATTATTGGTGAATTATGCTGTTTTTTTTTTATATGACTTTCTCCCTCCCTCCTTTCTCCAGATTCAAGAATATTTTCTGACTCAGAGAAGGAGCGAAAAACCCACTCCAACTTTGGTCACTGCACAAAGCTATATCAACCATAGCAGCTTACAGAGAGCAGGCACAGAGTCTGGTACCAGTGCAACTGATGTTGTATTTCTTACTTGATACTCAAGGCTTCACAGGTTCTCATCACAGAAGTGATTATAAGGAAAAGGTCTTATTTGCTTTCTACAAAGATTAAATATATTGCACTTGTGTAAGTTCTTTTCACTGATACGTTATCCAAAAAAAACTCCTTGTTTTTGAAAAAAGGATTAAAGTGTTTCAAAACTATTTCTTCATTTAGTTCTGTATTGATAAATCACTCAATATTTAATATGAAGTGAATGCCTTCTTTCCCTCATTTCTTTAGCAGTGTAGCTTGTCTCTAAGGATGGCCTTTATGAGTTGCACCATCCGGTACTTGTAACCTTGGGTATCTGCCCCTACACTGAATACAGGCTGGCCTGGGATTCACTTTAACGAGACATGTTAAGGTGAATGAAAGGGATGTACTGGAAAGTTTATGTGATGGAAGGGATGTTGTGCCAGTTCTTGATCTAAGCCTTAAGAAGGCCTAGCTGCTTCTGCTTTTGGCAGTCCTAAGCTGCCACATAAGGAGTCTTTCTGCTGGACACGTGACCATGTGACCATGTGAAAGGGGTGTTCAGCTGTCCGATCCAAGCTCTCTTGTGGTTCTCCACCAAATGTCAGAGATGTGAAAGAGTTCTCTTGAACATTCTAGCCCAGTTGAACCCCTATGTGACTGCAGCATCACAAGGAATAAATAAACCACCAAAAGAACCCAGTAAACCACAGAGAGAGAAAATGATTATTATTATTTTTCTTAGCCACTAAGTTTTGGGATCGTTTATAACACAGCAATAGATAACTGAAACACTCTGAAATAATAAAAAAGAATACATGAATAGTGTTTCTTTGCTGGGAATCATTGCAGTGAATACTCAAACCATACAGACTTCTACCTGGAGTTAGTAAAAAAGAAAAAAAAAAACAAACTTTTTTTTCTTTCCTGAAAAAAGCTTATTGACCTGGTCTTGACTTGGCCCACAGGAACACAAAGTGAAAAACAACATCTTCAGAACAGGGTAACTTGGGGATCACGTAGAAGACAAGTGATCAATCAACACATTAGTGTTCTACAGAGAGAAGTAAATGTGTGCCATGGAAAAATCATCGGTGTTGGAGTCATATGTGGATTTGGGTTTGCCTCCCAGCATTTCTGTTTCCTTCCTATGAGATCTTGAGCAAATCATTTAGTATCACCAAATCTCCATTTCCTTAGCTCCCAAGTGAGAATACTGGCTGCTGCTGCTAAGTCACTTCAGTCGTGTCCGACTCTGTGTGACCCCATAGACAGCAGCCCACCAGGCTCCCCCATCCCTGGGATTCTCTAGGCAAGAACACTGGAGAGGGTTGCCATTTCCTTCTTCAATGCGTCAAAGTGAAAAGTGAAAGTGAAGTCGCTCAGTCGTGTCTGACCCTCAGCGACCCCATGGACTGCAGCCCACCAGGTTCCTCCATCCATGGGATTTTCCAGGCAACAGTACTGGAGTGGGGTGCCACTGCCTTCTCCGGAGACTACTGGCAGTTCCCACCTTTTAGGACTGTTTTAAGGGTTCAATTAGATAAATGTATGTAAAATGCCTAGCACAGTTTTGGTATATAATAGGTATTCAGAAAGTCTTATAGAGGTATCATGATGAGATCTTGGCTGAATTGAAGGCCTAAGTCTGGGGGGATGCCTCCCTCCCACCATAGTTCCTTTGATTGCCTTCCAAGGGATGGCAAGAACTGAATCCTTCGTCTGACCAACAAGTATTATGATGTCCATCTTGGGCTACTGCTACTAGCTGAACTGTGTTCCCCTCACATTCACATGTCTCTTAGTTATCTCAGAATGTGACTGTATTTGGAGAAGGATCTTTAAACTGGTAATTAAATTAAGCTGGGGTGGTTAGGGTGGATCCTAATCCAACCCTTGTAAGAAGAAGAGATTAGGGCCCAAACACACACAGAAGAAAGACTATGTGAAAACAAGAAGACAACCTAGATGGATGGGATGGGGAGGGAGATGGGAGGGAGTTTCAAAAGGGAGGGGATATATGTATACCTCTGGCTGATTCATGTTGAAGTTTGACAGAAAACAGCAAAATTCTGTAAAGCAATTATCCTTCAATAAAAAATAAATAAAACTGTTTTAAAAAAAAAGAGAGAAGAAGACAGCCATCTACCAACCGAGGAGTGAAGGCCTTGGAAGAAACCAAGGCTGCTGACACCTTCATCTCAAACTTCTGGCCTCCACAAATGTGAGTACATAAATTTTTGTTGGTTAAACCACCCAGTCTGTGGCACTTTGTTATGGCAGACATGGTAAACTAGCTACTCTGAAAATGACTAAGGTACCTAAGGTACATGAAACAAGCTAGTAAATCACTGGTTACAAAAGGAGTGGAAAGGAATGCAGCAGAAAGAGATGGGGGAAACGAAAAGAGAATGGAGAGAGGCCTTGCCACTTGGGGAGCTCGGGTTGTGATGTCATTTGGGATCTGCCTAAATCCATGCCTAAGCCTGGGAGGTAAAAGGTTCACCTAAGGATATAGCCAAAAGAAAATAACACCTCTATACCAAATGCAGAAAGAGCAAAAACTCTTCCCTTGGGACCCTCTTCCTCTAGAAAAGTATTAAAACAGCTTACAGTACAAGTAAAAAGGGGAAACGCTCTGCTATTTTGAGCCTCTTTCACTCTTGGAAATGACATATGTGGTGTCAACATTCAATGAGAGCTATTCAGAATTTGGCACTTTTAATTCATGTGAGAATGCCAATTCCACTGAGTAAGGAAGATATTAGAGCTATACTTAATATAGAGTGCAAATATTGCACTGGAGTAGGTTAGAGATAGAAATGTCAATTATATGTAAAATTAAATACCATCTTCTTGAATCATTCATCTTAGCATCATGGAAAATTTTCCAGCCTTCTCCAAGAGTGTCAGATTTGGTAACATTAATTCATAAACTGCCTGATTCCTGAGTGAGTCAACAGTGACTAAAATACTTTGAATAAATGTTCCACTTATTTAAATTGTCTGGTCAAAACCACAATTTACTGAATTCTCTGCAGGGGTTTATATTTTTTAAAGGGTTACCATTGCCACTTGGATCCTCTCAATGCTCCCTATGCTACTGACACACAAGAAACTGAGTAGACATGATTAATAGGATGCTGATTGGGCACCCCCATGTCTTAAAAGTCAACAACAAAAAAAAGATTCGTTACATAGGTAGCCATGGTGATTATATTAAAAAATAGAGCTTACTCCCATGAACAGATGATCCTGGGTTTCAAGGCAGGACCTTATTGCATCTTTGTCTCTGGAAATTCTAAAATAACTTCTTTTAGTGAACAAGGGACATTACATTGAAACTTGAAATTATGGGAGATTATGAGACTAGAGCTTGAAATTAACAAAACCAAACCATAAAAATCTAAGATTTTACTGTAACCTCTTTTACTCCCTTTTAAAACTGAAGTTCTTCAGATCATATGGAAACTTAATACCTGATTTAACATTTAGTGCTAAATATAAACCAAAGATTTAAGGACTATGAAGCTGGCATTAAACATATACCCTTTCAAATTAGTCCTGATGGCTGTTAGAGTCATAAAATATTCAGAAGAAAGTTACTAATCCATGTCATTTTATAATTTTAATTAATTTAATGATTCCCTTTTTGTTCCTAAGTGGAGGGAACTTTCTGAGTCTTTCAGTGACACTGTGGAATTTACTTTGCTTCTAATCTGTAAACTAATATACAAAATAATAAATCAAAAACATTGAAGAACCTTGCCAAGGTTCCTCCCTTTCGCTTATGCCCTGATCTATTAATTTTTTAAAATTATTTTATTTTTGGCTCTACTGGGTCCTCATTGCTGCTCGCGGGCTTTCTCTAGCTGTGGCGAGTAGAAGCTACTCTCTAGTTGTGGTGCACAAGTTTCTCCTTGCGGTGGCTTCTCTTATCACAGACCATGAGCTCTAGACGGTGTGGGCTTCAGTGGTTGCGGCACATGGGTGTAGTTGTCGCTCCCAGCCCGTGAGATCTTCCTGGACCAGGGATTGAACTGGTGTACTCGGCATTGAAAAGCAGATTCTTAAGCACTGGGCTTCCAGGGAAGCCCCTAGATTTATTCATGTAAATGTGAAACTACATTTTTAAGTTGGAGATATCTGAATGTAATGTCTGAACATGTTAGAAAAAAGTGCCCCATAGGCCAGCATGATAGGTTCTGCATGGCTAAAATATCATATACTTGAATGAGAAAAACTAATATGTGTTCATCTCAGTGGAATGACATTAGTCATAAAAGCTCAAGCTGTAAAATGCTTTTATTACTTGATTTTCTACCATTTCCATAGGATTAGTGATAATATATATTCTACTTTGAACAGAAAAAATTCTTTGCTTCATTTCCTTTAACTTATAAATTATTTTTATCTTTCTTTTAAAAACTGTATCCTCATTTGGATGATATTGGAAAGGCATGGACTAAAAATAAAAATGTCTTAGTGAAGTCGCTCAGTCGTGTACGACTCTTTGCGACCCCATGGACTGTAGCCCACCAGGCTCCTCCATTCATGGGATTCTCCAGGCAAGAATACTGGTGTGGGTTGCCATTTCCTTCTCCAGGAAAAATGTCTTAAGCTTAGGCTTTATTTAAAATATTGTTGACCTGACACTGCTAGGCTGTTATCAATGCCCAGTGATATTTTGTGGTACGGACACGAAGTAACAAAGCTAACTTCTATGATCTATTACCTGGCACTCATTATTCTGCCATTAAATATTACCAGGGTTTTAGTATTGAGACATTACAGGAACTTTTTACTCAGATGTGGTATGTAGAGAAGTTTGACTCTTAAAGAAAATCCTTGTTTTCATTTATTTTTTAATCAGCAGATCATGCTTCATTAGTCCAGCAATCAACTCAGAATTCTTGGTAGTGCTCCCAAGATTAAATCACAACACGGAGTTATTGGAATAGAGGCAATTCTGCTGAAAGCGGCCAAGTTACAGAGGGCTTGACCTACTATCAAGAAAATGCCATATAAATCCATGCTGTGAAAACTTTCACACTTTTCCTGTTTAAAGTATATTCATGATTTCTACTATACTTCCTAAATAGTTTGTGGTCCCTCAAGTACTTCTATCTTCCGATTTTCATTTATAGTTGTCAGTAACCAGACAGCACTTTTTTTTTTTTTTTTGTAAATGAGAATGAGACACTGGATGCAAAATGTTCCTTCCACAAAGGTTCCAAATTTTTCATAATCTTTTGCTAAGAGGCCAGTGAAGGTTGCTCAGTTGTGTCCAACTCTTTGCGATCCTATGGTCAGTAGCCTACCAGGTTCCTCCATCCATGGAATTTTCCAGGCAAGAGTACTGGAGTGGGTTGCCATTTCCTTCTCTAGGGGATCTTCCCTACCCAGGGATCAAACCCAGGTCTCCCGCATTGTCGGCAAACACTTTACTGTCTGAGCCACCAGCTTGGTACTTATCATGCCACTGAGCAGAGAAAACTAAGGCTTTGAGGCAGATTTTATAAACCTGCACTGAGGTATTCTACCTGAAATAAACTATTCTGTTTGTGAGATTCTAAACCTAAAACCCAAATTAAGTGTTCTCTATCTTCTGGCACTTAACTTTTTAAATATATTTTTCATACCTGAACCCTACTACAAGGATACTTTCACTCCAACCAAAATGTTTATTCATGTTTCTTTGAACTTATACATCTTTTCTTCCAAAACTTCATTTGAAATACTCCCTCTTTGTAGAATACCCACCTTTTATTACCTTCTTTTAATGTCTATCCAAGTCTCACCTCCATATATGACTTTTCCTAAATATTGTTTGTGATCCCTCAAGCAAGTACTTCTATCTTCTGATGTTCATTTATATTTTCATGGGAATATATATTATGGGAATATATTTTAAGAATTAAGAACATGATATAACGAGTATAGAATATTGTTTCATGTGTATGGATTTGTCTGTTGTATTTTTGGACCCTTCAAATACAGGTAGGTCAACATGTACTTGTTGGTAATAATGACGAAAGGAATTTCAGAATGTGATTATCAGGCTTCCATTTGCCAAGGAGGCTTAAACGAAGCCTAATATTAATTTAAACTTCTACGTTAGAAACTAGGGGAAAAAAAGAGCAAATTAAATCCAAATTAAGCAGAAGAAACAATAAAAACTAGAGCACAAATCAATAAAATTTAAAAGATGTCATCAATAGGTAAATAAGGGAACCCTCTTACACTGTTGGTGGGAATGCAAACTAGTACAGCCACTATGGAGAACAGTGTGGAGAGTCCTTAAAAAACTGCAAATAGAACTGCCTTATGACCCAGCAATCCCACTGCTGGGCATACACACCGAGGAAACCAGAATTGAAAGAGACACATGTACCCCAATGTTCATCGCAGCACTGTTTGTAATAGCCAGGACATGGAAACAACCTAGATGTCCATCAGCAGATGAATGGATAAGAAAGCTGTCATACATATACACAATGGAGTATTACTCAGCCACTAAAAAGAATATATTTGAATCAGTTCTAATGAGATGGATGAAACTGGAGCCGATTATACAGAGTGAAGTAAGCCAGAAAGAAAAACACCAATACAGTATATTAACACATATATATGGAATTTAGAAAGATGGTATTGATGACCCTGTATGTGAGACAGCAAAAGAGACACAGATGTGTAGAACAGACTTTTGGACTCAGGGAGAGGGCGAGGGTGGGACGATTTGGGAGAATGGCATTGAAACATGTATACTATCATGTAAGAAACGAATCGCCAGTCTATGTTCGATACAGGATACAGGATGCTTGAGGCTGGTGCATGGGGATGATCCAGAGAGATGATATTGGGTGGGAGGTGGGAGGGGGGTTCATGACTGGGGACTCATATACACCCATGGCGGATTCATGTCAATGTATGGCAAAACCAATACAGCATTGTAAAGTAAAATAAAGTAAAAATAAAAATTTTAAAAAACAAACAAACAAAAAGTTAGGCCGTAAAAAAGACCAATAAAATCCATAACCTTCTTGCCACCTTTATAAAGAAAAAAAAAAAGGAAAGAAAATTATTAATACTACAAATGAAAGAGGGGATATCACTATAGATCCTTTGGAAATTAAAAGGATAATAAAGGATATTATGAAATAAATACTCTATGTCCCTAAAGCTGCTGCTGCTGCTAAGTTGCTTCAGTCGTGTCCTACCCTGTGCGACACCATAGACGGCAGCCCACCACACCCTGGCATCCCTGGGATTCTCCAGGCAAGAACACTGGAGTGGGTTGCCATTTCCTTCTCCAATGCATGAAAGTGAAAAGTGAAAGTGAAGTCACTCAGTCCGACTCTTAGCGACCCCATGGATGGCAGCCCACAAGGCTCCTCCGTCCATGAGATTTCCTAGGAGAAACTGACTAATTCCTTGAAAGACACAAAATAAGTATACCATCTGAATAGGCCTATATCTATTAATAACATTGAATCAATCATTAATAACCTTCCAAAACAGAAAGCACTAGGCCCAGATTGGTGAATTCTACCAAACACATAAGATTATATTAATTCTCTACAGTCTCTTACAGAAGACAGAAGCAGAAGGAGCACTTCCCAAGTCATTTTTTGAGACCAGCATTACTCTAATAATAAAACCAGAAAAACACTACATAAAAACTGCATAATAATATCTCTCATGAACATAGATGCAAACATCCTCAACAAAATATTAGCAAATAAAGTCCAACAATATATAAAAATAATTAGACATTACAATGAAGTGAGATAATCCTAGTATGTAAGGCTGTATCAACATTTGAAAATCAGTGAATGAAATCTATTACATCAACAGGCTAAAAAAGAAAAATCATATGCTCACTGATTCTTAGGAAAAGCATTTGATAAAATCCCACACACTCTTAGCAAACAAGGAACAGAGGGAACTTCCTCAACTTAATAAAGAATATCTACTGAAAAAACAAATAAAAGCCTACAGCTAACGTCATACTTAAAAGTGAGAAACTCAAAGCTTTCCCACTAAGACTGGAAAAAAGGCAAGGATTTCCTCTCTCAATACTACTTTTCAACATTGCACTGGAATTCCTAGCTAATGCAATAAGAAAAAAAAAAAAGGAGGGGAAATAAAAGGTAGACAGATTAGGAAAGAAAAACAAAACTGCCTTTGTTCATAAATGACATGAGAAACAAATAAATGAACAAAAATCTTCTGGAGCTAATAAGCAATTATTGCAACTTTTCAGGTTATAAGGTTAATTTGCAAAAGTAAGTGACTTTTCTATACCAGCAATGAACAAGATAAATTTGAAATGAAAAATACAATACCACTTATATTTTAACCAAAAAATAATACTTAGGTATAAATCTAATGAAATATATTAAAGATCTATATGAGGAAATATATAAAACTCTGACAAAAGAAATCAAAGAACTAATTCCTTGAAAGAAGGATATACAGAAGATATATACCAACTATAAAGCAACAGTAACCCAGAAAGTTTAGTACTGATGAAAGAAGTAGATCAATGAAACAGAATAGAGAGCCCAGAAATAGACCCATATAAATACAGTCAACTGAACATTGACATAGGAATGAAGGAAATACAGTGTCTTTTCAACAGATGATGTGTATCACTGAAGATATAACAGTGGCATATCAGCATAGAAAATGATGTGGCATATCACATTTTGTGGATGTCAACAAACTGATTCTAAAGTTTGTATGTAGAAGCAAAAGACTCTGAATAGCCAATACAACACTGAAGAAGAACAACAAAGTTGGACTGACACTACCAGACTTCAAGACCTAGAATAGAAACAGTAATCAAGATAGTGATGAAAAAAAAAAAAAAACAGACAAAAAGATCAGTAAAACAAAACATAAGCATAGGAGAGGAGTCACAGGCCTACATAAACACAGTCAATCACTCTTTGACAAAGGAGCAAAGGCAATGCAATGGAGCAAAAATAGCCTTTTTCTTTTTTGGCTGTGCCACACAGTTTGTGGGATCTTATTGATAACTCCCTAACCAGAGATGGAACCTGGACTATGGCCGTGAAAGCCCTGAGTCCTAACTGCTAGACTGCCAGGGAATTCCCAAAGATAGCCTTTTTAACAAATGTTGCTGAGCTACTGGACATGCATGCATGCTAAGGCACTCAGTCATGTCTGACTCTTTACGACACTATGGACTATAGCCTGCCAGGCTCTTCTGTCCATGGAGATTCTCCAGGCAAGAATACAGGAGTGAGTTGCCATGCCCTCCTCTAGGGGGATCAAACCCATGTCTCATGTCTCCTGAATTGGCAGGCAGGTTCTTTACCACTAGTGTGCCACCTGGGAGGCCTAAACTATTGGATATCCACATGCAAAATAAAAATGAATCTAGACACAGTTCTTACATCCGTCACAAAAATTAACTCAAAATGGATTACAGACCTAAATGTAAAACACAAAACTATAAAACTCCTAGAAGATGGCATGAGAAAATATAGGTCACCTTGAGCATAGAGGTGATTTTTGAAATACAACACCAAAGGCATAATCCATGGAAAGAATAATTTGATAAACTGGATTACATTAAAATCTCTGCTCTGAGAGGACACCATCGAAAGAATGAGAAGCCACAAACTGGGATAAAATAGTAACAAAAACACAAGTGACAAAGGACTGTTACATGAAATATACAAAAATCTTTTAAAACTCAACAATAAGGAAACAAACAAGGGACTTTCCTGGTGGTCTAGTGGTTAAGAATCTGCCTTCCAATGCACACGACGTGGGTTCAATCCCTGGTTGGGGAACTAAGATCCCATATGCTGGAAAAGATAAAACTATGGAAATAGTGAAAACATCAGTGATTGCCAGGAGCTGGGGAGAAGGAAAGACAAACAGACATTGCACAGGATTTTTAATGTGGTGAAACTACTCTGTATGATACTGTAATGGTGGCTATGTGTCATTATACATGTGTTCAAACCCACAGAATGTACAGCCTCAAAGGTGAACTCTAATTTAAACTGCAGATTTGGGGTGATAAGGATGTGTCAATTGTGGGGTCACCAATTCTAATAAATGCACCACTCTGGGTCAGGGATGCTGATAATGGGGAGGCAGTCCATGCGTCAGGGGAGGGGGTATTTCAAAAATCCCTGTACCTCCCCCCTCATTGTGCTGTGAACCTAAAACTGCTATAAAACTAGTCTATTAAACAACAAAACACCAAAACCAAAACCATAATGTTCATAATGCTAGATCATTAACTCAATATATAGCAGCACTTGATCTATTAAATTATAGGCAATTTTGTTCTGTCGGTTGTCATGTTAGGTGTAATTGTTTCATCTTCTTGGAATGTTAGCTCCATAAGGTCAGGAAGCATACCTGAAATTCATTCCCTAGGGATATGTCTAAAGGTCAATACATATATCTTTTAGTGAAGGAATTACATTTAAAGTCCTTAAATAAAATATGATGCAACGAAATAGTACAATGTAGAAAGTTTTCTGGATTTTAGAAGTGAAGTGAAGTCACTCAGTCATGTCTGAGTCACTCAGTCCATCTTCGCCACCCCATGGACTGCAGCCTACCAGGCTCTTCCGTCCATGGGATTTTCCAGGCAAGAGTACTGGAGTGGGTTGCCACTTCCTTCTCCAGAGGATCTTCCTGACCCAGAGATCAAACCCAGGTCTCCCGCATTGTAGGCAGATGCTATACCGTCTGAGCCATCAGGGAAATCCTTTGGATTTTAGAAGGGGGCGACAGAGGATGAGATGGTCGGATGTTGTCAATGACTCAATGGACATGAGTTTGAGCAAACTCAAGGAGATAGTGAAGGACAGGGAAGCCTGGTGTACTGCAGTCCATGGGGTTGCAAAAAGCTGGACATAGTGACCAGACAACAACAACAACAAAATAATATATCTTTCAGCAAAGGAATTATATTTAAAGTCCTAAATAAAATATGATGCAAAGAAATAATACAATGTAGAAAGCTTTCTGGATTTTAAATGTAGTTAAGCAGGTATCCAAGAAATATTTCTTAAATAAATAAATGAAGGAATAAAACATCATTTTAGAGCATGCCGGCTTGAGTAGTCACAGCTGTCAGGCTCTAGAGCACAGGCTCTGTAGTTGTGGCACATGGGTTTTAGTTGCCCAAGGCCTATGGAATCTTCCCAGCCCTCAACATTTAAATTTCAGACTCATACTGATTCTGAAGATAAGCATCCTTCTTATCTAAGTGTGATTGGCTGGAAAACATAAAATAGAGAAAGAAATAAAAATAGTTAAAGAGAAATTTATGCCACAGACTAAATACAAGAGAAATACAGACTTTCTCTTTTAACTTTTTATTTTATACTGGAGTATAGCTGATTAATGGAGAAGGCAATGGCAACCCACTCCAGTACTCTTGCCTGGAAAATCCCATGGACAGAGGAGCCTGGTGGGCTGCAGTCCATGGGGTTGAGAAGAGTCGGACACGACTGAGCGACTTCATTTTCACTTTTCACTTTCATGCATTGGAGAAGGAAATGGGAACCCACTCCAGTGTTCTTGCCTGGAGAATCCCAGGGATGGCGGAGCTTGGTGGGCTGCTGTCTATGGGGTCTCACAGAGTTGGACACGACTGAAGTGACTTAGCAGCATAGCTGATTAACAATGTTGTGACAGTTTTAGGTGAACAGCAAAGGGACTCAGCCATACATATACATGTATTTATTCTCCTTCAAACTGCCCCCCTCCATCCAGGCTGCCACATAACGTTGAGCAGAGTTCCATGTGCTATACAGCAGATCCTTCTTGGTTATCATTTTAAATATAACCCTTTGCTTGACTTTCAAAATACAGGTCAGATGTTTAAACTAGCTCCTCTTCTCGGTAGTTCAGTTAATTGCAAAAGTACTGTAAGTGCTATTCCTGTCTGTCACTTCTGATTAAATCTTCTTTAACTAAAAAACAGTACAACCTGAGACTCTCTAGGTGAAAGGGAGCATTTGAAAAACAGGTGTCCCTGCATCGGAAAAACCAGGGAACTCTGTAACTGACCTATCATTTTGTGGGGTTGTTCTCATCCTAAAATAGTGATGGAAAGAACAACACAGATGTTTTGTTATTAGGGTTTCTGGGTGCCAAAAGCTTATCAGAATAGAAGGAAATGAATAGGGAAAATAAATAAATGAGAGGAGAGAAATGAAGATAATGGTGGTGAGAGCAATGCACTACTGCTATAATTACACTCTTTCATGAGCTTAGAAAATAATTTCAAAATGGTTGTACCATTGACAGTTTGTTATAGGAAAAGAAGATTTCATTTCTGTTTAGGCACCCAATAAGATTAATCAGCTGTTTATACATAAATGCTGCAAAGCTTATCCTGTCACAAAAGGGTTAATTGAATTGAGTCCTATTGTTTAAATTCAGTAATTATGTTAACTGAATCAGAAAACACAAAGAAATTTGCTTTATTATCTACTGCTATCTTGCCAGGGAGAAAAATGGATCTTAAAAATAATGGGTTCACAACCTAGATGAAGATTTACATTTAATTGCATCCTTGGTACATCCCCTAAGAATAGAAGCAAATCAACCTCTTAAGGTTAATAGAAATTTATAAGTAAATTATGTATTATAACTAAGTGATACCTATACTCCTGCTACTAATATACCAACAGCAACAAAACCAACAATAGCTATTATTTATTGGGCATCTGCTTGTATGCCATACTCTGGGCTCTGTTGTGGCAGATACCTAGATTGGGCCTCAATTTCTATTTTATCCTCCTTCTATTTGGTAACTGTTGTTATTGTCTTGGTGTTTAGTCACTAAATGCTAAAGGACATAAATCCTGAATATTCACTGGAAGGACTGATGCTGAAGCTGAAGCTCCAATACTTTGGCCACCTGATGCGAAGAACCAACTCACTGGAAAAGACCCTGATGCTGGGGAAGATTGAAGGCAGGAGGAGAAGGGGACGACAAAGGATGAGATGATTGGATGGCATTACTGACTCAATGGACAGGAGTCTGAGCAAGCTTCCGGAGATGAAGGACAAGGAAGCCTGGTGTGCTGCAGTCCATGGGGTCACAAAGAGTCAGACACGACTGAGCGACTGAACACTAAGTTGCATCCGACTCTGCAACCCCATGGACTGTAGCCCACCAGGCTCCTCTGTTCATGGAATTTCCCTGGCAAGAATACTGGAGTGTGTTGCCATTTCCTTCTCCAGGGGATTTTCCTGACCCAGGGATTGAACATGCATCTCCCGCATTTGCAGGTGGATTCTTTACAGCTCAGCTTCCAGGGAAGCCCGCATTTGGTAATTAGAAAGCTACAAACTACATTTCCCAAACTCCCTTACATCTTAGATTCTTGTTACAAACTAGGCTCCACAAATCTGGGGCATTCATGGGAAATTTGGAAGAGAGAGGCAAACAAAGACTGTCTTCTTATATTGGCGGTTGGTGAGCATCATGGCAACCATGACAGCCACAACCAAGGTTCCAGAGATCCATGATGTGACTCGGATTGAGCGTATCGGCGCTCACTCCCACATCTGGGGGCTGGGACTTGACGATGCCTTGGAGCCACGGCAGGCTTCCCAGGGCATGGTGGGCCAGCTGGCGGCCTGGAGGGCAGCCGGTGTGGTGCTGGAAATGATCCAAGAAGGGAAGATTGCTGGCCGGGCGGTTCTCATCGCTGGCCAGCCGGGCACTGGGAAGACAACCATTGCCATGGGCATGGCGCAGGCCTTGGGGCCCGACACCCCATTCACAGCCATCGCAGGCAGTGAGATTTTCTCCTTGGAGATGAGCAAGACAGAGGCACTGACCCAGGCCTTCCGGCACTCCATCGGTGTGTGCATCAAGGAGGAGACCGAGATCATCGAAGGGGAGGTGGTGGAGATCCAGATTGATCGGCCGGCCACAGGGACGGGCTCCAAAGTCGGCAAGCTGACCCTCAAGACCACAGAGATGGAGACCATATAGGACCTGGGCACCAAGATGATTGAGTCCCTGACCAAGGACAAGGTCCAGGCCGAGGACATGATCACCATCGACAAGGCCACAGGCAAGATCTCCAAGCTGGGACGCTCCTTCACACGGGCTCGCAACTATGACGCCATGGGCTCCCAGACCAAGTTCATGCAGTGCCCAGACGGGGAGCTGCAGAAGCGCAAGGAGGTGGTGCACACGGTGTCTCTCCAAGGGCTTCCTGGCCCTCTTCTCAGGCGACACAGGGGAGATCAAGTCCGAAGTCCGAGAGCAGATCAACGCCAAGGTGGCCGAGTGGCGGGAGGAGGGCAAGGCAGAGATCATCCCCGGCATGCTGTTCATCGACGAGGTCCACATGCTGGACATTGAGAGCTTCTCCTTCCTCAACCGGGCCCTGGAGAGTGACATGGCGCCTGTCCTCATCATGGCTACCAACCGCAGCATCACCCGGATCCGCGGCACCAGCTACCAGAGCCCCCACGGCATCCCCATTGACCTGCTGGACCGTCTGCTCATCGTCTCCACCTCCCCCTACAGCGAGAAAGACACAAAGCAGATCCTTCGCATCCGGTGTGAGGAAGACGCAGAGATGAGTGAGGACGCCTACACGGTTCTGACCCGCATGGGGCTGGAGACCTCGCTGCGCTATGCCATCCAGCTCATCACGGCTGCCAGCCTGGTGTGCCGGAAACGCAAGGGCACCGAGGTGCAGGTGGACGACATCAAGCGGGTCTACTCTCTCTTCCTGGACGAGTCGCGCTCCACGCAATACATGAAGGAATACCAAGACGCCTTCCTCTTCAATGAGCTCAAAGGTGAAATCATGGACACCTCCTGAGCTGATCACCCTTCCCCCCACCCCATCCCCACCCCCCGTTTTCTACTAGAGTTCTGACACTGTGACTTTGTATAAAATGGTTCTGAAACTGGAAAAAAAAAAAAAAAAGACTGTCTTCTTATTGCTCTGTTGCTGGCAAGCATGTTCAGGGAGTGTTCACAGTGGCTGGACAAACTTCCAGCATGGTATCATCAGGTTCACAGCTGTGAGATGGCAGTTACATCAGTGGTTGTGGTTGAGGTGGCATCAGAAGCAGGTGCCTGAGTCTGTTTCACAGTTAGCTGTTGTTCAGTTGCTCAATCATATCTGACTCTGTGACCCTGCAGACTGTAGCCACCAGGTTCCTCTATCCTCCACTATCTCCTAGCATCTACTCAAATTCATGTCCATTGAGTTCATAATGCCATCTAACCACCTCATCCTGTGCTGCCCCCTTCTAGTAATTGCCCTCTGCTCTTCCTCAGTAGCTTACTGGACATCTTCCAAGGGAGGCTCATCTTCTAATGTCATATCTTTTTTGCCTTTTCATACTCTTCATGGAGTTTTCCATGCACAAATACTGGAGTGGTTTGCCATTCCCTCCTCCAACAGACCACGTTTTGTCAGAACTCTTCACTATCACCCATCTATCTTGGGTGGCCCTGCACGGCATGGATCATAGTTTCATTGGGTTATACAAGTTCCTTCACCATGACAATGCTGTGATACGTGAAGGGGCACAGTTGCAGTAGTGTGAGTTCAGTGACCTGTGGCATCCTCTTCCTTCCCTTGATTTCCCGTATATTAAACCCCTTTCTTCTTGAAACATCATGATTTGTTTCTGTTTTCTATACTGAACTCTGATGACACAGTCCATTTTTTTGTATATGGTCTCATTCAGTGCTTACTCTGAAATGTCATTATTTCTATTCAGCAAATGGGGAAAATGAGCCTGAGAAAAGTAATTTTTCCTAAGTCACAAAGTTGGTAGGTGAAGAAGCTGGGGATTTGAATTCAGATCACCCAACTCCAGAGCCTGTGCTCAGATGCACTATACTCCTCAGCCTGTCTCAGATTCATATTCAACTTTAAACTTTTGATTTACCTTTGAACGCAAGTTCAAATCAAGTAAAAAGCTTACTGAAAGCTCAGCTAATTTCTGTTTCTACTCATCACTTCTGTATGCTTACAGACTTTGGACTGACTTAGAAGTAGAAATGCTGGTCTTGCAATATTTTCGGCTTAGTCAGAATAAAGTAAGAAGTCTGCTCTCCTGGGAAGTCAAAGCAAGCTTGAAGTTTTAGTAAAATGATGTTTGAGATCTTAGAGAAATAAATTTTTACCAGTTATTGAAAAAATATGAAATGCATTTCTGATCATAACTAAGGAAAGAAAAAAAAGCACCTGCAATCTTGATCATTATAATAACCAATGACCTAATCACAAAGAATATAAAGACAGTATACATATTAGAAAAACGTAGCATTACTGGTTAGGAGACTAATGTTCTATATGCACTGAGCTATGGAATCTCAACCTTTCCTTGTAGCTCAGTCAGTAAAGAATCTGCCTGCAATGCAGGAGACCTGGGTTTGAGTCCTGGGTTGGAAGATTCCCTGAGGAAGGAAATGGCAACCCACTCCAGTATTCTTGCCTGGAGAATCCCATGGACAGAGGAGCCTGGCAGACTACAGTCTGTGGGGTTGCAAGAGTCAGACATGAGTTAGCAACTAAACTACTATGGAATCTCAGTGTATATAGTCACTTCCTTCTTCAGGCTACACACTTCTCATTGGTAAAAACAAGGGGGATAGACTGGAATTTGACTTCCTCAAAATCTAGAATCATGAAATGTTAGTGCACAGAAAGGGTTTACAGTGGGACTCTCGATCTTTGTCACCTTACAGCACATATAGAAAAGGCTATTTCCTGTGTGACACACTGAAGTCATAGCAGGAAGCCATTCAGAATCGAAGGAACTGCTCTGAGGCCTCTGAGGATCAATTTCTCAGATCATTTGTGGGGAAGTCTAAACTTAGAGAACCACCGGTTCATCCTCATCAGTTTCCACATGGAGAAACTAAAGCAAATTTATAACAACCCAATAAGTTACAGTAAAGTATATGGTATCGATATATTATCAATTGTGATACTTGTATATTATTTAATAAGTTTTCCCCAATTTGTTCCCCTTCAGTTCATTTTCTACACAGCAGCCAGGAACTTTCTTAAAACATACAGATTTGATCATGTCAGTGCCCACTTTCCCTTTCATTGTTCTTCGGATAAAGACCCATGTTCTTTATCACAATAAGAGAGCCCACTGGGCCCTGCATGTTCCAACCTCTGTTTCTCCAGGGTCATCTCATGCTCTTCTCCCCACTGTACTTTATATTCCTTTTTTCCTCTCCTAAAACAGCCCAAGCACTTTTCTGCATCAGAGATTTAGAGTCTAGGGTCTCTTTTACTTTCTTCCCCAGCTGACACTTAACTCATTTCCACAGTTCTCAGTTCAAACATCGTTTCCTCAAGAAAACCTTCCCTAATCCCCTTCTACATCGGGTTCCCCTACTATTTCTCATCTTTTCTTTCACTGCACAGCACTGATAACAGTATGAACTTGCTCATCTCTTTTGTGATTATCTGATTAGTGCTTGCTGTTCTCATTAGACTCTGAGCTCTGAAAAGGGACAGTGTGTCTTTTGGTCTCTCCTCAGAGCCAACCACAGCTTCATAGGGCCACTTACAAAATCATTGTTACCAAGATCTGACACTCTCACTGGAGAAGGATGAAAAATTTTTCATGATGCCAGGACAAATGATTCAAGAATATGTTTCAATTAGATATTTATTTAATGAATAAATGTATGGTTTTACTCAGGCTATAAGTAGGAGTCTTCCTGGCAACTCTAAGCTTTGAACTGATAAGGTTCTGTTCATCAAATTTCTTATGATGTAAAATACAGATATGGTGACACTTATTCTAATTAATGAACAGTATGTCCTTGCATGTCCTGGTGGCATACACATGAATATTTGCATGCTTTCAGTACAAATATTCTTAATTTTTGGATTATGGAATACATCAATATCTAATAAAAGCTTTGGATACTTTTTTTAAGAAAAGGAATAATTCACAACATTTTTTACAAATAATGTGAAAATAATTCACTAACAATCTTAGGCAGTCAGTCCATGGGCTATCTCTATGAATAAATTTCAAGCACCTAAATATGGCATAAAATAATTATTTGATAGTTAGAAACCTTTCCAAGCTCACCTGCCACTTTCTAATATTATTTAAAATTCTAATATATCACAATCAGCATGGTTTCCCAACATACACATCATTTCCCTTCCTAGGATGCCATCCTCATTTTTTCTTTTTAACATATCCTCCAATACTTGAATCAAAACTTTTATCTTCCAGGGGCCTCACCTGACTCATCTGCTGGGAAATAGGCTTCTCATAAGGGCTTTCATGACACCTGGTAAAATCAGCATCCTAGCATTTACTTCTTGATATTAAAATTATAGTCTTTCCTGGAGGACATTAAATTTTTTGAGTGTAGGGACCATGTCTGAAGCTGTTCAACCCTCTGCAGCCCAGTGTTTGGAACTGAGAGGGTAACAGGCAGGAAGGCCAAGGGTCTCCAAATGGAGGAAATAGCCCGCAAGTGTCAGACATTTTTCTCTCTCTTAAGCGGCAGGAGGAAACAAAGTAGCGATATTTTTTTCCTTCTCTATACAAATTTAAAAGGAGGTTTCTCTTAAAATTCTGTGTTGCCATGACACCTGGTTTCACCTGAAGTTAACAAATGCCTTTTTCTTGTGGAAATGTTTATCTTAGGCTATGCTATTGTACTATGCATTTACCCCAAACTCTGTCTTCAAGTCGGTTCCGCCTTTTGGCTCAGAACCTACTTGATAAACCAGTATGTTATACTCCGATATTGTTTCTCTAATCTATGTAAATAATACTATTTGTATGGTGCTCTGCCCTTCTTCAAGATTCAAGTTAATCCTTTTATGGCCCAAGACGAACCATTTGGAGCCAAGATTATCCCAAAATATATCCTATGGGTGAGGGGCCTGATGCCATTCTAAGTTTTGAGACATTTCTTTCTTTCATTAACAGACTGCTGATAACTATATAACATCCAGCTAAAGACCAGCAGGGGGGTACTCTTTCTGCCCCCTCCTGATGCCTATGTCAGAAGCTTTCTCTATCTCCTTTATACTTTAATAAAACTTTATTACACAAAAGCTCTGAGCAATCAAGCCTCGTCTTTGGCCCCTGATTGAATTCGTCTCCTCCAGGGGCAAAGAATCCCGGCGTCTTAATTCAACAACCTTTCAGAACAGTGAACAATACAAATAGGTCTTCAATACTTGTATGTTAATTTGAACTGTTGAAGAACCAAAATTAACAATGGAAGACGAGTCAAGAGTACCCATAAATAATGTTCCTCCACTGAGAGGACAAATTGGAATACTAACAAATAAACTGAACATCTACAGTGTATGTGCTGTGCATAGTCGCTCAGTCATGTCCGACTCTTTGCAACCCCATGGACTGTGGCCCATTGGGCTCCTTTCTCCATGGGGATTCTCCAGGCAAGAATACTGGAGTGAGTTGCCATGTCCTTCTCCTTCTATAATGTATAATCATCAACAAAGGCTGTTAACACAAAAGACATATAACAAAATTATTTGATCATAGAAAAGTTAGTCTAAGCTATCAGCATCACTATGGGTGTCTATCCCAGGAATAACCAGGAGAACAATGGATTCTTTATTAAGATAGTTTGAAGGTAATATTCAGAAAATGTATCATTATGATGCCTTCATCAAAAGGTCCAATACCAGGCTCCTGCTACTGCTGTATAATGTTTTACAGTTCTCACTGTCCCATGAATAGGAAGCAGCAGATTTCTGCTCTCGGGTGGTAATTGTACAGTAACGAAAAAGTTAATGTGCAACAGTGAAAAGGAGAACTTTGCACAGAGAGTTATGTACACTGATATTCCAAACAAATTATTTTTGCTGTTTTAAAGCTGGGTTACTCATTTACCCAGCAGATTATGAAATTCCACAGTTGATACCGAAGGGGACCAGTAATTATCACTGGGAGGATGACCATTCATGACACAATAGACCATAAGCATAACGTAGAATGTGATGGGGAAGGATCCAATGAGATGGCCAATTCACACATCTTCATTTCACTGACTCTGGAACTCCTCTCTTATGCCAGGTTCACTTATTGGCTGTCATTAGTCAGATATTGCAGCACAATGAGGGGTGGAGGCAAGGAACAGGTGCATTATCAGAAGATTCCACGGAAGGACTGTCTTTTAAGCCCTGCATCCCTGCTGAGAACTGATCTGCTGATTTCCTCTCAGCCTCATTCCAGCCACCCCCAGCCCCCACCACCCCCCCCCCCACCCTACCACACACTCCACTCAAACTGCGAGGATGAGAGAGATATCACCAATGGTACAGATTATGTTTTGTGTACAAAATGCCAGGAGCATTTTGTAATGAAAAAAAAAAAAAAAAGACTGAAAACCACCAAACAAGAGGGTGCTTACAACAAAGATGGAAGCCGTCATGTTTGCTGAATTAAAAAAAAAGAAAAAAGACTGAATTATGTAGGAAGAAACATTTAAAGCCCTTAGAAACAAAACTGGCATCCAGTAGTTGTGGACACACAGTGCAAAATATAAGTGATATGAACTAAAGTTGGGTGAAATGGGAGAGTGTGGTTGAGATAGGGAGAAGAGGGAAGAAGAAAGCAGAGAGAGACAGTATTTAGTATTATTGAGAGGAAAAAAAAAAACCCCAATGCTGCACATTTGTCTCAAATAATAAATTGGTGGTTTTTCAAAGAATTGGCCATATTTTCTAAAGCAGACTTCCTAATGTCTATCTATGTTATGAGATAGAAATTTGGATGATGCAATGCTGGGAGGGCACCTACACAGGCGTTCTGTAGAAATTAAGCAAAAACAAACATGCCATCAACAATCACATGTGAATTCACCAAGACTTCCACCAAAGCCCTGCTGACAATGTAAGTAGCCTTCTGGTTGTGCTATTTATTTGAAGAATAAGTAATTTTGTACTTTTCATCTAAAACTGAAGGGGACAACTTAATGAATACAAATATAAAGATAAAACATAAGTAAATGCCAATCATCCTAATTATTGATGGAGGCCAAATATTTTCTTCTCAGCTCAATTTTCTTACCCACTATCCTACTGATAACTCTATAGAAGTAATACTTGCTACAGTTAAGGTTATAATACAATGGTGGTGAAGGCAGAAAGTGTGAATTCTGCACCCAGACTGCCTGGATTCAACTTCCATTCTGCTGCGTTCCAGCTGTACAACTTTAGGGAAGTTGCTTAACTCTTCTGTGCTTCAGTTACTCATCTGCAAATGAGGGACTAATAGTAACTTCATTGAGAGATACATAAGTTAAAGCATGTAACACACTTAGAACAACGCTTGGCACACGGTAAGTACTCCCTAAAGCTAGTTAATACTGCTGCCACCCAAATACATAAAAAACACAAAAGTAATCAGCAAATGACACAAAGGAGTTGATCCAAATAAATTTCATGACACAGCTATCTTTTAAAATGAGTCACAAACATGACTGTACTGAGTTCTTAACTATAATATATGACAAAGACTTGTCCAAGATAAGATTTATTTTTTTAAAGTAACTGCAGTGGTTTGGACTGTGTGACTTTGCTGTGGATACTTTCAAGATACTGTCTAGTTGCTACCTTTGTGGGTAAAGGAATGTTCAGCTTAAAGAAGAGAAAATAACTCCCATTATCGTTCTTTCACAGAAAATTGCAGAATTATCACAGGAAAATACTTACACGAAATTAGTATGTATGTGATAGGAAAGGTATTTGATTGAAGATTAAAGTCTTCTCAAGTTTCTTTAGAAGCTTTCTGTTACCTGAAAAATCTCAATGTATTTATTCTGGAAAACATTTAGGCCTAAAATTTTCCTTCGGTTAGATTATTTCTGTTTCCTCTCTTGTTAAAATTAAAATGTCCATAACTATATAATGGGTGAAAAACAGTAGTGGGTTTAGCAACTTTTACTCTGACACTAAAGTGGAAGTAGTAGTAATATTTTATGAATGAAAAAGAAGATCAATTTGATTAGGTCAACAATGTTTTAGGCTCCTTTCTAGGCCCTCTCTAAGGACCTTCAATTAGTCAAGTGAGAGTTACTTATTAACTCAGACCATGCTTAGTCATTGGCTAAAAAAATGAAGGATCCTGTAGACCAAAGACAAGAGGTCAGGGTCAAACTGTAGAGAGCAAAGGACAATGAATGGATGGCTACACCTTCCTCCTCATTCTTTCAGTCAGGGAAACGAGGCAAGCAGGTAGCCTTCGGAGGTACTAGTGTGAATGCAATATCAGGTGTGCTAGTGAAGAGACACAAGCATCCCCAGTTAAAAAGGGTGTTTTGTCTGCCTCCCTTGAGATCAGGATCAGAGCCATGAACCCCCATGAGCGCTGGGTTTGGTACCTTTTTTCTTTCCAGGATGACTATACACATAGCAGACACCACCCCAATGCAGTTCTGATGCTATTCTGGAAGGTTTTTTACTTCAGCATTACTGAAATAAGAGCACCAGTGAGCATATCTATTTATTAGTTTTAAATAATATTTAACTCAGAGAGGCTAAATATTAGTTTAGCTCCACATTTTAATTCCACATGTCTATCACTAGAGGATTATACTTGATGATAATATAACCTCATCAAATCTAGAGTATATAATTCTGGGATGAATCAGTCTTTTAACTTCTAGTTTGTGACTTTGGGTCCCTTCATAATTCTTAACCACCTTCATTTGATCATAAACTATCTATTTTAAGCCCACAAGTATTTTTTGTACTTTATAAGAAAATGGCTAAGAATAACAAATTTAAGAGCAAGAGAACAATTCATTCCACTTGGATACTTATTACTGAAAAAGAAAAATGTCATTTGGTGAATAGGTTGGGTTGCACTAGTGGACAAATGGTTGCTGGTCTCTCTCTGGATTACAAATGCCCTTGCCAACCTCTTCACTTCTCCATTCTGGTAAATGACCAAGAATTGACCATACCCACTTTGTCAACATAAGTGAAGATCATCGTGGTGAAGGGCTACAAATTAGAGACAAGCACCACTCAGTGGGAATGGAAGGAACTTTTTGTTTTACTTGTTTTTAAGAAAGAATTGGCAGGCTAAAGTTTTGCTTGTCTAGATAAAATGTGTATTTTTACTCCCTCACTATTAGCTCATCTAGCTTTGGCCTCTCAAACCTCAGCTGAAAAAGGAATCATCCATGAGTTTCATCTTACTGCTAGGTGATAGACAACAGAGTTTATACAATTAGACAAGAAGCTGGAAAACAGAAAACCAAGAGGACCAGGTTTAGTTGCTATGGCACTGAGGTTAGCTAGCACTTAGGTACTGACTTGGATTGCCTGCAAAGGAATATAATCTGATACTCAGTCATAAAGGGCTACACTAAAAAAGAAAGGCTTCTTTTATTAATATTTAAAAACATATTTGAAACCAGGTCTGTATATGCTTTGTATTTGGTGAAAATAGAATTAAGTGGTTTCTGATAGTGAAACTATACTTAGAGCTTTAATTTAACTGGGGATATTGTTTGTGAAAGAGCCGAACAGGCCTGACACTTAATGGGCACAACAAAAAATTTATAGCTTTCCCATTGACTCTGATATATTTATTTTCCAATAGTCAAATGTAATGGTAAGGATTTTGATAATAATGATACATATAATAATAATTATTATTGTTATCTTTATTGAATATTTCCTATTCTTATTGATTTATGTATATTAACTAATTTATTTCTTATAACTACCTTTGGAGATGTGTCATTATGTTCACCTTAAAGGTGAGGGGACTGACACACAATATTTTAAGCAACTTGATTAAACCAGTCCATTCTGAAGGAGATCAGCCCTGGGATTTCTTTGGAAGGAATGATGGTAAAGCTGAAACTCCAGTACTTTGGCCACCTCATGCGAAGAGCTGACTCATTGGAAAAGACTCTGATGCTGGGAGGGATTGGGGGCAGGAGAAGGGGACGACAGAGAATGTGATGGCTGGATGGCATCACGGACTCGATGGACGTGAGTCTGGGTGAACTCCAGGAGTTGGTGATGGACAGGGAGGCCTGGCGTGCTGCGATTCATGGGGTTGCAAAGAATCGAACACGACTGAGTGACTGAACTGAACTGAACTGAAGTGGCAGAGCAGAATTTAAAGATTAGATCATTAGAAAAGACCCTGATGCTGGGAAAGATTGAAGGCAGGAAGAGACGGGGACGACAGAGGATGAGATGGTTGGGTGGCATCACTGACTCAATGGACGTGAGTTTGAGCAAGCTCCAGAAGTTGGTGATGGACAGGGAAGTCTAGCGCGCTGCAGTCCATGGGGTCGCAAAGAGTTGGACACAACTGAGCGACTGAACTGAACTGATGTATGTGTGTGTGTGTATAACAATTACTGTGCTATACATCTGAAACTAACACAACATTTTAAATCTTCTATACTTCAGTTAAACAAACAAATATTTTAGACTGCTAAGTCCTTAAGACTTCTTACTAGATGCTTAGAGTACGTGTTTCCATTACTCCTATTATCTATTCATGTAAACTCTGCTGCCTGGTTACGTTTTGACCTACTTTGCCAGGTCATTGCCCTATTCAAAAACCTTTGATTGCTTCCAGCTTTCTAGAGACTAAGTAGCCACTTTGTGTCACACATATCAGCAAGCTACCATCCCCTATATATGGAAATGATAGTTATTTTTACGTCCACATCTATATCATCACACTTGAGCCTAAGTATTGTGAGTGAAGTGAGACAGAGAAAGTCAAACATTGTATGATATCACTTTTATGTGAAATCTTTAAAACAACAAAAAAAGGGTACAGATGAACTTATCCACAAAACAGAAATAGATATACAGATATAGAAAACAAATTTACGGTCACCAGGGGTAAGGGTGGGGAGGGATAATTTGGGAGATTGGGATTGACATATATATACTACTGTATAAATTACATAAATAATAAGAACCTACTGTACAGCACAGAAAACTCTACTCAATACTCTGTAATGGCCTACAAGGGAAAAGAATCTAAAGAAGAATGGGTATATGTATAACTGAGACACTTTGCTGTTCACCTGAATCTGACACAACACTGTAAATCAACTATACTCCAATAACAATTTAAAACTAAAAACAAACCTGTACCTTTCCATCCAATTAGAAAGGCTTTTTGTTCTTTGTTTTTGTATCTACAGAGAATGCAACCACATTTTGCCTGTACCTGTAGCAGATTGCTTCCACCACTGTGCCCTTGGTATGTCATAACAATAAAGTGAGTTCTGAGTAAAGCTGTGCTGTGCTGTAATAAGTCACTTCAGCCATGTTCAACTCTTTGTGACCCATGGACTATAGCCTGAGAGGCTCCTCTGTCTATTGGATTCTCCAGGCAAGAATACCGGAGCGGGTTGCTATGCACTCCTCCAGGGAATCTTCCCAACCCAGGGATCAAACACACATCTCTTACATCTCCTGCATGGGCAGGTTTGTTCTTTACCACTAGCACCACCTGGGAAGCCCTTTGAGTAAAGCTAAATTTATCCAATTGAAGAGACAGGCCATTATTCTGTGACTAAATGTTGTTGGCAATTAAATGTCCTTTCAAAACAAAATGATGGTGATGACGAGAAACAATTAAAAAAAAAAATCTTCATTTGGTGAATATTTAAAGTTGATTGTTAGACCTATCCTCAATTCAGGCTTTGTTACTGTTCATTGCTTGGTTTATTTTTGCAAATCCCATGTCTGAGAACAATTAACCAAGACAACAACTTGACTTAGCAGAGTAAGGGCATGCTGTGACATTTGGCCTAGGGCAGTGGTTCTCAAAGTGTGGGCATGAGACGGCATGAGGGCACCAGGGTTAACTGGGAACTAAAGAGAAGTGCAAACCGACTGAATCAGAAGCTCTGGAGAGGAGACCAGTCATCTCTGTGTTTAAAAAGGCCTCCAGTGGATTCTGCTGCTGATAAAGGTTGCAGACTTTATCAAAGTTGACTGAACTCTCCGACTAGGTAGGGAAGATGAGAAAGTGCTGAGACAAAATATCTGGAGGTTTTTAAATGCCCCTCTAAGGTCATTTTTTAGTCCAATAATTCTTCATCTAATTTATTTTGTAGGGATTTGCCATGGTTATTGACTAATCAATCTTTACAAAAAGAATTAATTGAGATTTATTTCCTAGAGTCTACAGTGAATGTTTTTATAAGTGCCTATTCAAAATGGGATGTGGGGGGCGGGGTTAGTTGCTCAGTCGTGTCTGACTCTTGCAATCCCATGGAGTATGGCCTGCCAGGCTCCTCTGTCCACAGGATTTCCCAGGCAAGAATACTGGAGTGGGTAGCCATTCCCTTTCCCAGGGGATCTTCGTGACCCAGGGATTGAACTGAGTCTTCTGCATTGCACTGCAGACCGATTCTTTATCATCTGAGCCACCAGAGAAGCCCCAAGGTAGGATAAATGATACTAAATATAGACCGTAAGTGATTAGGCTTGTTACTTCTCAGGGTGAGAAGACAGTTGACCTAAGAAAGTTGGAGCTGAAGCTGTAATTGAGTGACCGAAGGATCTAGGGACCTGTGAACTCACTTTATGTAACGTCATTTCAGTCATTAGAACGAATGCATAGTTATTATAGTATTATAGTATAGTATAGTATCTATAAATTTCTATAGAAATTTCCATGATGTAAGCAGGTATTATGACTGTTTATGATAAATTATGCCAGCATTCCACTACTGTCTTGAATAGAAAATTAAAGTCCCACCTAAGCTAAGTGAGGGAAATCCTAGAGATCGTTGATCCCTGAGAGAGTGTGAAACTGAGGTGAAAGTAATCAAAGTCACCCAGCAAGAAACATGAGCTCCACGTGGGGCAGGATACAGAGGGAACCTGAACTTGTTCCTTATAGATTCTTTTATCAGAGAAAATAACCAATTCTGATGAAATAATAACTAGACCATAAACAATTACAATTTGATAGCCTAATGCTTCTTATGGTTTCAGGATTTTTTAAGATTAATGTAGAAACTTTTAAAATATTATGTTTGAGAAGGAAGAAAACTCGATGCAAACCAGCAGCTCTCCACACACACATTTCAGGTTTGGCCTATATACACAGTCAGCAATAAAGGATACTGGCAGCAGTAGACTTTCCTGACAATTGGAAGTGGAGGGAAAGGTGGGATGTGGCCTTGACAGTGGGGCTCACCCTCATCAGGCTGTGCCTTTTCAGCCATGTGAAGACAGACAGAGGGATGGAGGTGCACTGACCCCATTCATGATACATTCCCCCAATTCCCAGCTGTGTTGACTCAATAGACGTTGACTAAAAGCGTGCAGTATGCTACGCTAGACAGGATCTAGAGACAAAAGCCTATGAGAGATCAGGGCCCTCAAGGCATCTACACAACTATAGGGTAAGATGTGACTTGGTTCCCGGCACACCCTGAGCCACATGCCCAGGCTAATTTGTGAGTGCAGATGTGAAGGGTCTGAGGAGAACTGTTTTCAGCTGTGAGCGATCTGGAGCCTCTGTCCTTGTTAGCCTTAGCATGAATCAGTGCTTACATTTACACACACATACATCCCAGGCTTCTAGTTACTCCCTGGGAGGGCATTATGGCAGCCTCGACATTGAGCCTTCCCCCCAAATCCAGGTCCTCAATCAGGTCATAGCTGCCTCCCTTCCTGAGGAGCCAAAGATTGCCCCAAAGACTGGGATTTCCGTGGAAGTATAGCAACCCTTGGCTGCAGCTATATCCATTGACAGAGGCTATGTTGTTATTGTTTAGTCACTAAGTCGTGTCCGACTTTGTGTCCCCATGGACTATAACCCACACCAGGCTCCTCTGTCCACGGGATTTCCCAGGCAAGAATACTGGAGTGGGTTGCCATCACCTTCTCTAGGGGATCTTCCTGACCCAGGGATCAAACCTGTATGTCCTGCTTTGGCAGGCAGATTCCTTGCCACTGAGTCACCTGGGAAGTAGATAAGACTATAGATCATCTCAAATCTCAGAGGTTGTTCCTATTTCTGATTCTCACTGAGTTTTCAAAGCAAATTAACCCCTTTGTGGACCTACCCACAGGGTCTAGGTTTCTCTCAAAAGGAGGATCATGACCAACTTTTTCCAAAAAGTCTGAAGGGCAGCGGTTCCCAAATGTTCATTTAATTATTAACTACATCAAAATCACCTACAACATAAGAAAAATGCATTTATAGGAAACGGATCCAAGATTCACTTACCCAGCACCTTCTAAGATGGAGCTCCTAGTGCATGTGGTTTTAAAAATTCCACAGGTGGTTTTGATGTGCCATGAGCTGGGAACCATTGCACCAGGGCAGTGGTCCTCAGCCTTTAGGGGAATCACCAGGAGGGCCTGTTAAAGTATAGATTCCTGGGCTTGATCTCCAGAATTTCTGAGTCAGCAGGTCTACACTGGGGCTGGAGAATTTAAGTCCCACTAAGTTCTCAAGTGATGGAGATGCTGCTGGTCACGAGATGAAGCTTGAGAACTACCGTACTAGGGGAGGGCAGGGGCCAAGTCTACTGGAGACCTGGTCCCTGGCTGAATAACCCTATTACCCTGTTGACCTCCTATGGCAGACACTGCTCTTCAGAACCCCGCCCTTTATGCATTCTAGCCAAAACTTGATTTTTATGGAGGTAGTAATGCTCTCAACTAATAGAACTACATTGATCAGCTTCCCTTGAAGAAGGGGGTGGCTGTGGGACTAAATTCCAGCAAACAAATCTTAAGCAGAAGTTGTTGGGTGGGGCTTCTGGAAAAGCATATTAAAGCTGGTGAGGAGGAGGGTGATGGCTGAGCTGGCATTTTCCACCTTTTGCCCCTTGCTTTTCCTCTTTTTCAAGCCTGGAACACAGAAATGATGATTGTAGTTCCCACAACATCAAGTTAAGAAAGCTCCCTGACAATTTAACACAGTAACATTTCTGCAGCAATATCTGCAGGTTCCACACACATGGGGTATGAAGGGTGGACTACATTTTATATAAGGGGCTTGATCATCCACAGATTTTGGCATCCACAGGGGTCCTGGAAACAACCCACACAGATATTGAGGGAAAGGGAAAAGGGAAAGTTGCTCAGTTGTGTCCAGCTCTTTGTGACCCCATGGACTATACAGTCCATGGAATTCTCCAGGCCAGAATACTGGAGCGGGTAGCCTTTCCCTTCTCCAGGGGATCTTCCCAAACCAGGGATCGAACCCAGGTCTCCAGCACTGCAGGGAGATTCTTCACCAGCTGAGCCACAAGGGAAGCCCAAGAATACTAGAGTGGGTAGCTATCCCTTCTCCAGAGGATCTTCCTGACCCAGAAATCCAACCAGGGTCTCCTGCATTGCAGGTGGATTCTTTACCAACTGAGCTATCTGGGAAGCCCTAAAAAGTAGTGAAGACAAAAGTCGCTCAGTTGTGTCCGACTCTTGGCAACCCCAAGTCAATAGAATTCTCCAGGCCAGAATACTGGAGTGGGTAGCTGTTCCATTCTCCAGGGGATCTTCCCAACCCAGGGATCGAACCCAGGTAGGATGTCATATATAAGATCAGGTTAGGTTCTGCCATCAAACTTACAAAAAAAAAACCTTTGGCCTCAGAAATGCTGGTATCACAAAGACGGTAGTTTCTGTACCAGCATCTTCGCTTGGAGCTAATCTTGTTTCATTCCCTCAGGTTATCTGTCATATCTGCCACAGTGTCTGTGGTTGTCATGTATACACTCCGCACCCTCCCCCCACCCCCCCCCCCCCCCCCCAAAAATCTTTCTAAGCTCTTGCTTGTGGCTATTTCCACTGCCGTGGCCATTCAGGCTACCAGAATCTGTCCCTGGATTATCTTTTTTTTTTTTTTTCCTGGATTATCTTAATAGCCTTCTCCCTAGGAGGTCTGTCTCCCTCCAGATTGATTTCCTCAACTCTGCTTTGATTTGTCTCCACGCTGTAGCCAGAGTGGCCCCTATGACACAGAAATGATTGTGCTAATCTCCTGCGTAAAACATATATTTGGATTTCTGTTGCCCTTTGGATAAAGTTCAGATGTCTTAATAGGACGTTACAAGCCCCTTGTTGATTTTTCAACCCTTATCTCTTGTCATTTTCCACGTCAAGGTCAAAGCCCCTGCCTTACTAAACTATTTTTAGATCTCTTAGAGAAAGCTATTTGCTCTTGTCTTTGTACAAGTTGTTCCCTCTTGGACAATGTACTAGTAAAAATCATAACTCTTCCTTCAAGATAGAAACTAAAGCTAAATTATGAGTGTTAGTGTGTGCAGAAGCCTACACTAACCACAGCCAAAAAATCCAGGCCTGTCCAATTATCTTATTCACCCTCTACCTATGTTTATTTCTGGTTAATGCTTGATTCTTTTTCTTCCAGAATGTACTAGAAGAAGCAATGAAGAAATAACTACCAAATAACAACCAAATTCAGACTTGTGTTGACTGACTATTCATACATACAATGAAATATTTAATGTATTTCTTAAATTTTCATTTTATAGCTACAGAAGTGATATAACCAAGTGATAGAACATTTGGGAAAAAAAAAACACAGAGAAAAGATCCATATTTTCATCATTCTATAAAACAATTACTATGATTATTGTCGCCTAGAAGGTAAGCTCCCTGAGGGCAAGAGCTACACTTACCCTATTTACTGCTGTGTCCCCAGTACTTTTAGTTTTGTTAAAAATGTAAATATCTGGATGAATGACTGATACATCATTTTGGTGTATAGAATTCAAGATTCAAACATATTTGAATTTTCTACCATACACCTATTAGTCAAATTTGAGAATTTCAATTACAATACACTTTACAGTAAAGTGTTGAAGATAATCAGAGAAAGATGGACCTGAGGACAGACTACAGTAGTAAAGGAAAGGCAAAGGAATATACTTTTTCAATAAAGCTTTGGGAGAGATAAAGCAAGGAGAAAATCAAACTGACCCTCAGAAGTATTTGTGTCATCAATGACATGGGTAGGAGGAGGACTAATATTGAAGGCAGGGGAGACACAAAGCAAAAAGAGTCACAAAACAAAAAGGCATCATGCACTTTCATGGACAGAGAGTCAACAGATGCCACTGCATACAGAATACATGCCATATCATCAAATAAAAATGTCAGTATCTGGTATGGACTATAGGTGGAAGCCATCTAGAGAGGTTTCTGAGGAGCAAAGGAATGATTGGACCAATTAAATAACAATCTGTCCTTATTACCTTCAAAGGTGTCAAGGTAATAAAAGTCAAGGAAAATCTGAGAACTGTTCTAGACTGTAAGAAACTAAAGAGAAACTAAATGCAATGCAAGATTCTGACCTGAACACTTTCCATTTATTATTTATTGGATCCATTTATTATTGATTGGAAAACTCAGAGTTTAAAGATTCCATAGAAGTAATGCATCAACATTAATTTCCTAATGTAGATGCTTGTGTTATGGTTATGATACATCATTTTGGAGAAAAGGAGAAGAGGAAACATATACCCATTTGAATGCAAAGTTCCAAAGAATAGCAAGGAAACATAAGAAAGCCTTCCTCAGTGATCAGTGCAAAGAAATAGGGGAAAACAACAGAAAGGGAAAGACTAGAAATCTCTTCAAGAAAATTAGAGATACCAGGGGAATATTTCATGCAAAGATGGGCACAATAAAGGACAGAAATGGTATGGACCTATTAGAAGCAGAAGATATTAAGAAGAGGTGGCAAGAATACACAGAAGAATTATACAAAAAAGATCTTCATGACCCAGATAACCACAATGGTATGATCACTCACCTAGAGCCAGACATCCTGGAGTGTGAAGTCAAGTAGGTCTTAGGAAGCATCACTATGAACAAAGCTAGTAGAGGTGATGGAATTCCAGTTGAGTTATTTCAAATCCTAAAAGATGATGCTGTGAAAGTGCTGCACTTAATATGCCAGCAAATCTGGAAAACTCAGTAGTGACCACAGGACTGGAAAAGGTCAGTTTTCATTCCAATCCCAAAGAAAGTGAAAATTAAAGTTGCTCAGTCATGTCCAGCTCTTTGTGACCCCATGGACTATACAGTCCATAGAATTCTCTAGGCCAGAATACTGGAGTGGGTAGCCTGTCCCTTCTCCAGGGGACCTTCCCAACCCAGGGATCGAACCCAGGTCTCCCACATTGCAGGTGGATTCTTTACCAGCTGAGCCATATGGAAAGCCCAAAGAAAGACAATGCCAAAGAATGTTCAAATTATTGCACAACTGCACTCATCTCACATGCTAGCAAAGTAATGCTCAAAATTATCCAAGCCAGGCTTCAACAGTATGTGAACCGTGAACTTACAGATGTTCAAGCTGGATTTAGAAAAGGCAGAAGAACCAGAGATCAAATTGCCAACATATGCTGGATCATCAAAAAAGGAAGAGAGTTTCAGAAAAACATCTACTTTATTGATTACATCAAAGCCTTAGACTGTGTGGATCACAACAGACTGAGGAAAATTCTTCAAGAGATGGGAATACCAGACCACCTTACCTGCCTCCTGAGAAATCTGTATGCAGGTCAAGAACAAACAGTTATAACTGGACATGGAACAACAGACTGGTTCCAAATCGGGAAAGGAGTTTGTCAAGGCTGTATATTGTTACCCTGCTAATTTAACTTATATGCAGAATCCATCATGCAAAGTGCCAGGCAGATGAAGCACAAGTTGGAATCAAGATTGCTGGGATAAATATCAGTAACCTCAGATATACAGATAAGGCCACCCTTATGGCAGAAAGTGAAGAACTAAAGAGCCCCTTGATGAAAGTGAAAGAAGAGAGGGAAAAAGCTGGCTTGGAACGCATATACACCCATGCTGGATTCATGTCAATGTATGGCAAAACCTATACAGTATTGTAAAGTAAAATAAAGTAAAAAGAAAAAGAAAAAAGAAAATAAAATATTTTCCCTGGTAAAAACAAAACAAAACAAAAAAAACTCAACATTCATAAAACTAAGATCATGGCATCCAGTCCCATCACTTCACGGCAAATAGATGGGGAGACAATGGAAACAGTGACAGACTTTATTTTTGGGAGCTCCAAAATCACTTCAGATGGTGACTGCAGCCATGAAATTAAAAGATGCTTGATACTTGGAAGAAAAGCTATGATAAAACTAGACAGCATATTAAAAAACAGAGACATTACTTTGCCAAGAAAGGTTCGTCTAATCAAAGCTATGGTTTTTCCAGTAGCCCTGTATGGATGTGAGAGTTGGACTATAAAGAAAGCTGAGCACTGAAGAATTGATGCTTTTGAACTGTGGTGTTGGAGAAAACTCTTCAGAGTCCCTTAGACTGCAAGGAGATCAAACCAGTCAATCCCAAAGGAAATCAGGATGATTATTCATTGGAAGGACTGATGCTGAAGCTGAAACTCCAATACTTTGGCCACCTGATGCAGAGAACTGATTCATTAGAAAAGACCCTGATCCTGGGAAAGAATGAAGGCAGGAGGAGAAGGGGACGACAGAGGATGAAATGGTTGGATGGCATCACCGACTCAATGGACATGAGTTTGAGCAAGCTCCATGAGCTGGTGATGGACAGGGAAGCCTGGTGTCCTGCAGTCCTTGGGGCTGCAAAGAGTTGGACATAACTGAACGACTGAACTGAACTGATATGGTTATGTAGGAAAATATTCCTTTATGTTAAAAAATATACATTAAAATATTCAGAAAAATGGGACATTATGTTGACAACTTAATCCCAGACAGAATCTCTTCCCTATGAGTACCAAGTCTCATGGGAAATAATCTATAAGCAAAATAAGTGCTAAAATAATATAATGGTTATCATTTGTTCAATAAGTAACATGTGTTAGATACTATGCTCTCTGATAGGTCCAACACTGCTCTTATCTTCTTTTTACAGAATGAGGAATCCTAGGCACAACTAATTGAGCAATTTTCCCTAGACTCTAGGACCTAGAGCACAGATCTATGTTCACTCTTGACCACACTGATGTATCAGAGGAAAGGAAAGTGCTATGAAAACACACAGACGGACCTTTACTGCAGACTACAGGCATCAAGGAAGCTTAATCAGAGGAAGAACATCGATGTATCTTTAGATATGCACTCTATTTTCAATTTGATTACCAAAAATATTTTATTTTATTATATTATTATTATTATTTTTTGCCACACCACTTGCAGGACCTTCACTTCCCTGACCAGGGATTGAATCCAGGCCCTAGTAGTGAAAGAACCTAGTCTTAACCACTGGGCAACCAGAGAGTTCCCTCATATCACTTAAAAAAAAATTTTTTTTAATGTAAACTTTTAATTTTGTGTTGGGGTATAGCCAATTAACAATACTGTGATAGTTTCAGGTGAATGGCAAAGGGACTCTGCCATACATATACATGTATCCATTCTCCCCCAAACTCCTCTCCCATCTGGGCTGCCACATAACAGTGAGCAGAGTTCCATGTACCACAAATACTTCTTAAATGAACTTCCCATTTAGGAGCTGTGCTGCTACCTCTCCCCTTTGGTGTGATTCTAAGTAGAATTCTGGGACAAAGTATATGAAAAAATCCCATGGCTTTCAATACCTATTACCACATAGCTGTCATCAGCAATATAAGGGTATCAATATTACTGTAGCCTTACCAGAAGTGGGCACTGATACTTTAAAACTTCTTTGCCACTAGTAGAAAACTACTATTTCTTTATTACAAGTTAAGCTAAACATTTTCCATGAATGCTTTCTTTAAAGCATAAGTTTAATATCTTCCTAATTACCACCAATAGTCTCTGTGCATGGCACCAGCAAAATAACATCTTAGAATGTCTCATACTAAAATGAGGCTGTCGTTTTTCCCTATAACCACAAAAGGGGCTGTGTCACAATAGCAGCATTCAATGACATCAGATTTTTACACTCACGCTAAGATCCTTGACCTCTAAGACTTACTGTAAACTCAATGAGGACAGAAAAAATGTCGTTTGATTCTGAAATCCTAAAGTCAGCAACTTAAAATGCACTCCATAATTCTTTGCTGTAAGAATAACTAAATAAGATAATGGATAGTGACAAAATATAAATTGACACCATATTTTCTGAGTTCCACACACGTGACACAAATAAATTTAGCTCAGTAAACATCACATGAGAAAAAGGAGAAGTAGGTTTTTCCTTCTTTCCATATAACTAGGGCACCCGTGATTCCAGTGTGCCAAGGACAGTTCTTATTTATACCTTTTGTTCTCACATCCTATCTGCTTAATTCTGGATTGGGCAACACATTTTATGGTCACTCTACATCAAAAGAATATTCCTTTCATGAATAGTAGATCTAAGTGCAAAGGAAAGCTCCTGTCCAGAGAGCTTGTCTTTGTGTCACTTTGAATTTCTTTTTAAAAACCTATAAGCAGATAATTCTTTGGGCCTCACGGTCCCCCCCCCCCCCACCCTTAAATAATATTTTACCACTTAAAGCTAAGTAACAACCTCCAAATAGTTAATCGCTAACTAACAGAATATCCCCTGATGGTATCAGCACTCTTTATTCCATTTTGTTGATAAGAGAAGAGACAAATGGGAAGAAAAAGTGACTTATTCCAGGGCACATCAAGTATGAATTATCAGCAAGGTGAAAGGAGGCTATTGGAGCTCCAGTCTCTGGTTTTTGATTAATTCTCTGAACCACACAGCCATTAATCTGCAATTAGATCTCCTGTGTAGTTTGGTTTGAGATTTTACTTAGTAAATGGCTTTGTAAACCACAGGCCATAATAACCTATTTCAAATTATATGAGCAAAATCACAAGCATACCTTGGATAATATTTTTTAATGGGCATAATATTCATGGTTAATAATATTTAAATTTCACTGAACAACAGTCTGAATTCAAGCCTAATCTATAGTTCTAAGTTATCAGAAGGCAAAAGGAATATTTATAAAATAGGTGAAGTATAAATAGTTAATACTTTGGGTAATTAAAAACAAAATTGTTACAGTTTTACATTTCAGAAGTATGTATGTCTACACTTCATTCCACAGTGCAGTTTGGATAAGATTTTAGCAGATTAACATCCCAAATTATAACAGTCTTAATGGAGCTAGCAAAGTCATTCTTTATAGCAACTAAAACAAAAACTCATAGAAATAAATGTAATACACTATGACTAAGACCCATATATAAAAGAGGCATACCATATATGCATTTGATGAACTATTATTATACTTTGTCATACCCAGATTAATTTATAAACATATTGTAAAGTCAAGGTCCCATTGACATCTTGTGAGGGTGGGATAAGAAACTGGTAAACTCATGTAAAGTTCATTTAGAGGAATAAATTTCAGAGAATAAACAAGAAAACATTTTAAAAGTATAAATAAACTACAACAATAAAAAATAGTACTTTTCTGGCACAGACCAATGGAATAAAATGCAAAGTTAAGAAACAGGCACAGGTGCATAAAGTATTCAATAAATGAAAAATAACAATGAAAGAACAGAAGGATTTAAAAAGCAATGTTATGACAGCTGACTCGATCCACACTTCACATCATTCAGCAAATAAATTCCAGGTGAGATGGGTATCTCAGTGTAAGAAAGCAAAACCAAAATATTTGGGAAGGCTTTTCTACATATTATGTAGAAATTATTATAATATTAGTACAATAATGATAAATTATAATATTAATTAATAGTATTTAATATTTAATAACAAATAAACATTATAATAAGTTATAATATTATTATTCATATAGAGGTCATTCTATATGACTTCAAAGATAAAAAGACTGATAGATTTGATATAAAACACAACACTTATTGAAATAAATATGTATTAAGGATAGCAATCACTTTTCTGCCATTCATGCTATAATCACTTAAATTCATCATTTGTCTTTTAATTTCATTTAGCGCCTTGACACAAAAAAAATGTTTAACTATAAGAAGTTAAAAATACCAATTTTTTCTTTAAGGTCTCTTTCCTTTTAGCTGTGAAATCGTTTTCTTAACCCCAAACCAGAACAATTTTCACTTCATTTTCTTGTGATTTTTTTCATTGTTTATGTTAATTAAACAAATGAGAAGTCAAAATACAGCTTTCCCCTCTATTATTTGTTTGATTTAAGGATGTTAATTAACTTCTCTGACATGATAATGTCAGCCTGTTACAGTTACTGTTAAGATTAAAATACTTTCTATGAAACATTTATCATATTTATTACAGAACCTATTACAAACAGCATCCTACAACTTGGTCTTTAACGCTGCAGTCTGAAGTTATCAGATGGCCAAAGAACGTTGTAATCCAAGAGTACTAAAAGGTTCCTTATACACTAGAACCGCTGAGATTACTTATGAGCTTGAAATATAAATAGGATATTTACCCTTCTTCATCTTACCTCTAATACACCATCCTCTGGCAGATCTGTACAGTGGACAGCATTCTGGATCTTAGTTTTACCAAAGATTGCTCGGAGGGTTCCAGGGCGTAAATGTCGGGCAATTTCCTATTAAAAACATACTCATATATAAAGTCAGTCATGTAGTGTTAATTAAAAAAGCCACCAGCTATATGAAACACCTGAATTATTCATTAATGAGATACATGTATATGTTACTAGTAATGATTTTTCCTAGAAACAGCACGAATGCATGAAAACTGAGCAATGAACATTCTCAGTTGACTCACAAAACTTTCACCTGGCCCAATGTAACGTCCACTGTAATCTATGTTAAAGGCAACAATAATTACATCTCTTCTTATCAACAGATTATGGGAGTCACATAAAATATGAACCCAGTTCATAAAATACAAGTAAGAGATTTGTATTTTATAAGACAATAGAGATCCTAATGACTTAATTTAAAATGAACTAGTCTGACAGCATTGATTTCAAAAGGGTTTTTTTTTAATGTAATAGTTGTATCAGTTTAGTGCTACCTCACACTTAGGGGAAAAAAGTTACAAATAACTCATAAAATTGTGGGTAAAAGAAATGAGGTTAAAAAAACTGAAGATGTGGGAATATCAGTGATATACTTAATAGTCTTTGTTTTTCCAAGTTAAAGATTTTCTAAAACCCTATTTTAATTTTGAAATATATTGTACATGCAAAAAAGGCATTGACTGCACATGAATATTTAGGAATAATAATGAAAAAAATACCTGTGTACACACCACTGAGCAGAATTAAAATAATATTAAAATAACTTCCAATGCTCCCTGTGTGACCCTTCCTCATTCCATCTACTCCCGTCTCCATCCAGAGGTTACAATTATTACCCTGTTATTTTTCAAGGCATTGTTTTTCACATTTATCCATGTAAATATGTGTAGCTGTAACTCATTTTTGTTACCACATATATTCCAATGTATGACTGTTTAGCTGCTAAGTTGTATCCGACTGTTTTACGACCCCATGGGCTATAGCTCTCCAGGCTCCTCTGTCCATGGGATTTTCCAGGCAAGAAATACTGGAGTGGGTTGCCATTCCCTTCTCCAGTGAATCTTCCCAATCCAGCAACTAAACCCACTTCTCCTGGATTTGCAGGTTGTTTCTTTACCTCTGAGCCACCAGGGAAGCCCCCAGTGTAGGACAGAACATACTTTATCTATTTTCCTGATGATTGACATTCAGTTAATCTCTCTCTCTCCCACCTCTCTCTCTCTCTCTCTCTCTCTCTCTCTTTCTCTCTCTCTCACACACACACACATACATGCATGCACACACAAACAATTCTGCTACAAGCATTTTTGTACATGGTGCACATACGCAGTTTTTCTGTAATCTTAGGGCATATACATACTCAGTTTCCCTAAGTACTATCAAACTACTTTCTTAAATAGCTGAAACAATTTGCCCTTAATCATTATTGCATACCAGAGTTAAGGAATTTTACTACAAAGGGGAGAGAAATGAAGCAGTACTGGAGAGAGAGGTGGGATAAAGAGAGGGTTTTTTTTTTGTTTTTTTTTTTTTTTGAGAGAGAGAGAGACAGGATGTAACTTTTAAAGTTGGAGAAATAATACATGGTTCTATGCTGATAGGAACGATCCAACAAAGTGGAAAACTGATGAAGCAGAAGGGAGAAGAGAGAGTCGTTGGAGAGATGGAAGCAAGTGACTAAGTAGAGAAGTTGGCCTTATCTAAGAGCATTAAGCATTCATCCTAAACATCAAGACAGTGCACGGGCCCAGTTATAGCTGTGGGTTTATGTGGTAGCCGGAACTTATGGAAGTTCTTTCTCTACTTTTAAGTTTTACTGAGGTATAACTTTACATATGATAACATGCATTGGCTTTCAGTGTACTGCCCCATGAATTCTGTCAAATGTATATACTCAGCAACTCTCATTTTAAACTGAATATAGAACATTTCTAAAGTTCCTTCTAGATACTTTTTTTTTTTTTACTCATTTTGCCTATTTTCAAGTGAAAAAAGTCAGCAAGATTGTCACCAACTGAGAGGAAGGATGGGGAGGAAGTTTGGGGGATCTGAGGAGAGAAAAGAAGGCATGAGATAACATTTTAAGAGGGGAGAAAAGTGAATGAATTAGAAAAATGGATGTGACTCCACTAAGGGCCTCTTGAAGTCAGTGATCACAAAAGAGAGATTATTCCTAACAGCAATGTGTTCTCCAGTCATGGACACAGGCAAAGGTGAGGCAGAAAGATGAATTTAATGAGGGCTGGGGTTTTATCAAAACAACATGAGAGAGGGGTGAGGCTCAGGGTGTATGTAAGATAACGATGATAATGATGGACAAAATTTATTTTTAATTGAGGAAGAAAGTAAAGTGGGGGAGGATAAGGGAAAGGGTGAGACACAATGAAAAGGTAGATCAGTACATCAGAGCTCCTGAGAGTGGGATGGGATGATTTATGGAAATCTGTGTGTTAGAAGAAATGAGCTGGAAAGTTAAGAGACTGGATATTTGAAATTGGAATTACTGGGGGTGGGCAGAGATGGCATTATAAAGATTTATAATGACCCATTTTAAGGGATAACCATGCTGAGCTCAGGTGGAAAGAAAGAAGGTTGAAGAAAGGAGGACAGCAGCTGGAGAGGCCAAGGTACGGAATGGGTTGTGCTGTGCTGTGCTTAGTCGCTCAGTCGAGTCTGACTCTTTGTGACCCCATGGACTGTAGCCCGCCAGGCTCCTCCGTCCATGGGGATTCTCCAGGCAAGAATACTGCAGTGGGCTGTCATGCCCTTCTCCAGGGGATCTTCCCAACCCAAGGATCAAACTCAGGTCTCCCACATTGCAGGTGGATTCCTTACTATCTGTGTTACCAGGGAAGCCCTAAGGAATGGATTAACTGCATGAATATGCAAATCACCAAGAATTATGACAGGTGTAGGGTATGTTGGTGGGATGCTGAGCAGCATTCACAGCTGTGATTTCATCACTTCTGCACATTCTAAAGGCATGCATTTAATTACTTAAGTCATAGTTTCAAGGTTTCTATCAAAAGTCAGTTACAAATGTATCAAGTTTAAGAAAACATTTTGATCAACTACGAAATAAGGATGACTTTATATTTTATTTCATATTCATTATTTTCATTCTGTTCCTCATAATTGTCTGGGAATGAAGTACCCGATATTCAACACCTACTATACTTATGGAATGCAAAAGTAGGAAGTCAAGAAACACCTGGAGTAACAGGAAAATTTGGCCTTTGAATGCAGAATGAAGCTGGGCAAAGACTAATAGAGTTTTGCCAAGAAAATGCACTGGTCATAGCAAACACCCGCTTCCAACAACACAAGAGAAGACTCTACACATGGACATCACCAGATGGTCAACACCGAAATCAGACTGATTATATTCTTTGCAGCCAAAGATGGAGAAGCTCTATACAGTCAACAAAAAGAAGACCAGGAGCTGACTGTGGCTCAGATCATGAACGCCTTATTACAAAATTCAGACTCAAATTGAAGAAAATAGGGGAAACTGCTATACCATTCAGGTATGACCTAAATCAAATCCCTTATGATTATACAGTGGAAGTGAGAAATAGATTTAAGGGACTAGATATGACAGATAGAGTGCCTGATGAACTATGGAATGAGGTTCGTGACACTGTACAGGAGACAGGTTTCAAGATCATCCCCATGGAAAAGAAATGCAAAAAAGCAACATGGCTGTCTGGGGAGGCCTTACAAATAGCTGTGAAAAGAAGAGAGGCAAAAAGCAAAGGAGAAAAGAAAAGATATAAGCATCTGAATGCATAGTTCCAAAGAATAGCAAGAAGAGATAAGAAAGCCTTCTTCAGCAATCAATGCAAAGAAATAGAGGAAAACAACAGATTGGGAAAGACTAGAGATCTCTTCAAGAAAATTAGAGATACCAAGGGAACATTTCATGCAAAGATGGGCTCGATAAAGGACAGAAATGGTATGGACCTAACAGAAGCAGAAGATATTAAGAAGAGGTGGCAAGAATATATGGAAGAACTGTACAGAAAAAATCTTCACGACCCAGATAATCAAGATGATGTGATCACTAATCTAGAGCCAGACATCTTGGAATGTGATATCAAGTGGGGCTTAGAAAGCATCACTATGAACAAAGCTAGTGGAGGTGATGGAATTCCAGTTGAGCTGTTTCAAATCCTGAAAGATGATGCTGTGAAAGTGCTGCACTCAATAAGCCAGCAAATTTGGAAAACTCAGCAGTGGCCACAGGACTGGAAAAGGTCAGTTTTCATTCCAATTCCAAAGAAAGACAATGCAAAAGAATGCTCAAACTACCGCACAATTGCACTCATCTCACATGCTAGTAAAGTAATGCTCAAAATTCTCCAAGCCAGGCTTTAGTAATACGTGAACCATGAACTCCCTGATGTTCAAGCTGGTTTTAGTAAAGGCAGAGGAACCAGAGATCAAATTGCCAACATCTGCTGGATCATGGAAAAAGCAAGAGAGTTCCAGAAAAACATCTATCTCTGCTTTATTGACTATACCAAAGCCTTTGACTGTGTGGATCACAATAAACTGTGGAAAATTCTGAAAGAGATGGGAATACCAGACCACCTGACCTGCCTCTTGAGAAATCTGTATGCAGGTCAGGAAGCAACAGTTAGAACTGGACATGGAACAACAGATTGGTTCTAAATAGGAAAAGGAGTATGTCAAGGCTGTATATTGTCACCCTGCTTATTTAACTTCTATGCAGAGTACATCATGAGAAATGCTGGGCTGGAAGAAACACAAGCTGGAATCAAGACTGCTGGGAGAAATATCAATAACCTCAGATATGCAAATGACACCACCCTTATGGCAGAAAGTGAAGAGGAGCTAAAAAGCCTCTTGATGAAAGTGAAAGAGGAGAGTGAAAAAGTTGGCTTAAAGCTCAACATTCAGAAAACTAAGATCATGGCATCCGGTCCCATCACTTCATGGGAAATAGACGGGGAAACAGTGGAAACAGTGTCAGACTTTACTTTTTTGGGCTCCAGGACCACTGCAGATGGTGACTGCAGCCATGAAATTAAAAGACGCTTAATCCTTGGAAGAAAAGTTTATGACCAACTTAGATAGTATATTCAAAAGCAGAGACATTACTTTGCCGACTAAGTTTCGTCTAGTCAAGGCTATGGTTTTTCCTGTGGTGGTGTATGGATGTGAGAGTTGGACTGTGAAGAAGGCTGAGAGCTGAAGAACTGATGCTTTCGAACTGCGGTATTGCAGAAGACTCTTGAGAGTGCCTTGGACTGCAAGGAGATCCAACCAGTCCATTCTGAAGGATATCAGCCCTGGGATTTCTTTGGAAGGAATGATGCTAAAGCTGAAGCTCCAGTACTTTGGTCACCTCATGCGAAGAGTTGACTCATTGGAAAAGACTCTGCTGTTGGGAGGGATTGAGGGCAGGAGGAGAAGGGGACGACCAAGGATGAGATGGCTGGATGGCATCACAGACTCAATGGACGTGAGACTGAGTGATCTCCAGGAGATAGTGACGGACAGGGAGCCCTGGAGTGCTGCGATTCATGAGGTCGCAAAGAGTCGGATACGACTGGGCGACTGAACTGAACTGAACTGAACTGACTCTACTTATGTGGTGGTAAGCTGCCATTCTGTGAAATACAGTGTACTTTGGAAAATAATGAAAGGTGAATGAAAGGTGAGTATTTCTTTTCTTCTCCTTATTGTTTCAGATTAGGGGAAAAACTTTGAAGTGACTCACTCTGAAATATCACTTTCATGTAGGTGTCTGCTATGTGCACAGCTCTTAACTCTGAAGAGACTGGTGTGTTGGAGGGATGTTGTACTGTGGCCAGAGAGTGCAGTTTCTTTGGTTTCCTTTTGAAAGGATTTGTGTGTCCTAATGCATAGTCCATTTTAGTGAAGGTCTCATGGATAGTGGGGGCTTCCCAGGTGGTGCAGTGGTGAAGAATCCACCTGCCAATGCAGGAGACAAAGTTTCAATCTCTGGGTTGGGAGGATCCCCTGGAGTAGGAAATGGCAACCCACTTCAGTATCCTTGCCTGGAGAATCCTATGGACAGAGGAGCCTGGTAGGCTACAGTCCACAGGGTCACAGAGAGACACGACTGAGCACGCATGTACACACACATGGGTAGTGGAAAAGAATATTATCATAGGTTGCATTCTCCCAGATATCAACTCTGAGGTGCACATTTGCATGCAGAAAGTTCATTGGGGAGTAGCCTTAGGATCTACACTTGTGGGGAAGTGAGGAAAACAAGACTAGGCAGAGGGAGAAGTTGAAGTTCAATGCAGTAACAGCAGTTGCCCCAGGTAATCCTACAAGGAGCTCTGGAGCTTCAGAGTTGTCCTCAACTGAAACAAACAGGTCAGACTTTTATTTATCCAAATTGACAAGTCACTGGACAGAGGCCACTCCAAGAAAGGGGGCATGTCTTTGGACAGATGGCTTTTCTTCAGCAGACAGCAGTCTCTGGAGAGGGACTTACTGTATTACCATCAGCTGCTAACACTCCCAGCAGCTGGGGATTGTGCATTTCAGTCCTGAAGGGCAGATGGGGATCTGAGTAGCCTTCCAGGGCATCTACTAATTACATACATACAAACATATACACACACAGACAGGCACACACGCACATGTATATATAATGCATGTGGTATATACAGCATGTATGACAAAACACATGTGGACTATTGCAATCTGATTACCATTCTTTTTATGTAATTTTTTTCTCTTTTCCAGAAGGTTTTGAATTATCTCTTTATCTAGGCATTGGCCATTTATTGGTCATTCTCCTCCATACTCAACAGTCCAATCTAATTTAAAGATACATATTTTCAGTTTATTATTTCTTTTATTATTTTCTCTCCTCCATTTTATTTTTTCCTTTTTTAAACCAGCCATTTCCATGTAACAGATATTGACACTGCTGATTCTATCTTGCCTCTCTCTTTTTATATTTTCGATCTAATTGTCTATTTGCATTATATTCTGGGAGAATTCCTCCATTTGACCAGTCAGCTCAATAATCTGCTTTTAAACTTGGTCCACTGCAGAATTCTATTCATTTTCTAAGTATTTTTCACATTTCAAAAATTATGTTTTAAGTTTTCTGTATCTGTAATTATTTTTAGGGATCCAATATTTTTTTTCTGGGGATGCTGACTATATTAAAGACTCTTGTTAGCTCAAGTAATTTGCTTGCCTTAGGTGTCAACATTCTAGGAATCAGCAAACTAAAATGGACTAGAATGGGTGAATTTAACACAGATGACCATTATATCTACTACTGTGGGCAGGAATCCCTTAGAAGAAATGGAGTAGCCATCATGGTCAACAAAAGAGTCTAAAATGCAGTACTTGGATGAAATCTCAAAAACAACACGATTGTTTCCAAGGCAAACCATTCAATATCACGGTAATCGAAGCCTATGCCCCAACCAGCAACACTGAAGAAGCTGAAGTTGAACGGTTCTATGAAGATCTACAAGACCTTTCAGAACTAACACCCAAAAAAGATGTCCTTTTCATTATAGGGAACTGGAATGCAAAAGTAGGAAGTCAAGAAACACCTGGAGTAACAGGCAAATTTGGCCATGAAGTACGGAATAAAGCAGGGCAAAGGCTAATAGAGTTCTGCCAAGAGAACACACTGGTCATAATAAACACTCTCTTCCAACAACACAAGAGAAGACTCTACACATGGACATCACCACATGGTCAACACCAAAATCAGACTGATTATATTCTTTGCAGCCAAAGATGGAGAAGCTCTATACAGTCAGCAAAAACAAGACCAGGAGCTGACTGTGGCTCAGATCATGAGCTCCTTATCGCCAAATTCAGACTTAAATTGAAGAAAGTGGGGAAAACCACTAGACCATTCAGGTATGACCTCAATCAAATCCCTTATGATTATACAGTGGAAGTGCGAAATAGATTTAAGGGACTAGATCTGATAGATAGAGTGCCTGATGAACTATGGAATGAGGTTCATGACACTGTACAGGAGACAGGGATCAAGACCATCCCCATGGAAAACAAATGCAAAAAAGCAACAGGACTGTCTGAGGAGGCCTTACAAATAGCTGTGAAAAGAAGAGAAGTGAAAAGCAAAGGAGAAAAGGAAAGATATAAGCATCTGAATGCAGAGTTCCAAAGAATAGCAAGGAGAGATAAGAAAGCCTTCCTCAGTGATCAATGTAAAGAAATAGAGGAAAACAACAGATTGGGAAAGACTAGAGATCTCTTCAAGAAAATTAGAGATAGCAAGGGAATATTTCATGCAAACATGGGCTCGATAAAGGACAGAAATGGTATGGACCTAACAGAAGCAGAAGATATTAAGAAGAGGTGGCAAGAATACACAGAAGAACTGTACAAAAAAGATCTTCACGACTCAGATAATCACGATGGTGTGATCACTCATCTAGAGCCAGACATCCTGGAATGTGAAGTCAAGTGGGGCTTAGAAAGCATCACTACGAACAAATCTAGTGGCGATGATGCAATTCCAGTTGAGCTATCTCAAGTCCTGAAAGATGATGCTGTGAAAGTGCTACACTCAATAAGCCAGCAAATTTGGAAAACTCAGCAGTGGCCACAGGACTGGAAAAGGTCAGTTTTCATTCCAATTCCAAAGAAAGACAATGCAAAAGAATGTTCAAACTATCGCACAATTGCTTTCATCTCACACACTAGTAAAGTAATGCTCAAAATTCTCCAAGCCAGGCTTCAGCAATACATGAACCGTGAACAAGCTGGTTTTAGAAAAGGCAGAGGAAGCAGAAATCAAATTGCCAACATCTGCTGGATCATGGAAAAAGCAAGAGAGTTCCAGAAAAACATCTATTTCTGCTTTATTGACTATGCCAAAGGCTTTGACAGTGTGGATCACAATAAACTGTGGAAAATTCTGAAAGAGATGGGAATGCCAGACCACCTAACCTGCCTCTTGAGAAATCTGTATGCTGGTCAGGAAGCAACAGTTAGAACTGGACATGGAACAACAGACTGATTCCAAATAGGAGAAGGAGAACGTCAAGGCTGTATATTGTCACCCTGCTTATTTAACTTCTGTGCAGAGTACATCATGAGAAATGCTGGGCTGGAAGAAGCACAAGCTGGAATCCAGATTGCTGGGAGAAATATCAATAACCTCAGATGTGCAGATGACACCACCCTTATGGCAAAAAGTGAAGAGGAACTAAAACACCTCTTGATGAAAGTGAAAGAGGAGAGTGAAAAAGCTGGCTTAAAGCTCAACATTCAGAAAACTAAGATCATGGCATCTGGTCCCATCACTTCATGGCAAATAGATGGGGAAACAGTGGAAACAGTGTCAGACTTTACTTTTTTGGGCTCCAGGACCACTGCAGATGGTGACTGCAGCCATGAAATTAAAAGACGCTTACTCCTTGGCAGGAAAGTTATGACCAACCTAGATAGTATATTGTAAAGCAGAGATATTACTTTACCAACAAAGTTCTGCCTAGTCAAGGCTACGGTTTTTCCAGTGGGCATGTATGGATATGAGAGTTGGACCACAAAGAAAGCTGAGCGCCGAAGAATTGACGCTTTTGAACTGTGGTGTTGGAGCAGACTCTAGAGAGTCCCTTGGACTGCAAGGAGATCCAACCAGTCCCTCCTAAAGGAGATGAGTCCTGGGTGTTCATTGGAAGGACTGATGCTAAAGCTGAAACTCCAATATTTTGGCCTCCTCATGCGAAGAGTTGACTCATTGGAAAAGACTCTGGTGCTGGGAGGGATTGGGGGCAGGAAGAGAAGGGGACAACAGAGGATGAGATGGCTGGATGGCATCACTGACTCGATGGACATGAGTTTGAGTGAACTCTGGGAGTTGGTGATGGACAGGTAGGCCTGGCATGCTGTGATTCACAGGGTCGCAAAGAGTCGGACACGACTGAGCGACTGAACTGACTGACTGACTAGATGTTGATTACGTATGTTGTATTTGGTGTCTTCTTTATGGTATGAATTAACTGCAAATGGTTGGAACTCCTGACTCTTTATCTTTGGAATTCTCTGTTTACCTGTCACAGAGGGCAGGAAAATACCACCATATAAGGTTTGCTCATTGTTTTTCTTAAGGAGGTGGGGCTTCTCATTTTTCTCAGGTGTCACTAGCTACCTACCCACCACATTACCTCTAGCTAAAGCCCCACACTCTTGGCGTTGGGCTGTGGCTAAAAGCATTGGATGTCCTCTGCTCAGCATAAGCAAGCAAAGGGGAAATGGCTGGTGGACTCTGCTGTTCTTTATGCAGCCTCCTCACCCATCGTCCTGCTAATGGCTCCAGGCCCCTCCTGGGCATCATGTCCACATCATCTGATATACAGTCAGATACCCTGCCCCTTCTGAGCAGGCTTCTCCTGCATGCTTTAGAGTAGGCTTCTCCTTAACAGTCCAATCCTACCTGCTTTTGCCTTTCGAACTTGACGGCCTGCTAATGGTAACGACTCTTTCTTGTTTTCCAGCTTGGCTGGAGATTTCCTCTTTTAAATAAAACAAGATAAAATACATCTCCCATAGTTTCTGAGGATTGGAAAGGGAGGGAAAGATGGGCACATATTTGTTATCTGCCACACTGATGAAAACTCATCTTACTGACATTTCCATTTCTCCAAACCTAATAAGTTACTTTTAATTCACACTAGCTACTATCATTTTATGTGTAAAACACAGACATTATTATGCTATTCACTTGCTATGACCTAATGTCTCAGCTTGTTAGTGTGTCATTTATATTCCTCCACATTCTGCCTAAATCTATCCGTTAGGCCTCACAGACACCTTCCCTGAAACCTAAAATCCCAACAACATAATTTCCTCTATAAAACTAACCTGAATTCCTCCCAGAGTAATCTTTCCATTCCCACTGCTCATACAGGAATCTATGTTCCTACTGTAGATCCCTGACTTGCAATCATAGTTTTTCTGTGTGCCTATTTCAGTAAGTTTCCATTAGACTCGCAACCCTTAGACACAACATAAGACTGCGATCACATGGACTGTAACTTGCCTGGCTCCTCTGTCCATAGAATTCTCCAGGCAAGCCTACTGGAGTGGGTTGTCATTTCCTTCTCCAGAGGATCTTCCCGACCCAGGGATTAAACCAGGGTCTCCTGCATTGCAGGCAGATTCTTTAACAACTGAGCAACTAGGGATGAACACACAGTAAGTGTTTGCTAAATATTTCCAACTGACATAAAATGCCAACACTGCTATTCAATAAGCCAGTAAGCAGCAGAATGAAGGATAAGGACTGTGGAGAAAGGCTCTCTGAATTTGAATTTTGCTTCGGTCACTTATGAGTGGTGTGGCCATGCCATGTTGCTTAACCTTTCTGCCTATTGTAATGTTCTCCTTTGTAAAATAACGATTAAAAACAGGACTTAACTACAATGTTGTTGTGAAAAAATTAGAGTAAGTAAAAGTATTTTAGAGCAGTTAAAGACTCTGTCTGCAGTGTCGGAGACTCTGTTTGATCCCTCAGTTGGGACGATCCCCAGGGGAAGGGAATGGCAACCCCCTCCAGTATTCTTGCCTGGAGAATTCCTTGGAGAGAGAAGTCTATAGTCCATGGGGTCACAAAGAGTCGGACACAGCTGAGTGACTAGCACTTTCTTTCCTTCCTGTCATATGGTAAACAATTAATTGATAATGGCTATTAGTTTTATTAATAAAACCTTAAAATTAAAAGGAGGTTAAGATAAGAGTTCTTAAAGAGATAAAGAAGGGTATATATTAACATATGTCAAAGATGACCCAACCAAATACTCAAGTATCTTTTTTTTTTTTTCCGACATACATTGACATGAATCCACCACGGGTGTACATGCGATCCCAAACATGAACCCCCCCTCCCACCTCCCTCCCCACAACATCCCTCTGGGTCATCCCCATGCACCAGCCCCAAGCATGCTGTATCCTGCTTCAGACATAGACTGGTGATTCGATTCTTACATGATAGTATACATGTTTCAATGCCATTCTCCCAAATCATCCCACCCTCTCCCTCTCCCTCTGAGTCCCAAAATCTGCCATACACATCTGTGTCTTTTTTGCTGTCTTGCATACAGGGTCATCATTGCCATCTTTCTAAATTCCATATATATGTGTTAGTATACTGTATTGATGTTTTTCTTTCTGGCTTACTTCACTCTGTATAATCGGCTCCAGTTTCATCCATCTCAACAGAACTGATTCAAATGTATTCTTTTTAACGGCTGAGTAATACTCCATTGTGTATATGTACCACTGCTTTCTCATCCATTCATCTGCTGATGGACATCTAGGTTGTTTCCATGTCCTGGCTATTATAAACAGTGCTGCGATGAACATTGGGGTACATGTGTCTCTTTCAATTCTGGTTTCCTCGGTGTGTATGCCCAGCAGTGGGATTGCTGGGTCATATGGCAGTTCTGTTTGCAATTTTTTAAGGAATCTCCACACTGTTTTCCATAGTGGTTGCACTAGTTTGCATTCCCACCAACAGTGTAGGAGGGTTCCCTTTTCTCCACACCCTCTCCAGCATTTATTGCTTGCAGATTTTTGGATCGCAGACATTCTGACTGGTGTGAAGTGGTACCTCATTGTGGTTTTGATTTGCATTTCTCTAATAATGAGTGATGTTGAGCATCTTTTCATGTGTTTGTTAGCCATCCATATGTCTTCTTTGGAGAAATGTCTATTTAGTTCTTTGGCCCATTTTTTGATTGGGTCGTTTATTTTTCTGGAATTGAGTTGCATAAGTTGCTTGTATATTTTTGAGATTAGTTGTTTGTCAATTGTTTCATTTGCTATTATTTTCTCCCATTCAGAAGGCTGTCTTTTCACCTTGCTTATATTTTCCTTTGTTGTGCAGAAGCTTTTAATTTTAATTAGATCCCATTTGTTTAGTTTTGCTTTTATTTCCAGAATTCTGGGAGGTGGATCATAGAGGATCCTGCTGTGATTTATGTCAGAGAGTGTTTTGCCTATGTTCTCCTCTAGGAGTTTTATAGTTTCTGGTCTTACATTTAGATCTTTAATCCATTTTGAGTTTATTTTTGTGTGCGGAGTTAGAAAGTGATCTAATTTCATTCTTTTACAAGTGGTTGACCAGTTTTCCCAGCACCACTTGTTAAAGAGATTGTCTTTACTCCATTGTATATTCTTGCCTCCTTTGTCAAAGATAAGCTGTCCATAGGTGTGTGGATTTATCTCTGGGCTTCCTATTTTGTTCCATTGATCTATATTTCTGTCTTTGTGCCAGTACCATACTGTCTTGATGACTGTGGCTTTGTAGTAGAGCCTGAAGTCAGGCAAGTTGATTCCTCCAGTTCCATTCTTCTTTCTCAAGATTGCTTTGGCTATTCGAGGTTTTTTGTATTTCCATACAAATCTTGAAATGATTTGTTCTAGTTCTGTGAAAAATATCACTGGTAGCTTGATAGGGATTGCATTGAATTTGTAAATTGCTTTGGGTAGTATACTCATTTTCACTATATTGATTCTTCCGATCCATGAACATGGTATATTCCTCCATCTATTAGTGTCCTCTTTGATTTCTTTCATCAGTGTTTTATAGTTTTCCATATATAGGTCTTTAGTTTCTTTAGGTAGATATATTCCTAAGTATTTTATTCTTTTCGTTGCAATGGTGAATGGAATTGTTTCCTTAATTTCTTTTTCTACTTTCTCATTATTAGTGTATAGGAATGCAAGGGATTTCTGTGTGTTGATTTTATATCCTGCAACTTTACTATATTCATTAATTAGCTCTGGTAATTTTCTGGTGGAGTCTTTAGGGTTTTCTATGTAGAGGATCATGTCATCTGCAAATAATGAGAGTTTTACTTCTTCTTTTCCAATTTGGATTCATTTCTTTTTCTGTTTTGATTGCTATGGCCAAAACTTCCAGAACTATGTTGAATAGTAGAGGTGAAAGTGGGCACCCTTGTCTTGTTCCTGACTTTAGGGGAAATGCTTTCAATTTTTCACCATTGAGGATAATGTTTGCTGTGGGTTTGTCATATACAGCTTTTATTATGTTGAGGTATGTTCCTTCTCTTCCTGCTTTCTGGAGAGTTTTTATCATAAATGGATGTTGAATTTTGTCAAAGGCCTTCTCTGCATCTATTGAGATAATCATATGGTTTTTATTTTTCAATTTGTTAATGTGGTGAATTACATTGATTGATTTGCGGATATTGAAGAATCCTTGCATCCCTGGGATAAAGCCCACTTGGTCATGGTGTATGATCTTTTTAATGTGTTGTTGGATTCTAATTGCTAGAATTTTATTGAGGATTTTTGCATCTATGTTCATCAGTGATATTGGCCTGTAGTTTTCCTTTTTTGTGGTATCTTTGTCAGGTTTTGGTATTAGGGTGATGGTGGCCTCATAGAATGAGTTTGGAAGTTTACCTTCCTCTGCAATTTTCTGGAAGAGTTTGAGTAGGATAGGTGTTAGCTCTTCTCAAACTTTTGGTAGAATTCAGCTGTGAAGCCGTCTGGACCTGGGCTTTTGTTTGCTGGAAGATTTCTGATTACAGTTTCAATTTCCATGCTTGTGATGGGTCTGTTAAGATTTTCTATTTCTTCCTGGTTCAGTTTTGGAATATTGTACTTTTCTAAGAATTTGTCCATTTCTTCCACGTTGTCCATTTTATTGGCATATAATTGCTGATAGTAGTCTCTTATGATCCTTTATATTTCTGTGTTGTCTGTTGTGATCTCTCCATTTTCATTTCTAATTTTATTGATTTGATTTTTCTCTCTTTGCTTCTTGATGAGTCTGGCTAATGGTTTGTCAATTTTATTTATCCTTTCAAAGAACCAGCTTTTGGCTTTGTTGATTTTTGCTATGGTCTCTTTTGTTTCTTTTGCATTTATTTCTGCCCTAGTTTTTAAGATTTCTTTCCTTCTACTAACTCTGGGGTTCTCCAGTTCTTCTTTTTCTAGTTGCTTTAGGTGTAGAGTTAGTTTATTTATTTGACTTTTTTCTTGTTTCTTGATGTATGCCTGTAGTGCTATGAACTTTCCTCTTAGCACCGCTTTTATAGTGTCCCACAGGTTTTGGGTTGTTGTGTTTTCATTTTCATTAGTTTCTATGCATATTTTGATTTCTTTTTTGATTTCTTCTGTGATTTATTGGTTATTCAGAAGTGTGTTGTTCAACCTCCATATGTTGGAATTTTTAATAGTTTTTCTCCTGTAATTGACATCTAATCTTAAAGCATTATGGTCAGAAAAGATGATTGGAATGATTTCGATTTTTTCAATTTATCAAGGTTAGATTTATGGCCCAGGATGTGATCTATCCTGGAGAAGGTTCCATGAGCACTTAAGAAAAAGGTGAAATTCATTGTTTTGGGGTGAAATGTCCTATAGATATCAATTAGGTCTAACTGGTCTAATGTATCATTTAAAGTTTGCGTTTCTTTGTTAATTTTCTGTTTAGTTGATCTGTCCATAGCTGTGAGTGGGGTATTAAAGTCTCCCGCTATTATTGTGTTATTGTTGATTTCCCCTTTCATACTTGTTAGCATTTGTCTTGCATATTGTGGTGCTACTATATTTGCTGCATACATATTAATAATTGTTATATCTTTTTCTTGGATTGATCCTTTGATCATTATGTAGTGGCCTTCTTTATCTCTTTTCATAGCCTTTGTTTTAAAGTCTATTTTATCGGATATGAGTATTGCCACTCCTGAACCTCTCTGGGTGTCCCTCAATGTGGAGAAACTTTTCATCTTTAACCTAGATGTTTTACCGTCGGTGCTGTATAGATGGAGAAATCTAGAGGCTACTGTAAAAATAAAACTGAAAACCAGAAGCAGGAGGCTTAAGTCCAAAGCCTGAGAACATCAGAGAACTCCTGAATTCAGGGAACATTAAGCAATAGGAGCTCATCAAACCCCTCCATACCTACACTGAAACCAAGCTCCACCCAAGGGCCAACAAGTTCCAGAGCAAGACATACCACGCAAATTCTCCAGCAACACAGGAACACATCCCTGAGCTTCAATATACAGGCAGCTCAAAGCTACTCCAAAACCATTGACGTCTCATAACCCATTACTGGTCACTCCACTGCACTCCAGAGAGAAGAAACCCAGCTCCATCCACCAGAACTCCAACACAAGCCTCCCTAACCAGGAAACCTTGACAAGCCACTGATACAACCCCACCCACAGTGAGGAAGCTCCATAATAAAGAGAACTCCACAAATTACCAGAATATTAAAAGGCCACCCCAAACGCAGCAATATAACCAAGATGAAGAGACAGAGGAATACCCAGCAGGTTAAGGAACAGGAGAAATGCCCACCAAACCAAACAAAAGAGGAAGAGATAGGGAATCTACCTGAGAAAGAATTCTGAATATTGATAGTGAAAATAATCCAAAATCTTGAAATCAAAATGGAATCACAGATAAATAGCCTAGAGACAAGGATTGAGAAGATGCAAGAAAGGTTTAACAAGGACCTAGAAGAAATAAAAAAGAGTCAATATATAATGAATAACGCAATAAATGAGATCAGAAACACTCTGGAGGCAACAAATAGCAGAATAACGGAGGCAGAAGATAGGATTAGTGAAATAGAAGATAGAATGGTAGAAATAAATGAATCAGAGAGGACAAAAGAAAAACGAATTAAAAGAAATGAGGACAATCTCAGAGACCTCCAGGACGATATGAAACGCTCCAACATTCGAATTATAGGAGTCCCAGAAGAAGACAAAAAGAAAGACCATGAGAAAATCCTTGAGGAGATAATAGTTGAAAACTTCCCTAAAATGGGGAAGGAAATAATCACCCAAGTCCAAGAAACACGGAGAGTTCCAAATAGGAGAAACCCAAGGCGAAATACCCCAAGACACATATTAATCAAATTAACAAAGATCAAACACAAAGAACAAATATTAAAAGCAGCAAGGGAAAAAACAACAAATAACACACAAGGGGATTCCCATAAGGATAACAGCTGATCTTTCAATAGAAACTCTTCAGGCCAGGAGGGAATGGCAAGACATACTTAAAGTGATGAAAGAAAATAACCTACAGCCCAGATTACTGTACCCAGCAAGGATCTCATTCAAATACGAAGGAGAAATCAAAAGCTTTACAGACAAGCAAAAGCTGAGAGAATTCAGCACCACCAAACCAGCTCTCCAACAAATTCTAAAAGATATTCTCTAGACAGGAAACACAAAAAGGGTGTAAAAACCCGAACCCAAAACAATTACGTAAATGGTAACGGTATCAATAATTACCTTAAACGTAAATGGGTTGAATGCCCCAACCAAAAGGCAAAGACTGGCCGAATGGATACAAGAACAAGACCCCTCTATATGCTGCTTACAAGAGACCCACCTCAAAACAAGGGATGCATACAGACTGAAAGTGAAGGGCTGGAAAAAGATATACCATGCAAATAGAGATCAAGTATCTTTTAATTAATATGTGGAATTTCTTAAGAATTTTAATTATAAGTTTAGAATGTTCAAATAATTAAGTAATAAGACATTTAGATATTATCTATAAATAGACATTTACAGATAATCTATAAACATACCTCAGAAAACAAGGTATTTTTATGTGTATATTTGTTTTAGGTAAACAATAATGATAAAATATAGAACAAGTATTGTCTTCATATCTGTTAAAATTTAGACTTTCGTTTGGGATCAGTTTTTTTTTTTTTAAGGTAATACATTTATGTTAGATTTGACCACTGTAAAACATCAAATATGCTCTATAAGAGTAAAAAATACTGAAATGTTTAAAGTGAAAGCCTAGAAAACTCCTCCATTGATCATTTCCCCCCTCATTTCCCGGGAGACTTTCCCTAATCATTCCCAATAGATCCATGTTCCTCATGCTCCTTGTATTGTATGGTGAAAACCCTCCTACCATGCAGTTCCTCTCCCATAATGAAGCAGAGAGGAGTACCAGGTAAATAAAAGCAACAGAAGTATCAACATGCAATTTAAATTTAACAGGTAAATAAATTTTAAGTTATCACAATATTATAAGTGAGGGATTATGCTGAGAAAGTAAGACTCTTTAAAGAGCACTGTTTATTTACACTTAGAAGTCTTTCAAACTGTACTGAATTTCTGGCATATTCATCCCCCACCACAACCTTGCCGTCTCAGCTCCATCAAGTCAAATGCTTGAACAGCTCATTTTAAGTACTAAAAATTCTATTCAGGTAATCCTGTGAGTGGGAGGAAGAAATATGGTTTAAAGAATGACCTTTAAATCAAAGACATGGGAAAAAATGTACTAAGTAGAATGGTAATAAAATACTAAAAACAAAGAAGAGAAAGTTTATATAATTATTCTATTACTGTGTGTATTATAAAGAATATTATTGTCTACTGAATAACAGGTCTATCAGACTGACAAAATATGTGTGGACAAAGAAAACAAACTGCTTCCCTAGAAAGCTAATCTGTTTCAGTTCTCCCTGATACAGAAGAGATATACAAAAATGAAAATCACCTTCCACTTAAATGAATTAAATCTGGAAGAGACTTGTAAAATTCACTGATTATGGAAGTTTTAAGAATGACAACTTTGTGACTAACTCTAGAATACAGTCTGGAGAAGGAAATGGCAACCCACTCTGTATTCTGGCCTAGAGAATCCTGTGGACAGAGGAGCCTGGTGGGCTGCTGTCTATGGGATTCCACAGAGTCGGACATGATTGAAGCGAATCAGCAGCAGCAGCAGGTAGAATACAGTCATAAAATGAGCGACACATGGTGCATAATCACAGCTGGTCATTAGCCTAACTAGGGGAAAATTCTAAGTAAAAGGAAAAAACTCTTGGCTTAATCTATTGAATAACCTTAATCTATAGGTTATCCTTAATCTACAGGATAACCATGTTAGTAGTGATATAGATAGCAGGATAGATCTTAACAGAGGAACTAGCATGGCTCCAATCTTAGCAATCCTAAAAGAGCTGTGAAACAAAAGAAATGTTACAAGCACTGCCATCATCTATAGGCAACAAGGGTAACAGAATTTAATATCAAAGGCCAATGAAACAACCACTATAATTAAAACAGCAAACACTCAAGTTTCTAGCCATTACTGGTGCTCTTCAGCAGAGTCCTATAATATTAAAAAGTACATGCTAAGCCCTCTTCTTAACTCCTCTGATACTCCAAATATATCTTCAGTTCAGTTCAGTTCTGCTCAGAACTGCTCAGTCGTGTCCGACTCTTTGCGACCCCATGAATTGCAGCACGCCAGGCCTCCCTGTCCATCACCAGCTCCCGGAATTCACTCAGACTCACATCCATCGAGTCAGTGATGCCATCCAGCCATCTCATCCTCGGTTGTTCCCTTCTTCTCCTGCCCCCAATCCCTCCCAGCATCAAAGTCTTTTCCAATGAGTCAACTCTTCGCATGAGGTGGCCAAAGTACTGGAGTTTCAGCTTTAGCATCATTCCTTCCAAAGAAATCCCAGGGCTGATATCCTTCAGAATGGACTGCTTGGATCTCCTTGCAGTCCAAGGCACTCTCAAGCGTCTTCTCCAACACCACAGTTCAAAAGCATCAATTCTTCGGCGCTCAGCCTTCTTCACAGTCCAACTCTCACATCCATACATGACAACTGGAAAAACCATAGCCTTGACTAGACAGACCTTAGTCGGCAAAGCAATGTCTCTGCTTTTGAATATGCTATCTAGGTTGCTCATAACTTTTCTTCCAAGGAGTAAGTGTCTTTTAATTTCATGGCTGCAGTCACCATCTGCAGTGATTCTGGAGCCCAAAAATTTAAAGTCTGACACTGTTTCCACTGTTTCTCCATCTATTTCCCATGAAGTGATGGGACCACATGCCATGATCTTCGTTTTCTGAATGTTGAGCTTTAGGCCAACTGTTTCACTCTCTTCTTTCACTTTCATCAAGAGACTTTTTAGTTCCTCTTCACTTTCTGCCATAAGGGTGGTGTCATCTGCATATCTGAGGTTATTGGTATTTCTCCCGGCAATCTTGATTCCAGCTTGTGTTTCTTCCAGTCCAGTGTTTCTCATCATGTACTCTGCATAAAAGTTAAATAAGCAGGGTGACAATATACAGCCTTGATGTACACCTTTTCCTATTTGGAACCAGTCTGTTGTTCCATGTCCAGTTCTAACTGTTCCTTCCTGACCTGCATATAGGTTTCTCAAGAGGCAGGTCAGGTGGTCTGGTATTCCCATCTCTTTCAGAATTTTCCACAGTTTATTGTGATCCACACTGTCAAAGGCTTTGGCATAGTCAATAAAGCAGAAATAGATGTTTTTCTGGAAAATATATGTTACCAAACCTTAACCACCAACCATTTTTCCCATTTCCATGCAACTTTGTATTAAGTAATGCAGTTACAGTTTCACATTCCTGGGAGATACCAGGAATACCAGGCTAATTCACAACTAAAACAATGAAACACCAAAAGGAATCAGAAATAGGAAAGGAAATCAGAGAAGAGATCTAAAAGCTACTTTCATAAGTCTAAGGATCCTTCTAGGAAAAGTAATTGCAAAACTAAACACATCTACTTATATATTAGTCTCACTGAATGAGCCATTGGAGAATTCACAGCAAATACTCTCATTAGCTCTAGAGACCACATGAATTATTTATATAGAGGAATCATTAAAATCTGGTTTGGGACCTCTGACTAGCTTCACAGCTCCCTTTTAATTAAATAGAAATTAGCTGTAATGTAAATTTATAGAACTTGAAAAGGGTCATAATTAAGTGTAATTTCAGGTAAACCATTTAGACAATTCAATCCTATCTTCTCCACTAGTCTCCAACAGACCACAGGTCATAGTAATCACTGCCTCCAATTGAGCTTTTGCTACTGCAGTCAATAGTAGGCACTCGCTGAAATAAGGTCTCATTTGACACAGGTATTATTTTTATATGTAAAATGATTTGGTTCTCCTGGTTCTCCTTTTTTAAAATTGTTGGGCAAATCTGTTTGTTTGCTTTTATGTGACTTGCTTTGTATTTCAGCAAAATGCACAAGGACTTGTTTGTAAGTAAAGTCTGAGAACATAAACATTAATATAGAGGAAACAAACTCCTTTTCAGTAAATATTTTTCTATTTCTTTTCTGTTTTTCCCCAAAGTTACATTATAGGAGATTTAACCTTTGAAGTACAGGCTTTACCTGGCAGACACTATGGATCTGATTCCAGACCACTGCAACAAAGAGAGTTCTGCAATAAAGTGATTCACACAAGTTTTTTGGTTTCCCAGTCCATATGTTATGTTTACAATATACTTTAGTCTATTAAGTGTGCAATAGCATTATGTCTAAAAAAAAAAAAAGAACATATCTTAATTAAAAAATAATCTATTGCTAAAAAATGCTTGGCTTTCCCAGGTAGCACTAGTGGTAAAGAACCCGCCTGCCAGTGCAGGAGACGTGAGACACGGGTCTTATCCCTGGATTGGGAAGTTACCCTGGAGGAGGGCATGGCAACCCACTCCAGTATTCTTGTCTGAAGAATCCACATGGACAGAGGAGCCTGGAGGGCTACAGTCCATAGGGACACAAAGAATTGGACACATCTTAGTTGTGAACCAACTTAGCTATTATTAGTTAAAAAATGCTAACCACCATCTGAGCCTTCAGTAATAGTAGCATCGAAGATCACTGGTCACAGATCACTATGACAAACATACACAATAACGAAAAAGTACAAAATATTGTGAGATCTGCCAAAATATGACACAAACATGAAGTGAACGAGCACTGTTGGAAAAACAGTGTTGATAGACTTGCTTGTGGCAGGGTTGCTACAAACCTTCAGTTTGTTAAAAACAAACACACAAACAAAAGACCCCCATGGTATTAGTGAAGCCTATTTAAGTGAAACAATAAAACAAAGCAAGCCTGTATAGACACATCACTACTGAGAAACTTGAGGGGCATTCTCAACCTCTCCCCCGTGGAAAAAAAAAGTGTTGTGCAGTCTACTACACCCTGATAACATAACTGCTGCTCAAACTTCTCTCCTAAAGAGACTTACAGCTCAATAAAGTAATGGAGCTATACAAATAATGAAGGAATACAGTAATGAAATAGCTAAGACCCATTCCGGCATCTCTGACAGCTGATTCACTGCCACATTCTGCCATAACAAATGCTGAAATGTGGCCCTTATCAGTCTGCTTTCTATCTTCACTCTGCCACCATATTCTCATTGATTTCTAGGCTACTGATTTCTTCCTGGTTCATCCACTGCTCTTGATAAATATATTCACCACTAAATAGTCAGAGTGGGCTTTATAAAACATAAGTCAAGTTATACCATTTTCCTGCCTCACATCCGCTGATGGTTTTCCTAAGAGAAAAATCCACAAAATTTAACATAAGCTATACAGTCCTGCATGATCGAATATCCACTTACCTCTCTACCCTCACCTGAAATGGTCTCGTCACATCAGCCTCTTCCAATTTTTCAAAGCCACCAAGCTCTTCCCTACTTCACACATGAAAACACATACTATTCCCTTTGAATATTCTGGCTCAGAAATTCTTCTCCCTCTTCTTATGTTCTTTACAAATAGTTCAGAAAAAGCAATGTAAATCAGCTGTAGTAGATTCTACAGAGTGGCTCTTTCAACTCTTCATTCTATCCCCCTTCTAGGTGAAAGTCAAAAATCTAAAAACTACCTTCATGGTGCAGGTTATGTCATGCTAGTGAGATCTAGAAGGCAAAACTGAGCAGAGCCCATCTTCCGCTGATAATGTTACTGGCAGACAAAGCTGGTGGTGGGAGAAATGCATGTTTGGAGGCTTTTGTGGTGGCCAGACTCACTGTCTGAGTGACCAGATTCCCAGAAATGAGAGTCAGTGGTAGAGGCAGCAGTGGAGGCAACAGCAGAAGCCACTTCTGCTTCTAGACGCAGGGATGCCCTTAAACTCAACGGCTCCAATGGCAGCTCCTGATACCAGGTTATGCAGCCCTTCTAATGTTTGTAAATGTCTATTTTTTCCCTGTATCAAATCCCTTTTTAAAGAATCCCTTGGCTGGTTTGTTTCCTGCTCTGAACTTTCAATGATACTTTGATGTTCCATCTCTCTTTCTCATCTCTACACAAAACGACAATCTCTGCTGCTACCTAGTAAGCAGGGCTTCCCAGGCAGTTGTAAAGAATCACCTGGCAATTCAGGAGACGCAGGTTCGATCCCTGGGTCAGGAAGATCCCCTGGAGAAAGAAATGGCAACCCACTCCAGTCTTCTTGCCTGAGAAATCCCACGGACAGAGGGGTCTGGCGGGCTACAGCCAACAGGGTTGCAAAAGTCCGACATGACTTAGCGACTAAACAACTTAGTAAGTACATTCTTGCCATCTGGCTTTCACCACCACTCTCTTGAAATTACTCTCTCAAAAGTCACCTGAAATAATCAGTCTTCTTGCTGAAATCTCTTATGTAGCAGCAAAATGACAAAAGTGCCATCAAAAGTAGCATCTAGTATGGGGACACTTCAGTTTATAAAGTAGGACAGAGAGTTTATTAAAGGCTTAGGTTCAGCAATGCTAGGTTGAATTAAATGAGATAATGCCCATAAAATGTCTAATACTGTCTGACCAAATTGGAGGCACACAGAAGTAGATAAACTCATCTTCATATTTTTAAAAATAAACTCTTGAAGTTATAACTAACCACTAACCATGAGGCACTCACACAGTCTTTTCATTTTAAAAAGCAGGTAGTATTTTATATGAGTCTCACAAGCCCCTACTGTACTGACAATGTAAATAGTTTTCACCTTCTGTAGATATGGATAATTTGGTTTAATGGACCATCTTAGACTTCCCATCCAGAACTAAAGAAAGAGTGTATTCAAAGATCCAACCACTTTGGGAAAACTCGTATCAAAATTTTAATTTCCTAACTGCCCCAGGTCCACTATAATTCCCTTTAAAGTCACTATGAGCAGCTAAGATTCCACACTGAAGTTAGCACTTAAAAATCATCTAAATGCCTTTCACAGTTACCAAGAGCAGCACGGTCTAATACATATAATAATATGAGCCACATTAAAAAGTAAAACAAGATAAGTTAATTTTAACAATAAAAAATGCTGAGTGCTGAAAAATGGATGCTTTTGAACTGTAGTGTTGGAGAAGACTCTTGAGAGTCCCTTGGACTGCAAGGAGATTCAACCAGTCAATCCTAAAGGAAATCAGTCCTGAATATTCACTGGAAGGACTGATGCTGAAGCTGAAAATCCAATACTTTGGGCACCTGATGTGAAGAACTGACTCATTGGAAAAGACCCTGATGCTGGGAAAGATTGAAGGCGGGAGGAGAAGGGGACAACAGAGGATGAGATGGTTGGATGGCATCACTGACTCAATGGACATGAGTTTGAGTAAACTCTGGGAATTGGTGATAGACAGGGAGGCCTGGTGTGCTGCAGTCCATGGGGTTGAAAAGAGTTGGACACGAATGAGCGACTGAACCAAACTGAATACAATTTATTTAACCCTATATATCTAAAATATAATTCCAGTGAATAATTAATATAAAAATTATTAATGAGCTATTTTACATTATTATTTCACACTAAACATTCAAAGTCCTGGGTGTGCCTCATATGTACAACACGTCTCAATTTGAACCAGTCATCCTTTAAGTGCTTGAGTGCTACAAGGACATAGCGGCCACCATGTGGATAACATAGACCTAGAGACTGGTAGCTTTCTTCTTTGACCCAGCATACTTCTTGGCAACATTCTACTTAAAAGCTGAGCCAAAACTGCTAATATCTATAGTATCAATGCCTCTTACTTAAAGGAGACTTTACACTGGACCAAAGCCTCTAGGGCAATCTAGCCATGCTTCTCATACTTCCATCCTAGGCTATAATCTTATCTCATCTTATCTATTTATCTATCTATCCTCTCTGTTGCCCATTTTCTTCTACAATTGACATTACAGATGTACACCATTATCCTCATGCCCCTATCCTTAGCTACATCTTTTCTCTCAGCAGACAACTTTGTTTCCTGCTTCACAGAGAAAATTGAGACTATCCAGAATTATCTCCTTAAATTTCCTCTACCCAGTTACTTATATTTGTATACTCTCCTCTCTTATTTACTGTAAAAGGAAGAAAAAGTATGTCTTTTCCTTTTAATAATTAACCCTTCCATCTCTTAGTCACTCTAAGTTAGGAAATTTGTTTCATTATAATTCTATTTCTCTTGTATTTAATATTTTCAACATTTCTTTTTCCTGCATCCTACACAAAAGCTCAAGTCTCTCCCATCACACACACATACAAGTAAACAACTTTAATTACTCTCCCATCTCTTCCCTTCCCTTTTAAGAAGTCTTAATAATCTCTGGAAGAAAAGTTATGACCAAATTAGACAGCATATTAAAAAGCAGAGACATTACTTTGCCAACAAAAGTCATCTAGTCAAAGCTTTGATTTTTCCAGTAGTCATGTATGGATGTGCGAGCCGGACTATAAAGAAGGCTGAGTGCCAAAGAATTGATGCTTTAGAACTGTGATGTTGGAGAAGACTCTTGAGAGTCCCTTGGACTGCAAGGAGATCAAACCAGTCCACCCTAAATGAAATCAGTCCTGAATATTCATTGGAAGGACTGATGCTGAAGCTGAAACTCCAATACTTTGGGCACCTGATGCGAAGAGCTGACTCATTTGACAAGACCCTGATGCTGGGAAAGATTGAGGGCAGGAGGAGAAGGGGACAACAGAGGGTGAGATGGTTGGATGGCATCACTGACTCAATGCACATGAGTTTGGGCAAGCTCCAGAAGTTGGCGATGGACAGGGAGGCCTGGCATTCTGCAGTCCATGGGGTTGCAAAGAGTCGGAAACGACTGAGCAACTAAACTGAACTGAATAATCTCTATTCCCTTTATACTCTTTGCTTTGGCAAAGGACACCAATTATTTTCTAACTGGTCACAGAATCTCTCCATTTGTGACTTCTCTCATTCCCTTATTCCTGAAGCTCTCCCTTTACTCAGTCCACGTGGTACCCGGTCCAGGTTCTCCCTATGGCTCCTCAGCCCCCTTTGTTTACACATTCCTCCTGCCCAGAGCTCCCCCTTTGTTCTCTCATCTTTTGGCTCTCCCTGGGCAATCTCATTCATTACTAATCATGTCTCTTCAGGGGACTCTTTAATCCCTAAATTTAGCCCAGTCCTCTTTACTAAATTCCAAACTGGAATATACAACTGCCTAACCAACACCACTTGGTTATCCCACAGGACTCTTATGTTCAATTTGCCCAAAGCTAATCTCAGTCGGAGAAGGCAATGGCACCCCACTCCAGTACTCTTGTCTGGAAAATTCCATGGACGGAAGAGCCTGGAAGGCTGCAGTCCATGGGGTCGCTGAGGGTTGAACACGACTGAACAACTTCACTTCCACTTTTCACTTTCATGCATTGGAGAAGGAAATGGCAACCCACTCCAGTGCAATTGCCTGGAGAATCCCAGGGATGGGGGCGTCTGGTGGGCTGCCGTCTATGGGGTCGCACAGGGTCGGACACGACTGAAGCGACTTAGCAGCAACAGCAGCAGCAATCTCAGTATCTCCTATCCCAAATCCTCCTCCTCCTAAATTCCCTACCACTCATGAACAGCACTACCACTCAACCAAGGTATCTAGAACAAAACTTGGGAGTCATCCTCAGACTCTTCTCTCTGTTCCTCTTGGGTCCCATATCCAATTCATGTCAATGACATGGATTCATTTCTTTAACAAAGCATCCTTTCCTTAACGTTCGCAGTTTACCCCAATTGCCATAGTTCACCCTCTCATCTTGTTTAGAACACTGGGTCTCCTAATAAGCCAGCATGCCTCTACCATCAAAAATGTATTCCATTTATTTGTTCACACATCTGTTTTACTTTTGTCACCTGTAAACTCTGTAAGGACAAGGACTATGACCTTTCCATATCCAACACATAGGAAATGTTCATAAAAGAATAAATTGAGTAACAGTCATTATGATTTAATGTAAGAGAACAAATAAATGAAATGACTAACATGACCAAATTTATAATTCATTAACCTGCTTAATGACAGACAGTGAAACTATGCCTCTATGTTACCAATATTCCAGCCCACTTTGGCTAAATTACCCTCTTCAGACGTGCCTATTTTAAGGGACACTGAAGCAAATCCTTTTGAAATCCAAGTAATCATCACTTAATTTATCTATTTTGTGAACTGACAGTTTTGTATATCAGATTTTCTCAAACTAGGGCACATGTGTCTGAGAATGAAATCCAAAAACTCTAAGTACTGATCCCCAAAGCTCTGAAAATGACTTGCTCTGTGACCTTGATTGAAGAGAATATCCGTTTTATCACAGATATGAAACATCTTGCAGTGGATCCAAAATGAGATGGGAGCACTCCACCAAAGGAGCATTACATTTATAAGTGCAAGATCATAAGTGACTTTTCCAGTGGGGGTATAAAGACATGCCTAATTCCCTGAAGAAATATTGAATCTTAGGGTGAGCAGCAGCAGGGTGAATATACACAGTGTAGAAAAGACCAGTTCACTCTAAATATTAGAGTCCATACTACAGTAGATGATCTCTCATCTTATTTGTTTAAATTCTCTTACCTATTTTTAAAATATATACTCCTCTATTGCTCTATAATGCAATAACTCACATTTTAAAATATGATCTTGAGGCAAGATTCTCATTTAAAACAGAAAGAACAAACTCTGTTTACCACAGTTGCAAAATCAACATTATTATTTTTTGGTTATATTTTTAAAAACCACTCATTTGTATACAGAATATACTGAATTATTGTATGAATGGGAATATTTCCTAAATAAGAATACCCTTTTACCTAGATAACTCATATTTAAATTCTTGCCCTCTAAGGTATCTTGTTTTCCTTCCCCAAGGCTTTTATTATAAAAAAGTAATTTTTTTCTCATCTTTAGTCTTTATCTATAATAGCTTTTTTAAAAATAAATTTTTTTCTTTAGGCATTATATTCTAAAAGGTAATTTTATCCTCCCCCCAAATTCATTTTCTCTTCCTAGGATTATTATAAACATTACCTTGAAATACATAATTTACTTCTCTCTTTTTTTAATTTCCTCATTTTCTTCTCTTTTCTCTGCCAAAGCAATGTTCAGAATGTATTATAGAAATTTTATTTTCTCTTATACTGCTGGAATAAAGCAATTTTTTTTAACTTTGAACTTTAGTCTATGTAGTTAAGTATTTTAGAAAACCACAGAAAAAAATAATTTCTATAATTGTATAGTAATTGGAATAAATGTTAGTAATCTTGAACCTTGATCTTCTGCTAGCACCTCAAACACATGTCCCAAAACAATTATCTTCCACTATTTCTCCAACCCGCACATCCTGCCTGATGCCAATGTACTTTCTCTTTGGTTTCTAGTGGCATCACTATTTTCCCAAATTTTCATGCTTGATAACTCAGATCTATTTCTAACAATTTCATGTTATCCAAAGGTGTGAAGATGAAGTCTGGGCAACATAGATGGGAAGCCAACCAGAATTTACACTGGAGCATCTCAATAAAATTAGATTTTTCTCCATGAGAAAAGAGTCGTGACCAGGTCCACTATTGCTTTTAGGCAACAGTTTAAACACCAACACTTTTGCACCAGGTGCAAAGTGAAACTGGGAGGACTTGTACAAATAACAAAATGGCACCACAGACTGGACCCCAAAGTCCAGACATCATTTTGCATCTTTTTTTAAAGAAGTTTCCTGAGAACCCACAGGATGGGGATCTGAATATTATACTGCTCTGTGGGTTTGGATATGTGTAATATATTTCTTACCTATTTCAAAGTTTTTATTGATGCCACATCCTATTTGGTGAGTGAATTCATTCAAATACCTAAAGGAGCATTTTGTAACACGTTCTCTTTGAAGAGTATATTAGAATAAAACAAGATTCAAGGACAAATGTTCTATGGGTACTTTATTGAGAGTTTTTGTTTTGTTTTGTTTGAATGTGTATGTTTTTATCTCAGGCAAGGATAAGTATTTGATCACACCTGTTTTTAAAAAAAATATTTCAGACTAACACTATATAGTCATGCTTCATCCTATAGGGCTTTAGTAACTTGATTCTTCCAATAATTCCCATGCAACACACGGCTGGAAATGAATCCAGGCCCTGCCTGTGGATGCGGCCCGGGCCTGCCTCATTATGGCTTTCCCTCCATTCAAGTGAATGTCCATGTTATTCTCCTTAATCTCCGCAAGTAGTGCACCTGGCTTGGCTAAGAGGAAAAACACACCCCTCTGTACTTGCCTGGGGACACAGAATAACCACATTCCAGAGATTTTCCAGGGACTTTAACCTTGATCTTTGTGCCACTCAATATTACCAAATATTGATTTAATAAAGAAAATGTATAGAGATTGCTTCAAGGAAATAGAAACAACATACCCTTCCTTTTAAAGCTCTGTCCCTGCACTGCACTACCTCTTGGTGAAATTTAGGACTAGAAACCATGCTGATCTCTCACACAGTTGTTGCCTACTGGGTGATACCACCAGCTTCTTACAAAGAATAGGCTATGAAATCTGCCATCATTGAACAGTGAGTGCTAGATCACATAGGGCCTTCTTCCGGGATCCATGAAAGAATTTCCTCTTAGGTATCAGGAAAAGTTAGGATTTTGAGAAAACAAGTTTGTTTATCCCATGGACACTGCCAGTCATATAGCTTGATAGCGTGGAAGTCTAAAAATTAACACACACATTGTGGCCTTTGTGTGAAAGTACAGGATTTCATGGCATGCCTTTTACCATGCATGAGAAAATGGCATGTTTTCTCATTTCCTCATTCATTTTAATTTGTCTTACCATCTTGCATAGTGTTTCTAATCTACCTTAAATAATAACTGGAAAAAAGGAAATTTAAATAAATAAATAAATGTACTAATGGCAATGTTGTAAGCTTTTTAAAAGATATATAAAGTTAGCCTATAATAAAATATCTGCTTATACACAATTATAAACATTATATTGATATGTAAGTACAGACATTCTTGTTGCAGGCACTCAAACAATGAATATTTTAAAATCACAAAACTTCTATTCATGTGCTAAATATCTTACTTTCTGAAAGATTTATTTACTTTTATAAAACTAAACTCATAAAGTACTTGCATGATCATCGGCTCTATTTATTTAACAAGCTGTATCAAAAAGAGTCCCATATTTACATGAATGCTGTGATACATCAGCTCATGCAGTTCAGCTATCTTCAAAATATATTTACAAATATTTGATTCTGCTTTTAAAATATGATAACAAGCTGGTTGTGAAACGCAACAAATAGTATATATATAGTCTCAATGTCTCAAATGTGACAAGACTGTAACAAAATTAGACAGTGAATTCTGGTAAGTCAAGTTGATGAATGTTGCTCACTGTAATGCCTGTAATGCCTACAGTTTACTATCTCCTCATGTTAATTAGTATTCTGAATAGTACATAACTCTCATATATATTGATGCACTTTACGAACCAAAAAAGTCCTGCTAGTCAAACAAAATACAATGGAAACCACGTAATCATTTAAGTCATAGTCTATTATGCTGCCACTGTGGCTTTAGAAAGGACAAAACAAATTATAAATGAATACCTTTTGTCCTCTGACCCAGTAATTTCACCTGTAGGAATTTATTCAAAGGTAATAATAAAAATAAGAAATAAAATAATAAAATTAGAAAATAATAAAAACCTGTGAAGGTATATATTTATAAATCTGATCCCTGCAGTGTCCTTGACATAAAAGTGAATCAACAGTAGAAGAATTGTTAACTAATACATATGCTGGAATACTATGCAGTTCTTAATAATCAGGTTAAGGAAGTGACTTAATGACATTAGAAGAGATCACAACATATTTTTAATTAAATAAGGAAGCTACAAAATTGTAAATACTGCATGACCTTAATTTTACTTCTATAATGATATGCTGAGAAAAGAAGAGAAGCAAAAGATAAAGGAGAAAAGGAAAGATATTCCCATTTGAATGCAGAGTTCCAAAGAATAGCAAGGAAACATAAGAAAGCCTTCTTCAGTGATCAGTGCAAAGAAATAGAGGAAAACAACAGAATGGGAAAGACTAGAGATTTCCTCAAGAAAATCAGAGATACCAAGGGAGCATTTCATGCAAAGATGGGCTCAATAAAGGACAGAAATGGTACGGACTTAAGCAGAAGATATTAAGAAGAGGTGGCAAGAAAACACGGAAGAACTATACAAAAAAGATCTTCATGACCCAGATAACCATGATGGTGTGATCATTCATCTAGAGCCAGACATCCTGGAATATGAAGTCAAGTGGGCCTTAGAAAGCATCACTACGAACAAAGCTAGCAGAGGTGATGGAATTCCAGTTGAGCTATTTCAGTTCCTGAAAGATGATGCTGTGAAAGTGCTGCACTCAATATGCCAGCAAACTTGGAAAACTCAACAGTGGCCACAGGACTGGAAAAGGGCAGTTTAATCCCAATCCCAAAGAAAGGCAATGTCAAAGAATGTTCAAACTACTGCACAATTGCACTCATGTCACATGCTAGCAAAGGAATGCTCAAAATTTTCCAAGCCAGGCTTCAATGGTACGTAAACTCTGAACTTCCATATGTTCAAGCTGGACTCAGAAAAGTCAGAGGAACCAGAGATCAAACTGCCAATGTACACTGCATCAAAGAAAAAGCAAAAGAGTTCCAGAAAAACATCTACTTCTGCTTTATTGACTATGCCAAAGTCTTTGGCTGTGTGGATCACAACAAACTGTGGAAAATTCTTAAAGAGATGGGAATACCAGACCACCTGACCTGCCTCCTGAGAAATCTGTACGCAGGTCAAGAAGCAACAGTTAGAACTGGACATGGAACAATAGACTGTTTCCAAATCAGGAAAGGAGTATGTCAAGGTGGTAGATCATCAGCCTGCTTATTTAACTTATATGCAGAGTACGTCATGCAAAATTCCAGGCTGGATGAAACACAAGCTGGAATCAAGATTGCCAGGAGAAATATCAATAACCTCAGATATGCAGATGACACCACCCTTATGACAGAAAGAGAAGAGGAACTAAAAAGCCTCTTGATGAAAGTGAAAGAGGAGAGTGAAAAAGTTGGCTTAAAACTCAACATTCAGAAAACTAAGATCATGGCATCTAGTCCCATCACTTCATGGCAAATAGAAGGGAAACAAAGGAAACAGTATCAGACTTATTTTTTTTGGTGGTGGGCTCCAAAATCACTGCAGACGGTGACTGTAGACATGAAATTAAAAGAAGCTTACTTCTGGGAAGAAAAGCTATGACCAACCTAGACAGCATATTAAAGAGCAGAGACATTACTTTGCTGACAAAGTCTATCTAGTCAAAGCTATGGTTTTTCCAGTAGCCATGTACGGATGTGAGAGTTGCACTATAAAGAAAGTTGAGTGCCAAAGAATTGATGCTTTTGAACTGTGGTGTTGGAGAAGACTCTTGAGAGTCCCTTGGACTGCAAGGAGATCAAATCAGTCAATCCTGAAGGAAATCAGTCCTGAATATTCACTGGAAGGACTGATGCTAAAGCTGAAACTCCAAAACTTTGGGCACCTGATGCGAAGAACTGACTCATTGGAAAGACCCTGATGCTGGAAAAGATTGAAGGCAGGAGGAGAAGGGGAAAAAAGAGCATGAGATGGTTGGATGGCATCACTGACTCGATGGACATGAGCTTGAGCAAGCTCTGGGAGTTGGTGATGGACAGGGAAGCCTGGGGTGCTGCAGCCCATGGGGTCACAAAGAGTCAGACATGACTGTGCAACCGAACTGAACTGAATATACATAAATATGGTTTGAGACCAAAAGGCATTTATTTCTGAAAAGTAGAAAAACTGTCAGGAAACGTTTAACAGGAGGATTCCTATGTGCTGTTTCTTATAAAGCCTCTGTTCCTTATCAGTTCCTGGCAACAGGAATGAGTGGAACGGCAAGCCGCTCCCAGGACTGAGGTCATAGGATGAAACACATGCATGAATCTCCTTCAGGAAACATTCTCCTTATGACAATACTGCTTAGTCTTGATCCTCTTTCTTGAGATATGGGTTGTCTCCTGACCTTATCACCATTGTTAATCCCTTGTTCCCTTGACAATGGTTGCTGTACCTTTGGTTTTCTGAACTTTATCATTTTTGAAAGAAATTCCTTGTACAACAGCCTATATATACTCACAGAAAGATCATTAAAGCACCCTTGCTCCACCAGAGGCTTGGGTACCAGTGTCTTTCTTTCTCTCTCCCTCCACTCCCTCCCTCCCTCCGGCTAATTCTCTAAAGTATGGAAACCCTCCAAGCTCATTCTCCTGCCCAGGCTTTCAAGACCTCCTCGAGAGGGCGCCCTGTGCCTTTGTGAATGATGCAAGCCCTGTTCTAGGGTTTCATTGGTTCTCTGCATAAACCAGAGAATATTAGTTTCATTCTCTCTTTCACTTTCTTATGGTCGACTCTGGACCATCAGGTTCTGGTCCATTAAAGGACCACAACAATAGCAATTTTTAAATTTTTGTAAGTTGGCTCGTCGTTCTTTCATATAATTTTCCTTACTTTGATTCCTTTAGGGGGTAGGGGTAACAAGCATGAACTACTTTAGAAATTCAGGAAAAAATGATAAAAATTACATCAAAAAGTGATTCATTTCACTAGTTGTAGAACAGAAATGTCTTCAGTTTTAGTGTGCCTGATTTCACTTTCGAGGACTTATATTGAAGTAGATTTGGGATGTGGGGATAGAGGCAATACAAAAAATTGTAGGCCATGAAAATTATAGGTCACTCACACCAAATAACATCTGGGCACTGACATTTCACAGGAAGGATGCAAGTTAACTATTTCTACCAAAATAACCAGAATAATGAGTCCTATTTGGATATTTTAACACTGGCAATCAAAGTTTGAAGGACACATAATCTGCTAGATTACTGTGTTCTCTATTTGGAGAAACAAGGAAAATCAACAATGGACTCTGGGGTAATGAACATGAGTTTCTCTGTTGCAATTACAGCCTCAGGACCCAAACATTGCTTGCTGATAATTCTTAATGGTCCACTTTTGAATTCCATCAGAAAAGGGAAGAAAAATTTTTTATAAATTGAGAATAAGTTTATGCATAATTCTTGATCCTGAAATGTGATACATACAGGATATGAGTCTATCAGGAAAAATGTATCTGCTCCTCAAAGCTAGAGGTCCCAAGTAAGAGCAAAAGTTAGAAAAAGACTGGATAACTCAGATGATTGGACATGTGTTATGACAGCCCTTGCTCTTCAGTTCAGTTCAGTTCAGTTCAGTTGCTCAGTTGTGCCTGACTCTTTGCGACCCCACGAATTGCAGCACACCAGGCCTCCCTGTCCATCACTAACTCCCGGAGTTCACTCAGATTCACGTCCATCGAGTCAGTGATGCCATCCAGCCATCTCATCCTCAGTCGTCCCCTTCTCCTCCTGCCCCCAATCCCTCCCAGCATCAAAGTCTTTTCCAATGAGTCAACTCTTCGCATGAGGTGGCCAAAGTACTGGGCTTCAGCTTTAGCATCATTCCTTCCAAAGAAATCCCAGGGCTGATCTCCTTCAGAATGGACTGGTTGGATCTCCTTGCAGGCCAAGGCACTCTCAAGAGTCTTCTCCAACACCACAGTTCAAAAGCATCAATTCTTCGGCGCTCAGCCTTCTTCACAGTCCAACTCTCACATCCACGCATGACTACTGGAAAAACCATAGCCTTGACTAGATGGACCTTAGTCGGCAAAGTAATGTCTCTGCTTTTGAATATGCTATCTAGATTGGTCATAACTTTTCTTCCAAGGAGTAAGCGTCTTTTAATTTCATGGCTGCAGTCACCATCTGCAGTGATTTTGGAGCCCCCCCCCGAAAAAAGTCTGACACTGTTTCCACTGTTTCCCCATCTAATTCCCATGAAGTGATGGGACCAGATGCCATGATCTTCGTTTTCTGGATGTTGAGCTTTCTGAATGTTAAGTCAACTTTTTCACTCTCCTCTTTCACTTTCATCAAGAGGCTTTTTAGTTCCTCTTCACTTTCTGCCATAAGGGTGGTGTCATCTGCATAGCTGAGGTTATTGATATTTCTCCCGGCAATCTTGATTCCAGCTTGTGCTTCTTCCAGTCCAGCGTTTCTCATGATGTACTCTGCATATAAGTTAAATAAGTAGGGTGACAATATACAGCCTTGATGTACTCCTTTTCCTATTTGGAACCAGTCTGTTGCTCCATGTCCAGTTCTAACTGTTGCTTCCTGACCTGCATACAGATTTCTCAAGAGGCAGGTTAGGTGGTCTGGTATTCCCATCTCTCTCAGAATTTTCCACAGTTTATTGTGATCCACACAGTCAAAGGCTTTGGCAGAGTCAATAAAGCAGAAATAGATGTTTTTCTGGAACTCTTTTGCTTTTTCGATGATCCAGTGGATGTTGGCAATTTGATCTCTGGTTCTTCTGCCTTTTCTAAAACCAGCTTGAACATCAGGAAGTTCACGGTTCACGTATTGCTGAAGCCTGGCTTGGAGAATTTTGAGCATTACTTTAAGCAAGCCTAAGTCAAGTGAAGCCAGAAGTAGAAAGTATACACATATAATCTCAACCAGTGTGGTATTTATTTATTAAAATGGGCAAGCTAAAGTCCATTCCTATTGATCAGAGAAATTAGGAAAAAAAAAAAAACAAACTCCTGTAAAATGGTTGTATAATTCATTGTGTAGACAATGAGTAACACAGGAGTTCAAAGGAAAGCAAATATAACTCAAGGTTGGGGCACTTTGTAGTGTCTTAAAGGAAAAACAGTACCTAGAAAAGAAGGGAAAAGTGAATAGGGTATGTGCAACCCAACTTGGATAAATTTCCTCTCTAGCAGTTTTGTAATTGTGACATAAATAGAGCTCTGACTGAGGACTGAGTAGGATCAGGAGAGAAATGGTTAGCAGGCCCTGGGTCCTGTCCAAAATGTATGTAAGATATTTACTTCATTAGACATTTGGCCTACATCAAAAAGTTCTGGAAATTTGGTTCTACTCAGAATGCATATTTGGTTCATGCCAAACGGTTTTGCACAGGAAAAATAGCAAGGACCTTTTGGCATGGATCAAATGCCTTATGGATATTTTGGACAGGACCAAATGTCCTGCAAAGACAGAAACTATTAAGTCTGAACAACTTATAGCAACTAGAAAACAGCATACCAACTGGGTAGCAAAGCTTCAGAAGATAATAGAGTGAGGAATCCTGAGAGATCACATTGATTTATTCTGAAATGTATAACTAACCTTCTCTGAGTGAGAACAAGTTTTTTGTTTTTTTTTCTTTTTAGTCCATTTATATTTTACTTTTTACATTAAATGTCTTATATTTGAGTTTTACTTAAAATGTAGGGGAAAGTCTTTCTGAAAAGATTCTAATACCCTACTGAAAAGATTCTATTGCAAACTACAGAATCCTTTTATGATACTCATAGTGAATTCCTTAATTTACTGTGAGCTAACATTTTCATTATACTTTAATTGCTTTCAAAAATATTCTGGCTATACTTACTACGGAGGAGCAATGATTATTGTTTTGCTCTCCGGTGTCACTGATCAAAAATCACAACACAAAGGTTGTCTGTGTGCTTCTTTTAAGGATCCCTGAAGTAAGGATCCCTTTCTTTGGCCATGCAAGTGGGAGGACTGTCTCACACAGATATAAATAAAACGCTTTACTAACAACATCCTGAGAACAGCATGGCTCAGTACTATTCATGCCAAATGTAACTGATCCTGGGCTCGAGCTTGGAGCTGGTGTCAGTGGCTTTTACCTATTGAGAACTTTGTAAGGTGGCAAGCTCTTACATGTCCCTGAATGGTGATTTCCCAGGGACTTTAGAAGGTTTAAAAATATTTTCCTTCCAGCTCAACACAAAGACTACTGTCTTTAAGTAATACCACGAGCAGCTGACATTTGAAACTAACAGGCAGCACATGTGCATAAGGGTGATAAAAACTGGCACATGTTGCTGTGGCCTCCTGGGATTTTAGAACACTACCAGCTCCAGCTGGCAGCTGTGATGCACGGCCCAGTGTGCACTGCTTTGGGGAAACTCGAGCCCCGCCCTCTGACTGTGATGGGGACATGTCTGATTGCAATATGGTTATTTTTGAAGACATTTGAAACAAGTGATCTCCTGTATGAATTTTTAAAAAAAAAAAGGAAAGAAAAAAAAAGAGGTAAAATGTTAAGCTAAGAGATCTTAATGGGAACAGTATTATTTGGTGGAAAACAGTTAAAGCAGCCAAAGGGAGAATAAAGGACCATTAGAGAGGAATGTTTTTTAAAATAAAAAAGGAAAATCAATGAGAGAAATGAGACTAAAAGGGAAAATTTCTTGTGAGGATCATTCAGAAAAACGTACTGGAAAAATGTACTGATATGGGGAAGGGGAAATGAAAACCAGTTAAATATTAAAATTACAGAAAGGAAAAGAGAAGGGAAAAGGGAAGGGAAGGAAAAAAAGAAACAAAAAGAAAGAAAGAAAGAAAGGCATAATGGTCCATTATGAAAGAAAAAATATAGCTACCAAATTTCCCCAATCCCTGTGGGAACCAAGATGGCACCTACAGAATAAAAGGCAAGGGATGAGAAGCTGAGGATGGAAGAAGAGGGGTGGACACAGTACTTTGCCATGATAGAAAATGCTAGGGCCAGAGGAGCAAGGAAAGCCAAAAACCTCCCAGGGAAAACAAAATTCAAAATGCTAGAAGAGTCAGCAAAAGTACCAAACCCAAAAGGATACATAGACAAGCATCTTCAAAACAGCTAAAATTTTATGAGTGACAGTTTCATGATGGGTTACTGAAATGAACTACAGTATCAGAAAGCTAATTTTGAGACTGATGTCTAGAAAGACATCACTCTCACCATCAAAATATCTGTTGTTAATATTGTCACAGACAGAAACCATACTGAAGAGGTTAGAGACTGACTCAGCAAGAGAATTATATTCTTAGGTGCTTTGTGGACCTTCAAAATATTTCTTGCATTTTACACAATTATAATTTGGAGAAACAATGTTACTGAGATTTTTTTCAATCACTAAAAAAATTTCAAGATGGAACCAGGCAAAAAAAAGAGTTCAAATCCAGACTTCAGTCTTTGACAGGAAAATGTCCTTTGAGGAAAAAAATTAAAAGATATTTTTTAATGTTTGTAAGTAAGTCTCTCTGAGCCTTAATTTCATTCTTCATCTATAAAATGGGCACCAGAAAAATCTACTGTTAAAGACACTGAGCATAAAACAAGTCAACATAAAGCTTCTGGGTCAAAGACTAGATATAGAAGCCACAAAAAATAGTACGTGAAATACGTGTTTAGGCAATAGAAAATGAAATGTACTAACATTTTATCCTCCACTAACGTTTGTCTTTTGGGAAAAAAAAGTACAATGAGTACCTACTACGTGCCAGACACTCTTCCTGATATATTGGTGAGAAAATAATAAAAAAAATTCCTTCCTTCCTAGACTTTATATGCCACTGGGCAAAAAAAAAAATGTGTTCAATAAATGATATAGGATGTTTAGAACCTAATACTTATTACAGACAAAAAGTAAAACAAAATAGGGTAGAATAAGCAATTGACCTCTTTTATGTGAGACATTCAAGTACAAGCGCTACTTAGCACAAATAACTGATGTAAGGAAGTACGAATTTGGATTCCTCCAAGTAAATTTTTGATGTTTGATACATGGATGGCATTTTGTTATTGTTATCCAAAAGCTTAAATAAGCTATGTTTGCTGTAAGAATCTTACCTTGAAATATTCTAACAACTGTACTCCATTTTCATATTATTCTTAATATGAAAGAATAATAGAAAATCTATTTTGCCAATCTGAAGAAAATGAAAACACTAATTCAAAAAGATATATGCACTGTAATGTTCATAGCAGCATTATTTATAATAGTCAAGATACGGTAGCAACCTAAGTGTTTATCAACAGATGAATGGATAAAGACGTATACACACACACACATACACACACACAATAGAATATTAACCATAAAAAGAATGAAATGTTGCCATTTGCAACAACATGGATAGACCTGGAGGGTATTACACTTAGTAAGGTAAATCAGAGAAAGAAAGACAAATACTATATGCTTTTATTTATATGTGGAATATAAAAATTAAAACAAATAAATAAATATACCAAAACAGAAAGAGATTCACAGATACAGAGAACAAACTAGTGGCTACTGTGAAAAGAGGAAAGGGGGGAGGGGCAACACAGAGGTAGGGAATTAAGAGATATGAACAACTATATATAAAGTAAATAGGCTACAAAGACATTAGCACGGGGAATATAGTCAATATTTTATAATAACTTAAATGGAGTACGACTATATACATACTGAATCACTATGTTACATAGCTGAAACTAATATTATAAATTAACTATACTTCAATTAAAGTAATTAATTTAAAAAATAAGTAAAACAGCCATTTCTTTTGACCTCACAGCAAAAGTACTGATTAAGGCCATGTTCATTATCAGTCTTCAGAGGCTGTCCTTAAGGCATTCCCCATCTCCCTGTGGTCTTATTTTACCTACTTTCTCTTGCCTGTTTTGCCATTAGAACAAAAACTCTGCAAAGACAGGGATTTTTGTATTTTTTTTTTCACTGCAGTATCCCTTAGCCTAGTATTGCCTGACATGTAAGAAGTTCTTGGTGCATGGCTGAATGAATGAAAGGAAGTAATTAAGAATTGTTTTTAGAAAGGAACCACCATTTAGGAAATCATTAAGATACTTCCATGATTAATAAAAGGCCTGGAATTCAGAGATTAGACATTTGTGGTTTCAAGTACTTAAAATACTGAAGGTGTGTGACATATAATAAAACACTGCAGAGGCTTATGAATGGGAGCAAATCACTTATCAAGGGAGCTGCCCAGCTTCTGACATAAATAAATGGTGGTTTTATCATTTTCTACTCATGACTGAGCACATCTGTATGTGGCAAGTTATTTGCTAGAGTAGTGCAAGGACTACTTCCCTAGGTCAGGAAGATTCCCCTGGAGAAGGAAATGGCAACTCACTCCAGTATTCTTGTCTGGAAAAATCCCATGGATGGAGGAGCCTGGTAGGCTACAACCCATGGAGTCTCAAAGAGGTGGACACAAATGAACAACTAACAAACAGTACAAGAACTGGAGAGTCAAGATCTCAGGATGTAGCCCTCTTACTTTATAAAAGTCATTTTAATATAATAAAATTCTGATCCCTAATCTAACAATACAGAGCAGCCTGGTGAAGTGGTCAGAGTACAGAAATGGCTTAAACTAAGTGAGTGACCTGGACAGGTCACTGCATTTTCCATGCAGTTTCCTCACAGATAAAAAAGGAAAGACAGTAACATCAGTAAGTAATAGTACCTATATCTCACCAAATTATTTTTAGGACCAAGTGAAGTAATGTATATTTAATTGCTTTAAAAACTGAAAAATAACTTTGGAAAAAGATATTCTCAAAATATAAGCTATGGTTAATATTCAGAAAAATTCCAGGTTTATGCAAGACTTGGAATTATATTCTTATTTATACTTAAGGATGTAATTCTGAATGAATCCTTACTTTTCATGTCTGGTTAACTCCATCATTATGATGATAAAATTGCTTATTTTCAAAAATTTTACAAAACAAACAAATCTTACATACACCTTCCTGGATGTCAACAGTCTTTAAAACATTCTTTTCTTTTAAAGAATGTCATTCATTCTTTAAAAGAAAGAAAAGACAAAAACAATAAAATGTTTCAAAATCAAATCAAATGTATGTCTGGCAGAAGGACAGACACTACAGATCAATGGGAGAGCCAGGCAATAAACCCATACGTCTACAGTCATCTGATTTCCAACAAAGATGCCAAAACCATTCAATGCGGAAACAAGTCTTTTCAACAAATGATGCTAAGACAACTAAATAGCCACATACAAAAGGATGAAGTTTGATCCTTAGCGTCACACCAAATACATATTTTTCAGTTCAGTTCAGTTCAGTCCATCAGTTGTGTCCGACTCTTTGTAACCCCATGAATCGTAGCATGCCAGGCCTCCCTGTCCATCACCATCTCCCGGAGTTCACTCAAACTCACCTCCGTCAAGTCGGTGATGCCATCCAGCCGTCTCATCCTCTGTTGCCCCCTCTTCCTCCTGCCCCCAACCCCTCCCCACATCATTTTAACTATTGATAAAAACAAAGACCTAAGAGTAAAAACTAAAACTATAAAAAGTTTAGAAGACAACATAGGGGTAAAACCTTCATGACCTTGGATGTGGCAAAGAGGATTTAAAAATACATCAAAAGCAAACAACAAAAGAAAAAATATATAAACTGGACTTTGCTAAAATTAAAAACTTTTGTGCTTCAAAGGACACCATCAAGAAAGTAAAATGACAATCAACAGAATGGGAAAAAATGTTTGCAAGTTATATGTCTGATAAGGGACTTTATCTAGAATATACAAAGAACTCTTATAACTCAATAATAAAAAGACAAAAGACCCAGTTAAAAACAGGTAAAAGAACTAAATAAATTTCTCTAAGGAAGATACATACATGGATAATAAGTATATGAAAAAATACTTGATATCATTAGTCAACAGAGAAATGCAAATCAAAACCACTGGGATGGTTAACATCAAAAAATCAGATAACAAATATTGATGAGAATGTGGAGAAACCAAGGCTTTACTATACTGCGCGGAGCCTAGTGGGCTGCCATCTATGGGGTCACACAGAGTCGGACATGACTGAAATGACTTAGCGGCAGCAGCAGTAATGTCAAATGGTGCAGTCACTTCGGAAAAATAGTCTGGCAGATCTTCAAACACAGAGTTACTGTATGACCCAGGAGTACTCTTCCCAGGCATATACCCAAGAGAACTGAGAACATATATCCTCACATAAATTTGTACACAGTGTTTACAGTAGCATTATTCATAATGACCAGGGAAAGGAAAGAACCAAAATGGTCATCAATTGACAAATAGATAAAGTACTGTGGTATAGATTTTAAATGACTATTATTCAACCATAAAAAGAAAGTTCCAAACACATGGTACAACAGGGGTGAACCTTGGAAACACTGTGCTATAGGAAAGAAGACAGTCACAATAGACTACATTTTTTACATGATTCACTTCAGGTGAAATGTCCAGAGCAGGCGAATCTATAGAGGTGAGGAGAAGATCAGTGGTTGCTCAGGACTGAGGCATAGGAAGGGAATAGCATAAGGTATGGGGTTTATTTTTGAGGTGATATTCTAAATGTTCAAAAATAGACTGTGGTAATGGTTGCACATATGTGTAAATATACTAAAAACTATTGGACTATACATTTTAAAACAAGTAAGTTGAATTGTATGTGAAACTGTATCTCAATAGTGCTGTTAAAAAAGCATATGTATATAATTTAGTTTTTACAAACTTCACAAAAAGATTTTTTTCCTCTCCCCCTCTCCCTCTTTTTTCAATCTCTCTAAAAATTAATTTACCACACAGCCTATCTGGGTTATTACATTTTTAAAAGATGTCCTTTCATTGTCTTTGTTTTGATTATGCAAAGTGTGACAGATAATAGCAATTAAAAATGGCTAAATATAAATATTTAAAGCTAAATAATCCATTTATTTTCTTCCTTATTTCTCAAACATAATGCCATTACACTCTTTAAACCTTGGCCAGTATCGTACAGTAAGGATGCAGAATATGATTGAGTAGCAATAATCATGATAATCTCCCTAACTCTGATGACAATAATAATGCTATCTATTAATAATGTCAATTAAGTGTTCACTATGCTAGGGAGTTTACATGAATAATCTCATTTATACTTTACAATAATAATCCCAAGAGGTAGATATCATTATCCCAATTTCACAGGTGAAGAAATTAGAATTTTGAGAGGTTACCTACCTGGACCAAGAGCAACTGGTGTAGGTGGAATGTGCACTCAGATAACAGAACTCAAGATCTTAACCACCTTGATATACTTCTTGGATAATATTATATATACAAATAAAAATCATGTAACACATTTCTGAGAGTTGCAATTTTTAAACCTGCAAATTATGTCTCCAAGCCACGTAAAGGAAAAGATCTAATTCACCAAAAGTTCAACAAAAATAAAAATTTCACAGTTGGAAGGAGCACCGTAAATCATTTAGTTTGATGACAACTTCACGGAAGTAATAAAACTGAGGATTTGGGGACTTTGTTTAATGCTTACAAAATAAGGTAATAGCAATAGTGATGCTTTTCCTATGGTTAAGACTAATTTAAAACTCATTCATTCATTCACTTCTTCATTAAGCCATTTTTCATCTCAGTCAACAACTGTATATTAAATGTCAGCTACATGCTAGGTTACAGACCCTAGAAAATCAAAGAGGAATATGACAGTTCTAGTTCTCAAGGAAATGGCAACCCACTCCAGTGTTCTTGCTTGGAGAATCCCAGGGACAGGGGAGCCTGGTGGGCTGCCGTCTATGGGGTCGCGCAGAGTCGGACACGACTGAAGCAACTTAGCAGCAGCAGTTCTCAAGGGGATCACAGTCTGGGAGGGAGGTGGTCTTAAGCAATACATGTAAACTAGTATCTATAACATAATGTGATAAGCAACAACGAATATACATGGTAGGGAGTTATGAGTCTGTTGGAAACGTTAGGGAAACCTTCACCAAGAAAATCATTAAGAGATAAATTGTTCTTTTCCAGGAAGAAGGTAGAGAAATTTAACATGGAATGGTCAGACATTGCAAGTACTTTAGAACTGATTGGAACAAAGCCACTGAAAGTGGGAGACTGTTATTAGCATGTCTCTTTATTCTGATGTTCTGACATCTGGGCTTTATAGACCCTGGAAAGTCCAACCAGTCCATAGCATCCCCCTCAAACTCCCACCCCATACACACCCTCTTCTCCTCTCTCTATCAGGCATTTATACTCCTGGGCAATTATTTCCCTGCCTTTATCACCCTAGGGCCAGGTACCAGACAACTTAGAACAGCCTCCTACACTCCAAAATTCACTAAAGCTATAAAACCAGCAATCCTAAGGCTGCTTACGTGTCCTTCCACAGAAGTCACAATAGATTTGCCCACACTCCCTACTGCCATCCCACTTCTGCTTCTCGACTAACTCTGGTGCCTTCCCCCATGGCTCTGTGTGGGATGGCACGCCCCTTCCTCTTCAGAACTGCAAATACATTTCCAGTAGCAACCTGTCTCCTGATCTGCAGACTTTACCATAAATGAATAATAATAAAACCTACATTTTAAAACAGAGATATAGTAAGTTCTACTTCATAACTAGAAAGGGCTAAGATAGTATATGGCCTTGTCTGTCTCACTGAGGCATTTTAAACTACTCAGCAAACACTGGAAGCAAAAGAATGGTTTCAAGAAGGAGCATACCATGATGAGAATGACATTAAAAAAGAAAATTACTCAGGTCGCAGTGTGCTTACTGAAGTGGAGGGAAGTCATTCTGAATGTAAGGACACTAAGCAGAAAATTACTGCATAAATTAGGAAGTGGACAAAATCTTGAGACTTTTTTTTTTTCTGTTCCTGCACTGTTTCATCTATCCCCCCCACAGAAACTAGAGATACTGTCAAAACACATCAGGTCATGTCCTCTGCTCAGACTTGTCAATGGGCCTCTATTTTACTCAGCCTAAAAGCCAAAGTCCTTTCAGTGGCAGGCACTGCTCCCACACAGTCTTTGTTCCCATCCCTTCCCACCTCCTGCTGTGCTCCCCATGGTCATTCTGCTCCAGCCACACTGTGCCCCTAGCTTCTTCAAGCACACCAGGCTCTGCAACTCTGGAAGTGGTTATTCCCTTGACTGAGATTGCTAAATGACTCTTACTTTCTTGAAGTCTATATTCAGTGTTACAGTCTTCCCTGTCCATTCCCTTTTAAAACTGCAAATTCCCTCACTTCCTGGAGAATCCTATTTCCTTCCCTGCTTGATTTTTCTCCCATAGCACATACCATCATTGGCCATACTTAACATTTTACTTATTTATTCTGCTCATGGCTTGACTGGTGGCTCAGACAGTAGAGAATCTGGATACAACACAGGAGTCCTGGGTTCAATCCCTGGGTTGAGAAGATCCCCTGGAGAAGGAAATGGCTACCCACTCTAGTATTCTTGCCTGGAGAATTCCATGGACAGAGGAGCTTGGTGGGCTACAGCCCACCAAAGAATGCAAAGAGTCAGACACAACTGAGCAACTTTCACTTTCACTTTTCATTCTGTTCATGATCTGTCTCCCTCCATCAGTATGTCATGTCTACAAAGACAAGGTTCATTGCTTGTTCTATTCATTGCCGTATCTCCATAATCCGCTCAGTACATAATGGGTACATGAGTTAATCTAAATATCTATATAGAAGTTGGTGCCAGTGTTAAAAGAATGAACAGTAAGAATGGGTTATAAGTCTTAAAAGTTCTGGTAAGGAAGAAGAGAATTCATGGTGGGCAAAGAAATAAAACAGAAGAAGCTGCCTTGGGTACCCTTTGTCTTCTAACTCCAGGTCTTATGGTTTATCCTTATTTAACCCTGCATATCTTCTTCTAAAACAATAGTTTTTCATTTTTTTGTTATTCTTGGGTCCTCTTTTGGCAGCCTGATGAAATCTAAAAACCATTCCCACAGCAATGTTTTTAAATGCATAAAACATATAGGATTACAAAGGAAAGTATTTTGAAATACAACTATCAAAGTATTTTAAGCTGTAATATAAAAATATAATTGGCATCTTTACTAAGATCTAGCAGCTGATCTAATAACTCCTATATTTTTAAAATGGCAATGGCTGTAAATAATATTTTACAACCTCTACAACTATAATGTGACACAAAAATATTTGTCGTTTCTAATGATTGCAAAGTCAAGGTATAGCTACTACAGTGGTTTACTGCTTGTATTCCCAGGAATTCTTTCATTCAGAGATTAGTGAAAGTAAGTACATGATTTTTTGTTTTGCATCTAAGTTCAGACTCCTGATTCTGTTCCCCAAAACCTTAGGGGTCTATAGAAAATAGGATAAGAATTCCTCCTCTAGGATCAATCTCAGGCAATATTCAAAGGGAAAGGAGAGGATCAAAACTAAGTACCCTTCAATACATACAATGGAATGCTACTCAGCCATAAAAAATAATGAAATGATGCCATTTGCAGCAATATGGATGGATCTAGAAATTACCATAGTAAGTCAGAAAGACAAATTACCATATGATATCACTTATATGTGGAATCTAAAATATGACATCAATGAATTTATCTATGAAACAGAAACAGACTCACATAGAGAACAGACTTGCAGTTGCCAAGGCAAGGGGGAGAATGGGGAAAGGATGGATTGGGAGCTAGGGGTTAGCAGATGAAAGCTACTGGAAAAAAACATTTTTCCAGGGAACTATATTCATTATCCTCGGATAAACCATAATGGCAAAGAATATGAAAAGGAATGTGTATATACATGTATAAACTGAATCACTTTGCTGTACAGCAGAAATTCACACTATACTGTAAATCAACTATACTTAAGTAAAGTTTAAATAAAATAGAAACTAAGTAACTTTCTGTTCCCTCAGCATCAGAAAGTGGAAGACAAAAAATCAGAAAGTGGAAGACAAAAAACAAACAGAAGTAAAAATTATTTTTCAAAATTCCTTTAACTGTAGATAATCTTTTCCATTTAATACTTAGAGACTAGACCTAAAAATGCAAGTATTTCTGAATGTTAGAATATCAAGATGAATGAATTTCACTAATAGGACAAATGGTTACTTTCTAACATTGATGAGAAATTCAAAAGCACTAAAGACTCAAAATCAGTGCACAGATCCATGGCAGGGTGAAGGGAGTATGCTGGGATGAGTCAATAGGAAGAAAGAAGATAAATTTTGAAATTTAGATTTATACCACCTTGTTTATCTTTCTCTCTTCCCTAAACAGTAAAAGCTATGTTTCAAAATTCTTTGTTCTCTTCACAGTCCCTGCAGGCAGCTTAGCAAGAATTATGGTTTGGGATTCTTCTTATCCTGACTGTCATCTCTAGCTTTTGGCAACAAAGTTGGAAAATACTTCATACCAGATGCCCTTTTTGGAGATTCACAATTCATGTTAGCATTAAAAATATTCTAGAGTCCTGTAATAGACAAATTTGTTTAACGTCATTTAATCCAGTATTTCTCAACCATTTTGCTTGTTTTTTTCCCAGTTGTTAGAAATGTATTAATTTTTCTTCCAGTTTTACTGGGATATAATGAACATGTAGCACTGTACAAGTTTAAGGTGGTCAGCACAATGGATTTGACTTATATCTGGAAACTACCACAATAAGGTTAGTGACCTTCGGTCTTCTCATGTACATACAAAAATTTTTTTAAATAGAAAAAAAAATTTTTTTCCTTGTGAAAACTCAGGATTCATGCTCTTAACCTTGATACCTAACTTACAGCAGTGTTAGTTATATTAGTCATGTTGTACATTACATTCCTAGTACTTATTTATCTTATAACTGGAAGCTCGGACCTTTTGAACACCTTTATCCTAATCCTCCTCTCTCATGTGATCTCTTTTTCTATGAATTTGTTTTTAAAGAATAATCCACCTGCAATACTAAGTTAGTTCCTGGTATACAGCATAGTGGTTCAATATTTCTATACATTTCAAAATGATCACCATAGTAAGGCTAATCACCATGTCACCCTACAAAGATATTACATAATTACTGACTATAGTCACACAGTGCATTTTATACCCATGACTCATTCATTCTGTAGCTAGAAGTTTGTCCCTCTTAATGTCCTTCACCTATTTCTGTCTTCCCCAACCCTGTTCTCCCCTCTGGCAACCACCTGTTTGTTCTCTCTCTCTCTCTGGCTCTGTTTTGCTGTGTTTGTCCATTTGGTGTGCTTTTTCAGATTCCATATATGAGTGAAATCATACAGCATTTGTCTTTTTCTGCCTGATTTCACTTAGCGGTCCACCCATGACTTAGCACAACACACTCTAGGCCCACTCGTGCTGTTGCAAATGGCAAGATTTCTTTTTTTCTTTTTAAAGGCTAATATTACATAGTGTATATGGTCCATATCCATTCACCTATTGATGAGCATTTAAGGTTGCTTCCGTATCTTGACTATTGTAAATAATGCCATTCTGAACATGGGGAGCATGGACATATCTTTTCAAATTAGTGTTTCGGTATTTCTCAATTTATTTGATCACAAACTTTTTTCCATTTGATACATATGTCTATCATAGCCACTAGAAGACTTTATTGCAGTTACTGGTTGTGCAGGGACTGCCTTCTACAAGGACACAAATTCCTTTGGCTCAGGGAAAATGTGTTGTTCATCTTTTCATTGTCAATCTAGACACCTAGATGGTATGTAAATGTTGCTTAATGGTTGGTGGGTTGACTGTTGGAATCACAAATCAGAGAGATAAAAATAAATGCTTTGAGCCAAGTTCACTGTCTGTACTACCTCTACAACTTAAAAGGAGCCTTCAGAAGCCTGATGAAGTGAGGTTAACAGCAGGAAAGGAAAACAAAGGATAAATGCCTGTTATCAGTAAACTTTTTCCTGAAAGTTTACATACACAGTTAAACTAAAGTAACAGTACTATCCTAGTTAAGAAAAGGAAGACATATTTCTATTCTATTCATTTCCACAGCTTTGAAATTAGAAAGATTATGTCATTGATGATTTAATCAGCACCTCATTTGCATTTCATGCAAGATTAAATGTGACATCTCAGGAAGTGTCACATTTCCTAGCAGTACATTATGGTAATTAATACGAAGGCTTAAAGGCCAAAACTGGGATCAATCCCAAAGCATTTATAAATGTAACCTTAAATGGCTTGGATCACATTTATAGGAGATAGTACATTAGAAAATAGATATTCATAGAGTTGCAGGTTTAAGAAAAAAAAGTATTAGTAGTTGTATTTCAACTCTTTAAGATTTTAAAGAATTTTTTTTCACAGTCTATTTGTTTTTGGATCCTAATCAACTAATTCCACCCACTTCTGAGTCCCCAATGCAGAACTAACAAGAAAACAACATATGCTGATTACAACAGGATAATACATAGCATTTTTGTTTTTACAAAACCTGATTACAAAAAATATCAAAATTAAAAGGAGCTGAATAAGGGTCCATTATGACCAGACTACTTTCTTTAAGGAGTCAATAACCTTACCGAGGGATTCCAAATACTCAAAAAGCTGATAGATGCCCAAATAACAGTCTTGTTTAAAGACCATTTAAACAGTCTTGTTTAAACTCAAGACTGAATGCTTTCTTTCCATTCCTATCTCTAACTTTTTTGAGAGTAAAGTTATTTATGTGTACCTAAAATTTAAACTGATAGCTCAGGAAGAACATTTAAATGATGAATATGGTTAAATAGGCTTTGGTGTTTTAATCTGTTTCTGTATCTCTTCTAAATAGTGATTCAGATGTGTATATACACATCTGTACACCTGAAACTAGCACATTATTAATGAACTTTAAAATTTAATAAATAGAGATTCTTCTATCACAAATTTCTTTATAGTAAACTACCTAACTCTTCATGCCCATATCCAAATCATCGAGTTCTACAAGTTCTCTTTTCCAATACTATATTCAAAATCTCCCACTCTCACCATTAATGCTGGTTATGAGTCCAGGGTCTCAAAATTTCCAATGTGAATTATTTTATCCTGCTCCAAACAATTTTCCACACAGTAGTCAGAACGGTATTTTAAAATACAAATTTGATCATATTGACCCCTTATTTAAGCTTTTCCATAGAATTTCCCATTGTACTTGAATAGGCACAAACTAGTTAATGTGGCCTTTATAACCTGCCTAAACTATCTCTTCAGTCACTCTGTAGGCAACCCTCCTCTTCACACTCTAAGCATGAATCAAACTGAACCTCCCTGAATTCCTAGAATATGCAAGATTCTCCCCAGATTTAGGGCCACCACATGTGGCTGTTCACTATCCTTCAAATTTGGATAAATGAGAATCTTTCAGGAATCTCTCTACTTTGACTAAGCTTTCTATTATAAGCTCTTGCACAAGGATCACACTCTGTTATAGTTTCTAACATAGCTCTAATATATACTCACAGTCAACTGCTTAATAACCATATTCCTCATTAGACTATCAGCTCCACATTGACAAAGCCAACATCTATCATCCCACTACTAAATACCACTCACATACACACTGTATACTATAATTTTAGCTAAATGAAGCAAAGTAAAATGTCAATCCAACAAAAATGTAGGTAAAAGGTAAAAATCTCTTCAAGTGAAATTTATCTCTAGTATAGATAGGAACAGCCGACTGATGTGAACAGCCGACTCATTAGAAAAGACCCTGGTTCTGGGAAAAATTGAAGGCAAAAGGAGAAGGGGGTAATGGAGACTGAGATGGTTGGATGGCATTACCAATTCAATGGACATGAATTTGGGCAAACTCCAGGGATGGTGAGGGACAGGGAAGCCTGGTGTGCTGCAGTCCATGGGGTCACAGAGTTGGACATAACTTGGTGACTGAACAACAGCAACAACATACCCTAAATCTATACCACATTCAATCTCTGGAAGTTTTACTCACAATGGATACTTTCCTGTATTCTCCATGCCACTAGTAGATAGATATTAATAGATAGATCTATATCTATGAAACATGAACCTATACTCTGTATAAGTTTGCATTATTTTTTTAAGATTCCACATATAAGTGAGATTATATGGTATTTGTCTTTTTCTGACTTATTTCATTTAGCATAATGCCCTCAAAGTCCATATGTTTTGTCATTAATGATAGGGTTTCCTTCCTTTTATGCCTGAATAATATTCCATTGTGTCCACATACCACATTTTCTTTATCCATTAATCAAGGGGCATTTAGATTGTTTTCACATCTTCAGTTCAGTCACTCAGTTGTGTCCGACTCTTTGTGACCTCATGGTCTGCAGTACGTCAGGCTTCCCTGTCCATCACCAACACTCAGAGCCTACACAAATTCATGTATATCGCATCGGTGATACCATCCAACCATCTCATCTTCTGTTGTCCCCTTCTCCTCCCGCCTTCAATCTTTCCCAGCATCATGGTCTTTTCCATGAGTCGGTTCTATGCAGAAGATGGCCAAGGTATTGGAGTAACAGCTTCAGCAGCAGTCCTTCCAAATAATATTCAGGACTGCTTTCCTTCAGGATTGACTGGTTGGATCTTCTTGCAGTCCAACACCACAGTTCAAAAGCATCAATTCTTTGGTGCTCAGCTTTCTTTATAGTCCAACTCTCACATCCATATATAACTACTGGAAAGACTATAGCTTTGACTAAATGGACCTTTGTTGGTAAAGCAATATCTCTGCTTTTTAATATGCTATCTAGGCTGGTCATAGCTTTTCTTCTAAGGAGCAAGCATCTTTTAATTTCATGGCTGCAGTCACCATCTGCAGTGATTCTGGAGCTCCCCAAAATAAAGTCTGTCACTGTCTCCATTGTTTCCCCATCTATTTGCCACAAAGTGACGGGACCAGCCATGATCTTAGTTTTCTGAATGTTGAGATTTAAGCCAACTTTTTCACTCTCCTCTTTCACTTTCATCAAGAGGCTCTTTAGTTCTTCTTCACTTTCTGCCATACGGTGGTGTCATCTGTGTATCTGAGCTTACTGATATTTCTCCCAGCAATCTTGATTTCAGTTTCACCCAGCCTGGCATTTTGCATGATGTACTCTGCTGCTGCTGCTGCTGCTAAGTTGCTTCAGTCATGTCCAACTCTGTGTGACCCCACAGACGGCAGCTCACCAGGCTCCCCTGTCCCTGGAATTCTCCAGGCAGGAACACTGGAGTGGGCTGCCATGTACTCTGCATATAAGTTAAATAAGTAGGGTGACAATGTACAGCCTTGACATACTCCTTTCCCGATTTGGAACCAGTCTGTTGTTCCATGTCCAGTTCTAACTGTTGCTTCTTGACCTGCATACAGATTTCTCAGGTTGCAGGTCAGGTGGTCTCGTTTTCTCATTTCTTTAAGAATTTTCCACAATTCATTGTGATCCACAGAGTCAAAGGCTTTGGCATAGTCAATTCTCTGCTTTTTCGATGATCCAGCAGGTGTTGGCAACTTGATCTCTGGTTCCTCTGCCTTTTCTAAATCCAGCTTGAATATCTGGAAGTTCACAGTGCACATACTGTTGAAGCCTGGCTTGGAGAATTTTGAGCATTACTTTGCTAGCGTGTGAGATGAGTGCAATTATGCAGTAGTTTGAGCATTCTTTGGCATTGCCTTTCTTTGGGATTAGAATGAAAACTGACCTTTTCCAGTCCTGCGGCCACTGCTGAGTTTTCCAGATTTGCTGGCGTATTGAGTACAGCACTTTCACAGCATCATCTTTTAGGATTTGAAATAGCTCAAGCAGAATTCCATCACTTCCACTAGCTTTGCTTGTAGTGATGCTTCCACGTCTTGGCCATTGTAAATGATGCTTCAGTGAACATGGGGATGTGGATATGTTTACAAGTTAGCATCTTTGTTTCCTTTGGAAATACACCCTGAAGTAGAATTGCTGGACCACATGGTAATTCTATTTTTAACTTCTTGAGGACCATCAATACTGTTTTTCATAGTGGCTGCAGAAATTAATACTTCCTCCAAGGTGCACAAGAGTACACTTTTCTCTACGTCCTTGCCAACACTTGATATTTCTTATCTTTTGATAATAGCCATTCTGGCATGTATAAGGTAACATCTCATTGCTTTAATTTGCATTTCCCTGATAATTACTGATGTTGAACACTTATTTCATGTACCTGTTGGCCATCTTCATGGCTTTTTGGAAAAATGTCTTAATCTTCTGCCTGTTTTTTTAATCAGAGTTTTTTTTGAGCTACTGAATTGCATGCGTTCTTTACATATTTTGTATAACCCTTCTAAAATATCATTTTCAATATCACAAAATATATTTTTTTCTGTCAAATAAGAGTGTACTCTAAATATAATATGCCAAAGCAAGAATTATAATGCTACTATACAATAACGGACTTTCCCAGTTAGGTTATAATCACAAATAAAATGGGAAAAAGGGAGGTGGGGGGAAGAAGTTCCATGATCAGAGGACAGTGTGATACCCCCAGAGAATCACACACTGAGTAGTTCTCAGCCAGCTAAGCTGGCCCCATCACTCTCCCCTACTGCTTTGGCTTAGTTCTCCTGGCCTCTCTGAGGCTTCCCCTTTGCCTCCAGGCCAACTTTGAGAAGTTTAGACTCAATTCAGCTCACAGACTTTATTTCTACCCTGGCCTATTTACCATCTGCTGTCCAGATAATCAGTCTTTTAAGATCAGAGAGTTTATTTCTTGTTTTCCTTTTCTTTTTTTAAATGCAACAGCTTATCATAGTATAATGTATTAGAAGACTGCATGAGATGGCTCAATTACCATATTTGATGGACTTACAAGGCAGAATGCTAGAGAAACATTTGAATATATTTTTTAAAAAAACTTCTGGAAAAGAATTAACTATAAATAGAATGAATACTAAAGAAATTTCCCTAGTTAATTGTCCAAAGAGATCTAGATGATTGTTTAGACCTCACCAATAGAGACCCATCTTGTTCAGACAGAAGTGTGAGCCTAAATGATTTCAGTAGTTTGCCAACAGAACTGTCTCATAAAAATGGCAAAATCTTCTTGAAAGAAAAGATATATAAACACACAGTGGAAACTCTGTTAACTAAGGTCCAGTTGACAGACTGTCTGGATTATCCAATGCTATACACTCATTCTCTTTGTAATACACATTGATTGGTGGTATGAACACACAGACATCCCAGTAGTAAGCTACACTCTATTAGTGTATCTCTCAAAGATCTGTACAATCAGTCCTACTTATCATCTGAGAACTACAAAAGCAAATTATGAGATAAGATAATGTTAGTCCTCATTAGATTTTGAAAGCTGGGAGACAAAACAAGTACAGATTTGGAAATATGCTGGAAGCAAGTTGGTTTAAGGAAGAGCTTATATGTGAGATTAGAATTAAACTAGGCAGATGCCCTAGAAAAAAGTCTCAATATCGTTCTCCATCATTATTCCTTTAAAAAAGATTGGCAGTTCCTTTTTCAAAGTATCCTGAGCCTCAGCCTGGTGGTGAAGGAGACAGCCTAATTTGAAAACAAGACTACAGACCCTGTGGTGACTCCTCCAAGTCCCTTGGTGCCCTTATTCATTTGGAAAAACCCAAAGCTTTCATGTGATTTTTTTTCTTTTTGCTACTTCAAAGAATGAAAAGAAGTCCAAGTTAAATTATCTCAAGTACCTTAAAGAGCCTTTGACTAGGATAGAAGACCCCAGGGCATTAGAAATGGCTTTCTTTCTAGGACTATTTTATTTGAAGAGAAAGAAGTCTTCCTAACTTTCTCCAGGACCATGTTAACAGAGAGGTAGTATTTATTTTGTTGTATAAAGAAGATAGGGCTTCCCAGGTGGCTCAGTGGTAAAGAACCCACCTGCCAGTGCAGGGGATGTGGGTTTGATCCCTGGGTTGGGAGGATCCTCTGGAAGAGGAAATGGCAATGCATTTAGTATTCTTGACTGAAAAATCCCAAGGACAGAGTAGCCTGGTAAGGCTACAGTCGATGGGGTCCAAAAGAGTTGGACACAAGTGAGCACACATACATAAAGAAGACAGGAGTAATATCAAACTGGAACAAAGAGATAACTTATTTTTTCCCAAGGTTGAGGAATACTGGCTTAGGGCCTTATTTTGAGCTTTAGAAAGTAGGAGCACAACTGGAAAGCAAAGAGGAAGTTAGTTCCAAAGGTAGGTTGAGGCATTAGCCCAAAGAGATGACAATATTGACCAGAGTCCTGGGATATCTACATAAAGAATCTTAGTGCTTATTGCCTGTAATAATAATGATAATCACATTGCTAATGAATTCTTGGAAGTAGAATGGGGAATGAGAAATTTAACTGAGAGAGGCATATTCCAGTTAAGTAGAATAGTAGGGTAAGTTTCATTGAGAAGGTTATATTTGAGTGGAGACTTGAAGAAGGTGAGGGAGTAAGTCATGTGGCTCCCTGGGGGAACAGCATTCCAGGCAGAAAAGACAACCAGAATAAATGCCTGAGCATAAGAGCATCCCAATCCAGGGGTCATGTGCTTGGCCTACAGTGGGAAGATCCCTGGAGAAGGGAACAGCAACCCACTCCAGTATTCTTGCCTGGAGAATCCCAGGGACCGAGGAGCCTAGCAGGCTACAGCCACTGGTTAGAGTTGGATACGACTAACCGACAGAGCACACAGTGACCTCTCTCGTATCATGTTGACTGTATCACAAGAAGGACACTCAGCCATTTGCCACAGATAATGTTGCTTCTTTAAAGATCTGCAATAAAATAACTAAAAATAACAAAGACTCAAAATTCAGTGTGATTTGATACTGGTGGTGCTGGTGGTGAAGAATCCGCCTGCCAACACAGGAGATGCAAGAGACCTGGGTTTGATCCCTGGGGGCCCTGATCCCCTGAAAATCCCATGGAGAAGGGAACAGTACCCACTCCAGTACTCTCCTGTGCCTGGGAAATCCCATGGACAGAGGAGCCTGGCATGCTTCAGTTCATAGGGTCACAAAGAGTCAGACATGACTGAGCAATTGAGCACTACTAAAGAAGTATCAGCAGAGAGGAGGCCAGTGTGGTTTATCAAAATTTCAAAAACCTGGCCATGGATCTTCTAATGCAACTATGTTCATAAAAACATATGAGGGACTTCCCTGGTGGTCCAGTGGCTAAGACTCTGTGCTCCCAATGCAGAGGACCTGGGTTAGGGAACTAGATCCCACATGCCATAACTCAGACCAGGCACAGTCAAATAAATAGGAAAAACAACAACAACAACAACACACATGAGAAGATTCAATACCATAAAGCTCTTTGCCATCACTGAACCAGAGATGTTATGTCTATGGGTCTTTCCCTAAGAGGAACCTCCTACTCAATGTTGTAGGCTTTGGAATTAGAGTTCAAATCTGGGAGTTCAAGTCTTTCACTTAATTTCAAGTCTTTCACCTAATGTGTGACATTAGGCCAGACACTGACATTCTCTCAGGACCTCAGTTTCCTCATCTGTATGTTGGAATAAATCATAATATTCTCATGGGATTGCTGGGAGAATTAAATAATTAAATGGATTTTAGCACAGGGTTTGGCAAATATAAATGGTTAATAAACAATGGATAGTATCTATCACCTACCTGTCCCCTTTAGAAAGTCATACCTGTTTAAATGGCCCAATTAAAGATTTTAAGTATAGCAAAACTGGCAATTTCAGATCTTCTAATAAAGGAACTAGACTGATATATGGTAAAAGGAAAATATATTTCTAATAACTGAGGGAACTTGCTAGTATCAATGCACGTAATATTGCTGTTCCCAAAAAGGAATTTTATTTTACAAGTCTCTTCATTTACTTAGGTGAATCAGCAAAGAAAGAAATGGAGGCTCAATCAAAAGTAACTTATAAGACCTTCAGGTTGCTAAAGGGTCTCCTATAGGAGATGAGAATGAAAATGATATAAAAGACACAAGAGGTTAAAAGCTGCAAATACAGAAATTATAAAAAAATAAAAATAGCAAGGAAAGTAAGCTAAAAACAATATAAACAATAAACATCTAAAAATAATTACATAGTTTATAAAACTATAGGATCTAGCACAAAAACCTAGAGGGCTAAAAAGATAGAGTAGGTAATAGCATACATTTTTTAGATTCCGTGTACTTACAGAAACAAAGCAAGTCATCTACACCAGTGAACTCTAAGAGAACTTTCTGTGACAAAACAAACGTTCTATAGTCTAGGCTATCCAATATGGAGGCCCTAACCACATGTGGTTATTAAGAACTTGAAATGTGGTAGTGTGACTGAGCACAATTTTCAATTTTATTTAATTATTATTAAATGTAGATAGCCACTGTGGCTAGTTGATGACTACTATACTGGACAACACATCTGTAGACAGAAGCAGCTTCCACAGCCTATCTTCAGGGCTCAAAGGAGACCCCTTCCTCGACTGCAGCCCTTTATTAACTGTGGCCCCTTGGCAGCCTTCACATATTTCTACCTAACGACCACAAAGAAACATGAGAGCACCATCACAAACTTGGGGTTGAAATGATTTTCCTTCCTCAGTCTTTGACTCATCTAGAAGAGGGAAAAGTCTTCCACATGTACTCGACATGATACAACATGGACCCTAAAGAAATCCTGTAGCAGAAGAAAAACCACGTTAAAATGACTCAGTGTTATGTCTAGGGCTCCTCACTCTCCCTGTTCTAACCCTTTAGAGGTCAATGACATTTCGGTTGTGCTTTCATAGTGCCATCTGGTGACTATCTTAGCTATTCATACTTACTACTTTTTTAAGCTTTTATTTATTTAAATTTTGACTGAGCTGAATCTTCGTTGCTACACCCAGGCTTTCTCTAATTGTGGTGCACAGGCTTCCTTGAGGTGGCTTTCTCTTGTTGCAGAGCATGGGCTCTAGGGCGTGTGAGCTTCAGGAGTGGTGGTGCCTGGGCTTAGTTGTCCCACAGCATGTGGGATCTTCCTGGACAAGGATCGAAACCATGTCCCCTGCATTCGCAGATGAATTCTTAACCACTGGACCACCAGGGAAGTCCTCATTTATACTTTTTAAATGTCTGCTTTATTTGTCGCTTAACCCATCCCCACAGAAAACTGCTTGAGATCAGATACTATATTATTCATGAGTGTATTCCCAATGTACATTCCAATGCATTTTAAATATTAATTAATACTTGTTATAAGAATAAACTGAATATACTATGTTTTCTCAAAATCTTTCATTCTTTCCTTAACGCATTTATGGCCTGGCTTTCATTCTCAATATTCCATTGTAATTACTTTTACCACTTTCATCAGGCTTCCCAATACACCAAGTTGGATACTTTTCAAACTCTCCTCTCTCCACTCCAAAGTCCGTATGTACAAAAATGAAATTCAACATTTCCTCTCAAATTGGTTTCTCTTCCTATATTTACTAGTTTAATTAAGAGTACTACATATAATCCAAGTTGCCTAAGATAAAATAATTTTTTAAAGCTAGGCATCATCCTGGATATTTCTTCGTGTATCACGCTCAACTGATACCAACCACTGTGGATTCTACAGCCCTCTTTAGCATCTTTTAATCTGCCCTCTCTGCTCTGACTACAGTGCCACTACTTTAGGTTAGCCGTTCACCACTTCTCATCTACATTTTCATAGGATGTAAAATAAATAAATAAAAAATGGAAACCTCACTTAAATATAGTTGGGAAACAGAAGAGGGAGCTCTCATGCCCTTTGAAGATGACAGAGCCCAAAAGGCAGACTCTTCCTCATTCCTGGCAAGGATTTGGGATTAATGAAAGGATTAATGAAAAACCATGGACTCTTTGCTTATTATTGCCCTCCCACCTTTCTTTTCCGCTCTTTAAATGTATTCTCTTTCCTTTGCCATGTGGGGATCTGCACATGGCTTACCTTGGTTGCAGACTCAAAACTATAATTTTCTGCTGATCCTGAATAAAACTGTCTTTGCTAGAGAGACAGCTGGCAGTCTATTTGTTTCAGGTCAACAAGGACCTTCTCTCTGCTTTTAATCAAGCTGCTCTATAATGGGTCTTCCACACTACCATAATAATAATTTCTCTAAAAATGCAAAAATGATCAGATAATTGCTCTGCTGAAAACTCACTAACTCCTCCCCCTTTCTCATCTCTAGGCCTCTGGAATGAAATCCCAACTCTTTAGCATAACTTACAAAGCCTTTTCTAATGTGGCCCTTGCCTAACGCCCACTGCATGGTCTAAAGAAACACGCGGTTAGAACTCTTAAAAGTACCTGAGAGAAACAAGCACAAGGGAATTAAAACAACGCATTACAATACTTTATTGTTTGTATTTTGACCCAGTGTAGCACTCCAATCTCAGTTAGACTATGAGAGAAGGTCCTTTATTCATAAGTAAGGTCTGCTGGAATGGTCTAGATTTGCACTATTCAATATGGTAGCCACTAGCCACATATGTCTATTAAGTATATGATATGTGGCTAGTTCAAATTGAGATGTGCTCTTAGTATAAAATAAATGAAAAATTTTAAAGACAATAAAAAAGAACAGGTGTAGCTTCTTACCCAAGATCCAGACTTCTGAAGGAAGTAACAGTGAAGGCAGAAGGAAGGAGCCTTGATCTCCTATTAGAAGTCAGTTCGAATCATGATATCAAACCTACTATGATAAATAGGATCTCTTCTTGGCCTAGGCAAAGTTTACTGTCTTTAAATCACTACAACAGTCTACGAGATCTACCTTAGTTCTTATCTCACTGGCTTTTATCTCCCACCTACTCATTCCCCCAAGTTCTAGGATTGCCCCAAGCAACCTCCTCTCCTAGAGCTTACACCTTGGCTGTTCCCTCTGCCTATGACATTCTTCACATAGCAACAGGCATGGCTGGCTCTTTTCTCTTCCTTCTTTCATCCTTTTCTTATGACTCCAATTTAAAGCAGAATCCTGTGTATATATCCTTGCTCCAGTTCCCTTTTCTTGCTTCATTTTTATCCATGTGAAATTACTGTGCACTCTATTTTTTATTTGGCTATGGTCTGTCTTCAACTCAAACGTAACCCCAGTGCTTTGTGAGGAGACTACATGAGCTCTCTCTGTATCACAGACACACACACAGTTGTTTTGTACACTGATATATCCGTAGTACATAGAATAGTGCATGGCACCAAGTAGGCATTCAATTATTCATGGATGAATGAATGAAACAAAAGTATCTAAGAATCCCCATCAGTCAGCTTTTCTTTCCTCAGTCACCTTCCTGGGGCCTGACTGCAAAACAGGAAATTTTTTTTAAGATAAAAATAATTCATTCAGACAGAAGATGAGATGGTTGGATGGCATCCCTGACTCGACGGACATTAGTTTGAGTGAGCTCCAGGACTGTTGATGTATAGGGAAGCCTGACATCCTGCAGTCCATGGGGTTGAACAGAGTCAAACACAACTGAGCTACTGAACTGAACTGAACACATTTTTTTTAATTTATTTATTTTAATTGGAGGTTAATTTGGGAGGAGCTACCCCACATCCGAGGTCAGGGACGGCGGCCAAGAAGAGCTACCCCACGTTTGAGGTCAGGGGTGGCGGCCAAGAAGAGCTACCCCACGTTTGAGGTCAGGGGTGGCGGTCAGGAGGAGCTACCTCACGCCTGAGCCAGGGTCGGCGGCCAGAAGGAACACCCCATGTACAAGGAGCAGTGGCTATGCAGGCACAGGAGGGCCAAGAGGAGCTACTCCACTTTCAAGGTCAGGAGGGGCAGCAGCGAAAAGATACCCCTCGTCCGAGGTAAGGAGCAGCGGCTGTGTTTTGCTGGAGAAGCCGTGAAGAGATACCCCACGTCCAAGGTAAGAGAAACCCAAGTCAGATGGTAGGTGTTGCGAGAGAGAATCAGAAGGCAGACACACTGAAACCATACTCACAGAAAACTAGTCAATCTAATTACATGGACCACAGCCTTGTCTAACTCAATGAAACTAAACCATGCCGTGTGGGGCCACCCAAGATGGGCAGGTCATGGTGGAGACGTCTGACAGAATGTGGTCCACTGGAGAAGGGAATGGCAAACCACTTCAGTATTCTTGCGTTGAGAACCCCAAGAATGGTAGGAAAAGGCAACATGAAAGGATACTGAAAGAGGAACTCCCCAGGTCAGTAGGTGCCCAACACGCTACTGGAGATCAGTGGAGAAATAATTCCAGAAAGAATGAAGGGATGGAGCCAAAGCATGTGGATGTGACATGATAGAAGCAAGGTCCGATGCTGTAAAGAACAATATTGCATAGGAACCTGGAATGTCAGGTCCATGAATCAAGGCAAATTGGAAGTGGTCAAACAAGAGATGGCAAGGGTGAATGTCGACATTCTAGGAATCAGTGAACTAAAATGGACTGGAATGGGTGAATTTAACTCAGATGACCATTATATCTACTACTGCGGGCAGAAATCCCTCAGAAGAAATGGAGTAGCCATCATGGTCAACAAAAGAGTCGGAAATGCAGTACTTGGATGCAATCTCAAAAACGACAGAATGATCTCTGTTCATTTCCAGGGCAAACCATTCAATATCACAGTAATCCAAGTCTATGCCCCAACCAGTAATGCTGAAGAAGCTGAAGCTGAACGGTTCTGTGAAGACCTACAAGACCTTTTAGAACTAACACCCAAAAAAGATGTCCTTTTCATTATAGGGAACTGGAATGCAAAAGTAGGAGGTCAAGAAACACCTGGAGTAACAGGCAAATTTGGCATTGGAAAGTGGAATGAAGCAGGGCAAAGACTAATAGAGTTATGCCAAGAAAATGCACTGGTCATAGCAAACACCCTCTTCCAACAACACAAGAGAAGACTCTACACATGGACATCACCAGATGGTCAACACCGAAATCAGATTTTATATTCTTTGCAGCCAAAGAGGCAGAAGCTCTATACGGTCAACAAAAATGAGACCAGGAGCTGACTGTGGCTCAGATCATGAACTCTTTATTACTAAATTCAGACTTAAACTGAAGAAAGTAGGGGAAACTGCTAGACCATTCAGGTATGACCTAAATCAAATCCCTTATGATTATACAGTGGAAGTGAGAAATAGATTTAAGGGACTAGATCTGATAGATAGAGTGCCTGATGAACAGAGGTACGTGACATTGTACAGGAGACAGGGATCAAGACCATCCCCATGGAAAAGAAATGCAAAAAAGTAACATGGCTGTCTGGGGAGGCCTTACAAATAGCTGTGAAAAGAAGAGAAGTGAAAAGCAAAGGAGAAAAGGAAAGATCTAAGCATCTGAATGCAGAGTTCCAGAGAATAGCAAGGAGAGATAAGAAAGCCTTCATCAGCAATCAATGCAAAGAAATAGAGGAAAACAACAGATTGGGAAAGACTAGAGATCTCTTCAAGAAAATTAGAGATAGCAAGGGAACATTTCATGCAAAGACGGGCTCGATAAAGGACAGAAATGGTATGGACCTAACAGAAGCAGAAGATATTAAGAAGAGGTGGCAAGAATACACAGAAGAACTGCACAAAAAAGATCTTCATGACCCAAATAATCACGATGGTGTGATCACTCATCTAGAGCCAGACATCCTGGAATGTGAAAGTCAAGTGGGCCTTAGGAAGCATCACTATGAACAAAGCTAGTGGAGGTGATGGAATTCCAGTTGAGCTATTTCAAATCCTGAAAGATGATGCTGTGAAAGCGCTGCACTCAATATGCCAGCAAATTTGGAAAACTTAGCAGTGGACACAGGACTGGAAAAGGTCAGTTTTCATTCTAGTCACAAAGAAATGCAACGGCAAAGAATGCTCAAACTACTGCACAACTGCACTCATCTCTACGCTAGTAACGTAAGGCTCAAAATTCTCCAAGCCAGGCTTCAGCAATACGTGAACGGTGAACTTCCAGATGTTCAAGCTGGTTTTAGAAAAGGCAGAGGAACCAGAGATCAAATTGCCAACATCCGCTGGATCATGGAAAAAGCAAGAGAGTTCCAGAAAAACATCTATTTCTGCTTTATTGACTATACCAAAGCCTTTGACTGTGTGGATCACAATAAACTGTGGAAAACTCTGAAGGAGATGGGAATACCAGACCACTTGACCTGCCTCTTGAGAAACCTATATGCAGGTCAGGAAGCAACAGTTAGAACTGGACATGGAACAACAGACTGGTTCCAAATGGGAAAAGGAGTACGTCAAGGCTGTATATTGTCACCCTACTTATTTAACTTCTATGCAGTGTACATCATGAGAAACGCTGGGCTGGAAGAAGCACAAGCTGGAATCAAGATTGCCGGGAGAAATAGCAATGACCTCAGATATGCAGATGACACCACCCTTATGGCAGAAAGTGAAGAGGAACTAAAAAGCCTCTTGATGAAAGTGAAAGAGGAGAGTGAAAAAGTTGGCTTAAAGCTCAACATTCAGAAAACGAAGATCATGGCATCTCGTCCCATCATTTCATGGGAATTAGATGGGGAAACAGTGGAAACAGTGTCAGACTTTATTTTTGGGGGCTCCAAAATCACTGCAGCTGGTGACTGCAGCCATGAAATTAAAAGATGCTTACTCCTTGGAAGAAAAGTTATGACCAACCTAGATAGCATATTAAAGGTCCATCTAGTCAAGGCTATGGTTTTTCCTGTGGTCATGTATGGATGTGAGAGTTGGACTGTGAATAAGGCTGAGCGCCGAAGAATTGATGCTTTTGAACTGCGGTGTTGGAGAAGACTCTTGAGAGTCCCTTGGACTGCAAGGAGATTCAACCAGTCCATTCTAAAGGAGATTGGTCCTGGGTGTTCTTTGGAAGGAATGATGCTAAAGCTGAAACTCCAGTACTTTGGCCACCTCATGCAAATGAGTGAAGAGTCAACTCATTGGAAAAGACTCTGATGCTGGGAGGGATTGGGAGCAGGAGGAGAATGGGACAACAGAGGATGAGATGGCTGGATGGCATCACTGACTTTATGGACGTGAGTTTGAGTGAACTCCGGGAGTTGGAGATGGGCAGGGAGGCCTGGCATGCTGCAATTCAAGGGGTCGCAAAGAGTCGGATACAACTGAGCGACTGAACTTAACTGAATTACTTTACTTTATTGTAGTGGTTTTTGCCATACATTGACATGAATCAGCCATGGGTTTACATGTGTCCCCATCCTGAATATCACCCCCCTGCCCACCTCCTTCCTCATTCCATCCCTCTGGGTCATCCCAGTGTACCAGCCCTTTTAAAAGGAGGGGGAAAAAAGGGAAAACCTTGGCAGTGATAATGTATTCTTTGAGAGTAGTTATTTGCATCTCAATGTGACTGAATTTGCCAGATATGATTAGAGACTTTGTTGTGTTAAGGAAAAGAGGAAGCCTAAGCCCAACAAACACAGCTAGTGGAGGTGATGAAATTCCAGGTGAGCTATTTCAAATCCTAAAAGATGATCCTGTGAAAGTGCTGCACTCAATATGCCAGCAAATCTGGAAAAAACTCAGCAGTGGCCACAGGACTGGAAAAGGTCAGTTTTCATTCCAATCCCAAGGAACAGCAATGCCAGAGAATGCTCAAACTACTGCACAGCTGCACTCATCTCTCATGTTACTAAAGTAATGCTCAAAATTCTCCACGTCAGGCTTCAACAGTATGTGAACTGTGAAATTCCGGATGTCCAAGCTAGTTGTAGAAAAGGCAGAGGAACCAGAGATCAAATTGACAACATCCACTGGATCATTTAAAAAGCAAGAAAGTTCCAGAAAAACATCTACTTCTGCTTTATTGACTATGCCAAAGCCTTTGACTCTGTGGATCACAATGAACTGTGGAAAACTCTGAAGGAGATGGGAATACCAGACCACCTGAACTGCCTCCTGAGAAATATGTATGAAGGTCAAGAAGCAACAGTTAGAACTGGACATGGAACAATAGACTGGATCCAAATTGGGAAAGGAGTGCATCAAGGGAGTATACTGTCACCATGCTTATTTAACTTATATGCAAAATACATGTGAAAGTCCAGGCTGGATAAAGCACAAGCTGGAAGCAAGACTGCCGGGAGAAATATCAGTAAGCTCAGATACACAGATGACACCACCCTTATTGTGAAGAAGAACTAAAGAGCCTCTTGATGAAAGTGAAAGAGGAGAGTGAAAAAGTTGGCTTAAAACTCAACATTCAAAAAACTAACCTTACTGCATCTGGTCCATCACTTCATAGCAAACAGATGGGTAAAGAAAGGAACCAGTGACAGTTTATTTTGGGGGGCTCCAAAATCACTGCTGATGGTGACTGCAGCAATGAAATTAAAAGCTGGTTGCTCCTTGGAAGAAAAGCTATGAAAAACCTAGACAGTGTAGTAAAAAGCAGAGACATTAGTTTATAGACAAAGGGCTGCCTAATCAAAGCTATGGTTTTCCAGTAGTCGTGTATGGATGTGAGAGGTGGACCATAAAGAAGGCTGAGGACCAAAGAATTGATGCTTGAACTGTGGTGTTGGAAAAGACTCTTGGGAGCCACTTGGACTGCAAAGGAGATCAAACCAGTGAATCCTGAAGGAAATCAGCCCTGAATATTCATTGGAAGGACTGATGCTAAAACTCTAATACTTTGGCCATGTGATGAGAAAAGTCAACTCATTAGATAAGACCCTGATGCTGAGAAATATTAAAGGTAGGAAGAGAAGGGGATGACAGAGGATGAGATGATTGTATAGCATCACTCACTCAATGGACATGAGTTTGAACAAACTCTGGGAGATGGTGAAGTACTTCAAAGCCTGGCATGCTACAGTCCAGGGGTTGCAAAAGGTCAGACACAACTTAGCAACTCAACAACAACAACAAAGACACACAGAGCAAACTGGTGGTTGCCAGAAGGGGTGGAAGTTGTGTGAAATAAGTGAAGAAGATTAAGAGGTACAAAACTTCACTTACATAATAAATAAATCATGATCATGGTGAAGGTATAGATATACAATCATAAGGAACAGATCAAAAATAATACAATTATTTTAGATGGGGACAGATGGTTATTACATTTAACATGGTGATAATTTCACAATATATGCAAATGTCAGTGACTGCAAATGTAATGATTAGCGATGTACATAATATGTAAAACAACTATATTCCAGTATTTTTTAAAAGCATTGAGTGTGGCTATGGAGGAAAACTGAGAAAATTCATAGTTGAGCTCTGAGGCTAGGTGTTGGGTGAATCCTTCACATGGATGTTATGGTAAGCATTGGGATGAAGAATATAATTAGGATTTCCAAGTCTTCAGTTAATAAAGGAATGTGACCAGAAAGTCAACAGATCATAGAACCAACAACTTTCAAGCATTTCTCTCCCAAGTTTCAACAACTTGCCGCACATTCATGATAAAAGAGCTGCCTTTCAAAATATGACACTTCTACTTTGACCATGAAATCAACCACTAGATAACAGGTAGAATATCCCTCTGAAAAATAAAATGAATGCAAAACTTCATTAAAATGTGAAGAGCTACTTTTACTTTCTGTATATGAAAATGACACAACAGAATCTGGTGATGGGGTTAAAGGTTTCAAAGGAAGAAAGCAGATAAGGATAATTCAGATTCCCTGAAATAAGATCATTTACATCAAGTATTTAACAAAAACATTTTTCATAAAAGACAGCATACGTATGTTAGGTTATTTTTGCTTGTCATACTTACCAGTCCAAGGACAAATATATTCTGCATGATTTTTCCAGACAATTTACTACTTCTTTGGTGATTCTTTCAGGTTGCTAATGGCTCAGCAGGAAAACTGCCAAGCTACTCAACAGTTAAATTCTTCAACAGGTGCAATGAAAATCTCTTCCAGAGGCACATCTGGAACAGATTTCCTGCCTAAGTGAATGTATTTCTCCAGGTGATTGTGTGGTGAGTGAATACTTCTTGAATTGCAAAGAAATCTGTTGTGATAATTTTACCACTCTATGTAGTAGCGACTAACATTTCCCAAGCACCCTTCTCAGGAGAATATGTAAATACACCAAAATATGTATATATTTTAATAGATTATTTAAATGTACTCTTATTCATCCACATATTGCATTTATCAAACTTTAATTTCTTTTGTTTACTTTTTGTCCCCTCCCTCTTGAACCCCCCTCCCATCTTCTACCCCATCCCAATTTGTTACTTTTATATGGCAAATAAATATAAGTGGAAAGTCTAATACTTCCCCTCACAATGAACTGTCTTATGCACCACCCTCTCTCTGGAGACCACTTCTGGACAGACTGGAAGAAATTCCATTCATATATGTTTTCTTCAAGTTATGAGACCATAGAGAGGCAGAATCTCTGCCAACAGCAAATATTCATGATGAAATAAGTCCATATATAACACCTAAGAGTTGACCCTTGGACAACAAGGATTTCCACTGCTCACATCCACTAATATACAGATTTTTCTCAATAGTAAATGTCTGTCTAGTTAAAGCTATGGTTTTTCCAGTAGTCATGTATGGATGTGAGAGTTGGACTATAAAGAAAGCTGAGCACTGAAGAAATGATGCTTTTGAACTGTGATGTTGGAGAAGACTCTTGAGAGTCCCTTGGACTGCAAGAAGATCTAACCAGTCAATCCTAAAGGAAATCAGTCCTGAATATTCATTGGAAGGACTGATGCTGAAGCTGAAACTCCAAAACTCTGGCCACTGGATGCGAAGAAGTGACTCATTTGAAAAGACCCTGATGCTGGGAAAGATTGAAGGTGGGAGGAGAAGGGAATGACAGAGGATAAGACGGTTGAATGGCATCACTGATGCGATGGACATGAGTTTGAGTAGGCTCCGGGAGATGGTGATGGACAGAGAAGCCTGGCGTGCCACAGTCCATGGGGTCACAAACAGTTGGACATGGCTGAGTGACTGAACTGATAGTACTAGACAACTTGTAGTTGGTTGAATCCCTGCATTCAGAACATGGATATAGAGGAATCACAGATATGGAGGGCTGACTATATGTTAAACACGGATTTTTGACGGCTCGGAGGGTTGGTGCCCCTCCACTCATTGTTCAAAGGTCAGCGGTATAGTCATAAACTGATCTAATGGTCACTGTTATGCTGAATCTTCTTTTGAATCAACTTGAAAAGTAGTTCTATATTTTAGAAAAGAACAAAGAAAAAAAGGATCCACTTTGTAGATAAAATACAATTAAATAATCAATTAGTACAAGTCCTTAATATAGCCAGTCTGTTCATTAATTCATCAAATATTAATTCCATGGTCATTATGTACCTGGCATTCTTCCAAGTACTAATTAGACTGACATGTATTATAACCAAGGTTCTCACTTCATATATGGGAATTACTAAGCAGTGAAGAAATATGTAAATTATTTTAACATAATACATGAATAGATTAGGGCTTCCCTGGTGGCTCAGAAAGTAAAGAAACTGCCTGCAATGCAGGTGACCTGGGTATGATCCCTAGATTGGGAAGATCCCCTAGAGAAAGGAATAGCTACCCACTCCAGTATTTCAATATGTCCGCAAATTTAGAAAACTCAGCAGTGGCCACAGAACTGGAAGAGGTCAGTTTTCATTCCAATCCCAAAGAAGGGCAGTGCCCAAGATTGTTCAAACCACCAGGCAGTTGCACTCATTCCCCATACTAGTAAGGTTATGCTCAAAATTCTTCAAGCTAAGTTTCAAGAGTATGGGAAGCAAGAATTTCCAGATGTACAGGCTGGATTTAGAAAAGGCAGAGGAACCAGAGATCAAATTGCTAACATTTGCTGGATCATAGAGAAAGCAAGGGAATTTCAGAAAAAAACATCTACTTCTGCCTCACTGACTACACCTTTGACTGTGTGGATCTCAACAAACTGGAAAATTCTTAAAGAGATGGGAATACCAAACCACCTTACCTGCTTCCTGAGAAACCTGTATGCAGATCAAGAAGCAACAGTTAGAAATAGACATGGAACAGGCTGGTTCCAAATTGGGAAAGGAGTACGTCAAGGCTGTATACTGTCACCCTGCTTACTTAACTTATATGCAGAGTACATCATGTGAAATGCTGGGTAAATGAATCATAAGCTGGAATCAAGATTGGTGGGAGAGATATCAACAACTTCATATATGCATATGATACCACTTTAATGGCAGAAAGTGAAGAGCAACTAAAGAGCCTCTTAATGAGGATGAAAGGGGAGAGTGAAAACCTGGCTGGAAACTCAGTACTCAAAAAAATATAATTATGGCATCTGGTCCATCACTTCATGGCAAATAGAAGGGTAAACAGTAGAAGCAGTAACAGATTTTCTTTTCTTAGGCTCTAAAATCACTGAAGACAGTGACTGCAGCCATGAAATTATAACATGCTTATTCCTCGGAAGGAAAGCTATAATAAACCTAGACAGTGTATTAGAAAGCAAAGACATTCACTTTATAGACAAAGGTTCATATAGTCAAAGCTATGGTTTTTCATGTACAGATGTGAGAGCTGGACCAGAAAGAAGGCTAAGCAATTGATGCTTTCAAATCATGCTGCTGGAGGGCTTTCAAATCATGCTGCTGGGAAAGACTTTTGAGAGTCCATTGGACTGCAAGGAGACCAAACAAGTCAATCTTACAGGAAATCAACCCTGAATGTTCATTGGAAGGACTGATGCTAAAGTGCCAATACTTCGCCACCTGACGTGAAAAGCCAGCTCATTGGAAAAGACCCTGATGCTGGGAAAGACTGAGGGCAAGAGAAGAAGAGGGAGGCAGAGAAAGACGGTGAGATAGCATCCCTGACTCAATGGGACATGTATTTGAGCAAACTCCAGGAGATAGTGAAGGACGGGGAAGCCTGGTGTACTACATACAGCCCAGTCCAGGGGGTTGCAAACAGACAGACAGGACTTAGCAACTGAATAACAACAACAATAAATAGACTGGCATATCTAGCGGTTTAAAGTAAGATGGCTATTTAATTATCAAGTCTACCTCCTAGAACTAGACCATTAAATTCCTCAAAGATAAGGACTGTATTTACTGGAAAGGTGGGAGGAGAGGGAGGAAAAGAAAGGGAGAAGGATAGGATGAACTAACTTCTGAGACCGAACTGAAAAAGCTATTTTATTGTTCATAAAGCTTGACTATAATGACTAATGGTATTTCTTCTGACTTGAAATAATCAATATTCATCAAAAGCATATGGTCTTGAATAGGGAACTATATTCAATATTTTGTAATAACCTATAAGGGACAAGAATCTAAAAAAGAATAGGTACTTATATGTGTAAGCAACTGAATCACTTTGATGTATACCTGAAACTAACAAGACATTGTAAATCATCTATATTTCCTTAAAATTAAAAAAAAATAGGGTTTACCAATACTGAAGGGAGAACACTCTCATCCCCACCATGGCTGAGGTAATCCAGAAGAAGCTACAGGGAGAAGTGGAGAAATAATCAACAGCTGCAGAAGGACCTGAGTAAACCTGTGTCAGGGAGGCAGAAACTAGAGGTGCAACTAACAGAAAATAATATCATGAAGGAGGAACCGGCTCTACTGGATGGGTCCAGTGTGGCGTTTAAACTTCTGGGGCCCATACTGGTCAAACAGGAGCTGGGGGAAGCTCGGGCCACAGTGGGTAAAAGGCTGGACCACATCACAGCTGAGATTAAGCGATAGGAATCCCAGCTCCGGGATCTAGAGCGGCAGTCGGAACAACAGAGGGAGACCTTTGCTCAGCTGCAGCAGGAGTTTCAGACTGCCCAGGCAGCAAAGGCAGGGCTCCTGGGAAGGCCTGACACTGCCCTGGGGGTGGCGGAGGGGAAGGAATGAGGCAGCTCTAGGGTCTACAGTGTAGCTAATAAAATGTAAAACTATCCAGCGTTTTCTGATCAAAAAAAAAAAAAAAAAATTTAAAAACATCCACCAATCAAACTTTTAAAGAGCATATGGTCCCGCTTGAAATCCTATACCTACGCTTAGAACATGACGTAGGACCCTGAGACTCCAGACGAGAAATCAGTCCTAAATCAGCCCCAACTCCTCATTTATTAATACAAGTTCATTCACTTTCAGGTTTTATGATAAAATAAAATGTATTTTTCTTATAAAAATCTTAGAGAAAAACTGTAAAATATAGGAAAGTAGAATTGACAATTATAATCCTACCACCCAAAGACAGCCACTGTTAATATTTTATATGTTAGATTAGTACCAAAATTTAAAATCCCTGTGGTATAACTTTATATAATGCAATAAATGCCAAAGAATGTTCCAACTATACAAAAAAGATCTTAATGACTCAGACAACCACGATGGTGTGATCACTCACCTAGAGCCAGACATCCTGGAATGTGAAGTCAAGTGGGCCTTAGGAAGCATCACTATGAACAAAGCTAGTGGAGGTGGTGGAATTCCAGTTGAGCTATTTCAAATCCTAAAAGATGATGCTGTGAAAGTGCTGCACTCAATATGCCAGCAAATTTGGAAAACTCAGCAGTGGCCACAGGACTGGAAAAGGTCAGTCTTCAATCCGATCCCAAAGAAAGGCAATGCCAAATAATGTTCAAACTACCACACAATTGCACTGATCGTACATGCTAGCAAAGTAATGCTCAAAATTCTCCACACCAGGCTTCAACAGTATGTGAACCGAGATATTCTACATATTCAAGCTGGATTGAGAAAAGGCAGAGAAACCAGAGATCAAACTGCTAACATCTGATGGATTATAGAAAAAGCAAGAGAGTTCCCAAAAAACACCTACTTCTGCTTTACTGACTATGCCAAAGCCTTTGACTGTGTGGATCACAACAGACTGGAATATTATTAGAGATGGGAATAACAGACCACCTTACCTGCCTCCTGAGAAATCTGTATGCAGATCAAGAAGCAACAGTTAGAACCGGACATAGAACAACAGACTGGTTCCAAATAGGAAAAGGAGTACATCAAGGCTGTATTTTATCACCCTGCTTCTTTAACTTATATGCAGAGTACATCATGTGAAATGCAGAGTACATCATGTGAAATGCCAAACAAGCTGGAATCAAGATTTCAGGGAGAAATATCAATAACCTCAGATATGCAGATGACACCACCCTTACCGCAGAAAGCAAAGAGGAACTAAAGAGCCTCTTGATGAAAGTGAAAGAGGAGAGTAAAGAAGTTGGCTTAAAACTCAACATTCAAAAAACTAAGATCATGGCATCCAGTCTCATCGCTTCATGGCCAATAGATGGGGAAATAATGGAAACAGTGACAGACTTTATTTTCTTGGGCTCCAAAATCACTGCAGATGGTGACTACAGCCATGAAATTAAAAGACACTTGCTACTTGGAAGAAAAGCTATGACAAATCTAGACATCTCATTAAAAAACAGATTCATTACTTTGCCAACAAAAGTCTGTCTAGTCAAAACTATGGTTTTTCCAGTAGTCATGTATGGCTATGAGAGCTGGACCATAAGGAAAGCTGAGCACTGAAGAACTGATGCTTTTGAACTGTGGTGTCAGAGAAGACTTTTGAGAATCCTTTGGAATGTAAGGAGATCCAACCAGTCAATCCTAAAGGAAATCAATCCTGAATATTCACTGGAAGGCTGATGCTGAAGCTGAAGCTCCAATACTTTGACCACCTGATGCAAAGAACTGACTCATTGGAAAAGACCATGATGCTGGGAAAGATTGAAGGTGGGAGAAGAAAGGGACAACATGGGATGAGATGGCTGGATGTCATTACCAACTCAATCGACATGAGTTTGAGCAAGCTCCGGGTGTTGGTGATGGACAGGGAGGCCTGACGTGCTACAGTCCGTGGGATTGCAAAGAGTTAGACACAACAAGCAACTGAACTGAACTCATCATACAGGGTTCATAAAAAACTACAATAAAAAAATTAAGTGGGGTAATTCCAACTATGCTTTAACGATGCAATTTGGACTCTGAAAGAGATTATGAGTCACTTAACGAAAGACAGCTTGCTTTAGACATCTTTAGTTTGGCTCGGCCATGTGACAAAGCAGTAAACTTTGTACATATTGTTCAATTCATAAGTGTTCACTGAGTATTTAGAAAGAAACGGAATCAGCAAATTTTTATATTCAGGACTCTTCCTTCTATGATCACTCACCTGCTTACTTTCCAATTCTTCCCCAGCAACTTTCTTTCTGATTCACTGCCCTGTATTTTAGCAAAAGCAGTGTTGTTTTATGAATTCATACCTTTATTATTTTCTACCTTCTCCACTTAACTAAGCTCTACTCATTCCTCACAATTTAGCTCAGCTACCATGTTCTTGAAGAAGTCTCGCCTGACTCCATTATCCATCCCCAGACTAAACTAAATAGTATAATTCTGGACTGCCATAGTACCCAATGGGCTTCCCTGGTGGCTCAGACAGTATAGAATCCGCCTGCAATGTGGGAGACCTGGGTTCGATCCCTGGGTCAGAAAGATCCCTTGGAGGAAGGCATGGCAACCCACTCCAGTATTCTTGCCTAGAGAATCCCCATGGACAGATGAGCCTGGCAGGCTACAGTCCATGGGGTCGCGAAGAGTTGGACATGACTCAGTGACTAAGCACAGCACTTAGTACCCAGTATAAGTATCCAATAATGTAATTGCCACAAAACCCAATATAAGTATCCAATAATGTAGTTGCCAAAAAACATAGAAACTAACCACTTAAATATCTGTGCCCACTCATAGACTGTAAGCTCTTTAAAGCTTCTATCTTTATAGTCACAAATACTAGCACAGATTCAACAAATATTTATTGAATGAATGAAAGAATGAGCAAACTCATCTCATTCCTTTTTTGCCTTAATTTTTCTCTCTTTAACTTACCTATGTTTGGTCAGCTGGTCACCCACAATTTTAACTATCTTAAAAAACAAATGAACAAAATCCTCTTTGGCCAAACAGAAATCAAAAATTAAAATGACCCTGAGTTCTGCTTATTTATATACCCAAAAAGTATTCCTTCCTAATATTTTACAATTAATATTCAATAACTACTTAACATCACCACCACTTTCTCCTAATGTCCTCTAAAGCAGAGTCACATCTGAATATTCACTCTTTCACAATCACACATATTATTTATTTCTACTCTTCTTTCTCCTTGAAAAGATATAAAGTACAGTAACTCTTTCTCTACTGATGCCATCACGTCTGTCCCGTTCCATTTCTAGAGCCCCTGACCTTAATCTCTTTCAGTTCAGTTTGCTCTAGATGCATCAAAGGAATAATTTAGTATACCGAAACTACATATAAGGAATTTGTTTCTTACTATACAGTATTCTAATTACATAGAATCCACAATTTTTAGCCTGTCTTTTAAAGATATGCATCACACCTTCATCTCTACCGGTATTTTCCTTGTTTCCTCTAAAAAAAATGTAAGTATTTCCCTGTGTTTCCAGGTATGCATTTCCCATTGAAGCCAAGCAAATATTCTTAATGTATATCATAGTAAATCTGCAAATTCCTGCATGGTTACTTTTGTATACTGAGCTTTCAAGCTTTCCCTATTTTCTTTGTACCTTGATTCATTTTTTTATTTAAATTAATTTTTATTGGAGTGTAGTCATTTTGCAATGTTGTTAGTTTCTGCTATACAGCAAAGTGAACCAACTACACATATATGTATATCCACCCTTTTTTAGATACCCTTCCCATGTAGATCACCACAGAGCATTAGGTAGAAATCCCTGCACTGTACAGTAGGTTCATTAATTAACCATTTTATAAAAAGTAGTATATATATGTCAATCCCAATCTCCCAGTACGTCCCACCCCCACTACCCACCTTGGTATCCGTGGTTGTTTTCAACACTTATGACTCTCTTTCCTCTTTGCTAGTAAGTTTATCTCCTCCATTCTTCTAGATTCCACATATAAATGATATTGCACAGTATTTGTTTTTCTCTTCCTGAGTTACTTCACTCTTGATGACAATCTCTGGGTCCATCTATGTCACTACAAATGGCATTATTTCATTCCTTTTTGTGGCTGAGTAATAAAGCACTTTGTCCATTCCTCTGTTGATAGACATTTAGGTTGCTTCCACGTTGTGGCTGTTGTAAACAACGCTGCAATGAAAGCTGAGGTGCATGGATCCTTTCAAATTATGGTTTTTCTCCAGCTGTATGCCAGGGGTGGAACTGCTGGATTATATGGTAGATCTAGTTTTAAAAGGAGCCTCCATATTGTTCTCCATAGTGGTGGTACCACCAACAATTTAAGGGGGTTCCTTTTTCTTTACTGGAGAAGGAAATGGCAACCCACTCCAGTCCTCTTGCCTGAAAAACTCCATGGACTGTCGCCTACATGGACTGTCACCTGAGGAGTCTGGTAGGTGACAGTCCACGGAGTTGCAAAGAGTCGGACATGACTGAGTGACTTCATGACTTCACAATGACTTTTTCTTCACACCTTACCCACTTTGTAGATTTTTTTGATGATGGCCATTCTGACTGGTGTAAGATGATACCTTGTTGTAGTACTGATTTGCATTTCTCTAATAATTAGTGATGTTGAGCATGTCTTCATGTGCTTTTTTGGCCATCTGTCTTTTTTGGGTAAATTTCTATGTATACATTCTGATCATTTTTTGATTATTTGTTTTTTGATATTGAGGTACATGAGCTGCTTGTACATTTTGAAGATTAATCCCTTGTCAATCACTTCATTTGCAAATATTTTCTCTCATTTTGAAGGCCATCTTTTCATTTTGTTTATGATTTCCTTTGCTGTGCAAAATCTTACAAGCTTAACTAGGTCTCATTTGTTTACTTTTGTTATTATTTTCATTACTCTAGGTGGTGAACAAAAACATCCCTGTTTACATTTCTCCTCCTCCTTAATTACCTTCAGAAATATTAATTGCTCCCTTAATAAACAACCTTTTAACATTTGTATTTTACCTGAACTGACACTATATTGCTCTGTAAGTTTTGGGGAGGAAGTGTATATGTGCACTTCTGGATTACTGTTCTCCCTTACAGGGCTTAATCCAGCAGCACACTCTGTCATATAAGTTGGCTTTTTAATTCAAGTTGGCCCTAGAGGTAAAAAACCCACCTGCCAATGCAGGAGACACAGGAGATGTAGACTGGATCCTTAGATCAAGAAGATGCCCTGGAGGAGGGCATGGCAACCCACTCCAGTATTCTTGCCTGGAGAACCCCATGGACGAAGGAGCCTGGTGGGCTACAGTCCATAGGGTCACCAAGAGTCGGGCACCACTGAAGAGACTTAGCATGCACCAGTAATTTACTATCTTACATTTAAGGGGACTCAGTAAATGCAATTAAACTGAACTGACTGTTCTTCAATAAACTTTACAAGTGACAGTGAAATAAACAGTAAATTTAAATTATAATTAGTGTTTAAAATCAGTAATACTTCCTATAATCCTACTCATCTTAGAATATTTGCATAGAGCTTTTGCATACGTATTCAAATGTTATTTCTGTTTTAAACCTCATCCCCACTTCATACTTCATTCCTTTTACTACTAAATGTACGTGTAACGAAACCTGAAGGAAACTGAAAGGCATACTAGAGAATATCACTTTTCGCTTAAGTCTCACTGCTCATAATTATTTATACATCTGGTATGAAGCCATCATATTAATATTCTCCACATTTGGAGTTTTATTTATGGCCCTTGGTGGCTCAGACGGTAAAGAATCTGCCTGCAGTGCAGGAGACCTGAGTTTAATCCCTGGGTCTGGGAGATCCCTTGGAGAAGGGAATGTACCCACTCCAGTATTCTTGCCTGGAGAATTCCATGGACATAGGAGGCTGTTGGGCTATAGTCCATGGGGTCACAAAGAGTCAGATACAACCGAGTGACTAACACTTTGACTTTCATGTCAAAGGATAACTAACACGTTCAGTTGAGTTCAGTTCAGTCGCTCAGTTGTGTCCGACTCTTTGTGACCCCATGAACTGCAGCACACCAGGCCTCCCTGTCCATCACCAACTCCCAGAGTTCACTCAAACTCATGTGCATTGAGTCAGTGAAGCCATCCAGCCATCTCATCCTCTGTCGTCCCCTTCTCCTCCTGCCCCCAGTCCCTCCCAGCATCAGGGTCTTTTCCAATGAGTCAACTCCGCATGAGGTGGCCAAAGTATTGGAGTTTCAACCTCAGCATCAGTCCCTCCAATGAACACCCAGGACTGGTCTCCTTTCGGATGGACTGGTTGGATCTCCTTGCAGTTCAAGGGACTCGCAAGAGTCTTTTCCAGCACCACAGTTCAAAAGCATCAATTCTTTGGTACTCAGCCTTCTTCACAGTCCAACTCTCAAATCCATACATGACCGCTTTCTATCACAGAGCTTAACAAATTTACTTATACAATTTAGCAACAAGAAACAGTAAAAGAAAATGCCACAGTAAATGTTTTTGCCCATATATTGTCACTAGGTTAATTTAAAAAATTCACTTTGGGGAGAATACTATCTAAGAAATAAATAATGTAAAATGCTATTTTGAATAAAACTGTGTCCATATATTCATTTTGTTTCTTTAAAGAACAAACTAAAGGTATCAAAAACCCATGAAGATATTTAGTTAATGGATAAAACAGACTTGATTAATATATTAAACAAAAACTTACAGGATCAGCAGGTCCACAGAATTCTCGAAATGTCATTGTAGGATTAGTTTGTTGAATCTCCATTGCTACACAAGGCCCAGAATACATTTCTGTCACCATTTCCTATAATATATAAATAAGATAATATTAACAAATGAGTAGAATTTAATAATCTTTTGCTTCTCTTCGATTAATTGCACTACTATTCTATTGGACTCAAAATGTTAAAGTTATCTTTGATTTCTTCTCCACCTGTACCCTCTATGCCAAGCACTTCCCACATTTTGTCCATTTTTCCTACAAAAATGTATTTTAGATATGTTCCCTTGTCTCCATCCCTACTATTATCATACTAATGCTTTATTACTTGATATGTTCACTATTTGAAATTATCTTCCAGTACATATTTCTTTTAAAAAGCTCTCTCCTCTCAAACACAAAATATATTAAATGAACATTTAGAAAGATATATATTCTAAGTGTTTCTCCCAAAGAAACTTATAAAAATCATAATGAGTTTCAGCAATGAGGAATAATAGGCATCAGATCATTTTCTCACATTAAACATCTGAAACTAAAAGCAATAAACATATATTGTTTTTAGACACTGAACAATAGACAGCACAGTACCATGATCCTCAAGAGAAGGAAAATGAAAGGGATAAGCTGTACAACTGCCCATCTTACTGCCTGAAGGCTTCTAGACAGTGAAACAGGTGTAGGAAACACAAAAGAGCCCAACATTCTCACTGAATAGAACAGATGGAGACTGGAGTTTAGGGAGGCCGATGAGGCTACAATTTGCTGAACAGAATAATAGAGGAAGTGGGAGAGCAACAAGAGTGTAAGCCTCGGGGATCTGCAGAGAAGTTTTTGAGTCTTAGACTAAGAGTATGTGTAATATATAGAGGATACTACTGAAGGCTGAGAAAAGAAGTCCCAGAAAGCAGTAAATGAAACAATTCATAAATACAGTATAAGACTGGGAAGAATTTGTACTCCTATAAGCTGGAGTGGAAAGCCCTCATATATACAGGGCATCATGTAGAGTCCTCAGAATGGTATTATACCCTAGTTGTTATTGTTCAGTCACTAAGGGTATACAACACTTTGTGATCGCACGAACTGCAGAACGCCAGGCTTCTTTGCCTATCACTATCTCCCTGAATTTGCTCAAACTCATGTCCATTGAGTCAGTGATGCCATTCAACCATCTCATCCTCTGCTGTCCCCTCCTCCTCCTCCCTCCATCTTTCCCAGCATCAGGATCTTTTCTAATGCGTCAGCTCTTTGCATCAAGTGGCCAAAGTATTGGAGCTTCAGCATCAGTCCTCCCAATGATATTCAGGATTGATTTCCTTTAGGATTGACTGGTTTGATTTCCCCACATTCCAAGGGATTCTCAAGAGTCTTCTCCAACACCACAGTTCAAAAGCATCAATTCTTTGGCATTCATCCTTCTTTACAGTTCATCTCTCATATCCATACACGGAAAAACCACAGTTTTGACTAGACAGACCTTTGTCAGCAAAGTAATGTCTCTGCTTTTTAAAACACTGTTTAGGTTTGACATAGCTATTTTTCCAAGGAGCAAGTATCTTTTAATTTCATGGCTGCAGTCACCATCTTTTGGAGCCCAAGAAAATGAAATCTGACACTGTTTCCACATTTTCCCCATCTATTTGTCATGAAGTGATAGGACCAGATGCATGATCTTAGGTTTTTGAATGCTGAGTTTGAAGCCAGCTTTTCACTCTCCTCTTTCACATTCATCAAGAGGCTCCTTAGTTCCTCTTCATTTTCTTCCATTAAAATATACTATAGTAGTTGGCCTAAACGTGCCTTATGTATGGAACACTCTGTATCTATCCTATGAAAGCGTAAAAGCAAGTCTCAAAAGTGTCAAACTGATGCCAAGTAACTTGTCCAAGGGCCAGAACAAAATCAAACATTTTTTAAAGAAATACAGCAACACCATGTAACGGTGTAAATTTCACAATACCAGTACATAACAAAAATTGCCAGACATACAAAGAAGTAGGAAAATATAAAGTATCACCAGAACCAAACTCAAGAGACACAAACCCAGTGATGATAGAAAGGATGGATGTAATTAAACAAGAAGTTTTAAAAGTCACTATAAATAGGTTCTACATGCTCAAATTATAGAAGAAAACATGTACATAATACACAGCAAAGGAAGATATTTAAAAGATCCAAACAAAACTTCTAGAGATGAAAACTACATCTGAATTTATAAATGATAAAGAGGATAAACCCTGTAGAAGATCAATAAATTTGAAGGCATGCAACAGAAACTATTAAAAAGCAAGCATGGAAAGAAAGAAGAGTGAAGAAAAACTTTTAAATTTTAAAAAAAGACTATGGGACAATGTCAACCAGTGTAATTGGAGCCTCAAAAGAAGAAAGGATGATGAACAGAAATTATGGGGAATTAATTAATCTTGAGGATTAATCACTAAAAAGTTTTTAAATTTGATGAAACTGAAGAGGAACTAAAAAGCCTCTTGATGAAAGTGAAAGTGGAGAGTGAAAAAGTTGGCTTAAAACTCAACATTCAGAAAACTAAGATCATGGCATCTGGTCCCATCACTTCATGGGAAATGGATGGGGAAACAGTGGAAACAGTGTCAGACTTTATTTTGGGGGGCTCCAAAATCACTGCAGATGCAGCCATGAAATTAAAAGACGCTTACTCCTTGGAAGAAAAGTTATGACCAACCTAGATAGCATATTCAAAAGCAGAGACATTACTTTGCCAACAAAGGTCCGTCTAGTCAAGGCTATGGTTTTTCCTGTGGTCATGTATGGATGTGAGAGTTGGACTGTGAAGAAAGCTGAGCGCCGAAGAATTGATGCGTTTGAACTGTGGTGTTGGAGAAGACTCTTGAGAGTCCCTTGGACTGCAAGGAGATCCAACCAGTCCATTCTGAAGGAGATCAGCCCTGGGATTTCTTTGGAAGGACTGATGCTAAAGCTGAAACTCCAGTACTTTGGCCACCTCATGCAAAGAGTTGACTCATTAGAAAGACTCTGATGCTGGGAGGGACTGGGGGCAGGAGGAGAAGGGGACGACAGAGGATGAGAGGGCTGGATGGCATCCCTGACTCGATGGACATGAGTCTGAGTGAACTCCGGGAGTTGGTGATGGACAGGAGGCCTGGCATGCTGTGATTCATGGGGTCGCAAAGAGTCGGACACGACTGAGTGACTGAACTGACTGACTGATAAACCCACAGATATAACAAAATCCAAGGAGGAAAAAGTGGAAAGAGAAATAAAGTAGGCCACATCATAATCAGATTAGCTATGAAACATGAGCAACAATAACAAAAAAAGCAGCAAAAAACACTGGAACAAAAACAAAAAAAATGTAGAAACATCCAAAAAAAAGAAAACAGAACAAAGATAAGGATAAAAACAACTTATGTCAAATTCTATAATCAGTTGAGAAAATATTTGGAAAATATTTTTCGAAATGAATGAAAAAAAAGGCTTTTTCAGAGTATAGGTATTTAACCTCTTTGGTTAAGTTAATTCATAGGTATTTTACTCTTTATTACCCAATTTCAAATGGGGATTCCTTTCTCACTTTACCTTTCTGATAGTTCATTTTAGTGTACAGGAAACCAACAGATTTCTATATGTGAGCCTTGTATCCTGCAACTTTACTGAATTCACTTAATTCTAATAGTTTTTGTTTGTTTGTTTGTTTTTGGTGGAGACTTTAAGATATTCTCTATATAATAACACTTGTCGTTTAGTTGCTAAGTTGTGTCTCATTCTTTGTGACCCCATAGATTGCAGACTACCAGTTTCATCTGCCCACCGGAATTTCCCAGGCAAAAATACTACAATGGGTAAGCATTTCCTTCTCCATGGGATCTTTGCAACCCAGGGATCATACCTGCATCTACTGCATTGGCAGGTGGATTCTTTAACTCTGAGCTTCCAGGGTAGCATATAATACCATATCATCTGCAAACAGTGACAGTTTTATTTCTTCCTCACAATTTGAATGCCTCTTATTTCTTTTACTTCTCTGATTACTATGGCAAAGACTTCTAATACTATGTTAAATAGAAGCAGGGAGAGTTGGCATCCTTGTCTTGGAAGTAAAACACCTATACTACGTAAACTATAGAATACTGATGAAGGAAACTGAAGATGATGCAAAGATATCCTGCATTCTTGGACTGGAGAAAGTAATATTGTTAAAATGGCTATACTAACCAAAGCAATCTACAGATTTAATGCAATCTCTATCAAAATATCCATGACATTTTTCACAGAACTCAAACAAATAATCCTAAAATTTATATGGAACTACAAAGGACCCTGAATTGCCAGAGCAATCTTGAGGGGGAAGAAATGCTGGAGGTATCATGCTCCCTGACTTTAGACTACACAGGAAAGCTACAGTAGTCAAAAGAACATGGTACTGGTACAAAGACAGACACACAGAAGAAGGGAACAGAATAGAAGGCCCAAAATAAACCCACACACTTATGATCACTCTACAACAAAGAAGGCAAGAATACACAATGGAAAAAGACAGTCCCTTTAACAAGTGATGCTGGGAAAACTGAACAGCTACATGTAAGAGTGAAATTAGAACATTTTCTTACACTGTATAAAAAATATACTCAAGAAAGATTAAAGACCTAAAAGTAAGACCTGAATCCAAAAAAAAAATTACTTCTACAAGAAAATATAGACAGAATACACTTCAACATAAATTGCAGCATTATTTTTTTTGGATCAGTCTTTTAGGCAAAAGAAATAAAAGCAAAAATAAATAAATGGGAACTATTAAACATAAAAAGTTTTATACAGCAAAGGAAACCATCAACAAAATGAAAAGACAACATACTGAATGGGAGAAAAAAATTATAAATACTATGATTGATAAAGATTTAATATCAAAAATAAAGAGCTCATAGAACTCAATGTCAAAAAGCAAAAACTCTATTAAAAAATGTGGAGGGCTCAATAGACATTTTTCCCTAAGAAGACATACAGATGGCCAACGGACATACAGATGGCCAAAATCTCTCAGATTTTGTTTGTCTGATAAAATCTTTCTTTTTTGATTGAAAGATCACTGACTTACAATATTAGTTTCAGGTGTATAACATAGTGATTCAATATTTTTATAGATTATATTCCATTTACAGTTATTACAAAATAATGGCAATATTCTCCTGATAGTCTATCCTTTATACCAGAGAAGTGCAAATAAAAGCACAATGAGATATCACACCTGCTACAATAGCTACCATCAAAATGTCTACAAATAACAAATGCTGGCAAGGATGTGCAGAAACGGGAACCCTAGTACATTGTTACTGAGAACGTAATTGGTGCAGCCACTATGGAAAACAGTATGGAGTTTCCTCAGAAAAAGTAAAAACAGACCTACCATATGATCCAGCAACTCCACTGCTGGATATATATCTGAAGAAAATAAAAACACTAATTCAAAAAGATATATGCATTCCAGTAGCGGTATTATTTTCAAGAGCCAATATATGGAAGCAGTCTAAGTATCCAACAACAGGTTAATGAATAATGAAGATGTGATATATACATAAATGGAATACTACTCAGTAATAAAAACGTCAGACAAAAATATGGAGCCACACAAAACAATGGTAAATATGTGGGTAAATATAAAACATGTTTCACAGCAATTAAAAAAGAAAATTTGATTATTTAAAGCAAAAATATTAAAAATGCATCATAAAGCTTTTAACATATAAATGTAAAATCTAAAACAACAGCATGCAGAGTAAGAGGGAGGAAACAGATGTATACTTTTTAAGGTTCTTAACTGTATATGTGAAATGGTTTAAGGAAAAACATGGTCCAAAAAAAGTGCCTCTCACTGAAAGATTCAGTGAATGGAACATTTCAGACAGAACTGAAAACAAATATAAAGACCTAGAGGAAGAAGTACAGTTGGGGTATATGAAGTTCAGTAAAGAGCTATGATATCAGGAGCTGAGTGAGACCACAGGAAAGCAGTTAAGAGATGTGGCCCAGGGGACTTCCCTGCTTGTCCAGGGGTTAAGACTGCCTTCCAAAGCAGGGAGTGTGGGTTCAATCCTGGTTGGGGAGCTAAGATTCCACATGCCTTGTGGCCAAAAAACCAAAACATAAAACAGAAACAACGTTGTAACAAATTCAGTAAAGACTTTAAAAATAGTCCACATTAGAAAAGAAAAGGGATGAGGTCAGATCATGGTAGGCCATGTAAACCATGTTAATGACCTTGGAAGGCTTATAATACCCAATGCCAAAGTAAAATAAAGGCAATTTATTACAGACCAGTATTTAAATATTAATCAGAACTCAATCATCATGTCTACTAAAAATGCCAGAAGTTAAAAAAGGAAGGAGAGGACTTCATAATTAATATGGTAAACAGATCCCTACTCATGAGAACCCCTAAATTATGCCCCTGAAGTTACTTTACTAATTCACAAAGGTCATATGAAATTGATTTTTATGGATAATTATGTTGAGGAGGATCTTCTGTCTCATGATATGAAGTACTGCCTACACATAAACGTCAAGAGCCTAAATCCTCAGTTGGGGCAGAAGAAGGGATGAGTATGTTATCCAAAAAGAGAAGTGCCAATTTTGTCCACCTTTCTTTTATGTGTGTGTCTCTCTCTCTTTCAGTGTTAAATACTATTAAAATGATAAACAGAGGGCTATACAAAGCACAAAGAAAATGTTGAAAAAAGAACTGTATCAAAAACATAAAGTGATCCTTAAAAATTGAACTTGAGAATTCTGTTAATAGATTAAGAGAATTAATTAAGAGAATTAACAGAATTCTCAAACCTAGGTTTTTACTTAAGTAAAAAGTAGCAAACAAAAAAGGACTTATATCCTTCCTTAATAGCCCTTTGATTACAGTCCTTAAGTAGTTGAAATGGAGTATCTGATTTAATATCCATCCTCACCAGGACATAAGCTCCAAGAATGCAGGCAGTGTGCATTTCTGGCTCCCTGGTATCCAACACGTTGTCTGGCCCACAAGCAGTAATATATGTGTGGCAAATAACTGGATCATGATAACCCTATAAGATAGTAATTATTACCTTTTCATGACTGCAAATGCTGAAGCAGCAAATTTAAGTGTAAATGATCAACATGGAATCTACTATAAAGAAGGTCAGCCTTAATAACAACAAAAGTAGTAATAATAAAAACAGCTGATATTTACTAAAGCATCAATCTCAGTAATAAGTGAGATTGCTTTACATGATTTATCTCATTTCATAACCACAATAATTTTATAAAGTAATAATAACATTGTTTCATTTTTATATACAGGTAAACTAGGGCTTAGAAAAGGTAAGTAATTTCTATGGTCATACAACTGGTGGTTTTGGTATCTGAACCTAGCATCTGACTCGACAGTGAAAAAAGGAAGGAACCTGAGGTAAGGAAGCTGTAAGCAGCTGCAATGAAATTTGGGAGCTAGGAAAATTCTACAATTTGAAGCAAGTGATATGAGATAACCTAGAACTAGAGTAGAATTATACACACACACACACATATTTAGTACAGCAGTGTCAGTGACACTGTATTATTTCCCACTATGTATTCCAGGGGTTCTCAACTCTAGGATCTAATGCCTGCTGATCTAAGGTGGAGCTGATGTAATAATAATAGAAATAAACTGCACAATAAATGCAATGCACTTGATTCATCCCAAAACCATCCTCCATCCCTTTCCCCAGGATCCGTGGAAAAACTGTCTTCCACGAAACTGATCCATAGAGCCAAAAAGTTTAAGGACTGCTGACATATTCTACATTTGAGAGGATCATTTCACATCCTGACATTAAGAAAACTTTAAGTTTAAAAAATAATAAAATGGATGGAACCACTAATATGACCTTATATATCTTCTTTTATAAGTAAGAATCTGAAGACAAAGAGGTCAAAGCATTATACTAACAAAGTCAATAAGAATCAGATCACCTGTTTTTTAGTTCCTTTAGATTATGTTGCCTCTTAAGATTATTTTTACAGGGCCTACTTTATAGCATTATATAAAGCTCCTAAAATTAAGGGGCTTCCCTGGTGGCTTGAACAGTAAAGAATCTGCCTGCAACACAGGAAAGCTGGGTATGATCCCTGGGTTGGGAAGACCCCCTGAAGAAGGGAATGGCAACCCACATCAGTATTGCTGCCTGAAGAATTTCATGGACAGAGGAGCCTGAGGGGCTACACTCCATGGGGTCACAGAGTCGGACACAACTGAGGGACTAACATTTTCACTTTTTCAAAATTAAGAGACATCTAGTATGCAGCATTTTACCTCTTCCACCTAAATATTAACTGTCATGAGAAATAAGACACCCAAGAGAAATAAAACAATCACAATAGCAAGTGAGATCCAGGGTTTGCTATCTGATTCTTATGATCACATATTACCCAAGGAAAGATATCACAAACATGCATTTCTAGTATGTGAATACAGACCATCACACAACTTCCTCTGAATGAAACAGTCAGAGTGAGAATGAAATAGAATGAATGAGACAAGAAATTTTAAAGAATCAGACTATAAATCACTCATAAGAATATTATTTATTTCAATAAACTATTACTGGGATAAAAACACTCTTACTTCCCTTTGGTGAAAAATTTTCAAGGAAATAACTTTTCCTAGATTCAATAAAATTTTATATCATATAAATATAGTAACATCTCAAAGATACTTGGATATTGATATATTCTGGCTCATACTATATGAGCCAGTACATTCTCCCATTAACAGACTGTTATAAACCAACCATTTGAAATATATATTTTAAGCTGAATAAGCCATTTTAAGCTGAATAAAAATTATAACCATTACTAAAAACTACTCACAAGACTAATAATTAGTCTGGAATAAAGTAGTTTTTCCCTTCCAAAAAGTCCCTCTGTTCTTTCTCCTAAGTAGGTTCTTTCATTAATATTACAAGATTTAATTAATAATTATAGAGGATATCTTACTGAGAAGATTAGCAGAAGAAAGTATATCAACACCAATCATTCTGAGCTGTTCTGACATTAAAGTATAATATTGCTGCTGCTGCTGCTGCTGCTAAGTCGCATTAGTCGTGTCCGACTCTGTGCGACCCCATAGATGGAAACCCAACAGGCTCCTCTGTTCCTGGGATTCTCCAGGCAAGAACACTACTGGCATTCATATTCCTGATTTCTCAGGAAAAATAACATGTTCACCCAGTGATACATTTATCTTAATCTCCAGAATCCTGAGTTCAAAAAATCCCAAGAATAAATATACACTATATAAAAGTTGCATGTATGGTATTTATAAAACACAACATACAATGTTGTACACATGAAACTGATATATAATGTTATAAACCAATGTTACCTCAACAAAAAGGAAATTTTAAAAGATAAGCTTTAAAAAAAAAAGTTGTTTACCAACATGAAATATGACTTACCTCAGATATGGATATAAAACATTAATGTACTCAACTACTACTTGTTACCAAATTCAATTCTATCTGATGTTGTAGGAGAATATAACTCAGGATCAAAGGTACTGTGAGATAAGTATCCATGAGTCTCTCTATCTTATAAACAGTAAAACTATAATGTGCATTAACAAAGGTACTTGTTTTTGACTATATATTTAAAAGTTAATGTAACACATAAAAGAAGGGAAATGTAAAAAAGATTTTTAAAACGGAAAACTGTTGTCACTGGTTGAATAAATGATGTTAAGAACACACTTTAAAATTTCTTCCATTCAAAAAAAGAAAAAGCATAACTCTAAAACGAAGAAGCTGATAAGATTAAAGTTTGAAAAGCTGTAACAATAGGAAAAGCACTTTGGTTCCTCTAAAGAAGGGTAGAACACTACCAGTACACTAAATGCAAAATACAAGATTTCATCATCGGTCTTTACTATGTAAGGCTAAACAGGAGAAAAGCTGAGGCCAGTTCTTGGACCAGTGCCTTTTTCCTTTTCTAAAGTAGGTTGAGGACTTCCCTGTTGGCTCAGTGCTAAAGAATCCACTTGCCATTGCAGAAGATACTGGTTCAATCGCTGATGCAGGAAGAGCCCACATACCACAGAACAATGAAGCCTATGCCCCACAACTACCTGCAACTATTACAGCCCCTATACCCTAGAGCCCGTGCTCCCCAACAAGAGAAGCACCACGATGAGAAGCCTGTGTACCGCAACCAGAGAACAGCCCCGACTCTTGGCAACTTGAGAAAAAAACCATGCACCAACGAAGACCTAGCACAGCCAAATATAAATAACTAACTTTTAAAAAAATTAGAAATAAAATTTTTAAAAACTAGGTTAAAAGGAAAGGGTGTAGAGAGATGAGGAGAGGGGAATCTAGTCTCACTGTCAGGGTGAACTTTACTCAAAAAGAAAAAAAAAGACCAAAATGCCCTATAAAGCAATAAGGGTGATGAGGCAGGCCACCAGCACAAATGTATCTAATTTGATAAAAGGGGAAGGAAACTAATTTTGATTAAATATCTGTCATGTGTTATTTTAAGGAACAACACTTGGTTTATTTGAATACAGTCTTGTTTTCAAGAATGAATTTCATTGCTCTCTAAACAGTTCCCCTTAAGTCTTACTATCATTCACTCTCCACTGTATTTTCAGATGATTCTATCTGGATTTGTATCATTAAATAGACTATGCTATGAAACAACTGCTATGCAACTACATCAAGAACTATTTGCTCTCAACTTTTTAAAGCATTTTCAACAGTCTTCTACCTTGAGAATATTATCTCCATGCGCTGTGCTTAGTCGATGAGTTGTTTCAGACTCTTTGTGACCCCATGGGCTGTGTAGCCCACTTGGGCTACAGGCTCCTCTGTTCATGGGGATTCTCCAGGCAAGAATACTAGAGTGGGTTGCCATGCCCTCCTCCAGGGGATAGCCCCAACCCAGGGATCGAACCCTGGTCTCCCGCGCTACAGGCAGATTCTTTACTGTTTGGGCCACAAGGGAAGCCTATCAAAATGTGTCAATATCTCAGCAAAGTGATTTTTGGATTTCTGTGTATTTTTGTTCCATAAATGAAATAGCATCATATTTTAAAAACTGACCCACTGGCTTTCAGGGATAAAAATATTCCAGTCATTGGTATGATCAGTTGTCAACTGGCAGAACTGTGAATACTTCAAGAAATACTTTCACGATTATAAATTATACTGAGATCTACAAAATCTGAGATACACAAGTTTTCAGTACCAATACTTCACATTTACTTCAGTACTTACATTATACTCAGACACTACTCCTTTATAAACTTCATAAAACTCTTCAACATTAATCCGATCCATATTAAACTGTATTAAAAAAATAAATAAGTCAACCAAAAAAATAGAATGAATCACACTTAGCGTTCAATATTTATGTTCTCTCAGATAGATTTTCTTTAAAATTTAAACCCTGAAGAAATTAGTCTTTGAAGAAGTGTTAAAGTTCAGTCCATCAATAATAAATTATCATTTATCAAAAATAAGAATTTATTTGTAACATTTATCGAGTACTTAATATATCAAGCATTGTTCCAGGTGCTGTTCATGTACCACCTTATTTAATTATAACAATTGCCCTACAATATAAGCAATGTTAACAGCTCCAATTTACAAATGAGGTGAAGATTCAGTGGGTTAATATAACCTTCACTACCTGGCATTCCATCTCAAACTGTCTGATCCCAATGATTGGGCTCTCAACTACTACAATCTATCTTATTGAAAAAAAAAAACCTCATTCTTCATACAAAAAAGACATAGACACAATGTAATTTTATCAACAGATCAGTGGCAAAACAAAGCAACATTACCAAAGAACATTTCTTCAAATTTTGTAGAGGGGCCTGGAAATAATACTCTTATCCTCCCAGGTATTCAGAAAAATCCCTAGTTAGTCTGGCTCATAATAAAGCACTGACACCATTCATCTGAAAATCCTACTATTCTTCAGAAAGAATTGTCAGAGTATGCTAGTAAGGTAAAGCTACAAAGACTCATTCTTATCCAGGCTGGATTCAAACTTAGAAATAAAATTTCATTAAGTTCTCGAGTTTCAAGAACCAAATCCTTAAATTTTTAAAAACTAGACACAGGTTTTTGTTTTCCTCCCTACTTTGTCCTTTTATTGTTGCCAGGATTGAAGACCACGGAGCTTCTCCCTAACCAGACAACAGTTCAAACTATTTATTTTCATAGTTCAGTTCAGTGCAGTCACTCAGTTGTGTCCGACTCTTTATGACCCCATGGACTGCAGCACAGCAGGCTTCCCTGTCCATCACCAACTCCAAGAGCTTGCTCAAACTCATGTCCATCACATTGGTGATATCATCCAACCATCTCATCCTCTGTCATCCCCTTTTCCTCCTGCTCTCAATCTTTCCCAGCATCAGGGTCTTTTCAAATGAATCACTTCTTCGCATCAAGTGGCCAAAATATTGTAGCTTCAGCTTTAATATCAGTCCTTCCAATGAATATTCAGGACTGATTTCCTTCAGGATTGACTGGCTGGATCCCCTTGCAGTCCAAGGGACTCTCAAGAGTCTTCTGGACCACAGTTCAAAAACATTGATTCTTTGGCGCTCAGCTTTCTTTATAGTCCAACTCTCACATCCATACATGACTACTGGAAAAACCATAGCTTTGACTGCTATGGACCTTTGTTGGCAAAGTAATGTCTCTGCTTTTTAATATGCTATCTAGGTTGGTCATAGCTTTTCTTCCAAGGAGCAAACATCTTTTAATTTCATGGCTTCAGTCACCATCTGCAATGATTTTGGAGCACCCAAATATAAAGTCTGTCACTGTTTCCATTGTTTCCCCATCTGTTTGCCATGAAGTGATGGGACTGAATGTCATGATCTTAGTGTTTGAATGTTGAGTTTTAAACTAATTTTTTCACTCTCCTCTTTCACTTTCATCAAGAGGCCCTTTATTTCTTCTTCGCTTTCTGCCATAAGGGTGGTGTCATCTGCCTATCTTGAGGTTACTGATATTTCTCCCAGCAATTTTGATTCCAAATTGTGCTTCATCCAGCCCGGCATTTCGCATGATGTACTCTGCATAGGCAATACAGCTATTACAGGGAGGGAACTTTCTTTGATTTCAGTACCTTCTTCAATATTCATACAACTTCTTATATTACTAATATTATAAAATAAAAACAGGGTGAAAAGTAAAAGTAGTAGTTGCTCAGTCTTGTCTGACTCCTTTCAACCCCATGAACTATAGTCCGCTCCTCTGTCCATGGAATTCTCCAGGCAAGACTGCTGGAGTGGGTTGCCATTCTCTTCTCCAGGGGACCTTCCCAACCCAGGCATCAAACCCTGTCCTCCTGCATTGCAGGCCATTTCTTCACCATCTGAGCAACCAGGGAAGCCCAAATAGCAAGGTATAATTTATTAAATATTTGGTAATTTGAACTGGAAATTCTTCAAAGTATTGTGTAGTGTTAATTTATTTAATGCACAAAACTAGCCATAGCGGCAAATAATATTATCATTGCCTAGTTGAGAAAACTGAAGATAAGAATGCTTAAAATCTGGCCAAGTTTATAACCCAGAAAGTAGAAGATCCATGATTCAGAAATAGAGTTTGCTGATTTCAAAAATCACAATGATTCTGATTGCCATTAAACTACCATGCCTCCCCCATAAATTCAATTAATCTTTTGTAAAACAAATTATTCTTTTCTTTCACTGAGCACTTACTATGGGCAATCACTATGCTAGGTTGTAAGTCTAGAGTTAGATTAATGTTTAATTCTAAAATGTTCACAGTGATTACTACTTAAGCAGGCTTAGATCCCATAATCCTGTGGCTGACTACATCACCAAGCTAATACTTTGAGAACGCTGTTGCTATCAATTTCATTACAGTCCTGGGCAAGATTCTTCAAATATTAAATTTCTCATTTGTCTCCGAGCTGTGCCTGATAACTTTGCAAACTAGCTGATACATCTAATCTTTTCTCATTTTATGAGCATTCCCACCAATCTGGGATACAAAATAGGCAGAACCCCAGTTAGTGCCCTGATCTCTGATCTGGGCTGATGCAAAGACTTCATTGAAATCAAAAGGAGTTCGTTTCCAGAGAAAGAGAAAATAAACTGGTATGAAAACTCTTTCCGGAACTGGTAATTCACTACCACAATAACACAAACTTGCTGTCTTTCAAAAACTGTAAAATTCAAATTATTAATGGCAACAAACTCCAATCCTCTTGACTGAAAAATCCCACGGATGGAGGAGCCTGGTAGGCTACAGTCCATTGGATCACAAAGAGTCGGACTCAACTAAGCGACTTCACTTTTGCTTTTCACTTTCATGCACTGGAGAAGGAAATGGCAGGCCACTCCAGTGTTCTTGCCTGGAGAATCCCAGGGACAGGGGAGCCTGGTGGGCTGCCGTCTATGAGGTCTCACAGAGTCGGACACGACTGAAGTGACTTAGCAGTAGCAGCATAATAATTGTACCAATTTATTTGTCAAGTGCAATGATAAGTATACCACAAAGATACAGAAGAGCTCTAGAGAAGTTAATATTGTTTCTTCAGTGAAGGGTTTCCTGGAAATGTGTCAGCTGGGCAATTTTGAATGATTGTGGACTCCGGAGGCTTAGTGGTGTTATTGCCAAGAGAGGGGCTGAAATGTGCTAACGCTAAAGAAGATCCTGAGAGAAAGTCCAGAAACCAGCAAAGGTCCTGGTCAGGGAAAAAAGCCAAATTGATTCCCTTCTTACTCACAAATCCAGACAACAAAATTTCATTATAAGTACTCAGCTTAAAACTATTTCTTGTTTGGAGGAATTAAACGCATTGTTTCAGTCCGCATTTACTCTGCAACTAAAGTTTCAGGAATTATATAAATCTGCTTTATAAGCTTAAATTAGATGTACCATTGGACAGTTAGCTCTCAGTGAGAGATTATACTGGTAAAATCATTTCAAAAATATTTTTTACTATCACTTTTCATGTTCAACATATCTTTTTGCTTTTAATGTGTTGAGTTCACAAGTGCACAGAGAAAATTCAATGTAAAACGTATTAAAGCATCCTGTACAAAAAAAAAAAACACACACACACAGTTCATCAGTAAGTTAATGACTCTTGCAAACTACCTACCATCTGCATAGCTGAGATTTCAAAACCTGCATCTCGGATAGTCATCAGGATCTTTCCCAGAAGTCCTGAAAATACAGAACAAATGAGTGCAAAAATATAAAATTTCTAAGGTATTTTAGCTTTACTTTGCCTTTAGAAAATGCAAATTTTCTGTATCAAAGTATTTTGCTTAAACACGTGGGCTTCCCTGTTGGCTTAGACAGTAAAGAATCTACCTGCAATGCAGGAGACCCAGGTTTGATTCCCTTGGTTGGGAAGATCCCCTGGAGAAGGGGGAATAAGCCAGTATTCTCAGCTGGAGAATTCCATGGACAGAGAAGCTTGATGGGCTGCAATCCATGGGGTCACAAAGACTTGGACAAGATCAAGCAACTAACACCTGCTTACACTATGTAAGAGTGAATCACATAAATCTGCCCAGGAAAACTAGACCTCTAATACTGTAACCCCATTTGATTCACTAATCCCATTTGATTTTGTAGTCCCAAATGTTTAGTAAAGTGCTTCAGGAATATTGACAATCATTTTTTTCAGTTTTGAAAACTATTTTTTAAATTTATTTTTAATTGGAGGATAACTGCTTTACAATGTTGTGTTGGTTTCTGCCATACAACTACATGAACCAGGCATAAGTATTCATACGAGAACCTTTCTCCCAGCCCCGCCCCTATCCTATCCCTCTAACTACAACACCTTGTTGAGCTGTGTTATGCAGAAACTTCCCACCAGCTATCTGTTTTACACCTGGTAAGGTATATGTTTTAATGCCACTCTCTTATTTCATCCCATCTTTGCCTTCCCCCACTGTGTCTACAGTCTGTTCTCCTCAAAACCAATCTTGAAGATTATGCAAAAAACTTTTAAGAACCTGAAGTCTCAGTTCAGTTCAGTTCAGTCGCTCAGTCGTGTCCGACTCTTTGCGACCCCATGAATCGCAGCACGCCAGGCCTCCCTGTCCATCACCAACTCCCGGAGTCCACTCAGACTCACGTCCATCGAGTCGGTGATGCCATCCAGCCATCTCATCCTCTGTCGTCCCCTTTTCCTCCTGCCCCCAATCCCTCCCAGCATCAGAGTCTTTCCCAATGAGTCAACTCTTCGCATGAGGTGGCCAAAGTATTGGAGTTTCAGCTTCGTGATATAAAAACTGTGAAAATCAAAGAGTTAAACTAATATTATTAAAAAAAATGTGGTGTTAAAGTACCAGATATGGAAGGAGTCCAAAAGAAGTCAAAGGTGGAGAAACGTCAAATTAAAACTGAAGAGAACAGAAGCTTCAGTGGGAAATGAGGGCAGGAACTAGCTCTTTAAGGTTATAGACAGATGGGATTATATAGGGACAAAGGTATAAAAAGAGACAAGGCATAAAGCTGGGGAAAATGTGAACCTGTGTACACAATAGTGCCTGTGGGTGTGCTCAGACAGTTCAGTTGTGTGCCTTCAGACTCTTTGTGATCCCATGGACTGTAGCCTGCCAGGCTCCTCTGTCCATGGGATTTCCCAGGCAAGAATACTGGAGTGGGTTGCCATTTCCTTCTCCAGGGGATCTTCTGGACCCAGGGATTGAACCTAGGTCTACAGCATTGGCAGGTGGATTCCCAGGTCACTGGTGCCACCCGGGAAGTGCATATACAATAGTAAGAGGTCAAAAAAGCTAAAAAGGAAAAGAAATCTAACCCAAATTTATAAAGGCCTTGGATGTCAACATGAAGAATTTGGTCTTTATGCCACAAATAGCAATTTTTATAATGGTGGTTTTAGACTCTGAAGGTCTAGAACTGATTTTTGAGATTCCATTAGTCTCCTATAAAAATCTAAGTTTCTCTTTTTCAAGTGAACTGAGATTCTTTTTCTCTCTCTTTCACACATTACACACAGGGACACACTCCCTATTCTGGATCATCTTGATGCTTACCTAATGATCCCAAATAACTAGTATCAGTATCAAATAAGTAGTATCAGTGCCTGAATGTGTATTTTTATTTACTGTCTTACTGCTGCCAAATAGGCTATTTTAATGACAGCTGGCTGAGGCATGAAAAAACAAACAAACAAAAAAGACAAGGACAGATCTATTTCTCAAAAGATATATTTGTACCAACTGAAGGCCAAATGATACAATAGCATGCTGTAGAAAGAAAGGTTTCTCAGAAGTTTCAAGAGTACACTAGGTCCCTGCCAAATGCAGAATACTCAGTGCCATATTCATCTTGAACTTACTGATTTTCCACAAACATCTTTTGTCACATTAATGTTAACCTAAATTTTATCCATTTTATAGTTTTGTTTGTAATGAATCTGTAAATTGTTTTAGTTATATAGCTGTATGTGCAAAAGTTTACATTTATTTGTATGTGTGGACATACTTAAGTTACATTATAATTAAAATAATTTATATCAACACTGAGAATCCGGTGAGAAAAATCTTCCTTCAAAAGAAACACAGTCAAAAGAAATGAATCACTGCAAATGTGAATAGGAGAATACAGGAAGATTATTAATGTAATAATAATGGGTGAGCTGGCCTGAAGAAAAGCATAAGGGACAGAAAGAATAGCAAAGGCTGTTGGCATCATCTACTCTGCTGATTGGACTTGCATGGTAGAAGTAAAGAAATAAAAAAGTAATGAATATAAGATATTCCCCAAAAAAAGTAATAAGACTAAAGTGAACATAGAGCATGAAGATGAAGGAATAAAGGATTTGAATCTAAGTGACCAGAAGAATGATAGCACTTTTAAGATGAAAACAAGCTATGAACCTGAATTAAGAATAAAGATACTGAATTAATTTGGACACACAAACAGAATTTTAGAGTAGAACACTGATCAGCATTTGAGAAGACAATATATTCAATGGCAGAAAAAATCATCAAGGAATGAATGAACACACTCCCTTTATTAAACTGGTAATGTGGGGCTGTATTCCAATAGATAGACATACAATGAGGCACGAGAGGTTAGAGTTGAAGTGATGAGAACAGATGAGTACTTGTTTGATAAAAATAAGGGGAAAAGCTAAAAAAAAAAAAAAGAGAGAGAGAGAGAGAGATGAGAGGAATGAGTTTCGAGAAAATACTTGAAGTTTGGGAACTGAAGAATGAATCCTTCAAATGAATAAAGACATGTAAAAGGACATTTGCAAGAGAATCAAGAAGAAAAATATTACAGTAGTATTATAATACCAAAAGGAGAGGAAAATTCTTGGAATATACAGATCTTTAAGAATGAAAGGAAATTAAGCACCCTGGAAATTAAGATAAATCCGCTGGCTTAAGCAAGATGGTATGATGATATTAAAGAAAGTCATATCAACAGAGGGTTAGGAAAGAGAGATTTTGCATGTACATGCTCAATCATATCCGCCCCTTTTTGAGACCACATGGACTGTAGCTCACCAGACTCCTCTGTCCATGGGTATTTCAGGCAATGATACTGGAGTGGGTTGTCATTCCCTTTTCTAGGGATCTTCCCAACCCAAAAATTGAACCTGTGTCTCCAGCGTCTCCTACATTGACAGGCGGATCTTTTACCACTGAGTCACCTGAGAAGCCCCAACCTATTAGTAATCTGTATCAAATAGTCAGATGACATTGGACACAGGAGTGATAACCAAAATTTCAAGACTTTTATCAATAGGAAAAATATAGATAAGTTAGAAAAGAAGAAAGTAAATTAATTGTTGGGAACTCAGCCCTTTCACAGGAAGTTATTGCATTTAATCCTTACAGCAATATGCTAAAACGGGGATTACCATCCGACTACAGAATGAGACTATATGAAGATTTGGAGAAGATAGATAAAACTTGCTTAACATCACAAAACTACTGGGTCTCCATATCAGTCTTTCTGCCAGTTTTAATAGGAAAAAAGGAATGTATGGAAGCCTGATATGTGAAACTCACTAGACAATGTGACTTCCTGAGGCAACGCCATGTTCATTCCAAGACTCATGATATCTCTAGTGACACCAGTATCACTAGTCTAGCATGGATGTAGTAGGTAGCTGACAAATATTGCTCACTGAATAACAAAGTTAATTTAAAAAAATAGCCAAAGGAAGGAAACAATCATAGCTCCCTACCTGATGTGAGTCTGAGAAACTCTAAGACTCTTCAGAGCACAGTTAGAAAACACCAGAAAATTGTAAAGGAATCATTAAAATTAGAGAAGGGAAAAAAAATTTTTTTTTTAATTTTTGGTTTAACAATTCAAGAAAAAAAAGTTCATAGTGACTTCATGCCACATACAAACATTAATTCTAATGAATTCAAGGTAAATGTTAAAAAATATATATATAAACACAATTGCTTGGGAAAATATCTACATGATTAGTCTCTTCTCATGATATAAGTAGCCTTTTGAAAAGGAGAGAAAGAGGTTGGCTGAAAGCTTCAATTCCAGCTCTGGATAGAATCACCCTCCTCCAACATGAAATCTTCTTTCATATCTTTTTCCACATATTTATTCCTTTCCACTTTGGTCCGTTTTTTCCTCTCACTCTCACCATCAGACCACCTTCTAACTCTTTACTCAGTGTCTTTTGAAACCCTGAAATATTTTGAACAGTCTTTATATCTTCAATCTCAGCTACCCACCACAAGCTCTTCTTACTCAGAATTAATCTTCATTTTTCACTTACCTACAATCATAACAGGTTAAAGGTTTGCCTCCTTTTTTCCCTTGCTATAATTTAAGTTTTTGTGTACTATCTAAGCTCATATGTTGAAATATTAATGCCCAATGTGATGACAGGGGCCTTCAGTGGTGGCTTAGTGGTAAAGAATCCACCTGGCAATGCAGGAGATGTGGGTTCAATCCCTGGGTTGGGAAGATCCCCTGGAGAAGGAAATGGCAACCCACTCCAGTATTCTTGCCTGGGAAATCCCTTGGACAGGGGATTTGGACAGGAATCTGGCAGGCCACAGTCCACAGGGTCACAAAGAATCAGACTCAACTTAGCGACTAAACAACAACAATGTGATGGTATGAGGAGGTTGGGCCTTTGGGAGGTGCTTAAGTCATGAGGTTGGAGCCCTCATAAATAAGATTAGTAAAGGTCAAGATTTTAGATGCATTAGTAAATCAAGATCCAATTATATGATATCTATAGATAGCAAGTTTAAATATGAAGACACAGATAGGCTGAAAGTAAATGGATAGAAGGGAGGGGGTTCAGGATGGGGAAAACGTGTATGCCTGTGGAAGAGTCAGGTTGATATATGGCAAAACCAATACAATATTGTAAAGTAATTAACCTCCAATTAAAATAAATAAATTTATATTAAAAAAATAAAATGAAAGAAAAAAGAAAAAGATATACTGTGCAAACAATAAGTATAAGAAAGCTAGAGTGGTTATATTAATTTTAAATAAAGTAGAATTTATGAAAGGAGTATTATACAGATAAATGTCCCAAGAGGCATTCAGACACACAACTTTAGACAGAGAGCTGAAAGAAAGTGGATATTCATGACATAAAGAGCATAGAGCAAATGTACGGAGAAGTAACACAGCGAAGTTCTTTTGGGAAAGGGGAAATGAGACAGGAGAGAGCATAGCAGGGGTGGCAGAAGACACGGATAGAAGGACTTCTGGATCTTATATACAGAGGTTTAAATTTCATCCTATAGGCCAAAAGTTCCCAAAGCTTTTTGGTTTCATGGACCTCTTCTTAGAAATTATTAAAAATTCTAAAACACTTTTACATACTAGGTTATATTGACAAATATTTGCTGCATTATAAATTAAAACAGGAAATTTTAAAATATTTATTAATTTAAATATAACAAAAATTCTTTACATTTTAACACAAATATAACTTTTATGAGAAAAATGACTTTTCCAAAACAATAAAAAATTAGTGAGTAGAGACAGTTTCACATTTTAAAAAAATCTCTAATTTGATGAAAGCAGTTGCCTTCTCACATCTACTTCAACTTTCAGTCTGCTGCTCTGTGTTGTTTGCTTAAAATATGTAGATTTGGGTGGAAAATGTAATATTTTAATAGTCTAATAACATTTTATATATTCTTCTTTCTTTGACAAGTAGTAGTTTCTTAAAAGCTCACTGCCACATATAATTTCAAACTTCTACCAATGAATGTTTTTTAACCTTGTTACACTAAAATCCACTGGCCTATCTTATACTCTGTATTAATCTTCTTTCCTTGCATGATTTTGTAACATCATACACATTGTTTGGAAAATTCTATTATGCAGATCTTCCAAATGCTGACTCTACTACACAACATCAAAAACATCCCATTTGTCAAATACCAATTTCATCAGAACAGTCTAAGTATTGGGAAGCTGTTCAAGATGGTGCATACAGTTTCCCAAACTCTTAACTCTAATTTTCACTTGTAATTTTATCTTCTTTTGGATTTTTATCTTGAGCAACAATATTTCCAGTTGTCACTTCTTTTAAATGACAAGCTTATTTTAAAGAAAATGCCAAATGGCCTTATCTGAATAACCACAGATTGTCATTCTTTCAAGTAAAAATGGTAAAACAGCTGTATATGTAATTCTCCTAAAGATAACATTACATTTCAATATGGATCAAAACTGCTTTATGCATACTTCCCATTTCTTCACACAGAATATTATAAATATTTTGACTTGAGGGGCAAAACTTAAGTTAATAATTTTTACTGTTTCATCAAGGGTATTCTTAAGTGAAAGCGGTTTTTTCAATTTTTCTGCAAACACAAGATGGTTAAAAATACACTGACCACTAGTATAGTCTGCTACCACTATCCTGATCTTTGATGAAGTGCCAGCAGTTTTACACACCATTGCTTCTGCACCATCGGTCCAAATGTCAACACATTTTAAAACACAAATAAATGCTTAGTACTTATGAGATTTGGTCTTAAGGATACCTGAAAAGATCTTATTTATTCTAATAAAGAAAAATTTTACATGATTACATAAGAATCCTGATGTCAATATGAAAGTCATATTTAGTCCTATGCATTCACCAATAGAGAAATACAGAATCTAGTATAAATCTATAAATCACATTAAACTATGCCCTGTAGGTCATATTTACACATTGAACAGAATAATTCTATTCACAGATAAACGAATAAAATTTATAGCCCAAGCAGCCCTGACACTGTGCCAAGAACAATCAGACATGAGTCAAGGTTACTGCTTTTTTTATATTCAGTTGGTTATGCATGGAGACATGATAGAGAGGCATTTAAGAAAACTGTTCTCTGTTTAACAGCTTGAAACGACAAACTGTCAATAACCTTATGTCCTTTACTTTGCTCTAGACAGAAAATGTTCAGCTGACTAAACAAATGACAATAACTATGTAAATAAAGTAACAAACAAAAAAAAAAGGTATAACTGCATGCCCCAGAGCAAACATGTTCAAAAGGGTCAAACAAAACAGATGGCTTATTTTATTTGGCTGGTGTTTGTACAGTTAATTTGTTTTTTAATAATTTGCTTATAACTCCATGAATGCTACCTAAATGTTTTGAATGTCAAATCACCTCTCCATCTCCACTCATCCTCAGTTCATATCCTGATATCTTTCATCTGAACTGTTCTAAAGCCTTTTTAATAAGCAGCCACCCTCTATCCAATCATCAACAATATGTCTATTACTTCATCTTTCTAAAAAGGCTTGCTTCTCCTGGGTTTAGGAGCTTCCCACCCTCTCAGGCAAATTAAACCATTTGACTAGAAAGGGAATTGCCATCTTCTTACATGACCCTATAACCACAAGCTTCAGCCAGTGGTCAAGAAGTGGACGCCAGACCTAAAGAAGGTCAATCATAGCACTCAGCCGGCTGAGCCAAACTAATTCACCCAGGAATGGGCCTAGAATTGGTACAATTCAGAGTACCTTCCCTGACCCAATCAGACTTCTGCCCTGGAATTTTTCAGCTTGAGTCAGGAGAAAAACAACTCTTTCCACTATGTTTCTAAGTATATGAGCCTCTCATTGCCGGCAACCCAACCTCTCTCCCAAAGTGCTAGTAAAAGCTAATCTGCAAGCATGAAAGTGAGTCAAAAGCCAGAGAGAACAAAGACGCTAAGCAAATCTCCCTAAGCCAAGCTCAACCCCCTAATCTACTTCCAGCACTATCCTTAAACGAGACAAATAGGAAATTTAAGTTGGGTTTCTGTCAGTTGTACTAACAGTGTCCTCATTAAGCCCCCTTTTTATATGAGGTGATACACTGAAGCCTGAGAGGAAAAAGGCTATCAGTTCAGTTCAGTTTAGTCGCTCAGTCGTTTCCGACTCTTTGCGACCCCGTGAATCGCAGCACGCCAGGCCTCCCTGTCCATCACCATCTCCCAGAGTTCACTCAGACTCACGTCCGCCGAGTCCGTGATGCCATCCAGCCATCTCATCCTCTGTCGTCCCCTTCTTCTCCTGCCCCCAATCCCTCCCAGCATCAGAGTCTTTCCCAATGAGTCAACTCTTCGCATGAGGTGGCCAAATAGTAGGGTGGATAAAAAAGAAACAGTACATTTTGAAAGCTGAGGTACTCTGATGTATGCTTTCTAATAAAAAAATTAAAGTCAGCAAATATTCTAGAAAAAAAATCATAAGCATAGGCAAATCATCAAAAACTGGAATTGGAAGATCCCCCTTCTGTCTACTAGGGCTTCCCCAGGAGCTCAGACAGTAAAGAATCTGCCTGCTTGCAGGAGACCTGGGTTCTATCACTGGGTTGGGAACCTGGAGAAGGGAATGGCAACCCACTCCAGTATTCTTGCCTGGAGAATTCCATGGACAGAGGAGCTTGGTGGGCTACAGTCCATGGGGGTTACAAAGAGTAGACACGACCAAGCAACTACCACTTCTGTCTATAATGCTCATAAGTGATCATGGTTGGAGAGTGTAAGAAAAGTAACTAATGATAAATATTCAGGTACACTGAAGTCCAAACAGTATTTTTAGAAATAGTAGACTTAACCGTTTAAATAAAAACAGATTGGAACCAAATAAGGGAAACAAAATTGCAAGGAAACTGAATAAAACAGGCACTTTAATACCAACTGGTATCAATAAAATAAAAAGGACAGTAAAGAGTTGCATTCAATTTAAATCATATAACACAACATGATTTGTATCATTTGGAAGAAAATAAGGACATCAGGATTATATGATCCAGGATGGATGCATAAGTGTCACATACAGTACCCCAGGGGCTTCCCAGGTGGCTCAGTGGTAAAGAAACCGCCTGCCGATGCAGGAGATGCTGGTTGATCTCTGGGTTGGGAAGATATCCTGCTGTAGGGAATGTCAGCCCAGTCCAGTATTCTTGCCTGGGAAATCCCATGGACAAGAGGAGTCTGGTAGGCTACAGCCCATGGGGTCTTAAAAAGATTCGGACACAACTGAGTGACTGAGCACACACTAGGTACCCTAGGTCACCAAGGCAAGTATAATGAAGTGCTAATATAATGTTTTAAGACTGGGGGTATGAAAGCAGCAACATGATGACAGTCTTCAGGACTGAGACAAGCTTCTCCCAATAGTTACAGTGAAAATATGGCTTAAATTCAAAATGGAAATAAACGTGGGTTTTTTTCCCCCAGTTTTAAATAAATACATAAATTGAAATACAGTATATATCTTTGAGAATCCATTGTTTCTCCCTCCAATCTGCACCTGGTCAGGGTAAATAAATCACTGTTAACAGACCTGCCTTCATTTGGCTCTGTTATCTGCCATGACCCCTGCAAAAATGGGCACTTAGACTGAAAGTGCTCTTAGGAGTTGAATTAGGATTATATTGCTCATTATAACCTAGAGTTGAAATGAGTTGTTCTATCTGTACAGCTACCAAAGAGGAGTAAACATGTGGAACAGAGAGAGGAAGGTTATCAACAATGACGAGGCGTGAGATATTTGGCCAGGGACCAAGTGTGTCAATTTGCTCTCCAGGCCACAGATATGAGGGCTGGTGAACACTTCAGTCTGAAGACCCTTCTCCTTCACCTATCTCAATCTAACCTCTCTACAGTCTCAGTTTCTTTCCTCATCTGTAAAAGGGGGTAATACCTACCTCACAGGGTTGTCACAATGATTAAATGTGTCTGTATATGTAAAATTCTTAGAACAGCCAGTGGCACACAACAGCATTATTAGGTAATGTAAGCAGCAGTAGAGACTTCCCTGGTGGCTCGATCAGACATGACTGAGCATCTAGCAGCAGCAGGGTGGTAGTAGATGTATAGTTGCTAAGTCGTGTCCAACTCTTTGTGACCCCAAGGACTGCAGCCCACCAGGCTCCTCTGTCCATGGGATTTCCCAGGCAAGAATAATGGAGTGGGTTGCTATTTCCTACTCCAGGGCATTTTCCCAATCCAGGGATCAAACCCATATCTCCTGCATTGGCAGGTGGATTCTTTACCACTGAGCCACCAGGAAAGCCCCAGGAGAGAGTAGTACTGAAGCCAATAATCATCTCAATGTGTTAGGATACACATCTGGGTTTTTACAATTAGCATGAATTTTCAGCAGTACTGTTAAAATGCAAACATTCTGTTGAACTGGACATGAACAGCAGACTGGTTCCAAATTGGGAAAGGAGTGTGTCAAGGCTGTATATTGTCACCCTGCTTATTTAACTTATATGCAGAGTATATCATGTGAAATGCTGGACTGGATGAAGCACAAGCTGGAATCAAGACTGCCAGAAGAGATATCAATAACCTCAGTTATGCAGATGACACCACCCTTATTGCAGAGAGTGAAGAAGAACTAAAGAGCCTCTTGGTGAAAGTGAAAGAGGAGAGTGAAAAAGTTGTTTTAAAACTCAACATTCAGAAAACTAAGATCATGGCATACTGTCCCATCACTTCATGGCAAATAGATGGGGAAACAATGGAAATAGTGACATTTTCTTGGACTCCAAAATCACTGCAGATGGTGACTGCAGCCATGAAATTAAAAGAAAGATTAAAAGCTCCTTGGAAGAAAAGCTATGACCAACCTAGATAGCATATTAGAAAGCAGAGACATTACTTTGCCAACAAAGGTCTGTCTAATCAAAGCTATGGTTTCCCCAGTAGTCATATATGAATGTGAGAATTGGACTATAAAGAAAGCTGAGCGCTGAAGAATCAACGCTTTTGAACTATGGTGCTGGAGAAGACTCTTGAGAGCCCCTTGGACTGCAAGGAGATCTAACCATTCAATCCTAAAGGAAATCAGTCCTGAATATTCATTGGAAGGACTCATGCTGAAGGTGAAACTCCAATACTTTGACCATCTGATGCAAAGAACTGACTCATTGGAAAAGACCATGATGCTGGGAGATTGAAGTCAGGAGGAGAAGGGGACAACAGAGGATGATATGGTTGGATGGCATCACCGACTCGATGGACATGAGTTTGAGGAGGCTCTGGGAGTTGGTAATGGACAGGGAAGCCTGGGGTGCTGCAGTCCATGGGGTCATAAAGATTTGGAAATAACTGAGCGACTGAACTAAACTGAGCCACGAGGGAAGCCCCAGTAGAGTAATACTAGAGCTAATAATCATCCCAGTGTGTTAGGATACACAGCTGGGCTAATACAGCTAGCATGAATTTAATTTTCAGCAGTACTGTTAAAATGCAAACATTTCATATGTTCCATTTGACAGGAGACTATTGTGTCACAGACACACCTTCAGGAGACTAATGCTAATGGCTGTGTCACAGTGAATGAGATTGATGCAGTGACTGTGAGAAGCAGATAAGAGAGTCAGGTGTACACCCAGCTAGAGCCACAATAGGGCCTGGCAACCCCACTGGTTCTCAGATGGAAAGCCACTGCTGTCTAAGCCAGTCATGCCTGGCAAGCACCATGATAAAAATGAGAGGAAGTCTGAGCAAGAAAAGAGGGAAGAAGAGGGTCCTTACACTTGACAAAGCAAGGCTTCTCTCTCTGACTAGGAACTCCTAGAAATATATGAGGTGAACTGTGTAAAGAGCTTGAGTTCTGTCTTAGTAGATAAGTATGTATATTAGTGAAACAACTTCTATAGGTTCATAAAGAATATGAACAGCTTTAAATAGAATTTGAAACAAAGTTTTGCCTATAAAAACCTCTGCAAGGGGAAAAAAAACAAGATAACACTTTATATTTACATCAAATTTTTGAAATAATCAAAATCATAAAACAAAATGGCAAATGTAGGATCAGTCAGTTTATAACTCCCCATTTAAAGATAGTCTCTATTTTATAAGATGGTACCATATTATGTATTTTATCTGTTTTACAGATAACCAATAAGGACCTACTATTGTTGCACAGCAACTCTACTCAGCACTCTGTAATGGCCTATATGGGAAAAGAATATAAAAATGAGTGGATATATACATAACTGATTCACTTCGCTGTACATGTGAAACTAACAATACTGTAAATCAACTACACTCTAATTAAAACTTTAAAAAGCAGCAGCCAGTCTGTTGTACAAGACAATTCATCACAATTTAGATGCTATGCTCCACAATACTTACTCTAAATAGGGGTGGTGAGAAATAAAAATGGTAGCTAAAGAAGTGTCAAAAAAGAAATCCTGCCTTTTTTTGAGGTGAGACCTCTGCAACATCAGGGTGAGACCTGGGAAACAAAAGTTTTAATCTTGATACAGCCAAGAATGCATGAACTAACAAAACTGGTTTATAAATAGATGTCATGTTTAATGCTAATAATCAATTTAAATAAAAATGAAGGAATTTTATTTCTTTTAAATTTTAAATCTTTTACTTCACTAGATAATAGGCCTGTTTTGTCCTTAAAATGTGATTAGTGTAAAGCAGATTACACTAATCATTAAGAGTTTGAGTTTAATTTTCAATGCCAAAATACAAAAGAAATAACAAATATTACTGAATTCAACAGAAAGAATTTAGTACTAATCATGGCAAACATACATAACAAATCAAATTAGGCATAAAAGCCAGGTGCAAAAGCTTTCTGTTTCTTAGGCAGCAATATGTCACTAGGCAAGACCACTTGACTGATAATCTTCCAGTAATTCTTAATCAGATGAAAAGATAAATCCATAGATCAGCCTGGCTTCAAATGTCTGTTATGATATTTTGCTGGCTAGTGAGCAAAAATATTGTAGCATCACATGACATCAATTGCAGATGAGAGTTTGAATTCAGCAGAATTATTAAACTGAGAGCTAGCAAATTAAGTCTTAGAGGATCTCAAAAAAATTAGCTGATCATAAAGTTCATTCCAGTAGCAAGAAGGCTTATAAAATACAGACCTAATTCATCTAAAAGCATTTCTGATTCTCTACTTATACCACATCCAAAACTAAAATACACACTTCCTTACCAGTGTCGTAACAACCATAATCTGCAATTCCTTACAAGGCAATAAAAAGAATAACCAATATAACTTTACAGATGCACCCACAATATGGTAACTCAGTATATTAAAATTCATCACAATGTAATTGAGTAGAAAATAGTAAAGGCGGGTTCTACACCAACATTAGAGCAACAGAGAAGACCCGTGGGATCTAAAAATCTCCAGGGAAAGGCCATCAAGAACCCCTCCTTACTGGGAAAAAAGTATGGACTCAGCATAGCAAAAGGAAGCCAAGAACAATCAGCATCAGCATGGTTGAAATAAGATTACAATTTTAAAACATGGACAGTCCAAGAAAAACAAAGCAGGGTACCAAGCTGACAGGGCAAAAACTGAAAATTTTGTAGTATTAGGCAAACAGATCATCAGACGTACAAAGTTAACACCAGGTTACCACGGAAAACAAGTCAATCACATAATCACAAAGCAATGCTACATTTTTAAAGCACAGAATACTACTGCTGGCTTCCAGGTAGTGGGAGATTTTTTCTAATCTTGAAAGAAACCAGTCCCTCTTCTGAAGGGTTGGAGAAAGCACAAGTCCCACTGCAAGTAGACATCACGTTTCTAGGAGGTTTTCATGAATATGATTGTACATGTGCTATACATGTTATAGGGGCTTCCCTGGTGGTGGTGCTGTTCAGTTGCTGTCATGTCTGACTCTTTGCAACCCCATGGACTGCAGCATGCCAGACTTCCCCTGTCTTTCACTATCTTCCAGAGTTTGCTCAAACTCATGCCCATTGAGTGGATGATGTCATCCAACCACTTCATTCTCTTTCACCTCCTTCTTCTCATGCCCTCAATCTTTTCCAGCATCAGTGTCTTTTCCAGTGAGTCAGCTCTTCACGTCAGGTAGCCAAAGTATTGGAGCTTCAGCCTCAGCATCAGTCCTTCCAATAAACATTCAGGGTTGATTTCCTTTAGGATTGACTGGTTTGATCTCCTTGCTGTCCAAGGGACTCTAAAGAGTCTTCTCCAACACGACAGTTTGAAAGCATCAATCCTTCGCTGCTCAGCCTTCTTTATGGTCCAACCCTCACATCCATACATGACTACTGGAAAAACCCTAGCTCTGACTATATGGACCTTTGTCAGCAAAGTGATGTCTCTGCTTTTTAATACACTGTCTAGGTTGATCACAGCTTTTCTTCCAAGGAGCAAGCATCTTTTAAAGAACTTGCCTACCAATGCAGGAGACACAAGTTTGATCCCTGAATTGGGAAGATCCCATGGAGAAGGAAATGGCAATCCACTTCAGTATTCTTGCCTGGGAAACCCCATGGATAGAGAAGCATGGTGGGCTATAGTCCATGGGGTTGCAGGAAAGTTAGACACAACTTAGTGACTAAGCAACAACAACGTTATAACTTACCAATAAAAATCTGTTAGTTTTATAAGCAAGCACCAGAAAAGACTGAAAAGGTAATTCAAAACCATGGGTCCATTAACCCTAAAATGAACAAAACCAAGTAAAATTCTTTTCCCTTCCATAAAATTAGTTCCGTTGTTTTGTATTCTATTTTTACAACATATAAAGAAAAGGACTCTTGAAGCTTGTCTTTGCACAATTTTTAAAAATATGAACATTTATTTTCTTTATTCCAGTTATCCAAAGTCACCATTAAGGAGGAAACAAACTTAGACATCTTATTACAAAAACACTGCTTCTTTTGTTGACTTTAAATGACTCTATCTAATTTCCCCAGTTGGCAAAATTACATTGCCATTCATAGATAGGCTTAAAAGTAGACATAATGCCACAAATTATATAACTCTTGCTCCTCATCTGTTAGAAGCACAGTTTATATGTACTGGGTACAGGCCTCTATTTTTGGTCTATTTTCCAGCATGTCCTTATGTAGGGGGCAGTTTTGCTGATCATTGTTTCTCAAAATGTGGTCTCTGCATCAGCAGCATTAGCCTGACTTGGAAATTTCAGAAATGAAGACATACTGAGTCAAACTCTCTGAAGGTATGGCCCAGGAATCTCTATTTTAGCAATCCAGATCCAGTTACCCAGATGCTCACTAAAGTTTGAAAACTATGAATGGGAGCAAAAGATCTGAGGACAAGACAGCATCACAATTACTCTCCCGGCCATGAAAAAGGCGAGTACGATCTGAAAAGCCTATGACTTAATCTCTAGTCCGCTTCTTCCTTAATCCCGTTACTCCACACCTACGTCATTGTAAAAAACAAGTCAAAGTGAAAGTGAAGTCACTCAGTCGTGTCCGACTCTTTGCGACCCGTGGACTGTAGCCCACCAAGCTCCTCCATCCATGGGATTCTCCAGGCAAGAGTACTGGAGTGGGTTGCCATTTCCTTCTCCAAAACAAGTCAAACGTGTCTTAAATTCTTAAGTTCTGAATTTGGGGTCTTAATTTCCCCTATCCTTTTTTATACAAGTTTTAAAAATATGCCTCATTGGAAAACAAACAAAATGGAAGTAAGAGTGGTACATGGTGAAAGTAAATCTCCTTTCCACCCCAGATTCTCAGTCCTTCCTCTTAGAGGAAATCACTGTAAGTAAGACTTTACATACTCTTCTAGAAATACTAAACATATGTACAAATACACGTACATATATTTTTTGTTTTTAAGGAAATAAGAACATACTATACCATCGACTGGTTCCCTGGTGGCTTAGATGGTAAAGAATTTGCCTGCAATGTGGGAGACTTGGATTCGATCCCTGGGTTGGGAAGATCCCCTGGAGAAAGGAATGGCTACCCACGCCAGTATTCTTGCCTGGAGAATTCCATGGATAGAGGAGTCTGGCAGGCTACAGTCCATAGGGTAGTGAAGAGTCAGACACAACTGAGAGACTACAGCTTCACTTTTCATACCATCTACTCCTTCCCTTGCCCAGTTTCTAAATATTTACTGTAAAATATAAAAAGTACACGTTTTAGGCAAAATATATAACAGCTTAATAATTTTAAAGTGACCATCTGTGCTCAGAAAAAAATCAGAACATTCAGTTATATATATATATAACTGAATAATTTTGCTCTACACCAGAAACTAGCAAAACATGTAAATGTATTTCAATAATGAGAAAAGACCTTTAAGATTATCCTAAAGAGACACTGCAGAGTGTTCCTTTGATAACTAAGCTCTTCTGTAATGACCACCATGAAAATGGCTGAGGAGAAATAACTTCCCATTTGGCACACACAAGCCACCATATGACAACACAGAGATGTAGTCGATGTAAGGTAGAGACAGGGCATAAACGAACTAACCACTGAAACAAGTAAGAACTTTGAACCACAGGCTTTCTAGAGTAGGAAATTTGTGTGAATATGCAGAAAAGCAGTGTACCATTTATTAAACAACGCAAAAAGTAATGACACAGATCATATCTTCCAGCACTTCTCCTAAGTATCAACTGCTCTCGTCCTTTAACATGTCATTTGGAAACCCAAGCTCTCTAGACTTCTGTAAGGTACCATCCTTTCTTTAGATGTGTGCCTTTTTTCTTCCTCATAAGAATCAATTCTCACTAAATTGTCAGAATTTCCTCATTTATAATCTGTCATGTAACATGAGTCATCTTTTAAAGTCTTACCACACAAGGTCATGCTACCATGGCTTTTCATTTTTAAAATATCTCCTGATAAAGTAACATAATGTGTCCCAAATCCCTGGGCCCCAGCTCCAGAGAGATGGGTCCTACTCCTGGGCTAGTGGAAGGAAGCTGTCCAAAGAACAAGACCAAAGCCTAAGTCCTGTCTTCCTCTGTCATTGTGCAATTACAGGGGCATTTCTGCAGAGGAGGAGTAAGAAAGATACACAATAAATCAGTACCGGAGATCCCTCCAAAGGCAGAAGAATGGGAACACACTGTCTTTGTAAACTCTTTGAGATATGTTTTCCTCAAGTCTAGACCATTTCTGAGCTTTCCAGGTGGCGCTAGTGGTAAAAGAACTTGCCTGCCAATGCCAATGCAGCAGACTTCAGAGATGCTGGTTCGATCCCTGAGTTGGGAAGATCTCCTGAAGAAGGAAATGGCAACCCACTCCAATACTCTTGCTTGGAAAATCCCATGGACAGAGGAACCTGGCGGGCTATAGTCCATGGGGTTGCAAAGAGTCAGACGCAACTGGTGAGGCAACTTAGCACTCACAGCACAGAACATTTCTAACTATGTTCGGCATTACTTACTGACCTTTTACATGGTCCTCTAACAGACATGAGCATGAAAAATAAACAAGGAGAGTAGTATTTTGTCAAAACTCAGCATCTATTCTTGCATGGATCCTGTTCCTTCTTAAACACTCTGTGAATACCTAGAAAACATGTAGTCAAAGCTATGGTTTTTCCAGCAGTCACGCATGGATGTGAGAGCTGTACTATAAGGAAAGCTGAGCACTGAAGAATTGATGCTTTTGAACTGTGGTGTTGGAGAAGACTCTTGAGAGTTCCTTGGACAGCAAGGAGATCCAACCAGTCAATCCTAAAGGAAATCACTCCTGAAAATCCATTGAAAGGACTGATGCTGAAGCTGAAGCTCCAATACTTTGGCCACCTGATGAGAGGAACTGATTCATTGGAAAAGACCTTGATGCTGGGAAAGATTGAAGGCAGGAGGAGAAGGGGACGACAGAGGATGAGATGGTTGGATGCATCAACGACTCAACGGATATGAGTTTGAGCAAGCTCCGAGAGTTGGTGATGGACAGGGGAGCCTGGCGTGCTGCAGTCCTTGGGGTCGCAAAGAGTCGGACATGACTGAATGACTGAACTGAACTGAACAAGTCAACAGGTGAATAATCTCAAAGGCATACATGTCATGTTGCCTCGGTAACATCATTCCCTGAATGGTAACTCTTAAATTCTAACATATAAAAAGATGAAGAAAAGGAATGGGAAAATGAAGTTTCCTCAAACAAAATAGTTCTCCTGCCAATAAATATCATTTCCTTCAGTAATATATATACAGGCTGTCCCACAAGACTTAGTGTAGTAACTTAGAAATATAAATGCTAGAAATGTATAATAAAATATGATTTGAAAGTTATGTAGATTTCTTTTTAAATATTTACCAAAACATAAACTGTATTCAAGCTACAAAACATGGAATAAATGTAAAAGAAATTTAAATTAATTTTATAAATGGTATTATTTATTGCATTTATAATTCTAAAGTTATCGAAGCTTAAAATTACACTAAGACTTCTGAGAGACCTTAGAAGTCACTTTCCTTAATGTTAGACTTCTTCCAGTGCTCTTTCAATAAAAACAGGTTTCATTCTAATCTCACTTAGAGAGTAATGCCTAGCTAGACACAGGTCAAACTTTTCTATTATTTTTATTAAACTGCTAAATAGACATTATTGAGAATAATGCTATTGAAATAGCATTACTGAAAAGCTGCTTTGGTAAAGCAGAGTGCCATGGATACTCAAATTTTCCATCACTCCAAGAAATTCTCACCAACTTAAAACCTAGAACAGGGGACTGCCTCTGTGGAGTCATATGAATTACTGAAAACTAAAAGGTAACTCTTCCTTAACCTTCTTCGTGGTTGTTATTAACCTGCCACAGAAAACAAGCTACAAATCTTCCACTTGGTATAAAATAAATGGCAACTCACTCCAGTATTCTTGCCTGGAAAGTTCCATGGACAGAGGAGCCTGGCAGGCTACAGTCCATGGGGTCACAAAAGAGTTGGACATGACTGAGCAACTAAACAACTAAAAAGTAGCCTCTGATACAGGTAGATCACCAGAGGAAACACAGGCTGTTCCTTGTGCTCAAAATTTACGATAAATGGTTATCAAACTGGACATCAGATGTTCATCAGGATGACCTGGGGAAACTTTAAAAAAATATATTTGTTTATCGCTATTGGAGGATAATTGCTTCACAATGTTGTGTTGGTTTCTGCCATACACCAACATGAATCAGCCATAGGTATACATATACACCATCCCTACTAAACCTCTCTCCCACCTCTGACCCCTCTAGGTTAGGAGAGACTTTTCAAATACTTATTTCTGGCCTCTGGTCCAGACTTACTAAATTCTGAAGTTAGGACCCAGAAATATGCATTTTAAAAGTCCCCCAAGTGGTTCTGGTTCACTGAAAAGCTTGAGAAGCACTGTCTAACATATCTCAATGGTTTCAGGTTCAAGTACCAAATTCCAATCATGTACAAACTTTATAGCACTTGAGGGAAACTGCTACACTGGCAGTCCCCAGTGAACCATGATCCCTGGGATTCATCAGTTCAGTTCAGTTGCTCAGTTGTGTCCAACTCTTTGAGATCCTATGGACTGCAGTACGCCAGGCTTCCCTGTCCATCACCAAATCCCAGAGCTTGCTCAAACTCATGTCCATCCTCTGTCATCCCCTTCTCCTCCTGCCTTCAATCTTTCCCAGCATCAGGGTCTTTTCCAATGAGTCAGTTCTTCGCATCAGGTGGCCAAAGTACTGGAGTTTCAGTTTCAGCATCAGTCCTTCCAATGAATACTCAGGAATGATTTCCTTTAGGATTGACTGGTTGGATCTCCATGCAGTCCAAGGGACTCTCAAGAGTCTTCTCCAACACCACAGTTCAAAAGCATCAATTCTTCAGCACTCAGCTTTCTTTATGGTCCAACTCTCACATTCATACATGACTACTGGAAAAACCACAGCCTTGACTAGATAGATCTTTGTTGGCAAAGTAATCTCTCTGCTTTTTAATAAGCTGTCTATGTTGGTCATGGTTTTTCTTCCAAGAAGCAAGCATCTTTTAATTTCATGACTACAGTCACCATCTACAGTGATTTTGAAGCTCTAGAAAATAAAGTCTATCACTGTTTGCATTGTTTCCCATCTATTTGCCGTGAAGTGATGGGACCAGATGCCATGATCTTCATTTTTTGAATGTTGAGTTTTAAGCCAGCTTTTTCACGCTCCTCTTTCACTTTCATCAAGAGGCTTTTTAGTTCCTCTTCACTTTCTGTCGTAAGGGTGGTGTCATCTGCATATCTGAGGTTATTGATATTTCTCCCAGCAATCTTGATTCTAGCTTGTGCTTCATCCAGTCTGGCATTTCTCATGATGTACTCTGCATAGAAGTTAAATAAGCAGGGTGACAATATACAGCCTTGATGTACTCCTTTCCCAATTTGGAACCAGTCCATTGTTTCATCTTCAGTTCTGTTGCTTCTCGACCTGCATACAGATTTCTTAGGAGGCAGGTAAGGAGGTCTTGTATTCCCATCTCTTTAAAAATTTTCCACAGTTTGTTGTGATTCATGTAGTCAAAAGCTGTAGCGCAGTCAATGAAGCAGAAATAGATGTGTTTCAGGAATTCTCTTGCTTTTTCTATGATCCAACAGATGTTGGCAATTTGATCTCTGGTTCCTCTGCCTTTTCTAAATCCAGCTTGAACATCTGGAAGTTCTCAGTTTACATACTGGTATTCAGGCTTTTGTGTAATTCTCTCTCATACTGATTTGGCCACATGACTAGAGTTAGCCATTGGGACAGTAAGGCATGATGGAAGCAGAGGCTTGTTGAGCTCTTGCACATTGAGGACTGCCTTGGAATACTCTTTTTGGAAGCCAGCAACCATGCCATAATGAAGCTTAGGACAGACTACTGAATGGTAAGGAAGTGAAAAAGTGTTAGTTGCTCAGTTGTGACTGACTCTTTGTGACCCTATGAACTCTAGCCCACCAGGTTCCTCTGTCCATGGGATTCTCCAGGCAACAATAATGGAGAGGGTTACCATTTCCTTCTCTAAGGGATCTTCCTGACCCAGAGGTCGAACCCAAGTCTCCTGCATTGCAGGTGGGCTCTTTAGCATTTGAGCCACCAGGGAAGCTGAATGGCAAGATGCCACATGGAAATAGTCTTGGAAGGATGAAAAACAATCTTGTACATTCCAGCTGCAGCACAGTTTCGAGCTGCATGAAGTCACTAAGCAACCTCATGTATCAGTTCAGTTCAGTCGCTCAGTCGTGTCCAACTCTTTGTGACCCCATGAATCGCAGCACGCCAGGCCTCCCTGTCCATCACCATCTCCCGGAGTTCACTCAGACTCATGTCCATTGAGTCCGTAATGCCATCCAGCCCTCTCATCCTGGGTCGTCCCCTTCTCCTCCTGCCCCCAATCCCTCCCAGCATCAGAGTATTTTCCAATGACTCAATTCTTCGCATGAGGTGTCCAAAGTACTGGAGCTTCAGCTTTAGCATCATTCCTTCCAAAGAAATCCCAGGGCTGATCTCCTTCAGAATGGACTGGTTGGATTTCCTTGCAGTCCAAGGGACTCTCAAGAGTCTTCTCCAACACCACAGTTCAAACGCATCAGTTCTTCAGCGCTCAGCTTTCTTCACAGTCCAACTCTCACATCCATACATGACCACTGGAAAAACCATAGCCTTGACTAGGCGGACCTTAGTCGGCAAAGTAATGTCTCTGCTTTTGAATATGCTATCTAGGTTGGTCATAACTTCTTCCAAGGAGTAAGCGTCTTTCAATTTCATGGCTGTAGTCACCATCTGCAGTGATTTTGGAGCCCCCCAAAATAAAGTCTGACACTGTTTCCACTGTTTCCCCATCTATTTCCCATTAAGTGATGGGACCAGATGCCATGATCTTCATTTTCTGAATGTTGAGCTTTAAGCCAACTTTTTCACTCTCCTCTTTCACTTTCATCAAGAGGCTTTTTAGCTCCTCATGTATACCACAAGAAAATTGCCAACTGAGCCCAGGGAACACACAGAATCGTGAGAAATAATAAATCATTTTTAAGGAACTAATTTGGGGATGGTTGTTACAAAGAGATAAAACATAACTGATTCAGGTTTTTCAAAAAATGTGTTACATGATATTATCTCTAAAGCTACTACTACTAATAGTCAACACTTCATTGTGTATTTACTAGGCAAACTACTCCACGTACATCACATGTATTAACTTACTCATGAAGTAGGTTCTGTCATCTTCATTTTGCAGAACAAAAAAATAAATAAATAAAGCTTTAGAGACGTCAAGAAATGTCTTCAAGGCCACATAATCAGTGTCAAGCCATAGAATTATAACAGTCATTCCAAACATTATATACTATGATCATTCTTGCCAGATAGAGTTATTAGGACTTTCACTGAGCTCTCTGCCATTCTTTTATCCATATTCTTATTTATTCTAATTCAGACATTTGAGTATAGACAGATATTCCACTTGTACTACATATCACTAGGCTCTGAAGAGAGTCTAGGATTCCTCATGCACACCTCACAGTTGGTAGGTGCTAGTGCTTTGGCTGCCTGGCAACAGATGTTTCTATATTCCAGTCAGCTGTAAAGAGCAAGCCCTGACTTTCAACAATAAAAGACACAGTGACTTTTCACTGCTTTGTCATTGGTAAAAAAAAAAAAAAAAAACCTATAATCATAAAGGCACACAATCAGGCCTGGAATAATCTATTCAATCTTCCTGCTTTCACATAGTAACATGCAAATAATCAAAAACACTTATCCTCTAAATGTCTCCCAAGAGATATCAGCCAGGACCAAGTTTATCCACTAAGGAGGACTTCTTGACTCTAAGAGTTTGACATTAGTGCCAAAAATGTACAATTAGAATGTGTACATTTTATATTATATAAGTTATACATCAATAAAGTTACTTAAAATTTAAAAAGGAGAACATTTTCACACCAATACATTGGAAGATGAGAAAAGAAGATCTTAGTGGTTGCTTAAACCATTCTAAAGCCTGTCTTTGGAAAAATTTGGAGTGAACAAACTCAAATTTTATTAAAATGATTTATTAGAGTTAAGTACTAAAGATGCTAAAAATTAAGTAGAAGTTTAAATTTTAAGATGCTAAATTTAATTTAAAATTTAAATTTTAAGATGCTAAAATTTAAGTAGAACCAATTTAAAAATATGGGCTTCCCTCGTGCCTCAGTGGAAAAGAATCCATCTGCCAAAAAGAAAACATGGGTTCAATCCCTGGTACAGGAAGATCCCTGAAGAAGGAAATGGAAACCCACTCCAGTATTCTTGCCTGGAGAATTCCATGGGCAGAGGAGCCTGGTGAGCTACAGTCCATGGGGTCGCAAAAGAGTTGAACATGAGTTGGACACAAGTTAGTGAATGAACAAATGAATTAAAAAATATATACTCTATGTCAGATGTCAGTAAACTTTTTCTATAAAAGGTAAGACAATTAATATTTTAGGCTTTTCAGGATTTACTAGTATCTGTCACAACTGCTCAATCATACTAATGTAGCAATAAAAGCAGCCATAGACAATACATAAATGAATGAGTATGGCTGTGTTCCAATAAACTTTATTTAAAAAAAAAAACAAAAAACATTTATTTGGCTGCACCAGGTATTAGTTGTGGCACTTGGGATCTTCCATCTTTGTTGTAGCCTCTGGGATATTTAGTTGCAGATTGTGGGGTCTATTTCCCTCACCAGGGATCAAACCCAGGCCCCCTGCTTTGGGAGCATAGAATCCTAACCATTGGACCACCAAGGGAGTCCCAAATAAAAATTTATTTATAAACCCAGGCAGCTGGTCCAACTTAGCCCAATGGCTGTAGCCTGCTGATCCCCTCTTTAGGGCTTTCACATTGGCAGATAAACAATAGAGAAAGAAGGAAATAAAGAAAAATGTATCCATCCAACAGAAGGTGGAAAGAGGTGGGGGGTTAAAGAGCAGGGAGAAAGAATGAAAAAAACATCTTAAGCATGATAAAGAAAGGAATCCAAATCAGTTATCACAATAAATGACAATCAGTTAAATTCAACTATTTTAACACTGCTAGACTGGATTGAAAAAGCAAAAAAATTTTAAATAGGAATGAAATAAAATTAAGTTATAATGGTTATAAGATATATAAGGAAAAGGCTAAAAATTAGAAAAATATATGCCTTCTTTTAAGGTAAACAACAAAAAACAATTATTGGAACTAAAGTAAGACACTACATTAGGAATAAAAAGATAATCACACACAAAAAAAGTCTCAAGATAAACAAAGCAGTCCAAACTGAAAGGAGAAATGAAAAATTCATAATAATAGATAATTTTAACATGGAAGAATTTAACAAAGTTTTTTTCAGAAGCTGATTATTCAAGCAGATCAAAAAAATACAATTTGGGGCAACCAGTTTAAATGAATAACTACTTATATATAAAGAGAGAACAATGCAGCAACATCCTTCTTTTCAAACACACACTGGAATTTTTAAAATGAGTCACTAGTTAAGTCACAAAGGACAACAACAAATTTCAAAGAAACAAACATCACAGAGACCACATTCTCTGACAACATTCAGATACTAAAGACTCCTAAGTAACACATTCCCTGGTGACTCAGATGGTAAAGAATCTGCCTGCAATGCAGGAGACAGGGGTTCAATCCCTGGGTTGGGAAGATCCCCTGGAAAAAGGAATGGCAACCCACTCCAGTATTCTTGCCTGGAGAATCCCTTGGACAGAGAAGCCTGGTGGGCTACAGCCCATGGGGTCATAAAGAGTCGGACACAACTGAGCAACTAACACTTTATTTCACTTTCTTCTCTTAAAATAAAAATTACAATGAGGAGTACAAAATATTTTTTAAAGTATGACAATGAAACAAATACTGTTCCTATAATCAGAGTTTGTAATACAGTAGAGGTAAAAATGATCACTCAAAAATTAATATATATTATGTATTATAGCTATATATGTATCTACATGCATACACACATACAGATATAATTACACAATATATAATAGCAAGCCATGCTAAGCACCATAAAGGGAAAGCAGAGAGTGCCAAGAGAACATGTCATTTGGGGTTTCCCTGAGGGAAAAATGGGGGGTGGGAGAAGGAGGAAGGGATGCACCTCCCAGGGAAAGGAAAGTAGTAGAAAGGCCCTGAGGAGAAAAGGAACAAGGGAGTGGTTCTGGGACAGAGTAAACTGAAATACATGAAAATAAATTACACCTAGGAAAAGACTTCAACCTTAAAAATAGGATAAAACAAAATAAGAACTTAGTAATACTCCACTGTACAGAGCACCACGTCTTCTTTATATCCTCCTCTGCTGATGGACATTTAGGTTGCTTCCACATCCTGGATATTGTACATAGTGCTGCAATGAACATTGGGGTACATGTATCTTTTGGAATTATGGTTTCCTCTGGGTACATCATGAGAAATGCTGGACTAGAAGAAACACAAGCTGGAATCAAGATTGCTGGGAGAAATATCAATAACCTCAGATATGCAGATGACACCACCCTTATGGCAGAAAGTGAAGAGGAGCTAAAAAGCTTCTTGATGAAAGTGAAAGAGGAGAGTGAAAAAGTTGGCCTAAAGCTCAACATTCAGAAAACGAAGATCATGGCATCCAGTCCCGTCACTTCATGGGAAATAGACGGGGAACAGTGGAAACAGTGTCAGACTTTATTTTGGGGGGCTCCAAAATCACTGCAGATGGTGACTGCAGCCATGAAATTAAAAGACGCTTACTCCTTGGAAGAAAAGTAATTTATGATCAACCTAGATAGCATATTCAAAAGCAGAGACATTACTTTGCCGACTAAGGTCCATATAGTCAAGGCTATGGTTTTTCCTGTGGTCATGTATGGATGTGAGAGTTGGACTGTGAAGAAGGCTGAGTGCTGAAGAATTGATGCGTTTGAACTGTGGTGTTGGAGAAGACTCTTGAGAGTTCCTTGGACTGCAAGGAGATCCAACCAGTCCATTCTGAAGGAGATCAGCCCTGGGATTTCTTTGGAAGGAATGATGCTAAAGCTGAAACTCCAGTACTTTGGCCACCTGATGCCAAGAGTTGACTCTTTAGAAAAGACTCTGATGCTGGGAGGGATTGGGGGCAGGAGGAGAAGGAGAAGACAGAGGATGAGATGGCTGGATGGCATCACTGACTCGATGGACGTGAGTCTGAGTGAACTCCGGGAGTTGGTGATGGACAGGGAGGCCTGGCGTGCTGCGATTCATGGGGTCGCAAAGAATCGGACACGACTGAGCGACTAAACTGAACTGAACTGAACTGGGTATATGCCCAGGAGTGGGATTTCTCAGTCAAACGGTAGTCCTATTTTTAGTGTTTTAAGGAACCTCCATACTGTTCTCCATAGTGGTTGTACCAATTTACATTCCCACTAACACTGTAGGAGGGTTCCCTATTCTTCTCACCCTCTCCAGCATTTACAGTTTGCAGATTTTTTTATAATGGCCATTCTGATAGGTGTGTAGTTTTAATTTGCATTTCTCTAATAACCAGTGATAGTGATGCTGAGCATCTATAAGTATTTTCCACCCAGTTAAGATTTTTAAAACTACGTTTAAGATATTCAGATTACCCTTCATACCTATCAGGAATGGCATTCCACAATTAGTTGATCTCACTATTCATGGAGTAGCACAAATATCACAAATAATTTCAGCTGTGGAATCAAACAGCCCTGGATTTCAAGTTATAACTTATCCCTTCTAATTCTTAGATTCCATATCAGTAAAATGGGGTTAATAATCAAACTTGATGATGCAGATTTATAGGGTCTAAGTGATAACCCATGTAGATGCAGGATAGTATAATGTGATAAACCACCTAAGAGTTGTACGACTTTGGGCAAGTTATTAACATCTCACTGCCTAGGTTTCTTCCTCTGTGGCATGCATTTCAAATAATACCTAGCCTCACTCCATAAACATGAACTACAATTAGTATTAATAATAAAAAGCTATTGTTCTTCTATACTTAAGTTCTAACAGTCTCATTAACAAGATTTGAGGAGACTTTCTTCTCTGCCCTCATTCAAGACATTACAACTGACAATCCTAGGGGCTCTCATTTCCTTCTAAAGGGTATTAGATGTTAGAACATACTAGCAGGCAAATTTCACTATTTCTAAAGGGTTTTCAGTAGCCTAATGCACAACTACTTTGTTAGGACCATTAAAAGCAATTCTTCCTGAAGACTGGGCTTCTTTAGTAGGAACTAACAGAACTCTTGAGATTCCTTATAACTGAATACATTGATGACTTCACTGAAAGTCCCCATAACTTACAAATTCATTAGATATTTTCAATACCTATAATTTTGTGCTTCAAAAATGCATGCTAAGCTCCATACAAAGTCAGAGTTTTATATGTACAACAGTTCAATGAACCTATTGTACATTCCCTTCGACTGTTTACTCCTTCAGATAGGATAAAACAATCACAAAACTCTAACACTGTGAGTTTTAGAGTTTAAAACTCGAACTCCTAGCAAAGCTGGGCCCACTCCAAGACTTTTTATTGAAACTGAGATTAACAATGTTATATCCAATCCTTTTATTTATGATTAACATGTAGTACTACATTAGTCTCAGGTGTACACCAATTCCACACTCCGAAATGATCACCACATTAAGACGAGTTATCATCCGTCACCATACAAAGCTGTTACAATGTTACTGACTCTTCTATGTGTGCATTACATCCTCCTGACCTATTTATTTTATAAATTTGTACCTTTTCATCTCCTTCACCTATTTTGTCTACCTCCCCAAACCCTGCCCCCTCTGGCAACCACCAGCTTATTCTTGGATTCTGTGAGTCTGTATCTGCTTTGTTTGTTCATTTGCTGTTCATTTTTTATATTCCTCATATAAGTGAAATCATATGTAAATTCAATCTCTCTATACCAAAAACTGTCATGCTTCTTCCATAATATTCCAGATGCTGAATTACTTGAAGGAAATCCAACACACAAAAAGCTGGGAACTTAACCAAATTCAATCAGCCAAAATTCAGGGGGGCGCCTGTTAGGTAGTAAGTTAGTTTTCAGAGCCAAAACACAACAGTGAGCTACACAATATACTTTTCTTTCATAAGAATTTTCTACACAGTTTCATAGAATAATATCTATTCTATTCTTAAACTATCCTAACTTATTTTACTGAGGAGGAACATACAATCAGAGAGGGCAATGTTATGAAAAATGCAGCAAATTGTTCAATGCCGTAATCTGTTAAAAGTAAGGAAAATTTCCAACAAAACTTCAGGGTTCTAATATATCAAAAAGCCTAATGTCTTGACCATTACAAGTACAAAAGCAGCTCTCCCATATTTGGTTAACATCTCCTGCCCAGGGCCAACAGTAATGGATAATCGGAATAGGTAATTTCTGATAGCTGCCAAAACAACTAGATGGAAGCATTAATCCTACTTCATGGGCTTAAGTTTAGACTTAAAAAAAATAAAGTATTTTGTTCCTCAAACAATAAAGGGATTTTCTTTCTGGGGATGACGGACGTTGGATTTTGTTAGTATTTTAAACTACTGCTTTGTCTCCAAGGCGTCATTCACCTTCACTTAAAAAGGAAAAGATAATGACAGTAGTAGTGGGAGTAGGAATATAGTAGTAATCGTAATAGTAATAATGCTTAACACATATAGCGCTCTAAGTTCCGGGCACTGTCTAGGACATTAATCTCTACATTTAATTAATTAATCATTTAGTCATGTGACCATTACATTTAGTGCACTTAAACCTTACTACTACCTTGTGAAGAGGGGATACTATTATTCCCATTTTATAGATGAAAAAACAAGGTACAAAGAGATTAAGTAATTTATCCAGTATTCCCATGGCTAGTAAGTAGCAGACCCAGAATACAAATTTACACAGCCTGATTTCAGAGTAAAAATAATTCATTTTATCGATGGAATTAAACTAGCTATATATAAATAATACTAAGGACATCAAGACAAACACATTGCATAATTTCTAAACTAGAAAACAAAACAAGAAAATTCACCTTGTTTTTCTTCCCTTTTAAATCCTAAGTCCCAAATAACAAAATATATTTCAATCTACTGAGGTAAAAAGACTACAATACCCCAAATTTCCACCATTTATTCCACAAATTAAGCTCTTTTTTTCTCTAGTTCTCTTAGAAGTTAGAAGTGAATCACTGCATCCATATAGATTAACTAGAATACTAAGAACCAAGGCCACCTACATCCACATGACTTTATCATTTGTGCCAAGAAATTACTGCCCACAAAGATAAAACTGTAAATCCGTAAATAACTTCACTGTTTAGCTCCAGAACCTCCCAAAAGTCCGGTTATCTCAACAACAGACTATTCAAAGTGTTTCTTTTTCACAATATTCCTTCAATGGGGCAAATAACTCGAACAGTTATATACTTTTAAGACTTGGTTAAGATTCTAGCCTCAATGTTTCTACTAATTCTAAACTATTATATTACAAATTTTACCCCATTTCAATCATATCACTGCACTGACAGACCTATCTTAAATCTGTCAGGGTCACACCTGAAATTCTATACTATCTGCCCATGACCTCTCCATTGTAAAGTCCACTAAGAGTCCATCCTGGTGTGATCTCCTTACTGTAGTAAGCAATACACTCAGTTTTGCTTAACCAACAAGCCTTTTTGGCCTTCTTCGGGGGAGTGGACAGTCAACAAAAGATAATTTTCTGTTATTCCATTTCAGCTGCTCTCTTAACAACTCTTTTTTAAAAGAAATCTCTTCTTTGAGAACACAGGTAAAATTAAATGCACCAGGAAATTGGATCATTATAGAAAAAGAAACACAAACCAGCCAGTGGAAGGGGGCCAAGTAAATCTAATAATAAACTCAACATGAGACCTGAAACTTTATTTCATATAGTCACAGCTTAAGCTGAATTGGGTTAATTATGCATTTCACAATGGTTTAAAATATCTCTAAAATTGAAATTTAAAAATAAAAAATGCCTTCATATATCAAAGTTTAAATAAAATATTCTGCCATCTGATTAGATTCAACAAAAATTTCTTTTACTTGAACTCATATGCCTCTACTTTCACATATCAAATACGAGTATATGAAATATAGTTTAAATCTTTAAAAACTAAAAATGATTTAAACCCATATAATACTTAGAAAACAAAAATTTTTTAAACCCATTCATTCATCTATTTATTTAGTATAAATAAATATTATTTAGTTAGTATTTATTTAAACATCTATTATTTAGTATATTCCAGTTTTTTAAAGATGACCTTTTAAATTATACCCCATCTCATTTCCAAAAGGATTTGAGATGGCTGACAAAAATACATTGAACAGACTAAAACAAACACATGAAAAAAAATAAAGAAAAAAATGCGAACTCTTTCACACACATACACACAAACACACATATGAAAGAACTCTGTTTCAGATACTCAGAACCAAAAGAAGTTTCCAGCTTTCTCAGGAAGGGCATACGGCAGATCTGATAGATTTTGCTTTAAATTAGAAGTGCTGTTTAAGTGAATTAAGTTAACCACAGTATGTGGCTGGGAGAAGAGAAAGCAGAGTAAAAGTCAGGGAATCAAGATCAGTAATAGGATGAGCATGAGCAGGAACCCAAGGAACACCTTTTAGAAATGCACAAAGAGAAAGACAAATATAAACTCAGATTTTGCCCTCATATTACATCACTTTTATTCATGTGCCTTCAAAAAAGTGAATGGAAATATTAAAACTATATTTTAATTTCAACACATAACCTATATCAAGAAAACAAATATTAACAAATTCAGCTATTAGCAGAATGTATTGGCTTTACTGTATTTAACACAGTACTTACCTTCGCTGACAGCATGGGGCTTAACAATGCAACAAGTAGAACAATTGGTAAATTTAGCAGTGTTTGCTGGCCCACACACTCCACTCGAAGGAAAAAATAACTCCATTTCCTAAAGACAGAGAGAAATGACTTTGGCACATGTAGTTTTGTTATACATCTGTAAAACGACTCAGGAAATGTGCATCAGAGACTACTATCTGGGTACCTCAGAGAGGAGCTAAAGTAGAGGGTATGGGGGAAGTGACTGTCCCAGGGAGGCCCCATAGGCTCCTACCCAAATACAATCTCTTTTACTCCTAAGCTATTTATATGAGAGGGGAAGAACAAAGCAATTACTTTTAAAGTTTCACAATATAAATTCTTTCCTGAATTTCCTAAAAATTATTTTTACAAAGGCTAACTGATGAACTGAACCTTATTTTAAGTCTTAAAAAAGAACATATAAAGAAGTATTAAAGCAATGACAATATGTATTATTCTGTCCCAGGAATAAAACTGAGAATGTCTTAAAATTTTGAATATTGGATGTAATCAATATAAAGTTCCCTATTTTATCCAGAGTATCAGTTTATGAGAGACAGGTTTGATTCAAAGCTTTTCATTAAAATGTCTAAAATGCAGTTAAAAATTAGGAAATCTTTACAGAAACAGATGAGTATTCAAGAATGAGAGCTACAGTCAGTTAAAATTAATTATATATATATATATATATACACACACATATATAGTGCTAAAGTCAAATCACATGAATGTTATTTTATAACCAGATACATGTTGTGCTATTTGCTTTGCACATAATTAATTAAAAGGACAACCCAGCAATTTGAACTGGCCATGAAGATGGTCACACTAACCAATTTTTCAGACATACGCTTCTCTGCCACTAAGCTTTTACTACTATTATCTCCACTGTTCCCTATAAAGCCAGCTGTCCTCAAAGAACCATGCTAATGTGTAAAGGATCCCTTCAAAGATCAGTTCCTCCAGGAGGCCTTTACTGATGCTGCCAGTCATCAGTACCCTATACTTCTCCAAGGTTGTAGTTATTTTGGTAATTGTCCCACAAAAGAACTAACTTGCATAGCCTTGTAGGTGCTTCAGAATCTAAAACAAAGAGCTCAAAGTAAATACTCACTTTCACTAAATTTAAAAATTGAAAGATAATAGGATGTGTTACTGTACCACACTGGTGTGCAGTTTAAAAAGCCAACTGGGGGACATCCCTGGTGGTCCAGAGGTTAAGACTCTGCACTCCCAGTGCAGGGGTGCAGGTCTGATTGCTGGTTGAGGATCTAAGAGCTAACATGCCTTATGGTGTGGCCAGAAAAACAAAAAAACAATCTGAGGAACTGTTCAAATAGTAGCATATATACTTGAGTGATTCCAGCATTAACCACTCTTGAGAATTAAAATGTTCCATTCCTTACACAAGTATCTTTCTATTGTATTAATGCCTTTGCTTACTAATCTTCTTGATGAGTATCACCAAGTACCACTTGTAGACCTGTACCAGATGCTTTGATTACATATTCTCAGAGAACATGTATGGTACAGGTGAAAACTCAGATACCTACAGGGTCCTGGTAGGTAGTGAATGAATGAATGAAGTAAACCTAGTGTGACAAGAAGCTATGGTAGAGGACTGCAAACTGCAAGGACAGGGCCTTTCTACAGCTCCTCTTCTCTGCTTCCTTTGCAACAAAACTTCTCAGAAGAGATGTCTTCATTCTGTCTTCTTCTCTTCCACTCCCTCTTAAACTTACAACTAATTAGGCTTTCATTCTGTGGAAGTTTACTCACGAAAATCCCCAGCCACCTCCACGTTGCCAAGTACCTGGTTAATTCTCAGACCTCACCTTACCTGACCCAACAGCATTTGACACAATTGATCCCTACATCCTGGAATGCTGTCATTATTTGGTTTTCTTCCCACCTCACTGTCACTTCTTCTCAGTCTCCTTTAATAATTTTCTCCTATCTAGCAGACCCTTAAGTGCTCGTGAGGGGTCTAGTACTATCTATTGTCACTATTCTATTGTCACTGTCTTGCTGAGGTCCTTGAGTCCCATGGCTTTCAATGCTCTCTGTACTCTGATGGTTCCTACGTTTTAACCTCCGGCCCAACTTCCGCCCCGAACTACACATCCATATTGACATTTCAGATTTAAAACATCTAAAACAGAACTTCTAATTTCCACTGTCTCCCATTATCTGTTCAGTCCCATCTTTTTCCTTATCCTTCAATTGCACGAGCCAAAAATAAACAACAACAACAAGAAACAGTAATTGCTGATTATTCTCCACCTGTCCCATATATCAGGAATTCCTTCAAAATATATCGAGACTCCATCCACTACCTCCACATCTGTCACTCTGGTCCATGCCACATGCCAACCAACTCTCCCTTTAACAACTTCACTAACCACCTGACTGACCTCCCATTCTAACTTTTCCCACAACACACGTCCCTCCACCCTAACGGGTCCATTATTCAGTTCATTTCAGTTCAGTCGCTCAGTCGTGTCCGACTCTTTGCGACCCCATGAATCGCAGGACACCAGGCCTCCCTGTCCATCACCATCTCCCGGAGTCCACTCAGACTCACATCCATCGAGTCCGTGATGCCATCCAGCCATCTCATCCTGGGTCATCCCCTTCTCCTCATGCCCCCAATCCCTCCCAGCATCAGAGTCTTTTCCAATGAGTCAATTCTTTGCATGAGGTGGCCAAAGTACTGGAGCTTCAGCTTTAGCATCATTCTTTCCAAAGAAATCCCAGGGTTGATCTCCTTCAGAATGGACTGCTTGGATCTCCTTGCAGTCCAAGGGACTCTCAAGAGTCTTCTCCAACACCACAGTTCAAACGCATCAATTTTTCGGCACTCAGCTTTCTTCACAGTCCAACTCTCACATCCATACATGACTACTGGAAAAACCATAGCCTTGACCAGACGGACCTTAGTCGGCAAAGTAATGTCTCTGCTTTTGAATATGCTATCTAGGTTGGTCATAACTTTTCTTCCAAGGAGTAAGCGTCTTTTAATTTCATGGCTGCAGTCACCATCTGCAGTAATTTTGGAGCCCCAAAAAATAAAGTCTGACACTGTTTCTACTGTTTCCCCATCTACTTCCCATGAAGTGATGGGACCAGATGCCATGATCTTAGTTTTCTGAATGTTGAGCTTTAAGCCAACTTTTTGACTCTCCTCTTTCACTTTCATCAAGAGGCTTTTTAGATCCTCTTCACTTTCTGCCATTAGGGTGGTGTCATCTGCATATCTGAGGTTCTTGATATTTCTCCCAGCAATCTTGATTCCAGCTTGTGTTTCTTCCAGTCCAGCATTTCTAATGATGTACACTGCGATAGAAGTTAAATAAGCAGGGTGACAATATACAGCCTTGATGTACTCCTTTTCCTATTTGGAAGCAGTCTGTTGTTCCATGTGCAGTTCTAACTGTTGCTTCCTGACCTGGATACAGATTTCTCAAGAGGCAGGTTAGGTGGTCTGGTATTCCCATCTCTTTCAGAATTTTCCAGTTTATTGTGATCCACACAGTCAAAGGCTTTGGCATAGTCAATAAAGCAGAAGTACATGTTTTTCCGGAACTCTCTTGCTTTTTCCATGATCCAGCAGATGCTGGCAATTTGATCTCTGGTTCCTCTGCCTTTTCTAAAACCAGCTTGAACATCAGGGAGTTCACGGTTCACGTATTGCTGAAGTCTGGCTTGGAGAATTTTGAGCATTACTTTACTAGCATGTGAGATGAGTGCAATTGTGTGGTAGTTTGAGCATTCTTTGGCATTGCCTTTCTTTGGAATTGGAATGAAAACTGACCTATTCCAGTCCTGTGGTCACTGCTGAGTTTTCCAAACTTGCTGGCATATTGAGTGCAGCACTTTCACAGCATCGTCTTTCAGGATTTGAAACAGCTCTACTGGAATTCCATCACCTCTACTAGCTTTGTTCGTAATGATGGTTTCTAAGGCCCACTTGACTTCACATTCCAAGATGTCTGGCTCTAGATGAGTGATCACATCATCATGATTTTCTGGGTCGTGAAGATCTTTTTTGTACAGTTCTTCCATGTATTCTTGCCACCTCTTCTTAATATCTTCTGCTTCTGTTAGGTCCAGACCACTTCTGTCCTTTATCGAGTCCATCTTTGCATGAAATGTTCTCTTGGTATCTCTAATTTTCTTGAAGAGATCTCTAGTCTTTCCCATTCTGTTGTTTTCCTCTATTTCTTTGCATTGATTGCTGAAGATCCATTATTAACAGTAGTAAAAATGAAACTTAGAAAAATCATGTTACTCCTCTGCGCAGTACCCTCCAACATCTCCTGTCTCATTCACAATAAATCTCAAAGTCCCAGATGGCCTCATGTGACCTGGTTCCTGGCTATACCTGACTTAATCTTCACGCTATTTCCATGAAGCTATTTCTGCCCCAGCATCACTGGCCTCACCTCCTCACTGTTCCTTGAACACAGCAAACATGTTCCTACCTTAGAATCTTTACATGTATTGTTCCCTTTCTTCCTGGAACACTTTCCCCCAGACATTTGCATGGCTTTCTCCCTCACTGCCTTCTGATCTCTGCTCAAACCAGAGACTATAAGGACTTTCTGAATATACTATATTTAACAGCATTCTAGAGACTTCCCTGGTGGTCCAGTGGTTAAGAATCCACCTTCCAATGCAAGGGGATGTGGGTTTGATCCCTGGTTGGGGAACCAAGATCTTACATGCTAAGGGGCAACTAAGCCTGTGCGCTGCAACTACTGAGCCTCCTGCCACAACTAGAAAGCCTGGGCACTTTAACAAAATATCCCGCATGCCTCAACTAAGACCAGACACAGCCAAAACTAATTTTTTTTTTTTAATAGCATTCCACACCTCCACTCCACACACCATCCTTCCAGACTCTCATCTTTTTCTGTGCCCTTCTCCTTGTTTATTTTCTTCAGAGCACTTATCAGTAGACATCAGAGTTATCGATCTGTTTATTTATTATCTGACATTAGAAGAGCTGTAAACTCCATGAGAAGCAGGACTTTGCCTTGTTCACAGTAGCTTCTCAATAAACATTTTGGAATGATTGAAATTCAGGAGCAGTTTATTTAACATATGAAGAATTTTTATTTATCTACCCTGTACAAGTGAGAAAAAAAGACATTAAGAAGGCTTAGGAACAAGCCCTTGCGAGTTAATAGATGGCAAAGTCATGTTTCAAAATCCAGTCATACTAATTCCAAAGTCCTGAACTTTTTCTATAATATCACCTCTCTTTCAGATGTAAAAAGCAATACTAGAATGTTCCAACTCTAGTTTAACCAATTATTTGACCAATTATTTTTGTCTCAACTTCTTTTTTGCTCAGTTTAAAAAAATGAAAACCCAAGTTATTCAAGTATTCATTTATATATGAATAAATATGTATTTAAGGCAAAAATATAAAGATTGCCATTTAAATCTATCTTGGTGAAAGTGAGTAATTCTATGCCTTTGCTTTCTCTTTCTCCTTGTGCTGACTGCCACATCTGCCTCACCTATTAATCCAGCTAATATTTGCAAGAACACTGATACTGTTATTTGCAAGGTCACGGTTATATGGCAAGTAATTTAAAGACTTCAAACAACAAATACATTGATAATGTTAAACAAAAAAATTCATATTCGTTTGTGATTTCAGCTGCTTTAAACATTCTGCATAAAGCTTTTCTCTTTCTGAGGCTCTTTGCTATTACTCTTTTATATGTCTCTAAATGACCTAGCTGCTGCTGCTGCTGCTAAGTCGCTTCAGTCGTGTCCGACTCTGTGCGACCCCAGAGACGGCAGCCCACCAGGCTCCACTGTCCCTGGGATTCTCCAGGCAAGAACACTGGAGTGGGGTGCCATTTCCTTCTCCAATGCATGAAAGTGAAAAGCAAAAGTGAAGTCGCTCAGTCGTTTCCGAGTCTTAGCGACCCATGGACTGCAGCCTACCAGGCTCTTCCGTCCATAAGATTTTCCAGGCAAGAGTACTGGAGTGGGGTGCCATTACCTTCTCCGAAATGACCTAGCAGGGAAGGATAAAGATATGTAACTTTCCCCAAAAATAAAACTCAGACTCAATTTGATCAGCTTTAAGTATACAGTTTTTTGTACTGTATTTTATACAAATTGTTAAGTATATACTTATACCATTTCATAAATTTCACCCTGATAAGACCGTCTCTGGGGTCACATAGAGTCGGACATGACTGAAGCGACAAAGCAGCAGCAGCAGCAAGACCCCATGTGAAATCTCCTAAAACGTTTGACTAATCTACATCCATATCCTTAATCATCATGATAAAATACATTAATAAATAGTTGCCAGTTACAGGTGTCTCTGAAAATTTCCCACAGTCATTTTAAATATCACTTTTGTAAAGGACCCAATTTAAGACATTTTAAAAAATCACTGAAATCTACATATTCTAATGTCAAATATGAAATCTGTTCTCAGAAAATAAACCAAGATATTGATGAAATATTAAGTCACATGATCAGTGCACTCTTATTACAAATATGAAAAGAATTAGAACCTAACAAAACATCCAAAGTAAAAATGCCTTATCCATGCAAGAGAATATTCCACAGCCATCAAAACTTAAGGGCTTCCTCAGTGGCTCAGCACTAAAAGAATCCACCTACAATGCAGGAGATGAGGGTTCAGTCCCTGGGTAGGGAAGATCCCCTGGAGAAGGAAATGGCAACCCATTCCAGTATTCTTGCCTGGAGAATCCCATGGACAGAGGAGCCTGGAGGGCTACTGTCCATGGGGCTGCAAAAAATCAGACATGACTGAGCAACTAACACTTTCACTTTCATATCATAAAACTTGCTAGTATTATTTCACTTTATTTATGACCAGACCAAAAACCATCTTAAATTAGCTGAAAAACTTCTCAGAATGCTAAGAGTTAACTTGCATTTCATTAATTCAACATCAGTATAAACCAAGTGGAGTAATACCTTATTTATATAAACTTAAAATGAGAATTATTAATATAAAACTTTCATAAACACTAGCTATATGTAGAAAAAGGAAGGATGTTAAGCTTGAAAATATGGTGTCAAGTCTGAGTCAAAGAAAGAATATGTCTTTTGAATATTCACTTTCCATAAACTGGTATTCTTACAGGAATAATTCATTTACTGATAAGCCTCAGTGATTTAAGTCCTTGGAACAAAACAAGACAACAAGTATTTTAACTGAGAAACTTATTCAGACCATGACCAGGTTACCAATTCTCAAAGGAGACATATCATTGAAACACTGTTTCTGTTCGGTCACTCAGTCTTGTCCCGCTCTTTGCCACCCCATGGACTGCAGCACACCAAGCTTCCCTATCCATCACCAACTCCCAGAGCTTGCTCAAACTCATGTCTATTTAATCACAAGCAAAAGGTCAAAGGTTTCTTCTACTATTAGATCAGCTGCATAAATCTACCTTAAGTCAGCTGTGACAAAATGTTTTACTCTGACATCAAACATTTAGCAAAACCAAAACAAATTAAAACAGTTTAAAAACACCTTACTCTGGCAGCACAAGCGAAAGAATCAGGGCCATGAGCTGCATTCTTTATGCCATCTGTTCCAAAGAGGGCTCTAATGCTTTCAGGAGCATCTGTACGTGCCAGTCCAGAGTTTGCAGGTCCAAGAAGTCTCTTCCATTCACATATAGCGTCATCTCGTAAAATCTCCATGGCAATTATAGGTCCACTTGTAATAAACTGGATCAGCTCACTGTGAAACAGGTGAAAGATTGATTTGCTTCATTTTTGTATTAACCAAAGCATCTCTCTTAACAAAGAAATATTACCATTTGAGTATTTAATCACATAGCTATAAATATGAACATTATCATCTCAGAACTATTGGACATAGTGAATTTTACATGGACAAGGTAAAGTTTTCATAAACTGAGTGCCCTGCAGTAGCCTGAGTCACTACAAATCACTACTGTCAAACCAATTACTGTTAGCAGAAGCATCAATGTTTCAGTGAACTAAGACTATTTCATTGATTTAAAATGCATATTGTTGATCTATTGCTTTTTGCATCGTTCTGAAAGGTACAGAAGAATCTTTTTATTTTCACATAATTTAACATGGTAGTCAAATAAAATCTCAATAGACAAAGTGATGAGTGATATCTTGTAATATATTTGTAGTAAGAATTCAATAATTTCTGTGTAGATTTATTAGAATTCAAAGAATGACAATGAATTTTCAGTCACTAGGCACCGAGTTGGTCAAGACATTAAACTAGAAGTTGTAATAATACAAATATCTACAAAGACTAAAGTGAAGAATAATTTCCAAGAGAATTATGGATGCCTATTCTACACAAGGTTTGGGAATATTTTGATAATGCTTTGTTTAAAATAAACTATAACATATGATTTTCTTATGTAAAACTTGAATAAAACACTATTATATACAGGACACCAACTAGAATGTTTACTGTAGCTTGGCTAATCCTTCATTATTAGAAAAGTAAGCACTTCTGCTTTGTCAACAGTAATGAGGTACACCATATTCACCTAACTTTAAATACAACCCAAATATTTAGAACATAGATTCACTTTCTAACATATTTGTCGCTATATTTCAAACAGCAAAACGTGTATCAAACAATTTATTTAACACAAGGGTTCTACGAGCAATGTTTTACATACATTGAGAATACCGTTAATAGTTTAAAACACAAATAGATACTCAACATAAATGTAATTATTACTCTATTTTTATTCTACTGAAATTTAAAAAGGAAGCTATGCTCCTCATAATTTAAACAATTCATGCCATTTGCTTCTGATTCAAGTTTAGTATATTTATTTAACAAAGAATTTTCACCTAGTGAAAGGAGAGGGGGGAAAAAACACACCAATTCTTAGAAAAAAAGCTCTCTACAGTTGCAAGATGTTGCCAAGGACTTTTTTTTTTTAAGATATTTTTATTTTATTTATTTGCCCCACTGGGTCTTAGCAGTGACATGCAGGGTCTTTAGTTGAGGCATGTGAACTCTAGTGGCATATGGGATCTAGTTCCCTGGCCAGGGACTGAACCTGGGCCCCCTGCATTGGGAGTGCAGAGTCTTAGCCACTGCACCACCGGGAAGTCCCTGCTAAGGACTTTTTGACAAATTATTCTCATGTAACAGATTTTTGAATTGTGAAGTTATAACTCTTTGGTTTTCCACAATACCCTCCATTATACAACATGAGCCTTGAACTCAGTACCTACTTTAAAAAGGGCCTTGACTGATGGTCTATATGAAAATCTGTTGCTTCTTTCCTATAAAATAACCAAAATGACAAAAGTTAACAATTATGTAAGGAAAATTAACTTATATTAATAAAATAATGAAATTCTCTATTTGATCCATATGAGAATTAAGGACTTTTCACCAAATATTCTGCTCAAATGCCCCCTCTCTTCAAATTTTTGCTAGTATGCATCTATGTTAAGATGTAAAATTAAAATGAATAAAAGAGGCAATATTTACTGTTCATGTTCAAGTCTACTATCTTCCTTTTCACTAGCATCTTTATCATTCTAAAAACAACATTTAACATATGACCAATAAGAATTACTGTTTTTTAAAGTTCACATAAGTTGAACATCAAAAAATATGTAATCTTTATCAATGAAAAGAAAAATATTAATTATTGCAAAGATATTTACAAATTCAAAAGATTTTACTTTCTTCTCTAAGGTTTAGCTTGAGAGCTTAGACTAGAATTTTAATTTAATAGTTAAAATTTTCTTTTTTATATAGATTGCTCCAAAAAAAAAGACTATGGACCTGTGTTTTTAAAGACTGCTTGACAAATTATGCACATCAATGTACTCTTACTGGTTATTACTGTATTAACAACTAATGCTTGAACTTACATCCCCCCAAAAAGGGATAATATAGAGATATTCAGAAATCTGAATTTATCAGTGGCAATCAGGATTAACTTTTTAAATTTATAGTCCCACAACCATGGAGAAATAAATAGGATAATGGAATTTTACACATATTGAAAAAGTTATTTAGACTTTTCAGCTAATCAAATCAAGTGTCTCAAACTCATACAGTTTTCTCAAAGGCTTGAAACAGTTCATAGTATGTGACAAACATATGTCAATACCAATTTTTTAACACAGCAAAGTATCCTCTAACAAAGGATTAAACTTTCAGGCTTGATAATTTAGTATGCAATGCATTAAGATTTTATATGTTAGTTGATCAACCATGTCCTACTCTGTGAACCCATGGACTGTAGCCCACCAGGCTTCTCTATCCATGGAATTCTCCAGTCAAGAATACTGGAGTAGGTAGTGATTACCTTCTCCACGGGATCTTCCCAACCAAGGGATCAAACCCAGGTGTCTTGCATTGCAGGCCGATTCTTTTCAAGCCACCAGGGGCTTGACGTGATGCTTTAAGATCTTATGGGCCCATTAAGAAATAAATCATATACTAATTCATATAATAATTCATTTATGAGGATATACTTTTATTCAAACCAAATGTACTAAAATATTCTCTTTGGCCATGAAGAGATTATGAAAGTATACTATGCAAGTATAGAAAACAAAATTTGCCCCAAGACATAGAAGGGGAAGAAAACTTATTCTTCTAGAGACTATTATATGCCAATGTTAAATTTTATTATTCCCCACAACAATATATTGAAATAGGTATGATCATCTTCATTTTACATTTAAAAATATGACCCAGCAATCCCACTGCTGGGCATACATGCCGAGGAAACCAGAATTGAAAGAGACACATGTACCCCAATGTTCATCGCAGCACTGTTTATAATAGCCAGGACATGGAAACAACCTAGATGTCCATCAGCAGATGAATGGACAAGAAAGCTGTGGTACATATACACAATGGAGTATTACTCAGACGTTAAAAAGAATACATTTGAATCAGTTCTGATGAGATGGGTGAAACTGGAGCCGATTATACAGAGTGAAGTAAGCCAGAAAGAAAAACACCAATACAGTATACTAACACATATATATGGAATTTAGAAAGATGGCAATGATGACCCTGTATGCAAGACAGCAAAAAAGACACAGATGTGTATAGCGGACTTTTGGACTCAGAGGGAGAGGGAGAGGGTGGGATGATTTGGGAGAAAGGCATTGAAACATGTATACTATCATGTAAGAATCGAATCACCAGTCTATGTCCGATGCAGGATACAGCATGCTTGGGGCTGGTGCACGGGGATGACCCAGAGGGATGTTGTGGGGAGGGAGGTGGGAGGGGGGTTCATGTTTGGGATCGCATGTACACCCGTGGTAGATTCATGTCAATGTATGGCAAAACCAATACAGTATTGTAAAGTAAAATAAAGTAAAAATTAAAAAATAAAAAATAAAAACACAAGAAAAAAAATAATAATGTAGTTCAGCATGATTATATAACTTATCCAGAGCAAAATGCTACTTAGTAAAGGAAGAAGGACAAGGAGATGTAAACCCAAATTTCTGATTGCTTATGACCTTTCTATTACCAACTTCAGAAAAATAAAAATAAAAACTCTAGAGGGTAGGCAGAAGAATTCACAAAACTGATTGATAGGGATAATCCGTACTGCATCCTAAAATGAGGTAAAACTCTGAAAAATTCAAGTGGGGAGTATTTTAGAAGAGTTAGCAGTGAGACTACTAATCTGACCAATTCTACAGAACTACTAAGAAAACAAAATCATCTTTAACATTAATAAAAACTATTAATTACTGAAAGTATTTTGTTTTCTTCTAACATGTCACTGACTCTACAGTTACTTCCATTCAAAATCTATCACTAAAACCAAAATGAGTTCATGAATTTTTTTCTCATCATTTTTATTTAATTCCTCCCTTAACAGGCTTAGATGGAGAGAAATATGTGCATGACCAGCTACAGAAGTCTTTTCTGTTCTTGTTTTGTTATGTTTTCTTGTGTTTTCATAACATTCTCACAATGATCTATTAATTATTTTACGAAATATTTACTTAGTGTCTACTTTGAATCAGGCCCTGATCCGAGAACTAGAAGTACAGTTAAACGGAACCCAGCTGCTGCTTTTCAGATACTGTCATGAGGGAGGAGCTGACATTTGAGCAAGTAAGTTTTGAGAACATTTAAGTTTTGGGAGACACTTCTCTGTGGGTCTCTTGTCTTCCTAACACATCTGATTGGGTATGCCAAGAATGCAAGGCCCCAACTACTCTTTATCCTAGCCATTTCTTGGAGTTATGTTTATAGTGAGTGACTTTGAGGGATGAGGTCATGTCTCCTTAGTACAAAGAGCAGACTTGTTTACAGCTTGCTAATGAAACAGTGGGTAACCTGAGTTCAACCCTCTTCAGCTGTGATGCAATCAACTGTGTGTGCAACATTTACCCAGGCCCATCTCATATTATTCTCACAGGACATGAAGGCAACAGGAACCAACATAAACATGATGTTCATGCTGCTAATTGAACCTAATCAAGCCCTGTATCCCTGGCTCAGAAGTCTCATGTCTTCTGCTAGCATCCCTGAGAGAGTAACACACTAACTCATTAACTTTTAAGTTAGGTAAAATTCAAGACATGACAGTAATATTAATAGAAATGTATGAGGTGCTATGAACAATTTAAACAGCTGTTAAGTTTTGGGGGGCAGCTTTATTGTGGGAAATTTGATGCCAGATTACACCTCCAATGTTTGATATAGACAAAGTTTTAATGTCACTAACACTAATCAAAGTCATCTCTCAGAATTCAGCCCCGTTGCCTGCTGTAAGGGCAAGCATCTTCAATACAGACAGAAACGGGACAAATCTAACTATGTTCATAAGGATCATGACCTCTGTTTCTACTAAGTAATAATGACAGCACTGGTAAGTACTATACTACCACCACTAATAGCTAACACCTTGAAGTAACTTAGCAGCAGCAGCAGCATATGTGCTTACTGTGTGCAACAATTTTTCAAAACATTTTACTTTTATTAAGCTCACATAACCCTCATAACAACTTTACAAAATTGGTGATATTATAACCTCCATTTAGCAGATGAAGAAACTGAAACAGAGAAGTTGTACAGAGCCACAACCTAATCTGGCTCTAGATTTTGTGCTCTGAAATAGATGTCTGCCTTTCTAGAAAATATGTAAGCTGGGAGATCTTACATAGGGGAAAATTTCAAATTGTCTTTTTTGGGGGTAAAATTGAGGATGTTTTGTTAAGGTTTCTAGGGAGCAGACTTCTCAATACTGAATTTCTACTGCTATCCATTGTCCCTGTTCTCATAGAGACAAAAAAGCAACTGACCCATGGGAGAGAGAGCCAGGAACAGCAGTGAGAAGACACCTAATCAAACAGACATAAATCACTGGAGTAAGTAACAAACTGCTGGATCCAGCCCTGCCTAACTACACCAATCCCCTTACCTTACAGTAAGTCTAACTTTCACTAAATAACTTAGAAAATATCTGGTCAAATAAAATGGCTTGCTTTTCAGAACAGTAAATAGGTATATCTACCAATTACATATAATATGTTGGGAGGAACGAAAACATTTCCAAACTAAAACATTTCCACACACATCACTTTTGAAATCTCAACAGTAAGAGTTCCTTGTCAAATATGAATAATCTAATATTCATTTCTTCTATAATTTCTATACAATGTGTTATATAAAAAATTACAGATATGAAACACTGATGGATTATGAAAGAAAATAAAGAATTAATGTCTAATAAATAGTTAATAGTTATTAGTATAACCTGACAATTCCTACTTGCTTAGAGTTCAATCATGATTTATGCATCTGATTACCTGTTGTCTTATATTTTCTCATTCTAATAAGATTACTAATCTATTCTTTGTCATTCTGTGGAAGTTTTTAAACATGAAAGATAATTTTTTTTTTTTTTTAAAAAAGGAACCAGACATTATATAACTGAAAATGATCAAAAAGTTTACCTTGATAGTGTCATCATTTTGAGTTTGGTTAGAGTAAATCCAGCTTTGCTTATTATTTCAATTATTTCTCCAGCTTTTGATACTGCATCTGGTTTAATCAGGGCTAATGTTCTGTAAGGAAATACATTTAAAAATAAAAATAGTTCAGGAGTTTTTACTTATAACACCTAATCAGAGGTCGTTTCCATTAAAATCCTAGCTCAAAGTGAATTATAAAGAGAAATGTACTAATAATCTTTTAAAAACTTATACAATGCTATTCTCTTAAATCATCCCACCCTTGCCTTCTCCCACAGAGTCTGAAAATCTGTTCTTTATATCTGTGTCTTTTTTGCTGTCTCGCATATAGGGTCACTGTTACCATCTTTCTAAATTCCATACGTATGTGTTAACATTCCGTATTGGTGTTTTCCTTTCTGACTTACTTCAGTCTGTATAGCGAAGTCGCTCAGTCATGTCCGACTCTTAGTGACCCCATGGACTGTAGCCTACCAGGCTCCTCCCTCCATGGGATTCTCCAGGCAAGAGAACTGGAGTGGGTTGCCATTTCCTTCTCCAGGAGATCTTCCCGACCCAGAGATTGAACCCCGGTCTCCTGCAGTGCAGGCAGACACTTTAACCTCTGAGCCACCACTCTATAATAGGCTCCAATTCACTCTGTATAATTAGCCTCCAATTAAAATAAATAAATAAATAAAAACTTATACAATGGAAGTTTACTATTTTTCCCAAAGAAATAAAAATTAGCACCCAATCTATAAAAGAGTAATAAAAGGTTAGAGGAAAAAAAAGTTAAGACTGTGATTTTAAATATGCCCACGTAAGAAAACATGGGTGTTTAAAAACACTTCTATTTCTTAGCATTTTATAAAAGACAACAATTCTCTAAAAAGTTGCATTAAACATATTATCACCTTGATTTCTGGTCTCTTAAACTTTAACTTTGGAGAAGGCAATGGCAACCCACTTCAGTTCTCTTGCCTGGGAAAATCCCATGGATGGAGGAGTCTGGTAGGCTGCAGTCCATGGGGTCACTAGGATTTGGACACGACTGAGCGACTTCACTTTCACTTCTCACTTTCACACATTGGAGAAGGAAACGGCAACCCACTCCAGTGTTCCTGCCTGGAGAACTCCAGGGACAGGCGAGCCTGGTGGGCTGCTGTCTATGGGGTCGCACAGAGTTGGACACGACTGAAGTGACTTAGCAGCAGCAGCAGCAGCAAACTTTAACATGCGTATGCCATGCAGTCAGTTCAGCATTGATTTGGAAATAACTATAAATTCTTCTGTTAACACTTTATTCATAGCATGAATCATGTACAAAGAAATAAATGTCTCCCTACCTGACAACGTTTATGACTAGCAAACACCCTGCTAACATTTTTTTTCTCTATGTGTTTAATTGGAGGATAGTTGCTTTACAATGTTGTGTTGGTTTCTGCCATACAACAACATGCATCAGTCATAAGTATACATATATCCCCTCCCTCTTGAACCTCCCTTCCATCCCCTACCCATCCCACCCCTCTAGGTTGTCACAGAACACCAGGTTGAGCTCTCTCTGTCATGCAGCAAATCCATACTAGCTATCTATTTGACTTATGGCAGTGTATATGTTTCAATGTCACTCTCTCAATTCGGCCCCTCCACCTTGCCCCGTTGTGTCCACAAGTCTGTCTCAGTGTCTGGGTCTCTACCACTGCCCTGGCAAATAGGTTCATCAGCATCATTTTTCTAGATTCCATACATTTGTGTTAATATGCAATATTTGTCTTTCTCTTTCTGATTAACTTCACTCTGTATAACAGGCTCTGGGTTCATCCACTTCACCAGAACTGACTCAAATCACATTTTCTAAAAGGATACATCAGAGCTATGAATTTTCCCCTCTGAAGCCACAGAATGAATATATTTCTGGAGTTGGAGAGCACCTTAGTTTCCTGATTTTACTAACAAGGAAATGAAACCCAGAGAGGTTACTCTCCAAAGGTCACACAACAGGTGTGTGGCATTTTCAGGACAAAACACCAGCTCACACAACTCCTGGATGGTCTGTGCTCCTTCCACACCACAAATAAAGCTACTATTAATATATAAAAAAGACCAGGATCACAAATCCTCAAGATTAATACTTGCACATACAAGGTAAAATCAGATTAGTTGGAGTAATTCAGCTTATATGACACACAAAATAAGACTAAAAAATTGCTGCCACTTTCTTTTTCTTTTCAGTTGTTCTGATATGTTGGTATTAATTCAAGGAATCTATAAAAAGAGAATGGTTGGCTTTTTCACAGTGGACTTTTTTTTTCCCCAATGAGACAAAATTAGCTAAGAATATAATGATAAAAATATCCTTACAGTTAGATATAACTTATGTGTGTGTTAGTCACTTAGTTGTGTTTGACTTTTTGCAACCCCATGGACTGCAGCCTGCTTGGCTCCTCTGTCCATGGAATCCTAAAACTTATGGCTGGCTTTTAAAACTTTTAAACAACAAAAGCTGTTCATTTTAGTCTGATAGAGCTTTTCATAAATGGACTACCTTTTATTTTGAAGCAAGTGAGTCACTTATAGCATTTTACAATGCTTCATTAAAGATACAATTAAAATTGTCACTTCTTAGCTCAATTGTTTAAATATTATAAGGCCAAAACTAACCCATGATTGTTTATGCTAAGTTCTAGAAATGTCTTCAGGAACCAAAGCTCTTAAAGAAAATATAAAACGTATCGGCAGTGAACAAGAAGCAACGTGAAAAATTTTGCAGTTTAGTTTAAAATGCAGTTTCATTTTCTCTTTAAATGCCTACAGGAGACAAAGCATTGATTCAATCAGTTTAGTTCAAGAGAATGCACTGGTCAGCAAATCCGAAATCAGACTGATTATATTCTTTGCAGCCAAAGCTAGAGAAGCTCTACACAGTCAGCAAAAACCAGACCTGGAGCTGACTGTGGCTCAAATCATGATCTCCTTATTGCCAAATGCAGACTTAAATTGAACAAAAGAGGGAAAACCACTAGATCATTCAGGTATGACCTAAATCAAATCCCTTACAATTATACAGTGGAAGTGACAAACAGATTCAAGGGATTAGATCTAATAGAGTGCCTGAAGAATCATGGCCAGAGGTTTGTGACATTGTACAGGAGGCAGTGATTAAGACCATCCCCAAGAAAAAGAAATGCAAAAAGGCAAAATGGCTGCCTGAGGAGGCTTTACAAATAGCTGAGAAAAGAGAAATGAAAGGCAAAGGAGAAAAGGAAAGATATACCCATTTGAATGTAGAGTTCCAAAGAAGAGCAAGGAGAGATAAGAAAGCCTTTCTCAGTGATCAATGCAAAGAAATAGAGGAAAACAACAGAATGGGAGAGACCAGAAATCTGTTCAAGAAAATTAGAGATACCAAGGGAACATTTCATGCAAAGATGGACTCAATAAAGGACAGAAATGGTATAGACCTAACAGAAGCAGAAGATCTTAAGAAGTGGCAAGAATACACAGAAAAACTGTACAAAAAAGATCTTCATAACCCAGATAACCACAATGGTGTGATCACTCACCTAGAGACAGACATCCTGGAATGCGAAGTCAAGTGGGCCTTAGGAAGCATTACTACGAACAAAGCTAGTGGAGGTGATGGGATTCCAGTTGAACTGTTTCAAATCCTACAAGATGATACTGTGAAAGTGCTGCACTCAATATGCCAGCAAATTTGGAAAACTCAGTAGTGGCCACAGGACTGAAAAGGTCAGTTTTCATTCCAATCCCAAAGAAAGGCAATGCCAAAGAATGCTCAAACTACCGCACAATCATGTCTTCACTGTTTAATTATTCAGTAGTAACAGTTAAACTTATTTTGGAGGGAAAATAACATAAGCATCAGGAATCATATATATTATTTAAAAGTGAAGATAGCACACCAAAAAAGGGCCACAAAAATGTATTAATAGTGCCATTGTTACCTGTTGTTTAGTTGCTCAGTCATGTCTGACTCTTTGCATCCCCATGGACTACAGGCTCCTCTGTCCATGGGATTTCCCAGGCAAGAACACTGGAGTGGGTTGCCATTCCCTTCTCAAGGGATCTTCCTGACCCAGTAATGGAACCTGTGTTTTCTGCTTGCTGATAACAAACCACCCCAAAATGTATTGGCTTAAAACTACAAACAGTTTCTCAAGATCTTGTAGGTCAGCTGTGGAGTGGTTTCAGCTGGGATGGGTCACAAAACTGGGGCAGTGAGGCTTCTCTTTCCTTGAGGCCTCAAGAGCTGGAGCAGGCAAGGAGATGGATTCTCCCCTTCTGCTGATGCTGCTAAGTTGCTTCAGTTGTGTCCAACTTTGTGCAGCCCTATAGATGGCAGCCCACCAGGCTCCCCTGTCCCTGGGATTCCCCAGGCAAGAACACTGGAGTGGGTTGCCATTTCCTTCTCCAATGCATGAAAGTGAAAAGTGAAAGTGAAGTCGCTCAGTCGTGCCCGACTCTTAGCAACACCATGGACTGCAGCCTACCAGGCTCCTCGGTCCATGGGATTTTCCAGGCAAGAGTACTTTGCTACAGTGGGCAGGATGTAGCAAAGTCCTGGCTACTCAGGGCAGAGAGAAGCTACTACTTACAGGGGGAATTGACATCAGGTGGGTTCACCAGTTACCAAGGGCTAATTAACCCTTATAATTAAGAGAACTGGATAGCTGTGTGAGTGAAGCAGGCCAGAAGAAAATCTCAACCACTCTCAGAGGTGGCTTATACTAGACAGCCTAAACCAGTACTTGACTTTGATTTACATCTGGCACCTACATCAGTGCTCCATCAGTTAAAAATTAGGAGAATGAGACTAACTAAACCCAAGAGATGACAAGAAGACTGTATGATGTCTCTACATCTGAACAGTAAAACTATAAAGCATCAATTCATTGCTTAGTCACTCAGTCATGTCTGAGTCTCTGTGGCCCCATGGACGGCAGCCTGCCAGGCTCATCTGTCCATGGAATTTTCCAGACAAGAATACTGGAACAGATTGGTATTTCCTACTCCAGGGGATCCCAACCCAGGGAATGAACTCGAATCTCTTGGGTCTCCTGCATCGGCAGGCAGATTCTTTACCACGAGTGCCACAGGGAAGCCCACCAATTCATTTCTGACCATACAAAATGTAAATCAAATACTCTTAAAAAAAAGAGAGAAAAAAATTTAAAAAGACAAAAAAGGGAAACAAAACAATTTAAAAAAACAAATACTCTGACTCATTGACAACTAATAACATTTATCCATTTGCTTTGAGGAGCTTCATAAAGGGAACAAGTTACAAAACTAGCTAAGGGAGTATATCTTTCATTAAGTTCTCTTACAACAAAAGAAAAATCAACGTAAAAAATAATAGGGAGGGAGGGAAGTTTTGAAGGTGATAAATAAATTCACATCCTTGATTGCCGAAATGGTTTCATAGGTTTATACTTATCTCCAAACTCCAAAGTTGTGTTAAATATTTTTTTGTTTGTCCATTATACCTCAATACAGAGATTTTGAAAAAGAGAATAGAAATGTGAATCAAATGTCAGATTTCTACAGTTAAGAGGAATTATATATGGAATTTAAAAAGATGGTAACGATAACCCTGTATTCAAGACAGCAGAGACACAGATGTATAGAACAGTCTTTTGAACTCTGTGGAAGAGGGAGAGGGTGGGATGCTTTGGGAGAATGGCATTGAAACATGTATAATATCATATAAAAAACGAATTGCCAGTCCAAGTTTGATGCAGGATACAGGATGCTTGGGGCTGGTGCACTGGGATGACCCAGAGAGATGGTATGGGGAGGGAGGTGGTGGGGGGGGTGGTTCAGAATTGGGAACATGTGTACACCCGCAGCGGATTCATGTTGATGTATGGCAAAATCAATAAAATATTGTAAAGTATTTAGCCTCCAATTAAAATAAATAAATTTAAATTAAACAAAACAAAACAAAAAAGAGGAATTAGAAAGCTGAGGCTAGTTTGTGAGCTAAACTGAATTATATAGAATAGCATTATCTTGATAAGTACCTCAAAATTAGCAGATAGGCACCATAGAGATCAGCTTTACTCCTCCCTCTCCAACAGGTTTTACTCCAGAAAGAAAGGAGTTGAGTATGATAAACATAATAGGGATGTAATTAGTTCATAAATTCTCCTTGACACTATATAAAACTGAGAGCTAGGCTAAGTTACAATTATTACATAGAAGATATTTCCATGGGACCATGATAGACATGCCTGTATTTCTCCATACGCCTACCTCTTTGGTCATTTAAATGAAACAATATATTTTTCAAAAAACTCTTTAATTCTGCAGAAGCTTATTTAAGTCACCCAAATGGCTGCTGCATTTAACACCCTTGCAGTTAGGAAAGAATCAGAAGACAAAATGGCAAAATAATTTTAGTCAGTAAAAATATAATACTGCACATATTTTAATTAATTATATTTATAAAGCCCAAATATTTAAAATCTGCCTTCATATTCTTCTACTCCTATTTTTAAATCAGTCCACTCAATAATATTTACCAACATATTAATTAGAGGTTTAATAGAAACAGAATGAGTTTTAAAGTCAAACATGACAAGATTTACTTGTTTCCCCTTTCTTTGTAGCTGTGTGACTACGGCCAAGTTACTGAACTATTCTATAAAACGGAAACAACAACATTCAGTGTAGAAAAATCAAACTTTATATACAACATGTAATAACTGCTATAGATTTTTACTTTGCTATATATACAATATATAATATATATAATAATTACTATAGATATGCTGCTGCTAAGTCACTGCAGTCATGTCCAACTCTGTGCAACCCCATAGACGGCAGCTCACCAGGCTCCCCCATCCTAGGATTCTCCAGGCAAGAACACTGGGGTGGGTTGCCATTTCCTTCTCCAATGCTGAAAGTGAAAAGTGAAAGTGAAGACGCTCAGTCGTGTCCGACTCTTAGCAACCCCATGGACCACAGCTTATCAGGCTCCTCCGTTCATGGGATTCTCCTGGCAAGAGAACTGGAGTCATACTACAGATATAATAATTTATATATATTTATAATAATTGCTATAGATTTTACTTTGATTGGGTCATACTATTAACCCTGTCTCCCTCATTTACCTATTTTTGCTAGTTTAAATGAAAACTTGAAGTAGTTGTGAACTGAGATGCCTACCACAGTGATTGGCATATAGCATGTGCTCAGAAACTTTAAATTATAAATATTTATTTCTTGTAAATAAAGGAATTGTGGTTGATGCTTCCTTAACCCCACAGACTTTTATTAGTAGATTTCAAATAAGATTCTTATTTATCTAACATTCTATCTTCTTTTTTTCTTCCTATTTCGAGTTGTCCTGGGAACCTTTGGTTTTTCTTTTTTATGAATCATTCACCATCTCACTGATCTATCACCACCTGTGTACTAATACCACACTGAGCATCAAAGTACCTCCAGAATCATAAAGAGTTTTTAAAAAGTCACAGAAAGAATATTACTATGAGGGGATCAGATGTTAGGTAATCAAATATTATTTGGGTGGCAAACCTCAAAAAATAGTTTGACAGATTTTTTTTTTCCTGTAGAATTAAATAGTTTTTTGAGCTTTTTATACAGATAGCCTTAACTTCCACCAGTGATCCCTATTCTTCATTACTGCAACAATCACTCCACAAATACAAAGAATCCCTCAAGTCAGCATAAAAGCATATAATATAAGCCACAGAAACTAGAGCCTGGAAAGATGACCAAAGAATGAAAATTCCATTGCAAATACAGTTCAAACTAGACCCAGAAAGCTGCAAACTCATAAATGCAGAGATTAAAACTTACAATGTCATCTTAGTAATGTTTTCCGGATAGCCTAATTTTCAGCTACAACTCCAACTTGTTCTGTCTCTCTTCTAAATCAAAACTGAGGAAAAGTCAGAATGACAAATGTAGCTTTGACAAACAATGAATAGAAAAAACCAGAGAGACACCATGCTATAGTTTCTCCATGTCACAGGAAGAGCAACACAAAAAGGCAGGGAGAGGAGAAGGCAGGGAAGCAGCCAGCCAGAAGCTCTTCCTCCAGACACAACTGTTTTCAAAGATGTATCGTTCAGTCAATAAATTTTGTGGGGCAGCTCCTGTAAATACTTCATTGTTTGAGGCACAATACAATGGACTTTTGGGAGGCAGTTGTGATCCCAAGAGGGATTAAATTTCTTTGTATCACAATGTTTTTGTACTTTTTTTAAAATAAATATCCTGTCTTCAATTGATCAGTCAATATTTATCAGTTCAGTTCAGTTCAGTCATTCAGTTGTGTCCGACTCTTTGCGACCCCATGAATCGCAGCACGCCAGGCCTCCTGTCCATCACCATCTCCCGGAGTTCACTCAGACTCATGTCCATCGAGTCCGTGATGCCATCCAGCCATCTCATCCTCTGTCGTCCCCTTCTCCTACTGCCCCCAATCCCTCCCAGCATCAGAGTCTTTTCCAATGAGTCAACTCTTCCCATGAGGTGGCCAAAGTACTGGAGTTTCAGCTTCAGCATCATTCCCTCCAAAGAAATCCCAGGGCTGATCTTCAGAATGGACTGGTTGGATCTCCTTGCAGTCCAAGGGACTCTCAAGAGTCTTCTCCAGCACCACAGTTCAAAAGCATCAATTAAATAAAACTCAAAAATAGACAATTTATATTAAAAGCAATCTTCTGGTGCTGGAGAAGACTCTTACAGTTCCTTGGACTGCAAGGAGATCAAACCAGTCCATCCTAAAGGAAATCAGTCCTGAATAGTCATTGGAAGGACTGATGCTGCAGCTGAAGCTCCAATACTTTGGCCACCTGATGTGAAGAGCCAACTCACTGAAAAAGACCTGATGCTGGGAAAGACTGAGGGCAGGAGGAGAAGGGGACAACAGAGGATGAGATGGCTGGATGGCATCACTGACTCAATGGGCATGAGTTCGAGCAAGCTCCAGGAGATAGTGAAGGACAAGGGAGCCTGGCATGCTGCAGTCCATGGGGTCGCAAAGAGTCGGACAAGACTTAGCGACTTAGTCAGCAAGACAAAAACATCTTTGTCAATTAGATCAATGGTCATCATTTGAAAATGGGGGGAATGAAAAATAGGAAAGAGTAGATAATAAATTTTAAATTGTTATTCAATGATTCGTTTACCTAACACAGATAAGGTGCTTGTAATGTGTGAGGAGACGTGCCAGGTGCCACAGGAGACAAAAATCTGAATTGAGACAGAAAGGAGACAACCATCTTGCAGGTCTTACTCATTCTCCTGTGACTGGACTTTAATATTGCCTCTACTCTGCGATATTCAGCAAGTTACCTAACGTCTCTAAGCCTCAACTTCTCCATCTGCAGAGTGGAATTAATAATAATATTATTAGCCTTTGTATTTAAGTTGTTGTGGAGCTTAAACAAATGATGCATAGAAATCATTTTAATACAATGTCTGATTTAAAAAAAGCTAACAGATATTAATACTTTCTTCTGAGTGTCCATTGAGCTTATGGCACTCACTACTTTTGCCCCATAAACCAAGACTTAAAGTCTCAGCTCCCAATTAGAAGACTGATAAGGGTATATATAAAAGATTTGCATTTTTCCCTCCAGAAAATAATCAGTCTAAGACCATGGGTATCACTTTATTATCTAAGTGAGGAAAAAATTACAGAGTCTGCTCCACAGAATTCTAAAAACGTCCTAACACTGAATTGGATCACTGAAAAATACTTATACTATAAAAAACACAGGATAGAAACAAGAAATTCGAATTTGGTACCAAGACAGACATAATGTTCTAAGAATTTTAAAAAAGATTACATAATAGTTTTCTTACTTTTCTTTCCTACTACCCAGTTGACGAGCTGTGTACTGATCTCCATAGTCAAGCAGCACCAGTTGTCGAGAAAAGATGTTCACTTTGTTGCCTATAAATAAATCTTCCAGGTGAAGGTCTTCGTATTTTGTCCGCTTTAAAAAGGTGCGATGATTCTTTACATCATGCTGGAATCAAAAACAATACAATAAAACAAATCATTGTCAGCAGGGAATGTTAACCTTATTATAAACTAGAAATAAAGTTATTAATTCTGCTTTATTAAACATAAGTTACATATTATTTCATTTTTGCCACAAGTACAAGTAATAATTTCTTTTATAGCATGCATTTCCTAGTTTAATCCAGTAATAATATAAAAATTACAAATTTGATACTTTTAAACCCTGAAGAGAAATTTTTGTTTATTTCCAAATCATGGGAGCAAATTAGTGCCTCCAAGATGCCGAATTTCTCCTTTCTTGCCTACACAAAATCCCAATACCAGATAGGTCAGCCTGCAAAAGGGACTGTCAGGAAAGGGACACAAAGAAATAAGCAGGATCTCTTGGCTCAGTCTTCTACAATCGGACTTTTTGTAGTGATAGCAGCATTCAACAATGGTGACATTGATGACCGTGATAATCTTTATCTACAACCACTTTACTATTGATTAATACAGAACATGAATAACCCTACTTCAGTTTTCTCACTGAAAAAACAATTTCTATTAAAAAATAAAGGCACAAAGTATCTTCTTGCAATGGAATTATAATATCAAAAATTTTTTTAATTTCCCAAATAAAAATAATGTATTTATTTTTTTCTTTCAGTTTTGTTGAGATATGATTAATCTATGAGTTTAAGGAGTATGGCATAATGATTTGACTCATATACATTATGAAGAGATGACCACAAAAATTCCATGAACATTCATCATCTCACATAGACACAACTAGAAAAAAAGGCAATCCTATTCCTCCCCCAATCCCACCTTTACTCCATTTGCCAACTTTTAAGCAAAGAAAGGCTCATTTACCATTTCAACAGATCCATCCCCGGGGTAAAATAAAAGCTCATAACGTCGAAATAGTGAAGCATTTGGATCAAACCACTCTGCGATGAAAACGAATCTCTCACTATGATTCTGCAAAGAAAGAAGAATTTTAACAATAACATACAAAATATAAGCCCGCTTGTAAAAATCCTATGAATTGAAAGAATGACCAAATATTTGCAATGAACAAATCTACTATTATAATACTTATTAATAATTGAATAATTCTGGTTTTCAACAATATGACAGCTATCAACACATCCTTAGAAATATTTCCCTCTAGTTTCTTATTAAATATCCTTAGATATATCAGAGTTGACTTATGAACTTAATACTTCACAGCCACCCAATCATCCTGGGTAAACTGACACTTTTTTAGAACATGAGCTCCTTATCTGACAACTGTGATAATTCCGTACCTCTCCATAAAGTTCTAATTGTTCTAAGTTTAAGATTCTAGCAGTATTAGAATGTTGTTGTCATTCAGATTACAGCAAGCATCTTTTCTCTCCTTAGTAATTTCATATGATAGTATCTTTTTATAGAAATAGTGGGAGAATGTGTTAGTCTAGGTCCCCCGAGAAGCAGACAAGATGCCAAGACAGTGCCAAGACAGGATTAAACATTCAAGAATCATTCCTGTAGGAGAAATTCTGAATGGAAATTCCTAACAGAGAAAATAGGGAGGGATCCAGGGAAAGCAGACAGACCACAGTACAGAGTTGACCCTGAGTTGAAGGAGAGAGAGAAGGAAAGTTGGGGGAAACCCTCCTGGATTGCTCTTCAATCTAAGGAAGGTTCAGCAAGACATCAGGCAGTGCTCAAGCCAGATAGCCCTCAGAGTTCGCTGACTTCCAGGGATGGGTGGGCCTGTTTTAGTATCCCTGTTTCTCTCAGCCAAGGGCTGGGAGCCGCTGGAAAACAGGTCCTAAACACAAAAGCAGTGGTAGATTTCAGAGCACAGGAACTAAGGTCCTTTCGTCACTTAAGCTCCCTCTGGATGAAGATCTGTGAGGTGTATACAATGAAACATAAGTCAAAGATGGCCCTCTTTCCTTGACTGTTAGGCAGAATTTCCCATCACATGCTATATAATAGCTTAGCCCCTAAAGGTCCTTCATCACAATAAGCAAATGAGGAAGGAAGAAAGGAATCTAAGGGTTTTGTTACTAAGTCTAGATTTAGCATCTGATTCTCTGGTTAGTGTATATAGATGGGTTTCTTTTATATTAATAATTCACTTATAAATTCTAATAATAGTATGTCTAGCTATATTTATGATCATATTCATAAGCTATAATAGAGGCACTTTTTAAGACACTATTTTATTTTTCCCACAATCATCCAAAAAGACACGTTTAAATAATGTGTAGTAGTCAAGAGAAACAAAAAGATAAAATAAGAGATATACCATTGTCTTAATACAAGTCTTTCATTATTTTTCATATTAATCCTTATAAATACAGCATTTTATTTTTATTTTTAATACGACTGCTTAAAATTTAGGTTTCATTGTGTATTCTAGTATTATACTCACCTTTTAATACAAAATTTAAATAGTAGTAGTTTATCAAAAACCTTACTACCTATTTAAAATATTCATTTGTTCAAAAGTATTATTGAAATATTGCCTTCATTAAAATAGGTAAAATTATGAAATAAAAGAAATGATGAGACATGTAATTGAAGGTGAGGCAAATGAAAAACCAATGAGACCTGGTAGTTCCATTTATCCAGGCAGCCTTAACCACAAAACCTGCCAATCACACTCTTTTTTTCTCCACCAGATGGTAGAATTTTTCATGATTCATTATTCAGAAAACATCTTTAATACAAAGAAAGTAAACTGAGGAAGTACTGTTTCTGGCTAATAATGCAGCTTATGGCATATCACTGCTGCTTTCCAAGAACAACCAGAAAAATGGGATATTAAAAAAAGAAAAAAAAGGATCTATCTGATAACATTGGAGAGCACCTAAAGACAGCCAGATTTTATCATCTAAGATTCAGAAAGAAAGGAAGCTCACTGAGGTGAGCACAGTACTTTTTATGCTGCTTTTACCTGAGGACATGTGCTCAGACTCAAGTCAACCTGGATAAGAGATGAAGAAGCCCAAGAAGCTGACAGAGGAAGGCTGTCTAGAGGCAGAGAAGCTAGCAGAGATTTTGACAAGGTCATGGGGATAAGTAGACAGATATTGGAATCTGAGCCTACCAAACCAGCCAAAACTGGAGGGGCAAAGATCCTAGAGAAAATGAAATCATAGAGAAGTGAGCTCAAGCCTGTGTTTGTTCAACGGAGCTTTCAGTTGCCTTTCTGTTGTATCTCCTGGAACATCACACTCCAGGAGCATGGGTAAACTAAAGGTAAACTAACAAAATTTGAAACAAGTTTTGTATTCATGCAATGCTTAGCCCTTAATCATGCTGAAGTGATATTTCCTCTATTTTAGCTGCCTGAATCTCCAGAAATGGAAATAAAGGTTTTCCTATGCAATGACATGCTTTCAAAGATAAACGACGAGATTACCAAAAAAGAAGGCCAACAGGAAAAAGAGAGACAATAGAAAAAAATCCATGAATACCCTAGTTATCGGACAAAATTTTCAAAATAAGTATGAAAAATATATGTCAAGGTTAATAATTTCACCAGAGAACCAGAATCTACTTTTTTAATCAATAAGAAATTAAAGAATGAAAAGCAATTGCACACAATAGTCTGTAACTAAGAAAATTACCCTTCCAAAGGTAAAGGTGAAATAAAGATATTTTCAGACAAGTAAAAACAGAAAATTTACTGCCACTGGAAGTTCTGCAAGAAAGTGGTTCAAGATGATTCAAGAAATAGAAGGAAACCATTGTTTCCAAAAACAGTGGAAATATAAGTATGTGGGCAAATCTAAATAAATAATGCATATATAAAATTAGAATAATCTCTTGTGGTATACAAAATAAGTAGAACTTGAATGCAGGTCAGTAAGAATATAAAGAGAGTGAGGGGAAGACAATATTCTTTAAACCACGTGAAGCAAAAACAAGTATCTCCTACATCAGCTGCTCAATCTTTTCTCAAATTCCAGTGAACATCAGTGAAGAGAATATCGCTTAAGATAACAGGCACACAAACTGGAGACATTCTGTTCAATTTTTTACCCTCTGTTCTGTTAGAATGACTTTTCTTCATCTCCTAGTGCTCAGACAACATGAAAACAATTCTCAAATATTAAATAAATCAGTGCCATTCAAACTTTAAGACACTAATAATAACCATTAATCATGACAATAACAATAATAATTTTTAGAATACCTACTAAATAGCAGGTTCTTTACATACATTATCTCTTTCCATTCTCATGACAGACAATGTAGGTTGACAGAAACAGGGATACGATTTCATGGACAAGAACAGTAAAGCTCGGATAATTTGAACACTGGTCCAAGGTTACACAACAAAAAATAAGTCGGCACTCAAAACTTTTGTCTGAAGACAAAACTCATATTTTGTCACATTAAACTGCATCACCTACATAAAATGATACAAAAGTCAGTGTTAAAGGAAGTACTCGTTCACTGGACCTAAATTAATGGTCAACTGAAGTATTTAACTACTCCTCTATGTAAAGTTAGATAATTCTATTTCAAGGTCAATTTTGTAACATTTAACAATCATGTAGGAGAAAGGGAATAGATTACTATAAAATAGGATAAGGAAATCAAGTTGTTCCCTGTGACATCAAACATACTTAACAAAATATCTCATTTCAATTTCATCCCAATTCCAGAATCTTAAGAAATCAAGTCAGTGAGGTGTGCCCTTATACAATACCAAAAAAACCTGTAAATATAGAACTACATTTTAAAACCCATATAACATTCATATGGAAATGCAAGAGACCCAGCATAGCTAAAACAGTTTCAAAAATGAAAAACAAAGTTGGAAGACTCACATTTTCTATTTTCAAAACGTACTGCAAAGCTACAGTAATCAAGACAGTATACTACTGGCATAGAATAGATACAGGTTAATCTAAGAGGAGAGAGTCCAGAAACAAGCTCATACATATCTGACCAATTGATTTTCATCAAGGGCACCAAGACCATTCAAATGGGGAAACATGAATCTTTCAACTAATAGTGCAGGGACAATTGGATACCATAGACCAAAAAAATGATATTGTATCTCTACCTCACTCTATATACAAAACTTAACTCAAAATGGATCACAGACTAAACAAGAGCTAAGCTAGAAAAACTGTTGGAATGAAACATTTGTGACTTTGGGTTAGGCAATGGTTTCTTAGATAAGACACCAAAAGCACAAATGGTCAAAAAAACAGAACAACAAAAACACAGATAATTTGGACTCTGAATCATCAAGGGAGCAAAATGACAGGCCACCAAACTGGAGAAAATACTCACAATTTATATATCTGATCAGGGAGGGTCTAGCATCCAGAATATACCAAGAATTTTAACTACTCGATAATAAAAGACAACCCAGTTACAAAATGGACAAAGGATCTGAGTAGACATTTTCCCAAAGAAGATATCAGAAGATACACAAAGAGCCAATAAACCTATGAAAAGATGCTCAATACCACTAGCTATTAGGGAAACGGAAATCAAAACTGCAACGAGATAGTACCTCTCACACACCTAAATGGCTATAATAAGAAAGATATACAATAACAAATGTTGGTGAGGATGTAGAGAAAATGAAACATATATTTTGCTGGTAGAAATGTAAAATGATGCAGTTACTCTGAAAACAATTCGGCAGTTCCTCAGAATGTCTACCTGCAATGAGGGAGACCTGGGTTTGATCTCTGGGCTGGGAAGATTCCCTGGAAGAGGGCATGGCAACCCACTCCAGTATTCTTGCCTGGAGAATCCCCATGGACAGAGGAGCCTGGTGGGCTACAGTCTATGAGGTCTCAAAGAGTTGGACACAACTAAGCACAGCACAGCAGCAAAATGTTAAACACAGAGTTATATATGACCCAGCAATTCCACTCCTGGATACAAACCCAAGAGAAATGAAAATATAGTATATACCCATACAAAACCTCTTGAAGTCTTGATACAGTTTCACAATAGCACCTATGAACAAAGAAAAAATATATCATAATCTCTCAAAAAATTAGCTCATTCCTTCACCTAATAACTGTGATTTGCCTCAATGAGACTGTTAAAAAACTATATATGAATAATGGAACTTCTATTATAGAAGAAGAAAGTAACAAGCAAGTACTGTTTCTTCTATGAAAAAAGGTTTATCGTGCCAAGTAAAAATTATATCTAAATTTGACTTAATCTTAACCTTTGCAGTAGAAAATGGTTATTTCCTAGAGTCAAAAGATGTCTAGAGATGTAACAGTGATACATCTGGGCTTGGCAGAGAGCAATGACACATGGGAACGTCCCATTCAGGCTGCCTTTCAACTAGCTGCCTCATTACACACACACACACCCACACACGAGCACACACCCACACTCGAGCACACACCTAAACACCTTACATTTTAAACTTTAAGAATTTTATTTTTAGCTAAGTAGAGCCAAATCTAGCAAAGAACTCAATTCCTTTTTTTCACTGATGTCAGAGCTGAATACCATTGTGTTCAAACTCTTCATTTTATGGATAAAGAAACTGAGGCAAGCAAATATGTATTACACCCATAAAGTCACAGACCTAGTTGATGACTGAGCTAAATCTGGAACCTCCACTCACTATGACTCAGATATTTCCATAATACTGGGCTTCCGGGGCCTACTCAAGGAGAAACTAACACTTTAGTCACACACAGGGACACCTCCAGTTTTCTGTCAGATCTTCGGATGAGAATGTCATTGCCCGGGTAATCACAGGGACAACAAAGATTTCCGTCTCTGTCAGAAACATCATCATGCAGAATATTTAAAAATTATGCTCTAGCACAGAAAGACTTTTCCTTAAAGATGCCAAATCATTTTCCTTCTTCTGAACATTTCAAATATAACCTATACATAATAAAACACTTTTATTGTTTATACACAATAAAGCATTCAAGCACACTTTGTTCCAACTTTGTAAATAACCACCAAGGTGTCATCAAACTTTTCAAATGTTATAAGCAGATATCCACACAATGAGGTTCAGAACACGTGTGTGCTTGCTCAGTCGCTCAGTCGTGTCCTCCTCTGTGACCCCATGGGCTGTATGTAGCCCACCAGGCTCTTCTGTCCACGGTATTTCCCAGGCAAGAACACTGGAGTAGGTCCTTCTCCAGGGGACCTTCCCAACCCAGGGATCAAACCTGGGTTTATAAAAATCAATGTAAACAATTATGTATCTGATATACGATACAAAAGAGATTGGGATAATTAACATTAAAAGTTTAAGATTTACTTTTCTTCTACTCCTTTGTATTTTATATAAAAACATATTAAAAGCTTAAAAAAACTTTATATAAAAAGTACCAAAAAATAAATTTTCTATAAAAATCTTCATTTAAAACATATAAGAACATTTTAAAATATTTTACATTGTAGAACTTTTTAGTGAGCAGACAACTGGATACAGCATTTTTTATTTTATCTTAAATTTACCCCTCCTCTCCTCTTATAAAACAGAAAGATAGATGCAGTTGGGAGAGGAATGTTTTGAAGCAAAATGCATTCTTAAGTAGCAGTGGAATATAGAGAAAGTAGAAGAGGACAAATCCCCAACACAAAAGCATTTCAGAATGAGGTAGGAACAAGTTCTAAAACCATGATTTCAGAACTAAGAAAAAGGAAAATCATTCAGATTTTTATAAGAAAAGGCTATCAGTGTTATACAGGGCTCAGTGCAAAGCAGAGTCATATGTGGAAGTTTCTATATATTATATTAAACTTTGGGTTTGACTTTCAGTTAATATAAGCACTAGCCATAATAAAAACAAGTGGTGTGTTTAGAGTATGGTCCTGGAGTTAAACAATCTATGACTAACTAGCTCCTAACTTCGATATGCTCAGTCTAATAAAGTTAATGTGAGCACATTTGTGAAAGGGTCTGCTACACAATGTGGAAAACTGAAGAGGTCTTTTGTTAGAGCCAAAAGGCACTGGCTAATGTTCAACAACAAACAAAACAATGTATTTTTTAAACTGTCAATAAACCAGAATGATTAAAGATCAGAAGCAAATTAGCAAGATTAAAGATGAGAATTTCAGGATGAAATGATCACTTTTTAACCTCAGAGCATTACCAACATCTGCAATTATTAGAAGACTTAAAATTGCAGCTTAGATTTTAGGAGAAACTGACACAGGGTTCTGCAAGTGAGCATTCACTTGAAGGGCTGTATGAGAGTGTGTTCAGTCTCATGTCTGCAGTTCAAACAGTATACTTCAGTTTTCTTTTGAATTAATAAAATGCTTACAACTGTCAAACTGACTTGCTTCAACCTATTTATATCTTTCTTTATATGACAAACATAGACAGTGTATTAAAAAGTAGAGACATCACTTTGCTGACAAAGTTCCATATAATCAAAGCTATGATTTTTTCCAGTCATCATGTACAAATGTGAGAGTTGGACCATAAAGAAAACTGAGCACCGAATTGATGCTTTTGAACTGTGGTGTTGGAGAAGACTCCTGAGAGTCCCTTGGACTGCAAGATCAAACCAGTCAATTCTAAAGGAAATCAACCCTGAATATTCATTGGAAGGACTGATGCTGAAGTTGAAGCTCCAATACTTTAGCCACCTGATGTAGAGAGCCAACTCATTGGAAAAGACCCTGAGGCTGGGAAAGACTGAAGGCAGGAGGAAAAGGGGATGGCATCACCGAATCAATGGACTCAATGAGCCTGAGCAAACTCCTGGAGATACTGAAGGACAAGGAAGCCTGGCATGCTGCAGTCCATGGGATCGCAGAGTCAGACACAACTTAGCAACTAAACAACAAATACAAATTTACCACAATTTCAGCATAGGCCTCACTACTTACATGCTGAAAAGGAGAAGGCAAGGCCACTACACCTTATTATGTCATCTGATTTCCATCCATCAATTCATGCATTCAACAGATTGAGCACTTACCACATTCTGTATACTATGCTAGGTACTCGGATATGACATGACAATGATGATTAGAAACAAATATCGACCTTGCCTTCATAGACCTTATTATCTAGCAGAGAATAGCCAATCAATCACACAAATACTTTTTTTAACAAAAAAGAAGGAAAAGAATCTATTGTGTTACTCTTATTTCAAAGAACTTAGAACTAGAACTCCTGGCTCTAAATTCATTATTCTACTACATTACAACAACTCAGTTAAGTAGGTCATTTAATTTTTCTCTCATCTTACTCAAAACCCATTTTATACTGTTTATATAACTACTCATCAGAATGTGCTGTAAAGCACTTTACAACTTCTATTTTTAATTTCCCTTTGACGGTATGCATTTTTTAAATGTTGAAAAACCTTAGATTATTTTTCTAAACTTATTTTGTAACACCTTCTAAAAAAGGAAAATGTCATTTTAAAATGCATCATATGAAAATTCCTGTCTATTCAAATGACATTCTGGAATGAATCATCTCCCAGTGCAGTCATTTTTTTAAAATAGTAGGATTATACCATCTACATGCTGATTACTTAGGTAAGTTTCTTCCATTAATTTTGAAAACATTTTTCCTTCTCTCAATTCCTTTTTAAAAAATAGGTTATCGACAGTAGAAATGATAATGTTCTTTTATAAAACAGGTAAAATTTTAAAAACATATATATGTTGATTAAAGTACGGTAATGAATGAACTTGCATCAATGCTGGAAGGAAGGACAGGATTAACATAGATGAATTAGCCACATTCTGACCTTTGTTACTACCTCAACTTTTTCTACCACCAAATTCAGGGATTGGAGCATTCTCTTCACTGCCCATATCTCCTGTACTTACAGTAAGTTATGTCCTCATTATCAGGCTTTCCAATGCAAAAGTACTTTCACATATTCCTAATGCACCAGCCTCTCTTTCTTTCAATTCCTTCCTTATCCATTGCAGATTCCTTGATTTGTCATTTCAATCACACTTCTAACAGTTCTTTTCATTGCACCATTTGGCCAACTCAACTCTAAATGAAATTAACTACTGTGCTCTCTTTGTGCTTGCAGTGGAGTTTACAACTTTGTGATGTATTAATATATGTAGGTCTGTGATCCATTTTGAGTTAATTTTCTGAAGGATATAAGCTTTGTGTCTAGTCATTCATTTTGAAAGGTATATATACATATATCAAAGAGTGAGTGAGCATTCAGGTCTTCCTAAAAATTAGTCTTAATCAATGATAATACAAATATTTTCACATTGCATCAAACATACCTTACTGAGTAGAATATAAAATTCACATAATTTGTAAGATTAAAATAGGTGATTTTAACGAAATTTCAACCAATGCTGGAATTCCAGGTGATGTGACATTTGAAGGGCAACTAAGCCTTTGGAGGGGCTTCCCTGGTGGCTCAGTGAGAACCAGCCTCTCGAGTAGGAGGTGTGGTTCAATCCCTGGGTCAGGAAGATCCCCTGGAGAAGAAAATGGCAACCCACTCCAGTATTCTGGCCTGGAGAATCCCATGGACAGAGGAGCCTGGTGAGCTACAGGCCATGGGGTTGCAGAGTCGGACAGGACTTAGTGACTAAACAATTACAAGCCTTTGGAAAATCAAATTATACCACACCTCTTTGTCATTGCTTGAAGGAAGGCTCAGCCGTAAATGGATCATGTGAAACTAACAATCTTTTCCATGCATAAGTACTTTTAAAAATCCCTTAGTTCGAGCGTAAGTTTATTAAACTTGTGCCAAAAATATAATTGTACTTTGGCCTCATACAGTTCAATATTGGTGGTGGTGGTGGCGGCTTAGTCACTAACTTGTGTCCGATTCTTGCACTCCATGGACTGTAGCCCACCAGGCTCTTCTGTCCATGGGATTCACCAAGCAGGAATACTGGAGTGGGTTGCCATTTCCTTCTCCAGGGGATCTTTGCACCCCAGGAATCAAACCCAGGTCTCGTGCACTGCAGGCAGATTCTTCACTGACTGAGCCACAAGGGAATCCCACACTTCAATATTACTGGTCAGAAAAAAACATTCCAGAAATATTGCAATTTGCAACAACATGGATGGACCTATTACACTAAGTGAAGTAAGTTAAACACAGACAAATATTACGGTATCACTAATCTGTGGAATCTAAAAAATAATACAAATGTATCTATTTGCAAAACAGAAACATATAGACAAAGAAAACAAATTAGGAAGCATGCGAGGGATAAACAGCAGGCGAGGGATAAATGAGAAGGACTGTGTAGATGGATCACAATAAACTGTGGAAAATTCTGAAAGAGATGGGAATACCAGACCACCTGACCTGCCTCTTGAGAAACCTATATGCAGGTCAGGAAGCAACAGTTAGAACTGGACATGGAACAACAGACTGGTTCCAAATAGGAAAAGGAGTAGGTCAAGGCTGTATATTGTCACCCTGCTTATTTAACTTCCATGCAGAGTACATCATGAGAAACGCTGGGCTGGAAGAAGCACAAGCTGGAATCAAGATTGCCGGGAGAAATATCAAGAACCTCAGATATGCAGATGACACCACCCTTATGGCAAAAAGTGAAGAGGAACTAAAGAGCCTCTTGATGAAAGTGAAAGAGGAGAGTGAAAAAGTTGGCTTAAAGCTCAACATTCAGAAAACAAAGATCATGGCATCTGGTCCCATCACTTCATGGGAAATAGATGGGGAAACAGTGGAAACAGTGGCAGACTTTATTTTGGGGGGCTCCAAAATCACTGCAGATGGCGATTGCAGCCATGAAATTAAAAGACGCTTACTCCTTGGAAGGAAAGTTACGACCAACCTAGATAGCATATTCAAAAGCAGAGACATTACTTTGCCGACTAAGGTCCGTCTAGTCAAGGCTATGGTTTTTCCTGTGGTCATGTATGGATGTGAGAGTTGGACTGTGAAGAAGGCTGAGGGCCAAAGAATTGATGCTTTTGAACTGTGGTGTTGGAGAAGACTCTTGAGAGTGCCTTGGACTGCAAGGAGATCCAAGCAGAACATTCTAAAGGAGATCAGTCCTGGGTGTTCATTGGAAGGAATGATGCTGAAGCTGAAACTCCAGTACTTTGGCCACCTCATGGGAAGAGTTGACTCATTGGAAAAGACTTTGATGCTGGGAGGGATTAGGGGCAGGAGGAGAAGGGGACGATAGAGGATGAGATGGCTGGATGGCATCACGGACTCGATGGACGTGAATCTGAGTGAACTCCAGGAGATGGTGATGGACAGGGAGGCCTGGCGTGCTGCGATTCATGGGGTCGCAAAGAGTCGGACACGACTGAGCGACTGAACTGAACTGAGGAGATTAACAGATATACATTGCTATTTATAAAACAGATAAACAACGAGGATTTCCTATGTAGCACAGGGAATAATCTCAATATCTTGTAAAAATCTATAATGGAAAATTATCTGAAAAATTTATGTATGTATGCATTCTTGGCTGTCCACCTGAAACTAACACAGTATTGTTATTATAAATCTATTCTGCTTCAATTTGAAAAAAGCAACATTCCATTTCTGATGACACTATAGCAGTCAATCAACAGATACTGCCTGGACCTGGCACTACCAGTATTGCTCAGGCAGTGCTGTTGCCCGTCGTTCAGCTGCTCAGTCATCTCCAGCTCTTTGCGACCCCATGGACTGCAGCACGCCAGCCTTCCCTGTCCTTCACCATCTCCTGGAGTTTGCTCAAACCCACGTCCATTGAGTCGGTGATGCCATCCAACTACCTCATCCTCTGTCGTCCCCTTCTCCTCCTGCCTTCAACCTTTCCCAGCATCAGAGTCTTTTTCAACGAGTGGACTCTTCACATCAGGTGGCCAAAAGTATTGGAGCGTCAACTTCAACATCAGTCCTTCCAAAGAATATTCAGGGTTGATTTTCTTTAGGATTGACTGATTTTACCTTCTTGCAGTCCAAGTGACCCTCAAGAGTCTTCTCCAACACTCTTGCTGGTAGCTTCAGCAAATGACATCGCTCTGAGCTGTGTTACTTGAAAAAGAAAATCCAGAAAACCGTAGAGTTTTCTTTTGGGGTCAGATGGAAAACACTTCAGGATAGCTAAGAACACGGACTCTAGAGTCATATAGACCTGGGGTTGGTGACACAGACAAGATAAACCTCTGAGCCTCAGGTTCACTCCCCGCAACATGGGAATAGTAATAGTACTTTCCTTAGAGAGTAGTTGTGTGGATTAGATGACTAGTGTATATAAAGCCCTAGGATTTCTGTTACTTAGGTCTTATAGCAGTGATGGTGGCTTGCTGGGACACCTGTGACTTGTGAGCTACACTGCACACAAGTATTTCACTGGGCTTTCTCTGATATTCAAGAAGGGGCTCTTTGAATTAGTGACACTGCAGCCTGCACAGGAGCAAATCCTAGTAAATAGTTTTTTAAAGGTTTTTGCAGAAGAAAAAAAAATCAGTGGGAAGGAAGAAGTTTGTGACAAAGAGAAAACTATGAATGTGACTAAAATTTTATTATGAAAAGAACAGCTGCTGTGTTTTTATCAATATTACATTGAGTACCAATTTTCTTCTTAAATTTTATGATGTCATCTCTTACACGTTAATCATTAGTATTGTAACTCAAACTTCTCAAAGGAAATGTACCACTGGAAAAAAATCACAAATTACATGAATAAACACAAAATTATTGCTGCAATTTGTAGATGTAAAAACATAAACCATGTGCCTTGGTGTGGCATGGAAACACTGAGATGATGGAAAATAATAAGAAAACATTCACATTCTATAGCTAATATAATATATAAAGTCGTAATAAACATTATACTTACTAGCAAACTATGTTCAAAGAAGCAGGTATCATATCTTACCACTGAACTACTCTAAGATTCAAAATTAACTATGTGCCCAGTTACCAAGACCAAGAAGAAATCTAAGGAGCTATGTGAATGTTTATGAAATAGGAGTAAAATCTGAAGAATTTCCCTCCAATTCCACAAAGCAAAGCAGAGATATTCTATATTTTACTTAAAAGAGAGCAATAGGTACTTATAAGAAAGCATGCCAGTCCAAGGCTTCTCTGGTATCTAAAATAAAGCACAGAAAATTATTTTCAAATAAGTTATCTAAATCTTCATTTAATAGCTCAACAGTGAAATAAAATGTCTACTTAAGGCAACTTTTCACATAATATTTTATTCCTGATAGCAATAAGCTTGGGACAAAGGCAGGCTTTCTTTCATTTGAAAATGAAAATCATACTCATTATCTGATCCCACATTAATTATAAATTCAGAAGAAACAAAATAAAATATTAATATGGATAGAAATGTACTTACCCCATACATAAGCATTTGGGTTTATGAGTTCATGGGTATATGTGCATTTATGTGTATATTAAGTGAAGACGAATAATTCTGAATAATACATGATAATAGTACAAAATTATCTTTACTGCTTTTTACAAATGAACTACAAGGTTTCTGAAGAGCAGTTCTGATTTTAAATTGCTCCACTGGGGTAGAGCTCCTTAACAAGTATGTTATTCTTCCAGGGACCCTTTCTTTATTTTCATAAGGCTTCAAGGGGATACTGGAAAAATAACATATCAGCACAAATGTCACCACCGTGAAACACTTTAAATGCTTACAAAGAAGAAAAGGAAGGAAGGAAGATGGTGCCATTATTGTATTGGTTCTCTTTTAGGGTACCAACAACCGTTATCTTGCATAAATCAGGGGGATCCACTGTTTACATTTGATTACTTGTACTTATGACTTTTTTGGCATCTGGTCCCATCACTTCATGGGAAATAGATGGGGAATCAGTGGAAACAGTGGCAGACTTTATTTTGGGGGGCTCCAAAATCACTGCAGATGGCGATTGCAGCCATAAATTTAAAAGACGCTTACTCCTTGGAAGGAAAGTTATGACCAACCTAGATAGCATATTCAAAAGCAGAGACATTACTTTGCCAACAAAGGTCCATCTAATCAAGGCTATGGTTTTTCCTGTGGTCATGTATGGATGTGAGAGTTGGACTGTGAAGAAAGCTGAGCGCCGAAGAATTGATGCTTTTGAACTGTGGTGCTGGAGAAGACTCTTGCGAGTCCCTTGGACTGCAAGGAGATCCAACCAGTCCATCCTAAAGGAGACCAGTCCTGGGTGTTCACTGGAAGGAATAATGCTAAAGCTGAAACTCCATACTTTGGCCACCTCATGCGAAGAGTTGACTCACTGGAAACGACTCTGATGCTGGGAGGGATTGGGGGCAGGAGAAGGGGATGACAGAGGATGAGATGGCTGGATGGCACCACCTACTCAATGCACATGAGTTTGGGTGAACTCCCGAAGTCAGTGATGGACAGGGAGGCCTGGCATGCTGCTAATCATGGGGTCGCAAAGAGTCGGATACAACTGAGCAACTGAACTGAACTGAACTGAACTGAACTGATAGAGATCAAACTGCTAGTCAGAGCCAGTGCTAGAATTCAAAGGTTTGTCTGATGCCAAAAAATTGATGCTTATTTTCAGATACTGAAAGCACTGAATCAAGGCATATAACAAAATCGGGAGTTCTGGATCAGCCAGAAGAGCAACAGAGATGGGAGGCAGTGAGGAAGGTAGTCTGTCTACAAGGCACATCTGAACACAAAAGTGGGCTGCAATAATAAATCAGAGGAGATGACTACAATGAAAACTCTGGCCTCGATCCAAGGAAAAACAGGAGCCATTCCAAGTTACAGAAGGATTCTGTCAAGGGTACTGAGGCCTCTCAAATGTTTCTGGCAGTTGTATTTAAAATGTGTTATAGGAGATCATGGAGAAGGAGTTACTCGAGGTCAAAACAAGACTCCTAGGGGACGAAAATCAGTTCATGGAATAGAAAAACAGATAAAAGAGAAAATACTGCAGTGGCAACAGTGATAGGATGTAGTGGTGTGGATTCAGAGACACAGATGTTTGTCTGGAAATGTCTTTATTTCACCTCCATTATTTTGAAGGGTACCTTTGCTAGTTATACAATTCGATATTGGAGAACTAACAGTTATTCAGGAATGCATCTCAAAGAACAATACTTTGGAGTCTTCTACCCTGAAACAGTAACTGAAGAGAAGACTATCCCAAATAACTTCAGTTATTCAAAGAAATGCATCTTTTAAAACGTAATGATATTAGGTACCAAGAGTCTCCTCTATGTCTGAAACATAGTACTGTACATTTAGTTTCTGAAATTGTGAAAGATGAGATTTTTAAACAGCTGCTACTTACATATTTTACAATTACAGAACTGCAAAGGGTTATTGTTAAGAGAGAAATACTAAATGAGAGTCATCGAAGAACAAAATAGTATATTGGGCACAGAGGATAGGAGTGGAAAATGTTTACAAAGTTGAATAAATAAGACTGTTGAATGACTTTAGAGTCTAAATGAGAAAAGCACAGTTATTAAAGTTATTTTTTAAAAATCATAGAAAGTATATATAATACAGGAAAATTACTTATTATTATACAATATAATTTTTCCATATGTTTAAAATCCCATTACACTAGTGGCTTTCAAATTTTTGACTAGTACAGTCATAACTTCAGATTATGACCCAATATACACATATTAATACATGTAAATATGTTATTGATAAATGTCACAGAGCAATATTTATCCTTACTATACACTGTGTACTAAGATATTTTTTCTTTTCTTTTTATTTTATTTAACTTTTATTTTATATTGGAGTATGGTTGATTAACAATGCTGTGTTAGTTTTGTGTGTATAGCAAAGTGATTCAGTTATACATATATGAATAGCCATTCTTTTTCAACTTACTAAGCTATTTCTTATTCCAGTCTTTTTTTTAATACATCAATGGAGTCACACTAAACTGACTTTATAACTTAACAAATATAGCAAAATCTTTGAAAAACACTGTTATTACCTCCCATGCTCCCTTCCTATACTCTCCTTTGCTCTCAGGCTCACCACCCTCAAAAAGACAAAAAAATGGTCTTCCTTACTGAAACCAAGCAATATATCAGTCATTAAAATAAATGTGCTGAACTGAAAACAGACTACAAAGGGGAAACAGTCATATGTTCACACTGGCTACTGACCCATCCATGCACAGACAAGAGTAGTAGCTCAAAATGAAGAGGAAATTACAACTCTGTGGTTCAGTAAGGTTATAAGTAAACAGCCTATGATGCTATGGGGTCTGGGCTGCATGGCACAAATAGTCAAACTGCTTAAAATTCTCATAGAAAGATGAAGCAAAAAAGAATCAGTGCTTCTGAAATAAATTATCTGAAACAGAGTCCAGGGAAAGAGCCATATAACACTTCACTAGGTCTAAACACTCCAGTGCTCTTGCCTGGAGAATCCCCATGGATGGAGGAGCCTGGTAGGCTCCAGTTCTTGGGGTCGCTAAGAGTCAGACACGACTGAGCAACTTCACTTTCACTTTTCACTTTTCACTTTCATGCATTGGAGAAGGAAATGGCAACCCACTCCAGTATCCTTGCCTGGAGAATCCCAGGGACGGGGGAGTTTGCTGGGCTGCCGTCTACAGGGTCGCACAGAGTCGGACACAACTGACGTGACTTAGCAGCAGCAGCAGCAGGTCTAAACAATTACATTCTAGCTAACAAGAATTATCACTTCTGCAGAATTAGTTTAATAGCTAAAGAAAACAAAGAAAGTCATTCAGTCATGTCCAACTCTCTGTGACCCTATGGACTGTAGCCCACCAGGCTCCTCTATCCATGGAATTTTCCAGGCAAGAATATTGGAGTGGGTTGCCACTTCCTTTTCCAGGGGATCTTCCCAACCCAGGGATCCAACTTGGGTCTCCTGCATTGCATCTGAGCTGCCAGGGAATCCCCTTAAAAGCTATACACCAAATTTAAAATGTGCATTATTTAAATATTTATTGTACAAATTATTTGAACCTATGGATCATAACTCAATGCCACTTAGAAGTTTTATCTCTTCCAGCAAACAATGAAGTACTTGGCAATTTTTTTTTAAGTGTATCAAATTGCTGCAAGTTTTGTTACCATAGTTCTCATTATATTTTCCCACTTGCCCAAGAATTGAGACTGAACTTTTGCGCTTCCCTCATTTCCCATGGCATCTCACAATTCAGCCATGGTCTATTAATCAATACAAGTTTAACAAAACATTCTCATTACTATTTTAAAAAATACTTTAGTCAACTGTAGGGAACTAGGAAATATTGGCTTAAGTTTTAAACTACTAGTTCTCTTCTTAACTGGACAGCAGTAAGCACCCTCTGTTGTATTTTGTTTTATTACTAACAGAAGCAGAAGGTATTAAGAGGTGACAAGAATACACAGAAGAACTATACAAAAAAGATCTTCACGACCCAGATAATCACAGTGGTGTGATCATCCACTGAGAGCCAGGCATCCTGCAATGTGAAGTCAAGTGGGCCTTAGGAAGCATCACTATGAACAGAGCTAGTGGAGGTGATGGAATTCCAGTTGAGCTATTACAAATCCTAAAAGATGATGCTGAGAAAGTGCTACATTCAATATGCCAGCAAATTTGGAAAACTCAGCAGTGGTCACAGGACTGGAAAAGGTCAGCTTTCATTCCAATCCCAAAGAAGAGCAATGCCAAAGAATGTTCAAACTACTGCACAACTGAACTCATCTTACACACTAGCAAAGTAATGCTCAAAATTCTACCAGCCAGCCTTCAACAGTACATGAACTGTGAATTTCCAGATGTTCAAGCTGTCTTTAGAAAAGGCAGAAGAACCAGAGATCAAATTGCCAACATCCGCAGGATCATCGAAAAGACAATAGAGTTTCAGAAAAACATCTATTTCTGCTTTATTGACTATGCCAAAGCCTTTGACTGTGTGGATCACAACAAACTATGGAAAATTCTTAAAGAGATAGGAATACCAGACCACCTGACCTGCCTCCTGAGAGATCTGTATGCAGGGCAAGAAGCAACAGTTAGAACCGGACATGGAACAACAGACTGGTTCCAAATTGGGAAAGGAGTGCGTCAAGGTTGTATATTGTCACCCTGCTTATTTACTTTATATGTAGAGTACATAATGAGAAAGGCTAGGCTGGATGAAGCACAAGCTGGAATCAAGACTGCCAGGAGAAATATCAATGACCTCAGATACGCAGATGACACCACCCTTATGGCAGAAAGTGAAGAAGAATTAAAGACCCTCTTGATGAAAGTGAAAGAGGAACATGAAAAAGTTGGCTTAAAACTCAACATTCAGAAAACTAAGATCATGGCATCTAGCTCCATCACTTCATGGCAAATAGATGGGGAAACAATGGAAACAGTGACAGACTTTATTTTGGGGGCTCCAAAATCACCGCAGATGGTAATTACAGCCATGAAATTAAGACGCTTAATCCTTGGAAGAAAAGCTACGAACAACCTAGACAGCACGTTGAAAAGCAGAGACATTACTTTGCCAACAAAGGTCCATCTAGTCAAAGGTATGGTTTTTCCAGTAGTCATGTATGGATGTGGGAGTTGGACTATAAGGAAAGCTGAGTGCTGAAGAATTGATGATGCCTTTAAACTGTGGTGTTGGAGAAGACTCTTGAGGGTCCCTTGGACTGCAAGGAGATCCAACCAGTCCATCCTAAAGAAAATCAGCTCTGAATATTCCCTGGAAGGACTGATGCTGAAGCTGAAACTCCAATACTTCGGACACCTGATGCGAAAGAACTGACTTATTTGAAAAGACCCTGATGCTGGGAAAGATTGAAGGCAGGAGGAGAAAGGGACAACAGAGGATGAGATGGCTAGATGGCATCACTGACTCAGTGGTCATGAGTTTGAGTAAACTCCGGGAGTTGGTGATGGACAGGGAGGCCTGACATGCTGCAGGCCACAGGGTCGCAGAGTCGGACACAACTGAGCAAATGAACTGAACCACTTAATATAGGAAATGTTTCAGATCTAAGAAATGTGAAACTGTCTATACCTTTTGCCTTACTCTAGTCCTTTTACCTTCATCCTCTTTTCTGCTCTTCCAAATTTCAAAGCATTTAATTTTGACACAACTAAACTATCTTCAATTGAATCCTCCCTTTATTGAGTGAAATCTGTTTTTTTAAAAAAAGAGAGGATAAGATCTGTCTCACAAAGATTTGCCAAAATAAAAGCCCACTCACTCAGAAAAACGGTAAGCCTTCTAACTAGCTACACTCTGTAGTTACCAATGAACTACAGAGTTGTAATTTCCTCTTCCTTTTAAGGAACCCTGCAACCACCTATGTGAAGATGGATCAACAGCCTAGCACAAACTGTTTTCTGAGTGGGGGAAGAATCAGGAAACTAGTTCTTACCCATCATCACATCCCAGGAAGATGTGGCTGGCTCCTTCTGGATAGTGAATATGATAAATACAGGCAGACTCTAAAATCGGAAGTAAATAATTGGCCCATTTAGTTTTTCTGGGACCAAAAAAGGATCACACTTTAAATTCTAAAGGTGAACAATTCAGTGTCTGAATGCTGAAACACACCCTTAAATTCTCTGCAGACCTGGATCAAAGGGAGGCACCATGTATCTTCTTATTTATGGTACTTCTCCTAAGCTTTTGAACAGTCTCAGTTCCTTCAAAACCTTCACACATATTCTTTTCAAAACACAATTCAAATTCCACCTGCTTGGCAAAAATCTCCGTGAGCCTCCCAAATGAAAGACATTTTTCAATACTCTGAAATCCCCTTGTATTTTATCTGACCCTTTGAAGCATATTTACAGTTGTCTACATATACAGTTTATCTATCTATTATAATGTAAATCCCTGAGGACAAAGGAAGGGTATCATTCATCTTTATATCCCCAAAGTACATATCCTAGGGCCTTTTACAAGTTGGCATTCAGTCAATAATTGGTCAATACTTCAATCTTGGACTCATATAAGAACCAGTTCCTACTGAAAACTGTTTATACAATACCTAGCACAACACAACCCAGGCAGGTATTTTTATATGCCCATTTTATCTGTTGCTGTTAAGATTACAAAAAAAAATTGTTGTATGTATTTCTATATCTTACTACTTTACTTCTACTTTTAATAAACTTTACCCTGTATATCTACTAAGTGCTTGTCACCAACATATTTACAAGTTTTTAAAAGTACACCAGCCAAATCAAATATATATTTTTTGCACTCAAATAAACATGGGTTTAATTAGTGACTATATAAACAAAATAATAATTTCTAAACTCCAGTACGTTGGCCACCTCATGCCAAGAGTTGACTCACTGGAAAAGACTTTGATGCTGGGAGGGATTGGGGGCAGGAGGAGAAGGGGACGACCAAGGATGAGATGGCTGGATGGCATCATCGACTCGATGGACGCGAGTCTGAATGAACTCTGGGAGTTGGTGATGGACAGGGAGGCCTGGCATGCTGTGATTCATGGGGTTGCAAAGAGTCAGACACGACTGAGCAACTGAAATGAACTGAACTGAACTGAAACACCTACGAGGCCCATGCCTCTCAGTGGCCACTGAGGTAAACACACTCAACCCTTTACAAACACCAGTGATTGGGAGAGGAGAAGAAAAGACATACCACCAGATACTGTACTTAATTCCTTGTGTCTGATTACTATTAAGAAGTTCAACATCAGATTTTCTGTTTTTAATAATAAAACAAAAGGCTGATAAAATTAGTTGACAGCGTAGCTTGCTTTCACACAGATGATCTTCAGCAGGCTCTGTACAGACTGAATTGATAAGGAGAGAGAATAAGCACCCTTCTAGACTCAGTCCTAGGTTCTAGGTGGGAGAAGGGGGGATATACAGAGGTCAAATAACAATCCTCATAATCAGGTGCTTTGCAATCATCCTAAATGGGCAAATAAAAACCAGTACACATGAAAAAAAAAAAAAGCGCTAGAAAACTACACAAATAATTCAGAGATAAGCCAAGTGCTATGATAAGCCAAAACTAGAGGCATTTGAAGAAGAGCAGTTTATATGATCATCATGACAAAGCCACAGAAAGCTGAGCTGGGAATAAGCTTGGGTATTATTGGTGGCCTGGGAGGATGGAGCTTGTACAAGGACACAGAAGGTTCAACAAATGATATGTTTACATTTAAAAAACCAAATGAAAGTAGTGGATCATTGAGATAGTGAACATTCTGAATAGAGACATAAGATCATGAGGCTAAAATTAAAATAAGAGTCATCTGAATAGGGATATGCTCTCTGGAGGAGAAGCCTTATTGCCAGTACCTAGAAAAGTAACTGGCAAAAGAAGGGGCTCAATAAATGTTTTCCAATATAATAACTGGATGTACAGATGGATGGATAAGAGCACAAACAGTCTAAATCAGAGAGACTGATAGGGAAACCAACCAAATGTCTTAATTCAGGCCTAAAAGTGGTAACAGTAAAAATGAAGAGGAAGTGATGAGTATAAGAGACAACTCTAAGTAAGTAGTAATAAATTCATGACAGAAGGGGAAGAGATGTGGGAATAAAAAACAGATGGATCAAAGTTTTTTCAAAGCTTTTTCAAAGTTTCCAAAGTGAATGGGAGAATGCAGGGATCTTTTCAAAGGTAAACAAAATAAGATTACATTTAGGCCAATAGATTTTTGAAATGAAGACAGAACTTCTAATTGTTATAGTAATTAATAATTTGGAGCTACAAGATTAGGCAGATTCTTTATCAGCTGAGCTACCAAGAAAGCCCAGAAGTACAGAACTGATGATTTAAAATCCGCCCCTCCATAAAAAATGTATTAGAATATATAAAAGCTAGCAATTTCATGAAAAATTCCCAAAGGAAACATATCTTCCAAAAAATCATTTTTATCATCATCAACAAAGCAATAACATGACTCTAATAATTATCAGTATTATTATTATAGCTGCTAACATTTACTTAGCCTTTACTATGTATTATGCACCACAGTGATTTATATATATTATTGCGTTTTATCCTTACAATGATTCTAGAAGATTGTTATGATCGTACCCACCTTCCAGAATAGGAAACTGGGACACAGAGTAGTTAAATAACCACATTTAAGTGCCAGAAGCAGAACTTAAATCCAAGTTTGATAATATTCTAGGCCAAATATTCTCTAAGATCCTGGATAGAAATTTTTAAAAAAAACACCTCAACATTGCTTTTCCTATTTTAAAAAAATCTTAATCTATGAAGGTTTCTATTACTGTTTTACAACTTATATAATGTATTAACACTGCTGCTGCTGCTAAGTCACTTCAGTCGTGTCCGACTGTGTGACCCCATAGACAGCAGCCCACGAGGCTCTGCCGTCCCTGGGATTCTCCAGGCAAGAACACTGGAGTGGGTTGCCATTTCCTTCTCCAATGCATGAAAGTGAAAAGTGAAAGGGAAGTCGCTCAGTCATGTCTGACTCTTCGCGACCCCATGGACCGCAGCCTACCAGGCTCCTTTGTCCATGGGATTTTCCAGGCAAGAGTACTGGAGTGGGGTGCCATCGCCTTCTCCGTGTATTAACACAGTGGTATATAAATTATAACTAAGCACTCATTTATGAGGGAGAGACAGTCTGTTTTTTCTAATAGGAATGGGAGATCAAAACAGTTTATATATATATACATGTACATATGTTTTATATATATATATATACACACACACACACACACCCTTTCCTGTCTACCTTTGTTTCCTACAAGAATTCAGTATCAGTTTTATCTTCTTTTTTCTTTAAAAAGAGACCACTTAAATGCCCAGAAGAATTAAAAGTAGGGTCTTGAAGATATATATATATATGTATACACACACACAATCACACTCACACTCACACACACCCACCCACCCATGTTCATAGCAGCATTATTCACAATAGCTAAAATATGGAAGCAATCCAGTGTCCATTCATGGGTGAATGAATAAACAAAAATGTGATATATACATATAAGGGAATATTATTCAGCTTTAAAAGGAAGGAAATTCTGACACCTGCCACAACATGGATGAAACTTGAGGACATTATACTAAGTAAAATAAACCAGTCACAGAAAGAAAAATACTGCATGATTTCATTTACGTGAGGTACTTAGAGTAGTCAAAACTATAGAGACAGAAGGCAGAATGGTGGTTGCCAAGGCCTGGGGGAGAGAGAAATAGGGAGTCATTGTTTACAGGTTATAGAGTTTCAGTCTTACAAGATGACAAGAATTATGGAGATGGATGGTTGGTTGCACAACATTATGAGTGCATTTAAAATATACCACTGAATTGTACACTTAGAAATAAGTTAAGATGATAAATTTTATGTTGTGTGTATTTTGTCACAATAGTTTTTATTTTTTGTCTGGCTATTGATTGTGAAAACTGATAAACATGTTTTACTATTGTGAACAAAAAAAAAGGAAGAAAAAAAAAAACAGACCACAGATGCTCAGATTCTCTATTTACACATTCATTTATTTTAAAACTATTTATTAACTGCTTCTCTTATACCAAACTCTGGTGGTACATTCAGTGATTTCTAAGAAACAATCCCTGATTTTAAGGAGGTCAGTAAGGAAGTCAGTGATGTAAAACCCAAACATATAAACAAATCATTCTAAGTTAATATTCTAAGAACAATAATAGTGATAGTCAAAAGCTAGCACTTTCTATTAGGTACTTGTTATGTGCTAAGTAAACACTTTTACCTGAACAATGTTAGGGGAGAGATGGATTATCATCTGTACTTTACAGAAGATAAAACTGATTCGGATAGGTTAAAAAATACTCTCAAGAGGGCCCGGCTTAGAAACATGTGAACTCAGGCAGGTTGATTCCAGACCCCATGCTTCTAGCCACGCTCCCCAGAATGGTAGAAAGGGGGTCTAGGGAAACAGACCTACACATACTACTCTTGTTTGCTAGGTCTCCAATACCCAAAGCCAAACTCTTTCATTTTCATTGCCTATCGAAACAAATCACATATTAAAAAACAACACTACAACAATAAAAATCAGGCCATACTCGTCAGACTTGTAATTCTAACATTTCATTGAAAAATGTATATTGCATTCTATAATGCTATATTTTAGAAAACATGGCAACAAAAGTGTTCCCCTGCTTAAATCAAACTGAAATGGATTTACAGAATTCAACATGAACAACAGTCTTAAACCAGAAATGTGATTTTTCAGAAGTTGCATACTTAAGATTCAGTAACTAGTCACCATCTATTTTAACCCAAATATCTGCTTCTATGTGATCTCAAAGGCATCCTGAAGTAAACTATATAGATGGTAAAGTTTACCACTCAACAGGCTTCTAAAGTTTAATCTAAGTCTCCATATACCTCCATCCACCCTGAATGACATTAAAATAGAAATCAACAGTACACGTTGCTGCTGCTGCTAAGTCGCTTCAGTCGTACCCGATTCTGTGCAACCCGATAGACGGCAGCCCACCGGGCTGAGAACCTGCTATATCAAGCCAGCTGCTTTCAGTGAGGATTCGTGAAAAGTGGTTCCAAAAAACAAACTTCACTTTGTCTTGAACATTCTGAGAACATAGTGGATCTTTAAATATTTATTTCCTGACTAGTAGGCACATAAAGATAGCAATTCCTATGGCTCTACTTAGATGCCACAGTGATAAGTACAATAGAAATGAAGAGTCAACAACCAAAAGGAAAAAAAAAACAACCAAAAGGTTTATATTTTCCCATTACCATGGACTAGACTTTCGGCAAAACCTTGTTTTGTACTAAATCTTTACCAGTCTTCCTCCAGGGCTTCTTTCAAGGATCAAGCATTCTTTTACATGGAGTTGTGTCAAATACTAACCTTAACTTTAATGTGGCCAAAACCACTTTCAAACCTGTCCAGATTGTTCTCAGAGGGCTATTGCTTCCTGATAAATCCACCTTGAAAGGCAAACAGAAGGTTAGTTCAAGTGAAAAGGGTCTTCATGTAGAGAATCTGATTTGCTAAGTCTAGCTTAGTAGTTCTCATGAATAAAGTCAGACAAGCAAATAACATTAGGAGGAAAAGTTTGGCGAACTATTAAATTTAATTATTTTCCTATTCCATGCAAATTCTCTAAGAATTAAGTAAAAATGCTGTAATCATCTTTTAAAAATATCAGTTTAAGGCCAATTATCTTCTCCTTTTATGAAAAAGAGAATGTTCAACATGAGGATTCTACATATTTCCAAGATTTAGTTTTCCTTTTTTAAACAGTCATTTGAGACAATATCTCAGGAGTAGAATGCATTATTTTCTTTAACAGAAAAAAATAGTCAATACTGCAATCTCATGTGTTTTCCCAACTATGATGCTTAGAAATGCACTTAATACTTGCTTAATTTTATTAAAGAATAAAAAATACCAGGAAAGAGCCATTTCCATAGTATAAGTGCAAATCATCAAGGCTGTATATTGTCGCCCTGCTTATTTAATTTATACGCAGAGTACATCATGCGAAATGCTGGGCTGGATGAAGCATAATATGGTATCAAGATTGCTGGGAGAAATACCAATAACTTTAGATACACAGATGACACCACCCTTATGGCAGAAAGTGAAGAAGACCTAAAAAGCTTCTTGATGAAAGTGAAAGAGGAGAGTGAAAAAGTTGGCTTAAAACTCAACATTCAGAAAACTAAGATCATGGCATCCGGTCCCATCACTTCAGGGCAAATAGATGGGAAAACAATGGAAACAGCAACAGACTTTATTTCTTGGGCTCCAAAATCACCACAGATGATGACTGCAGCCATGAAAGTAAAAGACACTTGCTCCTTGGAAGAAAAGCTATGACCAACATAGACAGCATATTAAAAAGCAGAGACATTACTTTGCCAATAAAGGTCTGTCTATTCAAAGCTGTGGTTTTTCCAGTAGTCATATAGGGATGAGAGTTGGACCATAAAGAAAGCCGAGCACCAAAGAATTGATGCTTTCAAACTGTGGTGTTGGAGAAGACTCTTGAGAGTCCCTTGGACTGCAAGGAGATTCAACCAGTCCATCCTAAAGAAATCAGTCCTGAATATTCATTGGAAGGACTGATGCTGAAGTCCAATACTTTGGCCAACTGATGTGAAGAACTGACCCATTTGAAAAGACCCTGATGCTGGGAAAGATTGAGGGCAGGAGGAGAAGAAGATGACAGAGGATGAGATGGTTGGATGGCATCACCAACTCAACAGACATGAGTTTGAGCAAGCTCTGAGAGTTCATGATGGACAAGGAAGCTTGGCATGCTGCAGTCCTTGGGGTTGCAAAAAGTTGGACACAATTGTGACTGAAGTATAAAGCAGGAAACTGATCAAACAAGAATAATTTTTAAAAGCATATATCCAGTTTTAGGGAAGAAAGAACTTTTTCAGTTTGGGCCGTAAAGATCCTTGAAAATTCCTCCTCTTAGACTTTTGCAGATCAGTACCTTAAAAACTTAACTCCACATGTGGCCATGAAAAAAAAAAAAAAACCATGGGACATACTACCTACCAGGGGAAACCCTCTCTCTGAAAAGCAAGGCTGACAGAATGCACAATTATTGTAAAGTCTTTCCAGATCAACCCTAGCCAACTGATATTTCTATATACTTGGAACTTGATCTTCACCAACTTCTAGAGATCAAGGGAACATATATAAATTAAATGACTTGGCAAGAGTTTGGTGACTTGCAAAGTAGCAGAGTTTAACAAAGACCTTTGTTTCCTGATAGGCAAATTGATGCTTCCACAGTAGAACACTGGGCTGTCATCTGGCAGGTTTGTACAACACATAATCTCTCTATAACAAAATTCTGAGCTTCTGAAGGATAGAAACTGCACTATTTATTGCTTTTGAGACTCCAGAGTGATTTTGCTAGTTTTGGGACCCTTAAAAAAAAAAGTCAGATATATACTATCAACATAAAGATTGAAGGGAGTAAATAAATGTGTTCAGGACAAGATCTTGATAAATGGCAAAAGTTCACCCTTCAAGATTAAAAACAAAACCCAGCACCCATTTGTCTCCATGTCTGTTTATTCTTATTTCCAGAAAAATTCCAAAAGAAGACATTTTTTTCTTACTTTTTCAAATAAGTATGGCTTTCCTGTCTGGCACCTTAAAAACCATACTTGATGAAAGATTAAGGGACTCCAGGACAAGAGTTATCTATAAAGGATCTCTTGTCAATAATTATCTGAACTACAGTACTCAAAAAGGCAAACGGATCTGAACCAAAAAAGAAATATTGGGTCTAACTATAATGGCAAGAGACTATTAAAGCAATTACACACTATTCACCTAATAGTCAATTAGAAAATTTATTCCATTCTTGGGCTAGAAATCATTTGATAAGACAGAAAATTAGAATATAAATGGTATCTGTACGTTTTTGGATCCAAAGAGCTGTTGCTAAGGTCATAACAAGTATAGCAGGCCTAATCTTATCATGCCTTTATCCCACAGCCACTGCACCCGTGGGCCTGGAAGAGAATGTGCTAACCAGTCTCCATGTGTCCCTCCAGACCTTCACTCTGCTCCTTTTTAACCTGTGCTGAGTTGGGCCAGCCAACCAGCATGAGCTTCACCAAAGGACTCTCTTGTCTCTGGACTTTCACATGAGTCTGGCCAGTGGGAGGCAGTGACTAAAGATCAAAGGAAGAAAAGTGAAGATTTTTATACTCCTAACTTTCTCCCTTTTCCAGATGACATTGGTCAGTTGCTCTCCTCTACTAAAGGCCACAGCTCCTGCCAGTCCATCCTTCCATGACAGCTCTTCCCTGGTAGCTCTCTCCTTTTGCCCTGGGGACAGCCCTATAGGTAGTACTGGCTCCCTGCAGCTGCTAGCCCCTCCTTCTTATACTGAACCATTTCCCCTTAATTCTGCCCATACCTCTATAATTATTCTCTTCAGTAAACTTTTCAGTTATCCCAATTGAATATAGAATATCTATGTCTGGTAGGACCTAGAATGATACGTTGGGATAGAGGTACTTCTTGCTTCACATTGCCAATTCCAGATAACTTTACTGGGGGTGGGGGAGGGGACCTTTGGTTACTTATGCTTTTGTTGTCATACCTAAGAAGGTTTTGCCTAACCCAAGGTCACATATATTTATCCCTGTATTTTCTTCTAAGGGCTTTACAGTTTTAGCTCTTCATTTAGGTCTATAACTCACTTTGATTGCTTTTCATTTAGAGTCTAAATGTATCTTTTTTAATATGGATGTCCAATTGTCCCAGTATCATTCGTGAGTATTTGTGTGAATTCTTTCTTCATTTAATTGCATTGGCATTCTTGTGGAAAATCAACTTACCATAAAGGGTTTATTTCCGGATTCTAATCCTGTTCCACTGATCTCTGTGTCTAGCCTTACACCAGCACTACACTGTCCTGATTATTGTATATTTAAGGTTTGAAACCAGGAAGTCTAAATCTTCCAGTTTTAGTCATTTAAAACTGTGTTGACTGTTCTGAGTTCTTCACATTTCCATATCAACTTAGGATCAGCTTTTCAATTTCTACAAAAATGTCTGCTAGAATTTGGTATGGACTACACTGAATCTATTTACTTTCAGGTTTCTTTTTTTTTTTTAACCTATTTACTTTATAGAAAATTGCCAGTAAAATTATATTGATCTTTCCAATCCATGAACATGGAATGTCACCATTCATTTAGATCTTAATCTTACAATTTTACTCAGCGATGTTGTGTAGTATTCAGTGTACATCCTGTACTGCTATTAAAAAAAAAATGTCTAAGTATTTATTCTTTTGATGCTATGGGAAATGGAACTTATTTCTTAATTTCCTCTTTAGATGATCCATTGTAGTACAAAGAAATAGTTGATTTTTGTATATTGATCTTGTATATCGATCTCATATTCTGCAACCTTACTGAACATATTAGTTACAAAAAAAGTGTTTTGGTATTGGGTAGGTGGGTGGTAGACTTTGGATTTTCTACATATATGATTATATCATCTATGAATAAAAGCAGTTTTAATTCTTCCTATCCAATCTGCATGCCTCTTTATCTCTTTTTCTCTCACCTGACTGCAAATGACTAAAACTTCTTTTACAACATCATATAAAACTGCTGAAAGCAGACATCACTCTCTCTTATTACCTATCTTAGGAAAAAAGCATCAACATTTTCGCCATTAAGTATGTTGTTAGCTATAGGTTTTCTGTGAATCTCCTGAGTCAGGCTGAAGGAGTTTCCTTCTCCTCTTAATTTGTTGAGAATTTTTATTATGGATGGTACTGGATTTTGTAAAAGTGTTTTCATGTCTTCTGATGATCATGTGGATTTTGTCTTTTATTAATAAGGTGAATTATACTAGTTAATCTAATTTTTCAGATACAATATCAACCTGGCATTCTTGGCATAAATCCCACTGGGTTAGGTTGTATAATCCCTTCCATACGTTGCTGGATTCAGTTTACTAATATTTTGTTGAGGATTTGTATATATACGTTCACAAGGAATACTGGCACAGTTATCTTTTCTCATAATGTCTTCCTCTGGCTTCGGTATAAGGGTAACACTGGCATCACTGGATGAGTTGGGAAGTACTTCCTCTTCTATTTTCCTGAAAGGTTGGTATTAATTATTCTTTAAATGTTTGATATAATTCACCAGAGAAATCATCTTGGCCTGAATTTTTCTTTGTAGAAAGTTTTTTTTTTTTTTAACACTAATTCAATTGCTTTGCCTGGTATAGGTCTATTCAGATGTTCTCCATCTTCTTGAGTCTATTTTAGTAATTGTATCTTTCAAGAACTTCACTTGGTTCATCCAAGTTGTCTAATTCGATGGCATAAAGTTGTTCATAGTATTTCACTATAATTCCTTTAATTTATGGAGGGTCAGTAGAGATACCTTCTCTTTCATTCCTAATTTTGGTAATTTATATCAATACCTTTGGTCTTCTTTTACTAGTCAGTCTAACCAAAGTATTATCTGTGTTAACCATTTCAAAGAAACAATTTTTGGTTTCATTCATTTTCTCTGTTGTTTCTCAGTTTCCTATTTTATTGATTTCCACTCTAAACTTCATTTCCATCTTTTTTCCCATCTTAGGTTGAGTTTGCTCTTATTTTTGTTTGTCTTCTTATTTCTTAAGGTAGAAGCTTAAGTTACTAACTTGTAACCTCTTTTCCAGCATTTGCATTTCCCCTTGATTTCTTAATGTTCAAGTACCTTGGGTCTTGGTCTTTGAACATCTTGTTTCTATCTATATTCACTCTCCTAATGATATTGTTTGGTCACATGGCTTTAAAATACATCCATATACAGACAGCTCTCAGGGTAGACCTCTCCAAATTTCAGGGTCATGTAAGCAACTCCTTCTTACCTTAGATATTAAATAAGTATCTCTAACTGAATGGGCTCCAAACTAAATCCCTGCTCCAGCCCCTCACCAAACTTGCTCCTCATCAGTCTTCCACATCTCTATTAATAGCAACTCAGTCCTTACCATTGCTTAGGCAGTAACCCAAGGGTAATCTTTTAACTCCATCCCTGACTCACTCTTTCTCTGAAACCTCAGATCCATCAGGAAACCCTGTTAGCTCTAACTACAAAGGATATACACTGAATCACTCCACTACCTCCATTGTAATCACACTGCTCCAAGCCACCATACTCTCACTTAGATTACATCTAATCACTTAGATTACATCTAATAAATGGTCTCTCTACTTCCATCTTGACCACTGCCCTTCACCACATTCTATTCTATTTTTCTATTCTCTAAGGAGCAGTCAAAGAGATCCTGTAAAAATATAAGCTGAACCACCTTACCACTCCTCTTAAAACCTGCAGACTCAAACACTTCCTATTTCTATCAGAATAAAATCAACCCACTTTCAATGACCTGCAAACCTGGCCTCCAGTTACCTATCTGATTTCATCTCCCACAACTATCACTCTTGCTTACAGTGTCAGAGCCACACTATTACTTGAACACATGGCATTCTCTACCTAAGAGCCTCTCTATTGGCTGCCCTACTTCCTGGAATACTTTCTCTCCAGCATCTGCTTGGCGTATCATTTCTCACTCTCCAGTCTTTGCTCAGCTATCATCTTCTCTGGTAGACTGACCCTGGCCACTTCCCTGTCAATTACATTCCCCATCATTACTAGCATTCCCAGTGTTCATCACCCTGACCATTTTTTCCCTATAGCATTTAACACCTTAAAATATTATGCATATTATACTTAATATGTTGATTATTTATTATACATCTCCCTCAATAGAATTTAAGACCTCTTAGGTCACGAATTGTTGTCTGTTTTGTTCACAGATGTAGTCCAAGGGACTAAGTATATGCATGGCATGTAATAGGTGTAACTAAATATTCGTTGAAAGAACAAATTTAAAAAACAGAACTTATCCACTGGCTATTATCAAATAAAAAGTTATTCAGGCCTGAAAAGCTGAATTTATTTATTCCTCCATTTATTCAGCAAATATTCAGTTTCTTCTCTTTGCCAGGCACTGAGACAGACAATAGGGATATTCAAAACTGACAAGGCCCTGTTGACATGGAGCTTGCTCACCAACTTTCTGTCTCTCCTTGTAGCATGTTTTCAAAAACGGTGTGATTCCTGCAACAATAAGTGCTATAAAGACAAGGCAATGCATAAGTAAATGTGTTAATGATTTGAGACACAGCGCTAAGGAATCTTCCTTCAACTAGAATATAAAGCAAAGCCCTCTACGAGGAGATGTCATTTGAAGTAAAACCAGGATAAGAAATAAACCATTCATGCAGCAGTCTGGGGGAGAAATATTCCAGAAAGACAAAAAGTATGAAGCCTCAGTGGGAAGATGAGGCTTGGTGAATTCATGGGGTAAAAAAGTCAGTATGACCTGAAGGTGGTGGGAGAGGGGCAGATAAGGTGGGAGGGCATCCTGATGCTATTGTGGAGGCTCTAAACCCACTGTGACCCTTTTAGCAATTTAGACACATCCTACAATGTTATTTTTATATCACCTTCTTTCTCCTGTGCTCCCTCTTCTATCTTCTACTCTTTTTTCCTCTAGGGAAAATGCCAATGGCACTGAGTGCCAAGCTTGTTCCTTAGCAGACCTGGTGCTTTTACACAAATCAGGAAAAGTGCTTTCCTTGGAACATTTTCTGTCATCTATTAGAAAAATAAACGTATCTGCAATTCACTCACAGTTGTAGAGTGCACCATGCACAGAAGACTGCAGTGGCCCTGGCTACAGAGACAGAGGAGTGTTGCTCTTCACAAACCAAACTGGTTCCATGTTTCCTCTGCTTCAAATACTGAATGCTACAGATGCAAAACATACATGTAGCTTTGCAAACATCGTAATTATTACTATTGAGTATTTCTACAGTTGGCTACTGATTCTGTTAGCTTTATCCTCATGTGAAAAGGAATGAGTCTGAGTATTTCGGAGTATCAGTCATTGAAGAAAGTACTACATGCACACTCAAGTGATGCAGATTCAAAGGGCTATAAGCAAAAATGTACTTCTATAAAATCAGCAAGTGTTAGACGTACTGATCATCAGAGAGTCTATCTGAAGAGATGCATATTAGGATAATCCTCCCTACTGTTTAGAAGAGTTTTTGCTTACATATTTCATGTGACTCCTGCATTATTTTAATTTAAATTTAGTAGTTTACTGTTTAGGGCTTCTTTTAAACAGGACAAAGGATATTTTGGTGGAGTAACAGATTCTTCAGAGAAGCCACTTTCAATTTTAATCCCCAAGAAAGCCCTTCTTTTCAACTAGGTTTCAGTTTCCTACTTTATGAAAAGGAAATGTGTGTGTCTTCATGAGAAATAATCCGTGATACTGTGTTCTTTCCAGATGAATGGTATTCGTATACCATATCAATAAAATTAAAATGAATGAGCAACTAGTAATATCCATAAAACTATCATTCCCAAAAAAAATGTATCCAGTGATTAAGGAGCGCCACCTAATGTTCAATGTGGATTTCAACATATCCAGGCCATGCAGCCATTTGACAAACACCCCTCAGTTGGAGCCCTGTAATTAATTCTATATTAAATCACGGTCATTTTGCAGAGTCCATAACTATCAAAATATGAATTATGACTTTTGAAGAAAATTTGTATCACACATATGCTCTAGAAATTGAGTTTTCAAAAAGGAAGAGCCTTCACTTCTCTCTATAGTTATGAAAAAAAAAGAGGAAGAAATTTATTCCTAAAAAATTTAAACACCGTGACCCCAGTTGAAGCAGACGAGAAAGAGTTCAGGTTTCCAGATTAAACAGGTTCAAATCAGGGCCCAGCCACTCAACAGCAGTATAACTTTGGGTGTCTTTTAACACTGAGACTGTCTCCCTCCATGAAAAGAACTTAATTTATTTACAGTAGGCCTAAAATAAATGATTGATATTAGTTACTAAGAAAAGAAGGTTTCCCATTCTGATTTACAAGTTAATAAGTTAACTTAGTTTTTACTAGATCCTCTTTCAGTCATCAGGGCTTTAAGAAATATTTTAATGAACAGACAATACATGCCAGGTCAACAATTTCATTTCTCTCTAATTCCTTCCATAAAAAGGACCTAATCTGAGCTCTTTTTTGATACTTCCCCCAACTAGTCCCAAGTAGACTTAAAGCATACTTTTTTTAGTCACTGAAGAAATAATCAGGTTCAAACAACAACTCTTATGAAAGAAGAATAACATCCACTGAATTCTCTTCATTTGCTTTCTAACATCTAATACATTACATTCATGTGTGCTCAGTCATATCTGACTCTTTGAAACCCCATGCACTGTAGCCTGCCAGGCTTTTCTGTGCATGGAATTTCCCAGGCAGGAATACTGAAGTGGGTTGCCATTTCCTGTTCCAGGGAAGTTTAAAAATTATTGTTTGGAATTGTTTAAAATCCCATTGGAGAAGGAAATGGCAACCCACTCCAGTGTTCTTGCCTGGAGAATCCCAGGGACAGAGGAGCCTGGTGGGCTGCCTTCTATGGGGTCGCACAGAGTCGGACACGACTGAAGCGACTTAGCAGCAGCAGCAGCAAAATCCCATTATGTGACATACAGGGTTTTAAATAATTCAAAACAATAATTATTTTAAATCCTGTTAAACAATTTCAAGAACATCTTTCTCATGACGTTAAAAAAAGGAAGGGGTTAATCTGGTATGTGTGTGTATATGTGTTTGTAAAAGAATTTTTTTTTAAACCTTTGGACTAATATCATCAAACTTCATTAATCTACCTTTGCAGTTCTCCAAAATTAAGTCTCTTTTGAGCCTAATCCTTCTTCCCTTTCATATTACAGATTTATTGTTTGTAGAAGTGACAATTTAGTCGTAACAGATAGGAACAGTCTCAGGACAGCTCAGTGTACTAATTAGGAAGGTCTTTCAAGCACAGCATTACTGAGGACCTTCATGGACCAGGCCTAGGAATGTCAAGGAGCGTAGTAATTAAACCCTGCTCTCCAGGAGCTCACTCTCCTCAGCACATTACTGATCCTCTGAGAGCCAGAAGACAGATTACAGAGGTAAATTCCCAATACATGTCTTTGAAAGTGGACGGAGCCCCTTCTCCACCAGCACTGTCTTCCCAGAAGACCAGGCCTTCAGGAAGGAGCAATGGGAACCATAGAAACGGCAGGAAGAACAGGCAAGTCAGAGATCTGGCTACTTCTCTCTCTCTCTCATGGCCTTGGAGATTTCTCTCTTTTCTCTCCTGGACTGTAGATGTCTGTCCCTCTCCCTCTCTCTGGGTCCTGGATTTCTTTCTCTCCCTCTCTATCTCTTCACTTTGGATAGCTTTCTTTCCTAGAGAAATAAAAAGGATATTTAGGAAAATGAAGAATGCAAAGGGATATAAGTCAAACAGTGTAAAAAAGATCATAAAACAGAACTGAAGTTGCTATCCTAATACTTACTGATATGGTATTAACTAAATAAAGCTTGTAATTCCTTCCCTTATTTAAGAAATTAGAGGACTTTCTTGGTGGTCCAGTGTTAAGAATCTGCCTGCTAATGCAGAGGACATGGGTTTAATCCTTGGTCCAGAAAGATTCACATGCTCTGAGGGTAACTAAGCCCATGCACCATAACTACTGAGCCTCCAAGCCTAGAGCCTGCGCTCCACAAGTAAAGCCACCAAGTGAAAAGGTTGTGCCCCATAACTAGTGAGTAAGCCCCACGAGCTGCAACCAGAGAAAGCAGCAATGAAGACCCAGAGTAGAGAAAAATAAATAAATAAAATATTTTAAAAGACAGAAATTAGAACTAATGCAGCATGGAGTCAGTCACATCTACATCCGGACGTGCATACAACATCTAGACAGGAGCACGGTACGGCAGCAAGAAGGGCTTGCTGAGCAAGAAATCACGTGCACCTCTGAGTACTTCCTAACTTGAGGTTCCCCATCTACAAAATTTGATGTAAGCCTAGATCAGTGGTTCACAAGCATTTTACTTTGTTTTCACCAAAACTTACAGTAATAACTATAATTTCCACCAAAACCAATACACACACACACACCCCCCCCACAACTGAAGAAAAATTCTATCAAATAATTATCCTCAGAATGTGCAATGTACTGATATGTTACTTTTGTAAAAGCAAATTGCTATTCACAATTTAGAGTTCACAATCCACCAAAAGGTCTCAACCTCAGTTTCAGAAACAAGAGTCTCTTTCAGCTCTAAGGGTTTATGATTTCATACCACATAGAGCTTATATGATCTGGCCTCAGGCTACCTCTCAACATTTCTGCTCTTTTCTCCTTCGCCCTCTCTGCTCCAATCTTACTGGCCTTCCTGCTCATCCCTGCAGGCTCCCACCTCAGAATCTTTACCCTTGGTATTCCCTCTGTCTCTTCTGCTCCACTGCTAGGATTACCAGGGTTCTCTAAGCATCACTGCATTCAGCTCTCTGCTCAAATGTTAGCAAGCGAGATAAGCTTCCCTGACCACCCACTAAATACCAGTAGAAATAATACTACCTTCTCCACTCCTTTTCCCATAATCTAATTTTTCAGAGCACTTATCAATAATTAACACTACATGTTTTTGTTTTTTAATTGTGTGACTCCCTATCCCCAAATTTTAGCTCTATGAGGGCACGATTTTGCCGGACATTGCTACATCCTGGGTGCGTAGAACACTATCTGGCAAATCATAGGAACTTAAAAGTCATTGTTGAATGAGTTAATGAATCTAGAGTTCTCTCTTAGAATAAAACAGCCTACCTCATAGCTCAGCTGATAAAGAATCTGCCTGCAATGTGGGAGACCTGGGTTTGATCCCTGGATTGGGAAGATCCCCTGGAGAAGAGAATGGCTATCCACTTCAGTATTCTGGCCTGAAGAATTCCATGGGGTCGCAGAGTCTAACACAACTTAGCAACTTTCACTTCATTGTTTTGAGTTTGTTCAAATCCATGTCCATTGAGCCGGTGATACTATCTAACCATCTTATCCTCTGCTGTCCCTTTCTCCTTCTGCCTTCAATCTACCAATCTACCGTATATCATGTTTCTCTCTTCCCTGCCTTCCTTCTTCCTCCAAGACAGTGAGCTCCTTAAGAGAGAGATCTGGTCTAATTCATCTTTGTATCTCACATTTACAGCATGGAGGGCACAGTAGGGCAGAAGGATGACTTCAAGAGGCTCTGCTCCACTTCTATATAACTACTTAGTAATTCAATTTTGGTTCTAAAAATGTTCTGATGATGCATGCCTGACCTATGTGTATAGCAAGAGATAAGATAAATTCTCAAGGTCATTACTAGATTTTAAAAGGAAATTCTGAGAAAAAGTGGGCTTCCCAGGTGACACTAGTGGTAAAGGAACCCATCTCCCAACGCAGGAGACGTAAGACACCCGGGTTCAGTTCCTGAGTTGGGAAGATCCCCTGGAGAAGGGAATGGCAACCCACTCCAGTATTCTTGCCTGAAGAATCCCATAGCCCTGGCGGGCTATGGTCTATAGCGTCGCAAAGAATCGGACACAATTGAAGCAGCCTCTCAAGCATGTACTGAGGAAAATTGAGCATGTTATTATAGGATCCATTCTCCCTTTGGAGATTAAATTTTCAATTATTTAATTATAAAAAACACTCCAATATCTAAGATGTACAAATATTCACCTTTCAGAGATTCGGGTACACACAGTAACACACTCAAGAAACTACTTAAAGAGCAAGATGGTTTACTAAAAATGATAGACCCATACTTGCCACTAGATGGAGGGATTTCCCATTTTTCCAAAGCCCTATTTCTGAGCCTCTTTAGCAAGAAACCGGAGAAGGAAATGGCAACCCACTCCAGTGTTCCTGCCTGGAGAATCCCAGGGACAGGAAAGCCTGGTGGGCTGCCGTCTCTGGGGTCGCACAGAGTCTGACACGACTGAAGCGACTTAGCAGCAGCAGTAACAGCAAGAAACAGATTAGACCTGAAAAGGGCTCCTACATATAGTTTCACAATCAAATCACTACATAGTAAAGTTTCAAGACTACCAGTAATAAAAGTACATGTTCCCAGCTAATCCATTTAAGTTGGACAGAAATTTATGGATCTCAAGATCTAATATTTGCTAAATACATATCATTCATGCTTAGCTGTCTCTTTCCCAAAAGTTTGTTGTTGTTTAGTTCCAAAGTTGTGTCCGACTCTTTCGCAACCCCATGGACTGTAACCCACCAGGCCCCTCTGTCCATGGGATTTCCCAGGCAAGAATACTGGGATGTGTTGCCATTTCCTACTCCAGGGGATCTTCCTGACCCAGGGATGGAACTCCTGTCTCCATGTCTTCTGCACTGCAGGGGGATTCTTTACCACTGAGCCGCCAGGGAAGCCCCTAAAGTACATAAGAGCTATGAAACTGGATTAAGAACTATACCTGCCATCTCCCATTCCCTCCCTTTACCCTGACCTTTTACTATTTCTTAGGAAAATGAATCTATAACAGTAATTGAGGAAGATGCAATCTAATATATAAAAGGAAAAATTTTAAATATCCACAAAATTGAACAGTAACACCACAAAGCATGCCTCTGTACTATATCAAGTTAGAGGTTAAGAGAAATAGACACACTGGCACACTGCTGTGTGTGTGTTAGTTGCTCAGTCGTGTCTGACTCTTTTGCAACCCCGTGAACTGTAGCCCTCCAGGCGCCTCTGTCCATGGAATTCTCCAGGCAAGAATACTGGAGTGGGTAGCTATTCCTTTCTCCAGGGGACCTTCCCAACCCAGGGATCAAACCTGGGTCTGCTGCATTGCATGCAGATTCTTTACCATCTGAGCCACCACGGAAGGCCATGGCACACTGCTTGTAGAGTACAAATGGGTAATATTTGGAATCATCTTCTCTATTCTCTGTATACACAACAGTAAATAAATTGATGACTGCTATATTCTTTATCTTATCTTAAACAGCATGTATGGGAGACAACCTTAACTACAGTTGCCTATCTCTGCTTCATGAGATAAAGGTGGTTCTAAAATCTGAAACCTGAACCCAATTCTGCTACTAGACGCTACAACAGTAACAAACCAGATGCAGATAACTTAATTGCAATGACAGGAAGCCACACCAGGAAACAAGCTCCATCCTCAGTTGCTTATAGCAACCATCAGCTTTGATAGAGTACAGATGCCTGTGGCCAGACTGAACAGAGAAAGGACATCTGTTTCTTTTTCTAAAGGCCTACTTTTTCTCATAAAGGACTGACAGCAACTGACATAAGAGGAAGACTGGGATGCAGAAACTTGAAAATTCTACTCTAATCAATTTTACACTTTCACTAAATTCAGAGTTTTTCCTGCCACACAATAAGATTGTCACTGATTCAAAGGAGGAAGAAAAAATCTGCATCCCTTGAGATTTCAAAGTGTGTATTGCTCAAAGTATATTATATCTTGAACTTTGTGGATCATGACGTACAGTAAGAAATATATTCTACATCATAATTCAGTACACACAACACACATAGAATTTTTTTAAGTTTCATGAAAGCGACCCTTACATGCAATAAATACAGTTAAAGTCTACTTCATGTGTCTTCTTTTTTAATGTTGGCTACACACCACGAATTAATTTCATGAGCCAATAATGGGTTACAACTATAGTTTGCAAAACACTGCTAAACTTCGTTCTTGTGGTTTACCCTTTGCCTACCTCTCTACTGGCATCTCATGCTATTCTCTACCGTATTCCCCCCACACTGCTTCACAATCTAATTTCTATTCTTTGTTCACATTAAACCTTAAGGTCAGAGCTCACAGCTCTTTTGATCTGTTGTTGGTACAGTCTAGAATCTTCCCTCAGATCCCTGCACCTTAATATTCAGACTTGAAGACAAAAGTCACTGCCTCAGAGGAGCCTTCACTGACCACCCAATCTGAAACAGCCACTACACACACCTCCAGCCCGTGCAGAGAGTGCAGGGAGGAGTTCACTGCTCTTAGGGTTGTTGGAAAATCTGAATGGCAGGCACCAAAAAACAGTATTTTGCAAATGTCACTTTTCATCTCCTTTTGATTCTGTACAGGCTTCCCTGGTGGCTCAATGATAAAGAATTCAACTGCATGCAGGAGACACGGATTCAATCCCTGAGTCAGGGATATTCCCTGGAAAAGGAAATGGCAACCCACTCCAGTATTCTTGCCTGGGAAATCCCATGGACAGAGTAGTCTGGCGGGCTACTGAGGCCATGGGGTCATAAAGAGCTGGACACAACTGAGTGTCTGAGCACATACTTCAGCTGTCACAGAAAAGCTAAATAAAATAAATTTTGAGGAGAAATTACTGGATTTGGCACTTAAAAGGCCATTCAAAATTTAAGCAAGAACAACTTCATGATATCAACAACCTCAGATATGCAGATGATACCACCCTAGTGGCAGAAAGCAAAGAGGAACTAAAGAGCCTCTTGATGAAGTTGAAAGAGAAGAGTGAAGAAGTTGAAAGAGAAGAGTGAAGAAGTTGGTGTAAAATTCAACATTCAAAAACTAAGATTGCGGCATCCAGTCCCATCACTTCATGGCAAATAGATGGGGAAAAAACGGAAAGAGTGGCAGATTTTATTTTCTTGGGCTCCAAAATCACTACAGAGGGTGACGACAGCCACAGAATTAAAACATGCTTGCTCCTTCGAAGAAAAACTATAACAAACCTAGACAACATATTAAGAAGCAGAGGCATCACTTTGCTAACAAAGGTTCATATAGTCAAAGCTATGGTTTTTCCAGTACTCATGTATAAATGTGAGAGTTGAAGCATAAAGAAGGCTGAATGTCAAAGAATTGATGGTTTTGAACTGTGGTGCTGGAGAAGGCTCATGAGAATCCCTTGGACTGCAAGGAGATCAGACCAATCAATCCTAAAGGAAATCAGTCCTGAATATTCATTGGAAGGACTGATGCTGAAGCTGAAGCTCCAATACTTTGGACACTTGATGCAAAGAGCCAACTCACTGGAGAAGACTCTCATGCTGGGAAAGATTAAGGGCAGCAGGAGAAGAGGGTGACAGAGGATGAGATGGTCAGATGGCATCACTGACTCAATAAGCATGAGTTTGAGTAAACTCAGGGAGACACTGAAGGACAAGGAAGCCTGGCGTGCTGCAGTCCACGGGGTTGCAGAGTCAGACATGACTTAGTGACTGAACAACTTCACGAAGCTGTTAGAGAGGAATTCAGACAACAGAGTTTTGAGGATGCAAGTGAACAAGCAGAATTTGCTAAAAATGGAAGCACTATGCTTTCCAGCAGCTTACTTATAGGTGGGGAGAATAGATAAACACAAGATGGGGAACGGGCTTTTGTTTTATTTCATTTTCTTGAGATGTATGACTCAGACACTGAGGAGAAGGAAATGGAGAGGAAGAGGCTAAAAGTACAAGAAAGGAGAACGATAACCCGAAGCAAAAAGTCCTGTAAGTAGTGGGAGGGAATAAGATTTAGAGCAAAAATGAAAGCATTCTCTTTCAACACCTGTTTCTATAAATTAGAAACAAAAGACCCAATGATGGGTAAAAAGAAATATCAATATATAAGTTGGAGACTTGGGGTTAAAGAAATTGACCATTAGACTCTGTCATCTGGTTGGAATGGAGGGAAAGGGGACAGGGTTTTTAAAAGTGAAGGTTTGGAAAGGGATCGGAAGGAGGAGGGCAGAGACAGACTGGGGTAATAAAATGGGTTGCTGAGTAGTAGTGGAGAAAGAATGGGTAGTGGGAGAGTCTCTGATGTTAAGTTCATAACTAAATTCATCTGACAATGGACATCCTTCTATCCTCCAGTTCCTTATTTGTAAATGTTTAAAATGTTTGGCCATTAAATGACTACATTAGAACCCTGGTGTTTTCAAACATGTGACTGAATTAAAATCATCCTTAGGCATTCAAAAATTCAAACATGGAGCCCTATTCCTATTTATTCAAAATTTCTAGGGATGAAGCTCTAGCAAGTGCTGCTGCTGCTGCTGCTGCTGCTAAGTTGCTTCAGTCGTGTCCAACTCTGTGCAACCCCATAGACAGCAGCCCACCAGGCTCCCCCATCCCTGGGATTCTCTAGGCAAGAATACTGGAGTGGGTTGCCATTTCCTTCTCCAGTGCATGAAAATGAAAAGTCAAAGTGAAGTAGTTCAGTCGTGTCCGACTCTTAGCGACCCCATGGACTGCAGCCTACCAGGCTCCTCTGTCCATGGGATTTTCCCGGCAAGAGTACTGGAGTGGGGTGCCATTGCCTTCTCCAAGTGAATTTTCTATAAATGATCTCCAAGTGATCTTGAGGGGCATTCTTGTTAAAAAGCACAGAACTAGAAGGTAATCAACTGGCTAGAAGAGAACTAATGCAAAATACAGCTATTACTAAATGGCCCTTAGACAAGTGTATGCGACAGTGGTTGACCACTCAAGAAAGCAAAGACTTCAGAATATAAGGATATTCAGATCAGTAATGAGAAAGGAGGGCTTCCCAGGTTGTGCTACTGTTAGAAGAACCTGCCTGCCAATGCAGGAGACTCGAGAGACATGGATTCGATCCCTGGGTGGGGAAGAACCCCTAGAAAAGGAAATAGCAACCCAGATCCTGTATTCTTGCCTGGGAAATTCCAGGGAAATCCCATAGACAGAGGAGCCTGGCGGGCTACAGTCCTTGGGGTCACTGAAGAGTCAGACACGACTGAGCGCGCACAGACACACACACACACTAGCCAATGAGAAAGTAACATACACACCACAACACAGTGTTAAATGAAGCGCGTTAAGGTGAAGCTGAGAGCTTTGAGGAAAAAAATGGTTAAAAATAAAAACATTTTACACGTCTATTCGAAACAATGTCTCACCTCAAACTGCTAGACTCAGAGTCTTACCCCTAAACTTTCTGTCACATTACTCTCAAGGCTTAGCAGTACAAAAGTGGGATTCATCGTGCTACAAAAAACCGGGAAAAACAAGAAAACTGCAAGGACGGCGCCTGGAAAGGAAGAAAAAGAAAACGAGGTGACGAGAGAAGGGACGCGAACTCCTCTCAGGACCCAGACGCTCCAGGACTTGGGACGCGACGTATACACGACCCCGGACCCTTTCTTCTGGCCTCGCCTAGCACTCACCATAGCCTCAGGATCTTAGCACAAGGAAACAGGTATCTTTTCAACAGGAAGGAACCAACACCAACGCCAGGTTACTCCGGCAACAAAGCCCCGCCTACTGCCGGACTCTAGCCGGGCGGCCAGTGGCCCGCCCCTTCGTCTCTATTGGCTAGGAGTAAACCCACCTCCGCCCGCTCGGTCGACAGTACTGCCTCGTCACTTCGTCGCCTAGGGTGACGGAACACCGCCTACCTCTTTCCCCGATCGTCACTTCCGTTTGATTGACAGGTGACCGGAAGTTGAAGCTACTACGTGGCTAAGGTCCAAATAATCTACATTTTTAAATAGTTTATCCAGTTTTCACTTACTGAAGTCTTACACCATATGTTCTGTTACTTAAGTTTAAATGCATCGCAGAATGAGTTGACATTTTTCTTTCGGAAAATTTTCCGGAAACGAAACCCTGAGTAATCGGAAGTGATTATTTGTGAACCAGAAGCTTGATGTCACCAAGGCCTGGGCGGATCGGCTTCGGAATGCTAGAGGAGTGTCTGTCGTTAAACCAGTGAGATCTGGACGTAGAATCTGTAAAGTGAGGCCCCCTGCAATAGGAAGAGTAAGAATCTGAGCGGTAAGTTCCAGAACGGACTTGTGTAACTAAGAAGGGATTTTGGAAAGGGACGGCGGTACGAGTTGAAGTTTGGGTGTTGAGCCGCTTTGGATTTAGGGAGAGGTTGCCTGTTGTTCCAGAAAGGCTTGTACCGCCTTTAAGGCCATCCATACATTCTGAAAGCATATACTATGCTATTTTAATTTCATTACAAAGAAATACAAATTAAGTTATGAATTTTTTTTGTCGCTTGTCAAACATCTGAAGAGAAGCTCCTCTATGATGTATTTAATGAACAGTGGGTGGTGGTGTTGGTGTTGGTGTTGTTAGAAGCTCAGTCGTGTCCAACTCTGCGATCCCATGGACTGTAACCCGCCAGGCTTCTCTGTCCATGGAATTCTCCAGGAAAGAATACTGCCATTCCCTTCTCTGGGATTTAGTGAACAAAATAGTGTCAATGATGTCTCGTGAGGACTTAATTAGTTTAACTGCTTTTAAATTCCTGGTGTCCATCAGTGATACAAAAGCCCCTATATTAACTACAGTACTATTTCTGAGCTAAATTTAAGGACACACATCTGATAATTTAGATTCTACTGGTGATAATTTAGAGTATACAGTGAAATTACCCCTAATTTTTTTAAGATATTTGGTAGCCATAACTATATTACCTTGTGAAAAGGGGCTTTAAGGGACACTTCCAAATGCAAGTTTACTAAATGCAGAAGCAAGTAAAATATCATAATATTAAAATTACAGGGACTTGGTGAATGTATTTATGTGATACTGTTTTAATTCTTTCATTTTATACATTTTTAGATTTTTCAGTAGAAGTCTTGGGGTACATTTTCATTGGTGAAAAACAATGACTACTCTTGAAAGCTTAGAAACCAAAGGTAAGTATTCTTCTTTTGGTGATAATTGTTTTTAAAACATGAAATTTATGATGATAAGATGAAGGAATGTTTCAGCCAGCGAACCAAACCCCAAAGAGCCCTTGGGAATCATCTGTGCTTCGTATCTCATGTTTGTTTTTTAATACAGTGTTTACACTTCAGCACTTCAGATATATGATTGAATATTGACATTGTTCGGTAGTATTTACTAGATGGCTACTGCTGTTAAACAGTAGTGAGAGCAAATTTTTACAGCTATGTTCTCTGTCCACTAGAAGATCAAGATTTAAGTAAATAAGAGCATACCTTTGTAAAGATTTAGGTAGATAGACAAACAACTGGCAGATATAGAATACCTTTTTCTTATTGCATTGGTTAGGGATACCAATGTGATAGAAAGTATCACAAACTGGTGACTTAAACAACAGAAGTTTATTGTCTCACAATTTTGGAGTCTAGTAGTCCAAGATCCAGGCTTCCTTGGTAGCTCAGCTGGTAAAGAAGTACCTGTAGTGCAGGAGACCCCGGTTTGATTCCTGGGTTGGGAAGATCCCCTGGAGAAAGGATAGGCTACCCATTCCAATATTCTCATGCTTCCCTGGTGGCTCAGATGGTGAAGAAGCTGCCCACAATGCAGAAGACCTGGGTTCAATCCCTGGGTTGGGAAGATCCCCTGGAGTAGGGTATGGCAACCCACTCCAGTATTCTGGCCTGGAGAATCCCCATGGACAGAGGAACCTGGTGGGCTACAGTCCATGGGGTAGCAGAGACTCGGAAACGACTGAGCAGCTAAGCACAGCACAGCACATCCAAGATCACGGGCTTCTCTAGTGGCTCAGTGGTAGAGAATCTGCTTACCAATGCAGGAGACTCGGGTTTGATCCCTGGGTTGAGAAGATTCCCTTAGAGTAGGAAAAGGCAACCGACACATATTCTTTCTTGGAGAATCCCATGGACAGAGGAGCTTGGTGGGCTACAATCCACAGGGTCACCGAAGAGTTGGACATGATTTAGTGACTAAGCATCAACAACAGCAAAGTCCAAGATCAGTGTGTTGGCAGAGCCATGCTACCTCTGCAGGCAGTGGAGAAGGATCTATTCCAGGCCTCTCTCCTAGTTTCTGGTGGCTTGCTGGGAATTTCTTGTATTCCGTGTCTTGTAGACACATCACCATGATCTCTGCATTTTTGTTCATGTGGCATTTTCCCTTTGTGTGTGTGTGTCTGTGTCCAAATTTATCCTTTTTTTACAAGGACATCAATCATATTGGATTAGAAATGCACACTACTCCAGTATGATCTCATCTTAATTACATCTGCAAAGACTCTATTTCCAAATAAGGTCACATTCTGAGGTATGGGACAACATTATGAATATTTGGGGTGGGACAGAATTCAACTCAGAATACTTGTTAACTACATTTGTTACTTTTTAGTCCTGCTTTGCTTGTCCTTTGTAGAGCATTTCATGCTATTGCTCATTACCACTTTTTGAAATTCTTTCTATGATTTCCATGAGTTCATCTTATTTTCCATCTACTCTGTGGCCCTTCACTGTCCCAACACAGTAGCAACATGTGGCTATTTGAATTTAAATTAATATTTTCTTAAAAATTAAAAAAATTGTAGGTTTTCGGGTTTTTTTCAGGTTTTCAGTCACACTGGCCATATTTAAGTGCTCAGTAGTCACTTGTGATTGGTGGCTGTTGTATTAGAAAGCGCAGATATAGAACATTTTCATCATTGTAGAAAGTCTTGTTGGACACCACTGCTCTAGCTATAGTTTTTTCTGTTTTTTTTTTATTTGGCTGTGTTAGGTCTTCATTGCTTTGCATCCGCTTTCTCTAGTTGCAGCAAGCCAGGGCTACTCTTTGTTGCAGTGCAGGGGCTTCTCATTACCGTGGCCTCTCTTGTAGAGCACAGGTTCTAGGCGCGCAGGCTTCGGTCGGTGTGGTGCTCAGGCTCCCTAGTTGCCACCTGTGGATTCTAGGTGTGCTGGCTCTAGGGCACAGCCTCAGTAGTTGTGATGCATAGGCTTACTTGTTCTGGGATGTGTGGAATCTTCCCAGACCTGGGATCCAACCCATGACCCCTGCTTTGACAGGCAGATTCTTACTTGCCACTGTGCCACCTGGTACGGCCTTTAGTTTCTTTTTAATCCTCCTCTTCTTCTGGTTTACCTTTCACTGCTTTAAGACTTACGACTTCCAAATCTATCTATAGCTTAGATCTCTTTTCTTGTGATTCAGACCTATACAGCCTACTGTCTACTATCTTCACTTAGACATGGATAAGTCTTAGCATGTCCCAAAGTGAGTACCTCTTGTTTCAGCTATTCTTGGGTGGAGTGAGTTATGGAGAAACTATTTTCTTTTTTGGTTGGGGGGGGTGTGGTGGGGAGGGCCGGGCTGGGTGGAGTGAGATGAGAAACTATTCTCTAGAAGTCAGTTTTGCAGCAAGCAGATCTCCAACAGCAAACTCTTTAAAGGGGGTTTAAATGTGTTTAGGAAGTGAAGATCATGCTAAATGTTTAATTCAATTCAATTCAGCTGTGTGCAATAGCATTTCAGAGTCACCAGAGGCTTTTTACAGTATTAGAATAAGCAAATTAGAGACTGAAATGAAAGTAATAAGCTGGGGATTAATGGGAAAAATAGCAGTTAAATCATAACTAATATGAAAGCAGTTAGCGTGATTCTTGGCAAAAAGAAAAGTTACATACAACATTATCATTAGTAATTAAAAGTCATTGCAAGGCCTCTGTGAAATTAAATTATTATTTGTTACTTGTTTGTAATGAGGATTAGAGTTATAAAGCACTTTCACATGCATTGTTTCACTTGATCTTAATTTTACAGTGAAGTAGATAATTCAACTATTAGTCCTAATCCTATGTAATATCATGATAACTGTTGTTAGTGAAGAAGAGTTACTTGCTTGTATCGCGTGGCCTGAGAAAGGATGAACTTACGGTTGACATTTGTTGGTTGTTTGCATTTCCTATAACTGCCTCAGAAGAGAAGCAGGATTGGCTTAAGGAGACAGAACTTCCTCTCAGTGGACATTTGAGCAGTAGCCATCATGAGAGGGATGTGTCCTTGCTGCTAGGGCTGTTTTTGAAAGGGAAACATGCAGTAAATAGGGACAATTAGGAAATTAGAATTCAAATCCAAAGAGCAAAAGTTGGAGAGCAAAGTTGAAATTAAAAGTAAAGGAATTAAAGTCAGACAGTTTAGTCTGACTTTCAGATAGGAAGGTCTGAGATGTTCAGATACTTTTAATTCCATAAATAGTGTAACGTTTTTAAGTCTAGGTCTGTACAATAATATTAGGTGAAAAAGGACTCCATGGGTAGATAAATTTGGGGAATGCTGGATTAAAGGAGAGATTATACTATAGGACCCCTCAGAGCCTTTAATATATTAATGTACATTGTGCAACTCCAAAGAGATATAGTATGCAGCATTGCCCACAGTTATTTGACCAGGGAAATCTTTATTTGTGGGGCCTTTGACAAAAGGAATGTTTGGATTCCATGTCAGTGTGGGCCTAACTCTTAAATTCACTGCCTATAGTATATTTTTCTAATTAAATGGTAACCAAACTTTATTAGGTGATATTGGTGACATTTAAAAGAATATTACTTTAAAATCACCAAGTGATGATACCTAATAACTGTTTTATAGCTGAACTGCATATGATCTGAAAAGTTTGTCAGATTATAAATGAGTAATTACTGATTTTGTGTAGTGGGAAAATATTCAGAAATTTTAAATAATTATTGGATGTTGAAATGAAATCTTCTAGGTGATGTGTGAGTGTTAACACTGATGAACTTCAAAACACGTATTCCCCTTTTCTGCACCAAGTACCTTTAAAGTAAGCTGGTGATACAGACATTAGGAGGCAGTCCCTTCCCTAAGGATTTCTCAGCAATTTCATCTACAGGAGAAAAATACTCTTTTGTTTGCATTATTCTGAAAGCACTGTAGGATATAGGGGTTGTGGGGGTCGCGGGGGTGAAGGTGTGTGCAAGTTAAATGGTTTGCCCAAGGCCATATAATAAGTGGCAGTAGAGACTTAAGTTTTTGACTCAGAGTCCAGTGTTCTTTCCCCTGTACGATCCTGCTAACTTTGAGTATCATAGATTTACAGTTTTATGAAAAAAGGAGAAACATCTTTTTAACAACAAACTATAAAATGATGTTCTTTTGTTGCCAAAAACTTGGCCTCTGTTCACCAGTGCCGAATAGAAACGTGAAGACAGAGCTTTGGAGGAGGAGCAAAGAGTAGCTTTGTTATTGGGTTGGCCAAGAGGTTTATTCGGGTTTTCCTATAAGATGTTACAAAACATCTTATAGGCTCCCAAAAGGAGCCTTTTGGGCAACCCAGTACTTTGCCAGGCAAAGAGGGCCACAGCAGGCTAATGCTGTCTAGACTGTCCCTTTCCTGAGGGATGGCAAGGGGTCTTACAGTTTCAGAGTGGAAAATAGGGTTGTAGATAAGGATCAGGGCTGATATTGTCTTACATGCTTCTTTCCTCATGGAGACATTAATTAAGATCATTAGCACTGGCATCAGGTGGTTCTAGAACTGATTCCAATGGTCCTCAAGGTTATCGTTGTATGACCTCCTTTCTAGAATGAAGAATGCTCACAAAGGACAGGAGCATTTTCTTGACATCAGGTGCTTTCTAGACATCATGTGTTTGGTACAGCTTTAGCGAGAGGGCAGTCATTCTCGGGGTGCAATTAGGCAAGAAAGAGAGAGGACAAAACATCTGTAGGAGACAGGTTGAATGGGCAGAAAGAATAAGGGCTATAACATAATAATGTGGGTGTCTCAACTAGTTTCTGCTACAGCAAATTTGCCTCAGTATTTTAGAGCAAGGGTTGGCACATTAGGGATCTTAGGCCTTCTGAGAATATTTGCAATCAGTTTGATAATAGGGAACACTAACTTTGAATCCTACTTAAGCCTAGTGTTTATCCCAAATAAAAGGGCTTCCCAGGTGCCTGCCAGTGCAGGAAATGGCAGAGTTGAGGGTTCGATCTCTAGGTTGGGGAGATCCCCTGGAGTAGGGCATGGCACACTCCAGTATTCTTGCCTGGAAAATACCATGGGCAGAGGAGCCTGATGGCTATAGTCCATGGAGCCGCAAAGAGTTGGACATGACTGAGCATGCATGCAAACACATATCCCAAATAAAAAGAACTGTTCTTTTCATTATTAGACCTATATTACCAAAAAACACACTTTTATTGTTATCATAATTTGAATTTCATCCTTAAAATTTTGTTTTTTCTCTTCATGTATAAATGCCTATATAATATCCTTAATTTTGCCTCATGGTCCACAAACCCTAAAATATTTATTATCTGGCCTTCTATGGAAAAAGTTTACCAACCCCTATTGTAGAATATTTGTTCTTTCCCTGCATGTTACCAATTTGGGAGAAAGGTGGAAAGAATGAGCCATAAACCTTAGATATGTTTTCATTCTTTGATAAGTGATCACAAGTAGAAATTAATATTGATGTTGGTTCCCTTCAAACAATGGAAAGGGGTTGATATTTTACTCAAACATTGCTCATAATTACAGAGCTTGTCCTCCCACCAGACCAAAGGTAATTCCTCTTGAATATTCCCTGGGTTGGGCCTAGTGCATATGTAATAAAGGCTTCTGTGTGTGTCACAGGAAAAACAGAATTATGAAAGTAAGTTACCAGGTGAGAAAACACAAAGCCTTGGCTCCCCAGCCTGTCTCCTTGCCTGTGCACATTAGCTAGAAGTATAGACGTTACAAAGAGGGAGCTGCCATGTGATACACCGTTCAGCTTTGGTTCTCACAAATGCTTGAGTAAGTGTAACAGTTTAAATAAAGTGTAAACTGAGTTTGAACAAAGTTGATTAAATTACTTCATTGGAGTTTTATAACATATTTTGTTTGAAAAGAGATTTCTGTTAAGTACCCATTAATGTTTCTTTGCCTTTTAAATTTGGCATTAACCATTTTATGGTTTGTTCTTGAATCTTCATTACCTAAAATTCCAACTCAACAATGTTATGACTTGCTTAGAAATCATATTTAATCTTATTTCTTCAGGTTCAGAGGGCCTGAATGGTATAGCTCTAGTGTCTTTTTGTGGTCTTTTAAATTATTACTCTGTAGTTAATTTGTGGTTCTACATTATTTCTTAAATGCCAGAATGTCCGAGTGACAAGATTAACTTTGCACTAGGTACAGTTAGACAAACTTAAAACCAGATTTTGAGAGCATGGGAATAGGCCTTTATTTTTAAAACAGTTCATTTTTGGGAATTGTCCTCCATGCTAATATGCATGAATTAACTACAAAACCCTTTCGCTTTCTGAAGTATTCCTTTTTTCAACTCTTTGAAAGCAGAATCAGTCCTAAAGCCCAAGTGTCTTTGTTAACACTTAATACAGAAATGACAAATACTTTCAGTTCAGTTCAGTTCAGTTGCTCAGTCATGTCCAACTCTTTGCGACCCCATGAATTGCAGCACGCCAGGGCTCCCTGTCCATCACCAACTCCCGGAGTTCACTCAAATTCATGTCCGTCAAGTGAGTGATGCCATCCAGCCATCTCATCCTCTGTCGTCCCCTTCTCCTCCTGCCCCCAATCCCTCCTAGCGTCAGAGTCTTTAACAGTGAGTCAACTTTTCGCATGAGGTGGCCAAAGTACTGGAGTTTCAGCTTTAGCATCATTCCTTCCAAAGAAATCCCAGGACTGATCTCCTTTAGAATGGACTGGTTGGATCTTCTTGCAGTCCAAGGGACCCTCAAGAGTCTTCTCCAACACCACAGTTCAAAAGCATCAATTCTTCAGCACTCAGCTTTCTTCATAGTCCAACTCTCACATCCGTACACAACTACTGGAAAAACCATAGCCTTGACTAGATGGACCTTTGTTGGCAAAGTAATGTCTCTGCTTTTGAATATGCTATCTAGTTTGGTCATAACTTTCCTTCTAAGGAGTAAGTGTCTTTTAATTTCATGGCTGCAATCACCATCTGCAATGATTTTGGAGCCCAAGAAAATAAAGTCTGACACTGTTTCCACTGTTTCCCCATCTATTTCCCATGAAGTGAGGGGACCAGATGTCATGATCTTCATTTTCTGACTGTTGAGCTTTAAGCCAGCTTTTTCACTTTCCTCTTTAAGAGGCTTTTTAGTTCCTCTTCACTTTCTGCCATAAGGGTGGTGTCATCCACATAGCTGAGGTTATTGATATTTCTCCCAGCAATCTTAATTCCAGCTGTGCTTCCTCCAGCCCAGCGTTTCTTATGATGTACTCTGCATAGGAGTTAAATAAGCAGGGCGACAATATACAGCCTTGACGTACTTCTTTTCCTATTTGGAACCAGTCTGTTGTTCCATGTCCAGTTCTAACTGTTGCTTCCTCACCTGCATATAGGTTTCTCAAGAGGCAGGTCACGTGGTCTGGTATTCCCATCTCTTTGAGAATTTTCCACAGTTTATTGTGATCCACACAGTCAAAGGCTTTGGCATAGTCAATAAAACAGAAATAGATGTTTTTCTGGCACTCCCTTGCTTTTTCGATGATCTAGCGGATGTTGGCAGTTTGATCTCTGGTTCCTCTGCCTTTTCTAAAACCAGCTTGAACATCAGGAAGTTCATGGTTCACATATTGCTGAAGCCTGGCTTGGAGAATTTTGAGCATTACTTTACTAGCATGTGAGATGAGTGACAAATACTTTATTCTACTATAAAATATTTTATTAACTAGAACACCTTAATTATAGCTCAGATGTCATTCTACCTCTTGTCTAATGAGCATAACTTGGGATTCCCTGTCCATTACATACTTAAGAAAAACTCTACAAAAATATGTTAAATGAAAAAATAGTTCTGGAGTATGGTGATATAACTTTGTAGAACTTTAGTGTAAGAGAATAAAAGGCAGAATTATGTTTTATCATATTAATTAAGCTTTTTGTCCCCTTAAGGATTAACTCTGAAGTTTATCATTATCACCACTATTACATGTGCTCATCCTTTTCCCCTTGTTACCCTGCATTAATTGTTCCTCAGAGAGTCTTAGGTACAAGGCATTTTACCAAGAGTATGAAGGTAAACACAAGGCACATAGTCCCGCCCCTCATGGAACTTATATCCCAGTGGAAGGCAAAAACAGTATATTTCTAATTACACTGAACAAAATGTCAGTTAACCGTTTTGATAAATGGTAAAAAGAAAGGCATGGTCTTTGCTGTAGAAGCATATAATCTTGGAAGACTAGAGAAAAGCTTCCCTTCAGAAAGTTTGAACTGAGAGTTGAAAGGTGAGTAGGGAGGAGGAAGTTAGGAAGAATATTCCAATAAGAAATGTTTGCAGAGGAAGAGGAAGGCATCTGCTCCTATTGAGACACTAACAGAAAACAAATAAGGCTGGAACTTAGGATCTGAGGGAGTGAACCGCATAAAGTTGAGACCCAGGAGATGAGCAGGGAACTAGATCACCGAGGGCCCGTTAGGCCATGGTGAGGATCTTGGTCTTCTGAGAGTGATGGGAAATCATTCAAGGGTCCAATGCAGATAAGATCTACATTTTTTTTAAGCTTGCTATAACTGTTATATAAATTCTGTGGGCTTTTGCAACCTAACAGGGCTGTTAAAAGAGGCAATAAGTTTAGGCTGATAAGGTGCAATAGTTTTGGTTTGTGGGAAGACCCAAAAATCTGCCTGCAATGCAGGAGACCCAGGTTCAGTCCCTGGGTCGGGAAGATCCTCTGGAGAAGGAAATGGCTACTCACTTCAGTATCCTTGCCTAGAGAATTGCATGGACAGAGGAGCCTAGTGAGGTACAGTCCATGGAGTCGCAGAGTTGGACACGACCAAGGGACTAATGCACTTTCCCAGACCAATTATCGTCTTAGCTCTGGATTCATATTTGGATTGAAATCCTAGTTTGACACTGATGATTTGGACAAGCTATTTAACCTTTCATTGCCTCTGTTTCTGTCTGCAAAATGGGTACTATTATGCAAAGTCATGAGACTTGTAAAACCAAATGATACTGATGCATCTGAAGGACTTAGCAGAACTGACTCCTTGGCACATAGTAAAGTAAATAAAAGCTAATTGTCATTACCATTCCTAGGTTTTGGCCTCCATTTTCTCAAATGTATTCCGAACTTGTAAAATGGCAGGAATCTCACTTGTTGCTCACAGGAATGTTAGTGAATTTACTAATTCAGGAATTCCATGTCAGTTAGGTGTCATTCTATCTATCTCTTCGAGGTTTGCAACATTTCCCATCCTCGAAGATCCTCAATTCTTTCTAAACTCTAAACCACTTATTTTCTTGAATCAATTAGTGAAAGTAGCCTTTTCTTGAGGACAGGTGACTCAGTGAAACTTCTTACACTGCTTAATTAGAAATAAGGTAAAATAGAAAAGAAACAATTTGTTCTTTGACTGGAGCAATGGTAGTATAGTAGTGAGTGTAGTTGCCTTCCAAATGCTGTCTGAACTAAGGATGACTAGTCAGGTTTGGCTTATATGAGGGGAGATAATTTATTTCAGTTGAGCAAATTAGTAGACATGTGCATCATTGTATTAAGTGTTTCAGAGGAAGGGGGATAGGAGCTATCATTTATTTGCATTTACTTCTGTGCAAGACAGTTTCTACACTTGAAGGGGCAGTGTGTACAGTAGTCAAGGCCCTAATCTTTGGGACCAGGCTACCTAGAATTAAATTCTGCCCCATCTTTTCCAAGTGAAAAGACCCTGATGCTGGGAAGGATTGAAGGCAAAAGGAAAAGAGGGCAGCAGAGGATGAGATGGTTAGATAGCATCACTGACTCAATGGACATGTGTTTGAGCAAACTCCAGGAGATAGTGAAGGACAGGGAAGCCTGGCTTGCTGCAGTCGATGGGGTCACAAAATATCAGATATGACTGAGCAACTGAATAACGACAATATTCTCTACTTACTAGCCTGGTGGTGTGACTGTGGGCAAGTTCCTGGACCTCTTTGTGCCTCATTTTCTTATCTGTAAAGGAGAGCTAATTACACCTACCTCAAAGGGTAATTTTAAGAATAAATTACTTATATGTAAAGTATTTAGAATAGTGTTTAGCATGTGCTAAGTCTTTATAAACATTGGTTATTTGTTACTTACCATTCTTTCATTGAAGACACAAGTAACCCTAGATGTACTGTTAAATCCATTTCATGGAGGCTAAAACTGAAGCTCAGATAATTTGCAGGGTTTTGTACAGGATTATACAGGAAGCAGTGGTGGAAATAGGACTAAGAACCAGATCTGGCTAATCCCAGAGTCGATGGCATTTCTATAATGTCCTGCTCCTTCCATTTGTTTAGGGCATGGTGCCTAGCCACAGAGTGTTTATCAGACTTATTGGGAAAGTGACATTTAGCATATAATAAAACCCATAAATGATAATTATGGATCATGATTAAGATTCACATTAAGTGTTGAGATAGTAAGTAGCATAGGCATTTAGAGTGTAAGCTAAAAGTTGGAAAATTTTAATGCAGAGTAGAGTTTAAGCTGGCTTTTTAAAGGGATAAGTTAGAATCACAGTAAGTGGTAGAAGAAGCCATCTAAGAGAATAAGAAATAGCAGAAACAGAGGCCTGATTAGAGGCCTAGGAGAGAAAGTAGTCCAGTTGGATAGTCTGTGAAGCATTCTTTGCTAAGAGTTCACAAACAGGTGAGTCTGTTCTGAGATAGACACTTTCAAATAGGTATATACATAGCCTACATTTATTTTTATATTTAACTAAGATTATTGAGTGTCCACAATGTGCCAGGCATTTGATCTTACTACAGTCTTTCTTACCACAACCTTGTAGCATATTTATTACATATTTGTTACTATCTCCACTTTTCAGATTAGGAACTTGCGATTCATAGAGAGTTACATTATTTACCTAGGAGTATACTAGGAAGTAGGACTTCCCTGGTGGCTCAGACGGTAAAACATCTGCCTACAATGCGGGAGACCTACAATGTGGGGTTCAATCCCTGGGTCGGGAAGATCTCCTGGAGAAGAAAATGGCAACCCACTCCAATATTCTCGCCTGGAAAATCCCATGGACAGAGGAGCCTAGCAGGCTACAGTCCATGGGGTCGCAAAGAGTCGGACATGACTGAGCGACTTCACTTTCACTTTTATACTAGGAAGTGGGCTTCCCCGCTGGCTCAGCAGTAAGGAATCTGCCTGCAATGCAGGAGACACAGGAAACATGGGTTTGATCCCTGGGTCAGGAAGATCCCCTGGAAGAGGACATGGCAACCCACTCCAGTATTCTCGCTTGGAGAATCCCATGGACAGAGGAGTGTGGCAGGCTATAGTCCATGGGGTCGCAAAGAGTTGGACACGACTGAAGCAGCTGAACACAGCACAGCACAGCATACTAGGAAGTAGAAGTGGGAACCAATACCTTGATTCCAAATCTCTTGCAGTTTCTACCAAGAGAGGAACCATTTACTTAAGAAAGGTTTGAACCTATAAGACTTCGTTCATCCTTTGTTGACACAGGATTATTTTGAAATTTAATTTTTATTCGAAATTTTTTTTTTCAATGCCAGGAATTCTGAATGTAGGGTAAAGTATATCTTGGCATTTCCTGGCATTTCTTTTCAGCAAATAGCTTATGTTTTGTTTTCCATCCTACAGTCATCCTTACTCCATCCCCAATCCGAGGAGCGGGAGATGGAATGGAAACTGAGGAGCCATCTAAATCTATTGAAGTTACTCCTGGAATCCAACCTATAACACATCACATCCTTCAGAGTCCACGAAAGAAAGCAGTCCCATCAGAGAGCCCAGGAGTTCTTCAGCTAGGGAAGATTCTTGCTGAAAAAGCCGTGGAAGTCGAAGCTGTAAGAATATTAGTTCCCAAAGCTGCTATAACCCATAATATCCCCTACAAAAATGCAAAGGTTAAGTCTCTGGGACATCAGAAAGGAGAACTCCTTGGCCAGCCAGAGGGAGTCACAGAACCCAGAAAGGAACTGTCCGAGGTAAAGAATACATTGGAAAAGCTCAAGAACTCTGAAAGGAGATTGCTACAGGACAAAGAAGGCCTTTCAAATCAGCTCAGAGTACAGTCAGAGGTAAGAACAGCCTTCATAGCTTTAATGACACTGGCTCTTTACACCTGGGCCTTCTAAGCCTGCATGCTAGAATGAACATAGAGAATGTTATAAATATAGAATAAAATATATTTTCTCTTGGAATGTTCATTATAACTTGTCATTACTCCAAAAGGCTTCCTCTTAAATTTCCCATTCTCTTAGTGCCCCTACTAGAATTAGTTTATACTGGGAACTTATATTCTAAACATGGTTGAAGATGACATGTAAGGTGCTTTGGACAATGTGAGGTACTTTGGACATTGTACAAGACCACCTATAAGTTATTAAGGAGGTTATTACAGTTAAGAACTCACAGGCCAGCGATTAACCAAATCAACTAGTTAGTAATCCTTGCTTTAAGAATCCATAAATTCCAAGTATTTTTTCTATGTATAGATAATTCTTAGAATAAAGAAAATTGTGGAGTAAGCACTGGTATCTTCATTGTAAATTGTAAATTGGCAATGACCTATATTGCTTGATTTACTTTTGTTGTTGCTGTTCAGTCACTAAGCTGTGTCCAGTTCTTTGCAACCCCACGAACTGCAACACGCCAGGCCTCCCTATTCATCACCATCTCCTAGAGCTTAACTCATGTCCATTGAGTCGGTGATGCCATCCAACCATCTCTTCCTCTGTTGCCCCCTTCTCCTCCTGCCGTCAATCTTTCCCAGCATCAGGGTGTTTTCCAATGAGTTGGCTCTTCACATCAGGTGACTAACAGAGAAACAAAGTGAGGAGCGGTAAGGGAATATTTGCTAAAATGTAAAGTTTAAAGGCTATTAAAAAAAAGTCGATAGTCTTTAATCTTTACATCTTAGTAAATATTGCCTTACCACTGCCCACTTTGTTTCTGTTAGGTTATACATCTTTCTACTAGAGGTTAGTCTCTATAAGTGACACCATGGTTACTCTTACCCAAATATGTTTCTAATGTATTTAATAATATATTTTAAATAACTAATTTGAAATTTAAAAACTAGTACATATTTATTTGTAAACATCTTAGAAAATACAGAAAAAACAATGAAAATAGTATCACCTATAAATACCATCCAGCTATACATGCATAATTATACATATTGAGTTCATTTTTGCCTTGTAATTTACTTTTAGTTATTAATATTTTCCTATGTCTCAAGATATTCTATTAAAATATCATTATTAATAGCAACAGTTTTTCAATGACTATACCACATACCAATACCTTTTATTGGACATTTGTTTTAATTTTGTTTAATTTTTGATAACAATGTGAAGAACATGATTATAGACATCTTGAATTGCTTTCTTTGCTTAAATTCTTAAAAATCCTAGGGCACAAAGAAACCAATTTTTATTTTATTTTTCTTTTTTAACAAGGAATGCCAAGCCTTTTTTTCTTTTACAATACTGTATTGGTTTTGCCATACATTGACATGAATCCAATTTTTAAATATTGAAAAAGATTTATAAAACACTGTCATACTTTTTAGCAAAATTTATTGGTTCAGTTTTTTAACTTTTTGCCTTTTTAAGTGTTGACAAGAGGCAGTTTGTAATTTTTATGATAATGATTTGTACTCTTAAGAGGCTCAAATTATAACCACATGGACTATAGACTAATAGAGATATAGACATGGTATGTATATATTATGAAACTTAACTATTTGATATCACTTTTTGATATGTACTTGTAGTAATGGAGGTCCAAATTACATATGAAGCACAGTTTCTTTCCTGTTCATTTTGCTACACTGAACTCACTGGCATTATTTTGAACTTGTATTGGTCATGATTTCTTCCAGGTCAATCGTGAGTTAAAAAAGCTGCTGGTGGCTTCTGTTGGGGATGACCTTCAGTATCACTTTGAACGTGTAGCCCGTGAGAAAAATCAGCTTATTTTAGAAAATGAAGCCCTGGGTCGAAACATTGCTCAGCTTTCTGAACAGTTAGAACGGATGTCGATACAGTGTGATGTGTGGCGAAGTAAATTCCTCGCAAGCAGGTATTTTCTATTTTATTTCCTAGTTTTTGCTCTGCCAGATTTGTTGACCCTCCTAATGCCAAAAAAAAACAAATGGATTTTAGTGTGAAAATTTCTGACTGAGATTGTCAGATTACCTCATACATTATTTAAGAGGTGGACTCTCCCTCCTCTGGATGGTTATACAGTAAATAGTAATTCATTTCCTACTTTTCCCTCTGTCAGATTTGTTGACCCTTCTAATGCAAAAAAAAAAAACTGGATTGTAGTGTGAAAATTTCTGAGATCGTCAAATTAACTCATACATGATTTAAGAGATGGACTTGCCCTCCTCTGGATGATCATACAGTCTCCCTACATGGAAAAGTGCTAGCATAAAGCTACTCCCTCATCCCAGAATTCTGAGTTACTCTTCTGTAGTGGAAATCACTCTGACTACAATGTTTAAGATCAAAACAAAACTAAACTCGGACAGCTAATAAATATTTAAATTTTTAAAAGATTTTTCCCCACATTCTCTTTAAAAACTCACATATCATTGCCACTCCATAATGTCTTATTTTGTCTCTCAGACTCTATTCTCATTGCTCATTTAAGTACATCATAATAGAGTTTCCCAACCTTTTTCTCTCCATGCACAAAAAGAAAGCGATAATAATCTGCATGGCCTACTGGAAGAGGCTACCTCTCCAGTAGAAGTGAGAACTTTAGGCCCTTATAACCCCCAGGCCCATGAACACAACTGGTAGTTGGGAAGGTCTCTCATATGTTACGATTTTCTATTCATCCCCTCCTTCCAACTTGGAGTTACTGGAGAACAGAATCTGGGTGTTATCCATCTGTGTATTTTCAGCGTTTAGCTCAGTGCTTCACATATAATAACATTGATTTAAATTTAATCATCTGGAGGTTTCTCACAAACACTAAAGGTTTCCAGTCTGTACCTTAAGAACCACTGATTGTAATGAATATATTTTTAGAAAGTTATTTCTTCATGTCTTAATATTGGTGATACTTTATAATAATTGATTACTCTTAAAATCCTTAATTTGTTTTCTAATTGTACTAATAAAGGATGTATTTGGAGAAATGAATTTACTGTTTACTGGCTTAGAATGAATAAGTTCATTTTTACTGAACAGCTTAAGAAGCAAATCATGCATGCATTTTACAGATTACTATAATATGTAACTTATTAAACATTCTGATCAATGTTAATAGTAATACTTTGAGGGCAATAATAGTGACACCAAACTTTATTGATATTTTAGTTGATTTAATCTTTTAACATCAGAACTGTTTTCATTTTAGGGAATTCAGTGGTTTACTCTGGTCTGAGACTTTAATTTTAGTTGTAAGATTTTTCAACTGAATAAAAATACTTTAAAATTTTGCTTCAGTTCTATCACTAGAGAATTGTTAAATACATTTTGCTACATCCAATCAGAAAACATGAAGCTGTTTTTTTTTTTTTAACCAAAAAGGAAACAAAATGGCTCTATATATGCTAATATGAAAAAAATCATCAAGGTAAATTATTAGGTGAAAAAGTGAACTACAGAAAAGTTTGTATCAGATAATTCCTTTTTGTAAATAAAATTAATATATTTATTTTTATACATACTTTTATGCTGATATACATATAAGTTACATTTTCCTAGAAAAATATATTGGTTGCTTTATTGATTACTGATTATAAAAGGAGGGGCCAGGCTGCTGGACGAGAAGACTTTGTTTTCCTTTTATATAAACCTTTCTATATTTAATGTTTTTCTAATGTCAAAAGGTTAATGAGTGGTAGAAAAATAACTCTTGTTTTTCTCTAAAATTTTCTCTATTTGAGAACAATTAATGTTATTTGTCTTCCAAAACTTGATTAATCTAGAGTAAGACTGAAGTACATTCCAAAGTCACTGTACAGGAAAGTTAAAACACTGTTTTCTATGTCATTTTGTAAACAGATATTTTAATTGTTATGCTTTTTATGCTATGTTATGCATTTTAAATATTATGCTTTTGAACTGTGGTGTTGGAGAAGACTCTTGAGAGTCCCTTGGATTGCAAGGAGATCCAATCAGTCCATCCTAAAGGAGATCAGTCCTGGGTGTTCATTGGAAGAACTGGTGTTGAAGCTGAAATTCCAATACTTTGGCCACCTCATGCGAAGAGTTGACTCATTTGAAAAGACCCTGATGCTGGGAAAGATTGAGGGCAGGAGGAGAAGGGGACGACAGAGGATGAGATGGTTGGATGGCATCACCGACTCAATGGACATGGGTTTGGGTGGAGTCTGGGAGTTGGTGATGGACAGGCAGGCCTGGCATGCTGCGGTTCATGGGGTCGCAAAGAGTCAAACATGACTGAGCGACTGAACTGACTGAACTGAAGTGAAGGTTTAAAAACTGAGAGGTAATTTGACAGTGGTAAATCTTTTTGTAAGTTTTTAAAAATGACAATCACAGAGGTAGTATATTAACTTTTTAACACTGTCTGAGAATTTATATGTAAGATTTTTATCTTTTCCAGGGTTATGGCAGATGAGTTAACCAACTCCAGAGCAGTTCTGCAGCGTCAGAACCGTGATGCACAGAGCGCTATACAAGATCTCCTGAGTGAACGGGAACAGTTTCGTCAGGAAATGATAGCTACGCAGAAGTATGGCCCTTGTTTACATTCTGAGCCCTTCTACTTTCTCCTGCAATTTTTGTTATTGTTACAGTTCTTTCGTATCTCTACATTTATTAATTCACTCAGCATGTACTTTGAGTAGCATTTTAAAACAGCTGCCCAGGGAAAGGAGGAAGAATGAAAAAAACAGAAGACATGCTTCTTATATTCATAATGGGGGAGAGATTAGTTATATCTATAGTGGAAGAAATTTTTGCATTTAAAAGTAGTTTTTGGTTACAGTTATAGCAGTTTTGTAGTTTTTGGTAGAAGCCAAAAAGTGAACTGGTCTTTACTTTGGAGGGAGATCTTTTTGAGAACTATTCTACAGTATAAGAGCTTAATTTTATGTCCATATGAACCAGAACTGTCAAAACTGAGAGTCTTCTGTAAAAACACTTTATGCTTTTATATAATTGATTTCTTACAAATTAAATAAGTAAAATTCAAGAGAAAATTATAGAGGACATTAGAAGAATGAAAACACAAATATATCAAAATATCAGATTTTGTGGGAGGCAACTAAAGCAGTGTTTAGAGGGAATTAATAAAGCTATAGCTTTAAATGCTTATTGTAGGAAAGGAAAAAAAGGTCTCATCAATAAGCTAACCTTCCTTTTTTTTTCCTTTTATTTATTTATTTATTTATTTATTTTTATTTTACTTTACAATACTGTATTGGTTTTGCCATACATCAACATGAATCTGCCACGGGTGTACACGTGTTCCTTTTTAAGAAACAGAGCAAATTAAGCAGAAGAAAAGAAAGGATGAGAGCAGAAATAAATGAAATAGAAAACCAAACACTGGTTGTTTGAAAGGATAAATTTACAAAACCTCCAGGCAGTACAATCAGGGGAAAAAGAAAAACAAAAGATACACAGCATGAGAAGGAAAGGGGTACACTAGAGAGTCTATAGTCACACGATAATAGGAGATGTTAAGAACAACTCTTTTCATGTAAGTTCAACAGCTTACATGGACAGTCTACTTAAAAGACTCAGACTACTAGAATCCTCAAGAACAGATAACCTGAATAACCCTGACCTATTAAAGCAATTTGCTTTGTAGTTAAAAACCTTCTAATAAAGGAAACTGCAGGCCTACGTGGATCAACTGGTAAATACTAACAAACATCTAAGGAAGAAATAAAACCCAATTTATACAAACTTTACTATAAAATAAAAGAACAGTTTCTAGCTTATTTTATGAGGCCAGCATCATCTTGATATCGAAACTATACAGAGGTATTACAAGAAAACTGCAGTCCAATATCTCATCTATAATGAATATAGATGCAAAATTCCTTAATAGAATTTGTGATTCAGATCCAACAATATATAAAAAGCTTTAAATCATTATGGCCATGGAGGTTTTACCCCAAGAATTATAGATTGGTTTATCATTTAAAAATCGATCAATGAAATACAAAAAAATTATCATATATATACATACATATATGCACACAGATAACATATATATACACATACACACATGCATACACATACATATATATACACCTACTATATAAGCATCTCAATAAATGCACAAATTAAATAAGTAGTTCTATAATACTGCTGCTGCTGCTGCTGCTAAGTCACTTCAGTTGTGTCCTACTCTGTGTGACCCCATAGACGGCAGCCCACCAGGCTCCCCGTCCCTGGGATTCTCCAGGCAAGAACAGTGGAGTGGGTTGCCATTTCCTTCTCCAATGCATGAAAGTGAAAAGTGAAAGTGAAGCCGCTCAGTTGTGTCCAACTCTTAGCAACCCCATGGACTGCAACCTACCAGGCTCCTACGTCCATGGGATTTTCCAGGCAAGAGTACTACCTGAGTATATTTTACCTGTACTAAAATAAGAGAATCAAAAAGGTACTGTTTGTTGATTTCCAGATAACCATAAAATTAGTTTAAGTGCTTTTTGTAATCTGACTTATTTTACCAGACTTCCTGGTTTATTGAACTCTTCAGAGAAAGAGGAGAAAGAAACTATATGATTTCAGAAACATGTTTCTCAGCATTCTTGATTTTTATATTTTATCCTCTTACTAATGTTCAGTGCTGTGTGTTGCTGCAGGTTGCTGGAGGAGCTCTTGGTCTCTTTGCAGTGGGGAAGGGAGCAAACTTACTACCCTAGCGGGCAACCTCACAGCACGGCAGAACTGGCATTAACAAATCACAAGTTGGCAAAAGCAGTAAATTCTCATCTTCTGGGAAATGTTGGCACTAATGGTCAAAAAAAGGTTCCATCAACAGTTGAATTCTGCAGTACTCCAGCAGAAAAAATGGCTGAAACGGTAAAATATTTCTTTCATGATCTGTATAACCTCTAAGACTGTCCTCTTCAGTTCAGTTCAGTTGCTCAGTCATGTCCGACTCTTTGGGACCCCATGAATCGCAGCACATCAGGCCTCCCTGTCCATCACCATCTCCCGGAGTTCACTCAGACTCACGTCCATCGAGTCTGTGATGCCATCCAGCCATCTCATCCTGGGTCATCCCCTTCTCCTCCTGCCCCCAATCTCTCCCAGCATCAGAGTCTTTTCCAATGACTGTCCTCTTACATGTTATAATGAAAAGTGCTTGGCACTGGGAGTTAGGAAATATGGAATCAAAACTTGATCCTCGTGCTAATGAGCTAGGAATCTTGGAGAAAATTATTTCCTCCTCTGAGCTTAATTTTCTCAAACTCTATTACTATACTCTGAGGAGAAAAAAGTGTAATTGTTTTTAAAGATGACCATTCCTATCTTAGTTCAGCTGCTTGCCCTCTTGGTTTTTATACCCATCCAACTTGTACCTCAGATTCAGTAGATGACTTTGGTTCCTCATTCACAGAACAAAAAGAGGGTAGAGGCAGAAAACTCCCTCCAGGTCCCAGCTTGGTCTCTCAAAGCCTAGCTCTGTGGCCTCCAACCTTACATATATTTCTGTTACTTGAAAAGTGTCTCTTTGGCTCTCCAAAGCATAGCATATTCCCCCAGGCTCATCAGGCCTCTCACTAACAGGTACTTCTTCTGTTGACTCTTACCTTTTGACTTAAGAACATGTCCAAGTGTCTTCCATCTAAAAAGAAAACTGTTCCATCTATCTTAAGTTCTCTACATATGGTCTTATTACCTTCCCTTCACAACCAAGAATCTGGAACAAGCAGTTCATATTTATTTCTACTTACATACCTCCCCTCCTCAACTCCTGCCATTGCTTATCTCACTAGACTTCCGGCTCCACTGTCCTCAAAAAGGACTCGCATAAAGGCCATGAATATTTAAGTACTTTGTCACATTTTACTTGAACTCCCTCAGTTTCTGAAGCTATCATACTCTCCCAATTCTTAGCTACTGCTGTGACTGTTCGTTCTCAGTATTTGGTGGGGGGAAGGGGAATCCTCTTCTTGTGCCCAGTCTTGAGCCTTTCCTCACGTAGTTGACTTTCTGTATCATCTCGGGACTGTCGTTAGCTAATCCCCATAGCTTTATGCTTGTGACTTCTTCAGCTGAGACTTTTTTCCCTAGAATAAGACGCATACCCAGCTGGACATCTCCATCAGCTCGTCCCATAGACAGCTAAAAATAGAACAACCTCTTGCTTTTGTATTTGTATTTCCATTCTAGGGGAAGAAAAAAAGTAAAAGAAAAATAACCTGTTTCTTCTGTATTTCCTAGCTTAGCGAACTGTACCTACTACATTGGATGGTTTGAAGATTCCATAAAATAATACATATAAAGCCTATAGCCATTTCCAATATAGGTACAGTAATTTCTCAATAAATAGTAGCTATCATTTTTATTATATCCTTCATCCCCTAAACCTGTTGCCTTTATGAATCCTGTCAGTTTCTTCTAATTTATTCCCTCTGCCAAGTTTAGACACCTGATTGCCAGGCTAGATTGTACAGTAGCCTCCTAACCAGTATCCCTCCCTTGCTTTTTTACTTACCTCCAGCCATCCTCTGCTGCCAGAGTGTTCTTTCAAAAATGTCAGTCCCATCATCTTGGTACCCGTGTTCAGAGGACTCCTAGTCTCCCTCATTACTCAATCTGAATTATTTCATATTGTATAGAAGGCCTTTCATTAATCATCATTCCAGCTCCCCTTCCCTTGGATCACTTCCCAGCTGTGCCCACCCCCTGCACTTCACATCCCAGCTGTGTTAACCACTTTCATTCCACAGACAAGCCACTGTATCTCATGCCTCTGTACATACTTCACTCTGCCTAGACAGCCTCCCAACAATCTCTCTTCTTGCCCAACCACTACACTGCCTTTAAGAATCAGCCTTCCCTGATTCCTTCAGGCAAACCTAGATTTTCCTTCCTCTAGGCTTCCAGTTCATCTTGTACATAAATCTAGTATAGCTCTTTATCATGGTACATTGTAGTTTGATTCTCTGCCTCCCAAACTGTAAGCTCTTCAAAGATGGGCACTATGTTTCCTCAAGTCTGGCACAATCCTTTATACATAGTAGGTGTTCAGCTATTTACCGAATGAATCAGTCCCTGAAACTAAACAGTATCCAAAATTGTTTCTCCTTTTCTATTCTTTTTGTTGGGAAATTGTGTTGCTGCCCACTCAGTTGCTGCCAGCAGCCTCTGGTGTAATTAACTACTTCTGATATCTTGAAACATTCGCTTCCCTTGGCTGATGTAACCTTTCACCCTCCAGACTTTTCTCTTTTCTCTGACCATTCTATTTCACCATACAATGGTGGGTAGCCTCAGGGCTTGGTTTTGGTTTCCATCCTCTTCTTCCAGTCCTTTATCCACCACATTGTCTCACGGAACAAAACTGACAGTCCTCCTTCCTCAGTGTCTCTTAGACCTTTCAGCCACATTGCTTCAAGATCAACCTTTCTTAGCTGAATTATTGCATTAAACTCCCTTTCTCTCTTATTCCCATTGTCTGCTTTGGTTCCCACCCCTTCTCTCATCTACCAGCTGTGTACAGAGTGATCGCTCTGAAAGGCACCCAGCTTAAAATCTTTATCACTTTCAGGCTAAAATCTGGAAACCTTTTATCCTATTGGTATCTCAGTCTCCTTGAACTGTATTCATTTGGCATTTTGTTTCTCTCTAAAGATACGTAATATAATTACAAATACAGAGAACAGGGTTACCTTTCTTATTTCCCCTTCTCAATTTATAAGCAGCTTTAAGATAAGCCCTTTATCTCTGTCCTTTAGCATCTAACCAAGCTCCATAAAAACAGAAGAATATCAAAAACTAAATTGAAGAAGCAATAATCCTGTAGAAAAACAGAGGTATTGAAATGGAATGGTAGCTCTTAAATGATGCCGGGACATTTTTTAATTAGTTGTGGCTCCTTGGGTACATTGGTAACTTAGAAGGAAAAAATCCTGTTGGACAATATGAGAGCTAGGGAAACAGACATCTTGAGCCATTTCTGAAAGTTGTTTTGATAAGCCTTACATAGAAGAGAAAGGTCCTTTCCACACTGCTTTTCCCAGTTCCTTTCTAATTCCACTGCCAATGTCCTTTGCACAGTAACTCATATTCATCATATGATGATGGTTGTCATTGTTTAGTTGCTAAGTTATGTCCAACTCTTTTGCAAACCTATGGACTGTAGCCCCCAAGGCTCCTCTGTCCATGACATTTCCCAGGCAAGAATACTGGAATAGGTTGCCATTTCCTTCTTTAGAGGATCTTCCTGACCCAGGGATCAAACCTACATCTCCTGCATTGTAGGCAGGTTCTTTACTACTAGGCCACCAGGGAAGCCCCATGAAGATGGTTAGGAGAATATGAAATGAGAAACAGGAGTTATGAGCCAGCCATGTTATCCTTGCCCTTAACCAGAGAATTTTTTTCAAACCAAGATTTCCTCTAGTTGTGGGTCTCAGAAAATGAAATGGAATAGAAAATTCAGAGCAGAAGAATTGAAAGTGTATGATGTCCATGAATCCAAGAAACAAAAACATGATTTTTAGCATAAAATATTGCATGTAAATTAGAAAAAAAAGAAAAACCATTGATTTGACAAATAAATGATCAAAAACTTTGAAATACATTTCAATAGAAGAATAAAGGTAGAATTCCAGTTTCAAACAGTTCAATGAAGGCCTGAAGGAGAAAGATAATAAGTATATTTTGATTAAGGATAAAAATGAGTATCACTTATGGTAAAATTGATATAACTATCAATTTATTTTCTTCTATGTTTTCATATATTTTCATCAATATTCATGAGAACATTTCTTTATTTTTAAAAATAGGTAACCTAGGTAATATAACAACTAGACATCATTGTTAAGTTTAGAGCTTTTTGAGAAAAAGCATAAGTTCTTGAGTCAAATTCATCATTCAGATCTTACTTTTTATGGTAGTTACATATTAATGAAATAGAACGTATGAGTAGTTACATATTAGTAAGCCAAGGACTTTTGTAGTCCCTGCTGTGTATATGACATTACCTCTTATTTTCCTTAGGTTCTACGCATTTTGGATCCAGTTACATGTACAGAAAGCTCACCTGATAATCCATTTTCTGAGTCTTCACCAACCACCTTACTTGCTACAAAGAAAAATATTGGACGATTTCATCCCTATACAAGATATGAAAATATAACTTTCAATTGCTGCAATCACTGCCAGGGAGAACTTATTGCCCTTTAACAATCAATATGGTGGAGGCACACTACAGCCACTTGCTTTTTACCTAAGAGTCATTATTATTTAGGAGCTGGGGATCTTTGGATGCTAGAAGTATTATCACTTCCTATTTTAATAATATATATCCCCAAAGATGTTTCATGTACTGGACTCCAGATTACCCTTTCTTAATAAATACCTCAGGGTAAAGAAAAAAAATGAAACTCTGTCAATATATATGTAGACAATACTGTCCAGGCATGTTAGGATGGTTTTCCTAAAGGACTAGATTCTATACCTTTCTTTCTTTCAGGCCCTAATTTATTATTTATCTTGCTATATATTTTACATAAACAGATTTAATTTCTGAACTCTAAAACAAGGATTGGCAGACTATAGCCTTGGGTCATATGCAGCCATACCCATTCATTTACTGTTGTCTATGGTTATGCTATAACAGCAGAATTGAGTAGATACAACAGGGTTTATATAACTAGCAAAGCCTAAAATATTTATTATCTGACTCTTTACAGGAAAAGTTTTCTGACCCTCACTCTAACACAAATTAGCTGCAAGGGTTGGGGAGGGAATGGGGTAAGGAGTCCTTTCTCTTTTTGGTGATTTTGGAGCAGAGTACAAAAGAGTCTTATGGAAATAACAGGTGGAGGAACTATGTAAAAATAAATGCTAAATGTTAAAACAAATTTAAATATTTTACAGCCACATTAACAAATGCTTGAGCAAAGTCATTGTTCTTATTTTGGTTTTATGCAGGGGATTCTGTATTTTAAATGGATATAACTGATCTACAGAAGAAACTTAACTGTTGAGCTCAGTTTGGCAATTGCAGCACAATAAGAATATCCAATTTGATACTTATGAAATATAGCAGAGAAAGTATGATCTTTGGAGAACATCGCTCAAGCTCAAAAATGCAGTTCATCAATTGATTATTATTATTATGTAACGTGTTATTATTTATTTATGATGGGCCATCATAAAACACCTTTTTAGAGGCCTGTAAAAATGTCCACAAAAATGTTTATAACAAATTACCCTAATTGGTTTCTTTACCTATCAGTAAAGAAATCCTCAAAAGACAACTCTGATCAAGTAACAGTATATTTTAATGTCAACTTGATGGTTTTTTTTTTTTTTGGTCTGATTCATCTGAGTTGTACTTTCAAATGGGTGGCAATAAATTTCTTTACCTGCTTTAGTTTGAATATTGATTTTTTTTCCCTCCAGAATGATGTGCTTCAATTCAAGTCTTCATCTAGTTTATACTATTTACAACTTACTCTTCAGTCTTTCTTTTAAGTTTACAGAGCATAAAACTTAGAAGAAAACATAGAGGAAAACCTTCATGACAGTGGATTTGGCAATGATTTCTTGACTATGACACCAGAAGTACAGGCAACAAAAGAAAAAAATGGATGAATCAAACCTCATCAAAATTAAAACTTTCTGCATACCAAAAGACACACTCAACAAAATGAAAAGGCATCCTGAAAAATGAAGGAATATTCACAAGTCATGTATCAAGGGTCTACTGATGAGAATAAATGAAGGGCTGCAAATCAACAACCAAAAAAAAAAACCCAGTTTAAAAAAACTGGGCAAAGTAAAAGACATTTCTCCAAAAGAGATATACAAATGGCCAATAAGGACATCAAAAGATGCTCAGCATCACTAATTATTAAAAAAACTAGGCAAAGTAACAGACATTTCTCCAAAAGAGATATACAAATGGCCAATAAGGACATCAAAAGATGCTCAGCATCACTAATTATTAAGTAAATTCAAATTGCTATCACTTCACACCCAGAATCGCTACTACCAATAAAGCAAAATAACAAGTATTGGCAAAGATGTGGAGAAACTGGAACCCTTGTGCATTGCTGGTGGGTATGCATACAACTGCCATATGATCCAGGAATTCCACCTTGAGGTAGATACCCAGAAGAATTGAAAGCAGGGACTCAAAAGGACATTTGTATACCAATGTTCATAGCAGCATTATTCACAATAGCCAAAAAATAGTAACACATGTCCTTTGATGGATGAATACATAAACAAAATGTTGTATATACATGCAGTGGAATATTATTCAGCTTAGAAGGAGTAAATTCTGATACTACAGCATAGATGAACCTTTAAAACTCCATATTGAGATCTGACACAGAAGGACAAATAATGTATGATTCTACTTATATGAGGTACCTGAAGTGATTAATAGAAATAACAAGTAGAATAGTGGTTACCTGGGATTAAGGGAAAGCAGAATGGAGAGTTTTTGTTTGCTAGGTACAGAGTTTCAGTTTGGGAGGATGAAAAATCATGAAGACAAAGGGGTAATGGTCGAAAAACATGAATGTACTTAATGACACAATTATACATTTTTTTAAATGGTCAAAATGATAAATCTTAGGTTATATATATTTTACCACAATAAAAAAAATTCTATACATACACTCTTATAACCACAAACTGGTGGCACACTTTGCAACTGTTGGTTAAAGAGTGTCAGTAATACTAACAATAGCTCGATAACAGTTAGTGGAGCTAAACAAGCCAAGAAAGAAAAAAAAAAACCGACTTCATATTAACAACCTAAATACACCTGAAGGAACGAGAAAAAGAAAAGCAAACAACCCAAAGCTAGCAGAAGGAAGACAACTGAAATTAGAGTGGAGAGAAAATAGAAAAATAAGAGAATGAAAATCAAAAGCAGATTTTCATTCTGTGAAAAGATCCACAAAATTGGCAAACCTATAACAAGAGTGACAAAAAAAAGTTGCAAATACCTAAACTCAGAAATGAGTGGGGGGACATTAGCAATCTCATTTAAATAAAGGAATAATTATATACCAACAAATAACCTGGATGAAATAGACAAATTCCTAGAAACACAATTTACCAAAACTGACTCAAGGAGAAATGGAAAATGTGAAAAGGCTTATGTATGAGTGTGCTTAGTCGCTCAGTTGTATCCAACTCTTTGGGATTCTATGGACCATAACCCGCCAGGCTCCTCAGTCTATGGGGATTCTGCAGGCAAGAAAACGAGTGGGTTGCCATGCCCTCCTCCAGGGGATCTTCCCAACCCAGGCATTGAACCCAGGTCTTCTGTATTGCAGGTGGATTCTTTACCATCTGAGTCACCAGGAGAAAGGCTTATAATGAGAGATTACATCAGTAATCAAAAACCTCCCAACACCAAAAGCTATGGATGTTGGATGATAGTGATGTGTAAATTTAGGTTCATTAATTGCAACAAATGAACCACCTTGTGGGAGATGATGATAGGGGAGACTTTAAGGAGGGAGGAAGCAGGAGTTACATGGGAACTCTGTACTTTCTGCACCGTTTCTCTATGAACCTAAAACTGCTCTAAAAAACAAACTGTACTAAGAAACAAAAAACTCCCAACAAAGAAAAGTCCACGGCCAGATAGTTTCACTGGTGACTTCTGCCAAAAATTTAAAGAGTTAATAGCAATCCTCCCAAGAAAATAAAAGCAGAGGGAACAGTTCATTCTATAAGGCCAGCATTACCTTGATACCAAAGCCAGACAAAGATCCCCCAAGAAAAGAATATTACCAAAAAAAAAAAAAACTCTTAAAAATACGGATGAAAAATCCTCACAAAATACTAGCAAACCAAATGGAATATCATAGAAAAGGGGATTTATATACCACCAAGAGGTATTTGTCTCAAGAATGCAAGGGTGCTTCAATATTAAGAAAGTCATGAATACAAAGGAGAAAAAGCCCATTATCATTTCACTTGACACAAAAAGCATTTAATAAAATCCAACACACTTTCATGATGAAGTGAAGTGAAGTGAAGTTGCTCAGTCGTGTCCGACTCTTTGCGACCCCATGGATTGTAGCCTACCAGGCTTCTCAGTCCATGGGATTTTCCAGGCAAGAGTACTGGAGTGGGTTGCCATTTCCTTCTCCAGGGGATCTTCCTAACCCAGGGATCGAACCTGGGTCTCCCACATTGGAGGCAGACGCTTTACCCACTGAGCCACCAGGGAAGCCCACCCCATGATAAAAGCACTCAAAAAAAAAGTAACAGAAGAATAGAAATAAGTACAGGAGAGGAAAAAGAATAGGACTTGACCTCAACTTTATAAAGGACATTTATGGAAAACCCACAGCTAACATGCATGTATGCATGCTATGTTGCTTCATGTCCGACTCTATGTGACCTGATGGTCTGTAGCCCACCAGGCTCCTCTATTTGTGGGATTCTCCAGGCAAGAATGCTGGAGTGGGTTGCCATGCCTTCCTCCAGGGAATCTTCCTGACCCAGGGATCAAACCTGCATCTCATGACTCCTGTACTGGCAGGCGGGTTCTTTATCACTAGTGCCACCTGGGAAGGCCCAGCTAACACCATACTTAAGGCTAAAAGACTAAAAGCTTCCCTCCTAAGATCAAGAACAAGATAAGGATGCCCAGGCAGAGTGGAGTAGCAGCCAGAGATGTTCTGTTCTGAGGAGCAGCCAGTGGTGTGATGGTGCAAGCCATGGACCATTCACACCTGAGACGGACTATGGAAAAGCAAGTACTGGAGGTGGAAGTCCAAGTCAAACATAGAACGACAGCCTCACTGAGCAACCAGGAGTATCACCTGTACCTGAGGTAATCTCAGCAGCAGAAGCAAGTACCTGTGGTTGATTTCCAGGCAGAACTGAAACGAGCATTCTTAGCTGAGACACCAAGCAATGGTTAAAGCAGTATTGGAACACCTGGGTGGCTGATTCCAAAAGAAACAATCAAATAAAACGACCTTCTCTTAGGTCTTAAGGATCCCAAATCTTTGCTGTGGGCATTGGAGCTGGTGGAATAGCAATCATGACTGTGGGAAAGAGCAGCAAGATGCTGCAGCACACTGACCATAGGATAGAATATATCCTGCAAGATGGCCGGACCTTCATCGGTACGTTTAAGACTTTTGATAAACATATGAACTTGACCCTCTATGATTGTGATGAGTTCAGGAGGATTGAGCCAAAGGATGTGAAACAGCCACAGCATGAAAAAAAGTGAGTTTGGGGTCAAGTGTTGCTCTGTGGGGAAACTTGGTTTCCATGACTCTGGAGGGGAAGATACTGGCATTGCTCAGGTACCTCTTGCTGGAGCTGCAGGAGGCCCTGGGGTTGGCAGGGCAGTTAGCGGAGATGTTTCAGCTGGTGTTCCAATTCCCTAGGTCCCTGCTGGAACAGCAGGCTCTGTCCAAGGGATTGAGGGGTCATCCCAACAGGTAGTGACCCCACAGGGAAGAGGCACAGAAGCAGCTGCTGCAGGTGCTGCTACTGCCAGCACTGCTGGGGCCCCAAGTAGTATCCATGAGGATGGGGGACTGCCCCTGCCGCCATCAGTTGGTCAAGCAACCCCACCTCCAGTAATTATGGCTCCTCCACCTGGTATGAGACCACCATGGGCCCACCACTTCCTTCCCCCTACTCAAGAGATATCAACAGGCATGCCCCCTCCAGGAATGAGGACCCCTCTTCATCAGGAATAAGAGGTTCACCTCCTCCAAGAAAGAATCTACTAAGACCTGAGGGTACTACTGATTCTTCTTAGTCACTTTTTTTCCACAATGAATCTTGTGAAATATGTGGAGTGTTTGTGAACTTTTGTCTCCTTTGCTGCATTAATGCAAGTGAAAGTGTTAGTCACTCAGTCACATCCGACTCTGCAACCCCGTGGACTATACCCTGCCAGGCTCCTCTGTCCATGGGATTCTCCAGGCAAGAATACTGGAGTGGGTTGCCACTCCCTTCTCCAGGGGAACCTCCCGACCCAGGGATTAAACCCGAGTCGCCTGCATTGCAGGCAGATTTTTTACCATCTGAGCCACCATGGAAGCACTGCTACATTAAGATCAACTAATAGACACATATGGGAAAAAAAAAAATGATGTCCACTTTCACTACTCCTACTCTACATTATACTAGAAGTTTTAGCCAGAGAAGTCAGTCAAGAAAGATAAATAAAGGCATCCCATTTGGAAAGGAAAAATTAAAACTATCTCTATTTGCCGATGATATCTAGCCTACATGGGCATCCCTGGTGGCTCGGCCATAAAGGCTCTGCATGCAATCCAAGAGATGTGGGTTCAATCCCTGGGTCAGGAAGATCCCCTGGAGAAGTAAATGGCTACGTACTCCAGGATTCTTGCCTGGGAAATTCCATGGACACAGGAGCCTAGCGGGCTACCATCCACGCGGTCACAAGAATCAGACATGACTTAGTAACTAAACACCACCACCACCATCTATCCTATACAGAGAAAATTCAAAATTTTTTCACCAAAAAATTTAATACTAATAAACAAATTCAGCCATGTTTCAGGGTACAACATCAATATACACAAATCTGTTTGTGTTTCAAGTATAGAACACATAAAGAAAATTAAGAAAACAATTCCATTTGCAATAGAATCCGAAAGAATAAATATCTATGAATAAATTTAACAAAGCAGGTGAAAGACTTATACACTGAAAACTAAAAAACATTGCTGCACTAAATGAAAAGACATCCTGTGTTTATAGGTTAGAAGACAGTCTCATGATGGAGAAGGAAATGGCAACCCACTCCACTAGTCTTGCCTGGAAAATTCCATGGATGGAGGAGCCTGGTAGGCTACAGTCCATGGGGTCGCAAAGAGTCAGACACGACTGAGCAACTTCACTTTCTTTCTTTCCCTAGTTCCTTTTGGAGAAGGGAGTGGCAACCCACTCCAGTGTTCTTGCCTGGAGAATCCCATGGATGGAGGGGCCTGGTGGGCCACAATCTATGGGGTTGCAAACAGTTGGACACGACTAAGCAACTAACACACACACACACGGTCTCATGAAGATGGCAATGCTACCTAAAGCAAATGACAGATTCACTGCAATCCTTATGAAAATTTCAGCAGCCAGTTTTGCAAAACTGTTGTGGAATACTTAAATGTCAAATTGGTTCTTATCATTAAAAATAAACATTAAACCACACAAGACTAGTTATAATGAAAAGTTACATTGCCTGGTATATGCTCAAAGTGCTGTAATAAGCTGAGAAAGGATTGAATAATTAATTCTGTGTTCTAGTTTAGGGTCAAGTGATTAAGGTACAAATATCCAGTTGTTAATAACCCTGTCTTCTGAAGCTTTAAAAGAACTCCTACAGCAATTCTCCACTCTCCATCACACTTGTATGTTTGCCTTTGTCCTCCACTCCTCAAGTGCTCTTACACACATCAAAGATACTGTTTCCCCACACGTGGAATTACTAATGTCTACCAAGGTATGTAGGCTTTATAGTAAAACTAAAAGAAAGAATTCTGCAACCATACAAATCTCAGAATCTGTGAGCAAACTGCTCACCTCTATAGTTTCTTCATCTGCAAAACAAGAATGAGTAATAGGGTTGTTATAAGATCAAATTATTTATGTAAAGCATTTACAACAATACCAGGCACATTATGAACTCTCAATAAGAGCTGTATGATTTTGTATAACATACCCAAAATAGTTATGCTTTTTGATTTTTTAAAGAACATGTGGAAGTATGCCTAACCTATTGCTTAGCTTGCTACAGCTATTCAAAATTGACATAATTAGGACTGTGTATGAGGCCTTGATCCAGATTTGTTTAAGAGGTCACTTCTCCTGCCTTATGAAATGTTCTACTGCAATTTTTTTAAATGATAATAGGAACTCAGAATAGGTACCTGTCCCTTTTTTGTGTTTGTTTCAGCTAGAAATGTTAAAATAACTTAGAAGTAAAGGAATGTAGAGTTCATTTGTTCAATTTTTTGCATGGACTAAGATGGTATAACACATTACAATGCTGCAAGATAAGAAATTTATTTTGCTCTACTATTAAAGGAAATAAGACAAATTCACCATCAACACCATCAAAAGATAAGTAGCACTTCCATAATTTAGAGTATAACCAAAGCACACAGGCCATAAGAAATGATATCCAAAATTTTGAGGACAGCAGCTTCCAAATGAAATATTTAATAAGTACCTTCAGTTGTAATGATCAGTAAAACGGAAAGATTTGGCTTCTGACATATTATATAGGTGGCACTGTAACTGTTTAGACCGCTTTGCTTCTAGTCGGAGCTGTCTAGCTCTTTCTTTGACAGCTTGTTGCTCTGCTATTTTTTCTATCTGTTTTCTTCTTAGCCATCTGTAGAGAGAGACATAATCAGATCTGGTATCAGCCTGGATATATCTTCACACTATAAAGTTATTACTATAGACAATTATAGGAAATTGGACTTCTTTATATTGAAATGCTCTGGTCACAACACAAATTAGTATTAACTGAAAAATTTCATTCTTATACCAAAGGCTCACACTAGGAAAGCATGGTAACATTTACAATCAAATATTTGAAATGAAGTTTGTCTTATAATGAGACTGCCAACTAAAAAACTTTTTAAAGTGATTTACAAACTATTTTACATGCGGCATACATAGGTCATAGGTAAAATGAATTTTAAATCTTTTTTAAAATATGATTTTCTAAACAACTAAGTGTCTGACTGGTTCCATATAATTTATTTAGCAGCATGCAGAAATGCTGCCTTGCTATTCTTGGTAGAGAAATCATAGAGTTCTTGCTTTTCAGTGAATAAAATTATTCTTCCTTAAAATGGAAAAATAAGCCTAAGAAGAAAAAACATCAAAAAAGGTGAAGGGAAAGGCCACATTCTAACAAATTTAAGTCTATAAAGCTTGCTTAGGTTAAATAACATTAAAAATAACTATATATATTACATCTCTGGTATGATAGTGCATATGTGGTGTGTGCATGTGTGTATATATGTTTTCAGAAATAAATCCAAACAACTAAATGACTGCACTAGCATAAAAGGGACTTAAGAAACCTCTAATCCAATGTTGTATGGTCTTGAATTGGATAGTAGTTTGAGCAAATTAACTGCAGTCCCTTAGGGGTCAACTGGGAAAGGAAAGAAAGAAAGAGGCAAATAAACTAAGAAAGAGAAAGACAGCAGAAAAGAAAGAAATGAACTTCAAACAATGGACTAAATTTCCACTCCCTTTCCCAAGTCTTGCTGGCAAAATTATGAAGCCAGATCTGTTTCCTCAGAATAAGCCATGTATTACACTCTTACCCAGGCAATTGAAAGGAGACTGGGTTTGCCTTCAATTACCAAAATAGGTTTCTAAATCCCCCTTTCATCTGGTCTGTACAGATCTTCCTCCTCTTTACAGAAAAAATACTTACTGGTTAAGTGCAACTCTGTATTCAGTTTTCTGAGGACTAAGTAGGAGAAGCTGTAACCAATCTTGGGCCCACTTCTCCAAGCAATGAACAAATCAATCAATCAATGGGAGGCTATCAAAAGTTATCACACTGGTGCCATTAAGAAATAGTTTTAGTGTTAAAACATATCTTGAAAGAATGGTATAGATATTACACAAAGCATGGAGTTAAAGAATTTTCTCACATATTTTTAAAACTGTGGCTTTAAAACTGTATAGGTATATAATGTAAGGGATTAATTTTTTTTAAGTTCTATTGACTATATAATTGTCTAAGTTGCCCCTGAGGAGGAGGGGAAACACCCTTCTTTTGACTTACTGTTTAAAGGCCCTGTCACGGCCTTCTGTTCCTTTAAGGAAGACTAAGCACTCCTCTTGCTTTCGCAGTTCTTCTGTCTTTCTTTCTTTCAGTTGTTCTTCATGCTTTTTTTTAAGCCATAATCGAAAAGCTTGCTGTGGATCTCTGTTTTCCTGCTGTTCGCAAAAGTAAGTTTTGCTTAAAGAAATGAAAACTATTTTTTAAGGCCCTGCCAATAGGACCCTATAAGAATACATGTCCTATTCACAATTGTTCATAATAATACCAGTCTCATTACTTGCACTCTTAGCATCCAAACCAAATATATGACCTCTGAATCAACACTCACTGCCCTCTTGCTTCTTCCAAAAGTCTTACTGAGGTAATCAATAAATGGAGAATGTCAAGATGCAGTGATTGGCAAACTTTTCAAAACTGAGCCCTGTGACAATTAAAATAATTTTGCACATTAACACAAGCATATAAAGTCAGTATGAGTGACGTATTGGTATCAATTACTGAAGGAAGCTCCACTGGAATTGATCCAAAATCAATGACCCAACATTTGTGTTATTCAACCTTTCTTTTAAATTCTTCTTTCATTTTTAAGAGCATCTGCCAAGCCCATCTCCAAAAATGCAATTATTACTATGGAACATGGCAATAAGGATTTTCAACCATAAGAATTTTTTCATAAGGATAATTGCCATGAGGATTTTGTCATAAGAATGGGCTAGTGGGAATAGCTTATTGTATGGTTCTTCAAACTTTATGATGGATACAATCCTCAAGGAGTTTTCAAAAGCTGAAAGAGCTCTTATTTGGGAGAGTAAAGAGAGCAAAGGGAAAGATTTTGGGGCTCTTCAGCCTTGGAAAAAGCATGATTCATTATATGGATGCCTGGCTAGAATACAAAAGGAAAAGATGCATTCATTTAATACTTTTGCCACATCTGAGTTCTGTGATAGCTCCTACACCTTGCATTTTCCTTTATCTGTAGCCCACACTGCCAAGTATGCTCCAGTCTAATTTATTTAATTTATATAACCTAGAATCTTTGGTGTATAATGCAGAACTTTGTGAAGAGGTCCTATGGACCTACAAGACCACTGCTGAACACCTGAAAGTTTGGGAGTATCTGGAGATTACTAAAAAGTGTTCAATCTGCAACTATAGATTAAAAGAGTTAGGAATGCAGGGACAGACAAGATTGATGGATATCACTGTGCATCTATTCATTCAACAGGTATTCACAGAGCATCTACTACATACAGCATCTACCTGTACAGAGCCACTGCTGCTGCTGCTGCTGCTAGGTCACTTCAGTCGTGTCCAACTATGCACCAAAGGTGGGGGGCTGGGGAAATAAGGCTCCCTTTCTCATACATTCTATACCTGCACTGTATGTGATACATGGCCACTAGTCACAAGTAACTACTTAAATAAAATTAGAAATCCAGTATCTCGGTCACATTAGCTACATTTTAAGTACTTAACAGTCATATTATGGCCAGTGGCCACTTTACTGGACAGTGTAGATACAGTGTTACCATCATCACAGAAAACTGTATTGGGCAGTGTTGTTCAAGATAAGATGAAATATAGGATTGATTGACTGTTACGTCAGGTTCAAAAGAAAAGTATGGTAAGGAAAGATAGTAATAATGGGAGATGTGAGGAGAAAGGAATAAACTCCTAGAAACATAATATTTACCAAGGCTGAATCAGGAAGAACAGAAAATGTGAACAGGTTGATTACTAGTAATGAAACTGAATAAATAATCAAAAATCTCCCCCAAAACAAAAGTCCAAGACCAGACGGCTTCTAGAAAATCTAAAAAAGAATTAATACTGATCATTCTCAAACTCTTCCAATAAACAGAAGAGGAGAGGACACTTCCAATCCATTTTAAGAGGCCTGATTACTATCATTCGAAAGCCAGACAAAGACAACACAAGAAAACAAAATTAGAGGCTGACATACTTGATGAATTCTTTAAATGTAAAAATACTCAACAAACTATCAGAAAAGCTAATTCAGCAGTATATTAAAAAAGATCATACATCAATGATCAAGTGGGATTTTACAGAGATGCTAGGATGGTTCAAATCTACAAATCAGTGTTACACACATTAACGAAGTGAAAGATAAAAATCATATGATGATCTAAATAGATGCAAAAAAAGCATTAGACAAAATATATATTTTCATGATAAAAACTCTCAAAAATTGGGTATAGAGAGAATATACCTCAATATAATAAAGACTATATATCACAAGTCCACAGCTAACATCATACTATCAGGGGCAAGATAAGAATCCCCATTCTCAATACTTTTATTCAACACATAGTTGAAGTCCCAGCTGGAGCAATCAGACAAGAAAAAGAAATAAAAGGCATTCGAATTAGAAAGAAAGAAGTGAAATTGCTCTATTTGCACATTACGTATTATTATTATATACAGAAACCCTAGAGACTTTACCCCTCCCCACAGAAAAAAAAAAAAAAAACAGAACTAATAAACCATTCAGTAAAGCTGCAGGATACAAAATCAATATATAAAAATCAACTGTGTTTCAATACACTAAAAACAAACTATCTGAAAGAGAATTAACAAGGCCTTTTAAAATAGCAGAAAAGAAGAATGAAATAGATACCTAGGAATAAATTTAACCAAGGAGGTGAAAGACTATATGCTGAAAGCATAAAGACATTAATGAAAGAAACTGGAGAAGATACAAATGAATGGAAAGATACTCCATGACCATGGACTAGAAAAACTAATATTGTTAAAATGTCCATACTATCTAAAAATTGTCCATGCAATCTAAAATTCATTACATAAAAGTTCCAATGGAATTTTTCACAAAATTGAAAAAAACTCCTAAAATCTGCATAAGAGCCAAACCTCCAATGTAATCCTGAGAAAGAACAACAAAGCTGGAAGCATCTCACTTCCTGATTTTAATCTATATTATAAAGCTGAAACAATCAAATAGTATATTAATAGTACTGGCATGAGAATAGACACATAGATCAATGGAAGAGAATAGAGAGCACAGAAAACAACCCATGCATATACTGTCAATTATTTTCAACAAAGAAACCAACAATAACAATGAGGAAGGAACAGTCTCTTCAATAATGGAATTAGGAAAACTGAATTGCTACACGTAAAAATTACCTCATTTCCTTTTCTCTTAACATACTGGAGAGAACTCCCAGAATGAAATTATTTATTATAGAAGGGAGACTTACCTGTCTCTGACTTTAATGGGTATACCTATAGTATTTCCTAAGATAGTATTTATCCTGTAATCCACATTTTATTAGAAAAAATTAAAAATAAATGCTAGTAAATACGAGTATATACTTTTTCTATATCTTTCAAGATAGACAAATTCTTTTTATTTACCTATTTTGTACTAAATATATTAATAGATTTGTTATTATTGGTCCATAATTTCCTTCCTAAAATAAACTATACTTGGTTATAGCATGCTATTATTTTACTATACAGTTGCAGTCAAATTTCTCAATATTTTCTCTTTTAGTTCATGGTTTCAGGTTTACTACCTGAAAAGATATTGTCCATCCCAAGATTATAAAAGCTAAATTTCTATAAATAGCATAACAAATAATGTAAAAGTACATCATTTTGTTAGTCAAGGAAAACATATTTACAGACATAATAGACAAGGATTAAAATCTGTACTGCCTGCAATGCAAGAGACCCTGATTCAAATACTGGGTCAGGAAGACCCCCTGGAGAAGGCATAGGCTATCCACTCCAGTATTCTTGGGCTTCCCTGGTGGCTCAGTTGGTAAAGAATCCGCCTGCAATGTGGGAGACCTGGATTCCATCCCTGGGTTGGGAAGATCCCCTGGAGGAAGGCATGGCAACCCACTCCAGTTTTTTTTCCTGGAGAATCCCCATGGACAGAGGAGCCTGATGGACTATAGTCCACGAGGTCGCAGAGTCGGACATGACTGAGCAACTAAGCACAAGAAAAATAAAACTGGTAAAAAAGAAAAGACTACAAATAGGAAATTCACAGAAAACACATGCTCATATACATTCATATATACTAATAATTTGAAAAAAATAAAAAAATAAACTACATACAATGTTGTTAGACACGATATATTAAACATTCACTCTTACATACTGCTGGCTGCTGCTAAGTCGCTTCAGTCGTGTCCGACTCTGTGTGACCCCATAGACAGCAGCCCACCAGGCTCCCCCATCCCTGGGATTCTCCAGGCAAGAACACTGGAGTGGGTTGCCATTTCCTTCTCCAATGCATGAACGTGAAAAGTCAAAGTGAAGTCGCTCAGTCGTGTCCGACTCTTAGCGACCCCATGGACTGCAGCCTATCAGGCTCCTCCGTCCATGGGATTTTCCAGGCAAGAGTACTGGAGTGGGGTGCCATTGCCTTCTCCATACATACTGCTGGAGGGACTATAAATTGATACAACCTTTTAGGGGGCTAACTTTGCATATTTAACCACAACTTTTATTCTGGATATCCAATAAGCCATAAATTTCCAAGAAACCCTCTTACAGAATATTGATGTTCTCCTATAGAATTTACATGTTCACAACAGCCCTGTTAATTAATAGAGCAATATTAGAATCAATCTAAATATCTACAAATGAGGAATGGTTTAATAAATTGTTACGTTTGAAAGTAGAATATCATGGAGCTATTTGAAAAGAGATCTAAATGCAATGATCTAGAAATATGCCCTTGATGAATGAGTGAAAAAAATCCAACCACATAATACATTTTTAGCAGATAAACATGTAAATAAAAATAAAAGCTAGAAGGATTTACAGCACACTGTTAAAAGCAGTTGCCACTAGGAGATGAGCCTGGAAGGAGTTAGGATTGAATTTTCAATTTTCAGTTTATATACATTTTTTAAATAGTAGGGATATAGATGATTTTTTTACTTTCTCATGGGTTTTTTGTATATTTCAAATTTTTTAAAAAATTACATATGATGGCTTTGTTAGTTTTCACATAAGATTCCTATACATCTATTCTTAAGTGAGACCCATCTGTAGAGATTTTGTGTGCATTGTCCTATTTAAATATCAAAGTTATGTATCTTGAAAAAAATGAATTGGTAGCTTTCCTTTTTTCTGTGCTTTAACTGTTTGAATAAAATAAGAATCATTTGATTTTTACAAGGCTTCTTAGAATTTAATTATGTAATAAAGTCATCTTCATGTTGCATCTTTTGCAAGGGTAGTTCCTGGACCATTTTTTCTCTTTAGGCTTTTAGTCTGATAGTCAGACTCCCTTCTGTAAATAAATCCAGCTTTCATATATGTATGAACTTATTTTTCATGAAGAAGGATTGCTTACTCTACTGTTCATGTCTTCAATCTGCTTTGCTCGCTGGATTCTCCTCATTTCTTGGACCTGCTCTCTCTTCTTTTGCAACCATGCTTTAAATACCATGTCATTCTCTTTTTTCTTTTCTTTTTCTTCTTCTATTTTCTTTTCATCTTCCTGGGGGAAAGAATATCCAAACACACTAATGAAAAATTAATAAAATTATATATGTTATCAAAGTAGAGAGATATATTTTGATGTCTGACATTAGAATTCCCAGCCTCTAAAAATTTCCATCTGTAAATTGGGCCTCCCTAAAGAAAACAGGGCCTCCAATTTTCTTAGGGAAAAAAAGGAGGACTTCAGATTAACTGTAGAGGTAAAGTCTATAATTACATAAATCTACACTATGCAACATGCTGTTCAAGAATTTCTTGGATCTCTCCTTAGCTTCCTAGTTTATTTTTTGTATTTAACTCCTCAAAAACCACAGCTATGCAAAAGACTGCCCCCAAAACACACACATACACACACACACTCTCCCTCACTCTACAAGCATGAATATGGTGTCTACAGAAGCACTGTAAATGCCTTAAACATTTTTAGATGATTGTTAAATTTGTTAATTGTGACACATGACGTGATTATGAAACCAGTGCTATAATCATTTTCTATTTGAAGTATACAATCATCTCTGAAGTGTACAAGTGAGCAATGATTGGATGCCTAGGACTTGCTTTGAAAAAAACTTCAGCCAAAAAAGGAAGAGATGAAGCAAATCAGCCAAAATCTCAATGACTCTTGAATCTGGGTAATGGAGATATAAGGGTTAACTGTACCTTCATATGTGTTGGAGATTTTTTATCATACTGTTTAAAATATTTTCAACTAGTGTATATCGATAAAGTAACATTTTTGCTATCAGAAAAATATTTAAACAGTTAACTATAAGAACAAAATGAATTTTTTTAACTGAATTATTAAAGTGATGTTATAAGAGAGTTACTTAAACTTTAAAGGAGGTATTTACTTAAACCAGTTATGAAGAGCTATAAAACAGTAACTGGGAACAATGCAGCATGTCTTAGTGGAAATATCACCATGGTAGAAGTTAAGAGATCTGAGTAACAATCATACTGCCATCATACTATGTTAATTTGGGCAAACCATTTAACTCAGTATTCTCATCTATAAAATGAAGTTGTATTAACAAGCTCATAAGTCTCTTTCAATACTAAAATTTTAGCATGGAAATAAATTGAATGATAGAATCCATGCTTAAACTGTTTTCAAATAATGAATTCAGAGTTCTTTCCACATGTTTTGACAGTATAGCAAGCCCTTTTTGATCGAACAAAATGTAGAAGGAAAAATTCTATACAATTAATAGCATAAAATGTCTTTTTAAAAACTTGTTACCATTTTCTAAGCCCTTATAATGGAGCTTACATAATATGTGAATTTACTAACTATTATATTTTATATTTATTTTAGCTCCCTTTTACCAAAGGATTTGGGATGCCTTGCATGAATAATTGTAGGACAATTATTTTTCCAGACAGGACATCTGGATTAAACAGATGATATTAGCCAAAGCACAGACACTGCAGTTGCCAAAGAGAACAGTGAGATGATGCACTTAGTGTAGAGAGATGGAGTAGAGCAGCCCTATTTGCCCCTAGGAAATATTTTGCAGGGCATCAAAAAGGAAAGCCTTCTCCTGAAACCAGCTGAAAATATTTTAAAGTCTTAGCACTTAAAGACCGTGCTCTGAGCTAGTACATAACCAAAGTGAAACTTAGTTATGAGGATCCCGACATGAGAAAAGTATATCCCAAAACAGTGTGACACCCAAAAAAGAGGATCAAAAGAAAAACGAACTATCCATTAGTCATACCTGTTAAAGATTACCATTAATTCATTAGTGAAAAAGACACTGACATTATATAAAACCTTCTATATAACTTCTACAGAAATATATACAGAAGCACACATGTAAACATGTGTGTGTATGCAGCAAACAAGTAGTTCAGTTATTCTCAACAAATTCTTTTATATTATCACACAGTTCTGAGTTAACAGATCCTTTTACATACCTATTATATACCTGAACCAAGGAAGCTGAGTCTGACAGAGCTCAGATTTCAGTAGCCAACTAAGCTAAATTTTACTAAATATGCACCCTTTCATATTTCCTGCCTAAAAGTGTGCTATAGGTTACATGTTCTTAGTAACTTCATTTCTTAATCTTTTTCTGCTAATTTGAGTTCCTGATTTAAATGCCAGAAATTTCCATTGATCATTTCCTGCATAAGTGGAAAACAGACCACTTATCAACTTCTCAACATGACAGGAAAACTGGGATTTCGACTTTGCTACAAACAAGTCACAGGACTTTGGTAAAGTTATTTAAATTATCTGGACAAGTTTTTCACCTATGAAATAATCTTTTAAGGTTTCTTCTTATGTTCTATTAACTGTGATTCTTTCACCGTTAGGTATTTACAGTTAGACATTTTATGTGGTTCAGCTTAATGCTATCTGGTATTCAGTAAAACAGAGAATCAGGGCACTGATTTATGTAGTTCAGAGAAAATTCCCCAGTTTTAGTACTTAGAATTTTCAATTATAAAACACTTTTATTCTCTTTAGGAGCAACCCCCCCCTCAAAATAACAATAATTTTGGATTCGGTAGGGCATCCTGGAGACATTTCAGTTAGGTTATTAGGCTCTATTCTTAATTAAAATGAGAATCCCTGAAATCAATAAAATGTAGTGTTGATAACAATCTCTAAGAGGAACAGAGGAGTTTTATTCCAGCCACACTGAGGACTATTGCCGAGGAGACACAAATTGAAGAAGCATCTGGATTGTGTTCCACAGCATTACAAAATAGGGGAGGCATATATGTAGGCAAAAAATGCAAATCACAGAAGTTGTTTGTCAGGAATTAGGCTTGAAGCTAGCAAGCAATAAGGGTGCTTCTTAAGCAAGGATTGGCTGGTATCTGAAATGGTTAAAAAACTACAAGGGGAGACCTTGAGACCATAAAGTTGAAGCTGGCAGATGGTATTCTGAAGAGGTCTGGTGATATACTTGAGTTTGACACAGTTCAGAAAATTCAGGTTCTCAGTGATACAGGAACACATCTGAAACCATATCCACAATGGCCACCCAGCTCCATTCTGGATGCCTGAACCACAGTTTTTTATCTTGTCAGAACAAAGAACATGAAATATCAACTATGACGGGGGTACATTCCTTCAAGGTTTCAGAAGAGACAGGTGAACATGTACACAGTAAGGCAGTATGGCCTTGGTGTCTGGGAAAGGAAGCTCATCTTCAAAGGAGAACTAGCATGAGTGTCATGGGAAGGCGGGGAGCATTTATCCTCTCTTCAAGGAGGCATTCTAAACAATCTGGTAAATATTCTCTCTTTTTTTTCCCCAATGGTGAAAGCAGAGGTACAAAGTATGTTTGACAGGCTGTTCAAATAGATAGGCTGTTCTAGTCAGCATAAAAGGCTTCCCAGGTAGTGCATAATGTTCAAGACAAATCAGGCATAAGCCAGAATTCCCTGTACCTCAATATGTGAAACTTTCTTCCATCCAGTAGTCCTGGAAGATATATGAAATATACACACATCCATACACACACACACCAGAGAATTATAATCTAATTCCTTTGTTGCCTTCTAAACCCCAACAAATTTATGCCTTCATTTTTTTCAGCTGACATCTGATTTTCACCTATCTCATATCAAAATTGGGCCTTCCTGATAGCTCAGCTGGTAAAGATTCTACCTGCAATGCAGGAGACCCTGGTTTGGGGGTTGGGAAGATCCCCTGGAGAAGGGATAGGCTATCCACTCCAGTATTCATGGGCTTCCCTGGTGGCTCCGATGGTAAAGAATCCACCTGCAATGTGGGAGACCTGGGTTCGATTCCTAGGTTGGGAAGATGCCCTGGAGGAGGGCATGGCAACCCACTCCAGTATTCTTGTCTGGAGAATCCCCATGGACAGAGGAGCCTGGCGGGCTACAGCCCAAAGGGTTGCAAAGAGTCAGATACAACTGAGCGATGAAGCATACATAGCACAGCATATCAAGATTATTTTCAGGAGTCACTTAACTTCTCTGAGCCTCACCTTTGAAAGGAAAGGATCAGATGAAACCATCGCTGAGATCTCCTCTAGCTCTAACACAAGTCATTCATTACTATGCTTTTGTGATCTTCACAAGAAATGACCAGGGTAATCAGGGTGCTTGTTCCCTAAATACAGATTGTTAACACTTAACCACTTAATTTAACAACAGGAAAAAAACAAGCAAGTGCATGTTTCCAATCATTTAAAGAACCATGTCAATTCTTACTGGATTTATAAAACACAGAAACATATTCTACTTTCAATATAATGCCCACTTGTGCTCTCACCTCTTTCTTCAGCTTCTCTCTCTTCTGTTCTAGTCGTTTTTTCAGTTCTTTCTGTCGAGGGGAGAGACAGAATGTTGAGGTCGCTAGAGACACATCTGCGGACTGGGTCCTACGGTTAGATTTTCCGTTCCCTTTACTTCGATCTGAGTTGACAGCAGAGCTTGGGTAAATCTTCGGGTTGGGTGGTGGCTGAGGGATGTAAGTCAGTGGCTCTTCTGTTGATGAGGTAGCAAGAACATATACTTTGGCTACTGGCTCTTCTCTCTTGACTCCACTGACAGACAAATTGGGAGATCTGGGTAAAAACTGCTGAGGTTCACCTTCTGTACTATTAGCATTATTAATGGGGGGCAAAACCCCCTGACTCTTAATGTCCTGTAAATTCACAAGTTCAAACTTTCCATCTCTCTCCATTAGGATTTTCCTATCCTTGTTTTCTTCACAATTTCCATCAGTAAGTGACAGGATCACATTTTCTTGTCCAAATTCATTGGAAATACATAACTGTGACAGTTTTCCAGACACATTACTTTCATAATTTTTGTAAGTATCACTGTCTTCCAGAGGAGGAACTTCTAAATCAACTAATTTGTCCTTGAATTTAAGTTTGCGTTCCCTTTTATCATTCACTGGTTCTTGATTTTGTAGAAGTCTGTTGGCTTGTATAATTTTCTCCATAATATATCTCCTGACTTCCTCATCCTCTTCCTCCTCCAGGTCTTGATGGCTTTCTAGTTTGGATTCTTGCAAAGAGTTTTCACTATCTGAATCTGATATGGGGTCCAAAGGTTGAATACTTGGTACAGAAATAAAGTCATTTCTTCTTGGTGAAACCTCATCCTTCAAAGATTTATCAGGATCAGAAAGTTGCTTGGTGTGTTCTATTTCTGTTTCATTCACTTTTAAGTCTTGGTTAATATTCTCTTCATTCCCACAAGCCATCTAGAAAAAGAGAGATGAGATTCATTTTCAGTAAAAATTGAGACTCTGTCCATTCATATGTAGACAATCCAAAATGGATGTTCATGCTCGTAATTTATTTTATGAATGGGAAAAGTTACATGCTTCCTGCTCATATTTCACCCATAGTTTTCTAATTCATATTTTACTTCCCCAAGGGAAAAAGCAAAAAAATTGGGGAAAAATTTAAATCTGAATTTGATGTTGCTAAGTACTACAGTGATTACTTTTTTTAAAGCTTCCATGCCAATGTATGAAAGTGTAACTACAAACAGTACAATATTAATATCCCTCCCTCTATAAAATGTTCCTTTTACATTTTCAGAAGAATATACTTTTAATATTGTATATTGTACAATTTGTAATATTTGTAATCCTTGTAATATTTGTGCTTTTTCAAAAAAATATCTTTCTCCCCAGGACCATTACAAGGTCACTGCCTTTGGTCAAGTCCTTATCATTCTGAGTTTCCTATGATCTTTTCAAATTATTACTGCTGCTATTTTCTGCATGATCTATACCCAAATTCCAAGTCAATTTTTACCTCTGGATCAGATTTTCCCTCCTCAATTATATTCAGAGGCTCCAGTAATCTATGTTAAACACCATTATATAACTTGGTCTTACTTTTTTTAAAAAAATTTAATCCCATGTGAACCATGAACCAGTATTTTCACAAAACCCTGCTCCACATCTACTAAGTAATGGCTATTATGTCCTGCTGTCGTCAACCCCTTAAAATTCCCTTCCTCTTTTACTAGCTTAGTCACCAATTCTAACAGCCTCTTCTTCCTAACCTGGACAACACTGCTGTATGTCCAATAAGCAAATCAACGTGGCCCCCTAAAATGACTACCAAGTAACTAAAATTAAACTAAGATCTCTGCATTGTAATTGTTCTTTTTAGCCTTATTTTATTCTCTGGTTCATTTCTACAGTATCTGTTTTCAAATTCTCCTTTAGCTTTTACTTCTTTTTAAAACCCACTACAATAAAATCTTCCCCTAACCCTCACCCCTGTTTCTCTGTCATCCATTTTTTCCTACCAGCCTCAAAGGAAAAAGTGATTTTAATAATCCACTGGAATGAACAAGATTCATTAGAGCACTGTGATTTAACCACTGCTGTATCCACAGCACCTAGAACAGCCTCTGACACATGGCCAAGTGATCACTGCTTTACAATGAATGAATAAGCAATAAGGCAATGAATTATCATTATAATTTCTCTAATTCTTTAACCTTGTGCTGTGGATCTCATACCCTTCTAGTTATGAGACCTTGGTTCAGCATTATTGCTCTGGTATCTCTTCCTCTGGGCTTCCTTGGTGGCTCAGATGGTAAAGAATCGCCTGCAATGTGACAGACCTGGGTTGGATCCTGGGCTGGGAAGATCCCTTGGAGAAGGGAATGGCTACCCACTCCAATATTCTGGCCTGGAGAATTCCAGGGTCAGAGGAGCCTGGCGGGCTACAGTTCATGGAGTCGCAAAGAAGAGGATATGACTGAGCGACTTTCACTTTCACTTTTCTTTCATCTCTTCCTCTACTCATTCTGACTATTTTTCTGTTAAAGATGCATAAAACTGCCATGTAAAAGCCATCTTAGAAAAGTCTTCACTTTTGACTCTGTTGCCTTTTCCAAATGTTATCTATCTCATCTGTCTTCTCCATTGCATAAGAAAGCAAGATAGAACCAAGAAAGAGTTGTGATAAAAAAAAACCCTGCAGCCTTCACTTCCTTGTAGTCTTTTCCTTAACCCTCTTAAAACTGGCTTCTGCTGTAAATACTTTGATCAACATCCCTCTCAAGTCACCTATCTTATCCCAGTCTTGGTCCTTTTCTTCATTACTTCCCTATTTATTGACACGAATTACATTATGTATAATAGTTATATATTTTAATAAAATTATATATAATTAGTGTCAATAGGAGCTTCTCTGATGGCTCAAATGGTAAAGACGATCCCCTGGAGAAGGGAATGGCTACCCACTCCAGTATCCTTGCCTGAAGAAGTCCATGTACAGAGGAGCCTGGCAGGCTGCAGAAACAACTGAGCGAGTAACACTTTCACTTTCTTTCATTTTCAGTGTCAATACATATGCATATATATCACTCATATATAGATATACATACACACTGTATATAAGTAAAAAGAGACAGAACTTTCTATAATTCAGGAACTAGTTCATTTTCCTAGATAGCCCTACTACATGTCTGATAAATAGTACAGAATCATGATTAATGGATCCACTTTTTTCTACATATATTCCTGTGTCTCAGTCTTTGACCCTTTATTTTTTTTCTGTATATTCATTCCCCTAAAATTCACTCTTAACGTTTCAAATATTAGCTGAAAGACCATGTTTTTGAGGATTTGCTTTATTTTTCATGTATATTGAAAGTAAATCCCGATTTTACCCAAGTTCACATAAAGTAGAAATTAGTTGTATTTGCTTTTTACTTCTGATGCAATAAATTGTTATTATTGAATTATATAAATTATAATTTTATTTTTAATTATAATTTTAGCTTTAAGTGCTAATTTAATCACTGTTCTCTCACTAATTAACCCTATGCTTTATGACACAACATTTAAACTCTATATGCTTCAATTTTTTCATGTCTAAAATAGGAATAATGCTACTCATTCTATGTATATCAAAGGAATTGTGTGAGGTTTAAACGAGATAATACATGTGAAAACTCCTCAAGAACTACAAAACACTTTGTTAATATGATTACTACGAATGCTGCTGGCAATTTATATGTACCTCCATTATGCTGGCACTGCTTTTTTCTTTTTCATTAATCAACCACTCCAGGTCCTTTTCAAAGTCATCTTCATATTCTCCACTGTCTTTTAAATCAGTATCTTTATTTTCATTCATTTTCTGTTTGTTAAAGAATAATGCTGTAAGATAAAAAGAGATAAGGTATTACGTCATCCCCACTTTAGGGGCAGTATGGAGTATGAAGATTAATGCTAAAGGTAAGATAATTAACACATAGAAACACAAATTATGGGATGTTCAGAATAAACATATCAGTATATCCTAAAAGAGAGACTTACAAAGGCCAGACATTTTCCAGGTATACCACTCCTAATAACCATGGCATCTCCCCCCAATTCCTGTTAGCCTAATATACAAGGAGATTTTAAAAGGCGGATATAAGGAGACTATCTGACTATCAGAGAAGGATTTTCCACATCCCCTGCCAATCATTAAAACTCCTTGTCCAGGTCTGAGCTGATGAATCATCAGCTTTTTAGTCTCACTCACACACATTTTTCTATATTCAAATTTAAATGATTATATTAATTGTTATCCTCAGTTTCTCAATCCTTCTGGTAATTTATTCAGTGTAATTATAATTTCTGATCTGAGAGGTTTTTTTAACTATGTAACAATTGACCCTTAGTTATGGTATAAGCTAATTTCCACAGAAGTCAAACTGCTGTCAATTCAAAATAAAATTTTTTTTATATAAAAAACAAACTGTGATAGCTACTACTATCTGGAAGGCAGTGACAATAAATAAGAATGTCAAGTGAAAGTTAATAAATGTTTCTGAAAATGGTATATAAATTTAGTCATTTTTAAGAAAACAAAACATACAATTATCTAAAAATTGAGGTCAGTTCCAAGCCCTAATTTATTAGCCCATAATATTTCAAATGAAAGATGCATTTCCATCTTTACATATAACATGGTCTTTATGTGTGTGAGCATACTATGTATGTATGTGAATATACAATACAATGTTAACAAACCTATTTGTTGAATACCTACAACACGTCTCTAAAAATTATAAAATATGCTCTTGAGCCCTGATACAGAAGACAAATGTAAGTCAAATACATACATTCCAAATGTAGACAAAACATAAACTGAAAATGTAGGTAAGTGGAACAAAGGTATAAAAGGACTGTGGAAGGAAGAATAAAAAAGCAACTAAGTTTAACACTGGAAATATCAAGGAAAGTTGAGATGTGTTTTGAATATTGAGTATAAGAGTTCATCATCTACTCCAGACAAGAGAACAGTCTGAAAAAGAACAAACATAAAAGTGCATGGAATTTCCCAGTATGACCTGAACATAAATGTGCCCCTGGAGAAGGTTCTAAAAGGAGACAGAAGGGGTCAGTTTGATGTCATATTATCTTTTCGAAAAGAAAAAACGTGAGGGAAAATTGTTTATGTATATCTAATTGTGATAAAATAGCCAAAGGTAGAAATATACAGCAATAATCTGCATTCTTTCCACTACTGACTTAAACAAAAACAAAAAGAGCAATGCTCAGTAAATATACTTAGAATTTTAGGTCCAATTTCAAAAGAACTGTAGAAATATGATTTGCAGGGCCCCAAACACCTGGGACCCTGTTTCTAAACCTGCCTTTTCTTGCTCTAACACCAAGATTAAGTTACCTAAAAACTTCTCTGGAAGTAGAAAGTACAGATGTCAAGAACACATGAAGTCTAGGCATATTTTTAAAGATATAAAATGAGAGGTATTATGTTTGATTTGATAAATATCCACAAGCTTTTTGTGGCCATTAGCTTCACTTCTTCCAAAAAGTTTGACCAGACCACCTAACCAGGTACCAATTTTACTAAAGCAAGATTTCTATTTTTTCCATCAAATGATAATGAAAGCATGTGGGAGACCGTCTTTCCACTAGCTATACCAGCACTAGCTAAAAGAAGAGATAAGGGTTTTCAGTACTAAGTGTGATATAAGTTAAAAGAATGAGACAATTCAAAAAGACACAGGCACCCCAATGTTCACAGCAGCACTCTTTACAATAGCCAAAACATGGAAGCAACCTAAGTATCCATCAAGAGATGAATGGACAAAGATGTGGCGCATATATACAGTGGGATACTACTCTGCCACCCAAAGTAAGAATGAAATCAAGCCATTTGCAGCAACATGGATGGCTCTAAGGATTATCTTACTGGATGAAGTAAACCAGAAAGAGAAAGAAATGCCATATGATATCACTTATATGTGTAATCTAAAGTATGACACAAATGAACTTATTTACAAAACAGAAACACAGAGACATAGAAAACAAACATACGGTTTCTAAAGGGGAAAGGGGGTGGGGAGATAATTAACTAAGAGTTTGGGATTAGGAGACACATACTACTATACATAAAACAGATAAACAAGAAGGCCCTACTGCCTAGCACAAGGAACTATATTCAATATCCTGCGATAAACTAGAATGAGAAAGAATATAAATGTGTATGTATTAATGTTTGTGTATATATGTGTGTGTGTGTGTATGTATCACCTTGCTGTACACCAGAAACTAACTCAACACTGTAAATCAAGAATACTTCAACCAAATATACTTCAATTTTAAAAATTATGAGAACAAAAACAAATGGGTTCTAAGACTGAGACTTGGCTAAAGAATAGATAACATAAAGCTCTGTATCCAGTTTTCTACAGTTTAGAGAACAAAAGAAACTGGAACACATTCAGAGGTTGGTAAACCAGGAGAAAAGGGGATAAAAGACAAGGAGAAGGGACAAAGGCAGGTTAAGAGAATAAAATGCCTTAAAGCCAGATTCTGAGGACTACTTGAAAACCCTAGGAATGTTAGCCTAAAGAAGACAAATCCCCTAAAGAAGAGTCATGACAACTGCTTTACAATATTTAAATAGTCATTATGTGAAAGAGGGTTGGACTTGCATAATTTCCAACAGTAAGACCAGTACCAAGGACTAGAAACTCAGGGGCCAATTTTGGCATAATTTACAGTTGTCCATAATTTAAACTTGTCCTGAAGTGAAGTGAGCTGCATTCTCTGTTGATCAAATGTTTATATATAGCTCAGAAGGTGATCATAGCATGTTTTAAAGGGAGACTGAAGCTTTAGAAAAAGAGGTGAGCTAGATGACCCTTACGGAGAAGGCAATGACACCCCACTCCAGTACTCTTGCCGGGAAAACCCCATGGATGGAAGAGCCTGGTAGGCTCCAGTCCATGGGGTTGCAAAGAGTCGGACACGACTGAGCGACTTCACTTTCACTTTTCACTTTCATGCATTGGAGAAGGAAATGGCAACCCACTCCACTGTTCTTGCCTGGAGAATCCCAGGGACGGCGGAGCCTGGTGGGCTGCCGTCTATGGGGTCGCACAGAGTCAGACACGACTGAAGCGACTTAGCAGCAGCAGCAGATGACCCTTAAGGTTTATTGTAACCTTTATTATAAGATGCAAATTAGCAAACAACTGCCAACTTATGAAATGCAAGCGAATGTTCAAACAAATGTAGAGTAGCATGGTAATGCTTAGTCTAAAATAAATGATCTCAAACTGGGGCTCTGTAATAACCTAGAGGGGTAGGAATGGGCAGGAGGTAGGAGGGAGATTTGAGAGGGAGGGGACATATGTACACCTATAGTTAATTCATACTGATGTATGACAGAAATCAAACCAATATTGTAAACCAATCAATGAAAAATAAATATTTTTAAAAGTCAAAAATAAAATAAATGATCATTGTCTGGATAACTAAATTCAAGACTTAAAATTCTATTTCACTTAAATGTCACCTTTACCCTGCAGAGTTCTTAATACTACTTCTCCTTAATGCTCAAGACAAAGTTAGTTTTAGGTACACTGAATATTAATTATTCAACCACATAATTATAACTATTTCTACTGTATTAGTTGGACTGTAATTCTTTCTATTTATTTCTTTTCAGCTAAAAAATAGGAAATAGACTTTCTTAAGAGACTCAAAGTAATGCTTCAATAATTCATAAATCAGAGGTTGAGAGCAATAATATTTTGAAGTGATCTGAAGAAAACAAATCAGTATTCCAGAGTGAGTTTATCATTGCCTGAGCTTCCCTGGTGGCTCAGTGATAAAGAATCCACCTGCCAATGCAGGAGACTTGGGTTTGATCCTTGGACTAGGACGATCTGCTGGAGGAGGAAATGACAATTCATTTCAGTTTTCTCACCTGGGAAATCCTATGGACAGAGGAGGCATGAAGGCTGTAGTCCACTGGGTTGCAAACACAACTTAAGAGACTAAACAACAAGCCACAAGACAGGCTAAATCATGCAAGCTGTTGTGTTTACGTACCTAACCATTCAAAGTAAGGGTGTCATGAATGATGCTCAGTTCAGTTCAGTCACTCAGTCGCATCCTAGACTAAAACTCACTGTAACCCAAAACACTTACATAAATAAAACTTTTTTCACAAGTCACAAATGCCTTAGGATAATATGCTTCATTTTCTGATCAGAAATCTGGAAATTTATTATTTTAAGATGTTTAAGTTACATAACAAATTGTTAGAATAAGAATTCTACAGAACTCAACAGTGCTTTCCCTTAGTTTTATTAGAACATGGTCTCAACTGTAAATAAATGGTTGCCTGAAAACTTTAGTAAATATGTGTTATTATTTACAAAGTATCTCACAACCATGTGAAAACTCAAATTCAAAACTAAAACACAGAATCATCAAAATAAATAAAAATCAAATCATTATAAATTAAACATATTAGGTTATTATGAAATTAAACGATTATGCTGTAATTTAAAAGAAAAAAGCCATAGTTGAAGTGACTCAGGGAAGTAAATGAAGTTCATCAAACAAGAAGGGCCATCCCTTCCCTATAACTTCAAAAAAGTCATGGCTGGTTCCCAGTAAACAAAGAACATTTATCATAAACTCGCGTTACCAAGTCCCTTAAGCCTTTTTCAAATGCGTCACAGGATAATCAGTCCCCTTCACTTCTTTTAATCTTCATCCCCACGGTACTGGACATATGGTACACAATCAACATTCTGGAACAAAAATATATCTCACACAAACTGAACCATATTCAGTTTCATACACAAACTAACACATATTCCTTATGAGTTTCACACATTCAATGTGTATCATCAGCAAAATTCTATATACCTGTTTTAGGCCAGAACAACCCTCTTAATAGGGAACTGCAGCAAGAGACAGAAATTAATTCCCTCCTCCTATGTGTCTGCTAAATCCCATGTGGGTATGTGACTGCAGATCTTTTGAAAGAAAGTGAAAGTGAAGTCACTCAGTCGTGTCCAACTCTTTGCAATCCCATGGACTGTAGCCCACCAGGCTCCTCCGTCCATGGGATTCTCCAGGCAAGAATACTGGAGTGGGTTGCCATAAGTCCATGTGTTAGTCGCTCAGTGGTGTCCAGCTCTTGGCCACCCCATGGACTGTAGCGCTCCACGCTCCTCTGTCCGGTGGAATTCTCCAACCAAGAATAAAGGAATGAGTAGCCATTCCTTCTCCTGGGGATCTTCCCAACCCAGGGATGAAACCCGGGTCTCCTTAACTGCAGGCGGATTCTTTACCGTCTGAGCCACCAGGGAAGCCCAACTAGGTCCACAAATACACACAATTTTTGAAACGTTCTTTCAGGATTCAAAAAACTAAATCATAGTTTAATTCATTCATTAATTCAATTTTAAGCTCAAAATCTAAGAAAATGGGAGGAACGTCAAATAGAACTCCTTTATCATATAAAATGAGTACTTAAGCAAGAGCGAACCCATAATAACATCTTGAGACCATATGGCCCATTCTTACTTCTACATCCTGCCAAGACTGTGATCCCATGAGTATATTTTTTTAAGTCATAATAATCTGCCACATAGTATGATGATAAGTAATATTTTACAAACATCTGTGGTAATTTTCATTTCTATACAGGGTCCCAAAGTACCACCAACTAACTCAATGTCTTAGCCTCTTCATGGAAGCTAACATTTCAAGAGTGACTTTTTTTCCTCCCAGGGATGAGGCGAAAGAACGTGACAAAAATTAGAAATGAAGCTACCCTCCGAGGGGCTTCCCTCAAACAAAGCTAAACAAGGCGAAACTGCCAGCCGAGCTCTGTGGACCCCAGATGAGGCGCCAACACAAAATCTCACTCGCTTCTCTATCCACCTTTCCTCCCACCTGTCCCAGACGATTACCCCTTTACCCTCCCTCCCTCCGTAAATATCTCTGCATCATCCTTCCCTTCGCTCCCTCTGTATCCCCTCCTGCCTGTGTAAGACGCAGCGGCTGGAGTCACAAAGATGGCCGGGGGCGTGCTCCTCTCCTCCTCTTTTTAAGCTCTGACAATGAGGCGAGGGAAACCCCAGCACCTGAGCCGCAGCGGCCAGGACCCGGCTGCCATGGCAACGGCGCGTCTCCTTGTCCTTCATCCGGGCCTCTCAGTACATGGGCGCAGTGGGCCTGCGCAGGCGCAGGACATAGCCGACGAACACCTGTCTCTACAGGCGCTCCTCAAGGTGCGGGCAAATGACGTATGTGGCTGCGGTTTCCGGGGAAACGACCAAGAAATCCACGCCTCACCCGCAAGTTTCACAGGTGTTAGTAAGAATTGGGAGGAAGGTTATTCTTGTTTATGAGTTTTCCCAGGTTTTAACTGTCTCTTGCGGGGTATGTATTCTGTTAGGTTTTAGAAATATACTGTATGTTATTTTCTTCACTGTTAATGTCCAAAAGTAGTTTCACTCGTTGATAAGCACGTTAATTAGTTACCAGTTTTTTTACCCTAAGATTCGCCATCCAATTAAAACAAAACATTTACAACTAGAGATTATCATACTAAGTGAAATAAATCAGAAAGAGAAAGGCAAATACCACGATATCACATATATGTGGGATGTAAAATATGGCGCAAATGGACATACCCGAAAAACAGAACCAGACCCACAGAATTAGAGAACAGGCCCGTGGTTGCCAAGGGGGAGTGGGATGGGGGAGGAAAGGATTGGGAGTTTGGGATTAGCAGATGTAAACTATTACATAGAGGATGGATAATAAGATCCTAATGTATAGCACAGGAAACTATATTCAATTTCCTGTAATAAACCACGAGTGAAAAACAATATTCAAAAAAAGAGTACATCCATATGTGTAAACGAGTCACTTTGCTGTACAGCAGAGATTGGCACAACACTGTAAATCAATTATATTTCAATGAAAAATTAAAACTTCCGTTGCCCAAGAGAATGATCAAAGGAAATAGGATGTTTGTTTCCACTTTCAAGCATGTCAAAACAGTCATGTAGAATTTTCCAGATCCTTAAACGTCCTCCTTAAAGGTCATCTTGATGTATAAGAAAGGAGCAAGATGATTTTTAGATTGAGGTGACAAATGGCAAGATTTAAGGATTTGTCCGTTCCGTGCCAGAAGTAACACAGAGAAAAGTGAAAATATTTCCTCAGTACAATATATTCTGATTATTGTTTTTTATTATTAGGATTTCTGTCATTTGGTATAATGGAGAGCATCTTTTCTCCAAAGAGGAGCAATATAAAATTGAATTTTTAAGTTTTCTCCAAACTGTACAGTAGACTAAGTTCAAAAAAATTAAGATGAGTTGCAATAGTAAGCACACCTCCTAGCTACAGTGTAGAATGTATGGTTGTAATAACCTAATGTTTCTTCTGCTGCAGGACTTTGGTCTTAAGCCAAACACTTGAAAAAGACAAAGAAATTTATAAAATTATCAACTGTTGAAAGTCAAAGGAATTTCAGTCAGATCTCCTTTAGTGAACATGGAATTACTTCCTAAGCTAAAGTGGACCTTTTAGGTTTCTGAATTCCTAGTCAAATGTTTTTTCCACTGACCCTTCTAAATATTTTAAATATTTTTGCAAGTATTAGTAAAACAGTACCATTGTTCATAATAGACAAAAAGCAGAAACAACCCAAATAGCCAACAAATGATGAGTGGACAAATTAAGTGTAGTATATCCATACCATGGAATATTTCAGCAGTAAAAAGGAATGAAGTACTGATAAACATTACAACTTAATGCACCTTGAAAATGTTACCAAATTGGTCATTCGTACCTGTGTTGAGAGAATAGATCTTCAGTGTTAGCACCAAAAGAATAAAAGTAACTATGGGAGGTAATAGGTATTTAATTAAGTTGACTATTGTAATCATCTATATTTATAAATTATATATGCTATATATATAATCACATTATGCACATTAAAATTGTATAACTCAACTATATATAATTGTTATTTATAAATTATACCTTCGTGAATCTGAAAAAGAAAGTCCTCTTTTCTCTTCTCTTGGATAAATAAAGTCCTCTTTTCTCTTGTCTTGGATATGAGCCCTCTTGCACTATCAGTGACTGTACAGGAAGGAGAATTTAGGAAATATAAGAACAGAGTAGTTTAGGTAAAGCCTGGTACAAAAAGAAGACATTTTCTGCTATCCAGGGCCTTTCATATAGATGGACTCTAATGCTATTCAAAGTCTGAAAATATTATATGTCAATAAATGTATTTTAGTTATAAGGAGCAGAAATGTATGTTTGAAATTAATGACTCTTCAAAGACAATGGGATTTTACAAATAGAGATCACTGTATATATGCATAGGGCCATTGTTTTTCCTCTTGCCTGGTTAATTTAATACTAATTATAAATTTTGAATGCTCACTCTGAAAAAAGATCCAAGAAATAGATAAAACTCCAGTTTTCTGTCTTTATTCATTACACATGGTATACAAAAAACTACACAATATGAGGAAGAGACCAAAGTAGAGTAACTCTCATTCAATAAATAAAAACTTTGAAGGAATCCTTTGACTTAGAGAAGTATTTATTTAAGTAACTAAGAAGAGATTAAATAAGTGCCAAGAATTAAGAAGATATGACTATACATGTGTTCTATAAAACTGATCAAAGGAATATATTTTATAGATAATGTTCAGATTCTGCATATAGTCACGATATTCTAAATCATTTCAACAAGTAATTATTACTTATATGGCAGACACTATTCTCATACTTGGAATATATCAATGAATTATAATATACATATATTATATATTATATCATAATTATATATTATAGTCAGAGTTCCACCTACCTCAGACTCCTTGAACCCAGTTGCCAAAAAGAAAAGTGCAAACGTCTCAGAGTCCTTTGCCTTACTTTATTCTAATAAGTTCAGATCTCTGAGTTCCCAGGCCCAGAAATTAGAATGTTATCATTCGAATGAAAGGGAAAAAGAAGAGGTGAAATATTTTAGTATTTTTCTGAGTTTTGTATATACGTATTCCATTTTTAAGGCTCAATTATTTATAGAACACAGAAGCTTTATAATACTAATGTTTAACACACATATATTTAAAATCAACACCTTAACATCTAGGTCTTTTGTAAATTTTAAAAACTATTTTATAATATAGGGAATCCTCATTTTAGGAAGTCAAAAACTCACTGCCTTCGTAGAGCTCACATTCTAACAGGGAGAAAAGACAATAAATAACAAACATCCTAAATAAGTAAATCATATTTGTGTTAGTGAGAAATGATATATAAAGCATAAAGCAAAAAAGAGAATTAGAAGTGTGGGGCTAGGTTGTAGTAATAGGTTGGCTGTGTCAAAAGATGTATTCAAGTTAAGCCTTACTGAAGTGACATTTGATACTTTTAATATACACATTTTATGTATAATAATATTAATTATATATGTATATTATAGTTATAATAAAAATAGAGCAACTGCCAAAATAAATCAAGACATTCTTTCTGTAAAGGGCTATTAGGGTGTGTCAAACTAAAGGCTGGAGGGCCTGAGTTTGCTTATGTCCCTTAGCAGCAGGACAGTCCCTTTTCATGGTGTATGCCAGCAATAAGTACATTCCTTAAACACAAAGTTATTTACACTATAATTATTTTTGTTTGTTCAGCAGATTTGTTCAGCACTTGCTTCATGTGTTCAACCCTTCTGAGTGTGTGTGCAGCCCCAGATAGGCAGAAGTTTGGAGGAACCTCCTGCTGTGAGGCTCTAGCTTACTCAGTACATGATTTGTTGTTGTTTTAGTTGCTCAGTGGTGTCCAATTCTTTTGTGACCCCATAGACTGTAGCCCACAAGGCTCCTCTGTCACGGAATTCTCCAGGCAAGAATACTGGAGTGGGTTGCCATTTCCTTCTCCAGGGCATCTTCCTAAGCCAGGGATCAAACCCGCATCTCCTGCAGTGGCAGGCACATTCTTTACCACTAAGCCACCTAGGAGTAGCAAAAACCTATATTCCAATAAAAATTAAAAAAAAAAAAAAGAAATCATGTGTTCCTCAAGAAAAACCTATTGTCCTGGCATTTATTTTTAATTTCTTTGGTGGGATTTTTAGTAGGAGTAGTCAGTGAGGAAAGGGACAAGTTAAGGTATAGACAGGTTCTTTGTGGCTGTTCAGATTTTCTTGAGAATAATAATGTTTTAAAACTATAAAACAATCACTCTTAATCCTTCCAGCTTTTTCTTCACCTATACCTGGTGTAGGTTTCTCTTCACCTATTCCTGCTATAACCCTTATGGCAGAAAGTGAAGAGGAACTAAAAAGCCTCTTGATGAAAGTGAAAGAGGAGAGTGAAAAAGTTGGCTTAAAGCTCAACATTCAGAAAACGAAGATCATAGCATCTGATCCCATCACTTAATGGGAAATAGATGGGGAAACAGTGGAAACAGTGTCAGACTTTATTTTGGGGGGCTCCAAAATCACTGCAGATGGTAACTGCAGCCATGAAATTAAAAGACGCTTACTCCTTGGAAGAAAAGTTATGACCAACCTAGATAGCATATTCAAAAGCAGAGACATTACTTTGCCAACAAAGGTCCATCTAGTCAAGGCTATGGTTTTTCCAGTAGTCATGTATGGATGTGAGAGTTGGACTGTGAAGAAAGCTGAGCACCGAAGAATTGATGCTTTTGAACTGTGGTGTTGGAGAAGACTCTTAGGAGTCCCTTGGACTGCAAGGAGATCCAAGCAGTCTATTCTAAAGGAGATCAGTCCTGGGTGTTCATTGGAAGGACTGATGCTAAAGCTGAAACTCCAGTAGTTTGGCCACCTCATGTGAAGAGTTGACTCATTGGAAAAGACTCTGATGCTGGGAAGGATTGAGGGCAGGAGGAGAAGGGGACGACAGAGGATAAGATGGCTGGATGGCATCACCGACTCGAGGGACATGAGTTTGGGTGAACTCTGGGAGTTGGTGACGGACAGGGAGGCCTGGCATGCTGCAATTCATGGGGTCACAGAGTTGGACACAACTGAGCGACTGAACTGAACTGATACGTGGTGAGTGTCTCCTGCTTTATAGTGATAAACTAATAGCAGTGGAGGCTATCTCTATTTCTTCTCTGGGATTGGCAATATTGTTAAAACTCATTATAAAACTTAGCTGTGCAAAAGTACCTTTGGTATTAACTGGGAATGAACTCATCTTGTTTTCTGAATAGATGCAAATAGTGAATGACTCCCAAGAACATACATAGCCACACCTAGAGGTTCATGTCAGCAAGCAAATGTAAATCAGACCATACCCCTCTCTGACTTTCCAGTGCTATTAGAATAATATTCAAATTCCTTACCTTACTTCCCACGTTCTGAATAATTGGGCCCCTTCTTACTCCTATAACCTCACCCCCTACCACTTTGCTGTTCATTCATGATACACCAAAGCTCCCTGTTCGCCTCTCTGTTCCTCAAATATGTGAACCTCTTTTCCATTTTTGCTTTTTCCTCTGCCTGGAATGCTCTTCCTTGGATATTTGCATTGCTAACTCCTCCTCATCATTTATGTAAGAGTGGACATCCTTGCCTTGTTCCTGATTTTAGGGGGACAAGTGTCCCAATTTCTCACCATTAAGTATGATGTTAAGTGTAGCTTTTCTGTAAATGTTCTTTATCAAGTTGAGGGAATTCCCCTCTATTCTTAGTTTACTGAAAATTTTTGTTTTAGTTTTGTGTTTAAACATGAATGGCTGTTGGATTTTTCACTTTCCATTACAGTTCTTAACATAGTGACCATAGTTAAAGGCCCAGTCTGCTAACTCCAGTTAGCAGTTCACTCTCTCAAGCTGGGCCTAGTCCTGTTGCTCTCTTTGTTTTTTCAAACTGTGCTTTTTCTTGACTTTTAGCGTGACTTGTTGAAAACTAGACATGATATATTAGATAATAGGGACTGAGGTAAATAGGCTTTTAGCTTGAGATTTTGTGTCAATATGACTAGAATGTAATTGAGCCGTGTGTAGTGTTTTCGGTAGCTACAGGTGCCATGAGATTCAAATTCCTCTAGTGCCCTTTTTCTCTCTCTAGTTTTTGGGCTAAGAACTCCTCAAAGGGACTCTGTGTCTTCTATATCCTTCAGTTGTAATTCACTGTTATTATTATTATTCCAGTTGAAATCCACTGGGATTTCCAGGGCGCACTCTGTCCAAGTGCTCAATCTGTAAATACTGTTCTCGAGCTCAAGGTCTACTTTCGTAAGCACTCCCAGAACATGGCAGATAGGTCCTCACAAGATTTTTGGCATCCTGCAAGGAATGATGGTCAAGTCATGCAGTTTGTTAGAATAAGAAGGTGGTGGTGGTGTGGACAGGAGTAGATGAACTGTATCAAACAGATGAATAAGTTTAGAGGTTTCCAATAAACATTAGTCGGACAGGACTGAGCACAGCAAAGCAGCATACTGATTACCAAACATGTTTGAAATGTCCTGGGCAGCAGCCCACCAACCCCCTTAGCAGTCCTTCACCTCAGTTTCCGGTTTCCCTCACGCCGGGGTTTGGGGTTGTGGTTTTCAGAGGAGGACTTTCAGGAAACTGTCAAGTGCGGCACACAGCCTGATCTTTCCAAAGCCCTACCTCCCTCTCCCACGGTGGCGGCGGAGCTGGAGCGCCGTTTCTATAAGAGAGAGTGCGAAAAGTTGGCGTGGCTCGCAGCCCACGAGCAGGCGGCAGGCTGTAAAGGGCAGGCGCTCAGGGCTCAGTAAGAGGAGGGAGCAATGAAGTGCGCACGCTCCGCCCACCGCAGGCCTGCCTCCAGTCTAGGGCTGGAGGGGTGAGGAGCGCGGGGGGCCACCGCGGGGCTCCAACCCCACAGTCACTCAGCCAGCCATTCCAACAGAGCCCCTCGGCCCACCCACCCTACAGCAGCTGTGCCCTGCCTGGCATCCTTCCACCCCGGAAGTCAGTCTTCTGAGTCAGGACTGCACCTTACCACCCCCTCAGTCTTCCCGCTGGGGTCTCATCCTTACAGACCCACTGGGGTGCACGGGTTGAAATGACGGTTAGTTTGCAGTGTAGGGTGGGAATCAGAATCCTATCCCGAATAATTACAATAGTGTGATGGTTTCTGCCATACAGCAACATGAATCAGCAAAGTTTAGGGGCAACTTTAATAAAATATTACAGGGAAAAAAAAAAATACTATCCCAGCTTCTCCACTTCAAAGACATGTGACCTTGGTAGGTTATCTGCCATTCCAGATGATGAAAGTGAAAGAGGAGAGTGAAAAAGTTGGCTTAAAGCTCAACATTCAGAAAACGAAGATCATGGCATCCGGTCCCATCACTTCATGGGAAATGGATGGGGAAACAGTGGAAACAGTGTCAGACTTTATTTTGGGGGGCTCCAAAATCACTGCAGATGGTGACTGCAGCCATGAAATTGAAAGACACTTACTCCTTGGAAGAAAAGTTATGACCAACCTAGATAGTATATTCAAAAGCAGAGACATTACTTTGCCAACAAAGGTCCATCTAGTCAAGGCTATGGTTTTTCCAGTAGTCATGTATGGATGTGAGAGTTGGACTGTGAAGAAAGCTGAGCACCGAAGAATTGATGCTTTTGAACTGTGGTGTTGGAGAAGACTCTTGAGAGTCCCTTGGACTGCAAGGAGATCCAAGCAGTCTATTCTGAAGGAGATCAGCCCTGGGATTTCTTTGGAGGGAATGATGCTAAAGCTGAAACTCCAGTACTTTGGCCACCTCATGCAAAGAGTTGACTCATTGGAAAAGACTCTGATGCTGGGAGGGATTAGGGGCAGGAGGAGAAGGGGACGACAGAGGATAAGATGGCTGGATGGCATCACGGACTCGATGGATGTGAGTCTGAGTGAACTCCGGGAGTTGATGATGGACAGGGAGGCCTGGCGTGCTGCAATTCATGGGGTCGCAAAGAGTTGGACACGACTGAGCGACTGAAATGAACTGAACTGAACTGAACCGTTCCAGAATGTTCATAGCCGCAAGTCAGTCTTGTTTTTTCCCTCTGCTGTGGATCATAAAAGCCTTCCTCACCGACACCTAGTGGACCCAAAATAGCAGTCCAACTAGCAATTTTAGGTAGTATCTTCGACTGCTGCCAGATTAAATTTCTAAAGACAAGCTTAATCATTACTCCCTGATTCCTTCTGCAATTAATGAACATTAGAAAATGACCCCCAAACTGCCCTGTCCTGCTCTCTATATTCCTTGCTGATTGTACACCCACACTTTCTGACTTTCATACCTTTACTTATGCCTCTTTGTCCACTATAGTCCGTTCCTCTTTCTAAATTTCCTTTAAGATTCTGGCCATGCTGCATGACTGACTTCAAATGTCACCTCCTTCTGGAAGTCATAAATTATTTCCCCAGTGGACTTGTAGTTTTTGAGATCCAAGCCTCTTTAAATCATTATGATACCTGACACACTAACTTGTGTTGCAGTTGGGCCTCTCTGTTATGCTTTCTATCAATACTTATCTTTTCTTATCACACATTTTAAGTTGAGATCCGGAGTCACGACATTTTCGTTGTATCCCCAGAACTTTCTAAAATATACATTAAAAATAAGAGGGAGTGTTTAGCTTTCTAAATAAAAACTTTACCTCAAATTATACTTTATTTCAAATGAAATAGATTACATATTTATAACTTGCTATTAAACACATGAATTTAAAAAGCAGTACCGTTTAAAACCTAACAACTTTAATAGTATCTCACAAAATATATTCCAGAATTTTTCTGAAAAAATTTTGTATTACTAGAAATTGTTATTTTAATAACCTGCAATTCAGTAACATTTGGTAATAACAGAAATCAAATAGAGCATCTAAAGCCCTTAGAACATTATTCAGCACAGTCATAAATAGTAAACACTATCTAATAATGAGCTATCATTACATTATTGTTGATATAATTCATCTAAGTAATTAAATGTTGCTGTCATTCAGTCCCTCCGTTGTGTCCAACCTTTTGTGACTCCATGGACTGCAGCACGCCAGGCGTTTCTGTCCTTGACCATCTCCTGGAGTGTGTTCAAACTCATGTCCATTGAGTCAGTGATACCATCCAACCATCTCGTCCTCTGTTGTCCCCTTCTTCTCCTGCCTTCAATCTTTCCCAGCATCAGGGTCTTTTCTAATGAGTTGGCTCTTCGCATCAGGTGGCCAAAGCATTGGACATTTAGCTTCAGCATCAGTCCTTCTAATGAATATCCAGAATTGATTTCCTTTAGGATTGACTGGTTTGATCTCCTTGCATTCCAAGGGACTCTCAATAGTCTTCTCCAACACCACAGTTCAAAACCATCAATTCTTTGGCACTCAGCCTTCTTTATGGTCCAACTCTCACATTCATACATGATTACTGGAAAAACCATAGCTTTGACTAGACAGACTTTTGTCAGCAAAGTAATGTCTCTGCTTTTTAATATGCTGTCTGTCATAACTTTTCTTCCAAGGGGAAAGTGTCTTTTAATTTTGTAGCTGCAGTCACCATCTGTGGTGTTTTTGGAGCCCACGAAAATAAAAGTCTGTCACTGTTTCCCTGTCTATTTCCCACGAAGTGATGGGACCAGATGCCATGATCTTACTTTTCTGAATGCTGAGTTTTAAGCCAACTTTTCCACTCTCCTCTTTTACTTTCAACAAGAGGCTCTTTAAGTTCCCCTTCACTTTCTGCCATTAAGGGTGGTGCATCTGCATGTGAGGTTATTGATATTTTTCCTGGCAATCTTGATTCCAGCTTGTGCTTCATCCAGCCCAGTGTTTCTCATGATGTACTCTGCATATAATTTAAATAAGCAGGATAACAATATAAACCCTTGACGTACTCCTTTCCCAATTTGGAACCAGTCCATTTTTCCATGTCTGGTTCTAACTGTTGCTTCTTGACCTGCATACAGGTTTCGCAGGAGGCAGGTAAGGTGGTCTGGTATTCCGATCTCTTTAAGAATTTTACACAGTTTGTTGTGACCCACACAGTCAAAGGGTTTAGTGTAGTCAATGAAGCAGGAGTATATGTTTATCTGGAATTCTCTTGCTTTTTCTATGCTCCAGCAGATGTTGGCAATTTAATCTCTGGTTCCTCTGCCTTTTCTAATCCCAGCTTGAACATCTGGAAGTTCTCGGTTGATGTACTGTTGAAGCTTGGCTTGGAGAATTTTGAGCATTACTTGGCTAGCATGCAAAATGAGTGCAATTGTGTGGTAGTTTAAACATTCTTTGGCATTGCCTTTCTTTGGGATTGGAATGAAAACTGATTCCAATGAAATGGAATTCCAGCTGAGCTATTTCAAATCCTAAAAGATGATCTGTTAAAGTGCTACACTAAATATGCCAGCAGATATGGAAAACTCACTAGTGGCTCCAGGTCTGGAAAAGGTGAGTTTTCCAGTCCTAAAGGAGGACAATGTCAAAGTAATTAAATAAAACTTGACCGAAAAATGAGAGTGTTTAAAAGCCTCCTATCATTTTTATTTTGAAATATTCCAAAAGAACTTTCATTTGAGAGTGCAATTTTGAGATTGATTGTTGTTCAGCCACTAAGTTGTGTCTGACACTTTGTGTCCCCATAGCCTGCAGCACATCAGACTTCCCTGTCTACCATCTCCTGGAGCTTGCTCAAACTCATGTCCATTGAGTCGGTGATGCCCTCCAACCACTTCATCCTCTGTTACTCCCCTCTCCTGCCCTCAGTCTTTCCCAGCATCAGTCTTTTCCAATGGTCAGCTCATTTGAAAGTGACAGCTAAAACTAACTGTTAATAGAGAATGAGGGGGAAGGGAACTGATTTCTCATGTGACAGGTGCTCACTCATATGTTCTTTCATTTCTTCATGACAGTTTCATGAGGTAAGTATCATCCCCACTTACTGATGAGGAAACTGAAGCTCAGAACTTCCCTGGTGGTCCAGTGGCTAAGGCTCCATGCTCTCAATGAAGGGGGCCCAGGTTCAACCCCTGATCAGGGAACAATCTCACATGCCACAACTAAGAATCGGCATACCGATCCCATATGCTGCAACTAAAGTTCCTGCATGCCAGAACAAAGACCAGACACAGCCAAGTAAGTAAAAAGAAATATTAAAAAAAAATAAACTGAAGCTCCAGAGTAACTTCCCTAATGAATCAGAGCTTTGAATGGCAAACTCAGTATTCTGAAGCCCCTTCTATCAGCATTACTTAATGAAAAAAGTAGAAGAATTACTAATACTACCGCAGGATGCTTTTTCCAGAATCAAAAGAGATGATGTTCACAAATGCCTTTCCAAACTAAAGCATGTTATATAAATGTAAAGTACTAATTACACATGCATGCCTGCTCAGTTCTGCATGTCTGACTGTCATGAACTGCAGCCTGCCAGGCTCCTCTGTCCATGGAATTTTCCAGACGAGAATACTGCAGTGAGTTGCCATTTCTTTCTCCAGGGGATCTTCCCAACCCAGGGAAGATCTTCCTGTGTCTCTTCCATCTCCTATATTCGCAGGTGGGCTCGTTACCACTGTGCCATCTGGGAAGCCCTAGGATTCCATAAGAAGTAAGACAAATAGATACCCAATTTCTATCATTTGAGCACAATGCCTTGAATAAAGCATCCAGTGGACTAGACATCACTGACAGGTATTTTAATTTTAATGCTTTGATGTACTTTTAAAAAAATAGCATTTATTTAGCTTTTGTACTGGCAGGTGGTTACGTTGAGTCCATCACATATCATTTGTATAATTCAGGGTTCATGGGGCACAAACACAAGACGTGTTTTGCAACAAAAGACAAAAATAAGGTGTGGTTCCTGCTCAGATACATAAGATATGCTATAAGGACAGAAAATGTTATCTTTTAAAAGTTTTTTGCATGAAAAATTTCCAAGTCTTTGGTGATAATCAATAAAATGCCTTAATGAAGGTTTTGTAATGGGAACTAATGAGAAAGTACACATTCAAATACTATTAGAAAAGACTGGTTCGGTTTGTCGGGTAAAATGAACAAAGCAATTCTCAACTGATGGCAAGAAGATGCTTCCGTGGGTACCAGAACATTTGGGGCTATAACCAAAAGACCATGATTTTTTCAAAACAAGATGGCACCTTCTACCTTTGATTCAATTTCATTTCATTTATCTGAAAAATTCAATTAACACTGAAGGGAACACTGGTCTTTTTAGTTTCTAAATGGAAGAATGCTTTTAAAAATATAAGAGGTACCAACATGAAGACCAAGAAAAATAAACAGTACAATGCAGTGCTAGAAGAAAAATTGGGAAAACAACAGAAATGAGAGGGAAGTGTCAAAGGTAAAGACCAGCGCTTCCCTGGTGGTCCAGTCGTTAAGACTTCACCTGCCGATGCAGGGGCCATGGATTCAGCCTGGGTCCAGGAAGATCCCACATGCTGAGGGACAACTAAGCCGTGTGTCACAACCACTAAGCCCATGCTCGAGAGATGGCAAGCCACAACTACTGAAGCCTGCAGGCTCCAGGGCCCATGCTCTCCACAACTAGAGAAAGCCTGCATGTAGCAAGAAAGACATAAAAATAAATATTTTAAACAAGGAAAAATATACTGTAAAATATTTATTTAATAAAAAATAACTATAATCTATACAGTATTGAATAAAAAGTACAACAAATTATTTGCACTTCTTTCCAAAACCACATACAGTACAACTTGCAAATTGGGTTCAGCATTCTACAAATAGTGCCACACACACCAAGATATGAACTTATTATTGTCTTAAATAAGTAAAGGCTCTGATTGTATACAACAAACTGTGACTTAAATTCCAGGGAAATACTGCTTTAGTTAACATGAATAGTTTGTACCACAGTCTATTTTATTTAAAAAATTAAATACCTCAAACATCATTTTTCTACTTGTTTCTGAGTACACATTCCCTATGTAGCAAAATAAAACAAAGACAAAATACAAAATTAGAGGCTGCTGTTTATGATATCGCTTCCTTTTTCCTTCCTTAGCTAGTGCTCTTCTCTTCTTTTATTCACAAAGGAAGGTGACTGGAAAATGACTTATTCTTATCCTCATTCATTTGCTTCTAGAATTCTTGCTTACATAAATGAATATGTCAGTTTTGGAATCCTGACATTACTATTCAGTATTTACCTATGTCATTCTTAAAAAGTTGACCTAGTTTTTTTTTTTTTTAAGATAAGGCAACAAAATTGGTTTTAAAATAGTTATGTCTCACATATGTGAGCAGTCACTTGGTAGACTAATTTCCCAATTAAATGTACACAGAATAACATTTTTCAAGTAACTTGGAAATGGAATCAATAGCAATTCTTATTTTAAGCAGATATTTAAGATGATCCACCTTTAGAAACAAAGGCAAATTTAATATACAATATGCAGGAACCAAGTCCATCCTAGTTCCTGTCCCACCAAAATAAAGAGGCTCAGTTTGTGAAAAAGACCTTGGAATAACCCAACAGTTAATGACACCTTTATCTTGGATAAGAAGGACAAATAATATAAATGCCATAAATGGAGATGAAGTTATTTTAAAAAGACTTTCCCATTTTATTTTGGAGATAAAAGGGAATGCAGATACAAAATGGACTAGTTATGCCTTTAGCCCACTTAGTAACTTTTCATCATAGATTTAATAGTCCTTCATACCGAAGAATAAAAGACAAGTAAACCTACCTTAAGTTTTCTGATTAGGTCACTTATATTATTAGTAGGCCTCAAAAGTTGCCTTATTTTTTAACTAAATTAGCTTCTCTGGGAAGCATATGAATAATGTAAAAATATACTTCTAAGAAAAATCAACACAAACACACAACAATCAAGATGGGCACTGAGAGTATTTACACAATGAATTTTTTAAAATAACTCAGAATTAACACATATTCTTTATAGAACACCAAACCAGGGCAAATGTTGTCATCTGTAGAAACAAACACACATCAGTAACACGGACATGAGAACTAAGTTGAACAGAGGCAGATGGTGTTAGAATACTATTTCGATTCTGACTGTAACATCCTGTGGCCCATGAAGCCCTGGTCCCAACAGGCCAAGCATCTGGCTCATCAGACACAGAAGTAGAATACTTGACCTATGAAACACCAAACTCACTTGTGAGCACATGTACATTACCATGTGGTGCCTGACTGCTCTTGATTCTTGGTTTTCAAAAGCAAGTTCACTTTTGAAGCAGGAAAAACACATTCTTAAATTGGCTCTCATAAATATTCCAGGAAGTACACTTCATTTCTCAACTGTTATTATTACTCTGGGAAGACAAGGTATAGTCAACTGGCTGCTTTGAAGCCATGAAATGCATACTCATAAATATGTGTCTACACTTAAAAAAATTAAATACAGCCGGTTACAGCCGTTGTGCAGAATTCTTGCAATATGAAGCTCACTTGCAGTATGTTATGAGGGGATCACTTGAGAACTTGATTCTGGATCTTCTTGCTTTCTATATTTCTTCATAATACTGACCGTACCATTAGCCAGGAAAACCACAGCGATGAGTGCAAAGTAACCAGCGTAGATGAAGAACTAAAGAGAGGGGAAGAAGTAATTTACAGAATTATCCACTGGAAGGTCAGCTCTTTTATTACATATATGTGAACAGACTCTATAATTAAAGATATGTTCAGTTTCTCAATACAATTCCAAAAAACACTGTGTGCTTACACAATGTGCCAGGCACTGAGGATACAGAGAGGCAGGACAGCATGGTGACACTGGAGCCTGACTGCCTCGGTGCCAATCCTGACTACCCACTTACCGGCTGTATGGCCTGGATGGAGAGACTCAGTGTCTGAGCCTCCACTTCATTTAAAACCCATTTTGTAATTCATAATATATCCTGATTACAGAGTTGTTGGGAAGGAATAGGATTCTGTATGTAAATGCTTATTAACACAATGCTAACACTGTTAATATTATTGGTTTTCATTTTTGTTGCTGTTATAACTGAATCCTGGTCTCTACCCTCAAGCCGACTAACTCAAGCTGATATGAGGCCAAATTCTGAAGATCAAGAATTTCCACTCGCCCAGAAGAGGGCAGTAGAAGGTCAACTATATTCCATTGTAAGATAACTTTTTATAGGAATCTTCTCTAAGCCATTTTTTAATGGGATTATATGATTTATCAATATCATCATTTTCTTATTAAAATAACTTACTAAATACTGATAAGCTGGTTCATGGATCCAGTAAGCATGCCGCTCTAACCCTCTCTGCGTGCATGCTAAGTCGCTTCAGTCGTGTCTGACCCTTCACGACCCCATGGACTGTAGCCCACCAGGCTCCTCTGTTCATGGGGTTCTCCAGACAAGAACACTGGAGTGGGTTGCCAATTCCTTCTCCAGGGGATCTTCCTGACCCAGGGATCGAACTCACTTAAGTCTCCTGCACTGGCAGGCAGGTTCTTTACCACTAGTACCACCTGGGAAGCCTAACCCTCTGAGCCAAGTCCTTTAAAATGTGGATACGTTTTCCTATAGGAAATCGGTTAATTAATCATGGCAGTCATGAGTTTAAGCGCAGCCCACAAAATTATTATTCCACACATTTAAACCCACCACTTCAATAGCAAGATGACAAGCACTTAGTCTCCTACCCTCCATCCCAAATGAAAGCACTTAACCCTTGAGAGGTCTTCCTGACATTCTTATTGCAGGCAGTAACTGGGAAACACATAAGTAATAATTACTTAAAAGACAGTAATAAGCTCCCATTCCTCTGCTCCATCCACCTTTCCCCCGCCCTTTTCTGAGCCAGCATGATGCAAAGGGAGATGCGTAGGCTTTCGAGTCAGATGTTGCTTTGAATCCTGGTTCTGCCACACTATTATTGACCGTAACCTTAAACAACACATCTCTCAGATTCATTTTCTTGATGTCTAATCCTGATAGCAACCCTGCAAAATTCTATATAAAGTACCTGGCACACAGAAGGCACTCAGCACACATTATCTACTGTATCTCTTTTAGATCTCCTCAGTAAAAACAAAGTTAATTAACATGTCAGCTCTTTGTATTCTAGGAAAATTAATACATAAGTGGGAAGAACAATGGAGATAGAATCTTTTGAGCTGAGATGAGTTGGGGTAGGCACTTTTTGATTCAATTGCCCATTCTGCTAAAGTACATCCCAAGCCCTATTTACAACTCACAATGAATGAAGCCATATACAACTATACAATTCCAGAGTGAATAAACATATTCACACTGTCTCTGGGTGTTTGTGCAGGTGTTTTCTCAATAGGTCATGTGTAATCCTAGTCATCAACAGCAAGTCATTACCTTGGTATCTGGGTGGGGGGTGTTTAAAGAAGGGAGGAGACTCAGAGAGCTCTCAAGTGAAGCAGGCATCTCAAACATAGGAAACAGTATTCCAGGCACAGAATTAAAAATGGAGGGAAATAATGGGTGAGGAACCAGAAGGTCTGGGTCCAGATGGAACTAACACTACCTCTCAGCTCCACAAGGCTGGATAATCACACTCAGAAACGTTCTAGGGCCTCATCAAAGAGATGATGGTTTCTGCATCCTCCTGATAGAAAGGAACTAAGGGTGGGGGATAACTGAAGGAAGGAAAGAACACTTTTACTTTCGATTTTCTATCTGTCTCTATTGTTTGAATTTGTTTCCCTGAAGCATGCTCCACTTCTGTTACCCTGATCAACCCATAACATCTTCAGTACTGAAACAGACCTTACCTGAGTGGTAATTTCCAAGCCAAGGCCACTGGCATCTACCACAATTAGAGTGAGCAGAGTCTGCAGTGCTAGGGCAATGAAAGTATTTACACCAAACACTAGGGCATAGCGCTCCATGCTGAGGTTTGCAGCAATCTGAAAACTTAAAAAATAAATAAACAGAATGCAAAGATAAGAATTACTTCAAGGATAGTTACATTTTTTATTTCAAATGTGAAGAGTAGCCCATACTCTTCTACTGTCAATTCCCTTCCCAACCAAGTGAAGAGTATTCTTTTGCTAAATGATGTAAACCTCATGCAAATATCTGAAAACAGCAGAAACATAAACAAGGAAATAAATGAAACTTGCCTAAATGCTTCCTCAAAAGAAAAACTGATAATGCACTTATGGTATAATGCTTCCTCCCATTTGCCCTTGAACCAGAAATTTAATTTGTAAAGAAACCAAAAAGTTAATCCTGTTACAGCTCTTCTGATGCTGCTTTGAATCATAATACATACGTTGCTATTGTGATGAGTAACATGTAGATGATTCTGAAGACAACGTAGGATGCGTAGCACACCCAAATGTTACCCACAGTGTCCATGATATACACTGCAGCAGCAATCAGGAGAGAAAAGAGAGACAACGTCAGTTCTCCCCAAGTGGACCAGGATATTTTTATGTAACCGACTGCAAACACTGCAACAGCACCTACAAAACAAAAACAGAAAAGTAATTACTCATTTTGCTAAACAAGCACTATTTCACTAAATGAAAAATTCACCTTAGATTATGACATTTTAAGCTCTTTAAATTTATAACCAGGGTAGTTCAAGATTATGGAGGCCCTTGAAAGTTAGGCAGAGATTTTTGGACCTGATGGAATAAATAGTATGAGGCCATGCAGAGATGATGAGAGACTGAATTAGGGCAGTGGGTAATGAGATGGAAAAGGAGGACATAGAACCAGGGGTGCTGCCTAAGGGAAAGCTACTGAGGTGGATGCAGAGGCAAGAGTCAAAAAGAACCATCCTGCCTGTAGCCTGGCAACATGGCAGGATAGTTCATCTCTCCTCCCATCTGAGGGGCAGTTTATCACGTGGTCAAATGACGATGATGAGGATAATGAGAGCTAAATGGTATGGAGTGCTTTCTAAGTGCTGGTCACAGTTAAAAGTGTTCACAGAAGTCCTTTATGATCTTCTAAGACCTATGAGGTGGATCAACAAATTAGAATGGAACGATAGATGCTAATGGCCAAAGACAGGCTCTGAGTTCAAACCTTGATTTTACCACTGACCATCTATATGACCTTAGGCAAGTGATTAACATATCTTTCAACAGCTTCCTTAATTGGAAAATGGGGGTAATAACTGCAACAAAGGAATTCTGTGAGGACGGTGTTAATATACATAAAGTCTTCAGAATGGCACCTGCAACACAACATATACTAGCTACTATTGTTGGAAAGTACTGAACAGTGCTGCTCAAAGCTTCACACATGGCCAAAGCACGCGGTAAATCAGAGATAAAGGAAACTTGGGTAAGAAAACAATTTACAGGATCCTTACATTAGGTTTCCCAAAGGTTATAAAGAATTCAAGCATGATATAGGATGCTCAGGGCTGGGGCACTGGGATGACCCAGAGGGATGGTATGGGGAGGGAAGTGGGAGGGGGGTTCAGGATGGGGAACACGTGTACACCAGTGGTGGATTAAAAAAAAAATGTTGATGTATGCCAAAACCAACACAATATTGTAAAGTAGTTAGCCTCCAATTAAAATAAATAAATTTATATTAAAAAAAAAGAATTCAAGTTTGTTATCATAGTACTCCCTGAACGTACACTTCTGAACTGTCATCCTAAATGATAAAATCAGAGCTCAAAGTAAACAAACCATTCTTTGAGGTTACTTCAAATCTGAGAGGGGAGAAAAACTGATCATGGTCAACTAAACTACCAGAGGACTCTCCCCACCCAACCTGCCCTGCCGCCCAGCACTGCTTACCCAGTAAGGTTGAAACGGCCTCCACACCGCCGTTATAGACAGCAGCATGGCGGGAAGGCATCACCTGCTCCCACAGGCCCTGTGCGTAGTTAATGACTTGAAAATAGCCGCAGGTGGAGAGGGCCCACCACACAGACCAGCAGAGCAGAGGGCGAGAGGAGTAGCACCCCAGGAAATCGTTCCACAGGACCTTCAGCACAAGGAGACGCTCTGGCTTGGATTCCTACCCAGAAAAAGGGAAGAAAGCAACTGGACAGAAAGCTGTTGTGTAGACTCAATTTTCTATTCAGCAGACTTTTTTCTGTTTCCTTGAGAAAACCAATTGCTTCTTTCATATATGTTGTTGTTCAATTGCTTAGCTGTGTCTGACTCTTCGCAACCGCATGGATTACAGCATGCCAGGCTTCCCTGTCCTTCACTACCTCCCTGAGTCTGCTCAAACTCATGTCTATATGTGTTTATACATATATGTGTGTGTGTGTGTGTGTGTGTGTGTGTGTGTGTGTGTGTGTGTGAACTTCTCAGCAATTACATTTATTCCCTCTTGGGAGAAAAATATATTTTGCTTTAAATGTTCTATATACATTAGTACCTCCAGCAAATGATACATTGTTTACAAAATGAAGGTAGAAAGATGATCAGAGACTGCAGATGTCAGTCAAAGGGAGATGGCATTCCACATCTTCCCACACAGGGGCAAGCAGCATTAAGAACAAACAATAATTAGTAATCCCAGTAGGCTACGTGCATGGGGTGGCAAAGAGTCAGACATGACTGAAGTGACTTAGCATCCACCAGTAAGTCACTGTTCAGGTAGAGTTCATGAATGAGAACCTATCAGATTCAATGAAAGATAATGGTTAAAACAGAAGTCTTAGGAAAAAATAAACCAAAACATTAGCAGCAGTGCTCTCTGGGTGAGGGGGTAATCAGTGATTTTAATTTTCTCCCTTATGTTTTTTCCCCCAGTATTTTTTACACGAAACATTACTATAATAATGAGGTAACAAAGCTATTATGCATGTAACTGAGTCAATCAAAACATGACTGAGCTGTGTTCCATTATCCCTGGACTATGTCAAGAGGTCAGTGTGAGAGTCTAGACACCATATTCAAATATGCAATACAGTATTACTAACTACAGTCACCATGCTGTACATTACATCCCCACAACTTATTTATACCTAGAACTCAGTACCTTTCAACTCCCCTTTACCCACTTTGTTTTTTTCCATACAAACTTTTGGGCTAACTCCAATCATATCAAAGGTCAGTCTACCAAAAGTTGCCGTTAAGTTTGGAACCTTGCTCAGAACATAGGAAATTTTGCAGCTAACACAGGAAGGCAAAATGAGAGAATCCAGAGACCAAGAGGAAGCTACCTATGAAGCAGCATTCAAGAGGAAGGATGTGTGACAGAGGCACGTTACAGACTATCTACATGGATGGCAGCAGCGCGCGTCAGGCCGCGAGCTGGCCGGCGGCCATGTCTTGCACATGCTGCTGCTGCTGCTCAGTCTCGTCGGCCGTGTCCACCTCTTTGCGACCCCAGGTACTGCAGCCTGCCAGGCTCCCCTGTCCGTGGGATTTTCTGAGCAAGAATACTGGACTAGGCAATTAGGGTTGTCATCCCCTCCTCTAGGGGGCCTTCCTGACCCAGGAATCGAACCCACATCTCCTGTGTCTCCTGCACTACAGGCGGATCCTTTACCACTGAGCCACCGCGGAAGCCAGTCTTGAACATGAAACTTCCTTTATTTTAAAAAATTCAGGTATAACTGACCTTTGACATTGTATTAGTTTTGGGTGTGTAACAAAATAATTCTGTATTTGTACACATTGTGAAATGATCACCACAATAAGTATAGTCAACATCTGTCACCATATGTAGCTGTAATTTTTTCTTGTGATGAGAATTTTGAGATCTAGGAACTTTCAAATAAACAATACAGTATTACTTACTATAATCACCATGCTGTACCTTACATCCTCACAACTTAGTCACAACTGGGACTTAGAACATTTTGACTCCCCTTTCTTTACCCATTTGCTTATCCCCTAGCCCCTGCCTCTGGCGACCACCAATCTATTCTCTGTATTTATGAGCTTGAGGTTTTTTTGTTTTTAGTTTCCAAATATAAATGAGATCATATGATACTGGGTTAGCCAAAGGTTTGTTCAGATTTTTCCATACAAACTTTTTGCCCAACGCAGTATTTTTGTGTGTCTTACTTCACTTAGCATCCATCCATGTCCATCCACGTTGTTGCAAATAGCAAGACCTCATTTGTTTTTCTGTGGCTGTATAATGTTCCCGTGTGTATATATATGTGAGTATACCACATTTTCTTTACCCATTCATCCACTGTTGGACACTTAGGTTGTATTCACATCTTGGCTATTATAAATAGTGCTGCAATGAACTGGTAGGTTTATCTTTTTGAGTTAGTGTTTCCATTTCCTTTGGGTATGTAGGCAGGAGTAGAACTGTTGGATCTTGTGGGTAGCTCGAGTTTTAATTTTTTGAGGAACTTCCACACAGTTTTTCATAGTGACAGCACCAATTTACATTTCCACTAACAGTGCAAAAAGGATTCCTTTTCTCCATACCCACACATTTCTTATTTTTTTTAAAACAGCCATCCTAACAGGTGTGAGGTGATAGCTCCTTGTGGTTTTGCTTTGCATTCCCCTGATTAGTGAGTGACTTAAGCACTTTTCATATGTACCTGCTGACCATCCAAACATCTTTGGAAAAATGTCTATTCAGATCTTCTGCCCATTTTTAAATTGGATTCTTTTTTTTTGCTCTTGAGTTGTATGAGTTCCTTATATATTTTGGATATGAACCCCTTATCAAACATGATTTACAGATATTTTCTCCCATTCAATAGTTTGTCATTTGGTTGATGCTTCTCTTTGGCATGCAGAAGCTTTTTAGTGTGATGCTGTCCCACTTTTTTGCTTTTGTTGTCAAATTTAAAAAAAAAAAATCACTGCCAAGACAGATGTCAAGTTTACCACCTATGTTTTCTTCTAAGCATTCTTATGGTTTCAGGTTTCATATTCAACTATAAGCCTTTTTATGTTAATTTCTGTGTAGCCCCTTCTCTTTAAACAGAACCTTTTAATAGTTATAGTTAAGTGTTTACAATATCAAGTTAAATAATTACTCTTTTCTTAGCTCAGTCATATATGCAGATATGTCTATAATCAAACAAGGATGAAAATTTTCGAGAATAAGTCTTCTGATAAGTGCTTTTGAAGGACACAATTCTAATTCTTGCTATCAACAGTGAACAATTTTTTTTATGATGAAAGGAAGACTATTTCCTCAGCTATTGATATTTCACTATCCAAAATGGTAAAAAATGTATACAATGAGGGACAGATAAAAGTACATCTGGTTTCAAGGGGAAAGGAACCAAATATATATCATGGAAGAATGTTTGAGAGACTTTGGGAGACACAAGATTAGAATAGTGCAATACTGATGAACAACATTCAAAGGAAACAAGAACAAAAGGACAGAAGAAGGCACTTTTGAGGTGTGTTTATGAGTCAGCAATGATAGAGTTCTCTTCCAACAGAAAAGGCTTCTGGGACACACTTTCCTGCTCTGGCCTGCTGTGCACTTACCCTAGGAATATTCATTCTTGGCTCAGTCTGGTATCTCATAGAGCCCTAGTTCATAAGCCTGAAAGTGAAGCATTGGAAACCTGTTAAGAGTTGGCACAGAGATCTGCCTTTGGCTACTCTTTTTCAGGGGGAATGACACCTATCTGAGTTTCAAGGGCATTAAGCTGCAAAAGGGAGGGGGTACAACCATATACGGCTACACACCCTCCCCTCCATCCCAACTCAGACATATCTTGGCAGGGGTCCAACTGGACACAATCAGAGGGAAAGGTTGTGACCACAAATGAGGGGGGAAAAAGTAGAAAAGGTCAAGAGACAGACTCTGTCCGTCACATAAGTCTCTCTCTGATTCCGGCTTTTAGCACTCAAGGCCAGCCTGATGGGAAAGGCAAAGTCCTGCCCAACACAAACCTCCCATCAGTCATCTTTACCATTACGGTTTCAATTCTTTGGATTCTGAAAGCTATTCTGACTTGAAAAAACATAGAAAGATGAGTATTATATTAACAATGAGTAAAAAAACAAAGTTATAAAACATGTAGATTATACTTTTGTTTGCTATAAAATGGATATATACAACAGCAATGTTTAGAAAGGGCAATAAAATATTAACAGTGGTAATCTTTGCACCCAGCAGTTCAGATGACCTCCTTTTATGTAGCTTTCTGTGTTGTTTACTTAAAAATTAAGTATGAATCTTCTAAATAAAATCAGTATAGAAATTCTCTTTTTCATCTTAAAATGATGTTTATTAGCCATATATTTTAAGAGGTGACTATTGAAATTAAGTAAATAAAGGCCATCTTCTCCCTAAAATGCTAAGATAACCTCACCAGAATAAGGATCATGAAATATTTCATAGATCTGCCTATTCATACCATCCCTCAGCTCAATTTTCACTTATCACATAGGCATCTTTTTTTTTTTGGCTGTACCACATGGTTTGTGGGATCTCAGTTCTCCAACCAGGGTTTGAACGTGGGCCACAACAGCAAAAGCCAAGAATCCTAACCACTAAGCAACCAGGGAACTCCCCTTGGATCATCTAGTTTCAGATTTTATTTGAAGGTTTTGATGCCTTTTTTTTAAGCTTGAGAAGTTACTTCTCTGCAACAAGGGAGTCTCTACTGTAGTGGTTAGGAGTCAACTAGGTCTGGGGTGGACATTTTGACTGCCACTTTCTAGGTGCCTTTGGGTAAGATAGTTAATGTAAGCTTCTTTTCCCTCATCTGTAAAAGAGAGATAGTGACACTTTTTTTTTTAATTGAAGGATAATTGCTTTACAGAATTTGTTGTTTTCTGTCAAACCTCAACATGAATCAGCCATAGATATACATGTATCCCCTCCCTTTTGAACCTCCCTCCCATCTTCCTCCCCATTCCACCCCCTAGGTTGATAAAGAGAGGCCCTGTTTGAGTTTCCTAAGACATATAGCAAATTCTCATTGGCTATCTATTTTACACGTAATGTAAGTTTCCGTATTACTCTCTCTCCATATATGTCACCCTCTCCTCCCCTCTCCCCATGTCCATAAGTTTGTTCTCTATGTCTGTTTCTCCATTGCTGCCCTGCAAATAAATTCTTTGGTATCATTTTTTCTAGGGCTTTCCTCACAGCTCAGTTGGTAAAGAATCCGCCTGCAATGCAGAAGACCCCGGTTCAATTCTTGGGTAGGGAAGATCCGCTGGAGAAGCGATAGTCTACCCACTCCAGTATTCTTGGGCTTCCCTTGTGGCTCAGGTGGTAAAGAATCCGCCTGTAATGCGGGAGACCTGGGTTCAATCCCTGGGTTGGGAAGATCCCCTGAAGAAGGGAATGGCTACCCACGCCAGTATCCTGGCCTGGAGAATTCCATGGACTGTATAGTCCATGGGGTCACAAAGAGCTGGACACGACTGAGCGACCCTCACTTTCACTTTTCTAGATTTCATATACGTGTGTTAGAATATGGTATTTAACTTTCTCTTTCTGACTTACTTCACTCTGTATAACAGGTTCTAGGTTCATCCACCTTATTAGTACTGACTCAAATGCGTTCCTTTTTATGGGTAATCAGTTCAGTTCAGTTCAGTCGCTCAGTCGTGTCTGACTCTTTGGGACCCGTGAATCGCAGCACGCCAGGCCTCCCTGTCCATCACCAACTCCCAGAGTTCACTCAGAGTCGCGTCCATCGAGTCAGTGATGCCATCCAGCCATCTCATCCTTTGTCGTCCCCTTCTCCTCCTGCCCCCAATCGCTCCCAGCATCAAAGTCTTCTCCAATGAGTCAACTCTTCGCATGAGGTGGCCAACAGTCCATTGTATATATCTACCACCACTTTCTTTATCCATTCATCTGTTGATGGACATCTAGGTTGCTTCCTTGTTCTAGCTATTGTAAATAGTGCTGCAATGAACAATGGGATACATGTGTCTTTTTCAGTTTTGGTTTACCCAGGGTATATGCCTAGGAGTGGGATTGCTGGGTCATATAGTGTTTTATTCCTAGTTTTTTAAGGAATCTCCACACCGTCTTCCCATAGTGGCTGTATCAATTTACATTCCCACCAACAGTGCAAGAGTGTTCCCTTTTCTCCACATCCTCTCCAGCATTTCTTGTTTGTAGACTTTTTGATGATGGCCATTCTGACTGGTGTGAGGGGATATCTCACACCACACACATTTCTTCATCCATTCATCTGCCGATGGACATCTATGTTGTTTACTGTAATAGCTAGATATGTAACAACTAGATATCTCACAACACACCTCACACATTATAGTTTTAATCTGCATTTCTATAATAATGAGTGAAGTTGAGCACCTTTTCAAGTGTTTGTTAGCCATCTGTATGTCTTCTTTGGAGGAATGTCTGTTGAGGTCTTTTTCCCACTTTTTGATCGGGTTGTTTTTCTGGTATTGAGTTGTATCAGTCACTTGTACATTTTGGAAATTAATCCTATGTCAGTTGTTTCATTTACTAATATTTTCTCCCATTCTGAGGGTTATCTTTTCACCTTGCTTATAGCTTCCTTTCCTGTGCAAAAGCTTTTAAGTTTAATTCAGGTCTCACTTGTTTACTTTGTTTTTATTTCCATTACTCTATGAGGTGGGTCAGAGAAGATCTTCTCTTAATTTCTGTCATTGAGTGTTCTATATTTTCCTCTAAGAGTTTTATAGTTACTGGTCTTATATTTAGATCTTTAATCCATTTTGAGTTTATCTTTGTGTATGGTGTTAGGACGTCTTCTAATTTCATTCTTTTACACGTAGTTGTCCACTTTTCCCAGCACCATTTATTGAAGAGGTTGTCTTCGCTTCATTGTATATTCTTGCCTCCTTTGTCAAAAATAAGGTACCCACAGGTGTATGGGTTTATTTCTGGGCTTTCTATCTTGTTTTATTGGTCTGTATTTCTGTTTTTGTGCCAGTACCATACTGTCTTGATGAGTGTAGCTATGTAGTATAATCTGAAGTCAGGAAGGTTGATTCCTCCAGCTCCATTCTTCTTTCTCAAGACTGCATTGGCTATTTGGGGTCTTTTGTGTTCCCATATGAATTCTGTAATTTTTTCGTTCTAGTTCTGTGAAAAACGCTATGGGTAATTTGATAGGGACTGCACTGAATCTGTAGATTGCATGTGGTAGTATAGTCATTTTCAAAATATTGATTTCTCCTGCCCAGGAACATGGAATATCTCTCCCTCTGTTTATGTCATCTTTGATTCTTTCATCAGTGTCTTATAATTTTCTGTGTACAGTTCTTTTCTCTCCTTAGGTAAATTTATTCCTAGATATTTTATTCTTTTTGTTGCAATGGTGAATGGGACTGACTCCTTAATTTTTCTGATTTTTTCACTGTTAGTATATAGAAATGCAAATGATTTCTGTGTATTGATTTTATATCCTGTGAGTTTGCTAAATTCACTGATTAGCTCTAGTAATTTCCTGATACTATCTTTAGGGTTTTCTATGGACAGTATCATGTCATCTGCAAACAGTGAGAGCTTTACTTCTTCTTTTCCGATTTGGATTCCTTTTCTTTTTTTTCTCTGATTGCTGTAGCCAGGACTTCCAGAACTATGCAGTGGTGAAAGTGGACACTCTTAGGGGGATCGTAGGGGGAATGCTTTCAGTTTCCCACCACTGAGAATAATGTTTGCTGTAGGTTTATCATATATGGCCTTTACTATGTTGAGGCAGGTTCCTTCTATGCCTACTTTTTGAAGAGTTTTAATCATAAATGGGTGATGAATTTTGTCAAAAGCTTTTTCTGCATCTACTGAGATGATCATATGATTTTTATCTTGCAGTTTGTCAATATGGCGTATCACACTGATTGATTTGCACATATTGAAGAATCCTTGTAACCCTGGAATAAACCCAAATTGATCATCGTGTATAAGCTTTTTGATGTATTGATGAATTCTATTTGTTAAAATTCTGTTGAGGATTTTTGCATCTATGTTCATCAGTGACATTGACCTGTAGTTTTCTTTGTGTTGTCTTTGGTTTGGATATCACAGTGATGGTGGCCTCGTAGAATGAGTTTGGAAGTGTTCCTTCCTCTGCAATTTTTTGAAAGAGTTTTAACAGGCATAAGCTCTTCTCGAAATGTTTGACAGAATTCTCCATCTGGTCTGGAGCTTTTGTTTTTGGGAGATGTTTGTTCACAGCTTCAATTTCAGTGCTTGTAATTGGGTTGTTCAAAATTTCTATTTCTTCCTGTCTCAGTCTTGGAAGATTGAACTTTTCTAAGAATCTGTCCATTTCTTCCAGGTTATCCATTTTATTGCCATAGAGCTGTTCATGGACCACAGCCTTGTCTAACTCAATGAAATTAAGCCATGCCGTGTGGGGCCACCCAAGACTGTCAGGTCATGGTGGAGAGGTCTGACAGAATGTGGTCCACTGGAGAAGGGAATGGCAAACCACTTCAGTATTCTTGCCTTGACAACCCCATGAACAGTAGGAAAAGGCAAAAAGATAGGATACTGAAAGAGGAACTCCCCAGGTCAGTAGGTGCCCAATATGCTACTGAAGATCAGTGGAGAAATAACTCCAGAAAGAATGAAGGGATGGAGCCAAAGCAAAAACGACATCCAGTTGTGGATGTGACTGGTCATAGAAGCAGTTTGATGCTGTAAAAAGCAATATTGCATAGGAACCTGGAATGTCAGGTCCATGAATCAAGGCAAATTGGAAGTGGTCAAACAGGAGATGACAAGAGTGAACATCGACATTCTAGGAATCAGCAAACTAAGATGGACTGGAATGGGTGAATTTAGTTCAGATGACCATTATATCTACTACTGTGGGCAGGAATCCCTTAGAAGAAATGGAGTAGCCATCATGGTCAACAGAAGAGTCCGAAATGCAGTACTTGGATGCAATCTCAAAAATGACAGAATGATCTGTTCGTTTCCAAGGCAAACCATTCAATATCAGGTAATCCAAGTCTATGCCTCAACCAGTAACACTGAAGAGGCTGAAGTTGAACAGTTCTATGAAGACCTACAAGACCTTCTAGAACTAACACCCAAAATAGATGTCCTTTTCATTATAGGGGACTGGAATGCAAAAGTAGGAAGTCAAGACATACCTGGAGAAACAGGCAAATTTGGCCTTGGACTACAGAATGAAGTAGGGCAAAGGCTAATAAGAGTTCTGCCAAGAGAATGCACTGGTCATAGCAAACACCCTCTTCTAACAACCCAAGAGAAGACTCTACACATGGACATCACCACATGGTCAACACCAAAATCAGACTGATTATATTCTTTGCAGCCAAAGATGAAGCAGCTCTATACAGTCAGCAAAAACAAGACCAGGAGCTGACTGTGGCTCAGATCATGAACTCCTTATTGCCAAATTCAGACTGAAGTTGAAGAAAGTGGAGAAAACCACTAGACCATTCAGGTATGACCTAAATCAAATCTGTTATGACTATACAATGGAAGTGAGAAATAGATTTAAGAGACTAGATCCGATAAACAGAATGCCTGATGAACTATGGATGGAGGTTCATGACATTGTTCAGGAGATAGGAATCAAGACCATCCCTAAGAAAAAGAAATGCAAAAAAGCAAAATGGCTGTCTAAGGAGGCCTTACAAATAGCTGTGAAAAGAAGGGAAGCAAAAAGCAAAGGAGAAAAGGAAAGATATACCCGTTTGAACGCAGAGTTCCAAAGAATAGCAAGGAGAGATAAGAATGCCTTCTTTAGCGATCAATGCAAAGAAATAGAGGAAAACAATAGAATGGGAAAAACTAGATATCCCTTCAAGAAAATTAGAGATACCAAGGGTACATTTTATGCAAAGATGGGCTTAATAAAGGACAGAAATGGTAGGGACCTAACAGAAGCAGAAGATATTAAGAAGAGGTGGCAAGAAAACACAGAAGAACTGTACAAAAAAGATCTTTGCAACCCGGATAATCACGATGGTGTGATCACTCACCTAGAGCCAGACATCCTGGAATGTGAAGTCAAGTGGGCCTTAGTAAGCATCACTACGAACAAAGCTAGTGGAGGTGATGGAATTCCAGTGGAGCTATTTCAAATCCTAAAACATGATGCTGTGAAAGTGCTGCACTCAATATGCCAGCACATCTGGAAAACTCGGCAGTGGCCGCAGGACTGGAAAAGGTCAGTTTTCATTCCAATCCCAAAGAAAGGCAATGCCAAAGAATGCTCAAACTACCGCACAATTGCACTAATCTCACACGCTAGTAAAGTAATGCTCAAAATTCTCCAAGCCAGGCTTCAGCAATACGTGAACCATGAACTTCCAGATATTCAAGCTGGTTTTAGAAAAGGCAGAGGAACCAGAGATCAAATTGCCAACATCTGCTGGATCATCACAAAAGCAAGAGAGTTCCAGAAAAACATCTATTTCTGCTTTATTGACTATGCCAAAGCCTTTGACTGTGTGGATCACAAGAAACTGGAAAATTCTCAAAGAGATGGGAATACCAGACCACCTGACCTGCCTCTTGAGAAATCTGTATGCAGGTCAGGAAGCAACAGTTAGAACTGGACATGGAACAACAGACTGGTTACAAATAGAAAGAGGAGTACGTCAAGGCTGTATATTGTCACCCTGCTTATTTAACTTATATGCAGGGTACATCATGAGAAATGCTGGGCTGGAAGCAGCACAAGCTGGAATCAAGATTGCTGGGAGAAATATCAATAACCTCAGATATGCAGATGACACCACCCTTATGGCAGAAAGTGAAGAGGAACTAAAAAGCCTCTTGATGAAAGTGAAAGAGAAGAGTGAAAAAGTTGGCTTAAAGCTCAACATTCAGAAAACGAAGATCACGGCATCTGGTCCCATCACTTCATGGGAAATAGACGGGGAAACAGTGAAAACAGTGTCAGACTTTATTTTTTCGGACTCCAAAATCACTGCAGATGGTGATTGCAGCCATGAAATTAAAAGACACTTACTCCTTGGAAGGAAAGTTAGGACCAACCTAGATAGCATATTCAAAAGCAGAGACGTTACTTTGCCAACAAAGGTCCGTCTAGTCAAGGCTATGGTTTTTCCAGTGGTCATGTATGGATGTGAGAGTTGGACTGTGAAGAAAGCAGAGCGCCAAAGAATTGATGCTTTTGAACTGTGGTGTTGGAGAAGACTCTTGAGAGTCTCTTGGACTGCAAGGAGATCCAACCAGTCCATCCTAAAGGAGATCAGCCCTGGGATTTCTTTGGAAGGAATGATGCTGAAGCTAAAACTCCAGTATTTTGGGCACCTCATGTGAAGAGTTGACTCACTGGAAAAGACTCTGATGCTGGGAGGGATGATTGGAGTCAGGAGGAGAAGGGGACGACAAAGAATGAGATGGCTAGATGGCATCACCAACTCGATGGACATGAGTTTGAGTGAACTCCAGGAGTTGGCTATGGACAGGGAGGCCTGGCTTGTTGCAATTCATGGGGTCGCAAAGAGTCGGACACGACCGAACAACTGAACTGAACTGAACTAAACCATCACTATGGGCTTCCCTGATAGCTCAGTTGGTAAAGAATCCACCTGCAATGCAGGAGACCCCAGTTCAATTCCTGGATCGAGATGATCTGCTGGAGAAGGGATAGGCTACTCACTTCAGTATTCTTGGGCTTCCCTTGTGGCTCAGCAGGTAAAGAATCTGCCTGCAATGTAGGACACCTGGGTTCAATCCGTGGGTCGGGAAGATCCCTTGGAAAAGGGAAAGGCTATCCTCTCCAGTACTCTGGCCTGGAGAATTCCACGGACTATACTGTCCATGGAGTCGCAAAGAGTCAGACAAGACTGAGCGACTTTCACATTCACTATCACTATTCTGAATTCTTTTTCAGGTAGTTTGCCTATTTCCTCTTCATTTATTTGGATTTCTGTGTTTCTAGTTTGTTCCTTCATTTGTGCAGTATTTCTCTGCCTTCTCTTTTTTTTTTTAACTCTTCGTGTTTGAGGTCTCCTTTTCCCAGGACTCAGGGTTGAATTCTTTCTTCCTTTTGGTTTCTGCCATCCTAAGTTTGGCCCAGTGGTTTGTGTAAGCATTGTATAGGATGAGATTTGTGCTGAGTTTTGTTGTTGTTGTTGTGTTGTTTTTCCTCTGATGGGCAAGGCTGAGTGAGGTGGTAATCCTGTCTGCTGATGGTTCAGTTTGTAGTTTTGTTTTGTTTGTTGTTTGGATGAGGTGTCCTGCACAGGGTGCTACTGGTGGTTGGGTGATGCCAAGTCTTATATTCTGGTGGTTTCCTTTGTGTGAGTTCTCACTATTTGATACCCCCTAGGGTTAGTTCTCCAGTACTCTTGCTTGGAAAATCCATGGATGGAGGAGCCTGGTGCGCTGCAGTCCATGGGGTCGCTAAGAGTCGGACACGACTGAGCGACTTCACTTTCACTTTTCACTTTCAGGCATTGGAGAAGGAAATGGCAACCCACTCCAGTGTTCTTGCCTGGAGAATCCCAGGGATGGCGGAGCCTGGTGGGCTACCGTCTATGGGGTCACACAGAGTCGGGCACGACTGAAGCAACTTAGCAGCAGCAGCAGCAGCAGGGTTAGTTCTCTGGTAGTCTAGGGTCTTGGAGTCAGTGCTCCCACTCCAAAGGCTCAGGGCTTGATCTCTGGTCAGGAATGAAGATTCCACAAGTGGTTTGTTATGGCGTTAAATGAGATTAAAACAAATACCTCAAAACAAGAAACCAAAGATTAACCCCAGACAAATGGCAGTTACAAAATCAGGCAAATAATAATTAAAATAATGGAGTATATACATATACATATATACCCATAAGCAAAATCAAAACAGTCCAACAACAATAAAGTACAATAGATTGATCCAGTGAACAAAGGAAACCAAAAATTATATCTACCAGTTAAGACCAAAACTAACTAAAGCACAAACTGGAAAACAAAACTAAAGCAAGGTGCCAAGCAGAGAATAAAGCAAAGAAAACAAAACTAACAAATATTTTGAGAGGAAAGAAAAGAAAGAATAGATATGCAAAGTTACATACAAGTAGATATACATTAAAGATTAACTGCAAGGGGAAAATAAAGTAGGAAAAACAAAGGAATAAATGTAGAAAAAATAATAATAGGCTTAAAAAAATTAAAAGAAAAAAAGAAGAAAAACAAAAAACCAAAACTCTACAGGAATGCAAAAGCCCAATATACAGGCAGAGTTTATAAGAACAATAAAAACTATGACAGAAAAAAAGAAAAAAATATTCAAAAGCTTAATTAGATTTCATAGTGTCAATAAAATCAACAACTACAATGGGGGGCAGGGGGTGGGGAGGGAAGAAAAGAAAAAAGAAAAAAAATCCAAAGGAAACTACAGAACAAGTGAATAATAAATTTTTTGCTTGAGTCACTGCTGTCAGGGTCCTTTCTCTTGCTGGGAGTCAACAGTCCACCTCACCTCCCTAGGGTGCCCTCCAACACTGTGCTGGTGGTCTCTGTACCTGCTGTGGGAACAGCTCAGATTCTAATCTGGTCCTACTCCTGTGTGTTCTTGCCTCCACACACAACTATCAGAACCAGTGTGTTTTTCTTTGTGGGAGCTCATGATGTGCTTTTATATAAGGGCTTCCCTGGTGACTCAGACAGTAAAGCGTCTGCCTGCAATGCGGGAGACCCGGGTTCGATTCCTGGGTTGGGAAGATTACTGGAGAAGGAAATGGCAATCCACTCCAGTACTCTTGCCTGGAAAATCCCATGGACGGAGGAGCCTGGTAGGCTACAGTCCATGGGGTCACAAAGAGTCGGACACGACTGAGCAACTTCACTAGACAGTCTGCCTAGTTGATGGTGTGGATTGAATCTGCAGCTTGTATAGCTGGTGGGAAGGTTTTGGGTCTTCTTCCTTAGCCACACTGCCCCTGGGTTTCAAGTGTGGTTTTATTTCCACCTCTGCATGTGGGTAGTCCACTGGGGTTTGCTCTTGCGGATGCCCTGGAGGACTTGGGTCTGCCCCAGTGAGAGGGCCAGGTGTGGAGGTGGTGCAGCTCCTTGGGTCACAGGGATTCTGGCAGCACCAGGTACTCAGGGGAGTTGGTAGCTATGGCAGCAGAAAATATAGTGCTCTAGAAGGGTATGGCAACCAGTATTGGCCAATACACCCCAGTATTCTGAGCTGGAGAATGCCCCTGACAGAGAAGCCTGGCAGGCCACAGTACACAGGGTTGCAAAGAATTGGACATGACCGAAGCAACCCAGCATGCACAGACACCAGACCTTTTTTGCCTGTGGCAGCTCTGTCCCAGTGAGGGTTGAGCGTGAAGGTGGCACAGCTGCTTGGGTTGCAGGGACCCTGGCGGCACCAAGTGCAGGGATATGGACTGCCTCAGCCGTAGGAGTTAGGGCCCTACCAGAGTCTTTTTTCAAGCCTCTGGTAGCTGGCGATCAGGAGGCCTCTTTGGCTAGTCTTTCTCCGTAGCTCCGCCCGTTCAGGCACTTAGAGGGCTCCCTTGCCTGTGTTCAGTTTGTCAGGCAATAGTGGGTCCCCCCTGGCTGGGGTCCTACTTTGTAGATTGGTGTCTCAGTTATTTAAAGGAGCACCCTGGGTGGGATCCTGCTCTGTAGTTCAGTGTGTCAGGCATTTGAGGGGCCAGCCTCTCTATTGTTCAACTGCCAATGCTGGCATGTGGGGTGAGAGAGGCTATGGTGATGGCTCCACCCCCTACGATGACTCAGCAGTACTGCCTTGATTCCATGGCTGCCTGACTTTCCTCCACAGGCATTTTCCACCACAATCTCCTCCTTCACATCTCCTTGGTCTGTCTCTCCACAGTCAACAGCAGCCCTCGCCCTGGGATTGCTCCACAATCCCTATACTCCAGCTCCTACCTGCTGTGCCTTCTAGGGGACCTGCATCCCTGCCCGGGGTATGTATGGCTGTGGGAAGGACTATCTAATTCTCATTCCATTTGTGTGTGTGTGTGTGTGTGTGTGTGTGTGTTAGCTGCTCAGTCGTGTCCGAATCTTTGCAACTCCATGGACTATAGCCCGCCAGGATCCTCTGTCCATGGAATTTTACAGGCAAGGATACTTGAGTGGGTTGCCATTTTCTTCTCCAGGGGATCTTCCCAACCAGGGATTGAACCCAGGTATCCTGCAGGGCAAGCAGATGCTTTACTATCTGAGCTACTAGGGAAGTCCTCATTCCATTTAGGCTGCCACAGATCAGCTGTTTCACTCTCAATCTTAAATGTTTCACGTTTGACTCAGACAACTGCCCCTTTGTGGGGATCAGACCCCTGCTTCAGTTCCCCCACCGAGGGCAGTTCCAGTCCTACTAACACTCCTGCTTTTCTCCCTAGTTCCTTCGTCCTACCAAGTTTTGTGTGGTTCTATATACTCTTTTCCGTGGGTCAGGCACTTCTGTCCACTCTCAGCTGATGTTCTGCATGCACTTCCGTGTCTAAGGGTGTATTCCTGATGTATCCATGGAGAGAGATGTACTCCATGTCCACCCTACTTCTCTGCCATCTTGTCTCTCTGACACATTTATCACAGAGGTTTAGAAACAGTAATTTTAATAAGAATGAGATAATGAATCTGAGGTTTGGGGCACAGTATCTGGTACCCACATCAAAATATATGGGAGCTAAGATCAGCAGCATACTTATCTACACTCAGATGAGAAAAATTCCCAAATCTTAGGGTTTTTTTTAACTGTAAAATGGAAATTAATGCTTACTTCAACAGGTTATTGCCTAGATAAGTATTATTCAGTACGTAACAAGTGTTCAGTAAATGTTGGTTTCCTTTATATTCTGTTTATCATGACTCACTAACGCAATCAACAAATAGTCCTCAGTCAGTCAGTCAGTCCAGTCGCTCAGTCGTGTCCGACTCTTTGCAACCCCATGAACCGCAGCACTCCCTGTCCGTCACCAACTTCCAGAGTCCACCTAAACTCATGTCCATTGAGTCGGTGATGCCATCCAACCATCTCATCCTCTGTCGTCCCCTTCTCCTCCTGCCCTCAATCTTTCCCAGCATCAAGGTCTTTTCAAATGAGTCAGCTCTTCACATCAGGTGGCCAAAGTATTGGAGTTTCAGCTTCAACATCAGTCCTTCCAACGAACACCCAGGACTGACCTTCCTTTAGGACGGACTGGTTGGATCTCCTTGCAGTCCAAGGGACTCTCAACAGTCTTCTCCAGCACCACAGTTCAAAAGCATCAGTTCTTCAGTGCTCAGCTTTCTTTATAGTCCAACTCTCACATCCATACATGACTACTGGAAAAACCATAGCCTTGACTAGATGGACCTTTGTTGGCAAAGTAATGTCTCTGCTTTTGAATATGCTATCTAGGTTGGTCATAACTTTCCTTCCAAGGAGTAAGCGTCTTTTAATTTCATGGCTGCAATCACCATCTGCAGTGATTTTGGAGCTCAAAAATATAAGGTCAGCTGAGTGCCCACAATCTGTCTGTCAATGTTCTAGACACTGGTGACACAAAAGGAAAGTTCCTGAAATTTACACTGGAGTAAGGGAGATAGACGATAAATATACACATACAAGAGACCTTACAGTAGGAATACTATAGAAAGACAGTAAACAGGGAATGGGCTAGCAAGCGACTTTGGTATGGAGAAGCAATGATTGCTAAGAATGTTAGATGGCTTTCTAAAAAGCAGATGTCTGAGTTGAGACCTGAGTGACATAAAAGAACCAGCCATGGAAATCAGAGTGAAAGGCAGTCCTGACTGAGAGAACCTCCTGAATGAAATTCTGAGGTGAGAAAAACTTGATGTGTTTCAGTCCAATTAAGAGATAAGGTCAGAGGGGCTGGCAAGGAGCCAAACTGTATGAGGTCTTATAGGCCATGATGAGAATTTTGGATTTTCTTCTACATCCAATAGGAAAATGTGGATGAAGATAATTAGGGTTTAATGCCTAAACTATGAAGATTTAAGACAAGGGCTGACGATTGCAATTAAATTACTTCTATGGTATTAATTATGTATCCCTACATATATGGGCTGGACAAAAAGAAGTTGTTCATGGTACGCCTGGGAAGCAGAAGAAAAACGACAGAGTGCCTTCACATCAACCAGCTCACGAAACACAGGACTCTAGAGTCACGGAGAGCTTCATGACCATCTGGCTTAACATTCTCTGCATTTAGGGATAGCCTAACTCAGTTAAAGAAAAATAATTTGTGAATTAGTACCAGTACCAGACCCTCATAACTCTTTTTATAAGGCCCAGAATACCAGGGATAACTAATTCAAAGGGAAAATGAAAGATTATTTATAGCCCCACAAATAAATATCTTGGTGAAGGTACAAATCTGTTCTTGATTATTCATATCTAATGATAAAGATAATAATAAAAATTACCATATATTGATTGAAGTGAACGACTCTTTGCGACCCCGTGGACTATAGACTACCAAGCTCCTCTGTCCATGGGATTCTCCAGGCAAGAATACTGGAGTGGGTTGCCATTTCCTTTTCCAGGGGATCTTCTCGACTCAGGGACTGAACCCGGGTCTCCTGCATTGCAGGCAGACGCTTTACCCCCTGAGTCACCTACTGAGTTACCTACTTACAAATACTAACTTGAAACCTCTACATGGATTTATTTAATACTTGAAATAGCCCTATGAGGTAGGTATATGAACAAAGGAACTAACAGCCACAAAGAATTAAGAAACCTGCCCAAGATCACCCTGCTGCTAAGCACCAGTACTGCAGACTGCCTTTCTTCCTCAAATTCTGCTACACTGTGCTGTGCTGCAACAGATAATATTGAGTATACACTAAAAATATTTATTTTGCTTCTGTCACTGTTTTACAGAACTCAAACACACATGCACACACAGCACACAGATACACACAGAATTCTTCCTAACAGTAAAATGTGTCACTCTACAAATAAAAGTATTGCTGTATTAACAGTTCCCAATCCTTATCTCTAAAATGAAAAGGTGATGTGATCTAAAGTCCCTTTAACATGCTCTAATTGTTCTATGACTTGTGGTTAGAATCACTTCTAACTCTAAAATTTTATAATTCTTCAGCATGTCAAGTACTGACATCTTGCATGTCTACAGATAATAAATATCAAGGTGGTCTAGGACATAATTTTTTAAACCTTAGATTTCAAGTGATTGCTGCTGCTGCTGAGTCGCTTCAGTCATGTCTGACTCTTTGCAACCCTATGGACTATAGCCTGCCAGGCTCCTCTTTTCATAGGATTCTCCAGGCAAGAAGAGTGCAGTGAGTTGTCATTTCCTTCTCCATGGGATCTTCCTGACCCAGGGATCGAACACACGTCTCTTACATTTTCTGCACTGGCATACAGTTTGTGTACCACCTAGCACCACCTGGGATGCTAGTCATTAGTAGGTAATAAAATCAATTTAGTGAGCAGTGATCACATTATAAAAAACAAATGGAATGTCAGACAACCATTGTGCTGTAAAACTTTTGTTTCATGGATGACTTTGAAGGGTTCAAGACTTTTGTGGAGGAAGTAACTGCAGATGTGGTGGAAATAGCAAGAAAACTATAATTAGAAATGAAACCTTAAGTTGTAAATGAAATTTCATTATAAACTTAAATGGATAAAAGCTACTTCCAATGGATCAGCAAAGAAACTGGTTTCTTGAGGTGGACTCTACTCCTGGTAAAGATGCTGTGAAGACTGCTGACGTGACAACAGGGATCCAGAATATCACATACACTTAGTTCATAAAGCAGGGTTTAAGAGGATTGACTCCAATTTTCAAAGAAGTTCTACTATGAGTAAAATGCTATCGAACAGCATTGGTTCTACAGAGAAATCATTCCCGAAGGAAGTCAATCAAGCGGCAAACTTCACTGTTGTCTCATTTTAAGAAATTGCCACAGTGACCTCTACCTTCAGCAACCATCACCCTGGTCAGTCAGCAGCCATTAACATTACGGCAAGACCCTCCACCAGCAAAAAGATTACACCTCACTGAAGGCGCAGATGATGGTTGGCATTTTTTTAGCAATAATGTAATTTAAAATTTAGGCATGTATATTTTTTACACATAATGCTACTGCACACTTAACAGACTACAGTATAGCATAAAAATAACTTTTATATGCACTGTGAAACCAAAAAAATTGTGTGACTTTGTTTTATTATGTGATATTTGCTTTATTTCAGTGGTCTGGAACCAAACCTGCAATATCTTTGAGTTATGACTGCACTGCACATAATTTTCAGCAGAGAAGAGGAAGATAAGCTCCTATTCTTAAATACTTCGGACTTCATTTCTGGAAGTAGACATTCATGATTTACTGGCGTCATTTCACCTATTCATTTAGACAACATATTCTGAGAGGCTTTCTTTATATACCAAGTTCTGAAGACAGAAAGTTGAAGAAGAGATAGACATTTCTGTGGCTTCTAAGATATCTCCAACATGAGCAATATATTGAATCAGTTTGACCTGAGAGGTTATTCACTCCAGAGGAGCCTGGTGGGCTATATAGTTCATAGGGTCACAAAGAGTTAGACACAACTGAGCAACTAACACACGTTCCAAAGGAAAATACATTTTTCATCCCTCATACAAATCAATGTTATCTTGAATGACTAAATGGAACCAATGAAGCAATTTGAGATAAAACCAGAATCCAAATGAACTGTTGGATTTCCATCTGTTGGGTTTCCATCTGTTTTTTACCACCAGTCTAGCACCAGACCGGCACTAAAGGCTGCACTTACCTGTTCCTCCACTGGTGGCTCCTCCGGATTTAGAGGGATTTTTGATTCAACGTCCTCACACTGTGGAAGGTGGTTAGAAGCTGCGGTGTCAGTAGCAACGCCACCATTGTGTACCTTGATGCCATTTGTCCCCTGGCAGGAGGGAGGAACGTGGTGAAAGAAAAGGCTCTTCTGTGGCATAGGCAGAAACCAGGCCACAGCGAAGGCCACAGAAACACAGGTGAGAGAGATGACATTCAGGCTGAACAGGGACCAGGATGCCACTGAGACAAGGATCTGCCCCAGGACAGAGCCCACCGTGAAGCCCACCAAGGTGGCACTTCGACAGTAGCTTGTGACTTTCTGGTACATGTTCAGGTCTACCACACTGTAGATGTAGGAGTAGTAGGCAATTTCAGTGGCAGTGGCGATGCCATAGAAGAATTCCAAGAACTGAATGGCCAGCAGTCCCTGGGCATAGAGCAGCATGAACCACGTAACAATAAGGCTGAGTCCCTGGAGCAGAACGACAGGCTTATAGCGGAGGTAGTCTGTGGCAAGGAACACAGGAAACAGCAGCACCAGGTAAGAGTAAGTCCATACTGGATATATTTCATTGAAGACCTGGTAGAAAAAGGATAAAACCCTGTTAGTGACTCAAACAAACTGGAATATTCATAACAATTTATTCTTATAAAACAATCTACCATAACCTCAAAGATCTCATTCTTAGCAAACAAAGAAATCTCATCAGCAATTCTGAGAATTGTTTGGAATTCACTTCCCTGTTTCCATCCCATCATCTCTTCTTAATATCTTCCCAATTCTTCGAGGCCTAGTTCAATGCCTTCCTCATCCTGGAAGACTTGGCTACAGTTGATCGTATTTGTAACCCAACATCCAAAGCTCTCTCTTAACACTGCTTTCTATGTGTCACTCTCTTCAATTACCTCATAGCACTGCTTCTTAACCATGGTTACACATCTCCCAAGGAGCTTTAAAAATTTTGGATGCCTAGCCACAGGCATTTTTTCAAAACTTCCCAGGAGATTTTACCATGAGCCAGAGTTTAGAACCACTGTTTTATAGGTTCTTTCAGGGTGGCCTTGACTTTCATTTGCACAGCCTGCATACTGTTTGGAAGATATTTGGCTGAATGAATGCTCTGGAAACAAACAAATGTTTTCCAATCATCATCAGTTCTTACTTTCAGCCACAGAACAAGGAACATAGATTCTACTGATTGATTAGGTTTTTCCGTTATTAAGTTTCACTTCTTCGGGGTAACAGGAATAGATCAAGAAAGTAACTCTGTCCTACAGTCTTAACAGAGTAACAATCTATGGATGAAACATCATAAGCAACTCTGGTGCCTTTCTTTTTGCGTGTCTATGATATTAAAAAAAAAAAAAAAAAGGAAGGTTTTATTTTCTTTTTCATTAATTTTTCATTGGAAGACAGTAGAAATAATTTTTAAACCAAAAAGACCCCAGGTGGAAGTTTAGTTCCATCATTTGCTTAATGATTTTAGTTGATTTTTTTTTTTAAGTTCCCTTTAGCCATCTCCATCATCAGTAAAAGAGAAGGAAAACCTATGCCACAGGGTTGTTTGTTACAAGGGCTAAATGAGAGAATACATGTAAGTCACTTACTCCACCATCTTTTCATAAGTCTAAAGATTTAAGGACTGAAGCTAAAACACAGACCACTTGAGACAATATGCATTAAATTGATTTCAGTGTCAGACTTTATTTTTTGGGGCTCCAAAATCACTGCAGATGGTGATTGCAGCCATGAAATTAAAAGACGCTTACTGCTTGGAAGAAAAGTTATGACTAACCTAGATAGCATATTCAAAAGCAGAGACATTACTTTGCCGACTAAGGGCCGTCTAGTCAAGGCTATGGTTTTTCCAGTGGTCATGTATGGATGTGAGAGTTGGACTGTGAAGAAGGCTAAGCACCAAAGAATTGATGCTTTTGAACTGTGGTGTTGGAGAAGACTCTTGAGAGTCTCTTGGACTGCAAGGAGATCCAACCAGTCCATTCTGAAGGAGATCAACCCTGGGATTTCTTTGGAAGGAATGATGCTAAAGCTGAAACTCCAGTACTTTGGCCACCTCATGAGAAGAGTTGACTCATTGGAAAAGACTCTGATGCTGGGAGGGATTGGGGGCAGGAGGAGAAGGGGACGACAGAGGATGAGATGGCTGGATGGCATCACGGACTCGATGGATGTGAGTCTGAGTGAACTCCAGGAGATGGTGATGAACAGGGAGGCCTGGCGTGCTGTGATTCATGGGGTTGCAAAGAGTTGGACACGACTGAGCGACTGAACTGAACTGAACTAAGACTCCATTCTTCAAAAAAGAATCATTGTCGGTAGGAGACGTTTTCCTCTTCTCACACCTACCCCAGAGCTTAGCAAATTCCTGGGGGCTTAATAATAAGTCAGTTTCTAAGTGATCACTAAGTTTAGATCAGTGGCCTCAGTTTTTAAGTGCTTTCTGAAAGGCAGTCCTGCTAACAGGCTAAATACTTTGTGATGGAGTGATATAACCCTCTACGTTTTTTAATTCTCATGTATACCTCAGTTCACCCAAGTGTAACATGGACTAATCATTTTAAAGTTTTAGAGGAACAATATGGTAAAAAATTATTATAAAATATTTGCCAATGCAGAGAACAACTATAGAAGGAAAACATAATCTGAGATACATTCCAGACTTGATTTCTGGTTGGCTGAGCATCAAAAGTGATTCATCTATGGAGATTACTCAGCCACAAAAAGGAATGAAGTCAGCTGAACTGAGGTGGAGGAAACGAGAGTTCATTATACGGAGTGAAATAAGTCAGAAAGAGAAAAACAAACATTGTATATTAATGCATACATATGGAATCTAGAAAAAGAGTACTGATGAACCTATTTTCAGGGCAGAAGCAGAGATGCAGAAGTAGAGGATGGACTTGTGGAAAGAAGAGCAGGGGAAGGAGAGGATGGGATGAACTGAACGAGTATCACTGAAACAAATACACGACCATGTGTAAAATAGCTAGGGGGACGTTGCTGTGTAACACAGGGAGCTCAGACCAGTGGTCTGCGATGACCCCAAGGGGTGGGGTGGGGTAGGAGGGAGGTTCAAGAGGGAGTGGATATATGTATACTTACGGCTGATTCACCGTGTTGTATGGCAGAAACCAACACACACTGTAAAGCAATTATCCTCCAATTAACAGTAAATTTGAAAAAAAAAAATGGAAAAAAAAAGTGATTGATCTAATAGCCTCATCTTCATGAATTCTGGTCTAATTTCCTTTTCTAAATCATTTAGCAGCCTCCATTTACCAGGAAACTTTCTTGTGACTGAACATATACATAAAAGAATAACTGAGAACGGCAGAAATGATTCCCATTCACAAGTGTAGTAATTTCAGCAAACGAGGAGCAAAGTGCACTTGGCTGACATAGCAGAGGGTCAGACACTTCTCAGTAGAAAAGCAGAGCAGTTAAGGGCAACATTGAGATGAAAGTCCTGAAGAGTGACGGCATCCCTACAGACTTTGCACAGGTGTGCTCCATTAGCAAATTCCCACTTCTTTTCAGCCTATAGTTTTAGATATTCTCCCATAGTTTTCTTAAATGTGAAACTGCCTCCTTTGGTTGACTCTGCATGTTTCTCCACCTTCACATTTTCCGTTTATATTTATGAGTCTAATTCCACTCCTAATACAAAAACCACAATTTAGATAATGAAGATGAGGAAAAGCAATGCCAAGCAGAAACAAAAATAAGGCAAGCAGGGGGAAAAAGACCAGATGTGTTCTCTTTAAGTTATTCCAAATAAGAAACCAGAATTTACTCCTAGGAGAGACATCAACCCAAGTGGACAGCCTCTTCCACAGTATTATCAGCAGTATAACAGAACATCTGTTACACACTATGCTAATCACCTCACCTGTATGACCTCATTTCATCCAAACAAGGCTAAGAGGTAATTGCTTTTATCATCTCTATCTTACAACCAAAGTAACTAGGCCTTAAGTGAATTGCCCAAAATTATCCCAGCAAGTCACTGGCAGAGGAAGAACCTGACCTGGATATTCCAAATCCACCACATTCAGACGCCCCATTTCTTCAATCAGAAAACTGCTTTTGATTATCTACTATGTTCCCCCCTTACTTCTAACGCCGACAGCACCTTTTCCAACCTGTATAGGGGTGCTTTTATGGGGCTTTCAAGAAGAAAGAAGACCAAACAACCTACAGAGCTTAGCCACTGGGTCTCCAAAAGTCTCCAAAAGAGGATCCCTTCTCAGGATAGTTAGGGAGTCTGGGATGAACATGTACACACTGCTATATTTAAAATGGATAATCAACAAGGACCTATTGTAAAGCGCAGAGAACTCTTGCTCAAAGCTATGTGGCAGCCTGGATGGGAGGGGGGTTTAGAGGAGAAAGGATATGTGTATATGTATGGCTGAGTCCCTTTGCTGTTCACCTGAAACTATAACACTGTTAACGGCTATACCCCAATACAAAATAAAAAACTAATAATAAAAAAAAGAAGATCCCTTCTCTCTCAACGCCTCCAAGAAGCCGTGGTACCAGGAAATAACTTCTTTGGTGGATACTTTCCCTTCAGGAAACTTCCTACATGCAAAAATGTACAGATTACAGAGATTACTTTCTATCTCATTGCCCATTCTTGGACAACACCCTGTTATCTCAGGTAACATCTGTCATTCGAGAAAAGGGAACTGATTTTATTCTAAAGTGTCTTTCACAGATTTTTGGATCAGAGCTTGTTTGTGCTTTCTTCTGAGACACAAACAGTTAAGGAAAAACATGTTTAGTTTTAAACTCTAATTCAGCTTTAGACTTTCAGAATCGTTTCATTTAGACTACTAGTTAATAAGCACTTATTTGCACAATACTATTTCCAAACTGTATGAAGATTACAAAAACAGACAAAAAAAGAATAAAATGAAGCCTCAGTTCTCCAGGAGTTCTGAAGCTAGTGAAGAATATATACACACAAATTACTGATAAGGGAGAATAGGAAATACAGGGTTGCTTCTTTGAACTGGACCTTGAAGGATGAGAAAATCAGAGGCCAACAGAAAGATATCAAGAGTTCTGTAGAAGATTATCCCAAGCGGAGATCACATCTTTGAGTACAAGCCAGTAGATGAGAGAATGGATATGCTGGATTTATGACTATAAGATTAACATGGATGGAATTTGAGCACATATTAATAGAAGGCAAGAGGAAGAAGGATGGAGTAGGAGATAAGGGTGATAAGAAGTAAGAGCCAAATTCTGTAAGGCTCTGAATAGTAGGAACAGTAGTTTTAATATATTAAATCGAATGCTTTAAAAACATCAAAGAGGGGCTTCTCTGGTGGTCCAGTGGCTAAGACTCCACGCTCCCAACATGGGGGGCCCAGGTTCAATCCCTGGTCAGGGAAACCACATGCCACAACTAAGACCCAGTGCAGCCAAATAAATAAAGTGGCCTGCCAGGCTCTTCTATCCAGGATTTTCCAGTCAAGAATTCTGGAGTGGGTTGCCATTTCCTGCTCCAGGGGATCTTCCCCCATCCAGGGATGGACCCCCATCTCCTGCAGTGGCAGGCAGATTCTTTACTGCTGAGCCACTGGCAAAGTCCCAAAGAAAAGTACTGAATGTCAAATCCCATGCTGAAAAAGGTGAGAGGATAAAAAAGTTTTGGGTGGTAAAGAGCTCTATTTTATTAAAAGTTGGCTTTTAACTACTGAAATACAAATTTTAACCTATCTAAAATTTATAAAGTGATACAGGCTAACGGTTTTCCTATAATCTAAGGAAGAAATCCTTTGAGAATGGAAAGAGGAAATTCTGTCCTTTTTCTCCTCCTTTTGTCTTTGGATCTGGTTAACAATAGCTCTATCCAAGATTTGGCCCTTCTAAAGTCTCCTGGAGGAAATATAAAATATAAAATTCAACACAAATATTACTAACCATGCACTTTCCTTAAAAAAAATCATATAATATTAAGTAAATAAATAACTGTCCAGAGGTGAAAAACAAGCACTCAGTTAGGAAGGAGAACAAGTTGTGCTGTTTATTTCAGTTATTAGAGATTTTAAAAATCTAGGATTCCAGAGAGTCTGGACAGAGCTATACTGTGCCTGGCCAACAGGACAGAATCAGCCACAATTCTGAGGTTCTCAGAGACAAATGACATCCTTTTCCAGACCTCTAGATTTCTCTTTAAACCGCGCCCTCTTCCTCCACTAATCTGCAGCGACAGAAGCATGCTCTGTTTTCGTTACACATTCAGCGAATATTTCCTGGGCCTGGCACCCCTGCTTTATTGCACTACACTGCCCTCCCAACATATTTCATTCGCCCTAGGAAGATTTGTGATAATCAGGGCACATGACGGCACGTCACATAGCAATTCTGCCCAGGGCACTTGTGCCAAAGAGACTGGCTTTCAGATAGCAACACTGGAAGCATGTCCCCCGTACCCCCCGGCCCCCCACCACCGTGCTTCTCTTTCAGGCAAGGTGCAGATCACATGGCAGGGCACATGAAATTTTAATTGTGAACAGCTCAAAAGTAGTTATCATTTCTGCTTCAGAGGTCAGGCCTCAGATTCAGTGTTGTTTGGGGTGTTCTATTAATAGAATCATTCTATTTAAGGAAGTCATGTTCCCTCTTCTAGAATCATTCTGTTCACAGGAGTTGGCCCTTTCCACTGCATTACTGTTTTTAACCAATATTCTATTTCAAACAGGTAATGAGTAACTGTTACAGTTCCTTGTGGAGCAGTCCATAAGACTGAGAAACAAAGCTGAAGTTGGGTAAAAGTTAATGCTACTTGCTAGCTGCAAGGCAATATGAGAAACTCAAATGAAATCCTCAACCCAGGGTTCAAGGCCAGAATTTCAATTCCCTTGTTAAGTGCCCTTGAAAATGGAAGAGCAATGCAACAACAAATTGGAACATAAGTAATTACATCCTGCTCTGACCTGTTATGCAGGGGTATTCAAAAGAGGTGACCAGTAATCACTGTGAAGGGAGTGAGGTTTAAATGGGAGGACTTCACTGGGAGCAACTGGGGCAGGGAGGCAGGGTGAGAGGAGTGGACATTGGAAAAAAGGGACAGCTAACATCTGCACTCAGCTTTCACCCTTTGTGATGTTCTAGAAAGGAATACCAGATCTCAGCTTCCATGCTTTGTAGTATTCAAGGAAGAGGATGCTGAATCTGCTTTATTTGGGTTGTGTGGGAGTAACTTCAATTTAATTCCTTTCCAGTTAAGGTCTTTCTTTTTCAAATAACAGATGCTGAGATTGACATACACTTATGCAGAGTTGAGCACATTTTTTGAAGCACACAATGCACTTCTGAAGTACTTATAAATTCTCCTAGGGAAAATCAGTCAGCAAGAAGTTCTTGATCATGGACTGTGTAATCTCAATTACTCTGAACATCGCGGGCAGAACAGAAGGAGCAAAACTAACATCCGTGAAGCAACAATTCACAATGCACGAAAAACTATAATTAAATGACAACTGTGTGATACCATCTAAATATCTGCTTTTATCACAGAGAGATGGCGGGGGGCGGGGGAAGGGAGTGAGGCGTATCCTTGGACACAGTCTCACCCAATAAAAATCAAGACAAGATGATGGTTCTTGTTCTGTACATTTCTTACTTGAGCACGATCATCCGTCAAGGGTAAACAATGTAAGGAAGGGGAAGAAGGTGCAGGAGGTAGAGGGGAAGGTCCTTTCAGAAAGCAGGAGTCACTCGGCATGTGGCTCCTTACTTTCACGCAGCAAATATTTATTTAAACCTTTACCATGTCCAAAGTACAGCTTGCTGTTTTCGCTTTTCCTCCCAAATATTCTCTCCACTCCTCTCCCCCGCCCGCAAGATGGATCAGGTGGAGCAGAGGGGCTACTGCAACATCAACACATCGCCTGAAGCACACATGCACTGGGGCTCCCAAACGCCGAACCGCGCTCCGAGTCCTTCACCTTTAAGATCTGCCCTTCCAATCCGACCGAGGACAGAAACACAGCGTGAATTAAGGCAGCGCCCAACACGGAGCCGCCTTCCAACTGGGGAAAGTCAGCAATCTCTGTCCAGAACGGCTCCCCGCAGCTCCAGAGACTTTCTTCCTCCGCCTTTCCTCACCTGCGTCCCCTCCGCCCCGCTCTCACCGATTTCCTCACGTCTCGGCCGATCCGCGCCCCGCGCCGGCCAAGCCACCGCCAGCCAGCCGCGCTTACCTCCCTCTCCGTCAGGTTCTTGTCCGGCCCCAGCAGGTAAGGGGTCAGGAAGGGTTCGGACGGCCTGAGGCTGGCGAAGAAGCCGTAGGCACAGAGCAGCGCGGTGGGCAAGAACCAGCACTCGCGTGGGACCCGAGATGTGCGCAGGAGCATGGTGGCCGCCGCCGCCCGCCGGGACACCGGGCCGGGCACCACCATCCGGGGGGCGGGGACACGGCCCCTTCCTTCTTTTCCTTCCTGCCAGCTAGAGTGAAGCTGAAGCGCTGCCCCCAGCGCAGGCACCTGCAATTGTAAGTGGCGCCTCCTCCCGGCAGGGGCAGGCAGTTCTGGGATAGTCGCCTCCCACCGCAGCGCGTCCCAGGCTTTCCCAGCGTCTGGAGCCACACGTGCCGCAGCCCATCAGCAGCGCCGCCGAAAACTAGCCACGCCCTCCGCCACCGCCTCCCTGCCGAGAACCAATCGGAGAGGACGCCTGGCAGTGGCTTCTCTCCCATTGGTCGGTGGCTCACAAGTTGCGAACCCGCGTAGGCGGCGGCGGCGGGCGCGTGACCGCTGACGTCCTCTGGCTCAGGGGCGGAGGACGAGTATGACCCTGGTGAGAACGCGGTGATGAGAGGTCGCTAGTGCATCCGCGGCACTGCATCTCATAGGTCACGAGTGCTCGGAGTGGGTCTCATCCCCAGTTAGCCTCTCATTCTTAACCACGGTCCCTCTTAGAACGTCCGTTCAGATTCTCTTTCCCAGGTGGCCAGCACCAGTCAAAGATTTAACCTTGGGGCGGGGGAATGCTCTGCCTTTCTTCCAGTAGATTTCCGGCTCTTAAACTGTATTCATTTACAGTTAAAAAAAAAAAAAAAAAGAAGCCCGGTGTCTAAGAGGTCTGAGGCTTTGACCAAGAGCCTGAGCAGGAAAAAGCAGACAAAATACTGTGAAAAGAATGAAAGAGCCAGTCACTTAAAGAGAAAGATGTCCTGGAATCCTAATTTGAAAGCGTTTTGGCTTTATTTTGTTACAATTTGTAAGCGGAATACAATGGAAGCAAACAAAGCTGTAAGTATAGTCAGTATTTAAAACATAAGGGGGAAATCCCGAGTCATTATAGCAATCACGAATTATGATCGGTCTCTTTATTTAAAAAACCACAGCAGAGGTCTTGGCATAGCTTTCAAGGGCAAAGCGTGTCAAGAATCCTCAATGCTTTCTTTCATTTCTCTCTCTAAGCCTTTTTCTGCCTGACTCAGCTTGACTGTATCCCAGTCCTCCTACTGCAGACCAGCCGCACCGTTTAAAGCAATTTTCCCTGTGCTGTGTTTACAGAGTAACATTCTACCAGAAGCTCAGAGAAAATATTTTTTAACTGTTTTGCATAATGTGTGTTAGACCTATTTAGCCCAGTTTTTCTCCTGAGTCAGCAAATGACAATTTCTGCAAAAAGAATACTTTTTGCAGTAGCCACAAAAGTAACTCTACTAAATGAAACAATGTACTAGTAAAGGGAAAGGAGTTTTTTTCTAAAACTTCACAAGTGAATGCGCCAAAGTATGTGAGTTGATCGGTTGCTGAAGAAATGCAGTTGTTATACATCTATCAGTCGTGATAGCCGCTGTTTAAGTCACTCAGTCGTGTCCGACTCTTTGTGACTCCATGGTCTGTAGCCTGCCACGCTCCTCAGCCCATGGGATTTTCAAGGCAAGAATACTGAGTGGGTTGCCATTTCCTTCTCCAGGAGATCCTCCCGACCCAGGGATTGAACCCAGGTCTCCCGCATTGTAGGCAGATGCTTTACCTGCTGAGCCACTGGGGAAGTCATACATCTATCAGTGGGTCTCAAAGTGTGGTCCAGGAAGCCCTAGGGAACCTTGCCATCATTCCAGAATTCCACAGGGCCAAACTACTTTTGCAATAATACTAAGATTTTATTTCCTTTTGCACTCTGAAGACTACATGCTGTGTGATGACGTCACTCAGTAGGCCAAGAGAATATGTTTGTATATTTTTCTGTTTAAAAACTTTCCAGATTTAATTCTAATATGGTAACTATCAGCAGGTATACATTTGTGCTCTGTGTTCTAAGTCACTTCAGTCATGACCAACTCTTTGTGACCTTACGGACTGTAGCCCTCCGGCTCTTCTGTCCATGGGATTCCCCAGGCAAGAATACTGGAGTGGGTTGCCATGCCCTCCTCCAGGGGATTCTCCCTACCCAAGGAGGGAGCCCTCCTCTCTTATGTCTCTTATATTAGCAGGCAGCTTCTTTACCACTAGTGCCACCTGGGAAGCCTATCAGTAGGTATAACCCACAAAGTTTAGTCTTTCAGTTCGGTTCAGTCAATCAGTCGTGTCCGATTCTGTGACCCTGTGAACCACAGCACTCCAGGCTCCCCTGTCCATCACCAACCCCCGGAGTTCATCCAGACCCATGTCCATCCAGTCGATGATGCCATCCAACCATCTCATCCTCTGTTGTCCCCTTCTCCACCTGCCCTCAATCTTTCCCAGCATCAGGGTCTTTTCAAATGAGTCAGCTGTTCGAATCAGGTGGCCAAAGTATTGGAGTTTCAGCCTCAACATCAGTCCTTCCAATGAACACCCAGGACTGATCTCCTTTAGGATGGGCTGGTTGGATCTCCTTGCAGTCCAAGAGACTCTCAGGAGTCTTCTCCAACACCACAGTTCAAAAGCATCACTTCTTCAGCTCTCAGCTTTCTTTATAGTCCAACTCTCACATCTATACATGACCACTGGAAGAACCATAGCCTTAACTAGATGGACCTTTGTTGGCAGAGTAATCTCTCTGTTTTTTAATATGCTGTCTAGGTTAGTCTTTAGAAACTTCAGTAATAGGCAACTTCAGGCCAAAAAAGTAAGAACTACATAATACAATTATCTAGTCCCCTGAATTCCAGCCACAGTATCTGCCTTTCATTTTGATTACAGAGGGAACATCAGTGGTCCTCTTGGCAATTGCTTCACATTTACATTCAGTGCTTTAGTAGAAGAGAAAGAAAAACAAATGAGAGGCTTCAGAAGGAGAAGCCCACCTATTAAGAACAGCTTTCCATCCCTTCCCTGAGTCTTGGAGACCTGAGTTGTGTTCATCTATAAATCATTAGTCCTAAAATTTTTCCTTGGTATAAATCACTTAGGCAAATGTTGAGCATTAACAAGTAATTGTTCTTGAATTAGTAGAAACTGTTTCATTATTTTTCTCTAAGAGATCATGACAAAATTGTAAGAATGACCCCCAGCAAGCTGGCCCTTGTATAATCCACACCCCTTTGAGTGGGGGGTGGAACTGGTGAAGTTAACCAGACAATACAACTGTTACCTTGTACGGCCCACCTGAGATTAACCAGGTGGGCCCAGTCTAATCACAGGCACCCTTTAAAAGCAGAGACTTGTCTCCAGTACTTTGGCCACCTCGTGAGAAGAGTTGACTCATTGGAAGACTCTGATGCTGGGAGGGATTGGGGGCAGGAGGAGAAGGGGACAACAGAGGATGAGATGGCTGGATGGCATCACCGACTCGATGGATGTGAGTCTGAGTAAACTCTGGGAGTTGGTGATGGACAGGGAGGCCTGGCGTGCTGCAATTCATGGGGTCGCAAAGAGTCGGACATGACTGAATGACTGAACTGAATTGAACTGTCTCCTGTTTGAAGTAAGAGAAAGATATGCCATGCTGTTTTTGGAGGGGGTTATGTGCCAAGGCACCCTGTGGCAGTTGAGGCTGACTCTTGGCTGACAGCCAGCAAGGAACTGGGGATTTCAGTCCCACAAGCAGGAGGAACTGAATCTGGCTACAAACAAGCCTGAAAATGGATTCTTTCTCTGAGCTTCCAGATGAGAGCCCAGCCAACACTTTAATTTCTTCCTGTCAAGCTTGAAGTAGAGAAACCACCCAAGACCCCTCGAATTCTGATCTACAGAACTGTGAGCTATATTGTTATTTTAATTTTGTTACACTGCTAAATTTGTAGTGATTTGTTTTATAGCACTAGGAAACTAATGCAGAGGTAAATAGAATACATTTTTTAAATTGAGGTAATGTTCACGTAATACAAGATGACCCAGTAACTGCACTTAAGTGTACAACTCTGGTATTAGTACATTCACAGTGTTGGGCAACCATCACCTCTATCTAGTTCTAAGACATTTCACCACCTTAAAGGAAACTTGTACCCCTTAAGTATCACTCCCTATTCTTCCCTCCCCCTAGCCCCTAACAAACACTAATATGCTTTCTGTCTATGGACGTATTAACTGTTGTGGATGTTTTGCATAAAAGGAATCATGCAATATGTGAGTTTTGGTTTCTGCTTTCCTTCATTTGGGGCTTCCCTGGTGGCTCAGATGGTAAAGCGTTTGCCTATAATGCAGGAGACTCAGGTTCAGTCCCTGGGTTGGAAAGATCCCCTGGAGAAGGAAATGGCAATCCACTCCAGTATTCTTGCCTTGGAAATCCCATGGATGGAGGAGCCTGGTAGGCTACAGTCCATCTGATTGCAAAGAGTCGGACATGACTGAGCGACTTCACTTCCTTCATTTAGTGTAACATTTTCAAGGTTCATTGACACATGAGTCATGTATCAGTACTCCATTCTTTTTATAGCTGAAAAATATTCCACTTTATATATATAACACATTGTTTATCCATTCATCGACTGACAGGTTTTCTGGTTGTTTTCTTTTCTCTGGCTATGTGAATAGTGCTGCTATGAACATTTATGTGTAAGTGTTTGAATACCTGGTTTTAATTCTTTTGGGTATTTAGGAATGAAATTGCCAGATCACCTAATGATTCTATGTTCAACTGTTTAAGGAATGACCAGACTGTTTTCCTCAGACCCTATACCATTTAACATTCCCACTAGCGATGTGTGAGGATCCCAATTACTCCACATCTTTGGCCAGCACTTGTTATTTTCTTTTTTTCAAATATCCATCCTAGGGGTGTGAAATGGTGTCTCATGACTGTGATTTGCGTTTCCCTAATATGACTAGTGATATTGAGCATCTTTTCATGTGTCTGTTAGCTGTTTGTATAGCTTCTTTGGAGCAAGGTCAATTCAAATCTTTTGCCCTCTTTATAATTGGATTGTTTATCTTTTTGTTCTTGAGTCATAAGAGGTTTTTTTTTTAATATATTCTGAAAAGTAGAGCCTTGTAAGATATGATATGCAAATCTTTTGCTCATTCTGTTGATATAAATAGAATATTGAGAGAAATTTTTTCTCTATTCAGATGGTCTCCAACTTCATAATGGGTCAGCTTAATGGTTTTTCAACTTTATCATGGCATTCTGTAGAAGTCGTACTTGGGATTTTGAATTTTGAGCTTTTCTGCAGCTAGTGTTGGCTTCCCTGGTGGCTCAGTTGTAAAAGGTATGCCTGCCAACCCTGGGTGGGGAAGATCCCCTGGAGAAGGAAATGACAACCCACTCCAGTATTCTTGCCTGGGAAATGCCATGGACAGAGGAGCCTGGCAGACTACAGTCCATGGGGTTGCAAAGAGTCAGACACAATTTAGCGAGTGAACAAGAACAAGGGGCTCACATGGTGTGATTCTCTCTTGTGATGTTAGGAAGCTGCTGCAGCCAGAGCCCCAAGTCAGCCAGGTACTCATGAGGGTAACTAACCAACACACTTATAGCCATTCCATACCCAGACAACCATTCTGTTTTTCATTTTCAGTAAGCATTTAATAAATTATATGAGATATTCAACACTTTTATTATAAAGTAGGCCTTGTGTTAAATGATTTTGCCCAATTGTAGGATAAAATCAGTGTTCTGAACATATTTAAGGTTGGCTAGGATAAGCAGTGATGTTTGGTAGATGTATTAAATGCATTTTTAACTTAAGATATTTTCAACTTACAATAGGTTTATTGAGATGGCCCCATTGTGTAAGCTAGGAAGATCTATATATGAAAGAATGAGGGAATGTGTGTTTTGCAAAAGTAGAATTATATTATGTACCCTTTTGAATCTTGCTTTTTCTCAGGAATAATTCATGGAAAACATTCCATGTAATAAGGTTAAGCTTTAATTCTTTCTAATATTCCATTGTGTGGGTGTATTAAAATTTATTCAGCCATTCCCTTTTATGATCATTTACTCTGTTTTTAGTTTTTTTTTGGTCACTGCCAAACAATGCTGCAATTAACATCCTTGTACAATATGTGTTTGTATATTGTTTTCATTTTATGGAATTTATTCCTAGGAGTAGGATAACTCCTAAATCAGAGTTACATATTTTTAGTAGACATTGTTCAGTCACTTTCTATAAAAGCTATAATAACTTACAATTTTAGTAGGTGCATATGAGAGTATTCTTTTTGCATTGGGTGCTTGCCAACAACAGGTATAATCAGGCTTAAAAATGTTTGCTAGTCTGATAGGTGAAAATCATTTGTTCTCAATCTTTAATTATTTTGCCACACCCCCACCGCCGGGACATTTGGCGGAGTCTGGAGATATTTTTGATTGTCAGTCAAGGTTGAGGGTTGGTGCTAGTAGTTTATAGTGGGCAGAGCCAAGGATTCTGCCAGAATCCTGGAATACTCAAGGCAGCCCCCACAACAAAGAGTTATCCAGCCTACAATGCCAATTGTACCAAGACTGAGAAACCCTGGTATAAAGTGATGCCACATTTTGTCTTCAATTTGAAAATCTTTACAGATGAATTTAAGTACCTTTCCATATGTTTGTCAGGTATTTGGATTTACTCTTTTGTAAATTAAGAGAGATCCAACCAGTCCATTCTGAAGGAGATCAACCCTGGGATTTCTTTGAAAGGAATGATGCTAAAGCTGAAACTCTAGTACTTTGGCCGCCTCATGCAAAGAGTTGACTCATTGGAAAAGACTCTGATGTTGGGAGGGATTGGGGGCAGGAGGAGAAGGGGACGACCAAGGATGAGATGGCTGGATGGCATCACTGACTCAATGAACGCAAGTCTGGGTGAACTCTGGGAGTTGGTGATGGACAGAGAGGCCTGGCGAGCTGCGATTCATGGGGTCGCAAAGAGTCGGACACAACTGAGCTACTGAACTGAACTGAATTGTACTTTGTTCATTTTCCTTTTGATTATTTATTCCTCTCGTCAATTTATGAGAGCGTGTTGTTTTATAAGGGCTTTATTTGTCCTCTCATTGAAGATATTGTTTTTCAAAAGTATTTCTTACTGACTTGACATAAAACGAGGTGTGAACCAATGATCAGACATACTATGACCTTGGGTAGGAAAACAGCATCATAAAAATATCCCTTTCGCCCAAGTTAATTGATGTATGGCAAAACCAATATTGTAAAGTAAAAAAAAATTTATAACCTTAATGCAATTACAGTTAGAATCCAAACTATTCAATTAAGAATCCAAAATGATTTTAAAGTTCATGTAAAATAATAAATGTACAGGAATAGCTAGTAAAATTTTGTAAAAGGCTAGTAAGGAGGTATTTGCCTAAACAGATATCAGAACATACTTTAAAGATTCTAGAAGCAGATCAATTTGGTAATATAATTGAAATAGAGAAATACATAAGTGAAATAGACTAGAAAAAACAGAAATAGGATTTATTATGTGTGAAATTCTAATTGATAATTATTTTGTTCCATTAAATGAAAAAAAGATAAATAATTCAACAAATTTTACCAGCAAAACTATTGATTCATATGAAAGAAATTAGATTTGAGGAAATTTTATCCCATATGTAAAAATGAATTTCAGATATAGACATTATTTAAATTTAAGTAATAATAATCCTCCCCTCAAATCTATGAAGGCTGCATGTATACTCTAGGAGATAAGGAAGCCCCTTAAGAATATAAGTGCACTAGTATAAAAAACTACAAAAAATAGAAAGGGAATGATAAAATGATTTTACTTATTAACCTGACCTTATTGAGGAGATTGTTGGACTGAAAACAGAAACCTTTTTGTCTTAATCTCCTGTTTCTCTAGCACAGTATCTGGCTATCTGACTACTTGCAGGAGCCTGATGAATCTTGGTGAATGAATGGCCCTCTATGGATTACTAATTCTAATCCTTTAGTGACCCATTTAAAAACCCTCAAGGATAGCCTCCTAGAAAGTAGGGATCTACAAAGCATGAGTGAGTCAAACATTTATAACCTATGGTGTGGCATATAGAACTTTAGAGCAAAAGAAAGGATTATATCAGCTTACCTATTGTATTACCTCCCAGAGGAAGACTCCAGATTACAGAGAAATTAAGAGATGTGATGTGATGAAATTGGAAACACGCCTGATGACCCAATTTGAACTTTGTTCTACAATAGAAATAATGATGTACTTCAGAAAAACATAATCATAGACTATTAATTTTGGAAATAATATCAAAACTGAGGCCAAGAAATGTAAATCAGTCTACCAAGATCACTAAGAGAATTAGCAGCAAACTCAAAACGGTCTTTGGTTGTGCAGGCTAACTGTCCAATGTTAATCCTCCTTGCCATGTAGCCTTTTATGTTCTCTATTATTTAATATTTCCTTACTGTTCAATATAATGTACCATAAATCAGTTCTTCTTGAAAGCATGGTGTTGAAATGCCTTTCAAATGTATGTTCTCCAACTTATATTCTTACTTCATTCCTCTAAGTATGATATGTACAAATAGACATTTTCCTCGGTTTAAAAGTGGGAACCCTGAGTGACAGGGAATCTCAGTCCTTCCGAGTCATGTTTATTCCAACAGGAGTTTATTAGGAGTCTACTGTCGGGCTTCCCTGATGGTTCAGTGGTGAAGAATCGAATCCACCTGCCAATACGGGAGACACGGATTCAACCCCTAACCCAGGAAGATCCCCTTCCTGTGGGGTAACTAAACTCATGCACCACAACTACTGGAGCCTGCACTCTGGAACCCAGGAACTGCAACTGCCGAGCCCATGTGCCACAACTGCTGAGCCCGCGCTCCGCGACAGGAGAAGCTGCTGCAGCGACCAGCCCACACACCGCAACTAGAGAGCGGCCCCCGCTCACCACAGCTACAGAAAAGCCCATGCAGGGACAAAGACCCAACACAGCCAAAACTAAATAAACTTTTTTCTTTCTAAAAAAAGTGCCTCTGGTTCAAGCATTGTCCTTGGTGCCATAAAAAATAATCATAAAACAATCCCAACCTTGAAGTGTCATATGATGGATCCGCAGTGAATCATCAAGCCCTATTCTAGGCCATACCCTTGAAATACCTGTAAGCTGATGACCTGTGTCACAAACAGAAGCATGTTGTGTCCTGACAGTACTCATTGAATGACTATACTGTGCTATCCAGTAAAAGGTCAGGTCAGCCCACAAGTGACTCTTCTGCCTGTTTCTTACATACTTGACCCAGAATTTTGTATACAGTCATCAAGACATTACCCTACAGCTCAGCCATGCCTTGGAGCAGCCCTTCCAGAGGGCTGCCTACTCCTCAGCCAGTTCTGTCTGTGTGGGCAGGAATGTGGTACCACACAGGTGAGGCCCTTTGGGATAGTGCTTGGGGTTTGCCCAGTATATCCTTGGTGAAAACATGCCCCTCTCCTGCCCTTTCCTGTCTTCTGCTACTCTTTGAGATCCAAACTGAAACACCTCCCTCACTCCCTCATCTTAAATTCTTTCCTGTGTGAAAACTTTGTACACCCTCTGAGTTATGGTTAACCAATAGGTTAACAATAGGTTAACCATAACTCAGATTATTAAAGCACCATTTTCATCCTCTGGCTTGCATTTATTTGATTGTAGTTTTCTTGTCTCTAGTCTCTCCCTAGCAAGGTCGGTTTCCATACTACAGCCAGAATAATCTTCCTGGAATCAATTATTACCCTTGTCCTTAACTCTGTTTAAGAATTTTGAGTATTTACTGAATAAAGCCCCAAATTCTTATTTTTGACTTTTGCTGACTTTTCTAGTCTCACTCCTCACTGCTGGCCCTGCACTCCTATGTTCAGTTACAAGTAGCTCACCAGTTTCTCAAGATGCTGCTCAGATACCGTATCTCCTCCATCACTGCAACTCTAGTCCAAGCCATGACCATTTCTTCTCTGAGATACTATACCAGACTTCTTGCTTGTTTTCCTGACCTTGGTCTTCCCCAAACTGTAGTCTGTTTGCAGCAACAGCCAGAGTGATATTCCTAAGTCTATATCAAGTCGTACCATTTTTCAACTCAAACCCCTCCAGTATTTTCCCCTTTCACCTGGAATTAAATCCTAAGTTTTTACCATGGCCTGGAAAGCCCTGCCTGATTCGCTCACTCCACTTCAGTGTACTTCTGTTCTCCTCTCCTGTGACTCTCTAACTTCCCACTTGGGGCCAGCCACACTGGCTTCCTCATTGTTCCTTGTATGTACTGAGCATGCTCCCACCTCAGGACCCTTGCACTTGCTGTGCCCTCTGCCTGAAACAGCCTCTTTCTAGTTACTTGGCGTGGTGCCCTCTCTCTACTTTCAGCCTTCTGCCTGATTATCACCTTATCCTACTTAAAATAGCATGTATCTCATCCTGACACCTCTCTATCCCTCTACCCTGATTTACTCATCCCCATTTGTAGTAGGGGGGATGTAATTGTTTGCTTGCATATTTTCTGGAGCCCTAGAATGAGAGCTCCATAAAAGAAGTGACTTTTTGTTTGTTGCACTACAACACTGCCTGGCAACAGTAGGATTGCAATTAATATTTGTTGAATAAATGAATGATTAAAATTTCAGTTTCTCTCTGCACACTTCCCTAACACTCCAGATTACTTGTTTTATTCTCTGTAGCATCGGAGCTATGTATATGCCTCTATTATAGCTATCACATTTTTATCATGACTTTTTACCTCTTACTCATTACTAGTCTATAAAATCCTCAAAGATAGATGTCTTACTTATCTACGTATAATTCCTGGTACCCAGCACTAATTTGGTGCAAATGTATAGGGTGAATGAAGGTAGGAGAAGCAGGATGATACAGATATACTGGAGATTCTAGGGTGCAAATATATTAATCCCATCTTCTGGAGGCTACACTGGGACTAAATGCTAGCATTTACTTTAATATAAATGCCCAAGGCAAAAAAAATGTGAGAACAGTCTCCTTCCAGTCTACCATTATATCCCAAATCTGTCTTCCTAAGAACTTTTGGCTTTTGTTGGCTCTCCAAAAATGGCTTGGATGGTGATTACACCTGAAGCCTTGAAAACAAGTTAGTGTGTAAGAGTTCTGACATGAAGGTCATGTCACAAATACCAGTCACCTGTGGAATTCAATCAGAAAATGAAATTGATGGTCTTAGGAATGAGACTGTTATCTATCACCCAGCTGACTGAGATGAGTCTGTGGATCTCATACACTCTCTAGGAGCCAATCTAAGGATATGATTTACTGTTGTAGCAAGCAGCACTGTTTAAGGAGTTGGATATCCTGAGTTTTAGTTCAGGTTTTTCTATCAGCAGCATTCATGACTTTGGATTAGTGGCTGCACCTGACACGTCTTAGATGAGGATTGGGACTGGATGAACCACAAAAGCTTTTCCGAGCTGTAAAAATCTATCCGTTGATTCAGCCAGGAGATTGTGCCCAAGTGGCTGTACCCAGTGGGATAAACCGAGTCTGGGAAAGGAATATATTCTCTCTCAACATTGATGACTTTGCATAGGGAGGTATAATAAAAGAATCTGACACTTGGCAGAGGTTGGAGACAGGCCTCAAATCCCATTTTCCCTCCTGTTTCTACATAACTGCCTTCCCCAACCTTATGGCCGCTGGACTCCCACTAAGATGGAAGAGGAAGAGTGAGGGGAGGGATGGGATGCCCCTTCTGGCAGGGTTTAAGCAATATGTGTAGCTGCTGCTGCTGCTAAGTTGCTTCAGTCGTGTCCGACTCTGTGCGACCCCATAGACGGCAGCCCACCAGGCTCCGCCATCCCTGGGATTCTCCAGGCAAGAACACTGGAGTGGGCTGCCATTTCCTTCTCCAATGCCTGAAAGTGGAAAGTGAAAGTGAAGTCGCCCAGTCGTGTCTGACTCTTCGCGACCCCATGGACTGCAGCCCACCAGGCTCCTCCATCCATGGGATTTTCCAGGCAAGAGTACTGGAGTGGGGTGCCATCACCTTCTCCGATGTATAGCTGAGAAGAACTTAATGGGACTGCAAACCTGTCAGTATTGTGGTGGTATCTTAGCTCTGCTCTTAGGTTTTTCTCTGAGAATTAGGATTCATGTGGCCCAGTGTGCGGGGTGTGCCCTTTGGAAGTTCCCGTGAGGTTCCTGAGATTGCAAGAGGCACGGTGGAAGCAGACAGTCACTTGTGAAGTGGCAACCTTGAAAGTCCCCTCTGTGACTCAGCTGAAGAGCCTCTTTGCCTCAGACAGACCACACAGAATGGATTTCACCTGAGGCCAGAGCGGTCTAGCCTATTTAACCAACCTATGTGGTGAAATAATTAACTTTCTGATATACTTTTATCTTTTTAAAAGAATGCATAGAACATTTAAGAAAAAATGTTATCAGTCCTGTTTTATGAAAGCATGTAGCCTCCTAGGGCAACCTCCCAAAACAACATTCACCATCATATGTGAGTGAGTCATGTTAGGAAGTCCTGAATGAGCTGAAATAAGGGTGTGTTGGTTTCTCAAACCTAATATTCATCATGGCAACATACTTGACCAAGGAGTAGATGAAATGCTTTATAAGCTTCTCACGGCCATGGAGTCAGTCCACATCTATGAAAATGTTTCTGATGTGTCACTCACTCTCCTCTCTGCCTCTCAACGATGTATAAACACAATCACACACACTTTCTCTCCTCTCATTTAGTTATATATTCTCCATGTGGTTTGGTGAGGTATTTTAAAGTACTCTCTAATGGCAAAGGGCTCAAAACATTTTATGTGAAGTATACCCAGACAGAAGAGATTACTCTTAATCTGAATACTAGGATTTCCTGTCCAGATTCTCTCCTATCCCTGAATCCTTCCTATTCTGAGGCCAAGGATTCTTGGCTGGAATCCTTACTAACAGAGAGGACATTGTCAGTTGTTGATAAGCTATCCAGGTACAGGGAAGATGACAGCTCAAATCACAGGTACTTCTGTTAGGCCCTGGCCATGTCCTGCCTGGTAAATGATTTCTGGTATATATATATATATATATATATATATATATATATATATATATATGACTTCTCTCATCAACTGTGGGCTTCTCTTGTAATCAGAAACTGAAGGTGGTCTTTATCTTTGTATTCCATGTGTTTATTCTGGTGTTTTGAGCATAGGAGTTGTACAATAGATGCTTGTTGGTGGACTAGACCTCACAAGTTACATTTCCAATCTTCATTAATACTTTTGTACTGTGTATGTACAAGTATTGTAACATCACATATTGCTGAATCAGTTTATGCTTATGGCCCACTTCCTCTTTTATGATGTAAACATCTATTTTGATCTCAGACAAAGCCACCTTTAGAGTCTGTTAAGAATTATAAGATCAAAAAGGGCTGTTTCTGTATTGGCATTTGAATGTCCTTTCAGGAGAATAATTCATTCATGCTGTTACCTATAACTAAGACCAATTTACATTTCTGATCTCACCTCTCCAGTTCTCTACCTGCAATCTAGAACAGAAGCTCTTGAAAGACAAGCAAGGACCCACAGATTCAGGATATTGTGTCTGGAGATTGACCGAGAACCCTGTGCCTTAATATTTTATTCTGGCAGGGGATGGTTTGGTGGAGAGTATTTTGATGTGCTCCCAGCAGTGAAGATAGGGGCTTCATACAAGATAGAGAAATACAAGAAACTTGTGAGCAGCTGGTCGTTCTGATCCCTTACCTCTCCACTCCTACCCTACCTGAAATCTGGAAGGGTTATCAGATCAAATCACCTGGCTTATTATATGAAGAGGGTGGAGGGGAATTGCATCAGACAGCCTTTGAGTGTAGGGCCCAGCCCTCACTGCATGTTTAGGCAACCTTGCCCAAGGTACTGTCCCCTTCTCTAAAGCTCAGTTTTCCCAAGTAAAATGTAAATAGTGATACCTGCTTCTTACAGTGGCTGGGAGGGTTAAATAAGGTTAGATATGATAAATGCTTTGCACAGTGCTTGGTACAGAATTGATCGAAAAATTGAAATCTGTTATTTTATAAATACCATTGTGGTTCAGCTTCCAAATACTTGAGAGACCTGGGCACATAGTGGAAGCTCTTTGAAAGCTTGTCCAGGCCCAGATGCAGATTACATTTTCTAATTTAGCTTTTATTCATTCTATAAGAGGTTGGAGTATATTTTGTGAGCTGAGGAAAAAAGACTCAGAGTTTTAAAACATCTTAATTTTTTGGAGGTATAATTTTAATCCAGTAAAAATCATCCATTTTTAACCAACAAGGACTATATAGTACAGGGGACTCTGCTCAAAGTTATATGGCAACCTGGATGGGAAGGGAGTTTGGAGGAGAATGGATACATATATATGTATGCCTGAGTCCCTTTGCTCTTCACTTTAAACTATCACAGCATTGTTAATTGGCTACACCCCAGATCAAAATTAAATGTTTTAAAAAATCATCCATTTAAAATGTATTGTTCAATAAGATTTGACAACTATATATAATCTTATAATCATCACTGTGAGATTCAGAGGTTTTTGAAAGAGGCTTCTGAGGTGGAGGACCTGCTGGGTCTAAAACTGAAATGCAAGGTTGACTAAAAAAAGGAAGCATTTTTTCCTCCTCAGAGAAGAAGGTAGGGTGGATAGAAATGGAAAAAAAAAAAATAGGCAGTGGGTAGAAGTAGAAACAGGGCTTCCTGGGTGACCCAGGGAAGTAAAGAATCCACCTGCCAACAGGAGACCCAGGTTTGATTCCTGGGTCAGGAAGATCCTCTGTTAAAGGAAATGGCAGCCCACTCCAATCTTCGTCCTGGGAAATCGCACGGACAGAAGGGAGAGTCCTAGAGTGGCAGGCTAGAGTCCACGGGGTTGCAAAGAGTTGGATAAAATTTAGTGACTAAACAGCAGAAGTAGGAATGACATTGAAAGCACTGCCTAATGTTATCTGTTTGTCCTGTGTAGAAGGAGGCTAGGTATGTGTTGAGATAAAGGTGAACAGGAATTGGACAGGTTCTACTGCAGCATATGGAAGTTTTGAAATAGCTTACGTGGGGAGTAACTGACAAGGGACTTGTATGGAGGTGGCCCAGCTCAGCATGTCTGACTGTGAGAACCAGCCTGCGGTGGCCATGGAGAATGCAGGGCTGGACTAATCCAAGATTGGGCATTTCTCAGGGCATGGAGACAAGGGGTAGAGAAGATGAGATTGTTCTGAGGGTTGTAAGTAAGGCTGATGAACGGTGGTGCATGCTGCTTAGAGAAGGAAGTGAAGTAACGAGGGATTTGAGATTCAGGAGATAGTGGAGGGGTTGAGAACTGGAGGCCTCGATGGAATCTAATATTTGGTGGGGTCGAAGTTTACAAGATCCACAAGGGGTTGCTGGCTGGCTGGGTTAGACATTCCACAGGAGGACCTGTTCTGAGAGATTCAGGTTCAGGTTATACGCACAGGAGTTAGCTGAGGAAGTAGAGGGGAATCAAAGTTATCTGGACAATTGGCAGAAGACACACACCAAAAAGATTGCTTAGCACTAAGTGCTTTTAGAAAGCACTAGCAGTGTTTACTGGCAAGAACTTTTCCCCAGAGACTTTGGAAGTATGGTATATTGTACATTGTACCCTAACACCTGTATTTCCAGAGGCTTTTAGCACCCTATTGCTACCACCCACTTATATGAATACCTGCAATTGCATTTAAATTTGTCTTTCTCTGAATATCCTTGCTCTGTTCTCAATACAGCAGCCAGAAAGTCTTTTAAAGCCTAATTCACATCTTACCACTTTTCTGTTCAAAATTCCCAAGTAATTTCCCATCTTATTCAGCAAAGATGTCCAAGAACTTTCTAGACCTACATGCCATGACCTCCCTACCCCCACCTCCTTGCTCATTTGGCTTCAGTTTCATTGGTTTCCTTGCTATTCCTGGACCACCCCTTGCATGCTTTTATTGCAGAATATTTGCACTCATTGTTCTTTCTGCCTGCTAATTTTTCCCCCATATGTCTGTGTTTACTTCTTAACCTCCTTTTGGTCTTTGCTTAAATTTCACCTCACTCTAGGGCCTTACCTGGCCACCCTATTTCCTATTGATCTTACCCCTTCTACAAACACCTTGTTCACTCCTCTGATTTATTTTTCCCTTAGGACTTCTTGTCTGCCATCCTGTATGTTTTTCTTATTGTTTATTGCCTTCTCCTTCAACATGAGAGTAGCCACCATTAGAGTAGTGATTTTGTCTGTTTTGTTCTCTTTGGTACTTAGAACAGTGCTTGCAACTTTAATATGAATTGACTGAACAGATCTGCTCTTAAGAGATTCAGTTTTCATTGAATGCAATCTTAGATAGACAAAGGAGAAAGAACCATGATTAAAAGGTCTTTTTCTCTGGAAAAAACTAAGAGAGAAAAAAGAGACTAAAAAGCTACTGTTTATTACCAGATCCTTTATAGTCCAAAGTCAGATCAAAGGTCAGAGAAAGAAAATAAGGGAGTAGGATAAGATTTTTAAAAATCAACTGGAAGCTTTGGATGCTAAGGATATATTCTAGGAAAAGCCTACAGTTGAATTTAAAATCCCTCCACATCTATACAACTTTAGATGGTAAGAAGCATCATTAGAAAGTGTATTTTTTTAAAGTGTAATATTAGGTTTAAGTGGCCAGTACTTTATTACTTTTTCATAGTATCAGTTTTTTACTGCTGCTGAACAAATTAACACAGATTTAATGGATCAAAACAACAAAACTTTATTATCATATAGTTCATATCAGAAGTCCAAAATGAATGTTACTGGGCCAGAATCAAGGTATTGGCAGGGCTCACTTCCTTATGGAGTCTCTAGGGGAGAATCAGTTTCCTTAGTTGGCCAGTACTTTAAAGGGGGCTAAACATAGGCTGACAAGATGCTCTTGGTAAAGTAGATGATAAAAATGTTTACTTCAAATGAAATTTTCTTAATATGAAAAAGGGAAAGATACATCTTGTGAATTTTGGGGAAAAAAATAGGGTGAATAAAGTGTTAGAGAAACAGGATATGTGTTGGAGAGGAAAATGAGGGAAGGTAGTTAAATATAAACCTGGGTTTATTTGCAAAGCTTTGATCCTGATAAATGGCACCCTCTTAAAACAAATACCTCTTCAGGGAGCTCATGACATATTTGTTTCAAAATCTAGGCTATAGTCCAAATGATTTCAAATTCTAGGAGAAATTGTTGGTTTTGAATCCATTGTACTGAGTGTTAATATAACACATCAGAAAATATTGTCAGCTATTAAGAAGAGGTCAATATATAATTACTCAAACCAGGCCTTAATAACTAGAAATTTATAAATAAGTCTGTTGGTCTTTGAATTCTATAAATGATTAACAAATAAATATTTGTTTAACTGAATTAGAAGGCTTTAAACATGGTCTGTTCTTTTTCAAGAAAGGCTATTATTAGAAATGATTAATCTGTACTAAACAGATTATGTCTATACTTATGTTTGAATGTTGATGTGTTTGCCATAGGTATTCTGTGAGCTGGATGAAGGTGCTCTAGTCCAAAATTATAGGAAAAAATTAGACCAGTGCAAATAATTTTCCCAGTTTATAGTTTTTCTCCCATTAACTTTAATTTAATTTCAGTGTCAAAAAAGGTACTCTTTGGGACATTTTTCAGGGACACTGAGTTGTATAGCTGATAAGTCTTTTCTTTTTACATTGGCTATTTACAGACTTCATGGTACACCTAAGCACCACCCATAGCAAAGTGAATGGCTTTATGGTATGTATTCTTATATTGTTGATGATTATACCTCTGTTTTTGCTTTCTCTCCTACTTCTAACATATGCTATCTAGTAGTATTTTATGTTTTAAACAGTCCTAAATCTTTTGGAAGAACAAGACAAGAGATATAGAAGTCCATTCATATGTATATAAAATTATGTTTTATATAATATATATTATATATACATTATATAAATTACATTTAGTCATTTGAATTTTATTTTTTCACTAAGAGCATGGTGCTGTCCAATTATGTTGCCTCCTGAACAAGGATGGGAATCTTTGATTTAGTATATTAGCTGATAGGAGGGGAGAGAAGATTCTTTATAATGTCTAGAAGATATCAAACTATACATTTATCACTAGCTGATAAATTTTTAAAGACCTATTTGGTTCATTACAGAAAAGTATAGTCTTCATAATACATACTACAATCTAACCATTCTATGAGCTGATTGACCATTCTTCCTAGTTTAGCCTCTGGCACAACTTATTTACGACTCCCTTTTTCAAGGCTTCTTCACTGACAACCAATTCATTTTTTTTTTTCCTGTAAATTTTTACTTAGTTCTGCTTTTAAAATTACTATGGATAATGTACAGTAATTTTAAGCCCCATAGCGGGCCTGTGGACTCAGGATGTAAACTACTGTTAAATAGTCTCTATCTCTGTGAAGCGCATAATTAGGTCAGTTAAGTCCACAGATGAAAGTCAACTCAAGCTGTTCAATTCTTTGTTTAATTAAGGATAATTAAGGCTTGACCTCTGTGTGAATGGGCTTGCCTGGTGACTCAGAGAATCTGCCTGCAGTGTGGGAGACCCAGGTTCGATCTCTGGGTTGGGAAGATCACCTGGAGAAGGGCATGGCAACCCACTCCAGTATTCTTGTCTGGAGAATCCCATGGACTGAGGAGCTGGGCATACTACAGTCCATGGGGTTACGTTGGACACAGCTGAGCAACTAACACTTTCACCTTTCTTTCTGTGAGAATGTCTTCAGAACTCTGGCTAGGAGTAGTTGAACCAGACAGTCATTTTATTTGCCGTGTCCTACCGCTTTTACTGCCTCTAGTTCATAAGCCCATTAGAATTTGGGAGAATTAAGCATTCAGAATTTCCCATAAAATAACTCTCTATTAGAAAAGCAAAAACTGAAAAATCCTGCACAATAAAAACAGTGGCTTGGAACCCTCAGATATTTTATAACATATATTAGTCCAATTGCCCCAGGGCGTATGTCAGTTATAGAACCAAAATCCACTGCCCCGTGACTTGCTCCTTTTTGACCCCTCCGGAGAAATAAATGGTGAACTATCCATGGCTCTTTGGAGGATCCAAACTATTTGATGAATGCCTTTTCCCTGAGTTTTGCCAAATGGTCCTGAACTCAAAATAGGGTGATTATTCAAAGTTATTCTAAAAAGAGACATGCAGTTTGTAATTTCTTTTAAGAATCTGAAAAACCCTGGAGAATTAATTCCGTATTTTCCCCTGGCCCTTGAATATTTGTGATACGCTCATGGCCCCTCTTTTCTAATTCGCAATTAAAATAATTCATCATGTTTTGGATATTATCTGTTAGTTTCCTCTTCTGAGTCATGATTCTACTGCAAGTCATTTAACTCCTTTCAGTAGCAACCAGTTATGATAAAGTAACCAGTAGACTATGTTATGTCAGTGAAAAAAGTACTATATAGCAAAGGTTGTGATTTTATCTCAATGACTTCAAACTTTAAACATTAAATATATGGACATGCTTTTTATTTCAAAATAAGAGGGGCTTCAGTATTTTTACATAGCATCAGATATAACCCAAACATCTCACTGATCCCCAAATGAGTATATTTCAAATCAATTAATAGTCCTGTTAATCAATATTCATATCTACCTGTCTGGGGGGGATGAATCAAACATTATAATTTCCATTTTATGAAAGAGAAACTAGACTGAAAAAGAAGTTGGGTATCTGATCATCTGGTTTCTGGTTTCAGCTCTGACATAAACAAAGCATAGCATCAGGCAGGTTGTCAAAACTTAGTGACCTTAATTTTTTTCATATATAGGATGACAAAGCTTGACCTCATGCTCTATTCTCATCTCTTCCTCTAACACTCCTATTATTTTCTTGCCCCTATTATACTTTGGTAGATTGGAAGAGATTCTGCCCATTCCTAGAGGGACCTAGGAATAGCTACATAATTTGTGGGGCCCATTGCAAAATGAAACTGTGAGACGTCTTGTTAAAAAATTGTTAAAGAAAAAAAGTATTAAGAATTTCAAGAGGGTGACCACAGAGTGTTAAACTAAACACAGGGCCCTTCTGGACATAGAGACTCTGTAACTGAATAGATCATTTTATACCCCTGAGGCTGGTCCTGAAGAGACCAAAGGAAATGTTCCTTCTCATTTTGACAGTCTTTTGCTCTTAGTGCTTCCCTAATGACTCAGATAGTAAAGAGACTGCCTGCAATGCAAGAGACCCAGGTTAGATCTCTGGATTGGGAAGATTCCCTGGAGGAGGAACTGGCAATCCACTCCAGTATTCTTACCTGGAGAATCCAATGGACAGAGGAGCCTATTGGGCTACGGTCCTGGGGTCACAAAGAGTTGGACACAACTGAGCAATTAACACTTTCATTTTTGCTCTTAACAGAATGAAAGCAAGAGAAATTTTGGTGGAACAGTCACATGAATCATGAAAGAGAAGCAATAATCCCATTATTAGAAAGACAGTGTTTTAGATTGACCAAGGTGGCGAGATAGGGGGCTCCAGACTCTTCTTCCTCCCATAGATTCACTGAATAAACAATTTCACATGGGTCCATTTCCCTTGAGAGAAATCTAGAAAAAAAATTGAGTGACCCCTACACATTGGGTCACTGAGAAAATACCCACATCAAAATGGGTAGGAAGGGCTGAGAAACATATTCACTGCAGAGCCCACCCCCAGCATAGTGCCTTTCAATCAGGAGAGACGCCCCCCACCCCTGCCAATTCTCAGTTCTCCCTGTGAGCAAAGGTTTGGATCACACACCTAGTGCCCCAACTTTTGCAACTGCCACCTGAGGAATAGGAATGCCCAAATCACCTAGCTGAGAGAGTCAGTGGAGTTCAGCATTTCCCAGGTCCCACAGGATCTTAGCAAACAGAGAAAGAGTGGTTAAAGGGGTCATGAACACTCCCTGCGGTGACACCCCAGGGTCAGTGCAAAGGGAGCAGTCAGAACCTCCCATCTCCCAGTTTCTGCCAGAAGGGGTTTCACTGCATACTTCTCCAGCTGCTGCCTGAGGGTCCAGCTTCTAATCAGCCTGGATATGTATGTTATCTGGGATCCCAAAAGCCTAAAAGAGCTGGTGGGTATTTCCCCAACATTGTTACTCTGGCTCACAACAACAACAGCAAAAACCAAGTCACCAGCTTCTCCCTTGAAATTTGTGCCCTAACTTTGGAAACTGCCATTTGAGAAGTGTGTCCTCAAATCACACGGCTCTGATATCCAACAGGGCTTGACAGTCAGAGTCCCATACGACCATAATAAAATTAAAAGAGCAGTTTTCTAACAGGCAGGCAAGCATTTTTTGTTGCTATTCCCTCTCAAGGCCCAGCGCAGAGAGAACAGGCAAAAACATTCATCTCCTAGTTTCTTCCTAGGAGGGATTTGGGTGTATACTTTCTCAGATGCTATTTGAGGTTCTGGCTTCTAATCAGCCTGCCTGTGGAAGCTGACTGGGGTCCTCCCAGGAGCCTGAAAGCGGTGGTGGGCATGTCCTCTGCTGTCTCACCAAGTCTCCAGCTTCTCCCTGGAAGAAACATACCCTCCCATGTAGCACACCAAATATTATGGCTGCCCCGTGAGGGACTGGCTCCCAAGGCACCGAGCTCTGGGTACTGATTTGGCTTGGCAATTATGAGTCCCCCAGTACCAAGAAAATGAAGAGGTAGCTCTAGATGGGTGCACAGATACTACAAGAGACTATTCCCTCTGGCTCAGCAGAGTGAGTAGGCAAAAACACCCATTTCCAGGTTTCTCCCCGATAGGTCTATACTGCATATCTAATGTCTTGACTTTCAAGTTGTTGCTTGAAAGTCATGCTTCCAATTATCCTCTGTCAATGAAAGTGAAAGAGGGGATTGAAAAAGTTGGCTTAAAACTCAACATTCAGAAAACTAAGATCATGGCATCTGGTCCCATCACTTCATGGCAAATAGATGGGGAAACAATGGAATCAGTGAGAGACTTTATTTTGGGGACCTCCAAAATCACTGCAGATGGTGATTGCAGCCATGAAATTAAAAGACGCTTGCTCCTTGGAAGAAAAGGTATGACCGACCTAGACAGCATATTAAAAAGCAGAGACATTACCTTGCTAACAAAGGTCTGTCTAGTCAAAGCTATGGTTTTTCCAGTAGTCATGTATGGATGTGAGAGTTGGATTATAAAGAAAGCTGAGTGCTGAAGAATTGATGCTTTTGAACTGTAGTGTTGGTGAAGATTCTTGAGAGTTCCTTGGACTGTAAGGAGATCCAGCCAGTCCATCCTAAAGGAAATCAGACCTGAAAATTCAATGGAAGGACTGATGTTGAAGATGAAACTCCAATACTTGGGCCGCCTGATGCAAAGAACTGACTCATTGGAAAAGACCCTGATGCTGGGGAAGATTGAAGGCAAGAGGAGAAGGGGACAGCAGAGGATGAGATGGTTGAATGGCATCACTGACTCGATGGACATGAGTTTGAGTAAGCTCCAGGAGTTGGTGATGAGTAGGGAAGCCTGGCATGCTGTGGGTAGGGAAGCCTGGCATGGCATGCTGCAGCCCGTGGGGGTCGCAAAGAATCGGACACAGCTGAGCAACTGAACTGATTTGAACTGAGAGCTGATAGGTAAGGCAGTTAGTAGTCCTCTAGGACCCTTAACAGCCATGTGAGCATTTCCCACTGCCTTTGGGACAATGACAGGTCTTAGCACCCGGCAATCTACTGGGAGCACTAGTAACAAAGAAAGTGGCTTGGTCAATCACAAAAGTTTAAGAGGCAACCAGGAGCTCAGGCTAGGCTGACTCATGAGGTTCATGTCCTACAGGAGGCAGTCTGTCAAGACTGGAGAGGTGGCTGTTTTATCTGATACACAGAAACAAATGCAAAGAATCAAGAAAAAGGAATAAGTGAGAAAATATATTCCAAACAGAAGAACAAGATAAATATCCAGAAACTGACCAGATGGTATCACAGTTAAATTCTACCACGTTAGAATTAATACCAATCCTTCTCAAATCCTTTCCAAAAATTGAAGAAGGAACATTCCGAACTTATATTACAAGGCAAACATTACACTTATACTGAAGCCATATAGGGATACAAAAGACAATTAGAGGGTAATATCCTTGATGAACATAGATATAAAAATGCTCACCAAAATTTTCATAAACTTAACAGTACATTAAAATGATCATATGCTATCATCGTGTGGGATTTATCCCTGGTTCAACATTTGTGAATCAAAATATGATATACCACATTACAAAAATTAATGATAAAAATCATATCTCAATAGATGCATAAAAAGTATTTGACAAAATTCAATATGCTTTCATGATAAAATGGATTCCCTGGTGGCTCAGACAGTAAAGAATTGGCCTTCAATTCAGGAGACTGGGATTCAGTCCCTGGGTCAGGATGATTCCCTGAAGAAGGAAATGGCAATCCACTTGGGTTTTCTTGCCTGGAGAATTCCATGGACAGAGGAGCCTGGTGGGCTACAGTTCACGGGGTCACAAAGAGTTGGACATGACTGAGCGACTTTCACATTCATGATAAAAACTCTCAAGTTAGGTATAGATGAAATGTACCCCAGGATAATAAGAGCATATCTGACAAGCCCACAACTAACATACTCAATGGTGAAAAACTGAAAGCTTTTCCCGATGATCAGAAACAAGAAAAGGATGCCTATGTTCACCATTTCTGTTCAACATGTGGAGGTTATAGCTGGAGCAATTATGCAAGGGAAAAAGAGGCATTCAAATCTGAAAGGAAGAAGTAAAATTATTTGCAGATGATATTATCTTATATTTAGAAAATCCTAAAGGCTCGACTAAAAAGCCGTTGGAATTAGTAAATAAGTTTAATAAAATTACAGGATACAAGATCATTATACAAAAACTAATTGCATTTCTATACATTGGACTGCAAGGAGATCCAACCAATCCATTCTGAAGGAGATCAACCCTGGGATTTCCTTGGAAGGAATGATGCTAAAGCTGAAACTCCAGTACTTTGGCCACCTCATGGTAAGAGTTGACTTATTGGAAAAGACTCTGATGCTGGGAGGGATTGAGGGCAGGAGGAGAAGGGGATGACAGAGGATGAGATGGCTGGATGGCATCACGGACTCGATGGACGTGAGTCTGAGTGAACTCCGGGAGTTGGTGATGGACAGGGAGGCCTGGCGTGCTGCGATTCATGGGGTCACAAAGAGTCGGACACGACTGAGCGACTGAACTGAACTGAACACTGACCTGTTCTCTGTACAATGAACTACTGAAAAGAGAAATTAAGAAAACAATCCACCTATAACAGAATCAAAAAACTAAAATACTTAGGAATAAGCTCACTCAAGTAAGTGAAAGAGCTGTCCACTGAAAAGTATAAAACATTGAGAAAAGAAATCAAAGACACAATGGAATTGAAAGATATTTTCTATCATGGATTGTAAGAATGTATATTGTTAAAATGTTCATATTATGCAAAGCAATCTACACATTCAGTGCAATTCCTTTCAACATTCCAATGGCTTTTTTTCACAGAAATATAAAAAGCAATCCTAAAATTTCTACAGATCCACAAAAGCCAATGAATTGCTATAGCAATCTTGAACACAAGGAGCAGAGGTGGAGGCATCACACTTCCTGATTTCAACTATGTCATAAAGCTGTAGTAATCAAAACAGTGGGTGCTTCCCAGGTGGCTCAGTGGTAAAGAATCTGCCTGCCAACGCACAAACCACAAGACACAGGCATTTGATCCCTGGGTTGGGAAGATACCCTGGAGGAGGGAGTGGCAACTCACTCCAACATTTTTGCTGGGATAATCCCATGGACACAGGAGTCTGGCAAGCTATAGTCCATGGGGTTGCAAAGAGCTGGACTTGACTCAGCAACTGAGCATACGTACACACACAGTCAAAACAGTATGGAATTGGCATAAAGACAGACACATAGACCAATGGAATAGAATTAAAGCCAAGATAAACCCATGAATATATATGGTCAATTAATTTTTGACAAAAGCACCAAAAATATCCAATGGGGAAAGGATAGTCTCTTTAATAAATGGTGTGAAAACTTGATATCTCACATGCATAGGAATGAAATTGGACCTCTATTTTACATCATGAACAGAAATCAATTTAACACGTATTAAAGACTTTAATGTTAGACCTGCAATCATGAAACTTCTAAAATAAAATACACAAGATAGCTCCTTGACATTTGTCTTAGTAATGACTTTTCTAGATATGAGAGCCAAAGCACCGGCAGCAGAAGCAAAAGCAAAATGGAATTTATAAAACTGAAAGTTCTGTGCAGCAAAGCAAACCATCAACAAAGTACGAAAGAAATCTATGAAACCAGAGAAAACGTTTGCAAACCACACAATCAATAAGAGGTTAATATCCTAAATACTTACAGAACTCATAGAACTCAAGAGCAAAAACACCAAATAACTGAATTTAAAAATAGGCAAAGACCTGAAAAGTCCTTTTTCTAAGATGACATATAGATGGTCAACGGGTATATTAAAAGATACTCAATGTCACTAATCACCATGAAAATGCATCTCAAAACCATAATGAGGTATCACCTTACACCTATTAAAATGACTATTATCAAAAAGATAAGACATAACAAGTGTTGGGGAGGATGTAGAGAAAGGGAACCCTTATATACTGTTGCTAGTAATATAAGTTCGGAGAAGGCAATGGCACCCCACTCCAGTACTCTTGCCTGGAAAATCCCATGGATAGAGGAGCCTGGCGGGCTGCAGTCCATAGGGTCACTAAGAGTCGGACACGACTGAGCGACTTCACTTTCACTTTTTACTTTCATGCATTGGAGAAGGAAATGGCAACCCACTCCACTATTCTTCCCTGGAGAATCCCAGGGACGGGGAGCCTAGCGGGCTGCCGTCTATGGGGTCGCACAGAATCGGACAAGACTGAAGCGACTTAGCAGCAGCAGCAGCAGAAATGTAAGTTGGTATAGCCACTATGGAAAACAGTATGGAGATTCCTCAAAAAATTAGAAACAGAACTACCATATGATTCAGCAACCCCACTTCTGAGTATATGTCCAAAGGAAAGAAAACCATTAGCTTAAAGATAGAGCTGCACTTCCATGTTCATTATAGCATTTTCACAAAATCCAAGATATAGGAATAATCTAAGTATCTATAGATGGATAAATGGAAAAAGGAAGTGTGATCTGTATTCACAATGGGGTATTACTCAGCCATGAAAAGAATAAAATCTTGTCACTTGTGACAACATGGATGAATCTGGAGCATATAAAACAAGTACTGCAAGGTATTACTTACATGTGGAATCCTTTAAAAAAGTCAAGCTTATAAGGAGTAGAATGGTGGTTGCCAGGGGCTTGCTGATAGAGGAAATAGGAAGAGGATGATAAAAGGTACTGTTAAGATGATTAAAGTCTGAGGACCATCAGTATAGCATGGTGACTACAGTCAATAACATTGTGTTGTATAATTGAAATTTGCTCAGATGGATCATCAAAAAAGCAAGAGAATTCCAGAAAAACGTCTATTTCTGCTTTATTGACTATGCCAACGCCTCTGACTGTGTGGATCACAATAAACTGTGGAAAATTCTCAAAGAGATGGGAATACCAGACCACCTGACCTGCCTCTTGAGAAACCTATATGCAAGTCAGGAAGCAACAGTTAGAACTGAACATGGAACAACAGACTGGTTCCAAATAGGAAAAGGAGTACGTCAAGGCTGTATATTGTCACCCTGCTTATTTAACTTCTGTGCAGGGTACATCATGAGAAATGCTGGGCTGGAAGAAGCACAAGCTGGAATCAAGATTGCTGGGAGAAATATCAATAACCTCAGCTATGCAGATGACACCACCCTTATGGCAGAAAGTGAAGAGGAATGAAAAAGCCCTAGAGGATTTTTTCATCTAGAATGAAAGTAAAAGAGGAGAGTGAAAAAGTTGGCTTAAAGGTCAACATTCAGAAAACGAAGATCATGGCATCTGGTCCCATCACTTCATGGGAAATAGATGGGGAAACAGTGGAAACAGTGTCAGACTTTATTTTTGGGGCTCCAACTTGAGAGTCCCTTGGACTGCAAGGAGATCCAACCAGTCCATTCTGAAGGAGATCAGCCTTGGGATTTCTTTGGAAGGAATGATGCTAAAGCTGAAACTCCAGTATTTTAGCCACCTCATGCGAAGAGTTGACTCATTGGAAAAGACTCTGATGCTGGGAGGGATTGGGGGCAGGAGGAGAACGGGACGACAGAGGATGAGATGGCTGGATGGCATCACAGACTCAATGGACGTGAGTCTGAGTGAACTCCGGGAGATGGTGATGGACAGGGAGGCCTGGCGTGCTGCAATTCGTGGGGTCACAGAGTCGGACACGACTGAGCGACTGAACTGAACTGAACTGAACTGAACTGAACTAAACATCACTTCAGATGGTGATTTCAGCCATGAAATTAAAAGATGCTCTCTCCTTGGAAGGAAAGTTATGACCAACCTAGATAGCACATTAGAAAGCAGAGACATTACTTTGCCAACAAAGGTCCATCTAGTCAAGGCTATGGTTTTTCCTGTGGTCATGTATGGATGTGAGAGTTGGACTGTGAAGAAAGCTGAGTGCCAAAGAATTGATGCTTTTGAACTGTGGTGCTGGAGAAGACTCTTGCAAGTCCCTTGGACTTCAAGGGGATCCAAGCAGTCCATCCTAAAGGAGATCAGCCCTGGGTGTTCATTGGAAGGACTGATGCTGAGGCTGAAACTCCAATACTCTGGCCACCTCATGGGAAGAGTTAACTCATTGGAAAAGAATCTGATGCTGGGAGGGGATTGGGGGCAGAAGGAGAAGGGACAACAGAGGATGAGATGACTGGATGGCATCACCAACTCGATACACATGAGTTTGGGTAAACTCCAGGAATTGGTGATGGACAAGGAAGCCTGGCATGCTGCGATTCATGGGGTCACAGAGTCGGACACGACTGAGCGACTGAACTGAACTGAACTGAAGATTAGATCTTCAGCATTCTCTTTTTAAAAAAAAGTAACTGTGAGGTGGTGGGGATGTTAATTAACTTAGTGGTGGGAATCCTTTTACAATGCACACATATATCAAACCAACATATACACTTTAAATATATTTCTGTTTTATTTTTCAACTATGCCTCAAAAATGAAAATTTTTAAACATAAAAATGAAAGTCAATGTTTTGTGGATGTTTGAAGCTTTTGAATACATTCATAATGCTCACCCCAGTCAGAGGGGCAATAGGTAACTCTGAGAGTTAGTATCTGAAGAGGCTCCCAATGACTTACATCTCCTAGAAACACCTTTGTGTCGTGACATCCTACATTGAATCTAGACTGGCCTGTGACTTATGTGAATGAGTAGAATACAGCAGTAGTGAGGCTGTGCCATTCTGGGCTTAGCTTTTAAAGGACTGGCAGCTTCTGCTTCCTACCTCTTGAACTCTTGCTTTGGGGAGCCTCTATCATGGTATAAGAAGTCTAGCTCAAGTGTTGGAGGCACCAAGTGAACAGACCATGTGGATAAGTCATGTAATGAGAGAATCTGAAACTACCTGGAGAGGGACAATGGACCAGCTGTCCCAACACTGAGTTCAGTCTCCTGATGACTAGAGACCCCAAGTAAAGTTAACTGTGCCGAGTTAGCCTACAGGATCAGGAGCAATAATAAATCTGTGGCTGTTTTAAGCTCTAAGTTTTGGGGTGGTTTGTTCCACTAAAATAGATAGCCTCACCAGTGATTCTCTCTCATGTGACTTAGAGGCTACCAGAAGGTTACCCAGTCTCAGAGTATCTGTAAAACTGTGAGATGCCAAGTTCCCAAGGAAGGGAGTGCTTGAAAGGGGAAGGGAAAGGAGGAGGAGGAAGGGAGAAGTAGAGGCTGGGGCCATAAGGAGAAGGGCACTGAGAGAGAATTTCAGCTGTTTGCCTGGAGCCAGGTCTGGCAGGAACAGCTGCATTTGGGCCAAGAATTCCAGTGATCTGTTTGACGGGTATTTGCCTTTCTTTAGGGGAGACTGGTTCCAAGTAGGAAAAGGAGTACATCAAGGCTGTATATTGTCACCCTGCTTGTTTAACTTCTATGCAGAATACATCATGAGAAATGCTGGGCTGGAAGAAGCACAAGCTGGAATCAAGATTGCCGGGAGAAATATCAACAACCTCAGCTATGCAGATGACACCACCCTTATGGCAGAAAGTGAAGAGGAACTAAAAAGCCTCTTGATGAAAGTAAAAGAGGAGAGTGAAAAAGTTGGCTTAAAGGTCAACATTCAGAAAACGAAGATCATGGCATCTGGTCCCTTCACTTCATGGGAAATAGATGGGGAAACAGTGGAAACAGTGCCAGACTTTATTTTTTGGGCTCCAAAATCACTGCAGATGGTGATTGCAGCCATGAAATTAAAAGACGCTTACTCCTTGGAAGGAAAGTTATGACCAACCTAGATAGCATATTAAAAATCAGAGACATTACTTTGCCAACAAAGGTCCGTCTAGTTCAGGCTATGGTTTTTCCAGTGGTCATGTATGGATGTGAGAGTTGGACTGTGAAGAAAGCAGAGCGCCGAAGAATTGATGCTTTCGAACTGTGGTGTTGGAGAAGACTCTTGAGAGTGCCTTGGACTGCAAGGAGATCCAAGCAGTCCATTCTGAAGGAGATCAGCCCTGGGTGTTCTTTGGAAGGACTGATGCTAAAGCTGAAACTCCAGTACTCTGGCCACCTCATGCGAAGAGTTGACTCATTGGAAAAGACTCTGCTGTTGGGAGGGATTGGGGGCAGGAGGAGAAGGGGACGACAGAGGATGAGATGGCTGGATGGCATCACTGACTTGATGGATGTGAGTCTGAGTGAACTCCGGGAGTTGGTGATGGACAGGGAGGCCTGGCGTGCTGCGATTCATGGGGTTGCAAAGAGTTGGACACGACTGAGTGACTTAACTGAACTGAACTAAACTGAGGGGAGCCTATGTTTGAAACAGTGTGCCATGTATTTAATATTACCAGCTAGAATGCAATTAAGGTTACACATTCAGCCATCCCATGTTTATTTTAGACCTGTCCTATTAATGATCCCTAACCCTGAACATCAGTGTATGCAATCAGTCCCAAGGGAAACCAGGCCAGAGTCACAAGTCTGGCGGAACCGCTGAAAACATGCTTACTTATATCTTTACTCCTGGAGGGTCAGAACAATCATTGTCATGTCAGTAAGACAGGGCATTTTAAACACTTGTTCTTTCATGCAGTAAGATTTTTTTTTCCTCCATTGTCAAGATAAGCAAAACATTTAGAAATACTGTTTTTTTCCTGTACTCTTAAATCATAGCTCTTTTAAGGGAAAATGTAGGAATGAAAGTTACCCGGGTTTATGAGTGGTTTAAGGAAGTAATGCTTCTTTTATTAATGTGTATAGCATTTAAGAAAACTATAATGAAGAATGTTAATCATATGAGTATTACTTTAGATAGAATTTTTAATCAGTGAAGTAAAAGCCTTTTCTTGTTGGTTCTTGGTGTTTTCCTATCTATATTCAAATTAATGAAGAAATAATAGTCATCATCTTACTTAGTGGTTATCAGGAGTTATATCATATAGGTTTCACATATAAAATTTTATTCTCTAATAGAAAAAAGAGAAATAATGGAAAATTTTTAATACTTAAAATAGCTACAAAATGCATTGCCCACTCTGAGTGGTTTGATATCGTTAAGTCCCTCCTATCTTTTAAAATATTCAATTCTAGTAAATATCACAGCCAAAGAGTTCCAAACGAAGTGCAATACTCTGATTCCATGTTTTAGGAATGACGCGTATAAACCTGGAGATGATTGGTGGGTTGAAAAAGTTCTTCACATGTCCTCTGACATTATTATTTCCTTCGAAAATCTGAAAGCAAAATATGAGAAACTCTTTAATGATGGCATAATGGGTATGGAAATCTTATAACTGAAACTAACATAATATTGTACATCAACTGTATTTCAGTTAAAAAAATCTTACAGGTAATTTTTTGTGTTTTTTAGTTCAAACTGTGGATATCAATGAACACATACAACTTATCACAAAGATGATCCTCAATCAGTTATGAAATCTGACTCCAGACATGCCTCTTTAGGGATATCACCTCTCCAATGATCTGAGTTGAAATAGGAAAAAATAAAGAAATCTGATATGGGGCTGTGAAGCAGCCACAAATACATCTCTACCTTTAGCCTCCTTGTAGTTATGTGACTTTGAGCAAATTACTTATAGACTTTGATTTTCTGTTTTTTCCTCATTGGCCAAATGGAGATAATAGATTTTACCTAGTAGAAGTTGTTGTGAAGATTTTAAGAGCATGTCAACATATTACAAGTGTTTATTAAGCACCAGATAATAAGCATAAAAACGCAGGGTTGCATTTTATTTTAAATGTTAGTAATAGCTAATGATTATGGTTAGTTATTACTAACATTTCAAATAAAATGCAATCACACATTTCTATGTATTAATATCCTTTCTGTCATATGCCCTACATCCTCAACTAAACTGAGTTTGAGGTGTGCTTTTGTCATTCCCAGAAAGTTCCCCAAGATGTACATACATCAGAGACTGAGTCACTATTTGTTTATCAAAATGATGCTTACCCTACTATGAGAACATCCTGATACAGTGAGAAATAAACCAATCCAACCGAAACAAACTGGAGGTTTAGAGAGAGAAAGAGAGATTCAAACCCATTAACTAAGATAAGGGCCGGGTCCATGATGAGCATCCAGTAAACATCCATCCCCTACTCCTGTGTTCCCCCTCCTACTGGTTTCAGCCCAGTTCCCTTTCCTGGAATATTTGGCTCATCTCCTTAGCTTTGCCTCTAGTAAGATTTTAAATCCACATAGCTAGGAATTTAAGAGTGTGATGCATTAGTTCATCTTGCAAGAAATTAATCTCCTCATGGGGAAGGATAACAATTGTTTTCTGCCTAGTAACAGTATGGCACAGAAAGGAATATGGCCATAGGTATTTGATCAGATGTGAGTAACAAGTATAACTAAGCTAATGCTAAAATGATAGGTTTTCTGCTGCTGCTAAGTCACTTCAGTCGTGTCCGACCCTTAGCGACCCCATGGACTGCAGCCCACTAGGCTCCTCCGTCCATGGGATTTTCCAGGCAACAGTACTGGAGTGGGGTGCCAATGCTAATATGGTAGGTTTTGTAGACCCCTGTTATAGATTGTACGTTTGTGTCCTTCCAAAATTCATGTCTTCAAACCCTCGTTCTCAATGAGGTGATATTGGCAGGTGGGGCCTTTGAAAGGTGATTAGGACTAGGAATGGGGGTAGGGCCTTCATGGCATCTCCCTCTGTGTGTGCACACACCGAGGAAGGCCATAGGAAGGCACAGCAAGGAAGACTGCCCTCACCAAAAACCTGCCCATGGTGGCACCCAGATCTAGGATTCTAGCCTCCAGAACTGTGTGAAATAAGTGCTTTTTGTTTGTCACCCAGGCTGTGGTAATTCATTACACAGCCCAAGCAGGCTGAGATGACCCTTTCTTTCACCATCTTCCTCAATCAGAGACAGTTAAACTTCACACCATCCCCTGTCGTTCTCATTATTTTGCAGGTGGCTCAGTCAAAACAGAAAGATAGTATACATGGTCCCTGTCCCAAGACCAGGTCCAGGACTTAGAAGACGTAAGGAGTGATGCACATCAATGCACACTTATCAAATACAAGAGCTATTTGCAAATTTGAGGTATTGGTCTCATCACAGCAGTTTTCAAATTGTTTCCTTTTTGCCAAGATCTCTCTGTACCTTGTCCACCATTGAGGATTTCTCCCTGTAAGGTTTCCAGTCCATGCCCTGGTCACTGTAATGGATGGTGTAGCTCTTCACATACATTTCAGAGGACAGAGACTTGCAACCTTGTGTTACAATCGCAGTTATCTTCTTGATTTTGAGCAGATCAATTTGTAACCACTGATTGTTGTTGTTTGCCTATGAAAATGATTAGAACAATGGGTAAGACAGAGGTTAAAACCTTTGCTTTTTTTTAGATCGAAATACTCAGAAATGCATTGAGGTCAAAGGATTTCTTTTCTGTCTCATCCCTGAGAATTCCCTTTCTCCTAGAATCCTCCCCTGTTCCTTTTCATTTATCATCAGCATGTTTAGAAACTTCTGGAATATTTTACCCATTGGATAATAGTTATTTGTTTACTTGTATTCCTTACTCTTTGAGGGCAGGGACTTAGCTTTGTTTCCAGGTACTAAACACAACGTATGGCACACAGATGGAGCTCAAAAATAAATATATTTTATCTGAGGAAAAAAGTCAATTGCTAAATTATCTAAATATTTTTCTCTTAAGCAAGGTGGTTTAAAATACTATGATGGTATAGTATAAAATGCATTGCAGTATACATTAAGTGCAAATACTGTTTGATTCCCCTTATACGAGATGCCTAGAATGGTCAAAGTCATAGAGTCAGAAAGTATATTGATAGATGCCAGGGGCCATAGGGTGAGGAGGGGTAGGGAAGAGAAATAGGGAGTTAGTGTTTAATGGGGAGAGAATTTCGGTCTAAGAAGGTGAAAAATTTGGGAGCTGGATGATGGTGAGAGTTGTACAACTGTGTGAATGTACTTAGTTCACTGAACTGCCAGTTAAATATGGCTTAAAATAGTATGCTTTATATTATGCAACTTTTACCACAATGACAAGAAAAGAATTAAATACTATGATGATATTATTGACGTTATTTGGGAAAGGACTAGATAGTATACTTTCTCTTACTTATTTTAGAAAAGCTCCAGTTTTCTTTCCATCGCTAATGTCAAATGTCAATAGGAGAAGAGGTCCAATTTCTTCTTTTCTGATATTTCAAATAAACATGTTATTTGAGAGACTTGATAAAGCTACACCCAGGGCTGGACATGCCATAGTAGTTGTCTTGTCTCTGGCCTAAACAAAATGCCTAGTCACATGTTTGGCATTAGGTGTTTAGAGAAAGAAGATCAGAAAGACTAATTGAGTTTTGGAATAACTTGAGATTAATTTTCATCTTTGGGAGATTTATCCTGGCCCATAGTCTCATTTGGGCTTCCCTAGTGGCTCAGTGGTAAAGAATCTGCCTGCCAATGTGGATCGACGCAGGTTCAATCCCTGGGTAAGGAATATCCCCTGGAGGAGGAAATTGCAACCCACTCCAGTGTTCTTGCCTGGAGAATCCCATGGACAGAGGAGCCTGGTGGGCTGCAATCCATGGGGTCTCAAAGAGTCAGACACGATTTAGCAACTAAACAACAATGTAGTGTTCAATTCTATATGAAATAACCAATATATATTTTCTCAACATCACTCATATATATATGGCTGTATGTGTATACACATATGCTACAATCACGTTACTGTATTTTTAAAGCAAATTAATTAAATGTACTGTATTAGATAATTTGGGCTAATTTTGTAACACCCTGTAGTGACATCTGCTGGTGTTTTAGTGTGTTTTCAAGGTTGTGTAGAGTTGATGCTTTTGAACTGTGGAGTTGGAGAAGACTCTTGAGAGTCCCTTGGACTGCAAGGACATCCAACCAATCCATTCTAAAGGATATCAGTCCTGGCTGTTCTTTGGAAGGAATGATGCTAAAGCTGAAACTCCAATACTTTGGCCACCTCATGTGAAGAGTTGACTCATTGGAAAAGACTCTGATGCTGGGAGGGATTGGGGGCAGGAGGAGAAGGGGATGACAGAGGATGAGATGGTTGGATGGCATCACCTACTCGATGGACGTGAGTTTGTGTGAACTCCAGGAGTTGGTGAAAGACAGGGAGGGCTGGCGTGCTGCGATTCATGGGGTCACAAAGAGTCGGACACTACTGAACGGCTGAAATGAACTGAAGGTTGTGTGAATGATACAGCATGCATATAGGTAACTAGAAGATTTTTGTAGGTATATATCTTTTTGTCTCTACCATAAAACAGATAGAGACACTTGTGCACATACCTGCACATGCCTGGTTTGGACTTTCAGCCTCTCTAAAGGAGCTCTATAAAAGACATTTTATACTAATTGATGGTTAAGTGAAACAAATAGTTCTGACCTAAAATTCCCTGGTTGCCTTGCATGGCATGTGGGATCTTAGTTCCCTAACCAGAGATCAAACCCATGCATCTGCAGGGAAAGTACAGGGTGCTTATCACTGGATTGCCAGGGAATGATTATTTTTTATTATCTTATTTATATTATGGGGCTTCCCTTGTGGCTCAGAGGTTAAAGCATCTGCCTGCAATGCAGGAGACCTGGGTTTGATCCCTGGGTCAGGAAGATACCCTGGAGAAGGAAATGGCAACCCACTCCAGTATTCTTGCCTGGAGAATCCCATGGACAGTGGAGCCTGGTGGGCTACAGTCCACGGGGTTGCAAAGAGTCAGACACGACTGAGCGATCTCACTTTCACTATTTATATTATAGGGCTTTTCTGGTAGCTCAGCTGGTAAAGAATCCGCCTGCATTGCAGGAGACCCCGGTTCAATTCCTGGGTCAGGAAGATCTGCTGGAGAAGGGATAGGCTACCCACTCCAGTATTCTTGGGTTTCCCTTGTGGCTCAGCTGGTAAAGAATCTTCCTGCAATGTGGGAGACCTGGGTTTGATCCCTGGGTTGGAAAGATCCCCTGGAGTAAGGGAACAGCTACCCACTCCAGTATTCTGGCCTGGAGAATTGCACTATACAGTCCATGGGGTCGCAGAGTCAGACACGACTGAGTGACTTTCACTTCACTATTTATATTATAGAAATTAAATAAAAATGTTATATAATACTGTCACTTTTATTACTTTAATTTCTGTGGGTCTCAGTTCTCCCCTTTTGCAAAATTGCAAAATGAGTACTTGGGTTGCTTCAGATGGTACAAGGACCACAGATCTGTTTATTTGGAGAGTGGGATTCCTGATTCTGCCACCAGGCTAAACTAAAATTATTTAACTTCCTTTGTGGTTAGACTTGGCTACAATCCACAGAGTCACAGCCTGCAACCCATAGAGTCACAGAGTTGCACACGACTGAAGCAACTTAGCATGGGTGTATGTGTTTAGACCTAAGAGGAAACTCTGGGCCAGATGCTTTATAAAAACCCCTTGCCGTTCTAACATTCTGTGACTCTATGGTAGTTGAGAAATGAATTTCAGGGCACAGACATTGGTCCCCGAGACTATCCAAACGGAGTCTGTGCTAAGTCTCTTCAGTACATCTGAATCTTTGTGACTCCATCAACTATAGCCCACCAGGCTCCTCTATCCTTGAGATTCTCCAGGCAAGAATACTGCAGTGGGTTGCCATGCCCTCCTCCAGGGGATCTTCCCAACCCAGGGATCAAACTTCCATCTCTTATGTCTCCTGCATTGGCAAGTGGATTCTTTAACACTAGTGCCACCTGGGAAGCCCTAAGATGGGGTCCAAACTCTTGTTTACACCACTTGCACCAGACAACTCCCTTTTCCTTTCTGGTGGCCTAATTTAAGATTAGGACACGGAATTCTATAGAGAGTCCAGGGAATTGGAGTGTAGCTTTCTTAAGAGAGGGGCTTCCCTGAGCTATCAACTGATAGCTCAGTTGATAAAGAATCTGCCTACAATGCAGGAGACCCAGGTTCAATTCCTGGGTCAGGAAGATCCACTGGAGAAGGGATAGGCTACCCACTCCAGTATTCTTGGGCTTCCCTTGTGGCTCAGCTGGTAAAGAATTTTTCTGCAATGCAGGACACCTGGGTTCGATCCCTGGGTTGGGAAGATCCCCTGGAGAAGCGAAAAGGCTCCAGTATTCTTGCCTGGAGAATTCCATGGACTGTACAGTTGGACATGACTGAGCGACTTTCACTTTCTCAAGAGAGAGGATTGCTGCTGCTGCTGCTAAGTCGCTTCAGTCGTGTCCGACTCTGTGCGACCCCAGAGACGACAGCCTACCAGGCTCCCCCATCCCTAGGATTCTCCAGGCAAGAACACTGGAGTGGGTTGCCATTTCCTTCTCCAATGCATGAAAGTGAAAAGTGAAAGTGAAGTCGCTCAGTCGTGTCTGACTCCTAGCAACTCCATGGACTGCAGCCTACCAGGCTCCTCCATCCATGGGATTTTCCAGGCAAGAGTACTGGAGTGGGTTGCCATTGCCTTCTCCAAGAGAGAGCGTTAGGTGGATAGAAAATAGGGAACTTGGCTTACGTTGATTGACTGGACTGTTCTGATTTCTTATGGTTTTCTGATTTTCCAGGTCAGTTGAAGAATGAAATAAATATGAGTCAATATTAATAGTTACCCTAGAACTAAGTTACCTTAATTGCTCAATGGGCTAACATCTAGGGCAATATAACTCTCTGTGAGGTGTTTATAAAACTTAGATCACAGATTTAAAAACCTGGTTTGGCAGCATTTTATCATGTCACCAATGTAAAGGAATGTTACAGAGTTCTGAAAAAACAGGAACAAAAAAATTTAAATGACACACTTAAGAAAATAAAGGATAGTGCTAGATTGTGGAGGGAACCAAAGAAGAGAAGATGGTACAAATCTAAATCATTTACTGATAATGTAAGTTGTCTCAATCAGGAGCTGGCAAAATACAGCCCAAGGCCCAGTCTGGCCTACTGCCTGATTTTGTAAAGTTTTATTGGAACACAGCCATGCTCATTCATTTACATATTGTTGATGACTGCTTCCCACAACAGTGATAGATTTGAGTAATTATGACAGAGAATGTATGACTCACAAAGCCTAAAATATTAACTGGCCCTCTGCAGAAAAGTTTTGCCCACCCTTAGTCTAAATCAAGACCACAGAGATGATAACTTCTCTCTGAGCTAAAACTGTCAACACAACACACATCTTCGTTTTCAGACATAGTATCATACTCTGTAGAAACAAGGGAGAATCTTCTGGCTTCCCGGGTTCCCATGTTCCCTGGAGTGAGGGCCTATGCTTTCTTCAGAAAGACTAAGATAACTCCATTCACAGGGGACAGTTTACCTTAGCTTGCCAGGCATTTACACGGCCCTGGGCATTAAGACGAGCAAGGAAGGGTTCCCAGTAATTTCCCCACCAAGACTTTTTAAACGAAGAAGCAGTGATTTGCTTGTTTTCTATCTTTCCACTTTCCATACCCAGCGGTGTGGAGCATCCTGTCAAGAGAAAAGTAATGTGAGTATTTACACACCACCGATACTCCTTTGTGGTATTTTGTACTTCAGCAGAGACAAATAATATTACTGCTAAGTAACAACAAAACAACCATCACACCAATGTTTTCCGTCTATACATGTATTACTTAATGCTCTTAAATAGCTCCATTTTACAAATGAAAAAACAAGCACAGCAAGAAAAAGAAACTTGACTAAAGTAACACTGGTGAAAGAATCAGAAACTAGATTTGAGCCCAGGCAGTCTGACATCAAATGCCATGTTCTAAACATCTAAACTCATTTCCCTCCTTCAGAGAATCATGGAAACTTTGGTCTCTGCTTCCAGGTAGACAATATTCCTAAGTTCAGTTCAGTTCAGTCGCTCAATCGTGTCCGACTCTTTGTGACCCCATGAATCGCAGCACGCCAGGCCTCCCTGTCCATCACCAACTCCCGGAGTTCACTCAGACTCACGTCCATCAAGTCCGTGATGCCATCCAGCCATCTCATCCTCTGTCATCCCCTTCTCCTCCTGCCCCCAATCCCTCCCAGCATCAGAGTCTTTTCCAATGAGTCAACTCTTCACATGAGGTGGCCGAAGTACTGGAGTTTCAGCTTTAGCATCATTCCTTCCAAAGAAATCCCAGGGCTGATCTCCTTCAGAATGGACTGGTTGGATGTCCTTGCAGTCCAAGGGACTCTCAAGAGTCTTCTCCAACACCACAGTTCAAAAGCGTCAATTCTTCGGCACTCAGCCTTCTTCACAGTCCAACTCTCACATCCATACATGACCACAGGAAAAACCATAGCCTTGACTAGACGGACCTTAGTCGGCAAAGTAATGTCTCTGCTTTTGAATATACTATCTAGGTTGGTCATCACTTTTCTTCCAAGGAGTAAAACATCCATGTATATACATGAAAGTGAAAGTGTTAGTTGCTCAGTCATGTCCTACCCTTCACCAATTGGACTGTAGCCTGCCAGGCTCCTCTGTCCGTGGGATTCTCCACGGAAGAATACTGCAGTGGCTAACCATTCCCTTCTCCAGGAAATCTCAACCCAGGGATCAAACCCATGTTTCCTACATTGCAGGCTGTTTCTTTACCATCTGAGCCACCCAGGATGCCCCTATGTATATAAAGTATCACAGAGACAAGACACTTTGTTCTTGCTAGTAAATCATGTAGACATTTTCTTGAAGTGATACCTTAATTTCTTCAAGAAAAAAGAGGCTTAAAAGAAGAATGTCTATCATAGATACTAATTATATAAACATAAAAAAAGTGAAGAGATCTTATAATTAATACTTCTTGTATAGAAAATGGAGGTTTTAAACAGACTAGCATTGTTGAATGTCACATTTTAGGGTAGCTTGACTCTATGACCTGAACAAACGACCAGTTCACATCATAGACCATATGGAAAGGAAAAAAATAATGACTTAAAGAGCTGTTTCAGGGCTTCCCACGTGGCTCAGTGGCAAAGAATCTGCCTGCTAATGCAGGAGATATGGGTTTGATCTGTGGGTTAGGAAGATCCCCCTGGAGGGAGAAATGGCAATCCACTCCAGTATTCTTGCCTGGAAAATTCCATGGACCAAGAAGCCTGATGGGCAGTTCATGGGGTCGTAAAGAATCAGACACAACTGAGCATGCACACGCTATACTATGGAGCTGTTTCAAGTTTTCCTGCTTATACAAAATTTGCATTTTATGTGGAGGATGTTATATACCATGGTTATCTGGGCATGGGTAAAATGCCCTTTCCATATCCCTCATGAATATCAAGAGTTTATTGTATTATTATCTGCTTTGATAAGAAACTGATTCCAAGGTTCAGTTACTTTCTCCGCTGTGAGCTGTACTTTTTCCCTCTACCCTGAGAGAAGGTGCTGTACCTTCCCAGTAGGTGTGCTGCAGCAAGTTTTAGGTATGTTTGTATATTGATCTCCCTCCTCCCTCAGCCCTTGAGCAACTTGGTGGTGCCTGGATCAGCCAAGCCCAGGGTGGTCTGTTTCATTCTTTTACTGTGGACTGTGAGACTAAGGTTATATTCTATATATGCTTTGAAGTAAAAAATGTTGGAAAGTACCACTCTAAGAGAGAAGAATGTTTGATGAGCACCTTAAACATCTTATTATATATAGAAGAATTTTATTATTGCCATTTATGATTGCCTAGATTTATATATACCACAGGTCACATTACATCCCTTGAAAAACTGAAACTTACTTAGAAAAGGCTTGGGTACCTACATAGAATGTGAAACAGAATACAGAGTTCAACCAAGGTTTCAGGAAGTTGGGAAGCAGATTTAGTTCTCAAAAACAATTATTGAATACCTAATATATCCAGTAATGTTGCAAGATACTTTTATTATCTTAAAGTCTGAGTGACCTGGTTGGAAGGCTTTTAGAAGGGTCAGACCCAGTTTGACTCTCAATTCTTATTGAAAGTGGGCTGGTGGAGGTCATGCTTTGCTAGGGTCCTTCTTTGGAGGGTCAGAGCAGTGTCCATATGGTCCAAACATTGTTCAGAGAGATGGTGCCTGCCTTCTGGCTGCTAGAACCAGTCTCAGTCTAGATCATTCCTTGAATGGAACCTGTGTTTCACAGAGGTTTTTCTAGGAGCCTTAGTAATTGGAGAAAACTAAAAATTCTACTCATTCTCCCATATGCCCCAAATTTTGATTTGATGAATAGCAGTGAAAAAATGTCCATGGGGTCGCAAAGAGTTGGACACTACGGAGAGACTGAACTGAACTGAGCAAGAAAATAATGCATCTGTGTTCCTTACCATTAACCTCACAACCTTGCAGTTCCAATCGAAGGGCAGGTTTGTTATAGGATCTAGTTGGAGAGATCCTAATGTATCTAGCCACAACAGGTGGGTCAATCTGATTCTCTTTGATTGTAGAAGCATCTGAATTGCCACCAAAATACTAGAGGAAAAGAGGAAATTTTAGTTATGTAACAATTATCTATAAAGTGATTTTATAATAAAATTTTCATCCAGTTTAATATTGTAATATTACGTTTCAGGTAGCCTGAGTCAAATTAATTTGGTCTTAAAAGATAATTGGGAAGACTTCTACTTCAGGAAGATAGTATAGATGAATTTTGCCCTGTTCCTCCTACTGAGTACAACTGAAAACATAGAAAGACTCTGAAAGGTGGAGAAGAGAAGACAGACTGGCTAGGGTTCTCGGGACCCAAGGAACAACACGTTGCCAGTCCCCTGGGTTTTCTTTTTACCTCATATACAGACTTATAAGTAAGGAAGCCGGGAATCAGGAGCCACCAATAGGTACAGACAAACATACAAACAAAAACAAAATAAACAGCGAAAGCATTTTTTCTCTGGCCTCAGGACCAGGAAAAGGCAGTCTAGCAAGACTGAAAACTTGTAGGCAACAATTGTTCTACTTTAAGCCAAACACCATAGGTTAGAAAACACTGTGTCCCCCTTCCCTACCAACAGCTGCAAAGGCTAGATGGGGAACCTAGACTCCCATGCTCATGAGACTGTAATGAGGCACCCCAACACTGTCACTGGAGTGGTGTCAGAGAAAACAAAATAGAGACCCCGGACTTCCATCTCTTCTATCTTATAATAAGGCTCTCACTCTTGTAGTGTCAGTGGAGACCATTCCATCCTTACCTATTTGCAAGGAGGAGAAGGGTCCCAGCTCACGTGTCAACAGAGGAGGCCAAGTGGAGAATGGACTGTGACCTCTACCTGGCAGTAAAGAGGCTGTGTCCCATCCCCCTTCCCTGGCAGAGCAGTGTCAGAAAGAGCCAAGGAAAATCAAAGATAAGAGCAGATATCAGTAGCATTGAAAACAGAAAAGCAATAGATAAGAGCAATCAAACAAAGGACCAGTTCTTTTAAAAGATTAAAGAAAATTGGCAAATCTGTACTAAGACTGATAAAGCAAAAAAGAGAAGAGATTCATGTTACCAGTATCATAAATGAAATAGGCAATATCACTACAGACCCTACACAAATCAAAAGGACAGTAAGGGAATAATACAAATAACCTGTACATGTATATTTAACAACTTAGAAGAAATGACTCAAGTGACTGAGAAAACACAAACTATCCCAATTCACCCAAAATGAAATAGATAATCTGAATAACATGTAACTATTTAAAAAAAAGAATTCGTAATTTTAAAAGTCCCAGAAAAGAAATCTCCAGGTCCACGTGGCTTTTACTGGTGAATTATACCAAAAGTTTAAAGAATTAACATCAATACTAGATAATCTCTTCCAGAAAATAGAAGAGCATACCTAATTTATGTTATGAAACTAGTATTATTCTCACATTAAAACAAAAGGACAGTAGAAACAAAACTATACACAGATAACCCTCGCAAACATAGATGCAAAAATCTTTAAGCTATGGACTTTAATCTGTGTACTCTCTGCAATACTGATTGCTAAGACTCATAATTTAAGGTTTTCATGATCTATTCTAAGGTTATAGTGCAAATGATTTATTATAAGAAATAGCTAAATGATGACATAGAAGATAGTAAAATAGTAAAGGATTTACGGAAAAAAATGAAAGTGATTCAAGGTTATTAGTATAAAAACGGTGGACTGATCCTTGTATTCAGATAGCTTTCTTTGGAGAGAGGGGATAGGGAGGAGGGGAAGGATTGGAGTTGAAATAATTGGGTCATTGGGAATAACCCAGTGAGAAGATCCTTTGGAAGATCCAGCAGGGGAACATCACTCCTCGGGCATGGCAGCAAAAAAAAAAAAAAAAAAAAAGAAACATGAGAATCACTACCTCACAGCATTGCTCGTATTAACACTGCTATTTCCTTCATTTGGGGCTTCCTTCAGTTACACTGAACTAAAGAACAAAATAAAATGTGAGAGCAAAATCAAAAATTGGTGGCCCAATTTTAGCATGGGCTCTTTAAGGCACACAACCAGATATTCTGCTATATATCATCTGCCAATCTGAGAAGTTTGGATACTTAGTTTGATGATAAAGAGATTTTTCTTGCAAGTTTTATGGAGTTTTGAAATTTTAGAAGTTAAGGTTATTTTTTTAGTTTATAATATACAAACACATCACTTTACCACTTTTCTTCATAAAACACTAAAAATGCCGTTTGTATTTATAACACCCAAAAGGTGTTTTTCAAAAAGATATAGTAACCCTAGGCTTGGGAGGAAACAGCAGTGCCCACAGACCATCACATTCTCTGTGCTGTTCCCTTTGAAGATCCGCCAGTTTTTCTGATCAGAGCTGTAAGCCACACAGAACTCGGTGGTGTAGTAGGGCTTCAGGTAGTGTTTGGCGCCCTGGGTCTGGATCCCTGTGAGCAGGACTTCCTTTTGCATGTCTACCTGCAATATAGCAAAGCCATTGAGCAGAACTATCCTTGTCAACAAGTCACATACACACTGCCTGAAGTCACTGTACAGCTAACTTTCTTTAAAACAAAATAACAGCAAACAAACTAATAAAATGGCTAGGTGCAATCCATATTTGAACACAGGATACCTGAATTTGAACCCAGACTCAACCAGAAATTAGTTGTGTGTGACATTGGGAAGTTAGTTAATCCCTCCATATCTTAGTTTTTTTCATCTATAAAACTGGATATTGCTAGAACTAACGTCACAGGTTTTGAGTATGTAAAGTACTTAGAATGCTGCCTAGCACCTAGTAATTGCCATTTCCCCTAACAGCATTGCAAGAACAGCAAGAAGAAATTATTAAACCACTGTCATTTTTATTATTACAATAGTAGTAACTATTATCAGGTTGGGGCTTCCTAGGTGGCTCAGGCAAGGCAGGAGCCAGAGGTTCAATCCCTGGGTCGGGAAGACCCCTAGAGGAGGAAATGGCAAACCACTCCAGTATTCTTGCCTGGAGAATCCCATGGACAGAGGAGCCTGGTGGGCTACAGTCCATGGGGTTGCAAAGAGCTGGACATGACTGAGCATGCATGCATTATCAGGTTAGTAAGACATACCTGGATCCAAGGTTGAGGGTTAAATTCTGTTGAAAGTTTTTCTGCGATCCAAGCATTGTATGATCCACCATTGTTTAATCTTGCTAATTTGGGTTCCCAGTAACCTAAATACAAAAGAAGAAAATAATTTATTCAGAATTAAAGCGAACATCCAACTAGCAATTTCTCAAGTGAATTTAGTCCCAGTGGAAAATCAGATTTCTAAAGGAATGTCTGTTTTAGTTAGGAAACCAGGCAATGGAAACAGGCCTCAGCTACTAAGTCAATCCCTGATGATGAAGTCTTGGTTTCAGGCCTGTGCTTGGACAGCTGGCAACCACCACCCACCCCCTTTTCTTGAATATAGGTCATGTTTATTTTTTCTCAGTTATGCTCATGTGGTTTCTGCTGAGTGTGCCTGCCTAACAGAAAGATATGGGGCAGATTTATGGGAGCCTCGCGATCCTTTCCCCCTGGAGGAGGAAATGGCAACCTACTCCAGTATTCTCCAGTCCATGGAGAATCCCATGGACAGAGAGAGGGCTACAGTGCATAGGGTCGCAAAGAGTCGGACATGACTGAACAGACTTAGCTTGTACACATGCATGATCCTTTACATTTGACCTCTTGATCTTGGCAAGAATTTGAAGGCAAAGAGAGGAAATTGAGGAGCTTGTGATGCACAGTGGGTGAACAAAAAATTTCTTGAATAGATGAATGGTTGACACAGCAAAGAGGTCTATTAATGGGAACTATATTATGTTGCCTGTAAGACCCTGTGGTTCTGGCTGGAATATTACACAGTTTAGTCCCATTGACACTTTTACAGTCTATAAAAAAAATCAGTGATGAGTAAATTCTGCTTAGAAAATACACATAACAAAGTAAAGTTCCATGGCTAGAGATTATATCTCTGGGGGGTCAGTAATTAGATATTTTACTGCTCTCTTACTATCAAAATGTGGTAGAAAAAAGCCTTGAGGGGAGCAATGACCCATGGAGGAAGGGTCATCACATATGGTTTTGCAGGCTATATACAGCACAGCTGTAGGAGGTCCCTTTCACAGGCTATGACGCTACTACTTACCCCAAAACTCAGAAGCCTGGATCTGTGAGTCAGCTATCAGGCCAGTGCTTAGTCCCATTGGCATCTTACATTCTACAAGAAATAGAACAATGAATAAACTTTGCTTAGAAAGCACATATAACAAAGTAAAATCTCCATGGCTAAAGATATACCTCTTCTGGGTCAGTAATTAGTTGTTTTCACCTATCTGTGTGGCAGCTGACTTAAATATGTCTGATCATAAAATCATAAATGCACTGGCAAGACTGATATTTAATAGAAATGAAAATTAATGACACCTTAGTGGAAAACAACTTATCCGGAAGTGCAAATAGTTTTTAAATTGATTTCCATCTTTTTGTATCTTAAAATAAGCCATTTTACAATATTAAGTACTACCCTTCATAAGACTGTGTTCTCAAAAGTTGACCTGAAAGTTACAATGTTATTTATGTCCTGAACAAAGAAGCGAATGCTAGCCACTGAACTATTTGGATGTTGACACAGTGCTTGGTACTCAACAGTTGCTTAATAAGTGCTGGCTAAGCTGGCTGGCTGGATTAGTGGATGGACAGATGGAAACTGTGTTTCTTGAATACCAAAATGCCAAGTTCAGTGACTATCTTGGTCATAGCTGAATTCCTGATATCTTTCCCTTCCTCTACTCTAGAAGTCTGGAGAATTTCTCACATGTGCTTTCCCATGGTTCACGAATCACAAAGGAGGATGCTTTATTTCACTTCAGTAAATGAGAGGAATGCCTTTGGTTTGAACCATTTAGTTTAAGATTCCTGGCGGACTGATGATTGCAGTATAGTCAGACTCTAGGTCAGAATAAAAGCAATTACTGCTACAAATCATGCCTCTGTTATGTCAGAGTTCTCAGAGTTGAATATTTCCAACCTAAAACTTGGTGATATTCTAGGAACAGGTACTCTTCTGCTAAAACAAAGAAATAACGTGGCTCTTAGATGATACCTCTGTCTACGATGAGAAATGGTGTCTGCATCCCTGCTCTCTGAATTTCTCCAACTTCTGTGTCTAGGAGCCACCAGCCAGGTTTTGATGCCTTCATTTCAAGAGTTTTAAATGAACCTAAAATAAAAGGCAACATTGCATACCCAAAGATTAACAGGCTAACACTGGTTGACTCCTATCAAAGAATCCTAAAATCTCTGCAGAGCAAGTGATTTAGAATATAACTTGAGTTAGCCGTTTCTCTTTAGACAATATTACAGGTGTATCAAAACAAACAACAACACACACACACACTCACTAAAAACAAATTGCCCTGGGACCTTAAAAAATCTCCAATACCCCTTGCAAAAAGAAATTTTTCATTTATCTAAATATCATGTTACAAGTTAACCCATACATAATGCAGCTTATCAAAGCAACCTTGAATGATAGTCATTGGGCCTCACAAATATTGTACATGTTTCCTTCTCTTCATTTTTCTAGTTTTTCTTTTTTATGTGAGAAAATAAAAATAAAACATCCTTCCCTCATGTTTCATTTTTTCTATGAAGTTTACATTTTAGATAGAGGCATACAAACATTGTTTCAGAAAAGCACTGAAAGAATGAAATTTCTGAAACCTCTGATTATTCATTCTGGTATTTAACATTTCCTACCACCAGTTAATACTTATATTCTATCGCCTATGACTTGTGACCATTTCCTAGATTGTGAATAAAAAGTAATTGCTGATGGCCCTCCTCCTCAGACACACTAAAAAAAGATCTTCTACTCTCTAATGCAGGTGTTAGGTGTGAAGATTTAAGTGGGCCAGTTCCCTGACCCACTTCTCCCAGGCTTGTGGAAGGGATAACTGATCTGGTAATACTTGGTGAGAAGTTAGGGGTGAGCCTGACCTAACCCTTTCTGTCCCTGATTTTAATAGAGTGGCTTCTGATAGCTTTGTTAATGAGAAACTGGTGTGTTGCAAACAGAATCCGCTTTTCCCCCCGTGTGCGAGAGTGCTAAGTCGCTTCAGTCTTTCTTTCTGTAGTGTCCTATTGGGGTGTGTCAAACTGAAGGCTGAAGGGCCTGAGTTTGCTAATGAGCCTTAGCAGCAGGACAATCCCATTTTCAGGGTGTATGCCAGCAATAAGTACATTCCTTATTCCAAACACAAAAAATTACATACACTGTAATTATTTTTGTTTGTTCAGCAGATTTGTTCAGCACTTGTTTCACGTGTTCAACCCTTCTGAGTGTGTGTGCAGCCCCAGATAGGCAGAAGTTTCAAGGAACCTCCTGCTGTGAGGCTCCAGCTTACTCAGTGTGTGATTTGTTGTTGTTTTAGTCACTCTCCTGCTGCTGCTGCTAAGTCGCTTCAGTCGTGTCCGACTCTGTGCGACCCCATAGACGGCAGCCCACCAGGCTCACCGTCCCTGGGATTCTCCAGGCAAGAACACTGGAGTGGGTTGCCATTTCCTTCTCCAATTTTAGTCGCTCAGTTTTGTCCAGTTCTTTTATGATCTCATGGACTGTAGCGCACAAGGCTCCTCTGTCATGGAATTCTCCAGGCAAGAATACTGGAGTGGGTTGCCATGCCCTCCTCCAGGGGATCTTCCCAACCCAGGGATCAAACCCATTTATCCTGCATTGGTAGGCGGGTTCTTTACCCCTTGTGCCACCTGGGGAGTCTCTCTTCCCCCATCCTTAACCACATCGGGCCTGTTTGGACTAGTGTGCCTACTTCTGAGGCTGATTCACACAGCAACTTCCCCACTCAAAATCCTATCAAGGAATTGCCTTGACTAGCTTCTCAGATACCATTTGTGGAAGGAAGGCTGCTTATTAAAAATGCAGACTGCTGGGCTCCTGCCCAAGTTCCACCAGATCAAAGCATCTGCATTTTAACCAGCTTTGTAAGTTTTTATTATGCCTACTACAGTCTGAGGATCAATGGCATCAAACACACTCCTACTCACACAGCTACAATCAATACACACCTACAAGCAATTCACTGGGAAACAAAAATCATTTTTGATGGTTGTAGTTTGTTTAAACCTAGTCATTATTTTGCATATGAAAAGATTTAAATACTAATTTTTCTTTGGCTTTTATAATCATTTAAAAAATATATTCTTCACTTCATAAGTCAGTTTAAGATTCAGATTTCGACAGCCCAAAGATATCAGAGTGATAAGGAGTAGAATTCAAGAACACTGAAATCCTGGTTAGTCTCTGATTTCTGCCCAACAGAATGTTTTAGATGCCTGCTCCTTGTGGGATTCATTTTGTAATCTGCTTAAGACCTGGCCTGCTTGACACATAATAGCTTGGGAGAACCTGCACTAGACACAGCATCTCTGTAGAACCAAGCTGGTCTGGAGATTTAGTCTGCACTGTGCTGCAAACAGTGCAGACACTGGCTGAGTCTTCGGTACTCTGCATGCAGTTTTGGAATATAGCTTTGCCCAGGATCCATGTCAGAGCCCATGCATGACTGCTTTGGAAGGAGATGCACAAAGAGGGAATGGGAGAGAGTTACAGATGCTAAGTTACAGCCTCGCCATTTGTTACTGGGAGCTTTTTCCATTGCCAAGAATTTTACCAGGCATAAGGGGCCAAACCCCTAACTGGTGCTGTTGAGTGCCGTTTTCTAGCAAGGTCTGGCCATGAAAGTGAACCACGTGAATGTCTCGGGAGCCGCCTAAGTTCAGCAGGTGCAGCCTCACCCACTCTTGCTCGTACATTCTCAGGCCGGGCAAGTTGTAGATCATCCCATTGATGGCTGAAAGGACAGAAAGTTGCAGTCAATTAGAAATCTGTGTCTACCAGGAGAGAGGCTGGTAAGGAAATATAGGGCCTTCCACTCACCACCCATCTTCTTTATTACTTGCATGCCTACCCACTCCCCAACCCTGCCCAGGCGTGGTAAGGGACCTCCTACAGTTCCTAATATCAGTGAGAGACTGAAACAGAACCACTTCTCCTCCTCACACCAGCCTGAGGCAGAAGTGTGGGTGAGTCCCCTTTCAAAGCAGTTTATCACTCTTTTCCTCAAATTTACATGTTTCCTGTTCTGTGCTTTATCCATTTATTCTTTACATTTATAATATGAATTCCCCTGGGCTACTTAAAAAGATAAGGACTAATTTGGGCAGATAAGTAAAATCTAGTCTTTAGAGAAAAGAAGGTAAGTAAGAGGATATGCAGTGTATCACCCTAAGGCCTCCGAAATTCAGAAAGAGTTCCAGGCAAAGTTAGGAAGCTGCTCTTTATCTTTGTTGGACCCACCAACCTTAGAGATTCATGTTTATCCTCTCATTTGTCTGCATGCTCCTCTGCCCTTTTCCCAGCTGGGATGTCCAGGGTTCTCAGACTTTATCAACTCTCCCCTTACTGAAGTGTGTATGTTTTTAAGCATCTGATAAACCTGGTCATCTTAAAAAAGAATGCATATAAAATTTTAATGATAAAGCTTAGGGCCACCTTGCACTTAATTGGGACTGAAGTGAGGGAAGTTTTGCTGGTGGTGATAGCTGTTGTTGTTTATTCCTCTAAAGTTAAAGGAACTATTGTGGAATTTCAGGAACCAAGCAAATGAATTTTTGGAGGGAGAAGAGTTGAGATCATTTTGGCCCCCTTAAAATTATATCAGGTATGAGAGCACCTGTCTACATCCTCATTACATCAGCCTCACTTCCTCATCTTAGTTTCAGTGAATAGATCTCCTAAAAATAAAGGTTATCTCCAGCAGTTATTAAGTCAAACCATTACATTAGGATAGAGAAGAAAAGATGCTCAAAGTATCAAGTGCTCAATAAACATTTGCTGAATTTAGCTGAGTGATAGAGTTCATTCATTCGTTTATTAATTCAACACATATTTACTTAGTGCATACTGCAGAGGCCAGGCATAGGTGGTCTGCTTATCAAATACCCTGATAAGTTCGACAGTAGAAGATTACCAAATTACAGCAATTTAGATGACATTACATTTAAAACTAAAATTAAACAGGATGCATTTTAGTCTTTCCTTGAATAATCAGGAAGCAGGGCCTCGAGGGTACTCAGCAAGTAAAGGACATAACCACAAGACAGCCTGCCTGCTTCTGCAGTCTGTGCTTTCCCACTGGGTTGAGAGGTTTTCAGAGGATGTGCTTCCTACCTTGAGACCAAGCACCTTGGGCTGAAAGGCCTAGAGATGGTAGGAGAAGAGAAAAGAAAGCTCTGCCTGGAGTCTCTTGGTCAGCTCTCAATTGACTCTATTCTAGACTGCATAATAGAATTTTTTAAACTTGTGTGACAAGCAGAGTCCAGAGGGTGGGGTTTTGGAGCAGATTGTAAATCATATTGTTTTCTTACAGGTGAGATCAGATTGAATTCTACAATTGTAGAAGTTTAATTAGGAAAAATAAGCTAAAAAGGGGTAGCCTAAGTAGGTAAATGGGGTGGGAGAGGGAGCATAGGCCAGCTTAGCCTTGATGACTGGCTGGGAGAGGTGGCAGTGAATTGAATATTGCTTATAATGTCTTTTTTTTTTTTTTTTTTAATTCTTGAAGCAATAGCAACTTTCTTCTTTCCTATTACATTGAATGACTGACCCATCACCCAAAGCACAGGACCTTCCTGATCAGAAATCTCATAGCAATCACCTCTATTCATCAAACTCTGAAAACAGGATCTTCATTTGTTTTCTAATTCCTAAATTCTTTAGAAATTTAGGATTTCTAAATCCTAATTACTTAGGATATCGTTGTTCACCATATCCTAAATTCTGCCTTTCCCTAAAACTGTAATTCCACTGCCAATTTACTGACTAAATTCCCAAATGGATTTCAGCGTAAATATACTTTTCCCTCTTTTCCCACCCAAATGCTGTCTTGGCACTCTTCCTCCTTTACCTGGCTACCTAGTTTCCTAAATCACTTTCTTCTCATATTCTTTGAGTTCCACCTGTGAACTGCTAAGAGTTACAAATATGACAGTCATTCTTATTTTGGAAGTATGTGTGGGCGATCACTTCTACATAAATAATTGATCCCTTAGAGATCAAGAAACAGATTTATTAACTGTTTAATTGCAGAACAATACTAATTCCTTTCCCATTTATGTTACCAGCTGAAGCCCAGTGACTTTTGTTGTTTGGTTTGGGTTTGTTTTGCAGCAGCCTTGTGTGCTATCTTTCAGATTTTGTCTGCTCTCTTTCACCTACTGTCACCTGGCAGGTGACATCAGCCTCGTAGACATTTAAGGATCTGGTTTTAGTTAGAGCTCCTGTTTCCACAGAAGCATCTTATATCTGATTTTGAGAAGACCTGTGGGCAGGAATCACTGTCACCCAGTAAGTTGGTTCAGAGATGAGATCAAAGTCAGAGGAAAATACCATGAAACTCATGGGAGTTTTTGACTTCTGAGGATGCGTGTCTCCAAGACCTTGTGGGCTTCTTGTCATAATACCAGCTCTTCTTTTCATCAAAGACCATAAAAAGTAGGACAAATTCTCTCATGTCCACAGGCATGTTGGTCTCCTTATGAAGTGTCCCTTTCCGGCAGATCAGAAGAGGCCCTATCAAGCCTGAATGGATATCTTTCTCCTGGAAGACAGTAAGAGCAGACAGCACACATTCACGGTTTCTCACGATTTTCTTTGCTCTTCTGACAATCACGGATCCTATTGAAAAGGAGACCTTCTCAGAGGCTCTGGAAGATTATAAATGAATTATAGCTTAATAAACCTGGATATTTATTGTCTTCATTCTGTGATGCTCATATTGCCTTCCTCTGATCAATCCCTTATTTCAACATGGTAGTAATGATAATTATGGTGACGATAATGATAGGGATACTATTATAAATACTATTTATTGAGTATCTGTTAGGTTAAATATTTCCCCTGTAGTATCTTCTTTAATTCTGACAACAATCCTATATGGTAAAAAATAAATTCATTGATTGAACAAATATTACCAAGTGCCTACTTTACATGCTATGTACGGTTGCCTCCTTTTTAACTCTGGGAACAGTGGCTGACAGAGATCAAGTAACTTTCCTAGGGCTACACAGTAAGTGATAGGATAGAAATTGAAATCTAAGTCTATGCTCTCTCTACTACCATCAAAATGGAGGAATCTTGAATTTATAGTTCTTTTATTTTAAAAAAAGAAAAAGCAGGAGATAACTTTCTCAAGGAAAGCTTGTTCAAGGAAATTGCAGATAAACATCTTCCTCTGTAAAGCAGTCACTCTAACTGGGGCTAACCATTTAAGTAATCCTTCCTCCTTCCCACTGAACAAATGCTTCTCACTGTCTTCTGAAGATCTGCATGGAGAGTCCCTGGTTTTCGCAGCAGTTGACTGTGGACGCTGATCCTTACACATGCCTCATGTAAAGCAGGAGAGATATTTACCAGGAAATCGTGACATTCCATTTGATGGACTCAACTTAGGGGAACGACAAAAATTTTCAGTGGCTATGCTTACTGGGTTCACTGCTGAGTAGTAGGCCCAAGCCCGACAGGCAGATCCAGGGTTTTCTGGCCCGGATCGTGTAGTGGCGTGCCATACATAGGTATAAGTGCTATTGGGCTGAATAGCATTGTCTTCCTTAAACCATTCAGGAGAGTCATCTTCATAAGTCTTTCCTTCTGATGATTTTTCATAGGAAAGCCCATGGGCATGAAGAGAATATGGTCTGGATGCTAAATTTTTAAAACGAACCTGAAAAGAAAGGAATGATTCACAAATGTATTTAAGCTTAATAAAGCCCAACCCCCCAAATGTCAGCATATGGGCTAAACTGGATGGCTATTCAGTTGAATCTAAGATATATTGAATGCTTAGAATTGCAAAGTAATTTTTGTGTATTATTTAATCTAATTTTACAACCATCCAATGAGATAGGGCCCATGTAGTTTTCTCCAGAAACACCAAAACAGGTTTGTTTTTAGGCTCAAAGATTATCTACAAATGAAATGATAAAGATAGGTGCTACAGATCTGAAAATGAATGAGGCTTTGGTTTTACTCACAATAAGATTTCAAGCTACTGGTGTAAAGAGATATGTACATGTGAATTTCAGTTAAAAATATGGAGACAAAAGGTACTGTAAACAAAGTATGGATGGGATTTGGTGGGAATGCCTGGGAGGAGCAATTCAGTTGAATGTTTAGGAGAGCTTGGGAGAATTAAAGAAAGTTTCTTCAGAGAGATGGAATTGGCCTATATAACATGAACAGGAACTTGGCAGGGGAAGAAATAAAATTGTGAGATCATTTCTTTTTTTTTCTTGAAGAGTGGAAAGTGAGTTGGTAAGCAGTCTTGAAAAGAAATGTAGTTATATGTTAATTTTAGAAAATAAATAAGTCACCTACAGCTTTCTTGCCATTTCCATCTCTACAGCCCTCTGGTGCTTGTGGAAATTCCTCTGATGATCTTATCAATGCTCGAAAGATAACTTACTTGTATAACATCATCCACTTCAGCTCTAATGACTGGACCAAGTATGCCAAGATGTTCTTCATACTCCCCCTGAGGATCAAGTTTGGTAAAAGTGCTATCAAGGTACTTTCGGAAAACTACTTTCTTGTATACGGTGTCCTCTGGAACATCATCAGTGTCTTCACTGAAATGAAAGTAATAGCATTTGTTTAAAAGAACAAATTAAAGACCATTCAAAGAATTGAGGAAATTCTGTTTCTGAACATAGCATCTAGTATAAACAAGATATTTGAAAATATTTAATGAACAAATGAATTAAAATATAAGTGACTAAAATCATAACCCAGTAAATATCATTTAGCTCCCATCTCACATATTGTTTCTAAGCATATTCTCCTATGACCCTTTAGACTGGATCAAATCTCTCTAACACTCCCTAAATTTCTACAAAGTTACTGTAGTATATATAGTAAATCCCTGTAGTATTCTTATAGGGTTTCTATAGTATATATAGTAAAGTATATACTATTTATTTGTGATATTATCTATTAAAATCTGACTCTACCATTAGAGTGAAAGCCCCGTGAGATCAGGGACTGTGCTTAGCTTGCTTATAATTTTTATTTCCAGTGCCTAGCAAGGTACCTGGCTAATAGTAAGCAGATATTTATTTTATGTATTAATGAATAAGGCTTCCCAGGTGGCTCAGCAGTAAAGAATCTGCCTGCCAATGCAGGAGAAGGGGCTGGATCCCTGGGTTGGGAGGATCCCCTGGAGGAGGAAATGGCAACCCACTCCAATATTCTTGCCTGGAAAATCCCATGGACAGAGGAGCTTGGTGGGCTACAGTTCATGGGTGTCGCAAAGAGTCAAGCACAACTTAGTCACTAAACAACAACAACTCCAATTAATGAATGACAAATATAATCAGATATCAACATAGCAGATTTTAATTTTAAAAGTAGAGAAAGTCATGCAATGGAATAGTGCCAGGGTTTGGGACAGGCAGATGATAAGGGTCAGTTGATTTAGAGGGTCACCTCTGTAAAGGCCCCTGGATGGGTAGGTGTTTTATATTCTGAAAGTAGCCACTCTCCCCACATTTGCTTTTGCTAGATCACATCATTCTGTATGTGGTTTACCAGCTCAGCCTGGGGCTAGAGCATATCAGATTTTCCTACTGAATATTAAATTTCCCTAGAGTCTGGGTGGTTTAGTCGCTAAGTTGTATTCAACTCTCGCGACCCCGGATAGAGGAGCTTGACAGGCTACAGTCCATGGGATTCTCCAGACAAAAATACTGGAATGGGTTGCCATTTCCTTCTCCAAGAATCTGGGAAACAGGCCAGAAGCTCACCCATGAATCTCATAGTATTTGTTATACAATACAAGCCATTATTAGAGAATCCCATTCTGCCTACTTTCTAGTCTTGCTATGCTAGTAATCCCGTGCTTCCAGACTCTAAGCATGGTATACAGTCCCCTAGAACATACATGAATGTGTGTGCTAAGTCGTTTCAGTCATGTCTGACTCTTTGTGACCCGATGGTCTGTGGCTGGCCAGGCTCCTCTGTCCATGGGATTCTCCCAGGCGACACACATGATGTTTTGAAGGAACTGGTTTCATCTCTTTACACTCTAGAAAACCTTACTCCCTCAGAAACTTGCTTAGCAATCCCCAGATAAACTGCTTATTCTCATATAGTAAAGGGTGTTACAGTTAAATAGGAAGTCACAGGAGAAAGTCTCTTAAACTCAAGTTTAAGAGAGTTTTAATATGGAAATGTCTGGCACCAGACGTTAACTGGCACCAGATTAATGAAATAATTTCTCTGAATCACACCATGTGTTGTGTTTACTTACTCTAGTTGCACTTTGATTTTAATTTATTAGGGTAACAGCTAGCTTTTGTGAAAGCTATGAGCTATATTTAGACAGTATAAATATGGCCATCAGCTACCATGTCATCAGCTATACCCAAGAATTTGTAGTTGCTTTTTGTACCCTTTCTCTTCTTTCTCTGTCTTGTCATCCCAGAATACAGAACCCAGTCCAATGTGGTTTTCCATAATTGAGAAAATTAAAATGAAAACTAACTTTAAAAAATGCATGTCAATCCATTAAAAACTCTCTGTTGTCAGTCCACTTACAAAATTGCATCAACTCCTTCAACTCTATGGTTGAAAAGTGGCTAGAACCCTAAAATGTTAGAGCTGAAGCAGATCTTGGGACCCGCTTTGTGTAACTGCTTATTAAAAAGACTGCAAATATCCCAATCAACTAGGAGTGGCTTAAAACTTTTGAAGGTTTCTCACTGCTCTTGGAAAAACATCGAAATTCTTCCCAGGGCCCAAAAAGCCTAGTAGTATCTTATCTCTACAGAGCTAGCCAAACACTTTCTTAGCACACACCCTCATCTTGAGCTTCAGCTACAGAGGCCTTTAGTCTCAGGGCTTCCTCCTTCTCCAGGGCCTTCATCATGCTGTTTTCTCTGTCTAGAATGCTCTCCCCTCTCCACTTTCTGTTCATTTTCAGATCTCAACTCAAATGTCACTTTTCCAGTCAGACTTCCCACTTTTCATATCACCACTGATCACCTTTCCTTATTGGTCTTCATCATGGTTAATTTTTTTACACTTATTTATATGAGTGCTTGGTTCATATCTACCTGCCCAACTAGACACAAGTTCCATCAGAGCAGGAATCATTTGCATTTGTATTCTCTTTTACCATCTCAGCACTTAGCACAATGCCTAGGAGAGAATAAGCCCTCATTAAGGAGTTATTGGACTTCCCAGGTGGCGCTAGTGGTAAAGAAGCTGCTCGTCAATGTAGGAGACATAAGAGATGCAAGTTCAATTCCTGGGTCGGGGAGATCCCTTGGAGGAGAGCATGGCAACCCACTCCAGTATTCTTGCCTAGGGAATTCCATGGAGAGAGGAGCCTGGCGGGCTACAGTCCATGGGGTCATAAAGAATCAGACACGACTGAGCACACACACACACAAAGAATTATTAACTGAGTGATGTTATAAACCAAGTTAAAATAAAAGTTCCAATCAAGATGAATCATAATCTAATGAATGGCTCAATCGAGGGCATAAACTTGCTTTTTGCTTCTAAGCTACTTTATACCCTTGACCTCTGCAACTGGAATCACATAGAATTTGACTTAATCTTCATCAAGATGGTATATACTTCATACTGATCAGTTAACAATTTAAAAATATTTTTGTTAAGTAATGGCAAAAGGAGATTTCTACATCACAAATTTAGATTTGAAGCCAACTTCAGTGAAATCATATTGATTATCCTATAGCTGTTGATAAGTCGCTTCCCAGGTGGTGCTAGTGGTAAAGAATCTGCCTACCAAAACAGGAGACAGAGGAGATGCAGTTTCAATCCCTAGGTGTGGGAAGATCCCTGGAGGAAGAAATGGCAACCCACTCCAGTATTCTGTCTAGGAAATCCCATGAACAGAGAGCCTGGCAGGCTATAGTCCATGGGATCACAAAGAGTCAGACATGACTCAGCAACTAAACAACAACAACATTGATAGATTGGGCTCTGCACTGGAGCAAGGAGTAGGAATATATTTGATGAGAAAAGAAGAGAGAGGAGGGTGCTGATTTAAATACAGCATATCAAAGACTTCTCACAGCGATGGCTCTTGTGTTGTCCAGATGTCACCTGAAGTGGAAAAACTTATCTTGACATTGACAATGGAAACAGTATAAGCCAAGTTGCACTATATAGGGGAACTAAATTATACTTAGCACGATTTGTCCAAAATCATCTTCTTAGACTGTTGTAATTACCTTTTTTTAGCATTAGTGGAAAAAATGAGAATATAAGAACTGGTCAAACCTTTGCACAAATTTTGAATAATCCCAGGATATTTCTTCAGCTGCAATGTAATAATTTTTTCTGTTTCCATTGTTGCTGCGGAGGTACCATGCTGCAATGTTGTCAGGATTTCTGGAGGAGCTGATATCTGTCCTAAGATCAGTTTGGTAAGGGTCATTATAGGCTACAAATTCAAATTCACCATAGTCTTCTTCACTGCTCTCTTCCTTCTGCCCTGGAATAATTTCAATATAATCTCCATCATCTCTACTGAGGCCTACTACAACCAGTGGATTAAATTCTTCTGGTATAAAAGTGTTATTTAGTGTGGAGTCTGGTGGAGGAGATGGCATCTGACCAATATCTGCATAAGGGAAAGTCTGACCAAATTCTGGAAGAGACAATGACTGACTTGATTCAGAAGTGTGGGATGTCTGATCAAGATCCAGAGGAGGTGATGTCTGCTTGAGATCAAGCTGGCCAAGGTCTGGAGAGAGAGACTCCTGGCTGAGGTCTGGAGAAAGGGCTGTCCGGCCAAGGTCTGGAGAGAGAGACTCCTGGCTGAGGTCTGGAGAGAGGGCCGTCCGGCCAAGGTCTGGAGAGAGAGACTCCTGGCTGAGGTCTGGAGAGAGGGCCGTCCGGCCAAGGTCTGGAGAGAGAGACTCCTGGCTGAGGTCTGGAGAGAGGCCCGTCTGGCCAAGGTCTGGAGAGAGAGACTCCTGGCTGAGGTCTGGAGGGAGGGCCGTCTGGCCAAGGTCTGGAGAGAGAGACTCCTGGCTGAGGTCTGGAGAGAGGCCCGTCTGGCCAAGGTCTGGAGAGAGAGACTCCTGGCTGAGGTCTGGAGAGAGGCCCGTCTGGCCAAGGTCTGGAGAGAGAGACTCCTGGCTGAGGTCTGGAGGGAGGGCCGTCTGGCCAAGGTCTGGAGAGAGAGACTCCTGGCTGAGGTCTGGAGAGAGGCCCGTCTGGCCAAGGTCTGGAGAGAGAGACTCCTGGCTGAGGTCTGGAGGGAGGGCCGTCTGGCCAAGCTCTGGAGAGAGAGACTCCTGGCTGAGGTCTGGAGAGAGGCCCGTCTGGCCAAGGTCTGGAGAGAGAGACTCCTGGCTGAGGTCTGGAGAGAGAGACTCCTGGCCAAGGTCTGGGGTAGGGGCCATCTGGCCAAGGTCTGGGGAGATGGATGGTTGAGTGAGGTCTAGAGAGGTAGCTGTCTGCCAGACTTCAAGTTCCAAGGAAGGGAAAATTTGACTCACATCAGTAGGGATGACCTTGTTTCTTCGGTCATAGTTGGGTATCTGGCTGGGCTGTGTGGGAGGAGATCTGTTACTGTGGGCTGTAGTAGAATGTGTTGGATCAGAGTCTTGAATAGGGAATGTTTGATAGTGTTCCTCTGGGCTCACTGTCGGATTAAGATCTGGAGGGGAGCTAGTCTGACTGGTGTCATTTGGTGAGGTCTGGTCATGATCAGGAAGTGAGGCTGCAAGGCTAAGATTCATAGAGGGGAATGTCTGATTGAGGTCTATGGAAAGAGATGTTTCATTGGACGCATGGAGTAACAATGAATGATTATGTCTTCTGTCTGAAAATGAGGCATTGACCTCTCCTCTCAGAGGGTGAAAACTCCTTGGAGATACAGGAACATGGTATGCAGGCTTCTCTTCCTTTTTCTTTCTTCGTGTCCTAATTAATGGAAGGCCTTCCTTCAATCTACTATTTCTTCTATCCTGTCTGTCTTGTAGAGGTTTACGTCTAGTTACCAAAAATGTTGGGTGGCCACTCTGCTTTCCATGACTGTTTTTGAAAGGGATGTTTTCTCCCCAAGTCCTTGAGGCATTCTGGGGGCTGTTTGGCAACTTATCAACAGTCTTGTTTTCATTAGCATCTTGGATTATTTCATAACTGCCTTTCTCAGAAACCAAATGCCATTCTCCATTCAGAATCTTAGATGGATCCTTTTGTTGTAAGAGTAACAGATCACTGGGAATGTCCTCCCAGAGCCCCATTCTGGAAGAAGAAGAGTTGTCTTGGCTTAAATGTGTCCTGGTTTTATGTGCTGGGGATTCCGTCTGGGAGAACCTGTGCTTTGCTGCTCGGCCTCTTCCTACCTGGAATCTTTGATGTTTGGCAGGTTTTTGATTTTTGAATCCTGTGCCAAATGGAAGTAGGCTTATCCCTGTGACATCTGAAAGTGGAAGATCTTCTCTATGGTCTTCAGAATAAGGGCTGGAATGCTCTTCCATGGGAGGGTTGAGAGTTGAGTTCTTATCTAAGCCAGCGTGTTCCAGCGCAGGACCAGCCGCAGGGGCTTCCAGGTGCAGAAGAGTTTTCAGAGGTTCTGCAAAGTTGTTGGCAATAAGCCTGCTAACATTTCTTGGGGAAGAAGAATTTGAACCAAGACCTCTGTTGGCACTTGGAGGAATGAATTCAGAGTCTTTCTCCAGAGCTAGGGCGGTAAGATTGAACTCATCTTTCTCCTGATTCAGTGATGAATTTCTGAATGACCTAAGACCTAGAATTGAAGCCAGTTCTTCCTGGTAATCGGAGTCAGCATCATTTTCATCTTTGATTTCTGAAGAATCATGCATTTTCCTTGTAGTCATGGCTGTAGATCCTGAAGGTTCATATATAATCTCATAGGAGTCATCATCATCATTCCGGATACACTTAGCATCCCTGAACCTCAGCCGTAGTTTTTTGCTTCTTGGATTGGAATTCATGGTGGTTAACATCCAAGTTCCTACAAAAGAGAAACAAACAGAATAGAGAACTCTGAGGACAGAAAAAGATATTTAAAACCCTATGGTCCATTGTAGCAGATTATTTCCAGTGAACTTTCATCAGGGATACTGTGGTCTGTGGACTGCAATTGATCTGTGAACTACTGGTTACTGTTCCACGTGACATAAGGAATGAAATCGAGAGGAAAGGGTATAGGAAACCTTTTTGTAATCTGACATTTCCATGACATCCAACCGTGTGATCAGCACATTGATCTCATTTGACAAAATATGGACCCAAAATATTGGTCGGTGCAGATTAGGGAGAAAAACTTTCAGCACAAATAGTTTGAGAGTCCCTGTTTTAGAATATATTCAAAAAGAGATGAATCAAGAATGAAATGTGCGTGTATGCTAAGTCACTTCAGTCGTGTCCGACTCTGTGTGATGCTATGGACTATAGCCTGCCAGGTTCCTCTGTCCATGGAACTCTCCAGGCAAGAATACTTGAGTGGGTTGCCATGCCCTTGGGGGATCTTCCCAACTCAGGGATCAAGCCCAGGTCTCTTATGTCTCCTGCATTGGTAGGCGAGTTCTTTACCACTGAGCCACCTGGGAAGCCCAAGAATGAAGTGGTCTTTGAATATCAAAGCTCTTGTGAGTTGCACATTTTGTTAGAGAGCTGAAGTTAGGTGAAAGATGATGAAATAAGAAACATCTTATTGTTTTTATTGTTTCCCAAGAAATAAGAAACATCTAGATATTTCTAAGGAATAAATAATTCAAGTGGATCCAGGACAATACTGAATCTCTTTGAAATGGTATGCGATTTACTGGCAAACCTTCCATAGATATAACATGTTGATTGTCTACTGAGTCCTAGGCGCTTGGTGCATATTACAATGAATGTCAGAGCAACTCTGTAAAGTGTTATTGTTCTGTTTTTCAGATTAATAAACTGAGGCTCAGTGAGGTGGAGTAACTTGTCCAAGGTTAAACAGATATCAAATGGCAGAGCAGGTTTTGAACCTGGATCTGATGAACTCCAAAGCCCATGACAGCTATCGTGAAGCCCACCTCTAAGGTACTATATTGGATTATTGCTAACCCTAGTGTGGGATGGCTGTCTTAAAAAGCTGAAAAAGGCATTTGGTAAAAGAAATGTGCTGTGGCTGAATGTTCACACTTTCTTCTCAAAGTGATGCCTGATCCTTTTATTGTTATTATCTTTGCTTCTCATTCAGCCCAGAGAAGGATAAATGAAATGCACATAAAGAACTGGACCCATTTGAGTAATCAATCCCCCCAACAGGAATCATGAATAGTATTGAAAGGAAAGCCCACCAGGAATCAGAGAGAGAAGCCCAGGAAGCGTGGTAGTCTGAAGAGCTGCAGCAGACCAGGCAGAGCAGAGGATCCCCCCTAAATATCCAAGTCTTACCAACATTATCCATTGTGACAGTCACGGACTCCCCCTGCATGGGGAAAAGGGTCAAGGTGTCCTCGTGCCTCTTTCCATAGATGAATGAGTGCCCAGTGAAGTGAATGGTCCAAAGGTCATTCTGGGTTCCCACACTGCAGAAGTGCCACTGGACGGTGTCATCAAAGCAGAACCCTAATGTGGGTATACTCTCAGGCACATAGCCATTAATAGCTGAAAGAGTGAAATCTGTTAAAACATCAGGCCTATACCAACAAAAGGGAATGTGGCTAATGATAACCCAATGATACTCTGGTTGTGTCTTAGTGATTATATGGGATAAGCTTTACCAGAATGAACATCAAACACAGACTTTTCAAATGAGAACTTATTCTTTAAAGTTAGCTAAGGGAGAAAGGTCAGGATAAAAACAAAGCCTTTCATTCACATTGATTTATTCATTCATTTGTTAAGTGTATATTTTATACTCTAGGTCTGCTTTCAAAGATATTCTGAGGGTCAACTTAGAATATTATCTAGAGTAATTTTACCTGGAGAAAAAGCATAATATAAGAAAGTCAAATTCTTGAAGCATTAGTTATTGAATACAAGTGATTATCCCTAAAAACGAAGACTGTTTAGCATATTTTGCAGTTTTTATTGCTCCATCTTAGCATTTATATAATCTCTAGTTTGCACTCAGCTATCAAGTTCAGACATTTTCATCCTCTTTCAATGGGATACATTTTTAGGCAGTATCAGTATTTACATATATACTAAGCATGTTAATAAAATCACAGATGATTTCTGTGAGGGCAGGGTCTATGTCTGCCAGGGTTACCACTATAACCCTCATCCTAGTATAATGCCTGGCACTAGTGAGTACTTAAATACTTATCACATAGCTGACCTAATATGTTTTTACTTTGTACCTGATTCTGGAAGCTTTTCTAAATGGTCTATAGCTGCACTAATATGGTAGCCACTAGCCACTCATGACTATTGGGCACTTGAAATATGGATAATCTGGATTGAGACGTGCTGTGAGTATAAAATACACACTGGATTTCCAAGACTTAGCAAGAAATAAAGTAAATCTCTTTAATTTTAATATTGGTTATATGTTTAAATGATAATATTTGCAATATATTAAATAAAATATATTACTAAAACAAACTTCACCTTTCTCTCTTTAATGGTAACATGTCTACTAGAAAATTTTTAATTGTATTTATGGCTCATATATAATTTCAAATGGACAGCACTGCTCTAGAACTATGACAGGTTTGTTGCCAAAATGAAATTAAGCTAAAAAAGCTGAGGCTGACTCCCTGTTCAGAGTTATTTTCCTGGTAACTGCCAGTTCTAATAATCGTCAAATGTCAGTCATCTGAAATTATATGAACAGACTGTGGAGAAATTGTCCTCCTTTCTGTGATTACTTATGAGAGAAAATGAGTTCAGTGACTCCCAGCTCTGAGGAAAGGGACCCTGACCCTTGTGGAGAAGTTTGCTTCCAGCTGGCTCAGTGAAATTTCTCCCAGACTTCCCATAGCAGTGGCTTTGAGCACGGACTTTAAAATTACAGAAAAGCCTGCTGAATCTTGACTCAGATTATTCTTTCTGTTCTGTGCTTCTTGCTGCTCACTTCAAACCTCTTCACGGATTGGCTTTCTAAGACTCTTGGCTCCCTGTTTGCATTTTGCTTAGTTTGATTTGACAGTCTAGCTTTAGACCATTTCCCTTGTTTCTGCCCTGGGCATAAAGACTGTTCACCTTGCACCCAGTCTAAAATCCTCAGACACCTCTGACCAAGGCCTCGTCCCTCACCCACCCCCACCCTTCACCCTGTTCTTCCCGGCTCAGAGCATGTGTTCATGCACATGTGCTCATGCACCCACAAACACACACGCACAGACACACACACACACACATTTGAAGCAAGAAACCAACAGGGTGTCGAAGGATAACAAGCATTGACCTCCTGCTATAAAAAGATTTCTTTATCACCCAGTAATTTCATCACCAAATTCCTGGACTGAAAGTGAGACTAAGAGGTGAGTGGATTCTAATTCACACCTCTGCCTCTTGATACAGTCACACTTCAGCCATGGGAATAAAAACTGATGGACAAAAAGAGTGCTCCGACTTACTACTCATGATGTTTGACTCATAAAACTTGGGGTCATCACGTTTCACCTTCTCAGGATTTTCACAAAACTTGTAGATGTTGTCTTCAATGTACCAGCTCTTGTTCTCATCAAACACAGCAAACACAGCCTGCTGCTCAATGTCTGCTGCCCTCTGGAGGATAAAAGTGCTGTGTTCAGTGATTAGCATCCTAGTCTATGGATTCCCTACAACACTGAGTTCTCAGAAACCAAAAGCACACAGGTCTCGGGGCCCGTGGAGCCACAAATTCAGACATCTGTGGGCCCATTGTGAACAAAGCCCTGTGAGAGTCACTTTTACCAGGCGATGTCTCACTGAGCCCCGAAACAGCTCTGCAAAAATTTTTGGAAGGAATAACACTGTTTTGATGAAAGGAAAAAATAAAGAGAAACTAAGTGACTTGCTTATCATGTAGCCAGTATGGACAGATCTGGAATTTGAAACAAACAAAAAGTGCTGTTATAGCACTGTAGACTTGTCTTCGCCAGTAGAGTCCATATAAGACATCTAAGAAATAAATAAGACAATAAAGTTACTAAAGGAATAAGCCTTGTTATATTCACGCTAAAGAGGGACTACTAAGTAATCTCTGTTCTTCAGAAGCAAAAGCCCCATTATTTAACAAGGAGAACTACTCTATTCCCATCAGAAGTTCTCAATTTCTGAAAGGTTACTTCAGAGACAAAGTACCTGTATGCCTCGTTTATCCAAGGATCTGCTCTTACAAATTAGAAGAAGCCCTATCAGTCCAGAAGCAAGGTCCCTTGTGACGTCCACATTACTGTAGTATGGTCTTGTTAAGCACTGAGCATCGTTTTCTGTGGGTTCATCAGATTCTAGGATGTTCCACTTGTAAGTGTAGGTTTCCCCCGGTTGAACTGCTCTGATCATGGTGTTGCTGCCTGAAAGAAAATATATTCAAAATTGGTTTTGATTTTCAAAATTATTTCATGGAAAAAATAAATAAGTAAAAAATGAATGAGTAATTTAAAATAATTGAGCTCTGAATGGAATCAGCGTTGAGAAAGGGATATTCTCTGTACATTAAGCTCCATTTGACAGAACTCTGAATTGTTGCTGCTGTTTAGTCTCTAAGTCATATGCGACTCTTTTATGACCCTGGGCCCACCAGGCTCCTCCGACCATGGGATTTTCCAGGCAACAATACTGCAGTGGGTTGCCATTTCCTCCTCCAGTGGATTTTCCTGACACAGGGATTGAACCTGTGTCTCCTGAGGCTCCTGCATTGGCAGGCGCATTCTTTACCACTGAGCCTCCTGGGCGATGTCCAGAACTCAGGGTCAGTCAGTTCAGTCAGTTCAGTCGCTCAGTCGTGTCCAGCTCTTTGCGACCCCATGAATCGCAGCACGCCAGGCCTCCCTGTCCATCACCAATTGCTGGAGTTCACCCAAACTCATGTGCATCGAGTCGGTGATGCCATTCAGCCATCTCATCCTCTGTCGTCCCCTTCTCCTCCTGCCCCCAATCCCTCCCAGCATCAGGGTCTTTTCCAATGAGTCAACTCTTCACATGAGGTGGCCAAACTACTGGAGTTTCAGCATCAGTCCTTCCAACGAATACCTAGGACTGATCTCCTTTAGGATGGACTGGTTGGATCTCCTTGCGGTCCAAAGGACTCTCAAGAGTCTTCTCCAACACCACAGTTCAAAAGCATCAATTCTTCAGCTCTCAGCTTTCTTTATAGTCCAACTCTCACATCCATACATGCCCACTGGAAAAACCTGACTAGACGGACCTTTGTGAACAAAGTAATGTCTCTGCTTTTGAATATGCTCTCTAGGTTGGTCACAACTTTCCTTCCAAGGAGTAAGCATCTTTTAATTTCATGGCTGCAATCACCATCTGCAGTGATTTTGGAGCCCCCAAAAATAAAGTCTGACACTGTTTCCACTGTTTCCCCATCTAATTCCATGAAATGATGGGACCAGATGCCATGATCTTCGTTTTCTGAATGTTGAGCTTTAAGCCAACTTTTTCACTCTCCTCTTTCACTTTCATCAAGAGGCTTTTTAGTTCCTCTTCACTTTCTGCCATAGGGGTGGTGTCATCTGCATATCTGAGGTTATTGATATTTCTCCTGGCAATCTTGATTCCAGCTTGTGCTTCTTCCAGCCCAACATTTCTCATGATGTACTCTGCATAGAAGTTAAATAAGCAGGGTGACAATATACAGCCTTGACGTACTCCTTTTCCTATTTGGAACCAGTCTGTTTTTCCATGTCCAGTTCTAACTGTTGCTTCCTGACCTGCATATAGGTTTCTCAAGAGGCAGATCAGGTGATCTGGTATTCCCATCTCTTTCAGAACTTTCCACATTTTATTCTGGATAGCTTGTAGCTATTAGATATTGGTTCACTTGAGGCTGCTTATTACACTAACAAAGGACACCATACTTTGTAGTCATCAGAATAAACAAAATCCCTGAAGTGAGCAGTGTTTGGTTATGTTTCTGAGGATACCCCTACATGTATACTGGGGCTTCCCAGGCAGCACTAGGGGTAAAGAAACTGCCTGTCAATGCAGGGGACACAGGAGATGCGGGTTCCATCCCTGGGTCGGGAAGATCCCCTGAAGGAGGGCATGAAAACCCACTCTAGTATTTTTGCCTAGAGAATCCCATGAACAGAGGAGCCTGGCAGGCTATAGTCATTAGGGTCACAAAGAGTCTCAGACACTGAAGCAACTTAGCACACACACTACATGTATACTATCTGATGGTACAAGTTATACTAACAGGCAAGAAGGATAGTAGGACTAAATATGACAGTCTCTCAGAGGTCAGTATTTCATTCAGTAGACATGAAAGATTCACACCTGAGGTTGAGGAAGCGTTGACTTCATCGTCATAAGGAGAGAAGGTCACACCGTGAGGGTAAATGCTGTAGGCGCGGCTGGCCATATTTTTGAACATGATCTACAAAATTAATTCAAATCCATTATTTCAGGATTTAGGGTCAATCATGAGAATAGACAATGCTAGCTTTGCATATTTACTTGTGGGATGGTGCATATGTGTGTGTGTGTCTTTATGTGAATGCAAACTAATAACTGTGTATGTGAGGGGCAACCTCTCCCCATCACCTGATAGATGCATTTGAGAGAGCTCCACTTACATAGTAAGGTGGAAAACGGAAAGAGAAGTCTGACCTTTGGAGTAATGTTTTCCTCACGGTACATCACCCTCTCCAAGTTGAGCCCCATCTCCCTTGCCCTGTCCTTTTGGCTTGGACCACATCTGCCTTTGAATCTGCTCCTTCCCTTCTCCAGTCTGCCAGATCTCCCAAACCCATGTCCTTGATGCCATCTTCTTCTTTCTTTAATACTTGTTTATTATTTACATGGCTGCACCAGCTCTTAGATGGGGCCTGTAGGATCTTCAATCTTCTAGGCATACAGAGTCTTACAACTGCAGCATTCAAACTCTTAGTTGTGGCACATGGATTCTAGTTCCCTGACCAGGGATCGAACCCTGGTCCCCTGCACTGGAAGTGCAGTGTTGTAGCTACTGGACTACCAGGGAAGTCCCTCAAAAAACATCTTCTTGATGGGGCTTAGCAAATAGCCAGATCTTGAATTTCCAATGAGGCATCTTTATACTTTCTAAGAGCACCTAAAAGGGATCAGAAATGAGGGAAGGAAGAGAGAAACAGGAGAAAGGTGGCTTTCTGCCCTTTGGTTATTATTATTTTTTTAATGAACAGAATTGGCTTTGTCTGCAGATATGGCTCAGATGGTAAAGCATCTCTCTACAATGCGGGAGAGCCGGGTTCAATCCCTGGGTCGGGAAGATGCCCTGGAGAAGGAAATGGCAACCCACTCCAGTACTATTGCCTGGAAAATCCCATGGACAGAGGAGCCTGGCAGGCTACAGTCCATGGGGTCACAAAGAGTCAGACACGACTGAGCAACTTCACTCATCCTTAGTTCATTTCCATGAAGAGGAAGATGAAGGAAGCAGCTTCATCACACAGGAGTCCTAATTAGCCTCCTTAATCTAAAAAAACAACATTAATCTTATCTTCTACTTGGTTGCTTGCCAAAGCATTTGGGTCATCCTTAATCTGCAGATTATATTCATCCTAGAATCTAGCCTAAGATTGCAACTTTTAATTCTCTTCTGTCTAGTTCTTACCAAAAGATAAGATGATGACATGATACAACATGTAAAGAAATCAGCCTGAGGAACACTCAGTGTTCCTGACACATACCAAAATTTACGTTCATCAGAGACCAATCATCAGAGAACTACATGCTTAGATCACATTGATGAATTGTTTTCATTCAATTTGGTTATGTTCTCAGCTATAATGAGAAACATTTTTAAAAGCTATGCAACTTTTAGGAGGTGGAAGAAGATGGCCGAGGAATAAGCAGGGAGATCACCTGTCCCCCCAACAAATACATCAAAAACTCATGAAAATATGGAACAACTCCTATAGAGTAACCTCTAAATGATAGCAGAAGACCCCAAGGCCTCCAAAAAGAAATTACACCAATATTGTAAAGAATCATCAATCAATTAAAAACAAATATAATTAAATAAAAAGCTATGCAGCTTTTAAATTTATCATACCAGTTGTAGATGGGTCAAGGATTCCATCTGCCACATCACACAGCATGCTCTTTTTAAGCATCCATAGGATAACTTTCTCTAAGTCTCAATAACAGGGGAAATTGTACTTCTTTTATGACTACTGTGAATCTTGCCTGACCTATTTACCTGTTTATTTTGGCTGTTAGAAAGCCTAGGACAAAATTTGCAGATATTGTGGGAGCATATGGTATGTGTTTCATCATACTTATTCTTGGCTTTATTTTCTTTGTCCCCACATTATCCTTCACCTCAGTTACATCGGCTCCTTGGTTTATTCCTTTATAATCTGATCGACTATTTTAGATGATTTGTATTATGAGATAGGCTATAATAAACGCAAATATGAAAAAGAATTAAAACCACATTTGAATTAAAAATTACATGGACACGTTAAAAAAAATAAATAACCAGTACTTATCATCTGTTTTTCACTATTCAAGTTCTTCCATGGTTCTGTATTTCTGTGACTTACTTTCAGTGTGTCTCTGACCTGGGCTCTGATAATAGGGCCCAAGATCCCATCTCCTTCGCTACTGGGATCCTCCAGGCGTTTGGTGAAGGAGTCATCTTGGTACTGTTTGTAGACAACCTTCTTATAATGTTTTCCAATTCGGTTTGAGAAATTATCCAAATGCAGAGATCTGTATTTTCTTAAAGTGAAATAAAGTTCAAAAGATTAAATAGTTTTCTCAAGTAGAGACCCCAATAGGATGGGAGACACCCTTATGTTTAGAAGTTCTGCTCTTGAATTAGATAAAATGCTAGTTTTCTTGGGGGGGGTGGGGGGAAGGCAGGGAGGGAAACCTTAGAGTGATTTGCAAAGTCCTGATATCTTCTCTCTAGTTGGAAAACTGGAAACCTCTGATCTGTCTCCTCCGCCATTGATAAAGTCATAATCTTAGTTAGAAGCACCTACTTACATCTTCCTATCTCTCCGGTTTCTAGAGTAGCTATCTCTGAAAGGTCTACTTGGATGAAAGGATAAGATACACTATGAATTTTTCTTAGGTATCACTTAATTTATAGTATCCTGTTGGCTTTCCTACGGGCTCCCATGGTGGCTAAGAATTTCAGTGGTAAAGAATCTGCCTGCCAATGAAGGGGGTGTGGATTTGATGCCTGGGTTGGGAAGATCCCCTGGAGAGAAATGGCAACCCACTCCAGTATTCTTGTCTGGAAAATTCCACAGTCAGAGGAGCCTGGAGGGCTACAGTCCATAGGGTTGCAAAAGAGTCAGACACAACTTAGTGACTAAAACAACAAGCAATTGGCGTTCCAGGTATTTCTCCATCTCTAAAAGAACACATGCCCACTCTGGGAAGTTTCTCCTGTCTTTATTAAACATAGTTCTATACTGTTGGGCTATCCCTTCTACCATCCAGCCAATCCTGGTGCCAACTGAAGACCAACTGCCTTCACCTGTCTTCTGTAGCTGCTGCAATAAATGATTTAGGGGAGGTAACATGAACTACTTTCCCCCTTGGTCCTTTTTATTGCCTTTGTTTGTAAAGGCAGAGTTCCATAATAGAGTTTATCCATTTTATAGATTTATTCTATGCAATAAAAAGCACTGATTGCTGCTACAGAGCAATCTGGATTTTTTTTTTCTTAACCCCACTTCCCTAACTCTTCCTGCATTTTCTAAACACTTATCTGCATTCATTTCAAGTAGATAATTCCAGAGCATCTTTATGCAAATATGACTTGCAGATATAACTATTCTTATCCTCTCATGCCTCTAACAAAAGGGAGCTATTTGCATATTCTGTACCATACCTTGAATTTTTTGTTGCATTTTCCAGCTTTATTGAAATATAACTGACAAATGTATATATCTGAGATTTATAACATAATGATTTGTATATGAGTATATAAGATTATCACAATCAAGCTAATAACCACTTCTGTGACCTCACCTAGTTGCTTATTTTTTTAATTTTGATAACACTTAAGATCTACTGTCTTAACAAATTTAAAGAATATTATACAATGTTATTAACTATGGTGTTACTGACTGTAGTTAATATATTATGCTCTATATTAGGTCTCCAGAGCTCATTCATTTTAAAACTGAAAATTGGTATGCTTTGATCAACTTCTCCCATTCCCCCTCCCCTCTCAGCCCCTGGCAACCACCACTATACTCTCTGCTTCTATGAATTCAACTTTAGATTCCGCATACGTCATTCTGTGTCTGGAATATTTCACTTAGCCTAATATCCTGTAGGTTCATCCATATTATTGCACATGGCAGGATTTCCTTCTTTTTTAAGGCTGAATAATATTCAATTATCACACATATAATTGTAACATACATACACATATATATCTCCACTGATAGGCACTTAGGTTGTTTCCACGTTTAAGCTGCCATGACTAGCACTGCAGTGGACATGGGAGTACAGGCATCTCTTTGATAGTATATACTACATTTCCTTTGGATATATACCCAGAAGTGAGATTGCAGGATCATACGGTAATTCTATTTTTAATTTTTTGAGGAAGTTCCTTACTATTTTCCACAAGTAAAAGTGTTAGTCACTCCGTTGTGTCTGACTCTTTACAGCCCCATGGGCTTCCAGGTTCTTCTGTCCATGGGGATTCTCCAGGCAAGAATACTGGAGTGGGTTGCCATTCCCTTCTCCAGGGGATCTTCTTGACCCAGGGATTGGACCTAGGTCTCCTGCATTACAGGCAGTTTCTTTACCGTCTGAGCCACCAGGGAAGCCTGTTTTCCATAAAGGCTGCACCAATTTATATTTTCATCAACAGTATACAAGGATTCCCTTTTCTCTGTACCCTCATCAACACTTGTTACCTCTTTTGCGTGCTAGTCATCCTCACAGATGTGAGGTGATGTCTCATCAAGGATATGATTTTTCCCTGATGATTCGTGATGCTGGACACCTTTTCATATACCTATTGGCCATTTGTATGTTTTCTGTAGGGAAAATGTCAGTTTAAGTACTTTGCCCATTTTTTAATCAGGCTATTTTCATTTGTTTATTTTGCCATTGAATTACATGAGTTCCTTTTATAGTGTGGAAAAACCTGAATAAACTTTTTGGCCAACCCAGTATTTTGGCTATTAACCTGTTATCAGATACATGGTTTGCTGAGATTTTCTCCCATTCTGTTGGTTACCTTTTCATTTTGTTGTTTCTTTTGCAGAAGTTTTCCGGTTTGATGTAGCTCCACTTGTTTATTTTTGTTTTTGTTACCTATGCTTCTGGTGTCGTAGCCAAAAACATCATTGCTGAGACCACTGTCAAAGAGCTTCTTTGTTTTGTTTTCTTCCAGGAGTTTTATGGTTTCAGATATTACATTTAAGTTTTTAATTTATTTTTACTTAGCTTTTGTATATGTTGTATGTAATAAGCTAAGGGTCTAATTTTATTCTTTTGCATGTGAATATCCAGTTTTCCCAGCATCATTTATTGAAGAGACTATCCTTTCCCCATTGTGAATGTTTAGTGCCCTTGTCAAAAATTAATTGACTATACATGCATATATTTATTTTGAGTCCTTGCTTCTGTTCATTTGGTCCATGTGTCTGTTTTTATGACATTATTTTTCTGTTTGATAACTATAGCTTTGTGATATAGTTTGAAATCAGGAGGTGTGATCATAGTTTATGATAATTTCAATGTGGTATTGAATTCAGTTTACTAATATTTTGAAAACTTGGCATTTATGTTCATCAAGGATATTGGCCTGTAATTTTTTTCTTATAATGTCGTTATCTAGCTTTGGTATAAGAGTAATGCTGGCCTTGTAAAATAAGTTTGGAAATGTTCCCTACTCTTTAATATTTGGAAAGAGTTTGAGGATTCATGTATGATATACTTGTGAAGCCATCTGGCTCTGGGCTTCTTTTATTTCAAGGTTTTTGATTACTGATTCGATCTTCTTACTTGTTGATCTGTTCAGGTTTTCTGTTTCTTTTTGATTCAGTCTTGGTAGAGTGCATGTTTCTAGGACCGTTTTCCCTTTCTGCTACTTATCCCATTTGTTGGCATATATTGTTTGTAGTAGTCTCTTATGTTCCTTTGTATTTCTGTGGTATCCCCTTGTTGGGGGATACAAGTAGGGGAATCTGCTCTTCTACCATCTTGTTCCCTCGACTTATTAATTTAAAAATATCTCTTGGAGAACTTTTTGTATTAGTAGAGAGAGAATGTTTGCATCCTTTTTAAAACAGATACCTAGTATTCCATTGTGTGAATACACTCATACATTCCTATTGAGGGACATTATAGGCTGTTTCAGGCCTTCCCTGGTAGCTCAGAAGGTAAAGAATCTGCCTGCAATGCAGGAGACCCAGGTTCAATCTCTGGGTCTGGAAGATTCCCTGGAGGAGGAAATGGAAACCCACTCCAGTATTCTTGCCTGGGAAATCCCATGGAAGGAGGATCTTGGTGGGCTACAGTCCAAGGGGTCACAAAGAGTCAGACACGACTGAGCAACTTTCACTTTCATAGGTTGTTTCCAAGCCTTTGCTACTACTAACAGTGCAGCTGTGAACATCCTGTACATACTTCATTTCACCTGTAAGCAAATATATGAATCTGTATAGTAAATTCCCAGAGTGGGATTGCTGGGTCAAAAGATATATGCATTTGTAATTTTAATACATACTGCCAAATTATCTTCTAGAATGGTTTTCCAGTTCACTCTTTCACCGGTAATACATGATAGAGCTTGTTTCCAACAGTCTTGCTACTAGGTTATTTCATCTGAACTTGTGAGTCTGATGCTAGGTGAAAGACAGTATTCCACAGAAGTTTATTAATAATTTGCATATCTCTCTTGAGTGAGCTTGAGTGTTTTTCAAGTGTTTAAGAGCTATTTGAATTTCTAATTTTCTTAATCCAGCTCTCCCATTTCCTAATCTCTAAAATAAATAAGAGCTGTTTCTAATTGTGGAGTTAAAGCTCTTAGAAAGGTTTACTACACTGCTTGACAATAGGAAGCATTCAACAAGTGGTAGCTGCTATTATTGTTGTTGTTGTTCCTATGACTATAGTTATTATCATGCTGAGTTCTCTTGGTGAGTATGGAGTAATTTCAGTTTGACTTGAAAATGAAATCCAATACACGTATTTCCTTGAAAGCTGTCAACTCATGACATTTCACCCTATGGATCAAGGACCCTATGAGTCTAGGACACTATAGACCATGTCATGAACATTTGCACAGTAGTAAGAACCCCTCCAAACTCACTTGTCCATGCTTGCTGGTATTATAGGTGCATAGTCCCAAATGACTTCCTCTGCAGCGATGAAGTATTCCCACCTCTTAATGTGCCGCCTCTGGTCTCGAGTTAGTTTCCTAGGATTTCTGGTTTTCTTTGCACAGTTTTTAATGTCTATGAAAGCCTGCATCCCAGCTGAGTTAGAACATAAGGAAAATGGAAGAATTTGAGAGAAGAAATAAAGGCTGATAGAAATGCAAATCTTTTAAATAAATTTGTGGAAGTTTTCAATAATAACAGTGAATATAGTACTTAGAAAACTTTTGAACATTTTGGTTTGAAACTGTTTTAGTACAGTGAGGAAAGCAAGAATAAAAAGCAAAGGAAAGAGAGAGAATGAGTTAGGGGGAAAAAACTGGAAAGGTTTTCTTTGTACTTCTCAAGGGAGAAACATTTTGTATAATTTCCAGACTCTTATTATTATTATTATTTTTACTTTACAATATTGTATTGGTTTTGCCATACATCTTAAAACTTCATGACTTAGATCTTATCAATTTCTCACTTTTCCTATCATCTGTAAAATTAAGATAATATTAATACTAATATATACTGTATGAAATTATAAAAAGACAAAAGTACCTAGACTCAGTAATGTTAGTTTTATTATTTCATTGTTATTTGGGACTCTATCTGCCAGGAATATTGTGACAATTCATTACTTCAAATATAATTTTGACCACTCAGTTTGAACAAAAACTGAAATGATCCCAGAAGTGTCTCTTTTTTGTATGTCTTGCTTTTATACACATTATTTTGGTAACACAATGATTTCCTATAGTGATATTTACTTTTATGTACAGGAACCTTCCTCCTAACAGTTTTAAAGCAACAATGTGCAATAGAGCATTATTTTGTTTACCTGATAGCATATAACAACCTAAGTTGATTTTTTTCCCGCCAGAATTCACTGATGTCCTTTAAAATCTTCAGCTGGTTAGATTCTGCTTTGTGCTCATCTTGTTATGAAAGACAATCTTTTCATGTTAAAACTTTTTCACTATCCATAACTTGGTCTTTCTATAAATTTACAGAAGTTTGACTGGAATACCCCAAGAAAGAATATCTGCACATATGTTTCTGTTTCCTTCCTCTTTTCTCCTTTCAAGGAAGTAGAGATCTTGTTGGCTTTTGCATCATTTTAAAAAGTCTTTGTCAATTTTTCTACTTCCTCCATCCCCAACTAACAAGTTATAAGTCTAAGAGCAAAGTATCTAAATTTTGTTTTTGAGGACCAAGAAATGTTATGTCTGGAGCGTGGGCAGCTTGTAAGGAGAAAGAAGAATGAGAGAGTTAGTGCCTAGGTAGGAAGAAAGAAGGATCCTGCATTCATAAGCAAGACTTGTGGAAGAATTTCTTGCCTTGAAAATGTTTGGGGATGAGAGAAGCTATGGTCCACCTTCCCTCAGGGCTCACGGTCATGTTTGCAGTTGTGGACGTGGCGCTGACTAGAGTGATGGCTGAGATCTTACGACGGTTCTGCTCCAAGACCTGACCATTGAAATGGATGGAGAACAGTTCTGGCCCAGAGCTCATTCCAATCAGATGCCAACTGACGTGGTCATGGGCACAGACTGTTATATCTGAGGGAGAGATGGGGGCCAATACAGGTCATCAGCAGTCTGTGATAAAAGAATTCACTCACCAGATACGTTTTGCATCTGCTTTGCATCAGGCCTTATGCAAGATTCTGGGGGTATAAACACTCCCACTACGGTACCTTCCCTAGAAAAGCAGACATCTGAGTCATGAGCAAACAAGCAGTACCAACTCACTGCAATAAGTGGTACTAAGAGCCCAGAGATGGAGGATGTTAGCTCAGAAACACAGGGACTGCTAAGATCCAAAGAGAGAGGCAAGTAGGTGACCAACACTTCAGGTTTACCAAGGACAGAGGGATTCCCCGAATACAGAACTTTCAATTTTAGAATTGAGAAAGTCCTGGGCAAGCCTGAGTAGTTGGTCACTCTACAACCAACCTGGGCTCAGCTGGAGTTGCCAGAGCCTCCAATAGGGCTGAGTTTAAGGGCCAAACCTCCAATAGGGCTGAGTTAAGGGGTCAAGTTTAAGTGAAGATACTTTAAGGAGTTTATACTGTTTCTTTGGGCTTCCAAGTTGGTGCTTAGTAGTAGTAAAGAACCTGCCTGCCAATGCAGAAGACGTAAGGGATGGAAGTTTGATCCTTGGGTTGGGAAGATCCCCTGGAGCAGGGCACAGCAACCCATTCCAGTATTCTTGCCTGGAAAATCCCATGGACAGAGGAGCCTGGTGGGCTACAGTCCATGGGGTCACAAAGAGTCAGACACGACTGAAGTGACTTAGCAAGCATGCACTGTTTCTTTACCCACTGATTGATTATTTTAATGACAAGGCAATGAGTTACTCTGTGGGTTATAGGATCTCCTTAATATGCAGTGGGTAAATCCTCATTATACTGGGTTGTTGGGAGCGTTTCATGGATGGAGTAATGAGAACTGAGTACAAAAGCTGTTTGGTTCCTTCTTTGCTCCTACAGTGACTGTGAAAATGCTAATTTGCTCTACAGGAGATTCCAACCTTGGCTTCTGTCCTTGGCTTGGGTTTTAAATTTCAGGCCTATAATCACTTGATATTAGATTGTGGGGCCATGATTCAGTCCCTTACACAAAGAGGGGCTGAGGGCTTGTCTGTTTTAGACCATTGTAACAAGACCATTTCCTGGTATCATGGGTGAGAACAAGAAGCTGGAAGGTAGGAGGCTTTGGTGGAGGAATTTATCTGTCTGAAATCAATGCTCATATTGGTTTGAGCCTTTTATACATCTGTGCTGGCATTTATCATCGTTTTTCAATTTATACTGCTCCATAAGGCAGTTTAACAAGCATTAACTTTTCTGTCTCTACTAATGACATTTCCCTATGTTGCCCTTCTTAACCCCAACTACTCTGTCTTTTTCAACTATAAGTTCTTAAGTTCTATGCCCACATAGAGTTATTAATTGCTATTTTTTTCATATGGGTTACTTTGGCTTCTCTGCATTTGCACAGACAATTTACTCTTCCAGGACACAGATACAGTTTCTCTTTTTACCACTCCCCTTAAGGCCCATAGTACTAAACATGCTATGTTATCTGCAAAAAAACATTCTTGAGTACCCTCTGCACCGGGATAGATGATTAACCCATTTTTGTAAGAAAGTACATTGAGACAGTTAACTGCCAAAAAAAACCACACTAAGGTAGAGAAGTGAGCAAGGTGTGAGGTCAGACGTGCTCAGTTAACTAAGTTTAAACTCTGAATCAAAACCCAGGGTCACCTGAGTATAAAGATCTGACTGGGAAGATGGAATCAAATGAAATGGAACACAATTTAAAAGCGATATCCAGACCTCAACTCTTGACAAGTTTTAGTTTTAGTAAGAGAAGCCATTTGTGATTTTCAGATATAGAGAGTAGCTTCTGAGAAGCTTAGTGCTTTGAAACATAGTTTATTTAATAAAGTAATATGTTCACTTCTCCCATTTTTCCTCCACAGGATCTTTGATTCTAGGTCATTTCTATCAGAGAGAAGCAGAGGTGGTTTAGATGAGGGTCATTTTTTTTCTCTTAACAATAGTTATAATTTTGCTTTTTCATAAGAGTCTACATGCAAATGAAGAGAAAACTATCCCCTATGTCACTGAATATTACTCATTCATCGTCTTTCGCAATGCTGGTAGTATGTTCATATGCTGGATCTTCCTCCTAGTCTCCTAGTCATCTTCACTGTGTCTTCATTGCATGACTTTTCCTGCTGGGGACTGACCTTGAATTCTGTCCTCTAAGGCTTCCTCTCTGGAGGAAGGTATGGTCACCGTGCAGCAGGAGCCACACAATTCACTGAAGAAGACCAAGGTGATATCCTGGAGGTCTTCTTGGAAATGCAGGTGAAACGGGCTCAGAGCATGATATCTAGTAAGATCACATGCTTCTCTTAGCTTCTAATTTGTCTGTTGTACTTGCTAGTTTTTTTGTTTGCTTTTTTTTTTTTTTATATAGGATGATAAAATCTTGAGAACTACTAAACTAGATTACATGACCTTTCAGATCGGAAGTTAAAAAAAATAGTATAGTCAACTTCCCTAGGGCCTTAGCGAAACAATGGGACCAATGCTTCAACTAGTCTTTCAACACAGCCTGTGTATTACCTGGTATCGTCCCATTCACATAGCCATTGACTGTGTACATTAAGGATGATGTCTGGTTCCAGCTTTTACTTTCATCAAACACAGCAAACATCAGTACATGTTGCTTGTCAAACATTTTCTGAATTCCATCCTCGGTTAGGGCACCTGTGAAAAAAGATATAGTTTTAATAACATCCAAGTTAGAAGACTCTAGCTATTCCTAGATGGCAGTGTTTTAGATAAGCAGCCAATCATACTGATGTCTACTGTGAGACATTCTTATAAAAAATAGCATCTATCAAGTAATAATGATTGGACACTTATTAAAATCCTGGTACCACCTGTTTCCTCTGACATCTGATAGCCTTGAGGAATGGGACTTTAAAGGTCAATTTGATCTGACACAGAGAGAAAACATTTGATGACTGTCAAGACTTTAGTAAAGTAGCCATTTCTTCCAGTGTCAATAAATCAATATATAGGTCCCATAGCTCATCTGGTAAAAGCATCACACTCTAAGTTTAATAGAGCCATCTTGCTAGTATCTGTAATGAGACATAGAGAATTGGTTGAGAGGGTCAAGATTAATCTATTCTCATGAGGGGAAAAAAATGCAGCTGATAATAAAATGAAATAAGAGACTTTTATAAGTTTAAAATCTTTTTCAGTGTCATCACAGTATCTTCTGTATACCAGGCAATGAAAATATATATTTGTGTACTGAATAAATGAATTAGGAATGTTGTATAGGTTTGGTATGTGTATATGGATAGACAGATGGTGAATCCATCATATTGTTTTCCACAGTGAAATTTGTTGCGGTTGTTTATTTTAATAAAATAAAATGGGATGGGATAAATTCTTTGGGGTAAAATAATCCAAGCTTACTCCTTAAGAAGCCCAACCAATGAATTTCTCATAAAGTCAATTGAGTGTGTTCGAAATCTACCCACCCAAAGTGTTCAGCTTGTTTACAAGAAAGAAACTTAGAGTTTTATGTATTTATAGACCAAATTACCAACCCAAACCTCAGGTATATTAATTGAAATTCTTTCCAAGGACTCTCAGCAGAGTATATAGGCTGCTGTATACTTTTGGAAAGAGTTGGCCTTGAGGTAGATGTTACAGATCGTATGGGCATGGCAGCAGAACATACTCTCAGACAAAGATGTACCTGGGAGAGACTCCCAGGACCAAGATGAAGGAAGGACTGAAGAAAGAGAAGATCCCACCCTTCCAATACCAAAGTCAAACAATGATCTGGCTTCTGCACCCTTCTCTTAATTTATGAAAAGATCCCAAGGCACTTTCCAACCTCATTTCATGACAGTGCTCCTTACCAGTCCAACATCTTTGTTGTCATTGAATTTTTTTTTACCTTTCTTACAAATAAGCAGAGGTCCAATCAGTCCAGAGTTGAAGTCCTCTACCAGATTTACATAGGAGTAATAGATGTGTGTGAGGCATGGAGGGTCATCGTGGGTGGGCCCGCTGTCCTCACTGATACTCCACTCATAGGTATATTCTTGGCCTGGAGCTACAGCATCATCCTTCTTCTCCACGGGCAGTGTGTGGTCAGAGTAAGACGCACCTGGAGAAGTAAAAGCCATGAGAACATCTGAAGAGTTTCTGAGATGTTTTCACTACTCTCAAATCTGCAGGAACATAAGCTTTCAATGAAGATGTTTGTGCCTTTCTATAGTAAACCTTCATTATGTGGAAAGATTCACTTAGATCCACTTATATGTCTGTGTAATTGTAAAAACTCTGAGTCTATGGTGATCTGAAGTGAACAAGAAATTTTACTTGTACATTATTTAAAGGTTAGCAAGTTAATTTTTCAGTGTGTCTAAATCATCGTTATTTAAATTTAATCAAAGAAGTAAGTAACCTTTGATCAGGAAATCATCACAGAATATGAAGATGGGCTGTATCTTCTCTATGATGCTAGACAAGACAGCCAATATTTTTAAAATTCTTAAATTTTTTATTGAAGTATAGTTGATTTATAATGCTATGTTAGTTTCTGGTGAATAGAAAAATGATTCTGTTACATATGTATGTCTTTTTAAATATTAGTTCCCATTATAGTTTATTAAGGATATTGAAAATAGTTATCTGTGCTATACAGTAGGACCTTGTTGTCATATTCATTTTATATATAGTAGTTTGCATCTGCTAACCCCAAACTCCTAATTTATTGTTCTCCCACTCTCTTTCCCCTTTGGTTACCATAAGCTTGTTTCCTGTCTGTGAGTCTATTTTGTAAAAATGTTCATTTGCATCATATTTCAGATTTTCACATACAAGTAATATCATATTTGTCTTTCTCTGTTTGACTTACTTCACTTGGTATGATAATCTCTAGGTTCATCCATGTTTCTGCTGAGGACCTTCTTTCGTTCTGTTTTATGGCTGGGCAGTATTCTATTGTATGTATGTATAGGTAGATAGATGTATATATACCTCATCTTTATCCGTTCTGTCAGTGGACATTTAGATTGCTTCCATGGCTTGGGTATTGCAAATAGTACCTCTATGAATATTAGGGTACATGTATCTTTTCAAATTAGAGTTTTATCTGGATATATGTCCAAAGTAGGATTGCTGTATCATACGGCAACTCTATTTTTAGTTTTTTGAGGAACCTCTGTGCTGTGTTTCATAGTGGCTGCACCAGTCTACACTGCCACCAACAGTGTAGGTGGGTTCCCTTTTCTCTAAACCCTCTCTAGCATTTGTTAGTTGTAAACTTTTTGATAATGGCCACTTTGACCTGGGTGAGGTGATAGCTCATTGTAGTTTTGATTTGCATTTCTCTGATAATTAGTGATGTTGAGCACCTTTTCATGTGCCTATTGGCCACTTGTACATTTTCTTTAGAAAAATGTCTATTTAGGTCTGCCCATTTTTTGACTTTCTTTTTTTTTTTTTTTGTCATTGAGTTGTATGAGCTGTCTATACATTTTGGAGATTGCAGATATTTTTGCAAATATTTTCTCCCAGTCCTTAAGTAAGATATATTCAGTCTCTTGTTAGCATGGGTTGTAAGTACACTCACATCTACTTATACACTGTTTCACTCTGTGTTTCATGTCTTCTTTCCGACTAATGCCACTCTGAGCCCTTTTATCACATCTCTACCATCTGATTATCCCAATTCTTTCCCCAGAGTCTCAGAGTCTAGCAGTCGAGTTGTTCTTGTGATTATGAAATGTATCTATCCTCTGAAGCTTACATGCTTTACTTCAGTCCTTTGTGTACCTAGAAGGCCCACCAGTAAGACTTTCATGTGTATTCAACGTTCCATACTGGTGGGAGATGGGGGAGGATGTAGAAATGGTCTTCCTTATTGAAGAAAGGGAACTGTGATGCTCAAGAGTAAAAGCAGAGCAGAGGTTGGGTGGTGTTTTCAGCAACAAAAGGAAGATGTGGCTAGAGATGGAGCAAGTGAGAACAGGAAGGGCAGAGGTGGATGTCAGACAACAAGAGGGAAGAGCAGTTTCTTCCGAGGAATTCCTCATTTAATTAGGTGACAGTTTCACATCATCGACTGGTACCAGAATTTCTCTTTGGGATTCAGTTATCTTTGTTTAGTACAACAGTCAATAAATTCCTTGAGGTGGAAGGTAAGACCATTAGAGTGTAAATGTGAGAAGAAATTAAGGATCAGAGAAAAGGGCTAAAATGTTTAACATGATGGAGCAAAAGGCCAGTGGAAACTACTCTAACTGAAAATGGCTGTACTTTGGGAAAACAAATGGTTAATTTCTTTTCTTCCCCTCCCCCTTTCCTGTTCCTTTTCTTCTCTTCTTTATTCCTCCCCCCTTCTCTCTCTCCCTCACTCTTTCCTCATCTTTACCGAGGTATAAATTACAAACAATGCAATTCACCAATTTTAAGTACAATATTTGCTAAATTTGGATAAATATGTATAGTTCTATAGCTACCATCACTATGGAGGTCCAGAACAATTCCATCACTCCAAAAAGTTTCCATGTACCATTTGTAGTCAATACCTTCCCCTACTCTCTGGACACAGGCAACTGCTGATTTGCTTTCTGTCTCTATGTTTTGCTTTCCTCATGTGAATTTGCATGGAATCAGCATATATTTGGGCTCACCAGATGGGTGTGGGAAACAGCATCTGCGCTCATCAGCAGTGGGACATTCAGCTGCTGCAGGAGCATGTACTGCTGTACCACGTGAGCTTCTAAGCATGGAAATCATAAGATAGAAGAGTTGAGTAGTTATATCTAGATTTACTGACCCACTGTCCACAGGACACCATTCAATGTATGAAAGATAGTGCAACCAAATGAAATAATATCATAGTCATGATTTCATTTGCCTTAGAGATAAGAAATAAAGATGTACTTTAATACCCTCAGAAGCTGCCAGTTATTGTTGGTGATTAAGCTTATGTCATAGAGGGGAGAAAAAGACTAGTTGTGGATGGACCATAAAGTCTTTTGAAGACAGGAAACTGAATCAGTTACTATAAGCTCAACACAAATCCAATTGTGTCAACTCAGTCCATCAAACTGTAAAGGGTTTTGTCTTACCCAGAAGATAAAGACTAAGTGTGTTGCTAAGGCAGCTGAAATCATTCATGAGTTTACCCAGTCCGCCTATCCAGTAACATCTCCGTTTATACCTCTATGTTGTGCATATTTTATAATCCACAGCAATGTACTACCTCTAAAATACACTCCAAGTTTGCACTTTCTCTGTGTCTCTCTACAGCCATAACTGTAGGACAAGTCTAGACTTGAGAATTAGCCTGTTAACTGGTCACTGGGATTCTGGCATAAGAGGAATCCCACAATCTGTTTCCCAGCCTGTACACAGAAGGATCCCTTAAAACCACAGATCTTACTTTGCCATGTTCCTGCTTAAAATCCTGACAATGACCTCTTATTTATCAAAATCCCTAACAGCAACCGCAGGTCCATTTATCATCTAGCCCTCTTTTCTCTCCATGCTCAACGTGTGTGACTTTGCTCCTTGCTTACTGTGTATCAGTCACACTCAGACCGTCTCTTAGTTTCCCAGACATGCCAAATCATGTCCTAGCTCAGAATCTTTGCAGATATTATTCCCTTTGCCTAGAATGTTCTTCCTCCCTTTCTTTCTTTGAATAAATGTGTGCTTATCCTTCAGATGTCAACTTAAATGTAAGCTTGCTTCTTCCTTGATTTCTGATTGTACTGTGTCTTTTTCTCTTTTATAGCACTCATCACAATTTATAATTAAATATATGTATAATTATATGATTAATTTCTTTTTTCCTAAGAGATAATAATTAACTGTACCATGCACATTTCTATCACTAGAATATGAACAATTCAAAACAGGGGCTGGATTATACTTCTTTTAGTATCTCTGATGCTTTTATAGTACCTGGCATGGAGAAGGTGCTCAATGAATGTATTGAACTCTTAAGATTTAAGGTTCCTATGGGCTAGAAGCAAGATCATCAAGTCTAAGCTCATGTGTACATCTGTTAAAATTCCATAGAGTTAAAACAAATCAGATATCTACTTTAACTATATGGAGATATTAGGTAAGAATCTGGATTGCTTGTTTCTGTTAAAGAATGGAGACTTCCTGGTAGCTCAGCTGGTAAAGAATCCACCTGCAATGCAGATGACCCCAGTTTGATTCATGAGTCAGAAAGATCCACTGGAGAAGGGATAGGATACCCACTCCAGTATTCTTGGGCTTCCCTGGTGGCTCAGCTGGTAAAGAATCCACCTGCAATGTGGGAGACCTGAGTTTTATCCCTGGGTTGGGAAGATCCCTGGAGAAGGGATAACAACAAATAAAACCTAGAGATCAAGGTGACAGTGGGACAAATTTCTGCATAGAATTTGGCTGGATCTGAGTCCTGGCTGCCCCCTGCAGTTGGACACTGGCTATCTGATCACCAGTCTCTACTGGACTCAGTTTTTCATTGAATTTCCTTCCTTGCTGCTGTTGGCATCTATGTTTGTGACCCTTGTGCTAGTGAAAAGCTTAACATAGGACTCTTGTATCTTTTGCCCCCGCTCCCCACAAAGGATATCCTTTTGACACTGATAACCAATATTTAATAGGTTGAACTTTCATTCTGTTGATAAAAAGGATGTGAGTGTTAAAATTATCAAGAGTTGAGAAATGTTAAAAGCTGAAATAGCTTCCTGTGAGTAATCATATTATTCCAGCCTAAAGCCAAAAGAAAAAAAGACTTTATGGGGAAGAGTCTCTGCTAATGAACACAATGAACTACCTCTGGAAAGTTGCAAAACAGCTTTGGTAACAGAGCACAACCAGGACTGATAAGGAGATTTGCCATCTCAGGTCAAACTTTGTCTATTGACCGGAATTTGCATGGCAAGTTGTTGACTGACGCTATGTTGAATCAAGCATGATGACCCTTATTCAATGCTCCATGCTTTGTGACCTCATGAAGTGAAAAAATGAAGTTTCTGGACATAATGCTTCCACTGTTCCAACTGTGATTCTACTGTATGAATTTCTCTAGTGGAAAATGGCATTCATAAGCTCTCGAAAGGATAAAATGTGATATTGTTTGTAGGGTGAGAGAGAACTTTTGAAGTTTTTCCTTTCTTTCTCTGGATAAACATATTTCAAACTTCAGATATCAACCTATATTTCAGCTTATTCATTCCATGATCTCTGGTATATATCATATAATTTCACAAATACTTAATTAAAATTATGATGATACTATAATTAAAATACTTGTGAAATTCTATGATTAATGGTATCATCTCCCTGCTAGGTTATGGGAGAAAATACAATAGTTTAGGAGCTAGACTTGAAATATCTTGGTTGCACCACTTGCTGTCTGAATTTGGAGAAATTGCAGCCTTAGTTTTCTCATTCATAACTTAACATACTGTAATCATTTTGTAGCAATAATAGTTCTTTGTTGATGGGTTCTGAGGACTGAAAAATACATGCAAAATATCTGGCACTTAATCAGTGTTATGGCAACCTGTGCTAATATTTTCGAATTTTGGTTATGTCCTTTCTCAGCTATTTTTTTTTAAATTGGAGGATAACTGCTTTACAATATTGTGTTGGGTGCTGCTGTACGTGAATCAGTCATAATTATACATATATTCTCTCCCTCTTGAGCCTCCCATCCCACTCCTGCTGCTGCTGCTAAGTCACTTTAGTCGTGTCCGACTCTGTGCGACCCCACAGACGGCAGCCCACCAGGCTCCCCCGTCGCTGGGATCCTCCAGGCAAGAACACTGGAGTGGGTTGCCATTTCCGTCTCCACTGCATGAACGTGAAAAGTGAAAGTGAAGTCGCTCAGTCGTGTCCGACCCTCAGCGACCGCATGGACTGCAGTCTTCCAGACTCCTCCATCCATGGGATTTTCCAGGCAAGAGTTCTGGAGTGGGGTGTCATTGCCTTCTCCGCATCCCACTCCTAGGCATTTTTTAAACTGACATTGCCTCTTCCATTTTTGAAGAAATGAACTTCGTAGTTCTGATACAATTTATCTTGTGTTCTTAAAGTCTCTTAATATATTGATCAGCAAATTTAGTAAGTTTCAGAGCAAGCAGAAAATAACATGTAGTCTTTACTTTCTAACCTGGTCCTCAGTTTCTCAGTTTAGTTCAGTGATTATTGTTATCATAAACATCTATGTCCCAGGCTCTGGGTTAGGTGCCAGGGCACAAATATGAAGAAGATAGCTTGGAACCCTAAGGAGCTCACAGCCTAGTTAATAGCAGACTACAAGCAAGTGCCCTGATTGTGTTGGATTTCATTTCTAGGTTTCTTCTAGGGCCACTTCAATGGAGAAGCCATGATCAGAACACCATGATCAGATAAGTTCATCCCTAATGAGACCAATCATAAAATTATCTAAGAATCACTGAAGAGGTTCCAACACATGCTAGATATAGCAGTGTAACTGATTATCCAACAATATCAAACTTAATTTAAAATGGTCAGGGTTTCATATCTAAGTTTATTTGAACACATGGTGGTTTTTAATGTCTGCTTTGTTGACCAGAGTAAATTACCGAAAATTTCAGATTCACTTGTTAGTTAAACACAGGATAAATTTCAAGTAACTGAATGAATGATTACAAGGTGAAATATGGGCATCTTGAAACAAATCTGTATATAGGAATAGATCCTGTAATTAAACTGAGTGAGGATTACTAATGTGATAGTTTGGGGATAATTTTTCACTGCTTTAATTCTTTTCACTTTAAAGTATTTTATTTTACTTTTCATCTAGAATAAAACAAGCAAGTTGTATCTTTGATTTTTGTAAGGTATATAACATGACATATGAAATAGAAATGTCTATATAAAGGAAGCATTTATGAAATATATTTTTGGCAAATCTGACTTTGACTTTGTAATCAAAATAAAAGTTTAAAACTCTTAACCAAAAGGAGGAGAACTATCCAGCAAAGACTATTAGGCTAGAGGACAAAAAGTCCTTGTTCAGCTTCCTGCTAGAATAAATTCTTTACACAAGGGTGACCTTTTATTTTATAGTTTTCTCAATTCTGTTCATTTCCTGCTCCGTCTATAGTCAGCTTTGTGATTACACTTGTCATGATGAACTAATTATTTGCCAAGAGACTCTCAGGATTTTTTTTTTCCAAATGTAAAACAGTGTGTACAAGCTTTGGAAAAGTGAAGTTACATAAAGGGCCACTTTGGTCACCCACTAGGGAGCTTTCCCTCTCCATTTAATAAACTCAGTGAACTGTCTGGTGTGCACTTAAATATTCAGAACATTCTTTTAGAGACTATAATTTAGGCACGGAGCAAATTAGAGTGCTGATGTTTTGTAAAGAGCCTGATTTCATTGCACAGGGCCTGCAAGTCTTTTGAAGGAGAAAGACTTGCATGCTTGTCACATTTTTTAGACTTACAAGAATTATTATCAATATATTAGCCCTTACAATTTGTTTCAGATATTTCCTATATACTCAAAGAAGCATCTGCAGGAGGCCAAAATATCCAGAGCAAAGTGAAAAATGTAATTGACTGCATTATGTCAAGCATTGGAATGTTTTGAAAAATTTGAGAGGACTAAGTTTTCACATAGAGAATTTGGCAACACTTAGATGCAAAGAACAATCTCTGGTGGAAAAGTTACTTACTTGTTTATGTATTATTTGAGGAATTAGCTTACCAACAGATAGCTGAACATTATAGAACTCATTTTGTTGTGTAGTATTCACAGTGCAACTCACACATTTAAATTGTGAGAATATAAGTCAAAGAATAATATTAATATTCCCTCAGAAACAAACTGTTAAAGGGAACTGTCCAAAACAGCTTCAGAAATCTTACTGGACAACAAAATTTGCTCAAGGGTGTAGCACTGTGATCAAACAGTTCAGCACATACTAGCTACAGAATTTCTGATATTTTAGCCTCAGATTGAAATTCTTTTAGTGATAAAAAGTTTAAAATCAGGTATAGTTGCAGATATTAATATTTTCTTTACTGGTTTAAAAACATATTCCTATCAAATACATTTTTAAAAGAAATTTTCTTGTAAGTATTTTTATAAATCACAATTTATCCTGTCAAAAGAGCTGCCCATCCTTGCCCTATGTAACGTTGTACACCTGGGGAGGGCATGCAACTGGAAGTAAGTTGAAAACACCATGCTGCAACTTGGCGTTTATGTCACATGCCATCAGTTTTTGGAGGAAAGGCCATCATGAGACTTCCACACTAAATACAGTAACATCTTTCCTGGCCTGGACTCATATTTCCAGTCATCTCCTAACTAAAGCATAGTCTAGAATTTAAAAAAGCAACAAAGTTCCTGGACAACCAAAATAAATGTAACAAAATCCATGAATGAAAGCTCAGGGTCTTTATCTGTGACAATACCATAGATAATGCGCTTCCCTTGTGGCTCAGCTGGTAAAGAACCCACCTACAATGCGGGAGACCTGGGTTCAATCCCTGGGTTGGGAAGATCCCCTGGAGAAGGGAACGGCTACCCACTCCAGTATTCTGGCCTGGAGAATTCCATGGACTGTGTAGTCCATGGGGTGGCAAAGAGTCAGATACAATTGAGCGACTTTCACTCACCATAGACAACGTAGGTCTTCATTTCGAGTCTGTTTACTCTTAGACTACACACTATTCTAAAATTTGTGAATATTTGTAAAATCTCATAGTAGATTGGAAGTAATGGTTTAGGGAGGGATTAGAATTCTACTCCTCATCTTCTGTTTTAAAAAAGTCTGGGAAAGTATAACATTTAGAAAGAGTTCTATCCAAAGTGATTTTATTTATTTTATTTTTTTATTTTACAATATTGTATTGGTTTTGCCATACATCAACATGAATCTGCCACAGGTATACACGTGTTCCCCATCCTTCAGCTCCCTCCCTCCTCCCTCCCTATACCATCCCTCTGAGTCGTCCCAGTGCACGAGCCCCAAGCATCCAGTATCATGCATCGAACCTGGACTGGCAATTCAGCCATTTCATATATGATATTATACATGTTTCAATTCCGTTCTCCCAAATTTTAAAAAGTATCTTAACACTTAAAGTAAACCTCAAACTATCCAGAAAATGTTATTACTCAAAACAATTCATGCCTTATGTACTCTGGATAGCTGAAGTTTTCTGTGCAATTTTAGTTCCTTCTGTCATCTGAATTCTATCGTAGAATTTTATTTCATTTGTGTAGAAATAAAATGATGAGTACTATGTGCCAAAAACTTGACATATACTGCGACTAATCCTTGCAATAACTTTAGTTGGGAGGAATTGCTACCTCCTTTTATAGAAATGAAACTGAGGCTTAGCGATAAAGGCAATTGCCTAGTCAAATTTAGGGTTCAAATCCAGGGGTCATTCTGGCTCTAAAGCCAGCATTCTTTCCACGGCTCTTTTTCTTCTAGCTAATGTCAGTAGGTCTCCAAATCTTTGGTGGGGCTCAAGGATTAATTTCCAGATAAAGAAGATTGCTGTCTAGGTTGGATCATTCACTGGTTAGCCCAAGCAACCACAAAGACTGTTTTAGTCTTCTCTTAAGCCATTTATATTGTTTCAACCTCCCACCATTCATCTCTCAAGTATCTACCTCTGAGATAAGGGAATCTGGATTCTCTTGTAGTTGACTCAGCGTATGGTTAATTTATTTCCACTCCTGAGAAAATAGTACAAACCATAGAAGGAGGCTATAAGAGGTAGGGTAAGTGTCAGACATGAAAAAGGAGAGGTTTTATTCTAACAGAGGACACAATAAAATGAACAGAAGGCTTGCCTTTTTATTTTTTACCACAAAGGACAGACCAATCTTTTTAGTCTGTTTACTAGATTTGTATCTCATTTCCAAGATAAAATTGGACTTTGCCCATTAATCTGTGTTTACCTTTATCAGATTCATGAAACCAGGGGCAATAACCAAGTGACCAATGGAAGTGGTGGGAACATTTTAAAACAACTGCTCATTAATTATTCTGGCAGGAGGGGAGTGCAGGGACAAATAAATAGTAAAGAAAGAGCATAATGTTGCAAGGTTCATTCTCTGTGTAAACAGCTTAGGTGGAGTACAAAGTCTGTAACACTTAACTCCTCCCACATCTGAAATAGAACCTGCCTGGAACGTTTTGAGTGTTCTCCCCTTGTGCATGGATTGCCGTATTCCTGATGCAGTCATCTGGAATACTTATAAGTAGGTGAAATTCTTCTTCACTATGTCATTATGCCATTACGTGCTACCTCACCCAGAATTTTGCAAAGTGGCTAAGATGCCTGAAATTTCAGTTAATGCTTCATTGTTTTTCCTCAAGCCAAAGATGAAGTGATAATGCCAATGGTCCTGGGGAGGTTAGTTCATTGACATTATCAGGATGAGTTTGATAGGAATTTACATAGGAAATAATAAATAAAAAGTCACTTTCTAATCCATATGTGTTGTGTGCTTAGTCACTCAGTCCTGTCTGACTCTTTGTGACCCCACAGACTGTAGCCTGCCAGGCTCCTCTGTCCATGGAGATTATCCAGGCAAGAATACTGGAGTGAGTTTCCATGCCCTCTTCCAGGGGATCTTCCCAACCCAGGGATTGAACCCAGGTCTCCCACATTGCAGGCAGATTCTTTGTCATCTGAGTCACCAGGGAAGCCCAAGAATACTGGAGTTGGTAGCCTATCCCTTCTCCAGGGGATCTTTCTGACCCAGGGATCAAACCAGGTCCCCAGCATTGTGGGCAGATTTTTTACCCTCTGAGCCACCAGGGAAGCCCTCTAATCGTATACTGTCAGGTAAATATTAAGTTATTTGAACATATTTCAAATAACATTTTTAATTGAGATAAAATTGACATTATAACATTATAATTTAAAGATATTTTAATTGAATTACTTCTATCATCATAAAATTATCAACTGCTTATTATTTGTTAATGTTTATCAAGTGCTGATTTTATATACAGGGCTTCCCAGGTGGCCTGGAGAAGGAAATGGCAACGCACTCCAGTATTCTTGCCTGGAAAATCCCATAAAGGAGGAGCCTGGCAACCTACAGTCCATTAGTTCTTAAAGAGCTGGACATGACTGAGCAACTTCACTTTCTTTCACCTTCCCAGGTGACACCAGTGGTAAAGAACCTGCCTGCCAATGTCCAGTCCCTGGGTGGGGAAGGTCCCCTGGAGGAGCGCATGACAATCCACCCCAGAATTCTTGCCTGGAGAATATGCAAGGCATTGTTCTGATATTTCTTGACCACAAACATATATGAGATAGATACGATTACAATCTCCATTTTACAGATGAGAAAGACGAGGCACAAAGAGGTAGTTACTTGCCAAAAGTCACACAGCTAATAAATGTCTGAGCCAGAATGTACAGGGTGTCTAGCTCCAGACCTACATTGTAAACCGCTCTCCTGCTTAGTTCTTCTCTTCAAAGGCGTAAAGGCTGGCATACATGGGGAAAAGATTTGTGAATCATGGAAAGTTAAAATTTATTTTTAAATGGTGTTATACCAACATCTATTGTAGTGTGGATAATTTTACATTAGTCCCTAACAGAACTCTACTCTGCTTATTGTGGTCTGAACATCAACGTAACGGAAATAATCAGAACAATATCAGCAATAGGTACTTACCATTCTGTAGCTGATGTGGCCCCTTTAATTTCCACCATATCCATGATCTTCACCATCACTGTCATCATTTACCAGGGACTTGCCAGGTTCCAGGGGACCATATTTAGTATATTACCTAAATGATCTCATTTGTTCCTCAAAGGTATCTTATGGAATAAGTATAACCATTCCCATTTTAGAGATGAGAAAACTGAAGCTCAGAGATGCTATACTCATAGAATCGGAAATTGTAAAGCGGGAATTTGAACCTAAGTATGCGTTTAAAGTTTATGTTCTTAACCACTTCAGTATGTCCAAAATTTCAATACTACATCTATTACCATCATCACCACCGAATATCACTTATTAATGCTACCTATGTGCCAGGGTAGCCCTGTGTCAGACTAGCCCTATGTCACTGTTTCAAACTATGGCTCATGGACCAAATCCAGCCAGCTGCCTATTTTTTGTAAATAAAAGTTTATTAGGACACAGCCATGTGCATCCATTTACATATTGTCTGTGGCCGCTTTTATGCTAAATGGTAGAGTTGAGTAGTTGCAACATAGATTCTATGACTCTCAAAGCCCAAAGTATTTACTGGCTCTTCACAAAAAAGTTTTTGAACCCCTGCCTTAACCCATCTTGCAATATTATTATTCTCATTTTGCAGAGGAACATATTGGAGTTCATAAAGATTAGATAACCTGCCCATCCAACTATTCAAAAATAAGAACATAGCAAAAAAACTGAGGTCTACATGACCCCAGAAGTTTTTCACTTTCTCCTCAGAAATCTACAAAGGCACAATTTTTATTATTACCAGTTAAAGGAAAGGAGATTTCTCTTAACTTAGTTAACAATATGGTTCAAAATGTTTGACACTGGTGGTAAAAGAGCTGTACATTTTCCCATGTCAGAGGGATTTGATGTTAAATTCCTCTTACCTTCTGAGAATTTACTGTACTTAATTCCTTGAGGATGGATGCTTAAGGGCTTGTGTGCTTTATTCTTAAAGTGAACTTTCATGATGTCTCCAACTTCAGCATACAAAGTAGGCCCAAGAAGTCCTATGAAAACAAGCATTTAAAATATGTCTGTATTCAGGATTACTAAGACAGCTGCTCGGAGAAGGCAATGGCACCCCACTCCAGTACTCTTGCCTGGAAAATCCCATGGATGGAGGAGCCTGGTAGGCTGCAGTCCATCGGGGTCACAAAGAGTCGGACACGACTGAGCGACTTCCCTTTCACTTTTCTCTTTCATGCACTGGAGGAGGAAATGGCAGCCCACTTCAGTGTTCTTACCTGGAGAATCCTGGGGACAGGGGAGCCTGGTGGGCTTCTGTCTATGGGGTCGCACAGAGTCGGACATGACTGAAGCAACTTAGCAGCAGTAGCAGCAGCAAGACAGAGCTGCTAAGCAAGAAAAGCGTGCAGAAAACCCCACAGGTGATTGCTATCATTCCTCTCAGTCTTGAGGCTGACGAGCTTATCTTCAATCTAGAAGGCTTTCCCAGCTCATTACCTCTGTATTCCATGCAGGCAGATAAGGATGGGAAGGTAGAAATACGTGGCTTGGGCCCAAAGCCAGTTAAGAAAATAGAAGAAATAGTTCTGATCATGTCCACCCCATTCTGATTCACTGTCATTCCTGGAGAGACTGCCATCTTGGGTCAAGAAAGGGTGAGGTGAGAGAAGGTGCCTGACTACTTCAGATCTCTCTGAGGTGGGAGACCTCAGAGACCTAAATGAAGTCAGGGAGCAGAACCGACCATTCTCTGGCCCTGAGGCAAGTTCAGAGTCCCAAGGCAGGAGTGACCTTGGTGTTTCCAAAGAACAGACCATTGGTGTGGCCAGAGTGAGAAAAGTTAGGGTCACCCCCTATGGGCCATGGTAGGGACTTTGGATTTTCTTCTAAGTGACATGGAAAATTACTGAGCTTTGTGCAGCCAAGAGACATGGTCTCATATGTTTTAAAGTTAATCCTGCATGTACACACTGCTATATTTAAAATGGATAACCAACAAAGACCTACTGTATAGCACAGGGAACTCTGCTCAATATGATGTGGTAGCCTGGGTGGGAGGGGAGTTTGGGGGAGAATGAATACACATTTATGTATGGCTGAGTCCTTTTGCTGTCCACTTGAAACTATCGCAACATTGTTAATTCGCTATACCCCAATACAAAATAAAAAGTATTTTTTTAAAAAAGTTCATCCTAAAAAAAAAAAAAAAATCACAAGAAAGATTTGTCCTAGCTGCTGGGTAGAAAATATTCTGTGTAGTGACAACAGTAGACACAGCCCAGGTGGAATAGACTAGAGATAATGCTGTGTTGGGCCAGCATATGCAGCAGTGAAGCAGGGAGAAGAGGTTAGATTCTGGGCATTTTGACAGTAGAGCCAGCAAATTTGCTGAGGGGTTAGATGTAGCCACTGAGAGAGAGAGGTCAAGGGTGATCCTAAGGGTTTTGATCTAAGCAACTGGATAAGTGATGTTAGCAGTTATTTGATGGGGAGCACAGCAGGGACAGCAGATTGAGGTGCAGAAATCAACAGTGAGGCTTCACTTGCTACATGCCAGGTGCTGCGCTAGGTCCTGGGGACACATGGATAAATATGTGACTGTCCTTGTCCTTAGGAGCTCACAGGCTCATTTGGAGGTAGACGTATGGTAGGGGCTACTGCTGAGATATGGGCAAAATGCTACAGGAGAGGAAAGGACGAAGGACCAACTCTGTCTTTGGAGTTAGGGGAAGAGTTGATATTTGACTCAGCTTTCTGAAGAGTCACATGTTACAGTTTCCCAAAGTGTAATCCTTGGATGTTTCTGCATCAAGAATCAGCGAGGGCTGAACTAAAAGGCAGATTCTCAAGTAAGTACTCTCTCAGCCCCAGTGAACCTGAGTTTCTCTGGAGGTGGGGTCCGGGAATCTGCATTTTAGAGGTGTGCTCCTGAGTTGATTCTGATGTCCTTCAAAGCTTCAAGACTTGTTGCAAAAAGCCCTTTTTAAGACAGTTGACTGTTCTCACTTCCAAGCCATCCATAAGCTCTCGTGGGGTTGGCTTCTGCCCATTAGGAATCACAGGAGCAGGAGAAGGAAGTTACAGTAGTCATGGAAGTCAACTAGCATTTGTTTACCATGGGGATAATTGTAATTGTCCCTCTTGATATATTTAAGCATTCTAAGTCTTTACATTAAACCTTCCAGCATATCTTTAAGGTTGTTATTAAGATACTTATTTTACAGATGAAGAAACTGAACCTCAGAGAATTTAAATATCTCGCCCAATACTATACAGCTAATTAGAGGCAGAGCCATAATTTAACCTTAAATCTGTCTGACTCTAAATGCTAAGCTTTTAACCACCTCTTTTTATTGCATCTTGTAGTTATTCATTCTTTTAAGAAATATTGAGTGCTCACATTATCCTAGGTGTCAGAATTGGAATGGTGAGTAAAACAGATGTACCACCTGCCTTCAAAGATAATAGCAGGCAAGATAGATTTTAACAAATGGTCACACAAGTATTTAATTGCAAACTGTGGTTCATATTATGAAAGAAAAGAATAAGATTCTCTGCAGGGCATTGGACAGGGGCTTCTAGGCTATTCTTAGAGGCAGGAAGGGGATCAGAGTTGGAAAATGCTTCCCTGAGGAAGTGAGGTATGAAGATATAGATGTTATTACTTTCTCAAGGCCCTGTTTTCTGGAGACTGTTCTGTCTTACCCTTTCCCTGTGTGCTCTTTCTCATGCCCTTAGGACAGATATCTTGGCTGACACGTCAGCCTCGATAGGTGGTGTTCTGCACGCGGAACAAACTTCCTTATCTTCAAAGCCTTACTATATGACTCCCTTGTCCACAAAGGGGACTTTATAAATATACACTCAGCGTTTTCTTGGAGAAATGCTCTTTCATGAGCTGTCTACATACACCGTCTCTTCTAATCCTGTGTAGTTGTGAAAATTAATTCAATACGACACCACCACAGTGAGACGTTAACTGAAGCCCAAAGGCAAAGAGGCAAAGGGATGGACAAGAGCAGTCCAGGGAGTGGGACTAGCATGTCCAAAGGCACTGAGGTGCCAGCACACTGGCCAATTCAGAGAGCTGGCAGATAGCCACGGGAAGGCAGAGCTTTGCAGGTAAGAGAGAAAGGCAGAAAGTGAAGCCAAAGGCATGATCAGAGGCCTCATCACACAGAGCCTTGTAGACCTCTCAGAGTTTTGCCTCTTAACAGTAACTGGAAGCAGGGGTGCAACATGGACCAGTGACCAGCTGCATTTGTGAGAAACCAGAGTGAAGGTTGAGAGTTAAACACGGAAGGCTCCAGGAGAGAGATGTTGGTAACTTAGTTCAAGGTTAGGACAATGGAGATGATAAGGAGAGAACCTATTAGAGAGCTGTTTAGATCACACTGTCAGGACTTAATGGGTTGCATGTAGAGTAGGGGGTGAGCGAGATCAAGTAGCCATGGATGGCTGCTGAGATTCTGGTGTGGAGGGCTGGGTGGATGAGAAGGCCATTTCCTGAAACAGAGGACACTGTGGCAGAGTTTTGTTTGAGGGGGTGGGTGGGGGTGTAGTAGGCAGGATAATGCCCTCCCACATCCTAATCCCTGGGACCTGTAAATATGCTATCTTATATGGCAGAATAGATTCTGTGAGTGTGATTAAGTTAAGGAAGTTGAGATGGGGAAGGTTTCTTGGATTATCCAGGTGGGCCCAACGTAATCATAAAGGTCCTCAGAAAAGAGAAGCAGGAGTATCTGAGTTAGCAACTAGAAGATGCTACCCGCTGGCTTTGAAGAAGGAGGAAGGGGCCATGAGCCCATGGAAGCAGGTGGCTTCTATCAGTAGTAACGGGAAAAGGAAAGGAAATAATTCTCCCAGAAGCCTCCAGAAGGAACAGAGTTCTTCAAACACCTTGATTTTAACTCAGTGAAACTCATTTGGACTTCTGGCCTCAGGAATTTTAAGATAACAAATTTGCATTGTTTTAAACCACTAAGTTTGTGATAATTTGTTACAGCAATGATAGGAAGCTAATTTTCCCTTAGCAATGAGAAAATGATCTTTGAGACAGTCATCCTGTGTTTCCACCCACTGTTGTCGTATTCCACTCCCTGAGCTCCAAGTCCTAGAATTTACACTGACCTTGTGCCAGAAGCTTTTTGTTTGTGTTTTTATGTTAGTTCTGCATAGGACCATGGAGTCCACAGAGCTGAATCCTCATCTGAGAGATAGTTACAAAGCCTGGGAAGCGGGTGGGAAAAGTGGCGTGTCCAAGGCCAGTCAGTGATTGGTGGCATTGCTAGCACTAGAACTCAGGTCTCTAGACTCTTGAACCAAAGCTTTCTTTAACCACCTTCTGCAGGGCAGGTCAGCTCCCTCACTTTCTTGGAATAGTACCCATGTCTGCCCTGTTCTTCACTCCTGGCCATAGCTGACTCCACTGACTGACCCCTCTCTTCTGGCTGATACTCTCAGGCCTAGCTCCCAACAGAAGCCCCCACTGGCTACTCCCACCTGCCCAGAATGCCCATGAGCCAAGTCAGGTGCTGACTGCTGTCACATGGTCCACTGCAATTTGTTACCATGGATGCCCTGCTCGGTTGATTTGTTTGTTGGCATCACATGGCTGCACATGTCTGATGCCCAGAATAAGTCTTCTAAGTTATTTAACCTCTTACTGCAATGAGTGGTTAGGCATATTTGTTTAGCCTCCCTATCTACTTCTTCAGAATTAAAGCAAAACAAAGGGATATTTTTATAAATGCAAACCAAATACCTTCATGCATGGAGGCAAACACGGCTGAATGTTGTTTGAGCTGCCATTTAGATCCTCCATAAACCAGATGGCCTAAGGCCTTCTCTGCCTTTTCTTTGGTGCCCAGTGTCAAATTGGGGGAAAGAGTGACCTGTCTTGAGATCGTAGGAAGGTAGCACAACCTGTACCCAATTTCATGCAGTTTTGGAATGAAAACTGCAGGAGGTAAGCTAACCCAATCCCTTGCTCTTAGGTGAATAATGTGTTGCAGAACGCAGGGCAGCCCATTGTTGCTACTATTATAAAACTCCTTTGGGGGACAAACATTTCATAATCCTCCTTGAAAATACAGAGACTCAAAACTAGTCATTATAAAGCCCCAGACAGGATTCCTAAAAATGAGCCCAGCCCCTCCACCTGTCCATGTGTCTATAAACCTCACTGCAGAGGCATCTCTTCAAAATTCCTGTCGGGTAGCTGCAATTACAAAACTTCTGGGCTCATGCTACAGAAATGCAGCATATGGCTAGAAGCATACCCACCAGATGAGTGGAGCAGAAATTAAGGGAAAGACACAGAGAACACAGAACTAGGCAATGGAGGGGGGAAGCCCATGCAGTCAATGGCAGTGTTCACACCAGATCTTATTAAAAATCTGAGACTTTTCATTTACACTGGATTTTCCCTCTTGTATCCACTATTAGTGGAGAAGAAAATGGCAACCCACTCCAGTATTCTTGCCTGGGAAATCCCATGGACAGAGGAGCCTGGCGGGCTATAGTCCATGGGGTCACAAGAGTTGGGCATGGCTTAGCAGCTAAACAGAGTCTTCCCTGGTGGCTCAGATGGTAAAAGCATCTGCCTGCAATGCGGGAGACCTGGGTTCAATCCCTGGGTTGGGAAGATCTCCTGGAGAAGAAAACGGCAACCCACTCCAGTACTCTTGCCTGGAAAATCTCATGGACGGAGGAGCCTGGTAAGCTATAGTCCATGCGGTCGCAAAGAGTCGGACATGACTGAGCGACTTCACTTTCACTTTCACTTTAGCAACTAAACAACAACAGGCATATATCTCTTATAGGGATATAGAAGTGAATAAGATACAACTCCTGTGCTCCAGGGGTTCATAATTAGGCAACTTTGGGCTTTCAGGAAGAGGTTACATAAAAATAGATATTAAAATTGCTCAGAATTCACAGAAAACAAATATGAGATATACAAGTGTTGACAGAAAAGTAATGTTTTAAGTGTCCTAGGCTTAAACATAAATCAGCTATCAAGCTCTACTTCTAATGAGATTGAATCAGGAAATCACTACAAAATTAATCATCTCAAAGGATTTAGACCACAGTATTCTCCTCTTCAAAAATAATCAGTGCCTACACATTGGGCTTTCCTGGTGACTCAGAGGTTAAAGCATCTGCCTGGAATGCAGGAGACCCAGGGTTTGATCCCTGGGTCGGGAAGATCCCCTGGAGAAGGAAATTGCAACCCACTCCAGTACTCTTGCCTGGAGAATCCCATGGAGGGAGGAGCCTGATAGGCTACAGTCCATGGGGTCACAAAGAGTCAGACATGACTGAGTGACTTCACTTTCTTTCACTTTTCACACATCACCTAAAAGACAACCTCCAGTCTGGCACTGGTCCTTCTACCCTTTACTACACTCGGCAAGTGGCTAACAAAGCATAGACAAATTCAGTTCACTTGGCAAAAGCCACAAAAAAGAGAACTCTGAATATCTGCCCAATTTCTCTTTTTCCAGGCATAATGAGTATGTTTCCCAGCTCGTTTTCTCTTACCCACCTACAATTTAATTTCATTAAATAGTTCTTAAGTATTTATTGTACATACTAAGCTTAAAGCTGGATCTATTAAAAAAAAATTACGGAATCTATAGAGGACAGAAGATTCTTTAAGTTCCTGCCCCAAAACTACAAGCAATTTTTAGTAAACTTATTAATAAAAGGTTGCTTACCAAGCCCCTCCCCCCAGCCAGTTCCCCCGTGAGAGCAGTATCTCTTCTTCCTCAGGCCGATCCAGCCCAGCTTTGAATCCCATCACTTCCTGTTTCTTCTGAGTTTGGTTCTTTCATTTATTCTCCCTCAGATGTTTTATCCTCTCCTTTTCTTTAGGATTCTTCCCTTGGGCACTTAGAGATTTTAAGTCACTGTCATTCTTTTTTAAAATAAAACTCTTGGACTTCCCTGGTGGTTCCATGGCTAAGACTCTGCGCTGCCAATGCACGTGGCCTGGGTACAATATCTGGTCAGGGAACTAGATCCTCCGTGCTGCAACTAAGATCTCGCATGCTGCAAAGAAGATCAAAGAGCCCTTGTGCCACACTTAAGACCCAATGCAGCCAAATAAGTAAATTAAAAATAAAACAAAACTCTTAAAATATTCTTTAACCTCTCATTTCCTCCCAGAACTACCCTATCTCTCCTCCCATTTGGAGCCAAGTTTCAGGAAAGAATTGTCTATGTAAGTTCCTCCTCCTTCCATTTCCTTATATTCCAGTCACTTCCATTCGATTTCTGTCACCAGAGGAAGTGGCACCAGGGACACCAGATAATGACGGAGTTTCGAGAAGGGAGAGCATTACATGTCCTAGTAATGCTAAGTGGTAAAATAAATGGCAGCACCCAGTGGTCTGGTATCTCGAGGTCATTATTGTTGTCTTCAGTGTCTCAGTTGTTTCCGACTCTTTGTGACCCCATGGACTGTAGCCCTCCAGGCTCTTCTGTCCATGGGGTTTCCCAGGAAAGAACACTGGAGTGAGTTGCCATTTCCTTTTCCAGGGGATCTTCCTGCACCAGGGATCAAACCCACATTTCCTCATTGGCAGGCAGGTTCTTTACTGCTGAACCATGGGCGAAGTCCCATCTCAGAGGTCATGGGTGCCCTTTTTTGAGAGTAATTTCATATGATAGAGAATGAAATGCGGCAATCACACAGGAAGTTGGTAGTAAAAGAGGGAAGAAAAGGCAGGCAGAGTCAAGGGCAGACTTTTTTTTCTTCTAGATGGTGGTTAACCTGGACAGAAGTTGTGTCCTGTTTGATTTTTGAGGATTTTTGACAGAAGGGGAGGCTCCAGTTAGGAAAAATTGAATATGAAGAGAGATCTAAAGAGGAGGCATGACAGGATGCAGTGAATAAAAGATGTAGAAGGATCAGGCTGGGGAAAATGATAGGTCTTCACCTGGTTGGGGGTGGGGGGAGTGAAGTGAAGTCTCTCAGTCGTGTCTGACTCTTTGCGACCCCATGGACTGTAGCCTACTGGGCTCCTCCATCTATGGGATTTTCCAGGCAAGAATACTGGAGTGGGTTTTCATTTCCTTCTCCAGAGGATCTTCCCGATCCAGGGATTGAACCCGGGTTCCCCGCAGGATAGGCAGACGCTTTACCGTCTGAGTATATGTGAATTATCAACTAGGGGACCTAACTGGAGGACAGTGTCTCTTAATGGCCTTTATCAGTCCTGTGAACTATGTTACCATATTCACCACATTTGAGATCCCAGAAACCCATTCAGCCTACTTAATTGAAAAAGAGTTGAGGAAAAGAAGAAATTTTTCTTTAAAAATTATAGCTATTATGCATATCACACTAAATAAAAAAGAGATGGGAAGGATAGATGCAAAAAAAAAAAATCAGCTATATACAGTTCCTTTAAATGAATTTCAGGACCCAGCAAATAATCATTTGCTAAAGTTCATTTGTGCTCGTTTAACTAGACCTTAAGCTCCACAAAGGCAGGAGATGCATTTGTCTTGTCCACCATGACATCCATAGTGCCTATTTCAATGCCCAGCCCACAGCAGGTGCTCTTTAATAGTTTGCTAGATGAATGAATAAAAATTCAAACACTTAAAAGTTGTGTTTAGCTTTTTTAAATCAATGTTAAAAACAGTTGTCTTCATAGGCATGTGACCCATGAAATTGAGCAGGGCCCCATGCTCAGAACGGCCCCCAGCTTGGCTTAATGCTTTGTTGTCACTGTTTTGAAATTCTCAATACTATGAATAAGAGCCCTACAAATTATGTAGTCACACTGGTTAAAAACAACAAAAACACATTTCTATAAAATATCACTAAATGTATATTTTAGATATATGTGAATATCAAATTAGCCATAGAGTTTTATCTTTAAAATTTAAAAATATATTTCAGGCTTACCTGAAGTTCTGGATTGTGGTTTTTCTTTCTGAAAATATGCTTCATACTCCCTGTAGACAATTTTCTTAAAGGAGGTTTCAAAAGGTTTCGAACTGGAAAGAAAATACATTTGAAAGGCTTTATATGACATCTACTCACAGTACAACAAAATAGATCTCTCATGTCCTCCAACCTTTACTAGAAATAACAGTATTTTTTAACTGCATTTCAGAAACCCCAGGTCTTATAAATACGAACAATAAGTGAAGTTAATAATTATTGATGTCTTCAAGAATATTCTATTATGATAACCATTCTTCCACAAATTTAGCTTGCATTAACCAACCCTATTACTCAGATCAAACTTCTAAAAAAGAATCCAAACTTTAGGCTTATATTTTAAATGATTAAAGATATGACCAAATTCCTTATGAATAAATATGTGAGCTGCTTTTCAACTCTTCATTCATATACAGTTTTAAGCTGCTGGTGTTAGTTGCTCAGTCATGTCTGACTCTTTGTGACCCCATGGACGTAGCCCAGCAGGCTGCTCTGTCCATGGAATTCTCTAGACAAAAGTACTGGAGTGGTTTGCCATTTTATTCTCCAGGATTCTTCTCAACCCAGGGATTGAACCTGCATCTCGCCTGAGCCACCAGGGAAGCCCAAGCTGCTGGAGAACACTGTCAAAAGCTGTTGATTTAATGGACTCTTTCTTGCTCAGAAGTTGAAGATGGCTAATGGAGTCAAAGCCCTGGGATTCATATAGGAAACAAACAAATGACAAAACTAAGTTTAAGTAACTTGCCTGAGGAGAAACAGTTGATAATGGCAAAACCAAGATTCAAAAACTACTGTCCGATCGGTCATCCCTGGTATCTGTGGGGGTTGGTTCCACAACACCCCTGTGCCAGCTCTAAACCCTTTGTAGGTATCAGTTTATTTAAAACTGCAGATGTTCAAGTCCCTTCTATAAAAGTACAGTTAGCTGGCTGTACCTGCAGCTTTCATATCCACAGATGCACAGGGCCAGTTGTTTCCATGGTTAAGAATTCAGAGAGGAAAGCAGAGAGAGTACTGGGATAATATCCATCCTTTCCTTCTGTGTCTCTAAAGATGGACACATCATTCCCATCCTTGTCTTAAACTCAAAGGTAAAAGGAAAGATAAATAGTAGTAGTGTTAGTTGCTCAGCCATCTCTGACTCTTTGCAACCCCATGGACTGCAGCTCACCAGGCCCCTCTGTCCATGTGATTCCCCAGTCTAGAATACTGGAGTGGATAGCCGTTCCCTGCTCCAGGGGATTTTTCCAGCCCAGGGATCAAACCCAGATCTCCTGCATTGCTGGCAGATTCTTTACCATCTGAGCCATCAGGGGAGTCCAAAAGGAAAGATAATTGGGGGAAATTTCTCACAGATGTGTAAACCAGTTGCCCATATTGGCTTTGTTATGCTTCCTAATCCAGAGAGTGGCCCAGTATAATTAGGTCATAACAGAGAAAGATACTAATCACATTTGCTATGATGTTTATGTAGCACAGAGGCTAAGAAAACTTTTTTATGTTCAGAGTGTCTGGGTTTGAATCCTGTATCTACCCCTTGTTACCTGTATAACCTTGAAAATTTTTTTAATCCATTTTTGCCTCTGTTTCTGTAATTGTGAGCTGGGACCACCAGTAAAACCTCCTTCAAGGATTATTACAAGTTTTAAATAAACTGATACCTACAAAGGGTTTAGAGCTGGCACACTGCAAATATTCAATGCATGTTAGCTAGTAATATCTTAAAAGTGTAATTAAAGTTGATTTTTCACTTTCAAGTTTTCCCAGCAAGCAGAAAAATCTGTAATTTTAGTAGTTCTCATAATTTTAAAATGTGGGATACAAGAACTGTGTTAATATTTGAAGGCAGAGTTAAAAGAGGCACGCGTAAGTATTTTTGGAAAGGCTAGCTATAGAAGGTGGTAAGTTCTCAGTCACTGGAAGCATTCAAGTAGAAACTAAACAATTATTTACTAATTGCTTTGGGTGCTTTGAGTTTGGGAAAAAGTAGGAAGTTAAAACATGGAAGTTGAAAATTAATTAAATGACCTCTTAAGAGTTTATAGAGCCCAAGAACCCTAGGATTGTATGTTAGTGTCCAAAATGTGGAGGTCCTTTTTCTTGGAAGTGTGCAGTTGAAACGTGTTTCCTGTCCCTAACCATAGATCTTTAAATACAGGAGTACAGGTGACAGTATAAAATCTTTACTAAGAAAAATCAGTCTTTTATGTAATTTTAATAGAGGTGTGCTTCCTACTATGTTTCCCTGTGTATATTGTGTGTGCATACTGAGGTATATTTATTTTTAATTTGAACAACTGAATTGCTATTGGAAAATAATCAGTCTGAGCAGAAAATTAAAGATGAATTCAAACAATATGCATGATGAATTTTCCATTTATGAGAATTCTTTAAAGATGATTTATTCATAATAAAATCATATAAAGCTTTAAACCCTTGACAGACCAAGGTACATCTATTTTTTTCAATATCTGTTACTATATGCATGCAAGTGATTGAACATATTTCCTTAGGGAAATTTTCAAAAATATTCACTTTAGCTCCAGAGCAAGAATAAAAGATATATTTCACCACTAAAAGGCACTGCCCTGCCAATATTACATGAAATAAGGAAAGATCTTTGCTTGGTGCTAAAATACACTTTAGGAAAGGATGGATGTTGATTTCTTTATAGTGAGTATCATTAGCTCTCAGTGTAGGACAATTCAAAACAAGTTCTTAGTTTAAGCAGCCAGATATACAGGTTTAATTTTTCACATAGATGTACTAGACCAACACAATACTGTAAAGCAATTATCCTTCAATTAAAAATAAATAAAATTTAAAAAAAGAAATACTAGAAAGAAATGACATGATTTGACGTTTGAAAATAGTGACAGTTGATCTGGATTATCACTGTTTGGTTTTGACTCAATAATTGATACCAGAGGAGTAACTGTTCCCAGAATTCTGGAAACTCAATCACAGAGTGAGAGGATAGGATGACCAATCGCGGCTTCTTTTGAGAACTCACCATGTAAATCAGGGTGTTGCCCTATGTGATTCTGCCTCCTCCAATATTCAGCTTGTTATTGCCCTATGCGATTCTGCCTTCAGTATTCAACTTGTTATTCTCATTGTTAATTGCAGAAGAAAGAACAAACTCCCAAGTATAAGCAGGCATAAGCATGACATAGGAAAGCCAGCATCCAAGCTAGTGTTCTACCCATGAGCAGGAAAATAGATGTTGGAAAGACTATTTCTTTTGGGGTTTTTTTTAGTATCACCTTTCTAAGGGTGTGGGTGTGACCTAGATTATCACCTTGAAATACAATATTTTAAATGATTTGTTTTTAAGAGGGACTTACTACAAGACCAAGCTGCCACACCCTCCAAAATAATCCAGTTACAGAGAAAAGATTTTGAAAGGGTTAATGTTATGCACTAAAAGGCTTAAAACATCACAATACTTTCCTGGCAGATTGCTTTGGTTTCGAAATTGTAAAAGAGGAACGCATCTTTCACAATCATTTAAACTGTGATGTTAAGTTAAAAAAAAAATCTTAGTTACTCTAAGAGGTTTACTATTCAGAGAAATACTGAGTAGAACCTGTGATTTGTTTAATTTCTGGGAAATCTTATTTCTAATCTTTCAGTTAGGAAAAGAGTTTGCAACTCAGATACAGATTTAGTATTTAACCCTTGTCTTAGTTACATAGGCCTTTTAATAGTGACTGTTATCAAAATAGCCAGAGTAGACCATATCCCAGGGACTGATAAAGAATGAGAGAATGAAGAGTCATGTGAAACAGAAAAAAAGGTAAAAGAAAAACAATGTTGCATTTTTATGAATTGATGATGTTTTGAAAGTCATTTATAAGAAGGCAACAAAAGTTTGGCAGTTGTTACTGAATAATCTGTTTATAATAAAGTTACAAGGTACACATCTTTAGTTTTAGAAGATGAAGCTAAGTGCATATAGAATAAATAGTATGTACCTAGAAGTTTTGTGTTCGACTCTTTTGAGACTGGATGACTATGGTCCACCAGGCTCCTCTGTCCATGGGATTTCCCAAGCAAGAATACTGGAGTGGGATGCCATTTGCTTCTTCAGAGGATTTTCCCGACCCAGGGATCGAAACCAAGTCTCCTGCATTGCAGGAAGATTCTTCACCATCTAAGCCACCAGGGAAGCCCTTCCTAAAAATACTAAACTACTAAAAATCTGGAACAGGAGTTTGCAGCAAGGGCTAATGAAGAGGTAGGTGCCTGGTGCTTTTGAATCAATCAATATATTAAACCAACAATCAATGATACTAACTAAATTATATCAACAACAAGCTCTTGAAAGCAGTATCTAGGCAAACAATATTTTCTGTAACCACTGTATTATTTATTAGAGGCAAAATGAACACCCACCAATTTTATTCATTAAACCCTCCTATTAATTGTATTTACCTATCTGAAGTTAACCACACACACACACACACACACACAGCAATGGAATCGCAAAAGGAATGTTCTCTAAAAGAAACAGATTATCCTTCCCGGAGAAGCCCATACAGACACCCCACCTGCCTTACCTAAGGTGTGTGGACTCGGGTCGGTAGTTCCATCTGATGCTCTGAGCAGCTACGTAGAACTGCCTTAGCCTCGCTGCTTCAGCCCCTAGGTTCCCCCAGCCTGCCCAGCTGGTGCCTAGGACCACGAGGACCCAGAAGCCAGGGCAAGTGAGGAACATGGTTCCTTTCCTTCTCTTGCCTGCCGCCGCCACCCCGGGGGTGGATAGGGCTGCCTCTGCGAGGCTGTTGGCGGTCCGAGCTGCAGTGAGCTCCCGGAGGCTGCGGGTGGCAGTGTCCTCCTCCACGTCAACTCCCCCAGGCGCCGCTGATGGCTATAAGCCGGGCTGTCCCCACCTCCTCAGACCTTTCTAGGCTGAGGGTTGGCTAGGTCACTGCCCCAGATGACAGGAGGTATTAGGAAGAGCCAGCGAGTTAGTGACTGTTTTACCACGGGTGAAGGAAAGGCGGTGATGGAGGTTCTGTCAGCCAGGGCAGTACTCAGGGATTCATGAGAGGGGGTAAAACTGTCTCCCACACGTCCATCTGCTCAGCCCACTGCCCAGGAACCCCTCCCCAGCCCCAGCCACCAAAAAAGCTGCCTAGGGCAGAGTTCACACGTGCCAGACGGTCTGCAGTTCCCATCGCAGGGGGACCCAAAATCCTCAACCACACTACTCTCCTTCTAATCTGAGGAAGAGGGCATTATGCCCTGTTACTGGGCACAGATATACCATATTTTCAGGTGGGGAGGAAGCAAGGGGGTGATCACATGAATGGGGCCTGATGGCCTGGCTCACTTTACTAACTTCTACCCATGTACAGTTCTGTCTTGATTCAATATTGTGTTAGTTTCAGCTGTACAGCAAAGTGATACATATATGGGTTTCCCAGGTGGCTCAGCAGTTAAGAATCCGTCTGCCAGTGCAGGAGATGCAGGTTCAATCCCTGGGTGGGGAAGATCCCCTAGAGAAGGAAAATGGCAACCCACTCTAGTAACTAATTTCCATGCCTGGGAAATTCCATAGACAGAGGAGCCTAGCAGGCTACAGTCCATAGGGTCACAGAGTCAGATACAAGTTAGTGACTAAACAAAGGCATAAAGGTATATAATGTCTTTTAGATTCTTTTCCATTATAGGTTGTTATAAACTATTGAGTATGGTTCCCTGTGCTAGACAGTAGGTCCTTGTTGTTTATCTATTTTATACATGGTTAGTGTATATATTTTAATCCCAAATTCCTAATTTATCCCTCCCTTCTCCCCCTTTGGTATTCATTGTTTGATTTCTGGGTCTGGGGGTCTGTTTCTGTTTTGTAAATAAGTTCATTTGTGCCTTTTTTTTTTTTTAAGATTCCGCATGTAAGTGATATTGTATGCCATCTGTCTTTGTCTGTTGCACAGTTCTGTCTTGATAAGGGCCTGTGGCCACCTAAGGCAGAGACAAAAAAGAGGGTTTAAAGAGTTTCACTGGGAGAATCAGACCAGATTTCAATCCCACTTAGTAGCTGTGTTCTCTTGGTTAAGTTACACAGCCTCTCTGATCTCAGTTTTGACATCAGGAGAATAAGGATGATAATAATAATTTTCCCCAATAGGGTGGTTGGGAGGATAAAGGAACACTGTGAAGTATATAATTCCTAGCAGTTGGAAAGCACACAGCACATGTTGTTACTATGATTATATCTTTTCTTCCTCCAGGGCTCCTTACATATTTCAAAGGATCTGGCTGTTTCTCATGGCTTTAAGATATGATTTTGCTATGTATAGAGAATCTGAGAATTATCTTGTCTGAAGCATCATTATGACTTACCCCGGGCTCCCTGCATCTACTTGCCTCCAAGCTTCTATGACTTGTCTCAGGGGCTTCCCTGGTGGCTCAGTGGTAAAAAAAATCCGCCTGTCAATGCAGGAGACGTGGGTTCAATCTCTGGGTTGGGAAGATCCCCTGGAGAAGGAAATGGCAACCCACTCCAGTATTCTTGCCTGGAAAGTCCCATGGACAGAGGATTTGTTGCAATAGTTCTCAATAAATTGTAATCTAGCACCTCCCATGGGATCTCCATGATGTCAGGCTCCTCAACAACCTCTGTCTTTGCTTCTTGGCTGACATTATTTGATCTACTAAGAATGCCATTCTCTTACTCTTCACTGTCCACTCTGTAAATTGCAATCAGAGTCTCACCTATTGCCTTGATTTGGGGACAAACTGACTTTTCCATTTTATGAATTCCTACTACACTGTTCAAATAACATACTTATTACTCTCGGTCACTTTGTATTGGTGTCTCTTGTGTCCCCAATTACATTATCAGCTATTGAAGAACAGGAACGGTGCCATATCCTTTTTCATCTAAAATATCAGTGCTTTACAAAGCTGGTAAGCCATCAGAATTCCCTGGGGGGGATTTTTACAAAATATAGATTCTGACTCAGGACACAGGGCTGATAATCATCCTCCTATAATACTGAGCCTAAGTAAGTAAGTTGTGGCTGAGCCTAAGTAAGTAAGTCGCTTAGTTGTGGCTGACTCTTTGCCACCCCGTGTACTGCAGCCCACCAGGCTCCTCTGTCCATGAGATTTTCCAGACAATGATACTGGAGTGGGTTGCCATTTCCTTCTCCAGGGGATCTTCCCGACCCAGGGATCGGACCCGGGCCTCCTGCACTGCAGGCAGATTCTTTACCAACTGAGCTATAAAGGAAGCCCTAATACTGAGCCTAGTGATCAGCATAAAGTGAGCAGTCAGAGGTGCTGTGGGCACTTTCATGTGAGTGAAAACTTTTAAAAGCACTGTGTCCCTAAATCTCGAGGTTACTCCCAAAATTCTTGCAAAACCTTGTAACCTTTAGTTAGACTGTTTCACCATTTTTATTTGCGTGTTTTATTTGCATTTTTATTTGCATGTTTACCTAGTCTGTGTGACACGTTCATTGCCTCACTTTTCACAGAAAGGACAGCTATATTGTTTGGCTCTGTATTTTTTGTATCAGTTTCAGATAAGTACTGTGTACCTTTTAATAACATATTTATTAAATATGTGAATCAAAGAATGGGTGAAACACATTCGGGTGATGAAGACTTTTCTGCTGCTCTAATTTTCTTCTTGTGTGTTTAGGGTGGTGGTAAGATACGTATTTGCTGATCCTAGTCTCGAGTTTGTAATTGGGACAACCGTGATTGTGTATTACATTAATGTCAACAAAGTGATGGATACAGACTTTATTCAGCAAAATATCAAACACTAGAACACGGCATTTAGGGAATCCTTTTAACTAGACATTCAAGGATTGGTCTCTGGGTCCTCTGGGGGAGAGTGACAGCGGAGTTCCCTGTCACTGACATGTACCTTCCTGTCTGGGGCACCAGTCTTCTGCGGCATCTACAGCCTCTGGTGCCATCCAGAGGCCTCTCTTGGAGCTTCAAGGAAGTCCAAAAGGCTTCACCAACAGCAAGCACTGAAGACCCAGGAAATCCTATAGAAATTCCCCCAAGTCAGAGACACTTCCTGCCTTCCAACAAAGTAGAGGAGAACCTCCTCCAGTCCAAAAATAAAGAGGCATTTTTATTTTTCCAGTCTGGTCTTCTGCTGAGTCAGATGCTCTGGACTCTAGCTAATTAGTACCGCAAGTGACAGCTAGGCCAAAGCCCACAGACCATCGCAGGAAGACTCAGTCCCAGCTTCTGAGGCTTGTGTTGGAGGAAGAGGAAATGGAGCAGGAAGGGGTGGTGGGTGGAGAATTGGGGCTTGTGGTCCAGTCCTTCTGCTCTGGTGCAGAACTAATCTAAAGGAAATTCCATGTCCTTTATTCACAAGTATTTACAGAAAACTGCAGCAAATACTCAACAGTTATAATCAAGTCTTTTCGGGAAAGCTGATGTTCAAGAATAGGATCCTGTGGGGGTTGGACGAGGTCACCAAGACAAGGACAGGTCTCTGAAAATGACAGCAAAAATTCAAATTATCGTATTTTCCTGAAAAAGATCAAAGAAAGCTCTCATTATATGTACCCTCTACAGCTTTGTATAATCTTTTTCTAGTTTACAGATTTTCTGTCATCTAGGCTATTTAGGAAACTTAATCACTCACTGAGCTTTTTGGGAGAAAGAAGGTATTATCATATATGGTATATATGATATTATATGATAATATAACATTATATGATCATATGATATTATTTTTGATAATTATATGATAATATCATATTATTTTTTTCCCAGCAGGTTGCATAGGGAATTGGCTCCATGAAGTTCATAAAATTTTTCTAATTGTCATGATTTCTGGTGATCAAGCAAGGCTACAGTATCAGTACCATCTAGCAGCCAGTAATGGGAATGTCATACATCCTGAAGTAAGTTATGTCTAATTAGAACATTTATATCCTGGAGTAAATGGAAATCCTCCTGTATACTCACTTTCTATTGTCACTCTTCTGCTATACCTGTCTCCCACTGCCAACACAATTTCCTGCATAGTTTGAGCTTTAATACACGCTTAAAGTGTAACTCCTGATTATATAAAGAAAAGGCAACCTTTATATTCTTCCTTTTCCTACTGTCTATTTCCTTCAAAAATACCTCCATAGGCAACTTACCTTAAGGGCTTGGGTCAAATGCAGCATTTGTAAAAACTCCGTATGTTCCTAGGTGGCTAAAGAACAGAAACACAAAGATGAACTTGCCATATGATGCTTTGTCCTGGACCCCAGTCTGTCACATAGTTCATCCAGAGACCGTGAAACACCACCCACCCCCGAAATTCTCTGATTTTAGAGGGAAAGAAGAAGAAAAATCAAAGAGATTTTCAAGATCCCAATTAACTGTTCTGGGTAATTTTCTTTGCACTTCATACCCAAGTTATTGTTGATACTTTAGGTACTGAATACCTGCTCTGACCCCTGCTGTAGCCTCTTCCCAGTGAGAGGAAATCCTTTTAAAATTCTACCCTTAATACTTGATCATATGGCAATAGTTTTCAAAGAATGATAGTACTGCTCCCTATAGCAATTTTTTAAAATTTTCATAATGAGCAAGACTTATTATTGACATTTAGGCAGGGGCTAAGGATGCTGGATGTCCTAAAATGCCCAAGGCACAAAAGAATTGTCTTATACACTCCACACAACTTTAGAAAAGCTACTCAACATTCTTGGAGGTGAAAAATCTCTGAGCCTAGAACTGAACGGCTTTGCATATAGATGTTAAGTTTTTTGTGTGTATCTTTTAAAATGCAATTACCATCTGAATTAAGAGAAGATGATAACAGGTTTTCCGACTCTTCGCCAGAATAGTTCATCATTTTAAAAAATCAGGTTGGTGTTGACAACACTTCTGACACTGTTTGACTCACTAATAGAATATTCTTGTCAGCTGACCTTTATGACTGTTGCCTTCATAGTGATTCTACTTGAATGAAGGTACAAGTATCTGATGGATGACCTCATAGCACCCGCTAGTGTGGTGCCCCAGTTCCAGTGTGTTATTTCCATGTCACCTTCCCTTGTATCTTGTATTTCTCCTTTATATTATCATTAGGGCACTTAGTGATTTTTTTAAAAATATTATATATTGCTGGGACATATTACTGGTAAATTTTGCTTCAGAATTAGTCTAGGGGATGTTGCCAGAGATTGTTTCATAAAAGCCGTGTCTGTATAGTCATTCTGACATATAGTGAATTAATAATTCATAGCGTGAATTAAACAGTCAAACTAGAAAAACTTAACCATAAAACATTTCCATCTTACCTTTGAGGGTTCAAGGGGCTTTTTCCATCATCTGAAATAAGCAAGAAGACACAGACAATTGGTTTAAAAGAAGAAAAATGAGATGAAGGGGAAAGGTCATCAGCAATAGGGATTATTGGGGTAAGTCAGCAGACTGATTTCCAGGCGGGCTTATTATAAGAGACTTATTGAGAACAATCCCTCCCTGACATGTGGGACCTGTTTTAGGCTAAATTAAACATTCAGCAGTATGCAATTCCAGAGTCCACTCATCTTCTTCCCTTCTCTTTCTCTAACAACCTGTCCTCCTACCTCTGGTCCCTGACTTCATCCCCTTGGCTACTCTTGGTGTTGTTGAGGCCATCGGTTCTCATTTCATTGGCACTTGAGGCCCTCTATGTTTGCATTCTGTCCATACTCTCTTAATCATTATTTGGTGGTGGTTTAGTCACTAAGCCGTGTGCGACTCTTGCAACCCAATTTACTGTAGCCTGTTAGATTCCTCTGTCCATGGGATTTTCCAGGCAAGAATACTGGAGTGGGTTGCCATTTCTTTCTCCAAAGGATCTTCCCAACCCAGGAATCCAATCTGGGTCTCCTGCATTGCAGGCAGATTCTTTACCAACTGAGCTTGGGCAAGCTAGTTGCATAAACAAACCCAAACCAGCATAACAGTGGGTGTTTTCCTTCCCTAATCATATACACTATCGAGGGCCTCCTGTGATAATCCAGACACTGAACTCTGATCGTGGAAACTTTAAACATGGCAGCATGTTTGTCAATCATCCCATGGGTAGATAAAAAGGGGAAAGGATCTCATGCCTAAATACATTTAGAAAATATTAGGTGAAATGAAAAAGAACAAGTGTATTTATTACAGGGCATGATTGAGCTTTCAGTGTGATAATGAGGGTGCACTTTGAATTTGCAGGAGAGGGACATAGTATGCAGGCTTTTCCTAGTATTTGAACTTGGAATCCTAGAAAGTTTAAAATCAAAGTGGGACAGATCAGAACATTCCATCCCCACAAATGAATTTTTTTATTATATAGATATTAGAGGATGGGTGGTGGCTGATCCCTCTCCATATTTTAGAGGGTTCACTGGAAATATCTCAAAACTAAAGAAAGAATTTGGGGAAGATGCAGGAACAGGATTCTTACATGGTGATGGAGATTAGGATCAGGGTCTTAGGAGCTCTTGCCTCTGTCTTCTGGATTAGGTTAAGCAGGCACAGATGTTGCATGGAGGGACTGGCTGTAGATTTTTGGTCTTTAAGCAGAGTTACTGTTTATCTGTTGTCCTATTCACTCACTCACAGGAGAGTATATGAAGGAACTTTGGAAAATCAGCCTAATGCGATGGTGGCTTTGTGAAGGGAGAGAGCATGAGGATAGGGAACAAGCGGTTCTTCTGAGCAGTGAAGAATAGGTGTTGAAATTTCAATTCCAGGAGAGTGCTGGCAGGCGCTTTTAACATAGCCACTTTCTGTCCTTGGATTTGAGCATTCCTGACCCCTTTGATACCCCCAGTTTCATGAGGAAAGTTGGGCAGCCTCATTAGCTTATTTGAAGAGGCTTCTTTATGTCAGAAAGAGACAAAACCATATTATATCACTTAAATGTGAAATCTAAAATATTGCACAAATGAACTTATCTACAAAACAGACTCGCAAACATAGAAAACAGACTTGTGATTGCCGAGGGGGAGGATGGGAGGATAAGGGATGAACTGGGAATTTGGGGTTGGTAGCTGCCAACTATTACATATAAATGAATAAACAACGTCCTACTGTATAGAATAGGGAACTGTATCCAATCTCCTGGGATAAACCATAATGGAAAAGGATATTTTAAAAAGAATGTATATATGTTTAAAAATGAGTCACTTAGCTGTATAGATTGGCACAACACTGTAAATCAACTGTACTTCAATTTACAAAAAAGAAGAAAAAAAAAAAAAAAGAAGAGGCTTCTCAGCTTACGGACAGGTTGAGCATCTCAGGCAGACAATGAAAGGATGTTTGAACTCTTAAGGGAGGGTTCTCTTTTTTTATTCCTAGCCTACAGCTATCTTTTGATGAACAATCAGAGAAACACAGTTTCCCTTACAGAAAATCTTTATCCACTTGGGTCACTTTCTTGCTTCAATCCTGTATTAGCTCTACAAGTTTTCATGAGCACATATGCATCTCTTAGCTTTCATACCAAGTCATTACTAAAGCAGCAGCTCTTTTACACTTCCAGCTTTGTTTTTCACTTCCTCCACTAGTGTTTTTTTTTCCCAATTCAGGTGCAATAAACTATTGAACATAGCATTTTCTGTTATTTTGCCCTTTAAGGTCTTGTAACATGCCATTTTCTCTGCTGTAACTCTATTTTGACTTTTTCCTTTGGCAAAATCCATCCCTCTTAGTCTTCAAAGTTAAACTTAAAAGAGCCTTTTCTGCTCTATCAATCTGGGTGGGACCCTTCTATTTTGTATTCCAAGAGTAGTCAGGTAGCACTTTTGCCCTGATGCACTTGATACACTTCAGTATTAGCATTGATTTAACTTGTCCAAGTCACCTACTGAATTATACATTCCTTAATATCAAGCACCATCATTCTGGGTTACACTACCTAATCAGTTGACCAATAAATGGCTATTGTGTGAAAGAATGAATGAATAAAGTATAACTCCTTTCTAGTTAGTTTTGACAATAACTAAGGTTACCTAGACCAGAAGCCCCCAAGTGTCAGTATGCACACTGGCCTCATAAAATCTTAGTAGGTGGAGTTAGGGTGAGGAGGAACTTTTAAAAAATTCAGACTTCCAGGCCCATCTCCAGATCTCCATTATATGAGGATCTGTGTTTTCTTTTTTTTTTTTTTCTCCCTAAATTTGACTCTGATGGGAGTTGGTTCTCAAGACCACTTAACTTGGCCTTGTTTTTTTTTTAATGCAAATGTTTTCAGACATGAACTACTGAAGCTGTGCTTTCACTGCCTTGCCCCAAATCACATGAAAGAAGAAAATGAGGAGAATACTGTTTCCAATTTACCTTTTCGTCTGCGACGCCTTCTTAGCAGAGCCAGGAGTATTGAACTCGTCACTAAGCCTGTCGTACCAGCTGCTGCTCCACCAACATAAGTCAGGGCTTCCTGGATAGTCAGTGGCCCTGCTGCAAAAAACACACACACGCGCGTGTGGGACATGAGAAGTGCTTTGTGCAGAAGACCATCATTCCCCCAGAAGGGCCCCAACAACGCTAAGGTGTGAGATCAGATAAGTCCTCCAAGGTCCTGGCAGTGCTAACAACCCAGCACAAAAAGCCTGGAAGTCGTAAGTCACTTCAACAGAATGGGACACAAGCAGGACTTGATTTTCTTCCTAACGCTGAAATATCAAAAGTAATTTCCAAGGAGTCAAGGTACGGACTCAATAAATAGAATTAGACGATTAAATGGGAGTTTCGACAAACAAAATAAACTGGGTAATTTGAGGGGGAAGGTAATTGAAGATTCATTTTTATGACAAAAAGTAGTTACAACAAGCTACTAGAGGGGAAAAAGTGGGAGGGGATGAAATAAACCTTACAAGCAGAGCTTGATTAAGGAAGACATATGACACAACTGAGTGACTGAACTGAACTGAACTGAACTGAACTGATGGTATTTGGGGGAGGTATATGGTAAACAAAGGTCTTCTGAGATAATGAGTTAGGATTCTTCATTAAATAACCTTCAGTTTAAAACATCTTGAAACTTCAAGATATATTAGGTTGGCCAAGAAGTTCATTTGGGTATTTCTATAAGATCTTATGGAAAAACCCAACTGGACTTGTTGGCCAATCCAACACTATACAAAGATTATAAAGAAATGAGAGGATTCATTTCACATTGAAAAAGTAGTGGTGATTGTTTACACAGAGTCACTAAATTTGATTCCCACTGCACTGCATAAGATTCAGAGATTCTGTTTGATTCATTGTGAAACAATTATTAAACGCAGGGGAAACCCAGTGATAGAAAGTGAGACCACTGTTAAGAAACACACAGAGGAGAAAAACTGATTTCATTATTTTCCATATCAAAGCGACTTCCTAACCTGTATGAGACATATACCTTGGCAGGTTGGCATGGTCGTTGACCACTGACCATTCTCTTGGCATGCTGTTCTTTCTGAGCCATTAAGTAATTGACCCTCAGGGCAATGGAAGCTGCAGGTTGATCCATAGCTGAAATTTCCCCAAGGGTTGGAGCAGTTCATCACTATTGGCTCAGTAGCAGGTAGCTTGGAGCATTTGACAGCTGCAGAAGAAAAAAGAATGTAGGAAAAGCGAACATACAGAGTGAACATAAAAGAGATTATGGTTGCATATGAAACACGGCTAGAGTTGCCCATAGATGTGGTGCAATACAAAAGATCAGAGAGGACAGGAGCTGTTTTTGACATTCCCACAAGTTCTTCCAACATCAAATGTACTGAGATATACACTCAAAGAATGATAGCCGAAGAACCAAGGAGGGCACGAAGTGGTGATTCAGTAAATAAACTTCCAGGGGATTGATCAGTCTTGCCCACAAAAATACTAGTTATAGAATTTTGCTTCTCAAAAATACTGTTGTCCTAAATATTATTATTACTACCACTGGCAATTAACTTCCATGTCAGCACATATATCTTGAGATAACAATTGTTCAGCATACCTGGCTTCTGAAAGTTTGAAAGAAGTAGAGACCACCATTCTCTTTAAACTGTTTTTCAGTGCATTTCAGGATACTCTCCCAAATTTGTGTACAGAAAATGAAATTTAACTCAAAGTTGACTCAGGAAACTGAACTTAACAAATGTTGGGCAGTACTGACATTTGCAAAGCACTCTTCTGTGCTTCATAGGGAATACAATGAAGAGACACAGTGCTTCATGCATGGGGTAAGGTAACATTCATAATTTATCTTTTTAATTGGGTTCCAGTTATGAAATATAGAATGTTTACAGGGCCACATCCTTAATAGAATTGTACCTTGTAACTCACAATTCATATAGCTGGTTTCATGTTCAGCATGCTAAGGCTCTAACACATTTTGTCATTTCCATGTTTCTTCCTTTAGGGAGTACCAGAGCATTAGCTTGTGATGAAGGGGAAACATGATATGCCTGTTGCTCATTACTTCTAACTGGGATTGGTGTGGGTTTCATGGAGGAGCTGACACTTGAAGTGGTCACTGGCACTGGATAGGATTTTGACAGGCATGGACAAAGGCTAGCATGCTAGAAGATAGCATCGGAGCTGCCTGCTATGTTTCGCCTTACCTCTGCACGTGGGAGCTACTGCTGTCCATTGTCTGGAAGGTCTGCATTGGAGAGCACTCTCTCCCATGAGTGTGAATCCAGCTTTGCATCCAAAGTGGCAAGTGGTATTCAAACCAAAGTTCCTCAGATGATGCTGACAGGACATTGTTCCCTGGTTTGGCGCGATGAGGGATGGGCATCGCACCCCTGGAGCAGCTGATACTGTGTCCACTGTGAAAAGAAAATGTTTCAATTTGCAGAGTTCCCAGCTAAGAGGAGCACAACAGAGTTAAGACTGACATACAGTAACTGTCTTCTGGTCCTTTCATAATCAGGGAGGTTCTAGCAATAGCTCCTTAAGGAAGTTAAGGAAAACTATTAAAATCAGGAATGGACAGCCAGGAGCTTCCCTGGTGGCTCAGCGGTAAAGAATCTGCCTGCAATGCAGGAGATACGGGTTCCATCCCTGGTGCGGGAAGATCCCCTGGAGAACGAAATGGCATCCACTCCAGTATTCTTGCATACAAATTCCCATGAACAGAGGAACCTGGAAGGCTACGATCCATGAGGTCACAAAAGAGTCAGACAAAACCTAGCAACTAAACCATCCACCACCATAGAAAACCAGATGAAAAAATTATCTAAAATTTCTCTTAAAGAGATGATTCTCCTGGCCAGAAGAATTTGGGGAGAGGATGTCAATGTTACTTATATTAAGAAGAAAACCAACCCCCCCTCCCAAAAAAAAAACCAGAATAATGGGTGTAGAAATATGAAAATTCGGCAAAATATGCATAGACCAATTGCTTGCCCATTGCTGCTTTATTGGGAGGTGTTCATTATCTTTAGGCCAAAGGTCAACATGAAATGTGAAGTGAGAAAGATGCCACTGGCTCTGTCGTTAACTTGCCACGTGGCAGAGAGATGACAACTGACCTCTCCCCACTTCAGTTCCTTGATTTGAAACATTTGACCAGTAACTCCACCCCTAGTGCTCTGCTGGTGATGAAGAAATGGAAACCATTCAATGGACCCAACAAAGCTCTTTGAGAAAAAGAGGCCTAAATTATGAAAGAAAATTTGTGCTTAAAAATCCGTATATCTTTTATTCACAAATATGAAAAAGTCCTGCCACTCCTTGCATATTTTTTAAATCCATAGGCTATGTTTCCTGTATCCCAATAGATAACCCACTTCATGACAGAAGTGAAACTTTCACAATAATAATAATAATATTATGTGTACCTGTCACATAGTAAGAGTGTATGTAAGTATTTGTTATTTTTGTTGAGGAAATTTCTAGAAGAAGCACTGTCTTGCAAGGATATAAGGCATGTATCTTTTACCTTTGCAGGTTGGTGGGGGTGCTGTCCATCTCCCGGAAGCTGTGCACTCAACATGGTTGGACCCCTCCAGCTTCAAGCCCTCGTTACAGGAGAAGTGGCAGATGGAGCCAACGAAGAATTCTCCACGAGTGTCAGGACAGTCCAGGCTTCCCTGCTCAGGGGCAGATAGTTCTGGACACTTGCTGGCTGGAGAATCAAATCAAGAATGTCACAATCTCCAAATTGATCTGGAAACCCTGTTTTGCACCCAATTAATTCATTCACGTTTTCAACAAATTGCACTACCACTGTGTTTTGCTAGGTAGCAGACATTTCACAATAGACACAAGTCATGAAGTGCAGAGGGCAGGGGGAAGGATGGTGGGTTTGCAAAGAGTATAGGGAGAAATTCTAAAACTGAAGGAGTCAAGGGTTTAAGTAGTCAGACTCAAGAATTCACCATTTCATCCTCTTTTCTCTAAACCTTTTGCTTCAGAGACCTTGTGGCCTCCCTGACTCTCACTATCCTTTTGTATAAGGGCAGTCCAGGGTTTCATTTCCATCCTTCCTTCTGCCTGAAACTCCTTCCAGTTAGATATCCTGCTGTCTCCACAAATTCAGCACATCTACACCTGCAATGATCATATTCTGTCCTAAATTACTATTCCTTCCATTTGGATCCCCAGGCTTTCTTTTTTGGGCACAGGTAAGTGCAAAACCTCCTGGTCAAGCTAGGATATTCCCTGGGAATTCCCTTAACTGACCTCATGTGTTCTTGCCTCTGGGCCTTGGCTCCCACTACCCTAAATTTCTTTCAATTTTCATTGAATAAAATCCACAGCCATCCTCTGGGATCCAATCAAACACAGCCTTTCCAAAGCCTCTGCTGATCACTGCAGCCTGAAGTCTTCTCTGAACACATCAGTGTTTCTGTTTGAACTCTCATGCTATCATATCACATGTCAACTCTTCCCTCTTCTCCTGGATGGAAAGCTCCTAAACCTGAGAATCATAAATCTTTGTGTCTCCCACAATCACACCAATCACACCAAGAGGTGGTGCTCAACAACCATATGCCAAGTGTATGAGTAAATGAATTTACTATTTCCCTCAAAAACTATTTTTATAAATTTATTAAAGTTACATATTTATCTTAGGATCACGTCTTTCTGTCAGTGACATTCTCTGACGTGAGACTATTATTTATCTACAAATATTGGGTTATTAGAGCTTTCCTGGTAGCTCAGCTGGTAAAGAATCCACCTGCAATGCAGGAGACCCCAGTTTGATTCCTGGGTCAGGAAGATCCCCTGGAGAAGGGATAGGCTACCCACTCCAGTATTCTTGGGCTTCCCTGGTGCCTCAACTGGAAAAGAATCCACCTGCAATGCCAGAGACCTGGGTTCAATCCCTGGGTTGGGACAATCCCCTGGAGAACGGAACGGCTACCCACTCCAGTATTCTGACCTGGAGAATTCCATGGACTGTAGAGTCCATGGGGTCTCAAAGAGTTGAACACGACTGAGCAACTTTCACTCACGTTGGGTTATTGCCAAATTAAGTGACTGTTCTTTCTTTAAATCCAAGGCTATCTGAAAGCTATGCCTTGGTCAGATAAAGCTCATTTTGCTTAGCTGTTTTGCTTTTTAAAAAAAAAAAAAAAAAAAACCCTCTTGAAGCCCTGTGCAATGCCTCATGGAAAAGTATTGGTTTTTACATGCTGGCCCACGTTTTTTTGGAGCGGGCTGTTCACTGAAGGACTGTGGATCCTGATTGTGTGAAACCATTCAGATAGCCAAAATGACATACTTAATTTCAGTTTAGAACTATGAAATTTTTGAGTAATTAATGAATCCATGCCTGGCAGATCAATTCTGTTTATTAAACATTTATTATCTACTGGTATATGTCATAGATATTAAATTATTTATGAACATTTTCCCTCAAATAGCTTTTTCAGAATCTCCCAGAAAATACATGTCAGCTATACCCCAAACAAAAGTGCCTAACACAGAGTAGAGGGGTCTAAAAATATTTGTTAAAAGAATGAACGTTAGTAAGCACAATTTAATTTGGATGCATTCTGACAAGTGTTTTTACATGATATGAAAAGAAACAAGAGGAGTTCCTGTTTTTAAGAACTGACTTAAATGACCCCTAGCATACAAAGAGAATTCCACAGCATTAAATCTACTTGGGGGATATGCTTTGGTCTCAGTTCTATGAGTCTTTTTCTGCCAAGGTTATAAACACAGCCTTTTGTGTCTAGGAAAGTTTCTGAACCCTCTTCTGTAAACATAAACCTTGTCAAATCAAAGGCCCCTAAGAAGGATTTGACTCACTTGCACAAGGAAGCCTGTTTTCCGGTCTGAGGGGCAGACTTGATGAGGTACGTGGAAGCCTATTTCAGATCTGGAAAGTGGTGGGCACTCAACAATCAGGGGCTGAATTAAATCTGAGGAAGTTGGTGGAGTGAAGGGGCCTCACGCAGAGGTAGAGGAAGAGATTTTTATCAAGGGATGACCTCTCTGGGTAACAACAAAAAGTAGTCATATTCTTGAGCCTACTCTGAAGCTTTATTAAAAACTTAGTACAAGAATAGGAAACGGATAAGAGCTGCTTTTATCACTATACTTAAAGCTCTATTTTCATGGACTTCAAAGCAGTGCTGTCTATTGAAATGGTCTTCACTGATGTTTTCTATGATTGGTGATGCAGGTGAATGAATGTGATGGCGTGTGAATTCACGAATTAGTGGGTTCACTGCCGTGCTATCATCAACTGATAAAATATTGCTTTATATTATTTTAATTTTAATGAATTCTTTGTCTCTGTATATTATTATTATTTTCTAGCTTGAGTCAAATGTAGTTTTGTCATGAAATTTTTGGAAAGAAAAAATAGTGTACATAGTAATATTCATTGGGTTGGTGGTTCTAAACTCAAACTTTTAAAATAAAGACTGGGAATCTTCACAGAGTCAGATAAAGGTTGGAGGAGTGGAGAAATGAAACAGAGACATGAGCCAGGCCGGAGCTTAGAGGGCACCAGTCTGCTGTATTTTAGATCTTGGATGAGCAGGGGTGTGGCAGAAGGACAGCGCTAGGATTGGGACTCAAAACCAGGACCCACACCTCCCCACCAAGGTGAGGTTGGTCATTAGGAGTCAGGTCCAGCAGTTGAACAGGGTCTCCAGAGAGTCAATGACAACGTGATTGAGGGAACAGTCATCATATCAGGATAGTGGCCCAACAGCCAGGAAGGTAGGGAACAGAGCAACTAGATGGGAGCAACTCAGTACCGTTTATGTTCAGGGAAAGGAATTCAGGTCCTGGTGGGTAAACGCAAGGGGGAAGATTAGGAAATGCAGGTGGAGCTCAAGTCCTAGAGAGCCCAGGAAACTGACATTCTAACAGAAAGGGAAATATCTGTGGACTCACTCAGAAAAATGGAGCCCCATTTTGCACCATGAGACTGTGCTCCACTTGCCACACCACCCCTATGTACTTGGTAGCCCTCAATCCCCTCTGATAAGAGTCCAGGACTCTGCAGAACACCATGTGAAAATCAGAGTTCACTGCTGAAAGTTTCAAAATTCATGGACTCAGGCATATGGGAAAAGGAGAGGAACTCTTTGCCTAAATCTAGAGCCTGAATTTGGAGAATGAGATAGAAACACAGGTCCAAAAGCCAGAGCTAACTATCAGGTTCAGACCAGGTTGGCAATTCCAAAGCCCATAGCTCACTAAAGCTGCTGCCCATGGTCAAGTTTGGTTTTAGACACTGGGCAGGGCCAGGCCTGAAATGTCACCTCTTGAGGAGAAAAGGAGGTAGAAAAGAGTCAGGAGAAATGGGGGCTTCAGAGATCACAGATTTTACAACCATGTTGATTGCAATGTATGATTTAAAACTTTCATGAGAAAAACAAAAACAAAAAACTTCAGTGAGGTATTTCTTATATCTCAGGGTTTTCTTTTTTTTTTTAGCCTTAAAACAGAATGTGGAAAAATAGAACTCATGATAAATGCCCATGGAATAAACAAATGAGTGATTGAGAAATCTGTGATGAAGCACAAGCCCTAAAGATATCAGCTATCAAAGTCCTAGATTCCTTGGATGGCTTGTAGTGAGCTTTTTTTTTTTTTTTTTGACAATAGATGATAGCATTTTGGACTTCCCAGGTGGCACAGTGGTAAAGAATCTGCCTGCTGATGCAGGATACACAAGATACATGGATTAGATCCCTGGGTTGGGAAGATCTCTTGAAGGAGGAAATGGCAACCCACTCTAGTATTCTGGCCTGGAAAACTCCATGGACAGAGACCCATGGACAAAGGAGCCTAGCCGGCTACAGTCCATGGAGTCACAAAGAGTCAGACAAGACAGCGCACACGCATGCACAGTAGCGTTTTATGTGCTTTAGCCTACAGAATCCTTGTCCAGGGGAAGAGCCTCAGAGGTGTCCTTGTCCACTCCTCTCCTTTTGGAATTGAGAATATCAGGGTGTGGCATGATCTTCTATGTGACTCCATAACTTCAGGGAAGAGCAATACAAGTCTTTGGATATTAATCTAGTGCTCATTCCACAAGAAGGAATAAGAAAGAATGAATATTTAGCTCTTTTCACTACTAGATTTCTAGAAACATACTCACTCATTTGATCACTCATTTTAGTTCATTTTAGTTCAACTAAAGTTCATTTTAGAACAACTGCTACTGCAGTTGCTGCTGCAACTAAACAAGAGCAGTGGAATTTACAAATGACTATCATTGCAGATGGGGACTGCAGCCATGAAATTAAAAGATGCTTGCTCCTTGGAAGAAAAGTTATGACCAACCTAGACAGCATATTAAAAAGCATAGACATTACTTTGCCAACAAAGGTCCATTTAGTCAAAGCTATGATTTGTCCAGTAGTCATGTATGGTTGTGAGAGTTGGACCATAAAGAAGGCTGAGCACCAAAGAATTGATGCTTTGGAACTGTGGTATTGGAGAAGGCTCTTGAGAGTTCCTTGGACGGCAAGGAGATCCAACCTGTTAATCCTAAAGGAAATCAGTCCTGAATATTCACTGGAAGGACTGATGTTGAAGCTGAAACTCCAATACTTTGACCACCTGATGTGAAGAACTGACTCATTTGAAAAGACCCTGATGCTGGGAAAGATTGAAGGCAGGGGGAGAAGGGGACAACAGAGGATGAAATGGTTGGATGGCATCACTGACACGATAGACATGAGTTTGGTAGGCGCTGGGAGTTGGTGATGGACAGGGAAGCCTGGTAGGCTGCTGTCTGTGGGGTCGCAGAGTCGAACAGGACTGAGCGACTGAACTGAGCTGAGCTGACCTGGGATTTAGAAACTGGCCACTGGGTGGCAGTGTAGTGCAGAGGTAAAAGCTCTAGTCCTGTAATCAGGCTAAACCTGGGTTTGAATCCTAACTGCACACTTTGTAGCTAAGATGTAGCACACACATCTTTGCCAGCTATTTATCTTCTCAAGCCTCATTTCTCCATCTTTAAAACAGGGATAATGATAACCATGTTAAGGATTGTGTGTATTGAATGCAAAAATGCAAATGTAATTGCTTGTACTTACGCAAACAATAAAAATTAGCTATTATTGCTGGTTTTATTATTCCTGACTATAGTACATGGAATAATAGAACAAAAGAACCAAAAAATGGTGCCTTTTTTTTTCCTTTGAGAATATTGCTTTTATTCTGGGTTTCATATGTTACAGGTAAAAAAAATACTGTATATTTGCTTATTCCTGCAACTTAAATTGTGTAATGTCTGTTTTTGAAAATTTATTTAATTGGAAGATAATTGTTTTACAATGTTGTGTTGGTTTCTGCCACACATGAATCAGCCATAGGTATACACATGTCCCCTCCCTCTTGAGCCTGCCTCCTGTCTACCACCCCATCCTAGCCCTCTAGGTTGTCACAGAGCAAAATGATGATGTTTGAAAGTAAACATGAGCAATAAATGCATCAGTTTGCAAACTTCTACTTTAGAGCACACTATCTCTGGTGGCTCAGATGGTAAAGAATCTGTCTGCAATGCAGAAGACCCAGGTTCAAGCCCTTGGTTGGGAAGATCCCCTGGAAAAGGGAACAGCTACCCACTTCAGTATTCTTGACTGGAGAATCTACATAGACAGAGGAGCCTGGCAGACTACAGTCCATGTGGTAACAAAGGGTCAGACGCAACTGAGCGATTAACAGTTTCACTTTCATATACCAGATATGTGTCAGCCAGATGTTTCAGGGGAATCATAGATAAGACCTGGCCATTGCCTTTGAGGATCCACTAATTCATTGTCAATAAGGCTTGGGTTTGAATAAATTTAACCAGCAAATGAGAAGATTCAGTTCAACAGATACTTGTCACACACCTACATTTTTCTTCTGTCTAGCTGCTGCAGGATATGCAAAGGTGAAGTTGGGACAGTCCCTGCCCTCAGGGAGCTTATAATCCATATGGAACTGGAGCAAGGAGAGGCTATACACAAATCTTTAGACTGAGACCCTCGAGGGGCTGGGATGGAATCACACCCACTCTGAGGTCAGCTCTGTCTGGGGCTTAGCAATGCTCAGTGAAGGAAGATGTCGGAATGAATAAGTGTGTAGTACGAAAATTCTTTATAATGAAGTAAAAGTCCCAGTGACATAGCTGAGCTTCATCACTAATAGTATGAATTTCCATAAATTACCTAATCTCTGAGCCTCTATTTTCTCATCCATAAAATGGCGATAATATTGCCTGTCCTCATTATTTCAGGATTGTGATAAACATCAAACATCACAATGACACTGAAATACATTATGGAACTATGAAATGGTTAAAGTTATTGTTACAAGAATACTCGAGGTGGGGAAGGTTTTGGTCTAGATTGTTATGCCTTGAAGAGAAGGCTTTCTTTAGCTTGAGGTTTACATGAACTCCTGATGATTAGGCTCCATTCTATACTGTTACCTGAGAAGCCATAAGAAAGGGTAAACCCATGGTCCTACCTTCACATGTTGGTGGGGAGCCCGTCCAGCGTCCAGATGGAGTACAGTCCAGTCTTTCTGGTCCGGATAAAGAGAATCCCTCATGACATGTGAACCAGCATGTGGACTTATAACTGGAACCTCCAAGAGGTTGGACACAAGTCTTTTCTCCATTCTGAGGGTTTGGCAGAGGTGCGCAGGTAACAGCTAGCATGGGCATAGACAAGGAGGAGAGAGGAGATTGTTTTAGAACACAGCCACTTAAATCAGTGTGTGTGTGTATGTGTGTGTCCTTAACAGACCAGTGCAGTACTGGGTTAGAACGATTGTTTAAATTGCATGTTACTAGTCACCAGTTAGACGTCCTGAAGGTGTGAAACGGCAGCTGACAGTGGGTTGGTATTCTGAGGCGCTTACCCCTAAAGAGATTTAAAGGAGCTTTAGGGGTGATTTAAAAGGATGCTGGCACTTTGTTGGGAAAGATGGTGATGGTGATGCAGCTCATGTTAGTTACCCCTGGATGAGAGCGGGAGTGACTGCTTCCTTGACACTTTCTTCAGAGGTAGACCCAATAACCTTGCCGGAAAACAATGACAAGTGATTGGAAATAGGGAAATGGAGTAAAATACTTTCTCCTCTTCCAAAAGTTCCTTCCCCCAACCAAGTGATGAACTCTGGGTCCAAAACTTGCCTCTGTTACTCACTAGCAGTGCATCTCTGGACAATAAACATACTGAACCTCAGTTGCTTCATCTATAAAATGGGAAAAATAACAATCTTTGCTTTGCAGAGAACCTCAAATTTATTATTATATAAAATAATAAGTGAACAAAATATAGGCAAAAATTAAATAAAAAAATCATGACACAAAGTAGGCAAATAATGTAACTGGCCATCTGCAAATGCTCTTTCCACCAGTCTCATCCTGTAGTGACCAGCAGCAAATGACTCTACCTGTCTACTTACAAAAAATGGGCAATAAGCTATCACAGCTCTTTGCCAAAGTTTATCCATGTGGAGTTTGTGGTGCTAGAGGATTTGATTTGGTTAGAGATCATGCTCTGTGACTTTCGGCCAGTCCCTTAACCTCTCTGAATTTCCATGTTTATTCACCTTTAAAATCTGGATAATAGCATTACATAGTTCTCAGGATTTTTATAAGGTTCAAAAATGAAAACACTATGTATGCAAATGTTAATGGCTGCCAAGATATCCCTCAGCCAATTAATGAAATAAAACTCAATTAAACACTCTAGCTTTTAAAAAAATGAATACATGGTTTAAGGTGTTTCTTCTGCATTCTTTGGCCTGGTTGGGTCGTGTGTGGCTTTAGACCAGAGACAGTGGTAGTGTGGATGAACCAGGGCTGTCTTTCAGCCACAGATTTGAACTGCTTGAGGCTTTGTGAGCATTTTCTGCACCTGTCTCTTCCCTTCTTCTCTCCAGCTACATCCCCCATCTCATCCATTGGTCCAAAGACCTGGTATTTTCCACCGCTTGAAAAGTCTGTCTGTATTCGGTGTGGGGGTGAGGAGAGGGGAGAGGAGACAAGTCAAGAAGGACAAGTGTGGTGCGATGAGTGTTGGTGCATGAGTCTGTGTGCCACTCTATTGTGACTTTGCCTTCTGATAGCTGGGGTGGGAAGGTGGGGGTGTGGCATTGGAAAAGGAAACTGATAACACATTTGGGGCACATTACAACAGCTAGTAGGTTGCAAGCCTCATGGTACCTTCCTGCCCAGACCACATTTGGGTATTTCACATGATGCTCGCTCAGCAGCAAGAGGAGAAAGTTCAGTCAGAGTAAACAAAGAACTAAAAGCGGAAGGGAACTAGAAGGTCACAGGAAGCCGTGGTGAGTGTCAGCCTCCCTCCTGTGAAACACCCACAGGCAGGCCAGTATGGAGCAATGAACTGTAATCTGTGCCCTGCACAGCCCAAGGCTGTCCGGAAAGGTGCTGTGCACTGGAACGCCCTCAGGGACTCCCAAGTTCTTCCCTACAGTCGTGTGGACTTTGTAGTGTATCCAGGCTTCAGCGTAGCCAGGGTGAGAGCTGAGGGGCCAAGGTCACAAGCCTCAGCCTGGTCTCTGCAGACCCAGCTCGGAAGGTGGGCTCAGCCTTAGCCCCCGGGGCTTGCCAGGCTCTCTTGTGTCTGGGGATAAAGACCACGCAGCTCTGCTGAGCTGGTCAGCCCCTTTGTTCATTCATTGGTTCACTCTGTGTTGACCTAACTTAATAGTAGTGTGCGTGTATGTGTGCTTGTGTGTGCTTATGTGTGACCTGAATAGCAAGTGGTTTCCTTTTTATTAAAAACATGTATCTGTCTGCTTTTACTCATGTTGAAAGCAGGCACAAAGCGAAAAGCAAAGGCAAACAATGCAGAATTGTCTAGTATTTTACCTATCTAATTTTATTATTAAGCTTATATGTGCCTCATAAAAATACTAATTGTGTGGAGGGGAAAGTGGGAAAACACTGGAGGAATTTATACAATAATGGAGAAACATAACCAGTGTCTATTTTAGGGTGGGGTATTTTGGGGACAGTATGTAAGATTTTTTTGTTTATTTATTTTTCTAGAGCTTTTATAAATACAAATGTTATCTTTTAAAGGTAAGTAATGTTAGTCGCTCAGTCATGCCCAACTCTTTGCGACCCCATGGACTGTAGCCCACCAGGCTCCTCTGTCTCTGAGATTTTCCAGGCAAGGATACTGGAGTGGGTTACCATTTCCTTCTCCAGGGGATCTTCCCAACCCAGGGATCAAACCCAGGTCTCCTGCACTGCAGGCAGATTCTTTACCTACTGAGCTACAAGAGAAGCTTTTATAAATACAAATGTTATCTTTTAAAGGTAGGGTTTGACATAAATATAAGTAAATAATTGGATAGAAAAAGGAATGGAGAGTATAAAAAGTATACATCTATCTTTCAGTTTCCAAACCCAGATGATCAGAACCAGTTCTATTTCACTCAATAACTGGCTTTATTTTATATCAGGTGAAATGCAGACATATATGATTATAGTGAATAGGTACTTTTTTTCTTCCGAGAATCCTGTGACTTTGCATGTGTAGATTAGTTTCTTTCTGTTTTCATCACTCTTCACTTTACTCTAAGTGGGTTTCTCCAATCTTGTTTGCAGCCAGGCACCTGTAAATGCTGCCCCTCCCATTCTCCTATTAAACCCATGCGCTGCCTGCCATTCCACCACTACACTCTGTGTTTCCTAGGATTAAAGTGCCAGGTTACTCTTGGAACAACATCATGGGACTGTCTTTTTCCCTGGCCTTCTTTCCAGCGACTATCTTTAGCCAAGTGAGAACAGTGAACCTAGTTCATGATAGGGACCTTCAGCCCACTCCCCTGTCCGGCTGTCGGACTTCCTGTCGCTTGTGGTATCTGCCAGCCCCTCAAGGCCTCTGCACGTGGGATCCCTATGTGACCTGATAACAAGGGCTTCCTGATGATAGTGTTTATTCATTTTCTAGTCCATTTCAGGCTTCTGTCCCCTAGACAGTTACTACCTTTTAAATATAGCTTTTTAAAATAACTCTACAATTTGTTTCCAAGACACTGGAAAGAGTTCATCCTACCTTGGCATTCTGGAAAAGGAGCATCCCAGTTCCCTGTATCCAGGCATTGCAGCACACTTGCTCCCACCAGGAATGAACCTTCATCGCAGGTGAAGCTGCAGGTCGACTGGTACCTATAGTCACCAAAGGGATGCGAGCAGTTCACCCGGGCCTTGTTTGAGGTCGGAAGAGCCTGGCACTGCAATGCTAAGGAGGGAGGAAGTAGGGAGTGAGGAAGGAGTAATACACAAGTACTCATTGATTCCCACCCCTTAACTCTTTCTAATGCTGACAAGAAGGATCTCTGAATTGGGCATGTTTAACCAGGAGGATGAGAAAAGTATCATATAGTCACAATGCCAGTTGAATGACTTTATGAGGAAACGCTGAGTCATTGTTAAGCATTTGATAATATGCATCCATAGTTTTAAAAATATTGTAATTTTGGACCCAAGAATCGATGCTAAGTATGTAATAAGATGCATATCAAAAATCATTTTGGAGAAATTTTATCATATCATTTGTGAGAGCAAATACTGAAAACAAACATAAATACCACTAAATTTTTATCATTTATCATAAGTGAAAGTCATTCAGTCGTGTCCGACTCTTTGTGGCCCCATGAACTATACAGTCCATGGAATTCTCCAGACCAGAATACTGGAGTGGGTAGCCTTTCCCTTCTCCAGGGGATCTTCCCAACCCAGGGATCAAACCCAGGTCTCCCGCATTGCAGGTGGATTCTTTACCAGCTAAGCCACCAGAGAAGCCCCCTTTTTTTTTTATCATATGTGAGAGCAAAATATTGAAAACAAACATAACCGCCACTAGTTAGAGGCTAAAAATTAACTATGGTGGAGCCATGAAAGGAATATGCTCTATTGCACCTTGAAAAGATGTGAGAGGTGTCTCAATGTACAATGTTAGGTGAAAAAGCAGAATAAAAATTATATGTACACTATGATCTCAGTCATATGAAGTAGATGGCTTTAAATGGAGAGAACAGCTGTATTTTATATATAAGTCTTTTCTCATCTTTAAAATGGGAGCCATAATTTTAACAACCTCATGGAGTTAAACTAAAATACTCAATAAATATTATATATTGCCATTATTACTAATAGTAGTAGTAGCAGCAGCAGTAGTATCAGTAGCAGTCATAGTCTTAAAATCGTTCTAGCTATGCATCAGGTGCTGACCTAGCCTGTCAGAGTGGAAGACGCTAGGAAGGCCTATCAGGGGAGTTACTGCAACCATGTAACTGGATGCTTAAGAGAATAAGCCCGTTTTCTATTATCTGCCTGCAGACAAGAATGGCTCCAGTGACCCCTTAAGAACCCCTCCGTTTTTTTAAAATTCCAGTACATTTTATTCTGAGAAAATAGCCCATACAAATTTCCCCACTATTTGATTTTAAAAGTTTAAGTGTGGGATAGGAGTTTTGAGAAAGTCTGACTCTAAATGTGGATGTCATCTATGATATATGTGACTAGTTGGAACCTTCACTGCTTTATCTCAGTAATCAGTTCTTTACTGAGAGCTCATTGCATGTCAAACATAATATGAAAGTAACACTTTAATTAAAGACAAGGTTGGAGTATTCAACCTTATATTTTAAAGATACCTATCCAACTAAGAATACAAGTGATTACACTTCTTGAGTACTTAAGAATCATAATGTGTTTATTTGTTCGTTTGCTTGTTCAATAGCTAAGACGTGTCTGGCTCTTTCAACTCAATGTTGAAACCCATCAGGCTCCTCTGTCCATGGGATCCACCACGCAAGGACACTGGAGTAGGTTGCCATTTCCTTCTCCAGGGCATCCCCCCGAATCAGGGATTGAACCCCCATCTCCTGAACTGCAGGCTGACTCCCCACCACTGAGCCATCTGGGGAGCCCAGTTTGCTTATTATTGTGTATTACATAATGACAGAATGAACTTATCTCTGATTTTGAAAGAACGAACAATATGGTATTACTGTCTCTGCTCTACTTTTTAATGTAGATATTGAGCATTCAATATATTTTAGTACAATTATCTCTAGAAATATTTTACTGCTTTGCCACATTATTATTACTTATGTGCAGGAGCAGTCTGGTGCTAAAGGACATGCCTCTTGACCAGATAAAGAAAAATTCTAGAAACAAGTGGAAACAAGAAACTTTAGCTAATGCATTTTCATCCCTTTAGATTTTAACCTGGCTTGTTCATTAAAAATAGATGGGACAAAAGTAACAAACATATATTTGGTAACCCCTCCCTTTTAAGCATGTCTCAGTGCTCTCTGCGTCTTTGTCTCTCAGACAATAGATCCCATTCCCCTCCCTGAGCCTCACCATCATAGTGCTTAGTAATCTAGTCCTCTACTGCCTCACTTTTTTTTTTCCATTTTTTAACTGTAGTAAAATACACATTGCATAAAACCTATCTTTTACCAGTGAACCATTTCTAAGTGTACAGTCCAGAGGTATTAAGTATATTCATAGTTTTGTGCAACCATCAACACCATCCATCTCCAAAACATTCTTCTTTACCTCCAACTGAAACTCTGTATTCATTAAACAGTAACTACCCATACCCACTCCCTCCAGTCCCCAGCAACAACCATTTTAATACTTTTTGTCTCATGGATTTTGACTACTCTAAGTACCTCCCATATGTGGAATCATTGAGTACTTGTCTTGGTGACTGGCTTACTACCCTCAGCTTAATGTCCTTGAATTCACCCACGTTGTAGCATGTGTCAGAAAAGTGAAAGTGTTCGTCACTCAGTCGTGTCCGACTCTTTGCGACCCCATGGACTGTAGCCCGCCAGGCTCCTCTGTCCATGGGATTCTCCAGGCAAGAATACTGGAGTGGGTTGCCATTCCCTTCTCCAGGGAATCCCTACCCAAGTATTGAACCTGAGTCTCCTGCGTTGCAGGCAGATTCTTTACCATCTAAACTACCAGGGAAACCAGAGTCTCCTTCCATTTTAAGGCTGAATAATATTCCATTGTATGGATACATCACACTTTTCCTTATCCATTCATCTGTGTGGGACACTTGGGTTTCTTCCATATTTTAACTATTATGAATAGTGCTGCTGTGAACATGGGTGTATACATCTCTCTTCAAGACCTTGCTTTCAAACCACTGCCTCATTTTAAAACCAGGGTATACTTCAACCCAGGAAATTCACATAAATTTTTTGGGATCTCACATAAGATGCTATTAATAGTATTTCACTTCTGGGACATAAATTCTGTGTGGGGTTCCCCCTGTAAAAGAAAATAATCCTAGTGGCTTCCCTATTTTGTTCTTCAAGAGCAAAATATTGAGAACAGGAGCTATTTAAAGGAGATGATTTTGTAAAATCAGATCAGAGACATATGATTTACAAAGTAATGTTATTATCATTATTTTACCTACATTTATGAAGCTCATGCAGTTTTAACCTTGCATTTACACACTTTAATCCACAACCACTAATGAGGTGGGTAGGTAAGGCAAACGTTAGTACCTTTACGTTGCAGGTGACACTGAGTTTCAGAGAGACCAAGAGCTTGTTGTCAGGACATGACGGAACTGGACTAAGTCTTGTCATTACTCTGGCACTGTACCAGCTGTTCCTCATGTATCATTCCTCTGTCTCAACCCCCTCTCCTTCATGCTAACTCACCACATCTGTGTCGATCAATGTAGCTCTCACCTTGCATTTCAGGATGCTGTAATGAACATGTCCCCAAGACTGCCTTCACCCACTACTGCATCTGAGTGCCCAGCACAAAGGGTCTGGCACAGGATAGATGCTCAGTGAACGTTTGAGCAATAACTGAATGACAGAACTAAATGTAGATGCTGATGCCTGTAATAAGCCGAAAGGCATGGAAGCAGCATGATGATGTCACAGTATACCTTGACAGACTGGGGCTGGCGCTGTCCACTCTCCCGAATCAGCACATCGAACTGTGTCAGCTCCTCTCAGCGTGAAACCCTCAGCACAACGAAAGCTACAGCTGGTGTTGTACTGAAATGCTCTCGGAGACGGGGAGCAATCCATGCTTCCATGGGCAGGACTCTCCAGGGACTCACAGGCAATGGCTAAATGGAAATAGTGATTGTCAGAAACTGGGCAGTGGAAGGGCTCAATTCTTTTGCGGAACAGCCCCTCAAGAGATCGTGCATCTTTTTGACTCACATTGTCAGTATATTCAGAACCCCAAATCGTCCTTTTTCCAAATGGGGAATCTTCCTGGAGCACCTTCCCTTCCCCTCCCCTTCTTTGCCTGGATTTCTCACCTGCCCTTCAAGTCTCAGCTTACACTACACTTTGCTTAAGAAACCTTCCCTGCCCATCCCAGCTCGGGGTAGAACCCCTTCCAGCATGCTCCCACAGCCCCTGTGCTTGAGCTGTTCATGCCCTATTATAACTCTGCCCCTTAGACTGCAGTCTCCTTGTGGCTGATGTCAGTCATCCAGAGTTGTATCCCAGAGCCTGGCAGTGTTTGGGACATTGAAGGTACTCTTTAAATATTCATTGGAAATATTTGTGAAAATTGTATCTGTACGGAGGAGATATAGCCAGACTGAACTTTTAAGGAAAAAGCTAAAACAACATAGCTTATTGTTGACACTCTGATACCCAGCCCAATAAAAGGATTATAAATGAGCCTTGTTTCTGGAACACAGGATGTCATCCTAAACAGACTTCGGTTGCCAAGTGAGTGTGCAGCCCAAGGTCAGTTCCTGAGCATAATTAAGTCCCAAGTGACCTCAGTTCTGATAAAGGCTGATTTCCTTCATGCTCTTCCTTGACAAAGAATTTCATCTCCAGAATATTCCTGGAGTTTTTCAGGATACAAAGACTGCACACACTGACCTTAGACCTCTAGGTTTTACAGAATCAGGGTTTTTAAGTTCCAAAGATCCTTTAGCGTTTCTCTCTAACTTTGCAGGTTAAAAGTGAGGTTTAGAAATTTTAAGTGACATCCCTAAGGTTTCACAGTAGACAGTAATAGAGCTGGGCTTATAATTCAGGTCTTCCAGGAATTCACTTATCCAGTATTTAATTTCCCGCTATGCTATTCCTCATTTTTGCTTGATAAGATGCAATTGGTGTGAGGTATAAGGCAGTTGCACAGAACGCAGTTTTGTGGTATTAGATACCTGCCTTGGATTGTATCATAGCCTCTCTTTCAGTGCGGTGTTCCTCTGATCCTTTGTTAAAGACTGCCACCAGGGACTATGATGAGCAATCTGTCTGTGTGTCCTGATAGCCAGTGTTCTGACTCTGTCTGAAGTATAGCAGGGACACTGACCCACAGCTTCTAGACACGTGAGGCAGGCAGGGAAAAAAAGAGGCAGAAACAAAGGCTCTCTTCAAGGTACTTTATACATACTATTTAATTGTATACTTTTTATATGCTTCATCCTTATTAAAGCTCCTTGAAATTCATAGTTCATTTCACAGAAGCCCCTTACAATTCATAGCTCATTTTACAGAGGAGAAAACCATCCCTCCTGGGGGCTGAACAACCCATTTCAGGATCAGAGCCTGGAAAAGATCATACTGATATTAAAAGCCCTTGATCCTCCTCACTGTGTCATGACTCCTTGCCTAAATACACAGCATGAACTTATACTTCCCAGTGGACTGGGGGCTGCTGATGAAAAAATCCTACCCTTGAAGGCTGGCAAGGGTGGGGTCCCCCAGCCAGGGCCAAGGCAGCAGTTTGTCCTTGCCCCTCACTCAATGGCAAGGTTTGCATTCAAATTTGCAGCTAGAGCCACTGCAAGGGAAATGAGGGGATGGACACAGTCCAGGATTCCTTTGGTAGGGGCTTCCAGGAACTCACACTGCATAGCTGGCCAGAATCACCAAGGCCATAGAGAAAGGAACTGAGGAAGGAGAAGAACCATGCTCACAGCTGGGAGAGCAATGGTGAAACCACCTCTGAAAATCTAAGTGGAGCTAGGAATCTGTAAGGGTCAGGAGATCCTAATGATGTTTGTCCAGACTTGTAGAACCAAGCTTCAGGAGGACCTTAATCTCTTTAAAAGAAAAGTTTCTTTCAAGACTCCTTTGTCAAATGTCCTCTAACCCCTTTACTGCTAGAAAGCTCTCCTGGTAGGTCTTCTAGCATCTACTTACAGATGGAGATGTCTCCATTCCATCTTAGGTGAAATTTATGAATGAGCTCGTTCTGAAATTACTTGAGGGCAGTGAGTTTTGGGGAGAGGAGGACTTCTAAATTTTGTTTACAGTCAATAGTAAAATCAGCCTCTTGTTCTTCTAGAGCCTGACACTCCTTTCCTATCCCAGATGAACCCAGTCTAGCTGTGTGTGTGTGTGTGTGTGTGTGTGTGTATGTGTTAGTCGCTCAGTCATGTTGCTTGACATGACTGAGTCTCTTGACTCTTTGCAACGCCATGGACTGTAGCCCATCAGATTCCTCTATCCATGAAATTTTCTAGGCAGGAATACTGGAGTGGGTAGCTTCTCCCTTCTCCAGGGGATCTTCCAAACCCAGGGATCAAACCTGGGTCTCTTGCACTGCAAGTGTATTCTTTACTATCTGAGCCACCAGGGAAGCCCCAGTCCAGCTGAGTGGTAGGTAAAAGGAGAGTCAAGTTGTGATTCAGGCTGGTTTCATCTGTGCTCCCAGCAAGAACCAGGTGCAGTGGACATTATACATACCCAACCTCTTGGAACTCACCTTTACACACTGGAGCTGGGGCTGTCCACACCCCCAAGGCTGTGCAGTGCACTACCTCTGGCCCAACTAATGTGAATCCCTCTTCGCAGCTGAAGCTGCAGCTGGACTGGTGCTGGAATGCTTTTGTGGAATGGAAACAGCTCATGCTTCCTTGCTCCGGAGACTTCAGAGCCGGGCACTGGACAGCTAAAAACAACCACAGAGCAATAGCGTGAGGCCTGGTGTCCTGCCCAGCACCTTGGAAACCTTAGGATGCTGCAACAGCTCTGTGTGTGTGTGTGTGTCTGTGTGTCTGTGTGTCTGTGTGCATGCACTCAGTCATGTCCAACTCTTTGTGACCCCATGGGTGCTCCTCTGTCCATGGAATTTTCCAGGCAAGAATACTGGAGCAGGATGCCATTTCCTATGCCAATGGATCTTCCCAACCCAGGGGTCGAATCTGTTGTGTCTTTTTTGTCTTCTGCATTGGCAGGAGGGTTCTTTAACCACAGCACCACCTAGGAAGCCAGCAATAGCTGTCTACATCTTCCCGAAGTGTTAGGCAAGGTGCTGAACTTGGTTGGTAAAATGGTACTTTCAGTAGCTGTTTGGAAAGACCCAAACATCCTTGCTCTGTTTACTTTTTAAAGAAGCAAGGTGAAATTCTCAAATTAATAATACCCAACCCTTGAATCATTATTGTATCTGTTCACTTTGCAATGAACAAAGGGAGAGGGACCTTTTTGTAATGCTTTTGCATGAGAATCAAGAATTAAACTCCTTCACTCCTCAGATGAAAATTAAAACTAGTGTGACTCTGGTTGATGGGCAATAGTAATAAGCACAGTGTCCCATTTAGTGTAGATCTTCTTGTTTTTCAAATGGAGAAAGCCTCTTGTCCCCTCTGAAATTCTAGTTGTCAGTGAGGATGGAGAAGAATTGGGTGTACATACCTACACACTGTGGGGGTGAATTCGTCCAGATTCCAGAAGCCAAGCACTCCAGCTCCCTAGGTCCGTTCAGTGCGTACCCTTCAGGGCAGTGGAAGCTGCACTGTGAGTTGAAAGAGAAGTTTCCAAGAGGGTGGCTGCAGTTCATGTGCACATTTTGAGGAAGGTCAAATTCGCCACACTCTCTGACTGTAAGGACAAAATATTGATTTCCTTCTTTGCATACTGAAAGACAATGTCAGGTTTGCTAAAAGCTGAGACTGTTTGTATAACCCATCTGAATCAATCTCCCTGGGCTTCTAAACTAACCTGTTCATCTTTACTTTGTTCCTTTGTATTGATTTGTTTTGTTTGTTTAGTCGCTCAGTCATGTTCAACTCTTCTGCAACCCCATGAACTATATTCTGCCAGGCTCCTTTGTTCATGGAATTTTCCAGGCAAGAATACTGGAGTGGGCTGCCATTTCCTTCCTGACCCAGGGATTGAACCCACATCTCCTGCATTGGCAGGTGGACTCTTTACCACTGAGCCACCTGGGAAGCTCTTGTATGGGTTGCATCCTGGGAAATGATCGTACTTTCACTGGTGTTTATTCCCAGCAAACAAAATTAGCCTGAAAGAGTTCTCTTTGTTTTACTGCCCTTACATTTTCCCTTTTAAATTTTGAAATTTTAGGAGGACGTGTTCACTCTAAAAATAAAGTAGTTTAACCCCGGGTGTGTGATTGGCCAGTTTGAGTGGGGCAGACTGACAGATGGTGAAGAGAGGACCTAGGACCAGCCTGTACCCACTGGAGAGCCTCCAACATGACAATTTACTTCCTGGCATCACCTCTAGCACAAGACCATGGACCACGTTGCTATCAACAAAATAAGGGGCTCACCATATTCACACTCCGGTCCATAGTATCCAGGGTAACAGGAGCAGGTGTAGTTCCCAATGGTCTCAATGCACTCTCCTTGCTTGCTGCAGGACATGTCCTGGCAGGAGGCTGCATGGATACAGAAGGGTCAGAATCACAGGCATTCCTAGGAGGTACGAAGAAAAGCCGGTTTCTTATTCCAAGTCTTACCCCAACTTGGGTAACCTCGAGCTAGCCAGACAACAGAAAACCACAACCTCCCCTGGAGAGCCAGCCTGTTCCCTGTGCAGCGTGCCGTAGGAGCCTGCTGGAGCATTGCTTGGCTTCTATTTTTTAAATTTTTGATTAGAGGATAGTTGCTTTACAATGTTGCATTGGTTTCTGCCATACAGCAGTGTGAATGAGCCATAAGTATACATATGTCCCGTCCCTCCTGAGCCTCCCTCCCATGCCCCACCACCCCACCGCATCCCACCCCTCTAGGTTGTTATAGAGCACCGGACTGAGCTCCCTGTGTCGTACAGCAACTTCCCACCAGCTATCTATGTTACATATGGAAATGGATGTTTCAGTGCTACTCTCTCAATTTGTCCCCCCACCCCCCACCACCATGCCCCCACTGTATCCACAAGTCTGCGTCTCTATTCCTGCCCTTACTGGTTCATCAGTACTGCCTGACGTCTGTTTTAGGCTGTATTTAATGTGGCCTAAAGAGGGGTTGCCATTTGGGGACACAGAGGGACAAATGGAGCTACCAGTACATGGATAGACAGAGAAGCTCCTCTGTGTGGTACAAAATAGGTTGTGGCTCTTAACCAATCACATTCATAAAGTTGTATTATTATGGAAGCTCCTATCACAGATATCACAGCATGGAGGTTAGGAACTGGATGAGGGGTGGCAGGGGTCACACTTACATGATCAAAACCCATGCCCCACCCCCTACTATTATGTGACCTCAAGCAAGTTCGTTATTTGAGTCCAACCTGTCCGAAGTTCGGGCCAAAGCCTTTCCACTTTTTGCCTGCGTTAATTCTATGCCCAGCACCACACGGCAGAGGAGTTGAATGGGATGTTTACGACCTTCTCATGATCAAAGACAAATGACCTTATAGGGAGCTGTGTCATAGGTCTGAATATATGAGATTTAGGTGGTGCAGAGCATGACTGGCCTGCCAGGCCCTCCTCCCTAAGTCTGTGCCACTCGGACGACAGAATGGAGAAGGACAGAGTTTCCTTCCTGCAAGAGACTCTTTGAGGGCATAGGCGCTGTGCACCTGTGGTGGGTTCGTATTAGAAATGATATTACAAAAGCATTGAGTGTCTGTGTGGATGAGGTCACAGCTGGGAACAAGTCTGTGGCTAGGCTGTTTTCTGGTAGTGTTTCCTAAGCCTGGCCACACACTTGTCCACACTGGGGTCTATCACAAGAGGAAATACATATGTCACACAGTGGGTTGTGCTGTTTGATCTCTATGTTCCCTCTCAACTCTCAGACACTGTAGCTCTCTAAGCTGTGCAAGGTTCTACAGCAGTAAGTTCCCATGGCAGCCAGTGAGTTTGATGAAGCTGCACTGAACCACTGGGAAGCATTTCAAGTAATGAGAAGATGCAGAAGGGACTTCCCTGGTGGATCAGTGGTTTAAGACTCTGTGCTTGCAGTGCAAGGGGCCTGGCTTTGATCCCTAGTCAGAGAGCTAGATCCCTCATGCCCTAGCTAAAAGATTCTGCATCCCACATTTAAGACAGCATTCAGCCAAATAAAAAATAATGACAGAGAGAGAAGATGCAGAATGCAGCAGTAGCGCCTAGGTAGAAGTTTGGGCCGTGTTTTCCCTCCTACTCACCTTGACCTACCAGTGCCCTACAGTGACACCTGCCTGCCCTATGCTCTTGAAACATAAAAGTTTTGTTCTGACTGTAGCTTCCTCAGGCTCTCAGAACTCTAGGAATGGAAGAACAGCCAGGTTCTGTATTCTACTCCATGTCAGGGTTTCCAGGCACGTTAGTAACTTATATACTTCTTGGACCTCCAGGAAAGAACATAATGGCCATTCAATGAATCATTCTTTTTTTTTTTTTTTTTTTGACACCTTGTTCTGAGGTCTAGCAAATCATTCAGGGAATTACTCAACTTAGTTCTCCTGTTGCAGGGTAGCATATGTATCTATTTCTCATCTATCTCCCAGGGAGAACTGATGGTTCCCTCCATGCTTTACTTCTTGGATGGAAAAATATCAGTGATAGTGGCTGCCTAGAGTATTGTGTTAGTAGAGATGGAGGCCACCTGTGTTCAGGTGAAATGGTATCAATTAGTGACATCTGCCATCGTCGCAGGCTAGACAGTGGCATTGTTCCGTATCATTCATGCCAGTAATGTTCAACCTCTGTTCTTACTTGTAACTTTTTGCAAGTGTTTTTGAGGAAGACTGTCTTGCAGATATGGATGCTGAAGTTCGAATAGGGAGGGGAAGCAGTGGCATACTGCAACATCCTCGTGGCAGCCAAGACAGTCTGACCAGAGTGGGTTTAGGGAGCTAAAGCCCAGGAAAAGTAGGGAGCTGGCTAGGAGATCAGTAGGATGAGCTAGCATTCTGGTAATGTCCATCTTGGCCTATAAAAAACAGGTCATTGTTTTCTTTGCTAATATAATAATAAATAAGTTACTTATAAAATGAGATCTGTCTACATGACAATGCATATATGGATGTGTTTCCCCTTGGCTAGAAAGCTGTGCGAGGAAAGGGAGAAAGCACAGGGAATACTCTATACTCTGTGTTCTGTTCCATTACTGCTGAGGGCTTCTGAGGGGAGGTGTTTATAATCTAACATAATTTAGAACATACACAGCAGAGGGTGCGTCTGGTAGATCATTGAGGAAGAAGCTTCAGAGTACTCAGTACTCTCTTGCCCAGGGCAACCCATACTCTCCCGGGCTGTAGTGTTCCTGTGCTATCCAGGGCAGGGGATGGGAAGTCACTCCATCAGAGAGATGGAGTCAGTTCTGGCATGAAGTGTGTGACTACCGGAAGACCAAGCTTTCACACATGTCTGCTCACTCTGGAACCTGGACAGTAGAGGATCAAATATATTCACAGGATCTCACCTTCAGTTACCTCTTACCTTCCTCACCTCTCACCTCCTACCAAAGTCAAAAAGACCCGGAGATATGCTGTTGTTGGAAGGAATCTGTAAAGCATCGTCATCCTTGGTTATGTTCTCAAATTGTCTCCCAAGAATGTCAAGCCAAGGGTATGGTTTCATATGTGGCTAAAAATACCACCTTGGAGTCAATGTGAATTTGAAACTGGCTCCATCATCAAGGGGACTTCCCTCATAGCTCAGTTGGTAAAGACTCTGCCTGCAGTTCAGGAGACCCAAGTTCAATTCCTGGGTCAGAAAGATCCCCTGGAGAAGGAAATGGCAACCCACTCCAGTGTTCTTGCCTAGAGAATCCCATGGACAGAGGAGCCTGGCAGGCTACAGTCCATGGGGTCGCAAGAGTCAGACATGACTTAGTGACTAAACACCTCCCCCTCAACATCAAGGAACTTAGAACCTTGGGCAGATTCCTGAATAGCTCTGAGCCTTTCCCTCATCGGCTAAAGCAGAGTTGTATCTGGAGCTGATTGGTGAGGTTTTCATGAGGAAGAAACACAGCAAATACTAAATGGACTAATGACATAAACGAATAATAATGCTTGGAACATACTGATGATCTGTAGGTATTAGTTCCAACTGTATCTCCTGGAGACAAGGCCAAATTCTCAAACTATACAGTCTCTTATTCTAGGGCCCAGTGATACTGAAAAGCTCTGGGCATAAATTTTAGGAGACCAAAACTTCCTGAGCATCTACTTTGGCCATTATAAACTATAAGGGTGGACCGAATGATATTAAAATTTCCTTCTGGCTTCAAAAGGCCAGTTCTGTCTAATTCTGTTCTTATAGTCTTCAAGATGCTCAATAATGCTGCTTGACTGACAGTTCACTCTTTGTTCCCAAGTCCCTGACTTTCAGACTCAATGTTATTGACTTGGGGGCTATATTAATGAACCAGGGAAGGTATTTTTTTTTTAAACAGGTAGATTTTAGAGTCAAGAAGCCCCTACCTCTATAGCAGAGCGCTCGCTTTCTTTTCCCGCAGGGCTCATCATTCCACTTGCCGGGGGCTGACGGACTCTTGATGTAGATCTCCACACAGTCCTGGTTGTTCTTCTTGTTATTAGGCTCGTTGTCAGCCCAGTTCTCAGCCTCCTCAGTGAGAGTCTTCTTGGTTCCCACCCAGGTCCATTTATTGTCGATCTTTCGAATACCAATCCAGTAGTAAGAGTTGTAGTAAGGTATGGTCTCATTGAGATAAGCAATCTCATTTTTATTCTGGATGGCCACTAAATCCGTGTAGTACTTCTGGCAGAATGCCCGGGAATAATTCCATGAATATGGTTTATCGCTGTAGTGGTAGGTCCATGCTGATACTTCTTTCTGGGTCATTAGCTCTAAGTAAAGGAGAGTGAGGATCAAGTTAGTGTCCCTAATGAGAAAAAGGTTGTGAGCATAAGCGTACTTCTGTATAGTCAGATGAGTCTGACTAGACGAGAAATATCAAAAGCATGATCCTTTTATGTCTAATCTAGTTGTTTTTAGGAAAAAGAATGGTTTCCACCTTTTAGTTAAAAGCGTTGATACACTTTAAGTCAGAATAAGAAAATGTGCTCTTCTAGATGGAGAAGGTAATGGCAACCCACTCCAGTACTCTTGCCTGGAAAATCCCATGGACGGAGGAGCCTGGTAGGCTGCAGTCCATGGGGTTGCTAGGAGTCGGACAAGACCGAGCGACTTCTCTTTCACTTTTCACTTTCATGCATTGGAGAAGGAAATGGCAACCCACTGCAGTGTTCTTGCCTGGAGAATCCCAGGGACGGGGGAGCCTGGTGGGCTGCCGCCTACGGGGTCGCACAGAGTCGGACACGACTGAAGCGACTTAGCAGCAGCAGCAGCAGACTTGTGGACACAGTGGAGGAAGGAGAAGGTGGGACGAATTGAGAGAGTAGCATTGAAACATATTCATTTGTATGTATAAAATAGATTGCTAGTGAAGTTTCTGTATAGCACAGGGCGTTCAGCTCAGTACTCTGTGACGATGTAGAGGCGTGGGAGGGGAGGGGTGGGAAGGAGGTTCAAGGTGGGAGAGGATATATGTATATTTATGGCTGGTTCACATTGTTGAATGCCAGAAACCAATACAACATTGTAAAGCAACTATCCTCCAATTGAAAATAAATTTTAAAAAAAGAATAAGAAAGTGTCCTCTCCTGAGGATCTTTGGTATTAATATTAAAGATTTGGAATCACAAAGTACCGGCATTGAAAGGGATCTTAGGGGCCTTCTAACCTCCTTTTAGAAATGGAGGAGATGTTAAATACTTTGCCCAAGCCCAAATTAAAGTGAAAGTGAAGTCACTCAGTCATGTCCAACTCTTTGCGACCCCATGGACTGTAGCCTACCAGACTCCTCCATCCATGGGATTTTCCAGGCAAGAGTACTGGAGTGGGGTGCCATTTAAATGACATGTCAAATGTCTTGATGGCTGCCTCATATCTACAGGTACTACCTCTTCACGTGGGAAATAAGATGCTTTATGATCTGGAGCCTACCTGCTAGTCCAGCCTCATCACCCACCATATTTACTTTTCTTTAGCAAAAACAGAAGTCACCCGCTTCCATGCCTTTGCACATGCTCTTCCTTCTCCTCTGGCTCCCCTTTTCTGCTGAGGCTGGGTAAACTTTTCCTCCACCTACTTTCCATGACTCCTCCGGGGGGCTTGGTGTTCCTTCTTTCAGGCACCCTGTCTCTATTTGCACCTCCCTTACTGCCAGGTGTTGTAACATCTGTTTGTATGACATGGGCCACATCTGCTAGATTGTGAATCCTAATAGGCATCTCTTTTTACCTCTGGATTCTTAACACCAAGCAAAGAGCTTGGCACTAATCAGGCATTCCCTGCATACTTCTTGAGTAAAAACACCAGGTTTGTGGCAGAGGCTCATGGTATCTCCTGGGTTGCAATTTTACACTCATCCTACTACGCTGGGCTGTTTCCCTTTGATAAATTACTCTACTTCCTCCATCTCTGCTTACTCACTTGTTAAAATAGTGCTTAAAACAGGCCTTTAAAAGAAATGTTTATGAAATCAAATGAAATAAAGAATGTGCCCTTCCAAAGTATAAGGAGGGTTAGGACACAAAGTAGTGTTAACCTAGCCAGTGGGAGCTCACCCCCACCAGAAGAGGCCAGTTCCCAAGTGAAGAGGTGCACAGGGTAAGCAATCAGGCCTGGAAATGGCTCTTTTTCCTGTTTATGAGGGCTTGCTCCTAATCAACCCTCTCCTCAGCTGCCCACATGAGAGTCGGTTCTGTTTGCCTTCCCTCACAGGCACCTCTATGGCATTGTTTTGCTATAAGACTTTATTCTGATATCACCAGGGCTAGATTCTGACTTGCACAGAATTTTGCCTTCAGAATCCCCTTCCTCAGTAATAAAATTAAAACTTTTATAACTGCATTGGTTTGAAGATGAACATATTAGTATTGCACATGAAAACATTTACTTTGGCCTAGAAGAAAATTATTTCTAAAGAAATTACAGCATTTTTGTGGCTCTCTAAAAGTAATGCAGGCCTGTGTCTATTGACTCTAGTGCATAAATTGGCCATAGGTGTATTTTTGTATGTTCTCCCTGAAGCCTTTTCTACCAATATGGTGGTGTTTGTTGGGTGCATTTCCCCCATCCAGGAATCTGGGCTTGGACAGTTTTCCCATGCCTCACAACTGGCTACCATCCTTAACTTTGCCCATTTGGAGAAGTTACCCTACTCTCTGAGGACCAGGTGAAAGGCGAGCATAAAGTTTACCGAAGATCAGGATACTGAAGCAAAGGAGTTGGACAGATCTGAAGACCACTCTCTGAAATCTCCAGCTCCATATGGCTTTGGGGCAGCTGGCCTGAAACAAGAAAACTTCCTTTTAGTGTCCATGTGCGATCAATGTGGCCAACCACTTCTACTTAACAAGGATGGTCTTGAGTGACCTGTCTGTTTCCATTAGTGGGCGGCTCAAGCCTTCTGCTCAATTTTTATTTCTCGCTGCTCTGCTTAAGTCCTCCCCTAGTTGAAGATTGCATCAAGGCTCAGGACAGACTTAATTTCTCATTGATTCAACAAATATTTATTGAGTAACAACTTGTTGCCACTAGTATTTTCTTTTATGATGTATTTTGTAGTATTATGTTAAAAATGCTATCATTATTATTATGCAATAATCTCCCTTTAAAAACTGGTATGCCATACTCAAGAATAATAGGAAGTCTCACAAAACCTCCCTGATCCACACAGCTGTCTGGCCTGTGCTCTGATGCACAGAACATCAATTAATCATGCTGCACTATGCCATCTATTCTGTATTATTGATCTATGTTTTCTTCCTTTACTGTTTTAATATATGTCTATAATATTATTCAGTGCTTAATGCATGTATGTAGACATATATAATTTTTATTAATAAATGAATAATAAACTTATTCACCTTGAATCTATAGCAAGGATGACTTCTCATAACCTCCCTTATGTTGGGATTTCATCAAATCTATTAACATGTTTAAAGTGTTTTTGACTGTGTGGATCACAACAAACTGTGGAAAATTCTTAAAAGATGGGAATACCAGACCACCTGACCTGCCTCCTGAGAATCGGTATGCAGGTCAAGAAGCAACAGTTAGAACTGGACATGGGACAACAGACTGGTTCCGCATCGGAAAAGGGGAATGTCAAGCCTGCATATTGTCACCCTGCTTATTTAACTTATATATAGAGTACATCACACAAAATGCCAGGCTGGATGAAGCACAGGCTGGAATCAAGATTGCTGGGGGAAATATCAATAACCTCACATATGCAAATGACACCACCTTTATGGCAGAAAGCAAAGAAGAACTAAAGAGCCTCTTGATGAAAGTGAAAGAGGAGAGTGAAAAAGTTGGTTTAAAACTCAACATTCAGAAAACGAAGATCATGGCATCTGGACCCATCACTTCATGGGAAACAGATGGGGAAACAGTAGAAACAGTGTCAGACTTTATTTTTCTGGGCTCCAAAATCACTGTAGCTGGTGACTGAAGCTATGAAATTAAAAAGAGCCTGCTCCTTGGAAGAAAAGCTATGACCAACCTAGACAGCATATTAACAAGCAGAGACATTACTTTATCAGCAAAGGTCCACCTAGCCAAAGCTATGGTTTTTCCAGTAGTCATGTATGGATGTGAGAGTTGGATCATAAAGAAAGCTGAGCACCAAAGAATTGATGCTTTTGAACTATGGTGTTGGAGAAGACTCTTGAGAGTCCTGTGGACTGCAAGGAGATCCAACCAGTCCATCCTAAAGGAAATCAGTCCTGAATATTCATTGGAAGGACTGATGCTGAAGCTGAAACCCCAATACTTTGGCCACTTGATGCAAAGAACTGACTCACTGAAAAAGACCCTGATGCTGGAAAAGATTGAGGGCAGGAGGAGGAGGGGACGACAAAGGATGAGATGGCTGGATGGCATCACCGACTCGATGGGCATGAGTTTGGGTGAGCTCTGGGAGTTGGTGATGGACAGGGAAGCCTGCCGTGCTATGATTCATGGGGTCGCAAAGAGTCGGGCACAGCTGACTGACTGAACTGAACTGAAAGTGTTTTTAGACAAATAAGTTCTGGAGATGCTCACCCAGCACCCTCCTGTTACACATGAGAATACTGAAGGTTGGTAGTGTTGAAAGCAACACATGGAAAATGACAGAAGCAGAGCCTAACTTTGAAACAAGAACTTTTGCCACTCTACTTTTTTGCTTTTCAAAATCTCCAGGTTTTCAAACCCACCCTGAGTTGCTGTTGTAGATGATGGAATATGTGACATGCCCGAGCCTGGTTGCCACATCCGTGCTCATCCAGAGCCATCCTAGCAAAACCACCAACATAAAAATCATGTATTTGTTTTCTACTGAAGCTATGCTGCTCTCCCAGCCAGACTGCTAACTGAAACCCTTCCTAGATAGAAATTCTCAACTGCCACAGTCAGGCTCCAGAGATGGATGATGTAGGGTCTATGGGGTAAGTGGTGGTTGCGGTGGTAGCGTATGTGTGTGTGTGTGTGCGCGCGTGCACACAGTGTATATGTACTGTTGACTCCAGCCAGACCAGACAGTGTGGAGCATGTAACACAAATCAGTGCAAATCTTCCAGACAGTGGAGTTATCTTTGTATAAGAAGCCTGGCACTTTTCTATCTAGAGTTTCTGAATACTGGCTTTGATAAGCAGGCATGCTTTGTGTTCTTACTAGAATGCTAATCAACTGGCCACTGCAGGACCTATTATCAGACGTTGACAGTATCATAATGTTATGATTTACGGTGCTGTTTCTTTGCATAGGAAGTATGGCGATAATTCCCTTAGTAGGAACTTAATCCCATAGAGGTCTCTGTGGGTTATATTGTATCACCAGTTATTGTTACACCACTTTCAATTCAGTACCCATTAAGTGTCATGCCAGATGCTATAGCAGCAATCTTCAAACCAGAATGAGCCTGGCTTCCCAAGGGGTACATAGCAGGGAGAATTTAAGTAAATCTCTGTTCAGATTCCCAACTTTATGTTCAACATGTACACTTCCCTAAAACCAATCTGCCTACAAATGTATCTACTTCCATTTTACAAAAGAAATCACACCTTTTGTAACCTGACTCTTACTAATCATTAGGCCTGGTCTCTGTATGTAAAAAACATCCGGTATGCCAAACAGAAACCATCCAAAGTATTGATGTAGATCTGACAACTTGAATGCTTCAAATGATAGTGAAACAAATCCTTTTCATGTCAAGGAGTCTTCCATTTTTCTCTTTTCATTAACTTGATTGGGACATGAAACTTGGAAGGAGTTCAAAGAATTGAGAAACATCATTATAAGAAGCTTCCATTTACTTATTCAAATGAATAAAGGTCCTTAATGTTTAATAAAGTCCTTACAAAATGAAATATAGGAATAGAATTGAGGTGAACTTGTTTGATTATATCAATAAATAATATTCACACAAGGTTACATGGATAGGGAAAAAGCCCCTCTCCTTATGTAGAGATGTGTCTTCAATACCATTTTAAATATGGAAGTTTAAGTTACTTATTAAAACTTGCAGTATGTTTATGCTATTTTTAAATTGTGTACTTAAAGTAATTGTCATGCTAACTCGATCAAAAAGGAAAACATTTAACACATAGAGATTTATGATTTCATAAAATTGAATCTTTTACATTTCAACTTAATTATATTTTTATTTATATAAAAATATATGACATAATTATCAATCAAATAAGCTTAAAATGTATTAGGTTAAAATTCTGTACAGGAAATGAAATAGAAATAGATATTAAAGAAGAGACAACAAAAAAGAAAAAAATATTAACTTCCCTATTATTAGGAACTAGTTCGTGTTTTTTTGAAGTGATAAGTGTTATCAGATCACTGTGGTATTTTATTCCATTGGATAAACTCTAGGAAATGATGTAACATTTATTGTGAAAGGCCAATTTTTAGAATTCACTGGAAATTCCATCTTTTATTTTAAAACTTATGATTAAAAATTTAGCTCTCCACTTAGAAGGGTTCAAGAGGTTATATAATTTTCCAGGATTTTGATGGGGGGCAAGTACAGAAACAAAAGTATTGCTGGTGAAGAGTGCAGTAACGTAGCTAATGAGATTCAGTATTTGCCTTTGAATCTGCTGGCTTTCTCCCAGGTAGACCAGAGGGTTGTAGTGTTTATCATCTAGTGGCTGCTCTTCCTGTGCCCCGAGAAAGTGGTTTTCTTCCTGTAGAGAGTATTTCTACAGGTTTCTCTGGCTTTGGGGCCAGCTCAAGGAAGAGTGTTGGAACAGTGAGCCAGTGAGGCTCCTACCCCCATCTCCATTTCCAAGTCCACCCACTGTCCCAGCAGAACCATTTTATGTCTTAAGTTGTTTGTATAAACTTTCAATATGGTTTGGTTTAGCAAAATAGAGACAGAGAGAGAGAAAGAGAGTGTGTGCTGGTTTTAAACTTTTTAAGATTTTAGAGGACTGGCAATTGCTTCTGATTAAGACACATCACCTGAGAAAGGAAAATGCAAGTCATTGTGTGTCTCCCGCTTCAATCTGACTGTCCTTTTCTGTGTTCTAAAATCAGGATTATACCAAGAATCACCTCTCATTCTATAAGAGCGGCAGGAGACTGTAAGGATGACTACCAAGTCAATTAAGGATTTCTCCAGCCTTCTATAGCAGGTCTGGGACTATCGTCACTGCCTACCACTGAGACTCAGTGAGTTCAGATGACCTGCCGATGCTTGCTCCCTGGAATGTATGTTGGCTTAACACAGTGATTCTTTTTTTTTTTTTCTCCTAAATTTAATTTTTATTTTATCTTGGAATATAGTTGATTTATAATATTGTGTTAGTTTCAAGTGTACAGCAAAGTGATTCAGTTATGGATATACATATATCCCTTCTTTTTCAGATTCTTTTCCCATATAGGTCATTACGGAGTACTGAGTAGAGTTCCCTGCGCTATACAATAGATCTTTGTTGGTTATCCTTTTTATATGTATAAAGCACAGTGATTCTTATTCTCACAGAACTCATGAACTCTTTTGAAAGTCTGATAAAAGCCATAATCAGGATTCTTTTTTAAAAATTGCACACTTGCAATTTTTCAGACAATTTCAGAATAATCTCTGTGATATCTGTAAGACGGCTCCTTGACTCATTGGCAAGTGACAAGCATTTGGTGTGTGGGTGTAGAAGATGAATGATGCTTAAAAGCCCTCCTTTGAGCAATCATTTTCCTCTGAAACTGCCTTGGGGTGAAGAAGCTTTCTCACATTTGTCCCTACTTTCATTGTCACCTTTACGACAAGGCAGCACTAGATCGAGGATGGTGAAGAGTTAAGAGCTCTGTCTTGGTGTCTGTGACTAAACAAGTGCTGAAACACCAGGAAATACCTCCTGAGGAGAAGCAGCCGTGTGCTCTGTTCATTTTTATTTTAATATTCTTTGGCAGCCTACATCAAACCGGAAGTCGCTGGGAAGGAGTCTGAGACCGGGTTACTGGAATAACATCCTGTGCCTGTGTAAACCTTCATGAAAGCTGCTTTCCACTGTGCTTGTCTTTAATTTTACTTTCCAAAGAATTAAAAGTGAGTGTGGGGTGAAGAGAGAGGCAGAGACAAAGTAGAAGGAGCAGGAAGTGTTTCTTTCCCCTCAACCTTTGCATAGAGCTTTTAGATGCCAGTAGTGATCCCATGTCTGCCAGCATGCCGGGTGGCTGACTAAGTTGGCAGGAAAGGTACCGCAGAAAGGTGATTCTGTTCTCCTGCCTATGTTGTAGACCACAGCCTTGCACTTTAGAGGCAGAACCTTCAGGGTCTCTCCCTAGACCCCCTGTCTTCTGCTTAGGTCCTGTCTGATTCTTCTCCTTCCTCTACATTTCAGTTTTATTAATTTCCTTGCCTCCTCTTTCTTCCTCAACTCTTAGTCCCCTCCAAAACTGCTCCTGCTGACTTTACCACTGACATCCCAATGACCAAACCCAATGGAGTCTTTCCATCATTTTCTTCCTTGACCATTCTGTAGCAATAAATATCACTACTTCCTTTTGCTTAAAATGCTTCCCTGATTCTTCTCTTGCTTCTATTCTGACATCTTAAGTGATTGTTCTCAGTCTTCTCCTGAATCCACGTCAACTCTGCCTTCACTTACAGAGACAGAGATTACCCTGGGTTCCTGTCTCCAGGACCCTCTTCTCATCAGTCTTTTGCTTTCCTGAGGCCTCCTTATGGTCATCTGCATGTCAGTGGCTCTCCATCAGCCTCTCCACCCCTGACTTTCCTCCTGAGCATGAAGTCTGCAATCCAAATGCAGAAGAAACCTATTTGCACTCAGCTGGAGGGAGCAGCTGGCAGAGCCATCTTAGGACAAGGGCTATGACTTATATCTGAACCCCAGCCATAGTAGAGAACAGATGCTTACTGCTTAATAAATGTGTTACAGAGGGCTCCCCTGGTGGCTCAGTGGTAAAGAATCTGCCTGCCAATGCAGGGATTGAACTAGGAAGATCCCGCATGCCAAGAAGCAACTAAACCTGTGTGCTGCAATTATCGAGCCTGTGGTCTTGAGCCTGGGAATCGCAACAAGATGAGTCACCACAATGAGAACCTGTGCACTGCAGCAAAGAGTAGCCCCCTCTCCCTCACCTGCTCTCTGCAACTCGAGAAAAACCTGCACAACAATGAAGACCCAGCACAACCATAAATAAATAAATAAAATGATATTAAAAATATGTTACAGATGAATAAATGAACGAATAAGTGAAAGAATAGCAGGGGAATGACTGAAAGTAAAGTGGAAGCATGCTGAATGGAAAAATGTTGGGAAAAGGTGATAATTAGAATTAAGTACAATAGGGTTACAGCAGTGATTGTATCAAATTTAAAAGTGTATTGTATGGGAGGTGGGAGGGAGGTTCAAGAGAGAGGGGACATATGTACACCTATTGGCTAATTCATATTGATATAGGGCAGAAATCAAACCAATATTGTAAAGAAGTCCTCCTTCAATTAAAAAAAAAAAGTGTGGTTAGATAGAGTATGAGAAGGCTGTACAAAAAATATGTTCTAGGCACTTTGTCTCATTCTCTTGGAGTGTTAGAGAAACAAGGGCATGATGGCTCACGTCCCATGTGAGAGAACAGAGGAGCAGGACTCACTCACTGAACTCCATGTGGGTGGCTTTGGGGCCAGCTCAAGGAAGTGTGTTGGGACAGTGGCCAGTGGAGGAGAGGTAGGGAATTCAGGACCTATGATAGCTGGTGTGTCTCGAGAAAGCCTGGAGAAGCATCAGATAGCAGCAGCTCTTAGAAGAGGGAGAGGAGACAGCAAATTCCATGTTAACTTTCTGGAGTGGGTGTGTCCCTTTGAAAGGCTCCCGCACTAAAGAGGGCTCATATAAAGTATGCATGTTCTTATTATTAACAGTATCCCTGACCCAAGCCCCACAGCCTACTTGCCCACAGAGACCCTCAAGTCCTCCATCAAGTAAGACTGGGGAAGGAAGACCAAGGATCCCTTCACATCAGTCTGCCATCAAACCCGATGGACTTTACCTTCTGGTGAGATACCTGGCCATTCTCCAGATTTCCACTTTACTGCTGCTGCACTAATTCAGACTTTATCACTTCTTTCCCGGACCAGAGAAATCATCTTCCCCTTGATCTCTTCTCCTCAAGTTTACCCATCTCCAGTTCTTTATCTCGAAGGCCATCAGAATGATATTCCTAACACAAAATCTGATCATATTGCTTCACTACTTAAAGTCCATCAGATGTTTCTATTCCCTGAACAAATTCTTAAGAGGACACTTCGAGGCTCTTCAAGATGAGGCTTCTTCTTATTTGTCTAGTCTCATCTCCTGCCATTACTCCTCAATTACCCCTCTCCTCCACCACAATTCTACCATGCATTTATAACAAGACATCTTGTACTTTTCAGAATACACTGTATGTTCCCTATGTTCTTTTTATGCCCAGAGCACCCTCTTCCTCTGTGGGTGCCTAGCTCTAGTAGACCAGGAATCTCCTCCTTAAAGGAGCCTTCCCCATACTAACCTCTTCCTCCCACACCAAGATAGGCATGTTCTTGTATTGTCTGTGTTCTTTCCCACTACTTTTTTCAATAACTATCGATTTATTAAGTGCCTACAATGTGTCGGGTACTGTTCCAGGCAATGGTATTAAAATGATTAAAAAGATACAGTTCCTGTCCTCATGAAATGTACATTCTATGGAAGACAGACAATGAAGCAAACACGAATACATATACAACAGTGCTGAACAAGTTAACATAAAAACAGAAGATAGTGAAAAGGGGTAGTTAGAGAATTAAAGCCAGGTTATGTGATAGAATGACGGGGTAGTGATATTAGACAGGAGGGAGGTCAGGGAAGACCTCTCTAAAAAGGTGACATTTAGACTGAGAGCAGAATGACCAGAAGAAAGCAGAGAGAAACAGGAGGAAGAGCATTAAAGATAGAAGGAAATGCTAATACAGAGGCTTTAAAGTGGAAGGAAAGTGTGGAGTGTTCAAAGGACAGGAAGAAAGCAGAGCAGCTGAAATGGAATGAACACGGGGAAGCAAAGGATGAGATGGTGCTGAGGACAGATCACTCTGGGCTTTGGCAACCAAAACAAGGAGATGAAATTTTTGTTCTAAGTGCAAGTCAAGTGGGGCAGCAAGCAGGTTTTAAGAGCGGGAGTGATGTGGTCCGATTGCTGCTGAAAATTGGGAAGTCCTGGGGGGTTAGCTGAAAAGGAGTTGGTTCATAGCCAAATCGTGTGAGTCAGAAATACTGGTTGCAGAAGGGATCCAACTGCCAGGCTTTTGAACAGAGAAGCATCCTGAGTAGACGGTGTTTCTCTCTCTCTCTTTGGAAAAATTTGTGGTAATAATCTGTAGACTTTCAAATTGAAAATGTAATAAGTCCGTGCTCAGTCTCTGAGTCATGTTTGACTCTTTATGACCCCATGGACTTCAGCCCACCAGGCTCCTCTGTCCCTGGGATTTCCCAGGATTTCCATGGGATTTCCCTTCTCCAGCAAGTCTACAGGTGATTTTAAACAAATTATTTCTCTTCAACATTTATTTACCTGTATTTCTAGCATACTGCTAGGTACATGGTGGGGCACCCAATGAATATTTGCAAATGTTGGGTATTATCTACAAAATCAGTTTGTTTTGTCTTAGAAATTTCCTATGGGAAGGAAAGAAAATTAAAGAGGGTCAATAGGAATGCAAAAGCGGTAGGAAGATATGAGAGTCTTTGAGGAAGTAGAGTTATGAAAGTTCTTGGTGGCAGAGTAGAGATTTTCTAGGTAGTACAGCTGATCATATAATTTCCCTTAAGTTTCTGGGTGGTGGTGGGAATATAGCATAGCTTTTAGTGGTCCTAGCCTAAAGGCAGAAAATGAAACAGTGAAACAAAGAGATCTAAAAGCCAAATAACCAATAGAAATAAAGACAGGAAGGAACCCAGGACATCAAAACTAAGAATCAAAGCATATGTATATATTTAAATCAGACTCCTGATCACCATTATATAGGGTGAAATATTAATATTAAAAATAAAGTAGCATAATTAAAAGATTTTAAGTCATCTGGACCATCACTGAACTATATCTCTAAAATATAAAGGATTCATTTTGTATATTTGACTTTATAAAATTTCTATTTTGCTTTTCAATCAGAGAAATGAATTACTTAGAAGACAATGTAATAAGTGCTATTTATGAAACACCATATGCTACCCTCTAGGGTCAGGTCTAGGGTCTTTTCCCAGGGCTGCCTGTTGAGTAGTAAGTCACTTTGATGTTTGGGGGTTTGATTAATAAGTTTCCATTTACAAAATTCTGAAGCTGAACTTTCTAAGACCTAGCAGCCAGCCCAGGAGAATGTGAACCATTTATTTATGTTTTGAAAAACAGGCAATGAAAGGAAGAGTAAGAACTAGAGTTAACAGACCTAAAATGGTTAAAAGGCATAGATGAAAGTGAACCCAGACCTCCTCTTTAGCCTACTGATACTTTAACGCTGGCATAATTTAACTGTAAGTTCCCCATTTAGAGCTCCCACATTCTGAGTTCCATCTGGTTGAAAACGCACCAGCAGATAAACCTTAATATGTTTCCTCACGTCCTAGGGTTAATTGAAGCCATTCTGAACTTGAAGTTGAATTTACATGCAGAGTTTGGTGTTCCCGAATCCCAAGAGACAAATGTGCTCCAGGGCAAAGAAAGAGGTCTTGTCTCTGGAATGTTTAAAATGATTCCAGGGCTGGAGTTGTTAGCACTTCATTGCAGAGTCCCAGCCTAGTTCCAAGAAGCCAATGGAGAAACTTCTGAGCTTAAAACACAGGAGGTGAAAGGATGGGGTTCTTAGACATGGAAGTTTGGGGACCCCCTGCAGTTATCCATAAAACTCAATGTTTATGTGGCTGTCTGGCATATCATCTGGGAAAGGATTTGCACCTTTCTTCAGAATCTCAAAGAACTCCATGATTTAACATTCCTCTAAAAGGAGGATCCCAGGGAGAATAGATGGAAGAAAGAAATAACTGTTCATTTGTTTAAGTTGACCAATTCAGGAAAAATATGCAAGAGATAAGGAGATAAAAGAAATCTACATTCTTACATCACTGGAGTTCACACTCAGAACAGACTCAAACTCCTTCCTCTTCTTTTCGTCATCCTCTTATCGCTGTTCAACCCAACCTGGAAAATCCTCACTAAAGTGTTTGAAAATTGTTCTATAGTAAAGCAAAGCAATGGGGGTGAAGTGAATATAAGCACTACTTTCTTCTGGTATTCCATAGAAAGGGGCTCAAAAACAGGGACAGTCTGCTTCCCCTCTAGCCACAGACTAAAGGATTTTAGACCCTAGGACTATATGAGATACACCTCATAAGTCAAGGGTAAAACTATGTGTTTGTGTCTTATTTTATGAGTTAAGAATGCCCTTTTCCTTGGATCTTTCCTGGATTTCAGATCCTACAAAATCCCGAGATCTTCTCTTTCTCATAACAATAATATGTAACATCTGCTAACCCATAACTATGTGCCAGGCTCAGACCTACTTGTTTTTCAGCTTATTTAATTCCCACAGTGATGCTACAAAGTAAAGTACTATTATTCTGTCCATTTTACAGATGAGAAAACTGAGTCACTAGCAAGACTGAGAGTTGTGGCAGAAACAGAAACTGTGTGGCTAGTCCACATCAGTCCTAGCAGACTCCTAGGGTACAGAAAAAGAAATGGGAGAGCTGGGATGAGAAACCATTTGACTCTAGTCTTATACCAGGGCACTTACTCAGCCTTGCCTTCAACCCAGACAGAGGAGCAATCCTGGAGAAGAGTTGAGGGTTAACCAGGATTTGCTCCAAGAGCGTGCCTATAAGCCCTGCTAGGAAATACAGTAGCTGTGGAGCAAGAGGACAGAAACTCAGATCCAGACCACATCCAGTCCAACAGTGCACCTTAGGTCAAACACCTAGCCTCTCTGTAAGGCATAGCAGCTTCATTTGTAACGTGGACATAGCAACTCAAAAGGATGCTGGGAGTGTCAAAGTGGGCAGCAGGTTTTGAAATTCTTACAAACTCCATGGGGCTACTCAATGTAAAAATCCATAACTACTGCTATTCCACATTTTAGGAATCCTTATCTGCCTGCCTCAACCCCAAACCTCTTCCACCCAACTACTTCCCGTAGCAAAAAGAAATGAACTTACCATCTCTCTTGTGACACGGCTGGCTTTCTGCTGTCTGTCCAGCCCCGACTTCTTATAATCTCGCTGCCACCCCTCAGCCGTCAGGCTGTTTAGAAAAGCACTTCCTATTCACTTTCCTGAAAGTCACCACAGCCCTTCCCACGAAGTTAGAATGTTGATAATATGGGAGCAATGTTGGCAACTTAGAAATAACAGTCACTGAGGAAGGGGGAGGGAGGAGGGTACAGACTTCCATGGGAGGTGGTCTGAAGACAGACGGGGGTAAGTGTGAATCACTCCTGGACATTCCAGGGTGGCTAGTGCAGGAATCATACCCACGTTCCCCAGTGGTCAGGTTTCCTTGATATGACCTGTGATAAGTTATCCAATTTAAGGTCATATATCAGAAAACACACTTGGTCTTAATCATTAATGTAAATTTTCCAGTTACTGTAAAATCTCAGTAAATGTTTTCTATTCCAGCAGCTTTCTGAGTGAAAATAGTTACCCAAAAAAAAAAAAAGAAAAAAAAATTAGGTGGAAAAGGGAAAGCCACTGAGGGTTTTCTGGCATCTGGAGGGATTGTTAGAGTTTTGGAGTAAGATATAAAACAGACATGGGTCATTATTAGAAGGGAACTTCTGCTTCTTAAATTAGAAAAAAAAAATATCAAAATGGTTAGTGTTGGGCAAGTAAAAGACTCTGTAGCAGAGTGGTTAAGACTTGGGCTTTTTGAGTCAACTGCCTGAGACCCCTCTTTGCTCCATGTGTGGCTGTCCTCTAGGCAAAAATGCTTAAACTCTCTATGCCTCTTTTTTTTTTTTTAACTGTGAAATAGAATGGTACTAGAACTTACTTTACAGAGTTGTTATGTGATTAAATGAGTTGATATGTGGAGTGTTTGAAATAATAACTAGCCCACAGTTGGCACTCAATGAATATAGGCTATTATTACTTTCAGATATGCCATCAGACAGTAAAACCAAGTATCAAGCATTTAGTGTCAAGTCAGAAAACCATAACTCCAGTTTATCCCTTCAGAATTCAGTTGTGCAGTAGTGGGTATTACTTTTCATTCACTACATGATTATTATGTAGTATATTATTATTATACTACATGGGGCTTCCCTGGTAGCTCAGATGGTAAAGAGTCTGCCTGCAGTTTGGGAAACCCAGGTTCGATCCTTGGGTCAGGAAGATTCCTGGGAGAAGGAAATGGCAACCCACTCCAGTACTCTTGCCTGGAAAATCCCATGGATGGTGGAACCTGGTAGGCTACAGTTCATGGGGTCGCAAAGAATTGGACATGACTGAGCGACTTCACCTCACTTCACATGATTATTACAGCTTGTAAGTAGCATCTCATGGACTGATTGAAAGTGGAATAAAATGGAAAAATCTGGAAATCCAAAGATAAAGATGATTTAAGGACCTTGGAGCTGCATTTGAACTTAGGAGTTTGGAATGAAGAGGAAAGGATTAACACATGGTAGAAATAGAAAGCCTAGTAAAGGAGGCAGTGATGGAGGAATGGAAGCAGGGGAACAAGGGATGTTGAGAGATAGGAAAGCACAGGGATCTTTGAGGAGCGTGATGGAAGGGTTCAGAGCCAGACTGCCTGGCTCCATCACCAACAATCTGTGTGACCTGAGGAGGTATTTTCCTCCTGTGATTCAGTTCCCTCAACTATACTAACAAATAAGGATAACAGTCACCAGTCATCATCACCACATGGAATTGTTTGGACAGTTAAATGGATTTACACTTGAAGTGCTCAAAACAATACCTGGCACACTGCAACTGCAGTGGATGCGTTCACTATTTTTTTTCCTAAGACTTGCCTTGCCTTCCTCCTATTCTTATTTTTACACTCTAGACTCTCTTTTTGACATTGCTTCACTTAAAAACATTTCTCAGAAGAATATGAGGGAAGACACTAGATAAACTCTAGGTTCTATCAACAATATGTTTTAAGTGGGATAATGTTAAATAGTAAGGGGTGTGAGGGAAGTAGAAAGAATTCCAAGGAATAGGAATAGAAGGAAAATACCATTGACTGTTTAAAAGCTGTTCAAACTGAAACCATTTGCTCAAATGGATTTAGTCTAGTAGAAAAATCTATATTGTTTCTAATTAGGTGGCCACTAAAAACATGATGATTCTAAGATAATCTGATTAATAGTATTTCTTCTATGTTCCATACATGTTTTCTCATCTTGTATTGTACTAGAAATTCCCAAAGGATGGAACCTCTTTTTATATTAGCCTTGCTTCTCCTGTAGTATCTAGCAGAGAGCAATCAGACACCTAACAAATACTTGTTGATTCATTGATTAGATCTATGACTCTGGGTAGACACAATAAAAGTGTCCCCTTCATCTTCCTCTCTAATTTCTGTTTATATTATTTCAGTGATGCGTTTATATACACAGTAAATAGTTGAACTGTCCTGGTGGCACAGTGGATAAGAATTTGCCTGCCAAGGCAGGAGACACAGGTTCAATCCCTGATCCGGGGAGATTCCACATGCTGCCAAGCAACTAAGCCTGTGTACCAAACTACTGAGCCTGCACTCTAGAGACTGTGCTCTGAAACAAGAGCAACTGCTGCGATGAGAAGTGCGTGCACTGAAAGGAAGTGTACACCTTGCTTGCCACAAATAGAGAAAGCCCATGCAAAGTAACAAAGACCCAGCACAGCCATAAAATTAAAAAGAAAAAAACAAAAAAACTCAAATCCTGGATACATCAGGAGTACACCTTAAGACACAGAAGTGCATGCAGGACACCAGCTGAGAGCAGACAGGAGTACCTGACCAGCAGAAAAGAATATATAGACCCATGCAAAACTCGAGATCAAGCCCTGAGCCTTTGGAGTGGGAGCAGTGACTCCAACACCCTAGACTACCAGAGAAATAACCTTAGGGAGTATGAAATAGTGAGAAATCACACAAAGGAAACCTCTTGAATACAAGACGGGGCATCACCCAACCACCAATAGCACCCTGTGCAGGACACTGCATCTAAACAACAAACAAACCAAAATACAAACCAAATCATCAGCAGACAGGATTACCATCTCACTCAGCCTTGCCCATCAGAGGAAAAATAAACAAACAGAAACAGAAAAGCTCAGCACAAATCTCACCCTAGACAAAGCTTACACAAACCACCGGACCAACCTTAGAGGGCAGAAACTAAAAGGAAGAAAGAATTCAACCTTGAAGCCTGGGAATAGGAGACCTCAAACACAATAAGTTTTAAAAAAAAGTGAAAAGGCAGAGAAATACTACACAAATGAACGAACCAATCAGAAACACAGAGGTCCAAATAAATGAAGAGGAAATAGGCAAACTACCTGAAAAAGAATTCAGAATAATGATAGTAAAGATCATCAAAACCCTTGAAAACAAAATGGAGAAAATGCAAGAATCAATTAACAAAGACCAAAAGAATTAAAGAATAAACATACAGAGACACATAACACAGTTACTGAAATTAAAAATACTCTAGAAGGAATCAGTAGCAGAATATCTGAAGCAGAAGAATGAATCATTGAGCTGGAAGATAAAATGGTGGAAGTGACTTCTGAAGAGCAGAATAAAGTAAGATGAATAAAGTAAAAAGAACTGAGGAGAGTCTCAGAGACCTCTGGGACAATATCAAAGGCACCAATATTCGAATTATAGGAGTCCAGAAGAAGATGAGAAAAAGAAAGGGAATGAGAAAATATTTGAAGAGATTATAGTTGAAAATTTCCCCAACATGGAAAAGGAAATAGTCAATCAAGTCCAAGAGGCACTAAGAGTCCCATACAGGGTAAGCCCAAGGAGAAACACACCAAGACACATACTAATCAAACTAACAAAGACTAAATACAAGGAAAGAATAGTGAAAGCAGCAAGGGAGAAGCAACAAGTAACATTCAAGGGAAATCCCATACACTTAACAGCTGATCTTTCAGCAGAAACTCTGCAGGCCAGAAGGGAATGACAGGATATATTTAAAGTACTGAAAGGGAAAAATCTATAACCAAGATTACTGTACCTGGCAAAGACCTCATTCAAAATTGATGGAGAAATCAAAAGCTTTTCAGACAAGCAAAAGTTGAGAGAATTCAGTACCATCAAACCAGCTTTACAACAAATGTTAAAGGGACTTATATAGTCAAGCAATAAAGAGAAGAAAACAGATCTACAAAATCAACCCCAAACAATGAAGAAAATGGCAATAGGAACAGATATATAAATAATTACTTTAAATGTAAATAGACTAAATGCTGCAACCAAAAGATACAGACTGGCTGAATGGATACAAAAACAAGACCCATATATATGCTGTCTACAAGAAACCCACTTCAGACCTCAAGACACATGTAGACTGAAAGTGAGAGGATGGAAAAAGATATTCCATGAAAATGGGAAGCAAAAGAAAGCTGGAGTAGCAATCCTCATATCAGACAAAATAGACCTTAAAATAAAGAATATAACAAGAGATAAGGAAGGGCACTACATAACGATCAAGGGATCATTCCAAGAGTTAGACACAACAATTGTAAATATCTATGCACCCAACATAGGAGCACCTCAATACATGAGACAAACACTAACAGACATAAAAGGAGAAGTTGACAGTAACACAATTAGAGTAGGAGATTTTGACACTCCACTCACACCAATGGACAGATCGTTGAAACAAAAAATTAATAAGGAAACACAAGTATTAATGATACGTTAGATGAGATGGATCTTGACATCTTCAGGATATTCCATCCAAATGCAGAAGAATACACCTTCTTCTCAGGTGTACATGGAACAGTCTCCAGGATAGACCATATCTTGGGGTCACAAATCAAGCCTCAATAAATTTAAGAAAATTGAAAGCATATCAAGCATCTTCTCCAACAACATGCTATGAGACTAGGTATCAATTACAAGAAAAAAACTGTAAGAAACACAAACACATAGAGATGAAACAACATGTTTCTAAGTAACCATCAGGTTACTGAAGAAACCAAAAGGGAAATCAAAACATTTCTAGAAACAAATGACAATGAAAACACAACTCAACACCTAAGGGGTGCAGGAAAGCAGTTCTAAGAGGGAAGTTTATAGCAACACAATCCTACCTCAAGAAACAAGAAAAACATGGGATAGACAGCCTAACTTTACACCTAAAACAACTGAAAAAAGAAGAACGAAAAACCCCCAAAATTAGCAGAAGGAAAGAAATCATAAAGATCTGAGCAGAAATAAATGAAAAAGAAATGAAAGAAGCAATAGAAAAGATTAAAAAAAATAAAAGCTGGTTCTTTGAGAAGATAAACAAAATCGATAAACCTTTATCCAGACTCATCAAGAAAAAAGAGAGAAGAATCAAATCAACAAAATTAGAAATGAAAAAGGAGAGGTTACAACATATAATGCAAAAATACAAAGGATTATAAGAGACTATTATGAACAACTATATGGCAATAAAATGGATAACCTGGAGGAAACGTACAGATTCTTAGAAAAGTTCAATCTTCCAAGACTGAACAAGGAAGAAATAGAAATTATGAACAACCCAATTACAAGTACTGAAATTGAAGCTGTGATCAAAAATCTCCCCAAACCAAAATCCCAGGACCAGATGGCTTCACAGGAGAATTTTATCAAACATTTAGAGAAGAGCTAATGCCTATCCTTCTAAGACTCTTTCAAAAAATTGCAGAGGAAGGAACACTTCCAAACTCATTCTATGAGGCCACCATCACCCCAATACCAAAACCAAAGAAAACCCCCCAAAAAAACTACAGACCAAAATCACTGATGAACATAGATGCAAAAATCCTCAACTAAATTATAGCAAACAGAATTCAGCAACACATCAAAAAGTTCATACACTATGATCAAGTTGGATTTATTCTGGGAATGCAAGGATTCTTCAATATAAGCAAATGAATCAATGTGATACACCATATTATCAAATTGAAAGATAAAAACCATATGATCATCTCAATAGATGCAGAAAAAGCCTTTGACAAAATTCAGCACCCATTTATGATTAAAACTCTTCAAAAAATGACCATAGAAGGAACCTACCTCAACACAGTAAAAGCCATAAATGATAAGCCTACAGCAAACATTATTCTGAATGGTGAGAAACTGAATGCATTCCCCCTAAAATTAGGAACAAGATGAGGGTGTCCAATTTCACCACTGTTATTTGACATAGTTCTGGAAGGCCTAGCCATAGCCACCAAGAAGAAAAAGATGTAAAAGGAATCCATATTGGAAAAGAAGAAGTATGCTCTCACTGTTTGCAGATGACATGATACTGCCCATAGAAAACCCTAAAGATAGTATCAGAAAATTACTAGGGCTAATCAGTGAATTTAGCAAAGTCACAGGATACAAGATCAATACACAGAAATCACTTTCATTTCTATATACTAACAATGAAAAATCAAAAAGCAATGTTAAGGAATCAATCCCATTCTTCATTGCAACAAAAAGAATTAAATATCGAGGAATAAATTTACCTAAGGACACAAAAGAACTGTAAACAGAAAATTATAAGACACTAAAGAAAGGAATCAAAGACAGCATAAACAGATGGAGAGATAGTCCACGTTCCTGGGTAGGAAGAATCAATATTGTGAAAATGACTATAGTACCAAATGCAATCTAAAGATTCTATGCGATCCCTATCAAATTATCAAAGGCATTATTCACAGAACTAGAACAAAAAAATTTCGCAAATCATATGGAAACACAGAAGACCCTGAATAGCCAAAGCAGTCCTGAGAAAGAAGAATGGAGCTGGAGGAATCAATCTTCCTGACTTCAGATTATGCTACAAAGCTACAGTCATCAAGACAGTATGGTACTGGCACAAAAACAGAAATATACACCAATGGAACAAGATATAAAGCCCAGAAATAAACCCATGCACCTATGGGTACCTTCTTTTTGACAAAGGAGACAAGAATATACAATGGGGCAAAGACAGCCTCTTCAATAAATGGTGCTGGGAAGACTGGACAGCTACATGTAAAAGAATGAAATTAGAACACTTCCTAACACCATACACAAAGATAAACTCAAAATGGATTAAAGACCTAAATATAAGACCAGAAACTATAAACTCTTAGAGGAAAACATAGGCAGAACACTTGATGACACAAATCAAAGCAAGATCCTGTAGGACCTACCTCCTAGCATAGTGGAAATAAAAACAGAAGTAAACAAATGGGACCTCATTAAACTTAAAAGCTTTTGCACAGCAAAGTAAACTATAAGCAAGGTGAAAAGACAGCCCTCAGAATGGGAGAAAATAATAGCAACTGAAACAACTGACAAATGATTAATTTCCAAAATATACAAGCAGCTCATACAACTCAATGCCAGAAAAACAAACAACCCAATCAAAAAGTGGGAAAATGATCTAAACAGACATTTCTCCAAAGAAGACATACAGATGGCTAACAAACATGAAAAGATGCTGAACATTGTTCATTATTAGAGAAATGCAAATCAAAACCACAATGAGATATTGCCTCTCACCGGTCAGAATGGCCATCATCAAAAAGTCTACAAACAGTAAATGCTGGAGAGGGTGTGGAGAAAAGGGAATGCTCTTGCACTATTGGTGGGAATGTAAATTGATACAGCCACTATGGAAGACAGTATGGAGATTCCTTAAAAAACTAGGAATAAAGCTACCATATGACCCAGCAGTCCTACTCCTAAGCATATATCATGAGGAAACCAAGGTTGAAAAAGACACATGTATCCCATTGTTCATTGCAGCATGATTTACAATGGCTAGAACATGGAAGCAATCTAGATGCCCATCGACAGATGAATGGATAAAGAAGTTGTGGTACATATACACAAAGAACATTCTGGGCCAGTTGAGGCTTGGAGCAGCCTGGGAGCTACCAGACAAGCACAGTGGTTGGACGGTGGTGAAGGAGTCTGGGGACTTAGGGAGCACCTAGACCGTGCCAGATCTCACAGGCCATGTTAAAGTTGTATCATCATGTGTAGCATCTGTCATTGGGTCAAACAGAAGACAGTTAATTTCTCAGGGAAGTTCCACCTGCACAGCTGGTCCTCTGCACAGAGAAGGGTCCTTTCTACAGAATAGTCCATAGGATGACAAGTTAGAACTTCAAAAAAGAATATATAACTTTTTCCACTTTTGGTTAATATAATACATGTTTGTTGTAAAGAAAAGCATGGAGAAGGGGAAAATATCATCCAAAGTACTGTCACCAGTGGAACTGGAATCACATTGTATATTTGGCACAGTGCTTTTTTTCATTTGATAATATATCATACTCTTTTTTGATGTAATATTTTTTCTCTAGTTACAACTGAAAAGAAAAAAAAAAAAACCTGCATGTCTGTTACTCCCCTGATGGCTGACGCAGTCATGGACAAAGATGTTATCTCTCCTCACATAGTTTTTGAAAGATATCTGACACACATTTCATGAACAGCTAACTCTTTCTGCTGAAGTTCTATTTAAATTGGTCTGTGGTCTAAGTATTTCATGTCTCTATCTTGCTCTCCAGTTTTTGAAAGGGAAGGAAAGGCAAAGCAATCAGTCATCTGGGCAAAGGTCTCAAACAGCAAACATGAGTGTTCATAAAACTGTCTACCCTGCTGCTGCTAAGTCGCTTCAGTCGTGTCCGACTCTGTGCGACCCTATGGACTGCAGCCTACCAGGCTCCTCCGTCCATGGGATTTTCCAGGAAAGATTACTGGAGTGGGTTACCGTTGCCTTCTCCTGTCTACCCACATAACCTTAAATAAAAGTCAGCGTCTCAGGACACACTCCACATTACCCTATTTATAACTAATTAGCCCCATCCAGGGTTTCATTTATTTGTTCTACACATTTTTATAAGGTCTATTCTGTGTTATCATCTAAGCTACTCTCTGGAGACATACAGATAAATAAGATACAGTCCTGGACTTCCCTGGTGATCCAGTGGTTAGTAATCCTCCTGCCAATGTTGGGGGCATGAATTTGATCATTGGTCCAGGAAGCTTCTACATACCAAGGGGCAGCTAAGTCCATGTACCATAAGAGAAGCCATTGCAATGATAAGCCTACACTTTGAAACTATAAAATTGCTGCTCACCATAACTAGAAAAAGCTCACACACAGCAACGAAGACCCAGAGCAGCCAAAAAAGAAAAAAAAAGAAGCCGTATTAAAAAAAAAAAAAAGCAGTCTTGGTCCTGATGGAACTCAAAGACCAAATGAAAAGATGAATATATAAATTTAATTGTAATGATATGGAGGAGACTGTGTATACATATGTGTGAGTCCCACAAAAGGACATCTACCTCAGTCTGATGGTGGCAGTGGACAGGTAATTGGAAAGGATGCTTAGAGAAGGTGACCCTTGAGCTGAGTAAAATAAGTCAGATCCTTTTGTGCAAGCTCAATGGTTGGACATGCATGTACAAAAATACTCTAAACCCAGCAGATGAATTAGGAAGTGGTTTCTGTATTAAAAGTATTTTTATCCTTCGAGGAGCGTATGTGTCTGGGGCCCTTTGATTACCAGAAGGCTGTGATAACCACAGAAGGGTTATCACCCTACAGTTGAACACTAAAAACACAATTAAATGGGTGACCTGTCTGTACATGAATACCATGGATAGTCTCTCACAGTCACTGAGAAAGTGAAACAGAGATATTGTTACATTTTTAGTTACTATTATGGAGCCCCTGTTTTAAAGCCTGTATATCATTGAATTCCCATAACTGTCTTATGGGTTAGTTCCATCTGAAGAACTGGCTCATCTACTCAGAGATTATGATATACATTTTGTTAAAAAGTAAATTGCAACTTAGAGGATTATAGCATGCCAGAGCTGATAAATGAAGAAGAGGGGGTTCAAACTCAAGTTTAGCTGAAATGACCATACTAAAATGTGGGTTTTCCATTAAATTCATTAAAAAGCACTTTCTGGAAAAAGAAGTGGTCTTTCTGACCCCCTTCTCTTGATTTTCTGGTGAATATTCCATGCATGAACTCTGGTAATTAAAGATGAATCAAGAGGGAAACTAAATCAAGCTACTTCTTGTCTCAAGATAACAGCTTCACACATTCTCCAGGTTGATTTCCCCTACCATGTTCTAGAGACAAGAGGACCAAATCCAGAATAAAAATACAAATTTAGCATTCAAAATACCACCTCTAGTTCAGAAAAGTACTCTGCCAGTTAATTGTTTTATTTAAGGATTAAGCAATTTGTGCAGTCAGGCCTCTCAGACTAATATCCAGCATTCCCATCAATACGCATTTATTGAATGCCTGTTACATGTAGGACGTTGTTCTAGGACTTGGGACTTCACAAAGTTATGACACTTGGTCTGCTAAGTCTGCATGGAAAGCTGCCTCTAGGACCTTTCAATCTAGCTGGAGATATAAGCCAGGTGCAAAGAAAAGAGAAAAGCCTAAATGAGAGAGTGCATGCCCAGGAGGATAATTAGGGCCACCGGGGTTCAGGAGAGAGCAGCTATGAGCTAGGGAGCATGGAGGATACAGAACTGGAGATGCATCTTGTGGTTTCTGCTCCAAACCCACAAGTCGAGGCGAGGTCAGCCTCACGTGGCTCACACAAACAGACAGCTTGTCCTATCACATTTGACTCTGAACAACTGCAAAGTATTAATTCATGTTTCATGTATAATTTACCATTGGCTCTTGGTATCCATGGTCCTTCCACATTCGGTTGGGGATTCAGCCAACAACAGTCCATGTAACACTGTAGTATTTACTACTGAAAAATATCTGCATATAAGAGGATCCAGCCAGTTCAAATCTATATTATTCAAGGGTCAAGTGTATTTCTTAAAGTGCTAATATTTATTGGGTTTTAGAAATTTAACAACTTCAGATTAAGAAGAGAGGAATTGCAGGGGAGAAATGTGTTCTACACTTCCAACACAGATACAGACAAACACACACACATATGTACACACACTGTACATACACTTTTTTTAAAATTAAAGAGTGTTATTTTTAACTATGGGAGCTTCCCACATGGCTTAGTGGTAAAGAATCTGCATGCCAATGCAGGAGACGTAGGAGACATGGGTTCTATCCCTGAATCGGAATGAAAACCCACTCCAGTATTGTTGCCTGGAGGATCTGATGGTCAGAGGAACCTGTTGGGTTACCGTCCATAGGGTCACAAAGAGTCAGACACAACTGAAGTGACTTAGCACACACATACACACATTTTTTACTGTAATGAATGTATGAATCTGGTGAATATACAAGTTTTCCTTTTTCTTTATTGCTTGCCCCTATTGTAAGTTCTTAAAGTCAGATTCAAATGTATCTCCTTCTTTGAGACCATAGACATGTACTGGCAGGAAGAGTCTGAACCCTATTAAGGGGCCAGCGTCAGGCCAATTCCAGCTTAGGGCTGAGTGCATGTAGACTGAATGAGGGAGACCCTAGGGGGCAGAGACTGGGAAGTCTGGGACTAAATCCTGGAGGAGATCAGGAGCCAAAACCCCGAGGCTACCAACAGCATCAAGGCTAAATGGTAGGAGAGGAGGCCAAGAGAGACTGGGCAGACAGACTAGCATGCAAGAGAGGAGCCTACAGTCTTTCTTGGTTGGCTTAAGTGCAGGAAGGTCAGAATGGTCAGGCAGGTCAATGAAGGTAAACACCATCTGCTTCACTCTAAAAGGAAAGTTTCGCAAAGGATTTGGAGAACAGGAGTGATTCTGGTTTGGCGTCAGCAGTAACTCTTCAAGTACTTGAAGGACTGCTGTGTGGAAAAGGACCTATATTTTCTGTGACACCTGACGTGACTGGCATGGGACCAGCACACAGCTAAAGGCTGTATAGGCAGCGGCAGGCTCTGTAAGAAAAGCAAGGCTGTGGCCTTTCATCTGAGTGCCAGGTACCCTGGGCAACCACAAGTACCTCCTCTGCTGGTTGGGCCTGAACCCCATTCTCCCTCAGAAGGCTGTAAGTTTCTCCAGTGAGGCAACCTGTCTTAGTCACTTTTGTAACCTCTGGCTCAGTGTACTTACTAAAAACCTGTTCAAGTCACGTCAGATTCCTGGCGTCTGAGATGCTTTCTCTCTCAGCCAGCCATCTATTCAGAGCAGTAATACCATCTTTGCCTATAACACTCAGCGCTCTTCCATAGCCCTGGTTGGACGGGCACCCTCTCCACAGCCTGCGTTAGTCCATAGCTCACAGAATGTTCTTGCATTCAGAGCCATGAACCCCTTGTCCTCTCCCACCACACGCTTTTCAGTTGAACAAAAATATATAGAATTGAAGAAGTACTAGGTCTTTTTTCTTTTTCTTTAACAGATAGATTGTGTGTGTGTGTGTTCAGGTGCTAAGTTGTGTCTGACTCTTTGTGAGCCCATGGACTGCAGCACACGGGTATTGTGGGAAATGACTCCCTGAACAGTATCTCTGCTCTGAAACTGGGACTCAGAAGAGCCTGCTTGTGCAGTCTGACCAAGCGAGTTCTTACACAGAGAACATAGATTTCCCAGGCATAATTAGAACAAAGGCAGCTTTAACTGTGGCTTCCACTGGCCTGAGGGTCCCTGAGTGAGTCCTATAGGTAATTTTGAATTATGCTTCAAAATATTTACACGTAAATTTTAAAATTGCTTCCTTTCCTTGCGAATATCTTTGTTATAAAAATATGTAATTTATTGAAATACATGTAAATTCTGGCAGTGGAATCTATTAAACAATAGATTATCATAAAATAGAGAAATGGGAAAAAGGCAGCTGTATAAAATCATTTAGCTGGAAGTAATCAAATCAAGTCCAATTTTTTAATCTTCAAATAATCCCGTTTCTGGCTCCTGATAAAAGGGAATTGTCTTACCAAGAGTTATAATAGTCTCCTAGGGATTTCGCTCTCCTTTAACAATAAAGAGACCGGAAAAGGTATCATTTGAGGTTTTAATTTGGCTGACTCATTCGTGAGTAAACTATGTGTACTAAGTGTTCTCTTTCTATAGCTAGAGCTTGTTGTTTTACTCTGTTATTACAGTAAATTATGATTTTTAGCTCTTCTGTCAATGTAATTAATAAAACTTTCCACAGGAAAAGGCTTTTCAGTTCAGTTCAGTTCAGTCGCTCAGTCGTGTCCAACTCTGCAACCCCATGAATCACAGCACGCCAGGCCTCCCTGTTCATCACCATCTCCTGGAGTTCACTCAGACTCAAGTCCATCGAGTCCATGATGCCATCCAGCCATCTCATCCTCTATTGTCCCCTTCTCCTGCCCCCAATCCCTCCCAGCATCAGAGTTTTTTCCAATGAGTCAACTCTTCTCATGAGGTGGCCAAAGTACTGGAGTTTGACTGATCTCCTTTAGAAGGGACTGGCTGGATCTCCTTGCAGACCAAGGGACTCTCAAGAGTCTTCTCCAACACCACAGTTCAAAAACATCAATTCTTTGGCACTCAGCCTTCTTCACAGTCCAACTCTCACATCCATACATGACCACAGGAAAAACCATAGCCTTGACTAAACGGACCTTAGTCGGCAAAGCAATGTCTCTGCTTTTGAATATACTATCTAGGTTGGTCATAACTTTTCTTCCAAGGAGTAAGCGTCTTTTAATTTCATGGCTGCAATCACCATCTGCAGTGATTTTGGAGCCCCCAAAAATAAAGTCTGACACTGTTTCCACTGTTTCCCCATCTATTTCCCATGAAGTGATGGGACCAGATGCCATGATCTTTGTTTTCTGAATGTTGAGCTTTAAGCCAACTTTTTCACTCTCCTCTTTCACTTTCATCAAGAGGCTTTTTAGCTCCTCTTCACTTTCTGCCATAAGGGTGGTTGTCATCTGCGTATGTGAGGTTCTTGATATTTCTCCCGGCAATCTGGATTCCAGCTTGTGTTTCTTCCAGCCCAGCATTTCTCATGATGTACTCTGCATATAAGTTAAATAGGCAGGGTGACAATATACATCCTTGACATACTCCTTTTCCTATTTGGAACCAGTCTGTTGTTCCATGTCCAGTTCTAACTGTTGCTTCCTGACCTGCATACAGATTTCTCAAGAGGCAGGTTAGGTGGTCTGGTATTCCCATCTCTTTCAGAATTTTCCACATTTTATTATGATCCACACAGTCAAAGGCTTTGGCATAGTCAATAAAGAGAAATAGATGTTTTTCTGGAACTCTCTTGCTTTTTCGATTATCCAACGGGTGCTGGCAATTTGATCTCTGGTTCCTCTGCCTTTTCTAAAACCAGCTTGAACATCAGGGAGTTCACAGTTCACATATTGCTGATGAAAATATAAAAATAATATATTCTCTTATAAAGGATCCCTGCCATGCTGCTGCTGCTAAGTTGCTTCAGTCGTGTCCAACTCTTCACTACCCCACAGACAGTGGCTCCCCCATCCCTGGGATTCTCCAGGCAAGAACACTGGAGTGGGTTGCCATTTCCTTCTCCAATACAGAAAGTCTAAAAGAAAAGTGAAAATCATCCATTATATCACCTCACCCAAAGACGACAACTATTAACTTGGTAGGCTTTCAGAATTTTTTAATTCATATATTCAGAAAAATTTTTTGACAAAACTAAATTACAGTTGTATTTTTATATTTTGGTTCTCAAAACTAAATCATATATTAAGGACATCTTTTCTTAGTAATAAAATATATACCTACATCAGCCTTCATAAGGGCTGCATAATATTCCATTATATAATATACCATAACTTATTTAAAATATCCCATATTGATAAAAATCTTGCTATCATAAATAATACTAAAAAGCATAGTAGGATATTTATCTTGGCTATATTTGTCCTATAATTCCTCTAGGAAAATTACTAGAAGTGGATTTACTAGGGCAAAACCTATGTGCATTTAAAATGTTGACAGAAACTATTTCATCATTCTCCAGATAAAAATATAAATTTGAATTCTATCACTAGTAGTGTATGAAAGTGTTCATTTCTTCAGTTTTGCTCTAATGCTCACTTTATCAATTTTATAATTTAAGTAACTTGGCCAAACTGATAAATAACTACCAATTTAAGAAACTTCACCAAACTGGTAAATAACTACAACAAAAATCTCATTTTTCTAATTTTTATGAAAATTTTTAAAATTTTCTAAATTTTATGAATTTTTCTCATTTTTCTAATTTTTATTTTAGATTACTAGAGAGTTTACCTAATCTGTAGTATTCTAAGACTATAATACAAAAAACTGGGACACTTTCCACTTAACAAGCTTGGGGACTTTGGTACAGTCACTGGCAGTGAGGTATGAATAGTGGCAGGCTCAACAGAGATGAAAAACATCAGAAAATATAGATGTCCAAGATATAAACATGAATGAACTACTCCATGGGTTTTTGGCTGCTGCTTTTGTAGTTATTCAGTTCTTGCCCATTTTTCAAAGATTATGTTATTTCTGGGGACTGCATTGTTAGACTTAAAGAGGAGAATTCAGATAAACATATGAACCTGAATAATTAAAAAAAAACAAAACTCCATAAATACTCTGGAATACTTGGCACCCAAATATCTTATCAAAATGAGTCATTGAACAAAATACATATTAACTCCAGCTGTGACATTAAACAAAATATAATAAAGAAATGGAAAAACAGCAACTATGTAAAGTCACTTAGCTGAAAGTAATCACATCAAGTCTGAGTTTTTGAGGCTCAAATAATTCTATGGATTCTGGCCCTTGATAGATGAGATGGAATTGTTTTTCTCAGAGATTTCTCAGAGGTTTAATACCTTCCCTGAAGATTTACTTATGAGATGATGGGGACCCTGCATAACTCTAAATGAAACAGTGGGGTCCTACTACTGCAAGGCAAGTTTAGGACTAGATGTTATTATCCGAGGGATGGAGTGGTTCTTTCTGAACAAAGTGGTCTGCTGGTAATCACTAAACACCTTTTAGGTCGAATCCATTTTTTTCCAGTCTACTTTACTCAGAATGTCGAGCTTTCAGTAGTCGGTTTTCAATAAATACCTGAGTTGTGTGGCCTTGGGCAAGTGGCTCATATTCCCTTAGTTCAACTTTCCTTATGTGAACAGTGTAAACAATGAAGAGGTTACATAATGCACCGTGACCAATTGGGATTTCCCCCAGGAAGGCAAAATTGTTTTAACATTAGAAAATCAGTTATGAAATTCTCCGTATTAAGAGATTAAAGAAGAAAAGCATGTAAACTTCTCAATATACACAAAAAATGTTCAGTGAAATTCAACATCCATTTATTTAAAAACCATTAGAATATTAGGAAACTTCTGTAATGTAATAAGTGTTATCTAAAAGAAAATGCTTAATAAGCATTATACTGAGTAGTGAAACACTGTAAACCTTCCCTTTAAGATCAGTAGTAAGACAACATCCCACTGTTTCCACTATTCAGTATTGCACTAGATGGCTTAGACAAGAAATAAAAAACAAAGATTACTCTAATTTCATTCTTTTACATGTAGCTGTCCAGTTTTTACAGTACCACTTATTGAAGACATTGTCTTTTCATCATTGTATATTCTTGCCTCTTATGTTGCAGATTGACCATAAATACATGGGCTTCTTTCTGGGCTGTCTGTTCTGTCCCATTGATCTATGTGACTGTTTTTCTGTCAGTGCCATACTGTTTTGATTACTAGAGTTTTGTATTATAGTCTGAAGTCAGGAAGCATGATTTCTCAGGCTCTGTTCTTCTTTCTCAAAAATCTTTTGGCTATTCAGGGTCTTTTTGTTTCCATACAAATTTTAAAGTCAGTTCTGTGAAAAATATCACTGGTCTTTTGGTAGGGATTGCACTGAATGTAGGTTGCCTTGAATAATAAGGTCTTTTGGCAATATTAATTCTCCCTATCCAAGAACGTGGTATATCTTTCCATCTGTTTATATTATCTTAAGTTTCTTTCATCAATGTCTTGCAGTTTACCAAGTATAGGCCTTTTACCTCCTCAGGTAGGTTTATTCCTAGATATTGTATTCTTTTTGACCCAATGGTAAATGAGATTGTTTTCTTAATTTCTTTTCCTGACAGTTTGTTGTTAGTGTATAGAAATGCAGCAGATTTCTATATATTGATTTTTTTATTTTTTTCTTGAAGGATAATTGCTTTACAGAATTTTGTTGGTTTCTGTCAAACCTCAATATGAATCAGCCATAGGTATACATATATCCTCTCCCTTTTGAACCTCCACCCATCTCCCTCCCCATCCCACCCCTCTAGGTTGATACAGAGCCCCTGTTTGGGTTTCCTGAGCCATACAGCAAATTCCCGTTGGCTACCTATTTTACATATGCTAATGTAAGTTTCCATGTTACTCTTTCCATACATCTCACCCTCTCCTCCCCTCTCCCTATGTCCTTAAGTCTATTTTCTCTGTCTGTTTCTCCACTGAGCCCTGTAAATAAGTTCTTCAGTAACATTCTTCTAGATCCCATATATATGTATTAGAATATGATATTATTCTTTCTCTTTCTGACTCACTTCACTCTGTATAACAAGTTCTGGTTCATCCGCCTCATCAGAACTGACTCAAATGCATTCCTTTTTATGGCTGAGTAATATTCCATTGTGTATATGTGCAACAGCTTCTTTATCCATTCATCTGTTGATGGATATCTAGGTTGCGTACATGTTCTAGCTATTGTAAATAGTCCTGCAGTGAACAATGGGATATATGTGTCTTTTTCAACCCTGGTTTCCTCAGGGTATATGCTTAGGAGTGGGATTGCTGGGTCATATGGTAGTTTTATTCCATACCATCTTCCATAGTGGCTGTATCAATTTACATTCCCACCAACAGTGCAAGAGCGTTCCCTCTTCTCCACACCCTCTCCAGCATTTACTGTTTGTAGACATTTTGATCATGGCCATTCTGACCGGTGTAAGGTGAGATCTCATTGTGGTTTTGATTTGCATTTCTCTAATAATGAATAATGTTCAGCATCTTTTCATGTGTTTGTTAGCCATCTGTATGTCTTCTTTGGAGAAATGTCTGTTTAGGTCCTTCTCCCACTTTTTGATTGGATTGTTTGTTTTCCTGGTATTGATTTGTGTGAGCTGCTTGTACATTTTGGAAATTAATTCTCTATCAGTTGTTTCAGTTGCTATTATTTTCTCCAGTTCTGAGGGTTGTCTTTTCATCTTGCTTATACTTTTCTTTACTGTACAAAAGCTTTTAAGTTTAATCAGGTCCCACTTGTTTACTTTTGTTTCTATTTCCGCCACTCTAGGAGGTGGGTCCTAGAGGATCTTGTTTTGATTTATGTCACCAAGTGTTCTGCCTATGTTTTCCTCTAAGAGTTTTATAGTTTCTGGTCTTACATTACGTCTTTAGTCCATTTTGAGTTTATCTTTGTGTATGTTGTTAGGAAGTGTTCTAATTTCATTCTTTTACATGTAGCTCCACCAGTTTTCCTAGCACCATTTATTGAAGAGGCTGTCTTTGCCCATTGTATATTCTTGCCTCCTTTGTCAAAAATAAGTCACCCATAGGTGCATGGGTCTATTTCTGGCCTTTCTATGTTGTTCCACTGGTGTATATTTTTATATTTGTGCCAGTACCGTACTGTCTTGATGACTGTAGCTTTGTAGTATAATCTGAAGTCAGGAGGGTTGATTCCTCCAGCTCCATTCTTCTTCCTCAGGACTGCTTTGACTATTCAGAGTCTTTTGTGTTTCCATATAAATTGCAAAATTTTTTTGTTCTAGTTCTGTGAAAAATGCCTTTGGTAATTGGATAGGGATTGCATTGAATCTGTAGATTGCGTTTGGTAGTATAGGCATTTTCACAATATTGATTCTTCGTACCCAGGAACATGGAATATCTCTCCATCTGTTTATGTAGTATTTGATTCTTTCATTAGTGTCTTATCATTTTCTGTGTACAGTTCTTTTGTGTCCTTAGGTAAGTTTATTCCTAGATATTTAATTCTTTTTGTTGCAATGGTGAATGCAATTGATTCCTTAATTTCTCTTTCTGATTTTTCATGTTAGTATATAGAAATGCAAGTGATTTGTGTATATTGATTTTGTATCCTGAGATTTTGATAAATTCACTGATTAGCCCTAGGAATTTTATGATGCTATCTTTAGGGTTTTCTATGGGCAGTATCTGAGTATCATGTTATCTGTTATTGCTAAGCTAGGACTTCCAGAACTATGTTGAATAACAGTGGTGAAAGTGGACACCCTAATCTTGTTTCTAATATTAGGGGGAATGCATTCTGTTTCTCACCATTGAGAATAATGTTTGCTGTAGGATTATCAGAGTAGGCCTTCACTATATTGAGTTAGGTTCCTTCTATGCCCATTTTTTGAAGAGTTTTAATCATAAATGGGTGCTGAATGTTGTCAAAGGCTTTTTCTGCATCTATTGAGATGATCATATGGTTTTTATCTTTCAATTTGATAATATGGTGTATCACATTGATTTGTGTATATTGAAGAATTCTTTCACCTCTGGAATAAACCCAACTTGACCATGGTGTATGAGTTTTTGATGTGTTGCTGAATTCTGTTTGCTAAAATTTTGTTAAGGACTTTTGCGTCTATGTTCATGAGAGACATTGGCCTGTAATTGTGTGTGTGTGTGTGTGTGTGTGTGTGTGTGTGTGTGTTGTCTTTGTGTATCAGGGTGATGGTGGCCTCATAAAATGAGTTTGGAAGTGTTCCTTCCTCTGCAATTTTTTGAAAGAGTTTTAGAAGAATAGGCATTAGCTCTTCCCTAAATGTTTGATAGAATTCTCCTGTGAAGCCATCTGGTCCTGGGATTTTTGTTTTGGGGAGATTTTTGATCACAGCTTCAATTTCAGTACTTGTAATTGGGTTGTTCATAATTTCTATTTCTTCCTTGTTCAATCTTGGAAGATTGAACTTTTCTAAGAATCTGTTCATTTCCTCCAGGTTATCCATTTTATTGCCATATAGTTGTTCATAATAGTCTCTTATAATCCTTTGTATTTCTACTTTGTCTGTTGTAACCTCTCCTTTTTCATTTCTAATTTTGTCGATTTGATTCTTCTCTCTGTTTTTCTTGATGAGTCTGGGTAAAGGTTTATCAATTTTGTTTATCTTCTTAAAGAACCAGCTTTTATTTTTTTTAATCTTTTCTATTGCTTCTTTCATTTCTTTTTCATTTATTTCTGCTCAGATCTTTATGATTTCTTTCCTTCTGCTAATTTTGGAGGTTTTGTTCTTCTTTTTCCAGTTGTTTTAGGTGTAAAGTTAGGTTGTCTATTCCATGTTTTTCTTGTTTCTTGAGGTAGGATTGTATTGCTGTAAACTTTCCTCTTAGAACTGTTTTCCTGCATCCCTTAGGTTTTGAGTTGTGTTTTCATTGTCATTTGTTTCTAGAAATGTGTTGATTTCCCTTTTGATTTCTTTAGTAACCTGATGGTTATTTAGAAACATGCTGTTTCATCTCTATGTGTTTGTGTTTCTTACAGTTTTTTTCTTGTAATTGATACCTAGTCTCATAGCGTGGTTGGAGAAGATGCTTGATATGCTTTCAATTTTCTTAAATTTACTGAGGTTTGATTTGTGACCCCAAGATGTGGTCTATCCTGGAGAATGTTCCATGTGCACTTGAGAAGAAGGTGTATTCTTCTGCATTTGGATGGAATGTCCTGAAGATGTCAATGAGATCCATCTCATCTAACATATCATTTAAGACTTGTGTTTCCTTATTTTCTGTTTTGATGATCTGTCCATTGGTGTGAGTGGAGTGTCAAAATCTCCTACTCTAATTGTGTTACTGTCAACTTCTCCTTTTATGTCTGTTAGTGTTTGTCTCATGTATTGAGGTGCTCCTATGTTGGGTGCATAGATATTTACAATTGTTGTGTCTAACTCTTGGAATGATCCCTTGATCGTTATGTAGTGCCCTTCCTTATCTCTTGTTATATTCTTTATTTTAAGGTCTATTTTGTCTGATATGAGGATTGCTACTCCAGCTTTCTTTTGCTTCCCATTTTCATGGAATATCTTTTTCCATCCTCTCACTTTCAGTCTACATGTGTCTTGAGGTCTGAAGTGGGTTTCTTGTAGACAGCATATATATGGGTCTTGTTTTTGTATCCATTCAGCCAGTCTGTATCTTTTGGTTGCAGCATTTAGTCTATTTACATTTAAAGTAATTATTTATATATCTGTTCCTATTGCCATTTTCTTCATTGTTTGGGGTTGATTTTGTAGATCTGTTTTCTTCTCTTTATTGCTTGACTATATAAGTCCCTTTAACATTTGTTGTAAAGCTGGTTTGATGGTACTGAATTCTCTCAACTTTTGCTTGTCTGAAAAGCTTTTGATTTCTCCATCAATTTTGAATGAGGTCTTTGCCAGGTACAGTAATCTTGGTTATAGATTTTTCCCTTTCAGTACTTTAAATATATCCTGTCATTCCCTTCTGGCCTGCAGAGTTTCTGCTGAAAGATCAGCTGTTAAGTGTATGGGATTTCCCTTGAATGTTACTTGTTGCTTCTCCCTTGCTGCTTTCACTATTCTTTCCTTGTATTTAGTCTTTGTTAGTTTGATTAGTATGTGTCTTGGTGTGTTTCTCCTTGGGCTTACCCTGTATGGGACTCTTAGTGCCTCTTGGACTTGATTGACTATTTCCTTTTCCATGTTGGGGAAATTTTCAACTATAATCTCTTCAAATATTTTCTCATTCCCTTTCTTTTTCTCATCTTCTTCTGGACTCCTATAATTCGAATATTGGTGCCTTTGATATTGTCCCAGAGGTCTCTGAGACTCTCCTCAGTTCTTTTTACTTTATTCATCTTACTTTATTCTGCTCTTCAGAAGTCACTTCCACCATTTTATCTTCCAGCTCAATGATTCATTCTTCTGCTTCAGATATTCTGCTACTGATTCCTTCTAGAGTATTTTTAATTTCAGTAACTGTGTTATGTGTCTCTGTATGTTTATTCTTTAATTCTTTTGGTCTTTGTTAATTGATTCTTGCATTTTCTCCATTTTGTTTTCAAGGGTTTTGATGATCTTTACTATCATTATTCTGAATTCTTTTTCAGGTAGTTTGCCTATTTCCTCTTCATTTATTTGGACCTCTGTGTTTCTGATTGGTTCGTTCATTTGTGTAGTATTTCTCTGCCTTTTCACTTTTTTTTAAAACTTATTGTGTTTGAGGTCTCCTATTCCCAGGCTTCAAGGTTGAATTCTTTCTTCCTTTTAGTTTCTGCCCTCTAAGGTTGGTCCGGTGGTTTGTGTAAGCTTTGTCTAGGGTGAGATTTGTGCTGAGCTTTTCTGTTTCTGTTTGTTTATTTTTCCTCTGATGGGCAAGACTGAGTGAGGCGGTAATCTGTCTGCTGATGATTGGGTTTGTATTTTTTTCCTTGTTGTTTAGATGAGGCATCCTGCACAGGGTGCTACTGGTTGGGTGATGCTGGGTCTTTTATTCCAGTGGCTTCCTTTGTGTGAGTTCTCACTATTTGATACTACCTGGGGTTAATTCTCTGGTAGTCTAGGATCTGGAGTGAGTGCTCCCACTCCAAAGGCTCTGGGTTTGATTTCTGGTCAGAAACGAAGATTCCACAAGTGGTTATGGCATTAAGTGAGATTAAAACAAATATCAAAAACAAGAAACCAAAGGTGAACCCCAAACAAATAACAGTTACAAAATCAGGCAAATAATAATTAAAATAATGCTGCTGCTGCTGCTAAGTCACTTCAGTCGTCTCTGACTCTGTGCGACCCCATAGATGGCAGCCCACCAGGCTCCTCCATCCCCAGGATTCTCCCAGCAAGAACACTGGAGTGGGTTGCCATTTCCTTCTCCAATGCATGAAAGTGAAAAGTGAAAGTGAAGTTGCTCAGCGGTGTCCAGCTCTTCGCAATGCTATGGACTGTAGGCTACCAGGCTCCTCCATCCATGGGATTTTCCAGGCAAAAGTACTGGAGTGGGGTGCCATTTCCTTCTCCAATTAAAATAATGGAACATACACATATACATATACACCCATGAGGAAAGTCAAAACAGTCCAACAAAAATAAAGTAGAGTAGATTGTCCCAGTAAACAAAGGAAATCAAAATTTATATTTACCAGTTAACAAAACTAACTAAAGTACAAACTGGAAAACGAAACTAAAACAAGGTACAAAGTAGGGAATAAGGCAATGAAAACAAAACTAACAAATATGTTGAAAGAAAGAAAAGAAAGAAAGAATAGATGTCCAAAATTAAATAGAGGTAGATAAAGAAGACTCAATGGACATGAGTCTGAGTGAACTCCGGGAGATGGTGATGAACAGGGAGGCCTGGTGTGCTGTGATTCATGGGGTCACAAAGAGTCGGACACGACTGAGCGACTGAACTGAACTGAAAGATTTATATGATTAAAGATTAATTGCAAGGAGAAAAGAACAGTAGGAAAGGCAAACAAAGGAATAAATGTAGAAAAAATATATGTTTTAAAAAATGAAAATTATAAAGTAGAAAAAAAGAAAGAAAAAGCGGGAAAAAAGAAGAAAAACTCCACAGAACTGCAGAAGCCCAACGTAGAGGCAGAGGTTTATAACAACATAAAAAGTGTTACTGAACATACACATATATATAAATTCCCATGTGGAAAATCAAAACAGTCCAACAAAAATAAAATACATTAGGTTGAGCCGGTGAACAAAGAAAACCAAAAATTGTATCTATCAGAACAAAACTAACTAAAGCACAAACTGGAAAACAAAACTAAAGCAAGATGCCAATTGGGGAATAAAACAATGAAAATAAAACTAATAAATATGTTAAGAGGAAAGGAAAGAAAGAAAAGGAAGAATAGATATGAAAATTTAAACAGAGGTAGATAAGGAAGTACTCTCTTTTGTTGACCATGATGGCTACTCCATTTCTTCTAAGGGATTCCTGCCTACAGTAGTAGATATAATGGTCATCTGAATTAAATGCACCCATTCCAGTCCATTTTAGTTCACTGATTCCTAGAATGTCGATGTTCACTCTTGCCATCTTCTGTCCCTGCTTATTTAACTTTTATGCACAGTACATCATGAGAAACACTGGGCCGGAAGAAGCACAAGCTGGAATCAAGATTGCCGGGAGAAATATCAGTAACCTCAGATATGCGGATGACACCGCCCTTATGGCAAAAAGTGAAGAGGAACTAAAGATTCTTTTGACCAAAGTGAAAGAGGAGAGTGAAAAAGTTGGCCTAAAGCTCAACATTCAGAAAACTAAGATCATGGCATCTGGTCCCATCACTTCATGGGAAATAGATGGGGAAACAGTGGAAACAGTGTCAGACTTTATTTTCTTGGGCTCCAAAATCACTGCAGATGGTGACTGCAGCCATGAAATTAAAAGACCCTTACTCCTTGGAAGGAAAGCTATGACCAACCTAGATAGCATATTAAAAATCAGAGACACTACTTTGCCAACAAAGGTCCATCTAGTCAAGGCTATGGTTTTTCCTGTGGTCATGTACGGATGTGAGAGTTGGAGTGTGAAGAAGGCTGAGCACCGAAGAATTGATGCTTTTGAACTGTGGTGTTGGAGAAGACTCTTGAGAGTGCCTTGGACTGCAAGGAGATCCAACCAGTCCATTCTAAAGGAGATCAGCCCTGGGTGTTCATTGTAAAGACTGATGCTGAAGCTGAAACTCCAATACTTTGGCCATGCAAAGAGTTGACTCATTGGGAAAGACTCTGATGCCGGAAGGGATTGGGGTCAGGAGGAGAAGGGGATGACAGAGGATGAGATGTCTGGATGGCATCACCGACTCGATGCACATGAGTTTGACTAAACTCTGGGAGTTGTTGATGGACAGGGGGGCCTGGTATGCTGCGATTCATGGGGTCACAAAGAGTCAGACACGACTGAGCGACTGAACTGAACTGAAGATAAGGAAGATTTATATACATTAAAGATTAACTGCAAGGAGAAAAGAACCATAAGAAAAGCACACAGAGGAATAAATGTTGAAAAAATAGTAATAGGTTTTAAAAAAGAGAAAAAAAGAAAAAGAAAACTCCACAGAACTGCAAAAGCCCAACATAGAAGCAGAGGTTTATAACAACAATAAAAAATGTGACTGAGGAAAAAAAAAATCTCAAAAGCTTAATTAGATTTAATTGTGCCAACAAAATTGACAACTACAACAGAGGGGGGATAAGGGGGTGGGGAAGAAAAAAATCCAAAGAATCTACAGAACAAGTCAAAGCATAAGAATAATAAATGTTTTTCTTGAGTCATTGCTGTTAGAGTCCTTTCCCTTGCTGGGAGTCACAGTTCACCTCACCTCCCTAGGATGCCCTCCAACACTGTGTTGATCTCTGGACCTGCTATGGGGGCCGCTTAGATTCTAATCTGGTCCTACTCCTATGTGTTCTTGTCTTCAGTGTTCACAGATATCAGAACTAGTACATTTTCTTTTGTGGGAGCTCTCAATGACTTTTGTATATTCCTTAGACAGAGTCGGCCTAGTTGATCATGTGAATTTAATCTGCAGCTTATACAGCTAGTGGGAAGGTTTTGGGTCTTCTTCCTTAGCCACACTGCCCCTGGGTTTCAATTGTGATTTTATTTCCACTTCTGCATGTGGGTCATCCACTGGGGTTTGCTCCTGAGGCTGCCCTGGAGGACTTGGGTTTGCCCCTGTGAGGGCCAGGTGTGGAAGTGGTGCATCTGCTTGGGTTGCAGGGGTTCTGGCAGCACCAGGCACTCAGGGGAGTTGGTGGCTAGGGCAGCAGGAACTATAGTGCTCTAGAAGGGTATGGCAACCAGTATTTGCCAATACACTCCAGTATTCTTGCCTGGAGAACCCCCCTCCCTGACAGAGAAGCCTGGCAGGCCACAGTCTACAGGGTCTCAAAGAGTCAGATACTACTGAAGCGACCCTGTGAGCATAGATGCAAGGCTTTTTTTTTGCCTGTGGCAGCTCTGCCCTAGTGAGGATTGAGCACGAAAGTGGCACAGCTGCTTGACTTGCCAGGCCCCTGGCAGTGCCAAGTGTGCAGGGACACAGACTGCCTCCACCACAGGAGTTATGGCTCTATCAGAGTCTTTTTTCAAGCCTCTTGTAGCTGGAGATAGGAAGGTCTCTTTGGCCAGTCTTTCTCCATAGCTCCTCCTGTTCAGGCACTTTAGATGGCTCCCTTGCCTGGGGTCCTTCTCTGTTCTTCAGTGCGTCAGGCACTTAGAGGGCTCCCCCGTGGCTGGGGTTCTACTCTGTAGATCGGCTCATCAGACACTTAAAGGGGCACCTGGGTGGGGTCCTACTTTGTAGTTCATTACATCAGTCACTTAAAGGAGCACCCTTTAAGGGCAGACACTTACTTAAAGGGCACCCTGGGTGGGGTCCTACTCTGTAGTTCAGTGCGGTCAGGCGTTTGATGGGCCAGCCTCTCTATTGTTCACTGCGGATGCTGGTGTGTGAATACAGAGAAGCTGTGGTGATGGCTCCACCCGCTACATGTGACTCAGCAGTATTGCCTTGCTTCCATGGCTGCCCAGCTTTCCTCTACAGGCATCTCCCACCACAATCTCCTCCTTCACATCCCCTCTATCCGTCTCTCCACAGTCAACAGCAGCCTTTGCCCTGGGATTGCTCCACAATCCCTAAACTCCAGCTCCCAGCTGCTGCACCTTCCAGGGAACCTGTGTCCCTGTCTGGAGTATGTATGGCTGTGACAAGTACTGTCTGATTCTCATTCCATTTAGGCTGCCACAGATCAGCTATTTCACTTTCAGCCGTAAATGTTTCTCCTCTGACTCAGACAATTGCCCCAGTGTTGGCATTGGACCCCTGCTTCAGTGCCCCCACCAGTGGAGGGCAGGTCCAGTCCTACTAACACTCCTGTTTTCCCCTACTTCCTTCATCCTACTGAGTTTTGCATGACTCTATATATTCTTTTCCACTCGTCAGGTCCTCCTGTCTGCTCTCATCTGGTGTTCTGCATGCACTTCTGTGTCTGCAGGTGTATTCCTGATGTATCCATGGAGAGAGACGTATTCCACGTCCACCTGCCCCTCCGCCATCTTGTTCTCTCGTCTGTATATTAATGTTGTATCCTACAACTTTACTGAATTCATTTGTAAGCTCTGATAGTTTTCTGGTGGCATCTTTAGAATTTTCTATGTGTAGTATCAAATCATCTGCAAATAGTGACAATTTTACTTCTTTTCCAATTAGAATTCCATTTATTTCTTTTTCTTCTCTGATTGCTATAGCTAGGACTTCCAATACTGCCTTGAATAAAAACGGCAAGAATGAACATCCTAGTCTTATTCCTGATCTTAAAGGAAATGCCTTTAACTTTTCACCATTGAGTATATTAACTGTGGGTTTGTCATGCATGGCCTTTATCTTGTTGAAGTATGTTCTTTCTATACTCACTTTCTGGACACTTTTTATCATAAATGGATGCTTAATTTTATCAAAAGCATTTTCTTTACCTATTGAGGTGATCATAAGATTGCTATTCTTCAGTTTGTCAATGTGATCTGCTATTTGCAACAATGTCGAGGGACTTGGAGGGTATGGTGCAAAGCGAAGTCAGGCAGAGAAAGACAAATACTGCATTTAAAAGTAAAATAAACTAGTGAATGTAACAAAAAAGAAACGGACTCACAGATATAAAAAAACAAATTAGTGTTTACCAGTGTGGAGAGCAAAGAGGGGAGGGACAACATGGAGCTGGGGGTTAAAAGCAAAAACTGCTGCTGCTGCTGCTGCTGCTGCTAAGTCACTTCAGTCATGTCTGACTCTGTGCGACCCCATAGACGGCAGCCCACTAGGCTCTCCTGTCCCTGGGACTCTACAGGCAAGAGTACTGGAGTGGGTTGCCATTTCCTTCTCCAATGCATGAAAGTGAAAAGTGAAGTCGCTCAGTCGTGTCTGACTCTTAGCGACCCCATGGACTGCAGCCTACCAGGCTCCTCCATCCATGGGATTTTCCAGGCAAGAGTACTGGAGTGGGGTGCCATTGCCTTCTCTGAGAGTTGTCCCAGGCCCCACTGTACATGAGGAGCAGGGTTTGGCTTGGTGGCCCTCCCCTTACCTCATGCCCCACTGCCTTAAATAGGTCTGCAGCACCTAACATTTCTATTCTTCAGACATTTCTGTGTTAAATACTAACAAAAGCTTACAAATCCACAGGGAAATCAAAGTAAAACAATTCTGGTTTAACAGAAGTAATCTAGTAACAATAAAAGTTCAATTAAATAAGCACACTAACGGTTCTACCATAATAAATGTACATAGGAACAGCTTTTTGTCTTCACTGTACAAAAGCAATGTATACATGTCTTAGGAACCTGGTCGAGACTCAGCTTTTTATTTTCCTGATGTGTTATTCTGCTGTTGCTGCTCTGCCAGGGCTTGCTGAAAGCGCATCTGCTTCCAAGAATAGTGCTGCCAGTGCAGAATTTGCTGCTCATCAATAAATTTCGCACACTGAGCATTCACCAGCTCCTTGCAGAAGTGTTCGTACTGGAGCAGTTCTAACATGTGAAACTACTAGGTATCAAATAAGTTGCAAGGATATATTGTACAACACAAGGAATATAGGCAATATTTTATAATTATAAATGGAGTATAATCTTTAAAAATTGTGAGTCAATATATAATAACAATAACTATATAATATTGTACATTATAGTTTTTAAAAAGACAGGGAATAAAAGGAAAAAAGATATAAGGACTGGAGAGTGAGAAACAAAATCATCTTTATTTGCAAATGATATAATTGAGTAGAAAAACCTCAGTGAAGTTACAGATAAGTTATTAGGACTGATGACAGTTTTAAGAGGTGACTCAATAAGCAAATAATATACAAAGTTAAGCTGCAATCTAAGCATCAACACAAAGAACCAGAAAATGTGATGTTTTTGTAAAAAGGCCTTACAATATTATAAAAGTTTTAGATACCTAGGAATAAATCTAACAAAAGATGTGTGTAGCCTTATAGCAAAAAACTATAAAGCTTTATTGAAAAAATTACAGAAAACATAAAGGTATATTTGTGAGTCATAAAATATAAATACTCCTAAAATTAATCTAATCCTATATAACTCTAATTTTAATAAAAATCTCAGTGGATTTTTTTGTTATAGAGCTTTTATTAACTTAATAACTGTTTACTGATTACCTAGTCCTTGCCAGACGCTGTACTAGGCATGATAGAATATAGCAATCCTTATCTTTATGGACCATTGTCTAGAGGGAAAAACTGCCTTAGAACGAGCCAACATTAGTATGCGATATTGATTTTAGGCTGTGTGCATGACATTTTGCTGATGATAAAATTGAAGCTTAAGCACATTAGTTGCCTTGGTCAGGATTGTAGAGCTGATACCAGACCCTCTTCTTAAATCAAAGTCATGAAGTCTGACTTCAAAGATCCAGTTCTCCTCATGTCACCACACAGGTTTCCAAGCTCCCCTTTGGCCAAAAGTTCAGCCACTGCATATTCCCCTGTATATCTTTATGGAGCCACAGATGCTTCTGAAACATCCACAGAGTATACATGACCTGGACACAAAGCTGCGTAAGAGTTGGAGCAGCAACAAAGTGCATGCAGTGTTCACGTATGCTGGCGCCACTGGGCTCTATGTTTAGACATAGTTGGCAGCTGCCGTGATGTGATTTCAAGGATGTTCTCTAAAAGCTCTCCTTCCTGGATTATCTCAGTTTTTGAAAAATTCCACAATTGGAGAGTCAGGCTCTAGGATTTCTAGGAAGATTGTGCAATAAGGGACAATGTCAGCAACGTTCTTGTCTCCAATGCTGTTACTTTAGTGGGGCTGTTTTTGTTTTTTTCCAGTAACTATGGTAATAATGACACAAAGGCTCAACCTTATATCATAACTAAGATTTTGCCACAGCCTGGCTTTATCTCCTGTAACTTGCCTAACCTTAGTACCCAAATGCATTGTGAAGGGAACATCCTTGCATAACCATGCTTCAAAAATGGGATCTGAGACCTGTTCCCCCAGTCCTAACTAATGAAACCCTACAATTCACCTGGCTGCAGTCCTGGGCTACTACGCCATCTCACCTTCTGCCTTAACCTTGCTGTAGGACGCTTCAGTAGGTAATTTAAGGCAAGTGCTTAAAACTCTCTTTTCAGGTGACAGTGAATACCAATAAGTCAAATTGATGGAGACTAAATAGGAAGGAGAAGAAATGCTTCTAATAAATAACAATCAAGCCAAGAGCTGAGAAAAGCCTTTCTCTAGAGAGTGTTTTAATTCATAAACCTGAAAAATCAGGAGATTATTTTAAACAACTGGTTGTTTATTATGTCCAGTGAGAAAAAAAGAGAATATGGCATCAGGGACAGGTGTGAGAAAAAAACAAGCTCAGCAACATGTGATGGAGCAAAGAAAAATAATGGCTGTAAACTGTAAAACTGTAAAAAGCAGAATTGTTACTGCAGAAAAGCAAATCCAAAAGACAATGTCTAGATTGTAATGATCAAGAAGTTGTCTCTTCAATCAGACAGGTTTGGCTTTAACTGAATTGCAATTTGGCTTTAATTGAATTACAGTTCTGCCACTTGTCAGCTGTCTGACCTTCTGAAATTTATTAGCACTCCACACATCATTCATAAAATAAAAATAATGGAGGATTAAATAAGATAATGCATTTACAGTGCTTCATGTAGTACCCAGCACATAGCAAATGCTCAAAAAACTAATGCTTATTATTATTTTTATTCTAACCAGTAAAGTTGACATTTATTCTTTGGATTTAGGCATTCAGGATCCACTGCTAAAATGCTAATATCCCTGGGAAAGGTAGGTATTATTATTATTGTTGAGCATCTGCTTTGAACAAGGCAAGTTGATCAAATAACTAACTAAAAAAGAGGAAGAAACACCAGTATTTTGAAGGCCTGTACCAGGCAGCCCGGGACTCCCACCAGGTGAGCTGCAGGGTTTCATTAGCCTGCAGTTGGGGTACCAGGGTAAGGTGTATTTCCCTGATGTGACCATGGTAACATCAGGTCAAGGGAGACAGAGGGAGAACACCAGTTTTCCGGCTCTTCCCATGACCACGCACATGACTGCCCTCACCATTGTGGAAGAATGCTGATGGTATTAGCAAACCACACTCTTTCGTGTGGAATTACAAATTTTTTTCCATTGCCTATAGAAGATTCATAGTCTCACTAGGGTTTCCTTCATCTTACTAGGTTTGTCAACACATATTTCCCTCCTTGGTGGTGGTGGTTTAATCACTTAGTCGTGTCCTACTCTTGCGACCCCGTGGACTGTAGCCTGCCAGGCTCCTCTCACTCCATGAGATTCTCCAGGCAAGAATACTGGAGTGGGTTGCCATTTCCTTCTCCAATCCTTCTCCTTAAGGAGATAGTTAATCTCCAAGTATCTCTGACAAAAAGACACAATTTCCCATGAAAGGTCATAGCATGGTCTAGGAAAATTGCCTTATTCATACTAGCTCTAAGATCCCAACTGGGTTGATAAGTGATGGAGAAACAGTGGGAAACGACTGAGTTAAGTAATTTTTAGGTGGTGTGTATCTACTGACAAAGAAGAGGGTCATAATCCCAGGCGTCTCAGTGAGCAATAGGAAACTGCAGATGATGATAAGGAGACTGGGGCGGGACTAGAAGCCAATTTAAACCACGTCACACCTGGGCCTGGTTCCAGCTTTATCTGGAGCAGCGAGATGGCAGCATCTTTTCCTGTCTTCAAGTACCTAGGGACTTACACAGGAAGTTAGTTACACTGGCCTGGCAAACTTGGATGACAAACAGTGGATTTGCTGTGTTTCCCCCACAATGTTATATTTCCCCTGCTAACATCTCCCATTGTGGAAAACTCCAAACAAATGAAAACTAACGGGAATCCAACATTTTCCTTTCTATAGTGAAAAGTTTCCTTAATAAACTCCTTTAGGAAACTCCATGTCAAGGGGTTAGGGAATAGGAGAAAGAAAGCCTAAACACCACTACAAAATTATTTTTAGCTCTATGTGTTGAAAGTGAATATATAACGAAAAACTGCTGTGCATACAACAGGTTGCCTATAAAGCAATGACGATGAGCAATCTATACACCACAATATGGATGAGTCTCATAGATGACATGCTGAGTGAAAGAAACCAACTGAAAAAGAGAACTTACTGAAAGATCCTATAGATAGAAATAAAAAACAGGTTGGAACAATCTGTGCTGTTAGAAGTTGGGAGAGGGTTTACCTTGAGGCGTTACCTTTTACTCTTAAGAGGTAATGAAGGGAAGATCCTCGGGTCTGGTAATGATGTTTCTTGATCTGAGTGCTAACTACACGGAAGTGTTCAGTTGGTGAAAATTCACCAAGCGGTACATTCTCGGGTGTGCCTGTGTGCTAAGTTGCTTCAATGGTGTCTGACTCTTTGCAACTCTATGGGCTGGAGCCTGCCAGCCTCCTCTGTCCATGGGATTCTCCAGGAGGGTTTCTGTGCCCTCCTTGGTACATTCTTGACATGTACCCATTGTCATGTGTATTTTATACTTTGAAAAAGTTCAAACAGTAATTAGAAGTCAAAACTACCTAAGTTAGCCTCAGCATTCTGGCTTGATCATGGTTTCATCTTTCTAAAAGAGAAGCCATCAATCAGAGGTGAAGCAGAGGTGAATCATGGAAAGGTTTTTTCATTGTGAATATTTTTTTCCCCTTGGACATCAGGTTCTCCCCACTCCTGCCCCACAAAGCCCCAGTGAAGGATAATTTCTTAATCAAAACCCAGTTTTTATAGCATTTTCTCAAGATTAAAAGGATACTAGCATTTTTTATAATGATAAAATTAATAGATGATTCTTTTTTAAAAAAATTATATATTACAAAAAAACCACAATAATAAAATTTTTAAAGTTGCTTGAACTCCTAGAAAATAGTGGTTAAGAATTTGATATAAAATAAATATGCATACATATTCCTAAACTTCTTTCCCTTTTAAATGCATGTATGGATTTTAATAAAAAGTGAGTCTAATGCCCTTTGAATTAAAATGCATACATTACATGCTTTCACACTGTGCCTTTCTTTTATAGCCTGTGTTATAGCAGTCATAAAATAGTGATTTACATCATCATTAGTGTTGCTGGTAGTTAAGTGCCCTTTAGAGCTAAACTCCCTGATCGTTACTCCCAGATCTGTCATTGACCAGAAATGTCATCCTGGACAAATTATGCTTGCTCCTCAGCTTGTTCATCTGTAAAACAGAAAAATAATATCTACCTCACAGGATTAGTGTGATTATACCAAGGGAATATTTCATACAAAGAAGGGCTCGATAAAGGACAGAAATGGTATGGACCTAACAGAAGCAGAAGATATTAAAAAGAGGTGGCAAGAATACACAGAAAAACTGTACAAAAAAGATCTTCATGACCGATAATCACAATGGTGTGATCACTCTCCTAGAGCCAGACATCCTGGAATGTGAAGTCAAGTGGGTGTTAGAAAGGATCACTATGAACAAAGCTAGTGGAGGTGATGGAATTCCAGTGGAGCTATTTCAAATCCTGAAAGATGAAGCTGTGAAAGTGCTGCACTCAATATGCCAGCACATTTGGAAAACTCAGCAGTGGCCACAGGAAAGGAAAAGGGCAGTTTTCATTCCAATCCCAAAGAAAGACAATGTCAAAGAATGCTCAAACTACCGCACAATTGCACTCATCTCACATGCTAGTAAAGTAATGCTCAAAATTCTCCAAGCCAGGCTTCAGCAATACGTGAACCGTGAACTTCCTGATGTTCAAGCTGGTTTTAGAAAAGGCAGAGGAACCAGAGATCAAATTGCCAATATCCAGTGGATCATCGAAAAAACAAGAGAGTTCCAAAAAACATCTATTTCTGCTTTATTGACTATGCCAAAGCCTTTCACTGTGTGGATCACAATAAACTGTGGAAGATTCTGAGAAAGATGGGAATACCAGACCACCTGACCTGCCTCTTGAGAAATCTGTATGCAGGTGAGGAAGCAACAGTTAGAACTGAACATGGAACAACAGACTGGTTCCAAATAGGAAAAGGAGTACGTCAAGGCTATATATTGTCACCCTGCTTATTTAACTTATATGCAGAGTACATCATGAGAAATGCTGGGCTGGAAGAAGCACAAGCTGGAATCAAGATTGCTGGGAGAAAGAGCAATAACCTCAGCTATGCAGATGACACCACCCTTATGGCAGAAAGTGAAGAGGAACTAAAAAGCCTCTTGATGAAAGTGAAAGAGGAGAGTGAAAATGTTGGCTTAAAGCTCAACATTCAGAAAACGAAGATCATGGCATCTAGTCCCATCACTTCATGGGAAATAGATGGGGAAACAGTGGAAACAGTGTCAGACTTTATTTTCTTGGGCTCCAAAATCACTGCAGATGGTGACTGCAGCCATGAAATTAAAAGACGTTTACTCGTTGGAAGGAAAGTTATGACCAACCTAGACAGCATATTAAAAAGCAGAGACATTACTTTGCCAGCAAAGGTCCGTCTAATCCAGGCTATGGTTTTTCCAGTGGTCATGTATGAATGTGAGAGTTGGACTGTGAAGAAAGCTGAGTGCAGAAGAATTGATGCTTTTGAACTGTGGTGTTGGAGAAGACTCTTGAGAGTCCCTTGGATTGCGAGGAGATCCAACCAGCCCATCCTAAAGGAGATCAGCCCTGGGTGTTCATTGTAAGGACTGATGTTGAAGCTGAAACTCCAATACTTTGGGCACCCAATGCAAAGAGCTGACTCATTTGAAAAGACCCTGATGCTGGGAAAGATTGAGGGCAGGAGGAGAAGGGGACGACAGAGTATGAGATGGTTGGATGGCATCACGAACTCGATGACATGGGTTTAGGTGAACTCCGGGAGCTGGTGATGGACAGGGAGGCCTGGTGTGCTGCGGTTCATGGGGTTGAAGAGTGGACACAACTAAGTGACTGAACTGAACTGAACTGAATCCTGATTTCCCATTTGTAAAATGGATATGGTAAATTTCTTCTTGCAACATTGCTACGTGGATTTAAGACAATTGTGTTAACTTATCAACAAAGAGTAACTATTTCTTGTACAAATATCACATTTTAGTGTCCAAAGTATCACACTGTGTATAACCCAAAGGGGCACAATTCATGTGGAATACAACGGAAATGGTGTTCTCTGGAATACGCACTGCAGGATGTATCATAGTATACTTTACAGTTGATAAGAATAACAAAGTGGCCCTGTATTAGAGTTTCTCAGGGTAGGATATTTTGGGTGTCCAACAGCAATCCCACTGCTGGGCATATACCCCCAGGAAACCAGAACTGAAAGAGACCTATGTAGCCCAAGGTTCATTGTAGCACTATTTACATTAGCTAGGACATGGGAACAACCTCTATGTCCATCAGCAGATAAATGGATAAGGAAGTTGTGGTACATATACACATGAAATATTACTCAGTTACAAAAAGGAACCCATTTAAGTCATTTCTAATGAGGTGGATGAAACTGGAGCGTATTATACAGAGTGAAGTAAGTCAGAAAGAGAAAGACAAATACTGCATATTAATGCATATACATGGAATTTAGAAAGATGCTACCAACGATCCTACATGTAGCACAGCAAAGGAGACATAGATATAAAGAACAGACATTTGGACTCAGTGGGAGAAGGCAGGGGTGAGATGATTTGAGAGAATAGCATTGAAACATGTACATTACCATATGTAAAATAGACGACTAGTGAAAGTTTGATACATGAAGCAGGGCACTCAGAGCTGGTGCTCTTGGACAACCCAAAGGATGGGGTGGAAAGTGAGGTGTGGGGGGTAGGGGTTCAGACTAGGGGAGACACATGTATATCTATGGCCGATTCATGTTGATGTAAGGCAAAAGCTATCACAGTATTGTAAAATAATTATCCTCCAATTAAATTAAAAAATAAAAAAAGAACAATTTAGGGTTAACATTAGCTGCAGAGACCTTCTGAAGGTGATATTTTCATTTCCATGGAAAACAAACGCATAGCTAAAATTCAGGCATATATGCATGCTCAGTCATATCCAACTCTTTGCAACCCCATGAACCAAAGCCCACCAGACTCCTCTGTCCTTGGAATTTTCCCAGCAAGAATACTGGAGCAGGTTGCCATTTCCTCCTCCTTAAGGGGATCTTCCTGACCCAGGTATAGAACCTGCCTCTCCTGCTTTGGCAGGTGGATTCTTTACCACTGAGCCACAAGGGAAGCCCAGGACCTGGGGTTAAATTCAACCCTTTTAAATTCCGAGTTCACTATTTTTTAAAATAAATACAGAAACATTTAACACTCTGTAACAGAGAACAAAGGGCAAAAATAAAACAACTGAATAGGGGTTTCCCTGGTGGCTCAGTGGTAAAGAATCCACCTAATAATGCAGGATTCAGGAGTTCGATCCCTGATCTGGAAAGATCCCCCATGCAGTAGAGCAACTAAGCCAGTGAGCAGCAACTACCTAAGCCTGCACGCCTAAGCCCATGCTCTGCAGCAAGAGAAGCCACCACAATGAGAAGCAACTGGAGTTCAGTTCAGTTCAGTGGCTCAGTCGTGTCCGACTCTTTGCGACCCCATGAATTGCAGCACGCCAGGCCTCCCTGTCCATCACCAACTCCCAGAGTGCACTCAAACTCATGTCCATCGAGTCGGTGATGCCATCCAGCCATCTCATTCATTGTCGTCCCCTTCTCCTCCTGCCCGCCAATCCCTCCCAGCATCAGAGTCTTTTCCAATGAGTCAACTCTTCACAGGAGGTGGCCAAAGTATTGGAGTTTCAGTTTTAGCATCAGTCCTTCCAAAGAACACCCAGGACTGATCTCCTTTAGAATGGACCACTTGTATCTCCTTGCAGTCCAAGGGACTCTCAAAAGTCTTCTCCAACACCACAGTTCAAAAGCATCAATTCTTTGGCACTCAGCTTTTGCACAGTCCAACTCTCACCTTCATACATGACCACTGGAAAAACAAAAGCCTTGACTAGATGGACCTTTGTTGGCAAAGCAATGTCCCTGATTTTTAATATGCTATCTAGATTGGTCATAACTTTCCTTCCAAGGAGTAAGCATCTTTTAATTTCATGGCTACAGTCACCATCTGCAGTGATTTTGGAACCCAAGAAAATAAAGTCTGACACTGTTTCCACTGTTTCCCCATCTATTTCCCATGAAGTGATGGGACCAGAGGCCATGATCTTCATTTTCTGAATGTTGAGCTTTAAGCAACATTTTCACTCTCCTCTTTCACTTTCATCAAGAGGCTGTTTAGCTCCTCTTCACTTTCTGCCATAAGGGTGGTGTCATCTGCATAGCTGAGGTTATTGATATTTCTCCCAGCAATCTTGATTCCAGCTTGTGCTTCTTCCAGCCCAGCATTTCTCATGATGTACTCTGCACAGAAGTTAAATAAGCAGGGTGACCGTATAAGCCTTGATGTACTCCTTTTCCTATTTGGAACCAGTCTGTTGTTCCATGTTCAGTTCTAACTGTTGCCTCCTGTCCTGCATATAGGTTTCTCAAGAGGCAGGTCAAGTGATCTGGTATTCCCATCTGTTTCAGAATTTTCCACAGGTTATTGTGATCCACACAGTGAAAGGCTTTGGCATAGTCAATAAAGCAGAAATAGATGTTTTTTGGAACTCTCTTGTTTTTTCGATGATCCACTGGATATTGGCAATTTGATCTCTGGTTCCTCTGCCTTTTCTAAAACCAGCTTGAACATCAGGAAGTTCATGGTTCACGTATTGCTGAAGCCTGGCTTGGAGAATTTTGAGCATTACTTTACTAGCATGTGAGATGAGTGCAATTGTGCGGTAGTTTGAGCATTCTTTGACACTGCTTTTCTTTGGGATTGGAATGAAAACTGCCCTTTTCCTTTCCTATGGCCACTGCTGAGTTTTCCAAATGTGCTGGCATATTGAGTGCAGCACTTTCACAGCATCATCTTTCAGGATTTGAAATAGCTCAACTGGAATTCCATCACTTCCACTAGCTTTGTTCATAGTGATGCTTACTAAGGCCCACTTGACTTCTTATTCCAGGATATCTGGCTCTAGGTGAGTAATCACACCATCGTTATTATCTTGGTCATGAAAATCTTTTTTGTACAGTTCTTCTGTGTATTCTTGCCACCTCTTCTTAATATCTTCTGCTTCTGTTAGGTCCATACCATTTCTGTCCTTTATCGACCCCATCTTTGCATGAAATGTTCCCTTGGTATCTCTAATTTTCTTGAAGAGATCTCTAGTCTTTCCCATTCTGTCGTTTTCCTCTATTTCTTTGCATTGATCACCGAGGAAGGCTTTCTTATCTCTCCTTACTATTCTTTGGAACTCTGCATTCAGATGCTTATATCTTTCCTTTTCTCCTTTGCTTTTCACTTCTCTTCTTTTCACAGCTATTTGTAAGGCCTCCTCAGACAGCCATGTTGCTTTTTTGCATTTGTTTTCCATGGGGATGGTCTTGATCCCTGTCTCCTGTACAATGTCACGAACCTCCATCCATAGTTCATCAGGCAGTCTATCTATCAGATCTAGTCCCTTAAATCTGTTTCTCACTTCCACTGTATAATCATAAGGGATTTGATTTAGGTCATACCTGAATGGTCTAGCAGTTTTCCCTACTTTCTTCAATTTCAGTCTGAATTTGGCAATAAGGAGTCCATGATTTGAGCCACAGTCAGCTCCCAGTCTTGGTTTTGCTGACTGTATAGAGCTTCTCCATCTTTGGCTGTAAAGAATATAATCAATCTGATTTTGGTATTGACCATCTGGTGATGTCCATGTGTAGAGTCTTCTCTTGTGTTGTTGGAAGAGAGTATCTCCTATGACCAGTGCATTCTCTCAGCAAAACTCTATTAGCCTTTGCCCTGCTTCATTCTGTACTCCAAGGCCAAATTTGCCTGTTACTCCAGGTGTTTCTTGACTTCCTACTTTTGCATTCCAGTCCCCTATAATGAAAAGGACATCTTTTTTGGGTGTTAGTTCTAAAAGGTCTTGTAGGTCTTCATAGAACCATTCAACTTCAGCTTCTTCAGCGTTACTGGTTGGGGCATAGACTTGGATAACTGTGATATTGAATGATTTGCCTTGGAAACGAAAAGAGATCATTCTGTCATTTTTTGAGGTTGCATCCAAGTACTGCATTTCGGACTCTTTTGTTGACCATGATGGCTACTCCATTTCTTCTAAGGGATTTCTGCCCACAGTAGCAGATATAATGGTAATCTGAGTTAAATTCACTCATTCCAGTCCATTTTAGTTCGCTGAGTCCTAGAATGTCAACGTTCACTCTTGCCATCTCCTGTTTGACCACTTCCAATTTGCCTTGATTCATGGACCTGACATCCAGGTTCCTGTGCAATATTGCTCTTTACAGTATCGGATCTTGCTTCTATCACCAGTCACATCCACAACTGGGTATTGTTTTTGCTTTGGCTCCATCCCTTCATTCTTTCTGGAGTTATTTCTCCACTCATCTCCAGTAGCATATTGGGCACCTAGCAACCCAGGGAGTTCCTCTTTCAGTGTCCTATCTTTTTGCCTTTTCATACTGTTCATGGGGTTCTCAAGGCAAGAATACTGCAGTGGGTTGCCATTCCCTTCTCCAGTGGACCACATTCTGTCAGGCCTCTCCACCATGACCCACCCATCTTGGGTGGGCCCACACAGCATGGCTTAGTTTCATTGAGTTAGACAAGGTTGTGGTCCATGTGATTAGATTGACTAGTTTTCTGTGATTATGGTTTCAGTGTGATGCCCTTTGATGTCCTCTTGTAACACCTACCATTACTTGGGTTTCTCTTACCTTGGACGTGGCTTATCTCTTCACTGCTGCTCCAGAAAAGTGTACCCACTGCTCCTTACCTTGGACGAGGGGTATCTCTTCAGTGCTGCCCCTCCTGACCTTGAACATGAAGTAGCTCCTCTCGGCCCTCCTGCACCTAGAGAATAGCCCCCATTTGCCACAACTAGAGGAAAGCCTTTGCAGCAATGAATAGGCTGACCAGCACAGCCAAAAACAAATTAATTTTTAAAATTATTTAAAATCCCACATTTATCTTTTAAAAAAGCAAACTGAATAAAGTAGTGTCAATGGTTGTGCTAACTGCTGGTTTATCCATCAACATCGACCCGATGTTCCAAAGCAAAGGAACATCAACTCAGTTCTACACCCCCATCTCTGTCCTGCATCCTGGGGTAGATTCTGTTCAGCTGATATCCACAGTCAGGACAGAGTCTCAGAATACAGAGAGAATCTCCTCTTCAATCAGATGAACAGGATATTTGGCAATAACAAGCTGCTTCTGAGGAAAAGTGAGTTTCTGGGCATGTTCCTTGTCAGTATTACGAAGCTGAAAGTTAAATTTCTCTTCACTTGCAGCAGCACACCCTGTTGCCCCAACATCTTGGTTGTTTGCCTCTGCTATTGTTGCTTCGCGGTTGGGGGGGGGGGGGGGGGGTATGAATCAGGATTTCAGCCCCCAGGTTTTCCCAGGACTTTCTTACAGGCAAAATCTGAAAGTGTTTGATGAGTAGTCACAGGCTGACACACAAAGGGCCAGCCTGGGGGCTGGAGAGCACTTGCTCAGGGAGTCCTCAGCAGAGCCCGAGGAATTGCATTTCAATAGAGCAGGAAGGGGAAGTGGTGGCCTATAACCTCAGGGAATATTTCCAGATAACCCACCCAATCTTTCTCCTGCTTCTAGGAAGTGGCTTAGCCCAGAACAGCACCACCCATGAGAGAAATGCAAATCCTAACTAGGAGAAGCAGACCCTTACTGGGGAGGGAATAATTCAGGGTCATCACCAGATGCTGTTACAATTTTTAAAAGCACTCAAGTGTTGGCAAGAATAAATGAGCTTGGGTTAACTGTAACTACAATATTGGCTTCCTCTGTGTGGAAGTTTCAGTTCCCCCAAAGAACAGAAATATACTGAGGTTACAGCAAGAGGAATTTAAGCAAGATATAAAGGAGAGCTTCCTGAATACCAGTTTAATTACATTTGGGACTTTTTTTTCCCCAGGGAAGAACTGTTCAGAGTCCTTCCTGAAGAAGGAATGTTAGAATGATCTTGTAGTTAACCAGACCTCTGCAAGGTTTGGATCTGTTAGGTAGTTAGACAGGAAACAGGAGTCCAAAATGGCGGTGGCTAAAAGACAAGGAAGGAAAAAGCCCTAAAAAATAAAACAAAGGAAGGTCCGAGGACCAGAGTGAGGACTTCAGGTAGAACAAACAGCACTCCTGGCTGGCCCAATTTGCATAGGGCAGGCCCAGAGGGAGGAAAAAACATATAAAAGGAGGAGCCAAAGCGCTCTCTCACTCTCTCTTTTCCCCCGCGTGTGTGTGCTCTTTCTCTCTCTCTCTCCCGCCCCCTCCACGTGTGTGCACTCTTTCTCTTTCTCTCTCTTCTGCGAGCTGGGGCACTCTTTGCGTCTTTGGGTCGACATGCCCTCACGCCTGGAGGATGGATTCTCCTGTCATTTTCTAAATAAAATAGAGCTGTAACACTGATTTGTCTAAGAGCTATAACACGGTTTGTCCAAGACCCAAGAGCTGTGATGCGCCGAGGGCTTTAATGTCCATCGTTCCAAATCTTTGTTGTGATGAGACAGAACCGAGGAGCATATACTCACCTGACAGATCCATGTTGATATGTGCTCTGTTATTCCTGTAACTGGGACTTCTCTGATGGCTCAGTGGTGAAAAATTTGAGTGTGATGCAGGAGACCACCTGCAGTTCAGGAGCTGTGGGTTCCTTCTCCAGGGAATCTTCCCCACACAGGGACTTTCAATGAATATCCAGGACTGCTGGATAGTATTGACTGCTTTGATCTCCTTGCTGTCCAAGGGATTCTCAAGAGTCTTCTCCAGCATCACAGTTCAAAAGCATCAATTCTTAAGCACTCAGATTTCTTTAGAGTCCAACTCTCACATCCATAGATGACTACTGGAAAAACCATAGCTTTAACTAGCTGGACCTTTGTCAGCAAAGTGATGTCTCTGCTTTTTAATACACTGTGTAGGTTTGTCATAGCTTTTCTTCTGACGAGCAAGCGTCTTTTAATTTCATGGCTGCAGTCACCATCTGCAATGATTTTAGAACCCATGAAGATGAAATCTGACAATGTTTCCACTTTACCCCCATCTATTTGCCATGAAGTGATGGGACCAGATGCTATGATCTTTGTTTTCTGAATGTTGAGCTTTAAGCCAACTTTTTCACTCTCCTCTTTCACTTTCATCAAGTGGCTGTTTAGTTCCTCTTCACTTTCTGCCATAAGGGTGGTGTCATCTGCATATCTGAGGTTATCAATATTTTTCCCGGCAGTCTTGATTCCAGACTGTGCTTCATCTAGTCCAGCATTTCACATGATGTACTCTACATATAGGCTAAATAAGCTGGGTGACAATATACAGCCTTGGTGTACTCCTTTCCCAATTTTGAACCAGTCGGTTGTTCCATATCCAGTTCTGTTCATCTGCTTTTTAAATCAAGGATATTTTGGCCTCTATAAAATAAGTGGAGGATAGCTCTTCTTGTCATCTCCCTAGAAAATGTTGAATATATTTGGAAAAAGTCTGATTTTTTTTTTAATTGATAGAGCACACCTGTAAAACTATCTGAGCCTGATATTTACTTTGTGGGAAAAGTTTTAACTCCAGATTCAAATTCTTTATTGATTATAGGAGACCATTCAGGTTTTTTAATTCTTTAATTCTTAAAGAATTAATAGAAATAGAAAAAATAGAAAATCTGGCAAGTACATTTTTTCCAGCAAATTTGTCAGACTCTTACAAAATATATTTTTATTAAGTGGTTTTTAGTGTCAAAAAGAAAATCATCCTTGATACCACTATATATATATATATATCTTTTTGCTACTCCTGAAAATCTTATGTATTTGTACCATTTTTTTTTTTTTTTTTTTTTTTTTTTGCTTGATCAGTTTGTCTACTTTTGGATCCTCTTTGTTTCTCTACTTCAATGCTGTGAAAGTGGTGCAATCAATATGCCAGAAAATTTAGGAAATTCAGCAGTGGCCATGGGACTGGAAAAGGTCAGTTTTCATTCCAGTCCCAAAGAAAAGCACTGCCAAAGAATGTTCAAACTATGGCCCAGTTTCACTCATCTCCCACACTAGCAAAGTAATGCTCAAAATTCTTCAAGCTAGACTTCAAAGGTACTTAAATCAAGAGCTTCAGATGTTCAAGCTGGATTTAGAAAAGCCAGAGGAACCAGAGATCAAATTGCCAACATCCTTTGGATCATAGAAAAAGCAAGAGAGTTCCAGAAAAACATCTACCTCTGCTTTATTGACTATGCTAAAGCCTTTGACTGTGTGGATCACAACAAACTGTGGAAAATTCTTAAAGAGATGGGAATACCAGAGCACCTTACCTGCCTCCTGAGAAATCTGAATGCAAGTCAAGAAGCAACAGTTAGAACCAGACATGGAACCAGACATGTTCACATGTTGCATTCAGGAAAGAAAGGCTGCCACTACCGAAACAACCCATAACCCATGACAAGGGATGGGAAAATTTTTAAGATAAGTAATGAGATTTTAACTTTCCTTTGGCCTTAGTCTTGTCTATCTAGTGACATTTGGCATTTCATGAGAAAGAGCCTTCCCTGTGTGACCCTGAATGGTTTCAATGGAACTAAGTTTTATTCCTAGACAGTGTATTAAAACGCCGAGACATTACTTTGCCAACAAAGTTTCGCAGAGTCAAAGGTGTGCTTTTTCCAGTAGTCATGTATAGATGTGAGAGTTGGACCATAAAGAAGGCTGAGGGCTAAAGAATTGATGCTTTTTGAACTGTGGTGTTGGAGAAGACTCTTGAGAGTCCCTTAGACTGCGAGGAGGTCCAACCAATCAATCCCAAAGGAAATCAGTCCTGAATGTTCACTGGAAGGACTGATGCTGAAGCTGAAGCTCCGATACTTTGTACACCTGATGTGAAGAGCCGACTGATTAGAAAAGACCCTCATGCTGGGAAATATTTTTGGGGAGAAGAGGACGACAGAGGATGAGATGGTTGAATGGCATCACTGACTGGATGGACATGAGTTTGAGCCAGCTCTGGGAGATGGTGAGGGACAGGGAAGCCTGGTGTGCTGCAATCCACAGGGTCGAAAAGAGTTGGACACAACTGAGTGGCTGAACAGCAACAACAAAGGTTTACTCAACATCTTGGTATAAAGCTTGTTCCAAGTATCAGATCAAGTTGTATTGTGTCCAATACAAACAGTTCTAACAGCAACAGTAGTTATGGTGGTGATACTAGCAGAATAACAGATTCTTTTTTTTAAGCTTATTATTTTAAACTTATTTTACTTGCATCCAATTATCTGATGTGGCATCCAAATCAAAATTGGGAAAAAACTTTCTTTTCTTAGGAATCCTCTAAGGCTGAAGGTGAGACCCTTCAGATTCAGACTCAGTGTTGGCAGAAACTTGAGCAGTAGTAATATGTAATGAGGCTGCTGTGCATAAAAATAATGCAAGGAAGTTAGTTTTTTTTTGCTCCTGTGAGGGTGTGACAAGGAAAAGGAGGAAGGTAATGAAGATAGAGAGGAATGAAAATAGAAAAGTTGTGAGAAGCATGAACTCTGTAGGAGCATCCCAGCCTGTTAGGATCAATATGAATATTAAATGGTATGATTCCCCCCGCATTACACAAACCTGTAATCATGCTGGGGCTTCCCTGGTGGCTCATATGGTAAAGAATCCACTTGCAATGCGGGAGACCCAGTTTTGATCCCTGGGTTGGGAAGATCCCCTGGAGAAGGGAATGGCAACTCATTCCAGTGTTCTTGCCTGGAGAATCCTGTGGACAAAGGAGCCTGGTGGGCTATAGTCAGTGGAGTAGCAGAATCAGACACAACTGAGTGACTATCACTGCCACTGTCACTGCAAACATTCTACTGCAAACATAGACCCATTTTTAGGTTGCTTTGAAGGAGGGGTTTAAGGTGAAGGGACTGCTTCCTTAGTTTGGGAAAACAGCAGTTATGAAAAAATAGCCACAAAAAGCAAAGCTGGATCAAAATAGTTTGGCAGGGACTTCACTGGCAGTCTAGTTGTTGAGACTTCACCTTCCAATACAGGGGATTCATGTTTGACTCCTGGTTGGTGACCTAAGATCTCACATGCCTTGTGGCCAAAAAAACAAAACATAAAATGGGAGCAATTTGTAACAAATTAAGTAAAGACTTTTTAATTTGATGGCCCACATTAAAAAAATCTTAAAAAAAAAATTACTTTGGCAGAAGCAAAATATTTAGAAGAAAATTAGTATCATGGTAAGCATGATAATTAAGGGAATTTTGAGAGGTTTCAGAGAGGGTTTTGGGCTTCCACAATAAGAATTTTGATGCATTGTATAATCTATTAATGATAATCCATAAAATCCATTAATAATTGGGATTTTCAGGGGCAGAGAGACCCTGCTTGACATCTGGGTTACACTCCTCATAGAATTTAATCCTTGGCCACAGGTATTATTATCCCTATTTCAAATTTTAGGAAACTGAGACTCAAAGATGTTAAATAACTTTAGTCCACATGGCTAGTGTCTGTTTAACAGGTAAGGAAAGGTGATACTAAAAAGAGCTGTGTGGGACTTTGCTGCTGGTCCAGTGGTTAAGAAGCCACCTGCCAATGCAGGGAACATGACTTCAATCCCTGGTCCTGGAAGATCCCACATGCCATGGTGCAACTAAGACCATGCACCACAACTACTGAAGCCCACGAGCCCTAGAGCCTGTGCTCCACAATAAGAGAAGCCACTTCAATGAGAAGCCTGCACATCACAACAAGAGAGTAGCCCCCACTCACCCCAACTAAAGAAAGCCCATGCTCAGCAGCAAAGACCCAGCACAACCAAAAATAAATACATATATATTTTTTAAAAGATAGCTGTGTGTGACAAGGACTTAATTTCCAAAATATACAAATAGCTCAAACAACTCAATACCAAAAACAAACAACACAATTTAAAAAATGGACAGAAGACCTAAATAGACATTTCTCCAAAGAAGACATACTGATGTCTAATAGCCACCTGAAAAGATGCTCAACACTACTAATAATCAGAAAAATACAAATCAAAACTACAATGAGGTATCATCCCACACCAGTCAGAATGGCCATCATTAAAAAGTCCACAAACAATAAATGCTGGAGATGGTGTGAAGAAACAGAACCCTCCTCCATTGTTAGAGGGAAGGTAAATTGGTTCAGGCACTATGGAAAACAGAATGTACGTTCCTTAAAAAAACTAAAAATAGACTCGCCATATGATCCTGAGCATACATCCAGAGAAAACTAGAATTTGAAAAGAAACGTGCACCCCAGAATTCACAGAAGTACTATTTGCAATAGCCAAGGCATCAACATGAATGTACATTGACAGAATGGACAAAGAAGATGTGATTGATATATATATATACACACACACATACACACAGTCTATGCCCCAACCAGTAATGCTGAAGAAGCTGAAGTTGAACAGTTCTATGAAGACCTACAAGACCTTTTAGAACCAACACCCAAAAAAGATGTCCTTTTCATTATAGGGGACTGGAATGCAAAAGTAGGAAGTCAAGAAACACCTGGAGTAACAGGCAAATTTGGCCTTGGAATAAGGAATGGAGCAGGACAAAGGCTAATAGAGTTTTGCTGAGAGAATGCACTGGTCATAGCAAACATGCTCTACCAACAACACAAGAGAAGACTCTACACATGGACATCACCAGATGGTCAACACCAAATCAGACTGATTATATTTTCCACAGCAAAAGATGGAGAAGCTCTATACAGCCAACAAAAACAAGACTGGGAGCTGACTGTGGCTCAGATCATGAACTCCTTATTACCAAATTCAGACTGAAATTGAAGAAACAAGGGAAAACCGTTAGACCATTCAGGTGTGACCTAAATGAAACCCCTTATGATTATACAGTGGAAGTGAGAAATAGATTTAAGGGACTAGATCTGATAGATAGAGTGCCTGATGAACTATGGAATGAGGTTTGTGACATTGTACAGGAGACAGGGATCAAGACCATCCCCATGGAAAACAAATGCAAAAAAGCAACATGGCTGTCTGGGGAGGCCTTACAAATAGCTGTGAAAAGAAGAGAGGCGAAAAGCCAAGGAGAAAAGGAAAGATATAAGCATCTGAATGCAGAGTTCCAGAGAATAGCAAGGAGAGATAAGAAAGCCTTCTTCGGTGATCAATGCAAAGAAATGGAGGAAAAGAACAGAATGGGAAAGACTAGAGATCTCTTCAAAAAATTAGAGATACCAAGGGAACATTTCATGCAAAGATGGGCTCAATATAGGACAGAAATGGTATGGACCTAACAGAAGCAGAAGATATTAAGAAGAGGTGGCAAGAATACACAGAAGAACTGTACAAAAAAGACCTTCACGACCCAGATAATCATGATGGTGTGATCACTAATCTAGAGCCAGAAATCCTGGAATGTGAAGTCAAGTGGGCCTTAGAAAGCATCACTACAAACAAAGCTAGTGGAGGTGATGGAATTCCAGTGGAGCTGTTTCAAATCCTGAAAGATGATGCTGTGAAAGTGCTGCACTCAATATGCCAGCACATTTGGAAAACTCAGCAGTGGGCACAGGACTGGAAAAGGGCAGTTTTCATTCCAATCCCAAAGAAAGGCAGTGTCAAAGAGTGCTCAAACTACCACACAATTGCACTCGTCTCACACGCTAGTAAAGTAATGCTCAAAATTCTCCAAACCAGGCTTCAGCAATACGTGAACCGTGAACTTCCAGGTGTTCAAGCTGGTTTTAGAAAAGGCAAAGGAACCAGAGGTCAAATTGCCAACATCTGCGGGATCATGGAAAAAGCAAGAGAGTTCCAGAAAAACATCTATTTCTGCTTTATTGACTATGCCAAAGCCTTTCACTGTGTGGATCACAATAAACTATGGAAAATTCTGAAAGAGACGGGAATACCAAACCACCTGACCTGCCTCTTGAGAAATCTGTATGCAGGTGAGGAAGCAACAGTTAGAACTGAACATGGAACAACAGACTGGTTCCAAATAGGAAAAGGAGTACGTCAAGGCTATATATTGTCACCCTGCTTATTTAACTTATATGCAGAGTACATCATGAGAAATGCTGGGCTGGATAAAGCACAAGCTGGAATCAAGATTGCTGGGAGAAATAGCAATAACCTCAGCTATGCAGATGACACCACCCTTATGGCAGAAAGTGAAGAGGAACTAAAAAGCCTCTTGATGAAAGTGAAAGAGGAGAGTGAAAATGTTGGCTTAAAGCTCAACATTCAGAAAATGAAGATCATGGCATCTGGTTCCATCACTTCATGGGAAATAGATGGGGAAACAGTGGAAACAGTGTCAGACTTTATATTTTTGGGCTCCAAAATCACTGCAGATGGTGACTGCAGCCATGAAATTAAAAGACACTTACTCTTTGGAAGAAAAGTTATGAGCAACCTAGACAGCATATTCAAAAGCAGAGACATTACTTTGCTGACTAAGGTCCGTCTAGTCAAGGCTATGGTTTTTCCAGTAGTCGTGTATGGATGTGAGAGTTGGACTGTGAAGAAGGATGACTGCTGAAGAACTGATGCTTTTGAACTGTGGTGTTGGAGAAGACTCTTGAGAGTCCCTTGGACTGCAAGGAGATCCAACCAGTCCATTCTGAAGGAGATCAACCCTGAGATTTCTTTGGAAGGAATGATGCTAAAGCTGAAACTCCAGTACTTTGGCTACCTCATGCAAAGAGTTGACTCATTGGAAAAGACTCTGATGCTGGGAGGGATTGGGGGCAGGAGGAGAAGGGGACGACAGAGGATGAGATGGCTGGATGACATCACTGACTCAATGAACGTGAATCTGAGTGAACTCCGGGAGTTGGTGATGGACAGGGAGGCCTGGCGTGCTGCGATTCATGGGGTTGCAAAGAGTCGGACACAACTGAGTGACTGAACTGAACTGATACTCAATAGAATATTACTCAGCCACAAAAAGAATGAAATAATGCCATTTGCAGCAACATAGATAGACCTAGAGATTATATTAAGTAAAGTAAATCAGGCGGAGAAAGACAAATATCATATATCACTTACATGTGAAATTTAAATTGTGGTACAAATGGATTTATTTACAAAACAGAAACAGACTCACAGACACAGAAGACAAAGGGGGAGGGATAAATTAGGTTTTTGGGATTAGCAGATACAAACTACTGTATAAAATACAGACAACAAAGTCCTACTGTGTAGCACAGGGAGCTATATTCAATATCTTATAATGAAAAAGAATATATATATACATACATATGTATAACTGAATCACTTTGCTGTACAGCAGAAACTAACACATTTAAAATAAATAATATAAAAATAACACATTAAACTAACATTTAAAATAAATAAAATAAATTTTAAAATAAATAAAAGGAGCTATGTTTCCAATGTTGAAGAAAAAAGATAATAAAAATTACCCAAAATAAATTTAATTTTAAGTACTAATGCTGAGCTGCTTGGGTAGGCTGAAAGAATGTGGCCATTCCCCAGTTCACGCCAAAATCACCCAAGAAAGTGACTTTGAGAAGCCAGGCTGTGTTTCTTGATCTCAGCATCCTTAGAACACACCCATATATATGAAGGATGACAGATGCTCAAATGGGTTGCTTTTTAATTTTAGTTACATGGGCATGTTTAGAGTAAAGAGCAGCCGGCAGCATAAGATTGTGGTCTTTAATTAACTGATAAATGTCTACTGAAAAGTCACTATTGTAAAAAATGTTACCAGGGGCCAAGTCCTGCCCTGAGGGACCCAGCATCTGGAGGGGAGGGAGGAGAATACCTCTAACTGCATGTGGAGGCAGTGTGAACTCTGGCATGCTGAGTGTGCAAGCTCAGAGGTACCGCAGTCCAGAGGAGAGAGGGGCCACTTGACAAAGGGCAGCAGAATTTACAGATAAAATAAATCTTGAGTGAGGTCTAGTTAGGAACCAGAAGGTGAGTTAACTATCTAAGACATAGGTGTGGAAGTCAGAGATATCAGACAGGCCTACGGGCTTAGCAGAGAATCAGCAATGAATAGGCACAGAATATCTTTAAACTCCAGACTAACACATGTAAAGTTTATCTGGTAGTTTCTGGGAAAGCTTGAGCAAGAGAAGGATAGGATTACAGTGATATTCTGGGAAGATTAGTGCTCCTAGGGGTATAGGAGTGGAAAGAAAGCGAAGCAGGGAGACAGGTCAGTAGATGTAATCACTCAAGCATGATAATGAGGGTGGAGCCAGGAAGATTCCAAAGTGAAACAGAATTAGGTTTTGGTCTCCGACTAGCTGGGGCCAGAAAGGGAATTGCAAGGGAGTATAACAAAGCATTCAGAAAGGAAAGACACAAAACAAAGACACTGGTTAAAAATGGTTTATGCAAATATTCTTTTTTTTTTTTCAAAGATCTTGTAGGAAAGTCCCTCCTTTGTTATATTTCCTCTACATGAACATTTCTCCTTTATTCTTAATTTAGGACTGAGTCAAGGATATGACAAAATGACTTTGGATTCACGAAGACAAGTGGTGGAGTCTGAGAATGGAAAAAGTCCCCAGACTAAAGAGCTCTTAGAGAGAGACGTGGGTTTGAATCAATTCTGAACCCTTAAGGGAAGTGAAGTCACTCCATCGTGTCCAGCTCTGCGACCCCATGTACTGTAGCCTGCCAGGCTCCTCCATCCTTGGGATTTTTCCAGGCAAGAATACTAGAGTGGGTTGCCATTTCCTTCTCCAGGGGATCTTCCTAACCCAGGGATTGAAACCAGGTCTCCTTCATTCCAGGCAGACTCTTTACCCTCTAAGCCACCAGGGAATCCTTAACTGAAAGCAATCTGTGTTTAGTTTCCACAAAGCAGTTTTGACAGAAACCCTCATGCAGACTGGCCTCCCCTGTCTTGGTGTGCTGGGACCTGTCCATTGGGTTCATCTTTGATTACATAGTCAGTTTCATATGGATTTAGAGTTAACAGGGAGGAGGCAAGTTTGATGATACACATGAGACATGCACAATTGTGCTAATTACTTCTGAAGCACTGTGTGAATGTTCTCGAGAAATCAGCATATCTTTAGAAAGCATATACCCGAGGAGTAGTTTCCAAACTTTTTGTTATAAGGAACATTCATTAATGTTTAACAACTGCAGGATGGTAGTTATTTTCACTATCCACTAATTGAAAAAAATACAGATTATATATGGATGATAAAAAATAAAGGTTCCTTACTCAGAAGGAATTTAAGGCCCAAAAGTTAGAAACTACTGCTTGTTCCTACACTGCAATGTGTTTAAAGAGCCCAACTTAAGAGATATCAGGCCTCTCATCTTCATCAAAGAGTATATTTACCCACAGTCCTCATGCAAAAAACACCTATGTATGATTTCATGGACCCATATAGAATACAACAATTAATCAATTCTATTACACACGGCACATGTATAGAAATAGATCATAGAATATAAAGCAGGTGTTAATAAGTTTTGAAAAATCAGAATTATACAGAAAAAAGCCTTTTCAAAGTTAAGAAGAAAAACTTTTAAAATCCCAGTATGCTTAATAATATGAAAGTATTTAAACAACTCTTAAGTCAAAAAAAATCTCAAAGAGAATTTTGAATTATTATTAATTGAATAATATTTAAGGTACCGCATGTTGATAGTTCTGAGTACAGCCAAAGAAATGTCAAGGAAATTTTATCATTTTATTGTTTATTTATTTATTTTTTAATCTTGAATGCATTTTATTTTTATTTTATTTATTTTTTTCTTTTTACTTTACAATATTGTATTGGTTCTGCCACACATCAACATGAATCCTCCATAGGCGTACACATGTTCCCCATCCTGAACCCCCCTCCCACCTCCCTCCCCGTACCATCCCTCCGGGTCATCCCAGTGCACCAGCCCCAAGGATCCTGTATCAAACCTGGACTGGTGATTTGTTACTTATATGATATTATACATGTTTCTATGGCATTCCCCCAAATCATCCCACCCTCTCCCTCTCTCACAGAATCCAAAAGACTGTTCTATACATCTGTGTCTCTTTTACTGTCTCACATACAGGGTTATCGTTACCATCTTTCTAAATTCCATATATATGTGTTAGTATACTGTATTGGTGTTTTTCTTTCTGGCTTACTTCACTCTGCATAATAGGCTCCAGTTTCATCCACCTCATTAGAACTGATTCAAATGTATTCTTTTTAACGGCTGAGTAATAATCCATTGTGTATATGTACCACAGCTTTCTTATCCATTCATCTGCTGATGGACATCTAGGTTGCTTCCATGTCCTGGCTATTATAAACAGTGCTGCAATGAACATTGGGGTACACGTGTCTCTTTCAATTCTGTTTTCCTCGGTGTGTATGCCCAGCAGTGGGATTGCTGGGTCATAAGGCAGTTCTATTTCCAGTTTTTTAAGGAATCTCCACACTGTTCTCCATAGTGGCTGTACTAGTTTGCATTCCCACCAACAGTGTAAGAGGGTTCCCTTTTCTCCACACCCTCTCCAGCATTTATTGCTTGTAGACTTTGGATCACAGCCATTCTGACTGGCATGAAGTAATCTCAAAAATACACAAGCAACTCCTGCAGCTCAATTCCAGAAAAATAAACGACCAAATCAAAGAATGGGCCAAAGAACTAAACAGACATTTCTCCAAAGAAGACATACAGACATACCTATGGCTAACAAACACATGAAAAGATGCTCAACATCACTCATTATCAGAGAATGCAAATCAAAACCACAATGAGGTACCATTTCACGCCAGTCAGAATGGCTGCTATCCAAAAGTCTATTGTTTATTTTAGAAAAGTAAAATGACAAAAATTAAACACTTAAAAGTTAGAGGGAAAAAATTATATTCAATAGAATAAGCCATAAGAAAGTAAAAAAGGAAAATAATAAATTTGAGCAAAAATTAACATATAGAAAAAAGAACAATAGAGAATCAGTTCAGTTCAGCTGCTCAGCCATGTCCAAGTCTTTGCAACCCCATGGACTGCAGCATACCAGCCTTCCCTGTCCCTCACCAACTCCTGGAGCTCACTCAAGCTCATGTCTTTTGAGTCAGTAATGCCATCCAACCATCTCATCCTCTGTCATCCCCTTCTCCTTCTGCCTTCAGTCTTTCCCAGCATCAGGGTCTTTTCCAATGAGTCAGTTCTTCATATCAGGTGGCCAAAGTATTGGAGCTTCAGCTTCAGCATCAGTCCTTCCAGTGAACACACAGGACTGATTTCCTTTGGGATTGACTGGTTGGATCTCCTTGCAGTCCAAGGGACTCTCAAGAGTCTTCTCCAACACCACAGTTCAAAGAGCATCAATTCTTCAGCCCTCAGCCTTCTTTATGATCCAACTCTCGTATCTATACATAAGAAGAACTAAAGAGCCTCTTGATGAAAGTGAAAGAGGAGAGTGAAAAAGTTGGTTTAAAGCCCAACATTCAGAAAACTAAGATCATGGCATCCAGTCCCATCACTTCATGGCAAATTGATGGGGAAACAGTGGCAGACTTTATTTTTAGGGGCTCCAAAATCACTGCAGATGGTGATTGCAGCCATGAAATTAAAAGATGCTTACTCTTTGGAAGGAGAGTTATGACCAACCTAGATAGCCTATTCAAAAGCAGAGACATTAAGGTCCATCTAGGCAAGGCTATGGTTTTTACAGTGACCATGTATGGATGTGAGAGTTGGACTATAAAGAAAGCTGAGTGCTGAAGCATTGATGCTTTTGAACTGTGGTGTTGGAGAAGACTCTCGAGAGTCCCTTGGACTGCAAGGAGATCCAACCAGTCCATTCTGAAGGAGATCAGTCCTAGGTGTTCTTTGGAAGGAATGATGCTAAAGCTGAAACTCCAGTACTTTGGCCACCTCATGTGAGGAGTTGACTCACTGAAAAAGACTGATGGTGGGAGGGACTGGGGGCAGGAGAAGGGGACGACAGAGGATGAGATGGCTGGATGGCATCACCGACTCGATGCACATGAGTTTGGGTGAACTCCGGGAGTTGGTGATGGACAGGGAGGCCTGGTGTGCTGCAATTTCTGGGGTCACAGAGAGTCGGACACGACTGAGAGACTGAACTGGAACTGGAACTGAAACTGGAAAAACCACAGCTTTGACCATACAAACCTTTGTTGGCAAGGTAGTATTTTGGCTTTTTAATATGCTGTCTAGGAGTAAACCTTAGTTCCACTGAAACCTTTCAGAGTCACACAGGGAAGCTCTTTCTCATGAAATACCAAATGTCACTAGATAGACAAGACTAAGGCCAAAGGAAAGTGAAAATCTCATTACTTATCCTAAAAATGTTCCTATCCCTTGTCATGGGTTAGGGGTTGTTTTGGTGGTGATTCTTTCCTGAATGCAACGTGTGAACAGAAGGAAGAACCAAATTGCTAGAGTCAAGAGAAGGGTAATTGCAGAACTTTGCACAAAAGGGGAAATAAAGAGTTGAGTCAGCTGGCAGAGAATAGGAACCTTGATGGGGAAGAACATAGATGTCTAGAGGATAACTTTATTAATTTTCCACAGTATGACTTCAATATAAAACCTCTTTCTTGCCTCATCTCTTTCTCATTAACTTATTATGGAGTTAGGTCTTTTTCAGACGTGTGACAAAGAACACAGCACAGTCTGAGGGAGGCCAAGGGGTGGTGGGTAACATTCAGGGGACAGATTTATCAGAGCTCAAGTCATAAGATTAAACCTTAATTTAAGAAAATATTTCTTGAGGCAACTAAAATAATATAGCACAGGTCCTCCAAGCTCTGGCAAACAAATCCAGAGGAATGGATCATTCTATGTCCCTTGGATTCTATCAGTTTCACTAAGGCTGGTATTCTGGGTTATAGAAGAAAGGGGTTATTTCATTTAATCTGGAGCATAACTGTGTGAGGAAGATGATGGTATCCCTATTTCAAACTAAATCTGAAATTCAGAGAGGTCAATCACTTACAGGTTCACCCAATAGAGGTAGAGACCAGATCCCAACCAAGAGGGTCGGATTCTCCAAGCCATCCCCTCCCATCTCACCCCCACAAGGGCACAGATAGTAGAGCTGACCTGTGGGGAAAATCTGAGCACTGGGTTGTGAGTGGGACACAAGTGAAGGATCCCCTCCAGTTTCTGATCTCAGGAGAAGACCTCAGATCTGCTTGTGTTCAAGCCCTTGCCTAAGGCCAGAATCCTACACCACTCAATGCATGTAAGACAAGATTTGGGTGTAAAAAAAGTCTACGCTTAAGGTTCAGTTCACAAAGCAATTTCATACTCAATCAGTGCAATAACCCTGTGAGGTAAGCAAGGCATACTTCATTCTTATGACTAAGTCTTAGGGAGGTTAAACCCAAGGTCTTTGAGGAATTTATTTTGTGAATCTTTATTTATTTATGAATCTTCATGAAATGTCATGTGACATAATTCCTAAGATCATATAGTAGCCTCAGGGCTTAAACATAGGACTGTGTTTTTAAGTCTATATATCTTACCCCTACGTAGCCACCTCTACTTGTGTTCTTTGATCTTGATATCTTAGTTGAATAAGCTCTTGCAATCAGGACTGCCCTGTGAGTCTGTGCAGGCTGTGCCCTGCACAACTTTGAAGGATTTATTCTAAGCTACATGAATGTGAATGGCACATCCTCAATTTATGGTGCACATTGTGGAGAATTGTTTGCAACAGCCCTGACATAATGCAGAATCTGAGGTGGCTTTGAGAAAGGAAAATGTAATAATTATGAAAAAATGATTCTCATAACATGTACAAGTTTGTATGAAAGCTGTATAGGCCATGGTGCAAGGAGTATTTCCAACTAGTTTTTACGCAGGGGCCTATTCTCTTATAAGAATTAAGCCCTTGACATTAGATGAGTATCTGTATGGGTCATAACATGCCATGGAGAAAGAGTTTGCTGTAACTGATATTGACAGTACACTGTATTCTCTTTCTGATTTATTTGATGCACATTTACTAAGCATCAAGTTATGAATGAGACATTCCAGGGACATGGCGCAGTGTCTGCCTAAAAGGGGGTTAGAAATTCCCTGGGGAGAAAACACACTTAGGATTTAATTTAAAAAATAACAAATTAGGTAGTATTTTATTTAAAAAAAATTGTATTTAAGTACAAAAAAATGCATGTTACTAATCTTGCAGTAGGAGGCCAGGAAGGGGAGATTTCCAGTTTGGACTAGTTAAGGATTAGTTATGAAAACAGTGGTAAGGGTGGGGGATGCCTGAGATGAATCAGAAAGAGTAGATAGAATCGAGGTGGATATGTAAGAGGATCGAGGGTGAGGAAGGAGGGGCATTTCAACCATGAGTTAAGATATCTCTTTCCACTTGCTTTAGCTCTTCTGTATGACATCAAAGAGACGCCTGCAGCTGCCATTCTAGTGATGAGTGGTCATAAGAGAAACATCTGGATGGGGCTAATAAAAAAGAAACATTAAAACCCCAATCCAAAAATAATTAAAAAAATAAAACCAACAGTGCAGGCTTTCTCTTCTCTTCTTTTGTTTGGTGCTCATGAGCTGCTATATGTGGAAATGAGCCAACTGAGGAGAGATGGATGAAGAAGGCAGGCGACTGGAGGCAGTTAAATGGGACGGCCTCTAATTATAGAGGCTGGGGCTACACTGCAAATAGGGCTTTTCCTAGTTGGAGCAGATCCCCAGTACCACTCGAGCTGGAAAGCAAGGGTAACATCAGTTTATGAACTGCCCCCACAGTACACTGGAAGGACTAGTGAGCTAAAGTGTGTTCTGTAACAAAAGTGAGCCTATACTTGCATATGTATCAAATTTTCACTAGATTTAAAAGTATATGTCATCAGGCACAGCATGGAATTGAAGCTGGAAGCCAGAATCAAGAGAGAGAATGAAATCAGTGCATTTACATTCCATAGTAATCCTTTTTCCCGTGGTCTTGGTAGTCCATGGAAAAAAAGAACGAAAGGCTGAGCTATTAAACTCCCCGCCTCAGGCTGAAAGTTGAGGGGTGGGAGATGGAGCCAAGAGGGAACAGAAGCAGCAGCTGGTCGTGTTGAAAACTCATCAGCTGTTCTGGGAGAGACACATTTCCTCTTCAATGTAGAAGACGCCACCAGCAAAACTTCATGAGAGGATTTGAAGGATCCACTGAAAGAATTTTCTTTCAGAGCAGGTCGTTTAATAGGCATCAACCGTGCTGAATGAAAAACCAGAGAAAATAAACTCAGAAACCGAAAAACTGCAAAACTTAAAGTGTTGGTGGTAAAGAAAAATGTCACTAAAGGTCAGAAGTAAAGGAACTGCACATTTCAGATGAGTTACAAGATGCAAGACATTCAATGAGGCACAGGAATGAGAAGTCAACCCCAAAGCCAGGCTTCTCACCATGTCAGGTGCTTACCACTCAGACACGGTGCTAAAACACAGACCCTGTTCAGGTCTGGGGGGACCTGAGGTTCTGCGTTTCTAACAAGCTCTTGGGTAATGCTCAAAGCAGCCAGACCTCAGAACCCACATGGAGAGAAATGTCGACGGTACAGACTTTGTCTTCAGATCTAATGAATATGAAGGGCACTTTGATAGAATTTGAACAGTGGAAAGTCAGAAATGTAGAATAAGACATATTTCAAGGGAAAGAAAAATCAGAGAGAATTGAAACTCATGAAAGGCAGTACAATCGTGGTTCTGAAGGCCTGATGCTGGTGGGATATGACTTGAGGAGGTGATTAGTTTTGTGAGAAAAAAAAAATGACACTTGTGTACGTGTGAAACAATTGTCTTATTCTTGGAAAGAACAAGGGAGAACCAAATAGGGTATGTCTTAATAACACCCTTCAAAAGAAGAACCAGATTCCGAGACTCTGCTCTCATGATGAACTGCCAGGGTAAACCACAGTTCAGCAGCTGCAAGCACGCTTGCCAATTACAGAGATAAAAATGTTTCTGAAAACAAAATTTCATGTATTCCCCCCCACCCCAACCCCCCCCCCCCACCTCTGAGGTTGGCATCGTATCTTCCTGTGTATCTTGGGTGTAGCTTTTACCAGGCAGAATTTAGACACTAGAAACCAAATGAGGTGATAAACAGAGCCAGTTTGCAGAAGAGTCAAAATAACCCAGCAAGAATTGAAACCACAAATGCCCTAAGAGTCAGTCATTCACCAACCGAATGCTAATAGGAATCGGCACAAAGGACTATGCAGGTTATCTCAAGGACTTAAAAACTGATAGGCGGTGTTGTGTGTGATAGTGTTCATTTTACCTTTGGCTTGTTTTAGAAACACATCCTACCTCTGCCACCCCACCCTTCCTCAGTGTCATCACAAAATGGTTTCAGTGCAAAAAACTTACAACACTGGGGGGAGGAGGGTATCTGGGACTTATTGTGTTGGTCAAAAAGTTTGCTTAGGTTTTTCCGTAAGACCTTATGGAAAAACTCAGATGAACTTTTTTGGCCAACCCAATACAACTCCAACCTGGGTGTCAAGAGACCTGAGTTCTAGAAGCACTGATGTTAAGATCTTCGGATCATGATGGGTGACCTAGATCATGGTCTTTAGATCTAGATGGGTGCAAATCTCAGCTCTGCCATTTATTCAGTGACCTCAGGTAGTTAAGTTCATTGGCCTACCACTTTAAAATGGAAATATTAATAGTACCTACATTCACAGGCTTGTAGGCAATCTTTAATGATGTAAGACACTCAGAACAAGGCACAGCATGGAATTAATGGTTGATAAATGTCTGTTATTATTGTAACTAACTCTGTCACTAATTCAGGCACTGTAAGAAAGATATTTAATAAAAAGGGAAATAAAAAAATTCCTAGAAACAAATGACAATGAAAACGTGATGACCCAAAGCCTATGGAATGCAGCAAAAGCAGTTCCAAGGGGGAAGTTTATAGCAATACAACCCTACCTCAAGAAACAAACAAACAAAAAAAACCCCATCAAATAGACAACCTGACTTAACACCTAAAACAACTGGCTAAAGAAGAACAAACCCCAAAGTTAGTAGAAGGACAGAAATCATAAAGATCAGAGCAGAAATAAATGAAAAAGAAAGTTAATTAGCTCAATTATCAAGAGAGTATGAACATCAAAATCCTTTCCATAACTAAAACTCTATGATTGTGCGGTCATTTTGGCCAATAAACTTGTAACATCCCAAGGCATCTGGGCAAATAATTCTTCTCTGCTAGGTCCTTCTAGAATGTCTGGTAAAGCATTCAAGACCTGTGTTGATGGAGCAAACCTTTCCTTCCAACTTCTGTTCACAGCTCCTGTTCACAGCCCACACTGTGGGCTCCAGGTAGCTCTACTCACTGGCCCCTGAATGTGCTTTCAGAGTCCCAGGACCATGCCATCTACATCATTTTCTCTCCAGACTGCCTTCCCTGCTTTCTGTCCATACCCCTAAATCCTATCTATCCTCCAAAAACTAACCCAGGTTCCAGCTTCTCTATAAGGTTTTCTGCAATCACCATACTTCTGTATTGAAGAAGTCTTGTCTTCAATACAGAATTAATTGACCATTACCATATTCTGCCTTCATTCTTCTGAATTTGTTTTCCTATATTTGTTAATTTTCTCAACCCACTCCAGTATTTTTGCCTGGAGAGTTGGAAGGACAGAGGAACCTGGCAGGCTACAGTTCATGGGGTCGCAAAGTCAGACGTGACTAAGCTGTCACTCCTTAGCTTTTCAACTAGATAATAAACTCCCTGAGGTCATGCACAAGGATTTACTCTTGGTATCTCAGTCAAGCCTAGTATTTCCCCAACACAAAGGTGTTTTAATAAACAGCTATTGATTGGTTCCTTGTAAAAACCTGTGAAGCACTTAATAAGGCAATTAGCTTAATATGGAACTTCACTTAATGCTAATACTCTTCCTGCCAACATCTCTTTCTGCCCCTCAAAGACATCTGAAAAATTGATCTGCTTCCATCTAGTGGCAATTAAAACACAGGTGGTTCCTGTGGCCAGAAAAGACTTTCACTCAGTGGGTATGAGCATGAAAAGAATCTTTCTATCTTGTGGATTTCCTGCCCACAGAGACAGGGAGGTCAGCCTAGAGAAGGGTCAAGGACTCCCATCTACATTATCTGACAGGAGACAGGGAGGGCAATAAAAGAGACTTCACGGGCCCCATGTCCCCATCCTGTTACCCTCCTGACTCTCTCATCTCATCTCCTTCCAGCCAAGTTTTATAGAAGAGATGGTGTATATATTCTGCCTTTACATTTTCATCCCCACTGATTCCTCAACCCCTGGCTATGGGACTTGCGTCATGAGCTCAACATTGAAAACAATTTCCCCACTGATACTCTCATTATATCTAGTAGAAACTTACTGGTTCTCCTTGCAGTATTTGAAATCATTTTCATTTCCCACTTTCCTTAGGCAGAGAAGGTAATGGCACCCCACTCCAGTACTCTTGCCTGGAAAATCCCATGGACAGAGGAGCCTGGTAGGCTGCAGTCCATGGGGTCGCTAAGAGTCGGACACGACTGAGCGACTTCACTTTCACTCTTCACTCTCACGCATTGGAGAAGGAAATGGCAACCCACTCCAGTGTCCTTGCCTTGAGAATCCCAGGGCCGGGGGAGCCTGGTGGGCTGCCGTCTATGGGGTCACACAGAGTTGGACACGACTGAAGTGACAGCAGCGGCAGCACCTTTCCTTAGGATCATGACCCCATACCCTCCTCATTTCCTTCTACCTTTCTGGCAGCCTCTCCCTGTTCTCCTCTACCTTAGCTGACGTGTTGATATTGACCTTCCTCTGGCTCCTATCCTCTCTCCCACATCCTCTTCCATTCTCACACTGTAGAGACTCCCTTGGTGACTGTACGTGTTCCTAAGATATGGTTACCTCCTGTAATGTGAGGACCTCCAGATCCATTTCTTCTGCCCCAAGGTTGCCCCTTTGAGGCAGAAGAAACGGGCAGATAGAACCAACAAACTGTGGTTGAACCACAGACACCTAAACCTTAACAGGTACAAAACTGAACTTGTGATCATCACTTTCAAAACTCATTCTTTTGTGTTCCCATCTCAGTAAATAATAAAACAGAGATGGTAACCATCCACCAGATCCCAGATCAGAACCATGGCAACTTATTTGAGTCTTCTCTCTCTCTCTTAGTCAATTAATAATCACAGTCAGTTGATTCTACCACCAGTTATCTCACAAACTCATCCTCATTGTTATTGCCCTAGACAGGCATCATTGGCTTTAACCTAATAACTTCAAATGCCTCCAAAACATTTCTTTGCCCTCAGACTCACTCAACTCATGTTTACAAACTTTTATGGATAGTGATCCTCCCAAGATGCAAATTTCAGCATGACATTCACCTGCTTCAACCCCTGTTAGTAATAACTCAATGACCTCAAGTCCATACTCCTTTGTATGGCTTATAAATTACTTTATAATAGCCTCTGTTGCCCTCTGTCTCCCCAGGTTTTCTTTTGTACCCTAAGCTACAGCTTAGTAAACTATGAAGAACTTCTCAATAACAATCTGTGGTTGGTAGGATGGTTGCCTGAACAAGAAACCAGCCTCCTCAGGGACCATCTTGCTTCATTTCCTCCAGCATTTGAAAAGGAGCCCAGTTGTCTGGCTGGGCACCTAGTCTGTCACCAAAATCTCATCTCTGTTGTTCGTTTGACTTATACTTTCCTTCCTAAAATTTCAAAGCAACTCACCAAACCCTGAAACTGAGAAATGTCTTGTTGTCTTCATTTCTGCCAGGTGGGGCCTTGTATGTGTTTTTGCAATTGAAGAAATATGAGATTCAAGACCAAATCAAACAACTTCCCCTTCTTTGGGGGAAGCTGTAGGTAGAATTAATGCTCCCCACCTTTCCCACATTTCTGAAGGTCAGTGCTTATCAGAGGTCTTTTACCCTCTTGTACTAGGTGCTGCAGGCTCAGATCTGGAATTATACCATTTTCTTAGAACCTGGGATTCATTAGTTTTTCAATAAATAAATCCTTGTTGACTTGATAGTTCACTGAATACTATATTTAGCATTGCCCTCATGTTCAGTCAGGATAAGAAGAAAAAAACCATAATGCTTCCAATCCACAAAGAAAATTCTGAAGCAATCAGAAAAAGCTGTCTTTACATAAACTGTCCCTTCTTAATAGGGTAGTACTTGTTCATTCATTCGGCTCCACTAGCACTGAAAAACCTGACAGCTATTAAGGAAGGTTATTAGATTTATTACTTTGTCTGGAAACTTTATTTGGATGAGATCCCATGTAAATAACTGTGGGCTTGCATGCTCAGTTGCTCAGTCATGTCCGACTCTTTGCAAAGCCATAGACTGCAGTCCATCAGGCTCCTCTATGTTAGTGTTCAGACAAGAACACTAGAGTGGGTTGCCATTTGCTCCTCCAGGGGCTCTTCCCAACCCAGGGACCAAACCCACGTCTCCTGTGTCTATGTCTCTCACATTGGCAAGAGGATTCATTATCACTGAACCACCTGTGAAACCCATGTAAATAACTACTAAGGAGTTAATGTCTCTAGCTATAACAGGAAGTATCTTACAGAGGTAGAGAACAGATCAACAGATGTAGAAACTTCTTTCTGATCAAACTTACCTTCTCCGAGACTTTTTACCTAAAAATAGAAGAGAAAAATGGTATCAGCAGAAATAGGCAATTTCTCTATTTTATACTTAGAAGAGAAGGGAGATTCCCTATCTCAAAACAATTTTTTGAAGAGTCTTATGTCAGGTGGACCTCATCGGTGTCTAAGGGGATTTGAGGTCCTGGCTTAATGTTCTCATTTGAGCTTTAGTAGATACTCATTCGGAACAGACCCATTAATGCAGATGCTTCTTAGAGCACCATTTCATCCTTAATGCTGCTCATAAAGATAGAAGGCTAGTCTGAACTGTCTGATGATCAAGGCCCCATGTATCCATTCTTGTGTTTACCCATTCTGATCTGCCATCTCATCCTACCTACAGAGTCTTCCCTAAGAGACTCAGCCACAAATACTGTAAGAATATGTATCGTTACACCTCATGTCATCTTCTCTGTGAGAATATGCAAGAGGAATTTCACTCAGGTCTCAGTAGTTGGAACTACATGCCTCATCTGTGTAAACCATTGAGTTCTTATCTTACAAACATACTGAATAGCATTACTGCTTATGTGTCCTTCTTTGGCTGGGTGCAGGAAAACAGGCATATCTGAAGCCTCTTTGTCCCTGGCTTTGACTTATTTGTGGTATTCTAAACCTTGACCTTCTTTTTCTTATTTTTGAACTAATTTTAATTTGCTGTGTTGAATGCGTTTGAGAAACTATCTTACATTCTTTTTGAAAAAAGCAGAGTATAAATAAGTGAATGAAACTGCAGGGTTAGGCTTCAGAGGAAACAAAAGCAAAAAATGCTTTTTGAGGAGGAAAAATATCACTAGGAGCCAATGTATTTCTGTGACTGTTAAGCTGGAGCGCTAGATGATGAAATCTGGGTCCAGGTCCCTTTTTGCCAACTTAACTACTTTCTCTCTCTAAGCTACCATTTCTTCATCTGTGAAAGAGGCTAATAATTGTTTTCCTCACTGAGTTGGTAAAATATACTCAAAATATTTAAGCCAGGGCCTAGAGCATAGACAGTGCTCAATTCTTGTTTCAAACTTTTAAAATGTTAGAAATTGCTATTTTAAGTACTTCTTCCAAAATTTAGCCGGCCAGTGACATGAGCCAAAAGCATTTGAGCAGGGAGAAATAAATCTGAGTGAATTTCAGATTCTGTTCATTTTCATACAAATATATTTTTCTCTCAGGAACAATGAAACACATAGCAATACATGAGCAAAAAGCTGTTCCTATTGAGAGAGTTTCTTTTTCAAGAAAAAGGGAACTAAGGGGCATCTGTTCAGTTTTGTGCCCAGTTCTCAACCTGTGTGTTGGTTCAGGTGGAAAATTCTTCTCAGGGGGGAGGTGGAGGGGAGGAGGAGAAAAATAGAGCCTCATTAATCTGAAGACCAGTGGTTTTAAAGGGCATATTTTGATGGAAGTCTGATCTCTGACCCTAGCCCCTGGTGATATGAAATTTTAGAGATATGGTCGAAAACAGCATTGCCTCAGTTTCCTCATTTACTGAATAGGGCCAGTGATACTGACTAATCAGAAAATGATGATGCTAGGAGAAAAATATATATATATTTCTAGACAAGCCCATACACATGGAAGCATGTTTCTGGGGCCCACCCTTACTCCTTTCTTAGGAAAAAAATAAAGGAGCTGAAGTCTGGATATTAACAAAACTCAGGCAGGGGCCAAAGTACCTGTTCAGAAGATCTATCTGAGGATAGGATGGGGGTCAAGACTCTGGTCATTTTATTAGCTACTCTGCTCAAAATATTCACTTGTCCCTTTTTTCCAGCTTTCAGAACCCCGAAAGCCTATATACAGTTCTCAGATTGATGAATACTGGATGCAGGCAGATTTATTGGCTTTGATCTTTCTTCTTATACAGGCATCAGCTCTATTGTATCAGAAAAGCTCTAGGGGCTTAACCCGGGAATCTATCCATCATTTATAATCATTGTCTCTACAGGAAAAACATTTCTTTTTCCAAGAACTAACAGCTAAACTTTTTTAGAAAATAAAGTCACTTGAGAGTTAGCAATATCAGAAGGCATTTCACCAATGAGGACGACTGAGTGTGAGACTAAAGATGCCCTGACTTCCCTACAAAGTCAGTGATCTCTCAGGGCTTCTGTTCGCTAGTGCTTTTTGTTGGCATAACTGTAACTACCCTAACTGCCCGTTATCTATTTCCTGTTTGCCCCACACTGATTCCCACAGTGGGGGCACGAAGTTTTCAAGGTATCAGTTTGAGATCTTGTACAGAAATGACTCCAAGGTAAAAAAAAAAGAATAATTAAAAACAACCCCACTGCTTTTCTCATCTGGTTAGAACACAGCCTTAGGTAGAACCTGCCTCCTGCCCCCCACTACTAAATACGCACTTCAATTCTGTTTTTTTTTTTAATTCCACTAGCACTTATTGAAATATTTAGCCATTTGAGAATATCTCCTTACTAAGGAAACTTCCAGCCCCACTATCCTTAGTGGTTATTTAAATAATAGCCCTCTTATCCCAGAGGGCAGAGCTTAACTATCCCATCTATTCTCTACCACCTCACTTCTGCCAGTGTCACCCAAAGAAGGAGGAAAGAAAGGATGATTGTGAGACAGGCTCTCAGTCTTAAGGGAAAGGATGATCAACAGTAGGAGAAAAATCTCATTCTTCTCTTGCCTTAGTGCAATATTTAAGTAAATAGCATAGTACTATGAGATGGTGGGATCCAGTCTCAACTGAAGTTGCAAAAGCAGGAGCAGAGACACTTTAACTGCTCAAGACTCTTCACTTTACAGTTAATGAAGTTCTTGTACACCAGGAGCACCCCCTTCCATTGTGTTTTTGGGTTGGTTACAAAACTGATCTAGTACCCTTGGTCTGGGCTTCCCAGGTGGTGCTAGTGGTAAAGAACCCACCTGTCAATGCAGGAGATGCAGGCAATGCAGGTTTGATCCCTGAGTTGGATAAGGGCATGGCAACCCACTCCAGTATTCTTGCCTGGAGAATCCAATGGACAGAGGAGCCTGGCGGGCTACAGTCCATGGGGTCACAAAGAGTCAGACATGACTGAAGCAACTTAGCACGCAAGCACCCTTAGTCTTCAATTCGGAATGAAAGATTGGATCATACCAGAGGACCATTAGGGATTGGCAGATAATATTCCAGCATTTGCCAGTGAGAATGGGTGGTATAGCAGTCTTTACATACTATATTCATGGAATATAATATATACTAATTAATTTGATGGAAGTGAAATTAAAATGGTACTCAATTGACCCCATAGAGGTAACACAGAGAAGTTGTTTAGCCATTGTTTTGAGGTCATTGATGTCCCCTAAAGTTGAAGCAAGGTTATCTTTAAATCTGCCTAATGTCTATACTCGTCATAATCTTGAATGTTTCTGCCTGATGACTTTGGCCAAATGTGGGAGCACGTACCCAAGACTTGCCTGATTATGGGCCTATAACCAGCAGGTTGGTTCCACTTGAGGGTTTGGACACACTCAGAAGGTTAGTGAGGAGAATGATGCTTCTGTTCTTCACTGATGGTGTTTTGCCTACTATGCTAAGCAGCAGACACTAACTTCTTGAGGCAGTCCTCCTTATTATCTTTTCTTTTCCAGTCCAGAGTGCGGGGAAGCATAAGTATGGGGTGCATTTGATTAAACCTGTGACCTTGGTGAATAGACACAGGGAAGAAAATGTGGGGATTTCCCTAAGGGACAATGCAACAGCTCCCACACATTAGGAGTCAGACACTTGTCTGACTTTGTCTTGACAAAGTTAGGTATTTGAGAGCAGTGCTTTGAAAACATTGCATGCATGCTCAGTCGTGTCCAACTCTTTGCAGCCACATGCACTGTAGCCCACTGGGCTCCTCTGTCCATGAGATTCTCCAGGCAAGAATACTGGAGTGGGTTGCCACTGCCTACTTCAGGGTATCTTCCCTATCTAGGGATCAAACCTGCATCTGCTCCTTTTTTTACATTGGCAGGTGGATTCTTTACCACTGCACCACCTGGGAAACGCTGTGGGACATTAAATTCACTTCCTAGTAGAATTGCACTGAAATCAAAAGCATGTGGGCTCTTATAGGACCAGATCACACATTCTTTTTTTAAGAATTAAATAATAGCAAACCATTACAATTTCTCATTTGTCTGTTAATACCCTAGCAAGATGGTCAGGTAGTAACAGGTACTTGAAGATAGTAGGCATTTTAAAAAGACTTATCAGATGAAAAGAAAAAATTAGTCAACTTATTGTAATCAAAGTGTGTACTGGGCTGCTTCATGCATCTCTAGGGACTGATGTTTATAGAACCCAGAACTTGGTATTCTGCTTTAGTCAAAGCTCCCATACTTAATTTTCTGTGGCTTTGCACATTTTCTTCCACTTGAAAGTTGTATTATTTTTACATGAAGGTAAACTCACGTACTTTTTTTTAATCTTCTTGCCAGCCAAATGATAAATGCCAACCCAAAGAATGCGGTCACCATGACTGCCACCGGGATGAAGAGGGGGTTATAATCACTCTCTTCATTTATTGAGATAGTCCTGTTTACTTCTGAAAGAGAAATCAGTAAAGCATTTAGATGAGGCCACAAGCATTATTTCCTTAGTGTCTTTTCAAAACATTAAACTTTCTTCCTCCTTACATCTTCTAATAATTGTCCATTTGACACTATTAGACAGATGAGGAAACTGGCCTGGGAAAACCTGTGATGAGAGTACAGCAGAAGCAATGACTAAACTGGCTTTTCTGGCTCAATGCCTACAGAATCTCAATCCTCAGATTTGTGCGTCATAGAATTCTTGGGAGATGTACCTAAATATTTTGGTAAAAAGTGGTCATCATTGTATTTAGCTCCATGATCTTGATCACTGCCTAGGACTCAAACACAGAGAAGACCTAAAAAGTCTAGTACAACTACAGAAAAAATAAAAGCCAGTGATCTGAACCAGGTAACTTTTCAACCAAAGCAAAGTATTAAGGCTTTGAAGCAGCTATGCAAATGCAGGCACATACAGTTACATGCCAAGGACTTGCACTAATTTGTCTTTCAAATGCTGTAGTCCTACCATTTCCCTCTACTTCCTTCACAAATCAATAAAAGGATACATTTATATATCCTCTCATAAGGGTGAACTAACTTTATGTGGGGACCTTTATTGAAAAAATACTGATACGAAAAAATTTATCTTCTGATACCACCAGTTGAAGAAACTTACTTTTGCATATTGGCACAGGGTCTGACTGTCCCTTATTCTTCACATCACTTTGATGAACCCTTTCAAGGTGTTTTCATCCCCGCACCCAAGTGTATAATGGAAAAGAGGTGCAATTCCCAGAGGGTTGCACCTATGAACTGTAGGAGGTTAAAGAGGCAGACACTAGCCCAGCATTTAAAGGAAATGCCCCATAAATCTGATATACAGTCCTCCTCCAAAGACCTCATGCCACCTCCCCAACTCCCTACCCCACTTCCTGGCCCCAGACCGCAGAGAGATCAGCTTCTCTGTGAGCTTCTGCAGATCCTACCACTTAAGGACTGCTGCCATGGGATGAATTGGGAGAGCAGCACTGACATATTTACACTACCATGTGTAAATAGCTAGCTAGTGGGAAGCTGCTGTATAGCACAGGGAGCTCAGCTCGGTGCTCCATGATGACCCAGAGGGGTGGGATGGGGGTGGCTCAAGGGAAGCTGAGAGGGAGGGGATATGTGTATACTTAGAGCTGATTCACGTTGTTGGATAGCAGAAACTAACACAACATTGTAAAACATTTATACTCTAATAGAAATAGAGCCTTTAAAAAAGACAAAAATAAAGCGTTCTTTCATTGGTGTAGTCTTGGGGCAGACATGGGTAAGTGTTCTGTCAAATGCTAATGGAACATGGATTAATATAGCACCTATTGCCAGGCGCTGTGTCAGGTGGAAGGTATACAGAGATGAGAAAGACACAGTTCTTATGCACAGACAGATTTGGGAGGAATCAACTTTGTGATAATTGAGAAGTATCCATTACTTTGGGAATTAGGTGGTCACTGGTGACTTTTGTGGAGATATTTTAGTAGACTAGCCACCTGATGTGAAGAGCTGACTCATTGGAAAAGACTCTGATGCTGGGAGGGATTGGGGGCAGGAGGAGAAAGGGGACGACAGAGGATGAGATGGCTGGATGGCATCACTGACTCGATGGACGTGAGTCTGAGTGAACTCCGGGAGTTGGTGATGGACAGGGAGGCCTGGCGTGCTGTGATTCATGGGGTCGCAGAGTCGGACATGACTGAGAGACTGAACTGAACTGAACAGAGAAGTGAGATTGTACTGGAATAGAAAAATGTATAAGAAATAAGTCAGTAGAAACAGTGAGTTTAGATGTTAAGGGAGGAGGAGTTGAGAACTGGCTGAAAAGTAAAAAAAGCAATCACTGTCATTGAAGGAAGAGGAAAGAGCAGCCAAAGATTTTATGGTAAATCAATGTGTATGAATCTTTTTTTAAGCTACATATGTCTTAGCAACAAAACTTAAAAGTTTAATACTTTTTCCCACCATGTGCTTATTCATCAAACACCTCTTTAAGTCTTGAACATATTGGGCCAAACTTACTCACTTTGACATTTTGGACTAGGGCTGGACCAATTTCCGGACAATCCACAGATAGTTTTTTTCTCCCCAATTAACTCAGCTTCTTCTGAACAACTGAAGGTGCACGTGGAGGAAAAGCCGAAGTCAACAAGGGGGTGATTACAGTCCATGGTTCCCAAATCGGGTTCTGTTAGAGGCTCACATTGAATTACTTCAATGAAGAAGAAAAAAAAAATCAGTATTTCTGAGCAGAGACCTTCTGTGAGGAACAGCTTTTAGCCAAACTGCCTAACTTAACTGGGGAACCATTGACATGAATCTAGACATTTCTAATTTCTAGAAATTACTTCTGATGGTGCTTCCAGGCTTTCTTGTCTTGAGAATGATGGAGAGTGGTGAGTCAGAGGTAGAGTGAGGAGAACCCAGAAAGCCCATGGTGGGAGGGGAGCAGTGGGGTTGGGGAGAGGTGGGGAGAGCTGGCTGTTCCATGTTGCTTCCCCAGCCCTGGTAACTCTCTAGCTCTTCTGGAAGCACCATGCTATATGGCCTTGGCCTCAAGAGCTCTTATGGTGCGTTGTCAACAAAGACAGAGAATTTCCTGCCTTTGGGCTTCCCTGGTGGCTCAGAGGTTAAAGTGTCTGCCTGCAATGCGGGAGACCCGGGTTCAATCCCTGGGTTGGGAAGATCCCCTGGAGAAGGAAATAGCAACCCACTCCAGTATTCTTGCCTGGAGAATCCCATGGATGGAGGAGCCTGGTAGGTTACAGTCCACGGGGTCGCAAAGAGTCGGACACTCGCAAAGAGAGTCACTTTCACTTTCACTTTACCTGTTCTAACATCAGTCCAAGAAGTTTTGAAAAACACCGCCATTCTCTGAAGCAAGTCCCTCAAATTTTTTAAAATTTAGCAGGTTGGTCAATTAGTTCTATGATTTCAAAAATGATTGAATGGTTTTTTCGAGAATTAAACCACTTAAACTAGTGAGTCAAAAGCATAAAGGTTGAATATGTAATCAAAACTTCACAAGTTTAGATACCACCAGTTTTTTTCCCCTAAAGAGATGATCTTGACAGTAAATAAGAAAGAAAAAAAAAAAAAACCACCATGTTTCAAATGAAAAAAAAAAAAAATCAAGAGATTGTATGTTTGTTTTTCACAGAATTTGCTATTCTCCTGAGAATACATGGAGGAGGAAAGGTAAAACATGATTCTAAGAATAAACCAAATAAAACAATCAATAAAGACCTCTAACCCCACCACCCCACAATAAGGGGTTATTGAAAGGGGGAACAACCAAAATTCAACAGCAGTTCAGCAAGACTGATTATTCCATAGCAATGAGAAAAATAAAAATAAGATAAAAAATACAGTATAACCACACTGTTCTGCTGAACAGTGTATATATATATATATATATATATGTGTATATATATATATACGCACATATATAGTGACGTAGTCTCAGAGATAATTGATTGTTATTTTTTGTTTGTGGTTTTTCTTTTAAATTAGAAAAAATAACCCCTTTGAAAAGTATCATGGTAAAATCTAAGTTAGGTTAAATTATGTTTCAAAAGAGGACATAGAATTCTTAGTAAGGCTCCGCCACATTTTCTTAGTTTATAAATCCAGGATTGCCACAATAAAGCCTCTGGTATGAACATAGGCTCACCTCGACAGGTTGGTTCTGGAGATGACCAATTTCCAAATGGTCCGCAAGTGGTTTCTTCAATCCCAATTATGTCTGTTCCCTTAGAGCAGTTGAAGGCACACTGCGACATGAAGCTGAAGTTTCCCAAAGGGTGAATGCAGGCCATGGCACTCAGCTTTGGGGCCTCCAAAGGCACACACTGAGTCACTTCAATGAGAAAAGAAACAACACTCAACAGAGTTAAGAGGACCTGATGAGCGGGTTTGAATCTTAGCTCTGATACTTAATAACCAAGTATCTTTAAGCAAGGTGATTTAATCCTTCCAGCTTTAGGTTCTTTATCTATAAAAGAGGGATAATGATAAATGTATTGACTTCTCAGAGTTTGGGAATTAAATAATTTAATGCAAGTCAAGGATTTAAAGTCTGGTTCATAGGAAGCTTTTAATGAAATATTAGCTAATCTGCATGCACACAATCTTATTATCTTTGGCATTACCTGGACAGAGAACTTTCAAATGTAGACAGGTTTAAGTGGGAATGACCAGCTCAGTTTGGAAACAGCTGCCATATTAGAGACCCTAAGTATGCCAGAGTGTTGGAAGTAGGAGGTTCACAGAAAGACTGGGTATCCATAACTGTCTTCTTTACAAGGGGAGAAGATAAAAGCTTTCAGTTCAGTTCAATTCAGTTCAGTCGCTCAGTTGTGTCTGACTCTTTGCAACCACATGAATCGCAGCATGCCAGGCCTTCCTGTCCATCACCAACTCCTGGAGTTTGCCCGAACTCATGTCCATCAAGTCGGTGAAGCCATCCAGCTATCTCATCCTCTTTCGTTCCCTTCTGCTCCTGCCCCCGATCCCTCCCAGCATCAGGGTCTTTTCCAATGAGTCAACTCTTCCATGAGGTGGCCAAAGTATTGGAGTTTCAGCTTCAGCATCAGTCCTTCCAATGAACACCCAGGACTGATCTCCTTTAGGATGGACTGGTGGATCTCCTTGCAGTCCAAGGGACTCTCAAGAGTCTTCTCCAGCACCACAGTTCAAAGGCATCAATTCTTTGGCGCTCAGCTTTCTTCAGAGTCCAACACTCACATTCATATATGACAACTGGAAAAACCATAGCCTTGACTAGATGGACCTTTGTGGGCAAAGTAATGTCTCTGCTTTTTAATATGCTGTCTAGGTTGGTCATAACTTTCCTTCCAAGGAGTAAGCAAGCATCTTTTAATTTCATGGCTGCAATCACCATCTGCAGCGATTTTGGAGCCCCCAAAAATAAAGTCTGACACTGTTTCCACTGTTTCCCCATCTATTTCCCATGAAGTGATGGAACCAGATGCCATGATCTTCGTTTTCTGAATGTTGAGCTTTAAGCCAACTTTTTCCCTCTCCTCTTTCACATTCATCAAAAGGCTTTTTAGTTCCTCTTCATTTTCTGTCATAAGGGTGATGGCATCTGCATATCTGAGGTTATTGATATTTCTCCTGGCAGTCTTAATTCCAGCTTATGCTTCTTCCAGCCCAGTGTTTCTCATGATGTACTCTGCATAGAAGTTAAATAAACAGGGTGACAATATACAGCCTTGATGTACTCCTTTTCGTATTTGGAACCAGTCTGTTGTTTCATGTCCAGTTCTAACTGTTGCTTCCTCACCTGCATATAGGTTTCTCAAGAGGCAGGTCAGGGGGTCTGGTATTCCCATCTCTTTCAGAATTTTCCACAGTTTATTGTGATCCACATAGTCAAAGGCTTTGGCATAGTCAATAAAGCAAAAATAGATGTTTTTCTGGAACTCTCTTGCTTTTGCGATGATCCAGCGGATATTGGCAACTTGATCTCTGCTTCCTCTGCCTTTTATAAAACCAGTTTGAACATCTGGAAGTTCACGGTTCATGTATTGCCGAAGCCTGACTTGGAGAATTTTGAGCATTACTTTACTAGCGTGTGAGATGAGTGCAATTGTGCAGTAATTTGAGCATTCTTTGGCATTGTCTTTCTTTAGGATTGGAATGAAAACTGCCCTTTTCCAGTCCTGTGGCCACTGCTGAGTTTTCCAAATGTGCTGGCATATTGAGTGCAGCACTCTCACAGCATCATCTTTCAGGATTTGAAATAGCTCAACTGGAATTCCATCACCTCCACTAGCTTTGTTCGTAGTGATGCTTTCTTAGGTCCACTTGACTTCCCATTCCAGGATGTCTGGCTCTAGGTGAGTGATCACACCATCATGATTATCTTGGTTGTGAAGATCCTTTTTGTACACCTCTTCTTAATATCTTCTGCTTCTGTTAGGTCCATACCATTTCTGTCCTTTATCGACCCCATCTTTGCATGAAATGTTCCCTTGGTATCTCTAATTTTCTTGAAGAGAGCTCTAGTCTTTCCCATTCTGTCGTTTTCCTCTATTTCTTTGCATTGATCACCGAGGAAGGGTTTCTTATCTCTTCTTGCTATTCTTTGGAACTCTGCATTCAGATGCTTATATCTTTCCTTTTCTCCTTTGCTTTTCACTTCTCTTCTTTTCACAGCTATTTGTAAGGCCTCCTCAGACAGCCATGTTGCTTTTTTGCATTTCTTTTCCATGGGGATGGTCTTGATCCCTGTCTCCTGTACAATGTCATGAACCTCCATCCATAGTTCATCAGGCAGTCTATCTATCAGATCTAGGCCCTTAAATCTATTTCTCACTTCCACTGTATAATCATAAGGAATTTGATTTAGGTCATACCTGAATGGTCTAGCGGTTTTCCCTTGTTTCTTCAATTTCAGTCTGAATTTGGCAATAAGGAGTTCATGATCTGAGCCACAGTCAGCTCCCAGTCTTGTTTTTGCTGACTGTATAAAGCTTCTCCATCTTTGGCTGTAAAGAATATAATCAATCTGATTTTGGTATTGACCATCTGGTGATGTCCATGTGTAGAGTCTTCTCTTGTGTTGTTGGAAGAGGGTGTTTGCTCTGACCAGTGCATTTTCTTGGCAAAACTCTATTAGCCTTTGCCCTGCTTCATTCCATACTCCAGGGCCAAATTTGCCTGTTACTCCAGGTGTTTCTTGACTTCCTACTTTTGCATTCCAGTCCCCTATAATGAAAAGGACATCTTTTTTGGGTGTTAGTTCTAAAACGTCTTGTAGGTCTTCATAGAACCATTCAACTTCAGCTTCTTCAGTGTTACTGGTTGGGGCATAGGCTTTAGGAAGCATCTAAGCCTGCATTCTGTCTTCATATCTCTAGATCAGTTCCAGAACTTTGGTTCTTCTGATTTTGACAGTCCTCTGCAGAACGTATGTCTACTTCCTTTCTCTGATCAGTGGCATAATAGATTAAATTAAGACTTGGAATTCAGTCTTCATGTTTTAGGTCCTGGCACATCATTTAGGCAAATATTGCAACTCTTGTGTCTTATTCCTTATCAAATGTGAGCTATCATTTTAACCTTGTTCTTAAGAAATAAATGAAGAATTGAAGATTGAATTCAAGAAATTAGAATAATTTTAGTATTTTCCATCTACAGTACAAGTCCAAATGAAAGTCACTTATGTTGTCCAATTCAGTGCATGCCCACAAGCAGGTGCCTAAGTCTCAATCTTACAGATACAGTGATAAATAAAATACTGACTGATCTCAAGTTGCTGTCAGTCTGCTGAGGCATGCAGACAACTAAATGGATGATTTCAACAAATGCCAGATAAATAAGAAACAAATATGTGGAGCTATTGGAACACAGAATAGGGATGCTTAACCTGTCTTGGCATCCAAAGAAAACTTCCAGATAGAAATGGTCCCTGAACTGTTATCTTCCAGTTGAATATGTATTTTATCCATGTGCAAAATGAGGAAGCCATGAGCAAGTCAATGAGCTACAAAGCAATATGGTAAGTGTGGAAGACTACAAGGATTTTGATGTTAATACTAGAAGGAAAGAGGAGGCAGGGGATGATGTAAGATGAGATTAGATAGAAAGACAGGTGCTAAGGCAAAATGGCCCTATCTTTTCATCAATTTAATGAGTATCTACTATATATCAAGCATTATTCTATGCCTTGAGGAGTTCAGAGTTCAGATTTCATCCTATGGGACAAATGATAGGTAGAAATTAAATGGTGGATGGCCACATATGTGTGATGTTTACTTGATTTTTTAAATTGATCAGACTGCCTATAGTATGAATAATATATTTGAGGTGAGCTAATTTAAAGATGTAGAACTCAGCTCAGAAATTATTGCAATAATCTAGGAGGAAGATAATGAAGGCAATAGTGTAGAGTTAACAAGTAGAAGACAAGTTGGAGAAACATTAAATTATAAAAATGAGTAGTGTGTTACTTTGCAAAAATGTAGGAGGAGGTGAGAGAGTTTTATACCATACTCATATAAATGGTGGTACCACACACTGAGATAAGGAATACAAAAAGGAAAGCTGGCTGGAGAAAATTGATTTTTCAATATTTGGGGCATCCCAAAGATTATGCTTAGCATATTTGGGGTTCAGGGCTGGAAACAGATTTGTCTGTCCAAAGCCCACATAGATGTGTGCATCCACAGAAGTTTCTAGGTTTGACCAAAGGGGACATGTAAAGTGAGAAGAGCAATGGGTGAAAGATGGAAGATAAGAAATAACAATAAATATATGGGCTTGAGTAAGTGCCCATGAGGAAACCCAAGGAGAAACAATCATAGGTAGAAAGAAAACCAGGGAAGAGTTGTATGATGGAAACCAAGACAGAAAAAAAAAGAATAAAATGTTCAAAAAGGAGCGAAATGAGCATGCTGATGATATAATAATTTTTAAAAATTTAGAAATGGAGTGAGTGTAAAGTATTGGCTAGAAGTCAGGGCTTAGGAATTGAGTGAAATGAGCCAGATCTGTTCCAGTTGGTTGATCATTTAAATTTGTTTGGCTTTAATTCCTTATTCATTGCAAACTCTGCTCTTTTCTTATTTTATTTTTCTATTTTATTCACCAGATACTTCAAATATAGTTTTGAAACTTCACCAATATCAATCAAAGGACTTGAAGTTTCTTTCAGTAGTGAGTTGACTAGGTCAAAGACTCCATGTCTTTCAATCTATGTATTCTTTCCTTTCTGTTTCTACCACCACGACTCAGAATGATTTCAATGGACTCCTAATGATGCTCTCCATCATCCCATCTTCTCTTTTTTGTTCTCTGGTCCATCTTATGCACTGCTTCTAAGATAATTGCCCTAAATTCTGGTGTTCAGATACTAAGTGGTTTCTCACTATCAAATAAAGGCTAGAGATTTTTATTAGGCAATTTTTAGTCTTTACGGGCTTCCTCCAGCATATCTGGCTTTCCATCAGATTAAATTATAAGCATGTGTAATTTCTACTGTGTGCATGCTCAGTTGCCATGTCATATTTGACTCTCTATGACGCCATGGACTCTAGCCTGCCAGTCTCCCCTGTCCATGGGATTTCCCAGAGAAGAATACAGGAGTGAGTTGCCATTTCCTCTTCCAGGGTCTCAAACCCCTGTCTCATTTCCTGCATTGGCAGGCAGATTCTCTACTGCTGAGCCATCATGGAAACCCATAATTTCCACTAGTTAACTGTAAATCCTTTAAGGTAAGAATCTGTAATAGATTTATCCTCATCCCCTAACATGCCAGCCAATGTGTTGAATTTATTATTCTATTTTCTGACAGACACTATATATCATTATGTGAATTTTTCTTTTTGGTCTTGCTTTTGTCATGATCTTGAAGATAATGTAAAAAGCAAGGTGGGTGATTCAGCCTCCTAATGATAAATGGTATTGTTTCTTTCAGATTCAGAGTTCTAATGAATCCAACAAGCTCACTAGCTTATGCATCCCTTAACAGCCAGAATCTATCAGGCCTGATTCATTATTGTAATCCTTACAGCTTTTATTCCAATGCCAATGCTCTTGTGGCACTCAAAAGGACTTGTTGAGAAGTGAATTGAAACTTCATGCTGACTTATGAAATCTTTACGGAAAAGTAACAATATTGTGCAAGCTTGGCCTACTGATCAAAACTTCTCATTTCTCAGAATGGCTAGTATCATTTTCCCCCAACCAACTTCCATAAACTATAATACTTTACATAGGAAGAAACAAAGAAACAAAAGCAGCTTACCAAACTGACACTCGGGCCCGTAGTACCCCAAATCGCAGCTGCAGGTGTAATTATTGATGACTTCCACACATTGTCCATGGCCGCTGCATGACCAGGGTTTACAAGAAGCTTTAAAGGGGTCAGAAGTTATTTTTAGATGGATACTTTTTTAGTACTCCTAGTCATTTCTTTAGATATAAATAACTTTTTGGCTGTGACTATTTTAACAAACAGAGAAAAGTATATTTGTACATTCATACCATTTTTGCATAAAAACCATATCCTAAAATTTTTATTTATACAATATAGTTGTCATACAGCCATAGACATTTGTTTTTAGAATGAATTTACTGAAGCTAATACTCTATAACATTTAGGGGAAACAGTGATATACATTGAAACTCTTAAAATTTCTTTTTGTTTTGTTTTTGATGCAGTAAGTGGGTTAAATGATAACCTGACCCCAATCACTTCTGTAGTATGCTTGGCAATCCCTCTCATTATAGAAAGTACTGAACAAAAATTAGAGAGTCTGAACTTACTGAATTAGTATGCACATGCATGAACAGTCGTGTTCAACTCTGTGACCCTACAGACTGTAGCCCATGAGGCTCTTCTGTCCATGGAATTTTCCAGGCAAGAATACTGGAGTGGGTTGCCATTACCTACTCCAGGGGATCTTCTCGACGCAAGGATTGAACCCCAGTCCTGTGTATTCTGCATTGGCAGGCAGATTCTTTACCACTGAACCTCCTGGGAAGAAGCCCTGCTAAATGGGTAGAGAGTCCAAGTGAACAAGAGACTGAATGAATGTTTCACTGTTAAAAAGAACTTGGAAAAATACTGATTACTTTTGAACTGTCACCATGGTTTCTACAGAAATTTTCACATACCACAGATAATGAAACACTGCAAAGTTTCATTACATAGAATTCTATAAGATTAGTGTTTCCCAGATGACTCAGTGGTAAAGAATCTGCCTGCCAATGCAAGAGATGCCAGAGATGAGGGTTCGATCCTTGGGTCAGGAAGATCCCCTGGAGGAGGAAATGGTAACCATTCCAATACTCTTGCCTGGATTAGCCCATGGACAGAGGAACCTAATGGGCTATATAGTCCATAGGATCACAAAGAGCGGGACATGACTGAGCACTGTAAGATTAGGCCAAAAAGGAAACACGTAGCATCAAGTTGCCTACTTCATGAGGAGGAAACAGTGACGTGAGCATCAGCTCTTGGCCCTCTGCTTCCGCTTCCCTGCCTTATTATCGGGGACACTCACTGTCTAGCTCTTCCTCCTTGCTTTCCACATGGATTTGTCATCTTAATGTAAACTGATTAAGGCAGATAGATTCGGGGCATAGGGCCTAGTCTCACCCACCAAAAATGCTCAGAAGTGACATGATTCGAGCTTAGTTAGAGGACTGGCCCTGTTTCAGAATGCCCTAGCAGCTGCTCTGTGGCCCCAGGTTCCATGGGGTTAGCGCGTTTGTCCTCTGCACTCTGCCCTCCCTGAGCAGGGCAGCAGTCTGGTCAGTCCCTACCTGTGTAGCAGAGGGCTCTCTTTGCTTTGTGGCAGGCATCATCGTTCCATTTCCCCGAGTCTTTGATCCTCTTGATATAGATTTCCACACAGTCCTCCTTACTCTTCCTGTTGTTGGGCTCCCCTTCGCCCCAGTTCTTTGCTTCTTCAGTGAGAGATTTGTTGGTTCCCACCCAAGTCCACACCCCTTCTACTTTCCGGATTCCAATCCAGTAGTAAGTACGACTGAAGGGAAGTGTCTTATTCAGGTATTCGATCTCTCCCTTGTTTTGTATGGCAACTAAATCTGTGTAATTTCTCCTGCAGAACGCTCTAGCCTCTTCCCAGGGCATGGGTCTTTTAGAATAATGGTAAGTCCAGCAATCGGTGCCACGATGCGCAAAGAAATCTGAAAGACATCAGTGTGAATTGTGTAGCCGCATGGTTATAGCTGAAAAGAACCTAGAACTAATCCAAGCTGATCCTGACATTTAGAGACGAGGAAGCTGACACCTCAAGAGGGTAAGTTACCTGCTTGAGGCTGTGGAATTAGTCATCTGCAGATCTGAAGTAGAACCTAGAACTTCTAGTCCCAATCACTTTTCACCATAATATGGAATACTTTTGCTCATAGCTCTATTTTAGATGAATTTGGTGGCTTTCTAGATTTATTTTCATAAACTAGTTTTTTCTCAAAAATTATTTCCAGTAAAATTTAACCAACATATTTTAGAAATTCGTATTTCTTGGTGGCTCTCAATCATTTAAAGTTAATTTAATTACAATATCATATAACTCTAAAATTTACTGCCCACTCTTTTATTCTGGGATAATTTCCTAAAGACCAATATTTATGTTTCTAAAGGAGAAGTAAAATAAGAACAGAAATAATGGCACACTTTGAAGTAATCTCTTTTATATCAAAAAGATAATGTTTTACCATGAAAAGAGCTGCTTCTGGGAAAACAGACAGTCCAAGCCTTATATACAAAATAGAAAAAGAACAATTTACAAAACCAGATGAGGCAGGATTATGAATATGATATTAGATTTTGTTACACATACAAAGATACTCAGCTGATGGTGTTTAATAATCACATGGGTGCTTCAAATATGAGGGCTTTGAAGAAATCAAAACAAACACATAATTACACAATGACACTATAATAATACATGCCATTCTAAGCACGGTATGATCTAAGTAAAGCGCTACTATAGCACAAGGTGAAAGTTTTCACAGCCATCACCATTTGCTGAGTTTTCACTGTGTAGGGCAAATACTATGGAGAAATACCAAAGAAAACACAGATTCAATTTTTATAGTTTCCTAAGGACTCTGAGCAAGGAATAACAGATGCAAAGAATACATAATTAATCTTGATCAAATTAAACAAATATAAAATGTACAGAGAACTGGGAAACAGTTATGATTAAGGAATAAAACATGTCATAGAATAAACCCTGCAGCAAAGGTTGGGTCAAGGCTAGGAGTTCTCTGGGGAAGGAAATATTAAAGGTGAAAGGAAGAAAAGGGATGTTTGTAGAAAGGGTAGAATTAGCAGCTATCTACCTAATACTTTTACCTGCCACTTTTACCTATGTACACTCAGTAGATATTTACCAAAAACTAAACATATGTTTTTTAAAAAGCTTAGCAATATAAAAAAAAAATCATAACATACCACAACAGAGCATAATCCAGACCCACAGTTTAAAGACATTCCACAAGCCCCTCTGGACATTTTGACATTTCCATGGACATAGCTGCAAATAGAACACAAAATTTTACTCAGACTTATACTCTAAATCACCATTTTACAGGTACCTTGAAGAGGTACTTATAACTTTCTCAAAGTTCAAAGTATAACGCATATGCCTACTAACCTTGTCTGAGGTAAGAGATTTCTCAAACATGGGTGAAAAAGTAGAGTTAAATTTGCTTCAAAACTGGTGTATAGTTGTTTTTTTTTTTTTTTCTCCTATTTTAGCCTCAAGTTGCTATTGCTGCTGTTCTGATATTTTTTTCTATATTTCAGTAACTTTTTGCATCTACTTATCTGCTGAGCTGTCAGATAAAGCTATGCGATAGTTAGTACGTATATTTTTAAAGTGTTCTTTGGTCCTTAATTGGAGAAGAAAATGGCAACCCTGTCCAGTATTCTTGCCTGGAGAATCCCATGGACAGAGGAGCCTGGCGGCCTGCAGTCCATGGGGTTGCAAAGAGTTGCACACGATTGAGCAGCTAGCACTTACTTACTTAGTCCTTAATGAACTATTAGTGTCTAGATTTAATATTAAAAACTTACACTTAACTATGATGGGTCAGTACTCCAAATTCCTAAAAGAAGCAGGTAACCAAACAGACACTACTGAAAGAAAAGAGTTCATTTTTTCTCAACTAAACAGAAATACATTTTGAGCAACTCAAATGACAAGACCATAAATTTTCTTCACATCTTTACCTCCTATTTTCTGAAATGTATCAATTCTCAAGATAGTGTCAGCGTTCAGTCACAAGAGTGCTAATTTCCGCAAGATTGTAGTACTTCTTCAGGAGCCCTCAGTAGAGACAAGTCAAGGAGAAGAAATCAGCACACGTGGGAAGAGAGATTCTAGGAACACTTTTTAATTTAGACTCAGCAATTTTAGTTTTGGCTTTTTTAAACCAAAAAATAAATGTGCTGCTTCTTGTCTTCTGCCACCTGCCTCTGCATTCCAAGACGAGGTTCTATCTGAGCATCTGGACATATTTTAGGCTGAAAAGCTTACCATGGCTTTGCTCCGTCCTTCTGCAGCCCTTCAGCCTCTCAGCTCAGCACCACAGGTCTCTGGGTCCTTGCCCAAGGCTGGGTGTGCAGGAAGACTGCACTCACTGTCCCCAGAAAGGCTTACTTTCTTTCATATCTCTAACCAAGGCTCACACCCTCCCCTTCCCCTTCTTCCTCCCCTTCCTCCACCTCTCTGCACCTCTTTCTCCACCCCTTTCCTAGTCTGCGCTCTAACACCAACCCTAAGAAAACAAGAACTGCTGATCCAAGACATTAGTGCTGGATTTTCCCTTCTTCCCTGCTTTGCTCCCTCCCTCTTCCTTTCTCCCTTCCTTCCAACCTCCTCCTCACCTTCTCCCCTTTCTTCTTCCCCTCCTCCTCCTCCTCCTCCTTTCTCTGTCTCTCTCTCCTTTCTATTTATAAGCATTAGACTAGCTCCTGGCGATCCATGGTAGAGAGCCCCTGACAGTTTCAAGCACCACACATTCAAAACATTATTATTTTGGCCAGATTTATAAAGTCTTAAGCCTCAGTGTTTGTGTGCTCAGCTGTATCCGACTCTTTTCGACCCCGTGGACTGTAGCCCGCCAGGCTCCTCTGTCCATGGAATTTCAACCAGCAAGCATCTCCTTGCGTTGGCAGATGGATTCTTCACCCCTGAGCTACATGGGGAGGCCCTGTTAAACTCCAGTAGAGCTAACCCAACAGACTGGATTAATGGTAGCTCTTTCTCCTCCCTCTTTCCTTGCTCACCCCCTAGTGGACGTTCTTATTAATGGCACCTCCTGAAGATCGGCGACTCTAGCTTTTCGCCCTAGCAGGTGTCAGGGCCTACAGGTACCTTTATATTTCTAGACCTAAGATGTAAAGGAGATAGACTGCATACAAAATTAGGATCCGTATGGTGGAGGGAAATGTAAAGGAAGAGTTACTGACATAGTCAGATTAACATTTTTAAAAAGACAGTAACAACAACAATTGTGTAGGGCTCAACACTCCATATTTATCACCTTATTTAACCTTTATAAAGCCTAATATCACAGCTCTCCAGTAATTACATTAGATAGTACTGCTTAAATTATTATATTTAAGCAGTAATATTAAAACAATAATCCAGTAATTATATTAAGTATTACTGCTCTCCAGTGAATATAATTATTATCCCCGTTTTTAAAAGTCTCAGAGAGGTTAACATAGTTGCTTTAGTCACAAAGGTAGTAAGAGATAGGGCTGGAGTTTTGAACCAGGGTCAGTCAGTCCTGGAAACCATGCTGTTGATAGTTAAGCTGCAATTCTGAAAGGAACCCAGAAGACATGCTGAAGTGGGAACCAACCTGCGAGCTAAGAAGACGGAGAATTGCCAGTGCTCCTGCTATATATACCCCCAAAGACATGTCTAGACCTGTGTTTCTAAGTCCTTCTTTTTAATTCTCTCAACCCTTGTCCATCCAACCAGGCTTCCAGCCACACACATCCCCAGACACTGCTCTTGCCGAGGTCCTTCACTTCACTGAAGCCAAAAGCCAGTTATCTGTCTTCATCTTATTTGACCACTCAGCTCCTGGATTTCACTTCCCTGGTGACTCAGCAGTAAAGAATCCAGCTGTCAATGAAGGAAACTCAGATTTGATCCCAGATTTGGGAAGATCCGCTGGAGGAGGAAACAGCAACCTACTCCAATATTCTTACCTGGGAAACCCCATGGACAGAGGAACCTGGTGTGTTACAGTTCATGGGGTCGCAAAGAGTCGGACGTGACTGACCAATGGTGCACACATGCACTCCTGAGCTTCCTCCTACTTCCCCGAATAGTCCCTCTCTGTTTCATTTGTTGACTCTCCCTCATCTCCAACCACCAGAACTTGGGAGTCCTCCGCTGCTCACTGCTTTTTCTCTTCTTATTTACCTTCATGGACTTGACAACACAATCCAGTCTCTACACTTTGATGACCAGCTAGATGCTGATGACTTTCTGGAGAAGGAAATGGCACCCCACTCCAGTACTCTTGCCTGAAAAATCCCATGGACAGAGGAGCCTGGTAGGCTACAGTCCATGGGGTCGCAAAGAGTCGGGAGCAACTTCACCTCACCTCAAGCCTCTCAAATTGTGCATGTACTGAAGTGAACTTCCTCCATACCTGGTGGGTTCTTCCGACAGCCTTTCCCATTTCAGTAAATTATAACCCCATCCTTCCAATTACTTAAGCCAAAGCTTTGGAGTTAACTGGGACACCTCTCTTTTTCTCACAACTCATATCCAATATGTCCCATCTTTTGTCTTTCTCATGAAAATATTTTCAGCATTCAGTCACTTCTATTTTATTAGGAATCCAAACCATCATCATCCCTCACCTATATTATTGTTGCAAAAGCCTCCTATCTGGACTCCATGGTTCTACTCTTTTTCTCTTATGGCCTGTTTTCAACAAAATAGTTTAAGTGATTCAGTTAAAATGAGTTTCATTCAGGGGCCCATCCAGAAACAAAGCTGGCCCCAGATGAGCGAATTCTTCCCCCCCTGAAAAGCCTTTAATGGAGGGGCCACTTGCAACAGGTGAACAACAAGGTTAAGAAAACAAACAAGAGAAAATGAGTATCCAGAGACTGGCAATACAGGAAGCTATTGCATCCTTGGGACTGGAAAGTCAAGGAGAGGACATAGTGTATCAGTGAGGACTAGGACCCTGGGGAGAAGTCCCCCATCAGAATATGTAGTAGAGGAAAGAGGCAGCTGCTTCCAGAAATAGCACCAGAAAGGGAAAAGAGTGAGTAGGAAATAACCTGACCACTCTCCTCATTTTCTGGTCTGCTTTTGTTGTTGTTTACTCATTCAGTCATGTCCAACTGTTTGCAAACCCATGGACTGTAGCCTGCCAGGCTCTTCTGTCCATGGAAAACTCTCCAGGCAAGAAAAGTAGAGGGGGTTGCCAGTTCTTTCTCCAAGGGATCTTCCCCGACCCAGGGATTGAACCTTCACCTCCTCCATTGACAGGTGGGTTCTTTATCACTGAGCCACCAGGGAAGCCCACTGCATTGCCTCTTAATCCTACCTTATGGAACCTCTAGGATATTACCTAGCTCCTTTATTTGTAGCCATCAGCTTTCTCCTTTATTTCCATTTTATGCTGCACTGTTGCCAAATATATTTTGCTCCATAACTGGATTTAAACTTTTTGCCTTCGGAGACAACTCATTCCATTTGTGAAAAGCAGTCCTGCTTCTTAAGATGAGCCCAAATCTGCTTTTGTTCATCCACTTATTTATTCATTCATTCAGTAAATATTTGTTGAGTATCTACCATGTGTCAGGTACAGGCGAGGTTCTAAGATTATAGCAATGAATAAGATAATATGTTCCTACTCTTAAGAAACATAGAATCTAGTGGGGAAGACAGATATTAAACAAATAATTATTTAATGCCAATCAAAAAAAAAAGAAGAATATGGGCTATAAGAGCATTAAAGAGGGGACCTGGTCTAAGGCGTCAATTGTCATGAAGCGAAATTTAAGCAGAGAACCTGAAAGATGAGTAGGAATCAGGGACGCAAAGAGTAGAGGCTGTCTAGATGGGGAGGGGGAGTAACTGCAGACAGAAGAAGCTAATATCTCCAAGGCAGGCAGAGAAAGTTCTCCATTGTGGATGGAGTACAGTTTCTGAAGTGCTGGTGTGAAATGTGGTTGGGAAGTGAGCAAAGACTAGATTTGTGTGCTTGTTGTGTCAATGACTTGAAACCATAGAACATCCTAACAGCCAACTGAGAACCTAGAAGCTAATGAGTTGGTGGGGATTTTACCGTGTAGTCCAGGGGTGGTAATAAAGACCCATTCTGAGGGCTCTCAGTGGGAATCAGTTGATGAAAGTTATTAAAACAGCTATTGATAGGATTTTGCACTATTGGGAGATCAAGGAAAAGAAAACATCTTCTTGATTTTAGACTTTAATCTTATAAACCAGCAGCATGACTACATATGTGCATAACTGAAGAGAGAAATATTTTAATTTCTCTTGGCTTAGAATCTTTCGGGAGAGGGCAGTTAAAGTTTTAAGGTAGAAACTATATCTTTTCGAACTGAAAGAGGACCATGAGCTCTTCCTGTTTAGGTAGATTTTTGTTTTCTTTCATTAAAAACTTCTTTTCTAATCTTTTAATCTGCTGACACCAAGAATTTTTCCACTTTGCACTACTATGTGTGTGCTACTTGTCTATGTCTGTTTGACTTAGGTATCTTCTGAATACATTTAATTTGTCCAGTTTTCTCTTTGGGGGAACCTGGGAAAGCTAATATTCCTGCTTCCTCTGCATTTCTAGCTGATGTCTCAAGTGTGTACCCATTTCAGTCCTACATGAAAATATCCCTAATTAGCAGGATCTATACTTGTTTTTCGCCTTTTCTTTAATTTTATCTTAAGTAGTACTTTGAGCTAAGAAGAAGTATAAAATCAAAGTGAAAAAAACTTTAGCCTGTAATGATGTTATAGCCACATTTTTTTTTTTTTAAGTCTGGCTAACCAAGCCAAACATTAAACCCTGTTTTCTTAGGAATTTCAGATATTCCAATTCTTTGATAACAATGAGATTCACAAGATGGTTTTTAGCTGGGTATACACAAGGCATTTTGCGTTGACATTATTTTAGCAAAGAGAAGGCACACATCCACAGACAAAACTACTGTCTCTAACCCTGGAGAATAACTGAGTCTGGGGGATAAATCAAGGTGAATTGGTTGACTTGAGTAACCTAGAATTGAAGCTAGCATGATACATAGACTCCAGAAGTCTTTGTTTCATCGCGCTTAATGATTGCTTTTAGATTATTAATATTTTTCCAACAACTGATGCAAAAACCCATATGTATACTATTTCATACACATTAGGGTGGTGATAATCAAAATGACAGGCAATAACAAGTATTGAAATGAATGTAGAGAAATAGGAACCTTCATACATTGTAGGTGGGACTGTGAAAGGGTACTGCCCTTTTGGGAAACAATTTGGCAATTCCACAAAATGTGAAGCATGAAGTTACCATATGACCCAACAATTCCTCTTCTGGGTATATGACCAAGAGAACTGAAAATATAAGTCTACTCCAAAACTTGGGCATGAATGTTCATAGCAGTGTTAGTCACAATAGTCAAGAAACAGAAACAATCCAAATGTCCATCATTTGATGAATGGAAAAAGAACATGAGGCATATTCAAACAGTAGAGTATTATTCAGTAATGAAAAGGAATAGAATACTGATACATGGTAAAAAAAAAAAAAAAAAGCTGAACCTTGAAAGTTCACTTCAGTTCAGTCACTCAGTCATGTCCAACTCTTTGCAACCCCATGAATTGCAGCACGCCAGGCCTCCCTGTCCATCACCAACTCCCAGAGTGCACTCAAACTCATGTCCATTGAGTCCGTGATGCCATCCATCCATCTCATCCTGGGTCGTCCCCTTCTCCTCCTGCCCCCAATTCCTCCCAGCATCAGAGTCTTTTCCAATGAGTCAACTCTTTGCATGAGGTGGCCAAAGTATTGGAGTTTCAGCTTCAGCATCAGTCCTTCCAAAGAACACCCAGGGCCTTTAGGATGGACTGGTTGGATCTCCTTGCAGTCCAAGGGACGCTCAAGAGTCTTCTCCAACACCACAGTTCAAAAGCATCCATTCTTCAGTGCTCAGCTTTCTTCACAGTCTAACTTTCACATCCATACATGACCACTGGAAAAACCATAGCCTTGACTAGATGGACCTTTGTGGGCAAAGTAATGTCTCTGCTTTTGAATATGCTGTCTAGGTTGGTCATAACTTTCCTTTCAAGGAATAAGCGTCTTTTAATTTCATGGCTGCAATCACCATCTGCAGTGATTTTGGAGCCCAAAAAACATTATGCTAAACAAAAGATGCTAGACATAACAGGCCACATATTGTAGAATGATTCTATTTTTATGAAATGTCTAGAAAGATAAATTTATAGAAGGAAAAAGTAGGTAAGTAGTTATCAGGGACTGCGAAAGATGGAGAGTGACTACTGTTGGGTCCTGTGTTTCTTTTGGGGGGTGATAGAAATGTTCCAGAGTTAAGATAGCAGTGATGGTCACAGGATCTTGTGAATATACTGAAATCCATTGGATTTTATATTTATAAACAGTGAATTTTATGGTATGTGAGTTTTACCTAAGTAAAATAGATTTTTAAGAGCCATTACACAGGATAAATATAAACATGTTTATTATCAAACTTTACAGTGCCATGTTACATACAACAGTTGTGATTGTAGACATTTGTTATTTAGTCACTAAGTTATGTCCGACTGTTTTACAACCCCATGGACTATAGCCCACCAGGCTTATCTGTCCATGGGATTCTCCATGCAAGAATTCTGGAGTGGGTTGCCATTTGCTGTTCCAGGGTATCTTCCTGTCTCAGGGATCGAACCCACATCTCCTGCTTGGGAGATGGATTCTTTACCACTGAGCCACCTGGTAAGCCCAGGTATGACATAAGCTTAATAAATATGTACATAAAACATTTAAAATAATAACTTAAAATACTTGCACTGAATTAAGACTTACGCATTTATACTACATTCAATGCAAGCAAAAAGAACACAACCTCTAAAAGCACTTTACTGCTTAGTCGCTCAGTCGTGTCCGACTCTGTGACCCTTCGGACTGTAGCCCTCCAGGCTCCTCTGTCCATGGGATTTCCCAGGCAAGAATACTGGAGTAGGTTGCCATTTCCTTATCCAGGGAATCTTCCCTACAAAGGTATTGAACCTATGTCTCTTACATCTCCTGCAGTAGCAGGCGGATTCTTTAACACTGTGCCACCTGGGAAGGTAAAAATACTTTAAAAAACACTGAATCCCACAAGGATCAAAGTGATGGGGCTTTACTTGCTGTGCTAAATAGAGTTTTCACTATTAACAACTTTTGAAATGTCATCACCCCGTGGCATTAAACCTTTGTCATTTCCCCCAAGTCTATTAATAGAATATCTATGACCAATTAGCTTCCTCTAAACTCTTGACAATTATTATTCATCCCCATGACAGCAACTATAGAGTCAGCAGCTGAAACACGATGACGGACAAAAGAAAGAAACAGTGCCACTAAATATTGTATTACCCCCACAAGATTTCAAAGTGAGTGAAGGGTGAGTTAGGAAAGGAATTCTGAGATTCTAGAGCCTTAGGCTCTTTGCTTTTGCATGGATAAGAATATGCTTTCCTTCCAGTAGCCAGCGCTGGAAAGGAGAGAATTGAGTATTTTTTGGTGGCAGACTGGACTTGCGCATTGGATTTTGTCCACTGAAGTCCTTATGAGCACCATGGCCCCACCTGTAAATGCAGCCAGTGGATACAGTAGAAGGGAAGAGCTGGAGACCCAAGCAGACCTCTCTGTCTCTGCCATCTTCAGGGTATTGCTCTAGTTCCCTAATTTGCTTGTGCTCCTGCAATGAGAGTGCATGACATCAGGATCCTTAATATTTTGCATACTAACAGCAACAACAAAATTCTCCTTCTAGCACAGACAACTGTGTGTACTCTCACAAGGCTAGTCCAAATATGAACAGCAAATATGAACATTATCTTATTCAGTTGGTATAGTGAAACTATTCTGTACGATACTCTAATGATGGATACATGTCATATTTGTCAAAACCCATAGAATGTACAGAACCAGGACTGAACCCTAATGTAAACTGTGGGATTTCGTTAATAATGATGTATCAGAACTGGCCCATCAATTTTAACAAAATACCATACTAATGTAAATGTCAATAATAGAGGAAATCAGAAGGTATGAGGGAGGTATGTTAGAACTCTGTTCTTTCTACCGATTTTTTCTGTAAACCTAAAACTGCATACACAAAAATGTCGATTAATTAAAAAAAAATCTATTCAGAGGCAACTTGAACCTTCCAAATTCTCACAAAGCAAAGCAGAGTGTTTTTAAGAATACAGATTTTAGAGCCAGACTGCTTGAGTATGATTCCTGACTATGTAACTTAATAGTTTTGAGATTTTAGGCATTACTCAACTTCCCTGTGCCTCATTTTCTTCATATATATAATAATAAACACAATAGCCCTTATCTCATAGAATTCCTAGCTTAGAGTGTTTCCTAGAATATAGTAAGTGCCATAGAATGGTTAACTATCATTATTATTGTTAATGTTCATAAATGAAATGACTCATTGAAGGCAAGATTCTTGTTCCTTTCCTCTCCTACAAAAAAAAAAAAAAAAGAAAAGAAAAGAAAAGAAACAACTTTCCATAAAATAACACCAAGGTGGTGATTTCCCTGCTAGAAACTAGCAGGTTTGGAGGGTTCAAAGAACAATAGAATATGTGGAGAAGATGTCTTTTTTCAAAACCATATGTGATTTTCAAATCTTACCTGATTCCTTTGGACTTAAACTAACTCGGAAGGTGTTGAGTAGCATCCATTTGATTTCAGGCTTGAGCAGCTGCTGTGGAACACATGAGAACACCAAGGTAAAGCACTGGTTTCCAACATGAAGAGAAAAATGTGTAAGATGTTCAATGGCATGCTTTACAATTAGGTTGGTACAAAAGTATTTGTAGTTTCAGACTGTGAATTTTAGATCATAACCAGGCTCAAACACATCGTTAGCAATCAAAATAGGAATGTTACAATCAACACATTTTTGCCAATGAGAATTAAGTTGCTCTGTTCCTGTAGCATAAAAATTTGTGCTTTGGTATTCAGTGAATTCTTTGCAAGGATATTCTGCCTCAGGCTGGTTGTAGAAGCGTTTTCCCTGCAAAAAGTTGTAAAGCTGCTTAATGAAGGGCTAGCTGGTTGGCAAGAGGTCAGCTGAATATGGTGAATGAGGCAAAACTTCATAGCCCAATGTGTTCAACTTCTGCGATGTGTGGTCCAGCATTGTGGAGAAGAACTGGGCCCATTCTGTTGACTAATGCTGGCTGCAGGCATTGCAGTTTTTTGTGCCTCTCATCAATTTGCTGAGTATTCTTCTCAGATGTAATGGTTTCAGTGGGATTCAGAAAGTTGTAGTGGATCAGACAGGCAGCAGACCACCAAACAGTGACCATGACTATTTTTTATGCAAGTCTGGCTTTTGGAAGTGCTTTGGAGCGTCTTCCTCGGTCCAGCCACCTAGCTGGTTGTCATATAAACTCCACTTTTCATCACATGTCACAATCTGATTGAGAAATGGTTTGTTGTTGTTGTGTAGAATAAGAGAAGACAACAGTTCAAAATGATGATTTTTTTTTTTTTTTGCAGTCAGCTCACTTATTGAGCCTTTTCACCTTTCCAATTTGCTTCAAATGCCGAATGACCATAGAATGGTTGACATTGAGTTCTTTGGCAGCTTCTCACGTAGTTAGTTGTTAGAGGATCAGCTTTGGTGATACTCTCAATTAGTCATTGTCAACTTCCGATGGCCTGCCACTATGCTCCTCATCTTCAAGGCTGCCTTCTTTGAAAAACGTCTTGAACCACCACTGCACTGTGTGTCCATTAGCAGTTCCTGGGCCAAATGTCTTGATGTTGCAAGTTGTCTCCGCTGCTTTACAACCCATCTTGAACTCAAATTTAAAAATTGCTCTAATTTGAGTTTTGCCGAACATCATTTCTATAGTCCAAAATAGCAAGTTTGATGCATGAAGCAGGGCACTCAAAGCTGGTGCTCTGAGTAGGGGGATTCAGGATGGGGGGATACATGTGCACCTGTGGGTGAGTCATGTTGATGTAAGGCAAAAGCCACCACAGTATTGTAGAGAAATTACACTCTAATTAAATTAATTAATTTTAAAAAGAGAGCAAATAGGAACAGAGTAGGAAACTATTACTCTTCATTATAAATAAATAAATAAACAGCAAGTAATGCCATTAGCGGGGCTTTCCTAGGGGGCACTAATGGTAAAGAACCTGTCTTATGTCAATGCAGGAGGCATAAGAGACTCAGGTTCAATCCCTGGGTTGGAAATATCCCCTCCAGTATTTTTGCCTGGAGAATCCCATGGACAGAGGAGCCTGGTGGACTATTGTCCGTAGGGTTCCAAAGAGTCAGACACAATTATAGCGACTTAGCACACACAAAGTCATTAGCAAAAACACATAAAGTGAGAAATGTGCATTAAAATAATGTATAACATAAGCACATTTATTTAAGAATGTATTCCAATATCAAACAGCAAATTTCAACAGTGCAAAACCACAATTACTTTTGCACCAAACTAAATTCAAGAATGCAGCTTACCTGGCAGGAGAAAATTTTTTTGCTGCAAGAGAAAGAGAACTATTAATTTGGACTAAATGGCTTTCAAGTACATTTTAAATCCTGAAACAATAAGTCTCTATTTATCACGGATTGCAAACTCAAGGCCTTCAAGTCCCCTATAATTATCAGAACACAAACATATCTTGGTGACAACAGGGCAGGGTGAATGCAAAGTGCACATTCATGCAGAGGGTACAGCAGCTTCCAAAGGCAGGCAGATAGCCTATAGGCTCCACCTGCCAAGTTTGTCTGTCTTCCAGTTGGTCATGAGAAATCTCAAATCTGATTTGATATGAAATTTCCTATTTCGTAAATGTCAGAATTTAGCTCAAAAAAATTTAAAGACTCTGTAGGCCAAACAGCTCAAGAGTGTGGCTAGATGTGTTTGCATATTCTCTGTGTGTGCTTAGTTGATCCATCGTGTCCAACTCTTTGTGACCCTGTGGACCATAGCCCACCAGGCTCCTCTATCTATGATTTTTTTCTGGCAAGAATACTGCATATTTCCTGAGATGCTCCAAAATTTAAGCCTATATTCCAAATACAATTTTTGGAAACATTTTCTTCATTTTTCCATGAACACTAATTATGGCAGCCTCAGTGCAGCAACTCCTCAGACCACAGGGTTCAAAGTGAATAGCATCCCCTGGAGCTGTACAATGTTAGCATACTAACATTTGTATTAAAACTCTTCTCCTAAGAGTTCTGCTTATTTATCCTGCTGTTTATTCATGTTTATCATTAAATGACTAGTGATTTGATTCTAATTACTTTTTAAATCTGTGAAAGACAACATGACTCATCAATGAGAAAAAAAATTTTTTTTCAAAAACCTTTTCGGAGTACATTCATAAATGCCCTCACCTTTCTTCTGAAGGCGTTTCAGAAGCCAGAAGAGAAATGATGGTATTGTCACAAGGGAGACTCCAGCAGTAGAAAGTCCAACTGCCAAGGGAGTTTGGGACACAGTGGGAGCTAAGGAAACAGGGGATGAACGGTCATGAGAAGAAATTAAATTTAAAGTCTTCTTGTTCTGTCCATTTGCTCTTTTCTTTGTACACTGGTTATAATGTGCAAAGTAGAAGTCATCTAGTCCAATACATGAGGCAGAGACATGGTACTAAAGGCCTTTGAGATCAGCCCAAACCTCTTTGTGAGCTTATCTCCCAGCACGGTCAGACAGAGCTCTAACTTGCCAAGCTTTTACAGCACACCTTGGTTAACCTCTGTCTCTCTTTCTCTCTTTTTCATTCATTTTCCTTTCCCTCCAATTTCTCCCACTAGCTCTCCTTTCTCCAATTATCAAAATTCCATCAACATGTCACTCCTGTTTTCTCTCTTCCCCGTAAAATGAAATATCCATCCCTTAAATGTTAACCTGGGCGACCTTTCTGACCTTTCTGGTTTGGATATACTGAATAGTTCATTATTGTAGCCAGATAGCTTCCTTTCTTCGCTTGCTTTCTTCTCTCTTATTCCCCCGCCCCAGACAACCACGATCACTCAGTGCTTCACCTTCACAGGTTGGCAGCATCCCAGACCAGTGCCCTGTAGCACCACAGGTCAGCGCTACAGAGCCATTGAGCGTCCATCCTTCAGGACATGCAAACATGCACTCAGTGCCAAGCATGGGCTCCCCATTGCAGTTCATGTTGAGCTTTCCAGAAACGTCCAAACGTGAACATCGTACCACTGAAAATGATAGGATATGGGTAACAGTTAAGAAAAATCTACTGGAAGACTTCTGAAACTGACAGAAAGTCACCAATACATTTCAGTGCTAAATAGTTTTCAGTATGTAGGAAATTAGAATCAAGTCCTTTGGGGCAATTTGCAAAGCAGATAAATTTTATGTGGCTGCCTCTTCATTGGGCTTCCCTAGTGACTCGGTTGGTAAAGAAACTGCCCTCAGTGCAGGAGATCCAGGTTCGATCCCTGGGTCAGGAAGATGCCCTGGAGAAGGAAAAGGCAACTCACTCCAGTACTCTTGCCCGGAGAATTCCATGGAGAGAGGAGCAAGGCAGGCTGCAGTCCATGGGACTGCAAAGAGTCGGACATTAGTGCCTCTTCATTAGTCCCTGGACAAATGGGAAGATGGCTGTGTTTTCTTTGAATTCCAGTCCCTCTGTTGATAATGGTACTAGACAGCCTTTTACAGAACCAATGGCTCCTGAGCTCTGTTCTGACATGTGATGAAGTTAGGGTCAGGAGAAAGATTTTAGGTAGCCAGGGAGCAACTTATGAGTCTTGAGTACTTACAGATGAGGCTGAAAAGAAAGGAAGATAAGAAGGCAGCCACATCAAATTTATCTGCTTTACAGTTTGGTTTTTGTCTTGTGGTTTTTTGCCACTAGAAATAACTCTGTGCTGTATTTGGCTACAAAAATGTTAGTACCTAATAGTGAAACCTGTTTGTTTTCAGTATCCTCACTCTTGCTTTATTAAACTAAATTTTAGTGCTTATGTATGTTTTAAGGGTATCTCTTTAACTGAGACCATTCTTGAAACATTTTCCTCACTGCTAGTTACAAGCAGTTTCAGAAGAAGGGCATGACAAGAGTTTTAGAGTCAAATCATAAGGAGAAGGAGGTGGCAGAGGATGAGTTGGTTAGATAGCATCACCAACTCAATGGACATGAATTTGAGCAAACTCCAGGAGATAGTGAAGGACAGGGAAGCCTGGACTGCTGCAGTCCATGGGGTCTCAAAGAGTCAGACATGACTTAGCAACTGAACAACAACAGCAACAACATGTTCTCATAATTCTATATTGTAAATTTTCTAATGCGATTTCCCTTTAGATTAAGATTTCTGCTTACTTGATGCTAATGTTATAAAATTATATATATTTATATATATGCTTATGTGCTCAGTTCTATCAGACTCTTTGCAATCCTATGGACTGTAGCCCCTGGTAACTCAGCGATAAAGAATCTACCTGCCAGTGCCAGAGCCCAGGAGATGTGGGTTCAATCCCTGGGTTGGGAAGATCCCCAGGAGGAGGGCATGGCAACCCACCTCAGTATTCTTGCCTGGGAAATCCTATAGGCAGAAGAGCCTGGCAGGCTATAATCCATAGAGTTGCAAAGTTATATTAGCCCAGGACAATTAAGAAACCAGCAAAGCATCCACTCTTATTCCACACAGTCCTTTCCCTGGACAAGCATCAGATATTCTATATGCATCTCAAAAACATAAGATGATTGTTGCCCATCAGATCTGATTATTATAGTTAATGTAGGCAGCTGGTTTCATTTTAAGTGCCCCCATTTGCAGACTGCTGTTCTTTGAGAAAGGAGACTCTTAGGCTTACCTTCACAAACTGGGACCTGCTGTGTCCATTGTCCCTGGGCAGTGCATTCAACCTGGGCTGGCCCCTGCAACGCGAAGCCCTCTGCACAGGTGAAGTGGCAGGATGACTTGAAGGCAAACTCTCCAACCAAGGAGTGGCTACATTTCACAGTGCCGTTCTGAGGATGGCTGATGGCTGCACAGGTTACAGCTGCAACACATGTCCCAAGTTATATTAGCAGGTCAGACTTGCCCATTTGGAGAACAGGTTGAGATGTTACAGTAAATCTTGATGTGGAACCACCTTACCTTTACATGTTGGCTGCTTGTTGTCCCAAATCCCAGAGGAGGTACACTGTAAGTGCTGGGGTCCAGTGAGTTTATATCCTTCCTGACACTCAAACGTACAGGTAGTGTTCCATGGGAGGCTTCCATGGTTTTGGGAACAGTTTACAGCTCCGTTGTCTGGATTTGACAAAGCATCACACTGAACCACTAGGGATTTGAAAGAACACCATGAAATTTTAAAGAAGAGTGAGATATTCACTTCTTGAACTGGAGTTTATAACACAGTAAGGAAACTACCATCAGAGGGTAGAACTCAAAGCCTGAGGTTAACTTCTGGGGACATGCACACCCACAATAAAGTTGCTATGTTTTTTTCTTGATATTTTCATCCTCTCTGATTGACTTTGACTATGCTAAGTGGTTCCTGATCGTTTTACCTGGCTTATTTTACAAAAGGCAAAAACAAAGAAAAATAGCAGATTCTAGATCAGGATTTATGACTAGTTGTGATTAAAAAAAACAAATCCCAGCATACACAGAACATTCATTTATTTTATCCCAGCAAGACCTGGAGGATGGAGAAGGAAATGGCAACCCACTCCAGCATTCTTGCCTGGGAAATCCCACAGACAGAGGAGCTACAGTCCACGGGGTCACAAAAGAGTCGGACATGACTTGGTGACTAAACAATAAGACCTGGAGGAAAGAGTTTTTCTGTCTTTTCCTAAGAAGATAAAATAGAGAGAAAAGGATATATTGAGGCTGCTTGGTTATCATGATCTTCAATGGTCCAATTGCATGGATGAAATTCAACAGAGACAGGAGAGAGGAAGTCATTCAGATTTTGAGAGGGCAGTTCCACAGTTCTGTGTTCCCTTACACATCACGAGAGCCTCAGAAACACTCATGCCAAATACAGGATCAAAACTTTTCTCAAAGCCAGCTGGTACCATATTGGCCCTATATACACTGGCCGAGAGAACAAGTTGAATCGGAATTTAATTAGAATAAGTTTAGAAGGAACTTTCCCTCAAGTGCTGAAAATGGCATAGTGAAGTGAAGTTGCTCAGTCGTGTCTGACTCTTTGCTACCCCATGGACTGTAGCCTACAAAGCTCCTCTGTCCATGGAATTTTCCAAGCAAGAGTGCTGGAGAGGGTTGCCATTTCCTTCTCCAGGAGATCTTCCCCATCCAGGGATCAAACCCGGGTCTCCTGCATTGCAGGCAGACGCTTTACCGTCTGAGCCACCAGGGAACCAAGGGGATGAGAGATGAATTGGAGAATGCTCTATGCTTTCTGAGAGAGACTTACCGTTGCATTTTGGGAGAGGAGTGCTCCATTCTCCAGAGGACATGCACCGAGCGGCCTCTGTGCTGCTTGGGAGGTAGCCCTCTGCACAGCTGATGGAGCAGGAAGAGTTGTAGGTGAATTTCCCCAAAGGGTTGCAAACCAGATGCCCATGCTCAGGATGTTTCTGTGCCTGACAGGTCACAACTGAAAAAGGAAAACAAATCAGTTCTGCTCCTCTCTCACCCTGTAGCACGTGGGAAGAACCCTGGAAACCAGAACTACTATTTATCAAACGTCAGGCACCAGGCTTCCCAGGTGGCACTAGTGGTAAAGAACCTGCCTGGCAATGCAGGAGACAAAAGAGATCTGGGTTAGATCCCTGGGTTGGGAAGTTCCCCTGGAGGAAGGCACAGCAACGCATTCCAGTATTCTTGCCTGGAGAATCCCATGGACAGAGGAACCTGGAGGGCTACAGTCCATGGAGTTGCAGAGAGTCGTACATGACTGAAGGGACTCAGCGAAGAACAGGCACTATGAAAATGTCATGTCTGCATTTGCTCACATCATCCAAACCATAAGCCTATGAAGTTGGTACTCTTTTGTCCTCGTTTTACCATGAGAAACCTGGGACTTGAGAGTTTACCTCGCTGTTGTCAAGGTGCCATAACTACTAAGAGGTGGATCTGGGATTCAAACACAGGAGGATCTGATTTCACAGCTTCAGCTCTTAACCTCCTTCTGACTCCATGTGCTCCAGCGAAGGGAAAGCATGCAGACCTGACGCCAAAACCAACTGGGACATAAAGTGCTTCTACACTCTCAAGTGAAGTTACCTTGCTCACACCTGAGGCCCTTGAAGCCAGGGTGGCACTGGCAAGTGTGGTTGTTGATGGTCTCCACACATTCACCATGGCTGCTGCAGGATGTGGGGGTACAGGCAGCTGTGGAAAAGACAATCCGTGAGGACTGCTGTTATTATGCTTCAACTGAGTTTCTTTGAATTTAGGATCGGCGATGTGTAACAGGGATGTCACCAATGATACAGAGTGTCAGAGATTTTAATAGAGGTGCTTGATGAAATGCCCAAGCTGAGTTTTAAGCTCAAAAATTTCAAACCCTGACCTTAATATCAGAGGTAGAGCTGTAACTGGCACCCAAAATAGAAAAGTCACTTTATCACAAAGTCTAAAGAGAATTCTCCTACTGCAAATAAATAACAAGTAACTAAAAGTGTGTAATACGTGTGCATACACACTGTATATAAGTATGTGGTGGTTTAGTCTCTAAGTCATGTCTGACTCTTTGAGACTGCAAGGGCTGTAGCCTGCCAGGCTCCTCTGTCTGTGGGATTCCTCTCGGCAAGAATACTCGAGTGGGTTGCCACTTCCTTCTCCAGGGGATCTTCCGCACCCAGGGATTGAACCTGAGTCTCCTGCATTGCAGGTGGTTTCTTTACCACCTGAGTCACCGGGGAAGCCACATATGCATATATTTAGGTCTATACTTATATATAGCTTCCCTGGTGGCTCAGTAGGTAAAGAATCTGCCTTCAATCCAAGAGATTCAGGTTCAGTCCCTGGATGGGGAAGACCCCCGGAGAAGCAAATGGCAACCCACTCCAGTATTCTTGCCTGGGAAATCCCATGAACAGAGAAGCCTTGTGGGCCACAGTCCATGGAGTCATAAGAGTCAGACATGACTTAACAACTAAATCACCACCACACATAAATACATACATTCTTAACTACATTCACACAAAGAAGCAAAAAGAGGCAAATTTCAGGTGTTTAAACATTTCAAATAGAATGTATACAACCTGTATCTTTTTAGAACATAAAATCCACACAATAGAGACCAGTCTTTGTATACAGTCAACAATCTGTCATGATGCTCACACACAACACCTCCCTCCCACTGCTGCCGCAGACTCCCTACCTTTGTAACACAAGGCGAACTTCTTTTTGGTGCAGTTCTCATCATTCCACTTGCCTGAGTCCTTTTCTCTCTTAATGTAGATCTCTACACAGTCCTCATCAGTTTGCTTATTGTTCGGTTCACCTGGAGCCCAGTTTGTGGCTTCTTTAGTCAAAGACTTATTGGTCCCTATCCAGGTCCATGTACCGTTGATCTTTCTGATTCCAATCCAGTAGTAACTCGGTGAGTGGCTGAATGTGGAGTTCAGGTATTCAATCTCTTCCTGGTTTTGAATTGCAACTAGAGCTGTGTAAGTTTTCTGGCAATAATCTCTGGCCGCCTCAAAAGTCATGATTTCCGTGGATGCGTGGTAAGACCAGGTTCTACTTTCTTTAAACAGAAGCACTAAGGGGGAAAACATGAGAGGAATGGAAAAGTTTAGCCCTGCTGTGGTTTGACTCTGTTAGCTGAATCTTTTGTTGTATTTTTGGAATCTAGTGGCCTTTGTGTGCATGCCTGCTCAGTCGCTTCAGCCGTGTCTGACTCTTTGCGGCCCCATGGACCACAGCCCGCCAGTCTCCTCTGTCCATGAGATTCTCCAGGCAAGAATACTGGAGTGGGTTGCCATGCGCTTCTCCAGGGGATCTTCCTGACCCAGAGATCGAACCCACGTCTCCTGCATTGCAGGTGGATTCTTCAGTGCTGAGGCACCAGGGAAGCCCCTTAGTGGCCTTTGGGATGATTCAATTTTTTTTTTCCAAAGTAAGAATTTCTTGGAAAATTTTTTCCAAAGGAAAATGGGTATGAATGGGGAAACTACCACTTACTGTGTTTCTCTTTTGTAATTGACCTTCCACTTGGTGCTTCACCCACTATAACCTATCAGTACACCTACCTAATAGTAGAATAATAATCAGAATAACTAAGCTTTTTTGAGCACTAAATATACACCACCAAGCACTGTCTGAGGCACTTTACATGAGCCATGATATTGAATCCTCAAAAGGCTTCTGGGAAATAGATTATTTACGATCACTGTTTATACCTAAGGGAGCTGAGACACAAAGAGGTAAATGGCTCCTAGCCCAGGGCACAACACATTATGAGGAGGAGCCCAAGATGCTGCTAAACAACCTACATTACACTTGGCAGCCCCCCACAAGGAAGACTTATCTGGTCCAAAATACCAGTAGTGCTAAGGATAAGAAATTTTAGTCTATCAACTGACATTGACTTACCGAAAGTGAGAGCAGAGAGATACTGTGAAGCAATCATGACTTCAAGAGTTCTTCTGATCCAAAGATTAGACTTGAAAATGCTTTTCTGGTGGGGGAAGTACAAAATTAATTATAGAATGAACTCCCAGGCTACCAGATACCCAGATCATTCTACAATGATGTGTAGAGTGGCATCATAAGATATTTAGATTAAAGGATTATAATCTTGTGCCACAAGGTTTATTTCAAAGAAGTCTGCCCAAAGGAATCAATACAGAAGTTAAGATTTTCATAATTTCAGTCAAAAATAAAAGTCAGGTTTTAACTAGTCTGAATACAATAAGAGCTTGCACAGATCTTCTATGGAAGGCTTTTTGCATATCTGTTCGTATTCATGATCTGTGCTTCATGGTCAAGACTGCTCTTGTAAAGATTTCTTGCACTTACTGTTCAGTATCAGATTCCTCCCGTGTTGCTGCTGCTTCTGTTTTGTGCCACTCCTGCAGATTTTGATGTGAGGTCAGCCAAGAATAGTGGAGCCTTGCTCCTGCTGGAACCATCCTTTATAGGATACCTCGCTTCCTGTGAGTAATACAGATATGTCCAAACCCAGTAAAGAGGAATTCCCAGCAATTCCACAGTGCTAAAAATTACAATGATGTCAAAATGAGTTCTCCTTTTTAATGTGTCTTTTTATTTTAGATGAATTCTATTAATATGACACAAAGGCATGGTTTTAATTCTATTAACATAAAACCCATGTCTTTAGGAAGTTTTAAAATGTGGCTTATTAGCAGTCCCTTTCCTGAAATTGTGGTAGTAATCAGAATTTTATCAACTGAAGTGAACTAAGAATAGTTTTGTCATCTATGGGCTATTACTCTTGATTTTCTTACTGCATACCAGTCAATAATGGGTCATCACTCACTTTTTTTCTCTTTCTCACCTTCCAATTCAACTCATTTTAAGGTACATTGTCTCACAGAGGTAATGTTAATTATTAAATAAATGTTAATCCTCAGATTCTATGCATAGCTTTGACTAAATTACTAGAAACAGTATCTCCCACTTACATGTCTGAAATAATTCCTTGTTTCTTAAATATAAGAAAAATGGGAAACAGATATTCCATCTGGAAAGTGTTCATGATTTGTTCAGTGAGAAAATAAAGATGAAAACTATACATATTTGTATTTAATTGAACCAAATTTGGTTTGAAAAATTTAAATGTGAATTGCAAAAAGAAAAAAAAATTAATGTATCAAAATGTCAACAATAGATTTCTAGAGGGCAGGATTTAGGGGCTATTTTTATAAGTTTCATGATTATTTTCAGCATTTTGCAGTTTTTGCAATGACCCTCTATTACTTTTATAGTAAAATGAACACAGTTTAAATATGACTGTGTCAAATATAACTATGTATATAGTTATCACCTTCATATATGTATATATAATATCACTGATTCCTGCTCTTTATAGTGGTATTTCTTTGGGGGGATTATATACAATACAATCACCATTCCCTATCTCTGCATCCCATCTAATTCAAATGGTAGAGACAGTAAATGGGAACCTTTTAATTTCCATATCCTGTAGAGATCAAGTAAAGCTAATATTCCACAGTTACAGCTTTTATAAACAGGACACCTAACAATGTACTCTCAGCAGACATGAAGTAGTCGTGAGGGGGTTGAGGGGGACATAACAGGTTTATTTCTCTCATTACTTGTTAGCGCCCTGGTTCCTTCTGTGTACATAAAGACCTAAACCAAACAGGAAAAGAGGAGAAAAATTCCAACAAATACAACCGACTTAAAAAGTAAATGAATAACCCAGTTAGCTAATTTAACTCCTAAATATGCTCAACTTTTAACAGAGAATATATACCATCCACCCTCCCACTGTCCTATATTTTCCAGATGTTAGCATTATTTTAAATTTTAATCAAACTTTACTTTTGTAAATGTGCTTGTTGTTGCTCAGTAAATGTGGAAAGTAATCGGTCACAGTGTTTGTTTAGATTTTAGAGAAAGAAGTGAAGCTGGGTTAATATTAATATTGTTAATCTATATGTACCTTAATTTTCAATAAGTTGTGAACACATGATTTGTCACTTAAAAATGTGTACTGTAGGAAGATCTTTATCTGACACAATAATAAAGTACCTAATAATCATTTTGAAAATAGAAGTTAGCCATAACAGCCCGAGATAACTACATTTACTATTACAATTTTTCATAACTAAATTAAGTTTGTCTTTTTCCTTTCTCATTAGTTCACAAATATCTAAAAATATCTCCAATGGTGGTACAGTCCCTATTTCATTTACTATATATGTCCTGGACTCCCCAGTTATAATCTGTAACATATATTGAACCTTCACCATGTGCCAGGCCCTGTTCTAAGTTTTTTACATATTCATCTACATATTTATTTAATTCTTACAATAGCCTATGAAATAGGCACTCTTATGATCCCCGCAATACAGATGAAGAAACTGAGGAACCAAGGATTTTACGGGACTCAGCTAAAAGCACCGAGCTAAGGAGTTGAAACCTGGGCAGTCTCCGGAGCCAGCTTCCTTAACTGCTATATTCCAGTCTTTAGTTTCTCTTGTTATTTTGCCCCACGACGAGCCTCCCTATTCTTCCCAAGTCTCTAGTCTTCCCCTTGCCTTCTTTTTCCCAAGCCTTCAATCTCTTCTTCTTCCCAAGAGTGGTGTCATAGTCCCAGCTCTCCCTCAGAGTGGCTGTGTCCTGCGTCCTGAGACATGAAGGCAGGAAGGGAACTAGGGGGCAGTAAGCAGTAGACAGAAGATACAGTCAAAGTAGACTCTAGGTTCTCAGCTCTGGCAGGAAAGTGGATGAAGAAACACGCAAGGCAGGCTGAGCTACACCAGGGAAAGTTTTGATCCCTGTATCACACTTTCCAGGAGATCCTGATTTTAAAGCAGGTTCTCTCTGTGGCTAAAGGGTGCAGCGACATACCCCAATACCAAAAAAGAGGGATATGAAAAATAAGGAATAGAAGCAATAGTGAGTAAAGGTAACTTATTATTATTGTTATTACCAACGGAAGTATAATATTCCAAACTCACTCACCCTTACAGTTATCCTGCATTCTCCCAGAATATTTTCCACTTGCCTATCCCCTGAGGTTGGGACCACAAATCAAGTACCTGGCCACTAAGAGTGGAGGGGCTTTCTTTAGACTGTAGAGTTGCTGAAAGAGGCCATAGACAGACCTCATTTGCCTGTCATAGAGAGATGCCAGCACAGTGAGGGCCGGGAGTGGGTTGACAGCTGGACTGTAGCTTCTTCACCTGCTTTTTTTGTATCAGAATCTGATGAGGGGGCACCCTCACTTGGAGGATCGAAGAATGAGTTGAAGGGGAAATCAGGTGAGCACTGAATAGCTGGGGATGTTGAATATTATCTCCCCTTCCCCAAATGAACTTAATACCCCCACATAGCAGACTGATTAGAGGTGCCTCAAGGCCACATGGAATCTCCCAAGCTTAGAAGATGCAGCTGGCTATCCCTGGATAGCTCCATTTTCAACCCTGGCCTCATATGGACACCCTCTTACAATCTCCAACTTGGGGAGGCAAGGAGAAAAGGAAAGAAGATAATCCAAACACGGGCACACCTTGGGCACCGCCCTTCCTGGCGTCATCATCACTTTCCTGAAAGTGCCCTGCCTGGCCTCTCCACATCCTGTAAGGACTTTAAACGCTTTTGCTGCTGCCCACTCCCCCCCCCCCCCCCCACCGCAAAGTCATTCTCATCTTTATGGTGAAGGGACATCCCTGAGGGAGTGAGGGAGAGCCGGAAAGAGGATGTCAAGATTCCCAAGGCAAATGTTACAGTTTTACTCAAGGCCATCCAGTTCATCTTCCATAGCGAGGGACAATAAAAGCTATGGACGGGGGATTATTGGGTTGAATGGGAAGTAGCATGGGCCGTAAGTACATATGGCAAGACCACCTGTTAAAGTGTGAATTTAGCTTTGGTTCCTCAGTTCCCTCAGCTAAAAGGAACTATGACCCATGGGCAGTGGCCTTCCTGAGGTTCTGGGTTCCCTCACCTCTGGGCAGTGTTGTGAGGTGCTTCTTTTTGAAAGCCTTGGTAACTTGCCCCCAAATTTGACTCTGCTAACATCTAAAGTACTTCTGTAGAGTCTAAGGTAGGGAGTGCATGTGGGCTAAGTTGCTTCAGTCGTGTCCAGTTCTTTGCGACCCTTTGGACTATAGCTCACCAGGCTTCCCTGTCCTTGGGATTCTCCAGGCAAGAATACTGGAGTGGGTTTCCATGCCCTCCTCCAAGGGATCAAACGTGGGTTCGATGTTACCTGCTTTGGCAGGTGGGTTCTTTACCAAGTGCCACTTGGGAAGCTGAAGGTAGAGAGGGGAAATCCTAATAAAGATTCAATCCTACATGGAGTATACAAATATGATATTTCTTGCACACTCAAAATTGTGAAGTAAAATTAATCAACAATGCGCCATCATGGTGTAGAATGGCATTTCTTGCATGATTGAAACATGGGTATATTTGATAGAAAATGAGTCTGGTTCCCTCTAAATTCATTCTGCAGAAAGGCATGTTCACTTTTTTGGGATGTGTAGCGTCTCAAAACACCTGGGTCAGGTAGGAGCCTTGGGCTCTCAGTCTGCACTCCCAATCCTAGGGAGAAGTGGAGTTTTCAGACTTCTCTCATATGAAGAAGACTCACCTGAGCAGCTCATTTAGAATGTGTATGTGGGGTTTCCCGGGTGGGTCAGTGGTAAAGACCTCTCTTGCCAATGCAAGAGACAGGGGTTTGGTCCCTACTCTGGGAAGATCCCGCGTGCCACTGAGCAGCTGAGCCTGTGTACCACCACTACCGGGGCTGTGTTCTAGGACCTGGGAGCTGCTACTGCTGAGCCCACATGCTGCAACTGCTGAAGCCTGCACGCCTAGAGCCTGTGCTCTGCAACAAGAGAAATCACCTCAGTGGGAAGCCAATGCACCATAACCAGAGCATAGCCTCCACTCATCACAGCTAGAGAAGCCTGAATGCAGCAATGAAGACCCAGTGCAACCAAAATAATAATAATAATAATAATCTCTTTTGAAAAATGAAATGTGTATCTTGGGCTTCCCTGGTGGTCCAGTGGTTAAAAGTCTGCCTTACAATACTGGACACATGGGTTCAATCCCTAGACCAGGAAGATCCCACATGCCATGGAGCAACTAAGCTTGTGCACTGCAACTACTGAAGCCTGCAACCCTAGCGACCAGAGCTGGTGCTCTGCAGCAAGAGAAACCATGGCAGTGAGAAGCCCATACACTGAAACTAGAGAGTAGCCTCCACTCACCGCAACTAGAGAAAGCCTGAGTGCAGCAATGAACACCCAGGGCAACCAAAAAATAAATAAGCAAAATAAAATAAAGTGCATTATCTTCAAGCCCAACACTCAGAGACTCTGACTCAGTAGGTCTAGGGTTGGGACCAGGAATCTGTAATTTAAATGAATATTCAGGTGATTCTGATACAAATGCCCCAATTCTACCATGCTTTGAGATATGTTGGTCCAGGGTCACCTAATTTGGGAAAGAATACCAAGAAGACCCTGTGGCTGGTGCTCAGCTTTCAGTAGAATTTTGACCCAAATGTCAGTACGGTTACTAACACACTCTCTACTGGAAGACTAGAGGCATCCTTGGTAACAGTGCTGGGCAAATACAGAAAATAAGTAGGATGAGTCGCTGTTTTGATTTCTCATACATGGAAAGTAATTTTTTAAATTTTTAATTGGAAGATATTTGTGTGATAATGTTGTGTTGGTTTTTGCCATACAACAGCATTAATCAGCCATAAGTATACATATGTCCCCTCTCTCTTGAACCTTCCTCCTACCCCTCACCCCATCCCACCCCTCTAGATTGTCACAGAGTATGGGGTTGAGCTCTCTGTGTCATACAGCAACTTTCCACTAGCTATCTATTTTACATATGGTAATGTTTATGTTTCAACACTACTCTCAATTCATGCCACCCTCTCTTTCCCCTGCTGTGTCTACAAGTCTATTCTCTATGTCTGCTTCTCTATTCCTGCCCTACAAATAAACTACTTAGGAGTAAACCTACCTAAGGAGACCAAAAACAAAAAAACAAAAAAAACCTGTATACAGAAAAGTATAAGATACTCATGAAACAAATCAAAGATGACACAAACAGATGGAGAGATACATCATGTTCTTGGGTTGGAAGAATCAATATTGTGAAAATGACTATACTACTCAAAGGTATATACAGATTCAGTGCAATCCCTATCAAATTACCAATGGCATTTTTCACAGAACTTGAACAAAATATTTCACAGTTTGCATGGAAACACAAAAGACCCCAAATAGCCAAAGCAACATTGAGAAAGAAAAAAGGAGCTGGAAGAATCAACCCTGCTGACTTCAAACTATGCTACAAAGCTATAGTCATCAAGACAGTGTGTTACGGGCACCAAAACAGAAATATTGACCAATGGAACAAGATACAAAACTGAGAGATAAACCCATGCAAATATGGGCTATTTATCTTTGACAAAGGAGGCAAGAGTATACAATGGAGAATAGACAGTCTCTTCAGTAAGTGGTGCTGGGAAAACTGGACAGCTATGTGTAAAAGAATGAAATTAGAACATTTCTTAACACCATACAAAAAAATAAAATCAAAATGGAATAAAGACCTAAATGTAAGGCCAGAAACTATAAAACTCTTAGAGGAAAACATAGGCAGAACATTCTGACATAAACCGCAGCAAGATCTATGACCCATCTCCCAGAGTAATGGAAATGAAAATAAACAAATGTGACCTAATTAAAGTTAAAAGCTTTTGCATAGCAAAGGAAACCATAAACAAGATGAAAAAACAACCTGCAGAATGGAAGAAAATATTTGCAAGTGAAGAAACTGACAAAGGATTAATCTCCAGAATATATAAGCAGCTCATGCAGTTCAATATTAGGAAAATAAACTGCCCCATCAAAAAATGGGCAGAAGACCTAAACAGACATTTCTCCAAAGAAGTATATGGTTTTTAACCAAAGAAAGCAAGTTGCTTTAAAGAAATACCGTAAGTATGTATATGTTTTTTCTCCCTTCTCCTCTGATTTAGGAGGACTCCGTATTCCCCTAATTTCCCTTTCTAAACTTCTGACATGATTCTGAGATTTCAGGTCTAATGTGTTTCCTTGCTTCCTGCTTGGCAGCACCTTATCTGTTTATTGTTCAGTCGCTTAGTCATGTCCGAATCTTTGCAGCTCCATGAACTGCAGCACACCACATCCTTCACTATCTCCTGGAGTTTCCTCAAACTCATGTCTGTTAAGTCTCTGATCCCATCCAACCATCTCATCCTCTGTCATCCCCTTCTTCTGCCCTCAACCTTTCCCAGCAACAGGGTCTTTTCCAGTGAGTCAGTTCTTCGCATCAGGTGGCCAGAGTATGAGAGTTTCAACTTCAGCATTAGTCCTTCCAATTTAGGGTTGATTTCCTTTAGGACTGACTGGCTTAATCTTCTTGCAGGCCAAGGGACTCTCAAGAGTCTTCTCCAGCACCACAATTCAAAAGCATCAGTTCTTGGCTTTCAGCCTTCATTGTGGTCCAACTGTCACATACATGCCGTTGAAAAAACCATAGCTTTAAATATGTGAACCTTTGTCTCCAAAGTGATGTCTCATACACTATCTAGGTTTGTCATAGCTTTCCTTCCAAGGAACAAGCGTCTTTTAATTTCATGGCTGCAGTCACCATCAACAGGGATTTGGGAGCCCAGATAAATAAAATTGGTCACTGTTTCCCTTTCTGTTTTCCATGGAGTTATGGGACCGGATGCCATGGACTTAGTTTTGAATGTTGAGTTTTAAGCCAGCTTTTTCACTCTCCTCTTTCACCCTCATCAAGAGGTTCTTAAGTTCCTCTTCTTGCTCTTCCATTAGAGTGGTATCATCTGCATATCTGAGGTTGCTTATAGTTCTCCCAGCAATCCTGAAGCTCCATTTTCTGTTTTGGAATCTAAGAAATAACTAGCGGGAATATCTTCAAAATGAGCCAAGCCCAGTGAGTTCCCAAAGCAGAAGAAATAAGGGCAGATGGGCTGATAGACTGACGGAATCCTTCCTGAATGTAGCCAGGCTGTTTGCCATCTGTCATTAACAAAGAAGGGAAAATCCTCCAGGATTTTAGAAAACTTCGCTTGTTTTCCTTGGCCATTGTGCTGCTTGTTTTGTAATCAGAAATTTCCTAAATGATTATTATTAGCTTTGCTCTCAGAGCCCTACATCAGGAGGAAAACCTGGCCTGGTCACTTTTGGAATAAAAAGATCTACTCTGTTTCCCTTGTATATTGTAATTTTTGAGCATATGAATGTACTATCAAAAAAAAAAAATCTGCTATTTTACACCAACACTGTGACTTGGAGCAAGCTTCTTGTCCTAGTTAAGTCTCAGATCTCTCATCTAGAATTAAAGGTGTTTGACCCCAGTCCCTGCCAGCTGTAATATATTATGATATAACGTAAATACAGGAAGAAACTCTACATCCAAGTGTCCATCACTTTTCCTTGCTGTGATGTTTATAGCTGATGATTAATAATGATATCATGTACTATTGGCATACATGTGTGCCTAGTGTGTGCCAAGCACTTTACCTGCATTACTTCAGGCAAATTTCCCAAAGTGAAAAGTAGATGTTATTAATTCCATTTGCAGAGGATGAAACACAGATCTCAAAAAGTTAAGTAACTGGCCTATGTTTTTTCAGCTGATATGTGGTCAAGCAGGGAATCAAATCCATGTCTTTGTTATTCTAAAGCCCATCTTTGTGTTGATTCCATGCCTGCTCAGATTAAAACCTCAGAAGGAAAATATACTATAGTTTTTCCATTAAAAAAATGTTATAGCAACTTCTTGGCTTCCTGTACCTCCAATCAGCCCTGTAAGTTCAGTGTCTTAGACTGAGTTCCTTCTGAAGCAGACCCGGCCACAAACGTGTAGGTGTAAGTCAATTATTTGCAAGGTGATCCCGGGAAGTACTAGTAGGGGAGTGAGAAAGTGAGACAAGCAAAGGAAGGAATCTAGTAAAGGGTGTGCTAATCAGCAGGTAACCACTGTGGAAACCAGGATTCAGCCCCACTAGAGTACTGGGAGATACCTCAGAGTATCCTCAAGGAAAGGCAAGGGAGCTGGGGGATGTACCTATTAATTCCAGTTATCATTGGCTAGAGGCTGGTCCTAGCGGGAGGGAGGCCATGGTTAATTCTCCTGCTCTTCCAAGTGGATTCCTGAGGCCAGAGAGAGCTCTCCACAAAGACATGCAGCTGCTTGTGGTTTGAAATGACATGATTTGACCTGGGTTTTTAAAGGATGGTCTATAAACTGTATTGGGACATAATAGGCATGTTAGTTTTCTATCACTGCTTTAACAGAATACTACAAATCTAGTGGGTAAAAACAACCCCAACTGATTATTTCATTGTTTCTGTAGGGCAAAATTATGGGATGCTCTGCTCTGGGTTTCACATCGCCAAAGTCATGAAGTCAGCCAGTTGGGCTCTTCTTGGGGTAGTCTGGGGAAAATATACTTCCAAGATCATCCAACTTGTTGGTAGAATCTAGTTCCTTGTGGTTGTCAGACTGGGATCTCCATTTTCTTGCTGGCTGTCAGGAGTCATTTTCAGCTACTAGTGGCAATTTGCATTCCTTGGTTTATGGCTCTCTTCACTGCCCAAAATAGCAATTTGTCCTCCTCTCTTCAAATCTCTCCGACCTCCCCTTCTGCTTCATCACTTATTGGCCTACAACTTCTGCCACATTTCTCTGCGTTACTCTTCTGCCACCACTTTACTGCTAAGGGTTCATGTGATTACATTGGGCTCACTCAAATTATCCAGGATAATCTCCCTATTTTAAGGTCAATACATTAATAACTGAATTCCATCTGCAAAATCCCTTCTCAACAGTACCTAGATTTGATCGGGTAATCAAAATATTTGATTAGATAATCAAAGAGGAGAAGGGAATTTGTTGGGATGGAGGAGGACATCTTTAGCATTTTGCCTACCAGAATAGGGACTTGGTCACAGGGATGCAGTACAGGAACTAGGTAAATGGCTAGCCTAAATTAATGCTGCTGTGCTAAGGCCAATTCTGTTGTGATGTTTTCTCTTCTATAGTAAGTCCCCTATATACAAATAAGTTCCATTCTGAGAGCATGTTCATTAAGTCCAATTTGTTTGAAAGTCAACAAAGTTAGCCAAAGTACCCAACTAACACAGTTGCCTATATATTAATGTATTGTAGCATGTTTATAATACTTTTCATACAACTAATACATAAAAAATAAACACTAAAAATAAAGAAAACCTTTTAAATCTTATTTTAACTTTGAAAAGTACAGTAGTACCAGCTACATTACCACTGCTTTTATGCTTGCTTCTGGACTTACTGAGCTTGAAATAATAAAGAATCTGTACTACTGTACTTGATACATTACTGTTCAGTAAAGGACACAAATGTGCAACCACTTATAGAGAATGCACATGTTAGGTAAAAGACCAGGGCACCAACAGAGTGTCTAACAGGCTGTTTAATGGCGAAGCGCTCCTGGGCGGGGTTCCCCGACCAAACGAGGCAGGTCGAGGAAGTCTGCACCCGGACCTAGATGGATGGGGGTTTGGATAGGTCACCAGGCCGAGGCGTCGCTGGCTGACAGGTCCTTCTACGTGGCTGGGGTGGGGCGGCTTTAGCTGGCGAAGTGTGCTGTCATTGGTCCCCGGGATCTGGGAGGCTCCTTCCATTAGAGACCTCCCCAGCTGGCGGGGGAGAGAAAGGGGCGGCCCATCATGGCCCCCTGGGGTCCGACCTTACAGCACATACTTGACAGTGTACACCATACATATGAACTAACTTACATGATTGGTCATGAGAATACACTTTGAATCTTTGAAAGTTCTCATGGAGGGGAATTACTGTACTTAGAACTGGGACTAATTCCCTGAATCCAAGAATGTTCCAGACCTTTAAGTGGGGATTAAATATAAATAGAGATTTATAGCCTGTAGAATCCAGGACTGGCTCACTTCAGACCAAACAACTAAAAGGAAGGGAGCACAGCCCCATCCATCAGCAGACAATTGGGATTAAAGATTTACTGAGCATAGACCTTCCCACCAGATCAAGACCCAGTTTTCCCCATAGCCAATCTCTCCCATCAGGAAGCTTGCACAAGCCTCTTATCCTCATCCATCAGAGGGCAGACAGAAGACACAAGAACTACAATCCCACAGCCTCCAGAACAAAAACCACAACCACAGAAAGCCAACCAATATGATCATATGGATCACAGCCCTGTCGTGGCGAAGGTGCTTACATAACTCAGTGAAGCTATGAGACGTGTGGTGCAGAGCCAGTGAAGACAGATGGGTCATGGTGGAGAGTTCTGACAAAAAGTGGTCCACTGGAGAAGGGAATGACAAACCACTCCAGTATTCTTGCCTTGAGAACCCCATAAACAGTGTGAAAAAGCAAAAAGATATGACACGGGAAGATTAGTCCCCGAGGTCTGTAGATATCCAATATGCTACTTGGAAACAGCAGAGAAATAGCTCCAGAAAGAATAAAGAGGTTGGGCCCAAACAGAAATGCCACTCATTTGTGGATGTGTCTGGTGGTGAAAGTAAAGTCCAATGCTATAAAAAACAATACTGCATAGGAACCTGGAATGTTAGGTCCATGAATCAAGGTAAATTGGACATGGTCAAGCAGGAGATGGCAAAAGTGAATATCTACATTTTAGGTATCAGGGAGCTAAAATGGATGGGGATGGGCAAAATTAATTTAATTCAGATGTCTATTATATCTACTGCTGTGGGCAAGAATCCCTTAAGAGAAATAGAGTAGCCCTCATAGTCAACAAGAGTCTGAAATGCAGTAATTGGGTGCAATCTCAAAAATGACAGAATGATCTCAGTTTGATTCCAAGGCAAACCATTCAATGTCACAGTAACCGAAGTCTATGCCCCAACCACTAATGCCAAAGAAGCTGAGGTTGAATAGTTGTATGAAGACATACAAGATCTTCTGGAACTAACACCAAAAAGTGATGTCCTTTTCATCATAGGGAATTAGAATGCAAATATAGGAAGTCAGGAGATACCTGTAGTATCAGGCAAGTTTGGCCTTGGAGTACAAAATGAAGCAAGGCAAAGGCTAACAGAGTTTTGCCAAGAGAATGCACTGGTCATAGCAAACCCCCTCTTCCAACAACATAAGAGACCACTCTACACATGGACATCACCAGATGGTCAATACCGAAACCAGGTTGTGGAGGTGAAACAATCAAGAGTTACTTATTGAATGAATAAATGAAGTCACTTGAAACATGTAAAACATTTGTTAATGTGTCCTACTCATGAGTTTTAGAAAAGTTGGCATCCTAATAAAAGTGCATGCGCTATTCTTTCCACTTTAATTTTTTGTAATTGTAAAAAAAGAAAAGCATCTGGGAAAAGCTGTCAGCCTCAGTGTTTCCTAAAAACAAACTGAGTGCTTGATTGAGAGGGTTGCTGAGCCTCACCCACATGCCTCACCATGCTGAGAGCCCTGTGGGTAGTCAGATCACATGAGATCAGAGAGCACCCCTCCAGGGGCACAGTTCCACACTGAAAATAATTAGGCTCAAATATTAGATGCATGGGGCTTCCCTGGTAGCTCAGCTCTTAAAGAATCTGCCTGCAATGTAGGAGACCCCGGTTCAATTCATGGGTCGGGAAGTTCCCCTGGAGAAGGGATAGGCTACCCACTCCAATATTCTTTGGCTTCTCTGGTGGCTCAGATGGTAAAGAATCTGCCTGCAATGTGGGAGACCTGGGTTCGATCCCTGGGTTGGGAAGAGCCCCTAGAGGAGGGTATGGAAACCCACTCCAGTATTCTTGCCTGGAGAATCCTCATGGACAGAGGATCCTGGCAGGCTACAGTTCAAGGAATCACAAAGAGACTCGAATGTATGGACTAAGCGCAGCACAGCACAGCATTAGATACATAGCTAAAACGGTTTTTTTTTTTAAATATTTAAAGGCATAAAGGAGATTGTTCAATAAAGAATGACTCTGATTTATAGCATCTGCAAACCCTCTTTAATACTTTATTTATTTTTTTGCCACAACTTTGGGCTTATGGGGATCTTAGTTCCTTGACCAGGAATTGAACACAGTTCCTTGGCAGTAAGAGTGGGCAGTCTTAACCACTGGACCACTAGGTAATTCCCTGAAACCATCATTGAAATATCTTAATACAACTAATTATTAATCTAATTTATCCAACTAATTATTGGAGGGCTAGCACAAAAGTTGGAAACCATTTTTTTTTTTTAAGGAAACCAATCTTTGGACATCTAGAAAAAAGAGTCCTGATCTGGAAACCCCACCTGAATCAACCATCCTGGTATTACCTCTGTGTGTCTTGTCTGCACACAATAGTCATCTATGTAAAACATAGGAGTCAGGGTAATTAACCACATTCCTTTCATCTAAATGGCCAGTGTTACAGGTTGAAAGGAGAAGGAAATGGCAACCCACTCCAGTGTTCTTGCCTGGAGGATCCCAGGGATAGGGGAGCCTGGTGGGCTGCCGTCTATGGGGTCGCACAGAGTCAGACACGACTGAGGCGACTTAGCAGCAGCAGCAGCAGCATAGGTTGAAAAGTTAGTGCTTATGTGGGGCAGAGCATCCATGGTTATGAAATGATAAACCTGACAATGAGGAGTTTGCATGCATTGTTCAGGAAAGAAACTGTGAAAGAAGATTTAGGGTTGACTTTCAAAATGGAATTTCCTTGCTCTCTGGGTGTTGGCTTCCTTGGCCTTTGATGGTTAGAAGTTCCTTTTGTTGTTCAACAATGTTGATTTTGGAGAGAAAACAGCATTCAAAAACCCAGAGGTCTTTTTCTAGAGACTGTTACAGGAATACAGAGGGCAGTTTCATGAAGCCGGCAAGGCTTCATCTCGGCTTCCAAAAGATAGGAAGAGAGGAAGAGATGAACAATACATTTTTAAGAAGTTCAGCTTTATTTCCTAAAAAGATGTCTCCAGTCAGTCTGGCTAAAGGTAATTGGCATGGGAGCATCTTTATGATTCTAAAAAGTAGAATGTTTTCCTTAATTAAGAAAGTCTTATCTGACTTGGGGAAAATGAAACACTTTCTCAGATATGAGTGGACCATAATCCCCACTAAAAAAACCCAAATAAGGGCAGTTGTCTGGAGTATCAGAAATGAGTCATATTCAGAAAATTGAAACGAAAGTATATATATATTTTTTGCATTTTCTTTGTCTAACAGATAATTTTTATTTATAAAATATAATTTTATCTTTGCTACTCTGCTGTCATATAGGGCATAACATTTTCACAAAACTCTTTTGGACCTACAGTCAATGATTAGCAACACACAATAGTGGTCCAACTCTCTAAACAATAATCACATGCACAAATCTGCATGGAAAAGTACTAAAGTTTTAGACTCAGACTTGTGTACTTTAGCTTATTTCCCCTTTCTAGTGTATTAAGAAATGACATGCACTTCAATTTGCCAAAAGCAATGCTTGTAGTTTGACATCAACAGGTTACTTCTGTTACACGGTGAAGTGAATACCAGTACTCCAAAAGCAGCAGGTATAAGTGAAGTGTATTTTCATTGGGAAGAGAAGTTGTCAACTTAAATAGCAGCAAATGAAGAACGTATAAGGAAATTCTCTGTTTTCATAGATACTCCATACTTCCATCATATATGACACAGGAGGCATTTCAGTTTGTGATTCCCCAGCCTAGAAATGTTGAATGATTTTCCATTCAATCTGATACTTTTGGATTCCTACCAGTAAGGAATATATTAAGAGTATGGAAAGTTGCTTACTGAAAGGAAACCCTTGAAGAAAAGTAAGAGATGAAATATAGAAATTAAGAAGCTATGGGGACTTACCTGGTGGTCCAGTGGCTAAGACTTCATGTTCCCAGTGCAGAGGGTCTGGGTTCGATCCCTGGTCAGGTAACTAGATACTACATGCTTCAGTTAAGACCCGGGTGCAGTCAAATAAATAATTAAATATTTTTTTAAAAAAAGAAGTCATGTAGAACACTCTTGACATTATAATTAATTGCATTTTCACATGTTCACAGTAATGCAAAACACAGTCATTAACAGAACCGGCTCGGATTACTTTAATACCAGATACATGTTTAGTCCTCTACATTAGCACTTGGAAGTAACGTTTATATGAAATAAAGCTATTAATACTTTCCTACAGCAATAACTGCCAAGGAAGGTCAAGACAAACACAAATCAAGTTTTCCCAAAGCTGCAACATGATACTATATGGCTTTACAGATGATGAACCTGAAGTTCAGAGAGATTTTTAATATCTAGGTCAAGGTCACAGCCAGTCTGTGTCAACACCAGAACTGCTTGTTTTGCTGATTTGCTTTATGGGCAGTATTTCTATTTATTTTCCTTCACTCAGTCCAGAATCTATTTCTCAAGGAAAGGGTTTCACGACACTAGACCAGAAATTTCCCACCTGCCCAGACTGATAGACTCCAATTTAGGACTGAGGCTTTGCTAAGAATTGTTTCAGGGAATTCCCTGATAGCTCAGTGGGTAGAGAATCCACCTGCAATGGAGGAGACCCTGGTTTGATCCCTGGATCTAGAAGGTCCACTGGAGAAGGGATAGGCTACCCACTCCAGTATTCTGTCCTGGAGAATTCCATAGACTGTATGGGGTCGCAAAGAGCCAGACACAACTGAGTGACTTTCACTTCACTTTCAAGAACTGTTTATTCCTATTCTAAAGATGAAGTAAATTCTTAGTTGCCACCTGACTATCTCTGAATAGCTAAGTCTAAAATTAGCATTTCGATGCAAATCAAAACTACAAAGAGATGTCACCTCACACCAGTCAGAATGGCCATCATCAAAAAGTCTACAAACAATAAACGCTGGAGACAGTGTGGAGAAAAGGGAACCCTTTTGCACTATTGGTGGGAATGTAAATTGATACAGCCACTGTGGAAGATGGTATGGAGATTCCTTAAAAAACTAGGAATAAAACCACCATATGACCCAGAAATCTCACTCCTAGGCAAATACCCTGAGGAAACCAAAATTGAAAAAGACACACGTACAACAGTATTCATTGCAGCACTATTTACAACAGCGCTGGAAGCAACCTAGATGTCCATCGACAGAGGAACGGATAAAGAAGTTGTGGTATATACACACATTACTCAACCATAAAGAGGGACACATTGAGTCAGTGCTAATGAGGTGGATGAACATAGGGCCTATTATACAGAGTGAAGTAAGTCAGAAAGAGAAAGATAAATATCTATTACTAATGGATATATGGAATCTAGAAAGATGGTACCAATGATACATTTGCAAAGCAGAAATGGAGAAACAGACATAGAGAACAGACTTATGTACACAGGGAGGGAGCAGAGGACGAGATGTGTGGAGAGAGTAACATGGAAATTTACACTACCATGTTTAAAATATATAGCCAGTGGGAATTTCCTGTATGTCTCAGGGAACTCAAACAAGGACTCTGTATCAACCTAGAGGGGTGGGATGGAGAGGGAGGTGGGAGAAAGGTTCAAGAAGGAGGGGACATATGTACACCTATGGGGCTGATTCATGCTGATGTTTGATAGAAAATAACAAAACTCTGTAAAGCAATTACCCTTCAGTTGAAAAATAAATACATTTTAAAAAATAAAAATAAATAAAATTAGCATTTCTAATAATATTTTACATGGTAGTATTTATTGAGTGATTATGCCAAGTGCTTGATTCATGCTATGTCATCTATTAAAATTTTTTTTAAGTATTTATTCATGTATTTGGCTGCACCAGGTCTTAGTTGCAGCATGTGGGATCTAGTTCCCTGACCAGAGATGGAACCTTATCCCCCTGCATTGGGGGTGCAATCTTAGCAACTGGACCACCAGGGAAGTCCCTATGTCATCTATTTTTACTTAAAAACCACAGAATTACAATATAGAAAGAATTCCCATTTTACAAATAGCATAGCCCACACACTACAGCTAGAGAGCAGCTGCAGCTCACCATAACTTAGACAAAGCCCACGTGCAGCAATGAAGACTCAGCGCAGCCAAAAATAAATAAATATATAATTTTTAAAATTTATAATACCTTAAGACTGTAACCATTCAATTATTTCTCAAAAAAAAAAAAAAAAAAAAAGAAAAGAAAGAAAATAGTCCTGTTGCTAAAAGTAAGGAAAACACTTTGTGCAAGAATAAAGTTCTCCTAGCCTCCTACCTATATAAGCAGAAATGTAAGCTGTTCTCCTATCATCTTTTATGTCTGCCTTACAATCATTGGTGCTGTCTTGGACATTCATTTTATTTTTTGCACATAATCATGTTAAAGTTCAAGGTAGGAATAAATTATACCAATATCTGTTTTGCCGAGTGATTAATCCTAAAAGAAATTCGGCTTTGCTTTTGTGAAGTTCAGCGTGATATGGTGTAAATTTTTCATAGTTCACCATTTCTAGGAGTGGTTTGGCTTCTTTAGATGTTCTAAGATTATGAAGCAGAACCTTCCTGTCCTAGAACAGACTGGTTACAAATAAGCAACTTTTCTGTTAATGTTGTAAATGTAAAAACTCCAAAGCAGATAGGGTATATTCCTAGTCTGCGCTGTTTCTGGAGACTTGACAGAACCAAAAAAGGTCCTGACAAGCAAAATAAATTAGCATAAATACTATGAGAGATGGGAGGAAGAAAGAGAATAGAGACCATATGAGGCCAAACCATTTAAAAGGCAGTATCTTCACAAACTTTATAGCATATACTCTCTTGGTGAAGCTGAAGGGAAGCATTCACTTCTATATATTGCTCGTGTGGATGAGAAACGGTACCCCACTTACAAAATGGAATTTAACAATATGGGGCTTCCCCAGTGGCTCAGCAATAAAAGAATCTGCCTGCAATGCAGGAGACGCCTGTTTGATCCCTGGGTTAGGAAGATCCCGTGGAAGAGGGCATGGCAACCCACTCCAGCATTCTTGCCTGGAGAATCTCATGGACAGAGGAGCTGGGCGGGCTACCATTCATACAGTCACAAAGAGTCAGACACAACTGAAGCGACTGAGCATGCAGGCACAGCAAAACTACACATGAATTTATTCTTTGATCAAGGAACCCAATTTCTAGGAATTTGGGTGAATATGCACTGCAACAATATAAAAATATATATGCACAAGAATGTTCATTATGCTCTAATTTTAATAAAAAAATATTGGAACAATCTGAATGGACAAAATAGGAGACATTAAACAAACTATGGACTATCTATACAGTGGAGTGCTATTCAATTACTTTGTTAGTTTTTTAAAAATCAAGGCACATATTTTACAATAAACAGATAGAAGCATATTTACCCTGATTTTCCTTCCTTAAATACTTGAGTATGCTACCTTTAATATAAAAAAAGGGAAATTAAGCAAATATGTATGCATCTGCTTATTTTGTAATATTAAGCACAAAAAGGGTAAATCAGAAATTAATGAAATTGATTATCTCCTGGTGTTAGTGAGGAAAGGGTAGATAGAAGAGAATGAAGCATCTTTAGGTATACAGATATATATGGTTTTAACTTTTGAGCCATATTCACGTTTATACATTCAAAAATAAAGATTAACTTGAGTAGCAAAAAATAAAAATAAAAAAAGCCCTAAAATTGAATGCAAACAGGAAATAATTGACCCTACTGGAACTGATAACATAAACTCAGAGAAGGAAAAAAAAAGCCAATCTAGGTATCAGTGGAGCATACTGTTCTCCCTATACATGGTCACCAGAAACATTATAAGGACAAAAGAATTGCAAAAATACCTTGAACTTTAGCTTGTAGGATTTTATTGGTAATGAAATTGACATACTAATCCTGAAATTGTTTTTCCTGTATTATAGGAGTGAGTAAATGAATAAATATATTGATGTCACTGGGAACTAAAATTATCAATATGTGAAAAGGGGTATTATAATATGGACTCAACAATCCTTATATGGTGACATATCTGTATAAGTGAAGTGAAGTGAAGTGAAGTGAAGTGAGGTCACTCAGTCGTGTCTGACTATTTGCAACCCCGTGGACTGTAGCCTACCAGGCTTCTCCGTCCATGGGATTCCCCAAGCAAGAATAATGGACTGGGTTGCCATTTCCTTCTCCAGGGGAATCTTCCTGACCCAGGGATTGAACCCAGGTCTCCCGCATTGGAGGCAGACGCTTTAACCTCTGAGCCACAAAATATATCTCCTAGCTCTGTGTGGCAGGGCCTAGATTTACTAGCAATCCTAGTAGAAATAAATACATCTATTGGCAGAATCTAATATCTCATTACTATTCTTCACTAAAAGGAGAATAGTCTCTTCCTTGGGGGAAATAACTGACCCCAGGTCTGGAGCAGAAAAAAGCACGATTTAAGCTTTGAATTTCTTGCTGGGCCAGAAATAAGTAAGTGCTCAAAAACTTATGGGAATGTATCAGAGGATATATGAGGCAGCTTGATATAATCCTCATTGACCACATATGGAGAAATTTGAACGTGAAAAAGAATATCAAGAACAATGAATTATAACACTTTGGTTAAAAAAGAATCTTTTTTCTGTTAAAAAAGCCAACAGAAGGTGAGAAGGGGGAAGCTCTTGTTTAGAAGAGTATCAAATAATAAATAAAGAGGAAGTGACAGAACTGGAGAAAAATTGTTTTGCAACCAATGATCACAATAGTCAATTCAGGGCACTATTATATTTAAGTATTTGAATACGTATATGAAACTTTTATAAAAATAGACTATATTACCAGAGTGTTTTTTTTCTTTGATGAGGAATCTTATTATTATATCTGTTAATAGATAAGGTTAACTATATTTTTACCTATTGATTGACAACCTTACATTACACTCCTCTTGATATGATACAACAGGAAGTATATAGTATCACGTATGAAGCACCTTTGACTAAATAAATGAACCTGAATCTAGAACAAGCATCTAAATTTTCAGTTTATAGGAAATACAATCCCATATTCATTACAATGCTAAAACTCGGTAAATCCAACCTTAGCAAGTTTGGTGCAGATGTGGAACATTGGAAACTCCTGTCTCACTAGTAGGAGTGAAAATTGGCTTAAGCGGTTTGAAACTGACATTACTTAAATTATAGGGTTTGTGACATTGTACAGGAGACAGGGATCAAGACCATCCCCATGGAAAAGAAATGCAAAAAAGCCACATGGCTGTCTGGGGAGGCCTTACAAATAGCTGTGAAGAGAAGAGAAGCCAAAAGCAAAGGAGAAAAGGAAAGATATAAGCATCTGAATGCAGAGTTCCAAAGAATAGCAAGAAGAGATAAGAAAGCCTTCCTCAGCGATCAATGCAAAGAAATAGAGGAAAACAACAGAATGGGAAAGACTAGAGATCTCTTCAAGAAAATTAGAGATACCAAGGGAACATTTCATGCAAAGATGGGGTCGATAAAGGACAGAAATGGTATGGACCTAACAGAAGCAGAAGATATTAAGAAGAGGTGGCAAGAATACGCAGAAGAACTGTACAAAAAAGATCTTCACGACCCAGAAAATCACGATGGTGTGATCACTCACCTAGAGCCAGACATCCTGGAATGTGAAGTCAAGTGGACCTTGGAAAGCATCACTACGAACAAAGCTAGTGGAGGTGATGGAATTCCAGTTGAGCTATTTCAAATCCTGAAAGATGATGCTATGAAAGTGCTGCACTCAATACGCCAGCACATTTGGAAAACTCAGCAGTGGCCACAGGACTAGAAAAGGTTAGTTTTCATTCCAATCCCAAAGAAAGACATGCCAAAGAATGCTCAAACTACCGCACAATTGCACTCATCTCACACACTAATAAAGTAATGCTCAAAATTCTCCAAGCCAGGCTTCAGCAATACATGAACCATGAACTTCCAGATGTTGAAGCTGGCCTTAGAAAAGGCAGAGGAACCAGAGATCAAATTGCCAACATCCACTGGATCATGGAAAATGCTAGAGAGTTCCAGAAAAACATCTATTTCTGCTTTATTGACTATGCCAAAGCCTTTGACTGTGTGGATCACAATAAACTGTGGAAAATTCTCCAAGAGATGGGGATACCAGAGCACCTGACCTGCCTCTTGAGAAACCTATATGCAGGTCAGGAAGCAACAGTTAGAACTGGACATGGAACAACAGACTGGTTCCAAATAGGAAAGGGAGAACGTCAAGGCTGTATATTGTCACCCTGCTTATTTAACTTATATGCAGAGTACATCATGAGAAATGCTGGGCTGGAAGAAGCACAAGCTGGAATCAAGATTGCTGGGAGAAATATCAATAACCTCAGATATGCAGATGACACCACCCTTATGGCAGAAAGTGAAGAGGAACTAAAAAGCCTCTTGATGAAAGTGAAAGAGGAGAGTGACAACGTTGGCTTAAAGCTCAACATTCAGGAAACGAAGATCATGGCATCTGGTCCCATCACTTCATGGCAAACAGATGGGGAAATAGTGTCAGACTTTATTTATGGGGACTGCAAAATCACTGCAGATGGTGATTGCAGCCATGAAATTAAAAGACGCTTACTCCTTGGAAGGAAAGTTACGACCAACCTAGAGAGCATATTCAAAAGCAGAGGCATTACTTTGCCAACAAAGGTCCGTCTAGTCAAGGCTATGGTTTTTCCAGTGGTCATGTATGGATGTGAGAGTTGGACTATGAAGAAAGCTGAACGCCGAAGAATTGGTGCTTTTGAACTGTGGTGTTGGAGAAGACTCTTGAGAGTCCCTTGGACTGCAAGGAGATCTAAGCAGTCCATTATAAAGAAGATCAGCCCTGGGTGTTCTTTGAAAGGAATGATGCTAAAGCTGAAACTCCAGTACTTTGACCACCTCATGCAGAGTGTTGACTCATTGGAAAAGACCCTGATGCTGGGAAGGATTGGGGGCAGGAGGAGAAGGGGAGGACAGAGGATGAGGTGGCTGGATGGCATCACCAACTCGATGGACATGAGTTTGAGTGCACTCTGGGAGTTGGTGATGGACAGGGAGGCCCAGCGTGCTGCAGTTCATAGGGTCGCAAAGAGTTGGACATGACTGAGTGACTAAACTGAACTGAACTGAAATTATAAGGAAAAAAATCACCATCTTTCAGACAAGTGTTATGAATGGATGTATTACTGCTGGGAGCCAAACTGAACTGAAAGATGCTATTCATAAAGAGAATGAGGTATTTATACAGTTTTAAGGTAACACGCTAAAGATAACTTATTCATTATGGATGGGGAGAGGTGCCTTTACTTGGGGGAAATCTGATAGATACTGCCTTAAATCTAGTGATCAAACTTAATGTCACCAATAAGGCATCAAATTTAATCATGTGTCTCTTTATATGATATCATGCTTAGGAAAGATACAAATTATCAATGTGATACTCTTCTGTGTTGGGCAGTACTCTAGGTAAAGAAGAGCTTTATTAATTACTTTCTGGGGTTGTTGGTTTTAATCCATTTTGAGGATCTCAGATTCTGTATTTTCTCGTCAGTTCAGTAATTCATTTAAGAAAAAGGCTTTTACATTTTATTCAGTATCTTGGTTGTTTTAATGTGGAGAGTCTTTCAAAGTTTCTAACTCATCAAATTACTAGGACTGGGAAACAGGATGGTTTCCTTTGAAAATATCTGACTCTGCACTTACTTATGTGTGTCACTTAGATTCATAGAGCCCTTTTGCCTAATAATGTGGCACCATGTGAAGGGCTATTTTAAAAAAAACCCTTTTATTCAATAATATAGCTCTTGAGAATTTATTCTAAGGAAATAATTTAGTAGCAACAAAACACTTAGCAGAAAACATAATTTGATTTGGACAACCAAACACTGGAAACAACCTAAATGCCCACTGGGGAAATCATTTACTCTGAAACCAATAAAACACTCATTATGAAGACTGTGGTAATATGGATAATGGTTCTGATGCTAAATTTTAAAAGTGAACATAAAATTTGTTTATAGGCCAATCACAACTTCTAGAAAAACATGTGCACATAAGATTAAGATGGTACTGTGAAGTGGAATTTTTCCTGCCGTAGCGGTAAACAAGGATATCACAGTCTGCATCGGGATTCCAGCCTCCTAAACGTACATTTCCAAGCCCAGGAAGGACAATGCCGCTATCCAGCAGCCACCAGTTATCCCCTGCAGAGGAGCTGGGTGTGGGAGCGAGCAGGATGTGAGAAAGCGCAAAGGCAGCCATCAGGCCACATCCGAATTTCTCATTTACAGTAAGGGGTGGCGGATGTGGCGGATGACTACCTCTTGTGTCTTTCACATCCCCCCAGCTCCGCAAGCTTATCGTTAGCGTGAGGTGGTTGTTAATATAATCATACATAATGGCCTGCCTCAGGGAACCCTGCCCCCCGCCCCCTGACATTTTTAAAAAATTTTATTTATTTTTTAGTTGAAGGATTATTGCTTTACAGAATTTTGTTGTTTTCTGTCAAACCTCAACATGAATATATATAACTTCCTTTGTTCAGCTCACAGGGAAATAATCTGACCCTGCCCATCTGTGAATGGCTGCCAGAATGAAAAGATTAGCAGCCGTGAAGAGATACCCCATGTCCAAGGTAAGAGAAACCCAAGTAAGACGGTAGGTGTTGCAAGAGGCCATCAGAGGGCAGACACACTGAAACCATAATCACAGAAAACTAGTCAATCTATTCACACTAGGACCACAGCCTTGTCTAACTCAATGAAACTAAGCCATGCCCTGTGGGGCTACCCAAGACAGGTGGGCATGGTGGAGAGGCCTGACAGAATGTGGTCCACTGGAGAAGGGAATGGCAAGCCACTGCAGTGTTCTTGCCTTGAGAACCCCATGAACAGTATGAAAAGGCAAAATGATAGGATACTGAAAGAGGAACTCCCAAGTCAGTAGGTGCCCAATATGCTACTGGAGATCAGTGGAGAAATACTTCAGAAAGAATGAAGGGATGGAGCCAAAGCAAAAACAACACCCAGTTGTGGATGGGACTGGTGATAGAAGCAAGGTCCAATGTTGTAAAGAGCACTATTGCATAGGAACCTGGAATGTCAGGTCCATGAATCAAGGCAAATTGGAAGTGGTCAAACAGGAGATGGCAAGAGTGAACGTCGACATTCTAGGAATCAGCAAACTAAAATGGACTGGAATGGGTGGATTTAACTCAGATGACCACTATATCTACTACTGCGGGCAGGAATCCCTTAGAAGAAATGGTGTAGCCATCATGGTCAACAAAAGAGTCCGAAATGCAGTACTTGGATGCAATCTCAAAAACAACAGAATGATCTCTGTTCGTTTCCAAGGCAAACCATTTAATATCACAGTAATCCAAGTCTATGCCCCAACCAGTAACGCTGAAGAAGCTGAAGCTGAACAGTTCTATGAAGACCTACAAGACCTTTTAGAACTAACACCCAAAAAGATGTCCTTTTCATTATAGGGGACTGGAATGCAAAAGTAGGAAGTCAAGAAACATCTGGAGTAACAGGCAAATTTGGCCTTGGAATATGGAATGAAGCAGGGCAAAGACTAATAGAGTTTTGCCAAGAAAATGCACTGGTTATAGTAAACACCCTCTTCCAACAACACAAGACTCTACATATGGACATCACCAGATGGTCAACACCAAAATCAGATTGATTATATTCTTTGCAGCCAAAGAGGGAGAAGCTCTATACAGTCAACAAAAACAAGACCAGGAGCTGACTGTGGCTCAGATCATGAACTCCTTATTGCCAAATTCAGACTGAAATTGAAGAAAGTAGGGAAAACCACTAGACCATTCAGGTATGACCTCAATCAAATTCCTTATGATTATACAGTGGATGTGAGAAATAGATTTAAGGGACTAGATCTGATAGATAGAGTGCCTGATGAACTATGGACGGAGGTTCATGACATTGTACAGGAGACAGGGGTCAAGACCATCCCCATGGAAAAGAAATGCCAAAAAGCAAAACTGCTGTCTGGGGAGGCCTTACAAATAGCTGTGAAGAGAAGAGTAGCGAAAAGCAAAGGAGAAAAGGAAAGATATAAGCATCTGAATGTAGAGTTCCAAAGAATAGCAAGAAGAGATAAGAAAGCCTTCCTCAGTGATCAGTGCAAAGAAATAGAGGAAAACAACAGAATGGGAAAGACTAGAGATCTCTTCAAGAAAATTAGAGATACCAAGGGAACATTTCATGCAAAGATGGGGTCGATAAAGGACAGAAATGGTATGGACCTAACAGAAGCAGAAGATATTAAGAAGAGGTGGCAAGAATACGCAGAAGAACTGTACAAAAAAGATCTTCATGACCCAGAAAATCACGATGGTGTGATCACTCACCTAGAGCCAGACATCCTGGAATGTGAAGTCAAGTGGGCCTTGGAAAGCATCACTACAAACAAAGCTAGTGGAGGTGATGGAATTCCAGTTGAGCTATTTCAAATCCTGAAAGATGATGCTATGAAAGTGCTGCACTCAATACGCCAGCACATTTGGAAAACTCAGCAGTGGCCACAGGACTGGAAAAGGGCAGTTTTCATTCCAATCCCAAAGAAAGACAATGCCAAAGAATGCTCAAACTACCGCACAATTGCACTCATCTCACACACTAATAAAGTAATGCTCAAAATTCTCCAAGCCAGGCTTCAGCAATACGTGAACCAAGAACTTCCAGATGTTGAAGCTGGTCTTAGAAAAGGCAGAGGAACCAGAGATCAAATTGCCAACATCTGCTGGATCATCACAAAAGCAAGAGAGTTCCAGAAAAACGTCTAGTTTTGCTTTATTGACTATGCCAAACCCTTGACTGTGTGGATCACAATAAACTGTGGAAAATTCTGAAAGAGACGGGGATACCAGAGCACCTGACCTGCCTCTTGAGAAACCTATATGCAGGTCAGGAAGCAACAGTTAGAACTGGACATGGAACGACAGACTGGTTCCATATTGGAAAAGGAGTACATCAAGGCTGTATATTGTCACCCTGCTTATTTAACTTATATGCAGAGTACATCATGAGAAATGCTGGGCTGGAAGAAGCACAAGCTGGAATCAAGACTGCCAGGAGAAATATCAATAATCTAGGATACGCAGATGACACCACCCTTATGGCAGAAAGTGAAGAGGAACACAAAAGCCTCTTGATGAAAGTGAAAGAGGAGAGTGAAAACGTTGGCTTAAAGCTCAACATTCAGGAAACGAAGATCATGTCATCTGGTCCCATCACTTCATGGGCAATAGATGGGGAAACAGTGGAAACAGTGTCAGACTTTATTTTTTGGGGGGCTCCAAAATCACTGCAGATGGTGATTGCAGCCATGAAATTAAAAGACACTTACTCCTTGGAAGGAAAGTTATGACCAACCTAGATAGTATATTGAAAAGCAGAGACATTACTTTACCAACTAAGGTCTGTCTAGTCAAGGCTATGGTTTTTCCAGTGGTCATAAATGGATGTGAGAGTTGGACTGTGAAGAAACCTGAGTGCCAAAGAACTGATGCTTTTGAACTGTGGTGTTGGAGAAGACTCATGAGAGTCCCTTGGACTGCAAGGAGATCCAACCAGTCCATTCTAAAGGAGATCAGTCCTGGGTATTCTTTGGATGAACTGATGCTAAAGCTGAAACTCCAGTACTTTGGCCACCTCATGTGAAGAGTTGACTCATTGGAAAAGACTCTGACGCTGGGAGGGATTGGGGCAGGTGGAGAAGGGGACCACAGAGGATGAGATGGCTGGATGGCATCACTGACTCGATGGACGTGAATCTGCGTGAACTCCAGGAGTTGGTGATGGACAGGGAGGCCTGGTGTGTTGCAATTCATGGGGTTGCAAAAAGTCAGACACGACTGAGCAACTGAACTGAACTGAACTGAACTCCCTAAGGTTGGCCATTCCAGGAGATATTTGCAAGATAATGGCCTTTACTTCCTAAGATCCTCCCTCTCTCTCTGTAAAGGAACCTGGCATTCAGGCCCCAACACATGGTTATTTTGAGTCATTAGTCTGCCATCTTCTCAGTCAGCTGGCCTTCCAAATGACGTTATCTCAACGTCTTGCCTCAACACCTTGTCTCTTGGATTCATTGGCCTGTCATGTGGCAAGCAGAGGGAACTTGGACTAGTAACAAAATGAAAGCAGAGGAAACAAAAACAAGTTTACTGTTAGCTATTCACTGTGCTGTTTAGTTGGCCTTTAGTCTTTCTCGTCAGCTCAAAGTAGGATGTGGGTCTGACTTTAAGTCCTTCTTTGGCCACTTAGAAAGTGACCCTGGGCAAGATACTTGTAGTCTCTGAGCCTCCATTTCTTCATTTGTAAAACAGGAATATTAATGTACACCCCACTTGTTTTGCAAGTGTTTTGCAAGGCCTCTAACCTAAACATAGTTAAGTCACTATTATCTTTATGTTGGTAAACTATTCTGAGATATGATAACAAAAATGTTTGGAGTAATTCCACTGGCATATTCCAAGTTCAAAAGATGGGATTAAAAAGCCTTATCCTTAAAAAGTGATTTCCTTCTTACTTTTGCATCCCCATTCATCACCACCAAGCCCTCAGGAAATGGCAAGTTTTGCATGGTTAAAAATAAATCTTATTGAGTATTTGACATCCACATATTCAAACCATATTTTGAAAAACTTGCTATATTTGTGCTGTCCCTATAGAAATCAGGGAGATATTATAGAAGAGAGAGAGGACTGCACATTTTTCTCAGCAATTATTGCATCATTTACAGAATGTCCCAACATCAATTCCTGTGAGAGAGATTAGTGGCCAAGGTTAATGGCTATAAAGAGTACTAAGATGTGGATGAAAGGGGCAGTCAAAATGGAGCTCCTTGTGTGAGGACAAATGGATGGTCTAAATGAAAAGATAGGAGGTTGTGAAAAATTGGTGGGTGTAAAAATGTTTACAATGGATTATGGAGGAAACTTTGTCAATAGTTATCAGATTTTCACCAACTGACCCAGCAATTCCATTTCTTTCTTCAGGAATATTCATGTAGATAAACATATAATAAGTTGTTCATTGCAGTATTAACAACAAAAAGAAAAATAATCAGAAACAACCTAAATGGTAGTACATATAGGTCATCAAGATACTATACCACCACTAAAAATGTTAATGTAGGCATACATTTTTAGTGAATTTAGCTTAGGTCTTCAGCAACTGACTTTTTAACATTGCTCACAGAATTGGACTTAGCCACTTACGTCTCTGACCTCACATGGCCAACACAAGGTTTGTCCAGCAGGGGCAATGCCTTATACCCTATATCACTGAGTAGGACACAAATTCTCTATGGACAAGCAAATCCCAAAGAGAAGAGAGGGAGGGACTGAAACACTGTGGGGTCAACTGCTTATCGTGATCTCTCCAATAAAAGAAGATGGACAGTTGCTGAAAAAATTTCTCTAGTGAACATCTCATCACAATAACACAGTAGCCCTTTGCCTGAATCTCTAGTGTTGCACTCATTTCATGCTCTCTCAAGTATAATCTATTTCATCTACTTTCTACAACAGTTAGCACAGTGGCTGATACAAGAAAAACAAAAGGTTCAATAACAGCTGGGTGAGTTAACTAATAGCACCACTGAAAATGAGAATATCAGACCTCATAGAATGAGCCAAGTATTGACATCATCCTGAAAGCTGATTTAGCATATAAAGATAGCAGTTATTTAGAATGTAGGAAATGTGGGTGATGGTCAGTAAGAAAATATCTTTGTATTGTCTTTGTTGTTGTTTAGTTGCTAAGCATGTCCTACTCTTTTGCAACCCCTTGGACTGTAGCCCTCCAGGCTCCTCTGTTCATGAGATTTCCCAGGCAAGAATACTGGAGTGGGTTTCCATTTCCTCTAGCGGATCTTCCCAACCCAGAGACCAAGCCTGAGTCTCCTGCATTGGCAGGTGGATTCTTTACCACTGAACCACCAGGGGAGCCCCTTTGTATTATCTTACCCAACTATATTATCAGTTCCACAAGTCACTGAGGCTTTTTTGTGTTTCTTTCTTTTGTTTTTCTCTGTTGTAAGCTATCTTTCTGTTCTTCAGACTGTGTAATTCTTATTTAGCTAACTTCAAGTTCATTCATTCTATTTGATCATCTCCAATGTACTGTTAAGCCCAGTCAGTGAATTTAAAAATTTTAGACACGTTGTTTTCTAGTTCTAGAACACCCATACTTTCTTGTAGTTTCCATTTCTCTGCTGAGATTTCCTATTTGTTTGTTAATTATGACCATATTTTCCTCTACAGTATTGAGAATAATTATAATAGCTAACCTAAAATCTTTGTCTCAGTTTCCAACACCTGAGTTATTTTGGAATCAGTCTCTATTAAATTGCCTTTTTTAAAAAAGTGTGGATCATATATTCTGGTTTATTCATATGTACAATAATTTTTTGGTGCTACCTGAACATTTTGAACTGTTCATTGTGAAAAATAAGTTCAGCTGGATTCCCTGAGGTGTATAGAATATTTTTTTCTATCAGGCAGGCAACTCAATCAAACTCACATTCCAAACTCACTGCTTCATAATGGGCAGCAGCAGAAATCTTTGTTCAATTCTTTGAACCTTAGTCATATGCTTGACATCTGCCATTCACACAGTAGTTCATGAGCAGCTAGAGATGTGGGGACATTATATACAGAATTTGGGACTCCATTTCTCTGGATTCCTCCTTTTCTAGAATTTTTCCTTTTAGTTGTTATGGTTCCCCTAAACTTTGCCTTCTGATTCTTCAGGTCAGTAAGATTTTAGATTTCCTATCTAAGTTTTAGCCTTGTTTGAGGCAAAAAGTTGACAAAAATGGGAACATTTTTTATCTCGGTGCTATTCCCTTCCTCCAAGTATAGATGACACCTTTTCCCACCCCGATGTCTACCTGCTTTGGGTTGCTCTCCAGAGTCCAGAATTTATGGTTGTAAATAAATTCTTCAACTCTTGAAGAATTGACTTGAAAGGACTACTTCTCCATAATTGGAAGTTTGAATCCTCTAGCTATAACAGGCCTTTAAATTGTGTTCTTCTTTGGAAAGGACTTATAGCTACCTCCTGTGTACCTTCTTAGTTTCTGTTTTTCTCAGCCATAAACTTTTTATTTCCTAGTTTCTTAGTCAGGTATCTTTCTGCTTGAAGGTTCAGTGATTGTTATCAATTGTCCTCCATATCGTTAAATATAATTCCCTTCACTTTGTATTTATAAAAAGGAATATGTATTTTTGTTTATTAGAGAAGACAGTATTCATGCATGCATGCATGCTAAGTTGCTTCAGTCATGTCTGACTCTTTGCAACCCTATGGACTGCAGCTCGCCAGGCTCCTCTGTCCGTGGGATTCTCCAGGCAAGAATACTGGAATGGGTTGCCCAACCAGGGATTGAACTGGAAGATGTCTCTTATATAAGTCTCCTGCATTGGCAAGCAGGTTCCCAAAGACAGTATAGTATAATTTAAAAAGTACCTGGTCTTCTCAGCCAGGGAATAAAGGTTAGCATCTCAGGTTCTCACTTATTAACTGAATGACCTTGACAAACTCATTTATTCTAGAAAGTAACAGTTTTCTAATTTGTAGGACAAAGTTCAGTTCAGTTCAGTCACTCAGTTGTGCCCAACTCTTTGTGACCCCATGAACTTCAGCACGCCAGGCCTCCCTGTCCATTACCAACTTCCACAGCCTACCCAGACTCATGTCCATTGAGTCAGTGATGCCATCCAACCATCTCATCCTCTGTCATCCCCTTCTCCTCCTGCCCTCAATCTTTCCCAGCATCAGGGTCTTTTCAAATGAGTCAGCTCTTTGCATCAGGTGGCCAAGTATTGGAGCTTCAGCTTCAACATCAGTCCTCCCAATGAACACCCAGGACGATCTCCTTTAGGATGGACTGGTTGGATCTCCTTGCAGTCCAAGGGACTCAAGAGTCTTCTCCAATACCACAGTTCAAAAGCATCAATTCTTTGGTGCTCAGCTTTCTTTATAGTCTAACTCTCACATCCACACATGACCACAGGAAAAACCATAGCCTTGACTAGACGGACCTTTGTTGGCAAAGTAATGTCTCTGCTTTTTAATATGCTGTCTAGGTTGGTCATAACTTTCCTTCCAAGAAGTAAGCATCTTTTAATTTCATGGCTGCAATCACCATCTGCAGTGATTTTGGAGCTCCCCAAAAAAGTTAATAGCACCTATTTTAGGACAAGAGATAGCTTGCATAGATTGGCCTGCTATCTGACACAAAATAGATCCTCAGAAAATAGTAGCAATGGCATTTTTAAAAATAGGCTTTATTTTTAGAGTACTTTTAGGCTCATAGGAAAACTGAGCTCAATGTACAGAGCTTCCATATAACTCCTTACCACTTCCCATGCACAACCTACCCCATCATCCATAGGCCCCATCACTCGAGGGTACATTTTTTACAATTGATGAACCTACGTTGACAAATCATTGTCACCCAAAGTTCGTAATATACCTTAGGGTTCACTGCTGGTGTCATACATTCTATGGGTTTGGACAAATTTCTAATGATATGTATCTACCATTGTGGTGTTATACAGAATAGTTTCACCGCCCTAAAGAGCCTCTGTGTCTCCAAACCTGTGGCAATCAATAATCTTTTTTTTGGTCTCCATAGTTTAACCTTTTCTAGAATGTCATATAGTTGGAATCATATAATACATAATCTTGAAAGATGGTTTCTTTCACTTAGTAACATACATTCAAGTTTTTTCATATCTTTTCATGGTTTGATAGTGCATTTCTTTTTAATACTTTCTACTTTCTGAGTGAACCATAGTTTGTTTATCCATTCACCTACTGAAGGACACGTTGATCATTTTCAGGTTTTGACAAATGTGAATAAAGCTGCTATAAACATTTGTGTGCAGGTTTTTATGTGGACATAAGTTTTCAATTCATTTGAATAAATACCAACAAGCAAGATTGTTGGATCATATGATAAGGGTGTATTTAGTTCTGTAAGGAACTGCCAAACTGCCTTTCAAAATAGCTGTAGAGTTTTGTATTTCCATTAGCAATGAATGAAAGTTCCTGTAACTCCACGTCCTCATCAGCATTTGGTTTTGTCGCTGAGTATTATATTTTATGTAATTTTCCCTAGTTTTTTCTTGTGCAAGGAAGATAACAGATAACAGAGAATGAATATATAATGGCAATGCTATCTTTTGTTTGTAGTCCATCAATTAATGAGATGTTCTGGTCACAGCTGATATTACTAACTCTGATCCTCTTCTCCCACTACCAGAACCACCCCTGCTGATGATGTAAACAAGAAAGAAAGGAAGTTTTCCTGCATCTCAGGCTTGCATTGGTTGTGTCATTCTTAGGCTCCCTGTAAGCGAAGCATGACTTTTGCTTCGATTAAATGACATATTGCTCTGCATTATTATCAAGCTATTTGAAGTGTCAAATCTCCTGAATTAAGGCATAAGTTCTTGTAGAGCAAAGTTTGTATTTCTTGATGCTAGTGTCACACCATAAAACATATCATATGTCCTTACGTACTGTTACATGAATTGATTCTTTCTGAATTAAAGATAACTCCCACAGTAGTCCATATACATCATTAATTCCTCATCTGACACCCAGACCCTGATCTGTGGAAAGTGAATTGAATCAGCATAGCAGTTAGAGATGGATGACCATGTACCACAGTTGTGGTTGTTGGAGAGTCTCCTATGTCATCAGTTGCCTCCCAGGTCTCCTCTTCTTGTGGACAATATGTGGCACAAGAGAAAATTCGGCAGATAAATTTGGTCAATGCACAAATTCTTTGTCACCTCTTACAGTTCACAAATGAAAAAGGCCAGAACATCCAATGCCTTGTAAATTGTCTGATATATAAAAGGCACTAAATAAATGTTTGTTGAAAAAATACATGAATGAATGAATGAGTTCTTCAGTTCAGTCAGTTCAGTCGCTCAGTCATGACTGACTCTTTGTGACCCCATGAATCGCAGCACACCAGGTCTCCCTGTCCATCACCAACTCCCGGAGTACAGACTCATGTCCATTGAGTCAGTGATGCCATCCAGCTATCTCATCCTCTGTTGTCCCCTTTTCCTCCTGCCCCTAATGTCTCTCAGCATCAGAGTCTTTTCCAATCAGTCAACTCTTCGCATGAGGTGGCCAAAGTATTGGAGTTTCAGCTTTAGCATCATTCCTTCCAGAGAACACCCAGGGCTGATCTCCTTTAGAATGGACTGCTTGGATCTCCTTGCAGTCCAAGGGACTCTCAAGAGTCTTCTCCAACACCACAGTTCAAAAGCATCAATTCTTCGGCGCTCAGCCTTCTTCACAGACCAGCTCTCACGTCCATACATGACTACTGGAAAAACCATAGCCTTGACTAGATGGACCTTTGTTGGCAAAGTAATGTCTCTGCTTTTCAATATGCTATCTAGGTTGGTCATAACTTTCCTTCTAAGGAGCAAGCGTCTTTTAATTTCATGGCTGCAATCACCATCTGCAGTGATTTTGGAGCCCCCCCAAAATAAAGTCTGACACTGTTTCCACTGTTTCCCCATCTATTGCCCATGAAGTGATGGGACCGGATGCCATGATCTTCGTTTTCTGAATGTTGAGCTTTAAGCCAACTTTTGCACTCTCCTCTTTCACTTTCATCAAGAGGCTTTTGTGTTCCTCTTCACTTTCTGCCATAAGGGTGGTGTCATCTGCGTATCCTAGATTATTGATATTTCTCCTGGCAGTCTTGATTCCAGCTTGTGCTTCTTCCAGCCCAGCATTTCTCATGATGTACTCTGCATGGAAGTTAAATAAGCAGGATGACAATATACAGCCTTGATGTGCTCCTTTTCCAATCTGGAACCAGTCTGTTGTTCCATGTCCAGTTCTAACTGTTGCTTCCTGACCTGCATATAGGTTTCTCAAGAGGCAGGTCAGGTGGTCTGGTAGTCCCATCTCTTGGAGAATTTTCCACAGTTTATTGTGATCCACACAGTCAAAGCCTTTAATTCCAATAAACTGTGGAATGAGTTCTTACCTTTAGATAATTTAACAGGCACAGTAGTGGACCTCCCCAAATGCTCAAATTCAAAATCTTGAAATTTGTCTATTGCATCAAATGACAAGAGAGAATTTCCTGATGTAATGAAGGGTATGGACTTCGAGATTGTGAGATTATTCCAGATTACCTGTGTGGGCCCAGTCTAATCACATGAGACCTTAAAGGCAGAAAACATGCCCTGGCTAAGTTATAAAAGGATGAGATAGAGGGGAAAAGAGAAGAGAGTCAAAGTGAGAGAATGAATTTACCCACTATTGCTGGCTTTGAAGATGGAGGAAGGGAGCCATGAACCTAGGAAAGTGAATAGCCTTGAGAAACAGGGAAAAGCCCTGAGTTGACAGCAAGCAAGAAATCAGGAACCTTAGTTCTAAAGCACAAGGAGCTGAATTCTATCAACAGCTCGAATGAGCAGGGAAGTGGATCTTCCCCTAGAACCTTCAGAAAGGAACGGAGCCCTGTGACACCTTGATTTTAGCCAGGAGAGACCTGTCAGACTTCTGACCTACAAGACTATTAGATAATACATTTATGATTATTTATTACTGCATCAATGGAAAGTTAACACAGAAAGACTTAAGTGAGAGTGAGTGAGCTCTTCCCTAAAAACTTTGCAGGTGTCTGGGCCTACGCCAGATAAACTTCTCAGAAGATTAGCTGATTGTGCAGCAAACTATTATGTCTAGTCCTCCAGCTCCTCTTTCTTCAGCTCACTGTATGTCCAGTATATCCACAGGGAAGTCAAACCTGGATACTGAGTAGCTGGGAAGAAAAGATGATTGGAAATGAGTTGTGCTCCAAGCAAAAAGACAAGAGGTAGGAGCCCGGCCTCTTTCTCATGTCTAAGGCTGCAGTCTTATGAATGTTTGCCCTTTGCAGCTGTTGGTGACAGTCCAGTAACGTGATGGGACCTGGTTATAATGTAATAATGGCTCTGGCATCCAAGGACTCCAATATCCCAAAGGACTCGTTGAACAAAACTGGTTGGAAATGAGCTTAAATGGGGAATTTCCTGAACATATTCCCCATTGTTACAAAGCTGCATTGGCTTCCTCACCTACAATTATACCAAGCAGTCACACTACACAGTCTCTAGGGACACGATATTACTAATTGCTTTCAATATAAGCAGTTTCTTAATAGACATTTATACTAAATGCAAAAGAGATGATGGCTTTTCCACCAGAAGTGGAATTGGCTACCCAACTGGAAAAGAAGCCAGGAAGAGGGTAACATAGGAAACTCTCCAACAGTGATAACTGTGGTGTATGTGTTCTGGCCACAGTTGGTATTGCTAACTCTGATCCTTGTCTCCCACCTCAAGAAGACAAGGAAAGGGTCATCTCCAAGAAATGGACAGTAATCTCCAATAAGTGGATTGGCACCTGACTCTTCATTGTACATTTCTTTATTTTACTTCTCAGCACTGACAGGGCCTTTATTTCAGAATGTCAATTTGATGAGTGTTAAGTCATGTCTCTGAGAATTTGATCTAAGGATAATTTGTTCCTTGGACAAAGAAGACATAGTTTGGAGCCTGGGGTCATGAGGTTGACCTAACTAGGTAAGAAGAGTTGGTAACAGCAGTGAGGTATGACTCAAATTCTGTTAAATGTCCAGAGTATTGGCCAGAAACAAGTGTGCCCTGGCTTATCTCACAAACAACTTGAAAATTCCTTTAAAAAATTTTAAATGTAGATATTTAGTTCCTGAGCCATCAAGGCACAATTATTATTAATTATTAGCTAAATTCCTTGGTGACTTTTACACATTATTATGGGCTTCCCTTGTAGCTCAGTCGGTAAAGAATCTGCCTGGATTGCAGGAGACCCAGGTTCGATTCCTGGATCAGGAAGATCCCCTAGAGAAGGAAATAACAACCCACTCTGGTATTCTTGACTGGAGAATCCCACAGACAGAGGAGCCTGGCAGGCTACAGTCCACGAGGTCATAAGAGTCAGACAGGACTTAGCAACTAAACCACCACCACACATTATTATAACTGACAGTGGATCTAAGCCAGCAAACTGGGCCACATATGATTGTTTGACAGTCTCCATACTGCTAAAATACTTGTTTCATAAATATAGTAGAATTTATTTGCAGTTTTGACCCAGATAGAAGTCTAGAGCTCTTCCCAGAATAAATCTGTGTTTTTCAGTCTGCTACTATGCAGAGGGTTTTAAGTTCACTTGGCAATTTAGACCTACTTATATGTGACCAGTGAGTCTGTTTCACTTCTCCATACCATAAGCATGAATATACCTACCAACTCTGAAATACTTGTGCTTAATTTGATGAGGAAGTACCCCAAGCTAGGACATCATTATGTGAATGCTTAAATAGTTATAATTATTGGTAGATAATAATGATCTGTCTTCTCTGTTTGAAAGACAAGAGTTAAAAGGGGGCCTATCCAAGTTTGGGATTTAATATGGAAATAGATGAGAAAGAGGAATCCAAGGTGACTTTCAGTGTCTACATTGGGTAGTAAATGATTATGTTAGTGAAGACAGAAAATAAAAGAGGGTTACTGGTATGTATGGGAAGATAATGAACTCACATTTTAACATGCTGAGCTTCAGGATAAGAGATACCCAAGGCAATTTGCCCAATAAGCAATTGGAATCAAAGGTCTGGAGCCTAAGAGAGAAGCAAAGCCTAAAGGTAGGAGGATTGTAAAATAGTATAGACGCTCTGGAAAATAGTTTGGCAGTTTCTTAAACTAAACATGTACTTACCATACAACCCAGGCTGGGGGGAAACATTTTACACAAGAAATTGTAATTGAATATTTTTAGAAGCTTTATTCATTAAAAATTGGAAGCAATCCAATGTCCTTTAATGAGTATGGTTAAGCACATTTGGTATATCCATTCAGTATATACCATGGACTATTTCAGTTCAGTTCAGTTGCTCAGTCGTGTCCAACTCTTTGTGACCCCATGAATCGCAGCACGCCAGGCCTCCCTGTCCATCACCAACTCCCAGAGTGCACTCAAACTCATGTCCATCAAGTCGGTGATGCCATCCAGCCACCTCATCCTCTGTCATCCCCTTCTCCTCCTGCCCCCAATCCCTCCCAGCATCAGAGTCTTTTCCAATCAGTCAACTCTTCGCATGAGGTGGCCAAAGTACTGGAGCTTCAGCTGTAGCTTCATTCCTTCCAAAGAACACCCAGGGCTGATCTCCTTTAGACTGGCTGGAACTCCTTGCAGTCCAAGGGACCCTCAAGAGTCTTCTCCAACACCACAGTTCAAAAGCATCAATTCTTCGGCGCTCAGCTTTCTTCACAGTCCAACTCTCACATCCATACATGACAACTGGAAAAACCATAGCCTTGACTAGACGGACCTTTGTTGGCAAAGTAATGTCTCTGCTTTTCAATATGCTATCTAGGTAGGTCATAACTTTCCTTCCAATGAGTAAGCATCTTTTAATTTCATGGCTGCAGTCACCATCTACAGTGATTTTGGAGCCCCAAAAAATAAAGTCTGACACTGTTTCCACTGTTTCCCCATCTATTGCCCATGAAGTGATGGGACCAGATGCCATGATCTTTGTTTTCTGAATGTTTAGCTTTAAGCCAACATTTTCACTCTCCTCTTTCACTTTCATCAAGAGGCTTTTTAGCTCCTCTTCACTTTCTGCCATAAGGGTGGTATCATCTGCATATCTGAGGTTATTGATATTTCTCCTGGCAATCCTGATTCCAGCTTGTGCTTCTTCCAGCCCAGCATTTCTCATGATGTACTCTGCATAGAAGTTAAATAAGCAGGGTGACAATATACAGCCTTGACGTACTCCTTTTCCTATTTGGAACCAGTCTGTTGTTCCATGTCTAGTTCTAATTGTTGCTTCCTGACCTGCATATAGGTTTCTCAAGAGGCAGGTCAGGTGGTCTGATATTCCCATCTCTTTCAGAATTTTCCACAGTTTATTGTGATGCACACAGTCAAAGGCTTTGGCATAGTCAATAAAGTGAAAATAGATGCTTTTCTGGAACTCTCTTGCTTTTGTGATGATCCAGCAGATGTTGGCAATTTGATCTCTGGTTCCTCTGCCTTTTCTAAAACCAGCTTGAACATCTGGAAGTTCACAGTTCACATATTGCTGAAGCCTGACTTGGACTATTTACTCAGCCATAAAAAAAAAAAGAATGAAATTTTGCCATTTGCAACAATATGGATGGACTTGGAGGGTATTACACTTAGTGAAACAAGTCAGATAAAGATAAATGTTATATGTTATTATTTATATGTGAAATCTAAAATTAAAACAAGTGAATAGATACAATAAAACAGAAACAGAAGCAGCTTCATTTGTAATAGCCCCTTAACAGGAAACAACCCAAATGTCCATCAATAAGTGAATGCATAAACAAATTGTTGTTATCCATAAACTGAAAGGTGGCTCAGAGGTTAAAGCATCTGCCTGCAATGCGGGAGACCCGGGTTCAATCCCTGGGTCGGGAAGATCCCCTGGAGAAGGAAATGGCAACCCACTCCAGTATTCTTGCCTGGAGAATCCCATGGATGGAGGAGTCTTGTAGGCTACAGTCCACGGGATCACAGAGTCGAACACGACTGAGTGACTTCACTTCACTTCATAAAATGAAGTGCTACTCAGCAATAAAAATAATTAGATTATTGATAGACACAGCAAGGATGGATCTAAAAACAATAATGTGAAATGAATTAAGTTAGATGAGAAAGAATACATACTGTATGGTTCCATTAACATAAAACTCTAGAAAATGAAAATTAATCTATAGTGAGAAAAAGCAAAACAATTGTTGTCTAGGTGGGGATAGGGGTGAGAGTTATAGAATTTTTGAGGTGGAAGGATGGATTAAAAAGGTAGCCTAAGAAACTTTGGGATGATGGGTATGCTTATGATCTTATGTGATGAGGTTTCATGGCTGTATACATATGTGAAAATTCACCAAATTGCAGACTTTAAAACATTCTCTTTGCCATATATCTATTCTTCAACAAAGCTGTTGGAAGGAAGGGAGGAATGGAGGAAATTCCCAACTTAAAGATCTTAGAGTCTTCATTTAGAATTGATGAAGGATATTGAGACTTGGTGTATATAAAGAATATAGGGAGAGGAGTCCACAAAGAGCACCAGAAGTTCAGCAACTTTAATCTTTTAAGGCAAGGACTTATGGCACCTTCCTAACGTGTGGCATCACCACCACTGGTGGCTATCCTTCGCCTCTGAATACTCTTTTCCAAGCCGCTTGCCTAATCTAAGCCTTCCCTTTATACCTTATGAAAGATTCCAAACTAGTTTCTTTATCTCCAGTTTCTCCTCCTTCTAATAGATCCTGTATTCCATGACAAGACAAGTTTTTTTCTTAAATTGAATTTGCAGTATATTACTTGTACAGTGACAGATTTTTAACACTTTCCCACTATCTACAGGCAAAAGACTTTGACCCCTTAGGTGGGGCAACAGAGCTCTCCCCAAGCAGACCTCAAGCTGACTTTGTGGCAATAATTCCACTGCAGTACTTGTCTACTCACTGGCCCTGTGCTTCTTGCTTACATCTGCTCTGTCACAGTTTCTAGAGAAATGTCCTTTCTTCATCTTGGTTACTCAACTGCATTCAACCTCCAAAGCCATATTCTTATCTCAGCTACTACAAAGCTTTCTCTGACTACTTCAGCCCACTGTGATTTTTACCTATTCTGAACGGCACGATATTCTTTTGACTATTTTTAAAAATTTATTTTTAATTGGAGGATAATTGCTTTGCAATATTGTGTTGATTTCTGCCATATATCAACATGGATCAGCCATAGGTATGTCCCCTCCTTTTGACTCTTTAATTCATATTTACTCACAGATGATCTTATGATGGGCTTCCCAGGTGGAGCTAGTGGTAAAGAACCCACCTGGCAGTGCAGGGAGATGTAACAGATACGGGTTTGATCCTTGGGTTGGGAAGATCCCCTGGAGAAAGAAATGGCAACCCACTCCAGTATTTTTGCCTGGAGAATCCCATGGACTGACAACCTGGTGGGCTGCAGTCCATGGGGTCTCAAGAGTTGGACACGACTTAGCAACTAAACCACCACCAAGTTTTGTGATAGGAGAAGCTTCAGTGAACAGAGCAGGGGTAACAATCCAAATCCTTTCTGGGATTTGTAGAAAGACACTTGTGAGATTAGAGTGAACTTATATATATGATGATATTTGCTTGTTTTTTTCTCCTCAGCTGTCTGCCCTGAAAAAATGTTTTCTTACAAATGGCAAATTCCCATTCTTACGTTCAAAGGATGTTTCCCAGTTTAAATTAATCACAAGTCTAATTTTGACTTAGAAATGTACTCATGAAACTTGATAATTAGAGCCTAATTCCCGAAAACGCCCATTCCTTAGAAAACATGCAGCGAAAAGCAAAGGGGCCCTAGGGCAGAGGGGTAAAGAATTAAAAGTCATCAGTTTGCATAGGAAACACCTTGCTTAACCTAACCTTCAAAACTTTTATTACTATATTAGTCACTACAACTGCTTTCTGATTGCTATGGTAATAGACTATTTAATGGTCTCACTGAGACCATTGTCTCAGTGAGAACTCCCAACATTTTTCTTGTTATTGGCATTTGTGGAAACATACACAATTCCAAGAAGACAAGGAGACTTCTGAACTTTCTAAATGAGGACTTCAAACTTTCTGGTCTGAATAGGAAGCTGTTTGGGATGATTATCTATCAACCACCAACACAGAGGAACTGAACCCCAAGCTAAGAGTTAAAAGGTAAGTAGAAATGAGTCAGGCACAGATGAACACAGAGCAGGAGAGAATCCAAAGAAAGAACAACAAATGTGAAACTACAGAAGTGGTGAGTAGTGATAGTACCTGACCAAAGCTAAGGAGAGTTCAGAGCATCTGAGTAGTGAATGGTTAGGCTAGATAAGGACGCAGGGACTCACTTGTAAGCCCTGTGGAGTTGCTGAATGTGAACGTGAAGTTCACTCAGTCGTGTCTGACTCTTTGTGACCCCATGGTCTGTAGCCTACCAGGCTCCTCTGCCCATGGGATTTTCAAGGCATAAATACTGGAGTGGGTTGCCATTTCCTTCTCCAGGAGATCTTCCCAACCCAGGGATTGAACCCGGGTCTCCCACATTTTAGGCAGACGCTTTACCAGCTGAGCCATTGCTGAACCTTATCCTAAATGCACTAGGGAGCAGCTAAAGAGTCTTTCAGCCAGTTGTTCAACAAATATTAATTGAGAGCCTTTTAAGTGCAGGCATCCTCCTAAACACTGAGGATACAACAATGAATAGGATGAATAAAGTTCCAGATTCCTGACATTCCAGAGAGGGAGAGGAAGACAATAAATAAGGAAACATATAATTGAACAAGGTGATTTCAGACAATGGTTTCTATTGTGGAAAATACAAAACAAGGCTGTGGCTGGAGAGAAAGTAAAGGAAGGAAAGGTACTTCACTTTGGATAGTCTCTCTGAGAAGGGAACCACATTTGAACTGAGACCCAAAGGATATCAAGAATGTGCAAAGATGTGGGACAGATGTTTAGAGTGAATAATAAGGGTAAATACCCTGAGGTGGGAGCTAGCTTGGTCTCTGCTCAAGGAACAAAAAAGTCAGTGTGCCTTTAGTGTAGTGAGTTAGGAGGGAAAAAGTGGTATATGCTGAGGCTAGAATTATAACAAGTCCCTTATAGGTCATGATAAAAAAATTAGATTTTATTCCAAGGGCATCTGAAACGATTAGAGGTTTTAAGCTAGGATGGATGGGATATTTGATTTATATTTTTAAAAGATAATTATGGAGAATGAATTATGAAGAGGCAAGTGTAAAATAAATTAGGGTCTATTTTTAGAATTATAGTAGCGGAAATAAACGAAAGTGGAACAAATTTAAGACATTTTAGAGGTAAAGTTAATACAGTTGGTTTATAAATCATTAATAGGAGTAGGGAAAAGGAAGAAAGTGATAATGATTCCTAGGTTTATGCCTGAGAAACTGAATGAATGGGAGCTATGAATTGAGAAGGAAGTTGGGAAACAGAATAGGGATCATAAGCTTTGTTTTGCTACATTAATACTGAAAGCCTATAAATATTTGAGTGGCGATTTTAAGCAAGCAGGTGCTTGCCCACCAGCTGAGTTTAGATAAAAGGTAAGGGACAAAGGAAATAACTTAAGGGTCACTGATGTATGCAAGGCATAAGAGTAGATGAGATACTTACTCTGAATAGATGAAGATAAAGAAGTGATGAAGGCCTGGAACTCTGGGATGCATTTAGATGGTTATCAGAGGAATAGGAACTGGCAAAGGAGATTGAGACTGAGCAGGTAATGGAGTGGAGCAGAAAATTGGGAAGGTGTAGCATCATAGATATAATGGTCATCTGAGTTAAATTCACCCATTCCAGTCCATTTTAGTTCGCTGATCTTCCAGATGTTCAAGCTGGTTTTAGAAAAGGCAGAGGAACCAGAGATCAAATTGCCAATATCCGCTGGATCATCACAAAAGCAAGAAAGTTCCAGAAAAACATCTATTTCTGCTTTATTGACTACGCCAAAGCCTTTGACTCTGTGCATCACAATAAACTGTGGAAAATTCTGAAAGAGATGGCAATACCAGAGCACCTGACCTGCCTCTTGAGAAACCTATATGCAGGTCAGGAAGCAACAGTTAGAACTGGACATGGAACAACAGACTGGAAAGGAATACGTCAAGGCTGTATATTGTCACCCTGCTTATTTAACTTCTATGCAGAGTACATCATGAGAAATGCTGGGCTGGAAGAAGCACAAGCTGGAACCAAGATTGCTGGGAGAAATATCAATAACCTCAGATATGCAGATGATACCACCCTTATGGCAGAAAGTGAAGAGGAACTAAAAAGCCTCTTGATGAACGTGAGAGAGGAGAGTGAAAACGTTGGCTTAAAGCTCAACATTCAGAAAACGAAGATCATGGCATCTGGTCCCATCACTTCATGAGAAGTAGATGGGGAAACAGTGGAAACAGTGTCAGACTTTATGTTGGGGGGCTCCAAAATCACTGCAGATGGTGACTGCAGCCATGAAATTAAAAGACGCTTACTCCTTGGAAGGAAAGTTATGACCAACCTAGAGAGCATATTGAAAAGCAGAGACATTACTTTGCCAACAAAGGTCCATCTAGTCAGTTCAGTTCAGTTCAGTCGCTCAGTCGTGTCCGACTCTTTGCGACCCCATGAATTGCAGCACGCCAGGCCTCCCTGTCCATCACCACCTCCCGGAGTTCACTCAGACTCACCTCCATCGAGTCCGTGATGCCATCCAGCCACCTCATCCTCTGTCGTCCTCTTCTCCTCCTGCCCTCAATCTCTCCCAGCATCAGAGTCTTTTCCAATGAGTCAACTCTTCGCATGAGGTGTCCAAAGTACTGGAGCTTCAGCTTTAGCATCATTCCTTCCAAAGAAATCCCAGGGTTGATCTCCTTCAGAATGGACTGGTTGGATCTCCTTGCAGTCCAAGGGACTCTCAAGACTCTTCTCCAACACGACAGTTCAAACGCATTAATTCTTCGGAGCTCAGCCTTCTTCACAGTCCAACTCTCACATCCATACATGACCGCTGGAAAAACCATAGCCTTGACTAGATGAACCTTAGTCGGTAAAGTAATGTCTCTGCTTTTGAATATGCTATCCAGGTTGGTCATAACTTTTCTTCCAAGGAGTAAATGTCTTTTAATTTCATGGCTGCAGTCACCATCTGCAGTGATTTTGGAGCCCCAAAAAATAAAGTCTGACACTGTTTCTACTGTTTCCCCATCTATTTCCCATGAAGTGATGGGACCGGATGCCATGATCTTCGTTTTCTGAATGTTGAGCTTTAAGCCAACTTTTTCACTCTCCTCTTTCACTTTCATCAAGAGGCTTTTTAGCTCCTCTTCACTTTCTGCCATAAGGGTGGTGTCATCTGCATATCTGAGGTTATTGATATTTCTCCTGGCAATCTTGATTCCAGCTTGTGTTTCTTCCAGTCCAGCGTTTCTCATGACGTACTCTGCATATAAGCAGGGTGACAATATACAGCCTTGACGTACTCCTTTTCCTATTTGGCACCAGTCTGTCGTTCCATGTCCAGTTCTAACTGTTGCTTCCTGATCTGCATACAGATTTCTCAAGAGGCAGGCGGGTCAGGTGGTCTGGTATTCCCATCTCTTTCAGAATTTTCCACAGTTTATTGTGATGCACACAGTCAAAGGCTTTGGCATAGTCAATAAAGCAGAAATAGATGTTTTTCTGTAACTCTCTCGCTTTTGCAATGATCCAGAGGATATTGGCAATTTGATCTCTGTTTCCTCTGCCTTTTCTAAAACCAGCTTGAACATCAGGGAGTTCACGGTTCATGTCTAGTCAAGGCTATGGTTTTTCCAGTGGTCATGTATGGATGTGACAGTTGGACTGTGAAGAAGCTGAGCGCTGGAGAATTGATGCTTTTGAATGTCTTGTTGGAGAAGACTCCCGAGAGTCCCTTGGACTGCAAGGAGATCCAACCAGTCCATTCTAAAGGAGATCAGTCCTGGGTGTTCTTTGGAAAGAATGATGCTAAAGCTGAAACTCCAGTACTGTGGCCACCTCATGCAAAGAGTTGACTCATTGGAAAAACTCTGATGCTGGGAGGGATTGGGGGCAGGAGGAGAAGGGGATGACAGAGGATGAGGTGGCTGGATGGCATCACTGACTCGATGGATGTGAGTTTGAGTGAACTCCGGGAGTTGGTGATGGACAGGGAGGCCTGGCGTGCTGCAATTCATGGGGTCGCAAAGAGTCGGACACGACTGAGCAACTGAACTGAACTGAGCATCATAGAAGACAGGAGAAGGAAGGATTTTAACAAGGCTGTCGTCAACTCTTGAGCTGTTGAGTAATGTAAGAACAGAAAAGTGACCACCACTGGATTGGTAATATGGAGTAATGAGCTATTTGTGTAGAGTGATGAGTGCATGCATGCTAAGTCACTTCAGTCATGTCCAGCTCTTGTTGAGACCCTATGGACCATAGCCCACCAGGCTCTACTGTCCATGTGATTCTCCAGGCAAGAACACTGGAGCAGGTTGCTGTGTTCTCTTACATGGTATCGTTCCCAACCAGGGATCAAACCCACATCTCTTATGTCTCCTGCACTGGCAGTCGGGCTCTTTACCTCTAATGGCACCTGAGAGGCCCATAGAGTGGTGAGATAGAAGCTCAATTAGAAGAGCTTGAGGAAATAGGAAAAATGAGGCAATATTGTGTGTGAGTATAAATAATATTTTGGAGACATTTTTCTGTAAAAAGGAAGAGTGAGATAGAGTCTTAGCATGGCTTGTCTTTCCATGGGAAATATAAACAGTTTGAGACTGGGAATAGTATTTTATTATTCATTTTATATTTCTATCCTGGGTTTCCTTGGTGGCTCAGATGGTGAGGAATTCACTTGCAATGCAGGAGACCCAGGTTTGATCCCTGGGTTGGGAAGATCCCCTGGAGAAGGGAATGGCTACCCACTCCAGTATTCTTGTCTGGAGAATCCCATGGATAGAGGAGCTGGGGGGCTACAGTCCACGGGGTTGCTGAGTCAGAATCAACTGAGCCAATACATCTTACTTAGCATACAACTATACTCCTAAGTGTGTTAATTCTTACTGGCTAAATGCCTGGATAGGTGGATAGATGGATGGATGACTTATGACTTGCCAAGAGGACACTTGCAACAGAAACAAAGCAACAATGGAGATAGGAGGCTTTAGATTTTTGTTCTAACTTTGATGCCAGTGAAACATGAAACTCAGCTCATGAAGGTTACCTAGGAATTTGTTGTTGTTGTTTAGTCACTAAGTCATGTCCAACTCTTTTGTGACCCCTAGACTATATCCTGCCAGGCTCCTCTGTCCATTGGATTTCCCAGACAAGAATACTGGACTGGGTTGCCATTTCCTTCTTTAAGTGATCTTCCAAACCCAGGTATTAAACCTGTGTCTCCTGCATCGGCAAGCAGATTCTTTACCACTGAGCCACCAGGAAAGAATATTAGATGTAATTATTTGCTTAGAATTTCAAAAAGTGAGCATTGATACTAGCATGGAAAAGTTTTGGTGTTTCATTGGTTGCGGTTAGTATCTTGCAAAGTTGCTTCCTGTTCAGGATTAAAAAGCTGAAAGCCCCTTTTGGATAGCCCCAAGGTTCCCAGGGGTCCTTAATAAAAACTGTTTCCGAAACTCTGTCGGTAACAAGAAAATCATTGATATACTTGACTGGTCTAAACAATGGAAAGACAATTCTCAAACAAGATTTGTTTTAAGACACTTTCCATAGCAATCAGACAGTAGTCTCAGTGACTAACAAGGTCAGACAAAGGGTGTTAGCTGTTTGCCCCAACCTCTTGGCTTGCTGTATCTTACTTTTCCTAAAATTGTTTCTGAAACTGTCAAATCCATAAAGTTACCAGGGGTTGACTAGCCTCTGGGGAATTACATACACACAGGAAACTTACAATGGACATATTTATATGCCATGGGGATAACTAATAGGAAAAAGTTTGAACTGAAAATAAGAGTTTTTTATTTGCAAATGGGTTCCCTTTCTCAGAGCAACTACTGGGGAAATTGTCATGCAATGAAAATGAATCTTTGGAGTTTCCCTTTCCCTATTTTTATGTGTGTTTTTTCCTTTCATAGGCACCGACGTATTGTGTTCTCTGAATCTTACCTTCACAGAAAAAGAAGAAAGTGATTTGATAAAATAATTTACATGGAAGTATTATTGTTCTAATGTATTTTCAGAGATCCCAAGGAGAGTGATAACCCAAGTGTCCATCAACAATGAATGGATAAAGAAAATGTGGTATACACACACATATACACACACACACACAGAGGAATACTACACAACTGTGGAAAAGAAAAGAAATCCTGCTATTTGAGACAACATAGATAAACTATGAAGGCATTATGCTGAATAAAATAAATGAGGCAGTGAGGCAGAGACAAATGCTATATGATCTCACTTATATGTGGAATCTTAAAAAAAAAAAAATCTCATAGAGAAAAGGATCAGATTTGTGATTACCAGGAGTAAGAGTTTGGGGGGTTGGGGTTGGAGAATTGGATGAAGGTGGTCAAAAGTTACAAACATCCATTTTATACAAGGAAAACAAATAAGTATAGGGGATGGAATGCACAATATGATGGCACAGTTAACACTGCTCTACAGGATATTTAAAAGTTGCCAAGAGAGCAAATCCTGAAGGCTCTCACCACAAGGGAAAAAAAAATAATTTTTCTTTCCTTTTTTCCAATATTTATATGAGATGATGGATGTTAACTAAAGTTGTGGTAATCATTCACAATGTATGTGACTCAAGTCATTATGCTTGACTTGAGGTCTGTATACCTCAAACTTACACTGTGCTCTATGTTAATTATATCTCAATAAACCTGACAGAAGAGAGGGACTTTTCCTGCAGTCCAGTGATTAAGACCTGTGTTTCCACTGTGGGAGGCATGGGTTCCATCCCTGGTCAGGGAACTAAGATACCACATGCTGCACAGCACAGCCAAAATATAAAAATTATCCAGCTTAAAAACTGATAGAAGAAATAAAATTTAAAAAGAGAGAAAGAGGAGGGAACCCAGGTGGTCATAATGGGGTGTGTGTTAAGTCACTTCAGTCGTGTCCAACTCTGTGCGACCCCATGGACTGTATGTAGCCTGTCAGGTTCCTCTGTCCATGAGGTTGTCCAAGAGAAGGAGGAGATTCTCGAGGCAAGAATACTGGAGTGGGTTGCCATTTCCTTCTCTAGGGGATCTTCCCAATCCAGGATCGAACCTGTGTCTCTTATGTCTCCTGCACTGGCAGGCAGGTTTACCACTAGCACCACCTGGTAAATCCATAATGGGGTAAGTAACCTTTGATAATGAAAGATTGCTTTAGGAGGAATTGTTATAGCAGTGTTCTAGAGACAGCATGGAAATGGTAGTTTTGGCTAAATTAAGGAGAGTCTTGAATGCAGACTAAGAGATTTAAACTTCACTCTTGAGATAATAAAGAGTTACTGAAAGTTTTTGAGTAAAGAAGTGATAAAATAAAACACTGATCCATTTCTCAAGCCCACAGGCCTTTCTCCAGAAGTAGGGGGAGGCAATCCTTGGAATAATCAAAGATACCAAAGTAAGTTCTTTTCAAAATTTCCCCTGAAAAGTCTCCCATGACATCCTGGTCCTCTTTTCTATACTTGAGGCTCTTATGGTTCTGAGGTAATGTAAATAAGTGAAGTGAAGTTGCTTAGTCGTGTCTGACTCTTAGACTATAGCCTACCAGACTCCTCCATCTATGGGATTTTCCAGGCAAGAATACTGGAGTGGGTTGCCATTTCCTTCTCCAGGGGATCTTCCCAACCCAGAAATGAACCTGGGTCTCCCACATTGCGGGCAGATGCTTTACTGTCTGAGGCAGAGATAATTATGATGAATTATCAATTCATCATATTATCAATTATCACTTCTTTGGTGCTCAGCTCTCTTCACAGTCCAACTCTCACATCCATACATGACTACTGGAAAAACCATAGCCTTGACTAGATGGACCTTTGTTGGCAAAGTAATGTCTCTGGTTTTTAATATGCTATGGTGTAGGTTTATAAAAAACTGAACCCACACTCTAAAATATTTTTTCTCCACAACACAATCTAAAACTAAAGTGTTAAACTGTATTGACTCATTTTAAAAGAAAGGCGATTTGTAAAGTGCCCATAGAACTTACAGTTTCAGTTCAGTTCAGTCGCTCAGTCACGTCCGACTCTGCGACCCCATGAATCGCAGCATGCCAGGCCTCCCTGTCCATCACCAACTCCCGGAGTTCACTCAGACTCATGTCCACCGAGTCGGTGATGCCATCCAGCCATCTCATCCTCTGTCGTCCCCTTCTCCTCCTGCCCCCAATCCCTCCCAGCATCAGACTCCTTCCAATGAGTCAACTCTTTGCATGAGGTGGCCAAAGTACTGGAGTTTGAGCTTTAGCATCGTTCCTTCCAAATAAATCCCAGGGCTGATCTCCTTCAGAATGGGCTGGTTGGATCTCCTTGCAGTCCAAGGGACTCTTGAGTCTTCTCCAACACCACAGTTCAAAAGCATCAATTCTTCGGCGCTCAGCTTTCTTCACAGTCCAACTCTTACATCCATACATGACCACTGGGAAAACCATAGCCTTGACTAGGCAGACCTTAGCCAGCAAAGTAATGAGGTTTTGAACAAATTTAATTGATGTCAAGTTTTAACAGAGAAAGCATTGAATTCAGAAGCTTTCACCAGTCACCAGGAGTCAGTTTCACATCTGAGGTCATGTGGTGCCATTATTTGGAGTTTCACTTCTTATGAAAGGGAAAGTGTTAGTCGTTCAGCTGTGTCCAGCTCTTTGTGACTCTATGAACTGTAGCCCACCAGGCTCCTCTGTCCATGGAATTCTCTAGGGAAGAATACTGGAGTGGTTAGCCATTCCCTTCTCCTCGGGATCTTCCTGACCCCAGGATCAAACTCTGGTCTCCTGCATTGCAGGCATATCCTTTACCATCTGAGCCACCAGGGAAGCCCCTTGCTTTCTATGGTGCCATCCATAGTGTAGCAGCAGCTGCACCTGAGTTTGTTGGAAATCCAGAATCACCTCTCCCCACCCTCACTCCGCAGCACCTAGTAATGTGCTTGCCATATAAATAGTCAGTGAGTCAATGAATTTACATAATCTCAGCTTTCAGTTCTTTTTCACAGTCCTTTTGTCTCTCCAACCCCACTCCTCTCACAATCTGATAAAAATCTACTTACATTTGAATCTGAGAACAACTGTTATCCTTCGGAGAAGTCTTTCCTCACTGGCTCAAAGGGTTTTCTCCTCTGTGTTAGCACTGAGTCAACGGTGTCTACCATTATTGCTATTCTCCTGTTGCAAGTTAATGGTTTGCTTACACGTCTATGTAAGGAAACTGGTAACGTCCTCTAATAACATAAAATCCCTAGCCTTTAGGACTGGCAATGAGGAGACTCTAATTAGGAAGGGAGGTAGTACTCACCCAACATTCCCCTTCTAAGGTCTAGATTTCTCACCTTTAGCCTATGGTCCCCATATCATGCCTCCACTTGGAAGAGGCTATCTGTCCCTACAAGACTGTCTCAATTTTGAAATTAAAAGTAAAAAAACAAAGAAAGGCAGGATTTCCTAACTCTGTGACCCATCTTCCAACTTCTATTTCTGTCTGAAAAATAACCAAGTCACCATCATATCGTTAACATTTGGAAATACCCACCTTTTCTCATTTCTATCCACTTCCTCCCTAATATACGCCATTACCGACAGATGGTCTTACTCTAGAACTCAAAAAGAAACTATCAGACATCTTCACAGTGGCCTATATGCAAAGGAATCTAACAAAAACTGAACCTATGTATATGTATAACTGATTCACTTTGATGTACAGCAGAAACTAACACCACATAGTAAATCAACTATACTCCAATACAAATTTTTAAAAGAAAAAAAGGAAAAGAAACCTGCAGTGTGTGTGATGTAAGCAGTTCACTAGTTGTGTTACTATTTCTACCCCACACTGGAAGCTCCCTAAAACACAGAATATATTACTTTATCTTTATATTCCATTGTCAAGCTCAGTGTCTGACATATGATAAAAAGAGGTGCATTTTGCTTGATTCCTGGGTGTAGGTTTTTTAAAAGACTGAACTTGGAAGTTAATACTGATTTATTGAGTGTTTTTTTTCCATTGTGACTTACTCCACAAAATTATAAGGTTAAGGATAGTGCTACAGGGTTGGTATAAATGATCATATCATTATCATTCAAATCAGGAGAGTTTGAGAATGCTAGAATGTTAAACCAGATAAGACACTGGGGCAGTGGGTGTGGACCTAGGACTGTGTCAGGGCCACTTGGATGTGTGGTCATTCTAGGTTTGAAGCTCAGCAGTATTGTCCCATAAAACCAAATCTCCAATGGGGATGAAATGCTAGGGGTATAGCCAGGTCACTTGGGGCTGCCATAAAATGCTTTTCCTTGGCCTCTTACCATAATCACATGACTTTGTTCCTTCATTGTCTTTTCTGCTGTGAGTCACCAGGAATCCCACCTCTAGTTACTTGTTTAAAAGTTCAGCTATTGTGCAAATTCCAGGAAATCTCTTGACTTTCTGATTGGTCTTTTCCTTGGGCTCCACCATCTTAACTTTCCCAAAACCCTTTCTGGTTTCCTGCATTTTAGTTGATATAACTCCATATTTTAGTAGATATAACTCCATGGGCTTCTCTGGTGGCTCAGATGGTAAAAAGAATCTGCATGCAATGCAGGAGACTGGGATTTGACCCATGGGTCAGGAAGACACCCTGGAGAAGGGAATGGCTACCCGCTCCAATTCTGGCATAGAGAATCCCAGGAACAGAGGAGCCTGGCAGGCTACAGTCTCACCAAAGAGTCAGATACAACTGAGCTACTAAGCACACAAGTACTCATTTCTCTCTATCATTCTTCGTTTCTGTCCTTTCCCTCAAACCCTCCCAGTTTTGGGTGTTTGTTTTGCTTTCATACATCTCTCTTCTTCTGAGGCTTGAATCCTATCAGTTATCTATTGTTCTGTTTCCTGTTAGTTAATCTCTGATGTTTCATAAATTAAATTTGACAAAGTCTCTTGAATAACAAAGGAAATACACAAGTCATAGTAAAGGGGGCACACAGAAGTCAAATATACTTGGGGACTTGTTTATTCTTCGCACCACTTCTGGAAAGATACAGAAGAAATGGAGTATACCTGGAAGTGTTTGGTTACCAGAGAACTGAAGAGTAAACTTTTATTACAAATATTACGTGTCTTTAACAGAAATTATTAAAGATAGAAACGGTCTTTTCTACATAACAGTGAGTGCTTGATGAATTCTTGTTGGCATGAGAATGCATTTAGGCTTCAGAATAGAGCAGAATTCTATTTTATTTCCAAATATTGGACAAAACTAACCATGAAGGGACTGGCACCAAGGAGGGGCTCAATTCTTCCTATTACTGAAACAGAGCGGGACCCTATAGTCCTTCCCCCCATGTCCTCTGCCTGCCCTTTGTCTGTGGAAAACTTTAGTCAAAGAATAAGTTTAGTCAGAGAAATGAGCACATTCACAAACAAAGGAAGACAGTCACAGGAGACCAAATAATAAGTACTCATTAAGTGTAATCAAAGACTTTTTGTTCCTTCTCAAGGGCTATACATAATATTCTGAGCCATATCCTTTCAGCAATATTATAAACACTGAAAGGCTCATCAGATGGAGAAATTGAATACGTGAAGACCAGGCTGTAGCCATGTTGTAGGCTACCACAGTTATGAGTGAAAGTGTGAAAGTAAAAGTCGTTCAGTCATGTCCGACTCTTTGCGACCCCATGGACCATAGAGTCCATGGAATTCTCTAGGCCAGAATACTGGAGTGAGTAGCCTTTCCCTTTTCCAGGGGATCTTCCCAACCCAAGGATTGAACCAGGTCTCCCACCTTGCAAGTGGATTCTTTACCAGTTGAGCCACAAGGGAAGCCCAAGAATACTGGAGTGGGTAGCCTATCCCTTCGCCAGCAGATCTTCCAAACTCAAGAATTGAACTGGGGTCTCCTGCATTGCAGGTGGATTCTTTACCAACTGAGCTATGGGGAATTGGCTTCAAAGACATGGAAACAAACCAACCCTGGAACTGAAGATTATGACACTGGTCAGACCACCGATGACCAATCTGAAGATGGCTGTCAGAGCTGACTGTACTGTTTCTGCTGTGGCCCCCTCCCTCAGCCTATAAAAGCTCTCACCCCCTGCTTGTCAGGATGGGAGTCGACCTTTGGACAGATACCTACCCTCCCAAGTTCACTGGTATGCACCCAGGCAATCTTCCCATTTCTGAGTGCTAATGCTATTTGGGCTTTCTCGCCAGTTGGTTCTGATGTGTATATGATGTTGAGACTGTTTAGGGGCATGAGGTGCTATTTGGGCATTTTGCCAGTTGATTCTGATGTGTGTTTGATGTTGAGGACCGTTTGCAGGCACTGACTGCTATTTGAGTATTTTTGCCAATTGGTTCTGACATCCATCTACAATTGAGGACTGTTTGTGAGCATTGAGTGTCATTTGGGCATTTTTGCCAATTGGTTCTGATAACTGACTATCGTTGAGGATCATTTGTGTTGGGGAAGTGTTTGTTTGGGACTCCGTACCAGTCACCAATGGAGAGGGTTTATGACAGATCTGTTGTTTGATGTGTGACTGGGTATTCCATTTCTGTGATTGACATTATTGTTGCCTATGTAAAATGAGAAAATCAGGTTCAATTCATTAAGAAAAAGTCAAGCTATAAAACTATGACTATAGAAAAAGAAAGATGATTTTTTTCTGAACAATGTATGACAACAGTATTCCTTAGACTCCAGAGAAAATTGGTTAAGATGAAACTCTTTTGAAATTACAAAACTTGTTCTTTTTGCATATGCAGTTAGAGAAACCTGGCTTGATAAAACATTTTTTTTCAGACACTAAGAAAATGAATATGCCTAGGAGAAAATTTGAAGTTAGATTTTATCATGTCCTTGAAATACAAACACAGACCACTTTGCCTGGGACTCTAACCTTGGGTTAAATAGTAAAAGTTTAAGCCAAGGGAAACAAAAGGGAAGCCTTTTAACATTGAGAGTATAAATTCAACTATTCTGACTATTATTAATAAACTGATAAAGTTTAATCACAATGTCTAATTTATGAAATGTAAAAAGGTGAAACAATGAGATCTCTGTTTGTCTGAATGTCTATATGTCTGAATATGTGTTTTTGTCTTTGGATAATACTGCTGAGGTTAATTTGTAAAGGAGATCCATTTAATTGGCTTAAAAAATAAGTGCTTACAAATCCAACAAATCTAAATGTATCTACTTTTGTTTTGCAAGACCAAGAAGGAAACTAAAAATGTTTGGATTTATAAACACACCACCTGTACCACATTTAGGAAAAATTTTGATATGAAAAATGTATGTTTTTAGAGGTTATGGAATATGTTCTTGAATTTTCCAATCATAAAATGCTGGTATAACATTTCAATCACTTGTTTCTTGTTTTTGTTAAGGTTTTTCAGGGTTAAAACTTGTGATGTGTATAAATGATAAGGGAAGCATTTCAGTGTGTAAAGCAAGTAGGATATGTGTGTTTTCAGTGAAGAGAAGGTATAAAGAATGGAAATATTTTTTTGTTGAGGAAAAATGATAATAATTTTGTCCTACAGTTGTTTGTTTCTGGATGGGAAAATACAGGACAAATTTGTTTGGATCCATAAAATGGTAAAAGATTTGTGAAAAAGAAACTTTGAGAAAAGAATTTTGTACATTGTCAGGATTAAGATTATGGAAAAATTGTCCAGTAAAGTTGTCACAGAGGATAACTGCTCACGATGTGCAGCACTGATGGCTTTAAGTTCACTGCTTAAAGCACATGTCCAGTGTTTGTGTGACAATTGGGTATAAATGTTAAAATGCATGGCTTATAAAGTGTTTCCCTATGAATATACTTCAGAGCCTCTCCATGATACCTGATTAGTTTTCCCCTAATGTGGACAACTAGGCAGATACATAAACATAAAGGAGGTCTAGAACCGAGGGACATGGATAGACCCAGAGCAGACCACTGAGCCACCCTGGCAATGCTGGGAAAATATACTGATTATCAACAATTTCTATGGAAAGATTTACAATTGAAAAGGGTAAATGATGAAAGAAATTTTCACATGTTGAGGTGTGGGGAAATCATTCTGGCTTATGCATGATTTACTTTGAACTTTGGGCTAACCAAAACAGCCTATTTGTGGCCTATTAAATGTATATCGTATAACTTCCATGGTGGCTCAGATGGTTAAGTGTCTGTCTACAATGTGGGAGACCCGGTTCTGATCCCTGGGTCAGGAAGATCCCCTGGAGGAGGAAATGGCAATCCACTCCAGTACTATTGCCTGGAAAATCTCATGGACAGAGGAGCCTGGTAGACTACAGTCCATGGGGTTGCAAAGAGTCGGACACGACTGAGCAACTTCACTTTCACTTTCAAATGTATATTGTACATTTGCTTTAACCATTAAGAAAAATAGATTCAGAGAACAATACAAAGATGCATTTTGATTATTACCCTCATTGTAATATGTCTAGTAATTTTCAAATGTTTGTCCAGGTACTATGACAAAGTAATATTCCCTTTCTTGCTCTGTGCCTCCACAAGATTGAGGAGTATCAAAGAAAAGGGGGGACTGAACCAGAGCAGGACCCTCCCCGCTCCAGAACCTCCCCCCAGGTCCTCTGCCTGCCTTTTGTCTGTGGAAAACTTCAGTCAAAAAATAACTTTAATCAGAGAAATGAGCACATTCACAGACAAAGGAAAACAGCCAAAGGAGACCAAATAATAATAATGTACTCATTAAGCATCTCAAGGACCTTTAGTTCCTTCTCAAGGGCTATAGATAATATTCTGAACCATGTCCTGTGAGCTGTCTGATAGATAGCAAAAGGCCCACTAGCAGAAGTTGATTACATGATGACCAGGCTGTAGCCATGAGGTAAGCTGCCCAGTTATGAGAACTGACCTCAAAGAAATGGAAAAAACCCAACCCTGGAACTGAAGATTAATTGTACCTAAAATAACCAGGGGTTTCCCCAATGGCTCAGTGGGTAAAGAATCTGCCTGCCATGCAGGAGATCCAGGAAACATGGGGTTTGATCCCTGGGTTGGGAAGATCCCCTGGAAAAGGAAATGGTAACCTGCTCCAGTATTCTTGCCTGGAAAACCCCATGGACAGAGGAGCCTGGCCGACTACAGTCCATAGGGTCACAAAGAGTTGGATACAACTAAGCACGCAGGAACGACATAGCAAAATAACCAAGATGGTGCTTGTCAGATCACCAATGACCAATCTGAGGATGACTGTCAGAGCTGACTGTACTGTTTCTGCATGTAGCCCCCTCCCTCAGCCTATAAAGCTCTCACCTCCTCCTTGTCAGGGGTGGTGGGGGTGGGAAGGGGGTCAGCCTTTGGACAGATGTTCGCCCTCCTCTCCCAGTTGCTGGCATCTGAAATGAAGCAAACTTTCCTTTCCACCAGTCTGGCCTGTTTATTGACTTTGGGGCAGTGAGCAGCTGCACCCCACACCTTTCGGTAACATTACTATAATACTCCTGAGAGGCCAAAACATCATGTGCATATTTATGTGTGATCAAACAGTGGGCCCATCTAAGATGTCTTTTTTTTTAATTGAAGTATAATTGATACACACTATCTTAGTTTCAGATGCACAACATAATGACTCGATATCTGTATATATTATCACAATCAGCCTAGTTACCATCTGTAACAGACAAGGTTACAAATTTTTTCTTCTGAAGATAACTTAAAAGACTTAATTTTTAGCAACTTTCAAATTTGAAATGCAATATTATTGACTATAGTCATCATTGCTGTATGTTACATTCCCATGATTTATTTATAACTGGAAGTTTGTACCTCTTGATCCCCTTCACCCACTTCTCCCACCCCTTCAACCCCCTTCCCCTCTGACAAACTGTTCTCTGTATCTATGAGTTTTGTTTGTCTCCTTTTTCAGATTAACAATGAACTATCAGAAACAGAAATAAAGAAAACAATCCCATTCACAATTCCATCCAAAAGAATGAAATATCCAGGAATAAATTTAACCAAAATGCCTCATTAGACCAATTATGGTAGAGCAATTCACATTCAGGGTCTGACATTTAGCTTTTTCCTTTATTTTTAAGGAATCAGGTAAAATGTTTATATGGTGATAATAGAAGTTAGGAAACTAAAATTACCAAGACATAAAGATATCTAGTGATTTATATCTCTTTCTGCTGAATTACAACATTATGGGATACAGGACAAAAGAGTTTCTGAAGTATTTGGGGGGAAGTTTATAGAATAAGATATTTTTCTTACTCTGAGAAAATGAAAAATGTTTAAAATAAATTTAACATTAAAACATTTAATGTTTAAAATAAAAGGTACTAAGATGTCAGCACACTAGAAACGTGTGCCACTCTTCTGAGAAAATGTTTCTCTGAGCTATTTTCCTTAGTAGAGAGACTCTTTTTGGTTCTTATTGTAAAAATCTTGGAGGAGCTTGAAAACAGCAAAGCAGACAGGAGGCAGAGTTCAATTCCTGAAAAGCTAAGGGAAGAAAAGCGTATCACTGAAAATGTAGCTCCTTCTGAAGATTCCTTAGACACAGAGGTGGGGAAGCAATGATTTAAAACAAAAACAAAACTGGCATAGGGATAGGCTACGGAGAATGTGGTGTGCCAGTGACTAACTGGTCTGTTTTGAGCTTCTAGGGCTTTATTCTACCTTCTTTTTTTTTTTGCTATGCCAGGTCTTCACTGTGGTACACAGGTTTTAGAGTTGAAGATGCAAGGGCATTCTAGTGTTGCAACATTGCTGTCTTATTTGCCCCAGGGAATGTGGGATATCCATTCGCGGAAAAGGGATCCAACCATGTCCCCTGCATTGGAAGGCAGATTCTTGGCCACTGGGCCATTAGGGAAGTCCTCTATTCTACTTTTTTATACAAAATCTTTCCTAAAAATTGCTCCCCAGCCCAAACACTTTTTTCAGGCTATTAAAAAAAAGTTCAGAGTCAAGTTTATAGCAAGAAATGATTAGCTTAGAACAGCAAAGACCTACAAGAGGTTTGAGTTCTAGAAAATTTTAGATACCCCTAAAGAATGCTGTCAAGTCTTGGCCTTGTCTACCTCAGATTTCCATTAACTGAATGAGGATGATACATTTTTCTATTTATCTCTTTGACTAATTTTCTCACAGTGGGTGGGTTTGTTCTTGGCAGGTTCTGGGGCATTGATTTCTTTGTAGCCTCAAATGTGACATATGATCAGGCTGGTTGAATGACTGCTGTTCATCATATTGGGACCAGGAGTTGAATCTTGCTGGTGGGGACCTGCTGAATTTTAGAGCAGACTGAGAAAATTGCTAGAGCTACACTCACGCTATATGGCTAACTGGATATGCTGTGTTAGGAGGCTTTCAGAATCATGCACCTGCTATGCATCTGAGCCCTCCAGGGAACCTCTAAGACTTCTGGATGGGGTGATATGGACAGGTTTCAGTCGCTGTCTGCCTTCATTGCTCATGTTGACAACCTCTGGTGCAGTGTCCAGTGTGCAGGGGGAGATCACATGGGAATACTTGTCTCGGCAGCTCATCACCTAGTTCAAACATTTCCTGTGAGTTCACCTGCTGCACAGTTAGATCCCTCCGACCTTAATGCCATCAAACTGTGCTGGTTGCCCCTGACAGAAAGGCTGTAAATCACCTTGAGAAAAGAAAAGTAAAGAAAAGCACTGTCTCTGACAGTTCCTCACTTCCTGTATTTAGTGGATGCTACCTGATTCTCTTGGTGTTCATCAGTTTATTGCCCATTTTCCAATCCTTTATGAGTCAGAAAGTTGTGGAAGTTTGTAAGGCTAAAGCGCAGGGCCACTAAGAAGTGTTAAGGGGCACATGGAGCTGAAAACAGCCCTATTGCACTTGCCAGTTCTGTTCTCAACCTGAGGCTGAATCTGCCTGGAGGGCATGCAAAGTCGCTTCAGTTTTGTCCAACTCCTTGTGACCCTATGGACTGTAGCCTGCCAGGCTCCTCAGTCCATGGGATTTTCCAGCCAAGAATATTGGAGTGAGTCGCCATGCCCTCCTCTAGGAGGTCTTTCCGACCCAGGGGTCAAACCTGTGCCTGTTATGTCTCCTGCGTTGGCACCCAGGTTCTTTAACACTCGCACTATCTGGGAAGCCTGCCTGGAGGGTAGAGTGTCTTTTTGTTTACACAAAGGCACCACAGTCTAGCAGCAGCATGGCCCAAAGCACTTTGGGTTCCAAGACACCCAATACATCCGATTCTACTGCAAAGGCTTATGCTACACACTGCCAAAGGCAAGGCTTCACATTGACTTTTTCCATCCCATCAATATATACCATGGAAAAAGAGGCAGCATCCCCTTGATTGTATTTTTAAAGATCATAATAACCCTCCTGGCCACTTACCTTGTTCTATAAGGGATAAGAGTTGTCCTTTTTGGATGCTTTGACATTGCGGAGCATGAAGGATGAAGAAGAATGCATCTTGGAAATCTGTTGCTAAAAACTCAGTCACATGCCGGCTATGTTCTGCCTTCAAACTTCCTGTTTTTCAGATTGCCTGTGCTCTTAGCTCCCTTTCCATTGCTCCACAGAGGCTCCCTGCCAGTAGCTCTGAAACTGAGGAGGGTGGGGATGGGGGTGTCTCCGTGCAGACCCGGAACTGACACACTGCCTTTAAAATGTTTAGGTTACTAAGCTGTTTGTTATTATTGTAACTTTTAATGTTTCTTTCAAATCAAGTATTACTCCTTCTCCTGAAAAAGCACTTTGACAACTTCCTGTATAGAGGATGAAGTTACTTTTAAAGGTTATCTGAGTTCACTTTTAATCCCTTAAGAAAACAGCAAAGGGAATTGTGAGAGACTATCTAATTGTGATAAACCGTACTGCGGCTTCCCCCAAACATCCTGGATGACTAGAAGCTACATCCCAGAGCTGCAAAAATGGAGTCTTTTATAGCACAGAGAACTTTCTCTGCTGGGCTGCACGCAAGTTATGATGGTAATTTTGAATTGCACTTAACCAAAGAAAAAATTTAATATCAGCAAATTCAGTGCAACCATAACATAGGATGAGAAGTTCAGGAAATTCTGGCTAGGGTGTAAGCAAAGAATCAAGGTTATGTTGTCACACAGGTTTCTTATTATTTCTTTTTATTCAAATAGCTATTCATTAAACTCCTATTTAACTTATATGCAGAGTACATCCTGAGAAATGCTGGGCTGGAAGAAGCACAAGCTGGAATCAAGATTGCCAGGAGAAATATCAGTAACCTCAGATATGCAGATGGAACCACTCTTATGGCAGAAAGTGAAGAGGAACTAAAAAGCCTGTTGATGAAAGTGAAAGAGGAGAGTGAAAACGTTGGCTTAAAACTCAACATTCAGAAAACTAAGATCATGGCATCTGGTCCCATCACTTCATGGCAAATAGATGGGGAAACAGTGGAAACAGTGTCAGACTTTATTTTTGGGGGCTCCAAGATCACTGTAGATGGTGATTGCAGCCATGAAATTAAAAGACGCTTCCTCCTTGGAAGGAATGTTATGACCAACCTAGATAGCATATTGAAAAGCAGAGACATTACTTTGACAACGAAGGTCCGTCTGGTCAAGGCTATGGTTTTTCCAGTGGTCATGTATGGATGTGAGAGTTGGACTGTGAAGAAAGCTGAGCACCAAAGAGCTGATATTTTTGAACTGTCTTGTTGGAGAAGACTCTTGAGAGTCTCTTGGACTGCAAGGAGATCCAACCAGTCCATTCTAAAGGAGATCAGTCCTGGGTGTTCTTTGCAAGGAATGATGCTGAAGCTGAAACCTCAATACTTTGGCCACCTCATGTGAAGAGTTGACCCATTGGAAAAGACTCTGATGCTGGGAGAGATTGGGGGCAGGAGGAGAAGAGGACAACAGAGGATGAGGTGGCTGGATGGCATCACCGACTTGATGGACGTGAGTTTGAGTGAACTCCAGGAGTTGGTGATGGACAGGGAGGCCTGGCGTGTTGCAATTCATGGGGTCGCAAAGAGTCGGACACGACTGAGCGACTGAATTGAACTGAACTGAAGCTCTAATAAAACCTGAATAAAACACTATGGATGGTACTAAGAAGTATCCGCTAGCTGAGCAGCTGACCCCATCTGACCCATCTCCCCTGAGGACAGAACAGCACACCTATCATTGGCGACTGCATTTGACAAAGACAGTGTGTCAGCTCCGGGTCTGCAGGGAGACAGCCTCCTCCTCAACCCTCCACAATTTCTGAGCTACTGGCAGGGAGCCTCTGTGGGGCAGTGGAAAGGGAGCTAAGGGCACAGGCAATCTGACAAATGGGAAATTTACTTTGTCAACAAAGGTCCGTCTAGTCAAGGCTATGGATTTTTCAGTGGTCATGTATGGATGTGAGAGTTGGACTGTGAAGAAAGCTGAGTGCCGAAGAACTGATGCTTTTGAACTGTGGTGTTGGAGAAGACTCTTGAGAGTCCCTTGGACTGCAAGGACATCCAACCAATCCATCCTAAAGGAGATCAGTCCTGGGTGTTCATTGGTAGGACTGATGTTGAAGCTGAACCTCCAATACTTTGGCCACCTGATGCAAAGAGCTGACTCACTTGAAAAGACCCTGATGCTGGGAAAGATTGAGGGCAGCTAGAGAAGGGGATGACAGAAGATGAGATGGTTGGATGGCATCACTGACTCAATGGACATGGGTTTGGGTGGACTCTGGGAGTTGGTGATGGACAGGGAGGCCTGGCGTGCTGCAGTTCATGGGGTCGCAAAGAGTCGGACATGACTGAGCCACTGAACTGAACTGAAGGCAGAACACAACTTGCATGTAACTGAGTTTTTAGAAACAGATTTCCAAGATGCATTCTTCTTCATCCTTAATGCTCTGTAATGCCAAAGCATTCAAAATAAAAAGACAACTTAGAAACTGAAGGTAAAGTAGGGGGCAGGGTTGTGGAGGGAGAGAATGAGGGTTGGCCTTGGGCAGTGAAAGTTCTTAAAGCTATTCATTTCTCCAGGTTCTGAACTGGGATTTGTAAACTGTAAAGTCTCAAACCCAATTTTTAACAAAAGTGAATAAGGCTTCCTACTTGATTGAGGAAACAGGGTGACTAAATACTATGAGAATTCATGACCATAATAATTTCCATTTATCCATAGTAATCATGTTGATTTGTGTGCATGTGGTTAAGTGCAGCATTTATTGAAAGGCACCAGTATAAGAATGGGTGGTTCATGCTCTAAAACTCCAAACTCCCTGAAAGTTTCCCAATATTCACTATGATTTTTAAAAAGATTTCTCTTAGAGAGATACTACTACAAACCCTGCTCTCTAGTTGGGGAAACTGAATTTTACCCCAAGTATTGAACTCCAAAGCTCATTGTCTTGACATATTAATAGATGCTTCTTTAAATGATTCAGCTATTTACATGACAAAGTGTACTATGCTATGCATCCTTCTCTTGGATTTATATCCATAATTTTATCTCTAGTCTCTTTCGCTGCTAGCTATCTTAGGTAGATATGCTCCCGATCAGCGGTCACCTCCAGAATTATCTTTAATGCCCAGGATTATCTAGTTCCCAGGACTGGGCTTCTGTTTTGACTCCTGCTGTTTTCACTAGGTCCGCCTCCCTTGGGGCTGAAATTGTTCCCTGAGCCCCTGTTCAGGGCCGTGTCCCTTCTACTTCTGGAGAAGCCTCCTGGATGACACCTCTTTGGGTGTCTAATTCATCACAGAGAACGGAGAGATATCTGTTTGTCTCAAAATCACTGATGCTGACCATTGTCATGGGACTCTATCTAATGCTTTGCACCTCCTCAAATAGCCAAACCTGCTGTCAGGGCTATCCTGCCTTATCCAGTAGGTGGGTCTGGAATTGTAGCTGTGACACTGACAGTAATCATGTCTTAAGTACAAACATCTTACTACTACATATTTTCTCAGCAGCTATACCTGTGCATTCGGAGAAGACAATGGCTCCCCACTCCAGCACTCTTGCCTGGAAAATCCCATGGAAGGAGGAGCCTGGAAGGCTGCAGTCCATGGGGTCGCTGAGGGTCGGACACGACTGAGTGACTTCAGTTTCACTTTTCACTTTCATGCATTGGAGAAGGAAATGGCAACCCACTCCAGTGTCCTTGCCTGGAGAAGCCCAGGGGCGGCGGAGCCTGATGGGCTGCTGTCTATGGGGTTGCACAGAGTCGGACACGACTGAAGTGACTTAGCAGCAGCAGCACCTGTGCATTTACCTGAAGGAACACAAATTATGTGTTTATAAATGACTTTCTTCATACTGTAGGTTTATACATGTATATATGCACACATATATATATACATATGATAAATGCATTAAGGGTTTATTTTGTTTCAGTTCAGTTGAGTTGCTCAGTTGTCTCTGACTCTGAGCGACCCCGTGGACTGCAGCACACCAGGCTACCCTGTCCATCACCAACTCCTGGAGCTTCCTCAGATTCATGTCCATTGAGTCAGTGATGCCATCCAACCATCTCATCCTCTGTCGTCCCCTCTCCTCCTGCCTTCAGTCTTTCCCAGCATCAGGGTGTTTACCAATGAGTCAGTTCTTTGCATCAGGTGGCTGAAGTATGGGAGCTTCAGCTTCAGCATCAGTCCTTCCAGTGAATATTCAGGACTGATCTCCTTTAGGATGGACTGGTTATATCTCCTTGCAGTCCAAGGGACCCTCAAGAGTCTTCTCCACCACCACAGTTCAAAAGCATCAATTCTTTGGTGCTCAGCTTTCTTTATAGTCCAACTCTCACATCCATACATGACTACTGGAAAAATTATGACTACAAAAAAATTCTTCTAGTGATTTATGTAAATAAGTTGGGGCTTCCCAGGTGGCACTAGTGGTAAAGAATCTACCTGCCAAAGCAGAAGACATTAAGAGATGCAGATTCTATCCCTGGGTTGGGAAGATCTTCTGGAGAATAAAATAAAAACACAGCCCATGTGTGTTCTCACAAATCACATGGACAGAGGACCCTAGCAGGCTACAGTCCAGGGGGTTGCAAAGAGTTGGACATGACTGAAGTGACTAAACATGCATGTAATGTGGCTTTCATTTCAGAATAATAAAAGGGTCCTAAAATATTTGGCATTGTAAGCCACTGTTAAGAGCTCTGGGGTGGTGAAGAGTAAATCTTCACCACCTTTTAAAAAAGACTTTAGTTCAGATTCAGGTTCTGAATATGAGGACTGTGATAAGGATCAAATTACCTTCTTGAGTCTCAACTTATCTATAAAATGGAGACAGTAATTGTAATTCAGAGCTGTTATGAATATTAAACGTCAGTGTATGTAAATCCCTTCTACCCTGCATATAGTAAATGCTGAAAACTGTTAGCTATTATGATCATTATTAAAATACGGATGATATATACCTTGTAAGATTATAAATATTCAGCAAGAAGTAGACAAGCTGCCTAATTTATCACATTTCATTGAATCCGGGTTGTACCATTATTTTAGTTACCTCCAAGAAAGACAAAAAATGCTGCCAGTTGCACAATAGATAGTAAGGTTGAAAAATGAAATGTTAGTCGCTGAGTCATGTATGACCCTTTGTTACCCCAAGGAGTGTAGCCTGCCAGGCTCCTCTACCCATCGAATTCTCCAGGTAAGAACATTGAAGTGGATTGCCATTCCCTTTTCCGGGGGATCTTCCCGACCCAGAGTTTGAACCTGGATCTCTAGCATTGCAGTTAAGTAAGGTAAATTCCAATTTCAGGTACGTTAAGTGTAAAAAATTTTGCATTAAAATAAAAAATACTTTATCTCTTCTTCTCTTCCCTATTACTTAAAGAATGAAGAATGTTTACTTCTTAGAGTCTGAAATTTTGTTTTCAAAATTCTTTTTTTCTATTCTTTTTCCTACCAAGACCCTAGGATCTCCTACTTACTTGGCTACAAAAGGGCTACAAGCACTGTAAGCTTTATGTATCACTTTTATACTATCACGATTCCCCTTTATTTCTTCCATCTCAGTGTGAATTCAACTGCTCAGCATTCTGATTCTTGTTATATAAGATAAATCAATATTTTAAAAGCCCAAAACCTCTTCCTAGTTACTTAACACCTCCGATCTAATATTTAGGTTCAGAACCATTTATTAATGCATATGTACACCTTTGGGCTTCCCAGATGGCTCTAGTTGTAAAGAACTCACCTGCCAACACAGGAAAGGTAAGAGATGGGAGTTCGATCCCTGGGTCAGGAAGATCCCCTGAAGGAGGGCATGGCAACGCACTCCGGGATTCTTGCCTGGAGAACCTCATGGACAGAGGAGTCTTGCAGGCTACAGTTCATGGCGTCACAAAGAGTTGGACATGACTGAAGCAACTTAGCATGCATGCACGCACGCATGCATGCCTTTAAAGTGAACAGCATGGTGATTGACCAGGCACTCCATGGGAACAGAAACAAAGACTGGGAAGAAATTCAAACATGAAGTAAGAAATGGCAAATTTATATGCCAAAGGTGGTAGAAAGGTTAAATAGAATGAAAGTGGAGAATAGAAAACTTTCTCACAAAATGACTTCCTAGGAAATCTCTTCAAATGCTCAGAAACACTAATTCAAATGTGAAGTAAGAAATGGCAAATTTATATGCCAAAGGTGGTAGAGAGGTTAAATAGAATGAAAGTGGAGAATAGAAAACTTTCTCACAAAATGACTTCCTAGGAAATCTCTTCAAATCTCTTCAGAAACACTCTCTGTCTCACCTAGCAAGTAAAGTGTTGTATATAGTTGGTCTCTTATTTGGCTAAACAAAATTAAACATAATAATTTCAGAAATAAAATAATAGAAATCAGAAATAATTCAAATTAAGGTTTTGGTTATTCTGTTTATTTCACTTAGGACACTCAGTGGACATTAACTGGGGTACTTAAAAGTCATTTCAATTAGGCACCTCTTTAGTCCTTCATCGATTATTTCAAGTGTTTTAGCCTCAAATACATTCCTTTCTTCTACAAACTTCTGAAAGAGATGAGTACCTCCACCCACACCAAAATAATGTACTTTGCTGGCCAAAAGCACCCGTCCATTTTTATCTAACAATCTAAGGAATGTTTGGTGCAAAGGACCATAATAATCTGGATTGTAAATAGTTTCTGAGGTAAGAATGAGATCGTATTTTTCAAAGAGTTTTTCACTGCTCAGTACAAGCTTACAAAACTCAGACCACTCCCCTGAAAAGAAGCGGCATTTACATAGCTCTTGTGCTACTGTTGATCTCCTGAGTCTTTTCACATCTGGTTTATTTACATCATTTTCTTCATCTTCCAAAGTGGAGTTGGCCACTACATTAGGTAAGGTTACTTCATCAATCACCACACTGTTATAATCTTGAAAATGAATTTCTTTGGCACCTCCCTTGAGTGCCATTATACCCAGCAACCCTGATCCACAACCAAGATCCAACACTTTTTTCCCAGCAAATTTCACTTTGGCCTTTGTCAAATATGCCAGGAGGTCAAAGGTACACTCCCAGATTTTCAAGCCTCCTTCATAAACACCTGAAATCAGGTCAGAGTGAGAAGTAAAGCTTTTTGAAATGATGTTTTCTCCAGGGAAGTTCTCTTTCAACAAGGTGGTTTTCATAATTGATATGTTAACGTGTTGGAGACCTGGTAATGTTTCTGTGACTTTATTTTCTAACACTTTCTTTAAATCTTTAGGCATAGCATGCTCTTTGGCAACTCTCAAGCAGGGCTTTTCCTCGTGTGGTTCCAAGTTACTTGAACTGTTAGCTGCACCAAATGAGCTGTCTGGGTCTTGAGAGGGAGCCTCATTTCTCTCTGACTTATGTTCCCACAAATGGTCCTGCAAGTCAGATTGTTCTGTGGAACATTTTTTGTCTCTGTGTGTACCTTTCTGTCTTTCTGAGACTGAAGACTCTTGTGAGGAATGTAGGGCCAAAGCTCCATCTCCAAGAGATGTTAATTCATCTTCCAGATGGTCTTCTATAGTGAAATTAAATTGAAAAGTCATTCTCTCATAAAATGCACACAACCGTTAAACTCTAAGGAAACTTCTTGAACTTCTGGAGAGAACTGATGACACACATGTAAACCTGCCTCAACTGATTATTCTGTTAGTTCTGCTGAAGGTCTATTTCTCTTTAGCTGCTTATACAGTTACAAATATTCAGAGCTATTTCCAAATGACTTTTTAAGAGGTCTTTGCTCTTCTTTCAGTGCAGCTCTAGAGAAAAAAAAAAAATTGTTATTAAGAAGCAAAGTGACACATTTCATTTAAATTGTTCTTTACAGCATCGGACCTTGCTTCTATCACTAGTCACATCCACAACTGGGTATTGTTTTTGCTTTGGCTCCATCCCTTCATTCTTTCTGGAGTTATTTCTCCACTGATCTCCAGTAGCATATTGGGCACCTACCGACCTGGGGAGTTCCTCTTTCAGTGTCCTATCATTTTCCCTTTTCATACTGTACATGGGGTTTTCAAGGCAAGAATACTGAAGTGGTTTGCCATTCCCTGCTCCGGTGGACCACAGTCTGTCAGACCTCTCCACCATGACCTGTCCGTCTTGGGTGGCCTCACACGGCATGGTTTAGTTTCATTGAGTTAGACAAGGCTGTGGTCCATGTGATTAGATTGACTAGTTTTCAAAAGGTCAGTTTTCATTCCAATCCCAAAGAAAGGCAATGCCAAAGAACGTTCAAATTACTGCACAATTGCACTCATCTCACACACTAGTAAAGTAATGCTCAAAATTCTCCAAGCCAGGCTTCAGCAATATGTGAACCATGAACTTAAAGATGTTCAAGCTGGTTTTAGAAAAGGCAGAGGAAACAGAGATCAAATTGCCAACATGCAGTGGATCATCACAAAAGCAAGAGAGTTCCAGAAAAACATCTATTTCCGCTTTATTGACTATGCCAACACCTTTGACTGTGTGGATCACAATGAACTGTGGAAAATTCTGAGAGATGGGAATACCAGAGCACCTGACCTGCCTCTTGAGAAACTTGTATGCAGGTCAGGAAGCAACAGTTAGAACTGGACATGGAACAACAGACTGATTCCAAATAGGAAGAGAAGTATGTCAAAGCTGTATATTGTCACCCTGCTTATTTAACTTCTATGCAAATCATGAGAAACGCTGGGCTGGAAGAAGCACAAGCTAGAATCAAGACTGCCGGGAGAAATATCAATAACCTCAGATACGCAGATGACACCACCCTTATGGCAGAAAGTGAAGAGGAACTAAAAAGCCTCTTGATGAAAGTGAAAGAGGAGAGTGAAAAAGTTGGCTTAAAGCTCAACATTCAGAAAAAAAAGATCATGGCATCTGGTCCCATCACTTCATGGCAAATAGATGGGGAAACAGTGGAAAACAGTGTCAGACTTTATTTTTTTGGGCTCCAAAATCACTGCAGATGGTGACTGCAGCCATGAAATTAAAAGATGCTTACTCGTTGGAAGGAAAGTTATGATCAACCTACATAGCATATTGAAAAGCAGAGACATTACTTTGCCAACAAAGGTCCGTCTAGTCAAGGCTATGGTTTTTCCAGTGGTCATGTATGGATGTGAGAGTTGGACTGTGAAGAAAGCTGAGTGCCGAAGAATTGATGCTTTTGAACTGTGATGTCAGAGAAGACTCTTGAGAGTCCCTTGGACTGCAAGAAGATCCAACCAGTCCATTCTAAAGGAGATCAGTCCTGGGTGTTCTTTGGAAGGAATGATGCTAAAGCTGAAGCTCCAGTACTTCGGCCACCTCACGTGAAGAGTTTACTCATTGGAAAAGACTCTGATGCTGGGAGGGGTTGGGGGCAGGAGGAGAAGGGGACGACAGAGGATGAGATGGCTGGATGGCATCACGGACTCGATGGACGTGAGTTTGAGTGAACCCCGGGAATTGGTGATGGACCGAGAGGCCTGGCGTGCTGCAATTCATGGGGTTGCAAAGAGTCGGACACGACTGAGCGACTGAACTAAACTGAACTGAAACATTCCACCCTCCCCCACCAACAGCTTTTCTATGAAAGCTGTGGAGAGAGAGGGAGACAGATTTGGAAACACACACAGCCTTCAGGGTTCAAAAGCTGAAGATTAATAAACTCTAAAAACAAATAAAAGAACAGCAGCAGCAGCAACAATTAAAAACAATACAGTCCAAAATTCTCGGGCAGAAAATGATTCAGCTTAGTGACTGTCACGGCCCTGCCCAAACATATAATATTTAAACTCTTAAACTGCGAGAATCTCTTCAGTCTGAGAGGTTAACAGGCAGGAAGGCCAGGGGTCTCCAAACAGAGGAAATAGTTTGCAAGTGTCAGACATTTTTCTCTCTCTTAAGCGGCAGGAGGAAACAAACTAGGGATAGTTTTTCCTTCTCTATACAAATTTAAATGGAGGTTTCTCTTAAAATTCTGTGCTGCCATGACACCTGGTTTCACCTGAAGTTAACTACTCTCAAACCTAGAGATAACCAATGCCTTTTTCTTATGGAAATGTTTATCTTAAACTATGCTAATGTACTATGCATTTATCCCAAACTCTGTCTTCAAGTCAGTTCTGCCTTTTGGCTCAGAACCTACTTGATAAACCAGTATGTTATACTCAGATATTGTTCCTCTAATCTATGTAAATGAAACTATTTGTATGATGATCTGCCCTTCAAGATTCAAGTTAATCATTTTATGGCCCAAGATAAACCATTTGGTGCCAAGCTTATCCCAAAATGCATCTTATGGGTGAGGAGCCTGGTGCCATTCTGAGTTTTGAGATATTCCTTTTCCCTGGTGGCTCAGAGGTTAAAGTGTCTGCCTGCAAGGTGGGAGACCCGGGTTCAATCCCTGGGTCAGGAAGATCCCCTGGAGAAGGAAATAGCAACCCACTCCAGTATTCTTGCCTGGAGAATCCCATGGATGGAGGAGCCTGGTAGGTTGCAGTCCACGGGGTCGCAAAGAGTCAGACACAACTGAGCGACTTCACTTTCAGTGACTATATATATAACATCAGGGGGGGGGGGTACTCTTTCTGCCCCCTTCTGATGCCTATGTCAGAAGCTTTCTCTATCTCCTTTATGCTTTAATAAAACTTTATTACACAAAAGCTCTGAGCAATCAAGCCTGTCTCTGGCCCCGGATTGAATTCTTCTCCTCCGGGGGCCAAGAATCCGGCATTGTGATTCAACAACAACCTTTCACGTCTGTTACCATTTCAAGTAACAGGACTTCAGGACTGTATTTTGCTGAATGAGCATCCCTTTAAAAACATGCACAGGTATGCTGATGTGTGTAAATTCATCCAAATGACCTAACTACAAACATTTAGCAGAGATCAGCAGCCCTAAGTGTACTGGGAGTGAGGTAACTCTGGAGTAATTAGTAAAGATTAGCTTGACACAAAATAAGGGTACTGAACCGTGTGGAGAGGCCCGTAGAAAATGGAAGCAACTTAATCAAGAGGGTCTTCTCTGTATCTACTGTGTTAGACACTTAATATATACCATGAGTTCAATCTGCACACCAACTCTGACAGGTGGGTCTCTAGCCCCATTACACAAGATGTACAGAGTAGGGTCAACACATTCAGTGGGTAGGAAGGCGTCTGTTTCTATCCCACTTCACCGCGGGACTTGCAGTCATTCCTGGCCGCGTGCCCAGGTCAAACCCAACCCCAAATGTGCAACCAAAAAGCCCCATGGGATGGAAGGTTGTAAATCTGGGGACTCTCGGCCCTCACCTTCCCCACAGCGTCTCAAAGCAACGTTGACAGCGACCCAAACTTGGAGATGCTCGTCGCCCGGCGGACTACCGATTCACCTCGCGGAGAACTCCGGCCAGATTCGCCAGACCGGAAACGTGCACCAGTGAATCGAGTCCTCCGCAGGCCAGACAAGCCCGGCTTTCTTCCCAGTCGTGTGGGCCCGGGCTCACCAAGGAAAGCGGCGTCCTTCCTCTCTATGGTCTTTGTTCGCAAGGCCTGCCGGGACGTTGGGAGTTTCCGGTCTTGGCTCTGGCGGGAGTGTTTTGAAGCCTTGTTGCTGGACGGAAGCATGTCTCAGGAACGCGCTGTCCCGGCGAGCGCGGTTCCACTGGAAGAAATAAGTAGCTGGCCGGAGGAACTATGCCGCCGGGAATTGCCGTCTGTCCTGCCTCGGCTCCTTATATCCTTGTCATTTCCACCTGGAGAGGGCTGTGGGGCCGGTCTCCAGCCTTCTGTCTCATCTAACGCGTTGCGGGCCTTGTTGGGTCCATGCTACTTCAACCTTCTCTCTTTGTTGACAGTGAGATGAGTAAGCGAGGAAATGAAGGGCGAGCGAGAGCCGTGGGTGCTGAGGCCAAAGTCACGCTTGGCTTTGGCATTGGGAGGGCTCTCCGGTGTTCTTACAATGGTTTTCGGCAGTGGATATGCTGTTTTCTTCCACTTCTCTGGGCCTTCAAGTTGCTCTGTACGTGCAGTTAAGTGTGATGACTTTTGCCTGGTGGAGAGCGGGGGAGACAGGAACTTAGCCTTGAGCTGTAAGGTGAGCCGACTCTGGGTGAAGGAGTGGAGACCGAGATACTCCGAGCGCTCATCTCTAAAATGGGTGGTAGAATCGAATTAAAGGACGTAGTTCTGCCATGGTGCCCGGTGTGTAAAAGATGTTAAGCAAATTCAAATGTTATTCTCGTCCGGTTTTCAAACCTCTTGTTTTATTGCTGGTGAGGAGTTGCTTCGTTTACTAATTGGGTTTCATGTGCTGCGTTTGAGGTACTTTAATGACTGCTTTGTTCAGGTGCAGGCCGTTTAGTAGTTGAATCCCTTTTTGGTTGCAAATGTATGTGGAGGCCTAGCCCTTCATGTTAAAGGGTAACTTTTTTTTTGTTTTTAAACAGCTTTGAGCACAGAAAACTTAAACATAAAACTGCACTCAAAAACAAGACCTTCACTTGAGAAATTCTGAGCACTGCACAAATAATTTTTTACAGATAAAGCCAAATGTAGATATTACTGTCACAAAGAAATCATTCACCTGGACACTGGCAAAATCCCACTTCAGTGCCAAAACCCTTTCTTAATTGTTGTGCAGATATGGAATTTCTGTCCTAAAAGATTTTTGATTCCTGCAGCAAATAGCCATCCTTCTCAAAAACTTCATAGCAGGCAGGGTGTTAGGCTTAGGGGGAACAAAGAACATGGTTCCTCTTTCCCCCCTCAAGCTTATAGGGGATTTCATTAATTGAAAGCAAAAATTTTTATTCCTGCCCCCCCCCCCCCCAAAGAAAGTCAACATTCCCTCCTGGTTTTCATCTCAAAATTCAAAAGAACCAAATCCTGTTCTTTTGATGAAATTTTAAGTTTCATCTCAAAATTCGAAAGAACCGAAACGCCTAGGCTTCTTAAATGGTTTCACAAGCCAAAACCTTTAATCAAGTTCTTTCATTTCTGCCCTTAGACTATATTTTGAATCCATCATCCCCGTTTCCTGTTACTGCTCCAAACCCCCATAACCTCTCATCTGGGCTGTAGTTAATAGTTCTCTTGCTTCTACTCATGTCCTTTTACAATCTCTCCGAAAACAGTTCATATTGAAAGACATGTCATTTCCTTTTTAAGGCGCCCCTTACCACAAGGGCTTCTTAACAAATTAGGAATAAAATCTAAACTTTTACTTTCAAGTCTCCTCATGTTCTAAGCCTTGTCCTCTCCTACTTAGCTCACTACATTCTAACCAGAGATACATGGAGCTCACCTACCTTAGGATCTTCATGTTTGTTGATGTTCCATGTAGCTCTTCTCCCAGCCTTTGGTAGGTCTCATTATTCAGGTTTCAGCTCAAATGTGACCTGCTCAGGTAAGCCCTTTCAGAGTCTTCAGTTTTAGGTGGTTTCCCCAAACCCAGTCAGTAATACTTATCGCATTGCTCTGTTCAGTTTTCTAAAGAGCAGTCAGATCGTTAATAGAAATTATGTTGTTTACTTCGTTTCCTTTTTGCTTTTCCTCACTATACTGTGAAGTTCATAAAGGCAGGAATTTTGTTTTCACTGCATTGTCTCCAGCACTTAGAATAGTTCCTGGCTCATAGTAAGCATTCAGTGAAGGGCTAAAAAATTTTGTCATGTTTTAAAATGGCCTGAAGTCTCATTATATAATTTCGTTTTTCAGCTTTTGGTTTTACTACAACACTTTTTGACAAATGAAAGAAATTTTCTATAAATCCACAGTTCTGTCACCCAAACATTATTTTTATCTCTTGCATTTTACGTGTTGTTTTTCAGTCTTTGCCTGCATGTCTGCATAATCATAACTGAAGTTTAAATTTTGGAAGAGGTAAATATTTTTTTTTTTACCTTTTCTAAAATTTATACATGAGACAGATTCTGCCCTGAACTAAATTAGTTCTACTGAACTAAAATGAGTTAATGACCATGACTCATTTTGATTGCTGCTGTAAGATATGTAGTTGCAAAGTAAGATTTCAGAAGAAGAATGACTTCTTATATTACTGCGATGGGGTTGTGCTTTTTTAATTTTTCTGATTGACATATGCTTTAATAATTCTTATATTATTTTTACAGTAACAACTTTCTAACAATTCTTAATGGTTTGAAAGTGTGTAGTTAATAATGTGATTACTGTTAGCTTTTACAGTGCACATAGGATAGTTTATTATCATGTATTTGTAAGCTCCTATGTGCAGAAGTTTCAGTCTGATAAGGTGATAAGATAGATATGCTAATAACATGAAAAGTAGAAAATGATCGGTGACAGGTGTAGATACAGTACTATAGAAGTGCTAAGGAGAAATAAATTTGTTGCAGAAACCATGGTTTATTATGGATTGTTATCTCATCTGTCAGAAATATGTCATAATTACATATAGTTCGAAGAGATAAGTTTATCCTTGAGTGTTTTGAAAATAAAGTATTTTCATCCTATTGTTTGTTAGCCTAATTAGCATTACTTTTTTAAAAGCAAAATTAAGCCAGTAATTTGAGTCTAATTTTAGTCTCTTACTATCATTGCTTAAACTTCAAGAAAGGTCTTTGAAAATCTATTCTCAGTAGTGAATATCTTACTCAGTTCAGCTCAGTCACTAAGTCGTGTCCAACTCTTTGCGACCCCATGGACTGCAGTACTCCAGGCCTCCCTGTCCATCAACAACAACTGGAGTTTACTCAAACTCATGTCCATTGAGTCAGTGATGCTATCTAACCATCTCATTCTCTGTCGTCCCCTTCTCCTCCCACCTTGAATCTTTCCCAGCATCAGGGTGTTTTCAAATGAGTTAGCTCTTCACATTAGGTGGCCAAACTTTGGAGTTTCAGCTTCAACATCAGTCCTTCCAATGAACATTCACTGGACTGATTTCCTTTAGGAGGGACTGGTTGGATCTCCTTGCAGTCCAAGGGACTCTCAAGAGTCTTCTCCAACACCACAGTCCAAAAGCATCAATTCTTTGGCATTCAGCTTTCTTTATAGTCCAACTTTCACATCCATACATGACTTCTGGAAAAACCATAGCCTTGACTAGACAGAACTTCTTGGAAAATAATGTCTCTGCTTTTTAATGTGCTGTCTAGGTTGCTCATAACTTTTCCTTCCAAGGAGTAAACGTCTTTTAAATTCATGGCTGTAATCACCATCTGCAGTGATTTTGGAGCCCCCCAAAATAAAGACTGTCACCGTTTACACTGTTTCTCCATCTCTTTGCTGTGAAGTGATGGGACCAGATGCCATGATCTTAGTTTTCTTAATGTTGAGTTAAGCCAGCTTTTTCATTCTCCTCTTTCACTTTCATCAAGAGGCTCTTTAGTTCTTCACTTTCTGCCATAAGGGTGGTGTCATCTGCATATCTGAGGTTATTGATATTTCTCCTGGCAATCTTGATTCCAGCTTGTGCTTCTTCCAGCCCAGCATTTCTCATGATGTACTCTGCATAGAAGTTAAATAAGTAGGGTGACAATCTACAGCCTTGACTTATTCCTTTTCCCATTTGGAACCAGTCTGTTGTTCCATGTCCAGTTCTAACTGTTGCTTCCTCACCTGCATACAGATTTCTCAAGAGGCAGGTCAGGTGGTCTGGTATTCCCATCTCTTTCAGAATTTTCCACAGTTTATTGTGATCCACACAGTCAAAGGCTTTGGCATAGTCAATAAAGCAGAAATAGACGTTTTTCTGGAACTCTCTTGCATTTTCAATGATCCAGCAGATGTTGGCAATTTGATCTCTGGTTCCTTTTCTAAAACCAGCTTGAACATCTGGAAGTTCACAGTTCACGTATTGTTGAAGCCTGGCTTGGAGAATTTTGAGCATTACTTTATTGGCGTGTGAGATGAGTGCAATTGTGCGGTAGTTTGAGCATTCTTTGACTTTGCCTTTCTTTGGGATTGGAATGAAAACTAACCTTTTCTAGTCCTGTGGCCACTGCTGAGTTTTCCAAATGTGCTGGCATATTGAGTGCAGCACTTTCACAGCGTCATCTTTCAGGATTTGAAATAGCTCAACTGGAATTCCATCACCTCCACTAGCTTTGTTTGTAGTGATGCTTCCTAAGGCCCACTTGACTTCCCATTCCAGGATGTCTGGCTCTAGGTGAGTGATCACACCATCGTGATCATCTGGGTCGTGAAGATCTTTTTTGTACAGTTCTTCTGTGTATTCTTGCCACCTCTTTTTAATATCTTCTGCTTCTGTTAGGTCCATTACCATTTCTGTCCTTTATTGAGCCCATCTTTGCATGAGATGTTCCCTTGGTATCTTTAATTTTCTTGAGATCTCTAGTCTTTCCCATTCTGTTGTTTTCCTATATTTCTTTGCACTGATCACTGGGGAAGTTTATCTTATTGCTCCTTGCTATTTGGAACGCTGCATTCAAATGGATATATCTTTCCTTTTCTCCTCTGCTTTTTGCTTCTCTTCTCTTCATAGCTATTTGTAAGGCCTCCTCAGACAGTCATTTTGCTTTTTTGCATTTCTTTTTCTTGGTGATGGTCTTGATCCCTGTCTCCTGTATAATATCGTGAACCTCAGTCCATAGTTCATCAGGCACTCTGTCAGATCTAGTCCCTTAAATCTATTTCTCACTTCCACTGTGTAATCGTTAGGGATTTGATTTAGTGGTTTTCCATACTTTCTTCAATTTCAGTCTGAATTTGGCAATAAGGAGTTCATGATCTGAGCCACAGTCAGCTCCCAGTCTTGTTTTTGCTAACTGTATAGAGCTTCTCCATCTTCGGCTGCAAAGGATATATTCAGTCTGATTTTGGTGTTGACCATCTGGTGATGTCCATGTGTAGAGGCTTCTCTTGTTTTGTTGAAGACGGTGTTTGCTATGACCAGTGCATTCTCTTGGCAGAACTCTATTAGCCTTTGCCCTGCTTCATTCTGTACTCCAAGGCCAAATTTGCCTGTTACTCCAGGTGTTTCTTGACTTCCTACTTTTGCATTCCAGTCCCCTGTAATGAAAAGGACATCTTTTTTGAGTGTTAATCCTGGAAGGTGTTGTAGAGGTCTTCATAGAACCATTCAACTTCAGCTTCTTCAGCGTTACTGGTGGAGGCATAGAGTTGGATTACCGTGATATTTAACATCTTAATACTATAATACTAGTATCTCCCTTAATTTTTTTACTCTATGTATCAGCATTCTGACAGTTGGATCGAGCATATTCGTAAGTAAAATTGTCTTAATTGTATGATAGCTTTGATGTCATTAAAACTTGAGTCCCACATCTCAATACAGTTTCATATTCCTTTTAAATTTATTCTTCCTATTGTAGGGTTACAACTTTTGTAATCTTCAGTTAGTTAAAATGACCAATTACCTCAAATTATAGTACTTAAAAAGTTTTAAATTTCAGTCTGCATAGTGTTCTATTTGATAACGTGTGATAAGCACAGTGTACATTTTAAATATTAGTTGTTAAGCTGGTTAGATGTATAAAAAACATAATTTGCAGTCTACTGAATAACTCTCAACCTGTTTGTTCGTGTAGTGTCAATTAGAAAATAACTTTCTAAGTTACAAAAAGCTGATTGTTTGGGCATGACTAATTTGTTATTTGGAAAAGTTGACTTTATCTTCTTTCTGTCTTCATTATTCTTACTTGATGTAATTTATTTACTTAGAAGAAGTAGAGAATTAAGACTATCCTTTCTAGTTTACCAATATATTTTGAGTTCTTTTCTATTTACGTTTCACTTGATTGTGGAATATTTGCTTACCATCTTGAACCTATGTGCTGTGTATGGGCATATGGAGTCTAATTTTTTTTAAGTCACAGTTATTTTTTTATCCTGAGGTTAAGAGTTATGCACATTCAGTATAGAAAATTTGTTAACATGCAGAAAAACAATAATAAAACAATTATGAATCTGATATATTTCAGATTTTGGCATAAGACATCCTCATCTTGATTCTGTATATTCCTGCTAGCTTATCTGTGTATTACTTTTTGTATATACATGTTTATATATATATTAAAATCAGAATTATACCATTTGAAACTCTTTTCATTTTAGCTTAAAGTATTGTGGACATTTTATCATGGTTTTACATAATCTCTAACAAATGTTCTAATGATCATAGATCCTATTCAGTAGATGGACCTCATCCATTAACTGATCCTCAATTACTGGACATATACGTTGGTTTTTTTTTTTTCTAATTTTGGTATTATTTCAGGTTATTTAATTGTTAATAGTTTCTCTACATAGACTATGGCATTTTGAAACTGTTCAAAGCTTTTGGTTGTGTACTTACATATGCTTGCATTGGGAACGGATAGTAATCTTGTTGGCTGATATGACTTAATATTGTTACAAAATATATTACTATTTTCTTTTATAGAAATTCTGAAAATTATTGTGGAAATGTTTTTACCTCATATGAACCACCTGACATTGGAACAGACTTTCTTTTCACAAGTGCTGCCAAAGGTATAGTACTATTATTATCTTAATGTACATGTTTTCAAGGCTAGTAAAATCTAGCCTCAGTTTTAGGCCATTTATTCTTAATTTCTTAATGTATCACATGCTTGAAATACAAATAAAACAGTTAAAAATGATTTCATGTGAGAATATAATGGTGTTAGTGTGACTGTTATGTGAATAAACAACTTATGTTTTCAGAGAGTATGGATTTTTTACTAATTGCATTTTTATTATTTGTAGTTAATTTTAAATACTCATAATTTTTAAAGCTATTCATTGAAAATTAGGATGGATGATGAAGTTAGTTAGGTCTCTTTTTGTATCTTCTCTGTACAGTTTATTAATAATTGTTAAATTTCATTGTCTGGAAAAATGAAGCCAGAATTTATCAAAGCAGCCTTAGAATAAACATGTCTAGAATATTGGTAAAATCAAGTAAATTAAGAGGAAGCATCAAATTCACCACTGCATAGCTACCTTTTAGATATATGTGGTATACCTTTTCTCTGAAAAGCAGTGTCATTACTTTTTTTTTTTTATTATGAGAATTAAAGGTACTTTGCTGACAAAATGAGACTTTTTTTGTAATAACTTCTCTCTTATTAGAATGGACTTTGTGTAGTTTTGAAGCAAATAGTTATCAAAACTCCTTTTAGTCATTCACTCAGTTCTCTAAAAAGATTCTTAAAATTTGTTCTTGATACCAAAAAAAGTCTGGCTAATCTGTGGATGAAAAGGAGATATTGAGTGTTAACAGGCCTAAGGGAAAGAGTACCCTCTTTAATTACAGTGTGTTGTCAACTATGATTGTTCTTGTAGTGCAGTGTTTAGGCCACTTAACTTGTTTAGATCTTAATTTGGCTAACTTTTCAGACAAAAACACTTTATTCTGAGGTCACATACTGTGTCTCTAATGTAGGAATGGTGTTTTGAGTTGGTCAAAAATGGAAACTGGATAGAAAACAAGTAAATAGATAATTCAACACAGATTCGTTACCACGACCAGAAAATATCTGATTAATGTTCACATGGATGTTGATTGGTTAAGATCATCATCTTTTATTTATATACGTGTAAGAGTAGCACTTTTGTTACAACACCAGAACTTTGAGTGATCTCTTTATGGATGTTATTAGAGAAATAGAAGACATCAATTTTTGTTGAAGACTTTGTATTTTTCAAAGAGATTATATTGTGGAAACACTATACAAAAAATACTATACACACACACATTATTAACTTTATTAGGTACAGTTGTTATACTGGACAATATCCTGTGGCTATTAATAATGCAAAATCAAGTCAATTTTTTTTGAACGGTGTGTCTTTCCTTTTCTAGTGACTTCTATTACTGCTGTTTATGACCTGCTTTGTTTTCACAGACTGTGAGATTATTTGATGACATGATGTATGAGTTAACCAGTCAAGCCAGAGAACTGTCAAGCCAAAATTTAGAAATCCAGAGCACTCTAAGAAATATTTTACAAGTATGTCAAATATATTAGGAAGGGGGTTGGGGCAGAACTTCAAGAGTGTGAGAATTTTTATACTAATATTAGCTGTATACTCTTTATATAATAGCCCAATGCTAGAATTAAATTTATAGAATTAAAGATATGAAGATATTGTAGAAGGCCTAAATGAATTTTTATACAATTTTGTGCTTAATAAACATCTTAATAAACTTGTATAAGTTTAGACAAGTAATAAACTAGTATAAGACAAATATAATCAAGATATCATGCCCTATCTATAATTCCAAGGCATATGTGTAGAACGCCTGCCGTATACTTTGATGTGTGGGTTAGTATGCCAACTTCCTTTTTTAACCAAATGTCTAGCCAGTTTTAATATTTGTAATTCTGATAGACTAAAGTTATGTGTAAGGAGGAACAGAGGGTCCATTTTGTTCATTGCTATATCCCTAGTATACAGTTCAGATGCACAGAAAATATGTTCTGAGTGAAACTTCTTTCCTTGCTTCCAGACAATGGTACAGCTATTAGGAGCTCTTACTGGATGTGTTCAGCATGTCTGTGCCACTCAGGAATCCGTCATTCTAGAAAATATTCATAGTCTTCCCTCCTCTATCCTACATGTAATCAAAAGTACATTTGTACATTGTAAGGTGAGTAATGGGTCTAAGTACACTTTAAATGGCTTAGAATCCATGAGCAAAGGGCCTGAGTTGGTAGTGTTTATGTTTGTTCATAAGCTTACATTTATCCTGTGTTATTGCATTGGATTTTTCCACAGAGCAAACAGCTGTAAATGTTTCAAAATAAGTAGTTATAGAGAAATCTTACAAAGGGGGCTCTTGCAGTTTCCTTGTTGTTGTCTTATTCTATTTCCTCTTGGTAAGGAAAGAAGTGATATGGATTCATGTTGAGTCACAGGGATCCTGAAATAGTTCTGTTGTGGCACTGGTGACTCAGGTGAATTCCTTAACAATTAGGTGCCTATAAATGGACCTTGACCTTTGTTTAGTCCTGTGGCAGCTTTAAAGCAGAAAAGCTGGCTTAAGATTTGTGGGTCACAGGCAATTTTGATAATGCTATTTGTTGGGTGAATGTACCTCTCTAGTTACCTAATCCTTCTCTTTGGTGATAGGGTACTAAAATGTCATGCCATGGACCTAATGTTATTAATCTCCTTTTTTGTTCTATATTTGTAAGATCTTAGAAGTCAGAGATTGTATTTTATACATGCTTGCATCTCTCAAAGTACACTATATACGATGAAATTTCATTAAGCATTTCTTTAATGAATATGTCATTCAGTAAAAATATTAAATTTATAAGCTCTGATAGAATGAGTTAAAATAAATTTGGCTCCTGTGCATTCTCTGATTTGCTTTTTTCCTCTCATTGTTATTTTTTTGTGATCAGAATAGTGAATCTGTCTATTCTGGGCGTCTACACCTAGTTGCAGACCTTCTGCAGGCTCTTTTTAAGGAAGCCTATTCTCTTCAGAAGCAGCTCATGGAACTGCTGGATATGGTGTGCATGAACCCTTTAATAGATGAGCATGATGATATTTTGAATATGGTAGTAGGTGAGTGAGGAAAACTTACTACTTAGTATGTGATGTATATTGACTATAAACCATGCATCAACTAAATTATTGAACCCAATCATTGTTTCTAATTAATGATTCATGATATTAAATGTATAAAAAATTTAAATCCTACCCAGTAAACTTTTAATCTTTTCAATTTTTAGGTTTTATAGAGTTGATATTTGATGCATTAACTGATTTATATATTTAGGCTAGTGATTTTCCCTACTTTCTTCAATTAAGTCTGAATTTGGCAATAAGGAGTTCATGATCTGAGCCACAGTCAGCTCCTGGTCTTGTTTTTGCTGACTGTATAGAGGTTTTCCATCTTTGGTTGCAAAGAATATAATCAATCTGATTTTGATATTGACCATCTGGTGATGTCCACTGCTTTATTGACTACACCAAAGCCTTTGACTGTGTGGATCACAACAAACTGGAAAATTCTTTAAGAGATGGGAATACCAGACAACCTTACCTGCCTCCTGAGAAATCTGTATGCAGGTCAAGAAGCAACAGTTAGAAATGGACATGGAATAACAGACTCGTTCCAAATAGGAAAAGAGTACATCAAGGTTGTATGTTGTTATCCTACTTATTTAACTTATATGCAGAGTACATCATATGAAATGCTGGGCTGGATGAAGCATAAGCTGGAATCAAGATTGCTGGGAGAAATATCAGTAACCTCAGACATGCAGATGACACCACCCTTATGGCAGAAAGTGAAGAAGAACTAAAGAGCCTCTTTATGAAACTTGGCTTAAAGCTCAACATTCAGAAAACAAAGATCATGGCATCTGGTCCCATCACTTCATGGCAAATAGATGGGGAAACAGTGAGAGACTTTATTTTCTTGGGCTCCAAAATCACTGCAGAAGGTGATTGCAGCCATGAAATTAAAAGACGCTTACTCCTTGGAAAGAAAGCTATGATCAACCTAGACAGCATATTAAAAAGCAGGGACAATACTTTCCCAACAAAGGTCCGTCTAGTGAAAGCTATGGTTTTTCCAGTAGTCATGTATGGATGTGAGAGTTGGACTATAAAGAAAGCTGAGCACTGAAGAATTTATGCTTTTGAACTGTGGTGTTGGAGAAGACTTTTGAGAGTCTCTTGGACTTCAAGGAGATCCAAGCAGTCCATCCTAAAGGAAATCAGTCCTGAATATTTATTGGAAGGACTGATGCTGAAACTCCACCTGATGCAAAGAGCTGACTCATTTGAAAAGACCCTGATGCTGGGAAAGATTGAAGGCGGGAGGAGAAGACAGAGGATGATGACAGAGGATGAGATGGCTGGATGGCATCACCAACTCAATGGACATGAGTTTGAGTAAGCTCCAGGAGTTGATGATGGACTGTGCAGCAGTCCATGGAGTCGCAAAGAGTCAGAGACAGCTGAGCAGCTGAGCTGAACTGATATATTTAGTCAGTGTTCAAAGTAGGTTGTTTCTCCACAATGATTAGCAAAGAAAGCTGTGCAACCTTGTACCTTCTAAAGCAGTAGCTTTCAGAATTTTTAAGCCATAAATTCATAGTAAGAAAGTTTTCATTCCTTCCTGAAACACACATAAATACACATGTATGTGTATGTTTGTGCATGTGTATATATATACTACATTTATTTATTGTACATGAAATAATGTATTATAGTCTATTTCATTTTTAGAAAGTGCTGATTGCTCATTCATTAATTTCATCACTTGCCAAATGCATCATGTCCCAGAGTTTAAGAAACAGTACTCCATAAGGGCAAAGGTTGCATTCATAACTTCAGCATAAGGAGAGTAAGTTGGTTTTGTACAGTATTATAAGGTACCTTTTGCTCTGAAAAACCACCCCAAAATCCATTGTATTGAAGCAACTACTAGGGAGTTCCTTGGGGGTCCAGTGGTTAGGACTTGGGGCTCTCATTGTCGGGGCCTGTGTTCAGTTCCTGGTGAGGGACTGAAAATCCTGCAAGCTGAGTGGCACAGCCCAAAAAAAACGAAAAAAATATAGCAATTACTGTTTCATTTATTCATAGTTCTGAGTTAGTATTTTTAGGCTGGGCTGAGGTGGGACAAGATTTCTCTGCTTCACAGGGTGTAACTGGCTCACCTGGGTGTTTGTGGCCATTGACCTTACTCATGAGTGGTTGTGAGCAGAGGGAGGAATAATGTGCTGAGTCAGCCATGTGTACCCCATCATCCAGTAGGTTAGCCTGGGATCAGCTACCTGCTGATAGCCTCAGGTGTTGTCAGAGAAGCAAGAGGGTAGGCCCCCGTAGTCAGGCACTTTAAAGTCTTGGCTTGCCTTAAACATTTATTTTTGTCCTTTTGACCAAAGTAAGTTATGTGGCCATGTCTGGGGTCTGTGGAAGGGAACTAGCTAAGCTCATGGACATAGAAAGGGGGTTTATTGTGCTTACTTTTACAAATTATCTACTACAGGCAGAGTAGAAACCTTAATAAGTACTGTACAAATTTGTTGTGATTCTTCTTTGTTAGGTTTTCTTTCCTTAGCAATATATCATTTTTTATTAGAATATCTGCAGAATATTTCAGTTATAATAGGGCACAAATTTTATTCCACTGAACATTTTTCATTTTATTTAGGTCATAGAGGAGCTATAAGCATCAAACTTAATTTTCCATATTTTATAAAAACTCTAAATCAAAAGTGTGACACTTTCACTAATTATTTTGATGTAATTTTTAAAAACTATATTACTTATTTTAATAAATGTTAAGATCATTCATGAGATATTTTTAAACTCACTCCATATAATATTTCAGTGTCCTAAGAGTTCTTTTCTCTTTCCTTGTAGTTATTCATTCATTGTTGGATATTTGCTCTGTTATTTCCAGTATGGACCATGCATTTCATGCCAATACTTGGAAATTTATAATTAAGTAAGTTTTTGTTTTGTTTTTACTTTTTGTAATATATTTTCCATATCCAAAGTCTTAATTATTTGTAAGTTTTCTTAGATCGCATTTAAAACATTTTGTATGGGTTTGTGTAATATTTACTGACACTACTCTCTGATAATCCAGATATTGTACATGTAACTCCCAAACTAAATGTTACTTCTTTATCCTGCCATCTCTAAAATTAAAAAAAAGTTCTACTCAGTTAGCTAGTACATCTGAAATAATAGGGCATGGGTCTTAACCACTTGCCTACTGCTGCTGCTGCTGCTAAGTCACTTCAGTTGTGTCAGACTCTGTGCAACCCCATAGACTGCAGCCCACCAGGCTGGGATTCTCCAGGCAAGAACACTGGAGTGGATTGCCATTTCCTTCTCCAATGCAGGAAAGTGAAAAGTGAAACTGAAGTTGCTCAGTCGTGTCTGACCCTCAGCAGCCCCATGGACTTAAGCCTACCAGGCTCCTCCGTCCGTGGGATTTTCCAGGCAAGAGTACTGGAGTGGGGTGCCATTGCCTTCTCCATGCCTACTGCTACTAGTGTTTAACTATCAACTGTCCTTTTTCCAGGCTTAGGAAAGTTAATAATTATCATTAGAGCTGAATACAATCCCCTCATTATATGCTTTTGAGTTGAGTTTAATTCCATTTATAATTTTAACTAGAACATTGTGTGAGGTTACTAGGGAGAATGTCCATAGCATTCATCAGATTCTTGAGGGTGGAGGGAGTATATTTGAGATGTAAAAATGGTTAAGAACCTCTACTTTATACATATGCATAAAACATTAAAGATCAGTGTAACACTTTCAGGTCTTGGGTGCTTTTCTTTTTTTTTATTTTACTTTACAATACTGTATTGGTTTTGCCATACAGTGAAAAATATGGAACGCTTCACGAATTTGCGTGTCATCCTTGCGCAGGGGCCATGCTAATCTTCTCTGTATCGTTCCAATGTTAGTATATGTGCTGCCGAAGCGAGCACCTGGGTGCTTTTCTTGCACCAGGTCATTACATTGCCAATAAGTAATAAATAGTGCAGTGGTTAAAAGTGTCAACTCACAGCCATGCTGCATACACTTGAATCCTTTCTGAAATCATTTATCCTTTGGAAGTCCTAGGCAAGTTAGTTAACTTCTCTGAGCCTTAGTTTGCTCATCTGAAAATGGAAGTTATAACAAAAGTACCTTCTTTATGGGGGTATACTGTGTGGATCACAATAAACTGTGGAAAATTCTCAAAGAGATGGGAATACCAGACCACCTAACCTGCCTCGTGAGAAATCTGTATGCAGGTCAGGAAGCAACAGTTAGAACTGGACATGGAACAACAGACTGGTTCCAAATAGGAAAAGGAGTATGTCAAGGCTGTATATTGACATGATGGACTCGATGGACGTGAGTCTGAGTGAACTCCGGGAGTTGGTGATGGACAGGGAGGCCTGGCGTGCTGCGATTCATGGGGTCGCAAAGAGTCGGGCACAACTGAGTGACTGAACTGAACTGAGTGAGAATTAATTGAGTTTATCAGTGTGAAGTGCTTAGAACTCTGCAAGGCTAGTGAAGTACTCAGTGAGTTAGTCATACTACCATCACCATCAGGGCTTCCCAGGTGGTACAGTAGTAAAGAATCCGCCTGCCAATGCAGGAGATGCAGGTTTGATCCCTGGTCCAGGAAGATCCCCTGGAGAAGGAAATGGCAACCCACCTAAGTATTCTTGCCTAGAGAATCCCATGGATAGAGGAAGCTGGTGGGCTACAGTCCATAGAGTCGCCAAGAGTCAGACACGATTGAGCAACTGAGCACACATGCCATCACCATCAAATATCGTCTACTCTTGCCCACTTCTGATTCATTTTCTATTCTGCATTCAGACTGATTTGCTTCTAAAAAGTTCAATCAAATCATGTCACTCTACTGTTTAAAGTCCACCCAAGTTAGAGTAGATGTCTCTGTTGTAGCACCCTGAACTTCTCCACCTTAGCATTTGTCACAGCTGCAATCAATCAATTATTCTTACATTATTTAATCTTCTGTCTTGTGTTGGACCAGAAATTCCATACAGACAGGACAGGGATTGTGTCTTTTCATTCACTTCTCTATCTCCAGGCCCTCACAGACTCCAGTGTATAGTAAGAGTTCAATTAATATTTTATAAGGAGAAATAAAAAATTAGCAACTTAAGCTAATATGACAACTTCAGAGGTAAAGTCAGCACGTCTTAATTATGCCATGTCTATTATAAATGATGCATTTTGATTTTTTTATGTGTTCTATCAAATCATATTTTTATGGTCTTAAGTTATTTAATGTGTTACTTGTGGTGATTATATTTTCTTTTTTTTCATTTAGGCAGAGCCTTAAGCACCAGTCGGTTATAAAGAGTCAGCTGAAACACAAAGATATAATTACTAGCTTGTGTGAAGACATTCTTTTCTCCTTCCATTCTTGTTTACGGTTGGCTGAGCAGATGATGCAGTCAGATGCGCAGGTAAAAATGTGGGCTGACAGCACTGTGAGCAGTAGCTCCTTTTCCTTTGACAGTTATTACTACATCTATGGATCAGTTTACCAAAATGGGTTTTAATTTGTTTTGTTTTTGTTTTCAACCTGTGAGATTATTTGTAGCCCAATATTACTTTTCACCCAGACGTTACATTAGACTCCTGTAACTCCTCTACTTTCATTCTCTCTACAGTCAGTCTGTCCCTGCCTTTTAAATACTTGCTGGTTGGTCAAGGCATTCTCCTCAGAATCCTTTCAGTCTTTTCTACTCTTATGCAGAAGTCTAATTCCTTAGTGCTATTTTTATTTAAGGTTGTCTTGAAATAGCCACAGTGAACCTTTTCTTCACCAATCCATTGCAACTTGTAGAGAAGCAGTATACACATGTGTGTATGTGTGTGTATCTGTCAGTCTTCTAAACTTGGTTTATACTTATATATATTTATATTGATTTCAAAAAATAGTGTTGAATTCGCATCAGTTTTATAAAACAGATTGTATTCTAAAAATTTGTAATATGCTTATTGGGAATTACAGTTTATTTTTCTATAACTGTTATACATAGTCTGTTCTCAGACTAGCTCTTTAAAGTTTAACTCATAATAGTCCTAAATTAAAGGACCAAGCGTACTCATGACTTAACAGTTATAACTAATAATTTCAATGTGTTGTTATTTTTAAGTTGCTAAGTCGTATCCAGCGCTTTGTGATACCATGGACTGTAGCGCACCGGGCTCCCCTGTCCTTCACTGTCTGCTGCAGTTTGCTCAACTTCATGTCCACTGAGTTGGTGATGCCATCCAACCATCTCATCCTCTGTCATCCTCTTTTCCTCCTGCCCTCAGTCTTTCCCAGTATCAGGGTCTTGTCCAGTGAAGTGACTCTTTGCATCATGTGGCCAAAGTATTGGAGCTTCAGCATCAGTCCTTCCAATGAATATTCAGGGTTGATTTCCTTTAGGGTGGACTAGTTTGATCTGCTTGTTGTCCAGTGGATTCTCAAGTGTCTTCTCCAACACCACAGTTCAAAAGCATCACTTCTTCAGTCCTCATGCTTCTTTATGGTCCACCTCTCACATCCATACATAACTACAGGAGAAACCATAGCTTTGACCATATGGACCTTTGTCAGCAAAGTGATGTCTTTGTTTTTTGATATACTGTCTAGGTTTGTCATAGCTTTCCTTCCAGAGAGCAAGCATCTTTTAGTTTCACGGCTGCAGTCACAGTCCACAGTGATTTAGGAGCATAATAAAATAAAATCTATCACTGTTTCCCTATCTATTTGCTATGAAGTGATGGAACTAGCCAGGCTTCAGCAATACATGAACCATGAACTTCCAGATGTTCAAGCTGGTTTTAGAAAAGGCAGAGGAACCAGAGATCAAATTGCCAACATGCAGTGGATCATTGCAAAAGCAAGAGAGTTCCAGAAAAACATCTATTTCTGCTTTATTGACTGTGCCAAAGCGTTTGACTATGTGGAGCACAATAAACTGGAAAATTCTGAAAGAGATGGGAATACCAGACCACCTGACCTGCCTCTTGAGAAACCTGTATGCAGGTCAGGAAGCAACAGTTAGAACTGGACATGGAACAACAGACTGGTTCCAAATAAGAAAAGGAGTACGTCAAGGCTGTATATTGTCACCCTGCTTATTTAACTTATATGCAGAGTATATGAGAAATGCTGGGCTGGAAGAAGCACAAACTGGAATCAAGTTTGCCAGGAGAAATATCAATAACCTCAGATATGCAGATGACACCACCCTTATGGCAGAAAGTGAAGAGGAACTAAAGAGCCTTCTGATGAAGGTAAAAGGAGAGTGAAAACGTTGGCTTAAAGCTCAACATTGAGAAAACGATCACGGCATCCGGTCCCATCACTTCATGGGAAATAGATGGGGAAACAGTGGAAACAGTGTCAGACTTTATATTTTTGGGGCTCCAAAATCACTGCCGATGGTGACTGCAGCCATGAAATTAAAAGACACTTACTCCTTGGAAGAAAAGTTATGACCAACCTAGACAGCATATTGAAAAGCAGAGACATTACTTTGACAACAAAGGTCTGTCCAGTCAAGGCTATGGTTTTTCCAATAGTCATGTATGGATGTGAGAGTTGGACTGTAAAGAAAGCTGAGCGCCGAAGAATTGATGCTTTTGAACTGTGGTGTTGGAGAAGACTCTTGAGATTCCCTGGACTGCAAGGAGATCCATCCAGTCCATCCTAAAGGAGATCAGTCCTGGATGTTCATTGGAAGGACTGATGTTGAAACTGAAACTCTAATACTTTGGCCACCTGATGCGAAGAGCTGACTTTGAGAAGACCCTGATGCTGGGAAAGATTGAGGGCAGGAGGAGAAGGGGACGACAGAGGATGAGATGGTTGGATGGCATCACCGACTCAGTGAACATGAGTTTGGGTAAACTCTGGGAGTTGGTGATGGACAGGGAGGCCTGGTGTGCTGCGATTCATGGGGTCGCAAAGAGTTGGACACAACTGAGCAATTGAACTGATGGGACTAGATGTCATTATCTTAGTTTTTTGAATGTTGAGTTTTAAGCCTGCTTTTTCACTTTCCTTTTTCACTTTCATCATGAGGCTCTTTAGTTCCTCTTTGCCTTCTGCCATTAGAGTTCTATGAGGTTGATATCTCTCCTGGCAATCTTGACTCCAACTTGTGATTCATCCAGTTTGGAATTTCACATGGTGTACTCTGCATAGAAGTTAAATTTTAATTGGTAAATGAGTTAAATATTTTTCCATAGGATAACATTAACATCTCTTCCTGTCGTAGACCTGTGAATGGATACAGGAAATTCCTTTGTCCATTGTTCTTTGCCCAGCAACTGTGGGGGTGGGCCTGTGAGGATTTATTCAGTTCCTAAAATTGGTCACAGCTTCTAGGGCCGGGATGATCTGAAAAGAGAGACCTAGAGGAGCATGGAAAGTTTGAAAATGGCTTCTGAAATTGGTGAGGAGTAAGGAGTAGCTTTAGGAAGAAGCAAACCCTTTCCTTCTTGCTTCTCTTCTTTTTATCTATCCTCCCCTTCCATCCGTTTTTTCCTTTTCTGTCCCCACTTCCTTCATTTATCCTTTCTGATTCCCCTCACCTTGCTGAAAGGAGAAGGTATTTCCTTAACCTGTGTCAGTGGCAGAAAGGATGCTCCCTTTTCCTCCTTTATCGTGTACATTTATATCCTCCACCGCAGCCTCCTCTTTTCCCAGCTTCTATCTTGCTTATCTTGACACCACAGATCCCCCAGTTAGTACTTATTCAGAGAGTAAGATTAGACAAGTTCCTTGGAGAGGAGTGAAATGGGGAAAACTGAAGCCACCGTACAGTCTATAGTGGAAGAGGAAAGAGAAGTCCTGAGGGTACCTGATCAGGATGGCTGTTTGTACATAAAGTATATAAGTTCAGTGCATATAAACTCCTTGTATATGAAAATCAGAGAATTGTAAACTTTCCTAACTGTCCAAGTAGATTTTCATGTTCTTCCTTGTTTTTCTTTATTTATTTAGGATTCATAAGAGTAACTAGCACTACTTACTGCTGTCCATTGCCTGAAATGGAGCTTTGAAAAAAATCTCTGTAGTTTCTCCATTCTTAAGTCTAAATTTTAAATAGCAATGCCCTCTGCTGTTTACTATTGATATTTATTGAGGAGTCAAACTGTTTGATTAAACTCTTCCAAGCAGTTTTTTCACCTTGTTTTTAAAAATATCAGAAAGAAACCACTGGATTTCATAGGTAATAGGCTGTTTATGGAAACATATAGATGTATGAGTCCCTGAATTATGTAGTTGAGGCTGCTATATAACAAATGATCACAACTGACTGCAAATCAGGTGGCAGATTTATTCACTCGCAGTTCTAGAGGATACATCTCTGAAACATATCCGCAGGACCTTGTTCACTTGCAGACTCTGAAAGAGTCCACTGCATCCTCTCTCTTTTTCTGGCGTCACTGGCATTCCTGGATTTGCATCTGTACAGCTTCAGTCTCTGCTGCCGTCATCACAAGGTATTCTCTCCTTGTCTCTTCACATTATCTTTATAGTAAGGACACCAGTCATGTTAGATTGAATGCACATCCTACTCCAGTATGACCTCATCTTAACTGATTACATCTGCAACGTCCCTACTTCCAAATAAAGTCACATCCTGGGGTTTTGGGCATTAGGACTTCAACCTGTCTTTTTAGGAGACACAGTTCAACCCATGACAGCTCCTATAAGGGATGTTTTCTCTCCTAAGTCTTGAACATGGTTTCAAAATGAACTATTATATATAGACTTTGTAACAAGCTTTTCATCACCAGTAATTTAGACAGGGAAAATTTATTTGTAAGGCTCTTAGATATAAATTTGTACTGTAATTCCTACTTTTTCTAATGTAATGCTTATAGAAAGTTATATTGAGAAAAACTCATTTTAAATCTGTTGCCTATAGTTGGATTTATTGCTCACTACATTTAGACTTTATCAGTATTTTTCTTTTATCAGTACTTTAAAGAAAGGAAGAATGGCTCAATATTTTGAAACATTAAACACATAGCACACATTTAAAAATAATAATATACAAATTGTTTTGCAGCTTGATTTTTTTACTAAATCTATCTTGAGGCTTTCTGTATCCCTGAGGGTATATCTACCCAATTCCTTTTAATAGCTCTATGCCACTACCGTTTATGAATTTACCTTGGATTTACTAACCATTCTCCATTAACTGGAGAATTTCAATTTTCACAACATAAGAAAGGTTACATTGCATATCTATGCTGGTATTTCAGTAGAATATATTTCCAGAAGTGGAATTGCTACTGGGTCAAGGAGTTTTAATGCTCAAGCTTTTAATAATAATAATAATAGTAATGCAAAGAGGGTGTTATTTTATGCTCCCATAAATGTTGAAGTGCTTATTACTACACTTCCATATCAGCACTGCAATATTATCAGTCTTTTAAATCTTTGCTAATCAGATAGTCACCTTTCCTCCAGCTTCAAAAGATATGTAATTAGGTTGTAATTTGGAGGTTTTCAATATTTATTGGAAATTTTGTAGTTTCTTTTCTACAAACTGCCTTCTCATGTCTTTTACCTGTTTTCTTTTATATCTCATTCTTTTATGGGTTTGTAAGATCTTTCTCTTGCAGTCCATGGAGTCACAAAAAGTCAGACATGACTTAGTGACTGAACAACAACAGAGACCTTTTCCTTTTCGACCAGTTACTGATCCCCATATAGCAAGAGACAATTAAGATATTAAAGTTAGTTTCACTGTCAGGTCAATCAAATATCACCTCCTTTGCTGTTTTAGATAATTTTCAGTAATACAGACTAATTTTTTGAAATATCTTTATCATCATTGGGTGTGTTTTGTATTGCTTCTAACAGTAATTCAGAGAACAATTATTTTCTCATGGAAAATGTTTCCACTCTGTGTTTATTAAGAGATATTTTTAGAAAATCCTGTCTGATTTACAGTTTTAGCTAATTTCATGTTCTTTTCATATTTATTATGCTTTCTTACTTTCTTTTTTTTGAAACAGGATAATGCAGACTACAGATTATTTCAGAAAACACTCAAATTGTGTCGTTTCTTTGCCAACTCCCTTTTGCACTATACTAAGGTAAAGCTTATTTTTTAATAATGCATGAATGTGAAATCTACAATACATTGTAAGTTATCCTGTTTTTTAATTCCTGCCAGAAACAATCTCTTGAAGTTATTTTACCAAGAGTATATTTTGTAGGGTTTTTGGTTTAATATTGTTAAATATTCAGCATCTGTTATATTGTTTAGGTTGCTACCATCATATTGTTACTAGTTTTATTCAATTTTCTGAAAAATTTATTTTGTAAGTATAAATTATTTCTAGAAGCACAGATCAGTTTTTTTAAAAGATAATTCAGTTTATCTTTACTGTTGATAAATTATTTCTAAAGTAGGTTGTTAAAGTTTAAATGTTCAAGCTTATAATAATTTTAAGACCTGTGTATTTGGGAGTCATCAGGGTAGCATAGTGATAGTTGAAGATATATGCACAGAATAGGTAAGTTGTCAAGGAAGATTATTTAGAGAGAAGAGCAGGGGATACTTAGCAGCCAGTGAAAGAAATAGCATTTAAAATAAATGTTAGTAATTAAAAAACTATTGTTCATGTTGAATTTGTTTTTGCCCTTGTCTTCCTCCTTTTTTGACAAAAAGAGAAGGATCTTCAATGACTGTTTATTAGTCAAAATTCCATGACAGGTACACTGACTTCTGACACACTTGCCATCCTGGTTAGTGTGCTGAGTTTGTCCTCTGGGCCACAACCACTTACCGTAATTAGCTGCTCTGACACTGGGTTCCCTGCAGTTTGCAGGGTATGTATTTCAGTGGCAGAGGTACATGATGGGGAGGTCCTAGCTCCAGTGGTACTTTTGGGTAGTTACCCATCTGATATTTACTGATATGTAGGAGGTAAAATGTGCCTAATTATACTGAAGAGACTAAAAGTTGATCAGTTCTATGAAGACCTAGAAGACGTCCTAGAACTAACACACAAAAAACATGTCCTCTTCATTGTAAGGGATTGGAATGCTAAAGTATGAAGTTAAGAGATACTTGGGGTAACAGGCACGTTTGGCCTTGGAGGGCAAATGAAGCAGGGCAAAGGCTAACAGAATTCTGCCAAGAGAATGCACTGGTCATAGCAAACACTCTTTTTCAATAACACAAGAGGCAACTTTACACACGGACATCACCAAATGACCAATACCAAAATCCGATTGATAACGTTCTTTGTAGCCAAAGATGGAGAAGCTGTATACAGTCAGCAAAAACAAGACCTGGAGCTGCCTGTGGCTCAGATAACCAGCTCCTCATAGCAAAATTCGGGCTTAAACTAAAGAAAGTGGGGGAAATCACTAGGCCAGTCAGGTATGACTTAAATCCCCTATGAATATACAGTGGAGGTGACAAATAGATTCAGGGGATCAGATCTGGTAAACAGAGTGCCTGAAGAACTATGGACAGAGATCCATAATATTATATAGGAGATAGCAAACAAAACCATCCCAAAGAAAAAGCAATGTAAGAAGGCAATATGTTTGTCTAAGGATGCTTTACAAATAGCTGAGGAAAGAGAAGCAAAAAGCAAAGGTGAAAGGGAAAGGCACACCCAACTAACTGTAGAATTCTGGACAATAGCAAGGGGAGACCTGAAGGCCTTCAGGTCAACGGACAAGGCAAAGAAGTAGAGGAAAACAGCAGAAAGGGTAAGACTAGAGATCTCTTCAAGAAAATTGGAAATATCAAAGGAACATGTTGTCCAAAGATGGGCACAATAAAGGACAGAAACAGTAAAGACCTATTAGAAGCAGAAGAGATCAACAAGAGATTGAAATAATACACAGTAGAGCTGTACAAAAAAGATCTTAATCACCTGGATAACCATGATGGTGTAGTCTCTTACTCAGAGCCAGACATTCTGGAGTGTGAAGTCAAGTGGGCCTTAGGAAGCACTGCTGCCATTAAAGCTAGTGGAAAGATGGAATTCCAGCAGAGCTATTTAAAATCCTTAAAGATGATGCTATTAAAGTGCTGCACTCAGTATGTCAGCAGATTTGAAAAACCCAGCAGTGGCTACAGGACTGGAAAAGGTCAGTTCTCATCCCAATTCCCAAGAAGGGCAGAAGTAAAGAATGTTCAAACCACTGGACAATTGCACTCATCTCCCATGCTAGTAAGGTTAAAATCCTCCAAGCTAGGCTTCAATATTATGTGAACCGAGAACTTGCAGATGTTCAAGCTGGGTTTAGAAAAGGCAGAGGAACCAGAGATCAAATTGCTAACATTTGCTGGATCATAGAGAAAGCAAGGGAATTCCAGAGAAACATCTACCTCTGTTTCATTGACTACATTAACTGTGGATCATAACAAACTGGAAAACTCTTAAAGAAATGGGAATACCAGACCATTTTACCTGTCTCCTGAGAAACCTGTATGTGGGCCAAAAAAAGCAACAGTTAGAACCTTGTGTGGAACAACTGACTGGTTCAGTATTGAGAAAGGAGTACGACAGTTCTGTTTGTTGTCACCCTGTTTGTTTAACTTATGTGCAGAGCAGATCATGTGAAATGCTGAGTGAGATGAGTTACAAGCTGGGATCAAGCTTGCCGGTAGAGATATCAACAACCTCAGCTTTGCAGATGGTATCATTTTAATGGCAGAAAGCGAAGAGGAACTAGAGTCTCTTGATGCTGGTGAAGGAGGAGAGTGAAAAAGCCAGCTTAAAACTGAATAGTAAAAAAACTAATATGTCATCTGGCCCCATCACTTCATGGCAAATAGAAGGGGAAAAGGTGGAAGCAGTGATGTATTTCCTCTTCTTGGGCTCTAAAATCACTGTGGATGGTGACTGCAGGCATGAAATTAGAAGATGGCTTCTTGGCAGAAAAGCTATGACAAACTTTTTTGTGTGTTAAAAGCAAAGATAACATTTTGCTGACAAAGGTCCATATAGTCAAACCTATGGTCTTTCCAAAGAGAGCCAAACCAAAAATGACACCCAGTTACTTTGCCAACAAAGGTCCATCTAGTCAAGGCTATGGTTTTTCCAGTAGTCTTGTATGGATGTGAGAGTTGGACTATAAAGAAAGCTGAGTGCCAAAGAATGGATGCTTTTGAACTGTGGTGTTGGAGAAGACTCTTGAGAGTCCCTTGGACTTCAAGGAGATCCAACCAGTCCATCCTAAAGGAAATCAGTCCTGAGTGTTCATTGGAAGCACTGCTGCTAAAGCTGAAACTCCAGTTCTTTGGCCACCTGATGCGAAGAGCTGACTCATTTGAAAACACCCTGATGCTGGGAAAGATTGAAGGTGAGAGAAGAAGGGGATGACAGAGGATGAGATTGGTTGGATGGCATCACTGACTCAATGAACATGAGTTTGGGTAAACTCTGGGAGTTGGTGATGGACAGGGAGGCCTGGCATGCTGCCGTCCATGGGGTCGCAAAGAGTTGGACATGACTGAGCGACTAAGCTGAACTGAACTGATGATGGTCTTTCCAGTAATCATGTACAGATGTGAGAGCTGGACAATAAAGAAGGCAGAATGCCAAAGAATTGATGCTTTCGAATTGTGGTACTGGAGAAGATCCTTGGAAAGCAAGGAGACCAAACTTGCCAGTCTTAAAGAAAATCAACCCTGAATATTCATTGGAAGTACTGATGGTAAAGCTGGGCTCCAATACTTTGGCCACCTGATGAGAACAGCTGACTCACTGGAAAAGACATTGATGCTGGGAAGGATTAAAGGCAGAAGAAGAGGGCAACAGAGGATGAGATTGGTGGCATCACCAATTCAATGGACATGATCTTTGGTAAACTTTGGGAAGTGGTGTGGGACAGGGAAGCCTGGTGTGCTGCAGTTGATGGGGTCACGAAGAGTTAGACATGACTTGGGAACTGAACAATAACAACATACCCTTTTAAAATTAGTTCTTTTCTTACAGGGGAATTTTAAAAATAATTATCAGTTTATTTTCTATACCCTATGATAACAATTTATTTCTTTGACATTCTAAGGTATAGCATAGCCATAGTGAATAAAGCTATCACAACTGTACTTGAATCCCAACCTTACTGTTTCTTTGCCATGTGACTCAGCTTATTTGATACGTTAGCCTCAGCCTTTCTAGTCTATAAAATTGGGACAATAATATGTCGTTATAGTTTTTGAAAAGTGAAAGTTGCTCAGTTGTGTCTGACTCTTTGTGACCCCATGGGCTGTAACCCACCAGGCTCCTCTATCCATGGAATTTCCCAGGCAAGAGTACTGGAGTGGGTTGCCACTTTCCTCTCCAGGGCATCTTCCTGACCCAGGGATTGAACCCAGGTCTCCTACATTGCAGGCAGATTCTTTATTGTCTGTGCCACCAGAGAACCTCCAAAGTGTTAGTCGCTCAGTCATGTCCGACAGTTTGTGCCCCAGGGACTATAGCCCACCAGGCTCCTCTGTCCATGGAATTCTCCAGGCAAAAATACTGGAGTGGGTAGCCATTCCCTTTTCTAGGGGATCTTCCTGACCTAGGAATTGAATTTGGGTCTCTTTTATTGCAGGCAGATTCTTTACTGTCTTAGAGAACTAAAGTAATGTTTGTAAAGTCATTTCATGTCTACTGAGCACTTGGACATGTTCATTAAATGATAGTTACTAATTGTGGTTGTGTTGATAGTTAACAGTAAAGAATTTTAGGTGCTTACCCTCATTCTCCTTTTTATTTTCATATAAGAAAATTTGTTTTCCCTATGTGGCACATGTAGGATTTTATTTTATTTTGCATGCCTTTGGTGAAAAAATATATATATTAGCAAAGCATATTGTGTACAAGGAAGTGAAGAGAGTTGCTTTATTTTCAGGAGTTTCTTCCCTTGCTCTCTGATTCTTGCTGTACGTTGCACCAGCTTTATCTTCAGATATACAGGTAAGAATGCTATATGATCATTAACATGTAATAGAGCCATTTGAGCAATGCAGCCCTTTAGTGTATGTCATTTAGAAATCAAGTATCACATGTCAATGTATGGCAAAAACCACTACAATGTTGTAAAGTAATTAGCCTTCAATTAAAATTAAAAGCAAGTATCAGTAATTTTTCTTACTGATTAAAAGCAAGTTTCAGTGTATTTTTATATGCTTGCTTAAAGTAATTAATGGAGATGGAAGCTTTTCAAGAATAGATTTCATATGAGTTATATTTATGTTTATATTCTAACTAGTAGTTTTATACCCAAGTGATGAATAATTGGTCTGATGATAAATAACCAGAGGCAAAAAAAGAGGTTATGTTTACATGTATATATTTTGTATCAGCATACTGTTTTTATCTTAATTTTTATTTTACTTCTGTGAGATTTAAGTCAAGTAGTACTTGACTCCATCTTAGAAGAAAATGATGAGTTACAGAAAGTGTATCATAGTTTAGATAAGGGCTGAATGACATCTAAAATTCATGGTAACCTCAGAAGAACCCTTGATTTGACACTAAAGGACTCTCAGCTCATTCATCAGCAATCCTCTTATATTTCCTTAATCCATTTAGTCTCCTAGACAGCTTTTCATAATCTCCTCTTCTTCAAACATCTTAAATGTCCAGTACCACCTCCCCATGTCTGGTTGTCAGTGTCCTCCCTCTGTGTCACTTAGAAAGATGGAAGCAATATAAAGAGAACTTCCACATTCTTCTTCTGACATATCTATTCTGCCTGTGTCTTGGCCCACATATTTCCTTGTTCCCAAGAGTGAACTGACTGTGCGCCTATCTGAGGCCAGCCACTATTTCTGCATTGGATTTCACCCTCTCACATGCTCAGGGACCTCACTATCATAGTTGCTCCTTTTCCTTCTTGGATCACCAGTCCTCCCTGCCTTCTGGATCATTCTCACGAGTATACAGCATGCTGTTCTTCCCATCTTAAGAATAAAGCAGTCTCAGCTCTGCATCCGCCTGCAAATAAGCACCTTTCCCTTATTCTACATTTGTTACGATAAGACTCCTAAAAACAGCTGTCTATACCACTGTCTTTTTTGAAGCTATTCCAGTCACTTTCCATTCTAACTCTTCACCAGAACAGCTCTTGTCCAGGTCATCAGTGACCTCCACGTTGCTACGTCTAATGGACAGTTTTAGGCCTCATCTTATGTAATCTGTCAGCAGTGTGTAACACTGTCGTTCAGACTCTACTCTGTTGGCTCCCATGCCACCCCCCTTCTCAGCAGGTTCCTCCTCGGCTCTCCAGCTACTTCAAGTTGGATGTGCCCCAGCACTCAGTCTTCAGGCTCTTCTCTCTTCTCTGTAGTCATTTAGTCTCAAGACTTTAAATGTATATCTCTTCCCTTTCATGTCTAACCATCAGTCAGGACTAATTCCAATCCCTGTCTTCTGACCCTCCTCACCACCCCCCACCAAGCTTCCTCATTTCAGTTTAAGTAAGTAACTTGGATTTGCAAATTGACCAGGCCAAAACACCTTGCTGTCATCTTTGATGTTTCTCTGCTCTCTTATGCCTCATCTAGTCCATTAGCAAATTCTGTCCGTATAACCTTCAGAATAAATATGTATATATGCAGTATATAGATAAAGTGAATCAAACTAGGGTTTTCTGTATCATAGTTAGTGTTCCCATTTAGTTTATATTTTCCAATTTCTCTGTCTCCATTTTTCTTTTTTGATGTTCTTATTCAAGCCTTTATCAAGTGTAGTAAAAAAACTTTTGTAAAACATATATATAAATAGTGTGTATAATATATATATTTTAGAAAACTTATGAAGTTTTGCCTAGCTAAAAAATTTATAACATTTTGATTCCACTTGTTTGATTTAGTATGAATAGAATGCTAGATTTCTAATTTTAAAAAATGGATATGCAACAAGTAACAAAGGTTTACTGTATAGCACAGGGAACTATAGTCAATATCTTGTAATAACCTATAATGGAAAATAGCCTGAAAAATAATATATGTGTATATATATGTGTATAACTGAAACACCTTGCTATGTACCTGAAACATTATAAGTTGACTGTACTTCAATAAAATACATGAAAGTGAAGTTGCTCAGTCATGTCTGACTCTTTGCGACCCCATGGACTGTAGCCTACCAGGCTCCTCCATCCATAGGATTTTCCAGGCAAGAGTACTGGAGTGGGTTGCCATTTCCTTCTCCAAATATCAAGTGTTTATCTTAAGGACTTCCTTTTAAATGCTGTCATCCCTAGGATATTCTCATTTTCTGTCAAATTTGCCATAGTTAAAATTAACACTGCAAAATATACTGAATATGTATCTCATTTCACATAAGTGTTGATGAAGTTTAGTTTAAACTGCAGTTCCTGAGACATTTTCTCTGAAAGTCTTTGAATCTTCCTACAGTGTTAGTATAGTTTGTTCTTGTAAAGCTCTTGCTTCCAGGCATTAATTCATTGTCAGTTTAGCCTTCTACCTATTTGAAAACAACTTTCAATATAAGTAATTAATCCAGAATTTATCAGAAGTATCTTTCTTATATAAATTTTTACTAATTATTTGGTTCATATTTTTATAACTTTTTTTGAGAGTATCATTGTCAACAATGTATTAAAATGCATTAATATAATACTAACATTTTCTTTAAGATTATAAAATTTTAGTTGTAGAATTATAGCCATGTAGTTCAGAGGTTCTTCGTACAATTTTGGTATCAATTCAGTACTTTGAGTTTTGTTTTATAAAACACATGCTACTTAATTTTTAAATATATTTTCACTTCTAGGAGAACATCATTTTGCAGTACTTAGCCTCTGGCCAAAATTAGAAGGTAGCTATTAAGTGAATGAGTTTTTTCCCTTTCTTTCCAGTAAGTTTCCTCCAAGCCTGTATGCTGCTGGGATTTCTAAAGCACAGCAGGAGGAAATAGCTGGTACTTTCCTGGTTACACTGAGTCCACTCATCAGTCAGCTTCTCACATTCCAGCCTTTTGTGGATGTGGTTTTGGACAGTAAATTAGGTAAGCTTCAAAACACATTTAATTACAATGTGTTAGACACATGGTAATTTTCCCTTACATAGTAATCTTTTTTTTCAGTTTTAAAAATTTTCTTTAAAGTTTCTTCTACTTGCTTTTCTTGGAGTATATTTCTAACTTAAAAAAATTATAATTTTTTAATACAGCAATCAGAGTTATATAAAAATAGAGTATGTTTTTACCAATTTGCTATAACTTAATGTGTTTTTACCACGTGAAGAGCTGCCATGTGAACTACAGTTTCCCCAGTGTCTACTGCTGGTTGTCATTATGGATGAGCTGTCCTCTCGGTCTGAGGATGTGCAGGCCCTGTGGTGCACAGAGAGCCAAGTCTCAGAAGCTACGGCCAGGTAACAGACACGATGTTGTTTATCTCCGATCACATTACAATGGTTTAGAATGCACTGTTGTTTGCAATGACCTTGAAATTAAATTCTTTGTTATATCACATATTCTAATTAATAGTTACTATGTAGACCTCATACATATTGCTACTTTATAAAAATATAAAATACACAAATCTATGACAGGTGCTGAAAATATTTTAATTTTGTTCACTCTTTTTAAAGATATTGCCTAATAGTGTTATAAACATTGAGTAGAGATGTAGTTGATAACATTTAAAGATGAGCTCTGATAAATAGAATGCTTAGACACTATAAGGTATCCTCTGGGAAATCTCCCTTGTATTCATTCTTCTTGCCAATATCAGGCTCTAGTTCCTACACCTTGGCTGTTGCTGGGTTCTAGTTTTTTATCCTTTCCTTTAGTGGCATCCTATGTACCACTGTCAGGTTAGTCTTCCTAAACCCCAGCTTTTTGAGCTTGCAGTTCTCCTGCTCAGTAACTGAAGCATAATGTCCCATGTCCTCAGCTTTGCATTTAAAACCTGCTATTGTCATCATTAACTTTTGCTCCTTATCCTCTCTTTTTCTACACATATAACTTGCTTCTGTCAGACTGGTGATTCCTGTCTGCCTTTTACTCAGGCTTTGTCATCTTTACCTATTATATTTTGCTTATTTTTAATTTATTTTTAAATCCTCTATGAAGAATTCTTAAACCATTTCAATCTTAAAGTGACCCCTCTCTGTCTGTATAGTAGGGCCTGTTTTTTATTTAATATGATACCTAGTTTAGCTATTTAAGTTTCAGGTTCTTGATGAATTTTGTCTCAGACTTTGTATAGTTCTGTATTTTGTTAATCACTTGGTAAATGATAAAAGATGTATAGGAAAATTCTCCTTTAAGGAATTTCTCTAAATGTATTTTATTTTTATGGATACATGGATACATATTCACATATATTGGAAACTGTTACTGATACATACATCTTGAGACATTTGGCTTTGGTAAAATAACCCTCTGTAGTGTTGTTACACCCACTAATTATTAAATGTTAATAACGTTGGGTTCAATGTTCTCAATTTCCCTGCAGGGTGTCTCTACTCAAAGCCATTTTCTCCAGTTTTGAGCAGTGTTCTGGTGAACTCTCTCTACCTGTTCATTTACAGGGAGTAAAGAGTAAAGGGCAAGCCAAAGTTGCCATCACCTTGTATCAGCATGTTTGCATTCATCTGTGTACATTTATTGCTTCCCTTCATCCCTCACTGTTCCCTGAACTGGTAAGTTTGTCACTTGCAGGGCTAAGCTGAGATTACTTTTGCTTTCTTTTCACTGAAACTGTGAATCAGATATAGAAGAAAGTGTGGGGATAATAAATGTGTATGTATTTATTTACATTGGGGTATTGTTGCTTTAGAAGCCTGGCAGGCTGTAGTCCGTAGGGTCATATAGAATCGGACATGACTGCACATAGTTGTTTACAGGCTTCCCGGGTGGTGCAGCGGTAAAGAATCTGCCTGCCACTGCAGGAGATGCAAGAGATGCAGGTTCAATCTCTGGGTCAGGAAGATCCCCTGGAGACAGAAATGGCAACCCGCTCCAGTATTCTTGCCTGGAAAATTCTGTGGACAGAGGAGCCTGGTGGGCTACTGTCCATGGGATCGCAAAGAGCTGAACATGACTGAGCACTAATAGTTGCTTTACAACATTTGGTTAGTTTCTGCTGTACAGGAAGTGAATCAGCTATATGTATGCATATATCCCCTCCCTCTATTAACTCTGCCGCCACCCCATCCTACCCTTCTAGGTCACCACGGAGCACTGAACTGAGTTCCCATCACTATACAACAGGTTCCCACTAGCAGTTTTACATGGCAGTGCACATACGCTAATCCCAGTCTCCCAATTCATCCACCCACCTCCACCCCGACTGCCCTCCTTGAGCATAGTTCTGTACATCTGCATCTCTGTTCCTTCCCTGCAAATAGATTCATCTTACTATTTTTCTAGATTCTACATTTATGTGATATATATTTTTTTTCTGACTTACTTCACTCTATATGGCAGACTCTAGGCCCACCCATGTCTCCACAGATGACTCATATTATCTTATCCATATGTATCTATATCCTTGTCATCTTTGTCCATTCATCTGTTGATGGACATTTAGGTTACTTCCATGTCCTTGCTGTTGTAAATAGTGCTGTAATAAATGTTGGGGTGCATGTGTCTTCAAAAAATAGATAGAAGACCTAAAGAGACAATTCTCCAAAGAAGACACACACACGGGCAACAAACATGCTCAGCATCACTAATTATTAGAGAAATGCAGATCAAAACTACAGTGAGGTATCACCTCAAACCAGTCAGAATGGCAGTAATCAAAAAAATCTACAAACAATAAATGCTGCAGAGGGTGTGGAGGAAAGGGAACTCTCTTGCACTGTTGATGGAGATGTAAATTGATATAGCCACTATAGAGGTTCCTTAAAAACTAAAAATAGAACTACCATATGACTCAGAAATGTGTATTTATTTTTAACTGTCATTCTCTCAGCTTGCACATTTTATGCTTTAATTCAGTTGGGTCTTAGGAAATGGTAATTTTAAGAGTCCTGTAGTATTCAGATGTAATATTTAGCTAAAATACTTCAGAAAACATTTGGGGTGGAAAGGTATGGAAAGACAGTGTGAGAAGAAGAAAAATGGGTCTATGATTTCACCTAATTCAGTTTCTTAAAAAGAAACAGAGAATAGCAGAATGTAGTACCAAGTCTCCTACAGATCCTAGGCTTAATGTGTTTGTTCTTTTTTTAAAACTGGAATTGTTTGTTTTGGTTTTTTAAAAATTTTTGGCTGCACCGTGCAGCGCACAGGACCTTAATTCCCCAACCAGAGATCGAACCTGTAACCCCTGCAGTGGAAGCATGGATTTTTAACCACTGGACCACCAGGGAAGTCCCTTTTTACTGAAATTAGATTAGAAAAGATTCTGATAAAATTCTAGGGAAAAAATTCTTAAATTTTATTTAAAAATGAGTATCATTTATGATATTATAAATGGGTAATATTCAACACATATTAAATATTGTCTTTGAATAGGTTAAGACAGAAACAGAAGTATAGGCATGTGTATTATATATATTGTTCTAGAGACTTCAGCCTACATAGAGGATTTTTGTGGAGCCTAGTGACTGAGTTACCACATTGACAATCACTTTGCATCTCTATAGCCCAGTCCAGTGCTGAACATAATAAATGTTGAGGGGATGGCAACATATATTCTTTCAGACACTAGAAAGTAGAGCTTTCCTATTGAGGATATGTTGGGTTTTTTTGGATTGTGATAGTATTTTGTTGTTTTGAGAAATGTTATGTTAATGATAATTTATCATAACCATTTGTTTTTCATTAGGACACTGCTCTGTTGAATGCTGTTCTTAGTGCTAATATGATCACCTCTTTGCTGGCTATGGACGCATGGTGCTTCCTTGCTCGGTACAACATACTTTTTAAAATCTGGGGGTTGATTTACTGTAGTGATTGATAGTAAATGACTTTATAGTTGTAAGTTTATAGAAAATTAAATCTTGATAATCCTTTAACAGCCCCCCAAAATGGTTTGATTTCACATCACAGCACTGAATTAGGGACTGAGTTCCCTCTTCCTTTCTTTGGCTCAGATCAACAGAACCTATAGCTTAGGTCGTTTTGTATGTTGTGATATTCCTTTGCCATGGAAATAGCAGTTTTGAATATTTAGTGCTTTATGGTAGTTCATCTTGCTTTTCTGAATAAATTGTATAAATAATTGTATGAAGATTGGCTTCTCTTTCTATCACAGATACGGGACTGCTGAACTCTGTGCTCATCATGTGACCATAATGGCCCATCTGGTAAGTAGAATTGTAAAGCCTAAAACATTCAGCTTCCCATGCATTTCCTTTGGGGATCTGATAATCTTAAAGAATGTGAATATCAAAAGGAGAAATAGCATGTTAGCTACATGATTTTGACAGTAAATTAGTTTTTTTGCTCTGCATTAGTGCTGATGCTGAGCTTCCGTGGTAGCTCAGACGGTAGAGAATCTGCCTGCAATGCAGGAGAGACCCAGTTTCAGTCCCTGGGTTGGGAAGATCTTCTGGAGAAGAGAATGGCGACCCACTCCAGTATTCTTGCTTGGAGAATTCATGGACAGAGGAACCTGGCAGGCTTCAGTCCATGGGGTTGTAAAGAGTCGGAGACGACCGAGTGACTTAACACTTTCACTTTCAATGTTGATGCTATTGAGAAAGATATATTAGAAAGATTGTAACACTGGGGAAATTGTCTCATTTTTTCAAAATTTTTTGGAGTTTCATTGATCTGGGGAAGAAAAATTAGGTTGTTTTAGGATAAATTTAATATTGAATACAAAGTAGAGAATAGGAGTTAGCCTTAATGTGGATGACCCAGAGTTCTTACTCTCGCCTCCTTCCTCCTTTTCCTGGGCCCCTCTCTCCTGCCCCAGGCCCCTCTCTAATATGAGTTAGACATCCTGACTCTTGATTTTGATGTATCTCTTTCTGAGAGGGACTAAATGTGATAGTAATTGATGCCTTTTGGGTAAAGAAGTAATGTGAATAGATACAAAGAGAAAGTTAATGATGACTTATGTTAATCTTTTCAGTGTTGATCTTTTGCTTTTAAATCTCAAGATGTTTATGTTCCATATAAGATGGGTATGACTGGTTTGTTTTATTTTTAGTCTCTGGATTTTGATAAGATTTTATGTGGGCCATGTGTCTTTTGTTTTTTGTTTCATATATTTCTTGGTTTACCCTGTAAGGATATTGTGGACTAAATTCAGAGATGCATGATAACCAGGCAGCTGACATCTGTGTCTCCGTGGCCAATGGTCTGGAGTGCTTACCCAATTATTATCTAAATCCTCATCACATCTTACACAAAACAGTGACTTTTATGTTATTTATCTCATAACTACTTTAAATAAAAGCCCTCCTAGCACATTATGATGGGAATTTTAAATTCTTTTAATGACGCTTCCATCTTACAGTTTATATTCACCTCTGCACTTTTGTGCTTAGACTTAAAAAAATTTCACAAGTTATCTTTCAGTAGGGGGATTAACATATCAAGTTATAATCAAAATGGTAATTAGAAATAGAAATTCCAAAGTATTGTTTTTAAATATATCAAAATTGTTTCCATATTACAAAAGTAGGTTCACGGAAGAGAAAAAATTAGAGCAAAGTGCCAAATCAGAAATTAAAATTCCATGTTATTTCCCAGAAAGAGCTGTTGTTAATATTTTGGCATATAAAAGCTTGTAAAAGCTATATTTTAAGTCTTGATCTCTGTTTTCTCTCCTGTCTTTTCTCAGATAAAATCCTGCCCTGGAGAATGTTATCAGCTCACCAACCTATCAATACTATTGAGGCGTCTCTTCTTCTTCATGGCCCCACCCCAACAGGCAAGGATATCATCTTTGTCACTGTCTTTGAGCAGCTGCTGAGAATTGGATTCAGATACTTTTGAAGGCTTTTTCACCCCCATTTATTCTACATGTAAATGTTAACATCTGAATGTAAATTTTTAATATATTGATTGCTTTGCTTATTGCTTTTAGGTGGATTTAGATTTTGATGTTAAAGAAAAGCCAGAGCTATACTTTAACATTAAGTTAAAGTGATAAAAATAGAGCTTATTCAGAGCTGTCGCAATAGGAGAGAAGAGATTTCAGTATAGAACTGGGCTCAGTTCTGAATACAGCATAGACTAGTGTGAATCTAGGGTCAAGAAGCAGGGTAGGAGTCTTGTGGATAAAAATTCCTAAAAGGAAACATCAGAGGTAAGGGGGTCATTCTGGCTTGACCAGATTCTTGCTGAACACAGACCAGGATGATCAGATACTAAGGGTGAGGGATTCTTTCTAAATTTAGTTATGATTCTTGCTAAAACTGGATAATGCAAGACCCAGAAAAGATGGATACAAGCCCAGGGTCAAAGTCTTCTCAAGAAGAGAGCTAAGAAGAGCTTGACTCAAGATTGGTCAGAGAGAGTCCTTTTCAGTATCTTTACTGCAAGTTACAGAGAATCATTCTAACTCTGTCTTCAGAGAGAACAAGATGGTGGAGGAGTGGGTGGACGTTGAGTACATCTAACTCTGTCTTCTTTCTTCTTCTTTCTCATACATTTAAGATACTTGGAATGAAATGGTTCTGTATCCCCTGTCCCTTTAACTTATTTTGAAGAGCTAGAATATTGCTTATGCTCTAAATGAAAATGATATCTTTATCTTTTTCAAAGTAAACAAGTTGAACTTTCTGGGGAAAATTTTAAGTATGATGAGCCCTAGTTGTTTGCCATTGTGAGGAAGACAAGCTCTGTGTGACAGAGGAGATTCTCCAGTTATAGGAACCTTGGTAGCCTGGTGTAGTCCCTTGGATTAGTCACTTTGGAGCTCTTATGAGCTTTTTATAAAATACAGGTTCCAGGACCTAAGCCTGTGAATAGAATGGGTATGGAGTGGTGGCTGTTGGGTGAGGCTCAGTAACTTGTTTTTGTTATTATTAAATTCCTACATGATTCTGACATGGATACAAGCTGGGGAAACACTAGGTTAGTGAAGTGGGTTAAAGGCCTTGGTGTGAATCCTGGCTTAATATGACCTTGGGCAAGTCATTGTTTCTGAAACTGTTTCCCTGCCTACAAAGTGACAGAAATGTGTAACTGTTTTGAAAAATTTCGTAAGGATTTAGAGATAATATATATGAAATACTTAGCATAGTGCCGAGTTTAGAGGGTACTCAATAAAGGCTGAGTTATTTCTGACCAGAAGTGTTTACCCCAAGTCCATGCCTGCTTTCCTGCCAAGAGAGGATGGCAGGGCAGTGAGGAGCCACACTGACCTTCTGGCCCTCTTCCTTAGGTGTCTCCAAGGCAGAAAAGCACAGCAGGCCCACCTCATTGCCCTCCAGAAAACATATTAGGGTTGCTGTTCATGCCTCTCAAACTCCTGAAGAGTTGTCTGCTCCTAATGCAATTTTACTACCTTCCACTCCCCTGTCTTTAAAGGTCATACTCTTGGTTCCTGGTATATGGTTCTTCCTAGAAGCCCTGTTTCACTGGCAGGCCCTTCCTGAAGAAGTGGGATTTGGAAGAGATCCTCCATTTTCTCACTTTATAGGAATAAAATTCTTTTCCCAGAGTTGAGAAATTTTAACTTTTAGGATAATACAGCTCAGAATGAATTAGCCCCAAGTGAGTTCTAGAAGGTTTGTTATAACAAACTCTAGTGTATGTTTAGAGATCTCTTACATACTTCTCAGTTTATTTTGAAATTTCCAAATAATTGCAACTATCAGATATGAAGTTACAGATAAATGAGGGGTTACTTGTAATATTTTCCTTCATTTACTTCATTTATCAAATACTGATTTTTCCTGCTGTGTTCAAGTTACTCTATAACACTTAACAGTAAGGGAGAAACCTGAATTTGAATTCCTGTTCTGAGAGTCCTTGGGAGAGTTAGTTAATCCTAAAATTGAAATATTATTACTTAGATGGCAGTTGTGAGACTCAAGGAGATAGTGTATATATGCATCAGGTGAGCATTTAACAAGTGTTAGTTGTTCTGTCATGTCATGTCATGTCAGCTTTTTCCTTTTCTCTTAAGACATGATCCAGCATCTTAAAGGAAGCAGCAGGGAAACCTGTATTTTTTCAGACTATACTATGGACCAGGTTTTGTAATAGGCACTTTAATTCTTTTAATCCTTACCTCAGCCTTGTGGGATAGATGATATGTTATCATGTCCATTTTACAGATGAAGATTCAATAACTCAGGATAATTAAAGACCTTCTCCAAGCTCACACATAATAAATGACTGAGCTGGGATTCAGATACGATCTGTTTTGCTCCCAAGTCTGTCCTCTTTCCATGGCTCCCGTATTGTTTTTAGCTGGTTTTCATGCAGCTGCTTCAGGGGCCTCCTCTGGGATGTTGCCTCTGCCTCCTTACTCTCTTTTACCCTAGGAAATATGCTTTTTTATTTCCTGAGGTTACCTGGGCGAAAGGATATTAGTATGGTCTGGTTGAAGCACACTGGCAGCTGTGCTACCATTTTCATGTAAAGGAAAGATTATATATTTGCATTTTAAGCCCACTGGTGTATTTTTCTCAGTGTTAAGGAGGGAAGTCATGAGCTCTGCACATTAGATCCCCTTATATTTCATTCCTTGTGAACTGTCAGCACAAGCAGTTTTAAATCTTGAAAACTGTGTTGAGGCCAAGGTTTTCAAACCCAGAATAGTAAATAAATAAATCAGTCTTTATATGTAACAGATCTTGGCAACAGCTACCTATGTTGTCCAGGGTGTTACTATTTATAGTTCTGTTTTGGAAAGGGAACTCATTCACTCGCTGGACTTTAAGAAAGGTCTTGTTTGAATTGATGTTAGTTGGCACAATTCTCTTGGCTTTCCTGATGCAGTTTGGTTTCATGAATAAAGCTGCCTGTTGTAATTGATGCATAGCTCATGAAGGGATCCATTTTTCTGGCTTTATCAGCTGTCCCAGAAAATAGCCATGTAATTTCTCCCTTGTTTTGACAGCTAAGTATTTTCTCCAAACAAATAAAATTCAAATATAAATATGATATATAATGTAGAAGAGTTTCTCTGTCAGATTGAATATAGTAGTGTGTTTTTTCTTTTCTCATTTTTGATGTAAGAAAATTTTTTTTCTTTCATTAAGTAGACTTTGGATATTTGTAAATTGAATTATTCTTCTTAAAAATTACATCAATATTCCTAGAGTATACCTTAATTGGTAATTAAGTACACTATTGCTTTTGCAGTTTTTCTACCAGAAACTGATTTAAACAGTTTAGTGCTTTCTTAAAATAACTTTTGTTTGCCATTTTTATCTAGCCCGTTAACATGGCATTTTAGAACAGTACGGTTTTTCTGTTAACCTGGCAAACCCTTTGAATTATTTCAGTGGTAGAATTGTTTTGCCAACCATACTGTTATGAACACTTGCGAATGAGTTTCATATGTTGTCTAAAGTAGAGCAGAGCTGGCTAGCCCATTGGAAAACTGAACCTGTGACCTCTGCTTCTCTCTGATAGCTAAGTAGTAAGCCACAAAGGTTGGCTAAATCAATCTTGTTGGTGTATTTTGTAATATTACTGTACAAGTTGTTGAGTACACCGATTCTTAGGAAAAAAATAGACTTATTGGGTAGAAGCATTTAAATAGCTGATGTGACTAATAATTTAACATTTCTTAATGCATTTATTAGGGCTTCCCTGGTGGCTCAGAGGTTAAAACGTCTGCCTGGAATGCAGGAGACCTGGGTTCGATCCCTGGGTCGGGAAGATCCCCTGGAGAAGGAAATGGCAACCCACTCCAGTACTCTTGCCTGGAGAATCCCATGGACTGAGGAGCCTGGTGGGCTACAGTCCACAGGGTCGCAAAGAGTCGGACACAACTGAGCGACTTCACTCACTCACTCACTAATGCATTTATATAGTGTTCCACTTAACCTGTGTTTTTCAATTTGGAAACAAATGCAAAAACAAAAAATAACTAAAATGCTTGTTCATTTAGGCTACAGTGATCTGGTACCTTGTGACACTGTTACGCAGTTAAGAACTATTATTTTTTGTCATACCACCCACACAACATGTGGGATCTTGGTTCTCCTACCAGGGATCCAACCTGCTCCCCTTGCACTGGAAGTGCAGAATCCGAGACTTAACCATTGGACCACCGGGGGAAATCCCAAGAACTTTAAAAAAAGTATTAAATATCGAAGCTAATACTTCGCTTTGGTGTATCAGTTCACTAGACTGTCTTATGTTACTTTTGTTTTTTTAACAATTAATTTCAGGTGGAATTTATCCAGAAATTTCCCCCAAAAGAAACAGAAAATCTGCTTCTGTGGCAGTATATTTCCTTTCAGGCATTACCTGCTGAGCTTAGGAAACAAACTGCACTTGAGGTCAGCAGAGCAGGTATTGCATGGTGTATGAAGTGGCTAGGCAGTAACCGCACGCTGGAAGAACTTGAGTCTCTGGTAAGTGCATTATGATGGCCTTGATTCATTCTGTAGCTGTTTATGAAGCTGCTTTAGTTACTGGGGATGTGTTGTTAAAAAGACACAGTTTGTGCCCTCGGAATCTAGCAAGAGTTTCATATTTTTACACTGTAAGAGTCTGTGAGAAATGTACTGTTATTTTGATTGATGTAAATATGAGAGGGGAGGGTGGAACACATTGCGAAATACTTATTTGTAGTATATTTGCTGACATATTTCTAGATTTGGTAGAGAAGATTCTTCTTTTTGTACAACCCTCATTTTATGCAAATCTCTTCTGAGTCTTTATATATCTTTCTATTTAGAATGCTCCCTCTTAAAATAATGGAATAAAAAAGAAGTTGATCTGTAAGTCAAAATACAATTTTAAAAACTGGATATAGTACATGTTGTTTGGTGTTTATTTGCACATTCTTTGATTCATTCATTCATTCAGCATATTTTGAATGCTTATATGTGCCAAGCTTTGTTTTAGGCATTGGAGATAAAAAATATATCAAAGAACAAAACCAACAAAAATTCCTGCTCTCATGGACTTACATTCTTTAGCTGTAGACAAAGAAGTAACATATATATATATATATATATGTAAAACTTAGATACATACTATATATCAGTTTTTGATAAGAGACAAATCAAGCAAGGTTGGGCACAGAGCATTTGAAGGGGTGAGGGCTTATTTGCAATTTTAAATTGAGTTCAGGGTTTTCTTGAGACTTACATTTCTAAACTGAGTGTAAATGTTCTGATACTCTATTACATTTGACTGTAATCATCAAGATAATTTAAAGCATTTACATATATTGAAAGGAAATATTTCTATGTGCCTTTAAGAAACCTATTAAATACCTAGTTAGGAGATGGTGAGATTGTTCAGGTTTTGTATTCATACACAAATTTCTAAAGTAAAGACAAAAACTTCTGTATTAGATAAAATAAAAGCACCTATTTTCTAAAATTCAACAGATCTTTACTGTATGACCAAAACTAGATCAGCAAGTTATTTAATGTTTATTGTAAAAGGAAATAAGTAAATAATAAGTTAAAAGCTGTGTGGTGATTACATAAAATTAAGTGTGGTTGTTGAAGTATAATGGATGAAGGGCAAAATTACTGATTATTACCACATGCCAACCAACCCCATTCCTGGCCAGTCAGAGAGACAGACATTTGATATATCATTAAGAGTGAATCCAGGAAAAATTATCTTTTGTTTCAAATCCTAAATAGTGTACTTAGGTACGATATTTGTTTATTGAATGCAGTGTTGCTAAAATTTTTGAAGATTAATTATACAACAACAGCAACAATAATTTAGTAAACTTTAAAAGGTTGCTAAGTACATAATGTGAAAAAAATTTAGTTGATAAATAGTATGAATTAGCTTGACCATATTGGTCATTTGTATCAAATCTATTTATTAAAATATGATACAGTTTCCATTTTGTTAAATTTTCAACCTAAAAGGAAAAAAAATTTTTTTAGGAAAATGAAGCAAATGTTTCTGTGTATAAGGAAAAGTTGTTTTAACAAAATATATTGGTTGGCCAAAAATTTGAGTGTTTCTATAACATCTTACATCTTATTTGGCCAACATAATACATGTATTAAGACATCGCTGAAAAGATGGCTTTGGGTCTTAGAGATAGATACACTTCTAGTATTTTTATTAAGAGTTAGAGGTAACTCAAAACGTGCAGGTAATTGGGTTCCAGCTCCTTTAGACTGATGTCTACACTCAGGTCCTTTCCCTGTCTCTCGCCTTTAGAACACAGTGCTCTCTGCTCTGCTTGCTGTATGTAATTCTTCTGGTGAAGCTCTGGATATGGGGCAGCAAATGGCAATTAAGGAAGTTGGAAGTCAGCTTTCAATTCTTTTAAATGTTAAACTGGTAAGGAAAGCAACTGTAATAATTTTGCTGAAGAACAAATAAAATATTGAAAGAATGAAATTTCCATACAGAGTAAAATGTATATAATTACTTTAGGTTCTTGGTAGCACTTGTGAAAATGCCTACTTTTACTCTTTCAGCCAGTTCTACTTAAGTGTGACAGAATTATATTAATAGCCAGAAACTAGTGAAGTGACAGTGACAGTCTAGCTACTATTTTCAGGACCAGTTGGACCCTCTTTTCTTTAAATTTCTTCTCCTACTGTTTCTTCTTCTTTGTTTGCTATGGCCGGTTTCTGTGATTCTGGAGTTCTTTTATAAAATCTTTTGAGCAGTGCGAGAGTGGTCTGGCTTAGTACTAGAAGGGGCAAGTAAATGGATGTGGCTAACTTGTATTCCTCTTCTCCAGAAAAGCCAAAATCAGGCTAGAAGTAGAATGATATATGTCCCACAGATCATTGTAATTTAAAAATCATATTTAGTTAAATATTTAACTATTGATAAGTTGAAATACTGGCCTCTGGGTGTCCCAGTCAGTGGAAGTTGAAAGCACCATTCACATTTGTGAAATAACAGAAATGGTTTTGCAGATTATATTTTATCATTAAAGTTTATGTATATGGTTAGATTTCACTGTTGTAGCATTTTAGCTTCAACAAGTTATTTCCCCTGATCCTCATTAAATCATTGAATAAATATTCACTGAGGATCTTTCCTGGTGATAAAGCTTATAATATAATAGAAGCAAGAGTTCTGGAGAGGAGAATTTTAAGACGACTAAGGAATAAGCAAGCTTTTTCTGAGACAGATAAAAATAATGAGATGCCGATCTGAATTAAATCTGGGTTTAGAACATGGCTATACTTTTTCCTAACTGTGTGTCTAGAGGAAATTATTTAACCTCTCTACCCCTTTTTCTTAGTAGTAAAGTGAGGGTAATAATACCTGCTTCATAGAATTATAAGGAATAAGTGAAGTAATATAAAGTGCTTAGCATATTTCCTGGAATATAATAAATGTGAATGTGGCTAGTCTTATGTAATGGAAAATTTTCACCAAAATTATTTTGTGCTTCTTATTTAAGGTAATAGGTCAACCTTATGTTCAGCAGACACTCAGCCTTTTACTTCCACTGCTGGGATTTTTCATTCAAGCTTTAGATCCTCAGCTGATAAGTCAGGTAAGAATAGTGGGCAAGCTATCTACTCTCTTATCTCTTTGATACTGAATAGTCAGACCTGTTTTGCTGTTGCTGGTAACTGCTTAGGAAACCCAGAGGTTAGGAGTCAGTTCACCTGGGAACCCTGCCTTCATAGCATTTTCAAAGGTATGCCAGAAGCTGTTGTTGAAGTTATGTTAGTCACTCAGTCCTGTCCAATTCTTTGGGACCCCATGGACTGTAGGCCTCAGGTATGCCTCGCTTTGGGTGGTTCTAAGTGATGGAAAGAGGGAAAAGGGGAGAAGGCCTTCATCTTACCTGAAGTGATTTAAGGATTTGGAATGAGTTCATAATAGACAGACCTGATCCCCTAATTCAGTTGGTTTAAGCTTACTGTCACTTAAGAAAAAAACTATTTCGAGGTAAAGCTAGCCTTTCCTATTTAGGAAGTTACAGCATATTGCAGAGAGTGAGACTAGCAACACCTTGTATTTAGTAGCTCTGGTTTTGGTTGTGTACATGAAGAACTTAGCATTGATGGACGGCAAAACCAGTCCAATATTGTAAAGTAACTAGCCTCCAATTAAAATAAATAAATTTCAATTAAAAAAAAATGTTTACTAATGAGGTATATTTTTAGTTAGTATATATGTATTTACAGAGAATATAGTAAAATAATTGACTCAAATATGTTGATTCTGAAGATTCTAATCTTTTTTGAAAAATACTGATAGTTCTGATGTAATTGTACCTACCTTTAAAAAAAAATCCTAAATAACTAATATTTTAAAATTTCAACATAAGTAAATTATTCATTGAGACATTGCTGCCATAGAGACTATCTCAGTGTCCTTTACACCAGGCAAACTATGGCCTCCTGACTAGGTTCTGTTCTTCTGTTTTCAGCATAGCTAAGGAAAATTTTTTACATTTTTAAAGGTTTATTAAAAAAAAAAAAATATATATATATATATATATATATATGCATGCAACAAAGAACAAGCCCAGAATATTTACCATCTGGCCCTGTACAGAAAGTTTGCCAATCCATGTTTAAAGAATGAACTTCTCCCTCTAGAAATTAAAATAAAAAATAATATTTAAAGGAAGAAGGCTGGTGTATTGTTTTTCAGAAACACATGAATTTTTAATTTTTTATTTCAGTGGTTGGTAAGACTAATATTGTGGTAGTAACTGAATGAGTGATTTTATTGTTTTATTCAAATTCCACCTGTGAAGTATAGGCTTTGTAGAATCTTTGACTGTCCTGGGTTTGGTTTTGTTTCCCGTCCTGCATACCCATCAAAATCTTAGTTGTGTCTCTACAAAGCACTTGTTTTATAACTGCTTGTAACTATTCTTTGGTCTTTGCACCTTCAGGTCATAACTTTGCAGACCTCACTGCTTAAATTAGAGCCTCCTGACCATGTTCGATTGGCATTTCTGGATTTTCTCTCTTCTCTGGGAAAACTTTTTATACCTCAAACTATCCAGGTAATACTCTCTTAATCCTGTTGTTCCCATGTTAACAAAATCTCTAATAATTACTGAGGGATTTTCAGGCTTTAATTTCTGGAATTCTGTGGATTGCTGACAAATGAAAATTGGAGAAAAACTCTTTTGTGAAGAGAGGGTGACTGTCTTAGTAGGACTCGAGTCATTTACTTTTAGAAAAATATATGTTGACATACAAATAATTTATAGAACTGGCTACAATAAGATTTATGATAATTGGGTTCTAGCATACAGAGTTCCTAAGGAAGGAAAATACGTCTTCTAGGCAACAATGTATAGTGAGAGGGAACAATGTATTGGGTGATTTATCAGTTATTCTCTTGGTTTCTATATCCACTAAAGGGAGCCTATTTGTTTTTTTAGAAGATATTTTTGAAAATTTTGCGAGGTATATATAGTTGACAAATAACTATTTATAAAACTGTAAAGGCCTGGTGATACACTTCTACTGAATCTTAAGACACACTTCACAGCAAAAAGAAGTCTTCCTCCTAAATTGAGTTTTTCCTTCCTTATTACTGTGGTTAAGACAATTCTAGACACTTGACATTTTCCCTCTACTTCTAGATCATACTAGGAAGATTTCAGTGCTGAGAACTTTTTATGTAAGTGGGGCAAAAATATGATGAATGTTTTCTCAGTACATGTTAAATAATTAAAACCTTGAAACCAAAACTTGAACTGGTTAGTTTGTAAAGGGCTCTCTTGTTCAAAGGGAGACAATCCCATACTCTTGGTTTTCATCATGTAAAGTTGTGTTTCTTGAGGTAAGTGTAGACTTGACAGCTTCTTTTCAACTCTCTGGATAGAAGTATTCAAAGATACTTGCATTTGAGCTATCTTTTTAGCATAAAGTGAATATAAATATATTCTGAAATTCTGCTTCATCAGTGCCATAGCCATGACCCTGATGGGCCCAGAACCTACGGAACAAATGTTTAATAAAAGCAGAAATTACCTTACATATTCCCAGAGTGAAGTTCTAAAGAAATTTGGGGGAATTCATCAGCATGAGAGGCATTTAACCCATGTGATATTGATTCATTTATTCATTCAAGAAAAAGTTAAGTTCTTGCTATATGTCAGGTGCTATTTTAATCCCTATTTTAATACTGGGGATTCAGTATTCAGTAAATCAAACTAATAAATACCCTCAGCCTGTTGAGAAGCAACAGACTACTAAAGTGGGGATATAGGAAAAGGACTAAATTGGTGGTGAGTGCTATGGAGAGAAATAAAGCAAGAGAAGGGGAAGAAATACGTGGGAGTAGAGTCTGAAATCAGACTTGGTCACTGGAGTCCTCACTGTAGTGATGTGGGTAACACCTGACGCTGAGGGAGCAAACCAGGCAGGTACCTGAGGAGGCATCTCCAGAACAGGGGAAATGGGAAGCGAACACCCCCCAGCTGGAAGCACATTTGATAGGAGAGCTAACACAAAGGCAGTGGGGCTTAGAGCAAAGGAGGGACACAGTTTAACACGTTTTATTGTGTTCCCTGGGACAGAATTATGGAAAACTGGTAACGAATGTACTCTGTTGAGGTTCTCCTCTAATAAGGTTTGGTTTTCTTTGTAGGACAGAATTCTGCCCAGCCTGTCTTCTGTTTTTGCTTCACTGCTAGCTGACAGGAACTGGCTATTAGAACAACATTCCTTGGAGGCATTTACTCAGTTTGCTGAGGTAATTAATTAGAAGGCCAGTCTGTCACAATGATGTCTAAAACATTTTCTGATATTGCAGAATATTCCAAAAACATGTATAGAGCTGCTTTTTGTATCTTAGCCATAAAATTTCTGGAAGAGATATTACTAGCCTTCTGTTTTATAGGATCTAAAAAGGAAGGCCAGAGAAGGGAAGTGATTTTCCTAAGGTCCTCAGTAGTAATGATCAGAACAAGCATTCAGACTAGGTGTCCTAATTCAGATGCTGTTTGGGGTTGAATGATAATATATTTAATCTCCACCTTTCATAGGAGCTAAGTTGATGAACACAGACCTGTTAGCTCAGCTCTGTAGAGAGGGCGACCCTGCCCTGGGCTGCTTTTACTCTTAGCCGCCGTTGTACAGTCCTGCCCTTCATCATAATGGGACCCAAAAATGTTGGGATGATTGGGCAGAAATCGTTACAGCTCACAACTTTATATTTGTGCACCCTCAAATAACTATAAGCTTATTATCTTTTGAGCGATTTTTCTTTTAAAGTTGCATTTTTAATTAAAGTAACTCTTAAAACTTGTGTACTTCTTTTTGCAGGTTATTAAAATGTACTGAAATAAGTTTTACCAATCTTTTAATAGGGAACAACTCATGAAGAGATAGTTCCACAATGTCTCAGTTCTGAAGAAACAAAGGAAAAAGTTGTATCCTTTTTGGAGAAGGTATTTTATTTGTATAGCATCCAAGTAGCAGAACATATTTTGTTATGTTACTTTTTAAAAAATTATTGCCAGGTTGAATATCCTGTTAGCTTATTAAACAGTTGGGACCTCACTGCAAGTCAGAAGTGAAACACTTGGGTCACTATGGCTGTAGTCTTGGATACTGCAGCTTTGATCATCCAGGCCCAGAGAAAAAGAAAGCGGATCCCTAACCAGTAACTCACCATCATTAGATTCACACGTGGAACTGTAGGCCCAAGAGGGTCATATTCACCACCATAATCCAATCAGGGCTTTTCCAAATAGTGGCTCCCATATTTTGTGTGAGCTTTGAAACTTACTTGGGGACAATGGTAGGATGTAAGTTAAAGCTTAACTGAAACACTAATAGAACAGTTAAACCACAGATTTAGAATACTAGGATAAAGTGAATTATGCTTAAGTACTTAATTTTAAGAATATCTCATTGAAGTGGACTATGTCTCTTTTTTGTATATATGCATATATTACATATAAGCTGGGTATAAGTGTGTGTGTGTACATGTAAAAATTTCTCACCCTATTCAGTAAAGGCTGGCAGATGATCTTTTTTTTTTCTGTAGGGAAGACGTACACTCTAAAATACTTTTACCCAAATCATACTGAGGGTAATTTTTACAGATGAGTCCAACTTACTTCCAGAATTTGCCTAGTTCACAAGCTGAGCCTTGTAGTTAAACATTCGGCATTTAATACACACAGGTCTTTTCACTGAGTATCACACCATTTTGATAACAAGTTGAGAGTGCTAATGTTGGTATTTACTTGGTTCTTCATATCTCTGGCAGACAGGGTTTGTAGATGAAACTACAGCTGCAAGAGTGGAACGTATCAAACAGGAAAAAGGTACTTTCTGGGAGCCTTTTGCTAAAGTTATTCAGGAAGAAACAAAGATGTCATCTTTACAGGTATGGACTGCTCTTCACTGTGGATCAAGCTTTAATAAAAAATTTGCTTCATCACTTACAAAAGTAAAACAGGAACTAGCGTGGTTCTTTGCCTCACACAGAATAGACATGGGAAAGTGTTTTATGGTAGCTGCTCTCTTAAAGATCACATTTCTTCTTTCTGGAAGGCTAACAACACAGAGAACAGAGGTTGGACTCCAAAAAAAGTTTTAAACATCATACTGAATATACTTTTAATATAACTTTAAATTATTTGCAGTAACCTTTGGAAAAGTTATGTCTTTGTACCAGTGATGCTAGAAATGCAGTAGTTTTTGAACCACCGAAGAAAACTGATTCACATACCTTCTTAAATGTTTAGTTTGCTCCTTGGCCGCATTCATCACACCAGAAATTACATCTATCAAAAGGCAGAAATCTGACATTTCTAAGGATATTCAAAATTGTTTGAGCACTAATAGTATATTTAGAATGGCAATCCATAATGGTAAATATGTTACAACTCTTAAAAACCTAATAACTGGTTTTCAAGACATATCACTTCATGGGAAATAGATGGGGAAACAGTGAAAACAGTGTCAGACTTTGTTTTTGAGGGTTCCAAAATGATTGCAGATGGTGACTGCAGCCATGAAATTAAAAGACGCTTACTCCTTGGAAGGAAAGTTATGACTAACCTAGATAGCATATTAAAAATCAGAGACATTACTTTGCCAGCAAAGGTCTGTCTAGTCCAGGCTATGGTTTTTCCAGTGGTCATGTATGGATGTGAGAGTTGGACTGTGAAGAAAGCTGAGCGCCGAAGAATTGATGGTTTTGAACTGTGGTGTTGGAGAAGACTCTTGAGAGTCCCTTGGAGTGCAAGGAGATCCAACCAGTCCATTCTAAAGGAGATCAGTCCTGGGTGTTCTTTGGAAGGACTGATGCTAAAGCTGAAACTCCAGTACTTTGGCCACCTCATGCAAGAGTTGACTCATTGGAAAAGACTCTGATGCTGGGAGGGGTTGGGGGCAGGAGGAGAAGGGGACAACAGAAGTTGAGATGGCTGGATGGCATCACTGACTCGATGGATATGAGTTTTAGTGAACTCCGGGAGTTGGTGATAGACAGGGAGGCCTGGCGTGATGCGATTCATGGGGTTGCAAAGAGTCAAGACACGACTGAGCAACTGAAGTGGACTGAAGACATGTCAACTTTTATGTCTTAAATCTACAAAGTTAAATATATCAGTAGTGTGAATAAGCCCTAAAGAATTTATATATTACGACCATCTTTAGGAAGACAATGATTTTAAAAACTGTATGGCTCTAACCCTTTGTCCTCCTTCTGGTGCAGTGAAAGCATCATTATAAACTTAGCATTAAAAAGAAAAGGGCATTAAAAAAAATTCATACTTGGGGCTTTTTTGTAAGGACAGATTATATGGCTAAAGAACACTCACCTGGAGTCACTGGACAAGGCAGCACCTCTTCGTTTCCTCAGACCCTGAGCATCAGTTGTAGCACCCTGAATCCCTGTCACAAATCGACACTGCCTTCATGTCTCTCTCCAGATGAAGGTGGGGGTAGGGGTCTCCTGCCCCTGTGAGCCAAAGACTAGAATAAAATTTCCGTATAAAACTTTATAATTTTAGAATTTGTCCTTGTAAGCTTTAGTCCAAAAGGAAAGTTCTATTTGGAATGGGGATCATGGCATTACATGTTTTTCTCATTTATCAGCCTTGTGTGAAAAGAGCCCGTCACGAGCTCCCCTCAGAAGATGAGTACAGGTCAACACTGCAAGCAGCAATAGCAGCCTTGGAGGCGATCGAGTTACTACTCCAGAAGTCTCCTCCTCCAGACTGGCTCCTGATGGAAATGGAGACACTTCAGGAAAGGATTGATAAGCTAAAACGGCAGGTACTCTAAGGTGAAGAGTTAGTGGACTAGACCATTTTGTCAACTAGGTAAATGAGTTGAATATGATTTTTTTTGTTACCCTATAGTACATTTTGTAAATGAAAATATTGACATATCTGTACATGGTCTAACACATAAAACTTTTCTGAAGTTGAATCTAGTGAAAATAAGTCTTTATTTATGGACATTTAAAGAGCAGGATTGTGAGGGATATTTCTCATTAAGGACTTTGGTACAAGGTAACAAGTAGAACAGTCGGTAACTGCCCAGGTCTCCACAGGGCCACTCACTCAGATAGTACCTCTGTAAACAAATAAATAAGCTGCCTAAGGAAACCTTAGCAATTTAAAATCATTTATATACTTTATAGCTAAAAGTTTTTCAGTAAGTTGTATTCCATAATAGAGTTTACTCTTCTGACAAAGAAATGGCACAGAATTAAGCTAATCAGCTTGAATTTTTGAATTTATTTTCTTTACTTCCAGAAGTGCTCTGGAAGAAAGCAGTAAGTTCCACCTTTCCACAGCCACTTGCTCTTCACAGAAACTGGCCTCCGTCAGACGCACAGGCTCTTCCTCTGAGAAGGGCTGTGAACCTCTGCACTGCCCAGGGCGCTCCGCCAGCAAGCCAGGTCTCTCACTTCCATTGGCAGACTGGATAAAGAGCTCCTGACATGAGAAAAACAGGATGCTGGGGCTTTCTCATCTGCAGTGCCTGCTCCTGAGGTATTAGTTTGATATTTTTTCTTTGTTTTAAAGATATCCTTTTTCCTGAAAAGTGACTTGCAGCCACTGTCACCAGCTGTTATCGTCCCAGTTCAGATCACCATCTTCCCCCCAGCCTGCAGACTCTCCCTGCAACGAAAGAGAGCAAACAGGGGCAACCTGCTGAAACAAGTCACATTCAGATTTGAAAGATTGGGAATTTAAAACAGGCCCAACACGTCTTTCGATGCCAGAATACATTTCTTCAGACATAATTTACTATAACAGAAACGTGAAAAGTAGGGTCACTTTGGTTCCGCTATTACAAAATCACAGCATTAAAAAAAAACTTTCACAAGGACTATTTAACACTTAGCCCAAGCACTTCTATTAATACATTTTCCTGGGGAAGAAAAAAAGATGCCATTGACAGGAATTGATTTTGTTCATTTTCTGATCACGTTAATAAACCAGTTGTGGACATCAGTCTTCTCTCATTGGGAAAGAGTGTATTTTTTTTCCTTTATAAATGGGACAATATAACTGCTGCCTGTGAGAGGGAAATAATGTAAACTAATAAGAATTTAATGATCCTCACCTCAGTAATTTCTGCTGCAGCAAATTTTGAGGAAAAGTGCATCACTGATGAGACATTATCCTTGTTGGGAACCACTGTTTCTGTCCTCAGTTCAGGCAAAATAAGAATAGCAGCTGAAGGCTTAATTTCTGGGATCATATCAGCAAACCAGTCCAACTCTGGGTCTTTCACTGGCTTCTTTTTTACCTGAATGGTAAACTCCTCTCCTAAACCCAGTTCTGATGGAACTTTAAGGCGCCTTTCTTCTGACAACACTTTTGGTGGCTTGGTTTGGCCTGGGTCATCCCTGCTTTGTGCAAGACTGGTCTTTTGGGGTAGGCTTGATTTTGAAGGCAAAGCAGGAGTGGCCTTTTGCTCCCCTGAGGTAACAGGTCTTGTGGCCATCATTCCACCTTCCAGGTTTACTTCAGTATCTAAGCTGCCAGGCTCAAAGTCATCCCAAAGCTCCTCTGCATTCAGGTTAGTGAGCGGGGACTGGGCCACTGCGTGGGGATCTGCAGGACAAACCTCTAGGTTGACAGTTTTGTTCTCGGGCTCCTCAGGCTCACTCCAGTCAGGCCACTCCTCAGACTTTTTAGAACTTGATGGGAAATTTTCACTGTCTCCTGAGGTAATTTTCACTTCAGAGATGCCATTGATGGGAAATTTGATAGGCTGAGAAAATTGATCATCTGTGGGGGGATATATATGTACAAGAGTTATTCTCATAAAATGTTGGTTAAGACATGCAATATATTTAGGAGAAAGTTAACACTGAAGAAATGTATAGACCCAATTCCTTGGAAATAACCCATGTGCACTGAACTGTGATATAGCCCAGCAGAACATAAACCAACAAAGACACAAGTTAAACAAATGTGATTTGATGCACATACCAAGCAACAATTAACTGGAGCACCTAATCCTTTACTAAATACTCAAACATACTATATAACAAATACAAAAATGTTCTAGCCAGGCACTGATACACCTTAAGACGTTAATTATGTATACACCTTGAGGAAGTGTTGTAAGCTCAAGTAGGCTGCCTCACTTTAACATATCCTCATTTTAAATATATTTTCATTAGCATAGTCAAGTCATGAAGTCCTTTTTAGTATGGTCTGACTGTGTGCTTAATCCCACCAACTTACTTAACCACAGAACTCCTCTGAACTCCTCTTTCATGGTATACCTGATAACATCTTCCAGAATTATCATACTTTGATATAATTTGGGCAGAGTCCCCAAAGTGAAGTATCTGGTGCAAAAAAGAATGCAAGCAATGTCTCCACCAGTTACGAAGAAAAGTATTTACCCTGTAGTCCAGGGAAAAAAGATGCACCCAAGCTGACTACATAACTGTAAAAAGAGAATTAAATCTCAATAGTCCCAAAGTGCCCTTTAGTTTCAGAATTTTAGTTACTCAGCAAAACATTCACCAAGCAGTGGAACAGCTGTATAAATTTAATAAATCTACCTGTCTGTAGAAAAGTACTGTAGTAATCTCGTGGTATGTGCTTCTTGCTGTTGATGGGCATGTTGCCAGAAAAACATTTAGGGAATATGCCAGGGGAGGGGTTCTTCATGACTGGCAAGCTCTGACTGCGCTGGCTGCAGGTGACATGCACAGGAGAATCTGAAGATAAATAAAAACTCCAAAAAATGAAAGAGTAGTAAATTGCTTCTTTTCCTATCACATGTTAGGTGAGCAACAGTTAAGAGGAGGGGTATATTTAACACAGATAAAAAATAACCTGCTGGGAGAGGACATCTCCAAATATTTGGAGAATCATACCTACTACGGAAGTGTCCACATGGTGGTAAACAAAGGATTCAAGCATTAGGTAAGCATTTGGAATAGAGAAAACCTTTAGGATACCTAGTTATAAAAGTTAACAGCCTTTAAAAACATCTCAGTGGTGACTTAAAACTGTACTTGATTCTACTTTCCTTTTAAGAATAAAGAGTACAAGCACACAGATATGAATGTACTTAATGCCACAAAACTGTACACTTTAAAATGTTGAATGAAGACAGTACATTTTATGTTATGGACATTTAACTCCCAACTGGAAAAAGAAAAATGTTTTAAGAAAATGTAGTCTTTAGCACCTTTTAGAAAGTTGATACTTTTAAGAATGAGTACTGGTCAAAAGGATCCTAGCAAAATTTTTGACTACTTCGTCTGCCTTAGGAAAATGAGGGGGTGGCCTGGGCTGAGTCAAGTCATCACAGGCCGTACCTCCCCTCCTCACCCCAGTCTGATCTTTGCAAGCCCGCCACCCTCTTGCATATTTCTACCACCATCCTCCCTGCTGAAACCCTACTAATTTTTCTTACAAATTGTCCCCTTCTCTACATTGTCTTCCCTAACTCTTGTTCATGCAGACTTATTTCCCTCATGTACATTTTTCATAAACCTTAGTATCAGCCTTCATTCTTAAGTCTGATCATGCAGGTAAACTATAAGAACAGAAGGAAAAAAATCTAAGAGTACCTCCTTTACACACGCCCCTCTCCCAGCAGCCCCTCTGCCCTATAGGACGAGGGCCTCTCTTTACCATAAATCTGGAATACAAGCTGCCACCAGGGTCTCAGCCATCCTGGATGAAGAGTCTAACATGGCAAGTCAGTGGGATTCAAGTTTTCAGGAAAATATTTTAATAAAAACTTATCCACTGTTGATGCTTTGGTGCCCTTTTCTGTTTCCTATTCAGATTACAGAGTGATCCAAATGGAGAGTGTGTAAAATACCTAGAACCAGAAAACCCCACCCAATAAATAAAGTTGTTGGGAGTGGGGACTTTTGTTAATTCAACATGTAAAGCTGTCCCTAGAGACTGACCCCTAAACCTTACCACAGAACTATGCATATCCTCTCCTCTGGCCAGAAATTCCTCTAGTATGAAATATAAACCCTTCATCGGCTCTTTGTGTGCTCTGCTAAAAGAAAAACTGGTAACAGTAGACCTCACTCAGTTTGGTGTGATGTTTCATGGCTGAAGAGGCGGTGACAGTTTCTACATCACCCTCTTGAAGCTCCTCAGAGTCGCACTAACACTGACTCCGTAGCACCAAGGAAGCACTGACTCCTCAAAATTTGAGGAAGTCAGTGTTACTTTAAAAATTCTCTTGGCAGCAAAATTAGAGAAAAGTCTGGCAGTTCTTTTTTGCTAATAACTGTTTCCATGCTGTCTACTCACTATCATTGAGAACTGAATCAGAGATTCAGAGCTTCATAACATGGCCATCATCCTTCAGGGTTATACAAAGGAGCAAAAAAGCAATGGCGCTGTCAATACAAAATTATTCTTTTATAGCCTATAAAGACCAGAAATTACTGCTGCTTCCCAGGTAATATTTCAATGGGAACATCAGAATTAAGGATTTTTTTCTCTTGATTTAAGTACGTAAAAATCAATAGCTTGTCACCTAACAGGCCATCAAAATCAAAAGAACGTGAAACACTAAGGTGTCACTAAGAGCTGCTACAGCTTTTTTGGAAACTGACACTATTAAGATGTAAATATTCTGTATATTCTTTGACTCAGTAAGAAATTTAGAAAGGAGTGCAACAGCCATCAACAGGGAGGGAGGTCACTGAATGAATTATAGTCAATGAAATATTAGGCAGCTATCAATAAAACATTATTAGGTAGTTATGTATTGACCTGGAGACAGGTCCCTGATAAGCTGTTACATGAAAAAAGTTGTGGAACTGCGTAGTATTTTTTAAAAAAATCCTGTGTGTGTGTTAAAATACATTTGTGTCTTTGTGGGCTTACAAAAAGGATGAAAGAATTTCCATTAAGCCAATTTTATTGGTTACCTTAGATGCCCCAGAAGGAGGTGAAAAAGGGAAATGAACTTTCTCCTTTTAATTCTCTGTGTCATTTGAATATAATCTACCTGTGTTACTTGTATAATGTTTAAAACCTAATAAGACAATAACACTGGACCTTTTAATGACTCTCACCTTCTGGGGAGAGGTCCACAGGTTTAGTGAAGCTTGGGGCAGTGCGTTTGAAGATCTTGGTTCTCTCTCCTCCCACAACCACCTCTGGTCCAAGTAGCGAGACCAACACTGCTAGGCTGTGAAGAGTAATGGCCACGATGGAGTCGCTGGTATCACGCAGGCCCAGTAAAACCTAGGAGTAAATTGGGTAGTAAATGTACACAACCATATTGCCTGTCTCTTCTCCCTTTCCCCCAACCCCAACGAGTAGTTGGGCTGCAATCAGACTGTGTTTGTTCAAGTGAACTTCATTTCTTAGATGTGTTCTAGGTCAGTGGCTCTCTATTTGTGGTCAAGGACCATGTTTTCCCTTCCCAATCCAGCACACCCTGATACTTTTTTGAAGACAATAAAAATGAAGTCAAATAAATGCATGAGAAATATATTAGAAATAAGACTACTCTGTTAAGTTGCTATAAAAGTTTTTAGATTATGATGCCTGTCAGCTCTTGCCTCCAAGCCACCACCACAGAGTCCTCCCAAGGGCTCAACCCTTTTAGGTCTACAGCACCAAGTATTCCCAGGTGGTCTTCTTCCATTCAGGTACTAACTAGGCCCGACCCTGCTTAGCATCTGAGCTCAGATGAGATGGATGCATTCAGAGTGGTAAGGCTGTAAGCAGTTCCCCAAATTGTTGGCGAATCTGAATACTCCATCCAAAAGACAGAGTTGCTGTATGAATTAAAAAAAAAAAAAGACTCATCTGTATGACACCACAAGAGGCTTCTCATATAAGGACATACATAGATCGAAAGTGAAGGAACAGAAAAAGATGTTCCATGCAAATGAAAACCAAAAGAAATCTAGGGAAGCTATACTTAAATCAGACAAGACAAACTTTAAAACAAAGAGTAATAAAAGAAGGCATGACATAATGATACATAAATCCAATATTTATAACATTTATACATACTTTATGGCTTCCCTGGTGGCTCAGAGGTTAAAGCGTCTGCCTGGAATGCTGGAGACCTGAGTTTGATCCCTGGGTCGGGAAGATCCCCAGGAGAAGGAAATGGCAACCCACTCCAGTATTCTTGCCTGGAGAATCCCATGGAGGGAGGAGCCTGGTAGGCTACAGTCCATGGGGTCACAAAGAGTCAGACATGACTGAACGACTTCACATGCACCAAACATAGGAGCAGCTAAATTAAAGCAAACACTGGTAGTCACTCAGTTGTGTCTGACTGTAGCCCGCCAAGCTCCTCTGTCGATGGGATTCTCCAGTCAATACTGCAGTGGGTTGCCATTTCCTTCTCCAGGGGATCTTCCAAATCTAGGGATCAAACCCACGTCTTGTACATTGTCAGGCGGATTACCTACCACTGAGCCGGCCACCTGGGAAGCCCCACTAGGAACAATTAATGTACCAATAAATTTGACAAACTAGAAGAAATGGATAAAGTCCTAGAAACATACAACCTATTAAGACTGAGTCATAAAAAAGTAGAAAATCTGGACAGTCAAGTAAGGAGACTGAATCAGTAACCAAAAACCTACCAACAAACAGAAGTCTAGGACAGACAGCTGCTCTGGTGAATTCTACCAAACATCTGAAGAATGAATACCAACTTCTAAAATTCTTCCAAAAAAACAGAAGAGAAGGGAAACTTCTTCTTCTTCTTTAAAACTCCTTTTAAAAGGTTGACATCACCCTGACACAAAACCAGAGAAGGACACCACAAAAAAATTACAGGCCAAAATCCCTTCAAGAAAATTAGAGAAACCAAGGGAACATTTCATGCAAAGATGGGCACAATAAAGGACTGAAAGTTATGGACCTAACAGAAGCTGAAGATATTAAGAAGACGTGACAAGAATACACAGAAGAACCATACAAAACAGATCTTTGTGACCCAAATAACCATGATGGTGTGATCACTCACCTAGAGCCAGACATTTTGGAATGCAAAGTCAAGTAGGCCTTAGGAAGCATAACTATGAACAAAACTAGTGGAGGTGATAGAATTCCAGTTGAGCTATTTCAAATCCTAAAAGATGATGCTGTGAAAGTGCTGCACTCAATATGCCAGCAAATTTGGGAAACTCAGCAGTGGCCACAGGACTGGTCAGTTTTCATGCCAATCCCAAAGAAAGGCAATGCCAAAGAATGCTCAAACTACTGCACAATTGCACTCATCTCACTAGCAAAGTAATGCTCAAAATTCTGCAAGCCAGGCTTCGACAGTACGTGAACCGTGAACTTCCAGATGTTGGAGCTGGATTTAGAAAAGGCAGAGGAACCAGAGATCAAATTGCCAACATCTGTTGGATGATAGAAAAAGCAAGAGTTCCAGAAAAAACATCTATTTCTGCTTTATTGACCACGCCAAAGCCTTTGACTATATGGATCACAACACACTGGAAAACTCTTCAAGAATTGGGAATACCAAACCACCTGACCTGCCTCTTGAGAAATCTGTATACAGGTCAGGAAGCAACAGTTAGAACTGCACATGGAACAACAGACTGGTTCCAAATCGGGAAAGGACTACAGTCAAGGTTGTGTATTGTCACCCTGCTTATTTAACTTATATACAGAGTACTTCATGCGAAATGCCGGGCTGGATGAAGCACAAGATGGAATCAAGATTGCTGGGAGAAATATCAATAACCTCAAATATGCAGATTGACACCACCCTTATGGCAGAAGTGAAGAACTAAAGAAATTCTTGATGAAAATGAAAGAGGAGAGTGAAAAAGTTGGCTTAAAACTCAACATTCAGAAAATGAATTTCATGGCATCCAGTCCCATCACTTCATGGCAAATAGATGGGCAAACAATGGAAACAGTGACAGACTTTATTTTTTAGGGCTCCAGAATCACTGCAGATGGTGACTATAGCCATGAAATTAAAAGGTGCTTGCTCCTTGGAAGAAAAGCTATGACCAACCTAGACAGCATATTCAAAAGCAGAGACATTACTTTACCAACAAAGGTCTGTCTAGTCAAAGCTATGGTTTTTCCAGTGGTCATGTATGGATGTGAGTGTTGGACTATAAAGAAAGCTGAGCACCAAAGAATTGATGCTTTTGAACTGTGGTGTTGGAGAAGACTCTTGAGAGTCCCTTGGACTGCAAGGAGATCCAGCCAGTCCATAAGGAAAATCAATCCTGAATATTCATTGGAAGGACTGATGCTAGGAAAGATTGAAGGTGGGAGAAGGGGAAGACAGAGGATGAGATAGCTGGACGGCATCACCAACTTGATGGACAAGTTTGAGCAAGCTCTGGGAGTTGGTGATAGGAAGGGAAGCCTGGCGTGCCGCAATCCACGGGGTCACAAAGAGTCGGACATGACTGAGCGACTGAACTGCACTGAATTCCTGATGAATGTAAGATGCCAAAATCCTCAACAAAATTAGAAAACAAATTCAACAATATATTAAAAGGATCATATACCATGATCAAGTGGAATTTTTTTCTAGTGATGCCAGGATGGTGGAACATCCACAAATCAATGCAATACACTACATTAACAAAACAAAGGGTAAAAATCATATGATCATCTCAATGAACACAGAAAAAGTATCTGACAAAATTCAACATCTATTTATGATAAAAACTCAACAAACTGGATACAGAAGAAACATACCTCAATATAATAAAGGCCATATACAACAAGCCTACACTTAACATTACATCGAAAAGCCGAAAGCCTTCCCTCTGAGATGAGGAACAAGCCAAGAATGCCCACTGTTGCCAACACAGTGTTGGAAACCCTAGCCATAGCAATTAAGCAAGGAGGGGGGAGGGAGGGCAAAGACATTTAAATCAGAAAATAAGAAGTACTGTAAAACTACACAATATACAGAAATTTGTAGCATTTCTATACACTAATAATGGATTGTCAGAAAAAGAAAAAATAACCCCATTTGTAATTGCATCAAAGAATAAAATACACAGAAATAAATTTACCCAAAGAAGTGGAAGACCTCTACACTGAAAACTATAGGACACTGATGAAAGAAACAGAAGAAAACAAATAAATGGAAAGATATTCTGTGTCATGGATTGGAAGAATTAATATTGTTAATAAACTGTCCATAGTTCCCTAAGCAATCTACAGACCCAATGCAATCCCTATCAAAATTCCAATGACATTATTCACAGACCTAGAATCAGTTCAGTTCAGTCGCTCAGTCATGTCCAACTCTTTGTGACCCCATGAATCACAGCACGCCAGGCCTCCCTGTCCATCACCATCTCCCGGAGTTCACTCAGACTCATGTCCATCGAATCAGTGATGCCATCCAGCCATCTCATCCTCTGTCGTCCCCTTCCCCTCCTGACCCCAATCCCTCCCAGCATCAAAGTCTTTTCCAATGAGTCAACTCTTCGCATGAGGTGGCCAAAGTACTGGAGTTTCAGCTTTGGCATCATTCCTTCCAAAGAAATCCCAGGGTTGATCTCCTTCAGAATGGACTAGTTGGATCTCCTTGCAGTCCAAGGGACTCTCAAGAGTCTTCTCCAACACCACAGTTCAAAAGCATCAGTTCTTCAGCACTCAGCCTTCTTACAGTCCAACTTTCACATCCATACATGACCACAGGAAAAACCATAGCCTTGACTAGACGGATCTTAGTCGGCAAAGTAATGTCTCTGCTTTTGAATATGCTGTCTAGGTTGGTCATAGTTTTTTTTCCAAGGAACAAGCATCTTTTAATTTCATGGCTGCAGTCACCATCTGCAGTGATTTTGGAGTCCCCAAAAATAAAGTTTGACACTGTTTCCACTGTTTCCCCATAAACAATCCTAAAATTTGTATGAAACCACAAAAGACTCTGAATAGCCAAAGCAACTTTCAGAAAGAAGAACAAAGCTGGAAATCTCACGCTCCTTGATTTCAAACCATATTACAAAGCTACAGCAAAATAGTATAGTATTGGCATAAAACAGACACATAGGTCAATGGAACAAAATAGCCAGGAAATAAACCTATACATATATGGTCAATTAATTTATGACAGAAATAGCCAAGAATACACAATGCAGAAAGGACAGTCTATTCAATAAAGTGTTGAGAAAATTGGACAACTGTCTTATAACACATTAACTTAAAACGGATTAAGGATGTAAACATAAGACCTGAAATGATAGAACTTCTAGAAAAAAACACAGGCAGTAAGCTTTTTGACAACAGCCTTGGTGATGAATTTTTGGATCTGACACCAAAAGCAAAGGTTACAAAATCCAAAACTAAGAAATGGGATTACATCAAACTAAATAGCTTCTGCAAGGCAAAGAAAACCATCAGAAAGTAAAAAGATAATCTACTGAATGGGAGAAACTACGTGCAAATAATATATCTAATAAAGGGCCAACGTTCAAAATATACAAAAAGCTCATACAGCTCAAAGGGAAAGACAATTTGACTAAAAACTAAGTTGAAGATATGAAGAGATGTTTTCCCAAAGATGACATAAACATGGTCATGAGGTACATGAAAAGATGCTCAAGATCACTAAACATCAGGGAAATACAAATCAAAACCACAAGGAGATAGCACTGCATACCTGTTAGAATGGCTATTATCAAGAAGACAAGAATCAAGGGATGGTGAGGATGTGGAGCAAAGGGAACCCTTGTGTGCTGCTGGTGGGAATTTTCATAATGGGTACAGCCACTATGGAAAACAGTATAGATGTTCATCAAGAAATTAACAATGGGATGACCATACCATCCAGGGACTCTACTTCTGGGTGTTTATTTGAGGAAAAACCTTACTAACTCAAAAAGGCATATGCACTCCCATATTCACTGCAGGATTATTTACATCAAAGTATCTATTGATGAACAGATAAAGAAAATGCAGTATGCACACAGGAAGATTATTCAGCCATACAAAAAGCATAAAATCTTGCCATTTGCAACAACATGGATGGACCTGGAGGGCATTATGCTCTGCTAAGGGAAATAAATCAGACACAGAAAGACGAACGCTCACTTACATGTGTGTGTGTGGTGGGGGAGGTGGGGTAGAGGACAAGCAAAAAAAAACAACACATACAGAGAACAGATTAGTGGCTGCCAGGCGGAAGTGAGGAGGTAGAGAGGAAATAAAATGGGTCAAGAGGCATATACTACATTCTAAAATAAAAAGGTCATGCAGATATAATGTACAGCATAGTGACTATAGGTTATAATACTGTATTGCATATTTCAAAGTCACAATATTTTTTGAAGTTTCATCATGAGAAATTTCATAACTATGGTGACACATGGTAACTAAGCTTATTGTGATCATCTGCAATATATACACATATCAAATCATTCTCCTGTGTACCTGAAACTACATGTCCATAATATACCTCAATTAAAAAAAAGATTTTAAATGTTAATTTTCCATATCTGTACTCAGCTCAATGTAGCAGGACCATAACAGACAGTTCATGGACAGGCAATGTTCTGCAGAGCACACTTGAAACACTCATCTAGGTCACTAAGAGCTGTGTCCTTCACCTTGTAGCTTAACACACAAGAACAGGACTGTGAAAACTTTTTTGATATCTGATGCATGTAACACCTGTCCCTAACTGAGCCAATTATGATCTCTTTTCCAGTAATAAAAACTGGAATTTAGAGAAACTGGTTATCTCTGGTTTGCTTAAAGGCAGGACAGTAAACTCGGAAACTATGGGGCAACTACACTTCAGTTCAGTTCAGTTCAGTCATCAGTCGTGTCTGACTCTTTGCGACCCCATAAATCGCAGCACGCCAGGCCTCCCGGTCCACCACCATCTCCCGGAGTTCACTCAGACTCACGTCCATCAAGTCCGTGATGCCATCCAGCCATCTCATCCTCTGTCGTCCCCTTCTCCTCCTGCCCCCAATCCCTCCCAGCATCAGAGTCTTTTCCAATGAGTCAGCTCTTCGCATGAGGTGGCCAAAGTACTGGAGTTTCAGCTTTGGCATCATTCCTTCCAAAGAAATCCCAGGGTTGATCTCCTTCAGAATGGACTGGTTGGATCTCCTTGCACTCCAAGGGACTCTCAAGAGTCTTCTCCAACACCACAGTTCAAAACCATCAATTCTTCAGCACTCAGCCTTCTTCACAGTCCAACTCTCACATCCATACATGACCACAGGAAAAACCATAGCCTTGACTAGATGGACCTTAGTTGGCAAAGTAACGTCTCTGCTTTTGAATATGCTATCTAGGTTGGTCATAACTTTTCTTCCAAGGAGTAAGCGTCTTTTAATTTCATGGCTGCAGTCACCATCTGCAGTGATTTTGGAGCCCCCCAAAAATAAAGTCTGACACTGTTTCCACTGTTTCCCCATCTATTTCCCATGAAGTGATGGGACCAGATGCCATGATCTTCATTTTCTGAATGTTAAGCTTTAAGCCAACTTTTTCACTCTCCTCTTTCACTTTCATCAAGAGGCTTTTTAGCTCCTCTTCACTTTCTGCCATAAGGGTGGTGTCATCTGCATATCTGAGGTTCTTGGTATTTCTCCTGGCAATCTTGATTCCAGCTTGTGTTTCTTCCAGTCCAGCGTTTCTCATGATGTACTCTGCATATAGGTTAAATAAGCAGGGTGACAATATACAGCCTTGACGCACTCCTTTTCCTATTTGGAACCAGTCTGTTGTTCCATGTCCAGTTCTAACTGTTGCTTCCTGACCCGCATACAGATTTCTCAAGAGGCAGGTTAGGTGGTCTGGTATTCCCATCTCTTGAAGAATTTTCCACAGTTTATTGTGATCCACACAGTCAAGTCAATAAAGCAGAAATAGATGTTTTTCTGGAACTCTTCTTGCTTTTTCCATGATTCAGCAGATGTTGGCAATTTGATCTCTGGTTCCTCTGCCTTTTCTAAAACCAGCTTGAACATCAGGGAGTTCACAGTTCACGTATTGCTGAAGCCTGGCTTGGAGAATTTTGAGCATTACTTTACTAGCATGTGAGATGAGTGCAGTTGTGCGGTAGTTTCAGCATTCTTTGGCATTGCCTTTCTTTGGGATTGGAATGAAAACTGCCCTTTTCCAGTCCTGTGGCCACTGCTGAGTTTTCCAAACTTTCTGGCATATTGAGTGCAGCACTTTCACAGCATCATCTTTCAGGATTTGAAACAGCTCAACTGGAATTCCATCACCTCCACTAGCTTTGTTTGTAGTGATGCTTCCTAAGGCCCACTTGACTTCACATTCCAAGATGTCTGGCTCTAGATTAGTGATCACATCATCATGATTATCTGGGTCGTGAAGATCTTTTTTGTACAGTTCTTCCGTGTATTCTTGCCACCTCTACTATGGTCAACTACGCTTGGCCATGTGTATACCAAATAACAAAAGCTGGTCTTCAAAAGTCAAATGTGAATGGATGTAAAGAGAAAGGAAAGGAATGAAGACCATATGGCTGAGTCCCAGCTGCTCTTGATTTCCCTCTTAGGTAGACTGACATCCTTTGATTAAAGTCTCTCTTTTGGGCTTTAGCCCATTAAGTGGGTTTCAGTTACTTGCAACCAGAAGAACCTTGATTAAGACATTCACAAGGAGCTATCAGGAGAGGTTTTGCTCTGAATTGGCAAACATGTATAGAAGAAAGACAGAGGCAAAGCGTCTGCACCAGTCAGACACAAGGCCAGGATGACTGGACTGCCTGGTGGAGGGGGCATCACGGGTTCAGGAATCCTGGGTTCTGGTCCAATCTTTGCTGGGAATTCGCAATATGACTTAGCCAATTAATAGTTTCATTTTTCTGGTCCAGTTTCCTCATTTACCCAAGATAAAGGTTTCCAACAGGACTCAATAAAGAAGTATCAGTTCCAGTGCTAACAAACCAGGCACTGTCTCAAAACACAGCCATACAAGTAAACTAAATCATGGTTAGAATTCTGTCAGCTAATTATGGTAATCATAAGAAACCACCCAAGCCAAAAACCCAACAGTCATCCTCAAAACTCGCCCATCGAGTGGAAAACGGAGTCCTCCCCCTTCTACCTTAACCACTGCCACCATGTTCCCCCAGTCCTTGCCATCTCTTAGCAGGACTATTCTATACTGTCCTCACTGAACCTCCTTGCTATAGTCCATCTTCTACACTGCCACCCAAGTGAACATTAGAAATCAGCTAAGTTATTCCTCTGCAGGGGAAGTAACTCCACTGAGAGTTTTCATTGCTTTTCATGTGCTGAATATCTACTTGTTAATAGGTTGTTGCAGAAGTAATCACTGGTTTGCACTGTTGAACTTTTCCATTTGATACTGGAATATATTCTTAAATGTGGTTATGTCACACATCATTTTGATGCACATTTATTGCTTTATGTTTTTTACTAATTATTATTACTTGTTGTTTATATGTATTTTAGACTATGGAAATGATGTTAGACCCAAAAGCAAATTTGAGCGATTTTCTTATTCAAGTTCAAAATGGGTCAAGAAGCAAGAGACAACTCGCAACATCAACAAATGCATTTGGCCCAGGAACTGCTAACGAATGTCCAGTGCAGTGGTGGTTCAAGAAATTCTGCACAGGAGATGAGTCTTGATGATGAGGAGCATGGTGGCCAGCCATAGGAAGCTGACAACAATGAACTGAGAGCACCACTGACTGCTCCTCTTACAACTACACAAGAAGTTGCCCCAAAACTCAATGTCAATCATTCTACAGTCCTTCAGCATTTGAAACAAATTGGAAAGGTGAAAGAACTTGATAAGTGGGTGCTTCATGAGCTGACCGAAAATCAAAAAAACTGTCATTTCTTATCCTATCCAACAACAATGACTCATTTCTCAATTGGACTGTGATGTACAACATAAAGTGGATTTTATATGACAACCAGCGAAGACCAGCTCAGTGGCTGGACTGAGCAGAAGCACCAAAATACTTCCCAAAGTCAAACTTACACCAGAAAGGGGTCATGGTTACTGTTTGGTGGTCTGCTGCTAGTCTGACCCACTACAGCTTTCTGAATCCCAGCAAAATCATTATATCTGAGAAGTATGCTCAGCAAACTGATGAGATGCAATAAAAACTTCAACACCTGCAGCTGGCACTGGTCAATAGACTGGGCCCGATTCTCTGTAACAACACTCAACCACATAGCACACAATCAACGCTTCAAAAGCTGAATGAATTGAGCCACAAAGTTTTGCCTTACCTGACCTCTCACCAACCGACTACCACTTCTTCAAGCACCTTGGCAACTTTTTTGCCCAGAAAATGTTTCCCCAACCATCAGGACACAAAAATCGCTTTCCAAGCGTTCGTTGAATCCTGAAGCACAGATTTTTTTGCTACAGGAATGAACAAACTTATTTCTTACTGGTAAAAATGTGTTGACTGTAATGGTTCCTGTTTTTTATTAATATAGATGTGTTTGAGGCTAGTTATAATGATTTAAAATTCAGAGTCTGAAATCACTATTACTTTTTCAAAAACCTAATACTGATCTCAGCTCAGGACCTATGACGGGACCTCTGTTTCAGAGTTAGAGTGCTTGGTTCCTCTTCTACATTCTCAGACACAAAACAGCTACAGGTAGAGTGACAGCTACTGCTGCAGACGTGAACAAAGTGCTGTGCTAGAGTAACAAGGCTGTAAAGCCAGCCCCCAGTGAGCCACACCCCAGTACCCACGGCCTTGTATAAAGCCACCCCACAGTGAACCTGGCCTGACTTCTGTGACTCACTTCAATCAAGAGAATGTCACTGAAGTGATGTGGTCAGTTCCCAATCTATGCCTTAGGAAGGCTGCTTGGGCTCTTGTGGTCACCTTGGGCAGCCATGTAAGAAGTCCACCAACCTTGCTAGGGAAAGCATGTGGAGATGTCACGTAGGGGAACAAGGGCCCTGAGATGTCCAGAGACTTTGTGAAGAGAGAGCCCCAGAGAAGCCTGGCTTTTCCGCCCTCCCCTCTGAGGTGCCAAGGAGCTGTGTGGATGTGGGCCCCAGATGACTGCTGCCTCCACTGACATCATGTGGAACAACAGAACCCACAAGCTGAGCTCAAGCAATCCAAAGAATTGTGAGAATTAATAAAGTGTCGTGGGACTTCCCCGGTGGTCCAGTGATTAAGAATCCACTTTGCAAGGTGGGGGCACAGGTTTGATCTCTGGTTAGAAAACTAAGACCCCACATGCTGTGGGGCAACCAAGAGTGTGCACCAGAGCTACAGAGCCCTGAGGCTGCAACTGAGTCCCAACGCAGCCAAATAAATCAAAAGGTAAATAGATGAATGACTGTTGCTTTAATATACTAAGTAGTTTTGGGGCGGTTTGCTACACAGATAACAAATATTCATTATCTCCCATCTTCTCACTTCTTGAAAGCAGGGAGTATGTTACACACCTCTATGGCCCCAGTACTTAGGCATAAGAACTGGCCTAAAACCAGGCCTTATCATCTTTAAATAAATTAATCTCATAGCAAAACAGACAAAATCTTTCCAAATCTCATACTGAGTTGAACAGTGTCTCCCCAAAATTCATGCCCACCCAGAATGTGACCTTAAATGAGGTCATACTGGGTTAGAGTGGACCTTAAATCCAGTGACCAGTGTCCTTATAAAAAGGCCATGTGTCAACAAAAGCAGAAACTGAAGCAACACAGCGACAAGCCAAGAAACGCCAAAGGGCTACCAGAAGCTGGGAGGAGGCACGGAAGGACTCTCCCCCAGCGCCTTCAGAGGGGGCCTGGCGGACACCCTGACTGCGGATTTCTGGCCTCCAGAATCATAAGAGAATAGATTTCTATTGTTTAAGCCACGCAGTTTGTGGTAATTTGTTCCATCAGTCACAGGAAACCAATACAAACCCAGAGGCCCAGGGTGGGCAAAGGCAACCAGAGCTGGACCGATGCTGATCAATGGCTAAACCCACGGACAGGGACCATCTCCTCTCCTCTCAGCTACAGCCTAATTATTTTATAGTGAGTTAATTATGACACGTGCAGCTTCTCTTCACAAAGCATCCCACAAACGAATCTTGTTAGTTTTCCTCCAAAGAATTAGCAAGCAGAATTACAGGTTTCCGGTTATAAAGAAGCGAAGACTGACTATGCTGGTTTAACTGCTTCGCCTGGGTGACTGGCCTGGAAGTGCAGTTTTCGTGTCCACCCTTTGGGTTCCAGGAGGCTTCCACACTGAAAAGCTGTCTCAGGCCTTCTCAGCTCTTATCCAAATGCCCCCAAGCCCCCTTTTCCTTCCAGCCCACTCCCCGGGTGACTCAGGGACCGTCCGCCGCTGACCCGAGCACCCCTACCTGGGGTAGGATGACCTTCTTCAGCTGCTCCTGCGTGAAGTGCTCCACGTAGGCCTCCAGGTGGGACAGCAGCACCATGCGCACGTGCTCCTCGTGCACCTCGAACAGCCGCAGCAGCTCAGGGATCACCCGCGCCTGGAACAGGGCTGGTGAGAGGAGGCGGGGGGCTTCTCCCTGCGTGTTGTCTTCCCCCAGATCAGACGGGGAAAAAAATCATCACTTCAGTGAAAGGAGCACGAAGCCTAGTGCATAAACTGAGCCCAGAACTTCACACACAATCCTAAGTACTCTTCGAAATTCTTGTGTCCCAAACCAAAGGCAAGCTCTTCACTGACCCCATATTACTCAAGGCTTAACTGTCTTAAGTACACTCCACCTTGTAGGAGCGTTTCTGATACACTCTTATCATACTTAACGTACTGCAAAGAAACCTTATGTTTTAACATAATTCTGAGTGGATAGCTCTCTGTATTAATACATTCATGTCTAATCAAGGAGAAATTTCATATACTAGATTCAACTGATATTATTGTTGCAGTTGTTCCTGCAAAGCCAGGAAGTGTTAAATGCTACAACAGGAGCTGGTCCTCTCTTCTGAGCAGTTAAGGAAGGTCCTTCAACAGAAACAGGCATCAGAACCATTTGGGGACCTTTGAAAATATGTATTCACCTGTCTTCCTTCTGTTCCAGACCTAGGGGGCCAGGCACAGGCAAATTTAGAAAAAGCTCCCCAGGTCATTCAGATCACCACACAGTAAGCGTGCACTGTTTAAATGGGGACGAATAATTCCCAAACTCCGTAATTACCAAGAATACTTTGAAAAAAAAATTCACCTTTTTTAGGGCCGAGGAGGTAAGGAAGAAAACTCTTAACAGCTACTGGCTCTGCAAACACCAGCTGGTTAAGCAGAAGAGGCACCAACCGTGAGGCTATTAATTCCTCTGACAGGCAGCTGACTCTGTCCAGCAGGAATCTGGGGGCAAAGAAGGAAAGCCTGGGACACTGCAGCAGCTTACTTGCAGTTGAGACACATGCAGCCTTAGCCCACATCATCGAAGTGATGCATCTGAAATGTGGCTAGGGAGACTAAACAGGTGGGTCCCCAGATTCTTAAGAAAAACACAGAAGGTGTGAGACAACGCCAGCTAGTCAGTACATATACAACCTCCCATCCAAGCTAGGAAATTTTTTTCAACAAATTGCCCCTCATTAATAATAGCAAGAGTGTTCTCTTTCCCCCCTAATAACCCAGTCTTTTTAGTCAATAAAAGGTACTTTCTCAAATTTAAAACACACGTGTGCTTAGTCGCTCAGTTGCGTCTGACTCTTTGTGACCCCCATGGACCGCAGCCCACCAGGCTCCTCAGTTCATGGAATTCTCCAGGCAAGAATACTGGAGTGGGTTGCCATTTCCTTCTCCAGGGGATCTTCCCGACCCAGGGATCGAACCTGGATCTCCAGCACTGCAGGCAGATTCTTTACAGTCTGAGCCACCAGGGAAGCCCATTTTAAAACACATAGGATATTACATTACTTAAAGTTTCTATGGTAAACGAAACACTGGCTTTTGTTAGAAGCAGCTAAGTACAAGCACTTTGTTAAGAAATACACAGACATCAGGTATTAACAGTAATAACATGCCACCATACAATCATCCTGAGCAAGTATCTTGCCTCCTACCTAATGAGGAAATGGACCACACCAAGCATTACCTCCTTCAAGCCCCTCAGCCACTATCCACAAACAGGTCCACGGCCAGAATAATTCCCACCTCTTTTCCAGGTACCAAGGATGTGAGGGATTCCTCTTATTTAAGGCCATCGCCACAGGGCCATCGCTCCAACATGCCCTTCTACCCCAGGGCCACAGGCCAACAGCCCCCCTGCACAAGGAGGGCTTCAGTTCCTCCCTCACTCCCACCAGCTCCATTCTGTGAGTCCAAAGACATGCTCCCATCTTTTCCAGCCTTAAAAACAGCCTTACTTGACTCCCTTAGCAATTCAGTAGCAATTCCATGTTCCTCTCCTCCAAGCTTTTCAGGAGGTTTTACCCAAAGTCCATGTTCTCACCTTCTGCTCACATTTCAATTCACAGCAGTTTAATTCTCTGCTGAAATGGGTTTTTCTAAGACAAAGTTACAAAAGCTCTCTTGATGGCAAAGTCATTACTATCTTTCTGAAATTCTCTACCGTTGGGAATACCATTCCTCCTGTTTCTGAATCTCCCCTAACCACTGCTTCAGCCTCACTTGTCAGCCACTCCCTCCCCACCAGCCCCCTGACAAGCTGGGTGCCCCAAGTCCTTTTCATGCTACCCACTTTCTCCGGGAAAATGTCAATGACTACAGGCTAATGAACCTTAATATTCACCTCCAGCTCATCCTCATCAGACTCCTCTCCTGAGATGCAGACCCATCTGCCCAAAGGCCCATGTCCATCTCTACCTGGAGGCCCACAGCCACTTCCAACCAACACGGACACCAGATCCTATGTCTTCCCTGCAGTATTTTCCAGCTCGTTTAGTGATAATCACTAACGCTTGCCAGTTTTTATGTTTTAATATTTCTTATCTGTGTCTTTACTCTACCTTCGCTGCCCTTACATGAGGCCTCCCATCTATTGCTGGCCTGCCATGGTCTGCCAACCAACCCAAATCTTACATGAAGTAAAGCTGTGGCCCCTCCGTAGAAAACAGAGTAATCCACCCAAGGTAAGAGGCATCTGTCTCACAGCCTGTTTTCACTCCTTTGACAGTTTCAAGGCCTGAAGCCCACTGCTTACCAATAGCGTCAGTACTCCTCTCGGCTAGATCCGAGGGTGCCTGCCCTAACCCCTCCAGCAGGACTCAAGCGGTCATCCCTCCACACACAAGACCTACTGCGTCTCACCTTTCTGCACTGGTTCACACTGCCTCTCTAGGACAGCTTTTCTCGAACCTCCTCCCTGCCCCGTCCTCTGCGTTCTCAGGACATCCCCCTCAAGCTCCACTACTGTCTACGGATTATCACTCTGTATCTGTTTCCTTCTCAGAACTATGCTTCCCAGGGTCTAGCAGAGAGCCTGACATAGAGGAAATGTCACTGAACTCTGTCTAAGAAACCCAATGACGGACTCGTCTTCTCTAGGACACCTGATGTGATTACATGGACTTAATCCAAGTTACTAAATTTTAAGGCCTGAATTTTCTGAACTTACTTGAAAAATTCAGTTTTTTCCTCTTCGCTCTTCAATGTTAAACTTTTCAAGAAATTTACAACTTCTAGAAAATCATTCCTAAATGCCAAAAAGAAAAAAAAAAAAAACAAACACGCAGGACAACAGATTAAAGAAGGCACATTAAATATCAAAGCCATAATCGCAGACCACACGATAATACTACTCAACAAAGACACATCTCCCTGACCACGTGGAAGATTCTACTGTAACTAAGTAGTTTAGAAGACAAGTGCTATAGGACAAGCCCATAGGGAATTTAATATTAATATCAAAGAGATCTGTGAAGAGGATACATGCTTAACCACACACATGTGTGCATATACACACGCAAACAAATGCTGTGGTTTTAATAAAATCATCATAGTCATCCAAACATTTTGTTGTAATAGGATGTGGTTACATGAAATGTCCTCAGAGAAATGCTTTTACCGTTACAGAACAGTTGCTGATTCTCAAGTCTCCTCTGGGGAAGTAATAACTATTAAAGAGGGTTGCAGAAAGAGGCATTTCTGGTACAAGTCACAGGGATCTTCCCATGTCGCCTGTTTTGTCTGGTCACTTTTCCAGCCAGGCAGGGAAGAGGGTGACAAGAGTGGGTGGTTTCCTGCAGGGCCTGCAGACAGTCCCAAAGCCAGCTCAGCTCCAAGCAAACGCGGTCCCTGGGAGGGAGGCTTTAGCAGCAGCCAGCAGCCCCCACCAGCAGGGCTGACCTCCTCTCCTGGGTCTCCACACCTCACCTTTGCACCTGTTTCCCTATGGCATGGCAGAAAGAGTGCAAATGCCTTGACCAGAGAGTAAAATCAGATGGCTCAGCTGCCTCGGCAGGAGCTTCGGCCCTGCCTCCTCCTGCTGCCCCTGGCTGGGCTTTCCCCTCACGGGCAACAATCCCCCCATGGGCAACAATCCCCTCACATGTAACAGTTTATGAAAGAGGGGGCCGGTGTGTGGTTCTGCCTTCCCTCTCCTGTTTTTACTGAAGGATAATTCAATTCAGCTTTACAATGTTGTGTTGGCTTCTGCCAAACATCACCATGAATCAGCCAGAGGCATACCTACGCCCCCTTCCTCTCCCTTGTTTCATCCACAAGTCATACTAAAGAACTCCTACCACACACAGTGATGAGAGACTCTATTTACTGTAAAGGATTCTTCTCCGCAGAGAGTCTGAAACATCCCCCCCAAAAACACATGGAGATACCTTGGTTAAAGGACTCATAATGGGAAAGGTTTGAATAGCTCTTTTGGAACATATGTAACAAAGCCCATGTGACCACAAGGAAAATACCCCCTCTGCTGTGTTTAATGATATACCTCATCCTACCTTAGAACCCCCTCCAGGGATAATATCAACTCTCCCTTCACTCTGATTTCTCTCAGGCTTTCCGACTGCAAACCCATAAGGATTTTTAGTTTCACAACTGACATGAGTTTGATTTTGCTAATAAAAGTTATGAATGAGGAGTTAACCTGTGCAGAAGTTCTGCAGACACGGAAATTTAAAAAATGAAGGACACAAAATTAAAACTAACCTTGAAGAGAGAGGTTCAAAAATCTCTCTGAATCCAGCGACAGTATTGACAGCTATACTGTGCCCTCCCTCTAAATTGACTTCTTTGCTGTTCCATCACGAATTACTAAACAAAGAAAACAATCTTCTGCCTGCCTGAAGAAAAATAAGCTCATTTCCATGCCCATCCCCCACCAACAAGTAAAATTCAACAATAACAAACTCGTATAAATAATACAATGTCAGCAAAACAGAGAGGCTGTGTTAACATTAAGTTCCTCAATTAACTTCTCCAACTCTACACCACTGGACACAGCCTAGCTTCTTCACGTTCACAGAAGTCCTAAGGAATCCAGCTATAATGTCTAGACCCAGGTGTCCACGGTGAAGGGGTTCTAGAACTTCCTATCTGTGAGAGGAACGTGAGAGGCAATGACCACGTCTCCCTCTACTTCCCACGTGGACATGACTCACTCTCCCCTAACACTGAGGGGCAACAGCAGCAGCAGCACGAGGGCCCGCACCGCCCGAGTGCGGCCGACAGGAGGGCCGGCAGGGGCAGGCAGCGCGCCGCACCGGGCGCCTCACCTGAATAAGTCGTGGCACAGGAGGCTGCAGAGCGCTGGCCGGCACTGCGGGCTGGGACTCAGCAGGGCTGAGTGCAAGGTCTGTTGAAAGCTGGAGAGAATATCCGCTGCAACTGAAACCCAGAGCGACAGTTAGTTCCCACTGCCTCCTCCCTCCTGTTAGGACCTCTACAGCTGGAGGCTGACGGGAGCAAAAACCAACCTGGAAAAAGCCCAAACAAAGAGAGCTCTGGCTGGTGCGCAACAGCTCCCTGCCTGCCTGAAGTCAAACTCCTGGGCAGGTGGAGAAAACCATCCTGCCAATACATCTACCCCCCCTGCTCCCCTTGGAGGCCCCCACCTTTCCTGACTGTCAGCTTAACTCAGCTCAGGCCTGGAGGAGGAAGCTGAGTAAATGGCAGGTTTGAGGGCCTTTTCGATCAAGTCTCCTAACCCTCAAAACACAGGAAGTTATTTGAAGGACTGTATTTCCTCTCAAGGATGGTACATAATTGCCACCATGCTAGAAACAGTGAAGAGCAGTGAGTTCATCACCCACAAAGGATGTCCTAGAGCTTAATTCTCAAATGTTTAGGCTGGGACAGGGCAGAGCTGATGGCTGAATGGTGCTTGTAACTTCAGAGGATGGAATGAACCAGGCAGAAGAAACTGCGTTGGAACTGCACAAAGCTGCAGCAAATGAGATACAGGCTGGTAAAGGGGCTTAATGTGTACAGACCCCAGTACATGTAAAGGATGGACATCTGAAGGCCCGGAGCAGGTGGAGGAGAGGAAGTGGGCTGTCAAGCATGCCACCAGAGAACTCAGAGGAGAACTGTGTGCTCAGTAGCCTGGCCTTTAAGGGCCAACCAAAGAAAACAGTAATGAGTAAATGAAATCATAGCCAAAAAAAAAAAAAGAATCGAAAGGACTTTGAAAGAATCAAGATAAAGAAATGTTCATCTTAATTTAGAAATTAATTGTAAAAAACTCTGAATCTTATCCTCAGATCATTACATACACATCAACAGTACCATTCATTTATTTAAAGGCTGGTTTGATAAGGAATAGTCTTTAGACCATAAATACAGTACCAATCAATAAGATCATAATATAAGATACCCAAAGCCATAGTTCCAAGTGCTTCCTACTTAAAACTCTTTTAACTGTTCAAAGTGACGAAGCCCAAAGCTTCTGCCCTCACTGCTATTACGATCTGCCCTGCACAAAGTTTCTTGGTAAGCAACAGTTCCGTACTACAATCAAACGCTGCAGCATCCACCGTGGATGGCTGTCCCACTAATTCTGCAGATGCAGAGAGCACAAGTCCAACTCACCCTGTTCACTTAAGACTGTGAGCAAACTTTCCACCAGTGTCCCAAAAGAATAGGCATCCCGGGCGTGTCCGTGGGACGCTGGCAGAGTCGTGAATTCTGGAGACTAAAAGCAGTAAAGACCATTACAACCAGAGGATCTGCTTCAGAAACCATTCCTAATCTTCTCTGAAGCACTTTCTCCCATTTTTGTGTTTAGTATCCAAAGTTAACTACGCAGTATCACACACAAATTTCTAAGCTCTTAAAATGATTAGTGAATAGAATTTATCAAAGATATTAATATTAAATAAGGAGGGGGGAAAGGCCATAATATATGTTTGTGGCTTTCAGAAATATTTCTGACTACAAACTGGAGTAAAAAAAATTATCAGCAGCATTATATGCATATATATGTGTAAGTACATAACAAAAACAGAAGTTTCAAAAAACAGTTCTTAGTCTTGCTCCTCAAGATGTCCGGTGATACTTTCTATTTACTCCCTTATTTTTCTCCCTTAAAATGCCAGTCAGGAACCCTAAATTGATTCAAACCTACAAATCATTTGAAGGTTTGAAAGACACTAGTATATACACATAGCACTGCTTTGAATAAACCTGAGTTATTTCAAGTCCTAGGTTTATACTTAAGTTTATTGTTGAGTTTGTGTTTCTTGCAAAGCACAATAAATACGTCTTTTGGGATCAAAGTCTATAGTGGTTAAGGACAAACTTAGAAAGAACAAGTGCTTTTGAATTTATTGTTAAATATTATCTTTCTTTACCAGCACCATAATATTAATAATCACTCTTCCTCACATCTTGGAATCCCAACTAACGGCAGATAAGCAGACGACCAGCTTGGGTGAAGCACAGGAAAGGGCTGGGCTCTTGTTTCCTCAACTCTCATGGCTTCCACAAAGGCTCACCATGGAATGGTATGGTGCCCCCACTCTGCTCACACCGAGGTGCCTCTTCTCTTTCAGTACCATCACAGGGGTCTACATGACCAAAATGTAAGTTGAGTTTCAAGAAAAAAGGCTCTCTGCTGTGATGACATGATCAGTCTCAGAAGCCTTCAAGGCCAGAGGAATTAGGAAGTGTCTATGACTTCGCAAAGAGGTGGGCAGAGGAAAGGTTTGTTTGTTTGTTTGTTTCAAGTTTCATACTCAGTTACAGAAAGAAGTCTTCGTGACATCTGAAGTGTATCATCTTACCATCTCTTCAGGAGGAATAGATGCCGGGTCTCTTACTGACCGAATACTCCTCAGAAACTAAGAGAAATAAATTAAGGAAAGTAAATTCAAGCATATGCTTGGTGAACCAATCTCTTACATCAAGTTACAAAAGCAAAGAACAATCAACACCAATGAAACCTTCAAACCAATGCTACAGGCTAAATACAAAAATTAAAAATCTTCATCACTGAAAAATGGAGATATAGTGCCTGGTATGGCACAAGACTTAGTGGAAAATAAGTATCAGTTCCCTTTCCTTTTCCTTTCAGCTGGTTTAACAGACACCCTCTGGTGTTCAGACGCATCTCTATCTGATTAATTTATAAGGCAATTAGAAATACTTCTTTCTCATCCTACATGAAAGTGAAAGTCGCTCAGTCATGTCCAACTGTTGTGACCCCATGGACCATATAGTCCACGGAATTCTCCAGGCCAGAATACTGGAATGGGTAGCTGTTCCCTTCTTCAGGGGATCTTCCCAACCCAGGAATCGAATTCAGGTCTTCCACATTGCAGGTAGATTCTTTACCAGCTGAGCCACCAGGGAAGACCCTCATCCTTTGGAGATATTAACAAATAAAAAACTTCTCTAGCATAGGACAAATCTATCATTAATCTGCTCTCTGAATCAAGCCAGTCATAAGTTGGTTGCCACATGAGATAATGTGAGGACCTTATAAACTAGAGAGACAGAGCCAGCATCCACAGAACAACATTCATCTACTGATTCATCAAAGATCATTTCTCAAGAGCTTGTATGTTCCAAACGCCATCTAGGGCACCAGGAATACATATTGAATGCAAGAAATCCCTGTCCCCGGCCAGGAGCTCACGACCTAAAATGTAAACTAAGCACTTTGACAACGTGTGCTGGTCAAGCACCTGGGAAGCCCAGGAGGAAGACTACTCTTGTTGGGCAGGGGACACCTCGGGGAGGGCTTCACAAAGAGGAAACTTAGCCTGATCTAGACTTCAGCGAGATGTCAGCCTCATCTTACATCCTGCAGAGTCCAGGGGAAGAAAGGCGACAGAACGGCACACAAGGGAAAATGGGGGTGAAGGAGGAGAACCCTGCTGGACTGCACGGAACAGGATGCAACCGGAGTGGAGCTCAATAACCAAGTGGCACCTGGAGCTGACGGCAGGCTGGGGAGGAGCTGGAGAAGGGCCTGGGACCCCGTGGTCCAGAATCTGGGATACACCTCACGGAGGGAATTACGCTGTTATACTGATTAGCTGGAAGCTGACTTCTGAGAAGAAAGGGATCAACGGGGACAGAAATAACAGAGGAACGTCTTCATGGTGGAAGGAGCATTTGCGCTGAGCCAGAGCCCCTGAAGGTACACAGGCAACAAGGCCCCTGTGAAACCTGCATACAAGGGAACAGGGGGAGTAAGGTGGAGCCAGAAGTCAGGGAGCCCCCGCGTCAGTAAGGAAATCATGATGTGTGTGTTTGTGTGTGTGTGTTTTAAAAGGCTAAGTCTAGTGGCAACATGCAAAATTATGGAAATAAGAAACAAAACAGAGAACAGTAAGACTGCTCAACTCCGGAGGGGAATTTGTAGACCTCTGTCAGACAAAATTATAAGACGGAGCACAGGCAGCAGTACCGTGGCCCACGAGGAGTTGGGATGCACAGTCCCTGACGGCGGCTCTTAGGGCCTAATGTATGACTCTGGAAAACACGAACAAGTGCTCAGTGAGCATGTCCAATGTGCCTAATATGTGCCAGGCCCTATTCCAGGTGCATGGATAAAGCTACGTATACAACACTATCACCCTCAAGAAGCTCAGCCACTGGTAAAGAAGGTAGACACACGGAGGCAATTCAACATTAGACACTCAGTGGGAAAACTAAGTGCAGGTTACTACAGGAGCACAGAGGGGAGGTACTGAATGGAAAATTGATCAAGCCTCTTCCAGTCTCAAGATCCCTTCGCTCTAAAATGAGAAAAGAATAGATGATGCCTAGCCCCTCTGGACAGTAAAAGCCGACAACCCTGTGAATGTGAGTACTGACAAAAAAGCCAAGTCTCCAAACCTCAGCTCACACTATTGCTGGAGCAAAGTCCCTACGGGAGAACCACACACCAAAATGCTATCAGACTCTGAGCGACACAGAGGGCCTGGCACCTGGCTTACCTCTGGCGTGGCCTGAGCAACTTTGCAGACTGTTTCCATTCCTCCCAGCTTCCAGTGCCCATCCTCGCTCACAAACACAGACGATACGCAGACATTGTTGTGTGTGAGGTGTCCCTGGGAAAAAAAGAACAGGAAGAAGACTGCCATTCCCATTTTCTGAGTAGAAGTTTTATAAAACTAAGAACTCATCACCCAAAAAAAAAAAAAAAATATGGCAAGTCTTTCTACTTGTGGCATAATAAACAGAACTACCACTTTAAGAAATGACAAATTCAATGATCCAGCTTAAGCATTATGAGGTTAGGGAAAAATGAAAAACACAGTGGAAAGGCTTATCTCCCCCTGCCCAGTGTGGCAGGTTAGTAAAGACATGAAAGCCACCGCGCAGACGCTGTACATCCCCATCTCCGTCGGAGTTGGGGGATACAGGTGTCCTTATAGGTAAATTTACAAGTCTCTTCAGCCTACATCGTGTGCTTCAAGCGCCTTTAAAGGAAAAATTTATCTTTGCTCCCATAAGGTTACTGGATTAATTTTCTCTTCTAAATTCTTTCTCACCTACATTCTATCACGAACCCAGATCCACTTCACCTGAAATCTTGTCAGTAGGCATTAAAAAAATTCTGCCTGAAGAAGAGGAAAATGGAATGATAAGGACCACCAGAAATGTCCCACAGACCACAGAAGTGCCAAATTTAAACCTATGTAAAAAAATAGTCCAGTCAAATAAATGAGGGAAGAAGAAAACAAGAACGGGGATGAAGTATGTTTTTTTCTCAAACCAGAAATTATTCCAGTAGATAAGTGCACTTTAAATACTCTACCTATCAGATCCAATAGGTACACATTTTTTATATACAACACTCCAACGTATATATACATATTTTTAAAGGAAAGCTTAGAATAGTATCAGGGTGTGTTTCCGCTTGAGAAAAATAAAGGCAAATAAACACTTAGATATTTGCTTAAGACACACAAAGAGCACCTGTGGCCTAACACACTGATCGCTGAGGCTGTCTATGGCAACAAGCAGGGCCCCGGCTTCAAGGACAGGGACTGGTTTCCTTGTCTGCACTCTCATACTATTCAAACTTTTTACTGCATTCAAATATTTTCCCAACAGAGAAAATATTCCACCACAGTGCAGCATTAATAATTCTACTTATGTGTATCTTAGAAATACTTTTAAGAGACAATAAATTCAAAGTGATATTTGGAGAGTCTATCTCCCATTAATAGAAAAAATTTTTTAAAAACACATTAAGATGAGTCAAATGCAAGGGCTTCTAACCTGTAACTGGTGTTTCTTAATCTTGGGAGGCTGCCATAGGCCTTTATACTTCAGAATGTAAATCCCATTAAGAAACTAGTAGTTCAATAATACTGTTAAGAAACAGACCACAAGTAAACAATACCACTTTATCCCCATAATAGTAAATACTGCCGTGGTATTAAGGGGCTGCCTATCTTTGGCACCACCTACTTGAATGAGAAAGGGTGTGTAAAACTCTGCCTCTTTCTAAGAAATGATCATTTCTTTCATTAAAAAAAAAAATTCCTGAAAACAAATAGAAACATGGTCCACACCAGCACTAATGTTATTAAACTTTTATCTCATCCTAATAACAAATACCAGCTGTAGATATTTTTAGGTAAAGACTTATCCAAAACTAGAGACAGACTATATAGTAAACTGAAATAAAGTTCTATAAATAACTACCCAGGGACAAAGAACTTGTTGCCTGCTCCACAAACCACTTGTCTGTCTACAGCATCTCATGTGCTCTTTTCCCTCAGGAAGCTTTCTGATGAGAATAGTAACTTATGATTTCTATAGATACCAAAATTCACAAGCACTACCCCATACATCAGCCTCCATCTCCCACTCCTGGTCTAAATGAACGGCTGTGAGGCAGACTGTCCAGGTTACTTACTCGGTCATGAAGGAAGATAAGAGCCAGCAATATGTCATAGATCCCAGCACAGACCTCTGCAGAAGACAATGTTTCCAAAACCACTTCCAGAGGCTGCACTCGCTCAGTGACGAGATGAATGCCGTCTGTTTCCACAGTGCAAGATAAAAACCTCAGCAAGCACGGGTGACGGAGAGTCTTCAGGTGCTTTAAAAACGCAAACAGAAAAGTCGGTAAAGTTAATGACTCCACGCTTTACCGTCTGAGCCACCAGGGAAGCCCAAGATTAATTATAGTCTCAAATATATTGTAATCAATTCAGAAAATGTATACTTAAATTCAAGGTCTTCTCTAGTTTCTTACCTCCCCCACCTAACCCCCAAGAAGGCAAAGAAAAATCCATGACTTGTTCTGACAGTGTTTACTTTACCAGCATTTATATTACTCTATAGAGACTTTCATTTCCATGAGTGTAAGCCCCCAAGAGCCCAGATTTCCAATGATTATTGCTATAAACTCTGAACAAAGCACCGAAACACCACCTGAGAACTCTGAAAAGTAAACAAGAGCATGCAGACTATGGACGGCAGTCACCCAGGGGGTGAGTTTCCTGGTTCGGGGGATGTCCCTTCTCACAGCTGTGCGCTGAGGGGAGGCCCCAGGTGCAGAGCAGTGCAGCAAAGGTGGCTGAAACTCAAATGGAAACTCTGCCATCTTTGTGGCCAGGAGAACCAAAGCAGGTTTGAGTATGAGGAAGCTGTCCCAGAGGAGAGAGAGCCAAGGGAGGGAGAAGAAGAGGCCCCAGTTATCTGTATACCCACACAGGTCTCAGACCAACCCCGGAACCAAACACGCACAGGACAGACCCAAATCAGCACAGCGAAGTTTTGAAAATGAACTACGGTTTGAACTACCATGCACAGGAAGGGTGAGAGAAGAGTAGTTTAAAAAAAAAAAGGCGGGGGGAAGCTTGAACCCAAGGGAATTGACCATCTGCAAACGAAAAACATCAACATTCTTCAGAGAATTATAACAGAACCAAGAGTCTATGCAACAGGGCATTCAAAATGTCCAGGATGCGATCCAGAATCACTCAGAAGACAAAGAATCATGAAATGTGAAAAAGCAGCCAACAAATACCAACCCCAAGACTGAGCAGACACCAGATACTAGAAATTATCAGAAGGAATCTGAAGCAGCTATCACCACCATTCCCGCCTGGAGAGAGAAGGAAAAGAGTTATAAAATAAGTAGAAAAATAGAAGCTCTTGGAAGAGAAATGAATGTTACATAAAAGAACTAAATGGAAATTTTATAAATTAAAAATACTACAAATAAAAAAATACAATGGATGAACTTAATAACAGAATGATAATGACAGAGACAAGACTCAGTGAACTTAGAGTTGTTAACCAATTTAAAGAACAAAGAAGAAAAAATAAAAGAAAAGGTCAGGGCTTCAGAAACCTGGGTAACAAAAACAAAAAGTTTAATGCACATAACTGGAGTTCTAAAAAAAAAAAGAGAAAATTGGGACATAAAAAAATATAATGGTTGAAAACTCCCCAAATTTGGCCAAATACTTAAGTTTACAGATTTAAGAATGTCAGTGAACACTAAATAAGATAAATCAGAGAAAACTACACCTAAACACATTATGATCAAACTGCTGAAAATCAAAGATCAATTTAAAAATCTTAGAAGTAGCTAGAGAAAAACAACACAGATGGAGAGATAAGAAACTAAATGATACTAATTTCTCATAAGAAAACAAAATCCGAAAGATAAAGGGAAACTATGTTTAAAGCAATGAAACAAAAAAAATCATCAAACCTGAATTCTGTACCTAGCAAAAGTACCCTTCAGGAAAGAAGGCAAATTAAAAGCATTTTTGATCAAGAAAACGGAAAAGTTGTTGCTAGATGATCTGCTCTACAAAAATGCTACAGAAAGTTCAAGCTGAAAAGGAAACACCAAAGGGAAACCTGGATCTTAGGATTGCAAGAAGAGCATCCGAAATAGTAAATATCAGGTTAAAGCTGAAGGTTACATTTTTTCCCTCTTATTTAAAATATATATGACTATGCAGAGTAAGCACTGTAACACTTGCCTGGTAAGGTTTTCCATGTGTGCGATGTATATGCATGCCTGTGTGCCTGTGTGCACACAGTTAATATACATGTAACAAAAGGACAGCAGGGTTGGAGGCTGCAGACATCTATGTGATTCCAAGGCTTCCACATTTTATGTGACTGTGGTACAATGCTAACCACAATGAGTGGTCAGTACTAACTAACCACAGTTAATAACCAGAACTAATTAAAAGTTAGTCATGTATACTGAAGTCCTCAGTGTAACTAGTTTTTAAAAAATAAAGAAATATATAGCCCCCATTCAAGATACATTAAAACAGAATACTAAAAATATTAAAATAATTCACAAGAAGGGGGAACAGAAGAACAAAAATCAGAAGGGGATGAAAAGAAAACAAATGATAATTACATTAAATGTTAAAAAACTAAACACTCCAATTAAGAGTGGATAAAAAAGGAAGATCCAACTATATGCTGCCTATAGAAGACATACTTTAGACAAAAGACAGAGATAGGTAAATGAACAGAAAATAAATGAATTTGATGGAAAAGGATATCAGTAAGCAAAAGAAGGCTGACATGGATATATTCCCATCAGACAAAATATACTTCAAGACAAAGAGTATGGCCAGAGATAAAATGGGACAATTACTTAAAGAATAAAAGGGATAATTCATTAAAAAGACATAACTAATTATAAATGTATATATGTATAAGAGCAGAAACTCGATACACATGAAGTAAAAACTGGGAAAATGAAAGGGAAAAACAGACAATTTCAAAATCATGGTATCAGAGTTGGAGATTTTAAAGCTTCTGTCTCAACAATCGACAGAAAAAAAAAATCAATAGAACTAGCAGAAAATAAACTAAATAAATAAAAACTTAGAAAACCTGAATAATATCAACTACCTGAATCATACTGAGATTTAGAAAACACTTTATCCAATTGCAGAATACAAATTCTTTATTTGATGATCGGTTTTCTAGTTAATGAAAAGAGAAAAGTTTAAAGATAGCGTGCTGCGATTCATGGGGTCGCAGAGTCAGACACGACTGAGCAACTGAACTGAATATGATTAAGGGGATTAAATGTTTGATAAGTAAAAAGGCAAAAAATAAGGAAGCAAGTTCAACAAAATTAAACAGTTTATCGTGGATCAGGGTACTACTAATCCATTCAAAACTGTTTTATGATCCAGTGGTGGATCAGGGTACTACTAATCCATTCAAAACTGTTTTATGATCCAGCGCATTATTCAACCATCTTTAAAACTTTTCTCTTTTCATTAACTAATTAGGTGTCCCAAGTGGCTTCTTATTTGTTTAAATGAAGGAAGAAAGAATGGAATAAATCTTGCATGATTCTGAATAAGGCACTTAACTTAGCAAAAACCTTGTCACTCCTCTTTGGCATATGTAGTTATGCATAAAATTATGCATAAATTCACAGGAAAGGTTAGCAGTTAAGAATGAAATAGAAATACTTCTTGATTTAAACTTCTGCTGTTCCAAAGAACAGACGGAATGACAAGATGTACTTGCTAAGTGTAACTAGGATATTTTCTCAATGAACATCAATTAAAGAGAAAAATGGTTTTGCTCTGGTGGAGAAAAGTGACTGCTGTCGAATGAGTGATTTGAAACCATCTGTTGCAAAGTTACCAAGTATCGATCACGTCTCATTCACTCCACCAGGTAAGAGAATTCTGAGTAAGGACCTTTATATTATTAAATTTCAGTAGTAGAAGATATTTTGCCGATCTATGCCCACACACAGATGTTAAGTGTGTGGTATTCCTACTATTCAGCAATCAGTTATGATTCAGCCATTCAGAGAATTAATTCAAGCCTCAGGGGCTTGACTTTTCCTTATCATTCTACCTTGAACTTGCTACTTCACTTTGAAAACAACACAAAGTAGTTCTCAACTGTAGCTTAAATTCACTTGTTAAGGTTTTAGACAGGGAGAAAGCTTTACTGTCACTCTGCTAAATACAACAAAATAACAAGATGCCTAAACCCGTGAGCAAGAATCTTCAGGGAGACAGATTCTTCCTCCTACCCCTAAAATGCAAATTGGAGAAAAAGGCAGAAGAGCGTTCTCTTTAAATGTTCACTGCCTGGAGGCAGGATCATAAACCAAGAATAAAATGTAGGAAGGTAAAGGGATAAAGAATTCTATGCTGGAAAGCATGCTTTTGGGTTCAGGAGATACTGAATAGGCAGGGGGAAATAATAGCTCTGGAGCTCAGACAAGAGGTTTTGACAGCTATTTAGAGACAAAAGGGTGAGAATGTGAAGTCTGAGAACAGTGGTGGGAACTGGCCAAGGGCCAGTGCCCCCTGCTGACCCTAACACCTGAGGGAGCGGTAACACTTCCCAAGTTCTTCTGAGCGGGTGGTGCTTGGGAGCCTTGTAAGAGAACCAGACTTTGATCATGAGGGGAAGGAAATCATTTTTTTTCAAAACTGAAAAGATACAGGGAAGTTGATTTACCAGAATGGGGGTTGTAAATAGCATAAAAAAGGCTGAGAGGGAGTGGAACAAAAAGAAAATGTCAGTATAAGGAAGAGCAATAAAGCATTTCCCCAACAGAATTCAAGCTCCTTTAAGCAGAGCAATCAGCCCTTCTATTTCTTTCTCATGCCCACACAATGTGGGTTCTCAAGTATGTTGACCAACAGCAGCGTGAACCTACCCTGGAATTAGAGCATGTCTCCTAAGGCAGTACACAGAGCACCTACACAGCATCTAAATACCTATTCTGATGTGGCTGCTTGACAGAAAGACACTCAGAAACCATTCTTTCAGCCTGCACTCATCATGAGGCCCTAACTAAGCACTTACATCATATTATAGCAAACCATAGAGTAACCAAGTTACTTAGTTAGGACTTAGGATTTACCACCCCTTGCAGACTACTGGTTAGAAATGAATCATAATCCCAGTGAGAAAATTATACTGCTGTATCAACAGCTAATGAATTCAGGATAAAATGAGAAGCTAGGATGGACTTGAAGTATTTCTGATACTGTTTTGTGGCCAAAGGTTATACCTGCATTTCATCTTGCTTCAGAGGTTAAACAGTGTGCTGAGACTGCTGTTTTTTATTTACAACATGGTTAGAAGAGTATAATCATTACCTAACAATGTTTGGCTACGGAAACACTGTATATCTGCTTGAAATGGTAATAATCCTACCATTGACAGCTATGAGAAATGTCAGTGGTAGGATTAGGAACCTGATCTCTAGAGAAAGGAAGCAAGCTAACGATGGTACTTCAATATTTTAGGTATCTAGGAAACCAAGTTTCTAAAACCCATTGCAATGCCATTCGTTTCTCAAGTACTGTGACCTTCATCTAAACTCCTTATCATTTTTTTGCCATTTCAAATTTCTCAGATTCATGGTTCAGGTATTCAAAGCCACACGATAGCCCGAGGAACCTAAGGGACAAGTATGAGCTACTTGAGAAGAGTCATGGCTCAGGAGAGTATGTGTAAATACCAAGGGCAGAAAAAAATCTTCCTTCTCAAGTTTTGCAATTCCTACAGTGTGGAAGTCATCAAACACTGCATGAGCTTTGCTTCTTTCCTTTAAAACTTCTATGACTTGGGTTGTTCAACTTCCATGCTACATACACCATAAAGATTAACATAATTTAAAAAATCTTATGGTCTTACAAATGATTATAAATTTCTAGTACTTCACTAGTAATAGTCAATTGTTATTTTTTAAAAATGTGCAATCTTATTAGATGAAAATAACAGGAAGTACGTCAGATATTAACTGCACCTAAGCAAAAGACAGGGAGGCAAGGCATTGTATCTTTTGTAAAATCACAATAAAAAATTATTATCAATTCCCAGATGGGCTGGAGAAGAGACAAATGTGTGGTCTTACCAAAAAGCACAATTACTTAGTGATACAACAGCCAGCCACACTTTTTATCAGAGCACATTAATGGAAAATGCATTCTGAGTAAAACATTTTCCTTAGGAACCATCTTACAACTGTTCATCTCAAGGCTGATCAGAGACATCAAATAATGAACTGGTTTGACAGACAAAATGCCTAAATTATATTCCTAACACTACATATTATAATATAGCCCTTTATAATCACGATCAAGGTATAAACCATTTAAACAGATCTATGAAATACAGGAGTGGGTTGCCACTGCAGGGGAGAAGGCAATGGCACCCCACTCCAGTACTCTTGCCTGGAAAATCCCATGGGCAGAGGAGCCTGGTAGGCGCCAGTCCATGGAGTCGTGAAGAGTCGGACATGACTGAGCGACTTCACTTTGACTTTTCACTTTCATGCATTGGAGAAGGAAATGGCAACCCATTCCAGTATTCTTGCCTGGAGAATCCTAGGGATGGGGGAGCCTGGTGGGCTGCCATCTATGGGGTCGCACAGAGTCGGACACGACTGAAGCAACTTAGCAGCAGCAGCATGAAATACAGGGCTTCCCTGGTGGCTCAGACAATAAAGAATCTCCCTGCAGTTCTGGACACCCAGGTTTGATCCCTGAGTCAGGAAGATCCCCTGGAGAAATGGCAACCCACTCCAGTATTCTTGCCAGAAGAATTCCATGGACAGAGGAACCTGATGGGCTACAGTCCATCGGGTCACAAAGAGTCAAACACTGAGCAACTAACACTTATGAAATATATATCAATGTTTCATTCTTATTGTTAGTACAAAGAGACTCAAGGTAATACAGATCATAACGTCTAACAAAATAAAGATAATGAATCAACCTGAAAGGGCTTTCCTTTTTAGAACCTTCCTGAAGATAATCTCAATGCCTGAACACCCAAGGAAATGGCTAACTAGCCAAAGAAATATCAGCTAATACTTTCCTTTTCTCTAATCTGAAAAGATACTTAGGGCTATTTTCTTGAATTATATTCCAAGATAGTCATTTTTTCTAATGACAGCCCAGGATGCCCTGACAGCAGGTCAGCCAGCTTGCTAGCTCACTGGCGCTCTTCACAGGAGCAGCAGTTAGGAGGCCTGAAGTGGGAGGAACTTCTTCATAACAATAAAACTGAAGCTGCTAGAGGTTAATGCTCTAGCGTCCCTCAGCAAGAAGTAGGGCCCAGGTCAGTCTTTCTGGGGCATCCCATCCCACATTCCAGTTTCACATTCTTTCCGGGAGCACCACAATGCCTCAGGAAAGGAAAAAACAGCAGTTACCGTTCCTAAAATATATAATTTCCAGGTCCATCCCATCATCAACACATCAATTAAAATGTAGTCCGTACTTACAGCATTTTTGCTAAGCTAGAATTAAGTCCCTTTATCTTCTGTGAGCCATGTAAAATCCCTTCCCAAACTCTCTCACTAAAAAAATACAAAATGATGAGAAGAGCTATTATGCTGAGTTGCATAAAGCTTTTGGCTTATCTATGGTATTTGACCTCGTGATGCAAGCTGGTGACGTTCCCATGAAGTAAGGACAACTGTATTTTCAAAGGCCATGAATGAAAATATTACTATGACCTACCTCCTTGGAACTTTATTAATTTCATGATTTTTTTAAATAGAAAACAGGAAGACAGTAAAAAGTACTAGCTATTAGGTTGTCACCTATGAAGGTACCTTGGCAGCTTTATTAACCTTATCTTCGTTTTCTCTCTTATACACAAAAACTGACGCGAGTTTGCCATCTTGCAATACAGCGGGGTAAACAGCAAGTCCGGAGGGTAAGGTGAACGGCGGTTCCTTCAGGGCATAGCTCTTCAAAGCGCTGTTCTCTGAGCCCATCCCTTATTTGGTGAGACAGGGGTGCTGCAGCTCCTTCTCAAAGCCAAGCAGACCTGAAAGCAAACAGAGAACATTTCCAAACGCTGAGTATCTGAGCTGTGAGCCAGAGACAGCCAAGTAACCAGACCCAGGCACTCGGCTGTAGAAACTCCTACCACTGCCTACAATCCTCATCAACTAGGCCATTTGACAACAATAACAGTCAAAGTTCAGCAAGTTACCTGCAAGGCTTGACAGAAAAACAAGTAATAGCTCTAGAAAAAAACGCACTTTACTAAACAGACAAATGCCGTTACTGTCGTTCCCAACCCCCAATGCACACGCACAACTTCCACAGAGGAAGAGCGATCCAATACAGAACAAGGGCTCTCTGGCTCCCTAACCCACTTAGATCCAGTCTCACAGAATAGAGTGCTGCAAAACTTGATCATTCAAAAATGACAAACTTCTGGATGTCTAAAACAACTCACAATTATATGGAGAACACTACAAACTGGAAAATGTTTCTAAAAATGTTGAAAACATGTTAACAAATGGAAAGCTTGCATAAATCAAGAAAACATAAAACACCAGCAGAATAATGGGAAGAGACACAGATAACTCACTGAACACAAATGACAACAAATAAAAGAAAAAATACAATCCCATGACTGCTCTCCAAAGTATGCTAAAAAGGGGGGAAAAGCAAAACCGTATAATCCCAGACATTAAAAAGACGTGAGATTCTAGGAAATGCAAACTTTTCTTTAAGGACAGGAAACAGGTAAGTGGTTGCCTGGGGTGAGACGAGTTAGAGGAACCATGGGAGAGGACAGGAATACGACGGGGTACAAGGAAACTTTGGGGGGAATGGATATATTCAGTATACCTTGATTATGATTACAGCGATGAGTGCTCTACTGCTATAGCTACACACACACACACACACACACACACACTTGAAAGATGTGTTAAGTATTAACAGGTTTGTTGTGGATGTCAGATCATGGATGATTCACATACATGAATGTGAATGTATGTGAATTCACATTCTATGTTTGTCACAAACACAGACACACATTTGCCTGCACCTCCCAATTGTTCCACAATAAGAGCATATCTTTCCAGGATACAAATGTTGTAACCACTCATATGGTTACAACAGGCAATACACAGAGGTTCAGCAGTATTGGTGGAGTAGCAAAGGGCTTACTGTGCACACAGGCACCTACTGTGACTGGGTTTACACTATGAAGGGAGCCACCATCAGAAGGTTCCAACCAGAACTGCCACTTCAGAACTGCCAGGTCACAAGATTTACCAATAAAGAGCCCAAAGCCTGAATATTTATGTGGAAATTTCCATATTTTTTCAACATTGGCTCCAACATTTTTAAACCTGTATAGGCCAAACAACACATGTCTGAAAAGTTTACAGCAGTCAGTTTTTAGTTCTGGCTTTACCATAACTTGAAAAATACAAGATAAAAAGAGTTCTTACTAACTCTGGCAGCATGGGAAGCAAGTTGTGAGCTCTAAGTAACAGCCAAAAATTCTAGGTGGATCTTTAAAAAATTTACTTTAAAATCTTCATCCTTTGGGTAAATATAAACCCAAGAATCATTATACATAGACCCTCTACTTGGGACTTTTTTCCCCCACTTTGGTAAAGTTCCATTCAACACTTACTAGGTTATCAGAGTATGTAATACTGTTTAAAACCAAAGACTTTCAAAGGGCTACAGACCTACATATAAACCTGAATAAGGATTAATAACATGTATAAGGGCTAAAGTTATCTAAAATTGATGTTTTTTTTAAAACTCAAGAATGTTTCTGAGGATAAGAACTAAGCTGGCTTTGTAACAAATCCACTGAGCTCCTACCTACCAATGAAACTCCAATACTTTGGCCACCTCATGCGAAGAGTTGACTCATTGGAAAAGACCCTGATGCTGGGAGGGACTAGGGGCAGGAGGAGAAAGGGATGACAGAGGATGAGATGGCTGGATGGCATCACCGACTTGATGGACATGAGTTTGAGTGAACTCCGGGAGTTGGTGATGGACAGGGAGGCCTGGAGTGCTGTGATTCATGGGGTCGCAAAGAGTCGGACACGACTGAGCAACTGAACTGAACTGAAGAACGACAGAGGCAAAAAAAAAAAAAAAAACCCCAAACAAACAAACAAATACCCCAAATGACAACAAGAAATAGTATTAAAAAGTATCTCAACAAGAGCTGACCCTTTAAAATCACAGGAAATTAGGGGTACCCATACCCTCTTCGTCAAAAACCTGAGAATAACTTTACAGCTGACCCTCCGTATCTGCAGTCACACATCTGTGCATTCAACAAACAAAGGGGACCCAACCAACCACAGGTCATGAAGTACCGCTCTAGGAAGATGTTAAAACTGGGTTTTATTTGGGTCCATGACCTAAAGAAAAACCACCTGAAAATTTAAAGGAATGAACCCCTTCCTTGTGAGAACTAAAAAGGATGACATTTTCTTAGTTTGAAAGCATGATTAATGTTGACAGCAGTCTACTGATACCACTCTGCAGTGCTTACAGTAGCTGGATTACAGCCTACTTTCAATAAAAACTTCCTAAGTTAGTTAGTGTTGATCGCTCAGTGGTGTCTCTTTGCCAGCCCATGGACTTAGCCCACCAAGTTCCTTTGTCCATAGAATTCTCCAGGCAGAATACTGGAGTGGGTTGCCATTTCCTTCTCCAGGGGATCTTCCCAACGCAGGAATAGAACACGGTCTCCTGCATTGCAGGAAGATTCAATACGGTCTGAGCTACCAGGTAGGCCCTATTGAGAAATAAATATCAGGAGGGAAATAAAAAGATGCGCTGTTGACTGCAATTTGTATATGTCTTATAAGCAGTAATTCTTAATTTATAGCTTCACAATTCTGTATCCTAAGAGGCACAAAAACTTGCTATAAAAAATGCTTTAAAAATGACAATTCAGCTAAAAAGGAGTTACTGAAATGTAATACTGGTAAACAAGAACACCTGGACTTCCAAAATGCTCTTTTTTGTTTTGAAGACTAAAGGGGAAAGCACCAAATCATTTAACTTTGAAATGATAAAGTCACAAAAAGGCAGAAAAAGATATTCTATTAGCATAGGTATTTTTCAGAATTTACCACCTGGTGGCTCCGCTGGTAAAGAACTCGCTTGCCAAAGCAGGAGACCATGAGACACAGACTCCATCTCTGGGTCAGCAAGATCCCCTAGAGAAGGAAATGTCAACCCATTTCCAAGCGCCAGTATTCTTCTCTGGAAAATTCCCTGGTCAAAGGAGCCTGGTGGGCTAGTCGATGGGGTCGCAGACTTGGACACGTTTGATCTCCTGCGCGCGCACACAGACACTACAATAAAATATTGGGTAGTTTCTGACTTGTACAGGTATCATCGTCTTCTCTTTAAAATGCTGTTCACCTATCTTCCTTCATCCTTTTACTTCCTTGGGCAGCACATCAGGTTTCTAGGCCACCTGTGGGATTAAAAGTCCTTGTCTATGTTACTGGGCAACTCATACACTAAACTAAGAAATGAGTGTTCTTTAGGGAACTCGCTCTCCTTCTCAAGTAATTGGGATGATCGTGATCTTAGCTCCCTCAGATTGGAAGTTCCAACGATAAGGTTTTACACTAAGAGTTCAAAGGACATCTGGTATTGATGGGTATTTTGTTATCAGGTGATAATATTACTTGAGGCCCTTCGCTTTGATCTGTTTCACGTATACATTCCCTATAACGAACTCAGTCCAGCAATATATAATGAAGCCTTCGCGTACCTCAAGAACCTAGTGTGATTTCAGCTAAGGCACGGGATGTTTTGGGGGTATGCGCACGGGTCCTTAAAAACAACAGTAACAGGGATTCCAAAATTCAGGACCCAACTGAGTATTCGTACGGTTTCCTATGTATGTTTCATCTTTATTCTAAACAAAATGCACTACCCAGAGACAGGAGCCAGCGGGGCCTCTGGGGCCCCGCACCGGTTTCCGATCGAGAATGAAGGCAGCATCCCAGGGCGGGCGCGAACCCAGGCTCCCGCGGCTCGGCCCCAAGCGCCCGGCACCTTCCCGCCCCGCCGCGCACATTCGCCCTTCCGGGGGCCAGCCTGGGAGCGGAGGCTGGAGGTCGGCGGGGATCTGACCGCGACTCCTCGGGGTCGCTTAGAGGCCGGGCCGGCGATTCCGCTTCGCTGGCCGCTCACCTTCCACACCTGCCCGCGAGGCCGGGCTCAGCGGCTCCCTTCCAGCGCCCCACCGGGCGGGGGTCGTCCGCGACGCCCAGATTGGCAGGGGCCCCGGCATTGAGCACAGAGAGGCTGCGCGGAGGCGGCAAGCAGCGATCAACCGGCAGCGGTGCCGCGCCGAGCTCGCCCCCGCGCGGGCCCCAAGCGCGGACCCGCGAGCGGGGCGCGCGCCCCCCGCCTCGCTCCCGGCCCGGGCCGGCCCCCTCTCCGGCGGCCCAGGCCCGCACTGACGCAGGACGCAGCCGGCGGCTCCCTGTTACCTGCGGATGGGCGGTGGGGGAGGCGGCCAAGGGTCTTAGCTCCGGTCCCCTCTTCGCCCCGTGTTGACACCAACCACCCTCGCCTCCCCCGTGACGCTCTGGCCACTACACCCACAATCTTCTGAGTCTGGTCTCTCCGGCACCATAGAGACGGGTCCGGAAGCCGGAAAGAATGCCGGCCTTCAGCCCTCCAACGCCACCACGAGGGCGAGAGTACCCGGAACCGAGACAGAGCGGCCGCGCAGGTGTTTCTCAGGCCAGTGCCATCTTGAGTGTGGGCGCCAGTGCGGGCCCACGGCTCACTCTCTGCCCCTAGTCTCCTAGCTGGTCTGTGAAGATGTCTCTTCTCTTGTACTCTGACTTAAACGTGAAAATCAGCCTTGATTTTAATTTTCAGCCTTTCATCTGCACGTCTTAACTGGATTTCCGCCCGAATCAAAAATGGCCGCTGGTGGCCTCTAACAGTTAGAAAAGGGGCGGGACGGAGAAGAGGCATACTCTGGAAATTGGTGAGGACTTTTAGGAGAGTGACGTGGCTAACCCCGCAGCTCTGATTGGCTGTGCTGCGTGAGCCGAAGTCCTAACAATCCCTGGTTAAAGCTGGCAGAGGTGGAAGTGGTTCTAGTTGAACCCCTTTCAGATAGAGAATCTGAAGTTACGCTTAAATCAGCGGGGAGTGAAATTGGGATTATTAATAGTGTTTGTGGGTCCCTGGGTCAGGAAGATCCGTAGGAGAAGGAAACAGCAACCCACTCCAGTATTCTTGCCTGGAAAATCCGTGGCCAATGGGATCAGATGGAATTGGACACGACTGGGCTTGCGCGCATACACACATTATTAATACTGATAGTTTCTACTTAATAGGATCTTGTGAAAATAAAGTGAGTAAACGTAATATTTTTGGAACTAGTTGACTCAAACCCAGTATATTTTCTTTATTATCTTACACATGATCTTAGTCATCGCTTCTATGTAATACTTTTACAACCTCACAGTTGACATAAATCATTCAATCACCTAAAAGTTTTAAATTCTTTCTGGCTTATTACAGTTTGGATAAGGACCCTACAGTTACTTCACCAGATTAAGTGAGTGAAAGCAAATATCAAACCAAATTTTGTCCCTTGTTCAGAAATGACTATTTATTAGAAAGTAGGCACAGTTAGTATTTAATTGTCTTATTAGCTGGCTGAAAGTGTTGCTGTCCGTCCCAGGTCAGCACTGCCCTATAAAAATAGAATTTGAGCCACAAACATATTTTTAAGTTTTCCAGAAGCCATATCTGAAATAGTAAAAAGAGGGGCTTCCCTAGCAGTCCAGTGATTAAGGCTCTGACTTCCCACTTCAGGGGCATGGGTTACATAGCCAACATGCACCCAATATAAAAAATTATTAATGAGATACTTTACATTTTTTGTACTGTCTTCAAAATCTGATATCTATCTTTTACAGTTTAAACTAGCCATATATAAATGCTCAAAATTCACATGTAGGTAGTGTGATCACACTATTGGAGGGTGCAGTTGTAGTTAGGTTTGACCACCAGCTTGTACTGCCAAGTTGAGAAACAGACCCACAGGGCTGCGGAGGCAGGATTCCACTGTCAGCATCAGGCAACCGAAAATCTTGCAGATGAGTGGGAAAGCCAGAACCAACAGGGATGAAGCCTCAGATGGCATCTGCAAAGGTTGAGGACTAGAATTTTTAAACCCTGATTTATCAGGAATGGAGAGCATTCTTTTGAGATTTCATCTCTAGTATTCATCATGATAATTATTAAGCTGTTATTTTTTTCTGGTAAAAAGCCATTTCTGGCATTCACTATGATAATTCACAAAATATCCAGTGTTATCAGAGATCAAGGTGACTAAATTATTTGTAACTCCATCTCTGGAATGTGGCCTTTCTGGTATGATGCTAGCTAACTATTTCTGGAGTGCGGATTCATAGTTATTAGAATGTTTGCCGCTTCTAGGGCATAGCTGAAACCAAATAACCACAAAGAATATTACACTGTCCAGAAGAAATTTGAAGTCAACCACAGACATTGTGCACCCATGTTGTAAGGAATATTGGCCTGCTTTGTAAACTGTAAACACTACACAAATGTTAAAGAACTTACAAGCTTATGTTACAAACTATGTGTATCCCATAGATATTTAAGACACACCTTTCTGAGCCATGAACTGTGCTAATCAGTGAGAAAAGAAGATAACAGTCATTACAGAAAAGTGTGTTCTTTGAGGGGGTCCAAATTAAACTTTTTAAGTGATTGAGGTGATGGTGCTAGGAATGTTACTTTTGTTTTTTGAAGTGCCTGCCCCACCACCAACAAATAAGTTTCAAACTACTGTGTGTAAAGCTGGGTATGAGCCAAATGACTCTACGATTCTCTGGTTACTCTCTTGCTTTTCTGACAGTTGCTCTCTGTTCATTTAGTTAGCCAACATATACTTTATAAGTGCTCACTATATGCCAACCTCTGCTCTAGAGACTGGGGAAACATCCTGGCAAATAAAAGAAGATAAATTTCCTGTTTCTACAGACCTCACATCCTGGAGGGGAGGTGTGGGGTGGGGTGGGGATAAGGGGAGAGAGAGACAATAAGCATATAATTGAATAATGGTAAATCCTCTGAAAAAAGTGAAACAAGGTAAATAATAATAGCAGCTAACATATGTTGAGTATTTACTGTTACTGTTTAGTGTTAATTCATCGAAGCTGTACATCAATCCTATTTTACCCATGAGGAAACTCCCATGAGGAACCTTATGTGCAGAGAGCTTAGGTAACTCGACCAAAGTCACACAGTGGTAACAGCATTGAGTAGTTTGCCTACAGATTTCATTTTCTTAACCACCATGCAATACTGCCCCCCTAATATGATAGAGAGTAACAGGTGGTGGTGGGGGGCGGGGAGGGGTGCGGATACAAGACATGCCCTCCAAAGAGGGCCTCTTTGTAAAGGTGATGTTTGATCTGAACACTGAATGACAATTATGTGAAGACTAGTGTGTAAACCATTCCTGGCACAGACACAGCAGTGGAAAAGTTCCCAAAGCAAGAGCTAAATTGAAGTGTTTAAGGAATAAGAAGAGGGCCTGGCGTGCTTCGATTCATGGGGTCGCAAAGAGTCGGACCTGACGGAGCGACTGAACTGAACTGAGGATTCTATGCAAGAAAGTAACGATTTAGTCTACAGTTTTAAAAACACTGGCAATTATGTGGAGAACCATCATAAGAAGAGAAAAGGGCAACAAAGAGACAGCGTAGGCAACTTTAAGGATAGTCTGTGTGGGGAGTGATAGTGACTTGGTCTAGAGCACAAGGAACAGAGATGGAGTTAAGTGGTCAGAAACATATTATGCGGTAGAGGGCTGTGGAATGAATGGTGTACCGCCACCCCCACCCACCATCACATCTAGATGTCGAAATCCTAAACCCTAGTTCACGGATTGAAGTCCTAACCCAAATGGGGATTGGGCCTTTGGCCAATAGTTTGGGTTAGATGAGGTTATGGGGGTGCGATCCTCATAATGGGGTTAGTGCCTTTATAAGAAGAGACACCAGAGGGCTTACCCTCTCTCTCCGTCTCTGCCATGTTAGGACAGGGTGAGCGGCAATAGTCTGCAAGCCAGGAAGAGCGCTCTCACTAGAACTGTGACTGTGGATGTAAATGTCTGGTGGTGAAGCCCCTGCACCTATGGCATTTTGTTTTGGTTGTGTAAGCCCACTAATAGAGTTAATGGTATCTGCTGGTAAGAGGAAGTGAAGTAAGGGATCAAGGTTGCTGCCTGGGGTTTGGTTCTAGCAATTGGGTGCATGGTGAAACCATAACAAGTTCACAGAACCTGTTAGATATCCCAGTGGAACTGTGAAATTGGCTGATAAAGCTTTGAAGAGTCACTGGAAAGTTCCAGACAGGAGATAATAAAGGGATGTCATGTTCTCATAGGTTGCAAATATCCTGATATATTGTATGATTCAGTTATACTTAATACATAAACAAAGAAAAAAGAAAGAATAAAACAGCTATAGCACAAGAGAGTATCTGAACAAATGAATTTAGAGACTCCTGCCTCTCTGTGTAAGATTCTTTCTCCACTATTCAGTGCTGTGCTGGTAAATGGTTAACAGCTTATAAAGTTTATTATATCAAAGATACACAGCACACAATTTACAAATGTAATAATAAAACACATAATATTCTCTATTGTAGATTCCACATGGCCAATCAATTCTCACAATATGCTTTCATTGATTTTTGCGGTACTCTTGTGTTCACGGTTAACCTATGGCTGCAGTTGGTGAATGAGTGTAGTTCTGATATGAATGGAGGTTACTATTTTCATTTATAGTAACAGTTAAAATGCAAACAAAACAACAAAGACATATGTTGGAACTTCACTCATTAATCAATGATATGAGTTATCTTCTGTGCTGAATCCAATATAGCTTTTAACAGTAAAATATTTTCTCAATTCTTATTGCTATCACAATGTAACATCTACAGTCAAGAAGGACTTTTAAATTTAATTTGTATTGTTATTAACATTCTTCATCACTTCATTAAGTCTAGACACTCAGCAAAATGTTACACAAAGCCCTGATTTGCAGCATTTGCTGAATTCTGTAGTGTAAATACTCCCACCATGGTGAGCTTCATGGTACCAATATGACATTACTGAGCGCAGAGTTGGGAAAAGATTTATTGTTTGTTGTTTGTTTTTTAGTCACTCAGTCCTTTCTGACTCTGCAACACCGTGGACTGTAGCACACCAGGCTTCCCCATCCATGGAACTTTACAGGCAAGAATACTGGAGTGGATTGCTATCTCCTTCTCTGGTGATCTTCCCGACCCAGGGATTGAAACTGCCTCTCTTGTGTCTCCTGCATTGACAGGTGAATTCTTTACCATTGTGCCACCTAAGAAACCCTCATAGAGATATAACAAATGTAAATAATCTCTGATCATGGATAATAACAATAGCTGGTGTCCAAACTCTCAATTTCAATCCAGCAAAACTGAGGACCAGACACTAGAGTCTAGTATGCACGATCACCTGTGGCCCCCCTTCAGAGCTGCGTCTGGGAAATATGCAAGCCTTTCTCCTGTCATGCCCTACAATCGTCACTGTGCATTGTTTTCAAAATCACAGTATCACTTTCTGACCAGAGCCCTTCTAGCTATTTTCCTATTTTGCTTTAAGACTATTTTCAACTTCATCATATATTTCCTTCCCATATGGCAGGTCCCAAGAATTGATGCTTTTGAACTGTGGTGTTGGAGAAGACTCTTGAGAGTCCCTTGGACTGCAAGGAGATCCAACCAGTCCTTTCTAAAGGAGATCAGTCCTGGGTGTTCATTGGAAGGACTGATGCTGAAGCTGAAACTCCAGTACTTTGGCCACCTCATGTGAAGAGTTGACTCATTGGAAAAGACTCTGATGCTGGGAGGGGTTGGGGGCAGGAGGAGAAGGGGATGACAGAGGATGAGATGGATGGATGGCATCACTGACTCAATGGACGTGAGTCTGAATGAACTCCGGGAGTTGGTGATGGACAGGGAGGCCTGGCGTGCTGCGATTCATGGGGTCGCAAAGAGTTGGACACGACTGAGCGACTGAACTGAACTGAACTGAAAGTTAGCAGAGCTCGGTTTGGGTACACGTTTGCTGCTCACTGTCTGTAGTATTCTTGGGGAAATTCATTTTACTCAACCTCTGTGTTCTCAGCTGCAAAACAGAGATTAAAGTAGTACCTATCTGTGTCTGTGAGGGTCAGACTAGGTAAACCATGTTGAGGGCTACCACACGCCAAATATTTCATTATTGTTACATCTTGTTACTGCTGTTCTGTGGCTGGTCCAGACCCCAGGGGGCCTGGCTTTATTCACCAAAGTTGTCATTGAACCCTCGGTTCAACCTTTGGGTCTGAACCCAAAGGTTCAAACCTTTTCACCTTTGAACCCTTGCTTTTCCATGGCCTTTGGGATGCAAAGCCCTAACCTCTGATTCATTTACCTGAGAGACCCCATCCTATCTTTTTAAACAATTATATTTTAATGATCTCTTTCTCCTCTGCTGTAATATGAGTTCCACAAGGGAAATAATCTTTGCTTTGTTTATTGATCTAACATTCATTGTAGGTTGTCAACAAGCATTTACGGATGAATGGTGAATGGAAAGTTAGACACTAGTCTGTTAACAGTAACTATGCAGGCACTAGTTAACAGACACTAGTCTGTTAACAGTCACTATTATTTTTTTCATGATATACCTGACTATTGTGTGCTGTATGTGATACACTGGGCTTCCCTGTTTGTTCAGATGGTAAAGCATCTGCCTGTAATGCAGGAGACCAAGGTTTGATCCCTGGGTCAGGAAGATCCCCTGGAGAAGAAAATAGCAACCCACTCCACTATTCTTTCCTGGAGAATCCCATGGACAAAGGAGCCTGGTGGGCTATAGCCAGACACGACTGAGTGAGTAACACTTTATGTGATTCACTAAGCATAGACTACTTTTGTAATTTTAAAGATAACTTAATAAAGGAATAAGGAACTGAAATGTAAACTTAGATTGGAAGCTCTTGTAGTCTTACAGCTAATAAAACAGTGCTCTGTGCTGTGCTTAGCCGCTCAGTCGAGTCCGACTCTTTCTGACCCCATGGATTGTAGCCTGCCGGGCTCCTCTGTCCATGGGGATTCTCCAGGAAAGAATACTGGAGTGGGTTACCATGCCCTCTTCCAGGAGATCTTCCCAACTCAGGGATCAAACCCGGCTTTCCCTCACTGCAGGCAGATTCTTTACCATCTGAGGCACCATGGAAGCCCAAGAATACTGGAGTAGGTAGCCTATCCCTTCTCCGGGGGTCTTCCAGACCCAGGAATCCAACACTTGCTTTGCAGGTGGATTCTTTACTAGCTGAGCTGTGTTCATAGTTCTTTATTATGTGGTAACAATCTTGGCATGTGAGAACCTGAAAGAGCAGCTGTGAAGCATTTGACAGGAAAGATGAAGGGATACAGCATGTGCACATTTCCTGACAAAGTGCTAAGTTATTGTTACATACTTAAGGTGAGAAATAGTAACACATGATTCTCTGCTAGTTTCTCAGTTCTCTCCAAAGCTGTGTTTCTAGTTCAAGTTAAAAACTATTTGCTCTGTTACCTTTAAAACAAAAAGTCCCCGTTCCTCTCCATAGCACTCCATGAGTCCTCCCCTAAGAATCTCAGGGCTGCCTTGTCTCCTGAGTTATACCCCTCCTCCTTGCAAACATCCACCCCAGTCTAAGTTCAAAATCAAGGAGGAAGAAGCAGGTTTGTTAGGACAAATAGCTTCCCTGGTGGCTCGGATGGTAAAGAATCTGCCTGCAATGCAGGGGACCTGGGTTTGATCCCTGGGTCAGGATGATGCCCTGAAGAAGGAAATGGCAACCCACTTCAGTGTTCTTCTTTCTTTCTTTCTTTCTTTTTTAATTGAAGGATAACTGCTTTACAGAATTTTGTTGCTTTCAGTCAAACATCAACATGAATTAGCCATAGGTGCACATATGTTCTCTCCCTCTTGAATCTCCTTCCTTATTGCATCTCTCTAGGTTGATACAGAGCACTTGTTTGAGTTCCCTGAGACAGAACAGCAAATTCCCATTGGCTATCTATTTTACATATGGTAATATAAGTTACTCCAGTATTCTTGCCTGGAGAAATCCATGGACAGAGGAGCCTGGCAGGCTACAGTCTATGGGGTTGCAAACAGTTGGACACGACTGAGCAGGTAACACTTTCACAATCAGTTAGGACAAAGGGATTCTGTGAAAAGTCTGTCCAATGGTCAGCAAACACTTTAATAAATAAACAAATGATCCTAAAGATTTTAGATTTTGTAAGCTTTTGTCCTCACTATTGTTACTAAAGTTTATTAAAAAGTATGTTTTCTTTTACTCCTGGCAGCTGTTCTCTCACCAATCCTTTGTATTCTTTCATCTACTTTTCTGTTCCAACTTCCACTTCTTTTTTTATTTACTACTTTTTCCGACTGTATGGAGCAAATCAAGTCCATGAGGCATGAAGTCTTCAGACCAGGGACATTCTGGGCAGGAAAGACCACACCAGTGTGTTCAAACAAGTGGACAGGAAAGATGCCTGTGTCATAAGAGTGCAGGGAATGGTACCACTGCTACTTCCCATCATTTTGATAAGAGACAGGAGGGGAAGAGCAAGGGTTTATTTGCCTTTCTTACCTTCTCTAGAAAATAAGAAAGCAAGAAAATGCTAAAAGAATCAGGTAGGGATGTGCTGAAATCAGAGTAACCTGGAACCAAATAAACAGGTCATATTCATAACCGGAAATCAGATCAAGGAAAGGAAGTTAGGGAGTACAATAAAAATGTGATCACAGTAAGAGGGTTTTGGGAGAGATTAACCAAAACAGGACATGCCATGAGATTAAGCTCAGAACAAAAGCAGGGCTGAGGTGTGAGTCTGGTCAGGTCTCAGCGCTGACTCACTGGTGCTCTGCTCCCCATCATAGTAAACACATGTCTGCTCAAGTGGATGTGTGCATTTGGAAATTTACTTTTCATTCTGAGCATTTTATTGCTGCCCAAAGAGGGACTGGAATGATGAATGGATCAAGAAAACGGGTCTATCCATAGGATGGAATATTATTTGACCATAGAAAGGAATAAAGTACAGACTGTCTCTGACTTCTGGTGGTTTGACTTACAATTTTTCAACTTCATGGTGGTACTAGAGCACTATGCATTAAGCAGAAACTGTTACTTTGAATCTGAGCTTTTCCTGGGCTAGTGATGTGTGGTGTAATACCCTGTCATGATGCTGAGCAATGGCAGCAGCCACAGCTCTCCATCAGCCACACAACCATTCTGCACCCAGACAGCTATTCTTTTTCACTTTCAGTACAGTATTCAATAAATTACATGATATATTCAACACTTTATGAAATAGGCTTTGTGTTAAATGATTTTGCCCAAAATTGTAGAGGAACTAAAGAGCCTCTTGCTGAGGGTGAAAGAAGAGAGTGAAAAAGCTGGCTTAAAACTGAACATTAAAAAATAAAAAACAAGATCATGGCATCTGGTCCCATCACTTCATGGCAAATAGAAAGGGAAAAAGTGGAAGCAGTGACAGATTTTATTTTCTTGGGCTCCCTCCCAAATCACTGTGGATGGTGACTGCAACCGTGAAATTAAAACACGCTTGCTCTTTGGAAGGAAAGCTCTGACAAACCTAGACAGCATATTAAAAAGAAGAGATATCACTTTGCCAACAAAAGTCCATGTAGTTAAAGCTATGGTTTTTTCTAGTAGCCATGTACAGATGTGAGAGCTGGACCATAAAGAAGGCCAAGTGCTGGAGAACTGATGCTTTCAAATTGTGGTGCTGGAGAAGACTCAGTTATCAATAAAAAAGCCCACGTAATGTGTATGAACCTGAAGGACCACGGATATCATCTTCATCAAGTTGTTGTTCAGCATTTGTAACAAAAGTGAACTCTGAATTAACTGGTGCCTTGTGTCATATTCTATGTTACTAAAAGGCAAGTGTGAGAAAAATTAAGTGGGGTTAGTCATAAAGACAACATTAGGAATGTTAAAAAACCAAACAAGTAGTCAGACTTTACTTCAATGAGGTAAGATTGATAGGTTTCACTTCTATTTCCAAAGTATTTCACTGCATTTCTGATTTGTGTGCAGGTTTGAGCTCCGTCTCCAAAAAACATGGGTCTCCTTTCCAAAATCACAAAATTAAGATGGATTCCTTCAGCCCAGGATTGGAAATCAATGAGCTGTGAAAGTTAAGATCACTGAGAAGTTTCAGCTCTTCCTTAACTTGCCCTCCTGGAGTCTAGACCTTAATGGGCAGCTTCACATCCCATCTGGTACAAACAATAACATCTGTGCTCTGTGAGGTTCAACTTCACAGTCATGCCCTAGCCCAGTGCTGATGACAGTTCAGCTCAAGCAGACTTGAGACACCGGTAAATTTCGGATAAGGAGGAAAAAGAGCTGACTTCCTGCTGTGGCTGCTGCTGCTGCTGCTAAGTCTCTTCAGTCGTGTCCGACTCTGTGCGACCCCATAGCCGGCAGCCCACCAGGCTCCCCCGTCCCTGGGATTCTCCAGGCAAGAACACTGGAGTGGGTTGCCATTTCCTTCTCCAATGCACGAAAGTGAAAAGTGAAAGTGAAGTCGCTGTCGTGTCCGGCCCTCAGCGACCCCGTGAACTGCAGCCTTCCCGGCTCCTCCATCCATGGGATTTTCCAGGCAAGCTGACTTCCTAAGAGGTGTCTATTCTGCTCTGAAGTAGCGCTTACCAACATCTAGATTCCACATTCACTTACTTCAGTTCCCCAAACCACCAACCCAGCAAGATTAAGATTCCTGGAACAGGAAACAGTAGCGGAAATAAAGTATGCGCTAAACATTTCTTCTCAGGGTGGGAGGTGGGAGGCAGGTTCAAGAGGGAGGGGACATGCATGTATCTATGGCTGATTCATGTTGACTTGTGATAGAAACCAACAGAATATTCTAAATTATCCTTTAATTAAAAATAAATAATAAAAAAACACAAAATACTTCTTCTCACAAGTTAATTAAGTGCAGGGTTTCTATATTGAGCTGTAATGAGGATCAAGTACTAGTATTTCTTTTTACTGCAAAGTCTCATGTGTGGGAACTCTGGTCATTAAATAGTTATTTCTAAATGGCCTTGAGAGATCAAGATTTGTAGGAACTGATAATTTTGCTGAGAAACAAATTAAAGTATTTGCTCTACAAGGTGATATGTTATTCTTCTCGATTATTTAGGTAGTAACTCATGACTCACAGTCTTCCTATACTTGTGTGGTGGTAGATGTGAAGCTGAAGTGAAAGGTTTAAAGAAGGCTTAGTACCTGTAATTTGAAACATTTGTATAGGCTTTAATACATATATTGTTCTCTATATAATTTACATCAGTTATCAATTGCTATGTAACAAATCATCACAAATTTAGCGGCTTCAAACAGCAACTTTTTTTCTTTTTGCTCACAAATCTGTAAGGGTTTGGGCAGGGCTTGGCAGGGCAGATCATCTCGGTTCCTGTGGTGTCCTGTGTGGGGATTTGAGGGTGGGGAGGGCTGGAATCTTCTGAAGGCTTATTTACATCTAGCTGTTAATCCTGCCTGTCTACAGGGACCTCAGGTGGGACCATCTCCATATGGCTAGGCCCCCTCACAGCATGGCAGCTAGTTCCCAGAAAACAAGGCAGAAGTGAAAGTATTTTTATGACTTGGTCTAGGATGTCATGTGGCATCATTTCGGCTTAACCCTATTGGTTGAAAATCTGGTTCAAGAAGGGACGTGGACTCCATTACCAGATGGGAGGAGTGCCAGTATCACTCTGTGAGATGAGCAGGTTGGATGGGATCTGTTGGGGAGGTCATCACTGGAAAACACAATCAACCATAGCAACCCAAAACTTAGAGGCTTGAAACAACATCAGTTTATCATTCTCAGGTTTTTGGTTGACTGGGTGGTCCTTCTTCTGGTCTCAGGATTGGGGTCACCAGAGCTGAGAGAGACGGGATGTTTGGGCTTCTCTAAGTCTTTTCACAGCATGTCGGTCTCAGGGAGCATTCTACAAGGGCAAAGGTAGGAGGTATAAGCCTTCTTGAGGTGCAGACCCCAGAACTCACATATCATTTCTGCCACATTGAATTGGCCAGAGTGAGATACAAAGTGAGCCCAGATTCAAGAAGTGAAGAAACAGAGTCTGTCTCATGATGAGGAGAGCAGAAGAATACCACGGACATCTTTTTTCAACCAGTACACATGGCCTTATGGCCACAATTATTTATATTCTGTCCACATGCAGAATATACTCAATTCCCCCCCACCCCCACCACAAGTCATCTACCATTATGCCCTTAGGCTCTGGCTTGATGTGAAGGCCATCAAAATCATATTTGGGTGAGAACGAGGCTCCTGGGTGTGGGTTTCAGGTTCCCCTCTGTTACAGCTTCTTTTGGTTCAGAGATTTGTGAACTGAAAGAAGTTGCTTGACACCCCACCCTACTACCCCCACTCAGCATGCAATGATGAGACAAGGATGGGACAACCACAAAGGACAATCCCAGGCCTAAAGGGGAGCTGTGGGAACTGCTGGTTCATGGCAAACCTGAAATCCTGCCGGGCATGTTTGCTCATTCCTTTTACTCTGGGGTCAGGGAATAGTCCTTAGTTAAGGCCTAGCTTTGCTACCGCAGAATCTTCTCTGTTCCATTCCCAGGTGTTAGTTCAGCTGACCTACAGAAACTTCAAACCCCACACAACACTCAGAAGAAGCAGTGTTCACAGACTTCTCTACTGGTCCCACAATTATACAAAGTCTAATTCCTGTAATAAATTCCATATGCTATATCACTCAGAGTGTCTCTGTTTTTCTGATCCAACTCTGAATGATATAAGACCAATTAAAAATAGCTGACTCCATCTGTCCCAGCATTTTCTTTAGTGGTATTACTCACTGTGGGCTTTGGATCTCGGATCTGAGATGATCGCTGTAAGGTTAGGAAAAGAGTAGCGGCCAACAGTGGAATTTTGATGCAAGGAATTTCAGGGGACATAGACAAATTTATATCCTTAGAAAAACAACCAGTTTCTATCTAGTTGAACCTATGTGAGTTCAAAGACCTCATGGGTGTGCTGTCTACAGCCATAACAGCAAAGCTTCTAATTATACTTTCCATCAGTTAAAACTCTGAACAATCCAGAATGATGGCCTAGATCCTGACCTGATTAAAATAAGGAAAGGGCTAAACTATTATACTGACAAGCAGGTGGCAAGACAAACATTGGTCCTCTCCTATTCTGAGGGATGGCTCTGTGCCCTGAGATCAAAGGTGGGGCTTCTGATAAAAAGCAGCAGCACCGGCAGCACTAACAGAGGAAACACAAAGACTACTTGTGGGTCAAGGAGAGCAACACCACAGCAACCTGGAATTAGGTTAAATGCTAGGCTTCTTCCTTCTATCTGATGAATCCCTTGTCAAAGGACTAAGCTAATCAGCACAATATGCTTAGCTCCAGGCCATCTCAGTGCAGGCAGCACAGGAAGCCAAGTGGCTGGTGAGCTGTAACTAATGGATGAACCATATAGTCAAGTAGAGGCAAACAAAATGGGTAGATAATTAATGACAAACCACTGTGGGAAAAGGAACTATCACAAGCAATGGTGTTACGTGTAGATACTCAGTTGTTAAGGAAGAGGTTTCTAAATCACACAGAGGGTGTAACCTGAACCCTAAACAGACAATAGGCGTTCCATCCTTCACTGATTCTTTTCATGGAAGTGTTAGGAAGGTAGGTTTAGACAACATTCTGAGAAGCAGGCACTTACCCTTATAAGTAACTGACATACAAATTGGGATCTAAACTAGTGAAAGGTAATGAAATACACTCTAATTGGTGTCCTAGTTTATCGGATAGTATAAACAGGTCCTAGGATTGTGTTCTTGGGGTTTCCCTAATGGCTCAGCAGTAAAGAATCCACCTGCAATGCAGGAGCTGCAGGTTTGATCCCTGGGTTGGGAAGATCTCCTGGATGGGGGGCATAGCAACTCACTTCGGTATTCTTGCCTGGAGAATCTCATGGACAGAGGTGCCTGGAGGGCTAAAGTCCATAGGATCACAAAGAGATGAACATGACTGAAGTGACTTAGCACGCACACATGCAGGACTGTGTTCCTAGGATACCCTTTCCCAGGGAACAAGGTAGAAGGATTCTATAGGGCTTCTGATCAAAGTAACAACAGACAGTATTGATTTACTGCCTTACATTTGTGTTCAGGGACAATGACAATGTTTATGACCAGTTGTGTAACCCAACCTCCATTTGTGATGACCATTAGGATGTTTGGTTTTCTGTGTACTGAGTTGTGTGTTTGCAGGTATTCAGGCTGGTCCTTTTTTTGCTGTGGCTGCTTTAGGTGGAAGCAGAGTCCCTGTGTCCTGGTGCCTGAACTACATATAATTGTAGTAATACCAAAACATCAGCATCTGCGACATGTGCTGCAATAAATGATACTGATACAGGATCTACCAGCACGGGAATTTCATGCTCACAGTATCACTACTCTCCATATAATTTGGACATAACCTGCAACTTAGGTGAATGGACATGCGTATGGCCATTTAAAACATGCTCAGTTGGGAATTCCTGCATGTTTACCAATCGTTGTTTGGTCGCTAAGTTGGGTCTGACTCTTGCAAACCCATGGACTGTAGCCCGCCAGGCTCCTTTATCCATGGGATTTTCCAGGCAAGAATACTGGAGTGGGTTGCCATTTCCTTCTCCAGGGGATTTTCCCAACCCAGGGATAGAACCTGCATCTTGTGCATTTCTAGGTGGATTCTTTCCCACTGAGCCATCTGGGAAGCTCGTATTTACCAATTGGTTTCCTGTGAATCAGAGATTATAAATTCTAGCTGTACATTATAATCACCCAGAGGAACTTTTAAACCATAATGATTCTTGGGCTCCATTCCCAGAGATTATTATTTAATTGGCTTGAGTTGGAGTTTGGGTACCTGCATTTTAAAAAAAAACTCCTCAGGTAATTCTATTGAATGCATACTAGTACATAAAAAAAATATTACCCACCCTAGGAAATAATGTGATAGTTCTCAAGGTGTGGTCCTTGGTTCAGAAGCACCATCATCATCTGGGGACTTGCTGGAGATGCAAAATTTGGGGCCCAATCTTAGACCTACTCATCAGAAATACTGGGATGTGGCCCAGAAATGTAGTCCAGGAAGTCCTCCAGGTGATTCTCATGTAAGCTAATGTTTGAGAGCCACTGAACTGGTGAAATTATTCGATGGAGTTTAAGCAAGCATCATTTTACTTCTAATGGGTGAAACAGACAATCATCTCAGGGATGAGCTGGGGCAGAACTCTGTAGTCTGACATGACTATTTGCTCTTTTTGAGAAGAAATTAATTATCCTAAGAAAATGCCTGATACACTTCCAGGAAAATTAAGATTTCTTCTGGAGCGTCACATTGTTGTTCACTAACCTAATACTTCTTTTATCTCCCCCTCCTCCTTTTTCCTCCTCTTTTTCTTTCCCTTTTCTTCCCTTCCCTCCCGTCAATCACCCTCCTCCCTCCCCCTGTGCCATAAGAGATTCACGGTAGGCGCTTCTAAGACTAAGACCAGGAAGAGAGGAAATGTTTTCCCCATAGTTACCTTTTTCAGTGTTCTTCATTCTTTTGTAGAGATCACTATTTCCTCTGGTATCATTTAAAAATCCTTCTGCCTGAGAAACCAGGACATTCTTGCTACTAGAGTGCTGCATTTACCAGCCAAATAATGCCAAAGGTTGCTGGCAAAACCAGAAGTTTATACATATTTATTCAATCTCCTTGTATACTTGATGATGGATATACAATTACAGATCAGCAGTTATTTTCTGTCAACTCATTGAAGATATTTTTCTGCTGGCTATTTGCTTCCATAATTGTCAGCCTAATTATAGTATAGAATATCCTGCTGAGGGTTTTGTTTTTTTCCTTTGATATGCTGTAGTTTCATGCTGGTACATCTGTGTGTTTCCTGTCTTCAGATTTGGAGTTCTTCTTCATTGCTCTGACCTGAATGTTTGTGCAATTGCACAATTTATATGTTGAAACCTAACCCTCCAGGTGGGTTGATGTTAGCAGGTGGAGTCATTGGAAGGTGCTTAGGATAGGACATAAGGGTGGAATACTCATGAATGGAATTAGTGCTCTTTTTAAAAGAGTCTCTAGAGTCTCTCTCATCATGTAAAAATGACACAGTGAGTAGGTAACATCTATGAAACAGGAAGTGGCCCTTATTAGCCACCACACCAAATCTGCCAACACCATGATCTTGGACTTCCTATGAGAAGGAAATGCTTGATTATAACCCATACAGTCTGCAGTATGGTTTTAGTGGTTTAAACAGCCTAAGACACTCATTTTGAAGATATATTCATCTTTTATATTAGAAAATTATCTCAAGTATTGCCTTATCCCTTCTCTTCTTCTAGAACTTTCCACCTATATTTGTATCCCATAATGGCTTATATATATATATATCTTTATAACTCTGTGATGTATTCTGGCTAACTTAAAAAAAATCTAACTTTATTATCTTCCTCAGTTGTATCTAACTTGTTTATATAACTCATCTACTGAACTTGAAATATCAGTTTCTAGAACTTCTAGTTTTCCACTTGTCTTTTATTTCTTGCTCATGTTTACATTACCCTGCTACTTCTTTAAATACTTTAACACATTTGAATATTCCACGAAAATTCCAACATCTGATGGGGGAAGGGTGCCTCATTTTATTGTTTCTGCTCTCTGACTGTGACTTGTTTCTTCCTGTGCTTTGTAATCTTTCCATGTGAGTTCATGTTCAGTCGATCTTATTCTGTGAGAATCTTGTGAAACCTGGGTTGAAGGTATATTTCTCAAGAGGAGAATTGTGCCTGTTTCTGCCATGTGCTCCAGAGTTTCCAATACTATTTAGATAGTATAAATTTGAACTCTAATTTCAAAGATATTCAAACATGTTTGAATTTTCAGGGGAGATTTCTCTCTCTTCACAGATAGACTTTTTATTCTTCCCCATGAGGTCTTTCTCACTTAAGAGTATCCATCTCCTTCACACAAAAAAACTAAAACAAACAAAAACCAAATAAAAACAGAACCTGAAAAACCAAAAGCAAAGAAATTGATTAAGTGTGGTTATTTTTGGGTTCTAAATATCATTAAAACCAAACAACTCTATGGATCAGACTCCACTATCTTCTGCCACTTGATGTCAAAAGTCTAAGGGCAGTTAAGTTTTTGGAAGGTATTTTGTCTTTCTTTTCAGGATTCTCATGAAATTTTAATTCATTTTTGTCAAGAGCTTTTACACCGTATGTCAAAATAGATGTCAATCAGTTCAGTTGCTCAGTCATGTCCAACTCTTTGCGAGCCCATGGACTGCAGCACTCCGGGCCTCCCTGCCCATCACCAACTCCCAGAGTTTGCTCAAACTCATGTCCATCAAGTTGGTGATGCCATCCAACCATCTTATCTTCTGTCATCCCCCTCTCCTCCTGCCTTCAATCTTTCCTAGCATCAGGATCTTTACCAGTGAGTCAGTTCTTGGCATCAGGGGTCCATTTTAAACAATGATTCACATATTGCAGGGGTAAAAATCCTTTTTAGCTGAAAAATATCGTCTTTTATTACCTTTGGCTATTACTTCTGTACCGTTAAAAAAAAAACAACTCTTTAATTGGAAAATGACCCAGCCAAATGTTTGATGCTCTGCTTTTTAATGTTCTACATTATTTTCTTACATATTATTTAATCTGTTATTTTCCTCTGTCATCTTAGAGAGTTTATCAAATTTTCCTTCCCCACTGCTGATTTTTTTCAGTATTATCAAAAATTCTATTCTTTAATGTAGTTCTATTTCAGGTCTTTATCCCAAATAGTAGGTAGGTTCTGGTATACTCCAAAGAAAACATATATTGAAGTTTAATGTTGTCTCTTCAATTTAGTAGGCTGTCATGTATCTGGCTAAAATGTGTATGTGGGACTTTAGATATCTGAGGAGATGGCAGTATTTTCCAAACTTTCATTGAGCCAGCAACAAAGACCCAAAAGAATACAACTCACCTCACTGAAAGTGTCAATGTATCTTCAATGATAGAATTTTGGAAAATTTGTCAATAAACAGGACAAACTGGCTGGATCTGGAAAAAATTATTCAGGTACTACTTGGCAAAAAGTAGGAAGATCAATCTATATTTCTCTCTTATTCACGGCTTCATGACCTAAAACGTGTGAGGTCCTTAAAACCTTGAAGACCAGGCAGCTTGTAAAAAATCTTGTAACAAGAAACAAAGACTTTGAAAACAGGCCTTCAACTGGGTTGAAGAAAAGGCATTCTCTTTCCTGTGAGACCTTCTGACAGTCTTGCTCTGAGTACTAAAGTTTCTTGGCATGTTCCTGGTGGCACGGAGCAAGCCCTGCCACACGAGGCTAAGTGGGAGCCTAGTGACGGTAGGCTCTGATCAGAGCTACAGCTAGTGACGGTAGCACAGTATTTTGTGTGATGTACCTCACAACCATCTCTGAAGTCTCTGTGAAGTCACGGTAGGACACGTGGCTTTAGTTCTACTGTGCTGTGCAGATTTAAGCAATAGGTGTTTCATATATGGAAGGGGCAAACAAAGGGTGGAACAGTTGTCCTCCTCCCCAGATACTGAGCGAGTGTAATGGTGGCTCTTCCATGGAGAGGGCAGCTGTGATGTCAGGAAGATGACCAAGCTAGACGAATTGGTGTGGACACAAGAGGAGTAAACAGAACACAGGGAACCTGTTCTTGGCCCCATGTGAGGAAGCACTTTAGGGAACCCTGAGAAAGCAGAAAACTCTTGAGAAGAAATAATTCCCATCTATAAACCATGGCTTGAAGCCATGATAATTTAGTTCTTAAAGTAAATGTGACTTTTAATTTGTAGTCAAAATCTGGTAAGGCCAGGATATCTGGCTTACATATAAAAGGTATTTCTAAAAGTGCCCAAGGCAAAAAACTTTTGTTTTCTTAAGTATGTAAGAATGTTAGATAGTCTTCCTTATTCCTTTAGTCAAAGTTTCCTTCATAAATAATGCAAAGGTAAATTAGTCCAGGCCTGAGTGGAAAGATCACAATTTCTAAATTTGTAAATTTCTAAAATAAAAATTACAAAAATATATACAGGGAGAATGAACATGTCTGTGTAAATGCTGGAGCCCACCCTCGAAGTGTTATGAATTGTTGGGAATATTCTTCCTAAATCAGTTTATAATAGTATGAAGGAAGTTAAGTTATAGGATGTTTGCTTTATCTCTCTAATAATATCACTTCTTATTCGTATTTATACTTTGTACATATGACAAATAATAAGGCACAATACTTAGTATTAAAGTTATTGCATTGGAAGCAAGTTATGTCACAGATAAATACATAAGTTTGGGAAAGTCATTTAATTTCTCTTGGCATGGTTTTTCCAACTGAAAGGAGTTTGATAGGGTTGTTTCTAAGGCCCTTTCCAGTTTTACTATCCTATAGTTAAAATAGAAACCAAGACAAATAAATACATGTTTTTATAAACACAAAAAATGAATAAATATCAATTATGTTGTGAGTTCAAAGACACAAATCATGTCTTAGATTCATTTATTCCTTAAGGAGCATCATATACTTTCTTATATGTAGCAAGTGGTAAGAAAATATCTGTTGACTATATTAAGTTTATATGTGATTGGTTTCACAAATAAGTAGATGGACTGAATTATTTCAAAGGCTCTTTCCAGTTCTACTAATTTATGCTTAAAATATGAATCAAGTCCAATAAATAGTATAGTAGACCAGTGAGATTTTAAATTCTTGTCTTTGATCTACGAATTCACTTCAAAGCCTCATATAATTTCTTCCACAGCAGATGCTCAAGAAAATATCTGTATATTGTATTTATTTTATTTGCTCTGTTTTTCAAGTAAGTTTTTCCATATTATAACATGAATGAGTTATTTTCACAACTCATTATTATATTTATTTCTACCTATCTCATAAAAACAAGTGAATGAAGGGGAAATGGGTATCTAAGTGAGCAAAATATTTTGTTCTTTAGTTTTTGTCAATGAGACTTATTAGCTTTTCCATACTTTAGACTTCATGAATAATAAAATTTAAAAACCCAATACTCACCTAGTTTCATGTATACTAATATATGTTCTAGGTTTTCTATATTAAAATCAGAAAGACAAAATTAATTGAATTAACTGCTGAAGAAACTCTACTCACAATGTAATTATGGTATATGTTCCACCATTAATCAAAAAATCACAGTTAATAACTTTGGGAAGCAACCTTTCAGGCACATGGCATGAAATAAAAAAGGTGATATTCTTTTTATAAATTTTAAAGGTAGCACTGTCACGTGAAATACTCAAGAGTTTACAAGGGGGAAAAAAGGGGCAGGAAAAAAATAAAATTTATATGCACTCTATATAAGCATGTAACTCCTAATGAAACTCATTAAATAGAAACACATGATTTTTGCCAATTCATTTGTACTTTATGCTTCTTTTTAATAGAAATTAAGTTAGTCAATTAATGTACATAATGCAGTGTTTGTTTTCCAGTCTAGGTGCTTTTCGGCATTCACTTTTGAGTCTCATGGTAAATGTTTCTCAGCATCGAGATGTGGTTTGATGAGTGAACAGGGTCAAGCATCAGCTGTACTTAACATAGGACAGAAGGGGTTCAAGTTAACCTGCAGCTAACAACAGGGAAAATTAAAAAGAGACACAGACCTGCAAATAGTATCAACATGCATTATTAGGCCAAGATTCAAAGTTAACCCAACCCACACAGCTGCCTTCTCAACTGAGAGCACACAAGGAGAGGGATGACTTTATCGAGATCCACAGCCATAGTAGTAAGGTTCATCAGGGCGCAATCCATAAGCTGTGGCAGGGCGTCCAAGAATGCCGACAGACTGGCCAAAGCCATCCACTCCAAGGCTAAGGAGAGAAAGAGGAATAGTCAGTTATATTCTTCATCCCAATGCAGGTCAAGTAAGAGGCCTGGAGATTTACACCTCCGAAATTCTCTCTAGCAGCAAAATAACTTACGTGGCTGGCTATTATTAACTTTTTTCTTTTTTAAATTAGTACAGCCATAAAAATATGTTTATTAATAACTATTTAATTCTAATAACATGTTAAAAATGTTGAAAATCTCTGTCACCAGGCATTATCAGGGCAAAGAGAAAGATCAGAAAAGTTTTAATAAATTACATTCACAGATGGCTTATATGCCAGAATATGAAAAGATTTTACATGTTAGCAATTATCAGTAATAGAATACATTGCTAGGAAATGATAAAATTAAAACTAGTAGAGTTTGCTATTTATAATAAGATCTCTATTCCATAAGACTAATCCACTATTAGTAAGGACATGCAATTGAGTTTTAGCAGTAATCTCTCACTCAGAGCCAAATCATACTACAAGACTATGACTAAAGAAGATAAGGAATTTTTAAAAATTTGGAAGTTAGCCAGATTTGATATGCAAATTCTTCTTCTGACTCTTCAATGCAAAAAAAAAAAGACTAAATAGTGCATGTTTTGAGTTATAGCAAGCTGATTATAACAGTAGATTGAAGTTACAAATGTAGATTGAAACACAGATAAACTATTACTTAAAAATTATTTTTTATCTAATAATAAATTTAGAAGAAAAAACTTTTAAAGAGTCAGAGAATTATTAAACACTTTAGCAAAATGACAAGAGACTTATTTTGCCAGGCAAATATGGCAGCTCTAACATGCTCATGCATAGCTCATGCAGTGAATGCTAGTGAGCTTATTTCCAATCAAAAGAAATTATTTATAATGCAGAAATGTAAGCTTTGAAAAATAAATATATTTAAATGATTTAAGATTGTTTGAGATTATGCTAAATGGAAAGACACTTTCCCCTTTATCAGCAAAACCTCAACGATTAAAAAATATATTCATATAGGCAGTAACTTCTCTTACAACATGAGATTAAGTTAAAACACTTTAGAAGTAACTATTAAAATGTTAAGGTTTTAAATAATTTGTGTGCATGTGTTGGATTAGGACTAAATACTAAAAATAAAGGGCATATGTTAATAATTTATGTGAATCTACCTTGCAGGGGAATGGGATTTCTGAAATACAAGGTTTACGTTAGAATCTGTAATGAAAGATCCTGGACAGATCAAACTTTTGGGCTCCTTCTACATAAAAAATCGTGTCTGTTATTTCTAAAAGCTGTTTGAAATTTTTAAGTCTGAATTTTATTTTGAAATGCCACAATGTAAGTATGCCCTTACCACTTTGGTCCCATGAAAAAAAAAGATTAAATTTTCTGATAAAGGGAAATTATTACCCTAGAGGTAGCTTTAAAGATGTTTTAGAAATTAATGGGAGTCTATGACTAGACACCTCTGTATCAGTTTAAAAACAGGAAAAGTTGGTCATTGAAAAATTTTCTCTTGAAGCACTAAGGCTAACAAATACTCATGTAACTAAACAACTCTCAATTATATAAAGGATGACTATATAGCCTGTGGATTTTAGCTCCTTTCCTTTTTCATCTTTCAGCTACTCCCTCCTTATATTTTAAAGCATCTCTTCTGAAGCTAAATAGCAGGAGACTTAGGTAAAACTCGATTTAATTTTGTCTTTATCAGTCTAGCAGCTGTGGTGAGACTACGTTCAAGAACTTGGAAACAAGAGGCATATGATTGATCAGTGAATATATATGTAAAAGTGCCTTCAAAACAGAACATCTCACAAGAGAACAATATGACCTCAATTCTATCTAAAACGTGATGACGATACTGAGAAGAGAGTCTGTCAGCCATGTTGGCACAGAATAAGCTCTTCAGAGGCAACGCTGTAGTAGAACCAACCCAAGCAACTCCTTGGGGTGACTTATAACATCATTAGGACTACATGACCACTTTCTCAGGCTTGTCCTCATTGAGGAAGGGGCCTTAACAAAGGTTCTGAGTCTGGGGTTATTATATATTCAAACTGCAAAACTATTTTTTATTTCTATGATTAATAAGCAAACGTCTAATTACTATTTCATCATATGACCTGCCAATAAGACATTAAGTTTATCTGATAGTTATACTTTCATTGTAAATTGACAAATGGATATTGTTTAATATGTCAGTCACATTTTTCGATAAGAATTATGTATCCCCATGTCAGTGAAAGTAAGACCAAACCTTGAACATCAGAGGTTGAATTTCCAAGCCTGCAGGTTTACTGTGATAAACTTCTATTTATGCACTCAACCCAGTGACAACATACAAGCTGATTTTTTTGAAGTTCCATAAATACCATTCGGGAAAATTTTTCAAATAAAAGAATTTGAAATCAACTCATAAAATGAGTTTTTCCGAAATTATCCATCATGTATCACAGATCAAATTGCTGTTTAAAGAATATTTGAAACATTGTAACCAGTTTGGGTGATACTCTCACATTAAGTCCTACATCCTTTTGTATTATGAAAGATCAATCATATCTCTACAATTAATACCTTCTAAATAAAACTCACTCTGAAATAGAATAGTTTGATTCTTTAGTCACTTATTTGGTTCTAATACAGTGGGGAAGTTAGACTTCTGGGGATGCTAAAACCTGGAGACAGATATTCTTTTGGGACATGTGGACACTTTATTTTCTCCCTTGGCTTAAAGATGTAGCCTTGATAATACTGAATCTGGTTCAAAACCAGGAGAGCCTAATGTAAGTTTTCTGAATAGAAGCAGATAGATTATATAAATTCTGCTGGAAAGGGATAGACACATGAAAATAAAAGGAAGTGTCACAGCAAAAACTGGCTTTTCATAATCCACTAAGACTTGACTTAAGCCACTTGCATGCCATCACCAGGGCCCTTGCGAACCAAGAGAAACTATTGTGATATGCCGTACCTGCTTTTGCCCTATGTGACCAACCTACTTCAGACAAGAGTTCGTGTATTTGGCTGTTTATATTGGAATTTAATCCAACACTTGCATGTGTGTTTCTGTACATAGGTATTCTCTTCCTGGTACTCCTAACCTATATAAAAAAGCTGTGTGTTCCTTTAGATTAGAATATGCCACTACTAGACCACATTTTCTTTACAAGACTAATTATGTGGCGTCATTTAACCTTTACCCTCAACATCCAGATATCATATTTTAGACCTCTCAATTAGAAAAATACCAAAATGCAAATATTGTTTCTTGAAAATATGTAATTCTAAAGAGAATGGCTACTGTTTGCTGTGGAAAGACACCTAGGAAAGGTAAGGCCCCCTCTAATCCATTTGCTATTAAGTTTCAAGTCCCAAGAACAATGATTTTGGGGTACTTAGAAAAATAGTAAGTTCTTCCTGAGTAAAAACATATATTTAAAGTTCACATTAAAACCACACCCTAGGTTTTATTTTTAAACAATCATTTAGAGATCTAATTAGCATTCAGCAAGCAAAAGACTAAATTTCCTGTAATATTTACAAGGCTTCAGAATAAATTTTCAACAGCATTCATTAGAATTCTAAACTTGAGATGATTCAGAGAGGGAGGGAAAAAAGAAATCCAGATATGATAAGTGATGCTTCACATGCAGCACATGACAAGGGGGATGGCAGCCAGCGGGGAGTCCTAGGCACTCCGAGGCGCTGCTGAGACTTCTGTGCCAGAGAAGATGGCATTCCTGTAGAAACAGAAAAATCACCTACCTCTGGGTGTTTGTGAGGCTTAATTAGTGCGTATTTGTAAAGCACTTTGAAATCCTTGGGTGAAAAGTGCTGCATAAGTGAAAAGTATTATCATTATTTTATTAATGTTAGATAAAAGCAATGCAAGTTTTTTCTTCTTTGAAATTTCCACATCAGCAAAACGAATGCAAAGCAAATAATGAATATGTTAGTGGATATTGCAGGAAAAAAAAGGATACACTCAAGTTCTCTTTTCATAGACGCATAGTATCTTTGACTTGCAAACATTCTTAGAAATAATCTATTCTACCCTTTCATTCACAACACCCTTGACAGGGTCTATACAGTTCTTGTCATAACACCTCCATCACACTACACTGTCAAGGCAGTTCGCCCCTTCTATAGACACATCAAACTTTAGAAAGTTCTTTATGACAGTGAGCTGAAATCTGGTTCTATCGGTCCTAGAATTACCTCCTCAAACCACACAAGAAGTCTAATTATTCTTTAATATGACTACTTCACAACTCTCATTTAATCAATCCTCATGACATGATCTCTAAAATCATTTGCTTTCTAAAGCATTTTGATTTTTTTTTTCAGTGTTTATCTTAAAGTAAGCTGAAAAGAAGGCAGTACTTATGTGGTCTGAAACCAGCATAGAACATAAAAATGAGATCCTGTTTCTGACTCTTTGCTAATATAGGCCCAAACTGTGTTGATCTTGAACAAAAATTTTAAGGTGTCATTACCACAATATGGCTTACATTGACTGTGTATGTTACAACTGTGTGTAATATACACATGGACACACATGAAATTGATAACTTAAAACTACCATGTTTAATTTCATGTTTTTAGCTTGGGTCTGTCTTTGGGGATTCTGTTCTCCCTATGCTAAAATCTTTTATGACAATATATTTACAAGTAGGAAAGTGATATATTAATTATCTATCTTTGTGATCCATAAGATAATACTGAAGGCTGGAATTCTTCTGGGATTGTCAAGTGAAAGGATTTAGCATTTTTTGGAGGAAACAGCTTCAGGATATTATAACACTGTATGAAATAATTTAGTAATAGTCTTCTAGAACACGTCATTCTTTTTATTAATTACTCCAGTATACTGAACATAGAACGAAAATCAGTATGTTTATCTTTCTAAGTAGACTGTAAATTTATCATCAGATAAATTTATAATTTCAGCTTAAGTATGATTTGTCATGGGAAGTTTATGTCTATATCCTTTGTACATCCATCCATTCAAATAGTACCTAAGTTTCTATAATGTGCTAAATATAGTGTTGAGAGTCAATGCTAAAAACAAAGGATGTGGTGCTTGGAAGGCAGTAAAATAAACAAGACATGGTCCCTGACCATGGATTGGCAGCAACTAACACGGAAACAAAATCTGAAAATATGTTGTGTTACCCTAGTACATTTATAAATTACTACAGAGGAGAATAGGATCAAATATTTAATATAATGTGAGAGTATACTAAAGGTTGTATAAATTGTTACAGGAGAATCTCAAGAACTAGAAAGCCTTTATAGAAAACACTTTACCTTTTAATGTATCTGTCACTTCCTGACATAGTAATTTGTTTTTGTCTTTATTTCCTATTAGAATGTAAGCACCAGGAATGGTAAGAACTATCTTATCCATTGCTCTCCCACTAGCATTTAATATTGTGTCTGACATGGAATGGATTTCAAAAAGCATTTGATTGCATGAATGGATGAATCTTAAAGGAAAAGCAGGATTTCACAAGTGGAAAGAGAGAATTCCTGGTAATGTGACAGCCTGAGCAAGAGAAAAGGCTGAAGGGCAAACAATTTGTTATGGTTAAAGTCTTAGGTTTGCAATGGAAGCAGTAGCAGGAGATAAAAGGTAGAAAGAGGGAATTTTAAGACTGGATTTTGAAAGTTCTTCATATGCCACGTGCGTGTGTTCATGCTAAGTCACTTCAGTTGTGTCTGACTCTTTGTGACCCTATGGATTATAGCCCGCCAGGTTCCTCTGTCCATGGGATTTTCCCAGCAAGAATACTAGAGTGGGTTGCCATGCTTTCTTCCAGGGGATCTTCCCAACTCAGGGACTGGACCTGCATCTCTTAATCTCCGTATTGGCAGGCGTGTTCTTTACCACCAGCACCACCTGTGAAGCCCTCATATGCCACACTAAGAATCAAATACTTCTGGAGAATTGTCAGTGGTTTTTAAGAAGGGAAACAATTTACTTCTGTGTTTTAGAAAGATAACTGGGGTGACAAGCAGTTGAGAAGCAACAGCACGGGAAACATTTAAGAGAATATTAAGGCTGTCTATATGTGAGGTACCGCAAGTCTGTAGAGGCAATGGCAGAACTAACTATGATCAGATACACTACATTTCATGACAAAAAGGTATCTTTTCCCTTTTGAAATGGATTTTTAAGCGATACCTTTACTATTTGTTAACTGAGAATGAAGAGAAAGAATTTCAAAAATGGCCAAAAGTTTGAAGCTATAGTTAACTGGAATGAAACATTTTCCCTTTAACATGGGAATATGTTCCATCAAATAACTAAGAGGCTGTAGTACTCCATGTATTAATAGAAGAAATCAGATTGTAGAAGCAGTTTGTCTTTTTATTGAATAGGTAGAGTTCGGTTATTCTGGCAGAGAGAAACATTTTTTTCTGGAAATTCATACACAGAGCAACAAGAGAGGTGTGGATTGAATGAGATAATGCCTATAAAACTATACCTAACACTTGCATTTGTTGTTGTTGTTGTTGCGTCGTTAAGCTGTGTTCAACTCTTGAGACCCAATAGACTGTAGCCTGCCAGGCTTCTCTGTCCATGGGAATTCTCAGGCAAGAATACTACTCCAGGGGATCTTCCCGACCCAGGTATCAAACTTGCGTCTCCTGTATTGGCAAGTGGATTCTTTACCACTGAGCCACCTTTGAATACAATACAAATGAGCCACATTTATATGCATTATAAATAATGATGCATTATTTAATCAAAATCTAAGTGTGTGCAATTTACAGACCTACCACTAGATGGAGAGCTTGCTTTATCACTGAGTACCACGAAAGCAAGCTTTATCAAATTTAAGCTTCTCAGCATATTTAACATTGACAGAATGTGGTTTCCATTGTTTTTTCATACAATTTATATCTTCAATTTATATATTTGATATAATTTAGTTAAGCAGTTGCGTTAAATAGGAATCTCTTATCATTCATTTACAAAAAGTTTTGTTAATGAGGCCTATGAAAAGAACAGAAGATGCTGATTGTCCTGGACACTGAAAAATGTACTGCCTTTATAATGTTAAAGTACTACTGTCCCACAGAGATGTTATGGGGAGGGAGGTGGGAGGGGGGTTCATGTTTGGGAACACATGTAAGAATTAAAGATTTTAAAATTAAAAAAAAATAATAATAATAAAAAAAAAAAAAATAAAGTACTACTGTCACAGGAAAGCTTCTAAAATTATCATTTAACTTGTCAATAACACTTTGTTTCTATAAGTGTATATACAGTAGACAGATCTTTTAGGTTGCTCAAAGGTGTTACTTTTTGCTTTTGGCTTGAGCCTTTGTATTCCTGAGAAAATGAGTAGAGTGAAGCAGTCTTTTAATGAGTTTCACCAATACGTATCATTTAGCTGACACTTCCCATTTAGTTTTCTTTTAATCTTTTATATGTATGATTGTCACTTTTTCCTTTATTCTGATCAAATTAAATGGCTAGAGAATCTTAAAAAATCATATTTTTCTTGAAATCAAACTAAGTAATATTTTCCTCAAAATTAAGGGTAAATGATAGTAGGAGTGGGAGGTTGTATTTAATGTATAAATTTGGAACTTACTAAAAATTTTTTTTGGAAAAGACACCTATCAGTTCTAAGGGGAAAATACCACCTCAGGGACAAATCCTTTCAATTTAGTTACTCTACTGAGATGCTACAGATAAAAACCAATTTGTACTAATGATAGAGAAAGCATGTGTAAAATAGTCATTGATTTATTTCAAATGGAAAGAAGTTCCATTTCATGGACACTCTTCTAATATCATTCAATTTACACTTATTATACATCTTAATATGTTATTTAACCCATCTACAAAGCCTAGTTTAATGATTGTATTTTTCATGTGGAGATATTACAGTTGGTACTTTTTTCATATTATATTATCTGGCCCTTTTTATTTTTAAAAAACTCTTACAATCTCATTTAGATTCTTATATTAACTCTAGTTCTTGGGTATCCTAGGTCTTTTGCCATTGCTTTGGACATTTCTTCATGACAGTCTCTTTCTTCATGAGCTTCATAATTTTTTATTGTGTTCAACTTTAGGTTTTTTTGTTGTTTCTTGCCTGTCTGCTAGCTGTTGAGCGGGGGAATACTTCTACTGAGAGGTTCCATATTTATCATACATCAAGGTCCTGGGATTTCACTGTCCTGAAACCATTTGAAAGATAATTTCTTGACTTGGGGTTTCCTGAACTAGATGTACAGTATAAATTCTGACCTCACATTTTTGCATGGAACAAGTGTATGATTCCTCTCCCTCATGAGGGACTATCTTCCCCATCTAAGACCCTATCTAGGGTCTGAGGGCAGAAGACCAGTTTTAGTTACTTTTCTGGGCTGGTGAATTAAAATCATCTAGTCCTCTTTTCAACCGAAGAGAAAAAGGCAGCTCTTTGAAGTTCCAGGCTCTATGTAGGGAATTTAAAATTCTGTTTTATCTTTCTATACCATGTAAGCTATACCTAGTTCAATATTCTTGTGGTAGTTATCTTTAGTGTGTGTGTCATGTAGGGTTATATTCTACCTTTTCTGTATCTATATAGGAAGGGGTACCCAAGTCAGGTCAGTTTACCATCTTGCTGGAGTCCCTTCTACTTTATTCTTATTAATCTGCTTTGTACATCAAAGGAAAGAAGGTATAAGTCCTATATTTCTGTGACTCAAAACTGGCTTTCTTGAACAGAACAATGACTTGAAAGAAATGGCTGGAGCTGACAGAAGATATTTTCTTTTCTCTTATCTGTACCAGTGTTGTAGCGTTCTAATAGGTGCCTCATAGAAGCTGTCAGATGTGACTGTGATGCTGGAGTTAATTCTTACTGAAACCTATAATGGTCTCAAAATTTCTAGAGCAATCTTTTAATGAAAGTATACCATCTTGTAATCTTTAACTTGAATTTCTTCAATTTAGTACAGGACTTCTTGAAATTAGCAGTTCTATAATATCAAGCAATGCCTCAGTTCACACTACCAAATGTTAAGGGAACTTGCTGAGCTGCTTAAGTAACCCCTAGGTCAATAAACTGAGTCATTAGCACCTCTTTTAAAGAATTGTTTATCTGTTACTGGTTCAACATTTATATAATGTGTCATAATACTTTGGTTTTTTAAGGTACAAAAATTACTGCTGTAGGCTTAAAGTAGAGAGTTTAAGTAGCGATGTTTTCACAGTGATAGTTTGACCATACTGTCTGGTACCGAGTGAGTTAAAGCCTGAACACCACAGCTAATTACTATATAATGCTAACCTTAGTTGCTGGTTCATTTTGAGACTCTTTAAAATATGAACTGTGTATTTTACCCCTATGCACTCTCTTAATGATTTGTTTTTTTAGACTGAAATCACTTCCAGCCATCAGTTAGGCTCTTGGTCTCTACATATGCACTTCTCTAAGCACAAATATTTCTTTTTCCTATTGGTCTGCCAGCTCTGTCAGAGCAAATTTCACTTTAAACTAAATGCTATGATACTTAAAACCTCTTGGATTACTCAGGCTGCTAGTGTGATCTATGACCTTCCAAGAATGACAGCTGAACTTTCCAATTTGCTTATACTGCTTGGGGAACTAAAAGCACATGCCAAGGAGAAAAATGTTTCTGATGTTGAACAGAGAGGAGAGTTCTTGTTGGAGGTGGGAGCAGGAGACTATTAAGTACTGAAAAATACTAATAAGAAATGAAAAGAAACTAAACACGCTGTAAAGTCTAAGAGCTCGAGCATAATTCAAAAGTTAATGCTGCCATTAAAAACTTTTTAGTCCAGTTAAAATATGAATAATGACCTTCAGTTACTGAAGTTTAAACACCAACCAGAATCTTAGGAAGATAATGCACTATCAAAATGAACAAGTTCAAGAGATGGAACCAAAATGATCACAAATACCATACCTAATGGGCTATATCAACTCCCCATCATTCTTTAAAAAATGCACAGAAACCTGACATCTAGATATAATCGAAGAGGTAAGGTAATATCTAAAATTCATGCTACCCCTACTGACATATCAGTCTCCTCTAAATTAAAAATTAATGCTATGCTTCTGGTAAAATCTGGTCTCCAAAGTCCTTAAATAAATTATTAATACAGTTTGGGAATATTTTAATATAGTTTTGAAACTTTTAACTTTTACTACCTTTCATAAGAGGTACACAAATGTTAGTTGTAAAAAAAACTTAAAAATCTTATCAAATATATGTTAATGTAAAGTTTCTAATTTATGCCCTACTCTATTTATTTATTTATTTGTCTCAGTAATTTTTAGGCTTCAGTTCAGTTCAGTTGCTCAGTCGTGTCCGACTCTTTGTGACCCCATGAATTGCAGCACACCAGGACTCCCTGTCCATCACCAACTCCCGGAGTTCATTCAGACTCATGTCCTTCGAGCCAGTGATGCCATCCAACCATCTCATCCTCTGTTGTCCTCTTTTCCTCCTGCGCCTAATCCCTCCCAGCATCAGAGTCTTTTCCAGTGAGTCAACTCTTCGCATGAGGTGGCCAAAGTACTGGCGCTTCAGCTTTAGCATCATTCCCTCCAAAGAACACCCAGGGCTGATCGCCTTCAGAATGGACTGGTTGAATCTCCCTGCAGTCCAAGGGACTCTCAGGAGTCTTCTCCAACACCACAGTTCAAAAGCATCAATTCTTCGGCGCTCAGCTTTCTTCACAGACTAACTCTCACACCCATACATGACTACTGGAAAAACCACAGCCTTGACTAGATGGACCTTTGCTGGCAAAGTAATGTCTCTGCTTTTCAATATGCTATCTAGGTTGGTCACAACTTTCCTTCCAAGGAGTAAGCGTCTTTTTATTTCATGGTTACAGTCACCATCTACAGTGATTTTAGAGCCCCCAAAAATAAAGTCTGACACTGTTTCTCCATCTATTTCCCACCAGATGCCATGATCTTCGTTTTCTGAATGTTGAGCTTTAAGCCAACTTTTTCAATCTCCTCTTTCACTTTCTTCAAGAGGCTTTTGTGTTCCTCTTCACTTTCTGCCATAAGGGTGGTATCATCTGCATATCTGAGGTTACTGATAATTCTCCCGGCAATCTCGATGCCAGCTTGTGCTTCTTCCAGCCCAGCATTTCCCATGATGTACTCTGCATGTAAGTTAAATAAGCAGGGTGACAATATACAGCCTTGACGTACTCCTTTTCCTATTTGGAACCAGTCTGTTGTTCCATGTCCAGTTCTAACTGTTGCTTCCTGACCTGCATATAGGTTTCTTCAGAGGCAGGTCAGGTGCTCTGGTATTCCCATCTCCTTCAAAATTTTCCACAGTTTATTGTGATCCACACAGTCAAAGGCTTTGGCATAGTCAATAAAGCAGAAATAGATGTTTTTCTGGAACTCTCTTGCTTTTTTGATGATCCAGCGGATGTTGGCAATTTGATCTCTGCTTCCTCTGCCTTTTCTAAAACCAGCCTGAACATCTGGAAGTTCACGGTTCACATATTGCTGAAGCCTGGCTTGGAGATTTTTGAGCATTACTTTACTAGTGTGTGAGATGAGTGCAATTGTGCGGTAGTTTGAGCATTCTTTGGCATTGCCTTTCTTTGGGATTGGAATGAAAACTGCCCTTTTCCAGTCCTGTGGCCACTGCTGAGTTTTCCAAATTTGCTGGCATATTGAGTGCAGCACTTTCACAGCATCATCTTTCAGGATTTGAAATAGCTCAACTGGAATTCCATCACCTCCACTAGCTTTGTTCATAGTGATGCTTTCTAAGGCCCACTTGACTTCACATTCCAGGATGTCTGGCTCTAGGTGAGTGATCATACCATCGCGATTATCTTGGTCGTGAAGATCTTTTTTGTACAGTTCTTCTGTGTATTCTTGCCACCTCTTCTTAATATCTGCTTCTGTTAGGTCCATACCATATCTGTCCTTTATCAAGCCCATCTTTGCATGAAATGTTCCCTTGGTATCTCTAATTTTCTTGAAGAGATCTCTAGTCTTTCCCATTCTGTTGTTTTCCTCTATTTCTTTGCATTTTTAGGCTTAGCAGCCTTCAAATTACCTTTGGCTAATAAAAATCAAGTGGTGATTGATAAAGACCTTTTTTCATAGCTAAATCAAACTAAGTAATATTTTTATAAAATTGAGGGCACAAATATGGATACTAGAAACTATATTTAAACAAATTAAAAGTACATGTTTTTAACTTGATTCTAAATGAGTTTATAATATCAAATATACAATGAGTATTTCCTTACATTATTATGACATTCTGTTTTTTAATAAGATTGACTTATTCTTTAAATCTATAGTGCTTTACAATTTTCAAACTTCATACACATGATTTCCCATGATCCAATAAAAACACCTTTGCCCCCACCCACATCTTGCCTCTCCCCTCCCCCTTCCCTCTGGTAACCACTAGTCTGTTCTCTATATCTGTGAGTCTGCGTTTTTGTTTTATTCACTAGTTTGCTGTATATTTTAGATTCTACATAGAAGTGACATCATACAGTATTTACTTTTTTCTTTGACTTATTTCACTTAGCATAATTAAAACATATATTGGGCAGTGATATACAGGTATTTTCAGCCAATAACTCAGTAGTTTCAGTAATCAATACAGGTCAGATAAATATTCAATAGTTATTTAGTGCCTTCTAGAGCACTTAGGATCTCAGAACATTACATAATATACCACTACTGCATTTAGCACTAGAAGAACAGGTACTAAAGTAAATCTCTACTCAAATTTATAAACTCTCTTGGTTCCCGAGAATGCATTCATTATATTATAGGTCTGTACAAAAGAAGGTAAATTCATTTTCTACTTGTGTCTAAGGCTAATTTTCGGTTGTCAAGATACAACCTGATTGAAACCATCCTGGTCAACCAGGTTGCAGTCTTGTGATGATGAAACAAGGTATTTCTAATATTTTCTTCATAAGATGGGGCTAAGCACCTTTTGCAAGAACTGACAAGCAAATTCAGTGCAGACTGGAATGCAGAAGTATACGATTCTAAAGATTACTTTTCTGACTTGTGTCCCCTTACTGTATTTTAAATTGAAGTTATTATTTTCAAAGCAACATAAGGAAACACAGTTTTTTTCTTTAATCACTGATGTAAATGGCTTTTTTTCCCCTGTGATTATGTTTACAAATTCAGCAAAACAAACTTAAGTATGAGCTTATCAACAACTCCTGCATTTTATTAAAGTTAGTGGGGTGTGATGACCTCAAAACGAGAATATCTGGATATGATTTATGTCTCTACTGATATAACTTGTTTCGGTCTGTATCTCTAACTTTCTTTGTCACGACTTTTTTGTGTGTGTGGTAAAATAAGAATAATGGCTATCCCTTTAAACATCTCTCTGCCTTGAGATTATTGTATTTCCAAGTCTCTTACAAGAACAGTACAAAGACTCTTATAGCATGTATTTGGTGTTGTTATTGTTATGACATATGAAAATGATAGAACTTTCCCCTAAAAATACTTAAGAAATTCTGGCTCCTGCCATATAATCCAGACTGTTAAGAGATACTCTATCATACTTGGCATGCTTCTTACACATGCTTTCTGTTTGCCTTTTCAGAGCTCTTACATAATTCATAAAGATTTATGCCAACACATAGGCAACTAATTGTTGTTGCACTAAAATAATGCCATGGCCAATCATATCTTTCTTTACCATAGTGAGACTGGACTGCTTATCTAAATAAAATTATTCAATCAAAATCCTTCAGATGCTATGTCAAGATTGATGCAAATGATACAGCACCTTTAGGGATGAATAATATGGGGAAAGTCTCTTTACATGCTTTTTCAATATTATAAAAATATTCTGGGAGTTTATTTTGAAAGTAGTAAATCAAGGATAAAGTTTTTAGTTATTCCACACAAATCATCACTTCCCACATTGCATAAGTTCCTGTACTTAGGTTTACTGCTACAGTGCTGGCTTTTCTTTGAAAAGGGCACAGGGTTATAAAAGTGTTTAGGGTGGGTATTTTCATTCTGTGATGTTTGCTGTCTTGGGATCGTGCCAACCTGACAATATGGGATATATAAGCAAAGCTGGGCAACTATGAGGAGAATTCTTCAGAGAGATGGAAATGTACCATACATTTCTGAGATCACAGGCAGTACAGGGTTTTAAGTAGTATTTCCAACAGGCACACAGGTATATTAGTTATTTCAAGTATAAAGGACAAGGAAAGATTAAAAATTGATTTAAAATGATGATGGTGCCCACCTGCTGATGGAAAATACTATTTCCTTGCCCCAGATTTTAGAAGAAAAAGGCAAGATGCAACTGTAGGATATTGACATAGTTTCTGCTTTCCCTTAGTATATACAGGGAATGAGTTGAGCTATAATCACCCAATATTTATAAAGCCCTTAAAATCCAGAAATCTTTAAAAAATAAAACATTTTGAGACTTTTAAGAATTCCTGCCTTTTACTACCTCAAAAGAGATCTCAGCATGGAGTTTAAGCACCCAAGTGAATACAGCTTTATGGGGTTTCTTGTATCAGTTTAAGTTACAGTTGTAATTTAAAAATTTACTTGCCTAACTATGATCATAGAAGCCTCCTCCCATCCTTTCACATTTGAGGGGCTCTAAATCAGCCACTTGAAATTGTCCACACAAATCTGGATCCCTTTTTAAGACTGCTTTGCCTGTTAAGTTCTGACAGGCCAATAAAGAGGTGGTTTGTTTTGGGCTGGAAAAACCTGAAATGGAAAGAATTTCTGAAAAAGTGGGATGTATCAACTTTAGATAAAGCTAAACATAAAAGACTGGCTTAAAAATATATTAAAGTATGTTATATTATTTGATACAGAATGCAGACTTATGTCCACAAATGAGATGATATTCAGAAAATCATTAACTATGCTCCTCTCTATACATCTATTCCAAAGACTATTTAAAACCTTTAATTTTGACTATAGGCACAAGAAAGTATTTGTTGGTTATGCCTCTCTAGTCTGAAATATGTAGCTTTTATGTAAAAACCAACATAGACATACATAGATTTTTATGTTCACCAATAATTAACTTTAATGATAAAAGTATAAAGTTTAGAAAAATACTAATCATTCTTTTCAAATACAAAAACAAAGCATCATTTGAAAATAGATTCTATAGCAGAGTGTCACATTTGTCTCTCCAAAGTAGATCTGAGTTATATTTAGTTGGCAGAGCCACTGAATACTTAATGAGATTACGAAGTGATTTGGACTACCACTGAAAAACTTCATATTGGCCTAAAATTCCTACAAGTAAATGAAGGGGGTGACAGAGGATGAGATGGCTGGATGGCATCACTGACTCAATGGACATGAGTTTGAGCAGACTCTGAGAGCTAGTGAAGGACAGGGAAACCTGGTGTGCTGTAGTACATGGGTTCGCAGAATTGGACATGACTTAGAGACTGAACAACAATAAAACCTACAGGATTATAGCTCATAACCCTCAATGGAGGCTTACTGCCTTTTTTTAAGAATGAGAAAATCTAATGCATTTTAACAAATCTAAAACTCTTTCACTTAAAATTTTTCAGAATTCATCAACAGCTATGATATCAGCATTAAAAAAAGTTCAAAGGCTAAACTGTTTTATCTCTCATTTCCTTGGGAATATCTACCTACTTATACCTACCTCCTTCCTTCCCTATCTACCTTACTATGTAAAATGAAAGCTTTCTACTGAGTAAACCTTTGCTCATGAGATGGGAGACATCAGAAAGTAACATTTACATCAAGCTCTTTGACACAATGTCTCTTCAAATCTCACTATTCAAATTATGTTTTGTAGGACACTGACATGTTTCTTTTTCTTCCAAGGAGTAAGCGTCTTTTAATTTCATGGCTCCAATCACCATCTGCAGTGATTTTGGAGCCAAAAAAATAAAGTCTGACACTGTTTCCCCATCTATTTCCCATGAAGTGATGGGACCAGATGCCATGATCTTCGTTTTCTGAATGTTGAGCTTGAAGCCAACTTTTTCAATCTCCTCTTTCACTTTCATCAAGAGGTTTTTGAGTTTCTCTTTACTTTCTGCCATAAGGGTGGTATCATCTGCATATCTGAGGTTATTGATAATTCTCCCGGCAATCTTGATGCCAGCTTGCGCTTCTTCCAGTCCAGCATTTCTCATGATGTACTCTGCATAGAGGTTAAATAAGCAGGGTGACAATATACAGCCTTGACGTACTCCTTTTCCTATTTGGAATCAGTCTGTTGTTCCATGTCCAGTTCTAACTGTTGCTTCCTGACCTGCATATAGGTTTCTCCAGAGGCAGGTCAGGTGCTCTGGTATTCCCATCTCTTTCAGAATTTTCCACAGTTTATTGTGATCCACACAGTCAAAGGCTTTGGCATAGTCAATAAAGCAGAAATAGATGTTTTTCTGGAACTCTCTTGCTTTTTTGATGATCCAGCGGATGTTGGCAATTTGATCTCTGCTTCCTCTGCCTTTTCTAAAACCAGCTTGAACATCTGGAAGTTCACGGTTCACATATTGCTGAAGCCTGGCTTGGGGAATTTTGAGTATTACTTTACTAGTGTGTGAGATGAGTGCAATTGTGTGGTAGTTTGAGCATTCTTTGGAAGAAAAGTTATGACCAACCTAGAGAGCATATTCAAAAGCAGAGACATTACTTTGCCAACAAAGGTCTGTCTAGTCAAGGCTATGGTTTTTTCTGTGGTCATGTATGGATGTGAGAGTTGGACTGTGAAGAAAGCTGAGTGCCGAAGAATTGATTCTTTTGAAATGTGGTGTTGGAGAAGACTCTTGAGAGTCCCTTGGACTGTAAGGAGACCCAACCAGTCCATTCTGAAGGAGATCAACCCTGGGATTTCTTTGGAAGGAATGATGCTAAAGCTGAAACTCCAGTACTTTGGCCACCTCATGCGTAAGAGTTGACTCATTGGAAAAGACTTTGACGCTGGGAGGGATTGGGCGCAGGAGGAAAAGAGGATGACCGAGGGTGAGATGGCTGGATGGCATCACCAACTCGATGGACGTGAGTTTGAGTGAACTCCGGGAGTTGGTGATGGACACGGAGGCCTGGCGTGCTGCGATTCCTGGGGTTGCAAATGTTCGGACATGACTGAGCGACTGAACTAACTGACTGACATGTTTCTAAAGAGGCATTCTACTACATAGGTACAAAAAGCTGTTGTCTGAATCAGTCCCTCCAAAGTGCTTATTGTTATAATGAAGTAACTGAATTCTAGTGAATCACCAGAGCATTAAGGAGCAGTATTATTAAACAGCCTATGTAAAACTCAGGAGGTTGTATTTTAATAATAATGTGATTCTTTGCCAAATATTGCACTGCTTAGTTTAAAATGCAAAAATATTAACCTGTTTACTTATTTGTCTAAGAGAATTCATCACAATATCTTTAAAAATTATTTTTATTTTTTCTGGTTTTGAAATATTATTGACATATAATATTGTCATTAGATTATCTTTTTTCTTCTGGAAAAAATGTTAAAGGTATAATCTTTTGTAACAGAAGTTAAGTTAACAAATAGCATGCTCTTAAAAAAGTATCTAAGATATTATGGCATTCTTCTCTAATGATTAATTGGTGTTGTCTAAAGATTAAGGACAAGTAAAAAATGTTTAAGACATTTATGTCAGTGGGACACACACACATTTAATCAAGGTGTGAGAACAATATAAAAGTTGGCAGGAACATGTAGAAGACCACTGATAACATAAAAACTGACACTGTACTTAGTATTAATTATTAAATTATTTTTCTAAGCCTGATAATACTATTACCTTTAAAAATCTTTTTAAAGAGTGAAATAAAGAATAATAAATATGATATTTTAAGTCATTTCAAAAAGCTATATTTTAACCCTGAACTATATATATCCTTCTCAATGGGAAAAGGATTATTTCTTATTGATTTTTATCCTTTGAGCCCATCCAAGTGTTTCTAAATTAAAAAGGTTACTGAATAAAATAAATTTTAAATGTTAAAAATAAAACATTAAATATATATTCTTACTTCAATTGTATTTTTATTTAATACTCTATAAAGTTATCTTCATTCATCATCACAGAAACTTTAAGTAAAAATTAAAAGTATCTTTTGGAAATAAAATAATCTCCAATAGTATATAATCTGTACTTCTGATAAACTGATTATCAACAGGTCAACTAGTTAAGACCCAATAATAAAGTAACAAGATCAAAAAACCTTTTATTAATTTTAAATATGTGGTAAAATTTGTTTCTACAAAATACAGGCTATGTGACAGTGAAAACTAATATAAAACTTGTAATATTGGGACATTACAAGTTTCTTTTGACAATAATTTTTTTAAAGCAAGAGAAAGCTTACACTTGGTATAGATGGTACTTTTCAGTATAGGTATATTCAACTGGATATGTGGTAGTGTAACACATGTGCACTAGGATTTTCTTAATCATAACAATCGAGGCAATCACCTTTATGTATACAAATTACTGCAATTAAAAAGGCAGTTTTTTATGTTATGTAGGTTACTAAAAATTTTCCTATTTAGCTTAGGCTCCTACCAACAACTTTATATTACAAGTACATAATACTATATATACATCTTGATTATATATTTAATAAATACTACACATTGTGTATTTGAAATGATCTGATTTACATTTTAAAAAGATCACAATGGTTAGTCTGGGAAAAAAATGGATTGCAAGAGAAGGTAAATATGGAAGCAGGGAGGTCAGGAGGCTATTCTGAATGGTTCAGGTGACAGATGATGGTGGCGTGGACTAGGGTACTAACGGTGGATATGGAAAGAAAAGGCCAAGTTTGAGACAGTCTAGTAATGAAAACAACAGGACTTGCAGATGATTTGCACTGGAGATAGTGGTAATAGTGAAGAAAAGGGAGGAACCAGGGGAAACTCCAAAGTTTATGGTTTGAACTTCGGTTGATGGTGACATTTGCTTAAGTGGAAGATTAGAGCAGGCACCTGTTTGCATGTGGGAAACCAAAAGTTAAGTCTCATGATTTTACTAAACATTCAATTGGGTATGTTAAATACAAGAATAAAGCTGGTGCTCAGAGGAGAGGTATCAGATAAAAATACAAGCCTTTAGATAGTATTAACATTTAATGACATGGGATCTGGATGAAATCCTCTATCTAGGTCATGGGTGGTTAGAGAAGAGGGCTCCTCAAAATGATAGGGATAGAGAACAGGGTTGAAGTTCTACAGTAACCAGCATTTAATGGTGAAAAGGAAGTGGCATATCCAGCAGAGAACACTGGGAAGGAATGGGGAAGATCCTAGGAGGAAAGTTAAATGGGATGCTTTGAAAGTTGAAAAAGGGCCAGTTTCAAAGAGCAGGGCCTGGACATGTGTGTCAAACACCGCTGAGAGTTAAAGACGAGAAAGGTCCATGGATTTGGCAATTTGAAACTTACGAGTGTTCTGGACAAAACTGGAGAAACAGAAGAGTGAATGAGAGTCTTTTGAGATGTACTGTATGAAGAGAAATGAGAAATGGGTAGAGGCTGGAATGTGATGTTGGAGCAAAGAGTTTAACTTTGGAGATTCCACACTGAGTTTATATGCAGACAGGAATGATTTGGTAGAAGGGAGAAGAAGGATGACGTGAAAGAAGACCTCAGGAAGGCAAGAAGGGATGGGGTTCCAAGTGAAATGAATCAACTGCACTTGAAGGAAAAGGCACTTTCTTTACTGTAATAGAAGGAAGAGAGTGATGTGGAGTAAAAGTAAGAATAGACACCTGGAGGTAAGGAGATAACCTTGGGCAAGCTGCTTAACTCAATAAGCTTTGGTTTCCCTAATGTCTCCTTCTCTGAGTTGTTGTGAAGATCAAATTAGAGAAGGGATATAACAATAGCAATTAGCATACTATCTGGCACTCAGTAAATAAATTTCAATAAATGCCACATTATCATTAATCAGCATATCTCAAATTATAGACAGATTTGAAACAACTTTAGAGAATAACATTTTAAATAATACAATTAGAATAAAGACTAAGTCTGTATGGCATTGAAGCCTGCATGTTTCTGTTCCATTCTAGCAATTTCATTTAAAATTGGACTGGATGGTTTACGTTATAGAAATGAACTTTTTGGAGCAGTTTCACTCATTTAAGATTTTTCTTTCACTTTTTAAAGACTAACAAAAACTTAAAAAAATTGTTTTGTGCAGGAATTTTCTGTGAACTTTCATGTCCAGAATTTTGAATGGGTTATGGACTGTCTGATGCAGATTTAAAAGTAGTAGAAAAACAAAGAAGTAAACTACTTAACAGCCCCCAATACCCTCAAATACAGAGTCTAAAAATTCTGCTTTAGTTTCCATCATTTTTTTCCCACATGCAAACTTTCATGTTATAGTCTAACTACACGTAGATAGGCTTATTTGGAAACACTAATTCTAAAAGCACAAGCTACAGTTTTAAAGTTCAACATTTCTACATTATATCAAATATCTTCTGAAAAGACAAGGGTAGTGCTATACATCCCTTTCTCTTCAAATTTTCATGCCATTCTTTTTTCTTACCCTTCTCCTCTTACTGGGGTAACTAACAGGCACTTTATCCAAAGTGGGTCCTCTGTTTTATCAGAAGATCTGACTCTACTTCCCCAATTTAGAATCTTATTCTGTGCTTCAACATAGTTTTCAGTTGTTTTTAATGACAGTTATATAAATCAATGAACTGGTATTACACACTGCTGATGAAAATAGAAATAATTTATTTTGTGAAAACAAACGGCTACAACAGAAACTGACTTCACTGGTGAGAAACCAGAAGCAGATTTCTTTTACATATTTTATATTTCATATTTATGTATAATGTGATCTATGTAAACATACAATATTAATAAAATATATTTATCAATGCCCATCATCTAAATTGGCATTCTAAAAGTGAATTTCTTGACAGAGATAAGTTCCAGCTACCAACCAGAAAATAAGTCAGTAATAAAGATAATAGGTTTAAGTGAAAAATAAACTTAGTAACATATATTAACTGAATCAAATGATTAATGCTTCAACTGGGGGGGTTTCATTGTAGCAAAAAATAAATGTGACTTTATTGTACTTCACTATGAAGATGTATATGTTTAACAATGTATAAGATTCAGCTTGCTTAAATGTGATTTTGAATTTCCACTGATTTATTCAACAGATATTTATAGCATTTCCAGTATTTGTAAGGACCCATATAGTAAGATGGTTTGGTGGATACTTAAAATGATGTAAGAATAGCTCTTACAATGTAGAGGTCAAGTTTTTTGAAATCCTTTAAATACTATGAAATCTCTGAAGTCAAAAGTGAAAAATAATGTTCTGACTTATTAAATAAACTAATTAAGTGCAAATTTATGTTGAAACTGAATATACAACATGATCCAAGAAATAAAAAACTAGCTTCTTTATTTGAGGAGAAGGAGAGGTTTGCGCTTTCAAGAGCATTAAACTAGACCTAATTTGAACACTGATGGTAGCACATGCGCCATGTGCAGTCACTCCCTCACCCTGCCCCCCCTCACATGCACACCTTTCTCCTCTCAGCTTATTAACATTCTAAATCTTTCTCCCAGCTTTAGCCTTGCAACCACTTACTTGATAAAATAGGTCATTTAGAAAGGAAGAACGACCAATAAAATGAATTACAAAGACAACAAGATTAAACTGATTGCCTTATTTTCATACACTGTAGCTGAAATCTGCAAATATGCAGTTGGCTGTGTTTTGGCATTTAACAGCATGCGATCAGTAAGGAGGAGGAAATTTTATTCTCATTAACGGTTGCAGATTTACTGCAGTGAAAAAGGGCTATGTAACCCGAGATGTGACAGTACAGAAAGATCAAAGCCTTGGACTGGAAACCAAATAAACCCTCTGGCTACTTCCTGCAAGGAAAATTCACTTTGGCAATGTAAAACAGAGCCCAGTTAAAAACTACTCTCAGTTTTATGAGCTGTCATAGCAGCTCAAGTGGTTTGGACTGGTTGAGTTTAGAACATTATATTTCCTTGTTTTTGTCTTAGATACTTCTGTAAGCAGTTTTATAGACTTTAAAAAACACACACACAATAACAAATAAACAAAAAAAGAAACTCTTTTCTTTTGGTTGAAACTGAGAAGGTAACCACTAAACTTATTACAACAGGCAGGTCTTCATTTGCACATTCCTTTTCTCATTTACTACAGTTTAATATTTTGCCATTAGATTTATTTGGCAATATACATTTACTTTAATAATTCATCTGTAATCCGTACAATCCCTATTCAAAATAAGTGCAAATCAGTTTACAGAACCCATATGGCTCATATCTGAGGGGTGAGCTATTTGTAACAGCACATCTGGAAGGTCTACGGGCAATATGGAGAATATGGGAATTAATTAACTTTACACTAAAAAACCTATTGGCTCTAGGTTTCATCTATTTTAAAAAATTATTTAAGAAAAAAAAACCATTTGGTTCACGTTTCTAATACAGGGGCTTTCAAAACAATTAATCATAAATACTTTAAATCATATTGTTAAATCAATCAAAACACAGACGGGCTAGACAAATCAACCCCTAAGTTTAGGAGTAAGCTCAGATTCACTGGATCCAGACTTAAGGGAAATAAAAGATGACATGCTCTATTTTCCTTTCTCTTTTATTTTTCTGGAGGGGTGGTAGTGCTTATCAACCAAATTGCTTATAATTTTAAAATTCTCATTAGACTATGAATAAGCAAGTCTTTATAATTGTAATGTGTATCTTATTATCTTAAAAAAACTCAATTAAAAAAAATAAGAGCATTTTATTGGTCAAATTTATCATAAAAGCAGTCATCCATGCTTAAGGACTTTCTTTCTTTTTAAATTTATAACTCATTTTTGTATATCTGTACAGCCAACAAAAATGCTATTAATAATTATAAAAATGAATGAACTTTAACACTGGATAATCACACTTAAATGGTGGTGATATATTAAGTTCCTAGTCATGACTGGATGAACTCCCATGTCATTTCTTCTGGTACAAAACTACACGGTAATTGATGTGTTAACATTCTTATAGGATCTAGACATATTCAGATTACTTATTAAATTTATAGACTCAATTATACTGAAATTCTTCTCCTAAATGAAAGTCCCAATAAAGAGACAACAAATTTGGTTTTCTTTGGGAGGATCTTTGGATTTACACACAGCTATCATGCCTGCCTCCAAAACCCAAGCTCAGATCACCAGACTGACTGAAAATTAACACGAATTTGATGAGAGCAGTTCTGCAGCCAACTTCTCTCGCTTCTAAATTTCCAAAGGAAAGCAAATCACTTAAAATATTTTTTTCAAGTCAGTATAATTTTTCTAGGATAAAATATCTTCCCAGGTTTCCAGTATTTTAAGCCTTGATTTTTGGCTTGAATTTCTATATTTCAGTAAAGTTTACAATTTGCTAATGCTGATGCGTGATAATCTAATAAAATCTGGCCTTAAAAGTTATAGGCCCAATTTACTAATAAAACGTAATTCAATTTTCCTTGGGAAATGCAAATCATTAGTATCCAAGCAGTAGAACTGAATTGAATTCCTTTGCCTTTTTTAAGGTTAAAAAGAAGTTTTTTCTATTAAAAAGGCTTAACAAAGAAGTCAACTAAGACTAATATATAAGGATTCACTTATAGGCATAGTACAGTAGCATCATGTATATAAACATTTACATTGGTTAATTAGCTAAATAAAAGATTTGCTGGAGACATTAATCCTTGTAGACTGAGATGATCCCACTCATTTCATCCTCATTTTTTGTTCAACTGGATTAATCTGTAGAGAACTTAATGAACTACTTAACACAGTTTAATGGTAGTGAACTAGTTACTTGATATGTTAATAAATTTTAGCAATTTGTCTCCAAGCAATCTAAACACCAATTTTCAGTAAACCATATACAGTGTATTAATGCAAAATAAGTAAATAATATTCTGTATTATACAACAAAATCTACATATCTTACTCTGAATTTTAATAACATTTACCCTAAGCTTTCTAAAGCATAGTTCACTGTTAGACTAACATATCTGCTTGCCATTTGGAGGCAGTAATGGTGTAATACTAAGAACGCTGGCTCTTACCAAGCTTAAAGGCCTCACTATATTACCTAACTGCTTTTCGGCTAGTGCCTTAAAAATCTCTGAGCCTTAATTTCTACATTTGTTAAAACAGGGTGAATACTACTTTGCCCTATATACCTTACACACTGTTGATGATCAAATGAGACACATGATGAAATAAATGTTAGCTTTGTTGTTGTTTAGTTTAGTTGCTAAGCCGTATCCAATTCTTTTTGCAACCTCATGGACTGTAGCCCACCAGGCTTCTCTGTCCATGGGATTTCTTAGACAAGAATCCTGGAGTTGCCACTTCTGTCTCCAGGGGAGCCTCCTGACCCAGGGATTGAGGTGGATTCCTACCACTGAGCCACCAGGGAAGCCCAAATGTTAGCTACATGCAAGTTATTAGTCTTTGTATAATAAGATTCAGACAAAAAAGCACCTTAAATTTTATTCTTTGAAACTCTTAGAGGGCTCCTAAGACATTCCATCTTCTGAGATAAGAAAAGTAAACAACTGGCATAATTGTTGAGAGTATTTAGAGAGAAAAAAATGTAATGCCATTTAATGTAAGGGCTGTGTTAGAGCCAGAGTCTCACGCTTAAGACACCGTTTGCTTGCACTGGTTTGCTTCTCTCTTCAGAACTGTCACATAGCTATTGCCACTCGGTCTCCTGTTTTCACATCCCACTAATTAAACCATTTCATTACCTTAGATGGAATCTTACCTATCACAGAGTGTTATTTCCTATAAATAGTTTTATTCATTTCAAGAAATTTTACCATGCATTTCTGATTGGTTAATAAAGATGGGAAGAACTTAAAATTATTTCTACTGGTTATACTTAGCTATAGCAATTATTACTGAGCCTGAAATAACATGTTTATATATGCTAAAATAATGTCATTTGGACAACTGAATATAATTATAATAAAAATTTGCACAGATTTGGATATGTTTAGATCAAATCATACACCCTAAAAAGGAGTAACTTAAAAGTAAACAGGATATTGTCTTATTACCCAAGACCATGGTTTAGATTCTGCTGTATATGTTTTAATCATGATTTAACAAAATTCCATTTAAGCTAAAGAGCAATTCTTGCAAGTATCCCAACTTCAATACAGCTAAGATCAAGTATTAGAAAACTTCACAAAAATAACATTTATTCCACTATTAGGTAAGTGGATCTCACTACACTCAATGAATCTATTTTCTTTGACACACAATTATTTACTCAGTCTTTATCTCTGATTATTTCCTGAGGATAAATTCTTAGAAAAGAAATTACAGAGTTAGGGAATTTTAGGCTTCTGTTCTCTGTTACCAAATATAGTTCACTGAGGTTTTGTCCATTTAAATGCCCACAAGAGGTGTATCACAGAACCTCTTTGCTCCCATGTGTGGATATAAGCATTAAAAATTATTTTGCAACTGATAGGTGAAAATGGAAACTGGCTGCTTTATTTGTATTCATCATGACTGGAAAAATTACTAAAGTTAGAAGTTTTTTAAAGACTTCATGAAGCATGTTCTCCTCTGAGAAAAAGTTTATAGGGAAAGAAATTAGGAACAAAAAAGTTACATACTTAATAAAGCAGTGATTTTAATGATTATCTTTTAAAAGATTTAATAAGTATTTCATAATAAATAATAATAATTCATTTAGTTCTTAAAATGCTGCAGAGCAAATGGTTGGTCTCAATATCTATCAAAGAAAATGTTTCTGTGAGGTTCTTTTCATTTCTTTTGATCCTTCCATATAATTTCTATACTCCTGCCACAGTAATGAAGGTCACTAAAACTTATACTAGGAGAACAAATGAAAGAATTTGGCTTATCAATTAAAACTTTATAGAGGACTTATCAAATAAGGGATTTTATAAGCATATTTAATTTTACCTCAATATATGATAATTTCTCAATTGCCAAATTAAGGGCTGTAATATAGATAATAATTTATCTTTTGAATAACTGCTTTAACATAATATCCTAATATGTAATTCAAGGAATAATGCAAAGGGCAGTAAATATTAATACTACACAATGCCCTTTAGACAGGGAATATTGAATTTTAAGGTTGCTTTTCTCAAGTGAAATAACTGAGTTAAATAGTTGAGTATAATGAAGGTGACCTTATAGCTAAAGAATAAGTCAAAATTTTACATTTGGAGTTTCATATGAAGGAAAAATTTTGATAAATTTTTCTACTTACATATTAAGAAAATAATGTGTTAGTCCTATCTAGTACTTTTTAAAATTGTACAACTGACTAACATTTAAAATTGTGCAAATGACTAACATTTCAACAATGATTTAATGTTTTAAAGAAAATAAATTAGAGAAAACAGAATAAAATATATACATGTGAAACATCTATATATTGAACAGAAAAGTTAATGCCCAAGTATTTTAAGAAAGAGGAAAAAAGAGGCAGGCACACACAGAGAAAATGAAAGTGTGAGAATCAGATGGCTCAGATAATTCACACATCTAGTTCATCTCTGACTTTAGTGAAACCATCAGTAAGTGACATCATTGTGCCAACCACAAAGAAGAAATCCAGGCCCTCTGAAAAATATTTTTCAAAGCCCCAAGGATATCCAAGCAGTCCCTGAAATTTTTTTCCAGTTTATGAAAATTGGATTCCTATAAAAGAAAAATGGACCATTTTTACTGCAACAAAAACTGATTTGTAAAAGCTGGAAACAGTTTAAAAATTCTCAACATGAGGTTCTTGTTAGTCTTGAAAAGTAAGAGTTATAATAAAAAAAAAGGTTCAAAAATATGGTACAGATACATTGTATATAAGGGGGGAAAAAAGCCAGTCATACTCCTATTATTTTTAATTAGCTTCAATAGCAAGTTCCAATTTACTTTCTAATACCAGTTCAGGTTTTGGGAGTGCAAGATTTACATCTAACCCTCTGGGAATGGCAACCCAATAGCTAATGCCTTGGAGCCCTAATATATTCTGCATTACCCCCTAAATGTTGGGAAATTCTGGTGGCAAGAGGTTCAAACTGATAGTGACACATGTCTAAAACCTGGGATTCACTAACTGCCAGTATGTATTTTATTAAACACCCAGTCCCTCTTGTAGAATAGGATGGATGAGCTTAACAGTTTTCACTGGTGTCCAATTAAACTGCCTTGCTATATTACACAGATGTAGACATTCATATTAAGAAGGGCACCCTGACTTGGATTTTAAGAAACATACAATTTGAACTGTTTAAAGCATTCTCTAAATTTGACTCAGTTTCCCCATTTTAACAGATTCGTCACATTATGAAATGTGGTCATTTTAGAAAGAAAGAATTTTTTTCTGAACAATTAAAAAAAACCTCTTACACAAATTAGAAATTTATTCTTTACCTTGCAGAAATCTGGGATCATAGACTTCACCTGAACCCACTGAAACTGATATGTTAAAAACCCACAAAGACTGAAAAGTCACGAGTACTGGCTGGACAGCATGCCACTTGGCACTGTCATACTCTTTCATGTTCTCAAATCATTAAAAACATTTGTAATTATAAACATTCACATTTTATATATTATTTAAAAAATTATTACTATTTCAATTAACTTGACATTGCTTGTTAATCAAAGACATATGATGAACAGGGAATGAATTTTTAAGTCATGTGGACAATTTTCCTCATTTAAAGGAAAAAAAAAACCTCTCTAAACAGATAACATCTCCTGTTCTTAAAATCAGCTTTTTCAATATTTAAAATTTAATCAACATTTTTCTTTCATAATTAACCCAAATTCTTCATGTTGTTCATTAAATCTGTTTATTCTCATTTCAACAGTAGAGAAGAAGAGTAAGAGTTCAACATCTTCTGTCTACATTTTTTAAAAAATCCCACTTTGCTTAAAATCAATTAAAATGAAATATTTCAAAAATATTATTTTAAGTCAATGATACTTGATCTAATAGGTTTTATATTTACCTATTGGATCCCAGAAACCTAAAGGTAGCCATTAGTTTAAAATTTCACATCTGGGACATTATGCATCAAAATTATCATGCCAAAATATGTGAATAATTGTGGAGCAATTTAAAATAAAATATTTGTAGAATTAAAAAACTAAGTCAGACTAAATCCACAGTTACTACAAAGAACAAAATAGGAATCCCATTAGAAGACAATCCTAAACAACTAAAAATAATTGCATAACACAGTAAATGATTCTACAGAGGATCAATAAAACTATGTAGCAAAGAATAACTATGAGTTTTTGGCTATATTCTAAGCTTTCTTTGTATCTCTGTTGATAAAATTTAGAGTCTATTTTTATTTGATCTGTTACCTACAAAAAAAACTAAGGAAATTCACTGTAAATTATTTCTTCTGGAAATACAAAAAGAAAATGATACAGTTATTACATTTAAGGCCTGAAAAATTAAAAAAGACAAGAGATGAAAGACTTAACTTTCTCAGGGGAAGTTCTTTTTAAAGGGCAAACAATCTCAATTTAAAATGATTATAATAAATAAGTATACCTTTTTTTTATTTGAAAAAATATATAGTCTACATCAAGTTTTATTAACAAATCCTTTAAGCCAATGTTACCATCACATGTCTTTTATGATGTGAAAGAAGCTACTTATGTTTTTTTAATGTTGAAAAAGAACTAAAGGTACAAAAGTAAGAGAATTTTCCCAAAGTCTTTTTATAAAAAGAAACTTGTTAACAGAACTGAGGAATGAAATTCTGAAATCTTTGGACACAGTACAAAACTTAGTGAGTGTAGCCATCTCTCAAAACATACAATAAGGTTCTTAAAAATCACATAACTATACAAAACATTAGGTCTTTCTCAAGTAAGTAATGCACGGTTAATTTGCTTTTTTTAAGCTGGAAGTATATGCAAGAGACACAAAAGCAATGTTTTGTCCATAGTGAAACACAAATGGCAGAAAAATTAATCTTAAGTGCTATCAGCAAAAATCTTCAATATAAACATTGGGATTATATAGCAAAATAATTTCTTCCTTTTCTAATTATGTTTCAGAAAACATTTGTACAGTGAACTGTCATACAATGGAATATATTAGTTATAATAATTAAATAGAATCTCTAATTATAACTAATACAGACAGAGACATCAGAAGTAGTCAAAAGCCATATGCTTTCTGGTATTTAATCATGTTTAATTTTTTTTCCCTAAGGCAAGTAGTTTCTTACCATGACAATCCAGTGCACCGATGAAACAATTTCTAAAGTATTATTATTTATTTAAAGTTCACTAATGGCTACTGAATATACTGAAGGATATTGCATTCATAAAATACTCCTGTATTTTCTACTCTGCTTTTAAATTTTGTCATGACCATCAGTGAATTGTGAAACCAATACAGTGGGTCACAATCTGCATTTCAAAAATAGAATAGACTAAAACAGAACATATCATTGTGAATTACATGCAGGAAGAGTAACTGCTATTTTAAGAATTTTACTACTGAATTAAAATGGCTAATATAAAGTGATGATTCAAGAGTTATAACACATTGGTCACAACTGTATTAAAATTTTTTTTTAATTTAATTTTTTAACTTTTTTTAACACCAAAAACATTTTGCATTGGGTTATAGCCAACTGACAATGTTGTGATAGTTTCAGGTGAACATGCAACTGTATTCTTAAAGCACACAACTGTATTCTTATTCTCCAAACAGAAATATTTGTTAATAAAATATGTAATTTTAGAAGAGAAAATTAAATCAATAATTTAAAGAAAAAAATAATCTTAAGGGTAAAAAGACTACACCTATTCTTTGGACCATTTTAATGTGAATTTGCAATAGTCATCCTAAATTAAAGTATTATACCTTAGCAATGATATGAAGGGAAAACTATTATTTATACTTTCTGGCAAGATTTTAAAAATCTATGAGATCAGTAATGAAGCAGAATATCTGTTGGAAACTTTATTATAATTGTACAACAGTGCTGGCATGTCAGGATTTTTCTTTAAATATTTTATTTGAATGCCATGCAAGGAGGAAAAGTCCTTAATTTAATCAGCACATCAACTTTTTAAAAACAGTGGTATCTGAGTAATTGTTAAAATACATGTATTGTGTTATTTTATATTTTATTGCATTTGGAAAACATGAAATAACCTGCATCATTAATTTGTCAAAAGTACTGCCTATTTCAATAGACAGCCTATATTTTCCAAACTGAGGAAAAAAATATATTTTTTTCTTAGAACTGTGATATCTTCATTTTTTTACATAGAAAAATGTGACTTTGTAAGTTAATTTAAAATCAAACAAGCATGTTCTTGAAAATATTCAGGATTTGTTTACCCTTTAATGGAAAAAGAAAAATGGGAAGTGATGAGAGAATTTTAGCTTTTTAAAATCAAGGGAAACACCATATACTAGATTTTTCTTGGAAGACTGTTTACCTGCTAGCAAATGAATGCTGCCCAACTACATCTCCGTTTTGAAGGTGATAATCATTGAAGAAATCTGGACTCATGGCTCCTTCAGAGGCAACTAATCCATCTAGAAAGAAAATAGTAACTAGTGAAACATCTTTGTAGGGAATAAAAAGGAAACTATTCTATTAAGTAACACAATAGAAAATAACCTGTATATTTAGTCCAGAAGAAAAATGTTAGCATGATGTTCAGTTCTGAGAGTATGAATGAATAGCATACATAATTGTTCTGCACATTTATTAAGCATCTACTATGTTGCAGTGGCTTCCCTGGTGGCTCAGTAGCTGAAGAGTCTGCCTTCAATGCAGGACACTCAGGTTCAATCTTAGATAGGGAAGATCCCCTGGAGAAAGAAATGGCAACCCACCCCAGCATTCTTGCCTAGAAATTACATGGACAGAGGAGTGTGGCAAGCCACAGTCCATGGGGTTGCAAAGAGTCAGACACGACTGAGTGAGTAAACCTACCTATTTTGCAGTCCTATTTTATTACACAGATGAATAAGACACGGTCTCTGCCTTCAAGGAGCTTATAGTTTTGTGGAAAGACAACAAAGATAGGGGGTGAGAAAGGATAGAGAGGAACAATAAGCCTTTCAGGCTAAGACAGAGAATGAGTAAGGAAATAGAACAGACATTAAATAGCATGGTTTTGGTAAAAAGCAACTCTCTAATATATTCCACATTTTATATCTGGGCAGCTTCATTTGTGTAGCATGATTAGGGAATTATATATTTCAAACAAGTGAATTTTTATATAAGCAATGCTTCACACAGACACACACACTTTGGTTAGAAACCCTTGTAAATACATTTTACACTAACTGTGTTTTTACAAAGTATACTGAATATAATTTAAAAACTTCTTGATAACACAATCTTCATTATAAACATCAACCATTATATAGTAATGCCCTAGGTTATTAGATATATTGGACTATCTATACTAAATGGTTATACTACCATGCTTTTTGAGCACTTATTAATTTGCTTATAAAGCGTTCCTTTCCCTAAACCTAAGAATTTATTATTACTTCTTGCTGATTTTAGATACTGCTTTCCCATTTGTTCCAATCTAAGAATTCAGATAACCTATTTTTGATAGAATTATGAATAAGTTGGGCTTCCCTGGTGGCTCAGAGGTTAAAGCATCTGCCTGCAATGTGGGAGACGTGGGTTCGATCCCTGGGTCGGGAAGTTCTCCTGGAGAAGGAAATGGCAACCCACTCCAGTATTCTTGCCTGGAGAATCCCAAGGACAGAGGAGCCTGGTGGGCCCCAGTTCACGGGGTCACAAAGAGTTGGACACGACTGAGTGACTTCACTCTCACTCACTCTCACTCTCTATGAATAAGTTAAGAATAAGAAGAATCTGAGGGAAAAAAAATCTCAGTAATGGCTTCAGGGCTGTCCTATATGGCTCTTGTAATTACTAGTTGAAAAGCTCTGAGACTTTCTAAAGTTTAAAGTATTCCAAGTTGGCAAGTGACCTCTAGGTAAATGTTGGCTAGGTTGTATCCACAATATTGTTTATAAATTTGGCACACAGTTAAGCAAGCTATTTAGTAATGAGATGATCATTTTATACTTATCATGCAATAATACTTCGCTAGGTCCTGTGGAAAAAATTACAATACACAATTTCTGAAAGGAGTTTTATGTTAAGTGAAATATAAAACAGACACTTAAGATGCAATTAAATAATATATTTTATTAATAAATGATTATATAACAGGAAGGGATTTATGTGCCAAATGAGTGCTGGAGGTGAAAAAGCTATAGCTGGATTACTGTGTTCTGCAGAGGTTAGAAAGTCCCAGTTGGAAGGGAGGGAGGAAGAGGTGTAACTGATTTGAGTATCAATAGATAGTTGGGAATTAATGACAAAATCCGTTTAAGAGTAAGGGTATTAAAAAATCAAGTATATGGTAAAATTAATAGAGCTTGCAAATGAATAAGTAAAATAATTTGAACATTGGGGTACATGTGTCTCTTTCAATTCTGGTTTCCTCGGTGTGTATGCCCAGCAGTGGGATTGCTGGGTCATACGGTAGTTCTATTTGCAATTTTTTTAAGGAATCTCCACACTGTTCTCCATAGTGGCTGTACTAGTTTGCATTCCCACCAACACTGTTTATAATAGCCAGGACATGGAAACAAACTAGATGTCCATCAGCAGATGAATGGATAAGAAAGCTGTGGTACATATACACAATGGAGTATTACTCAGCCGTTAAAAAGAATTCATTTGAATCAGTTCTGATGAGATGGATGAAACTGGAGCCGATTATACAGAGTGAAGTAAGCCAGAAAGAAAAACACCAATACAGTATACTAACACATATATATGGAATTTAGAAAGATGGCAATGACGACCCTGTATGCAAGACAGGAAAAAAGACACAGATGTGTATAATGGACTTTTGGACTCAGAGGGAGAGGGAGAGGGTGGGATGATTGGGAGAATGGCATTCTAACATGTATACTATCATGTAAGAATTGAATAGCCAGTCTATGTCTGACGCAGGATACAGCATGCTTGGGGCTGGTGCATGGGGATGACCCACAGAGATGTTATGGGGAGGGAGGTGGGAGGGGGGTTCATGTTTGGGAAAGCATGTAAGAATTAAAGATTTTAAAATTTAAAAAAAAAAAGTAAAATAATTTGTATTTCCATAACACTATCCATTTGCTATATGGATATATAGGCTTCCCTTGGGGCGGAGCTGGTAAACAGTCCGCCTGCAATGCGGGAGACCTGGGTTCGATCCCTGGATTGAGAGATCTCCTGGAGAAGGGAAAGGCTACCCACTCCAGTATTCTGGCCTGGAGAATTCCATGGACTGTATAGTCCATGGAGTCACAAAGAGTCAGACATGACTGAGTGACTTTCACTATTTGCTGTATACCATATATTAAAGACTTGTATTGGTATTTAGTTGTTGAATTGTTAATCATACCTTTGGTATTTACCTTATTACTTTAGGAAATTTAAAATACTTAAGAGGAAGCTTAAAAGCTGAAGATTCTATAAACCAAAAGACCAGCTAAACACAAAAAAGTTACAAAAACAAAATTATGGGAATGCCAAGACACCACAGATTGAAAGTTAAGCAGCTAAAAAGATTATTTTTTATCCATCTAAGACTTTGTTAAGGTCTGGCTAAAATTAACAAAGTTAATACTGCAAAAATCAACAAGTTTCTCTGTTAAATTAAAACCAAATAATTACAGATCAAGTTTTATGAAACCTGCCAATTTTAGAGGAACAAAGCAAAGTAAAATGCCAAAATAAAATGTATACCACACGTTGAAAATGAATACAAAGATATTCAGCATGCCAGAGAATAAAAGATTTTAACACTCAGAAATATAACACTCAGATAAAAATATAACACTCAGATAAAAATACAACCAAATAAAAATACCCAAATTATACTTTAAAAGTTTATATTACATGAAACATGGTCTAGTGAGGTGAACCAGATGAGGAAGAAATTAAATTAAAAACTACCGTTAAATTCTCAACATCTTCATTTTGATTCAGAGTTCTCATTGTCTTCAAAGGGAAAAATGAATAAAAAGGATAAATGGAATACAGGAAGCTACAAACAGGGATTTCATCAAACAGAGATGATACTAAAAAAAAACTCAGTTTAAAGATTCAGCCAGAAATTTTATAAACCCAGAATATAGCTACTTTAAGAAATTTTATAGGCCTAGAATATAATAAGTTTAGTAATAAAATAAGCCTGATACTATATGAATAAAAAAGGGTAAATTTATACTTCTGAACTTAATTTCTAATAAACCTAAGACACTGCAGTTCATTCAATAAACTATACCTTGTACACTGCCCTTTAATGACTTGAAAAAATTTAGGTAACTCTAATGTATGAGTAATCATTCTTCATTAGAATGAAGTTAAATGATATCTTAAATCTTCAATACAAGCAGTTTAACTTGTTTGGAACTATCTGTTTCTCAGTATTCTGTATCTGAAATTAATAATTCTTTTACAGAAATACTAGAAAGGAATTATGCATTGTTGATTGCAATCGTATTCAAATAAATTCAGGAGTATTCTTCCCAGGCTTCTACTTTACCTCACTGGTTCAAAGATAGCAGCAAGGAATCAAAGACTTTCATGTGATGTTTAAACGGCCAGAGAACAAAGAGAAGACAGATGATATATACCAAACATTTTGTAAACTGTAGAGCATTATATACATTAACGTTATTAAATTATTTGAAACCTTTTAGAGAAGTTATGTAACACACCGTTTTTGAGGTGCTCTAAGTAATGATGATCTACTTCTGCTTCACTGACTACATTAAAGCCTTTGTGGATGACAACAAACTGTGGAAAATTCTTCAAGAGATGGGAATACTAGTCTGCCTTTCCTACCTCCTGTGAAACCTGAATGCAGGTCAAGAAGGAAGAGTTAGAACCAGACATGGAACAATGGACTGCTTCCAACTTGGGAAAGGAATATGTCAAGGCTGTATATCGCCACCCTGCTTATTTAACTTAAATGCAGAGTACATCATGAGAAATGCCGGGCTGTTTGAAGCACAAGCTAGAATCAAGATTGCTGGGAGAAACATCAATAACCTCAAATATGCAGATGACACCACCCTTATGGCAGAAAGCGAAGAGGAACTAAAAAGCCTCTTGATGAAAGTGAAACAGGAGAGTGAAAAAGCTGGTTTAAAACTCAACATTAAAAAAACGAAGATCATGGCATCTGGTTCCATCACTTCATGGCAAATAGAAGGGGAAACAATGGAAACAGTGACAGATGTTATTTTCTTGGGCTCCAAAATCACTGCAGATGGTGACTGAAGCCACGAAATTAAAAGATGCTTGCTCCATGGAAAAGAAGCTATGACAAGCCTACACAGTGTATTAAAAAGCAGATCAACAAAGGTCCATCTAGTCAAAGCTATGGTTTTTCCAGTAGTCATGTATGGATGTGAGAGTTGGACCATAAAGAAGGCTGAGTGCTGAAGAATTGATGCTTTTGAACTGTGGTGTTAGAGAAGACTCTTGAGAATCCCTTGGACTGCAAAAAGATCAACCAGCCAATCCTGGGGTCGCAAAGAGTTGGGCAAGACTGAGCAACTGAACAACAACAACAAAGTACTGATGATAATATGGTTATGAGTAAAATGGGGATATGTATTAGAATAAAAATGAAATCAAAGCAAATTTATTGCCAGTATAGGTAATTTGTCAACTTTGTCATTTCTGAAACTCAATTTAAAAAGGCTAACAAATACATGAAAAGATGCTCAATATCACTCTATCAGAGAAATGCAAATCAAAACCACAATGAGGTACCATTTCACACCAGTCAGAATGGCTGCGATCCAAAAGTCTACAAGCAATAAATGCTGGAGAGGGTGTGGAGAAAGGGGAACCCTCTTACACTGTTGGTGGGAATGCAAACTAGTAGAGCCACTATGGCAAACAGTGTGGAGATTCCTTAAAAAACTGGAAATAGAACTGCCTTATGACCCAGCAATCCCACTGCTGGGCATACACACTGAGGAAACCAGAACTGAAAGAGACACATGTACCCCAATGTTCATCACAGCACTGTTTATAATAGCCAGGACATGGAAACAACCTAGATGTCCATCAGCAGATGAATGGATAAGAAAGCTGTGGTACATATACACAATGGACTATTACTCATCCATTAAAAAGAATACATTTGAATCAGTTCTAATGAGGTGGATGAAATTGGAGCCGATTATACAGAGTGAAGTAAGCCAGAAAGAAAAACACCAATACAGTATACTAACACATATATATGGAATTTAGAAAGATGGTAACGATAACCCTGTATGAGAGACATCAAAAGAGACACAGATGTACAGAACAGTCTTTTGGACTCTGTGGGAGAGGGAGAGGGTGGGATGATTTGGGAGAATGGCATTGAAACATGTATAATATCATATAAGAAACGAATCACCAGTCTAGGTTTGATGCAGGATACAGGAGGCTTGTGGCTGCTGCACTGGGATGACCCAGACAGATGGTACGGGGAGGGAGGTGGAAGGGGGGTTCAGGATTGGGAACACGTGTACACCCGTGGCAGATTCACGTTGATGTATGGCAAAACCAATACAGTATTGTAAATTAAAATAAAGTAAAAAAAAAAGTGGCTTACACATATTGCGCATAAAAATAAAAAAACTACAAAAACTCTGTATCTTTTTATATACTGTTACTGAAATATATTTATTTCTAAAAGTCAAATGGAAACACAGTATTAAGCTCTTTGGTGAACTAGCTAAAAGTGAAATGACTGTGTGGGAGAACATGGATATCAACAGTGGAGAAAGTGACAAAAAGAAATGACTAAAATAGATAAATGATAACTTATTTGGCCACACTTGATAAGATATATCACATAAATATACAGGTAAGTGAAAATTACAGTTTTACAATGATTCTGAGACAGAAACTAACCATTTTAAGTTTCATATTCTATAATATAGTTATATACTAAATGCTAAGAAGATTCACTACAATTAATAAAGAAGAACAGCGAAAAAGTAAAAAGTCATTTAGAAATGTGCTATAGTCCATGGAGTCGCCAAGAGTTGGACATGACTTAGTGACTGAACAACAATGAAAATAGCAATACAGCTTTACAGATTATAAAATACTTCCTCTGTGGGTAAAAGGTTTAAAGCAAACAGCAGCAATTTCATAATAGAAAGGGAATTAGTAACTACAACCACAATTATTTTAGACTAAGAAAAATAATGTAACTATAAAGATATGCAGATGACACCACCCTTATGGCAGAAAGTGAAGAGGAACTCAAAAGCCTCTTGATGAAAATGAAAGAGGAGAGTGAAAACGTTGGCTTAAAGCTCAACATTCAGAAAACGAAGATCATGTCATCTGGTCCCATCGCTTCATGGGAAATAGATGGGGAAACAGTGGAAACAGTGTCAGACTTTATTTTTTTGGGCTCCAAAAGTACTGCAGATGGTGACTGCAGCCATGAAATTAAAAGACGCTTACTCCATGGAAGAAAAGTTATGACCAACCTAGATAGCATATTGAAGAGCAGAGACATTACTTTGCCGACTAAGGTCCGTCTAGTCAAGGCTATGGTTTTTCCCGTAGTCATGTATGGATGTGAGAGTTGGACTGTGAAGAAGGCTGAGCACTGAAGAATTGATGCTTTTGAACTGTGGTGTTGGAGAAGACTCTTGAGAGTCCCTTGGACTGCAGGGAGATCCAACCAGTCCATTCTGAAGGAGATCAGCCCTGGGATTTCTTTGGAAGGAATGATGCTAAAGCTGAAACTCCAGTACTTTGGCCATCTGACGTGAAGAGTTGACTCACTGGAAAAGACTCTGATGCTGGGAGGGATTGGGGGCAGGAGGAGAAGGGGATGACCGAGGATGAGATGGCTGGATGGCATCACTGACTCGATGGACGTGAGTCTGAGTAAACTGCGGGAGTTGGTGATGGACAGGGAGGCCTGGCGTGCTGCGATTCATGGGGTGGCAGAGTCAGACATGACTGAGCGACTGAACTGAACTATAAAGAGATGTTAAATATATTCCTATTTCATATAATAAAATGAAGATCCATTTTTAATTAACCTCCAATTAAAATAAATAAATTTATATTAAAAAAATAAAGAAATAAACAATGAAAAAAATAGCAAGAAAGAAACAGATACGTTTTGACATATTTAACTGTTGGAAAATACAGAAGGCAATACTAATGACCAGGAAATTGTTGTTCAGTTGCTCAGTTGTGTCTGACTTTTTGTGACCCCATTGACTGCAGCATGCCAGGCTTCCCTGTCCTTCACCATCTCCCAGAGCTTGCTTAAATTCATGTCCATTGAGTTGGTGATGCCATCCAATCATCTCATCCTCTGTCGTCCCTTTCTCCTCCTGCCTTTAATCTTTCCCAGCATCAGGGTGTTTTCTAATGAGTTAGCTCTTCACATCAGTATTGGAGCTTCAGCTTCAGCATCAGTCCTTCTAATGAATATTCGGGATTGATTTCCTTTAGGATTGACTGGTTGGATCTTCTTACAGTCCAAGGGACTCTCAAGAGTCTTCTCCAACACCACAGTTCAAAAGCATCAATTCTTCGGCGCTCAGCCTTCTTTATGGTCCAACTCTCACATCCATAAATGACTACTGGGAAAACCATAGCTTTGACAAGGTGGGCCTTTTTTGCAAAGTAATATCTCTGCTTTTTAATATACTGTCTAGGTTTGTTATAGCTTTTTTTCCCCAAGGAGCAAGAGTCTTAATTTCATGGCTTGTATTCACCATCTGCAGTGATTTTGGAGCCCAGGAAAATAAAGTCTGTCACTGTTTCCACTGTTTCCCCTTCTATATGCCATGAAGTGATGGGACCAGATGCCATGATCTTTGTTTTCTGAATGTTGAGTATTAAGCCAGCTTTTTCACTCTCCTCTTTCACCTTCATCAAGAGGCTCTTTAGTTCCTCTTTGCTTTCTGTCATAAGGGTGGTGTCATCTGCATCTGAGGTTATTGACCAGGAAGTAGCAAATACTATTTCATTTTTTAATAAAAGATAAGCCCAGGGTATCACTGGCCATTTAGCTTAACTTCTGTGGTTGAAAAACTTCTAAAGTTGCCTTTATCAGAAGCAGCCCTAAGTTTCATGGAGACTCAAATAAGATGGCTCAAGCATCTAAATAAATCTGTAGTATTATAAAATTTCTGATGTTTCTGAAGATACAACTTTACATAATAAAAGACAAGAGACTACCACTATCTGGATTTCCATGACACATATCAAGAATACCACAGATATTTTTTTAGTTGATGAACTATTTATGAAAAATAAAGTAGATAAAAGAGTACAGATGGCTTCATATGAGAACTATATCAGTGTAATCCCTGCTGTCAAGTGTCTACCATATTCAAGCTACAGGTATAAAAAAACCACCACCACGAGGCTATCTAATGATAACATTTCACTCCTCAAATGCTTCAATTTATTTTTCTATCAGCTGTGGCTGTTTCTAAATTTAGATTTATAAAAAGATGTACAATTTAGATTTCTCACAAAGCTTAAATTGTACATTTTAATTGTATCTCACAGAAAAATGTTATGATTTTCATTTTAAGAGGTTAATTTAAATGAATTGATTTTGGAAAAATTGAATAATTTTTTAGAAATCTGTTCAGAAGCTAATTGTATTGAAACAACAAAGTTAAATACTGAGGTGGTTAAAAGCTTTATTCATTTTTGGAAACTGCTCATTGATTCACACTGAAAAGGAGCTATCAATTTTCAAAGCAAGAAACCTGATTCTAAGAAATTCTGATTTCTATTATCAAAAAATTCATATCACATATATTTTACATTATTTTACTTCATGACGATCTCACTAGGTAAGGAACAGCTGCTAGCCATTACTGAACTAAGAAATTCTGGTTAGTTGAAATTAATGATCTACTCCATCTGGGCTGAAACACAAAGCAGATTTCATAACTACTGTTAAGTTCAGTTAGGAAGAAATCCATTTAATTTTGAAAGTGAAGTACCAACTTTCCAGGACTGAAGTACCTTAAATCAAATATAAAAATAATTCAGCCTTATGAGCAATATGCAGAGCATACAATTATGAAAACATATGAATGACTACATAGGAAAAAAAGTGAGCCGTTTATTCAGATACAATTACTTTCAATGCCTTTTATTTCCAACCTACTAAAGATCTTAGAAATCCTTTCCTTCATCTCTTCAACTAAATGAGTTCAATAAAGTAATTAATATTGGCAATAGTACAACACATTAGAAGGCAGAATATGCAACAACTTAGGCTCTAAGTACAGAATCCCTGGACAAAGGAAGATGGCACAATCAACAAGGGTATAATAAATGTAAGATTCATGTAAAAATTAAATTTTACCTTGAAAATACTAGCAGAGTGTAGAATGAAAAAAAACTGTTGTTATAAACTGTCTAAATCTTCCCAATCAGAGAATCAAATAGGGGTTACTATTTCAAAACTGAAGCAAGTGAAAGTCACTCAGTCATATCCGACTCTTTTTGACCTCATGGACTATACAGTCCATGAAATTTTCTAGGCTAGAATACTGGAGTGGGTAGCCTTTCTGTTCTTTAGGGGATCTTCTCAACCCAGGGATCAAACCCAGGTCTCCTGCATTGCAGGCAGATTCTTTACCAGCTGAGCCACAAGGGAAGTCCAAGAACACTGGAGTGGGTAGCCTATCCTTTCTCCAGTGGATCTTCTGGACCCAGGAATTGGACTGGGGTCTCCTGCACTGCAGGCAGATTCTTTACCAACTGAGCTATGAGAGAAGCCCCAACTAATGCAAAACCATGGCAAAATGAGACTGTTAAAATTAAACACGCTGGAAAACAAAACATAAATTAGTAAACTATATATTTAAATAAATACAGAACAGAGAAAAATACCACATTTTCAAACAGTAGTAAATCTTGAAGATGTCATTTTAAGTTATACATTCTAGAAAGTAATAAATTAAGAGCAATTTTCCTTGTTTTAATTTTCCTTGTCACAGCCTTTTTAACGGAGATCACATCAAAGACTACCTTGGAAAAAGATAATGATGAGTTACTAGGTTTGCTTGGTGTATACTGACGTTATGTCTAAAATCATTAGCAGAAGACCATTTACCTACTAAAAGAAGTGCTTATAAACCTTGGGAATGAGAAAGGTGGCAGACAAAAAACCCCTATAGCATACATTAAAAGTATTTATTTTTGTCTTGGTTATCATCTTACCTGAGCTGTAGAAAAGGTCAGGTCTCTCAAGAATATCTCCTTCATGGATGTATGGCTCAATTCGATCATCACCATACAAGTACTGCTCACTCTCATCCATCTGACGACTTTCTACCATCTCCAGCCACTGAGAGTTATGCCAGCGAAACTTCTCACTTTGAATTTTCTTGGCCCATTCTTCATCATATTCCTATTGTAAACAAATAGTCAATTATTTTTTATAAGTTCAATGAAGGAATTTCTTTGATACTCAGCAGTAATTTTATCTTACAAGAAGATAATTTGAGGGGGCTTTTGTTTCAGTTAGAGGAAATATTAAAATTACCTTTTTGGAATAATGTATACAATAATCAATAGAAATCAATTTATTACATATATTAAAGACATCTCTGTTTGGATTACCAACTGCTACTGCCGATGGCAAAAACTAGAAAAGCTCAAATTTCACAAATTCTTTATCTAAGTATTACTAGAATTTACGTAAGCAGCCTGACTTAAACTTCCAAATAGTTCTGTGACTATAATTATGTGGCACTAATGACAGGTGGTTAGGCATTAAAATTATATCTTTTGCTATATCTTTTTGTTTAGATAACATTTTCACCAGCCAAAAAAAAAAGAAACATTAAAGTATTTCTTCTAAAAATTGAAATGGTTTACTACAAAAAATAAATAGAATTTAATTCAATTATGTTTCAACAACAGAAATAATAATGCCTTATTTGGTCATAATTATTTCTTTAAATATCTCCTGTTTGGCAATGAACTCTTGAGGAGCAAGATTGTGGTGTATTCACTGTATCCGTAACATCTGTTCACAGAGAACTTCATTGGTGGCTGTTTTTGAAGGACAAGTAGACAAGTTATAAATATTAGAAAAGCTACAGCTGAACCTATCTAGCTTCACCGGCTGTGGCTACTTCTGACAAGTATATTCACTTAAAAATCACTGGACAGTACCATGGATTACTTGGAAAAAAGACTTCTGGTATTTCTTGTCATTCTAATCACAGGATTCTTAGTATTAAATTCCTCTGTCATATCTTTAACACTTTTATTTATACTTATTTTTTTTTTTAAGTTGGAAAGGTACCAGGCAATACTATTGTCCTCCAGTAGTTGAAATGATTACAATAACTTTAAATGCGAGCAATTTTCATCCAAAGCTAAGTAAGGCGCAAGTAAAAAACTGTCATCACAGAATAAATTTCTGGGATGTAAAATAAGTCTGAAATTTTATAATAAATGTAATTACTATTATCAAAGTTTTTCTTGTTAAATTTGAAATTTCACATTATTGGTATATCTCTCAGCAGTGTCAGCTGTCATGCTGTGTGTTCTATAGTGCACAACTCTGAAACTTGTACCCCCACAGATCAACATTCTGAAATCCCTAGCCTCAGCTATCTTCTGTTTTTATCCTCAATGAATCTAGCTTAGTAATCATGGCAAAGTCATAGTTTCTTTATGTCTCAGAGTCTAAATTTATAGATACTAATCATGTGGTATGGTATTACACAAGAAACATTGGATAAGAACCCAGGTCTTATCCTGGGTTCTCCTTCTAGGTTTGATACTAGCGTAAGTATGCAACTTTCTAAAAGTATTTCAGTATCTTTTGGTCTCAGATTCTTTAATTATAAATCAAATCTAATATTTATTCAAGTTCTAATGTTCTTTAAATAAAAATCTATGATTAACACCATTACTTCATAAAGCTGTCGAAATAACTATCCCTCTGCCAAACTGAAGAATAGCAGCAATATATGGAGTTCATCTTTTAAAAATTACATAGCAATTCTAAATGAATATACAGTATCAGAAATTTAAGAAATTCAACATGTATCAATTAAAACCAATTCCCTTTAACCCCTCTCCCCCAAATCTCTACTTTCCTCTTACACTACTACCTCTTCATCATCAGAAAATAACTCTGGGAGCTCAGATGCTCAAAAACAGCCAAGAAATGTCATCCAAATTTATCAAGCTATTGTGGAAATACTCTAGAAATATAGTTCTTTTTCTTTGTTTTTGAAATGCTTCTTTTCACAAGGAGTGCACCCTAACATCCTTGCTATGGAACTTTAGTTTGTCTTGTATTTAAAGGTAAACATGCCTCATCTTTTATTTTCTTCTCTTCTCAAGTCATGACATTATTATCTTAAGCACTAGTTTTCAAAAACTCTGTAAGTATCATTAAAGACTTATGGTTTGATTTTAGGTGGAATGTGCCATCCTTTTTGAAGTCCTGTATCATTTTGTTTACTACTTAACCACTGAAACGTTATGAGGCCTTAACCAGCCTATTATCAGAGCCTGTTCACTATCAGGAAAACTCTTTGTCACTGGCTTCCGTCACACCTTGTATCTGATTAACACACTATAGGGTAACATAGAACTACATAGATCTGCTTTGTGTTCTAATGTAACTGATGGAAAACAGATTTCTCTTTCTCCTTTAATGTGGCAGCCCCCTGATTGAGAATGTAATATGGTTTATTTAATACAATTCTTCATACTAAATTAAAGCAGATCTAGAGTAATTGAGTTGCTCATTAAGGTTATGGTATTAGCTGCTAAAAAGATGCCTTTTATATGTTAGAAAATACTTCTTCCCAATAATATGTATACACAGATATACAAGTAATTAAACACACACACATAATAGAGTTGTTGATTTTTTTATGCACATACTACCTACTTCTCAGTAGTACTGTCCCAAAAGTTGCCCTTTAGTCTTGACTATAGCATTTTCTAACCAGACCTCAAAGTAAAATTATCTCTTCAACCTCTGTTTAAAGCACTGAGGAGGCTTATCTGTGCAATATCACTTCAAATATTATGCCCAAAAGTAAAAGATATAACCAAAGGAAATTTATTTAAGTGAGAAACCATAACTTTTCTTTCATATTATTTTTTTTTAATCCAACTGCTGACAATTAAAAAAACCAATAAAGTAACATGCATAATACTGGCAGGGACTACACACACACACATGCATGTGTGTGTATGTGTGTACGTGTGTGTGTGTGTATGTGTATGAGGAGGACATGTCAATCCACTCCAGTATTCTTGCCTGGAGAGTCCCATGGACAGAGGAGCATGGCAGGCTACAGTCCACAGGGTTGCACAAGAGTTGGACACGACTGAAGTGACTTGGTATGTATGCATGCACATACACACACACGTATGTATATATACACACACACATGTAAATTCTAACAAACTAGGAAAAGCCATAAATTTCTGCAATATAAAAAAGAACTCCAAAAGAAGACTAAACACTAAACCCAACTGGGTTTATCTCATAAAGTCCAATCTGATTGCATGGAATTGAAAATACACAACAAACTTACAAATCTGATAAACGAAAATTTGTGAAGACTGTTAAACAAACAGGAATGAACTCCACCTGCACTGGAAAGAACATTTTAGAAGTTTCTGACAACTCATTCAAAAATCCCTGCTCTGTGCCCATCACCAACCTGCAAGCTAATTTAAAGTAACTACTTTCTATTCATTTTACCAATTTCTATCCATTCCATGCCTTTGAAATCTCCTGAAATAACCTGAGTTTTAAAGCTAACCCTATGAAAACTTCTCTACAGCTTTCCTTTTCATGATGTTGTATGGCATTTTTAGAAGTGGTCTTCCTTGCTGGAAGTTTATTAATAAACCCACCTTTCCTGTCTGACACAGACTTGCCCTGATAATTTTTGTGGAGACTCTAACAAACAATAGATGTGTCAGAAGTTAATGCAAGCATACATTAGTTTACCTCCTTTCAATATGCCAGTCTTATTAGATATAATTGTTTCTATCCTAGAATGAAGAAGGCACCTTGTTTTCCTAGTTTGAAATAATTCCAGATTATTACAATACACACAATTTGCCAATGGTCAAAATAAAGAGTTATTAAAAGTAAAAGGCTGCCATTCAAAATCTCAGTGACACAAACCTCTGTTAGCATCAAACCACACGTAGCCTGTGGCTGGCTGGAAAGACAATAGACATCAGTCTTACCAGAGAACCTAGGCTCATTCCCTTTTCCATAAACAACCTGTAGATACAATTTGCCATTAGTACAGAGTATCTATTGATAGGGCCATGTGGTAGTACTGCTCCTAAAAGGTCAGTTCTCCTAAAAGGTCAGTTCATGTCTAGACAACAGTAGCCTGGTATCCAGATTGTAAATTTTTATATTCTAGAGACTTCATGTTGCCTTTAATTTTCAGTGTCAACTTTAGTGTTTGGAACATAGCATGTGGTTACTAAACATGTATTAGATGGTTGACAACCCAGTAATGTCAGGGGAGGAAATCATTTATTAATTGGGGAGGAATCTGAGGTTCTCAAATACTTCATACAAAGCTGAAGGAATACTGAGGTATAACAATCTAATGGGGTTTTCAGAAGCTCTCTATGTATAGAGGACTCTGTTCTTCCCTTGATAATTCCCAAGGCTTGGAAGAGAAAAGACAATTGTCAATTGCTGCATGATTGCCTTGGAAGATGAGAAAGCTAGGTTTCTCTCTCCTTGCTTCCCTTTTCCTTTCTGCAACTACCCCAATTCCCCGCCTCCCAAAGCTACATGTAAGGCCTAGTCAGACCTGTGACAATTTGCTGATGAGACCACAGAGACTGCATCACCAATCACGCAGTCCTCTATGGTAGAGAGAGTACTATGAACATATATCTGTTTCGAATCACTAATTGGGCCTAAATACTGTATATTAAACACTTAACCACTAGTGTAAAATAACATTTGCATAACTTGGGGGACAAACACTTTACTGCAGATGGCATATTTCCCTAAGGCTCGCATGGCATCTAATTTTTCTTAGTATTATTTCATGACGTTTGTCTTGAGTGCAAGAAGTTTGTTTTCTTACAGATAAATTGCCTTAAGCTACAAATACTCCCACTCTATTTTATTTTTTATTATTATAGACTACAGCTATGCTGAAATTACTCAAGAATCAAAATCTATAGATAAAAACGTCTTAAGAGATCATCTACTTCCATTCTAGGCAGGTTTCTAACAAACAATTTTAGAAAGTTGGTTATTTAGCTGTTTTTAATGTTAATTGGACAAGACTTTATATTATCCCTTGTCAGTATATTCCCAGTGTTTCATCATCTTTGCTGTGTCTAATCAAAGTTTCTCCTGTTTCAAATTAAGCCCATTCTCTCTTGTTTTACTCTTTAAAAAGATCTGGGACAAGCAAATAGCACCCTGAGTTGTGATCAGTAATTGAGTTTAAGTTAAAAAATCCAAAGAATGGCAGCAACATCCCAAGTGAACCTGAGAAACTTTTCCTGATGCATTAAAATGGCCCACACCTCAAATTTCTGCCAAATAAGGAGGCCTAGCAAGCCAGGAAAAACCTTTGGTCTGAGGTTAGCTGATAAACTGAGTCCAAATTCAACTTAGTCAACACAGATTCAGAACGTGGGTAACTGAACACATGAAGCACTTCTACACTAGCATAGGTAGTTTCCTATTTTTCTACACTGTACCAATCAAGATCTTTGAGTAAACTGCACTATTCAGTTAACTTCTTTGACATAAAGTCTTAAAATGCCAAATTCAACCATTTGGCAAGACAATCCTAAAGTAAACTACAAATACAACTATGCCTGGCCAAAACATATATTCCAAATAACTTTCCATACTTAAAATCCAAACTGTGAACAGATTATCTTCCCATATCACTTTAACAGTCAAAATGAACAGAAAATAATGTAAATGATTAACTGTACAGGTGGCCCAGATGGTAAAGAATCTGCCTGCAATGCAGGAGACAGGGTTCAATCACTAGGTCAGCAAGATTGCCTAGAGAAGGAACTAGCAACCCACTCCAGTATTCTTGCCTGAAGAATTCCATGGATAGAGGAGCCTGGCAGGCTAGATCACAAAGAGTGATCATGGGATCACAGAGTCGGACACAACTGAATGACTTTCATTTTCACTAAGGAAAGGAAACGCTGATTCAGATTTTTAATCTATATATAAACGTCACAACTAGGATTGAATTTTGGTTTAGTTTGAACAAAACATATCAAGTGACCATCATATGGTAGATGCTTCATATATATTTTCTCTAATTGCTTTAATCTTCAGAAGTATCAATGTAAACTAGATCTTCAAAAAGTTAAATAACTTGCTTGAGATTATTCAGCAGGTGAGAGAACTAGAATCAGTTGTATTCTAAATGCAATACTCTATAGGGTCAAGCTGCCACCTCATAAAGGTCAAAGGTTGAATCTAAGATCAGAACCCCTACTCAATGGAGGAGAAAAATGTTTCAAGAAGTTGCTCCTGCTGGTGCAGTTCCCTATTGACAAGCTAAAATTGAGCCAGGGCCTCGGATCCTATAGGTGTATAGTATAGAAAGGTAAAGAAACATTCTTCGAACAGAATATGGGAAGTTTCCAAAGTCTGGTGTCCATCTACCTGCTGTATTGGACTTCTCTTCTAAGAAACTCAGCTATAACTATGACTCAGTTGGTACAGTAGCACAGGATAGGACTTCCAGATCACACTAATAATTAAAATGTGAATATCTTTATTTTTTTAATTTAATTTATTTTAATTGGGGGCTAATTACTTTACAATATTGTATTGGTTTTGCCATACATCAACATGAATCCGCCATGTACACGTGTTCCCAATCCTGAACTCCCCACGCTCTTCCCTCCTCATACCATCCCTCTGGGTCATCCCAGTGCACCAGCCCCAAGCATCTTGTATCCTGCATCGAACCTAGACCGGTGATTTGTTTCTTATATGATATTATACATGTTTCAATGCCATTCTCCCAAAAATGTGAATATCTTTAAATGGTCTCAGTTTAACAACTTTGAGATTTTTGAATAACGTTTTAGACGTTTAAGTTTTCCAAAGTATGAAATGAAAGAATCTAAAATTGCTTGGCAGCATATCAAACACACTTATAAGTCTGATGTAGAGAGATTAGGTAAACCTTCAGATTACTTGTTCGAATGTGTTTTATACTAACTCACATGATCAGATAGCATTTTAGGGAACTATATATATAGGTAGCTGATATATCACCAGTTTCATTTCACTGATTCTTCTTCTCAGATGTCCTCTTATTCACAGGAGTTTTTATGAATGTAATAATCTAAAATAATTATCTTTGTGAGTTTACATTTTAACTCTGACCAAAATTTGTAAGTCCTTGCAGGATCAACAAAGTGAAATGAAGACTGAAAATGTTCATAGGATTTCAAAACATGAAGGTCCAGATGACTTTCATAAGCACCATTGCAATGGAGTAATGGATACAGAGGAAGAACTGGTAGAAAAGAGAAAGGAGAAGGTAGGAAAGATGGGGAAATGAAAAAATAGAGGAAGTAATATTTAGAGATTTTTTCAAAATGTGGATTCTAGAGAGAAAGAGAGAGCTAGGACAGAAGATGCAGGGTGGGGAAAACTCCTACTTAAGATCAGAGAATTGAGCCCAGAGCTTAGAAATACTGGGAATGAAAATTTTATAAGAAACATATTCATATTTTACAATAAATATTTTTATAAGACTAAGCCAGTCTTTTGGAACTATCACTAACTTACATTCTTAGCCAAACCTACCTAATACAAACATCTAAATGTATTTTTACTTTCCATCAATTCTTCTCAAAATAAGGTAATTTTAAAAGTATGATAAAGGCGATTCATAACAGACTGATATCTCTCTTCTTTTTGCTTAAGGTAAGATAATCAGATATAGAATTTTAGGAAGTTTCTTACTGTTACACTATATACTTTATATACAACAATGACATTAGTGATCTCCTAGAAAATAGTACAAGAACCATGAAACTGTTCATAAACCTTGTGACCACTGGCTTATGTGTTGAAACATCTTGGTTAAACAATGGTTAAATACATAAAGCTTCCCTATTTTAATTTATATATCAAAGCTAAAATGTCAATGTACTGATTTAGTTTTAAACCAGTAAAGATATATTGGTCAAATCCAAAAATCAGGTGATACCAAATAAACATGAAATTTCTGAACTAAAATGTAGGAGACTGACCAGAAAGTACCTGTTGATTATCTGATTTTGTAATGAGATCACTAGCAGAAATGCCAGCCTAAAGGATTTCAAGGGCGTTATTAATTGATTCTTTATAAACTTCTATTCTGATCCTTTTAAGGGGCTTCCTTGGTAGCTCAGCTGATAGAATCCACCTGCAATGCGGGAGATCCCAGTTTGATTCCTGGGTTGGGAAGATCTGCTGGAGAAGGGATAGGCTACCCACTCTGGTATTTTTGGACTTCCCTAGTGGCTCAGCTGATACTTTTGAAACACTTAAGTTGAAAACGACTGAGTAGGTTATATTCAAGAAATTTTTTACAGGGTCAGCCAAAATAAATAGTGTAAATAGAGTCCAAAGAAGGAACGAGATTGCCCATGTGTGTATGTCACAAGCAAAAAAAATATTCAAAGAAAGGTAGCATCTAGCACATCCCAGGTACAAGGGTCAAATCCAGGTGGAAGGGCAGCACAAAGTCTGAAGAAAAGTCTGCAAAGTGAGCAAGTTTCTAATGCAGGACTCAGATTATCCCTCTGATCAAACTCTTAACAGTGACATATACTTTTAAAATTTCTAAAGTCATGAAAAACATTAAAATATGGGGGTGTTTCATCATTCCAAACAGTTCTAACAGTTAGAATCAGACATGGCACAATGAACTGGTTCCAAATTGGGAAAGGAGTATAGCTGTATATTGTCATCTTGCTTATTGAACTTATATGCAAAGTACACCATGCGAAATGCCAGACTGGATAAAGCACAAGCTGGAATCAAGATTGCAGGGAGAAATGTCAATAACCTCAGATATGCAGATGACATCACCTTTACGGCAGAAAGTGAAGAGGAACTAAACAGCCTCTTGATGAAAGTGAAAGAGGAGAGTGAAAAAGCTGGCTTAAAACTCAACTTTCAAAAAACTAAGATGTCATCCAGTACCATCACTTCATGGCAAACAGATGGGGAAACAATGGAAACAGTGACAGATTTTATTTTTCTGGGTTCCAAAATCACTGCAGATGGTGACTGCAGCCACGAAATTAAAAGATTCTTGCTCCTTAGGAAAAAAGCTATGACAAACCTAGACAGCATATTAAAAAGCAGAGACATTACCGACAAAGGTTTGTATAGTCAAAGCTATGATTTTTCCAGTAGTCATGTATGGATATAAGAGCTGGAACCATAAAGAAAGCTGAGCACCAAAGAACTGACACTTTTGAACTGTGGTGTTGGAAAAGACTCTTGAGAGTCCCTTGGACCAAGGAGATCAAACCAGTCCATCCTAAAGGAAGTCAGTCCTGAATATTCATTGGAAGGACTGATGCTGAAGCTCCAATACTTGGCCACCTGATGCAAAGAACTGACTCATTGGAAAAGACCCCAATGCTGGGAAATACTGAAGGCAGGAGGAGAAAGGAACAACAGAGGATGAGATGGTTGGATGGCATCACCAACTGGATGGACATGAGTTTGAGCAAGCTCTGGGAGTTGCCAATTGACAGGGAAGCCTGGTGTGCTGCAGTCCATGGGGTCACAAAGAGTCAGATATGACTGAGTGACTGAAGTGAACTAACATCATTCCAAAACAACTTGTAAAACAAGTCAATGTATACAACAAAATTTATCAAAGACTTAAAAAATAGTTATGAGATTCTATTTTATTAAAAAAAATTTAGTGACCAAACTGTAAAGTTGATGGTGTTGAGTTTTGGCAAGACTGTCATCAACCCCCCTGCTTCTCTGCAATAATTTTTCTGAAAAACAAGTGATTCTGAGATGACATGCAGACCAAATAAAAAACTTTGAATATGTATAAAATCTCTTTAAGTAAGCAACCCTTGCTCAAAAGTAGAAAGCCAAAGGTTTTAATAATGCTTAAACAATGAATTTAATGTGCAGAAGACCTAAATAGACATTTCTCTAAAGAAGACTCAGATAGCCAATAGGCAAATGAAAAGATCCTCAACATTACTAATTATCAGAGAAATGGAAATCAAAACTACAATGAAGCACCACCTCACCCCAGTCAGAATGCTATCATTAAAAAAAATCTACAAATAACAAACGCTGGAGACGGTGTGGAGGAAAGGGAATTCTCCTACACTGTTAGTGGGAATGTAAATTGGTGTAGTCACTATGGAGAACAGTATGAAGGTTTCTCAAAAAAGTAAAAATTGAGCTGCCATATAATCCAGCTATCCCACACCTGGGCATATATCTGGACAAAACTATTATTCAAAAGGATACATGCACCCCATATTCATAACAGCACTATTCACAATAGCCAAGACATGGAAATAACCTATCGATCCATTGACAGATGAATGGATAAAGATGTGGTACAAATACACACTGAAATACTGCTGCTGCTGCTGGGTTGCTCAGTTGTGTCTGATTCTTTGCAACACTATGGACTGTAGCTTGCTAGGCTCCTCTGTCCATGGGGATTCTCCAGGCAAGAATACTGGAGTGGGTTGCCATGCCCTTCTCCAGGGGATCTTCTGACGCAGGGATTGAACCCATATCTCTTATATCTCCTGCATTGGAAGGTGGGTTCTTTACCACTAGCACAACCTGCAGCAACATGGATGGACTGAGATAATCATACTAAGTGAAGTGAGTAAAAAACAGAGAGACAAATATCATATGACATAACTTATTTGTGGAATCTAAACTATGACACAAATCAACTTATCTACAAAAACAGTAATACACTCACAGACATAGAGAACAGACTTGTGGTTATCAAAGGATAGAGCGGTGGGAGAGGGATAAAGTGGGAGTTTGGGATTAGCAGATGCAAACTAGTATACATAGAATGGATAAACAACAAGGCCCTACTGTATAGCACAGGGAACTATATTCAGTATCTTATGATAAAACATAATGGAAAAGAATATAAAAAATAATGCATGTATATGTATCACTTTGCTGTACAGTAGAAATTAGTGCAACACTGTAAATCAACCATACTGCAATTAAAAAGTGAATTTAGTATCATTTCATTTTCTGAGCTTTACCAAAATACAAACTTGTGCTAGCTGTACCCTGAATGCAAAGTTCTAAACAAGTGTACAATGGCTCTTTCATTCCATAAAATAAATACTATTATACTTTTGGTAGGAAGAAAAATTACTTACCGCTATAATATCTAATGTATTATCACAGACTTTTCGGATTTCATTATTTTTATCATGCATCAGATCTATGAGATATGCTGGAGCCTCTATATAAAAAGTGGTTAAAGATACAAACTGATATTGAGGTTGTTCAATCATGTTAGAGAATTCTGCATTTCTCCAAATTCAAATATTAATCTGAAATCTAACTTTAAATTTTAAAATGCAATCATTAATACAAGGTGACCAAAAAATCTAATGTTTCATTTATTTGAAAAACAGGGATGATAAAGGAAAAAAAATGAGATAAAAATGGGCAAGAAAATGAGCCAGTAAATCTTAAAATGTGTAAGGTAATATTTTTGAAAACATGAAAATTATGAAAGTAACTAAAGAAGAAGCTCTAGAGCTGCATGACTGTAAAACTTTCTTGATTGATTTGACCCTCCTAAAAGTTAAGAAAAATTAATTTCAAACAGAAACTCACATACAAAGTATTTCACACAATAAAGGAAAAGAATCACTGTCAATCAAGTCAAGAACAACAAAAAAATCACATATATGGATATGGTTATTATAAGGAAGAGAGAACATAAGATAATTTCATATAACTCTAGTATTTTAAAAAAAGAAAAAAATTTAAGAAAATAATACACACACACACATATATATGAAAGAATAATAGGAATCAGAATTAGAAAACTCAGAAGTAATTCAGGAAATAACTAAAAATCATTTCAGATATATTAAAACTAAAGTTTATAGTAATACAAGAATAAATAAAAGCAACAGATAAACTCTAAGTTTAAATAGAAGGCAAAAAAGAAGAAAATTTGTAAAATTTAAAAAGATGAAAAGAGATGAAAAAGATTAGAAAATGACAGGTATTAAAGGTAGGCAAAGAGGATCCAACATAATAGGAATTCTAAAGACAATCATGGCAACAGAACAAAACAAATACTATAAACTACAACTCAAGAAAACTTTCCTAAAATTAGAAAAAGACGAAGTACAAACACTATATTTGCATACTTAGAAAAACCAAGCAAGGGTGATGAATACCAACTCAAATTCTAATAAAACTATAGTGGCTTAAAAAACAAAACAAAACCCAGAAACATGCTTTGGTCTTCCTGGCAGAAAGATCAAGTCACTTAAAAGGGAAAGTAAAGTAAACTGTCATTAGACTTTATGAAAGATAATTAGTAGACTATACTTCTCATTGGCAGCAATTAAAGGTAGAAAAATACCTTCAAACTGATGAGGAAAATAATGGGCAATCTAGAAATTTCATATTCTGCCAAATTATATTTAAAGAAGACAAACTAGTTATTTTCAGATACAGATGCATTTTATTACTATAGATGTTCACTAAGCAGTATAAGAAAACGTAATCAATTAAGAAAGAAAATCAATGTAGAGAAACAGAGGGACTGAATTCAGGAAAAATAGTAAATGATGAAATAAATGCATTAACATACCATGCATGTGTGCTAAGTGGCTTCAGTCGTGTTCCACTCTTTGCAACCCTATGAACTGTAGCCTGCCAGGGTTCTCTGTCCATGTGATTCTCCAGGCAAGAATACTGGAGTGGGTTTAACATACCATAAATCCTAAATAAACACTGGCTTTTACAAAGCAATAATCTCAATAATTAATTTTGAAATGTTATAAAAAGAAATAGAATGTATAAACAACAGTATGGGAAAAGGGAAGGATAAATAAAGAAAACTCAAATCCAGATAGAAGCCTCAATGAATCTAGAAGAGGCAGTAGAGAAAGTTAGAATTCCCAATACCTAAAAGTGTATCTTTTCTGAATATGTGAAGTGTTATTATGTATGATGAACACCGAAAGGATACGTGTTTCCTTGATTATGACATCTCTTGTGGCTTGATGGAAAACCATTTGGTAGAAGACATAAATTATCTGACAAACAAATTCATCATCTTCTTGTTGAGCTAAAAGGCAACAGAAAGCTTCAAATAAAAATACTAAGTTATATACAAAACTGAAAAACATTGAGGGGAAAAAGTGGGGAATGAGAAAAACCAAAGGTGACAAGGAGACAGGTAAAGGACAGTTAGTTTAAATTGTTTATAATATATGGCTGCCATACATCATTTATGTCTTAAATGTTTTTCTCTAAATTACATGATGATCAGTCAAAATTTTCATAATTATATATTTTCAGAAGTTTTATTAAGTTTGGTTGTTGTTAAACTAAATAGGTTATGACTTTGAAAAACAAAAATAAAAAATAAGATTTTGAAGAGAGAAATTATATCATCTCTGAGTCCAAACCAACCATTTGAGACTGTTCATGTCAAAAGGCTGTATCTAGGAAGAACTGAGAAACAAAATAGGTTTAAGAGAATAATAACATGCTTTAACAGTAATGTTTGCTATATCGATACCAAGTATAAAGAAATTCACTAAATTAACTTCTAAGTCTCTAATGTGAAATGGTAAAACTTACCACCACTTATGGGGAGGTTTTTTTGGTTCCTCATAAAAATTCTTCAGACAATTTTAATTTGTAAAATAAATCTTGTTCTATTTTGTCTCTATAATGTTGCCCTCACAGGACAAAAATGGTTCTTAAAAAAAAAAAAAATCACACCCTCTAAATCCTAAGTTTCTGGTAGAAATTAGATTATTATAAACAGGTTTTTTCTTCATTGAATAATGTTAACAAAATTAAACTTCAATTATTGGCATGAAGCAATAAAGTAACTTTAGCTGCACTCATTAATTATTCTAGTAAAAGGAATGTTATGCATGCATACAAACTAAGAAATGTTTATTATCAGAAGAAGATGACTTTAACAGAATATCGGATGACCACTGATTAATATTATGTAATGGCAAAGGCAAATACTTATAGAAATACAATGTTTAGGTACTGGTTATGAAATTTGATTTACTAATAGTTTGACATCAACTCCTGGCAACAGTTCAGTGATATCTGTTAGACAAATATTTACAGGTCAACAGAGCATCCAACTAGTTGGGTGAAATAAACTGTGATTCCTTCAAAGTCTAGCCATTCCAAATAATTTTCCTCACTAATTTACCAAAGTACCACTCAGACTATTTGGGTCAAAATTTTATTAATTACTCTGTTGGCATACAATGTTCCCTCACTTAACCCCAAGGGTTTTAGTTTCGAAAATCCATTTATTTCCAAAAAATATTAGTATATACAGCCTCTGCCTGTGATAACATGTCAGAGAACACCAAAATATGGTAAAACACTGAGCTGGCTCTGTTATCTTATCTCTCAGTAATAATCAATGTGAGACAGCAATTTAAGGACCTAGGTCATTTTGTTTCAACTTTCTCCAGCTCACTACAAAATCCTCATTCTCATTATAACAACTACATTGTCTTTAGTTTCACCTCCCAATTACCTAGCCTTTCAATTACTTCTAACATGAAAACTCCTGGCTGTGAGAAGGGTGTACCAAAGCAAATCCATATATATTACTTGTAGAAATACTTCAAATATGGAGGTACTATCTCTAGATGACCATTAAAAATGATTATGTAAAAGAATTTACAAATCAGACTTTTCAAGATTTAGAAGAGAAAACTGGGCAAAAGAATAAATAGGCACCTCACTTTATCTGCCGTATCTAACAGCCAATAAACACAAATAGGTACTAATTTAATTAACTTTTGTTGTCATGTCTGACTGTTTGTGACCCCATGGACAGTGTAGCCCACCGGGCTCCTCTGTCCATGGAATTCTCCAGGCAAGAATACTGGAGTGGGTTGCCATTTCCTTCTCCACATTAATTATTAGGAAGTACAAATTAAGATCACAATGCAGTACCACTATGGAGGCTACGATTAAAGAGGCTGGATGCTGAAATATGTTGGTGATGTAGAATAACTGGAACTTTTGTACATTGCTAGAGGGACTGAAAATTGGCACAACTACTTTGGAAAACAGACTGGCATTATTTTTAGTCAAATACATGCATACTCTCTTCTACTCCTAAGTGTGTGTCTAATAGAAATGAGTAAATATGTTCACTAAATGAAACATTTAAGTGAGTGTTTATAGGAGCATTACTTATAAAAGCCCCTTTCTCTTAAAAAACAAACAGAAAACCCACCCTACTATGAACCAATAGTTAGAAAGGAAAAATAGTAGTATATTTATTTACAAAGCAATAAATGGAAACACTTCAGTACACAACAAAGATGAATCTCACAGTTATAATACAGGGCAAAATAAACTAGATTCTTTCTAAAAGGTTGAAAACTAAGCAAAATTCATCTATGGGTGATAAGAGGAAAAAGAGTACCCCTCTGGAGAAGGTGGTATTGACTGGGATGTGGCAGAAGAGGAATTTCTAGGGTGCTGGTAATAATTCATTTACTTATACAAGTGGGAATAACATGAGAACTCTCATTTTAAAAATTCACTGTTTTACATATACCTATAACTTGTGTTTTTCTTTATGTACACTTCAAAAAAAGACTATTAAAATAATATAAAATACATATATATCTGGTACAAGAAAGACTGAAATTAGAGAGTCTTTTTAAGCTTTCCATATTAGCATATTTAACTTCTGTACTAATTAGCTACTTTAAATCTGCTATGGGCCAAAGTGCATCCCTCCAAAATTCATATGTTGAAGCCCTAAACCCTAATGTGACTATATTCAGAGATAGGGCTAGAAGGAAGTAATTAAGGTTAAATGAGGTCATAAAGCTGGGGTCCTAATCCTATAAGATTAGTAACCTTATAAGAAGGGATACCAGAGCACTTGTGTATGCTTGTGCTTTCTCTTGCTCTCTCTCCACCCAACTCCCCCCACCATATGAGGATGTTAGGATATAACAAGGTGGCCTTGTGCAAGCCAAGAAGAAAGACCTCACCAGGAATCAAATTAGCTGGCACTTCAATAGGACTTCCCAACCTCCAGAAATATGAGAAAACGTATTTCGGTTATTTAAGCTACCCAGTCTGTGATATTTTATTATGGCAGTCCAAGCAGACTAATAAAACAAGGTCCTAGAGAACCTGGCCCTAATAAAATATATTTAGAGTCACACAAATTTTGTATGCAGTGGAAAATGATGAACCTGGGTCCTTAAGAGCAAAATAAAGGTAAGGGGAAGACTATCTAGAACTCCTAGCCTATATTGTAATCCTAGCCAATGTGGCTAACTAAATTTATTTAAATTTTATTTAAAATCCAGGTTCTCAATCCCAACAGCCACATTTCAAGTATTCAATAGCCACATGTATTGGACAGTGCAGACAGGAACATTTTCTTCATTGCAGAAAGTTTAGAGGACAACACTATATATGGATCCAGGAGGGAATATGATGAGTAGAATTAACTTCCTAAAAAACCTTTCTGATTAGAAATCAAGTTATTATAAAAAAGGGTTTGTGCAAGAAAAGAGATATAATTCAACCAAGACAAAGCTCAACAGAAAGAATAAATGGCAGAATATTTAGCTGTTCAAGGTTGATAAGCGCAGGGTAGTTATCTATAAAATTGGTCCTCAATCACTTTATAGGAACATTCTTAACCTTGCAACCTAAAGCTATTTGGTATTATGCTATCTAATTCTCGTAAAATGTATATTTAATTCATTTTGCTAACTATATAATTTAAGTAGCTATAAGATGAGCAATGCAACAAGATAATATATTATCACTGCAGATAATGGGTTTATATATTAGCATAAAAATAAGATAAATTATAATTTACCATTTAGCAACTCAATGAGTGCAGGGATTATCCCAGATTTGGCTAGCAACGCAGCACAAGAGTCATCCATAGATACAGTTCCAATCATTATAACCACTTCTAAAACAAGGTCATCTTCTGCAGCACCTAGTGAAGTGAACATCACAGAAAGTTTTCATTGAAATGTCCTGATACAAATCCTTTTATATTTCCAAGATTCTAATCCACAGAAAAGATATTGAAAGCTATTAAATCAGTTCCTATGAATCTTTAACATGTACAAATTTGTCCTTTTCCCAAAGTTCCATGTTCAGAGAATTCCATTCCACAATGACAGTTCATGGTTTCTGGAGTAGTAGAGAGGTGGTATTGTATTTTCAATAAGTCTTTGAAAATATAAATGAATGACAATGTAAACACAGAAAATAGGAGTCATTTCAATGCCTCAAAGAACTTTGTGTGTGCATGTGAACTCATGTAGAGCAGGATGGTTATCTGTTAATTTTAAAAAGGGTGGATAAAAAAATAGTAAGGCAGGATAGGAAAGGGAAACTAATATTAAGAAAACATTGTTAGGGAAAATAGTATATACATATAAGAGGAGAACTAGTGACTGCTTTTCTGGGAGAAAGAAATTAGAAGTAGGGCTAGAACTAGAGGCCTGGGAACATAGTATAATAGTGGTCACAAAATACTGCTCTAGCAGCTTTACCCACAAAAGAGAGAAATAAATCATGCAGAAGTGAAATACTTAGCACAGACCTGGTTTTAGTTTATCCTTGAGGTACGGAACCAGCTTATACTCCTTAAGAACCAATTCCCAGTCTAAGTCTGGAATGGTCAAATTTGCAAGAGTTCCTAAACATTCAATCACAAACTCCTCCTCTTCATCATTAGAGATCTGAGCAGCAAGGTCCCCAACATAATCCTGAATAAAACAAAATTTAATATAAAATTAAAATATTTCTACAGAAGAACTAATCTACTAATTTAATGCATAGGAAGATAAGTATCAAATGTGATTCTCTTGTTTTAATTGTAGTTCTTCAACCACTCAATCGTGTCCGACTCTTTGCAACCCCATGGGCTGCTAACTTGCTAAGGGAGTCTATGGGGAATTGGTTCAAGGCAAGAAAACTAGAGTAAGGTTGAAAGGGTTAGGGACAGGGATCATAAAACAAAAACAGTATTAAAACTTACGTTGAAATCTCTAGGAGCTAAACTTCCAAGGAAGTTGATAACAAGAAGAACCAACTTGGGTCATGAATTAATATTTGACAAGAGTTAAGGAAGAGTTATATTCCAAACACAGCACTTTAAAACTTCAGTTCCAGGCTATTTTAATAGACAGAAAGCCAAAGACAACACTTACAATAAATAAATTTTTAGTTGGTCCATCATGCTGGGAAATGTTCCTAATCATTTTCATCAGCAATGGATCCTTGAACTTCAGAGCCCTCTTCATGAGCATCTTCAGTCCGTTTCCTGATAATAACAACAGAGAAATTCCCAAATAAAATTAAGGTTCATTTAAATTTAATGATCTTTAAAATTTTCAGCTCTCAGAAACCCGATTTACACACAGAAAATACATAAATTTTATAGAATCTATTAATTTTAATAAATGTATGCCTCTCTATAATTCATATATTATGTCAAGACAGAATATTTCCATTCACTGCAGAAAGTTCCCTTGTGCTTAGCTGATCTCCCCAACACAATTACTTTTCTTTTCTCCTCCTCACATTCCTCTTTTTTGTATTTTCTTTTTAAACACAGATTTTTGCCTCTTCTAGAATATCACATAAGTGGAAACACAGTATGTATATGAAATGTGTACCACAAATTTGTATAATATAAATACTTTTTGATCCATAAAAAGAGCATTTCTAGAAATTTATCGTAAGAATATAAAAATGGAAACATGAAAGATTCAAAGAAAGAAAAATTACTGTAGCATTGTCTGTAAAAGAAAAAAAGTGGCACAAACTATCCAAACAACAGATTAAACGATGGAAAATCCTTTAATGAGCGATTTTTTCAGCTACTGGCAATTACATTTTATAAAAGTATTTAATCACATGGAAAGATATTCAGATATTATTAACTTTAAAAAACATGTCACCAAATATAAAGAATCCCATTTTAATTTACAATATGCAGAAGCATTGTACCAGTTTTATCTATGACTATCTCTGGATAGTGGAAATAAAATTTTTTATTTTTTCATATTTGCTCATTTGTACTTTTTGATAACTTACATGTATACTTCTCAAATATAGTTAAAACTATTGAGCAAACTCTGAAATACCAAAATGCATGACAAATCATTTTACGAAGATACTACAGAAACAAATAGTTAATACATTTTTACTGCAACATCTTACACTGTAACAGACTGCTTTACAAATAACAAGTTTTGTTTCACCTAGAAAATATTTTTAAAAATCAAATTGCAATTAAGGGTAACTGACAAAACACTTTACTAAATGTTACTGGAGAAGGCAATGGCACCCCACTCCAGTACTCTTGCCTGGAAAATGCTATGGATGAAGGAGCCTGGTGGGCTGTAGTCCATGGGGTCGCTAAGAGTCAGATACAACTGAGCGACTTCACTTTGACTTTTCACTTTCCTGCATTGGAGAAGGAAACGGCAACCCACTCCACTGTTCTTGCCTGGAGAATCCCAGGGACGGGGGAGCCTGGTGGGCTGCTGTCTATGGGGTTGCACAGAGTCGGACACGACTGAAGCGACTTAGCAGCAGCAGAGAGTAAGTCTGCTCATGATGTAAGAATATTTATGAGTCTGATGTTTAAGGATTTGGGCTATAATTTTTTAAATTATAGAAAGATGTAATTCACATATTTACTATAATTCTTAATTCCTTATTATCTATTTTCTATCATTTGCCATTGGCATATTATAGAGATTATCCATGAAGCTCAAAGGCACTAACCTTCACAGATAAGCTGTACATTCCTTTTGTTAGCAGCAAGATTAATGCAGAAAGAAATGAGTTCCAAGTCAATTCGTTCATCTGAACACTCAAAGAGCATCTTCATTAACTAGCAAGAAGCACAAGACATATTTCATTTAAAACACCCCCGAACACATGAAAAACACAGGCAATGTTTAATCATAGTATGTTATCGTAGATGGTATGTTGGAAATAATACAATTACATTTTCAACATAGAGTAGGCTTTTACTACTGAATACCTTAGTGAACTATTAGATGCTCAGTATTAAATATAAGCTTTCAAGTACAGTGGAGAATGTAACAGAAACATCAGATAAAGACTTTTCTTTTAAGGATTTAAAATATCGTGGGGAAGTAGAACACTCTGAGCAAAGAAAACAGCTTGTGCAAAGGTTGTAAGGCAGGAAAAAATGTCATTCTTCTGAAAAATTAAAAGAAAGCAAACATGGATGGAATGAGGGAAACAGTGATAAAAGAAGGTAAAAGCCAGAAAATGGAGGGTCTTGAAGTACATGTTATGGATTTGGGGCTTCATCCTAAGGAAAACAGGAAGATGTTAAAGGCTTCCAAATAAGGAAAGTGTCAGAATAAGATTTATGTTTCAAGAAAATCTGACCAGTGTAGAAAACAGATTGAAATAGTGTAAGAAAATGTGCTAAGACTATCTAAAGGGCTAGCAGAAAAGTCCAGGTATGGCGATGGCTGCTCGGATTAGTTAGAGTAGTGGGGATAGAGATAAAAAGGACACCTCAGAGATATATTTAGGAAAGACAATCAAACAGGATTTAATAACTGACTGGATGTTGGCATTAAGGGAGAAGAAGAAACAAAGATGACTCCTAGGTTTATACCCTGAACAACATGAACAATGGTGCCAATGCTTACCCAAAGACAGAAACTAGAATAGGAGAAAACCTCAAAGGGATGACAGTAATTTTGGCTTTTGGATATGTTGAATTTAAGCTGCCTATGTGACAGTCTAGTGCAGATAGTCAATAAAAGTTATAAACACAATTTTAGAAGACATGTGTTCAGACTGAACGTATGATTTTAGGAATTGTCATTTACGGTTGATAACTGAACCTGCAAGGTCTGACCCAATCATCCAGGAATGTATATAAAATAAGGAAAGAACTCTATTTAATAAGAGAAAAAAGGATGGGTCTGGGAAACAACAGACAGAAAAAGAGGAAGGAAAGGACAGGCTACTTATGCCATTTAGCCATATCTACGTTTGTCATGATAAGAGGTCATTGCTATATAATAAAGGAGAAATGACAAATCTTATGCCATACTTTTGAGAAGCTAGTCTACTATTATTGGTAAATAGTAAATTAACAATGCATATTATGTAAAGATATTTTTCTCTTAGTCAAACTGCTAACAATATATGGAAGTTAATCCTAAAATTTATAACCTAAAATTTTCTTATGTTTTATCTCGAGGCAATACCTTTAAGATCAACATGTCTTTGTTGATAGGTTAGACCTTATTCTGTTAAATCTTGTGGTTATTTTCTATGTTAGTTCCAAATAACTTCTCAGTTTCAAAAAGGATACATGGTCAACATATCATGTGTCTGTAAAAATTAATCTTACTTTTATATACTAGCAATGAATTAAAAACACAAATCCACTTAAAGCTGCTCCAAAAAACACTCTGATACCATTCTAACAAAACAATATGTATACATGTGTGTCCGTGCATGGGTACTGTCACTTCAGTCTTGTCCCACTCCTTGTGACCCTATAGACTTCTCCCACTCTTTGTGACACTATGAAGCCCGCCAGGCTCCTCAGTCCATGGGATCCACCAGGCCAGAATATTAGCGTGGGTTGCCATGCCCTCCTCTGGGGATCTTCCCGACCTATGGATCAAACCCTTGTCTCTTGCACTGCAGGTGGATTCTTCACAGCTAAGCCACTGGGGAAGCCCATGTATGTATGTATGTATGTATGTATGTATGTATGTATGTATGTATGTGTGTGTGTGTGTGTGTGTGTGCAAAATTCATTTATTTGCTGTGAACTGAACAAAAACACTATAGCCGGTAAATGGTTAGTATGTATCATGCCTTTTCTCACAGAGCCCCTCTTTAACACAAATGTTGCCACTAGTGGAATCTTTAATCACTAACACTTAATAATGTTGCAGAACAACAAAATATCTATGGTATAGATAAAACAACCCTAAATTACTGGATATACATTTAACAGATTTTGCTACCTATGTATTAACTATCAGTTAAAATTAAATTATAAATTAATAAAAATGTAGATGACAGTACTATAAATATATACAGTATGTTTTTCATACTATAATTAAAAACCTACTACATATAGATTTCTTTCAAACTTCTCCTGATACAAGAAGCTTTTTAAAAATAACAAAAGTCTGTTTGTTACATTAAGGTAACGCTTAAACAAGGCAAACTATGTTGTTATTTACTTGAAATTAATCTTGTAGTATGAAACCTGCCCTTAAAAATGGCATTATAGGTGATTTGTTAGAAGCTGAGGGGTTTTGTTTTGCCTTGTTTTTGTAATTTCTATGTTAAGTTTTGTGGTGAAATATTCAGGAGCTAGCTTTTTAAAAAATAATGGTGGTTTAAAACCTTACCCAACTCCCCATATTCCCAAATCAAGACTAAATGTTAAAGAAACATCATGATATAGAATTAGTTTTTCACAGTAAGAGAGACACTTAAATTTTAATTAGAGCACTCACACTTTAAAATATTTAGTTCAAATTCCATGTGCAACATTGTCTTTAATTTGATTGTTACAGCACTTCAAAAGTAAATGTAATTGCTAACAACTAGGAAATATTAAAACTAGATTTGCTCTGTTTTAACTATGTCCATTGTCATCTTTTACTAATTTAACAGGAAGGCACTAAAAGGGCTTCAGTCTTTGCAATGAAGAGGCAATAGTGTTCAATCAGACAAGTCCCATATTGAGTATCAGATACCAAAGACACAGGACTGAAATCACTGTGTCTAGACTCTCTGGCACCTGACTTCACTTATTTACCAGTGACCAGAGGCCAACCCCCACAGCTCGCTATATTCACATACACCTCTACCAGCACCACCCCCCTACCCAAACATCTTTGAATGATTATGGCAGAACTTTGCATGCCTCAGGAATCTCTTCTGACTGGCTACTCCCTAACTCTGCTGTTTGAAGTGATGCTCTGGTTTCTGAACTTCAGCAGATAATGGCAGGCAGGAGCAAAGGGGGCTGTCAGAAAGGACGTTTACCAGCATTCAGCTAAAAAGAGGCATGTAGATCAAAGAGGGGCCAAATAGGACAACTGTGGTGGAAAACATGTGGATTACTATGAAGATTCTTGCACACTGTTCTAGGGAAAAATATTGAATAACACCATGACATCATTACCTAAACATGTACTTTGGCCATTCTATTACCAATAAATACTTTTTATAAGCATCTGGATGGCATTTGCACCTATTTAAACAAAACATGCATCTCAGAGGTCTAAATAACAATGAACTGTTAATGTGTACTCTTAACTATTATTAGAATACAACCATTAACTCCTGGTTATCCCCAAGTATGCTCACCTGAAACAATTCACCCACTGAGACCATTAAGATCATATATGAAGAAAGACTTGCCCTGACCCCCAAATTTTATAGAAAACCGGGAGAGGAAAAAATTAGAATATATTGGATAATTAGAGGCAATAAAATACAAAAGAAGAAAAGCAACATAATTGTGGAAGAGATTATGAGGCATGATGAATTTATAACACCTACTCTGAATGTTAAATAATTTACAAAAGTGAGCTCTAATTATAGAGCATCTCAATCTATTTCCACCAAAGTCCAGCTCTTTAAGAATCAACAGAATAATTTTTCCCCAAAAGACCACCATTATGTACCTATACAACCTCTTTAGGTTAATCTAGTTTATGAAATGCTATTCTATGAGCAGTGTTAAGACACTGTTTATTTGGACTAATAAAATTCTGAAGAAAATTTAAAAAGTACAGTATAGGCTTCTTAAGTGTAAACACACTTAAGAAAATGAGTATTTAAATTGGACTCTGAGTGGTTTCAAAACAGTGAGAACTATTTACTAATGGCATATTGTTTTAGTACAGTGTTTCACAGTTTATAAAGTTTCTTTACATATACAGCTAACGTAATTAAAGAATGTGACCATACTACCTATTCTTTTTGATTGCTGAAATGAATATGAATGACAATTTAATCACCACTTTCCTACTATCAGGCTTCCTATGTGGTTCAGCGGTAAAGAATCCGTCTGCCAATGCAGGAGATGCAGGTTCGATTTGGGGGTCCAATTCGTGGGTCGGGAAGATTCCTCAAAGGAGGAAATAGCAACCCACTCCAGTATTCTGCCTGGAGAATCCCATGGACCGAGGAGCCTGGCAGGCTACAGTCCATGGGGTTGCAAAGAGTTGGACATGACTGAGCAACTAAGCACGCAACATTCCTACTTTCAAAGTTATTTTAGGCTTGTCATTTGAAAAATTCATCTGTAATTTTTCACAATATTTACTACACAAAAATTAATGTGCATAATTTCGAAGTGAACAAAGTATTACATTAATTCTAACATATTCCAAAACCCAGATATATAGTTTTATTTAAGAAAGTTAATCAGTTGCTGTCACAAATGAGTTTAAAGCTCTGCTAGTATTATAAACATTACTTTGAGTAGTCAATATTTCTGAAAGGAGTATCTTTTTAATTTCTGAAGGAAGCCTGGAAATTTCAATGTAATACCAAATTTTCTTTCTTTTACAATGTACTTTCATAATTGGCACTAGGTGGCAATTAAACCATGTCAATTTTTCCCCAATATGTCAAAGTTGAGCCTTATAAGTACAAGTTATAGCCTGGATAGCACTTTAGGAACAAACATATTCTAGAGTATCATTTACTTTCTCAAACTATGGCTTCATACTAAGAAGTTTCAGGATGTTTACAATATAATAACTTGAAGACATTTTGAGCTTTTAAAAACAGAATATAATAAATTAAAACCCCCGAACAATGACCATTGAATGAATTTTCGAAGATTCTGTTCATGAAATATAGATCATAAATATCCTGAAAATCCCTCTGCAGAAATGTTTGATGTTAGAAAATTATCTGGCAAGGAAATATGCATGAATTTTGCTCTTGAAAAGGTATGGAAGAATTTTCTTCAGTCTTTTAACTACAATAATATTAATGTTTCAAAAGAAATCTAAACAGACTTTTATTTCTGATTATTTACTGAAAATAGTTTTATATCTTATGTTTGAGATTATAAATTCTATGGTATAGAGTGAAGGGTAACTCTGAATTAAACATTTAACAAAATAAGTTTTCCATCTCTTTTTAGTTTACATTTCTTTTATTTAATGTCATTCTCTTTAAAATCTAATCTGGATAAAAACAATCAATTTAGACAAAATATTATTTTTTCGTTACTGCTTTCCAATTTGTATCTTGTAGTCAATGAAGTTCTGACACTAAATGGGTTTGGAAAAGAATACCCTTTGAAATTGTGAAGGAAAACCTTTGGAACATATGGAGTGAGACTGTAGTAAATCACTTGTAATCTCCCTTTGACATGGCTACTCTTTTATTGAAAACTTGTTTGACAAAGAGTTTGATTACACTTTGCATCAGCTCTAGTCTGACATGTGTTATCTCTATAAGAACTTGCCATGTTAGATAAAATATGCAGTATATTTGAAGGATGTCTACTTTCTGTAAATAAGCATAATTAGTTTATCCCCTGATTTAAAAGCCTAAGAAATTATCCTTGAGAGTTTATCAGCTTTTTAATTCCATGTGGATAAAGTATTAAAATTCTGGAATAGCAAATTCAATTTTTAGAACTGTTTTATTAATTTGGGATGAATAGAAGGATTAATAAGAATTAATAAAAAGAAAAGTTATGGTCTTTTTTTTACTACATATTAATCATTTGTCCAAATAATACACATTTAATAACTTACATTACGCTAATAAGGAATTACCTAGTAGGAGGCTTAAGAAGATTACTTTAATAAGCATAATTTACTATTCATATTCTTCTAAAGTATCTCTTGAAAGTGTTATATTTTTATTGTATATTATACATCCTGCAAGTTTTCTTTTATTTATTTATGTTGGCTGTGCTGGGTCTTCGTTGCTGCATGGTATTTTCTCTAGTTGTGGGCACTGGGGGTTACTCTCTAGTTGTGGTGTGCAGGCTTCTCTTTGGGGTGGCTTCTCCTGTGGAGTACAGACTCTAGAGTGCACGAGCTTCAGTAGTTGCAGAACATGGGCTCACTCAGTAGTTGGGCTTCCCAGACTCTAGAGACAGGCTAAACATTTGTGGCACAAGGGCTTACTTGCTCCAAGGCATGTGGGATCTTCCTGGATCAGGGATCAAACCCATGTCTGTTTCATTGGCAGGCAGATTCTTTACCACTGAACCACCAGGGAATCCCTGCTTTCTCTATTTTAGAAAGCTATATTATAAAATATAATATTAAAAATCAGCCCAACTAGTATTCTGATCAGCAGATAATAATCAAATTAGTAGAGCTCAGTTTAATAAAATTAATGGCACAATAGTGATTTTGAATGTAAATTCTCTTAAGAGTAAAATCACATACGTATGTGGTTTAGTGGTAAACAATCCGCCTGCCAATGCATTTGTTCGACCCTGAGTTGAGAAGATTCCCTGGAGAAGAAAACAGCAACCCACCTGAGTATTCTTGCCTGGAAATCTCATGGACAGAGGAGCCTAGCAGACTACAGTCCATGGGGTTGCAAAAAGAGTCAGAGACGACTTAGCGACTGAACAACAAAGAATCTCAACCCTTACAGTTCATGAAAGAAAATCACTAAACTCTTTCAAGACAAATAAACCTAACATATGAAATATACTAAACAACTGAGTTGTAGCAAAAATCTTTCTTGAGAACAGTGCTATAAAAGAAAGTAAAAGTATTTTGATGAAGCATTTTTTTCATCAGAGCATGCAAAGCATTTAAAACAGTTGACCACAAACAAAATTAAAGGGCAAATGACAAAGTTGGGAAATGTCTGTAATATGACAAGGAGTTAAAATGGTTATTATATATACAGATCTTATGTATTAGTCCCAAAATATTGACATGCCAATGGAAAAATTATCAATAGAAGTAAAAGATTTATAATATAATGTCAACAGTAAAAATGTAAAAAATGTTCAATCTCACCAATATTCACAGAATGCAAATTAAAAAAACCCCAAACATTCCATTTTTAAAGAAATGATAGTATCTAGTGTTGTTAAAAGTGAAATGATAGTTGGGAGAAATCAACTCATGTCTTCTTGGAAGGTAATTTGGCCATATTGTGTCAAATACACAAAACACCTTTTGACTTAGTAATTCTACTTTTAGGAATTAAAACTAAAGAAAAAAATCGAGATATGATTAAGCTTCTATATACTATGATTTTTTCCCACATTATTTCATTTGCTTACATATGTTCATTTACATCAATTTTTATGGGATAAATTAGAAAGTTATTTTCATTTTTATACTGTCTGTACTTTCAGACTGTATATAACAAATTTATATTACTTTTAGTAGGGAATTTTTAAAGAAAAAAGCTATTTGACAAATCAAGAGAAGAAAGCAAAAAACACATTTTTTAAACGATTTTTTAAAAAAACACTTAAACCACTCACCTGTGGTATGCAGTCAGTATATGCAAACATTGATTTAAAGCGGTCATCCATGCTTATGTGGTAAAGAACACACATTGCTATTTGTTTGTAGTTTTCATTGCCTGGAAATAAGACATCATGGATATGGTGAGATTTTATATTATGCTATGCTTTGCATGAAATGACCACAAAGAAATTAATTTTTTGTATAATAAACTCAAATTAATGCATTAAAACTTAAACTATGGAATCAATAAAAATCCTTATACAAATTCTAATTTAGAAAATATGAAATTTTTCTAATTTAGAAAAATATGAACATTTTGAGCTTCCTATTTCAATTTCCCTGCTTGCCACAACTAGAGAAAAGCCTGCCCAGCCAGGAAGACCTAGCACAGCCAAAAGTTAGTTGAGCAAGCTCCGGGAGTTGGTGATGGACAGGGAAGCCCGAGTGCTGCAAGGAGGGGCTGCAAGGAGTTGGACACGACTGAGCGACTGAACTGGACTGATTTCAATTTCAAAGTCTGGAGCACACCAACTGCGAAATATCACTAAGTTCCAAGAAATTGCAAGTATTTTACAAGGTATACTTGTGAGAAAAGTTAATCACAAACTGAAGAATTAATTGTTCTCAGCAGCCCACTAAAATGTAGATTTGGCCACTGGCCTCCCCATCCCTGTTTTATCAAAATATATTTAACACAGTTCAGTGATATGTACAGTAAATATAGTAAACAAAAAAGTTTATTTAATTTCTATGAATCAGAAACTGGAAAAAGAACATAAATGATAAAAAGTAGAACAGTATTTGCAACATTAAAAAAATATATGACTATTCAATACAATATTGTAATTAGCCTCCAATTAAAATAAATAAATTTATATTAAAATAAATAAATAAAAACATTGATAGATTGAACAGAAAAAAAATACATGACTATGAATTGCTAAAGGGTATAATATAGACTAATAAGCATAGTCTAAGGATTGTCTTAGAACTTCGAGGTAAGATTATTCTCGTTTTATACACCTTGAAACTGAAAAAAGGAAAGTGAATAATATATCATAGATTTGAAAAATAAAATGGAACTTGAATATGTCATTTAATCCTTCTATATGCTTTCATATACCATATTTTGAGGATCTTTATATGATCTCAAAGTCAGTGACAAAACTTGACCTAGAAAAATTGTTTTGCTAAAAAGTTTTATCCAAAAAATAATATTCTTTAAAAAATTTTTGGTTATAAGAAAATCTTGGGAGATATTTGGAATTAAAAAAAATCAAATATGTACATAAATTTAATTAATATATCAAGAAAATTTTAAATATATTTTAACAAGGAAGACAATTTCAGCACCTGTATTCCTATGTCAACTATAGTACAAAATTACTAAAATACTTTGTGTTTTTTTAATAATACTAACTTATATTCTTATTGAATTTTTCAGATATTAGATATATCTTTGTAAGGTGGTGAGCAATTCTTAGAGGACATAAACTTTGGTATTCTTACAGGATCTGTATATGGAATTTTGTCAAAAAATATCTGCTGATTGATTCTATTTTTAATATTTAAGAAGCAAGGTGACTATAGTTAACAATTCTCTAGGCAAGAATACTGGACTGGGTTACAATGCCCTTCTCCAGGGGATCTTCCCAACCCAAGGACTGAAACTGGACCTTTTGTACTGCAGCAGATTCTTTACTGTCTGAGCCACCAGAGGAGCTGTTATAGTTAACAATTAGTTAACTATAACTAGTTAACTGTATTGTATATTTGAAAGTTACTAAGAGAATATATCTTAAAAGTTCTCACAACCAGAAAAAAGTATTGTATGTGGTAACTAACCTTAACTTACCTTACAGTGGTATAGGTAACTAACCTTATGTCTAAACTTAACATATTTTACAATACATATATATATATCAAGTTATCACCTTAAACTTACAATTGCTACATCAATTAGATCTCAATAAAGCTGGAAAAAAACACAATGTTATATTTAAAAAATCAGAGGCTAAAACTGAAAAAATAAGCACAAAGACGTCACTGGTTTTATAAGATCTTCAGATGTAACACAGAAGTGTTTTAAGTAAAATCTCCAAGGGTCTTTTACAGGTAAATTTAAGAAATATAGTGAGCCTCTTTCTACAATCTTGTTTTCATGGAGCTTATTATGTTAGACAAAAATATATCATATGCTAAGAAAGAACAATGTGAATCTTCAAAACAGTCTGTCAAATCAATTTTGTCATCCTTATGTGTCAGAAGGGGAACCTAACAGAGAAAAATACTTCCTACATAGCCATGTTAAACAGCTGAGCAGGGCTTTAAACACAGGTCTCTCTGACTCAAAAATCTTCACCAGAGGTGAAGTTATATACACACCAAAGGTACATTACAATGTCTCTCAAATAGTTTTGTATCATAAGGTGAAATGGTCTTTCAAGAGGTACTATTAGCAGATATAAAAGACTGACATATGCTGACATATGATAGGGTAAAGCACATTTTAAAAAAAGAATTTTAAAAAATCAACACTTTTGCACCTTTTTAAATTGTTTGGCTACAGTCTATTTCTAGGGACTCTCACTTTTTAAATTGTTTGGCTAGAGCCTATTTCTAGGGACTCTCAATATCAATGTAAAAATAACTTCATGGTGTAAAACAGAAACAGTAAAATCTAGCATATGTTTGTCAGATGAATACACACTAGTAAACACTTTCATCTTCACTAAAAAACTATGAATTCACTATACTCAACCACTTGGAATATAATATATGCAGAACCTACATTTGGAGGAAAATGTAATTGAAAAATTGTGAAATAACTCCAAGAAAGAGAAAAGTAGAGACTAACTGGGTATTCCCAACTTCATTATTCTGCTCTGGGGATGAGAGCAATCTTAACAGAAAAGACTTGGGTTTGCATGATATGTAGATTAAAAATGAAAAATTCCAACTTTCTTCTCTAGAGAGGAAAAGTATCTCTTAGGGTTTTGGTCAGAGTATGTATACTTTACAGTATTTAGCTTTTCTTCTGGGGCTGAGATATTAAAAAATCTTTTTAAGGAAGTTCTAACAGTAAACTCAATATTCTGAAGGCACAATCTCTTTCCTTGCTATTCCAGCTTCTTTCTGTATGCTGTTCACCTGTGGGTAGGTTCTAGTCCTACTTAGTTTTTACAAAATATTATTTGAAGGTATTTTCTGTATGTAATGGATTAACTGATCAATAGGATTCTAAGTCACACAACTTACTAAATAAATGGTAAAAGAAACAGAGGAATCAATATCCAAATTAAAATATTTTTTAACATCGAAGTAAATAATCAAACATTAAAATTCAGAATGGCACTAAGAATGAAATATGGAGAAGTGAAGTGGCTCAGTCGTGTGTGTGACTCTTTGCAATCCCATGGACTGTAGCCTAGCAGGCTCCTCCATCCGTGGCATTTTCCAGGCAAGAGTACTGGAGTGGGTTGCCATTTCCTTCTCCAGGGGATCTTCCCGACCTGGGGATTGAATCCAGGCGCTTTACCCTCTGAGCTACCAGGGAAGCAATACTAAATAAATGGTAAAAGAAACAGAGAACTCAATATCTAAAATAAATGATTTTTTAATATCAAAGTAAATCATCAAACATTAAAATTCAGAGTAGCACTAAGAATGAAATAGGATGCTATTCTGTTTGAGAAGAGTTTGTCTACTGCTGGTATTAGTTAAAAGATCCTAAACTGCAGGATTCTCCTGGTACATCCATTCATGAAAGGCGAGAGGAAACAAAGATTCACTTTTAAGAGATCTGTGCTCCATAAACAGGATAACAAGGAAGGTTTTCTAGAGCAAATTATATGTGTGCATACATATGTATGTGTGTATATGTATTATATGTGATTATGTATCTGTATCATTATCACTTACAAAGGACAACTCAGGAGAAAGGGTATGTGATATAACAGAAAGTCTACAGTCCTAAAATTACAGTCATTTTTTAAAAGTAGATGAATATGCCAGAAACATCTCAGATACAATAGCTTATTAATACATTACTTTCTTTTTTAACACAGCAAAACCCTCTAGTTTCAAAACGTAGGATGATTCATTGTGCTACCTGTTTTAACTCTGTTCTTCTGTGCTTGCTTTCTCCTTCTCCTCTCCCCATATTCATGGGACAGAGAAAGGTGAAAGCTCCTTGAGTTCTCCTATACCTTCCTAATTCTTTATCTGTGATCTTCTATTTTAAAAAATCTCTGAATATACCCCTGCTGCTGCTAAGTCGCTTCAGTCGTGTCCGACTTTGTGGGACCCCATCGACGGCAGCCCGCCAGGCTCCCCCATCCCTGGGATTCTCCAGGCAAGAATACTGGAGTGGGTTGCCATTTCCTTCTCCAATGCATGAAAGTGAAAAGTGAAAATGAAGCCACTCAGTCGTGTCCGACCCTTAGCGACCCCATGGACTGCAGCCCACCAGGCTCCTCCATCCATGGGATTTTCCAGGCAGGAGTACTGGAGTGGGGTGCCATTGCCTTCTCTGGAATATACATATATATCCCTAATTTCCCATAATCTTAACCTATAATGATTATCATAATCCCAAAATGTGCTAAAAAGAAAGGACTGAAGGGAACAGAAGTTTAAGGGATACAAGGCTATCCCAAAAGATTGGTGGACAGCCAATGTTTACATAACTAAAATTCTTTGAGAGAGAGGAAGACAGAATTAAGCAAACTTGATAGTTCCTATTGTATGTTAAGCATATATTTTCTCATTTAACCCTTAAAACTGAAGAGGTAGATATTATCTTTGATTTGGAGAGAGCTAATGACATTCATTAAGGCTATAAATCCTTCAAAAGTAAACAGCTATGAATCTGAGATTCAAACCTAGGTCTGACTATAAAGCCTGTGTGCACGTACTCTCTAGTAAGCAGGCCTTCCAGGAAATAGCATAAAGGGTGAAATAAAACCTAATAAACAGGAATTATTATCATTATTCCTTAGAGGCACGGTACAGACAGAAAATGCAGTTAAGAAGGGACTCTATAGGATCTGGGGGTCTTGGGAAAAAAAAAAAGGTAAGAAGATGATAGAAGAGGGGAAGAAGGGAGATGAAATGCAGAAAAGCAATCAGTTATTTATCAGAGTACCTGTGTCCAGATGCAATAGGTTCCAATGGATGAAAGATCCTGACAGGGACAAATTACATTGTGTCCCGAGCAGTATGGGAGACTAGCTCTATAGCCATTCTGAAACTCATTCTCACTGAATTGGACAAGAACTGCTATCAAGCAGAGCTTGATTTTATGAGAAAAATGAGGTGCTTAAATGCTTAAAAGTTGAATAAAGTGGTCAATAGAGGCAGTATACCATTGTGGTTCAAAGCCCAGGCCCTAGAGGCTGACTGCTTAGGTTCAATTTGTGGCTCTGCCACTTACTAGGAAAAATGGCCTTCTGAGTGTTATTTAAATTTTCTGTGTTTCAGTTTCTTCATCTATGAAACTGGAATAACAACTATATCTATCTCAAAGAGTTGGTATGCAAGGATTAGGTGAGAGAATCCTGGTAAAACAATTAGTACTGAGTCTGATACACAATAAACTGATTCAATAAATGCCATTACTTACTATTATTATGTTGAAAATAATGTTTCTGTTTTACCAATAGAACACTATTCTTGCATTTTCTTTTAAATTTATTTTTAATTGAAGGATAATTACAATATTGTGTTGGTTTCTGCCATATCACGTTTTCCTAATATATATGCTGTCTTTGTGGTTTTCTATCCTCAAGATTTGACTGTAGTTTAGAGGTAATGCAGGTTTAAGAAGCAGCCAAGATTCCTCTGAGATGGCTATACAGGGTTCACAGGTATATTCTGCCCCTGCAGGTGAGCCACTTGCTCCCAGTCACTTTCCTGTAAAGCTCTTTTATACCCAAAGGATGGTCTTGGGAGAGTCATCTTCTGTCTCAAGGCTCCGTTCAGTGACCCCTATCAGCTTCATCTGAATCATTCATCAGCCTCTCATTCTGACAGGGTTATAAACCCCTTACTCAGAACAAAAATTGGGAAACGAAAATGATTAAAGGATAGATAACTGTCACCAGTATGTGTTCTTCCACCACCACTACCACAAACACACTGTGAACCTCTCTTCCTTCTGTCCTGTAATAGAACTTCATTTCACTCCTAGAGCAGGGAACAGCTGTGGAGGTGATGGGCTATAAGATGAAAGGATACAGAGAGAAACAGTCTGAAAACACAGAAGACAAACCTCACAATTAACTATATTACTTCACTTATCTTTAAGTAGCAAGTCCCGGGCAAATAAAATGTATAGGTGTTTCCCATTTGTTTGAGCTGAGCACAACTATACAATAGAAACTGAAATACAACCAGCACTACACCAGAGATGTATATTTTTTTCCCTTGAGGAAAGTGTGAAAGGGGGTGATGACAGATCTAAGGGACTACAATACTGCACGCAGAGGTCATATCAGCAAATATACCCAATTTGCTGATACGTCTTCTAGATTTTATCTGGATAAAGTTTCCCTAGAATTCAATCAATTGATTTGCAAATAACTATAAAATTGATTTTCTTCTCATTTTGTATTTAGGAAATGAAAAAAATATAAAATGACACGTCCTTTTATTAAAAAATGATGCAAATATTTTATAAATCATATTATTACCTATATATTACCTTGATGGTTCTAACTTCTTTTATTGTTACAAATCACATATTTCCAATCTCCCCTAAAGAACTGCAAGATAGGAAGATTATAGTATATGAACCACAGGTATCTTACTCATTGAATCATAAATGACTATACAAATGATTGATTGCTTCATAAAAACACAGCCTATTCCTTAATGGCATCTAGCAGATATCTGACAGCTACAGCAGAAGGACAAAGCATTGGAGGAAAAAAGTGACTACCTGGAGGGAGAAGGTGTCTGGAAATAACCCGAATTCCTCTCTTCAAACACAGCTGCACACAGAAAGTAGAGGCTTTCTGGCAGCCAACGTGTATTATTAACTATTACTTAAAAAAAAAAATTTAAAGATCACATAGCAATAAACAGCCATTAAGAGAGATTAAATGGTCCAAGTAAAATTAAGGCTTATCCTTAATAGTCTTCTTCACTCACTGGTAGAAAAGATGTGTTCTTAAAAAACAAATCCCCCAAAATTCTTGCATATCCTAAAGGAATCTGGGACTGGGAGTTACAATTTTCCCATAAGAACTCATGATTAAGAACCATAAACTCTAACTAACCAACTATGATTTCTCCACATCCTACAAATGGCAGACATTTCAAAAGGGTTCCTTTAAGACTTATAGACATCAATTATTCCCTAATGGCATCCCAAGCTAAAACAGTCTGCCAATAGTTGCTATGCTGGCATAGCACCAAAGGCTCTGTGAATTCTGAGTAGAGCAGTGAAAAGATTGAATATTTTGGGAACTAAGGTCCTTAATGACTAGAGGTGGCTTAGTCAGATCTGTTCAAGTAATAAGCGCAGGATGAAAAAAAAAAAAAAACGGCCTAGTCATTATGATTCCTTTGGTATTTATGGTAATAAACATGAATCATGATGAACTCACTGGCTATTAAATACAGAGGTCATAAGTACTTCGATAGGATTTCCACAGGAATTCACCGTTAATTAGCTGGATCATTATTTGAAAGCGTTACTGAATTATCTTAGCAGTTGTGCAGCCATTCGCCTCAAAATTGGTCATTCCCAGCTGAGGGCAGTTAATGCCTTAACAAACTGGTCATTAACTCCAGCAACTGATTTTGTGGGAATTACTGCACTTATAATGTACACTCAAGATTTTTTTTTTTCTTTTTAAAGAAATTTGCAGCTGTAGTTCAGCTGGAGCAGCTGAAGCAGGAAAAAAGTCCACTCTGGGTTGCTCTCATGACTGATTTTCTGCCAATTAAAGGGCAAACGCATGCTGATGGGTTTTGAATTTTAAAATGTCTCCAGTTTTTTTTCATCTCAAGTGATTAGTAAAAACATCATTTAGCTACTAATTTTGTAAGACACTTGGGATTTTCCATTCACAGTTCAGTCAAGCAGAGACATGAGTTCTGAACACCAGAACTCAAAGCCAAATTTCCGCTTCTGCAGTACACCCAGCCCAACACTTTGTAAAAACAGAGTGAGAACACAAGTTATGGGCCACATTATTAGCCAGATTCTCATTCCCTTCTGCACTCCATGTCTTCGTTCAAAGCAGAAAACTCCCTTTGAAGTCACAAAGGGTCCATGAAAAGATAAGAGAAGTGGGAATATGAACACCCCCTTTATTAGAATAGAGCAGCATTAAAGTGATGAATTACCCCTGGAAAGTCTATGTGAATACAGCATACTTCAAAATTCATAAGTGCTTTTAAATTTACGGTAGAGTTGGAGCCCTTAATGCTCTATCAATATAGTGAAAAATGTCACAGGGAAAATCACCACTTAAAAGATAACTGCAACAATTATTGAACATATGTATTGACTATATTGAAATACACTAAAAAATATATTGCAAGTATATTAGATGTTCCTTTGTACATGTTTCCATATCGTTTTTTGTTTAACTTATTAGAGCACACACTGCAGCTAACCAGCATGACTAGACTGATAGCGTTAGTTAAAACTTGAATTTGGAGAGACCAATTTTTAAGATTGCAACGCTACTGGATCGTCTTCTTTTCTAGAACGGATCTGTTCAGTCATTTCTAACAGAGATTTGATATTAATAGATAAAAGCCAAGAGTTTTTAACCATGAGCTGGGGAGGGATGACAGAATTTATAGGTTACAATGATCAGTATGAAAACAAGTGTAAAAATAGTTTTGTGATACAATGGATTATGGATGATTTTTGTGCCCAATTACTTAATTTAAAAATTGTAACAAAACTTAAATTGTAAATCTACCATTAAGCTTAATAGTTCTGTCACATTAAGACATATTCATGAAATAAGTACTCCAAAATTCAGCACTTTTGACATATTTTCACTCTTTTTTACTACGTGCTGTGCTGTGCTTAGTCACTCAGTGATGCCCAACTCTAAGACCTTTTGTAACCCACCAGGCTCCTCTGTCCATGGGATTTTTTAGGCAAGAATACTAAAGCGGTTTGCCATTTCCTCCTCCAGGGGTTCTTCCCATCCCAGGGATCAAATCCACATCCCCTGGGTCTTCTGCATTGCAGGCAGATTCTTTGCCAGCTGAGCCATTACGGAAGCCCTTTCTCTTTAGTATGTACAGTGGTACATTCTGTCATGTGGTTTATTTTTAAAATATTTTCAACGTTTCAATTTTACCTTGCCTGGAGTATTCTTTTATCCAGAGCATACTGCAACTTATTTATAATACATTACAAAATATGCATATTTGTAGTAAAAATGATAAGGTCCAACATAAAGCCCTTAACAATGGCTGCTTTCAAGCCTATAGGCTCACATCATTCAGTTAATGTGCTTCGGTCAGCTTTTACCACCTAGAATTGGAGACACCCCAGGCAATATTCACACACCGAGTATTGGAACCAGCTGGTGATAGAAGAATCCTAAGAAAAAAGGCTTCTTGATTTAATTGGGAAAACAGGAGGAAGCATAAATTTTACTGCCATTAATAACTTCAAGCAATCTTGATATGACTCTACTTCACCCTGACAGCCAGACATGTGCTTTTTGTTAAAGTGTTGGCCACATCTGACCCTTATTGTTTGCTTACTTGATCAGGTAAGAAAATGTAGGTCTATTTACAGGATAAATGAGGCCTATTAAAATTGAGAAACAGTGTAGTAGTCTATGAGGAGCTACGTACTGAAATAGATGTGTGAAATTCCATAACAGTTGTGTAATAAACAGGCCAAATAAAGTTATAAAAAAACTACTTTAACTTTCTTAAATCATCGTAAAGGCAACTTAGTATTTAAAAAATGAAAAATAGTTCCTATTGGAAAAATGTCTGACCATTTTGCTTTTTATAAACAAGTCAGAAAAGGTTATTTATAAAATGTTAATCTGTTTATAAAGACAAGCTTATTTCTTCATTTTATGATACTTTATAAAGTCATATTCATATATAATGAAAAGTTAATTTAACTTTATGAGGGAATTTCAGGAGTGTTTAGAATTTAACTTTTTAAATTTTATCTTAAGGACATATGACAGAATGGTCAAAGAAAATAACCCTTAATTTTTAAGTGATCAAAGTTTAGAGTTTAACAGTATCTACTCTGGTGATCTCCAACAATAAGGAAAATAGGACTTGTTTCAACCGGAAGAAATCAAACATTTATCACTTAACTTTTGACCTGGTCTGACTCCCTACATGCTGATAAAATCTTTCTACAGCCTTGGAAAATGCCCTGAAACCCAGATTACCTAATTAATCCTGATCAAGATGAATCAGGTGCTATTCTTACTCTTAAAACTATTCTGGGTCTACTCACATAATGTAGAAAAACTTATATTCATTTACAACACCATAGAAACTATTTTATCTTCAACTGAAGAGAATATGGTCTAACATTTGGATTCATTTTGAAATGATTCATGTGTAATTGTGAAACAGGCATGACAAAGCGCTGCTGAATCTAGGAATCCTAATTTTTCTGCCATAACCAATAAAATTAGTTTCAGCAAATTAGCATAGATTCACGACTCTCAACTTTAAAGAAGTCAAAAGGAAACAAAAGAAATAGGATGACAGCTAAAAGGTAAAAGAGTGAAGAGTCAAGAAGAATCTTTATTAAGATGGATGAAATGATAGCATAATTGTATTTGATGGGAATGATGTAATAGAGAGGGAAAGTTAATAATGTGGGACAGAGGAGAACTTCTGGAGCAAGAATCTTGAGTAGGAGAGAGAATAGAATAGGGAGGGAGTATGGCTTATGGTAAGAATAGGGGCAAGTTCATAATAATGGGAGAGAAGGAAAGTGTAGACACAGATGCAGGCAGGAGGGTAACTGTGGCAACAGAAACTCATGGAAATTCTCTTCTACGCTTCTACTTTCTCAATCAAATAGGAAGCAAAAGGATGAGAGAGCCTTTTGAGATGAGGATAAGGTGCTGGATTTAGAAGATAGAGGAATGATATTCTCACTTAAAAGAATGGGAGAATGACTAGACAAAAGAAACAGTATAACTGCTGGGTAGCATTAAAGGTCTACTATTGATTATGCAGATGCTAGATTATCTAGATTATCTTTATGTGGCTGTCCATCTGAGCTCAGGGTCTTCTGTTTTCATCTTCCTGTACTGTGACACATATTCTAAACCTTCACGAAGTATTAAAGAAATTGGTAAAAATGATTCTTACTAAGATGTGGTGGATGAACACTTAGATATTCAAAGGGCAAGGCTGGAAGAAGCACAAGCTGGAATCAAGATTGCCGGGAGAAAGATCAATAACCTCAGATATGCAGATGACACCACCCTTATGGCAGAAAGTGAAGAGGAACTAAAAACCCTCTTGATGAAAGTGAAAGAGGAGAGTGAAAAAGTTGGCTTAAAGCTCAACATTCAGAAAAAAAAGATCATGGCATCTGGTCCCATCACTTCATGGGAAATAGGTGGGGAAACAGTGAAAACAGTGTCAGACTATTTTTGGGGGCTCCAAAATCACCGCAGATGGTGACTGCAGCCATGAAATTAAAAGACGCTTACTCCTTGGAAGAAAAGTTATGACCAACCTAGATAGTATATTCAAAAGCAGAGACAGTACTTTGGCAACAAAGGTCCGTCTAGTCAAGGCTATGGTTTTTCCAGTGGTCATGTATGGATGTGAGAGTTGGACTGTGAAGAAAGCTGAGTGGCGAAGAATTGATGCTTTTGAACTGTGGTGTTGGAGAAGACTCTTGAGAGTCCCTTGAACTACGAAGATTCAACCAGTCCACTCTAAAGGAGATCAGTCTTTTGGACTCTGTGGAAGAGGGATAGGGTGGGATGATTTGGGAGAATGGCATTAAAACATGTATAATATCATATAAGAAATGAATCGCCAGTCTAGGTTTGATGCAGGATACAAGATGGTTGGGGCTGGTGCACTGGGATGACCCAGAGGGATGGTATGGGGAGGGAGGTGGGAGGTGAGTTCAGAATTGGGAAGACGTGTACACCCGTGGTGGATACATGCTGACGTATGACAAAACCAATACAATATTGTAATTAGCCTCCAATTAAAATAAATAAATTTTAATTTAAAATAAAATAAAGATCAAAAAAAAAAAAAAAGGAGATCAGTCCTGGGTGTTCTTTGGAAGGAATGATGCTAAAGCTGAAACACCAGTACTTTGGCCACCTCATGCGAAGAGTTGACTCATTGGAAAAGACTCTGATGCTGGGAGGGATTGGGGGCAGGAGGAGAAGGGGACGACAGAGGATGAGATGGCTGGATGGCATTACCGACTCGATGGACATGAGTTTGAGTGAACTCTGGGAGTTGGTGACGGACAGGGAGGCCTGGCGTGCTGCAGTTCATGCGGTTGCAAAGAGTCGGACGTGACTAAGCGACTGAATTGAAGTGTAAGAGAAAATCAGGAGTATCCTATGGGAATAGGAGTGCTTGGGTCTTGACTAGAAATCCAAATATAAGATTAAGAAAATGTATCTTGGCAAAACCAAACATGTCTTCCAGCTAGATTTAACCTGCTAATTTGAGACTCCTGACATACTGTTACTACGAGGAGTGCTTGCATTTAATAGGAATTAAAAGCTTGAAAAGAATGCTCTAATTCACTGGTTTCCAAACTATGTTTTGAGGATGCCCAAAGAGGATCCACGGGCTTCCCTGGTGGCTCAGAGGTTAAAGCGTCTGCCTCCAATGCGGGAGACCTGGGTTTGATTCCTGGGTTGGGAAGATCCCCTGGAGAAGGAAATAGTAACCCACTCCAGTATTCTTGCCTGGAGAATCCCATGGACAGAGAAGTCTTGTAGGCTACAATCCACGGGGTCGCAAACAGTCAGACACGACTGAGTGACTTCATTCACTAAAGGGGATCCACAATGTCACACCATTTTATAATGCTACTAATACATTATTTTCATTTTTTTTACTCTCACTATTTCATAAAAGGCTACATGACATAATATATATGACATACACAACATGATTTCACAATATATTGTTGAGGAAGATATGAGAGCCAGATGTTGTCTGACTGTAAACAAATCTGCAAAAGTAAAACTATGTCCACCCCTCTCAGTAATTTCTGGGAAAGGGTTATTTTTCATAAAAATATTTATGTTAACATATAGCAGATTATTTTAAAATAAATATGCAACATTTTATTTTTGAATATAATAAATATCCATAAACATAACTCCACATAAACCAAAAATAGTGGGGGTCCTTAATTATTTTTAAGAGTATAAAAATGTCCTGAGACCAAAAGTTTGAAATTTGATGCTCTAACCATTGAATTCCAGCAATCTCCTAATAACAGGGAACTTACAAAATAACAGAGAAAGTGTGGAAAGTGGTGACTGCCTGTAATTTACAGGTAGCTACCTAATCTGCCTAATCATTAGGTTGGTTGTGCTTACTCTATTTTTATTTTAACACATGCAAAAATTCATGTTTATAATATAAGACCTGTCTGTATATTTTGTAAGGTTTATTCCATTGAGTTTAAATGCCTTTGAAAAATCAAGTTAAAGTGAAAATCAAGTTAAAAACTGAAAGGCTGACATGAAAATGAAGAACACTACTCAATTTAAAATACACATCAATGTCATTCATAAAAGGGGAAAAAGTGTAAATAAACTCAAAACTGTCCCAAAGAGTTCATCAGTGAACTGTGGCAGTTCCTTAATGAAATCATTACGCATGCACTCTGTAATTCACTGCTTTTGTGATATTTAAGCTTTATGCACAAACCAATGTCACAATGAACTAGGCTCTGCTAAAGAATACATTTCAGTTGTATTTTTATGCTTGCTTCTATGCTAACATCATCCCCAAGCACATTAGACAGTACTCAGTGTATTAAGCAGCAAAACTATGGCATCTCTCAGGAGGTACAAAAACATTATTCGCCTGGTGCATCTGACAAAAAGCTATTAAAATTTAGCTTTTCAAGTTACTTTTGAAACACTATCAGTGCATTCTCTAGGGAACTGAAGAATACACTATGACAAGGAATTTCCTTGCCATTTCCCAACCCAGGATATTGTGATATAAGGAAGTACTCGAGACGTATCAATGTCAAATGGTTTAAGGACTTATGACAGGGGAATTTTCCTTTTAATATGATTCCTAGATGAGCCAAAAATCTTTAAACACTTCATAAAAGTTAACTCAATATCATAAGAAACTTGAACAAACTAACAATTATATAAGTAAAGCTAAACTTTGTAGGTCTAATTCAATTTGCATATAATTACAATTGATGAAACCATTGGCTATGATAGGTCTCCCAGATGGTAATATAAAGTCACTAAGCATAAGAAACTATGTCAAGTACAGGGATTAATAGAGCTGAAAAGATTATAAATTGATACTGAACTAAGCGGAGATAAATTTAAGATCCTTATGAAATCCTAAGATATCAAAAAGTCAAATAAGTGAATAATTTTGGTGGTATTTAGGAAAATAAAACAAAGGAACTTAGATATAAATTTTTACAATCTTTGGATACTAGGTTTTCCAAGGATCCAAATAAAAGTTTTTAAATATTTTGTGAGATAATGCCTTCTTTCTCTATGCCTAAGAAAAGATCAAAACTATCCAAGCAAATTGATTTCAGGATAAATCAACAAATAACAATTTAAATGATAATTTCTAAAATTCCTTATCAATCCCTTTATATGTCCCTGATGTCAAAGGAAAAAACTAAATTCAAAATTTCTAAATAAAATACTCATGTGATAAAACAGTACTAATAAAATTTTTGGTTTTATTAAGAGCCTCACATGGTAAAAGAGCTGACCTATAGCACAATTTCTCCTTAACCTTTAATAATTATTCAAATCACAAAACCTTCTACAAGTAGATATTTTTTCCCAGTTATTCGGCAATTCTTACAACAGCAGGGGTCGCAATGTACTAGTTAAATGTTTCAGGATCCAAAGGAAAGGGATTAAATGTTCATATAGTGCCGCTTTATTAGAGCCTCAAAGATTCATGATTCATTATTCTCTAGTTAAAACAACCTATTATTAAGTATATGTAGATTTTTCAGTTATGGGGTCCCCAAATAATAATAAACCTACTTAAAATCTTATAGCATTTCCAGTTGAAACAGCATCCTTCAAAAATCACTTCTGAAAAGTTCTATCAGATGTATAGCTTTACAAAAGTGCTTTTGCATTTTACCTCTTTAAAAAATTAAGTAATTTCTATATATAATGTTAAATTCAGTCATTTGTCAACTTAAACATATAATGAATAAAGAATTTATTTCTAATGAAGAAAGCAAACTGACCAGTCATATTGTATTATATACTTAATGCTCTTTAATTCCTTCTTGATAACTACAGTGAAGAAAATGTAACTCAAGTTCTTCAAATACTTGATTTATAGAAAGTTTTTTCCTCTTTTCAAGAAATTTCCAATTCCATAGAATCATTCCAAGTGCCAGCCAAGGAGTAACCTAGAACAATGTAGATTATTCACTAATGTGTTGACTTTTAATTAACACATTAAAATTCTAAAAGAGACTGATATTTCTGAAGATTTGAAGGGAAAGAAGTCTAATCACTTTCCCTAGTTCAGTGGTCTAACTGAACATCGAATAAATCAAAGGACATAAAATCAATGATTAAGTCATAAGTAAATTTAAAAAGAATAAAAAATAGAAAATATACCACATTGCACATAGAAATGGTAAATACTGCTTCATGAATATTTAAAAATTACATATTAAACAAAATGTGTAATATTTATTGCAAAACAATGTATATTAATATATACACATATATGCATACAAACATATACATACATGCACATGTGAGTACTGGGTTGCAATGTAAAGTATGATACTATAGTCTGGGATAAAAGATATTTGAAAGGCACTGCTCTAGATGAATTATTTCTTATGCCTTTAAAATCTGTGCTCTCTATAATGCCAACTTCTATTTATACATAGTAGTAGTGGCCAGAAATCTTGAAAACTCAACTGAGATGTTTGTTTTATTGTATTAGAAGTTAATGATTTAATTTTTCACACATATAACATATACATTAACAAATGTAAAAATGACCATTTTATTAATCACTTATCAGGAAATCATTTTGTCTACACTACATATAATTTCTTTGAATACAGCAAAGAGCACAATCAAGCAAAACAGGTTCTTCACAATCAAAAGAAATGTTGCAAAGTCCATGCAATAAATGTTACTAGGAGGAGCACCATTTGGGCACTCATTTGGAATTCAGTTTTAACAAAATATAAATTTCAAATAAGTTTTGTTGGTTTCCAAGACCAAAGGAGATTAGAAATATATCATTAGAGGAAAGGAAAATTGCTGCCAAGGAATTGCTGTTGGTACAGAAGAAATGAGAACTGACAGCCAAGGACAAGAGAGGAAAACCGAAAAACTATATAAAAAATTAAGAATACATGGCATTCTGGGGTTATTTAGCAAGGGGGAATACTTGAGCTGTTAATATTTATAGCCCTGTATAATAAATTATCTTCAGAATTACAAATTCTAGTCAATGATAACAAAAACAGTAGGGAATACTACAGAACTTGGCCCAGGCATTCTGGCTCCAAAGCCCATGGTTTTAACCACATTATACTGCTTCTCAATAAAAGTTTAAATTACATTTATGTATTAAAGTAAATTTAAGGAAATATTTATGAAAAGAATGATATAATCAATTTTTCAATACAAAAGGATTACCTTCTCTTAATGGTATAAGCCTGAAAAACAAACATCAATAAAGACCCACTTCTGGATATCAATTATTTGTGTTCTATGTATTTTTAAAGTAATTTCATATATAATATTGCTAATATTCACTAATATTTATCGTACTATATCATTTAACCTTCCCTATTAATATGTACCATTATTATCTACATACTGATGAGAAAACTGACATATGGGTTAAGTGATTTGTACAATATCATATAGCTAGTAACTGATGAAACTAACACTCAAAGTCATATAGTCTGGCTCCAGAATTCTAGCTTTTACTCTATGTGCTTTGTGCTACTGTAGTTGCCAGGTATGCTATATATGGTAATATCTGCAGTAATGTCTCAGGATGTACTTTCAAGAGATTCTGGTAATCCTGGAAACCCAGCTAAAATTCAGGAAAATTTAAAAGTGTCTTTCAGGATCATTAGCTCACCAGTGTTCCAGTTCTAATCCTTTCAAGCATTTGCTCATCCCCTTAAAATTCATTTGTGATTTGCTTTATCAAGGGAAATGTGAACAAAAATGACATTTTTACCTCAAAATGGAAGCCTTTAAGTTTGCAATTTTCCATTTTCTCTGTTCTCCCTTCTCTGGTGCCATGGTGACCTGGAGGCTCTGTCAATTTGGGTCCTTGACTGATGCTAACTAACATGGACCACCACTTTCAACTTCCTTATACTGGATATAAACATGAGCAAAAAATAACTTTTTTCTATTTCAAGCTACTGAGAGCTTAGAGTTGTTTATTAATAATCATAGTCTTGTCCTCCTGACTAATACATTTAATAAATGGGTTGTTTTTCTGGGAAGTGATGGATAAAAGGGCCATTTTGGGGACTTTATAAAATAGAAACAATTCTAAAATTTATAAAATGGTTCTATTAAAAAAATTCATACTGAATCAGTTACTTGGAATTTGAAATATTTTCCCACCAAAGGCTCAACTATATAAGCTTATTTAGCCTATAATTTAAATGAAAAAGAATTGAAAATAAAAGTGCCATTAAATAATTAAATGAAAAGCATGTGAAACAGTTGTTGGGTATTCTGAACAACCGTAGATATTTTGAAGCATTTTATAGACTATAAGTTGGAAGGCACTGTTCTCTAGTATATTTTAATTTCTCTTTAATATGTACATTTTTTTCCCTTTACTTGATCCTGGAACATCAGAAGATATTCTCTTTCTTTACTACACAGGATTGCCATTGCTTCTAAGGCTTGTAAGTGGAATGCAAATGAAGAACTAAAGAAAGTTATCAAGCAAAAAACATGAACATTTGAGAAAAAGAAAAGAAATTGCTTATACTCAAATTTAATGACTTGTGAGCGATGAAAGAGAAAAAAAGGGAAAAAAAATAGTATGACTAAATAGGAATGATTTTAGAGCCTATTTAGTAGTTCTCACATAAATGAAAAGTCTTCATGAGTTTATAAGTAAATATTGGTTCTTCACATGGCAAAACAGCCAAGCTGTAACCAACTTCCTCTTTGCTTTTAATAATTATTCAAATCACAATGTTGCTGCTAAGTCGCTTCAGTTGTGTCCAACTCTGTGCGACCCCATAGATGGCAGCCCACCAGGCTCCCCCATCCCTGGGATTCTCCAGGCAAGAATACATGAGTGGGTTGCCATTTCCTTCTCCAATGCATGAAAGTGAAAAGTCAAAGTGAAGTCGCTCAGTCGTGTCCGACTCTTCGTGACCCCGTGGACTGCAGCCTACCAGGCTCCTCCGTCTATGGGATTTTCCAGGCAGGAGTACTGGAGTGGGGTGCCATTGCCTTCTCCAAATCACAATAACTTTTCATATTATTTTTCAACTTATTCTACAAGAAAAATTTTGTGTATATTTTTATGAGCAATGCTTTTTAGCCGTCATCTTCTACTTACCCAGAAAGATAAGCCAAGAAGTTACTAAGGCAAGGTAACTGTAAACATCTCAACAGAATTATTTTGCTTTCAATCAGTTTTTACAGATTAGCCAAAAACAGAGGGGGAAACTTTTAAGATCATCAATTTCTAGCTATATAATATAAGGCTAAAATAATACTAGCTCTTCACTCTCCCTAGTGTAGCAAAATCTGATGCCCTAGGAATTAACAATATTTCAAAGAAAATGAAGTAACACTTTGAAAGAATGAGTAAAAGGAAGTAAAAAGTTTTCAGTTGCTCTTCCTATTCTTTTTCTTCATTTTTCTACTTCATGACGAGTCCACGGACTTCACTGCTTCTCAGTAACAGCCCAAACTTAACATGTTTTTAATGTATTTGTTGAAAATAATCATATTTCTCTGACTGTTATATCTCATTTGGTGGTGTCCTTTTTCCAGTTTTATTCATCTAATGGACAAGTTTTTCTTTTTTAATCTTGTAACTCTCCTGAACACTAGACCTTTTTCTATCTGTTCATCAAACATCTTTGTTGAAGATATCTTTAACATGTCTGAAATTAAATCTATCACTGATGCCCTCAAATTACTTCTTTTATACTTCTCTATTTCTGTTCCTAGCAGTAACATTCTAACAGTCATTGAGTGTTTATGAATAGTTTATCATTATCCATATCCAAACAGCAGCCATGTCACACTAAGTTTACCTATGATATGTCTAAGCTATTACAAATCCTAAAATATGATGCTGTTTAAGTGCTGCACTCAATATGCCAGCAAATTTGGAAAACTGAGCCATGGACACAGGACTGGAAAAGGTCAGCTTTCATTCCAATCCTAAAGAAGGGTAATGCCAAAGCATGTTCTAACTACCACACAACTGCACTCATTTCACATACTGGTAAGGTAAAGCTCAAAATCCTTCAAGCCAGGCTTCAACAGTATGTGAACAAAGGACTTCCAGATGTACAAGTTGGATTTAGAAAAGGCAGAGGAAGCAGAGATCAAATTGCCAATATCCACTGGATCATAGAAAGAGCAAGAGAATTACAGAAAAACATCTACTTCTGTTTCACTGACTATGCTAATGCCTTCGACTATGTGGATCACAACAAACTGTGGAAAATTCTTCAAGAGATAGGAATACCAGACCACCTTATCTGCCTCCTGAGAAACCTGCATGCAGCTCAAGAAGTATCAGTCAGAAGTGGACATGGAACAATGAACAGGTTCAAAACGGGGAAAGGAGTAAGTCAAGACTGTATAGTGTCACCCTGCTTATTTAACTTCTAAGCAGAGTTGTTATTGTTCAGCTGCTCAGTCATGTCTGACTCTTTGAGAGCCCATGGACTGCCTCATGCCCAGCTTCCTTATTTTTCACCATCTCCTGGAGCTTGCTCAAACTCATGTCCATTGAATCAGTGATGCCATCCAATTATCTCATCATCTGTCATCCAATTCTTCTCCTGCCTTCAATCTTTCCTAGCATCAGGGTCTTTTCTAATGAGTTGGCTCTTTGCATCAGGTGGCCAAAGTATTGGAACTTCAGCTTCAGCATCAGTCCTTCTAATGAATATTCAGGGTTGATTTCCTTTAGGATTGACTGGTTTGATCTTGCAGTCCAAGGGACCGTCAAGAGTCTTCTCCAACACCACAGCTCAAAAACATCAATTCTTCAGCATTCAGGATTTTTTATGGTCAAACTCTCCCATCCAAACATGACTACTGGGAAAACCATAGCTTTGACTATATGGACCTTTGTTGGCAAAGTAATGTGTCTGTTTTTTAATCCTCTGTCTATACTTGTCATAGCTTTTCTTCCAAGAAGCAAGCATCTTTTCATTTCATGGCTGCAGTCACCATCTGCTGTGATTCTGGAGCTAAAGAAAATAAAGCCTATCACTGTTTTCCCATTTATTTGCCATGAAGTGATGGGACTGGATGCCAAGATCTTTATTTTTTGAATGATGAGTTTTAAGGCACCTTTTTCACTCTCCTCTTTCACCTCATCACCTTTGTTTTCTGCCTTAAGGGTGATGTCATCTGCACATCTGAGGTTGTTGATATTTCTCTTGGCAGTCTTGATTCCAGCTTATGCTTCATCCAGCCTGGCATTTCATAAGATGTACTCTACATACTAAAAAAGCTGGTTTAAAACTCAACATTCAAAAAACTAAGATCTCGACATCAGGTTCCAACACTTCATGGCAAATAGATGAGGAAACAATGGAAACAGTGATAGAGTTTTCCTCGGGCTCCAAAATCACTGCAGATGGTGACTACAGCCATGAAATTATAAGATGCTTTCTCCTTGGAAGAAAAAGTATGACAAACCTAGATAGCATATTAAGAAACAGAGATATCAGTTTGCTAACAAAGGTCTTTATAATCAAAACTATGGTTTTCCCAGTAGTCATGTGTGGATGTGATAGTCGAACCATAAAGAAGGTTGAGTGCCAAAGAATTGATGCTTTTGAACTGTGGTGTTGGAGAAGACTCTTGAGAATCCCTTGGACCGCAAGGAGATCAAACTAGTCAATCCTAAAGGAAATCAACCCTGAATATTCATTGGAAGGACTGATGCTGAAGTTCCAATACTTTGGCCACCTGTTGTGAAGAGCCAATTCATTAAAAAAGATCCTGATGCTTTGAAAGACTGAAGGCAGGAGGAGAAGGGGATGACAGGGGATGAGATGGGTGGATGGCATCACTGACTCAATGGACATGAGTGAGCAAACTGCAGGAGATGATGAAGGATAGGGAAGCCTGTGTGCTGCAGTCCATGAGGGTTTCAAAGAGTAGGACGCGACTGAGTGACTGAATGATGAACAATGACGCTGTATCTCTTTACCCTTTCCTTCTGCCTCATACCTGACATATCACCTCTTCCCTAAGTGAGGCTTTCTTTACTTGTCCTGCTACCACAACATGCTATTGTTCTCATCTTTAGACTCTAGTTTTTGTGTATCCTATAGAATAATGCCAGATTATTCTCCCTAGGGCAGTACTCTGATTATGACCCAACTAGCTCAAAATCCTTAATGATTACTATCATCAATTATATTAAGTATAACTCTTAGCACAGCCTTAATCTTCATACTATCACATAAATGTATATGAACCCATTTTCAACGTTATCTCCCACTATATTTCGAGTTATTGTTCCTCATATTTACCTGGCACCATCTATGCCTTAGGTAATATTGACCATTTTATCTGAAATTCTTTCTACAGCCTCTATTCTTCCTTTCTTTGTAATATCATCTTGTTAAAGAGATAAGTCTATCAATATCTGTCTCAAATGGCACTTTGTAATGAAGTAACAATATGGACACATTCTTTCTTTTAAATTTCAAAATGTCTATAGATTGAAAAATATTTTCTACAATGTTTAGCATTATGCTCTGGCCTAGTAGATTAGCAACATTTTAATGACTTAAACTGAATAAACATAAATATCACAGGGAAGTAAAAATAAATAATTTACCTTGTTTGTTAACAGTGATTTAATATCTGTAAGAAGGAAATTTGTGCTTACAGAAAGGTAAGTCAGCAACGCTTATAGAATGTCCACTTTATACTAAATGATAACAATGATGATGTTGGTAATAAAATAATTATAGCTAATATTTATTACGAAAATACTATGTGTCAGGTACCATTCTAAGCCCCTTGCATGCAATAGCTCATTTAATCTTCAAAATAAGTTTAAATTGGTTCTAATTATTATCCTCATTTTAGAGATGAGGAAACCAAATCAGAGTTTGGGTGACTTGCCCAATGTAACATTCTTAAAAAGTATAAAGAGTAACAATTCTAATAAGACATCCTGACTCCAGAAATGAGCCCCAGGAGAGATTAAAAAAATATTTTTTGTATTGACTATCTTATATATGCCAAAATTTACTACTTGTTAATAAAATATGAAATGAGAATCCTATGAGTAATTTCCCAAAAATCTCATTTAAATCATTTGTTTCCTAGGAATAAGTGGACTGGATACTGAACAAGCCAAACAGACTATGAATTATGAGGACAAGGACTTTCATTCATCTTCATACATTAAGAATCTAACCTGATATTTGATACCTAATTCTGCTGAATTTATGATAAAAAAGGATCATATATATTAAATTCGAGTCCCACCCATTTTACTTTTAAAGTTTTCCTATTTCCTCACTAAATGGTTGTATTGCTTTGGTTCCCCATAAGCAGTTTTTCAGAGTGCTCCTCAGTAGAGTTTCTTCTAAAATGCATAATCAAAGCTCTGTGCAATATTTGCGGAATGGCCAATGGATCAAATGTTCTTTGACTAACAGCCTAAAAGATTTCCTTTTCTGAGAAAAAGAAAGTAAGAAATAAATTTCCTTAAAACTTTTTTTTCAAAGGGACATGGAGAACTGAAATTTTAAATTATAATGCTCCCTATCTACTTAATCATAGTTGACTTAATATAATTATACAGAGTCGCTTATTATAGTAGATAATAAATCCAACTTTGGCAGCAGATACACCTGAGTGTGAATTTGGGCTTTGTCTTTTATCCACGGTAATCATGGGTAAAGATCTCAGATGAGGATTCCACAAGATGATATACAAAGCACAAAGCAAATAGCTGGCAAAGTAAACATTCAATAAATTTTACTTCCAGTGTTGTAAAAAAGTAATGATGAATTCAATGAGAAAGTAGATTCACAAATTTTAGACAACTAAGAATAAGCTTAATTTTAAATCATTCCAACTATTTCACTACTTAAAATATTTGAATATATGGAGAAAGCTACAAACAAATGAAACTGCAGTGCTAAACAAAGAAACAGTTATAAAAGCTGAGTAAAAATTTGCTTTCTAGTTAAGAAAGGCAGTAGCATTCAAGGTGAAGGAAAAAGGCAGGTGGACAGGCACTTACACATAAAAGAACTTTTAAGAGGATGGTAAGGGGATCAGTACGGACAAGGTGTAAAGCATATGCTGGGGAGGAGCAGGTGCCTATAAAGACAGACACTTAATAGACCAAAAAGGGTTTTTTAAATACTCTGCTAAGAAGCATTATGTACTAAGAAGCATTATGTATGAGAAGCATTATGTTTGAGTACAAAAGCATTAACTCTTGAATCCACTTTTGCTATATAGGTATCTTGCTAAAAGCTAAAAGAAAATGATATATAAATGGAATCCTCTAATATAATATTTTCTAACACTATGTAAAAATGACCTTTTCTACTTAATGACAAAAAGGCTCCATAAAGGCTTGTGTATTGGTAATGAGTATTTTAAAGGTATGGCAAAATATAAGAACTCAAAGAGTATCTATCTACTTTAAAAAAATGCTGAAGAGAGGGTAATTTTTCCTTCTTGCTCCCATGGTAGTATATTTTCACTTTGGCTTCACTTTTTTTTTTGTTTGTTTTTTTTTTTGGTTTTTTTGGCTTCACTTTCACAGGGGTAAAGAGTCAAACAGCTAAAAGTTTCTATTTCGTTTCATTCTATACCACCATGGAAATTCTAGCACAGGTCATTTTTCATTCATTCTTCTTAATAATTAAGTACCTAATCAAAGAACATATACATAACAATCTTTTCAGTAGACTTTTAAAGACAGACTTAGATTTTCCTGTGATGTTGGAAATTCCAAGCAACACTATCAATTTTTAAAAAGCATACCTAACAGTGCAGTGAGTTTGGGAAGCAGTCCAACTTGTACCATCTTATTCCTCAGTCCTGTGTCAAAGGACAGGTTTAGTAGAAGTCGGAGGGTGATATTTAGCAGATCTTCATGCTCACAAGGTATCATTTTTACCAGTTTTTCAACAATATCCATTTCTACCTATAGAAAATAATAATACAAATGCAGTCAGTCTCTATTACACAATAAGACAAAAAAGATTACAAAGAATTATCTTTTCATTTTTTTCACCCTTATGAATATGTGTAAGTACTATGTGTTTATTACTCTCATTTTAATCTGTAAACTTCTCTGGAACCAAACTTTTGAGGAGAAAATACATATTTCCAGTTCATCTCTTCCTTCTCTTATTTCATAGCATCAAATGGAAGACAAATTACTTTGGGTTCTTGAAAGCACATTATAAACTCCACCTCTTAAGTGCCAGAACCTGTCCTAGATTAAACAAGATTCTGTCTTGGCTTTTAAGGATTCCAGTCTAAAAACAGAGCAGAGAAATTAAACAAATAATTAAAATGGAATGTGACAAATGTGGAATGTACAAAGTACTCTAGAAACAATGTGGAAGGAAGGACAAGCTACCTAGAAAACACTAAATTTGAAACAAAGGTTTAAACAATGTGTAATAATTTGCTGTCTGGTAAATACATTGACAGGGTTTCCCTGGTAGCTCTGTGGTAAAGAACCTGACTGCCAAGCAGGAGATGCAAGTTTGATCCCTGGGTGGGGCAGATCCCCTGGAGAAGGAAACGGCAACCCACTCCGTATTCTTGCCTGGTAAATCTGATGGACAGAGGAGCCTAGTGGGGTTACAGTCCCTGGGGTCGCAAAAGAGTTGGACAGGACTTAGCGGCTAGACAGCAATAACAAAGACAATGATAATCTGTGTATCTGTGTGCTGAGTTGTCTCCTATTCTTTATGACCCCATGGAGGCTTCAATAATTTGGCCACCTGATGCGAAGAGCTGACTCATTTGAAAAGACTCTGATGCTGGGAAAGATTGAAAGAGAGAGGAGAAGGGGACGACAGATGATGAGACGGTTGGATGGCATCACCGACTCAATGGACATGAGTTTGAGTAAACTCCAGGAGTTGGTGATGGACAGGGAGGCCTGGCGTAAAGCAGTCCATGGGGTTGCAAAGAGTCGGACATGACTGAGTGACTGAACTGAACTGAAAGCATCTATTTATACCATCCTTCTGATATCTCTAGTGCAAATTTTCAATGACCTCATAAAAATCACATTAATAACTGAGGCCTCAATATAATTTTTTCCTTTCATTCTATGCCAAGGAGTAAACAACTATTTTTAATGGTAAATTGACAATCCAACAATTTTTCGTTCAGACGTTTATCTATATTCCATGGACACACTGCAGTCATATCCTAGAGCTCTTCATGAAGAAGTACAAGTCCATCTCCAAAGACTCTCTAACTTTGATTCTCCCAGCTTAATCTTCCAAGCAGGCTGTGGGATTCAGTCGTTAACGTTACACAATAATTCCCACTGAGGCCAGTGACAAGTATTTGCCATGCTATACAGAACTGTAATTCTATTACTAGCTTCTATGGTTACAGTGAATAAGTTCTTTCTCGGTTTATTTATTCATTCAACAAACGTTTCTTAACTGAGAAGGCATGTGGTTTTTACTCTAACTGTAAGAAAAACCCAAATACAAAATCACAACTTAAAAAACAAAACAGCATCAGAGCTAAGGCTGCCAGGAAATCAATTGGTCTGAAATATAAGGAAAACAGGCATACCCAACGAGATAAGGCTAATGAGCACTGGTTTGTATGGAGCAGAGCACTGAAGAAAAAGAGGGCTACCATAGGATTCAGTAGGAACACTAAACAAAAACTTTTAAACAAATAGCTTAGTTAAATGCCAAATGTTAAGCAGCCTGAGACTACAGAACTCTGAAGCTATAGATGCTCAGGGAGTTTGCAACCACTTGCAAACTCTTTTCCAAGGACCTTATCAAAGGGTCACAAGAAATACTAGGGATAGGATAGAAGATGGTAGAAATCTTCCACACAGAGGCATGGGCCTAAGAAAGGGGCATTACTGTTAATGGGGAAAAGGCACAAAATCTTGTTCAGATCTTTTTTCTCCTATTTCCCCTAAAAAACAAAAGACTTGAGCTTCAGGGAAGTATGGCAAATCCTGTCACATCTGAAGCATTGAAGACCCACTGCAGCAAGGGGAAGCAAACAGAAAAAAAATTCTAAGGAAAGAAGTTGACAGTATGACTTAGGAAGCCCCACTGCTAAAAATCATGGACACAGGACAAGCCTAAAACTAGCCTGAAACTAAATTAGAACAATGGAAAAAGTTTCTTCTCTCCCACTCCCCACACCTGGCACAAATTAACAAAGCCAAGTGACAAAACAACAGCAGTATATTACCAGAGGAGAGTTAAAATGAGGAGAAAGATTCTCTTTGAGGTACAGGGATACTGCAAAAGCCTGAAGTAGAGGGTGGAACATGAACACCTGAGAAAAATCCTCTGGCAATCAATATTCCACCAAAGACAAAATAATGCTAGATGAATTTGAAGCTGATGGTGCCTGGAGGGTAGCCAAACAGTTAAACTCCTGACAAAAATGACTTAAGTCCCAACATTAAAAACCAAAAAAAGGTCTGACCATTTCCATACATAAATATCATTTATCTCACTCTCCACTAATCTACACATAGTATCCAGCTTTCAACAAAAAAAAATTATGATACCAAAAGAGCAAGAAAATAACCCACTGATAAGATAAGGCCATCAACAAAACCAGATTCAGATATGACTTGTCTAATTACTAGACAGAGAATTTAAAATAACTATGATTAATATGTTAAAGACCCTACTGGAAAAGATGAAAACCACAAGTGAATGGACAGAGTATCTCAGAGAAAAAATGACACCAAAAGAATTAAATTTCAAAACACATATGAAGGAAATCTTCAAAGGGCTCATTAGTAGACTTGTCATAGCTAATGCCAGAATAAGTAAACCTAGAGGCGGGTAGGTCAAAAAGCCACAAGTAAAAAATGAATTTAGCAATGTCTCAAGACATAAGAAGGTCAATATACAAATTATATATCTATATTCTATCATTCAACAGCAGAAAACTGATACTTTGTTTTTTAACAACTATCATTACAATAGTAAACCACTTAGGTATAGATCTAACAAAATATGTGCAAAATATGTATGCTTAAAACTAAAAAATCATGAAAGAAATCAAGAAAGACCTAAAAAATCGATAGTCCATGTTCACGGATTGGGAACTTCAATACGGTTAACACACGGTATCCTGCCAATAGACTCAATTCAGTCTCAATCAAGATTTCAAGATATTTTGTTTTCTTTAACAAAACAGACTACTTGATTCTAAATATATACGGAAAGATAAAGAATTTGAAGTAGCCAGAACAATTCTGAAAAACACCAACAACTTTTGAGGCCTCACTCTACCTGATTTCAAGACTTATTACAAAAGCTACAGTAATCAAGACAAACATGCATCAGCAAAAGCATAGAAACAGATTAATGGAACAGAAAAGGGTCTAAAAATAAAGTCACACTTACATGGGGCAATTGATTTTCAACAACAGTACAAAGGCATTTCAATAAGGTACAAAGGCAATTTAGTGGAGAAAGGACAGTCTCTTCAACAAATGGTGTAAGGGCAATTAGAAATCCATATTCAAAACATGGATGTTGATATATATGTAAAATTAATTAATCATATGTAAGCACCATATGTAAAATTAACTAAAAATGCATGGATCATAGACTAAAACAAAAGCAACAACACCAACACTACAAACTACAAAGCTTTTTGAAGAAAATCTCCATGCTCTTAAATTAAGCAAAGATTTCTTAGATATAACTTCAAAAAATAATCCATTGAAGTTTTTTTATATACTGGATTTAATAACAATTAAAACCTTTGCTCCTCACAGGAAAATAAAAACATGAACCATAAAAGGGAGTAAATACTTATAAAACATACCTTATAAAAGACTTACATTCAAAATACAAAAACAAGGCTCAAAAATTAGTAAGAAGATATGCAACCCAAGGAATACATATTCTCTCTGTTCTTAAATTCATATTCTAGAAAGACTTAGTCCCTTTTAAGCATATTGTATTTATACTAAAAAATTAAAACTCAATTTAAATCATTACTTGAAAGACTTTTTATGCAAACTAAATTTCCTTTAAAATACATAACCCCAAAAAGCAAGGTTAATATTAGTTCATTTCAACAGTAAAATGAACTCTTTATTTAAATAAATAATAAAATATCACAAACAAATCAGTTATCCCTCCCTTCTGTTCTTTTTAAATAAAATTGCCACAGGTTTCATCTGTTACTAATTATACTAAGCAATATTTTTCTTTCAAAAAAGCCACAGTACACACTGGTTGTTATAGAAAACTTAATAAAGTAACCTGGAGAGCTTTTTTTAAATTAATTAGTATTTCCATTGCACAGAATGAAATGTAAAATGTGCCAGGTAGGACAATCATATAGTTAAACACTAGACACTATGTTGTTCTTAAATTCAAATTTTAGAATGACTTAGTCCCTTTTAAGCATATTGTATTTATATTAAAAATGAAAACTCAATTTAAAAAATTAATCGAAAGGTTTTCTATGCAAACTAAACACAGTCTTCTAATCACATTTTTGACTGATAAAAGCCCAATCCCCAAAGCTAAATTTCGTAATTTTATCTCAATAATGCCCTCTCAATTTGATGCTTCTAAAATGAAATTTAGTTAATTAGTACTTTTATTGAAAGTTCTATGCAAAGTGACAGCTTATCAAACACTATGAGCAAATTTATTTCAGCATTTAAGTAATTATTTTTTAGTGTTTCTGAAAGCCAACATGTAAAAATTGCTTATACTTCATCTTAAAAAGCAACATAAAATGAATTCTGTCTTGGAAGCCGAGAGGAAGAGTAGGAGGCCAAATCCTGGAGATGTTTCCTTGAGCCAATTATTTAACCTCTCTAACTCTCTGCTACTTCATCTGTATAATTAAGAGTTAATCTACAAATGCAGACATAGATATTAGGTCTTGTTGAGCTCTAAGAATCCTGACTCTATAGAATACCCTTAGGAAAAATGAATTTTCCACAATGAAAGATGAAATGCACATCATGTACACTAAAATTCTTGCCAATCAAACTATTCTTATGACTTTGGATGAATTACCTTTTCTGATCCTCAGTTTTTCCTCCCCAATAATTTGTGACATTTGATAAGATAATTTATATTGTATCTTCTGAATCTATTATTTTACCAGAAAATAATTTTTCATTATGTTTCTGAGATCATCTTTTGACATAAATACATAAGAAGAAGAGTATTATCTAAATACAAATATAAGCAATGCATAGTAGATACATACTTAGGGCAAATCAATGTGAATTGTGCACACTTGTTAAAAGTGAACTTATTGCAAACACATAAATGGAAGAATATATTTCAACTTACAGCAAGGGGAAACAAATACTTAGCCACACTCTAACTATACTCAGGAGTATATATTAATATATCACCATGTCATATTCTTCTAGAATATAAGATCAATGAAAACAACATGTTTTTGATTAATTTAAGTAAATGCAATCCTAAAACAGTATCAGACACAGTGATCTTCAATAATCATCAAAACTAATGATGAAAATGATGCATACTAAATATTTTTTGGTAAAATAAAATTTCATGTATTTCAAGTATCAGAATTCAAGGCATTTAATAAACCTGATAAATCAGTCTCAGGTGTTCAAAGAGCACACCATGTCATTCAATAAGCATAAGTTATTTCCTAGCTCATTAGATTTTAAAAGAAGAGGAAAAAAAACAGGTAGAAATACTGTATATTTAGACTATCTGAAAGAGAATCCATTTATACTGATAATACACAGTCACCTAATGACTTGTAATAGCATATAGTTCTAAAAGTTTCCAATCAAGTTAAAGCCAGTGACCCAATAGTTTCACTCCTAGAAATCTATCCTAAGAAAACAAACAGAATATAGACAAAAATGCATGTACAAATGTGTCCACTAAAGTCTTATTTATAACAGCTAAAAGTATAAGCAACTTCAGCATCTGAAGGCAAGGTATGGTTATTGTATGATCTCTTTAACAATAACATCGTTCTTACAAAGACTCTTTAATGACACAGAAAAGAGCAGATAATTTTTATTCTGTCTTTATTTATTTACTTTTTTGTTGTGCCTTGTGGCATGTGGGATCTTAGGTTTCCCAACCAGGGACTGAACTGCACCCCTGCAGTGGAAGTGCAGAGTCCCAGCCACTGGACCACCAGAGAATTCCCTATTCCATCTTTACATCTTTCTGTATTACATATACTTTTAAGCTGGAGAAATAATATATGATCACTTTGTACCATTTATCAAAAATAACTGCATCAATACAATATAAGATGGCAAATGGGAACCTCCTGTAATGATACAAAAAGAAATGAAGATGGTACAAATAAAGAGGGCATTAACTAAAACAATGGCTCTGGGAACAGAATGAAGAGATAGCCTCAAGGGATCTATCAAGCAGAATCAACAGGCTGCAGCTACCAACTGGAACAATAAATGAGGAGGAGGCTGGGCTAAACTATACTGCTGCTGCTGCTGCTACACACTAATTCCAGAAATGCAGGAGAAAAAAGAGCTTAGGGGAAAATAATTAGGCCAGATGACTGAATCACAATGTAAAGTTAAAATGACTTTCTATATATTATGTTTAATGTGGAAAGATTCATTCTGTATATTAGGAAAATATTCTATTCAGAAAATTTCAACTATCTGGATTATTAACTAATAAGAAATATATTTCCTAATGAAGCTACTTAAGTGAATTACTGCTATTATAAATTTTTTTATTCAGAATTATCTTAATTGGGGGATAATGTGTTTACTTTTTATCAAAATATTCTAACTTGAAAATAGTGAACATGGACTGTTTCAACATAAGTTACCATGTCATTTTTATTCTCCATAAAAATGCTGAGTTTCTTTAAAAATGACACAACTAGAATAAGCAGCTCAAAATTGTCCCGATCAAGAGCCTTCACCAGCATGTGAACTATGTTCTTGTTCCTCATCTTCAGCTCTGTACGTGTATCCTCAGCAAGATTCAGAAGCAAATAAAGAGCAACTGGAAAAATAAAATAAACGAGAGTTAAATAAATAGCACGTCAAATCAACAATTTAATAAATCATTTCTACTCACTAAAGTGACAGATGTAGTTCTAAGAAGATAATGTTATCTTGAAAATTTTAACTAGCTATTCATTAGAAAATTATTAACACTGACATATATGCTATAATAAATAAAGCATATATATAATAATATTCTTATGATGTTGAGAAAGACACAATAACGAAAATAGGACAATGATTCCTACCTTTTTCAAACTAAAAGTTTCATGGTAATCAAATGTCAATTAAAGGTATATATTAGAAAATAATAACAGGAAAAGAGAGAAAAATAATTTTATACATGTGGAAAACAAGGTAAAATTTCAACACAAAAGGGCTGCTGTGTTAAAAAAAATGTACAGTATAGCCAGAGCTGAATTTAAGGATGTACATGTTAAGTCACTTCAGTCATGTCCAACTCTGTGACCCTATGGACTGTAGTCCACCTGGCTCCTCTGTCCACAGGATTCTTCAGGCAAGCATACTGGAGTGGGTTGTCATGCCCTCCTCTAGGGGACTCTTCTCAACCCAAGGACTGAACTAGCCTCTCTTATATGTCCTGCATTGGCAGGTGGGTTCCTTACCACTAATGCCACCTGGAGAGCCTCAATTTAAGGATCCTAAAAGACACTTACTCCTTGGAAGGAAAGTTATGGCCAATCTAGATAGCATATTCAAAAGCAGAGACATTACTTTGCCAACAAAGGTCCAACAAAGGTCCGTCTAGGCAAGGCTATGGTTTTTCCAGTAGTCATGTATGGATTTGAGAGTTGGACTGTGAAGAAGGCTGAGCGGCAAAGAATTGATGCTTTTGAACTGTGGTGTTCGAGAAGACTCTTGAGAGTCCCTTGGACTGCGAGGAAATCCAACCAGTCCATTCTAAAGGAGATCAGTCCTGGGTGTTCTTTGGAAGGAATGATGCTAAAGCTGAAACTCCAGTACTTTGGCCACCTCATGCAAAGAATTGACTCATTGGAAAAGACTCTGATGCTGGGAGGGATTGCGGGCAGGAGGAGAAGGGGATGACAGAGGATGAGATGGCTGGATGGCATCACTGACTCGAAGGACATGAGTTTGAGTGAACTCCAGGAGTTGGTGATGGACAGGGAGGCCTGCCGTGCTGCAATCCATGGGGTCGCAAAGAGCTGGACACGACTGAGCAACTGAACTGCACTGAAACCTATTTTTCATATTCATATGGGTCTTGCCCCAGTAGTATGGAATAATTAGTTTTAGACTAAATGCCACTCATGTCCAAACTAACAAATCTTAAGAGCAAGATCAAAAGGATTAAACTGTTTCCAAGTAATCTATGTCTCAAAATAAAGCTCACAAATATTGACAGGAATAAAATAATATTCATCACCTAACAATGAAAACTGCACATAATCCTGCCTCCAATCAAAGATTATTAACCATTCAAAAAAAGCAGGAGGGACTTCCCTGGTGATCCAATGGCTCAGATTTTGAGCTCCCAATTCTGGGGGCATCTGTTCAATCCCTGATCAGGGACCCAGATCCTGAATGCCCCAACTATCATGTGAATCACAACTAAGACCTAGCACAGTCAAATTAATTAACTAACTATTTTTTAAAAAGCAAGAAAACACAATCTATAAGGGGAAGAAAAATCACCCAGTTGAAAGTATCCCAGAACTGACACCACAATTAGAATGATGGAACAGGAATATTGAAAGTCATATAACTGTATTACGAATATTCTAAAAGTTAAGTAGAGACACGGAAGATATACATAAAGTTAAATCAAATGTCTAGCAATGAAAACTGCAATGCCTGAGATGTGTATACTAAATTGAATTAATAGTAGTTTAGAGACTGGAGAAGAAAAGATTACCGAAATTAAAACTAAAAACTATCCAAAATTAAACACACAAAGAAAAACAACAACAGCAAAAATGTAAAGATATCAACGAACTATGGAACCAACTTCAAGTGACCTAATATAACTGTAATTGGAGTCCCTGATTAGATAATAATTGGTAATTTTTCAAATTTGATAAAAAATATAAATCCAATTCCCAATAAGGTCAGTGAAATCCAAGAATAAGAAACATGAAGAAAGCTACATGAAAGTGAAAGTGAAACTGACTCAGTCGTGTCTGACTCTTTGAGACCCCATGGACTATACAGTCCATGGAATTGTCCAGGACAGAATACTAGAAGTGGGTAGCCTTTCCCTTCTACAGCATATCTTCCCAACCCAGAGATTGAATCCAGGTCTCCCACACTGCATGTGGATTCTTTACCAACTGAGCTATGAAGGAAGCCCAGCTACACCAAAGCATAATATAATTAAACTAGTCTAAACAAAAAAATGGCAAAAAGTATGTATGTGAATGCTCAGTTCTGAGTTGTGTCTGACTCTGTGACTTTACGGACTGTAGCTTGCCAGGCTCTTCTGTCTTTGGCATTCTTCAGGCAAGAATCCTGGAGTGGGTTGCCATTTCCTTCTCCAGGGGATCTTCCAGACCCAGGAACTGAACCTACTTCTCTTGCATCGGCAGGTGGATTCTTTACCACTGAGCCACTTACATACCTATCAATAATTATTTTAAGTGCAAATGAACTAAAAGCTCCAATCAAGGCATGCAGTGGCTGACTGGATACAAAAACAAGACCTATACATATGTTGCCTACAAGAGAATCAGTTCAGATCTAAAGCCACAAACTGACTGAAAGTGAGAGGATGGAAAAAGCTATTCCATGAAAATGCTAACAAAAAGAAAAATGGAGGAGCAATACTTATATCAGATAAATACACTTTAAGCCAAAGACTATAACTAGAAACAAAGGAGGACATGACATAATGATACACGGATCACTCCAACAATAAAATACAATTTTAAACACATATGCATATGGAAACACAAAGACCACAGTGAAAACAATCTTGACAAAGAACAAAGTTGGAGACATCGCACTCTCTGATTCCAAACTATACTACAAAGTTACAGTAATCAGAACAGTATGGTGTAGTACAAAAAACAGACACACAGATCAATGGAACAGAACAGAGAGTGCAAGAATAACTGTCAATCTATGACAATGAAGGCAAGAATATACAAGTGCTAAAGATGGCTTTTTCAATAAATAGTGTTAGGGAAACTAGACAGTTACATGTAAAAGAATCACACCGGACTACTTTTTCACACCATATACATAAACTCAAAATAGATTAAAGGCTTAAATATAAGACCTGAAACCATAAAACTCCTAGAAGAAAACATAGGCAAGATGCTCTATAACATCAACCTTAACAATAATTTTTTGAATATGTCTCTGAAGGTAAGGGAAACAAAAGTAAAAACAAACAAATCTGACTACATCAAACTAAAAAACTTATACACACCATTGGATACTATCATTAACAAAATGAAAAGGCAGCCTACTGAATGAGAGAAAATATTTGCAAATGACATACCTGATAAGAGGTTAATATCCAAAATATATCACACACAGCTAAACATCAAAAAATCAAACTCAATTAAAAAATGGGCAGAGGATTTGAAAAGAAATTTTTCTGAAGAACACATACAGATGGCCAACACACACATGAAAAACACTCAACATCACTAATCATCAAGCAAATGAAATCAATACTACACTGAGATAACACCTCACACCTGTCAGAACGGCTATTATCAAAAAGACAACAGATAAATGCTGGCAAGATGTGGACAAAAGTGAAACCTTGGTGTACTGTTGAAAGGAACATAAATTGGGTTCAGTCACTCTGGAAAACAATATGGTGTTCGTCAAAAAGTTAAAAACAGACCTACAATATGATCCAGCAATCCTACTTCTGAGTATACATCCAAAGGAAATAAAAGCATGATCTCAAAGACAGATTTGCACTCCCATGTTTACTCCAGTGTTATTCCTAACAGTTGAAATATGGAAGTGACCCTAGTGTCTACAGATAGATGAATGGATAGAGTTGATGTGAAATACACATTTATATAAAATATAATATATATTCCATAAAGAAATCTGAGCACCAGAGAATTGATGCTTTTGAACTGTGCTGTTGGAGAAGACTTTTGAGAGTTCTCTGAACTGCAAGGAGTTCAAACCAGTCAATCCCAAAGGAAATCAGTTCTGAATATTCATTGGAAGGACTGATGCTGAAGCTGAAACTCCAACACTTTGGCCACCTGATGCAAACAGCTGACTCCTTGGAAAAGACCTGATGCTGGGAAAGACTGAAGGCAGGAGGAAAAGGGATGACAGAGGATGAGATGGCTGTATGGCATCATCAACTCGATGAACATGAGTCTGAGAAGCTCAGCGAGTTGGTGATGGACAGGGAAGCCTGGCGTGCTATAGTCCATGTCGCAGAGAGTCAGACACGATTGAGCAACTGAACTGAACTGATAATATATATGAAATATATACTGTTATTACTTACATATGTTATATGTAACATATATATACAGAATAGGATATTATTTGTTACTAAAAAGGGATGGTATTCTGATTATTTGAGTCAACAAAGTTGGATCTTGAGGGCATCGTGCTAAGTGAAATAAGTCAGACAGGGGAAGACATACACTGTAGGTTCTCACTTATATGCTTTTACGTGGAATGTAAAAACTTTGACTTCACAAAAACAAGTAAACTGATGGTTACCAGAAGCTGTATTGTGGCAGAAATGGAGAGATGGTATTCAAAGAAATCAAACTTTCAATTATAAGATGAGTAAGTTCTGGGACCTAATATATAGCATGGTGACCACAGGTAAAGATAATGTATTGTATACTTGAATGGTGCTATGACAGTAGATGTTAACTGTTCTCACCATAACAACAACAGAATGGTAATTATGTGAGATGAAGGATTTTTTAAGTAATCTTATCGTGGTGAACATTTTGCTATATATACTTGTATCAAACCATTACACTGTATACCTTAAACTTATACAATATTTGTTTTATGTCAATTATATCTCAATAAAAGCTGGGTGAAAAACCAATAGTCAGCTAATTTCTTATAAATGATATAAGATTTTGCATCTTATCAATGGCTGAGAAATCATATTATTAAACTGTTAAATCTCTCAGCAAACCCTAGAAAGAGGAGACTTTTTTATTAAAGAGATATATCTTGAAAAGTTTTACATCAGTTTCCTAAGAAAGTAACAAAATTGTCACCATATAAGAAGACTCTTATTACTGAAAAGGTCACACATTGGATTAAAAAACCCTTTCTGATCAAAACAATTTCAAGAATGTAATTTATACATTTAAGAACTAAATGGGGCCTTTCAGTGGAAAGATAGTGGAGTGAAATTTAAAACATTAATATCAATGCTAAAGACAAGATTTTGTAGCACATTAAGATTCACAGACTTTTCAATTATTCTGACATCAGCTTTATTCATCTGACAAACATAAAACAAACTAAATGTACAGTAAGCACTCTGTTGCATTCTCATTGCTTAGGTATTCATACCTCGTAACAGTTGTTCCTGTTTTACCACAAGCCCCTGGTATTTTTTAAATGTTTTTTCATAATCTTTTCTCAAGGTTTGGTTTTCAGGGTCTTCATCAAGTAAACAAGTTAAGGATCATCCATATTCAATGAAGCAAAGTAAACCTACTGAAAAACACTATGAAAAACTATTAAATTTTATGTGCAATTTTACCCAGTTATTTTCTGCAACCAAGAGTTTAATTAAAATATTCTTCTCTGCACAATAATTGTGTTAGAATAGAACTTCTTAACCTAGGGTTCAAGGATGTGCTTGCAGACCTTGGGTAAACACATGTTTAGGCTTCACCAAATACATAAATCCTTAAAAATTGTATGCATTTTACAAATGTGCACAAGTCTCCAACTTTCACCAGATTAAAAACTGGGTCCATGAACCAAAAAGGTTACAGCGTTAAAGAATGGTTTAGTTGGTAAGGATAGTGAATTCTACTTCAGACAGATGTCTAGTATATTCAAAGGATGTTGATTAGATCTAAAGCTTGTTAGCACCCTCTTCAGACTACATACAAAAATAAAATACCCCAAAGCAAGAGAAAAACATTTTAAAATTATATCTTATAACCCCAAACAGTTCCCTGCACACCTGCAGAAATAACCAGTTACTGCAGTATGACTTCAGGATACCCAAGCATTCAAAAGCATCCCCTTTGTTGAATGCTACTTGCATGACAACACAGTTTCCCCCTCAATTTTTGGAAATTTTAGGTACATTCAGTAAACTTGGGACTCAAGAAATTACCTACAGCCTCTAGGATTATTAAGTTATCCACATGGGTTAAGTCAATACCAATCTAGATGTCAGTAACTTAGAGCACGCACAGAAAATTTCTAAACTTGTAAAGATCCTAATTAAGAAAAGTCAAATCTGTGTGTGTGTGTGTGTGTGTGTGTGTGTGTGTGTATTTTTATAGTGACTTGGGGATCTCACCAAGGGGAGGTAAAAACATGAGATATTGGGCACAACAAAAACAATATTTTTAGTTTTTAAAAGAGATCAATAAATTTTGGGTTCAAAAGAAAGTGACCAATATAGCTTGTTCATCTGCAAAACATATCATATGAAGACACATATGAGTAAGTCTGGGCCTTCAATTAAAAATTACAGTTGTAAAAAAAAAAAGAATTACAGTTGTAGAGGAAATATGATCAGTATCTTTAAATATAAGAAATGAGATATTGAAGAGAATATCCTTATTCTATATTGCTTCAGTTTGCAAGACTAGAATCAAAGAATAGAAGTTATTGGGAAGTAGACTTTGGTACACTAGGCAAAAGAGCATTATAATGAGTAGAATGCCAAAGCACAGAATGAGTTAAAGAATAAGCAGTGACATGTCAAAGAAGAGACTAATAATCCATTGGTAAGGAAGTTGCAGAAAACATTAATGTTTCTTTCATGGGTTCTATGATTCTACAGGCATCTCAAATCTGTATGTATTTTTAAAAATAATTTTTGTACTTAATTAGAAAAATAGAATTTAAAACTATGTTCTTCACCAAAGTCACACTCATTCCAATCAAAGCTACCTTATTTCAAAGAGAGAACTACATAGGCCAACAGTGGTGAGCCAGACTTCAGCTTACTAAATGGTCTTAGGGAACATAATAGCACAGTCACTTAGAAACTCACAAATTCAGTTATCCAGGACAACAATCATTTATTCCTCTAGCTTATCACCTAATCAAAGTTAAAAAAAGATAAACACTATATGTGAAAATATATTCATTCTGTTAATTTCAATCTTCATCTTAACCTTCAATACACTATTGCATTTTTCCAAGTAATGTGAGTGACAAAATAAAATCCCCTCTACCCAAAGCTCACAGGCAACAGCAGTGGAGTGAAATGCTGCCTCAAAGGATATCAGCTTTCTTCTTCTTAGAAAGTTCTTCTTGCCAAAGCTCATGTCTTTTTAATTCATGATCAATGATATTCATACACAGAGCTCCAATTTTATAGTGAGTGATAAGTCCATGAAACTGAGAAAAGCTTTAAAGAAGAGTTTTTAGTATGTATTTAAAGGAATATATTTTGAGGCTTCAGGAAATCTGTTTTGGATAAACACTGTACAAACAATGTAAAACAGACTTTACATACATATTTTAATAAATGAACATACCCAGAGTATACTAGGAAGACTTGAAATTGTGAGATTACTTTAAATATATTTTAAAATACAATCTTTACTTGAAATGAAGTAATTTTTAAGTTAAAAATTGAACAAAATGAGTTTTTGCAACTAACCACCATTTGAACTATTTCAGGTTCAGTTCAATTCAGTCACTCAGTCGTGTCCGACTCTTTGCGACCCCATGAATCACAGCACGCCAGGTCTCCCTGTCCATCACCAACTCCCGGAGTTCACTCAGACTCACATCCATCGAGTTTAGATATCCTCAAAATAAAATTTCAGACTACCACCAAACAAAACTAATAATATAACAGTACTATTATTTATGCTAGGAAATAAACTAGTTAAGTATTAACAATCAGGTTTTATATGTTTCCTAGGCACTTTACTCAACCGAGTACTTATTCAGTAAATTTTTATTTTGCTAATGCTGGCACATTTTTAGAACAGAGGCAAAAAATTCCCTAGAATTTCTGAAAAGTCAGAAACTTTTCACATTGCTTCAATAAGCATCCTTCTAAAGAATAAATGTCTATAAATGATATACATGAATACATAACAGGAACACATCTGCAAACATATATAGTGGATATACACAAGGATAGCTGACCCTTGAATCATGCAATGACTGGGGTGGTCAACCCTCTGTGTCATCAAAAATGTACATATAACTTATAGTGGGTTCTCCATATTGGTGGTTCTGCACAAATTCAACTAGTACCTTCATATAGTATAGTGGTACATATTTAGTGAAAAAAACTACATACAAGTGGACCTGTGCAGTTCAACCCCATGCTGTTCAAGGGTCAACTATATATAAAACAATAACACTTACTGGCACTTACTCTAGGTCAAGCTTTTTTCTAATACCTATCTGAAGAGGCTGCTACTATTACTTTCCAAAATTACAGATGTGGAAACTGAGCATAGAAAGGTTAAGTTAAGTAACTAAGACCACAGAGGTTAAAACAGCAAGATTTGGATTCAAATTCAGAGAGTCTATTTCCAAAGCCCATAACTCTTAAAATTTATACCATTATATTATCCTACTGCATATGCACATGCTTGATGAATGTAGACTGAAAGAAAGACAGAACAACAAAGGGGACAGAGAATGGAAAATAGAAGTTGAGAGGCAGAGCACTGTTAGACACATATGGAGACTGAGAAAACTAGTGATCTACTATTTAAAGCAATGACACAGACAGAGAGAGAGATATTAGAACTTTTATTTCCTAATTTTTACACTTACCTGGAAAAGCAAAAAAAGATGTATATTATGTTTGTAGCTAACTCAACACTTTGTTTCCAGTCTTCCCTCAGGACTCTTGCTAATGCACCAAGGGCAGTATCTAAAGAAAAAGGGGATGTACAAAAATGATCACTCAGAATCAACTCTGATAGAAAGGGTAATTGGTTTTAAATGTCTACTTATCAATAAATAACAAAGCTAAGGTAGAACTGGGACAAAAAGTAGGATGCTTCTTTCCAACATAAAAACAGAAAGCTATTTTAAAAATTTAAATATTAAAACTCGGAGAAGGCAGTGGCACCCTACCCCAGTACTCTTGCCTGGAAAATCCCATGGATAGAGGAGCCTGGTAGGCTGCAGTCCATGCTAAGGGTGGGACATGACTGAGCGACTGCCCTTTCACTTTTCACTTTCATGCAAGCATTGGAGAAGGAAATGGCAACCCACTCCAGTGTTCTTGCCTGGAGAATCCCAGGGACGGGGGAGCCTGGTGGGCTGCCATCTATGGGGTTGCACAGAGTCGGACACGACTGAAGTGACTTAGCAGCAGCAAATACTAAAACTCAACAACATGCAACTTTAAGTCTATTATCATAAACAGAAAAATAAAATATAATTTAAACAAAGTAACAAAATAAGAGTACTATGAATGACAATAAATAATGAAAAGAACCATTTAATTCTTAATTTTCATTTCTATATGCAACTGCAGTGGCCAGGTTTTTAAAATCTGATTTAATGTATTTGTAAGAAAAAAAAAAATTGCTTAAGTCTAAAAAAATAATGAGCAGTTTATAGCAGGATAACACTAGCTTCACTGAAGCAAATTAATAATCAAACAAAACTTATAAACTGAAAAATAAGTCTAATATTTTAATGTCATGTTAAGCTGATGCTAACAGGCAAAAATAGAGCAAAAAAATCTTCCCCAAAACTTCAGGCCAGACTGATAAACATCCCTGTTAGGCCTTTCGCTTTAAAATGGTAAAATCAATGAACTGATTAATGAGAATTACTATACATTAAGTAAACATACAGTAATGTGACTACTTTCAAATAGTATTGTTCATGACTGACTTAAAATCATTAAAAACTGAAATAACTGTATTATATAGAGATCATAATTCAACTTTCTATAATAGGCATGTAGGATATATTGTGAACTGTATTATCAGTATTTATTATGATGATAAAAGTAGTTTATTTGAGCTTTCTGGCCATTCACATTATGGAACAACAAGAATTCACTATATATTGTAATCCATTAAGTGGGGAATTTTTTCTACAAGTTGAAAAATATTCCATAATAGCATTTCATGATATTATTCATATTTATACTCATATATATATACCAGAGCACTGGTATAATACAGGCCTTGAACAAAATTATTCTGAAGTCAAATAAATAGACAATATGTAAAAGCTTTAAAAAGTCTTAATAAAGACCTGGTTTAGCTTTGTTTAATTCTGTATTACCAAAGGCATTTCATCATTATTAATCCAGAGGATTCAGTACTTCTTAGAATATACTTTGGAAAATGATGTGCTATAATGTCATGAATTTAACATTTTTCTTTACTGAGGAATAGAAAAATGTCTAAAAAAACCTATAGCTATAGGAATTATTTACAGGTAATGAAATAAACCAGAAGAAAATAGAAAGGTTACAAAATATTAAAATAAACCCCAAATTAATTTATAAGTTGAATGTAATCATAATTAAAATTTCATTATGATTTTCTTAGAGAATATAATAAAGTGATTGCTAAATAATATATAACAAAATGTATAAGACCAGCAACAACACTTTCAAAAAAAAAAAAATCAACTCACTGGAACATGTCTCCTACTTATTCTAAAACTCTAGTCAAAGTACAAAACAAAACGTATCAAAACTAGTATGATACTGGAACGGAAATGATCAAATAGATCAATAGAAAAGAAAATAGAGTATCAAAACACACCTATGAATATATCAGAGCAGTACCTGGCACAGAATAAGCTTTCAAGAAGTATCTACTGAGTAAAAGAATGGCTGGCCTATATTAATAATAGAAAAGGCATTTCAAATCTTTGGGAAAAGAAGGAGTATTCAATATGTACATTGGAATAACTGGCTATAAAACATGGAATAAAATAAAATTACACCTCTACTGCTCACTTTCAACAAAAATGAATTCCAGGGCCAAGCACTTCTGGAACAGCAGACTAAGGACCTCCAAAAATCCACTCCTCCATAAGCAAATATAATACTGGTAGAACTTTTCAAAATCAAATTTTTTTAGATCTGGAACTTAAGTAGTTTTGTGACAACTCGAGAAGAATTTATCTGAGAAACAGGCTGACTTGGTAAAAACAGTGAACTCTGTGGCATTTCAACTTGCTCTAGTTCCATTTCCTCCATGCAACTTTGTGGAAACTTTGAAAACCAAGAGCATCGTATCTGTGAAAAACAGTAGCCCAGCAGCAACTGGAGGAGAGCGAGCAGTGTGGTCCTCCCCTAGGTCTGCACTCTGGTGAATTATCAATACCTGATACATCAGGACGCTTGCTGAAAAGCTCCATTTCTATGGGTTTGCTTTATTTAACATGACTCAGAGATTGCTCTTATAAACAACCTTAGTACCAGGGCATTTGCTGAAAACTACTAGTAGCAACATTACAGCTATGTGCAGCAGCCTAGCCAACTGGAATTAACAAGAGGCTGACCAAAACACTTTGAAAAGAAAAACTGGGAAATAATATATTCACAGGGTCTTGAAAGCCTCCAACATATTCCTGGTACTCTAGATGGTCAGGCACATGTGCAGGAATGGCCTCATGTCAGGGAAAGCCCTAAAAAAGCCTAGTCTCTCATCTCTACCCAACCTTGACACAATATTCAAACAGCAATTAAAGGCTAAGGTTTGTAAACTACTTGCTTGAGCACTGAAGACATCCTCCTGCCCATACGTTCATACCCACAGCCCCTCAGCAAAGGTTAGGATACTTGGTTCCAGGCATCTAAAGAAATCTCTATCAAATCATTAGTTACCACTAAACGGAGCAGAGGCTTCAGTGATTGCATGGACAAATAATACAGACTTTATAGAAGTAATCCAGGAAAATCATTAAAAAAACAAACAGTAAAAATAACAAGCCCAGAAGGGAGTGGAATTCTGATTTCCAGAGTTGCTACAATATTATTTCAATAACAATAACAAAAATACAATACATACAAAGAAAAAAGGACAGTATATCCCAAACTCAAGGAATATAGCATTGAATACAAACAATCCAGGAGGAAGCTCACATTCTGAATTTATGAGTCAAAGATTTTAAATTATTTTAAGTCACTATAAATATATTTAAAGAACTAAAGGAAATCATGTCTAAAGAATTAAAGGAAATACGAGAAGGTATGAGAATGCTGTCTCACCAAAGAATATCAATAAGGAGATACAAATAATACAAGATGAACCAAACAGAAATTCTGAAGTTGCAAAGTTCAACCTCTGAAATGAAAAAGTCATTACAAGGTCTTAACTACAGATGAGAATTAGAAAAAAAAATCAACAAGTATAAAGGCAAGTTGATTAAGATTATCCAGTCTTGAACAGAAAGGGAAAAAAATGAAAACTATTAAGAGAACTTCAAAGACCTATATGACATCAACAAGCTTACTAACATGGGAGTCCCAAGAGAAGAGTATATACAGAGGAAAGAGCTGAATAAATACTTATGAAAATAATGGCCCAAACTTTCTAAATCTGATGAAAATCTGCATATCCAACAAGCTCCACAAACTTCAAGCAAGATCAGCTAAAAGATATCACCACTTAGACACATCAGAGGGCATCCCTGGTGGCTCAGAAGGTAAAGAATATGCCTGCAAATGTAGAAGACTTGAGTTTGATTCTCAAGGTCAGAAATATCCCTTGGAGAAGGGAATGGCTCCCCAACTCCAGTATTCTTGCCTGGAGAATTCCATGGACAGAGGAGCCTGGTGGGCTACAGTCCGTTTGGATTGCAAAGAGTCCGTAGTCAAACGGGCAAAAGCCAAAGGCAAAGGAAACACTGAAAGTAGCAAGAGAAAATTAATTCAACATGTTCAAAGGGTCCTCAATAAGATTAACAGCTGATTTCACATCAGAAACCACAGAGACATAAAGCCAGAGGGATGACACAGTCAAATTACTAAAAAAAAACAAAACAAAAAACCTTTGACAATTTGTTGTTAGCATTATGAGAAATACAAAAGAGATTCCATCAGGCTGAAGTATAAGGACATTAGAGTGTAACTTAAATCCACACAGAGAAATAAAGAGCACCAGTAAAGGTAACTCTCTCTGTATCTAAAAGACATTATAAACATATTTTTGACTGTATTATTTTCTTCTGATTTTAAAATGCATATATCAATAATTATATTTCTTGCTGACAGGCTGATAATATATACAGATGTAATATGTATGAATTCATAGTATAAAGATGTGGGGTGGGAAGTATACTGAAAAAAAGGTTTTATGGACTATTAAAATTATATTGGCATTAAGTTAAACTAGATTTTTAAAACTTAAGTTGGTATCTGTAATCCGAGGGTAACTACTAAGAAAGTTAATTCAGGAAAACACATAATAGTAAATTAATAAAAAAAGAATTAAAATGGAATACAAGACAATATTTCACATAAAAGAAGGCAGTCACGGAGAGACAGAAGATCAAAACAAGATAAACAGAAAACAAACAGAATGTTAGATGACAATCCCACTTTATGAGTAATTATTTTAATGGTAAATAGAATAAACATGCCAATCAAACGGAAGATTATTCAAATGTATTAAAAATATGACCCAACTCTATATCCAATCTAACAAAAACACTTCAAATTCAAATACACCAAAAGGGTGACAGTTAAAGAATGGAAAAAGATATGTCAAGGGAAAAAAAAGACAATAGACTGAAAGTAACTATTTCTAAGTACATAAAAGAAAAAGGATATATATCAATAGATGAATGGGTTTGAACTGCACACAGGTCCATTTATACTTGAACATGGACTTAAATTTATGTATGCATGTGTTGACCTGGGCAGTTCAAGCTCATGTTGTTCAACGGTAACCTGTACATGATCCATGATTGGTTGCATTCACAGATGTAGAAGAAATGGATATGGAGGACCAACTATGAGACCTGAATATCTGCAGATTTTGGTATCTTTGGCATCCCCTGGAATCAATCCCCCGTGGATACTGAGGGATGACTATATATATACATATATAAAAAAAGATGTATATTTATATGTAAATATACATATATTCACATGTATGTATAAATACAAGCTCCACAGGGTAGGAATTCCAAAAGTCTAGTGACATGAGAAAAAGATCGAACTCATTAGAAATCAGGTAAATGCAACTTAAACCAAAGAGGTACTGTTTGTTAGCAACAACACAAAGGCAAAAATGTTTAAGTTTTACAGCCTTCATATTCCATGGGTCTGGATATACAGTGGCATAAACAATTTGGAGGACAATTCAACAATATCCCTAAGACATTACGACCTGTATTTCTGTATAACTTTTGTTTCTGTGTACACACTAAAAAACCCCCTGGTTTGTATATATAAATAAGAACAAAGATGTTCACTGAAGTTTCCTATTGGAAAATTTGGAAATTTTAAGACCCAATTTTAAAGTCTAATAACCATCAATAGGGGAATGGCTAAAGAATATGTATATAACTTCATAAAATACAATAATCAAAAGTAGTTCAAAACTAATTAACACTGTATGTAGCTATATGCATGTAATCTCAAAACATTACTACATGGAGAAAAAATTACCAAGTAAGAAGTATGATATAATTAACATAAAAATTCACTCTATATTTTAACACAGGAAAAAAATCCTCTATATATATTATGTGTAAAAGTATGGAAAAGATATGCAAGAATGAATTCCAAATTCCTAACAGATTATAGAGTAATGGTCAAAGGGGTTTTATCTGTAATACTCTAATTTCTTAAAAAGAATATATGAATATATGAGTTGCACAATTTAGAAAATATTTTAAATGTACAAATTTCCTAACTGGAATATTGGTAATATCCTATGACTCTCTGGATAGATCCCAGGATATTTTGTCCAAGCTAGAAAGTACAGATGTACGCTGGACCAGCTCCATAAAAGGAGTTTGACAATAGATAAAAAGGTATTATCATGTGACAGAAATTAGATCATAATGATATCTTCTATATTTTAATTTTGGCTAAAGTATAATCAGAAAATTATAATAATTCTATAGTGGTATTCTATAGTGTTAAAACGAGAAAGAAGGTTTTAAGAGTATTGTATCTCCTTTTTTTTTTATTACCTAGCACTTCTAGTGAAAAGAAAGCAAATACATGGCATGAAAGTCAAGCTAAATGAAATTTAAAAGAGTACTATTTTGGGCTGTGCTGTTTAAAAAATATTGGAACTGTAATTTAATGAAAGCATACACGTGCAATTGTCAAAAGTCTGATTTTATATCCTAATTGAAAGAATAAAAAGTCTTCCAGAATAGAAGAAAATAAACAGTACCATTAAGACTTTATTTTTCTTGTTTAAATTATTTGTCCATTCTCCAGAGAATATTTAAACATTATGCCTACGTGTTAAGAAACTGGAGTAAGAAGGGAAGTAATAAACATCTGGAAAACAATTGCATTTCTAAGTTTGATATAAATAATTTTAGCTTACCTCTCTATTATAATAATTTAAAAATCATATTCACAATAATTTTAAACTTTAAACATTTATAGATATAAGTCCATAAATTCTACCATTCAGTAGTAGTTCTTCCAAGTTATCAGGATTTCGAGCAAGCTGTAGGATCAAAGCAGAACCCCGAACCTTGTCAGGAATATCTTCATATAATAACTCAATGTACTCATCCATGTCATTAATGTTAGCAACTTCATCAATCTGAAACAAAGGAAGAGGAAGGAAGTACTCTAAAAGAACAGCAGCGCTCAACAGAGTTGTCAAAGGAATGATATTTTGTGATCAATATATTGCTCTTGATAATGAGACAAGTTTTCAAAGGACTCATGGTAGCAATCTTTTTGTACATAGTAGCAATCTTTTTGTACAGGGAGAGATTAGATCTTTGGGTGATGGAACTTCAATATGAAAATAGTCATAAACCATATGATAAAAACAGGATGTAAACAAACTCTAAAACTGGCCTATTTATATTAATAAAGTATCTTAAATGTAATGTAAAATTGTATCTACCATACTATATTAAACACTATTTTAAAACACACTGCAATTAGAATAGCTAATACTTTTCACAATTTATGAAAATAAATTGTCTAAAAAACATACCCAATAATTTTTTCCTTTATTAAATATTTATTTTCTATCTTTTTTGGGAACTTTAAGTTCAACCACTTCTAAAAATTCCACACTTGTCTAATGTAACTATAGGAACTACTGATGGTAAAAGCATTACCTTACAATCAGTTCTCTAATATATAAAAATACAGTCTTACCTCCATTCCTTCAAAAGGAGGTGGATCTTTAGGCTTGCTTGACTTCTCTTTTTTTTCTGTAAAAAGATTTTGTTTTAATGAGAAGAACCAGGATTTTGGATTTCTGGCTAATTTTTATTTTCAGCAGCTGAGTTTAATTCTAGCTAAGCTGGGGATCTTAAAATGAGTAATTTATGAGGTAATCTTTTTCCAATGTATAAAAAATGCTCATCTATAATACATTTGTTCTAATGAGGATATCCAGGAGAGTTTAATAAAATATATAAATAATCTCCAAGTTACGTTAGGTCGCAATTTAGCTTCCTCATTGTTTAACAGTTAGGTATGTAAATACCTAGACTTGCCAACAAGAAGCAAAAAATCTATTTTTTCTTTTTTTTTCCTAATTCACATTTAAGGTGAGAATGAGAAAATCAAAAACTAATGAATTAGGTAATAAAAAGACTAAAATTAAAATTAACAAAGAAAATGGAAAAGAAATAACCTGGGTAAAGTTAAGAAGCTAAAATACAGTTGCTGATTTTTTAAACAAAATTAGGTCCATAAATTAAAAGGCAAATGTTTAATATTTGTGCTAATTTAATCCTCACTTGCTCCCAAATGGATTAAAGAGGCGTTAATGGTGGTGAATATAACTCTGAGTCATTTGTTATGTTGAATTATTTGACTAAAAGCAGAACTTCGTATTCTAAAAAGAAAATAAAAAAATGCTTCACTGATCTGATCTGGATCAAAAACATAAGCAATGACTGTACATTAAAATAAGTTCAAGTAATATCAAATTTTTGATTCTAAAATTAGCAAATGCTTTACATATAACAGGAATTAATCCTGATTGTTTTTGGAGGAAGGTAGCCATTCTAAACAAAGTTATGTTTTCTCAACAGCTAGATTTTTCCTCAAACAGATAACTTACTATGACAGTAGTTTTAATAAATAAAGAAAAAAAAGACTTACGGTAAAGAATCATATAATCAAAAGCTACTATAATTTTATTTTAACCACCTTTAGGGCTAGGTTTCTGGCTTTGAAATAGTGAATATCAAGTAAAAAGAAAGAACATAGAATCATTTCTAAAAATAAATGTATATATGCTATAGCATAGCATTTCATATATGGCTCCAAACATTAGTATCTATATAAAGAAACTGATTTGAATTTATGATAATATGAAAATTTCCTCATATTACTCTAATTTCTGGGGAAGGAGGTAAGAAGACTGATTTACCTTGAAAACTCAGTGAAAGGGTTCTCATTAAAGATATTATTTTATTATAAATGTCCTCAGAATTGTATTAAGGGCTTCCCTGGTGGCTCAGAGGTTAAAGCATCTCCCTGGAATGTGGGAGACCCGGGTTCGATCCCTGGGTCAGGAAGATCCCCTGGAGAAGGAAATGGCAACCCACTCCAGTACTCTTGCCTGGAGAATCCCATGGAGGGAGGAGCCTGGTAGGCTACAATACATGGGGTTGCAAAGAGTCAGACACAACTGAGCGACTTCAGTACTTCAGTACAGTAGCATTAGGAAAGATTAATTTTAATTATATTGTAAAACCTACAGTAGGAACAGACACATCTTTAAAGCACAGGATTTACTTTTCTCATTTTCAACTTAACTTATTGAAGATATTATCTTTTATCATCCAGTAACACTGTTACAGAAATAGTCTATCACAAAGTAGTTAAAAATTTTTGATAATATTTTCCTTATAGCACTTATTATTAATAATTAATAGGTATACAGCTAAGTAGTTGGAGTGCCAGCTATGCAGTTGGAAATAATCAAGTTCGAAATGCTTATTTTTGTTTTTAAATAAATTCACAGCTATTCAATTCATTCAACAAATACATACTGATCATATAATGTGTGCTATATACTGTATACAAGGCTAACTAATAAAAGTACATATTAGGCACAAGGCATTTTATTTGCTATGGATGGAGAGAAATGACTGCTTAATTTTTTTAAAAGTGCAAATAAATCTTCTCTTTCATTTTTTTCTACTTAATACAATCAAAACTGAAGTATAAGCTATGTCAAGGGTACCATATAATAGAACTCAGGAATGAAAAGAAAGATATACATAAACTTAATAAGTGAAGTGAAGGGAAAGTTGCTCAGTTGTGTTCAACTCTTCGCGACTCCATGGACTGTCCATTAATAAATACTATGAAATGGAGTAAGTAACCACTGATTAATCTGAGATAACTTTCCATTTAAATACCTGTACTTTTGTTTTGAGCTTGGACATTGGAAAATGTCTTCTATAAATAATCAATTACTTAGCTCTAAGATAATGAATTTATTCTTTTATGAGGCAATTAAAGATAGAAGAATAGTAACAATAGAGATGTTTGGCAATGAAAAGGTAAGTTTCCCTAAGAAAGATTCACAAAACATATGCATACCACAAATATTTTAACACTTAAATACTTTAGTAATCCAAATTATCAATTAATTGTCAATAAGAAATATAGAAAATATAAATAAGTTGCTCGGGTGGAGAAAACAGGTTTCCACGCCTCAATTCTCTCTTTTTACTATTCCAGAATCAATATGAAAGATATTTGCTTTTTTATTCCTTATTTTATCATATGTGCGCATGCACACACACACACTTAGTATAAAATAGATCATTTTGTAAGCCTGGAATACTAGTATGTTTGTTTATTCTTTTTTTTTTAATTTTTTTTTTTGTTTATTCTTTCATTCACTTAGTCATAGCACTAACAACAACAACAAAAAAAAAACATCACCATTTAAACATCAAAAGTACAAACTACAGTCAAACAACTCTGGTTTTGTTTTTTTTCATTTTTAAATTAATTTATTTATTTTAATTGGAGGCTATTACTTACAATATTGAGGTGGGTTTTGCTATGGTTTTGCGTTAAAAATTTAGTTGTTCTTCTACTTACCTTTTCCTGACGTTGAATCACGGCGGTTCTGGAGATAGTACAACAGCTGTTCTACTTCACTTAGCTTTGAGGGATGAATGAGTTTACATTCCTCAACCACCTTCCGTGCCAGGGAACTTATATCTGTGTTGGCATTGAGACTCTTAAGACGGATGCTGCAGGCAAATCAGAATTTTCCAACTCAGTTATTATTAAAGTAAGTAACAATTTAAACAGTACTTCTTTTAAATAATTTATAAAATATTTAAATGTACCTGACATAGTCTCTTTTAGTAACATGTAATAAAGTATAAGATATAGCTAGACTTAGAAAAAAATGCAAAACAATGATTTTCCTCAAATTGGACAAATGAGATAACAAAAGGAATGGTAAAGTCTACATCTGACTCATCTAGGGAGGATAGCATATCCAGAGACCAGTTATAAAACAGTCTTTCTGATGTCATAGATATATATTTATATCATATAAAGTTTTTAATTATTAGATATGAAAATCCATAGTGACAAAAATAAATCATTTTCTTGACCATATTCACAGTCATAGTTTTCAGTTAAGGACAGAATACAATATTTACATATTCAGATTTGATTATTCTGATGGAAATTATGCAGAAGGAAAAAAAAAGTAGGATGCATTTTAAGACTTATATGAGGAATGCTGAGGAACAAATGAATATAGTTATATTTGTCAGTACATTAAAAAAAAAAACAGGTTCTTCCTCCTTTTTAATTTAGTCCAGGAAATTCACTGCAAGATGAATAAGAAAAGGTTGTTCAAAATCTGGAAGCAATTGCCAATTTACATGGATTCATGACAACAAAGAAAGCTATAAGGACAAAAAATTAGGTTCAGGGTGAAGACTCAAACTGGTGGCAAGAGATTCTCGCAAGCAGATGCACTCATGCAAGGCTTAGATTCAAAAAGAGAAACAAAAGAAAGGAGCCACAGTGCTGAAATACTTCCTAGTGAAGATCGCTAGTGAAGATGGCTTAGTTAAAAGGCAGAGGAACTGGAGATCAAATTGCCAACATCCGCTGGATCCGCTGGATCATTGAAAAAGCGAGAGTTCCAGAGAAACATCTACTTCTGCTTTACTGACTATGCTAAAGCCTTTGACTCTGTGTGTGTGTGTGTGTGTAAAATTCTTCAAGAGATGGGAATACCAGTGTGTGTGTGTGTGTGTGTGTGTGTAAAATTCTTCAAGAGATGGGAATACCAGACCACCTGACCTGCCTCCTGAGAAATCTGTATGCAGGTCAAGAGGCAACAGTTAGAACTGGACATGGAACAATAGACTGGTTCCAAATTGGGAAAAGAGTATGTCAAAGCTGTATACTGTCACCCTGTTTATTTAACTTATATGCAGAGTACATCATGAGAAATGCTAGCCTGGATGAAGCACAAGCTGGAATTAATGTTGCCGGGAGAAATACCAGTAACTTCAGATATGCAGATAACACCACAGTTCAGTTCAGTTCAGTCGCTCAGTTGTGTCTGACTCTTTGTGATCTCATGGACTGCAGCATGCCAGGTTTCCCTGTCCATCACCAACTCCCAAAGTTTACTCAAACTCATGTCCATTGAGTCGGTGATGCCATCCAACCATTTCATTCTCTGTCATCCCCTTCTCTTCCTGCTTTCAATCTTTCCCAGCTTCAGGGTCTTTTCAAATGAGTCAGTTCTTTGCATCAGGTGGCCAAAGTATTGGAGTTTCAGCTTTAGCATCAGTCCTTTCAATGAATATTCAGGACTGATACCACATTCATGGCATAAAGAAAAGAAGAACTAAACAGCCTCTTGATGAAAGTTAAACAGCAGAGTGAAAAAGCTGGTTTAAAACTCAACATTCAGAAAACTAAGATCATGGCATCTGGTTCCATCACTTCATGGGAAATAGATGGGGAAACAATGGAAACAGTGAGAGACTTTATTTTAGGGGGCTCCAAAATTACTACAGATGGTGACTGCAGCCATGAAATTAAAAAATGCTTGCTCCTTGGAAGAAAAGTTATTCCCAACCTAGACAGCATATTAAAAAGCAGAGACATTACTTTGCCAACAAAGGTCCATCTAGTCAAAGCTATGGTTTTCCCAGTAGTCATGTATATATGTGACAACTGCACTATAAAGAAAGCTGAGCACAGAATTGATGCTTTTTAACTGTGGTGTTGGAGAAGACTCTTGACAGTCCCTTGGACAGAAAGGAGATCAAACCAGTCCATCTTAAAGGAAATCAGTCCTGAATATTCATTGGAAAGACTGATGCTAAAGCTGAAACTCCAATACTTTGGCCACCTGATGTGAAAGAACTGACTCATTGGAAAAGACCCTGATGCTGGGAGAGATTGAAGGCACGAGGAGAAGGGGATGACAGAGGATGAGATGGTTGGATGACATCCTTGACTCAATGGACATGAGTTTGAGTAAACTCCGGGAGTTGGTGATGGACAGGGAAGCCTGGTGTGCTGCAGTCCATAGGGTCACAAAGAGGTGGACATGACTGAGCGAATGAACTGAAGATGGCTAAGTTTGGGAGAAACTGAAGGTATTAGAGGCAACAGGGACAGAGACCTTAGAAAAAGAGGCGACAGGGACAGAGACCTTAGAAAAATGTCCTGCACTCAGCATCTCTGAAGTCATTATTCAGATACAGATGCTCTCTCCTGAAACAGTCTAGTAAAGTGATTTGAATATTATTCCCAGTTATACAGTCATCCCCAAATCTGGTCCTCTTGGGATTCGATAAGCTACTGTACAGCTTTTAATACATTCCTTTTATGCTTGACTTTGCTGGAGAGGTTTCTATGGTCTGCAACAAGAATCCTAGCAGTACTCTGTCTCTTTATTTTAGTTTTTTCTATAATTTATTTGGTTTTTTAACTTCCTACCTTTTAAGTCTTTTAAACTACAGAATACTATTGTATAATTTTAGCTGCACATCAGGAAGTAGAAATATAAAGGAGAATTCATCCTGAGAAAACCTCTCAAAAGACCTCTCCATGTTTAATTTTAACAAGGAACTGGGAAATCTTGAGTTTCCATAAATCTGATTGAGAACAGGCATGGTAGAAATTCTATAAATATAATTTTGGAAATTTTCTTGCTAGTCTTTTTCAGGAGAGTTTTAGATTTACAGAAAAATAGTGCAGAAAGTAGAGTTACCATATATGTCCCCACCACCCTCCCTCAATACAGTTTCTTCTATTATCACCATCTTGTGGTAACTTTGTCATAACTGATGAATCATTTTGACATACTATTAACTAAAGTGTACAGTTACATTAGGGTGCAGTCTGCAGTGTATAGTTCTGTGGGCTTGAACAAATGCCTAATTTCACACACACACAAAATAGTTTGAACTACCCTAAAAATGCCCTGTGTTCCACATATTCTCCCCTTCCCCATGCCATAACCCCTAAGAACCTCTAATCTACTTTTACTTCAGTTTTGCCTTTTCTAGATGGTCAAAGAGTTGGAATCATACAGTATACAACCTTTCCAGTCTGGCTTCTTTCACTTAGTAATATGCATTTAGGTTCCTCTATGTTTTTTCATTGCTTGATGGTTGATTTCTTTTAGTGCTGAATAATACTTGACTATATGGATGCAACACAGTTTGCTTACTCTTTTGCCTACTGAAGGATATTTTGGCTGCTTCCAACTGTTGACAGTTATAAAGCTGCTATTAAGATTCACGTGCAGGTTTCTGTGTGGACATAAATTTTCAACTCATTTTGGGTTAATATCTAAGAGCAAAACTGTTGGATCATATGGTAAGTGTATGTTTAGCTTAGAAACTGCCAAAATGCCTTCCAAAGTAGCTGTTACATTTTATATTTTCATTAGCAATGAGTGAGTTTCTGTTGTTCCACATCCTCACCAGCATCTAGTGCTATTAGTGTTTTAGACTTTGAACATTTAACAGGTCTGTAAGTAGTATTTTGATTTAATAAAGCAGACCTTTTAAAATCATTTTTAGATTTATCTTCTACTATATATATAAACAATCTAATTCATCATCATCTTTCCAAGTAATAGAAAGACTCTATTCTTTTAGTGTGTACATTTTTGTCCTAAATCCTTCCCTTACTAAAAGAGACAAATATATATATATATATATATGACTAAGATTTAATGTCAAATATATACGACTAGCTATATGTTTACTGATTATTTCTTTAATCAAAAAAATAATCTTCATAGGCATCCCATGCCTATTAAGAACACAAAAAACTCACAAAAAATGTGCATGTTATTTTCAGATCATAACCATAGGTTTCTCAGAAATATTCAGAAACCTGGGATTCTGTTCAAGGTGGGCTTATATATTCCTTTATCCAATAAGGGAGAATGAAATACATCTTTTGGAGCTGAGTCATAGCACTGACTGCCACTGCATTAAATGAAATTTAATGACGATTTAATTTCACATCTATCTCAAACTATGAGTTTCTCCCTCAAAACCCTCATCCTAGCCATCGTCATTGATAAATCCTCTTGAACTATTAACAAATCATATTCTCCTTTTGGTCTCACAATAATACTCCTCTCCAAATCTTGAGTGACCAAGGATGACTATCACAAAGTTGGGTAACAGAGGTTTTTCCTCCCTTACTGATGTTTAAATCCACTTACTCTAGTCAGTCTATAGTAACTCTTTCCAGGTGGCTGACTCTTTAGTGAATATATCCCTTGTCTTGAGCACCTACAGATTTTCAAACTACAATTCTCACTTATTCTCATTTCAAATAAAAACAACCAGTTCTCACTGGTTGAATAAGGCTACTACTACATTACTAAGAAACTAAAAAAATTTCACTTACGAAATGTGGATGCATGAGGTTCTAAAGGCAAAGACCCCTAATCTGCTAGCTTTTCTTTGGAAATCAAATGAATAAAAATATCAAGAGATTTCATATTTTTTCAATATGCATAAAATTTAGGCAGCAATCACAAACACACAAATGGAAGACAGTGTGACAGAATACAAAAAACTGAGCATGTGAGTTAAAATCTACAGCATTAAGTATGTGTGTATACATGTGTGTATCTCTTCAGTCTAGTGGTTATCTCAGGACTTGTTTATTTTTAAAGAACTATCTATGAAATTTAGTGTCCTTCTAACCCAAATAAGAAGACAGACTAGAGATCTTAAGACAGTCGGTAGCTTCTCTTTTCAGGTTGCTGTGCAATAAAGTTTCTTAACTGAAGCACAATTAAAGTTTGGGGCCAAATCGTTTTTTCTTAGCAGGTGGCTCTTTTGTGCATAGTAGGATGCTTAGCAGCACCTCAGCCTCTATCCATTAGATAACAATAGCACCTTCCAGTATGACAACCAAAATGTTCCCTGAGGAAAAAAATTGTAACCAGTTGAGAACCACTGCTATGCATTTAAGCTGTGGTGCTTCTCAGTGAGCTAAATAACATCATATGCACTCCTAGTATCCTGACTATACTTAACTACATTATATTCTACACTATGTACTTAACCACTGAATATACCAAAACATACTAACTTTTTAATTAATTCCCAAGTCAAATATTTTTCTGCAGGGAATAAAGTTGGGAAACAATATTAGGTGATCTCAGACCCTTTCTACTTCCACAAAACTATGGCAAGAGTGCAAGATCATTGCCAGCACAACTGAAGACAAATGAAAAAGGCCAGTTCCCAAGGGACTCCTGAAAGTACTACAAAAGCAGAAAGGAAAGTGTGTAGAATACTGGGAGATCTAAGGTCAATTCACTGAGTCAGAAAACGCTTGTCCTACTATTAACATCTTTCAGATGGCTGGATTTTTAAGGGATGAATTCAAGGTACATGTCCCATTTGTGAATTCTAGAAGTCATATACCTTTCTGTAATTCCAGGGAAGAAAGAATATGGTATCAGCTAAAATACAAACTTGCTAAATTAGGCTAAAACGTCTAACATAAACATATCTCTTATAATTGATTTCACAAGTCATATTCTACTATATGCATTTATAAAATGGGATTAATAGGAACAAGCATTTTTTCATTAGGTTCCAATTAAGTTCATAAACATGATTTTCTCTGGAATATACTCTATATTTATAGCTTAATATAGTCTCTGCTTCACTAAGATAATGTAGGTTGAGAGGAATGCCATAGTCATTCATTATCTATGCAAATGTAAATAACATCAGATTTCTACAAACTTTGTATAAGGTTTACTACTTTCAAATATGCACAAATGAAGAAAACTTACATTTTTTGGCATTCCTTTCGTTCTCCCAACATGGGATCCCCCATTTCTCCAAGAATGGTAGCTTCCACTTCATATTGAACAATAAGTGCTTTTTCTGATGGATGTACATCGATATTTCCTCCTTTAACTTTCCTATAAAAGAGAAACAGGATAGCTACATTAAAAGCTCACAAAACATCCAGGTGTTTATCTAGCTCCTAGTTCCAAAAGCATGTGTGTTACATTAACACATGCATTTAAATCAGATTTACTCTTGAATTGAGCCAAGAAATAATTCTTTTTCTCCAATTTTATAAACTCTTTGTTTTACATATAATTCTTGGTCTTGCAGAAAGTACCTTTATGAAGAGCTCTGAAAAAAATGCATTTATCCAAAGAATCATGCATAATAGCCAGTGAGTAAAAAAAAAAAAAATTAAAATGGTTGTGGAGAGAATAATCTCAATTGAAAGTCAGCAATTTAAAACCAAAGGCAGCTGCCCCAAAATTTATATTAAAAAAAAAATTAACCTGCTTAATAGTTAACCCATTAACTGTATCACAGAAGGACATGAAGAAATTATCCAAATTGCAAAATAATACTGTTATCAATTAACATAATTATATAAATTGAATTAGTACCTAAATCACATACAAATTGTGTAACAAAAGAGAATTTACAGGTTATATTCTATAGTCATATGTCCAAAATTATAGTGACATTAGCAAGCTATAATCTCTGCGTTGTACATTACATCCTTGTCCCTTATTGTAAGTTGTTTGTATCTACTAATTCCCTTCACCTATTTTTGCTCTCCTCTTACACTTCTCCCCTCTGGTGACCTCTAGTTTATCTGTATCTCAGTGTCTGTTTCTATGCTGTTATACTTGTTCACTTGTTTTATTTTATATTCTACATATAAGTGAAAACACAGAGTATTCGTCTTTCTCTGCCTGACTTATTTCACTAATCATAATATCTTCCAGGTCCATCCGTGTTGTCACAAATGTAATCACTACTTGCTATTGGTCACTTTAGCAGCAGATAAAACAAGTTTTATTAAAAGAGACTGAAGAGACTGCAATGGAAGCAAGTAAAATTTCTCACTGTAATCAGAGCTGGGTATCTGCACAGTGGGATCTTTTAACCTAATGGGAAGGAAGAGAAATATGACAACATCTTAAATTCCAAAAATCAGAAACTCAAAACTTTTTCTTCAGTAGGAATAACTGGCTATTATGCATATTTCAATGTAATTTTAAAATAACTTTTTACTTCAGTTCAGCAACTCCAGTACTGAATTTACATAGAAGGGGGTAACTGAATCCAACTGAAGAGAATCATAAGGATAAAATATAACTGCAGATCCGAGGAGCAACCTCATACTAACACTTTCAAAGTGGGTCTTCCACATATTAACAACTGACAGAATTTCAGAATTCTTTATTACAACAAGGCTACCGAGGTAAGCCTTACAAGGTAAGGCTACAGAGCTTTACCCTCTTAAGAGGAACTTAAGAGCCTCTTGATAAAGGTAAAAGAAGAGAGTAAAACAGCTGGCTTAAAACTCAACTTTCAAAAAACTAAGATCATGGCATTCAGTCCCGTCACTTCATGGCAAAAAGATGCGGAAACAATGGACACAGTGACAGACTTTATTTTCTTGGGCTCCAAAATCAATGCAGATGATGACTGCAGCCATAAAATTAAAAGACACTTGCTCCTTGGAAGAAAAGCTATGACAAACCTAGACAGCGTATTAAAAAGCAGAGACATCACTTTGGTTCTGTAATCTATATTAGAACAACAATTAACAGTCAAGTGTAGAGACAGAAATCAAATATACAGAAGCTAAAGTCTAGGTATGTCAGCAACCAAACTAACTGACAGAAAGATATCCAGATATAAAAAATAAAAGCAGAAACTAGGGATGCCAGTAAAAAACAGAGAATTAGAAAAATATGGATGTGTATATATATATATAATACACACACACAGACATATACATACATGTTAAAGAGAATGGTACAGCTTCTAAAAGGTAAGATAAATGCATGTAAATTCAAGCTAGCAGTCAAAAGATAGAGGAACCATAGGAATTCAAGACAGTAAGCAAGTACAGCTAAAAAACAAATGTTAATATAGCACTAAAGAAACTATCTTCACTATAAAGAGAAACAGTTTTTCCCTTCCTGATGAGATGGAGACCAACCCCAGTACCGAACTTAAACAGGAGGTGGTAACTGTATTCAGTTGAAGAGAATCATAAGGATAAAACATAATTGCAGATCCTAAGAGCAACCTCATAATACACTTTCAACGTGGGTCTTCTACATATTAACAACTGACAGAAAAGCATAATGGTTATCCTTTGGTTTGATATTTTGCCTTTCCCAAGGAAATTAAATAGTTCAAAGAACTTCACTATTCCTTTTCAGTTTGGGGGGTTTCTTTTGTACATGTATTTTAAAGAAACTAATTTTATTTATTTATTTACCACCAGTACAACTTGTTTACTGTAGAGAAAAACAGAACACATAAATTAGCAAAAAGAAAAAAATAAACCAAAAAACCCAGGAGAAACCAACTGTTACGATTTCAGCACACATACATCCAGACATTTTCCTATCTATACATATATAACCAGAGAATGTTAGCTCTAGAATTTCCTTAAAGAAAAGGCTTACAGCAGCAATTTGGCAGGGCTGAAACTATATTTTAATAGCAACTGACATAAGAGTGATACAAGTACTAATTGTTTATATCAGTATGAGGGCTGATGGAGATTATAGGTAGAAAAAACTTCTTTCCTGTTCCCCTTTGCACTACCACTGAATATATAAAATACACATATTACAAACTAAGTTCATGTTATAAACACTGTGTGTATTAAAAATACATTAACAATTTACCATAGGATTTCCCTAGTGGCGGAGTAGTTAAGAATCTGCCTCCCCATGCAGGGAACACGGGTTAGATTCCTGATCTGATAGATTCCACACGCTCTGGAGTAACTAAGCAAGCCTGTGTGCCACAACTACTGAAACTTGCACACTCTAGAGCCCATGAGCCACAACTACTGAAACCCATGTGCCCTAGAGCCAGCAACTTGCAATTACTAAGCCCACATGCTTCAACTAATGGAGTCCGAGTGCCTAGAACCTGTGCTCACCAACAAGAGAAGCCACTGGACTGAGAAGCCCATGTATCACAACTAGAGGATAGTCCTCGCTCACCTCAACTCGAGAAAGCCCGCACGTAGCAATAAAGACCCAGTGCAGCCATAAGTAAATAAAAAAAATAATACCTTGTCTTTAATACTTCATATTCTCAAATTCCAGATACTCCTATTTGTTGAACACCTTGATTCTTTATTTCTAACTTACACTGCACAAAATTTACAGGATTCCCTCACAAACCACAGCAGTACATTTGGCTGATTTACAAAGTAGTTTTTCTAAAGGTTCAAAACATTTTATAATTCAGTCGCTCTGTATTTATGTACAATATAAACATTTTTCAATTGATAACCACAGTTTCAAATTCTATTTTGGTTAGTAAAATATTCCAGCTTGTTTGGGCACAATCATGAATTATGTCTATAAATAATTTGCTTTTACCATAGCAATGCGCCACATCAAAATATATACTTGTATTATCACCACAAAATGAATACTTTTATCTTAAAAGCAAACTTCCTAACTGAATTTAACATGTCATTCATAATGATGACAGATATTTAACAATCAAGAGAATGAACTTCCAATACTTGGAATTCATCAATCAGGTGAGAAATAATTTAGCCCATTATTGGAATTACCTGATTTACTATTTGTAACACCTTAAGAAGCTCTACACAGTCAGCAAAAAAAAAAAAAAAAAAAAAAAGACCAGGAGCTGACTATGGCTCAAATCATGAACTCCTTATTGCCAAATTCAGACTTAAATTGAAGAAAGTAGGGAAAACCACTAGACCATTCATTTAGGTATGACCTAAATCAAATCCCTTACAATTATACAGTGGACATGACAAATAGATTCAAGGGATTAGATCTTACAGACAGAGTGCTTGAAGAACTATGAATGGAGGTTCGTGACATTGTACAGGAGGCAGTGATCAAGACCATCCCGAAGAAAAAGAAATGCAAAAAGGCAAAATGGTTGTCTGAGGAGAGAAGAAGAGAAACTAAAGGCAAAGGAGAAAAAGCAAAGATACACCCATCTGAATGTAGAGTTCCAAAGAATAGCAAGGAGAGAAAAGAAAGCCTTTCTCAGTGATCAATGCAAAGAAATAGAGGAAAACAATAAAATGGGAAAGATCAGAGATCTTTTCAAGAAAATTAGAGATACCAATGGAACATGTCATACAAAGATGGGCACAATAAAGTACACAAACAGTACAGAAGCAGAGGATATTAAGAAGAGGTGGCAAGAATGCACAGAACTATACAAAAAAGAACTTCATGACACAGATAATCACGATGGTGTGATCACTCACCTAGAGCCAGACATGCTGGAATGGAACATCAAGTGGGCCTTAGGAAGCATCACCATGAAAAAAGCTAGTGGAGGTGATGGAATTCCAGTTGAATGTTTCAAATCCTAAAAGATGATGCTGTGAAAGTGCTGCATGCAATATGCCAGCAAATTTGGAAAACTCAGCAGTGGCCACAGGACTGGAAAAGGTCAGTTTTCATTCCAATCCCAAAGAAAGGCAATGCCAAAGAATGTTCAACCTACCACACAACTATACTCATCTCACACGCTAGCAAACTAATGCTCTAAATTCTCCAAGCCAGGCTTCAGAGTACATGAACTGTGAACTTCCAGATGTTCAGACTGGATTTAGAAAAGACAGAGGAACCAGAGATCAAATTCCCAACATCCATTGAATCATCAAAAAAGCAACAGAGTTCCAGAAAAACATTTACTTCTGCTTTATTGACTACACCAAAGCCTTTGACTGTGTGGATCACAACAAAATATAGAAAATTCTTCAAGAAATGGGAATACCAGACCATCTTACCTGCCACCTGAGAAGTCCATATGCAGGTCAAGAAGCAACAGTTAAAACTGGACATGAAACAACAATTGGTTCCAAACAGGGAAAGGAGTATGTCAAGGCTGTATATTGTCACCCTGCTTATTTAACTTCTATGCAGAGTATATCATGCAAAATGCTGGGCTGGATGAAGCACAAGCTGGAATCAAGATTGCCAGGAGAAATATCAATAACTTCAGATACGCAGATGACACCACCCTTACGGCAGAAAGTGAAGAACTAAAGAGCCTCTTGATGAAAGCGAAAAAGGAGAGTGAAAAAGTTGGCTTAAAACCCAACATTCAAAAAACTAAGATCATTAAAAAAAAAACAACCTAAAATCATGGCACTATTCATGGTACACTTCATGGTAAATAGATGGGGAAACGATGTAACAGTGAGAGATTTTCCTTTTTTGGGCTCCAAAATCACTGCAGATGGTAACTGCAGCCATGAAATTATAAGATGCTTGCTCCTTGGAAGAAAAGTTATTCCCAACCTAGACAGCATATTAAAAAGCAGAGACATTACTTTGTCAACAAAGGTCCATCTAGTCAAAGCTATGGTTTTTCCAGTAGTCATATATGGATGTTGCTGCTGCTGCTGCTAAGTCGCTTCAGTCGTGTCCGACTCTGTGCGACCCCATAGACAGCAGCCCACTAGGCTCCTCTGTCCCTGGGATTCTCCAGGCAAGAATACTGGAGTGGGTTGCCATTTCCTTCTCCAATATGGATGTTAGAGTTGGACTATAAAGAAAGCTGATCATCAAAGAATTGATGCTTTTGAACCGTGGTATTCAAGAAGACTCTTGAGATTCCCTTGGACAGCAAGGAGATCAAACCAGTCCATCCTAAAGGAAATCAGTCCTGAATATTTATTGGAAGGACTGATGCTAAAGCTGAAACTCCAATACTTTGGCCACCTGACGTGAAGAACTGACTCCTTGGAAAAGACGATGATGGTGGGAAAGACTGAAGGCAGGAGAAGAAAGGGACGACAGAGGATGAGATGGTTGGATGGCATCACTGACTTGATGGACATGAGTTTGAGCAAGCTCCGGGAGTTGGTGATGGACAGGGAAGCCTGGTGTGCTTCAGTCCATGAGGATGCAAAGGGCCGGACATGACTGAGTGACTGAACTGAACTGATGACACTGATACTAAACTGATGACTTTTTAACTGTTTTGCAAATTTCTTCTATTAATGGAGGATTTTCACTTTTTTTTGTACAAGAGAATTAAAACCAATGTGGTAATATACTGACTTAGAAAAAGTTGTGCTTTTTAAATCTCAATATGAAGTCAGGCTTCACAGACTGATATGAGACATCTTTCTTCACATATGATAACTGTCACCTTCAGGCAGTATTCTTAATTACTGACTTCTAAAGTACATCCTGATGTTTCTAGATTTCATATAGATGATGATATCATTATGATCCCTAAAATAGACAACAAACACTAACACTGTACTCCATATTCATCATTAATTTTCTAAAGAAACAAAAGTTTAGCCCCTAATTTTTCAACAAACACATATTTATTTTTGAAAAATTACTCCTGTCAAAAGGATTTACTGCATGTTTGTGTTCAAGACCGTGATGCAGGGGGACTTCCAGGGTGATTCAGTGGTTAAGATTGCATGCTCCAAATTCAGGGGGCCCAGGTTTGAACTAGGGACTTTCCTGGTGGGTCAGCAGTAAAGCATCTACCTGCAATGCAGGAGACATGGGTTCAATCCCTAGGTAGGGAAGATATGCTGGAGAAGGGAATGGCAACCCACTCCAGCATTGTTGCCTGGGAAATCTCATGGACAGAGGAGCCCGGTGGGCGACAGATCATGGGTCCCAAAAGTCAAACACAACTTGGCAACTAAACCACCACCTCAGGGAACTAGATCCCACATGTTGCAACCAGGAGCCCGCATGCCGTGACTTAAAAAAAAGTCCCTATGCCACAACTAAGACTCAGCACAGCCAAATTTAAAAAAGAAAGAAAGAAAAAAAGAAAAAGACCATGCTTATTTCTTTAAACAAATAAACAAAGTGTGATGTAGCAGGCTCTTGAACTCACCTCCTCCCACAGAGTCTATACCATCTATGAAACAATTTCCTCTGAAAAAACACCCCTAAACTAGTTGAGCAACGTCTACAAAGTGAGCAAACAAGAAAACTCACACCGAAGCAAATAAGACAGACTGAGAGACAGTCTTGCCCTAAACCCACCTCTGGTATGGAGACCCACAATCGGGCAAAAAGTCACAAACCTGAGCTTTCTACCTGAGGAGCAAAGGATTTGAACTCAGCATCTGGCACCCCAACTTTTAAGGCCTATACCTGAGACACCACTCCCAAGATATCTAGCTTCCATGAGACCCAAAGGCCATGGCAAAGGACTGAAACAGTTGTTAAAGGACTTGTGCATGCAGACTCACTCAGCCAAGAGCCCAGGGCACAAGCACCGGACTGAAAAGTGCCCAGACTTTCTGTTAAAAAGGATTATTTGCTCATCTTAAAGGATTAGCCTGAGGGGCTGGCATCTAATTTAAAGTATGAGTCTACTGAAATAATCAGGATGGAGGCCAGTAGGTATCATCTTTATGCTCTCCAGATCACCAGTATCTACCCTCCCCAGCCAAGAAAAGGAGCTTGTACCCCTGTCTGGTGCTCCAATTATTCAGACTGCTGCCCAGGGACACCTCTAGATCACCTGACTCTGATGCCCAAATGGCTTACATTCCCAGGTATACAGGAGCATAGCAGAGAAAGAATTCTTAACTGGTTACCACTCCCAAGGCACAGCAGAGAGGCAACGGACTGAGGAAACCAATGTTTCCATGAAAGAGACCCCTTAGCTTATCTCCACAGTCGTGGATTTAGGGGGCAAGAGTTGTAATTAAACACACACCTAAGGCTGACTGTCATCCTCTCTAGAGACCCGGGAGGGCAGATGCTATCTTTGAGCCTTCACTCTGTCCCACCCCACAGCACTAGTATCTCTTGAAGGGGAGTTTGTACACATATCTGGAGTGTTTCTGTGGCTGCCGCCCAGGTGATCATAGTGTTCATGAGTTCAAAGGAACAATAGTGAAAGGAATAAAAACAAAAACAACAAAAGAAATTAACTGGCTATTATCCCAGGACTCAGCTCAGAGAGAGCACTCAAAATAAAGCAGAGCACTCAAAATAAAGTAGGCTACTTGTATAATCACAAAGGTTTGAAAGACAACCAAGAGTTAGGCAGGGCTGAATGAAAAAGTTCGTTTCCTAAACAAGGCTACTCCTTCCAGAATGAGAGAGGTGGCTTTTATCTAATGCATAGAAACCAAAACAGAGTCAAGGAAAGTGAAGAAACAGAGGAATGTGTTCCAAGAAAGAATAAGATCAAACCTCAGAAAAAGACCGTAATGAAACAGAAATAAGTGATTTATATGGTAGTAAAAAGTAATCACAAAAATGCTTGCCAAGCTCAGAGGAAGAATGGATGAACAAAGTGTGAATTTCAACAGAGACAGAAAATATTAAAGTACCAAATGGAAGTTACAGAGTTGAAGAATACAATAACAGAACTTAAATATACAACAGAGGCATTCAACAGTAGACTTGATGAAACAGAGGAAAAGATCAGTGAACTCAAAGACAGGGCAATGCAACATACCCAGAGAAGCAAAAAGAATGAAAAAAGAGTGAAGGTAACTAAGTTAACATCAAGCAGAGCAATATTTCCAATATATGGGTCCCAGAAAGAGAAGAGAAAGGGGAAGAACACTTCTTTGAAGAAATAATGGCTGAAAGCTCCACTAATCTGAAGAAAACAGACAATCAGATTCAGGAAGCCCAGAGAGTTTCAAATAAGATGAATCCAAAGGGAGCCACAATAGGGCATGTTAAAAATGTCAAAAGTCAAAGTGTCAAAAGTTAAAGACAAGGAGAGAATCTTAAATTCAATAGAACAACTTGTGGCATACAAGGGAACCCCCATAAGACTATCAGCAGATATTCAACAGAAATTCTGTAGGTCAGAAGTAGCAGAATATTATCAAAATGGTGAAAGGAAAAAACTGCCAGCCAGTTTTTACTCTATACAGCCAGGTTATGTAGGCTGGCTTCACACACACATACACACACACATCTAGAAACATAATACTGAACGTAAAACTTCAGCAACATAATACTGAACAACCAATGTGTCAAAGAAGAAATCAATGCCTTTAGACAAATAAAAGTGGAAATAAAACATAAAACTTGATGCTGCAAAAGCAGTTCTAGGAGGTTAAGTTCATAGAGATAAATGCCTACATCAAGAATCAAACAAAAACAAAAACAAAAAAACAACAGCTTTTCTGGTGGTCTATCTAGTGGTTAAGAATCACTCGCCAATGCAGAGTACATGGGTTTCACCCCGATCCGGGAAGATCTCACATGCTATGAAGCAACTAAGCCTATGCGTCACAACTACTAAACCAACACTCTACGGCCTGTGATTCACAACTACTGAGCCCATGTGCTGCAACTACTGAAGCCTGCGCCCTTAGAGCCCAGGCACTGCAACAAGAGAAGCCACGGCAATCAGAATCTTACACTGCGATGAAGAGTAGAGTGGTCCCACTCACCACAGCTAGAGAAAACCTGCACAGAGCAATGAAGACCCAGCACATCCAGAAATAAATGAATCTTAAAAAAACAAAAAAAAATCTCAAATAAATAACATAACTTTACACCTTAAGTTACTGGAAAAAAATATAACAAACAAAACCCAGAGTTAGTAAAAGAAAGGAAATAACAAAGATCAAAGGGGAATAAATGAAATAGACACTATAAGGACAACAGAAAAGATCAATGAAACTCAGAGCTGGTTCTTCGGAAAGGTAAACAAAATTGATAAACCTTTAGCTGGGCTAACAAGGAAAAAGACAGAGGTGTACAAATACCTTGGAGATCCTAAGCGTTCATTGTCAGAGCACTGCAATAAAGTATCATTATAAAGCATTAAGTATCATTAAAAAACAAGTCACGTACATTTGTTTCCCAGTGCACATAAATGCTGTGTTTACACTATGCTGTGATATAAGTGTGCAATAACACTCTGCTTAAAAATCAATGTACTCATCTTAATTTTAAAATATGTATTTCTAAAAAATGCTAACCATCTGTACCTTCAGCAAGATATAATCTTTTGCAATAGTAATATCAATGATAACTGATCACAGATCACCATAACATATATAATAATGATGGAAAAATTTGAAATATTGGGAGAAGTACCAAATATGGCACAGAGACAGTTCAGTTCAGTTCAGTTGCTCAGTTGTGTCCGACTCTTTGCAACCCCATGAATCACAGCACGCCAGGCCTCCCTGTCCATCACCAACTCCCAGAGTTAACTCAGACTCACATCCATCGAGTCAGTGATGCCATCCAGCCATCTCATCCTCTGTCGTCCCCTTCCCCTCCTGCCCCCAATCCTTCCCAGCATCAAAGTCTTTTCCAATGAGTCAGCTCTTCACATGAGGTGGCCAAAGTACTGGAGTTTCAGCTTTAGCATCATTCCCTCCAAAGAAATCCCAGGGCTGATCTTCAGAATGGACTGGTTGGATCTCCTTGCAGTCCAAGGGACTCTCAAGAGTCTTCTCCAACACCACAGTTCAAAAGCATCAATTCTTTGGCGCTCAGCCTTCTTCACAGTCCAACTCTCACATCCATACATGATTACTGGAAAAACCATAGCCTTGACTAGATAGACTTTAGTCGGCAAAGTAATGTCTCTGCTTTTTAATATGCTATCTAGGTTGGTTATAACTTTTCTTCCAAGGAGTAAGCGTCTTTTAATTTCATGGCTGCAATCACCATCTGCAGTGATTTTGGAGCCCAAAAAAATAAAGTCTGACACTGTTTCCACTGTTTCTTCATCTATTTCCCAAGTGAACAAATGATATTGGAACAATGGTACTGACAGACTTGCTTGGCTCAGGGTTGCCACAACATTAATTTATAAAAATGCAATATCTGCAAAGTGTAATAGAGCAAACTACAATCAAATAAAGTAGGTCCATAAATAAAACCAGAAATAAAAGAGGAGACATTATAATTAATACCATAGAAATATAAAAGATTTCAAGAACTACTATTAACAATTATATTCCAACATATTAGAGAACATAGAAGAAATAGATAAATTCCTAGAAACATACACTACTACCCCCCAAGACTGAATCATGAAGAAATAGAAAGTCAGAATAGACTGATTACTAATAAGATTAAATCAGTAGCCAAAAACCTCCCAACAAACAAAAGACCAGGATCAGATGGCTTCATGGGTGAATTTTACCAATGTTTAAAGTATCAACACCAATCTTTTTCAAACTCTTCTCCAAAACTGAAGAGGAAAGAACATTTCCAAACTCATTTCATGAGGCCAGCATTACCATGATACCAAAACCAGACAAAGACGCTACAAGGAGAAAAATAACCTGATGAACATAGATGCAAAACCCTCAAGAAAATACCAGCAAACCAAATTCAACAATACATTAAAACAATTATCAAATAAAATTTATTCCAGGGATGTAAGGATGGCTCAACAAAACACAAATCAATCAATGTAACATACCCAAACAAAATTAAGAATAAAAGTCATAAACATCTCAATAAATATGGAAAAAATTTTGACAAAATTCAATATACATTTATGATAAAAACTGTCAATAAAGTGGTTATAAGGGGCAAATCTCAACACAATATAGGCCGTATATGACAACCCCATGGCTAACATTATATTGAGTGAAAAACTGAAAGCTTTTCCTGAAAGATCAAGAACAAATCAAGGATGCCAATTCTTGCTACTTCTATTTAAATAGTATTCGAAGTGCTATCCAAAATGATTGGACAAGAAAAAGAAGTGATAAGTATCCAAATCAGAAAGGAAAAAGTAGTGCCATCACTATTTGCACATGACATGATACTACATAGAAAACTCTAGACTCCACAAAAAAACTGTTAAGAACTAGTAAAATTAAGTAAAGTTGCAAGATATAAAATCAACATACGTAAATTAGTTCCCTTTCCTTACACTAATATGAACTACCAGAAAGAGAAATGAAGAAAACACTCTCATTTACAAATGCATCAAAAAGAATAAAATATCTAAGAAATAAATTTAACCAAGGAGATGAAAGACCTGTATATTGAAAACTGTAAGACAATAATGAAAAAAATTGAAAAAGACACAAATAAAGGGAAATATATTCCATGCTTATGAATTAGAAGAATTAAAATTGTTAAAATGTCCATATTACCCAAAGCAATCTAAAAATTAAAATGCAATCCTTATCAAAATCTCAATGCAGAAACTATAAAACTCTTAAGAGGAAAACATAGGCAAAACACTCTTTGACATAAGTCACAGCAATATCCTCTTTGACCCACCTCCTAAAGTAATGGAAATTAAAACAAAAAGAAACAAGTGGGACTTAATTAAACTTAAAAGGTTTTGCACAGCAAAGGAAAACAAAAACAAAATGAAAAGACAATCCTCAGAAAGGGAGAAAACAACTGCAAATGAAACAACTGACAAAGGATTAATCTCCAAAATATACAAGCAGTTTATGCAGCTCAATACCAGAAAAACAACCCACCCAATCAAAAAGTTGGAGGAAGACCTAAACAGACATTTCTCCAAAGATGACATACAGATGGCCAACAAACACATGCAAAGAGGCTCAACATGGCTCATTATTAGAAACATGCAAATGAGGTATCAAAACTACAATGCGGTATTACCTCAAACCTGTCGGAACGCCCATCATCAAAAAATCTACCAACAATAAATGTTGGGACAGTGTGCAGAGAAAAGGGAACCCTTTCGCACTATTGGTGGGAATGTTTCAGTCACTATGGAGAACGGTATGGAGATTCCTTAAAAACCTAGGAATAAAACTATCACATGACCCAGCAATCCCACTACTGGGCATATAAAACCGTAACTAAAAAGTCACATGTACCCCAATATTCACAGCAGCACTATTTACAATAGCTAGAATATGGAAGCAACCTAGATGTCCACTGGCAGGCAGAGGAATGGATAAAGAAGTGTGGTACATATATACAAAGAAAATATTACTCAGCCATAAAAAGGAACACATCTGAGTCAGTTCTAGTGAGGCAGATGAACCTAGAGCCTGTTATGCAGGTGAAATAAGTCTGAAAGAGAAAACCAAATTCCGTATATTAATGCATATATACGGAATCTAGAAAATGCTACCGATGAACCAATCAACAGGGCAGAAATAGAGATGCAGACATAGAGAACAGACTTTGGACACAGTGAGGGAAGGAGAGGGTGGGACGCATTGAGAGAGCAGCACTGACATATATACACTACCATGTGTAAAACAGAGCCAGTGGGCAGCTGCTGTATGGGCACAGGGAGCTCATTCCAGTGCTCTGCGACAACTGAGAGGAGTGGAATGGGGAGCAGGGAGGATGGGGGGAAGGTTCAGGAGGGTGGGGGCACATGTTTGTGGCTGATTCATGTTGTTGTATAGCAGGAGCCAACACGATACTATAAACCAACCACCCTCCAATTGAAAATAAATTTAAAAATACAAAAAAATCTCAATAGCAATTTTCACAGAAATAGAACAAAAAATCCTAAAAGTGTATAGAACAACAAAAGAGCCTGAATAGCCGAGGTAATCTGAGAAAGAACAAAGTTAGCAGCATCATGTATCCTAATTTTAATCTATATTACAAAGCTACAGTAATCAAAGCATATGGTATCGGCATAAAAACAGACTCACAGATCAATGGAACAGAATAGAGAGCCCATAAAGAAACCTGCACACATATGGCCAATCAATTTACAACATAGGAGCCAAGCATATACACCTGGGAAAAGACTGTCCCTTCAATAAATACTGTTGAGAAAACCATATGGACACATGCAAAAAAATGAAACTGTACAGGGAGGCCTGGCGTGCTGTAGTCCAGGGGGCCATGAAGAGTAGGACATGACCTGATGACTGAACAACAACTGCTATTTGATGGGCTTCCTAGGTGGTGCTGTGCTGTGCTTAGTCACTCAGTGGTGTTCGACTCTTTGTGACTCCATGGACTGTAGCCTGCCAGGCTCCTCTGTCCATGGGATTCTCCAGGCAAGAATACTGGCAGGGCTGCCATGCCCTCCTCCAGGGGATCTTCTCAACCCAGGCACTGAACCCAGGTCTCCTGTATTGCAGGCAGATTATTTAATGTCTGTGGCTTTAATGTCTAGTCTGTGGCTTTAATGTCTAAAGCCACATTCTTTAATGTTTGAAGCCCAAGAATATTGGAGTGGGTAGCCTATCGCTTCTCCAGGAGATCTTCCCGACCCAGGAAGCGAACCAGGGCCTCCTGCACCACAGATTCTTTACCAGTGGAGCTAACTGGGAAGCCAACTCGCTGCCAATGCAAGACACTTAAGAGGTAAGGATTCCATCCCTGGGTCGGGAAGATTCCCTGGAGGAGGGCATGGTAACCCACTCCAGTATTCTTGCCTGGAGAATCCCATGGACAGAGAAGCCTGACAGGCTAGACTCCACAACTGAAGCAACATAGCACTCATGCTCTGCTATCTTACACCATGCACAAAAATCAACTCAAAATGGATTAAATTCTTGAATATAAGACCTGAAACCATAAAATTCCTCAGAGAAAATAAAGGCAGGAAGCTCCTTGCCTTTGGTCTTGATGATTTTTTTTTTTTTTTGGATGTGACACCAAAAACTAAGGCAACATAAGCAAAAATAAACTGCTGGCACTATGTCAAACCAAAAAGCTTCTAGAGAGCAAAAAAAATGATGAACAAAATGAAAAGGCAACCTACCAAATGGAAGAAAATATTTGCAAATCATGTATCTGGCAAGGGGTTAATATCCAAAATAACTCAAGATTGTCAAAAAAACAATCTGAGAAAAAAATGGGCAGAAGATATAAAAAGACATTTTTCCAAAGGACATATACAAATGACCAAAATTTACATTACATAAAAAGGTGTTCAACATCACTAATCATAATATAAAATCAAAATCACAATATATATCCTCTCACATCTGTTAGAATAGCTACTATCAAAAAGTCAAGAAATAAGTGCTAGAGAGGATGTGAAGAAAAGGGAACTCTGTACACAGCTAGTGGGAATTTATATTGGTTCAGCCACTATGGAAAACAGTATGGAGATTTCTCAAAAAATTGAGAATAGAACTTCTGTATGATCCAGCAATTCTATTCCAGGTATTTATCTGAAAGAAATGAAAGCACTAACTTGAAGGAATTATGTATCTCCATGTTCATCGCAGCATTGTTTACAATAGCTAAGACACGGAAGGAACCTAAGTATCTATCAGTAGACAACTAGATAAAATATATGTATGTAAGTGTATGGGCTTCCTAGGTAGCTCAGTAGTGAAGAATGTGCCTGGCAATGCAGGAGATGCAGGAGACACAGATTTGATCCCTGAATTGGAAAGATCCCCTGAAGGAGGAAATGGCAACCCATTCCAGTATTCTTACTGGGAAAATCGCATGGACAGAGGAGCCTCAGTTCAGTCACTCAGTTGTGTCTGACTCTTTGCAACCCCATGAACCGCAGCACGCCAGGCCTCCCTGTCTATCACCAACTTCCGGAGTTCACCCAAACCCAGGTCCATCGAGTCAGTGATGTCATCCAACCATCTCATCCTCTGTAATCCCCTTCTCCTCCTGCCCTCAATCTTTCCCAGCATCAGAGTCTTTTCAAATGAGTCAGCTCTTCACATCAGGTGGCCAAAGTATTGGAGTTTCAGCTTCAACATCAGTCCTTCCAGTGAACACCCAGGACCGATCTCCTTTAGGATGGACTGGTTGGAGCCTGGCGGTCTACAATTCATGGGGTCACAAAGAGTCAGACACTCCTGAGCATGCAAGCATGCATACGCATGCACACATACAACACACATCTCTGTACAATTCCCACACACGTACACACTCAGCAATAAAAAGAAAATCATTTGCGACAATATGAACAGATCTTGAGTGCAATATACGATGTGAAATAATTCAGAGACAGAAAGACAAATACCATATTTTCAAACTAATATGTGAAATATAAAAGTAAAACAAAACTTGTTAGTGAACTCATAAATACAGGTAAGTTGGTGGTTGCCAAAAGTGGGGATGGGGAGTGGGTGAAGGTGGTTGAAAGGTATGAACAGTTATAAAACAGATAAGACCTGGGGTTGCAATGTATAGCATGGTTTCTATGGTTAATAATACTATACTGTAACATGAAAACTGCGAAGAGAATAAATCTTAAAAGTTCTTATCGCAAGAAAATTTTTATTGCGTAGTGATGGATGTTAACTAGACTTAGTGTGGTAATCATTTGACTATATATATATATATCAGATCATTATGTTGTACATAATGAAACTAATATAATGGTCTATGTCAATTATATATCAATATTTTAAAAAGATTTCAATGTAATGACCTAAGTTTATATTTTGAGGAACTAGAAAAAGAGCAAATGAAACACCAAACTATTAGAAGGAAGAAAATAATAAAGACAGAGATAAAAGAAATAGAGAATAGAAAAACAACAGAGAAAATTTAAAAAATCAAAAGTTGGTTCTTTGAAGAGATCAAAAAAATTGACAAACCTTTAGTTTAACTAAGACTCAAATTACTAGACCTGGAAATTAAAGTGGGATGCTACTACTATTAACTCTGACCTCACAGAGATTAAGAACTGTAAGCCAACGAAGAAGATAACCTAGATGAGATGGTGAAACTACTAGAAATTCACAAACTACCAAAATTGATGCAAAAGAAATAGTAATTCTGAATTTCCCTCAAATAAGTAAAGAGATTGAATCAGTGATGAAAAATTTGCCAACAAAGAGAAGTCTAGGACCAGATGATTTCAACAGTGAATTCTACCAAATTAACACCAATCCTTCTCAAACTCCTCCAAAATTACAAAAAAAAAGGGAACACTTCCCAATTCATCCTGAGGCCAGTCTATCCTGATACTAAAGAAAGACAAAGACGCCATCAAAACAGAACATATTTTTAATATAATTTATGAATATCCTTTATGAATATGTACACAAAAATTCTTACCCTTTTGCAGCTTATAGACCAACAAGAAAGACAAACAACAACAACAAAGTAGTTACGAGTGGGAAAAGACAATTTATTGGGTATTATGGAAAGCTAGCAACTGTATCTGACCTGCATGGTGGATTCTGTGGTGGGGAAGGGCAGCTCAGGTAGACTGTGAGGTGGGAAAGGACAGTGTCACAGAAAAGTGACATTTAAGCTACAACAGGAAACATGAAGAGTTAGCTGGGTGATGAATCAGGCAAGTTCCAGACAATGAGTAGGGCACTTGGATTCTTAACATGGAAACATACAAGGATTTAAAAGAGGTAATTTCTGAAAATGTTGGGGGCAAGAGGGGAACAGAGAGAGAGATGAAACTGAAAAGGTAGGTGCTATAAAAGCAATGGAAAGCCATTAGAGAGTTTTAAGAGTCAAAAAAAATTGTTTAATCCCCACTAGATTTTAACTATTTATACTATTTATTTGTGTGTATATCTGATTGAGGATATGAACCGTGTCTATTTCATCATTTCCTCAGTGACCAGAACAATGCTAGGCATGCACTAAGTATTTAGTAACTATGTATTAAGCATTATTAAATAAAAATATTAACTGGCAGTAGAAAAATGAAGCCCAATTTTTGATTCTCTAATGTATTACATAAATGTAAATAGAGACTAGAGACTTTTCAGTGATAGCTACTACTATAGCTATCTGAAATAGCTATTGTAACCACTGAAATTATAATAATCACTCTAATTAAAACTAGAGTGAATCAATTAGGTTGAAAACATACTGCCCTCTTGTTAAAAACAAAAGTAAATTTATTACAAAAGGAATACAGGTAATTAGTATCAAAGAATCAATCATTAAAATGGAATGTTCTGTAAAATATTATAAGCCATCCAGTCTATATGATTATTTGTTGGATGCACATTTCTAAACTGAAGGCAGGCAATGCAAACTCTTTATTTATGTTGTCAAAATCAGACAAAATGGAGAAGTGTATATTTCAGTCTTTCCCGATTCTGACCTTATTTTACTGCAAACATTACATCAGAGTGGCTCATTTATTTGCTGGATTCCCCATCATATGAAAGTAAGCAATGGGTTGACAATTACAAGTCATAGGATGCCTAAGGGACCACAGGGTACAAGAATTCTATCTTCTGGCACAACTACAATTGCGTGAAAATAAGCTAATAATGTAATATTAGCTCTTTGCTCTGGAAGAACCTGGAATTTAAGAGGTGAAGGACAATTTCTTGTTTTTTTCTTTCACAAAATTTTCAATCAAGATATTTCAAATGAATGATGTAAGCAAAATTCAGTGAGGAAATAAATGCTGACTGTATACCTGCTATGATTACATATTCTTTTTTTGAAATGTTTACTGGTAAGCCCTGGTTATGTAACAATTTCAGATATATTTCCATACAATGTGATAGACAGGCAATATACACCTTAGGCCTGCAAAGAAGGTGAATGCAGTTGGTTGTCTGGTTGATTTTACAATAGTTTCAATCATTTTTAAGAGTCTATTAAAGGCTAGATCTTTCTATGATGATTAGGGCCCTTCAAGCCAGGATAAATATATTTAGTAAAAGTATATTATGAATTGAAATGATGTCACTGTCTTACATGTATGTTTTATCTTTTAAAAATATTTTTGTATTTGGTTCTCGTATCTCTCATTAAGTAATATTTGCCCCACTATTACATATTAGAAACGGAGTCCAAAAAAATACATGTGACTGACTAGAGTACTTACACAATCAGTGATAAAGCCTTAGCTAAAAATGAAGAGTTCTTATTAAAATATTTTTTTCTCTTGGATCACTACTAACTCTTGGTCCAATGAAAGGTATCTTTTTCTTTTTTTTTTTTTGAGGGATGATCTTATTTTCGATCTAAGTCAAATAAATAATCGGAGATTACATTTTTCTTTAAGGAGTAATTGATACTACAAACACTTTTAAACTAAAGAAATGCCAGTTTCATGTCATGCTCCGAACAAATCTCTTGATAATTAACAAAAATTACACAAATTACACTACATGGCAGTGAAATGAACGAAATGGATGAGGAAAGCAGAAATAGACTGGAAATCAGCATCTCAATCCAGCCTTCCATGAATTAAAAGCCACCACTTCTTTCCCCTTCATTATTTCAAAACCCCATGGCAGCGAACCCCATACTGGAGAACAGAGGCGCCAGAATACTTCATTTCCATGCACCCACAAGATTTATCTAGCAGGGGGAAACAGAGAGCCGGAGGATGGGATAGGGGGAGAGAGGAAGAGGCAGTTTACTCCGCCCTTCTCCCCTCTCCCAGGAACAATGTGAGGTATCGAGGAAACCATCTTCAATGCTGTCAGGGCCCCGCTGAGTCAGGGAAGAAGGCTGGAGAAAACCGCACCCCACAAGGGCCCCTTCCTCTTTTCAATTCACCTTTATCCCTCCCTTTCCGTGATTTCTCCCCTGTCTCCCATCTCTAATCTAGGCCTCTGGCTTTGCCCAGCGACACTTCATGGTCAACCCAAGAACCTCTTAAGAATATCCTCACGGTCCGAGCAAGGAGGGGAGGACCGACCCTTGGGGAGTCGTCACCTTTTGAGGTATCTGGCGTCCTCCCCCTGCATGGCGACGGCGACGGCGGCGTGGGGAGGATGGGGGTGTCTGAGAGAGGCCGGCCGGGCTATGTCCGGGGACGCTGGCCAAAGTACCCCACACCCAAAGGCGATGACAGTCCTGAGGCCTGCAAGGCGGGGCAGCTACGGCGCTGCGGTTACCTCGGTGAGGCCACCGGCTCCTCCCACCACTCCTGAGCCCCAAAACACTGGAGCTGCTCAGACCCGCCCACAGCTGCCCGGGTGAGCTCCGCCTCAAGGCGCATGCGCCTGCTTCAGCGGCGCCAGTATGCGCAGGCTCAGTATGCGGGGCTGGCCCTTGGGACTAATCTGACGCACCCTGCAGCCGAACGTGAAAGTATTTGCGGCAGATTTCAGAGTGCTTAGTTAAAGGGTGTCTCCGTGCTCACCGCCCCCTTGAGGATGGGAATTGAAAGAGTCATCCCCCGCAGTCGAATTGGAATTTCTGGTCTTTTGCTTCAATACAGGGAGAAGAAATCCATTAACCATTTAATTAGAGAATGCTCTTGAACAGTCCAGCCTTTGGCTAAGAACCTGTAAAGAAAGGCATATACGTGGGACATTGTGGAAAAGGAAGAGCACTGATTGCGCTGAGAAGTTGGAATTTGTGCCGATTGTGTAGCCCTTGTACAAAATGAATACAATTAATATCAACTTTGATCAAGGGCAAATCTGTCTCTTCCATTTATCCTAAATCTACAATGCACTTCCCCCCTCCCCACCGCACACACGAAAACAGCTCCTGAAATTACAACTTCAACTAACTATTCTGAACTTTGGATACTTTTGGATTCATTTTCCCTGAGACAGGCAGCTCTTGGCAATTCTGGCCATAGGGCAAGGGGCTGTTTTTTTTGTTGTTGTTTGTTTGTTTTGGTTTTATCTTTTTTTAAATTGAAATAGAGTTGATATAATGTGCCAATCTCATCATTCTAAATGAAGTCAGAATGACAAATACCATATGATATCACTTATATGTGGAATCAAAGAAGGGATATGAAGAAGGCATTTCTACTCCCCACCTGCAATCCTGTCACTTATTCTAGTTCTATATTTTCAGTCACCTTGGGCTATGTCTACACCACTGTTCTACTGTCTTTTTCGCATGCACTAAGTTAATGCAATGCAGTACATGGAATATATAAGTATGGACACAGTCCAAACCAGTAAGAGATGGTGTTGCCTACCCATTTACACAGGCTACACTATTTCTATCAGTGTTTTAGCCATTCCTCCAGTCTTCCAGGGAAGGTTATAAAGCTAACTTTGACAGCTTTCTTTGTATCGTGACCTCTTATCAAGCTATTTGAAAATCTTATCATTTCTTCCTTCAAGATATTTCTGCAATCCAGCTTTTCCATTCTCACTTCTACCTACTAGCCTAATCATTTCATACTTGGAATACTGCAGTTCTTTCCTATTTTGTTTTTTTTTTTCTTTTTTTAAATATTCATTCTCCTAACTGATACAAATTTTACAAATCATCACTTATAGGTAGATTACCTTAAAACCTCCACAATATCTAATATTGCCAGATCACAGTATCTATTAAAATGTATGTTGTTTAGTCATTAAATCCTGTGTGACTCTTTTGTGACCCCATGGACTGTAGCCTGCCAGGCTCCTCTGTCCATGGGATTCCCCAGGCAACAATACAAGTGTCAGTTGCTATTTCCTTCTCCAGGGGATCTTCCCAACCCAGGGATCAAACCTGCATCTCCTGCACATTCTTGCAATGTAAGCATCTTGAGATCAGAGATTTTGCTTTGCTTACTTCTGAATCCTTAGGACAGCACCTGGCTCATAGTTGACATCAAATAAATATCTGGAGTTGAAAAAAATGCATATCTGATCTTGAAACAATAACCACAACAAAAATCTAGAGGAGAGAGGGAGGCTCAAGGGGAAAGGACATATGTATACTCATGACTGATTCACATTGTTGTATGGCAGAAACCAATATGACATTGTAAAGCAATTATTATCCAATTAAAAATAAATTTTAAAAAACTAGAAGAAATGCCCTGAAGCCAGGCAGGAAGAACTGAAAACTAGATCAATAAGAAGATAAACTGAAATTGGGGCTGAACTAGAGAAACTGTCAGTCTATAGTGGGAACAGTAGGCATCTTATTCTTGAGCCTAGGCATCTTATTCTTGAAAGTAAGAAATATTAATAGGATTGTGTCCAAAAGACACTAGTCAATTTTGAGGCAATTTTCCTTAAAAGGAATAATTACATGGTTGATTTAGCACATAATAAAAATCCAGGAGTCCATAATGATACTCTGTGACTCATAGAAAAACAGAAAAACAAAGCTTCACATTCATTGAAGGTAATGACTACATCAAATCCTTACTCTGAAAAGTGATAATTGAAGGAAATAATAAAGCGTTTAATCAAAGCCTTTTGGAAACCATAATTTTACCTCCTTTTACTGAGGGAAAGCTTTTTTTTTTTTTAACAGAAAATGTCTGCTAGTATTGGAGCAATATCATGATAGACAGTTACTATTTTGTGAACACCAAGAAATAATACACCTCATTGATTTATCAAAAAATAATGTAAAATGTGGCGAAATTTCACCCCACAGATTACCTGATAATTCTAAATGGAAAAAAATATGTCACTTTACAATGGGGAGATCAGCATTTTAAACAAACAGGTAAATGAGGCATCATTAGTAGTCATAGTCCCTGATAGTATATGCAATAGGAAGCACACAAGATCACCTATTAAATATTCTTTTTTTTTTCCTTATGCAACTTAACAGTTTTTTTTTAATTTATTTTAATTGGAGTATTGTAGTGGTTAAAAATATGGAACGCTTCATGAATTTGCGTGTTATCCTTGCGCAGGAGCCATGCTAATCTTCTCTGTATTGTTCCAGTTTTTAGTATATGTGCTGCTGAAGTGAGCACCTATTAAGTATTTTTTATGAAAATTAACCTGAATTTAACGAAATTGTTCTATCTATAAAGACTAATCTATATCTATAAAAGGGCTTAGCCTTGTGGCTCAGCCTGCAATGAAATGATCCCTGGGTTGGGAAGATACCCTGGAGAAGTGAAAGGCTATCCACTCCAGTATTCTGATCTGGAGAATTCCATGGACTGTAAAGTCCATGGGGTCGCATAGAGTCGGATGCAACGGAGCGACTTTCACCTTCACTTTCATAAAAGACTAATAAATGAAAATCTCAATTAAATAGAGTTGGGAAGCAGAATGAGGAGCTCTTATGGCCCCTGTTGATAGCAGAGCCTGACAGAAGAAGGAGTCTTCCTCTTTCCTAGCAAGGTCACAGTCAATGAAAAGTCATGGACTCTGTGTTTACTATAGACCTCCCAACATAATTTTTCTTTCTATAAAAGCATTGCCTAATAGGCACTTGCAAGTGGTTCATCTCAATTTCAGACCCCAAATTACAATGCTCTGCTGAGCCCAAATAAACACATCTTTGCTAAAGAAATATGTGGCAGTCTATTAGTTTCAGGTAAACAGATATCACATGCATAACTAAATAAAGAAGATGATCCCAAAGAGTGGGGAACATAACTGGATATCAAGATATATCAGAATAATAATTACAAGGTATAGAATTGACATAGAGAGTGAGCCTGAGTGAAACAGAAAACAAGACCCATGCAAGTAAGTAAACTTGAAATATGATGGAAATGAATTTTTCAGATCAGTATGGGAAAAATGTATTTTTACAAAATGTTTTTGAAACAATTATTTATGCATATATAACAAATTAATTTGGATCTCTGTATGCATGCATGCTCAGTTGCTCCAGTTGTGTCCAACTCTTTGCAACCCCATGGACTGTAGCCCACCAGGCTCCTTAGTCCATGGGATTTTCCAGACAAGAATATTGGAGTGGGTCACCATGCCCTCTTCCAGGGGATCTTCCTGACTCAGGGATCAAACCCACATCTCCTGAATCTCCTGCATTGCTGGTCGATTCTTTGCCATTGAGCCACCAGGGAAGCCCAAACTGGATCCCTACCTCATGCCATATTCAAAAGCTAATTCCACATTGAATAAACTCTTAAGTGTAGAAGGGAAAATTCTGAAAACATTCAGAAGAAAATATAAATTATCTTTATGACATTCAGTTAAGTATACATTTTAAAACAAGATACAGAAAGCACTAAAAATAAGATATTGATGAATTCACTCCTTTAAAATTGATAACTTCTGATTATCAACACCACCACTGTAAGGAAAGTGAAAAAGATAAGTTAAAAAATGATGTGATCTATTTGCCTCACATAAAAACTAACAAACAATTAAACTATTTCAAGATCTGCTATAAATCAAAAAGGAAAACACAAATAACTCGATGGGAAAATGGACAAAGGAGAAAAAGAATTAGGAATAGGAAGGAAAACGAAAAATGAAAAGATGCTTTATCTCAATAATAATCAGGAAAATGCCAATTAAGATCATAAAAAGATATAATGTTACACTGAGGAGGGTGCAAAATTTAAGAAGTCTGACAATATCAAATGCTTGTAAAAATGTGACATTCTAGAAATGATGTGGTAACCATTTCAGGCATGAGTATTCACTGCGACTACCACTTAAGAATAAAATGTCTTTGTTATTTTGTAAAGCTGAATAAAGATATTCTCTAAATTTGTGCATTTCTACCCATAGTTATATAACTCAGAAAATTCTAGCATATGTGCACAATAAGATTTGTTCCAGAACTATCAGAACAGTGTAGTGCATAATAGAAAAAGAAAAACTGAAAAAGAACTCCAAAATAGTTTTGCAGGAGAATGGGTAAATAGTTTTGAAATATTCACACAGTGCAATATTATGCATCAGATTTCTCTGAACCAGAGAATGAACTAGAACCATACAGACAACATGAATGAGTGTTTAGAAACATTATATTGAATGAAAGAGTAAATTGCAGATTATGTACGGTGTTTTTTAAACTGTGGTATAATTTGCATACAATAATACATTCTTTGTATGCAGTTCTATGAGTTTTGACAAGCACATGGCTCATACTCAAAATATAGAGCAATTCCATCATCCCTTCAGTTCCTTTGTGTTCCTTTAGAGTCATCCTATTCCCAACACCAAGCTCTGTTAAATACTGATCTGCTTTCTGTTCCTATAATTTCCCTTTTTCCAGACTCTCACCTAAATGTAAGTGTGTTGATACAGGCTTTCAAGTCTGGTTTCTTTCTCTTAGCATTTGGAGGCCATTCATATGGTTTTATTAATTTATTCTAGTTTACTGTTAGGTAATATTCCACTGAATGAATGTATCACAGTTCATTCATTCACCATGTTTGGGTTGTTTCTAGCATTTGGGAACAATGAATAAAGCCATTATAAATATTTACACACAGGTTTTTGTGTCAACTAAAGTTTTCTTTTCTCCTGAAAGCACTCAAGAGTAAAACTGTTCAGCTATATGGAAAATATATGATTAACTCTATGAAACTGCAAAGCTGTTTTCCAAAGTGGTTGGGCTATTTTGCATTCCCATCAACAATGTATGACTTCAGATAGCTCCATCCACATCCTCACCAGCACTTGGTATTATCAAGTTTTTAATTTGTTTAATCAAGTCATTGTAACAGATGTGTCGGGATATCTCATTTGACTAGAGTTGTATTTCTGTGATAATTAATGGTATAAGCATATTTTCATGTGCTTATTTACCATTTGTATTTTGGTTGAAGTCTTTGTTCAAATATTTTTTTTCATTTTTTATTTATGTTTTCACCAGCTTGACCAAACTGATCAGAGAGATAGAAACAGATATTAGATTTGAAAGATACACAGCATTAAAACTGAAACAAGAAATAGAAATTGTTCAAGCTCTATGTTTTTTAAAGAAATAAAAAACCTAATTACAATGTTTCATACAAAGAACACTCCAGGCACAGCTTTACTGATAAATTCTACCTAAGAAATAAGGTCAGCTTACATACTCAAGCAGAAATTAGAGAATGAAGGAATACTTGGCGACTCATTTAAAAGGGTCGGCATTATTATGGTATCATAGTCAGACGAATATCTTTAGTGACCATACATGTAATAATTTTTAACAAAATACCAGTAAGTCAAATCAGCAATATATAAAAAATACACTACACTGTGACCATATGGGGTTTAACTTAGAAATTGAAGGTTATTTAACATATGAAAATCCAATAATTTACCATACTAAAAATATAAAGGTAAATAACCATATGATCACATCAGTAGAGGCAGAAAATCAATTTGACAGAATTCATGATTTAAAAAGCTATCAGAAAACTAAGAATAAGAGATGACATCCTCACTCTAATAAAGAATGTCTGTGTGGGTTTATTTCTGGGCTGTCTCTTCTGTCCCACTGGTGTATGTATCAGAATGTAAGATGCCACTAGGTATACTGTTTTTTTTCAAGATTGCTTTGGCTATTTGAGGCCCATTTGGTTCCATATAAAATATAGGATTGTCTTTCTACTTTGTAAAATAAAATGCTATTGAAATCTCATTCGCATTGACAGATTTGATTGAATCTTTAAGTAACTTTGAATGGTATAGAAAAATTGACAATATTAAATCTTCTAATCCATTAACATGGGTTGTCTTTCCATTGTTTTTTGACTTCTTTCTTCTCATGTATTAGTGTTTTGTAGTTTTCATTGTATGTGATTTTTACCTCCATGGAGTTTATTTCTAAAATTTTTAATATTATTATTGGGATTGCTTTTTAAATTTCTTCTTTTGATAGTTAATTGTTAGGATATAGAAATACAACTGATTTTTGTACATCAGTTTTGGATCTTGAAACTTTATTGAATCATTTATTCTAATAGATTGTTGTGGAATCTTCAGGGTTTTTATACAAAAACATGTCATCTGCAAACAGAAATAATTTTACTTCTTCATTTCCTATTTAGATGACTTTCTTTTTTTTAATTTTATTTTTACTTTATTTTACTTTACAATACTGTATTGGTTTTGCCATACATTGACATGAATCCACCACGGGTGTACATTCGTTCCCAAACATGAACCCCCCTCCCACCTCCCTCCCCATAACATCTCTCTGGATCATCACCGTGCACCAGCCCCAAGCATGCTGTATCCTGCGTCGGACATAGACTGGCGATTCGATTCTTACATGATAGTATACATGTTACAATGCCATTCTCCCAAATCATCCCACCCTCTCCCTCTCCCTCTGAGTCCAAAAGTCCATTATACACATCTGTGTCTTTTTTCCTGTCTTGCATACAGGGTCGTCATTGCCATCTTTCTAAATTCCATATATATGTGTTAGTATACTGTATTGGTGTTTTTCTTTCTGGCTTACTTCACTCTGTATAATCGGCTCCAGTTTCATCCATCTCATCAGAACTGATTCAAATGAATTCTTTTTAACGGCTGAGTAATACTCCATTGTGTATATGTACCACAGCTTTCTTATCCATTCATCTGCTGATGGACATCTAGGTTGTTTCCATGTCCTGGCTATTACAAACAGTGCTGCGATGAACATTGGGGTACGTGTGTCTCTTTCAATTCTGGTTTCCTCGGTGTGTATGCCCAGCAGTGGGATTGCTGGGTCATATGGCAGTTCTATTTGCAATTTTTTAAGGAATCTCCACACTGTTCTCCAAAGTGGCTATACTAGTTTGCATTCCCACCAACAGTGTAGGAGGGTTCCCTTTCCTCCACACCCTCTCCAGCATTTACTGTTTGCAGATTTTTGGATCGCAGCCATTCTGACTGGTGTGAAGTGGTACCTCATTGTGGTTTTGATTTGCATTTCTCTAATAATGAGTGATGTTGAGCATCTTTTCATGTGTTTGTTAGCCATCTGTATGTCTTCTTTGGAGAAATGTCTATTTAGTTCTTTGGCCCATTTTTTGATTGGGTCGTTTATTTTTCTGGAATTGAGCTGCAAAAGTTGCTTGTATATTTTTGAGATTAGTTGTTTGTCAGTTGCTTCATTTGCTATTATTTTCTCCTATTCAGAAGGCTGTCTTTTCACCTTGCTTATATTTTCCTTTGTTGTGCAGAAGCTTTTAGTTTTAATTAGATCCAATTTTTTTATTTTTGCTTTTATTTAGATGACTTTCATTTATTTTTCATTCCTAAATGATCTGATTAGTACTTCCAGTTCTGTGTCATATAGGAGGGGCAAGAAGGAACATCCTTGCCTTGTTCCTGATTTTAGAATAAAAGCCTTCCATTTTTCACTGTTGAGTATAATGTTAGCAGTGGGCTTTTCATAGATGGCCTTAAATACGATAATTACCTTCTATTCCTAGTTTCTTGAGTGTTTCTATCTAGAAAGGATTGAATTTTGTCAAATGCGTTTTCTGCATCTATCTAGATGATCATATGATTGTCATCTTTCTATCAATATGATGTAAACTTATTGATTTGTGTATATTGAACCATCCATGCAGCTTACGAATAAATCTCACTTGATCATGGTTATTTGGTCCTTTTTAGTGTACTTTTGAATTCAGTTTGCTAGTATTTTGTTGAGAATTTTTGTGCCTATATTCATCAGGAGTTGGGCTGCATTGCTTTGGGAAGCCTTCTTTGTAATGCCATAGTTCTCTTCTGCAAAACTGTACCTTCTAGAAGTTTTTCTTAAGTTCCAAACTTAGGTGTTTCTCTGTTCTCCTACTGCATTTACTGGACTTTATGGACATGATTTGTTTATGAGTGATTCAAAAGGTATAAAATCATGAATTTCCAATTACATTTCCAATCACAGTTCTTAACACATAATGATAACTAATAAATGGTAAATTCTGCTTTATTAAATATAATTATAACCTTCAAGAAGTACATGAAATATTCACTATGTATGTAAACAAATAACTTTACCATGGTGAGACATGTCATAATGGCAGCATGAAACAAGTAAAATGTTGACACAAGAAGAGTATAATCCACTAATGGCAGATAGAGGCTAAGGTTAGAGCTCACAAAGGATGAATAAAAAATTGCTTACCAGAAAAGCATAATAGAGATGTCCTAGGAAAAGGCAATACTTTATACACAGTATCTATTCAATATGTGGGGACTTCCCTGGTAGCTCAGCTGGTAAAGAATCCGCCTGCAATGCAGGAGACCCTGGTTTGATTCCTGGGTTGGGCAGATCCCCTGGAGGAGAAATAGGCTAACCACTCCAGTATTCTTGGGCTTCCCTGGTAGCTCAGACGGTAAAGAATCTGTCTGCAATGTGGGAGACCTGAGGTCGTCCCTGGGTTGGGAAGAGCTCCTGGAGGAGGGTATAGCAACGCACTCCAGTGTTCTTGCTTGGAGAATCCCCACTTTTCAAAGGGCTTGCCAGCTGGCACTAGTGGTAAAGAACCTGCCTGCCAATGCAGGAGATGTAAGAGAGGCTGGTTCAGTTCCTTGGTTGGGAAGATCCTCTGGAGGAAGGCATGGAAATCCTCGCCAGTATTTTTGCCTGAAGAATCCCATGGACAGAGGGGCCTCACGGGCTACAGTCTGTAGGGTTGCAAAGACTCAGACATGACTGAAGCGACTTAGCATGCATGCATGCGTATAATATATACACAGTGTATATACAAACATATGAAATATCATTGTATATTTAGGTAAATGCAAGTATATCATTGTATATTTAGGTAAATGCAAGTAGTTGAGATGATTAGAGAATTAGGTTCAAATGGGAGAGCAGTAGAAAGTAAATTTGGAAAATTCAGGAGGGGAGAAATTGTGGAAAGCCTGGTGTAAGAGAATATGGTATTTGGATATTCTCTGCACACACCAGGAATCATGAAAGCATTTTGATATAGAAAAATTATATGTTGAAATTTATTATTTTAGCAATTAATTGTTCTATTTTTATCCTCACAGCAACATAGAACAGAGATGTAAGAATTACAATTTTTTATTCTCCATATAAGTTGCTTTTAAATTTCAATGCTGATTAACTTCAAAAGCTCAGAGAAAATCGTGTCTTACCTTGTGACTGCCTTTGGGATATCATCAAATGGCCACTGTGGCCCAAAGAATCCACATCCACTGGCTATTAATGCAGTCATCTTCTCAAATTAATTTGAGCTCACGTTGCACATCTTAATGCAAAAGAGATTTAAGTTACAAGGACCCTTTAAAATACATCCTCTTTTTGATGGTGGTAACCTCTGTTTTTCACTAATGTGATGTAAGACAACATCTATGACATCATTAGTTTTCTCCACAGGTCAGAACAGGGAGGGAAGTGGCCCACAGGGAAAATAAGAAATCTCTGTGCTTTTTCTCCCCCATGTTCTCTTACAGCCTGAACCATACTTTTAGAAAATAGTTGTATCAACTATTTAAATACATGTCAGCCTGATGATTCTTAAAGACATACAGTAAAATGAATATTATCCAGTATAAACAGAAGATGTATTTTGTCACACTTATACACACACATTCATGCACACACACAAACAACTGTGTTTGTTAATTTGTATGTGTAGTCATATATGTACATGTTCAGTTGGAAGTTCCCAGCTTTTGTGTATGTACTTTTGGAGATGTGTGCATGACATGTTGAGGGAAGAAGAGGATCTGAGTATATCCAGCCAGATCAGCTGGGTTTGTTAACTTAACCAAAAGTTATAAGCAGGCATTACTTTAAACTTGAGTATGGTAAAATGAATAGATGTAGTTCCTGACTTGAAGAATTGTATCTACATCCAGTAGAGATACACACAAAATGAATACATTTCAAAGAAATTCATTCTATGATAGAGCTATAATTTATCTCTGTAGAAACTGAGGAGATGACTGTGGATTCACACACTTAATTCTTTTCTGCACAATGCATTCACCCAAGAATTGAGGCTTTAAGAAGAATAAAATACAGACCTTACCTTGAAGGAGTTCAAATATATGAATAGGCAATCAGGGAACAAGTAATTGGTGTCTCAGCCTTATTTGCCACACATCTACATTCCACATTAAATTTTGTCTTGTGTTTATCCTAGATTATTTTAAACTGCTCTTACCTATTAGGATTTTTTTTTTTTTTTGCTATAAAGAATATGCCACACCATCTCTTTTCAATTTATTGCTTCAATTCCATGATCTTTCACTATGATAGAAGTTTCACTTGAGTTAGATATATTAATTGAATTCTATCTCTCTCTCATTAAATACACATTTGTTTAGTGCATATTATGTGTTCCAGAAACACTATGGAGCTGAACTAGTAGTCTGGATAAATTCAGACAAAGGCTATATTAGTAATCAGACCTCTCCCATGAAACCTTAGTAGCAGAATTAGAAAATGTTTAGAGCATTTAGAGCAAAGTGTTTATGACATACCCTTTGGGTTACTAAGAACAGAACCAGAACTGCCAATTCATTCTAGATCAGTTCCTAGCAACGGCCAGTTAGCAACAATTTTAAAGTTGGATAAGAAATTAATTTGTGCTTCCTGGGTTGAAACATATGATGTTCCAATGAGTGACATAACTCGATCTTTTAAAGTATAGGGCTGAAATTAAGTAATATGTATTTGGAGAAGGAAATGGCATCCCACTCCAGTACTCTTGCCTGGAAAATCCCATGGACTGAGGAGCCTGGTAGGCTACAGTCCATGGGGTAGCAAAAAGTCGGACACGACTGAGCGATTTCACTTCATTTCACTTCACTTCAATATGTATTTGACTATAAAACATTTAACTTTTTTTTCTTTCTTTCTCCTTTTTTCCCTTTCTCTTCCTTCCTTCTTTATCCCTTATTCTCTTCCTTTTGTTTTTCTTTCTTTTTGTGTGTAGATAGCATGTGCCATAAAAATAATAGCATAATGGAAAAAGAATTTTTTCTGATTTGGAAAAATTTCTACCAAATTGATGTCCCTTTAAGCAACCATTACCATACCGGGGAAGGTAGTAGATACATATCAAAGACCATGGGAAATGGTTGAAATAAGATCAGAGTCTTTCCAGTGTGTGTTAGTAACCAAAAGTACTTGAAATTCATTTTGCTTCAGTTCATACTTCAATACTTTATCCACATTACTGTTTTTTTATAAGTGAGAGAGGTAAAAAATAAGATGCTGCTATTCCAAGTTTGACAAATTGTAAAATATTTCTCTCAAATCAATCCGCTCCCTGCCTTTCCCATTCACTGGCATATGAACTTCTTTTTCTTTCCAGATGAGTCTGTTGAGACTATGTCAGCATTACTCTAAGTAGAAGATGCTAGTATTCCAGCACAAAAACAAAATAAAGTAAAAACGAAGTAAACAAAATGCTGCTTGTGTGCTTACCAGAATTTTGTCTCCTCAGGATGTGGAAATGTGTACTTCACTTTAAATAGTATCTTGACTGAATTTTATCAAGTAATCTCCCCCATAACCAAGTGGACATGCTGGTGAAAATTTCTCCATCTGAACTAAGGAAACATTAACAACTAAACATTTTTTTTAACAAGATTGGTTTTATTTTACCTTATGAAAATATTTTCATGGCTCCCAGAATACCTTTCTCTCTTAAACCCTTGAGATGTTGGGCTAGGATTGATTCCAGGGTTATTCTGTTGCCAGTACATTTGAGTTTATAATATCATTAAAACTGAACAAATATGAAAAGCCTGAAATGGAAAGTCAAATATAAACTAAAAGGAACATATACTCTACTCTTTCATTTTGCTGGTCAATTTACTCAAAGCAAAGGAAAAGTAAAATAGGTAATAGGAAGTGTTCAGTAAATAAGTTTTGAATGAATATCTATAGACAAGGAGGGAAATCACCAGATAAAATGAAAATTACTGGTGCTTTTCATAAAGTAGTAGGTTCTGTAGGCTTCCCAAGTGGCTCAATGGTAAGGAATCCACTTGCCAAGGCAGGAGACATGGGTTCAATCCTTGGGTCAAGAAGATTCTCTGGAGAAGGAAATGGTAACCCATTCAAGTATTCTTGCCTGGGAAGTCCCATGGACAGAGGAGCCAGGCGAGCTACAGTCCATGGAGTTGCAAAAGAGTCGGAAATAACAGCGACTAAACAACAACAAAGTAGGTTCTACATTTAACTGCATGTAGGCCGCTCGAGTAAAGAGGATCTGGGGCTTTTGCATTTTTTCCTCTTAAATAATAGTATTCTTCATGGAGAGAGTAGTGGACAGAGGGAGGGTTGGTGATAGTCCTTTGTTTACTTCCACCTCAGTATGCATTTATTTTGTCTCTATCTTATTGGTTGCTACTGGCCTGAGGATAAATCTATTTTAGTGTACTAAAAAAACTATATAGTCATATGGAGGACCCATTTTTAATAAGGTTATTTGTTTTTTATGTTAATATGTGTGAGTTCTTTGTATTTTGGATATTAATCAGTTATCAGATGTATCATTTACAAATATCTTCTATTCAGTAGGTGACGTTTTCATTTTGTTGATAGTTTCTTTGCAGTACAAAGGTTTTTTAGTTTGATATAGTCCTATTTTTAATTATCGTTTTTGTTTCACTTGCTTAAGGAGACCTAGTTAAACATACATAGCTAAGGCTGTTATCAAATAGCATATTGCCTGTATTTTCTCCTAGGAGTTTTATGGTTTCAGGCCTTACATTTACATATTTAATCTATCTTAAATTTATTTTTGTGTGTGGTATGAGAAAGTAATTCCGTTTGATTCCCTTGCATGTGGCTGTCCAGCTCTCCTAACAACTTTTATTGAAAAGACTGCCATTTCTCTGTTGTATTTTCTTCTTCATTGTAGATTAATTGACCATAAAAGTTTAGGTTTATTTCTGGGCTCTCTATCATGTTCTATTGATCTATGTGTCTGTTTTTGTGCCAATACTATACTTTTTTTGATTACTGTAGCTTTGAAGTATAGTTTGAAATTATGGAGCGTGGTATCTCCAGCTTTGTTCTTCTTTCTCAAGATTGTTTCAGCTATCTGGTATCTTTTGTGTTTCCATACAAATTTTAGAATTATCTGCTCTAGTTCTATGAAAGAATGTCATTGGTATTTTCATAGGAATTGAATTGCATTTGTAAATTGCTTTGGGAAATAGAGTCATTTCAACAATACTAATTCTTCTAATCCATGAGCACAGTTTATTTTTGCACTTGTATAGTGTTCAATTTTTCATCAGTGTCTAATAGTTTTCTGTGTACAGGTCTTTTGCTTTCTTGGTTAGATTTGTTACTAGGCATTTTATTCTTTTTTTTATGCAACTGTAAATGGGATTGTTTTTCTCTGGTAGTTTGTTATTAGTGTATAGAAATGCAACACATTTCTGCATGGTAATTTTGTTTCCTGCAACTTTAATGAATTCATTTATTAGTTTCAGTAGTTTTTTGGTGGTGTCTTTAGGGTTTTCTATATATAGTATTGTGTCATCTGCAGACAATTACTGTTTAACTTCTTCCTTTTCAATTTGAATTTCTTTTATTAGTGTATTTATTTTTGTGTATAATTGCTGTGGCTAGGACTTCCAGTACTAAATTGAATAAAAATGGTGAGAGTGGGCATCCTTGTCTTGTTCCAACTCTTAGAGGAAATATTTTTAGCTTTTCATTGTTGAGTATAATATTAACTGTAAGCTTGTCATATGGGGCCTTTATTATGTTGAGGTATGTTCCCTCTACATCCAATTTGTTGAGAGTTTTATCATAAATAAATGTTGAATTTTTCACAACTTTTTCTGCATTTATTGAAATGATTGATTTTTCTTCTTCATTTTATTAATGAGGTGTATCACATTGAGTGATTGGCTGGTAGTAAACCATTCTTGTTTCCCTGGGATAAACCTCATTTTATCATAATATATGATCATTTTAATGTGTTGTTGAACTCGGTTTACTAATATTTTGTTGAGAATTTTTGTGTCTATACTGAACAGGGATTTTTGCCTGTAATTTTCTTTTGTGGTGTCTTTGCTGATTTTGGCATCAGGGTTATGCTGGCTTTGTAGAATGAGATCAGAAGCATTCCTTCCTCTGAAATTTTTTGGAATAGTTTGAGAAGGATGGGTGTTAACTCCTCTTTAAAATGTTCAGTAAATTTCACCTGTGAAGACATCTGATCTTATACTTTGTTGGGAGTTTAAAAAAATTTTTAATTCAATTTCATTACTGGTAATTGGTCTGTTCATATTTTCTATTTATTATTCAGCCTTCAGAAATTATACATTTCTAGGAATTTGTCCTTTTCTTTTAGGTTGTCCTCCAGTCTTTATTCAATGTCTTGTAATCATTTTGGTGGTCCGAAGAATAGTCTTTACTATATTTTTTAGGAAGAGCTCATGGAAACAATATTCCTTGAGGTCTTGCTTATTGCTAAGAGCTGTCTGTGCTTTTTATACTTGAAATTCAGTATTACTAAATATAAAATCCCTTGGCTCACATTTTCTTTCCTTAAATGTCTTAAATTTGTTACTTTATTTTCTTCTGGCTTAAAGTGTTGCTGATTAAGGTTGTTAATGTAATTTTCTGTCCTTTATAAGTCACACATGTTTTTTGCCTAAAAGTTCAAATATTTTTTCTCACAAGGTCTAGTAATTTTATTGGGCCATGTTTTGAGGTTGGCTATTTTGCAAGAATAGAGTCAGTTATATGGTGTACTCTTTCAATATGTAGGGCTTCCCTGATAGATCCATTCGTAAAGAATCTGCCTACAATGCAGGAGACCCTGGTTTGATTCTTGGCTCAGGAAGATCTCCTGGAGAAGGGATAAGTTACCCACTCCAGTATTCTTGGGCTTCCCTTGCCTGCAATGCAGGAGACCTGGGTTTGATCCCTGGGTTGGGAAGATCCCTTGGAGAAGGGAAATGCTACTTCTGGCTGTTTAGAATTCTGGGTTACAAACAGTCGTACACGACTGAGCAACTTTCACTTCACTTCTTCAGTTTGTAGTTTCATATCCTTTTAAAAAATATCAGGAATATTTTCTTGAATTATAATTTTAAAAATTTGTTTTGTTCTCTTCCTTGGGTTTTCATTTTCAGAGATTCCTAATATTCGTATATTGCAACTTCTTTATCTTATCTTAAATATTTGTCATTTTCTCTTAAATTCATTTCATCACTTCATTATAATTTAATTTTTCCTCTTGATTTCCAAATTTTAATTGTTTGTTGCATTAATTTACTCATGTATTCTAGTAGAATTTCCATTTCTTAAATATTTTAAAATTTTAATTATGTTTTGAATTGTATTACCTCACTTCTGTGTTATGTTACTCTTTTATGTTTTATATTATTAACATAGATTGGGTTCTTCTGAAATAATAATTTACAGTTTTGACCTTTTTTTTTGTTCTCTTTCATGTCTTTCTGGTGTGATTTCATTGTGATTATATGGGATTTGAACTAGATACATTTTTAGTTGTTCATGTTTTATAAAATTATTTTACCTGAATGTTTAGAAAGTAGTAGTAGATTTTCCTGGAGAAGGCAATGGCACCCCACTCCAGTACTCTTGCCTGGAAAATCCCGTGGATGGAGGAGCCTGATGGGCTGCAGTCCATGGGGTCGCTAGGAGGCGGACACGACTGAGCAACTTCACTTTCACTTTTCACTTTCATGCATTGGTGAAGGAAATGGCAACCCACTCCAGTGTTCTTGCCTGGAGAATCCCAGGGACGGGGGAGCCTGGTGGGCTGCCGTCTATGGGGTCGCACAGAGTTGGACACGACTGAAGTGACTTAGCAGCAGCAGCAGCTGTAGATTTTCTAACTTTATAGTCCTCCCCCTTCTATTTGCATACAGTGATTTAAATAAAAGAGCATCTTGCTTTCTGAAATTTTCAGACTCTGTTCTGCTTCCCCACTTTTGTCTGTATCTTCTCCCTTTTTTGTCTCTTTCTTTCTAAATCATGCCTGCATTTCAAATGTCTCCTCAATATAGAGAACTGTGCCATAATGCGTCAAGTGTGAGCATCCCTGGACAGTAGACTGCTTCACCTTTAAAGAACTGGCAATAGGTCCTTTACATTCAGATGATGCTGGAGGGAACAACACCTTTCTCAGTTTCAGCCATTATCCTCACACTGGCACATTGTACTTTTCAGGTACTATCTACCGGAAGTTTCTTTGTTCTCTTATTCTTCAGATCATCAAATGCCTTGTTATTTTCCACTGTTTTTTTTTTTTTCCCCCCACACAGATGCCAATGGCACACAGGTCTTGTGGCTAATGGTAGTTTGTCTCTACCTGTTTTTATTTTGAGGTTGTGTTGTGCCTTGTTACCCAGTTTGCTGAATTTTTGTTTTTGCTATCTGTGTGCTTAGTCGTTCACTGTGTTCAACTCTTGCAACCCCATAAACTATAACCTTCCAGGCTCCTCTGTCCATGGGATTTTCCAGGCAGGAATATTGGAATGGGTTGCCATTTCCTTCTCCAGGGGATCTTCCCTACCCAGGAATCTAACCCAGGTCTCCTTCATTGCAGGCAGACTCTTTACAGACTGAGCTACAAGGGAAGCCCATTTTTTGCTATCTAGATGCTGTCTTTTTAACGTGGTAATCCAGGAGGACCTAAAAATCTATGCTGCCACTACTATCTTCCTAGAATCTCACAACAGTTGTTCTTTCTGAGGCTCAAGAAGATACATTTGCCTAAGATCACACAGCTAGCAGCAGAAGGCAAATGTATTTTAATGCATCTTGATTAGGACGTGGTACAGAGAAATTGCTCAATGCATGCTCTTTCTGTCCTACTTCCTTCTCTCCCTTCCCCTCTTCTCTTCTTTCATTGCTCCACTTCTTCCTCATTCCCTCCAGAGCATAGATTTAAATCCAGTTATATCTGACTTCAAAGCCTTTGCAAGTTTATTTGATATACTATGCATCTAACCCATAATGTGAAGTCACTGGAGCTTTTAATTCAGTGCAACCATTTAAACAAAATTAGTTTCACTAAAACCTACACTCGTCTTGCTCTAAGAACATTTTCCTCTTGGTTTTATGCTCACATACTTTTCAGTTGAGTTATATAAATGTCATATTCTTTGACACATGCCTCATTAAAACATGGTTTGTTAGAAGTAAATTGATGCTCTTATTTTAATGAATATATTTACAGGCATTTTATGTAATTCTTTAAAAACTTCCTTTTTCATCTTTCACCTCCACCCAGGAAACCACCATTTAATAAGAAGTAAATTGAGAAGATCCCTGGAAAAGGACATGGCAATCCACGCCAGTATTCTTGCCAGGAAAATCTTGGTGACAGAGGAGACTCGCAGCCTACAGTCCATGGTGTTGCAAAGAGTTGGACATGACTGAGCACACACACACACACACACACACACACACACACACACACACACACAGTTGAAACCTGAACCTAAAACACCTTGATTTCACTTTCAAGCTTAAAATCTACAGAATTTAAGGAGACTTTAAACTTGACTAAGTCAAATGTCCTGCTCTTGAAAAATTTTATAAAAGCACTGCTTTGATTTAAAAACTATACTGCCCTGGGACCCACGTCCATAAAATCCCAAGCTCCTTTGCTTAGGGTGTTTGGCTTCTGATGATACTTGATTGAAACTGATTCACTCAAAAATTGGATACACCATGAAGGCTCCCAGGGAATTTATACAGTGCACTCTGTTACGTTAAAATCTCCCAATATACTAATTCTCCATAATCCACTCAGTTCAGTTCAGTCACTCAGTCGTGTCCGACTCTTTGCAACCCCATGAATCGCAGCATGCCAGGCCTCCCTGTCCATCACCAACTCCCAGAGTTCACTCAGACTCATATCCATCGAGTCAGTGATGCCATCCAGCTATCTCATCCTCTGTCGTCCCCTTCTCCTCCTGCCCTCAATCCTTCCCAGCATCAGGGTCTTTTCCAATGAGTCAACTCTTCACATGAGGTGGCCAAAGTACTGGAATTTCAGTTTTAGCATCATTCCTTCCAAAGAAATCCCAGGGCTGATCTCCTTCAGAATGGACTGGTTGGATCTCTTTGCAGTCCAAGGGACTCTCAAGAGTCTTCTTCAACACCACAGTTCAAAAGCATCAATTCTTCGGTGCTCAGCCTCTTCACAGTCCAACTCTCACATCCATTCATGACCACAGGAAAAACCATAGCCTTGACTAGACGGACCTTAGTCGGCAAAGTAATGTCTCTGCTTTTGAATATGCTATCTAGGTTGGTTATAACTTTTCTTCCAAGGAGTAAGTGTCTTTTAATTTCATGGCTGCAGTCACCATCTGCAGTGATTTTGGAGTTCCAAAAAATAAAGTCTGACACTGTTTCCACTGTTTCCCCATCTATTTCCCATGAAGTGATGGGATTGGATGCATGATCTTCGTTTTCTGAATGTTGAGCTTTAAGCCAACTTTTTCACTCTTCATTTTCACTTTCCATAATCCACTATGTAAGGCCAATTAGTAATTAGATCTTGGGGAGCAAAATCTTGCCTATATGAAGTCACCACACAAATCCTAAGGGATTCAAAGCTCTATTTCAAGCCAATGCCTTTATAAAATCCTGTTCCAGTCTTTCGCTCTATAATGGATTTCCCAGGTTGGTGACCCAGCAACAGAAAATGCCATTTCTTTATTTTTTGAACTTCCTGCTCTTACTGTGCAAGCTTGTTTCTTACTGTTTGAATTTACTCATTGTGGTTTGCATAAAATTATCCTTCACTCATCTACACATAGTAGATAATGGTTATTTGCCTATAAATCTAACAGGTACTGAGTTTTATTTACCCTCCTGCTCTGTGGGCACTCTCTGAACAAACGAGCAGTTGTTCTTGAAACATTTTCCATTTTTATGGGATTTGGAACTGTTTCTCCTTGTTGCTTTGTGTGCTTTTTAGCAGCTTGAGGCTCCTTCTTTCATGGTGTTTACTCTGGAGCTGGTGTGAACAGAGGCTCTTGGAAATGGTAGAGTGTTAATATCCCGGAGTGTGTCTTGCTTCATGTAAAAGATTGCTTCTTTAGGCTGCTGGGAGCTGCAGCAGAGGCAGGCCTTTCACAACACACACAGACATACACATGGAATCATGAATGGTCACACACCTCCACTCACCCTTTCGTGCTCTCTGATTTCACATGTACGGAAACAGGCAAGGAAACCTGACCCCTTGTTGATTGGAACGTTACTTTGCATTCATTTACAGAATATTTGGAACCTCACATATGTTTCTCATTAACGCTCATGTTTGATTGTTCTATGCAAGTCTTTTAAAGATTAAATAAACCTGTATCAGAAATTGTCACTTTGCTTTAAAGAAGCACATTCAGCTCTCTCTGGGGAAGCAAAGAAAGAATGACATGAAATATTTCTGTTCTCTTACATGTATTTCCATAAATGAGATTGGCATTACAACATAATAATACATTTGAGGTTCGAGGGATTTTAAATAGCTTTTGAACAAATTGAGCACAAAGTGGCATTACTTATACAAAGAAACTCATTTAAAACAGAGCCTGTTAATGAAATGTGGTTTAGAATCATGTCTGTTTTAAATATTTAATGCTCAGAATTAAAAGTTCAGAACATTAAAAGTTACTGGGCCAGAGACTTAAAGTTAAGTAAGCTGATACCTGAATATCATAACTGTAAATTTGGAGGTACATTAATTGCTTCAACCCACAAGGGCATGATTTGGTAAGGTCATACCCAGCACAATATTCTTAGGCCTTAATGCCTTCATAAATTTCCAAAAATGCAGTTATCTGAATCTATTTCTGGTTTACCTAACAAACCTACAGGCTGTTGCCAAATGCAGCCTGGTTATGTTGTAGCCCCTTTAAAACAAAAGGGGAAAAAATACCCTCTCTCTGTTGGGCTGCACCCCATAGGCCTGTAAGGCCTGCACTTGCCCAGCTTCAAGATGGAAGAAAGAACCCGTAATCAGCAACAGAGACATCAAGGGTTTAATGGATGGGGGAGCTTATATGTCTGGAGCACGCTTCTGGAGCAACACCCCACATTGTGCCACAGATGGTAGGCGGGACATAGTGGTAGTCTTTGCTCCCAGGGGAGGGGTACAGGGAAGGGAGGATTTCCAGTTATAGGGGAATTGATGTCAGATGGGTTTATTTGTGACCAGGGAAATCTGTAGAGAGGAATGCCTCTCACTGTCCCTTTGATAAGAGTAATCACTAGCTGGAGCTTGGGACAAGTATGCCGGATGGTCAGTCATATGAATAGGTGTATGTGAAGTAGGCACTAGTCAGGCAGGGATATCAGAGAGCAAGAGAGCAACCATCTTCAGTGGCCTAATAATATCTATCTACCTGTATGCATGCTCAGTTGTTTTGGTCATGTCCAACTCTTTGTGACCCCTTGGACTGTAGCCTGCCAGGCTCCTCTGTCCATGGGATTCTCCAGGCAAGAACAGTGGAGTGGGTTGCCGTGCCCTCCTCCAGGGGAACTTCCCAACCCAGGGACTGAACTCATGTCTCCTGGGTCTCCTGCATTGCAGGTGGATTCTTTATCACTGAACCACTGAGGAAGCCCATCTATCTATCTACTATCATCTATCTACATTTCTGAATCCAAGTGGCTAAATCAAGTATTATAAGATCCAGATATCAGATTCACATCACCTCTTGACTCCTTACCTATTCTTTCAGTTCACTTTTTCATTCTACACATTTTGGACAGTGTTTTGAATATTAGTCATATTTTTAATTTCCTATATTTGACATCTTGGGTGCCTTGGGGAACATGGGAAGTGTTGCCCTTCACAGCAGTTCTCTAGTTCCTAGAGATAGCAAACAACTTGCTTATGAGCATACCTTTGACATGCAAACCAACCAATCAGAGCTCATAACCTCCAACCACCTCCATGGCAAATTCTTACCCACCAAGCAAGTAGTCTCCCTGTGACTGGGTACCAGATAACTGGGGATTTGGCTTCCCAGGTGGCGCTAGTGGTAAAGAACCTACCTGCCAATACAGGAGACACGAGTTCAATCCCTGGGTATGGTATTATTAGAGATCTAATAAAGGATTTAAGGATCTATACAATTTTGGAAGATTCCCTGGAGTAGGAAATGGCAACTCACTCCAGTCTTCTTGCCTGGAGAATCCCATGGACATAGAAGCCTGGCAGACTACAGTCCTTAGGGTCACAAAAAATCAGACACGACTGAAGTGGCTTAGCATGCAACCGGGGATCACCTCTATAGCCTAGAACCTATTGAAATTATTCAAACTATGTGATCCTAAACTATCCACTGTGTACTCACCCATTCCTCCTCTCAAAACATCTACCTCGGAATTACTCTGCCTCATAATTTCCTCTTCTCCCCTCTGCTCCTAACTGACCCAAGTGCTTCTTTGTGTGGTCCTGCAGGCCATGGAATGCCCCTGCCTCTTGGGAACTGTAGCAATAAGCCTTTTTTTTTTTTCAGTAGTGGTCATTCCTAGTCTGTTGACCTCACCATACTTGATTAAAGTCAATTCTGGGTGCATTGTAATACATTTTGGCATTCATCCCTGTCATAAATTCCTGGCTTTTTTTCCCCCCCTAGCTCTTTTTGCTTCCTACTACTAAAAAGCTTTCTGATTCTGGACCATGTCTAACATTATTAGACACTCCTTTTTGGTGAGGTATCCTGTCATAAAACTCCTGTCACAAAGGAATATCTTGAATTAAGGGTGATTAAACATTAGCCAGGCCCCTGGCTTGGAGGTAAAGGTGCTCTATCCTGCCAGGCATAACCCAGTCTTCAAAGCTGCCTCAGAAGTGGAGATGGTTTCAATAGCAATGAACTTCTGCTGGGCCTGCCCAAGGCTCTGCTATTACCTCAAGCCCACAGCTAGTCTTACCTCACTAATCATGTTTCAGATCCCAGTTCTCCCATGGAGTGTAAGAACCTTCTGCCTTAATATTCCAGGCTCATTTCTGTTCCTTCTTATCTATTTTCTCCACCATTTCCACCTAATAATCTTACTATCTAGCCAAAATTGTATAGATCCTTAAATCCTTTATTAGATCTCTAATAATACCACTTTCCTTACATCTGATTATATTTCATTGAACATTTTGCCATTTTTTGTCCTTTCCTTTTTATTTCATGTGCATTTTTCTTGTGTAGCTGGATTCTTAGATTTTAAAATACTTGGCACTGTTAAAAATCTTAGAATTTGGGGTTAGAAGACTTGAGCGCATGTGCTAATTTTTTTACTTACAAGCTGCATTAGTCTGCTTGGACTTCCATACTACAATACCACAGGCTGGGTAATTTGGACAACAGAAATTTATTTTCTCACAGTTTTGGAGGCTAAAAGTTCAAGATCAAGGTAATTCAAGGTTGGTTCCTGGTAAGGAATCTCTTCCTGTCTTGTAAACAATTGCATTCTCACTCTATCCCCATATGGCCTTTTCAAGATACATGCATCTGAGAAGAGATAAAACAGAGCTTTCTGGTGTCTTTTCCTACAAGGACACCAGTCTCATCAGATCAGGACCCCCAACTTATGTTCTCACTTAATCTTAATCATTCCAAATTTTAAAATTTATGTGAAACACAAAAGTTCCCCCAAACCAAAGCAATCCTGAGAAAGAAAAAAGGAGCTGGAAGAATCAGACCCCCTGATTTCATACTATGCTACCAAGCTATAGCCATAAAAACAGTATGCTACTGGCACAAAAACGGAAGTACAGATCAATGGAAGAGGATCAAAAGCCCAGAAATAATCCCGTGAACCTATGGCCAATTAATCTGTGACAGAGAAGGCAAGAATATATAGTGGAGAACAGACAGTCTCTTTAATAAGTGGTACTAGGAAGACTGGGCAGCTACATGTAAAATAATTAAAGGAGAACATTCTCTAACACTGTACACAAATATAAGCTAAAAATGGATCAATGACCTAAATGCAAGCCAGACACTATAAAACTCTTAAAGGAAAGCATAGTCAAAATATTCTTTGATATAAATCACAAAATGTATTTTTTGATCTACCTTCTGCTGCCGCTAAGTCACTTCAGTCATGTCCGACTCTGTGCTACCTTCTAGAATAATTTAAATAAGAACAAAGCTAAGCAAATGATACTTACTTAAACTTAAAAGCTTCCACACAGCAAAGGAAATCATAAATAAAAGGAAAGACAGCCAACAGAATGGGAGAAAATATTCGCAAATGAAGTGACCAACAAGGAGTCAGTCTCCAAAATATACAAACAGCTCATGCAGCTCGATATCAAGAAAACAACACAATCAAAAAATGGGCAGAAAATCTAAATAGACGTTTCTCCAAAGAAGGTACAGATGGCCAAAAAAGCAAATGAGAAGATGCTCAACATCACTAATCATTAGAGAAATGAAAATCAAAACTGCAATGAGTTATACCTGGAGAAAACCGTATACCTGGAGAAAACCATAATCCAAAAGGACACATGCACCCATGTTCACTGCAACACTATTTACAGTAGCCAAGAATTGGAAGCAACTTCAATGACCAGTGACAGAGGAATGGATAAAGATGTGGTACATATTTTCAATGGAATATTACTCAGACAAAAAAGGGAATGAAATAATGCCACTTGCTGCAATGTAGATGGACTTGGAGATTATCATACTAAGTAAATCAGACAAAGACAAATATCATATGATATCATTCATACATGGTATCTATTTTTTAAAAAATGATACCAATGAATACTCGCAAAACATAAACAGACTTACAGATATTGAAAACAAGCTTATGGTTACCAAAGGAGAAATGTGGTGGAGAGGGATAAATCAGGGCTTGGTATGAACACACATACCACTATATATTAGATAACCAACAAGGACCTATTGTATATCACAGGGAACTCTACTCAATAATCTGTGATAACCTATATGAGAAATGAACATAAAAATGAATATATGTATATATATAACTGAATCACTTTGCTGTACACCTGAAACTAACACATTGTAAATCAACTATACTCCAATAAAATTTTTTTTTAAAATTACTCTTTAAGAACCAGCTTTATTATTGCCTCCTCCATGAAGCACTTGCTAAGTCTCCTTTTAGAATAAGTATCCACAGAATCCTGTTTTTATCTTAAAAAGAGCACATTCCAAATCTTATCAAAATTATCTTTTTACCCGCTGTCTTTCCCAATTGAGAGTAAATTCTTCAAGAAAGTATCCATGTTTTATTATTGTATTTTTGAAATATTTTTATTTATTTATGATCATGAAAGTGTTAGTCACTCAATCATCTGTGACTCTTTGCAACCCCATGGACTGTAGCCTGAGAGGCTCCTCTATCCATGGGACTCTCTGGGCAAGAATACTGGATTGGGTTGCCAAGCCATCCTCTAGGGGAACTTCCTGACCCAGGGATCCAACCCAGGTCTCCTGTATTGTAAGCAGATTCTTTACCATCTGAGCCAGCTGGCCCAGGAAGAGTTCTGCTTACTTTTTTTTTTTTTATAATAAATGTATATATTTACTATAAATGTTTATTTCTGACTGTGCTGAGTCTTCATTGCTGCATATGTGCTTTCTCTAGTTGCAGTGCACAGGCTTCTAATTGCAGTGGCTTCTCGTGTTGCAGAGCACAGACTCTAGCATACGCAGGCTTCAGAAGTTGCAGTCCACCCACCACATATTCTCTTTTCCAATTATATGAGACTGTTTCTAAAACACAAACCACTGTTTTTTCACTACTTTATAGCTTAGCTCATGTAGCTTGTTTTCTCTGAATTCCTCTTCTCTTACTTATCTCCCTTTAACATTTTGACTCATCTTTCATTGCCAACTCTCCTAAGAAGTAGTGATTGATTTTAAAATAGAATGAATTCCTTCTTCTATCTCCTCTAATAATTTTGTCTAGATTATAGAAGGTATTACAGTGTTGTAGTTTACTGTATTCTCGTGACTATTACCCACTGAAATATGAATTCTTTGAGAAAGGTTTGTGTCTTCCTCAGTTTTTTTTTTCTCCCTTCTCAACCCATTTCAGTTCCTAGAAACTCAGAACAATTTGCCTTATACTCGATGGAAGGATGTAGTAATAAGTAAAGTCAGTAAATAAGTTGAACCAGCATATACTGGACACTAAAATAAAGTTATATATATTTAGAATAAACTTTTTTTTCAGAGCTATAGGACTATTTTAGCCTTGGTTTTTTCATTTGTGTTAATGGCATTAGCAAAGTGAACTGTATATATTACTATAACCATAGAGTGATGCATTCAAGTGAGAGTCTGGATGGCAGTAGAGGAGGTGCAGGGATTAAATGGATGGTTGATTGTTTGACCTACGGATTCCTTAATCTCTGAAATTAAATGATATCTGTGATTTTCATCACTAGCCTAAGCAGAAGTTTTTAGACCAAGTAGATGCTGGCCATGGTGCTGAAGATTTAAATTACATATGCTTATCTCTTAGCCATAAGGGTTTTACACAACATCGTAAAAATCAAATCAGTGCCAGTCTATTGGACAAATTTTTGTTTCCAGTATTGTCTTAATACTTATGGCAAAAAATGAGGAAAAAAATTCTTAGAATAGGGAGGTTTAAAATTTAGCAGGTTTGATGACTTAAATCTTGAGAAAAAATTTTCCTTCTATATAAGCTTTACCTGTGGATTCATATTTTTATCTGTGTGAAGTGTAGGCCTTAATGAAAACTAAATGTGGAAGTGCTGAAGTATTACTATGTATATCCCTTTCAAAGCTTGTTTAGGTGAAAGTCACTGGAAAATATTATCTGAATATGAAGGAGAAGGAATAAAATAACAAATCTCTCAAATACTGTTGCTAACACATTTTTCAGTTCAGTTCAGTCGCTCAGTTGTGTCCAACTCTTTGTGACCCCATGAATTGCAGCACACCAGGCCTCCCTGTCCATCACCAATTCCCGGAGTTCACTCAAACTCACGTCCATTGAGTCCGTGATGCCATCCAGCCATCTCATCCTCTGTCGTCCCCTTCTCCTCCTGCCTCCAATCCCTCCCAGCATCAGAGTCTTTTCCAATAAGTCAACTCTTCACATGAGGTGGCCAAAGTACTGGAGTTTCAGCTTTAGCATCAATCCTTCCAAAGAACACCCAGGACTGATCTCCTTTAGAAGGGACTGGTTGGATCTCCTTGCAGTCCAAGGGACTCTTAAGAGTCTTCTCCAACACCACAGTTCAAAAGCATCAATTCTTTGGTGCTCAGCTTTCTTCACAGTCCAACTCTCACATCCATACATGACCACTGGTAAAACCATAACCTTGGCTAGACGGACCTTTGTTGGCAAAGTAATGTCTCTGCTTTTGAATATGCTATCTAGGTTGGTCATAACTTTCCTTCCAAGGAGTACACATTTTTAAAGACAATCTATTTCCACATGATAAGGTGTTTTTTTGTTGTTGTTCTGTGCTTCTTTCTTATCTCACATGATTGTTGAAGGAGTAAATAGAAATAATGGCAATAAACGCATTTTGTAAACTAAAACTTCCTATGCAAATACAAGATTTTATTATTGCTATTTCAAACTTGATCTTGATTCTGACTTTCATCTTTTATCCTACTCTTCAAGCTAAGGTACACAAATCTTGGGTGGTATGTGAAGACTTTCTCAGAAATAAAATGTCTGAAATAGGTTAAAGGAATAAATATCCAGACATTTGACTTTGATATATACCTGTCTCCAAAATTGATCTGCCTAGACAAAGTAAGTATTTTGAAGGACAAGTATTACTTTCTCACCTTCTTTTTCTCAGTTGTTTGTTCTCCACTTTACATTCCGGATATCCCATTTAAGATATTACTATGATACATTTTTCTGAGGTGTAAAAAAACCTCTGTGGCTCCAAACAGTAGGACGATTTGAAATATTAATGTGGTATTGATAAATCATTGCTGTGGGCTACAGTTTCATTTGCAAATAAAATTTCCACTTCTTTGTTTCCAACAAAGCAGAAAGAACATATAATTTAACTAATAGCTGATATCTAATTAAAAGAGAATAGGTCATACATGATTTTGACATAAAATCATAAATATAAATAAAATTTAGATATAATGTAATAATACTTTTATTCCTATACTATGAAGACTGTTTCTCAGTGTCTATACCTATTAAAACAAATAAAATTTTGATCAGCCCTGTTTCATTGTGAAAGTCGCTCAGTTGTGTCCAACTCTTTGTGATTCCATGGAATTTTCCAGGCCAGAATACTGGAGTGGGTAGCCTTTGTCTTCTCCCGAAGAATCTTCCAAACTCAGGGATCAAACCCAGTCTCCCACATTACAGGCAGATTCTTTACTGACTGAGCTATCAGGGAATCTGCCTGCAATGCAGGAGACCCTGGTTTGATTCCTGGATTAGTAAGACCCCTGGAGAAGGGATAGGCTACCCACTATCCAATATTCTTGTTCTTCCCTTGCTGGCTCAGCTGGTAAAGAATCTGTCTGCAATGTGGAAGACCTGGGTTCAATCCCTGGATTGGGAAGATCCCCTGGAGGAGGGCATGGCAACCACTCCCATTTTCTGGCCTGGAGAATTCCTGGAGCAGGGCATGGCAACCATTCCCATTTTCTGGCCTGGAGAATTTCATGGACTGTACAGTCCATGGGGTCACAAAGGGTCGGACATGACTGAGTGCCTTTCGCTTTCACTTTTCTGTCTCATTGTACTAGTCAATTGTTTATTTACAGATACATAAAGTATGTGAAAATATGAGATCCAATTTATCTTATTAAAAGATACATTTCCAATAAAAATTTCATTTTACTTGAAAATTATGTATGAGATCTTAACAAAAATTATGTTTTGACTTCTTTCTTTTGGAGTGCCCAGGGTCTTTGGTGTTTATAGGATTTTTTACTATATCTATATTCAATTCCTTCATTTTGTCTAGTTGCAGTGCTTTATATTGTATTTGTTTACTGATAACTCCTAGTAAACAAGTATAATATAAAATTAAATTCAGAATTATGAAACCCAGAATTATGATGTCAACTAATTTGTCAACTTCTCCACTTATATATCTAACATCTCAAAGTTTTGAGATTTTCTCAAAATTTTTGAACCCACAGCTTTTTCTGTTCACTGAAGGATACTCTATACTCTGTGTTTGCATTCCAAACCTTGAAGTTATTCTTGGTTCTTTTCTTTCTTTTACATCCCACATCCACTCTGTCAAGTGGATATCTTACTTATCTTCTATTAGCTTTACCATCAAACTATATTTGGACTCTGTTGATTCCTCACTATTCCACTGCTAACAATTTGGCTCGAGCCTGCATCATCTTACCTCTGTTAATGCAGTAGCTTCCTAAATTGTGTCCTGAGCCCACACTTGTCATCTTATAACTATTCTCAGTCAACAGCCAGAATCATCTTGTTTTACACGTTTACTCCTCTCAATATTCTGAAAAGGTAGCTGTAACGATTAATTTTATGTGTCAACTTGGCTGGACCATAGTGTCTAGATATTTGGTCAAACATTATTTCAGATGTTTCTATGAGAGAGTTGTTCTATAATATTAACATTTAAGTTGGTGAACTTAGAGTAAAACAGATTGCTCTTCATAATATGGATGGGCCTCATTCAATCAGTTAACGGTCTGATAAAACAGAAGACTGACCGTCAGCGAATGGCTTTCAGACTGGAATTATATTGACTATTCCCTGGGGTTTCCTGCCATCTGGCCAATCCTACAGATTTCAGACTAGCCAATCTCTATAAATGAGTGAGCCAATTATTTAAAATCATCCCTATGTATCTATCTGTCTATCTACTTATCTATTTTCATCTTGTTGGTTTTGATTCTCTGAAGAATTTGAATTAATAAAGTAACATTTTAAAATACTTTTTAAAAAAAGATCAGATTACCTGAAAACACCTATTCATTGATGCTCTAAGGCAAGAAAATAAAGTGAATATTTAGATATTCTCCTTCAATTTTTAAAAAATTTTCTAATATGCCCATTAACCAAAGTTTTCAAAACCATTAGCATTATATATAAAATTTTAACTCTCTGCTGTCTTTATATATTTGTCTCATTTTTAAATTCCCAATATTATGCTATGTGTGATTTCTCTAGGATTTTAAAATCAGTATTGCCAGATGTTTATTTATTTTATTAATCTTCTCAAAGAATCAGCTGTTGGTTTATTGTTCTTTTCTGTCATATCTTTGATTTTATTTTATTCATTTCTGTCTTTTAAATTTTTCTCTGTTATATGTGGAATGTTTAGCTCATTATTTTTTAATTTTTAAAACTAGCAATTTTAGTAAAAGTTATACATTACATGGTCCACAATCCATCATCCAAAATTCTTGGGCTCAAATGTGTTTCAGAATTTAGTGTTTTTGGATATTAGAATGGCAATGTGTTACATACTGAACACTATAAAAATCCTGGGTGTATATCCAGAGAAAAACATGATCTGAAAAGAAACACACCCCAATGTTCATGGCAGCACTGTTTACAATAGCCAAGACATGGAAGTAACTTAAATGTCCATCGACAGAGGAATGGATAAAGAAGATGTGGTCCATACATACAATGGAATATTGAAAGTGAAGTCGCTCAGTCGTGTCCAACTCTTTGCAACCCTGTGGACTGTAGCCCACCAGGCTCCTCTGTCCATGGGATTCTCCAGGCAAGAATACCGGAGTGGGTTGCCATTTCCTTCTCCAGGGGATCTTCCCAACCCAGGGATCGAACCCAGGTCTCCTGCATTGCAGGCAGACACTTTAACCTCTGAGCCACCAGGGAAGCCCACAATGGAATATTACTTGGCCATTAAAAATGAAATAGTACCATTTGCAGCAATATGGATGACCCTAGAGAGTGTCATACTGAGTGAAGTAAGTCAGACAGAAAAGGAGAAATATTGTATGACAACCCTTATAAATACAATCTAAGAAGAAATGATACAAATTAACTTATAAAACAGAAAGAGACTCACAGACTTCGAGAAGGAGCTTATGGTGTGGGTGGGGGAAGGATGGAGGGAAGGAAAAATTAGGGAGTTTGGGATGAGCATGCACACAGTGCTCTGTTTAAAACTGATAACCAACAAGGACCTACTATATAGCACATGAAACTCTGCTCAGCGTTATGTGGCAGCCTCGATAGGAGTCGGGTTTAGGGGAGAATGGATATACGTACATGAATGGCTGAGTCCCTTTAATGTTCACCTGAAACTATCACTACAGTTCAGTTCAGTTGCTCAGTCGTGTCCAACTCTTTGTGACTCCATGGACTGCAGTATGCCAGGCTTCCCAGTCCATCACCAACTCCCAGAGCTTACTCAAACTCATGTCCATCGAGTCGGTGATACCATCCAACTGTCTCATCCTTTGTTGTCCCCTTCTCCTTCCACCTTCAATCTTTCCCAGCATCAGGGTCTTTTCCAATGAATCAGTTCTTCGCATCAGGTGGCCAAAGTATTGGAGTTTCAGCTTCAGCATCAGTCCTTCCAATGAATATTCAGGACTGATTCCCTTTAGGATGGACTGGTTGGATCTCCTTGTAGTCCAAGGGATTCTCAAGAGTCTTCTCCTACACCATGGCTCAAAAAAGCATCAATTCTTCGGCGCTCAGCTTTCTTTATAGTCCAACTCTCACATCCATACATGACTACTGGAAAAACCATAGCTTTGACTAAACAGTCCTTTGTTGGCAACGTAATGTCTCTGCTTTTTAATATGTTTTCTAGGTTCACATCTTTTAATTTCATGGCTGCAGCCACCATCTGCAGTGATTTTGGAGCCCCAAAAAACAAAGTTTCTCGTCTACTTCCCCATCTATTTGCCATGAATTGATGGGACCAGATGCCATGATCTCAGTTTTTTGAATGTTGAATTTTAAGCCAACTTTTTCACTCTAATCTTTCATTTTTATCAAGAGGCTCAAGTTCTTCTTCACATTCTGCCGTAAGGGTGTTGTTATCTGCATATCTGAGGTTATTGATATTTCTCCTGGTAATCTTGATTCCAGTGAGTGCTTCATCTAGCCCGGCATTTCTTATGATGCACTCTGCATAGAAGTTAAATAAGCAGGGTGACAATATACAACCTTGATGTACTTCTTCCTATTTAGGACCAGTCTGTTGTTCATGTCCAGTTCTAATTGTTACTTCCTAATGTGCAAACAGATATCTCAGGAGGCAGGTCAGGTGGTCTGGTATTTCCATCTGAAGAAGAATTTTTCACAGTTTGTTGTGATCCACGCAGTCAAAGGCTTTGGCATAATCATTAAAGCAGAAGTAGATATCTTTCTGGAATTCTCTTGCTTTTTCGATGATCCAACAGATGTTGGCAATTTGATCTCTGGTTCCTCTGCCTTTTCTAAATCCAGCTTGAACATCTGGAAGTTCACGGTTCACATGTTCTTGAAGCCTAGCTGGAGAATTTTGAGCATTACTTTGCTAGCATGTGAGATGAGCACAATTGTATGGTAGTTTGAACATTCTTTGCCATTGCCTTTCTTTGGGATTGAAATGAAAACCGACCTTTTCCAGTCCTGTGGCCACTGCTTAGTTTTCCATATTTGCTGGCATATTGAGTGTGGCACTTTCACGGCATCATGTTTCAGGTTTTGAAATAGCTCAGCTGGAATTCCATCACTTCCACTAGATTTGTTCGTGGTGATGCTTCCTAAGGCCCACTTGACTTCCCATTCCAGGATGTCTGGCTCTAGGTGAGAGATCACACCATCGAGGTTATCTGGGTCATGAAGTTTTTTTTGTACAGTTCTGTGTATTCCTGCCACCTCTTCTTAATATCTTCTGCTTCTGTTATGTCCATACCATTTCTGTCCTTTATTGCACCCACCTTCGCATGAAATGTTCCCTTGATATCTCTGATTTTCTTGAAGAGATCTCTAGTCTTTCCCAGTCTATTGTTTTCCTCTATTTCTTTGCATTGATCACTGAGGAAGGCTTTCTTTTCTCTCCTTGCTATTCTTTGGACCTCTGCATTCAAATGGGTATATCTTTCCTTTTCTCCTTTGCCTTTAGCTTCTCTTGTTTGTTAATTGGCTATACCTCAATACAAAATAAAAAGTGAAAAAAATCCCCAGTGAGATCTCTATTTATATACATTGAAATAATAAAGACTAAGCCTCATATCACATTAGGTCAGGTTTTGGTGTCAAGTTTTTTAAAAAATTGGCTTTCATGGATTTGGGGCATTCAGAATTGCAGATGACAGTTAGTTTTGTGTGTCTCACATGATTAGGTATGAAGTGCCTTTATTTAGGACTTTCCAGGTTGCACTCGGAGAAGGCAATGGCACCCCACTCCAGTACTCTTGCCTGGAAAATCCCATGGATGGAGGAGCCTGGTGGGCTGCAGTCCATGGGGTCAATAAGAGTCAGACACAACTGAGCGACTTCACTTTCACTTTTCACTTTCATGCATTGAAGAAGGAAATGGCAACCCACTCCAGTGTACTTGCTTGGAGAATCCCAGGGATGGGGGAGCCTGATGGGCTGCCATCTATGGGGTCGCACAGAGTCGGACATGACTGCAACGACATAGCAGCAGCAGCTGGTGGCACTAGTGGTACAGAACCTACTTGCCAATGTAGGAGACATAAGAGATGTGGGTTCAATCCCTGGGTCAGGAAGATCTCTTGGAGAAGGGCATGGTGACCCACTACAGTATCCTTGCCTGGAGAATCCCGTGGACAAAGGAGCCTGGTGGGTTTCAGTTGATGGGGTCCACAGGGTTGGACATGGCTGAAGCGACTTAGCACACACACATATTATGGCCTTTAGTGTTACAACTGCTATAAGCAAGGCTGTTTGTGAGCATATGTTTTCATTTTTCTTGGTTGAATACCCAGGAATAGAATTTCTATGTTACATAGTGATGCATGTTTAACCTTTTGAGAAACTGCCAAAGAGCTGTCTGAAGAGGTTGCATTATTTTGTATTCGTAGCAGCAATGTATTAGCATCCCAGTTACTCCTCATCCTCTCCAAAATGTGATATACATTTCTTTTATTTTAGCCATTGTTATATGAGAACCACAATGTCATTGTTATTTTATTTTGCATCTCCCTAATGACAAATGATGTTGAGGATGTCTTCATGAGCTTGCATGTCCTTTGTGTTTTTTTGTAAATCATCTGTTTCTCCTAGTCTTGAGAAGTAGCACTTTTTAGAAGCAGTCTTATGGGTCTCAGAAGTGCAATCCTGCCTAGCCACCAGAGCTGGGTGCTCCAGGGATATCCTGTATATGGGCCATGTGTGTCCTCCTGTTGTGGTGGGGCCACAGCTGCTATTGCATGCCATTGTGTGGTTGGCTTTCAGTATGGCTACTGGACCTGCAATGGCTGCTGAGGAACTCTGGTGGGTGCGGGCCAACTATGAGGTCCAGCCAAGGTGTGGGAGCAGGCAGGGCGCTCAGTGGTGTGTGCCCTCTGGCACTAACAGGTTGGAGGGAGAATGCTGCCCAGCCAGTGGCAGCATTTAGAAAAGTAGCCTGAGAGTGCAAAACTGCCTCCCACTCATGTCTCAGTTCCTGATGTTACTGTAAATGGTACTGCTTAAAAAATTTTTTCTAATTGTTCATTGCTACTATATAGAAATGCAGTAGATTTTTGTATGTTGACTTTGTATCATGAAACATTATTAAAATCACGTATTAATTCTAGTTGTTTTCTTAGAGTTACCTTAGGAGCTTTTGCATATACAATCATGTCATCTGCAAATAAAGATGATTTTTCCTTTTTCCAATTTCTATTATTTTTTCTTCTGCTTCTTGCACAAGCTAGAATATCCAGTATAAAGTTCAACAGAAGTGATTGAAGTCAACATTTTTGTTTTCTTTAGTAAACAGGGTTTGTTTTCTTTTTAGGGCAAAAGCATTTTCTCTTTCACTGATAGGTATAATACTAACTAAGTTTTTTGTAGATGAATTTTATACGGTTTCAGGTATTTTCTTCTATTATTAGCTTGCTGAAAGTTTTATCATAAATGTGAGAAATGCCTTTTCTGCATCTACTGAAATAATAATAAGATTTTCTTCTTTAATTTGATGATGTAGTGAATTCCATTGAGTAATTTTCAAATGTTAAGTAAACTTCACATTCTGGTGCCAAATCCAATTTGTCATGGTGTATTATCCTCTTCATGTATTACTGTTTTCAATTTGCTAGTGTTTTGTTAAGGAATTTTACATCTATGTTCATAAGGTATATTGGTCTCAGTTTTCATTTCTTTTTTGCTTTACTTTTTTCTCTGTCTGGTTTTTAGTATCAGGGTAATACTAGTCTCATAAAGCTGGTTTCTAAGTGTTCCTCCTCTATTTTTGTACAATATTGATATTATTTCTTTTTTAAATGCTTCATAGAATTTACCAATACATCCTTCTGAGTTTGTTCCATGATTCTTTTCTCTACTGTGTCCATTTTGCTTATTAACTTACTGAATGTATTCTCTATCCCCAATAATTTGTTTTCTTCATTTTTAGATTTTCCTTTAGACTCTTTTGTATAATGTCAATCTTTTTTGTTAAAATTCCCCATCTGCTCATGTAAGTTGTCCATTTCTTCATTAGATTTCAAAATACTTTTTATCATACTTATTTTAAAATCCCCGTTTGATAATTCCAACATCTGGGCCATGTATCAGTTCAGTTTAGTTCAGTTCAGTGGCTCAGTTGTGTCCGACTCTTTGTGACCCCATGAACCGCAGCACACCAGGCTTCCCTGCCCATCACCAAGTCCTGGAGTTTACCCAAACCCTTGTCCATTGAGTTGATAATGCCATCCAACCATCTCATCCTCTGTCATCCCCTTCTTCTCCTGCCCTCAATCTTCCCCAGGATCAGGGTCTTTTCAAATGAGTCAGCTCTTCACATCAGGTGGCCAAAGTATTGGATTTTCAGCTTCAACATCAGTCCTTCCAATGAACACCCAGGACTGATCTCCTTTAGGATGGACTGGTTGGATCTCTTTGCAGTCCAAGGGACTCTCAAGAGTCTTCTCCAGCGCCACAGTTCAAAAGAATCAATTCTTCAGCGCTCAGCTTTCTTTATAGTCCAACTCTCACATCCATACATGACTACTGGAAAAACCATAGCCTTGACTAGATGGACCTTTGTTGGCAAGGTAATGTCTCTGCTTTTTAATATGCTCTCTAGGTTGGTCATAACTTTCCTTCCAAGGAGTAAGTGTCTTTTAATTTCATGGCTGCAATCCCCTTCTGCAGTGATTTTCGAGACCCCCCAAAAATAAAGTCGGCCACTATTTTCACTGTTTCCCCATCTATATGCCATGAAATGATGGGACTGGATGCCATGATCTTCATTTTCTGAATGTTGAGCTTTAAGCCAACTTTTTCACTCTGCTCTTTCACTTTCATTAAGAGGCTCTAGTTCTTCTTCACTTTCTGCCATAAGGGTGGTGTCATCTGCATATCTGAGGTTATTGACATTTCTCCTGGCAATCTTGATTCCAGCTTGTGCTTCTTCCAGGCCAGCATTTCTCATGATGTACTCTGCATGGAAGTTAAATAAGCAGGGTGACAATATACAGCCTTGATGTACTCCTTTCCTATTTGGAACCAGTCTGTCGTTCCATGTCCAGTTCTAACTGTTGCTTCCTGACCTGCATACAGATTTCTCAAGAAGCAGGTCAGGTGCTCTGGTATTCCCATCTCTTGAAGAATTTTCCACAGTTTATTGTGATCCCCACAGCCAAATGCTTTGGCATAGTCAGGAAAGCAGAAATAGATATTTTTTCTGGAGCTTTCTTGCTTTTTTGATTATCCAGTGGATGTTGGCAATTTGATATCTGGTTCCTCTGCCTTTTCTAAAATCAGCTTGAAAAATCTGGAAGTTCATGGTTCATGTGTTGCTGAAGCCTGGGTTGGAGAATTTTGAGCATTACTTTACTAGCATGTGAGATGAGTGCAACTGTGTGGTAGTTTGAGAATTCTTTGGCATTGTCTTTCTTTGGGATTGGAATGAAAACTGACTTTTCCAGTTCTGTGGCCACTGCTGAGTTTTCCAAATTTGCTGGCATATTGAGTGCAGCACTTTCACAGCATCATCTTTTAGGATTTGAAATAGCTCAACTGGAATTCCATCACCTCCACTAGCTTTGTTCGTAGTGATGCTTTCTAAGGCCCGCTTGACTTCCCATTCCAGGATGTCTGGCTCTAGGTGAGTGATCACACCATCGTGATTATCTGGGCCATCTCTATGTTTTCTCTATTTTGTAATTTCATGATGGGTTATCTTCTCATATTTTTTGACTGTGTCTCATAATTTTTGATTGAATGCAAGACACTGTGAGTAGAAGTATAGTAGATTGTAAGGTAAAAAACATTTACTCTCTGAAAAATGTGTTCCTTTTCTTCTGAGAGGTCATGAAATGATTAAATTAGTCTGTGCTTGAATTAAGTCCAGATTTTGTGAGTGCTTTAAGTATGTTCATGGAAACACAGCTTTCACGTTTTCCCAGTTGTCATCTGATGCTGCCTTACTATAAAGCATGGAGTGCCAAATGTGTACCTCAGTTCACAAAATTTAGCAAGTCTTCACCAAAAGGTAGTCCTGTCTCAAAGATCTTTCTTTTTCTCCAGAATTAGACTGTGATTTCTTCATCTATGGCAACCCATGGGCTTCCCAGTTGGCACTGGTTGTAAAGAACCCCCCTGCCAATGAAGGAGATGTAAGTGATGTGGGTTCGATCCCTGGCTTGGAAAGATCCCCTGGAGAAGGGCATGGCAACCCACTCCAGTATCCTTGCCTGGAGGATCCCATGGACAGAGGAGTCTGGTGGGCTATCGTCCGTGGGGTTGCAAAGAGTTAGACATGACTGAAGCAACTGAGCACCCATATGACAACCCAGAAGGGTGTTCTCAGTTCTGCTGCTTTTGCCTTAGCTTTAGGGAAACCTGGGTCCTTGTGTTTTCATAGTGGAGTCTCTCTCAATGCTCCTTTACTCCCCTTAGCATCACACTGCTGTTGCCTAGTGTTTGGTGCAAGACTTAGAGTGTGTGTGTGTAGAGTTAGTGGGGAGGCAGAAAGGATTTCACTTGGTTTTCCATCTCTGCCCTTGACTCAAGCAGCTTCCGCTTGCATAGAGCTCCGAGGAAACTCTCTGGTCTCCTTTCTTCTTCAGCAGCAGATGGCTGCTGTCTTGTACATAGTGCAGGGGCCAGAGCACAGAGCAATTCTCTCAGTTTTTCTGCTCTGTCCTCAGTCTTAGGGGTGCCTTGCATGTGTGTGATTTAGCAGATGACTCTTGCAATTCTCCAGGCCTGCTCTCAGGCTTTTTCATGGGCTCTCAGTTAAGGACTGTGAAAAGAACTCAACTGTGAACTTTTTTCACAGTTGATGAATGTTTCAGACTCTCCTCCTGCCTGGGACTCTCAGGAGTCTCTACTATCATGCCAGCCCAGACATAGCCTTTTAATATTTATCAAGATTTTAACTCTTTTCTTTTTACCCATGGCTGGGTTGATGTCCTTCTCTTTCTGCTGCTCTGTCAAAGGAGACACAGTGGTGAGTGCTGTCTCTCCCGAGAAGAGCTTGTCAGTCTTCTGATTGTAGTTCATTAAATTACCTTGTGATATCAGATTGAAGCCATTACTTAGTTAACTCATAGTATCATTTACATTTTAGCTCAACCTTCATTTTCTAATCAAGAGCTTCTATGTTCTAGACCATAAAATACCCTTACTTTTCCTTCCCACAGAGTTTTGCTCCTCTTCATTGTTAATGCATGCATGCGTGCTAAGTTGCTTCAGTCACGTCCAACTCTTAGTAACTCTATGGACTGTAGTCAGCCAGGCTCCTCTGTCCATAGGACTCTCCAGGCAAGATTCCTGGAGTGGGTTGCCATGCCCTTCTCCAGGGTATCTTTCCAACCCAGGGATTGAACCTGTGTCTCTTAGGTCTCCTGCACTAGCAAGCATATTCTTTACCAATAGCACCACCTGGGAAGCCCTTCTTGTTAATAGTTATTATATATTATTTTACTTCTAAAATGTCTGCAGCATTCTTGAAGGCAGATATTATGCCTGTCTTAACTCATTCTTATGCTTCCCAAACCCTAGTAAAGAGTCTGATATTAGTAGGTACTCAATAAAGTATTAGTAGAACTGAATTCTCACTTGATTTCCTGTGAGATATTTTGAGTTCCTGACTGAATGATAGAGGAAGGGAGATAATTTCTTTTTGGATTTGAACATCATCTGAATCCTCACTGATCCTCTAACAGTTTGAATGATCATTTCTTTTTATTCCCAGCATTGCTGGGAAGGGCATATATGTCTTTGAAGTTAGGACTATGGTCGCTGGCATCATCTAGTCTGTTTTGTGTCCCATCCCTTTCCCTAGCAGATAAATGACCTTGGGCAAACTACTTAATGGCTCAGAATCTCACTTTCCTCATGAATAAATGACACCCATCTCATTGAGTTGATATAAGAATTAATTGAATTAATGTGTATAAAGATGTAGCAGCTAGTACATACTCATAAGTGGTTAAGTACTGTCTTCACTACTGTTTTGTTCTTTTTTTCATTGTTTTTCCAAGAAGAGATGAAAATTACCACCCATTAAAAGGACTCTCTAAGAAGGAATAAGCAATTATGTGTATTTCCTTCCACTAGAGTCAGTATATCATTAAATTGCTTCTTTTATTCCTTCTTTTCTTTCCCTTTTTTAGACTTATCTTAATTAGTGTGTTCAAGGGTTATTGAATACAACAGGGTAAAAGAAAGTCAAGAAAGAATAGCTAATGTCAAATATGAGTATATTAATATTAATCTACTGAAATTTAATCAGGCAAGAACAATTTTATTCACTTTGAGGTGGTACTGATATTTAGAGAGACTGTGCACTATCTAGAGGCTTAAGAATCCTTTGTTTTATAAAATTTCAACACAAAGTTAGGTTCACGGTGGGAATCCTGAGCATTAAACCTCCTAACTCTAAAGTAAACTCAGGAAATTCCTTTGAAAGCGGAAATCCTGCTATGACATTTCCAGATCTTTCTTTGGACTCTCTTCTTCCTCTGAAAGTTTCTCCCCTGACTATGGAGAGGGGGTGGAGGGACTCAAAGACCAACTCTGTCTGGATCTGTCTAGGTCTGAGGGTGTCCTATTGTGCTTTGTTCATTCTATTTATAATTTCTGCATTGTCAGCACCTGATCTAACTTGTCCAGTCATCTGGTTCAGCTGCATAGGCCTGGTTTGGCCACTACCACTCATAAGAAGTAGCCAACCAATACTGGCACAGTAATACCGCAGTCAGGAGAAAAGTCTGGAACATATGGCAGCATTAATCAGAAATAGTGTCATGAGTTCTTAACCAAATCCTAAATCAGATGGGGCAACCAAAGAATCAAGTTCAGGTTACTAGGTTGGCCTGAGAAATAGATTAGCATGAAGGAAGTGACAGATGCAGCAAACTGGAAGAAAATCAAGAATGCAGAAAATTATATCAGCTTTCCAAGCCAAAGTTAGGAACACTAATGATAAGAGCAGAGTTGTTAAGGCAAGAAGAGGACCACAGAAAAATCAGAAAATGGGACAAATGAGGAGAATTGTTAAGCCAAGGTCAGAAAACTGTAGGTCAAATTCAGGGAGGATGAAAATATGTTGATTCAGGTTTACAGCCAAGATCTGTATAGAGGCAAGGAGGTAGGTCACTGGTAAAACTAACATTACCTCCAAACCTTACATACTTGATTATACCTCCAGGTAACACTGTCTGTCCCTTATCCTATCTTGTTTCAAACTTGGCCAGCTTTGCTAGTGACTTAGTAAAGAATCTGCCTGCAATGCAGGAGACCTGAGTTCAGTCCCTGGGTCAGGAAGATCCCCTCAAGAAGGAAACGGCAACCCACTCCAATATTCTTGCCTGGAAAATCCCATGGACAGAGGAACCTGGTGGGCTATAGTCTGCAGGGTTGCCAGGGTTGGACACGACTTAGTGACTAAACTACCACCTCATTTCCCTGAAATTTCATGGGAAAGGAAAGGAAATAAGGTCATCAAGCACCTACCCAAATTTGCTGTACTAATCCCCTCCCCAGTCCTAAGTATATATTTTGCACTGATGAACCACAAACCTGATCTGTATAAGCCTTTAAGTTTCTGCACCATCTTAGACCCTGAGAGCTGATGGATCGTGATGACAGATAGTGGTGCTAATTAAAGGTCCATTGGTCCCCAGCCTCAGCCCAACTACCCAGTTTTTATTCTTGTTCCCCCAAAGTTACTTTTTTAGCTGTTTCTTCTGCATTTACCAGCTTATTTCTAAATAACATGCTTCTCTTCTATTTCTTGATATTTTCCAGTTTTAGATATTATGTACTGACAAACTCGTAGTGAAAAACAAACATCTAGGTTTCTTACACCCCTGCCTCTTATCCCCACTTCACTTCTACATTTTTCAAACCATTAAACCATAATTTTTGTTAAAACCATATTCAGTGTTATGAGTAATATTCATAGCTGTGCTATGCAGGTATAGTATGCATGTGTGCTTAGTCATGTCCCACTCTTTGCAACCCTATGAAGTGTAGCCTACCAGGCTCCTCTGCCCATGGGATTTTCCAGGCAATAATACTGAAGTGGGTTGCCATTTTCTCCTCTAGGGGATCTTCCTGACCCAGGGATTGAACCTGTGTCTCTTATATCTCCTACATGGCAGAGTCTACTGTTGAGCCACTGCGGAAGCCTATGGAATTATAGTAACTTACACTTTTTATTCTTTTATAACTTTTGATTTTCTCTGGAATCAATATTAAAAACCTCCTTTTCTAGTTCCTTAGAGTTCTATGTACTTATTACATATTTCTCCCTACACTCTGTTGGTCTCTTCCTACTACATCCAAGATATCAAGTAAGGCATTTATTTCCTCCCAGAGACCTCAACTGTCTTGCTCTAAACTGGTTGATGATTATCTAGAACTGTATACTGCTGTTCTGGAGGTTTCTTTCACTAGAACCCTGAGGTTTTCTTTGTTTTAGATCATGTATTCCTTATTTTCCTTGATCCTGTAGATTCAAAATACTTCATGCCCCATTGTTCTTTTTTTTTCAATAATCACATTCTGTGCATTAATTTTTATAATATAAACTTTGAGCTTCAGGGGTCTGCTAATTTCTTTTTTTCTTAGTAATAATAGAATTTCAATTTTTAACCTTAAAAATTTCAGGTCTTCCTCATGGTGAAAAAAACTGAGGAAAACCAAAAGGGGAAAATGCCCCCTCATTCTTCACATTTATGTAAAAGAGATAATCTCTGTATCATAAAACTCAACCTGATAAAATGATGATCAAAGAAGTTTACAAAAATCTCAATTTTTATACTCTTGTCCAATTATAAGTATAAATTTGCTTACTATGTTATTCATTTAAAATTTCTTAGAAGCATTATTTGTAGAAGAAATCTTAAAGACACCCAGATATTGCTATATCCTATTATATATACTATATTCTTTCCAATTTTTGACTTGACAATAAGATTCAAATAATAATAATATTCAGTAATATTACTCAAATAATATTCAAATGGACATGTCTTTTGAGGTGAAAACTATAAATACTTCTGAAGTTTATTTGTTGAGCGAGAAAAAGATCATAAATGAAAAAAAATCCATGATACTGCTGTGTTCTTTATACAGTCAAAACTGTAAGAGTTTTATGTCATTTAGCATCAACAATCTCCTGTCTCCCTCTTGGTTTTACACTCTCATTTTGGTGTAGCACATTCTTTAGTATCTTCTTTTAGTAAAATGGTACATGGGAGGTAATATTTAGTACCTTCTTCCATGTCAAAAAAAGGTCATTGTTTTTCCTACATGTCATAATGGATAGTTTGGTGGAATATTCATATTTTAGAATGGAAATAATACTTTTTCACAATTTTGTAAATCTTCCTATTGTTGCTATGTCGCTGCCACTGCTACCATTCAAAAGTCTGATGATAGTCTGTGGTGCGGTGTGTGTGCTCAGTCATGTTCGACTCTTTGCGGCCCCATGGACTGTAGACCATCAGGCTCCTCTGTCCATGGGATTTTTCAGGCAAGAACGCTGGAGCGAATTTCCATTTCCTCCTCCACGGGATCTTCCAGACCCAGAGATCGAACTCACATCTCTGAATTGACTGGCGATTCTTTACCACTGAGCCACCTGGGAAGCCCCGATGATGGTCTGAGCCATCATTATCTCTCATCTGGCTATTGCAGAAACCTCCTAAGTAGTCTCCCTGCTTCCAGTCTTGCCTTGCTATAGTACATTCTCAAAGTAGCAGCAGGGTGATCCTTTTAAAAATGACGTCCTTTTATCCCTCTTTCCTTCCCCCACTGTGTCTACAAGCCAGTTCTCTGTATCTGCATCTTCATTCCTTCCCTACAAATAGGCTCATCAATACCATTTTACATATATATGCTGCCATGTGTAAAAAAGATAGCTGGTGAGAAGTCGCTGTGTAACACAGGGAACCCAGCCTGGTGCTCTGTGATGACCTAGGGTCGGGGAGGGGAGGAAGGCTCAAGAAGGAGGTGATGTATATATAATTATGGCTGATTTGCATTGTTGTATGGTAGATACCAACACAACATTGTAAAGTTTGCAACACAGTAAATAAAAAAAATTAGTATTTTTAAAATAAATTTAAAAAAGAAGTCCTATCATGAGACTCTCTGTTCAAAACCTTGCAATGACTTCCGTCCTCACCCTGAGCACCGTCAGCGTCTTTCCAGGCCCTGTGTCCCCTGTTCTCATCTTTGCTGTCCTCTTCCATGCTTACTCTGCTCCAGGCACGTTGGCCACCCAGTTGCTATATAAACAGGCCAGATGCATTTCCACTTTTGCACTGGTTGCCCCTTGGCCAGGAAAGCTCTTCACCCAGACATCTGCAAGGCGGATGCCTTCACTTCCTTCAAGTCTTTACTAAAACTCACCTGGTAAATGAAAACTATCCTGATTATCCCGTTTTAAACTACATGTCATTTTCCTCTCTTTTGACTCCAAATCATATTATCCTGCTCTGTTTTTCTTTCTTTGTGGCATTTTCGATTTCTAACAAGCTATATTATTTGCTTTTATATTTTGTCTATTTCCTAGGCTCTAGGCTCTAGGAATAGAACTTCATCTATTGTGTCACGCATACAGCCCCACTTCCAAATCAGCACAGAGTTGGTGCACAGTAAATGCCATTCGAATGAATAAACAGGACAGACGATTATAGTCTTCTTCCATATAATGTGACAGAGACCATTCATTTTAGAAACATTTCTGAGGCAGAGGTTATATATACAATCAAACTTTTCATCATTTTACTCCTTCCATCTGTTTTCCATATTGTAGATAAAATAATCTTTCCAAAATGCAAACCTGGTTATGTTAGCCCCGTCTCCACCTTCTTCCCTTCTGCTTAAGATGTGCTAAATGGCTTTCTGCATTTTTAGGTTTGACAGAAGTCTTTGACACAGTTTATAAAACTCTGCACAGATTGCTTCTTGCAATCTAAGCCAGAGGGTCTTTGCACAAGCTGTTCCTTCTTCTTGGAATGCTTTTCCCTCCTTCCTTTGCTTAATTATTTCCATGATCAAAGCCACATCTAACAGTGGAGGAAAGAGCCTGGAAATAAGACCATGCAAGGGGCCTGAGCAGGTTTCTTTGATTTATAAAAAATTTAAGTTTCAGATATTCAGGATAAATAAATTCTGGTGATCAAATGTATAACATGAAGACTATAGTTAATACCATTGTGTTGTAGGGAATTCCCTGGTGGTGCAGTGGTTAGGATTCAGTGTACCTGAATTCAATCCCTAGTCAGGGAAATAAAACCCCACAAGCTGTGAAGCACAGTAAAAAAAAAAAAAAATTATTGTATATTTGAAATTTGCAAAAAGTATATTTTAACCATTCTTATAAAAAAAAAGATAACTGTGAGGTAAAGGATATGTTAATTAATAAACATTTCACAATGTCTATGTATATGTAAGCATCACACTGTACACCTTAAAAATAGACCATTTTTATTGGTCAATTGGGCCTCAGTAAGGCTTCCCTGGTGGCTCAGTGGTGTAGAATCCGCCTGCAATGCAGGAGGCCCAGGAAGGAAATGGCAACCCATTCCATATTCTTGCCTGGGAGGAGCCTGGCTACAGTTCAGGAGTCACCAAAAAGACCCACAGGACTGAGCTACTAAACCACCACCACCAACACTTCAGTAAAGCTCAGAGGGAGAAAAAGTTACCACTAGTTCACAGTGCTTCTTCTAATATCTTCTAGTCCTTGTCCTTAAAACTATTAAATAGATTAATTATGCTAAAAATAAAAACAAACAAAAAAAACCCAGAAACACTGTCCAATTTACTCTAATGAGAAGCATCTGTCTTTCCCTTCTCATTAACTCCTGCTTATTCCTTGGGCCTCAGCTCAGGGATAGCTTTCTCAGGGCAGTGTTCCCTAAAGAGACCATCTCCACCTTTGGGAGGCTCTCTCCTTAGCACTCAACAGAGAGATGTTTGCTTTCACAAGCCTGTGATTACCTGGCTACTTTCTATTGCTTGCGCTAGACTCTAAGCTTCATGAGGATAAGGGACTGAGATTAGTTTTGTTCACTATTTGACCTCAGTGCCTAGTACAGCAGTATCAAGGTAGGTGATCAAAAAATCATTTATTAAAATTTTTTTTTTTTTTGGCTGTGCCATGTAGCTTTCAGGATCATAGTTCCCCAGTTGAAGATTAAGTTTGGATACTGGCAACAACACCAGGGAAGTAGACTTCCCTGCTGGCTCAGACAGCAAAGCATCTGTCTACAATGTGGGAGACCTGGGTTTGATCCCTGGGTTGGGAAGATCCCCTGGAGAAGGAAATGGCAATCCACTCCAGTACTATTGCCTGGAAAATCTCATGGACAGAGGAGCCTGGTAGGCTACAGCCCATGGGGTCAGAAAGAATTGGACACAATGAACCACTTCACTTCACTACACTGGCAACAAAAGGGCCATGTCCTAACCCCTGAGCTACCAGGAAATTCCCTCCAAAAATTGTTTCAAAATGGATGCATGGGTGTAAAACTATTTAGCCATTGACTTTCATTCTATATTAGATCCTATTGAATCACCAATGTTCCATGATTCTTCCAGATTATTAGTGGTCTAAACTTTAAGACTTGCTCTTTTTCCACCTAGTGATATGTACTACACTCAACAAAGTCACAGGAGGATATATCTGCTCTTCTGTTGGTCTTCCTTGAGTTCTTAATAATTGCCTCATGTGGCTCTTCAAAATTAGAATCTTGATGTCAATTACTGTACTTGAATAGAATCCCATGGACAGAGGAGCCTGGTGGGCTACAGTCCACGGGGTCGCAAAGAGTCGGACACGACTGAGCGACTTCACACACACACACACACACACACACACACAATTTTATATTAATTGGGCTCACTTTGGCTAAAGCCAATTTTAAATGTGGTTCTAGAGTTGTCTAACTTTAAGAACCACCAATTCTAAATGTATGTGTACTCTAACTTTTAAAAAATGTGGTTAGACTGCTCTGAGTGTGTGCAGAACTTTCATATTATACCTTTCAGATATTAATAAAAACTTTCAAAATCCAGATAAAAGAAGTATTGGAGGTGAGCCTAAGAATAGGGAATGAGTGATGAAAACAAAAAAGAAAGAAAAAGGAAGGTGAACACAGAGTGGATTAGCAAAGTGAAGCCAGGAATTTTTTCACACCAGGTTTCTAATTCTTTCTATAGAATATGTGGAGGTGTAAAAAAGTTATTGTCTTCTGATACTTGGCTTCTGAAATTTGGCTTCAAGTTTCATTTTAGGTTAGAGGGGGAAGAATTCCCTGTATAATGATGATTTTACTGACCTCGTCAGCAAGTCTAGGAGTTGTTTTTCTACCAGAAGTGATGGATTTGCTGTGATCTAGTCATAATCTGTTACTCAGTCCTACTCTGGCAAGTTTCACAGATTTATAAAACAGATGAGTCAATTAGGAATCCAGCCTGGGCAGTTAAGAAATGGAACAAAAGTTAGGAGGCTTCATCTGGCTTCAAATGCAAGTCTGTCTTGCTTACTCTCTAGGTACCCTGGATGTACACATGTAAGCGCCAATAGAGAGACGTATTATTTTAAATTATGTCACTGAGTCCATCAGTATTCACAACTGCGCAAAACATAACATGCTGGGGGCCGAAATATAATTAAAATCAGCCCAGAAAAAGGACCCAAGAGAATCAAGCAGTTTATGACCTTGGCTGTCACTAGGTATTTAATTCATTCAAAGCACCCTTTATAACTGGAATGATCGGGGAGATTTTTACAATGATTCCAGAGATCTTGATAGATGCACCAATCGTAAAGGAGGGACAGCATCTCAGCCTCACTTTATTCTTGTCTGGCTTTCATCAGAGAGTCAGAGCAGTTGGAGAGTGATCCGTTGATTCTGCACAGAGGACCAGTCAGTGAAGCTTCAGAGGTTACCCTGGCCTAACACTGGCATTTCATAGTAATGTTTCTGTGGTGTGTGTACAGCTTAATTGCCAGTGTCACCCGTAACTAGCATTTATACAATCATTCTTTTGGAATGGTGGAACTATAAAAATAAAAACACACTAAAACAAATATGCTCTACCCTTAATATCAATCAAAAGACAGCTTTAGTTAAAAACAAAAGTAAAAGCAAAACATACTTGGTCTAACAAGTTATTCTGTGTGAAAAAGGAAGACTGTCCAAAACATATAAATCATGGCCTTCTCTCTGCAGTAAGCACTTTTTTCCCTTCAGAATTATCATTTTGTAATCGGAAAAGCCCTGGAGTTTAAAGTATGCCTCGTACAAATGTCACTTCCAAGCTTCAGTGCTAAGCCAGAGGAAATATTATCCTAGTGGTCTCCAAGGTCCAATGTCTAGGTGTTGGATACATGATAAACTTACATGGGGCTTTCTTAGTGAGATATAGTCCTCCAGAGGATTGAATTTTTCAAGGCTTACTATAACCCAACCCTTTAAATAAGATTTAAGCTTCCCTTGTCAGGTTCCTTTAAGAGCTTTTTAAATTTTTTTTATTTGCTGCTTTGACCAGGTTCTAATCCCTAGTCCCCAGTGACAACTTTTGGCCATCTCAACCATTTCATGTCTGCTTTCCAGGGGCTGGGGCAGCTTGTACAACTGAAGATATTTCTTTTCTTCTTTCACAGAAGAACCTCATTGAATAATATGAGCTGGAAAAGTGCAATAATAATGATTAAATGATAGAATAGTAATTACTGGAAATAGAGAATGGGTCTACCAATTCACACCTTAACCTTGGACTTCCCAGCCTCTAGAACTGTGAGAAATAAATGTCTATGTTTAAGTTACCCAGTCTGTGGTAGTTTGTTAATAGCAGTCTGAGCTAAGACAACAACTAAAAATGCAAAATACTTTCTTGTACTTAAAAATGATGTGGAAGTTTCTAGGTACCAGAAACAAAAAGGGAACTCAAAGCCAGAATGAAAATTTGGAGCTGATACCATGGCATCCTATGGGATTAGCTGATTATTATATAGACCCAAGGGCTTCCCAGGTGGCTCAGAGGCAAAGAATCTGCCTGCCAATGCAGGAGATTTGCAGGATGTGGGGTTAGATCTCTGGGTGGGGAAGGTCCCCTGGAGAAGGAAATGACAACCCACTTCAGTACTCTTGCCTGAAGAATCTCACGGACACAAGAGCCTGGAGGGGTGCAGTCCAAATTCAGTCCACTGACACTGGCTCATATAGAGCCTAGGACAACTCCACAGTCCAGTGGGGCCGCTGCCCACATTGGAGCACAGGGCAGCCGGAGCCTCCTAGTGCGCATTTCTCTGTTCAGTCATAGTGGGTGGGCAGTGGTCGGGAGATCCAGATCAAGACCTGTAACATCTCCAACTTCCCTGGGTTCGGGACAACTGGCAGCAAAGGGACAGATTCCTCTCTCTTCATGACAGGCTGTTCCAGGCACTGGAATGCGCTTCCACCCAAGGTTGACTGCAGGCTGGCCTCAGCCTTCCCCCCGAGTATGTGGAGAAATGTTCGCCATCATCTTTGGTCAGTGTTGCCACATCTGCTCACGCAAGAAGAAACTTTGTTAGTTTGTTTTCCACTCTTTCTTCTTGCTCCTATCTCGGTGAAAGAACATCCAGCAATGAGGTAAAAAAAAATACAGTAATATTTTATATTTGCTTTTATGGGCATTTCACTAATTTTGTTGTTTAGTTGCTAAGTCCTGTCAACTCTTTGCAACCTCATGGACTGCAGCATGCCAGACTTCTCTGTCTTCATGTGTATATATATATATACATCCATGCTCAGTCACTTCAGTCATGTCTGACTGTTGGACACCCCATAGTCTATAGCCTGCCAGGTTCCTCTGTCCATGGGGTTCTCCAGACAAGGATACTGGAGTGGGTTGTCACACCCTCCTCCAGGGGATCTTCCCGACCCAGGGATGGAACCCATGTTTCAATGTCTCCTGTATTGGCAGGGGAGTTCTTTATCACTAGAACCACCTGGGAAGAGTGTCTAGGGGATATACACACACACATACACACACACACACACACGGGTTTCCCATGTGGCTCCAGTGGTAAAGAACCTCCTGCCAGTGCAGGAGACATAACAGACATGGGTTCAGTCCCTGGAGTGGGACCATCCCCCAGAGGAGGAAACTCCAGTATTCCTGCTTGGAGAATCCCATGGACAGAGGAGCCTGGTGGACTATAGTTCATCTGGTCGCAAAGAGTCAGGCACAACCGACTCTTTGCATAATGACTTAGCGTATACCCTAGAAGTGACTTAGCATATACCCTAGAAACAGAAGGAAGGACCTTTAATGTCCTGACACCTTAGCAATGACTTCCTAGGCCTCCGTGATTTGGTGCAGAGACTTAAGAAGAAAGTGCACTTTTGAGATAGGCTACCTAAGTTCAAACTCCTAATCCTACAATTTATCAACTCTGTGACCTTGAACATATTATACAATCTCTCTATGCATCAATTTCCTGATCTATCAAGTGGGAATTTAAAGAAGAACCTTCTCAAAGAGGTACATAGAATAATACCTGGAATAATTTATGTGCTCTATAAATGTTTACTTAGTATTATCAGTGAGTTTGAGCAAACTCCAGGAGATAGTAAAAGACAGAGAAGTTTGGCATGCTGCAGTCCATGAGGTTGCAAAGAGTTGACAGGACTTAGCAACTAAACAACAAAATTAGTGAAATGCCCATAAAAGCAAATTAGAAAAACTTTTTAAAAAGTATCACAAAGCTTAGGAAGAATATAGGGAATTTGAGAGTCTCACACTGCTGGTGGATGATAAATGTCTGTATCCACATTGGAAAGCAGCTTTGCAATGCGTAGCAAAGTTAAAGAAGTCCATAGTCTGCTGCTGCTGCTTCTGCTAAGTCGCTTCAGTCGTGTCCGACCCTGTGCGACCCCATAGACGGCAGCCCACCAGGCTCCCCCATCCCTGGGATTCTCTAGGCAAGACTGCTGGAGTGGGTTGCCATTTCCTTCTCCAATGCATGAAAGTGAAAAGTCAAAGTGAAGTCGCTCAGTCGTGTCCAACTCAGCAACGCCATGGACTGCAGCCTACCAGGCTCCTCCGTCCATGGGACTTTCCAGGCAAGAGTACTGGAGTGGGGTGCCATTGCCCTCTCCAGTGCATAGTCTACAACCAAAGAATTCCACTAGAGCACACTCTGTAAAGCAACTCTCTTATCTGTGCACCAGGAGGCTTTTAGAAGGATGGTGGTAAAGTAAAAGATTGGAAGCAACCTAAATGTTCACTAATAGGGAAAGATGAAAAGTTATACAGTTATATAATGGAATACTATATTGTAGTTAAAATGAATGGATGAATGAATGACTGTGTGTGTATTGGCTCCCCCTCTCCCCATTGTACACTGAATATGTAATGTCCTGGATAAAATATCAAGAACATATAACTGAGTCAGTAAAGTGAATTGCAGAATACCAACTTGTATCCATTTAAAAATTAGCAAGACAATTTATGGCTAAGTACATATATAATGAAAATACAAACACCTAGATAGGAAGGATGCATACCTCAAATTGGCATATGTTTTCTGAGAAAAACAGACTTCCCTGGTGGCTCAGATGGTAAAGCATCTGCCTACAATGCGTGAGACCTGGGTTCAATCCCTGGGTCAGGAAGATCTCCTGGAGAAGGAAATGGCATGGATGGAGGAACCTGGTAGGCTATAGTCCTTGGGGTCGCAAAGAGTCAGACGTGACTGAGCAGCTTCACTTTCACTTTCTCAGAAAGGCAGTGGAGCAATCCTGGTAGGGAAGAGCTCCCAACTACTTGAGTGACTGTTTAATTCTTAGAAAGACAAACAAATCTAAATCTTATACAGCATAATAAAGCATTTGTTAACATTTGATGGTAACATGAATGCTTGTTTTGTAAATCTCCATAAGGCTGAATTTTCAAAATCCAGTAAATGAGGAAATAAAAAACATAATTGTGGCAGAGAAGAAAGTATCTATTTCTCCAGCTTTTAGTTGGAACAAATAAATACCCCAGAAGTTTTTGAAGCTCCCTGGGTGAGGTTCACACTTTGAGAAACTCTGTTATCAATGCCAAGTTATCCAAAGGACACCAAGAATACAAGTTTCTAGGGTTGAGGAGTGGCAGGACACTGGGGAGAGAAAGAGAGAGAGGGGGGCAGGTAGGGATTGAAATTGAGAGACAGAACAGAGGGAACTTAATTTTGTATTACATATTGTGGGTTGGACAGCATATTCTTTTACGTATAGTTCTTAAAAAACTTATACCTGCTACTGATACATGTTCAGTTTTCAGCTGAAATCAGTTTGTTATTCAGTCATTGAGTTGAATCCGACTCTTGCAATACCTTGAACTGTAGCCTGCCAGGCTCCTCTGTCCATGGGATTTACCAAGCAAGAATACTGGAGTGGGTTGCCATTTCCCTCTCCATAAAACAGAAGAGGATAGAATACTTATCCCAAAATTTAGCTTGTGAAATGCCCAATAGGGTAATTGTAGAGGCTATATACATATGAAAACATTGTTGAGGAGAAAGCCAAGGACAACTTGAGTTAGAGCAAAGATACCAGTTAAAGGGGAGGCGTGAAAGGAAGGCTTCCCTAGTGGCTCAGCAGTAAAGAATCCACCTACACTATAAGAGCCACAGGAGACATCGGTTCAATCCCTGGGTTGGGAAGATTCTCTGGGGGAGGGCATGGCAACCTACTGTAGTATTCTTGCCTGGAGAATCCCATGGAGGGAGGAGCCTGGTGGGTTACAGTCCATGGACTTGCAGAGTCAGACATGGCTGAAGCAACTCAGCACACATGCACAGGATGAAAGGAAAGGATGGGGGCAGAACACTGAATTTTCAAGTGAAAATCTATGCAGAATTCTTCTATATAAAAATCTACCCCTCTGGCCGATGTGAGTGGGGAAGGCCAGGGCCCCCCTGCTTGTTCACCTCATCATGCTCTGCCCCTATCTACAGAGACTGAGTAGTACTGATAAGGCTTACTCTCTTTACATTTCTGCTCACATTCCTACCTCTTCCCTCTGTCTTCCTTCCTACTGAAAAGGAAAATAGGAGTTGATACCCTGAAGGGAAAACTGAAATATTAAGATAGCAACCTGAGACTTCATCATACTTCTTAATTGTTTAAGATTAAAAAAAAAAGATAATCTGATTTTCTTTTATTAATAATTGTCTGATATCTTTTAATTAGGGAAAATGTGCAAAAGTTAATTTGCCTAGACAGTGTTCTATGTGTTCACCTTTAGCTACTGGAAATCATATTGAAATATTACATGATGGAAATTATGTGAAATCAAGCATTGTTATATTTTAAAAGGAGAATTTGAAATGAAGTTGAATGTTTTATAATTTTTTTAATTAAAAAGAGAACTTTACTTATTTTCGGCTGTGCTGGATCTTCATTGCTGTGCTTGGGCTTTCTCTAGTGCAGTGATCCGGGTCTACTCTCCAGTTGCGGTCCGTGGGCTTCTCATTGCCGTGCTTCCCTGGTTGCAGAGCATGGGCTGCAGGGTGCGTGGGCTCAGCAGTTGTGGCTTGTGGGCCCAGCTGCCTCGTGGCATGTGGGATCTTCCCAGATCAGAGATCAAACCGACGTCTCCTGCACTGGCAGGTAGACTCTTCACTGGACCACCTGGGAAGCCCTATAATTTCTTAAATTAACATAAATGAGAAATGATAAAAGCACACATGCACACAGACACGCACAGATGTTTTAGGTAAGAGCATATGTCCCCTAGTTAGAGATGTGAATGTATTTTTTAAAATCTAAATGCTTGCGGAATCAAACCCCTAATTAGAACCAAGCCTCCCAATTAAATTCTCTCCTCCTCAGTACAACAGGAAGGAGTCCTTCAATGGCTACTCCAGCCTTTCTCTCTGTTTAACTGTATGATTTAACCTGAAAATTATGAGTTTAAATATTTCTTCAGCTGTGAAGGTCATTTACATTAAGCCACATTTTTGTTTAATAATGGCTGTTAAGTTGAAATCTGATTGTTGACCTTGAATTTAATTGGTTCATATGCCCAATGGACAGCTTTTCTGTACCATATGAAGCACTGCAGTGGATGAAAATAGTTATCCAAACTTCCTCTTGTACCATATATTCTAAGCACATTTAGGGTAATGTGCATGCGTGCGTCTCAGTTACGTCAGACTCTGCAACCTCATGGACTTTAGCCCGCCAGGCTCCTCTGTGCATGGAAATTTCCAGGTAAGAATACTGGAATGGATTGCAATTTCCTTCTTCAGGGAATCTTTCCAAACTAGGGATCAAACCTACATCTCCTGCATTGCAGGTGGATTCTTTACTGCTGTGTCAGCTGGGAAGCCCCATATAGGGTAATAAACTGTCTTAATGATTTCCAAGTTATAATCAGGGATAATCTTGATTCGGTGCCTGTTTTTTAAACACAATAGGATAAAGAAAGAGGCAAACAGTTCATATGAGGTTATAGGTATAGAATGACGTGAGAGCTAGTGGTCTGCTCATTGAAACCTATTTCTACCATTTTTTCACACTACTGTCTCATTTTAAGCTTAAAGTCTGCTTAAAAGTCTATTTTAGTACAAAGATACACTGAGTTAATCAAGCAATAATTACTCATTCTGTATTCTCAGCACTAATTTTCATTAAAACCTGTGTACAATAAAATATATTGATTTTATCCTAAATTTAATTCAGCTGATTTTGGCCTATTATTTTAGTCTTTTAGATCTACCTCCCTGGATTGGAATTGGGAATGTTGATCCAGGTACTTTTATTTCAGTCTTGTTTTAGCCCCAATTCTATATACTCTTTTAAAGATCAAAATGTTGTTGATTGAAAATATTGTGTTAGTTTTAGGTATACAGCAAAGTGATTCAGTTATATATGTGTATGTATCTATATTTTCATTATAGATTATTACAAGATATTGAATATTGTGCTACACAGTAAATCCTATTTTATATATAGTAGTTTGTGCCTGTTGCTCCCATACTCCAAATTCATCCCTCCTCTCCACTCTTTCCCTTTTGGTAACCATAAGTTTGTTTTCTATGTCTTTCTCTACTTTTTGTTTTCACTGACTCAATGGACATGAGTTTGAGCAAACTCTGGGAGATAGTGAAGGACAGGGAAGCCTGGCATGCTGCAGTCCATGGGATCACAAAGAATTGGACACAACTTAGGGACTGAACAGCAATATACTTTTTAATCTCCATTTTTCTATAGGATTCTTTGCACTATTATTTATTTATAGGAACTATTCAGGTATTTGAGCATTACTTTACTAGCGTGTGAGATGAGTACAATTGTGCGGTAGTTTGAGCATTCTTTGGCATTGCCTTTCTTTGGGATCGGAATGAAAACTGACCTTTTCCAGTCCTGTGGCCACTGCTGAGTTTTCCATATTTGCTGGCATATTGAGTGCAACACTTTCACAGCATCATCTTTCAGGATTTGAAATAGCTCAACTGGAATTCCATCACCTCCACTAGCTATGTTCATAGTGATGCTTTCTAAGGCCCACTTGACTTCCCATTCCAGGATGTCTGGCTCTAGGTGAGTGATCACACCATCATGATTATCTGAGTCGTGAAGATCTTTTTTGTACAGTTCTTCTGTGTATTCTTGCCACCTCTTCTTAATATCTTCTGCTTCTGTTAGGTCCATACCATTTTTGTCCTTTAGTCAAGGCTATGGTTTTTCCAGTAGTCATGTATGGACATGAGAGTTGGACTGTGAAGAAAGCTGAGCACCGAAGAATTGATGCTTTTGAACTGTGGTGTTGGAGAAGACTCTTGAGAGTCCCTTGGAGTGCAAGGAGATCCAACCAGTCCATTCTGAAGGAGATCAGCCCTGGGATTTCTTTGGAAGGACTGATGCTAAAGCTGAAACTCCAGTACTTTGGCCACCTCATGCAAAGAGTTGACTCATTGGAAAAGACTCTGGTGCTGGGAGGGATTCGGGGCAGGAGGAGAAGGGGACAACAGAGGATGAGATGGCTGGATGGCATCACGGACTCAATGAACGTGAGTCTGAGTGAACTCTGGGAGTTGGTGATGGACAGGGAGGCCTGGCGTGCTGCGATTCATGGGGTCGCAAAGAGTCAGACACGACTGAGCGACTGAACTGAACTGATTCAGGTATTTATCACACAAATTTTGTTGATTATAGATGCTCTAAATATTTATCTTTTTGTTCATTGACTCTTCACTTTCTTCATGTATTTCTGATGGCCAGAAATTCATTATTCAAATACTAATTCAGTCAAATTAATTAGCTCTCTTTCTTTATGTTTTGGCATCTTAAAAAATATCTTTTTTTTATACCCTGGTATCATAAATATATTTTCCTGTAACTTGTTCAAAGAGTTTCAGAATTGTGCTTTTCACGGTTATGTCTTCAATCCACCTGGAATTAGTTTGTGTAGGCTATGAGGTGGGAACCCAATTGTGCCAACATCAGGGGTCTTATTGAAAGTATCTTTTTTCTATTGCAATATTATCTCTATTTTATATTAACTTAACGTATGTGAATAGGCTTGTTTAGAGGCTCTGTATTCTGCTTCAGAAATCTTTTCAAGCTATTTTTATGCTAATAAATCCCTTAGACTACAAGTAAATCAAAACAATCAATTGTAAAGGAAAGCAACCCTGAATGTTCATTGGGAGGACTGATGCTGAAGCTGAAGCTCCAATACTTTGGCCACCTGATGCGAAGAACTGACTCATTGGAAAAGACCCTGATGCTGGGAAAGATTGAAGGTAGTAGGAGAAGGGGACAGAGGATGAGATGGTTGGATGGCATCACCAACTCAATGGACACGAGTTTGAGTGAGCTCTAGAAGTTGGTGATGGACAGGGAAGCCTGGTGTGCTTCAGTCCATGGGGTCACAAAGAGTTTGACATGACTGAGTGATTGACTGAACTGAACAATGGAGAAACTTGCTAGTATCAATTGCTAAATAAAGAATACTGAGTAGCTGGAGTCAGCGATCACCAGCCTTCTCCTAGGACCACACATTCTAACCTTTTCAATATCTGAGCTGTTATCAAAATACTACTAAAATGTTGAGGTTAAGAACCTGCCTCCTGTTAGATGAATTGACAAGTCAAGTAACAAAGGGGTTTCCCTGAGTCATCTTCTTCTGCTGCTTAGTTTTTCCAACAACAGAAAATTCTGTTGGATAGATGAATGAATTCCAGTAGCACGTTTAATTTGGGTTTCTTCTCTTTTCAACTTTTAAATGCCTAGAGTGCAAAAATTCTCCTGGATATACAGTGAAATTTCACACTAAGAGATAATGTCACATTAAATATAAACCTGAAAGAGCCAGATGACAGAAAGTATTTTTAGGATGCATAACTTATCAACTTTCCTCCAAAGATTGTAATGATAATAGCTTGCACTTATTAAGCATGGAGTGTGTTCCAGGCACTGAGGTATTTTACATGGAGTGTATTTAATTCTTACAATACACATCATATGAGGTATATATATTATTATTATTACTCTCATATTGCCCAAGAAAAAAGTGAGGCTCAGAAAGATTAAGAATTTGTTAATTTTTCCAGATATAGAAGTGGTAGAAATGAGTTTCTAACTTAGTCAAATATGCTGAATTATAGTTAAGAGCCTTCCTTCTTAATACCATGAAATACTCTCACTTGAAGTTTCCCTGTTCTGTTTAATATCATCTACTTTATCTCTGTCCACATGAGAATTGAGTAAAAATGAGGCAGGATGATATTTGTGTTAAATGAGATTCCATATTGCTAGCACAGAAAGCCTGGCTCAAGTTGGCATTAGTAACAGATTTAGATAATGTGCCCACTTCCACATGAAAACTGGAGCTGGGGGAACATCATTGGCTCAGGACAGGATGATGTACCCATCCATGAAGCACACACTCTGGCAAGGGGAAAATGGATAACTAAGATGGCAGTTTAGTCAATTCCTGAAGCCAGGGATGGGAAAAATCCCATCGAAATCGAATGGCTGCCCCTTGAGGTGGGGAGAGGGGAAATGGGAATATAGAAGCACAGGGAAATGAAGAAAAATGAGTCAAACAAATGGAATCCTTAGTTCCTTTCCACTAAAAGATTAACACATACACTAAACTGAAAGAAAGATCATGGTTAGATCCCCAATCTTAAAAGAATTCCACTGACAATGTGTGAATTGGCCCTCCACTAGTTGCACTGTTGCTTTGCCTATGACTCAGACAGTAAGAATCTGCCTGCAATATGGGAGACCTGGTTTTGATCCCTGGGTTGGGAAGATCCCCTGGAGAAGAAAATGGCAACCCACTCCAGTATTCTTGCCTGGAGAATGCCCATGGACAGAGGACCCAGGCGGGCTACAGTCCACGGGGTCACAAAGAGTTGGACATGACTAAAGGACTAAGGACAGCACAGCTGCATTGTAACAAATTATTCCAAAATGTATCTGCTTCAAAGAAGCACTTCTGTGAGTCAGTAACCTCAGTATGGCTTAGCTTCCTCAGTGCTTTTTATCCAGTTACTGGGGAAAGATCTTCAAAGCTCACTCATGGTTGTTAGTAGAACTTAGCTTTTCCTACGCTGTTGCACTGAGGCAGTTTCTTGTCATGTGGGCCTCTCCTTAGGGCAGCTCACAGCAGGCATCTGGCTTCCCTGAGAGCAAGCAAGGAAGAGAGCAAAGGAAAATGTCCAGGACAGTCTTTTCATAACCTAATCTTTGAAGTGACATCTTATTGCTTCCACTTGTATTTTATTCTTTAGAAGTGAGTCAGTAAGTCTATCCTTTTCTCAAGAAAGAAGACAGATAAGTGTGAAAATCAATCATAAAGTGGGGATCTATGGGGCCATCTTAGAAGCTGCCTACTATGTGTGGGCTTCCCAGGTGGCTCAGTGATGAAGAATCTGTCTGCCAAAGAAAGAGATGGGAGTTTGACCCCTGGGTCTGGAAGATTCTTTGGAGAAGGAAATGGCAACCCACTCCAGTATTTGTAAGGTATGGAATTAGAGTAGGCAAGGTTCAGAAAAAGAATGAGACTGGCACTCTACAGGAACAGATCACCTTTAATGAGGCAAGAAGGGGCAGCAGTCAGATTAGCGAGCTGCTGCACTTATCTAAGAAAAAAGTAAGTATATATAGGCATGTATGTAGAAAGCTACTGTCTTAAGGGGGCCTGTTCTTCTCCAAGGTTGCTGGGAGTAGTTATCTCTTAAATGGCTGGGGCAAGGAGTTCTGGAGATGGGCCAGAGGCTGGGCCGGCTTGGAGCTGGGCGTAATCAACCTAATGTCTATTTTTCCTTCGGGTGAGAGAGTTCTTTGTTTTGCCTCACATGGTGGGGAGGACCTGGAGGGGAATTTTAATTCCAGGTTACCTTGAGCCATGCAACTTTTCTTCAGTATTCTTGCCTGGGAAATCCCAAGGACAGAGGAACCTGACAGGGCTACTATCTGTGGGGCCGCAAAAAGAATCGGACATGACTTATTGACTGAAAAAAAAAAGAAAAAGTAAACATAATGTGTTCATTTGTATGCAGGTGGGTGGGTGTGTATGTGTGTTTTAGGGATGGTGGGCAGTCAGTGGTTGCACATGGCATTGGCCAAAGGAGTATGAGTTCTTATGAATTTTTCCTGTTAAGAGTATAGGAGAGTTAAATGATAGTTGTCCCCACAGGAAACATAATGACACTCACAAATTGAGAATTTGAGCCAGCTTAGTAAAGTGACTATTTCCAAAGGTGTGGTAAGTTAGGTACAGAGAATTACAAGGAATAGTGCATTACCCGAGAGGTTGAGACAGCTTGGTGTATCACTCTCCTGAGGTCTGAAGCAACATGAGGAAGCAGCAGTTACCAGAACTGGGAGGGGGTTTTGTATGAGAAGACCCCAGGGCAGAAGCCATGACTTTTCACCTTATGAAGTAGTCAGCCAACAGCATCTCAACAGGGAGGGTGCCAGGGGAATAAATATGCTGAATCACTTTCTTCCACCCTTCTGCTGGTACCACCCACTGGCAGAACTCAACCAGAAGCCAGAAGGCAAGACATCCACTAATAGGGTCAATACAGTCCAGTCTCCAACCACACACAGTAATGTGGGAACAGCAGAGAGTAGATCAGGAGGACGCTGAGAAGATATCCAGTACAGATTTCAAAGGAGTGCATATGAGGAAAATCATATCCTTAATAGGGAAAAATGAAGAAACAGTCTTCCATGACTAGGTATTCAGTGCAAGCTAGATGGAAGAGTTTACTGACAGAGAAAGGTATTTAACATCAGAACAGGCTTTCATATAATTGCGTCTCTTGAAGATCCTCAGAAATGGGAAACATGCATCCATCTCTAGGAAAAGATTTGGGCAAAACTGAACTGATGAAAGAAGCATGGGTAGCTAAGATGACTTTGAAGGGTCCTTGTAACTTGAGGATTTGGCATTCCAGGAGGAGGGATGGAAATCAGGGAACTGGATCTCCTGCAAAATATTCACAACTCTTTGAAATGGAAATGAGGCTCTTCCAATTTAGGAATCAAATTAAAGCAAGTATTCAGGGTGTTAGCAGGCTGTGCTCCTGCTTGTTTGAAGTGGCAGCTAAAGGAGGGAGGTGTGCTTTTCCCTGGATGAAGCAGGATCTCGCTCAGCCTGTTTTCATCTTTACTTAGCACCTGCTGGCCAGGAGTGGTGTCGCCCGAGCAATCAGACAGTAGACGTGCCAAGAGTCTGACCTCCCTGTGTCTGCTGCCCCTCCCCCAAGCCCCATGACACCTCTCCTGATATAGATGGACAGGGGTTGGTTTAAAATGACAGTCTCAAGTTCGTGTAGGAAGAGAAAGTTAATTCAAAGAAACTGTCAGGCAAGCTTCCTCTCTCTGTAGGAATAATTATTATCCCCTTTCACCATGGCCCACCTGGGAGCCCACTTTGCCTTCAGATCCCGCTGGCAGAAGACCGATGATGAACTCTGTCGACATAGCATGTCCTTTATTCTTCACAAAGCCATTTGCAATGACTTCTTTCAGAGCTATCTCTACCTGCTGGAAAATATTCCCCTGGGTAAGTGAGTCAGAGCTCCTAGATAAGGGATAAGAAATGACTGGAGCCACTGTGTGAGGTTGTGGGGTTTTTCCAAAAGGAATTAGAACAAGGACACTTTTCAAATAAAAAGGACCCACAACCATTTAAATGGGCTTGAATGTTTCAATGGCATTCTTTTATGGAGAGTGCAAAGATCAAGTGCTTCCTGGAAGGTCAAGCCTCTATTTTGGGATTTCCATGCACCGCAGACATGAGTAACTTGCTTCTCTGGGTGTTGGTTGCCTGAATATCAGGCTTGTAGAAATGAATTTCTTGAGTTTGAAAGGACATTTTTGATATTTGCAAAAGTTTAGAGGTGAGTAAATTAGGTTGAGAGTATTAACGCAATAGCATATCAACTAAGAAGGAAAAAGAATAAACAATAATAGATCAAATAATAATAGATCAAGGTTATTGGGGTGAGAGTGTGTCTGCATGTGTATGCTTTCTGGCCTTTCCAAGTTGCAATAATAGTCTGAGAGTTTAAAGGAGCTGATTTTAGTGTGATCTTTGAATGCTAAGAAAAAAATTGGGCAGCAGTCTGTCTCCATTTTAATTATTACCTCTAGTTTTCAGGGAGGTGGACAATAGGGCAACATAAAGCTTATCTGGTTTGTCTACACTGCTTTTCTTAGCCTGTGTGAAAGCGGTTAGTTAAGCGCACTCTCAACAGCCCTGAAGAGGAAATAACTTGTGATTAAAGAGTGAAGTATCCCCTTTGATTTATATTCCCCCAGTGAAAGCAGGAGCAGTATGTTTTGCCCCAGTCTGTTTTCTTAAGGTTCCTGAAAGCCCCATTGTACACTTGATGTGGGCAGGCTTTCCAGATGGGCAAGGAGCTACATAATTCTTTGTATTGCATTCAAGACTATGTTACCAGCCTACCAAAGTCACTTTCTAAGTCCATTTCTGAGGGGAATCTTTAATTCTAGATATACAAATGGCTTCATCTCACATATATACATATATATATATAACTGAACTGAACTGAACTGATGTATATTCCTTATTCAGATTTCTCATTTATGACTTTATTTGATCCTTATAACCAACCACATGATGAAATAGATAGGGTCAGCATTATTACTTTTCTATGCACCTTCTCACTCTTGTCCCCTATACTATTTTTTCAAAATGAGGAAAAGAAAATTCAGAGATGATGAGATCAGTCTAGATAGGTCTCACCTAGATACCAAAGCAAGAACCAGGGCTCTTTCTGGTAGACCATATTTTGTTGTTCAGTGGCTACGTTGTTCCTAATTCTTTGTGACCTCATGGACTGCAGCACTTCTGGCTCCACTGCCCTTCACTGTCTCCTGGAGTTTGCTCAAATTCATATCCTTTGTGTTGGTGATGCTATCTAACCATCTCATCCTCTGCCACCCTCTTCTCCCTTTGCCTTCATTCTTGGTTTCAGGATCTTTCCCAACGAGTACATTCTTTGTTTCAGGTGGCCAAAGTATTGGAACTTCAGCTTCAGCAACAGTCCTTCCAATGAATATTCAGAGTTGATTTCCTTTAGGACTGACTGGTTTGATCTCCTTGCAGTCCATGGGATCACATGAGTCTACTCCAGTGACATAATTCAAAAGCATCAATTTTTCGGTGCTCAGCTTGCTTTATGATCCAAACTCTCTGATCTACCCATAAGTAATTCCTTTAGGACGTAGCGGACATCTCATCTTTATCCAAATGGAAAAATTAGAGCAGTTTATTTGGAAGATGATGATGTTCTGACCACTCCATATGTTTTGTCAGACCACTGGAGACACTCTTTGGACGATACCTCAGTAACAGTACCTTGTTGGCTCATGTTGCGTTAGTCTGGCAAAAGATATAAATTCAATGACTTATGAGAGACATGCTAAGGGGTAGATGACTGCCAAATTTTAAAAATAATTATTAGAGATTAAACCTCATCTCTGAAAGTAGCTAAAGATGAATTTAAAAGACCCCAATAAGTATTTATTAGAAAAATTAAATGGCCCCTTACTAATAATTAATTGCAAGTTTCCAACATCCTGAGTTCATATTCTGGCACTGCTACTGACAGAGAAATCACTCCTGCAAGTTGCTAATCTCTGAGCATCATTTTCTTCAAAACTGTGGGGCTGTTGGAGTATTAAATACAATTATATATGTGAAACTCATCAATGCTCAGTAAGCAGTAGCATTTCATTTCCTTCCTTAGATCCAGCTCTCTTTAAAGTTACCACACACCCTTCCTTAGAACAGGCATTACCGAAGATAAGCTTAATTTGGTGTTTGAGAGTTTTCAGGCTTCGGTTGATATTAATGTTTTCACTTTGGAAGTAAAACTCAGCCAGTGGAAGCACTCCTTCCCCAGCCCTCACTGGGGTGTTTTAGAGTTGGCTTCCCCTCCTCTTGATGATTTCAAGACTTCATAGAAATGAAAATAAAGCCCTTCTTTTAAAAGACTGGGGAACCCTACTGTAGCATCTGCACAGAGAGTTTGTTGTTTGGAGTAATTATGGGAAGAATGGCGGCTAACCAGACTCTTTGATTCCTTCTTTCCTTCCTTCCTCCCTCCAACTGCCTGCGTTAGGCAATCAGCCTCACACCAGCTCCCTGTGAAGTGACATTCAGTCATGGGGACACTTGCTGAACTATCCCTGGCTAACTTCAGTGATTCCTGGAGAAGCAAGAGCATGCATATTCAAAGTCTCCAATGGAACTCTTAGCTATGCCATTGACTATGACAGGTCTTCACAAAGAAATGGAAACATGTTTGTTACTATTCTCAGTGGTTTGTATATATTATCTCTGTTAATCCTCTCAACATCTGTATTAGGTGGTGGTGTTATTTTCTTTCTCCTGAATCTGAGGAACTGATCCACAGAGGAAGTAAGTAACTGGCCAAAGATCACACAGTGATGAGTGTGGAGCAGGATTAGCACCCAGGCCAGTTGGGCTTTTTAACCACAAAATCATGCTGCCTCCCAGTGTAAATGGCAACTTGACTAATGAGGGGAGCACTCTAAGTTTTACCAAATTTTTCCAACTGACAGGAATATAAAAAATAGTCCATGAGGAGAACTGGCTTTCTATTGAAGAAATCAGAAAGATGGGTGAGCCAGTGAATGGGTTCATATAATCTAGTTATACCAGCCCAAATTCAGCTACAGGTCTGGAGTGAATGAATTTGTCATAGGGGGCTGTTTGTGAACAAATGGGTAGTAGAGTAGGAAAACAATTTATGTAAATCTCCAGTTTGTATAACAGTGTGGGCCTGTATACAATCCAACTTGGAGGTAGACACATAAGCCAACTCCTCAGTAATTCTTCTAGCACTATCCACAGCATATTTTTTAGGACACAGAAGTCAGTGAATATTTATTCATTATATAATGTGCAAGAATCTATTACTCCTGGATATTGTTAAAGGCTTAGTCTAACTTGGCACTTAGAATAATACTTCCATGCAGTTTAGCAAAAGGAACAAAGGCTTTACATTTAAATAAGTTTGGGTTAGGACTTGGCTGTGACACTTCTTTTCTCCATAATATTGAGCATGTTACTACCTTTTTCTGACTTTTTTCATCACTTACCTGTAAAATAGTGATTACAATTCCAGTTTTTGTAAGGATTAAGAGAGATAACATGAAGAGATGACATGAAAGTGCCTTGGCATAATGTCAGGCACAAGGGAGGTATCTACTAATGGTTATTAACTCCCCTTCACTTACCTCTTTTTAGAAGAATTAGGCTCTGAGGAAGAAATTGAGAACAATGGTCACAGCTTTGCTATCACAATTAAAACCTAGAATTAATAAAAACATTCCCTTCAATACACTGCTGCTGCTGCTGCTGCTGCTGTTGCTGCTGCTGCTGCTAAGTCGCTTCAGTTGTGTCCGACTCTGTGCGACCCCATAGATGGCAGCCCACCTCAGCATACAACTTTTGGCATTTTGCAAATTGATTTCATCCCTGTGGAAAGCATGGCTGCACAACTCACTGTGCAGTGATACATTTTCCAAATGTTTATTGTTGCCTTTGCAATACCAATTATGTAAGACCATTTTTCATTTTAAAGAAATGAAGAAGTGGATAATATTCCTCTCTTTAGCAGACCATCCTACACACAGTATTAAATGGGTAAAATATGGATTTTGGATTTAAATAAAACTAGGTTTAAATCCCAGTTGTGTCACTCACTAGTTGGCAATTTCTTCTGGAGAAAGTCACATCTATCTTATATATTCAGTGAGACATAAATGCTAGCATATATAGTACATATATACATGTTTGATCAGTGATGATTGCTAATTTTTATTATTTGGTTTGCCTAATTAGGAAAATCAATATATCCTCCTATAGCTTTCCATTAACTACAAAAAGTGTGACCTGTGTGTGATTATGTTGTGTGTGCGTGCATGTGCTCAGTTGTGTCAGACTCTTTGCGACTCCGTGGACTGTAGCCTACCAGGCTCCTTTGTCCATGGACTTCTCCAGGCAAGAATACTGGAGTGGGTTGGCTATTCCCTATATCCATTCACTACTTTGTTGAACCTGTCATTCAAAGAACGAAAAACTAGACAATATTCATTTATTCAGCGAACGCTCTAAGGAGGCCTGCTGTGGGTCAGCAGGTTGGTAAGTCCTGGGGTTTAATGTAGGAGAGAGATGCGCACAGATAATTTTCGTGGAATGTGGCGACAGGGACAGGCATCACTACAGGATGCTGCAGAGGGAGGTACAGAGGAGGCCTGGTGACTGCTGGATCCGCTTCTGACTCTTCCGATGCAAAATCTCTCCGTGAAAACTCTGTCCCCAGTATCTTTGTATTCTGACCTTTTCACATTCAACAGCGGGTTAGGTAGAACACTCAAGTAGGAATTAAAGAGGAAGACATTTGGCCAAGTGGGTATGGGATACGATGTGCAGTGGGAACTTGTATACACCCTTGCTGGAGTGGGGAACGTGTATTTTCCCTCCCTCCTCACCTTTCTTTACCTTACTTGTGTTGAAGGCTGAAAAGAATTTGTGTGCTCAGTTGTGTCTGACTCTTTGCGACCCTGTGGACTGTAGCCCACCAGGCTCCTCTGTTCATGGGATTTCCTAGACAAGAATACTGGAGCAGGTTGCCATTTCCTCCTTCAGGGGATCTTCCTGACCCAGGGATTGAATCTGTGTCTCCTGTATTCACAGGTAAAATCTTTTCCACTGAGCCACCTGGGAAGCCCTGAAATAGCTCTCAGTCAGAAAGGAAAAAGCCCACTAACACTTTCAGGGTTGAGAGTGCATTATTTTACAGGCAAGGAACCCTCGACTCCTAAAGCATTCAGGGAAGAAATGAAACCTAGAGGGACTCTCAGGGTAATTCTAAGGCTTGTTAATGATGACTTTCTAGTATTCTGGCACACACAGACCTTTGGATTCTACCAGGAACACTGATGAAATTCCACTCCCTCCTACTCTTTCTTGTGGATGAGAAAACCGATAAGACTTTGGTGTTTTTCAGATTCCGCATATAAGTGAGATCATACATTATTTATCTTTCTCTGTCTGATTTATATCATTTAGTATAATGCCCTCAAGGTCCATCTATGTTGTTACAAATGGCAGAATTTTCTTCCTTTTATGGCTGAGTAATATTCTATTGTACCTAGACACATCTTCTTTCCTTCTTCCCTTCCTTTTATCTTTCCTCCCTTCCTGTCTTAATTTTTACTGTCACTTCTTTAATGGCTAAATTGAGAAGTTATCACCTACAAATCTCTTTTATGGAAGACCTTATACTTCCTAAAGGCATCTCCTAGTTGGGCTTTCTTTCTTCTCATAAATAAAAGACTAACTTGATCCAGTATTCTATCTCAAATCATTTCAAACTTACTGTTTAAATCTAGCCTAGATATCCTCTGAAGACTCTTAGGTCAATTTCCAGTTGACAAATAGGTCTAATATATAGCATAAAGTCTAAAATAGTTATATACAACCCTACTAAAAAAAAACAAACCAAAAAAGAAAATTGAGAAGGTATTCAGCAAGCATAAACACTATGCTCTCAACAAATTTTTCGTAGAGGGTTCACAAGATCTTTGTTCTTCTTCAGGGCAAATTCACATGTACTTTATTTTTCTTTTTGTAACATTGGAAATTCCTTGGAAGTTCAGCTTATAATGTAGGTCAAGAAATAAGCACCATGTTATATCAAGAGCTAATAGAGTGTCTAGCCTCTGGTTTAGACTACACCAAGTGTCACAAAAACATTGCAATCCCACAAGAATAAGCCACTAGATGTATTTCTATAATAAAAAGGCATAGGCTGATGTTTGATTACCTTATCAATCAACTGGCACCATTGCAGGAGCTATCAGGAGGGGAGTACCTGGGGCTGGACATTACACCTCATATATCTTTTTAGTGAAATGTTCCTGTCAATTAGGTGACAAGCCCATAACCATAAAAACTTACCTATTGAGTCTGACCCCTGCTGAGCTTGGAATTCACTTGTGGTCTAAATGTTGCTGGCATAATGGACCATTCCCATATTCAGATTAAAGGTTTTAATAAACTCCACCAACTAGTTGACTTAAGCAGGTGATGATGAGAGTGGTTGTTTTGCTGCTTTGGTTGGATCAACAAGAGAGCACTGGGCTGTGGCTTACCTGTGGCTTGCCCCAGAAGCATTCATCTCTGGGAGGACTTTGTGAGTTGTGATTTCTTAACCTGATTTTCTGAGACATCCAGACGAATTTGGAACAGTCGTGTTTTTTTGGCCTGGTGATGCTTAATTTTTGCTGTCCCTGTTGAATTTATAAGCATTCGTTGTATTCATTATATGTCATTGTTGACATAACACTTTACTGAGTGCTAGGGAAGGGGGACTGGTGTCGGTACCCAATGATTTTGAACATGAGGACATTCCTTTTAAAGTTATATTTTCTCAATCAGATGCTCCTTGTATATAAAATGTCAAAAAATCTATATATTTATTAACAGTTTTGTATTTTTAAAATGACAATCTATTGTTCAGTTCAGTCGCTCAGTCATGTCTGACTCTTTGCAACCCCATGGACCGCAGCATGCCAGGCCTCCCTGTCCATCACCAACTCCTGGAGTTTACCCAAACTCATGTCCATTGAGTTGGTGATGCCATCCAACTATCTCATCCTCTGTCATCCCCTTCTCCTTCTGCCCTCAATCTTTCCCAGCATCAGGGTCTTTTAAAATGAGTCAGTTCTTCACATCAGGTGGCCAAAGTATTGGAGCTTCAGCTTCAGCATCAGTCCTTCCAATGAACACCCTGGACTGATCTTCTTTAGGATGGACTGGTTGGATCTCCTCGCAATCCAAGGGACTCTCAAGAGTCTTCTCCAACACTGTAGTTCAAAAGCATCAATTCTTCAGCGCTCAGCTTTCTTTATAGTCCAACTCTCACATTCATACATGACTACTGGACTATTTATTAACAGTTTTAAAAGGTTTATATTTTTAAAATGACAATCTATTGTATTAATTAACATATACAGGAAATATAGTATATAATATTGTTAGTCTCTAGAAAATAACATACATGTGTTCTGATTCCTATTCCTTTTAGCAAATTCATGATCACTCAAGGGTCTAAATATTGGCCTCAGCGTCTTCAAGGTAGGAAATAATGATGTAACTCCACAGATGAAATATACTACAATGGATAGAAGGAGGGTTTATTGGATTTTTAACCTTTAGAATAAAAATTTGGAACTATGTAACCGTTGTTCAATTCAGAGCCATGTGGTGCATTAACCAATGTCACAATCTTGGTGTTCCTAGTAAAGTTTAAATAGATTCTCTTTTCTTATACTCCTATGTACAATTATGTCATATTTTGGTTTGCTTCATATCCTGATTGTAACTTTTTTTTATACAGTTGTATGTTTTACTTGGAGCATTCAACTGTCTTTTATTTTTGTTGAGGTTAAAAATATGTCTTCCTAAGGATATTACTCATGTCTTCTCGCTTCTTCCCTACTATCTATTGCCCAGAATCCAGTTCATTTTATTTCCTGAAGATATTTTTTGAAGCCAATGCTTTCTGTTGTAGTATAAACTGATTTCTTTCTAGATCTAATAATATTTACCATTTTGGGATTTCTTTTCATTGGATTCCTGGGTTAATTGTGTTGTTTTTCATGATATATCGTCTCAATTTTAACACTCACTGAGCTGGAATATAGCTTTGAGAAACTTCTGAAGAATGAATATGGGAGGTAAATATTCTCTCACCATTTGAATGGTAACATATTTTAGCTTCAAAATAATTTTCCCTTAAAATATTGATGACATTGTTTTTCAGTGTTTCTGATGAGATCTGTGTTATAAGCCTGAGTCTACTCCTTTATGGCTGCCAGGTAAAATATGAGGTCAGTTAAATTTGAATTTAAGATAATCAACAAACAATTTTTTAGTAAAAGCATGTCCCATGCAATGTGTGATATTTTGAGCATATTTATACTACTAAATTATCCATTGATTATCTAAAATTCAAAAGTAATTGCATGTCTTATATTTTTATTTGCTATATCTGGCAACCCTGCTTGAAATTCAGCAAACTTTTTCCCTATAAATAACTTAATAATCTTCTCATTTCTCTTGGTGTTTTGAAATTTCCTAAAGATATGTATAAATGTGACTTTATTTTTAATAAAAAATTTTCATAAATAAAAAATTATTTTTATTTCAAGTATATTTAAGTATTTTTAAATTAATTTATTTATTTTAATTGGAGGATACTTTATAATATTATGGTGGTTTTTGCCATAGAGTGACATGAGTCAGCCAGGTTTTTAAAATCCATATTGCTTAGTACTTCTGGACCTTACAATCTCTTTCAGCTTTGAGAAATTTTATCTATTTTTTCTGTAATAATTTTTTTCCCTTCATTTTCTGTTTTTGAGAATCTTAATTAGCTTGATGTTGGGTCTTCTGAATTAAATCTTTATAGCTTTAATATTTTTACTTCTGTTTTCTGAATCTACCTTTTCCTTTATGTCCTGATTTGTTTACTCAATGTTAACTCCAAATCTTTACTCAATATTAACTCCAAAGTTTTTGGCAATCAAAATTCTAATTTCTAAGAATTCTTTATTATGTTTTACATTGTTATTTTCTTGACATCTTATCTTCAATTTATGGATGCACCTGTTCTCATCTCTCCTCCTGGATATAAATTTTTGCTTGGTTTTGGTTTAAATTCTCATTAATTTCCTGGATTATTTCTATTTCCTTTGGAGTCAGTTTTGATTGTTTATCTCTCTTTTGTTTTTCAGACATTCACCCTCATGTATTTGGAAGTCATTTTTTATCCATGGTTAGGGATGAAGGACAAGGTACATGATTTTAGGTAGTGGAGAAGATTTCCTCTGTTATATACTTCTCCACTGAATAGAAAGGATGCCCAGAAGCTCTACATATGCCAGTTGACCTTACCAGACTCTGATGAATGTGAGCAGATGAGGTGCCTGGAACCTTCTATATGCCAGAATTACTATTTTAGGATCCCAACACTAATGGGTCTAGTTATCCTTTTTTTTTAGAGAAGAAACTATTTACCCCCCTTAGATTATAGCTGTGCTGCTTGTCACTTTTGGGAGGGAGTGCATTGGTCACCTCCCAGTTGGCCTACAGGCAGATTTTAAATTAACTTTTATTTCCTTTGCAGATGTCCTAAGCTGTAAATTCTATAGTTTTGTTCCATCTGTTTTTTGTCTGCCAGAAATTTGTTGAAATCATGAATTCATTGGTGGTCCCTCCTCATTTTCTTCATTGTTACAGATTGAGTTTATTAAGACAATTCATGGGGAGTATTGGGAATGAGAGAAGACAAATGGATGGATTCAGTTTATAATCTTGAACAAAAAGTTCCTCCCTTTCAACTCACTTTCTATAATTTCCTTCTGAATGTTCTCTAATGAAAATATTTTATATCTGCAAGGATGCATTTTAATTTACAAATCACATTTAAGGGCATACTCATTTACCCTTCAGAAGTGGGAACACATGTTTTTATGAAAATAAATGTTTAAAAATAATACCTCACTTCTTTTCTGAAATAATGACATAGTATATGTGAATGTGCCTAGTATAATATCTAGCACGAAATTGTTGCTCAAAAAATATTATATTTTTTAGTATTTTATTTTCAGAACTTAGGGCTCAAGCACATTTTCTGTCATGTTGGTACAAAGAGATATATGGGTATAAATTGCTTGAAAAAGAAATGAAAAAAATACCTATCCCTAATCTACCGTGTGGTTAGAAGTAAGGATTAGTGATCAAATTTCCATAAAGTATTTTAAGGTCAAAGATAAAACTTACTGTGGAACTTGTGAAATTATTTATTCTACTGTAGCAAACACTATTGAATAGTTTTAAACACAGTGACAAGCTATTTTGAAAATTAAACTCTAGGTTTATTAAATCATGAAAATGCCACATGTCTGATTTATACATGAGGCGCCTGAAGATCACAGGGGTTGAGAAGTTTACCCAAGGTTAAATAGCAAGTAAATAACTGAGCTAGAACTCAAACCCAGATCTTCTGACATCAAATGAATACCCTTTCCTCCATACCACTGATTTGCAGACTTCTAAGAGGAAATTCGCTGCATGATAAGAATGAACTTGTTTTGTCACTTAAATATTAATAATGTTTTATTTTCAGTGAAATTGTATGCTTTAACAAGTCAAGTCATCAATGGTGAGATGCAGTTCTATGCCAGAGCTAAACTCTTCTATCAAGAAGTACCAGCTACAGAAGAGGGTATGATGGGAAATTTCATTGAACTGTCCAACCCAGATATCCAGGCCTCTCGGAAATTTCTCAGGAAATTTGTTGGGGTGAGTATCCAACTGTAGTTTGATTAGGAAGCAAAGTTCTTGCAAACAATGAGCTCACATGCTTCTGTGTTGTCGCTTCAGTCATATGAAAGCCAAATGGGTGAGCCACGAGTTTAGTGTGAAAGCCTGTTTTAAGAGGTTCAAATGGCTCCATGGTAAAGCATCTGCCTGCAATGCAGGAGACCCAGGTTCGATTCCTGGGTCAGGAAGATCCCCTGGAGAAAGAAATGGCAATCCACTCCAGCACTCTTGCCTGGAAAATCCCATGGACGGAGGAGCCTGATAGGCTACAGTCCATGGGGTCGCAAACAGTCGGACAGGACTGAGCGACTTCACTTTCACTTTCACATTAAATGACTGGTTTATCCTAGTTAGCATTTCACTTTCCTAGCACCAGCTTATTTCTTATGCTTCAGGGGAAGGTGAACTAGCAGCGTTAATATTACAAGTAGTAGATTAAGAAGACTTCTCTTTCAGATCCCATAGATAAGCAATTGACACTCAGATGACTGATGAGTGATCATGCCATTTGGGATCTTGGGGTGATTTACTGAGTCTCTGTAATAAAAATTCAACATTGTAGGGAAATGCAGCCTTATGTTTAGTTTAAAAATGGTAAGTATAGTAGAATATCTTTATATTATTTTCTACACAGTTGAGACATTGCCTTGAAAAAATGTGATCCCTTTATAGACTTGGTGTTGGGTAAAACTCCACTTCCTGACTTTCAGGCCACATGGAGATGAGTCATATATTTTAGGAGCCAGAATCTTGGGTCCCAGAGTTATTATGGTTCTTACAGTATAAACCACCTTGGGTTTACTCTTAAATTCTCTTAAACCCCAATTTTCTTACCTATGTCTAGAGTATAACCACAGACCCTATCTTGTAGGATAATGTGAAGCTCAAATGAGATAATATATGTCAAATGCTTACTTTAGTGCACCCAATTATTATGCAATATAGCTCATTTACTGCTACTACTAATAACAAGCTTTCATATAATTCAGTCACTGTACTTTATGGAGCTTCATTTAGTTGGGGCTTCCCTGGTGGCTCAGGTGGTAAAACATCTGCCCACAATGCGGGAGACCCAGTTTCGATCCCTGTGTCAGGAAGATCCCCTGGAGAAGGAAATGGCTAAACCACTTCAGTACTCTTGCCTGGAAAATTCCATGGACAGAGGAGCCTGGTAGGTTACAGTCCATGGGGTTGCAAAAAGTTGGACAGAACTGAGCGACTTCACTTTCACTTTTTCATTTAGTTTTCAGAACAGACAACCCACATAATAAAGCTGCTGTTGGTTCTACTGAGAATAAAGTCCTAACTAGCAAACAGGTTTTGTTCCAATTCACTATGAAGTTATTCATCTGAAATTTGGACTCCATTTTATTCTGATGAAGGAACCATTAAGAATATTACAAATATTTGGGATTAGGTTGTCAACCTATTTAGAAGCATAATATTAATAGTTTCCCTAGTGTTGAGGTGAGGTTCACTTTATATCCAACTTTCTCTGAAGTACCCTTTGCCTGAGTACAGAAAAATAGGATCACGATGGAGCAGTCATTGGGGCAAAGTGTCTGGACATCAGCTGTGGCCGTAAAGGACTACAAAACTAGAGATGATGGCTGTGGTTGTTTATAGATCAGGTTAATTTGGAATATTTTAAAATCAGTGTTACTGACTGACTTCACCGAGCACATTATCTGATAGTCACTCTGATGAGCACTTTAGAAGCACTGTCTTATTTGTTCTTCATAATAATTTGGGGAGGTAAGTACTATTATTATTTCTCATTTTCATGCTTGGGGAAACTGAGGCTTATAGAGATTAAGTATGTTTTCAAGTTTACGCAGTTGGTAAGAGACAGAGCTGGGACTCATGCCTGGCAAGGTCTGTCTGATACCAAATTCCCAGCTCTTATCCACGACATATTTTTTTCTATTTGTGTCATGAAGCAGAAAAATCCCTGCTCTGTGTGTGTGTGTGTGGACCACAGACCTCAACTCTCCCCCAATCTGGCCAAGAGCAATCCTTCCTGCTCGCCTCGAGGTGAGGCTGACTTTGATCCCAGTGCATTTCAGAAGCTTAGTTAGTAATCCAGCTGTCTTGTCACTCCATGTGGAATGCCAAACTGACCACAGGGATGCTGCTCAGACAGAGCCCATACACAGGCCCACGGACCTGGGAAAGGAAATAGCCTTCTGCTGGCATATTTATGTTGGAAATGAGCAGTCTGCTCTTTTCAAACAAATATAAGGAGTCCTTCTTAGTAGACAAGGCTCATTGTGAAGCTGTGACCTCAAAGTACAAACACAGTCTTTTTAAAGAAATGATATTTTGGTACTTTGACCTTAATAATATGCTAAATTAGTATCCAGGTCAAGATACAAGGAGTTTGGGAACAAGAGTATCTGACATGATTTATCCTTGTGTCAACTGGGAAAAGGCAGATTGTTTAATTTAAAGTTTTGCTTTCCTTTCAACACTTAGTGACCTGGGACAGTGGGAAAACACTTTTAAACTTGTTGCAAATGTGCTTACTTTAGCAAATAAACAAACGATACCAAGATAATATCAATGGCATAGCTGATAACATTCCTTACTTTTAGCTTTTTGAGGGGAAAGTAAAAATTTATAAAAAGTAATTGGTATTTGATGATTTTATCTCTTGATATTTCTCAGTGATTGGATGACTGAAAAATCAGGGGCTAACTGTATTTCATGGTTTTTATACAGTGGTATTTAACACTTTATTGTCAAACTTCAGTGGAAAGAAGGTAAAATAATATTCTTTGAAACAAAAGACATAGACAGAATCAAAATGAAAATGAAATTTCCAAGAGTATTTTACTATTTTATATAAATCCATAAATATGAAGATAGGATAATAAAAGTAAAGTTCTGCAATCACACATTTATGTGGTTTTGGTCACATTCACAGAGGTGCATCAAATTTCAATCCAAGCACAGTAATAAGCAGCCATAGTGTCCAAGAGAGTAGAGATGTTGTCCCAGAGGTCAGTCTTTAAATGTCTCTTCTCGGAGGCACAGCATGAGAATGTGAGAAAGAGGAAAAAACTTGGTGCCAGGATATGCGAGGCTGTGCCAAACACAGGGAATGGCATGGAATAAAGACAACTAGGCAGCAGTGGTGAGGGGCAAAGGCGGACAGCACTTGAGTAAGAGGCATCTTCTGTATTTTTGTATAACAGTTTTTGTATATTAGTGTATTTGTGCATACGTATGTGCTCAGTCACCTCATTCGTGTCTGACTCTTTGTGACACATTGGACTGTAGCCTGCCAGGCTCCTCTGTCCACAGGGATTCTCCAGTCAACACTGGAGTGGGTTGCCATGCCCTCCTCCAGGGGATCTTCCGACTCAGGGATTGAACCCGCGTCTCTTATGTCTCTTGCACTGGCAGTAGGGTGCTTTACCACTAGCATTGTGGGTAGATTCTTTACTGTCTGAGCCACCAAGGAAGCCCAATTGTTTTGTATATAACTGTTGTTTCAAGGATAGCTACAGTCAAATATCATACATACATAAACACACACACATATATATACATATATAACATGTTTATTTCATAGATAAATAAACATGTTGTGTGTGTGTAAATATGTATATTACTTTATAGAAGCACATCTGAGAAGGCTTTCACTGGCTGATATCCTCCTATCTCTACTAACTATTCATCTTTCACTGTCAGTTAGTTGAATTCAGAATTTTACTTTTAAAAAGTGTAAGGGCTTTTTGTCCAATAAGTCATGTGGTTTCTGATACAAAAGCAGAAACAATTTTCAGCATGAAAAGAGACAGGGGGACTTTGCTGCAACTACCTTTTATCCTCATAAATGTGCTATAAGCTACCGAGGCTGAGTTTGAAGTGAAATTCTGGCCCAAGAATGGAACGGATTGCATTTCCTCAGCTCAGGTCCTAAAAATTATCTTCCACACAAGCATAGTAGATAATTCAGAGCCCTCAAAATCAGTTTTGAAAAAATAAATTTTAGTCATCCACTCCAGTCTGAATTGAAATGTGTTCACTGCACGAATTTGAAAAGCAATTTTAAAAGTCTGAAAGATTCTCTCGTCTTTGCTCTCTCTTTTTCCACAAGGCAATAAGCTACAGTGCAGGTCCATTTGTTATGGATTTGACCCAAATTGGCAATTAACAAAGTTCTACTTTCATAGGACTTTAAATGGCCCACTTCTTATAAAACATTACCTAGTTCTCAAACCTAAGACATTTTCTAAAATCTTATTTTTTAATTCTTTGAAAGACCTATAACTGGATAAAATAAAGAAGGCAAAAACTAGACATGTTTGGATATGTTTTGAAAAAAGTCATTGGATGTTTTATAACTTGACTCTGGCAGTGGGTGTGGGCATTCTAAAGTTGCTTCAGTGTTATGACTCTGTGCTACCGTATGGATTATAGCCTGCCAGGCTCCTCCGTCCAAGGGTTTCTCCAGGCAAGAATACTTGAGTGGGTTGCCATGCCCTCCTTCAGGGGATCTTCTCATCCCAGGGATTGAACCCATGTCTCTTATGTCTCCTGCATTGGCAGGAGGGCTCTTTATCACTAGTGCCACCTGGGAAGTCCACGGTAGTGGGTACATACCTATATACATTTGTCCAGATTCCTTGAATGGTAGATTTACAACAGTACATTAAATTTTATGTGTGCGTGTGTGTTAGTTGCAATGTCATGTCTGACTCTTTGCAACCCCATGGACTGTAGCCTGCTAGGCTCCCCTGTCCATGGAATTCTCCAGGCAAGACAACTCCAGGCAACAATAATGAGTGGGTTGCCATTCCCTTCTCCAGGGGATCTTCCTGATGTAGGGATGAAACCGAAGTCTCTTACATTGTAGGCAGATTCTTTACTGTCTGAGCCACCAAGGAAACCCACATTTAATTATATGAACTTGACCTAAATTAAGTTTACTTAAAGAGATAACTGTGTGTCAAGACTCAGGGTGAATGTCTGTCATTGGACTGTTCCACAAGGTACCTTTCTGCAGGGGCCCGGGAGAGCTGGGACGGACTGTGCCTTGGACTGTGGCTCTGGGATAGGAAGGGTCAGCAAGCATGTCCTGTTGCCGGTTTTCAACTCCGTGGAACTGGTGGACATGATGGAATCGTTCCTCCTCGAAGCACAGAACTACTTGCAGGTCAAAGGCGACAAGGTAGAAAGCTACCACTGCTATAGCCTGCAGGAATTCACACCCCCACTGGGAAGATATGACGTCATCTGGATTCAGTGGGTCATTGGTTAGTTCTGCATGGCATTGCATCTTCCCTTCTCCCCGCTAACTGGAGGACTTGTGGAGGCAGAGCAAGGACACAAAGCGATATTTGGCTCTAGCTGCACTTAGAATAGTTAGCTAGTCTAACATATAATGGGAACTCCCCCCAAGCTCTGGTCCTCTGGATTCTGCCCCTAACATCCACTGAACAAGGCTGGTGATTCCCATTCTTAGGATGGAGTGTCTTTGTGCCAACCTAAATCCTAGAAGAAAACTGAATATTTGAAAAACTTTAAAAAGTGTATGCCCATTATTGACAAACCTTGGCTTTCTTAGATTTAAATTCTCAGGAAATGAGATAGCAGTGAATTAGATTTTGATCTGAGTGTGTGTGTGTGTGTGTGTGTGTGTGTGTGTAAGACACAGAGGAACGATGGCAGAGTTGAGCTGTGAATCCAAGGGATGAGCAGTGGTTTATTTTGTGCCTGGGAGGTAGGTAGATAGACTAGGTTGGTATAATAGCTGTTTTACAGAGAGTGTACTGATTCTCCTCAAAGAGGATACCTGTCCTCTTACCTAAATTCTCAAAGCCTCCGCAACAAAACAATTCAGGCTATGAAATAATTCATGAATGAGTCAACAAACAAGCTCCCGATTTGTAGCCTTGTGGCCGTTCAGTCTTTCCTACTCACCTCCTTCCCCACCCACCCTTTCATCCTGTTCCCCCATTTACTTGGCCTCACCTGTAGGGTACCTGACTGATAAAGACCTTCTTGCGTTTCTTTCCCGGTGCCGAGATGGCCTGAAGGAAAACGGCATCATCATACTGAAGGACAATGTGGCCCGGGAGGGCTGCATCTTCGATCTCTCTGACAGCAGCGTGACTCGGGACATGGACATCCTCCAGACCCTCATTAGGAAGAGTGGGCTGGTGGTGCTAGGCCAGCAAAAGCAGGACGGCTTTCCAGAGCAATGTGTCCCGGTGTGGATGTTTGCGCTGCACAGCGATGGAAGCTCCTGACCAGCTGCCGGAGTGAATGACTGCACTGCACAGAGGTGCTTTGGGAAGAGTGGCCCTCCTCTGATTCACAAGTTACACCCCTTGTGATCCATGGAGGAATGAACAGAAGGGAGACAATGTATGTTTCAAAACAGTTGATGTCACGTTTCCACTAATTATGTAAGTACGTGCACATACGCTGTGACTTTTCCAAAAGACAAATGGAATGTGACATCCGGAAAAACATCTAAACTGTACCAGTGTACCCATAAAAACAGGAAAGGGAGCAACGTTCACAAAATATAAACTGCGTTGGTCTCTGAAGGTTTGCATGAAAGAGTAGTTTAGGATGGGTGGGATAAAGTCTAGACCACCTTTCTCTGCCCTCATGCTGGATGCTTTACCCTTCCTTCCTCTTTGGGAATATTACTTCTCTTAGACAAAAATCTCCCCCTAATTAAGAAAGCACCAGTCAAAATAACCTTGTAAAACAATTCCATTACTTAATTTTGTCTTTAGCGGAATAGAAGAATATGGTTTCACTTTCTATTTGGGGTCAGTTTCTCTGCCCAATGATATAATATGGATGTAATTTCATAACAGAAGTCTGCATTTCAGTGATGGGGAAGTGTCTCCTTTCAGGAGGAAATGTTTTACCCTTGAAATTTCAGCTGTGAACATATAAGTGAATGTCACTGATAATCTACTTTTAGTCACTGGCTTCTAACACAACTTGCTTCATTGCAGTTACTCCTGTTTCCTTGATTGATAAGAATGTACACTGGAAAGAGATAAGAAATGGTAAACCTGAAAACTGAACTAACTGCATTAGTTTAATTAATTAGCTTAATTAAAAATATCTAAAATCTTTCAAAAACAAAAATGTAATTTAATTTCTATTAGCAGAATGTTTAAATATAACTTCTATTTTATTTAAAATGCTCTGAAGTCTTCATGTGAAGGATTTATTTGTCTTTTGATGTATTATATATTGAGTCTTCTATGAAATACAATCAATTTAAGTAAAGAAAATCTGTTAAATGCATATGTTATCACCCTAAAATCATGTTTGTAAGTCATAGCTCTAAATTAGGAGGAAAATAATTATTATAAAACACTATGTTGATATAGCATGACTTAGTAGTTTGATTTTATGTCCTGGAAAATTATGTCACTCTGCCACAGGCACTTTCCAGCTGCAGTATGTCATTCACAACATTTTAGGGTAATGTAACAAAATGTGAGTTAAAACCATTGCTGGAGAAACCAGAGACCAAAATTAAATAAAACGGTGAATCATTACCAAACAGGATTACTGTGAGAAAACAAGAATTCTCATGTTTTCATCCTCTATGTATTGAAAAAAAAAATTAACTAAATCTTCCTTTTCAGCCCATCCTAGGCATTTTCTGCTTCTTTTACATTTAGCACCCTTATTCTCTTACTTCTTGACTTTCTGCTTTGCAAGTACTCACATGCTGATTGACACAGTTGTCCATTCCTCAGCATCCCGGTTCCTGAGCTCAAGGAGGAAATAACATAATTGTCCCATTAATATGAATACATGAGTTCCAGAAAAACATCTATTTCTGCTTTATTGACTATGCCAAAGCCTTTGACTGTGTGGATCACAGTAAACTGTGGAAAATTCTGAAAGAGATGGGAATACCAGACCACCTAACCTGCCTCTTGAGAAATCTGTATGCAGGTCAGGAAGCAACAGTTAGAACTGGACATGGAACTACAGACTGGTTCCAGATAGGAAAAGGAGTACGTCAAGGCTGTATATTGTTACCTTGTTTATTTAACTTATATGCAGAGTACATCATGAGAAACGCTGGACTGGAAGAAACACAAGCTGGAATCAAGATTGCTGGGAGAAATAGCAATAACCTCAGATATGCAGATGACACCACCCTTATGGCAGAAAGTGAAGAGGAGCTAAAAAGCCTCTTGATGAAAGTGAAAGAGGAGAGTGAAAAAGTTGGCTTAAAGCTCAACATTCAGAAAATGAAGATCATGGCATCCGGTCCCATCACTTCATGGGAAATAGATGGGGAAACAGTGGAAACAGTGTCAGACTTTATTTTTTTGGGCTCCAAAATCACTGCAGATGGTGATTGCAGCCATGAAATTTAAAGACACTTACTCCTTGGAAGAAAAGTTATGACCAACCTAGATAGTATATTCAAAAGCAGAGACATTACTTTGCTGACTAAGGTCCGTCTAGTCAAGGCTATGGTTTTTCCTGTGGTCATATATGGATGTGAGAGTTGGACTGTGAAGAAGGCTGAGCACCGAAGAATTGATGCTTTTGAACTGTGGTGTTGGAGAAGACTCTTGAGAGTCCCTTGGACTGCAAGGAGATCCAACCAGTCCATTCTGAAGGAGATCAGCCCTGGGATTTCTTTGGAAGGAATGATGCTAAAGCTGAAACTCCAGTACTTTGGCCACCTCATGAGAAGAGTTGACTCATTGGAAAAGACTCTGGTGCTGGGAGGGATTGGGGGCAGTAGGAGAAGGGGACGACAGAGGATGAGATGGCTGGATGGCATCACGGACTCGATGGACGTGAGTCTGAGTGAACTCCGGGAGATGGTGATGGACAGGGAGGCCTGGCATGCTGCGATTCATGGGGTCGCAAAGAGTCAGACACGACTGAGCGGCTGAACTGACTGAATATGAATACATAATCTTTAACTCAGTTGAATCTTTGGAATAGATCAGCAGTCCCTTTTCTCTTCCTATGTAATTTTCTGTTCTTCTTAGAAAACTTCCACATCTTTATTGTGCCACAAAAAAATTCCCAACTCCATATCTATTTTTTACTTAATTGCCAAAACAAAAATTAGGAAGTAAATTATACCAATATCTCCTCTCTATAACAAGTTAATAGCTAGTACAAGGTAAAGGGAAGAGCGAGTTTTCCTGGTGCCTTGCAGTCAAGAATCTGCCTGCCAATGCAGGAGACATAGGTTTGGTCCCTGGATCTGGAAGATCCCATGGAGAAGGAAAAGGCAATCCACTCCAGTATTCTTGCCTGGAGAATCCCATGGACAGAGGAGCCTAGCAGCCTACATAGTCTATGGGGTCTCAAAGAGTTGGATACAACTGAAGCGACTGAGCATGCATGCATGCATGCATGGACTGTAGTCCACCAGGCTCCTGTGTCCATGGAATTCTCCAGGGAAGAAAACTGGCATGGGTTGCCATGCCCTCCTCCAGGTGATCTTCCTGACCCAGGGATTGAATATTCAGCTCTTATGTCTCCTGCATTGGTTGGTGGGTTCTTTACTGCTAGTGCCACCTGGGAAGCCTGGGCTACAGTCCATGGAGTTGCAAAAGAGTCAGACATGATTTAGCAACTAAAGGGAAGAGTAGCTTGAGAGGTGAGGCCATCAGAGTCAGAGCATGCTGCCTGATAGTTCATGCGAAGGTTAGCATGTGTTTAAAAACGATGGAAAGATCTGAGGTTACAAGGAAGGGGCTGAATTTTCTGGTCTTCTGGGTAGAGTCAAGGATGCTATAGAAGGAAGGCATTTGGAGTGAGACCTACTCCAGCCGTCTTCAACAAGGCAAACATATTTCTGATGTTTATCAATACATCTGTGTTGTATGGTAAGTGACAATCTACATTAGTTCATAGTCCAAGTGCCCCGAAATCATTTGGGCAGATTTTATGAAATAGAGATTCCCAGGCCTGGTCCCCATGAGAATCTGATTCTGTGAAATGGGATCAAATAACGTATTTTTTAAGTTCTAAACTGATTCAGATCATTACTTTTGAGGATACTGATAAAAGAGGTGTGGAGCTGGGCTCTTCAGAGTCAAAGGAAGATAAGATAGGGCAGGCAAGATGCAGGCCAGATTCAGGGAAGTAGCTGGATGGTGAAATCCATTCTCCACACCGATGCTAGCTTTCTAAAACCTGAACTGCCCATGTTATGTATAAACTTTCAATGACTCCCCATCACTGATAAAATGAATTCCCATCACCTTAGAATGACATAAAGCCTTTTGTGATCTAGCCCTGGCTTCTCTCTCCAGCCTCAGTTTTCCCACATTTCTTGAAATTGTGCTTAACTACTTATAGATCTCTCAAGGAGCTATGACTTACGGCACATGGCATTTACTGATGTTACTTCCTTATCTCTCATTCTTACTTTATTATTTTTTTTATTTTTTAAATTTTTTGGCCATACCACGTGGCATGTGGGATCTTAGTTCACCGACCAGGGATTGAACCCATCAATGCCCCCCATTTGAAGCTGAGCCTGGCTCAGTGGGTAAAGAATCTATGGGCAATGCAGGAGACACAGGACACATGGGTTTGATCCCCAGGTCAGGAAGATCCTCTGGAGGAGGAAAGTGGCAACCCACTCCAGTATTCTTGCCTGAAAAATCCCATGGACAGAGAAGCCTGGGGGGCTACAGTCCATGTGGTCCCAAAGAGTTGGACATGACTGAGGAACTAAGTACACATGCATGTTCTAACCACTGGACCATCAGGGAAGTTCCAGAATGTCTCCCATTCTTTTTGTCGGTCTCAGATTGTAAAGATGTTACTGACTCTAGAAAAGCTTCCTTCCAGGTGCTGGGTTAGATGCCCCTACTATGTGCCCCCCTCATACCATCTGCTTAACATGTCACAGCACTTATCATGTGCCATTGTTATTGCTTGCTTACATTTCCTCTATTAAACTCTGAGCTCCTTAATGGGACATTCATGTTAGAGCCTCAGTTTTTGTCATATGCCCTAGTTATTGTTGTTTAGTCACTAAGTTGTATCTGATTCTTTTGAGACCCCATGGACTGTAGCCTGTCAGGCTCCTCTGTCCATGGAATTTCCCAGGAAAGAATAGTGGAGTGGGTTGCCATTTTCTTCTCCAGGGGATCCTTCTGACTCAGGGATCAAACCCACATCTATTGCATTGGCAGGTGAGTTCTTTACCACTTATCCACCAGGGAAACCTATATCCCCTACTACACTGAAGTGAAGTAGTGAAATGAAAGTCGCTCAGTTGTGTCTGACTCTTTGTGACCCCATGGACCATACTGTCCATGGACTTCTCTAGGCCAGAGTACTAGAGTGGGTAGCTGTTCCCTTTTCCAGGGGATCTTCCCAACCCAGGGATCGCACTCAGGTCTCCCACATTGCAGGCAGATTCTTTACCAGCTGAGCCACAAGGGAAGCCCAACTACCTCACTGAAGGAACTCCAAATTTTACTGAAAGTATGTAAGTAGAGAGACTCAGGGGACAGTCTGTTTCAAGAGGCATCAAACAGGAATCAGAGCAAAGCAGCAGGAAAAACCAAGAGCTTCTAAAGTTCCATGAGCACTGGAATGTACAAGACAGGTCCAAGGAGTAACCAAACAATGCAAACTGGCAAGAACCAGGAAGCTCAGGGGTCAGACTTCTGGGAGAAGACTGTGGCAAGAAAGTTAGGGCCTGGGGCAAAATCCTGCCTAGTTAGGAAATCTCTTTTTTCAATAGCAGCCAATTCAAGGATATGGCCAACCATAGACCCATTGTTTCATTAGGTGGGAAGGTATACCTCATAAAAGAGACATGTTAAAATTGTGAGTGAAACAGAAAAAAAAATAAAGTGAAAGTGTTAGTCACTTAATCGTGTCCAACTCTTTGAGACCACGTGGAATTCTCCAGGCAAGAATTTTGGAGTGGGTTGCCATTCTCTTCTCCAGGGCATCTTCCCGACCCAGGGATCAAACCTGGGTCTCCTGCATTACAGGCGGATTCTTTACCATCTGCGCTACCAGGGAAGCCCTAAAATTGTGAGTAGGTCTTAACAAAGTGACTTGTAATCCTCATCTGCTTCCTGCAAAGCAATAAGTCCGAAGGAGCAGCTAGGCTTAGAGGAAGTCAATCCTTTTCTGAAAACTGAAGAGAAGTGGAAGGTGCGCACCTGTACTTCATAGATGAATTAATTGCAAACATGTCTGCAGTTGTAGGTGAACTTTGGAGGACCCCTTGGTTTATCCAATGATTCATGAAGGGGTGCAGTCTTCACCTACCTCCTCTTCTGAGAACCTGAGCCACCACTCCTCAGCAATAGTATAGAAGCATGCCAAATCTCAAGGGGTCAACAATTTTATAGATTCAGGATCATCATAAAAATATAAAACAAAATGAATAAGGTCACCCACATGAAAGATGAGCTGCTTTATACTGTGGACACATTTTGGCCCCATTCTGTAACTCCACCATTTCCTATAACTGGTCTGTTTTGAGTGATGTACTGGGGAGAAGGCCTGTGTGATATATTCAGCTGCCTGTCAGGAATAATTAAAACCAGTTGTGTTATTGCTTTCTTTAGTTCTAGCTGATTCTTTGATGCTTTGGTGTCTATGCCAGAAAAATACCTCTTATAATCATCAGAGGCCAGTGTTTTCACAAAGGTCACTGCAAGCTAATTAAGCAAATATGTGAAAAATAGTTTAAAATTATCTCAATTAGTAAAGTGTGTGTATACATACATCTGAAGTGGGGTTAAGGAGAGACTGTCAAAATAGTAACTGACTTGCAGAGTTAGTGACTTGGTGTCCGAGTACTACACATATATAGCACCTTTGTATGTTCATTAAGTTGGCATGATTTGTCCTTTTTCTAGGTGACAGGCTGTATTACTTACTGCAAATAAACATGCAGGAGCTGTCCAAGAAGAATGTGACTCTGTAATGGGCAAGAGAGATACAAAAGTAATAATAATTTAGGATAAAAAGATTAAAATAATAGTATGTACAAAGAATTAAATAACATAGAGAATAGATTGAGTTACTACATCTCTGGGGTTGGAAGGAGTTCATACAGATTCCATTCATTCAGTACATATTTTCCGGATGCCTACTATGTGCCACACACTGCTCTACGGTCTCAGGATACACAGGGAGTAAAAGCCAAAAATCGCTGGCCTTGTGGAGCATGTATTCTAGAAGAGATAGTATTACAATAAATATAAATTAATAAATTATTTTTTAATGTTAGAAAGTGGCAAATTTTGGAAAAAGAACAGGGAAAAATAGAGGAAAGTAAGGGGAATTGAGATTCATAGAGGGAGACTGTAATTTCGAATAGTGGTCAGGATTGGTTTTGCTGAGGACGTGACATTTGAGCACCAAGTTAAAAGGGTGAGGGCATTGGCTGTATCGGTATTTAGCCAATATCCACACACGGGCAGCTGATGCAAACACTCCAAGTCTTGAGTGTGCCTGGGCTATCTGAGAAACAATAAGGAGGTTAGTGCAGCTGCAGCTGAGTGAATGAGGGAGAGAATGCAGTAAGAGAAGAGCTTTAGGGATATGCCTGGGGCCAGATCACACAGGGTCTGGTAGGTTATGGAAAGGATTTTTGTACTGACCAAGAATGGAGGACATTACAGAATTTTGAGCAGAGAAGGGACATGATATGACCTGTGCTTTTAATTCTTCTGGCTGCTGTGTTGAGCAAAGGTAACAGTAGGGTGAGGATGGAAGAAAGGAGACCAGATAGACGAAGATGTGGTAAGTTATGGCTAATGGTCCAAATTCTACTTGTTGCTTTTTTTGTAAATAAATGTATATCAGAGTACGGCTACACCTAATTACACTATAGTTGCCACAATGACAACATGGCCTACATTTACTAAATGGCCCTTACACACACACACACGCATATACAGACACACACACACACACACACACACGAACCAAACAAAAAACCTATCCTAATCCCTAAATTATCATATTGCAGAAATTCAGGAGTTAAGTAATGGTGGCTCAGATCAGGGTGGCAGTAATGATGATACTGGGGAGTGTTTGATTCCGGCTATGTTTGAAATTACAGCCAACTCTATTTGCTAAATGATTGTGTGTGGGAATGTAACAGAGAGAAGTCAAAGATGAGTGTAAATTTTTTTTGACCTGAACCAGAACATTGTTTCTATCATTTGAGATAAGGAAAGTTGATAGTGAAACAGTTTTCATGGAGAGATCAGGAATTAGAACTGTTTAAGCTCAACAGTTGTGTGTTTTTAGATGACAATGACACTCAGTGAAGATATTGAGAAGCCCATTGAATATGCAGGTCTGAAGTTCAGGAGAGAAGTCTGGGAGAAGTGGAAAATTCGCATAGAGATGGTATTCAGAGCCATGATCCTGGATGAGAGTGTAAAAGAATGAGTGAAAATAGAATGACAAAGGAGCAGTTAAACATTAAGAGAATGGGAAGAAGAAGAAAAACTGCAAAGGAGACTAAAGTGTGAACAGTACTGTAAAGCTAGAGTGGAGCATTCTGGAAGCCAAAGCAAAGGAAGTATATCAAGGAAAACAAAGGAATTGGCTATCAACTCTTTCTAGTAATTTAAGTAAGAGGAGAACTGAGAATTGACCATGCAGTTTTGATAAGTAAGTAGGAGCAAAAGCTGGGTTGGAGCATTTATTAATAAGTATGGGAGGAAAAGAATTGTAGAGAATGAATATAAACAACTCGTTCAAGGGGTTCTACTAGAAAGGGAAACACTTGTGAACAAATAAGTCAACATCAAGGAGATGACACCACCCTTATGGCAGAAAGTGAAGAGGAGCTAAAAAGCCTCTTGATGAAAGTGAAAGAGGAGAGTGAAAAAGTTGGCTTAAAGCTCAACATTCAGAAAACGAAAATCATGGCATCCGGTCCCATCACTTCATGGGAAATAGATGGGGAAACAGTGGAAACAGTGTCAGACTTCATTTTTTTGGGCTCCAAAATCACTGCAGATGGTGACTGCAGCCATGAAATTTAAAGACGCTTACTCCTTGGAAGGAAAGTTATGACCAACCTAGATAGTATATTCAAAAGCAGAGACATTACTTTGCTGACTAAGGTCCATCTAGTCAAGGCTATGGTTTTTCCTGTGGTCATGTATGGATGTGAGAGTTGGACTGTGAAGAAGGCTGAGCACTGAAGAATTGCTGCTTTTGAACTGTGGTGTTGGAGAAGACTCTTGAGAGTCCCTTGGACTGCAAGGAGATCCAACCAGTCCATTCTGAAGGAGATCAACCCTGGGATTTCTTTGGAAGGAATGATGCTAAAGCTGAAACTCCAGTACTTTGGCCACCTCATGAGAAGAGTTGACTCATTGGAAAAGACTCTGATGCTGGGAGGGATTGGGCGCAGGAGGAGAAGGGGACGACCAAGGATGAGATGGCTGGATGGCATCACAGACTCGATGGACGTGAGTCTGAGTGAAGTCCGGGAGATGGTGATGGACAGGGAGGCCTGGCGTGCTGTGATTCATGGGGTTGCAAAGAGTCGGACACGACTGAGCGACTGAACTGAACTGAACTGAAGCAAGGGAAGTAAGGCTAAGAGGAGTGTATACTGTTTTTGTTTTTAAGATGGGATAAATAGTTCGATTGAGTTTGTAGACTGATGGGAAAAATTTGGTAGAGAGGGAGACATTTGTGATTCAGGAGAGGAAATGGGAGAATTGCTAGAGCAATGTTATTGAGTAAGTAAGACAAGATGGGATCTAGTTTTCAAGTGAAGGAACTGACTTTAAATGGGAGAAAAATAGTATTATATGAGCATCAAGCAGCATATGGGTTCACTTGAGTTTCATAATCAAGAGCATTTGTCTTCAGTGCATTTTTTTGCATGAATGAAAGCACAAATTAGGTAAAAAGATGAATTTAACCAAGGTTGTGGTTTTGTCAAGTGAATACAACAAGGAATTGAGGGTATATACAAAGAAGTGAGTATATTGATTGATTGTGGAATTTAAAATGAGTAAGTAGGGGAGAAAGAGAGACTATTAAGAAAGTTAGAGGCAGTGAAAAAACAGAAAGATCAACTGATTGGAGGTACTGGTGAAGTTGGAATTGGGGCAATAGAAGGATGAATGGAGGTTATGATCAGAGAATAAAATGAATTAAATTAAGATCATGGAGGGATTATTGGTAATGAGAAGGTCTAGGGTTATTGAATACATGAATGAAAGGCCCATAAGTTGTGGAGGACTGGATCCCTTGAAGAGAGGAGTTTAAGAAACTGAGAGGCTGAAGTGCTGCATTAAGTCATCTACTGTGTATATTGCAAGCATCAAAGAATTAAGACATTAGCAGTATTAGAGAGAGGGAAAGTGAACAAACATAGATCTGTGGAAAATAAAGGGATATTTTCTAGGGGTTCATTAGTGACATCAACAATGACAGATAATGAGTAATATAATTTATTGATATGTAACTCAAATCCTGAGAGTGTCTAGGGAGGAAACAGAATGAGAATGATTTGCAAATAGCAGTGAGGAGCATGGATGGAACCAAATTCACATAAGATTTAAACTTTTAGCCGAGACTTCAAGGGTAAGTTGTTATTCTTATGGCCTCGCCAACAAAAGAATATTACAGGCATAGTGAAGTGGTTGGGCATTTAATAACATGTATGAAGAAATGTAATTATATAAATCTGGCTAGGGTATCAGGATGGGGCATGGTGCTGCAGACGTAAACATACTGAGATATCGTTAGGCATGATGGAAGAAAATGAACTTGCTGAAATTTGTAGATTGCTTAAATTTGCAAATTGTGATGTCTTATATTAATACACTCAGATATTCCTGGAAGTAAACGGTTGTAGGACTATCTAAAGCTTTTAGTCAGGGCACTGACCTCATCAGACTTGCTTCATAAAGGTAAATCTTGCTACAATGTGAAAGTTGTTGGAGGCAAAGAAGACAGACAGAAAGCTTCAGCGGTGATTAAAACTAGGACCTGAACTTAAGTAATGCCCATAAATAAGAACAGAGGAAACCCTCGGAAGGTAAAAACATATAAGAGTTGTTGATTTTGATGCGGTTAATAAGAGAGAGGGGCTTCCCTGATAGCTCAGTGGTAAAGAATCTGCCTGCCAATGCAGGACATGTGGCTTTGATCCCTGGGTCAGGAAGATCCCCTGGAAAGAAATGGAAACCTACTCCAGTTTTCTTGCCTGGGGAATCCCATGGACAGAGACGCCTGATGGGCTATAGTCCGTGGGGTCGCAAAAAAGTTTGACACTGCTTGACAAATAAACAAGACCAATGAGAGAAAGAAAGGAGTCAAGAAAGACTAGAAGATTTTTAATTATTGTCACTATGTATAAATATGTTACTTTTAACCAGTTTAGGAAATAAAGGAGAACAACTAAGATACCATGATAGATTACCCATCTTTAAATAGGCAGTCACACAGCAAAGTCTTAATGAGTACGCACTATGGTGTAGTTATTGTGTAGTTAGGTATTTATTTCTTTCATGGAACTCAACATTCTTTAACGTATCTTCAAGACTGGTGAGGATTCTGAGGAACCGATCATATTCTTTCCTCTAAATGGCTTATCCAATTTAGGAATAGACTCAGGAACCAAATATTACTTTATCATGCAATGTATCATGTAATGTGTCATGCATCTGCAGCCCACTTAAGCCCTCCTCACAAGCCCTGTCTCCCCTCCACAAGTCTAGATCTTGGGACTTGATTACCCTCATCTGCCCATTGCATTTCAACCTCAGCAGTAAAGAATCAGATCTGAAGATCTGATATTTGCCAAAACATTTACAAGGAGATCTACAATCTCCCTTGACCCAGGGATGATGCAGGACTGATGGGAAAGGGTTGTCAGGCCTCTACACTTTCTTTCCACAGTGAAACTAGAGCAGGAAAGAGAAGATAACGCCTACACTGGGAGTTCAGTCACTTCTCCCAATCTCAGTGAGGGAAGTTACTGCTTTTTCTGTGTGAAAGCATGAGTTAGAAGAGGATAATGGACAGAGATGCTCCCTTCCTCCCCTACTGATATCTCCTGAAAATGGAATGGAAATTTGTGCCTTCCTATTCCCTCGTGGCTCAGCTGGTAAAGAATCCACCTGCAATGCAGCCATGCAGGAGACCTGGGTTCAATCACTAGGTAAGGAAGATCTCCTGGAGTATGAAATGGCAACCCACTCCAGTATTCTTGCCTGGAAAATTCCATGGAGAGAGAATTTCTGGCTGGCTAGAGCCCATAAAGTCGCAAAGACTGAGTATACATGCACACACATGTTTTTTTCCGTGGAAATTGAGGGATGGAGTAATATGCATTCCCAACATGGAAATATAATTGCAGGTTAAGTAGCTCAGTCATCCGTGAGCTCTAAATAGGAGAATGTGTCTCTCCCTCCCTGTATACAAAGTGCAGGGTCAGGGCACTGAGAGAAATGGAAGATAGAAGACTCAAGAAATGTACTAGATCACTTTCTAGCTGGGTTACAAAGGAGAATTTTTAGTATATGGATGCAAGGGTGCCTTGTAAAACTCAAGGCAGGGTACAGCTGGGCCTCAGGATGGGACCAGAGGTAAGAAAGCCACTGGGAACCAGGAAATAGACCCTCTCCACCTTTAGCCTCTGCTTCTCTAGACACATACACTGAAACTGAGCAGGGTTCTCTGGTGCTTTATGGGCTCAAAAAACCTTTCTGTGTGCCATTTCTTGATAACAAGAAACAAGCTTCAGTCCGCCTCCTTGACCGTCCCTGAATTCCAATGAGCAAATTCAAACAATTTCTATTTAGGGAAGGGAGGGGATGCAGAGTCAAAGGAGGAACAGTCAAAGGAAATAGTGAAGTCTTGAGGCAGTGTCCTGGTTCCCCTTCAAAGGATATACTTAACAATATCTTTGAGCTCTTTTGCAGATACTGAAACCCCCACCAGGTGGGAGAAGTTAACTGTATATATTGCCCATAAGAACTAGACCCTGGACCAGTTGAAACCAGAAGGTTGATGATGCTGACTCCCAGTTGCTTCACCACCAGTCAATCAGAAAAATGCCCATGAGCTGATCATGCCTTCTTTGAACCACTGCTATAAAAATCCTTGCTTCCCCCTCCAGGTTGGGACAGACAGGTTTGAGGGCATTATCTTGCTGTGTCCCCCTTTGCCTGCCAAAGCAGTAAAGCTATTCTTTTCTACTTCACTCAAAACTTTGTCTCTGAGATTTAATTCAGTGTCAAGGTACAGAGGCTGGATTCACCTTCGATGCTTCATTTTTCTCTTTCCCCGTGGGTGGCATTCTCTGCTTCCTCCTTGCATAACAGGAAACATGGGCAACCATTGCTTATTGGTTTGTGTGTTCTGGATTTAGCCACAGGGAGTGGCTAACTCTTTTCAGTCGCCCTTGATTTTGCTCTCAGTTCTCATTTCACTGGAAAGAATCCCCAATGACCTGACATAGATCAGAGTCTCGCTTCTTGTCCCATCAGCTTTGCAATATGACTGTGGGTATCCAATCCTCTCCACCGCAAATTGTGGGTGTAGTTGTGGAACACAGGTAAAAGAGGGGCAGAGCTGGGAAGATACTCCAAATTGTCTTCAGTGTCTGAGTGTCCTCAGGAACTGAGATCAGGAAATAACGAGAAAATTTTAAAACTTGTAACATCTTCATGCTATGCGCTAGAGATGAAATGAAGCAGTCTCTTGATAGGGACTCTTAAAATGAGAATCTTGGGAAGGCAACCAACACTTGCACTTGGGACAGATGAAGAAGGCTGCAAGTTTTCTGCACTACAGGATTAAATTTGTGCACAGAAAGGATTTGGGTTATTGTAAGATAAAAAGGATGTCCTGGAAGAATGTCTAGTTCTCACCCCCTCTAGGAATATTTGTCAAGAAGGAAAAAGGAATGCAGCAGACAGGCCCTCTGTGTCTGCCAGATGTTTTCTGACAATATATATTGTTAAAAACTGAATTTAAATTATGAAGCCAGCCCACCAAACAATGAAATATCCAATGGCCTATTGATTCCCATTCATCAGGCCTCTCTGGGTGTTGCACTGGGTCAAGCTACCATTTCTTGATGTGAAATTTTAGTCTGTCTTTGGAATATTAGCGCTTCAGCCCTTTCCCTGGCTCAGAAGGTATATGAGAAGTACTTTTCTTTTGTAGTTTCCTCAACTCCACTCTTTGAAATTTCCTTTGAAGTGGAAAATAATAATAGTAATAAACACTCAGTGAATGGTTAAGTTCTTTATTTCTGTGATTTCATGTAGTTCTTTTGACAGTCCTGTGAGATAGGAAACTGAGTATTTTTAAATTTATTTAAAAATAAGCAAACATTAAAGAAATGCATATCAAAACTATTGCAATGAGTTATTACCTCACATGGGTCAGAATGGCCATCATTAAAAAGTCTCCAAATGATAAATGCTGGAGAGATAAATTCTTACTGTTGGTGAGAATGAAAATTGGTGCAGCCACTATGGAGAACAGTATGAAAATTTCATAAGAAACTAAAAATAGAGCTACCATATGATCCAGCTACCCTATTCCTCTGCATATCTAAAAAAGATGAAAGCTCTAATTCAAAAAGTTACATACGCTCAATGTTCATAGCAGCGCTATTTACAATAGCCAAGATCTGGAAGTAACTTAAATGTCTACCAAAAGATGATAAATATATAAATATATATATATATATTGCAGCAACATGGATGGACCTAGAGATTATCATACTAAGTGAAGTAAGTCAGAAAGAGAAAGAAATACTCTATGATATCCCTTGTTAAGTGGGTGCAAAAATATTTGCGGTTTTGGACCATGGATTTTAAATCATTATAACTAAGCTCGAATGTGTCTTTATTAATCAAAATAGGAACCATTACAATCAACACATTTTTACTAATGAGAAATAAGTTGGTTTATTCATGTAGCATAAAAATCCATGCTTCAGGATTTGACACATTCTTGGAAAGCATTTTCTGCCTCCTATTGGTTGTGGAAGTGTTTTCCCTGCAAAAAGTTGTTGAGAGGTTTGAAGTAGTGGCAGTCAGTTGGTGAGAGGTCAAGTGAATATGGCGGATGAGGCAAAACTTTGTAACCCAATTCATTCAACTTTTGAAGCGTTAATTGTGCTATGTGGTGTCAGACATTGCTGTGGAGAATTGGGCCCTTTCTGTTGACTAATGCTGGCTGCAAGCATTGCAGTTTTTGGTGTATCTCATTGATATGCTGAGTGTACTTCTCAGATGTACTGGTTTCGCCAGGATTCAGAAAGCTATAGTGGGTCAGACAGGTAGCAGACCACCAGTGACCATGATATTTTTTGGTACAAGTTTGGCTTTGGGAAGTGCTTTGGAGTGTCTTTTTGACCCTCTCATTGAGTTGATCATCACCAGTTGTCATATAAAATCCACTTTTCATCACATGTCACAATCCAATCCAATAGAGAAATGGTTTGTTGTTGTAAGAGAAGATGACACTTCAAATTGATGATTTTTTTTTTTTGATTTGTGATCAGCTCACAAGGCACCCATTTGTTGAGCTTTTTTACTTTTCCAATTTGCTTCAAATGCTGAATGACCATAGAATGGTTGACAGTGAATTCTTGGGCAACTTCTTGTATAGCAGTTAAGAGGGTCAGCTTTGATAATGGCTCTCAGTTGGTCATTGTCAGTTTCCAATGTCTGGCCACTGTGCTCTTCACGTCTCTTGTCTTCTTTGCAAAACTTCCTAAACCAGCGCTGCAGTGTATATTCATTAGCTGTCTTGGGTCAAATACATTGTTGATGTTTTGAGTTACCTCTGCTGCTTTATGATCCATTTTGAACTTGAATAAGAAAATCACTCAAATTTTCTTTTTGTTTAACATGATTTGTTTAACATAACTAAAATAAACGGCAAGTAATAAGCAATTAGCAAAAAAAAAAACCATAAAGCAAGAAATGCACTTTAAAATGATATATAACATAACCACATTTAAGAATGTATTCCAATATCAAATGGCAAATTTCAACAATGTAAAAACTGCAACTATTTTTGCACCAATCTAATATATGTGGCATCTAAAATATGATACAAATGGACTTATTTACAAAACAGAAATAGATCCACAGACATTGAAAACAAACTTGTGGTTACCAAAAGGGGAAGTGGAGAGAAGGGATAAATTAGTAGTTTGAAATTAATATATACACACTGGTGGTGGTTTAGTTGCTAAGTCATGTCCGACTCTTGCGATCCCATGGACTGTAGCCCATCAGCCTCCTCTGTCCATGGGATTTTCCAGACAAGAATACTGGAGTAGGTTGCCATTTCCTTCTCCAGAGGACCTTCCCAGCCCAGAAATCGAATCCGGGTCTCCTGCATTGTCGGCAGATGATTTACCAACTGAGCTATGAGGAAAGCCCACATATACACACTACTATATGTAAAATAAACAATAAGAACCTACTGTATAGCATAAGGAGCTATATTCAATATCTTGTAAAAACCTATAATGGAAAAGAATCTGAAAAGAACATATATATGTGTGTATATACATACATCTGAAACTAACATAACATTGTAAATCAATTATACGTCAATAAAATAATAAATATTAAAAAAATAAGTAAATAAACAAATGCCAAACACATATCTTCTATGCCAGGCTTTTCATTCCTCATCACAAGGATTATGTTTCAGTGGTTGCTAATCTGAGGACAGGGCCCAGACAGAGATGAATGAGAAACCTTAACCCTCTGTGGAATGTGAGCAGGTCCTGGGACCATAAACTTGGCTTCAGAAGAAATGGTTTGAGGAGCCAGGAGCCCAGACTGTCCACAGTGGAGGATTAGCTCCTTGACTAAGGAAAGATGAACACTCAATGCGGGCTCTAATCTGGGGCTTGGGTGTATGATGCATGTGTCACTCTTTCCCTCCCAGGTTCAAACAATGGTGATCAGGAATAAGGGTGACTCAGTGCACAAACAGGCATATTTACATCTAAATGTCCCTGGGAAATTATGGTGGATTGCTTTTAATCTGAAATGTGATCCCTTCTACAGATGCCCGCCTTGTAGAGCATAATGACGGTCACCTCGTTTTCAGTCCAGTTGTGATTGCCCCCATTTGCTTTAGTGGGCAAAGTTCTTCTCTCTTCCCTCAACCTTTAAATCCCCGCTAATCATATTTCATCCTCTGTGATTACTTTCCTGGGGGGCTTGGAAAGAAGGTTAATTATTGTCTCCTTACTTTAATTTCTGTGCTGTGCTGTGCTAAGTTGCTTCAGTCATGTCTGACTCTCTGTGATCGTATGGACCACAGCCAGCCAGGTTTCTCTCCATGGGATTCTCCAGGCAAGAACACTGGAGTGGTTGCCATGCCCTCTTCTAGCGGATCGTCCCGATCCAGGGAATCCCCATCTCTTATGTCTCCTGCATTGGCAGGCAGGTTCTTTACCACTAGCACCACCTTCAATTTCTACTTTCAGTTGAACAACAGTAACCCAAGTTCTCTCCCATTCCACTTCCATCCTTTAACTTTCAGTTCAGTTCAGTTCAGTTCAGTTCAGTTGCTCAGTCGCGTCCGACTATTTGCGACCCCAGGAATCGCAGCACGCCAGGCCTCCCTGTCCATCACCAACTCCCGGAGTTCACTCAAACTCACGTCCATTGAGTCGGTGATGCCATCCAGCCATCTCATCCTCTGTCATCCCCTTTTCCTCCTGCCCCCAATCCCTCCTAGCATCAGAGTCTTTTCCAATGAGTCAACTTTAGGAAGGTTTAAATAAAGCTGGAGTCTCCCAGAGACCTATACTCTAGGTTCTTCTTTCTTTGCCATTCCTGAAAAGACCAAGCACGCTCTTGCCTATTGGCCTCTGCATTTGCTCTTTCCTCTCCTTGGTATTTGCACATGACTTACCTTTTTACTTTCTTCAGGTCTCTACTATAAAGTTACTTTACTAAAGAGGATTTCCCTAATTCTCCTCTTCCCTTTCGTCCTCATTTTCTGTATTTCTCTCCAAAGCATTATCAGTATCTAACATGATGTCAGCTATATACCATGGATATATCTGTTTATCTCTCTACAATAGAATATAGGCTCTGGAAAGCATTGCCTTAGCTGTTTTATTGTTACCTGCAACATTCAGTAGAGGGCTGTCCCAACATAGATGATCAATGAATATTTTCTGAATGAGTAAATGAAATGCAACCATCAGAGTAGTTTAGGAAAAAACCCTAAAACATCAAAACAAAACATAATAGCAACCAAAACCCTTGCATGTGACAATAAGGGTCCTATGATTGAATACATTTTTTATTTATTTTCTTGTACTTTTATATCCCGGGTAGCAGGCTTCCTTATAAATTCCTTGTTTTCTCACAGTTCTAAAGCTCAGTCAGCTTCGCTGCATTTCCACATATACTCCCAACCCCTGAAAGCCTTCCCTATTTTTACAATGCCAGGAAGGAGTGACATAACAATACATCTGGTGACCCACTTAGAATGGGCCACACTTAAAACTATCCTGTGTTAAAGGGGACTATTTTAAATGGACCACCCTGTATGTTATATTAGATTGTGATTTTCTGCCAATGAACTCAGAAGTGTTTTATAAATAAAATGATGATGTTGGAGAAAATTATTCTCTTTTTTCTTTTTAATTCACATGGAAAATTTTATTGTACAAACCTTCTGCTCAGCTGTGCAATGACAAAGCAATGTGGCCCAAGAAGATGGTTCTTCTGGTTCAGAATCTGCCTGTTATGATTTGTTGCTGCTAAAAAGTAGGCTTCAGCTTTAGGGGGGAAATTAGAGAAGGCTAGATTCCATTGAAGCAAGCTTCTAGGTAACAGCATGCATCCTCTAAACACTTCCTGCTTCCTAGAAGGTTTTTACTGGGTCCCCGAAAGGAAACTCAAGTTCCTTTCTTGAAGAGGAAAGGAAAGAGAAAACAAAAAGCAGGGTAATGTACAGCTGTTCCACAAGAATGCAGTTGCTGGATATCTCCTGACAGGGGGTTCTGTTGTGCTTTGAAGAAAAACATGAATATTCAAGCTCAGAATGAGCTTCTGTAATATAAAAATTAAAACTCTATTCCAAACCCTCACTCACATCTAAAGCCAAGCCCTTTGAGATGTGCGGTAGGGATCTGTTTACTTTGTATGGAAAATCATTTTCCTTTTATTAGCAAGCTTCAGGGTATCCTGACCATCTGAAAGGCTGTTACCTCTCAGAGGGCAGTCATGGGGCATTCTTGGCAGGAACAGGGGCCAGAAAGACTGGAAATCTTATTTTGCAACATTTTCTGCCTGGTGTTTAAAGTCAAAGAAGACAAATGGTTCTGATAAGTTCAGCAGTACCTTTCCATTTGAGTTGCCTTACTGTCCCAAGCTGACCTGGGGAGGTTAAAAACCAAACCAAACCAAAATAAACAAAAAATAAAAACAGAAACTGAAACCAACATATCATGAACAACTGTTTCCTTTCTCTGCAAGCAAATTTGAGCCAGTAGGAGGTAACTGTTCTCATCCTATTTTCATCACGAAACCAAGCACAAGATTTCTTCGTGGGTCACTTACCGGACTCAGGATGGAATGGAGGATGGTGAGGGATTCAGTAATCTTTAGATACATTTTTAGTTCCATCTTTCCCTTGCTGTCACCATGCCCAGGTTTGCTTTCTTGCTGTTGTTTAATTGTTCACCTTTAAGAAGTAGGCCATTCTGACTTCTCATTTTATCAAATTCCACCAAGAGACCTCTTTTGACAGATATGCCTTGAACCTTCCAATTCACCATGATGTCCCCATTTCTCACTTAGAGCAAAGATTTTCCAGGGACCCAAGTACTCTACTGTTGGAATTAGGTATTTTTTTCCATCTCTCTACTGTTATAATTAAGTCAAATAAACTCTCCCCAGAAACCTTCTGACTTTCCTGAGCTGCCAGATCACCCCTTGATTTCCTACACCAGAGACTAAACCCTTGAATTTCAGTAGCCTGTAGGTTCCTTGGTTCAACAGCAACCCCTCCAGTGGCCAGCTCCCTCTGCCTTTCAAATGCCTTCTAATTCACACATCCTTTTCAATGTTACTTTACCATCTATTCACTAACATCAAATCCACTCTTTGTTCATGTTTTTTTAGCCATCAGCCCTCCTAGTGCCATTTGTTGAGTGATCCTGTCAGTCACCTCTGGCTCATCACAGCATGAATATGTTCTAACCCCACACTTCCATATGGCCTCATGATATTATTACAGTTGCATTCTCTGTCTACAGTAGGCAAAACAAAACACATGCTGTAAGAATGGATGCTTTCTCTTTGGCCCTGCCACCTGGTATGTATGATTTTACTTCTCCCGCCAGGGATCGAACCTGCTCCCCCTCCAGTAGAAGTGTGGAGCCTTAACCACTGGACTGCCAGGGAAATCCCAAGAGTGGGTATATTTTAAGCTGGTTCCCGAGGCAGACTTTAATAGAAAATGAGCCAGATCACCTTTAGGATCTTTTCCAACCATTGGCCTCTACTTGGAATGGGATTTCCTGATAATTAATAATTCTCTATCAGATCACATAAAATACCTGCTTCTGGATCTTGCTTTTAGGTCCTTAGACTACATAGATGATGATTTTAAGTAGAGACTGTAAGGAAATCTCAGCAGTGTACATGTTAATCCCAAGTGTACCATAGAGTTTGGGGGTAAAGGTAGGGGACTAAGTGAAGATGGTTTTATGTAATAATTACGTCTGACTCTTTGCGACGCCATGGACGGTGGCCTGCACCAGGCTCCTCCATCCATGGGATTTTCCAGGCAAGAGTACTGGAGTTGGTTGCCATTTCCTCCTCCAGGGGATCTTCCTGACTCAGGGATTGAACCCGGGTCTCCTGCACTGCAGGCAGATGCTTTACCCTCTGAGACACCAGGGAAGCTCATGTAATAATTAAGCTATCATTTATTGAGGAACTACTTCAGGCCAGGCACTAACTCCTTATTTTACATACATTCTCTTAATTAAAAGTGGCTAGAGACTTACAATTCAGTTATCAATGAATTCTACCTTCTGGAATTTATTTCCTCAACAGCTATTTTTCTATATGTGATATTTAGAGCACGAACCTAAGAAGCTGAGGAATCTGTGCTCAATTTTTTCCTCTATAAAAGAGGGGGATAAAAATCTTAATGTCTTAAAATAAGGTCATCAATTTCTCATCTGTAAAGTTTGGGAATGATAATACATATTTAATGTTATTGATGTGCCAAGTAAATTAGATATTATGATCAAGATGGGAATTACAGTGATTGTTCTATAGTAGGTGTTCAATAAATGAGAGCAGCAGTTATAATATTTACCTAGATATGTTTCTGGCACGGGAGGAGGCACCCAGAGCCAAAACTTGTTGGTACTAAAATTCTTTATTTGGGGGATGACATCACCAAGGTGATGACATTGATTAATTCTAACTTTGCTCCCCCTTAGAAAAATCTGACTAACATCTATTCAAGGACAAGATACCACTATGGAAAACAGTATGAAAGATCCTTAAAAAATTACAAATAGAACTCCATATAGTTCAGAAACTCCACTTCTGGAATATATCTAAAGGAATTAAAAATATGAACTTGAAAAGATATCTGCACCCCCATGTTCATAGCAGCACTGCCTACAACAGCCAAGATAAGGAAACAACCCAACTGTACATCAATGGATAAAAAGATAAAGAAACTGTATATATGCACATAACAGAATATTATTCAGCCAGTAAATGAAATTTTACCATTTAGAACTTGAGGGCATGATGCAAAGCAAAATAAATCAGTCAGAAAAAGACAAATACTATATGATCTCACTTATGTATCAAATCTAAAAAAAAGAAAAAAAAAAGCCAAAGAAAACCAAGCTCATAGCAAAAGCTCTTGTGATTACCAGAAGAGTGAGTTTGATAAAGGAAAAATTAAAGGAAGGTGATCAAAATGCACAACCCTCCAGTGTAATTACAACATGAGACTGTAACTAACTCTGCTGAATGATACATAGAATAGTTGTTAAGAAGGTAAATATTGAGTCCTCATCCATAAAGAGAATTTTTTTTCCTTTTTTCCATTCTTTTCTTTTTATTGTGTCTATATGAGAAGATGGCTGTTAGCTAAAATGATTGTGGTAATCATTTCACAATAGATATAAATCAAACCATCATGTTGTATGCCTTAAACTTATACAGTGATGAACATAAATTATTTCTTAGTAAAACTGGAAAACAATTCTTTAAGGTTTGTGAACAAAAAGGTATATCCTGATTCATAAAGGTTCTGAACACCTAATGGACCCATGGGTGCTCACAGAGTTAGGGAGGAAAGTGGATGGGGAGGTCATAAACACCCCACCTCAAACGGGGTCTTTAACAGTAAACCAAGGTTCACTTGGAGAGCTCCCATAACAAATGAGCATATGGTGAGCATTTGAGAGAGGAACACACATCCATGGAGGAAACTCTTTAAGTTTTGGGAATTTGGGAAGAATAGGGGAAAATGTCTTAGAAATGAGAAGAAATGAGAAAATTAAGGAAATCCTCAGAGGTTTATTCTTTGATAAAAATTGCAAATAGGAGTTTATGTCTGCATTTAAACCTCTGGGCTAAGATGCATTCCTCCACACTATGACCTGGTGAAAACAGATCTGTGTGCCCTTTAATCCATGACCACTGTAGATCAAGTTACCTCTTTGAAAGAACTTTTCTTTCTCTGGCCAACTAAATGAATTGAAATTGATGTACTTAATTGTTTTCTAAATTGCAATTTTTCTCCCCCAGATGTTTTTTGTCAATGTTGAGCCCAATGGGCTCTGTCAGTCACATGGGGAGATGAAGTCATGTGGTAATAAAAGGGAAGGGGTGGGGGCAGGAAGGGAAATACCATACAGCATATTGTCTAATTGAAAAATGTGCCCATAAATGCTGAACTTGAAACCTCTCTCTCCCCAAGGGCTACTCACAACAAACAGTATACACATCTTTGGCACTGAAAACATTAGACTTCTCCCTTTTCTTCATTATTAATTCAGGCCAATGCAAGCATTTCCTTCTATTGTCATTCTTGGGTGAAATCACTATACTGGAATTGTGAAGTAAGGTAGCAAAATTCCAAAGTGAAAGCTTAAATGTGGAAGGTAGGAGCATCAGGGCTGGAGGGTGATGGTTAGGGTAATGGTGATGAAGGATAGTATTAGTTCTAACCTTACAGAGGTGAGAATGAGAAATAGCAATAATATCACAGGACATTTCTGAGAAGCAGTTGCTAACTGAAACAGAGGAGGATATGGGCGGGAATATGTTACTTGGGAAAGTCAGACAGTCTCAGGCTTGAATGCATACCAATGAAAGCTTGGAACACAACTGGGTAGAGTGGGAAGGACAGACAAAAGGGGAAGGGTGGATGCGTTTCTCATAGCAGGAAGGAGAGGGCTGCAGATGTAGGACCCATGTCAGCATTTGAGAGAGACAGGAAGATGAGGAGAGAGAGCAGATGCTCACAAACAAACCTAAAGAAGTGAAAGGAAGACCCCCTTCCACCAATCCCCCATGTCAGTCACTCAGTCATGTCCAACTCTGTGCAACCCCATGGACTGTAGCCCACCAGGCTCCTCTGCCCTTGGAATTCTCCAGGCAAGAATACTGGAGTGGGTTGCCATTTCCTTCTCCCCGAGCACGGAAGAATTGACGCTTTTGAACTGTGGTGTTGGAGAAGACTCTTGAGAGTCCCCTGGACTGCGAGGAGATCCAACCAGTCCATTCTGAAGGAGATCAGCCCTGGGATTTCTTTGGAAGGAATGATGCTAAAGCTGAAACTCCAGTACTTTGGCCACCTCATGCGAAGAGTTGACTCATTGGAAAAGACTCTGATGCTGGGAGGGATTGGGCACAGGAGGAGAAGGGGACGACAGAGGATGAGATGGCTGGATGGCATCACTGACTCGATGGACATGAATCTGAGCGAACTCTGGGAGTTGGTGATGGACAGGGAGGCCTGGCGTGCTGCGATTCATGGGGTTGCAAAGAGTCGGACACGACTGAGCGACTGAACTGAACTGAACCCCCCATAGTAGAAAATAAATGGGAACTGGCTGCAGTACAAAAAGAAGTGCCTTGAGAGTTTTTCCTTGTCCTCCACCTATCATCACTTGCCCTGTACTTGACCCTGACTATGTAAAATAGGTCCAGTTTTTTACACATTGTAGGAAATGACTTCTAACCAATAGGATGGTAACTAAAATGTTTTTAGTAGCCCGCACTGACAAGAAGTCCTCTCTCTTGTATCAGAAAAAAAGCCTCTTTCCTCTTGTTCCATCATCACTGAAGGAGGACACCTGGTCATTATAGAAGAAATCTAATGAATCACTCATTTTTCACTCATTCAATTTAGCAATACCTCACGTGTGACAAAAACAAACTCCAGGTACTTCTTCAAGTTCTTTGATTGCACTGGAATCTAAATGAATCGACCCCTTCTTTGAAATATGAGGACTACTGCCCAAGTTTATAACCCTTGATAATTTTCTTTGTAGTGATACTGGAGTAACCAGATTCAAGCTGCATGAGAGTTAGAGTCAGCCATACATAATACCAAAGCTTTAGAGGGAAAAAATCACAGTGTATTGAGACTTGGATGATGGGAGTTTTGTCTGGGCTGTAAAATTTACCTTAAACTCTCAGTTCTTCTTTGAATTAAAATCATCCTCATTATCACCATCCTCACTTTTCCTCTCATCTTATTCTTCGTCTTTTCCCCTTATTTTGCCTCTTCTCCTTTCTATCTTCTGCCTCCTTCTTTTCTTTTTTCTTTTCTGGCTTCTTTCCCCACTTTTTCTTTTTTTTCCCCTTACTTCCCTTGGCCCTCCTCCTCCTTCTTTTCTTTTTCTTCTTCTCATTATATTTTTCTTTTCCTCTTTTTCCTTTTCTTCTTCCTCCTTCACGTTTTCTTCCCCACACCCAGTTCTTCCTTTTTTACTCTATTATCTGTGAAGTCTTCATTCTGTGCCAAGGTTTAGAGAAGCATTTCACCATGTCCCGTCATTTCATCTAGGTAATAGCCCTAGATATTATATTTAGATGAAGAAATTGGCAAAGAAAATAAGTAGCTTACCCACCCACATGGCTAGTAGATGTGACTCTGGGTCTCTTTGACTCCAACTCAATGCTCTTAGCAAGATTTTCCCTAAGAAAGGATAAGTAGAGAGGGGAGAAGAAAATAAAAAATTATAATTATTTAGATTTGCAATTTTAAAAAATGAAAACATTTTTACTTATGAAAATTTGGAGTAAAATGAGCTGAGATAATTGAAACATTATAGGATAAGTATCTTTTAAGAGAGAAACTGTAAAGAAGAAATCATAGAGATGCAAGAATACCTTGAAATACAGAAAGGTCTTTAAAAGTATAAATAATTATTTATTAAATCTCACAGTAGATTCTCAAGAATGAATAAATGTGCTATTAAAAAGGACTTAACAATTATTCTAATTTCTTTGCATAAATTATGATCAGCTATCAAGACCAGAAGACCAGGGACTTCTCTGATGGTTCAGTGGCTAGGACTTCACACTCGCAATGCAGGGGGCTCGGTCAAGGAACTAGATCCCACATACTGCAACTAACAGTTTGCCTGTCACAACTCCTGTGTGCTGCAGTGAAGACTCGATGCAACTAAATAAAAATAAACTATTAAAAAAAAAAGAAGACTGAATTATAGCTGCTTTACACTTTCCTAAAAGAAGTCTGGAGATAAACTTTTCCAGGGCAGTTGGAATGGCTCAGTTATGTTATCAAGACCCATTTTTCCCTCTATTTTTACTCTACCATTGTCAGCATATTGGCTTTTGGTCCTTAGACTTGTATCTCATTATGCTAAGTTAACTGCCACAGTTCCCAGCTTCACATTCTCATCTCATGACATTTAGGAATAGACAGAAAGTTTTCTTCCTTGTGTGATTTTTGTCTTCTTTTTTTAAGAAAGAAAATAGTTTCCAGAAACTTCCTCCTCCCTGCCCCTCAGCAGGCTTTCTCTTATGTTTTGTTAGCTAGAGCTGAGTCATATGACAACCTCTAATCATTTGCAAAGGGAATGGAATAGCAAGTGGGGCTAGAGAAGGGGCTAAACTTCTTCAAAAGTGTGGAGTCTGCTTGCTACCTAAATTACACTTGAAGTTTATTTAACAGGTAAGGGGTGGGGAGGTGGATGTTGGGTAAATAATTAACAGTGTTTGCTATACTACCTTATTTATTTCACATGGAAAAATGCCTTCCTTAATCTCCCTCAACTGAAAGCAGACTTGAATGGAATATTTTGCCTAATGGACACAAAGATGGTGAGGAAGCAAGAATCCCATGAAATATTATAGTTAGTTTGACTCTTCCTTTCAAACTTTCAGCTATTCTGTTCTTATTCCAATCTAAATACTAGGAGGGCTTTGAGCAGGAAGGTGGAGGAGAATGATTCAAAATTAAAGAGCAAGACAAGCTTTATTTTTTTGAGAGGATATGGACAAGTGAGAGATAGGTATGTAAGTAAGTAAACGTGTCACTAAAGATGGATGAAGCTTTACATTTGCTACAGCACATGAAGAAACAGCTAATGACAGTCATGACAAGGGGTGAAGTAGTCAGAGGCTCAGAAAAGTCCTGAAAGATTCAGTGATAGCCTTCTTACTCTCTTTTGGTGAACCCAACACAGTGAGCCAAGGCCCTCAAGGATAATCTAATATCTAAGACAATCAACACCAGCAACAATAACAATATTAATACATAGTGCTATGTGTCAGGCATTGTCAAGTTTGTGTTTTGTTGTTTTTGGCTTCTTACATTCTTTTAATGTATTATTCATGTGCATCTGTTTTATGCCCAATGATTGGCTCTTTCAAATAATCACATCAAGAGGCCTAATAACATCTCATTCCTTAACAACAGATACAGGAAAATGTGGTTATTTATGGACTTTACTCTTAAGCAAGGAGATCAAATCAGTCAACCTTAAAGGAAATCAACCCTGAATACTCGTTGGAAGGACTGATACTGAAGCTGAAGCTCCAATACTTTGGCCACCTGATGCAAAGAGCAGACTCACTGGAAAAGATCCCAATGCTGGGAAAGATAGAAGGCAGGAAAAGAAGAGAGTGACAGAGGATGAGATGGCTGGATGGCATCACCAATGCAAGGGACATGAACTTGGGCAAACTCTGAGAGATGGTGAGGGACAGGGAGGCCTGGCATGTTGCAGTCCATGGAGTTGTGAAGAGTCAGACATGACTGGGCAAATAAACAACAAGAATAATTACTGTTAAGCATGCTTTGGAAGTTATTAGTGTTAATTTAATCAAGGAACTGTTTCAGCCACAATCACATAATTCAAAGTAAACATCAGTTGGGTTAAGGCAATACAGGCAGACTGAAATAAATCAAACTATTCTGAGCAATTAATCTATATATTTCACTTGTATCAGAACAATAATCTGAATGGCAAAATGTATATTATCTCATAATCCTTAATGACAGTGTAATGGGCCTTTTGACATTTATGGTGATTACTCTGAGACTAGGAAGACAAAGGACTTGATTCAGTGAAGGTTTATCCACTGGCTTATTTCGTCTCTCTTGTTTCTTGAGATCACTTTCCAGTTTAGAGTTTACCAGGGACATCATGATTGCATTTTCAGTTAGCATGGAGCAGTGCAATTTTTTGAGAGGAAGGCATGGTTCCTTGGCAGCACCTGTGCTTTTGATAGTCATGGCTTCTTCAACTCTTTTCCTTTCACCGATTTGAAGACTAATGAGCTTGGATCAATTTCAGAACCACAACCAAATATTTTAAACCTTGCAGTTGTAAGTTTTACATTTTCATTCACTTGAATCTATAACTTCATTACATTACAATCAGCAGGAACATTCACCAATCTAGTTCAAACATTTTTGGATGTCTTGTCAAGGATTTGTTCATTGTTAGAATTCTCTGTTGTTAGAATAACCAACAACCTTCTTGTGATACAGCTAGGCCCAGTACAATAACTCATGTTCCCTCATGAATGGTACATCCAAAGCTACTAGTCCCTGATAGTTCATCTAGCCACTGCCATCTTATAAAGGCAAGAGATTGACTTTTAAACCAGGTATTCTATCTCCAGAGTTCATGTTCTTAACCCCTACCCTATATTTTCTCTCTAGAATCTGTGTTTTTCACCACTAAATTAGAATACTAAAATTGTAGCAGGTTTATAAACGAAAAAATACAGCCAAATAGAAAAGATCAATCAAGATGGTCTTATGGGATTGAGAAGAATAGGACACACATGGCAATGATGAACTGGAAGGTTTGGGGAAAGAAATGAGGGACAGTTATATTTTGGATGGAAACATGTTGGAGAAGGAGAAAGTCACAGATAAATAATCAGATATATTTCAAGTTGGCTGCTAACCAACTGAGTTCTTAAGTTTCCCACCTGAGAGTAAAGTGGGTTAATGGGGTTGTTGTCCTGGCAACTTTTTTATACGTTCTCTCTCACCATCTCTCTGGACTCTGTGGTTCACATGACCACGGCATCACTGTGAAGCTGTTCTACAAGACTACTTTGTCCTGACATGGAGAAAGGACTTTCTGATATCCCAGACACCTTCTGTGTGAGGACAAATGGGAAGAGAGGTCTTCATTTTGAAGCATTTCTTGTCTAACCAGGGATGTAGCCCCCAGTGACAGCCTCTCCCTATCAGATGATGGATGGGGCAGTGAGCCAGCTAGCCATGGTCCTGAAGCAATACCAAGATACCCTTGAGGCTTAATTCATAATGTAGTAGATTCTTCTGCTTGTCACATGGCAAGGCTGAAGGTACCTTCAGAATCTTGTTTTCATGGTCTGGTGGCGAAGAGCATTTTGGGACAGCAATTCAATTATCCCTTTTTAATGAAGAAGTAAATCAGAAAGTACGTTCATATATGCAGCTGCCCAAAGGTCAAGTGGAACCATAGAAATGCATGACAGGCCTGTGATACTTACCAGGCTCTATCTGCATACAGTTTGATGACTGTGTTTTTATAGAACCAGAGATGTGTAGCATTTAGGACATTTAAAGCAATGTATCTCATTCAAATCTTTATCTTTACAGATGAGAAAACTGAAGTCTAGAGAGATTAAAAAATTTATCAGTTTTCCCCAGAGAGAGCTAATACTGGAACACATGTTGTTTGACCCGGGATCCAGTGCTCTTTCCCATACCACCCATCTCCTGGGTCAATGACATTCTCTGGAAATGCAAAGACTGATTACTATTGGGACAAGTTGTATAGAGAAGGGACTTCAGAAACTTTGATTTAGGAAAGAGGGAAGGGCAAACCAGTTTGACTCAGCACTTTGCTTGAAACTGAAGCTTATTGGATGCTAATTACAGGAGGCTCCATCTTATTGATTGAAATCCTTTTGGGGGCAGTAATCTTCTCACCCACATGAAAGCAAGGAATTCTTCCATATGCACTTTAGTACTACTATTAAGGGAACTCAAAGAGGTTATTTACCAAATAGCTCCTTTACCCTTCCCACCAAGAATTCATTGCTTAAATTTAGGGGAGTGATTTTTTTGAGAATTGTCTGGCCCAATAGTAAGTTGCATTTTAAGCTGGAATCATTTGCTTCTCTTCTTACTTCTCTCTCTTTACTATTCTCAAGAATTTTACTTTGCTTCTTAATTGGAAAATTAATATCAGTTCTTAGATAAATTAAAAAAAAATACATTGTGAGAAGAAAATCTCCATCTGAATTCTGACCCTCGGGCTTCTGGTTCTCTTTTCTAAAGAATCCCAAAAAAAGCTTCTTCTGTTTTCCTAAACAATATCTATTTTAAAATATGTAAATATACAACAGCCTCTTTTAAAAAACATCATAGCATATTATTTTCATTGTATTGTACCCTTGCTTTTTCTCACTGATGTTTCTTTAAAATTATTGCCTATTATGTAGAGTTTTACTTTTTTCATTTTAATTATAGTTAAACTTTAAAAGATTGATGAAATGTACTCTATTTCATTCTGGTACTCCTCTAGTGCCTGTCAGGTGGCCAAACCCTGGAAGATGAGTTTAACAGAGCAGATCACATGACCTGGTCCAGAAAGGTCTGTTGCTTCTAGGCCCAAGAATCCAGGAGCCCCTCTCTGTCAAGTAGGCTCCTGGGTGACTGTTCTGTAATGTGATTATCTGTCGCATTCGATGACCTTCCCTGTCTGGCTTAGTGGAGAGGGTTGGTGGGGTCCTGAGAAGCAAATTTGCTTTGCGTTTGTGTCTTGGCTGCTCTGTCGTTGGAGTATTGCAATCCTACTCTGTGATTTCTCTGAGGAGACGTTGGGTTTTGCTGGCAGGCAGAGCTTCGGGCTGCTCCGTGGAATGTCTTTGGTTCTGCAGCTTCAGGAGGAGCCAGGAGACTGTGCCTGCCGGCCAAGGGAAACACTGCTTCAGACTCAAGACCATGGCTTGGCCAAGACTCTGGGGCCTGCTGAATTTTGGAGAGGGCTATCTCATACCCCTTACTTACCCCAACCACTCTTTCCCACTAAAAGTTAGAGGATGGAGTGACTCTGAAGTCTGGTTTAGTCGCTAGCACATAACTATTGCCACGGTGAAATGGCTTCCTGTCTCACTCTGGGACGATAGGATAGGCAAGTGCTTCCTTCCTTCACTGAGAAGGAAGCAGAAGGAGAGTCAAAATCAGACATTTTAAATCTCAGCAGCAGTCACGCTCTGTGCTTAGACAAATAATCTCCAGGAGACCCAAATCCCCTGTTCATTGTGAAAACAGACAGTGCCAGAGAGAAACAGAATTAAATTGTTTCTCTTTCATGGCAGCTGAAGTGTAAAAACCATTCTATTCCGACCTTGTGGTCAGAATATCCTGACACCTCATAAATTATCATAAGGGCTCAGGGCCCGGGAGGCTGCGGAAGGCTGGACGTCCTGCTAAACTCAGGCCTGCCTTCTCGCTCCCAGCCTTTCTGATAGGCAGGCACCAGTGTCAGGGAGTGGAGGAATGCGGTTTCCCCAAAATCAGGTGTTCTGAGTGAGGACAAGTATTTCCCCCCCACCTTTATGTTTTGAGAGTTTGTACAGCCACAGGGTCTGCTACTTTCGTGAGTAGTTTATTTAGAGGCAGGAGAAGCACAGTGATAGCTCCCAAGCCTGATGGAAACTCTGAGGTGGTTTTATCTTAGAAAAAACAGAAAGAAGGAGTGTGAGAAGGGAGTCAGAGAGACATGAAAGCTGAAGAGATAAAGAGAGGAAATGAATAAAGAAGAAAAAAGAAGGAGAAAAAGTAGATGAAAGAAATGGTCTCCCCAGTTAGATGTGGCTTTACCTCCCCCTTCTCCCCTTCCCTCGTTGCCATCTGGTTACCCGAAACAGAGGGCAGCTGGGAACTCCTGCATTTCCTGGCCTCCTGGGTAGCTTCCTTTAGCTCCTACCTCCTTTGGTACCCAGCACACAGTAGGTGCTCTGTAAATGTTTGCCAAGTGGAAAGACTTACAAATGGGTCCCCGAGAGGGGAAGCATTTATTTTGGGGAACTCTGAGAATGTAGAGACAAGTCAGTTGGAGCTGACAATTTTCCTGTAGCCTGAATCACCATAAGGTTTAAAGAATCTGGGTATTTGTGGGTGTGTCTGGATGTATTGTGTGGGAGTGTGGGTGGGTGGTCTGGATGGGTAGGTAATAAGTGACAGGAGGGCCCTTGCAAATATAGAGGGCTCCATAACTACTGTAAAAATAAAACTGGGAACAGCAAGCCCAGACCTCCAGCCATGCAGTGACCAAAACTGACCTTGGCAGAGAGGAATAATATTGTGGAGATGGATTCAAGAATTATTAGTCAACGTTTTCAGTCCCTATGGGCTATTTTTTTTTTTTTTTAAGAACCACGGGGCGGGGTTTTGGCAAGGCAAATAAATGACTGAAACAGCCTGTAGGATTCCAGAGCCTTCTAAGCACTTTCTAGACTCTGCAGTATTGATGTATTTTTAATTTCTGGTTCTCTTTTTTCTCTAATGAGATGTCTTTTCTGGTTCCATCTTTGGGCAAAAAATACGATTTCTCAATGGCCTCTGCTTTTAATATCTCCCTTCTTGAAAATTATATCTAAAGCATTCTTCTCTGACAGGCAGACAATTCTCTTTCTAATTCCTCTGACTTGGAGAAGAAGATCAGAAGATCCCAGAGAGTGGAGAGTTAAAAACCTGCTTATATCAGGCTTCAGAGTAGGTCACAGTATATTATTTTTTGCACCTGTCCTAGTGCACAAATATTTATGTATGAGAATGTTTGCTGTTAAACTCTCATATTTAACTGAGATGTTTTTACTAGAGAAGTAGTAATCTATGAGGGTTGATAACAGGTCGTTAAACTCTGCAGTTATGTTGGGTACCAAATGGTAAGTCCTAGAAATAAAGTTTCTTAAATGCTGGGGTGGCATGCTACAGATTTAGACTTCCAGGAGTATCATGAAACTAAGTTTTTTCTGTGAAACTGCATTGATAACAACCTTGAATACTATAGCTCTATTTCCCTTATGTATCTTTTTGGAGTTTACCTAATCATTCCCCAACTAATCAGCCTAACTCTTGATTCCATATGACCATCTCACTCTTGTAATTGTTGTACACATCTGTATGTATTTATGATGATTTTATGTATTTTATTTCTCTCCCATCAGGCCTTAATCTCCTTAAGGATTGGAATCAGTGTAATCTTTATTCTGTATCCCCTAGTGCCTGGGATTGTTTTGTGAATCGTACGTGGAGTCAGTAATGAAATACACATTCCACTCTCTGAGGAGCTTTCTAATGCTAGATTGACTTGTTTCACTCACTTCTTCTTCCATCTCTTTACTAATCAGTGCATATCAAGAAATGCTGATATCAGCCATGGGAGGACAAAATTAGGGAAAAATATGATTCTAAAATTATATAATACAATTCGAAGTCAAGAGTAAATTACCTATGCATTTTCCTTGGCTGTTTAGGCAGCAAGATGGCATGTAAATCGTAGGTAAAGGTTTCTGACCATAAACAATTATCCAAACTGTAGTGAAATATAAACTTTCTATCCAGTTGCTAAATATTTTCACATATGTTTCTCTTAAGCTATTCTCTTGGGGGGCATCCTTATGGACCCTTCACCATTAATACCTCCTCCATTTTGAGTCAGGTCCCATGGTCAAGGGAAACACATAAGGACAATCAACTAAATAAATCTGCCCCATTTCTGAACAAGGTTCTATGTTCTTTGGTACTATTTTATTGAAGCTACTGACTCTTAAGGGCTTCCCAGGTGGTAAAATGTTAAAGAATCCTCTTTCCAAAGCAAAAGAAGCAGGTTCAATCCCTGGGTCAGGAAGATTCTCTGGAGAAGGAAATGACAACCCATACCAGCATTCTTGCCTGGAAAATTCCATGGACAGAGGAGCCTGACGGGTTACAGTCCATGGGGTCACAGAGTTGGATATGACTGAGTACCCACACACACGCACACGCACACACACACACACGCACACGCACACGCACGCACACACACACACACACACACACACACACACACACACACTCTGACTCAAAGCTCCAGCCTTAATGCAATATCATTGCTCTAGCTTATTACTTCAACCTTCTTCCCAGGATATTTTACTGGATTGCAGATGGATTCGTGCTTCAGTACCTTTTCTTCCCTTGGTAATGTTTGCCTATGGTGGTCTTAGATACATTTGTGAAATACGTTTCTACAACTTTTCCCCTTTTCGCTCTGTTGTGTGGTCATGGACTGTACCCTGGACACTCAGTGTGCCTCCCTTGACACACTGCCAGGTACCTCTCCATACACTTCAGCACTGATACCAACCCCATCCTAAACTTAGCTTTATCAAGAACCTCCCCTTATTCAGCTGTCTGCATAGGAAAAGCTATTGAATAAATTAAGAAATTAAATGCACAATAAAATACTTTGGAAATGTGCACTCCTCATTTTACCTATTAGAATATAAGATCTTTAGTGCTTTGAATGCATTCATCCATCCATCAACCTGAGGGGAGATTATAATTTTTTGCATAAGGAATTCAGTGAGAAAGATAGGAATCAGTCAGCTTCTAACATGCGAAATAGATTGTGAACAAAACGTTAGGCCAGAGGGCCAACCTGGCATTAAGAAAGTCTTCTCCAACTCTCTACATTGCTCCCTTTTAGTTACAACTTAGCCTAAAGGGCTTATGCTCTGTGATTACTCCTCCAGTGTAGAAAAGATAGGTCTTTTCCTATGATATTTAGGCAGCTCCACGGCAGTTGCAAAAGAGTTGGACATGACATAGTGACTAAGGAACAACAACGACAATGGCATCAGGAGGGTAAAATGGAAGACTAGTCCAGGGAGAACCAGCTCCTCTTTTGACTCCAGAGATGGTGAGAAAGAGAAGAGAAGAGAGAGTAAAGCAGTCAGACACCTTTCTCCTTCTTTATCATTAGGTAAATTGAAGGGAACTCCAAGAAACAAGTTGGGATCGGACATGAAGCCACCTTTGCGGCTGTTTTAAATCAGGTTGGGTCATAGTCACAGAGATCTGATAATGCAGTGAGCTCAGGCAGACAGGCTCCAAAGCTGACTTTTTCTGAGCCATGCTTGGTCTCATGTGCATTGACAGATCTCAAAAAGAGCTGAAAATCTGGCTAAGAAATGAAAAGAATGAAATGGTTTTATAGCAAGAGTTGCAATGAAGACCTCTTAACCCAGGGCCTAATGATAGTCACAGCCAGACCTCAAAGGGTTCTCTAACACCAGTAAGAGCAGAGACGATGTAGAGTCCGCCCAGGACTGGGCTTCCCTCATAGCTCAGTTGGTAAAGAATCTGCCTGCAATGTAGGAGACCTGGGTTTGATTCCTGGGTTGGGAAGATCCCCTGGAGAAGGAAATGGCAACCCACTCCAGTATTCTTGCCTGGAGAATCCCATGGACAGAGGAGCCTGGCAGGCTACTGTCCATGACACGACTTAGTGACTAAACCACCACCTCCACAGAAAAGGATCACCATGTCCAAGCTAAGACTGGCTAGATGGAAAGTTGTACTGCCCACAGCCCTCAACTGCTGCATGCTAGCAGGGCAAGCAGCACCCATGTTGACCCAGATGGTAATCCAGAGACAGAAGGAGGAGCACGGCTCCTGAGGACCCTGTTCTTCCCTTCAGCTCAGTTCAGTTAAGTCACTCAGTCATGTCCAACTCTCTGCGACCCCATGAATTGCAGCATGCCAGCCTCCCTGTCCATCACCAACTCCTGGAGTTCACTCAAACTCACGTCCATCAAGTCAGTGATGCCATCCAGCCATCTCATCCTCTGTCGTCCCCTTCTCCTCCTGCCCTCAATCCCTCCCAGCATCAGGGTTTTATCCAATGAGTCAACTCTTCTCATGAGGTGGCCAAAGTACTGCAATTTCAGCTTTAGCATCAGTCCTTCCAAAGAACACCCAGGACTGATTTCCTTTAGGATGGACTGGTTGGACCTCCTTGCAGTCCAAGGGACTCTCAAGAGCCTTCTCCAACACCACAGTTCAAAAGCATCAATTCTTTGATGCTCAGCTTTCTTCACAATCCAACTCTCACATCCATACATGACTACTGGAAAAATCATAGCCTTGACTAGACAGACCTTTGTTGGCAAAGAAATGTCTCTGCTTTTGAATATGCTATCTAGTTTGGTCATACTTTCCTTCCAAGGAGTAAGCGTCTTTTAACTTCATGGCTGCAGTCACCATCTGCAGTGATTTTGGAGCCCAAAAAAATAAAGTCTGAGACTGTTTCCACTGTGTCGCCATCTATTTCCCAAGAAGTGATGAGACCAGATGCCATGATCTTCGTTTTCTGAATGTTGAGCTTTAAGCCAACTTTTTCACTCTCCTCTTTTACTTTCATCAGGAGGCTTTTTAGTTCCTCTTCACTTTCTGTCATAAGGGTGGTGTCATCTGCATATCTGAGGTTATTGATATTTCTCCCGGCAATCTTGATTCCAGCTTGTGGTTCTTCCAGACCAGCATTTCTCATGATGTATTCTGCATATAAGTTAAAGAAGCAGCGTGACAATATATAGCCTTGATGTACTCCTTTTCCTATTTGGAACCAGTGTGTTGTTCCACGTCCAGTTCTAACTGTTGCTTCCTGACCGGCATACAGGTTTCTCAAGAGGCAGGTCAGGTGGTCTGGTATTCCCATCTATTTCAGAATTTTCCACAGTTTATTGTGATCCACACAGTCAAAGGCTTTGGCATAGTCAATAAAGCAGAAATAGATCTTTTTCTGGAACTTTCTTGCTTTTTCGATGATCCAGCGGATGTTGGCAATTTGATCTCTGGTTCCTCTGCCTTTTCTAAAACCAGCTTGAACATCAGGAAGTTCACGGTTCACGTATTGCTGAAGCCTGGCTTGGAGAATTTTGAGCACCCTGAGATCCCACAAGTCCCCCCTTCTCTTTCTCATTCACTCATATATTTACACAGGGGAAGGAGGCTTTCAAAGATAATGGGAATTTGTAACCAAGAGATGTTAATTACTTCTAAAATAGATTGTTTCAATTATTGGATCTAACTGAATTTTAAGTTTGCCTGGATTCTTTATGTATTTTTTGCACTTAGCATTTGAAGAAAACCAGAGTGTTTACCCATAAAATACTAACCCTTAGTTAATACTTCTCTGCTTTTCTCATTTGCAGTGTATAGGCTAAAGATTGTGGCTCCTTTCACATCATGGCTGACAATAATTGCATAATTTACCTTTTCTGGGATATGGGTGTTTTAGCGGGTGATTCTAAGAGGTCCAACTTTGTAAACGGAAGGAGTTAATTTTAATGTTTAGAACAGGAGTTGGCAAACTACAGCCAGAAGGCCAAATCCAGCCTGGTTTGTTTTTGTAAATAAAGTTTTATTGGGGCACAGCCATGCTCATTTGTTTCCACATTTGTCTCCAGCTTCTTTTTCAGTATGACAACAGAGTTGAGTAGTGACAACAGAGTTGAGTAGTAGCAACAGAATCTATATGGCCTGCAAAGCCAAAAATGTTTATGAAAAAGTTTGCTAACCCTTGGTGTAGAATAATATTATTTTACTGAACAACTTGTCTGGTCTCCTTTTTAGATAGATGAGGTCACTGAGATCCTGAGAGCTTAACTGACATGTCCAAGATCACATCAAAAAGAAGGAGAGCAGTCAATATAACAAACCATGAAATTTTAAATATGGTAAAAGGCTAGTGGGGAAATTTTTATGAATTTGGGGTTGTTTGATGAGTTTTGTCTCTAGCTGATACTCCTGTGATTGCACGATTATTAGAAACTAAAATGACTAATAAACCCTGAAGAAAATAAAAATAATCACCAGGGTTTTATAACAAGAGAAAACTCAGTTCAGTCAACGTGCCCCTGACATATCTAAGACCTTCATTTTTGGACATATGTATGTTATCATCGTATATAAGTGAGTTCCAAAGAAGGGTCCAATGTGTCATATTGCACAGCTTAGGAATTTGGAAGACAATCTCAATACAGGTTGCTGGAATCCCAGATGAAATCGCATCTGGGAGGGGTCTCTCTAACTCTGATCTGTTGTAAGAGACTGTCAGAGAAACAAGGGCCACGTAACTTAGTGCAGCCTCCCTGTCTCTTAAAGAAACTGGGCCAAGGAGGTACACAGCATAGAATGGTTGCCAAACTGCTGTCTCTGTCTCACCTTCCTCAGAAGAGTCCTCTCTACCTGCTTTTGCATTTCATCTCTGAACCTCGTGTTCATGTCTCACCTCCTGCTCTTTAGAGCTGGTCCTGCCACTCGACTGAAAGAACAAGGGTTTTTCAGCCTTTACCTCCTTTGACCCCCTGAGACATCTGACATCTTTGCCCACACGCTTTTAAATAATGCTTTCTCCTCCCTTGGCTTATGTCCTGTTCAAGTAATTCTCTTGACTTTTGCTTCTCTTCAGGCTCATCCTTCATCTGTCCCCACCCTCAAATGTAGACCTCAAGATCCTAATCTCTCCTTTAAAAAAATCTCCTGGTATACACTCACCTGGGAAATCTCTTGTACAGTCATGACTTCCATAGCTAGCTGACTGGAGTTGTTTCGCAAATCTTTTTCCAGCCTACATCTCTCTCCTCAACTAGAATGCATGTCTGTTTGTTCACAGAACATTTCTTCTGGATTTCCCTCAGTTTGACTTTCTCAGCCTTAGAAAGTCTAAAGCTGAAACCACAATCATTCCCCTAAACCTGATCAGTTCAGTTCAGTTCAGTTCAGTCGCTCAGTCATATCTGACCTTTCACGACCCCATGAATCGCAGCGTGCCAGGCCTCCGTATCTATCCTAACTCCCCGAGTCTACTCAAACTCATGTCTATCGAGTCGGTGATGCCATCCAGCCATCTCATCCTCTGTTGTCCCCTTCTCCTCCTGCCCTCAATCCCTCCCAGCATCAGGGTCTTTTCTAGTGAGTCAACTCTTCTCATGAGGTGGCCAAAGTACTGCAGTTTCAGCTTTAGCATCAGTCCTTCCATTGGACACCCAGGACTGATTTCCTTTAGGATGGACTGGTTGGACCTCCTTGCAGTCCAAGGGACTCTCAAGAGTCTTCTCCAACACCACAGTTCAAAAGCATCAATTCTTCGGCACTCAGCCTTCTTCACAGTCCAACTCTCACATCCATACATGACTACTGGAAAAATCATAGCCTTGACTAGATGGATCTTTGTTGGCAAAGTAATATCTCTGCTTTTTAATATGCTATCTAGATTGGTCACAACTTTTCTTCCAAGGAGTAAGCGTCTTTTAATTTCATGGCTGCAATCACCATCTGCAGTGATTTTGGAGCCCAAAAATATAAAGTCAGTCACTGCTTCCACTGTGTCCCCATCTATTTCCCATGAAGTGATGGGACCAGATGCCATGATCTTCATTTTCTGAATGTTGAGCTTTAAGCCAACTTTTTCACTCTGCTCTTTCACTTTCATCAAGAGGCTCTTTAGTTCTTCTTCACTTTCTGTCATAAGGGTGGTGTCATCTGCATATCTGAGGTTATTGATATTTCTCCCGGCAATCTTGATTCCAGCTTGTGCTTCTTCCAGCCCAGCATTTCTCATGATGTAGTCTGCATAGAAGTTAAATAAGCAGGGTGACAATATACAGCCTTGACGTACTCCTTTTCCTATTTGGAACCAGTGTGTTGTTCCACGTCCAGTTCTAACTGTTGCTTCCTGACCGGCATACAGGTTTCTCAAGAGGCAGGTCAGGTGGTCTGGTATTCCCATCTCTTGAAGAATTTTCCACAGTTTATTGTGATCCACACAGTCAAAGGCTTTGGCATAGTCAATAAAGTAGAAATAAATGTTTTTCTGAAGCTCTTTTGCTTTTTCAATGATCCAGCGGATGTTGGCAATTTGATCTCTGGTTCCTCTGCCTTTTCTAAAACCAGCTTGAACATCTGGAAGTTCACAGTGGACGTATTGCTGAAGCCTGGCTTAGAGAATTTTGAGCATTACTCTACTAGGGTGTGAGATAAGTGCAATTGTGCAGCAGTTTGAGCATTCTTTGGCATTGTCTTTCTTTGGGATTGGAATGAACACTGACCTTTTCCAGTCCTGTGGCCACTGCTGAGTTTTCCAAATTTGCTGACATATTGAGTGCAGCACTTTCACAGCATCATCTTTCAGGATTTGAAATAGCTCCACTGGAATTCCATCACCTCCACTAGCTTTGTTTGTAGTGACACTTTCTAAGGCCCACTTGCCTTCACATTCCAGGATGTCTGGCTCTAGGCGAGTGATCACAGCATCATGATTATCTGGGTCACAAAGATTTTTTTCACAGTTCTGTGTATTCTTGCTACCTCTTCTTAATATCTTCTGCTTCTGTTAGGTCCATACAATTTCTGTCCTTTATTGAGCCCATCTTTGCATGAAATGTTCCCTTGGTATCTCTAATTTTCTTAAAGAGATGTCTAGGCTTTCCCATTCTATTGTTTTCCTCTATTTCTTTGCATTGATCACTGGGGAAGGCTTTCTTATCTTTCCTTGCTATTCTTTGGAACTCTAGATTCAAATGCGAATATCTTTCCTTTTCTCCTTTGCTTTTCACTTCTCTTCTTTTCACAGCTATTTGTAAGGCTCCTCAGACAGCCATTTTGCTTTTTTGCATTTCTTTTCCATGGGGATGGTCTTGATTCCTGTCTCCTGTACAATGTCACGAACCTCCGTCCATAGTTCATCAGGCACTCTGTCTATCAGATCTAGTCACTTAAATCTATTTCTCACTTCCACAGTATAATCATAAGGGATTTGATTTAGGTCATACTTGAATGGCTTAGTGGTTTTCCCTAATTTCCTCAATTTAAGTCTGAATTTGGCAATAAGGAGTTCATGATCTGGGCCACACTCAGCTGATTAAAATCCTTCAGAGGCTTCCTGGAGCTACATGGAATAAAGTTCCTAAATTCCGTAAAGTCCTCCATGACCACCTGCCAGCCTTCCCTCTTACTTAATTTCTACTCTCTCCACTCTTGCTGCTCTTTGCTTTCTCCTTCCTGTGCTTTTTTTTTTTTTCCTTTGTCCTAGCTGGAATCACTTTCTCTTTGTCAAATCAGTGAGCATCTACTCGACTTCTAAGATTCAGTTTAAATATAGCCTTTTCTACCATCAGAATCCAGAATCCATACTTTCTTATCTCTGTGGATCCTGGAATTCATCACCCTGATTGAATAACTTTGTGGTGGTAAACTGCTCCTTGCTGGGCAAGACTTTAACTGGCTGAAGTTGGATGTGGAATTTTCCAGTTTCTCCACCCATCTGGGATAATCTTACTGGCCTCCTTTAATAGCAATGGAGTCAAGTGAGTGGTAATTCTTGGAGTAATTTATTTAGAATACTGTTGGTGAAAATTCTTCTAGAGAAAATAATGCAATAGCTTCAGTTAGAATAATCTTGTTAGGGGCAGACTACAGCACTTAATTCAGCACTTAATATATTATAAAGAGGAAATACAGTGGATAGAGCCTGAGTTTGAAGTCTGGCTCAGCTATTAACTAACTTTATGACTCTGTTTAAGTTTCATTGTCTCTCAGTGCATCAGTTTCTTCAACTGAAAAATGGAGATGGTAATAATAGTATCCTCCACATTGTATGGATGTGAGAGTTATATTTATATATATATATGGATGGATATACGTGTGTGTACTTACATGTATTATGGGAATGGTGTTTGGTATTTAATATGTTGCTTATTACTATTTTTAACTTGTTAGATGAATAAGAGGAAAAAATCAAGGTCCAGTAGCCATGAAAAAGGACATTTTTATCTAGAGGGTTGAGCAGCCTTCCTCTTTTATACCAATAAAAACAACCACCAAACTCTCAACTCTCCAATTAAACTGAACACTGAATAACAAGCTTGTATATCTTGCGTTTTTTAGCCTATTATACTAGGCAAGCAACTTTCACTTACTCTTATATTAGGTAGCAGTAAAAACAAGAAAAGAATGAACAGGCTTTTGAACGTGCAGTTTTTTATTTTATGTGCAAATACTTTAATGAATGTCTCCGTAAATAGTTAGAGCAAGCAATTATAGAAACTTCAAACACCAGGGAGCCCTGTTAATATGAACCACTGTGCATTTCAGTAGATGTGATCTCTGTGACATTTGATTCACACAACAACCAAATTTCAAGATGTAGAATGCGCAGGTATTACTGTCCTCCTTTTAAAAAAAAGAAAATCAGAAAGTAACACAAGTCCTGTGTTTTCTGATTTCTTGTCAAAATGCACATTATAATATCTTTTTCTTATTTTTAAACTTTATTTTACATGAGGCTTCCCTGGTAACTCAGACTGTAAAGAATCTGCCTGCAATGCAGGAGACAGGGGTTCGATCCCAGGATGTGTGGTATTAAAAAAATCAGGCTGTTTTGCACCACTTTACACCTCAGAGAATCTGAATAGAATCTCTCAAAGCCCTTTTGATAATGTTTTTCAAATTCAAGGAGCTCCTTATGAAGATTCTTACTTGTATTTTCATTGTTATTGATGCTAATCAGGAAATCTACTGGTACAAAAGAAACTAAGGAGCCAGGGGGATGACAAAAAGTATAAATTAGTTTAACAAAGAAAATGGACATCACATATTTACCTACTGCTCTGTAATCAATGCTATGTTTCATGATATTATTGCATCCATCTATTTCTCTCCATTTCTAGCACCGCCAGCTACCACTCTGTTCCATGCTACCAAGAATTCTTGCCTGGATTGCTATGATATCCTCCTCACTGATCTCCCCACAACCACTCAGTACTCTCCAAATCTGTTCTGCAGTTTGTTGACAGAGTCACATTTAAAAAATATAAATCTTATTGTGTCACTTCTATATGCTTAAATTCCTTTATTGGATTTCCACTGATCTTTAGATAAAACCCAAATCTTTTAACAAGGCTTGTAAGATCCTGTATCGTGAAGCTCCAACTGCTCATTGTAGTCTTTGCAGGTTGTTAATAACACCCATTTCTCTTTTCTTATGACATAGATGGTTTACATTTCCCAGTCTCCCTGACTGTTAGTGATGATCATGTAACTGAACCTAACTAATGGAATGAGAGCTAAAATGATACTCTGTTATTTTCAGGCCTGGCCCGTAAAAACCCCATCATAGTACCAGATGACTGAGATGGTGAAACTTATGATGACTTTGAATGCCACATGTTTAAGATGATAGAATAATTTCAGCATAGCATGCATCTCTGACAGTGGGTTCCTCAGGATCAGTCAACACCACCTCTAACTTGGAATTGCAAGGACACAGTAAAAGAAGGGAGCATGGCAAGCATGAAGAACTGAAAGATCTGTTCAGCTGATGTGGAGACAATACACAATGGGCAGCATTGTGGGTAGGTGGGGGAGGGGCAGAAGATAATGTACTGGTTATAGCAGACTAGTCTTAAAAAATTTTTAAATTTATTTTTGGCTGCACTGGATCTTCATTGCTGTGCATGGGCTTTCTCTAGTTGCGGTGAGTGGAGGCTTCTCTCCCTTATGGTGTACGGGCTTCTTATTGTGGTGGCTTCTCTTGCTGCAGAGCACAGGCTCTAGGCACATGGGCTCAGTAGATGTGGTACACCGGCTTAGTAGCGCCATGGCATGCAGGATCCTCCTGGACCAGAATGAAACCAGTGTCCCCTGCATTGGCAGGCAGATTCTCAAACCACTGAACCACCAGGGAAGCCCTATAGTAGACTAGTCTGCAGCAACAATTAGATCATTAGACCCAAACATACAATGACTCAAGACAATAATTGTTTATTTCTTTCCCATAGAACATTTGAAGACAATTCCAGGGTAGGATCATGAATAATGTAGATGGGTACCTGTCATTAAAACTTCCTCATTAATTCTGTTCATCCTTCAGATAGTAGCTTGTGCATACAGTGCTAAGTTGCTCAGTTGTGTCCAACTCTTTGCAACACATAGACTATAGCCTGTTGGTCTCCTCTGTCCATGGGATTCCCCAGGCAAGAATACTGGAGTGAGTTGCCATTTCCTCCTCCAAGGAATCTTTCCGACCAGGGATCAAACCTCCGTCTCCTGCATTGGCAAGTGGATTCTTTACCACTGAGACACCTGGGAAACCTGACCTTATCTCAGATTATACTATTTCATGAATGTCCTTTCTGAACTCAAGTTCTCTCCATGCATCTCTCTGTGTAATTTTCCTTCATAGATCTTGTGATGACTATAACTTTATATTTTTTGTATGCTCATTTAATTACATTATGTCTTTTTCCTAGACTATAAATTCTGTTAGGGAGCGGGGCACAGCATCTGTTTTTGTTCATTCAACCTTTACATAGTGGCTTGATATAGGACAATCAGTAATTTCTGTTGAATGAATGAATCAGACTGTTAACTCACATCATTAAGAAAACATTTTAAGGTATAATTTATAGCTGCATGTTATGGTGCAAAAATGTTTTTCTAAACATTAAATGTTATTTTGCCACTTTGTTTTTAAGTGTTTTAATAATTGCTGACATACTTTAAGATCATCATCTCAATGGGACACAGGACTTGATTTACAGTTCTTTTACCAGCCATCCAGCCAGCTGCCCTCGTTTATCTTATTTGCCTTAAGTATTTTGACTTTCTCTGATAGTTGGTAACCACATACAATTTCTGGATTCTTTTTTTTAACCAAAAAAACTCTTGGTTGGGGAACCTAGAGAATTAAATATACAAGGAATCAGTTATATTCTGAATGTAACTTTGTATAGTGAAGAAAAAAAAGAGCATGGGCTTCAAGTAAATCTAGTTTATGTTTGCCAGATATATAAGTATGTCCCATGCAATATCTGGGAGATACTTTTTTCTAAAACAATTATTTCTTATTTATCTGAATTTAAAATTTAATTGGGAATCCTATTTTTATTTGCTTCATGTGGAAGCCTATTTCTAGTTCTGCCACTTACTAGATTTCACACCTTAGATAGGAATTTTGCATTGAGAGAATTAAAGGAGATATAAGATTTAAAGGGTTTAGTATAATCTCAGGTACTATGTGCTGACACAGCACTCAAAAATATTTATTCTCATTATTAATTTTTTTGTTTAAAAAATTTTTTATTACTTGTATTCTCATTAATATATGTCATAATAAAAAGTACTATTTATTGCAATGATTCCATTACTTATAATTTTTGTTATTGTTTAGTTGCTAAGTTGTGTCTGGCTCTTTGCAACCCCATGGATTATAGCCCACCAGTCTCTTCTGTCCATGGGATTTCCCAGGCAAGAGTACTGGAGTGGGATGCCATTTCCTTCTCCAGGGGATCTTCCCTACACAGGGATTGAACCTGCATCTCCTGTCCTAGCAGGCAGATTTTTTATTACTGAGCCACCAGGGAAGCCCATTACTTACAACAATGAATACAATTTCTTGTGTGTCCTACTACATATAAGGTATCATTCTAAACCCTTCACATGTATTATTCCTTTCATTTCTTCCAGTGAGCCTTGAAAAAGTATTACATTATCTCCACTTTACACAAACAAGATGCAGAGTTTGGATCACTGCCCTGGTAATAACATTCAAGTCATGAAGACTGCATCAGATCCAACTGATTTCAGGACCTTCTTTCTCCAATACACTGCAATTCCTGCCTGCTACAAATGAGGCCGAGTCCATCTATGGATGAGCATTCTTTCATATTTCACAGGACTGCTTTCCCTTAGCTCCTCTGTAACCCTGGGGAGTTGATTTTGCTGCCCACCTGGTAAATCCACCATTCATTTTGCACCAAGAGCTGATTTTATAGAAATCTAAATACACTTTACTAGATTTACATGTTAACACTAAAAGAAAAAAGTTCCCTGTTTGCCTTTTGTTGGGGCGACCCTTTGGTTTTATAGGCTTGTTTGAGTAAGTAATTATTCTGGTAATGCCAAGGCCTTCTTTATTGAGTCATAAATGTATCCTGGACCACTCAGAACAACCAGCAGGCCCTTCCCTTTGAGCCTAGCAGGCAAACACTGCTTAGCTAGATGGGAGTTGGCTTGCCTGCCCCTGAAGGTTTCTCTTTCTCTGGAAACCTCCTATGAAACCATGTGAAGGGGGGAAAAAGGATCAGATAATTGGGATCTTTAAGATGGTTATTATGAAAAATGTTCTGGAACCAATTCAAATACCAATCAGAAACCACATTGTTCAACTAAATCACTTTCAGATGCTGCATAAGATACAAAATACAATTATTTCCAGTTTAAAAATATAATGTTTCTTAAAAAAAAAAACAACAGTATTTTATTTTATTATTTAAAAGAAAAAAACCTGCCTTGGCTAGAATTCAGGCCCGTCACAGATGATGTACAGACAGGCTTTGTGCAGGTCCCTTTGGATTCGGGGCCTATAGACCTCACTGCAATGTATTTAAAAGTTCCTTAAAATGGATGTGACGGCTGTTTTCTTTGTGTATTACAGAAATATACAGAGTTCAGAGGCTCCGTGGCTACACTTCGGGCATGTATGTCATTAGAGGAATGAAAAAAAGATGATGGCCAAATGCTGTATTAAAATCCCATTAGAAACGCTGGGAGGAATTTATGGCCCCAATCTCTTTTATCTGACAGGCGTCAGTTTGGTGAGACAGTTTTCCTTCTTGACGTTTTCTTTTCTTTTTTTTCCTTTCTTTCCTATTTCTCTTCTTTCCTTCCTTCCCCTTCCCTCTATCCCTCTTTTCCTCCCTCTGCTTCTTCCTTTCCTTTTCTTTCTTTCTCTCTCTTTCCCCTCCTGTCCCTCCTCTTCCTTTTTTATTTCTTCCAGTTCTCAACTTGGCCATAGAATGTCTGGATGTTGTCTTGACTACTAAAATCAACTCCCCAGATAATATCAGGTTTCTGTCAGTGTTTGCTCTTCTTTACTGTCTCCCACATCAGGCAGCATTGAGGGGGAAGGTCGTTTATCCTTTTTCCAGATAGACTTTCTCCTCTAGCTAAGGATTCATTCCATCCATGAATGTTTATCTGAGCCATCATCACTGTGACGAGGAGCAAGGGGGTTAATGCACCGTGTGACCTCAAGGAATGATTTCTCTTACAGCAGCTCCCTTATGAACCATCAGACTCTGAGCATGAATTTTAATGGACTCGGAACCATTTCTCCAGCCTGGGAGTCAGAGGTCATTGGCTTTCCAGGTAAATCTTCCATAAACTGTCAGGAGAGGTGCGGATTTTTATCCTTCCTCAGATCTGAAGGCCTTGCCATTGCCCTCTGTGGAACAGGAGGGAAATACCAAATCATTACTCCATTGAGTATTGAATTACTTATGGAATAATACGGAAAATTCAGCCCACCAAGCGTTGCTACAGGGTCTAACAATAGGAGCAGCAAGAGCCAGGAGGTCTGGTTGTGGTCCCACTTTGCCACTTACACGCTGTGTGGTCGTCAGCAAGTGGTTGTCTCTCTGGGCTCAGTTCAGTTATCTGGAAAAAAAGGGCTGCTTCTGAAAAGCTCTCATTCTAGGAAACCAACTCACCAGGAGTTAGACAGGGAGATAGTAGTGCTTTGAGAAATTTTAACCAATGATACACAGTAGCCACTGTAGTTCTTTTTTTCCCCCCAAAAATTTAGTAGTGAGAGAAGGATAAATAATTCCATACTTGAGGGAACTCAAAGTCACTCATCACACATCAGTTCACTTATTTACCCTCATGCTCGTCTCTGTCTAACAGCCTAAAAGCCACCTGAGGACAAGGATGATGCCACCCGTCCCTGGATCCTCACCTCTGTGCCTGTTTCCTGAGTGTGGGGACAAAGGTGTAGAAGTTAGGCAGTGCTCATGGTGAGGAAAGTGAAGGAAAAGAAGTCCAAAAGATAGGCAGAAAACAGAGCCACTGTCACAGAAATGAAGGCAGAGGAGCCTCTGAGGAAGAGCAAGTGGTGACCCAGAGATGAACATCACAGGTAGGCAAAGAGAACAGGCCCTTCAACTGAGAAGTATGCATGGTCAGTCTCTGGAGAGAACTGCTATACTGTGATTTCACCTGGCAACTTTCATCTGAGGATGTTAAAGTTGCTTATGATCTTGGGGAAGTAGGAAAACAGCATTGTCATTTAAAGTTGAATAAACTGAATTTTGAAGAAATTAATCTTTCACTAAATGCTACACAGCAATAGAAGATAAGTGCCAAGTCTATACCCCTGACCATTTAGATCCCATGCCCTCTAGGCTGCATTGTACACTTTACTTCTTTTTAAAAAATATTTATTTATTTGTGTGTCAAGTCTTAGTTGTGGCATGGGGGATCTTTGTTGTGGCATGTAGAATCTTTCATTGCAGTGTTCGGGCTTCTCTCTAGTTGGGGCATGCAGCCTCAGTAGTTGCAACGTATGGGCTTAATTGCCCCCTACCCCACTACCCTGGCATGTGGGATCTTAGTTCTCCAACCAGGGATTGAACCCATGACCCCTACACTGGAAGGCAGACTCTTGAACATTGGACCACAAGGGAAGTCCCTTTATTTTTTAATATCATGGCATGGACTAGTTAGTGATAAGTGGCAAAATGTCCTAGAAGCTGGCAGAGTGTACTTTGAGGCCCAGAAGATCATTGTACTTGCACCACAGGCTTACTTCTCATTACATCCTTGAATCAAATGAAAGGCAGAATTTGAACTACTTTATAGTAAAGAATTACTTGCAAAAATAGCAGAAGAATCAGTAGCAGGCAAGAGAAGGGAAATGTAAACATTTGATGATGCTTATGTTCCAATGACAGTCTTAGCAGAGCATTCTGTATCTGCAAGAAGGATTGGCTTATGCAAAACTATGACAATAGGATTTAAGGCATGCATGCTGCTCAGGTGCTAAGTCTTGTCAGACTCTTTGTGACCCCCTGGACTATAGTCCACCAGTCTCTTCCATCCATGGGGTTAACCTGGCAAGAATACTAGAGTGGGTTGCCATTTCCTCCTCCAGGGGATTGTCTCAACCCAGGGATCAAAAGAGGCTCCTGCCTCAAAAGAGACAGGCAGATTCTTTACCACTGTGCCACCTGGGAAGACCTAGGTTTTAATGCTAACTTCAAATTATAGATTCAGCTCCAAAATAGACAGACTATGGTCAGAGATGAACCGTTTGGATAATTCAACGTTATTTCTAAGGAATATTAAAATGCTCTCTGAGAAAAAAAATTGGAAATACCCAAAGAGTTAGGAAATCAGAAGCTAGAAAGATCATGGACTTTTGCAGGAAAATTATACCAAGGATATTATATTATTTTTTTGATTAAAAATGTATAATATTAGTGAGAAAGGAAAAGTGGTTGTTATCTACTAGAGTTTTTATAGACTAGCTGGAAATTGCAAAATTATGTATTTATTTTGAAAGCTACTTTCAGTTGGGATATATTATTTTTCAAAGGCTGCTTGTGAAAGAACCAAGAAAACAAAAAGTCAAGGTGCTAGATTTTGGAAAGCAATGTGGTTTACATCTCTTTCTTATACATTATTTTTATTGCTTCACTGAAAGAAAAAGAATATGGAATATTAATGAAACTGACACTTAAACTCTTAGTTTGAGAGTCTTACTGAACACTAAAAAATGACATAATTGAGACAAATTTACTTATATTTTATAAAATATTAATGTTTATGCTCTTTATTAGATACATATTTCTCCATGATCATATTGATTCCATAATAAATACAGAAAAGACACATATAAAATTGCCATTCTTTATTCAAATTTAAGTTTTCTGCACCTTGATTTCCTTATCTATAAAATGGAGATTATAACAGCTAATTCTGAGGGTAACTGTGAGCATTAAACACAATGATTAGTGTAAAACAGCAGAATGCTTGGCATATGGTAATGATACCAATAACAAATATCAAGCACTTACTCTATACTAGATACTTCAAGTTTTTGTAATTGTTCACTCATTTGGCATTCACAACAATATTATGGTGGGTACAGATATTGTAAACCCATTTTGTGGAAGAAGACACTGTACCATAGTTTAGAGAGTTTAAGTAACTTTCCCGATCTTATAAGCAGTGTAGCTGAGATTCAGACCCAGACAATCTGACTTTACTGCTCATACCTGGCAACTATTATGGTTATTACTACAACTACTAGGCTGAGCTGAAATTGCAGCAATACGAATTTAAATAAAGACATGAAGTTCTTGACTGTAAAGATTATGAAAAGTGGATTGGAAAATTTTGAAGTATAAAAATCCCTAAGGATCCTTAAACATTTCCCAGCTGTCAGCTGTGGTTCTACTATCTTGTGGAGACAGATCAGCTGGGTTTAAAATTCCAGTTCGGTACCTATGCAAGCTCAGAGCCATCTCTACAATTTTTGTGAATTCTTAATGGCTTTCTTCCTCATGGTTTTCTCTGCTTTGCTTTGGACTCATTCTGCATCATCCAAACATAGACTCCACTTTCCCAAAATACGTGATTCGTTTTATGGTTTTTCTGAAGATCTGAGAGGTTATGGGAGAAGTCACATCACACACAATATTATTGACTTCCTGGCTTCCCTTCCAGTCCTCATTCCACACAAGAACAAACATGCTTGACAAACAAGTCATTTCCAACTATCTTGTACATGGTGGAGCGAGGATTGCAGAGGGTATCCTATTAGCAGATAGGCTGATCGAGTCAATTCAAGTGAGAAAAGAAACTTCTTTATTCACCAAGCTATTCCTCTTAAGCTTCCCTGAGAACTCAGTTTGTTAAGTATCTGCCTGCAATGCAGGAGACCTCAGTTTGACTCCTGGGTCAGGAAGATCCACTGGAGAAGAGATAGGCTACCCAGTCCAGTATTCTTGGGCTTCCCTTATGGCTCAGCTGGTAAAGAATTTGCTTGCAATGCAGGAGCCCTGGGTTTGATCCCTGGGTTGGGAAGATTCCCTGGAGAAGGGAACAGCTACCCATTCCAGTATTCTGGCCTGGAGAATTCCATGGACTGTATAGTCCATGGGGTCACAAAGAGTGGGACACAACTGAGCTATTTTCACTTTCATTCCTCTTAAGCCCTGCATTTTCTTTATACCAATAAGAGAAAAATAAAATAGAAATCACTGACGCTAACATTTCTGATTTTATTGATCAGAGTCTTCTCTTTTTTGTTGTTGATGAATCTTGCTAAAGATTTATCAATTTTGCTTATCTTTTCAAAGAGCCAGATCTTAGTTCAGTTAATTTTTTCTATTGTTTTTTGATCTGTATTTCATTTAGTTCTACTCTGATCTTTATAATTTCTTTCACCCTATTTACACTCTATGGTGTGTTTTTGTCATTGTTGTTCTTTTTCTAATTCCTTTAGGTGTAAAGCTAGGTTGTTTGAGGTTGTTTTCCCTGAGTTTTGGGGTGGACTTGTATTGCTATAATTTTCCCTGTTAGAACTGCTTTTGCTGCATCCCATAGGTTTTGGATCATTGTATTTTCATTATCATTTGTCTCCAGGTTTTTGTTTGTTTCTTTCTTTGATTTCTTCAGTGATCTATTGATTGTTTAGTAGCATACTGGTTAGCCTCCACATGTTTTGTGTTTTTGCATTTTTTCCCTTGTAGTTGATTTTTAATTGGCTAATGTTGTGATCAGAAAAGATACTTGGTATGATTTTGATTTTCTTAAATATACTGAAATTCATATTTTGGCCTAACACGTTATCTATCCTGGGGAATGTTCCATGTGCACTTGAAAAATGTGTATTGTTTTTTTTTAATTTGATAGAATGTCATGTATATATGTTGTTTTTGTTGTTCTTTAGTTGCTCAGTCTGTGTCTGACTCTTTGCAACCCCTTAGACTGCACCACACCAGGCTTCCCTGTCCTTCTCTATCTCCTGGAGTTTGCTTAAACTCACATCCATTGAGTCAGTGATGCCACGCAATCATCTCATCCTCTGTTGCCCCCTTCTCCTCTTGCCCTCAATCTTTCACAGCTTCAGGGTCTTTTCCAATGAGTCAGTTCTTCGCATCAGCTGGCCAAAGTATTGGAGCTTCAGCATCAGTCTCTCCAATGAATATTCAGGGCTGACTTCCTTTAAGATTGACTGGTTTGATCTCCTTGTTGTCCAAGGGACTTTCAACAGTCTTCTTCAGCACCACAGATTGATGCATATATAATATTTGATTTAATGAGTCATTTAAGGCCAGGGTTTTCTTACTGTTCTGTCTAGGTGATCTGTGGATTGACGTAAATGGGGTGTTATAAAGTCCCCTACATTATTGTGTTACTGTCAGCTTCTCCCTTTATGTCTGTTAGCATTTGCTCTATGTATTTTAGTGCTTCGATGATGGGTGTGTGTGTTTGTGTGTGTGTGTGTGTGTGTGTGTGTGTGTAACATATATTAACATTTGTATATCTTCTTCTTGGATTTGATTCCTTAATCACTATGTAATTTAAAAGCTTTCTTTAATTTTGTATCTATATGATATGATGGATAGTCACTAGCATATTATGATAATAATTTCATAATGCATATAAGTCAAATTATTATGCTGTATACTTCAAACTTTTACAGTGATGTACGTCAATTGCATCTCAATAAAAATGGAAGAAAAAATTCTAAAGTAAACCAATCTTTCAGGTAAATTCCTCTTTAAAATGCTAAAAGCCAAAAGTTAAAAACAGTAAGATTACATTAAAAATTAGGAATGTTTCTAAAATATTATAGCAAAAGAATCCTTTGCTGTCTGAATTCAGGTTGGGTTGGAACAAAGGGAAGCCCTGGCAGAAGACTGGAAAAGGGAGGAACATGAGGTCAGAGTATTTATTATCTCAGCTCTCTTCCTCTTGGGTCATCTGAAGCTGGCTCTGTTGCTCAACCAAGATCACTGCTTTTCTGTGGCAGCTTGCTAGTATCCAAACCTTCTTCTCATCCTTTGAGGCCTAGCGGTAGTAACAGCTCTGCTGTTCTATTTGCTGGAGTATACAGTGCAATTCTCTATGAATATTTATACCATGTGTCACAGGTTGAATCATGTCCACTCAAAAGATGTTGAAGTCCTAACTTTCAGTGTCTAGGAATATGATCTTATTTGGAAATATAATAGATTATTTGAAAATGGTCAAGTTAATATGAGGTCATTAATGTGGCTTCCCCTGGTGGTTCAGACAGTAAAGAATCTGCCTGCAATGCAGGAGACCCAGGTTTGATCCCTGGGTAGGGAAGATCCCTTGGAGAAGGGAATGGCTATCTCCTCCAGTGTTCTTGCCCGAAGAATTCATGGACAGAGAAGTCTGGCGGGCTACAGTCCATGGGATCGCAAAGAGTCAGACATGGCTGAGCGATTACCGCTTTTACTTTCTACTTCCACGTGACCATGTTCTTAGAATAAGGAGAAATTTGGACACAGAGACATGCACACAGGAAGAACAGCATGTGAGATGAAGGAAGAGATCAGGGTGATGCATCTGCAAACTACAGGATGCTAGAGAGCTCCAGCAAAGCCCCAGAAGCTAGGAGCCAGGCATGGAAAAGATTCCTCTTTACTGGCCTCAGAAGAAACTGACCCTGCCATCAAGGCTTGATCTTGGGCTTCTGGCCTCCTAACCCATCCCATAATGAATTTGTTTCTGTTTTAGCTACCTAGTTTCTTGTACAGGAACCCCCTGAAACTATTAAAGCATTTGAATAGGTCCCTAAAAATTCCTGGAGTTTTCTTCTTCATTTTTTTTTCTTTTTGACTGTGCTGTGGGGCTTACAGGACCTCAGTTTCTTCATCAGAAAGTTTCCTTCCTCAGTTCCCAGGTTCCAGGAGTGCAAGCACTGAGCCCTAACTACTGGGCTTCCAGGGAATTTCCAAGAATTTTCTTAATTTGATTATCCAACTGATACTTATGGGAATCCTGACTGATATAAAGGCTATTATATAAGGAAACAAATCATTGGAATAAGTTTAACTTATAATTATCACCAGTTAAGAGCTAGTTATGAGCTTTGTTTGAGAAGCTCTCATGTAAGATAGTATGATGCATCAGATTGGAAGTCAACATTTGTATGACACATTTGTAGTCTGCTAATTGCTGACTGCTGTATTTCTTTTCAGCTATCCAACAGTGAAGTCGCATCTCCAAATGTCCATTAGTTCTTGAGGACATTGAGTGGAAATATAATATCTGTGACATGCTAAGAAGAAGAATAAAACAGGGTAAGGGAATGAAGAGTTATGGAGTAGGAGTTCTCAGATATGGTGATATTTGAACAGAGATCTATATTTTTATTTATTTAAAAAACATTTATTTGCATACATTGGGTCTTTCTTAGTTGCAGCATGTGGGATTTCTTAGTTGAGTTCCATGCAAACTCTTAGTTGCAGCATGTGAGAACTAGTTCCTCGACCTGGGATCAAACCTGTGCCCCCTGCGTTGGGAGTGCAGAGTCTTAGCCACTGGACCACCAGGGAAGTCCCTGAGCCAAGATATTCAAATGTAGTAAAGGAGTGAGCTACAAGGAAATATGGGTGGGGAAGGGCAGTGTCCTGGGAAGAGTGAACAGCCCATTCAAAGGCTCTGAGATTAGACTGTGTTTGGTGTGTCAGAAAGAGTGGAAGCAAGCATGGCTGGAGTAGACTAAGGATGAAATGGGTAAAAGATAAGAGAAATAACCCTGGTTTTCTTTCCTATCCAATTAAAGTATTTTTTACTTTTTCTACTCAGTTGTGGATACAAGTTTGAGCACAGTATTTGCAAAGGGATGAATGGAACTTTCCCCACATAATAAGTATTGATGGTAGCAATGTGGGATGGAGGTCACAAATGCCACTTTTCCTCCATACTCCTTTTCCATCCTTTCAACAACTCCAGCAAAAACTCAATATATTCAAAAAGACTAAGATATATTTTATTTTTAAATGAACAGCCTAATTTTTAATTGAGTGAATTTTCTTGACTCTGCTAGACTATTTTCTTCAATTTCAAATTAGTTTCTAGGTCTTCTTGTTTATCCCATTTTGATTTGTGTTGGCCATGTATCCTTTTGCCAACCTTCCATTATTTCTCTGGATCCATGTTTTGGCTCTGGCAGTCCCAACTACTATAACATAAAGAATTCTTATAGATTTTTAAGGAAGTTTTTCACTTACAGAAAGTAATAAAAGTATTAATTTCCTTTTCAGATTATTTAAATGGATCATAAAGTAGCCTAATTTACCGAGCTTACCTTTCTTTGTGCCCCAGATAATCAAGAGAGGATGTATGGTCTGGGGTACTAAAGGATTTATGCACACTGGTGGTCTGAAAGCTTTAATGTCTCTTCCTGGAGTAATTAATTTAAAGTAGGGCAAGACTGGACCCACATCATTATTTCATTTTAAGTGCATCTGGAAATTCAGAGACTGAGCCTTTGTTTAGCTCTGTAGAAGAAAAAGAAATACATGGTCATAATGTTTAGCTGTTATTAGAGCAATTCAATGATTGCTCCTCATAATCAGGAGGCAGAGCTCATGATGTCGCTTTGAGTGGGAGACAAGAGGTAGCAGATTCACTTGTGTCTTGTTGATGAGGCAAGGACTTAGGAGCACAGAAAATGAGGTTTAGTGAAGCATGGAGCTTCTACAATATTAGGAATTAAGCAAAAACTGAGATTTATTTAGAAAGAGAAAAGAATTCCCCCAAATAAGTCTTAGAGATATTTAATATTACAATCATCACAAAATCAAGTAAAAGAACAGTGTTTTTTAATAATTGACTGCCTGATTGTGGCTCAGCTGGTAAAGAATCCGCCTGCAATGAGGGAGACCTGGGTTTGATCCCTGGGTTGAGAAGATGAAGGGAAAGGGAGAAGGGAAAGGCTACCCACTGCCAGTATTCTGGCCTGAAGAATTTCATGGACTGTAAAGTCCATGGGGTTGCCAAAAGTTGGACATGACTAAGCGACTTTCACTTTCACTTTGACATATCCTGATATTTCTTTGATTGCCTTTTAATAATAAAATGATTTTGTCATATTTTCCACAAAAGGAAGAGAAAAATATCTCAGTCTCTCTTTTAGCTTAGCTGACTGTAAATTGTTTCTTGTTATTCCTGGTTTAGAAGAATACAATTGTGGCTAAATACACAGACATACTCACTGTTTTTACTACAGTTTCCAGTTTGTGCTCTACAATCACAGGAATTCTGATCAGTCTAGTAGTTTATTTCTCACAGTTCCTATCAAAGTGAAAAAAGTTAACTACAGGCTGCATTATATTCTTGCCAGGAGAAAAAGTTCATCTTGACCAGGTAACTATGAAAAAGCATATCATTGAGGATAAGCTAAGAGTTTATAAACTGGGGATTGGAACAGTGTTCTTCAGACTGGCTTCTGGCTTCATGCATTTCATGTTTCCCTTTTTTTTTTTCCCCATTCTTCACATACTCCCAACACAGGGAGCACAGGGCATGTTCACATTTTAGTAAGCCTCCAGCCCTGCACCCTGGTTTAGTGACACTGGGAGGAAAGCACAAGCAGTGGTAGGAGGCAGCCTGGTGATACCGTTTCTACATGAGCATGGCTAGAAGTAACTTTGGATACATGGAAGTGACTGCAAACCCCATAACGATAGCCCACTAAACCCAAACTAGATCTATTACTAACACAACTTCCCCTTGGCAGTCGCCCCCAATAGCGCATTGTCCCAGTAACACCAGTTCACTGGAGCAGAAGTATATGGGAAGGGAAGTCAGAGTGGAAAGCGGTAGTAGTATTAGCCAATTGTGGTTAAAATATCTGAACTTTTTCAAATTTTACAGAAACTTATATGGCCTCCTAGCTTTTGGATAGAGCCCATGTAGCTGAACAACCACCTAGAAGCTTAAATGTCAGTAAATTCAGTGTAAATCTTTCGGGGGTGAAATATAAGAATTGATTTTACTCTCTCTCTCGTTATCTTTACCAGACCACTAGGAAAAACTAAATCTACTCAAAACTAGTTCACTAACATTTAGTTGGTGAAGTAAGATATTATCCATGACTTTGTTCCTAGGTTTTTTCATAATATACAATAGGTGGCATTTCCAAAGTGATTTTTACAGAGTATTGAATGACTGAGTTAAAATATTGATAAGAAAGGTAAAATTAATTTGCTTTATATCTATTCAGCTAGTGATAGAATCCTTTTCCATGGAGACTGTATGATAGGCTTTCATGATTTTAATTTATATGTTTCCTACTTGTCTCCAGGTTTCATCTTCTTTTTTTCTTTGCACTTTTTCACCATTTGTTCTTTCATCTTTATGGTTCCCTGTTCCCTTCTCAGGCATTAAGTTTTCTTAGCAATGGTTTTGGCTCAGAAACACATTCTGAGATAAAGAGGTCTGGGTTTTATTTTACTGATAGGTGAGGTAAAACCTGGGGTGAAAGAAAGTGAAGTCGCTCAGTCGTGTCCGACTGTTTGTGATCCCATGGACTGTAGTCTACCAGGCTTCTCTGTCCATGGGATTTTCCAGGCAAGAATACTGGAGTGGGTTGCCATTTCCTCCTCCAGGGGATCTTCCTGACCCAGGGATCAAACCCAGGTCTCCTGCATTGCAGACAGACGCTTTACCCTCTGAGCCACCAAGGACGCCCGAAACCTGTGGTAGGGAAGAGCAAATCAAATAATTAGGGCACTGAGATTTGGGCCATGCTTCACTGCAGAGACTAAGGTCATGTTTTAGTCAGTCCCGGCTGCTACAGCACAATGCCATAGCCTGGGTGGCTTAAACAAACACTTATTTGTCATAGTTCTAGAGGCTAGAAAGTCCAAGATCTAGGGGCCAGTATGATGGGGTTCTGGCGAGGAGTCTCTTCCTGGCTTGCAAATGGTTGCCATTTTGTTGTATCTTCACTAATCAGAGACAGAGAAATCATTTTTCTTGTACCTCTTATAAAGGCGCCAATCCAATCATAAGGGCTCTACCCTCCTGACCTAATTAACTCCCAAAGACCCCACTTCCAAATAAATTTGCACTGAAGAATCAGATTTCACATATGAATGGCAGGAACACTTTCAGTCCATAGCAGATAGGTAGGCAATGAAGGGGGAAACACACACACACTGATAACACATGCAATCCATCAGCTCCCAGATCTTCGTACTGTCATAGCTAGGCTCAAACCTCTTCCTTCTATCAGTACCCTTTTGACCACTTTCTGTATTTTTCTCTTTCTTACTCAAGTCTGTCTGTAATGTATATTTTTAACCTGATTTCATTTAGGTAGGATGTTAGTACCCTGCTGCCAGGCACAGCATTTAGTTGGCTACTGGCATTTGGTTGAACATATGGGAAGCACAAGGTTAACCCAGTCACTTGGAATTACTAGAAGCTCTTCTCAGTGTAATGTAACCTATGGAATCCATTTATATTTTCTTGCCATTTCAGAAATCAAGCTCCACTTAGACCGAAGGAAAAGAAGCTACTTTGAAATTTTTTTTTTAACTGAGAGTCTTCAGGTGGAAGGAGGAATGACAGGACATATTTCCTATAAGAACAAAAAAAATGCCACATGGTGTTTCCCCTACTTGTCTGATTTCTTTCCGTTAGGAATATGTTTCATAAGGGAAGGCATGTTCTTTTTATCAAGGAAGTTCTTTGTTTTTTTCTCATGTCCCTCAAGATAATTTTGATAGATTATGATTCTCCCTTGCACATTTTAAAGTTCATAACTAAAATGTTTAATTGTAAATATATACAGTTTCAAAGGATAAAATTTCTGGCACATTTACATTGAAATTTTAAGGTGAAACTGTTAGCTCACTTTTAAATGTAGTCCATGGGATCACAAAGAGTCAGACATGACTTAGCTATGGAACAACAACATTACCCCCACAGTCATGTATTTTTAAAGGCATGAATATTTCTTAACAATTAGACATTTTACATCATTCTCTTTTCTCCTGTAAATTGTATTCCCATTCCACCTCCTCCTCAAAATGTTACACCAAATTAATATATTTTTTGTTTAAATATATTTTATTAATTACTTTTTCATATGCTTGTGCAACAAAAAGAAACAATTCCTATTCTGTTTTTTTAAATAATCTTTAGTCAAGAACTTCATGTCTAAATTTAAATTCCTTTTGTTACAATTTTAGATCAGCCAAGATGTTGCAAAAAAGAAAGATTAATTTTCTGTAACCTTGGAGTTCTAAGAGTTAAACTTTTCTCTGTATTATCATTATAGTCATTTTTCATATGCAAATGATGGAAAACAACTTACATTAATTATAACTTTTCAAAGTATTGCAAGTCAAAAATAAAATTGTATTGGAAGTGCATTTCATAGTGTGGTAGGTGGTGGAAGTTTATGCTGTTTTGATCAAATGAAAGTGACATGAATATTTAAAATTGCTCTTTTGCCATCCTAGAGATGGTTGTATCTTAGAACCACGCCGGGCACCCAAGGGATAGGAGACAGGTGTACCTTTCCTTTGTCAAGTGAGAAACAGGCTATGGGCAAAGGAAGTGGGACAGAGAAGGGCTACAGCTATTTCACTGAAGACGTCGACCTTGGCAAATTTATTTTAGGAAAGAGTAGATATGGAAGTCGAGTATCTGGAAACTGATTTCCTTAAAACTGTGTTGGCATATCTTCTGAAAAGTTACATATACTTCAGAGAATAAGTATACATATTTGTAAAAGCTACTCTATAGTTCTTAAAATGCGCTAAGTGCTAAGCCATTTCAGTCATGTCTGACTCTGTGCAACCCTATGGCCTGTAGAACAATAGAGTATCTTTTACAAAAAATATACATATTTGTAAAAGCTACTCTATAGTTTTTAAAGTAGTCCATGAATCTTTTCCCTCAGAGGAATAGGAGTTAAGGGAGCAGTACAAAGTGCAAGTGAGGATGATTACAGACACTACTTTGAAACCTTTGTAGTGGGAAGGAACACAGTGGGAGAGCCTCTTTTTAGGTAAGTTTGAATGGTTAGGAATTCTGGTCCAATTATATTTTGCTTAGAACAAAGATTTCATTTGATTTCTATTGCCAATAATTCCCTGCGTTTTGAAAAGTAAATTGCATTTAAGTTAATCTGTTTAAATTTAGTGTGATAACTGAAGCTATTAATCTCAGCTCCAATGACTTCTCCTAACATATGCTCACAGGGGAGACCCTACTAACTATGAAATATCACAGGTTGTCACAAGAAGAAAATATGGAGGAAACTCCCAGAGAAAATGCACCAGGTTAACTCACACTAACAAATGTCCTCCACTTAAAATTGTTTCTAGGATCAGTTCATGATTTACTCCAAAAACCTTGATGTTGCTTAGTTCCTAAGTTGTGGCCAACTCTTGGACTGTAGCCTGCCAGACTCCTCTGTCCATGGGATTTCCCATGCAAGAATACTGGAGTGGGTTACTAATTCCTTCTCTAGGGGATCTTCCTGACCCAGGGGTCAAACCCATGTCTCCTGCATTGGCAGGCAGATCCTTTACCACTGAGCCTCCAGGGAAGTCCCCAAACCTTAAATAGATAAAAATTTTCAGTAACCCTATTTATTTCATTTTACATATTTCAATGTATTTTTTCAAGTTGTAAATTTATTTATTTATATTTAGTATTAATTTTATATTTAATAATAGGTAAATGTATGAATAGATATAAATAAGCTGTTATCAATTTACACTTACTATTTTTTATCTGAAAAAAAGTATATTGCATAAGGAAATCAAAAGATATCTTTTACAAAAAGGTTGGAATGAAGATATCAGGTTTGTAAATGCACATATGGAACTATAGCAATGGCAAAGGCCAGTGAGAATATAAACAATATGCAATTTGGACCAATATCTAAACAGGACATTATAAAAACAGACAGAAAAAATAATGTGCGAAAAATGCACCTCATAATTGTGTATTAAACTGGCAAGCATAAACTTATTTACTGATATAAAAAACATATAATAGCTTGCATAATTTTATGCAAGGCTTTTTAACATTAATTGAGATGTGCACTAAAATATAAATTTATATCTTGCACATTTTTTAGTTTATTCAGTTTATTTTCAATTTACTTTTATTTCAGTTTAGCAAATTAAAAAAAACCAACACCCCTGCTATTAAAACAAGGGAATCTTTGTTTTACTTTATACATCAGAAAAGTGAAAACTAGCAAGGTCTAAACTGTAAACCGACTATTTGTTTTCAATTGTTTGGCACAAGATCATACATATCTCAAACCCAATTTCTGACTTCCTCTTGGAGCACCCTGGAGCAAAAGTTCTGAAACAATGTGAGAAAAATTGCCCTTGGAGCACTTGGCAGCCAGAACCTCTCTCCATGTGTTATGTGATGTCCCACTTGGGTTTTATTTAAACCCAGAAACATCTTTCATCCTTCGGTCAAGCAGCAGACTTGCCTAAGCAAAGCCGGTGAAGTCAGAGCCTGATCTCAGGCTTGGAAGTGTGTGGGGGGAAAGGGAAGGGAGAATGAGACAAAGGAGAGGAGAGGAGTGGGAAATAAAAAAATATGGGAATAGGAGGAAAGAAAAGAGCTGTCCAGAGATAGGAAAAGAGTGAGTTGTGTGTGTTTGGAAGCGCTAGGGCAGCACCATCCATCCGTCTCCGTGCCAGTGCCATCGTTACCTAAGTCTATTTAGGGAACTTTTCAAAACATAGAGGAGTTTTGCGGGTCTGGCTCTCAGAACTTATGCAACCAATTGTTTTGGGAACAGCCTGAAAATTTCACAAGAGAGCTGAGTTCTCCAGAGATTGACAGTTTGACCGAAAGATCAAAGGTTTGGTGCAGTGGGGCTAATTTTCAGAAAGCCTTCCAAATTGTGAAGATTTTCCTCCTTGCTATGACAGTTAAAACATGAAAATAGTCATTGGAGGTGCTTAGAAGCGGCTTTCTTCTTTGTTCACAATGTTTCATGAACATCAGTCCTCTCCAAAGCAAAGTGGGCGACAAGGATGATGACACCCAAATCGCTGATAAAAGGAGAAGCACAGAAATATGTAGTGATTTATTTGGCTTGCTGAAAAGAGAAAGTTGCATGGTTGGATTACAAATGTTACTGCCTTCAGATCAACGAAGCACATAAGCAGCGTTACTGTGAGTGGGTGGGGAGGAAGGAGGAACTGCATGATTAAGAGTGAGATGAGCAATCATCAGTTGGGGTGGGGAATGATATCTTAACAGTTATTTGAGATTCTGAATGCACCAGATCTACTTATCAAACCAATAAGAAGATCTAAAAGCCATACAGAGAGATTCCCCTAGATTAGGGAAGTCTGTGATAAACAGAAGCTAATAGCGTGCTGTGATTGAAAATACACGTGGTAAATAATAACAACTCTCATTCTTTTATTTTTAATGTTTGTTTAATTAACATGAGGTGATATAGGTAATCTGAATACTGGCTGCAATCTCTAATGACCAGGAGATACTTCATATTTACTTGAAAGTTAGATCCTGGAAGTAAAAACCCATTTTCCCCAATGTTTTATAAATCACTCTTTTGGCTGCTGAGACTAACTCAAAATATGGGACCCTAGAAACTTCACAGTTCCACCAAGACTTTCTGGTTCATTGTTCTTACAGTTTGGATCTGGCTTCACAACCATACCTGGGACTTATTAGGCCAGGAAGTCAAGGAGTTGGCATGTGTTTTTATTATAGTAAAACTTATCTGGATTTAAAAAGCATTAAATGTCTTCTGATTTCTTTCCTTCCTTCAATTGTACAAGAATGTTTTAATTGGATATTGTAACTGAAAACGTTCACTCTGCATTGATCACCTGGAGATCTGTTTTCAACCGTCTGAAGATTCCCAAATACAGGGCTTCTCTTTAAAAGTCCTTAAAGCTGGGTCTTTAAGGTCTATAAAGTCTATAAAGATCCATGAGCCCAAGATTTCCTGCTTGGAGTGCTTGAGCCTCAGTCATTCAGTTTAGCTCTCTCCATTGTTCAATTACTCGGATAACGGCCAGGCCCTGTTTTCCTCTTGTGCATTTGGATAAAGCCATCTTTATCCTCATTCATGAAAAGGAAAATTCAAATTGTTTGCACAGAATTCATTCTGTTGCTACATATCTCCTTTCCACCATAATTTAAGAAGCTTAAGCTTGATATACAAGGCACACTCTGAGGATGGCTCGCCAGGCATTATTGAAGGGCTTAAATAACAGAAAAGCAAAACAGGATGGGTTGGGTAATATTCATCTAACTTGCACTCTAAAAAACACCAGTACTATTAACAGCTCCCACTGCAATTAAATGAAGATGGTTTTTCCAGGAGTTTGCGTCCAGCCACAGTAAATTTACACTGGAAGCTTCCAAAAGTGACATGTGTTTCTTCTCACTTACTCCACTCATAATTCCAATTAGGAACACACTGATTAACCCCAGGACACAATTTCTGGGAGAACCTTACTTCTATTATCCTGACTAATTTCATGAGCTCAGAGAAAAAGAGAGAAGTTTATAATTCATTATGGCAAGTTATGCAAATCTAAACCTCTGACAGCCTGCATTTATAAAAAGATATGAGACTATTATTTATTTATTCTTCTAGGAAGATATGGGTGCTCTGAATTCAGATGCTGAATGAACTGACTGCTTCAGAACTGCCTAGAGGAAAAAATGCTAAATATCTGGCTGAATTTTCTCAGTGTGTTAAAGCATTTATTTATTTTTTTATAAAAGCGTTTCAGAAAAAACTAGTGGACACAATTCATTGGATATGAATGTGATAAAATAGAGTGGTTTGCAAAGCCAAGATAAAAATGGAATGAATGTAAAAACAAGTTTCCCCAAAGCTAAGTTGTGTCATTATGTTTACCTGTCTTGCACCGTCTGTCTGCTCCGTTTCTGCTAGTGCTTCGCTGGCCAAGCCACTTCACCGAAATCTTTACTTTCCCTCATATGCCTTGTCAAGACTCTTTTCACAGATACCATGGTGATTTAAAAGAAAAAATTGGATCATGTTACCCCTGCTTATGTAAAACCTATACAAATTCCCATTGCATTTTGAATAAAATACAGATTCCACTCAGATCTCATTTCTTGTCATGTCTTTCTCAATCCTTATTTTCCAATGTCCCTGACCAACTTTCTATACATATAAAAATCCTTGCTTCAGGACCTTTGCACTTCTTAGCCCCTCCGCTTGGAGTTCACTTTTCCCTAAATTTGATCAGGCTATTTCCTTCTGTCAATCAGAATTCAGTACTTTCTAGGTGTCTCATCACAAGTAGCCTGTAGATTATTCATTATCACATTACCTTGTTACATCTTCTTCAGATGGTTGTCATTATCTGAAATTATCTTTGTTTACCTGGTTAATGCCTTTCTTCCCCTATAGAACAGAAACTGAAAGATCAGGAGCCTGTTTGTCCTATTCACTGTTGAACTGCCAGCATTTTGACATGCATGAAGACAGTATGAAAGGCACATGTGTGCATGCTGAATCGCTTCAGTTGTGTCCAGTTCTTTGTAACCCTATGCACTGGAGCCTGCCAGGTTCTTCTGTCTGTGGGATTCTCCAGGCAAGAATACTAGAGTGGATTGCTATGCCCTCCTCCAGGGGATCTTCCAGATCCAGGGATCAAACCCATATCTCTTATGTCTCCTGAATTGGCGGGCAGGTTCTTTACCACTAGCACCACCTGCGAAGCCCCAAGATGGCATGAAGACAGTATGCCATCTTCTAAATCAAGAGTTTGAATGTCTTACACTTTAGGTGGGGGGCTAGGCTTGTGATCAAGACTGTGTAAAGTCAGAGTTATGTGTTGTAGCCAGAAAGAACTAGGGATGGTCAAGGGACTGATGGTCAAGATGATGGGCAGTATGATGTGATATGAAATATGTGAGCTTAGAATCAGAGCTGAGTTCAAATCTCAGTCTGCATTTTACCAGTTGTGTGACTTTGGACAAGGTACTTACAACTTTAGTGAGGTTCACTTTCCTATTTATAAAGAATGGAGAACAAAGAGCATTTATAAGTAACTGTTTCACAGTGGTGTGAAGATTAAATGATAAGATGTATGTAAAGTGATTAGGCCTATGCTTTCTACATACAGGTTCCCAATAAGTGGTCAGTTATTGTGACAGACATTACTTGTTACCTACCCCATAGTCTCCTCTACTTTGATAGCAGAGCCTCAGTTTTGTTTAGGGTGGTAACGCCTAGGCCCGGATGATGAATCATGTTTAACCTGAGGCAGTCATTAGCAATTTGTCCCGCACTTTCCCAAACTCCTTTGCAACCACAGGTGGTCATGTGACCCACTTCTGGGTGACAAAACTAAGGAGAATTTGGCTGTGTGTGTGTGTGAAGAGGGGAAGGGAGTTTCTAGGGATGTTTCTGCTTTTCTGATGCAAGGACAGACATCAGCGATGTAGTATATCACTGCCTCCTCACTTTCTTCTTGCCATGAGTGTTAGTTAAATTGACAGCTTACAAAACAACCATTCTACAGTCTGAAGAGAAAGCCTTGCCAATTTTGCACCAGTAAACCAGTGCCAGAAGCCATTTACCTGCACACATTTTTGTTGTATGAAAACAACAATCCCACATATACTGTTAGGTTACCCGCTACTCTAAGTATTTCTAACGGATGCAGATGTGTCTGTGGCTGTGTGTATGCGTGTGTGTGTGCAGGCAACACATTTAAAAGTTATGGCTGTTGCCGTTTAGTCGTTAAGTCATGTCCAACTCTTTTGTGATGCCATGAACTGTAGGTTGCAGGTTCCTCTGTCCATGGGCTTTGCCAAGCAGAATACTGATGTGGGTTGCCATTTCCTTCTCTGGGAGATCTTCCTCACCTAGGGATTGAAGCCACGTCTCCTTCTTGGCAGGCAGATCCTTTACCACTGCGCCACCAGGGAAGCCCAAAGGCGCTGGCAGTGACATGTGTGTTACTGGTACCCAGAGTTAGCTGGTTCGGTGTCACCTGGATATTTACCAAGCAAAAGCCGGGATGGATTGCCAGTTTATTGAAGGTCACACCTTAAACATGATAGAGGTTAAGAATCTGGATTTTAAATTTCATTATTTAAAACTGATACTCAGGATACCAGTCCTTCCAAAATGCTGGCTACATTTTATTGTGGAAAACAATAGCATGTGTGTTTATCTAAAGCCAAGTTTTAAAAGAAATCTGCTTTTCATTTTCAACATTAACCTCATTTTATTTCCTTTTATAAAAACCAAATATATTCTGTTTATATTTTTGGATATTTGAGTAAAGAACAAACAGCATTTACAAAATGCTACACTTAAAAAAACATTTTGGAGCTTAAAAATTTAAAGTGTTTATGAGAAAAATGGCTTAAAATAAAACATATTTAAACTAAAAATGTTCTATTGTACTATGTACTACATAAAAATGCATCATGCTATACGAATTCTTTACCATCTGAGCCACCAGGGAATCATGAAATATATTATGAGAGGCTAAAATTTTAAAATAATACAGTATAGTTTAGGTACTTCTTTAACGGTTAATTTTCATAATAAAAGTAAATTTTATGTAGTGTCACTACTAAAATATTTATCTGTGTGAACTCGTTTAGCCTCCTCTAGGAAGTTGGTATCAGTATTATTGCCATTCCCATTTTATGGCTGGGGACACTGAGGCACACACATGCTGAATAACTTGCCCCAAGATATGAACCAAGGGAGCCTGGCTCTAGAATCTACTCTCTTGTCTGCTAAAATCTGTTGCCTCCCAAATTATATTGCTCATTATACTTCACATGGGAATAGTTATATTACTTGTTAACTTGTGCTAAGCTGCATCACTTAACACATTTCCTATTCACTTTTTTATCTGTGTATTTAAAGTTTTGTCCATTTATTGTCCCATACACTTTGGAATACAAAGTGTATGGCCATCCTCCCTTACCCCATTCCTCCCAGTAAGCTATTAATAACAGGTTGAGATAGATCACTAGTACTTCTGTGCACTCAAACAGTTAGAACAAAACTCCCTCTGATGGGAATCCTAAGCCAAAATTCTCATTCTCCTTAGGAATAAAGATTGCTAAGGATAAAGGATCAGTTGCCCTTTGGGGACACATTAGGAGCCATTGCACTGACCACATTTAGCCTGTAAAACTCCAGCTTCAATTCTGCCATTTCTATTCAGTTGATGGCCTGCAGTTCAGGGCATGTGAACACCTTATTCCATCTTCTGTGGGAACTCTGCAAGTGTTGTCTTTTATTTTTTCTGTCATTGTGACTTGGGAAATAGTCACAAAAAAAAGATGACAACTATGGATTTTATGGATGACGCAAAAGTTTTAGAAAAGGGGGTGGGACAGAGCATTTTTTCCATTGTCTTTTCCAAGATTAGATGGACTACGAGGAAGGGATAAGAGAAAAGCAAAAGTCAGAACTATTTAATGGAAGAAAGCAGAGAATATGAGAATAAAACATGGAAGAGGAGCAGGAGATTCAGGGAAGAGTGAGAAATTCAGCAGGTCTGGGTCTTGGGGGTGTGGAACAGGTATGTGAAGAGTGTTGGTGAAGAAAAAAGGCTTCTTCCTCCGTGGCTCACTTGTGGAAACCACAGTTTTAAAGAAAGCTATCTGGAATGGCCCCTATACTTGGATGCTCCCTAGGGATCAAAGAAATAAATAATTAAGCCTAGCCCAGGCCATGTCCTTTTTCTCCTGGCATTTGTATTCATTCTCTCTCCATTCTCCAAACCTTTGCTATTATTCCTTAAATTAATCACGCATTTTCTTTTTGCAGCATCCTGTCCTGACATCCACAGTTCTCACTTTTGTGAAAGATTTCTGGATACTCTGCATTAAGCAGCCACCCTAGACAAGATCATGTCAGAAGACTGCTTTTCCAGTTCTGGGAAAACCACAAGAAAGTTCCTAAAATGGCAGTTCCAGCTAGCTCCTCACAATTACATTTCTTTTTTCTCTTCCTCTCACTTTCAAGTTTTCTTTTGAGCTTTGTATGTGGAACTTAGCTAATAGGAAGAAGAGATTGCTAGTGTTAACTTTGGAGCAAACTTCTTAAAGGAGTAACTCTCAAATTTGTGTAGCCCAGTGATGTAGACTGACGGCTGGCTGCCTCTTAATTTTCCTTTTGTTAGCGTCTCACAAACTAGCTTCTGTTCCTCTACTAAGTCTAGTCCCACAAAATTTCCGAGAATCTCCCAATGGAAACTCCCAAGGAAACTGTTCTATTGGGAGGTAGACTCAATAGACTCAAATAGAAACTGTTCTGTCCTTTTGTTAACTGAGTACTTTTTAACCACCTCTTCTTTCTTCTGTCCCCAAATCCTTGTGCCATGTGGAGTTCCCAGGCTGTTTCTTCTGATTTTTTCCCCACTGCTTCTCTTCCTCTGTTACCTCCTTACAATGTGGTTTCTCTGGGCTTTTGATTCTGTCATAGTTTCCCCTTCTTCCCTATTGTGGGCTGAACTATGTCCCCTCTAAAAAGATATATTGGACTTTCCAGTTGACTCAGTGGTGAAGAATCTGCCTGTCAGTGTGGGTGATGTGGGTTTGATCTCTGAGTTGGGGAGATCCCCTGGAGAAGGAAATGACAACCCACTCCAGTATTCTTGCTTGAGAATCCCATGGACAGAGGAACCTGGAGGGCTTATAGTCCATGGTATTACAAAGACTCAGACACAACAGTGACTGAGCATGCGTGGAAAAGGTATATTAAAGCTCTAACCCCTAGTACCTTAGAATGTGAGTTTATTTAGAAATAGTCATTGCAACTGTAATTGGCTAAATTAACAAGTGATTATACTGGAGTAAAGTGGTTTCTACATCCAATATGACTTGTGTCCTTTAAAGATAAGAGAAATTTGGTAGAGCATATATACACAGGGGAGGCAGCCATGTGAAGAGGGAGATAGGGACTGGAGTTTTGCTACCGCAAACCAAAGAACACCAGGAGGCTACAAGAAACCAGAGGAGGTGAGGATGGTTCCTCCGTGAGAGGCTTGGGGGATCATGGCCCTGCCAGCACCTTGATTTCAAACTGCTAGTCTCCAGGACCGTGAGACAATACATTTCTGTTGTGTTTAGCCCCGGTTTGCAGGTACTTTGTTCTAGAAGTCCTAGGAAAATAATAATCCTGCCTTCCTCCCTTCTCCCCTCTCTTACCTTCTTTCCTTTCTTCTTCCCTACTCCCTGGAAACGATAGCATCTGCCCCATGACTTCCATTACTACACATATTCTGATTAACTCTCAGATCTCCTGAACTCCAAAACCAAATTTATGATTTCTCATTTATCTTTTTCATCTGGATATTCTGCAGACATTTGAAATTCGACACATTTAAAACAGGACTCAGATTTGCTCTTCTATGTTCTTGTGGCAGATTGTATTTTTCTAAGATGACTGTTGCTACATATCTCACTGTAACATTGGAATGTGACATTACAAGTCCTTTTATCCAGAGTTGAGGATCTCTGTTCCCTACTGAACCTGGTGGACCTTTGTGATGACTTTGATTAATGAAGTGACTAGCAGCAGAAGAGACTACATAATTTCTAAGGCCAGGTCCTAAAAATTCTATTCACTTCTACCTGGTTCTCTTGGAACACTTGCTCACCTAGCCACCAAGCCGTGAGAAAGCCTAAGCCACATGGTGAGGCCAAGTGGTCAACAGCTCCAAATGGGGTCCCAATGGACAGCTGGTATGAATATCCAGGCACAAGAAAGAAGAACCCTTTGAGATGACTCCAACCACAGCCAACATCTGACTGCAACACATGAGGGATCCTGAACAAGAACCATAGAGCTAAGGCAACTGGCCTCCAAAACCGTAAGAGATGATCATAGAATGATTGTGTTATTTTAAGCCACTAGGTTTTGGGGATTAAATCATGAAACAATAGATAACTAGTTCTCTATCTTGAGTAACAAAACAACATTTAGCCAATCACATAATCTTGTATTCTTAGTCATCTATAATTCTTCCTTCTTACTCACTCCACAGATTCCAAACATTTCCTAATTCTTGCGAACATTCTAATAGATTTTGCAGAGAAAATCCTCTTCTTTATATACTCTGTCTTCTTGCCTTAGAGATACCACTGTAATAACGCACATGAAAAAGTTTGAGGACTTAAACTGACATCTCAGCTTCCATCTTGTCCTGATCGAATTGATACTTGTGCTTATGTTAGAGTGATCTCTTTAAAAATGCAAATCTGATCAGGCCATTTTCTTGTCTGTCACCCTCTGAGTTAAAGATAATGTCTTTGTGTGCAAAGACTCTCATTATGCAAGGTCTTCCATTAGCTAGCTCCCAAAACTATTTTTCCAGAGTTACCATTTGGCCCAGCAAAAACAAGACCAGGAGCTGACTGTGGCTCGGATCATGAGCTCCTTATTGCCAAATTCAGACTTAAATTGAAGAAAGTAGGGAAAAGCACTAGACCATTCAGGGATGACCTAAATCAAATCTCTTACGGTTATACAGTGGAAATAACAAATAGATTCAAGGGTTTAGATCTGATAGACAGAGTGCCTGAAGAACTATGGATGGAGGTTCATGACATTGTACAGGAGGCAGGGATCAAGACCATCCCCTCAAAAAAACATATGCAAAAAGGCGAAATGGTTGTCTGAGGAGGGCTTACAAATAGCTGTGAAAAGAAGAGAAGCAAAAGGCAAAGGAGAAAAGGAAAGATATATCCATCTGAATGCAAAGTTCCAAAGAATAGCAAGGAGAGATAAGAAAGCCTTCCTTAGTGATCAATGCAAAGAAATAGAGGATAACAATAGAATGGGAAAGACTAGAGATCTCTTCAAGAAAATCAGAGATACCAAGGGAACTTTTCATGCAAAGATGGGCACAATAAAGGACAGAAATGGTATGGACCTAACAGAAGCAGGAGATATTAAGAAGAGGTGGCAAGAATACACAGAACTATACAAAAAAGGTCGTCACGACCCAGATAATCATGATGGTGTGATCACTCATCTAAAGCCAGACACCCTGGAATGTGAAGTCAAATGGGCCTTAGGAAGCATCACCACAAACAAAGCTAGCAGAGGTGATGGAATTCCAGCTGAGCTATTTTCAATCCTAAAAGATGATGCTGTGAAAGTGCTGCACTCAATATGTCAACAAATTTGGAAAGCTCAGCAGTGGGCACAGGACTGGAAAAGGTCAGTTCTCATTCCAATCCCAAAGAAAAGCAATGCTAAAAATGCTCAAACTATCACACAATTGCACTTGTCTCACACACTAGCAAAGTAATGCTCAAAATTCTCCAAGCCAGGCTTCAACAGTACGTGAACTGTCAACTTCCAGATATTCAAATGATTTAGAAAAGGCAGAGGAACCAGAGATCAAATTGCCAACATCCATGGGATCATTGAAAAAGCAAGGGTGTTCCAGAAAAGCATCTGCTTTATTGACTATGCCAAAGCCTTTGACTGTGTGGATCACAACAAACTGTGGAAAATTCTTCAAGACATGAGAATATTAGACCACCTGACCTGCCTTCTGAGAAATCTGTATGCAGGTCGAGAAGCAACAGTTAGAACTGGACATGGAACAATGGATTGGTTCCAAATAGGGAAAGAACTATGTCAAGGTTGTATATTGTCACCCTGCTTATTTAACTTATGTGCAGAGTACATCATGTGAAATGTGGAGCTGGATGAAGCACAGGGTGAAATCAAGAGTGTCAGGAGAAATATCAATAACCTCAGATATGCAGATACACCACAGTTATGGCAGAAAGTGAAAATGAACTAAAGAGCCTCTTGATGAAAGTGAGAGAGGAGAGTGAAAAAGCTGGCTTAAAACTCAACATTCAAAAAACTAAGATCATGGCATCCATTTCCATCACTTCATGGCAAATAGTTGGGGAAACAATGGAAATAATGACAGACTTTAGTTTTTTGGGCACCGAAATCACTGCAGATGGTGACTGCAGCCATGAAATTAAGATGCGTAGTCCTTAGAAGAAAAGTTAAGACCAACCTAGACAGCATATTAAAAAGCAGAGACATTACTTTGCCAACAAAGGTCCATCTAGTCAAAGCTATGCTTTTTCCAGTATTCATGTATGCATGTGAGAGTTGGACTATAAAGAAAGCTGAGCACCAAACAACTGATGCTTTTGAGCTGTAGTGTTGAAGAAGACTCTTGAACATCATTTGGACTGCAGGGAGATCCAACCAGTCCATCCTAAAGGAAATCAGTCCTGAATATTCATTGGAAGGACTGATGTTGAAGCTGAAAGTCCAATATTTTGGCCACTTGATGTGAAGAACTGACTCATTTGAAGAGAACCTGATGTTGGGAAAGGTTGAAGGTGCAAGGAGAAGGGGACAACAGAGGATGAGATGGTTGCCTGACTCAATGGACATGAGTTTGAGTAAACTCCAGGAGTTGGTGATAGACAGGGAGGCCTGGCCTGCTGCAGTTCATTGGGTCTCAAAGAGTAGGACACGACTGAGTGACTGAACTGAACCGGTACCTCATTTCTCAACATTTTAGCTACTTTGGCCTATTCATTTTGTCCCAAGTAAACATAGTTTATGCTTTTGTACTTTGCCCATGATCCTCCTTCTTCCTAAAATGTCTTATTCAGTTTTTTCTGCCCAATAAAACCTTTCAAGACTTAGATTACATATCACTGGTTGGAAAAACTTTCTTGGGACATCCTCTTGCCCTCTTGCAGAGTTATAATACTTTTTTCCTGCTGCTTTAATAAAACCTTGCAATCTCTCTCTCATTTTATTAAAATTAGGTTTTTCTAAGTTGTCTCTCCTATTAAACTGAGAGACTAGAAGTACATGATAGATTTAATATTAGTAACTGATGATTCTAAGAACAGCAAGGTATATAATACAGTTACACCATTCATTCATTCATTTATTTGCTCATTCATTTTTTTCCATTATCAAATATTGTTTACCAATGCATTCTGTTCCTGAGGAAAGAGTGAGTATATAACTTTTCTTATTTGTCTTAAGAGTGTCTGAAAATTAAGAGTCTTTTGCCCGGAGAACTCACAGGATGTTTTGGGAACAACTTCAGTAACAAAAATAAAACAGATTTTTATGAAACTAAACACTATAATAATCACTTTACATATATCATTACACTTAATTCTCATAAAGATACTGGAATGTAAATTTTATTATTGAGTAAACTGTTGCTCAGAGATTAAATAACTTGTCCAAGTTACCAGTTAGTAAATGACATTGCTGTTTTTGGATCTGAGTCTATTTGGTTCTCAAGTTCATTTTCTTCCCCTTATAGGTCATATTCTCTTTTCCTTGTAGGACCAGTGGTCTTTTGTAATTACTCCATTGTCACCGTTTCCAGATCACCCAGGTGTCCATCTACTGAAATATCTGGTGGGAAGGTGGGACACTATTAACCTTGACAGCCTTTCCACTTAACTTTCCAAATTTCAGTTCCCCCAAGTGTCGGCGACCTGTGTTCTGCTTCTCTTCCATTCTCAGTTATTTTGAGCATTTTAGAAGATGAGTTTTCATGAGGCTGTACAGTGAGAAGTTTGATTAGTCAGGCAAAGACGGACTTGAGAAATTCTAATTAGAGACAGTCCTGTGTTCAAACAGGGGATGTGGGAGGAAAGTCAGAGCTGAGTAAGAACGGACTATGGGTGCGGCTGTGGCATCTGTGTGTGGGTCTTTGTGTCTCTGTGGGTGTGAGAATGCAAGCACATGTGCTGTCTGCAGCAGAAGGCATGTGTGGTTGGAGTAGTTCTGGCTGCCACTGGGCGTTTTTATTGTCTGCCGGTCCATGTGTTCTTAGGTGCACATGTGGCTTCTCCATGGGTGTGCCAGTCGTGTCTGTGTATGGGTTTCTCTGCGTGCATGTGGGGGTGCGGAAGGAAGAACTAAGTTCTCAATAGCTTTTCCAGACTCCCATCCAGAGCTCAAGACTCAAAGTGAAATGCTGTAAAACGCTTAAAAGAAAATTGCTGCTGATACAGGTAGGAGGCGTGAAAGAGCCAGAAAATGGAATGAACAATCCATTACATTCCCCACTCCTCTTCTCTTTCCAGTCTTTAGAGTCTCCTTCCCCGTCTCCACCTCATCCCTTATTTGTCCAGGTGAATTATTTTTCACTCTGCTTGCATGTCATCAAACTGAATGATTGTTTCTGTGTTTCTGCCTCTAAATACTTCCTGTGTTTTTACCTGTAAAAGGGACGAGGGGAGCTGTGAGATCCAGAGAGAACTGGCACGAGAAATGTCTAGACAGAGGGCACAGGGCATCAATGCCTGCCCTGCCGTGTTGAATCATCACGTTGCCTGCATGCCAAGCACTGTGTTTTGATACAGTCACACCCCTGTCCCAGTGTCTGCAAGCAACAGGCTAACAATCAAGAGGAGAGAAAAGATAAAATAACGATTGGAATTATGGGGGAACATGAAACAGATCAATCGATGAAAGTGGCTGTGTGAATTGTGGAATATAAGTTATCTTTGTGCTATATCAAAGTAAAAATTGCAAAAAATATGACCAAGAGAAAAAAAATCTATGAAAAAAATAAAGAGAAAAAATCTATGAAAACTAACACAGAGCTTCTACTAATGCTTGACTTAGACTTGACTGTTTTTCAAACTTGATAGGGACTCTGATTTGTAAAGATGAAAAAATTTTTATTTTTATGTTTCTGTGGCTTTTGGATAATCATAGAAGTTACATTTGAGAGATGGGAGAGGCAGAAGAGAGAGAAGAAGAGAGGGAGGGATATAGCATGGATGAGAGATATTGATTGATTGTTTCCCTTTTGTTGAGCAGCAGTCATACAGTCAGGACAGCAGTGAGATGCTTCCTCCTAAATTGGAAATAGGAGAAATAAGGTTTGCCATATGTGGGAGTAGGCCTGGAGATTGTCTGTAAATAAGTGTCTCAAGCATTTGGGAACACACAAAACTCTAGTAAAGGCTGCCTGGGTGTAATTTCAAGCAGGCAGTTCTAGAATGTGATTTTAATTTACTAATTGCAAACCAATTGTATTGTATTTCATATGGAGAAAGAGTTGAATGCACAGAAGACTGCTCAGTCTGGAGGAAGATACAACTGGCCAGTACAGAGTCAGGGAATTAGGAGACACAAATATTCAATTGCTGCAGGATGTTTTGGGGCAATGACTTTTCATTTTGCAGCCTCACTTTTAGCATGAGGAGGAGGTTTTGCTTAAGATCATTCATATTTCTATTTGTTTTTATTTTCTGTTCACGCAGTAGTATTTTCATTATCAACTCTCCTGCTAACGAGAAGGTAATACCCCGGGAGGGAAAAAGATCACTATTCTAGAACCTGGAAAGAGTAGTTCTCCCAAAATAAGTGGAGGAAGGGCCAGTCTAATTGGATTGGTAAATTTCAATCTCCTGTGAGTTTGATTAGTTTGATTAGTCTTCCCAGGAGTGATGATAGAAAGAGACACTGACAAGGTAAAGGCCAGATCCCAAACTGTAGCACTGTGAGAACTGTTGGTGGATGGAAGGCTGGCGTTCCTCTGGAAAGCACTGTGCTGTTAATGACACTGAGCACTTACCACTGCTGGGTCATTAGTTAGAAACAGCACACACAGAATGGGACAAGGCTTATCAATATATGCATATTTCCAACATTTCTCCTTCCATGACGCTAAAAAGGACTCTAGCTTGACCTACTTAGTGCTGTTTCTTTTTCTCTACTGTGAAAACCATAGTCCTGATTTACTTGAATGGTTTTTGAGATTTTGTAATGGAAGGTTGAGAAGTAAAAGTGGGGAATGGGGGAACAGAAGACAAGATATGATTGTGTCAGGATTTCAGGGAGATTCACTGTGGTCTGTAAAAGTGAATTGAAGAGAGAAATAAGAATAATCTTGAAGGACTATGTGTCAACTTCATGGAATTTGAGGGGACACAAGTAAAATGCTTGTTATTCTGAAATTATTTTGGTTGGATGAAATGGGATGTATTCTTTTTTTTTCTAACCCACATGTTTTTTTTCTTCCTTCCTTTCTCCCTTCCTTCTTTTCTTTCTTAACTTGTTAAATTCTTTTTAAAATTGAGGTATAGTTGATTTACAATATTAGTTTTATGTATGTAACATAGTGATAAAATTTTTTATAGATTATACTCCACTTATTATTATAAATTTATAAAATACTGGCTATGTTCCCTGCACCATATATTCTTGTAACTTACCTATTTTTTACATACTAGTTTGTATCTCTTTAGTCTCCTATCCCTATCTTACCCCTCCCAACTCCCTTTCCCTACTGGTAGCCACTAGTTTGTTCTATCTGTGTGGGTCTGCTTCTATCTTGTTACATTCATATTTCACTTGGCATAATACCCTCTGGGTCCATCCATGTTGTTGAAAATGGCAAAATTTCATTCTTTCCTTATGACTGAGTAGTATTCCACATTTTCTTACCCATTTGTCTGTTGAAGGACACTAAGTTGCTTCCATATCTTGGTAATTATGAATAATGCTGCTAAGAACATTGGGGTGCATACATCTTTTTGAACTAGTGTTCTCTGTTTTTTTTTTTTTTTTTTCAGATATATGGCTATGAGTGGGATTGCCAGATGATATGGTAGTTCTACTTCTAGTTTTTCTGAGGAAACTCCACACTGTTCTCCATAGTGGTTGTACCAATTTACACTCCCAAGAACTGTGTATGAGGGTTCCCTTTTCTCCACATCCTTGCCAGCATATATCATTTGTGGTCTTTTTGATGATAACCGTTCTAACCAGTGTGAGATGATATCTCATTATGGTTCTGACTTTCATTTCTCTGAGGATTAGAGATGTCAAGCATCTTTTCATGTTGGAATGCATTCTTTTAAATTCAACATCTCTGAGCATCAAAGTAACTGAAATATAGCTATAGAAGGATTTCACGTAAGTTTTATTTCTTACTATTCTAAACTATTTTCCCCAGAAATTTTTAAATTAATATTTTGATTTTCAAGCCTAGAGAACCATTAGTCGTGAGTTGTCAACTCATCCTCTCTCACGGCTTATGATACCACATGTTAAAGGATTCTGTTCTCCAGAGCTCCAGACCATATATCTAGCTACCAGTTGGTCATTTGGCTTGGCTATCCCTTCAGTATCTTAGGTTCAAATGAGCTCTCCACTGTACCCCCCAAACCTTCTTCTCCTTCTGCATTTCTTTTCTCAGTGATGGTAATGTTTTATGACTTGATTTCATGCAGTCTGTCTTGACTCTTCCCTCTGTGTTATCAGCCTCCTAGTTTGTCTATTCTAATTCCTAAATATTTCTTAAATTTGTCCACTAATCTCTACTCCATGGCCTCAACCATGGGTCAGATGCCCATTGTCTCTCATGTGGATAACTGAAATAACTCCCTAGCTATTTTCTGTTTCCCTAGGTCTTCCCTGACCCAAATCTCCAGATGACAATCGTGCTACCATGCTACTATTGACCTATTTGTTACTATTTGGACTATGCCTTTTCTTGTGGTTCAGCTGGTAAAGAATCTGCCCGAAATGAGGGAGACTTGGCTTTGATCCCTGGGTGTTGATGATCCCCTGGAGAAGGGAAGGTCTACCTACTCCAGGATTCTGGCCTGAGGAATTCCACGGACTGTATAGTCCATGGGGTAGCAAAGAGTTGGATGCAATTGAGTGACTTTCACTTTCCATATAGTTATCTTTAATTATTAATTTTAAAGCTTTTTATTTGCTTTGTATGTGGCTTCTCAGAGCTGTGGCTTCTCTTATTGTGGAGTACAGGCTCTAAGGTGCTTGGGCTTCAGCAGTTGCAGTGCATGGGCTCAGTAGTTGTGGTTCCCAGACCCTAGAGCATACTCAACAGCTGTGGTGTTGGGCTTAGTTGCTCTGCAGCTTGTGGTATCTTCCTGGACCAGGAACTGAACCCATGTCCCCTGTATTGGCAGGTGGATTCTTTACCACTGTGCCTCCAGGGAAGCCTTAGAATAGGTCTTAAATGTTATTACCACACACACACACGCACACACACATACACACACACACACACACACAAGTAATTATGTAAGGAGATGCTGCTAAGTCACTCAGTTGTGTCCGACTCTGTGCGATCCCATAGACGGCAGCCCACCAGGCTTCCTCGTCCCTGGGATTCTCCAGGCAAGAACACTGGAGTGGGTTGCATAATTAGTCTAATTGTGCAACCACTTTTCTACATATATGTCTATCCCTGACAGATGGTAAAGAGTCCGCCTGCAATGCAGGAGACCCACATTCAGCCCCTGGATTGGGAAGATCCCCTGGAGAAGGGAATGGCAATCCACTCCAGTATTCTTGCCTGGAGAATTCCATGGACAGAGGAGCCTGGTGGGCTATAGTCCATGGGATTGAAGAGTCAGACACAATTGAGCTGTTAAGACTTTCACTTTCTTTTCATGTGTATGAAGTCATGAAAAAATGAAAAAATAAAATTAGGGTTTGAAAAATGACCCTTGAACTTGAAAATATAGCATTCGCTTTTACTGACAGGAAGTCTGTTTTTCTCCCTGGAAGCTGTTTCCCACAGCTTTATTGAGAAATAATTGACACAGAACATTGTGTAAGTTTAAGGTATACACAGTGTTGATTCCAGGTATATATTTCAAAATGATAACCACCATAGTGTTGGCTAATAGAGCCTTCAGGTACAAATTTCCCTGGAAGCCTCTATAATCTGCTCATTTTATTTTTTGTTTTAAATTTTTTACAATGATTTTCCTAAGTATGATTCTTTTCTCACTTACATGACTTGGCATTTGGTAGAATCATGCTTTTGAATTCACCGTCCAGTTTTTTTTTTTTAAATTCTTGTTTTATTGTTTTGATTATTTCTCTTCTCTTCTCAAGACTCTTAATTCTTTGGATTTTGGGTCTTCTGTATTCATCTCTTAGGTCTCTTATCTTTTCCCATGTTTTCCATTTCTCTTTTTCTTACAAGTTCTAGGAAATAAGCTAGATGTTTTCCTATTCTTGTATTTATGTTCTATTCTGGAAACTTGATTTTTAACTTGATCTGATACTCTCTCATGTCACATGTGAATGAAGGCTCTGTTACTACCTTGGACTTCTTTCTAAACTGTTCCCCTGTCATGCATTTTCTATTTGTCTCCTGCTTGCTTGGATTTCTCTGATTTGCAGTCCTATATTTCATCTTTGCTTTTGGCACAGGAAATTCCTGAACAGTATTTTGTAAGCTGCTATGAGACATCTTTTTAGACCCCATAGGGTCTTGGCACCATATGTACTTTTAAGAGCATTGCTACTCTCAGACCCATTCATTGTCAACTGATCACTTCTGTCAAAGTGACTCCAAAAGAGAGCAGAGAGCAATTTATAAATCAAATCACCTCTCCTATCATTTCTTGTGCAGTAGATACAAAATTCCTTGAATCAGGTTTGATAAAATGAGCGGGTGCTTCTATTGTTGTTTAGTCACCAAGTCATGTCCAACTCTTTGCGACCCCATGGACTATAGCCTGCCAGGCTCCTCTCTCCGTGGGATTTCCCAGGCAAGAATACTGGAGCGCATTGACATTTCCTTCTCCAGGGTACTTTTATTATGTGAGATAAAGACAGCAAGAAAAATAACAGAAGATTTCATGGCCACTTTCTTTCAGACCTCTGGTCAATGATGTGTGACTTACAAAGCAGGCAGTTTTTCACAATGCCATAAACTGTCACAGTAAGACTACGGTCTCTGAGCATAAGTTTGGGTGATTCATCTCTTTTCCAGGGTGAGTCAGAACAATGACAATGAAATTGATGATATTAACTGCACCAAGAAAGAAGAACTGCATTTTGTGTTATAGAAGTAGTTCATAGATGAGAAAACAGAATTCAGGAAAGTCTTGCCAGAGGTTCGTATCTCGTAAATGTCATCCTGTGCATGTCCCTTTCCTTTCTGTATATGTGTGCTAAGTCGCTTCAGTTGTGTCCGATTCTTTGCGACTCCCTGGACTGTGGCCCACCAGGCTCCTTTTTCCATGGGATTCTCCAGGCAAGAGTACAGGAGTGGGTTGCCGTGCCCTCCTCCAAGGGATCTTTCTGACCCAGGGATCGAACCTGAGTCTTTTATGCTTCCTGCATTGCCAGGTGGATGCTTTACCCCAGCACCACCTGGGAAGCCTCCTTTCTTCTCTATATCTCTTGATACTCTCTCCTGTCTCAGTTAATCTCCCTTCTCTTTGCTATTTCAAAGCCGTTAGCAGTAGAGCAAGATGGTTAAGAGTGTGAGCTCTAAAGTCAGATAGTTATGGATTTAAAATCCTGCTGCATCACTTAGTGACCTTGATTCCTGGGACATTAGAAAGCGACTGTGCCCATCTAGATCCACTTTCTACTCTCCACCATTCTCTCTTCCCCATAGTCTGACATCAGCACATTTATTCACAGGTTCCTTTGATCTGGGACCCTTAGTGGGTTTTAGCTAAGTTGAAGAGAATGAAGATGGAGTATTTATTCCCCTACGCCCTCCCTTGGATTTCCCACAGGCTGGCTGCATCCCCCTGTCATATAGTCCTCCCCACTTGGCTCTCCTTCTGGATTCAGGAAATCATTCTCTCCCTCTCCCAGGGTCAGGGATAGGAATACCCACAACATTACTAGCATCAAAGCACTGCATTATCCCTTATAAATTGTCTTACACCATGCCAGACATGTGTGTTCAGTCACTCAGTCATGTCCAACTCTTTGTGACCCCATGGACTGTAGCCCGCCAGGCTCCTCTGTCCATGGGACTTCCCAGGCAAGAATACTGGACTGGGTTGTCATTTCCTCCTCCAAGGGACCTTCCTGACCGAGGAATCATGCTCATATCTCCTGCATCTCCTGCATTTCGAGTGGACTCTTTATTGCTGAGCCATCAGGGAAGCCCTACACTCTGCCTCAGTTCAGTTCAGTTCAGTTCAGTCGCTGAGTCGTGTCCGAGTTTTTGTGACCCCATGAATCGCAGCACGCCAGGCCTCCCTGTCCATCACCATCTCCCGGAGTTCACTCAGACTCACGTCCTTCGAGTCCGTGATGCCATCCAGCCATCTCATCCTGGGTCGTCCCCTTCTCCTCCTGCCCCCAATCCCTCCCAGGATCAGAGTATTTTAAAATGAGTCAACTCTTTGCATGAGGTGTCCAAAGTACTGGAGCTTCAGCTTTAGCATCATTCCTTCCAAAGAAATCCCAGGGTTGATCTCCTTCAGAATGGACTGGTTGGATCTCCTTGCACTCCAAGGGACCTTGAAGAGTCTTCTTCAACACCACAGTTCAAAAGCATCAATTCTTCGGCACTCAGCCTTCTTCACAGTCCAACTCTCACATCCATACATGACCACAGGAAAAACCATAGCCTCAACTAGGCGGACCTTAGTCGGCAAAGTAATGTCTCTGCTTTTGAATATACTATCTAGGTTGCTCATAACTTTTCTTCCAAGGAGTAAGCATCTTTTTATTTCATGGCTGCAGTCACCATCTGCAGTGATTTTGGAGCCCCAAAAAATAAACTCTGACACTGTTTCCACTGTTTCCCCATCTATTTCCCATGAAGTGATGGGACCGGATGCCATGATCTTCGTTTTCTGAATGTTGAGCTTTAAGCCAACTTTTTCGCTCTCCTCTTTCACTTTCGTCAAGAGGCTTTTTAGCTCCTCTTCACTTTCTGCCATAAGGGTGGTGTCATCTGCATATCTGAGGTTATTGATATTTCTCCCGGCAGTCTTGATTCCAGCTTGTGTTTCTTCCAGTCCAGTGTTTCTCATGATGTACTCTGCATATAAGTTAAATAAGCAGGGTGACAATATACACTCTGCCTACACTTTGGCAAATAGGGCTTTTATTAAAACCCGCTCCAATTAACTATTTTTGAGTGCTCCATCTGTTTCCTGCCAGGACTCCACAAATATATTGATGGCACTCAAATTTTTATGTAAAATGAGTGCTCTGAGATGACCTAGATGAGTGAGATGGGGCACTGGGTGGGGAGGAGATCCAAGAGGGAGGAGATGTATACATATAGCTGATTCACTTCATTGTACAGCAGAAGCTAACACAACATTGTAAACCAATTATACTCCAATAAGAAGGAATATCGTTTACTTTATCATTTTGTTGTGAGAATTAAATGATATAGTGAACCTAAAGCACTAAACATAATATACAGAAAGTACTTTGTAAGTTTTAACTACTACTATTAATTGTAGTGATGTCATTTAGTTTAGGTTAAGGTCAAAATTCACCTACTACTGATTATACTTTCAAGCTTTGTGTTTCTAATATTTATGCATACTGGGTTTTTCTCACTTCCTTTTCTCTCTCATGCTTTGTCCCTTCAACTAACTAATATATTTCTTAAGAGATAACTAGTAGGTTAATGGCAAAAAAAAATCATTTATTGATAAACAGGCTGAAAGAGATTCTGGTTTAGATAATAGGTATGAGTTCCTGTTGCTAAGACAGCAGTCATAGGTAAGTGAAACTAAAGATGAGTGTCTATTGTGGGCAGGTAAAATGAAACCTGCCCACAGGTTTCAGCTAAGAGTTTAATGAGTGAATTAATATATTCTTTGTATATAGAGATAAGAACAGAAAATCTCTTTACAAATAATGTAAATCTAAATCTCCTTAGAACTGACATTCTGGCAGGAGTTAGTAAGATGAACTGGTTGGCCTTAGCTTTCCTAATCTTTCATTCTATGATTGAACTTGACAGAAAGAGAAAGTCCCAGAGAAGCTGCCCAGGGGCAGGCCAGTCATCAGTACCTAACAGCATGAAGCTTTAGTCTTTGTTCATCTAAATGCAGAGTATTGGTTTGTACAAAGAAGGATGGAAAAACATCTCTGGAACAGATGTAAGAAAGCACTCTTCTTTTTTAGCAAATATGTGGTTACCATGGGCCACCACAGTCAGAACCAGAGGACACCATGCTGGCTAACGGAAACCAGATGCTCTGGTAAAGGAAGCCATGGATAAATATGAATTATTTTCAGCTGAATGACCTTCAATTATCCCCCTTAATGCTGAGCCCTGACTCTCTGCCATAATCTTCCTTTGGGTACCTAGCGAAGAGAACAACAAAGGAGCTCTATTATAGAGTGATTTATGGAGGATGTGTACAAGGGTCATCTATGGTATGTGAAAAAGGGAGGGAAAGAGGGCTGGAGAGCGCATGAGAGAGAGATTGAGAATTAATTCAAGATTAAAATAAAAACACAGGAAATACAGTTTTGTGGGTAGAGTCCTGGATAGGAGCCAGGAGTCCTGGGTTCCAGTCCTTCTTTTGGTACTGATTCATTGTGACATGTTGGACCACTTCAAATTACATTTATTATGAATCTAATCTCGTAGCCTTGATATACCAAGACTCTCCCACCATTACAAAATGGGGCTGATATTTATAGATTTCCTAATTTCCAGGAATGCTATAAGATTTGACAGTAATGTTTCTTCATGCTTGCTCTACAATCCCAGTGTTGTTGCCTTTATCTCTGTATGGGCTTGTGTGCTATCCTAGGCCCATAGTTCAACATCTTAAAAGTGCCAAGGCTGAATATTTATTATTCTTTCCCCAAACAGAACTTGTTCTTAATCAACTTTCCTTTACCAAACCACATTTTCATCACAATGACTTTATCTTAATAACTATTAGGTCCTTTTTTTTTCTTTAAAAAAAAAAAAGGAGGTTGTGGTGGTGTGATGGCACAAACACTTCATAGTAAGAAAACCATTCATGGGATATGTAACCATTTAGGAAAGATTCACTGTGGACTCACCTTATCTCTTTCATTGAATTTTGCTAAATTTTTCTCAACAATTTCGACACCCACAAGAACATTTTCACCTACACATCTTACAAATGCAAAGTTAATTTCATTTTATTTCTTTTTTTCTTGATTTTCCTCAATTCTGTCACTCTCTTTTCCTCTAAAAAATAATTTCTCCTTTTCTGATCTATTTGTTTTAATAGATCCATGGTTTTTCTAGAAATCTAAGTTTGTAGAGTCTCCTCCTCTCCCTTTTTAAGTTTACTGATTCTGATACAATCACTATTAAGAAATCAGAGAAGGTTTAAGGTCCTTGACTGAAGCCTGAAGATAAGAGGAGCTCTGAGAAATAAATAACAAGACCAGATCTGATCCGCTGTCACCTTCTCAACAACATCTCTCTTATCAGTTTTTCTCCTCTGCCTTCCAGATTATCTTTTCTCCCTGGATATTTCCTAAAAAACATGCAAATATGCCATTATTGTTTCTCCCATTTTAGAACTATTCCCCCCGACCCCACCAACAGAAGCAAAAATTAAAAACTCAGAATAATGCAAGTCAAAACTACAATGAAATATCACCTCACACAGGTCAGAATGGCCATTATAAAAAAAAATCTACAAATAAATCTATAAATGCTGGAGAGCGTGTGGAGAAAAGGGAACCTCTTGCACTGTTGGTAGGAATACAAATTGATACAGCCACTATGGAGAATAGTATGGAGATTTCTTAAAGAACTAGGAATAACACCACCATATGACCCAGCAATCCCACTACTAGGCATATGCCCAGAGGAGACCAAAATTAAAAAATACACAAGTAACCCAATTTTCTTTGCCGTTCTGTTTACAATAGCTAGGACATGGAAGCAACCTTGATACCCACTGATGGATGAATGGAAAGAAACTGTGGTATGTGTATACAATAGAATATTACTCAGCCATAAAAAGGAATGCATTGAGTCAGTCCTAAAGAGGTGGATGAACCTAAAGCCTATTATACAGAGTGAAGCATGTCAGAAAGAGAAAAGCAAATATCATATACTAACACATATATATGGAATCTAGAAAGATAGTACTGATGAACCTATTTGCAGGGCAGCAATGGAGACAGACATTGAGAACAGACTTATGGACATGGCTGGGATGGGTTAGAAGGAGAGGGTGGGAGGTATGAAGAAAGTAAAATGGAAACATACATTACCATACATAAAATATATATCCAATGAGAATTTACTGTATGACTCAGGGAACTCAAACAGGGGCTCTGTAACAACCTAGAGTGGTGGGATGGGAAGGGAGGAGGGAGGGATATTTAAGTGGGAGGGGACATGGGTAAACCTATGGCTGATTCATGCTGATGCTTGGTAGAATCCAGTGCAGTACTATAAAGCAATTATTCTTCAATTAAAAAAAAAACTCAGAATAAAAACAACTACTATGTAAGTTTCCTAGGGCTGTTATAACAAAATGCCACAGACTAGGTGGCTGACACACCAGAAATTTATTTTCTCACAATTTTGGAGTCTAGAAGTCCAAGATCAAGGAGTTAGAGTTGCCTTTTCCTGAGGTCTGTCTTCTTGGCTGGCAGATGGCTACCTGCTCACTGTGGTCTTCACATGGTCTTCCCTTGGTGTGTGTGCATCTTTGAGGTCCATTTCTGGGTGTCCTAATCTCCCCTTCTTACAACACCCAGGGCAAGCTCATTCACTTCAGTCGTGTCTCTTTGTGACCCCATGGACTGTAGCCCGCCAGGTTCCTCTGTCCATGGGATTCTCCAGGCAAGAGTACTGCAGTGGGTTGCTGTGCCCTCCTCCAGGGGATCTTCTGGACCCAGGGACTGAACTTGCTACTCCTGCATTCCTTCCATTGCAGGTGGAATCTTTACCGGGGCAGCCCATAAGGCACTGAGGCATCAGGGAAGCCCATAAGGACACTAGCTTTGTCAGAGTAGGGCCCACCTAACTGCCTCGTTTAACTTTACTACCTCTTTAATGGCCATAAGAGACTTCCATAGTGTTTAAGAATTCTTCTGTCAACATAGGGAACTCAGGTTTGATTCCTGGTCCAGGAAGAGCCCTCATACCTAGCAGCAACTGAGCCAGCATGCTGCAGTTACTGAAGCCTGTGCACCTAGAGCCTGTGCTCCACAGCAAGAGAAGCCACTTCAGTGAGAAGCCTGTGCACCGCAAGGATGAGTAGCGCCCGCTCATACTTCTTTCTACTATTAGTGCCTCATTTCTTGCTCCCCTTTGCAGAAAATCTTCTTAAAAGAATTGTGTATACTTGTAGTCTCCAGCTTTCCCCCTCCCATTCTCTTAACTCCACTCCATTCAGGTTTGGGAGGCTTCCCAGGAGGTGCTATTGGTAAAGAATCTGCCTGTCCATGCAGGAGACACAGGAGATGCGGGTTTTTTCCCTGGGTCGGGATGATCCCCTGGAGAAGGGAATGACAATTGACTCCAGTATTCTTGCTGGAAAATTTCAAGGACAGAGGAGTCTGGCAGGCTACAATCCATGGGGCTGCAAAGAGTCAGACATGGCTGAACAACTGAACATTCAGGTTTTTGCTTTTGCCAGTCCACTGAAATTATTCTGGTCAGGGTCCCTCACAACCTTGATGATAAATCCAACGGTCATTCTCAGTGCTCAGAGCACAGCATCTGATGCTGTTGATGGATCCTCTTCCTTGGTACCCTCTACTCAAGTGGCTTCCAGACACACACTCGCTAGTTTTTCCTCCTGCCTTCCTGGTTATGCTCTCTCAATCTCTCTTGGTGGTTCCTCCTCTTTTACCAGAATTATTAATGTTGTAACAGCCCAGATTCTCCTTTCTATCAACATTCATTCTCTTGGTGAACTTACCCAGTTTTGTATTTTTAAATGCCATCATTATATTAGATTCCCAAATTTATATCTCTAGCCCTCTGTCTTGAATTTTAAATGCCTATGTATCATTTCCATATGTACATAATATGTACAAAATTGAATTCCAAAACCTACTCCATATGTTACCTTCTTCACCTGAGTTTTTGGCAGCTCTGTCTTTCTGGTTACTCGGATCAACAATATTGAGTCCTGCTTGAGTCCTCTCTTCTCTCGTTCCATATTTTATTCACCATAAAATTCTGCTGGCCCTGCTAACAAATGTATCTTGAATCAGACCACTTTTTGCTACTCCTATTACTACTAATCTGTGCCCAGACATGGTCTTACCTCACTTGGATTACTGTAATTGCCTCTGAAAATACTTGACTCCCTAAAGTCTGTTCTCAGTATAGCAGCAAGCTGATGCTTTTAAAATGCAAGTCAGATCCTGTCAATCCTAGACCTCGAACCCTCAGTGGCTTCACATGTCACTCACTGGAAAAGCCAAAATCTTCTTAATATGGTAAAATGATCCAGTTATACATATACATGCATATTAAAATTATTTTTAAAAATTTCCCTGTGTTTTAAAGGGCCCATGAGGGTCTTTGCTGATCCACCAAGTTAGTGACACAGATCATAGAAATATAATATCCTTCTGATGAGCTTTTGAAAATACCGGTTGGATTTCATTAGACCTTGAGTGGCTCCCAGAAACTGTTGAAAAAATTCCAAATCCCTTCGCTTGCTATTCAATGCTATCTTTAATCCAGCCACAAGCCACCTTATCAACCCCATTTCTCACAATGTCCCTATGTTTACCTTAAACCTTAGAGAAAATGGAACACTTGATACTAATTAAATGGATCTAATAGACTTCCTGCTTTTATGTATTTTTCATATTGTTATTTCCATATAGAGTGCCATTTCTTCCTTTTGTACTTCCTGAATTTCTTCTATCTCAGGCTGAGCTTAAACATCCTCTCCTTTATAAAATTACCCTAAAGCATCCTTCAGTGAAGAGATATTTCCTTTCACTAAACTCCTACAGTGCTTTATGTGAACCTCTCCTCTGGCAATGATCACTTCTGCTTTCTATTATGTTTATATGAGTAGCTGTCCTTTTTTTCTCTCTGCCCACTCCCTACCAACAGTGCCCCTAGACTGTGAGTTCTCCCACATCAAGCTGGATTCTATTATCCTTGTGTCTTCTACTGTTCTTAGCTCTGTGCCTGGCACCTCTGTCACAGTTATGAATCTGTTGAATAGATGTTAAGCTTCCGATTATCTCTCTCAGGTTATATACATGCATATTGCCTTCTTCATCCTCTTTCATCCCTTCGCTCTTACCACACCCTAGTCTTCTGCCATCTGCTTTATTTATTTCCCTCTCTGGTCTTTTTGGCTTTGGTTCACATTAGAGCTCATGTTTTAAGCTACACAATGAAGAATGTATGTAAATTCGTAAAGGCCTTAAATAATTTCCTCATGTGTACACTCACAAATTAAAGTATTTTTAATGCAGATATACATATTCTGTTTATAGCCCTAATTTTTGCATTGTGTGTTTATACAGTTTCAAAATAGGCTCATATTTGTTTTCTCATACAATTGTGAAGGTCCAACTGGAAATTCTTAATGATTAATAAGTATCCTGTTTTTTTTTTTTTTTTGGTGATCAGAAATGATCTCAGGTGGGCTCTGCCTGCAGTTGCTTAAAGCAGGATTTTGTTTCCCATCCAGAGATTGAAATCAGGTCACGGCAGTGAGAGAGCTGAATCCTAGCCACTAGGCTAATGGCCAGTGACAAGTCCTGGGCCTTTTGGCTTTGCAGGAATTTCCACAAAGAAGAAGAAAGTAGTACAAGAAATAAAGTGTTTATTAAGAGGAAATGGATACATGTAGATAGACATGTGGATAAACACAGGGAGGCCTCAGAGAGGGAGCTGCACTCTCTTGATACTTTGAATCACTTATATGGGGCATTTCTCCTGGGTTTCCTTTGGCCAGTCATCTTACTTTGCTTGGTTCTGAGTCCATATTTGGTTTATCTAAGGATCCTTCCATGTGCATGCATCTTGTAGCCAAGATGGATTCTAGCAAAGATGCTTGTAGGTAGGCTGACATTACTCCCTTTTTGATCTTGAAGGAGCCTCTCCATGCATATATAGTTGGGAAGGTCTCTTTGATCTCAAGAATGAGGAATATGTAGTCTCTATGCTTTATCTGCATAGGGCTCAGCTCCTCTCTTGCTCCTCCTGTTTTGGAGTACCTGTCTATAGGGGTCAAACCCCAGCTGCCTAGCCTGGGGCCCATCTATGTCCTGCCTAAGAAGTACTAAAAACCAAACACTTTGGATGATTGTATGCTGGTTGTATTTTCAAATATCTTCTCCTGGTGTAAGAACGTACATCCAAGTTTTGGCTTCAGATATTACAGTTAGTGTGGTAAACAGTTCCTATGCTTAGCTGCAGTCTTGTTCTTAGTTACTTGGGGTGTTGAGTGAGAAGAGGAAAGGTTTCATTACACCAGAAAGAGTAAAATTAAACAGTACTTGGCTTTGCTGGCATACATTCGTTTTGATAAGCTATCTTTCCACTTAGAGAAAAGTAACTGAGAATTGACTAACCAGCTAGCATTTATTGAGCATTCACTCTGTGTCCAGCCATGTAATAAATAGAAAGACCCTGAGGAAAGAGACTAAGAATAATTCATCCTTGTGTTCACTTTCTTCAATCCAACAGGGCCAAATTTAATCTACTCACTAAAAAAAATGTATGGATCCTTTATTATGTATGAGGCACAGAGCTAGGCACTGGGTCAGTTCAGGTCAGTCACTCAGTCGTGTCTGACTCTTTGCAACCCCATGGACTGTAGCACACCATGTCTCCCTGTCCATCACCAACTCCTGGAGCTTGCTCAAACTCATGTCCATTGAGTTGGTGATGCCCTCCAACCATCTCAACTCTGTCATCCTCTTCTCCTCCTGCCTTCAATCTTTCCCAACATCAGGGTCTTTTCCAGTGAGTCAGTTCTTTGATCAGATGGCCAAAGTATTGGAGTTTCAGCTTCAACATCAGTCCTTCCAATGAATATTAAGGACTGATTTCCTTTACAATTGACTGGTTTGATCTCCTTGCAGTCCAAGAGATTCTCAAGAGTCTTCTCCAACATCACAGTTCAAAAGCATCAATACTTTGGTGCTCAGCTTTCTTTATAGTCCAACTCTCACATGCATACATGACTGCCGGAAAAACCATAGCTTTGACTAGACGGACCTTTGTTGGCAAAGTAACGTTTCTGCTTTTTAATATGCTGTCTAGGTTGGGAATAACTTTCCTTCCAAGGAGCAAGCATCTTTTAATTTCATGGCTGCAGTCACCATTTGCAGTGATCTTGGAGCCCCCCAAATTAAGTCTGTCACTGTTTCCATTGTTTCCTCTTCTATTTGTCATGAAGTGATGGGACCAGATGCCACAATCTTAGTTTTCTGAATGTTGAGTTTAAGCCAGCTTTTTCACTCTTCTCTTTCACTTTCATCAAGAAGCTCTTTAGTTCGTCTTCACTTTCTGCCATAAGGGTGGTGTCATCTGTGTATCTGAGGTAATTGTTATTTCTCCTGGCAATCTTGATTCCCAGCATTTTGCATGATGTACTCTGCATATAAGTTAAATAAGCAGGGTGACAATATACAGCCTTGACTTACTCCTGTCCCAATTTGGAACCAGTCTATTGTTTTATGTCCAGTTATAACTCTTGCTCCTTGACTTGCAGACAAATTTCTCAGGAGGCAGGTAAGATGGTCTGATATTCCCATCTCACGAAGAGTTTTCCACAGTTTGTTCTGATATACCCAGTCAAAGGCTTTGGTGTAATCAATAAAGCAGAAGTAGATATTTTTCTGGAATTCTCTTGCTTTCTCTATGATCCAACAGATGTCGGCAATTTGATCTCTGGTTCTGCTGCCTTTTTTATCCAGCTTGAACATCTGGAAGTTCATGGTTCCCGTACTGTTAAAGCCTGGCTTGGAGAATTTTGAGCATTACTTTGCTAGAGAGTGAGATGAGTGCAATTGTGCGGTAGTTTAAACATTCTTTGGCATTGCCCTTCTTTGGGATTGGAATGAAAACTGACCTTTTTCAGTCCTGTGGCTGGGTATATGAAGATAAATATTTCTGGTATCTTATTTCAAGAAACTTACAGTGTAGGTAGGATTGAGAGTGGGAGGAGATGCTGGCAACAGAGGTTGAGATGATTGGATGGCATTATCAACTCAATGGACATGGGTCTGAGCAAACTCCGGAAGAGAGTGAAGGACAGGGAGGCAAAGTGTGCTGCAGTTCATGGTGTCGCGAAGAGTTGGACATGACTGAGCAACTGAACAGCAGTCTAATGTAGGATGGGTCTTCCCAGGTGGTTCTAGTGGTAAAGAACTCACTTGCCAATGTAGAAAATGTAAGAGACACAGGTTCAATCTCTGAGTTGGGAAGACCCCTGGAGAAAGGAATGGTTACCCACTCCAGTTATTCTTGCCTGGAGAATCCTATGGACAGAGGAGTCTGATGGGCTATAGTCCATGGGGTCTCAAAGAGTCGGACACAACTGAAGTGACTTAACGCACACACAGTGTAGGATAAGAAATAGACAGAGGAATGACTGTGAAAATTTAACCACAAAGCCAAATGTAAAATAGCCAGTAAATGGTAGAGGCAGTGAATACTGAAGGGGTTTGCAAGGAAATTACTTTAGGATGGGTGGTTTATGGGGACTAGAACTGAATCCCCAAACCCAGCCCAATTTACGACTCTAAAAATTCTATTGAGATTAAATTCTTGGTCTTTAGTCCTGTGAGTACAGAGTTACGGGTCAGCTTATGATGAAGAACGTTTCAATACTGGTTTTAGAGTTAAAAATAGTATGCACGTGCGTGCTAAGTCGCTTCAGTCATGTCCGACTCTTCGAGACTCCATGGACTATATCCCACCAGACTCCTCTGTCCATGGGATTCTCTAGGCAAGAATACTAGAGTGGGTTGCCATGCCCTCCTCCAGGGGATCTTCCCAACCCATGGATTGAACCCACGTCTCTTATGTCTCCTGCTTTGGCAGGTGGGTTCTTTACCACTGGCACCACCTGGGAAGCCCCTAAAGTGGGATAGATGCCTGGATTAATTCTGGGGTATATGACTCTCTAACCCTCTGAACAGAGGTTATATTGATATCCTTTGCAGCTATGAACCTTCTCTTTCTTCTCTTTGTGAGACCTTGGGAAATAAACCCTAAATGACTGTGGCAAGAAAGTCTGTAAAATGATCTGCTTATGCTTATTAAAAGGTAGTGAAGTCTCTCTAACCAAAAGATAAGTTCTTTGCATCTGGAAAAAAGAGAGTTGGAATCTATTCTATATCATCTATCATAAGTTTCTAGCCGTGGTCCAACAGTTGAATATTTATTACAAGCAATGATGAAAGAGGCAAGAGGAGCCCAGTTTGATTTTCCAGATCTAAGGCTGCATTTTGAGCTGCCAGTTAGAAAAACGCTTTGACTTAAATACTGAGCCAACTTGATTTGGAACTGTCACCACCAGGAGAGAAAATGTCTGGAATAATCGCAGTGTCATTTCTGGGTAGTCAGTCTTTTATGACTTGTCATGCATTACTAAAGAGAGACAAGTGAATACTGTGTGGGATTGGGGACTACATGAAACTATTAGTGTTGTCATAGCAGGCAGAAACAAGACCACCAGGCAGCACAGAAGACCACCCAACACAAAACATGAGCTCCCATTAGCAACATCATTGAAACTGTATGCTCTTGACACTTGCTCAGAATGCTGAGCCACCAAGCACGCTCTAGGATAATTATTGCTTTGTGATAATATTTAGTGATTCTCACAATGTGGACCACCAATTCTAGTGTGGGTTTCTTCTTTTTATTAGCACCATCTGAGAATGTCTGTGGTGGAGACTTTGGTGAATTTCGACTGCTTGTGGCCAAAGGAATGAAAGGAAGAACAATTTAGTTTGTTAATATGGAAGAGTTCAGTGACAAGAAGCCCATGATACATGTCTGAAAGAGGCTTCATTGAAGGTTGTTTTTTTTCTTTTCCCCAAACAAATCATAGCAGAATGTTTCACTACTGCTTCTTAAAGTACACTCTGTATGCAAAGTCTTGTTCTCATTTCAGAACTGCAGTGGGATCTTTAATTTGTAAAACGTTATGGTTATTATTTCTGTCTCAGACAGACCCAACTGTCTCCTGCTTAATAAAACAAACTAAAACAATACATTTTTTTCCCCTAGTGGAAGTCAATATGATTGCTCAAGATGATTTTTTTGTCATTTATTTTCTTTTATTTTTTGTAAAGGAAAAGTAAGTCCAACTTGTCTCCTCTTGTCCCCTTGTTTACAGACTCCTTTCTTTGTCTTTATTTCATTTTATTCTGCCTCTTATACTGAGTGTCTTGGTCAAATTTTAAAATCTGAATTCACCAATATTAATTCTTGTCTAACATTTATTTCTTGATGACAAAAGTTTTGATTAATTTTTTTATTGTTGATGCTTTCTGTTACATTCTAGTTTGCTCAGTTAACATTGTGTTCAAGTTTATTTACAGATTTCTCTAGATGTTCACAGTCATTACCCAACTTCTTTTCTCTCTCACCTTTGTGATTTCAACAGCTTTTACACTCAACTTCTTTTCAAGGAAGTTTGCATTTTCTTTGACAGTTTTGTATTCAAAGACAACAAATAACTAATCTTTAAATCAGTAACTCAGAAATTTACTTTTCTTATTGAAACTTAGATTCCAGATTTTGTTGTGAAATTGGTTTAGCATGTTACTGATGTTATGGTTCATAAACTCGACCTTTAATGGAAGCAACGAAAAAGTATCTTACTGATATCATAGAGAAAGGTTGAACTTTCTTTGTGACCCCATGGACTGTAGCCTGCCATGCTCCTCTGTCCATGAAATTCTCCAGGCAAAATTACTGGAGTGGGTGGCCATTTCCTTTTCCAGGGGATCATCCCGACCCAGAGATCAAACCCAGTCTCCTAGCATTGCTGGTGGGGTGTTTACCGTTTGAGCCACCGGGGAAGTCCAATGCATAAATTTCTTGATTCAAAACCTTTGGCAAAAATAAATCAAAACTGAGTTATCTTTCCCTGAAGCCAATCTCTAGAGCAGTGTCAGGAGGAGAATCGGGGCTCTTTAACCATTCCAATCTATTGCTTGAGTAAGCAGACGGCTATGTGATAGGCAAGGTTCTGATCCAATTAGCATGGATCAGAACATTGTTCAGAGGGGATTCAACTTCCTAATTTAACATGAGCAGAGTGGTAGGCATCTTACTCAGTGCATATTATAAATATCTGATGAACAAATGGCAAGAGATGAACACATAACTAGAGAAACTGCGAGGTGAAAAAAGAGGCAAAATTGCAAAATGGCTAGATCTGGAAGAAAGCAGTCATGAAATTCATGGATATTACAGTTTAAATCCCATTTTGCCTCTACATATGCATAATTTGTTTTTGAACCCACTGTACATGCCACAATTTCCAGGAACTCATCCCAAATTGAATTCCATCCTGGAATGCTAGGGTTTCCAAGTATGGAATGATTTATCAGATATAGAACAATCCAAATTTCTCCTCAATTTACCCAAGCCTCTTCTGACCAGTGTTTCCTAGGTATCCATATAAGAAACCCCGAGTTTCTCATGTTCATATAGAAACTCTCTGGCTTTCCTTACGTGAGTTGATCTTCTTTCATTTCTCTGCTTTCCCATGCCCTGCATCATTCTTTCATTTGCAGGGGCAATCTGTCCATTTCCTGTGGGGTAGACACTTGGCCCAAATGTGTGTAATTATGAAGCTTCCCCTGGGGTGTAGGAGGGTGGGAGGGGGTTGTGCTTAGTGCCTGGTATACATAGTCTGTGTCTCAAGAGAAGAATCCTAGAAAACAATTAACTGAGCATTTGTCAAAAATGCTGGCACGTGCACATGTCTTTCAGCTCCCCAAAGATTTGCCTTCTGCTTTGCTAACCTCAGGATACTGGCCAGCCACGGGGAAAGACTGCCAACCATATCCAGCTCATGTAGCCAGAGGCGGCTCCACTTGACTATCTGGAAATCATTCTTTCACTCACTTGGGAGGTTCTGGGGCCTCTTTATTTCCTCAGAAACAAGGCCCACCCAAACGATTTCAAGAGTACGTTGCAGCACAATTTCCACAAGCAGACAAGCTGTGAAAGTTGGAAATCTGCAGCTCCTCTCCTTCCCCATTTAGTGCAGAACATTCTTTTCCCAACCGCATAGGTTTACAACCTCCCAAGACCTTTCTCGTGAAAGGCAATAGAACCCAGTGTCAAGTTAAGTTAAGATGAAAGATTAGGAAAATCTGTAGCTACTGAGAATGAAGTTCCTAGTTGAACATAAGCACCGACCACAGGAGGTGAAGGTTTGCCTTTTTTCCATCTGTTGTTGGGAATAATGGAAAGAAGCAGAGGACTCTGGTTTGCTTCTCCAGTTCTCAGCTCCATTTCTCGTTGTGGCCAATGGTGTATCGGCTAGAGGATGAAATTTCTTCCCCGTTTCTCTTTCAGTGGCTGGCTGGTGGTGAGCTGGCCACATTCAGAAGGGAAACAGAGGGAAATTCTTAAGTGTTAAGGTCCTACCCAGGTCAGTGCATGAGATGGAGATCTCCTTTACCTACAGTACTGCTCCAAGATGTCAGCAAGCCAAGGACACCATCGTGAAAATAAATTCCATTTTTCACTTTCTCTTCTCCTTCAGCACATGCATACTAAGTCATTTCAGTCGTGTCTGACTCTGTGTGAAGCTATGGACTGTAGCCCTCCAGACTCCTCTGTCCATGGGATTCTTCAGGCCAGTATACCAGAGAGGGTTTCCATGCCCTCCTCCAGGGGATCTTCCCCACCCAGGGATCGGACCCCCTTCTCTTATGTCTCCTGCATTGGCAAGCAAGTTCTTTACCACTTTAGCACCATCTGGGAAGTCCTTCTCTTCTTACATCAAAATGGCCTTTCAAGCACATATAATAAACCTGCAAAATCATGACCAATGACAAACAGAAATTTAGTGAAAATAAACTTATGCCTGATTGTTCTTTTTTCTCATTTCATTACTTCCTTTCCATTCTCTAAACTGGAAGCAATTGTTCAATAATGGTCTTTCTAGTCTATATGTCTAACCATAGCAATTTCTTACTTTAAAACCAACAATGACTTGCCGCCATCTGTTGAATACCTAGCATGAAACCGCACATTTTAACTCAAGCCCTGCTGAGTTATTTCAGCTCCCCAAGTCATCAGGCCCATTTTGGTTCTGTCCCTTTTCACAGACTACCCTCTTGGAATGCCTTCATTTCATTTGCCTGCTTTCAAAAATACTGCTCAGTTCTCCAGCTTGTGAAATGGGACGGCCCAGTCTGGGCTCAGTCTGGCCATGGCTCCCTTCTTCAATTTTTAAATAAAAACTGTATATGTGTAAGTTAAAAAATAAATAAAAAGTACAAGCAACCGAAGAAAAATTAAAAAAAAATTGCAGCTTGGAAGTCACCCCACTCACAAGCAGCTCTCCACTATCATTTCCCCCTTCCCCCGGCAGGGTTGCGCTTGCTCTTTCCACCATGAAATTATGCATGTACTTCTTTTATAACACACCATATTGTTTTGCTGGTGTTATTACTATCTATGCTCATGTTGTTCAGTTGCATGTTTTCTTCCCCAGCAGAATGTGATTTCCTCTGGAGCAGGAGTTTTGTACTATTGTCATATTAACGTCAGGAGTTTTAAACATCTGCCATAATAGGCTCATTATACTGTTAGAGAATGAATGGATAAAAATTTTAAAAATAAACCATGTATGCATACATGTATGCATGTATACATATATAACATTTATATATAATTTAATATATAACAGGCTTCCCAGGTGGCGCTAGTGGTAAAGAACCTACCTGCCAAAGGAGGAGACATAAGAGATATGGGTTTGATCCTTGGATTCGGAAAGTCCCCTTGAGGAGGCCATGGCAATCCACTCCAGTGTTCTTTCCAGGAGAATCTCATGGACAGAAGTCTGGTGGGCTATGGTCCATAGGGTCACAAAGAGTTGGACACTGAAGTAATGTAGCATGCATTTATATTACATATATGTGTGTGTATATATATATTCCATTTCCTAAACTTACACACCTTTTTCTCTCTCTTTCACATCTTGTGGAAGTAGTATAGTCCCTCTTTTCTTCCCCTTATTCTTGTTCTTACTTTTTGGTTTTCTATTTTTGGAGAAGAAGGTGTTTGGCTCCACCTCCCTCTCCCTGCCATCACTACAATGGCTGCATTCTCCTGTCAGAGACCCAAAGAACTCAGGTCCCGTCACACAGCCCTCTCTCATGGCCACAGCCCTCAACGGGGTCCATGTTTCCCTTCCTTGCCCTTCAGGCCTAGGCTATAAATCACTTCCCTCTATGATCAGTCCATGGGTTATTCTTCCAGCCTCCATCTCTGTAAATAGTCCCTTCATTAAATGCTTTTCACCCTTTGGGTATGTCATCTGTTTCCCACTGGGACCCTGATGGATACTCTTCTTAAATTATTGACATACTGTTCAATAATCTCTTAATTTTTACATTCAAAATAGTAATTTCTTCCACTTAGTTACATCACACTGATAACTGTGGGTATCAGGAGCCAAAGTCTTACAAATGTTTTGTCATTCCTGGGCAACAGTCTCCATTGAAGTTGAAATTTGTGTCTCCACTCTCTGGTTTCTATGCTATGCTTTCCCATTCAGTCAACAAGCATTTATGGGGCACTACTTGCTCTCTATTCTTTGATTTTTGATCTTATCTTTTCCCTTTTTGTGGGAAAATTCTTAGGCCATAAATCTGAGAACTTTGATTACTGGCTATGTAATTTTCAGGCAAGTCTCTGAGTCCTAGTTTCCTTATTTATGAAATGAGAAGAATAACAACCTCCCTAACAGAACTTACCCCTGGAGAAGGGAATAGCTACCCACTCCAGTATTCTTACCTGGAGAATCCCATGGACAGAGAATCCTGGCGGGCTGCAGCCCATGGGGTCACAAAGAGTCAGATAAGACTGAAGTGACTTAGCATACACACACACTACAGAACTTACAGAGCTGTTGAATAAATCAAATATAGCAATTTCATGAGTAACTTAGAATAATTATATATACTGTATCAGTGCAGTTCAGTTCAGTCACTCAGTTGTGTCCAGCTCTTTGTGACTCCATGGACTGTAGCATGCCAGGCTTCCCTGTCCATCACCAACTCTCAGAGCTTGCTCAAACTCATGTCAATCGAGTCAGTGATGCCATCCAACCATCTCATATTTACTGTATACTTATATTGTTTCTGTTGTTCTCATGGTCTTTAACTGTTAATATCTTTCCTCCATAGTGCTTTTTCTTAACAACTTTTTTCTTCCTGCTTTTTAACTTTTCTTCTCTATCCATTAGATACTTTTCATGCTCTTCTTTCACAAGTTGTCACCCTTTTCACTGATCTCTTCAAAGCCATTTTTGTAAGTCAATCTACACCTCAGCTCCTTTGGAAAGTTCCATTCCTTTTTCTCTGCTGCCCTATTAGCTTCATTACAAATATCTTAATGTTTTTTCCTTTGGGAAAAACATGAAAATTCAGGGGAAACTTAAATGTTTGCTTGGAATCAAACAGATGCACAATTCTCCTTTGAGAGCTGTGATTTTTTAGAATAAGGTCCTTAGCAACTAGCAGAAAGTTTTTAGGGTTCAGTTGAACAGGGACTGAAAAATCTCTTCTCCTCATACAGCTGACAATGTGACCAAAATTTTGTCCTTTTCTTATTTCCAGTTATTCTCAGTCCTTTTAAATTTTTATTTGCTCATTAATTTATTTGTTCAATATTGAGCACCTACTTTACTCAAGACATTGTAGTATTGTGTTATTTTTCTCTTTAAGGAAGTATAGTTGATGTACAATATTATGTAAGTTACAGATGTGAAATATAGTGACTCACAATGTTTGAAGGTTATACTCCACTTATAGTTATTATATAATATTGGCTATATTCCCCATGTTGTATGATATATACTTGCAGCTTATTTTATACATAACAGTATGTACCTCTTAATCCCCTATCCCTGTCTTGCCCCTCCCCTTCCCTTACCCCACTGGTAACCACTAGTTTGTTCTCCATGTCTGTGAGTCCATTTCTTTTTGCTATATTCACTATTTGGTTGTATTTTTTAGATTCCACATATAAGTGATATCATACAGTGTTTGTCTTTGTCTGAGTTATTTCACTTAGCATAATACTCTCCAACTCCATCCATATTGTTGAAAATAGCAAAAGATACTATGTTTTATGAAAGGCATGGTCCTTACCCCTAGGGAACAGTCCAGCAGGGATAAAGAAGAGTATGTTGGTAATTGCAAGACATATTAAGGAAACACATGCTGGGTTTTGATCTGGTTTGTTCCCTCGTATATGTACAGCATCAAAGTTAGTGCCTCAGACACAGCGGGTGCTCAATAAGTATTTGTTCATTCACGAATACATTTTGAAATTTAAAATGTTAAATAGGAGGTAATTGGTATTGACTATGCCAAAGCCTTTGACTGTGTGGATCACAATAAACTGTGGAAAATTCTGAAAGAGATGGGAATACCAGACCACCTGACCTGCCTCTTGAGAAATCTGTATGCAGGTCAGGAAGCAACAGTTAGAACTGGACATGGAACAACAGACTAGTTCCAAATAGGAAAAGGAGTACGTTAAGGCTGTATATTGTCACCCTGCTTATTTAACTTCTATGCAGAGTACATCATGAGAAACGCTGGACTGGAAGAAGCACAAGCTGGAATCAAGATTGCCGGGAGAAATATCAATAATCTCAGATATGCAGATGACACCACCCTTATGGCAGAAAGTGAAGAGGAACTAAAAAGCTTCTTGATGAAAGTGAAAGAGGAGAGCGAAAAAGTTGGCTTAAAGCTCAACATTCAGGAAGCGAAGATCATGGCATCCGGTCCCATCACTTCATGGGAAATAGATGGGGAAACAGTGGAAACAGTGGCTGACTTTTTTTTTCTTTTTTGGGCTCCAGAATCACTGCAGATGGTGACTGCAGCCATGAAATTAAAAGACGCTTACTCCTTGGAAGGAAAGTTATGACCAATCTAGATAGCATATTCAAAAGCAGAGACATTACTTGTCGACTAAGGTCCGTCTAGTCAAGGCTATGGTTTTTCCTGTGGTCATGTATGGATGTGAGAGTTGGACTGTGAAGAAGGCTGAGCGCCGAAGAATTGATGCTTTTGAACAGTGGTGTTGGAGAAGACTCTTGAGAGTCCCTTGGACTGCAAGGAGATCCAACCAGTCCATTCTGAAGGAGATCAACCCTGGGATTTCTTTGGAAGGAATGATGCTAAAGCTGAAGCTCCAGTACTTTGGCCATCTGACGTGAAGAGTTGACTCACTGGAAAAGACTCTGATGCTGGGAGGGATTGGGGGCAGGAGGAGAAGGGGATGACCGAGGATGAGATGGCTGGATGGCATCACTGACTCGATGGACGTGAGTCTGAGTAAACTGCGGGAGTTGGTGATGGACAGGGAGGCCTGGCGTGCTGCGATTCATGGGGTTGCAAAGAGTCAGACATGACTGAGTGACTGAACTGAACTGAACTGAATTGGTTAAAGGAAATGGTGGGGGGTGGGTAGATGTTGGAACAGACAAATGGAGCAGCATATGCAATGGGCCCAATGGCACTATACAGTGAAATGGACTTGTCAAACCAGCATGTTTTACTCAAGCAAATGTTCTCTTAAGCTATGTTAATGAGATTATATTTGCTTGGAAACCTGACTTTCTTCAAGATTCATGTCAATCATTTTATGGCCCAGGACAACTCACCTTGTGCCAAAGTTTTCTCAAAACGCCTGTTGTGGGTGAGGGGCCTGGTGCCAGTCTCTGCTAATGTCTCAAATTAGCAGACTCTAATTAGCAGACTGCTAATACCTATATATACATAGAGAAGTTGCTCAGTCATGTCCAACTCTTTGTGACCCCATGGACTGTAGCCTACCAGGCTCCTCCATCCATGGGATTTTCCAGGCAAGGCTACTGGAGTGAGTTACCATTTCCTTCTCCAGGGAATCTTCCTAACCCAGGGATCAAATCCAGGTCTCCTGCATTGCAAACAAATGCTTTACCATCTGAGCCACCAGGAAAGCTTCAACATCTGGCTAAAGATTAGCAGGGGGAACTCTTTCTGCCCCCTTTTGATGTCTATGTCAGAAGCTTTTTCTATCTCTTGTATACTTTAATAAAACTTTATTATACACACACACACACACACACACACACACACACGAAAGTGAAATAATTGTGAGGAACTGCAGGTTTCTTTTTGGTAAGGCCTTAGAGCAAGGAATGGGTGTGGTAAAAGTTGAGCCCAGTAAACCTAGGTATTCCTTGATAACAACCACCACCTACTACTATTTACCTTTTCTGTATCAGAAGATTTACATACATTATCTTAAAACCTTACAAAAATTCTATGAAAAAGACTATAGTTATTCAACTTCCTTTGTTCATTTCAACCTGATATCACCTAACTACAAGCGGTGGTGATATTTGAGAACTGTAATATACTTGGCCCTGGCTGTATACTCCTCTGACATACAAGGTGACCAGATTCACACTCGTTGAGTTCAGCTGCCTCTGGAGAGAAGGGTTCAGGTTTAGAAGTGTTCTTTCAGGTACTCTCAGATTCTCATACTCTGGGAACAAATTTGAGAGGACTGTAGGTAATAAATGATCTGGAGGTTTCATCTGTGGTGCAGTGTTTCATTGAGCAGTTGGATGCCAAATTTTTGTAAAATGTGGAATAAGTAAACCAGAGGAAGTCTAACTGGAGCATAATCCTACTCGGAACAAAGAGCTCTGAGAAAACATTATGTTCTCTGGCTAACTCATCAAAAGGTAGGAGTTTTGAAGTGGGCTAGAGCAGAAGAACAGCAAAATTGTGACTATTTTAAATGCTAAGAACTTTCAAATTAGTGGTTGGAAATTTATGCTGGAGGTTATCATTAAGAGATTTCAAGAGTCTTAGACTTTGTATTGGAAAGAATTTTATAGACCTTGGAGTCTGACTTCCTTGTTTTGCACATGTGGAAACTGAGGTCAAAGAAGTTCAGCGTCCCATAGCTGTGCATGGAGGTCAGTGTTCTCTAAACTATTACCACTTTAGATAGTTTTAGAAATTATTTTCTGTTATGAAAGGCTGTTTTTAATTAACTAATTAGATGTACAGAATTATATCACTCTTGTTTAATGGACTACATGTCAGTCATTCAGTTTTCCATTTTTAAAATATTATTCAGTCAGCTTCTTTGCTAAGTCACTTCAGTCATGTCCAACTCTGTGTGACCCCATAGATAGCAGCCCACCAGGCTCCCCCGTCCCTGGGATTCTCCAGGCAAGAACACTGGAGTGGGTTGCCATTTCCTTCTCCAATGCATGAAAGTGAAAACTGAAAGTGAAATCGCTCAGTCGTGTCCAACTCTTAGCGACCCCATGGACTGCAGCCTACTAGGCTCCTCCATCCATGGGATTTTCCACGCAAGAGTACTGGAGTGGGTTGCCATTAGGATGTAGAAAATCTCTGTGGAGGAAGAACTGAATTCATTCAGCACAATTTTGTTTCACCTTGGCTTTATTGCCATTTCTGTTATTTTTATTTAATAATTCATTTAATTCTTTTTATTGAAGGGGCTCAAAATGCTTTGTTCATATTGTTGTTCAGTTGCTAGGTTGTGTCTGACTCTTTGCAACTCCATGGACTGCAGCACACCAGACTTTTCTGTCCTTCACTATCTCCTAGAGTTTGGTCACACTCATGTCCGTTGAGTTGATGATGCCATCCAACCATATCATCCTCTGTCACCAGCCCCCTTCTCCTCCTGCCTTCAATGTTTCCCAGTACCATGGTCTTTTCCAATGAGTCGGCTCTTTGCATCAGGTGGCCAATGTACTGGAGCTTCAGCTTCAGCAACAGTCCTTCCAATGAGTATTCAGAGTTGATTTTCTTTAGGATTGACTGGTTTGATCTCCTTGCTGTCCAAGAGACTCTTGAGTCTTCTCTCGCACCACAATTCAAAAGCATCAGTTCTTCAGTGCTCAGCCTTCTGTATGATCCAACTCTTACACCTGTATATGACTAAAGGAAAAACCATAGCTTTGACTAAATGGACCTTTGTCAGCAAAGTGATGTCTCTGCTTTTTAATACTCTGTCTAGGTTTATTATAGCTTTTCTTTCAAAGAGCAAGCATCTCATTTCATGGCTGCAGTCACTGTCTGCAGTGATTTTGGAGCCCAAGAAAATAAAATCTCACTGTTTCCACTCCCCCCCCCCCCCACCCCATCTATCTGCCATGAAGTGATGGGACCGGATGCCATGATCTTCATTTTTTGAATGTTGTTTTTCACCATCTTTTCACTCTTCTTTTTCACCCTCATCAAGAGGTTCTTTAGTTTCTCTTTTCTTTCTGTCATTAGGGTGGTATCATCTGCCTATCTAAGGTTATTGATATTTCTCCTGGCAATCTTGATTCCAACTTGTGATTCATCCAGTCTACCATTTTGCATGATATACTCTGCAGAGAAGTTAGATAAGAAGGGTGGAAATATGTTGCCGTGTTATACTCTTTTCCCAATTTTGAACCAGTCCATTGTTCCATGTCTGGTTCTAATGGTTGCTTCTAGGCCTGCACACAGGTTTCTCATGAGACAGGTAAGGTGGTCTGGTGTTCTTATCTCTTCAAGAATTTCCCACAGTTTGTTGTGATCCATACAGTCAGAGGTTTTAGCATAGTCAATGAAGAGGAAGCAGATGTTTTTTCTGGAATTTTCTTGCTTTCCCTATGATCCAATGGATGCTGGTAATTTGATCTCTGGTTCCTCTGCCTTTTCTAAATCCAGCCGTTACATCTGGAAGTTCTAGGTTCACATATTACTGAAACCTAGCTTGAGGGATTTCAAGCATGACCTTGCTAGCTTGTGAAATGAGTGCAATTGTAGGGTACTTTGAACATTCTTTGGCATTGCCTTTCTTTGGGATTAGAATGTAAACTGACCTTTTCCAGTCCTGTGGCCTCTGCTGAGCTTTCCAGATTTTCTGGCATATTGAGTGCAGCACTTTCACAGCAACATCTTTTAGGATTTTAAATAGCCCAGCTGGAATTCCATCACCTCCAGTAGCTTTGTTCATAGTAGTGCTTCCTGAGGCCCACTTCACACTGCAGGATGTCTGACTCTGGGTGAGTGACCACACCATCATGGTTATCCAGGTCATTAAGATCTTTTTTGTATAGTTCTCTTATATATTCTTGCCACCTCTTCTTATCTCTTCTGCTTCTGTTAGATTCTTGCCGTTTCCTCTTTATTGTGTGCATCCTTGCAAGAAATGTTCCCTTGGTATCTCCAATTTTCTTAAAGAGATCTCTAGTTTTTCTCTTTTTGTTGTTTAGCTCTATTTCTTTGCATTGTTCACTTAAGAAGGCATTCTTATCTCTCTTTGCTATTCTCTGGAACTATGTATTCAGTTGGGTATATCTTTTTCCTTTCTCTTTTGCTTTTCGGTTCTCTTCTTTTCTCAGCTATTCATAAGGCCTCCTCAGACAACCACTTTGCCTTCTTGCATTTCGTGTTCTTTGGGATGCTTTTGGTCACTACCTCCTGTACAATATTATGAACTTCCATCCATAGTTCTTCAGGCACTTTGTCTACCAGCTCTAATCCCTTGAATCTATTCATCATCTCCACTGTGTAATCATAAGGCATTTGATTTAGGTCATACCTGAATGGTCTAGTGGTTTTCCCTACTGTCTTCAATGTAAGTCTGAATTTTGCAATAACAAGTCCATGATCTGAGCCTCAGTCAGCTGTCTTGTTCTTGCTATCTGTTTAGAGCTTCTCCATCTTTGACTGCAAAGTATATAATTAATCTGATTTTTCTATTGACTATCTGTTGTTGTCCATTAAATCTCAGTCATCTCTTGTGTTGTTGGAAGAGAGAGTACTCTTGACAAAACTGTTAGGCTTTGCCCTGCTTCATTTTGTACTCCAAGGCCAAGTTTGCCTGTTTCTCCAGTTATCTCTTGACTTCCTACTTTTGCATCCCAAATCCTTATGATGAAAAGGACATCTTTATTTTAGGTGTTGGTTCTAGAAATTCTCATAGGTCTTCATAGAACTGTTTTTACTTCATCTTGTTTGGCATTAGTGGTCGGGAATAGACTTGGATTACTGTGATATTGAATGGTTTGCCTTGGAAATTAACTGAGATCATTCTGTTATTGTTGAGACTGCACTCAAGTACTGCATCTCAGACTCTTTTGTTGACTAAGAGGGCTACTCCATTTCTTCTAAGGGATTCTTGCCCACAATAGTAAGTATAATGGTCATCTGAATTAAATTCACCCAATCTCATCCATTTTAGTTCACTGATTCCTAAAATGTTGATGTTCACTCTTGTCATCTCCTGCTTGGCCATGTCAAATTTCCCTTGATTCATGGACATAACGTTTCAGATTCCTATGCAATATCGTTCTTTATAGCATCAGACTTTACTTTTATGACCAGACACATCCACAACTAAGCGTTATTTCCACTTTGGCCCAGTCTCTTCATTATTTCTGGAGGTGTTTCTCCACTGTTCCCCAGTAGCATATTGGACACCTACCAACTGGGAGGGCTCATCTTCTGGTCTCATATCATTTTGCTTTCTCATACTGTTCACTAAGATCATGGCATCTGGTCCCATCACTTCATGGGAAATAGATGGGGAAACAGTGGAAACAGTGTCAGACTTTATTTTTTTGGGCTCCAAAATCACTGCAGATGGTGATTGCAGCCATGAAATTAAAAGACGCTTACTCTTTGGAAGGGAAATTATGACCAACCTAGAAATCATATTAAAAATCAAAGACATTACTTTGCCAACAAAGGTCTGTTTAGTCAAGGCTATGGTTTTTCCAGTGGTCATGGATGGATGTGAGAGTTGGACTGTGAAGAAAGCTGAGCACTGAAGAATTGATGCTTTTGAACTGTGGTGTTGAAGAAGACTCTTGAGAGTCCCTTGGACTGCAAGGAGATCCAACCAGTCCATCCTAAAGAAGATCAGTCCTGGGTGTTCATTGGAAGGACTGATGCTAAAGCTGAAACTCCAATACTTTGGCCACCTCATGCGAAGAGGTAGAAAAGACTCATTGGAAAAGACTCTGATGCCGGGAGAGATTGGGGGCAGGAGGAGAAGGGGACGACCAAGGATGAGATGGCTGGATGGCATCACCAACTTGGTGGACATGGGTTTGGGTGAACTCCAGGAGTTGGTGATGGACAGGGAGGCCTGGTGTGCTGCAATTCATGGGGTCACAAAGAGTTGGACACGACTGAACTGAACTAACAGGGTTTTCAAGGCAAGAATATTGGTGTGGTTTGCCATTCCCTTCTTCAGTGGACCACGTTTTGTCAGGTCCAGTGGACCACATTTTGCTTTAATTATTCTGCAGTATGCAGACAGTGTTACTAATGAAATACTAGTTTAGGAAACCAAAGATCAGATAGGTTGTTACTGGCTTACCTTCAGGTTGTACAGGAATCATAACCAAAATTCATTTCTTAAGAATTTTGCTGCTGCTGCTACGTCACGTCAGTCATGTCTGACTCTGTGTGACCCCATAGACAGCAGCCCACCAGGCTACCCCATCCCTGGGATTCTCCAGACAAGAACACTGGAGTGGGATACCATTTCCTTCTCCAATGCATGAAAGTGAAAAGTGAAACTGAAGTCGCTCAGTCATGTCCGACTCTTAGTGACCTCATGGACTGCAGCCCACCAGGCTCCTCCGTCCATGAGAGTTTCCAGGCAAGAGTACTGGAGTGGTTCACCAGTGCCTTCTCCGTCTTAAGAATTCTAATTGACCTCAAATGTCACAGTTACCCAGAACCTCTCCTTGGAGGGTCTGTGTGCAATGAAAAGGTAGATTATAAGTTCTTCAAGGAGTGCCTGGAGAATTTTCTGAAAACCTTTGCAGTAGTACCTCTCTAATTAAAGAGTGAGTTTTGTAAGAGAAATTCATGAAACAAATGGTATGGTGCTCGGTTTGTGGCTTTTCCATCATCATTGACCATGGAGCTTAATAGGAAAACAAACAAACAAATAAAAACACCTACACTGATGGAAACTGATAAGGAAGCATCTGGTATGGTATCTAGCAGAGAGGAGTTGATTGATGGAAAAAAAGAAAGGGAAAGAGGGAGAGTGGAAATATGGTAAGGGCTTTTCAAAATAGCTTTCAAAACAGAAAAGAATGGATCCCGAATTCAAGTTGCTTAGTATCCAAAAGATAATACAGATGCATTTATGCCTCTCCAAAATATTCTATTTAACTTAACGTTTGGAATGAAGTTTTGAATTTAACTCCAAGGAATATCTGAAAAACTTATTTTTGTTGATGTTTCTTCTCATATATGTACATAATTGAAATAAATTGATCTTTTGACCAAATCTGTTGTGAAAGAAATACTGTATATGTCATTATATGGATCCAAGTGCCACACATATTAATAAAGCACATGACATTATGGAAAAGAAACTTCTTAAAAATGAATCTCAGTTGACAGATTAATTATAACATGCTCTGTAAAACCTCTGGTACAGTACTCTGTAATTATATAATTTATAACACATAATCTTTGAGGAATTAAAGTCTCGTTAAGCTATGTTGTTAAATTTTTAATTAAAAACACTTATGTGTGGAAACAGTGATAAATGATGGATGTGTCTTTCCGTGTTGTTTAGGAAAGGGTTAGTGTTACAGCAGGGCATTCTTTCAGAATCAGCTTCTAGAGCACACCTCTAATCCAAAATTTTATCAGCACTATCAGTTTATTCCAAAAGAAGCCCATTTTATTTATGAAATAAAAATGCAAACTCCTTTTTACAAGTCTATTCGTGGCCTCTGGGCTTTCCAGGTGACTCAGTGGTAATGAATCTGCCTGCCAGTACAGGAGACACCGGAGATGTGGGTTGGATCCCTGGGTTGGGAAGATCCCCTGGAGAAGGAAATGGCAACCCACTCCAGTACTCTTGCCTGGAGAATCCTGTGGACAGTGGAGCCTGGTAAGCTATAGTCCATGGTGGCCCAAAAGTCAGACATGACTTAGCAACTAAACAATAACAACTCCTATCTCTCAAGTACCTCTTCAGTATCTTCTCACTGTCATTTCATCTGCCTTGAGTCCTTCCTACTCTGCCCCTCACCTGCCTGATACCCATAGCCATGCCAACGTCCACCATTAAAACAAAAAATTCTACTCGTAATTCAAGTTCTGATCAAATGCTACCTCCTCCATGAAAAGTACCCCATCCCACTTACCAGGCCAGTGACTAGTCACTTCTTTTCCTAAAATCCCGAAGTACATTATAATCAGTGCCACACCAGAGAGAAAAATGCTCTATCATGTAGAATAATCTTTTGTGCATACTTTCCTTATCTCTTTCACCAGAATATAAATTCTTGACAGCAAAGAGCCGGACTTGTTTGTTTCTGAATTATCTACAGTGCTTAGCACAATGCCTAGTACATTTTAAACACTTGGTGAATATTTGGAGTATAAACAATCTGAAAAAGCAGCTTACAGGACATCACAAAACCTGATTATTTCCTGAATTATGATTATATTTATAATTATCATTACCAAATAATGATGATTAAGATGAAAACAATGATAGCAATGAACATTTACTGAGGCATTACCATGTGCCAGACAGTGTTAAAGAATTTCACATATATTAATTGCCAAAACAATCCTGTGACTTGGATACTATGATTGTTATTTTCATTTTGCTGATTGGGAGAACTGAGGCAGAGAAATCAGAGAATTTGCTCAGGTTTTACATAATGATATGTGGAAGGGCCAAGATTAAACCCAGGCAGTCTGTCTCCAGAGCCCTCACTCATTTCTTTATAAACAGCTCACCTCTTTTTGCTTTGCCTTCATATTCCAAATAAATGAAGTCTCGCACAGGCACTTTCTCTCCCAGTTAATGAAAATACTCCTGTCCTCTCTTGAAAAGACCACATGTGTTGCAGTTACCAGCAGTGACTGAGACTTTGGCCATCCTCAAAGAGAGCCATACTGTCTGCTTGATAAAAGCCGTAATTTTCCTGACCTGCTCTGGGCCTGGCCGCCTCAAAGAAAATGCAGGCAGACACTTGGCAACTGGGTTCTCCCAGACTCTCAAGCACAGGGCTGTGTTAGTGTTGGCAGTGGGGGATGGTTTGCTTCCTCCTCGTTTCATGAACTGTCACGTCAGCCTCTTTGATCCTCCCAGGGTCTCGAGTGCGCCAAGATCATTACTCCACGTCTTTGCTCTGTTTCAGATAATTGCCAGAGAAAACGCTAAGGTTGGTAATAACCAAGGCAGGGAAATATTGCTCCCTGCACGGTATACTGTTTATATATTGCATACTCAGAAAGGTTCCAGAGTGGAGGCATTGCTTATTTTTATTGCCTCAAAGCCATGAAAGCGGGGGGTTGGGGGGGGGGGAATGAACAGAAATTGATACATCTGGAACAAGAGTCAGGCATGATTTACTCACATTTTTACCTGACCTGAAATTGCTTATTTAGAAAAAAGAAACATTATAAAGTCTCGGGAAAATGTCATGAATCAGAGCCAGCATGATTTCACATTGGGGCTCCATAAACTTTTTTTTAGGCAAAGAAACTGTCCAGGAAAATCAAATGAGCCAAAGGTACCCCTGCCACTGCGACCATCACCATAGCAACAGTTTCCTAGTGTGCTGCCTTGTGATGGCGCAGCTTAGAAGACTCAAACACTGGTGGTTGCAAACGAATGGAAACCTGCTGGTTCATTCAAGGCTGTTCTTACTTGGGCAGAGTGTGACTGCTGGTTTAGGAAAGTAACAGACAAGAGACTTTCACCAAAACACTAGTTTATTGCCTCAAAAATTGCTTTGCCCTGACCACACACTACATCACTGAAACACAACTACAGGAAGTTAGAAGAGAAAAAAAAAGTTGATTAAAGCCTTCCATCCTGCTTTAATGGTTCCCTTACCTCTTGTGTTCTTGGCACTTTATAAGCAATATGAGCACAGTTATGAAGCAATTAGATAATAAATGCTATTCTTATAGCTACCAGCTGGAAGAGACTTTACAGACCATCAATTTTTTTTTAATTAACTAAACTCCAGACTTTATTTGAATTTCATCTGTTTTTCCATTAAGGTCTTCTTTTGGTTCCAGGATTCAATCCAGGAAAGCACATTGCATTTGGTTGTCATGTCCCTTCTCTCTCCTCTGATTTGTGACCGTTTCTCAGTGTTTTCTTTAAAAAAAAAAAAAACATGTCCTAGACAGTCCTTTGGAGCCTTAGCAAGGGATCCTGTAGGATGTCCTCCAATTTGAGTTTGTCTGATGTCTTTCTCATAAGTGGGCTGGAGTCATGTTGTTTGGAGGAAGAAGATCAGAGAGAGGAAGTGCTCCTCTTATCTCATCATACCGAGAGTACGTGATAACCACATGCCATTATTGTGATAATAACATTTGTCACTTAGTTACTGTTGTGTTTGCCAGGTTTCTCCAGGGTAAAGTTAATGTTTTTCTTTTCCCTATTCTATTATTTGGAAATGAGTCATAAATCCTAGGCCATTTGGGTGCAAGGTAGGGTCAAGCTTCACCCCTTGGAGTGGGGAGTATCTACATATATTATTTAGAATTCATCTATAAAAAAGATTTTACCCTTCTTTCTCATTTTTAAAATGCAAATATTCATTTCTCTCAACAACCAAGGAAACATTTCATGCAAAGATGGGCACAATAAAGGACAGGAATGGTATGGATCTAACAGAAGCAGAAGATATTAAGAAAAGGTGGCAAGAATATACAGAAGAACTATACAAAAAAAGATCTTAATGACCCAGATAACCATGATGGTGCAATCACTCACCTAAAGCCAGACACCCTGGACTGCAAAGTTCAGAGGGCCTTAAGACGTATCACTACAAACAAAGCTAGTGGAGGTGATGGAATTCCAGCTGAGCTATTTCAAATCCTACAAGATGATGCTGTGAAAGTGTTGCATTCAATGTGCCAGCAAATTTGGAAAACTCAGCAGTGGGCACAGGACTGGAAAAGGTCAGTTTTCATTCCAATCCCAAAAAAAGGCAATACCAAAGAACGTTCAAACTACCGTACATTTGTACTCATCTCACATGCTAGCAAGTAATGCTTAAAATTCTTCAAGCCAGGCTTCAGCAGTACATGAACCGTGAACTTCCAGATGTTCAAGTTGGATTTAGAAAAGGCAGAAGAACCAGAGATCAAATTGCCAACATCTGTTGGATCATTGAAAAAGCAAGAGAGCTCCAGAAAAACATCTACTTCTGCTTTATTGACTATGCTAAAGCCTTTGACTGTGTGGATCACAACAAACTGTGGAAAATTCTTCAAGAAATTGGAATACCAGACCATCTTACCTGTCTCCTGAGAAATCCGTATGCAGGCCAAGAAGCAACAGTTAGAACAGGAAATGAAACAATAGACTGGTTCCAAATCGGGAAAGGAGTATGTCAAGGCCGTATACTGTCACCCTGCTTATTTAACTTATATGCAGAGTACATCATGCGAAATGCTGGGCTGGAGGAATGACAAGCTTGAATCAAGATTGCTGGGAGAAATATCAATAATCTCAGATATTCAGATGACACCACCCTTATGGCAGAAAGCGAAGAGGAACTGAAGAGCCTCTTGAAGAAAGTGAAAACGTTGGCTTAAAATTCAACATTCAAAAAACTAAGATCATGGCATCCAGTCCCAACACTTCATGGCAAATAGAAGGGGAAACAATGGAAACAGTGAGAGACTTTCTTTTTTTTAGCTCCAAAATCACTGCAGATGGTGACTGCAGCCACGTAATTAAAAGATGCTTGCTCCTTGGAAGAAAAGTTATGACCAACCTAGATAGCATATTAAAAAGCAGAGACATTGCTTTGCCAATAAAGGTCCATTTGGTCAAAGCTATGGTTTTTCCAGTAGTCATGTATGTGTGTGAGATTTGGACAATAAAGAAAGCTGAACACTGAAGAATTGATGCTTTTGAACTGTGGTGCTGGAGAAGACTCTTAAGAATCCCTTGGACTGCAAGGAGATCATACTAGGAAATCAGCCCTGAATATTCATTGGAAGGACTGGTGCAGAAGCTGAAGCCCCAATACTTTGGCCAGCTGATACGAAGATCTGACTCATTGGAAAAGACCCTGATGCTGGTAAAGATTGAAGGCAGGAGGAGAAGGGGACAACAGAGGATGAGATGGTTGGATGGCATGACCAACTCAATGGACATGAGTTTGAGCAAGCTCTGGGAGTTGGTGATGGACAAGGAAGCCTAACATGCTGCAGTCCATGGGGTTGCAAAGAGTAGAACACAACTGCAACTGAACTGAACTCAACTGGTCAACATGTACTAATGTACATTTATTTTACACTTTGGATTATGATTCCATATTGTGTGATTTATTTTGTTTGCCAAAGTGTTCCAACTTTGGCCATTTAAATCTTCCTTTCATTGACTTCCTTTGACATGTCCCCATCTATTTATTTGTCAAGCACTTTCTTCCTTTTTGGTACCATGAAATGCTCCAGGCTCATCTTTTATTTTACCTGCCCCAGTTTTAGCCTCAGGTATTTCTCCAAGGAGCCCTGGTTCCTTCTACTTGAGAACTGTTTCAAGAAACCAAACGGACCATCAGGTTTTAACTTCCTCATTGGTCAAACAAAGAAGCTGAGGTGCAAATGCGGAAATAAATTACCCAGGATCTGACACTGAGTTGGTGACAGGCACAAATTAGGATCTGGGTCTGACTCCTGGCTCAAAAATTTTTCCTTTACTATAGTTTTTGTTGTGTATCTAGGCTTTCCCAGCTAGCTTGGTGAAATCTCTTTTGTGCCTCTTGTAGTGTCAGGCACAAAATAGTCAACAAATGCATGAATCAACTCTCTGCATCACATTTATCCAGGCTTATTTTTCACTGCCCAGGTCAGACTTTCATTAACTCTTGCCCTGGACTACTGCAATCTCCTTTAAAATGGAAAAATTTTCTCTTCTTTAATCGGTCCTACTCATCATTGCAAGATCGAGGATAAAACAGTAGAGTTGTCATCATTTCTCATACAACACCATTTTATAGAATAAAATTTAACTCCACAGCATGTCAACTTATTCCTCTTTACCATTTCTCACAAATCTTGAACAATCTTTTAAAACCATCTTAGCAAGTTTTACTACATGATGTGTTGCACAGAAAAGAGGGACCCTCAGATACAGTCTTAGCTTTCATCTTTGCTTTCACCCATTCCATCTGTGCCTTTCACCAAATTCACATTTTTCTTTCCCATCCCAGAACAAGTCCCTGTTTCTTTCACAGGTTTTAACCAGTGTTCTTGGGTCTGATTTCTCTGAATAGTGCTCTATTAATTATCATCTCGGAGGCTTATATTGCTTTTCTCTTTTTCTACTGGTTCATTCCATTGAACATATTTACATATGAATTCTTTCCAGTTCTTGAAAAAACCCCAGCAACAACTCCCCTTGCCCTTTCTTCTTCACATATGGTTTTTCCCTTTCATTCACTCTCTATTACTTTAAAAAAAAGTCTCCACTCATAGCTTCAACATTCCTACTTACTATTGATTGACTGACTTACCCTACCTGGATTCAGATTCCCCACCTTAATCATCTATTTATAGTATCTTGAAAGTATCATGAATGATCTCTTTAAAATTTTTAATTAACCTATCAGCCATAGTCACAGTAGGAAACAGCACATTCAAAGGGTTTAATTTTAATAAGGTAAATTTTAGTGAAGTGAAATAACCCTGTGGGGAGGTTATGAGAGCTAACCACAGTCTCCAGGAGCTAGTCAGAGCAGGAAAGCAAGGCCTGGAGCAGTAAGTGAGGAGAGAAGTGCTATCAGAAACAAACAAGAGCTGTAACGATCGAATATGAGCTGTGGCCTTAGCAGAAGAAAATCAGCCTCCGCCAAAATCACTGGCCAGCAGAGAAGGAAGAGAGAAGAAATTTCTTAATTTGCTCTTCTTTTACCCTTTGATGTCCTTCTGGTGTCTTTTCATTGTTTAACCCAAACTCATGCATGCTTCATGCTAAGTCAGTCACTTCAGTTCAGTTCAGTTCAGTTCAGTCGCTCAGTCGTGTCCGACTCTTTGCAACCCCATGAATCACAGCACGCCAGGCCTCCCTGTCCATCACCAACTCCCGGAGTTCACTCAGACTCACGTCCATCGAGTCAGTGATGCCATCCAGCCATCTCATCCTCTGTCGTCCCCTTCTTCTCCTGCCCCCAATGCCTCCCAGCATCAGAGTCTTTTCTAATGAGTCAACTCTTCGCATGAGGTGGCCAAAGTACTGGAGTTTCAGCTTTAGCATCGTTCCTTCCAAAGAAATCCCAGGGTTGATCTCCTTCAGAATGGACAGTCACTTCAGTCGTGTCCAATTCTTTGCGACCCTATTAACTGTAGCTCTTCAGGCTCCTCTGTCCATGGGATTCTCCAGGCAAGAATACTGGAGTGGGTTGCCGTGCCCTCCTCCAGGGGTTCTTCCCCACCCAGGGATTGAACCAGCATCTCCTACATTGGCAGGCAGATTCTTTACCACTGAGCCACCAGAGAAGCCCCTTCTTTCAATAACGCATTCTTTAAAAACACTATTGTGCACCCACCATGCTGAGAGCACTGTGCTAGACACAAGATCCAGTGATGAAAAATAAGCATCGCACCTTCTTTGAGGGAGCTTGAATTCTGACAGCTCCTTTTTCACACATTCTACCAGCTCTTCCCTTATATTCCTCACTTAATATTGTCATTCCTCAGAATTTTCTCCTTGGATCTCCTCTCTCCCTCTTATTATCTCAGGGCTTTTGTTCTCACATGTATGCAAGAACTTCTAAATCCATATTCTAAACTTAGACGCTGGCTTGTTAGCAAAGGATTCAAGTCCTTGATATACTGGCCTCAACTGTTTCACTCTTATCTTCTTACTTTCTCTTATATTCTCTATACTCCTCCCACCCATAAAGGATCCAACACAGGGTTTTTGTTTTGTTTTAATCTTTTTTGTTCATAGATGTCTCTGGAGTGCCTCTAATAGTATCTGACATATAATAGGCACTCAATAAATGTTTATTGAATAATGACTGAATTGTTTCCATGAAATCAGATTACTCTCTACTCCCCAAACATATGAACTTGCTTATTTCATCACCTTTGCTCATAAATTTTCTTGCATCATCTCCACCATCTGTAATCCAATCTACCTTCAAGTCCCAACTAAGTATCATTTCCCCTATGAGCCTTCTTTGATATTGTCTAATCAGAATTAACCCATTCATCTTCTGTACTGTCAGTATGCCTTGTTAATATTTCTTCTTCAGAACTGTGATTATGCCATATATTTTAGTTAAATTTGTATATTTCTTTTTCCAGTTTTTTAAGGTATAATTGACAAATTAAAATTATGTATATTTAAAGTATACAGTGTAATGTTTTGATGTATGCATACATTATAAAACTATTACCACAATCAAGTTAATTCATATATACATCACCTCACATAGTTATGATTTTTTATGGTGAGAACACTTAAGATACAACTCTTAGCAAATTTTCAGGATACAGTATTATATTGACTCTATTCATCATGCTGTACATTAGATCTCCAGAACATAAGCATATTCATTCTACATTACTGAACCTTTGTCTCCTTTAGCCAATAGATGTATATATTTTTTTATCTCCTCTCACAACAGTCTGAAGTTACATAAACTGCTTATTCATAGCTATTCCTCCCCAACCAGTTCATAGATCCTGTCAAAGTGCTTTGTTAAATTTAAGAAGATAAGCATTAAGTGACTGCTTAAACAAATTCATTTCTGTCAGGCACTTAAAATATTGACTGTCTATCCTTATACATTATTAATGTGTGTGAAAAGTCCAGATTCTTCCTTTGCAGGGAACTGAGGACATGTTGCATCTCTCAGTTCGTGGTTCCTGAGAGTCATCAGAAGGTGGAGATCAGGTAGCACCAATGGATGCACCTCTGGGCTCTGCAGGAGACCAGGCTGCATTCAGAATATCCTTCTGAACCTTCAACTCTGTGCTGCCAGACTAGCCTATCTGTACTGTGAAACGCATATGACCCATCCTTGATAGGAAGCCACATTGAGCCAGCTTGACTTTTGCAGGAAAAAGGAAGTATCTAAGAGTATAGTAGATATATACAGAAATCCAGAATAAATTTCTGATTAATTTATAAGTATTAAAATTGATCTTCTCAGTTCTATGGAGATAATTGAAGTTTGTTTGTCATGATTCAGCTGGCCCTACTTTTGAATCTGTTAGTATTTATCATACCCCATGAGCTGGAGATCAGCAGCCAAATTTGGATGGGGCTTTAGTAATACCAATCTGGCTTCCTTCTTCATTCCTCCACTAACATGTGGTGCGAATCATGCTTCTACTTTTCTATATGTGTTTTGGTCTTGGCTCCTGATTTATGATGGGTGACTATAAAGACTAGAATACACATGTAGCCATAAGAATTTCTGCACACAAATTTATTCCCCTGACTTCAGGAATATGAAAATCTCCACCTGTCTCAGCTTGCAATAAACTAAAAATGAAAACTGTAGCCTCCCAAGGACAACTGTAAACTATCAATTAAAAATATTGATTGATGAGTAAACAGGATTAAAGGCTCAGAGAAGAGAATGAACGTGTGGATGTGGAGGTGGGCAGGGAAGGTGGGACAAACTGGGAGAATGGCATTGACAACGCTGCCATGTGTGAAATAGCCAGCTAGCAGGAAAGCTGCTCTATAGCATAGGGAGCTCAGCTTGGTGCTCTGCGGTGACCCAGAGGGGCGGAATGTTCCTAGGCCCACAGTCTATCTTTTGGATTCCCATTAAATCTGTGTCTCACAATTGGCTTTCAACCAGTGGAATCTGACTGGAAGTGATATATACCACCTCAGTGTCTGGGCAATAAAGATTTCCTGTGCTCCAGCCTCTATGATTTATCCCTTGCAAAGTGTGACGCAGATGAGCATGGTAACTTAGAAGCCACACGATGAAGATGGCATGGCCTGAAGGCAAAAAGATTGAATGACAACTTGGAGAAGAACTGGCCAGTGTTTAGGGATACCTCTTTTAGACTTTATGTGGTAAATTTCTATTACTTTGATGGTTAGAAAGGCTCATTAATTAAAAAGAGAGTTGAGAGAGGTGTTAAGAAATAGAAGGGTCAAATAAACTGTGTAAAGATAATAATACAGGATGAAGGTGAAAGAGTTAGTCACTCAGTCATGTCCAACTCTTTGAGAGGACCCATGGACTGTAGCCCTGTCAGGGTCTTCTGTCCATGGACTTCTCCAGGTAAGAGTACTGAAGTGGGTAGCCATTCCCTTCTCCAGGGGATCTTCCCAACCCAGGGATTGAACTGGGTCTCCTGCATTATAGGTGGAATCATTACTGTCTGAGCCACCAAGGAAGCCTGTAAATTAAATTTTATTCTCATTAGTTGGTATAGTTGGAGTTGCTGCTCTTGCTAACTTCCTCCAAAAAGCAAGACAGCCTATTTGTTTAGAAAAAAAAAGAGAGTGATTTTTTAAAAAATTAATCTGTCTTAGGCTTGATCACTTATGGCCAGCAATGTGAGAAGGACAATTTAGCAACATAAATACACATTCATGAGTCTAAGGCTAAGTAATGTAATCTGACTGGCAAGAAATATTCTAGGAAAGAAATATTCCTCTAAAGAAAATGGTTTCCAGAAATACATTGTTGTCTCCACTAGTTGGAATCCTCTTCATTACTGTGGAAAGCAGTTTAACTCCTTAGAGTCCCACTGACTCAAACATCTTCATTCCAGGAAAGATATTTGTTCTTTGTTTACTTAAGTAATTCTCTCTGGGGAAAGTTATACCAGATCAAAGGGATACACTGCCTCAAATGTTTGTCAAGCCTGTACTTTCCAGAAAGGAGAAAAATACTTAAAACTTATAGGTAACAGATTTTTTTTCAGATTCTATGTAGAAAGGATTCCAAAATATTTATCACTGGATACAAGTTACATACTGTACATAGTATTCTTTTAGCTTTATTATTTTTTCTAGGATGATAACATCTAAATTTGGATATGACACCCATCCAAGTTTTCATTGTTCCCTTCATGAACGTTCTAGAGTTTACTTGTGCCAAAAACTGACAGAGAGATATGAGATAAAAGTGGGAACTCTACCAAGCATTTTTAGGTGAAATCTACTGAACTCATTATTATCCGTGAGATAAAATATAAAAAGTAATATGGGTTATTGATCAAGAATTTTGGCTTTGCCTTCTGGAAGGGTAGGTGTATTTGCTGAGTTATGCTGAGTAGCCTGGCATGTACAATACTGGTTTATAATCCTTCCAATATCAAAATCAATTCCAGGCCACTGGGCAATGCTACTAGCCAAGGTTTTCACATGAACAATTCCCAAGTGTGCTATATGCAGAATGGCCAAGAAAATGTGGTGACTGCTTTTTGGAGGATCAGCAGGATTTCTCCATGAAAGGCCTTCTTTATGATCAGATAACTCATACTGATTAGCTTTGAGTTGTTGTTATTCAGTCATTAAGTTGTGTCTTTTCAGTTGTTGTTATTCAGTCATTAAGTCGTGGCTGACTCTTTGTGACCCCATGAACTGTAGCCTGCCAGGCTCCTCTAATCCATGGGATTTCCCAGGCAAGAATATTGGACTGGGTGGCCATTTCCTTCTCCAGAGGATCTTCCCAACCCAGGAATTGAACCTGTGTCTCCTGCTTGGCAGGCAGATGTTTTACCACTGAGCCACCAGTGAAGGGGTTAGCTTTGAGTAGCTTGAATTTATTTCTGACTGACTTCCTTCTCTATACCTAACTGAAGATATGGACCAATCTGGTAAAACAACAAAAATTTAGATTTGTGCCAAGACACATAATAATGATGAGAGGAAAGAAGCTGACACGTGCCCACCCCACAAAATGGGCTCTTCTCAGTGTTTCAACTTTATATCAATTAATTAAAACACTAAGAAATATTTCAGAGTTCCATACATAAAAACTTAGAAAGAAGGCCAAAGCCAGGAGCTTGATTTTCTTACTCCTCACCATGACAGTCAAACACGTGCAAAAATTTTGCTACCATAGAAGATCATTTTTTGAACCAAATGTAATTGGTGCTTCAGGATCATCTGGAATCTGGTGACCAAATACTGTTTCAATGTTATTATCAATTTGTTGCTATTCAGTTGCTAAGTTGTAGCCAACTCTTTGTGACCCCATGGACTTCAGCATGCCAGGCTTCCCTGTGCTTCACCATCTCCCAAAGTTTGCTCAAATTCATGTCCATTGAGTCTTGATGCTATCTAACCATTTCATCCTCTGCCACTCACTTCTACTCTTGCCCTCAGTCTTTCCCAGCATCAGGGTCTTTTCCAATCAGTCAGGTCTTCACATCAGGTGGCCAGCGTATTGGACCTTCAGCTTCAGCATCAGTCCTCCCAATAAATATTCAGGTTTAATTTCTTTTAGGATTGACTGGTTTGATTTTCTTGCTGATGGAGGGGCTTTCAAGAATTTTCCCCAGCACCACAATTTGAAGGTATCAGTTCTTTGGCGCTCAACTTTCTTTGGGCCTCCTTGGTTGCTCAGATGGTAATGAATCCACCTGCAATACAGGAGATCTGACTTTGACCCCTGGGTCAGAAAGATCACCTGGAGAAGGGAATGGTAACTGCAAACCCGTGATTGCAGAATTTCATGGACAGAGGAGGCTGGTGGACTTGAGTCCATGGGATAGCAGAGAGTCAGACATGACTGAGAAACTAACATACAAAACTAGCAAAGTGATGTTTTTGCCTTTTTTTAAAAAAGTTATTTATTTTTAATTAAAGAATAATGCAAACATCAACATGAATCAGCCATAGATATACATATAACCCCTTTCTCTTGAACCTCCCTCCCATCTCCCTCCTCATCCCATCCCTCTAGGTTGCTGCAGAGCCTCCATTTGAGTTCCCTGAATCATAGAGTAAGTTCCCATTGGCTGGAGAGTGTGTGGAGAAAACAGAATGCTCTTACACTGTTGGTGGGAATGTAAGTTGATATAGCCACTGTCAAAGATGGTCTGGAGATTCTTTAAAAAACCAGGAATAAAACCACAATATGACCCAGTAATCCCACTAATAGGCACACACCCTGAGGAAACCAAAATTGAAAGACACATGTACCCCAGTGTTCACACTGCAGCACTATTTACAATAGCTAGAACATGGAAGCAACCTAGATGTCCATCAATAGATGAATGGATAAAGAAGCTGTGGTATACACAATGGAATATTACTCAGCCATAAAAAGGAATGCATCTGAGTCACTTCTAACTAGGTGGATGAATCTGGAGCCTATTATATGGAGTGAAATATGTCTTTGCTTTTTAATATGCTCCTAGATTTATCATAGCTTGTCTTCCAGGGAGCAAGTGTTTTTTAATTTCATGGCTCCCGTTACTGTCAGCAGTGATTTTGGAGCCCAAGAAAATAAAATCTGTCATAGCATCCACTTTTTCCCCTTCTATTTCCATGAAGTGATGGGACTAGATGCCATGATTTTCGTTTTTTTAATGTTGAGATTTAAGCCAGCTTTTTCACTTTTCTCTTTCATCTTCATCAAGAGACTCTTTGATTCCTCGTCACTTTCTGCCCTTAATGTTGTATCATCTGCATATCTGAGGTTGTTGATATTTCTGCTAAAAATCTTGATTCTAGCTTGTGATTCATCCAGTCTGCATTTCACATGATGTACCCTCTATAGAAGTTAAGAAAGCAAGGTGACAATATACAGCCTTGTTGTACTCCTTTCCCAATTTGGAACCAGTCTGTTGTTTCATGTCCAGTTCTAACTGTTGCTTCTTGACTCACAGACAGGTTTATCAGGAGACAGGTCAGGTGCTCTGGTACTCTCATTTCTTTAAGAATGTTCCACAGTTTGTTGTAATCCACACAGTCAAAGGCTTTCACATAGTCAATGAAGCAGAAGTAGATGTCTTTCTGGAACTCCTTGTTTTCTCTGTTAGTATTATCACTACTTTTACACTGTGTTTATTTTGATCAGGCATTGGACCAAGTGTACTACTTATTTCATTTATCTCTTTCGACAATATTTTGGGATAAATATAAATTTGTTTCTATTTTAAGTTGCTTGTCCCTGATTACATAACTTCTGTGTAGAATGTGTTAAAATTCAACCTAGGCTGCCTTGAGGTCTCAAAATACAGTGAGATTCAGTGACTATTTTATATCTAGAAAATATCTTCTGATATCTAGAAAATATCTTTGAGTACTGGTGAACTAAAAACTTTGGAAATTCTTTAAATGGTGGAAAATCAAGTGGCTTAACTATGCCTGCTTGCCTTTTATAAAATATCCAGAAACAAATAGCCCAGGAAATTTTTACGTATTTGCTTTGCTTTTACTTTAAAAAATTTAATTACATGTAGATAATATTTAATGTCCACCAGAATGGCAAAACTTAATGTCTGATAACACTAATTGGTGGAGAAGATGTGGAGAAATGGGAACCTGGCACCTAACTATAGGAGTCTACTTTGGTACAAACACTTTGTAGAGCAGTTTCAACATTTAAGTTAAATATGTCAGTACTCTGCAAGTCTAGAGGCTCTCATACATGTATGCAAAGAGATGTGCCCAAGGATGTTTGGTATAACTCAGTCTGTGAGATCAACAAAATGAAAACAACCTAATTGCTCCACATTAGAGATATATGAACTATGAAACTGACATACAGTATTAAATTTAAAAACTCAAGTCACAATTTGATAGAGTTTTACATTTGTATAGAATAATGTGTTCATGCAAAATTTTATACATGGGAAAACACTAGGATATCTTGTTAGACATGCAGGGATGTATAGTTTACAGATAGAAATGTCTGTGACTTACATGCATCTTAAAGTCAGAAATGATCTATGTCAAAGGTAAAATGATAATTACCTTTGGAGGGATATTTTCCCCCCAGGGAAACCACCACTGCAGTTGAGAGCCCAGTGCCCTTGGAATGGATCATCTGAGATAAGCCCAACTCTGTCTCTTATAAGCTATGTGACTGGGACAGGGGCCCTAACTTTGCAGAACATTAGTTTCCTTGTCTGTAAGTGAAGCAAAGAATACACAGTTAATAATATATGTCAAGCGCTTAGCATCAAGTAGAGATCTAATAAATACGTCTCTTTACTTTCTCAAACAGGTTCATTCTTCAAGTTATTTCTTTAGGATAGAGCACCACAGGTAGAATTATTAGGTCAACTAGTATGAATATTTTTATTGTCCTTGATGTGTATTTCCAAATTGCTTTTCAAAGGAGTTCTGAGTTAAATGACACCATCTGCACGTGAGATGGCCAATTTCACCACACCCTTGCCAGCACAGGGAGTTCGGATTCAAATTTTCTGGTTAATTGTTTAAAAAGCAGAGTAGTCTATTGCTATTTTAAGTTGAATCTCTTTGACTAATAGTAGGAGTAAATATTTTGCCATGTTTCCTGTTTTCTTTCATCACTTTTGTCTATTTAACTAAGTTGGTGAATGTGAATTGGCACTTTTCCTTTTTAATATGGATGAATTGGTACTTTATTTTTTTCTTCTAATACAGAGATCATGTCATATTTATTTTTGTACAGCTAACATTATAACTTGCCGAGAGTAGGTTTCTCTCGATACATTTTTTGTTTAGCTCAGTGGGTTTTTGTATAGTCACAAAGTTGTTCAATCACCAACAAAATCTCATTCTAGAACATTTTTTAACACCCTAAGTAGATACCTCATGTACATTAACTGTGATTTCCCCACTTCTGCTCCCCTCCTACATTCCAATATCAGGCAACCACTAATTTACTTTCTGTCTGAGGGTTTACCTATTCTGAACATTTCTTATAAGTATATCCAAGCAATGTGGGGTCTTTGCTAATTGGCTTCTTTCACCTAACATGATATTTTCAATTTTCATCAATGTTGTAGCATGTACCATTACTTCATTCATTTTTAATGCTGAATAATATTCCATTGTATGGGTATACCACCATTCTTCAGGGATAGACATTGATATTCTTTCCATTTTTTGGCTATTATAAATCATTCAATATAAACATTCATGTACATGTATTTGTGTGTACATAGTTTTATTTCTTTAGAGTATATATCTAGTGAAATTGATGGGTCAAATAGTAACTCTTTATTTGGCATTTTGAGGAATTATATCCCAAAGTGGCTATACCACTCTATTTTCCTGTGAGCAAGGTATGAGGGTTCTAATATCTCCAGATCCTCACCAACGATTGTGATTACTGCTATTATAAATGAAATTATTGTATTAATTTTACTTTCAAATTGTTCATTGCTTGTGCATACAAATAAAATTTTCATATATTAATCTTTAATCTGCTGCATTGTTAAACTGATATGTTTGGGAAAGTATTCAATCTGTTACTATGAAGTATGACGTTAAAGACTTCCCTGGTGGCTCAGACAGTAAAGCGTCTGCCTACAATGTGGGAGACCTGGGTTCAATCCCTGGGTCAGGAAGATCTCCTGGAGAAGGAAGTGGCAACCCACTCCAGTATTCTTGCCTCGAAAATCCCATGGATGGAGGAACCTGGTAGGCTACAGTCCATGGGGTTGCAAAGAGTTGGACACAACTGAGCGACTTCACTTTCACTTTTCCCTTTCATGCATTGGAGAAGGAAATGGCAATCCACTCCAGTGTTCTTGCCTGGAGAATCCCAGGGATGGCAGAGCCGGGTGGGCTGCCATCTATGGGGTCACACAGAGTCGGACATGACTGAAGCGAGTTAGCAGCAGCAGCAGCAGCAGCAACAGAAGCAGAAGATATTAAGAAGAGGTTGCAAGAATACACAGAACTTAGACTGGCACTTCGTTTCTTACATGATAGTATACATGTTTCAATGCCATTCTCCTGAATCATCCCACCCTCTCCCTCTCCCTCAGGGTCCAAAAGGGGCTGGTGCATGGGGATGATCCAGAGAGATGATATGGGGTGGGAGGTGGGAGGGGGATTCAGGATTGGGAGCTTGTACACACCCGTGGTGGATTCATGTCAATGTATGGCAAAACCAATATACTATTGTAAAGTAAAATAAACTAAAAATAAAATTTAAAAAAAATAAAAATAAAATAAAGCAAGGACAAAAAAAAAAAAAGAATACACAGAACTATACAAGAAAGGTCTTAATGACTCAGATAATGACAGTAGCGTGCTCACTCACCTAGACCCAGACATCCTAGAGTGTGAAGCCAAGTGGACCTTAGGAAGCATTACTTTGAACAAAGCTAGTGGAGGTGATGGAATTCCAGGTGAGTTATTTCAAATCCTAAAAGATGATGCTGTCCAAGTGCTGCACTCAATAAGTCAATAAATTTGGAAAACTGCAGTGGCCACAGGACTAGGAAAGGTCAATCATTCCAGTCCCAAAGAAGGGCAATACCAAGAATGTTTAAACTACTGTAAAACTGTGCTCATTTCACACGTTAGCAAGTGAAAGTCACTCAGTCGTGTCCGACTCTTTGCGACCCCATGGACTATACAGAGTCCATGGAATTCTCCAGGCCAGCAAGGTCATACCCCAAATCCTTCAAGCTAGGCTTCAATAGTATGTGAACTAAGAGCTTCCAGACTTACAAGCCAGGTTTCAAAGAGGCAGAGGAACCAGAGATCAAATTGCCAGTATTCACTGGATCGTGGAGAAAGCAAGGGATCCAGAAAAACATCTACTTCAGCTTCATTGATGACACTAAACCCTGTGAGTGTGTGGATCACAACAAACTGTGGAGTATTCTTAAAGAGATAAGAGTACCAGACCACGTTACCTGCCTCCTGAGAAACCTGCATTCTGGTAAAGAAGTAATAGAACTGAACATGGAACAAAGGATTGATTCCAAACTTGGGAAAGAAGTATGTCAAGGCTGTATATTGTCATCCTGCTTATTTAACTTCTATGCTTAGTGAAAGTTAGTGAAAGTTAAGTCGCTCAGTCGTGTCTGACTCTTTGCGACCCCGTGGACTGTAGCCCACCAGGCTTCTCCGTCCATGGGATTCTCAGGCAAGAATACTGGAGTGGGTTGCCATTTCCTTCTACAGGGAATCTTCCCAACCCAGGGATCGAACCTGGGTCTCTTGCATTGTAAGCAGATGCTTTAACCTCTGAGCCACCGAGGTTTTTGCCAGGCTGGAGGAATTACAAGCTGGAATCAAGATTGTCAGGAGAAATACCAATAACCAGCCAAATGGCAGAAAGTGAAGAGGAACTAAAGAGCCTCTTAATGAAGGTGAAAGAGGAGAGTGAAAGAGCTGGCTTGAATCTCAATATTTAAAAAAGTAAGAAAATGGCATCAGGTCCCATCACTGCATGGCAAATAGATGGGGGAAAATGGAAGCAGTGACAGATTTTATTTTCTTGGACTCCAAAATCACTGTAGACAGTGATTTTAGCCATGAAAATAAAAGATGCTTTCTCCTTGAAAGGAAAGCCATGACAAACCTAGACAGCATATTAAAAACCAGAGATATCACTTTGCTGACAAAGGTCCATATAGTCAAATCTATTTTTTTTTTCAGTAGTCATGTATGGATGAGAGAATTGGACCATAAAGAAGGCTGAAAGCTGAAGAATTGATGCTTTTGAATCGTAGTGCCAGAGAAGACTCTTGAGAGTCCCTTGGACTACAAGGAGATCAAACCAATCATTCCTAAAGGAAATCAACCTTGAATATTCATTGGAAAGACTGATGCTGAAGCTGAAGTTCCAATACTTTGGCTACCTAATGCAAAGAGTCGACTCATTGGAAAAGACACTGATGAAGATTGAAGGCAAAAGGATAAAAAGGTGGCAAAGGATAAGATGGTTAGATAACATCACTGACTCAATGGACATGAATCTGAGCAAACTCCGGGAGAAAGTGGAGGACAGAGGAGCCTGGCGTGCTACAGTCTATGAGGTCACAAATAGTCGGACATAACTTAGCATCTGAACAACAACAAACAGCACCACCATGATCTTGACTATGAGTTGTTTGTAGATACCAAAATAATAAAAGAAAAAATAAATGTTAAATATTTGAGTTCCATTTAGGAAACTTGAATTTCATTTTCCTATTTAAGTTCTCCTTATCAGCACTGAAATCATAGAACATAAGTTATTTCAAGCTGAGAAGGAACCTAAAGTTACCATTTAACTTTTGTAAAATAGCACCTTTTAAGAGGAAAAATCATCACCAAATTTCTATTAGTAAAGCTATTATTAACACAGCTTTTAGAAAAGGAAGGTGAGTAGATAATTCTTTGTTTAGCTGTTTTTGTCCTTCCCTAAAACGTTCAAGGTGAAAATAAAAAAGGTTATTGAACTATTTTCCACAGTTTATGGCCTAATGCCTTTATATTAATACTTGAAATGATCATTTTTTAAATCTATTTAAGGCACAAAATGCTAATTGGTTCTTATTCAATTCATCATTTGAATTTGTGGCAAAAAAATGGTTTTCAATGATAATCAAAATGCTTAAGCTTTATGTGCATGCCTGCTAAGTTACTTCAGTCATGTCTGATTCTTTGTGAACGTAGACTATCACCTGCCAGGCTTCTCGGTCTATGGGATTCTTTGGGCAAGAATACTGGAGTGGGTTGCCATTTCCTACTACAGGGATCTTCCCAACCCAGGAATTGAACCTGTATCTCTTATGTCTCCTGCATTGTCAGTCAGGCCCTTTACCCCATTATTGCCACCCGAGAAGCCCAAAACAAAACTGAACACTTAAAAAGATTTAACATGTGCATGTGTGCTAGCTAAGTCACTTCAGTCGTGTCCAGCTCTTTGTGACTCTTTGGACTGTAGCCTTCCAGGCTTCTCTGTCCATGGGATTCTTCAGGAGAGAATACTGGAGTGGGTTGCCATGCCCTTCTCTAGGGGATCTTCCTGACCTAGGGATCAAACCTGCGTCACTTATGTCTCCTGTGTAGGCAGGCAATTTCCTTACCACTAGCGCCACCAACAAGACTTTAAACTTTACATGTGGACTATTTTCTTTTTAATGAAAGTTTTTCTAATAAAAGTTAATCTTAGTCTCATTTTTCATAAATTGCACCCTAAGATAAAATACAAATTCTGCAATAAAAACAAGCTGCATTTGAAAGAAGGAAAATCATTTAAATAAAATAACATTGATAGAAAGAACTAAAAAACTACTCTGCTGTTCACCTTGACACACCCTTGCCAAAGCATAAAGAAGATTGAGCCCAGTATCAAGGTCTCAAGCCTCAGATATTCAGACTTTAAAGTGAAAACTCAGGCATGAGGTCAGGGGGAGAATGGAGAATAAAATGATTGGAATAGACAGCATGGACTATGGCAGAAAGGGGTGGAATCTTGATTCTGTTGACTCACTGGCTTGGGCAAGGCACTTGATCCATCACCTGTACGACGGTGAGAGAATGAATCACTTACATTTTAGGATTCCAGTTACCATTAAGTGACATAAATTAAAGGTCTCAATATCATATTTAGCATATATTCAGTACTTAGTGAACAATAGCTGTTTTTATTTCCTCAGGAAAGGAAGCAGAGGAAAAGGGAAAAACAATGAAGATGAAGAGGGAAACAAACAGCAAAGGAAAGGTAGATGTTCAGGTGAAAGATCCAAGGAAATATTTTTTACTTGAAGGTGAAGAATGCTGCAGACAGATTTGTCACTGATCTGAAAACTTGGCCTGCACTGGAACTGAATCAAATCTCAGAGGCAGAGTTTTGAGTGAAATAGAAAAGCATAGCTTTAAAAAAAAAGAAAGAAAAGTATAGCTTTATTGCTTTGCTAGGCCAAGAGGGCCCTGGTGGGCTCCGGGCCCTCAAAACCTGCGTGTCCCAACCTAGGAGGATTTGGTGAGGAGTTAATGGGCTTTCCTTGTGGCTCAGAGGTTAAAGCATCTGCCTGCAATTCGGGAGACCTGGGTTCGATCCCTGGGTCGGGAAGATCCCCTGGAGAAGGAAATGGCAACCCATTCCAGTATTCTTTGAAGATCCCCTGGAGAAGGAAATGGCAACCCACTCCAGTATTCTTTCCTGGAGAATCCCATGGACGCAGGAGCCTGGTGGGCTATACAGTCCACAGGGTTGCAAAGAGTCAGACAGGACTGAGTGACTTCACTTTTATAGCAATGGTTCAAGGGCAGGGTTGCTAATAAGATTAGGGTGTGTGCAGGACCTGCACTCCTGTCATCTGGCCTCAGGTTGTCCCCTAACCTTGATGACCTTCTTCCTTTCTTTAATCTGGCCTCAGCTGGTCTTCTCTGGAGTGAAGAATGCTAACATCTTCCACTTGTTGGGGATTTCAGTTCTGTAACCAAAGTTCAGTTTTGTAGCTCAAAGATACTGTTATGTGTATCCCTTAAGGTAGAATCAGGACCCTGCCCCAAGACTGCTCCTCTCTTGTCTCTGTATCCCCTCCCTGCCCTGATGAGCAGCCCTTCAGAACTCATGGAAGGTCATGGAATCTATTCCTTGCAAGAAATGGGGGACATGGAGAGGCTTCTGTGCCCAGGAGCCCCACAGGGTGCTGCTTGGTTTCACCATGAACATTCTCCTTCATGGAGCCCCACTGGTCTCCCATCCTACTTCAGATCTGAAACATACACTCTCAAGTGAGAAAACATTAGGAGATGTAGAGGATGAATGTTGTGAATCAGCAAGCATGGAAAATATGAATCAAGAGGAAGACAGAAGATATAAATCAAAAAGTGTAAAGAACTTGAAGGACAATGAAAGAATAAAGACAAAGTTAAATTCTTCGTAGTAACACAGACAAAGGACCACCAACTGCTTTTAATAATTTAAAAATAAAGCAGATCTTAGTCCTTTTAGTTTTGTAGTTTTGACCTTTAGGGGTTTTGTTGTTGTTGTTGCTAATTTTTAGGTTTATGAGTAGGTTGAATCGTGACAAATGCCTAATTCAAAATCGATTTAGCTGCGAATCACATCTTCTGTGAGAATCAACTGCCAACTTAACTCTGAAACCAATAAAAAATACTTGGATTAATTCATTCAGCAATGGAAAAACATATCTCTTTCTTTCTGGGACCTTAGAGACCAAAATTAATTAGCTCGTTTAAGAAGAGGGAGCCGTATAAAAGGAGAGGCCTTATAAGGGAATGACTGGATTGGGGTCTCCACTGTCAAATGCACAGAGGGGATTCAAAGTAGCATTTGATTGAAAACATGGTTCAAGCTTTGGGCCAAGTAGGCTTTTTAGGGGTCACATGTCTTGGACACTATTCCACATCAAATATTTTATTTCCAGGACCCAGTGACTAGAAAAGTTTCTCATTCCAACCAATGTTAAAAAATAAAGCATGATATACCCTTCCCCTAATCCCATCCTAGCGGCCCTCCTGGGAACCACTTACAAGACAAGACATCTTTGTGACAAGACACTATTTATTAACTCTCCTTTTGGCCACTTCACTTTTCTCGCTTTAGTAAGACCCCTCACAAGAATGCAAATGCCCTATTAAAAAAGAGCTTGAACCCATGCAGAGCAAATATAAACAGCAAAGTTATTCTAACAAACTATGTAAACTGGTGTTCTCTTCAATCTGCTTTCTTTGTGCCTAATTGTTGGCAGGACAGTATAGCTTAGGGCCCGTGGCATAGGAAGAAAGACATGTAGGGAGTCCATGAGTTTTATACTATCTGGGAGGGATTTCTGGACAGGGAAACATGAATTCCTGGCTCCAAGGACTTGAATCCCTGACTTCTTTGGTAAAGTGTCCTGTTTGTATTGGAGATGTCCCAGGTCAGGCTTTCATTACAGAAATTGAGAGATATTGCCTTAGGGTTCAATGCCTTTCCCAGGCTTGTTAAGAGCCATTCACTCATTCCTTCATTCAGTAGGTATTTATAAAACACTCCTGACTCAGAGCTAGGAAAATGTGAGCTAAGGGCAGGCTGCATCCTAGGAGTTGTCTTAGGAAATGACAAGGTCACTAACTCTGACCTTGTATGGGCACAGTTGTGTTACAGAGGTTAATAACACAGATATTCATTGAAGTCGGGAAGTTTTGAGTCCCTGTCCCACATCCTCCATTTCCTAATATGACCTTGGGTACATTACTAACTTGTCTGGGTTTCCAATGGGAACAATAGGAATTAACTTGTAGGGTTATTATAGACTTGAAATAACATAATGCTTTCTCAAGCACATTATTGCCTAACACACTGTAACCGTTATTGGTATTTGATAGTCTAACATCAAGGCGTATCTCTTCTGTTCTTCAGATCCCTAAATTAAAATATAAACACTGCTAGCATTGCAGATGATTATTTCATCTATAGTCAATATCTCCAAAGATATTGGTGATAGAGCAGAACGCAAGGCACCTTGGCCCTGAGGTCTCAATCTTTGGGTGTCTGAAAATGGCTTATGTTCACTAAAACCTCTTTTGTTCTCACTGGGTTGCCAAGTGCTTTGTGAATACGAACTGATCCCAAGAGAGACTGACGCCTATTGTCTCTGAGAGGAGTCCTTTTTCTCCACCCACCCTATCCTGCCAAATTCAAAACCTTTCCAAGCTTGCTGAGCAGTGCTGAACCTCCGAGTTGAAAGCTTAGGAGGTCATCAATCTCAGGCCTGCTCCATTGCATGAGCCAAACCACAGAGCTAAGTAAGACACTTAGGTCAGCTGATAATATTTCCTCTCAAGGTCTCATATTTTTCTTTTTTTTTTCAGGGTTTCAGATCCCCAGACTTTCATGAAATAGGCTGAGTGATTTTGAAGGGCTACCTGTGAAAAGTGAAAACACAAAGGCTCCATTTGGGGGCTCCCTGCTGTTGGAGACGGCTGAGCATCTCTGAATGGGCTCTGCATTGGTGGGAAAGTGTCAAGCATCCCATTGCTTTTACTATCTATGTAACAGTAGAAGATATGCGTTTGCTTTGTGTGTCCTCTGGGGAAATACATTTCTGCATATAAGTTCATGAAAAGTGGTAGCAAAAACTGCCACAAAAAGGTTCCAAGAAGGGGTGACCAGAAGATAAGAAGAAAAGGCTCCACACTGTCTCCAAAGCTGAGATGTAGGAAGAGGTAAAGTACCTTTTCAAATAATAATAATAGTGATCATTAGGGGCTTCCCAGGTGGCTCAGTGGTACAGAAGCTGTCTGCCAATACAGGAGATGCAGGAGGTAATGGGTTCGATTCCTGGGTTGGGAAGATTCCTTGCACAAAATGGTAACCTGCTCCAGTATTCTTGCCTGGGGAATTCCATGGACAGAGGAGCCTTGCAGGCTGCAGTCCATGGGGTCCCAAAGAGTCAGACATGACTGAGCAACTGAGCACACACACAGACAGGGATCATGAGCAGCTAGCCAAGAAGTAAAGGGTTAAGCAGTGTTGTTCATTGTCACATGACGCTGGGAAAGAGCTGAGCAGGAACCTCGGGGATGGGGAGGAGGCACATCTTGCCTGCACATGTGGCCTCTACCGCAAACACTTCAAAGTGCCTCCTCAGACCGACATAGCATTCTGACGCCGACTGTAAATGCCCTTGACACGCAGAGTGGAAAATATCAAACGCTCCACCAGTCCCCAAAATGCAGTGTCTCTGCACTGGGAAAGGCCTTAATGAGCCTGCAGTGAAGGGGGAGGTTGGGGGGCAGGACTCGGAGCCAGGGAGAGGGGAGGGGGTGTAACGGGTGGTTCTGATTTAAGGCTTGTACTGATACACGCCGGCGTGTGCAACTCAGCTCACACCGCTGTGAATCTAAATGCCCCAGGACCTTGCAGGGCAGCCCCAAACATCAATTCCAGGCCTTGCTGAGTCAAGACCCTACTGAGACTATTTCCTCTTGCACATTCCAGAGCATATGACTCTTAAGTGGAAGAATTTCCCAGCCCACAGAGCTGTGATTTTTCTGCCAAAGAATCTCTGTGCCCTGTTTTCTCCCACACAGTTCCCCTCCATTCTCATGGAGGACACCTTATCACGCCATCCTCTCTTTGGTAAATTTTCATTATTGAGAGGGTCAGCAACCTGAAAGGTCTCTTTCATTCTACCAGATGCACCTGCCTTTCTGTAAACAGAAGATCTGTCCCTGGGGATCTGTTGTTGTGTGCTCCTGGTAAACCTGCTACCAAAAAAACGCAGTAGAATAGTCTAGACAATGTAGAGGAAGAGAGCACAACCAACCCTTGTGCTGAGTTGGTTCATACACTCATTCTTTAATTCATTTACTATTTTTAACACTGGAGCACATAAAATTTACAAAACATCCTACCCTTTGAGATATCACTGTAAAATAGGGGAAAGGGACGTACAAAAAAACCAGCACATACAAACAAGTGTGTCTTGCTCACATTCTCAGTCGTATACCACTCTTTGCAACACCATGGATTGCAGCCCACCAGGCTCCTCCGTCTGTGGGATTTTCCAGGCAAGAATACTGGAATGGGTTGCCATTTTCTCCTCCAGGGTACTCCCAACCCAGAGATTGAACTCGTGTCTCCTACATTGGAATGGGGGATTCTTTACCACTGAGCAACCTCGGAAGCCCCACATTGTATAGTGCTTTAATGAGGTCTGTTAAAAAGTACCCAAGCACACAGGAGAGAAAGCGAGGATGCCAGCTCCAGGCATATGGACTTTTTCTGAGGACATTGTATTTAAGCTGCACCTTGATGAACGCATGGGATTTTAACAAGCCAAAGAAATAGCCAGTGCAAAGACTTAGGAGCGAGCAAATCCTGGTGAATTGGAGGAAGAAGTTCAGTGTGGTTGGAGGGGTATGAGGCACAAGGATGGTAGATGAGGCTGGGAAGGCATAACATTAAAGGCTCACGTGCCAGGCTGATGCAATCATCACAAAGTCTGAACGATTTTATGTCGAGCGCTGACTGATCACAGCTGTTGTCATAGAAGGGCAATCCCAGTAGAATGAAAGATGAACTGGAAAAGGGAAGGGCTGGAGTCTTCCCTGTGTGGGACACACTCTGTTCCTCCAAGATCATTTGATCTTAAGATGTTATGATCATTTTCTCATCAGAAATGATATTTAATTTCTATTTCTTCCCACATTTGCTATAATCGCTTGGTACTTCTGCCCCCAGACCTTGAGAGGCTTAGCATTGAAAACCAGGGTTCACAAGGCATTTTTCTCCTGCCGTTGGCCCCCAGCTTTCATCTGTCTAATCATGGGTTGTAGAAGCAAGAACTTTGGGAAGTCATCAAAACCACCGGGACATTTTAGAACTACACCCCAGAGGAAACATGGAGGATGAAGCTTAGTTCCCAGGAGAGAACAAGCACATTCTTATATAAACATGGGGCAAATGTGAAAGTTTAGCCAGAAAAAAAGAGACTCACTTAAAATACATTCTGTTACTAAGCTTATATCAAACAGGCCCAAAGGGACCCATCAGAAGTTTTCTTGCAAATTACATTTACATGGTTTTAGATGGTATTTGGGTGGTTAAAATTCTTCTAGTACAATAGCATGGGAACAGGAGATAAGTGAGTAATAAAAAGGGTAACTGAATCTCCTGTGTTAAGTCCTAAAGTTTTTACAGGTATAATCTTCAGGGAATAAGGAGGAATTAACCCATGAACAGGAAGGTTTCTGGAAAGATAGAGGCCGTGCTCAGTGATTTCTCCAACTTTAATTGTCACTGCTGGAGACAAGACCCCAGAATGCACAAATTGATTTCCCTGATGAAAACATCAGATTTTATGTATTCTGAAAATAATTGGTGGGAACTTCTGTAAAAGTAATTATGTCTTGTTTCTCCCCTCACAGAAATACTGTAGATGACCAATGTCATTGCTTCGTTTGGAATATTGGCTTTGATTAAAAAGTCTTTAGTAAAGATTCAGTGATTTATTATTGGAGACTTGTATAGCCTGGCCTTGATGCACTGACCATATTGAACATGCGCTTTTGAGCTATCTCACCGTAATATCATTTATACACTGCTCTGCAGGTTATAGAACACAAGGTAGTATGCTGTGACTTTTATACGCATCATGTTATTTTAATCAGTCTTACAACAGCACTCTAAGTCCTACTATTAGCCCTATTTTATACGTGTGGACACTGAAAGCTCAGAGGGATAAAGTTAACTTGGAGTTCCCAAGAAGCGGAAATAAGATTCTAATCCCGATCTGACTCACTATACTACATGGCACGCTGATATTTCTAAAAAACAATAAAGGCTGTTACCTGAGTATGGGGGCAGGGAAAGAGCCTGGATTAGGTTTAACTTAATCAAGTGGCCTGGGTGAGTGAAGGAAAGACTCAGAGAAGTACCAAAATATTCATCTCCCTTCTCTTTGGTGTGGGCTCCACTTTTGACCCTCTTGGGGGCTAGAGGAAATAGGGCCCTGTTATCCCTGGGCCTGGAGTTGAGTCTCAATGACTCTGCAGAGCCAAACGAAATCACCAACTCAGCAGGCTTGAGGTCTGAAAGCAATTATGCTGGGCCTGAAAATAAGTGAGCTTCAGGTAAAACAGAATTTAATAATGTGTATTTAATTTCTACGTCCATCATTTGCTTTTCCAAAATGCCTAATATAAATATGTTCTGCATTTTAGGAGTGGGGATGTTTTACCAGGAGTTCATTCCTTATAGAAGTTACTCCTAAGTTAGTCCCACAGGTGGGCTGTCCTTGAGCATGTTTTTTTTTTTCTCAGCTCTTACTTTAAATAATCCAGGTGGGCACACAGAGCTCCAGAAGGGCCAGCTTGCTCTCTGTCACTGAGGCTGAGGGGCCTGCACTCCTGGTCCACTCTCTCACCTGCTGTCCCTGACATGAGCAGAGGAAAACTGAAATTGTAAACATGGTTTTGATGAGCCTCTTCACATGACACTAGACTTGAAAGGAACCCAAGCAAATGCGCTGCTTCCTCTAGGACATTAGCTCAGAGGTTTCAAAGTCCCTGAGAAATAACACGCCGTTTGCAAGAAAAGAGTGAGCTGACAATTGGTCTTGTTCTCCACATTGTTCTAACAGAGATTCTGAGTCCAGCAGGTCTCTTGAAATGGCAAGACCTTGGTGTTATAGGTTGGAACAGAACCTTGTGGCAGAAGAGGACGTGTTGAACTGGAGGTCCCCAAGACATCTCACCTCCCCGCCCCCCGCCCCCACAAATATATTCCTTTTCCCATATGTTCTTTGTTAGTGGACGGTCCCACCATACAACCAGACACCCGTGTAGGAATCCCGTTCTTCTTCCTACCTTATCTCCCAGTAAGTCTTGTTCTCCTCCTGATAATCTCTTTTCCCTACATTCTCTTCACCACTGACAACTGCCCAAATCCTCTTTATTAATCTCATAACTCCCTGCTCATCATCCATGGTGCTTCCAGAGTATGCTCATAATGAAGGAACAATACTAATTATAAGATCTGTATAATTAACATTTTAGTAGGGGCTTACTAGGTGCCAGGCACTGTGCTAACAGTGCCTCTATCCTCGTATTTGCTTTCATAACATCATGTCCCTCTCACATGTTTAATGATTCCCAGGTACAACAGGATGGACTGGCAACATTTTTATATAGTGTCATGGCCAGGCCTGCTACTTATCACGTTTCCTCTCCTGCCATTGTTACCCCTTCTCAACCTCGCATCATAATACACCCCTCACAGTCCCCTCCATGTTCTCCTTGTGTCTTCTTTCTTTTTTAGTTCATTGTAACTTAAAGGGTTTATTGCCAAATAAAAAGGAGTACTAAACAATAAAATAGTTGTGGATCTTGCTTTCAGATATGCTGCAAGTACCTGTACACACTTCTAACTTCTTTATGTCATTGACTGGATCACTGTCTTCGATGAGATAGTTTTGCTGCAAGGCTTCCTTTCCCCATGCCTGAACATGAGAGCACCCTGGAGAACAGTTAGGTAAGTAACGTGCTGTATGTTAATGCATACTGGCAACATAACTGTATTATCACATATTCTCAGTGCCTTCAACAGACCATCGACTCTATATTTAAACAAGCTATGTCGAAAAGAATGCTTCAGACCAACCATTCCAAAACTCAAATCACAGTATTTATCAACCATCAATGACATCGAACTGGCCAACCCTAAAAACTCCATATAAATGATAGCGCGGTCCCTCATGTGACACATTTTGCAGCTAGGTTCTCTTGAGAGTGAGGATCTTTGCATGCTCGTTCCATACTTGCTTCCTAGTTTCTAGAACAGAGCAGGTGTATTGTAGGCACTTAAATAGTTGTGGCCAAAGTACTGGAACAAGCATGCAAAGATGCTTGCTCTCAAGAGAACCTAGCTGCAAAATGTGTCACGTGAGGGAGGGATTGGGGGCAGGAGGAGACGGGGACGACAGAGGATGAGATGGCTGGATGGCATCACCAACTCGATGGACATGAATTTGAGTGAACTCCTGAAGTTGGTGATGGACAGGGAGGCCTGGCGTGCTGCAATTCATGGGGTTGCTAAGAGTCAGACATGACTGAGCGACTGAACTGAACTGAACTGAAATAGTTGTGGAAAAATTTTGTTGATACAAAGAGACAATTTTATGACTACAGTTATACATTTGGACATGTACATTTAATTGTTTCCCCATGCTATATTTTTAATTTTCTATGATGAGAAGAGTATAAACATTTCTGAAAAGCTATTTAACAATATTTATCAAGAGCTCTAAAAGAATTCATACTTTTGTGGCAGAGACTGCAAGTTGACTATCTAATTTTCATTTTCCTCTTTACTAACAGCTATCCTTTGTTACTGAGATAAAAATGGGTCTAGCTAAATCTCTACATTTATCAGCCCTCTTGAAACTAAATATGGCTATGTGACTACATTTTTATGACTAATGAGATGTAAATTAAAATTTTTTGTGAAGGATTTCCGGTAAGTATCCCTGGAATTGAGGCAGAACACTGATGAAATTGCTTTTGTTTCCATAGGCTTCCTGAAGGCTAAAAGTTAGATTAGATAGCTGGATCTTCTGCAGCCATCTTGAACTCATTCAATCAGAAAAGATTTATTACCTGTATTGGAAGCTTACAAAATCTCAAAGAGGGCTTGTGGGTACTAGCCAAGGACAGTGTATCCAGGAGAATATATTTTGAGGACAGGTCTCTCTGCCATTGCATTACTGCTCAGCAGTTGGCACCTTTGGCAGTAAAAGGTAGCTCTTCCCAGAGAACTCTTGTCTCTGCCCTGCACCCCCCCGCTCCACACACACTCATCATGTTTTCCTGAAGGTCCCTCTTTCTCTACATGCCCACCACCTTCCTTTGCTCACTTCTGCCTTTGAGGCTTAAAGCGGTGTGTCTGCTTGATGGAACTCAAACCACCTTGAAAGCCGTGGCTATAAGAAAGTCTGGAAAATATCTTCGTATTTTCCATTTTTCCAGCCTCTGAAGTAAAGGAAGATGCATAGGAAGGAGACTTGAGTGGGCAGTGAGAGAACCAGTATGAAGTGTTTTTCACTCTGTTAATTCAGTTTTCCCCGTCATTCTTTGTCTCAGAGCTGTCATTGTTTGGAATTAGTGGGGACAAACAGCAGTGGGAATATATACTGGAGCTTGTCCTATGCACGTGATGTCAAGGTAGAAAAATTTACAAGGCTTAGGAAATAGAGGAAATAGAATGATCATTAGCATTTAGAGGACCTCAAAAGTAACAGCCAATACCTTCTAGGCTCTAGCAAATTCAGTAGCTGAGTAAGCCTCCTATTGCTACCCCATCCTCTTCAGTGTTCTCTCTATGCAGTGATCAAAGTGAATCGATGAAACTTAAGGTGCATCAAGATGCTCTTTGGTTCAAAACTCTCCATTGACATCCCTCCTCACTCCCTTCAATCAGAGAAGAGCCACACCCCACTCCACCACTCTGCCCCTCCCTGCCTCCAGTGTGCTGGGTATACTCTACCTTTGCCTTTGCTCTGCTGGTCAATTTGCCTGGGTACCTGAGGGACTTCTTCCCAAATGTTCTCTTCTCAGTAAGTCCTTCGCTGGCTATCCTACCCCAGGTTTCATCCCTGCCCCCTGCTTCCCCCAACTTCCTATCTATCTTCCTCTTTGTTTTCTCCTTAGTATTTGTTTCCAATGGACCAAGTTTATCTTGTTTAGACCATCCCCCCCCCATCCACTCAAATGTAAGCTCAATACAGGTAAATATTGTCATTCCTCCTTTTCATTGGCATCTCCATGGAAACTGGATCATTGAAAAAGCAAGAGAGTTCCAGAAAAACATCTATTTCTGCTTTATTGACTATGCCAAAGCTTTTGACTGTGTGGACCACCACAAGCTGTGGACCACCACAAATTCTGAAAGGGATGGGAATACCAGAACACCTGACCTGCCTCTTGAGAAACCTGTATGCAGGTCAGGAAGCAACAGTTAGAACTGGATATGGAACAACAGACTTGTTCCAAATAGGAAAAGGAGTATGTCAAGGCTGTATATTGTCACCCTGCTTATTTAACTTATACGCAGGGTACATCATGAGAAATACTGGGCTGGAGGAAGCACAAGCTAGAATCAAGATTGTCAGGAGAAATATCAATAACCTCAGATATGCAGATGACACCACCCTTATGGCAGAAAGTGAAGAGGAGCTAAAAAGCCTCTTGATGAAAGTGAAAGAGGAGAGCGAAAAAGGTGGCTTAAAGCTCAACATTCAGAAAACGAAGATCATGACATCTGGTCCCATCACCTCATGGCGAATAGATGGAGAAACAGTGGAAACAGTGACAGACTTTATTTTGGGGGGGCTCCAAAATCACTGCAGATGGTGACTGCAGCCATGAAATTAAAAGGTGCTTGCTCCTTGGAAGAAAAGCTATGACCAACATAGACAGCATATTAAAAAGCAGAGACATTACATTGTCAACCAAGGTCCATCTAGTCAAAGCTATGGTTTTTCCAGTAGTCATGCATGCACATTTGAGTTGGACAATAAAGAAAACTGAGTGCCAAAGAACTGATGCTTTTGAACTGTGTTGTTGGAGAAGACTCTTGAGAGTCCCTTGGACTGCAAGGAGATCCAACCAGTCCATCCTAAAGGAGATCAGTTCTGAATATTCATTGGAAGGACTGATATTGAAGCTGAAACTCCAAAACTTTGGCCACCTAATGCGAAGAGCTGACTCATTGGAAAAGACCCTGATGCTGGGAAAGATTGAAGGCAGGAGGAGAAGGGGATGACAGAGGATGAGACGACAGAGGTGATGAAAGGCATCACCGACTCAATGGAGATGAGTTTGAGTAAACTCCAGGAGTTGGTGATGGACCCAGAAGCCTGGTGTACTGCAGTCCATGGGGTCGCCAAGAGTTGGATATGACTGAGCGACTGAACTGAACTGTCATCCCTCCTTTTCACTGCCATCTCCATGGAAACTAGCACAGTGTCTGGTGCATGGTAAGTGCTTCATGAATATTTGTTGAATCAATGAATAAATGAACAAGCTGGTTAAGTGAAAAAGCTTTTGGATGGGCGGAAAAATAAAAAATTTTCCCATAGAGGGATAAAACGTAAAGGAGATTTCTAAAGATGCATAAAAGGAATTTCGTAAAGCCCCTTTCCTTCAGGGGTATCCCTGGGGGCAAGACTGTCAATGCGCTCTCTTCCAGGCACCTCCTAGAGAACCTGTGGGGCTGACAGAGCTGTGTGCTAAGTCGCTTCAGTTGTGTCCAACTCTTTGGTACCCTATGGACTATAGCCTGTCAGGCTGCTGTCCATGGGATTCTCCAGGCATGAATACTGGAGTGGGTTGTCATGCCCTACTCCTGGAGATCTTCCCAACCCAGGGCCTGAACCTAAATTTCTTCTGTCTCTTGCATTGGCCGGTGTGTTCTTTACCGCTAGAGAGCTGTGATGGAGAAGAAACATTAGCCCGGGGGCCAGGAGAGCAAGACCAAGTAGCCCTGCCTCTGCCTCTAGTTAGATGAGTTAGGGGAAGCCCTTTATTTTCTTTATTTTTAAATTTTATTACTATTCTTATCATGTTGGCTGTGCTCAGTCTTTGTTGCTGCACACAGGCTTTCTCTAGTGGTGGCAAGCGGGGCTAGTCTCAGTTGCAGTGCGTGGACATCTCATTGCATTGGCTTCTCCTGTTGCACTGTGCAGGTTCTAGGGTGCGAGGGCTTCAATGGTGTGGCCCATGGGCTCAGTAGTTGCCATTCATGAGCGTTAGAGTACAGGCTCAGTGGCTGTGGCGCACAGGCTTTGTTGCTCCAGGGCATGTGGGATCTTCCCAGACCAGGGATCGAACCTGTGTCACCTGAACTGGCAGGTGGATTCTCAACCACTGGATCACCAGGGAAGTTCCTAGGGAAACCCTTTCTGCACACATGGGCCCTGATTGTACTGGTAGAGAAACTTAGGCTGTTAGGGGCTCTGATTTTCTTCCCTGGTGGATTGCACTGAAAGAGTAATTCATTGATAACTGATTTAAAACCTGTCAGTGTATCTCCAAGGACTTGGGCTACATTTTTAAGCCTATGAGTTTCCTCCTGAAATGCTTGTGGCAGCAGAAATTTCTCCACTCCACCCCATGGAGCAGGGCCATGTCCATGGTGCCGTGGTCTCTGCGAGCTCATGTTAACACTCAGAGCTCCTGAGGATGTCTGTGGTCTGCCTCTTTAGGACACTGTGTTCGATCGGCTGTAGCAATCTTGTGGTCCAATTTTTATTTCTGCTCTAAATACACAAACTTTCTCTGCACATTTCACGTGAGTATCTTGAAGGAATCCAGGGACATTTTTCTTTAACCTGCCTGAAATTTGTTCTGGCAGAAGTTCTGAAGGCCAAAGTCTTGAGAGGTTTGGGTTTTGTTAAATTATAGACATAATTTCAGTGAGGTTAAATAGCTCAGGCAAAAATTGGAGTGCCTTCCCATCATTTCTGCCCTTGAAACTCTACCCATCTAGCAAGGCCTGATTCTAGTGATGTCTCTTCCATGGAGCTTTCCCAGGTCATCAGAGCTGAAAGAGCATTCTTCTCTACCCAAGGCTATGTGCTGGGATGTAAAAGGAAGCTGGGCAGATAGGGGTTTGAATCCCAGATACTGCTAGTGGGTAACCTTGACTGAGTTTCCCAACTTCTCTAAACCTCAGATTTCTCAACTATAAATAATGATAGTGAAAATAGTAGTATCTAACATTTGGGGGGGGGGGGTTCCCTGGTAGACCAGTGGTAAAAGAATTTGCCTGCCAATTCAGGAGATGTGGGCTTGATCCTTGGGCTAGGAAGATCCCTTGGAGAAGGGAATGGCAACCCACTCCAGTATTCTTGCCTGGGAAATCCCACGGACAGAGGAACATGTCAGGTTACAGTCCATGGGGTCACAAAAGAGTTGGACACAACTCAGCGATGGAACAACATTTGTTGAGTGCTTACTGTCAAGCACCATGCTAGTTTACATCTACCATTTTACTCAGTCCTCTTGGGACAAGGCATTTTACTATGCCTTCTTCATATATGTGGAAATGAAAGGTAACAATGAAATGATAATTTATAGCTCACTGAGTGATGAAGATTGAATTTTTAAAAAATGTGGGTCAAGGTATCATTGAGCACTTATAAACATGAGGTTCTTCTTCACTGTACTCATTAAACCAGCTTGAGTGTGTCATTTTCTCACAACATTTACTATGTGTTGCCTTATATTATGATGTACACAGAAGTAGTGAGATGTACATAAGAGCCTGGGCTCCCACTCTTAGATGTGTTCCTTAATCTTCATGAACCTCAGTCTCCTCAGCTGTAAAATGGGAGTAGTGCTGTTGGGATGATTCATTCAACAGCTATACAATCTAAAATGATGCCTGGCACATAATAGCGGTTACTATTATCATTTATCATGCATATTAAAAAGTCATTATCCTTTTTAGTTTGGAATTTCCTGAGAAACAAGTCTTTTCCATTGTTGTACCCTTTTGTGACCTCATCCTACGCCTTTTATGTTACAAAATTGCTGCTCAAAGTGTGCCCAAAACGGCACCAGCCTTAGAATGTCCTGAAAGCTTGACAAAAGGAAGATTCCTGGGCATCTCCCCAAACTCAGTGGATTATGATCCCTGGCAATGGTTCAAGATTTTATAACTTAACCAACCCCTTCAGGTAAGTTCTATGGACACTGATATTTGAGGACCACTCTACTCAGGACATCAAATATCTGAGTGAAATAACCAAATGGATAAAAGATGAAAGCAGTTTTTTTTCTACCTATGCAGCATGGCTTGCAGGATCTTAGTTCCCTGATCAGGGATTGAAACCAGGGCCATGGCAATGAACGTGCTGGGTCCTAACCACTGGACCACCAGGGAAGTCCACAGAGCAATTTGTTGAAGTATGCATTGTTTTTAAAGTAATGGAAAGAAAAACTACCAATAGTGCTAATAATTTGGAGTTAAAATGATGCTGGTCTTGCTCTTGAGTATATAGTTTTGGACCTTATGTGCTCATTTGGCTTATCCTTGCCCCCAAATTCTCCTTCAGTCCATTTCCTTGGGGAGATAGAGTAGTTATACATTGTATAGTAGTAGATTTTCAGTAGGCTCCAAAGTTTTCCTAGGAAATATCCAGCTACTTCATCAGCAACACAGACTTACCACACTCTGGGTGCCTGCCTATAAACATCATCACATAAACCATATCGAGATGAGTTATATTAATAAAGTCTATAAGAAAACAAATACCTTCTAACTTTCAGAATTTTTAGTTAGGATATCCATCTTTCTGACCTCAACATTTTAGCAAAGAAAAAGAAATCTTGAGTCACGTGGATATGAATCATATACATAGATACTTTGGATTTATTTTTATATCAACGAGTTCCTTTTTGAAGGACATTTTTTAAAGCACCATTAAATGAAAGATTATTTTTCTATAAAGAATTGTCACACCAACTTCTTGGTAGAGATGCTACTGTCCCTTTAGAAATAAAAAGGAGGGGAGACAGACTAGTGATGTGCTCAACAGAGTAATAAACACACCTGATAGAGTTTGTTCTTCAGGTCTGAAACGTAAAAGAACACATTTCTAGTGAATGAAAAAAAAAAAAAAACAAAACTCCACAGAAAGAAAGACCAGTTCTGACACATGAAAAGAGGGGTTATAGTTCCCAAACTGACTCCGGCATAAACGGCATATTTGGGATAAGAGTCATATTCCCTGGGTAATTTCCATACCAAATGTGCAAAATTTTACAAGCCAAAACGAATGCTGTCAAGCTCAACAAAGCCCAAGCTAATTTAACTCCTCTCACAGAAAAGGAAACAGTAACAACCTAGAATTGAATGCTTTTGTCATTAAAGTTGCTATAGTTTTAGTTTTCAATTGAGTAGGGTAATGAGAAGCTACACACTAAAATATCTTCTTTCAGGAGGTAGTTACTACAATATACTCCAAAGCTCAAAGTTGAAAGTTCTATAGGGCTTTGTAGCATCAGCCTTTGTATATTTCCGTAACCAGTAAGGCCTCAATTTCCCCATCTGCAAAACTAGAAACAGACTTGTACCTTTTTTCAAAGGGTGGTTGTGAGGATTATACATTAAAATGCCTATAAAGCTATTAGCACAGTTCACATCACACTGTGAGACCTTAATAAATGCTAGTTGTTACAATTATACAAGCTTCAGCCTGGAGACAAAGATTTCTACGTTTATTGGAATGAATAACTGATCCTTGTGACCTCAACAATAATGGGATTTTATGTTGTGCAGCCCTGGCAGAAGAACTAAAGCAAAAGTGGAAGCTAAAGAACGTGAAAGAAAAGCCAATTACTTGAGCAGCAGGGGGTGTTTGATGTACACTAGTTGGATATATCTTAAAGGAGACGGTCCTTCTAGACATGCCTCATGTCATCAAGAAGCTTCTATGCCAACAATAAATGATCATTATGTATTTCGGCAGCAGTGCCAAATGCAAAACCAGATTTATCTGAGTTCTAGTTTTAGGAAAAAAATGGTCATCTGTTAACTCCTTTCCCTCTGAGGAATAAAAAAGACTGACCATGAATTTTTACATTTTCAAATGTTATATTGTGCTAGCAAGGAAGTGGGGAATATTAATTTCTATTTTCTGTTGGGTAGAAGCAGGCCCAAGAAGATATAACTGCTTTCATAAAGTCACACCACTGAAACAGAACCTCAGTCTCTTAATATTAAACTCCAGACTCAATCCAGTAAAACTCATTGCATTTCACATGGGCTCCCGGTGCACGGTAGCCCTGCTTCCTTTTGGTTTCATTTTAAAGAGTAATAATTCACAAATTTCAACCAGTTCCATGGTTTTTCCTATCATTGGCTCTCTGGACATGTTCAGGGTGTTTTTCTTTTCGACTTCAATGCAAATGTGATGCAGGTGTGAACCTCGTACTGGGCAGAATCGGAAAGAAATGCAGTTGTGAAGGCTCCAGGGAACCACACCTTTGATTTTCTGTTACAGGCAAACCAAGCTGGGATCAAATCTGAGATCTGAGGGAGAAGGACCCGTATTGCTGGAAGTGGCCTCAGAGTCCAAGCAGGATGTATAAGGAGAGGTTGAAGGAAACTTGACGACTTGAGAGATGGCTGTCCTGAAAACAGCCCCAGTCCATGGGGAACATTTTATATCTGACAAATGGGTGTGGGGCTTTGAGATGGTGGTCAGGATCAGAGAGCTGAACTAGAAGCTGAGAGGTCATTAACACCACATCTATGGTTTTAAAACAAACAAAGAATAGAATCCATAAAGAAATGATGGCCCTATAACACACAAGCAGAATGTAAATTAAATAAGAGAAAAATAAATTTTTGGTCAGTAGCTCAGATGGTAAAGAATCTACCTGCAGTGCAGGAGATCTTGGTTCAGTCCTGGGTTGGGAAGATCCTCTAGAGAAGGGCATGGCAACCCACTGCAGTATTCTTGCCTGAATAACTCCACTGGGTCACAAAGAGTTGGACATGGCTGAGTGACTAACACTTTACTGGCCAGTTCCTTTTCTCAGAAATATCAAATGTATGTTTCTTGAAAAATATATCTTAGGGAAAAAATCAGAAATGCAGCAAAGATTTCTGTTAGAAGATGTTTGTCATTGTGTTACTCAAGTTAGTAAAATAATGGATGAAAATTTAACATTCAACAGTGTTAAATAATTTTAACTAATTTTAAATAATCTAGTGCATATTGATTTTGGGAAAGATTGAAGGCAGGAGGAGAAGGGGGCAACAGAGGATGAGATGGTTAGATGGCATCACTGACTCAATGGACATGAGTTTGGGTAAACTCCCAGAGTTGATGATGGACAGGGAGGCCTGTGCTGCGGTTCTTGGGGTCACAAAGAGTTGGACACCACTGAGTGACTGAACTGAACTGATACAATGAAATGGTACACATCCATGAAATAACAAGTTTTCAAAAAATGTTTTATCACAGTATTGTATTTAAGTGAAAAAATAAGACATTAAACTGTGTATAAATATGGTTTTAATTATGTAAAAGAAACACAAGGACACACACACGCACAAATTGGAGCTAAATACACCATAAAGGAAAGAATAATATATCTCTAGGTGATGAATTTGTGGGAGATTTATATATTCTTCTTTGTTTAAAATTTTTAAAGACTTTAAAATACAATTCATGTATTTTTTCAATAATCTGTGGAAGTATTATCTGAAGAAAGATGATACATCAGGCCCACATAGAAAAATGGTCAGTGTGCCTGGCAACCAAGTTTCTCCTACTAAAAATTACTCGTTCATTCTAAACCTGGAGAAAAACAACTTCAAATTAATCTTCTGTAACACCACTCCCGTGGCCACCTTGATTCAAACTTTCAGAAATTCACCAGGACCACACCACTCAGCTGGCCTCAGGAATGCAGATGTCTGAGCCGTTTCCCTTCGGCCATGTGGGGAACATCATCCCCATATATCCAGAGCTGTAAGCAGGCCAAGTCCTGTCATTTTCAGTGGGCAGAGGGAGGGCAGGAGCTACGTGATGGCATGCACAGAATCACGTATCATCTCTTGTGCCATTACGTCTACCAAATTTCTTAAGGCACAAACCCTTCAACACACTGTTCATTTTTTCCTCTCAAGAATGTGGCCAAAATTTGATATGTGTTTAGACTGCCTTCCACAGAATTCTCCCCAGAACTACATGGTAGGAAAAGAAAGCTGATTTACATTGCAACTTTGTTATTCTTTGTATTGAATTCTCTCTTGTTATTGTTTATTTGGCTTTGAAATGTTCTCCTTTTCAGAAATGAACATTTACATACCCCACAGGTAGGACTATAAACTGGTGTAATATTGGTGGGAATCTCTTAATCATAAATACAGACAGGTGTACATATAACTTCACCTACATATGTTAAGATTCTGGAAAGCATCTTTGAAGTATCATTTAACACCATAATATCATTTCTTTTTTAAAAATTCTTTTAAAAATTTACACCCAGTGACGACCCTGAGGGGTGGGATGGAGAGGGAGGTGAAGGGGGGTTCAAGATGGGGAACACATGTACACCCATGGCTGATTTATGTGAATGTATGGCAAAACCACTACAATATTGTGAAGTATTTGCCTCCAATTAAAATATATAAATTAATTTACAAAAAAATTTACACCCAGTAAAATTAATGTTTTTGTTGGAGAAAGATGAATTTATATATTTAGGCAAATAACCACCATCACAGGATACAGAGCAATTCGAAAACCCCAGAAAATTCCTTTTGTTTTCAGACTCTCTCCCCTCACCTACCCCCTGAAACCACTTATGTAATGTCTGTTCTGTAGTTTTGCCTTTTTTTGTTGTTGTTGCTATTTAGTCATTAAGTCATGTCTGATTTTTTGTGACTCCATCGACTGTAGCCTGCCACGCTCCTCTGTCCATGGGATTTCCCAGGCATCAATACTGGAGCAGGTTGCCATTTCCTTCTCCAGAGGATCTTTCCAACTCAGGTGTTGAACCCACATCTCCTTCATTGGCAGGGAGATTCTTTACCACTGAGCCACCTGGGAAGCCCTTGCTTATTTTTAGAGTGTTATAAAAATGGAATTGTGTAGTATATAACATTTTCAGGCTGGCCTCCTTTACTCAGCATAATGAAATTCAGATTCATTCATGTTTCATGACTTTATAGTTTGATTTTGTTTTTGCTTTTTAAATTGCTGAATAGTCAATATGCCACTTCTAAGAATTTATTCTAATTTAATAATCAGTAATAATTTATAAATGAGTTTCTATCAGTTATATCTATAATTGAGAAAAGCTGAGAATAATCCAAAAGTTTAAAAATTGGATATTGCTTAAATAATATATTCACAAAATGGTTCAGTTCAGTTCAGTTCAGTCGCTGAGTCGTGTCCGACTCTTTGCGACCCCATGAATCGCAGCACGCCAGGCCTCCCTGTCCATCACCATCTCCCGGAGTTCACTCAGACTCACGTCCACTGAATCCGTGATGCCATCCAGCCATCTCATCCTCGGTCGTCCCCTTCTCCTCCTGCCCCCAATCCCTCCCAGCATCAGAGTCTTTTCCAATGAGTCAACTCTTCTCATGACGTGGCCAAAGTACTGGAGCTTCAGCTTTAGCATCATTCCCTCCAAAGAAATCCCAGGGTTGATCTCATTCAGAATGGACTGGTTGGATCTCCTTGCACTCCAAGGGACTCTCAAGAGTCTTCTCCAACACCACAGTTCAAAAGCATCAATTCTTCGGCACTCAGCCTTCTTCACAGTCCAACTCTGACATCCATACATGACCACAGGATAAACCATAGCCTTGACTAGATGGACCTTAGTCAGCAAAGTAATGTCTCTGCTTTTGAATATACTATCTAGGTTGGTCATAACCTTTCTTCCAAGGAGTAAGTAAGTGTCTTTTAATTTCATGGCTGCAGTCACCATCTGCAGTGATTTTGGAGCCCCCCCCAAAAGAGTCTGACACTGTTTCTACTGTTTCCCCATCTATTTCCCATGAAGTGATGGGACCAGATGCCATGATCTTCCCTTTCTGAATGTTGAGCTTTAAGCCACCTTTTTCGCTCTCCTCTTTCACTTTCATCAAGAAGCTTTTTAGTTCCTCTTCACTTTCTGCCATAAGGGTGGTGTCATCTGCATATCTGAGGTTATTGATATTTCTCCCGGCAATCTTGATTCCAGCTTGTGTTTCTTCCAGTCCAGCGTTTTTCATGATGCACTCTGCATATAAGTTAAATAAGCAGGGTGACAATATACAGCCTTGACATACTCCTTTTCCTATTTGGAACCAATCTGTTGTTCCATGTCCAGTTCTAACTGTTGCTTCCTGACCTGCATACAGGTTTCTCAAGAGGCAGGTTAGGTGGTCTGGTATTCCCATCTCTTTCAGAATTTTCCACAGTTTATTATGATCCACACAATCAAAGGCTTTGGTAGACAAAATGGTACCACAAAATGGTAGACCATGCAATTGTTAAAAATAAGAATATTTAATAGTCTAAAAATATTCATGATATTTTTGTTAGTACAAAAGCCAGGGTATAGAACATTGTGATTCAGTTTTATAAAAAAGAGAGAGGAAAAGATAAAAAAGGGCAACTAAAAGTCTTTACAGCAATGTGTCAACTATAATGTCTCTGGTGTACCTTTTTACATTTCCTATTGTATCCAAATGTTAGATGTGGAATATAGTACTACTTTTATAGTCAGACAAAAGGAAACTATTTCAAAATTTCTTGCTGTTTTAATACTATTGTTCCCACATGACATTTGGTTTAAATAGCAACAGTAAATATCCTGTCATTGGAAACTTCTGGATAAAACTACAAAGCTCTGATGGAGAAGCAAATGGCTACACACTCCAGTATTCTTGCCTGGAGAATCCCCTGGACAGAGGAGCCTGGAGGTCGCAAAACAGTCGGACATGACTGAGCCACTAATACACACACACACACACACACACACACACACACACACACAGCTCTGAGATAGGTAAGGCAACCAACATTTGTTGAGAATTTTCTACATGCCACACATTTTCCCAAGCTTACTTTACTTAATTCTCAAGCTGAGAGGGATGACAGACAGCCTCTGTTTAATCCCCCTTTGTCTTGTAAGCCCTTCACACTGAAATATAATTCTTCCAAAACATTTTCTTACAAGGTTGCTGTACAAAGTGATTGATACTGTCCTGTACTCTTCAGAATCTTGATGATTAACTGATTGCTGAGGGTGGGATTGGAAACTGTCCTTTGATGGTGAGATGGGGGTCTTTGATGGGATCTCAAGCAGCACCATAGTGAGGACTTCCAGAAAGGATCTAGTCCTTGGGACCTAGAATCCGTGTGTAAGGTATCCTTAACTCTCATTCAATCTACCCTCAGCAAGGTGTAAACAGATATTTCAACAAAGAACCAGCAGCTCTCTTATGGGACTTGTGTCCATTATCCTTCATTTTGAATCTAACCATTGTACCAAATTGAGAAAATGCACCAAATTATATAACAAATATAACCTTTCCTCTAATAGGTTAATTTATCAGAAATTTTATGAAATGGAAGGGATGAGCATTAATTGCACTTTCTCTAAGATCAGGAAATTTAATCCTTTTGAACTGACTTGATAGCTTGGTTTTGGCTTGTAAAGTCCTTTGCTGCTTTTCTAAGCTATCATTTTAAGGAAAGGAAAACTTGATTTTTACAAATTCCTTCCTCTGTTAATTAAAAATACCCTGAGTCTTCCTAGGAGCTGATGTGCAAAATAAAGTTTCAGATAGATGTCTTTCTTCTAACGACCGCAGAAGTAGAGTTTAACACTTAGGAAACATACACCTTATATTCTCTGGAGTGTTATTTATTAGGAATGCATCATTACTCCATGGAGAATGCTAAGACAGCATGGCTGAATAATATCTTAACCTCAGTTGGATGTAAGTTGAAAAGCCTTAACAATTATAGGGTGAAAAATAATGCAAGCATCATTTAGGCAAAGCTTTTGGGCCTAGACAATTTCCAGAACTGAGTGACCCAGGGAAGGTCTGGAACTTCACTTCAGTGAACATGAAAACTGTCATTGTAATTGACACCTGGGTTTGGTACCGAAAAGCTACAGGAAAAGAATACAATTATAGACCACAATAGGACAGGATAGATTCCCTCTGTATATTGCTCTTTGCCCAACACTTTTATCATTACCAAGATGAGTATATAAATCACTCCCTGATCATTCTTCATATGTTCCCCAGATTGTAGTTCGTTTCCCTGAACCTCAACTTATTGTACTTTGCTGGGCTATAAGACCAGAATGTGATATTGAAACCAGGCCCATCTCCTTCAGAGCTCTACTATTTATATTACTCAACCTCTGTGGTTGCGCTGGGTGCCAAATCTATAGATTTCTTCCACCCCCATCTAAAGCACCCTGGATTTTTAAGCAAGATAATACCCTTTGTTGACTCTGAGTGGCTGAGTACAATTTAAGGAAACCATCAAGAAGTCCCCTTACCTGGCCTTGTTTTGGTAATTTTGGAATCCATACCATATAACACATGAAGTGACTCTGTGACACTAAGATCCCGAAGCTGCATGGGACCAGTTATGTGTGTTGTCCTGACAACTGAGGCATACTTCTACCTGTCGGTGCAAGTGCTATGATTGTGGCTAAGTATACATTGCCTTTTTTCCCCTCCTAGGTTAAAAGAAAAATTTTGGCTTCTCTGGTGGCTCAGTGGTAAAGAACCTACCTTCCAATGCAGGAGATGAGGGTTCCATCCCTGAGTCGGAAAGATTCCCCTGAGAAGAAAATGGCAACCCACTCTAGTATCCTTGCCTGGGGACCCCATGGACAGAGGAGCCTGGTGGGCTACAGCCCACCGAACAACAGAGAGTTGGACACAACTGAGTCACTCAACAACAACAACAGCAAAATCACTGATTGTGATCTTTCCTTCAAGTTTAACTTGAATGACAGAAAAGAACACTTCTATGAATAGAAGCACTTCTAGGCCCATAGAAGGGAATGGCTTAGAAAAGAAGTCGCATTTTGAAAAGTCTCTTGAGTTGTAAGTGGAGACACAAAGGAAGCCAGAATTAAAGAGATCCTTTCATAAAACTGGTAATAATTATTATTGGTTATAATTTAAATACTTGATTGCACCAGTGTATTCAAAGAAAGCTGTGGTTTGGTTGTGTCCCCAGAAATTACAGAATGTAAAACGAAGTTGGAAAGTTGCAAATGGACCTGATTTTGTAAAAGGAAGCAAGAGCATCTGAAATTTAAATAGCCAGTCATGGAAATTATTTTGCAAAAAATAATTTATTAGGGGAAACAGAAAGAAATATGACCGAAAAAGAATAAGGTATCACATATGTTTTTTACAAGACAACATAAAAGGAAGCTTCAAGGATGCCTTCCAGGATGTAGTAATAAGAATCAGTAATATATGCAGAGATTGGGCCTGATGGGTGGAAGCAGGAAAATAAGTAAACAATTACACATTTGAACTAGATTTCATCTTGAGGGGGAGGAGCCAAGTGACAGCTATTGCAACAAAACCTCCATGTTCTTGACATTTCTCATCTCCATCAAAAAACCATGTCCATTTGGAAAATGATTCCAGCGAGGTCTTGGTCCTTCTATGGCCTTTGTGTCTGTCAAGAAGTTCTGAAAAGTACTTCCTGTCAAACCTTACACCCTGAACTTTCTGGGAACTCCAGCTCTCCTTGGAAGAATGAGATATTTATTTTCATTCTTCTCTGCCAGGTCCAGAGAAGTTTAGTACTGCCAGTGGCTGATGCCAACTATACAATATTTTTTTAAGATTATTTATTTATTTGGCTGCAGCAGGTCTTAGTTGTGGCACATGGGATCTTTGTTGCATCAGGCAGGACCTTTCGTTGCTATGCATGGACTCTCTAGTTGTGCCATGTGGGCTCTGGAGCTCAAAGGCTCAGTTGCTGCAGCATGCAAGCTTAGTTACTCCACAACATGTGGGATCCTAGTTCCTCCACCAGAGACTGAACCTGTGTCTCCCGCACTGCAAAGCAAATTCTTAAACACTGGACCACCAGGGAAGTCCCTCCAAATATACAACCTTGATACAGCATGTAAAGATCAAATATAGATCATTAAGTCAACAAAAATACCAACCAAGCATCCTCCATGTGTAAGGCATAATATCAGAGGTATATAAGTGAATTTAAAATATAGTTGCAATCAGGAAATCTACAATCTAGTTATAGAATAGACATTAGATGTTAACTCTTAATAGATATTGTTAGTTTTTCACAGAAATAAACATGAATAGGATGATCAACAAGGACAATCAAGCTCAGGTAAAGAAGTGATAAATCCCCAGGGACTAAAGAGATCATCATGCTTTCAGGAAATAAGGGGACCTGAGGAAGCCAACACCAAAATCAGATTGATTATATTCTTTGCAGCCAAAGATGGAGATGCTCTATACACTGAGCAAAAACAAGACCGGGAGTTGACTGTGGCTCATATCATGAACTCCTTATTGCCAAATTCAGACTTGAAGAAAGTGGGGAACCACTAGCCCATTCATGTATGACCTAAATCAAATCCCTTATGATTATACAGTGGAAGTGAGAAATAGATTTAAGGAACTAGATCTGATAGACAGAGTGCCTGATGAACTATGGACGGAGGTTCATGACACTGTACAGGAGACAGGGATGAAGACCATTCCCAAGAAAAAGAAACGCAAAAAAGCAAAATGGCTGTCTGAGGAGGCCTTACAAATAGCTGTGAAAAGAAAAGAAGTGAAAAGCAAAGGAGAAAAGGAAAGATATACCCATTTGAATACAGAGTACCAAAGAATAGCAAGGAGAGATAAGAAACCTTCCTCAATGATCAGTGCAAAGAAATAGAGGAAAACAATAGAATGGGAAAGACTAGAGATCTCTTCAAGAAAATTAGAGATACCAAGGGAACATTTCATGCAAAGATGGGCTCAATAAAGGACAGAAATGGTGTGAACCTAATAGAAGCAGAAGATATTAAGAGGAGGTGGCAAGAATACGCAGAAGAACTGTACAAAAAAGATCTTCATGACCCAGATAATGATGATGGGGTGATCACTCACCTAGAGCCAGACACCCTGGAACGTGAAGCCAAGTGGGCCTTAGGAAGCATCACTACGAACAAAGGTAATGGAGGTGATGGAATTCCAGTTGAGCTATTTCAAATCCTGAAAGATAATGCTGTGAAAGTGCTGCACTCAATATATCAGCAAATTTGGAAAACTCAGCAGTGGCCACAGGACTGGAAAAAGTCAGTTTTCATTCCAATCCCAAAGAAAGGCAATGCCAAAGAATGTTCAAACAACCACACAATTGCACTCATCTCACATACTAGTAAAGTAATGCTCAAAATTCTCCATGCCAGGCTTCAGCAATACGTGAATGTTGAACTTCCAGATGTTCAAGCTGGTTTTAGAAAAAGCAGAGGAATCAGAGATCAAATTGCCAACATCCACTGGATCATGGAAAAAGCAAGAGAGTTCCAGAAAAACATCTATTTCTGCTTGATTGACTATGCTAAAGCCTTTGACTGTGTGGATCACAATAAACTGTGGAAAATTCTGAAAGAGATGGGAATACCAGACCACCTGACCTGCCTCTTGAGAAACTTATATGCAGGTCAGGAAGCAATAGTTAGAACTGAACATGGAACAGACTGGTTCCAAATAGGAAAAGGAGTATGTCAAGGCTGTATATTGTCACCCTGCCTATTTAACTTATATGCAGAGTATATCATGAGAAAGGCTGGACTGGAAGAAGCACAAGCTGGAATCAAGATTGCCAGGAGAAATATCAATAACCTCAGATATGCAGATGATACCACCCTTATGGCAGAAAGGGAAGAGGAACTAAAGAGCCTCTTGATGAAAGTGAAAGAGGAGAATGAAAAAGTTGACTTAAAGCTCAACATTCAGAAAACGAAGATCATGGCATCTGGTCCCATCACTTCATGGGAAATAGATGGGGAAATAGTGGCTGACTTTACTTTTTTGTGATCCAAAATCACTGCAGATGGTGATTGCAGCCATGAAATCAAAAGATGCTTACTCCTTGGAAGGAAAGTTATGACCAACCTAGATAGCATATTAAAAAACAGAGACATTACTTTGTCAACAAAGGTCCATCTAGTCAAGGCTATGGTTCTTTCAGTAGTCATGTATGGATGTGAGAGTTGGACTATAAAGAAATATGAGCACTGAAGAACTGATGCTTTTGAACTATGGTGCTGGAGAAGACTCTTAAGAGTCACTTTGACTGCAAGGAGATCCAACCACTCCATCCTAAAGGAGATCAGTCCTGGGTGTTCATGGGAAGGACTTATGCTGAAGCTGAAACTCCAATACTTTGGCCATCTGATGCGCAGAATTGACTCATCTGAAAAGACCCTGATGTTGGGAAAGATCGAAGGTGGGAGGAGAAGGGGACGACAGAGGATGAGATGGTTGGATGGCATCACCGACTCAATATACATGAGACTGAGTAAACTCTGGGAGTTGGTGATGAACAGGGAGGCCTGGCGTGTTGTGGCTCATGGGCTTGCAAAGAGTTGGATAGGACTGAGTGACTGAACTGAACTGAACTGAGAAAGGAAAAGAGCAAACAAGCACATATTCTTGGTATCCTTTTATGGGTTCAGGGGTGGAGTCTAGGAATTTGTTAGTAAGTATCCCAGGACTTCCCTGGTGGTCCAGTGGTTAAGAATCCACCTTGCAAGGTAGGAGACACCAGTTCGATCCCTAGTCTGGGAAGATCCTACATGCCATAGGGCAACTAAACCCATGAACTGTAACAACTGAGCCCACAAAGCCTAGAGAAGTGAGAGAAGACAAGAGGAGCCACCGCAATGAGAAGCCCCTATTCTCTGAAACTAGAGAAAGCCCGTGTGCAGCAACGAGGATCCAGTGCGGCCATAAATAAATAAATAAATATAAAACTTGCAAATTATTTAAAAAAAAAAAGTATCCCAGGTGATTCTGACCCACATTGTCCATGGGTCGAATACTGAGAAATGATGCCTGGAATCTCCATGCATCACAAAGAAAACAGATGACTAGAGGGCGGTCATGTGGTGAAGTTAAAAGAGGATGGTATTTGGATCAAGATACTCTTGGATAGTTATAAATGTTGGCTCCTTTACTTAGTGACAAAAGAAAAATTATACAATCTCTTTGTTTATTTTTTTTTTTAACCTACACAATGGAAAAGAAAGTACCCACTTGGACTGTTTTCTATGAGTTTTAAATAAGATAACTGGTAGTAGAGTCCAGAACACTATGTGGCATGTAGTAAATGCTCAGTGTTAATTCTCTGTTTTTTTTCTCAGTTTGAAATCTGTTGATCAAGTGATACCAAGGACATTTGATAGTTAATGCTATTTGACCTGAATAGAAGAAAACTTGATGATAAAATAATACAGGCCTTAGCTCTAAAACTGACCCCTCCACACTTTCTCAGTGCACCTACAAATTAGGTTATTTTTGACCTTCCCCTTACAACTGCATTACATAATGGTTGCCTTTGAACTATGACTAGAAGTGTCTATGTGCTAAGAGACAGGTCAGGTTAATCTGGCTCCAGGTCTGTGCATGGACTGGATGGCAAACTCTCACTCTTAGACACTCGCTTTTTATACTGGGAAACTTTGATTTATTGGCTCTTTGTGTTTCTACGGAAGATATTTTCAAGTATATACTGAGAACAAAAAGGAAAGGTGCCAAGAAAAAGATGAGATAACAATGATTTTGAATGGATTGTACTAATTTATTGTTATTTTCTCATCAAATTGACTGGCAATCAGAATGAATTTGGGATTCTAATGGTATTACCATAATATAGACCTCAAGAGATGAATATCAGAGCAAAAAGCAATATTCTTTGTACTTAATAGCTGCTCAAGTGTTCATTGAACTTAATGACATCATTCTGAACACATGGTCAACTTCATGCTTCTCCAAGATCTCTTGATACCTGACTCCCTCTACCTCATCTTTACCTTAGTCACCTCGTTTGGCTTAAATATTAACTGTATCTCTCACCTTAATTTGGAGCAAGTGACTTCTGCTGGGTACTCAGGAATTGAGATGAAAATATCTGAAAGAGCAAAGCTTTGTTAGCTACTCCCAAGACTCACAAACAAAACACAGTTAGGATAATAGTAAACATTTTAGAAGAAAAATCTGTTTTTATAAATGTTGATCTTCTTTAATCCTGATATGGATCATACGGCCATTTATCATATAGTACAATACTGTCTACAAGCATGATCCAAGAGTACCTGTTACTTTAAGCTTAGGTACATGAGTTATGCAGTCACTCTCTTAACATCACCAGAGGGATAAACAATCCTGGACAGGAAGCCTGCAGCACACCCCATATGGGAAATCACTCTTTTATCTCTTCCCACTGGAATGCACCTCCTAAAGCAGTCTCTTCTTCATGCCTATGAAACCTCTACAAGCCTCTGTATCCTTATCCTTTCAAGAAAAAGCCTTTTGCTTGAGTCTCCCAGGCCTTCCCTGACCCTCAAAAGGCTGGCTCAAGAGTTAATGATTAGGAAATGTGAAGATGTAAAAACAAAGAACAGCCTCTGGGCTGGAAAACTGGTAACAATTTAGACTATAAGGCAGCTACATTCTCTGACACATATTTCTAAGTTGTTTTGATAGAAGCAGACTCCCACCAAACAAAAACTGCTGACCTCAAATATGTAGACCCCCGACCAATTGAAACCAGAAGATTGGTGATGCTTGAAACTGTACCTTGATGCTAACCAATTCAAGAATTTTGCATAAGCTGTTCAGGCACCCTGCAGTCCCCTCCCCCACAGTGCCTTTAACAGTCCTTTGCCTGTGCCAAGATGCAAAGATGGTTTTTAGGCACACTAGTCCACCGTCTTCTTGGTTAGTAGGTTTTCTCATATAAAGTCACTTTCTTTGCCTCAACACCTTGTCACCTGACATATGGCCTGTCATGCAGCAAGCAGTCGAACCTGAGTTTGGTAACACACGTGAAAACCAATGTGGTTTGGTGGTATAAGGATGGGTTTGGGGGCTGATGCACCTGGCTGTGATCCAGGTTTTGCCTAACTCTTCTTGCTTAGGGGCCTAGATCAAGGCCTACAGTCTACACTCTCATTTTCTCTAACATTTTATACAATTATGGAGTTGGGATAAATGATCATTAAACTCTCCTTCATCCCTGGAAGAGGTTTTTTTCCTAAGGAAAACAAATCAGGGTAACCAATAATAGATAACATATGATTTTCATTACCTGCAGCCATTTGTCCTCTAAGTAGCTGGGAACACTGAATTAGCAAACACTTAAACATGCTCTTAGCAGAAATACAGAGTTAGGTTCCTGCAAGCCTCAGAGCACAACATTTTCATCAACTGGTCAATACATAATCTTGTTTTATGTGTCTATTTAAAAACTCTTTATTTTATACATATTGTTGATTTAACAACATTGAATGCGTGGCCAACAGCACTGTAAACGTGTGCCTGAATGAAACTTCTCTAACGTGTATTTTATCCACAAGGTATATTACAGCCTTCTTGTGCTTGGGAACACCGCATTTCAGCACTCTGCTTGGGGACCGTTTTAAACAGATTAAATCACTGACAAAAAGTACAAAATGCTAAAAACATGGCATTAAATAGACCGTGGAAAGGACACATTAACAGTTTGAGAGTTGAAGCAAGAAGGCAGATCTTCACCTTGTCTGACCTCAGCTGGGAATGCGCGCATAGGGCTATTCAAATTTCTTGACACTTGCCACATGGCTGCAAATGACTATGAAAGCATTGCAAATATTTATTTGGAAGTTACAAATAAATTCTAACAAGTAGGCAAATTTGTAAATATGGAATCCGTGAATAACAAGAATCAACTGTACTAATGTAAAATAAAAAATAAATTATTGCGTTACTTTAAAGTCTGTTGTTCCTAAAAGCAGCAGACTTTCTTCCAAATCTTGACTTCAGGCTGTGTAGTAATCTCCTTAATTCCCTTATGTGTTGGCTAAAATTACAACTCCATCTCACAGATGGTGTAATGTAGAGATGATGAAGCAGCTTCCTAAATGTCCCCAAGCAATGCAACCACCATGCCAGGATAACTCAGGAGTGTGAAACTAAGCCTGTAGTTGCCCCACTGGGCTGTCCTGTTTCAGCTCAATTACTCACAGAGAATTTGTTCTCCCTTCAGGACCTGTTAGCTAAGTCCGATTCTTAGGTTCCGTGGTGTAATTCTGCAAATCATTCTGGGACACACCTTCTGGAATTGTTGTTCAGTCACTAAACTGTGTCCAACTCTTGGCAACTCCATGGACTGCAGCATACTAGGTTTCCCTGTCCTTCACTATCTCCTGGCATTTGCTCAAACTCATGTCATTTGAGTTGATGATGCTGTCCAACCATCTCATCCTCTGTCATCCCCTTCTCCTCTTGCCATCAATCTTTCCCAGCATCAGGGTCTTTTCCAATGAGTCAGCTCTTTGCATCAGGTGGCCAAAGTATTGGAGTTTCAGCTTCAGCATCAGTCCTTCCAATGAATATTCGGGGTTGATTTCCTTTAGGATTGACTGGTTTGATCTCCTTGCAGTCCAAGGGATGCTTAAGAGTTTTCTCCAGCACCACAAATTGAAAGCATCAATTCTTTGGTGCTCAGCCTTCTTTTTAGTCCAACTCTCACATCCATACATGACTACTGGAAAAACCATAGCTTTGACTATACGGACCTTTGTCTGGAATTGTAGCAAAAGGTTATAACTGTCAACTTTTAATTTTGTCCTCTAAGAGTGTTATCTGAGGATTAATTAGATGTTCTTTTACCATAGTTCTTTGGTCTCAGAGTTAGAATTAATGACATTTTACCCCCTACCCCGTATATACAAGCAAGTTTCAATGTTATAGCCTCAATTAGGACATTCCTGTCTGGTTTACTACAGTGCATGTATTTAAGAACCATACTATTCACTATCCCTTTCCTGTAGGTCAAGAAACATTTTTTATTCCTTTTAAAAGTTTCCCTGAATTCCCCAGGATGTCTGCAGCAGTGCCGGGGGTATAGAGCCCACAGTACACACTGAAACTGTATTTTTTCCAGTTGGAGAAGTGTAGTTAGAGGGGAACAGCATTGTGGAGCACTTTAAGACCTGATAAGCACTGTATGAAACTCCAATACTTTGGCCACCTCATGCGAAGAGTTGACTCATTGGAAAAGACCCTGATGCTGGGAGGGATTGGGGGCAGGAGGAGAAGGGGACGACTGAGGATGAGATGGCTGGATGGCATCACTGACTCAATGCACATGAGTAGGGGTGGACTCCGGGAGTTGGTAATGGACAGGGAGGCCTGGCATGCTGTGATTCATGGGGTCGCAAAGAGTTGGACATGACTGAGCGACTGAACTGCACTGAACTGAACTGAAGCACTGTATTATATTATCTCCCTTAATCTTTAAGAATCATGCACATTATATATTATCTTCATGTTATAAATGGAGAAACAGGTCTGAAAGAATTTACATAACATGTCTAAAGTCACAAAGCTAGTCAACAAAGAGCTATAACTGAAACTTCTTCTCCAACACCACAGTTGAAAAGCATCAATTCTTCAGTGCTCAGCTTTCTTCACAGTCCAACTCTCACATCCATATATGACCACTGTAAAAACCATAGCCTTGACTAGATGGACCTTTGCTGGCAAAGTAATGTCTCTGCTTTTTAATATGCTATCTAGGTTGGTCATAACTTTCCTTCTAAGGAGTAAGTGTCTTTTAATTTCATGACTGAAACTTAGAGCCTGCTTCCCGCCCCCCCCCCCCCCCCCCCCCCTTAACCAGGGCCTATGGCTTGGCTTAGCGCTTCCCTGGTAGCTCAGCTGGTAAAGAATCCATCTGCAATGCAGGAGATCCAAGATAATCAAAAATAAACTAATACATTTTAAAAATTTTAAAAAAGAAAATGAAGGTTAATGAAAGTAAGTATATCACAAGTCGAATGTAAACTACAGTATCAGACAACTCTAAACAGTGCATAAAATGGCTTTTATTTCACATCAACTTATCTTTCAAGTAATTACACAGCCTCCAAATTATTACACAAGAAGACAAGTAACTGGCATTCTCTTCTCTCCATTATTACTTATTGGACATTGTAAGTCTGTCTGGAATTGAGAAAATACAATTCTCATTATAGAGATGATGTTCAAAAAGCTTAATATTTCCCAAAGATTCTCACGTACCAACTATGTGTCAAGCATTGGTCCATTGTCGACCATGTACCAATGGTCAACTCTAGACCTGTTAAGATCCTTTCAATCAAAAGTCTATTATTTTCTGTGGCTACTCTAAGAATGATTAGATTCTACCAGTATATCTAAACCCACTAAAAGTCTTTGGAAGTATACATAAGCTCATGAAAGAGATTTTTTTTTTCCTTCTGACATCTGCTGAAACAATTCCAGCATTCTCAGAGTTGAAATTCTTTCCCTTTAAGATCTATTTATCACAGTTCATTGATCAAAAATCATGAAACCCTTAGAACTCTGCTCAATGTTATGTGACAGCTGGATGGGAGAAGAGTTCAGGGGAGAATGGATACATATATTTTGCTACATCATTTTTCTATGCACCTGAAACTATCGCAACTTTTGCTAATGGGTATACTCCATATAAAATTTTAAATAATTTTTTAAAAGAATGGCAAAAGGTAAAATAAATAAAGTTGATGAATTAAATAAGAACTAAGAAAGAAAGAAAGAATCATGAAACCCTTAGAAGAAGCCTCAGAGTTTATCTTGTTCAATTGCAGTCCTCTCCATAACATCCATGCTCAGATTTAGCAGTTCCAATGATGAGGATTTCTCTATTGTTGGTACTATTTTGAGAAAACTCTTTCAAGGATTTATTTAAAATCCCATCTTTCAGTGATCTCTACCTATAAGTCATAGCTCTTTCTTCTTGAAGTGGAAAGAGTAAGTCCAGATAGTTTTGAAATGACTCTATGGTGTGATCATAAGCCCAGAACAATACTAGTTTATGAGTCCTGCCCTGGTTTCCCATCTGGTTTAGTATGTGATCCAAACTTTTCATTGTGCAGTAAAATTTTACTGTAATAGTTGCTTTAGACTCAGCTTTAAACAGTTAGGCAGGTCTCTCCTTTGTTCCTCTAGCTTCTACAATGGTCTTATCTTGTAGTGGGTGAGACCCAGGTGGCACTAGTGGTAAAGAACCCTCCTGCCAATGCAGGAGACATCAGAGATGCAGTTCAATCCCTGGGAAGATTCCCTGGAGGAGGGCATGACAACTCACTCCAGTATTCTTGCCTGGAGAAATCCATGGAGGCTGGTGGGCTACAGTCCACAGGGATGAAAAGAGTTGGATACGACTGAAAGGACTTAATCACAGGTGAGACATACTTGTAGGGCACAGGGTTCTTATTCTTATATGTGACTAAATCTGAAAGATGCCCAGTGATAGCTCATCTCTCTATGCCTATGCCTCACCTTTCCTCAATCCTTCTTAATTCGCTTTCAAAAAAGTTTTCTGATAAAAACAAACTGAACACAGACATGAATTGTTAGGTATAGTTGACTCTTTCTATCTTTGACAGTTCTGGGGGCATTCAGCACTACTGTGACTGGCCACCTGGTAAGGCAATCAGTTGTACTGTGACCATTTGCAAGGGCTGCAAAATACATGAAGCCACCAGGTCACAGTCAGCAAAGTGACTGTAAATAAGAAATGTGGTAAATTACAGTTTAGGTACATCTGAAATAAGTGGAAGAAATAAAAGCAGAGTAGTCCTATCTGTGGAACAGGAAGAGAACACTTTAAACAGTTGGGTACTGCTGTTTTGTCATTTATTGTATAGTGTAAAATCGACAACTATTTGTTTTACTGTTTGACATTGCTTTTTTAGACTGCAATAAACACTTTTGGCAGCAGTAAGTTTAAAAGAGGAAGCATGGGTTTCATAGAAAAATAAGAAGTGAAATTTGATTACTCAAGAGAGTGAATGATGAACATGTAACTTGCATGAAATGTTTCATGACATTTACCATCCACCATAGGGTCTTAGTGGTATAAATTACCACATGAAAACCAGAAGACACAAATCTGCTGGAGAAGCATCAGCAGTTACTTCAAAAGTCAGTAACAAGTTTATATAGACTGTTTTCTTTTTATAACCAAAGGAGGCATCCTTCATATCATTTAGTGAGATATAACTTTTCATTTAGATCAAATGGCTATTCTAAATCACTTTCATTCTTTATTTATTCCAAGATTTTGGGGGACATAAATTCAAAACAAAGCAATAGCTGTTAGTGTGTGGCTTCATGAACCAAAGAAGAAACTCGCAGTTGAATACTGAGAGTTTTATATTGGTCATTAAATACTACAAACAAAAAATTAGCTCATCCCACCCAATTATGTTTCTTTTTCCATCAATTTCACATAATCAAAGCCAACCTACTAGAAATTCATTCTCTTGACAGTGAAATATCTGATGTTGTTGTGAATGTAAATTCAGTTAAAATAGATGATGTTGGAGATGAAGCTATATTTTGCAATAATAATACAGCACAAATTTTGGTGAAACACGTTTTTAATATATTAAGAAGCTATGGTGTGGGGACTTCCCTGGTGGCTCAGTGGTAAAGAATCCACCTACCAATGCAGGAGACAAAGATTCAGTCTCTGGTGCAGGAAGATCCCATATGCTGCAGAGCAACTAAGCCCAAGCACCACAACTATTGATTCTGTGCTCTAGAGCCCAGGAACTGCACCTACTGAAGCCCACGTGCTCTAGAGCCTGTGCTCTGGAATAAAAGAAGCCACCTCAATGAGAAGCCCGTGCACTGCAACAAGGAGCAGCCCCCATTCACAGCAGCTAGGGAAGGCCAGCACAGCAACAAAGACACAGCGCAAGCAAACATAAACAATAAAAATATTTTTTTTCAAAAAGTAAAAAGAAAAAAAGCTACAAAGCAGAATGCCCTTGGAATTGGATATGATGCATACATATCCAGTTTAGTTGCTCAGTTGTGTCCTACTTTTTTTGACCCCATGGACTATGGCCCACCAGGCTCCTCTGTTCATGGGATTATCCTGGCAAGATTACTGGAGTGGGTTGCCATTTCCTCCTCCAAGAGATCTTCCTGACCCAGGGATGGAACCTCCATCTTCTGCATTGCAGGTGGGTTCTTTACCACTGAGCCACCAGGGAAGCCCATAACTTTGTCAAAATAAGTTGTGATATTCCACCAATTGATATAGAAACTGTAGATTTCACACATACAACTGTGTTTTTTTGAACATACAGTGTAGCTAAATTCTAAACTTTTGTGACAAAACTGATTTTAAATTTTAAGGAAATACTTTGGCAAGGTGGTTCATGTTTTCTCCCTTTGCTATTTTAAATTAGATTTTTTAAATGCTTGAACTTTTAAAGTGGTACTTAGTAAAATAACCCAGGTGACCTACAATGAAAATAAACATTTTTATGAAGGATTTCTATAAACTTGGATTGATTTTTTTTTCAAAATCAGTTGGAAATTTTTAATAAATGTGTTCAATGAATGGACCAGAGAAATACTTCAGCTTTTAAAGCTTTGTATTACTGTACAGTACTGAAATATATTGAATATTTATATTGGATAGATTAAAAAAAAACTTGCAATGAGAAAGGCACTGACCTGTATCCCTCCAAAAAGAATAAACTGATCAAATTAAATGGTGAAAATTCAAACACTGTACATAATAACTTTTATAACCAGTAAGGATTAGCTTTGTCCCAGTTACTAAGCAAAGCACCTCATATACTTTGTCTTTGATGTTCCCAAGTATGAAGAAACAGTAATAGTGAAAACAAATAGTAATAATACTGTTATTATCCTGGGATTTTGCTTCTGTTTGATTTGGGGATTTTGCTTTCTTTGTTTTTCTTAATTGACAAGAATCTGGAGCTGAAAAGAGCAAGGTGAATTTACTCAAGGTCATATGGCATAGGCAAAGAGCTCATGCAGCTTCCTTAGACTCCAAACCTGTATTCGAAACCATTACACTCCAGTGAAGCATGGCTAGCTAGCAATTGCTGAGGCTTTTAACACCGATACTATGCTACCATAATGGCTTAGTTGGTAAAGAATCTGCCTGCAGTGGAGGAGACCAGAGTTCAATCCCTGGGTTGGGAAGATCCCCTGGAGAAGGGAATGGAAACCCACTTCAGTATTTTTGCCTGGAGAATTCCAGGGACAGAGGAGCCTGGCGAGCTATAGTCCATGGGGTCGCAAAGAGTTGAACACAACTGAGGCAACTACCACTTCCACTTCCATACTACCAAACTTTACCTTGCATAAATTATTCTATCAAAAAATACCCAAATGTTTCCCAATGTTCTTTTCCAAATCCAAAACTACATTGCCACATTAAACTTCTTTTTCAATTTAAATATACTATTATTTCTTGGTGAAAATCACAATTCACCCTTGGGAAGACATAAAAAATGTTAACTCTTTCATTTTACAAATGAGAACTCTGAAACCCCAAAATGCTTAATGATATCCTCAAAGACACAATGCAAGCTGAAGACAGAGCTGAATCTGGAAGCTAGGGGACTTAGCTCTCTCTTCAAATGCATTTCATTATTTCAGAGAGAATTTAAATCTCTGCAAGGATGTTGGCAAGAGTCTAAGTCTTCATTCTTAGCCACAGAGAAGTCAACAGTGCTTCTGCAGAGGTAGAAAGCTCCAATAGCTTCAGGGTGTTCACCCACAAAATTGTGAAGTCAAGAAGGGTTGCTCCAGTAAGAAAGAAACACATTGGGAAAACAAAGATGGAGGGAATTAGGCACCCTGGAGTTGCTTGTATTTTTTCTTCTTTCTTAAAATAAACTTTATTAATCTTTTTTTAAATTGGAGGATAATTGCTTTACAATGCTGTGTTGGTTTCTGCCATACAACTCAAATCAGTTATAGCTACATATATATCCCTCCCTTGTGAGCCTCCCTCCTACTCCAATGGCCCCCTGCCCATCCCACCCCTCTAGGTTGTCACAGAGTGCTGGGCTCGGCTCCCTGTGTTATACAGCAGCTTCCCACTGGCTATCTATTTTACACATGGTAGTGTATATATATGTCAATGCTACTTTCTCAATTCGTCCCATGCTCTAATTCTCCCACTGTGTCCACAAGACCACCCTCCATGTCTGAATCTCTATTTATTATTAAAGTCCATTGTTTCTGAGAGAACATTTTCATTTGCAAGAAGTAAGAAGTGCAAGTCCATAAGTCCTGTCTTTCCTGACTCATTTCCAGAGAAATGAAGAACAAGGCCAAAGTGGCTATCAGCCACCCCTGCTAACAAAACTCCCCCAAAAGGCCCTCTCCCTGGTGTTCAGATGATATCATCAGCTTAAAGTGTCTCCAAGCAGGACTGGCTGCTCCCAGAAATCTGTCAGCTGAGTGTTTGGAAGAAACTGAGAAATCCTTGAGAAACACGGAGGGATCAGATGTCCTTATTAAAGTATTTTCAAAAGAGCTCTGGATTTAATAAGAAGCAAATGAGATCAGATGGAGAGGATTCCAGAGATTGGTTCTAGTGTGGAAGACTCATGGCAAAGACCAGAAGAGAGGAACATCCTGATGGGAGCAGCACTCACTTGGAAGCAGGGTGTTAAAACAGTGTGCAATTGAATTTCTCTGCCCTTGAACCTGGAGGAGTGTGCAGAAGTAAGTGATTACTCTAACAGTCACATCTTTCCTAAGAGATCTGATCCAAGAAAATTAATGAATTACAACAAAACTTTAAGGGTAAAAGAGGAAACACCCAACCTTCTCTCTTACCAGAGAGACTTTGTGTTTCCAGATTTGCAACACAGAGTTAGTCAGCCATCAGCTCTCCAACAGTTTGATTAAAAGAAGGCTCTAGAGAAATTACAGACTTCTTCTCTCATCAACCAACCAACCAACTAACTAACCAACCAAACAAAACTGCAGTCTATATACTTTGTTTTAGAGTAAAACACAAATATGCTATCACGCAGAACAATGGTTCATGGTGATGAGGATCTATTCCCTTAACATACTCCTAATATTTGAACAGACCAAAAATAGCTAAATGCTCAGGTCCATGCAAATACTGAGATATCAGAACTAACGTAGAAGATTTCTTCCATAGAGAATTAGGAACTCCATAAGTTTTATCTCCCTGTATTCTCAGTGAAACTTGAAAAGAAGCCAGTTTGTGAAGAGAGATTTATCCCAATGGGATCAATCAAACTGATGGCAGCAATCTTCCCTTTTAAACTGCAGGTGTATAATGAATGGAATGTAGTAAGTTATGACAGTGAAATGAAAAATAAAGAGAAAAGCATAATACCTAGTGTTCACTGTGCATGATAAATACTTAAACACAGAATCTAAGGTCTCAATTGGCTTAATTATTTCTGTAAAAATAGAAGTATTTGCCACAAATTTAATTTTAAAAATTTCATCCTCTTTGACAGAACTTCACAGAAATTCCAGTTCAGAAATGTAGTCTGAGGAAATTATGCGTGCATACAAAATCTTGGCTACAGAGTTGTTTATTCCGTGTGTGTGTGTGTGTGTGTGTGTGTGTGTGTGTTGTCACTTCAGTCGTGTATGACTTTTGGGCATCCTATGGGACTATAGCCCACCAGGCTCCTCTGTCCATGGGATTCTCCAGGCAAGAATACTGGAGTGGGTTGCCAGGCCCTCTTCCAGGGGATCTTCCCAACCCAGGGACTGAACCCGAGTCTCTTATGTCTCCTGCATTGGCAGGCAGGTTCTTTACAACTTGTTAGGGGAAAAGATTTTGCTCCAATAAAGTTTGCCATTTGGAGGGAGAAAGCAGGGGGTTGGGATCCTGGGAATTGAGAGTAATCCTTCCCCACTGCCACTTCCAAAGGTATAGAGGAAATGGGACCATGTTCCCGGTTGGATTTCACTCCCTCAGGCTGGCTGGTGGGTTTGTGGCAGGGAATGTAATGTTGCCTTACTCTTGGGAGAGCTGCATGCAGAGGAAATTCTTATTTCCTATGTCTTTTTGAAACTTGGATAAGATTTTCCTCCTACGTGCAAATTTGAATCTTAGGGAAGTTTACTCTGTATTCCTCCTTCAGTGCAATTTTCCTTATTTTTAGCCCTTATTCATCCTCATGTCTTTCTGAGAATTGTTCTTTAGTTGCTAAGTCATGTCCAATTCTTTTGTGGCCCCATGGACTGTAGCCCACCAGGCTCCTCTGTCTGTGGTATTTTCCAGGTAAGAATACTGGAGTGGGTTGCCATTACCTTCTTCAGGGGATTTTCCTGGCTCAGGGATCGAACCTGAGTCTCCTACATTGGCAGGCAGATTCTCTACCACTGAACCACCTGGAAAGCCCCTTTCTGAGAGTGGAGTTTCAGAAATATTATTGATCTGCAATCTACTGAGCTTTTGAAATTCTGGGAATCCACTGTTCTGTAAGCAGGAAATTGTATATTAAAAGAAACAATTATTGAAGGGATGAATGGACAAACAGATGGGTGAATGGATGCATGAATGGATGGGCATATGGAAGAGATCTCAATAACAGTTGTTATTTTTTATGTCTATGGTGTGCTTAGCACCAGTCTCCTGGTAGGCGACAGTCTAATGGGATGGCAAAGAATTGAACACGACTGAGCAGCTTCACTGGTGCTTAGTACTGTGCCAGGCCCTGGGAAACCATGAGAGTAAGAATCATGATTTCTATTCTTGGGGAGCTTAAATAACATTACGTTGGACTACAAGTCATCAGGTTAAGAGTCTCCCTAAGTTGAACCTATTGTTAGGAATGGCTCACTCCCCAAAGGCAAGCAGGATCATACTAAGATCATGAACTCCACCTGCTCCTAGGCACAGGAAGGGGACTGGAAAATATTGAGATACCACAAAGATACTCCTGTCTATGATCTTGACTACTTGGTTGGAAGTTTATGTGCTATTCAGGTGGTAATAGCTAAGTGATCGTTTTACAATTAAATAATTAATTTGGCTGTGTCAGGTCTTGTGTTGTGGCATGTGGGATCCTTACTGACACTCCAAAGGCCAGGGCTCCATAAAGCAAGGGGCTCAGGGCAGAAGTCCTTGCTTGTCTAATGGTAATAGTAAAAGTAGGCATTTCTATTTTTTTCAAACGACCTTCCCCTGGACTCACTTTGTCCCATATACTAGATACCCATAGTTATTTTAGGCATTAAACATAATAAATAGTGACCTTGGTCATGGAAAATTCTACCTCCCTACATTGAGTCTGACATACACCATTGAATTTCCAAACAGCTTATCGTTAATGACAGAAGTCTGAGCACATACTTCTTAAATGTATCTTTCAAGGCTCCAAACAGATTAAGGGAGAAATATGAGGTTTTGCTCCTATATTCAGATCAAATTACTCTAATTTTTCTCTGTTTTATATTATTTGATTGTGTCAATCATGAAGCTAATGAGTTAGATGGCTTTCTTCTTTAAACCAAGAGACTTCAACCAAATTAAGATTACTCAGCTAGGGATTTCCCTGGTGGTCCAGTGGTTAAGAATCTGCCTTGCAATTCAGGGGACTTGGGTTCAATCCCGGGTTGGGGAACTAAGATCCCACAAGTCATGGAGCAACTAACCCTGTATACTTCAACTTCTGAGCCCATGCAAGCTGGAGCCCACATGCCGCAACTAGAGAATCCATGTACTGCAGTGAAAGACCCCACAAGATGCAATGAAAATCATACTTCAACTAAGACCCAATGCAGCCAAGTAAATAACTAATTTTAAAAGATCATTTAGCTAGTACTACTTGAATAGCACGTAAACTTCTAGCCAAGTAGTAAAGATCATAGGCAGGAGTTCAAGTTATTTGGGTAACTGATGTCCAGAGAACAAAAGTGGGACAAGGAAAAAAGTATGGAGTCTAGGGCATCCCTTGTCCCAAACATAGAGGCAAAAGGCAGAGCTCTGTGGGAAGAAAATGGAACTTTTCCTGAGACAGTCTGAAACAGACATGAAGCTGCTCAAGCAGTGTAGCTTTAGAGCACAGGAGATGAACTGTGGTATATATTCCTTTAAAGAACCATTCTCCACTTTTGATGGGGAGTAGAGCATGGCTTTTTCACAGAGATGATTCATGAGCAGCAATCCCATTCTGAGGCTTGGTTAGTTTCGAGGCATTGGAAGTTGGTACCCTCAGCACTGATATCAGTATTCTTATAGTGAACACTGGCAGAGATGACAGTGGTCCAAGAGTTTTGATCACATCAACTGTACATAAGTAGGTTCTAGAGTAGAAGAACATAGCAGGTACAACTGTCAGTGTGGTCAACGTGCATCAAAACTTCTCTTTATACACTGAGTTGCTGTGGTATTTAATATAGACCAAACTTCTTTCACTTCCCTGAAAAGTATTTCTAGGAAATCAACTCTGAATATTCACTGGAAGAACTGATGCTGAAGCTGAAGTTCCAAGACTTTGGCACCTGATGTGAAGAGCTGACTCATTAGAAAAGACCCTGATGCTGGGGAAGATTGAGGGCAGGAGGAGAAGGGGACAACAGATGAGCTGGTTGGATGGTATCATCGACTCAATGAACGTGAGTTTGAACAAACTCAGGGAGACAGTGAATGACAGGGAAGCCTGGCCTTCCAGTCCATGGAGTCACAAAGAGTCGGACATGACCAAGAAACTTAACAACAACAAACTTCTTCCTTCATTTCTCTGAAAAATATTTTTTAGAAAAATGGAAAGAACTTGGGATTTAGACATAGACCTGAATTCAAGTTCTGGTCCTTTCAATTGAGTTGTGCCTCTTTGTGCAGGTCATTTAATCCTTTGGAGGCTAAGTCTCCGCACCTTTAACATACGGAAAATATTGACTTGCTAGAGACAGCATTGGTAAAGAATCTGTAGGGGCCTCTCCAGGTGGTTCAGTGGTAAAGAATTTACCCGCCAATGCAGGAGACACAGGTTCAACCCTTGAGCTGGGAAGATAACCTGGGGAAGGAAATGGCAGCCCAATTCAGTATTCCTGCCTGGGAAATCCCATGGACAGAGGAGCATGGCAGGCCACAGTTCATGGGGTCACAAGGAGTCAGACACAACATCATGATTAAACAGCAGCATTTGAGGCATCATGAAGAGTAAATGCACCTTGTATGCCTGCTACCACTTCTGTGTTACTAGTCACATGGTTATTCTTTTCCGAGGGCCTACAGTTATCATTGTGGTCTTCTATGGATATATGTATCATGGTTCTTAAAAAATGTGGGCTTCCTTGCTGGAGCCTTTCTCTGGTTGCCAGCTATTGTGGTGACTAATTATGTGCAAATGTGTGCTTTCCACCAAAAGCTGTAAGAGGCAGAAAACTCATTTCTTCAGTGCCCTTGAAAAGCACAAGACACTAATGTGTGTCTGCGTGCCAGCAGTTTAGAAATGAAAATTTCCACATTCCTTGTGCCTGGTCTCATTAATTCTCCCCACCCCATTGGTGTTAAGGTTTTATAAATAAGCAAGACAGGATTGATTTGTTCCATTTCAGCAAACTGTAAAAGAAAACAGTCAAGACATCACTCCCATCATCATCACTGCCTCCCCCCCATCATGTTACTCTTTAAAACTGGGCAAAAGCCTGTGTTGCCTTTCCCAATTAGGTGAAAGATGATTTCATTTCAGTAATCTTTGGGGAAGTTATTTCTGGTTTGTGCAAACTTGCTAAAATAATACAGCAGACTTCATAAAGAGTCCAGCTTGATTTCTCCCTGGCTAAAGGGAGATTCAAGATGCAGGAAGACCTGACCACACCAGTATTATTAGGATTTACTATGTTTAGTTGGACCTACTTGGGTGTAGCCTAGAGGAATGGAAGGAACATTGAGGGGGGAATTGGAATACCCAGGGGGCCTTAAAGATGTCTGATACTGGGGTTTGCAAACACTTTCAGCAAAACCCTGGAGATTGTAGGCAAAGGTTGCCTTTTGGTTATAGACAGGGAGAGGAAGAAGAATATTCAGCCATAGCCAACCTACTTTTGTAGATTCTACACATTGTTGTTGTTTAGTTGTTCAGTCCTGTCCAATGCGTGCAATTCCATGGACTGTAGCCCACCAGGCTCTTCTGTCCACAGGATTTCCCAGGCAAGATTACTGGAGTGGGTTGCCATTTCCTCCTCCAGGGGATCTTCTCAACCCAGGGATCGAACCTGCAACTCCCGTGTCTCCTGCATTGGCAGGCAGGTTTTTACCACTGAGCCACCAGGGAAGCCCAGATTCTACATATAGTCTTCCACATATGGTCAGTTTCACCCACCATTATAATCCAGAAATACTTCATTGTTTGAGTTCTCTCTACAGTTTCCCATTTGATTATCCTCTTGCCAATGCCTAAACAGCTCCAGTGACAGAGCTCCCAAGGCAGCCATCTTTGGACAGATGTTCCCTAAATTCCCTTCTAGCTCTGTTAATCTCCACCAATGTATGAATATAAACAGGAAAGACAATGGTGTGAAGACCTAGATTGAAAGCGTTTGTCTAACTTAACTCATCAGTCCAAAGCATCCTACGCAGTTACTTTTTTGTCCATAGCTAACAAGGGTAAAAACAATTTCAAATTAATTTTATTTTAGCATATTTTAAAAACATGTGAAACTACACACCCCTCTTTGACACAGGGTGTTGCTTTTTCTTTTCAATAGGGAAAACATTCACATCAGGATTGATTTAATTTTTTTTCCCCTTTTAAATCATAAACAGTCCTGGTACAAGAAACAGTAGCTGTTATTGATTAAAAGTTCATTTGCTTTGCCTGAGCTGATGATTGATCGTTGGAGGGCAGGAGGGGTGTTGGATTTTGGCTGAGAGATTGGAAGTGGGGCAATTTTGTCACATTACCTGTTCTTTATATAAGTGTTAGTGTTGGACGAAATTTAGGTTTGGGGAGAGAGCTTTTTTTCTCTGTAAATTTTAGTAGATGTTGGTCCAACTTTTTGTTTTGTTTTGTTTCTTCCTATGCTGGGTTCACCAGCTTTAAGTACCTGTAGTGCACATGAGCTGGTGAGAGGCCCTCTAAATGGGCTTTTAATGGTCTGTTGAATAAAGCAGCTACCAGTTCAGGAAATGCATGCATTTTATAGGTGCATATTTTCAAAGCTTCCATTTGTGAGTGCCAGTTGAGAGGTGCCTTTGTGTATGTTCTTCACAGGCCCACTACAGCAATAAAGATTGCCTCGGGAAACATTAAAAAACAAGGAATGTTTCCTTGTCCCATTTATACTTCTAATGTCAAGAATAATAATTTCTGTGGGTAAAAGAAGTATCTTTCCTTTAGAAAAGTTATCTGAGCCCATTGGAAAATTATAATTTCACATGAGTGTGGCAATCCGATTCATTGAATGCATTTGTCAGTGATATTTGTAATCAAGGTCTGGCATTTCAAAGAAAGTAAGAAGCAATTAACAGTTATAACAAAATTCTTAGTCTTCAGTTTTCTAATCCTTATGTGTTGTGAACATTTTCTCCCTTTTAGTTTTAACTATAGCAAACATCTACCAAGCACTGGAGATTCTTGAATGTATCAGTTAGTACAACATCTGGAAATAATAGTGATCTTTGCACAACACCATTTAATATTGATGTATTAAATTTAAAATAACAGAATATATAATATGACACCAAGTTTTATTAGACAGTAATAAAAGCAACAAGGAGCAGCACCAAACATTTGAGGAAAAAAATGTGGTGGGAAATCTTGGAGTTGAAAGATATTCCTTTAAATATATTTTTCTGAAAAATTGGAAAGACCACTATGATTCATATTTAATGGTACAATACTTTGGCTAAAACTGTATAAGAATGGTGTTTTTTAAAGCATAGTTTGAGAAACATCATAAATAGAGATGCATGGAGATGCTGAGTTTCTAGAGAGCTTATGTATCATAAGTAAGACTTTTTCAGTTGATTTAAAGTCTTCAGGATGGTCTAAGCCTGAAACCAAAAAGAAAACCAAAATAAAGCTGATAAATTTGACTACCAAGAAATGTAAAATTTCAGTTTATTTTAAAAAATACCAGAAGAAAACAGCAAAAAAAATGAGACAAGCTGAAAAAATATATTTGCCACATGTATTATAATGTATTCAGTTCAGTTCAGTTCAGTCGCTCAGTCGTGTCCAACTCTTTGCGACCCCATGAATCGCAGCATGCCAGGCCTCCCTGTTCATCACCATCTCCCGGAGTTCACTCAGACTCACGTCCATCGAGTCCGTGATGCCATTCAGCCATCTCATCCTCGGTCGTCCCCTTCTCCTCCTGCCCTCAATCCCTCCCAGCATCAGAGTTTTTTCCAATGAGTCAACTCTTTGTATGAGGTGGCCAAAATACTGGAGTTTCAGCTTTAGCATCATTCCTTCTAAAGAAATCCCAGGGTTGATCTCCTTCAGAATGGACTGGTTGGAGCTCCTTGCACTCCAAGGGACTCTCAAGAGTCCCTTTCACAGTCCAACTTTCACATCTATACATGACCACAGGAAAAACAATAGCCCTGACTACTATACTTAAAATAATGAGAGTTTGTGCAATTAAATAAATGAACAACTAATACTAGGGTAGAAAATAATGGGCAAAAGAAAGCAATAAGTAAGTTACAAAATAAGAAATACATACAGCCAATGTGTACAGTGAAATTATTCAACATTATCACTCACCAAAGAAATACATATTAACATGATGAAATGACATTTGTTTCTATCAATCTATGGGTCTGGGGAAATGAACACAGTTATATACTACTATGTATGTTAGCATAACTTTTGGAAAAATAATTTGGGAACACCCATCAAAAGCCTAAAAATTTTTTATACATTTAATATAATAATAATTCTACCTCAGACATATGTTGTTCTCCCTCTGTTTTTCCTTTATGTAAATTTTTTTTGCATGACATCATTTGTATCAGCATTTAAAATGAAAAATTGGAAACTATCTCAGTGTGTAATTCTAAAGGACAGGTTCAGTAAGTTATGACAAAGCTCAGAATGTAATCTGTAAGGTCTTTAATCATTGTGTTATCAATGTTTCCTTATGAATATCAATAAGCACTCAAAATATTAAATGATAAAAGCAAGTTTCAAAGGGGTATTATGATATGATTCTGTTTTTGTTAAACTATATATGCAGAGAAAAAGGATGGAAGTTCACATATGAAGGTATCTATTATTGGTACATGTGGATGGGCAGAATTATGTATGTTTAGTTTGTTTGTTTTTTTTTATTCCACATACATTTTTCTTATAATTATTGTATGTGTCAGTCTGAGAGAAATAAAAAATTATTTTTGAGATTTCATCTTGCAGAAACTGTCTACAGAGACCAAAGAACATATCTAGCTTAAGACATGTTATTACCTCCAATGGTAACTTTTTTCCTCTGAAAATAGGCTCTCTTACTGATTCTTCCTCTCTAAAATGCTTTTCACCCATTTTATTCATGGTTCATCTCAGCTGGTGATGCCTTTCATATTTCTCCAAGGGATCATATAGTTTGCTTCCATGCAATAAACCCTCCCAATCACTGGTCATGAAATCAAACCACTCTAAATTAAGATCTTTGGAAGGGAAAAGCCAACTCAATGAATAGCTTTGTATGATTTAAATGAATCCCTGAAGAAATAAATCAGACTCTTGGCTTTCATCTTATTCCCAGACTCTGGAATAAGAATGTTAAGTCAGCCAACTTAATGCTTAGAGAAACCAAAAAAGAAAATAAAATGTTTAGGAAAACCAAAAAAGAAAAGACAACTTTCAATCCTAGTTTCCATAACAAGGATAAAGATACCCATTGATCTCATTTTTTGAGCATCTATGTAAAGGAGATTAGTATGACCTAAATACATTTAAAATGAACATCAGGAACAAACTTGGAGGGAAAAAATGCAGAAATAACATATAGGTTTTGCAATTGGCAAAATCTCAGGGCTTCACAGCTCAGCTCTGCATCTTGGAAACTGTGAGAATGTAGAGAAGGCACTTAAATCTTCCGAGGGGAGATTATACCAAAGTAAAGGTGTTACAAATATTAAAATCACATTAACTATATCATGCACTAAGTATCAGCTTACTTTATTCCCAGGAGAAGAGTTAGAAGGCAGAGGAGGAGAAAGCAAGAAATCCTTCTCACCTCCGATCCTCACGTTCAGAATTTCAGGCACAGCCCTAGCAATATGGTGGGGGAAACATACATGTGTTTGGAAGAAGGAAAACATACATAATGATTGAGAGGAAGGATTATTTTCAGATAATTTTAACATCTGAGTATAAGAAGAAAGAAAAACCCATGGTCATAAAGAGAAGTAACAATGAAGATTCTGTAAAGGAAGCTTCGGGTCTGGAACACATAGATCATTATTTTTGAGAATGAGCTATTTTTGTTCCCACCCTGCCTCCTCCTTCATCATGCTCGGGGAATCTGGTATGTCGCTTAACAGTTTTGCTTAATAGCTGTCAAATGAGAAAACAATGCCTTCCTCTTTTTACTTGATAGAATGCTGCAACGACAAAACAGGACGATCTTCAAAAAGTGCACTGGGCTCTAGAGAAGGTAGCCCTTACACCCAAAGTATTGAAGTTGTCGTTTGCAGTGTGGTTAAACGTATGAATTTCATCTTGGAACTCTGAAGCTAGAGAAAATTCCATCTCACTTCCAGTTTAGGTGGTTTGGAAGAGACTTGAAGTTTTAGGAACTCTTGAAGCATGGTGAATGGGAAGGGAGTCTGACTTAAAAAAAACAAAAATAGTTTATGAAGTGAAAGGTGGGGGCAGGGGCTGGCAGTCAGGAAAATGGGAATGGACGTGTGGTATGTACCTCGTACTGAGTGTGGTTTGAGAGAGTTGGTGTGAATTAAGAAGATCACGAATATGAAATACACCTACCACAAGGTCTGCTCTTGTGGGTTTGAGTTTGAAATGGTGAAGTGTTCCTTTAGGATCAAAGCTTTGGCAGGAGGAGATGGGCATGGGGACAGTTTCCAATCTGGCCAGAAGTAGAAACTCTACATTCTCTTCAGGAGACATGTAGTCTGAGAAAATGCTTCTCGTTACTCAGAGTAGCTGTGTTCACATTTATCTTAGAGGACTTTTGGAAATTTCTTCAGTAAAAATGCCTCTACTCTGAAATAGGGCAATTGTGATAGCTGTTCATTCTCTGTCTCCGTCCCTCTCCTTGTGTGTCTTTGTCTCACTCTATCTCTCTGTCTCTTATACACACACACACACTAACTGGCATTTACTCTTCTATGCTTTGTTGTTGCTACATTTGGGTGCACGCAGTGAATTGGAAAGAATCTTTCTGAGGTCCATGTGAACTCCCTGCCTGAACTCTCTGAAGGGAAGAAAGAGACATGCCCCAGTGAATTTCAGCACCACTCTTCTACCATGAGTATGGTTAGTTTTATTTGAAGTCAAAGTGGCAAGTGAAGCATGAAGGGTACTGCTGGTATTTAGAGAAGGAGGAGGGGACCTGGGCAGACATAGGACACGCTGAGGCATGAGCCTCACTGTCTCAGGGCAAAGACAGTGCTGCCACTCGGCTGCATCACCAGAGGAACAACGAATTGGGGAAGACGGCTCTGAGCATTCGGGCCAGATGTTCACGGCATCTTGCACCTTCCCAGGAAATGAATTTCGGGGTAAAGGCAAAGCAGATGACTGGCAAAGGTTCCTGTGATGAATATTAAAAATGTCAGGGAACAAAAGACATAGGAAATAAGAATTCCCTCTGGTTACAGCTCTCCCAAGAGTAACACGACATCACATTCCCTACCACTAACCCACTGCCCAGCCTGAGAGTGAAATCCAAAAGGGAATTTGGTCCCATTTCCTCTACACCTCCAGAAGTGGCAGTGGGGAAGGATTGCTCCCTGTTCCCAGGATCCCAGCCCCCACTTTCTCCCTCCAAATGGCAAACTTTATTGGAGCAAAATCTCTTCCCCTAACAAGTACAATAGATGGCCAAATTCCTTGAGGCAGGGATTAAAAGGGGATTTGATATTTGTATTCTTTTTTCCCAGCAATGAGACTCCTATGGAGTAGGTACTTGATAAATATCTGTTTGCTGAATGCACAAACTGAGTAAAGTGTGTGTGTGTGTGTTTGGGTGGATGGGGTGGGTGGGGATTTTGAAGTGCCTCCTCTGGGTCCTGGTGACAAGCACAGGACTATATTCTTTATACGAGCTATCTCACTCATTCTTTCCACCAGTCCCACAAGGAAAGTCACCAGAATGACTCTTGGAGGATGGAGGCGTACGCAGATTAATTTGCGTTATTGGGCCTTGGTACTTGAATCGAGATCTGTCCACCCCAAAGCATGAACTCTTTTCACACCAGGATGATGGAGGCTCTCACTGATTGTGTTCTCCCAGTCAGTAAGTGCCAAGCTTACAAGACATGAAGCTGAGAAACTGCTTTAGCATACCATTTTAGGGAAGAAGCTCCAAAATTCAAACTGTTTCCTCCTGCTAGCTGATAGACCAAATCCATCCTAAGTTCCTTTCTGAAGGAAACTCTGGAACTCAGAGACAGAGTGGGGTAATGTGACAATTACTGAAATTGAATCTTTGGATGTATTTCCAGCATTTCCTATGACTTGATATGATCCTGTGTGAATCAGGGTGCCTTTCTGAGCTTCAGTTCATTCAACCGTGAAACAGGAATATGTACCATTGCCTGTACTTTCACCACCAGAATGATCTTGAGTCAAGGATTAGGTTAGATGAACTTCATGAAAGAATCTGGAATCTGCTAGATTGTTAAGGCCAGAGACACTGTCTTTTATCTTTACAAGCCCCCACACATCTGGTAAAGTACTCAATAAATGTGTTAAATAGAGGAAGTAATGTAACTCCATATTTAATACAAGATTTCCATTTTTCTAGGTTCAGTTTAGACAACTGTTGGCACAATCAGTGGTCTCTTCCTTTCTAGTGACCTGAGGAGGTGGCAGTAGCTTAGAAAGCATTGGTTGCGTGGTATAACTAAGGAAAGGTTTGGGATATGTGGGTCTGAAATGTGTAGAGGCCTTCCAAGTCAGCAAAACATCTAGAATCTAAGGCCGACATGGAAAGAACAGGGCTGCCCACTTTCAAAGGCACAAATGTACTTGGACAATGAATACCTCAACGATGATCAATATTGACCAATGACACAAAGATACTCTGAATGTTCTAGACTGCCAGGGTTCTCCTAGTTCTTTAATGATATGCTGAGGTGGGAGATTTCATCTCTTACTGCCCTCTACTAACATCGCACATGCTTGGGTTTTAAAGTCCCACCAGCCTGATTGAACAGATTAAATTAGATTTAGAGGAACAAATGCATGTGCCATTTATTGAAACTGGTATTGTGAACTAAATTTCATACTTTCTAGAAAAGCAGTATATAGCTTCTGACCTAGGAACAGGTTATATAGCTCACATGAAATGTGTGTAAGTGGTTTAGCAACACATGAAGAAACTTCCTAATTAATAAACATGAAGCTCTTTGTGAAGCTGTGGTAGAGACCTCTCTCGTATATCACTCAGAAACTTCTTTAATTCCTATTTATATTCATGTTATTGCTTACTAATTACCAACTGCTTTATGTATATTAATTAACCTCAGCCACACAACAGCCCTACAAGGTGGATGATAGGATGACCAGTTGACAGAGCATGGATTATGAGCAACAAAGACACGATAAGAATCCAGCACTTTTGACTTCTCAACATTCTGTCTTTTGAAAGCTGTTTGCTCCCACAGACTAGTAGTTATTGATTCTGAATGTAAAGTCCATATGACAGGTGTCTTGGCAAACAGGAAATGAATGGCAGAGCTTTCTAATAAGTGTGTAACTTTAAGAGGCAGATCAAGAAGACATGATTATTGGATGGGAACAGATGGCTTTCATCTCCTGTTAACGCAGCACACCGCAAGAAGGCAGAGTCCACTTGGGTGCTGGAAAACAAAAATTTTCTCGCATGTCCAGCACTTAACGCTCTCCTCTCCTGCTTTGGGGAGACAAACAAACACATCACACTAATTGAACAAGCACCCTTAAAAATTCTGCTAATCAGATTCTCTTAAAGAGGTTACAGAGAGAGGAGAAAGGAAAAAAATTAGAACAAACAGAACTCAACATCAGCTTGCTCTCTGTTCTTGCTGTGTCAGAGCTGAATCACCAAGTTGCATGCAGATATTAACTCTAAAAGATGCATGGAGATGTGAGGAGTAATATTTATGATTTTGACAGTAGGTGATACACAATAGCTGGGGTCAGAGATTCCAGAGTTTTTGTGAGTATACTGTCAAAATGTTTTGATTGAAAATAGAAAATTAACAACTCTCCCTTCAAGCTTTGACTACTCAAAAATATTTTCCAGTAAAACGAAGTGATACATCCATGAAGTCTTAAGATTTCCAGTGGGTAGGTCCTTGCTTCTCCCATCTGATCTACACACTTTTCTTCTTCTTTCCTTGAATATTGCCAGAGCATCAGAACCACTCTCCCTTCTAGTTCTCAAGCTATACTGCATACTCAGCCTCACTTAGATCAGCCCCCACTGGGCTTAGGTATTTTGATTCCAACCACAGATTAACTGACCTCTCATCTTCCCATTTTCCTTCCAGGGACGCCTGTGGTTGAAGCCAAATACTATGCAACTCTAACCACTTAAAATAGAGCTACTGATTAAGACACAGACAGCTATAACAATTGGAGGCAAAGCCCCTGTTCTGAGAGTGGCCAGTGCCCTGTGCCCTGACACACAGCCAGTCCAAACAGACTGGAGACTAAATGGAGCTTTGGTGGAAGAGTGGTTAACTATGTGTTGGTTCCCATGGACAGAGCCCATGTTTCCCTGTGTCATTTCCAGAATATCCAGGAGGAATTATAGGAGAGGCCAGATGAAAGGTTTGGTATGAGTGATAAATAGGGGCAAGAAAAGCAGAGACCGGTTGGGTTAGATGAACTTGTCAGAAGGTTACTTGTGCACATTAAATCCAGGCATTTTGCCCTACAAGGCTTGAATATGGGCCATCCTGTGCTTGGATTCCTGAATCACTATCTTCATAGGCTCCACATTAAGATCCAGTTACCCATAACAGAGGTTTATTTGATCCATTTTGGTTTCTATTTCCTACCAATACTTATTGAGTACCTTCTATATGCCAGGCCACATGTGCCAGAAATAATCAATGAACAAGACAGGCAAGGTCTCTGCTTTCAACATGGATTGAGTTCAGTTGGTGGAAACTGAACAATGACAAATAAACAAGATTACCTTGAGACTTAATAAGTATTATAAAGACAAGTAAAGGAATTAAACAGGGAGAGATGCTAGAGAGTGACTGGGGTGCTAGAAAGCTACTTTAAATTGGATTTCAAGAGAGGCTCTTCCATAGTGGAGAGTGGAGGAAACTGAGGCTAAGAATTTAAATTTGAGACAGAGGCAGCCACGGGAAGATCTAGGAGAGAGAGAAGGATCAGAGAGAATGTCTGCAGAGAGAAGGAGCACTGTATGAGACAATCAAGGCAGGACCTTAGGACCTGCATGTGTTAAGGAAGGCCATGTGGCTGGAGCATCACAAAGATGGTAGAGAGAAGACCAGAGGTGGTTGGGGAAGGCAACAGAAGCTATATCATGCAGGACAGTTGGTCATGGTGAAGAGTTAAAATGTTATTCTAGATGCCAATAAGAAGCTTTTGAACAATGTGGCTGCAAAAGAAACATTTTGATGCCTTCACTTCAACTCAGTAGTCCATATTCCTAAGTTTGCATTTGAAGTGTAATTGCTATGTTGCTGCTGCTGCTAAGTTACTTCAGTCGTGTCCGACTCCATGTGACCCCATAGACGGCAGCCCACCAGGCTCCCCTGTCGCTGGGATTCTCCAGGCAAGAACACTGGAGTAGGTTGCCATTTCCTTCTCCAATGCATGGAAGTGAAAAGTGAAAGTGAAGTCGTTCAGTCGTGTCCGACCCTTAGTGACCCCATGGACTGCAGCCTACCAGGCTCCTCTATCCATGGGATTTTCCAGGCAAGAGTACTGGAGTAGGGTGCCATTGGCTTCTCCAGATTGCTATGTTAAGGACCTCAAATACCAATATTTGGCCAAAACTGAATTGAACTCTAAGTGTATAGAATTGAATTGTATGTACATAAGATTGCAAATCATTCACCAATGGCTCTTTACATTAAGCTTTTTATGGAAAGAATCCGTTCTCTCATTTGGCGTATCCACCCTAAGAGCTTATCATAATTTAACGTTTAACTTTGGCAGACAATAAACATTGATTCAAATGAATGGTTTCTGAAGATAGATTTTACCTTTGTCAGTTATCCACGATGAGAAGGCCACAAAGGATATCTTACTGAGAAAGGGACAAGTGACATGTCTCTTGGTCTACAGTTTTATCCACATGGACAATTCTATGTAAGAGAAACAAATTGAGATTACAACCCAAACTTTCCAGTGTTGATAAGAAACTTTGCATTAAGTAAGGCAATGGACCTGCAGCTAAATATTGAGTAAAATCAGACTCAAGCCTGGAACTCGTTTTCCCCAAAACATGCATTGAGCAGTTTCCGCTACACCATTTCACCGGAGTATCAGTAATCTGACATTTCCTAGGCATCTGGGTTCATGAATATTCAGATAGATAGAGTGCTGAATACTTTATTGAATGATGACATCTGGCACTCCTAGATTAAGTGATGCTTTCAGTCCTAGAAGAAATAATATAGGTTGCTACTAAGAATACTGGCATTTATACAGGATTCACTTATTAATGAAAAAAATTCATTCTCAGGCCAAGATTTTTCTAGGTAATAAACTTATGCAAGATGTTGTGTTAAGGACTAGAAAAATATTAAGTTTCATATTTACAACTTTATACCAGACATTTACCTTTTCTTTTTTTAAAGAGATTTCTTTGTTCTAAGCTCCAGGTACTACTCAAATATTGTTTGCTTTTGTGTCTGAAAAAGTGTGTGATCTCATTTGATAAGCTGTAAAAAGCATACTTTTAAAAAATCTATAACTTTAAGATCTGAGTGTTAAATTGGCCCTAAGGAAATTTCTGGAAATGTACAAGACCACAGTGAACCAAAATACATCCTAGCTCAAGACTGTTTGGCCAAGGACCCTTAGGGATTATTAGTGTGTGTGAAAATCTTGTATATGTCTTTTCTTCCCATTTCTAAGGTACAGCGAGTACAAGTGTAGATTGTAGGTAAAGCATATTTAGACTTCCTAAGCCCTTGTTTCTCAATCAAAACTATGCAATCGTGACAGATTGTTGGTACCATAAGGCAGGGGTCCCCAACCTCTGGGGTCTAATGCCTGATGACCTGAGGTGGAGTTGATATAATAATAGAAATAAAATACACAATAAATGTAATGTGCTTGAATCATCCTGAAACCATCCCCTGACACCAGTCCACGAAAAAATTATTTTCCACAAAACTGGTCCCTGGTGCCAAAAGTGTTGGGGACCACTGCCATGAAGAATCCTTGGACTCTGACATTAGATTCTTTAAATTGCAGGTTATTGTCTACTTCCCTATTTGTGCTTTACTGCTCCTTCGAGAACACAGATCCTCTTCCCTGATGCTTTGTTTCTTCACTAGCAACTCTCACCTTCATTCTGAATACATGGGCCACATCAGTTCAGGTCTTAATAATCATGGTCCCTGCTAAACATAAGTCTTTTCTCTAAAAATGCCAAATCGTCCAGAACTGATAGCTTTCATGGAAAGTTCATTACTTTGTTACTTCTGGCAGGCACATGTGTTTTTCTTTGGCTGGCAGGGCTAGTGGTGTTTCCAGCAGCATGGCTAACTAGTGACTCTGTGTAGTTCCTTCTCTTAGGCCTGTCAAAGTCTTATCTGACACAGGTAAACTGGACATGACTATACAAACATACCAGGGCTTTCAGTGCTGCCGAAATTGTCACACCCTTCCTGAAAGTCTCCCTAGCATGTCAGTGGCTGGTTAGAGCTCTCAGGGCCCAACAGAGTGCTTCACCACAAGATAAGATTTCTGCAGGCAGAATGCTGTCTTCAGGGCTTACATTTTGCTTACCACTTAAGCTCCAAAGTTTTCAGGGCAAATTCCACTGCCATTGATTTCCCTTCTCCATTTAGGATTGGATGGTCTCCCCAGGTTCCTTTATGGAAGCCTGAGTCTGTTACTATCCAGGTGTGTTTCTGCCCCTGTTACTTCTCAGCCATAAATGTGTTTGTATTGATCCATACACTGAATTTCTCTTCCAGAACACTTTTGAATAAAATTGTAAATAGGGATCCCAACTGCTTTATCGCTTCACATTCCATGGTATTAGTGAGAGGAAGAGTGACTGCTCTGCCGCCAGAACACCCTCCACACACTTGTGTAGAACTGCTCTCAGAGGAGCACTCATTTGCTTTGCACATTCTGCTGAAGCTGATTGACAAAGCCTGGGAAATTCAGAAATCTGCTCTGTAAAATGTCCCTGCAGCATGTGTTGTGTTCACTTCTAATTTCTAACATGCTAAATAGTAGCCTGTTTAAGATACATTTTTTTGTTTCCTCTAAACTAAAATCCTATTTAAAAAATTTTTTATTGGAGTATAGTTGCTTTATAATGTTGTGTTAGTTTCTACTGTACAACAAAGTGAATCAGTTATACATATACACATATCCACTCTTTTTTAGATTCTATTCCCATACATTCGTTACAAGGTATTGAGTAGAGTTCCCTGTGCTATACAGTAGGTTCTCATTAATTATCTGTTTTAAATATAGTCATAAATACATGTATATATGACAAATCCACATATATGTTAATTCCAATCTTCCAACTCATTCTGCCCCTCCTCCTCCCCTTAGTGTCCATACGTGTGTTTTCTATGTCTGTGTCTCTATTTCTGCTTTGCAAATAGGATCATCTGTACCATTTTCTAGATTCCACATATATGTGTTATGAAATATGTAATTATATTGTCATAGTGATCACAGTTTTCACTCAGCACTGTGCCTTACACTTGCTAGACTCTCAATGAACATTTGATGAGCTGACAATAAAACCAGCTTCATAAAATCATTGGATTTGATTTAGTCTTTTAGCATAGCCTGATTAATTGATAGCCTTTCTCCTTTAAGTTTCTAGTTTACAGTGGTATTCTTTGTATTTCTCCAGCATGAAACTTTTAAAAATAGGAGGTTGAAGAATTCCATCCATAGCATAGTGGTTAAAGAGTTTTCAATCCAAAGTAAAAATCTACATTGTGTCATCTGTAGCCTAAGTATAGATTTATATTTGACTTGTTAGGATAAATTTGTCTTCCGAAATCTCATCTAGGATAATGGAGAAAAGCCTCCATCTATCCTCACTAAAAATAAAGCCTCTGGGCTTAGTGGAACACAAAATGTCTCCCTTGCACGAGGGTTAGAATAATGCAGCTGGGTTAGAATTCTCTGGTGGGTTTTTATCGGAAAATGCCCTCGTCTCCTCATTCCCTAAAGCACTGGGTGGCTGCCAACATATTCAGAATCTGTAGGCATCTGGTAAAGCTCTGGCTTGATTGTCTTGATCAGGTTGGATAGAAGTGGACCCAGGCATTGCTCTTCTAGGCAAGGTTTCACTATTACTACCTTGAAGTTTATCCACTCTGTAAGTTCAATCACCTTGAAAATTACCCTCTAGTTTTCCATCGCTCACGTTACCTTAGCTAGTCAGTTTCTTAGCTACTCGGATTTTGGATGGAATATTTACTACATTGAATCACACCAATGGGCCCTGGGAGCCATGAACTGTAAATACATTTGCAGTTAATCATCTGACTAAATTCCTTCCTGAAGGAATAGTCTGAAGTCTATCTTGGTGTTGTTTCCGGATTGCAAAAATGCAGAACTTGCCAGCATGCCATGATTTTCATTTGACAGCACTCTGTCTGGCCTTGAAAGGGATGAAGAGCTTCAGAGAAAGGTGTTAGTCTCTGGTTACTCAAAAGTTACGTGTGACTTCAATAATTTTGGGGAGTTTTGTCAAGACTAAGTATAACTGGAGGTGATTTTAGAGTTAATCAGATATCAAATCATACAGAATTTTTAATTCTACATTTGTATACACCAATGCTTGATTAATCAGAGATTCTTGATCTTACCACTTGTTAGTAGAAGTTTCTTCCTGGATAAATGGACTGCCCTCTCAGACAAAGATTTATAAGATGCTACAGAAATACCTGAATCAACTTTTTGGGCAATCCGATATTTGAACCAGTTTGTTAACTCACAATAATAGAAAGGTTTCATATTTTTGTATCTTATATCTGTAGACAACTTTCAAACACTTAAAATGGCCTATGAACATGATTAACACAACACTTTTCAACTTAAAAACTCAAAAAAATAAAAATCTGGGCACTTGCTAATGGTAATAAAACCCAAGTAAGGTTTTTAAAAGGATAAATGAGGCATAAAATTATAAAATTGCACAAATATTTTACAAGCAGATCATTACCTAAATACTAATGATTTAGACATACTTCTTTTTAAACCATTTTTTAAAATCAAAATATAGTTAATTTACAATGTTGTGTTGGTTTCAGGTGTATAGCAAGTGATTTAGTTTCATAGATAGATATATAATTTTCCATTATAGATTATTACAAAATATTGAATGTAGCTTTTTGTGCTGTATAGTAAGTCCTTGATGTTTCTTTTATAGTATTATGCTGTTGCTCAGTCACTAAGTTGTATCTGACTCTTCGCTACCCCATGGACTATAGCATTGCTGACTGCCCTGTCCTCCACTATCTTCTAGAGTTTGTTCAAATTCATGTCCATGGAGTCAGTGATCCTATTTAACCATCTCATTCTCTGCCACCCTCTTCTTTTGCCTTCAATCTTTCCCAGCAGTGGGGTCTTTTCCAATCCATCAGCTCTTCACATCAGGTGGCCAAAGTATTGGAGCTTCAGCTTTAGCATCAGCCCTTCCAATGAGTATTCAGGGTTGATTTCCTTTAAGATTGACAGGTTTGACCTCCTTGCAGTCCAAGGGACTCTCAAGAGTAAATAACTTATGTAGGCAAACATATATATACTTACTAGATATCCACCAATTCTACACTTTTCCTTTATTCAAGAGAAATAAAAACACAAGTTCACCCAAAGACTTGTATTCAAGTGTTAATAGCAGATTTATTTATTTAGCCCCAAACTGGAAATAACCCAAATTTTCATCAACTAGAAATATTTTTAATCAGATCTAATTTTGAAAAACAAATAAACATGTTCTGACCTGATTGGAAAGCCAAAAATCACATGTTTTTCTGGGTTTGTAGTCATAGCCAAATGCCTTAATTGTCAATTCAGAGGCTTTAATTTTTACTAAAATTTAGAAGACACTCTTCTAGGGCCCATTAGTACCATTCTTAATCTCAGGCTTTACTGTCCTCAGCAGTTGCCATACACATAGCAAAATGCTAAAAGCAGTTTTAAGAAGAGCTTGCAAACAAATGCAATCTCCATCTAGTTTTTATAACCAGGTTTTCCTGTATTTCTCTCTACATGACTTGATAGAAGGGAATCTTTTCAAGTGGACAATCACCCCCTGGGCTCTGCAGAGAAACCCCAGAGGATTTGACAAGGGTGAGTCACCAGTACCCCATGTCCTTGTTTGTGCACCACAGTTCAGCAGCATTTTCTGAATCATCTTGGTAAGAAGCCAAGTAGAAGAAAACATGAGAATCAGTTGAGAAGCAGACTTTTCCTTTGATGTGTGTTTGTAGGAAAATCCAGTATCTGACATGAGGAAATCTCCATCTTCTAACACACACACATACCCCAACTGTCTTTATTTCAAATTTGAGTAAAAAACTTTTATCTTTTTTGATCCAATGACTGGAAGCTGTTTGGCATGGATTTAAAACCTTCATATAAAAACAGCAAGTAACTGCCAGAGCATCCATATAGAGTGAAACTGGAGGAATTATCCTGATCCTTGAAGAACTGGCCAGCTTTCCAGGAGGCCAATAAAATGTGGGGAGGGGGAAGCTAAATTGGAAATGCTGAAGGGGAAGCTGGTGCCTATCAATATTCCTTCAGATTTTATTTCAGTCTCCACATCCACTCAAGACTGGGTAGCTCAGCATCACAGTGATTTCTCGAGCCCAGAACATCTACTTTTCTTGAAAGTGGTTATATTTGGACTAGAAGAAGGTGAAATCTAGTAATGCATGAAAAAGTGATAGAGCATATTAAATTAATAATTTTTATTAACTAAATCCAATAGAAGATTAGATGATTCTCTTACATCGCATTACATCTACTGCATCAAATCAGAGATTCAGTGATTCAAATCCTTTGGTAATTCAAAATTTTCTTTTCATCAGTTAAATTCCTACCATTTTCCATGTAGTCTTTTAGAGGAAATTGTTGTATATGTTTTCTCCTAAGCTCTAAAGTGTCCAGCAAAAGGGAGAAAGAAAAAAAATAACTTTCAGGGAAAATTACACACATTTGGAAACTTGCTTTTAAACAATTGAGAACTGGATTGATGCCTATGACAACTGAGCATTTAAGTTTCCATGGAAACCTTAATTTCAATTAAATCTTGAATGAAAAGTGTGACAACTTACTCTCAGGAGATGCTATAAGAAATAGTTGGGGGTTGTGTAGCTTTCCAAATTTTATTCAACCAGCTTCCCCAGTACAAGCCCAAAATTTGGTCAACCCTGTTCTTAGTCTATTTTCATAATCTAGTCAACTTTATTGCTTCTTTCCCAAGACAATCCCCCATAATTCAATCATCTTCTCTATTAATGTGAGCACTTTGAACACGAATGTATACACATACACACCCAAATAAACATCTAGAATCTAAATATTTGCATAAATCCTTTGGAAATTTTAACAAACAAAAATAGTAGGTAAACTTCTCTCTGAAATTCTGATTAAAAAAATCTTTTCCTATCACTTTTGTGAAGCTGATGACCTTCCCCTCCCTCTGTGGTTTCCAAGGTGATATAATTTCACTAAACTAAAAAGCAACTTGCTGTTAAGTCACTAAAAGGAGTCTGACTCTGTGACCTCATGGACTGAAACATGCCCGGCTTCTCTGCCTTCCACTATCTCCCAGAGTTTGCTGAAATTCATGTTCATTGAGTTGGTGATGCTATCTAAACATATTATCCACTTCCACCCCCTTCTCCTTTTGCATTCAATCTTTCCCAGCTTCAGGGTCTTTTCCAGTGAGTTGACTCTTTGTATCAGGTGGCTGGCCAAAGTATTGGAGTTTCAGCTTCAGCAACAGTCCTTCCAATGAATATTAAAGGATTGACTGATTTGATCTCCTTGCAGTTCAAGTGACTATTGAGAGTCTTCTCTAGCACCACAGCTTAAAGTATCAGTTCCTCAGTGCTCCAGCCTTCTTTATGAACCAACTCTCACATCTGTACATGACTACTGGAAAAAACAAACCTTTGACTATATGAACTTTTGCTGGCACAGTGATGTTTCTTCTTTTTAATATGCTGTCTAGGTTTGTTGCAGCTTTCCTTCGAAGCAGCAAGCGTCTTTTAATTTCACAGTTGCAGTCATCATCTGAAGTGATTTTGGAGCCCAGGAAAATAAAATCTGTCACAGTTTCCACTTTTTCCCTTGTATTTGCCATGAAGTGATGGGACCAGTTGCCATGATCTTAGTTTTTGAATGCTGAATTTTAAGCCAGATTTTTCACTCTCTCACCCTCATTCAGAGGCTCTTTAGTTCATTTTCTCTTTCTGCCTTTAGGGTGGCATATCTGAGGTTATTGATATTTCTCCTGGCAATCTTGATTCGAGTTTGAGCTTCATCCAGCCCAGCATTTCTCATGATGTACTCTGCATATAAGTTAAATAAGCAGGGTGACAAATATACATCTTTGACAAAACACCTTGGTACTTTGAATCAATTTTGAACCACTCAGTTGTTCCATGTTCTGTTCTAATTGTTGCTTTTTGACCTGCATACAGGTTTCTCAGGAGACAGGTAAAGTGGTCTAGTACTCCCATTTATTTAAGAATTTTCTTCACACTACAGTGCGTTAGTTTTATAAGGAGAAACTAAAAAAAAGAAGCAATTATAATCTGAATTGTCTAGGAAAAACACAGATCCTACAAACAGCCTCAAAATTGCATGTTGATGGCAGATCTTGTTCTGTGAGCCATGATAATAAGTCCCAACCTATGCTGAGTAACACTGTACAGTCTGTAAAAACCAGAGCCTTAGATCCTGCATGCCTTATGCAAGTGTGAAATAGTATGACCACATTTCATAAAAACTTTCCAAAGGGAATTTTCCTGGTATCCAGAAAGCAACCATTTATTTGCTAAAAAAAATAAGAACAGGGCATAATTTCTATGTCCAGATGGGGTTTCACTGGCCCAGATTCTCTCCATAGATATCTGGAATAACTCCAGTTCTGTCTTTTCTTGATTGTGAGAACTGAGAGAAGCTCTCTGATATGGGTGACCCAATACAAGAACAGAGAGGGAAATATTTGAGGTTCATAGTTAAGAAGAGTTAAACTTCTTCCAATGTTTGCTTAAATTGTGGGACTGATTAAATAATTCTATTATCCCTGTCCTATACCAAACAAAACAAAATCTTGTGAAGGCTCACAGTTTGAGCCAATACTCTAGGATTTTCAGAGTATATCAGAGTAGAAAAAAATGATAGCAGCTTTTTCTCTTGATTAAAATAATAGAATTAGTCCTGGCTGAAAATAACACGGACTCTAAATGGACCATCTCAAGCAAATCTTGGAGAAGGCAATGGCCACCCACTCCACTACTCTTGCCTGGAAAATCCCATGGACAGAGGAGCCTGGTAGGCTGCAGTCCATGGGGTCGCTAAGAGTCACACATGACTGAGTGACTTCACTTTCACTTTTCACTTTCCTGCACTGGAGAAGGAAATGGCAACCCACTCCAGTGTTCTTGCCTGGAGAATCCCAGGGACAGGGAAGCCTGGTTGGGCTGTCACCTCTGGGGTTGAAGAGTCGGACACAACTGAAGTGACTTAGCAGCAGCAGCAGCAGCAAGCAAATCTTTCTGTTCTGTGAGATTTCCTAAAGTCACAAGGAGAATTCTCAAGAACCCACTGAGTGGTCAAGCAGCGCCAGTTCCACACCCTCTGACTTTCCTCAATAAAAGGGAGCAGCAAAGTTGCTCTGGGCTTCCCAGGTTGCTAGGTGGTAAAGAATTCACCTGCCAATGCAGGAGACATAATTTCAAGCCCTGGGTCAGGAAGATCTCCTGGAAAAGGAAATGGCAATCCACTCTAGTATTCTTGCCTGGGAAATACCACGGACAAAGGAGACTGGTGGGCTACTGGTGGGCTACCCAGCCCAGAGGGTCGCAAAGAGTCAGACACCACTTAGCGACTAAAGCAACAAAAATTTTGTTCTAAATCGTTTTGTGTACCCTGGATCTGGATAAGTTTGGACTTAAGAGAGAATGATCTTTATGGATCTAATATATCTCAGAGATGTGAGTTGCTCTCTGCTGTTTGTTTTGTTTACAAACTCTGTGTATACATAATACACTCAAACACCCAAAATCTGAAAAATTTTTCACTATCTCTTTATTTTTTTCGCCTTCAGGTCAGTTCAGTTGCTCAGTCGTGTCCGACTCTTTGCAACCCCATGAATCGCAGCGTGCCAGGCCTCCCTGTCCATCACCAACTCCCGGAGTTCACTCAGACTCACATCCATCGAGTCCGTGATGCCATCCAGCCATCTCATCCTCGGTCGTCCCCTTCTCCTCCTGCCCCCAATCCCTCCCAGCATCAGAGTCTTTCCCAGTGAGTCAACTCTTCTCATGAGGTGGCCAAAGTACTGGAGTTTCAGCTTTAGCATCATTCCCTCCAAAGAAATCCCAGGGCTGATCTCCTTCAGAATGGACTGGTTGGATCTCCTTGCAGTCCAAGGGACTCTCAAGAGTCTTCTCCAACACCACAGTCCAAAAGCATCAATTCTTTGGCGCTCAGCTTTCTTCACAGCCCAACTCTCACATCTATACTTGACCACTGGAAAAACCATAGCCTTGACTAGGCGGACCTTTGTTGGCAAAGTAATGTCTCTGCTTTTGAATATGCTGTCTAGGTTGGTCATAACTTTTCTTCCAAGGAGTAAGCGTCTTTTAATTTCCCTTAACTAGGCTGAAATACCTGATGCTTACATGAACAAGTGGGTACTATGAAAGCTGGTAGTATAGATGTCTATTTCTTCAAACGCTATAGCTTGCCTCAAATGTAGTTTGTGAAGCTGTTAACTACCATTGCTGAGAGGCTTTGAGATGGCTGTATAGGATGGGGTTATATCTAAACATTCTAGTAGTTGTAACAATGTGACGGTTGCAGGGTGGTGGTGGTTTAGTCACTAAGTTGTGTCCAGCTCTTTGCAACCCCATGGACTGTAGCCTGCCAGACTCCTCTGTCCATGGGATTCAGGCAAGAATACTGGAGTGGGTTGCCATTTCCTTCTCCAGGAGATCTTCTCCACCCAGGGATAGAACCTGAGTCTCCTGCATTGCAGGCAGATTCTTTACCGTCTGAGCCACCAGGGAAACTCAATTGCAGGGTAGCCCAATTTAAACAATCATTTCACTCTTTCCTAAAGCCACTTGAGAGGGTGTCACTCAACAGATAGCTTGCTTTTGTACCTCACAACTATCCAAGCTTCTTTGTTCAATCTTCAATTTTCACATGCTTTGAATCTTTCACTAGGACTTGAGAAAAAGGTGAGGGTATGGAGAGAAAAATTCTGTTGTTGTTGAACATAAACCTGGAGCCAACTCACCTTGGAGCTACTTGCCATCTTGCCAACTCATGGAATCTAAGAATGAAGTCACAACTTAAAAAGTTGAACTGGAAGACACAGAGCAATGAAGGCCTATGGGCATCTGTTGAGTCCATGGTTATAGCTTCATGTAAAACTTGGTTCTTCCCTTACCCTTTTTGGTTTGGAGAACCAAAAAATTCCCTCCTCCACCTTTGTTTTTGCCTTAATGCAAATTTACTTAGGTTTTCCATCATTGCACAAAAAGGAGCTGATACAGATGGAGAACCACTGAAATGTCAAGATCTATTCCAAAATTAAAGTTGCCAATGTTCTGAGGATAATTACATTATAAGCTGGGTGTGGTGTGTTTCACAAGCAAAATTAAAATCTGAAATAAATATAATATGAAACATCAATTAAGCTAGAAGATACATTTTTAAAAAAAAAATTGGAACTATTCTGTAAGATAGATGGATAAATAGATGGACAGACTGAGGTTTATTTGGAAGTACTGGGTGATGTGCTATTGTTACTGAGGTATTTGTAGCTCTTGGAGAGATGGCCTTATATGGTATAAACTTTTCCATCATTGCACAAAACAGAGAGAATCGTCTTGAAGCCGTTGGGACTGAGGGTCCTATGAATGTCCTTATTCTCATGATGTTTAAATCACACATTTTTCCTTTCTAGATTATTGTGCCATACCATAACAGTACAATCTCTTAATAAGTGGTGCTAAGCATCACTTCAGCTATTAGCATTTCTGGGTATAGTGAAATTTAAAACCACATAGAGAAAAATCTGTAGTGGGTGGTGACCTTTCAGAGATGGTGTTGAAATATGCCTCATGATTAAAACAGGGTGTGGTTAAGAGGGACAGAGATGGAAAATTCTCTTTTGGCTACTCAGTAAAGACGTGGGGTTAAACTGTTGAAACAACCACAGAAATCTGTTGCAAGAAGGAAAAAATAAAAATGCTTAACAGCAGCTTTAAGCTGCACCAGACACTGTGTTAAGTGCTTTATGCATGATCTCATTCAGTTTTAGAAGTGATGTTGATTTCATGTTACTATGCACATGTTACAGATGAGGAAGTGAATACAGAAAGATTAAATAATTTGTCCAAAGTTTCACAAATACCTGGTGAGCCCAGGTCTGTAAAATTCCTAGCATCATACTCTTAGCAACTAAGTGATAACTTACCCTGTTGCCTTTTTCTAATCTGGAGCCCTGTGCATGTTCCCTGCATGCCTAGGGCATTTTTTCACCTGTGATGATTCCCATATCAAAACTAATATATATTAATGCATATAATATGGAATCTAGAAAAATCGTACTGATGAGCCTACCTGCAGGGAAGGAATAGAGACGCAGACAGAAAACAGACTTGTGGACACAGTAAGGGAAGGAGAGGGTGAGACAAACTGAGCAAGTAGTATTGACATATATACGCTGCCATGTAAAATAGATAGCTAGTGGGAAGCTGCTGTATAAAACAGGGAGCTCAAGCTGGTGCTCTGTGACAACCTATAGTGGTGGGATGGGGATGGCAGTGAGAGAGAAGTTCAAGAGGAAGGGGACCCATGTATATGTATGGCTGATTCACCTTGTTGTATGGCAGAAACCAACACAACATTGTGAAGCAATTATCCTCCAATTAAAAAAAAATCTCTTTTGTTTGAAAATCAATATGCATGAAATATTGACTCACAACCATGGAAAAATGTTTAATTTTTCCTGGAAATTTCCTTCTTCTCTGTCCCTCAGTCTGAATTATCACAAGGAAAAAAAATTATTTTTTTACTCACTGCCTTTTGAATTAAAGAAAAAACAAAATAAAAAACAGTTGTTTAATTTTTTAAGGCATGAAATCTCAATGTTCTTTCCTAACTCTGTCGAGGAAGTTTTTTACAGTGGTGAATATTTTCAAAGTCTCCAAAATTTAAAAGTGAAAGTGAAAGTCGCTCAGTCGTGTCCAACTCTTTGCGAACCCATGGACTCTAAGTCCATGGAATTCTCCAGGCCAGAATACTGGAGTGGATAGCGTTTTCCCTTCTCCAGGAGATCTTCCCAGCCCAGGGATCGAACCCAGGTCTCCTGCATTGCAGGTGGATTCTTTACTAGCTAAGCCACAAGGGAAGCCCAAGAATACTGGAGTGAGTAGCCTATCATTTCTCCAGAGGATTTTCCCGACCCCAGGAATTGAACCAGGGTGTCCTGCATTGCAGGTGGATTCTTTACCAACTGAGACATGAGGGAAGCCCAAAATTTAAAGAAGGCAGAAATAGGATATTCCCTGGCTAAGCAAGCATCTTTACATGTGTTTTGGAAATCTCTGATCTGTTGTTTAGTCTCCTGATACCATCCCTGTTTAGGAGCAGTGGCTCTCCAGCAGAAGAAATCCACTCTCATAGTACTGTGAAGTCTAAATGCTGCTTGACTGTTGCTGAGGAATGACAAATGTGCATGCTTATGGGAGGCTCATACAGAATATTAGGGTCTGTTTTACCTTCAACAGGGGAACATTCGTAGCTTACTGAGCTGTCTAGAGAGAAGTGAGCACCTTAGTTGAAATCGATTTAATCCAGATTTCATACTGGTTAAGGTAGAGTTATTTTTCACCCTTTATTTGTCAACTTTTAAAAGCACCTTTAAACACTGAGTATTTTTACATTAAAATATGCTGCAAGGAGATCAAACAAGTCAATCCTAAAGGAAATCAGTCCTGAATATTCATTGAAAGGACTGTTGCTGAAGCTGAGACTCCAACACTTTGGCCACCTGTTGGAAAAGACCCTGATGCTGGGCAAGATTGAAGGCAGGAGGAGAAGGGGATGACAGAGGATGAGATGGTTGGCTGGTATCACCAACTCAATGGACATGAGTTTGAGTAAGCTCCGGGAGTTGGTGATGGACAGGGAAGGCTGGCATGCTGCAGTCCGTGGGGTCGCAAAGAGTTGGACATGACTGAGTGACTGAACTGAACTGAAAGGTTATAATTTCTCAGAATTAAAAGGAAAGTTAACATAGATTTTAATTTTAAAAGAGATGTAGGCTTCCTATTGCCCACCACTCAGTTATCACATGCATACTACTTTTATTTCCCATTCATACATCCCAGTGTAGGCCAAGAAGTAAGTATCTTCTTAAAACTAGTGTGTAATTTGAGCATAAGACTTTTGGAAACAAACTTCCCTTAAATATTCAAATACCCTGGATGGAAAGTAAAAGGCAGTTTCTAAAAACTTGACAATGAAAAGTGGTTAGAAGGAACTTCAGGGGACTTTCCTGGCGGTTCAGTGGCTAAGACTCTGTGCTCCCAGGGCAGGATTCAATCCCTGGTCTGGAAACTAGATCCCATATGCCACAACTAAGAGCTCAAGTGCCAGAACTAAAGACTGTGACTGCATGCCACAATAAAGACCCAGCTCAGCCAAATAAATAGGTAAATATTAAAGAAAAGAAGAAGAAGAAGGAATTTCAAGGAAAGGTAGCGCTGGTGTTGGGGAAAGTAGAATATAGTTTCACTCTGTCCAGCAGAAACCTCTGTGAAGAGAAAAAAAGAGAGTGAGCTGCCAGCCAGGTGCCCTGAAGACAGAACATGATGTTGGAAAGTATCTTGATGGTGAATAGCAACCAGCCCACCTCTGAAACTATGTGAGCAAAAAACACTCCGTCTCCCAACTGGCCATAGTTTGTCATATCAGTTAGCAAGAGTACTTAATTTATCCTTCCACTGTGGTCACGTTAAGTAGAGAAATTACCCAGAGAGCTATCACTGTGCCCTGCCTTCAGGCAATGGAAAACCTGGCATGGGTGCCATGGCAATTTATCCTGGCAGAACAATAGGAATCTTGCCACTACTGTTAAATTGTGCTGGGCTCCTGGTGGTCTCTACACATATTATTTTCTTATAAAGGCTCCAATAAAACTCTTAAAAAGAAGTGTTAGATTTAAGAAGGAAAAGAGATGATTAATATCATTAATACGAGATTCTTACTTTGACATACTTGACGCAAAATTCTGTCTTTAAGAGTATAACGGCGTAGAAAAGTTAAGCCTAACCTGAAAATTGTAAGGGAACATAAAGAATGAAAGTTGTCAGGTTCATCCCACAATTTCTCCTAAAAAATTAAAAGGGAAGGGGAAGTGAATAAGGGAAACATAATCCACTTTAAAGAAGCCATGTGCCAAAAAATGACCCGCTTTACAATGGCAGATTCTTCTACTCTAGACAGCTTTCTCAGATACTGAGAACAGTATCTGACCCTTGGTAGGTATGCAGATGATTGTCCTTAAATCTGAAATGAATCATTCAGCATTCAGTCAACAAGTAGATGATTCAGTAATGCTTATTGATGGACCATGCATTACATTTCAAATAGGATTTTCAAATGAAAATTCCAACATAAATCATTAATTGAAGCTCCCTTTAAGGAAAACAAGGATGGGAAAAAGAAATAAGGAGTCCCATTGCTCTTGTTCTTTAGTCATTAAGTTGTGTCCATCTCTTTTGTGACCCCATGGACTGTAGCCCACCAGGGTCCTCTGTCAGTGGGATTTCCCAGGCTAAACTACTGCAGTGGGTTGCTATTTCCTTCTCCAGGGGATCTTCCCAACCCAGAGATCCCATTAGAAGTCCTTAAAGGTATGGATATACGTGTCAGCCACTACATTTAAGGAGAAAAGCAAAGAACAATAGAAAATTCTTTTTAGAATTCTGTCCTTTACATTTGAGGACCTTACAGGAGAACCCTCACGGACAGAGGAGCCTGGCAGGCTACAATTCATGGGGTTGCAGAGTCAGACACAACTGAGCAGCTAAGCACAGCACAGGAGTCACCAAGAGCTTCATCTTATCCCAGCTTGCAGTGAATCAGCGTCAAATCAAGGCACTAAATTGCTCCTCTTGGGAGTGGACAGTTCTCAAGGACTTGGGGGAGTCTGGGCAGGAGGGTCAGTTATATGCTAAGAAGGCAGCTAAATTGAGCTGAATCCTTTGTAAATATATCTATTTTTGCTATGCAAAATTTCTGTTGGAGGTATCAGTTCAGTTCAGTCACTCAGTCGTGTCTGACTCTTTGTGACCCCATGCACCGCAACACGCCAGGCCAACCTATCCATCACCAACTCCCGGAGGTTACTCAAACTCATGTCCATTGAGTTGGCAATGGCAGCCAACTATCTCATCCTCTGTTGTCCCCTTCTCCCGCCTTCAATCTTTCCCAGCCTCAGGGTCTTTTCCAATGTCTGTTCTTCACATCAGGTGGCCAAAGTATTGGAGTTTCAGCTTCAGCATCAGTCCTTCCAGTGGATATTCAGGACTGATTTCCTTTAGGATGGACTAACTGGATCTCCTTGCAGTCCAAGGGACTCTTCAAAATAAAGAAGATTAGCTGGGCCTCCACCTCAAACTAAAAACAAAACCTCTTTTAAACTCTAAAAATATTTGGCTAAACATGCTCTTACAGACTCTGGATTTTGAGATTTGGGTCTGCCCCAAGTTACTGACAGTGATTAAATACCTACTGGGTACAACATACTAGTGAGTTCAAGGGTCTACGGGGAGTTACAAAGAAAGCAATGAATTCATCTCTGTCCCCTGAGAGCTTATGGCCCAATGAAAAGAGGACTACCACATAACTGCTTACAAGAAATGCTGAACTAGAGTAGACTTTCTGCCAAATTAAAAAAATCCCGAACTATTTAATCAGCATGTTTGTTGGCAGAATCTTTCCATTCAGGGACCCTCCCTGCCTGCTTTGTGTCTTACAGCAAATCTCCTGTGGTACACTCAGGAGCCCTGTACTCCAGGAGGCTGCCCATAGGACACACCCATGTAGTCACAGAGCAGGGCAAAAGGCGCTGTATTCCTTACTTGATATGTATGTTATCTTCCAGGCCAATAGAAGTTATTATTGTTTACCATTGTAAGGATTTTCTGGCTGAAGAAAGTCAAATAAAGTTGCTATTAACTCTGAGCCTAGAAATCAAGGCAGTATTGCTGATGATTGCTCTTTCTAATTATTTGCAGATGACCACAGCCATGTCAATGTGCGGATGGAATGGCAGGTTTTCAGCACTAGTTGTTTTTTTTTTTTTCATTATTTCTTTTTAACACCCAGTTTGTTTACTGGTACTTTAGTCAAGGCTAACTTGGACTAAGGAGAATGGAGATGGCAATGACTGTGCAAAAAGGAAACTTGTGACTTCTTATGTAACAAGTATCAGAATCAAATTTGGATGCAACTTAGTAAGCATGTGAACCATCCTTTTACCTTCAAGTGGGGCCATCCTTAGATAATTAGGAGTTTTCATATGTATATATATTTATTTATATGTATATGCACATACACAAACATATATATGTAATATAGGTATATCTATTTTAAAACATTGATAAACTTCTATTGGTTTATATGCATACCTTTACATGTATATATTTTTATATGTTTATACCTTTATATATATATACATATCTCCCAATGAAGCATGAATGAGTGAGTGCTAAGTCACTTCAGTTGCATCAGACTCTTTGTGACCTTATAGACTGTAGCCCACCCACCTTTTCTGTCCATTGGATTCTCCAGGCAGGAATACTGGAATGTGTTGCTATTTCCTCCTCCAGGGAATCTTCCAGACCCAGGGATTGAACCCACACCTCTTGCATCTCTTGCATTGCCAGGTTTCCCAATGAGGCATGCCTCCCTGCTTTGGTTTTGTGCCTTTGTGTAGGCCATACCCACACTGACTCTGGTCTCATTGAGATATAATCTCACATGATGCTGAGGCTTGATAACCACTTTCACACTGGGGCTTATCATCTTGGAATATTTGGTGCTGGAGCCGCAAGCCACAATGTAGAGCACTCTACTCTGCCAGAGAGCCCCCCACAGAGATAAAGATACCTAGTCAGCCCTAGATGTAATGGTCATCTCTCTGAGGAGCCCCATATGTGACTGGAAAGACAATCTTAAAAAGTTCAGCCCTTGTCCAGCCAAGCTTGGTGAACTCACAAGGTCATAAGAGCAATAAAATACTGTTATTTTAAGCTACTAAGTTTGGGTAAGTGGTGTGTTACACAGTAATAGACAACTGAAGTAACCTTGTGTGTCTTTATGTATGACATCCAGAGAAGTTTCCTGACTTCCTTCTTATATTTTTGTTTTATTAAGTGCAGCATTTTTATGAGAAAACAACATAAATAGACTTTATATATACATTTTAATAAAATTAACAAATAATTGTAAAGCAAATGTTGTAGGAATGGGGACCCCTTCCAGGGCCCGAAACTGGGCTCTTGTCTAACAATCGGAAATGAATTGTCCAAAGAGACACATGTGCTGACAAAGCAAGAGATTTTATTGGGAAAGGGCACCCGGGTGGAGAGCAGTAGGGTAAGGGAACCCAGGAGAATTGCTCTGCTGCGTGGCTCGCAATGTCGGGTTTTATGGTGATGGAATTAGTTTCTGGGTGGTCTTTGACCAATCATTCTAATTCAGTCTTTCCTGGTGGCGCACGCATGTCTCGGCCAAGATGGATGCTAGCGAGAGGGATTCTGGGAAGTGGACAGACATGCGGTGTCTCCTTTAGACATTTCCTGAACTCTTCTGGTTGGTGGTGGCTTATTAGTTCCATATTCCTTATCAGGATCTCCTGTCATAAAACAACTCATGCAAATGGTTACTATGGTACCTGGCCAGGGTGGGTGGTTTCAATCAGTGTGCTTCCCCTAACACAAACACGTATGTAACCACTACCTAGGTCAAGAAATAGAACATTACTAGCACCCAAACACATTCCATAGGCTCTTGTCTCCTCATAACCACCCCTCCCCATAAGTAACCACTGTCATGATTTTAGTGACTTTAATTGCTTAGCTTTTCCTTACAGTTTTACCACTAGTGTATACATTCTTAAATATTATGGTTCATTTTACCTGTTTTGAATTTTCTATGAATGGAGTCACTCTGTATGCATTCTTGTATAACTTGTTTCATTTGCTGAATTTATATTTGTGATACTCATCCATATGGACACACATAGCTGTAATTAGTTCATTCCTGCCGTGCACAGCAGTCCATAGTGTGAAAACAACTGTCTTATTTTTATTCATCCTGCTTTATATGGACATTTGAGCTATTTCAATAAGCATTCTGGACATGCTGCTATGAACATCTTCATCTTGCATCCTGATGTATGAGCTTCTCGTTGACAACAGTTCTCAACGTGTGACACAGAGATTGCTGGGGTCCCCAAGACTGTCTCTCCAAGACAGTCCCCAAGACTGTAAAGATGATAAATTTATCACTCTCAGTCTCTCATGAATGTAGCATGGAATTTTCCAGAGGCTACATGACATGTGATATTGAGCCAAGCTGAAAGCAGAAGCAGATATGAGAGTCCAGCTGTCTTCTAGTCACCCAGACATTAAAGAGATTTGCTAAGTGTAAAACCATGCCATTCTTATAATTTTTTATTTGAAAATTATAGTTTTTTTTTTAATTAAAAATGGGTTGAAAGTGAAGTCGCTTAGTCATGTCCAACCCTTTGTGACCCCATGGACTGTAGCCTACCAGGCTTCTCCATCCATAGGATTTTCCAGGCAAGAGTACCTGAGGGGGTTGCCATTTCCTTCTCCAGGGGATTTTCAAAAATGGGTTGACATTTATTTTAAATATTATTTTAACAGCATTGTTTTTTAATGAATGAATACACATTTTTATTTTTTCTTATTTTTGACTTCAAAGACAGTAAATATCTACATATATGACAAAGCTCTTAATACTTTTTAAGAGTCTAAAGGAGTCTTGAGAGCAAAAGGTTTGAGAATCACTACTCTGTCTCAAGGAATACACATCTTAAAATTTCATACATAGTGCCAATCTGTTCTCTAAAATGTTATTTATTTTTTTCTCTCCCATCAGCAGCATGTGAGTTTCCACCCCTTCATATATTCATCAACACTTGGTTGTGTCAGATTTCTGTTTTCAAAGCTGGTGGGATATAAATATTTCTACTTTGGTTTTGTATTTCTCTCATTACTAATAACATTGTGTTCTTTTTCTTTTTTTTTTTTTTAAATTTTACTTTATTTTACTTTACAATACTGTATTGGTTTTGCCATACATCGGCATATTGTCCATTTAGATTTCTTTTCTATGAGCTATGTGTTCAAGTTTTTTGTTCATTAATTTTTTCTATTCTATTTTCTTTTTCTTGCTGTTGTTTAGTCACTAAGTCATGTCTGACTCTTTTGCGACCCTTTGAACTGTAGCCCACCAGGCTCTTCTGTCCATGGGATTTACCAGACAAGAATACTGGAGTTCCCTTTTCTTAATGATATGTAAAAACCTCATCTGTTCTGAATATACTTTCTCGGCCAATTATATATGTTGCAAGCATGTGTTAAAAGCACACTATACATTGTCTTAGTCTGATTTTCTGATGAACAAAAGTATTTAATTTAATAATTTAATTAATATAGTCAAACATCAATCTTTTACCTTATAGTTATTTTAAAAAAAAATCCTTTCCTATCCTGAAGTTATTTTTGTTACTTGGAGTTATTCTTGTTTATGGTCCTAAAATCATGATAGTTTTACTTTTCAATTTCAGCTTTAAAACCCTATCTGGAATTAATTTTTGTATATAGCCTAATGTAAGACTCCACTTTCATTTATTTCACACATGGATATCCAATTGTCCTAGTACCATTTCTTGAAAATTTCTTTTCCCCTCTAATGTCTCATGCCACCTTTATCATATATCAGTGCCAGTTTCTGTGTGAGCCTGTTTCTGGACCTCTTTATTCTATTTCACTGGTTTATTTGTTTGTCCCTGTGTAAAACCACATTGTCTTTATTGCTGTCTCTATAACAAATCTGGATATATGGTAAAGCAAGTTCCTCCCATATCCTTCTTCTTGTCTCCTTGGCCCCTCTTGTTTTTTAATTTTACACAACTTCCTCTAACCGGCAATCATGCAAAGTATTGGGAGTAGTGAATTAGGCACAGCAGTAGGTAAACTTCTGTGGGGTAGCAGAGGAGGGAGGGAAGAGTGAGCAATTAGGGCCTGAAAAGATTTTGTTGATTTTTAGTCTAATAAATAAAGGAACATGTCAATGACTTCTCTGAAGAGTAAATTTTACCTATTCATAATGAAAATGAATTGGATTTCACTGGTGGCGCCATGGTAAAAATCTACCAATTGGCCAATACAGGAGATCTGAGTTCAATCCCTGGGTCATGAAGATCCCTTGGAGAAGGAAATGGCAACCCAATCCAGTATTCTTGCCTGGGAACTCCTGTGGACAGAGGAGCCTGGTGGGCTACAGTCCATGGGGTCACAAAAGAGTCTAACATGACTGAGCAAGTAAACAACAACAAAAGTGAAAATGAATTGGGGTGAGAAATTCCTTTCATTTGGTCTTACTTGATTTATTGAGCTGGATCTGATAAGCTAATGGAATTCAAGCAAAGGAAGAGATAAGCCAGACTCATTTTCCTAAACCTCTTTTATTTATACGCAGAACCTACAGAACCAATACACAGTAGGTATTCAGTAAATAGGGACTGCATTAATGTATGACCTCATCATTATCTTGAGTCAGAACCCTGCAACTTAGAATTTCTAAATATGCTTCTAAAAATTTTTTCACTAAGATAAAATATTCAGGCCCTCCCCCATGTAAAAAAATGGGTTCCCTCACTCTACTTTTTCACACACACCAAATTGCCGTCTTCTTTTACAAATATTGAATTAAGAATCTACTTTCTAACTCTTCATTTTTGATCCTGTGAAATTTGGCTTTCACACCTCTATTTCTCCAGACTCTGCTATTTCAAAGGGTAACGTTCTCCAAGTGATCAAACTCAGTTTTGTCTCTGATGATAGGCTCCTGTATCAAAGATGATAACTACTCATAACATAACTCTGCCGTCAACCACTTTTTACAAATTATTTATTTTTGGTCGCACTGGGTCTTTGTTGCTGTGCATGTGTGTCTCATTGGGGTGGCTTCTCTTGTCATGGAGCATGGGATCTAGGTGCTCAGGCTTCAGTAGTGGCAGCACATGGGCTCAGTAGTGTTGGTGGAGGGCCCTAGAGCACCTAGGCTTTCAGTAGTTGTGACTCAAGGGCTTAGTTGCTCCAAGACATGTGGACTCTTCCCAGACCAGGGAACTGAACTGGTATCAAATTGGCAGGCAATTCCCAACCACTGTACCACCAGGGAAGTCCTATCAACCACATTTTTTCGTGAATATTCTGTGCTTGCCGAGAAAAGTTTGTTAGTGATCACTGGGCATAGCTCAAATGCAACATCTACATGGGACCTTCCCAGATTATCTTGTCTGGGAATGACCTTGTTTTCCTGAGAATGCTTGTATATTTGCTTGAACTGTTATTTCCCAAAATGTGAGCATATTACACTAGTACCCGGATACATTCTATTAGTCTGTGAAAACCTCCAGCACCAAGCAAGTCCAGAAAATTCTATACTAAAACCCCTCATGCATAGTGATAATACATATTAGCTTGTTAAAGCTTCTGGTAAGTCTCATAATAAAGAAAGCTAACTTTAGTTCATATCTTGGATGTTTTGGCATGAAATCCTTTTTACTTGTGATACCTGTTAACATCTCAAGCAGATGGGAACCAGGGATGTCAAACATGATTTAAGAAGTGGTACAGGAAAAGGCAATGGCAACCCACTCCAGTACTCTTGCCTGGAAAACCCCATGGACGGAGGAACCTGGTAGGCTGCAGTCCATGGGATTGCTAAGAGTCGGGCACGACTTGAGCGACTTCACTTTCACTTTTCACTTTCATGCATTGGAGAAGGAAATGGCAACCCACTCCAGTATTTTTGCCTGGAGAATTCCAGGGACGGGGGAGCCTGGTGGGCTGCCGTCCATGGCATCACACAGAGTCGGACACGACTGAAGTGACGCAGCAGCAGCACTCAAGTATTCATTTGACCCTCATGCAGCATTAATTTTAGTTACTTGCATACACGCTTTTCTCTCTCTCTAGAACAGAAGTGACCTCAAAGCTGGGACCTTGTCCTATATACGTTGGTGTTCCCATGAAACCAGGCTTCTTTTCCAAGGGTTTCTAAAAAATAATCAGGCAGGCACCAATAAAACTATTAGCCTGTAGTCCTGGATACTATGGAGAGATTATAATTCTGAATCTGAGGAATTTCATTTGTAATCCAGAAAAAGTTACTAGCTTAAGGTCATAGTGAAATATTTAACTATCTTCCATGAGTTGCAACTGAGAATAACCGTGAAAGCCCAAACATGGTATTAAGCTGTGTTGAGACAGTTTAAGAAAAAACATGGCATAGTCAAGTCACATTCCTAGATGCATAGCATGTGGCTATGCAGTAATCTGTCCAGATGAGTATGTTGTAGAAAATGGCCTGTTGATTGTGGGCATGAGAGGTCCTTGCGATAGCTTGTTAAAATGCAGATGCCTGAGCCCTACTACAGATCCGCTGGATTATTTTGTACTTGGACCCCAGGGTATCTGCAAATTTATTTCAATAAAATTCCTAAATTATGTGATACACGTTGAAAGTTTGAGAACAACAGCTCTAAGCGTATAAGATTTGGCATGTTCAAAGGAAATACTTTTTACTTTACGTTTTAAGAAAGCAGTTGCTTTTGGAAACAACATATTTATTCCAATGACAGTTCTATTTCTCAAACCTAACATTTTTTATGACTACGCCTTTTGTGTTGTTATAACAGCCTCTAAAACATTCTTTGGTATGTACTCCATGCTGCAAATCTGTTCTTTTAAAGAATGACCTTGATTGTTAGCAACAGTCATGACCATTTTGAAGACTGTGAATGAGGTAAATATGGGTAATATGGTTGGGGTCCTAAATAGGGTGTGATTATGAGCAAATTAAGGGTTTTCCTCGTGGCTCAGACAGTAAAATGTCTGCCTACAATGTGGGAGACCCGGTTTCAATCTCTGGGTTGGGAAGATCTCCTGGAGAAGGAAATGGCAACCCACTCCAGTATTCTTGCCTGGAAAATCCCATGGACAGAGGAGGCTGGCAGGCTACAGTTCATGGGGTCACAAAGAGTCGGACATGACTGAGTGACTCCACTTTAGATGGTAAAGAATAAGCCTGCAATGCAGGAGACATGGGTTTGATCCCTGAGTCTGGAAGATCCCCTGGAGAAGGGAATGGCTACCCACTCCAGTATTCTTGCCTGCAAAATTCCATGGACAGAGGAGCCTGGTGGGCTATAGTCCATGGGGTTGCAATTTGTCAGACATGACTGAGCGAACACTAACTAACTAATGAGCAAATTAAAACCAAAGTCTTTTTGGATGACTCTTATAAAATATAAAGATGAGTAAGTTTAACAAAACCTATGTATATTCAAAAGCAGAGACATTACTTTGCCAACTAAGGTCTGTCTAGTCAAGGCTATGGTTTTTCCTGTGGTCATGTATGGATGTGAGAGTTGGACTGTGAAGAAGGCTGAGCACCAAAGAATTGATGCTTTTGAACTGTGGTGTTGGAGAAGACTCTTGAGAGTCCCTTGGACTGCAAGGAGATCCAACCAGTCCATTCTGAAGGAGATCAACCCTGGGATTTCTTTGGAAGGAATGATGCTAAAGCTGAAACTCCAATATTTGGCCACCTCATGCGAAGAGTTGACTCATTGGAAAAGACTCTGATGCTGGGAGGGATTGGGAGCAGGAGGAGAAGGGGATGACCGAGGATGAGATGGCTGGATGGCATCACGGACTTGATGATGATTTTTTAGCACAGATATTTTCAGATCATTTCAAGAGTATGAAGTCAAGAGTTAGAAGACAGACTGGAATGGACCTGTAAGAACAACGTTCTCAAATTTTGAATGATACTTTCACTCATCTTGATGTAAATTCATTATTTTATTTTTTAAATTAATTTTTGTTGGAGTATGGTTGATTTAGGGCTTCTGTGTCTGTGATAACGCATCTACCTGCCAATGCAGGAGATGCAGTTTAAATTCCTGGGTTGGAAAGATCCCCTGGAGGAGGAAATTGCAACCCACTTCAGTATTCTTGGGATTCCCTGGTGGCTCAGACAGTAAAGCGTCTGCCCACAACCCGAGAGACTCGGGTTAGATCCCTAGGTTGGGGAGAGCCCCTGGAGAAGGAAATGGCAAGCCACTCCAGTATGCTTGTCTAGAAAATTCCATGGATGGAGGAGGCTGGTGGGCTACACTCCATGGGGTCGCAAAGAGTCAGACACAACTGAGTGACTTCACTTTCTTTCTTTCAGTATTCTTGCCTGAAAAATCCCATGGACAGAGGAGCCTGGCAGGTTATAGTTCATAGGGTTGCATAGAGTTAGACCACCTGACCTGCCTCCTGAGAATTGTATATGCAAGTCAAGAAGCAACAGTTAGAGCTGGACATGAAACAACAGACTGGTTCCAAATTGGGAAAGGAATGCATCAAGGCTGTATATTGTCAGTCTGCTCATTTAACTTATATGCAGAGTACATCATGAGAAATGCTGGGCTGGATGAAGCACAAGTTGGAATCAAGATTGCCAGGGGAAATATCAATAACTTCAGTTATGCAGATGACACCACCCTTATGGCAGAAAGCAAAGAAGAAATAAAGAGCCTCTTGATGAAAGTGAAAGAGAAGAGAGAAAAAGTTGGCTTAGAACTCAACATTCAGAAAAGTAAGATCATGGTATCCGGTCCCATCACTTCATGGCAAATAGATGGGAAAAGAGTGGAACAGTGACAGACTTTATTTTGGGGGGCTCCAAAATCACTGCAGATGGTGACTGCAGCCATGAAATTAAAAGATGCTTGCTCCTTGGAAAAAAAGTTATGATCAACAAAGACAACATATTTAAAAGCAGAGACATTACTTTGCCAACAAAGGTCTGTCTAGTCAAAGCTATGGTTTTTCCAGTAGTCATATATGAATGTGAGAGTTGGACTATAAAGAAAGCTGAGTGACAAAGAATTGATGCTTTTGAACTGGTGTTGGAGAAGACTCTTGAGAGTCTCTTAGAGAGCAAGGAGATCCAACCAGTCCATCCTAAAGGAAAGCAGTCCTGAATATTCATTGGAAAGATTGATGCTGAAGCTGAAACTCCAATACTGTGGCCACCTGATGCAAAGAACTGACTCATTTGAAAAGACTGAAGCTGGGAAAGATTGAAGGCAGGAGGAGAAAGATGACAGAGGATGAGATGGTTGGATGGCATCACTGACTCAATGGACATGAGTTTGGGTAAACTCCGGGAGTTGGTAATGGACAGGGAGGCCTGGCATTTTGCAGTCCATAGGGTCACAAAGAGTCAGACACAACTGAGTGACTGAACTGAACTGAGCAACTGAGCATGGCATGACATCATTGATTTACTGTGTTGTGCTGATTTCTGCTGTACAGCTAAATGAATCAGTTATACATATACATAGATATACTCCTTTTTAGATGCTATTCCCATATAGATGCTGGTCTCATATATTCCCATATAGGTTGTTACAGAGTATTGGGTAGAGTTCCCTGTGTTATACAGTAGGCTCTTATTAGTTATCTATTTTTTATATATTAATCTATTTTTTATTATATTAGTTATCTATTTTTATATATATCACTTATGGGAATGGAGGAATAAATTGGGAGATTTGGATTGTCACATACATACTACTATATAAAAAATACAAAGGGGTAACCCTTTGTAACCATAAGTTTGTTTCCTACGTCTGTGACTATTTCTGTTTTGAGAATAGGTTTATTTGTATGTCCATTTTTTTTTGTCCTGATTTTTGTTCTGAATGCAGGTTCTGCTCCAGGTTCTTGGATTCTGAGTCCTGCTGCCTGCAATGAGCTCAGTTATTTGAGCAACTCACCATGTTTTCCTGGCACTGAGGAGAGAATAGCAATGGCCAGTCAAGTGAATCAGCACAGATGGTCCCTGACTTAGGATGGTTCAACTTATGATTTGTCAACTTTATGATGGTGTGAAAGGGATGCACATTCAGTAGAAACCGTACTTCATGTTTTGATGTTTATCTTCTCCTGGGTTAGCGATATGTGACATGACCCTGTCTTGTGATGCTATGGCAGCCACAGCCCCAGTCAACTGTGAAATCACAAGGGTGAACAACTCGTCCTCTTACAACCATTCTGCACCCTCACAACCATTTTGTTTTTCACCCTGTCTGTTGCAGGGAAGAGCCAATTCTGACTCCATGTTGGAACTTTTACTTTAACCTTTGCTTCCCATTGCTGTTGTTCACTAAAAGTGTTTATATATAGTGGCTGCCTCAGGGAACCCTTCCCCTCTGCCTGAATATTAAACTAAAGTGCCTTTGTTCAGGACCTTGTCCACATGTGGATACATCCCCTCCTCAAGACTTGCCATTCTAGGAGATAGTTGCAAGATCAATAGGCTTTTTACTTTGCTTCCTTACCTCCCATCATCTCTGTTCTATAAAAGAACCTGGCATCCAGACCCCAGGAAGATGACATGAGTTTGCCATCTTCTTGGTCAGCCAGTTTTCTGAATAAAGTCATATTCCTTGCCTCAACACCTCATCTCTCAGAGTTACTGGCCTATTGTGAGGGGAGCAGAGCAAGCGTGGACTCAGTAACAAGTATGGTATTCACTAAATTACACGAGACAGTCAACACTTTATTGTAAAACAGACTTTGTGTTAGATGATTTTGCTCAACTGCAAGCTAATGTAAGTGTTCTGAGCACATTTAAGGAAGGCTAGGCTAACCTGTGATGTTTGGTAAGTTAGGTGTATTAAATGTATTTTCAACTTACCATTTTTTTAAACTTACAATGGGTTTAATGAGATGTAACCCCATCATAAGTCAAGGAAGATCTATCTGATTTGTTAGATTTATGAATTAAATGCCATTACAATTTTCAAGGCCTTTTGTGGTCTAAAAGAGTTCATAAAGCAATAAAATAATCTCAACACTGCTGCTGCTGCTGCTGCTAAGTCACTTCAGTTGTGTCCGACTCTGTGTGACCGCATAAATGGCAGCCCACCAGGCTCTGCCATCCCTGGGATTCTCCAGGCAAGAACACTGGAGTGGGTTGCCATTTCCTTCTCCAATGCATGAAAGTGAAAAGTCAAAGTGATATAGAAACATTTTTAAAAAAATCTCAAAACAGTGTTCCCTCAGCTAAATTTTCTTAAAAAAAAAAACTTACTAAGAGTCATTTTGAATTTAAAACTTAAGCCCTAGTTTTGTCATCTGTAAAATTTACATAATAGTGAGATTGACTTCAAGTTCTTGAAAGAATTACATGAAATAATTCAAGTAAAAAAACAGTTCAAGAGTGTCTAACTGTGCAGTTAGCTATTGTGACTATTATCACATAAAGCAACCAGCACTGTATTTGCCATTTGTAGTTGAATAAATCAAAGATAGCTATTAATATTGTTGTTCTTTTTAATATAACTGATGAAATAGTCAGGATTAATTTTTTAATCAAAAATTTAATTGACTCAGTGATCATACACCCCAGAGTAGACACAACATCAAATTCCTAAGTTTTTGGACACTGCCTAATGTACTTTTTACTCCAAGTGAATTCCTTTGTCTGAGCCTGATTTTCTGATTGAAATTAGAGCATACATAAAACAATGTTACTAAATGCTGATATTTGTTAAGACTTGTCTAGTACTTTCCCACTAGGGAAAAGACAATCAAGGAATTATGCATTTAAATAAATTTTTACAAAGGCTAAAGAATGTTCAGTTTATTCACAACTAGTAAAAATAATCTAGGGAGAAGAAAGATGACCCAGCATTCTATATTTCAAGCCAGACCCATTTTTAAAATTCTAACTTGATGGTCAAAAATAGTTCAGCAAGCTTACTTCTACTTTTTCCCCCTTTTTTCGAAACACTGTGCCCTGTTACCAGAGCAGAGGGAAAAACCTGCCAAAATATCATAAGATAGGTGACTCTCAGGGGTACTTCTTGTCAAGCAGGAAATGCCAGAAATCTTGTCGAATGGCCAATACAAATTTTCTTTTGCAGATTCTCGAGGTTTGCATCTGGATTCCCATCTGCATTTTCTGAGTGCTGGGCCAAGCTGAAACGTTCAGTTTATCCATTGCTAATAAACATGTCAGCAGTTTCTTTGCTCTCACATCTGTTGTGAAAAATGTTATCTTTCCTGAAGTGTATTTATTTTGTCTTTAATACCAGGTTTCATGGATTACAAAATAGAGATATGCCTTCAGTTAACCAATTCAATAACATATGTTGGAAAGTGCCCCACAAGAGTGATGAGATAAATTAAAGATGTATATTTTATCCTGGTCCCAAAAAGGAAATCAAATGTAAAGAATAATAGCAATTCTCAGGAAGGCCATGCCAATGGAAACAACTTGCCTCTTAATCAAGTTCATCTCAAAATCTATTCAAGACACTCTAGGCATCACAGGAATTCAACACAAAGTTTTTTAAAAATCTATTATTTGTTTGTTTCATTATAAAGGCTGTCTTCAGGCAAGCTGATGACTTTCTTTCCCAAGGAAACAACCCCCAAGCACTTGCTTCTCATTTTATATTCACCAGAATATCTGTCCTGCCAACTTTATTGAAATTGAGGTTTTTAGAAGAGCAAATAAGGAGTGACATATTGCTACTGCTACTGCTAAGTCGCTTCAGTCGTGTCCGACTCTGTGCAACCCCATCGACGGCAGCCCACCAGGCTCCCCTGTCCCTGGGATTCTCCAGGCAAGAATGCTGGAGTGGGTTGCCATTTCCTTCTCCATACATGAAAGTGAAAAGTGAAAGTGAAGTCGCTCAGTCATGTCCGACTCTTCGCCATCCCATGGACTGCAGCCTACCAGGCTCCTCCATCCATGGGATTTTCCAGGCAAGAATACTGGAGTGGGGTGCCATTGCCTTCTCTGAGTGATATATTAAGATGTGTTAAAACAAAAAATTTAAGGTATCATATAGATGGTAAATAACTGCCAACTTTCTTCTCCCCTTTCTAGTCTTTCATATCCCACCCTCTCAAAACATTTAATCATCAGGGAAAGGTATGTCCTCACATAGGTGAAGAATAGAATATTTGAAAATTCACCAGTATGTGTAGTTTAAGAAAGCAAGTAGGAAAATCCTGATAATAGGTATGTGGTAAATGTGATTAGGGCTCTCAGAGGTGCACCCATGTCCTTTTCAGACTTTTCCTCTGAGGTTCTGGCTATTCCTAGTACCACAAAGTACCACATAACACCCTGAAATTCAATGCCATTTTCTTCCCATTTGGCCAATAGCCAACTTCTGGTAAAGTCAAAGAGGGAATGGGGTGGAATTCCCCCATCCTACCACTCTGTCCCTTCAGCCCTATTGCATAAACAATGATGTACTCACATATGAAGTTTTTGCTAAAGGATTAGGTCAGTATTAGAAAGAAATGTACCTTTGAAAGGATGGTTAACAAGAGAAAAATCAAAAGATTTTAAATCAAGAGTATCAAAAAAGCCAAAACTTTATCTTTAAAAATGCTTGATTTCATTAGTAACTAGGGAAATGCATATTTCATGGCACTTTAAATGAGATAAAATTTCACACACATACAAATTGATAAACAAAGAAAATTGGACAAATCCCGGTGTTGTTGAGAATACAGAGTAAGTGGAAATACAAATTGGTAAAACTATTTTAGGAAATAGCTCAATATTATCTAGCTATGTTGAAAGTACTTGCAGCCTATGACCTAGGAATTTTCCTCTTAAATTCAAGCCTACTAAAACTATTCAATAAATAAACCAGGATGTATGCATAAATGTAACCATAAAAGCTATTTTCATAATAGCAAATAGCTGAAAATAACTCAAATATCTGTCAACCAAAGGTATAAAAAATGAGTAAGCTATGGTATAGTTATATAATGGAATTTCTTACAGCAAGGAAAACTAGTTAAGCATCATGTGTTGATAAGCATTAATTTTAAAAACAGCCAGAAAAGCAAGTCACAGAGGTCATATACATTGGATGCTGTATTTGTAATCATCAGCAAAAGTAAAATCAACATCTCTTAAGGGTGTCTGTATAAATGGTAAAATCACTAAAAAATGGAATAACATAAATTTGAAGGGATAGGAACACACGCGCAATCAGGCAAAGTCTAAAAGGGAGGGATTTGGGGGCAGGAGGAAAAGGGGACGGCAGAGGATGAGATGGCTGGATGGCATCACTAACTTGATGGATGTGAGTCTGAGTGAACTCCAGGAGTTGGTGATGGACAGGGAGGCCTGGCGTGCTGGGATTCATGGGGTCGCAAAGAGTCAGACACAACTGAGCGACTGAACTGAACTGAACTAAACTGAAAAGGGCTTCAACAATATTCTATTTCTTGAGCTTGATAATGTACACATATTTAGTGTTATCATAATTTTTTTAATTGCACATGATGAGTACATTCAAGAGTTACAGAAATGAAACTCGTTGATTAACATATATGACTTTGTATCCATGTATTTCAAAAGCAATAAATATAGAAAGTGAGAAAAGGAAAGAAGTGTCAAGAATTTAGGACATATTAATAGAAAGAAGACATGAAGCTCAGGTTACTGTTTACAGGGACTAACTAAACAAACATGCCAGTCAAAAACCAAGAGCAGTAAAGAGGTGACAATGAAAGTGTCAGATTATTTAGGCTTCTCAAAGAGTAATTCTAATCTGGAGTCCAAAAGATGTTGAATATGGAGCCAAGACAGAAATAGCTCAACAGAGCTAAAGAAGATAAGTGGACTTAGATTACGGGGAGAGTGAGAGGGGGAAGGCAGTGAGTAAGGGTGAAGTAAGCCAAGCCTTGATTCTAGGAGAAATGGGCATCATTAAAGGGAATTGGGGAACTCTTCCAGTGGTAAAGCTGCATCAAAACTGCTTCCCTTTAAGAATCTATCATAAACATTTCTGTTCACATGAGATCCAATTTCCATTTATGTGAACCTCGAGTGTATAAAACATGTTTTCAAAATGGACTTTTATAGAGACGAAGTAAATGAGCTAAGAGGTGATAAGTGAGCTTCCTCTTCCTGAAGTAGTAAGACCACGCTTTGTAAGGTTTCAAAGGACAGCAGAGGGGCATTTGTTAGATCACCAAATGGGGAAAAAATGACCACATCATAATCCAAATATCTACACTTACTGTAAATTGACTCTAGTGCAATAAAATTAAAACTAAAAAAAATACCAAAAAAATGACCGTAGTATCATCAAAGATCACTGATATGGATCACCATGACAAATATAATAATAACGAAAAAGTTTGAAATATTGCAAGAATTACCAAAATGTGACACAGACTCTCACAAGGTGAGCAGTCAGTGTGAGAAAAATGGTGCTGATTTGGTCAATGTCGAGTTGCTACAAACCTTCCTTTCGTAAAAACCACAACACAATAAATCAAAGAATGTCTATACTCTCTAAAAAGAAACAGAATATCTACATTTAATGTTTATTTATTTTCAAATAACTTCATATCTGCATATGAAGCTTGGCTTGGATATTAAACAAAACTTTGAGCTTGGGAAGTCACAACTTTTTTCCGTACTCCAATTTTTTAATTTATAAGACAGAAAGGTGTTGTTTGCTCAGTCATGTCCAACTCTTTGTGACCCCATAGGCTGTATCTCACCAGGTTCCTCTATCCATGGAACTTTCCAGGCAAGGATACTGGAGTGGATTGCCATCTCCTTTTCCGGGGGATGTTCCCAGCCCAGGGATAGAACCTGAGTCTCCTGCATTGGGAGTTGAATTCTTTACCACTGCACCACCTGGAGAGAAAAGTAGGACTCTGCTTTCTTCAATGTTTTCTAGAACTAACAAGTGACAATGTTAAGATTCATAAATTTAATGATTCAATTCTAACTGAGGTTTCTCTGTTCAGACAATTTTCTAAAAACTAAAAGAGAAAAATGTCCACAAAGGCTTTCACTTCCCCTAATTTACCTTCTCTCATTTTGGCTTAGCAAGACTTGCTCACTCCAGGAGAACCATATACTGGCAGCTCAGTGGGCAATCACCTTCTTGCTTTGAAAGTCCTCTCCACCTCTCCACCATCACTGGACATTGGACATTTATCCCTAAAATATTTTCATGGGACTGGCACACTAAGTGGCTCAACCTGGAGAGTCCCTTCATCAAGAGAGTGCTCTGCCAAGGTAAAGGCAAAGGAAACTTTTTGGTTTTAGTAAAGAATGCTTGAGGGCTTCCCAGGCTGCACAGTCATAAAGAATCCACCTGCCAATGTAGGAGATGCAAGAGATGTGGGTTTGATTCCTGGGTCGGGAACATCCTCTGGAAGAGGAAATGGCAACCCATTCTGGTATTCATGCCTGGGAAATCCCATGGACAGAGGAGCCTGGTGGGTCCATGGGATTGCAAAGAGTCAGACACAACTAAGCACACACACAAAGAATGTTTGAAGGTGAGGGTATCACATTTTTACCCATTCACCTCACGAAATTTTTGTTTTTATGGCCTTCAAAAATGAAACAATTTTTATCATTAAAGCAAATATTTCTTCTGCTCTTAAAAGGGCAGCATTTGAAAACCAGTATATACTGGCAAATAATGTGGGAAATAGACATGCAGAACACTTAATAATGATTGAACACATAAAGCATTTTTCTTCTGTTGTTATGTGACAGCTGGATGAGTTTCAACTTCCTGCTCACTGCACAGGCTCTAAACTTCCAATTCTGGGATTTTTCCTTTTCTTTTTTCTTCTTTGCCTCCCCATCCCTTTGTTGCCTCCTCCTTCCTTTTTGTGAATACACAAATGGTTTTGATTACACTATAGCTACAAACTTTATATCTCTCACTTCAACTGTTACACATCATAAACAGAAGAGCGAACCTCAGACTTCATTAAGACAAAGGTTGGTTTGCACGGTTGAGAGGCCTTTCATGTTAGTACAGTTTAAAAAACGTTTCTATAGGAAAAAGGAATGTACGGGGCATGGCTAGAAACAAAGTTCTGACTACCAACCAGTGGATCCCTGTTTTATTAATAGTCAAGGCAAGAGTGAACCCTGGAGCCCAGGACCAATGCAGCCCTCGCAGGGCTTGCTCAATCCAGTGAAAGTTTTAATATGTGAGGACAGATAAATATCTAAATGGTAAGCAAGGGTAGCCAGAGCTTGTATGAAAACATTGTGCATTGTGTTTGAATCTATTGATTCTGATTCTCTCTTTTCTACTCTGAAGTTTTCTCTTGAATTTTCTTTTATAAACAATCTTCTAGTATTGTCATCATGCTTAGGTAAACAAATCTGAAACAGAAAGAACCAGACAGTGCTTTTTATTCTTTATACCTTAATTCTGAGTGCATTGACTTCATAATATAATACAATATAATATAACTAGTTTTATCAAGCCCCTACTAGCAACTAGCACTGTTTTAGGTGCCAGAGATACACCATTAAGAAGGTGCGCAGGATCTCTGTGCTTTTGGAATCTTCATTCTAAACAGGTGAGGCAAACACATCAAAGAACAAGATGGTTTCAAACAGTGGTGAAGCTTGTGTGTGTGTATGTGTGTGTTAGTGTCTCAGTTGTGTCCAACTCTTTGCGACCCCATGGACTGTAGCCTTGCTAGGCTCTTCTGTCCATAGAATTATTCAGGCAAGAATACTAGAGTCAATCGCCTTTCTCTTCTCCAGGGAAACTTCCCAACCCAGGAACCAAACTTGGATCTCCTGCATTGAAAGCAGATTCTTTACCATCTGAGTCATCAGGAAAGCCTATGGTAAAGCTTATGTAGGAATAAATAGGCTCATAGAAGGGGGATGAAGAAACAGATCTCAGATAGGATATTCAGGGTCAGAATCTTTGACTTTGATCTGAGAGCTCAAGGAGACTATGGTGGACACGAGAAAGATTTTCTCAGTATGAGGAAGTACAAAATCTCTAAGAGGAGATAGTGCCACTGATCGGTACTAGGAACAAAATAAAGGCCAATAAGGCTAGATTAATAAGGGGATTAGCAAGAAATAAAAGCACACATTGTTATAAATTGATTTATGTCCCTCTAAGAAGATGCTGAATCCTTAACTTACAGTGCCTGTGAGTGGACCTTTTTCGGAAAGAGGAGTTTTGCATGTTAACACGAAGTCATTAGGATGGACTCATCCAATATGACAATGTCTTTATGAAAAGAGGAAATATGGACAAGGAAAGATATGGAAATAGATACATATAGATAGTATATTCAAAAGCAGAGACATTACTTTGCCGACTAAGGTCCGTCTAGTCAAGGCTATGGTTGTTTCTGTAGTCATGTATGCATGTGAGAGTTGGACTGTGAAGAAGGCTGAGCACCGAAGAATTGATGCTTTTGAACTGTGGTGTTGGAGAAGACTCTTGAGAGTCCCTTGGACTGCAAGGAGATCCAACCAGTCCATTCTGAAGGAGATCAGCCCTGGGATTTCTGTGGCAGGAATGATGCTAAAGCTGAAGCTCCAGTTCTTTGGCCACCTCATGTGAAGAGTTGACTCATTGGAAAAGATTCTGATGCTGGGAGGGATTGGGGGCAGGAGAAGGGGACGACCGAGGCATCACTGACTCGATGGATGTGAGTCTGAGTGAACTCTGGGAGATGGTGATGGACAGGGAGGCCTGGCGTGCTGCGATTCATGGGGTCGGGAAGAGTCGGACACGACTGAGCGACTGAACGGAACGGAACTGATGGAGAGCAGCATGTGATGATGAAGACGATCGTGGTAATGCATCTACAAGGCAAGAAGCACCATAGACTGCCAGCAAACCACCTGAAGTTAGGAGAAAAGCATAAGACAGATTCTCCCTCACACCTGAAACCAACTTTGTTGACATCTTAATTTCAGATTTATAGTCTCCAGAACTGGGAAGCAATGAATTTCTTCTGTTTGTCACCCAGTCTGTGGCACTTTGTTACATCAGCTCCAGGAAAGCAATATAGGTAAGGACAGATGCCTTGGACATTTATGTTTTAATCTAAGTGCAATGAGAAGGTACTGAAAAGCTTTAAGCAGGATCTAACGAACATCTTTTAAAAGATTATATCCATGTTGCCATCTGCTCCTTGCAGTACAACCATGGAGAGCTTGATGATTTCCTGCAAAAGAAGCTCAATAGAAGTTTTTGGAACCATTAGAGAGTGGCCATTATATTTAAGATAGTTGTCTCAATTTTTAAGCACTAGTATTTAAGAACAAATTTTTGGATAGAACTTTTAAAACCATCACTGATACAATTTTTAATATTTCATTCAATTATGTGGTATTTAATTTAACACTCTTTATTATTCAGAAATATCCATTTCTGTTTACAAACCTTTTATTGTTTTGAATTGTGGTGATGTGTAAGACAGTAAGGTATAAAAATGAACAAGATTGTGCTTTTAAGTTTGTAGTCTGATGGCAAACACAGAGACCTAAAGAGGAACATCAATCTTTGGCAGTAAGTAATAAGGAAAAGTATTTGCAGGGTTCTATAGGAGCAGTGTGAAGCATTCAGTGGTGTTTTCTTGGAGATAATGCTCAAGCCAAATACTGAAAGCAAATAATAATTGGCCACAGGAAGAAAGGAGGGGGTTGTGCTCCAGGAAAAGGGAAGGATCCAGGAAATCCATGTGGCTTCCAGCTATCTTTCAGCAGACTGGCAACCCTAGAAATAAGAGTGCTGACAAAAATATGAGAGTGAGAGAGGGTCCTTGTATGTCCAGCCAAAGCCCTTCCACTGCTCTGAAGGCAATGGGGATCTGCTGGGAAGATGAAAATAAGAGATCAGGTGTGGATTTTCACAAATGTGTCAGTCAGAGCACTTGGGTTGTAAGCAACTGAAATTGACCTCACCTAAAAAAGAATTCTAAAGACGTTTAGAAAAACTTAGCAAAGTTTAAGCAAAACTTTAGAAGCTGGAGGGAAAGCTGAAGATATAGTTCTCGGGAAAAAATACCCCCAGAGCCACAAAATAGAAGTGGCAGAATGGTAGTGGGCATCCTTCTCAGGGGTGAACCATTTACAACTGTGTGCTTTGAAACAAAGATTATTTTATCAAATAAAACCTTTCTGTTTGTACAAAATACCAAAGAGAATTTCAGAAATGATATGAGAAGTGAGACGTCATCCCCAAACTGAAAGAGAATTTCTTTCAACCATTTTAGCAGCTTTTTCTTTCTAAAATTTGTTTTTATTTCTAAGCTTAAAAATACTTATACTGCAAGTCAAAATAAACAAAAAAAAGATTATATTGCCCCCCATGTAGAGAATGAGTTGGGGCAGTGGTGGAAATGGAAACAGGGAGCTGTGTTGGAGAGCTATTATCTTTTTACAGAAATGTTTTGTCGTATCTCTATGGATCTGAAAAACTTAAACGTATGCATTAATTGCCCAAAATGTACATTATTTGTTCTTAATAGAAACATAACATGGCTATGATGGGACAAAACATTTACTTACCATAAAACATGGAAATTAGGGCTGTATCCTAACATCTTTGTAATGCAAGCACAGTATGAATATATATTTTAGGGTTAAAATAAATCTCTTTTGCAGAAAAACATGTTTGAAATGCATAGGTTTGCTTAAGATTCTATTTTGTTTACTCTTAAAAATATAGGCTCGGTCAAAGCTCTCATTTGTTGACTGAGTAAACTTCTTAAGAAAAATGAAAACAAGCTTTTAAATCATATATTTAAGCATGTTTGTAAACACATCTAGATTACATATGACAAACAAATATATGTGGCTAGTGTCCACATACATATCCATTTACAGTGTGTATGTATATTATTTTCACACTCTACACTTTTGTCTGGATATATTCCTGAATTTTGGATCTGCAAAACAATGTTAACATTTCAGGTCTTGTAAGTCATCATCAGTTTTGAAAGACCACTGAAACAGATAAACCATCTTCTATAAAAGAAGGGTCTTAGTAACAAAAACTTGGGCAGAAAGTTGCTTTTGAGTTCATTGTCTCCTTAATCTGTTCTGATAGAACAGAGCCTAAGGTTTGATTACTTTATCTATACTTTATAAACTTTTTGAATAAAATCCAGAATATGGAAACTTCTATAGGGCAAAACACCAAATTTCTTCAGAAAATAAATAGCAGGAGAAGTGGCCAAGATGGCCAAGTAAGAAGATCCTTCGATCACCCCACAGGCACACCAAAATTACAACTGTTTACAAAGCAACTATTGATGAGAAAGGCTTGAAAACTAGCAGAACAAGTCTACAACTAAAAGATAAAGAAGGACCACAAGGAGAAGGGTGGGAAGGACAGAGTCATGTGTATATTTTCACATAACTATACATAATACAGTATACAGACCATAAAAGATGTTCAACACTTTAGAAAAATAAGTAAATAAGAGAAAATCCATGGAGAAAATGTAAGCATTTTTATCTCCAATAAGCAGCAAAGCTACATGCAAATGAAGTAAATACTATATAAAGTGAAGTAAATCATTTATAAACTACATGTTAATGAAGTGAAGAGTATATAAATGCTATGTAAACAGCAAGCTCTGTTTTGGGGCAGAATTGGAGTTGATTCTGTGAGACATTAAGAAGAGTTCAAAGAATGAGGTCATGTGGGAGAAAGCTAGTATAATACCTAGAGATATACATGGAGCCAGTGTACTGAGTACCCCTGCCATTTCAGCAAATACCACATAAGGTAGGCTGAATAATGGCCCATTAAGATGTCATATCCTAATTCCTGGAGTATGTAAATGTATGTGTGGAGTAGGTATATAATATACATATGGAGTATATAAAAACTTTATGTGGCAAAAAGAACTGTGCAGATATGGTTAAATTAATTATTTCAAGATGAAGAAATTATCCAAGTTTGTCTGATGTCCTTATTATCCAAGTCTGCCTAATGTCCTTATAATCAGGGGGTCCTTATAAGAGAGAGGTATGAGATCAGGGAGATAGAATGAAGTTAAATGATGGAAGAATAAAAGTTAGAGAGAAAGATTCCCTGGTAGCTCAGATGGTAAAGTGTCTGCCTACAATGCAGGAGACCTGGGTTCGATCCCTGGGTCGGGAAGATCCCCTGGAGAAGGAAATGGCAACCCACTCCAGTATCCATGCCTGGAAAATCCCGTGGACCAAGGAGTCTGGTGGGCTACAGTCCATGGGGTTGCAAAGAGTTGGACACAACTGAGCAACTTCATTTCACTTCACTTCATGATGCTGGCTTTGAAGACATAAGAAGGCAGCCATGAGTTCAAGGATACAGATGGCCTGTGGAAGGTGGAGAAGGCAAGGAAAAAAAATTTTTCCATAGATCCTTCAGACAGATCGGTCTTGCTTGCATTTTGACTGGTCCAATAAAACTGATTACAAATTTATGACCTTCAGAAATGTTTGTGGAAAAAAAAAAAAAAGTTGTGCTTGTGAAAACTTGTTACAGTGGCAACAGGAAACTAGCAGCTGTGTTTGTAACCAGTATTTTTTAAAAGGATTTATAAAAATTCAATTAAAAATAAAGATAAGTATAAGGGACTTTCTTACCAAAGTTCTATAAATACCAGTTGGTTTTAGCAATGCAGTAACTTGGCTGAGGACAATTTTAAAGGAAAAGCACTTTGGATAGGGAATGAAAATTATTCTTCATAGTTTAGGGTATGATTAGGTAATTGTAAAACTGGTTAGAACACCCACAAATGGAAGATCTCCTGTCTGCTTTCCACCCCCTCCTCCTGGGGTAAGGCAGTTCTTTCCCCCAGTCTACCTTAGGACAACAACCCTTTCTCTTTATCGCACAAGACTTCTCTTATTCCCTGATAGGCCAGCATAAAATTGTTTAGATGGCAAGAACACTAATGATCATTTTGGTGTTCAAGTTATATTTTTGTAAGTAGAGAGAATTTTTATTGTTAGCATCCTAATCAGGTTCTTCCAGTCCTCTCTAATTCAGTTCCCCATGGCTGGCCAGTGCCATTTTCACCCTGTCCCTCTGTACTGGGGCCAGGCAAATCCTCAAGTTGGTGTCAAAGGCCTGGAGGAAGGCACTGTGAACCAACCCAAGCTGAGAGAAGTGGTCAAGCAAAAGAGCAGGTATTTAAGACTAAAGTATCAAGGTCCCCTGTATGGGGCTGTAAAGTCCCAAGTGAAAGAGTGTGGTTAGAAATTACTGCTGTTCAAAATAATCAAGCTTGTCTCTAGAGCTTTGCTAAATACTTTTGTCCTGTGGTGAGGCAGAAAACTTTTCCTTCAGGAATAGTTTACCTAGAGATTAAGTAGAAAGATGCTTACTCCTTGGAAGGAAAGTTATGACCAACCTAGATAGCATATTAAAAAGCAGAGACATTACTTTGCCAACAAAGGTCCATCTAGTCAAGGCCATGGTTTTTCCAGTGGTCACGTATGGACATAAGAGTTGGACTGTGAAGAAAGCTGAGTGCTGAAGAATTGATGCTTTTGAACTGTGGTGTTGGAGAAGACTCTTGAGAGTCCCTTGGACTGCAAGGAGATCCAACCAGTCCTGGGTGTTCATTGGAAGGACTGATGCTGAAGCTGAAACTCCAATACTTTGGCCACCTCATGTGAAGAGTTGACTCATTGGAAAAGACCTTGATGCTGGGAGGGATTGGGGGCAGGAGGAGAAGGGGACAAGAGAGGGTGAGATGGCTGGATGGCATCACCAACTCGATGCACACGAGTTTGGGTAAACTCCAGGGGTTGGTGATGGACAGGGAGGCCTGGCGTGCTGTGATTCATGGTGTTGCAAAGAGTCGGACACAACTAAGCGACTGAACTGAACTGAACTGAAGTAGAACAGTAAGATCCCTTAATTATTGCCTTTCATACAGATATCCAACTTTTTAGATATGCTTAATGGAGAATAATTAGTCCTAGATCAAATACTCTGATCCCATCTAACAAATCATAAAAGTGGTACACCAAAAAATCAAACTGTTTCTAAGTAACCACATCCCAGAAGAAAGCTCAAGGAGATTTATAAGAATAAAAAAATATCCAGTACCCCAAAGTATAAAGCTTAAAATGTCTGGCCCCCAATGAAAAATTACCAGGAATGCAAAGAAGCAGGAAAATACAATCTATAATGAGGCAAGAAGGCAGTCCTACGAAATTGACACAGAACTGACACAGATGTTTGAATTAGCAGACAAGGATATAAAAATGGTTATTGTAACTGTATTCCATATGTTCAAAAGTTATGTAGAAGCATAAAAGAAATTTTAAAAAAACAAATCAAACTTCTAGTGATGAAAACAAAAAAGTCTGAGGAAAAATACACTAAATGGGATTAACAGCAGATAGGCTCTTGCACAAGGAAAGATGAGTGAACTTGAAAACAAAGTACCAGAAGCTGTCCAAGATAAAGCACCGCAGGGGGGAAAAAAGAATTTAAAAAATACATAAAATGGCATCAGTGAGATGTGGGACAACTTTAATCAGCCTAACATAGATATACCTGAAAGAGGTGTGGGGAGAGGCAGAAAAAAGTACTCGAAAGAATAACGGTTACTTTAAAAACTTTGATGAAAACAATAAACCAAAAGAAGTAAAAGTTCAATTTATTCCAAGCACAAGAAATATGAAGAAAATTATGCCTACCAAATCCAATCATAATCTTTATGGAAAAATTTTAACTATAAATATAATGTCTTTATTAGATTTAGAACTATTCTCATTATCTATTTCTTTTTGAGTGAGCTTTGGCAGTTTGTATCTTTTAAATAACTGGTCCATTTCATGTAAGTTGTGGATTTGGTGCATTCTACCAAATGTGAAAGGAAGAAATGACACCAGCTCTACACAAACTCTTTCAAAAAACTGAATAGAAGAGAATATTTTCCAAATAATCAGTATGTTCTAATACTATTCAAATACAAAATTAGAAAAAGACATCATAAGAACACAGATAATCATAGATGAATATCATTTATGAAAAAGATGCAAAAAATTCTAAATAATATTTTAACCAAGAAAGTAAAACTATACAAAAAATGATATATCATTGACAAATGGAGTTTGTTTCATGGATGCAAGGTTGGTTTAACACACAAAATCAATAAAATTAGTTCACCATATAAAGAGAAAAACTATCTAATAATCTCAATAAATGCACAAAAAGCGCATGACAAAATCAACATCCATTTCTTATCAAATCCCTCAGTAAGCTAGTAACAGAAGGGAAAATTTTCAAATTGATGAAGGTCATCTCTGAAAGACCTAACAACGTCTTTAATGGTAAAAGGCTTCTGCCTTAACTCAAGACTAATACAAAAGTGCCTGCTGTACACTCACATTAATCATTAAACTGGAAGTTCTAACCAGTAAAACATTGCAAGAAAAATAAATAAAAGGTATCAGATTGGAGAGGAATAAATGAAACTGTATTCATAGACAACTGGTTCTCTGTGTAAGCAATTCAATGGAATCTATGAAAAAGCTACTAGAACCAATCAGTGAGTTAGCCAGATTACAAAACACAAGATCAGTAAATAAAAGTCAATTTTATTTCCGTGTATTAGAAATAAAAAAATCAGAAATTAACATTTTTGGAATATATAATTCATAGTAGCATAAGAAAATATGGACTTCCTAGGGGCAAAATGACAAAAGATGTACAAAATCTGTATGCTAAAAACAACAAAACATTGCTGAGAGAAATGAAAGTAGATCCAAATAAACCAAGAGATATATTGTGTTTGGGTGGCAGAGATATTCAGTATGGTTAAGATGTCAGTTTTCCCCCAAACTGGTCTACAGAGTCAACAGATTCAGAATCCCAGGAGATTTCTTTTTTAAAGAAATTGGCAAGTTAGTTATAAAATTTACATGAAATTCAAAGAATGTAAAATAACCAACATACATTTAGAAGAGAAAAATAGTCTTTAAAGCAAAGGCTTTTACAGCTACATTAATTAATGACAGTAGGGTATCAGCAAAAGACAGAAAAATAGATCAATTTAGAACAGGGTCCAGAAATAGACCCACATATATATAGATGGTTGATTTACTACAGAGAAGCCAAGACAATTCTGTGGAGAAAGGATACTATTCAGTAACCAATACAGGAGTGACTAGACACCCAAATGCAAAGCATGCACGTGATCCACACCTTTTGCAACATGCATAAACTCAGAAAGAATCATAGACCTAAATGTAAATCCTAAAACCATAGAATTTTCTGAAGAAAAATAATTTCTTAGGGCACTGAAAGGATATTCCATCAAACAGCAAGCAAAAAATTGATACATTGTAATTTATTAGAATTAAACACTTCTACTCTTTGAAAGACACTGTTAAGAATATGAAAAAGCAAACTACAGAGTAGGAGAAAATAACTACAAATCATAAAGCACCTCTATTAAAAATCTATAAAGTAAACTTAAAACTCAATAATAAGAAAAAATTACCCAATTAAAAATTAGCAAAAGCTTTTAACAGTTCACCAAAATATGCATATGGCAAATAAGCACACAAAAAGATGCTCAATATCATTAGTCATCAGGGAAATGCAAATTAACATCAAATCAGTCCACATCTGTTACAATGGCTGAAACTAAAAAGAACAACCATACTAAGGATGGGACAGCCATACTGAGGATGTGGACAAACTGGGACTGCTGGTGAATATGCAAAATGTGGATCCACTTCAGAAGAAAGTTTGGCAGCTTATTAAAGTTAAACATATACACACCTACCATTATCCAGCCATTCTACTCTCAAGTAAAAATGAAAGCATACAGAAACTTGTACACAAATATTCATAGCTTTATTTATAATAGTTAAAACTAGGAAACAGACGTATTTTTGTTTGAAATTCTGAAAAAGAATGACCCCAGCTCATAGAGGCCTTAGGGATTTATGCCAGTGCCACTTAGTCGTTAAGACTATTCCTATAGTCTGACTTTCAGAGAGGGTGTGGAGAAAAGGGAATGCTCCTATACCACTCGTGGGAATGTAAATTGATGCAGCCACTGTGGAGAGCAGTATGAAGGTTCCCTGAGAAAATAAAAAATAGCTTTATGATCCTGCAATCTCACTTCTAGGCATATATCCAGAGAAAACTTTGATTCAAAAAGGTATATGCACCCCAATGTTCATAGGAGCACTATTTACAATCGCCAAGACATAGAAGCAACTTATATGTCCATCAACAGATGAATGGATAAAGAAAATGTGGTATATGCATACCATGGAATCAGTTCAGTCTCTCAGTAGTGTCTGACTCTTTGCAACCCCATGGACTGCAGCAGGTCAGGCTTCCCTGTCCATCACCAACTCCTGGAGCTTACTCAAACTCATGTCCATTGAGTTGTGATGCCATCCAGCCATCTCATCCTCTGTCATCCCCTTCTCCTGCCTTCAGTCTTTCTCAGCATCAGGGTCTTTTCCAATGAGTCAGTTTTTCACATCAGGTGGCCAAAGCATTTGAGTTTTAGCTTCAGTATCAATCCTTCCAATGAATATTCAGGACTGATTTTCTTTAGGATTGACTGGTTGGGTCTCCTTGCAGTCCAAGGGCCTCTCAATGGGAGAGGCCATATAAATTCACCATATAAAAAGATTAGGCTGGTGCAAAAGTAATTGTGGTTTTGCATTGTTGAAATTTGCTGTTTGATATTGGAATACATTCTTAAATAAATGTGGTTATGTTACACATCTTTCTATGCACATATCTCACTTTATATGTTTTTACTAATGACTTATTAGTTGTTGTTTATTTTACATTTATTTTAGACTGGGGAAATGATAGTATAAAAAAATCAAATTCGAGCAATTTTCTTATTCAAGTTCAAAATGTGTTGTAAAGCAGCAGAGACAACTCGCAACATCGACAACGAATTTGGCCCAGGAACTGCTAGTGAACATACAGAGCAGCAGTGGTTCAAGAAGTTTTGCAAGGAGACGAGAACCTTGAAGATGAGAAGCTCAGTGACTGGCCATCAGAAGTTGACAATGGCCAACTAACAGGATCTTCAAAGCTGATTGTCTTACAACTACACAAGAAGTTGCTGAAGAACTCAAAGTCAATTATTCTATGATCGTTTGGCATTTGAAGCAAATTGGAAAGGTGAATAAGTTGAGCTGACCACAAGTCAGAAAACTTGTCATTTTGAAGTTTCATCTTCTCTTATTTTGACATTTGAAAAGACCCTGATGTTGGGAAAGGTTGAAGGCAGGAGGAGAAGGGGACAACAGAGGATGAGATGGTTAGATGGCATCACCGACTCAATGGACATGAGTTTGGGTAAACTCTGGGAGTTGGTGCTGTACAGGGAGGCCTGGTGTGCTGCGGTTCATGGGGTCGCAGGGAGCTGGACATGACTGAGCGACTGAACTGAACTGAACTTTTCTTATTCTATGCAACAACAATGAACCATTTCGCAATTGGATTGTGATGTGTGAAGAAAACTGGATTTTACACGACAACCAGTAATGACTTGTCATTGCTGTGGTTGAACTGAGAAGAAGCTTAAAGCACTTCCCAAAGACAAGCTTGCACCAAAAGCGGGGTCATGGTCACTGTTGGCAGTCTGCTGCCCGTCTGATCCACTACAGCTTTCTGAATCCTGGGGAAGCCATTACATCAGAGAAGCATGCTCAGCAAATCAATGAGATGCACCAAAACCTCCAACTCCTGAAGCTGGCACTGGTCAACAGAATTGGCCCAATTCTTCTCTGTGACAACACATTGTACAACCAATCCTTCAAAGATTGAACAAACTGGGCTACAAAGCTTTGCCTCATCTGCCATATTCACCTGACCTCTCAACAATAGACAGCCACTTCTTCAAGCATCTCAACAACTTTTTTGCAGGGAAAATGCTTACACAACCAGAAGGAAGCAGAAAATGTTTCTAAGAGTTCGTCGAATCCCGAAGCACAAATTTTTTTTTTAATTTTTATTTTTACTTTATTTTACTTTACAATACTGTATTGGTTTTGCCATACATTGACATGAATCCACCATGGGTGACATGAGTTCCCAAACATGAACCCCCCTCCCACCTCCCACCCCATGTCATCTCTCTGGATCATTCCCATGCACCAGCCCCAAGCATCCTGTTTCCTGCATCAAACATAGACTGGCGATTCGTTTCTTACATGATAGTATACATATTTCAATGCCATTCTCCCAAATCATCCCACCCTCTCCCTCAGAGTCCAAAAGTCCGCTCTACACATCTGTGTCTCTTTTGCTGTCTCACATACAGGGTCATCATTACCATCTTTCTAAATTCCATATATATGTGTTAGTATACTGTACTGGTGTTTTTCTTTCTGGCTTACTTCACTCTGTATAATCGGCTCCAGTTTCATCCACCTCATTAGAACTGATTCAAATGTATTCTTTTTAATGGCTGAGTAATACTCCATTGTGTATATGTACCACAGCTTTCTTATCCATTCATCTGCTGATGGACATCTAGGTTGTTTCCATGTCCTGGCTATTATAAACAGTGCTGCACAAATTTTTATGCTACAAGAATAAACAAACTTATTTCTCATTGGCAAAAATGTGTTGATTGTAATGACTCCTATTTTGATTAAGTACATCTTTGAGCCTATTTATAAAGGCTTAGTATTCATGGTTCAAAACTGCAATTACTTTTCAAAAAGCTAAGAATAAAATAATGCCATTTGCAGCAATATGTGTGGATCTAGAGATTATCATATTAAGTAAGACAGACAGAGAAAGACAAATATCATGACATCACTTATGTGTGAATTCCCCCCCAAAAAATATACAAATGCACTTATTTACAAAACATAAATAAAGTCACAGACATAGAAAACAAAATTATGGATAATGGAATCGGGGAGAGATAAATTAGGAGCTTGGGATTAACATATATACACTACTATATATAAAATAGGTAAACAACAAGGACCTGATGTCTTGTAGTAATTTATAATGGAAAAGAATATATGTATATGCATGTATAATGGATTCACTTTGCTGTACACTTGAAACTAACACACCATTGTAAGTTAACTATACTTCAATGAAAATATATTTTTAAGTTATTTCTCTTAATCATCTATGGGTCCTTCTCTGGTTCACTGGTTTGGTTAAAAAAAAAAAAAACAGCACATTTGTCAATTACATGTTCAGACAGACATATACACACACAATTTTTTGTAAGGCCTTGCAATATTCTTTTCAATCCTGTCACTGTGTTCCCAGGCCAGGTTTCATTCATTTTAGACTCCATAGTTTCAAGATTAGTCTAGCTTCCAACTCTCCCCTGTGAGGTAAGAAGCTCAAGGATGTAGAGTTAGCAAATGTCAATAATATATTTCAAAGGGATTGGGGTATATAAATTGAAAGTTGTTATTCTTCCTGTAACAGAAGAATTGGTTGAAATGCTGAATTTCCTTTAATGAAAGGTTTTTATACCTTTCATTGGTAAAACGGGTTACTGCCAAAGAAATCTAAATAACTAATAGTTTGGTGTATGGTAGGAATTTCTACAATAACACCTGAACAGCAGGAGGTGCAGGTATTTTTCAAAGTAAAAGAGGCCTGGAAGCAAAAGTGTCATGCACCTTGCAGTAAGGTGAGACATCAGTTATGCCCCATGGGCTCTTCAAAGGGGTAGAGCAGATGTAAAGAAGGGGAAACTGGAATGGAGCCACAAAACACATGCCTTTATTTCATTCACAGAGCAGACACAGCACAGAGCAGATGATCCCTTACTTTGATGAATGATCAGAAAGGAAGTCCATGGATGCCATAGAGAGTAGGAGAGAACAAAATGCTTTTGGGTACCATGTGTCAAAGAGAGCTCCAGATGGAATGATTAGCTTCCTCTTCTCAAAACTCATCAAGAAATTGAAATTGGAAAGGATGGTCAGTAAAGAGACAAAGAGGATCAAACATTTGATGGTATGGGAATGAAACCCCTCTTCCTTATCAGGCTTCCATTCCAGTCACACAGATCTACACGCTTTCTTTTCAGAGTCTTTGCCCCCACTATTTCTTCTTTCTGAAAATCCCTTTGAATCATCACACTGATTTCATGTCTAGTGGAAAAGTAGAAAAGTAAACCTGAAGGAGTCTCACTTTTCTTTGTTCTCATTCCCTGAAGGACTTTTTTGTGTGCCACCATCATACTGTGAAAGTGAGTGGCTGAGTCATGTCTGACTTTTTGTGACCCCCATGGACTGTGGCCCATTAGGCTCCTCTGTCCATGGAATTCTCCAGGCAAGAATCATACAGTGGGTTGCCATTTCCTTCTCCAAGTTCAGTTCAGTTCAGTTCAGTCGCTCAGTCATGTCCAACTCTTTGTGACCCCATGAATCGCAGGGATTGAACCTGGGTCTCCCACAGTGCAGGCAGATTCTTTACCATCTGATCCATCAAGAAACACCTTACCATCACATTAAAAGATGGCAAAAATTCTAGACAAAGTATAAATTGTTTCAAAATATTTAGTTCAATTATCTGTAAAATTTATTCTTGCAAAGATAAAATCCATGCCAAACCAATTGAAGACCATTGTTGAAAACATTAAAATATTTATGATGCATCTCGTAATTTGTATCTGAAAAATAAGCATTTGACCCTGCTAGTTTCTATGTGTATGCAAATGTCACTGAAAAAACAATTAAGAAATTCTGTTTGCTTTCCGTTGGAGGCCTATTCTCTGCTTTGGAGACGTATCCTATGTATAGTGTCTAGACATAGACATTCCATTGTCTGTTATTCTGCTTCTTGGTTTATGAGCTAGAAACTCTAGCTTAAGCTAAATCATCCCATCTTTAACCATGTGATAAGCCCAGGCCCAACCTAAGCCATTACTTCTACAAGTGTGCCAGACCCTGGGGTCCTTCCCCTGACCTTTTCTCCCACTGCAACTTCGTCCTCTGGAGCAGGCGCAGCTGATCCAACCCAGGCTGAGGGATGTCTGGCATAGTCAACCCTGTACATGATCTCTCTCCTCCCCCGACAAGGCCCCTTTTTCTCCCCCACATCCCCTTAGTCCTCCATCTTCTCAAGGACACTCTATTTTCTTCTTTCAAGGCCTCTCTTCCTCTCTTCTTCCTGCCTTGCTCTTCCTCATTGGTGAGGTTCTTGTGCTTAAATACTGTGACTCAATCCTCCATACCACTTCCTACGTTCCTATCAGAAGTACACAGGAACCAGTGATTCTAAACCCCTCCCTTCCTTGCTAGGAAATGTATCTGTGCTGAAATAGTCTACACCTTTTTTTTTTTTTTTAGTGCAAACCAAAACAAAATCAAACCTCAAAAAACCAAAAATCCAAAAAACTCACTCAGGGACTTACTTCCCTGGTTGTCTAAGACTCAGTGCTTTCACTGCTGTGGTGCTAGGTTCAATCCCTGGTCAGGGAATTAAGATCCTTCAAGCCACACAGACACACAGAAACCAAAAACCTACTACTCAGCTGAAGCAGATTTCTGGCTTCCATACACATTCAAAGCAAACATGTAGAAAAATGATCTGTTATGGACTCACTCATATCTGAATGGGCCTCCTAGGAATGGATTACTTTAGCCTTTAGCCTCTCCCATTTGGGGTCTCCTTCTGCAGGCTTATCTCCCTGACTCTCTGTATTCTCACAGTAACTAGAGTTTCCCAAAGCTTCTATTTAGAGAGTTCAGCTTCATTATGTCATAAGAAAGTATCATGTCTACCCACCACCTGCGTCTTTTCCCTTTGGATCTGTGCATCATGAGACAGATGCAGTGTTAAATAACTACCCCATTTATCAAACAGTGAATGTATCCTTGGGAGTCTCTGGTGTTCTAAGTCACCATCTACAATAGGTCACGTGTAAATGGCAGCATTTTTCTTCATTAATCAAGATTAATGAAAGATTAATCAAGATTTAAGAAAAACATTCATGCCTAACAGCTTCAGAATCAGAGGTCATGATGGAATACTAATTTTAGAAAGACGGTCATAATCTTTAGGTTTAGATTTTTTTTTTGAATCCCCAAATTCCATGGAGTATACTCCCAATTATTAAAAATCCCTTTTAAGGAAGTAAAACTCAAATGAGCTATTTCTGTACTCTTTTCTCATTTCTTCACTGAAAAAAAAATTATTTTTCCCGTAATGTGAACAAAACTCCCTCAGGGGTCTTTTTCCCCTCCCTTTATTGATGTATACATGAATCATCATTGTACTATTTACTGAATATTCTCAAAGTAAACACTCTTATGTAATAGGAAGCCAGAGCAAAACAAGAAACAACCCTTAGAAGCTTTCCTATGCTTCTTTCCAGTTACTGTACACCCACCTCAGGTAACAATGATCTGACTTCTAACATCACGTGTTTTTTTAGCCAGTTTTTGAAATTTACATACCTGATGAATATTTACTCTTTTGGGTCTTGCTTCTTTCACCCAACTTAATGTTAGCGAGGTACACCCATTGATGCATGTAATTCAGTTTGATTATTGTCATTGCTGTTTGGTACTTCATTATATACATAGAACACAGTTTATTCATGCATCCTGTTATTGATGAATATTTGGTTTGTTTTCATTTATCACTTGAATAATTTTACTATAAACATTCTTGTACCTGTCTTTTGACCATCAGATATATATATTTCTATTGGTATGCACCTAAAGGTAGAATTGGTAGGTCATGGGATATACATATATTCATCATTAATATATAGTATCAAGCAATTTTCTAACTGTGTTATACCAATTTACGCCCCCACCAGCACTGCATAAGAGTTCCACTTGCTTAACATCCTTTCCAATTTATTCTGGGAGCTCATAGGGAGGTTTAAATTTAGATTTCCCTGAAGAACTATTGATTTTGAATATACTTGCTACATTTATTGACTACTTGGATGTCATCTTTTTCAGCATACTTTTTCAAGCCTTTTGGCCTTTTAAAATTGTGATTGTTTTTCTTATTGATTTATAGATTTGTAGGTGCTCTTTGTGAGTCCTTTGTCAGATACAAGTTTTGCAAATACAATTCCCACTTAAGCTTTCCACAAACTATTTTTGTTACGGTAGCCCTAACAATCTGATATATACACTTTAAGTCAAAACATTAAATTTCATTTATTTTATAATCATTTCTTAGAAGGCCAAAGCCTTTATTTTGAATCTACTGACCAGAACTGCAAATTTTCTTTCTAACCACACTCACAATTCACACAAAGTATTGTCTATGATTTTCATTTCTGATTCCTTTCAGTCAAGAGATAAATATACATGTAAAACAACTTACATGATATATATCTTTGGACCTTTTTACTTTCAATCTTTTATGTACTTAAAGTGTGTCTCTTTTAAGTAACATACAATTGTGTGTGTATTTTTAACACAAGTCAGATGATTTTAGTCTGCAAAATGGAATATTTAGTCCATTCATATTCATACAAGTTTTATTTTATAAAAGATTTTAGTTTGATGTGTACCATTTTTAAAGTCTTAATTGAATTTTTTACAGTATTACTTCTGTTTTATGTTTTGAGTTTTGGCTATGAGACATGTGGGATCTTAGCTCCTCAATCAGGGAATGAACATACAGCCCCTGCATTAGACTCCCAGGGAAGTCCCTAGTTTGTTTATATTTAATCCAATTACTAATACACTTGAGTTAACCATTTTACAATGAGTTTTCTTCTTTTGTTGCTATAAAAACAACTATATCTATCAGCTAAATAAAATCTGCTCTTAAATCCATCTACTGATTTTTAAAATTCAGTTATTGTACTGTCATTTTAGAATTCCAACTCAATTATTTGTATAGATTCCAGTTCTCTGCTGAAACTTTTCACCTTGTTTTATATTTTCTTGAAAATATTTGTCATAGTTATTTAACAACTCATAACTCTAATAAATGCTTTTCCTTTAGGTCTTTTAAATATTTTTCCCTAAGTTTTTTTTTTTTTTTTTCTCTCTCTTGGTCAATTGATCTTGTTCACTGGAATGTCTGATATTTTATCCAATGCCAGCACTGAGTACTAAATATTTTACAGAAGCTGGAGTTTTGATGTTACCTCTCTGCACAGAGCACTTGCTTTGGTTTTGGTTACCATTACCCTGAACAGATCACTCTATTTTAATCTCGGATTAAACTGATTCTAGAGCTTGTTTCAGTCTCCAATAGGACTAATTCTGTTCATTCTTACTCTTAGTTTCTGATAGCTCAGTTGGTAAGGAATCTGCCTGCAATGCAGAAGACCCCGGTTAGATTCCAAGATCCCCTGAGAAGGGATAGGCTACCCACTCCAGCATTCTTGGACTTCCCTTGTGGCTCAGTTGAAAGAATCTGCCTGCAGTGCAGGAGGCCTGGGTTCGATCCCTGGTTTGGGAAGATCCCATGGAGAAGGGAAAGGCTACCCACTCCACTATTCTGGCCTAGAGAATTCCATGGGGTCACAAAGAGTCGGATATGACTGAGTGACTTTCACTTTCACTTTTACTCTTAGTTTGCAGCCTTTGAGGGGTCCCACGTGAACGCCTGATTATTTACCAGACACTTAACACCTTCATATACTTGAATATCTAATTTTTCAATCCCATAAAACTGCTAAAAGTTTCCCTCAGTATATTAATTTCTTGGCTGCTTTATATATGGAAACAGCTTGATGGGAAAAGCAGTACCAAATGTTCTTCTCATCTCTTTTGTTCTATTATTTTGAAGAGCTTGAACCCTCTATTCCTAGCTGTCTTTTAGCTTTCCAGTGTCATCAAAATATTTTCATCAATTTATCCAACTTTTTAAGTTGTTATTGTTGGGTTGTTGGTCAGATACAAACTATTCTGCCATCACTAGAAGTGAAAGCTAACCACTGCTGTAGAAATTATCATCTTAAAGTCTATCATATCTAAATTGAAGTGTGTACTTTTTCATATAATATTTAGCTCATTAACACTAAAGGATGACAATATTCAAATTAATACTTAGGGATAATACTTAGGAACAAGCTTTTAAAAGTGACACTAAAGATAATGAGATTTCTTTTTTTTAAGGGATTTTCTTTTATACTCTCTAAATTGTTCACTCTTTTAAATAATGCAGTGATAAACGTCGTTGGATGCATACTTTTGTGTCATAATGTGGTGAGTAGGCTTCTAAAGGCATAGTTTCTTGATCAAAGTTATAAGCATTTTAAAAGTCCTGCTACATTTTTGCCCTATTGTCCCCAGAAAGGTTTGGCTATTTACATGCTAATAATTAGGCTTAACTTTAAATGTATATCTATAACTTTGTACTTTTTCTAATTTAAGAAGAAATGAGAAAAAATATTGATCCTGGAAAGTATTTTTCCCTACCCAACTAGCCATACAATTTTATAAAGAAAATTTTATTTTGTTTTTTACACACAACAAAAGATCTCTTTGAGCCTGATTCAAAATGTATTAAAGTTTATTCCTAAAGATCTTTTATTTCTAGCAGCATGTTTGAGTTTATATCAAAGAGGGGGTTCCCATGAAATCCACATTGTAACATTAAATGCCTCAATAATTGCTGAAGTAGAGATCTGGTAAGCAAAGTTTAACAAGTGGAAAGGTACTCAAGTTTTGCACATGGTTTAAGATTTCCAACATATCTGGGTGGCACGACAGTGCTCATGCATCTTCTGTTGCTATCCATTGGGAAAGCACCATTTGAGTCCATTTAATAAGAGTTATATGGCTCGGTTTGGTTTACATGATGTGGAAGAAACTTGGGATCTGAACTTTGAAATGACAGGACTGAATATTGTGTGATTACCTCTTTAAAAATCTATACGATATCGGGTGGCTTAGGGCATCTCAGCAAGGGAGGCTGACTTCAAATTACCAGACACGCCTATTATGAAGTGTTGAAAGGAGAAAGAAAAACAAATAATAAAGTTACAAAATAAAGTTTATTTTATCAAAATTAAAACTGCTTCCTTCTCTCCACTTCAGAGCAATCTTGAGATGGAACAGTCTGAGGATTACATTGCTATATCCCTTTGCAGTTAGTTTCACAGCAGGAGGTGCCTGCTATAGACAAAATTATAGGGTTAGCAATGTTCACAATTCAGCAACCTTATTGGCTTGACTATTCCTCAAGGCTTTTGAATCAAATATTTATACATCTAAATGGGAGAAAAGAAAAGAAAATGGTTCATAAAGAGAGTCCCAGAGCATGTATTATTAAAATAACAGATGGAAATATTATATTTTTGAAACATTCTTTCTATGAAGAAGTCTTTTGAAGTGTGTTTTGGTAGGATAAACTGAGCCAAAAGTAGAGGAGAGAAAGAAAAGAAAAAAAGTTTTATTTTCAAATATTTAGTGTCAGCAGTGTACAAAGTTAGCACTTTCCAAAAAAGGCAAGTCTCAAAATGCACTGCAGCACAATGTGTTTGCAAAATCTCTACTTTACATAACAGTCCCAGGGGAGGAATAATTTGGAAAATACTTGATTGTCCTTGTTCAGTTTGTGTGTATAGTCTCTGGAATCTTGACCTCTGAAATCTTTACAGAGGGTGCACGGCCTCTCCCCACTGAACTTTTCATGTTTCCTAAACTCACTGAAACCTAAGCTAAGACTCCAGGCATTGTCTCATAAAAGCTATCGGCCACCTCATTCTTGCTGAGATTTGAGGGCAGATTAAGAGTGTGGATTTTATGCTACATGGCCAGTATTGCTGGGTCATCTAATCAGGGTTTAAAGAATAAAAATAGAGGCGTGAAATGCAAGGCAAAAAGCAAGAAAGCCAGGCAGAAGGCCAAATAAAAAGTTCATCACACTTGCTTTATTTTCCTCTACATGGGAGCTTGTACCCTTGACAAAATCAATAGCTCAGAAATATTCTGTTCTTTCCAGGAAAAATACCCCATTACTAAGCCATCAATTTGAATTTCTCCATCATTTAGCTTTCAGGACATGGTTCAGTTATCCTGCTAGTCTCAGCTATTAACTGGATCTGCTATATGATGATGTGATTTATTGCATGGCAACTGGCAGTTACTCTAGCCAAAGAAAGAGAAAACTCACAGGAACACGATTATTCTGACCTTGTTTCCAGATACAGTCTATCTGACAGGAGTCTGAATGCAACTTCTGTTTGACTCTATTCTTATAAGGAACAAAATAGGAAGACTAGCTGGGAGAAGGGGTAATGGTAATGATTCGACAAATAATGAAAGTTCATTTGCTTATCAGGTGATCTAAGGACTGCTGAGTTTGAGGGCTTGGTTTTTGTATACATGCCCTAAATATCAAACAATGACCAGTCAGCAAAGGGTGAAAAAAAAATCTGGTGATGTATGACTTCTGAAAAAAATCAAAGTGAGCAATCAGATGACAAATTCTACTGAAAGGTAAAGGCAAGAAAGAGAAAAAAAGAGAGCGACTCCCTCCCACCCACCAGTGGGGGCCACCTCAGGGCAAAGCAAGAAAATGTTTTAGTAATGGCTCCATAGGTGACAGCATCTGCTCAGGGAACTGACTCAGAAAGCCCTAGAAACTCAGGGTTCCAGGCAGCAGCAGAAAAGACTCTTGGCAGAGCTGCTTCCTGTGCCTCTTTTGATCACAGGGCTTAGGCCTTGGAAAGGTTTTCACCAGCCTGTGGTTTCCTGGTTGTGCGTCAGTACATTCTGGCTGAAACACTTCACTTCCTTCAGGCCAGGCCCTCCACCAGTGGCTCCCAGCTTCATGGTTCACTTTCTCCAGCTTTGAACTAGACTCCAAGGACACTGCTGGCTGCGGCAGGAACCCTGAATGAGAGGACTGCAGCTGTGATACTAGCTAGCTCTCTCCTACTTGAGACAGAGATCCTAAGTGGAAAAAAATTAATGAAGCCATACCAAAAGTCCACTCAAGTACTGAAGCATAGAAAATTCTCTGGTTCCCACACAAACTCTTTTCAAAGACAGTGTGTAAAACAGAATTACCTAGACAGTAATAAAAATGCAGAGATTCCCAACCGAATATCAGACCTTCTAAATCAGAATCTCTAAGTGGAGACTAGGAACCTGTGTTCTTAAGAATCTCCTGCACAATGCTGACATATAATCACTGTCTAGTATAGTATGCCCAATTTTATAAATCAGGAAACTCAGATCCAGAAATGTTGAGTAACTTTGCTAAGGTAAAACAGATTCTAACCATGCTCTTAACTATGGAGTGTCCTTTTGTGCTTGATCCCATATAACTGCTCAAAGAAAACTCATTCTGCTTACACAGGGCCCCTTTTAAATCCCACTACCCTCAACTCCCCAGGTGGCACAGTGTTAAAGAATCTGCCTGCTAAAGCAGAAGGTACAGGAGATGTGGGTTCAATCCCTGGGTTGGGAAGATCCCCTGAAGTAGAAAATGGCAACCCACTCCAGTATTTTTGCTTGGAAAATTTCATGGACAGAGGAGCCTCTCAGGCTACATTACATGTGGTGGCAAAAAGTCTGACATGACTGAGAGATTGAGCATATACCGTCAACTCAGGCCGTATTAGAAAACATATTAGATCAGAACAGCTATCAGAAAAACACATGTGGTACTTTTGTTTACCTGTTTTGGGTGAGGAGGTGTATGTATAAAAGAATCTGAGACACTGGAAGTTCAGATAGCTCACACACACACACACACACACACACACACACACACACAAAGGAATTCCTCAGACACTTCAGTGAATGATATATACAGTTATTCAAAAATGTCAGAGTTATCTATAGATTAAGATTTTGTTGGGTGATTTGGGGGATTGATAGAGATTAGGAAGGTCTGAATAGAAGACTAGAGAATTTCCCAAAGAAAATGGGTGATTCTCCTCTTGAAACACTAGTTTGCAATGGACCAGAACCATTGTAAGTTGAAAATTGTACCAAAAATAATATAGGATTTTATCATCCGCATATTTACAGGCCACAATTTAGGTGGTGCCAGGAGTCACAGACTATCTCAGAGAAGCCATAATCCCATGTGATTAAGTACTTAATGGTAAAACCATGGAAGAAATTTTTTAAAGAACAAGAATAAAAATTGTGGTTACTAATACAATTTCTGGAGTCAGATATATATGAGTCAAAATCCCAGATCTACCACTGACTAGCTGTGTGGCCTTGAAGTTATTTAACTTCCATGAGTCTAATTTCCTCATCTATAGAATGAAGCCTGACAGCACACTTAAAAATATTAAAGTATGGTGGGGGAGGGGGGGTGGTGTAGACAGAAAGAGTAATTGCAGAGAGAGTATGTTGAGGTTATTGAAGAAGACAAAGGCAAGGGGTAAAATGCAGGTAAACCAAGATTATCTAAGGAGAAATATATCTAGATTAATAAAACCTGAAGAGTAATGAACTAAAAATATTTGTATAATAATTAATTTAAAAACTTAAGCTGAGCTTTTTCACCAAATCTCCAGAATCTTGTGCCCGTAGACAAACTAAATCCAACCTAAGGAGTACGGAAAGATTATTGAACCTGAAATATAATATCTGCATTGGATCAGCTCCACAAAATGAAGAATTTTATCTGCTTTGTTCACTCTTGCACCCAGTGTTTAGTTACAAAATGCATGAATGGATTGGTGGGATCTAAGGACCAAAAACCTTAACAAGGGAGGAGACTGATAAATATGTGGTGAATGTATAAATACCACTGTACTTCTGGGTGATGGTTTATCCAGGGTGTAGCTAAGCCATTTCTGTTAGACATGACAACCAAGGGATGAAGAAAGTTACCCTATTATGTTTCCACCAAAACAACTTGAGTGCTACCATCTTGCCAATGAAATTGAGGAACAATTGCCTGCTGCTGCTGCTGCTAAGTCGCTTCAGTCATGGCCGACTCTGTGCGACCCCATTGACGGCAGCCCACCAGGCTCCTCCGTCCCTGGGACTCTCCAGGCAAGAATACTGGAGTGGGTTGCCATTTCCTTCTCCAATGCATGAAAGTAAAAGTGAAGTCGCTCAGTCGTGTCTGACTCTTAGCGACCCCATTGACTGCAGCCCACCAGGCTCCTCCGTCCATGGGATTTTCCAGGCAAGAGTACTGGAGTGGAGTGCCATTGCCTTCTCCGAACAATTGCCTAGAGAGAGGCAATTAGTAACTAATATTGTTACTAATATTAGTAACAAACTGCCCAATAAATAGAAGAGATTACTGATATTATCTCAATTTAGATGGCATGTCAAGAAAGTCAAAAGTTTGATCTAAACATCTCTAAAATAAGATGGCTGGGTGGCATCACTGACTCAATGGACGTGAGTCTGAGTGAACTCCAGGTGTTGGTGATGGACAGGGAGGCCTGGCGTGCTGTGATTCATGGGATGGCAAAGAGTCGGACGACTGAGCGACTGAACTGAACTGATAATGTAATGAAGATTTGGTGGATAGGTGTTGGAAGTAGACAGCAATTTAATAAATCCTTTTTGTATTAGAACTGGAAGTTATTCACTTTTAGAAAGACAAAGAGGAAGGAAGGAGAGAAGGAAAGGGGGAGGAAGCAGAAAGGAGGGGCAAAAGAGGAAGATGAAAGAAGGAAAAGAAAACCAACAAAGAGAGCATAGGATCATCTATTTAAACCAAATTGTAAGCAAGCAGAAAACTATACCTCTCTTCTAATCTATTTTCTCTTAAAATATCCTTAGCATAACAGTCCAGTTAGTGACTATAAAATGAATCAAACTGTCACAAAGAACAAGAGTTCCCACTTCGCAGCTGACCGCAGTGGACCCAGTGTCTTGGTCAGTGGAAGTGACGTGGTGTGCTGATTAGGAGCTCAACTTGATGTCGGGGAGGTCAGAGTTTCGCATCTCCCTAATTCTGTGAATTCAAACAAGCCACTGATCAGGACTAAGCCTCAGACATTTTGTCTTTCTTCAAAAGGGAGATAATAAAACACATCTCATAGGAGTTTTATAAAGTTTGATCCAGAATCTGGTATACTCTTAAGGCTCAGTAAAGGCTATCTATCCATTTTCATCATCATCATTGTTGTTGATATTATTGAGATACTGAAATACCTCAGATATATCACTTAAAAATATGTTAGGTCAATTGGTCTGGAAAATGGAGCTGCAAAACACATTCATTGCTGGGTCTCATGGGAAGGAGAAGGATCCGAAAGCTGTAATCCCCCGCAGCAGTTGGGATAGCTATATTTAGCTTTTATATATAGCCTTAAGCTTGCAAACTGCATGCAACTTTTATTATCCTTTGCAATCGACCCTCTGGTTACACAGAATAAATTTTACCTTTTGCTGATGGAGCAATGAAAGCAAAGAAAAATAAATACTTGGACTGGGATCATAAGATGAGCCATAATTATCATAATTCCCCAAATCCCAGTCCCAGGTCCAGCCAAACAAACTAGTGTTTCCATGAGGTTAAACAGTGAGTCAACCCTAGAGATATTTGGGACAATTTTAAAACAATCCAAATAGACTTTGTATTTCTTATTTGTACAAAAGAGTGAACTGAAACAGAGGAATCAAGAATACAAGGCAGTGTAGCAAAGGAAGCAAAAAAATTGTATAAGTTCTGCTGTAAAAACAAAGTACATTTGATTCATGAGCTATAGGAAGATTATTCTGCCAGCAGAGAACCAAAAGAGTGAGGTCAGTTTCAGAGAAAAGTTATTAACATAGTCTGTGTGGTTACTAAGGTGGTTGCATGGAGACCTAAAATTTTTTTAATAAAATAAGAAGTATTGAATCAAATTCTGAGAGGTCAGAGAACAGAACAGAACGAACATAGTAGTAGGAATAAGGTGACCTGATTATCAGTAATTGAACTGCTTTATGGAAAACACTTAGTTGTTCAAATGGAGATAAATAATCTAGCCCTACGGAATGGTTTTGAGGACAAAATAAAAGTGGGTTCTTTAAGTGTTTTAAAAACTTTATCCACTCAAAAAAAGAAACACCCTGGGAAAAACATAACGCTAAATCTTACTCTCTTTTATCCACAAATAGATGTCTATCAACCACTAGGTATTAGATATTATGAAGGATTCAAAGACATTAAAACCTGAATTCTACACTCAAAAGTTTTATTTAAAGGGTAAAACATAAAAGAATATAATTATATAAAGATAAATAAGATATATTTGATAGATTACTAAGTGACAGAAGGCTGCTGTAAAGATTTATTCATGTTGATGAGACTGCTAAAAGCCGGAATGTCAAGGAAAGCAAAATAAAAGGAAGTTGGATTTGAGATATGACCTGAAGGATTTAAACTGTTAAAATGAAAGTGTAGAGGGGTTTCTATTACACTGAAGAGTTAGAAATTTATTTTATGAACACTGGAGTTAAAAATCTAAAAATTTTTGTCTAGAAATGAATCTTTGGGAAGACTCATCTAACAGAATTGGTTTGGATGAAGATTATATGTAATAAGACTCATTAGAAGATTATTTATCACAGTGGAAATATAATAACAAGAACATGAAATACTGTGGTGGTTTTTGGAATTAAAGTGAAAAAAGTACATGAGAGTTCTCTTGAGAGATTTGAAAAAAAAAAAAACAACCCTACAAAATCTGATAATTGATTAGGTGGAGAAAGCAAAGCTATGGATAAAAATTAGGCAAACATGACTGTGGCTTTAAGCCTAACACTAGAAAAATATGGCACCATTTATAGACCTGGGATATCAAATGGAGGATGTTTTGGCAACTTTTGAGAATAAAAGTTTTGGTACAGTGGTTTGGGAGTATATTAGTATACTATAACAGCTATAGAAATTAGTTCTGGCAGGTATGCTCAGAGATGTCACAGAAAATCAGGGATTGGCTCAAGAAAAATTAGAGACTAGGAACCAAAGAATTTAGTACTACATTTGAAAAATCTCAGTTATCTGTAGAGATGTTATCTACAGCATCATCCATTATGACATAAGCTGTATATCAATTTCACATGGCCATAGGAACATGAACAGCAAAATCTGCTTAAATATTACAAAACTCAGGCACCCCATGTCTTTCAAAAGGGTATGTGGAATATGCCAACAAAACAACTTTTTGCTATAGAATGGTCTAAGAAAGATGATTTATTGTCCTCATAACTGATGACAAATACCTTAATTATTGTGGTAGGCAGCATGATGGTTCCTCAAATATGTCTGTGTTCTAATTCTTGGAGCCTATGAATAGCTTACCTTACATCGCTAAAGAGACTTTGCAGGAGTGATAAAGTTATGAATCTTGAGATGAGGAGATTATCCTGGGTTTTCCAGGTGATCCCAATATAATCATGGGACATTCTTTTAGTGAAAAAGTAGGGCAGGAGAATCATAGTCAGAAAGAGACTTGAAGATGTTATGCTTATAACTTTGAAGATGGAGAATGTGGCCACGAGCCAAGGAATGCAGGCGACCTCTAAAAGCTGGAAAGGGCAAAGAAACAGACTCTCCCTTAGAGCCTCTAAAAGGAATGCAGCCCTGTCAACACCTTGATATTGCCCAATGAGACTCGTATTGAACTTCTGACCTACAGAACTGAGAGATAAAAATTTTGCTTGTAAATTCACTATGTTTCTGGTAACTTGTTACAGAAGCAATAGGAAATTCATATAATAATATTACATATATTTTCTGAGTAATAGTTGGTCACTGAAGAAAATTTAGAAACTATAAAAAGTTTTAATAATATAAAGATCAAAATTACTTCTCTGACCATTACAGAATAACTACCATAACTTGCCTTCCTACCTTAAAAAGACTAGAAAACAATATTGGAAATCAAGAAAACAATTGTTTTCAGACAAAAAAATCTTACTCTACAAGAAGTGAAGAAAATGAAGTGAGCTCTATAATCCCCCAACTTTCTCTCTGAAAACACTTTTGAGACCACATTTGTACTCCAATCATCCAAAATGAAGAGACTTTATTGAACACCCATAGCATGGAGTAGAGACTCAAGAACTTGACACAGCAGTTGTTGGAGAAAATTAACTCTAGAGGAGAGACAACTCTAGATTTTCATTAAGGAAACTTTTTTAAAGAAAAAATAGAACTAACTGGAACCTCAATTAAAATTAAATCTAGAGGAGAGACAACTCTAGACTTTCATTAAGAAAGAACTAAGTGGAACTGCAATTAACATTACTGACATTCTAAACAAAATTCCACATTCTTTAAAGAAATATAACATATAGGAAGTTTTATTGAATTTACTATCTCAGCTTCCCCTCATGGGTCTCACATATCCTTATTATATAATGTTAATAAGAGAAAAGGGAAAGGAAGAGGATAGAATCAAAAGGTGAGTCTTAGGGTGGAAGTTTTAAAAATCTTATTAAGAAGTAAGATGAAAAAAGAAAATATTGATAGGGACAAATCATAGGATTCCCCCCAGCAAAGTGGAAATCATTAGATGGTTATTAAAATATGGGATGCACAAAACAGACACTGATGAGGTTAAAGCTTTAGTATAGCACTACCAAAAGCCAGGTGGACTAAAGGAACTTTCTGCTGGCCACCCCCCTTCCCCCAAAATAAAGAAAACAAAATGCCCAAACTTACGTTAGTGTAATATTCACAGTCAAAAGTACTAAATAAAATGCAAGCCATAGACTGGGAGAAAATGTCAGTAATATATTATGATAATACTATATCAGATAATATGTAATACATATATCTATGTCTTACATAGTTTAAAAAAAAGCCTAAAATTTTCAAAAATGGTTAAAAAATTTCAGCAGGTCTTTTACAAAAGAAAAATATTTATAACCAAGAGGTAGGAGGAAATATGTTCCACATAAAAGGCAATGGCACCCCACTCCAGTACTCTTGCCTGGAAAATCCCATGGGCGGAGGAGCCTGGAAGGCTGCAGTCCATGGGGTCGCTGAGGGTCGGACACAACTGAGTGACTTCACTTTCACTTTTCACTTTCCTGCATTGGAGAAGGAAATGGCAATCCACTCCAGTGTTCTTGCCTGGAGAATCCCAGGGATGGGGGAGCCTGGTGGGCTGCCGTCGATGGGGTCGCACAGAGTTGGACATGACTGAAATGACTTAGCAGCAATCAGTAACTAGCGAAACACAAATCAACAGTGAAGAATTACTATATAAGCATTGATGGTAGAAGTGTATAATGGTACAGCTCTGTAGAATACAGTTTATGATTTTTATAATATGTATTAAAGTACACTGACTTTTTGATCAGTGATTTCATTTCTAGGTATTTATAATAAAAGCTAAAAACATATGCCCACAAAATGTCTTGTATACAAATGTTCATAACATTTATTTTTAATGATCCCAAACTGGAAACAACCTAAAAGATCTACTAACAAGTTAACAGATAAATTATGAATATTACTCAGTCAAAAATAAATAAATAATTCTACATTCAACAACATGAAGTTTCAATAACATTGCATGGACTGAACAAAGCCAGGAACAAGACTACATGCACTTATATATACTTTCCATTATACTGTTGTATATGCCATTATGTGAAACCTAGAGTAGGCAAAACTAATCTCAAGTAATTTATAATCACTTCTAATTTATTCAAACTTTTTATTTATACTTGAATAATATTCTGTCACTATTTGATACCATTTTGTCTGTCTCTACCATTTATGGATAATTATTTGTAGACATTAAATAGATTAATGATCTGCACTTTATTTCAATAAAATTATCTTATAGTTTAGATTGTCATGTTTGCAGTTTTATAAATAATATTCCAGTGATCACCTCTGCACATCAAGCTTTGTCCACATTTGTATCATTTCTTTGGGGAAGATTTCTAGAAAAGAAATAGTAGTTTAGATTAAAGGACAAAGGAAGACAATATTTACTTGTGGCTCCTATATTTCTGGAATTTGACTTATAAGAATTTTACTTAAAAACTTTTCATACGCAAAGAGATCAAACCAGACAATCCTAAAGGAAATCAACCCTGAGTATTCACTGGAAGGACTGAAGCCGAAACTGAAGCTCCAATACTTTGGCCACCTGATGCGAAGAACTGACTCACTGAAAAGACCCTGATGCTGGGAAAGATTGAAGGTGGGAGGAGAAGGGGATGACAGAGGATGAGATGATTGGATGGCATCACTGACTCAATAGACATGAGTTTGTGCAAATTCCAGGAGATGGTGAAGGACAGGGAAGATTGGCATGCTACAGTCCATGGGGTCGCAAAGAGTTGGACATGAATGAGCAACTGAACAACAACTTAAAAACTTAGCCACGTGGACAAACCTGGCCAATGATTCTTATTTCAGGATAGTGGTTGTTTGGAAGATTAATTAGCCTCTTAGGAACTAGGGCAAGATCTCAAGGAGCAGTTAACAAAATGCAGTGGTAAAACGTTCATGGAAGGTTGGTTCTGTTGCTGGTGGACTCTTTTCTGTGTTGAGTCCTACAGAAATCTTTTGTGGACTTTGGTGGTAGGAGCTGGATGGAGGTGAATTGTTCTACTGACCCCTCAGGGTTCATTCTCCTAATTCTTCAGGCCTGTCTCAAGTGCCTGCTTCTCAGAGAGGTCTTCCCCGGCTTTGGCATGTAATTCAATGACTCCCAAGCTCTAACGTACATATGTGTGCACCCACCCACTCCACTCTTTCTTTGCTCTTAGCTTGATACATATGTTTCTTCGTGGCACTTATCATTATCTAACATTTGCCACACACACCATTTCTACCCCCTGGGGGAAAGGAAGCCCATGAGAGCAGGGATTTTGTTTTGTTCATTGTCATATCCCTATTACTTGGGATGTATCTGTCTTACAGTTGGTGAGTGATTGCTACCCAGTAAGCTCTCAACTATTTGTTGAATGAATAAGGGATAAAAAACTTCAAATTGCTGACTGAAATCTAAAAGAGAAAATAATATAAGGTTGTGTATTGTGGGTAGAGGAAACCAAACTAAAACAAAGCAAACAACCCCTGGGAAATAAATAAAATGTGTACTGTGGCTCAAAATTGGGAAAAAAGTAAGTCAAGGCTGTATATTGGCACCACACTTATTTAATTTATATGCAGAGTACATCATGAGAAATGCCAGGCTTGATGCATCACAAGCTGGAATCAAGATTGCCAGGAGAAATATCAATAACCTCAGAAAGGCAGATGATACGAACCTAATGATAGAAAGCAAAGAGGAACTAAAGAGCCTCTTGATGAAGGTGAAAGAGGAGAGTGAAAAATCTGGCTTAAAACTCAACATTTGAAAAACTAAGATCATGGCATCCAGTCCCATCATTTCATGGCAAATAGATGGGGGAAAAAAAACAGAAACAGTGACAGACTTTATTTTCCTGGGCTCCAAAATTACTGTGGAAGGTGACCACAGCCATGAAGTTAAAAGATGCTTGCTCCTTGGAAGAAAAGTTATGACCAACCTAGACAATGTATTAAAAAGCAGACACATCACTTTGACAATGAAGATCCATATAGTCAAAAGCTATGGTTTTTCCAGTAGTCATGTACAGATGTGAGAGTTGGACCATAAAGAAGGCTTAGCACCAAAGAATGGATGCTTTTGAACTGCAGTGCTGGAGAATACTCTTGAGAGTCCCTTGGACAACAAGATGAAACCAGTCAATCCTAAAGAAATCAGCTCTGAATATTCATTGGAAGGACTGATGCTGAAGCTGAAGCTCCAATACTTTGGCCACCTAATGCAAAGAGCTGACTCACTGGAAAACACCCCGATGTAGGGAAAGACTGAGGGCAGGGGGAAAAGGGGATGACAGAGGATAAGATGGTTGGATGGCATGATTGACTTAGTGGACATGAGTCTGACCAAACTCTGGGAGATAGTGAAGGACAGGGAAGCCTGCTGTGCTGTTGTTCATGGAGTTGCAAAGAGTCGGACATGTCTGAAGTGACTGAACAACAACACTGTAGTTATTTAAATAGTTAGCTGAGAGTTATATTTAAATTTTTTACTAAAAGTTTATGATGAAAACTCAACACCTACCCCCCATTCTGCTACAAAATCTTTAGCTAAATCTGCAAGGTATGAATGATTTTGATGGGAAATGTGGAGTGGACTGATTTCTACTGTAAATGGGACAATAGAAATTCAGAGTCGAAAGTAAAGGTCTTGGGAACAAGTTTAAGAAAAAGTACTTCCTTATTCTTCCTTTCTTAGCCACAGATAATGTAAGTTGTAAACAATGAGTCACAAGATTCTTAGATTATGGTAGAGGTAAAAAAAAAAAATCCAGATAATTGCTTATTAGTTCAAGGTTTCTAATGACATCAATAGCTACCGTATTTTCTGGATTCTAAGATACCACTGACTGTCATATACAACATTAATTTAATAATAGCTGTGGGCACAAAAATAAAGTTACTAAATGTTCACAGTAAATATGAGATGCATTCCAATTATGGAAAAAGCAAATTATGGGCAAAATGATCTTATCATTGAGAAAACACTGTACTTTGAACATAGAAGATTTTAATTCTTTGTTTACTGGTTTTGAGACCTCTAATAAAACACTGGATCCTTTTGGTTTTCAGTCATCTGACACTACAAGGAGACCATTCTCTTCATCATCCCTACAAGCTGGAGGAAGAAAAGGACTAAGGAAGGGAAAAGCAGATCCGATGATCTTTGAGGCATCATTCTAACTTCCAGGCTCTTGGGCTGAGGTTCCATGCTTTTTGATAATACAGTTATTGAAAGGGAGAAGATCCTAATTTAATTCTTTTATGCAAGCACTTGTGTTGATTTTCATTCTCATCTAAATCTTTATCAAAATTCTTAGAGTGTATCTACCATTTTAACCTCTGATTTTGAGAGGATCCTTGAAGTTGTTGAGTTTAGGAGTTGGTAAGTCACTCTTTACATAAAATCTTTGACGACAAGCTCCCATAGCTCAAGCAGACACAGCTTCCAATGAGCAGGACGGCAGCTCCTCTTCTAATCAGTTAATCCAATGGTTTTTGTCATGAGCAAAACAAGAAATCATGTTTTTAATCATACTAAAAGGTCTCTGCATCTTGTTAACATCTGGAGTTCAATCACTTCTGTGCTAAAAACCGGGGAATGCTTCAGCAGGGCATAAATCTTGCCCCTCATTGTACATGCAATCCAGATGCTGGAATAGAATTAATGTTCGTTTGTAACACATCTGGTATCGGCAGCTTTGAATAAACTCTAATAGAAAGAGTGCGGAACTAACATGGCATTACACCTTCCCTTGGGCCAAGGGTTCTAGACTGAAGGTAAAAGCCTGCAGGTGTCCCTTGGGGCTTAGCAATAAACTGCACTAATCAGCTCTGGCATTGTGTTAAGTTCAGGGTGTTTTGAATTTTCCACAGAAATTTCACAGCACAGTAATTCTACATTCCAACTGTCTGCTTTTGACAACTCTTTAGATTTGCCACCATCTTGTAACTCCGAATAAAGTAAAAGTCCAGAGTCATTGTCAGGGTTGGACTATCCCAAAAGGTGGAAAGGGCAGATCATGAGCAGAGTGGTAGTAGGTGAATAAAAAGACTGAATTAACTGTAAGTATAAGAATTGGCTCAGAACCTGCAGTGAAAGGCAGTCTGGTGGAGGTGAAAGAGCACTGGATTTGAATAGGGATATCTGAGCTTAAATCCCACCTCCAGTGTGTGGGCATAAGTCCAAAATTACCTGGGTCACAATTTCTCACAAGGACATTTGAGAACCAAATAAAATGGCTTTATGTAACATAAGAATCAAGTCCATATTTCTTAGAATAGCATCTTAATTCATTTCCTAATATAGCTATCCTTTCCAATCGCCTTTATACTCATACCTGAGTTTTAAGCTACCACAAATGTCATGCTCTTTAAAAACATGTTGCATACTTTTGTACTTTGGAGTCTTTGTTCTTGATATTCCTATTGGTTTTAATGCTTTGCTTCAGTTCATTTGCTGACCACTATTTCCCACTCAGCTCTGTCTCTAACACATATCTCTTGAACATATCTCTATTCATGAACACTTTTTGAGGAGCATCGTATAGAGCTCATTGTTTTGTACTCCTATCTTCTTGACTAGATTTTGATTCTACTTTATGAGAACCTATGAGAGAAGAAGTGGTGTCTATCAGAAGCATTTAATAAAGTCTGAAGGATACATTTCATGTTATTGCAGATGGCCTCCAATTAACTCCTAATTCTAGGAGAAAATTTTGTTATAGTCAAGTGATAGAACACACAAATGCTACTGCATAATTGGATGGTTTATATTATGGCTTAAAAGAACATCTAGTTAACAATAACTGTTCTTATTATGACACTGTGTTCTGTTGGGGGTCAGGCTTTGAAATCAGGGAAACATTATAAGGACATCTAAAGAAAGATCAGATTTATACTTTTTCATTCCTGATCTGGCTGGCTCTTGTGCTCACTGAGGGAAACTGTGGGTGAAATTGTTCACCCTATTCAAAGCACTCATCTTTATTTTAATTCTGTGCAGCATGTATGGTTGAATTATATGAGTGAAAAGTGCACATGACATGATTCCACTAATCATATGTTTTGAATCTGTATTTGTAACTATAACTAGAATGCCAGAAGAAGCTACTTTTCAACTGAGACTTGAAAACTGCCACACCACAAAATGAATCATATAGAATAAAAGAGATAAGACGTGAACACTGATAAATGTTTATCGCCTCATTAGAAGAAAAAAATGTGAACTGAAAAAGTAAGATGGACAGTGGTACTGATGTTGTAAAGAGGCAGATCTCTAGCAGTGATAAGATCCTGATAATGTGACTTTGCTTGGGGAGCTTTTATGTTTTCCTCAGTACTTCTGTATGTTTCATTCATTCATTTATTTGCCTTCTCTGTCCATCTGTGAAGTAATTCCGTAGGGAAGAAGGAAAACCAAAGAATGACTATATCAATCTAAAAATAGCCAGGTAGGATTAATCAGTTGTCCAATAAAAGGTTTTGTAAATTAACATATAAATGTTTATTGAGGAAAGCAGCTTTGATTGCATAAGACATATTCAATTCAGGTTTGATGAATAAATATCTAAGAGAAAAGACCACTGATGTGCTGAAAGAAAACACACACATACACATACACGGAAATGCTGAGAGAATTCACAACCAAGAGATTTTTACTATAACCAACATAACATTGTAAAGCAAGTAAGCTCCAATTAAAAAAAGAAATACTAAAGAATATATTTTAAGATAAAGGAAAATTATAACAGGAAGCACAAGAAGCAATGGACAGTTCTGGAGAGGGTAAATATGTAGATAAATATAAAAGAATATTGACTTTAAAATAATAATAATGTAATTTCTGTGGGGCTTACAGTGTGTAGAAGCATATGATGGAAGACAAAATGGAAAGAGTGGGGTAGAGAATAATGGAGTTATACTGTTCTAAATTTCTTGAATTATTGAAAAAGCAGTAAGCGTATTAACTTAAGATATACTATAATAAGTTAGAGTGTGTCTTGCAATTTTTTGGGTAATCACTAAAAACAAGGACATTAAAAAGTATAATAGATGTCTAACAGAGGAGATAAAGTGGAACATTAAAAAGAAAATTGACTATTACAAAGGAGGGGCTCCCCAGATAGCACTAGATGTAAAGAATACACATGCCACTGCAGGAGACACAAGAAACACCGGTTCGGTCCCTGGGTCAGGAAGATCCCATTCCAGTAATATTGCCTGGAAAATTCCATGGGCAGAGGAACCTGGGGGGCTATAGTCCATGGGGCCACAAAGAGTTAGACATGACTGAGGGACAGTGCATATTATAAAGGAAGACAGGAAAGGATTAAAAAAAAAAAAACAAAAGGGGAAAAATATAGCAAGTATGGCAGACTTAAACTCAGCTGTGTTAATAATTGCATGATATACAAATGAATGAAACAAGATTTCGAGATTGTTAACAAGATTTTTAGGCTAGATTTTTAAAGGAATACAATCATGGCCACTTATAAGAAACACACAATAAATATAAAAATACACAAAGTTTTAAAGTAAGAGAATAGCAACAACAAAAAGATACACCAAGGAAGCATTAACTATATTGATATCAAAGTCGACTTTAAGGTGAGAAGAGCTGAGAGATAAAGAGGGATATTTCAAAATATTAAGTGGGTCAATTCATCTAGGAACACAGATCTTGGATAATCCCTAGCAAGCTTAATTTTAAAAACAAAGGGGGAGAGAGAGGAGGAGGAGAGAGGGAAGGTTGGGAGTGGAAGGGAAAGGGTAGGAAGAAAGGGGAAGGGGACAACAGAGAGAACTAGTGACCAATATAAAGATAAAATGAGAGAAATTACATGAATTAAAAAGATGAGAAATATAAACAATTTTACACCAATAATTTAACAACTTGGGTTAAAAAGGCATGCGTGCATGTTCAGTCATGTCCAACTCTTTGGGACTCCATGGACTGTAGCCACCAGGCTCCTCTGTCCATGAAAGTTTCCAGGCAAGAATACTGGAGTGTGTTGCCATTTCCTTCTCTAGGGAATCTTCCCAACCCAGGGATCCAAATCAAATCTCTTGCCTCTCTTACATTGGCAGGCAGCCTCTTTACCACTGTGCCACCTGGAAAGCCTAGGTTAAATGGGCAAGTGCCTTTAAAATCACTGCTTAAATTACCCTTATGATCAGGTGGAAGAGTACCTTCCTGCTCATGTTACTTATGGTCCTTCACAACAGAGCCTCTGTGTTAGGGGAAGCACACTGAAACCACCCACCCAGGCCAGGCACCATAATAACCGTTTGCACGAGTTGTTTTATGACAGAAGGTCCTGGTAAGGAACACAGAACTAATGAGCCTGCATCAACCAGAAGAACTCGGAAAAGGTCAAAAGGAGATACAACATGTCCGACCACTTCCCAGAATCCTTCTCGCTGGCATCCATCTTGATTGAATAAGGTGTGCACCACGAGGAAGGACTCTGAGTCAGAATGATTGGCTAAAGACAACATGGAAACTAATCCCATCACCATAAAACCTGAGACTGCTAGCCACGTGGCAGAGCAGTTCTCCTGGATTCCCTTACCCTACTGCTCTCCACCCAGGCACCCTTTCCCAATAAAATCTCTTGCTTTGTCAGCACACGTGTCTCCTCAGACAACTCATTTCCGAATGTTAGACAAGAGCCCACTTTCAGGCCCTGGAAGGGGTCTCCCTTCCTGCAACACCAAGACCTGAATGCCTACAGAGACCAATGGACCCGTGTCAGATCCTGTAGTGAACAGACTTCTGAGGTAGAATGATATTCCTGTTTGCCTGAGACTGAGGGATTTCCCAAGCCACAGGACGTTTAGTGCTAAAACAAGGAAAGTCCCAAACAAACCAAGATGATTTCACTACACAGTGCCTTCCAAAAATCTTCCAGGGGTGGGGAGGACTGGTTCTGTGCAGTCTCTCCTGGCATTCTCAAGGGTTGAGGGTATCAGTCCTCAGAACACACCCACATCCTGAGGCACAGCTTTCGGGAAACTCAGATGTGATAACATCTTTAAAAGACTTTCTTACCCAGCTCACCTAGGCTGTTGTTCAGTCACTAAGTCATGTCTTTGAGACTCCATGGACTATAGCCCATCAGGCTCCTCTGTCCATGGGATTTCCCAGGAAAGAATACTGGTGGGTTGCCATTTCCTTCTCCAGGGGATCTTCCCGACCAGGAATTAAACTCATGTTTCCTGCAAGTCTTCTGCACTGCAGGCAATGCTGAAGCACCAGGGAAGCCCAACTTATCTAAGAGAATGGCTTAATCATTGTTCTTTACTATAATAAGGGTTATCCTCTGTATTCATCCAAAATATTGAGAACACCTTACCCTTCCACCCATGCATACATGTATTTTCTAAATGAAATTTTGTGTTCATATTCCCCATTATCTAAAGCTATGCAGGTTTACCTAAGCTTCCATCCTCTATCTTTCCACAAAAAAATCCTCCTCCAGACAAGACACTCTCTTTAAATGTAAACACAAACAGCTGTAATCATATATAACATCTGACAATTCTCTCATTCAGTCAGTTAAGAGAAGATGATGTGAAAACCCCATATTCTTCTTTTGCTGCAGGTTGCATTTTTTCTTAAATGAAGGACAGAAAAAGCAACAGATTATTTGCATTTCAGTTTTTCCTTTTTCCTTTTTTAAAAATTGGAATATAGTTGATTCACAACATTGTGTTAGTTTCAGGTATATATTAATAGAAAAGTGATTTATATATTTTTTGGATTATTTTCCCTTATAGGTTACTATAAAATACTCAGTACAGTTCCTGTGCTATACAGTAGGTCCTGTTGGTTATCTATTTATATATAGTAGTGTGTATCTGTTATTCCCAAATTCCTAATTTATTCCACCCCACCCTTTCCCTCTTGGTAACCATAAGTTTGTTTTATACATCAGTTGGTTTTTTTTGTCTGTTTTGTATATAATTTCATTTGTATCTTTTTTTTCTTTAGATTCCACTTAAAAGCGATATCATATATTTGTCTTTCTCTGTCTGACTTACTTCAAATAATTAGTGAGCCTCTAGGTCCATCCATGGTGCTGCAAATGGCATTATTTCATTCTTTTTTTATGGCTGAGTAATATCCCTATGGTATTTTTTTTTTCTTTTTGCTGTTCCTCCTTAGAAACTCAATAGCTTACTGCAGGATGAATGAATGAGAAGGAATTTGGAAAACATTACTAATATAATAGCTTAAAGTGTTTGGCCTTCAATTAAATGGTAGATTTATTATAATTATTATTATTGCTGGTTTTTCTTTTTTAATTAAACAAGTATAGGACAGGAAGGAAGTGCTGGGAACTTGGTTAAGCCTCTAAGCATTAGATCATTTAAACTTAAAAACTCAAAAAGTGAAAGCTATGAATTGTCACAGTCTTTCAGGACATAAGTCCAAGATTAGTTTGAACATGAGTAATACTCTAGCTTCTTTTTGCTTCCTCTACATATTGAAGTCCTTAAATGATCAGCGAACCTGATTGGTTTTGGGGCTCCTTGTGGAAGGATCATACCTTAGTTATCTTTGAATCTCCCTATGCCTAGATCAATACAAGCACTCAAAATTGTAATTGACTTGAATTTATCTAAGTAAGTTGAGATCTCCTAACTGCTTTTTGCTTGGGGTTCCAGAGATATAAGTTGTCATTAGCTAGAGGAAGAACCTAGGTGTCACTGCAAACTATTTCCTTGAGGTATATGCTGTGCTTAGTCACTCAGTCGTGTCTTGCTCTTTGTGACCCTGTGGACTGTAGTCCGCCAGGCACTTCTGTCCATGGAGATTCTCTAGGCAAGAATACTGGAGTGGGTTGCTATGCCCTCCTCCAGGGGATCTCCCCAGCCCAAGGATCAAACCCAGGTCTCCCACATTGCAGGTGGATTCTTTTCCATCTGAGCCACCAGGGAAGCCCAAGAATACTGGAGAGGGTAGCTTATCCCTTCTCCAGGGAATTTTCCTGACCCAGGATCAAACCAGGGTCTCCTGCATTGCAGGCGGATTCTTTACCAGCTGAGCTACCAGGGAAGCCCCTTTCTTGAGCTTTAGGGCAACTTAACTTTGAAAATCATCAAAAAACAAAACATAAATTAAGCAGAAAACATTGTATTAATCTTGAAAGGAAAAATTTCCATTTCATTGCACCTCATATTCTGGGTGAACATTTTCCAGTAAAAGCAAAGTGGGAAGAGGCACCAGGAAAGAGGAGCATCTCCCTGGGGAGGATGGGGGCAAGGAGTCTTGCATATGAACAGGGGCTCTTGAAAAATAGCAAGGCTTTTTTTTTTTTCCCCAGGGTAGCAATACTTACATCAGACAAATAGACTTTAAAACAAAGACTAACAAGGGACAAAGAAGGACATTACATAATGATGAAAGTATCAATCCAAGAAGAAGATAGAACATTTGTAAATATATATGCACTCAAGACAGGAGCACCTAATTGTATAAAGCAAATATTAACAGGAAGGGAGAAGCTGACAGTAACACAATACTTGTAGGGGACTTGAACATCCCCATTTACATTAATGGTCAGATCACCCAGACAGAAAATAAGGAAACTCTGGCTTTAAATGATACATTAGACTAAGCGGACTTAAAAAAAAAAAAAAAAACCTGTGGTAAAAACCACATAAAATAAAATTTTACAATCTTAAAAAAAAAGTAAAAAGGATTCTCTTTAATCTGAAAGGGGAAGAAAAAATGGTAAGTTGGTTAAGTTTACAAAAAATAAATAAAAGTATATAGGATTCCCTCCTAACTTGAGAAAATTGGCTTGTATATCAGTATTTTGAAGGTTGTTTGTTTTTTTTTAAATCAAAGATTGGAAAGATGTAAATTTCTTCTTCGAATATACATCTGATTATAAAGTAAAACAATGTTTAAGGAGTCTTTAGATAAACTTAGAGATTATAAATTGAATAATTTACTAAATGAGGTCCAGAAAATATAGAATAGGTGCTACCTGAAGTTTTCTTTGGTCTGAGACAAGTAAAGTTGTGTTCTCTGTTAATCAGTTAATTTTTTCTGATGTACTTTTATCGCTTTTTTCAGGCTTATATCATTTGTTTTTAATTTGTAGATATTATATTATTAAAAGACTTGTCAGATGAATTGAATTCATATGTATTTACGTGTGTGTGCTAAATTGCTTCAGTCTTGTCTGACTCTTTGCAATCCATGGACTGTAGCCCACCAGGCTCCTCTGTCCATGGTATTTTTCAGGTAAGAATACTGGAGTGGGTTCCCCTGCCCTGCTCCAGGGGATCTTCCTGACCCAGGGATCGAACTCAGGTCTCTTACCCCTCCTGCATTTGCAGGAGGGTTCTCTACCACTAACACAACCTGGTATGGTGAACTTTTTATGCCATTGTTTTATCTATTCATCATGAGGTTTTTTCTCTTTTTCTTCCTTTCCTAACTTCCATGGGCTACATCACATTTCTCTGTTTCCTTTTCTTTTACTATGTATTTTATTATTTTAGCTATTGCCTTTTAAAATTTATCCTAAAAGCTTATATTTTGCTTTTAAGAGATAAAGAATTACTATTTGTAGTTGTTCACCCAAATGCAATGAGATTAGTATTCTTTAATGTCTTCCAAAATCCTCTTACCAGAGTAAGAAGTTAGTGTTATCTATTTTTGGATCTACTTTAAAAATCCAGTTATTACTGTAACACAAAATGTTCATTTAGAATGATCAATATGCTTTACTGATTTCTGTGCTTATGGTTGCTCCTTGCAATCCATTCTACTTCTGTTTCTTTACTCAGACACCCAGTTCTCCTCCACAGAAGCAAGCACTCCGAACAGTTCTTTATCTTTATAAAAATAATCTATATATCTACAGGCATGTATATCTGTATATACATATAGATACAAATATATATACATGTACATGTGTGAGTCTCTCCATGTGTATGTGTGCATGTAGACATACATAATATTTTCACATATTTTAACACTAAATATAATATGCTATCCTTGCTTTATAAACTTAAAAACATATTTTAGAGATAATGCTGTATCTATACCTTATTCTTTTTAAAGAATTCATATCATTCTATAATGTGATAATATATAACTTATTTAATCAAACCCATATCATTAAACATTTAGGCTGTTTCAAATCTCTTGCTATTACAAACAATACTGAAACAAATAACTTCATAAAAATACACACTTAAGTGTACTCAGGGGGTAAATTTCTACAATAAACATATGAAAACAAAGGCTATATGCACTTATAATTTTGATAGCTATCATTATATTTGACTTCCAGAGAGGTTTAACAATGTACACGTTTACTAATTATGTATGAGTGCCTGTTTCACTCATCCTCACCAACACACTAGGATGTTAAACTTTATGATTTTTGCCAATATGATAGGTGAAAAGATGTAGCTTAATACTATGATTTGTAGGTTTCTTTAGAATGGACCAGGTTAAGCATCTTCTGTCAGTTAAAAGAGATCTGAGGTTTTCTTTTCATTTCAACTCTTCTAAGACACCTATTTTAGGCATAATTTTTATATAAAACATAGAGTTTTATATTTTATTATAATCAAAAATGACTTTTAATAAAAGAGTTACCCACATATATTTATAGAGTCCAGTCTTCTTTGGTCTAAATTCTGTCATTTTTGTCATGCTTTTTGTTTTTATTATTCCTATTGTAAAATATCATAAAATTATTTCTAGTGTAGAAAATATTACACTACAAGATCTATTTTCTTTCCTTTGTTCTCTATTTACATTTTCTTGATTTTTAAAATTCTTAATAACTTGGAATGATAATCATATTTTATAATGCAAAGACATATACGTCTCAATCATCATCTGATGATTCACAGGGTATGATTAATAGGGTATTTCTGCAAAATCTTTAAAAAATTGATCACTTCAATGATATTTAAATTGTTCCAGAGAAAACTTTCTACTGAAGTCATGGGTGAACCATAAATGTTTATTACCACTACCTTCATTGAACATTGTCCTGGAAGCACTGTGTGTGTGTTTGGGGGGGGAGGTGTGTGCACTCAATTATGTCCAACTCTTTGCAACCCCATGGACTATAACTTGCCAGTTTCCTCTGTCATAGAATTTTCTGGGCAAGAATACTACAGTGGGTTGCCATTTCCTATTCCAGAAGTTCTTTCTGACTCAGGGATGGAATCCTCATTCATTTATCGCCTGCATTGGCAGGCAGATCCTTTTTATCATTGCCCACCACCTAGGAAGCCCTCCTGGAGAAAACAGCCAACACAATTTAAAAAGAAAAATAAATCAATTTTAAGAAGATCAATAAGAGAACTTTATAAGGGGGTTGGGTAAAATGTTAATGTATAATGACAGTCCTTATACTACAAACAGTATCTAGCTAGATGATCTACAGGAGAAAGAAGATTTACAAAAGCACTAACAACAACAAAATCTAGGAATCCAGATAGACAAACCTATGAATGAGACAAGAACATCTAGAAATAGATCCAAACACACATGTGCATGCATGCTAAGTCATTTCAGTCATATCTGACTCTTTGTGACACTATGGACTATAGCCTTCCAGGCTCTTCTGTCCATGGGATGCTCCAGGCAAGAATACTAGAGTGGGTTGCCATGCCCTCCTCCAGTGGATCTTCCTGACCCAGGGACTGAACCTATATTCTCGTGTCTCCTGCATTGGTCAGTGTATTTTTTACCACTAGGGCCACCTGGGAAGCCCTCCAAATACATAGAGTTAAATAGCAAAGTGGGCTTCCCTGGTGACTTAGCAGTAAGGAATCTGCCTGCAATTCAGGAGATAGCCTTCAGTGTAGGCAAGGCAGTTTCAATCCCTGGATTGGAAAGATCCCATTGAGGAGGAAATGGCAACCGACTCCAGTATTCTTGCCTGGAAAAATCCCATGGACAGAGGAGTCAGGTGGGCTGCAGTCCATGGGGTCGCAAGAGTTAGACATGACGTAGCAACTAAACCACCACCATAAAGTAAAGCACAGGAAAAATTTCAAAATGGGATTGGAAATATGACTTATATAATTTGTGCTGGGAAAGCTAGGTAGCCACCTGGGAAAAAATTAATTTGGGTTTATATCTGTCTCCAGAATAAATTTGCAACTGATCAAAGATTTAAGTGTGGAAAATGAAATCATAAATGTAATAGATGAACCCATGAAAAACTTATTCTCTCCAGTGAGAAAAGTTTTTCTAAGTATAAACAAAATCCAGAAGCCATAAAAAAATGGATAAACTTCACCATATAAAAATGTTTTAAACATTTTTCATGGTAAGAATAACAATAATCTAAATTAAGCAAAAAATTGAGAGAAAATGTTTGCATAGGAAACAAAAAGCTGATTTCTCTAATATATTGACATAAGGAATTTCTACTAATCAATAAGGAAAATCCCAATAATCCAGCAGCCTAATGAGTGGAGACTGTGAACAGGTAGATCACGGAAAAGTAGATACAGACAACTATTAAAAGAAGAAGAAATGCTGCTTTGAAGTACATTAAAATAGCATTTGTTTAACCTAGAAGATTGGCCAAATTTCGAAAGTATGATAACTCTGTATCAGCGAGAGCTCAGGGAAACAGTCTCAAGCATAGACGATACACATTGAAATCAATAAAATCTGTTTGCGGGATATCTGATCATAGTTAACAGAGTTAAAAATACGGCAGATCCGCATTTAGGACTCTGTGCTACAGATCTGCTCACACATGTGGTAAAGTGATGTATATAGAAGATGATTCACTGCAACCTTGTTTATAAAAGCAAAATATGGTAACCACCTAAATATGCATCACTAGAGTGCTGTTTATATCAATTCTGCTATATACATATAATGGTACATTATAAATAGTAAATAAAGAAAAAGAAGGAGTTTTATGTATGCATAGAATGATCTCCAAAGAATGCTTTTAAAAGAAAAAAACAGAGACTATTGTGTGCAACATACAAATATGTGAGTAAAAATTAATTAATAGGTCAAGAGATAGAAACATAAAATAGATATCTTATTCCTGGCCACTAGAGTCTATATTTCAATAGCATCAGAGACTTCTTCCCCACAGACACCTTTCAATTACAGCCAAGATACTTTTGATTACATTCTTCACTGGGTAGAATATACTGCATCCTTATTTTCACTTGTCAAAATTCAACTCATCTTTAGATCCTCCTGTAAATTAGTCTTTATCTTCTTTTTCCTTCAACATTACCATCTGAACCTGGGTTTTTTCTTTTTTAATAAAAGGTAGTAAAATTTACTAAGTCTACATAATGCTGGAAGAAGGGAAAGAAGGGAAAAGAAACAGCTACTAAATATGAGTCTGCCAGGCTCTCTAATGCCCTGTGTCACTTAATTGTAAAACAACAATAAAACAACAACAACAACAACAACAACATAACTCAGATACTATTCCAGTTACAAATGTTGAAACTAGATTGAGGAGATTAGAGAATGTTCCCAGTGTCATACATCTAACAGTTGAACATACAGGGGTTTGGACTTGGGTATGCAAGATCCCCTAACTTCCCTTTTTCCACCATACAGCCTTATACCTATAATTTCTGCCACTATTATTTAGAACCCAAACAAATGTGAGATCATCTAGTTCAACGCTCTTGATTTACAAATGAGGACAAAAAAAAGCTGCAGAGGTTAAGTGCTTTGTAAACTAGTTTGTTAGTGTTGTTGGAGAGGGATAGAAGGTCCATAAAAACACATGTATGTAATTAGGACAAGGGACGTAAGGTCAACCTGGTACTTTACACTTTTATAGTAGAATTTAGAATTAGCAGGATAATTGATAGTCTTTAAAATTAAAATGCGGTCACATACCACGATCTGGGGAGGTTCAGGAATGAAAAGCATAAACATCTGAGAATGAATATCCTTCTGTGGAAATTAATGTCCAGCCATGACATTTATAAGAATGCTTTAATGTAATTAATTCTTTGCTAAGCATCTTTCTGGGCTGAAGACAAAATGAGTTCTTGACATTCTGATACAAAGTCCATGTGCCTGATGATAAAATCCCGAGGTCTCCAGTGCTTACAAGCCTCCTCCCTCCAATATCTGGCTCCCATCCACAGCCTCTACCACTCTGGCTCAGGAAGTAGGCAATTTCCTGCCCTGACTGAGCCGGATATTAAGACCTCTTTGTTCCTTATCTCTGAGAAATAACACCTCTCTGTAATACTTCAAATGGCTGACTGACTTGTGGTCATACCTATCTAAAGGACTCTCTGCTGTTCTTTAACATTAGTGTTGACTGAGGCAGAGCGATTTGCTCACATTCCAATTGCAAAATGTTGTGGGGTGATATGGAGCACGTTGGATTGCTCTACAGTCTGTAGACTGTCTATTAGGGTAAAGAAGGTTTTTAAAAGAACTATAAAGATAGAGAATCTTTCTGTGCCTCCCCTGCCCCTCAACTCATCTACAAACAAACCAACCCACTGTTTTACGTCAATTTGCACTTATGGACTAACAGCCCACCAGTCTCTTCCGTCCATGCAATTTTCCAGGCAAGAATACTGGAGTGGGTTGCCGTTTCCTTCTCCAGGCACTTATGGAAGCATCTTTTCTCTGATGAGACATTTTAAATGAATTCATTCATATCGGTGCAGACAAAACTAGAACTTCTAGGCTGTGCAACATGGGCAGTTTGACTCTTCTTGGAGGCAATACATACCTAGATAACAACTGCTGACAACTTCTTGGTACATCCCAATGTATAAAGACACATGACATATCGATCCATGTATATCAGCTGTGTTCTCTACTTGACTGATGGTTAGTAATAACCATCTGCACATCCACAGCTTGTCCAGTTTTCAGGCTTCCTCCATTTGGTGGAATGTTAATACAATATTCCTATTCAACACTTCAAAGCCCTTTCAAAACATTTTACTTTTCATGTAATGCATGCCCTACATTCCTGCTTCTTCTGTTTGGAGCTTTGATACCAGGAATAGCTAAAAACAGTTCATCATGGTAACCAAGCACAGAAAAGAAAATTTAGAAGTAAAAATATAGAAAGCACTTTCTGCCCTCCTCCTTCATTAGCAGGGTTAAAGGAATCAAAATGTTTTTAGGGCTCATTTAGTCTTACCAGCTTATCTTATAATATTGGACACTGGCTGGGATAATTAACAGTATTTTTAGTAGTGAGATGGAAAAGCTTCCAGGTAAAGGAAACTCCATGTCCATAGACACAAGGGTGCTCACTGGACTACCAGGAGAAGACCCTGACTAAATGACTAAATGGGTCAATCAGGAAGAAACAGAACACAAGATTAAATAAGTAGGATTGCACAAATTTACAAAGGACCTTGAAATTTCCATCTGTAATTTGTGGATCAACTTTCTACTTTTCTTGAAATTTTAACATTGAATCAAGTAGCTTACATTTGGAAAGAAACTCAGTATCTCAGCTTTTATTTCTGCCTTCATTACACTTAATTTATTTAGTTATGCATTTTTATTTATTTAATTCAAAAATCTTTGTCATCCACTAGATTGTCATTTTTATAGTATCTGGTCCAGATGGCAGGCACATAGTAAGTACTGAAAAACTATCTGCTGAATGAGGTAATCTGAATCAACCTTCTACTCAGAGATATTAACACTTCCCTAGTAGCTCAGATGATAAAGAATCCACGAGGAATGTAGGAAACACAGGAGATGTGAGTTCAATCCTTGGGTCAGGAAGATCCTCTGGAGAAGGGAATGGCTACCCACTCCAATATTCTCTCTGGAGAATTCCATGAACTACAGTCCACGGGTTTGCAAAGAGTCAGACATGACTGTGTGACTAACAGGTTTTCATAGAGGTAATATCTTTTCTAAAAATAGTTTCCCTGAATAGTTGACTCCCTAACCACAGTCTCTATGAACATCCTTAATGGAGTCTGGCCATCAGCATGCCCTTGTCAGGCTGCCATTGCTGAGAAAGAGCAAACTTCTTTGAAAGAAGAGGGCTGTACTTTAATTTACCAGGATATTCTAGGTCAAATGACGTGAAAATATTGAATGATGCTGATGTTGCTGGTAGGCACTAGGCTTTAGGTAAGATACAAGGAAAGGAAATATGCTTTTTTAAAAACCTTATGGAATTAGACATCACCATATTTATTTTCCATATAAAGTAACTGAGGTTAAGCTATGGGTATTCATTCAAGACAGCAGACAACATAATACTGAAATTGATTTGAAATCAAATCTGGCTTAGAAATTTAGACTCTTCCTCATTTACTACACTGCCTGTATTAAAAAATATAAAACAAAAATTGCTACCTTCAAATAAGTCACAATATAGTTGAACAGACAGATTTGTAAATGCCCACTATCACATTTATTGCAAGTGTGTAAAATGCATTAAACACAGAGAAAGCAATTAGTTTGGCCTGAAGTTTGGAAATGTCAGGGAATGTTTCATCAATGCAATGGCTTCTGACCTGGGTCATGAAGATGACTATCAAGTGGAATCAACATGACTCATCAGAATGAGTCTCCCAAAAGGAGACCAAGAGCTCAGTGCAGCCATTCTCATGGGGGCACATAACATGTTCCAGCCAGGCTGGGAACGCATCCAAATCAATATGTGTTATCTTCAGTGGGATCCTTACAAGATTTTGTTTGCTTGATACATAATTGTTATTGTTTCATCACTCAGTCCTGGTGTCCTAACTTTTTGCAACCCTATGAACTGCAGCCCACCAGTCTCCTTTGCCCATGGAATTTCCCGAGCAAGAATACAGGAGTGGGTTGCCATTTCCTTCTCTAGGGCATCTTTCCTACCCAGGGATTGAACTCACATCTCCTGTAAGTCTCTTGCATTGCAGCTGGATTCTTTACCACCGAGCCAGTGGGGAAGCCCACTTGATACATAAGTGCCCCCTTAAATCTCTCCACCTATGTGTGTATGTGGGCGTGGGTGAATATGCACACACACACACACACACACAAACACATACCACCTGCTACCATCATCATCATAAACACTCCATTGTCATATCTGGACAAGATGTTTTAGTGCCCTTTCTCACTGCCTCTGAGCATTAATAAACAAGGCACTCAGTTTATGTGATGATAAGAGTACAACCAAAGGAATTTTAAATGCCAGGCTTGGTTAATTTAACTGACTTGAATGCTATGAACACTTGTATAACACCAAAATTTAGCATCAGGAATAAATACAGACTAGGCAGCAGTCGAGATGTTTCCTGAACTCTTCAGTTTCATAACAGAAATTGGTGAATGCCTTCTGCAATTTGCTTTTAATGTGGATGGAACCAGTCTCTCATGGAAACAGAAAGCTTCCTCTATGTTTATTGCACATTAAAAAAAAAAAGACTGGCTTTAAGGCAGCCACACAGACCACCTCACTCTTTTCCTTAGAGGAGACTGAATAGAGAATTTAAAATTCAAACTCCAGCTTGCTTATCACAAAGAAAACTACCCAATACTAATGGGCTAAAAGCAAATTAAATTTGCTGGTATCCTGTTATTCAAACAGAACAACAGGGGTTATTTGAGATATTCAGTAAGTGGTTGATTTGTGATTTTTGCTTAGCTGTTAGTAGGTATTGTGAGAACAATGACCTTTCAAAGAAAACACTGCTGTTTCTGAACAATGCCCCTGGTCACTCAATAAACTTTGAGACTTTGGCAGCAAATCTTAAGTTTCTTCTACTCAATATATATTTGTGTAGCATTCAATGAAGCAAGAAGTACTTGTGTATCCAAGATGGACTGAAGGTAACCCCATTTCATAGCTCATCCACGATACTGAGGCTGGGATATGGGCACAATTCTACCAACAGGTTAAGAAAAATATTGGAAAATGATGGTGCGCAGTGATATGAACAGTGTGCGGAAAGAAGTCTAATTTGAGAGTGGACCTGATTTCCTTAGTCTTGAATTTGATACGCCTCAGATTCCCAACCCTGGATGGTTTGCACCACTGGATAGTCTTAAAGAGGTCATGGAAGATGATGTGTAAGTGATATTAACTCCTTACAATGTGTCCTTAGAGAGCAAGTGCTGCTGCTGCTGCTGAGAATTCAGAGTTTTCTAGTGCAAAAAGCTTTAATATGTTAAAAGCAGACTTCTGAAAAAGAGGTCCTAGAAATGGGAACCACAGCAGTGAGCTATTAAAGAAGATGCTGAAAGCACTCACCTACAATGAAGTGAATAAGTAAGAAAGGAGAAAAGAGACATTTTAGAAAAACTCAGTTCTATCTGGATTCACAGAAAGAAGCAAAGGAATATCAACCTAGGCAGAGGAAGTTGAGGAAACTATGCCTCTAACACCATGGTCTTTCTTCCATGTTGTCACCTTATCTTTTTTGGGGGAAATAATCTTGGAACTTTAGAACTAGAAGGTCCACTAGAGGTCACCTACTCCAACTCCATTAGTATACAGCTGGGAAGACTGAGGGCCCAGAGGTAGTGACTGACCCCAGGCTGCACAGCCAGTAATTGGCCAACCAGGACTACAGTTTGTCTTTCAGACTTCTGATGGGCCCTGATTTGGGGATCAGAAGACTCTAGGTCTAGCATTTGTTCTTCCACCAACTAGCTGTTTAAGAGATTCTGCAAGCTCCCTGTGCTCAGCTTTTTCATCTACCTTGTTCCATTCAATTATTAGACGAAAATGAAGATCTGGCACATTGCATTCATTATAAAAATCAAATGTGTGTGTGTGTGTGTGTGTCCGACTCTTTGAGACCCTATGGACCTGTGGCCCACCAGCCTCTTCTGTCCATGTGATTCTCCAGGCAAGAATCCTGGAGTGGGTTTCCATGTACTCCTGCAGAGGATCTTCCCAATCCAGGGATTGAACCCACATCTCTTATGTCTCATGCATTGGCAGGTGGGTTCTTTACCACTAGTACCACCTGAGAAGCCCAAAACAAAAATAATATTATTCAAAAGTAAAGGACTCTTATCAGATGGTATCTCTTTGGAAGTAAGTGATGAAAATTAACTTTGTATCTTTCTTAGGGTTTAGCACAGACATTGCATGAATAACAATGAAATGAACTTTCATTTTATGTTATTATTTATTTTTTATTTGAGTATAATTGCTTCACAATGTTGTCTTAATTTCTGCTATACAACATGCATCTTCTCCACAGGACATTCACAGAGCACATAAAAATGACAGCCTCTTTCTCATTTTGGAAGTGGCTGAATTTCAGTGGGTTTATTTTGTAAAATTAAACTAGCTTCTTGTTGGCACTGTCAGGGAAAGAATGGTCCAAATTGCCGCACTTGATTTTATGTCTCAGCTCTAGAGAATAGCAATGTTAGTTATCTTCACCATCAGAAAGTTCTAGGACCAAATTTTATCAGGTGAAACAGTGTTGTTGCTAAGGAAATAAGATATCTAAGAGAAATAAAGTTGATCCTCAAATTTTGTTTCCCCCACCAAAAGGTTTCCAGAGGGTGTATTTTAACTTACAGAGCCTTTGTTGCCATCAAGACCCTCTTGGGTTCTTAACTTTTTGTCAATGAACATTTCAAGTGCTCCCAGAGACAAGGTCATCATCCTCATATCTTGTGATAGCAAAGCCATGGACAATCCCTACACATTTTGGTGTTTCAAAATGTACTCTTGCGTGAACTTTGCTAATTCACAGTATATTTTAATGTCCACTCACAACTTCCTGAATTTTTAAGTTTAGGAAAAACTTATTCCTATTTCACTTACCGGAGAAGTTCTACAAGGGAAAAAAAAATTACTCTGTAGGATAAAATAAGATATACATACAATTTGAAGCAAACTAAAATAACTCGGACTTACAATCTCTGGATCAGAGTAATGAGGAAACCAGAAAAAAAAAAGGGAGCATCAGCATATGAACTCTGTATTGTGGGAGGTCGTATATGGTGGTATTGTCCAAGGTGTGAACTTTTTTTTAATCAAAAGTCCAGACAAGACAGCGCAAGTAAAATTATTTCAGAAGGAGTTCGGTGAAGATCCACAGAATGTTGTAAGGGACAAGTAGTACTTGTGAAGGCTATATGGGGTCACACTGCAGACCATAGGCTTTAGCGTCAGACAGATTTGAGTTTGAATTCTAGTTTCACCACTTACTAGCTGACTGACTTTCAAACACCACTTAATCTCTTCAAACCTCAATCTCTTCATCTGGAAAGTGGAGATAATGCTGACTGCCTCCATGGGCTGCTATGAAGTTAGGTGGGACCTGAGTGTGAAGCTTTACACAGTACCTGGCATATAGCAAGACTTTTAAAAAATGGCTACTCCAGGGGATCAGAGATGTACTCAAAGGTTATGAGGACTAAGCAGAGAGGAGCAGTGGCTATCATTCCAAGTGAGAAAGCATGACAAGTCCAGAAATCCCATTTAAATCTTCTGATTTTCTAAATGAAATGGTTGCTTATTAGTAGTCATATAAAACAAAACTGGCTTAAAACTCAACACTCAAAAAACTAAGATCATGGCATCTGGTCCCACCAGTTCAGTTCAGTCCAGTCACTCAGTCGTGTCTGACTCTTTGCCACCCCATGGACTGCAGCACACCAGGCCTCCCTGTCCATCACCAACTCCTCGAGTTTACCTAGACTCATCGATGGCAACCCACTCCAGTACTCTTGCCTGGAAAATCCCATGGATGGAGGAACCTAGTGGGCTGCAGTCCATGGGGTCGCTAAGAGTCGGATACAACTGAGTGTCTTCACTTTCACTTTTCACTTTCATGCATTGGAGAAGGAAATGGCAACCCACTCCAGTGTTCTTGCCTGGAGAATCCCAGGGACGGGGGAGCCTGGTTGGCTGCCGTCGATGGGGTCGCAGAGAATCGGACAAGACTGAAGCGACTTAGCAGCATGTCCATTGAGTCGGTGATGCCATCCATCCATCTCATCCTCTGTCATCCCCTTCTCCTCCTGCCTCCAATCCCTCCCAGCATCAGAGTCTTTTCAAATGAGTCAGTTCTTCACATCAGGTGGCCAAATATTGGAGTTTCAGCTTCAACATCAGTCCTTCCACCCAGGACTGGTCTCCTTTAGGACGGACTGGCTGGATCTCCTTGCAGTCCAGGGGAATCTCAAAAGCCTTCTCCAACACCATAGTTAAAAAGCATCAATTCTTCAGCGCTCAGCTTTCTTTATAGTCCAAATCTCACATGCATGCATGACTACTGGAAAAACCATAGCCTGGACTAGATGGACTTGTGTTGACAAGGTAATGTCCCTGCTTTTTAATATGCTGGCTAGGTTGGTCATAACTTTCCATCCAAGGAGTAAGTGTCTTTTAATTTCATCACTTTGTGACAAATAGATGGGGAAACGATAGAAACAGTGAGAGACTTTATTTTCTTGGGCTCCAAAATCAGTGCAGATGGTGACTGCAGCCATGAAATTAAAAGACACTTGCTCCATGGAAGAAAAGCTATGACCAACCTAGACAGCCTATTTAAAAGCAAGAGACATTACTTTGCCAACAAAAGTCCATCTAGTCAAAGTTATGGCTCCAATAGTCACATATGGATGTGAGAGTTGGACCATAAAGAAAGCTGAGCTGTCTTTTCACCTTGCTTACAGTTTCCTTCATTGTGCAAAAGCTTTTAAGTTTAATTGGGTCCCATTTGTTTATTTTTGCTTTTATTTCCATTACTCTGGGAGGTGGGTCATAGAGGATCTTGCTATGATTTATGTCAGAGTGTGTTCTGCCTAGGTTTTCTTCTAAGAGTTTTATAGTTTGTGATCTTACATTTAGATCTTTAATCCATTTTAAGTTTATTTTTGTGTATGGTGTTAGAAAGCGTTCTAGTTTCATTCTTTCACAGGTGGTTGACCAGTTTTCCCAGCACCACTTGTTAAAGAGACTGTCTTTTCTCCATTGTATATTTTTGCCTCCTTTGTCAAAGATAAGGTGTTCATATGTGCATAAATTTATCTCTGTGCTTCCTATTTTGTTCTACTGATCTATATTTCTGTCTTTGTGCCAGTACCATACTGTTCTTGATGACTATAGCTTTGTAGTATAGGCTGAAGTCAGGAAGACTGATTCCTCCAGTCCCGTTCTTCTTTCTCAAGATTACTTTGGCTATTCTAGCTTTTTTGTGTGTTTACACACAAATTGTGAAATTATTTGTTCCAGTTCTGTGGTGAAAAATACCACTGGTAGCTTGATAAGGATTGCATTGTATCCATAGATGGCTTTGGAAGGACGTTCATTTTCATTTAAAAGCTTTTGCACAAGGAAGGAAACTATAAGCAAGGTGAAAAGGTAGCCTTCAGAATGTGAGAAAATTATAGCAAATGAAACTACTGACAAAGAATTAATCTATAAAATATACAAGCAGCTCACGCAGCTCAGAAAAATAAATGACCCAATACAAAAATGAGCCAAAGAACTAAACAGACATTTCTCCAAAGACATACAGGTGGCTAATAAACACATGAAAAGATGCTCAACATTACTCATTACCAGAGAAATGCAAATCAAAACCACAATGAGGTACCATCTCATGCTATCAGAATGGCTATCATCAAAAAGTCTACAAACAATAAATGCTGGAGAGGGTATGGAGAAAAGGGAACCCTCCTACACTGTTGGTGGGAATGCAAACTAGTACAGCCACTATGGAGAATAGAACTGCCATAAAACATAGCAATCCCACTGCTGGGCATACACACTGAGGAAACCAGAGTTGAAAGAGACATATGTACCCCAATGTTCATTGAAGCCCTGTTTACAATAGCTAGGACATGGAAGCAATCTAGATGTCCATTGGCAGATGAATGGATGAGGAAGCTGTGGTACATATACATGATGGAATATTACTCAGCTATAAAAAAGGACACATTTGAGTCAGTTCTAATGAGGTGGACGAAACTGGAACCTATTATATAGAGTGAAGTAAGTCAGAAAAAGAAACACCAATACAGTATATTAGTGCATATATATGGAATTTAGACAGACAGTAATGATGACCCTATATGCAAGACAGCAAAAGAGATACAGATGTGAGAAACAGACTTTTGGACTCTGTGGGAGAAGGCAAGGGTAGGATGATATGAAAGAATAGCACTGAAACATATATATTACCATATGTAAAATAGATGACCAGTGCAAATTTGATGTATGAGGCAGGACACTCAAGGCTGGTGCTCTGAGACAACCCAGAGGGATGGGGTGGGGAGGGAGGTGGGTGAGAGTTTCAGGATGGGGGGACACCTGTACACCTGCAGCTTATTCATGTTGATGTATGGCAAAAGCCACCACAATATTGTAACTAGCTTCCAATCAAAATAAATAAATTAATCAAAAAAAAAAAAAAAAGAAAGCTGAGCACCAAGAAAGCTGAGCACCAAAGAATTGATGCTCTTGAAATGTGGTGTTGGAGAAGATGATTAAGAGTCCCTTGGACTGCAAGATCAAACCAGTCAATCCTAAAGGAAATCAACCCTGAATATTCATTGGAAGAACTGATGCTGAAGCTAAAACTCCAATACTTTGGCCACCTGATGCAAAGAGCCGACTCACTGGAAAAGACCCTTATGCTGGAAAAGATCAAAGGCAAGAGGAGAAGGGGATAACAGAGGATGAGACGGATGGATGGCATCATTAACTCAATGGACATGAGTTTGAGCAAGCTCTGGGAGATAGTGAAGGACAGAGAAGCCTGGTGTGCTACAGTCCATGGGGTCACAAAGAATCGGACACAACTTATTGACTGAACTGAATTGATATAAAACACATGCACAACTAGAATGAAAAGATTTCACTAATAATTAGAGATAATTTGAAGGACTATAAAGGTTCAACAGTACCTGAACCATGAACTTACAGATGTTCAAGCTGATTTTAGGAAAGACAAAGAAACCAGAGATCAAATTGCCAACATCTGCTGGATCATCGAAAAAGCAAGAGAGTTCCAGAAAAACATCTATTTCTGCTTTATTGACTTCACCAAAGACTTTGACTGTGTGGATCACAATAAACTGTGAAAAATTCTTCAAGAGATAGGAGTACCAGGCCACCTGACTTGCCTCTTGAGAAACCTATATGCAGGTCAGGAAGCAACAGTTAGAACTGGACATGGAACAACAGACTGGTTCCAAATAGGGAAAGTAGTACATCAAGGCTGTATATTGTCACTCTGCTTATTTAACTTACATGCAGAGCACATCATGAGAAACGCTGGGCTGGGGGAAGCACAAGCTGCAATCAAGATTGCTGGGAGAAATATAATTAACCTCAGATATGCAGATGACACCACCCTTATGGCAGAAAGTGAAGAGGAACTAAAGAGCCTCTTGATAAAAGTGAAAGAGGAGAGTGAAAAAGTAGGCTTAAAACTCAACATTCAGAAAACTAAGATCATGGCATCTGGTCCCATCACTTAATGACAAATAGATGAGGAAAGAGTGGAAACAGTGACAGACTTTATTTTGGGGGGCTCCAAAATCACTGCAGATGGTGACTGCAGCCATGAAGTTAAAAGACGATTGCTCCTTGGAAGAAAAGTTATGACCAACCTAGATAGCATATTAAAAAGCAGAGACATTACTTTGCCAACAAAGGTCCATCTAGTCAAGGCTATGGTTTTTCCAGTAGTCATGTATGGATGTGAAAGTTGGACTAGAAAGAAAGTTGAGCACCGAAGAACTGATGCTTTTGAACTGTGGTGTTGGAGAAGACCCTTAAGAGTCCCTTGGACAGCAAGGAGATCCAATCAGTCCATCCTAAAGGAGATAAGCCCTAAATATTCATTGGAAGGACTTATGTTGAAGCTGAAACTCCAATACTTTGACCACCTGATGCAAAGAACTGACTCATTTGAAAAAACCCTGATGCTGGGAAAGATTGAAGGCAGGAGGAGAAGGGGATGACAGAGGATGAGATGGTTGGATGGCATCACCAACTCAATGGATATGAGTTTGGGTAAACTTCGGGAATTGGTGATAGCCAGGGAGGCCTGGCATGCTGTAGTCCATGGGGTCGCAAAGAGTCAGGCACAACTGAACAACTCAACTGAACTGATAAGGGTAAAGGATATTCTAGATATAAAATCATCAGACAATAGAAAATTACACCAACTAAAGAAAACAAATAGAACTGAAAACACAATGGTCTTCAGAATAGTACTTGCTGGTGATCACTCATAGTTTCAAGATACCCCTAGGAATTCCTTCATTTGGTTGGATAAGTGGAAAATGATACAGCAGTGTTTTCATTTACTCTAAATGAAATAGGAATTGTTGCCCATCTTGACTTCAAATCATTTGTTTCACTGTTTAAAAGCTAGTCTTAATTTTGGGGTATACATAAGCCAAATTCATATTTTTTATCCCTAAAGAGCTTAAAAACATAACTTTTGCTCTGAAATTTAGTTTATTTTTAACATTTGAGAAACAGTGTTGTTTCCATTTGTCAGAACAAGTTGCTCTTGTCTTCCATATCAAGAAGGGGGTAAAAGAACCAAATAGTGCAAGGTACATAGCTTGAATCAAACATGTTCAATATAATATTTTTAACATAAAAACAAGTAAGCAATAAAAGATTTTTCAAAAACTACAGAAAAAAAAAAAAGCTTGATATAATCTTCTTGACTCATGAAGCAACTCAAGGAAAAAAAAAAAAAGAAAATAAATGGAGCAATTGTCCCTCCCCTTTTCCTCACTCAACTTGGTCTTCCCCCTTTTGCAGGTGGGGGGTAACATAATTTGCAGAGAAACATGAGATTTTTCTTTATCAAAGAGGGGCAGAGGTTACATAAAGGTTGAGAAACACCTTCAGAAACCCACCAGCTGGAGAACTATTTAAACATCACTACGGACAACATATTCCCCCCATGAGGCATGCTGCAGGAAAGAGAGGAACTGGAGGCTTTAATCTCTTCTGCGGTAAATGGAGTTTCCCCAAATCAGATTATAAACATTGGAATACTAGCTCGAGTGATCCCACCAAAGCTTTTATTGCAGTGACTGTGTCAGACGTTTGCTGTTATCAGTTCTCTTAGGAATAGTCAAAGGAACAAGATCCCTGAGTAAGGATTCCCTTATTTACACAATGCTAATCCTATACTCATCTTAAAAGAAAAATGAAAAAGTAAATATTAATCTTATAAATGTCACCATTTAATGCAAATTACTCTTTTAAAAATGACCTTTCACTTAAATGAGGTTTGCACTGATATACACAAGTTTTCTATAAGAGCTATTAATTTTTTGCTTCTCCTGAGAGTCTGCCTTCTGCTATGAAGTGTTGATATATGACTTTAGTACCTTCCATTAGATTTTTATTTCTTTGCCTCACTGAGATTTCTGCTCAATGTGTTTTCAACCCCCCTTTTTAAATGTGTTTTCTCACAAAGATTAGATTTTTGAGTTGAAATAATATTTCACACACACAAAAAATTGGTCTCTTTGGGCAATAATGACCAATTTAAGATGATCTGTACAACGCTTAAGATCTATGGATATGACAAGTTCTGACCTTTCACCTGCTGCTGAATTTCTGAATGTTTTGGGAAAGTTTGTGTTATGGATGGCAGTTCATGGTTGTAAGCACATATTTATGTGCCAGAATCATCAGCTGACACTCAAGCTTACATTGATAGAATCACTGCAATGTTTACCTTATAAAGGGAATAGACAGGCTAGAAACAATTGAATTGCATCAGTCCTGGGCTGTGCATGATGGTTAAGTGGGTTGTGACAACTTCAAGTCTTGCTCACGGCTTGGTTGATAATGCAGTTAGAAAAGGAATGGGCTCAAGGCCAAGAGGATGTTAAGAGCTCAGAATAGCAGACAACAGTAGAGGTTGTTTCTAGAGTTGTTTCTAGAGCTGCCTACACTGCTCAGGAAGCATGTTATATCTCCTTCCATGCAGGATACTTTAAAACACTGTTTGGGGATTCCCTGGTGGTTCAGTGGCAAAGAATCTGCCTGCCAATACAGGAGACGCAAGTTCTATCCCTGATCCTGGAAGGTCCCACATGCCTCGGAGCAGTTAGGCCTGTGTGCCACAACTACTGAGACCACGTGCTCTAGAGCCTGCACTCTGCAACGGGAGAGTAGCCCCAGCTTGCCACAACTAGAGAAAAGCCTGAGCAGCAACAAAGATCCAAAACAGCCAAAAATAATTAAAGTGAATAAAATTATATATATATATATATATATGCATATATATAGAAACCACCGCTTACTTCCATTGATAAAGCCTCATTGTGTATGTGGCAAGGCTGGGACTGGCTAAAACCGTAGAGCAGAACTGCTATGCAAAGTGCTGGACAAGAGAGTTGAGCTCACCCAGAGATGGACTCAAGTAGGCAATAAAATCAGTCATTGGAAACAGAGAGCTTTGGGATCCCATGTTACAGCTGAGTCAATCTTCCCTTCATGTTCAGATAGGTAACTCCAAAATTTTTTGCTCTATGCAGATGGTTTATTCTAGTGGACACCTTGGGCATGTTTGCTCAGTTGCGTTTGACTCTTTTGTTACTCCATGGACTGTAACCCATCAGGCTCCTCTGTCCATGCAATTTTTCAGGTAAAAATACAGGAGTGGGTTGCCATTATCTCTTTCAGGGTATCTTCCCAACCCAGGGATCCAACTTGTGTCTCCTGCATGGGCAAGCAGGTTTTAACCACTGAACCAACTAGGAAGCCGGAATATCTTGACTAGATAACAATTGCAGGAAGTGGATACTCCTGAGATGCTTCAGTGGCAGAGGGCCCCTGACATCAAATTCAGAAGACTTCTTTGAAAACTGTGGATAATTTCCATCAGTCATTGCATTTGCAAGACTGCTGGATATTTTCGTGATTTCATTGCCTTGCATAAGGTAGGTTCATATGAGCCAATTTTTTAGTTGATAAAGAAAACAGACGTCAAATATAAGATGGCATTGGTGAGTGGATACAGATTAAGGAAAAAATTATGACATAAACTACCACTAGGAGTACTCTTAAATGGAGGATTAATTTCAAAGGACTCACTGTATATAGCTTGGTGAAGAAAGTAAGAGTAGAATCTCCTACCGCTTTGTGTGCTAAAAGTTGCTTCAGTCGTGTCTGACTCGTTGTGACCCTATGGACTGTAGTCTGCCGGGCTCCTCTGTCCATGGGATTCTGTAGGCAAGAATACTGGAGTGGGTTGCCACGCCCTCCTCCAGGGATCTTCCTAACCCAGGGATCGAAATTACGTCTTTTACGTCTCCTGTATTGGCTGGCAGGTTCTTTACCACTAGCGCCACCTGGGAAGCCCAGACTTATTCACTCAGGATAGTGAATTCAGAGAATTACTCTCACACTTAATGATAAGTTCTAGATTTTCTTTCAAACGTAATGAATCACTTCTGGCATTTGAACCTCCACATAACCTGACAGGGACCGACCCAACAATTTGGAGATGACAAAAACATTGTACACATTGATTAGCTCTCAATCAGTATGGGCTGGATAAATTTGAGGGTATTTTCACAACTTTGATGTCAATTTCTAAATCACAGATATAACTAGGACTAAAATTCCATTTTCTCAATCCTTATGATGCTTTAATTTTGAGACTCCAAGTTCTACCTAATATTTAGTATCTACTATACCTAAAGCACTGATACTCAGATAAATCTGAAATGTTTTCTGTCTAAGAGGCAGGAATTACATAAAAATGTAAGTTAACCTCAAAAGGAAATGAAGTTGGGGTACAGTTTCTTACTAACAGATACACAGCTGTGAAAGGATGGAGGGAAAACTTGTGGTTAATATACATTTTTTTTCTGTATAAGGGCACCATAGTTTTCATCAGACTAAAAATTGATCAAGATTGTTGTTTTGTAGTTTGAATTGTAGATTTTGTTTCCACATAGCACCAGTCTGTTATTTCCAAGATAAGGGTGCTGACAGCTTATTATAATTCTACTTTAGAAAGAGAGAACACCAGATAAAATCTGAAGTAATCTCTAGTGATTTTAGTTTTAAAAACTGTTTTTCTTGGTGTAACTGGCCATGAGCCTGCATTCAGATGGACCTGGTTATTGCTTTGGAAAGGGAGAGGAAGAAAAGGTAAAAGCCTTAGAAACAAAAGTGAAAAAGAAAAAAATAAAGTCTTAAGATATTAAAAAAAAATCAATTAAAAATGTGAGAACATGAGCAGCAAAATATAATCCCTAACAAGCAACTGAAGTAAACTCAAAGTTTAAGCAAATTTAGGAATAACAGTTGTTTTAAAGTTACTTTTTGCCAAAACCAAACTTCTGAAACTGGCCTATTTTTAGGCTAAGGATAGATATAGATAGATGGATAATAGAGACAGACAGATAGATACAAATAGATTAATCATGGATACCAGATCACCTAAAATTCAAAGCCATGACATAGCCTTATTTTATTAGCAGTTTTTGAACAGCAGAACAGGTAATCTTAGTAATGTTAAAATACTGTGAATGATCTGAAATAGCTAGAGCCAATATAGAATAGAAGTTATCAAAACAAAAAAGGAAATTAAATGAAGTACAGTTTGCCTGTCTATTTCCAAGCAAACCAGAATCCATTATTTGAAATATTATCAGTGGGACTTCTCAGTTTGTGAATAAAGGGACTATCTTGTTGAATAGTGTAACCCTGTTACACAACAGACATTTGATAAATATCTGTTAAATGAGTGGGGTCTGAGGTTTCAGAAACTCCCCTACCATCAGAGAATCTGTAGCACTTTCAAGTGCTAATCTCTGTGCTCTGAAATGAATCCACCAGCAAGAGAGCACTGAGTAAGATTAACAATATGGGACTAGTTTTTTCAGAGCTGAGTCAGAGGGTGTCAGTGACCTGGGGAGCAAAGGGAAGAGGAGAGCAAGGTACTTTGTACATAAAGTATATACATCACATTTATTGTAATACCTAGACCAGCTTATAACTATGACAACTATTTGATTGGTAAAGGGGGGTAGTAGTGTATTCTTTCTTTTAAAGAACCGTAGTGGTTCCTATCACAGATCAGCAAGCCATGCTTGCTGACTTAATAAATGCCTAAACGCAAGTTTTTCTTGCATATATGTGCATACTGGTTAAGGTGCAGCATACATAAATCAGAATACAAAATTCTACTCATCTATGACAGATTTTCACATCTGACCTCAACCTTCAGTTAATATAAAGCACTTTTGTGTTTGAAATATATCCATTCACAACATATACCTCATTTTATCTTGTTTCCATATGGATGGTACTGGCAATGGGGGAAACAATAACAAATCTGTCTCAACTGAAAGTGTTCCACCAATCTTCCCTCCTCTCCAACCCATCTCCAGTTCCTTGTCCACCACGACCCACCCCTCAAAAAAAAGTGGCTCCAAGAGAGGAGGATCCTTATGTTACTGGCAGTGATTGCCGTTGACTGCATCTTCGAACTGAGACACATGCCTGTCTAGCAGTGGAAACAAAGGTCTCTGCAGCCCCACTAGCTGGTGCCCTGCTGCTTGTGTCTTCAGCACTGACTACTGAGGCAACATGAAGGCAAAACCTTCCGCTCCTGTCCTCAATCCCCTCCCCCAGCTGAGCATGGGATAGGCATTAAGTAAAGCCTCCTTCTTGGAGAGCCTTTTCCCCGCTTGCGCGTTCTCTCACAAGCCCCCTTTGTTCCCTGCCCTCCACCCCATCTATATATGCAACAGCAGTCGCCCAGATGTTCTCTATCAAAGCCTGAGCCATGGCAGCCAACTTTGGCACGCATGAAAGTGCACTGAGTACTAGCCCTCCAGAAATACCTTCCCCCTCCCCCTCTGATTTCTGCAAATATTTTTAAATGTTAATGGGTTCCACTCACCCACAACCTAGGGGGAGGTTACAGAACAGGGCTCTGTGTGTCCAGCAAATTAGCAGCCGGAGGATACTGCTTGGCGCCTGGGTTCTGTCCCACCCTCAGGCGTTGGCTGGGGTTCTCCAACCTTGAATTGTTGAGGCCAGTTTGCCAGCGCATAGCTTTCTAGTGACAGAGGTTAGATGGATGGTTGACAGGAAAGTTGCTCCAAGCTACAAAACAGAAAGGGCCCTATCTTGCTCTGAAGTTTCCAAGAGAAAGAGAGCTCCTTTGAGCATCACAGAAATACGATTCTGAAATGTTTATTTTGCCTCTTACCCATCCTGTCTCTTTTCTTTCTTTTTTATTAATTTTTCTTTTTTTCCCCCCAGTTCAATTCACAGGCATAGAACAATGTGATATGAGCTCTGGGACTCTGGGGATCATGTTCAATTTGAAGCACTTTAAACATAGAAAATGGCATATTAACAGAAGCTGTGGTGCAAATTTTAACAAAATGGAAGCTTTATATGGATCATTCATATGTAGGCAGGAAAGTGACATGTATTTGGAGGGAGAAGGGTGGATGCACAGGAGAGACATTCATCTTCCTTGCACTAAGACAGTATGACAGCTGTTTTAAGGCCCAGCTAGAGGCCTCTAAAAAGCCCAGTTTCAAAAGCTAATTGAAAGCCACCTTTGAAGATTCTTTGTTTCTAATCCTGTCCTGAGACTCTCACCAGTCACTCTGGAAAAAAAAAATGCTTCATGTCATCACCTCTAGATCCTTGTTTTCTATGGCTAAGGCTCCCTTGATGCTCTTGAAGTCACAATGCTTGAGGCAGGTGGCCCATATGCTGTGCTTCTGCCCACACTAGGGAGTGGAGGACATGGCTCTCAGATTTTAGGCTTCCTACATTCATGCTTCAGATAATCACACCATGATCCAAAGACTTCAGAACATGCCAGTTATACTATCAGTATTCTGGCTTCCAGGTGAAATTTTATTCTCCCAATGCCAAAGAATTGATGCCTTTGAGCTGTAGTGCTGGAGAAGACTCTTGAGAGTACATTGGACTGCAAGATCAAACCAGTCAATCCTAAAGGAAATCAACCCTGAATATTCATTAGAAGGACTGATGCTGAAGCTGAAGCTCCAATACTTTGGCCAACTGATGTGAAGAACTAACTCATTAGAAAAGACCCTGATGCTGGGAGAGATTGAAGGCAGGAGGAGAAGGGGATGACAGAGGACGAGATGGTTGGATGGCATCACTGACTCAATGGACATGAGTTTGAGCAAGCTCCAGGAGATGGTAAAGGACAGGGAAGCCTGGTGTGCAGCAGTCCATGGGGTTGCAAAGAGTTGAACACAACTGAGTGACTGAACAACAACTTTTTAGTGAGAAGTAGTTGAAGAATTAGGAAAACCTCAATGAGATTTGACTGCAAATCTCAAATAAAAGGGTATCCAATTTGGATTCAGGAGAATCTTGAGAAGAAAAACCATCTACCCACACTCTCAGCCTTGGGCACAGAAAAAGAAAATCATACTTGACAGCTTAGATTCATGTGAATTTGCTATTCCACTGTCTTCCTCAGCATTTAAAATATCTACCTATCTATCTGGGCTTCCCCGGTGGCTCAGACAGTAAAGAATCCATCTACAATGTGAAAGACCTGGGTTCGATCCCTGGGTTGGGAAGATCCCCTGGAGAAGGGCACGGCAACCCACTCCAGTGTTCTTGCCTGAAGAATCCCCATGGACAGAGGAGCCTGGCAGGCTACAGTCCATGGGGTGGCAAAGAGTCAGACATGACTGAGTGACTAAGCACAAGCACCTATCTGTTATTAACACTCCTGGGCTGTTCTACCCAAGCAAATGCTTCGATTGTTCACTACAGAAATTTCCCCCAAAACTCAACAACTCTTCAACGGAAAACATCAATAGACAAATGCCCAGATTCTTTGTAATCCATTGCATCAAGACCTTTCTCTTGCACTTTCTACCAATCCTGAAATTCTTACCCAATCCTAATCTAGTCTCCACATTAAGAGAGCAGATTTAAACCAATCTTCAATAAATTCTGACCTTCCATATCCCCCCTCCCCCTACCATATACTGCCAAAACTTTGCGAGGTGGTACTTACTACCTTACCACAGTAAGCAATAAATTTAGCTCTGTCTTACTCACAGATTGTGTTGATATTTAGGGAGCCAACTGTTGATACCCTTTTGTTTATAATCTGAGATGGGATTACATTTTTTAGATTTTGAATTTTATGCTTAAAATTGGGGAGGGGGCAGTTTTGCTTTTTTTTTTAAATTCTCTATGTTCTTTCTCTCAAAATTCTTCTCTATCACTTAAAAAGCTCTGAGATGATGGAAAGATTGGAATTAAGAAGAATTTCCAATGAGTTAATTTGAAAATGAAATTTAAATAATGTTAAGAAGCAAAACCTTAATAAGCTAAAAATATAAGCAGGGGCCATGTCTTTAATCTCCAATTTTAGGTGATCACAAATTAATTAATTTGGTACAAACCAAAATATCTCTAAATATTTACATCAATGTCAAATCACTGGGACTTTTTAGATGTGGGAAAACTGAACATACAGAATACTACTGTTAGTAGTCTCTGCAAGTGTGACTCAGCCAGGGTTCATTTTGATAAGGCTCCAACATGGGCACTGTCTTGATATCAGGCAAAAGAGTGTAACCAGACAGATAAAGCACACAAGGAATTTTACTAATTTTTTACTTTAATCAGTAACCAAAGCATAATAATAAATGTCAGACACAAGATAGGTGTCTCATCAGAGAATATGATGATAATTAATAGACCACTAAAAACTCTGGAGAGGTGTGCTGAATCCAAGGAAAGAACTGTAAGATAATCACTGCTCTATTTACAAAGGCCTTAGTTAAACAAGCAGAAGTAGCAACAGAAGAAGAGAAGAAGAAATCCAATAAAGGTTTTATACATAACAGTGTTTCTCGAGTTAGTACACACTAGGAACCTGCAAAAATTTTGGCTTTTCTTTAAAAGAGATCTGCAAGTTTGAGGATCACTGTTTTAACATTCTAAATCCTTACTTAAACCAATATAAAGGAGCTAAGACTTCTGGTTTAAGCTAAACATAATTGCTCATCTGTTTCACCTCCTAAAAATCAGAGAAAGCATAAATAAATAAAAATTTTAAAAGGTGTTAACTAAAAAAATTGCACCCACCAGAACAGGATGCCATGAAAAAGCAGCAGTTTTCAGAGATCGTCATGATTAATAAAATATGGGCTGAACTGTAGAATGAGTGAGCCTCAAGATCAGTGGGAGGAAGGGTAAACCGAAAGATTCTGTCAGAATTCAGTTGAAAAAGACACGGAGATTAAATGGATGAGAGAAAATGTGAAACGTGTAGAATATATCTAAAAGTTCTCCCATGCATTCAGTAGGTGTTGAAGAAAGAGAAGTTAAAAAAATAGAAGGAACAAAAATCTAAAAAATAATGAAAACACCGGAGTACAGCAAGGAGATTTCCCTTAGATGAAGAAAGTTTTTTCATAGTGAAAGAATCCATTGATTACAGGGAAAGAGAAACACTTAGGCACATTTTATTAAACTATATGTACTCCAACAATAAGTAATGAAAGAAACCAAGAGTATAACTAAATAGAAAGGAAAACTGAAACAGCATCAGCCCTCTTATCTGCAGCAAAGTATGCTAGAAGATAACAGTACAATACTTTACTGCTAAGTTGCTTCAGTCGTGTCCAACTCTGTGTGACCTCATAGACGGCAGCCCACCAGGCTCCCCCATCCCTGGGGTTCTCCAGGCAAGAACACTGGAGTTGGTTGCCATTTCCTTCTCCAATGCATGAAAGTGAAAAGTGAAAGTGAAGTCATTCAGTCGTGTCCGACTCTTCGCGAGCCCATGGACTACAGTCTACCAGGCTCCTCCATCCGTGGGATTTTCCAGGCAAGAATACTGGAGTGGGGTGCCATTGCCTTCTCCGTTAGGGACAATTAGAATTTACATATGAAGTATACTATCATTTAAAACCCAAGGCACATAATATGAAAAATCTAAGAGCTGACTACCAATAATCTTCCTGAAAAAAAACAAATAATGTAATATAACCAAAAACAGAATTTAAGGAAGAAACGAATATAAGGAAAAACTGAGAGCAACTAAAAGATAAAGCTTGTAGTTAAGTTCTTATAGCAATTGACAACTGACTCTAACGTTAATTCAACTGCCAAGAAATTATTCATCAGCAATCAGAAACACAATGATGGAAAAGGATGCAAATACACCCAAATCAATCGAAAGGATTCCAAAAAATCTTCAAATGTTAATTAATGATGACTGCAGCCTGTTGTTAAAAGAGAAAGTATGCTAAAGGATTTGTCTGCTCTGGGAGATAGAGGAGACTCAAAGTCTGATTAATTCTAGATGCTGATAAAAGTCAATATCATTATGCTGTTATTAAATGCGTAAATGAAAGTATTTATTTTCAAATTAGCATAACATGGACACTGCATATTATTTCTCCCCTCTGCTTTGGGCCTAAAAATGTTCAGAGTCATAATTGTGATGTAGCTCAAGAAAGTATATGAGATCTTGAAACGTGGCTTTTGTAAACTACTCTCATTCCTGACTCTATTTTACTTTTTCTGCCCTTTTTCCTTAATTTGAATTTCCAAATAAAGAAAATCAGAAAAAATACATTGGCGAATGTGTGTATTTATGCACCTATTCACTATGTACATGTGTTTGTATGTGTGTGTATATCACCTTAAATTCTTTCTTGCCTAGGTAGGGATATAAAAAGTACAAATTTATCATTTTTTGATATATGATTTCCATTGACTAAACGCAAGGGTACAGTTTAGCCACATGACTATTTAATCTCCATCTTATTAATATAATCCAAAGATTATCTAGCCCAGAAATGTCTTAACTTTAAAACGGTTTGCAAAGTCTATTCTTCTGAATATCAATAGCAGTTTCACAATCTCTCTCATCCACATATATTCAATCTTATGTAAATTTAATTATCTAAAAGAAAAATTTTTAATATTCAAATATATTGGCTAACTGTAGTAATCTTTTAAGAAAACAAAAAATCAAACCAAAACAATACTTGAAGCAAAAGAATGCATTAATAGCACAAACTCTTGAGTCAGACTGTGTGGGTTAACCTCAATTACTAGATGTGGCAACTTGGAAGTTACTTAAATTCTTTGTTCCTCAGTTTCCTTATCTGCAAAATGGGGTGGGGTGTGCTGATAAGAATGCTGTTGTAAGGATTCAATAAGATAGTCATGAGAAACTCTTAGAGAATGCCAAAATAAATGTTAGCTACAATTATAAAACATCTTCATGGAAAACATCTTTCCCAGAAACATTTTAGCATTCTATCACACAAATGATGATAAGTTTTGAGGGATCCAGAACAAAGTTCAGTCAGAACAGAAGGAAGATTCTTTAGGAATAACAAGTAACAAAAACAAAAAATGACCACTTCAACTTTTTCTATTGCCATTCATTTTCTAAGCTGCTTATTCAACAGCTACCTAAAGGTTACAAATAAGCATTTGGTCAAAACTCTCCATCTGATAAGGTGACTAAATTTTGTCAAAATTTTCCCAGGCATTATATGCCTAAAGAAACAGTACTAGTACATCTTATCCAGTTAAATCAAAGTTTCCCTTTAAATTTAGGTTTTTACAACTGATGGCTTCCAATCTGTATGTTTTGTTGCTATCGTTCAGTTGCTAAGTCGTGTCTGCAGCCCTGTGGATTACAACACATCAGGCTTCTCTGTTCTCCACTATCTAATTCCTCTTCGGTGGTTTGCTGAAGCAGTCTCATATCAACTGGTAAGAGATGACTGTATGCAACTCTTCTTAATTCTACATCTCATATTTACCCTATGGAATTCAAGAAAGCATGGTGGTGGTTTTGTTTTTTTTTTTTTTCTTTTTTTCCTGGAGAGACTTTTGTTAAGCATTACCAGCAAATCATAACCTCTACTTTCAAAGAACCAGTCTTTGTGAAATCCCAGTTAACAGTGTCCACATGATCTTTTGCAATGCAACTTATTTTAAAAGCAGGTTATCAGAGGACTCCCTGATTTGAATATACAAAAGAAATACAGTGCAAAAAAGAAAGTGTGTATCTATCTGTAATATTCCTACTTATAAACCTAGCTTTCTATTCTGGTTTAAAATTTTGAGCTTAAATCTGTTCAGATGAAACAGTAACTTCTGCAGTTATGTGGTTTGATGATTCCACATACTCAGTTAACTTGGAAATATTGATACATGATGTAAGTCCTCTTAGAAGTTCAGTCTGTTTTATTCAAAAAAGTTTAAATGCAGAATATTTTATTCTGCTCTGGAAATTTTATAAAGGTGTTTTGCCAAAAGCATTAAATACTTGATTCTACTTGTTAAGATTTGCAGGAACTGCTTTAAGTTTATTATAAAAAATAACAGCAACAGCAACACATTTTCCCCTTTCATTAAGGTAGTGAAAAAAAGAACTTTAAGAGCTTTTCCATAAAAATGCTCTAAAATATTCCATTAAAATTAAACGGCAACTGCCATTTCACACGTGGTCAGATTTAACTATTCAAAGTTATTTTCGGTATATCAGTCCCCAAAGACCAAACTACCTGAGAGTCCAGCTGTGTTCAAAGATCTCTAGAACCTAGCCTTCAGAGTTGGATATGGCTGATACAAAGGGTTATTAGACCAGAGAAGGGAAGAAGAATTTCAGGTGCAATATTAGTAACTTATTCCCTCTAATGTCTCACTTCATTATAGGCTTCTTAATGAAATAATCATCCTGCAGTGATCAGGGAGAAATACACAACAGAGCAGGGAGCTTGGAACAAAAGCCCAATTCCAATATTGATAGCATGTGACCACATGTCGGCAGTGGTGAATTTAGAATCTTAACAGCAAACAGTACTTCAAAGTGGTGGAAAATAGTAACATTTTAGTTGAAATTTTATGCTTTCATGATTATCTAAAGTATTTTTTAAATGCTACAATAACATGCGTACTTGTCTTTAAATATTATACTCTTTCTGGTATGGTTCTCCTTGCCTAGTTTTGTTTTATAGCAATACTTCTGCATTTTAAATATGGTTCAAAACATTAGTTGCCACAGAGATACATAGTTTCCTGCATGAATAACTCATTAATGTAGTTTGTAGGGTGGCCCATTATGTGTATACTTAATTAGCCCTAGAATCAGATTGTTAAATACTTGTTTCAATGTCCTAAATATCAAGAAATGAATACCATATATTTTCAGGAATTTATTATTGACTTTTGTATTTAAACCTTAACAGTCCTTGTTAGGTCTCCCAGAACCCCAACAAACTTTGAAATAACTTACTTTAGTACCAGATGCTGATATCTTTGGATTTTCATTTTTGGTAAAAAAGAGAGCTATATTTTTAAAAAGCTGGGGAAAGGGTGGAGGTGGGGACTAACGACATATGATTAGAAAACATGGACACAAAAGATACAGTAACTAAATTAAGAAGCCAAAAGATTTGCCAATAAGTCTTGATTTCCAGTGTTGGAAAGAAGATATCCAGATGAGAGTTTTTTGGTTTGTTTGATTGTTTAGATTGAAGTGAAAGTTCAGGGCTGAACATATATATATTTGGGGTACCATTCTGACTTTTCCATTTACTCATTTGCCTAACCCTGAGGAAATCACTCAACTTCAAGTTATTTCTAGATTTCATTAGACTTCCTTTCAGGTCCATCAAAAAATGAGAAAACAAAAATAATGAATGATATTTTAATGATTTTATTTATACAAAAACGGTACAAATTCTGAAAAACAATAGACCAATGACAACTTTCAGGTTAGGCCACTGCCTTTCCTCAAGATATTTCTATACGGAGCTTCTCAGCCTCTGTGTTAGAATGATTTCTTAAGGTAAAGTATGGCTATAATGCAATTTCAAATGTAGGACTCCTTAGATTTCACACACACCTTGCTGGTAGGCCACTGGCTTTTCTTCCACAAGAATCAAGGAAAGGGCAATTTCTAGCCTACTTTCCTACACATTTACTATGAGCTCAACTCTATTTGTTGGAAAGCTGCCATACATTTATGAGAGCCCAAGGGATATTGTCATCTTTCCCTTGCTCACTCCCACCACACTAAATGCCCTGGCAAGGTTGCTGCACCTGGACTCTGTATTCCCTACAGAGCACCTTGTTACCAAAATTATGGAAAACTTGGACTAAGTTCAGAGAAGAGCTACTAAAATGATTAAGTGACCGAGGGGACCAATTTATAAGAAACTCAGAAATGTTTGGTTAAGTGGTAATTACCCTAAAAAAAGGTGTGGTGGATCTGGTGTTAAGTTTGAATTCCAAACCATACTTGGCAAAAAGACCTCCTTTCAGGCCTCTACATTCGGAAATGCTCTGAAGAGGGGGGAGAATCTCCCTCTTGTTTGGCCCTCTGACCACTGCTTGGGTGGTATTCCCATTCAAGGGTAATGAATTCTACAAACACAGAAGGAAACGCTACCAAAGCAGACAGCCCACTTAAAAAGGCTGAAGGATGCTTAAAGGAAAGTCTTCTTGGGAATCATGAAGTTCATGAAGAACAAGCCTGGGCTGTGAAGGGCCAGTTCTTCCATCCCTGTTAAGCACCTATGCACACCCCACAGCCAATCTCTGCTTGATGGGTGGTACTATTTAATAAGAGCTGCTGACTGACTCCAAGTGTGCGAGTCTGCCTAAAATACACTGCTGGGTACGTTGACTCCTTTAGGGATGACAGTTTCCACTTAGCCAAAGAGGAAAAATCTAAGAACACCTGTAACAGTTAAGGAGGCTCAAAGATAATTCCTCATAGCAGCATTTCCCAAAATGTCTTCCAGGTGATGTTACTGTGGGTTACATATATTAATAATAAAAAAGAAAAGAGCTTAAAACTGGAATAAACAAAGTTAAACCTTGTGTCTATGCACTTGATGTGTTTGTTAATAGTAACACCTCTCAAAGTCTTTAATATGTCAGAGTCTATTGTGTCTCACTAAGAGGGGCAGTGTTTATACTAGTTCCCAAATACAAATTGAGCATGCAATGTTTCATTCCTTAAGTAGATTCTCTGTATTCACAGCCACTTCCATAATGCCATGTAAAATGTAGCACCCAGTTGGCTTAGTGGTAAAGAATCCACCTGCCAGTGCAAGAAACACAGGAGACATGGGTTCAATCCTTGGGTTGGGAAGGAGGAGGAAATGGCAATCCACTTCAGTATTCTTGCCTGGAAAATTCCATGGACAGAGGAGCCTGGTAGGCTACAGTCCATGGGGTCACAAAGAGTCAGACACGACTGGGCACACACACTCGCTCAGTAAATAAACAATGAAATGAATCAGCCTAGGCTAGAACACAAATCTTAAATCCCAGCCCATTCCTCTTTCCACTACACAGATATTCTAGCTACACTTAGCTTACATGAATCTTTTTATCCTATATTGACAAAATGAAATTTGATTACTAGAAGTAGATTGACCAGCTGAGGCTATTAAAGCTCAAGCTGGAGGGCCTTCCACTTGCTTGAGGCTTCCATGTCCTTGAAAGTAAGTGTGTACTTACAGTATTGTATTCTTTTTATTTAAGGAGGTCCCACAAAACTAAATAAGCTTCATGTCTTGCAAAACCTGCTGTTCCATGTAAGATGAAAATAGTTCAATAGGTTTTCACTAACTGTGATTGAGACAGCTGAACTTGAATTACTGATGATATGACAGACGAAAATTCACTTTAGCTTACTCTCAGGTCACCTTTGAGAGAGAAGTATTCATCCTTCTGTGTGGGTAAAATGTAGACTCAGATAATAACTAAATGTAGATTCATTACCTCTAAATGCTTCGCAAATACATTAGTTTAAACCATCTTGCTTTTTAGAATTCCTCTTAGGACATTCATCAAATCTCTACTATTCCTTTTATTTTTTTTAAGCACCTTACCCAATAGTCTTACTTCTGCTCTCCCCACCTCTCAATATTTTAAGACATGCACAGCCACTTTGAAATCATCACATTGTAAATATCACCATGGTTGGAATTCCTTCTGAAGACCATCTGAAGTTTCTGCATCATTTTTTTTCCATGAGTAGGGACTGACATCTTTAAACCTGAATCTGCGGTACTGCAATTTGGCATTCCACTTCAATTCTTGAAAAGCTTCATTTATATTGATCTTGTCTTTTGGAATTTCCTGCAGGCTGCCTCAGATAAAATAATTTCCAGCCCAATCTTCCTCTTGTGTGTTCTCTGGTTTGACATTATGCCTTCAAAATCAAATCTTATTATTTAACACAAAACAAAAACACCTTATTACAGAATATTAAATCAGTAACGTTAACAAACTGACTTTGGTGATTCATTTTTACCATGATTGATAAGCCAGTGTTTGAGCTTTGACTATTGATAGTCAAAGCTTTGCAAATTTCTTCCAGACTATTCATAATTTAGCAAGATACTCTAACAACCACATGCACACAAATCACTCTCCAACCACTCGTGTCTTAGACCAAGTCCATGCTTTACTCTCTCATTTTTTAAGATACAGCCAAAATTACAACACTAAGCCTGAGCACAAAGGCCAAACATTTCACCTTCCTGTTTTCTTCCCATTATCTTCCTGAGCTGGTGACTATGAAAATACGCTAAGCCCGAAATAACTGTTGGGTGCTGCCAGCTCAGTCTCAGTCATTTCCAAGCCAAATGGGACTTGACAGACCTTTATAAGTTGTAGTGTTTGTAAATATCGAAGGAAATTACTTCATTCAGTCAATTATTTCTAGGGAAAGCTGGCAGAATAATGTAGTAATTAAACTGAAGACTAAACAGGAGAGCTATTTTGCTCAGAAGTTCTAGTTAATGCTTTCAATGCATTTTCCTTTCTCAAAAATGCTTGCAGTGGTAGTGTAATGAAAAAGAACAGCTTTTTCATTGAGAAACATATTTAAAATATTCCAGTGAAGAGAACATATGGAAAAGGAAAGAGAAATTCAGTTTTCCAGTATCTTATTAGATTCAATACTGATTTCTTATTTTAAGGTAAGGAATTCTGATCAAAAAACAGCTGTATTCAAATGCAAATAGAAAAGACATTCCAAAGTCAGGACATCATGTGGTCAAGACTCAACTGCCTTTGTGCTAGGTATTCACTTCATAGTGAATATGTTGTCTGCAACTTATTTTTTGCCCTCTGGCTCTTCTTTGGCTCCTCCAATTGGCCACCTGCATGCTTTGATTTGGGGCTTCCCTGGTGGGTCAGCAGTAAAGAATCTGACTGTAATACAGGAGACGTGGGTTCGATCCCTAGTCCAGGAAGATCTCCTGGAGAAGGAAATGGCTACCTACTCCAGTATTCTTGCCTGAGGAATCCCATGGACAGAAAAGCCAGGCAGGCTACCAGTCCATGGGGTCGCAAAGAGTTGGACTTAGCAACTGAACAACAACAACAGTGTAGCCATGAACAGCATACTTCCCCACATTAGTTCTCCTAGCTGTCTAGGTTATACACTTGGAGAGAGACAGCAGTTCTAATACAAAGTGATAATAAGAACCCAAGACCAATGGAAAGAACTCTGAATGCTTCCTAAAGGAAAACGCAACCCATTAAATTACTTGTAGCACTTCATTTTTAAGTCTTTTGCATACAGGTAACTACCATCTTTCCTAGTACCTGATGCCATGAATACAAAGGTTTAAAAAAGAGAGAGAGAGAAGCTGTTAAGTCATCTGTAACAACTGAAAGAATGAAGTGGGAGAAGTTGGCAAAAATCAAGACTGGTTAAGGGAAAGGAAGACAGAAAATTCCAAGATTGAGTGAAATTGGGAGCATTAATGACTAAAAAGTGCTTCTGTTGCACTTCAGAAACACTTCTCATTTCTGTTTGTCAGTATACATGATATTTCCTTTACTAAAGATTCCTCTGGATGAATAAGCATACTCTTGAAAATGCAAATAACATGGGATTAAGAACTCCCAGTCATTCACATTCTGCTCATATAAGCTACATAACAATTTAATGAGATGTATGCCACAGTTCTTTATAAACTGAGGAATACTATAAAATCAGAATGACAAGGTAGGTAAGAAAATAGATTCTAGAGACATATTGTCTGAGTTTAAGTCTTACCTCTGTCATCAACAAACTATGCAGGGCTTCCCAGGTGGCCCTAGTGGTTTAGAACCTGCCTACCATTGCAGGAGACATAAGAGATGCTGGTTCCATCCTTGAGGCAGAAAGATCCCCTGGGGCAGGGTATGGCAACCCATGCCAGTATTCTCGCCAGGAGGATCCCATGGACAAGAGAAGCCTGGTGAGCTGTGGTCCATAGAGTCACAAGGAGTTGAACATGACTGAAGCAACTTAGCACATACACATAAGAAGCTATGCAAGTTTGGGTAACTCACAGTCTCTTCGTGCCTCAGTGTTCTCGTCTAAAAAACAGGAATAACAGTTGAATGCACTCTACAATGTTGAAAGATTTAAATTAGTTAATATACATAAAGCATTTAAAACAGTGCTGAGACTTGCACTGTTGACCAAAATGGAGTAAGAGGGATTGAATTTATGTTCTCTCCTAAAACCACCACAAACAAACAGAATATATGAAACAATGGTTTTCCAGACAAGTTATCCCTGAGACATGGGAAACAAATGAAGCAAGCCCTATGACTGCCCCAATTTAATTCCGTAAGAGAGTTCCCAGGCTACCACATGGGGTAGGGGAGAGAGGAGAATCCAAGCAAAGCCAGCAGGACTCCCTGGGTTGAGAAGATGAAGTTCAGGATACCAGAAGGGAAAGAGCTGAACAGGAAGGGAATGACAGAGATCAGCAAAGGATCCCCTGAAAAATGCAGGAGAGCAGTGAGCAGCATATGCATGTGAGGAAGCTACGTGAGGCCAGGGAAAGAACTGTCCAAAAGCATCAGAGAATACAGTATACAGTACCCACAAAGGACAAGGAATAGGGACTATTGCCCCCAGTCAGACTGGAAAACCTTTGTAATTCACAGAGTACTTGGTATTCAAAAGATTCTTGCCTCACTAGTAGGAAATTAGTCTTTAGTAAACATTTCTCTGGTCATGTCTAACAAATTTTAAAAGTTATAAGCCTCAAAAAAAAAAAAAAAAACTGTCTCCAAGTAACTTAACTTCATCTCAGAACAAAGTTCGAAAATATTTACAGGAAAACAAAAACAGGTAACACCCAACATGATAAAATTCACATCTTGAATCAGGTTGAAGATTACCAGGCATACAAAGAAGACAGAAAATATGAATCATATTTAAGAAAAGAATTAATCAATTGCAACTGATCCAAAACTAATACAGATGTTAAAATCAGCAGACAATGACATTAACATTTATCACGGCTACTAAGTCGCGTCAGTCGTGTCCGACTCTGTGCGACCCCATAGATGGCAGCCCACAAGGCTCCGCCATCCCTGGGATTCTCCAGGCAAGAACACTGGAGTGGGTTGCCATTTCCTTCTCCAATGCAGGAAAGTGAAAAGTGAAAGTGAAGTCGCTCAGTCGTGTCCAACTCTTCACAACCCCATGGACTGCAGCCTACAGGCTCCTTTGTCCATGGGATTCTCCAGGCAAGAGTACTGGAGTGGGTTGCCATTGCTGTATTTCATATGTCCAAAAAGTTAAGGAGAAACACCAAAGATATAAAAAGTTCCACACAGAACATCCATAGAATAAAACTACAATGTCTGTGTTAGAAAAAATATTCTTGATGGGATTAGTAGGTTAGATATTGGAGAAGCAAATATTAGTCAATTTGAAGCATAACAATAAAAACTATACAAAACAAAGCAAAAATGGGGAGAAACCCATGTTAAAAAATAAAAAGAGTATCAGGTGAACTATAGGAAGATTTCAACTGGCTAACAAATGTGTAATAGAAGCCCCAAAAGAAGAGAGCTGGGAGAACAGAAAATATATTTGAAAAAATAATAGTAGTCTATTCTTTTTTATTACCAAGTAGTATTCCACCACATAGATATAAAACAACTTGTTTACCCAGTCATCAAGCAATAGACATTGGGATTGTTCCCAGTATTTGGCCTACTGTGAATGAACCTTTTCTGTATATTCAAGTACAAAAAAAAGGTAACATTAAAGACTTATTTATATATGCAAAAGCTGAAAGAATTCATTAAGAGTAGTCCTATACTGTTATAGTAGGCAGAAGGAAAATTATGTCTGATGCAATTATGGATCTGCACACAGGAATGAAGAGTACAGAAAGTTGTATCTATATGAATAAACATAAGACTTTCTTATTTAAATCTTCTAAAGAAATAATTTTTAAACAAAAATAACAATAATACATTGTGAGGTTTATAACATGTATTAAATGCTTGAAAATAACAGCAAAGGCCAGAAGGAGAATAAATATTTGGAAGTTTCTTTTATGTAAAGTGGTATAATACCACATGAATGTCGACTGTGATGAGTTAAAGATATATACTCTGATTTTAAAGCAATGACTGAAAAAATAAAGCAGAATTATAGCTAGTAACTCTCACATCCGTACATGACCACTGGAAAAACCATAGCCTTGACTAGACGGACCTTTGTTGGCAAAGTAATATCTCAGATATGCAGATGACACCACCCTTATGGCAGAAAGTGAAGAGGAACTAAAGAGCCTCTTGATGAAAGTGAAAGAGCAGAGTGAAAAAGTTGGCTTAAAGCTCAACATTCAGAAAACGAAGATCATGGCATCTGGTCCCGTCACTTCATGGGAAATAGATGGGGAAGCAGTGGAAACAGTGTCAGACTTTATTTTGGGGGGCTCCAAAGTTACCACAGATGGTGATTGCAGCAATGAAATTAAAAGACGCTTACTCCTTGGAAGGAAAGTTATGACCAACCTAGATAGCCTATTCAAAAGCAGAGACATTACTTTGCCAATAAAGGTCCATCTAGTCAAGGCTATGGTTTTCCCAGTGGTCATGTATGGATGTGAGTTGGACTGTGAAGAAAGCTGAGCACCGAAGAATTGATGCTTTTGAACTGTGGTATTGGAGAAGACTCTTGAGAGTCCCTTGGACTGCAGGGAGATCCAACCAGTCCATTCTAAAGGAGATCAGCCCTGGGTGGGAAGGACTGATGCTAAAGTTGAAGCTCCAATACTTTGACCACCTCATGCGAACAGTTGATTCATTGGAAAAGACTCTGATGTTGGGAGGGATTGGGGGCAGGAGGAGAAGGGGACAACAGATGATGAGACAGCTGGATGGCATCACCGACTCAATGGACATGAGTTTGAGTGAACTCTGGGAGTTGGTGATGGACAGGGAGGACTGGCGTGCTGCAATTCATGGGGTCGCAAAGAGTCAGACATGACTGAGAGACTGGACTGAACTGAACTGAACTGAAGTAGAATTTATAACAGGATGCAAGACTGGTATAACATTGGTTAACTGCTCAAGGCAATACACCATATTAAAAATCTAATAAAGAAAATTCATATTATCATGTCAATAGGCCCAGAAAATGCATGCAAGAAAATCCATTATCCATTTCTGATAAAAGCTCCTGGAAAACTAGGAACAGAAAGGAATCTCATCAACCTGCTAATGGGCATCTACAAAAAAACCTAAAGTTAGCATCATTCTAAATGGGGAGAGACTTTACACTTTTTCCCTAAGATCAGAAACAACAGGATACCCAATCTCATTCTTTTATTCAACATTATATTGTTGGGTCTAGCCAGTGCAATAAGGCAAGAAAAGAAAAAAAGGCATGCAGACTATCAAGAAGTTAAATTTCAGACAACATGATCATCCAGGCAGAAAATCCAATGGAATCTACTTTTTAAAATCTGCTATAACTATTAAGTTAGCATATAAAATTAATAGTTATAGCAACATTTTTTAAAGTAGAATCCATTGGATTTTCTACCTGGATGATCATGTTGTCTGAAAGTTTTACTTCTTTCTAGTCTGCATGCCTAGAGAGAAGAGGGTGTCAGATGATGAGATGGCTGGATGACATCACCAATGCAAAGGACATGAACTTGGGCAAACTTTGGGATATGATGAAGCACAGGGAGGCCTGGTGGGCTGAAATCCATGTGGTCACAAAGAGTCGGACATGACTGGGCAACTGAACAACTACTATTAAGTGTGTTAATCATGGCTGATCAACAAATATTTCTATGTAGTAGACACAAAAAATTGAAAAAAATGTTATTTATTAATACAATAGCATCATGTTATTAATCACTTAAAGATAAATCTAACAGATGTCCAAGACATATACTGAAAATTATGGAGTATTGCTGAAATGCTATTTTAAGGCTTCATAAAAAACAAAATGACATCTTGATTCTTTTCAGCATATTTTTAATGTCTTTTATTTACTAACCCACAAGTCCATGGCTGCAACTAGCAATAAGAAACAAACGAGGTTCACAGAAATTCATACTAGAAAGGAATCTCAGAATATATAAGATGTTGAAATGTTTCAACTCAATACTTAACTTTGAAAGGTTTCTTCTTTCAATATTTATGTGAGTACTCAGCAGGCATCAAACACTGTTCTACACTGACTGAGTAAATAAAAGATGAATCCCCTGAAATTGTGGAGATACTATTGAGTAAAGCGAAATAGAAAATAAATGCAGATAATTTAGGAGTTATAACGGTGCTGTGAAAGTAATAAAGAACACAAAAAGGTAGGAAGAAATCTGGGGTGCTATTTGTATAGGATAGGGTGATCACCTAAGGGGACATTCAGGACAAAACCTGAAGCAGAAAGAGCCAGTCAGACAAGGAAAAGATCGTTATAGCCAAATGGAACAGCATTTGGGAAAGCCTTGGGTAGGGCAGTATGGGAATGGGAGGAGACTGGGATTTTCTAAAACTCCAAAAAGCCAATCTGGCTGGAGTGTAGGGAATGTGGAATAAAAGGAAAAGTATCTTAATGGTCAGGTAAGAGGTAAGCAGGGTTCAGATCCATGTAGGCTCATGTAGAAACAGCGATTTTATTCAAAGTGCAACAGGAAGCTGTTTTACAGTTTTAACCAGAATGCAGACATTAGATTTTCTTTTTTAGAAAATTATTCTAGTTGCTATGGCAGAGAATCAACTGAAGCCAATATAACAGTCTAAGTTGTCACAGATGGTCTCCTTTAGCCATAAACACAAAAATGCTGTATATGATACATGTTTTTATTTAACACAGAACTTAAAGCAATGTAGAAAGCAAATCCAAAAGGCACTCTACCTGTATATGGGCTGGTGACTCGGATTTCTAAACACTTTTGAAGGCAAAATCAACGAAATAAAGTTCAGAGCGTGGAAAGGATGGTCCATATGGTAACAGAGGATTAAGGAAAAAACAAAACTCAGCCTACTGCTTTGTAAAAGCAGCAAGGAATGTGGTTGTGTATTTTTTTAAGGGCACCTAAAGATATTTGGAGCCCCTGTTGGCTCAGGCAGTAAAGAGTCTGCCTGCAATGTGGGAGACCTGGGTTTGATTCCTGTGTCAGGAAGATCCCCTGGAGAAGGAAATGGCAACCCACTCCAGTATTCTTGCCTGGAGAATCCCATGGAGGGAGGAGCCTAGGCTACAGTCCAAGAGGTCGCAAAAAGCTGGACACGACTGAGCGACTTCACTTTCAAAGATATCTGAGGCCTGTATCATACCTGGAGTAAAAGCCTAATTTATGTTATAAGCTGAAAAAATTACTTCAAATCTGGTTTTAAAATTATCTTAAAATCTGGTATAAAATGAAACTTATAGGAACCAGTAAAACCAATTTGTAGTCTCTCGATCCAAGATATAAAGGGCTCTCAACAGAAAGAACTTTGAAGATAAACTCCCAGGAAAATATTCGTTAGTTTACATTATATGGAGGAACGAGGCACCAAGAAAAGTGAAAGTCGCTCAGTTGTGTCTGGCTCTTTGTGACCCCAAGGACTGTAGCCCACCTCTGTCCATGGAATTCTCCAGGCAAGAAAACCAGAGTGGGTAGCCATTCCCTTCTCCAGGGGATCTTCCCCTCCCAGGGATCGAACCCAAGTCTCTTGCATGGCAGGCAGATTCTTTACTGTTTGAGCCACCAGGGAAGTGGCTATCTTCAAAAACTGTATGAATCTGACTCCTCCAATCCTTTTGGATGTCCTTTTAATTTCTAAATGTTAGAAAATCTGTCCATATTTAAAAAGAACCGTTTGTACACACCTAAATTTAAGAAATCGTTTTTAAAGTTTAAAAGCTTAGAGGTTACAAGAATTCCAAACACCCTTCACCTTCTAATCACCTGCTTAAGCTTGAAATACTCATTCCAACTCTTTTCCTGGGGGAATATTTTTAGTCTACTCCTTAATTTCAATTTGTTTAAAAATAGTGACACATTAAACCCCAAAGCCATACATGTAATTCTTATATGTAAGCTAAAATAACTGGTTTTTAAAAGGCAAAACAATGAAAAGAGAAATAGGACAAATTAAATGTGATATCATTTAAATCATTCTGATCTACATGTACTTAGACGTTTGCATCTTTTAATCTCTGAAATCTTGCTTAAAACGGGAAACGGTAGCCCAGAGTGGTTACCTGTTTAAGGTAATACTAGGACATTGAGATCGGGACTCCAGGCAAGCGACGCCTAGGAAACATTTTCCCATCCCCCCTAGTCCACGTTTTACACTGCCTTCACTGAACATAAACAGAGAGGAAAGATCGTTTTTGAGGCGGGACTTAGACATCCCTTAGGAGAAAGGTGACAGATTAGCGAGAATCATTCACACATCAAAAAACCGAGCCGCAATCAACAGAAATCTGGGAGACGCAACGGCCTCTGGGGAGACCTAACCATGCTGTTACACGTGTCCGTTCCTTTCCCACTATTATACCCCAGTCTTCTGAAATGATTCTTTATAATTAAAAGCGTAAACCGGGACATTCTTGAGTCAACCTGCAGGATAAAGTCAGTGCAGTTTTAGAGGAACCCTCTACAGATCACGCAGTGAAACCTCGCATGACCGCCACGCAGAGGGCTCCGCTCCAGTAAATTTACAAAGAGCCCCTAGAGGCAGGGTCTGTCCTCCCTTCTCCGCCACCGACTCGTAGCCACTTTCTCACTGCCGGTTTATCTCCAGCCTACTCGCATCGGTATTCCCTCTTTTTCCTCTTGAAGCGATAATCCAACAAGCACAGGAGACAGGGATAAAGAGAAAAGCCAGGTCAAACGGAACGAAGAAGCCAAGATTTCCTTATGCACTTTATCAGGCACTGCCGGAGACAGCCTGAAAGAGATCCGGGTCCTGCTGCAAGGGAGAAGGGGGCCTTGCGTCCAGAGTTCGATGCGCTGATTGGTTGGTCCGCCGCGGCAGGGGAAGAACCCGGATGTGCCTGGGTAGTCGTGTTGGCAGTCGGGGCTCAGAGGTTTGGGGTACTAAGCGTGCTGGCAAGCCAAGGTGGATGGCGCAGGGTTGGGCTGGGTTCTCTGAGGAGGAGCTGAGGCGACTAAAGCAGACTAAAGGTAAAGGGACTGGTCTGCAGAGCTTTAATTCTTCGATCCGTTAAGGGAAGGGGCGGGGCTGCAGTTTTTGAGCGAAAGGGGGCGGGGAAAAGGGTTACCTGTTTTAGGGACAGGGAGCTGTAAGTCGCAGGACAGGATTGAGGGGGCTCGGGAGCTGGATGCACTTGGAGCCACGGCTGAGGTGGCGGTGGGGGTGTGTGGCAGACCCACGAGACTGAGATCTACTTTTTAAAAAGAGAGTTAAGGCATCTATTTCAGGGATTTGACTTTTTCCTGGGAAAGAAATGGGACTTGGGAAAGGAAGTGACCTGTAGGAGGCTTGCTGCACGGATCACTGGTTGGAGGGTTGGGGTCAGAGTAAAGGAAGGAGGGGCACACATCGTATTAGAGTAAAATTGTGGTGTATTTATAGAAGCAGTGATTGGGAAAAGGAAGCACAAGGATCTGAATAAATGCAGAAAGTTGCAGTTTGTCATGATACATCTGGAGTCTTGCATTCACTTCTGGTTGCCAGATGATTTTTGCAGTTCCTTCCAACTCTTGAGAGTCAGCAAACCAAAAGGGTCTTTGAGAGATTAGGTGTGAAATGTACAGCTATGTATCTATCAATCTATAGACATGCATATCTACTGACTTCAGTGTAAGCTAAAAGTTTGTGCTTGCTTCTCCATCTTTATAGTGTAATCACTAAATGGACTTTTACTGTTTGTTATTTTTTAATGAGGAAATTAAATTTGGTGATATTTGGTGAGAAACTCGTAATATAAACTGTGCTTTATGATTGAAATTTCATAAAGTCGTGTATAGTGATCTTGCTAGTACACACTACTTCTGTGAGTTTATACCACTCTTGGTACCATAACTTACACATTCTGGGGGAAAATTAATAATCCTTTCTATTCCTTTTATTAGAGTTTGAGAAAAAGTTGGATGTTGCTCAGATCAGCTTGTTTTTTTTTTTTTTTTTTAGCATGGCGGTGAAGATAATCTAGGCCTGAGGAGTGGAAAAGGAAGTAAATTTGTAATGTGATAGCAGTGTACATTAAATGGATCAGGAAAATTTTGACTGACCCAGAGGCCCTTAAAAGCTGAATCATAAAAGTTACACTAAAGTTTGTAATTAACTGACATTCCTGGTACTAGTACCCTGATTCTGATCTGACCCAAAGTTAAGGGGGGCAGCTTCTGCATTAGGGATGCTGATACAATCAGAATTTCATCCCTGCCTTCAAAGAGCTTATAGTCTGTTGAGGAGACAAACTATAATATAATATGATAGTAGATGTTGCACCAGAGCTTGCTACAGAATTAACAGAAATGTTACTCTGCTGGTGGTTGGATGGCGCTTGGCAGTATGTCACGGAGATTGTGTGTTAGTAGAGGTGAGTTTGCCCAGGGAAGGAACACTTAATGCTAAATTGAACACTGCTGCTACTGCTGTTGCAAAGTCACTTCAGTTGTGTCCAGCTCTGTGCTACCACATAGACGGCAGCCCACCAGGCTTCCCCATCCCTGGGATTCTCCAGGCAGGAGTACTGGAGTGGGTTGCCATTTCCTTCTCCAGTGCATGAAAGTGAAAAGTGAAAGTGAAGTTGCTCAGTTGTCTCCAACTCTTAGGGACCCCATGGACTGCAGCCTTCCAGGCTCCTCTGTCCATGGGATTTTCCAGGCAAGAGTACTGGAGTGGGGTGCCATTGCCTTCTCTGAATTGAACATTGGATTCATTATTTGAAAGTACATTTCTAAATATCTCCATAATTTGGTATAGAGAGAGGATGAAGGACCTTAACTTTAAGACCTGTCATTTCACTGAGATGTTAGAACATAGACAACAACTAGTCTTTGACTATCTTAAGAAAACATCTCAGCATTTTGTGTACTCAGCCAACCACAGTGATTGAAAATAGTGGATCTTGCAGCTCTGCTTCTAAATCTTTTTGTCTTGGATTTCTCATTTGTAAAACTAAAAGAGCTGAATCTTTTATTTTAATGTTCTTTCCAGCTGTTCTCCAGCCTTAAAAATATATGTAAATAATCTATGAAGATGGAGTTGGTTGCCAGCAAAAATAAAGACAGCAATAGTCTAGAGAAGCCCATATGGGCATCTGGGAAAGTCAAAAATGTTCTTAATACTCTTGTTTATATTGTTTATAATATTAAAAAGCTGGAAGCAACCTAGTGTTCATTAACAAGGGAACGGATAAATAAATTGTGGTATAATCACCCACTGGGCTACTATACAGCTAGTGGGAATTGAACTACAAGCTGTGTGTATTAGCATGTATAAATTTCATAGACTTAATATGTGAAAAGAGCAAATTGCAGAAGAATATATACAGTCTGCTACCAAAATCATACAAAGCAGGTATATTCATTTAGGAATATAGGGAATATATAAAAAAAATTAAAGGAATAAAACACAAAATTTAGGATGGTGGGTAGGCAAGGGAATATGATCAAGAAGGGGCAAATGCAGTTTCAAAAGTATTGATAATAGTGAAATCAGGTTAAGCCAAGTTAAGCTGCAGTAACGTATAGCCCTCAAATATCAGTTGTTTGAAATTGTAAAGGTTATTTTTCACTCCAGTTTCATGTCTAACGTGGGCTGACAGGTGATTGTTCCATATAGCACTACCCTCCATGATTTGGTGCTGTCATAGTTCACTATAGTGGGAGAAGACTGTGAAGTGAGCATTGGCAATAAATGCTTCCATCAGTAGAAGATCAGTAGACTCTTAGAGAATATTCTCAATAGAGTATTATACAGCGTTAAAATTAAATGGCTACAGCGACATGAACAACATGGATGAATAATGGCAATATCATATTAAGTTAAAGAAGATTATATCCTGCATGACACCCTTTATATAAAGTTAAAATAACTAAATAACATTGAAAAGAAGTATTTGTAGACACAGTATGACATAAAAAACAAAGGAAGGGAATGATTAACATATGATTCAAATGATGATTGTCTTGGGTGGGGAAAGCAAGGCTTAATTAAAGGATGTAGAACAAAGATCACAAACTCAGCCCACTGGCTTGATTTAAGCCAAAAATATTCATTTGTTCATCCCCTCCCCCCTTTTTGGATTGTCTAATCTTAAAACTTCTTTTAAATTAATACTGAGGAAATTATTTCTGGTTCACTTCTCTTCCCAGTAGATTCCTGTTGCCCTTGTTATTGTATCAGACCTAGTGCTAGTTCAGCATTGAATTGTAAGCATAAGTGTTATGTCACTCCCGGGTCAGAGCAATTAATTGCTAAACCGAGACCTTCCTAAGCTCTTTTCTTACCTGCCCTGGGGGCTAGCAAACACTGACTGGGTAGGCAGGCTGGAGCCCTGAGAGGCTGGTCAGCAGGAAGCCCCTGCTGGCCTTCAGTTGGCACGTAGCTTTAAGAAATAAACCTTTGTTGTTTAAAACCATAAAGTTTCCAGGGTTCTTTGCCCTATAGCATAACCTAGATTTTCTTGATTGATACAGAACTCTATATTTTACATAAAAATCTGAATTTTTCTAGTGAAAAATCAGAATGTCTGGTAACATGGACCTAAATTTTTTAGTGACAGCTGTCATCTTTAAGGGCTTCCCTGGTGGCTCAGCTAGTAATTAATCTGCGTGCAATGCGGGAGACCTGGGTTTGATCCCTGGGTTGGGAAGAGCTGGAGAAGGGAAAGGCTACCCACACCAGTATTCTGGCTTGGAGAATTCCGTGGACTGTATAGTCCATGGGGTAGGTTAGAGGTGGCTAATGGATTGTCCCCTTTAAACTATACTTGTGCTCCCAGTTGACCACAGCCTCCTTGATACTTGCAGCCTCCCAAAAAAGTATGCAAAGGAGCATGTTCCTTTTTTTCCCCCCTAATTATTCCTAAAGACTGAATTTTTTAAGAGCAATTTTAGGTTGATGGCAAAACTGACAGGTAAATGCAGAGGTTTCCCAGATAGTCCCTGCCCCAACAGGTTCATAGCCATCCCCAGTATCAACGTCTTCCGCCAGAGTGACACATTTGTTATAACTTTCATTGACCCGACATAGTCACCCGAGTTTGTAGTTTACATTAGGGTTCACTCTTGGTGTTATACATTCTACAAGTTTGGACAAATGCATGATGTCATGTATCTGTCATTATAGATACAGTATATTTACACTGCCCTAAACATCCTCTTTTCTCTGCCTGTTCATTCTCTTCTCTCCTTAAACCTTAGCAATTAACTGATCCTTTTACTGTCTGCATAGTTTTACCTTTTCCAAAATGTCATATAGTTGGAATCATACAGTATATAGCCTTTTCAGATTGTTTTCTCTCTCTTAGTAGTATGCAGTTAAGGTTCCCCCATGCTCTGTGTGGCTTGATAGCTGATATCTTTTATTTTTAGCTTTGACTAATATTCCATTGATCTGTATGTACTACAGTTTATCCATTCACCTACTGAAAGACATCTCGGTTGATTCCAGGTTTTGGCAGTTATGAATTAAGCTTCTATAAACGTCCATGTTCAGGTTTTTGTGTGGATATGAGTTTTTATCTCATTAAAAATACTAAAGAGCACAATTGCTAAATCATATGCTAAGAAATGTTTAGTTGTGAGAAACCACCAAACTGGCTTCCAAAGTGACTACCATTTTGCATTCTCACCAACAATGAAAGAGTTCAGGTTGCTCCACATCCTTACCCACATTTGATGTTCTCTGTGCGACAGATTTGGGGCCTTTCTAATGGTTGTGTGGTGGATCAGTTCAGTTCAGTTCAGTCTCTCAGTCGTGTCCGATTCTTTATGACCCCATGGACTGCAGCACGCCAGGCTTCCCTGTCCATCACCAACTCCCAGAGTTTACTCAAACACATCTCCATTGATTCGGTGGTGCCATCCAACCATCTCACCTTCTGTCATCCCCATCTCCTCCCACCTTCAGTCTTTCCCAGCATCAGGGTCTTTTCCAATGAGTCAGTTCTTCACATCAGGTGGCCAAAGTATTGGAGTATCAGCTTCAGCATCAGTCCTTCCAATGAATATTCAGGGCTGATTTCCTTTAGGATGGACTGGTTGGGTTTCCTTACAGTTGAAGGGACTCTCAAGAGTCTTCTCCAACACCACAGTTCAAAAGCATCAATCTTCAGCGCTCAGCTTTCTTTATAGTCCAGCTCTCACATCCATACATGACTACTGGAAAAACCATAGCTTTGACTAGGTGGACCTTTGTTGGCAAAGTAATGTCTCTGCTTTTTTAATATGCTGTCTAGGTTGGTCATAACTTTTCTTCCCAGGAGCAAGCATCTTTTAATTTCATGGCTGCAGTCACCACCTGCAGTGATTTTGGAGCCCAAGAAAATAAAGTCTCTCATTCTTTCCATTGGATTCCCATCTATTTGCCATTTGCTATTTGTGTAGTGGTATTTCATTTTAATTTGCATTTCCCTGTGGTATATGGTTTAGATTCTTTTCATATGCATAGTTGTTATGTGTATATCTTCTTTGGTGACAAGATATCTGTTAAGGTTTCTGACCCATTTTTTAATGAGGTTGTTTTCTTATTGTTGAGCTTTAAGAATTCTGTGTATATTTTAGATAGCAGTCTTTTGTTAGATGTGTCAGTTGCAAATGTTTTCTTCCAGTCTGTGACTTGTCTTCTCTTCCTTTGACATTGTCTTCCACAGAGCAGAAGTTTTAAATTTTCCTCAAGTATAGTTTATCCGTTATCTCTTTTGGTATTATATCTGAAATTCACTGCTGTACTTGACATCTTCTAGATTTTCTCCTGTGTTGTCTTTTAGGAGTTTTATAGTTGAGTTTTGCATTAGATCTATGATTCATTTTGAGTGAAAGGTATAAGATCTGTGTCTAGATTTATTTTTGTGCCATTTGTTGAATATTTTTGTTCTATTGTATTGCCTTTGCACCCTTGTCAAAGATCAGTTGACTGTATTGAAGTGGGCCTATTGCTGTGCTCTCTGTTCTATTCCATTGATCTTTATTCTGTTCTTCTGCTAATTCCCACTGTCATTACTATAGTTTTATAGTAAGTGTTAAAGTCCAGTAGTGCCAGTCCAACTTTGTTCTTCAATATTTTATTGATTATTCTGGATCTTTTGCCTCTCTATATAAACTTGAGAATCAGTTTGTTAGTATCCACAAAATAACTTGCTGGGATTTTAATTGGTGTTGCTCTGAGTCTATAGATGAGTTCAGGATGAACTGACATTGACATCTTGACAATGTTGAGTCTTCTTATCCATGAATGTGGAATGTCTCTCCATTTGTTTAGTTCCCTGATTTCATTTGAGTTTTGTAGTTTTCCTCTTAGATCTTGTACATATTTTGCTAGATTTATATCTAAGTAATTTTTTTTTGAATGCTAACATAAATGTAACTCTGGTTTTTTATATCAAATTCTACTTGTTCATTGCTGCTAGGAAAGTGATTGGTTTTTGTATATTAATCTTATATTCTGCAACCTTGCTAGAATGACTTACTAGTTCCAAAAGGTTTTTTTGTCATTTGTTTAATTCTTAAGTGACCTGATTTGTTGTTTGGGAGTTTAAGAATTAGCATTTTTAATGTCATAGGTAGGTTCTGTGAAAATGCAAAATAAAATGGAAGCTGCATTACTCACTTTCAGAGAGATATTAATAATTCAACTAACAAGTATAACTGAAAGGTAAGCAGGCTCAATGACATTTTCTGATGGTGTGAATAAAGATCAGTAGTCTAGAATAGGTTTCTGTTGCAAGATATAGTACACTACTTTGTGTTTCTGGCTGAAGTCAATAGTAATAAAATTTTACTTTTGATTATATGTCTTTTGAAAATACTTTCTTTCCATATTTCATTTAATTCTTACACCAACTCCTTGAGTTAAGTAAAGCAAGTACATTTTCAGCCAATTTGACAGATGAAGAAACTGAGGTGTAGAATATTAATAATCAGTTGACTTGCCTAAGGTTACTGAGGTGGAGAAAAGCAACAATGGAAATTTGACTCTCAAGCTTTAACTCTCCTTTGGGAAATTTAAATAATAAGCTTATGTCGTTTCAGAGGTCGTTATTAGGTTTTACAAACCCCATTTAGTTCATTTACAAAAACTTATCAGTTTCATTTCTTGGGCACTTAATGGACTATATCACTTATTGATCTTAAGCATAGTGTGAATGTGAGTCAAAGTCTCCAGTTGTCTGACCTACAAGGTTAATACTGGTATGGACAGTCCAAAAAGTACATTTAATTACTTTCTTATCATTTAATTCATAATACTTTTTAAAAAATACTTCTCCCGATTATTTTGTCTTCCTCTATTTCTTTGCTCAGGCTGCTATTAAAATTAGCTTGCATACATTGATTAAAGGCTAACTGAACTTTGGGGAACATAGGCCCAGGCTGTTTGGAAGATGAAAGGAAGCAATTTAGGGTTAACTAGCATCCCTAAAATTAAAAGACTTCATTCGGTAATACTTTGTGTATTGTGTCTACCTATGTATCAAATTACCCTAAGATCTGTTAAGATTTAAGAAAGGTGAAGCCCATTTGAAAAAAGCCACCATTTTATTTCAGAAGAACAGACAGAACCATCGATCAAACTTAAGACATATCAGTGAATTCATTTGTCTGCCAACTTTGGTCATACTTCTGACAGCAAATCAGGATGAAACCTTGCTTTGTATTCTAAGGCCTAACTCACAAAGAAATGGACTTCTTTAAAGATAAATTGACAAGTAGGATAGTTTTTGTTAAATGTTAGCAGTATGATCAGAGAACTGTCAGATTCTGCAGGAAGATGGCAGATTTTCCCCTGGGGTTTTAAAGAAGACAAGGGAAGAAAAACCCTGCAGAATTACTAGAGTTGAATGTTAATGCTTTATTTTCTTAGAGAAGTTATAATTATTTGCTGCTCACACAAAGGAATTTTTCTCCATTCTTTTTTTTATATATAGATCCGTTTGAACCACAGCGGCGTCTCCCTGGGAAGAAAAGTCGACAACAACTTCAGCGAGAAAGAGCCCTTCAAGAGCAAAGTCAAAAATTTGGACTTCAAGATGGGTCAACCTCATTACCTCCAGAGCAGCTGCTTTCTGCACCAAAACAAAGATTTAATACTCAGAGACCAAGTTCTTCTCTTCCTACTCCCCTTACGCTCACCTCTCCTGTTGGTGATGGAAAACCACAGGGTACTGAAAGTCAACAAAAGGAACTGGGGCTTAAGAACGCCCATGAAGTTCACAAAAATGCTGAGGTTCTGCCTCCAAAACCAGATTGCCAGTTGGAAAAAAGGAAAGTGGAATTGTTAGTAAGTCTATACCTCCATGAGACTATCTTTCCATCTTACCTTTTTTTTTCCCCAGTGAACTTTGAAGAAATACAGTTTTAATATTCTGTTTGATAGTCTAACCTAGAAATGTGATGAATAAACTGTTCAAAAATAGCTACGACCTAAATATAAGTAGCAGTGTTAAGCATTTTATGTGTTTTATGTTATTTAGTCTTCACGACAGTCTTAGGATGCTTGTTTGTTGTGTTCACTTTACGGATGCGATATCTTAGAAAAGATACTGTGTTCCCAAAGTGAATACCCTGCTAGTAAGTAATAGAGTTGGGGTTCACATGCAAGTCTCTGGATCCAAAGTCTGTGCCCTTTACACTCACCAGAACCAGTGCTTATATGTATGATACTCCTCCCCAGATTGAACCCATTCTTTCAACTTTCAGATAGCATCTTCAATGACCCAGAAAAGGGTGCTTGTGAAGAGACATGAAGATCTAAGGAAAGAGTATAGGGAATTGAGAGGACAAATTAAGTAATTCGTCATTAGATTTCTTTATTTGTTGTATTGGTATCAGAAACCACCTCCTGAATTTAGCCACATTCTTGTGGCAGTTGCCATTCTGTGACTTGTGAATTCTTATAATCAGTTTTTTTCTATTATATAACTTATGTATGAATAACCCTTCTTTGTTTCTCCTGATTTATCACTCACAGGGAAGAAAGAATAGTCTCTTTCTGTTTTCCATTTTCTGAGTCACTCTTTTTCAAAGTGTCGTATGTTTTATCTAATCTCAGCTCTTTTTCCAATCTCTGCTGATCCAGATTCTCTACTAAGTTTAAAGTGTTTCCTGCCCACCAGGGTTTACAGCCAAGAAATCATTTTGACAAGAGATATAAAGCCATTTGAATTATGGAACCAAAATTAAATGTGCCTACATTTAATATTTTAAATGTAATCTACTCTCATAGTCCTGAAACAAGTTGGGGAGGGGGGCTTAAATTGGAAAATTGAGATTGAATGTCATTAGGAAAATTATTATTATCATTTTAGGTCCTTGAGAAAATTTTCATAGAAGAAATGTCATCTCGGGAATGGTTGTTGAAAAGGAGAAATTCTGAGGCTATATGAGAGGAAAAGGAAAGCTATATATTAGAGAATGTTCAGAGATGACATCTCACTTTTCTGAAAGAGGCACACGATAGCCCAGAAAATTGTAGAGAATTAAAGAAGTATGAAGAAGGGCTTGGAAGCTGAAGATGCCTATCTAGTGAGTTCCTTGACCCCACAGGGGAAATGATGCTCTGATAAAACTAACCGAGAACATCCCCGTTATCAGTGCTGCGGATCATTTGACAAAGGGTACTGGTTTGAGCTGCAACTAAAGTATCTGGGGAGGAGAAGCCTGCAAACAGTAAAAATGAGCAAGGACCAGTGGCAGCACTAAGGTGGAGATAATAGGAATAAAGAGAAAAGGATAATTTTGCAAGCGGTTACTAGGTCTCAGAAGGGAGGTTTTTGATACAATGGCTGTGAGAAATGACAGTAATAGGGACAAACGGCTTTGTCATTACCTTGTTTAATTTGCATTGACATTAAGTTTGTGAATTTACAGAAAATTTTAATGTATTTTAGAATTGGATAGATTGGAAGACAATTCATGTTTGTAGATCTTTGGAGTTTTTTTTGAGCCCAGCATTTATTTCGTAGTGTCTCACTCTTTAAAAACGAGAGCTAGAAAGAAGTGAACAAATTGAAAGAAAAATATATGAAATAAACATTGGTTATTGTTTGTTACAGAAAACTCTTAAAAGATTTGACATTAGCTATAGAACAATTTATTTTGCTATCTATTTTGCATATAATACATGATTAACTTAAACAAGTTTCTTTGTACTCCTAAAAAATGCCATAGTACTCTGGCTTCAAGTTTGTGGATTTCTAGCTTATATATGTATAATAGATTTCAAAGGGCCAATTATCTAAGCCTTTACATTAAATTATAGTCTTTGTTCCTATTAGAACAAAATAATGAACTGCAGATGGGTTCCTTTTAAGAGAACTTTTTTGGGAGAGGAAAAAAAAAATATATATATATGTATATAATCTGGTTGATTGAATTTTATACTTAGGAACTGAGACTGGCAAGGTGTGGAAAAGTACCAAAAGCTCATTTGTATACATTTGCTCCCAAGGCAAGAAAAATCTCGTTGGGAAGTCCTCCAGCAAGAACAGCGGCTAATGGAAGAGAAGAATAAACGTAAGAAAGCTCTTTTGGCTAAAGCTATTGCAGAAAGGTGAGGCACCTGAACCAGGAGAGGTTGTTTGTAACCTGTAATCAGTTTTGTCATGTTCTGTATTTATTTTCCTATGTCTGTTCTAATAAATGACATTTTCTCTACAGTCATTACTTTTAAGACCTATTTAGCAAATTATGCTTTACAAGTGATACAGAGATTCCAGTCTTAATTTATTAAGGAAGGCTTTTAAAGCATAGATTATAATGTATTTATGAATATAGATGCAGTTAAAACTTAAGATCATCATCAGTGTTTTTTAGTTTTAACCAACTACATACTCATAAGGGAGCAGTAAATAGCCGTCAATATAAGTAAATTGGGCTTCCCTGGTGGCTCAGATGGTGAAGAAGCTGCTTTCAGTGTAGGAGACCCGGGTTTGATTCCTGGGTTGGGAAGATCCCCTGGAGAAGGGAATGACAACCCACTCCAGTATTCTTGTCTGGAGAATTCCCATGGACAGAGAAGTCTGGTGGGCTACAGTCAATTGGGTCGCAAAGAGTCAGACATGACTGAGCAACTAACACTCACTTTCTTTCTTCACAAGTAAGTTAGCAACAAATGTAGGTTTTAATTTTGACCTCTGCTTAATCATCTGACATGTAGAGGAATAAGATTATTCTGAGTAAGTGACTTATACTCCCACAAATCTTAATTGTATTTTTTATGGCCATTTTAAAATTTTATCCTGCCCCCACTGATAAAAGATACATGATATAACTTAACTTTATCCATGACTCTAGGTTGCCCTTAAGAGCACTGTTTTATATTGCGTATGATTCTGCTTTTCTCTCACCTTCAGAACCAGTTTGTCAGCAGTCCCTTTTCCCTTGCTGCATTGCACGGGCCTGGAACAGCAACAGTCCTATTTGAGCCTCTTTCCCATCCCTTACCCACTCTTCCCTTTTAGTTTATAGTTTCTGGTATGCTGTGGCCTTAGGAAACCAAGCTCAGTCAATAAAGTAGTGTTTGAGAATAGTGAGAACTAAATGCCAACAACTATTCAGTGGCATTGGTTTTTTTTTTAGCTCTCCAGAAAAGTCTAGCAGAATTATTTCTCATTAAAGCTAGGGTATGTGTCAGGGGGAGAGGAAGGCATAGGGCTGGAGAGAAAGGTAAGTAGGTATCAGAGTAATTCAGGATTTTATCTGCCAAAGGGATATATGTATTTAAAACTAATGATTTTTTTTCTCTTTCTGTACATCTTGATCTTTCATGAAGCATAGAAAATTTCAACTTGACTTACATTTCAAGAAGGAAAACAGTGTGATTATTGAAATGTATTTTAGTAGTCTTCTATTTGTAAGAGGTTAGGGAGGCTGTTGACTGGAGATTTTACAAAAAGATTTACAGGCTCAGTACTTGTTTTTCTTTATATGATTTTGATTTAAGACAGTACTGCTGTAGACAGAAATGTAAGAAAATGTAACCTGATTAGATTATTAATAAATGGACAGTGGATTATTAAAGCATGTTTGCTCAGTTGTATCCCATTCTGTGACCCCATGGATTATAGCCCACCAGGCTTCTATGTTCCTGAGATTTCCCAGGCATGAATGCTGGAGTGGACTGCCATTTTCTCCAGGGGATCTTCCCAACCCAGGGATCAAACCTGCGTCTGTTGCCTCTCCTGTTTGGCAGATAGATTCTTTACCACTGAGCCACCTGGGAAGCCTGAATCATTAATATTTGAAATAAAAAAAATCACTTGGTTAACTTTTGTAGACAGTAAACAAGAGTAAATGCATAATGGAATAGAAATCAAGTCGCAGTATGGTGGTTTTGTTGAGAGTTTTATTTTCCTTTGAGAATGTGTATGACATTTTGAAACGAGAAATCATGATTAAAGGTTGGCTTTGTATTTGTTTATTGTTTCTGAGGTAGATGATGTACTTGGGAGTGATGAGAGGGCTGAGGTTGCCCTTAAACAAGGGGCCAAATAGAGTGTGTGGTTTTGAGCCCTGGAAAAAATTTTGAGGACCTGTAGTTTTGCCTACAGAAGAGGAGTCAAAACAGTAGAAGTTTGAAGAAATGAGTCCTAAAAATTAAAACCATGTAGACTTTCTCAGATATACAAAGAAATGATGTTTAACAGATGCTGGCATCTGTTCTTGGTGTCCATTGAATATCAGACAAATGAAAATGGGCTTTGCAAGAAGAGTTTAAGGAATTTGAAAAGCTGTGTTCAATACTCTAATATATCCAGTTCTCTATACAGGTACATCCTTTTAGTGCTTAGGGAATGAATATATAAATCATATGAGTGACTGATTTATTGTTTTTTTTTAATATTACTTCTTCTCTTATGTCGAAAAACAATATATACTAGTAATAAAATTTGGAATCATAAGAGGAAAAAGTGCAAATGCTGTTTTGGAGATATACTAAAATATTACTAGCATTAGTTTTATTTCAGTTTTTCTGTTTTTTTTTTCTAGTTTTTAAAATTATATACTATAATCGTATTGTATATACAGTAGATTGTTTTTTTTCAGTTGTACGTGAGCATGTGATTTTAAAATGTTCTTATTTTTCCACTCATGTTCCTCATCTCATAGATCTAAAAGAACTCAGGCAGAAACCATGAAACTGAAGAGGATCCAGAAGGAGTTACAGGCTTTAGATGACATGGTGTCAGCTGACATTGGAATCCTCAGGAACCGGATTGATCAGGCCAGCCTCGACTATTCGTATGCTCGGTGAGTTAGGAGTCTGATTTAGTTAATGTATATTGTTAGCTGGGCCAGAGGCATTTATGTATATCATTGTTAAGCCTCATAACAATAGTGTTAGGTGCTGTACCTATTCCATATTTTAGCCAGTTCATTCGCTCAGCTGTGTCCAACTCCTGGAGCTTGCTCAAACTCAAGTCCATCAAGTTGGTGATGCCATCCAACCATTTCATCCTCTGTCATCCCCTTCTCCTCCTGCTTTCAGTCTTTCCCAGCATCAGGGTCTTTTCCAGTGAGTCAACTCTTTGTATCAGGTGGCCAAAGTATTGGAGCATCAGCTTTAGCATCAGTCCTCCTAATGAATATTCAGGACTAACTTCCTTTACGACTGACTGGTTTTTTCTCCTTGCAGTCCAAGGGACTCTCAAGAGTCTTCTCCAACACCACAGTTCAAAAGCATCAATTCTTCAGTGCTCAGCTTTCTTTTTGGTCCAACTCTCACGTCCATACATGACTACTGGAAAACCATAGCTTTGACTATATGGACCTTTGTTGGCAAAGTAATATCTCACTTTTTAATGTGCTGTCTAATCAAATTATCTCCTTCTTGAAGTCTTCATTAACTCTTGAATCTGCCCTACTCATTAACCTTGTTATATCCCTGTTAGAAGATTTCTTGCTTTATTTATTTATATTTTAGTCTTTCCTGCTAAGCCATCAGCTGTTTAATATTTGAGACTCTTTAAAAGTCTGACTTCCTCCAGAACGCTATATTATTCTAACACCAAGTCTGTGCTCTTTCTTTAAGAAATTTTGATTATCTGAGATGGTCTAAGGATTAGCCTAGTACTCATTTCAGTTTTCATCAAAGAAAGATCTAGGTTATTTTTTAAAAGCCTTTGAGTATTTTAAGGAAAATACCACTCTGTATTGAAAGCTTGAAGTTTTTTTCTTTTTTCTTTTTCAATTATGCTCTGTGTAAAATGGTTTGCTATCACATGTTTCCTTGGTTTCAATGACTGGCTTTTTTTTTTTAAGAGAAAAAATCATCATTGCATGTTCTCAAAACAAACACATGTAAAGAATTACATGAACTTTAAACAGATAAAAGAGCAAAAAAATTAAGTCCAATTTCAGGGTTTTCAGTCTTTTCAACATTGCTTTAATCATCCTGGTTTGTCTTTTTTCACAAGGGAATGCTGTGTTAATGACTCAGTTTTGCATCTTTCTCTGTAACAGTAGAAATCAATCAGAATGCCTCATTAGTCCAGAGTAAACCACAGCATCAGAATGTTTATATAACAATTTAATAAAGCGGAAATGCTTGATTGTGGTTTTTAATTCACTGTTTATTGTTTAAGAAAGAGGTTTGTGGTGTCCTTGTGATTTTTGTAATTGTTGTTTGACCGTATGCTATTAGACCTAATGGGTTGCTTTTATTAATTAACTGCATAAATTAATGCCATCAGTAGCTGATAACTGGTGGTTCCATTTCTATTAATAAGGTCATTAAGGAGGTAACCAAGATTTTATTAAGATTAGACTAAGACTAGATTTTTAACACATTTTTCCTCTGTAACAAGTTTGCCAGAGGAATGTTTTTATGCCTTTTTAGCTCTTTAAATGAATAATTCTGATTATTCTGGATGTCTTAACAGAAAAATCATTTGATCGTGTTTTAATTCTGTCCTAGGGAAGGGCTGGAGAAGGATGCCTTTGTACATTGAACATTATATGAGATGCCATTGTTTTAGCCTTCAGAGAACCACAAAGAAAGTGGGATTGCTGGTTAAAGGAAATAATATCCCACAGTATATGAGTATTTTTTCGTGACATTTTTGTACACTTTATATAGTAAAAAGATTTTACATGATAAATTGTTGCATCTCTTAACAAGCTGAAGATGACAGTTTATCATGGTACTAACACTGAAATAGATGTTTGTGAATATCCTTATTGTATGTGTGACATTATTTTTAAAAACATAAGCTCTTGAATTAAGTCAAAGAGAGAGCCATAGACAATTTAGCCTAGAACCAGGGTTTTATTTAGCCTAGAACTAGGGTCATGCAGAAGATTAAGACAACATTTTCTAAATTTACAGCTGTGGTTGTTAGGCAGTTATTATACTGGAGTGGGTTGCCATTCCCTTCTCCAGGGGATCTTCCTGACCCAGGGATCAAACCCAGGTATCCCACACTGCAGGTGAATTCTTTACCGCTGATAATAGTATTATGGTCTAGACTTCTGCTGAAAGTAATCCCCAGGGTAGTCAGTTTCATTGGTTCTGTGGGAGATTTCCTTGACTTTGTTTAAATAAAAATGTTGTTCTGCCCACAAAAGGTTCTTCTATACAAATAGGCCAGAATTCACCTTAAAACTGGTTTCTGGAGAGCAGTGTCAGGGTAGACACCTCTGAGAAGATGACACTTGGAATGAGCCAGCTGGAGAGAGTTGTCACGGCTGCTGCTGTTCACAGCTGTGATTACACTGCTGCCCTGTGCTGCGCAGACCAGCTTGTTAAACTCCCTGTAGAACTTTTCTTTAACCCTCAGTAGACTGGAAAAGATTGAAGGCAGGAGGAGAAGGTGACATCAGAAGATGAGATGGTTGGATGGCATTACCGACTCAATGGACTTGAATTTGAGCAAATTGCGGGAGATGGTGAAAGACAGGGAAGCCCAGTGTGCTGCAGTACATGGGATCGCAAAGAGTTGGACACGACTGAGCAACTGAACAACAGAATACCAGGAAAAACAATATTCACTATTTGCCTTGCTCAGTGGTGTCTGACTCTTCGGCAACCCCAGGGACTGCAGCCCGCCAGGCTCCTCTGTCCATGGAATTCTCCAGGCAAGAATACTGGGTTGCCATTCCCTTCTCCAGGGGATCTTCCTGACCTAGGGATCAAACCCAGGTATCCCACACTGCAGGTGAATTCTGAGCTACCAGGGAAGCCATGTTGATTTGGTAGGACTGCCATAACAAATTATGGAAAAGTCAGTGGCTTAAAACAATAGAAATGTATTCTCTTGTGCTTCCAGAAACCAGAAGTCTGAAGTCAGATGTTAGCAGGGTTGCCATTCCGTCAGAGACTCTGGGGAAGAGTATATTCCTTGTCTCTTCCGGTGTCTGGTGGCTGAAGACATACCTTGGCTTGTGGCGGCGCTGCTCAGTTCTGTGCCTCCAAGGTCACACTGCTTCCTCCTGTTTTCTCTCAAAACGTTCTCTGCCTCTTTCTCAAAAGGAAACATGTGGTTGCATTTAGAACCCAGCTGGATAATCCAAAATAAATTCCTCTTAAAATCTTAAACTCTGTCACATCTTTTGCCATTTGAGGTAATGTTCACAGATTCTTGGGAATAGGAAGCGAATATCTTTAGGGGGTCATTTTTTAGCCTGCCACAACATGCATCTTTTGATTTGTCTAATAACTGCAAAATTGGCCTCCCTGGTGGCTCAGATGGTTAAGAATCTGCCTCTAATCCAGGAGACCCGGTTTCAAACCCTGGGCCAGGACGATCCCCTGGAGAAGGGAATGGCTACCCACTCCAGTATTCCTGCCTGGAGAAGTCCATGGACAGAGGAGGAGCCTGGAGGGTTACAGCCCATGGGGTTGCAGACTGGGATACGGCCGAGTGACTGACACTTTCACGTTCAATAACTGCAGATGTCTTCCTCTGTAAATTTTCTTTGCTCTTCTGGGTAGAAAATGAAAAATAATCCTCACTTGTGTTTAGTGAAAGCTAAGAGCAGATTATAAGTATGATGTTTCCAGTCTAATTTTATACTTTATTAAAAGGTGATGTAATACTTTGGCAAAACAGTAAGGAAACTAAGCAGTTCATTATTGTATCATCCTTTTAGGTCATTCCATCATTCTCTGTTATCTTATTATTTTAATTTTTCAGCATACATGGGAATAATAGATGAGTAATGAGGAAGTAATTCCTAGGGTGAGAAAATGACAAATGTTCAAAAAATAGGAAAAAGTGTACTTCAACAATCCCATAATGTAGCTTAGATTCTAAAAGGGCCCAGTGGACTGATAAAGTAACTGTAAAATATAATTAGTCTGTTTTTTCAAAATATTATAAGTAAATTTTCTCTTTGTTCTCTGGAAAACTTCTAAGAAAGAATAAAAATTATGATATATTGATACTTACAAATAGTTAGAACTGTTTAGAAAAGAAACTAAAGAACTAAAAGGTCTAAGAAAACTTTTAATTTCAGTGGGACCTAATGCATGCCAAGGGTTAATGGTGTTTTAAAAAATTTTCAGGGATACTGAAACCAAGAGATAGTTTCTAGAATCCTTTAAATAACATTCATTAAATCATTCAAGATTCCTTTAAAATAACGAAATGATTCTATAATTACATTTCCAGTTCAATTTGTCTTACTGTATTATGTATAATGCTCTTATTATTCTGTTCCAAAGTATGTCTTCATAGTCTGATTTGGCATTATCCACCTGACCCCAGACTTGTAGTGCAGTTTGTGAAACTAATCAATATTTTTTTAACATAAATCACTGTAATATATATATATATATATATGCATGTTTCTGGCCAGAGGACTTTAAATAAATAAACAAAATGCAGAATCTTCAATGATTTATTCAGAGTGAAAGATCAGTGGAAACCTAGGGACCGATTTGCAAATTTTATTTCAATTCAGCATTCATGAGCCTAGTCGGTAAATCTTTACTAACTGACTTCGACTGACTGAGGCTGACCACAGACTTGCAGAGAAGTGGGGCTTGAGTCAAGGGGAGGGACAAGATACATATACCTCTAGAGAATGTTGTCAGAGCTCTCAAGCTTGATGGAAGAACATTCATAGGTAGGATATTATAAAATATGGGAATAAGGGATCCATATACCCCACATACCCTCCTTTGTAACAATTCTTTTAACATAGGGGTAGTTGAAAAACAGCTTGTTCTTATTCTGATATTTACTAGATGACAGTAAAATAATTAGATATGAGAAGTGAACATTATGTAAAAGTTTTCAAATATAAACCCTAAGTCCTTAAATTGTTTAATAAGTTTAATTGTGAATATTTGTGTGCTTAGTTGCTCAGTCATGATCCCATGGACTATAGCCCACCAGGCTCCTTTGTCCATGGGATTCTCCAAGCAAGAATACTGGTGTGGGTTGCCATGCCCTTCTCTAGGGAATCTTCCCCACCCATGGATCAAACCCTGGTTTCCTGTATTGTAGGCAAATCCTTTACCATCTGAGCCACCAGGAAAGCCCAGATACATGTTTAGTGATATACTAACAGTACTTTTCAATTCTGGTGCTCTGAAGAGGAAGTTCTGTTTCTTGAATGCCTACCAGGCACTGGGCTAGACACTTGCCCTGTTTTTTCTATTTAATGCTTAGTTAACACTGCTATGAGGTATTATTATCATCACCATTTTATAGACAAACCAAGACTTAGTTCATGAAACTACCCCTGCTCACCATACTGGAATATTTAGTCACTGCCTGCCTTTTTTTCGGCCTCTTCCACCGAAACGTGGGTGTGTTTTGTTTTCATGGTGTCAACATGTGCCTGGGGCACACTTGCTAACAAAAATGGAAACCCCACAACATTTAATCCATAAACTGAACTGAGGGGCCTGGCATGACCTGGCACTAAGGGTTCTGTTTAAATTGATGTAAGTCAAGCCAAGCCAACCCAGCCAGAAGGAATTTTGGAACATGGAGGGTTTGATTGAAGAGAATTTGATATCACACAGCTGGTGGCCATATTGGGCTGTGAATATGATAGGAAAGCCTAAAAGAAAGAAACTCTGGTTTTTGACCGTTGAAGAGAAGAGCCCTTTATTCTGATGACATGCCTGTGAGATTGCCTCTTACATCCTGCAATAAAACCCCCTCTGTACTTGAGCTAGTATGACTCAATATCTGTTCATCACATCCAGAAAAGGCTTTTGCCAAAAGATGTACACACATTGTAAATGGCAAAGGTAGGTTTTGAACCCTGGGTCTCTAAAAGCAAGGCCTTTTATTTATTTTTCACTGTATTTCCTTCTGAGACTCTTGCATAAGGAGATCATACCTATTTCTCTTTTTGCCATAACTCTATTACTGGAAATTACTATTACATTGAGTAAGGTAAGGCAGGGCTTCCCTGGTGGCTCTGCAGTAAAGAATCCGCCTGTAATGCAGGGGACTCAGGTTCGATCCCTGCGTCAGAAAGATCCCCTGGAAGAGGGCATGGCAATCCACTTAAGTACTCTTGCCTGGAGAATCTCATGGACTGAGGAGCCTGGCAGGCTACGGTCCATAGCATCGCAAAGAGGTGGACACAACTGAAGCGACTGAGCATGCACGCACTCAAGGTAAGGCAATCATAACGGGTAAGGCAGCATAGCCTTTACAACTGAAGGCTACACTAACTTCCATTAGTAGTAACTAAATGGAATAATTAGTTGGTAGGTAGGAATCAACCTCTTCTAGACAAAAAGAAAAGCAACACATTATATGGAAAGGCAAATGAAAAAAACAAAAGGGAGATCATAAATTGACATCCTCAGTAGAATTACCCTGCATCAAATAAGATTGGCATTATCTACCTATGGAGTTTCTATATATGTAAAAATAATTGGCTTTTCTTAGTAAAAGTCTCACAGTAGTCTGTTGCAGAGTGGACAGGGTGAAAACAACCTGGGTCTTCTCAACTGGGGGCAGTTTTGCCCCGTAGGAGACATTTGGTAATATCTGGAGACATTTTTGGTTCTCACAAGCAATAGGTGCTACTGTCCATGTCTTTCTCCACCAAAAGGTTTCTCCCTTTTCTAATCCATTTAGTCAAGAGATACAGATTTTTCTGCTTTCTCCATCCATTGTTATACCTCTCATAAATTTAACTGGCTATATGCTAGAGCTGGAGAGGGCAATGGCACCCCACTCCAGTACTCTTGCCTGGGAAATCCCATGGACGGAGGGGCCTGGTGGGCTACAGTCCATGGGGTCGCTAGGGGTTGGACACAACTGAGCGACTTCACTTTCATTTTTCACTTTCATACATTGGAGAAGGAAATGGCAGCCCTCTCCAGTGTTCTTGCCTGGAGAATCCCAGGGACAGAGGAGCCTGGTGGGCTTCCGTCTATGGGGTCGCACAGAGTCGGACACGACTGACGCGACTTAGCAGTAGCAGCAGCATGCTAGAGCTGGCTTGCCCTGGTTCATGAGAGAGTTTGTGTATCTCTTCCCAATTCTGCATTCAGGGATATCACATCAGTAGCTTGAAATTGGCCATGGTAATCATAGTTTTACTACAGAAATTGACAAACACTGCATATTAGGGCTTCCCCCCACTGGAGCTAGCACGCCACTGAATTAACTTTTCAGCCTGGTTCCATTCACGCATAGCCTTAGAAAGAGAAAATGGGTACAGGAAAATGTGGTTAGGTTAGGAGAGTCCAGACGTGCATGTTGTGGAAGTTTCTGCAGCGGTACCCTACTTGGTCTAACATGTAGACAGGTGTTTGTAAAGTACTAATAGCCATATTTTCTGCATACATCATTTTTTCTGGTGTTGGAGTTACTATGTCTAGCCCTCTGACTATCTCCTTCAATAGCTAGCGAATAGACCAGTGTTTCTGTCTGCTCCTGCAGGAAGCGGTTTGACAGGGCTGAAGCGGAGTACGTGACAGCAAAGCTAGAGCTGCAGCGCAAGACTGAGCTTAAAGAGCAGCTCACTGAACACCTTTGTACGATCATCCAGCAGAACGAGCTCCGCAAGGCCAAGAAGCTGGAGGAGTTGATGCAACAGCTGGATGTGCACGCCGACGAGGAGACTTTGGAGCTCGAGGTGGAGGTGGAGAGACTGCTGTGTGAGCAAGAAGCAGAAGCAAGGAAACAAGTGGTTCATTTAGAGAGGTCCTGTCAGCCTTCTGGGGGGAGCGCGACCTTAGAGTTGGCTAAAGAGAACAAACAGCCTCAAGACCAGGCTGCTTCCCCAAAGGTAGACAAACAGGGGGAAAACTCCAATAGCATTGCCCTTCTTGACCCAGAACGGCCAAACCAAGAGGTTGAAACTGCCGTAAAAGACATTTCAGCTTCTCTCATCACGTGAAGTGTCCATGTTTGTTGTTTACAATTAAATGGGGTATTCAGTAGACTTTCTGTTGTAGATTCTGCCATGACCTCTGATAGATGCCCCTTCAAAACAATATTATTTTTTAAATCCATTAGTTTTAGTATAACATGTTTGGAGGTTGTAGAAAAATTTCAGATGATGATAGTTTTTTATATGTGGGCATAGTTTACCTTGATTTTAATCCAGGTCTTCCGTTGTATCCTTATTACTGGGTGAAAACAAGTGATTTTGAAGGATAGAAGAAAAACTACATGGTTAATTGTTTTTTTCAGACCAGGTGAATATAGAAATGTAAAGTAAAAAACGATAATCAGTACTTAATGGAACTTATTTAACTTCTCCTAGGAGAAATGTTGGAAATGAGAGTTCTATTTCATGTAATCAATGCTGCTGCTGCTGCTAAGTCACTTCAGTCGTGTCTGACTCTGTGTGACCCCATAGCCGGCAGCCCACCAGGCTCCCCCATCCCTGGGATTCTCCAGGCAAGAACACTGGAGTGGGTTGCCATTTCCCTCTCCAGTGCATGAAAGTGAAAAGTAAAAGTGAAGTCGGTCAGTCGTCTCCGACTCTTCGCGACCCCATGAACTGCAGCCCACCAGGCTCCTCTGCCATGGGATTTGCCAGGCAAGAGTACTGGAGTGGGGTGCCATCGCCTTCTCCGCATGTAATCAATAAAGAGACACAAAAGCGAACATGTGAAAAAGAGAATGAGAGACAAAACTAACAAAAGTACGAGGTTGAATTATCTGTTCAGATCTTACTCGTGTAAAATACAGCTTGGAAGTTATAGTTTACAAAAAGAACCAGACACCTTAAGTTGGCTGTTGATATACATGCACCCACATACAAACATAGATGTGTATAAATATACCACGGTATATATAATTGTACTATTAATATATTATCTCTTTTCTAATCAGCACATTGCTTAAATTTAGGCAGTGAAAACCCTTCTACAGGCTGAAAATAATACAGAAAATCTGATTGCTACTTTTGATTATTTAAAGGTGATATATTTTTTTCCTTAAAGTTATGTGTATGTGTTTTATATGTTGGATATAAATTATCCTGTCATGGAACATTAAAATTGTTAAAATTTGTTAACTACCATCACTAATACTTGACCACTACATTGTACTCTATGTGAATGTGTAACTATCACATGAAATTATGATCTATTTATCAGAAATTCTGAAAGTACAAATGTTACATTTTAAGGCTTAAAGAACTATTAAAAAAGAAGATAAGGACAAATGTAATATTGTATCCATTATAAGTTTTGAAAAAGTTGGGGGCATCCTATTTTAAAATGAGTTTGTTTAAAGATATTATCTTCTAGTAATGCAGGTGAGCTTTTTATGTTATGTAATTTGAGTTGAATATATAGCTTTCCATTACTGACCTCTCTGAACAGAAACACTTAGATAGTTGTTTTTTTATTTATGAATTACGTACATAAAAACTGAAAGCTTCATCGTTCAAAACAATTATTTTCCTAATGAATAAATGATTCTAATGCATTTATAATGTGACAAGTTTAAACAGTTGAGTGTGTATTCTTAAGCACTTTGTGGCAGTAATGCATCCTGTTCGTTCATGTGGTAGGGACTTCCCAGGTGGCTCAGTGGTAAAGAATCCACCTGCCCAGGCAAGGGACGCAAGAGGTGTGGGTTCAGACCCTGGGTTGGGAAGATCCCCTGGAGGAGGAGATGACAACCCCACTCCAATATTCTTCCCTGGAGAATTCCTTGGACAGAGGAGCCTGGCGGGCTACAGTCCATGGGATTGCAAAGAGTTGGACACGACTAAGCAGCTGAGCACACGCAGTCTGGTTCTCAGTTTATACTTTTACTTAAAAGTACAAGGAGGAAGGGGAACTGTGAAGTAAATGAATTGGATGGGACCTCAGAGGTGACTCAGTTTAATCGTCTTACTTTACAGTTGAGGAATTAGAGAGTCAGAGCTTTTGCTTACAGCATGCTGGCCAACTTGCTCATATTAAAGTGCTGGTAAAGTTGCAGTTTTAAACTCGTGATATATCTCTTACGTATGTAAGGCCATGAAGCTCACTGCATTCTTCCACTTGAAAATTTTGCTCTCTAACATATTCAGGATTTGTGTTTGTACATGTGAAGTGCTTTCAAATATGTCTATAAAAGTCCCTGAAACCATTATTTTACCTTGCTTGACTTTCCCAGGGTGGTATCCAAGTGCTCAGGTGATGATATAAGTGACAAAGTTATATTGCATCAGTTTTGTACAAGGCAGCTGTCTCCCATGTGTGAGAGGAACAGAGCAAATGAATGAGAATGGGGGCTTATTGGTATGAGGACCACATGCATTGGCTTTTCCAGGATAGCCCTGGTATCTTTTAAAATCATAAAATACATTTGAAAGGCTTTTGATATATGAATTCAGAAATCCACAATAATTGTTATTTCTACGAATGAAACTATTGGCTCAGAATTCCTGCCATGAGTTTACTGGGGTGCTTCATAGAACTGTTCCTCTGGTGGTGAACTTCTTTTCCTTCCACTGCTCCAGCTGTTATCAAGGCTCTTAATGTGCTATGTAATTTCAGAGTTAACTGCTTTGTTATCTTGCTTGTTCTATTTAAAAGATAGTGTTTAGAAAATTGTAGTGATTTTCACTCATTATCTTTAAAAAGCATACTTTGAAGAGTAGTAAACTTGAATTCCTGAATTTAAAGGTTCTTGCAACTTGAGGCCCTACTTTCTTTATATATGAGCCATTTTTATAGGTTTCTGAGAATCCAGCTTCCCTAAAGCATGGTTTTTAAAATTGCATTTAAAAATGAAGAGTTTTTTCAAGTGTTTCACATCTGCATAATTCTCCTGAATTATAGCAATTGCAGGTGGTAAATCTTTGTACTCACTGAGAACACAGCTGGTTTCCAAGTCAGATGTTAAAAATCTCTGATTGGAATTCCTAGAACGTATTTCATTGCTGGATTGCCATTTGAATTACAGAGTGAAAAACTCAGCTGTAAACTTCTCTCATTCTTTGTTTGGATTTGGCAACAGCACTCTCAAGGAGCTTAAGTATTCAGCAACTTCCTCTTTTGAGGCACTGGCACAAAACGAACTCAAGTTATTCTGACCCAGGCCATTCCCCGTGACCTTTATAAATGATGTTATGGGTTTTGTATTTCTAAGGAGCTAAGTCAGCATTTACAAAGGCCTTGATAGATATAACTCAGTCTGCCAGACAAGACCTGGGGCCACTCTGGACCAGGGTAATTATACCCCTTCTCAACATAGATCTATCCCAGGCCAGACTTGAACTCTCTGGAGGGATGAAGCAGGACAGTATTTTCCAGTCTGCCTTTACCTTAATGTGAGGCCACTTTTTCAAGCTCCTAATCCCAAACAGTTTTTCTTGAAAATAAAACATCTCTTCATGCAGCTGATCAAAAAACAACTGTGTAAGATATATGTGCTGTTGCTGCTGCTGCTAAGTCGCTTCAATTGTGTCCAACTCTGTGCGACCCCATAGACGGCAGCCCACCAGGCTCCCCCATCCCTGGGATTCTCCAGGCAAGAACAATGGAGTGGGTTGCCATTTCCTTCTCCAATGCATGAAAGTGAAAAGTCAAAGTGAAGACTCTTCGCGATCCTATGGACTGCAGCCTACCAGGCTCCTCCGTCCATGGGATTTTCCAGGCAAGAGTACTGGAGTGGGGTGCCATTGCCTTCTCCAAGATAAATGTATAACTATATAAATGGTATGGTATACATTCTGTGCCTTTTGTCCTTAAGAAGCTTATAGTCTGAAGGACTAAGATAAACTTGCATAAAACAAACACTGGTAGCAAAACATAATGTATAATTTGGGGGAAGCAAAATAAATGACCAGTGATGCATCCTCCAGAAGTCCCCAGTTTTTTTGAGTACGACTAATTTTAAATAGTCTATCCAGTTCTGCAATCTCTGAATATATTTAGAACCTATCATATCTTAGTTTGTCTTTAGCACCGAGGAACAACATATATACAACAGAAAAAACAACAAAAACCCTCTGCTAGACAACATGTCCAGATTTTGAGTTAAAAAATTGTAGTCACTAGAGCAAAAGTGAATTGGAAAAAGGGGAAGTTTTTGCATGACATGATTTAAAACAGGGGCCCACTGAGATTTATCAGTTAAGAAAAAAAATTGGAAAAATGAAATTTAAGCATGTATCTTTCTGACAAAGAGTTGGTAGTATCTTATATGGAGAAGAGCATAATTATAATAGCTCATTACAATAATTCAAGGTGTTGCTGAACCAGGGGGCAATAATTATTGCCCAAGCCAGAACAAGATGAAAATGGAATGATCGTATAAACTCAAGGATAACAGCATGGATGTACATTCAAAGATTACACATAAGAGAAGTCTTTTCAAGCCAAATGACCCTGGGCGTCTAAAATAGAGCCATAATTAAGCAATAAGACGTGACAGGGAGCACATTTCTCAGTGATTATAGCATGCCTCAAGGGATAAGTCACTAGGCCAAAGGTTTGTATGAGGCGTGAAATAATAACCTTGCAATGTATAGTATCAAGCTCATAGAGGGAAAAGGAGAAGGAAATGAATAAGGGGCGTTAGAGGAGTCATTTCATGAGCTGTGATTTCAGTTGTTGGGTAATACTGCCATGTATACGTTACATGTAGCCATTAGCTCTACCCACCATCCTGAAACTGTATTTACACCAGAGCCCTCATCTAATTTAAAACCCTGCAGAATTGTCCATTTCTCATGTTCTTGGCCAAGTAGAAACAAGCAGTTTAGTCACAGACTTGAAAGTTCATAGCCATATGTAAGGAATCCCAATCTGGTAGAACTTACAGTTGCTTAGACCTGGCTTTTATAACTGAAAAAAATTGAAGCAACCACAAGTTATTTTTATTATCTTGGCTCATTTATCTCATGTACATTTCCCTCAGAAACTACCAATAGCCATGGCCCCAGGTGTCACATAGATCCAGAAATATGTCCAGCCTTCTAATCTGAGCTTTCCCTTCCCTACTGCTGTGCTAATGGGAGACAGGGAGAACTAGAGCTAGTGACCAGCTGGACCTCACAATATGATGGAGGCAGGCCTCTCCCCAGGATGAGAAGTAGTCCATCTTCAGTAGCCATAAGGTGGGGTAAACAGTTTCTAAGCTGGCATGTCCTGAAAAGCCCAGCAGACAAAGGTAGGTATCTTATTGCCAGATGTCTCCATGTTTCTGTGATTCTTTATCACTTCAGAAGATAGCTACAAATCTGAACCAAAGTCAGAGGATTAAGATTTTTTGTATGTATGAACCTCAGCATCTCCCAATACCAGTAAATTTTGTCTCAGGCTACACCCTGGACAAAATTCTAGCCAAGCAATCATTTATCTTAGATATCTTAGGCCCTCTTTCTGGTGACCAGTACTCTCACTCTTTCTCTCAAAATCTATTCTTGAGGAAAAATCTGAATACAGTTCCTCCAAGATTCTTATGTTGAAATCTAAACCCCAGTGTGATGGTATTAGGAAGTAAGGCCTTTGGGAGGTATTAGGTGATGAGGGTAGAGTCCTCATGAATGGTATTTGAGCCCTTGTAAGAGATGGCAGAGAAAGGGGAGAAGGGGACCACAGAGGAAGAGATGGTTGGATGGCATCACCAACTCGACAGACATGAGTTTGCGCAAGCTCTGGGAGTTGGTGATAGACAGGGAAGCCTGGTGTGCTGTAGTCCGTGTGGTCGCAAAGAGTCGGACTCGACTGAGCAACTGAACTGAACTAAAGAGACAGCAGAAACGTCTCTAATTGCTTGCACTATGTGTGGACACAGGAAATCATCTTTGAACCAGGAAGCAGGTCCTCACTAGACCTCAAATCTGCCAACACCTTGATCTTGGACTTCCCAGCCTTTGGAATTTGAAAAGTAAATTTCTATTGTTTATAAGTTAATATTCTATTAGGTTTTCAGACATTTGGTCCTGTCCAAAGCTTCTATGAGCATTATTTGGTCCATGCCAAATGGTTTTGGATGGAACCAAATATCAAGGACCTTTTGGCATGAACCAAATGTCTTATGAACCAAGTATCTTATGGGCATTCTGGACAGGACCAAATGTCCTGTAATTTTCTGTTATAGCAGCCCTAACAGATTAAGACAAAATTACTTACATCTTGGGAAAACTTTAAGTTGGTAGGTTAGTTTTCCCCAGGGTGTCTGCATTTTAATGAATGGAATATTTTAAAATAATGTACTTTAATTTGTGTAGTGGAAGTCTTAACCCCCAGCTAAAGGAATTTCAAGCAGCAAAGAACAGGTGTGAGAATAGTGCTGCTGCCTGGAGAGGACTTGAGGAAATTCTGAAATCAAACCCTACTGTATGAGCTGAGGAATGAGTCCCCAAAGCCTTTATTGCCCATGCTGGAATAATCCTTAGATGAGGAAAATTACCCCAACCTGTCCTCCCCCAATTTCCTGTTGCTAATGCAACATTCTATTCAAGAGAAACCAAGGCTGTCATTCAGGCCACATATATCAGTTATCTACATATATCGGCCAAAACTTAGTGTATTAAAACAGCAATTGCTTCTCTTTGCTCATTGAATTCTGTGTGTCAGTACTTTGGTTTAGGCTGTGCAGAGAAGTTTACAGCTATTGCTGGGGAACACTCATCTGGTTGCAGCATTTTGATGGCTTTCCTGGGGCTAGATAGTCTAAGAATGCCTCACTCACATTCCAGCTATTGGTGATGCCTAAAACCTGGGCTTTTTTGTCTCCACTTAGCCTCCTGTCCTCAAGAGGGATAGCTTGAAATTATGTTCATGAAGGTCCCAGGGTTCCATGATAGCAAGAGCGGAAGCGGCGATACTTCTTGAGACCTACACTTAGTAGTCACATTCATCGTACCTGCGGCATTCCACTGATCAAAGTCACTAAATTAGCCCAGATTCAAGTGGTGGCAAAACTGACTGTACATCTTGAAGAGAGGAACAGAAAAGGCATGTTGCACAGGGTCAACCAGATAGGAATGGGAGGAACTGTTGTGACCATCTTTGCAAACAATGTAACACAGTCTGTTCCCCTCACCCCCCATTACTATAATTTTCAATCATTCCACATGCAAAATGTACTCACCTCCTCCCCCAGACATCCTTTTCCATTCTGGTTTCAGGCATGGAGTTCAGGATCTTATCATTTGATCAAATGCAGATATGAATGAATATGGGAAAGCTGATACATTGAATATCCTCCAAACTAAGAAACTGTGAGATTGAGACATGAAGCAGGTGACTCCATTAAGTGCAAGGATGAAGTTTATTGTGGTATCCTCCACACAAGCAGAATCAGGAGGATGACGATCCAGAGGCATTCACAGCTGTCCTCCCCACCAGCAAAAAGAATACAGGGGAATTTAAAGGGGTTAAAGCCCCAAATAGAATCTGATTAGTAGGGAGAAGTATGTCTGTGTTGGCAGGAACCAGGAGGTTTTCCTCCTCCCCAACCCCTGGGGGGTCTCATGACCACTAACCATCTGTGTTAACAAAATGCGTTCTTCCAGTTTTTGTATTAGATGAAGGCAAGAGTAAAAGTTGATATAGAACTTATCTAACTTGGGTGCATTCCTTTTGAGTTGGCTAAAGCTCAGTCATGCAGAAAGAGGAGAGGGCAGGACTGCAGGTCTAAGATGGAGCTGACAAAATGGAGTCAGTGCGGTTCAGCCACGCAGGTGAGGCTCCTCAGGTGTATCCCCCCAGCGTGGCTCCTCACAATCTAAAGACCTATAAACTAAAATGAAAAGTTACCTGTCCTGACTACATATCAACGTACAATGGGGAAACAGGAAGGATAGCTTCAGGAGAAGGTGAGGGTGGGATGATTTGAGAGGCTAGCATTGAAACATGTATATTATCATATGTGAAACAGATCTCCAGTCCAGGTTCGATACATGAGACAGGGTGCTTGGGGCTGATGCACTGGGATGACCCAGAGGGATGTGATGGGGAGGGAGGTGGGAGGGGGGTTCAGGATGGGGAACACATGTACACCCATGGCTGATTCATGTCAATGTATGGCAAAACCACTACAATATTATAAAGTAATTAGCCTCCAATTAAAATACATAAATTAAAAAAAAAAAGGACATGAGGCAAATAGAAGGCATTCTGAAACAGAAGGCAAACAGAAGCTTAGGATATGTTGTCAGGTCTCTCTTCTGGGACCAGGGAATGTAATGAGAGCCTAGTTCTACTCTCTGGGAGTGGCTCCCTAGTTCACATTCTCAGCTCCACACTCTAAGATCTCTTACCTTTTCCATAAGAAATGACCCATATTTGCAGATGAGTAGCTTTCTCAGCCTGCTTCCTGTTCATAGAAACTTAAGCGTCCGGAGGTCTCTTCATTTCAGAAAGTCTTAGTCTCTTTTCGTTCAACCTGGTGGTGATTTTGTCAATTCAGTTCTCTTAAACCTTTGTAGGTTTCTTCGAATCTTAGTGGTGATCACTTATAACTCCATAGTCACATTTACAATTATTTTTTATGAAAACCTCTTTTGAGGTTTATAAAGCCTCTTATATATGTTAGGGAGCCAATATAAGCCTCCCAATGCCTCATATGACCCAGTGCCTCCACTGAGAACTGAACTGTGTCCTTCTGAAATGTTATGTTGAAACTCTAACCTCCAATGTAACTGTATTTGGAGACAGGGCTTATTAGGTGGTAGCTAAGGTTAAATGAGGTCATAAGGATGGGATCCTGATCTGATCAGAGACAACAGAAAGCCCTCATATTCTCGCTTTCTCTCTCCCCTGTGTCCTCTCCTCCATATGAGGACACAGCAGGAAGATGGCCATCTGCAAGCCAGGAAGAGAATGCTCACTAGAAATCATATCAGCTGGTACCTTGATCTTGGTATTCCAGCCTCCAGGGCTATGAGAAATACATTTTTAATGTTTGAACCATCTAGCCTGTGGTATTTTGTTATGGCAACCCAAGCTGACTAATACACATTTTGACAGCAAGAAGTGGGATGCTGTTATAACAAATTCCATTCCAATAGCTCCAAAACTCTTAACTCATTCCAGCATCTAAAGTCTAAATCCAGTCTTATCTAAATATGATCTAAATCAGGTATGGCTTTTAAAACTAAGCATTTAAAAAGGACGAATTTCACTCTATATAAACATGACTCAATAAACAAGACTTTGAGGAAAAATAGTGACTTAAAACAGTTGTGTTATTTGTTTTGACCCCATTCTGTGGTTCGTCAATTTGGATGAGGATCAGAGGGCTAGTCCTTATGTTCTATACACAGAATCAGAAGCAAATAAAATTATTATTGTTTTAAATGGATTAACTTTTAGGGATGGTTCTTTATGGAACAGTAAACAATTTAGGAACTCCCCAGTGGTCCAGAGGCTAAGATTCTGAGCTCCCAATGCAGGAGGCCTGGGTTTGATCCCTGGTTAGGGAACTAGATCCTACATGCTGCAACTAAGTTTTTATGCTGCAACTAAACAAAGATCCCATATGCCAGAACGAAGATCAAAGATCCCATGTGCCTCAATGAAGACCCAGCACAGCCAAATAAATGAATATTTTTATAAATAAACAAGTAATTGATATGGTGCAATAGTGGATTGAATCAGAAACTCTTGCTTTTATATGGTGACTTAGTCGCTAGGTTGTGTCTGGCTCTTGTGAACCCATGGACTGTAGTCCACCAGGCTCTTATGTCCCTGCAATTTCCCAGGCAAGAATACTGGAGTGAGTTGCCAATTCCTTCTCCAGGGGATCTTCCCAACCCAATTATTACCTTTACCAACCCAGGTCTCCTGCATTGCAAGCAGCTTCTTTATCACTGAGCCACCAGGGAAGCCTTGCTTTTATATGAGGCAACAAAATACAAGTTGGCTATGAGGAAGGTCAGCATCCCTTAGGGCAATTAGTATGCCATATCTAAATGACACCTAAACCACTTGATCATTTCCTTTGTTTGGGAAAGCATGCAGTGCAGAGTGCAAAGAAAGAATTGTGGGTCAAGTTCAGATTGTTACCTGAAGGGAAGCTGAGCTACTTTTCCAGAGTTGACTTTACATGTTTAAGGGTCTGGTTTTTAAATGTCCAGGTTGGCATCCTCTAAGTTGTATATGGTACCACTTGTCCTTCAGACTCTATCCATGTGGATTACATCTTCAGTATCCCTTGGACCAGACTGTGGAATTCTTCCCTGTCTGGCTCCCTCTTGACTGCTTCTATACCTTTCTCAGGACCTAAGAAAATGTTAGGCTCACAGTGTCTTTGCCACTGTAGGGCCATGGAAATTTCTGAGGCGACCCATACTCGTTTGCTCTAGATGTCCCAGGTAGTGTCTCTAGTACAATGCTGTGTAGAGGGTATCTTGGAAGTTTGCCATCAGTTGGCTTGCAACATGGAAATAAGGCATAAGCCTCTTTGTTCTCAGAACGTCATGCTCAAGTCAGGGTTCAGCCTGACTGTGGAGGATGTAAGAATAGAGTGCAAAATTCCCTTTCCGGGACTCACCAGCATCTCACCCTTTAGAAAAGCTTTAGAAAAGCTTGTCTCCCAGCCAGGGGAATTTTTATTTTACGTGGGCAGAAAAAAATTGGCTCAAGTTGATCAAATATTCTTCCAAATCTTTTTTGTCTGAAGCCTGAAGCTCAGCTTTTTAAACTCAAAAGCCAAGCATTTGGCTCTTTTGTTCTCTGGTTCTGCTGTGACAACCCTCCCTTGAGGCAAGGAATGACTCACAGTCTAGCTGCCCCAGTGGGGGAGGGTCAAGGGTAACAGGAAATCATGGGGAAAAACACATTTGTTAATACATAAAAATATTATCCCACTACACTAAGATTCCTATTCTCTCTCTCATTCTTTGTTAAATGACGAACCCGTCTTTCGTCTTTCTCCTTTCTTAGTCTTCTGCGTTAGAGAGGGTTCTTTGGGATGTAAGTAATACAGATCAACCCATTCTTGCCCACTGGCTCCCTGAAAATGAAAAGCAGGTGCTGGGAGGAATGGAAAAGGGCTGAAGACTGAGATAGAAATGTAATCACGCTCTATAAATGCACCAAGGACCTAGATTTCTGTTATAAGCCATCTTTCCCTGTTTTCGCGTTGCCTCTGTTTACTCCATGGCTTTCTCTGGCCCCAAATCTGGATTCTTCCCTGCTACTGTGCTGAGACTGAAATCTTCTTGTTCTAATATATGAATTCTAAGGGAACTGACTGATCAGTGTGGTCACTGATCAAGCAACAATAGCTGAGAGAGTGCTTGTAGGGAAGAACAAAATCTCATTTTACGAAAAGATGGCCAAAGTGCCCACTTGCAATGGAAGAAAGGAAAATTCTTGAAAAAGAGGAGGTTGGACAGGTAACTCTTCAGATGTCTAGTTTACTGCTCCCTGGGTGGAAGTGACTTCAGCTCTATCTTGGCAGCTTATCTGTATCTGTCATGTAGTACCTACGAGACTGCTTATTTCATAGCCATATAGGGATATGTCTAGCTTCTGTTAGGGGGCTTCCCAGGCGATGCAGTGGTAAAGAATCCACCTGCCAATGCAGGAGATGTTAGAGATTCGGGTTCGATGTCTGGGTTGGGAAGATCCGCTGCAGTAGGAAATAGCAACCCACTCTAGTATTCTCGTCTGGAAAATCCCATGGATAGAGGAGCCTGGCAGGTTATAGTCCATGAGCTCTTGAAGAGTTGAACACAACTGAACACACACACACACACACACACACACACACACACACACGGTCTCTATCTCCTCTCTTCTATTGGGACCAGCATCTGTGGGCAAGAATTTGGTTTCTCTTCCCAACAAAGGCAAACACCATGTCCTATAGAATACAGGATTCCAAAGCATCCACTGAAGAATCAAATGAATCAATGAATGGGAACAAAGGAAAGAGTTAATTGAATCAATAAGCCCCCTCCTTCCCAAATCAATGGATATTACAGGAGGAGAAATATAAGGCATTTACACGATAGGCATAATTTTTTTAAAAAATCCAGATACCTTCTATTACATGCTACAATTTTCTTCGGGTAGGGAAAGAGTTAAGTGGTTTTGCACCGTGTTCATGGACTTCTGACATGATATAAAACACTACAATTTTGGCTTTTCCATTTTAGCTGACATAGTTTAAGTTGATGAATATTTTGATTTGTGCCAGTCTCAGGCAGTTTTAAATGCTATCCCTGCAGGAGTCAAGAAGTCCAGTCATAATCATAACAATATGCCTGCCAGTCAAAAGCACCGGAAGATTGTTTAGGTGCAAAGAAAGCGTTTTCCCCTGAAAGGAAACAGGGCAATTGAAATCACCTACTTTTCAAGGCATTGAAGTCAAAACTGTTACCAGCTTCATGGTGTGAAAATCCAGGTCTCGGCACCCCCTTGGTCAGACTCCAGTATGTCCTGGGGCTATCCAGCCAAAAACAAGTTACAGTCTAAAGTTCAGAAGAAATTAGACGAAAGGGAAAGCACGGCGATCAAGGTTGATTTCCGCATCATTATTTGCAGGTCACCATTTCAGCAGGGAGTATATAATGAATTCCCTTCCATCTCTGCAGTCAGTGCACCTTGGGATAGATTTGCAGAGCCAACTAAATAACTAAATCAGAGAATTCATGCAATTATGTGAAATCTGGGCAGAAGTGATTTTTTTTCCCCCTGAGCTGACCAAGCACATAATAACTTGATAAAATTGACCTAAAGTTAATACCATAGGAACTGTTTGCATTAGAGCAGGTAAAATTAAAACATCCACATGGTATTGGGTTCATTAGGAAAAGGGGAAAAGCCAGAAACCAGTGTGGGAGAAAAAAGGGAGAAACGAACAGCCTGAAGAAAAGGATTTCAGAATTGGAGGCAGCCCAAGATTATTCAGATCTTTGGGTATGTTGATGTCAGGACCTTCTTTTTTCAAAGTTAGTGTGACCTTAGCCATTCCAGCTGCTCAACAAATTTGCTCAGCAACTTTGCCCCACCAGAAGAAAATTAAAAAACAAATCTGATATGCCTCTTCTAATTTTATTGTATCCATAGCAGCTTTTACATGGAAACGAACTGGTTAAATAAAAAGTTACTATAATAGAAAGAACACCTTTCACCCCCAAAGAATTCCATATACCCCATGCTGATATCAAAAGAATCTCCTCATGGGAAAGAGCAATGTGGAAAGCAGAGGGGAACAAAAATCTGGTGTTCAGAGTCCGCTGGGAGCTTCAGACAAATATGAAACAATGACTTCATGTAGTAGATAAATTTCTCACATTCTTCAACCAGTTTTATTGGCTAAATACTTGGTATCCAGTTATATGAACACCAAGCCCTCTCAAGGAAGAATCTGAGTGGGTATTAAAAAATATGTCCTGGATAAGAGTCTAATCATGGGCTTACCCTTTCTCCAGCAATTAACCAATGTTCCTATTAGTTGGTCATTGTTGAAGTCACCTAAAAAAACTGTCTATGATTTCCCCCTATCTCACTGACAAGGAAATGATAACTTTGAAAAGGTAAAAAAAATCTTTTAGCAATAATGGAGCTAGAGGACATATACTGTGGCTCTGTCTCTTTAGCTTTGTTTCCAAACTTTTTCCTATGAGACTCTTTCATTTCATTTAGGCTGTTTCTACTCTTCTGAAACCAGGTCATGCACACATGTGCCTCTGGACCTTCATGTCCTCTGTTTCCCCTTTTTTCTCTCATCTAAGCTCTGTCTTCCCATCCTTCAGACTGGATGCTTCTATGAAACACTCACGGGCTGCTCCAGGCTTTCCCAGGTCTCTCTCATCTAGATTATTCTCAGTTGGTGCTTAGCCTAGTTGGTACTAACCCTGTTATGTCTCATATGATTTCATTAGCCTCTGAAGGCCAGGAGGGAACAAACAAAGTGCACAGGCTTTGGAATCAAACAGACTTAGTTGGAGATTTGGGATCTTTCCCTAATAAACCGGTAATCTGACCTCTCTGAAGTTTTGTGTACTCATGTGTAATCTGGAAATAATCTCTCTTACAGAGTTCTTAGGAACATCCTATAGAGTCACATATACGGAGTGAAAGTGAAAGTCACTCAGACATGTCTGACTTTTTGCAATGCCATGGACTGTAGCCTGCCAGACTCCTCTGTCCATGGAATTCTCCAGGCTAGAATACTGAACGGGTAGCCATTCCCTTCTCCAGCCGATCCCTTCCCTGACCCAGGGATCAAACCTGGGTTTCTTGCATTGAACAGATATATTCTTTACTGTCTGAGCCACCAGGGAAGCCCAACTGGTCCCTTATACTACAAAGTAAGTCAGAACATTGTCTCTTTTGTTCCTTGCTTTGTCTTTGGCACCCAGAAGACTTCCAAGCACAGAGACAGTGCTCCAATAATGTGATGAATAATCAGTGTGCAATAAGCCTTGGTTCTCAACTATTTTGAGAATTGGAAAAAGTGGAATTGGTTCTCTATTCCACTAGCCTAGAGGACAAGGCTTGTGAATGTATCTGTTGGTATACTCACTGAAGGAGCTCTACTGAGTGCTTGCTTCTCAGTCCTTGATCTCCCTAATTATTGATGACTCTCAATGGCCCATAGTGATCCATTTGTAATTGTGGTTAACCCATTTGTATATGGACTTCAGTGCTACTCCCCACTGATGGAAGCAGTAACAGATTAAAAATAATAACCATCTTGGAAAAAATCATGAGAGCCAGAAGAAGACATTTGACAAATATGTACCATGTATTAACCTTTTCCACCTGCCCAGCATGCCAAGAAATATACCATGGAAGTCAAACAAACAATAACGAAAGTATTGTAGGAGGAAGGAAAGAAGGGAAGGAGAGAAGGAAAGAGGAAGGTAGAGAGGGAGGAAGATAAAGAAAGAGAGAAAAAAAAGTGTGTGTGTTGGGGGAAATGCCATGAGCATTTTGCTGTTGTCTCAAGGCTGCGTGTCTTATATTTGTTCCCAGACCTCTCGTGATCATTCTGGCTCAGGCTGGGAACAGCCTCAGAAGAGTTTTAAAGTCCCAAAAGGCTAGTGGTATTTAGAATCCAGAAATCTCATAGTACACTCTCTTCTTCCGAGAGCATGCCAAGCCACCATACATACATCAGAGACACTCCCTGTGTCTCTCAGAATAAGAATCTCGATCTATGATCCTAGAAGATCCCTTCCTGATTTTAACCCAAGGACTTCTCCACAGTTTTTTAAATCATCCTGGGCTCTGAAGTCATACACTGGAGAGACAGTTTAGAGCAGTTAAGACAGGCTTCCCCTTGGCATAATGGAAACCACATGCGCTATTATGGATTTCTAATGCGCCATTGAGGTGGGTACACATTGCTTTGAAGAAAAGGAAGCCATTTCCAACTACATTTCTCCTGATTTATGCCTGAGCCCCAGAAGGTCCAGACAGGTTGGAAAAGATCTGGTAACTAGAGAAGTGACAGGGGGTGAGAAAGTATACTTTGTAGAAGACTGCAAACTTGACTTTCACTTTAAATCCTTGCCTCAGGCATTGTGTGCATTTCAGAGTTTAAATCATGTTAGTAGTTTAAGTCCAATTGAGGGTGAAGGACTACATAGCCCTGTGAATTAGGACTGAATTGTGTTGGTAAAAACATTTTCTAAGTTGCCTAAACATAAATCAGTCCTAACAAGGCACCTGTGATTACAAGTAGGTCTAATGCCCTTCCACATTATCCACCCATTCTTATTTCTCTTCAACTCACTTTTTTTTTTTCCAGATCAGGAAAGTGGAAAGAAAGAAAAAAAAAACAGGCTGTACTCAGCCTCAAAAGAGAATAGAAGAGTCTAGAATGACTCAAGTCCAGAGCACAGGTCACAGGTGACTGCACGTGTCTTAACAAGGGGGCCAGGACCAGGCAGAACAGGATACAGGAAGGGTTTTCTTGAGACAGCGGGACACAGAAGTCCTATATTTCAGCATCGTGTCCAAGAGCTGACATCAGCTGTCACCTGGCAGCTGGTGCCCCACATTGCTGTTCTGGGGGGGCTTCCAAGACGGGACACACAAGCCTCATCTTTCTCTTCTTCTCACCGCTAGTCTTTTGGTCCAGGAGATTCTAGCTGCCCATCCTTTCATGTGACTTTTGTTTATCCATGGATCCTTATATTTGTTTTCCTATTAAATCATGAGTTTTGGCCTTAGTATTTTCCCATGATATTTTTTTATTGCTATCTGATTAACAATGGTCTCATCATTGAATGAATGCTTTATTTCCATTAGCGAATGACTTTCTTCTTCAAGCTGCATCAGGAACAGAACAATAACACTGAAAGAAAGACAACAGGGTTATTTTGTCCTCTTTCCTACATGGTAAACTGGTGAAATAGGTTTGAAAGTTTTTGTTCACCAAATCCAGTGATCTTGGGAGTATGTGTGTCTACTTCCAGTCTTTTGTCTATTTTTAAAATTTGATTTAAATTATCTCCCCATATGTTATATGCCATTCATAAACATTTTTGTAAGTAAAATCTTCTTACTTGTATTGTTTGTAAATCATCACAGGTAATTCATTTTTCCAATTGACTGATGTTATTTTAGTATTCCATAGCAACTCCTGCTCAAGTTAGTGACTGAGTTCTGAGATCTGATGGAAAACAATTATTTTGTTTGTGAGCATCATATGATCAAGGTAGTTAATTGGTTGAAATTTCTTGAGTTCTCCTGAGTCACATCACCAGTAGGAAAACAGATTATGGCTTCATCTTCAGGAAATTTATTTAGTCTGCACTATATATTTTATATCAGTCAGTTCAGTCGCTCAATCATGTCCAACTCTTTGCGACCCCATGGACTGCAGTACACTAGGCTTCCCTGTCAATCACCAGTTCCTGGAGCTTGCTCAAACTCATGTCCATCGAGTCGGTGATGCCATTCAACCATCTCATTCTCTGTTGTCCCCTTCTCCTCCTGCCTTCAATCTTTCCCAGAATCAGGGTCTTTTCCAATGAGTCAGTTCTTTGCATCAGGAGGCCGAAGTATTGGAGCTTCAGCATCAGTTCAGTTCAGTTCAGTCGCTCAGTCATCTTCCACTCTGCAACCGCTTGGACTGCAGCACACCAGGCTTCCCTGTCCATCACCAACTCCCGGAGCTTACTCAAACTCATGTCTATTGAGTCAGTGATGCCATCCAACCATCTCATCCTCTGTCGTCCCCTTCTCCTCCCACCTTCAATCCTTCCCAGCAACAGGGTCTTTTCTAGTAAGTCAGTTCTTCACATCTGGTGGCCAAAGTATTGGAGTTTCAGCTTCCAGTGAATATTCAGGACTGATTTCCTTTACGATTGACTGGTTTCATCTCCTTGCAGTCCAAGGAACTCTCAAGAGTCTTCGCCAAAACCACAGTTCAAAAGCATTGATTCTTCAGAGCTCAGCTTTCTTTAAGGTCCAACTCTCACATCCATACATGACTACTGGAAAAACCACAGCTTTGACTAGATGGATCTTTGTTGGCAAAGTAATGTCTCTGCTTTTTAATATGCTGTCCAATTTGATCATAGCTTTTCTTCCAAGGAGCAAGTGTCTTTTAACTTCATGGCTGCAGTCATCATCTGCAGTGATTTTGGAGCCCAAGAAAACAAAGTCTGTCACTATTTCTGTTGTTTCCCCATCTATTTGCCATGAAGTGATGGGATTGGATGCCATGATCTTAGTTTTCTGAATGTTGAGCTTTAAGCCAACTTTTTCACTCTCCTCTTTTACTTTCATCAAGAGGTTCTTCAGTTCCTCTTCACTTTCTACCATAAGGGTGGTGTTATCTGTGTATCTGAGGTTATTGATATTTCTCCTGGCAATCTTGATTCCAGCTTGTGCTTCATCCTGCTCAGCATTTTGCATGATATATTTTATATAGTGCACCAAGTTTCCATTTATTTACTAAATAAATGACAAGATCTAATTTGTCAAACTCTTGAAATTCTCCACATATATATGTTCATTTAAAATGATCGCATTTAAAAATCAAGCTTATATGAACAAGGTACCCAAGTGCTATGTCTAGCAACATGGCAGTTAATTTATTGTTATGTCCATTCTAATATCCACATAGAAAAAAATGAAAAGAAGTTCAGAAAAATGAAGTAACCCATACAAAATCATATCATTCTGGTATAAAGAACTCAGGATTTAAACTTATGTCTGTCTAATTCTAATGTCCTGCTATCTCTTAAATAGATTGTTATATGAAAAATTATAGCTCTTTGAGTGAACTCCAGGAGTTGGTGATGGACAGGGGAGGCCTGGTGTGCTGCGATTCATGGGGTCGCAAAGAGTCGGACACGATTGAGTGACTGAACTGAACTGAACTGATAGCCATATAGAATTTCAGAGGTCTCAGATACTGATTTCCTTGGATAATCCTAACAATCAGTTAAGACTGACAAATCAAATGTGATTTCTGTTTTATAGCTGAGGAAATGGAGGATCAAGAGGTTATGGAATTTATCAAAGACCCCAGTCTCCTAATTCCGACTCTGGGGCTTTTTTAAGGACATGCTACTGTCTCCTGAAGTTTTCTTCTGGGCGTTCCCTTTGCCTCTGTCCCTACTTCTCTGTGCAGTGTTTGTGAGCCCACAGTGGATGATGAAGATGGGGATAATCACATTGATGAGGAGGAGGAATGATGCCCTGCTACACACTCACAGAAGCTGTGCATGTTTTATTTTTTTTTTTTTCCTATGGAAAGTTATATAATTGCCCCCACCTTATGATTATATATGGTTTCTATTTTTGCCTGATTAACAGATGTACTCTTCAGGGTAAATGAACAAAGATGAATAAATGCTAGGTCTCAAAATCATGTGCTTCATATAGTTTAAGGTGTGGTGGAAGACTAAAGCCTTCTTTCTCAGAAGAGGAGATGATTTCAAGAGGTTCAGTCAAGATTTAAATTAAGAGATTTAATCCACTAGAGTGATCTCCTTTGAGAGATTTCATTCTTTGAAAATATAAATCATGAATACCTATCTTATAACTAGGGCTGTGATACTGGAGATATATCAGTGAAAAATCAACAAAATTTGATCTCCAGATTGAATAAAAGGGTACTTATAGGTGGGGAAGTGATGGGTGAAAGAAGGGACAATAAATGCACAATATCCAACTTTTACTTTTGCATATCCATAATAATATATATACAAATACCTTTCATAGTTGATTATCAACTAGAATAAAGAAGTAGTAATTGCTCTACTGACAACATACATGTTGAACCTTAAACCTCGTGTAATGTGGATATTCTGAAATTGTGTTGTTATTATTCATTATTTTTATCTTAAAATAATCATCCTTACTCTATCTACTCAAAGAAAGAATTAAAGGGGGAAAAAATCATAATATCCCCAAACAGAAATTGGATGAGTATAGCTGGTATGGACTTTTGAGCTCTTTTAACTAAGTTATAGGGAATATGTTTATAATGACAATTATAGTTATATTGCCCTTTCTGGTGTCATTTATGCTAATCAACTGGGCAGGCCCTTCAGTTGTTCCCAGACGTAGAAATTGTGATGTAGATAATTGAAGTTTTAAGGAAAATAGTCATTGCTTCTGCCCTATGTCTCACTTATTGATTTTTTTTCTTTCCTGTAGTCACTTTTTTCTTAAGCTTAATAATTACTAATAATTTTCCAAGGATACTTTAAGAGTATCTGGAAGCTGCCTTTCATTATAAGTAGAGGACTAATAATAAGGAGCTCTATGATTAGAACCTAAAATCTTTTCAAGGGCCAAGTTCTCTATCACGTTTTGCCCAGAGATATATTCTGAGGAGCATTTAGCTTTGAGTATATAATTTTAAAGACTGAGACAAGAAAGCTTGATGTTATGGTGTTGTCTGGTCACTTCTAAGGGCTAATAAGAATAGAGTTTTAATTGAATACTATTTCTCTGGGACTTGTTATATACTTTCTTTAAAGATGAAGAAAAGAAGTATATGATGTCTTATATAATCATCAACATAGCGCAACAAAAACTGCTAATATAAATAACCTAGGAAACCTAATTTCCATTCCTAAGACACTTCAGCTTCCTTTGAAGAGCAGCAAAATGGATGCCCAAATGTAAATAAACTAAAATAAAAACCAATACACCCTGAGGGATGGGATTGTTTAGCTCACACAGTGGAATGAAAAGTGGTTTTTGTTTGTTTGGGTCTGTTTAGTTTGTTTTATTGTTATGGTTTTAACTTCCCCATGGTTAGGACTCAAGTAATTTTCTTCTTTTCTATTATAAGTTGCTGGCAAGCTGGTCATGATTTGGTCTCATTCTAATGTTTAGAGAAAATGATCTTCCTGTTCCATATTCAAAGGTAAAAATATCGCCCAGCTAAAGAGATTGTCAATGCCAGGGCCAGGGCCCTTTTCAGGAATTTCCTTGCTGGACTTGGCACTTCAACTTCCGAATTAATAATTGCGTTTTGGCTTTTCCGAAATGAAAATGTTTACCAACGGGGGGTTGATTTTATGGCATTGCATCTCCTTCTGTGGCCTGCTGGGGTAGCTACGTCAGACTGGGTGGTGGTGAGGAGCAGTGGAAAAACCAGGAGGAAACCTGTGGTCAGAGAAGAAGGGAAGGAGAGAGTGAACAAGAAAGAGAAACATATTCTGACTGTTTGACACGCACACAGGAATTTCAACACAGGCCACAAGGCCAAGCATCCAAACAGAGAGGAAACGTCTATCAGATGAAACACCCACACTTTGATCTTTCTTAGAATGTAGCTCTTTTTGGCAAAAATGCTTTCTCCTCTACTCTCATTACAGAAAGGAACTTGTCCTTGCCAATCAATAAGGATAAAACAATAACAAGAATGTTAACATTTCCCAATAGGAAAGCAGTGTTGGGAACTGTGCATGCTATCTGCTCTTGGCTTGGTTTCATATTTTAAAGGGGATTTGGCAAAATAACTAAGTGCTTCTGTCTACCTCCCTTCTATCCTACCCAAACCCTATGGAGCTTGATAAACTGATGTCGGAGGAATTTGGCAGGGTCCTTCGTGATAGCCCCTCAAATGAAAGTATAAGTAGGGCATAAATAGTCGTCTGGAGGACACTTCTTATCTCAATCCCTAATGTATTAACTGGTGGCTCAGCGGTAAAGAATTCGCCTGCAACGCAGAAGACACAGGTTCAATTCCTGGGTTGGGAAGTTCCCCTGGAGAAGGAAATGGCAACCCACTCCAGTATGCTTGCTTGGAGAATCCCATGGACAAAGGAGACTGGCACAGGGTCCCAAAAGAGTCAGACATGACTTAGTGACTAAACAACAAAAACAACAAATGTATTAACAGTTAATGCTGAGTAATGCTAATCTCCAAAATCACTGCAGATGGTGACTGCAGCCATGAAATTAAAAGATGCTTACTCCTTGGAAGAAAAGTTATGACCAACCTAGATAGTATATTCAAAAGCAGAGACATTACTTTGCCAACAAAGGTCCATCTAGTCAAGGCTATGGTTTTTCTAGTGGTCATGTGTGGATATGAGAGTTGGACTGTGAAGAAAGCTGAGTGCTGAAGAATTGATGCTTTTGAACTGTGGTGTTGGAGAAGACTCTTGAGAGTCCCTTGGACTGCAGGGAGATCCAACCAGTCCATTCTGAAGGAGATCAGCCCTGGGATTTCTTTGGAGGGAATGATGCTGAAGCTGAAACTCTTAATACTTTGGCCACCTCATGCGAAGAGTTGACTCATTGGAAAAGACTCTGATGCTGGGAGGGATTGGGGGCAGGAGGAGAAGGGGATGACCGAGGATGAGATGGCTGGATGGCATCACCCACTCGATGGACATGAGTCTGAGTGAACTCTGGGAGTTGGTGATGGACAGGGAGGCCTGGCGTGCTGTGATTCATGGGGTCGCAAAGAGTCGGACACGACTGAGCGACTGAACTGAACTGAACTGAGTGCTAATCTCAGGTTATGATGATGTTGAGATGGGAGGAGGTGGTGGTGGGGTAAGGGGGTTGCATCATTTGATTGCCTTTTTCTGATAAGAGTGACATCCTCCAGGGGCAGAAAGCACAACCAAATATCAGCACTCCTCATGAAACAAGGCAGGTTATGACAGGATGACATTTTCGTCTCTTGATTAACCTCAAGAACAAGCTGCTATTTGTTAGACCTTCCTTGTTTTGTGAAATTATCCTTAGAAATGAAGAAGGATTATCATTTGATAAAAGAGGAAGGTGAAACTCACTTTCACTTGGCTAGATGCTTGAAATGTTTATTTCTTTTAGTCTTCATAATAACTTTATCCATTTCTGTTATTATGCACAGTTTGGGAGTAAGCGAAGTATAGGTCGGGCTTCCCGGCTGGCCCAATGGTAAAGAACCCACCTGCCAATGCAGGAGCCCCAGGAGATGTGGGTTTGATCCCTGGATGAGAAAGATCCCCTGGAGGAGGAATTGGCAACCCACTCCAGTATTCTTGCCTGGATAATCTCACAGACAGAGAAGCCTGGCAGGCTACAGTCCATGCGGTCGCAAAGAGTCAGACGTGACTGAGTTGACTGAGAGTACATGCAAAATACGGGTTAAGCGGCACAAAAATTAAGCATCTTGTCTAAGGTCATATATCTAGTCGGAGAGGAACTACGGTAAGAAACAAGAGAACAGATCCTCTACTTGTCTTTGTAATGGTCATGGTGGTGTACTGCCCAGATGACCCCGTCAGGACTGAGGCACCCCTCCCCCAAGCTGTGGGAGCATTAGTTGCTAATGGCTCACCTCACTGGAGAATCTCTCTCCAGGGGTTGCCAGAGGTGAAAGAGAGTGGCCTTGCCTGTATTTGTGCCCCCTTTCTGGGAGACAGCCTGCAACCAAAGACCAGGAATTATGGGGGTACAACTGGTCCCTATGCCTCAGTTGGGAAGAAGTGGGGCCAGAACTCCCCACAGGATCAGCTCTAGTCTTTGCTGTGTGTGTATCATACCCGGCCTTTCTCCCTGCCCAGTCCTGCTCCCTTGACCACTTACAGTCCTCATCACACACTTGCCAATAAACTCTGGCGCACACATCTCCATCCCAGATTCTATTTTCTGGTAAGGCTGATCTGTGACAGCCTTCTGGAATGCATGTTAAAAATGAAAAAACAAAAAAATAAACTTTTTAAATGCCGGAACATAGAAAAAACCAGAAAGAGAAAAAAATCATACCCTGCCTCATTGTTTCAGTAGAGTGGCCCTAGGATTCTACACATGGATTTCTGGAAATAACACTCTTATTCCAAGAAAAATGTTATAAATCATAGGATCTTACTCTTTTCAGAAATCAAATGAATGTCAAAGAGATGTCCTCCCCTATCCTACTCCCAACCACTTTGATTTTACGATTTTAAAAAGTATTGATAAATGAGGCTTTGAAAAAGTAACTGGCTTGGTTATGGTCACCCAGCTCTTTGGCAGATGAGGGCCTAATGCTGAATGTAAGATGTCACTACAAAACATGAAGCCAAGGTAATATTAAACTTTTAATCTGACTAAATTAAAATGTTTTTATAGTACCTATTATGCGCAAGAAAGAACTCAGAAATGCCAGGTTCTTTCATGCCAATTTTAGAGTTAGTGATACATAACTATTGCCTTTACAAATGTAGTAAAGCAACTTAATATCATGGAAGCAAACATTACTCTCTGCTTTAACTGGATCTTACTTGATTCTACCTGTTTTAACCAGTAGTGTATTGTAATTCACATGGCTTAAAGTGATGCAGTTTCTCTGTTGGCCATCCTGTGATAATTTTAATTTAAATTTCACCATGCTGCTGCTAAGTCACTTCAGTCATGTCCGACTCTGTGCAATCCCGTAAACGGCAGCCCACCAGGCTCCCCCGTCCATGGGGTTTTCCAGGCAAGAGTACTGGAGTGGGGTGCCATTGCCTTCTCCAAATTTCACCATATTACATGATAAATTGTTTATTTTCTTAAAAGGAACAACGTTAAGTGTGCCAGAGCTCTGGGAGTTCTTTTTCTTTTCAATTGGATTAGTTTATATATGGGGATCTTGGAAACTGAAAGAAGATTCAGTTGCAGAAGGGAAAACTTTGTGCATGACTCTGATGTCTCCAATACATACGTGCTCGTGTGCACAAACACACACACACCATCCTCCATCAGGAGGTTAAAGGACCATGGCCTTTTGTTCATGGGATGGATTAACATTGCTGGATTTCTTGGAGGGAGAAAGGACTTTCCAAGCTGTTATATGCTGGATGTGTTGAGAGTGCATGGTTATGTAACACCATATTTTTTAATACGACTGACAGTCTGTCTTGAGATTTAAGTGTTTTTTGACAGTTTTTATGCACCTGTTAATTCAAAGCTCTTAACATATGCCAGTTAAAAAGAGCCAGGCACTAAAACATCTAGCGTTAGAGGCTAAATATGGCTCAGCTGCAATCCCAGGCAGGCAGGCAGGAGGGCGGGTGGGAGGGAGGCAGGCAGGCTAACGGGAAGAAGTCCTTCCTCCAGTCTGGAAATCAGCTGAAGCCTCCTTTCTGTGACCTGAACAAATCATTTCTAGGTGGGGTGGTTGACAATAATACCATTTGATTTCCCAGGGAAGAGTTATCAGAGCCAACACAGGTCTTCAGCATGGTTGGTTACCCTGGATAATATTCTGTTGTGTTCAGGTGGAGAACTCAGAATCTGAAAAGACCATTATGTTCTTCACAGCATCTGTTTAGGAGAGCTCTCCATCTTTTCTCTGTTCCACACCTTCCTTCCATACCCACTTACCCACACCCAGCAAAACTGTGGACCAGTGACCCAATTTTTCCAATGCTAACTCCATGGATTTTAAGAACTGAGGCCTTACATTTCTCTGTACCACAAAGACCAATATTTCTGGTGTAAATAAAGAAATAACTTTCGTCAAACTTAAGGCTGATTGAGGGATATTCACTTTAGTACTAATTACATGCCAAAAGAAAAATGATCTCTCTATACCTACAAGGGGGCTTCCCAGGTGGTGCTAGTTGTAAAGGACCTGCCTACCAATGCAGGAGACCTAAGAGATGCAGGTTCGATCCCTGGGTTGGGAAGATCCCCTGGAGGAGAACACGGCAACCCACTCCAGTATTCTTGCCTGGGAAATCCCATGCACAGAGGAGCCTGGCAGATTACAATCCATGGGGTCACAAACAGCTGGACACAACTGAAGTGACTTCACACACAAGCGCACACTGTACTTACAACGTACCCTGTACTCAGGGCATTAAAACAGCATTGAGTAGAAGATAAATAAGCATTTGCTTTTCTTTTTAATTTATTTTAATTGGAGGATAATTACTTTACAATATTGTGATGGTTTTTGCGATACATCAATATGAATTGGCCATAGGCATACATGGTGTGCCCTCCATCCTGCACCCTGCTCCTACCTCCCTCTGTTCTCTGACTGTCTGGGCCAACAAGTGTGGATTTGATATACTCTAAACATCTGATACCTTCCCACTTGAGGGTACAGAACAATTGCTGTCCAACAGAAATGTAATGCAAGCTACAGATGTAAGTCTATGCATATGTAATTTAAAATTTTCCAGTAGCCACATTTGCAAAAGTAAAGGGAAATAGGTAAAAATAATTTAAATAATGCATCTACTTAATGTCCAAAATATTATCATTTTGATGTGTAAGGAATTCATGAGAAATCTTATGTGAAATCCAGCATATATTATGCACTCAGTGCATCTCAGTTTGGACTAGCCATGTTAGTTAGCCACATTTCAAATTCTTAATATCCATGTGCAGCAAGCACAGTTCTAAAATGTTGGTCGTGAAAATGTTCCAACAAATGAAAAATGACTTTTCTTTTTTACCCTGTATTACATTTATTTTCATGTAATTGTTTGAAAGTCCCTCTCAGCTTCACAGTGATGATTATCAGATTCAAAGTAATTAGCACAGGAAAACAAAACTATTAAAAAGTGGAATGAATTACCTAGATGGAAAAGTGAATTTTGAGTCATCAGGGTATCTGAGCAGAATCTAAATGACTGTCTGCAGTGATGCTATGGTTAAATTCTGTATAAGGCAGTATACACAGTGGTTAAAAGCTTGGTATTTAGAGCCAAGTAGAACTGGATTGGGCTTCCCAGGTGGCACTAGTGGTAAAGAACCCACCTGCCAATGCAGGAGACATGAGACACGGGTTCAATCCCTGGTTGGGAAGATCCCCTGGAGGAGGGGCAAAGCAACCCACTCCAGTATTCTTGCATGGAGAATCCCATGGACATAGGAGCCTGGAGGGCTACGGTCCATTGGGTTATAAAGAGTCAGACATGACTGAAGCGACTTAGCACATACACACACAGAACTGGGTTACAATCTCATCTCCACTACTTGGGTTGTGGCAAGAATTTTAGCATTTTGAGACTTAATTCTCTTATTTGTAAAACAGGAATAATGACTTCGTACAATTGTTATGTGAAAAAATTAAAGAATATATCTATAGCTCTCACAAAAAAGATATTATGATTATTACAGCATAAGAAAACTGCCTACGGATATTTGGTACTAAAGATGGATAACACGGAGTATTAAACATTTAAAGCAGTATATCTCCTTTAACTTCTCAGCTACTCTAATCTGTCATGGTATAGCAAGGTCATTATTTGTTAAAGACTAAATCGCTAGACTTCATAGTTATTTGCAACAAAAATGGTTCACTTCTAAAACCGTGATTTTGTTACATTTTTAGGGGGAAAGAAATAACTAACTTTCATTGAATGTTGAGGGTTTTGTTTTTTATTTTTTTCCCCCTGTTCTCTGTTTGTTTCTGCAGTGGACCAACTATTTTCTGCATCCCATCTTACAAATCCCTCGAGGGGGTGTTCATCTTAAAGACTGAGGATACTGAGGATCTGGGAAATCAAAGGTACACAGTTAATATGTAGTGTATTAAATTATGAGTCCAGACCTGTCCAATTTTAAAGCTTGTGCTATTTCCACTACACGGAAGTGTCTGGATTTGACTTTCACTTGTCTGCCACTTTCAATCAGTAGTAGAAAGAGATAGAAATAGTCTTTCAATCAACACTAAAAGACCAACATTCTGGCTCCTAAATAGACTGTGGTTAAAATACATGTATCCCAACCAGCACCATTTACCTGCTCCACCTATGGGTCATCACCATTATACATCATCACTGTCTGCTTGGGCACTGCTTCTTACTGCACCACTGAAACATTCACTCCTTTGAGGAGGTCACTTCTGATGAAAAGAAATACTGGAAATTGGGACCCATACGTTGAAACATACCTCAGGAGACCTCTCTTAGAGGATGCTACTCTAGCGTTCTCGGGGCCACACCGGCGGCCACCCTGGAGGCGGGAGTCATGCACACACTTCTCCAGAGTGACTTTGCAGATGTGTCTAGCACAATACAACTAGTTTAATGCTGATATCGGGGAAATGGGGAGAGTGGAGTGGCAAGGAAGAACAGAAAATAGATGCTTGAATGCCACTCTTTTGGACAATCATTCATGATTAATCACTATCAGTACCTTTAGAACATGTCTGCTATAGAAGAAAACAAAAGAACAAAAGCCCTGGCAGTTGTTCTGAGCGTCTCTGATCAAGTTGGTAGCAGTGCAGTTTTTGTTGTTTAGTCACTAAGTCATGTCTGTCTAATTCTTTTGTGACCCCATGGACTGTAGCCCACCAGGCTCCTCTGTCCGTGGAATTTTCCAGGCAAGAATACTGGAGTGGGTTTCCATTTCCTCCTCCAGGGGATCTTCCTAACTCAGGGATTGAACCCACATATCCTACATGGGCAGGTGGATTCTTTACCTCTGAGCCACCAGGGAAGCCTTGTAGGGAGAAGTCCAGATAAGAATACCCCTAGTATGGGCTCTGATTTTCAGAAGAGTCAAAATTCTCCAGTTTTGATCCTGGAACAGAAAGGAACAATCTGGTTCAAACTACATTTGTATTTCTTATCTGTGAAGTATTCCATTTAGTTTAAACACACTTCTGTGTTTCCCTTAGGCTTTCTCACTCCAGAGAAGCAGTTTCTACAAATTATATATAATTACCACTTCTGGTCAAAGGTGAGAGGGAAATCAGCATCACAATGGCAAATTTTCTCTCTGGGTGTTGCCAACTCACACAGTTCCACGGGTGATTGTAGTGTGTTAAGCCTCTGTTTACAAGCAGGAAAGCTCAGCAGAGCCCATGAGGACAGCATTAAAAATTCCTAATCATAGACAAGCATTTCAGACATTCATTACCACACAAGCCATCAATGGATTAGATCTAATAAGCCAAATACTTGCAGACCTCAGCCCTGGGGCTGCTTAGACTATTCACAGTAATGGAAAGTCAAATGGGCCTGAGTTACACCCTGCCTTCTTTTGAAACAAGCCAACATCCTCATAACGGGGTGTTAGGATACTAGCTGAAAGATAGTAGGCTCAGACATTTGGGTTTTAGCACTCTATTTAGTTAGAGACAGTAGGAAGTCATCTAGTGATTCAGCACCTACCCACCTGTGTGTGTGTGCGTGCACACACACACACACACACACACACACACACACATACAGGCATTTTTAAAAACTGTTAAGCTAGAGGAGGTAGGCTTTTGGAGGGAAGATAGAGGTGTTCTCTCCACTATGCTAGGAGAATGAAAATAACTCATCTTTTTCAGTAAAAAGAAATTGCAAAATATTCTTCCATAAATAAAAATGAAAAACTATACACATGCATAAATTTCTGAGACAGACGCCAAGAACTGCTCCGAAGCCATGTGAATTTTTCTCGTGCATTTGTCAGCCTGACTCCAAACCATTTTATTCTTTCCTCATTTCTCCTCCCTGCTCTGTCTGTTTTTAGTTAGTTGCTTCTTGGCATAGCTTCCGTTGGAGCAGAGAGTGCCTGTTCTTTCTTCTTTTTTCTTTTTCTCCCCTCCTTCTTCTTCTTTCCTTTCCTTTTAAAACTTTTTTTTTTTTTTTTTTAGTGTTCTTTCTCCTGGTTCTGAAGTGACTCTGCAATAATTACTCCGGCCAGAGCAAACAGGAGGGGGGTCTCTAGAGCCCAGTCTGTCCACCTCCATCAGGCCTTCACACAACACGTAAAAAGCCCTACAAGGAGGGGCCCAGAGACACGTTCACGAATGCAAGTACATTCTGCCCCTGATTCGCTTCTCTGTGAGGGTGTGCAGCTCCCCCACCACCTTTCTTGTGAGCGGATCTGCCCAACGACGCCATTTTGTGCCGAGGACTTCCTGCTGAGGAATCCACCAAACTGCTTTTGCTTTTAACAACTAGTTTCTTGAATCCCAAAGTGTAGGGGTTTCTGTACTCATTTACTTACAGAGCTCCATTACATTGAAACCCCCTTTTTAAAAACTGGTTTCATCACAGTATGTTTCAAGCTGTGGGAAAATGAAAAATAGAATCGCACTAGCCATGCAGCCGCATAGAGAACTGAGAAGAAGATGGCTGTTTTTCATCTAAATGTAAGCAAACAAGTTTTATATGAATATGGAGTAGGTTTTTAAAAGCGTCATGAATACACAGAATATAAACTGAAACACACTGTCAGGGCACATCTTTGTCCTTGTTCTTTTTGTCTGGGGAGCTGGAGTGGATTTAGCTGGTGTTACTGTTTCTAGCACTGTGTGGCCAGACGTTGGAAAGGACACCATAGCAGAACACACTCATAAGCATGCTTTGGGTCAGGAATGTAAGAAGAAAGAAAGACAAGTCCATGCCTTTAATAAATTGAGAGGTTTTTTTTTAAAACTTGAGTCAGCCCTGTAGTTTAATGAAACAGTGGAAATTGGACTATTTGTTCCTGTCTAACCATTACCAAATTCATGGACACAGATTCTTTGAAAGACTTAACTGGGAAGCATGAAGCCCACTCTGTCTTTAGGTAAAACTTGAAATAAGAAGATTCTTTCCCTCTCTATTAACAGTTTTTTCAAGGAGACATAGAAACATCAAGGCATGTGTTCATGGTGTGCATAGGATATATGAACAAAATTTAAATCTCTGTCATGTACAGAATTAAAAAAAAATCATGTTCATTTCAAGAAACAAAAATAAAGGAATCAACACATCCAAATGCAAAGATGGATGTGAGAGAAAATCATCTTAAGTATGAAATGAGAGATGTGAATTGGAATGATTTGGCTTGGCTGCATGCAAGAAAAAGTGATCAAACCTTACCCTTTTCAAATATGCAGCCTGGAGAATGTCATTTCAATCACTTTTACAGTTGCTCTACCAAGTACTTTTGAAATATCCTGTATCTACCAATGACAAGCACCCTCATCAGAGAGGGAACACAGCCTGTGGCCATGTCTACATGATGCCAAACACTTGGGTAAAAACTGAAACCATTACACCAGTTCCTTGATGATTTTCAGACAGTCAGCTCTTTGGCATTGTAAAGGGATACAACTGTGATTTTTCAGTTTTCATTCTGATATTTTTTTATTGTGTAGCTATAGTCAATGGCTAGACAAGTGTATGTTTATCAGTAAAATAATTTAAGAGTTATGCATAATAATATACATAGTAGTCCAAGAGAAGGAAATTTGAAGATACATAAATAGTTAAATCGTCATGCCATGGTCACCTGTGTGTTTTTATTATACACAAACTCATAACACACATGTGCAAACATACACTCCAGCACCAGTTTTTAAAAATCCAGTTAAGTGAGATTACCCCCTCTACCTTTAATTATTTGATGTGATATTATCTCAGTCTTATTAATCCATATGCCCAACAACTCCTACGAGAATAAAACTTTGCAGAAGTACATGACTTCTCTTTGTAAATCTGCAAACCATTTTTCTTTCTATCACTTGAAATATTGTCACTGTGGTTTCAGTTTTGCACAGAGTATATTTTAAAGGCACCGCTCAAACCCAGAATGCTCTGAGACTCTCTGTTATTTTAGTGATCATATGGTTGCTGAAATACAGCTTCAACTTCGAAAATATAAAATATACTTACTGTTTTTTTTAACAGAAATAAAAATTGTATCCAAAGAACATGTGATTAATATTCTTATGTTCAAAGATCCAAAATCAAGATGAGAATAAATATTTTGTGTTTTGGTATTTGCCAACAGAGTTACTTAATGTCTGTTAATTAGGAGATGGAGAAATGAGGAAATGTAATTAAAATGAAGAAGCATTTAATAGTTGACTTATTTAAAATGAGTTTTTAATGATTTCTAACCTATTTTCTAAAATAAATGGTAAAGATAGTGTATAAACTATTTGATAAAAGTTGTTTTCAAAAGACCCATAACATACCACTAACCTTTTCCCTGAGCCTTCCATTCTACAAAAATTCTCCTGACTATAAAGCATATTCATAAATGCCACACCAGTAGAGACATACTTATCATACCCAGTCTTGTTATTCATTGTACAGGAAAAGCTCCTCTTCCTATTTTCTCAGTTTTAAAATGCAACTGCCTATAGGTAATATGTACATGAAATGGCATTCCTTTTCAAGATATTGAATGTCATAAGTCAGGTCATTTTAAGATTAGAAGAATCAGTGTTTTCAAGACAATGTACTTGAATTATCTATGCAGAGACACCCATGTTCTTAAAAAAGGTTGGAATTGTGTAGAATCGTTCATAAAGTTATAAATTAAACACATTGTTCAAGAAAATACTTGAAATGGGCACTGAGAAACCATATAATTAAATAAAAAGTGAAAGCCTTTGAACATGTCCAGATTGGTGTAATTGGTTTCACAGACATAGATTTCATGTTTCCATTTTAATAGCAATAAAATATTTTGTTTATGTACATTCACTTTAAAATTCAACTTGAAAAGCATGGCATATATAGCATTTATGCACATGTTTACCATATATTTAAATATTTTAATGAGCCATGACTGGATATCCATAAAGGTTTGCATGTCAACACTGGCTCCATTACAGAAAATATTTTCCTTTCTCTATTTTATTTCTAAAAATATGAAATGTTTGGGAAGTATGGAGAATAAGGGGGAAGAAATGCTTTAAATAACATAGATTTTGAAGGTGCACTATCCTTTCTTTCTTTCTTTTTCCTCTTTCTATTGAGAACAAGAATAAATACATGAGTAGGTTAGTGCAGAGGAGAAATTATACAGAAACTGAGATGAAAGATATCACTGCAGCAATAATGTATAAATACTATCAGCTCTGTGTTCCTCTATCGCTTATGAACATTTAGAACATACTCAGCGTGTTTGCTGGGTCAGATAAACTTTTGAAAGTCATTATTTGCCAATTTTTCAAAACTTCAAAATTTAGTGCTTTTTAATTTTGAACAAAGAAATTTAAAGTGGTTGCAAACTGAATGTTATTGTATAAAACAAACACACATACACAAAGAAGAAAAGAGAAAACAAGACGAATAATATGGAAACAGAGGGAGAAATAATTTTAGAGGAGGGCAAAGGGGACAAAGGTAAAATCAGAATTGAAAGGGTCTAATAACAGAATCCAACATAAACTTAAAAATACAGAGGCAGAGTAAACATCACAAAATAACCTTAACCAACCCCAATTCTTTAGATTTTTCTGCTGCTACACAAAAATATATTTTTCAAGAAAATTGGTTACAGCAGTTACCGTGCCTTCGAATAGCAGCAAGTAGAAATAAGGCAGGGCGTCCGGAGGGGCACTTCTTAGAGCCGCATTCCCTACCTTTGCAATCCTTTTCCCCTTCTCCTGAGCCTGACCATATGGAATCCATCTCACTCAAGGACATAGATGAGGAGAGGGGCTTTGGGAAACCAGGGCTGCTGCTGGCTGTTTTAACGGCATGCCACAGGAAAGTTTTATTTCCAATTGATTGGTTACAAATCAGATAAATATCGCTTCTAATGAAAGCAGCTTTGAACCGCTGGAAATGTTATCTATAGGAGTCTGGGGTTTATCAAAAGCCAAATGTAGCTTTAATCACATCAGCATGCTAATTATAGGCAAACAATAAAAGCTTTAAGAAATGATTGTGAGGGTTTTATTACTATTGACAGTCACCGAGGTATATTTACTTCTGGAGGTAATTGTCAGAAGACTTTCTCCAGAAAGACTTGTTTGTATAATTAAGTGCGTGTTATGCAAGCTTATCTGCTGATCGGCTTCTGCTAGTTATGCAGCTCTCCCAGTGCCTCAGAACACAGAAGCAATTAAAAAAGAAAGGCCCGGGGAGATGCTTTCTCAGTAGTTCATTTGTGAAGGAGGGAAAAAAATAAAGACCTTACTACTCTGGAAAAAAAAAAAGAAAGTACTACAGTGAGAAATGTGATCAGTCACTAAAAAAATACAGGAATAAAACAATATTCACAATCAGTGATGTAAAAGTAGGAAAAAATAAGAATGGAGCATGTACATTTTCATTAAGAGGACAAAGGAGGAGCAAAAATTTTCTCTTTTGTATACAAAATATCATTCAATGAAATGAGGCTATTCCAACCTAAAAATATATGTGATGAGAATGAAACAAAGTGAAAAATAACAATAAATGGCTGTAGTACCCCTGATTTTGTTATTTTATTGTGGATTATAGCATAATTCCCCAAAATGCCTAACTGACAAGTAAGAGACTCAACTTTGGGTAGCATCATTTCAGATCTGCACAGACACATGTGCGTTTGCATCCAAATAAAACACAAAGGTAGATTTACGGTTGCCGCCCTGAGCATATTTTTTTTTTTAGGCTAGGTCACCTGAAACATATTTTTTGAAAAATGTTTCCGTCTTATTTTTAATGACAAACTGACTGCATTATAACTAAAGAGGAAAAAATAAACCTTTCGAACTATAAACTATTTTTGTGCCATAAAGAATCATTCAACTCTAAAAGGAAAAAAAATCCTAATTTAAAAAATATCATGATTATATGGAAAGGTGTTGGACTGGATTTAATTCTTTCCATTCCCAAATATTGGCCTCACTTCAGTTTCCATCTCATTCAAAGCAATTAAAAATGTGGCAAATCCTTGATCAAATTTTTTACCCTTAAACAGGGTCAGTTCTGAAGTTGTTGTCACATTTTAATGGGTTCAGAGTCAGTTTATGCAAGAGACAATCAAATGTTTGCTTTTAAAAGCCCTATAAAAAGTAAGAGCTTTTAACCTTTTGAATGCATTAATAAAATGCTAATGACATCATGGCCAAGACCACATTTGGAGGTTCCTCAAAACTCCAAATGACCGTTGTGAAAAGAAAACAGAATTTTAATCAAATGATCTGTTATTTTAATGGCCACTTACAAAACAGGAGATTTATTGAGAAGCATAAAGTTTGTTTGCATGAGTGAGGGCAAAGCTTTTAAGAATTACCTTCTTCTGGGTTTTTTCCCCGCAGTTCCTTGCAACATAATACTACCAAATATTTGTGAATTGTGACTCAAGTCTGCAATCTTATTTCTAGCAGAAAATAAAAGGGAGGCTGGAGAGAAAAAAAAAAAAAAGTGGTGCCAATTTGTCTGCCCAGGCTCTGATTATTGGATACAGAATTTTTTTCCCTCCATTTCAGGGGAGAAGGATTTGGTGGGAATGTTTCTCCCTTCAGGGTGAGATATCTGATATCCATCCCGAGACCAATCATAAGCCAAACTTTCATGCAAAACTGCACAAGGGAAAAAAATGAAGTCTTTGGGTAAAATTCTCATCTAAATTTGCAGCAGATCCCTAGTTTCCGCTGGGTAATTATGGCTCTTCTTACCAATTCTGATTGCGAAACACATTGATTCAAAAAAAAAAGTTATTTCTGATAATTTGAGAACCTTCGATCCCTAGCCCCCTCCCCCAACTCTTCGTCCTCTCTTTTGAATCTCTGTTCCTCATTTCTGTCTCCCCTGTCTAGAAGTGCTATCCAGTGACCCCTGGTGCTGATTAAAGTTTCTTGGGTGACCCCTGAATGCATTTTATTACACTGGCTAGTCATAAAATCTGCTTAAACTGCTGGCTTATCCAAACTCCTACCTCTCCTGTGGAAAGCCCTACAGTTCAGTCCAACCTCAGGCAGGGAAAATACAAACAAGCAAACCAGAAAAGGCTGAAACACAGACTTTGTCATACCAGGGAGTCGTCGGCACAGGGGAGGGAAAAACTTAAAATGAAGACAGACACTCACAAGGATCCTGGAGCAAATCAACTTAATACCAGTGTAGGTGGGACATGGAGAAGTAGAAACATGCACAAAAAGGGAAAAATGAAAACCCTTTGGTGTTTTGTTCTTTTTAATAATATTGCAACACTGACATAGCTTACAAGGTGAAAGACAAGCATCACTGACACAGGTCAGCATAAGGCATTGCTGAAAACAACATACTCCTAAAATGGATCTCAGCAAAACATTTACTTGGCTTCTGGAAGCAACAGAATGTGGTTAGAAGCCTTTGCATATTTATATATTTACTATATCTAGGTCAAAATATGTATTATTATATTTACACGGCTCAGGAGAAACCAACATACAGTTAGGCTCAGTTTAGCTGTTTATTTTCCTGGGCTGCAGAAGGGAGACAAAATCTATAACATTCACACTCCTGCCTGGATGGAATTGCTGTGGCAGGGATAAGGCATGCAAGGCTTGTAGGAAAGGCCAGAGAAATCAGCGTTTGAAAGGAGAATAGTGTTACTGGGCATCTAAACCTACCAGGGCTTGTTTTTTTTTTTTTTTGTCCTGGTACTAAAACTGAATGTATGTGTTTTGTTTCAAATCCGATTTAGCATTTGGAAATAAAAGTGTTTTGAATCTCATTCTCACTCGTGAAATCTGGAAACAAATCCATGGGGTTGGTTCTCATCTGTGAGTCAGAGTAGGAGGATACAATCTGGAAGTTCGCTGACAGCAGTCTCTCTGTTCAGTTCTGCAGGTAAGGTGCTGTGCTGTTCTGTGCTAAGTTGCTTCAGTTATGTCTGACTCTTCGCAACACTGTGGACTGTAGCCTGCCAGGCTCCTCTGTCCATGGGATTCTCCAGGCAAGAATACTGGAGTGGGTTGCCATGCCCTCCTCCAGGGGATCTTTCCAACCCAAGGATTGAACCCACATCTCTTGTGTCTCCTGCATTGACAGGCAGGTTCTTTACCATTAGCACCATCTGGGAAGCCCCCTAGGTAAGATGCTACCTGTTATTAATACCTCTCAAGCAACAGGGCAGGGAAGCCTGGTGTGCTGCAGTCCATGGGGTTGCAAACAGTCAGACATGACTAAGCGACTGAACAACAAGCAGCAGTATGAAGATCTGACACACAAAGTTAGCTCCTGGCAGCTGTCCTGCCAACCATGGTAGAGATCCACAGAGGCAGAAGGACACACTTTTCCCATTTCAGTGACACTGAAACTTGATCAGATCCAGATTCTGCTCAGAGCCCTTGACATTCCTAACGTCCAAACGACAAGCTCCCAAACCGCTGGGCAGTTTTTCAATACTGCCATAGTCTATAGCTTTGGTCATTTTCAAACTAGCTAGAGTCCTTAAGAAGGTAAAATCAAGGGCCCAAAGTGAATCATCAATGACTATTTAATATAATTGGCATTGTGTGGTTTGTGATACTTACTCTTGGAATCATTTTCTTTGTTCATGTGTTTGTTTAAACTCTTAGGAAATTTATGTCATTATTTTCCCTTTCATTAAAAGAAGTACAAAATAACTATGAATTCAATTCCACTGTAGACCAGAAAAGGTCTCTTTCACCTGTTTGTATTTTTCACATCACTAAGCAAAATTCAAACATTTCCCCAAAGATACTGCTAATGGAAGCTGATGACGTTGCTCTTCATAGTAAATGATAAATCTGATACCAATGACATTCATCAACCACTTTTTATCTTTTCTACGCAGCCTATATCTTTTATATAGGCTGTATTTTGTCACCCTGCTTATTTAACTTATATGTAGAGTACATCATGTGAAATGCTGGGCTGGATGAAGCACAAGCTGGAATCAAGATTGCCAGGAGAAATACCAATAACCTCAGATACACAGATAACACCACCCTTATGGCAGAAACAGAAGAAGAACTAAAGAGCTTCTTGAGGAAAGTGAAACAGGAAAGTGAAATAGTTGGCCTAAAACTCAACATTCAGAAAACTAAAATCATGGCATCTAGTCCCATTACCTCATGGCAAATAGATGGAGAAACAATGGAAACAGTGACAGACTTTATTTTGGGGGGCTCCAAAATCACTGCAGATGGTGACTGCAGCCATAAAATTAAAAGACACTCGCCCCTTGGAAGAAAAGTTATGACCAACCTAGAAAGCATATTCAAAAGCAGAGACATTACTTTGCCAACAAAGGTCCATCTAGTCAAGGCTATGGTTTTTCCAGCAGTCATGTATGGATATGAGAGTTGGACTATGAAGAAAGCTGAGCACAGCAGAATTGATGCTTTTGAACTGTGGTGTTGGAGAAAACTCTTGAGAGTCCCTTGGACAGCAAGGAGATCCAACCAGTCCATCCTAAAGGAGATCAATCCTTAGTATTCTTTGGAAGGACTGATGCTGAAGCTGAGACTCCAATACTTTGGCCACCTGATGTGAAGAACTGACTCATTGGGAAAGACCCTGATGCTGGAAGGGATTGTGGGCAGGAGGAGAAGGGGATGACAGAGGATGAGATGGTTGGGCGGCATCACTGACTCAAAGGACATGAGTCTGAGTAGGCTCCGAGAGTTGGTGATGGACAAGGAAGCCTAGCATGCTGCAGTCCAAGGGGTTGCAAAGAGTTGGACATGACTGAGTGACTGAACTGAACTGAACTGAATATGCAGGCCATATTACATCAGGAGAGGGGTTTGATACTGTTCTTGTTGTTGCTTGCCTATCCTACTAGACTTGGCAATTTACAGATGTAAACTCTTCTTATCACAAACAACAGAGTTAATGTAATTATTCTCAGTATGAGATGAGAAGACTAGGGCTTAGAGAAATTAGATAACTGCCCAGGTTCCCATAACTAGTGAGTGTTAGGGTCAGAAATGTGTTTCTGGACAATCTGACTCTCTCCACTAACTTGGGTTCCACTTTACTCCTTAACCAACATCTCTTAATCAACTTTACTGAGTCCCCTAAAGAGAAAATGGGAAAGAAAGATTTGACTGAATAAGCAAATGTACATTTGGTCACTTATTTTATTTTTCTCAATGTATTAAGTCCAGAATATATATTAAGTCACAATTCAAGGTTATTTTCTTCATGAAAACTTCCTGAGTAAACTTGTTTACTCACTACTTAATAGATCTATTCCTCACTCCTCCTTTTCTCACTGAAATCTAAATTTCTTTTAAATTCTATAGATTTTAGTTGGCTACATATAGTATGTCTTCTTAAAAGAAGTGATACTTGTTTCTTTAAGTGGTGAAGGTTTTAGTAGTGGAAAAAAAAAAATAAGAAGCAGCAGCTTCTTCCATGGCTTCAGAAAGAGACTGTAAGGAAGGAAAGTGGGTGCCAGATGTGCTAAAATGCTAGACAGTTTGGAGTTCAAGTTGAGGCAGAGAAACAGACAGGGTAGTAGCTCAGCTGGTAAAGAATCTGCCTGCAATGCAGGAGACCCCGGTTTGATTCCTGGGTCAGGAGGATCCCCCAGAAAAGGGACAGGCTACCCTGGTGGCTTAACTGGTAAAGAATCTGCCTGCATTGTGGGAGACCTGGGTTTGAGTCCTGGGTTGGGAAGATCCCCTGGAAAAGGGACAGGCTACCTAGTCCAATGCTAACCTGGAGAATTCCATGGACTATATAGTCCATGGAGTGGAATTTCACTTTCTTTCAGATAGGCCAAAAGTGGTAGTCAGACTTCACGTATTTGATTAAAAAAATGGTGAGTAAAGTGGTGGATTGACAGAGCTCTGGAAGTAAAGATACAAAATAACCCAGTAAACACATTTCTTGGAATCTAGCCTGAAAAAAAATAAAAAACCTATGAGGGAAACGTTAAGTGCAGGAAGATATTCACAATAGCAAGAGTTTAAAAACATTGGAGCTATCCAAATTTGGGAAAATAAATAATTAAATGCGGACATACATAGTGTGAAATATTATTACAGTTACTAAAAGTGGTAATAAAAAGTGAATAAATTTCATGTCATTACACTTACTGTTATTAATCTAGGTGAATATATATATACAGATGAATAAAGATTAGAAAAGAATGTATAGAAACTTTCAAAGTTTCAAAGAAATTTTAACAAGTATTACTTTTGAAATTTTTTTCCTCAATTGTCCAAAGTTTCTGTAGCATTTTCTGTGTAATACATTACATACAATATAATAAATAATGATATATTTACTATACATACACAGTGACAAGCCGTTATGTGTATGGCAACATTCAGGATTTTTCTCTATAGTATTTCTATAGTATCACTATTGAAAAAGGGTATTTAATATGCACATTTATAGAAATCAATAGATTGATTATACATTTTAAAGTGGTATTTTAATCATTTTCCTCTTTTTCTTGACTTCTCCCTCCACTTTCCTCTGTCATTTTCCTATCCCACTCCAATAATCTAAAAAGTATCCACCAATGAAATTCCAGTGGCTTAACACAATAACAATTTGTCACTTGTTTCAAACCTGAGGAAGATAAGGTCGTCTTCTTCCAATTTGTAACTATACCATCTGAAACATATGACCTTTAAAATCACTATGGGGCTTTCCAGGTGGAGCTAGCGGTAAAGAACCTGCCTGCCAATGCAGGAAATGTAAGGGATGGGGGTTTGATCCCTGGGTCGGGAAGATCCCATTGAGGAGGGCATGGCAACACACTCCAGTACTCTTGCCTGGAGAATTCCACATACAGAGGAGCCTGGCGGGCTATAGTCCATAACATCGCACAGATTCAGGCATGGTTGAAGTGACTTAGCCTGCACGCATACAAGAGGTGTTTTAAACTATTTTGGCCTGAAGGTGACACACAAATTCTACTCACAGACCATCAGCAAGTTCTACTCCCGGACCATCAGCTCAATTAATTTTATAGGGAGCCTGGTGGGCTGCCATCTATGGGGTCACACAGAGCCGGACACAACTGAAGTGACATAGCAGCAGCAGCAGCAGCTGACCTGTAAAAGAGGCTGCAAAATCAAGGCAGCTCATGGAGCATATAGTGAGCACTGTCATTGTGACACATAGCCCTTTTCCACCTTCCTTTCCATAGTCAATGTCTTCTCAAAAGAGACAACCCAAAGTCCTGTTCATGGGGCTGCCTCCATCTCAGAGTCCAGGAGGTAGACTAGCATCTTCATCAAGACTGGAGAACTTTGAACTAAATACCCAAGAGATCATCACACGCCCAGCCCCCTGCCCAAAATGTCAATAAATAGTGTTGGAGCATTAAACATCCCCATTCTGAAAGGGAAGAATGGAAGATACAGAGCAGTCACTGGTTCATAGCAATTCTGAAGTGCTCTGGGCAGGCCACATAAAAGCTTCTCAGCTGACACAGAGGTGTGTATGTAGGATAGCACCTTGGGCAGTCCCAAGTCTGCTCTCTGAAAGAGTTTTCACTGTCCACTGTTCTCAGCAACCTTTGTCTTCCCATCTGAAAGTTCTTTTTGAATATCCTCCTTGTCCACACCTGGAAAAGTCATTTAGGGAATACACCGTCCTTGGAACTGTATACCTTTCTCAGTCTATTTTCTGCTTGCAGAAGTTGAGGTCCCAAGGGCCTACTTTTTTTTTCACAGATTTATTGAGTTATAATTGATATATAAGTTGCCCTTATTTAAAATATAATTTGATAGGTTTTTGCATATATATATATAGACAGAAACCATCATATTCAGATGATAAACATATCCATCACATATCAAATTTCTTCAAGTCCTTAGAATTCTTTCCACCTCCCTTTTTGCCTCCACCCCCACTTATCCTTAAGTAATAACTGATCTGCTTTCTAGATCATGTCATTTTCTCAAATTTTTTATTCATGGATGCATACAGTATATACTTTTTTCTTTTTTGGTCTGTCTGCTTTTAGTCAGCATGATTATTTCAATATTCAATATTATTCATATTTCAAATGAATATTGAATAATCCATACTGAGTAGCAAGCCTGAACATCTTCTTTCTTCTTATTACTGAGTAGCATTTCATCGTATGCTATAGTTTATCTTTTCCCCTGTTAATAGATATGTGGGTTGTTTCTAGTTTTCAAATATGGCCAGTACAGCTGTTATGACACTCAAGAACACGTCTTTGTATGTGAATATAAATTTGTTTTGCTTAAGTACCTAAGAGTAGAATGACTAGGTCACATGGTTGCTCTACTTTTTAAGTTTCAAAATCCCACCAAACTATTTTCCAAATTGTGTACATGCGTTCATTTGTGTCCAACTCTTTGTAACCCTATGAACTGTAGCCCTCCAGGCTCCTCTGTCAACGGGATTCTCCAGGAAAGAACTGGAATGGGGTGCCATTTCCTACTCCCGAGAGGTCTTTCCAACCCAGGGATCAAACCCACATTTCTTACCTCTCCTGAATCGGGCAGATGGGTTCTTTACCACTAGTTCCACCTGGGAAGCCCAAGTAATTGCACCATTTTATATTCCACCAGCAGTTTATGAGGGTTTCAATTTCTCTACAACATTTAGTATGGTCAGTCTTTCTAATAGGCATGTAGCATGAACTTCTTGTAGCTTGGACTTTTATTTCAAAAGCGGTCAATGACTCTCAACTCCTTTTTGTGTACTTGTTTACCATCAGTATCTATCCTTTGGTGAAGTGTCAGGTATACTCTTTTGACCTTTTGTGATTGGGCTATTTGTTTTCCTATTGAATCTGGCGAGTTTCTTCTATATTCTGGATATAAATAGTTTATCAGATATGTGATTTTCAGTCATTTTTGCTCAATCAGAGACATGTCTTTTCATAATAGTATCTTTCAAAGAGCAGAAATTCTTAATTTTGATGAAGTCCAATTTATCGATTTTATTCTTTTGTGGATCATGCTTTTGATATTATAGCTAATAAATCTTTTCCTAAGTTAAGATCATAAAGATTCCATGAGTGGTTTCAATTGCGTGTTTTATAGTTTAAGGTGTTACATTTAGGTCTATGACCAATTTGAGTGATTTTAATATGTATATGGTACAAGATCACTGCAGATGGTGACTGTAGCCATGAAATTAAAAGACACTTGCTCCTTGGAAGAAAAGCTATGACAAACCTAGATAGCATATTAAAGATCAGAGACATTACTTTGCTGACAAAGGTCCATCTAATCAAAGCTATGGTTTTTCCAGTAGTCATGTATGGATGTGAGGGTTGGGTCATTAAGAACACTGTGTGCCAAAGAATTGATGCTTTTGAGCTGTGGTGTTGGAGAATACTCTTGAGAGTCCCTTGGACTGCAAGGAGATCCAACTAGTCAGTTCTAAAGGAAATCAGTCGTGAATATTCATTGGAGGGACTGATGCTGAGGCTAAAGCTCCAGAACTTTGGCCACATGATGTGAAGAGCCAAAAGACCCAGATGCTGGGAAAGGTTGAAGGCAGGATGAGAAGGGGACAATGGAGGACGAGATGATTGGATGGCATCACTGACTCAATGGACATGAGTTTGAGCAAGCTCCAAGAGATGGTGAGGGACAGGAGGCCTGGTGTCGATGGGGTCGCAAAGAGCTGGATGCAACTGAGCGACTGAGCACAGCACAGTTATAGGACAGCTCACTGAAGCTCTGTCCATCCTTCTTCAATAACTTTTTTCACCTTCTGTGATTCATTTTGGATAGTTTCTATGAGTGCTTTTTAACTCACTAATCTTTTCCTCTACATTGTCTAATCTACTTTCAATTCTGTCCAGTGTATTTTTCATTTTTGACATTGTAATTTTCATTTTTAGAAGTTCTGTTTAGTTCTCTCTTATACTTTCCATTATTTGTTTTACATATTCAAGTTATTCTCTAGCTTCTCAAACATATAAATGCACTTATAATTTTTTAATAATTTATTTTCTTGATATATAATTGATATATAATTTTCTTGATATATAATCTACAATGTTGTAATTAGTTTCAGGTATACAGCAAAGTGATTCAGGTAGATATATACACTCTTTTAAAATTTCTTTTCCTATAATTGTTTTAATATCCTTGCCTACTAATTCTGTCATTTGTGTCATTTATAATTTGATTTTGATCAGTTGATTTTTTCCATATTATCAGTTTTTATTTACTGCAGGCTTGTTAATTTCTTATTGGATGCCAGACATTGTGAATTTGACTTTGTTGATGGCTAGGGAGTTCTTTTGTTTATTTGTTTTCCTGTAAATATTTTTGAGCTTTATTCTGAGATGTTGTTAAATTATTTGGGAACACTTGGATCCTTTGGATCTTGCTTTAAGGTTCTGTTAGACATAGCGGTGTTGAGTCAGTGACTAATTTTTCCTTACCTCGAGGGAAAAATAATCCTTCTCAGTACTCCAATCAAAGATCTATACATTATGATTTTTTTCTCACTCTTGCTTGCAGGATTGTTCCTTCCAATCCTTTTAGAAGCTTTCCCCTCAGTCTTGGGTATTTCATTGCACATATATGTTGAGCTAATTAATGAATTAGCTCAATATTTGAGAAGAACCCTCTACAGATATCCAGAATTTTCTCATTGTGCAGCTCTCTTCGCTCTGATACTCTGTCTGCAAAATCTAGTCATGTCTTTTTACCACCCAGGCTCCCAACTCTATCTTCTCAACTCAGGGAGAACGCCCCTTCTGTAACTCCCCCAGTCCCTGTCCTGACTGGAAAGTTTTTCTGGGCTTTAAGCTGGAATTGTAGGGCTCACTTACTTTGTCTACCATCTTTCAAAGATCATTTTTCTTCATTGTGTCATGCCTGATATCTTGAAAATCAATTTTTCTATGTTGTCTTGGTTTCTTGCTTGCTTTTATGTGGGATGGTAATTTATTTTGATGGTAAGTGGAAGTCTCCATATCTTGGACAAAATCTGACAGTGGTCTAAGCTACTGGTTTCTTTGGCAATGTAATTCCTTAAAATCTTGATTGGCTCAACACTTAAGAAATGTAGGAGACTTCTCATCTACTAGCTCAGTTCCATGTGCCAGTAACCACACCCTAAATCTTACTGAGGCATAGTTTTCAGATCTGCTTTATGTCTTTGCTTTCTTATCTCTACACTTGTCTTTCTCAACTTAATAATAGCCACCTGAAGGCTTTTAGGCTTAGAAGTGAGAAATCTGAAAGTGACCACTTGTGCCAACAAGAAGATTTTATGGGACGACTACTCTTAATTTTTTTTTCTATCTTATACTTTTTGAGGTTGATAAGTAATCAGTTTTTCCAACCCTTCATGATCCCAAATTTCTCACCTCTGTAATCCTTGTAACTTCTTGAAAATTGGCCTTTTTCCCCCACCCTGAGTTCACTTTCTTATAAGATTTTGATGAAAGCAATCAGCAGTAGTCAATATTCACTGCTAATTGTTGTCTTTTCTAATCTCTTCTGCTATGCATGTGGTCTAGCCTAATACCCAAGTTACCCCAAATGATAATTTTATCTTTACTTTTTCTTGGGGGTGTAGGTGGGGCTCTGAATAACATCAATTCTTTCTTTCCTCTGATGTCAGTTTTCTCACTGTCTGTTTCACAGTAAAATGAAGCATATATTTTAGATTTTTTAATTTCAGCAATATCTCATTTGAAAATATTAATCTCTGGATTGGGATAATTAATGTAGCTGCTATAAGAGAAAAATTTCAAAGACTTAACAAAACAAGCTTAATTTTCCAAAGTTTAATGTAGATTGGCAGTATTCCTCAGACTTGCTATGCCATCTGGAACATGTAGCCTCCAAGTTTTCCAAAGCAAGGGAAGGGAGAAATGCAGGAAACAAATCATTTCTTAACTGCCTCATTTTTTTTCCTCTCAGTTCATTGATCAGAGCTTGTCATGTGGCTCCAGCCTAGCTCCAAAGATAGGAAATGCTGGGAACTATAAGGAAATAATTGGGAGAGACAAGGGAGACACAATAATTAACTAACTCTCCAACAGGATGCTAATAACTTTGTATGGTGCCATTCACATTTGCTCTATAGTCACATCCTTCTATGTATAAATGTACTGTAACTATGCAGAGAATATACTATAAACATATAATCTTATCATTGCATATAAATACATGTATATATATGTGAAGTTGTGAAGTCGCTCAGTCATGTCCAACTCTTTGTGACGCCATGAACTGTAGCCACCAGGCTCCTCCATCCATGGAATTTTCTAGGCAAGAGTACTGGAGTGGGTTGTCATTTCCTTCTCATATATATATATATATAAAATCATCATTTTTTTCTAAAAAATGGACTCATATTTATATACTATTTTTATCTTCCTTTTTATTTAGAAATATCTACTGGAAATCTCTCCAAGTTATCTTCTAGACCTCCGTTTTCATTCTTTTTAATGATTCCATAATATTCCCTGATGTAGCTGTACCATAAGTTACTCTTTCTATACTGAGATATATTTACTTTATTAGCTTGTTCTTGTCAGTATCAACTGTGTTTTAATGTTGTTGCTGTTCAGTTGCTTAGTTGTGTCCCACTCTTTGTGACCCCATGGACTGCATGCCAGGCTTCCCTGTCCATCACCAACTCCTGGAGCTTGCTCAAACTCATGTTCATTAGGTTGGTGGTGCCATATATGTTTTAATATATCTAATCATGTAAAATTCTCTTCTAGAAATTAATGGCTTTTCTCCCTCTTTGAGATAGCTATTAAAGAGTGGGATTTACTGGGTTAAAGTTTATGTGTTTTGTTAACTTTAGTATTTTCCAGATTAGTGGTCATAAAGGCTGAAAATATTCATGTTTCCACCAGCAGTATATGAGAACTCATATCTCCATGAATGTGATAATAGATGTTTCAATATTTTTTATTTTTGTAAGTCTAATGGGAAGTAAAGAAAATTATGGAAATGCAAATTAAAGTAAGGATATCTACATATATTGGTTGGCCATTTGGTTGCCTCTTTATATCCTTTGCTATTAAGATTCACACCCTTTTTTTGTCAATTAGTAGGAAGTTTCCAACATAATAGTAAACACCTAGTGATCTTCTGAATTTCAAATATTTTTCCCAAATCAATGTTTAAAACGCTTTGGGTATATTTCTAAATAACAAAATATTTAATATTAAAATGTGAGACATGACATTTTATCATTCAAAATACTTAAAGTAATTTAAAATTAGAATTGTATATTAAAATTAGAAGTTTAATTTTCATATTATCAAAAGTCTTTTATACTGCTGAGTCCATCCTGCTCCTGGATTGTACTTATTGGGTACTGGATTTTCTTGTCATATTTTATTTTATTTATTTTTTTTACTTATTTAAGGTTTTAACCCATATGGAATTAATTTTTTTCTATAAAATAGGGTTCAGTTTTATTTTTTCAGATGGGTGGCTTTCTGTGCCAGCACTGTTTATTAAATAATTCATTATTTTCTCTCTTTTCATATATCAAATCTTATATTTTCTGGGATTGTTTATTTTTTTCTACTGATCTATTTGTTTCTTCCTATGCCTATAACAATCCTAATGCAATTTCAACTATTTACTTGTAATATTCTGATAGTAAGGCAAGTCCCTACCACTATTCATCTTTATCAAAATTTATTTGGCTGTTCTCAAAAATGTTTGCTTCATTGTAAACTTTGATGTCTTTTCACTTTCCCCAAATCTCTGTGAGGATTAAAAATGAGATTACTTTAAATTTAAACAATAACTTTTTGAAAGTTTGTGGTTTTATTATATCAAATCTTTTCATCAAAGAATGTGGAAAACTTTTGAAAAAATTGTTAGAAAAAAATTAGTTATGAACACATCTGTTTCTGGTACTGTTTTTGATGGTAAATTGTTAACCTTTTGACAATCTCTTCTGTGGTAATTGATCATTGCAGTTTTCCTGGATCATCTTTGGTAATTTAATTTTGTTAGGAAATTATTATTTTCTGACTTCTCCAAATTTGTTGCTAAAAGTTTTATGTAATACTGTTTTATAATTTTTCATCTTTTATGAATCTATGATGCCGCTTTTAAAATTCCTGCAGTTTTGTGAGAGTTTTTAATCACATTACCATTTTTTTCTTCTTAAAAAATCTGTAGGTTTATGTCTTTCCTCATCAGTCCTTTTAATTGAAGATTGGACCTTTATTTGAACTAGAGGGAATCTAATACTTTTTTATTGCTTCACTTCCTTTTGTGATCTCTTCTTTCAGAACTTCCATCATTTACATGTGAGGCTCCTGCTCTTTTTTCTGCATGCATTCCATATTTTTGTAATATTATGTTGTGCTTTGAGATATTACTTTTGTTTGCTATCTTGGACCACTAATTTGAGTCTAGGTGTTAACCAATAACTCCATCAACTTATTTACGGAAATGCTCAGCTCAAAAATTACACATACAGAAGATACTTCGGAGTTGCATTTGAAGCTTTATGAATTGTGTTCTATCTCCTTTAGCAGCTGTGTGGGGAATTTCATGCATTATTGTCTACCTTCTTTTTGTAGACTGTTGGGCTCTCATCAACTGATCGCTTTTCTTTATGAGCCCATTGACTAGTTATTGGACCATCTCAAATTGACTATAAGCTCTTGAATTGTGCAAGGTGAAGCAGACATTACAAACAAGAAGACTCTTATTGAAGGACTGAATGAAAACCTTCTTGCTTCCTAGCCTCCATCTCATCTAATCCCAGGTATAATGAGAGTTCAACCATTGTTTTGCTTCTCCTTAGCCTTTTGAAGACCAGAAGACTAAGTACCTTCAGTGGAACTAATGCCAAACTTCTTCCAAGGATCCATCCTGTTTCAGAACCAGGTACTTTCCCGGTTTCTCAATCTTCATCTTGGAGATCTCCAGGCTCTCCAAGACCATATAGAAGAAGGCCCTATACAACATTTCTTCTCTTGGTGTCCCATAGAACTTGGGTTTCATTAGAACATGAGTGTATACAAAACAGCTTCAGAGGTCTGGAGACTCAAAAAGCAGACTAGACTAAAGTTGAAATAAAAGCGGGGGGGTAGGGTGGGGGTGGGTGAGATATACATTCTGGTTACCACTTTCCTAGAAACTTCCCACCATTTTCTATAGAAATGATGGAAATTGGGAGAATACAGTAACAGAGTGATGAGGACTGTGAAAAACAAGGCACTCCAGTTGTTGCCAACTGGGAAGGCAGACACTGTGTTGCTACATCTTTCCATTTTTTCAAAGCAATCATAAATCCAGAATTTTATGTGCAGGTGTGCGTGCTAAGTTGCTTCAGTAATGTCCCACTCTTTGTGACCCCATGGACTGTAGCCTGCCAGGCTCCTCTGTCCATGGGATTCTCCAGGCAAGAATACTGGAGTGGGTTGCCATGCCCTTCTGCAGGGGATCTTCATCTTCATATTTCAAAATATCAATAGTCTGTTAAATCTTGTGGTTTTTGTTAATTCTTTGCGAGCTAAAACAAATATGTCTATAAGTAGAATTTAGTCTATAGGCTCCTAAGTTAGGATCTCTGGAGTAGATGTTACTCTGGGTGACAGATGAACATCTCTAATGTTTAAGTTCTGTACAATGCAGGAAAACTATCATGCTTTCTCTTTAGACAAGCTCCTTAGAGGTAGATTCACATTCTCTGTTTAGTTTTGTATTTCCCAAGGTTCCAGGTGCAGCATAAAGTATGCACAGAACATTTCATGTATATTTATGGAACTAAAAGAGATAACTCTTGGTGCCATTGTCAGAAATTAATGGATCATTGTTCTAACTTTTATAAAAATAATCAGTACTGGAGTAGAAGGAGCTACTGACATAACAATTGAAGATACAAGAGGGATGAGGTATGGTATCACCAAAAACAAATTCCCTGAAATTCCTTTCAGCAGAGGTAAGTTGGATATACAATTATGAGTGTTCTACAAGACAAGAATATTTTCAGAATCTCAAATGTCCATCTTTTCCATAGCAGAGTTAGCTGGACAATGCTTAATGAATGAGGAAGACAGAAAGTTCTGTCCCAACCATGTAAATTTTAAGATTTCATACAATCATCTTAATGCAAAGCTTTGTCTAGTAAGGTAGTATTAGGGTGAACTCAACGCAATGGATATTTATTACTTTTCTATTTGCCATGCTTCTCTATGAGACCTTGGTAAGGAAAGGATACAATAAAACCATTGTCCTATATTACAGAAGCATGGAGTCTGAATATTATACTGCTGAAGAAATGATTATCTGAAATGAGAACTCAAATATGATTTCAAAATTGAAGGGAGAAAGGCCAAAAATTTAAGTTTTGAATTGCAAATTTACTTAATCTTTGATTGGGCTCTGATGGTCCATTCACCATAGTGCTGCTTCTATTAACCTGGGCCTTTTTTCTAACTACAACCTGCTTTTGGAGTTTCTGGATGACATCAAGATGTGTGGGATTAAGAGACAGTACCAGGCACACTGTGTAACAATTGTGGCAAAACAATGTGTTCCCTCAGGAGCATGGCGAATTATTTCCTGGGTCAAAATAGTAATGTCTAGACTTTCAAGGCTTCTGTTATTATTCTGAGAAAAAAAGCATCATTCTGTTGAGTCAACAGACTGTCCCGAATTTATCATTGAACCCATCTCATTTTACTCTCTAATCTTAAATTTCTTTGTTTCTGTCTGAGAAACTTGAGTTTCAAAACAGACTATTATTAACCTCAAAGAGTATTGGGTCCACTTATACATGATAGAAATATAATGTGTATAATAATACTACACATTTATTTATAATCTGTCCGCTTTCAAAGGAAGGATTTGAGGTGTGCTATTTAGAGTAAATGAGAGGGATTCAATCAGCCCTTTCTGTCTGGGAATTTGAGAATCTAAGTGTACCCATAGAATGCCAAATATGGCAGTTTTCTCCAGGACTGTCACACTGCCCTGCTTCCAAAGATATGACATCCAAAGAGTTCACAGCTGTGCTGTCATCACAAGTTTAAATGTGACACTGGTGATATCATAACCATGGAAAATAATTTTTTAAAAATATCACAGCTGAGTTTTCGGATTACTCAAGTTGTCTTTAAGAAATAAGCTCCACAGAGTTTGATAGAGACTATACTGACATTAAAGGATGCTCAATGAAGGAAATTTACTTTATGAAAGAATCAGCTGTGTTAATGCTGTGCTAGCCATTCTACATCCAATATCTTATTTAAACTCATAATGACCCCACTGACTAAATATTATTATTATTCTTATTCCATACAGCAGCAACAAAGTTCAAAGAGGTTAAATACCTTCTCCAAGATCACACAGCTGGTAAGTGACAGAATGAGGAAGCTTACCCATGTCTACCTGATTCCAAAGATTCATGTGCTCTTTCCATTACAACCGGAATGTTTGGAATTCAGATTAAATTCCATGTGGGGCCTGAATTAAAGATCTGCTCTGTGGCACCTCTCAGGAGTCAAGCAAAATAGAGGCAAATGAAAACGGTCAATTCACCTCCTTAACAAAGCATAACACAGCACAGTAGCAAGGGACGGGATCTGACTAGTAGGACAAAATCATGGAAGACTGAAAGCCCTTTTCTCAGTCATTTCCTCTCAGAGAAATCATGATAGATAAAAGTCTATTATGACTGTTTCTTCCTTATGCCCTTAAAAAAAAAAAACTATTTCTCTTGAATACAGGAAAGGTTTATACATGAAATAAATTCATATTCAGGCCTTTTGTGAGTGATTGGATATGCCTTCTTAGGAGAGAAAAGATGGTCAACACATTATTGGTATGTGGGAGGCAACAGGGCTGAAAAGAAGAATGGAAATCCAGAAATGAGAAAATATTGCCTATTTTTTTGTTATCTCTTGCTTAGGTCAAATCCTAAACATAATACTTGAGGGAAAAAGGAGAAAATAAGATTCTGGTTTATCTTTCTTGGATAATCTAGAAGCTTGCAATGGGTCTGAAATTTGTAGCCATGTTTGTCATATGAAGGAAGTCTGCCTGAAGAGAATCAATAATTTTTATTCTCTTCTAGTGATCACTAATAATTGATATCATTCTACAGGTCAAGAATTGCCATCAAGGTCTTTTCTGAGCTATTTGCTTTTATAATTTTCAGAATCCTATACATGAAAGGTACACTTTGAAAACTTAGGAGATTTCTTCCTCTTTGTGAATTTGTTCTTTGATAGTCTTTATGTTTGAGTCACAAATTATGGATTTGACTAATACTGGTCCTAGGTAGCAAACTGTGCAAAACTATAAGGATACAAAAAGACTTAGTGGTTTATTCTGTCTCATTGACTTTCCTGCTCGACTGAATATTAGAAAGTACAATGTAACTAAATATAGAAGGTACCACAGAGCATAAGGGTTAAAAGACAGCCAAATTCCAAGCACTGCCTATAGTTGGCAACACACAAAGTTCCATTTTTAAACAACTTTCTTCAAAGCTTCAAAAAAATTGTTCTGCTCTTTAGAAAGCACTGCCTAGCCCCCTCACATTAAGACAAGCCTATGGAGTTGGCAGCCATCTTGCACAGTGAAAGACAAAGTGTCTGGCTCTGAGCCAAGGAAAGCCAAAGTGATCAATATTACATTCTGAAAGCACCAATGGACCCTTTGTCCCAGGACTAGCACTTCTGGGAGATGTGCCAGAAGATTCACGTGTGCACACATGTGCACACATGCACAGTAACACGATGATTCAGGAAATCCAGTCATATGGGAAGATCAAAAGCACAGCAGGGTATTCCTGTGACTCTGGCATTGGTCAGCAATACTTCAATGTCCACATCCAAATATGAAGGCAGCTTAAAGGGTCTACAGATGGAAGATAAACAGAAACTTGAAAAAATGTACTAAGGCAGCTTATTTTTACCCCGTTGTCCTTCCACCTACCATGAGCAGCTTGGGTGCATTGTCAATCATTCCCTCACAACACTTTGAAGTATGACTCCCTCCCTGAATCCTACAGAGCGGATGCCAGCCTGGCCTGATCTCACCTCTTTAAGCCTCTACCCTTCAGCACACTCACAAGTGTTTGGAACATATATTGGGGGTAGAAGGGAATATGATCTCAGCCCCAGGTCCAGACAGCTACTAGAACATGTCATGTGTCTGGCATTGAACAAGATCACGTTGCCAATTTAAAACTAACGAAATGATCTCAGTTTGGGGGAGAAAGGAAAAGGAAAGTTCATGTGGCTGATGAGAGAACAATGAAAAGATATCCACCCCCCCAGACACAAAGACAGTTTATCTAAAAATCAAGGTCATATTTGGGAACAGAAAAAAAAAATCCAGTGGACATTAATAGAAAAACTTAATGAGGCATTTTTGCTACTGTTGTCCTTACAAATAAATTTTAAGAACACATTGAGCCAGGGAGGAAATTGGTATTCAATTTAGAACTTTTTCATACATTTAATATCTGCCTCTCTCATCATGTTTGCAATTTTTACAGTCTTTGTTATGAATAGCTTCTCATCACATTTCTATGAGGGAGATCATCATAATTACAACCTTATGTTATGGGAGAGCAAAAAGAAGTGACTTGGCAAAGGTCATGTGGCAACGCAATGTCCTAGACAGGAAGGGAACTGATATATCTGGAAACCATTGTGAGTTGTGCATTCCAGTGTGCCTGGCAGAAAGCAAGGCTCAGGTTGCCCCAGCCAAAGCGTTGAGCTTATTCAGAAACATGAGTGCTTGATATGGATATGATGTCACCAAGAAGAAGAAATCAAACTTTTACTAGTAATAAATTGAGCAAAATCATATTGGAAGCAATTTCCAAAATTACTGTTACTGTTGGGAGTGTTGGGAGTAAGATAGGGAAAGGATGAACAGCCCTTAAATATTGGGCATTTGATTTGACATTTAAATTGCTACAAAATCTGCTCTTAGCTAACAACCTATCCTTTGTAAAAGTATTATATTAATTCATCTAAGGGTGGTATCTCTTTCATGAGATGTCCAGGGGGCTATTTCCTTATGTTCTTGTATAGTTTTGTGTAGTCCTCTTGGTGATGGGATGAACCAAAAATTTTATTCTAGGATGCTGCTTTGCAGTAGAAACTAGGTGTTTGAATGTCTTACAAATAAAATATCATGAAGCTCATAATTCCTGAACAATAAATGAAGCTTTGCCCATTTTCCCAGAGGGTTCTTTGACTTTTTAAATGTGTAAGAGTTCTTAATACATTATAGATACTAATTCTTTGACAAGTATATGCCTTGCAAATAATTTATCTCTATTATGCCTCTTTATTCAATTGTTTATGTATAGCTATATTTAATGGCATGCCGTGGCTCCATTCTTTAAGACAGTTCCCTTACTACTCAGATAATGATCCAAAGGAAATTTTACAGCAATTTCACTTTGCTTTTCCTATTAACTCCATTCTTATTCAATTTCAGATACAACTTGCTTCTGACCCTTGGCTCCATTTCCTTTCATTGGCCCCAAATCTGATCTGTTGTATGACATTTGAACTTAGATGTTTTGATATTCTGAAACTCCCTGAAATACTCAACTGTAGTCATCTCAGCTCCTTTGTTCCTTATTCAGATTTTCTGAATTTGTGTAATTCATGTACCATGTTCTCATAATAGTAGATTCTTTTGTCTAACATTAAATTTCCTAACAAATGGTAAATCTTTTATCAACCTGATTTGTTTTCTTCAGGCAAATATTATTACCCTAAATCATTTTGTCTGTGTCCAGAGTCAAAGGACTACTTTTGTTTCTTTATCATCTGTCTTATGCTCTCTATCCTCCTACAACTATGTAAGCTTCATGAAGTCAAGGATTTCATCTTCTCACCATAGAATTTTCAATATTTTTGGAATGAATGAATCCAAGTACTCTCTGCACAACCTCCAAATTTTGGAAAGCTGACTTTAGCACACTCTTTGAAACCCCATGGACTATACATTCCATGGAATTCTCCAGGCCAGAATACTAGAGTGCATAGCTGTTACCTTTTCCAGGGAATCTTCCCAACCCAGGGATTGAACCCAGGTTTCTTGCATTGCAGGCAGATTCTTTACTAGTTGAGTCACTAGGGAAACCCAAGAATACTGGAGTGAGTAGCCTATCCCTTCTCCAGCAGATCTTCCAGACCCAGGAATCCAGCCAGGGTCTCCTTCATTGCAGGCGGATTCTTTACCAGCTGAGCTACCAGGGAAGCCCTTCTAATTAAAGTTCTATACTATTCTCACACTATAATATATAACTAGTTACTCTTAGCTAATCATTTTTGTTGTCATTTTTTTCCCATAACACCTTTAATAAGTATGGAACTTTTTAAAACATGACTGCAAATTCTTTGATAATTTCTCCTATAAAGAAGTCAGATCTATGTCCCCTTCTCTTGATTTGAGTAAACTTGTGATGCATGAGACTTATGAGGCTAGGTGGTTAAAAAATGGTGTGCAATTTCCACCTTGCTGCTGAAGCACTGCTCATGGAATCTTGAATCACTGAGTAAGAAGTTAAACAACCATGAGGCATCCATGCTATGAGGAAACCCACACCATATGGTCACAGGGTGGGATTCCAGTTGACACTTCAAGTCCAGCCTTTGAGTTATTGCAAATTAATTGACAGACAAGTAAGAAGCCTCCAGATGTTTCTATCCTCTAGCCATTCAAGTCACTCCCAGTCATTTGAGTTTCTCCAGCTGAGACCATTTATACCAAGCAGCAGAGACAGGTCATATACACTGTGTTCTTCCTACATGTCAAAGGATACCTAGATAAGAAGGATGATAAGAATTAATTCTTGAGGTCAAGCATCTGGTATTTAGAGTAGATGGGTATGATAAACAACATCCTAAGCTAAGATTTCTAACTAAGCTGATGATTATTTGGATTTACCAGAAATTAAAACTCCATTCCAATAGATCAACTAACAAAGAAGAAATACTGCTTTCTATACTTCTTGGCTATTCTCATACATCAGGAGATACAGAAGAAAAATAAAGAATTTAAGACTCCAGAAGACTTAGGTATGCTTCTAAGATTTCTAATTTAAATAATACCTCCTGGAAGAGCACCATATCATGACATGACATGACATGACAATGCCCTCCAGTCTCAAAGCACTCTGGAGCTTGTACACTGTAGACCCAAGACTTCATTGTAGAAACTTACTGCTTCTCAACACCAAAATTCCAAGCAAAGACTCTTAATATATAAATGAATAAAGAGTCAAAAGAAATGAAACCAATATCTGGGGTTTTCTGCTACCTATTTGGCTTTTTCTTCTAAGTGTTCTGTAGGACACTGCTTCTTCTTGGCTATTCCAAGCATGATTCTAAGCCTCTGTTCATCTCTATTTCACTCACATTAGTGTCTTAATCTATTCAATAAATAATTGTTGAATATTTATTAAGTGCCAGACCCTGGTACTAAGAAAAAGGAAAAGAGATAAAAGGAAATATGTCTACCCCAAAGAAGTATACAATTTACTGAAGATAGAGAAATACTACTTAAAATTTAATAATACAGTAAGATAATAGCTGTAAGTGGCATATGCACAAAGTTAAGTGGTATTTTAAGGGAAGCACCTGACTTTAGATATGTCCAGCAAGGTTCATCAGAGGACACAACATTAAAGCTGAGATTTAAATGGTTAAAGCAGTTTGCAAAGGGTTGACATCAGTGTCGACAAAGTTGTAAGGAAGCACGCTATGTATGAGAATTCAAGATGATTTGGTATTACTAGAATTTAGAGTTAAAAGAGTGGGAAGTGAGGATAAGGCAGTGGACAGAGTCAAATAAAGGTCTTACATGACTGGCAAAAAAAGGTTGTTTTGTGTTGTGACACACTTTTGTTTTCCTCTAAGCAATGTAAGTTCATTGGAGAACAGGTGTCCTGACAACAAATTCCCTCAATTTTTGCTTGCCTGAGAAAACTTTTATTTCTCTTTCACTTTTGAAGGATAGTTCCACTGGGTAAAGAATTATAGATTGGTGGGGTTTTCTTTCAACACATTATTTCACACTACTCTCTTCCTTACATGGCTTTCGAAGGGAAGTCTGATATAATTCCCATCTTTGCTTTTCTGTAGGTAAGGTGTTTAAACTCTGGTTTCTTTCAAGTTTTTCTCTTTGTCTTTGATTTTCTGCAATTTCAATATTATGTCCCTATGTGTAGTTTTTTTTTTTTTAAATATTCTATCTTGCTTGGTATTTTATGAGCTTCCTGGATCTGTGGTATCTATCACTAATTTTGGAAAATTCCCAGTCATTGTTGCTTCAAATATTTCTTCCGTTTTTTTCCTCTTTATTTTCCTTCTAATATTCTCATTACATGTATGCTACACCTTTTGTAGTTGTCCCTAAGTTCTTGGGTATTCTGTTCAGTATCATTCTGTTCTTTTCATTCTTTTTTCTCTGCGTTTCAGTTTAGAAGTTTCTACTGATGTTTCTTCAAGTTCTATAATTCTTTCTTCAGTTGTGTCCAGTCTATTGAGGAGCCCATCAAAGCATCCTTCCTTCTTGCTACAGTGCTTTTGACTTTTGGCATTTTCTTTTGTTTCTTTCCTTCCACCTCCCTGCTGACATATCACATATCAACTACCTCCCTGCTGACATATCACATATCAACTACCTTCTTCTTTAAATCTCTTAGCACATTAATCAAAGTTGTCTTAAATTTTCAGCCTAATAATTCCACTATTCATGTTATACATGATAATAATCCTGATATTTGCTCTGTATCTTCAAACTGTATTTTTTGTCCTTTAGTATGTCTTATAACTTTGTATTGAGAACTAGAAATGGTGTACTAGATAAAAGGAACTGCCATGTGTGGTTTTATGTTTATCATACTAGGAGTTAAACTGTATTTACTGTTTGTTGTAGCTGTAGATGTCAGAGGCTAAAATTTTCCTATGGTAGTATTATAGTTGTCTTCCTTACTGTCGTTGGGTTTCTTTAGTGATATCATTTTTTCTTTTTAAGTCTACTGTTTCTCAGTAGAACTACAGAGAATATGCTGATACCTCCAAGAAGAAATGGCTGATTGGTGTTCAGAAGGATAGAAAGTACAAGAAATCTCACCAAGAAAGGGTTCCATGCCCCAAATATGTGTGGCAGCAGTAGGAATCTATTGGTATTGAAATGTTCATGTGGGAAGTATACATTTCAATGGCTATGAGTATGGCAGAAAGATTAAAGAGGAGGCAAAAGAACTGTACTACAAAAAAATATGTTGATGAAAGAAATCAAAGATTATATAAACAGATGGAAAGATATACCACTTTCTCAGGTCAGAAGAATCAATATTGTCAAAAGACTATATACTACCTAAGGTAATCTACAGATTCAATGTAATACCTCTTAAATTACCAATGACATTTTTTTTTACAGGTCTAGGACCAAAAAAAAAAAATATTAAAATTTTTATGGAAATACAAAAGACCCTGAGTAGCCAAAGCAATCTTGAGAAAGAAAAATGGAGCTGAAGGAATCAGGCTCCCTGGTTTCAGACTATACTATAAAGCTACAATAATCAAAGCAATATGGTATTCAATGTTATGTGTCCTCTTGATGGGAGGGGAGTTGGGGCAGAATGGATATATGTATATGTATGGCTGAGTCCCTTTGCTGTTCACTTGAAACTATCATAGCATTGTTAATCAGCTAAATCCCAATGTAAAACAAAAAGTTAAAAAAAACACACACACACAAAATTCCAAAACAGTATGGTACTGACACAAAGACAGACTTACAGATCAATGAAACAGGGTAGAAAGCCCAGAAATAAATCCATGTATCAATGACACAAAGAACATACAGTAGAGAAAAAGCAGTCTCTTCAATAGCTAGTGTTGGGAAAATTGAGCAGCCACATGTAAAAGAATGAAATTAGAAAATTCTCTAACACCATAAACAAAAATAAACTCAAGATGGATTAAAGTTATAAATGTAAGACCAGATACTATAAAACTCTAAGAGGAAAACAGGTAGAACACACTTTAACATAAATCACAGCAGTATTTTTTTGGATCCACCTCCTAGAGTAATTAAAACAAAAATAAATAAATGGGACCTAATTAAACTTAAAAGCTTTAAGGAAATTATAAGCAAAGTGAAAAGACGACACACAGAATAGGAGAAAATATTTGTGAAAGAAGCAACCAACAAGGGCTTAATTTCCAAAATATACAAACAGCTCATGAAGCACAATTTAAAAAAATAAAAATTAAAAAATGAGCAGAAGATCTAAATAGACATTTCTTGAAGACATACATATGGCCAAAAAGCATATGAAAAGATGCTCAACAACACTAATTATCAGAGAAATGCAAATGAAAGCTACCATGAGGTATCACCACACATTAGTCAGATTGGCCACCATCAAAAATTCTACAAGCAACAAATGCTGGAGAGGGTGTAGAGAAAAAGAAATCCTTTTGCACTGTTGGTGGGAATGTAAGTTGATACAACTACTATGGAGAACAGTACAGGGGCATTCCTTAAAAAAAAAAACAAAATCAGAGCTACCATATGATCTAGCAATCCTAATTCTGGGCATATATGCAAAGAAAATCATAATTTGAAAAGATACATGCACCCCAATGTTCATTACAGCACGATTTACAATAGCTGAGACATGGAAGCAACCTAAATGTCCGTCCACAGATGCATTGATAAAGATATGGTATACATACACAATGAAATATTATTCAGCCATTAAAAAGAATGAAGTAATGCCATGTCCAATAAAATGGACAGACCTAGAGATTATCATACTCAGTGAAATAAGTCAGACAAAGATAAATATCACATGATATTTATATGTGGAATTTAAAAAGTGATACATATGAACTCATTTACAAAACAGAAACAAATTCAGATTTAGAAAACCAACTTATGGTTATCAAGGGGGAAAGATGGGGTGGAGGGATAAACTAGGAGGTTGAAAGTAACAAGTACACACTGCTGCTGCTGCTGCTGCTGCTGCTAAGTCGCTTCAGTCGTGTCCAACTCTGTGCGACCTCATAGACAGCAGCCCACCAGGCTCCCCCATCCCTGGGTTTCTCCAGGCAAGAACACTGGAGTGGGTTGCCATTTCCTTCTCCAATGCATGAAAGTGAAAAGTGAAAGTGAAGTTGCTCAGTTGTGTCTGACTCTTAGCGACCCCATGGACTGCATGCAGCCTACCAGGCTCCTCTGTCCATGGAATTTTCCAGGCAAGAGTACTGGAGTGGGTTGCTATTGCCTTCTCTGCAAATACATACTACTATGCATTGGAGAAGGCAATGGCAATCCACTCCAGTGTTCTTGCCTGGAGAATCCCAGGGATGGGGGAGCCTGGTGGGCTGCCGTCTATGGGGTCACACTTAGTCAGACACGACTAAGCAGCAGTAGCAGTACATAAAATAGATGATCAACAAAGATCTACTTATTACAGGGGACTTTGCTCAATATAAGAACCTATATGGGAAAAGAACCTGAAAAATAATAGATCTGTGTATGTATAACTGAGTCACTTTGCTACATACCAGAAAGTAACACAACACAGTCAATCAACTATACTCCAATATGAAATAAAAATTAAATTAAATAATTTTTTAAAATTTACAATAAGGAAAAGGAAGTTGCAAGATTTCTTTCCAGCCTGAATTTGTAGACATATTCACATTTTTATTAGATTCCCATGCTCTTCTTTGAATCAGTGGGTGCACATCTACATTCAAATGATTTCAAAAAGTTGTTTCTTAATTCTCTTTTAATAAGATTCATCTTCTAGAAAATTAACAAACATGGAACAGAAGTTCTAAGCAAACTAGAATTTATTGTTGCAAAACCATTTTGGATTAAACCCAACCTAAATAACTCAGTGAAAAAAAAAACACTACAGAAATTCAAAAGGAATAAGATGGAATAACAAAATGACAACAAATAAGAAACTCAAAAGGGTCAAACACGCTAATACTGGACAGTACGATGAACTCCTAGGCCAGCCAGATATGACTTAAATCAAATCCCCTATGAATATGCAGTGGAGATAATGAATAGATTCAAGGGATTAGAACTTGTAAACAGAGCACCTGAAGCGTTATGGACGAGGTCCATAATATTGTACAGGAGACAAGCGAACAAAACCATCCCAAAGAAAAAGGAAAGCAAGAAGGCTAAGTGGTTGTCTGAGCAGGCCTTGCAAATAGCTAAAGAAAGAAGAGAAGGGAAAAGCAAGGGAGAAAGGGAAAGATATATCCAACTAAATGCAGATTTCCAAAGAACAGCATGGAGAGACAAGAAGGCTTTCTTCAATGAACAGTGTATAAAACTAGAAGAAAAAAACAGAAGGGAAAAGACTAGAGATCTCTTCAGGAAAATTGGAGATATCAAGGGAACGCTTTGCCCGAAGATGGGCACAATAAAGGACAGAAATGGCAGAGACCTAGTAGACACTGATGAGATCAAGAAAAGATGGAAATAATACATGGAAGAATGGTACAAAAAAGATCTAAATGAACTGGATTATTATGATGGTGTGATCAGCCACCCAGAGCCAGACATTCTGGAGAGCAAAGTCAAGTGAGCCTTAGGAACCACTGCTGTTAATTAAACTAGTGGGTGTGATGGAATTCGAGCAGAGCTATTCAAAACCACAAAGGATGATGCCATCAAAGTGTCACATTCAACAAGTCAGCAAATCTGGAAGACCCAGCAGTGGCCGCAGGACTGGAAAAGGTCAATCCTTATCCCAATTCCCAAGAAGAGTCATACTCAAGAATGTATTAACCATAGGACAATTGCACTCATTTCCCATGCTAGTAAGGTCATGCCTAAAATCTTGCATGCTAGGCTTCAGCATTATGAGAACCAAGATCATCCAGATGTCCAAGCTGGGTTTAGAAAAGGAAGAAGAACCAGAGATCAAATAGCCAACATTCACTGGATTATAAAGAAAGCTAGGGAGTTCCAGAAAAACATCTACTTCTCTTTCATCAGCTATGCCAAAGCCTTCGACTGTGTGGGTCGTAATAAGCCATGGAAAGCTCTGAAAGAGATGGGAAGACCATGTTACCTGTCTCCTGAGAAACCAGTATGTGGGTCATGAAGCAACAGATAGAACCCCGTATGGAACAACGACTGGTTCAAGATTGAGAAAGGAGTATGACAGGGTGCTGTCACCCTGTTTGTTTAATTTATATGCTGAGCACATCATGAGAAATGCTTGACTGGATGAGTTACAAGCTGGAATCAAGATAGGTGGGAGAAACATTAACAACCTCAGATATCTGGATGATATCACTCTAATGGCAGAAAGGTAAGAGGAATCAAAGAGTCTCTTGATGAGGGTGAAGGAGGAGAGTGAAAGAGCCAGCTTAAAACTAAACATTAAAAAAATTAAGATCTTGGCATCTGGTCCCATTATTGCATGGCAAATAGAGGGGGGACATGTGGCAGTAGTGACAGATTTCCTCTTCTTGGGCTCTAAAAGCACTGCAAATGGTGACTGCAGCCATGAAATCAGAAGACATTTGCTTCTTGACAGGAAAGCTATGACAAACCTAGACAGTGTGTTGAAAAGCAGAGACATTACTCTGCCGACAAAGGTCCGTATAGTCAAGGCTATGGTCTTTCCAGTGGTTACGTACTTGTGAGAGCTGGATGATAAAGAAGGCAGGGCACTGAAGAATTGATACCTTCAAACTATGGTGCTGGAGAAGACTCCTGAGAGTCCCTTGAGCAGCAAGAAGATCAAACCAGTCAATCTTAAGTGGAATCAACCCTGAACATTTGTTGGAAGGAATGATGCTGAAGCTCCAGTATTTTGGTCACCTGATGAAAACAGCCAACTCGTTGGAAAAGTCCCTGATGCTGGGAAAGATTGAGGGCAGGAGAAGAGGGTGTCAGAGGATGAGATGGCTGGATGGCACCACTGATGCAATGGACATGAACTTGGGCAAACTTTGGGAAATAGTGAGAGACAGAGAGGCCTGGTGTGGTACAGTACATGAAGTCACAAAGAGTCGGACACAACTGGGAACTGAACAACAATAACAACATGAGCTCCTAATTATTAATATTAATAGTGTCACAACTTAGCCCTGTTTTACATCATTGCTACTGTAGTTCTTTCCATCCAATGTTTCTACCCATTCAAATTCTCTTGTCTGAAACATTGCAGCTGCTATAGGCATCACATAAAAAGTTGCTGCAATCATTAGCTTTTCAGTTTAATAACTACCTAAGCATTTTTTTTGTTTAATCATTCTGAATTCTTCTTCTCTTAAATTTCCAGTCTCTCTTGCCTCTGGATCTTGGTTTGCTCATCTGTTGATGGCCCAACCTCAGACCATCCTGATTGTTATGAGTGGAATGGTATCTCTCCTCCCCGCCCAAGTTATGTTGGAGTCTTATCTCCCAGTATCTGAGACTATGACCTTATTTGGAAATAGTCTTAATAGAGGTTCCCTTGTAGCTCAGCTGGTAAAGAATCCACCTGTAATGTGGGAGACCTGGGTTTGATCCCTGGGTTGGGAAGATCCCCTGGAGAAGGGAAAGGCTATCCACTCCAGTATTCTGGCCTAGAGAATTCCATGGACTGTATAGTCCATGGGATCAAAAAAGTCAGACATGACTGAGAAACTTTCACTTTCACTTTACTAGAGGTAATTAAGTCAAAATGACTGGTGTTCACTATGACTGGTAGCCCTATGAAAGGGGAAATCTGGGCACAGACAGAAAGACAATGGTGTGAAGAGACACAGGGAGGACGGCCATCTATAGGCCAAAGAGAAAGGCCTGGTACAGATTGTTCCTCACAGTCCTTAGAGGGACTCAATCCTAACGACACCTCGATCTCAGAGTTCTAGCTTCTAGAACTGTGAGATGACAAATTTCTATTGTTTAAGCCACCCAATTTGTGGTACTTTATTATGGCAGTCCAACAAAGCTAATACACTGATCCTTATCTGATAGCACCTTGTGTGTGTGCTTAGTCGCTCAGTTGTGTCCAACTTTTGCAAATGGTACAGCCTGCCAGGCTCCTCTGTCCATGAGGATTCTCCAGGCAAGAATACTGGAGTGGGTTGCCATGCCCTCCTCCAGGAGATCTTCCCTACCCAGGGATCAGAGTCAGGTCTCCTGCACTGCAGGTGGATTCTTTACCAACTGAGCCACCAGGGAAGCCGAAGAATTCTGGAGTGGGTAGCCTATCCCTTCTCCAGGGGTCTACACCTTGGGATGCAGGTCTGATCACTGTTCCTCAGCTCCAGGCACAGAAACCAAATACAGGATATCTCATCCCACAAAACACAGCAGCAAAACAGTCTTCCTTATGCTCTCTATCAGGAGAAGTAAACTGGATAGCCACACTTTGGGCTTCAAGAGCATTTTTGTTTTATGCCTCTGTATGAGTAATAATTATTAATCTCTTTCAGAACACATAATTCACTATTGCATTTACTAGTCAATATTGTTAAAGGTATTGTTCACCATACCACCCATAATCCTACATGGAATCCTGTGTGAGAAACTTCTGAAATTCAGTGTTTCATAATTTGGCAATATCTATGAAAATTAGAAATGTAATGATAATCTATGCCCAATAATTCCACATTGTCCTTAAGGTGAGTACAAGCTTGGAGTGTCTGAAGATCAGGAAAAAGGCTAGTCTTAGTCTTTCACCTTAATGAGCAATCAAGAGTGGAGTAGAGTAAGAAATATTCCCTAAAAAATCAACTATTTTCTATTTGATCTTTTTGGATCCTCGGAATCTGGGGCATTTAGACTAAGAGTTTCAGTTCAACATATATCTTGCCCATGCCATGTAGGTGTGACTCTTCACTTTGTGGATCCTCAGATATGAGAGCTAGACTACTTTCTGATACTGTTATGAAATGGGTCAGAGAGTCAAGAAACCCATCAGGTGTATCTTATAAAGTAGCTCTGTAGTGTAGCCTAGACAGCAAACTGTTCATATATAAAGAATAGGCTGCTTATAAATTATTAATATGAAAGCTCAGAAGCCTTATACACCCAGAAGAAACAAACACTTTGCACCTGCTTCTGTAATTCTTACATAAGTGAAGGAAGAGCTGAAATTTAGACTGTTTTGTGGTTTCTTTGGCTTCTATCTGCCCCAAAGAAAACAAATACACACACAGCTGTTATAGCACTTGCTTTCTGCTCCAGAAGAGGATAAATATGGAATAGAAATCTTGAGTGCCTGCAGACATTGCCTAATAACTAAAAAGAGACAAACACAGCAGGTCTCTCCTGGCTCCAGTAAGGAGGCAGTAACTCACTATAGAAGGGACTCTGCACCTGCTGTGTTGGCTGCTTTATGCTCATTTGTGCACCAGAGGCTGTCCATGCATAACCATATAAGTTTAAAGTGGAGGAAGTAACATCACTACTGTGGGTCTGGAGGTAGAGAGCTGTATGAGGATCCCAAACAAAAAAAGGTAAGTGACCAGTCCTACTGAGATGAAAGCAGTTTCCCAAGCTTGGTCCCATTAAGCCAAGGGTGCCAAGGCCAAGTGTGACTCCAATTGAGACGTAGTGACCAGAGATTAAATCAGTGCAGTTTTTAAAATATATATATTTTATTTTTTACATTTCATAAACCAAAGATTTGTGAATTCCAGATCATGTTCAATTTAAACATTTTCAAAGGATCGTGCAGTTGCAATACAATAAGGTAGTTGGCTGGGGTTGGTGATGTTAATAAACTTAACACTTGTTTTTGACTGTTATTTCCTGTTGTAGTTATCAGTGGTATTGGCCAAAGATGTTATTTTTTTTTAATGCCATTGATTACACTGACAGAATAGCCTTCAAAGTTTCCTTTGGAAAGCTCTTGCTTTTTCTTCTACTATAAATAATCTGGCAGTGATTTTTAATAAGAATAATTTGGCAAAATATGAAGATATCAATCACAAGTGCTATGAAACATTTCAGAAAAACTCATCCATTCATTCATCCGACCAGCTTTGACTGATTGCTGAGGTGACCTTGAAACTGACACCTGAAGGATGAGTAAAGCTAATCTGAAGCAAGGTAGGTGTGATGACCATTATAGATAAGCAAATGGCATAGGCTCTGATATATGAAGGGAGCTTGGAGGTAAACTTACTCCAGTTAATAAAAGGAAGTACGCTTCTAAACTCTGGTAGAATAGAGGACAAACAAGGAACAGTCCCTGCCCAGTGGGAGCTTACATTCCAGAAGGGGGAACTAGACACATGAACCAATAAAAGTAATAGAATATGATCAATTTTGTGATAAGAAGGTGAACTATGGTTTAAAAGGGCCCAAAGATAACTCTACCAGGCTTTCTATAATGCTTGAGCTGAGTCATGAAATATGATCACATACTCCCCAAATCCCCATTTGTCATTTCAGAGAATAACAAATGCTCCATACAGAGGAAACTGAAATATGAAGGCAGAAGTTAAAATAGCTTAATACATTCAGACTGCTGAAGCTCATTCCATTTAGAATAAGGGTTCATTCATATACTCATTTATTAAACAAATTTCTGAGAACAGTGAACAAGATGTGTTCAGTCTATGCATGCATGAAACCTACTTAATAGTGATGGAGGCAGATTTTTAAAGTAAAACAGGTAGCCAGTGGGAGTTTGATGTATGGTGCAGGGAATCCAAAGCCAGTGCTCTGTGACAACCTAGAGGAATGGGGAGGGGAGGGAGATGGGGAGGGGGTTCAAGAAGGAGGGGACATATGTATACCTAATGCGGATTCAAGTTGATGTATGGCAAAAACCATCACAATATTGTAAAGTAATTATCCTCTAATTTAAAAAATAAAATATAAAAATGAAGGGGTAGAAAGCATGCCCCTCCCCAAAATAAATCACTGTGTAAGTAAATATAAAATTACAAATTTTAACTGTTTATAAAGGAAAAAAGTGAGAGCTAAGGTAGGTACAGAGAAAGGGACACAAGGAAGAACAGAAATATTCTTTAAAGTCTAGGAAGTGCTCTTGCAAGAGGTGACTTTTAAAGTGACACCTAAAGAATGAAGAAAAACTAATCTTAAGCAACGTAAGTGTGATGACCATTATAAGTAAGTAAATGGCATAGAATCTGACATGTGGAGAGAAGGGTGGGAGGTAAGGCTAATTTAATAGTTAAAGGAAGGAAGTGCATGCCATCACTTTACTAAGGTATGTAATCTCAGTCTTGTAGGCAATACAGAACCACAGGGCAATGTTGAAAGAGACAAATATGGTCATATTTGTATTCTGTCTTGGCAGGGTAGAGCGGTATTAGCCACAAAGTAACCAGTTAGGAAATTGATGCAGTGGTCCAGTCAATGGAGAAAGGAATGATAGAAGTGATGTTAAGGAAGGAAAATAGTAGGTGTATAAAACAAGCCCACATTTACTCAAAAAGCTGTGAGATTCAGAAAATTTAGGGCAAGCGGAAGATCAAAAAATGAAAGGAAAACTCAGTGGATGTTATTTTTCATGGGACTTCTTCGGGGCCTCCTTTGTAACTCTAACGATTCTTTTTCCTTGGTTTTGAGTTTGCCTATTTAGCATGCCATATTTACCAGAGGTCTACATAACTTTCTAAATATTTCAGAGTTATAGTTTTAATTATGCCTAGGGCTATATATTTTTATAAATTTAAAATTTTAATTTTCTGTTAATTGTAATTTATTTTTATACTTTTCAAAAGGAAATTTTGAGCTTTATTATCTTATGGTCAGAAAAGATCTATTTTATTTCTCCTTTCTGTGGCATTCTTTATGTCATAAACTATAGTAATGAATGGCTCTTGATTGTAATAAACACAATCAGTTCAACTCTGCTTTGTTTAATCAGTCACAGAAGCCAGTCTGTGACTGTCTAAGATTTATATCTGACTTCTGTTAACAGAATTTTATATGCTCATTAAGAAGTCAGTTCACTCCTGAAGCAACTAAATTCAAAAGGTATAATATCAGGTAACATTGTGTTTGCCTTCGAAGTGTCTATAAATTTCAGCAGGTGTCTTTGGGTACTCAAACTAGCTAGCGATGCTATTTTATCACAGCATCAAAGAGAATTGAGCATTGTAACACGACTATATTCATGCAATGATGTTCTACCATTAAACTTTATTAGTCAAATGTCTTTCAGCATGGCAGAGCTGAGCTTCTGCTCACATGGGGAAAGGGGGAATAGGGTCAGCTGGTCATAGGGTGAGATGCACAGGGCATCAGTGACTTAATGGATCACCAAATCCTACTAGAAATATCCTTCCTTAGGCCTGTGCATGTATTGTACACTTCCAAATATATTCCAAATTATTCAATGTTAGTAATACTTTTTGTGAAAGTTGCTCAGTTGTGTCCAGCTCTTTGTGACCCCATGGACTATATAGTCCATGAAATGCCCCAGGCCAGAATACTGAAGTGGGTAGTCTTTCCCTTCTCCAGGGGATCTTCCCAATCCAAGAATTGAACCAAGGTCTCCTGCATTATGGGCAGATTCTATACCAGCTGAGCCACTAGGGAAGCCATTTGATTTGTACTGATTTTAAAGATGATAAAGCAACATTATCCTACAGCCTCTGAAGTCTCTTTTTAAATTAATAAACTGTATAATAGCTCCCCACCTGACTTTCCTTCAGTCTGGGTGGCTTATTAGAGTAGACTCTACATTTTAGACATTGTCCTTGAAAAATTTATGATTTATCAGTGAAAATCCTAAGAAGTAATAATAATGAGAAATTCGATTGTATCTCTTGCTTAAGTTTTCCAAAAGAAAGCCGATTATAGCAATTTAATTATCTTTCTCATTTATTGACCCTAATATCTATAAAGATATGTGTTCCTTCTTGGTGTTTCCATTGTAGCTTCTGCATCTAAAAAGGGATAATGTATTTTAAAACACTGTGTACTTGCATGTTATAAAACTACAAATATATAATTTATTTTAAATGTCATCAGATAAATATACATTATATGTAATAAACATTAAAATATAAACCTTTCTTTTCTATTTCCATGTAATTTTCTGTTTATTAGGAAATATCCATCTGCTGGACATGGCAAATAGAAATGGAAAAAAAAAGTAGTTGATATTCAACTACTGACTACCAAAATGGCATTTCTGAGACATTTTTTATGACAAGATTCTTAGAAGCCAAGCACTGTGGAAAGAGAAAATAAATCTCAAATTTTTTTCTACTCTTTTGAAATATCAAGAAGCAGGACAGGCTGACCTGAATATCAAGTTCCCATGGGTAGAGAGAATCAGAAGACATACATCCTTTCCATATAGGAAAGTGAACAAATTCTACTTCTTCCAGGATAAAAGACTATGGGAAGAAAAATTTAAAGAGACATGGAGGAGGTTCAGTTCCTTAGGCATTCTCCCCACAAAGCCCCCGTCCTCCATTATCCCACCAACTCCAGGGCATTTTCCTTCTACTTCCTATTTGCAACTCTTGAAAGAGATGATCTCATAAGGTACTATCTTGTATCAAAACAAAAATAAAGAGCAAACTGCTGCTGCTGCTGCTGCGTCTCTTCAGTCGTGTCCGACTCTGTGCGACCCCATAGACGGCAGCCCACCAGGCTCCCCCGTCCCTGGGATTCTCCAGGCAAGAACACTGGAGTGGGTTGCCATTTCCTTCTTCAATGGATGAAAGTGAAAAGTGAAAGTGAAGTCGCTCAGTCATGTCCGACTCTTAGCGACCCCATGGACTGCAGCCTACCAGGCTCCTCTGTCCACGGGATTTTCCAGGCAAGAGTACTGGAGTGGGTCACCAGTGCCACACACATAAACTACACACATAAAACCAGAAACAGTGCTGCAACAGTGTTCAGAGCACTTATCAAAAGGATCCTAATCCTAGGAAGCTGAGTACAGTGGGCTAAAACTGAGAGGGTTATGCAATGCTAGACAAGAGCCACATTGGAGCTTAGTAAGCCAGGATGGAGCACTGGGGCCTAACCAGCTAAGAGAAACAAAAGCACAGTAAAACCTGTGAGAGAGGGATGCAATAAGTCCCAACGAGCTTTGTCATAGAGGACCTAGAAATAAATGCAGGATTTATTCATGGGCCGTGGATCTTATTTGTGGATCTTAGATTCTCTCGCTCCAGCCTTTGTGAGACTTGAAACCCATCTCTAACATTCTCAGATGCCATCCTAAGGGAAAGCCAGGGGGATGGAAAGCAAGCTGAAAGAGTGAGCATTAGAATCCTCAAGGATAAGGAATTATCTCTGAGAAACTATTCAATCCCCAAGAGTCTGTGATACCATTACTTACTGAATTTAAGATTATTTTGGCTTTCCTGGTTGAAGGACTAGGGAAATAGATCCATTTTAGAAATTAAAGAAATTACTTGTTTTTAATTTGAAAAATAAAGTGTTCAATCATCAACTCTACTACACAAATCATTTTCTAAACACATTTATCTTCCCTTTTAGAGAGTGAGTATATTGTGTAAAGACCTGAGTTTCCTGTTTATTTGCTTGTTTGTTTTGCTTTTTAAAAATCTTCAGTGCAGTGTTCAGAGCACTGATCAAAAGGATCCTAATCCTAGGAAGCTGAGTACAGTGGGCTCAGCTTTCAAAAATGGTAATGGGTGTGAATATAGAGAAAAAATAATCTAAGTATCCTTTGATTTATAGGATATATAAGCATACACTTTATCATTCTTTCTTTTCCATTTTTCTACCAAGAAATCAGATTGAGTATAGTCTTTGCATGTGTTAAGTAAGTGAATTAGTGAATGAATGAGTATCTAGTGAAGAAAGGCCTGGGGGATCATTTTTAAAGGACACATTTTGCTGGTTGGGATCTGAGGTAAACACACATGAAAAGTGCAATGAAGACAGACATCCTGTTGAGAAGTAAAGTTCTGGGTGAAGAGATGAATACTCTGAATCTTCCAATATAGAAAATTAAGCCTCACAAGGATTACTGCATTGAATTATATTTGACCTTTAATCTCAAATGCCATTAAAAGCAACATAAGCAAAAAAAGAACGTTGGAATCTTCACTTCATGTGCTGTCTCACTCACTATTTATACTTTTCATTTGCATTTCAATAAAGCTCTCTTTGTTCTCTTATGTGAGTAATGGGTTCAGGGTTTTTATTAGTCTTCTTGCTGCAGCAGGGTGCAGTAGCTGAACTTCTTCTTCAACCTGCATGAGTAGAGATTCATTTTTCAATTGAGGATGTTATCTCTAGAAGGAATATATTTCTCCAACACAATTCAAGAGCAGAGTCATGATAACAAGTCTTCCCAATGGTCTAAGAACAGGGATCTGGCTCCTGGCAGCTGAAGAACATGCTGATGCCAATATGGCAAAGGCATCTTTCACTACAAGTAAAAATGGCACCTTTCAAAAATGGTAATGGGTGTGAATATAGAGAAAAAATAATCTAAGTATCCTTTGATTTATAGGATATATAAGCATACACTTTATAATCCTTTCTTTTCCATTTTTCTACCAAGAAATCAGATTGATTATATTCTTTGCAGCCAAATATGGAGAAGTTCTAGACAGTCAGAAAAAACAAGACCAGGAGCTGACTGTGGCACAGACCATGAATTCCTTATTGCCAAATTCAGACTTAAATTGTGTAGGGAAAACCACTAGACCATTCAGGTATGACCTAAATCAAATCTCTTATGATTGATTATACAGTGGAAGTGACAAATAGATTCAAGGGATTAGATCTGATAGAGTGCTTGAAGAACTATATATGGAAGTTCATGACATTGTACAGGAGGCAGGGATCAAGACCATCCCCAAGGAAAAGAAATGCAAAAAGGCAAAATAGTTGTCTGAGGAGGCCTTACAAATACCTGTGAATAGAAGAGAAGCTAAAAGAAAGATACATCCATTTGAATGCAGAGTTTCAAAGAATAGCAAGGAGAGAAAAGAAAGACTTCCTCAGCAATCAATGCAAAGAAATAGAGGAAAGCAATAGAATGGGAAAGTCTAGAGATCCCTTCAAGAAAATTAGAGATACCAAGAGAACATTTCATGCAAAGATGGGCACAATAAAGGACAGAAGTGGTATGTACCTAACAGAAGCAGAAGATATTAAGAAGAGGTGGCAAGGATACACAGAAGAACTATACAAAAAAGATCTTAATGACCCAGATAATTATGATGGTATGATCACCAACCTAGAGCCAGACATCCTGGAATGGGAAGTCAAGTGGGCCTTAGGAAGCATCACCACAAACAAAGTTAGTGGAGGTGATGGAATTCCAGCTGAGCTATTCCAAATCCTAAAAGACGATGTTGTGAAGGTGCTGCATTCAATATGCCAGCAAATTTGGAAAACTCAGCAGTGGCCACAGGACTGGAAAAGGTCAATTTTCATTCCAATCCCAAAGAAAGGCAATGCCAAAGAATGCTCAAACTACCGCACAATGGCACTCATCTCACACACTAGTAAAGTAATGCTCAAAATTCTCCAAGCCAGACTTCAACAGCATGTGAGCCACAAACTTCCAGATGTTCAAGCTGGATTTAGAAAAGGCAGAGGAACCAGAGATCAAATTGCCAACATCCATTGGATCATCGAAAAAGCAAGAGAGTTCCAAAAAATCATCTACTTCTGCTTTATTGACTATGCCAAAGACTTTGACTGTGTAAACCACAACAACCTGTGGAAAATTCTGAAAGAGATGGGAATACCAGACCACCTGACCTATCTCCTGAGAAATCTGTATGCAGGACAGGAAGAAACAATTAGAAATGGACATGGAACAACAAACTGGTTCCAAATAGGGAAAGGAGTATGTCAAGGCTCTATATTGTCAGCCTGCCTATTTAACTTGTATGTAGAGTACATCATGAGAAATGCTGGGCTGGAAGAAGCACAAGCTGGAATCAAGATTCCCGGGAGAAATATCAATAACCTCAGATATGCAGATGACACCACCTTTATGGCAGAAAGTGAAGAGGAACTAAAGAGCCTCTTGATGAAAGTGAAAGAGGAGAGTGGAAAAGTTGGCTTAAAACTCAGCATTCAGAAAACGAAGATCATGGCATCTGGTCTCATGGCATCTGGTCCCATCACTTCATGGCAAATAGATGGGGAAACAATGGTAACAGTGATAAACTTTATTTTGGGGGGGCTCCAAAATCACTGCAGATGGTGACTTCAGCCATGAACTTTAAAGATGCTTGCCCCTTGGAGGAAAAGTTATGACCAAACTAGACAGCATATTAAAAAGCAGAGACATTACTTTGCCAACAAAGGTCCATCTAGTTAAAGCTATGGTTTTTCCAGTAGTCATGTATGGATGTGAGAGTTGGACTATAAAAAAAACTGAGCACCAAAGAAATGATGCTTTTGAACTGTACTGTTGGAAAAGACTCTTGAGAGTCCTTTGGACTGCAAGGAGATCCAACCAATCCATCCTAAAGGAGATCAGTCCTGGGTGTTCATTGGAAGGACTGATGTTGAAGCTGAAACTCCAAAACTTTGGCCACCTGATGCGAAGAGCTGACTCATTTGAAAAGAACCTGATTCTGGGAAAGATTGAAGGCAGGAGGAGAAGGTAACAACAGAGGATGAGATGGTTGGATGCCATCACTGACTCAATGGACATGAGTTTGAGTAAACTCCGGGAGTTGGTGATGGACAAGGAGGCCTGGCATGCTGCGGTCTATGGGGTTGCAAAGAGTGGGACATGATTGAGAGACTGAACTGAATGAACCAAGAAAAAAAGTATGCCTGAATGCTATGATGCAACTTCTCTCTTTCCTCCACCCCCCAAAAAGAAAGCAAAGACTGAGTCTCAAACATTCAATGGTACCCTACTTGAAAATAGGAACCCTTTGGTGAGAAAAATGAAACGATTAAAATTCTCTTCTTCCTCGTGATATATCTAGATTTTCAATTGCCACTGTAAAGTGACTCAAGAGAGTCAAGTGAGGATGGCTCAGATGGTAAAGCATCTGTCTACAATGCGGGAGACCCGGGTTTGATCCCTGGGTTGGGAAGATCCCCTGGAGAAGGAAATGGCAATCCACTCCAGGACTATCGCCTGGGAAATCCCATGGACAGAGGAGCCTGGTAGCCCATGGGGTCACAAAGAGTCAGACATGACTGAGCAACTTCACTCACAAAGGTAGGGAAACGGGAGTTTTGAAGCTAAATTTATACCAAAGCTTACATTTACAGTTTCAAACCATTGAACTGACATTTCTTTACATCACTGATACACACCAGCACAACACACAATTTTGCAAGGTAGTTAAGATCACATGCCTGACTGTCAGAGAGAACCAAATACTAATATGGCTGGGTAACTCTCCTGGGAAAATTACCTAATGGTAGTTCCCTTATCTGTAACAGGGGATAGTAAAACCCTCCTCCCAGGGTTATTGCAAAGATTAAATGAAATAATGGTTATAAAACATTTGACACAGTGTTTGGCATATAGTAACTACTCCAAAATAGTAGCAATTATTACTATTATTACAGCTCCAAAGTTATGAAGTTGAGATCACCATGAACACCTGTGTAGCTAGGAGAACACTGGCATGTCCTTATATATTTCAGACATCTGTTTTCAGTGCTATAAACCTGGTATATCATTTAATTGAACACATAAAAGCATAGTTAAGGTTCTACTAAATATCAGAAGGCAGTTTGTGAAAATGATTAATGCTTCTAAGACCAAGTGATATTTTAAGCATTTTCTCTCATGCTTCTACTTACTCTTACAGAAATTCTCTGTGAAAGATAAGTGGTAAATGAGTGGCAGTTTCTGCAAGAAACATAATATGAGATATCTTCAGCTTTTGAAGTGGAACATGGAGGGAATCAACTTTTTAAAAAATAAATGGAACAAACAATATATGCTCTTTATGTCTGGCATTTTTACATGAAAATTATCTTTGTAAGACCCATCCATACTGTTGCATGAAGCAGCGGATACTATTTAAGTATATAAATATGCGCTGAGTTGCCTCAGTAGTGTCCTACTCTTTTTGTGCTATGGACTGTAGCCCGCTAGGCTCCTCTGTCCATGGGATCCTTCAGGCAAGAATACTGGAGTGGGTTGCTATGCCTTCCTCTAGGGGATCTTCCTGACCCAGGGATTGAACCCGTGTTTCCTGCATCTCCTGCATTGCAGTCAGATTTGTTACCATTAGCATCACCTGGGAAGCCCCATAACACAATTTATTTATACATGATATTGTTGAGTATTTGGGTTATTTTCTCCTTCAGTATGTCATAAATAATACAGTTACATATTTTAAAAATAATTAAAAAACATTTATTTGGGTATATATTTCATATATTGAACTGTCCTTGCATTCCCATAATAAATCCCACTTGGTCCTCATGTACAGTCCTTTTGATATGCTACTGAATTTGGTTTGTTAGCATTTATTGAGAATTGTTTATTTATGTTCATAAAATATATTGGTCTGTAGTTTTGTCAGAGGGATTGGGGGCAGGAGGAGAAGGGGACGACCGAGGATGAGATGGCTGGATGGCATCACCCACTCGATGGACGTGAGTCTGAGTGAACTCCGGGAGATGGTAATGGACAGAGAGGCCTGGTGTGCTGCAATTCATGGGGTCACAAAGAGTCGGACATGACTGAGCGACTGAACTGAACTGATACTATCTTTGTTAGACTTAATTTCCTGTGATTTTGTCTTTGATCCATTGTTTAAGAGTGTATTATTTAATTTCAAAAACGTGTGAATTTTCAAGTTTTACTTCTGTTGATTTCATCCTGTAGTAGTGACAGAATATAATTTGAATCATATTTGTCTTTTTAAATCTATTGAGATTAACCTGAAAAATGCACCAGGTACATTTAAGGAGAATGCAAATGCTGTTATGGTTAAGTAGAGTGTTCTGTATGTTTATCAGATCTCACTGATTTACTGTGGTAAGTTCTCTGTGTCCTTTCTTATGTTCTACCTGTTATTGAGAGTGGAGTGTTGAAGTCTCCTCCTGTTAAGTAGAGCTATTTTCCTCTTCAATTCTGTTAGATTTTGCTTCATAAATTTTGCAAGTCTGTAATTAAGTATGTAAATGTTTATAATTATAACATATTCTTGATGTACTGAAGCTTTTATCAACATATACTGTTCTTCTTTGTTTCTTTTAACTTATTTTTGATTTAAAGTCTATTTTTTCTGATATTAGTATAGCCACCCTTGCTGTCTTTTGATTACTGTTTCCATGGACTATCTTTTTCCATTCTCTCAAATTCAATCTGTTTGTATTTTTGAGGAAAGTGAGTCTTTTATAGATGACATATAGTTTGGATCAAGTGGTTTTATCCTTTCTGCCAGTCTCTGTCTTCTGATTAGAGTATTTAATATATTTACATTTAAAGTAGTTGCTGATAAGTAGAGGATTACTTCTGTCACTTTGCTATTTGTTTTCTGTATTCCTTACAGCTCTTTTGTTCCTCATTTCCTGCATTACTGTCTTTTTTTTTAATTTGATTTTTTGTAGTGAAACATTTAAATTTCTTTCTCATTTCCTTTTGTATATTCAATGGCTATTTTCTTTGTGGTGACCATGGTGATTGTGTTTAACATCCTAAGATTATAACACTTTAATCTGAATTTATACCAACTTAACTCTGATAGCATACAAAAAATTGAATCCTCTAGAGAGGATTCAACCTATTTTAGAAGGAAAGAAAGAGGAAAATCAGCTCAATTTAATCTAGGACTAAACTCTTCACAGCTCTGTCACTATCTGTTCCAGTTGCTGACATCACAAGTTTACTGTTCATATTGTGTGCTCTAAGACCTAAATTAATAATTCTTCTAAAAAATGCATTAGTCTTTTAAATCATGGATATGACAACATGTAGATTTACAAACTAAAATTACAGTAATACTAACTTTTAGACAATAATTAAAAATGTATGTCTCTTAAATCATGTGTAATAGACAGTGGAGTTACAAATCATTATGTGATAGTATTACCTTTTATAGCTGCCATGTATTTAACTATTGAGATTTTTATTTTTTCAGATGGCTTCAATTTATTGTCTGATTTCCTTTCATTTTACCTTTCCTTTGTGCATTTAACAGGGAAGTTCCAATGGTAATGACATCTCTCAATTTTTATTTATCTAGAAATGTTTTAATTTCTCCCTCACTGTGAAGGACAGTTTTGCTGTACATAGGGTTCTCAGTCGACAGTTCATTTTTTCCTTTGAGCACTTTGAATATATTGGCTCCTGGCCCCCAAATTATCTTATGAGAAAAATCTGATGATCTTATTGAGTATCCCTTGTATATGATGAATTGCTTCTTGCTGCTTTCAAGATCCTGTGTTAATCTTTGATTTTCAAAAATTTTATTATTATGTGTCTTGGTGTGGATCTCTTTGAGTTTATCTTACTTGGAGTTTGTTGAACTTCTTAGATATTTATATTCATGTCTTTCATCAAATTTGGAAAGTTTTCTGACATTATTTCTTCAAATATCCTCTCTGCCCACTTTCTTTCTCTTCTCTTTCTGGGACTCTCACACTGATTAAGTGGTCTGTTTGATAGTGTCACTTAGGCTATCCTCAATTTTTCTTTCATCTTTTTTCTTTCTATTCCTCACTTTTAGTAATTTCCATTGTTCTATATTCAAGTTTGATGATGTTTCTGCCTGCTCAAGTATGCCTTTGAATCCTCTAGTGAATTTTTCATTTCAGTTATTGTACTTTTCAGCTCTGGGATTTCTTTTTGGTTTCTTTTTATATTTTCTATTTCTTTACTGATATTTTCAATTTGTTTACATATCATTTTCTTGAGCATCTTTAAAACAGTAGTTTTTAATTTCTTCACCCTGTATTTCTTCCAACAGGTATTTTAAAGGAACATTTATTTATCCTTAATAGACAATACTTTTTTGCTGCTTTGTTTGTCTTACAACAATTTTTGTTGAAAACTTGATGTTTGCATCTATTAATGTGAAAACTTTGAAAATCAGATTCTCTCATTTCCCCGGGGTTTGCTGTTTTTCCTTCTTTCTTTCTTGTTTTATGTTTATGTTTTCTTTCTCTCTGTTCCAAGGATCAGCCTGAGGTGGAAACTTAAAATCTTCTCAGGTTTTTTCTAAGCCTTTACCTTTCCCATGCATGTTCATTTTCTCATTTTCCTCTGTATGTGCAGTTGCTTTTGAATGCCTTCAGCTTTAGTGTCTGTCTCCCAAAAGGGGAAAAAAAAGAGAAAAACAAAGTAAGGAGAGAGGGCTCTGGCCATTTAGGTCCCTTAGAAATCACTTCAGCCTGAGGGGAAGAGCTTGAAATTGAGGGAAATACAACAGTTGCCACCCTCCTTTTTGCACCTCTATGATCACAATCAGTGATCAACAATTACAGCACTATTTCCTGATATTTGGAGAGTAGGGCTTTTTGTCTACCCTTGCTTCCACAAGCTGTGTCTAGCTGCTGCAACAATGTGTGTATAGTTGCCTGCTGTGAGGCTGAGGCTAGCGGATGGGTAGTTACTACTGTGCTAAGAGCTGAAATTGACTGGTTAACCTCAATTTACTGTCCATGCCTTCCCCTGAAAGTTGCAAGCCTTCAATATACTCCAGAGTTTTAAATTAATTACACAAGACAGATTCTGCCAGCAAAATTGTTGTCACAGTAGAAAGACAGTTTTCTGGTGCTTTCTACTCCTCCAACTCCCCAGAATTCTCTCTACTTCTCATTATTTCTTTCCTCCACACTTCAGACTGGTTATTTTCTTCTGATCTATTTTTCAGGTAATTCTCTCAAACCATGTTAAATATCCAATTAACCTCATCTAGCGATTGTTTAAATTCACTTGTTGTATTTTTTAGTTCTATAAATTCCATTTGATTCTCACAGTTTCAGGGGCAGAATTCCTAGCCTATTAAAATATAATTACTTTGATTATATTAATTATTGCTATTTTAAATCTGTGTCTGCTACCTCCAATATTTAAGGACACCTTGTTTCTGCTGTGTATTTTTTCTCATGATCTTATTTCCTAATATAGCTTTTTTTTTTTTTTTAACTCAAATGCTGGCCATTTTATATGAAAACAATAGTGACTCTGGATGTTATATTCTTCCAGAGTATTCAACCTATTTTAGAAGGCAAGAAAGAGGAAAAGCAGCTCAATTTAATCCAGGACTGAACTCAGTCTTGGTAAGCTTCAGTCTTCACCTAAGTTTCTTGCATTCTTAGGTTGTAGGTTTCTCTATTTCCTAACAGAGAGCCTGAAGAGTTTCCTGAGGATTCTCCTCCTTGATATGTCATGAACTTCAATTTTGGTCTTCCTAACCCTTTTGGGTTGACAAAATTGCTAATCTGCTTTTTATTCTCAGTATGTTATACTGAGCATTTTGTCTTATGCAGCTAGTTAGCAACATCCTGATGGGGAAATGGTATTAATGTTGGTCTTATTTGTCTCAGCCTTACTTCTCTATGAAATCTCAACAACTCCAAACTCTAATTTGTCTCTCTTCATGCTCATACAATTGCATAAAACTCTGCTGGATTACCTGCTTCTTAGCAGGTACTTTTTCTTTTCTTAAAAAATCTGTTGTTCTATTCCAAAATGTGGCAGAAAATGGCAGTCAACCCAACAGTTAAGGAAGCTTGGAGAAAGTTTGGTTTACTTCGAAAAGTACTCTTCTCTGGAACATGATTTTCAAGTGTTGGTTGCCTTGGAAGCTCTTAGATATTCGGAGTAAGGAAGCTATAAGTATTTCAGATTTTCTAGTTGCTCTTGAAAAGAGCATTGTTGGTCTGCTATTAGTTACTACATAATAGAAAAGGGGGGAAATTTTGAACTTTTGTTGACTATTTACTATTGCCAGGCACATAGTAAGGATCTGCCAGGAGTAGATCCTTACCATGCTACATTTTTTTCAGCAGTATCTTGAGATGCTGAGACTCAGATATTAGACTCAAAGGGGTTACATAACTTGCTCAAAGTTTTTAAGAGGCATAATCAAGAAATACAGTTCCATTAAAAATTCCAACATATGGAGGTTGAACAACACACTTCTGAATAACCAACAAATCACAGAAGAAATCAAAAAAGAAATAAAAATATGCATAGAAACTAATGAAAATGAAAACACAACAACCCAAAACCTGTGGGACACTATAAAAGCAGTGCTAAGAGGAAAGTTCACAGCAATACAGGCGTACCTCAAGAAACAAGAAAAAAGTCAAATAAATAACCTAACTCTACACCTAAAGCAACTAGAAAAGGAAGAATTGGAGAACCCCAGAGTTAGTAGAAGGAAAGAAATCTTAAAAATTAGGGCAGAAATAAATGCAAAAGAAACAAAAGAGACCATAGCAAAAATCAACAAAGCCAAAAGCTGGTTCTTTGAAAGGATAAATAAAATTGACAAACCATTAGCCAGACTCATCAACAAGCAAAGAGAGAAAAATCAAATCGATAAAATTAGAAATGAAAATGGAGAGATCACAACAGACAACACAGAAATACAAAGGATCGTAAGAGACTACTATCAGCAGTTATATGCCAATAAAATGGACAACGTGGAAGAAATGGATAAATTCTTAGAAAAGTACAATTTTCCAAAACTGAACCAGGAAGAAATAGAAAATCTTAACAGACCCATCACAAGCACGGAAATTGAAACTGGAATCAGAAATCTTCCAGCAAACAAAAGCCCAGGTCCAGAGGGCTTCACAGCTGAATTCTACCACATATTTCGAGAAGAGCTAACACCTATCCTACTCAAACTCTTCCAGAAAATTGCAGAGGAAGGTAAACTTCCAAACTCATTCTATGAGGCCACCATCACCCTAATACCAAAACCTGACAAAGATACTACAAAAAAAGAAAACTACAGGCCAATATCACTGATGAACATAGATGCAAAAATCCTCAACAAAATTCTAGCAATCAGAATCCAACAACACATTAAAAAGATCATACACCATGACCAAGTGGGCTTTATCCCAGGGATGCAAGGATTCTTCAATATCCGCAAATCAATCAATGTAATTCACCACATTAACAAATTGAAAAATAAAAGCCATATGATTATCTCAATAGATGCAGAGAAGGCCTTTGACAAAATTCAACATTCATTTATGATAAAAACTCTCCAGAAAGCAGGAATAGAAGGAACATACTTCAACATAATAAAAGCTATATATGACAAGCCCACAGCAAACATTATCCTCAATGGTGAAAAATTGAAAGCATTTCCTCTAAAGTCAGGAACAAGACAAGGGTGCCCACTTTCACCACTACTATTCAACATAGTTCTGGAAGTTTTGGCCACAGCAATCAGAGCAGAAAAAGAAAGAAAAGGAATCCAAATTGGAAAAGAAGAAGTAAAACTTTCACTGTTTGCAGATGACATGATCCTCTACATAGAAAACCCTAAAGACTCCACCAGAAAATTACTAGAGCTAATCAATGAATATAGTAAAGTTGCAGGATATAAAATCAACACCAGAAATCCCTTGCATTCCTATACATTAATAATGAGAAAGTAGAAAAAGAAATTAAGGAAACAATTCCATTCACCATTGCAACGAAAAGAATAAAATACTCAGGAATATATCTACCTAAAGAAACGAAAGACCTATATATAGAAAACTATAAAACACTGATGAAAGAAATCAAAGAGGACACTAATAGATGGAGGAATATACCATGTTCATGGATCGAAAGAATCAATATAGTGAACATGAGTATACTACCCAAAGCAATTTACAAATTCAATGCAATCCCTATCAAGCTACCAGCCATATTTTTCACAGAACTAGAACAAATCATTTCAAGATTTGTATGGAAATACAAAAAACCTCGAATAGCCAAAGCAATCTTGAGAAAGAAGAATGGAACTGGAGGAATCAACTTGCCCGACTTCAGGCTCTACTACAAAGCCACAGTCATCAAGACAGAATGGTACTGGCACAAAGACAGAAATATAGATCAATGGAACAAAATAGAAAGCCCAGAGATAAATCCACACACATATGGACACCTTGTCTTTGACAAAGGAGGCAAGAATATACAATGGAGTAAAGACAATCTCTTTAACAAGTGGTGCTGGGAAAACTGGTCAACCACTTGTAAAAGAATGAAACTAGATCACTTTCTAACACCGCACACAAAAATAAACTCAAAATGGATTAAAGATCTAAATGTAAGACCAGAAACTATAAAACTCCTAGAGGAGAATATAGGCAAAACACTCTCCAACATAAATCACAGCAGGATCCTCTATGATCCACCTCCCAGAATACTGGAAATAAAAGCAAAACTAAACAAATGGGATCTAATTAAAATTAAAAGCTTCTGCACAACAAAGGAAACTATAAGCAAGGTGAAAAGACAGCCTTCTGAATGGGAGAAAATAATAGCAAATGAAGCAACTGACAAACAACTAATCTCAAAAATATACAAGCAACTTATGCAGCTCAATTCCAGAAAAATAAACGACCCAATCAAAATATGGGCCAAAGAACTAAATAGACATTTCTCCAAAGAAGACATACGGATGGCTAACAAACACATGAAAAGATGCTCAACATCACTCATTATTAGAGAAATGCAAATCAAAACCACAATGAGGTACCACTTCACACCAGTCAGAATGTCTGCGATCCAAAAATCTGCAAGCAATAAATGCTGGAGAGGGTGTGGAGAAAAGGGAACCCTCCTACACTGTTGGTGGGAATGCAAACTAGTACAGCCACTTTGGAGAACAGTGTGGAGATTCCTTAAAAAACTGCAAATAGAACTACCTTATGACCCAGCAATCCCACTGCTGGGCATACACACTGAGGAAACCAGAATTGAAAGAGACACATGTACCCCAGTGTTCATCGCAGCACTGTTTATAATAGCCAGGACATGGAAACAACCTAGATGTCCATCAGCAGATGAATGGATAAGAAAGCTGTGGTACATATACACAATGGAGTATTACTCAGCCGTTAAAAAGAATTCATTTGAATCAGTTCTGATAAGATGGATGAAACTGGAGCCGATTATACAGAGTGAAGTAAGCCAGAAAGAAAAACACCAATACAGTATACTAACACATATATATGGAATTTAGAAAGATAGCAATGACGACCCTGTATGCAAGACAGCAAAAAAGACACAGATGTGTATAATGGACTTTTGGACTCCGAGGGAGAGGGAGAGGGTGGGATGATTTGGGAGAATGGCATTGTAACATGTATACTATCATGTAAGAATCAAATTGCCAGTCTATGTCCGATGCAGGATACAGCATGCTTGGGGCTGGTGAACGGTGATGACCCAGAGGGATGTTATGGGGAGGGAGGTGGGAGGGGGGTTCATGTTCGGGAACGCATGTACACCCATGGTGGATTCATGTCAATGTATGGCAAAACCAATACAGTATTGTAAAGTAAAATAAAGTAAAAATAAAAATTAAAAAAAAAAGAAAAAGAAAAACAGTTCCTATGTTTTTAAATCTTTTTTCATGATACCAAACTCAACATGGAACATAATAGACTATCTGGTAATGATTACAGGTTAATAGTAAAGTCCTACCTTATGCCATTTGGTTATATATAATTGGACATCTGAAGTCCCATATAATACTTTTAATAAGGAAACTGAGATAGCCAACAGTAATGAAAATTAAAGAGATCACTAAATCTTACTCTTCAGATTCAGGCAAATAATTCAGACTTCTGGCTTGAAGAAGAATATGCTCAAAAGAAAAATTGCAGCAAGAGGAAGAAAATAAAAAGATGAGTAGAAAAGGGGAGCTATTTAAAATCATGCATGTTGGAGAGAAGTGGTTCCTGTGTATTAAATGCAGAACTGGACATCATGTTTAAGAAAAGCAAAGGTATGATTTGCATAGAAGAGGTGAATAGTAACTTAAAGTGTTGAAGTAATAGGTTCACGATCAGTGAAGTGTTGAAATAATACATTGTTTTAGACCTTAAAAAAAAAAAACAGGTTTCTAAATTCCATTATGTAAATTCTTCCTTCTTATCTGTAGTGATGAAAAGCACAAAAAGAATGGCAGGAAAATGTGACTGGAGGTAATAATCACTGCAACTGGTACACATACCCATTAACTCACAGCATCCTTTTGAGGCAGACAAGAACAAAAATGTGAAATTTGTTACCAGTATTTACTGTTGAGCAAAATCTAAAGTAAGGCAGATATAGATGTATTCAACATAATAGATAAAAACTTTTAAAGGAGGTAAAATATATACATACCTAACCAAACAAATAAAGGACAGAAACAGTATGGACTTAACAGAAGCAGAAGATATTAAGAAGAGGTGGCAAGAATACGCAGAAGAATATAAAAAAAGATTTTAATGACCCAGGTAAAACCATGATGGTGTGATCATTCACCTAGAGCCAGACATCCTGGAGTCCGAAGTCAAGTGGGCCTTAGGAAGCATCACCACAAACAAAGTTAGTGGAGGTGATGGAATTCCAGCTGAGCTATTCCAAATCCTAAAAGATGATGCTGTGAAGGTGCTGCATTCAATATGCCAGCAAATTTGGAAAACTCAGCAGTGGCCACAGGTCTGGAAAAGGTCAGTTTTCATTCCAATCCCAAAGAAAGGCAATGCCAAAGAATGTTCAGACTACTGCACAATTGCACTCATCTCACACACTAGCAAAGTAATGCTCAAAATTCTCCAAGCCAGGCTTCAAAAGTACGTGAACCGAGAACTTCTAGATTTTCAAGCTGGATGTAGAAAAGGCTGAGATCAAGTTGTCAACATCCACTGGATCATAGAAAAAGCAAGAGAATTCCAGAAAAACATCTATTTCTGCTTCATTGACTACGCTAAAGCCTTTGACTGTCTGAATCACAACAAACTGGAAAATTCTTCAAGAGATGGGAATACCAGACCACCTGACTTGCCTCCTGAGAAATCTTCATCCAGGTCAAGAAGCAACAGTTAGAACTGGACATGAAACAACAGATTGATTCCAAATTGGGAAAGGAATACGTCAAGGCTGTATATTGTCACCCTGCTCATTTAACTTATACACAGAGTACATCATGAGAAACACTGGGCTAGGTAAAGCACAAGCTAGAATCAAAATTGCCGGGAGAAATATTAATAACTTCAGATATGCAGATGACACCACCCTTATGGCAGAAAGTGAAGAGGAACTAAAGAGCCTCTTGATGAAAGTGAAAGAGGAGAGTGAAAAAGCTGGCTTAAAACTCAACTTTCAAAAAACTAAGATCATGGCATCTGGTCCCATCACTTCATGGGAAATAGATGAGGAAACAGTAGAAACAGTGTCAGACTTTATTTTGGGGGGCTCCAAAATCACTGTAGATGGTGACTGCACCCATGAAATTAAAAGACGCTTGCTCCTTGGAAGAAAAGCTATGACAAATCTAGACAGCATATTGAAATGCAGAGACATTACCAACAAATGTCTAGTCAAAACTGGTTTTTCCAGTAGTCATGTATGGATGTGAGAGTTGAACCATAAAGAAAGCTGAGCACCGAATAATTGATGCTTGTGCACTGTGGTGTTGGAGAAGACTCTTGAGAGTCCTTTTTACTGCAAGAAGATCAAACCAGTCAATCCTAAAGGAAATCAATCCTAAATATTCATTGGAGGGATTTATGCTGAAGCTGAGGCTCCAATATTTTGGCTACCTGATGAGAAGAACTGACTCACTGGAAAAGACCCTGATGCTGGGGAAGACTGAAGGCAGGAGGAGAAGGGGATGGCAGAGGATGAGATAATTGGATGGCATCACCAACTTGATGGCCATGAGTTTGAGCAAGCTCCTGGAGTTGGTGATGGACAGGGAAGCCTGGCGTGTTGCAGTCCATGGGGTTGCAAAGAGTCAGACATGACTGAGCGACTGAACTGATCTGCTGCTGCTGCTGCTGCTGCTAATTTGCTTCAGTCATGTCTGACTCTTCATGACCCCATAGATTGCAGCCTAGCAGGCTCCTCTGTCCATGGGATTTTCCAGGCGAGAGTACTGGAATGGGTTGCCATTGCCTTCTCCACTTAACTGAACTGGAATGAACCAAATGAATGGAACAGACAACAGAAGGTGTAATCAGGTTGGTTGTTGATCTATGAGCTGATACTATGGGAATAGTGGAGAAATTGAGGCTGAGAAGTGAAGACCTGTTTAGAAAATTAGAGAGTTATAGGATTTAGGAGAGGAAAGCAGGTGGAAAATGGGTTGTGCTTGGTTCCAGATTTATGAGAACAGCAAGCTCAAGGTTATCCAAAGTGACACACCCACTGGATATGCTATAAATAAGCACTAAAGTCAGCTGAAGAGCCTTATGTTTTAAACTGGCCAATTTTACCCAGGCTTGAGGCATTTTGTACCCGTCCTATAAGATTCTACTCCACTTTTCCTTGGCTTAGAAACAGAGCTCCAAGGGCCCAATATTTGGGAGTCTGCAGAGGCAGCAAGCCAGCCTGGGCCCTCAGCACAGCTCAGATGTGTTATTTAGGGCCAAGAATCCAGTGAGCATGCAGGTTCTCTATCAGATTGTGATCATATATTTTAAAAAGTCCACCAGGCCTGAGCCCTTCTAGATAGGATTGAAGGGTCAGCAATGGTTTCCCTGGCAGTGCAGTGTGCTGCTGCTTGCCTAGAACCATTCCCAGTTTTAAGCTTCCTAGTCACAGGTATTTCCCCAGGGTTTTTCTAAAATAAGAAGATAGCAAGAATTTAGTGTCCTATTTTTCCTTAGAGTCCAAAGGAACCTTAACCTGGCCATCTGAAAAAGGAAATTAACAAAGCAGAGGAAGGAAATTAACATTATTTAAATGATGACTGTGGATAAGGCTATACTGCTTTTGTTTTCTTCTTGTCTAATCCTCCCTATGGCCATTTGTGGTTCATCTGAATCTGCATGCAGAGTAAGACTTGACTTCCTTAGGACAGAGAAGGTATGGCACCGGTACATTCACATTTCCTCTGAGGACTTTTGGCACATCTTCCTGACTACTGATTGTTATTATGCTTATAAACATAATGTGAATACACTAAATATTATAGCTACATACTCACATGTAATGTTGCCTATTCATTTGCTCCAGTGTTGCTTAAACTTCATTTGCAATTTGACAAGCACTTATTTGACTACTTAGCGGCTCAGATGGTAAAGCATCTGCAAGCAATGCGGGAGACCCGGCTTCCATCACTGGGTCAGGAAGATCCCCTGGAGAAGGAAAGATCCCCTGGAGAAGGAAATGGCAATCCCATGGACGGAGGAGCCTGATAGGCTACAGTCCATGGGGTCACAAAGAGTCCGACATGACTGAGTGACTTCACTCACTCACTTATTTGACTACTTAGTGACAGGATTGGCACTAGTTAGATAAAATAGGCAGAACTGAGTGGTTACCTGGATAAGCTGGAGGTGATGTCAAAGCGAAAGGAATTTGAGGTAACTGCTAGGTTTCCTACTGGGGAAAGAGAAGGAGCATGGGAAGATAAGGCTGAGTTCAGTTTTGGACATGTTGAGTTTCAATCAGTTCAGTTCAGTCGCTCAGTCGTGTGCGCCTCTTTGCGACCCCATGAATCGCAGCGCGCCAGGCCTCCGTCCATCACCGACTCCCGGAGTTCACTCAGACCCGCGTCCATGGAGTCGGCGATGCCCTCCAGCCATCAGTGCGTGGGCTTCCCTGGTAAAGAATCCACCTGTCACTTCAGGAGATGCAGGTTCCATCCCCTGATTGGGAAGATCCTCTGGAGAAGGAAATGGCAACCCACTCCAGTATTCTTGCCTGGAGAGTCCCATGCACAGAGGAGTCTAGTGGGTTATAGCTCATGGCGGTAGCAAACAGTCAGACAGGACTTAGTGACTAAACAGCAACAAAATGAAGCGCAAGCTCATCAAGAAAATAGCTGTTCTTTTTTTCAGGGTTTACTATACAGTAAGCACTATGTCTAATAACTTGCATGCATTCTCATGAACATTTGTGGTTTGTCTTATTTGGAAAGATGAGTAAACTGAGATGTAGAGAGACAAGTAGCTTGCCCAGTTTGCCCAAGGTGACAGTGAATAGGTGGCAAAGCTTAAGATTTAGATGTTAGGCTCCCTGACAAACCAGTGGTAATTGACCCATGAAAGTATGAGATCTTCTACCCGTTTATTGGAAATGACAGAGAGGATGAGGACAGAACTCTGGATAATATGAATATTTAAGGGGTAAGCCGAGGAGGAAAAAGAACCCTCCACGAAAGCCAAGAAGAAGTGGTCAGAGAAACAGAGAACCAGGAGAAATCTCAAAAAGAGAGTGCTCAATACTGTCAGTTACCACAAAGGCATTTAGCAAGTGAAAGTCTGAGAGTGCATTTGCCAACGTGCAGGTCCCCAGTGTCTTTAGTGGCACATGCAAAGTCAGTGTCCAGTGATCTGAAGAATATACGGCTCCAGTGAAACTGCATTAGGTCCCGCGTGGATATGTTGGGCCTCCCAAACTGTAACAAAATGAACCTATTACCAGCTCACTACTTGGAAATGTGTTTTTAGTCCTACTTTCTTTGATTATTGCAAAATTTCCAAATAATCCAATAGGGCTATTGGATGGGGGTGGGATGGGTAAAAAGTGTTCACCCATGCATAGGAAAAATATTTCTAAAATGCCACTTATGATAAGAACCAGAAGTGGGAGGGCAAAGGAGAGTTTTTTCCAAGTCTGGCATAAAAAGTCATCTCAGAAACACTAAAGTATGGGAATGCTGCAGAATCTATCTTGCATTTTACTCTTTCTCCCTGTTTTTTTTTTTTGTTGTTGTTGTTGTTGTTAATGAATACATATACTAGAATGTCAGCCACGAGGAGGAAAGCATTTTCACCCTTACAGCATGTTATTTGCATGAGGGTGGTATTGTCTTGTTTACATGTCATGGAACCTGTGACCTGTCACATGTGATTATCATGTCAGCTTATGAATATGTCAGAGACTGCAACTCCTGGCTTCCACCTCAGAGGGGAAACTGCCTAGGGTCAGGGGTGGGGGAGCATTCTGCTAGCCAGATGAGGCAGAGTTCTGCCAGCCCCCAGTGCCAGGGAACCCCTGGGCAATAATCAATACCAAACCTAACTATGAATAGGACCACCCAAGGGCACATGGCTGGGAACCAAATCTCCTTCCTACCTTGGTCTGATCTCTTGGCAAGTTTCCTTACTAGTCCCAGATTTCCTCCCACTTACTTGGGGAGGAATCTAGAAACAGGAGTTATTTTTAAAAGGTTAGGGCAGGAGGAAGTGTTGGAAAGCCACTCTCAGATACTGGAGCAGTCATGAGGAAGAGGGTTCCAGTTAATTACACAATCCAGAGCTTCACATTTTAATAATCACTGATGGATGGATGGAAGTCAAGACAAAAGCCAAGGAGAGATGTACACATGTTTGGAGACTTTGAATTAGAAATGCTCTCTTCTAACTCTTCCCCAAAGGAAGTCACATGGGGAAAACAAAGTAGTGATTAGGGAACTACACAGGCCACAGCCTTCTCTGAGGCCTTCTAAGTTCCCAGGCAAAGCCTGCCGCCTACTTGGGAGATGAGCATGTGCTCAGAGCCACAGCTTCTCCTCTTCTGACATCTTTCTGCCAGATGGTTGTTCTCGCATTCTAGAGGTGCTTGGCCCTCCTGGTTCCTGCAACCTGAGCCCAGAGAACTTTGATCCACCAGTTTTCCCCTCCTTCTACCCCTCTGATGAGCAGGACCTGGCGCCTAGAGGAAAGAGAGGCCAGGTGCAGAGACCCTTGGTGCTCAAAAGGAGCTCCCTTGCCTGCCTCTTTGTGCTCGAGGTACCATGTCCCCACTAACTCCAAGGCTGACTCTGAGGGTTCCGGGTCAGCCATCTCCCACCTGGTCAGCTGGCAGCAGGAATGGACACCTTTCACCATTTACCGGGTGAATGACCTCCTTGCTCACGAATTTCCCTGTAGAGTTATCCCGATCGCTTTTCATTACAATCCAGAATCTCAATACATTACAAATGTTTTGTGTAAACATAATAAGGGTGTGGATCCAACCCACTAGTAATTGTTAATAGAAAAAAAAAGCAAAAAAACCCACAAGGACCTAAACAAACAAACAAAGATCAGTTCTGCAGGATCTGTGCCAGGAGGATTTGCTTTCTTGGAGACCTTCCTGGAGGGTCCTCCCAACTCACCCTTGCTGCCCTAGATCCCTGCGGTGAGAACTCTCGGACTTGGTCTCTGCTGTTGAGGCCTATGGATACCCTGGAAGGAGCTGCCTTCTGGAGCAGTGAGGAGTCCTGGGGACCTTTCCCACAGGATTTCAAAAAAGCATGCCTGACTGCAAGAGGTGGGGGTGGGAGTGGAGTGCCGCCTGCCTTCAAACCTGGTCCCAACCTGGCATCTCCCTTCCCTTGGACATCCAGGGAGTCTGCCTCTTAGTTCCAACTTCTTCTGGGCTTCAAGGACACTCTGTCTACCTTCTGCCCCTCAAGTAGCCCTCAAATGCCAACCTAATTCCTGGAGCAGGCCTCCCAGGCTTCAGGACTTAAGCGCAGAACAGACAGCCCCGCTGCGGCAGCCGGACAATCCTGGCACAGTCTGCTGGTATTTGGGCTCTCGGTCCAGAAGACATTTTGGGGAAACATTGCACATAGAAATGTACATATACATACGCATAAGTTACATATTTGGTCGACAAATGTTAAGCAAATGTGTCTGGTGTTTCGTTGAAATTGTTAGCATCTTGGTATTGGCAAGATCGGTTAATAGTATCCCAAGTGGATGATATTAGGGAGCACCTGGTTTCCCTGAAAACACGGCGGAACAGTACTGGAGACGTTCAGTTACGTTTCCAACTGTTCATCTCTTCCCAGTCGCTCGCTACCTCTCGGTTAACAAGCAGGCAGACGGCACACTCTGGACAAGGCAACTTTCTCCGAAGCTCAATCTCCTCCGAAGGAGATCAGCGGGTCTTTGGGGGAAGTGGCAAGTCCTGTGGAGTGTCAGAAGCCTCTGGTTCCTTATCCAGACCTTTGTCACAAAGCGCAGTTCGGTCGGTATCAAGGACGAGAAGAAATAGTAAAATAGAACCATGTAATGAGGGTGGGGGAGGAGGGAAAGGCTAGGGCCTGCTTCATTTCTGGGAAGATTCAGGCTGACTCGGCTGCGGGGACAAACCCAGCGGCTCCTCGCAGTGCGTGGAAAGGAGAAACAGCCCCTCGGCCCTTTCACCCAAGCGCGTGCAGCCGGACGCCGGGTGAAAAGCTCTCTATGAGATAAAGTCGCGTCCGTTCCAGCCGGTGGCACCGACACACGCGGCGCTCGGCTTCAGCGCGCGCAAGCAGTGGTTTTGGAAATCTTCGCGCAAGGCACCCGCCTCCAACGCTCCCACTCCTGCGGGCCCACCCGGGAGCTGGTCCGTCTCCCACCAGCCTCCCGCTAGCCCTGCCGCGCAGCTCGCCCCGGCCCAGACGCGGACAGATGTTTAGACTTGGAGCGGCGACCGCTGGGGATACGGAGCGACGGGCTCGGCGCAATGCGCGACGCTGGCGGGGCTCTGGGGCTCCCGGTCGGGGGTGCGAGCTGGCGGGTGCGGAGGAGGGGGCGGAGGGGGTAGCAGGGCGAAGGGATGGAAAGAGGAGGGGGGAGTGGGTGGACTAATGATGAAAAAGTCTCCATCCCGGCTCCTTAATTAAATGCATGGAAAGAACCGAGGCGAGCACATCTGGTTTCAATCTGCAGCCCTTTGATGGCATCAAATGTTCTTTTCCTAGATCAGGGCTGGAAGTTCTGGGCTAACTATGGCCGTTTGGAGCCCAGAAACCATTTACACACACCCGGACCCTTCTTTCTCTCCAGCCCAGCCTCTGGGTTATAGCAGGAAAAGTTTAGTTATCAAGCGAGTGGGGGAATATGTGTGTGTGTGTGTTTAAAGAACATAAAACGCCACAAATAAGCACTTAATATTTTACTTACTCGTCATATAGTAACTCATTTCTAATGAGACTATTAAAGCTGTTACTAAATTCCAACAGGTCATGAAAAAATCCCTCAGCACCTCTCTGTCCTCTGTCAAGTTAGGGCTCAGCAGTCGGACGATAAAGCCTTATCCGTAGATTTAGACGCGGGTTGGTCCACCCCTCTCAGTCCTTCCTCCCCTCCCCCACCCCGCGCCAGCCGGACTGGACCCTGAGCCTCCGTCCGCAGCTGCTCTAGGAGTGCCCTGCTTCCTCCGCATCTGGGCAGCGCGACCCTCTCGGCTTAGCGTCGTAGCCTGGGGAAGCAACCTTGGCCGCACCAAAGAGGTTACGAAATTGGCCAGGGTTGGGGGAAGGGGAGCAATTATGACAAACTCCTAGAGTCCTTTCTTGCAGCTAAATAAATATGTAAATTTCCTACTGCCTGGCCCTGGGATTCCTAGCCGCGCGGAGAGACTCGAATCGATTCAGAGCCTTCTAGATCCCCAACCTGCCTTTAGTCCACGCAAGAAGCGTGGAAGAGCCTTCCATTATGATCGCTCTGGTCATTTTATCACATTATTTAATAGACTCTCTGCAGAACCGAATGTAGTCTTAATCTCCTTGCTCTCTCCCTTGCTCTTAGGCGCTCCTTCCACCCCCACCACCCCCAAATTGTTAGAACAGCAGGAAATGTTATTTAAAAAAAAAAAAAAAAAAGCAGAGAGAGAAGAAAATTTGATTGAGACAGTTGTGGATTTTTTCCAACAAATTTCCCCGCAGCTGTTATCAAAACATGCAAATGAGATTTTCCAACAGGATCTTAAATCTGGAGGAGTTAATGCCGAAACAAAATAATCAGCCCGTTTGAAGTGAATGTGGGTTTCAGTTTGTCTTTTCTCCCCGTGATACTATTGCATGGGAATGATAATTAGACCTTTACTTAAAAAATCCAAAGGGGCTCTCTTCCTTTCTTTTCCCTCCCTCTTCTCCCCCCACCTCCCTCTCTCCCTCTCTTGCTCCCTCCCTCTCTCTTTCTCTCTTGCTCAGAAGTTGGCAAAGGGGGTTTTCTTAATCAGACTGTTTTCTGGTCCGAGGGAAAGGAGGAAGAAGGAGATTGTGATGGAGAAAGGGGGTCTGTAAACCGTCAGGCACCGCACAAAGGCTTTGCCACGTAATTACAGGCTCCTATTAAGTCGAGATCTGCCCTCCCAGGGGTCTCCAATTTTCTTGTATTCCCTACAAAGCCTCCTCTGCATGCCAGTTTGTGCCTTTTGAAGTGCCAGAGAGCTTCTTGATCCAACTGAGAAGGAAAAGGGAGCTCAGCGAGAAGAGGGGGAGAGAGCGAAGGGAACGGGGGAAACCCACTACCACCCTCCTTCGGACTCTTGGAGCCCCCCGCTTTTTTTCCCCCCTCCTTACGAAAAGTAAAGTGAGACTCCTGCTCTCCAATACATCTGCAAGACATCACCCTCTCCTCCTGAAACTTTAGTCACTCCTGAGAATCCACAGGAGTGCAGAGAGGGGGAACACGTTTTCTTGAAGATGTTTTAAAGCTGGAACAAGCCTTCTTCTGTTGGTGCTTGAACTCTTGCCTGGGAATAACTTTTTTAACCTTAAAAAAAAAAAAACAACAACCCACTTTGATTCTTCTCTCCCACCCCTTCTTCTCTCTTCTTCTGTTTGCCTAACTCCCCCGCCCTGCTGGCCTCTCCTTTCCTTTCTCCCCCTTATTATTATTTTTAGTGCGTGCGTGTGGACGCTTTTGGAGAGCTGGAAGGGATTTTTTTTTTTTCTTTCTCCTGACTTGAACATAGGGTGACTTTTCATTTTATTTTTTGGTGTGGATTATCTCTTTGGATCGCGCCGGACTTGGCCTCAGGAAAGCAACCGAGGCGGTCGAAAGCTGCTGGTGCAGAATTCTCTGCTCTTACAGAAGGGGGTCCCCCGCCCTCTTTCCACTTTTTTTTTGTTCTCCCCCTCCTTCTCTCTCTCTCTCTCTCTCTCCACTCCCCCCCTCTCTCTGCCCCACTCGGCTCCTCTCCCCCCTCGCGCCCACAGCGTTTGGTGTTGATTCGAGCGGGAAAGGGGGGTGGGTGGGATCGGAGGGGAAGACCATGACCTCCAGCTACGGGCACGTTCTGGAGCGGCAACCGGCGCTGGGCGGCCGCTTGGACAGCCCGAGCAACCTCGACACCCTGCAAGCGAAAAAGAACTTCTCCGTCAGTCACCTGCTAGACCTGGAGGAAGCGGGGGACATGGTGGCGGCGCAGGCGGATGAGAGCGTGGGCGAGGCGGGCCGGAGCCTACTGGAGTCGCCGGGACTCACCAGCGGCAGCGACACCCCGCAACAGGACAGTGAGTGAGGGGGCGCGTGCCCGCGGGGGCGTGTGTGTGTGTGTGTGTGTGCCCCGGATCGGGGGCGGGGGCGTCCGGGCTGGGCGGCTGGAGCTCGCCGGGGGCCGGAGGGAGAAAGTCAGGAAAGAGGAGAGGTTGGTGGCAGTGGCCAGAGGAAGGGCCGATCACAGACGGAGGGAAGAGGGGGGCTCCGCCGAGGAACGAGCCCGGGCGGACGCCTGAGGGAGGCTCTGAGGCCCCGGCTGGGGTCAGGGACACTGCCCGCCGCGGACTCTCGCAGAAGCCGGCTGCGCTGCCTCTCCGTCCCGGACGAGCGCGGCTGGCGGATCTTCTCGCCAGCCGGCCGAAAGGGCTGGGCAGGAAAAGGGTCCTAGATCGGTGCAAACTCGGGGAGCCCGCCCTGTTTGAGAAGGCATAGGGTTAAGGATGCTGAGTCGGCTCCAGAGGGCTTCTCCTGGGTGGCGTAAGCGGGTTGGAGGGCGGAAGGGACCGAAGAGGCGGAGGGCACCGCGTAAAGCGAGGTAGACCCGCGCTGCTTTCGCGGCGCAGCGCGCGGGCTCCGAAGGCCGGAGGTGCGAGAGGGGCGGCCCTGGAGCGCCCGGCTCGAACGCCGTGTCCGCTCTCTATCTAGGAATGTAGCCGACACCTGCCTAAGGGTTTAAGACTCTCGGTACAATGAAAGGCCTGAATGACACGGGGAAAGTCAGACGAAGCAAAGGGAGGGTCCTTTAGGGGTGAAACCCGAGCCGCTGCCCCGCATGGTCCCACACAGGAGAGATGCGCTACGGAGGCCCGGGCTCCAATGCCAAGCCCAGTGTTACATTAGGAGAACTCTCCCTAATAGCTCCAAGATTTCCAGAAAAGTCCATGCAGAGTCTCCTTTTGGCACTCTCCTTGATTGCTATCGCGTCCGCAAGGAACTCTCGCCTTGTTACTAGCTGTGCCTTATAAAACGTGACTTCAGGTATATCCATACGTCCTGGAGGAGTCTATAACAGACCTGTCACCTGCTTATCCCAGGAGAAATGGGGTTGGATATTTCCTCCTCAAGGTTGCAAGAGTCAGAACTTGGCTGGAAGTTTTTAAATGAGGCTGATCCCTTTCCATGCTATTATTTGCTGACTGCTCTTTAGTCTTGGAACTCAGAGGCTGTGGAACCAGGGAACCCACTGGCAATCTATGATTTTCAAATAACAGTGCCAAGGTCAGACTCTTGGAAAACACATAGCAAACCAAACAGGATTTAGAAACAGCTGGAAGCAAGTCCTGTGCAAAGTGGTGGGAGAGCAGCGCTGAAACAGGCCGCAGGGAGAGCCCATCCCTACCGCAGGCCGCCTGCCCGTCGCCCTGCATCCCTGGTCCAGGCCTGGGCTTCCCTCAAAGTATTTTAGCCAGAAGCAAACTAGGGCCCATCCACCCTTCTATGGGCATTGGCAGAGGGTGATGGGGGATCTGACCTGGCCAGGCACTAGGGAAAAACTGAGGAATGAAGACCCGGTGTCCCCAAGTCCTGGCTAGGTGCAGAGGTGTCCTTGTTGAGGTTACTGGCATCTTCTGGGGAGCTGCTCCCTGGTGGCACAGGCAGGGAGCAAGTTAATAGATGGTGTAGGCACTTGTAGCTCAAGAAAATGCACTGTGAAATAATATTTAAACACTTTACTAGGGAATATTTTACCAACTGAGCTATCAGGGAAGCGAAGAGTAGGGAGAATAGTATTCTGAATTTTCACATGCCTATCACTCAGCTTCACGGCTAATTATTAATCACAGCATTTACCATTATTCAAAGAAGGCTGGAGCCACAACAGAAATCAAGGTCGTGAAGAAACTGCAACACAGAAGGTCAGGGTGCATTGAGGGAGACCAGCCAGGGTTGCTTTGCCCCAGGAGCAAGCAGAGGGCTGTGTAAAGCAGGCCCAGGGTAGGTGGCCAGAGCAAGCCCAGGGTCCACACAGGCCAGAGCTGGAGGGATGATGATAGTTCCTGTCTTTTGACTTTATGTGGCTGCAAAGAGAGGAGAGTTTGGGTTCACGGTGGCCTCCTAGTGGGTACCCAGCAAGGCTGGGTTGAAGAGACCAGCTAGGAAGCACCCATAATCTGAGGTGAGGCTGCAGGCTGGTGTGGGGAGGCGACTCTTCTAGACCCAGGCCTGAGGCTGCGCTGAGCACGTGGCAACTGTGGGGCGCTAGTTTGCTAGGGGACAGGCAAAGGGCAGCAGGAGGAGTTGGGGACAGTCTGTCCTGAGGAAAAGGGATGAAACCTGTGGGAACCTGCCCAGTTGATACTTGAGTACATCGCAGAGTTTCTAGGAGTAAGGAACGACCCTGAAAAAGGAAACTGAGATTCTGGGGGAAGCATGCTTGAAGAAGAATAGTAGACGAACAGTTCCAGCAGGAGGCCACAGAATGCAGTGTGAAGTGATGGGGATGAACTTTTGGACACCTCGGGCTGAGGAAGTAGCCAAAATCACACACACACCCAAACACCACCATAGGCCTTGCTTTCTGGGGATGACCAGGGCCCATCTTTCTAACAAATGGGTAGTTGCTTTTAGAAGCCGCGTTTCCTCAATCTCCTTACCCATCTCTGGGGTGAGAATGAGAGGGTCTGGTAAGTTGAGTGGTAGCAAGTGTTCAGCAGGACCTTTGTGTTCAGGGCCCCAACCAGGAGATGCCAAGGAAGCTGTCACAGTTACCCAGAAGTCAGGACTGGTGGAGCACTGTTGGATTTTCAGTTTGCCGTGGACAGTGAGGCTCAGACTGTGAATCAGAGAAGAGAAGAGTCTCCAGGCAGAGGGCAAGAGCTAGGCTTGCCAGCTGCAAGGGACAGAGGATGGCACCAAGAGTCAGGCGCTTTTGGCAGCGTGCTGGGTGTCTACTCCGGAGAAGACAATGGCACCCCACTCCAGTACTCTTGCTTGGAAAATCCTGTGGATGGAGGAGCCTGGTAGGCTGCATTCCATGGGGTCGCTAAGAGTCAGACACGACTGAGCGACTTCACTTTCACGTTTCACTTTTATGCATTGGAGAAGGAAATGGCAACCCACTCCAGTGTTCTTGCCTAGAGAATCCCAAGGATGGGGGAGCCTGGTGGGCTGCCGTCTATGGGTTCACACAGAGTCAGACACGACTGAAGTGACTTAGCAGCAGGGTGTCTACTCAAGTGAGAAACCATAATCTCCTTTGGAGAGATGGAGAACATTTCAATGAACCCTTTTCTTCTCAGAGCTATATAGAAACACGTCCTCCCTAAAGTTTCTATTCAACTCAGATAAGTAAAACAGACTATATTTACACTTGCAATGTTAGATTATTAATTTTGCAGATTTTCCTATTACAAACTGGACCCATTTTAGCAAAGAGGAGCCAAGTACTGTCCAAAGTGAAGGCTTGCCACTGATCTCCTGCAGGCCACACCACAAGTCTCTTTCCCCCCTTTTTATTCACTCCACTTTCCTCTCTGTTGAAGGCTTTCTTTCTCCTTTTACTGATATTCCCAACCTAGTAAATTTCTCAAACTTCTGGGTTCAAACACTTTCCGTGATTAAAGAAACGGTTCTTTAACACCGTTAGAAATCCAGTGGCTAATGGGGGAGTGTGGCGTGTGAAGGGTGGCTTGGCAGTATAACAGAGGTAGTCAGGGAGAGGAAAGAGGAACAGGGCATAAAAATAGGCAGACCTACCCCTAGGAGGACGGTGCATCCCGCTGTCATTTCTTAATCTGAACTTCTGCAAACTCTTAAAAAAGCGCCTGCCTTCCACGTTCCCAACCTCTAAATTAGTGAAACCAGATTGTCCTAATAAGACCTTTTGTTGGAAACACATGTAGTCATAAAAAGGTAGACGGAAAGTCAATTAGACACGCGCGCGCACACGTACGCATTCACAAGGCGGTGCTAAGTGTGCACAGGGAGCAGCTGGGCCCCGGGCCGCTGTGCGAGGCAAATACAGAACAGCGGCGCGGGGAAATCGATTTGTCACAAAGGGAGAGGTGTAAACGCGGCGCGAAGGAATCACCCGCCCATCCCGCCTAACGCACTCCCGGGGGCCTACTTCTGCACGCTCTTCAAGGCCAGGGAAACGCCCTGGAGAGCACCGGGCGCTCCCCCGTTGGAATTTACAGCGGAACATCGGTCCCCTCCGGAGTCTGTATTTGAAAAACCTATGGCACCGGACATCTTCTGCGGCAACACCCCGGGAACCTGGAGCCGGTGCCGCCACTCGAATTTGGGCCTCAGTGATCTCGATTCAAAGGGAAGTCAACGAAATACACCGTTTTAAGCGTAGCCTGGAAATATTTTTTTCTCTTTAGAGGAGGCAGTGAAATCCAGGATCAAGAGAGGTCACTGAGTCCCCAGCGTCGAATGTCAAGTCCAGAAAAGATGTTGTGAGTCTTGTTTATCTCACATGCAGGAGCGAGGGGCTGAATGGCCTCAATATTTCGAAGAAACTGACAGGCTAGTAACGTCCTCCCGCTTTGGAGCAAGGGCGCTTGGAGTTTGAAGTGTCGGGGAGGTGAGCCTCTAAAATCCGAGGCCCCGGCTGCCAATACTCCCCGGGGGTCCAGATCCCCCAATTTTAGAAGTCTGAGAGTCACTGGCTCTATCGTACATTTCACCGAGGAGGTCCTGGCGAGACTCCGGAGCGCCTTTTTCTCACGGTGGGCGTCACGCAACCCTGCGTTTTTGCTTGGCAACCTTAACTTTCCCCTGGAGAGCTCAGTTCAGAACCAGGGGCGTCGGGTGGGCAGCAACAGGTCACACGGGTCCCTGCAGTTTCTTCCTCTTCCCAGGGGCGTCATTTTAGATTTTACGACACGGGTAAATAAATCATCTCCAAATCAACAAGTCACCCCCCTCCTGCCCCTTACGAAAAGAATCCTCAGCAATTTCAGAGCCAAAATTATGTTCCTACTTCACCGGCTCAGATGCCCTCAGATACGAATTTTGAACGTTGCTCTGGCCAGTAGCCACCTCCAGGAACATTACGTTTGTTCACTTTTAAATAACATCTATAGATTATCAACGATGAGGATCTCTAGACCAGTTTGATTTCTCCTTTAAAAAATGTGTTTCTTTTACAGTTCCTCTCCCCTATCTTGTTTGCCTGCTCCCTCTCTTTAGCAGGGCAAACCGTCTAAGCAGACCTGTAGCTCCGGGAGAACCCCAGTCCTTTGCCCGAGCAAGCGTCAGGGCCTCGGGTACAAGGAAGTTGCAAATATGTGCGCGCCTGTGCGTGCGAACTTCGCGTGCCTCCCGTTTCTGGCGGTGCGCACTTTCAATGACTCTCAGAATATGTATTTATTTTTTACCCTTTAGTAGGGATGGGTCAGTAAAAGCCATAAGAAGTACAAGTTTTAGGAATGGGGGAGTGGATTTGTAGAAAAGGAGATAAGGCTTGCATTGTGCTCATATTTTTCTTTGCAGAGGGTGAAAGAGCTTTGGAGGGAGGGCTGACAATCCTTCCGGGGAACAAAAACGGAGGTTCAGCATCCTCCATACAAGTGATTTGTAAGTTCAACCAACAGGATCCTCAGAGCATTCCTCCGAGCTAGGAATCCCGACATTTACAGGAAAAATTTCGGTAAAGGTCCAATTCCCAGTTGCCACTTGGTGTGGCAACATTTACAGAACTACCTGTGATTGCGCTCGATTGTAATCTGATTGGACGGTTTTTTCTTTCTTTCTTTCTTTCTAATTGAGGTTTTAATTTAAGGTGGGGCAAGCACCAGTCCCATAGGTTTGGTGCCCCCCAACTTTTAAAAAATTCAAAGAAGATGCACATGTCAACAGCATTATTATTTATACACAAGATTTTGGATTCTTGTAAAATCAAATAGTTTGATGAGCAGGTTAAAAACACTCAATTAAAAACCAACCATCTCAAACAGTAAATAATAGTATCAACAAACCACCACGACTTCCTTTTCTCTGAATGCTGTTTGTTATAAAATCAATAAATGCGGAGATACAAGGTCGAGATGTTTGAGGGACAGTCATCGGTGTTTAGCGGCCAGAGGGTTTGATTTTCACGTATGAAAATTTTTGAGCAAGGAGTCTCCACCGTGGTCTGAATATTAGTAGATTCTTGGCATCCTCATTTGTCTAATTTAGTGAGGCAGCCTGAAGGAAGCAGTCGTACAGAGAATTATGGGCTATCAATTTTAGGTTTAAGACCAAAAGAAAGAAAAAAAACCCCACTACATTTCACTTGTCCTGGAACCACTTTTCTTGATGAAAAAATATTTGGGAAGCCGATTATAGGGGCAATAGCCACTTTAGGGGAGGGGAAGGGGAACAAAGGCACACGTGGTGGTGGGTTAGGGAAATTTTATGAAAGAAAATAAAGAAAACATGTCAGAACAAATCAATCACAAACACAAGTGACTTCTCAGAGGAGTCTGAGGACAAGCAGAGTCAAGGATTCCGCTGTTCCCCCTGAAGCTCTCAAATGCAGGAATTTATGTAGGTCTGAGTTAGGACCAGAATGCTGTCTTTGGGTCCTTGGGGCACCGGATGGCCCAGTTGCTTTGCTGCACCACCATAATGAGGGAACTCTAACTCTTAAGAACTTTGGGCCTCCTTTTTGCCATAATTGGTTTCCCCCAGACTCAGCTCCAAAGGAGAAATACGTTTGAAAAAATGTGAATCCCCAGGACCCGAGTTATGAGAAAAGACAGGGACAGCTTCTCTGGTTCCTATTTTGTCTACTTTCATGGAGTTATTTGCAAGCGATTAGAAAGGTTCTTAACAAGCGGATGAGAGACTGTAATGAAACTTTCATGCAGAAATGGCGATCGATCGCACTGGCCGGAACTGCAGACTCTGACTCTTTTTTGCCGGGTGGGTTGCAGGAGATGTGGCGGAAGAAGTAGAGTGAAGGAAAATTAATTCAGTAAATCAGCAAAGATAAATAGAGCCATAGTATTTTAGATTTTAAAGTTCTCCATCTCTGCTGGCCTGGACAAAGATGCAATCCCCCGTCCCACCCCACCTCAGCCCTGGTCCTTCCAATTCCAAGGGTGCTGGGGTGCAGCTCTCAGTTAGATCGGACTCCCGAGCTTTCCTAGAAGCTCTTTTCCTTGCTTTCTCTTGCCGAAAGGGGGTGCATTCCTCCCAGGTCAGGCCTGGAACTTAACCCCCGCCTTCAAAAACTCTTGGGTGCCAGCAGGAGGGAGAGACATACTGGAAGACCCCTCTACACAAGTAGCAAGAGATGGGAGATATCACTAGACTGCTGAACTGTATGCTCCACATGCGTTTTAATGGAAACAACTTCTTTGCAATGAAAATGGTAAGGATTCCAGGGTTACCAGAAAGAGGCAGGAAGAGAGTGGGACTAGATGACCCTGGATAAGTGGGTGATTGGGCTGATGCCTGGGTTCCATGGGGAAGGAGAAGGTTTGTCCCTGTGGAGGTGGGTGAAACTTTACTGTAGATGAACTCCAAGTATTTAAAGAAAGAGGGGCAGATTTGAGAGATAGGGAGCTAGCCGTATCAATGAGACACTGCAAAATGGCCACAGAAACCCTCATAGTACCTGGAGTCCTTAGATAGTGCAGAGCTTTGGCCACCTTAGAGTTCCTTTTCCCCTCAAGGGAGAATAGTAGCTGCCCCCACTGTCTTGTGTGTGCATGCAACTTGGGCATTTCCAATCCCTGAATCTGACTCCTGGTCTCCACTGATCCTTCCTTTTGGGGCAAGAGTTTCAAGAGACTTAAGGGAAAGATGAGGATATACCTTTAGCAAGTCTTGGGATTTTTCTACTTCTCTCTTGGATTATTTCTCACTCTTTGACCTTGCAGGGTCAATAGGACAAGTCAATGCTGGGAAAAACAAAGTGGCAGAATGAATATTTTGTCTTCTTAGCATCCATGGTGGTTAATACATACTTTCCAAGATAATCTTGAGCTTGGTTATTCACTAGAAACAGAAGCATGAGGCCAGAAATGGAAGGGAAATTGCTTTCCCACAAACCTTTGTCTGAGAGTAAGAACATTTACCTCATTCACTTAATTTCTCACCATCAGCCATGTCATTATGTTTTAAAGGACCTCACAGGGCTGGAAGGTGGTGTAGTTACAAATAAGCATAAAAACAGATGGGTGCTCTTCCAGTGCTCTGAATACATATGGGAAGGCCAAATCTTTTCAAAGACAATTGAGATATACAACTTAAAGGCCAAGGGGCCCAACTCAATAAAAATTTGAGCCAGAATATGCTAAGTTCAATCAGCTTGACTATGGGCAAAGTGAAGGGCCTAGCTAGGACTTTGTATATATACAGAGAACCACATTTTCTCAAGATTCCATTGTATTTATCCACACAAAGTCATGCTAGTCTGCAAAGGGTTTAGTAGAATTGGCTTAGGCCTGGTGAGTGGTAGGGAGAAGGTGTCCTGCCCTTCTGAGCTTATCCATCATCCTTTCCTTTGAATTCATTCCCTGTACCCCAACTGGCTATCCACAACCTGTGTGCTGCAGAAAACACTGGTGCCTAGAGGCCACATGCTAAGTCACTTCAGTTGTGTCCGACTCTTTGTGACTCCATGGACTGTAGCCCACCAGGCCTCTCTGTCGATGGAATTCTCCAGGCAAGAATACTGGAGAGTTTTGCCATGCCCTTCTCCAGGGGATCTTTCCAATCCAGGGGTCCAGAAGCCTCTTAAATCTAGAATCCTTAGAAAAGATGAGGACTTTTGATCAATAATGTACCAGGCATTTTCTCTAACAATTCATTTTGTAGTGGCCTAGTTAGAGACTTCATGGGGATTGAGGTTTGGGGAACTGGTTACTAGTCTGTTTCTTTTACAAGTAGCTCATAAATATGTGAAGTTGAGTATTCCAATGGAAATAGGCATTGAATCTAAATCTTCATAACTGGGCACTGACACATATCACCATTAATCCAGACTGGAAGGTGACACTAAATAATTATGTACATTGTGCCTTTTCTTTCAATTTTATACCTGTGCTGCTTCCCTAAATACTGGATTATAGCAGTCATATACCACTGGGACAGGTGGCAAACCCTCGCCTGTGCTCAGTAAATGTTTATTAAGTGATAGAATGAGCTCCCCAAGTTTAGTGGATCCCCTTGCCAACCTAATGTAAGAACTAGGTCCCCTCCCCTCCTCTTCCCACTCTAAACCCTTTAAAGGCTTTAGAGATCTCCTCTGTGTTGTGTGCTTAGCTGCTCAGTTGTGTCCGACTCTCTGCAACCCCACGGACTGTAGCTTGCCAGGCTCCTCTGTTCATGGCTTTTTCCAGACAAGAATATTGGAGTGGGTTGCCATTTCCTTTTCCAGAGATCTCCTCTAGGCTCACCATTTTAGTAACCATCTATATACAAATGATTCCCAGTATATATCTTTAAGTCCCCCCCCTTGGAGCTGCAAATCTGTGTATGCAGCTACCTATACATTTCCATTTGAACAGCACAAAATGCTTCAACCTCAAAACAACCAAAACATGGCATCAATGAGCTCCTTTTCCCAATCTTATCCTCTCATAGCTTTTCCTATTTTCCTGTATCAAAACATGTGGTTGCAATACTCAGAAACTTTGGACTCATCCTTGACTCCTTCCTTCAAGCCTCTGTTCAATCCTACTCTAAATGCCGACAAATTTCTCAAATTACTTGAATTCATCTCCTTTTAAAATCTTTAAAATATCTCACTTGCTCGCTAAGCCATCTTCCTAACTTATTGGGTCTCCCTGCATCCATTCTTGTCCTCCTCTATGTAGATGATGACAGAGAGTGGATATAATAGATCTTCAAAGAATATCAGCTGAATGAATGAGTGACTGTTACTGCATTTTTTACAACATGTATATATTTGAAAAAATCATGGCTCTCCCCTTCTTTAGAATTCACAATTGCTTTTCATTCTTCCCTAACTTAAGACCAAATTTTTGTCCTGTTCTTTTAAAAAAATTGCTCTTTACAATCTATATTTTTATCTCTGCCCCAGCAATCTCCTCATTCACACATACACATGCAGATTTGAACCATTCCTCTACTTTTCCCTGGTATGCTAGTCAGGCTAGTCCATGTACTCTAGTCTCTTTTCTGATTCTTTGACTTCTGGTCTGAAATGTCCCTGCTCTGTGGCTCTTTTGTCCAAACCCACCTATGCTACCTTTCAAGGTCCTGCTCCCATGATCTACTTGCAATACCTTTGACTGCCTCTTTCAGACCAAGCAAATCCCTTTTTCAGTGCTTACTGTAGAAATAATCAGTTCCTGTGCAAATAAACCTTAATTCTTTTCTAAATATTTTGTGATTGTTAATTTACTTTGAGAAGTTTCTTAAGATTACAGACTCTTTTTTTAGGAGGGGAAAAGATTTATTCCACAGTTTCAGTACACAAATAAATCAAATAGATAATTGCGGGGAGAAATAGATAGTTGCTTCCACTCAATTGGAAGCATTGAGTGGTTCTTCTGTTTATGAAATCTTTAGTGCAAGTAATTTTTAAAATATGAATAATACCTAAGTGCGATTCAGGCTTATTTTAGAAAATGTATTATTTTATATTAAAAAGTTTTAGTGAGAAAGTCAAGTCACTTATATTTCACCACCCTGAGGTAGACGCAGGTAACAGTTTAATATTAAAGTATTTCTTTTTATCTTTTGCACAAAGCTTGTATTAACATTCTTGATGGCCAATTAAAAAAAAAAAATTCAAAGATTGTGTTTCGCCCAAATTAAGAAAACACACACACTGAACCCACTTGCTCTCACCGAAAAGTTAAACAAACACACAAACAACAAACAAAAGCTCTCCAAAGATGATGAGAGCTGTGACATCACAGTTATTTCCCAGCATTCTCAAGTTCCAGTGGGTACATTTCCAGCAGTAAAGACCTTCTGAGTAAACAGTTTCTTTTTCTTTTCTGCTTGTTCTAGCTGGGAACCTTCCCTAGACATGAGCACATGTCTCCTTTAGAAATTGGAAAAGCCTGCATAATACCTAAAGGACATTCCGAGACCACAGTTGGAGAGCTACTGCTCAAAAAAAATTCGTTTTTACATGATTTAGTGAGGAAAAGTACCACAAAGCAATTGCAGAGAAAATATCTTAAGGGACTGAAAATTTTCTGTTATTGTAGATCCCTGGATCTTAACTTTCTTTTATTAAATGTTTTGAGACTCATATATGTTTTTGTAGAAAAAGGAGGAGGAAAATGATATTTTTCTGTACCCTGCAGAATGATGATCAAGTTGGATAATGACCTATTCCAGCACACAGTAGTGTGTTTTGACAGAGAAAGAAGCACTTAGCAAAATCAAAGATAATGCATTTATCCAGATATGGAAGTCGGCAGTCCCCCAGCCCTTGCTTAAAGTGATAATTGCAGAGAAAATATAAATTGTTATTATGAAGTCTGTGTAAAAATCATTCCCAGGCAAGTTTATGTTGAAACATTTGCCTGATGAGTGCAAATATTTCCTTTAGGGTAAGTATTAGCAAGTGATATAACAGCATATGGAACGAAATTTTCAAATTATTAGATAGAGCTAAATAATTCACCTTCTTCCTTCTCATGAGAAAGGGGGGACAGGGAGAGTAATCATCATTTTTGAGGACTAAAAACCACACTTGCCCAATAAAAGTTTCTGCAGTTTCCCACATTGCCTAGTTCTAAAGGAGGGGAAAAAGAGAGCCACCCAGAGCGCTTTGCCTACAAGCAGATGTGCTGTTCAGCTGCTCTAACCCTCAAGTTCGAGGGAAGACCACAGGATGAATCCTCCACACATTTAAGAAATAAAACGTAATTTGGTTCATTAATCATGAAACTGAAATCTGCAGTCTTGCTACACATATTTCAAAGGCTGAATCTCCTCTGACAAGAGAAAGAGAAAATAATATCACTGCACGTTTGACTGTTAGGAGTCTGTTCTCAGCTTCCCTCAGGGAAGCAGAGATTTTTCTGTGTATGATCGTGTTTTACTCAAAATATATGAAGTGTTATTTAAATTTATAACTTTTTCCCCTTTACCCTAACATTCTCCTTTCTCAGGGTGGTGAGAATATCTGTTGTCGGCAGTGTTTTGAATTTTTTTTTTTTTTTTTTTTTTTGGTTAGAAGATTCAAGGCTACCTTGAACAGCCAGGAAATTCCAGCTGTGTTCGGGTAGGCCTTAAAAGTACAATAATTTAAACTGCAGTAATATACGCAGACTGCTGGTTTACTTAATTCTTTCCCTTTATTACTTGTATAAATTGATGACCTACTTTGTCTTAAAGGATTAATAACATTAATAATAAGAAGGATAAAGTGAGATAAAATATGAAACTACTTCACAGACTCTAGGAACATATGCCAGCACTATTATGTTTTATAAAGGCAATTCTAAGAAGTGAGTTGGGATCACATAATTGTTTTTATTTTACAGATAAAGAAACTGTGGCTTGGAGAATTTTAGTGAACTACTGTTGAATGCCTTGAATCTTTCTCTCCTGATTCCATTTTATCTTTTTTTTTCATTGTGTCCCACCACCTTTGACGTCAACCAGATTCTTTTAGATACATTACTGTCTAGGGAAACAACACTGAGTTAGGAGGGTGACGCCAGCATGCCACTTCATGGTACACAGCTGTGCTGCACAAATCTCTTTTAATTCTTCTGACTCTTATTCTTTGTTATAAACTGGGCATATAACTTCCACCATAAACTGTGCCTATCTTCCTCATGGGAATGTAGCAGGCCAAAAAGATATTGCGTTTGTAAAAATATTTGAGAAATAAAGGGCTAAATTTATGTACGAGTCGGACATGACTGAAGCAACTTAGTAGTAGTAGTAGTAGTAGTATATGATAAGAAATACTAAAGGAGGCTTTTCTAAATTAACTTAACAAATAAAGATCAAAAATAAGAATGCATTTCAATACATTTAAACTCTGTTCTCAGAAACAAGAATATTTAATTTAGATTTAGGGACACTAGGAGATTCAGAGCATCTTACTTTGTTTCTAGATAAATCCATGTTAAATGATGGTTCCATTATTTAATTACTGGTTGACTTTAGACAACTCTCTGGGTCTTGGTTTTCTTATCAAAAGAACTGGCACATTAATATCTATCACTTGGGTTTATTGTTGGAATGATGAGATAATGTAAACAAAGATCCCAATGCTTTACTCCCCTTCTCCCTAAATGCTTGCCCTTTCCCTGTTCTGCACTTCAACAGCATCTCTGAGAAGTTCAAGCTCAGTTATGTGTTCAGTGTGGTTTCCCAATCCGTGCTGGAGGCCATTTTATGTCATTGAAATTAGGACTATTCCCATTCTCCAAAAGTCACAGTCTTACGTCATACCCCTTACCGAATGACTAGGGAACATCCATTTTTGATCTACAGTTAGGAGCTTATGCCTTACAATTTTTAGTGACACTCCTAAGACCACACCGTAAGTTCCTGCAGCTCCAGGAGTCTGGCTCAGACATTCCTGACTAAGGTTATTTCTTTCAGGTCAATCTCCCCTTCTTTAGCATGAAACAGTATTGCACATCTTTTTAAAGTTCGAGATGGCATCAACCTCTCATATGTCCATGTACTTCATCCATCACTGCAGACTTTTATTGTGACCGAAGAAAACAAATACCCACCCCCAATGTAGACATTGAATTTAATTATGACATATGCTTAGGATACCAGGTGTCAAGACTTCTTATCCAGACCTGACACAGCCAGTAAGTTTCTAGGAGGCCAATCATGTTACAGTTTCTCTGTGGTATAATATCTGTAACGTAGCTAACTCTCTTACCACTCTTCTGAGGTTTCTGTGGGGTTTACTTAATTTTTTTGCACATGAATAATATCATGTTAACTGTGATTATACATAAAGTTGGTATTCTTTTTGCCAACTTAGACTTCCTAACCAGTTGAGTAAGATAAACATTCTGTTCTCAGTTTGATATGTGACCTGCTTTCATATGTATGGCTTTGAAATCTGATAAACTTGGAAGACATACAGACTGCATTTCTATATCATGAAGCATCCAAGACTTTTTTTTCTTTTCCAAGCAGTTAACGATTAACTCCCCCTGGCATTCTTCCATAGCAGAACAGCATGGCTAATGCTTGTAGTGCATGAAGAGAAAATGGGTCACTGTGGGTGAGGCACTTTGATGACGGTTTACTGCAAGACTTGTGTGCGAGATGTCTAGAGAAGCAGGGTGCCATGTATCTTCTGCACACGATAGATGAGAGATTATCTCCTAAACATACTCAGTAGTTATTAGTCAGAGATTAGGAGCATAGCTCTGTTAGGATTATTGGTTCTGACATATGGAAAAATGTTTGTGTGTTTGCTAAAAGTACTTTGTGCACTTTACAGTATTTGGGGGTGTAGATAACTGGCTTACTGCTTTCCTTTAGGAAGCATGTAGTCCTCATCTAGGAAAATTGTCCTTTGGTCTTTGTAGTCTTCCGTTCTTTCTCCTGTATATGTCTCTCCCACGAGCAGTTCATTTTTAATGATTTGGCCAAAAAGGATGAAGAGAAATAAACAGATAATCTGATTCTTTCCCTAATGTGTTTGCAATCTAATCTGGTATGTCTTTTTAAAAATTTTATTTCATTGATTAATTTGTTTTTGGTTGTGCTGGATCTTCATTGCTATACTTGTGAGTGGGGGCTACTCTCTTAGTTGTAGTGTGTGGGATTCTCATTGTGGTGGCTTCTCTTATTGCGGACCAGAGGCTCTAGAATGCCTGGGCTTCAATAGCTGTGACACACAGGCTCAGCAATTGTGGCTTCCGGGCTCTAGGGCACAGGCACAGTAGTTGTGATGCACGGGCTTAGTCGCTCCCTGGCCTGTGGGATCTTCCCAGATCAGGAATCAAACCCATGTGTCCTACATTGGGAGGTGGATTCTTCACTACTGAGCCACCAAGGAAGCCCTAATCCTGTATTTCTTAAAGTGTGTTCCCTAACTCACCCATGTGCATCGAAAGAAAAAGTCTTAAAATGCAGATTCCAAGACCTCATCCACACCCAGTGAATCAGAATCTCACAAACACCTGCATTTTAAATATCCTGGATGGTTTTTATACATTGCAAAGTTTGAAAACACTGACGTACACAACTTTCTCTCATAGTAATTGGTATCAAATGATGTGTTTCTTTGTGGCATCCACTGTGTAATGTGTTTTCCATTGTTATTTAACTCTCCCTAAGTGTCAATCTTATCTTTTTAACCAGGTGTAATGTAGTTTTGAAAAAAGGGCAGAGAGGCAGATATTTTATAACTTCAGAGTACTTAGCACAGTGTTTTTCATGTTGTAGATGGCTTAATAAAAAGCAGTTATTTAAAAAAATAAATGCATGAACAAAGTGGGAGATAAAAAAAAATACGTAGAGCACTCACTAGGTGCCTGGCACTGTTTTAAATACTTCACATAAAACAAAGAAAAACAGTTTGAGGCAATTATATGGAGTTGTAAAAATCCCAACTGTGATGACATTTCAGTGATTGTTATCTCAGCTCTTCTGGGAGAAAAGCATGTGTCATAGAAGGGGCAGTCTATCACACAGATACTAATATTTTCAATTACACTTTAGTTTTAAGTAAGCTTTCAGATGTAACTATTGCACATTTAGAAAGTTATAATTCTGTATTTAATATCTTATTGTCTTACAAAGTTCTTCCTTCCTTTCTGATGGTGGGTAAACACAGTTTTTCTAATATTATGCAATTTTGTGTACTTCTACATGGTCTGAGGAAGCTAAAGTTTAATTTACCCTTTTTTCAGACATCGTGGGAAGGTTGTATTTTGAAATTTCAACACTACTTTTCCAAGTTTGCCATGGTTAGAGACAAATTTATTCCATTAGTGGGCACATACATTAGCATGGCACATACTAAAGTTACATCTCAAATGTCTCCTTTTAAGGTGTGCGCCAGGGTTTTTGCCCTAAATGGACTTTTCTGTTAAATGTCAGGCTTTGCTTTTTTTCTAATGAAGTATATGTAAGTCATAGATTGCTGTCCAAAGAGTGTGTGGGGAGATGTGGATAGCCTCTTAAATGACAGATCATTCAGTTAAAAAGGAGTTGCATTTGGAAAAGCAGGGTTACTGTGATTTTTAGAAAGCTCAGAGGAAGAGAACAAGAAAGGAGGGCCTTTGCAGCCATGAGAGGGACAAAAAGCAAGGGGAAAGCTTTCCTGGAGTCATAGCTGCAGCAGAGACTACTGCTGAGTTAGAGGCCTCGAAGCCCATCTGGGATCCTTTGGTGACATAAACTTTGCTCTAGCGGTTTATGACATCACTGGAACCCCCTGAGTGGAATTACAACTCCATAATTCACAGTTAGCTGTTGTTTATTTTATATTTAATCATTTGTGGAGCATACTGGCAGTATACTCAGGGGAACTATGTGGTTATGCTCCTGCAAATCTTGTTGTTGCATAATTAAGTACGTCAGAAGTAATTCTTCAGTGTCATAACATCCCATATTTCAGGTCTTGCAGATGCTGGCCTTGCTTGTGATTGTCCTGAAAACTCTTTTTGTTGACTCACCTTATCAATGAGTTTTTCTCTGAGCCGAACATTTACAAAAGGCAACTGGGCTTCCTGGTTTAAATGATTTTCTGAGTAGCAAGCATAATGCTTCCGTAGAAGACAATACTCCCCTATGTGATATCAATTTTTATAGTGTATCTGTAAAATGTGCTTCCATTCCTATTAACCCCAAAGAATGTAAAATGTATCAATGAGATAACAAAGAAGGTTCTTGGATTAGTAAAGTGAATTTAGATTAGTCTCTCTATTTCCTTGTGTTTGGCCCTGCGGCTCAGAGATGATCCCACTTTAATGTCTTTGGATTTTTTCAATGGAGGAAGGGAGATAAAGGAAAGATATTGAGATTCGTTGAGCACTAACCATGAGCAGGTACTGTGCTGGGTGATTTATACTACTTATGCTGTTTTATTTTTCACATAATGTTAAGTTATAGATATTATCATGCCCAATTTACAGCTAGGGTTTTGAGACTCAGAGGGCGCTGAAGAACTTGCCTGAAGCCTGACAAAACCAGAACCTGCCTTGACCCCTCTGGTACCCTGTATTCCATCACCGTATCATTTATCCTCCAGTGGCTGAAAAAGTGGAAGAAGATGGTTGAGTTGAACGTGACACAGAATGTGGCTCTTCTGTGACATTTAGTGGCATGTGGTACCCCTGTAACTGTGGTCCTGGACTGTGTATTAGGATTACAGTTAAAAAAAGAAAATAGTCCTTTAGAAAATTGCATTCTCACAAAGAAAACCTCTCACAACACTGGATACTTCAATGACAATTAAGCAGCGATGTCCTAGTCACTCAGGCATGTCCAATTCTTGCGACCCCATGAGCTATGGGGCTCCTCTGTCCATGGGATTGTCCAGGAAAGATTACTGGAGTGGGTTGCCATTTCCTCTTCCAGGGGACCTTCCCAGCCCAGAGACTGAACCCATGTCTCCTGCATCTCCTGCATTGGCAGGCAGATTCTTTACCACTAGCTTCCCTGGTGGCTCAGATGGGAAAGAATTCGCCTGAGATCCCCTGGAGAAGGGAATGGCTACCCACTCTAGTATTCTTGTCTGGATAATCCCATGGACAGAGGAGTCTGATGGGCTACAGTCTACAGGGTCACAAAGAGTTGGACACGACTGAGTGACTGCTCACTCATAACTTCCTACTATGGAAATGATTTTTATTTTTTGTAATGAAAAATAAGGTTTTATTTAAAAGAATCAGTCTGATTTGGTTATTTGGAATTGGAAATTCATTTTTCCAGATGCAGTATTATAAGTAGTGATTAGGGTCCCTGGACTAAGACCCCAATAGGGGCTTAGTATTGACTCAGTCAGTGAAGAATCTGCCTGCAATGCAGGAGACCTGGGTTCAATCTGAGTCAGGAAGATCCCCTGGAGAAGAAAATAGCAACCCACTCTAGTATTTTTGCCCTGGAAATCCCATGGACAGAGGAGCCTGGCAAGCGCTAGTGCTTAGGGTTGCAAGAGTCAAACGTGACTTAGCAACTAACCCCCACCAGGTCCCAGGAAGCCTCCCTCAGACTAGTAAACATGTGATGTAGATGAAGAGCGGTGACAACGGAGGCATCCAGAGAGTTGTGTCCTGGACGAAGTGTCCCAGTGGCTCAGTCGCGAGGAGGACAGGGGTGTCTTTCTCTTTTTACTAGTGTAAGTGCTGGGAAACTTTAGAACTGGATGAATTTAAGCTCTGGGCAGCCATCTCCAACTCCTACCTCCTGAACAGCCGTGTCCGAATCCACCCCTCCTCTCTAAGTGCTCTCATATCATGTATGGCGTGGTCGCATTGCCCAGTTTCCTGAAGAATGCCACTGAGATGGCAGTGCCTCAATCGTTCTGCTTACCCCTCTTCTCTCTTCGTTCCAGTAAGAATGAAGAACACACAGAACCAGTAGTTTAATGGGAAATAATATACTGAATTGCCATTATCTAGGCAAGTACTCAATAAACCCACGGCTGCCCAAGGCTCCGTCTTCTGAGATTTGCTAATGAAACAAATTTGGAGACCTAGGTTGACGTCTGTCTTGATTGTGGAAGACTCCTATTCCATCGTCTTTCTCTTTCTGACTCTCATTTCCTCGTGTTTGACAACTGTGTATTGAGTACTTGCTTGTGTGCTGGTCACTATTCTGGGTGTTGGAGATACAGCAGTCAAACTGTCACAGAGATGAATTGTTTCTTCTCAGAAACCTTACATTCTCTTGGGAAATAAAGTCAATAGACATGTAAATAATGAACAATTAGATAAATGATTCAACTACACATGATGCTAAGTCCTAGAAAGGAAATGAACAGGATTATATGAGCAAGAATATAAATGAAATAACCATGATGAGCATAAAGAGCCTCTCAGCAGTGGACATGAACGGCAAGTGCAAAGGCCCTGTGGCAGGGACAAACTTGATAGGTCTAAGGGACAGAAAGGTCAATGTGACTGGAAGATAGCAAGTGATAGGATGTTTGGCAGATGAGATCATAGACATAGGGAAGGGACTGGTGATAGTGACCTTGTAGGTCAGGATGAGAAGCTGATAGCATTGGGAAGCCAGTGGAGGGATTTAAGCTATGGAGTTTTAAAATCTGATTGATGTTATTTAAAAGAACAATATGATTGTTATATGGAAAATAGATATTAGAGGAGAAAGGAGAAGCAATTAAGAGGTTATTGCAATGAGCCACATTGGGAGGTGGGGGATGGCATTATGAACCAGTGTTATGAACCGACCATATGAATACAAAGCTGAACATAGGTATAGGTGGCAGGCACCAGACTGTGGTTACTCTAGGGGCTCCAGAGGCAGCTAGGAACCTGCTGGCTTAGTAGATAAGAGAGGCCTTGACTACTGGAGGGCTGACCCCAGGTGCTTACTTTTCTTAGCCTCATCGTTTCTGTATTTCCTTATCCAGGTTTTCTCTCAAACTTGCAAGCCTTTTCTCAGCAGGCTCTCTGGAGTCAGCTGACAAAGAAGCGGGAGTGGTTGGGTGCAGCGGGGTGTGAAATGAGAGCAATTTTTTTCTTGAGTTTGTGATTTGAAAAGTTTGAGTCTGTAATTCAGGTACTGCCTGTAATTTTCCCAGAAAGGAAGGGTTCTGTTTTGAGTTATACAAAAGTGTCCTCTTTATAATTTAGCAAAACATCAGAAAGCAGTTTTGCTAAGGACCGCAGTGCAGATGCGTGATAACTGAAATGTCTTGAGACATTAACTGTATTTCCTAGGTTGGAGTACCCCCCTCCCCTCCATTTTTAGTGCATGTGCATGAATACACCAAAGGTCAGAAGTTAGTGAGATCTTTTCTCCAAATGTACGCAGAGTTCAGATGGGCTGCAATTAGAACGTTTTACCTACCACCGATCATTCAGCTAACAAGTATTTGTTGTGTTTAGCAACATGTCAAGCACTTTGGAGGATACTAAAGATACATATGACACGGGCTTTGGTCAAAAAAGTCACTCATCTAATTGGTGAGATGAATCTAATACTGGCCTTCACATAGCTCACTTCTGGTGTAATTTTAATACATCTGATCTTGAGATCACCAATCCTCTATACCTGTTCCTCCTCTTCTCCCGTCACACAAGGATACCGCAGGCTACCAGGTGGAACCAGCTCCAGCTTTCAACAGAAACTGCAACCCCTGTTTGTCTTCTATTCTACATGCCTGTTTCTCAGCTCAGACATTTCATCTCACAGGGGCTTGATCAGATCTTTCCTTTATAGTTCTTTACAGATGGAATTTTCTATGACCTGAAAGTGGTTCTAAACTGGAGGAAGAATTTTAAACATGTGAGAAACTACTAGTTGGAAAGAAGAAACTTTGAATAGATACATCTTGCTTCTTAAAAAAATATTTTAAAAACTTTTTTTATCAGCATATCTAGAATGTGGTGTTAGTTTCAGGTGTACAGCAAAGTGGATCAGTTATACATGTATATATGTCCATTCTTTTGGAGTCTTTTCCCATATAGGCCTTTACAGAGTATTGCATAGAGTTCCTGTCCTTATTAATTACCTGTTTATATATAGTGGGCTTTCCTTGTGGCTCAGCTGGTAAAGAATCCACCTGCAATGTGGGAGACCTGGGTTCGATCCCTGGGTTGGGAAGATCTTCTGAAGAAGGGAAAGGCTACCCACTCCAGTATTCTGGCCTGGAGAATTCCATGGACTATATCCATGGGGTCGCCAAGAGTCAGACACGACTGATTTTCACTTTCACTTTTCACTTTTTAATATATGGTAGTGTATATATGACAATCCCAGTCTTCCAATTTACTACCCCCCCCCCCCACTTATTCCCTGGTAACCATAAATTTGTTTTCTATATCTCATTTTGCTTTTGAAGAAGATTTTGAATTACCAGTACTTTAAGCATTGTGCAGCTTGTAGTACCATGAGAGTTAAGAAATGCCTCATTATCTCATCTTCCCCATCATTCTAAACCTTCTAACACTTCTCATGATATTTCAAGTTATTTGGCAAATGATAAGTTATAGTCAGCATAAACATACAAGTATGCAATCGATTAAGCAGACCATGCAGAAAAGTTCAGTATTTGGAAAGAAAAGCTCGACCTCGTATAAACTGAATCCTGGAACAACATTTCAGACCCCTGACTTCAAGAGCAGAATTCAGAGACAGTTTATTAATTTCTTACCGCAGGGAATTTAACAATGTTTCCTGAGACTGAAATATTGACTTTGCAATAGGGCTTATTTGAAGTTTTGTTAGGCTTCTCGCTTCTTCTGAGCTTCCACTAATGTCTTTATTAATGATCTGAAAAAAGGCTTCCACTAATGTCTTTATTAATGATCTGAAAAAAGGAGCAGAGGAAATTTGGTCGGAATAAATCGTTTTACACCAATAGTAGCTAGAACAACCAGCCGTGCACATCTCCTGATGCAGGGGTACTTAAAGGATAGTGTGAGGTGGGGAAGGCCTGTAGCTTGGGAAGGCTGGTCACAGGGTGATTCAAGTCCTGACTAGTAGCTGACTAGGGACCAGCTCAGCAGTTTTCAGAAGGCTGACTCCAAGCCAGGGGATTTACAGAGACAATCTGCAAGACACATTTAGAGGAAAGATGATTTGGGAATTACAGTGCTTTCATCCAGACTCAGAAGTTTAAAAAAATTTTTATTTTAGTAGATGAAAAATAGAAGAATTTGGATTTTGGAATCAGATAATCTAGATTTTAATCCTGCCTCTATTTCTGCTTATGTGTGCTATTTTTGGCCTCTATTATACCCATCTATAAAATGGAATGGTAATGCCTGCTTGATTTGTCTTTTTTTTTAAATCATGGAGTCTTGAAGGGGACATAACTTAGAAGAAAAGATGTATATGGCTTGAGGTCTGATCAACACTAATATAAAAGCCTAGTATCATAGGAGGGTAACAGACTGTTAGGGAATCAGAGGGTAGATTTTTCAAATGAGCAGGAACACACGAGGAAAGGCTTCCTGGAAGAGGCAGCATTTGAGCAGGACTTGGGTATTGTAGAATTTTTTTTTTAAAGTCAGAATATGGTGAGTTAAGAACACTATGAACACTAGGCAAGCAAATTTCAATGAACATGTACCTGTTCAATCCCACAAAGACACTTCCAAGCCTAAGGGGGAGACCTGTGAATTTCCTTGGCAATAGCTGACATTGCTTCTCTCTGTTATAGTTAAAGATACAGACCCTCTGTCTCCAGGCTGCCAATCTGGGCACTTTTCAGCAGCATTAAGCTCACTTAAAAATGATTTGACACAGCATTACATTTTTTAAAGAAAGCCTGGTCAACTTTTCATTAAAAGTACAAAAAACAAGTTGCTGTTTGTGTTCCAGATATTTTTTTAAAACTATGGTCTGGTGAGTGGAGAGTGGCAGCTTGGAAAAAATGCTGGTTTCGAGGACTGAAAACCTAAGAGAGCAGAAGCGAGCAGCTCTGTGCTTTATAACCCAGCTCTGCACTTTATAACCCAGCTTTTCATTAAAGGAGCTATTGGCAACCCTGGAAAGGGTGGGGGAAGCAGAGGGGAAGGAGAGAAGTGGGGAAGAGAATTTCTCGTTCAAATAATCCCATGGTTTTCAGCAAGGTCAAAAGTCTGAGAGTTCTGTGGTGCCTTGGGGAGTGGGACTAAGGAAAATGTGACTTGGCAAGGTCAGCAATTTCTGACACTCATTCAAATTCTAGCCTTAGGGGGGGAGCTATTTGATGAGAACAGAGGAAGAGGTGGCATGAATAGATGACATTTAACATCGGTAGGAGACAGGCGGCTGCAGCAGCTTGTGCACTCAATTCCAGGGGAGACATTTCCAGAACAAACAGAGTCACCTCTTAATTGCCTGCATATGTATTTCCCACTTGGTGGATTCTTTGAAGGTCTACGGGTTGCCGGTTGTCGACTTTAACTTGCACACTCCAGAGGTACTTCATTTCATTATCCCAGAGACTACATGTTGAGAACCCCAAATCAGCTGGAATCTAAACCTAGGCTAAACTTGTTAGAAATGTATGCCTCCTAGGTAAACGAAAACAAAGAAACTGTATAATATTTTTCAAGTGTGAATATAGAAGGCTTCTCGGACTACCTTTCGTTTTGGGGAGTAGAACTAACATTCACTGAATCCTTTGTAAATGGTCAAGTTTTTCTGCTCTCCCTTAGAACAATCAAGAATTGATTGGATCTCCCTCCCATTCACCTCTTCAAGAGGGAGGAGATATATGTATACGTATAGCTGATTCATACGTATACATATGTATATGTATTGCGCATTCACTTCATTGTACAGCAGAAACTAACACAACATTGTAAAGCAACTATATTCTAGTAAAAAAATGAGAACTAGACATACATGTGAGATGAATACCACACAAAAAACGAATTGATTGAATGCTTCCTCATCCCCATCTCAGATGTCATTTAAGCTTTTTTGTTAATACTAGGCTCTTTCTAGAGTAACACAAAGTTAAACAAAAAGCATAGTTTTCTAGGATATTAAGAGCTTTTAAAAAAAGGTCACCTTGACCATTTAGGATTCTTTTTTTTTTTCTTACAGGTCAGAGTATATTATGAATGGAGAACAATATAAATATAAAACAGGCAAATTTCAAACCCCATATGTGAAAGCTGGTTTTTAAATAATGAGAAAGTGTTGATATCGTACATTTACAGTCTTTTGACATTTTGTTTGGTGAACAAGTTCATGGGAGGTATTCAGGGAGGTTAAACAAAAACTCTTAGTCTATAAACCTTCCTCTCTGGCCTCTAGACTTTGAATGTTCAGGGATGCTCCACACTTGTGAATTCTTTCCTCTGTCCTGTGCTAAGCCAACGGGAGAAGAGCTTTGTTCTGAGACAGCACCAGGACCCACTGGCTAGGAATGTAGACGTAGCAAGCACAGCAGCCCGTTTCATTGCCTCACTTCACATTCTGCGATTACTCTCTGAGCCTCATCTTCCTTTTCCCCCAAATGAGGAGTACAGACCCTCCCGTTTAGAGCTGCTGTAAGCTTCCAGTGACATAATGTATTGAGAACGGTTAGCAATGTGCCTGGCATGTAGCAAATTCTTACAGAATGGGAGTTATTTTATAATAAGCACTTGCTTGTTATTTTACAGTGGAACAGACACTGTGGAGTCCTTTATCACTCAGCCATAAAAACTGTGTGAATATTTCCTTGAAATATTTGTAAACATCTGGAAACAATTTAGTCTGAGGACAGTTTAGGTAACTAAAGGGACTCATTCTTAAAATGAATATATAGTCTCTGGAGACTCTGGGGTCAGAGAGCAAGTGACCAAATACTTCTACTCAATCCACAAAGCTTTGTGGGGAGAGAGAGGGAAACTGAAGGAGGAAGAAAGAGAATGGGTGGAAGAGAAATAGATTTTGCTTAAAGCTAAGCCTCAAGCATATTTTGTTTGAGAAACAACATGTTGCTTGCCCTGTGATTTCCAAGTCAAAGCATCCAGGTTATATATCTATTTATTTGCTGAGTGACTTCTAAATCCAGTGCAGTACCTCTCGAAACATTATTATTGTTATTATTATTATTAAATCTATTAACCTAGAGATCTTGGGAGATAAAGCCTAGAACTACCTACTGAATTTGGACCCAGTAAGCAATATAAAATCACTGAAGGGGAACATTAGCACTTAGAGTACAATGTGGACCAAAAAATGTAATGTTTCATAGTGTTAAGAGATAGCTGTGAAATTAGGATACACATGCAAAAATGAAAGCATTGGATTCTTTCTATTTTTCTTAGACATTGCCTTTATTTAAACAATTTATTTGCAAAAGCAATTGGATTTTTAAATTTTGCTCTTGAAGATAATATAAAGTCAGGTATGTTTTAAGGGGTTCCAACTTTTAGCCCTTTAAAACTAACTTCAGATTCATGCTTGGGATAATGTAGACTTTAGAAATTTATTTACTTGTAAAATTTTATTAAACAAAATTCTGGGTGCCCTTACTTAGCCAAATGAGGACATTTAGATAAAACTCATATTCTTTTCTGACTATATTGTTTCATAAAGTAAAGGATACTATAGTACTAAAATAATAAAATGAATAAAACACAGGAGCTTCCCCGATGGTTTAGCAGTAAAAAATTTGCCTGCAATGCAAGAGAGGCAGGAGATGTGGGCTCGATCCCTGGGTCAGGAAAATCCCTTGGAGGAGGAAAGGGCAACTCACTCCAGTATTCCTGCCTGAAAAATCCCACGGACAGAGGAGCCTGGTGGGCTACAGTCCAAAGGGTCGCAAAGAGTCAGACACGACTGAGCAACGGAGCACACGCACACAGAATAAAACATATGGGTGTATTTCCCTTATTAAGTAACTTGCTGTTTTATACTTATTTCCTTTCCAATTTATGTTGGAATCTTGAAAGCTTTGCCTTCGTTCTGAGGACTCTTTTTTGGAAGTCTCTGACTGAGGTATTTTTTGCTTCCTGTATATTCACTGTGTAATTACTGATTTCGTTATTGAAACTCAGTGATTTCATGGTGACCCAAGTTCAAGTAAAATTCATATTAGTCTTTAGCTATGCATTTTCAGCTCTTAGTTCTGTGTCCAAAAAAAACGTTATCATCAATATGCATTAACAACCAATTACATATTTAAAACTAGATGGGAGATAATCTGAGTTAAAAGTAGACATTTACACCTCTTTTTCAGGAATTATTGATTTGTTGTTATTGTTCAGTCACTAAGTTGTGTCTGATTCTTTGCAACCCCATGAACTATGGCATGCCAGGCTTCCCTGTCCTTCACTATCTCCTGGTTGTATTAAATCCATCAGGATATACTTTTATCTTATCCACTGGTACCCAATCTTAGATTCCCCAACTTCTTACGATCAATGATAGAAAAACTTCTAATTTTCAGTTATTTCACAACACCTAATGAAAATACATGTTTACTCTCTAAAGACAAAGAAAAATCTTGATTTATTGATTGGATTGATATTAATTTACTGTAATTCCATGAAGCCTTCTCTAGCTCTTAAAATACAGTATGTGCCTGTGTTCAGTTGCTTTAGTTGTATCCAGCTCTTTGTAACTCTATGGACTGTTGCCCACCAGGCTCCTCTGTCCATGAAATTTTCCAAACAAGAATACTTGAGTGGGTTACCATGCCCTCCTCCAGGGGATCTTCCTGACCTAGGGATCAAACCTGCATCTCTTATGTCTCCTGCATTGGCAGGTGGGTTCTTGACCACTAGTGCCAAAATATAGCAGGGGGCTCATTAAAAAGCTGATTGAATGCATAATGAATGATGATATTCCTGGCTGTCACAGGCTAAATGACACCATGGACTGACAATTTTGAGTTTACTTAATGCACCATAACTATAGCTTATTTTCTGGTAAAGTTTTTGCAACATGGAATCTGTGAGGGTGGGGAGGTGGTCCATGGAGATGAAAAGATGGACAGCATTCTTTTTTGTGTGTGATAATGTGAGTGGAAACAAGGCTGTGCTCTGAGAAAGTTTTGTGTATTTAATTTTAATGTTTGTGACCAGAAGTCATGCTAAGAAGCATGTGATTTTTTTTCACTTTCTGTATGATTCTAAGGTCCTGATATTCATCAGCCTAAACAAATCTTTTTTTCATTTCTTAGATATTTTTCTTGCATTTGGACACCAGGTGGCGATATGAGGTGAGATGTGGGAAGCTTGGGGCTCAGGTTGGATCATGTCATAGAGTGAAAGGAAGCAGGTAATGATCTGGAGAACAAACTGATCAGATATAGTAGTGTGTGTGTTTAGAAGATAGATAAGTTAAAAAGGAAGACGTTGTAATGATGTGGCTGTATTTTGGCTAAGAAAGACTAGGTTGGCATTCATCATCTGTATGAAAAACACTGTTCTCACCAGATTCCAGACAGTATTTCCCATGGAAAATTCAGGAGTTACCAGAAGATGTGTATCTCCTGCTAGCCATTTTGATTAGTATTTCATAATATACAAGACCCACCTTCCTCCCTTCTCTCTCTACATGGAATATACAAACCTTGGGCTGAATAATGAAACATGAATAGGTACTAATCACTTAGAACAGACTGGGGGAGGGAAGTTATTATACATAATAGCACATTTTGCCACCACAAACAGTTCAAGTCTGTGTGGCTGTGTACAAGAAAAATTGGTTGAGTCTTAGCATTTAGCCATGCTGCTGCTGCTGCTGCTGCTGCTAAGTCGCTGCAGTCGTGTCTGACTGTGTGTGACCCCATGGACTACACCCCACCAGGCTCCCCCGTCCCTGGGATTCTCCAGGCAAGAACACTGGAGTGGGTTGCCATTTCTTTCTCCAATGCATGAAAGTGAAAAGTGAAAGTGAAGTCGCTCAGTCATATCTGACTCTTAGCGACCCCATGGACTGCAGCCTACCAGGCTCCTCCATCCATGGGATTTTCCAGGCAAGAGTACTGGAGTAGAATAGTCATACCCAAAAGCAAAATCAGTAATTATCATTACTAGATTGGTTTTGAATTTGAAAATATGAGAGAATTCATGTTTGGCAGAACTCCCCACCTCCTGCTATATATGAGGATTTGTGTGATAGAAGTAATTATAATATTAATTGGACTTTAAACATTCAAATGTTTTTATAGGTCAGGATGGATTAAATATGGGCCACCTAGATTTTCTGTCAGAAAGATCAGGAAGTGTGATTCTGAAAAGAGTTTGAATAAAATATAGTTTAGAAGCTAATCAGAGAGATGGGAATTTCAGAAGAGTGAGAGCCAGGAGAGAGAACAGTAAGTTGGCTTGATGCATACGCTGCGTTTGGGGTCAGACCAGAGACTACAAGGACTGATCAGAGATAGTCCATTAGAAAAGGCTTGATGGCAGGGAGAAGGGACTAATGGTTTTGTCCCAACAGACAAAAAGGACTTAAAGAAGATAATGTGATTTTTTTAAAAAGGTGCTTCTTGGACAAAATTTGGGTTTTAGATTGCTGTGGAGAGGGTAGAGTAATTTTTCCAAGTGAGAGACATGTTTTGTTTACCAGTACAGTGGCTCAGTGGTAAAGAATCTGCCTACTAAGGCAGGAGATGTGTTAGATCCCTGGGTCGGGAAGATCCCCCGGAGAAGGAAATGGCAATCCACCAGTTTTCACTCCTGGGAAATCCCATAGACAGAAGACCCTGGTGGTACATGAGTTGGACTAGAGTTGGACATAAGTTCACGACTAGATATCAACAACAAACAACGATTTTTCCAGTGCCCATCACAGACCTGGAAAATTACTCCTCAAAAAGTATTTGCTGACTAAAGGAAATAAAGCATATGGGTTGGGTGCCAGCAAGCAAACTCCAATTGAGTTAAAAACTGTTTTTTAGCCAACCTAGGTGTGAAATATAAAGTGATATCTTAGACACTGCTGATGGCTTTAATCAGGTCAGACTTAATCCAAGTAGTGAGAACCAATGTGTTTTTTTAGAGTGCCACTCAAATGAATGCTGACTTCAAGAAGATATTACATTCAATTCTTCCTTCCTTCTTCCTCCCTCCCTCTTTCTTGCCCTCTTACCTTCCTTCCTTTTTTTTCTCATGTTTTTGTTATTATTTCAAGTACACTGAATTACGTTGTTCCCATTTTTCCCTCCTTGCTCTCCTTCTTTACCCCTCCCTTTTTTTTTCTCCCCCTATTTTTTTGCATTCCCTTCCCCACCCTTCTTTTCCTCCTCACCTCTTCTTTCTTCCTCCTGCTGCTTCCTCTCCCTCTTCTTGTATGAGTGACAAATGTGCAATTGAAAATAAATAAGCTAAAGGAGCACAGTCCCAAGGGTTTAATGTAACCTTGTACTCTGGTGGCTGACAGAGATCTAATAGCAGGTTTCAGGAGACCCTGTGACCTTCTACTGGGGTGGGGGGAGCAATGCCTTATTACAACACTTAAACCTGCCTTTTTGCAACATTAAGAAATATTTAATGAACAGTCATGTGTATGTGATACTGTGTTAACCATTCTGAGAACGCAAAGTTCTTGTCTCTCAAGAAACTTGAGTTGATAGATAGATAGATCTAGAATCTAGATTCTAGATTAGATAAACACAAAATAATTATAATATTAAACAGAAAGTGGCATTATAAGAGAAGAACAAATTATTTGCTATGGAAGTTATTTTTATCTTGGAAGCCCAAAACTGGAGTAGGATTTTATATTTCTGGGAAAGAATATGCATTTATTTTAACAATTTTCCAGAATCAGGAAGTTCTTCCTAAAACTGACATCCTTATGGGTTAAAAATCTAATTATTTTTCAATAGTTTCAAAATTTTTGATTAAATTTTTAATTTGAAGGGTTTAACTCAAGAGAAGAACCTTGAAAATCCCAGTAAATGGGTTCAGTAAGACAGTTGAAATATTCTTCCTTGTTTCACTATTGAATTAAATATTAGAATGTAGATCATTTTTTAGATTTAGTTAAAGGATAATCTTACATTGTTATAACCCTATATTACAGTGAGCATTATAACCTTATTACTAAGTTCTGCATTACATTTATTTGATGAAAAATCAAAGCAATTTTTATTTCAGGTTACTAGTATTCTCTTATTATTTTAGAATTAGATTTTTCCTAGTGTGGAATTTTTTTTAAGATAAAAAATGATTGTCTATGACAAGTATTGGGAATTTAAATGGGTCCAATTGAGAATCTTCATGGAAGTAAGTTAAAGAAATCTTTTACTAATTAATGTCCCATCTCTCTCTCTCTCTCTCTCTCACACACACACACAGACACACATATATACACATACCCCTGCCTCTCTTACACTTCTGTGCATCTGGGGCTTTTGGAATTTTTATATCATCAAAAAGGCTTACATTCTGCAGAAAGCCCTTGACCTTAAGGTACCTTGGGAAACTTTAGGAGCTGGCCTAATCCTATATATATTCCAAGCAAAATTTGACAGCCTTATTGCTTTTCATCATTAAGTGATCCTGGAACTTTTCCTAAATAGTTGGGCATATTAACACCGGCATCTTGATTCATTTCCAACCCAACCTTCAATTTATTCCACTTAGGCTAGTCATAGCATTCTTCCCTGCTCCTTCCATGACCTAAGCCATTCTGGGAGAATGCTGTGTGTGCTGTTAGTATTTGTAGAGGTCTCAGGTGACAGAAGCCACAGAAAAGCCAAATAGCATGGTTTTGTTATTATTACTAATCACAGGGCTCTACCTCAAAGGAATGAGGGTGAGAAAAGATCACTTAGCTTTGATAAATGACTTGCAAAATAGAATATGCTGTAGAAAGATTCTAAATATTACTATACATAAAGAGTGGAGACAGCATGCAAATGTGATTAAGGAGGTGGGGTCAGAGGGCAAAACTGGAATATGGGTGTACTTAAGGTCAATGTGACTGAATTGTGCAATGATGTAATTTCCTGCACATACCAATCTCAGAGTTAGGTTTTCAGGAAACAGGATATTTGATATGGCAGCACTGCCTTACTTATGAAGGGGACCAGGAAAGAACAACAGTTGACTTTCTTGTTGGGCTGTGATCCCCCACTTCCCCTACCCCAAAGCCCAATAAACTCAACAATCACTACTATAAATAATTTGAAAATTGGTATTACTAGATAAAACTTTCTCAGCCAGACTCTAAAAAGGAGAACTTTTAGGGATGAAATATTTGATAGTATGGTTGGTATGATGAATGCATAATGAGCTATTCATTACTTGAAATTTCTTAGAGATTGAATTAAAAGTATGAGAAGATCAGACCTTGAATTGGACTAAAGTTTGAGATGAGACAATGGATCAGGAAAGATCTGTTCTCTCAAAAATCTGATCTGATTGGAGGAAAGTGAGACATAGGAAAGCAATCAATCTACGTAGTATAAATTGCACACGAGTTTTTGCTTACAAAACAAAATGGTTGAGGGGCAGTAATTCCATTTTATTTCAGACACTTGGTTCCTAATTTCCATGTTCTCTGTCTGCAAGAAATGGAAATGGTATTGTTCAGCATACATAGATACCACGGAGTTTTAGTTTTCGATAGTACTTCACAGTTTTTTTGGAGGAAGGTTGCTACCACAAAGGATTTTATTACCACATTCTTTGGTTTCTAGGGGTAAGTGTGTCCAAAATCTTAGGTGCAAATGGATCCAAATTTCAGCAACACAAGGTTTTAGTTTCTCATTTGTGTTTGTTATAGTCCCTGCCAACACCTGGAACACAGTAGAAAGGTTGGATCAATTTTTTAAATGAATTTAGGAGGAAACAGTAACTTACAGAATCTCTGAACTCAAGGTTGAAAGAGAACTTATAAATGATTGAATCAAACATATTCTGGGATCTGGAATTCCTTCTCTGGTATTCCTGGCAGATAGAATCCAAGGCTTGCTTAAAGATTTTCACAGCTAGGGAGTGCACTAATAGAACAGATGTTTTCTTGGTAGAATGGAAAGTATCTTTACAAAATGTATGTGAAAACTTTGTGCATGTATCTGCTTGTGTGCATGTATAATACATATGCCCATTTAGAAAAGGCATATTCCCTATATAACTTCATTTTCTTATTGGAAAGCTAGTCATATGGGCTAAGAAATGTGAGCATGCTTATGGGGAAAATAAGAGAATTGGAATAGTGTTTAAAATTTGGGAAATGTGCCCACGGTATTTACCAGTCTTTTAAGAAAACATATTTAGGCTTTTAGTACCGAGCACATCTTTTTATTGACTCAGGACCTTCTACTATTTCACAATGAAAGCAGACTGTAAATAAAACGTTACTGATTTTCTTTTTTTCCTTTTTCCTGTAGTAACCAAATGCTTTCAGCCACTGGAGTCTAATGAGAAACAGCTGTGCTTGAAGTGTTGTTTCTATAGATAAAAAAATTTAAGTACGATAACATCTAAGGCTTTTTTGTTGTTAGAATAGCAATAGATGCAGGAACTAAGAGGTGGCTAAAGGCATCAGTTCTTCTAATTTGTCATTTAGCTTCTTCATGAAATAAATTTGGAAGTGGCAGTCTAACAATCTGGTGCACTGGGAGAGGCCGAGGTTCTCTGACATAGCATGCAGTTGCAAGAACTTGCAATGGGAGAGATTAGTACACCCACTGAGATGCCTTTGGAGGCCTGATTTATAAGATATCTGATATTAGAATGGCTAAATGCAATAACTCTACTCCCATAGACTATTAGACCTAGAAGGGGTTGGAGAAGGTGTCCTTCCAGACCTCTTATTTTCAAATTCCTATTATATGAGGAATTTGAAGTGATTTGTATAAGATCAGTTCACTAATTGCAGCCGAACCACCTGTTAAATGCTTATTATTTTCCACCAATGGCTTTTCCAAAGCTGCCTTCTGGTTGTAACCACTCAAAATAGGATGCTAAACAAATACTACATACCTAAACATTTAATCATTCCCCCATCCCCCCTTAGCAAAACCTTTCTGGAATGTATTTGATGCTGGTGTCGTCTCTGTGTTCACAACGCTTGGTGAAGGAGTGTGTCTGTTTGGCTGGAAAGGTCATTCTTTCATGCTGCGAATACATACACGCATGAAATTCTCAGTCACAGTTAGATAGAGAAGAATATTTTCTTCTTCAGAGTCAGGATCCGAAGCCTTTATACTGCCAGCTGTGCTTGAGTTCTTTTCACATTGGACACATCAAACCCCAGTCAATTATATTTCCTATTAGTTCTTTTCACTTGGACATATCAACTCTCAGTCAGTTGTATTTCCTACTACTTCAGATCACTTCCTATAATAATATTGTAAATCAACTATAATTCAATTAAAAGATAAATAAAGATTAAAAACTCAAAAAGGAAAATAGAGACTATCACCACCAGCATTTTTGGATTTGAATGTTGGCAAGAGAGTCAAACATCAAAGAAATTTTGCTGCAAAGCTTTTAAATTCAGTGGGCACTGGACTGTGCTAAAATAAGTGAGGAATTTAAGTGGTGCTGTTCATTATTTTGAAATATTAAATCTGCAACATGTAAGCAACGATTTGACTAATAATTGATCGTGACTAACTATGGATGTGATTTTTTTTTAACGCATTTCAGGGAGGAATCATTTTTAAAGTCTTTATTCATGAACCTGTAGTCTCATATTGGCATTAGATAGTTTAAGATATTCTAAAAAGCAGTCATTCTAAGTTACTGATTAATAATAAAAACAAAGTATAAAACTATATGTATTTGAAATCCTGAAACAATTTTATTTATTTGATCTTTATTTTTTTAAATAAAATGTGTACATATTTAAAGGTAAAAAAATCACTACCTGTTAGTTTCTATTATAAAGTCATGTCTCTAGTCAACAATTAATTTATAAGAGGTGTGAAATCACATCTCCCCCCTATCCCCTACCCGCCCCTGCCCCCGACAGCTATCCTAATCACATCTTCTCTTTTCACTTCTTTGCCTGGGTATACTCTTTTTTGCTGTATTTTCTGGGACCTTTGCTGGAACCCCAGCTGAGGTAGTATAGCACAGGATTAGGACAACTTGGGATGATTTTTCTGGGACTTTCTAGATGTTTAGTGCAGAGAGATAAAATATAGACATGCTTCCCTCTAGACTTCAGCGTAGAAGGCTTGGGCTTTTAGTTTCCTCTCCCTGTAATGGTGTGCTTTCAAACTCCAGTACAAGAGAGAGACAGAGAGATCCACTCTTCACACCTGTGCTGGTTACTCATGCAAGTTGCCAAGTAGTCAGGAGCAAAGGAAAGAGTGATACGTGAAAAGTCCCAGGGTCACATGACAGTAAGACAGAGCTAGGCGTGCTTGTCTAGAGCTATTTAGAAACTCGGTGGGTGTTACTCCCTAGGGTACTAAATTGTGTCATTAGTCACAACCAACAGTGACATGTCTGTATTAGAGAAAAAGAGGCAGTCTTGAATCTCAATATCACATTTTTTTTTTGTCTTATGTTGCTTGTTCCCTAGTGTACAGTTCTCAGAGAGGAATGCATCCCAGTATTCCAATAGTTATGAAAAGATAACAGAAATACAGCTGCTGGTCCAGAAGGGATGTGGTTAAGATTTGTTAAGCCTCTTGAAGTCCCTTACAAGTAAAAATACCTCACTGATTGATTCTGATGTTTCAATTTTCCAGTTAAAATATAAATGGGCAAAGAACACATTTTGCCATTTGTGTTTGAGATTTGTATCTCTTTATTTACATGCAAATTACTTTAAAAGCTAGGAAAACCTATAAAATCGTAAATATTCCACACTGGGGACTCAAACTAAGAGTATTTGTCAAATAAAATGAATTCTTCAAGATCTGCTTTGAGCTACTTTCTTTGCATCTAAGCACAGCCTCTCTTAGAGGAAGGAAATAGTAAAGTTCTCACAGAGAGAGAGAAAACGTTTACCACTCAGTAAAAATCCAGGGCCTTGCTGTATGAAAGCTTTAATTTAGTTCGGCTCACTCTTCCATGGGTTAATTTAGAGCACGAATAAAAGGAGATTATTTTTGGGCAGAGAATCTGCCTGGCACATTCTCTGAACCTAATAGAGCTAAATAAAGCTACCCAAATGCCTGTGATTTTTGGAGGAGGTCACCCACAAGTGATAGCCCTCTGATAGTTTTTAAGAACACAGTGGACCAAGTGAGAAGGAACTTGCCCTAATCTGGAGAGGTCAGGAGCCTCAATATATGAATGCTACTGCTGCTAAGTCACTTCAGTTGTGTCCGACTCTGTACAACCCCATAGACGACCGCCCACCGGGCTTCTCTGTCCCTGGGATTCTCCAGGCAAGAATACTGGAGGGGGTTGCCATTTCCTTTTCCAATGCATGCATGCATGCTAAGTCACTTCAGCTGTATCCGACTCTGTGCGACCCCATGGACAGCAGCCCACCAGGCTCCTCTGTCCAAGGGATTCTTCAGGCAAGAATATTGGAGTGGGTTGCCATTTCCTTCTCCACAATATATGAATAGACCCACTTAAACACACATTAACAGGCAAAGAAATGGAACGAGAACAAGCAAGTGTGCCTGAGTGTACACAAACACACACATACACAGACACACATCAGTGCGGGAGGCAGCAAGAAGAAAGAGAAAGTACATAGGCTTAGAAATAGAGTAACATGTGTCTCAGTTTTAGCTGGGTACCTACCTGGTTTCCATTGGGAAAGAGATAAACTTAATCTCTTTAAGTCTCAGTTACTTTATAGGAAAAACGGGAACAATTGGAGGGTTGTCATATTGGATGTGAAAAGTATAAACATTCACAATCACCTTACAAGCCTAATGTTTTAGTTTTGATTTTTTTCCTTGCCTTTACTTTTTCTGTTTTTTTCCCCCCATAATAAATGTAAGACAAACTCATCACTGAAACTTAGAGAAGAGTATAGAAAAGACAATATTTTTCTATTGTCTATTATTACAGACAATATATCTATTATTGCATCACTTAGAAGTGAATACTCAACATTTTGATTTATTTCCTTCTAGTCTTATTTTGTTGAATATTGTTTCACATAGTTAAGAATAAACCATATGTCTAACTTGCATGTATACTTCCCTTGCATGTATACATATGGGCATAAATGTTCACAAGTGTTCTTTCATAACACTAAAAAGCCTTTATAAAAACATATTTTAATACTGCATATTCCTTCTCCTCATCTTTATCAACATTACTGCCAACATCATCATTATCATCATTTATGGATCACTATGTATAGTGATATATATATAAACCACTATAAACAAAAATAAGTGGTTTATATATATTCTCTTATTTTATTTCATTCTCATAAAATACTGATGTCTGTATGCTGAGATAAATATAGTCAATAAAACAAAATATTAAAAGGAATAGTTATATTAATATGTAAGTCTCTGAGAGAAATGCCAGAACCATTTAAGTTAAGTGGCAACAAGGCAATAGTAATATTGACAATGACCTCATACTTCTTTGGAGAGTTAAATCTAGTGAAGATATACACATATGTTTCTTGAGAAAGAAGCTATATCATTTATATATACACTTGAGAATAATCTTTAAAAAAGTCTAAAATCTAGAAAACAAAGCATCTTTTTGTTTTTCTGTTACTAGGAAAGAAATCATTTAAAGATGGCTTAATGCCTCAATGAAATGCAAAAAGACTTCTTCCAAGAATACATAGGCACCATTGAGGATTTGGGAAAGTGTTTTAAAATCACAGTAGAGGCCTTTTTCATATTAAAATTCACTATTTTTCTGACCAGTTAGCCTCTAAATGAAGCAGCTGAGAGGAATAAAACCATATTATTTCTTTAGTTTTCAGAAACCAATCTTGTCATTTCCATTTTTATCAACAGAGCTCATTCAGAGCAGAATTGGAGCAAAGTTGCTGCTGACTTGATTTGGCTAGAGATTCTTAAACAACACCTTAAACAACCATCACGTCTTTCTGCTGGCGTGCTGGTCTACCAGCCTCTGTTAGATGATGTGAAGGGAGAGAGAGTGCAAGAGATGGGGGAGTCAGTCTTCAAACAGGAAAAGAATGGGCGAGGAAGGGTCCAGGGGGCTCTCTGGGGAAGGGGCTCTTGGTGTTTAATGTGCTAGTCCTCCCTTCAGAGTGGCCCACTGGCCGCCAAGGCTGGTGTTATCCTGTGTGCAATGTTGACGGTCTGTAATCCTTTGTCAGGGTAATTGACGGTGAAGTCTGCACTTTTGCAGCTAATGATAAATAGGGCTTTTAAAGGCTGTAATTTCTTGTTTAACTGATGCCAGTTGCAAATACTTTGTGCTGAGGAATAATTCCTCTCTGCCAAATAAAATACAGTGGAAGTCTGGGGCGTGTTTTTCAGCTTATTGTTAATCACAGCTTGCCTGACAGAGCACTTTCTATGTAGGAGATAAATGCTTGGGCCGTCTGGCTGCCAGTTTCAGTACAGAAAGGACTTTGCTTGTGGAAAAAGCTTTTCTGTTTCTTCAGCAAACATTAATAAGCCTTGTTTATTTATTTTTTTTAATTTTTATTCTTGTATAAAACTCTTTCAGAGAGGCAAATGTTTGGTTCCTTGAAAAGAGGGATTCTTTGAGTTTCTGAATGTGTCTCACTTCTTCTGTTCCATCCTGGGGCTGTGGTTTGGACATAGCTCCTCCAGATAAAGGGCAAGAAGGCAACTTTCTCAATTCACAGAAAATTGAATTATGAGCAGTGGGGTTGAGGATGAGTATCCTGAGGGTTCTGGCCATTTCAAGACTAAAGGGAAAGTTATAGTGAAAAGGGCTGGAAAATGGCAAAGAGGAGAGAAATAAGGGTTCCTGGTGAGCTCAGAAAGAGACAGGCTTGCTTGGATTTGAATTGGACAAGGCAACACAAAAACATGATGAGAAATACCAGTTTGCCTCAGAGTACAAATGGATGCATTTCTGGCAGTTTCGTATATATATCTAATTACATTTTAAATGTACAGTAGAGTTAGCAATTTAAAAATATCCTGTGGTCAGTATTTTGTCATATCTGATACTATGTTTATGCAAATTTTCAGTTTTTAGAATAAATAATTTGCTTAAAGTGAGACTCCTCAGGAGCTCAGGAAGCTCACTAGTTCTCAGGTAGAGAGTTGGAGGGTGGAGGCAATTTCTGGTAGTATACAGCCTTTGATAGTGTTACTGCAGGTTCCTTATGGAGGGGTGCATGGTCTTTTGGGATATATATTTGGACCATTTGGACAGTCCTTCAAAGCTCTCCCATATATTAAAAAATGGTGCTTCTTCATGTCCGGAATTTGTACTTTGCATCTTCAGTAATTTAGACACACATATACTTAAAAGATTGAAAGAAAGATGAGCAGGAGAGTTAAACGTAGGTTCACACAGGAGAGTCAGTGAGAGATGATGGACAGGGATATTACGAATCAGAGATGCCTAAAGCATCCTAAGTATTCAGCGTAGCAGGATGGACCACATTACTAGTACCAAATTTTGCAATCTATGCAACATCGATGTTTGCTACATGCCCATCCGAAACTGTCCTCTATGCAGTTACCAGGATGTTATCTGACAGGCAAAACTGCTCCTGTCACCCACTCCCCTGCTGATTCCTGTGCACTAAAGCATGGAGTCCAAATGCATGTTGTTAAGAGGCCCTCCACTATCTGGTCTTACTTTTCCTACAGCGTCATCTTTTTCCTCTTAGATCTCCCAGTGCTCAGCTTCAGCAACTTTTAAGAAAATCAAGATCATGTCACTTAGCAGCTCTGCATTCTTGAGATACCTACTTTCCAGAACTTCTAAGATTAAGACGATGCATGCTCCTTCATGGGGCTGGGATGAGAAATAAGTGAAGTGAAAATCCTCTATTAGGAATGAATAATATTGCTTCCTACCATTGCCTTTCCATTACCAGTAGTCTTTCCCCCTAGGTCAAAATGTATATTTTTCCCTTCAAAATCCAGTGCCGTTAGTCTGTGACTCTTTTTTCATCAATTTAGACACACTTGATCCTTGATTTGTTCCACAATTTTATAGTGTATGTCTCCATTACTTAGCTCATTTTTTTGAAGTTACTTGTTTATATATCCGTTTTTCTCACTAAACTGTGAGCTCCTTGTGGGAGTGGGGGCCACTGAGCTTTCATATCCACCAGGCAGTGGGTGTTCAATAAACATATGTTACACTGAATAGAAAGAAAACACAAATAGACAACCTGAATTGACTCATCATTGCAATTAATTTTTAATTCCATGGTTTAAGGGCTCATATAAACTTTGGGAATGAACTCAGTTTAACCTGTTGGCTACTGATCATTCCATCTCTACTCAAGCCAAATGCTTTGCTGGGTTTGTTCAAGGACTGCACATGTGCTAGATTCCCCCCTGTGGAGTTGGCATGTGTGTGGGGTGCACATGAGGGGAAAGCAGGCACACATTTCTGCTCACAAATGTAATTTCCATCACAAAAAAACTAAAAAGAGAACTACCCAACTTAATTTCTTAGTGGGGCTAACCAGATCCTTTGATTGAGGTTCTGATGTCTATGTTCATATGTCAAATTTTGATTTTTTTCTCATGTTTTCCATTGTTCTATCACACCCTTTCAAGGATAAACATGTAATTTTTAAATTTTATTTTGATAACACTTAAGACAAAGACAGTATAATATTGTTCTTCCATAAATGGCAATAGCAGAGTATTTCAAACAACTGGGGATTCCAGAAAGCTGAGGTTGTGGCAGTTCAGTGATTGATGATGCTGAGTGTAATGGATGGGTACTAGATCTATGCAATTATCTTATTCCCATTGGCCTTGTACATAATTGGATTTATCCTCCTAGAATTCTGGGAAGAATTTGTAACTAGTTGATCAGGAGAAGAATAGAAATATCTTGTAGGCTATAACTTCAGTGTTTACTATTTTGCCAAATCAAATGTTCAGAAGTTTTTCTCTGAATGAAACACCTCTTATACAAATCATACGATTGCAACCCAATCATATGTATGAAGAAGTCGGTATATTTATCTATTTCAAACTCTCAGTTAAAATTATACCCAACACATGCTCACAAATTTCTGTGCACTTCTTAGAAAGTTCTGTCTTTTGATAGCTTTAGGAAGGAAGTTTCATAATCTCTGTATTCTTTGAGGAAAGAACGCCAGTTCTTTGAAAGACAAGCAGAGTAAAGTGTTTTAAAACTTAGGCTCTATAGCCAAACTGACAAGGGTCAAGTGTCAGCTCTGTGCCCCTGGTCAGGCTGATCAACCCCTTTCAGCCTAGGTTTCTTCATCTGCAACATGAGGATAATAATAATACGACCTCTTAATGAAAGATAAAATAGTCCATATAAAGTTCTGAAGAATGATTCTTGGAAATTAGTAAGTACTCAGTAACTTTGTAATTCAGAAATATTAGTTAAGTACTTGGGAAATCATATTAATGCAACGTCACACCAGATCCTGGAAAATAGATAAAGTGAAAGTGAAGTCGCTCAGTCGTGTCCAACTCTTTGCGACCCGTGGACTGTAGCCCACCAAGCTCCTCCGTCCATGGGATTCTCCAGGCAAGAATATTGGAGTGGGTTGCCATTTCCTTCTCCAGGAAAATAGTAAGTACTCAGTAACTTTGTAATTAAGAAATATTAGTTAAGTACTTGGGAAATCATATTAATGCAACATCACACCAGATCCTGGAAAATAGATAAGAAAGGTACAAAACATTGTCTCTGCCTTTACAGAGTTGACAATAATAGTGTCTTATTTATATGCATAGTATTTTTAAGATGAAAACCATCTTCTTTGAATCTCACAACAATCCATTAAGATTTTTTTCGTTATTAAAGAAACTGGAGCATAGGAAGGATGTGAATTTTTTGAATGATAGTGAGGGGCAGACAGGATGGGCACTCAAGCTCTGTCTTCTAGTTAGTGTCATTTCCAATACACGCCACTCTCTCCCTTTGAGTAGCTATTGAGATAATGGTACATTGTATAACAATGTACTAAATTGTGTGAACCAAGCACTTAAAGCAATTAGAGTTAAGAAAAGAGAACAATTAATGTGATCAAGAAGAGTTGGGACAAGTAAAATAACATTTTTCATTAAAGATAAAAAAAATGAATTTATCCACTGTCCATCTAAAATTCTGAATGCCAACAAACATTGGTTTCCCTTGTATATTAAATTACTGTTACTTAGTTTTGCTGAACTGTATTAAATTATTAATATATATTTTTTCCTTAAAATTGTATTAAGTACTCTTCTTTCTTATACCATAAAGACATTTGGAATATAAATGAAATAACATATGTGAGGTGCTTTATGATCTTTGGAGGAAAGACACCATATAAATGCAGCCTCTCAACCCTCAGAAGTTATGAACACAATTACATTGTCTCTCTCTAATGGAATTTTGTGCTCTCCAACTGCATTGAGAATAAAATGGGAGACACAGATTTCTAGTTCTTTTCCTGAGGTTTAAAAATCTCTAGGCTGTGGTTAACTTCTGGCTTGAGACCACAAAAAACACACTCCAAATATTCATCATATCCAAAGGTTAAGTAGGGTACAAAGATGTAATTGATTTATTGGCCAGTGGTCACTGCAGTCATTGTATAGGACTGTTTGCAAACTTGCCTTCTCAGCTGTTCTGTATGCTTAGAGGAACCTTGCACAGCAAACTAGACTTGGGAGAACCAATGACATACATCTTCCTGTCTCCTGTCCTGAGCCCCCACAAGGGATGATCCTGGAGAAACTCGCCATTGTGATAGTCTTTGTTGAAACAAATAAAATGGTAGACAGATTTGCCCCAACAGATCTGCACCTTGTGTGTGACAGACTACACACCAAACTCTTCTTAATCCTAAATGTCAGAGTTATTCTCTTAGCCTGGGGAATAAATTGTTTTTTCGGATTCTCTCCTTTTGGAAGAGGCATCAACTTGCAATGCAACTAACAGGCCCAAATTCTGTTGTTACTGGATCCATTGTAACATTATTTTTCTAGCCCTGACAAGAAACTGCTTTTCTAGAGGGACCCATAAAACCTACCTAGTTGCTTTGGTCTGAACTTTGAAACATATACTGCAAATGGTTCTAAAGGCTTGCATGTTACTTGGGTCCTGGTAGGATGGTGTCAAGATATAAACTCTCCAAGTTTAATTAAAAGCCTCCTTAGTGATTCATCTTTAATGCACTCCTACTCCTTTTATGTCACTTTCCCTCCTCTGTGTCTATGTTATGCAACAATTTAAGACTATCAGATGGTAAAGAATCTGCCTGCAATGCAGGAGACCTTGGTTCAATCCCTGGGTCAGAAAGATCCCCTGGAGAAGGGAATGGCAACCCACTCCAGTATTCTTGCCTGGAGAATTCCATGGCAGAGGTGCTTGGTGGGCTACAGTCCATGGGGTTGCAAAGAGTCGGACACAACTGAGTGACTAAGCACATTGATACAGAACTTAGTTGTACCAACCAGCACGACTTGGCAATTGACTTACTTGGAACTTTATACACTCTGTCTTGGTCTATTTAAATTTTAAACATCTGAAATATCTATTTAAGATTTTTTTGTTGTTGTTTACAGCTGAGTCCAGCTGGCACTGATATTACACGAGCCATTGTCTGGGAGCTCCTACCTAGAAACTAATATGTCGAAGTGAGTTACCAGATATAGCTGGTGTAAGACTAAGTAATAATGATAGGTCTTTGTAGTTTCAGTGGGCTCTGTGGAAAGCCCAAACAAGTAACATCTTTCACAGTGCCAAGAATTGGTCCTTTCCACTGTGGGCAATTGGATCTGCTTCTGGTTCTCATGTATACAGCACTGTTGCAGTTAAATCCAGGATTCGCTGAGCTGAATCATACACAGACTTATACAGACACACACAGGCACACACACATGCATTTACATACAGACGTTTTATAAATTATGTCCCCCACCTCTAAATGTCAGATTATTTTAAAATTTTGGAACTTTATGAAATGTTTTTTCATCTTTACTTTCTTTTCAATTGTTTGTGTATGTGTGTGTGTGTCATTCAGTCATGTCTGAGTCTGAGTACCTGCTAAATCTGAACATTTTCTTTAAAGTTTATCTAAAAGAAAATGAGCATCTATGCAATGATGAAATAAAAACATCCACAAAGATCATCAGTAATGTTATTTAAAGCATCGAGAATACTACAGATTTGACCACAAAAATGGGTATCCATGGAATTATATAATTATAGATTCCAAAATTTGAGATAATTAGGAAACAAATGTATTATTCTTTACTATATACCTCTCTGAGGGCACAGATTTATTCACTGGTCAACTATTTGAAGAAGCATTTATAATTTAAAATCAGGAAAAGATATTAAAAAGTTTAATAACATGCCCTATTTGATAACAGTAGAGACGGAAACCAAGCTTGGCAAAGGTACATCCTTAAGATCACATGACCAGGAAGAAAAAAATCACATGAATTTTTAGAACCAGACAGGTCAGGAACCCAGGATATCTGACTTTCACCCACTGGAGTACCTCTCCACCCCACCCCTGCCAATTATATAAAATTGCCTGTATAATAAAATTCTGTGAAAAGACATGAGCATCGGATTGCTAGGAAAGGTTATAAAATCACTATTGTGAAAATCTGATCTGGTGCTATGACTAATTAGAGATAAACTTTGATATAAAAATAGACTTTCTCTAGTCAAAAGGTTAACTCTACTGATGTCACTTGGTGACCCCCTAGGCTTAGTGGCCAACAAAGTTAGTGCCCGTTCAGCTTTTGGGAAGTCCTGAGGCTGGTGCTAAAACGGACGTGTCCAGGAGAGAAAATCATGATAATCCTCCAGCCAAGCAGCTTTACTTCCAAATTGACAGATCATTAGTAAAGGAAGAAATTTAATGAAGTTTTCAAGGGAAGTATGACCACTAATTCTGGAAAATCTTAGTATGAAAACAACCAAATAGAATAAAGTGAAGAAGACTACCAGCGGGTCTGCAAATCACAACTGAATAGCCAGAAAGGGACCTGATTTCCTTATAGGTAACTCCGTCTTTGGCTAGATTTCGAAAATGTAAAGCTGCAATTTAGGTCGGTCTCACCTGCCATCCATATGCACACTTTCTTTAACCAGTTTATGCAAACGTAACTTTTTTTCCCCAAAATCTCTTTTCCCTACATACCTAATCCATATTATGGCTTGGTGTTTGTGTGTGTGTGTGTGTGTGTGTGTGTGTGTGTGTGTGTGTGTGTGAGTCACCTGAGTTCATAAAATCTTCCATTTTATTTCAGAGATACTTTGTTTTAAAGGTTCTGCCTTTTGGTAAGCTAGCCACATTGTCAAATCCTACCCCATTTTAATTAGAATTGCAGAAGAATAGAGGGGAAAGAAGAAGAAAGCCAGCAAATGAAAGTTCTATCAGTGACTAAAGAATGGTTCTGTAGTGGAATTCAACTCTAGTTTGTCCTGGTTTGCCTTTGTTCTTGGTTCAGCATATTGCTATAAAGTCCTTTCTTGACAGTAACTTAAAATCTGGAGAAAAAAAAACAACACCTCAAGGTAGAGAAATCTTTAAAAAAGACTCAAGGATGTGGAAGGAAGAATGGCTGTATTGTATTGAAGGCATACTGGAAACAGCTGTCAAAGAAGAGAGTGATTTAGGTGGTGACTAAAAAGCCACTGTTCTTACCCTTGGTCATCCTCCATTTCTAGTTATCTTCTTTTTAATCAATAAAACTTGTTATAAGGCCTTTCCTCTCTCCTGGCTTCTTCCTGTTATGAGTTGAGCAGTATAAAGTCTTCTCGCCAACCCTCAGATGATGGGGAGTTGGAAGTGTTGGCTATGACATGACTCACAGTGACATAGAGATTACTCACAGATTTCCACTCCAGGCAGACAGAATCACCTATTAACAAGGAGCTCTTTAGGGCTGTTCAACAGCAGGGGACATGATTCAGTGGAATAAGATTATCCCTCATGGATTTTTGAGTGCTTTGCCCAAAATCTTTTTTCTCTCAGATGACCTTAGTGCATCAGCTTCCTTACTAGTTAAAAGTCACATATCCCTAGAGAGGAAATCACCATATAATAAAGGTTTAGGTGTGGTTGACAGACAGTAATGTTCTTGTATGTTGGAGAATGAATTAGTCATGCTCTTTCCCAAGCTCCTTTACCAGTGAAAGGGAACAGAAACACAGTTACTAGAAATGACTAACTAGAAGAGAATACAACCTAAAGCCAAACATGTATTTTTAGAACAGATATAACCATATCAGGTCAGGACTAAAATGTTCAATAATTCTATCTGTGTCATCATCACCAAGGTCAAACATTTAATGAGTGCTATTGAGATGTATAAAGCTCTGCTCTACATACTTATCTGCCTCAATGCTTTCTTCTAACTAGGGAAATAATTACTGATAGGGAGTCATATACCAAGAAAGTACATGAAAGCTCCAGATAACACATGCTTCTGGAATTTACATGCCTTGTAGAGAACGCAGTGACCCTTCATAACAGGAAAGTTTGTGTGCCAAGACTTTATAGAAGCTCATCCCTGAAAGGGCTGTCAGGTTTGATGGCTGAGTGTGAATCAACAAGGTGTATAGAGCAGCATTTTCACCAAGCACAGTTAACATATATTCATTCAGTCATTCAAAGAAAAGAGCCTAAAGTATATCAGGCACTAATGCTAGAGGGTGGGATACTACAGTTAAAAGTCAGAAAAGGTTCCTGCCCCTTTGAAGCTCATATTTCTAGTGTGTGAGCCAACCAACAACAATAATTACAAACTGTCACAAGTTACAAAGCAGATGGTTCATTCAGATGTTGGAAGGGCAGTAGTTACATCAATGTTACTTCTGCTTTGTGACCAGAGAAGGTCTCTATGAAGAGCTGACAGGTTAATGGAGAGGTGGGGGAGGAGAAGGAGACATCAATATAAAGGGTCAGTGGATACAGGGAAAGGCCTAGGATGTGTGGTTAGGCAAAGACATACGAGATCAAAGAAGAACATGAATGAAAAATGAGGAAGGTGTGGTTTGTCACACCCTCAGTTGCACAGCTGGAATGGGGTGGATGGAGGGACAAGTCATAATGCAGCTGAGGAAGTGTTGCTGAACTCACACATGACAGAGGGAGGCTCATGCTGACTGTGTCTCCTCACCATCCACTTCTGTGTCTCTGCTCTCCTTCACTCGTTAATGGCTCTGATGGCCACCGCATCTACTGGAATATATTTTCTCTGTTATTACTTTATATTTCAAGTGCCTGTGGCCTCATTTCCCAAATAAATTATAAAGTTCCTTGAAGGTGGACTATGTATAATCTCTCTCTATTTCTCAGAGCATCCACTCGCCTGCTGTGTAGTAGATACTTAATGTTTGTTTGAATGAATGAAGATGTTGATAGTGAGAGGGTATGTAGGTCAAGAATAGGTGTGAAGGTTGTTAGCAGCACCAATCTGGGGACTAGTCTAAAGTGGTTGGCATAGACAGTGTTTCAGTAAGTCTGCTGTCACCCAACCCATGGTTAGGAGGTCAAAACTAGTAGAAGTAACAATAGAAATAGCGTTATTCTCATTTCTGTTTTTTCCCCCCTTTAAACACTTGCTTCAGTTGTATCTGACTCTTTGCAAACCTATACAGGTGGACTGTAGCCCACCTGGCTCCTCTGTCAATGAGATTCTCCAAGCAAGAGTACTGGAGTGAGTTGCCATGGCCAGGGGATCTTCCCGACCCAGAGACTGAACCTGCATCTCTCATATCTGCTGCACTGGCACGTGGATTCTTTACCACTGGCACCACCTGATGTTAAAATAACTGCTTCTTAGTGAAAGTCACTCAGTTGTGTCCGACTCTTTGTGACCCCAAGGAATTTTCCAGGCCAGAATATTGGAGTGGGTAGCCTTTCCCTTCTCCAGTGAATCTTTCCAACCCAGGGATCGAACCCAGGTCTCCCACATTGCAGGCAGATTCTTTATCAGCTGAGCCACATGGTAAGCCTGAGAATATTGGAGTGGTAGCCTATCCCTTCTCCAGGGGATCTTCCTGACCCAGGAATCAAACTGGGGTCTCCTGCATTGCAGGCAGATTCAACCCACTCCAGTATTCTTGCCTGGAGAATCCCGTGGACAGAGGAGCCTGGGAGGAGTCCATGGGGTCGCAAGAGTCAGACATGACTGAGTGACTTTCACTTCTTTACCAACTGAGCTATTAATAACCTCTTAAATTTTCTCTTTCCCTAGACTATACTTAATGGGTGAACTAATTTCTTTTAAAATAAAGATTCATGTTAATTTCAACTTGAAGACCTATCTCTGTAGAGTACTCTGAGCATGGAGGAACAGGTCAATCGCCTCAGCTTCCTCCAGGGATGAGTAATTACAGAACAGTCTTCATCCACTGCATCGTCTAGTGAAAGATTTTCCAAAACAAAGATAAGAACAAAACAAAGCAAAACAAAAAGCATAACAAAAACAAAAGAACACATTTCAGTCATTGTCTGAAACAGGCAATTATTAAAAGTTTTCTATTGGGCTAGATGCTGATAATGTGAAAGCAATTGTAAAAACCCACAATGCTGGATTTGAAAGAGATCTTGGTTACCGAGTCCAACCTATAATTTTTCCAGTAAGGGCACTGAAACCTAACATCAGAGATTTGGTCAGTAATGCTATTGAGTTAGGATCTGAGCCTCCTGATTGCTAACCTAAAGCCCCAACTGTCAATTTCCACAATTGCTTCATAACAGAATTTAAAGCAAAATAGGAGGAAATGTGTATACCTAGTTGATATAATTTTAAAAAATATATTGGTTATATCTTAAAACAACTCATTTTACGGACAAAAATGTTGAAACCTAGAGATGTTATAGTGTGATACAGTTCTCAAAATATGTCTGACTTTAAATCACTGGTTACACTTTGGCTTTTTTAATTCTTTAAAGAGAATTTTAAATTCCCTTCTCTTAAACATTGTTTAAAAATACCAATCTTCTCATGTTAACCATTTTGGCAAACTTTAGTCTTTATATTAGTTCAATAGAGGACAGAAATGGTAGGGACCTAACAGAAGCAGAAGATATTAATAAGAGGTGGCAAGAATACACAGAAGACCTGTACAAAAATGACCTTCACAACCCAAATAATTACAATGGTGTGATCACTCACCTAGAGCCAGACATCTTGGAATGTGAAGTCAAGTGGGCCTTAGGAAGCATCACTATGAACAAAGCTAAGTGGAGGTGATGGAATTCCAGTTAAGCTATTTCAAATCCTGAAAGACGGTCTTGTGAAAGTGCTGCACTCAATATGCCAACAAATTTGGAAAACTCAGAAGTGGCCACAGGACTGGAAAAGGTCAGTTCCCAAAGAAAGGCAATGCCAAAGAATGCTCAAACTACTGCACAATTGCACTCATCTCACACGCTGGCAAAGTAATGCTCAAGATTCTCCAAGCCAGGCTTTAGCAATCTTTGAACTGTGAACTTCCAGATGTTCAAGCTGTTTTTAGAAAAAGCAGAGGAACCAGAGATCAAATTGCCAACATCTAGTGGATCATCAAAAAAGCAAGAGAGTTGCAGAAAACCATCTATTTCTGGTTTATTGACTATGCCAATGTCTTTGACTGTGTGGGTCACAATAAACTGTGGAAAATTCTGAAAGAGATGGGGATACCAGACCACCTCACCTGCCTCTTGAGAAACCTGTATGCAGGTCAGGAAGCAACAGTTAGAACTGGACATGGAACAACAGACTGGTTCCAAATAGGAAAAGGAGTACATCAAGGCTGTATATTGTCATCCTGCTTATTTAACTTATAGGCAGAGTACATCATGAGAAACGCTGGGCTGGAAGAAGCACAAACTAGAATCAAGATGGCTGGGAGAAATACCAACAACCTCAGATATGCAGATGACACCACCCTTATGGCAGAAAGTGAAGAAGAACTAAAGAGCCTCTTGATGAAAGTGAAAGAGGAGAATGAAAAAGTTGGCTTAAAGTCCAACTTTCAGAAAACAAAGATCATGGCATCTGGTCCCATCACGTCATGGGAAAGAGATGGGGAAACAGTGGAAACAGTGGCTGACTTTATTTTTCTGGGCTCCAAAATCACTGCAGATGGTGATTGCAGCCATGAAATTAAAAGACGCTTACGCCTTGGAAGAAAAGTTATGATCAATCTAGACAGCATATTGAAAAGCAGAGACATTACTTTGCCAACAAAGGTCCATCTAGTCAAGGCTATGGTTTTTCCAGTGGTCATGTATAGATGTGAGAGTTGGACTATAAAGAAAGCTGAGCGCCGAAGAATTGATGGTTTTGACCTGCGGTGCTGGAGAAGAATCTTGAGAGTCCCTTGGACCACAAGGAGATCCAACCAGTCCATCCTAAAGGAGATCAGTCCTGGGTGTTCATTGGAAGGACTAATGTTGAAGCTGAAACTCCAACACTTTGGCCACCTGATGTGAAGAGCTGACTCAACTGAAAAGACCTTGATGCTGGGAAAGATTGAGGGCAGGAGGAGAAGGGGACAACAGAGGATGAGATGACTGGATGGCATCACCAATGCGATGGACATGGGTTGGGTGGACTCTGGGAGTTGGTGATGGACAGAGATGCCTGGCATGCTGCGGTTCATGGGGTCGCAGAGTCAGACATGCCTGAGCGACTGAACTGAACTGAATTAGTTTGATGTCAGAGACCAGAGTAATACCTAAGAAGGGCTTTAATTTCCTCTTTAACCTTCTTCACTTACTGTAGACATTGTTATGGAATTATCCTTGGCTCCATCTTTATTGTAAGGAAAAACTAATTCTCTGTTCTCAGTGGCTTTCTCTGCTATAGGCATCTGTCCTTTTAACTTGAGATGAAAAACATAAGGAAATATAAGTCATGCTTCTATTCTTAAGTGTTCAAATGCCTCATATTTGTCTTTTATTTTATCCAAAAAAAAGAGTCTTGTTCTGCCACTACTGTCCTTTCAAGAGCTGAGCGGACTATCTAATTATGTATAGCTCCTTCATTACTACCTGCCTCCAGCTTTATATATTTTTAAAGAAACCTATTTTTTTTTACCATATTTTTCTTCAGTACGTTAAAAATTTTTACCCCCAAAAAATGAATCATTAAAAAAAATGACTCATGGCAGTTGCCTCCCATGAAGACACCAGTTTCTACAGCTAATGTCAAGATTGATGTTGTGTCTTTTACAAAATGACAACAAGCCTTACTACAAAGGAAAAATGCTACCCAAAGAAGGCAGTGGCTTATGACTCCTCTGGAGCTTTGTTTGTAATCCTACTCAAATGCCCCATGCTTCCAAGGGGACCACACACCTGGAATATTGCAATTTTAGAAAGCTTTTAAAATCTCAGTCAGAACTCACTCCTTTCCCAGAACTTTGCTTTCCTTGGTTTCTTTGTATCCCTTTGGAATTCATCAAGGCTCTCAGACATTTAGAAAAAGAAAAGTCACTGAATAAATATTGAGTAATATGACCCAACTTTTGTGTTTTCAGACGTGTGGCAACCAAATTAGTCAACCCAAGGCAAACAGCCTGAGGAATCATTGAATTTTCATAGCTTGGGTTTAGCTCTTGGCTGTCTTCCTTTTTCCTGTCTCTTTCTTTTTTTTTTTTAAACTCATTTTCAGTGAGATGACTTGTTAAAGGAGTAGGTTGCTTACCTGTCTTTGAGTGTTGGAATCTGCCTGCTTTCTGAATGTTTCTTTTCAAAATTTGTATTGAGAAAGGAAAATTGCCTTGTTAGAGAGCCAGGAAATTGATTAGCAGTAAGCAAAGAGATCCAAATGGGGCTTTCGGGACTAACTTCAATGCATGATTTCCATGTGCAATTTTGAGTCTATGGTCATACTTCAGTTCTTTTTAATTTATGAAGTTTTTACTCATTTTTCATGCTCCCTAGATCTCAACGATGCTCCCCCATCAAACCTAACTAAGCCATAGCAACATATTTGTATGTTTTTCTCACCATCTCCCCAGTTAGGCTGTGATAGAGCTCTTAGTGAGCACTTAGATACCAGCAAGCCATGAATAGAAGAAAAAAACAGAAGAAAAAAGGAAGAACAGCAGTGACTTTGACTAGTCCCTCTCCAGGGAAAAATCACAGCAGCCGTGGTAGCTGTGAAATCCACCACTTACACATTGACTGCTATGTGTCAGTCTATCTGCCTGCTCCGTGTTTGTTGAATTTTCAAATGACCCTAGGAAGTACATAGTCTTTCTTCCATTTTATTGTTTTGAAAATTGAGGCTCAGAGAAGTAAAGTGTCTTACCCAAGTCCACACAGCTGATAAAGTAGCAGGGCCTATTGGAGAACACAGGTCATTCTGATTGCCAACCCAGTGACCTCGCTTCTCTACCCTGCTGCACTCTCCCGATTATAGTGTAGTTGGCTCTCATTAAAACACTCTCATTTCCCACTTTTCTTGACATCCAGAAATGAATTGAAAAATGGGTAAATAAGTGATTAATCCATAGAGAAATTGGGAGTAGTTTACATATCTGAAGCCAGAATTTTATGTCTTTATCAAAGAGAAGGTACTGAGTTAGCCAAAATGTTCATGCTTTCTGTAACATCAGCTGGGAAAATCGGAATGAACTTTTTGGCCAAGCCAATATTATTGTGTACTCCTAAGATAATAGTTCTACTATATGAATATTTTATATCTGATTACTACTTTGTATTCACTGAGCATTGGAAAGAGCTTCAATTAAATACATAAACTTTGTACTCTGAAATTACAGCCTCAAATAGACCCAGAATAACCTGGGAAGTGACAGCATGGGGGAAATTATCAACATAGTCCCAACAGAGCCACATGGGAAGGCTTGCTTTTTACCAGATATCCTCAAGATTCTGCTCAGGAGTCCTTTCAGAGAAATGTCTTAAGACAGTTAAAGTAGATAAGATGATGTGGATTGTGTTGGTATTTCTGACTCTGTGGAACTGGATATACTACAGAGGTAAAAGGAAATATATAAGATGAAGTGAAGAGCAGTAATTCGCCAGTGTTTTCTATTTCAAATGAGACTTGGCTATACTCAGAGAGCTTTCAACTTGTACCTGAATCTGCATGAAACCACTATAGCTTTACACAGTCACTGATCCATCTTTTGGGTGAGACCCATTCAAAATAATGCTATTTCACACATTTCTAAAGCATTTTCTTCTGCAAAGAACATATACTCTCCAAATATTTAAGGTGTTTTAATGCTACAATCTAAGGTTTACGACTCATATGTGACTAAAAGTAAACCACGTGTATACCAAGTTGATGATAAAGGAAAAAATGTACTCATCAACAACCATCATGCAAAGGTCAGGTTCTGGCAGCTGAGATGTGATAATGCACCATAAGATGAATCACAGCTGTACAGTTGGACATTTGTATTGGCTGAAACCTGGTCACTCTCTTTTTAAAAAATACTTTTTATCTTGTATTGGGGTTTGGTTGTTGTTCAGTAGCCAAGTCGTGCCTGACTCTCCATGATAGCATGGACTGCAGCATGCCAGGCCTCCCTGTCCCCCACCATCTCCTGGAGTTTGCCCAAGTTAATTCCATTGCATTGGTGATGCCATCCAACCATCTCCTCCTCTGCCTCTCTCTTCTCTTTCTGTCTTCAGTGGAGCTTCCCTGGTAGCTCACATGGCATTGAGGTAGAGCTGACTAATATTGTCGTGATAGTTTCAGGTGAACAGCAAAGGGACTTGGCCATACATATACATGTATCCATTCTTCCCCAGACTTGCTTCCCATCCAGGCTGCCACATAACATTGGCAGTATTGTTTCATTCCACTCCATTGGGGTGGAGTTCCCTGTGCTAAAACACCTGGTCCCTATTGACAGTTGCTGGCATTCAGTGGTGGAGGATCCTGGGTATGCTGCTGAGAGCTGGATGTGCTACTGAACTTGGCTTTGGTCACTGGGATGTGCTAAACTCAGTCTACAGTCATCCCAGTGAAGGACCTATGTGCCATTTATCGGAGAACTTATTAAAAGGATGCTGTCCTAATTAGAATTGGAGCTTAGTGTAACCAAAGAAACGCAAATGAATGCCACAGCTGTATCTCACTGCTTTTCATAAGCCTTGCAATAAAAGCTAAACAGTTTTTAGTGGCTTTTACAATTACACTTCCCTTCAATTTTCCAAAGGTTACAGGGCCTGAACCACACAAATCCCATTAAAGTAAGTAGTTGTTGTGCAATATAAGTTCCTTTGAAAACATTCTTCAATGCCCATAAAATGATCAGCGGGCTCCTCTGTAGATCCGCTTGCCTGCCATGTTTTCAACCAAAAGACAGATGACAGGCTTTGATGTGGTGGTTGGTTTCTGCTACTGAAGCTGGCGTTTTATCTTCTTGCATCAGATTTCTTCTCAAATGGATGTGACTCAGGCATACGAAACACATTTTTTTTTTTTTCCTTCAGATTTTATCCCTAAAATATGTTTTTGCTGTACCTTTAAATTACCGATTTGGAATCTCAAATCTCCCACAAGATACAGAGCGGGAAAGGGTCAGGGTCTTTGGGAGTTAACTGGAGCCCAAGTGGAGAGTACAAAGCCTTAGTGAGGAGGGATCACTGTCTGCCGTCTGGTCCTCAAGCTTGAGGCTGGCACTCCTCCCTGTCTTTTCCCCACTCCCTTTAGTGTAACTCCAGCAGTCCCAAGTAAAGTTCAGAGTGAATTTCAAGCTGGAGTCAAGAACAGAGCTATTGTTCTCTTTAACTTCTCTGTGAAAGCCTGAAGGGTCTCCTCCCTAGAATTTAGAGCTTTCTTTTCTGAAGAGGAGCTTGATAAGTATTCTAACATCCTATTCCATTGGAAACTCCATTCTCTTTAAGACTCTTCCTCCTGTTTCAATTATTCATTATCTTAGATCTGCTTATCTTGTAGGAAATAAAAATGAAGGACTAGCTGCTTCATTTAGGGAAGAGTCGGAAGCACATAGCTCTCTCCCATCTCTAAATCTGATGATGAAGCTATTTGAAAAAAAAACATGGTAAAAGAATGTTTTTTTCCTCCACAGGTAAAATTATCCAGGGACAAAAAGATAATGTTAACCTAAGTATTTGCTATGTGCTGTTAAAAAGACTAATTGGAATTCAGACATGATTAATCCTCTTAAACTTTAGGTAAATCACCAGGGTGGGTCCTGGTGCTCAGATAGTAAAGAATCTGCCTGCAATACAGGAGACCCAGCTTTGATCCCTGGGTTGGGAAGATCCCCTGGAGAAGGGAATGGCAACCCACTCCAGTATTCTTGTCTGGAGAATTCCATGGACAGAAGAACCTGGCAGACTACAGTCCACGGGGGTCACAAAGAGTCAGTCATGACTGAGCGACAAACACACACACAAATCACCAAGGTTCTAATTTTCTGAAATTATTTCTGTACCACAATACTCTTTCAAATTTTATTGTCTCTTAATTTATCAAAAGACCTTATGTCTTTTTTATAGAAATACCTGAGTGCATTGAGGTGATAAAACATTTGCATAGAAAGAAATGAATCATACTTTTTAAAAAATATTTGATTATACACTAAAATATGTATAGGAATTTAGATATGAAGGAATCAATATGGACTGGAGGTATCAGCAAATTTTATAAGGTAGAATTAAAGTGTGTCATAGGAAACATATTTTGCACTGTGTCCTAAAAGGAAAGAAAGAGAAATGCTAATATGAATGTGGGGAGAAGATAGAAGACGAGGGTTTACTACTGTGTGCAAGTAACCCTGCACATACTTAACTGGTGAAGCAAGGACTTTCAGAGGCCTTTGAAATGGAAATCCAAGAACATCTTGATCAAAGTAGCTGTCCTAGATGAGAATTGTTGCATTTTTTTTAATGGCTTTCCTGGCAGAAATAACATGTAGAACACATGGACCCCCTTCCTGAGACCCTCTTTATATGGCTAGTATGGATAAACCTTTTTTCCCATACAGAGTTTTCCCAGGGTAGTGTTTTTTTACTTATATCTCTGACTTAATTTTCTCACTCCTGTGTGGGGCGTCTATTGTCATTTGCACTTAAAAGTAAGGTGGAAATAGAAGTCCTGGGTTCCACACTACTATATATAGTATGGATAACCTACAAGGACCCACTGCATAGCACAGGAAATGATACTCATATTTTGTAATAACCTATAAGGGAAAAGAATCTGAAAAATTATGTATATATTTTTTATACATATTGTATATATACTATATATTGCATATATAAGATACTATGTAATATATAAAATGTTATGTCACACATATACAATATTATATGTATAATATTATATAAAATACTACTATATATAAAATAATATATATAGAGAAAATTCAGATATATATATCTGAATCGCTTTGTGGTACGCCTGAAAATAACACAACATTGTAAATCAACTATACATAAAAAAAAAAAGAAGTCCTGGCTTCTAGCTCTGGCTCAGTTTCAGCTTGTATTGTGATTTGAGGCAAATCACATCATTCTTCTAGACCTCATTGACCTCGTCTATAAAATGAGAGGGTTGAATCACATAATTTCTCTGGTTTTATGTGGTGCCAATATTTTATGACTCATGAATCAAGTGAAAATTCACCTGTTAATAAGATAAACAGGTGATCTTATTTTTTTTTGCTTGTTTTTGTTAGAAAGCATGACAATAACTACGTTCTTGAAATTTACACAATCATAACATAATCTTCCATAAAATCTGTAAACACCTTGGATTTGAAACATAATTTTGATAAATATGTATCCATGTACCCTGGTGGCCCAGTGGTACAGAATCTGTCTGTCAATGCAGGAGACACAAGTTTGATCCCAGGGTCGGGAAGATCCCCTGGGAAAGGAAATGGTAACCCATTCCAGCATTCTTGCCTGTGAAAACCTATGGACAGAGGAGCCTCGTGGGCTATAGTCCATGGGGTCATGACAGAGTCGGACGCAACTGAGCGACTCAACAGCAACCACCACCCTGCGGTTATTCTGCACTTTGGTGAATCCTACCCGTTCCAGAATTCCAAGTGCGTGAAGTCGCTCAGTCATGTCTGACTCATGGACTATAGCCTGCCAGGTTCCTCTGTCCATGGGATTTTCCAGGCAAGAATACTGGAGTGGGTTACCAGTTCCTTCTCCGGGGGATCTTCCCAATCCAGGGATTGAACCCTAGTTTCCCACACTGCAGGCGGGCTCTTTACCATATGAGCCACCGGGAAGCCCCTCCCAGAATTCCAAAGAATTAGCCATTTCCTGATGTCCAGTTGGCTGTCAGTATCCTTGAACAGCATGCTTCTGAATTGACCTTTTGTTGTCGCTGTTTTTACGAGAAAGATAATATTCCAGCAATAATAAAAATATGCTAGTTTCTCTCCCCTATTCAACCAGAGTTTACAGTCTCAGTCTTTGTCACAGGTGTTTCAGATGTCTCCCATTTGTAAATGTGCTCTATTTTGCCCACATTTCCTTTCATGCCGCTGATGAGACTGTACTGGATCCTGTTCTGTGCTCCTGGGGGAAAACAGGGAGCTCGTACTTTGTGATTAGTGAGCAAAGACAGACAAGCCCAGGGCTGCCGCTTGAGCCGTCTGCTGCTCCCTCACCGTCTCTTCCTATTATATTACACTTGTGCTCTGAAGGATGTTTACCAGAGCCACACTCCTTGGACCCCTGTCATTCGTGTGTCTTTTCTCACCTTCAACATGATCTGGACTGGTGTTTTCATTTGTTAAAAACAGCAAGGACGTTCACTGGGAAACTTCTGCTGGAATCCTTTCAGGTCATCACAGCTATTTATTCTCTGTCATAAACTATAATTCTCCATTTCCCTTACCCCCACATCAGGGGAGTTGGTGGTTTATGGTGGACAGTCAGTGGAATTTGAGTGAACAGTGGAAGATTTCAAAGAATGACTGAGAGATTCTGTAGCAGGTTGTACACTAAGAACAAAACATAAAACCTTCTTGTTCTCCATCACAGTTTGGCAGTACAAGAAGAAATGGGCTTCCCAAACAGCATAAAGGAGTTAGAATTTGTGGTTATACCTGTGAAAACAGTTCCTCTGAGGAAAGAAAGCAAATCATGGGATTGGGTTAATAAGGAATTTCCTTTATATGATTAAAATGGCCCAGGGTCTGTCTAATTGGTCTCAGTCTGGGATTGGTATGGAAGTTAGAGATTTTTTCAGACTTCTGTTTAACAGGAACATGAAACGCAGGTGTGGTGCTGTCATAAAGGCATGAATGACCGAGAGAGAGAGAAACCTGAAGCTCAAGACATGTAGAACTGTAAACAAAAAGATTTGGAAAGAGAATGGGAGCAACAGGAATGCCTCCATATATTCAAACATGAAGGAGAATACAAATGCAAGGCAACAACCGAAAGATGTATGATCCTAGGTGTTTGAATTGTAGTGTTGACATTGATGTAAAGTAATTTTTCTAATAGCTAAATGGTGGTAAAATCAAGGGTGGTGTTGAAATCTTCCAGGTTTTGATTGTTGTTGCTGTTGTTCAGTCACTCCCAGAAATCCTGATAATCAAACTGGCTTCATTCTCAAGATGCCACTGATCTGACCTTCTTTCTTATTGAGAGTGTCACAGAAGTGCCTTCACAGCAGGGCTCCTGGTTGGGGCACCACAATGGAAAGAACCAGAGAGGTGGTCGATTCTGAAGACAACCAGAAAGATGAAAGAATGAATGTCAGCAGCTTCTTAGACACTGAATGGGGGAATGGGGTTGAGATCATACGGTTTCTTCCCTACAGAAACAGTTTCCTCAAGACAGGGAAAGTTTCACGTTTTCCCCGGACACAAATTCAGCAAGCATGTACTGTATACGAGTGCTTTACCTCTCAGGAGGGAACGAGCAGTCTCTGTTCTGAGCTCCAAGGGCATCACTGGTGAAGCAGCACTCGTGAAGAAGGTGGTCTCTCATCAGATGTCTTGGAGGCCTCAGGTAGGCACTGAGAGATCTGGGCTGGGAGTTCCTAGATTTAAGCTGCACTTCGAATCCCCACCCAACTCTGGAACATGCCCCCAGTCTACAGTAATAACACTATAGCTCGGGTGTGGATCATTCCTCCTGGGACATCAGGATTCATGCTAGTAGTTTTCTTGAGTGTTTTGTGTGTTCATAGTTACAGAGGGTCAGGAGACTTCTGTTGTTCAGTGGCTTGGTCATATCTGAGTCTTTGTGACCCTGTGGACTCTAGCCCTCCAGGCACCTCTGTCCATGGAATTTCCCAGGCAGGAATACTGGAGTGGATTGCCATTTCCTTCTCTAGGAGGTCTTCCCAACCCAGGGTTCGAGCCCATGTCTCCTATATTGGCAGGTGGGTTCTTTATCACTGTGCCACCTGGGAAGCCCTCAGGAGAATTTACATGTTGAAAAAAAGCGACTTGAGAGCTACTTCCATTGAATGTGGAACAAGTAGCCACATGCTCTTTCCCTCCATCCTCACTTTCACTCCTTGTATTTTCCTTCGGGGTGAGTGGGAAAAGCGAGTGTGAAGTGTGAGTCTGGTTCATCAGGCCGAGCATGTGACTTGGGCCTGAGCAACTCGAGCTGTAAATCTCTGAGTACTGCAGGGGCTCAGCGGTGCCTTGGGTATGAGGGTAAGGGCTAAGACAGTGATGTTAGCACAGCTGGTATCCTGCTCAGCCCCACAAATCCATCGCTCCTGCTGGACCGAGGGAGGGCAGCAGAACAGGATCACACTACTCTCTCACAGCCCAGGGCTGGCTGGACCAACCAGCCATGGTGCCTCTGGGGGAACTCTGAGAAAATCAAGGAGGAATCTTGATGGCTAAAAACTTGAGGACGTGATTCTCCAAAGGTTCCTAAGACTTCAAAGCCCTAGAACTCAAATTTGGGGTGAAACTGGTTCAGGGGTCTTTCAGGACTATTCTTGAGTTCTTAGTGAGTTCGAGGTCAGCATCAGCTGGGGTGGGTGGGTGTCGTAGCACTAGCCCTGATCTAAGCTGATGCCCTTGATGCCTAACTCAGCAACAGCATGGAGCCTTGAACAAACATAGTGAGGGATTATTTGCTTTTTCCAGGAAGATGCATGGGAAAAACTGAAATCCTTCTTATCTGTTTGAATATGGCTTTTCCTTTATAACTGCATTTGTGTTGATGTGGGTTTGTGGAGGTGACATAACCAGGGAATTGTTCAGCTCCTTGGTTATGGAATTGTGAATGAACAGAGCATTACCTAAGACAAATGAAGTCCAAAGCAATCTCTTCTCCTTTCCATATCTCTGGAGACATGCAGAGAATATAGAGAGGAGTAAAATATTTCTTTTGCCCTCTTTCACAAAACAGGCTTCAGGGAGCATATGAAAAGATCTCTCTGACAGTTCAGGTCTGGTTGAAGATTTAGAAGCAACAAACAAACATCAAAACTGTGGTGGGTTCTTGGTGTGTGAACTCGACGGCACCAAAACCTGTATTTGCCCCTGGAAAGTGGCATTTGGCCCTAGCACTTTGATGAGCATGGGGGCCAAGGAGACAGCTTCACTGTAGATGTACAGTGAAGAGGCATAAACCAGACCTCTGACATGACTTTATCTCCTTTATCATCAATTTCTTGTATTCCAGATGATCAACTGAACTCAGAGGAAAAGAAGAAGAGAAAGCAGCGGCGGAACAGGACGACCTTCAACAGCAGTCAGCTGCAGGCTTTGGAGCGTGTCTTTGAGCGGACACACTACCCAGATGCGTTTGTGCGAGAAGACCTCGCCCGCCGGGTGAACCTCACTGAGGCCAGAGTGCAGGTAATCAGAGTACTCCCCCCTCAAAGGCACATCTCTGAAGACTGTGGAAGAACACCACTTGTAGATTTCAGACCAGGGCTGATAGTAAGAAGGATTATACATGGGCAGCGTGAGGACAGAATCAGTTTCTGATTGTGTTTCTTTTGGCAGAAGCATATTTAAAAAAATCAAAGTGAAGGCCTTTCAGTAAGGCAGAATATGGCTTGCTAGCGGTCTCACTCCTCTCACTGTTTCCCACCCTTCCAGATTCATGTTATAAACATTGTCCATCAGAGCATTTGACTCTGCACCTTCCCCACCACCTTGCCCCAGCCTTCAGTTTGAGCAGTCAGGTGGTCAAAGAGATGAACTCTCTGACCCCCACCTCAGTTTTCCTCCCCAGACTTTGGGAATGTCCAAATCTTCAAGAAACATATTTATAGTGATGGACATGGATGGCAGTGGGGAATGAACACATCAAAGACCTTGAACTTAGAAACTGCATTAAGAGCACATTTAAGTACGTGATTTTGTGTTTCTGTGAAGTGAAGAAGGGTAAGTGTATATAAAACAAGCTGAAGAGAGAATAGTAATTCTTTCAAATATTAATGCCATGACTCATCAACTACAAGCCAGGCATCTAGAAATAATACAATCTGTGATTAGGAATGATAATGATGATAATAATAACTACTACGAGTTGAGCCCTTATATGCCAACCAGTGTCCTTAGTTACATAACTAATCTGTCTAATCCTCACCCCAATTCAGTGAGGTGGATAATATTATTCATCCGACAGATACGGAAACTGAGACTCAGAGGTTAAAGGATTGTGTATAACGTGACACAGCTAGGAAGGGGCTGAACTAGAATCCGAAGACACATATGCAGATATAGAGTTCATGATTTTAAGCATTACAGTAGATTTTAAATAAATACATAAATACAAGTCCTCTGGCTACATGCTTTTTCAAGCAGTGCTTTGCTATCTCTGCTCAGAGTCCAGATTTGATTATCTTCCATATTGCTAGAGGTAGGCTTGTCTTCCCTAATAAATTATTGTTTGTAAATCTGTGTTCAGTCTGAGATTGAAGAATTTCTTTTTGAAAAATACCTTTTAAAAAATTTATTTACTTTTGGTTCAGCTGGGTCTTCATTGCTGTGCAGGCTTTTCTCTAGTTGCAGAGAGCGGGGCCTGCTCTCCATAGCAGTGCATGGGTTTTCGTTGCGGTGGCTTTTCTTGTTGGGGAGCATGGGCTCTAGAGTACAGATTCAATAGTTGTGGTGCATGGGCTTAGTTGCTCTGCAGCATGTAGGATCTTCCTGGACCACAGATCAAACCCGTGTCTCCTACTTTGGCAGGTGGAATCTTCATCCCTGAGTCACCAGGGTAGGCCCTGGGCTTGAAGGATTTCTTTCTGCAAATGATAACTCTCTTGATGGGGGACTTGGGCTAGGGTGTAGGAGGGTGTGGAGGCTAGGAACTGTATGCAGAACCCTATCTTGTGAGAGATATTTGTTGAGTTGAGGGAGATGGTCTGAGAGGTTGCCTCAGCCTGAAGACAGTGTGCAAGCATTGTCCCTGTGAAATGAGGATTTCACCTAGAAGTCCTCTCCAGGAGAAAAAAAAAGGTCTTTGACAAAAAGGGTAAGTTGCCTGGGCACTGTGGTATCCCCAGGGATAGGTTAGGAAAAGGCAGATGTGAGGATGCTGTTGTTACTATGTGGGAGTCTCAGGGCTCAGGTGAGAGTGGTCCACAGGCACAAGCTCAGTTCTGCTCTCTCCATCCTGCGGTCCACAGCACAACTCTGAGGTCTGCCTTCCCACATCCTCTTCCCCCATGCTGCACACCACGGATCTCCAAACACATTCCCTGTTTCTACTCTTAAATCCTTTCTTCTCTCCTTCAAAACCCATATATTTTTATGCCCCAGGCTTGGCCTACAGTGGCATAATAAATAATTTTAGGTCAATAACTCACAATGCCTGAAAGTACCACTTTTGCCATGGCGATTTGAATTTTAAACAAGGGAACCTGAACAGGGCAATGCTGGGAATTAACAAAAAAAGGTGAAAGAGCAATTTTGGATTAGGGAGCTAAATTGGTCCCATCACAATAAGCAAATGATTTTCTTATATTTGAAACTATTTTATCTTCTTCCTTTTCCATTCTACTATGTTCTAAAGTCTTTTAGAATTGTGAACATTTCCCATGTAAGCAGGACAGAATTCTCCCTTTGTGAAGACTTACCCTTTGCCAGTCTGAACCACTGCCTCTGAATCTGGCCTTCTTTATATTTATGACCTTTATCACAATGTGACATGTATTATATTGAGTTGTACACAGGCCAACTTCCCCAGCTAGACTGTGAATTCTCTTGGATAGAAACCATATCTTATCATCATGGCAATCTCATTTTTTCCCTTTCAAATATTTATCAAGCATCTGTTATTCTCTTGGAACTGGTTTGGGTTTGCTGGGGATAAATAATACACTGGCTCTTTCCTCAAAGATGTTCCAGACTGGGAGCCGAGAAGACAAATGTGCAGATCATACTATTATCAGAGCATAAGATGATTCCTACACTAAAGGAATGTTCAAGAACTAGTGATAGATCAGAAGAAGGAATGATTAAATCTGCCTGGGGAAAAAGAGAATATGTGAACAATGAGTAGTCATTCTATGCCAAATCTCACAATAACCTGTGAGTTGGTATTATCATCTTTATTTGATTGTGAGACAAAGGATCAGAGACATATATAACTATCCAAGGACAAATCTTTAAGTCATGGAGCCAGTATTTTTCATTAACTCTGTTAGATTTTAAAATCACATTCCTTCCACACTAACATTTCACAAAGAAGGTGATATTCAAGTTAAATCTTAAAAAAAAAAAAACGTGTCTTTGACACCTGGATAAAAGGGGAGAATACTGCTGACAGAGAGAATGTTCAGTGTGAATACATATAGGTGGGAAAATAGCCAAATACATGTGGGAGTCTTAACTCCAGAGTAAGATCTGAAATGATGAAGCACCAGTGCATGAGGGCCAAGTGATACAGAATGTGGCTGAATCAATGGACAATGAGCTAATTCTTGAATAGTCTTTGTTCTAGAATAAAGATAAGATATTATCTTTTATATGTTTGATAAAACATTTTGATTTTATTCTATGGGTGACAGAGAGTCAGTGGATGATAGAAAGCTAAAGAGAAGCACTAATATAATTATATTTGCATTTAAAATGATAACTCTAATAGGAATGTGAAGGACACCTTAGAAAGAAAAGAGCTGAAGCCAGAAAAGATTCTTCCTCTGCTGATTTGCGCCCTGGCCTTCCATGGGGCACCAATCATATGGTGAATGTTGCCAGCTAGCGCTGTGAAATTTCCTACTCTACACTATAGGATTTCTTTCTCCCACACCTTGTCATGCCTTTCCAGAACTGTACCTAAAATTCTTGTACTGCTGTCTTTCAAATTTACATGTCTATCTTCTTTTAGTAGATTGTGAGCTGCTTATGAGCAGAGAGTAAGTCTCATCTCTCCATCCCAGTATTTAGGCCAGGAACTAGAATGCAGTCTCCACAAAGACTGTGAATGAGTAAATGAAGGAATAAAATTCCACAGCAGTACAGAAGAGTTGTAAGATCATAAGTCAGATGTTCTTGAGCTCAAAAACTCAGCCATTTATTACTTCTGTGAACTTCAACAGAGTCCATCTCATTGAGATGGTTTTCTCAGCTCTGAAATAGAAATAATAACACCTAATTGTGGAATTGTCATTACTATGAAAAATGCAGGTAACATGTTTGTATAAATTCCTAGTCCTAGTAGCACTTAATAAATGGTAGAGTTTTTATTAGCTGTCGTCAATGGTATCAGTGCTGCCCATTTCCTTGGAAGCCTGAAATTAAATATACTCCTGAACCAGATTCCAACTTTCAGTATCTGAATTTCTGTTTCACAAGTTTCTTTCTAGAACTTCAGGAGACATGCCAGAAGTGTTGGAACATTAATAATCAGTGACTGACAGAAGTCAATGTATGGATCCACAACTCTTTCATCCCTCCAGGGGGAGGTGTGTGCCCTGTGTTATCCTTAGGGTCCCTCAAGGATTAAGCTCCCACAGACAGAGCTGGTTCAGTAGCACACCAGTTAGCAGCTGCTTTTCTTCTGTTACTTCCTCCCTCTTCTGTGGTTGTTCCTTTCACCTCCCAGATAAACTATTTGCTTCTGAAATCCTTAACGCAGGGTCTACTTCTGGGAAGATGGGAGATTTTCTTTAAATATCCAATAAGTATCATAAAAGCAGATGATGTTTCTGCCCTTTGAAGAACTTTGAAGAAACTTTAAAAAGGTCATTATACCTGTGGCAGAAATCTGGGTGAGATTTTTCTTTTATAATTCCAAGAGGAATTATAATCCACAATCTGCTGTCAAATGGGTTCATCATGGATCCCATATCTGGTGGCTTGATCACTGGAAGCACCTCTTAGTCTTTGTTCTTAATAGCCCTGGAACATGGCCCACTGGGGAAGGATTATGGCATGCTTTCTGTTGTTCTAGGAAGAATTCCATGCTTAGCCTATATCTTCCTTGGGAAGGTATTGTACGGTAAAAATCAACCAGGAGTTTATTCATGGAACCTCTCCTTTGTTTTTCCTCTCCCTCCTCATGCCCTTCTCTCCTTCTGACAATCTTCCAGGTGTGGTTTCAGAACCGAAGAGCCAAATTCCGCAGGAATGAGAGAGCCATGCTGGCCAATAAAAATGCTTCCCTCCTCAAATCCTACTCAGGAGACGTGACTGCTGTGGAGCAGCCCATCGTACCTCGTCCTGCTCCAAGACCCACTGATTATCTCTCCTGGGGGACGGCCTCTCCGTACAGGTGAATGACTGGCCCACTCTCCCTTGCTCCACCTCCACACATTTCTCAGCGGTTGGTCACATTCAAAGCTGCTTGTGCAGCTGGCTGACATTTCTTACTGGGTTAACCTCTTCAGAGACATTCAACTTGCTGACATCCCCAGATTTTCACAGGAGATCACTAGTTGCCCCAGGAGCAGGGTCTGGGGCAGAAGAGAGAGGGGCAGGCCAACAGCAGTCTCCTCTTGGACTCAGGAACTCTTGCAAAGGTTTCAAAGATGGGGAAGGATCTAAAAGAAAAAATCATTAAGCTATGCCCAGAGTCCCTCTTGCAATCATTCTGGAACAAAACTTTATTGCATTTCCAAATTGGACAGACCGGTTCGATTATGCTCAAGTAGGAATTTAACACGTAAGGCTCTAAGTGTAGGACCAAAGGCAAACTTGACAATAAAACTGATGTGGAATGAAAAGAAGTAAGGAAGGGGGAAAAAGAAGGAGAGGGACAGAGAGAGAAAGGAGAAAACCCAAGATCATTCAGATCACTCTAATGGCCATAGTTCTTTATTAAGAGGCGGGAATGTCTTGTGATCCAAGATGCTTTCCTGTTCCATTGCTAGTTCTTATCAACTTATTTGAAGTTCTTTGGGGGTTAGTTTGTGTGGGTTTAAAAAATATATATATGAAAGCAGTGTATAATTTTCACTAAAATTTTTATATTTAAAAGGTGAAAAATATGAAGGAAGCAAATAACATAATATTATTTCAATTTCTTGGAAAAGCTTTTAACTTTCATCGATTATGCTGTTCAGAAAGAAAACAGGCGAATGCCAGAGGGAAGCTGAAATACTTGTGCCTAATGCATCGTCATCAGTCTGAAGTGTCCATTTGAACCTAAGCCTGTGTACTCTTAGAAACCAGGTCAAGGCTCTATTTTCTCTGGTCAGTTGCAGCAGAGGAAGAAGTATTTACAAACCACTTACTATGCTTCTGTTTACCTTTTTATTGTTAAGGTTAATTAAGAGTTTAAAGAGAGGTTTTAAACTAAGTGTAAGAGATTATCTCCCAGTTGATGCTGAGTTCCTGATGTGAAATGCAACATTAGTGAAATGCAGATAGTTTCAAATTTGATCTCTCTAATTAAAGCAAAAACCTTACCTAAATATTCTTTCTGTTTGAAATCAGTTCCTTGAAAGAAATGCCATAAATGCATTTGGAAATTTCTTTTAAATTCCCCATTATGAAATTAGCCTGAATTGCTTTGGTCTATGCTTAGGAAATTGGAAATTACTATTGCTCTTAGACATAGTATGCTTTACTGATTTCAAAAGATTAGTCCTATTTGTGTGTCCTTTTTAAAATTTAGACTCCTCTCCCAAAGGATTTACTGAAAAATATATTTTGCAGACCATTATAAAATCACATATTCTTTAATTTTTTAAGTAAGTGAAAGATTGCTTTGGTGGGTTTTTTTGTTTTTTGTTTTTTTGTTTTTTGATAAATATTGGTAGCTCATAGACTCATTAAATGGTTTGGGAAATGGATGTGGATCAGAGCTTGAAGTCTCTGGTTTGAATTTGGTCACAACCAGGAAGTTTAGCTCCTTTTTATTTATTCCTGGATCCTAGTAAGGAACTTTTTTTACCAGCTGTAATAACCCAGATGGCTGTCATGTGGTCCTTACCAGTGAGAGACAGAGCGCAGTATCCTGCATAGTGGGGATGAAAACCTTAATATTGAACTAGATTACTTGGACCTCAGCAGAAGTTCAAATCCCATGCCTGCATTATACATACTTTGTATATGGGCATCTAACTGAAATTATTAGCATGCAATTTATGTATGCTTTTGGGGGAAGTGTTATATTTTAATTTGAAAGATTGTGTAGAAATACTAGATACACTTTAAAAAAACACTCATAATTCCACCATCTTGAGATAAGTATTGTTTATTTTTGCAATTAGAGTTCAGTATTTTATATAGTATAGACATAGTGTAAATACTATTTTGTATTCTGCTCCTTTCACTTAAAATCATATAACCTAGTTACTTCTTATTCAATTCATGGTATACTTTTATATCTTTTCTCTCTTAGACACAGAGTTTGTTAAAAATAATTAAAAATCTCACAGAATCTGACTATTCTGTATGAAGAATAAATTAATCTCCAGATTTAAGTAGAAAAATGATGGTTTAAACAGTAATTTAATCAACAATTATGTTTTTGACCCAGTGTTGACTGAAGTGTTTATATTTTGATTAATTTCAAAAAGTGGCAAAAAATTATCTTGTTCCTTAAAGATATTTCTGCTGTGGTTAGAGCCAAAATACTCATTATGATCTCACATTTGAAGCTTGGTAGGAAATATAAGTGTTTTCAAGGAAATATAAAAGAAAACCAAGTGATGAAAAGCAAAGGAAATGATAGATCTTTTGTGTTATGGAAAATTAACTTGCTATTTCTGTTGGTACTATTATGTCAAATTAGTTATCTCACATGTGACATTCATTAAAAAGCATTTCTCTTGGTTAATCCTTGGATGCTTCTGTGTGGCAGCTTTGTCCTTGATCTGGTTCCAAAGAAGAGACTGAACACTTGCCTGAATTTAAGCCTTTGGCACGCAGAGTTAGAGCCAGGGCTCACGAATCCTGTTTCTGTCTAATGTATGAGGCCATATAACCCTACTTTCATTCACATTAAATCTTACTCTACTGAAAATAGTAAAAAGAGTAAGACTGGAAAGCTACATAATCATGCTTGTTTGATTCAGGATTTGTCTCAGATGTGGGAAGCATGCCTGCCACTGAGGTCCATGTTCTGGAGTGTGTGGGCATTCCCTGGCATGAATGAGACATGCAACCCAGGGACTGTGAGGAGACAATTTTGCCAGAGAGGACAGTTTGGTGACTTCCACAGCTTTCCCCTGGAAGAAGAGAGGAGGAAACCAAGTCTCAAAGCAGATAGCTTCCGTATGGTCAGAATTATAACATGGGAAACAGCCAACACTTTTTTTTTTCTGGGTGTCTTTTATATCCAGAGTGGTGGTTGTATAATTAATCATCCAAACTGGGACACTTGTGAGAGTAAAAGGGGGGTGCTATTAATAATGACACAAGGACAACAGGCCTAAACTGGGATTGTCCCTGGCAAACTGAGACATATGGTTCACTCTATTTATAGCATGTCCTGACCTCCTTCATTACCTCGAGGATATTAGAGGTGATGATGTCAGGCAGGCAACTGAGTCGCCCAGAGTAGCAAAGTAGTCCCTAACTGGACACTACTGTCTTGGCAGGTGTCTTCTTTATCTACTCAAAGCCAGTTGAAAGAAGCTTGTCTTCAGCGCTCATACCCACTGCTTTGCTCAGAACTATTTCCTTAGGCAAATGAAAGCACACACAAGCACCAGAGTTATTAGGACTCCTTGACTTGGACAGTTTTGCCTCTTGGTCAGCAGTGATTTACCAAGTCCTGGACTTTTGACTGTTGTTTTGGATGAAGTAGTCAAGAAACCTTTCCTCAGGGACATCCTTTCCTGTGAAAGATAAAGAATGGTCTGGCTCTGCAGTACTGGTCTGGAGTGCCGTTTCCAGAGGGAGGGCTGGGCTTCAAAGGAAACTAATGACAAGTGAAAGAGAGGCCAGTGATCCTTATCCACGACTTCCCTCCCCCAACCTTCTCCTCCTCCCCTCATTTGATCGTGGTCACAGTGCTGCCTGACATCTGCTGAACGCATTTGGCTCATTTCTCCCTTTCACACTTTCAAAAATAGATCCTCCTCCCTCCCAAGATGTTGTTTACACGAGGGGCTTCATAACGGATTCTAACGGAAGACACTGAAAAGGTAACTTGTCAGAGGGGGAAGAGGGTGGCTGCTGGGGGTAGGGTGTAAGTGGGAATTAAGTATGTTCAAGAAAGCGGGGCTTACAGTCCTAGAAATGAAAGCAGTGAGGTCTTCCAGTGGGAAATACTATTGGAAACCAGAGCTGCAAGAAAAATATGTCCATAGAGTTCAGGGTAGGATGATAGCCTAGAGAAGGACTCTTCAAGGATTACTGGGCATATGAATCAGCTGGGATCATGTTGCAGTGCAGACTCAGATTCAGTAAGTCTAGGGCAAGACCTGGGAATTGTACGTCTAACATGCTCCCATGTGATGCCCAGGCTGTGGACACTTGGTACATGCTTTGAATAGTGAGGCTTTAGGGTATATAGGACAGAGGTCAGAAGAACTATGTTCTTGTCCTGGCTCTTGCTCTTCAGGCCAGTTGAGTCATGAATCTCTTATGTGCCTTGTATCTCTAAGATTGAGCTAGTAAGAATTTCCCTATTACGTATCACACAGGGGCGTTTGGAACCTATGGTTAAGCAACGTGCATTTCAAAAAGAAAAACAAAAATCACTGAGATAGCAGAAAGATGCAAGACTTCATATATAAAACATTTTTAGAGGAAAAATGTTTACAATGGCAGATGGATCACTGAACATGCAGTGCAAACTGAAGTCTTAGTAATGAAATATGGTCCAAATGTGTCTACTTTAAGAGCTAAATGCACATTTAAAGAGATCAACTTCTGAGTTTTAAAAAGAGAAGTTGGAAATGATTACTTAAATTACAAAAGATCACTTCCCAAAGGATTTATCGGGTCTCTCTTTAAAAGTTTAAATTCCCCTAGGAAAACTCATATTGAATTTTATTAGATGGAAGCACGTAAACCTCTGTTGTTCTTGTACTGACAACAGAACAAACCCAAGAGATGATCTCCAATGTTTACACATCACAAACAGACTCACAAAAACCTCAAGCTCTATAGCCTTTGGAAAAATCTGAGAATCCCTAGGATCTCAGAAAGACACACAGACTTCTTGGGCTGACAAATCTGTCTTTGGGGTGAATTTTTTCATAGTTTGTTATCATTTGTCCGGAAGGATCAAATAGAAAACAGAGTTGAAAACTGAGTCAGGTATTATCCACCCCCACGCTCAGCTCTCCTTAATTGTTTTGTGATTGGTGGGATTGCATTCTGGGTGACTAGAAAGCAGAAGGGGAGATGTTCATAAGTTTCCTGGCTTGCATACCATGCATAGTATTTTCCATACTTCCTTTGGTGTTTGACAGCCATTTTAACATATTGTTCCTTAGGACAACCTCTCAAGGTAGGTTGAAATTATCAAAAATGATTTGTCCCCCTGTGAAAACAGAACTCTAACCCTGCTGGTGGTTAGCATTCTGCTGTCTATGGCTGAGCTCCATCTGTTAGGAATCTCCAAATAAGGAGATGGAAAAATTTCAAGCTTACTCAAATGTGTCAGCTCTGTGCAAGTTCCAGAGCAGATTTGCTGAATCAACAGTTGGGATGCAAGTATTTCTTTTTCATCTCTGATTCCTCAATGCCTTTTATTCATCAGTGTGATTTCTTGGTCACGGACACAAAGAACTTTACATTCTTAAAAACCAAATAGAAATGTTGCTTTGGCCAAATGTTATAAAGCCCAATCTTAGTACTTATCTCATGTCTCCATCCTGTTAGAGGAATAGGCAGAAGGTAAGATCAACGGGCAAGATCTCTAGGTGTCAGTAAGCAAGCTCTTTGTGTTATCATGTGCTTAATAAATTAATTAGTTTTAACCTCATCTTTTTAGTCCAGGAAGCTTAATCCTGTTTAGGAAGGCCATGATCTTAATGGCTCCCAAAATTTGGTTGAAAACAGCTTATTAACCTTACTGGTTTCTGTCTTGTGAGAAAACATTTCAAAGTTCTCTTTATTTTCCTAACACAGAGCTTCAAAAGTTTTGATGACATGGAAAACAGGTGGTCATGAACAATCTTTCAGATTGGCAGCCACTCAAGGCTTTCTTGCATCTGTTGTTACTTTTGGAAGTGGGTCCTCTCCATCATATTTCTAAGGCCTTTTAAAAGAATGACTAAGCTGTTTTTAGATTAATTTTATCTTTTCTGACAGTAACATGTCTTGATTGGCACTGGTATGTCAAAGGACTGGTCCCTACTTGCCTAAATGGCATTTTTAATTTAGATTGAGAGACTAGACTCATGTCAAACTACTGGGGGGAAAACAGACTCATTTTCTTTAATATATGCACAAAATATCACTGAGGTCTCTGCCTATACAGTTGTGTATTCTAAGCATTTATTTAGAGGCTGTGAATTAAGACAGTCTTACTTCTTATGGATATGCAATGCTGAAATGTTAGACCAATTTTTGAAAGTTTATAACTGTTCTAAACATTTATCAAGTGAAAATCTTATCACTTATCAAGCATCTAGGATATTGCAAAACTCATTCATTAATAGCAACTGCTTTTTTTATTCAGATAACCTTCTAACTTGAGAGCTACCTATAAGGCATTAACATGGTCTCAAAACACAGTGGTGTCTTTATAAAAGAACCACAGTACGATTAGACAAGAGTGATATTCTCAACTCTGCAAACAAAGTCTGTTGTTTAAGGAAAGGTGTCTCAGTGAAAATCTAGTTTCCCAGGTAAAATACAACTCCGATTTCACTAATTTTGGTTTGAGATGGGAAGTGGATCAACATTCATCTCATCTGGAATATTAACATTTGGCCTGCATTAGAGAGAGAGTCTCAATATTTCCAAGAAATGTGTTACCATACTAAGTCTTCAGACTAGAAAACCAGATGACACTAGTAAATTATGAAGTTTACAGCAAAACTGTATAATAGACAAAATTGAAATCACAAGTACAACAGACATTTCTAGAAAACAGTAACAGCATCTTCAGCAAACTAATCCCCCATAGTTCTAATTCCCTTTGTCAACTAAGGAAAATAGGCCACACTCTTGATTATCAAAAGAAAGAGAGAATCTCTATTAAATGAGACTTTCCTTGTTTAGAATGTCAAAGGATGTCTCAGGAAACTGAGTCAAATTCTTAAAAGCACAGTATTCCATCTTTGCCATATTTCTAATTTGCCATCAGAGAACCTTTTCTCTTTTTGCTGTTTCATGAAATTTTAGCTTCCTGTTTTCAGAAGCCATTCAGTTTTATTCTCAGTATTTAACAAAAAAACAGATAACTCAAAATCCCAACATATCGCCTATACATTTACACTGGTACCATGTATCATCTTTAGGACTTAATTCTCTCACAGAAATCTGGCTAAGAAAGGCTGATTTGGTTGATTTCATAATATACAACTTAGGTTCATTTCCCAAATCCAGGTCTCTTTTCTTAGATACTTAGATTTTTTTGTTTCTTTGAAATCTTAGATTTCAGTATATCCTAGAAATTTCTCAAGTATGTGATTTATGGATTTGCATTTCTTTCTGATAGGGTCTTGAATGGAAGCATGTAATTCATATAGAACTTAAATGATAATACGTAAATGGATTTTGAAAATAAGTGAAACTTGGTATATTGTAACAGAAAAAAAAAACAAAAACGTGTCCCATTTTAACAGGTTGTTCTGATTATTTTTTTTTCACTCCTAATTAAAACCTACTGAATTGAGACTGTTTCTCAGCTGTTGTCTTTTGGTAGATAGTGGTTGAAGTAATAGTCTCTTCAGTAAATCTAACCTGCACCAATATTTATTCATTTTTTGGTTACTGTTAAAAGCTATTTGTGGTGGATTAAGAATATGCCAAGAATATGCAGTCATCAGCCCCTGCTTGTGATATGTCCCTTCTGATTTTTCTCATCCTAGTAAGATACCAAAATTAATGGGAAGGACTGGTTCCTTAAAATAAAAGTCTGTTGGTAAAATACTTTTAGAAGTCTTTACTCACAGCAGGGTGACGGAGATCACTGATACTGAGCAGTAATCAGTTTAATCATACAGTACCTAGATATTTCTCAGTTACTTATCTATTCACTAAATACTTTCTTGAATGCCAAATATGTGCTAGATATGGTGTTAGCTCTACCTGGAGGCACAGTGGCGAACAAGGCAGATATGGTGTCTCATCTATGGAGCTTATAGTTGAGGAATTAAAACAAGTGCTAAAAGGAAAAGTACAGGGTGCTATAGATGAACCTAACTTTGTCTAGACAGTTAAGATCAGGTACCCAGAAAAGAGTAAGGATTTTCATTTTCAAAAAAATGAAAGAGTGTAGTATTATTGTGGAACCCTTCCGAGTCTTCCTCTTGCGCTAGGACACCCATATAAACACTCACACACATACCAGTGTTATAAGGGTCTTAAATTAAGGATGTATATTTTCTAGTAGGACATAATTATAATTTTTAACCCAGTTTTCCTGGGTTAATTGCTAGTAACTGAGCTGAAACAGGCTATTGTGAGTCTTGACTATAATTCTTGACTCGAAGTCTTGACTACATGGTGTCCCAAATAAGTATTAATGATATAATCTTCCTATTTGTAGAGTAGCTTTAGTTTTTTTTCTCTTTCTGGTCCAACACTTGATCCCCAGAACCACAAACTCCTGTGTGGCTGACAAAATTGCACAGGAATGCAGGCACCAGAAGAGCACATGTCATTCCATTTATAAGTCTATCTCATCCCAACCCTCAGTTGAAAGGTATTTTGCTAATCTTAGAAACAACTAGAAATATGCTCATTTAATTAAAATGAGTTGTTCCTTTATGGCTATTTAGTATCAAGTAATAGATACCTTGCATCCTAGTCTAAGAAACCTTTACTTTTCCTTTTAAAGAAATTCTTGGATGCAATTAACAGAAAGCCACCAATTACAAATTTCTGCCCAGTGGTATTCCTAGGTCTTAATTACAGTCTCTGACTTTGGGTTTTTCTCTGCAATAAGAACAGTCAGAAACAATTACCTCTGAGGTCAGGAATACTGAAACTGGATCATTTGCTAGTTTATATAGGATATTTAAACATTTCCAAAATAATGGACATGGCATGCAGTGTAAGCTGCTCAAGTACTTTTGAGTATATAAAATCAAGGCCAATAGGGATGGAAACTTCTTGATTCTGCAATACTTGGTACCATCAACCAGTGGATCAAGAAAGCCAGAGAAGTCATCCTAGGTTGTTTAACTGGTTCTTCAAGGAAACTACTTAATATGGTATTCAGTGATTATCTAAAATGTGTTAAAATGTTTTAGAATTCAAGTCAGCTACCTAGAGTGAGGAAGGCAAAATGCGCTTTAGTTTCTTTTCCCAAATGCCTCCTTCTCTTCCTCCTCGCTCCCAGAAACTAGTGATGTAGGCAGGACAAGATTAAATACTGTTTTAATCGGTCAGCTGATGAAACACCTGTTATCCACCATAAGCAGCTTTCTTCTCTCACCCCAGAAATAAATCATTACTCATTGTATCCAACACAGAAAATACTTCCCCCCTCACCTTGTTCCACTCTCCACTGCTTTCCCCTGCCCTTCAAAACACTTGCCACTAAGGACCTTCAACACACTAAGGGCCTTAGACTAATGAAAACCTGGGGCTGTAAGGGACCTCAGAGGTCATGTAGTCCAATCCGCCTGCCCCCATCCTGAGAGTTGCACCCATCTGGGGCACAGACTTGCGACTTCATGAAACTAATGCCTGTTATTCTCCCTGCTCTCTCCTTTGTCCCTACAGCGCCATGGCTACTTATTCTGCCACATGTGCCAACAATAACCCTGCACAGGGCATCAACATGGCCAACAGCATTGCCAACCTGAGACTGAAGGCCAAGGAATATAGTTTACAGAGGAACCAGGTGCCAACAGTCAACTGAGGAAAAAAAATAATTAAACAGGCCTAAGAAGAAATCAAAAACCATAAGACACCTATCCTGCTCTGTCATTTCTACATCTGCTGGAAAAATAAATAAATAAAAACAAACAAACAAAAAAACCAGAACTAAACTATTGGGACCATGGCAGAGAAAAGCAGGAGAGGAGCAAAATGAAAATTAGTTAACAAATGTTCCTCCTCCCTCTGGGATACCACCACCACTTGTTTCTGTGTGTGTTAATTTTGTTTTTCCTTCTCTTCATATGCTTTGCTTAATATACTCTGAGCTTCTTCAGTTAAGTTCAGCCCACCCACCCCCATGATTGTATAGGTTTTAAAAGAATCGACAGCAGCCAAAGAAACCATATATGTATATATATATTCAGAATACTTGCCTATAGTCTCCTCAGTGAACCTCAGTGCCTTACCCCATCCTTCTTCTCAGTTCTCTGATCAGAAGCTCTAGGAACTTCTGAAAAGCCAAAGTCTTTCTGAAGAATTGGTGCCAGACATAGTTCCCTTGCTCATTGTCTCCATCTGTGTTGGTCATGGTAAGGTTATTCCATCAGCTGCTATGGGGGGGGAAACAAAGCAATTGTATGCAACATCTGGTCACTGGCCTGTCTAATCCAATGTGATTGGCTATGTCTGGCTAATTCTACGCTCTAAGCTCTAGATTTAAGCTCTAAGCAATAGAGGATAATATCACCTCACTACTACCCCTCACCCCTATCCAAGCAAACAGCCATCTTAAGTTAAAGACATTTGTTGTTTCTTGAGTAATTTGCTAACATAGGCTTATTTGATAGAAGACTTATTTTTCACTTGAGAGAGGAAGAGACATTTCTCTAGGAAAACAAACACTAAGTTGTGAAAGGCATGGCCTACATCTCTTTGGTGCCTTAAGGGTAGTCAGATGCACACTTATATATATACTGTATATATTTATATATTATATATATATATATATAAAATATTCTTACAAGCTTGAGTTTGCAGTTTCTCAAACACTACCAAGAGCAAATTTCACACCATTGCCAATGTCCTTATTTCTACCGTGGTTAAGACTTTTTATTAGGGATCTTGTTTCCTTTCTTTCTCTACACAAAATTTTTACTATGGCCACAGAGCAATTGATAAAGCAGCTGTTTGAGAACAGCTGTAACTTTCACATTAGTGTTTTAAATACATTAGAAACAATCAAGGCTATGAAAATGTCCTTGAGTTTGGCACCTGAACTCTGGTGAAATGCTGATACATACTAAACAAGCAGGAGAATTAGACTTAGCAGAGGAAAAGCCATTTAGTTATCTGTCCTTTTCCTACTCAACAGGAATAGGAAAGATACACGATTCAGTGAAATACTTAAAGGTTTATCTAAATTCTAAGAATTTGAAAGGCAATTGTTGGCTATTTGTATCTTCTAATCTATTGAAATAAAGTTTAGTATCTAGGGCTGGGAGCCAGGACTGACTGATCTTTTGTTTCTTTCTCTTTGTTTCCACCCATGCTTTCGTAACTTGTCAGGTAGACCTGAACAAACCACACTATCATGCCGTGCCTTGGTTTACCTTTTTTTGGTAAAATGGGTTTAACAATACTTACCTACCTCACAGGGGTGTTGTGAGGCTCTAATCATTTGCTCCTTTATTCTTTCCTGTATTCTCTGTATGTCCAGCACTTTGTAGCCATGGGAGGGAAGGGACTATGAAAGTAAACTATGTTAATAGAAGGCTATGGTACCCAGAAGCCTTGTTTTCTAGCAAGGAGATGCTACCTTGCTGTAAATACTTATAACCTTGCATTTGGAAATGAGAAATAGGCTTATATTTGCAGACCTCTCAAAAACCATATCATTTGACCAAAAAATAACTTGAGACACACAGAACAGACATCTCTTTGACTTATATTTTCATCCTGACCAACTTGGATTTATAATAATTTTTAAAATTAGTCAAAAAGTTTTAGATTGATTTTGGCCAAATATGCCAACTGTGAGTAACAGGCAAGGATTTGGGAATTAGGGTGCACTTTCAGTACACATTTGTGATTTTCCCTGGCATATCAGATTGAACTAATGGTGGTATTTTCAGTCAAATAGTCATCAACCTGAAAATGTATTTCCAATGTTGATTCTAAACTTCCTTTAAAGAAGGAAGCCCATCTTATATGCATTTGCTTTCATCAACTGATTTCCTCTTCTTTTAACATACTATTAAGTCATTTCTTACCGAATGGTTTATGTAGGCTGGCCGAACAACACACGTTACTGCTTCCTAAAGTATTCTTCAACTGATTCTCTTGTCCCACTAGCTGCTGAGGATTATCAAGGTTTTATCCTAATAGATCAAAACATTTTTTGTGAAAAGAGTGCAGTCCAAGAAACTAGTGAACCTTTGGAGTCTGGGGAGAACAAACTAATAGAAGATTTGGGGTGTATAGTGCAGGGAATCGACATCATAGGTGAAAAGATTTTGCTAAAAATGGGGGGAATCTTAGAAGAGTGAGTAAAGAGATAGAGGATCATATAAAACAAGGTCATTTGAAACTTTCATCCTGACATTCATTTTGAGTGGTGAAGAGAAAAGCCTGAACCCCCATAACCCTAGTGCTGGATGAAATTAGGCAGTGCCTGGGCAACTGCTTGCTGTCCAGGAATATAGAATAATCAATGCTGTCAGCCATAGGAGCTTTTATTGCTAGTGAACCAATACCACAAACATTAACTATGTAAGGATCTGATGGAGAAATGTACACAGGGTACCAGCACTCAACTTTTTTCATTCATTATTGATTTAAAAAAAATAGAAGTTTCATATGTGATTTGAAAGAACAGCATTCTGGCTCCTAAACCAGGTGTGAGAGGGCCTCAGGGCCACGAAGTTCAAAGGCATAGCCCTGTTCTTCATCATCTATACCCAGATAACAGATGAATACATGCCAACCGTCTGTGTTCCCAGTCCCTCCCCAAACAAGACACTGATTTGTAGAGTACTTGGCAGGTTAAATCAAGCTGGAAGAGGTGACTGGATAAAAAAGGGAATGACATTTAGGGTATAAAGATCTCATAAGAAATGTAATATGTAAATTATATCTTGCTTTATGATGTAAAATATACATTGTTTGCGCTAGAATAGAAGTGATTCCTTTTCAATAAAAAGAAAGAAGGATACAACTATGTCTGCTGAGTCTGATGGTTCTTTTCCCTTTGAAGTTTAAAAACAGATCTGCTAAGATCTAAGACTGCATTCAGAAAAAAAGTGAAGGTAAGAGGAATTTCTGAACAAGATAACTTCTTAGAGTATAATAATATTTTCTACATATTTTGTTTGTTTCTCACAGACAAAGACAACAGTAGCAGAAGGTGGGGGCACTTTTCAGTAGAATGGGTAAGTGTAGAAGGAACCTTTAAGGAGAGTTTGGCTATTTTTCACCTACCTCTTTAGTATCCACAATAATGTATATCATTAGACAAAACAGATTAATAACAGCCTTTTCTTTTAGAAAAAAGAAGTAACAAAGTAAAATTTCTTAAGCACCTATTGTTACAGTATTGAGTGTGTAGTAAGTGGGGGAGGGGTGGTAGAAAAATGAAATAGGGAAATGAGGTTTTTTTCATACAAATTAAAGTAAATCTGATTTAAATGGCAAATATATCATGAACAAATTTATGCAATAGAAAGTGAGGTCGCATCCGACTCTTTGCGACCCCATGGACTGTAGCCTACCCAGGCTACTCCGTCCATAGCATTTTCCAGGCAAGAGTGCCAGAGTAGGTTGCCATTTCCTTCTCTAAGGGATCTTCCCAACCCAGAGATCGAACCCAGGTCTCCAGCATTGCAGGCAGACGGTTTACCCTCTGAGCCACAGGGAAGCCTATAGTTCAAGACAATAAATGTGTCCAAGAAATAAAGCAGACGGGAGTTCAGAAAAGGAAGCAAGAAAACACTGAGCTGGAATGGGAGAGAGTTTCACTGAAGAACTGGGACTTGAGTTTCCTCAGCAAGGATCTGGGCAGGAGAAGGGGAGGCGATGGATTTCAGGTGGGAGGAGTGGTACAGAAGAAAGGATGAAGGGAGGGATACAAGAATGAGGAATTTGTGTTTCAGGACCATGGCAAGATGGGCCTAGAAGGGATGGAGAGCTTATTTTGAAGCAGAGTAGAAGAAAACACTGAAGACTGAAGTTGATTCTTCATCTTGCTATGCATTATGTGTCAAAGGAGTATGGATTTTTCCTCAGGCCATCGAGATTCATTGAAAGTCTGCAGGATTGTTGTGGTAAAAGGATGGAGATGAACTAGAGCAGAACAGAAACTGGAAGCAGAACAGATAGAAGAGGAACAGAAAACAAAGGATGCATAGGAAGCATCTTGCAAGGAAAAAATCAACAGAACTTCATGATTGGAGAAAGAGACTGGAGTGAAGTAACCCTGATTCAAAACCTGGGCACGAGGGGGATGAATCACTGACAAAAATCAGCAAAAACAGGAGAGGGCCAATAACAGGAGAAAGGTATATTGCACTCTAAGGACTTCCCTGCCAGTCCAGTGGTTAAGGCGTGACACTTTCACTGTGGGGGACATGAGTTTGATCCTTAGTCAGGGATCTAAGATGCCACATGCAGCATGGCATGGCCAAAAAAAGAAAAACCTGAAATGTAAGTGTTCAGTATGTGAAGAAGTAGGGCTTAGAACTGAGGTCAAGGGTGGAGACAGAAATTTGGGATTCATCTTTAAGGAAGTGACACCTTGAGGTCTGTATGAATAATTCTTTGAGAAGAAAGAGTATCATTGTGACTCAGATAATTATTTCAGTAAGTGCCTTTTGGAAGTAGTTAGCCCAGGGAGAAAGACAGGACTTTGAAAAACACTTCCAATTAGGAAGAGAGCTACTGAAAGCAATTTACAAGGAGCTTTTTAAAAAATATGGGAGAGCTCAGCTTTTTTATTATCTCAGATTTAAGAAAAGAGAAGTTTTTAAAAAGAAGGGAATCACATTTCTCTAATAATTAACAATGTTGAGCATCTTTTCATGTGCCTCTTGGCCATCTGTATGTCTTCTTTGGAGAAATGCCTTCTGCCTATTTTTTGACTGGGTTGTTTGTTTTGGTGCTGTTAAGCACCATGAGCTGTTTGTAAATTTTGAAGATACCACCTCACACCAGTCAGAACAGCCATCATCATAAAAAAAAAAAAAAAAATCCACAAACAATAAATGCTGGAGAGAGAGTAGAGAGAAGGGAACTCTCCTACACTATTGGTGGGAATGTAAATTGGAGAATAGGATTGAGGTTCCTTAAAAAATTAAAAATAGAACTACCTTATAACTCTGTAATCCCACACCTGGGCATATATCCAGAGACAAAAATTATCTGAAGGGATACATGCACCCAAATGTTCACTGCAGCACTGATTACAATGGCTAAGACTTGGAAGCAACCTGAGTGTCCATTGACAGAGGAATGGATAAAGAAGCTGTGGTACATATATATAGCGTAATATTAGCCATTAAAAAGAATGAAATAACGCCATCTGCAGCAACATGGATGGACCTAGAGACTGTAATACTAAGTGAAGTAAGTCAGAGAGAGAAGGAGAAATATTGTATGACATCCCTTATGTGTGGAACCTAAAAAAAAAAGATACAAATGAACTTACAAAGCAGAAAGAAACTCACAGACTTAGAGAACAAAATTATGGTCACCAGGGGGGAAAATAGGGGGAAGGAATAGTTAGAGAGTTTGGGATGGAGGTGTACACACTGCTATATTTAAAATGGGTAACCAGCAAGGATCTACTACATAGCATATGAAACTCTGGTCAATATTATGTAGCAGCCTGGATAGGAGGGGAGTTTGGGGGAGAATGGATACATGCATATATATGGCTGAGTTCCTTCGCTGTTCACCTGAAACTGTCACAACATTATTAATTGGCCATACCCCAACACAAAATAAAAAGTTTTAAAAAATAAATGAAAAGAAGGGAATGCTCAATATATGCAAATGCTATAGAGCAGACCAGCTAATCGGAGATAGAGAAAAGCCCATTGGATTAGTGATTTTCTAGAGTACAGAGTACTTTTGGATATGCATGCTGCAGTTATTCCCAGGTGGCTCAGTGGTGAAGAATCCACCTGCCAATGCAGGAGACACAAGAGATGCGGGTTCGATCCCTGGTTTGGGAAGATCCCTTGGAATAGGAAATAACAAGCTGCTCCAGTATTCTTGCCCAGAAAATTTCTTGGACAGAAGAGCCTGGCAGGCTACAATCCATGGGGTCGCAAAAGAGTCGGACACAACTTAGCGACTAAACAACAGCAATGCATGTCTACTTTTGGTGCAGAATGGGGCTGGGTGAGAAGAGAAGTGGGGAGGCTACAGGCTGCAGTCTAAGGCCTGGCCAGAGGCTCTCTACACTGCCGTGTTCTGGAAAGGAACTATAAAGCAAACAGTCTGAGAATTTAGAATGAGAACCTGGCTTTTCCTGTCATTATAAATGGGTTTATTAATGGAGGAGGGTGGAATATAATTTGTTTAACAGTTTGTTAGCTTAATTTATAACATTAGTGTCTGTATGTGAATATGCAGGCCTTTGTTTGTTCTCTAGCCTGAATATGGCTCTAGCATCCCCATGGATGAGCCACCAGGCTTGGCTGCCTTTTGATTTAATTTCTGGAGATTACATTAACTAGAAATCAGTGCCAGAAAGCTTTCTGAGTCATAAATCTCCAACATGAACCCATTCTGGCCCCACATTTTTTTTCTCTCTTAGAAATTGGACTCAGACCTCTGTGCCTCTGTAGGACCTCAGCTTGAAGGCTTCTTTCAAGTCTTCCTTGGGACAGGGTGACAGGAGAGTTTTGAACAGAGTTTATCTGTCCCCTGGTGGCTCAGATGGTAAAGAGTCTGCCTGCAATGCGGAAGAACCGAGTTCAGTCTCTGGGTTGGGAAGATCCCCTGGAGAAGGAAATGACAATTCATTCCAGTAAATTTGCCAGGAAAATCCCATGGATGGAGGAGCCTGGCAGGCTACAGCCCATACGGTCGCAAAGAGTCAGACACAACTGAGCAATTTCATTTTCACTTTATCTGTCCCTTATCAGTCAGCATACCAATTTATTGTGGTTTACCTGGGTTGTGGTTTACATTATGCTTGTGGGGAGACAGAACAGCAGAGAGGTTTGAGAAAGGGCCGAGAAGGAAGATTTCAGTTATTGCTTTAGTTCCTCTTAGCCCCAGTACTTTCCATTGTGTCTCCTTGTGTTTCCAACGTCTTTATTTGACAAGGGGGGATTTCTGTTGCAATTCAGAGTTTTCTACAGTCTGACCCTTGGAGTCTTGCAGACCTGGCATTGGGTTGAAATCCTCCCTGTTGCACAGAATACCTCAGGTCATTTCATTTCAGAGTTGAAGGCCTGTAATACTCATTTCTATATTGTCTGGTGCACTTTAGTTGCAAGTGGCAGAAACCCAACTGAAATTAAGTTGAGGTGGTTTAAATAGGGTGTTTATTAGCTGGATTTGGAGGTAGATCAGAGGAAGAAAGAAGGAGTCAAGGGAATCGAGGTAGTTCTGAGAAGCTCAGTCACTGGAACTGAGACTTGACATCACCAGAACCCCCTGTCTGTGTCTTATCTCTGCAGGCAAATTATCTCCATGGAGTAAGGAAAGTGGCTGCTGGCAGAGGAGACTTGTATCCTTTTAGCTTAGAAGAAAGATCTGAGAAACCATCTCCTGTTATAAATATCCTGGGAGATAACTTTAATGTCCTGGCTTGGTTTATGCACACTCATGATCCAATCACTGAACCCTAGGGGTGGAGATGTACTAAGTGTCTAGACCAGCGGTGTGTGCCTTTTTCAGACACCACTTGAGCACCAGTGCAATGCCTCTTGTCCTCACTTCTACATCTAGTCAGTACTGAAACATTCAATCCTCAGTATATTTCCAGAGTCTTGCAGATAGAACATCAACTAAACCAATGTATAAATGCTCCCCACTTTCATTTTCAGGCATACCAATTTTGGACATCAGTCCTGAGTGATGGTGGCCACCTTGATAATGGACCCTTGCATTGGTTTTCCATTTTCATCCTTTTATTCCCTCAGCTCCTCAGTCCTGCTCCCTGTGACCATTTTCCAAATAAACCATCTGCATGTCAGCCATTACCTCCATCTGTGCTTTTCTAGGGAGAGGGTGAGGGGAGGTCTCTGACTAACATGGAGCTTTATCTCTTTTGCCAGGGGGCATCCTCTCCAAAACTTGGATTGAATACTGGGAACCTGGTGTTACCAGAAGAAAGAGAGAATGAAATGAAATGTAGGCAGATAAAAGTAACATAGGTTCTCCAGATCGAGGAAGGAGAAAAGAACACTTTGACTGTCAATTGTTTTCCATCTCAATTGGTATTAACTTGCTTCTTGTTGACGTTGACAAATGCTTGCTGCAAATACATCAATTAAAACTGTATCAATTCCTTTCTTCATTCTTGTTGAAGAGACAACTAGCATTTCAACAGAGTCCGTTTATTCTTCTTTCTGGGCACATGGATAGGTTTCATTCCCCAGCATCCTTTGCAGGTAGGTGTGGTCTTGTGACACATTCCAGATAATGGTATGTGAGCAGCAGTGGTATTTGACAGTTTTGATTCTGGCTCATAATTCCGACCTGCATTTTCCCTTGCTCTTTCTTCCCTGTGGCTGAGTGCTAAGACAGCATCCAATCAACTTTGGGAGCCACATTTTAAGGATGGTAAAGCAACAGTCAACCTGGGACTGGAAATGTGACTTCAGGAAGAAAAGTTGCAACTCTTGCTGACCTGAAAACATTCTGGAGTATTATACGGTGGAGAAAATAAAGTTCTATTCTGTCAATCCATGACATGACAAAGTCTATTTGTTAACTGCAACTCAGCCCAACCTAAAACCTCCTTTTCCTTTCCTCTCCCTTCTTCCTTCAATATCATGTGCATTTCAAGATCCTTGTAACACATAGACTTATGAGTTACACATAAGCACACATTCTTCCATGTTGGACACTTGAATATTATAGTATATGGTTTTGTAGCATCTTGTGCCCTTTGTATAATACATAATTAACTGAATGTTGAAGTAAATAAATAGACTAAATAACACTTTCAATAAATTAGTGCCTGACACCGTAGAGTTCCTGGGAAATATGTCAAAATGTTATTCTAGTTTTAAAAAAGGCAGCATTCCTGAAAGTATGAATGCCAGGTCATCTACAAACTGAAGACATCTGAAAACTATTTCTTAAAGTCACATATTTATCTGCTTAGTGACACTCAGTTACTCAGAGGTAAAATAAGGCTAGAAATCCTGGACAGCTAGAGAAACTCACATATGTGCACAGGAAGACATGAATAGAAATGTTCATCATAGCACAGCTTGCAATAATAAAATATTGGAAACAAATGAGATGTCCGTCAAAGAGAGAATAAACAAACTGTGATATATTCATACAATGGAATACTATTCAGAAATAAAAAAATGAATAAATGAGAAATGGCTGCACACCTCTAGTTGGAGACATCTCAGAAACATCACTTTGAGAAGAAAAAAATAAACTGTAGGGATATATGACACTATTTATTTAAAGTTTTAAAATAGATAATAAAATTATATATTTTTTATAAACATGTGTATGTGGTAAAACACACATACATATAAATAAAAAATGAAATGAAAAATAACTTCAAAATACTAATTTCTGAAAAAAGCAATTTCTGAGTAAGGAGGTAGGGGACAGAATCTGAAGAAGCACACTAGGTGCTTCAAATAAATCTGAACTATTTCATTTCCTTAAAAAATATGAGATGAAAATAAATACTAAAGTTTGACAAAAGCTGGGTGGCAAGCACAGTATGATCAAAATACTGATCTCTGTACTTTTGTGTGCTTATGATATTTCACAGTGTGTTAAATGTGGGAAAAAAGAATGGGCATGTATATCCCACAATCTCAGCAGAGGGTCATGCAAGACTGTCGGTGGCTGTGTTTGTGTGACCTTAGACTTTGCTCTAGCGCATCCCTGGCAGCTCACTGGTAAAGAATCCACCTGCCAATGCAGGAGACTTGGGTTTGATCCCTGGGTCGGGAAGATCCCCTGGAGAAGGAAATGGCAAGCTTCTTCAGTATTCTTGCCCAGAAAATTCCATGAACAGAAAAGTCTGGTGGGCTGCTGTCCATGATGGGCTACAGTCCAGTCAGACACGAATTAGTGACTAAACAACAACAAGAAGACTTTGCTATAGCCAAGTGGGGAGCAAAGATGTTATGATACATCTTTAAGAGGACTTAAAAAAGTTCTACATATGACTTAACTCACCCAATCAAGCTTCTAGACACAGAAGAAGCAATGCCTCTTAAAGATTTATACCAAGAATATTTCCCTTGGATTACTACCATAAACCTAAATTTCTGCCTTCACAGGAAGGGTTTCCAGGAGTCTCCCATTATCTGGGCTGTATAGATATCCTGTATATAGGCTGGAAATATATATATATATATATATATATATATATATATCCAATTTATATTATATATATATAAATATATCCCATATATATGGAATATACATATGGAAGCTATATTCAAGATATAACTTCTATATCTTGAAGTTATTATTAGCCATTATCACTCCTGCATAGTCTTAAAGCCATAGGACATAGTTTTGATGCATGTGATGGAAGCAGAGGAGAAGTATGTGTGTGGGGTATGGGAATCCTGTGGCAGAATACCAAACATTGATGGAAAAATCTACAGAGGAGAATATAGGGAATAATATGATTAAATGGAAAAAGCATGGACCTTGTTTCTGGTCTCTGCTTTCTTATTTGTGGTGTAATCTTGGCAGGTTATTTATTCCCCATGAGCCTTTTTTCTTCTTTTGTAAAGTAATACCTACACTGTGGGCTTCCCTGGTGGCTCAGTGGTAAAAAAAATCCACCTGCAAAACAGGAGACATGGGTTGGATCCTGGGTCAGGAAGATCCCCTAGAGGAGGAAATGGCAACCCACTCCAGTATTCTTGCCTGGAAAATCCCATGGACAAAGGAACCTGGAAGACTATAGTCCAGGGGGTCACAAAGAGTTGGACATGACTGAGCACCTGAGCATGAGCACAGTTACCTACACCACAGAATGATGGAGGGATTAAACCAGGCATCCTATGGGAAGGATTAACATCCTACTTAAATCACATCATAGATTTCCTTTTCTATTCGTACTTACAAGCGACATCTCAGAAACATCTCTACTGTATCTCAGATACAGTAGACAGAGTCTTGGTTTGCAGGTTAGAAGGCCCAGATTCTGTGCGGTGACATAGCTGAAGGAATTCAAAGATGAGAGCTATGTAGCAACCAATGAGAGGAGGAGGAAAAACATGGAAAGGAAAAGAGGGAGTATATAGAATGTGTGTGACTGCCCTCTTCCAGGAATTATATACTAGATGTTTCTCCTGTTGCCTGTGCTGTGCTTAGTCGCTCAGTCATATCCGACTCTTTGTGTCCTCATGGACTGCGAGGCTCCTCTGTTCTCCGGGCTCCTCCTCCAGGCAAGAATACTGGACTGAGTTGCCATGCCCTCCTCCAGGGGATTGTCCCAACCCAGGGATTGAACCCAGGTCTCCCACATTGCGGGTGGATATTTTATAATCTGAGCCACCAGGGAAGCCCAAGAATACTGGAGTGTGTAGCTTGTCCCTTCTCCAGGGGAACTTCCTGACCTAGGAACTGACTCAGGGTCTCCTGCATTGCAGACAGATTCTTTGCCATCTAAGCTACCAGGGAAGCCCCTCCTTTTGCCTCAGTTCAGTTCAGTTCAGTCATTCAGTCATGTCCAACTCTTTGTGAACCCATGAATTGCAGCACGCCAGGCCTCCCTGTCCATCACCAACTCCCGGAGTCCACCCAAACTCGTGCATCGAGTCCGTGATGCCATCCAACCATCTCATCCTCTGTCATCCCCTTCTCCTCCTGCCCCTAATCCCTCCCAGCATCAGAGTCTTTTCCAATGAGTCAACTCTTCGCATGAGGTGGCCAAAGTATTGGAGCTTCAGCTTTAGCATCAGTCCTTCCAAAGAAATCCCAGGGTTGATCTCCTTCAGAATGGACTGGTTGGATCTCCTTGCAGTCCAAGGGGCTCTCAAGAGTCTTCTCCAACACCACAGTTCAAAAGCATCAATTCTTCAGCACTCAGCCTTCTTCACAGTCCAACTCTCACATCCATACATGACCACAGGAAAAACCATAGCCTTGACTAGACGGACCTTAGTCAGCTATCTACTCTTAAAATTGAAGCTGTTTTCCCTCCCTGTCCTTTGGGTACAAAAACGAAACTAAGTTTACAAGCCTCTTTTCCCCACCCCCTTGCAAATTCTACAGAATAGTGAGCGAGAAGAGTTTTGATGATTTTTTTTCTCTTTTGTAACACAAAACAGTCCAGCCCTGCAGAGCTGATTCTTGAGTGAAGACAAAGCCCCCAGGTTATTTCACTTCAACCCCCTTTCCCTACTGTTTCTTGCTGTGCAACGCCCTTGATACTCAAGGATGGAGTGTTTGGTGTCGGTTAGCCGAGGAGAATTTCCCTCAGCCTGGACAGCACTCTCTATTCCTCCTGACCCCTTACCTTCCCCTTTTGGTCTGCAGGTTAGTTTTCAGTTTTCTTAAAGTTAACTATTTTTGTGTAGTGAGAAGAAAAGCAGCCACCATAGATACCTAAGAGAGATTACAAAATGTCCCTTCCTCAAGCTTTAAAAACACTGAAGTACGGGACTGTGTCCCCTCTGCCCCTGCTGCCCCTTTCACCAGGTACCTAACTCAGCCCCTGTCCTCCCAGGTAGAGAATGAACCTCCTTCTCCATCTTACCCCAACACCAAATGAATTGCTGATGGTGGGATTAAAAGTATCCCGCAAATATGCTGTAGACAAGAGATGCACAAAACACAGGGGTAGAATTTTGAAGAAAATGTAAATCAGTTGAATACTAGGCCAGAGGAACTGGTCTCTAGACAGATACTATAGACTGCTCCCCAGGTGGCTCAGTGGTATAAAAAATCCACCTGCCATTGCAAGTGATACGGGATTGATCCCTGTATTGGGAAGACCTCTTGGAGAGGAAATGGCAACTCACCCCAGTAGTCTTGCTTGGGAAGTTCCATGAATAAAGGAGCCTGGAGGACTACATTCCATGTGGTCACAAAAGAGCCAGACATGACTTAGCAACTAAACAACAATATTATAGACTTTAAAGTCAAGAGTACTCTTAGGATAGGATAGATCATTCCATAATGGTGAAAAAAAAATTCAACATGAAACCATAACAATTTTAAATAATACTTAACAATATTTAATGACAGTCTTAAAATTTATAATCCGTACACTAACAGAATTACAAAATAAAATTTAGAAATTCACAATAGAAATTGGAAATTTTAACATACTTCTCTCAGTAAATGATAAACAGTAAAAATTAGAAAGCTTATAGAAGAGTTGAACAAGACAATTCATAAGCTTTGTCTTTACACATGTTGATCATATAAAATAAATTTTAAATATCAGAGAACTCATATGAGTGAAAGAAAGTGAAAATGTTCATTGCTCAGTTGTATCTGACTTTTTGCGGATCCCGTGGGCTATAGCCCACCAGGTTCCTCTGTCCATGAAATTCTCCAGGCAAGAATACTGGAGTGGGTTGCCATTTCCTCCTCCAGGGGATCTTTCGAATTCAGGGATTGAAGCCGGGTCTCTTGCATTGCAATCAGATTCTTTACCATCTGAGCCATCAGGGAAGCCCCATGTAGGCAGCATACTATATAAACTATCTTTTTTATCATAAATTAATTAAATGCAATCAAAAGAACTATGATGGGGAAAACACTACGGGCCATGTTTGAAGTTCATGGACAGCATTCAGTATTCCAGAAGAGTAGATTCAGGAAGGTACTTCAGTGTTTTAAGGAAAGGAGATAATAGGCATTATACCTATATGGGTATAGGGGATGAGCCCTACAGCCAGTCAAAGGTCCTGATAGTCTGGCTCCTGGAAACTTCCGAGCAATTAACCCTTGTCCCTATTCTGCTGTACTGGGTTCAGGTACATACCCAGGACTAAACTCATGTTGGCCTATAGGAGTTGAGGGAGGTGGCTGAATGTACTATATTGAATTGGTCCCAGCGACAACATATTACATAACAGTAAGTTTGATGATCTCAGGCTTATACTCTGACAAGCCTATGCTCAGGCCTCCTCTGGCCTGTATAAGACTGAGAATGCTGGGTTTCCTGAAAAGTGATATTACTCTCATTCTTTTAGACATTATAAGCCATAATTGCAGAATCTTAGGGTGTAGAAATTTGCCCTTCCATCTGTCCTAGAGAATGTGCTGTATATCCTGACATCACTAACTTTATTAAGGATCCTTTAGAAAAATGATCCCAGATTGATTTTCTCAAGCAATAGCTGTTTGAACATTCATAAGTTTAAGCCCCCTAATGAAATGTATGAAGTATTGTTTGACTTTGCTTTCCAGAAAACTATGGAGTATATGCTTTTTGAGAAAAAAAAAAAAGAAACAAGAGAGTATGGCCACAAACAAGAGGATAGGATTTAGTCAGGTACTTTATGCTAAATTGGCAGGATTTGTAGACAGGTAGATTGGGATTTTCATTCCTGGGAGACTTTCAAAAATTAGCAAACTTATTATAGCAGTCCTTACATACTTTTTTTCCTGATGACTTTATCCTCAGACTGGTAGCTAGAAAGTTGAAAATGTCCAAGAGAATTTTTTAATAAGTTTCTCATTTTTCAACAGAAAAAATAAGGAATTTTGAGATAGATAATGATATATAGTACAGTTCAATATAATTTTTGACTGAATAGGATTTTTTCATTAGTATGTATTTTGAATCTATTACCTGACATTCTAGAAAAGATAAATCTAACCTATAGGAATAGGAGTTCAGTGGGTTTCCTAGGGCTGGGGTTGGGAGGACTGACTACAAAGGCTACAAGAGATCTTCCTGAGGGATGGAACAATTCTCTACCCTGACCTGGGTGATGGCTCCATGATGGCACACATTTGGTAAAGTTCATCAAGCCATACTCATAAACTATGTATTTGTATGTAAATTATACTTCAATAAAGATTAAAAATAGTATGATTGTAGAAATCTAAGAAAATGTTAGCAATATCAATAAATCATCTATAATAGTAGTAGAAACAGAAGTACCTTGATGACCCTGCAAAGAAAGGTTTAAATTGTAGGAAGGGGGAATCTAAGAACAGTTATTAATTAATGACTTGAGCTGCAAAGCAATGAACAAACTTTTGGTACATCCTGGTTAATTCAATTAACTGGGCATTCATACCAAAAAAATTCTCATTGTAATTTCAGAGAATATTATTTATTCAGAATTGTTTTGAAGGCCTTAAGGATTAGGGTCTGCAAACAAGCAATTACAACTGTTATCATGATCCTAATTATTTTTAATTACATTTTCACTTCCCTTGGTGAATAATATATCTTATGTTCACATGGAAGTTTCCTGAAATTTAAACACAATCTACCATTAGAAGATAATAACGTTGGTACCAAACACAAACAGAACCTGATTTTCCAATATGAGATAATGTGCTTCCATTTCACATGAATGAAAATCACAGAAGGATAATGGAGAAAACCTAGGGTGTTACTTTTTAAAACTAAAATTCAAAGACGGATGTCAATCTATGAATATGAGAGCTTGATGGTAATTTAGGTAAAACCACAGACTGATCCTAGATGCTAAAATTTTCTCTGCTGAGACACAGTCAGGTTGGTTCTAGAAGCAAGCCTAAATCAAGAAGAGTTATACATTGTACTCTCTCCAAATGGAGGCTCACCAATTTTAGTGAAGGAAAAGTGACTTGTACATTTTATTCTAATTTTGAATTAGGTATCTATGAGGACAATTTTAAAATACCCTTTTTAGAGTATCCTGATATATTTTCAATGCTTGAGTGGCTAGGCACCAATATGAGTAAAATGCCAGCAAGATGCCAGCTTCTGGTTAGCTAGCTGTTCTTTGGGTTCACTGTGGAATATACTAACTCTCAAGTTCGTTGAGTTTCCAAACCTCTTGTGGCAAAGTTAAACTCAAAAAAGAGAAGAAACAACCCTTTGACATATTTGCTTACTGGGCAGTCCTATCGCATAGACTTCAGAATTAAATCATTAGTGTTGATGAATTTTCCTAATTATGCTTGGGAACCTGGCACACAGTTTTGAGAGTTGCTTCATGTTGTCCTGCCCAGCTTGAACTCTAAAAATTATTCAATTGCTAAACCAAACATGCCCTAGGTTTGCCAAGGAAAATAATCTATTTTCCTATTTCCTGTGCTCCATCAGGGTACAAAACACAGAATAAGCCAAAATTCCTCCACAGTGGGCTTGCAGTCTTGAGGAGACCATTATTTTTGATGCAGAAAGTCAAATATTTTTTCCAGACCCAATTTTCTTGCTAACCACACCGAGCATTGAGAAATCAGCAAGCGCCTTCTTGGGAAAAATTGAATTGAAGAAGGAATTTGGCTTCAGAAAACAGGAAGTGGTTTTCTAATACTGTATAAGGCCAAGAGAGAAAGACATCTAAACCACATTGTCAAAGGTGTGTGAATAATCTCTAGAGGCAGTAACTATTCCTTCTGAAGCTTATCTAAACCAAAGCCATCTTTATCCATTATTCCTCATATAATGACAAAGTTAGGATAACACCAATGGACTTTTCTCTCTGTTCAAGGAAGAGGAGATCGAGTTGGGAAAGACCAGTTCAACACTTTTAAGAAGTCTTTAGTACAAACATATTTCATCCATTAGGGTAATGTTTTCCTCAGGCTTGTCCAGGAATAAATCCCAATCTTCTCCCCTTAACATCCCAAAGACACAGTTGATTTGTTTTTAGTTGGGGCAATGAAATGTTTAAATGGGAAACACATGTCCATTTGGTCTGGAGAGGACATGCTAGGAGCTTCTTGTTTACGAGGCCCCCACTCAGCAATAATCTGACAGTCACAGAAAGACTAAACAAGCAACTAGCAATTAACTCCTAAATAATAGTTCTTCCTGGGAAGATAGTGGATTTTAAATCCATGTAGAACACTCAGTACCTAATATAAGATTTAAAAGGCTCTTTATTTCAAAAAGGAGGAAGTGCTGTTAAAAACCTTACTTAGTTGTTGCCCTTCTCTTTCTTGGAACACAAACAATTTGATCTAACTGTTCCACTCAAATGCTCATGATGCTGCCTGTCCTAGGTGATATTTCCACCTAGATATTTCTTCCCAGCATTTCTTTGACCGTTATATTCTTTTATAAATTCTAAAACCCAAAGCACAATCTGGGAAATTGGGAAGAAAAATATCATCTCCTAAGACCGGAGAAGGCAATGGCACCCTACTCCAGTATTCTTGCCTGGAAAATCCCATGGATGGAGGAGCCTGGTAGGCTGCAGTCCATGGGGTCACTAAGAGTTGGACACGACTGAAGTGACTTAGCAGCAGCAGCAGCAAGACAATTACCCTGAATAAACAACATAGAGAAGTTCCTGAATCAAAAGAATTTTGGGAGATGGTGACATGTGGAGTGGAAGTTCAAGGTCAGCATTTTTGGTACCAGGACAAGAGCACATGGCGGGGGGCGGTCACAGTTTAATCAGTCTTGCTTGTAGGGGTTACCATGGCATTAGTGTTTGCTCATGGCCCTGTGGGCTGTTAAGAGTGAGTCTGTCTTGTAAGTAAAATAAATATAGTAAGTAAAACACAAGGAATATTTTATACAACGGCTATGAGTGGTGTTTCTGGAAATAACAGGTTTTCGAGACAAAATAAGTTCTTAAACTGGTAATGTTGACACATGATTTCATGTATACTACTCTTAACCTTGTTGGAAGATCTAAATGTTACATTATTTAAATTCCACCCAATAGTGTTTTCTGGCGTTTCCAGTGTTTGTGTATTTGCTATCAGACTATAGTTCTTTTTTAGTACTATTAAACTTAATATATATCATTTGTTAATAATGAACATTAATACAGTAATAATTAATAATAAATGTATTTATAAAGAAGGGTTTCCCAGGTTTCTCAGTGGTAAGAATCCGCTTGCTAATGCAGGAGACATGAGTTCAATCTCTGGGTCCAGAAGATCCTCTGGAGAAGGAAATGGCAATCGCTCTAGTATTTTTGCTTGGGAAATTCATGGACAGAGGAGCCTGGGAGGCTAAAGGGTTTGACACAGCTTAGTGACTGAGCACCCATGCTTGCACATATTTATAACCAAACATGTTTTGTATATTCATAATAAAAAGTAAAAAGCATACAGAATGTTGAAAATATTTGAAGAATAATTTATGACTTTGGGAATTCTAATTTTTTGTTTCTAAATCCTAAGATTAATACTTGGGAATTTGAGGCACTAGTCCTTGGTGAACTTGGGAGGAAACATCATTCATGAACAGAACATCAAGTTTCAGTATTTAGTGCCTTAGCAAAGAATGATCAAAATATTTTGAACTTAGAAATTGGAAGAGCTAGATTAAAAACCTTCTTACAGAGACATACCCTCTAGACAGCCTTCGGCAACCAACTGGCAATGTGGAAATACTAACACTTTACTGGATTGTTGATGAGCTCGAAGAAGATTAAGAATTTTGCTTTGTACCCTTTTATGTACTTTAGGTAAATTCAGGCAATTATCTCAAATAGTCTTGCCAAATTTTGCATGCCCACTATAAAGTTGGAAGGAGCCAAAACTGAGGCGGAAGGCTGACTGGAACATTGGTAGAAGGAGCTCTGCGGCTAGTTCCAAGTATTCTGCCCATCATAAAGAGACGTCTCCATCTGCAAAATGGGATCAGGAAGGGGCATGGTGAATGGCTCATGGATTTTGAGATTCTGGAGGTGTCTGCTGACTGCCTCCTACAAGTTTCCAGATTCAGTGGCCTTTATTTTCAATACTAGAAAATCTTTTACCAGCCTAATGAGAAAACAACCAGAAAAGAATCAACTAGAACAAAAATCAAAAATCAAATGTGACCCAAGAGACTGACATGTACACACTGTTATATTTAAAATAGATAAGCAGCAAGGACCCACAGTACAGCCAGGGAACTCTGCTCAATATTCTGCAATATCAGCTTAAAATAAAGAAAAAATGTGACCCAAGCATACTATCCAAATATTTAAGGTCGTTAGGATACCTTAACCATCCAGCTTTTCTACTGTTTCCAATTTCAACCACTGAAGTACTATATTAAACTTCCTACAACATCTGTATAACATCCGTACTCCTTTCTTTAATATTGCTCTTTAATTTCGTCCATTTCTAGTCTTGTCCAAAACAATAATAAACATGAAATTATTGATTCATGTGCAAATTTTATTTCCCTAAAACATATTTGTACAACTATTACACATATCATAACACATTGGTACATAACTATTACAGTAAACAAATGCCCACATGTCTACCATTTCAGATTATCTTGTCTACCACTGGACCACACTTTGATAAAGAGTTCTAAAGACTATTTTCACTGAGTTTACTAACAAAGCATAAGGAAAGGCATTTTGTCTTAAGTGAGTAAATGAAAGCAGACCTGTGAAGTCACACAGGACCCCATGCCAAGAAAGGTCCCATGTTTGGTCTAATACTCTGCTGTCACCTTCCTAAAATTCTTAATAATTTTTGAACAGGAAGCCCCACATTTTCATTTTGCATTAGTCAGTTCAGTCACTCAGTCGTGTCCGACTCTTTGCGATCCCATGAATCGCAGCATGCCAGGCCTCCCTGTCCATCACCATCTCCCGGAGTTCACTCAAACTCACGTCCATCGAGTCAATGATGCCATCCAGCCATCTCATCTTCTGTTGTCCCCTTCTCCTCCTGCCCCTAATCCCTCCCAGCATCAGAGTCTTTTCCAATGAGTCAACTCTTCACATGAAATGGCCAAAGTACTGGAAATTCAGCTTTAGCATCATTCCTTCCAAAGAACACCCAGGACTGATCTCCTTTAGAATGGACTGGTTGGATCTCCTTGCAGTCCAAGGGACTCTCAAGAGTCTTCTCCAACACCACAGTTCAAAAGCATCAATTCTTCGGCTCTCAGCTTTCTTCACAGTCCAGCTCTCACATCCATCCATGACCACAGGAAAAACCATAGCCTTGACTAGACTGACCTTTGTTGGCAAAGTAATGTCTCTGATTTTTAATATGCTATCTAGGTTGGTCATAACTTTCCTGCCAAGGAGTAAGCGTCTTTTAATTTCATGGCTGCAGTCACCATCTGCAGTGATTTTGGAGCCCCCAAAAGTAAAGTCTGACACTGTTTCCACTGTTTCCCCATCTATTTCCCATGAAGTGATGGGACCAGATGCCATGATCTTCATCTTCTGAATGTTGAGCTTTAAGCCAACTTTTTCACTCTCCTCTTTCACTTTCATCAAGAGGCTTTTTAGTTCCTCTTCACTTTCTGCCATAAGGGTGGTATCATCTGCATATTTGAGGTTATTGATATTTCTCCTGACAATCTTGATTCCAGCTTGTGCTTCTTCCAGCCCAGCATTTCTCATGATGTACTCTGCATAGAAGTTAAATAAGCAGGGTGACAGTATACAGCCTTGATGTACTCCTTTTCCTATTTGGAACCAGTCATTTTGCATAATGTGCTGCAAATTATATAGTCAGTCACAAAGGGATAGAGGACTATAAAAAGACTGAAAGCACAGAGCTAAATCAACACACCTATGAACACCTTATCTTTGACAAAGGAGGCAAAAATATACAATGGAGAAAAGACAATCTCTTTAACAAGTGGTGTTGGGAAAACTGGACAACCACCTGAAAAAGAATGAAACTAGAACACTTTCTATCACCATACACAAAATAAACTCAAAATGGATTAAAGATCTAAATGTCATACCAGAAAATATAAAATTCCTAGAGGAAAACATAGGCGAACACTCTCTGACATAAATCACAGCAAGATCCTCTATGACACACCTCCCAGAGTAATGGAAATAAAACCAAAAATAAACAAATGGGACCTAATTAAACTTCAAAGATTTTGCACAATGAAGGAAACTATTTAAGCAAGGTGGAAAGACAGCCTTCAGAGTGGGAGAAAATAATAGCAAATGAAGCAAGTGACAAAGAATTAATGTCAAAAATATACAAGCAGCACATGCAGCTCAATACCAGAAAATAAATGACCTAATCAAAAAATGGGCCAAAGAACTAAATAGACATTTCTCCAAAGAAGACATACAGATGGCTAACAAACACATGAAAAGATGCTCAACATCACTCATTATCAGAGAAACGCAAATCAAAACCACAATGAGGTACCATATCATGCTGGTAAGAATGGCTGCTATCAAAAAGTCTACAAACAATAAATGCTGGACAGGGTGTAGAGAAAAGGGAAGCCTCTTACATTGTTGGTGGGAATGCAAACTAGTACAGACACTATGGAGAACAGTGTGGAGACTCCTTAAAAATCTGGAAATAGAACTGCCATATGACCCAGCAATCCCACTACTGGGCATACACACCAAGGAAACTAGAATTGGAAGAAATACATGCACCCCAGTTTTCATCACAGCACTGTTTACAAGAGCTAGGACATGGAAGCAAGCTAGATGTCTATCGGTAGATGAATGGATAAGAAAGTTGTGGTACATATACACAATGGAATACTACTCAGCTATTAAAAAGAATGCATTTGAGTCAGTTCTAATGAGGTGGATGAAACTGGAGCCTATTATACAAAGTGAAGTAAATCAGAAAGAAAAACACCAATACAGTATGTTAACACATACATATGGAATTTAGAAAGATGGTTACAATGACCCTATATATGAGACAGCAAAAGAGACACAGATATAAAGAGCAGACTTTTGGACTCTGTGGGAGAAGGCAAGGGTGGGATAATTTGAGAGAATAGCATTGAAACATGTATATTACCATATGTGAAATAGATGATCAGTCCAAGTTTGATACATGAAACAGGGCACTCAAAGCCAGTGGGGCAACCCAGAGGGATGGGATGGGGAGGGAGGTGGGAGGGGGGTTCAGGACTGGGGGACACACATATACCCGTAGCTGATTCATGTCAGTGCATGGGAAAAACCACTACAATATTATAAAGAAATTAGCCTCCAATTAAAATAAATAAGTTAATTTTAAAAAATGATTGGCATTAGATCATAGTTCAAATGTGACAGTGAAATTTGTTTTTTATCAATAATTCTTTCCAATGAATCATTAAGTAGTTATGAGAAAAAAACTATCACTCTAAAATTATGCAAGACATACATAGAAGATTTTTTTTTTTAAGTAAGATATTTGCTACTTTATACTAGAGCTTGTAGTCGGGTTGGGAAGTTAAGGTGATATTCATTAATCAATTAGCTACTCTATAATTAAGAGCTAAATATAAAGTAGATAATAACTATAACAGTAGTTTAGAAAAGAAAGGCATCTCAGAGCAGGAACAGTTGGAAAAGATGTGAAAGGGAAAGATTTGAGCTACTTACCATCTCAGATATTTATTTTTATAAATGTCTATGCTAAACTGTCATGTAAAGTCCTCCACAGTCTAGTCCCAACCTCTCGTTCCATCTTCTCTAACCAGTTTCCCCAAGGGACAGATCTGTCCCTAAAACTTGAAAAACCAAGGTCAAAAGTATCAATGGAGGCTCATATACCATGTATTTAGATGTTTAAAGTTATAAAGCAAGGTGAAAGTAGAAAGTGAAATGGTTAGTCGCTCAGTTGTATCCAACTCTTTGTGACTCATAGACTGCAGCCCAACAGGCTCCTCTGTCCATGGGATTCTCCAGACAAGAATACTGGAGTGGATTGCCATGCCCTTCTCCAGGGGATCTTCCTGACCCAGGGACTGAACTCAGGTCTCATCAAAGGTAGATTTTTTACTGGCTGAGCTACCAGGGAAGCCCATAAAGCAAGGTAGTACACCTGTCAGAGTATCCTGCCTGCACTGATCATCCTATCTTTATAACAATCTGGAAGGCTAAGTTCAAATTTAGATTTCCTGGACTCTTAAGAATGGTGGGGTGCGAATAGCTGGCTCCCAGCCTCAGGCTTGCAGCCTGCTCCCCTTCTGTTACCGTATCCTGCTCTAGCCCACAATGTGAGGAGCCTCATACATACCATATGGACTCCCAGCTCACACACCCACGTTCATCCATACCCACTTGCCCCAAATATCTGCCCATTGTCCTCACTTGAGTACAGATGAGTTCACATCAGCAGCATGATGAATTTGGAGGAGGGTCTGTGCAGGTCATCAAGAAGGATTAGGAACATTTGGGTAAGGAAAGAATGGATCCCAGGAAACTAGATTGGGGTCCGCAAAGGGCAGAGGTGGGAAGGAGGGTTATAAGGGGTGGACATGTGCTATTGGTAGGTATATCTTTTTGCTCATGGACTTGTTCCATGGAAGGTATTTCATTGAGGATGACTGAAGCCTGCTCCTGCATTACACAGAGCCTCAGGAAGGTACAGCCAACATACCCTATGTGCTCTGCTGTGCTTAGTCTCTCAGTTGTGTCCGACTCTTTGTGACCCCATGGACTGTGTCCGCCAGGCTCCTCTGTCCATGGAATTCTCCAGGCAAGTGGGTTGCCATGTCCTCCTCCAGGAGATCTTCCCAACCCAGGGATCAAACCCAGGTCTCCCACATTGCAGGTGGATTCTTTACCATCTGAGCCACCAGGGAAGCCCAAAAATACTGGAATGGGTAGCCTATCCCTTTTCCAGGGGATCTTCCCAACTCAGGAATTCAGCCAGGGTCTCTTGCATTGCTGGCCGGTTCTTCACCAGCTGAGCTACCAGGGAAGCCCACCATTTGTACTACCCACTTCCTAAACTGAAAGTGTTAGTTGGTCAGTTGTATTCGACTCTTTGCAACCCCATGTACTGTAGCCTCGGAGAATGCAATGGCACCCCACTCCAGTACTCTTGCCTGGAAAATCCCATGGACGGAGGGGCCTGGTAGGCTGCAGTCCATGGGGCCGCTATGAGTCGGACACGACTGAGCGACTTCACTTTCACTTTTCACTTTCATGCATTGGAGAAGGAAATGGCAACCCACTCCAGTGTTCTTGTCTGGAGAATCCCAGGGACAGGGGAGCCTGGTGGGCTGCCATCTATGGGGTTGCACAGAGTCGGACACGACTGAAGTGATTTAGCAGCAGCAGCAGCAGTACTGTAGCCTATCAGTTCCTTTGTACATGGAACTCTCCAGGCAAGAATACTGGAGTGGGTTGCCATGCCCTCCTCCAGGGGAATCTTCCAGACCCTGGGATCAAACCCAGGTCTCCTGCATTGGAGGCAGATTCTTTGAGCCACCAGGGAAGCCCACTTCCTAATTTCTCCTTTTCACTAAAAAAGTTTTTTTAAGTATCTCCTTGTCTTTATACACAGCACTCTGTCTCTTGTTCACCTAGAATAACCATGCATACTCATTGAGTATGATAACTTGTTCGTATGCCAGTTGATCTTTAAAGATCTGCAAACTCTGTTAGACACAGATAGTTCATTTCTGCTTCGCGGTCCCTTAACATTTCATTTGTGCCTCTATGACGGCCTTTATTACCATGTATTGTAACCACTATCTTCTCTACTGGATTATAGATGCTTTGTGCATGCTTGGTTTCTTGCATCAAAAGAGGGATTGGTGATATACAGTACTTTGTCTTAGAAATAGATTTACTAAGAGAATAAATGAAAGAAATGTACTCCCGTGGCCCCAAATGCACCATGCTATGTAGAAGTTTATTTATCTTGGAGCATTACCAGTCTCTAGGAGTAGACTTAAGCATCTACATGGCACCATCCTGATGGAAACTGGAAACATTTAGTCATCCAGATGTTAGGTGTCATGGAGATAAATCCCCAGATGACTGACTGAATTTTTCAGTTTTCATCAGAATGATTGGCATTGTGTATATAGGGCTTTATGTTAAGAACCCTTGTACACACACTGCAGTAGGTTAAAAAAGTTACTATTAGAGACACAAATGCTCAGCAAGCTATTAATGGGATGCAGCATTCTTCATCATGTGCTACTCACGTGAAAGCTGACAAGTTTGGTGCCAAAGGTGATTTCAGTTCATCAGTTCTCATTGTCATTAGCAACTAGCATTTATTAGGCAGTCACATGTGCAAAGCACATTTTCAAATGAAAGACATCATGGCAAACACTAGCTGATGAAAAGTTTTTGTTTTTGTTTTTTAAAGCCATGGAATCAACTTTCCTTCTGCCTACCAGGCTATTTTATAAGAATTCTGCCTAAAGAATTCAGAGCATGTACTATACTTTGATTATTAAAATTGCACCCATTTTATGGAAGTCCTCTATTTCACCAGTTCCCTCCTCTTTGTTATATCCTTGTTCTGTATTTTATCCCTAACTTTAATAATTGAGCATGCATTTGTTTGTTATGGGCTTTCCTGGTGGCTCAGATGGTAAAGAATTGGTCTGCAATACAGGAGACCTGGGTCAGGAAGATCCTCTGGAAAATGGAATGGTTAACCACTCCAGTATTATTGCCTGGAGAATTTCAAGGACAGAAGAGCCTGGTGGGCTACAGTCCATGGGATTGCAAATAGTCAGAATGACTGAGGAACTAACACTTTCACTTACATTTGTTTGTTATATTCTGCCACTTAGCTTGGGTAGCTGAGGTACAGTGGAAATGCAAATGGAAATACTAAGAATCAGAAGCCTGAGTTCCACTTTACTTCTGTCATTTGAGGATTTGAGGAAAATCCCTGAACCTCTCAGAAGTGAAGTTTCCTGATTGGTAGTTAGCAATACCTGCTTTACGGAGTTGCTGTGAGGATGAATGAGATACTGTATGAGAAGGCACTTTGAAAATTTCAAAGCAATGTTGTCCATAAGTATCAGGGTTATCCTTAATTGCATTTAAGTATACCTTTCTGGGGCTTCCCTGGTGGTTCAGTGGTAAAGAATCTGCCTACAACGCAGGAGCCACGGGTTTGATCCCTGGGTCGGAAAGATCCAACCTCTTCCAGTATTCTTGCCTGGAGAATCCCACGGTCAGAGGAGCCTGATGGGCTGTAATCCTTGGGGTTGCAAAGAGTCAGATATGACTGATGGTGACTTAGCATGCACACCTTTCTATTTGAGTTGAGATTTTGTCCCTTTTCAAAAACGAACTGGTGATGTCTGAGTAATGGTTCTTTTGGGTGTCCGGATATAACAGCAAAAGAAGTCAAATAAAGCATAATATTGATAAACAGTAATGATGATGATTGAGATGGGTAGGAAGGATAATCTTTAAAGCACAGATGGGAAATTCCACACCTGGAATTTTCCAGAGATTTCCAAAGAGATCCCATGACTTCTGATGCAAATTCCAAAGCTCAGTGTGCTCCTTCTATTGCACTGTCCTCCCCTTCGCAATAGTTTCCCTTAGGGAGTTATAAGATGAGACCTAATTTTTCATGTGCTTTTATAAGGCTCTCATGACGGAAGAGCTGGAGAGCATCAGAAACCAGCTCTGGCCAGTGTGTCCAAGTGGTGCACAGAGCACAGGCCCTGGGGTATCTCATGCCAGGAGCCTGCCACCCAAGCACTGCTATTCCATGTGGTGCTGTGAGAAAAGATGGCAGCCAACAAATATAGAATTGTCCCCCCTTCCTTGGAGCAGTGACACGGGTAAATGTGTCTGGCAGCTTTTTCTGAACAAACACGCTTGGCTGGACATTCCCCTCAGCTTCTAGAGGAATTGGAGAACACAGAAATTTTAAAAGTCCAACATTAGGGGGAGAATATAAGTGCATATTATAGAATTGACAGATAGGATTCAAGAAAGATCTGCTTAAGATTAGAACTAACTAGTCCAGGGAAAGGCCCAATGGCTAAAAGCAGTAGTTGTTTTAATTGCACAATGATACCACATGGCGGCTCTGGAAAGAACTGCACTGAGAAGACAAAATGTCTAAAAGCTGTTTTCCTTGCAGCAACCTCTTTCTCCCAGGCATGGTGAGAATTTCACAGAACAGGTGCAGTTAAAAATAGGAAATCTACTGAATATTAGAAATTGCTTCCTAAATATTTCAAAGAAGTATTTTATTTTTATTTTTAAAATATGATTTATTTATTTATTTGGCTGTTAGCTGTGGCACATGGGGTCTTCAAACTTCTTTTGGCATGAGGAATTTTTAGTTGCGGCATGAGAATTCTTTGTTGTAGCATATAAACTCTCAGCTGTGGCATGTGGGATCCGATTCCCTGACCAGGGATCAAACCCAGGCTCTCTGCATGGAGAATGCCGAGTCCCAGACACTGGACCACCAAAGAAGTACTTTTCACTATTTTCTCTTATGAAACCTTTTCTAATAGTCCCTGGATGGCTAGGAACCTCACAGGACTGGATGTGGTAATCACCCACTTCACCCTTGTCTTTCTCACCCAGGAGGGGTAAATCCTTTAAGGACAGGGCAGTGTCTTTCATCTCAGAATGGCAGACTAGTGTAGTGGAGACAAAATCTATGAGACATCAGCCTGTTTCCAGGATTAACTGTGTGACCTTCAGAATATTATACACTTACTAGACTTAGTTTCCTACTTGAAAAAGTGAAGGTCAAAATAACAACTTCAAAGAGTCATTGCCAGAAAGATAAGTTCATGGGTGAACACTGCCCAGTGTATAGCAGATACTTGACCAACATTTGTTGAATGAATATAAGATGCATCTGTAAAACATCTGCTATTGCCATCTTTCTAAATTCCATATATATGTGTTAGTATACTGTATTGGTGTTTTTCTTTCTGGCTTACTTCACTCTGTATAATCGGCTCCAGTTTCATCCATCTCATCAGAACTGATTCAAATGAATTCTTTTTAATGGCTGAGTAATACTCCATTGTGTATATGTACCACAGCTTTCTTATCCATTCATCTGCTGATGGACATCTAGGTTGTTTCCATGTCCTGGCTATTATAAACAGTGCTGCGATGAACATTGGGGTACATGTGTCTCTTTCAATTCTGGTTTCCTATATGCAAGACAGGAAAAAAGACACAGCTGTGTATAACGGACTTTTGGACTCAGAGGGAGAGGGAGAGGGTGGGATGATTTGGGAGAATGGCATTCTATCATGTATACTATCATGTAAGAATTGAATCGCCAGTCTATGTCTGACGCAGGATACAGCATGCTTGGGGCTGGTGCATGGGGATGACCCACAGAGATGTTATGGGGAGGGAGGTGGGAGGGGGGTTCATGTTTGGGAACACATGTAAAAATTAAAGATTTTAAAATTAAAAAAATTAAAAACTATAAAAAAAATCTGCTATTGTATTTTCTATTTTGAAATCGGTATCTTCAGTATTTTATTTAGAAATGCAATTTAAAAAGAAGTATTAAAATAAAATTTTCTCTTTGTGTATGCTTGCTGTTCTTTCTTTTGATCTTCTCTCATATTACTTCTGGAAAATACTCCTTGAATTGTGCTTGTCTAATTTTTTTCAGCCTGTCTCTTTAATCTCTCTTCTTACTACATATATCACTATGTTAATAGATTTGTGACTTGAAAATACTCGCTTGACTTGCCACTCCATCAACCTAATTGTTTATCTTTCTCCATTTTACTATCAAAATTGTTAAGTGAGCTTTCTCCTTCTAATGCTTTTCTGTGAAGACATACTACAAACTCTCAAAACTGGTTTATTACCCACTATGCTACAGAAAGCAAATATATTCTTTAATATCTTCAATGACTTTGTAATCACTAAAATTATGGACTTTAAATATTATATCTTAATTTTTAATAAATTCCTTTAAGAATAAAAATTCTATGTTCTAGGTGCAAAGCCACAATTTCTTTGTTTTATACTATCAAATGAGTCTCCTTAAAGCCCTTTGGACTTAAATATATATACTTTACCAAGATATAAGAATAAAGTGAGGTAGGGTATATGAAAGTTCTTCGAACACTAAGAAGTGTTCTATTCATATTAAGAATTATTGCTCTTATTACTGTTATTAGGGACACAAGATGAGTTAGAAACAGATCTTATTCTGGAGGACCCTACTGTCTACTTGTGAAGAAAGACCTATGCAAGATAATTTAGAAATAGGCAGATGATTACCGAAAGAACCAGTATAAAAGTTTTCTGGAAAACATAAAATGACTAGGCTGGAGTGGATAAGGAGTAGGCATTTGATTACCCTTGGAGTTGATCAAAGAATGATACTGAAACAGAGAATAAATCTTTGAGTAGAATCTTAAAGATGGATAAGGAAAATGATGGGAAAGTGATTTCAGGTAAACAGCCCTGTAGGATATATATGGTGTAGCAGTGGATGAAAATCTTGGAAAACTAAGTAAGAGCCATAGGGGTGATACAGCTATATCACTATATAATTCCAAGTTAGCCTGAAGACATTCATATGGTACATAAGTGGCCAGATGGCCAATTCCAAGGAAGCAAATATTCTGATCGATTTACTTTTGGGGTCATAAAACATTCCTTATAGCTCTGGCATAAGTGTAACTTTTTATAGTATATTAGCATTTACATTTAAGCAGAAGAAAGCACTTTTTGATTTATTATATAGAAAATTAGTTGAAGAAAGACTAATATTTCTTTGTTATAGTTTAACCCAGCAGACTTGATGCCAGTGGAAGGCCCTGTGGAATCCAGTTCTTAACTCCCTTACTTCTGTTTGAAGCTATCAAGGCTGTCATTCAGTCAGAATGGAATCCCTAAGGCTAGAGAATCTGGTGCTCTAGGAAAGCTGTTCCATGCTGAGGCTTGGGAACCTGCCCATCCTCTCCACAGGTCTGATAGCTATAATTATATGTGGGGAGGACAACGCCATAATCTGGGAAATGAGTAGATTCCTGTCATGCTCAGAAACAAGGGATGATAGTAGCAGTGTTAGTCGCTCTGTGTGTGTATGTGGTGTGTATGTGGTGTGTGTGTATGTGTGTGTGCTCTGTCGTGTCCGACTCTTTGCAAACTCAAGGACTGTAGCCTGCCAGGCTTCTCTGTCCTCGGGATTTCCCAGGTAAGAATACTAGAGCAGGTTGCCATTTCCTTCTCCAGGGGATCTTCCTAGCCCAGGGATCGAACCCATGTCTCTCGCTTAGTCATGTCCAACTCTTTGCAGCCTCACAGACTGTAGACCACCAGGCTACTCTGTCCGTGGGATTCTCCAGGCAAGAACACTGGAGTGGTTTGTCGTCCCCTCCTCCAGAGGATCTCCCTGACCCAGGGATTGAACCTGGGTCTCCTGCATTGCAGGCAGATTCTTTAATGTCTGAGCTACATACATATATATAATACATGTACATACTTAAATAAATGCGTATCTGCTAGATTAGAGAGGTGGATCATAGCCTGTGCACATGTATTGAAATTCAAGAGAGAAAACAGTTTTTAGTTACTTTAGAAAGAATGATTATATATTAAAAGTTTGTTATATATGTAATTGTATATTAGCAAGGCACATTAACAATAGAATGCTAATTAAGATATGTCACCAAAGTATCAGTATTTTATAACACTTTTTAGACTTAATTTTTGTTATCACGTGAATTATAAAACAATCTATTAGAACAGTTTATTATTTTGAGTAGTCACTTCCTTCACCCTTGAGTTAAATCAAATTGTTCAAATTTTTACTATGTCTTACCACAGTGCATAATTTTATTTTTTGAAGAGCAGCTCTATTTTCTATAGAAAGATGAGAGATAATTTTTTAAAAAACACACTAGATTAGAATAGGATGTTCAAGTATCCCTTCTGACACTGTCATAGCATAACTGTTTTTGAACTCTACTGAATTGTCCTGCCCCTTAGATTTCAGCATCCTCATCTGTTAGGTAAAGGCTGTACAACCTCTAAGTTCCTGACAGCTGTGTGGTTCTTTGAAATTACTATCCTTTTCTTGTTCTTCTTTCTTCTGCTCTCATTACTTCTATTCTTTCAGATAAAATTTTTTTTGCCAACCTTGTTTACTTATCTGTTATTTTTTTATCATCTTTGTTTAGCTCAGCTTATTGACTAATATAGTCATAAAAGATTCCTCTCCTTCAGCCTATGTTAATCTCATGTTGATTACTGAAGTTCAGTTTAACACTATTAAAGAACAGAGGTTTGGAGGCAGGCAGACCTGGTTTGAATCCTGGCTCTCCTACTTATTGTTTCACTCTGGGTGAGTTACGTTAATTTCTTGCCCATCTGGAAATAGGGTCAAGAATGTCTTCTTTTTAAATTTGTTGTAAGAATGACTTGATCTGTATACTTATGCCAACACATCCAGCTTTTCAGTGTTGAGTTTCTACCTTCAAGCAACCTTCTTCTTTCCATCAAAACATGTTTATTCAGTGCTTACCATATGAAAGCATGCTTCTAGATGCTTGGGTACTTTGATGGAGTGTATGTCTCAGAGACAGACAGTAATCAATGTATATAATAAAATAAGTTTTATAGTGTATTAAAAGGTAATAATTGTTATGGAAAATAGGGAACAAAACAGAGTAAGGAGAGTCAGTATTGCCAGGGGAGGAAGCAAATTGTAATTCTAATGTAGTGCTTGCCTCTGGAGCAGAATAAGCATTATAGAGGCTGATTGATAGGAGATTGACATCAGAGAGCTAATGGGTAGTTGGATAATACAAGGCCCATAGGTCATTGTAGAAGGTTTGGTTTTAGCATAAGTGACATGGAGGAATTTTGCAGCATGTTTAATAGAGGAGTGCCCAGATTCAATTTTGTTTTTAAAAAAGGATCACTCTATCAGCTGTGATGAAGATAAACAAGGATATCCCAACTTCAGCACTATTGACATTTCAAGTCAGATGATTATTTGTTGTGGTGCTGTTCTGTGCATTTATAGTATTTAAAGCATCTTTGACCTCTACCCACTAGAGGCCAGTAGCACCACCTCCCCAGTAGTGACCATCAGAAATGGTCTCCAGATATTACCAAATGTCCTTTGGCAGAGGGCATAAAATTGCCCTCAGTTGAAAGCCACCTGGATGGACTACTGAGGGACAAGAATAGAAGTAGGAAGATATTTCAGGGGATGACTGTAATAATCCTGACTAGAGATCATGGTAGTTCAGAGTGGGATGGTAGCAGAAGATGTGATAAGCAGTGGTTAGATTCCAGATAGATTTTGAAGGTAAAGATGGAATAGATGTATGATATGAGAAGAAGAGTTAAACAGAGAAAAGATATTTTTGAGAATGGTGATGGACAGGGAGGCCTGGCGTGCTGCAACTCATGGGGTCGCAAAGAGTCGGACACGACTGAGTGACTGAACTGAACTGTAAAAGCTTTGGCTTGCACAAATGAAGTGTGGAATTGATGTTAACAGAGATATGTATTGCCATGGAAGAAACAGGTTTAGGGAGAGCAGCAAGGAAAATGAGGAGTTTAATTTGTGGAACAGGAAACTCTGTAACCTGCAATACTTAGAGGTAAGGAGACCAGGAGAAACCAACAAAAGGAAGTTGAGAAGGAGCAATAGCAAGAGAAAATGCAAGAAAGTTGATGTTGCGAAAGCCTAAAGAAGGTATGTTAAGGAGAAGTTATCAATAGTCTCAAATATTGCTAATGGTTCAAGTAAGATAAAGCCTGAGAATTGACCATTTGGGTTTAGCAGTGGAGAAGTTATTAGTGACTATGTCAAGGGTGGTTTTGACCAGGGTGGACATACTAGCTTGAGTAAAATGGCTTTAAGAAATTAGAGGAATCAAAAATACCAACTACAGACAACACTTAGCTGCAGAGGGAAGCAAAGGAATGGGGCTAGTGATTATAGATGAAGCAATATTTTTGTTTTTGGTCTTAAGATGAAAGAAATAATAAGATATTTGTAAGCTGATTGGAATTTTCTAGTAGAGAGGGGAAAACTGATGTTATAGGAATGAGGGGAAGAACTGGAGTAATGTCCCTGAACAGATGAGAAGGGGTGAAATCTGTGTAAGTAGATAACTTGGCCTTACATAGGAGCATAGACAGGGTTATATGTTTGACAATAGATAGTAAGGCAGAGTATATCATCACATCATCACATCATCACATCATATAAGTTGATGTGACAATGGGAATCTGAAAATTCTCCTATGTTTTCTTCAGTTTTCTCAGGAAAACAGGGAGCAAGGTCATCAGCTGAGAGTGGGGATGAGGGAGATGTTGAACATTTGAGGAGGAAAAGAAAAGGTGTTAAATATTCATCTGGGACACTAGGAGAGTAAATGAACTAGGTGTGGAAACCTTGACTTGCTGACAGCATTAAGACCAATGTGAGGTTCTTGGTTATAAAGTTAAGATTTTTTTTCCAGCCATGTTCAACTACCTAAGTGCAGGCATGGAATAGAGGGCATGGAACAGATGGGATAGTTGGGCTTATGGGCTGCAGCTTTGACAAAGTGGGAAAGGGCAAGGTTACTGAAAGTATAAACAATGGAATGATTCTAATGATTAGCTATACATTTAATTATATAAGGAAAAGGAAAAAAAAACATCAAAGGAGTGAGATCCAGTGAGAAAGTGGTAGGGTTATCAATTATGATGAGTTTGAAGGACTGATGGTTGGGATTAGATTGATGAAGGGAGTGAGTGGGAAAAATAGAATAAGAATTAAAAACAATGTAATAAGAATTAAAAACAATTAATTAAAAGTAATTGCAGTTATTGGTAGTGACAAAGTCCAGGGAATGATCATGGGAGGGTGTGACTGGGGTCATGGAGGATAAGATTATTGATAGAAGACAAGTCAAGGAGCTGAGCGGCCACTGTCATTCTAGATGTGTGAGCATAGAGAAGGTGAGAAGTAGAATAACATGCTTAGTGTGTTAGTCACTCAGGCATGTCTGACTCTCTGCAACCCCATGGACTAACTCGCCAGGATCCTCTGTCCATGAAATTCTTTAGGCAAGAACACTGAAGTGGATAGCCATTTCATTCTTGAGGGGCTCTTCACAACCTAACCCAGGTCTCCTGCATTGCAGGCAGATTCTTTACTGTCTGAGCCACAAGGGAAGCCCATGCTTAAGAGGCCCTCAATAAACTGACCTTAATTTTCCTGAGCCTTTATTTTACAATCTATAAAATGAAGATTTTAGCCTCTTCCTACATACTTTAGAGGGCAATTGTAAGGATCAAATGGTACAATATATCAGGAAATGCATTGTAAATAATGCACCAATGTACAAGCATGGAAGTTTGTTACATTTGTTTTTGTTCATGGCTTCATGGTATGGGGCAGAAATTCAGTGAAGTACTGAAGATTTTAGATTTTAAAGGATTAGTAATAGGAAGCTATTTTAGAATCCTAAGCAAGAAAGTGACATAGTCAAACACAATCGGTAGGATTTTCTCATTTACATTGGCTAGAAATTAATTTGTAATTATTTACTAGTTATCTCTCTTCTCTCTTTTCTTGTACAAATTTTACACTATCCCTAAACAAAGAGATTAGATCATCACTGTTTCTTAATATCACCTTAATATTCTCATTGTTTACATGATAACATCTATATTCCTTTGCTTGGTGTTCAGTAGCCTCCAAGATCTGATGTAAGTTTGCCTTTCTGCTCACCTGCTGTGCACCCTAATCTCCTCCAAGATTTCAGAATACCACATAACACTTCATGCTATTCCATACATCTGATTCTATTTGATACCATATGCCACCTACTCAATAAAGCCTTTGACCAAAGCTCATCTTTCTTTATTTTTTGTGTCTTTATTATTGAATACATGTATATTCATATAATTATTAATCAATTATTAATTGCTATTGTATCTGTCCCCCTGGCCTGTAAGCTCTTTTAGGGCAGGGTCATACCATATTTATCTTAGTAGAAATGAGCAATGAATTTCATACTCATAAGAACCTGCTGCTGCTAAGTTGCTTCAGTCGTGTCCGACTCTGTGCGGCCCCATAAACGGTAGCCCACGAGGCTCCCCCGTCCCTGGGATTCTCCAGGCAAGAACACTGGAATAGGTTGCCATTTCCTTCTCCACTGCATGAAAGTGAGAAGTGAAAGTGAAGTCGCTCAGTCGTGTCTGACTCTTAGCGACCCCATGGACTGCAGGCCACAAGGTTCCTCCATCCATGGGATTTTCCAGGCAAGAGTACTGGAGTGGAGTGCCATTGCCTTCTCCGCATAAGAAACTATTATGTTTTTTATGCTCAATAAGTATTTGTTGGCTGAACAAATGAATGGAAGATTGACCAAAGTCCCCCTACTTACAAAGGGCCATGCTGAATGTTGTGTTGACTATTTTACATTTGATCTTAGCCAAAAGGCCAAGAAGCAAACTGTTGAATATTTTAAAAAGGAAAAATAGGTATATATGCTCAGTAAAACTTGATTCATTTAAGTGTTCCAATTTCAAAGAGCTTCCCTGCTAAATTGGAAACTGCTGGCACAGTTAGAGAAAAGGGAGTTTGACATGTCAGTGAAGTAAGACAAGGCAGCTGTGGCGTAATAGAAAGAGAACAAAACTAGAATCAGAAGCTGTAGTTTCCAGTACCATTCACCTGCTAGCTCTATGACTTCAGCCACCTTGTCTCTGAACATCAGTGTCCTCATGTGAAAATAAAGAAGACTGAGCACCCTAGAAGTGATGTTTTCAAATTGTGGTGCTGGAGAAGACTCTTGAGAGTCCCTTGGACAGCAAGGAGATCAAAACAATCAATCTTAAAGGAAATCAACCTTGAATATTCACTGGAAGGACTGATGCTAAAGCTCCAACACTTTGACCACCTGATGTGAAGAGCTGACTCATTAGAAAACAACCTGATGCTGGGAAAGAGAGGGAAGAGGAGAAGGGGGCGACAGAGGATGAGATGGTTAGATGGGCATCACTGACTCAATGGGCATAAATTTGAGCAAACTCCAGGAGATAGTGAAGGGCAAGGGAAGCTTGGCATGCTGCAGTCCATGTGGTCACAAAGAGTCCGATATGACATAGTGACTGAACAACAACATCAAATAATGAGATATTTAGATTATGTGACCTTTGAGGTCTTTTCCAGTGTTAATACTTCATGATTCTAAAATGCAATGAAATCATCAAATTGCTGTCAAACTCAAAAGCAAGTTTTGCCAAGGAGAGCCATTTACAAATTTCTGGGCATCCAGTAAACTTTACTAAACAACATAACTGTTCACAAGACAGAATAACAAATTATAATTCTTTTATTTTTTCCACTAAGGCAAGATGACTGGTCCTACAAGTTATGCACTGTTCTCAGTTCAAAGTCCCAAGTTTTATGCCCCACTTCTGGTCTAGAAGGCATGAATACATGCATATCTTCTTCAGGCTAGATGGAAAATGTGTACCCCACCTCTGTTTCAGTGGGCAGGCATGAGCAAACGCACATCTTCTTCAATCTAGATGGAAAATATGATGTATTTCAGGTTAAGCTCCAACCAATGTGCAGGGAATCACTTCTGGAACCTTGAGAAATATATATATATAAAAAAAAAAACGCTGCACAATTTCAACCAAATTGGATTTGATGTTTGCTGCAGAGCCTGGAGACTTGCCTCTTGGCAGAAGTAGATTTTTCCCAGTTGGTTTCAAAAGTCTAATGATATGAAACAACAGCTTGCCTTGTAATTTCTAATAGACTACATCTGCCTCTGATGTTTGAGAGTGACCACGACAGCACTCCCAGTAGGGATCTCACCATGCCCAAGAAGATAGCCTTGTTCTTTTAAAGAGTAACATATCGTTTCGTGCACACATGCTCGTGATTGAAGAATCTAGGATTAACAGTGGAGAGACACACAGGGGAAAAAAGAGTAAGGTTTTATTTGCTTAGGGCAAAAATGAAATACCTCAAAATTCAACTTCTTAGACCATGATTGATTGTGCTTTTATTTCATTGCCACAAAATAAGTAGCATGGTAAAATGAAAAGAAAAAAACACAACAACAACAACTGTGGACTTTGGAGGCAAGTGACTCTGGGCTTAACTAGTAGCTTCTCAAATTTACTAGTTAGGTGTCCTTAAAGAAGTGACAGGATTTCTATTGGTCTTTTTATTCATCTGTAAAATAGGGACACATTTCTAACACACAGAGTTCTGAATTAGGTGTGTTGATGGGTAAAACAAATAGATACTTTAGGTAGAGCTAGTGGTAAAGAACCTGCCTGCCAATGCAGGAGATAAAAGAGACGCAGATTCAGTCCCTGGGTCCAGAAGATCCTTTGGAGGAGGGCATGGCAACCCACTCCAGTATTCTTGCCTGGGGAATCCCCATAGACAGAGGAGCCTGGTGGGCTATAGTCCATAGGGTCACAAAGAGTCAGACATAACTGAAGTGACTTAGCACACATACATGCACTTTACATATGTTAAATCCCCAAATTCTGTGTTGTGATAATAGTAGTGAGGATTGTTATTTTAAACAAATTAAATGTGTTGTTTTAAAGTTAAGAATTGAATTTTTAGTCTAACAAACAGAAAAGCGAAGCAGCCTTTCTATCAAGTGATTATTAACTGTAGACAAGGGGCTGACTGCCTGTTGCCTCTTAGGAAAGAGAATTAGCAAGGGTGGCTTCATGGGCGTTCTTCCTGTGCAGTTGCAAAGGGCCCTGTGCTTAGAAGGGCCTCATGCTTGGTTTAATGCTCTGCTGTCGACACCTTGAAATTCTTAATAATTTTTAAACAGGGGTGATGCATTCTCATTTTGCACTGGTTCCTGAAAATTACATAGTAAGTCCTGAGACTTAAAAAGGAAACGCAATGCTGTATGTATGCTTGCTCACATTTATGAAAAAGAATGCACACATGTGGAGGAATTATTCTACCTCAAAATAAGAAGAGATATTAGCATTTATGTATTTGGTTTCTGAAGGTAAAGTTAATTCTGAGTTGGTTTTGTAGAGTCTAAGTAGAGTAGACTCAATATTTACATATGTACACATAGCAAAGATGGGAGATAAATCAAAGGGTGGCAAGAACATTCATATACAAAAGCTCTCAAATCAAAAGCATTTTTTAGCTAGATTGCCTGGTTTCAAATCCCAGCTCTGCTTACCAGCTGTGTAACTTTGAGGAACTTGCTAAATCAGATTATTGTCTATAAAATGGGACAGTTGCAATCTCATTGAATTATTGTAAGGTGCTAAGAACACTGAGTGTTCAAAACTATTACCTATTACTATTACCTACACAGTAAACTTAGCCAGGTTTCACTAATAATACCTTTGAATTTTATTGTCATCATAAGTCATACCCACTTGAGAATAATGTTCATGCTTTTTAATGTGCAAAGGGAAATATCAATAAGTAGCTTAATAACTGGGAATAAATATTTAAGTGTAAGTCATTCATTTACATATGTATGCATATATATATTTAACAGTTAATCACTCAGTGTTTGTTATATGCTAGGTTCTGGGTCAGATGTTACTGGTAAGCTGCTGATGATGTTTATTCTCTCAAATAACTCATCATCTAACAGAATATACAAACCTGCAATCAAAAAATTACAACTAGAGTATGAAAAGACCTACCGAGGGATAAGTACCTGATATAATGAAATCAAAGAGACGTGCCCCTAATTCATTCTTGAGGGGTTCAGGAAAGGCTTCAAATAGGAAAGAAAATCTAAGATGAAACCTAAGAGATCATTGGAAGTTAACTATGTGAAGAAAGGGGAGACGCATAAGCCAAGTCCTAGAATTGTTTATAAAAATTACTCAAGGTTTAATATGACTAGAATGTAGAGTGTAAGGTGGAAGAGTAGAGAGAGAAAAGGCTGAATTACAGAGGGGCTAAACTATTGACTTGGTAAGTCTTATTCAGTTTAGACCCTATCCTGAGGGCAGGTTGAGTCATTGAAATTTTTAAGCAATTGAGGGACATGATTAAGTTACAGTTTAGAAAATTGACTATAGTATGAGTAATACATTGGAAGGGGGAAATTATTGTTATTAGGTAGGTAGAAGGCTGTGATATAATCCAGGTGAGAGATGATAAAGACTTGAACTAAGGTAATGTAGAGTCACCAGATAACAAATATATAGAATCATTAGGACATTGAGGAATAGAGAGAGGAAAAGGAAGGGGTGTTCACAAAGTTTTGGGCTTAGGGAATTGTTTGGTTGGTGATAAATCACTGATAGCAGTGCTTAAGAGGATGAGTAAGATTGGAAAAAGTGAAGGCTTAGTAATTCATTTAATTTGGGACATGATGTGTTTGAAGTGTCCTTGGAGCATAAAATAGAAATGTTCAACAGGTGGTTAGGCACGTAGTCTGAGATTTGGATAAGAGATTTTAGCTTAGGCAACTATTTGAAAATTATTAGCATAGAGATGAAAAGTGAAGCTATGAAAGGAAGGGAACATGTTTAGAATGAGAAGAGATTAGGATTTAGGAAAGAACCCTGAGTCAAATAGAGGCAGATAGAAGAAAAAGAAATCATAAATCAAGAAGCAGGCAAGAAAATAGAAGAAAAACCAGAAAAGTGTTATCAAAGACTGTAAGAAAGTATTTTAAGAAGTGGGGAGTAGCCAAAAATGTACAAACGTATCAAGTAAGGTTAAAGACTGAGATATATCCATTAATGTCTACAACAAGGGCATGGCTGATCTTGGAAAGAAAGCTATAGTGATGTTGAAAGCCACCTTATACATCACTGAAGAAAAAATAAAAAGCGAGGAAGAACACAGGAAGATAGATAATGTGAGCTGCTTGTAGATACTGTGGGTTGCCTACAGTGGAATCTATTCATACATTCTGAGAACAATGGAAATTTTAAAAGATACAAAGTAAATCAACCATGGCCTATGCCAACCACATAATAAGGAAACAGAGAAAATGCAAAGTCCAGTTAACATGTAGGTAGAGAAATGAATAATTGAGATTAACAGAATTGGTTCCAGAACTCACAATACAGCTGAGAGTCAGTTAGGGACTGAACAGAAGAGAATGTTATAACAGGTTAGGATCCTTGCAGTGACAGAGCACAATTAACATCAACTAAACCACCCAAGAAGAGGAATCCACTTTGATTGGAAAATACTGAAAACAGAATAGAAGATCCCATGAGTCCAAAGCATTGAGTTCTTGGGAGTCAAAAAGGAACAAACTTGGAAAATGTGTAGAAACAGGATTTGGAAGGGAGGAGATATTTTGGGAGCTGGAGATGCCTTTGGAGGCTGGGTGGTAGAGGTAAAACAAAATTTAAAGAAAGCTAAGTGGTGTTTTAATGAACTATCTTACTATTTATTTTCTATTTGTCTATTCTATTTTTTGCTTTTTTCCCCTCCTTTTCTATCCTCTTTTGGGCTTTTGTTGTGCTCATCTTTGCATGACATGTTCTCTTGGCATCTCTAATTTTCTTGACAAGATCTCTATTCTTTCCCATTTATTGTTTCCCTCTATTTCTTTGCATTGATCATTGAGGGAGCCTTTCTTATTGTTCCTTGCTATTCTTTGAAACTCTGCATTCAAATGGGTATATCTTTCCTTTTCTATTTTGCCTTTAGCTTTTCTTCCTTTCATAGCTGTTTATAAGGCCTCTTCAGATAACCATTTTGCCTTTGCGCATTTCTTTTTCTTGGGGATGGTCTTGATCATTGCCTCCTGTACGATGTCACAAACCTCCATCCATAGTTCTTCAGGCACTCTATCAGATCTATTTCTCACTTTCACTGTATAAGTTTAAGGGATTTGATTTAGGTCATACCTGAATGGCCCACTGGTTTTCCCTACTTTCTTCAATTTAAGTCTGAATTTGGCAATAAGGAGTTCATGATCTGAGACATAGTCAGCTCCCGGTCTTATTTTTGCTGATGGTATAGCACGTCTCCATCTTTGGCTGCAAAGAATATAATCAATTTGATTTTGGTATTGACCATCTGGTGATGTCCATGTGTAGAGTCTTCTCTTGTGTTGTTGGAAGAGGCAAAAGATATTAAGAAAAGGTGGCAAGAATACACAAAAGAACTATACAAAAAAGACCTTCATGACCCAGGTAGCCACAATGGTGTGATCACTCACCCAGAGCCAGACATCCTAGAATGGGAAGTCAAGTGGGCTTTATGAAGCATCACAAAGCTAGCGGAGGTGATGGAATTCCAGTTGAGCTATTTCAAATCCTAAAAGATGATGCTGTGAAAGTGCTGCACTCAATATGCTAGCAAATTTGGAAAACTCAGCAGTGGCCACAGGACTGGAAAAGGTCAGTTTTCATTCCAATCCCAAAGAAAGGCAATGCCAAAGAATGCTCAAACTACTGCACAATTTCACCCATCTCACACGCTAGCAAAGTACAAGCAATACGTGAACCATGAACTTCCAGATGTTCAAGCTAGTTTTAGAAAAGTCAGAGGAACCAGAGATCAAATTGCCAACATCTCCTGGATCATCGAAAAACTAACAGAGTTCCAGAAAAACATCTACTTTTGCTTTATTGACTATGCCAAAGCATTTGACTGTGTAGATCACAACAAACTGTGGAAAATTCTTAGAGATGGGAATACCAGACTACCTGACCTACCTCCTGAGAAATCTGTATGCAGGTCAAGAAGAAACAGTTAGAACTGGACATGGAACAACAGACTGGTTCCAAATCGGGAAAGGAGTAGGTCAAGGTTGTATATCGTTACCCTGCTTATTTAACTTATATGCAGAGTACATCATGCGAAATGCTGGGCTGGATGAAGCACAAGCTGGAATCAAGATTGCCAGGAGAAATATCAATAACCTCAGATACACAGATGACACCAATCTTATGGCAGAAACCAAAAAAGAACTAGAGAGCCTCTTGATGAAAATGAAAGAGGAGAATGAAAAAGTTGGCTTGAAAGTCAACATTCATAAAACTAAGATCATGGCATCTGGTCCCATCACTTCATGGCAAATAGATGGGGAAACAATGGTAACAGTGAAAGACTTTATTTTCGGAGGCTCCAAAATCATTGCACATGATTTTGAAGTGACTGCAGGCGACTGCAACCAGGAAATTAAAAGACGCTTGCTCCTTGGAAGAAAAGCTGTGACTAACCTCGACAGCATATTAAAAAGCAGAGACATCATTACTTTACCAACAAAGGTCCATCTAGTCAAAGCTATTGGAGAAGGCAATGGCAACCCACTCCATTACTCTTGCCTGGCAAATCCCATGGACGGAGGAGCCTGGTAGGCTGCAGTCCATAGGGTCACTTAGAGTCGGACACGACTGAGTGACTTCACTTTCACTTTCATGCATTGAAGAAGGAAATGGCAACCCACTCCAGTGTTCTTGCCTGGAGAATCCCAGAGACAGCGGAGCCTGGTGGGCTGCCATCTCTGGGGTCACACAGAGTCGGACAAGACTGAAGTGACTTAGCAGCAGCAGTCAAAGCTCTGGTTTTTCCAGTAGTCATATATGGATGTGAGAGCTGGACCATAAAGAAAGCTGACCGCCGAAGAATTGGTGCTTTTGAACTGTGGTGCTGGAGAAGACTCTTGAGAGTCCCTTGGACTGTAAGGAGATCCAACCAGTCAATCCTAAAGGAAATCAGTCCTGAATATTCATTGGAAGGACTTATGCTGAAGCTGAAACTCCAATATTTTGGCCACCTGATGTGAATAACTGACTCAGTAGAAAAGACCCTGATGCTGGGAAAGATTGAAGGCAGGAGGAGAAGGGAACAACAGAGGATGAGATGGCTGGGTGGTGTCACCGACTTAATGGACATGAGTTTGAGTAAGCTCCAGGAGTTGGTGATGGACAGGGAAGCCTGGCATGCTGCATGGGGTCGCAAGGTGTCAGACATGACTGAGTGAATGAACTGAATTGAACTTGTGCTTTTAAAAGATTCTATTTCATCTTCATTGTTGGATTATTAGCTATAACTCTTTGTCTTCTTATTTTAGGACTTGTTTTAAGGTTTCTAATATACATCTTTAACTTTTCACTGTCAACCTTCAAATGATATTACTCCAGGTATTTTACAACAACTTTACCAAAGTATACTTCTTTTTGTCCTCTACTGATTTTATGCTATTGTTGTAATACATTTTACTTTTTCAGATATATAAATCTTATACTATATCATTTTTATTTTTATTTTTAATTTTGTTTAAAACTAAAATCATCTTTAAAAATTTAAATAATAGGAGAAACTTTCTTATAGGTTTATACAAGAATGAAGGTGCTTTTCTCTCCTTTTGTAGATGCATACTTCCATCCAGGTGTTATTTTCTTTCTGATTGATAGAATTCCTTTAATATTTCTTGTACAGTGAATCTGTCTGATGCCTTTTCTTAGGTTTTATATGTCTGAGAATACCTTTCTTTTTACATTTTTTAATTGATGTATAGTTGATTTATCTTATGTTAATTACTGCTATGTAGCAAAGTGACTCAGTCATACATATATGTATTCTGCTTCATATTCTTTTCCAATATGGTTTATCACAGGATATTGAATATAGTTCCCTGTGCTATATAGTAGGACCTTGTTGTTTCTCCATTCTATATATAACATTTTGCATCTGCTTATCCAAAACTCCAAATCCATCCCTCTCCCACACCTTCCCTCTGGGCAACCACCAGTCTATTCTCCAGGTCCCTGATTTTGTTTCTGTTTCATAGGTAAGCTCGCTTGTGTCACATTTTAGATTTCACATATAAGTGATATCATATGTTATTTTTTTTTCTCTTTCTGACTTAGATCACTGAGCATGATAATCTCTAGTTTTACCCAGGCTGCTACCAATGACATGATTTCATTCTTTTTATGGCTAAGTTGTAGTCCATCTCTTTCTAGTTTAAAGAAAGGCCCTTTATTTTTGAAAGATGATTTAACTAGGTATAGAATTCTATGTTGACATTTTTCCCCCCTCTCAGTACTTTAAAGATGTTGCTACACAGACTTCGCACTTGCGCTGTTTCTGACAATAAATCCGTAGCCATCCTTACCTTTATTTCTATATTTGTAATGTGTCTTTGTTTTGCAGATGCTTTTTGGTTTTTCTCCTAATCACTGATTATACGCAATTGGATTATGATATATATTGGTATAATTTTAATCAATACTCTTGTGCTAGAGGGTTTTTTTTTGAGATTTTAAGATTTGTGTATTTATAGTATTTATCAAATTTGGGACCATTTTGGCCATTATATCTTTAACTACTTTTTCTGCGACTATTTCACCTTTTAGGGCTCCAGTTATACATATAAAAAAGATCACTTAAAGTTGTCCCACATACACTAATGATCCTTTTATTTTTACATTTTTTTTCTGTCCGTGTTTTACTTTGGAGAGTTTATATTGTTATGTTCTCAAACTTACTAATGTTTTTTCTGTGACGTCTTATTGTTCAGTTGCAACCCCATGGACTGGTGTCATGAAGAGTTGGACATAACTGAGTGACTGAACTGAAATGATAGATAGGAGAGAGTGAAAGTGACAGAGAACTTATTTAAAGAAAAATAGCTGAAAACTTTTCTTTCCTGGGGAAGGAAACACTCATCTAGGTCCAGGAATCACACAGAGTCCCTTACAAGATCAACAGAACGAGGACCACACCAAGATACACTATTAAAAGGCAAAATTTCAAGATAAGGAGAAAATCTCAAAAGCAACCAGAGAAAAGCAGCTAGTTACATTCAAGGAACTCCTGTAAGACTATAAGCAGCTTTTCAGCAAAATCTTTTCAGGCAGAACTGAGTGGCACAATACATTCAAAATGATAAAACAGAAAACCCCTAAAATCAAGAATACTCTACCCAGAAATATTACTATTTAGATTAGAAGGCAGACTAACTGCTCCAATAAAAATAATTAGAGTAGGTAAATGGATACACAAAAAAGACCCATATACATTCTGCCTTCAAGAGACTCAGTTAGACCTAAAGACACATACCTACTCTGAAAATAAAAGAATGAAAGAAGTATTTTATATAAATGAAAGTGAAGAGCAAGCTAAGGTAGTAATATTTATATAAGAAAAACTAGAATTTAGAGATAACAGCATAAAGATGGTGGAGGAATAGGACGGGAAGACCACTTTCTCCCTCACAAATTCCTCAAAAGAACATTTCAACACCGAGCAAACTCCACAAAACAACTTCTGTAGGCTGGCAGAGGACATCAGGCAACCAGAAAAGCAGACCATTGTCTTCAAAAACAGGTAGGAAAAACTATAAAAGACGAAAAAGGAGACAAAGGAGGTGGGGAGGGAGCTCCGTCCCGGGAAGTGAAGCCCGTCCCAGGAAGGGAATTTTAAGAAGAGAGGTTTCCAAACACCAGGAAACACTCTCCCTGCCGAGTCTGTGGCGAGTCTTGGAAACAGAGGGCAACATAACAGGAAGGAAAAATAAAGAAATAATTAAAACCAAGAGATTACAAGCCCAACAGTAACTCCCCCAGCGGAAAAGCAGCACAGACGCCTGCATCCGCCACTGGGAAGTGGGGGCAGGGCAGGGACGCGCGGGAGGCGCGGGCTGCAGTGCTTTGTAAGAATCCGGCAGGAACGCCCCACGCGCAACCAGAACGATCTAACTTGCACTAGCAAACCAGACTGTGGGATAGCTACCGCACGAAAAGCTCGAACATGAGACACCTCCAGGACCGAGCACAGAACAAAGGACGGAACGGAAAAAGCTGTCTGCGGACCATCCCCCGCCAGGGACAGGCAGCCAGAGCCCTAAGGACTGGAAAGGGGCAATTGCAGACCCAGAGAGACTTTACTTACCAAACTGCAAGCAGGCCTCTTTGCTAAGACTTCTGGGGGTGCTGGACAGTCACAATCTGCCTCACGGGGGGCGCCAGGGGTCCACCCAGAAAGCTGAGCAGCAGCGGCAGAAAAGGTGACAAGTCGCGGTGATCGCGCTCGCCAAACTCCTGAGCTACTCGGACCTGGGAAGGGCACAAAGCGCAGTCCCAGCCGAATCTGTGGCTCTGAGGGCTGCCTGAGTGCCGAACCTGAGCGGCTTGGACTGGGGAAGTGCACGCAGCCTAGGGCCAGCCACAGACAGTTCCCAGCTGAGCATCGTAAAGCCAGAGCGGTTTGTGCGCCGCCAGAAGGGACAGGTCAAGCGGGGCTGAGACACTGTGTGCACACGACAGTGCTATTTGTTTGCAGCATCCCCCCTCCCCACAGCGCGACTGAACTAGTGAGCCTAAAAAACCAGCAAACAGAAGAAGTTAAACAGAGGGAACCACCTTGGAACTGATCCCACACGGCCCACAACATCAGAGAAGGAAGGGCCAGATATATTTTTACTATTTTTAAAATCATTCCTTTTTTTTTTTTTTTTGGTTTTTTTCTTTTTTCTTTTTTTTTCTAACTTTTTTTTAATTGTTAAGTCTTCTATTTCTCCTCTAATTTTTATTTCTATAACCTACTATTACTATTAAAAAAAAAAAGACTTTTTTTTTTTTTTTTTAAAGGCAAACACCATATATAGCCTTTGGATGGTTTTTGGTGGTTTTTTGTGTTTTTTTGTTGTTGTTGTTTTGTTTTGTTTGTTTGTTTGTTTTTAATAATTCTTGTTTTTTTTTCTTTCTTCCTTTTTCCTTCTGCTTCTTTTCTTTAATATTGTATTTTTTAAAATCCAACCTCTACTCTAGATTTTTAATCTTTGCTCTTAGGTTTTTGTTGTCAATTTTGTACATTTAAAAACCCAAACTTCACTACCCAAGTTTACCTGAGAGCGAGATTACTGGCTTGATCACTCTCTCCTCCTTTGGACTCTCCTTTTTCTCCACCAGGTGGCCTCTGTCTCTTTTCTCCCCCATCTCTTCTCTATCCAACTCTGTGAATCTCTGTGTGCTCCAGACGGTGGAGAACACTTAAGGAACTGGTTACCGGCAGGATTTGTCTCTCTCCTTCTCATTCCTCTCTCTTATCCTCCTGGCCACCTCTGTCTACTTCCTCCCTCTCCTCTTCCCTGTATAACTCCGTAAATACCTCTGAGCGGTCCAGACTATAGAGCACACATAAGGAAGTGACTACTGGCTAGCTTGCTCTCTCCTCTTTTGATCTCACCGCATCTCATTCCAGTCACCTCTAACTACCCCCTCCATCTTCTCTTCTCCTTGTAACTCAGTGAACCTCTCTGAGTGTCCCTCACTGTGGAGAAACTTTTCATCTTTAACCTAGATGTTTTATCATCAGTGCTGTATAGATGGAGAAGTCTAGAGGCTACTGTAAAAACAAAACTGAAAACCAGAAGCAGGAGGCTTAAATCCAAAGCCTGAAAACATTAGAGAACTCTTGAATTCAGGGAACATTAAGCAATAGGAGCTCATCAAATGCCTCCATACCTACACTGAAACCAAGCTCCACCCAAGGGCCAACAAGTTCCAGAACAAGACATACCACTCAAATTCTCCAGCAACACAGGAACACTCCCCTGAGCTTCAATATACAGGCAGCTCAAAATTATTCCAAAATCTTTGATGTCTCATAACCCATTACTGGTCACTCCACTGCACTCCAGAGAGAAGAAACCCAGCTCCACCCACCAGAACTCCAACACAAGCCTCCCTAACCAGGAAACCTTGACAAGCCACTGATAGAACCCCACCCACAGTGAGGAAGCTCCATAATAAAGAGAACTCCACAAATTACCAGAATATAAACAGGCCACCCCAAACGCAGCAATATAACCAAGATGAAGAGACAGAGGAATACTCAGCAGGTAAAGGAACAGGAGAGTTGCCCACCAAACCAAACAAAATAGGAAGAAGTAGGGAATCTACCTGAGAAGGAATTCTGAATATTGATAGTGAAAATGATACAAAATCTTGAAATCAAAATGGAATCACAGATAAATAGCCTAGAGACAAGGATTGAGAAGATGCAAGAAAGGTTTAACAAGGACCTAGAAGAAATAAAAAAGAGTCAATATATAATGATAACGCAATAAATGAGATCAGAAACACTCTGGAGGCAACAAATAGTAGAATAACGGAGGCAGAAGATAGGATTAGTGAAATAGAAAATAGAATGGTAGAAATAAATGAATCAGAGAGGAAACAAGAAAAACGAATTAAAGGAAACGAGGACAATCTCAGAGACCTCCAGGACAATATGAAATGCTCCAACATTCGAATTATAGGAGTCCCAGAAGAAGAAGACAAAAAGAAAGATCATGAGAAAATCCTTGAGGAGATACTAGTTGAAAACTTCCCTAAAATGGGGAAGGAAATAATCACCCAAGTCCAAGAAACAGAGAGTTCCAAATAGGATAAACCCAAGGCGAAACACCCCAAGACACATATTAATCAAATTAACAAAGATCAAACACAAAGAATAAATATTAAAAGCAGCAAGGGAAAAACAACAAATAATACACAAGGGGATTCCCATAAGGATAACAGCTGATCTTTCAATAGAAACTCTTCAGGCCAGGAGGGAATGGCAAGACATACTTAAAGTGATGAAAGACAATAACCTACAGCCCAGATTACTGTACCCAGCAAGGATCTCATTCAAATACGAAGGAGAAATCAAAAGCTTTACAGACAAGCAAAAGCTGAGAGAATTCAGCACCACCAAACCAGCTCTCCAACAAATTCTAAAGGATATTCTCTAGACAGGAAACATGAAAAGGGTGTATAAACCCGAACCCAAAACAATAAAGTAAATGGTAACGGGATCATACTTATCAATAATTACCTTAAACGTAAATGGGTTGAACGCCCCAACCAAAAGGCAAAGACTGGCCGAATGGATGCAAAAACAAGACCCCTCTATATGCTGCTTACAAGAGACCCACCTCAAAACAAGGGACATATACAGACTGAAAGTGAAGGGCTGGAAAAAGATATACCACGCAAATAGAGACCAAAAGAAAGCAGGAGTGGCAATACTCATATCCGATAAAATAGACTTTAAAACAAAGGCTGTGAAAAGAGACAAAGAAGGCCACTACATAATGATCAAAGGATCAATCCAAGAAGAAGATATAACAATTATAAATATATATGCACCCAATATAGGAGCACTGCAATATGTAAGACAAATGCTAACAAGTATGAAAGGGGAAATCAACAATAACACAATAATAGTGGGAGACTTTAATACCCCACTCACACCTATGGACAGATCTACTAAACAGAAAATTAACAAAGAAACGCAAACTTTAAATGATACATTAGATCAGTTAGACCTAATTGATATCTATAGGACATTTCACCCCAAAACAATGAATTTCACCTTTTTTTCAAGTGCTCATGGAACCTTCTCCAGGATAGATCACATCCTGGGCCATAAATCTAAACTTGATAAATTCAAAAAAATCGAAATCATTCCAAGCATCTTTTCTGACCATAATGCATTAAGATTAGATCTCAATTACAGGAGAAAAACTACTAAAAATTCCAACATATGGAGGTTGAACAACACACTTCTGAATAACCAACAAATCACAGAAGAAATCAAAAAAGAAATCAAAATATGCATAGAAACTAATGAAAATGAAAACACAACAACCCCAAACCTGTGGGACACTATAAAAGCAGTGCTAAGAGGAAAGTTCATAGCAAAACAGGCATACCTCAAGAAACAAGAAAAAAGTCAAATAAATAACCTAACTCTACACCTAAAGCAACTAGAAAAGGAAGAATTAGAGAACCCCAGAGTTAGTAGAAGGAAAAAAATCTTAAAAATTAGGGCAGAAATAAATGCAAAAGAAACAAAAGAGACCATAGCAAAAATCAACAAAGCCAAAAGCTGGTTCTTTGAAAGGATAAATAAAATTGACAAACCAATAGCCAGACTCATCAAGAAGCAAAGAGAGAAAAATCAAATCAATAAAATTAGAAATGAAAATGGAGAGATCACAACAGACAACACAGAAATACAAAGGATCATAAGAGACTACTATCAGCAGTTGTATGCCAATAAAATGGACAACGTGGAAGAAATGGACAAATTCTTAGAAAAGTACAATTTTCCAAAACTGAACCAGGAAGAAATAGAAAATCTTAACAGACCCATCACAAGCATGGAAATTGAAACTGTAATCAGAAATCTTCCAGCAAACCAAAGCCCAGGTCCAGATGGCTTCACAGCTGAATTCTACCAAAAATTTCGAGAAGAGCTAACACCTATCCTACTCAAACTCTTCCAGAAAATTGCAGAGGAAGGTAAACTTCCAAACTCATTCTATGAGGCCACCATCACCCTAATACCAAAACCTGACAAGGATGTCACAAAAAAAGAAAACTACAGGCCAATATCACTGATGAACATAGATGCAAAAATCCTCAACAAAATTCTAGCAATCAGAATCCAACAACACATTAAAAAGATCATACACCATGACCAAGTGGGCTTTATCCCAGGGATGCAAGGATTCTTCAATATCCGCAAATCAATCAATGTAATTCACCACATTAACAAATTGAAAAATAAAAGCCATATGATTATCTCAATAGATGCAGAGAAGGCCTTTGACAAAATTCAACATCCATTTATGATAAAAACTCTCCAGAAAGCAGGAATAGAAGGAACATACCTCAACATAATAAAAGCTATATATGACAAACCCACAGCAAACATTATCCTCAATGGTGAAAAATTGAAAGCATTTCCTCTAAAGTCAGGAACAAGACAAGGGTGTCCACTTTCACCGCTACTATTCAACATAGTTCTGGAAGTTTTGGCCACAGCAATCAGAGCAGAAAAAAAAAATAAAAGGAATCCAAATTGGAAAAGAAGAAGTAAAACTCTCACTGTTTGCAGATGACACGATCCTCTACATGGAAAACCCTAAAGACTCCACCAGAAAATTACTAGAGCTCATCAATGAATATAGTAAAGTTGCAGGATATAAAATCAACACACAGAAATCCCTTGCATTCCTATACACTAATAATGAGAACGTAGAAAAAGAAATTAAGGAAACAATTCCATTCACCATTGCAACGAAAAGAATAAAATACTTAGGAATATATCTACCCAAAGAAACTAAAGACCTATATATAGAAAACTATATAACACTGATGAAAGAAATCAAAGAGGACACTAATAGATGGAGGAATATACCATGTTCATGGATCGGAAGAATCAATATAGTGAACATGAGTATACTACCCAAAGCAATTTATAAATTCAATGCAATCCCTATCAAGCTACCAGCCATATTTTTCACAGAACTAGAACAAATAATTTCAAGATTTGTATGGAAATACAAAAAACCTCGGATTGCCAAAGCAATCTTGAGAAATAAGAATGGAACTGGAGGAATCAACTTGCCTGACTTCAGACTCTACTACAAAGCCACAGTCATCAAAACAGTATGGTACTGGCACAAAAACAGACATATAGATCAATGGAACAAAATAGAAAGTCCAGAGATAAATCCACACACATATGGACACCTTGTCTTTGACAAAGGAGGCAAGAATATACAATGGAGTAAAGACAATCTCTTTAACAAGTGGTGCTGGGAAAACTGGTCAACCACTTGTAAAAGAATGAAACTAGATCACTTTCTAACACCGCACACAAAAATAAACTCAAAATGGATTAAAGATCTAAATGTAAGACCAGAAACTATAAAACTCCTAGAAGGGAACATAGGCAAAACACTCTCAGACATAAATCACAGCAGGATCCTATATGATCCACCTCCCAGAATTCTGGAAATAAAAGCAAAACTAAACAAATGGGATCTAATTAAAATTAAAAGCTTCTGCACAACAAAGGAAAATATAAGCAAGGTGAAAAGACAGCCTTCAGAATGAGAGAAAATAATAGCAAATGAAGCAACTGACAAACAACTAATCTCAAAAATATACAAGCAACTTATGCAGCTCAATTCCAGAAAAATAAACGACCCAATCAAAAAATGGGCCAAAGAACTAAATAGACATTTCTCCAAAGAAGACATACGGATGGCTAACAAACACATGAAAAGATGCTCAACATCACTCATTATTAGAGAAATGCAAATCAAAACCACAATGAGGTACCACTTCACACCAGTCAGAATGGCTGCGATCCAAAAATCTGCAAGCAATAAATGCTGGAGAGGGTGTGGAGAAAAGGGAACCCTCCTACACTGTTGGTGGGAATGCAAACTAGTACAGCCACTATGGAAAACAGTGTGGAGATTCCTTAAAAAATTGCAAATAGAACTCCCTTATGACCCAGCAATCCCACTGCTGGGCATACACACCGAGGAAACCAGAATTGAAAGAGACACATGTACCCCAATGTTCATCGCAGCACTGTTTATAATAGCCAGGACATGGAAACAACCTAGATGTCCATCAGCAGATGAATGGATAAGAAAGCTGTGGTACATATACACAATGGAGTATTACTCAGCCATTAAAAAGAATTCATTTGAATCAGTTCTGATGAGATGGATGAAACTGGAGCCGATTATACAGAGTGAAGTAAGCCAGAAAGAAAAACACCAATACAGTATACTAACACATATATATGGAATTTAGAAAGATAGCAATGACGACCCTGTATGCAAGACAGGAAAAAAGACACAGCTGTGTATAACGGACTTTTGGACTCATAGGGAGAGGGAGAGGGTGGGATGATTTGGGAGAATGGCATTCTATCATGTATACTATCATGTAAGAATTGAATCGCCAGTTTATGTCTGACACAGGATACAGCATGCTTGGGGCTGGTGCATGGGGATGACTCAGAGAGATGTTATAGGGAGGGAGGTGGGAGGGGGGTTCATGTTTGGGAACACATGTAAGAATTAAATATTTTAAAATTAAAAAAATAAATAAATAAATAAATTTTAAAAAATAAAATAAAATGAAATAAAATAATCAAGAAAAAAATAAAATAAAATAAAATTCATTAAAGAAACAACAAAAAGAAAAGAAAAACTAGAATTTAAAACAAAGACTGTAACCAAGTGACAAAGGAGGGCATACATAATGATAAAGAGGTAAACAAGAAGATATAATAATTGTAAATATATACGTACCCACATGGGAGCATATAAATATATAAATCATGTCTTTAAAGAAAAGAAGAAACTGACAATAATAGTAAGAGACTTTAATGCCTTACTTACATTAATGAGCATATCATCCACACAGAAAATCAATAAGAAACACTGGTCCAAAATGATCTATTAGATCAAGTGAAATTAATATATATAGATATAAATATACAGAACTTCCCATTCAAAATCAGAAGAACACACATTTTTCTTGAGTACACATGGAGTATTCTCCAGGATAAATCACATGACAGGCCACAAAACAAGTTTGAATAAATATAAGAAGATTGAAATCATATCAGACATTCTTTCTGACCACAACAGTATGAGATCAGGAATGAACTTCAAGAAATAAATGCAAAAAATCCCACGAACGTGTGAAGATAACATCATGCTACTAAATAACTACTGGGTCACTGAAGAAGTCAAAGAGAAAAATTTTTAAATACCTGAAAGTGAAGTGAAAGTGAAAGTCGCTCAGTCGTGTCTGACTCTTTGAGATCCCATGTTCTGTCCATGGAATTATCTAGGCCAGAACACCGGAGTGGGTAGCCTTTCCATTCTCCAGGGGATCTTCCAAACCCAGGGATCAAACTCAAGTCTACCACATTGCAGGCAGATTCTTTACCAGCTGAGCCACAAGGAAAGCCCAAGAATACTGGAGTGAATACTCCAGTGAATCTTCCTGACCCAGGAATCAAACTGGGGTCTCCTGTATTGCAGGTGGATTCTTTACCAACTGAGTTATTAGGAAATACTCAGGGACAAATTCAATAAGAATACAATGATACAAAGATCTAAACGCACATCCAAAGCTGTAAACTGTTCTAAGAGGACAGTTTACAGTCAGGAAACAAGAAAAATCTTAATCTAACCCTGCTCTAAAGGAACTAGAAAAGAAAAATAAACAAAACCCAAGTTAATAGAAGGAAAGAAATCATAAAGTTCAGAGCATAAATAAATGAAATAGAGACTAAGAAAACAATAGAAAAGATCAATAAAATTAAGAGCTGATTCTTTGAAAACATTGGAAAAAAATTGATAGACCTTTAACCAAACTAATAAAAATTTTAAAAAGAAAAGAAAAAGAAACATGGAGAGAGAGTCAAAAAAATAAGAAATAAAAGAGAAGTTACAACTGACACTAAAGATTTATAAAGAATCACAACAAATTGCTCTCAAAAATTACATACTAATAAAATAGACAATTTAGGATATATGTATAAATTCCTAGACTTAAACAATCTCCCAAGACTGAATCAGGAAGAACCATAAAATATAAACAGACCATTCACCAGTAATAAAATTTAATTAGTAATTTTAAAACTCTCAATAACAACAAAAATCCAGGAGAAGACTACTTCACAAGTGAATTTACCAAATATTTAAAGAAGAGACAACATTTATTTAACCAACTATTCCAAAAAGAAATTGCAGAGGCAGAATTAATTAGTAATTTTAAAACTCTCAACAACAACAAAAATTCAGGACAAGACTGCTTCACAAGTGAATTTACCAAATATTTAAAGAAGAGACAACATTTATTTAACCAACTATTCCAAAAAGAAATTGCAGAGGCAGAATAGACTCTGACCTCATTCTCTAATGTCAGCATTATCCTGATACCAAAATTAGACAAAGACATCACACACAAAAAAGAAATTGTAAGCCATTACCATTAAAGAGTATAGATGCAAATATCCTCAATAGATTATTAGCAAATGAAAGTCAACAAAACATTAAAAGATTCACACACCACAATCAAGTGGACTTTATTCCAGGGATGCAAAGATGATTTGGTATCTTCAAATCAGTCAATGTGATACACAACATTAAAAAATTAAAGAATAAAAATCACATGATTATTTCAATAGATGCAGAAAAGTCTTTAAACAAAATTCAACATTCATTTATGACAAAAAAATTCTCAACAAAGTGATATAAGGAATATATCACAATATAATAAAGGCCATATATGACAAGGCTATAGCTAACATCACACTCAATGGTGAGAGACTGAAAGCATTTCCTCTAAAATCAGGAACAAGACAAAGATACCCATGTATGCCACTTTTACTCAACATAGTACTGAAAATCCTAGCTACAGAAATCAAATAAGAAAGGAAATAAAAGAAATCCAAATTGGAAAGAAAGAAATAAAATTGTAACTGTTTGCAGACAACAGTGTGGAGTACTTTATATAGACAACTATAATACACCACTAAAAAACCATTATGGCTAATAATTAAATCCAGCAACTTTTCAGGAAATAAAATTAATATATAGAAATATGCTGTTTTTTCATAAGCTAATAACAAACCATCACAAAGAGAAATTAAGAAAACAATCCAATTTACAATTAGATTAAAAAAAGAAATATCTAAGAATAGATCTAATTGAAGAGATAGAAGACATGTACTCTGAAAACATAAGAAACTGATCAAAGAAATTGAAAATGATACATATGGAAACATATTCATGTACACAAATTGGAAGAATTAGTATTGTTAAAATAACCATACTACCCCAGGTAATCTACAGATTCAGTGCAATCCCTAACAAAATACCAATGGCATTTTCCACAGAATTAGATTTAATAATTTTAAAATTTTTATGGAAACACAAAAGATCCCCAAATAGCCAAAACAACTGTGAAACAAGAACAAAGCTGGAAGCATCGTTCTCCCTGATTTCAAATTGTACTACAAAGTCACAGTGATCAAAAACAGTGTGGTATTTGCACAAAAGCACACATGTAGATCAATGGAACAGAATAGAGAGCCAAGAAATAAACTCATGCTTGTGGTCAATTAACCTATGATGATAGTGACAAAAATATACAGTAGGGAAAAGACTACCATTCAATAAATGGTGTTGGAAAAGCTGACAGCTACATGCAAAAATCAAACTGAGCTATTTTCTCACACTGTATAAAAAAGAAAGTCAAAATGAATGAAAATCTTAAATGTAAGACCTGAAAGCGAAAAAGCTCCTAGAAGAAAACATAGGCAATTCAGTGTTGGATATCCATCTTTGCAATACATTTTTGTATAAGTCACCACAGGCAAGGGAAACAAAACAAAAATAAATAAATGGGACTATATCAAATTAAAATCTTTTACACAGAAAATTATCAACAAAATGAAAAGGTAGCCTACTAAATGAGAGAAGATATTTGCAACTGATATATCTAACAAAGGGTTAAAATCCATCCAAAATATGTAAAGAACTTGTGTGACTCATCATCAAAAAGTCAAACAATCCAGTTAAAGAATGGACAGAAGCCCTGAATAGACATTTTTTCCAAAGAGGCTGTGGAGATGGCCAATAGACACATGAAATGGTGCTCAAGATCACTAATCATCAGGGAAATGAAAATCACAAAGAGATATCACCTCACACCTGTTGGAATGGGTACTACCAAAAAAGGCAAAAAAAAAAATAACAGTATTTATGAGTGTATGGAGGAAAAAGGGATTTTTCTTGACTATTGAGGGGTCTGTAAAGTGGTGCAGTTGCTATGGAAAATAGTATATAGGTATCTCAAAAACATTAAAGCTAGAACTGCCATATGATCTGCAAATTCACTTCTAGGCATTTACCTGAAGTAAACAAAATGCTAATTTGAAAAGATATATGTACACCAATGTTCACTGTAGTATTATTTACAATAGCCAATTTATGGAAGTAATCCAAGTGTCCATTGATAGATAAATGCATAACGAACATATGGTGTATGTATACAATGGAATATTGCTCAGCAATTAAAAAATAATAAATCTTGTCATTTGTGACAACATGGATAGATAGAGAGGTTATTATGCTAAATGGAATGTCAAGCAGAGAAAGAAAATACTGTATGATATTACTTATATGTGGAACCTAAAAAATTAATAAGTAAATAAGAAAAACAAAAGCAGACTCAGATACAGAGACTTAACCAGAGATTGCCTGAGAAGAAAAGTGGGAGTGGGGGCAAAATAGGTGAAGGAGTTAAGAGGTACAAACCTATAGCTATAAAATAAATAAGCCATGGGGATGTAATATAGAGCATAAGGAATATGGTCAATAACATTTTACTAACTTTATATGGGGACAGATATCTGGTCACTAGTCTTATTGTGGTGATTATTTCACAATGTATGCAAATGTTAAATCACTATGTAATATACCTGAAACTAACAAAATACTGTATATCAACTGCTTTTCAATTTTTAAAGACAAGAAAGAAAGACACAGAATGGCTACATGGATTAAAAAACTAGACAACTACAAACTGCCTACAACAGACTCTTTTCAGCTTTAAAGACAATGTAAATTCAAAGTAAAGGGATGAAAAAAGATATTCTGCGTAAATGAAAACCAATAAATAAATAAACATACAAATAGTTATATTTATGTCAGACAAAATAGACTTTAAGCCAAATAGTGGAATGAAAGACAATGAAAATCAGAAGTTAGTAGAGTGAAGGAAATAACAAATATCTGAATGAAAATAGATACAATGGTGACTAAAAAGATGATAGAAAGATCAATTTTAAAAGACCTGATTTAAAAATTATAAACAGAATTTATAAACTGTTAGCTAGAGTAGGAAAAGAGGCAGACCACAACAATAAAATTTGAAATGAAAGAGGAGAAAAGTGATTCAACAGAACAAGGATCATGAGAGACTGTTAGGAACAATTACACAGCAACAAAATTATACACCAACAAGTTTCAAAACTTGGATGAGCTGGATAATTCCTAAAAACATACAGCCTACCAACACTAAGTCATGAAGAAATAGAAAATCTGAAGACCAATGACTATTAAGGGGATTAAATCAGCAATCAAAAATCTCCCAGAAAAAAATATTCCAGATGGCTTCAATGGTAAATTTTACCAAATATTTAAAGAAAAAGTGATACCAACTCTTCTCAAACTCTTCTCAGAAATACAATAGAGGGAACACTTCCAAACTCATTTTAGGAGGTCATCATTAGTCAATACCAAATCAGACATTACACTTTAAGAAAATCATAAGCTAATATTTCTGATGAACATAGCTATAAAAATTTCAACAAAACATTCAATAGTACTAAAAGGATCATACACCACAATCAAGTGGGATTTATTCCAGGAATGCAAGGACTGTTCAAAATCTATAAATCAATAAAGGTAATATATGACATTGATAGAATGAAAGATAAAACAGTATGGTATTTGCATAAAAACAGACATATAGATCAATGGAATAGAAATAAAACCCATGTATATATGGTAAACTAATTTTTCACAAAGGGACCAAGAATATACAAGGCAAAGTTTCTTCAATAAATGGTGTTGGGAAAACTATAGGGCCACATGCAAAAAAACAAAACTGGACCCCTCTCTTACACCATACTCAGAAATCAACTCAAAATGCATTAAAGACGAACATAAGACTTAGAACCATAAAACTCCTAAAATAAAACATAGGGGATATTTTCTTTAACATTCATATTGGCAATATGTTTTTGGATTTGACATTAAAAACAAAGGCAATAAAAGCAAAATCAAGGACATACGAAGATGAGGAGGAGTAGGTGAATGTGGAGTACATCTCTCTCCACGGATACATCAGTTATACACCTTCAGACACAGAAGTGCGTGCAGAACCACAGCTGAGAGCGGACAGGAGTACCTGACCAGCGGAAAAGAATATATTGAACCACGCAGAACTCAGTAGGATGAAGGAACTAGGGAGAAAAACAGGAGTGTTAGTAGGACTGGACCTACTCTCTGTGGGTGGGGCAACTGAAGCAGGGGTCCGATCCCCACAGTGGGGCAATTGTCTGAATGAGAGGAGAAGCATTTAAGGCTGAGAGTAAAACAGCTGATCTGTGGCAGCCTAAATGGAATGAGAATCAGGCAGTCCTTGCCATAGCCATACATACACTGGACAGGAACGCTTGGTCCCCTGGAAGGCGCAGCGACTAGGAGCTGGAGTTTAGAGATTGTGGAGCAATCCCAGGGCAAGGGATGCTGTTGACTGTGGAGAGATGGAATGATGAGATGTGAGGGAGATCATGGTGGGAAATGCTGGTGCAAGGAAGCCAGGCAGACATGGAAGCAAGGCAATACTGCTGCGTCACACGTAAGGGGTGGAGCCATCACCATAGCCTCTCTCCCCACACACCAGCATTGGCAGGTGGACAATTGGACAGGCTGGCCCATCAAACACCTGACGCACTGAACTAGAGTAGGACCCCACCCAGGGTGCTCCTTTAAGTGCCTGATGCACCAACTACAGAGTAGGACCCCAGCCAGCAGGGCCCATCTATGTGCCTGATGCTCCAAACAACAGAGAAGGACCCCAGGCAAAGGAGCCCTCTAAGCACCCAAATGGGTGGAGCTACAGAAAAAGACTGGCCAAAGAGGCCTTCTGATTTCCAGCTACAAGATGCTCGAGAAAAGACTCTGATAAGGCCATAATTCCTGCTGTGGAGGCAGTCTGTGTCCCTGCACACTTGGCACCACCAGCGTCCCCACAAGCCAAGCAGCTGTGCCACCTTCATGCTCAACTCTCACTGGGACAGAGCTTCCCCACGCAAAAAAAAGTTGCTTCACTCGTGTCCAACTCTTTGTGACCCTGTAGACTGTGGCCTGTCAGGCTTCTCTGTCAGGGAGGGGGGATCTCCAGGCAAGAATACTGGAGTGTGTTGGCCAATACTGGTTGCCATATCCTTCTAGAGCATTATATTTCCTGCTGCCCTAGCTGCCAACCCCCCTGAGTACCTGGTGCTGCCAGAACCCCTGCAACCCAAGCAGCTGTACCACCTCCACACCTGGCCCTGACGGGCAAACCCAAGTCCCCCAGGGCAGCCTCAGGAGCAAACCCCAGTGGATGACCCACATACAGAGGTGGAAATAAAACCACAGTTGAAACCCAGGGGCAGTGTGGCTAAGGAAGAAGACCCAGAACCTTCCCGCAAGCTGTATAAGCTGCAGATTAAATCCACATGATCATCTAGGCAGACTCTGTGTCTACTGAATATATAAAAGGCCATTGAGAGATCCCACAAAAGAAAACACACTAGTTCTGATAGCTGTGTACAGTGGAGGCAAGAACACACAGGAGTAGGGCCAGATTAGATTCTGAGCTGCCTCCACAGCAGGTCCAGAGATGAGCATAATGTTGGAGGGCATCCTAGGAAGGTAAGATGAACTGTGACTCCCAGCAAGGGAAAGGCCTCTGATAGCAGGGACTCAAGAGAAATATTTATTCTTAGTTTTTGACTTATTCTGTAAATTCTTTTTTGCTTTTTTTTTTTCCTTTTCGCCCCCTCTGTTGTAGTTGTTGATTTTATTGGCACTAAGAAATCCAATTAAGCTTTTGAGCTTTTTTTTCTTCAGTCACATTTTTAACTGTTGTTATAAAGCTCTGCTTCTACATTGGATTTTTGCAGTTCTGTGGAGTTTCCCCCCATTTTTTTTCTTTTCTCTTTTTTTAATTTTAATTTTTAAATGTATTACTACTTTTTCTACATTTATTCCTTTGTTTTCTTTTTCTACTGTTCTTTTCCCCTTGCAGTTAACCTTTAATGAATATAAATCTACCTCTATTTAACTTTTCATATCTATTCTTTCTTTCTTTTCTTTCTCTCCTTTCCTCTCAACATATTTGGTAGTTTTATTTTCATTACTCTATTCCCCAATTGGCATCTTGCTATAGTTTTGTTTTCCAGTTTGTGCTTTAGTTAGTGTTTTTCTGGTAGATAAAATTTTTGGTTTCCTTTGTTTGCTGGGTCAATCTATTGTACTTCATTTTTGTTGGATTGTTTTGATTTTGCTTATGGGTGTATATGTATATGTGTATGTGCAATCACACTTTTTATTATTGTTATAAACTTCACCTCTACATTTGGGCTTTTGCAATTCTGTGGAGTTTTCCTATTTTTTCCCCTTGTTTCATTCTTCCTCCTTTCTTTCCTTTTCTCTTTTTTATAATTTTAATTTTTAAACCTACTATATTTGTCTACATTTATTCCTTTGTTTTCTTTCCCTCCTGTTCTTTTCCCCTTGCAGTTAATCTTTAATGTATATAAATCTTCTTTATCTACCTCTATTTAACTTTGCATATCTATTCTTTCTTTCCTTTCCTCTCAACATATTTGTTAGGTTTGTTTTCATTGCTTTATTCCCCACTTGGCACCTTGCTTTAGTTTTGTTTTCCAGTGTGTGCTTTAGTTAGTTTTGTTCTTAATTGGTAAATATAATTTTTGATAAATCCACTGTACTTTATTTTTGTTGGACTGTTTCGACTTTGCTCATGGGTGTATGTGTATATCTGTATATTCCATTGTTTTAATTATTATTTGCCTGATTTTGTAACTGCCATTTGTCTGGGATTCATCTTTGGTTTCTTGTTTTTGGATATTTGTTTTAATCTCACTTAATGCCAAAACATGGCACTTGTGGAAAATTCGTTCCTGACGAGATCAAGCCCTAAACCTTTGGATGGGAGCACTGACTCCAAGACCCTAGAACATGAGAGAACTAACACCAGGGAGTATCAGATAGTGAGAACTCACACAAAGGAAACCACTTGAATGCAAGACCTGGCATCACCCAAACACCAGTAGCACCCTGTGCAGGACACCTCATCGAAACAACAAACAAAACAAAACTACAAACCCAGTCATCAGCAGGCAAGAGTACCTCCTCACTTAGTCTTGCTTATCAGAGGAAAAACAAGCAAACAAACAAAAACTCAGCACAAATATCACCCTACATGAAGCTTACACAAACCACTGGACCAACTTTGCTAAACTGCTTCAGTCGTGTCTGACTCTGTGCAGCCCCATAGATGGCAGCCCACCAGGCTCCGCCATCCCTGGGATTCTCCAAGCAAGAACACTGGACCAACTTTAGGAGGGCAGAAACCAAAAGGAAGAAAGAATTCAACCTTCTTCAAGAAAAGAATTCAACTTTTCTTAAGGCCTGGGAAAAGGAGACCTCAAACACAATAAGTTAAAAAAAATAATAATGAAAAGGCAGAGAAATAATATACAAATGAAGGAACAAACTAGAAACACAGAAGTCCAAACAAATGAAGGGGCAATAGACAAACTACCTGAAAAAGAATTCAGAATAATGATAGTAAAGATGATCAGAAACCTTGAAAACAAAATGGAGAAAATGCAAGGATCAATTAAAAAAGACCTAGAAAAATCAAAGAATAAACATACAGAGACAAACAACACAATTACTGAAATTAAAAATACTCTAGAAGCACTGGGATGACCCAGAGGGATGGGATGGGGAGGGAGGTGGGAGGAGGGTTCAGGATGAGGAACACATGTACACCCACGGTGGATTTATGTCAATGTATGGCAAAACCAATATGATATTGTAAAGTAATTAGCCTCCAATTAAAATAAATAAATTTATATATATATATATATATATATATATATATATATATATATATAAAACTGGAGCATAACTGCTAGAAGCAGTCAAAATGTTTGGACCTATACATGGATCCCCATGAATTGGACAACTAAATATGCAGACTGATACCACAAACAACTGCCATTGGTGATATGATATTCTAAAATAATAGTGTTGGATAAACTTCTGAACAAAAGAAAAAATTAAAATATTAATGTAAAAAAATACTCTAGAAGGAATCAATAGCAGAATTTCTGAAGCAGGAGAACAAATCAGTGAACTGGAAGATAAAATGATGAAAATAACTTCTGAAGAACAGAATAAAGTAAAAAGAATGAAAAGAACTGAGGACAGTCTCAGAGACCTCTGGGACAATATCAAATACATCAACATTTGAAATATAGAGGCCCCAGAAGAAGAAGAGAAAAAGAAAGGGTATGAGAAAACTTTTGAAGAGATTATAGTTGAAAATTTTCCCAACATGGAAAAGGAAATAGTCAATCAAGTCCAAGAGGCACAAAGAGTCCCATACAGGATAAACCCAAGGAGAAACACACCAAGACACATAATAATCACACTAACAAAGACTAAATAAAAATAAAGAATATTAAAAGCAGCAAGGGAGAAGGAACAAGTAACATACAAGGGAAATCCCTATGCTTAACAGCTGATCTTTCAGCAGAAACTCTGCAAGCCAGAAGGGAATGACAGGATACATTTAAAGTACTGAAAGGGGAAAAAATCTACAACCAAGATTACTGTACCCAACAAGGATCTCATTCAAAACTGATTGAGAAATCAAAAGCTTTTCAGACAAGCAAAACTTAAGAGAATTCAGTACCACCAAACCAGCTTTACAACAAATGTTAAAGGGACTTATATAGTCAAGAAATACAAGAGAAGGAAAAAGATCTACAAAATCAATCCCAAATAATTAAGAAAATGGCATTAGGAACATATATCTATCTATAATTACTTCAAATGTAAATGGATTAAATGCTCTAACAAAAAGACACAGACTGGCTGAATGGATAAAAAACAAGACCCATATATACGCTGTCTATAAGAAACCCACTTCAGACCTAAAGACACATATAGACTGAAAGTGAGAGGATGGAAAAACATATTCCATGCAAATGAGAAGCAAAAGAAAGCTGGAGTAGCAATCCTCATATCAGACAAAATACACCTTAAAATAAACAAGATTACAAGAGATAAGGAAGGACACTACATAATGATCAAGAGACTGATCCAAGAGCAAGACAAAACAATTGTAAATATCTATGCACCCAACATAGGATCACTTCAATACATAAAACAAACACTAACAAACATAAAAGGAGAAATTGACAGTAACACAATAATAGTAGGAGACTTTAACACCCCACTCACATCAATGGACAGATCACCAAAACAGAAAATTAATAAGGAAATATAAGTCTTAAATGATACATTAGATGAGATGGATCTCATTGATATCTTCAGCACATTTCATCCAAATGCAGAAGAATATACCTTCTTCACAAGTGCACATGGAACATTTTCCAGGATAGACTACATCTTGGGTCACAAATCAAACATCAGTAAATTTAAGAAAATTGAAATAATATCAAGCATCTTCTCTGACCATGTGCTGTAAGATTAGATATCAGTTACAAGAAAAAAAAACTGTAAGAAACACAAACACATGGAGATTAAACCACACGTTTCTAAATAACCAACAGGTTACTAAAGAAATCAAAAGGGAAATCAAGAAATTTCTAGAAACAAATGACAATGAAAACATGACAACTCAAAACCTATGGGATGCAGCAAAAGCAGTTCTAAGAGGGAAGTTTATAGCAATGCAATCCTACCTCAAGAAACAAGAAAAACATCGAATAGACAACCTAACTTTACACCTAAAACAACTGGAAGAAGAAGGACAAAAGATCCCCAAAATTAGTAGAAAGAAAGAAATCATAAAGATCCAAGCAGAAATAAATAAAAAAGAAATGAAAGAAACAATAGTAAAGATTAATGAAACTAAGAGCTAGTTCTTTGATTAGATAAACAAAACTGACAAACCTTTAGTCAGTCTCATCAAGAAAAAAATGAGAAAAATCAAATCAACAAAATTAGAAATGAAAAAGGGAGATTACAGTGGACAATGCAGAAATGCAAAGGATTATAAGAGACTATTATAATATCACATGAACAACCATGTGACAATAAAATGGATAACCTGGAAGAAATGGACAGATTCTTAGAAAAGTTCAGTCTTCCAAGACTGAACCAGGAAGAAATAGAAATTATGAAAAACCCAATTTTAAGCACTGAAATTGAAGCTGTGATCAAAAATCTCCCCAAAAAACAAAAGCCCAGGACCAGACAACTTCATAGGAGAGTTCTATCAAACATTTAGAGAAGAGTTGTTGCCTATCCTTCTAAAACTCTTCCAAAAAATTACAGAGGAAGGAACACTTCCAAACTCATTCTACAAGGCCACCATCACCCTAATACCAAAACCAGACAATGACAACACAAAATAAGAAAACTACAGGCTGGTATCACTGATGAACATAGATGCAAAAATCCTCAACAAAATTTTAGCAAACAGAATTCAGTAACACATCAAAAAGCTCATACACCAAGATCAAGTTGGGTTTATTCCAGGGATGCAAGGATTCTCTGATACATGCAAATCAATCCATGTGATACACCATATTAACAAACTGAATGATAAAAACCACATGATCATCTCAATAGATGGAGAAAAAGCCTTTGACAAAATTCAACACCCATTTATGATTAAAACTCTTCAAAAAAATGGGCATAGAAGGAACCTACATCAACATAGTAAAGGCCATATATGATAAGCCTACAGCAAGCATTATTCTCAGTGGTGAAAAACTGAAAGCAGTCCCCCTAAGATCAGAAATAAGACAAGGGGCTCCACTTTTGCACTATTATTCAACATAGCTCTGGAAGTCCTAGCTATAGCAATCAGAAAAGAAAAGAAATAAAAGGAATCCAGATCAGAAAAGGAGTAAAGGTCTCACTGTTTGTAGATGCATAGTACTGTACATAGAAAACCCTAAAGATAATATCAGAAAATCATCAGAGCTAATCAGTGAATTTAGCAAAGTTCCAGTATACAAATTCAATACGCAGAAATCACTTGCATTTCTATATATAACAATAAAAAAACAGAAAGAGAAATTAAAGCATCAATCCCATTCACCAATGCAACAAAAATAATTAAATATCTAGGAATATACTTACCTAAAGAAACAAAAATACTGTATACAGAAAATTATAAGACACCAATGAAAGAAATCAAAGATGACATAAACATATGGAGAGATTATTCCATGTTCCTGGGTAGGGAGAATAATATTGTGAAAATGACTGTACTACCAAATGCAATCTACAGATTCAGTGTGATCCCTATCAAATTACCAATGACATTTTCCCCAGAACTAGAACAACTCATACAGAAAACACAAAAGACCCTGAATAGCCAAAGCAGTCCTGAGAAAGAAGAATGGAGCTGGAGGAATCAACCTTGCTGACTTCAGATTTTACTACAAAGCTATAGTCATCAAGACAGTATGGTACTGGCACAAAAACAGAAACATAGCCCAATGGAACAAGATAGAATGCCCAGAAATAAACCCATGCACCTATGGGCACCTTATTTTTGACAAAGGAGGCAAGAATATACAATGGGGCAAAGATAGCCTCTTCAATAAATGGTGCTGGGAAAACTGGACAGCTACATGTAAAAGAATCAAATTAGAACACTTCCTAACACCATACACAAAGATAAATTCAAAATGGATTAAAGACCTAAATGTAAGACCAGAAACTATAAAACTCTTAAAGGAAAACATAGGCAGAACACTCCATGACATAAATCAAAGCAAGATCCTCTATGACCCACCTCCTAGAGTAACAGAAATAAAACAAGTGGGACCTGATTAAACTTAAAAGCTTTTGCACAGCAAAAGAAATTATAAGCAAGGTGAAAAAACAACCCTCAGAATGGAAGAAAATAATAGCAAATGAAACAACTGACAAAGGATTAATTTCCAAAATATACAAGCAGCTCATACAACTCAATACCAAAAAAACAAACAACCCAATCAAAAAGTGGGAAATAGACCTAAAAAGACATTTTTCCAAAGAAGACATACAGATGGCTAACAAACACATGAAAAGACACTCAACATCACTCATTATTAGAGAAATGCAAATCAAAACTACAATGAGCTTTCCCCTCACACCAGTCAGAATGACCATCATCAAAAAGTCTACAAACAATAAATGCTGGAGAGGGTGTGGAGAAAATGGAACACTCTTGCAGTGTTGGTGGGAATGTAAATTGATACAGTCACTATGGAAGATGGTATTCCCTAAAAAACTAGGAATAAAACCACCATATGACCCAGCAATCCCACTCCTAGGCATATACTCTAAGGAAACCAAAATTGAAAGATACACATGTATCCCATTGTTTACTGCAGCACTATTTACAATAGCTAGAACATGGAAGCCACCTAGGTGTCCATGGACAGATGAATGGATAAAGAAGTTGTAGTACATATACATAGTGGAATATTACTCAGCTGTTAAAGGAACACATTTGAGTCAGTTCTAACAAGGTGGATGAAACTAGAACCTATTATACAGAGTGAAATGAGTCAGAAAGATAAAGATAAAGATTGTCTTCTAATGCATATATACAGAATCTACAAAATTCTTCAGTTTATTTAAGAATTTATTTACAGGGCATTGGAGAAATAGACATAGAGAACAGACTTACGGACATGGGGCGAGGGGTGGAGAGGGTGAAATGTATGGAGACAGTAACATGGAAACTTACACTACCATATGTAAAATAGACAGCTAACAGGAATTCGTTGTATGGCTCAGGAAACTCAAACAGGGGCTCTGTATCAACCTAGAGGGGTGGGATGGGGAGGAAGATGGGAGGGAGGTTCAAAAGGGAGGGGATATATGCATATCTATGGCTGATTCATGTTGAGGTTTGACAGAAAACAGCAAAATTCTGTAAAGTGATTATCCTTCAATAAAAAATAAATAAAAATTTTTAAAATGCAAAATCAAAAATTGGGACTACATAAAACTTAAGAGTTTCTGCACATCAAAAGAAACAATCAGCAAAACAAAAGACAATCTATAGAATGGAAAAATATTTGCAGCATATCCAATATGGAGTTAATATCCAAAAAATACATGATACTCATACAATTTAATAGCAAAAAATTAAATAGCTCAGTTTAAAATAGATGAAGTAATAGAATAAGTATTTTTCCAAGGAAGACATTCAAATGGCCAACAAGTACATGACAAGGTGCTCAACATCACTTAGTCATCAGGGAAATTCAAATGAAAACCACAATGAAATACTGCTTTACACTTGTTAGGATGTCTATTATCAAAAAATAAGAGAAAACAAATGCTGGAAAAAAGGAACCCTGGTAGACTGTTGGTGGGAATGTAAACTGGTATAGCCACTGTGGAAAGCAGTATGGAGATCCCTCAAGAAATTAAAAATAGAACTACCATATGAATCAGCAATCTCACTTCAGGGTACCTATCTAAAGAAAATGAAATCATTATATGGGAGAGATGTCTGTACTCCCACATTTATTTTAACATGATTCATAATAGCCACAGTTTGAAAACAACACAGTATTCATGGATGAACGCATGAATAAAGAAAGTGTAATGTTTTGGCAATTTTTTGGATTGTATTTGAATGATGAATTAATAAATAAAATGCACTTAACATGTGGAATATATGTATACAATGAAATATTATTCAGCCTTAAAAAAGAAGGAAAATCTGCCATTTGTGGCAGCATGGTTGAAACTGAAGGAAATTATGCTAAGTAAAATAAGCCAGAAAGATAATGAAAAATACTGCATGGGATCACATATATGGAATCTAAAAAAAAAAAAGAAAAAAAAATCCAAACACACAGAATAGACAGTAGAATGGTTTTTGCTAATGACTAGGAGGGAGGGAAATAGGGAGAAGCTGGTAAGAGTACATATTTTCACTTATAAATAAGGTCTGAGGATCTAAGGTATAAAATGATCATAGTTGATAATACTGTGGATTTAATTCAAATTTGCTGAGAGTAGAACTTGTGATTTCACTAAAAAAGGAAATGTTAAGTGACTTGATCCTTTCACAATGCAAATGTGAATCATGTTGAATCATCACATCATGTTGAATCATCACATCAATAAAGCTAAAAAAAGGATAGAATCACATGGAGCCAAAGTGTCTCCCTACACTTAACTTTCTATTTGTAAGAATAAAAATATACAACTTTACCATGGAATGATTTGACCCTTATCATCTAATTAAGTGCTCAAACTTGGCATTGCCAATAGTAAAACAATTTGATTTTATGTGTCACCTGAAAGAGGAGAGTGAAAAAGTTGGCTTAAAACTCAACATTTGGAAAACTAAGATCATGGCATCTGGTACCATCACTTCATGGGAAATAGATGGGGAAACAGTGGAAACAGTGTCAGACTTTATTTTTTTGGGCTCCAAAATCACTGCAGATGGTGATTGCAGCCATGAAATTAAAAGACGCTTACTCCTTGGAAGAAAAGTTATGACCAACCTAGATAGTATATTCAAAAGCAGAGACATTACGCGGCCAACAAAGGTCCATCTAGTCAAGGTTATGGTTTTTCCAGTGGTCATGTATGGATGCTAGAGTTGGACTGTGAAGAAAGCTGAGCCCCGAAGAATTGATGCTTTTGAACTGCGGTGTTGGAGAAGACTCTTGAGAGTCCCTTGGACGGCAAGGAGATCCAACCAGTCCATTCTGAAGGAGATCAACCCTGGGATTTCTTTGGAAGGACTGATGCTAAAGCTGAAACTCAGTACTTTGGCCACCTCATGAGAAGAGTTGACTCATTGGAAAAGACCCTGATGCTGGGAGGGATTGGGGGCAGGAGAAGGGGACAGCAGAGGAGGAGATGGCTGGATGGCATCACCGACTCGATGGACATGAGTTTGGGTGAACTCCGGGAGTTGGTGATGGACAGGGAGGCCTGGCGTGCTGCAATTCATGGGGTTGCAAAGAGTCAGACACGAATGAGTGACTGAACTGAAAGGAATTGATGTAATATAATATGAAGTAAGCAGCATTCCCTATAAAGCATTCTTACTGTACTTGTTTAACTTGAAGCTAGTTATTCTTTTAAACCAAACTTCCAGTTTGTAGAAAAACAGGAGATAAAAGAAGCAAGATAATTGACACCCAGATGGAAGCAATCAGTCAGGCAAATTCAGATTGTAGAAGTTTTACAAGACAACTGGCCCAGTTTCTTCAAAATTCAATGTTATTAAAAAGAAAGAAAGGTATTGGAACCGTCCTCAATTAAGAAAGACTGAAAAGATATACAACCAATATGATTGATAGATTTCAATTGGGTTTTTACTCATTGAAAAGAAGCTAACTGTATTTTTTTGTGAACAATTGGCAAATATTTAAGCATGGAGTAGCTTTATGTTACATTAGGGTTACATCAAGCTTTATTTTACATTATGTTAATTTTATCCTGGGCATTAATAGTATTAAAGTTATGAAGGAAAATTTCTTTATTTTTAAGAGATATAAAGGATGTCAGTTTTTTAAAGTGTCATGATCTCTGCATCTCCCTCTGAAAGGACAAAAAATTTCACCGTTGTTCCATCTAGATTTTTGATACATGAAATGTGTTTTATAATTCTTTCAATTTCCTCTGTATATTCAAAATTTTTATAACATAAAATTTAGTGGAGAGAAATATTATACCAAACAGTTTATTGTCTAGAAAATTGTCCTAATGAATTAGTGTTGAATAGTGACAAAAATTTCATCAAACTGTTCTTGATGAAATAATGTAAGTGTATAAAAATTATAAATCTAGATAAAGAAGCTTTGTATTCTCAAAGAAAAAATTATCCTCAATAGAATTCTTTTGGCAGATTGATTATAAAATTTATGAAGAACAGTAAAAGGCAAAGAATAGTTAATTTGTTTTAAGAAGGAGGGAAAATTCTTGTGTTTCTAAATATAAAGATTTGCAAGCTATTTTTAAGTTAAGAAGATAAGGTACAGTTTTTTTAAGGAAGTTCCATACTGTTTTCCATAGTAGCTGCTCCAATTTATATTCCCACCAACAGTGTAGGAGGGTTCCTTTTTCTCCACACCCTCTTCAGCATTTATTATTTGTAGACTTTTTGATGATGGCCCTTCTGACCAGGATGAGGTAGTTTTAATTTGCATCTCTCTGATAATTAATGACATTTAGTACCTTTTCATGTGCCTGTTGGCCATTTGTATGTCCTCTTTGGAGAAATGTCTATTTAGATCTCCTGCCCACTTTTTGACTGGGCTGTATTTTGGTAGTGAGTTGTATGAGCTGTTTATATCTTTTTAAAATTAAACCCTTGTCAGTCTCATCTTTGCAAATATTTTGTCCCATCCTGTAGGTTGTCTTTTCATTTTGCTTATGGTTTCCTTTGTTGTGCAAAAGCTTTTAAGTTTAATTAGGCCCCATTTGTTTATTTTCACTTTTGTTTCCTTGGCCTTAGGAGACAGGTTCAAAAAAATAAGGCTGCAATAGATGTCAAAAGTTTTCTGCTGTTTTCCTCTAGGAGTTTTATAGTATCTGGTCTTACATTTAGCTTCCCTGGTGGCTCAAATTAAATGGTAAAGAATCTGCCTGTAATGCAGGGGACCCAGGTTCAATCCTTGGTTTGGGAAGATCCCCTGGAAAACGGAATGACAACCCATTCCAATATTCTTGCCTGGAGATTTCTACGGACACAGGAGCCTGGCGAGCTACAGTCCATGGGGTCACAAAGAATCAGACATGACAGTAACTAACACTTTCACTTTTTCTACATTTAGGGCTTTAACCCATTTTGAGTTTATTTTTTGTGTATGGTGTTGAGCTTCCTTTGTGGCTCATCTGGTAAAGAACCTGCCTGCAATGTGGGAAACCTGGGTTTGATCTCTGGGTTGGGAAGATCCCGTGGAGAAGGGAAAAGCTACCCACTCTAGTATTCTGGCTTGGAGAATTCCATGAACTATGCAGTCCATGGGGTTGCAAAGAGTCAGACATGACTGAGCGACTTTCACTTCACTTCACTTCATTTCTGCATATGGTATTAGAGAATGTTCTAATTTCATTCTTTTACATGTGGCTGTCCAGTTTTTCTAGCATCACTCATTGAAGAGACTGTCTTTTCTCCGTTATGTATTCTTGCCTCCTTTGTCATAGAGTAATTGGCCACAGTGTATGGGTGTATTTCTGGGCTTTCTGTCCTGTTCCACTGATCCTGCCTGGCTACCCTGTCCACAGGGTTTCTCCAGGCAAGAATACTGGAGTGGGTGGCCATTTCCTTCTAGGGGATCTTCCTGACTCAGGGATCGAACCCATGTCTCTTATGTCTCCTGCATTGGTAGGTGGGTTCTTTACCACTGGTGCAACCTGGGAAGCCCACATGAAGGCACAGTGGAACATGCTGAGTAATAACCCACTATACATATGTATGTACATATAGTGTAATATTACTCAGCCATGTAATTTATTCAAATTCACCAATGACTGAGTAATCAAGCCAAGGTCTGAATCCAGGTTTATCCAACTCTAAAGCCATCTCTTTGTGTTAGAACAAAATGAATGTCCTTAGAGAATTTTAAGAGGAAAAAAAGCTTTGGGACGTAAAAATGGATATCAGAGGAGAGTTTCAGGCTATGGAAAACAGAGAGTGGAAGTTTAGGTTTGTAGATAAAAAAGTAGGGGATGAGAATTATATTTATTTAATGGAGAGGAGAGGAAGAATAGAGCTTTCCTATTTTAAAGGAATATGACTATTTCTTCAACTATTCTTGTGCCAATATGTAATTGTTTAGATTATTTTATTAGTAAAGGCTTTGATGAACTCAAGTTAAGTAGGTCACTTAGGAACTATTGATTTTTTTAACCTCTGTTTCTATAAAGTAAAAATACTACTCAATTAGAGATAGAATGGTGTTGAAATTGACTATTTAGAAAAAGAAACAAATCAGATTCTCACCTTACATCCTATATAGCAAAAACAAAAGACAGATACATTGAAAAGTTATTAAAAAAAAAAAAAAAGAAACCAAGAGGAAACAAAACTTGGAAGAAAATAGGAGATATCTAGGAATGGAAAAAGGCTTTTAAAGCAGGAAGGCAATGAAATTTCCCTGCTAGCTGGGTTCAGGAATGCTCAGGCATTGCACGAACTTTAGTGATTCTAAGTTAGTGATGATGGAGGTATTTAGGAGATGGTGGGATAGTTAATGTTCAAAATGTTAAATTCCCTGTAAAATCTCCTAAGAACATATCCCCACCCCTACTTCTTTATACCCAGCAAAGATCAGTGCCAGACCTTTTATTCTGCCAAGATTTATTCCCAATTTAAATCTTGGAAACTGCACACAGGCATAATTATTTTGGTCAATCAGAAGAGAGCTTATTGTGTTTCAAAACAAGTCATGCAAGGAAAGATTTAAGGAATTTCATTTTAGCCTGAAGATGTGAAATTTAAACTTGCACTAAAGGACGCTTAGAGGAAATGTTTAGAGAAAGTCATGGTATTGGCTAGACTCTTTCTGAGTGACTTAGTCTGATGTCAGGTATGTGGTAAGAGTTAGTAAGAATCTTACATTTGGCACAACCTAGGTTCTCACACTCTCAGATAACAAGCTGGTTGTACTAGAATTTTATTTTCCTTGGTTGTTTAGATTGCATTCCACTGTTGACTTGGTAGCTATTATTCAACTTACACTTTTTAAATGTACATATGTCTGTTGGTAAGCAAAGAATACCACAGAGAATATTTTTTCTTGGCTTTTAAGTCTTTGGTCAGAATATTCAGAACTAGATGAATTCCAAGAGAAACAAAGATCTAAGCTATTGCTTATAGTTGCTGCTATAGAATGCATATCCTTGTGTGTCATTTCTGACTGTAATTTTTAAATTAGTGTCTATACAGTGTCAAATAATGTGAGAGTTTCTGCCAAGCAAAGCAAAACTAAGGGATAATGTAACAATGGGGAGTGTTGCCGATCAATGTAATGAGCTCTGAGCAAAAAGGGATATATTTTAAGTGGGAAAAGTTACATAAATATTCTCTGGGTAGAATCCAGAGAATATTGGTGTACTGATAAACTGTCAAGCGTCTGTCCCCAGTCAGTGTGATTTAGTCTTGCAGACAATTAACACAGCCTGATGTTGATGAAAGAACTAAACAAAGTACATTAATTGTATTACTCGGGGAAGACTGTTAGGAATATTTCAAAGCTACAGATGCAAATGGATGTAAGCTCACTGAATAAATGAACAAAGCAGAATTGGAAAAGTATTAAATGAGCATATCGGGAAAAGTTTATTCTTCTAGGCATTACAGAATGGCAGGTTTCTCTTTATCCCACTAACCAGCCAGAAGTTGGAATTATAGGAACCATACAAAGATTACATTAGACAGACAATTAAGTCAATGTATGATATAGCAATAAGGGCATTGCTGGGTTTTAGGAAATAAATAAGGACTTTCCAAAAAAGCACTGCATCTGAAAGGTTTAAACACTGGGACCCTCACTGCAACAGAGATGCTGGTGACTGATGGAGACTGTACAGAAAAACACTAACCATGCGAAGGACTGGGAGTAAGGAAATAATGGGAAATAACGAGAAAAGAACTGGGAGTAAGGAAATAATGAGAGATTTGACTCTGCCTGGTTAAACCATGATTCAGGCGGGATGTGGGTAATGATGCACAAATGTTTTAAAGTTCCCAGTGACCATGAAGGGGAAAGATTTAGTGCTTGTAGAGCAATAAATTCAAGCTAATTATTAGGATAAACTTTCTGACAGTGTTATTTGTTTTATTTGGGAGATAAAGTGTTCCTAGAGTGAGGAAATGGGGAAGGTTAAGACAAATACCAATAGAGTGAAACACATTTTATAATAGGATAGCAGTGTAATGTCTAACACATGATCTAATGGCAGGCATATGACTATGGAGCCCAGACTTACTGTTGGGCAGATAGTCACTTGAACTCCTGGGCATTATTGTGTTTAGGAGGAAGTAAGGTGACTACATAACTTTCTCTCTGATTGAGGTCACATCTGTAAAGAGAAAGAAATCGGTTCTTCTCTGCTTCATCATGGGAAGGTCCCCAAGGGAGGCATAAGCTAGGACTGAATGTGGGTGAATATAGAAGGGATCCATAAGATAAGAATAGTATTTTTTGGAGCCTAAGGCTTTTGGTTTCTTGTGCTTTGCGGTGACATTTTGCTGGCCACCTCCATTTGGCCCCCGGATCTCTAAATTTCATGGGAATATTCAACCTCTTGTTAGTACCTTATTTTTAAACAATGCTCATCAAGTGGCACTCCTAAGCAAGCAGTGGACAGGTTTATGAACATTTCTTGGATTTATTCGTCCCTAGTGGTAGTTATAAACTCAAGCCACAAGTTCAAACCCAGGTCTTTAGAGTCACTCAGATTTTGCATTCACTGTTAAATTTGTAGCATCTTTGACTTTTTCTTGCTTCCTTGTGTGTAAGAATCTTAGGTTGCCAGTATTGCTTGGTTTAGCATGATATTTTTCTTACATTCTCTTGGGTTCTTCTTTAGAGGGACAAACCTTTCATTCTTTTTCTGTATTGCTCAGGTGGAACTACTCAGAATCCCCATAACAATCTCATGTTTTTCCTCACAAGATTCCCTTTACCCAGCCATGCAAATGTGGTTAAAAATAGCCTCAGTTCAACAATACCCAGAGCGAGAACTATCCATACAAAGAGTGGCAAGAGCTTTGAGGAGGTAAGAAAATTGGGGAAGTAGGGAAATAGGAGATATGCAGTCTTCTTGTACTATGATATGGACAAAGAGATATACTAGTAATATAAAGACATGTAAACAAGTTTTAAATAGATTGTGTCCATTTAAAGCAACAAATGTTTCTTGTTTGCTAATATGTGCAAGGATCTGGGAAAGAAAATCCATAGTATGTAAAGATGAGTGAAATTAGACATTAAAGAATTAACTGTCTCTTGGAAGGGGATTGGACACATGACATATTTGATATAAATCGGGGAATGATGTGATTCTATTGCCTCTTAGATAAGGGAGGGGCAAGTCAACAAACAACAGGTTACATTTTCATGATCAGCTTGGTACCCCTGGCTTACACAGTTGCAGCCTTCACCTACCAGAGAAATGAAACTGTAGCTTTATGGGAAAAATAGCATTCTTTATTGAATGGTTTAAAACTATCCTTAAGATCTCACTTTTTCCTCTTGCCCCTTTATACTTAATCGTCCTTCTGATTTTATTGTCATATTTATTACAATGACTTATAAGTAACCATTTCCATTTTATTCTCAGCTTTTAAAAAATTTATATTGGAGTATTGTTGATTAACACTGATTAACATTGTTGGTTAACAATGTTGTGTTAGTTTCAGGTGTAGAGCACAGCGATATGTGTTATCTATTCTTTTTCCAATTTTTTTTCCCATTTAGGTTATGACAGAGCATTAAGCAGAGTTCCCTCTGCTATATAGTAGTTCCTTGTTGGTTAACTATTTTAAATATAGCAGAGAGTACATGTCAATCTCAACTCTCAATGTATCCCTCCCCACTTCCTTCCCTGCTTGGTAATCATAAGTTCATTCTCTAAGTCTGTGAGTCTGTTTCAGTTTTGTAAATAAGTTCATCGACACCATTTTTTTTTTAAGATTCTTCGTATAAGTGATATCATATATTTGTCTTTCTCTATCTGACTTATTTCACTTAGTATGATAATCTCCAGGTCCATCCATCCTGCTGCAAATGGCATTGTTTCATTTTTTCTATTCCATTGTATATATACACTATGTCTTCTTTATCCATTCATCTCTCAATTGGACATTTAGGTTGCTTCCATATTTTGGCCATTGTAAACAGCACTGCAGTGAATATTGGGATTCATGTATTCTTTTGAACCTTTTTTTTTTTTTTTTCTGGTCATGTTTATATGCCCAAGAGTGAGATTGATTGCTTGGTCACATGATAGCTCTGGACTTTCCAGGTGGCACTAATGGTAAAGAATCTGCCTACCAGTGCAGGAGACTTAAGAGATGTGGATTCGATCCCTGGGTTGGGAAGATCCCCTGGAGGAAGACATGGCAATCCACTCCGGGTATTCTTGACTGGAGATACCAATGGACAGAGGGGCCTGGTGGGCTACAGTCTGGAGGGCCACAAAGAGTCGGACATGACTGAAGAGACTTAGCATGCGTGCATCAGTTCAGTTCAGTTGCTCATTCGTGTTCAGCTCTTTGCGACCCCATGGACTGCAGCACACCAGGCTTCCCTGCATCACCCATTCCCGGAGCTTGCTCAAATTCATGTCCATTTAGTTGGTGATGCCATCCAACCATCTCATCTTCTGAATGCATAGTAGCTGTATTTTTAGTTTCTTAAGGATCCTTCATACTATTCTCCATAGTGGTTGCACTAATTTACATTTCTACCATCAGTGTAGAATTACATTTCTACCATCAGTGTTACCTTTTCTCTACACCCTTTCCATCATTTACTGTTTATAAGCATTTTGATTACGGCCACTCTGACCAGTGTGAGGTGATACCTCATTGTAGTTTTGATTTGCATTTCTCCATTTTATTCTTAGGTTTTATTAGTTTCAGTCTCTCCAGGCTCCTGGGAATATATATTTCATCACCAGTTCTGTCTTAATGTGTTCCAAACAGGATTTACCTTCTTCTATGACGATACTCACTCTTCCAACTTTCATTAGCCCTCACAGAATCTTTCAAGTGTCTGTCACCCCGCCTCCACACCCATTCATTATCTTTGATTCTTTCTCCCATTCATGTATCTGGATACCAGTACATGTTAATTAGTCATTTATCCAACAAATTGTATCCTTGTCCAAGTTACCATCAAATGTCCCTTTGACTATTACAATTACCTTCTCTTTTCCCCATCTATAATTCATTCTCCATACATTGGCCAAAGCAGTTTTTAAGATATTAATAAAGGGAATTGCCCAATGCCTTATCACACTTATAATAATTTACTTCAACTCAAACTCGCAAGGGCCTAGATGATATAAATCCTGATCCATTTCCAACTCCATTTTATATTACTCCTTGCTTCTGACATTAAATCCACACTGTCTTTCTTTCTCAGAGAAGGCAATGGCACTCCACTCCAGTACTCTTGCCTGAAAAATCCCATGGACAGAGGAGCCTGGTAGGCTGCAGTCCATGGGGTCGCTAAGAGTCGGACATGACTGAACGACCTCACTTTCACTTTTTACTGTCATTCATTGGAGAAGGAAATGGCAACCCACTCCAGTGTTCTTGCCTGGAGAATCCCAGGGACAGGGGAGCCTGGTGGGCTGCCGTCTATGGGGTGGCACAGAGTCGGACACGACTGAAGCTACTTAGCAGTAGCAGCAGCAGTCTTTCTTTCTATTCCATCACCATACCAAACTCATTCCCTAATAGGGGTTTTGCATTAGCTGTTCCTTCTGCCTGTTGGGCTTGTCCAGATCTTTACTTGGCTGGCTGGCTTTTCTGTCATTCAAGTCTCAGCTAAAATATCATGTCACTCGCTTGGGGAAGGCACCCTGATCATCCTCCTCTCCTCAGTTTTTCTTTGTAACAGGACCCTTCATAGCTTTCATTACTATCTGGTATATTCTTTATACATATAAGCTCCATGAAAGTTTGAGACTAATTTCTCATTTTCAGCCCTATATTCTTAGAGTCTTCTAAAGTATCTGGAAGAAACAGCTATACAGAGACATTCACAGAACTTTGCACTGGGGGTAAAGAAATGAATATGTTAAAATGCTATTGTGGGAAAAGTGAAGGTGAAAGTGTTAGTCGCTTGGTCGTGTCCAACTCTTTGTGACCCCATGGACTGTAGCCCATCAGGCTCCTCTGTCTGTGGAATTCTCTAGGCAGGCGTACTGGAGTGGGTAGCCATTCCTTTCTCCAGGGGATCTTCCCATCCCAGGGATCAAAGCCAGGTCATCATTGTAATATCTGTTATCCATTTGACATTGTTGCCCGATCCATAAGTGATACAACTAATTGTTCTCTCTTAGACTTCTATGATCCAGCAGACTATCCCTTTGAATTTACACCTTCTCCTTTTGGAAACATAACACTGTGAGTGTGTTTTGTTATACTTGGCCAGGGAATTGTTCTGTCTCTTCAAGTTAGCTTTGTGGAGATCAGATGCCATCATTCTGTGCTACTTTGATGTACCACCTTCAGTGCTTAATTATGAAACTGTATTTCTTATTATTGCTTTATGCTTCAGTTCTGTCTTAACTAGAGAGTTAATGCTCTGTGCTTTATCTAAATTCATGTTATTGTTCAATCTGTGCCTGCATGCTAAGTCACTTCAGTCAAGTCTGACTCTTTATGACCTTATGGACTGTAGCCTGCCAGACTCCTCTGTCCATGGGATTCTCAAGGCAAGAATACTGCAGTGGGTGCCATGATCTTCCCAACCCAAGGATCAAATCCACCACCTTACATTTCCTGCACTGGCAGGTGGATTTTTTTACCCACTATTGCCACCTGGGAAGCCCATCCTTCAATACAAGCGCACCTAATAAATTCTTTTCAGATTGATTTTTCAACATTATTCTCATAATGATGACAGTCTCTAAATATGACATTTGGAAACATTTTCTTCCTTGTCTGTTGTTTTTGTTACAAAACATAGAAAAGAAAATGTACCTTGGGGAAAACCTTCACTTACAGCATTCACCAAAAGAGAGTAAGCAACTGATAGAAGGGACAAGGCTGATAGTTTTATTTTACTTCCCAGCAACAGAGTGAGATGCTAATAATGAAGTTTTTAAAACAATACCTTGAAATGAAAATGCAGTTCCAATGAACTTTTGCTTTATCTATTTCTTTAGAGTAAAGATGGCTGAAATTTAATCCTCTACCATTTTCAATACACTGAGTAGCATAAATCCTAACCAGGTTTTAATTCGTTTCTTTGAGGAAACTCTTTTCTTTATGTCTCATTTCCTGAATCCTACTCTGCAGTCCAGTTTGCTGCTATCCTGAGTGCTGTTTTCAAAGCTGATCTCATTGCAAATGGAGACTGCTTGAATCGTGGAAACTTATTACCCATGATAATTTGCTACTCATTAAAAAAAAAGATATATTGAATACACTTTATCTAACATGCTCATCTACTTAATATTTTATATAATATATTCAAAATATGATAATAGTTAACTAATTAATCAATAACAATCCTCATTTATTGAGGAAGTGCTACATTCTAGGGACAGGATTAAAAACTTTACCTGCTGACTTTTTACCTAGTCTTAATTCTGTGAGATAAGTCATACTATTTTGTATAGAGAAAGAAATGCATCTATTGTAAGTAAGTGAATAAAGTAGAACTCAGGTAGGGTTCTTTGTGGCTACAATGTCTCTGGCCTTAATTTATTTGCTATGTAAAATTTCACTGACACTGTGGTCAATTTGATTTGTATTCAAAGCCTGCTCTGCCTTTACTAATTATCAGCATGCAAGGGGAGTGTGAATGATTGATGGAGTACACTGACATTGGTGAACAGTTTGGCAGCTGATCACTGGGGATGATTGCTAAGACTCTTTTAGATAGAGTAATAGTATTTGGAGTCACAAGACTTGCATTTAAATTCTAAATCTAAGAATCCCTTGGATAAGTTACTTAATGAGCTTGAGCCTTAAACTTCTTGTCAGTAGAGTTAATAGTATTAATATTTTCCCCCAGAGATGCTTCAGATATTATGTTACATGAAATTATATTGAGGATGGGAAAATCTAAGCTTGAGTTTAAGTAGAAGTTCACAATGATTGTCAAACTGATGAAAGGATTTACCTTCCAGAAACCCATTCTCATGGATACTTAGGAGTTTTCTGGCATAACTGGGGAAATGGTGGGATAACCTCAACGTAGATTCTTTTGCAGGGTAATGAGGAACCTTCAGGAAGAAAATTCATCCTCAAGGAAAAAGGATCTAATACCCAGTCTCCTACATAGCAGGCAGATTCTTTACCGTCTGAGCCACCAGGGAAGCCTGCAATATATTTAATCAAATAATAAAAACTTTACTATTGTAAGGGCTTCCCAGGTGGCGCTAGTTGGTAAAGAACCTGCCCGCCAATGCTCCACATAAGAGACGTGGAATCTGTCTGCAGTGCAGGAGACCCAGGCTCGGTCCCTGGGTCGGGAAGATCCCTTGGAGGAGGGCATGGCAAGCCATCTAGTCTTCTTGCCTCGAGAATCCAATGGACAGAGGAGTCTGGCGGGATACAGTCCACAGGGTCACAAAGACTCAGACACGACTGAAGCGACTTAGCACACATACATAATTACTGTAAAGAAGGAAGAATTCTAATTAGAGCTTGGTGTCCATCAGTAAAAATTATCTCCCAACCTGGTCACCACTGAACTTCAGACCAAAAGCTAAGTAGAGCACAAAAATGGAAAGAACTGTTTACTAAATTCCTTATAGAATTTTGTAGCACAAGAAAAATTTGCCTTGGGATTTGTCTGACAGAGGGAAATACAGGAAAATTCTCCCTTTGCCACAGACATTTCAGAAGTTTAGAAACTTGGAGCTTTTAAAAAATTGTGTCAAAAACACAGGAAGCACTGGTGGCACCAGAAGAAAAGACAATTTACATATCACCTTGATTGATCTGAGGGATGCCAGATTGCGGGTGAAAGTATTTCTGGGTGGATCTGTGACACTGTTTCCAGAAGAGATTAGCATTTGAATCAGTGAACACAGTGTCCCACCCCAATATAGGTGGGCATCATCCAATCTTTTGAGGACTCAAATAAAACAAACAATTGCAGGAAGGGTGAATTTGCTCTCTTTCTGCTTGAGCTGAGCGATCCATCTTCGCCTGCCCAGACATTGGCACTCCTGCTTCTTGAGCTTTCAGACTCAAGTGCAATGGCAATTCAATGGAACACAGAACATTTTTTCCAATGAGTGGTACAATTGAACACCATATGCAAAAAGTAATAAACTTCAACCACATACTCAAATTGGTTCATAGATCTAAATGTAAAAGGTAAAGCTTTAAAACTTTCAAAAGAAAATGTAGAAAAAAATCTTCAGGACCTGGGATTAGGCAAAGAATTCTTAGATATTACACCAAATGATGATCCATTTGTAAAATGACAAATGGACTTCATCAAAATTTAAAACATTTGCACTGGAAAAGAATGTTAAGAGAATGAAAAGACAAACTAAAGTCTGGAAGAAAATATTTGCAAATCATGTATTAGACAAAGTACTTGTAACCAGAATATAAAAGTCTCAAAACTCAACAGTCAAAACACAAACTACCCGGTTTTGAAATGGCAAATGATTTGAACAGATACTTCATTGAGGGGACATATGGATATCAAATAAACACATGAAAAAAAGATTCACATCTTTAGCCATTGGGTTAATGCAAATTAAAACTATGATGAGATAACACTAGACAGCTGGCAAAGACACAGAATAACTGAAACTCTCATTCATTGCTGTTGATGATGTAAAATGGTACAGTCACTGTGGAAAACAGTTTAGCAGTTGTCATTAAAGCTAAAAATACACTTAACATATGACCCAAGAATTCTATTCCTAGGTATTAACTTTAGTGAAATGAAAACATATATTCACACAAAAACCTGAGATGAATGTTTATAGCAGCTCTATTCATAATTGCTCCAAACTAGAAATAGTCCAACTGTCCTTTAACAACTGAATGGATAAACAAACTGAGGTTCATCCCCACAATGGCATACTACTCAGCAATGAAAATGAGTGAACTATTAATAAATTATTTGGGTAAGTCTCAATGATATTATGCTGACTGAAAGAAGCCAGTCTCAACATTTTATATACTATATGATTCTATGAATATGATATTCTCAAAAAGAGAAACTTATAGTGTCAGTGGATGCCAGGGGTTAGGAATGGGGGGTGGGAATAGCTACAGAGGGGCATCATTAGGAATTATTTAGGATGAGGAAACAGCTGTGTGTCCTGACTGTGGCAGTGGTTACATGAATCTCTACATGTGTTAAAGTTCATAGACCTGTACACAAAAAATTAATTTTGGTGGTGGTGGCTTAGTTGCTAAGTCACTCAGTCATGTCTGACTCTTGCAGACCCATGGGCTGTAGCCCACCAGGCTCCTCTGTCCATGGGATTTCCTAGGCAGGATTACTGGAGTGGGTTGCCATTTCCTTCTCCAGAGGATCTTCTCCACCCAGGGACTGAACACACATCTCCTGCACTGCAGGCAGATTCTTCATCAACTGAGCCACCAGGGAAGCCCCCAAATTAATTTTACTGTATATTAATAATAAAAATATCATGAAGGGCAGCACTCTCCCAGGCTGTCTGCATCACCAAATGCTGTCCTGTTCTTGCACTCTATTGCCACATTACCATCTTTTCCAAAAGTGATTCAAACCTACTTCTTTTACCTACTCCATAATATTCAGCACATTATCCTCTGTCTCACTGAAACTGCTCCCTAAAGGCACTCACAATCCCTATTCTTCTGCCCATGAGGACTTCCTTAATAATTCTGCTCACTCTGCCCTTGACTCCTATAACTCTTTCTGTATCCTTCTTCTTGGCACATGTTCTAACACTTAGATTATTCAAAAATGTTTTAGGTACATATATTGATCTGTCATATCCAAAAATCTTTTTCTTCAAAGAGCATGCAGATAGAGGACAAAGCCCAGACTTGCTGGAGCCACAGTAATCAGAACATTATGTCGAAAAAAGAGCCAATATTATTTCTATGAGTGTGAGACGTTGGGAAAGATAGCTTAGGACAAAATACCTAACTCTGATTGTCTACCAAATTATTAATTACAAAATTTCATTGAAGAATATACATACACATAACCACATATGTACATGTGCACACACACATAACTCTACTACGCATACTTAGTTATCACTGGCCATTCAAAATGACTGGTTATGGTTACAGTGAGGTGGGGTGGTAGTTTTTTATTTTTATTTTTTAGATTAAACACTTGTAAAATTTCATTTTCATATCTCTTTTATACAATGCCTAGCATGTTTGCTTTGGCCTCTCTTCTAATTTAATTGTTTGGATCATTTATATTTTTGCAATCAAGAGAAGGAAGGGTCCAGAATATTTTGACATTGGTGAAGCTGCAAAATATTTTTACTCCAAACATCCTATCTTCAGCCAGACTAGTCGTGTGTGGTTTTCTCTGCTGGAAATGTTCATTCCACGTTCATTCAATACACACTGATTGACAGCTTACCACGTGCCAGGCACAATGTTAGCTGTTGTGAGTAAAATGATGAATAAAACAGAAATAGCACCTGCGTTCATGGGGTCTACAGTCTAGTGACCACAGACAGACAAATGAGCCAGTATTTGCAGGGCCAGTGTGTTAAGGGCATGCAAGTTATGGATGCACATAGAAGAGGTGCCTGACCCAGTCACTGGAAGTCAGAGATGGTTTCCTGGAGGGAATGATGCTTGGCTGAGTTTTCAGAATAAAAAACACTTTTAGAGGCCAAGAATGTTGGGGAGGGATTGACAGAAGAAAAACATGTGACAACATTAGGTCCAAGAGTCCTAGGATTTGATACCATCTTAATCTGACCTATCAGAAACTTGGTGTCATTCTCCTGCAAAGTCCTCCCTTGCTTCTCTGAAACACAGTCTCTTCTGTCCTGTGAACTCAGCAGAATATTTTGCCTGAATATATCTTTTGGCATGTCTGTACTGCCTGAAAGCAGAATATCTTTTCTAATGGGTGAGCCAGTTAGGATCACAGGCTCTTGGGTAAGAGTCCCCAGGTTTGCTCTGGATTTGAATTTCAACTGTGTAATATTTTACTATGTATTATCCTCTCTAGAGGCTTCAGTTTCATCATCTGTAAAATGTGAGTAACAATACCTACTGTGCAGGGCTATTATTACAAAGGTTAAGTGAGGTTACAAATGCAACAGCTCATTTCCTAAACAGTGCACGTGCTATTGTTAAGCATCCAAAATAAATGTTACCTATTATTAATATGTGTGCATGCCATAGTTTCCCAGCTAAATTGTAAGTTCCTGGAAGGCAAAACCAAGTTTTAATCAAAAAAGGCTAAGAGTATTCCACACAAAATTGTATTGAATTCCTTCAATAATTCCCTGAGTTTTATATTATTTTTCTGTTGTTTCAGATGTGAAGGCTGAGGCTCAGAGATGTTAACTTAAGGTTGCCACTGAGTAAATGGGAGAATTAATCCCACGTCCCTCTCACTGTAAAGACCCTGCCATTTCCATGACATAATGAAATAAGAGAAGCAAAATGTGTCACTCTGCGGTTTGGGGTTACAAACAACAGAAATGGAGATTGACTTATTTAAGCTGAAAGGAAATGATTGGAAGGTTACCTGGTAGCTCTCAGATTAATGGGATGGCTGGAGGGCAAGGTCTGAGAAGGGAAGCTGAGTATCTAGAAACACAGTCTGGTGAGTGTGCTTCCACAGTCCCCAGTCTGAGACACCAAAGCAGAATCGAAACTTACCCTGCTTTTTCCTGACAATTCTGTAGAATTGCTCACTGGCTCAGTCATGTCCAACTCTTTGTGACCCCATGGACTATAGCCCGCCAGGCTCCTCTGTCCTTGAAATTTTCCAGGCAAAAATACCGGAGCGGGTTGCATTTCCTTCTCGAGTGGATCTTCCCTGACCAGGGATCGAACTCACATCTCCTGCATTGGCAGGTGGATTCTTTACCACTGAGCCACCTGGGAAGCTGTAGTTTTACCCAAAGCAATAAATATGCTTTAAATCTAGGAAATAGTGAGACTGCTTTATCTGTTCTGCTGGCTGTGCCTGGATTCCAAGCCAGTTTGCCAGCCTAAGAGGAAGGAAAGATTTGGGTTTTAAGTGTTGGGTGAATCTCTGTAGATTTGTGGGAACTGAGATGATACAGAATAAGCACAGAGAGGAGAAAGGGACTGGGATTCTAGCTGCTATGAAAGACTCAAGGAAAAGTTCAAGTATAAGGCAAATGAGAAAGAAAAGGAAATATGAACACAGAGATTAAGTCTAGGAAAAGATCCCAAGAGGAATAAGAAAACAAGACTAGTTTTATATAATGTTTGTGAATAAGAAAAAAAAAAAAACCAGAGAATCAATATCTAATAGTATGGGACATCCTGATTTAGAGATCAAAATAGAAACAATCAGGTTAATTATAGGAAGAGTTTAGAGAGGACCAAAGAAAAAGACTTTGGGGTACTGTGTCAGAAAGAGTTATTAAAAGGAAACGAAGAGTTCCAGTTTCCTTCCCACTCCCCCACAAAACTGAAAGGTTGTTTGGGCCTCACATTTTCCAGTAAGACCATGGATTCCTAACTGAGTCACATGAGCACTAAATCCTTTCATATTTCCTTTGATGTGTGAGTGTGTGAGGTGGGGTGTCCAACCTCTCTCTGGGCCCTTAGCTTCAAGGACAGAAACACAGAGAATGGAGAGGGAAGAAAATAACCATCTAGTTTCTCAAAGTATAAAAATTTAATAGTAGAGGTGAGTGTTGAGTCTTTTTGTGTGTTTTTCATGAAAATGCACGTTATTTTAAATATAACAGCAAGGACAGAGAGTTGGACCATAAAGAAGGCCGAACGCCAAAGAATTGATGCTTTAGAATTGTGGTACTGGAGAAAACTCTCCCTTGGACTGTAAGGAGATCAAACCAGTCAATCCTAAGGGAAATCAACTCTGAATATTCACTGGAATAACTAATGGTGAAGCTGAAGCTCCAAGACTGGCAACCTGACACAAACAGCAGACTCATTGGAAAAGACCCTGATACTGGGAAAGACTCAGACAAGGAGAATGGCAACATCAGAGGATGAGATGGTGGGATAGCATCACCAACTCAATGGACATGAGTTTGAGCAAACTTTGGGAGATAGTGAAGGACAGGGAAGCCTGGCGTGCTGCAGTCCATGGGGTCACAAAGAGTCAGACACAACTGAGTGACAGAACAACAACATGTCAATCCTAGATCAGTGCTGTTTTTATCGAGATCTTCCACTGTAAGCTATGCCTGCATCAATATATTTTATTATTAGGACTTTTCTCCATGTGAACGGGGGGAATTGTTAGAATCACTTTTTCATTTCCTGAGGACTTCACATCAAGCATTATTCTAGATGTCTTCATTAAATCCTTATGTCAGTCTATGGGGTGACTGTCTCCATTATGCAGAAGAGGACACTGAAGCTTGTGGGTTTAGATAATGTGCATAAGTTCACACATAAAGAAATCTGGGACTCTAACTTGTGTCTCGGAACACTTTGGCAGTTTAGCTGACTTCTGCTATAGATAAAAGAATACCAGTCCTTTAAATCTTAAGGCATAAGTTGTTCAGCAAAGATGTGGAGGCAGGCCGTTCAGCAATGCAGTGATGTCATCAAGGACTGGGTTTATATCTCTCTACTTGGCTATATGTGTTGGTGCTATCTCATGTCCAAGAGCATGAACAATATGTTGCAGTTTTAGGCGTCCCATGGAGGCATGACCATGTCTGTTTGAAAAGAGGAAAAAAAATCTCTTTTTTATTAGTGCGGAAATCCACCCCTCGCCAGTGTCTCATGTAAGTTTCTCCACATATACGGTTGACTAGTATTAAGTCACATGCCTATGCCTAAATCCAGTTGCCTTCCATGATCAGGGAATTACTATGATTGGCTTTGATCAATGATGATTCACTGGCTGAGATGGTTATGGGGTCAGCTTCCCTTGAACGAGAAGGGCGTTCATAGGGAAAAGTGTGGTGGTGATGGCAGCTGGGAAGGCAAGTGAATTTCTCTGCCACAGATATCACAAAATTCTTGTTCTAGGAACTAACTTAGTTCTAATACAAGTGATGAAAATGAAGGAGAGAAGAGGAAGGAGAAGCAAAGTGGCGAAGGGGGAAGGGAAAGGAGGTAACACTTGTTATTTCGTTGCTAGGTTGTATCCAACTTTTTGCAACCCCATGGACAAACCCACAGGACTATAGCTCACCAGGCGGTGGCTCTGTCCATGGGATTTCAGAGGCAAGAATATTGGAGTGGGTCGACATTTCCTCCTCCAGGGGATCTTCCCAACCCAGGGATCTAACTCAAGTCTCTTGTGTATCCTGCCATTGGCAGGCAGATTCTTTACTACTGAGTCAGCTGGGAAGCCTGAGGTAACACTTACAGATCATTTATTGTGTAAATTATTTAAGTCCTTTTCACACGCTTCACCGTATGCTCTTTCTATGGTACTTTTATTGAACCCATTTTCAAAAAGCTGTATAGAGACTTTCAAACCACATGTCCCCACAATGGAGAAATGATCATTTTAATCCAAACTGATTGATTAGAAAGTACATGTTCTATTGCTGTTAGGGAAGATTGATTAGAAGTTATCCACTATTGATTCAAGTATAAAGGAGACTTATATCAAAGAAAAACTGCCATCTTTTTCTGGAAAACTAGTCTAATACCTCTTGGCAACTTCACCTCTCCCTACACACCCAATCAAGCTAAGTCACTAATTCACTACTTATATGCATGCACTGTGCACTAGTCTATGTTGTATTTCTTGGTATTGGATAATTGAGGAAGAGGAGACTTTTCTGACCCTCTGCTAGATCCTTATTTCCATATATCAGAAGCTATGACAACCATAGACAGTACTGGTAGGGAACCAAGGGAAAAACACACACACACACAAGCAGGAATGGTACAAGGAACTCCAAGAGAGGCTTCTAATATTTCATTGTTATTGAAAATTACACTTCATAAAAAGTCTTGTTCATTTAAAGTTTGAAGAGTGACAGAAAAATGGCTTTCAGACTTAGGTCTGCTAAATGTAGGATAAATCAAAAAAGATGGAACAAGGAGAAACTTCAAGAAAAACAAAACAGAAAGTCAGTATGCAGTATAAATAACACTTCATTAGTGCTGTAGTGCCTTACCAAACAGCCTAGAAAATTCCACTGTGTAATCATAGTATACAGTGTAGGAGAGAATAATTTACTATCATTTGGGGTCTGTAATCCCTACCATGGAAAGGGGAATGTTCACATATAACTCTCTAATGATAGTGGACTTGCAGGCATAAATCCCTAAATGATGAGATGTGAATATATTTTAGAAATTCAAGTTTCTGTTGGGTTAGAAAAAGTTAGGCCCTCTGGTTTGATTGGCTTTCAATCTATTGCTTCTCTGGTGAGAACTGCAGTCTTGGGAGTGAGCTACATCCATTCTGTATCTTAAGAGGGGCCACCCTCCAGGGTAGGGATAGTGGTTTCGTCTCTTTCTCATCAGGCACACATCAACACTATAAACACACAAGTTTTAGTTAGCCGTAGTCAATGCCAAAGCCATGGCAGCTTGCCACACCATCCAAAAACACTCTCAGCAATAAACCAAGTGTTTTCTGTCAGGAAAGCTTTTTCTGTGCTAAGTTTTAGATGTTCTGCTTAGAGTGGGTCCAGAGAAAAAAATGAAGAACAGGGAAAATTAATAATAATTAATTAATAATTTCACTCTTCACCCTTCAAACTCCCCTTTCCTCTCTTAGCAAAGGTTCTTATCTCAATACTGCTTAATTCTCAAACTCTCTTTTATGAAATCATCTCTAAAGCAAAGATCTAAAACTTATTAACATGGGAAGGTAAATGAAAGACAGGAGTTTAAGTGTTACTTCTCTCAAAGGCATTTTTTAAAATTTCAAATCTCAATCTAATCCTTAAGCTAAGCAAGATTTAGAAAGTTTTCCAAAGGAATGTTCACCAGACAAAGATGACTAGGTATTGTCCAAGAAGTAGAGAGTTCCTGGAGGCTGGATTAGACCATATGATGTCTGTTGGCAGTGCTTATTTGTGGGGAGGGATCATTAGGGTTTAACCAGAGAACCATATAATTACAGTAGATCCTTGAGTAACACAGGGGCTAGCGGCAGCGGCCCCTCTGTAGTTGAAAATCCATGACCTTACAACCGGCCTTCCATATCTACGGTTCCACATCCCCAGATTCAACACACAGTGGATCTTGTAGTACTGTAGTACATATTTATTGAAAATAAATCCACATATAAGTGGACCTGAGTAGTTCAAACCCATGTTGCTGAAGGATCTCTCATATAATCAAGCAGGAGAAAGATGTCTAAAGGAGAGACAAATGTGAAAAATCAGATTCAGATACCAGGCAGAAGGGGTAGAGGCTGGGGAGGGACAAGACTAGTGTTCCAGCATCAGTGATTCAGGGGGAGGCTGTGAATGACACAGAGAATGCCAGAAACCCCCTGTGAAATGACACAGGCTACACGAGATGGGCTGGGTTAAATCAGAGCTTCTTTATCTGGTGGGACGGGCGGCAGAGAAGAGTGAACAGTGGTCCACAGACAGCCTTCAGGAGGTCTGAAAACACCTTAAACTCTTACTTATTAATGTTGTGCACAAAGACTTGAAGTTTTAAGTTCTCAGAGCAGTTCCACCCTCAAGTGTCTAAGTACAGCCTGTCAGTGAAAGCGGTCTTGGTGGGCCCCTGCAATCCGCTGCAGTGGTAGTGGTCTATTGTCAGGCATGTGTTCAGCCTGGTTCCCACCTTCTAATCCCAGCTTCTTTCAGCACCTGTAGCAGAACTGATAGTCCATGTTTATTTCCTCCTTCCTTCTGGTACCGTGAAAGGGGGGAAATGTTTACTTGACTAGTACTGCTTTGCAGCAGCATCTCTCTCTCTCTCTCCCCAAGAAAATGAAGCGGCGTGTCCTCCCACTGCTCCACCCTGGAAATGCAGCTTGTCCCCCCTGCCCCGTCACTGCTCTGCTGGCAGACCAGCGAGTTAGCTACAGGCTCTTGTCTTTCCGATTTCTCAGGTGTGAGCCAGATGTCACTCTATGTGCAGAATACCAGACAACACTGAAACACATATCGAGCTCTCCGAAACACCCCTTTCCCTAGAACTACAGCTGGAGGCAAGGTGAGGATAGAACCCTCAGTACACTAATAGCACTTTCAAAAATCTTTTTTGATTTCACTCCTTAATTTTTAAAATCAAAACTCCTTTTTGATTTCCTTTGGCACTTTAATTTCAAATATTTTATGCTATCATGTGGGTGCCAGGTGAAGGTATTGAAGCCTGTAAGGAGGTACTTCTTGCACACCTTCCTTGGATAATCTTCCAGTGGGGTATGGAAAGAGTTGGAATCTTTCCTTGGAGCTGTGTGTAAAACTAAGACTGAAATTGTTTCATTCTGACCACCTGTGACTTGTGGGTATGTTAAGAGGTGGCATGGGTTCCATGACTAGAAGCAGTATCCACTGGAGACAAGATCCAGCCTCTCAAAGCACAAAGTGCTCTGAAGAAATCAGTCCTGGAAGAACCATGGCTTCCTCTGGCAAAAATGGGCAAACATTTGGTTTACACCTGAAGAGGAGGCTTGCCTGGTCTGCATTTTACTATTTCATGAGGGGTAAACATGTTCTTTCAGGGCACATGCTTCTTCCTTTACTGGATGTTTGGAGTCACATATCCCTGTTGATGGGGTGCACACGGTGGGATGGAGACGCTGAAGATCCAGAAGAGAAGAGAGGAAGAGGGGTTTCCAGGCAGATCCTTTAGGGAAACTTTTACATTTGCAAACAGCAGCAACAATAATGATGAAATATCATGCAAGGGCTGACTTGGATTTCTGTTCTAAAACAGAGTATTTGCCATCCAGAGGGTTTTTAGTATTCCGGTCTGTAGCAGGAGTGGCTTGCGGCCAGTCTCAACATTGCTAGAGAAGCCCGGAGGGTTTTCTTAAAAATCCCAAATTGTTTGTGTTCTTTTCAAAACAGAATCAAATACAGAGATATCTCACTTATCCAGCCCTACGGGGAACAGACCATTCCACAGAAATGCATTTTTCAGCTTGTGCCATGATTTAATAAAGTTTGCAAAACTGTTTTTGGTTGGCTTTTTTTTTTTTTTTTTTGGTTCACCCTATTTTATTCCAATCTTTACAACAACCCATAGAACAGGATATGAGAGGCTTTCTTATCCCACTTGTAACCTGACTTGCCACCATGACACCGGTAGAATAACTCATGTTTGCCTTCGATGGCTCTGGGTCTTCTGATCCCACGGGTAGCTCAGAAGTCTTTCCAATATATCATATATAGGACACTTTGGGAAAATTCTATTTTTATTCACTACTAGTGAAGAGAAGTTGTTGTTGTTGTTCAGTTGCTCAATCGTATTCAACTCTTTGCAACCCCATGGACGGCAGCACACCAGGCTTCCCTGTCCTTCACTATCTCCCAGAGCTTGCTCAAACTCATGTGCATTGATTTGGTGATGCCATCCAACCATCTCTTCCTCTCTTCCCCCCTTCTCCTGGTCTCAATCTTTCCCAGCATCAGGGTCTTTTCCAATGAGTCGGCTCTTTGCATCAGGTGGCCAAAGTATTGGAGCTTCAGCTTCAGCATCAGTCCTTCCAATGAATATTCAGGACTGATTTTCTTTAGGACTGACTGTTTTGATCTCCTTGATATCCAAGGGATTCTCAAGAGTCTTCTCCAGCACCACAGTTTGAAAGCATCAATTCTTCAGTGCTCAGCCTTCTTTATGGTTCAACTCACATCAGTACATGACTACTGGAAAATCCATAGCTTTCACTACATGAACCTTTGTTGTCAAAGTGATGTCTCTGCTTTTTAGTGAAGAGAAGAGTTTAATTAAGTGTTTTAATTAAGTGTTTGCAGTCAACTTTTAAAGTGCCAAGTTCTGTTAGGTATTGTTGAGTTATTTAGATTTAATCAATAATAGAGAGATGCTGGACTTAGAAAAGTCTTGGATTTCCAGCTGGTGCTAGTGGTAAAGAACCTGGCTCCCAATGCAGGAGATGTAACAGATGAGGGTTTGATCCCTGGGTCAGGAAGATACCCTGGAGGAGAGCAGGGCAACCCACTTTAGTGTTCTGGCCTGGAGAATCCCAGGGACAGTGGAGCCTGGCAGGCTATAGTCTGTAGGGTCTATAGAGTCGGACACCACCACACCAGCTTAGCACAGGATGCAATCAGTGGGGCAGCTGGAATGCTATGGCTGTGGCAGAGCCTGGCAGGCAGGTCACTACTAAGAGGACAAGCTAGGAAGGAAAAACAAAATTGAGAGTTGGAAGGGCAGATCATGAACCTGAGACAGGAATGGAGTCTTTAGTAAAACAGAGACAAAGCTGGGCAAGAAACAGCCAGGTCATGTGAATAGGCACCTGCTGCTCACTAGTTAGCAGTTCCTTCATATGTGGATCACCTTGACTGGCCCACTCTTCAAGCACCCAACCCCAGAGCCTCTGGGGTTTTAAGAGGATTCTAATGGAAAGAGACATGTGGTTCCTGATCTCAAACTTTTTACCGTCTAAGTTGACCCCAAAGTTTCTTATTTCCTATGGCTATATCATCAAGTTCCATTAGCTTTTGAAAAACTAAAATTATCTTACTGGAATTTTTTTGGAGGTTCCTACTCTGTTAAGCATTTTCAGTACACTCATTTGGAAATATGTAAATCCTACTCTATCAAACATTTAAAGTTGAATCGTGGGTTGTTCATTGCCCTTTTGAGAGTTGAAGGGTAGAGACATTTGCTGAAAGGAGAAAAGGCAGTACTATATCAGACTTCAAAAGCAGCCTATTCCAGGGAATCCCCTCATGGTCCAGTGGGTAGGACTCTGCCTCCACTGCAGGGGCCCAGGCCCAACCTTTTTTTGGGGAAGTAGGATCCCTGGTTGAGGAACTAAGATCCCACAAACCACACAGCATGGCCAAAAAAAAAAAAAAGCAGCATATTCCTGAGATAAATGTCTAACCAGAAGGATATATAGGCACATCCTTTGAACACCAAAGAAAGTCTCCTTTCTTCATACTTAGTAGATTACTTCCACATAAAGAAATCTGTGTCTGCCATCTCCTGAGATTCTTCCCTGCTTTTGCTTCTCCCCTCTTCCCTGGTGGCTCAGACAGTAAAGAATCTGCCTCCAATGCAGGAGGTTTGATCCTCCAATACCTGGGTTTGATCCCTGGGTTGGGAAGATCCCCTGGAGAAGAAAATGGCAATCCACTGCAGTATTCTCATCTGGAGAATTCCATGGACAGAGGAGCCTGGTGGGCTACGGTCCATAGGGTCACAAAGAGCCGGACACGACTGAGCGACTAACACTGCCTCCTCCCATGGGAAGGCTACATCCTTGAGCTCCCTTAACTCAGTCACCTCTAGCATTGACTGAAAGAGTTCCTGCATTTGTTCAGAACTCCCAGCTCCTTCCAACAGTGAGTTCACACTGATAATGGAGCTGGGGGAATGTGAGGTCCTTGTTTTTGAGCCAGAGTCAGTATTAGCATGTTAAACACACCATCCCAGAAAACTACCAGCTGTCCCAGTTCACCCTGAGCTTCTGTTCTGGGCCTTCTGCTAAGGAACTAGCTTTCCAGGTCCTTTCTTCAATTCCTGCCTTTTCCTTCCCCAGACAAAGGAGTTCCTCTTCTGCAGCCAGGCCGGGGGCTAGTACCTGGTTACCCAATTACCAAGCCCTTGATAACCGTCTGCAAGCTGGTTTATATTATAGGAAACCAATTCTGAATATTCATTGGAAGGACTGATGTTGAAGCTGAAGCTCCAATACCTTGGCTACCTGATGAGAAGAGCTGACTCACTAGAAAAGACCCTGATGCTAGAAAAGATTGAGGGCAAGAGGAGAAGGGGTGACAGAGGATGAGATGGTTGGATGGCATCATTGACTGAATGGACATGAGTCTGAACAAACTCCAGGAGATGGCTAAGGACAGGGAAGCCTGGCATGCTACATTCCATGGGGTCGCAAAGAGTCAGACATGTCTGAACAACTGAACAACAGCAACAAATAGGATGTGAGTGTCACCTGTTGCCAGGATCCCCAGATGTTGGGTCCTACAGGGTGCCGTAATGTCATCCTTAGTGCCAGACACATACCTGAAACTTCACTGAAGACCAAAACATTTGTTATCTCCCCTATTTCAGTCAAGATGAAGCACTCCTTTTAGTCCCTAACAGTAACAGACCATCATCTGTCTGCTGCCAGCACTGGGCCCCTCTCCTTATAGCTCCTGTCTTACTTGGTTACTTACAAATCCTAATGGAAAATAGTCGCTATGGGGTATTAAAAATATCTTCCTAAAAAGTACAAAGACTTTCAGTAAGACATTAGTGTTACTTTAGTGTTAACTGAATATCAGATTATTTTTCAGAGGAAAATTACAGGCAGCATTGAAGTATAGTAAGAAACCTGGATTTAGGTTTGCATTGGGAGATGGAAGGATATCTGAGAAGACTATAAATACAAGTATAGAAGATTAGCTTTTCACAGTTTTGCCAACACTGGCATGAGGGAGTTAAATTTCTGCCTATTAAATGTTTTAAACCATAAAAATATTTTCCTTGTCAGTTAACCTAGTTCTGAAAATTCTAAGGGGAGACTTTCTAATAAGCACAATTAATCATTCAGATTCAGCCATTCTGAAACACTTAAATTATTATCTGAAATAATGGGAAAGTCAAATGATACCTTTTATGTAAGTTCTCTGATATATATTTCTATACTCAAAATTGTGGGCTTTCCCGGTAGCTCAGCTGGTAAAGAAACTGCCTGCCAGTTCAGGAGACACAACAGACACAGGTTCAGTCCCCGGGTCAAGAAGATCTCCTGGAGAAGGAAACGGCAACCCACTACAGTATTCTTGCCTGGAGAATTCTATGGACAGAGGAGCCTGGCTGGCTACAGTCCATGGGATCACGAAGAGTTGGGCACAACTGAACGCCCACGCACAGATCAAAATTGTCAAGTATAGAGGAGAGATAATTTCATGAAGCTTTGCATCTTGAGAACTCTGGAACTGAATAAAATAAGTTCTGTGTTGGAAAATGAGGGCTGTTTGTTTCTGGGATCTATCTATACTTTGTATTATACTTTTCTCTTCTCTTTCTTATATCCACTTCTGAGCTGATTGCTCATTTTGAAATGCCTCTTAGAGCTCCTAGTTCTATGATTGAAACTTGGTAGGTGCTGAATAATGTTTGTTAAAATGGATTGAAATCAACATAACAACATATGGGCCCATTTTACCTATATTTCTAGGGCAAGATTAACTTTGTTTTTTCTGTTGTGCGATGAAAGCAAGTTGGCAGAGAGCTAGCAACCTTTCATTCCCTGGAATCATTTTTATTATTTATTTACTATTTGTAGTACAAACATGATTCCAGGAACTTAAGCAACTAAAATGTAGTTTTCTACTTAAATTCAATCCCTCTGTTTAGAAACCTTCTATCTATCAGGGAGAGTTTGGCAAAATTCAGAAACTAGTAAGAAAAAAAAAATGACAGCAACTATTCTTGGGATAGAAGAGAAAAGAGAGGAGAAATATTTATTGAATCCCTTCATACTTAACAGACCCATAACTGTTTCCAGAACCAGTTCAAACTAATTCTGTGTCTTGCACGATTTTATTTTGGGTTTAACAAACTTAAGGACCACGGAAGGGAGAACCGGTTGGCAAAACATTTCAGACTATTCTTTTCTCTCCTCTCTTTCTCTTAAATGGTTTGGGCCTTGGCAAAACCAAAAAGTGCTTTTTTCCTAATGCTTTTTAATTTCTTGTGTGTTTAATTTTTAACTAAATGTGCATTTCAAAGGAAATGTAACCCAGCTGTTTCTTATTCTTTTGCACTCAACAAAATGGTACTTTGTAAAAGCCATTCGATGTCCAAGAAGCCTTGAGCCCCTTTTTTTAAAAAAAGTACAGCTTTCTTTTCTTTGAACCAAGAATGCAAGCTTCGCCAAGAGAAGAGCTGGAACCAAGAAAGACTGGGATTTGATTTAATTTAAACTCAGAATTTATAAGTGAGAGAACGATTGCAGCCTTGGCAGGATGTACGTATTTCCAGGTAACTGAAATTTAACTCTTTTATTTATGAGCCCTGACCATATCCAATAGTGGCACTTCTATATTCCCTTCCCTGAGGATTTCCCAGAAGGGAAAATAGTGTCTATGTGTCTGTGGGTGCTGTGGGCAGAGAGGCGTGGGAAGCAGGATGTAACTGGAAGGACAGAAATCTTACATCTAAAGTTACACTAGAAAAAAGAGTAGAATGAACCCTGATTATTTGGGACTTTGGTGTTCAAGAAAATAATCATACTCATTAGAGTAACGATGCAATTTACCTTTAAAGTGTTTACATGTAGCTTACTAAATGAATATAACTCTCAATAAAAATGCAAAGAGATATGCTTAACTTACTTATGAGAAAGGAAATTTCCAAATTTTGGAAAGACTTATTTTTAATACATACATTTGTATTTTGATTACAAACTTTCATGTACTTACTAAAGTAGACTGCTGAAGTTCCTCCACTTGGAAACATTTTGTTGTTCTAATTAGAAGTTATTGAGTAATTGGAAGCAAAAAGAAAATAAGTATCTCTAAAGACATTTTATAATTCTAACTTTCACTCACAGAGAACAAATTTTCCTCATTTTCCTATTGCTCTGAAATTAAATTTTATTTAAAGAGAGATGTATAAAATATTGTTACAGATTTTGCTTTGACAAAAAGTTGTTTACATGGTAAGCCTGAATTTGGTAAGAATTCTATTGATGCTGCAGCAAATTTTGCCAACACACAAAATTTCCTACTGGCATAATATAGGGTCACTAAAAAACATACCACTTTCTAAGACTACTTTGCATCTCTTGTCTCAAATATTCTTTTCGTATTGCCTGATAATGCTTTATGCTTGTTTCTTACTTGTAAAACTTTTACTCTAAGTGAGGTTCGGCACACATGTACCGAGAGGGCAAAGAGGTACCAGGGGCTCTAACTCATTAGACTTCTGTGGGAAGTAGGAAAAGGTTCCTGTTCAGGGGTGATGTAGCTGCCAGGCATGGTTTCCCAAGTTGACAGTGCCTATGTGCCAACAGAAAGGAGCTCTTTCCTTTCCGTGACTATAGCCCTCAGCTGGGAGAAGGCAGCCCAGGCTGGATTTCAGGCTCTGTTTAGCCCACTGCTGAACTAGCACAACTGCTCAGACCTGAGAACTGCATTCACTGTCTGGGGAGATAAAAAGAATTTGGAGAAAAACTCATGTTTCATGAAGAAGTTTAAGACCTTTACTTGTGGGCTTTAAGATTTAAACCCCCAATTCAATCTCCCCTTGCAAAAACTTCAGGAAAGTCTCTATTGTTCAATAATACTATTGGTGCCGGGGATTCTTTTCCTCTGGAGAATATTAATTAGTATAGAAATTTGCATCCAAATGAATTTGAAGTTTCAATGAGGACAAGAGGCATCTGAATCAGAAAGTTAACTAAGTCATTTCCCTGACTTGGAGTAAACCACTGTCTAATGGTGGGAGATGGACAACCTAAAGAAGTAATTTGTATCAACCTGGTAATATTCATATACTCCATATGCAGAGGGTATTCTCAGATAGCAGAAGCCAGGTCTAAGCTCTGTCCTGGACAACCCCTAGCAATGTTTGAGGTACATGGTGAATAACTATCTATAGAACTGAATGAAAGAAATACTGCAACTCTAGGTCTATGTGCCAATTCATGTCCCTCACCTTCAAAAATTTCACTTGAAGTGAATGAATTATTGTTGTATTTACTTTCCCTCAGATCCAAAGGAAATGAAATATTTTGGGGGAAAAAAAGTGATTGGGCAACTTTGAGGCATTTTTGAGAACCATGTGTGTTTTCACTTCTTCTTTCCTTACTGCTTAGGAAATAAATACCTGAATGAAATTTAAATTTGATAATGTGTGAAGATTTTTCTTCAATCAGAAATAGAAAGTACTATGAAAGCTTTGCATTATGAAAAATTTGGGCTACTTTGGGCACTTATTTCATAGTAATGAGTGTATGACAGAAAGAAAAGGATAAAAAAGAGCTATGACAACATGGACTTATCACCCTTCCAGCCCGGTGCACAAGCTCCCAGAACAGCTTAGAGACAAATGCAGTGAACGATGAAATCTGTTAGTAAAGGCACTAGGGCTGGTGGGGCCAAATGAGGATGGAGCAAGTTGGTGATGACTGGCTTGAGCAAGAAACAGAGGATCTGGAAAATTTAGAACCCTCAGGCTACCTGGCTACTTGATATTGTGGAAAAGATGGAAAGGCTAAAAAAGGCCTGCATCCAAAAATTCTTTCCAAAATGTTATCATTATCATTATAGTGCCCATAAGTCTTTAAGACTTTCCTTTCTCCTTGGGGTTTTGAAATCCCAGTACTCTTGGTTTTCGTAACCTTTCAGCCATTATGAGTTGACAACCAAGTGTTGCTTTTTACCTGTGACAACTCAAAAAGGCCAGTCTGTGTGGGGGGCTGGAGAAAGGAGGCTAAAAGGCAAAGTGTGAGAAAACCAGAGGAAATCTATGCCTGCTTCACAGATTTGTGCAAGAATAGCCTTAATTCTGCAAAACTGACACCATCTTCATGATCACACTTACATAATCAATATTTAAACTCATCTAACTTTTTTCCTCCTTGCTTGGAAAGAAGGAAGAAAATGAACATATACTATGTATCTATCAAATACTAGGTGTTTTAATAAATAATCTCTTGTGTATTTCTCATAACAGCCATGTGGCCCTATCATTTCCATAGGTAGCAAAGAAAGGCTGAAAGTTAAACCAAGACTTCAAACTATAAGTCCAATTGTCTTTTTGCTCTTTCAAGATGCCTCAAGGCTAAGCACTAAGCTTGTTCACCTCAGCTTCTACTTTTTTTCCCATTTTGATTTTTCTGCTCCTGGAATTTTGTATATCCTTAGAGTGTAAGTTTCTTAGAACAGTTCCTTGAGTTAGGTATTATTGCCCCAATTTTTAAAAAGTCTATCCATCTAAAAAAAACTTTTTATTTTGTATTGCGGTAGAGTCAATTAACACCATCGTGATAGATTCAGGTAAACAGCAAAGGAATTCAGTCATGCATATACATGTATCCATTCTCCCCCAAACTCCCCTCCCATCCAGGCTGCCATACAATATTGAGCAGAGTTCCATGTGGTAGGTCCTTGTTGGTTGTCCATTTTGAATATAGCAGTGTGTACCCGTCCATCCCAAACTCCTTAACTATCCCTTCCCCCCATCCTTCCCCTCCACTGCAACCACAAGTTCATTGTCTAAGTCTGCCATTCTCTTTCTGTTTTGTAAGTAAGTTCATTTGTTTCATTTCTTTTTAGATTCTACATATAAGGGATGCCATACCATGTTTCTCCTTCTCTGACTTACCTCACTCAGTATGACTGTCTATAGGTCCATCCATCTTACTCCATTATTTCATTATTTTTAATGTATTGCCCCAATTTTTAAGTAAGGCAACTGAGGCACAAAGATTAAAGCCCAAGGTTGCAGAACTATATAGCAGTGCTGGCAGGATGCAGTTTCATGCATGCTTACTGCAAAGCCCATGCTCTGAACCACTGGGGACTCCTCTGCCTCACTGTCCCTAGGGAACTACCACCCAGTGTAGACTGTGACTTCCCTGGCATCCTGGAGGCCCGCTAGCTGATTTGCTGTGGGTGTCAGCACAGACTTGAGAAGAGTATCTATTGACCTTCACACTGAGGCTTTCTGCACCTCGATGCACACAGCATGCCCACTTCAAGTCCCTTCAGCAAGGTCAAACCAGTGATGGGAATGCTGAAGACTCTCGTCTGGCGTGGAGTTCCAATGACTGCTTTCACCCTTTCTTGTCCAAGACTGATCAGAATTTTAATAGGAACCAGAGTGATAGGAAACATTTTGTAGACAAAAAGGAACGAGTTCAGACTTCTCATTTTATTCTAATGAAATAAACCTATCAAGGAAAAATTTCAGGGAGTGAACATTACTGTCTCCTCTCCACCCTCCATGGAAAGCAATCCAGCAGTAGAATACAGGGTATCTCTTATAACTCTGCCCCTCACTGCGGTGTAAATCATTCTCCAACTGCAGATCAGGCATAAATTGTTCCGAAACCACGGTGCTCACTAAATGTTATTGCGTTATTAAGACATAAATCCTATGTCAGTTCGATGAAATGTCTGAGACCATCGAGTTAAACAAGTCAAGGCAGCTACTTAATGATTTCCAAACATTCTATTATTAAAGTCCAGACAAGAAGTTTCAGAGGAAAGCCATGTTCACATGGACTCTACCCAGCCATTTATCACATTTGTTCAGCGACCAATAGCCATAATGACTCCCCCAGCTCTGAACTCCAGTCTCAGGAAAAGGGCCTAGAATGGGTGATCTATGTCACCAAGGAGAAGAAGCCCAGAAACTGGGGAGCCTTCTTTGACCTTTCCAACCTTTAGCACATGAATTACATGCCTACATAAATCATGGGCTTGCTGCCACTCTCAGATGTCTCTCTTTTTAAAATCTGTATCTAGGGCAGCTTCTAGAAGGTAGAGAATGAAAAGGACTCATTTTGCCAAAGAGGTGTGATCCCAGTGAGCTGATTATAGCCCCAATTTATGTAAATACAAAATAATGACTTATATTTGGATAGCTCTTCAGAGTTTTATCTGTATCTTCCCTTCTCATTACTTTACAGGAAAATTGGAATGATCAAATAGAACCTTCCTGACACCTAACCTCCACTTTCAACTAATCTGCATTTCCTTTTCCATCCCTGAGGTCAGGATGGGAAAACTGTTTTTCCATCTACCCAAGATGCACCACTCCACAAATCAAGGAATCGCATCACTTTCCCCATTCTCTTTCCTGAGATACTCTATGAAAAAGTTTCTCCCCTGGCTACTTGCAGCCTCTTTTTTTTTTTTTTTTTAACTGGCCCCTTCCTATTAGCATTTAAATAAGCTCAAGTCCTCCACATATTTGACTAAACAATCATACTTTTGTCAAACTCCACCCTCTGTCTGCTGCCTTATCTATGTCCTTCTTTCACTGCTAAACTTTTTGAAAGAGTCTCTCTCACTCACTGTTTTCTATACTTCACTTCTCATTCAATCCTGAATGAGAGGACTTTCAAATCATTCAATCTGACTGCTGCCCCTAAAAACTCCTCTGGAATTAATCTTGCCAAAGTCACTGTGTAGATTAGCAGTCTCTGGCTGCAAGCAACAGAAAATCCAATGCAGACTGAATTAAATTGCAAGGGAGTTTGAGACTCATGTAATAGGGAAACCAGGAGTAGAACAATGGTCAGTGGGTCCAGGTCTGCACTTCCACGAGTCAGCTGGGTGCAAAATGGCTGCAGTAGATCTGGGTTTCACATCGTGTCGCACAATGATATTCAGAAGAGGAAAAGTCATCTCTGCTAGTGGTTCTCCTTTGGGAGTATAGAACCATTTCCTAGAAACTCCAGGGAAACTTTTTTTCAAGTTACTCCTTAATGTGAACTGTACGTGTTATGCTCACTCCTAAAATAAGGCTTAAGGCCAAGGGAATGCTATGTGATTGCCATACTTATAAGAGTTGAAATTCTACTTAAATCAGTGGTTCTCAGCAATTATTTTGTCCCCAGATGGACCAGTGGCAATATCTGGAGTCAGTTTTGATTGTTATGACTGTGACTGTGGTACTGATGGCATTCGGTGGGTAGAAGTCAGAGATGCTGTTAAACATCTCATGGTACATAGGACAGCCCGAACAACAAAGGATGATCTGGCCCAAATGTCAGTAGTATCATTACCCTTCTTTATCATCCCCACATATCATCAGTCACAGAAATACAAATATCTATAGCTCTGTAGTTTGTCCATCTCTCTGCTTGCTCAGGGCCACTTTCCTCATTCAGGTCACTACACTTTCCATGTTTTGACTAGTCCTTATATTGTTTTACTAGCATCATTTTTCCAACTGGGATGTCAAATTTTGCTGCCATCCAATCCACTTAAAGCTGTGCAGCCTGTATCAGTTAAGGTTTGGCCACATATGAAAGGGAAAGTCTACTACAGGGCAACTTTGTTTTGTTTTGTTTAATGGACACAGTGAGCAGTTGGGCCATTTCTGTCTCTACATGCCATCATTAGCATTTTATCCCAGAACATGCTATAGTTTTCTGAGGTCCACAAGGAGTGGCAAAATGCTGAGGATGGCAAAAGGGAAAAATGGAACAAATACTTTTGATTCTCGATGACATCCCTGAGTGCTAAATGAGTCAACTCCAGAACGATCCTACTTCAGGACTTATTATGTACGAAACTTAGCATTACTTAGTACTTGAGCCACTTAAAATTTCATTTTCTTCTTGCAACCAAAAGCTTTCTAAATGGAACCCCAACCCTAAAATGCATTGTTTTGTGGTTGCTATTGTCGTTGTGTGCTCAGCTATGTCTGACCCTTTGTGACCCCACAGACTGTAGTCCACTAGGCTCCTCTGTCCATGGAATTTTCCAGGCAAGAATACTGGAGTGGGTTGCCATTTCCTTCTCCAGGGGATCTGCCCGACTCAGGGATAGAACCCGTACCTCCTGCATTGGCAGGTGATTTCTTTACCCCTGCACCACCTGGGGGAACTCATTAAGATGAATTGTACTGACTCATCTGTAATGACAATAACATTGCTAGATGGTTCTTAAGTCTCGGTTTAAAAACAATAATGATGCTCTCACATTAAGTGCTGAATACATATTATTGCTGTAGGAATATGTCAGATCATCCCTAAATTGTACGCAGTTTCTAAACCCAGTTCTGGAAAACTTGTGCCAGGCTGCTGTAACAGTGAGTATGACCTTACAGGATACTTCATCCTGAGATTCTAGTTTTCTGTTCTCCAGTCTTTCATACAAATAACATTTTCCCATATATGCCTTGGTTTAAAAGTGTTTAAAAACTTGGAGGATAAGTCTCTGGGTCACTATCTTTCTAAAAAGCATACATTGCTTCAAAATAAAAACCTGCTGTGAAAATGGTCCATTTTCCACACTCCATTTCCCATCAAAATTCTAATTCATGTTTTTAGCTTCCTTCACATCTTGCTCTGGAGAATAAGAAACACACCGCGTTTGAAAATAACATTGGCTTGTGCAAGAGAAATTCATCATTCATGTTTTCAGGTGTTTTCAGGTTTTTAGGTAAATCCTAAATCATATATTTAAAATATGCCCTCTCCTCTTGGGAAGTATGCATAGCTTGACATGGGAACCTGAAATAGCCTGAAGGTTGTACTTGGCTAAGAAATGATTTGTACACTTTCTTGTTGTTGTTCATCTCTTATTACAGTAGAAAGAAATTATCTGAGTAGATGAGATTATTTTAGATCTGGGTTCTAAATATATCCTGGATATCATGCAGTCTAACATCATTTTACATGAACCTGAGTCCTAATAGCAGTCAATGCAGGAAGCCCTGAGAATGAAATCTTTATAGTTTCTGGGGTCACACTGCAGTTATGGCGGGGAGGAGGAGAAGAAGAGAGACAGTCAATGAGTTGGACTATCTAAATCAGTACAAACAGGAGCTACAATGGTAGTTATAGGGCAACAGTATGAGAAAGAGGAAGACAGATGGAGGCAGTGCTTTCTGTAGAGTTTAAGAAGATGAGGGTTCCAGGCACAGAAGTGTGTGCTTAGGTTCAAATCCAAGCTTCTCCATTTGGTAACTGTATTAGTGTCCACATAAGTTCAGATATAAATCTAGGCTTCTGTAACAAAAGAATAGTATAATAAGAGTTCTAAAAAAAATCACTTGAAAAAATAAATAAGAGCCAACTTGAAGGAACTTCCAAAGACCAAACTGGGAGAATCTGAACAGAAAGGAGAGAAGGACAAAGGGAGGAAGGGAGAGAAAAACAGGAAGAAAGAGGGGAAAAGGAGAAAAATCAGGCAAGGAAGAAGAAAGGAAGGAAAGCAGGAAAAAAGATAGCTACAGAAACTCACCACAGTAACAGTTGTTGCAGGCAAGAATCATAATGGATATTAAAATCAGTAAACAAAAGTATCACCCCACTCCAGTACTCTTGCCTGGAAAATCCCATGGATGGAGAGCCTGGTGGGCTGCAGTCCATGGGGTCGCTAAGAGTTGGACATGACTGAGCGACTTCACTTTCACTTTTCACTTTCATGCATTGGAGAAGGAAATGGCAACCCACTCCAGTGTTCTTGCCTGGAGAATCCCAGGGACGGGGGAGCCTGGCGGGCTGCCGTCTATGGGGTCGCACAGAGTCGGACACGACTGAAGCGACTTAGCAGCAGCAGCAGCAGCAGCAAACAAAAGTATTATGAGACACAGATTTGCAGTTTCTCAAAGTATCTTTCCAGAAGATATCTATTAATTTCAGGGATGAAAAACTTGTATACAACTTTGGAAGTCACCACCTTAACCATGGCATCAAGGTAGCATCAACAGTGATGAGACAGATTAATAAAAGGTGTCTTCTGATAGGATGCACTGAGAAGGGAGAAAAATCCTTTATGTGGTATCCTTGCCAAAAATGAATATACTGAATTATAGGAAAGATTCTGATAAATAAAATTGAGGAACTCATTGAAAGCTTCAAGGTCATAAAATACAGAGAAAGATGGAGGAAGAGTCTTAGGTTGAATAAGTCTGAGGAGACATGACAGCTAAACGGATCCTGGAGGATTCAAACAGAGGACATTGGTAGGACCACTAATAACATTTGAATGAGGTATGTATGTAGATGAGTTAATAGTATTGTATAAGGGTTTTCTGTGTATGTCAGGAGTTGATAATTATACTACAACTACATTAGATGTAATAGATGGTAAAATATATGGTAAAGGGTAGACCTTTAAAAATTATAAATCATTATACTGTACACCCATAATTTTATAAGTTAAGAAAATTGGAGATGTCAAGGGAACACTTCATGCAAGGATGGGGCCAATAAAGGACAGAAACAGTAAGGACCTAACAGAAACAGAAGAGAATAAGAAGAGATGGCTACAATATACAGAAGAACTACACAAGAAAAGTCTTGATGGCCTGGATAACCATGATAGTATGGTCACTAACCTATAGCCTAATATCCTAGAGTGTGAAGTCAAGTCGGCCTTAGGAAGCATCACTATGAACAAAGCTAGAGGAGGTGACAGAATTCCAGCTAAGCTATTTCAAATCCTAAAGGATGATGCTGTGAAAGTGCACTCAATATGTCAACATGCTTGGAAAACTCAGCAGTGGTTATAGGACTAGAAAAGGTCAGTTTTCATTCCAATCTCAAAAAAGGGCAATGCTAAAGAATGTTTAAAATACCATACAATTGTGCTCATTTCACATGCTAGTGAGGTTATGCTCAAAATTTTTCAAGCTAGGCTTCCCTGATAGTTCAGTTGGTAAAGGACCTGCCTACAATGCAGGAGACTGTGGTTCAATTCCTGGGTCAGGAAAATCTGCTGGAGAAGGGATAGGCTACTCCAGTATTCTCGGGCTTCCCTGGTGGCTCAGCTGGTAAAGAATCTGCCTGCAATGTGGGAGACCTGGGTTCAATCCCTGGGTTGGGAAGATCCCCTGGAGAAGGGAAAGGCTATCTACTCCAATATCCTGGCCTGGAGAATTCCATGGACTATATAGTCCATGGAATCAAAGAGTCAGACGCAACTGAGCAACTTTTGCTTTCAGCAGTACATGAACCAAGAACTTCCAGATATACAAATTGGGTTTAGAAAAGGCAGAGGAACCAGAGACCAAATTGCTAACATTTGTTGGATCATAGAGAAAGCAAGAGAATTCCAGGAAAACATCTACTTCAGGTTCATCTACAGTCAAAGCCTTTGACTGTGTGGATCACAACAAACCAGAAAATTCTTAAAGAGATGGGAATATCAGACCACCTCCTGAGAAAATGTATGCAGGCCAAGAAGTAACAGTTAGAATTAGGCATGGAACAACTGACTGGTTCAAAATTAGGAAAGGAATATGACGAGGCTTATATTGTCCCCCTGCATATTTAAATTCTATGCAGAGTGCATCATGCAAAATGCTGGGCTGGATGAATCACAAGCTGGAATCAAGATTTCTGGGGGAAATATTAGCAACCCCAGATATGCAGATGATACCACCCTAACGGCAGAAAGTGAATAGGAATTAAAGAGTCTCTTGATGAGTGTAAAAGAGGAGAATGAAAAAGTTGGACTGAAACTCAATATTCAGAAAACTAAGATCATGACATCCGATTCATCACTTCATGGTAAACAGAAGGGGGGAAATTGAAAACAATAACAGATTTTATATTCTTGGGATCCAAAAACACTGTGGATGGTGACTGCAGCTATGAAATTAAAAGATACTTGCTCCTTGGAAGAAAAGCTATGACCAACCTAGACAGTATATTAAAACACAGAGACATCACTTTGCAAACAAAGGTCCATCTAGTCAAAGCTATGGTTTTTCTGGTATTTATGTATGGATGTGACAGTTGGACCATAAAGAACACTGAGTGCCAAAGAGTTGATGCTTTTGAACTGTGGTGTTTGAGAAGACTCTTGAGAGTCTCTTCGACACCAAGGAGATCAAACCAGTCAATCCTACAGGAAATTAGTCCTGACTATTCATTGGAATAGTCTTCCAGAAAGAATGAAGGGATGGAGCCAAAGCAAAAACAATATCCAGCTGTGGATGTGACTGGAGATAGAAGCAGGATCCGAGGCTGTAAAGAGCAATATTGCATAGGAACCTGGAATGTTAGGTCCATGAATCAAGGCAAATTGGAAGTGGTCAAACAAGAGATGGCAAGGGTGAACATCAACATTCTAGGAATCAGCGAACTAAAATGGACTGGAATGGGTGAATTTAACTCATGACCATTATACCTACTACTGTGGGCAGGAATCCCTCAGAAGAAATGGAGTAGCCATCATGGTCAACAAAAGAGTCTGAAATGCAGTACTTGGATGCAATCTCAAAAACGACAGAATGATCTCTGTTCGTCTCCAAGGCAAACCATTCAATATCACAGTTATCCAAGTCTATGCCCCAACCAGTAACGCTGAAGAAACTGAAGTTGAATGGTTTTATGAAGACCTACAAGACCTTGTAGAAGTAACACCCAAAAAAGATGTCCTTTTCATTATAGGGGACTGGAAAGCAAAAGTAGGAAGTCAAGAAACACCTGGAGTAACAGGCAAATTTGGCCTTGGAATGCAGAATGAAGCAGGGCAAAGACTAATAGAGTTTTGCCAAGAAAATGCATTGGTCATAGCAAACACCCTCTTCCAACAACACAAGAGAAGACTCTACACATGGACATCACCAGATGGCCAACACCGAAATCAGATTGATTATATTCTTTGCAGCCAAAGATGGAGAAGCTCTATACAGTCAACAAAAACAAGACCAGGAGCTGACTGTGGCTCAGATCATGAACTCCTTCTTGCCAAATTCAGACTCAAATTGAAGAAAGTAGGGAAAACCGCTAGACCATTCAAGTATGACCTAAATCAAATCCCTTATGATTATACAGTGGAAGTGAGAAATAGATTTAAGGGCCTAGATCTGATAGATAGGGTGCCTGATGAACTATGGAATAAGGTTCGTGACATTGTACAGGAGACAGGGATCAAGACCATTCCCATGGAAAAGAAATGCAAAAAAGCAAAATGGCTGTCTGGGGAGGCCTTACACATAGCTGTGAAAAGAAGAGAGGCGAAAAGCAAAGGAAAAAAGGAAAGATATAAGCATCTGAATGCAGAATTCCGAAGAATAGCAAGAAGAGATAAGAAAGCCTTCTTCAGCAATTAATGCAAAGAAATAGAGGAAAACAACAGAATGGGAAAGACTGGAGATCTCTTCAAGAAAATTAGAGATACCAAGGGAACATTTCATGCAAAGATGGGCTCGATAAAGGACAGAAATGGTCTGGACCTAACAGAAGCAGAAGATATTAAGAAGAGGTGGCAAGAATACACAGAAGAACTGTACAAAAAAGATCTTCACAACCCAGATAATCATGATGATGTGATCACTAATCTAGAGCCAGACATCTTGGAATGTGAAGTCAAGTGGGCCTTAGAAACCATTGCTACAAAAAATGCTAGTGGAGGTGATGGAATTCCAGTTGAGCTGTTTCAAATCCTGAAAGATGATGCTGTGAACGTGCTGCACTCAATATGCCAGCAAATTTGGAAAACTCAGCAGTGGCCACAGGACTGGAAAAAGTCAGTTTTCATTCCAATCCCAAAGAAAGGCAATGCAAAAGAATGCTCAAACTACTGCACAATTTCACTCATCTCACACGCTAGCAAAGTAATGCTCTAAATTCCAAGCCAGGCTTCAGCAATACATGAACCGTGAACTCCCTGATGTTCAAGCTGGTTTTAGAAAAGGCAGAGGAACCAGAGATCAAATTGCCAACATCTGCTGGATCATCAAAAAAGCAAGAGAGTTCCAGAAAAACATCTACTTCTGCTTTGTTGACTATGCCAAAGCCTTTGACTGTGTGGATCACAATAAACTGTGGAAAATCCTGAAAGAGATGGGAATACCAGACCACCTGAACTGCCTCTTGAGAAATCTGTATGCAGGTCAGGAGGCAACAGTTAGAACTGGACATGGAACAACAGACTGGTTCCAAATAGGAAAAGAAGTACATCAAGGCTGTATATTGTCACCCTGCTTATTTAACTTCTGTGCAGAGTACATCATGAGAAATGCTGGATTGGAAGAAACACAAGCTGGAATCAAGATTGCTGGGAGAAATATCAATAACCTCGGATATGCAGATGACACCACCCTTATGGCAGAAAGTGAAGAGGAACTAAAAAGCCTCTTGATGAAAGTGAAAGAGGAGAGTGAAAAAGTTGGCTTAAAAGTCAACATTCAGAAAAAGAAGATCATGGCATCTGGTCCCATCACTTCATGGGAAATAGACGGGGAAACAGTGGAAACAGTGGCAGACTTTATTTTTTGGGGCTCCAAAATCACTGCAGATGGTGACTGCAGCCATGAAATTAAAAGACGCTTACTCCTTGGAAGGAAAGTCATGATCAACCTAGATAGTATATTCAAAAGCAGAGACAGTACTTTGCCTACTAAGGTCCATCTAGTCAAGGCTATGGTTTTTCCTGTGGTCATGTATGGATGTGAGAGTTGGACTGTGAAGAAGGCTGAGCGCCGAAGAATTGATGCTTTTGAACTGTGGTGTTGGATTAGACTCTTGAGAGTCCCTTGGACTGCAAGGAGATCCAACCAGTCCATTCTGAAGGTGATCAGCCCTGGGATTTCTTTGGAAGGAATGATGCTAAAGCTGAAGCTCCAGTACTTTGGCCACCTCATGCGAAGAGTTGACTCATTGGAAAAGACTCTGATGCTGGGAGGGATTGGGGGCAGGAGGAGAAGGGGACGACCGAGGATGAGATGGCTAGAGGGCATCACGGACTCAGTGGACATGAGTCTGAGTGAACTCTGGGAGTTGGTGATGGACAGGGAGGCCTGGCGTGCTGCGATTCATGGGGTCGCAAAGAGTCGGACACGACTGAGCGACTGAACTGAACTGATTTTTTGGAAGGACTGATGCTGAAGCTGAAGGTCTAATACTTTGGCCACTTGATGTGAAGGACTGACTCACTGGAAAAAACCCTGATGCTGGGAATGATTGAAGGCAGGAGGAGAAGGGGTTGACAGAGGATGAGATGGTTGGATGACATTACTGACTTGATGGACATGAGTTTGAATAAGCCCTAGGAGCTGGTGATGGACAGGGAAGCCTGATGTGCTGCAGGCCTTGGTGTTGCAGTGTCAGATACAACTGAGTGACTGAACTGACTGACACTTCAATTAAAAAAAGCATAGTGTTGGGCAAATTGAAGGAATTTAATGAATATTTGTTCGATAGATTTTACTAGGCTAGTAACACTGGACTAGGAATTGCCAAGAAATATGGAGCTCCTTCAGAAAACTGACCAGAGTCCCTCTTTTGGGAAGGCATTGGGACTTCTGGGTAGAAAACAGTGGGAATTATTACAGATAGATGCCATTATTAAAAGTTTGATCCTACAAGAGCAGCCATCTTGAGCCTGTTGACAGCAGAGCCAGAGCTGCCCTGATGGAAGGTTTTGTTGGCAGAAATTGCCTTAATAAAGGCAAGAAACTTTTGTTTAAAAAAAAAGACCAAAGCACTTCGTACTATTTGGCAAATTTTTAATGATTCTAAAATTATTTTAAAATTAAAAAATAATACTAATTAACAAGAAACATAAATAAACCAAGCAGGACTCTCAGATACAGAGAAATGGGCAATGAGAGCCCAGTTTCAGATGTTAAAAAAAAACAACTGGAATCCCACCAATTGTCTAAACTTCAAACAATACTTCACTAATCAGCTCTGCATCTAAATGAAGGAATAGAAACTTTTAGCAAGTTACCCTAAAATGGAATCCCTTTTTCTACAGCTTCTTTTTCTTTATGTAATTTTATGTGCTTCAGATCTCAGTCATTTATTTTTGGAATGTGCAATCTTGGCCTATAATTCTTGGATAGTTAGCATTCTTTCCATTCCCTGTCCTTATTGACTGCCATTTGAGTTCCTTGCCTTGTTATTTGATGCCTACAATTAGAGCTTCATTCCTTTGACTTACGGCAAATTATTCTTGTTAACAAAAGAAGAACATCTTCCTTGAAAAGGAATTTTTGAGTAATAATAATCATCCTTTTTTTACAGAGGGTGATAGAAATAGCACAAGGATATTGTGTCTCTGAAGTGGAAGATGAGGCAATAAAGAGGAGGAGAAACAAGAATTCAGGACTAGGAGACAAGATAATGGAGCAGAAGGACTTGCGCTCATCTGTTCTCAGGAAAACACTAAAATCCCAACTAATGGCTGAATAATCATCAACAAAAAATATTGGAAACTACCAAAAAGGATAGATATTCTACATTAAAAGAAAATGAAGAAGCCATGAGACAGTAGGAGGGGCACATTTGTGATACAATCAACCCCATACATACCAGATGGGCAACCCCCAACTGGAAAACAATTATGTTACAGAGGTTTCTCATAGGAATGAGAGTTCTGAGCCCCATATCAGGATTCCCAGTCTAAGTGTCTGGCGTCAGGAGAAGGAGCTCCCAGAGCATTTGGTTTTGAAGGCCAGTGGGGCTTGATTGCAGGAACTCCATCAGACTCGGGGGAAACAGAAATGTCACTCTTAGAGGGCACACACAAGGTCTCATGTGCACTAGGACCCAGGGAAAAAGAAGTGACTTTGTAACAGCCTGAGCCAGGTTTATCTATGGTCTTGAAGGATCTCCTGGGAGAGTGGGGGCATCTGTGGCTTACTATGGGGACAAGCACACTGGTAGTAGAAGTACCAGAGAGTATTCATTAATGTAAGTTCTCCTGGAGGCTGCCATTTTGATACCAAGACCTGGCCCCACCCAACAGCCTATAGGCTCCAGTGCTAGAACACCTCAGCCTAACAACCAACAAGGCAGGCACATAGCTCCACCTATCGGGAGACAGGTTGCCTAAAGTCTTCCTGAGCCCACAGCTGCCTCTAAACATACCCTGTGACATACCCCTGAACACAAGGGGGGAAGACCCAGCTCACCTACAAGTACACAGGTACTAGGTTTTCCCACCAGGAATCCTGCAACAAGTCTCTTAGACCAGCCTCATCCACCAAGGGGCAGACACCAGAAGCAAGAGAAGCTACAACCCTGTAGCCTATGGAATGAAGACAGAAAACACATAAAGGTAAGCAAAACAAGCTAGCAGAGGAATATGTTTCAGACAAAGGAAAGGGTAAAATCCCAGAAGAACAATTAAGTGAAATGTAGACAGGCAAGCTACTCAAAAGCAAAATTCAGAGTAATGACAGAAATATGATTCAAGATCTTAGAGAAAAATGGAAGCCCAGAGAAGATACAAGAAAGATATGAAAATATTCTTAGAATTCTTCTTCTAAGATACAAAGAACAAATAGAGTTGAACAATAAACAACCAAAATGGAAAATACACTAGAAGGAATAAGTAGCAGAATAACTGAGGCAGAAGAATGGATATGTGAGCTGGAAGACAGGGTGGTTGAAATAACAGCAGTGGAATAGAATAAAGAAAAAAGAATGAAATGAAATGAGGACAGTCTCAGAGACTTCTGGGAAAACATTAAATGAACAAATGTTTGCATTTTATGGATCTTAGAAGGACAAGAGAGAGAAAAAGGACCCAAGAAAATATTTGAAGAGATAATAGCTGAAAACTTCCCTAACATCGGAAAGGAAATGGTTATCTAAACCTAGGATGTGCAGAAAGTTCCATACAGGATAAACCCAAGGAAGATCAAAATACATACTAACCAAATGACAAAAATTAAAGACAAAGAGAAAATATTAAAAGCAACAAGAGAGAAGAAACAACATACAAAATAGTCCCCATAAGATTATCAGCTGATTTTTCAGCAGTAGTTCTGCAGGCCAGAGGGAATGGCATAATATATTTCAAGTGATGAAAGGGAAAAACCTATAACCAAGAATACTCTACCCAGTAAGGCTCTTATTCAGATTTGATTGACAAGAAAAAGCTAACAGAATTTAGCACCACCAAACCAACTTTTCAACAAATGCTAAAGGAAACTCTCTAAGTGGAAAAGAAAAGGGCACAACTGGAAACAAGAAAATGATGAATGGGAATGCTCACCAGTAAAAGTAAACATAGAGTAAATCCACACACAAATATGACATCAAACCCAGCAATCATGAAAGTACATGCAGGATATTACAAATGCATTTGAAATTAAGAGACCAGTAGCTTAAAGAAATCTTGTATACATATAGACTGCTACATCAAAATCCCATGGTAACCACAAGCCAAAAATCTACAGTAGATATACACACAAAAAAGAAAAAGGAATCCAAAATCACATTAAAGATACTAATCAAATCACAAGAGAAAAGAACAGAAGAGGAGGGAAAGAATAAAGTCTTACAGAAAAAATCCAAAACAATTAACAAAACGGCAATGAGAACACACATGTCAGTAATTACTTTAAGTGTAAATAGATTAAATGCTCCAACCAAAGACACAGACCAGCTGAATGGATACAAAAGTAAGATCCATATATATGGTGTCTAAAGGAGACCCACTCAGATCTTGGGACACATACAGATGTAAGTGGCAGAATGAAAAAGGTATTTTATGCAAATGGAAGTTGAAAGAAAGCTGGAATAGCAATACATACATTAAACAAAATAGATATAAAAATAAATATTGTTACAAGAGACAAAGAGGAACATTACATAATGACCAAAGGAGCAACCTAAGAAAAAAATATAACAGTTGTAAATAGACATGCACCCAACATAGGAGCACTTGAATATGTAAGGCAAATATTATTAGACACAAAAAGAGAAAGTACTAATAACACAATAATAGTGGGGCACTTTAAATTTCACTTATATTGATGGAGAGACCATCCAGACAGAAAATCAACATGGAAACACAGGCCTTAACTGAAACGTTAGATTGTGCGTGTGTGCCAAATCGCTTTAGTCTTGTCTGACCCTTTGTGACCCTATGGACTGTAGCCCACCAGGCTCCCCTGTTCATAGGATTCTCCAGGCAAGAATACTGGAGTGAGTTGCCTTGCCCTCCTCCAAGGGATCTTCCTGACCCAGGTATCAAACTCACATCCTTTATGTCTCCTGCATTGGCAGGTGGGTTCTTTACCACTAGTGTCATCTGGGAAGCCCTGAAGCATTAGATCAGATGGACTTAACTGATATTTATAGAGCACTCCATCTGAAAACAACAGAATACACATTCTTCTCAAGTGACACGGAACATTCTCTAGGATAGATAGCATACTGGGCCCCAAAATGAGCCTCAATAAGTTGAAGAAAATTGAAGTAAAAAAAAAAAATTGAAGTCATTATCAAGCATCTTTTCTGACACTATTAGATTAGAAATCAGCTACAAGAAAAAACTGTACAAAACACAAACATGTGGAGGATGAACAATATGCTATTAAACAACCAATGGATCACTGAAGAAATCAGAGAAAATAAAAAAATACCTAGAGAAAAATGAAAATGAAAACATGGTGATCCAAAACCAATGGGACACAGAAGAATGAATTCTAAGAGATAAATTTATAGCAATACAATATTACCTAAGGAAACAAGAAAATTCTTAAAGAAACATTACACCTAAAGCAACTAGAGAAAAAATAAACAAAACCTGAAGTTAGTAGAAGGAGAGAAATCATGAAGAGCAGAAATATATGAAATAGAGAGAAAGAACAGAAAAGATCAATGAACCTAAAAGTTGGTTTTTGAAAAGATAAACAAAATTGAAAAACCTTTAGCCAGACTCATCAAGAAAAAAGGGAGAGGCTCAAACCAATAAAATAAGAACTGAAAAAGAAGTTACAACTGATATCACAAAAATACAAAGGATAATAAGAGACTACTACCAGCAACTATACACCAATAAAATGGACAATCTAGAAGAAATGGATGAATTCTTAGAAAGATGCAATCTCCTAAGAGTAAACTAGGAAGAAATAGAAAATATGAAGAGACCAATCACAAGTACTGAAATTGAAACTGTGATTTAAAAATTCCCAACAAACAAAAGTTCAGGACCAGGTGGCTTCACAGGGGATTTCTATCAAGCATTTAGAGAAGAATTAACACCTGTTCTTCTTCTTCTTCTTTTTTTTTAAACACCTGTTCTTCTGAAACTATTTCAAAAATTTGCAGAGGAAGGAATACTCCCAAATTCATTCAACGAGGCCACAATGACCCTGATACCAAAACCAGACAAAGATATCACAGAAAAGAGAATAACAAGCCAACATCACTGACGAAGATAGATGCAAAATCCTCAACAAAATATTAGCAAACTGAATCCAACAATATGTTAAAAGGATCACACACCATGATCAGGTGGAATTTATCCCAGGGATGCAAAGATTTTTCAGTATCTGCATATCAATCAGTGTGATACAGCACATTAATAAATGGAAGAATAAAAACCATATGATTATCTCAGTAGATGCAGAAAAAGCTTTCAACAAAATTCTATACTCATTTACAATTAAAAAAAAAATCTTCAGAAAGTGCTCATAGAGGGAAGCTACCTCAACATAGTAAAAGGCCATATATGACAGACCCACAGCTAACATACGCAATGGTGAAAAGCTGAAAGAATTTCCTCTGAGATCAGGAACAAGGATGTCCACTTGGGCCATTTTTATTCAATATAATTTTGGAAGTCCTAGCCATGACAATCAGAAAAGAAAAAGAAATAAAGGAGATTTAAATTGAAAAAAAAAAAGAAGAAGCAAACTGTCACTGTAGAAGACATGATATTATGCATAGAAAATTATAAAGATGCTACTTGTTGTTGCTTAGTCAGTAAGTAGTACCTGACTCTTACAACCCCATGGACTGTAGCCCTCCAGGCTCCTCTGTCCACGGGATTTCTACTAGAGTTCATCAATGGATTCAGAAAAGTTGTAGGATATAATATTAATACATAGAAATCTGTTGTATTTCTAAACAATAACAATGAAAGATCAGAAAGGGAAATTATGAAAACAATCCCATTTGATCATTGCATTAAAAAGAATAAAATACCTGGGAATAAACCTACCTAAGAAGGCAGAAGACCTGTATTACAAAAACTATAAAATACAGATGAAATAAACTGAAGACACAAACAGATGAAAAGATATACCATGTTCTAGAACTGGAAGGATCACTATTATTAAAATAACTATACTACCCAAGGCAATGTTCAGATTCAATGCAATCCCTATCAAATTAACAATGGCATTTTTCACAGAACTAGAACAATTTCTTTTTAATTCGTACGGAAACTCAAAAGACCCTGAATAGCCAAAACAATCTTGAGAAAGAAAAATGGAAGTGGAGGAATCAGGTTTCTTGACTTCAGACTGTACTATAAAGCTATTGTAATCAAAAAGGTAACGTGGCACAAAGGCAGACATAAAAATCAACAAAACAGGATAGAAAGCCCAGAAATAAACCCACAACCTATGGTCAATTAATCTATGACAAACAAGGCGAGAATATACAATGGAGAAAAGATACTCTCCGTAATAAGTGGTTCTGGGGAAACTGGACAGCCACATGTAAAAGAATGAAATTAGAACATTCTATATACCATTTACAAAAATAAACTCAGAATGGATTAAAGACCTAAATGTAAGACCAGATACTATAAAACTCCTAGAGGAAAACATGGGCAGAAAACTCTTTGACCTATCACAGCAATATCTTTTTGTATCCATTTCCTAGAGGAATAAAAATAAAACATAAATAAATGGGACCTAATTAAACTTAAAAGCTTTTGCACAGCAAAGCAAACCATAAACAGAATTAAGAACAACCTAGAATACAGGAGAAACTATTTTCAAATAATGCAACAAACAACGGGTTAATCTCCAAAGTATGCAAACTGCTCATACATCTCAATATTAAAAAACAAACAACCCAATCAAAAAAATGGACAGAAGATCTAAATAGACATTTTTCCATGGAAAACATACAGATGGCCAATAGGCACATGAAAAGAGGCTCAAAGTCACTAATTATTACAGAAATGCAAATCAAAACTACAATGACTAGCACCTCATACCAGTCAGAATGGCCATCATCAAAATGTCTACAAAAAGTCAATACTGAAAGGGTGTGGAGAAAAAAGAACCCTCCTACACTGTTTGTGGGAATGTATTAATAAATTTGTACAGTCACTATGGAGAACAGGATGGAGGTCCTTAAAAACTAAAAATAGAGCTACCATATGATCCAGCAAGGGACTCTTGAAGAGTCCCTTGGACTGCAGGGATATCAAATGAGTCAATCCTAAAGGAAATCAGTCCTGAATATTCACTGGAAGGACTGATGCTGAAGCTGAAGATCCAACACTTTGGTCAACTGATGTGAAGGGTCACTCACTGGAAAATATCCTGATGCTGGAAAAGACTGAAGGTAAGAGGAGATGGAGATGACAGAGGACAAAATGGTTGGATGGCGTCACTGACTTGATGGACATGAGTTTGAGCAAACTTAGGGAGACAGTGAAGGACAGGGAAGCCTGGCATGCTGCAGTCCATGGGGTCACAAAGAGTCAGATACAACTGAGCGACTGAACAACAAATGATCCAGCAATCTCACTCCCAGTCATATATCCAGAGAAAGCCATAATTTGAAAAGATACATGCACCCCAATGTTCATTGTAGTGCTATTTACAATAGCCAAGACATGGAAGTAACCTAAATGCCCATTGACAGATGAATGGATAAACAAAATGTACATATGTACAGTGGAATATTATTCATAAAGAAGAGTGAAATGATGCCATTTGCAGCAACACAGTCAATTATCATACTTACATATGCACAATGGAGTATTCAGTTCAGTTCAGTCACTCAGTTGTGTCCGATTCTTTGCAACCCCATGAATCGCAGCACGCCAGGCCGCCCTGTCCATCACCAACTCCCGGAGTTCACTCAGACTCACGTCCATCGAGTCAGGGATGCCATCCAGCCACCTCATCCTCGGTCGTCCCCTTCTCCTCCTGCCCCCAATCCCTCCCAGCATCAGAGTCTTTTCCAATGAGTCAACTCTTCGCATGAGGTGGCCAAAGTACTGGAGTTTCAGCTTTAGCATCATTCCTTCCAAAGAAATCCCAGGGCTGATCTCCTTCAGAATGGACTGGTTGGATCTCCTTGCAGTCCAAGGGACCCTCAAGAGTCTTCTCCAACACCACAGTTCAAAAGCATCAATTCTTCAGCGCTCAGCCTTCTTCACAGTCCAACTCTCACATTCATACATGACCACAGGAAAAACCATAGCCTTGACTAGACAGACCTTAGTAGGCAAAGTAATGTCTCTGCTTTTGAATATACTATCTAGGATGGTCATAACTTTTCTTCCAAGGAGTGTCTTTTAATTTCATGGCTGCAGTCACCATCTGCAGTGATTTTGGAGCCCCCCAAAAATAAAAGTCTGACACTGTTTCTACTGTTTCCCCATCTATTTCCCATGAAGTGATGGGACCAGATGCCCTCCCAGCAATCTTGATTCCAGCTTGTCTTTCTTCCAGTCCAGCGTTTCTCATGATGTACTCTGCATATAAGTTAAATAAGCAGGGTGACAATATACAGCCTTGACGTAATCCTTTTCCTATTTGGAACCAGTCTGTTGTTCCATGTCCAGTTCTAACTGTTGCTTCCTGACCTGCATACAGATTTCTCAAGAGGCAGGTCAGGTGGTCTGGTATTCCCATCTCTCAGAATTTTCCACAGTTTATTGTGATCCACACAGTCAAAGGCTTTGGCATAGTCAATAAAGCAGAAGTAGATGTTTTTCTGGAACTCTCTTGCTTTTTCCATGATCCAGAGGATGTTGGCAATTTGGTCTCTGGTTCCTCTGCCTTTTTTAAAACCAGCTTGAACATCAGGAAGTTCACAGTTCATGTACTGCTGAAGCCTTGGCTTGGAGAATTTTGAGCATTACTTTACTAGCATGTGAGATGAGTGCAATTGTGTGGTAGTTTGAGCATTCTTTGCATTGCCTTTCTTTGGAATTGGAATGAAAACTGACCTTTTACAGTCCTGTGGCCACTGCTGAGTTTTCCAAACTTGCTGGCATATTGAGTGCAGCACTTTGACAGCATCATCTTTCAGGATTTGAAAGGGTGATAGCTCAACTGGAATTCCATCACCTCCACTAGCTTTGTTCATAGTGATGCTTTCCAAGGCCCACTTGACTTCACATTCCAGGATGTCTGGCTCTAGATGAGTGATCACACCATCGTGATTATCTGGATTGTGACGATCTTTTTTGTTCTTCTGTGTATTCTTGCCACCTCTTCTTAATATCTTCTGCTTCTGTTAGGTCCAGACCACTCAGCCATTAAAAAGAATACATTTGAATCAGTTCTAATGAGGTAGATGAAACTGGAGATGATTATACAGAGTGAAGTAAGCCAGAAAGAAAAACACCGATACAGTATACTATATACGTGTATATGTGTGTGTGTGTGTGTGTGTGTGTGTGTATGTGTGTGTATATACACTATATATGGAATTTAGAAAGATGGTAATGATGACCCTGTATGCGAGACAGCAAAAGAGACACAGATGTATAGAACAGTCTTTTGGATTCTGTGGGAGAGGGAGAGGGTGGGATGATTTGGGAGAATGGCATTGAAACATGTATAATATCATATAAGGAACGAATCACCAGTCTAGGTTCGATGCAGGATACAGGATGCTTGGGGCTGGTGCACTGGGATGATCCAGAGGGATGGTATGGGGAGGGAGGTGGGAGGGGGGTTCAGGATTGGGAACATGTGTACACCCATGGCGGATTAATGTTGATGTATGGCAAAACCAATACAATATTTTAAAGTAAAAAAATAAAGTAAAATAAAATCTGAAAAAAAAATACATTGTGAATAACTCTAATCTTGTAAAAAATTCATGCATTAATTCTACTATGGAATTTATGAATTCTGCAAAAATAAAATAAGACTTTTCAAAAAAATAAATCAAAGACAAATATCATATGATATTATTTACATGTGGAATCTTAAATTATACAAATGAACTTACTTACAAAACAAAACAGACTCATAGACTTAGAAAACAAACGGTTACCAAAGAGAAAAAAATGGGAAGGAAGGATTAATTAGGAGGTTTGGATTAGCATATTAATACATATTCTCTCTCTCTTTAGTCACGTCTGACTCTTGAGACCCCATGGATTCTTACAGCTCTTCTGTCTGTAGGATTTTCCAGGCAAGAATACTGGAGTGGGTTGCCGTTTCCTTCTCCAGGGGATCTTCCCGACCCAGGGATTGAACCCAGGTCTCCTGCCCTGCAGGCAGATTCTTTTCCAACTGAACTAAGAGGGAAGCTCAATATATACACTACTATATATAAAATAGCTAGTCAACAAGTACCTACTGTATAGCACAGAAAACTCTACTGAATACTCTGTAATAACCTATGTGGAAAAATATTCTGAAAAAAATATATACACATATATGTATAACTGAGGGATTCCCAGGTGCTTCTAATCTGCTTGCCAATGCAGGAGACACAGTAGACAGGGGTTCAATCCCTGCACTGGGGAGATCCCCTGGAGAAGTAAATGGCAACCCACCCCAGTAATCTTCCCTGGTAAACCTACAGACAGAGGAACCTGGCAATCTACAGTTTGAGGGGTTACAATGAGGTGGACACAACTGATTGAGCACACACATGTATAACTGAATCACTTCACTGTATACATGAAACTAACATAACATTGTTAATCAACTACACTCCAATATAAAATAAAAAGGTTTTAAAACTGCACCTAAAAAGAAGAATTCAAGACCCTTTGGGGAGAATATTTTCTTTTAAATAGTGGTTCTCAAACTGAATCCCAACAGAGTATTGGGTAGAAATGTTCAGCTCCTATAATAATGGCTCTGTTCTCACAGGTCACTGAAAAAAAAAATACGTGAATAGAATGTCGTCCTTTTTAATTTGCCTGAAGTTTTTGCTCTCTTGGAAAAACAGAAAATACATGTAAATAACCAAAGGTGCTTAGCATAATACCTTGTTTTTCTGTGGATAGTGTGTTGTGGCTATGACTTCACATTACTTACATATAACAGAGACATGTCTTCTGATAGCAAAAATGTTCATATATGTTTGATGAAATGAGATAGATCCTTTGCATGGAGTATCATGGTTTCTAGGTATTTCCCTGAACAACTTGAGGATCACTGTGCTATCTAAGAATCTAACAGATGGTAGGCTGTGAGTTTGCATCACACCCACCACTTGCACAATCAAAGAGGTGTTGCTAAGGCCTCAACGAGAGACAGCTCTGTGCCTCGATATGCTAATATGGGCTTGATCCCAGGATTTTTCCATTAGCAGTAAATTTGCTTCTCCTAATAGCCTGAAACTGTTCCAAAGCTTCACATGAACACTATCATTCACCATCCTGCTTGCTGCTGCTGCTAAGTCGCTTCAGTCGTGTCCGACTCTGTGCAACCCCATAGACGGCAGCCCACTAGGCTCCCCTATCCCTGGGATTTTCCAGGCAAGAACACTGGAGTGAGTTGCCATTTCCTTCTCCAATGCATGAAAGTGAAAAGTGAAAGTGAAGCAGCTCAGTTGTGTCCAACTCTAAGTGACCCCATGGACTGTAGCCTACCAGGCTCCTCCCATGGGATTTTCCAGGCAAGAGTACTGGAGTGGGTTGTCACTGCCTTCTCCAACCATCCTGCTTAATGATTGTCTAATATAAAGACTGGGCTTCCCTGGTGGCTTAGTGGTAAAGAATCTGCCTGCCAATGCAGGAAACGTGGGTTCAGTCCTTGGGTCGGGAAGATCTCCTAGAGAAGGAAATGGCAACCCACTCCAGTGTTCTTGCCCGGGAAATTCCACAGACAGAGGAGGCTGGCAGATTAAAGTCCATGGTGTCCCCAAGAATCAGTTACAACTTCGCAACTAAATAACAATGTGAAAACCAGCCTTTGCCTTTCACCAGTTTTACCACTTCTTGTTTCATTTGGAAAATTATTTCTGACAATGTCTATATGTTTGAATTTATTACTATGAGCTGAATATTTACTAAAGGCCTCTTTTTTTGTTGCTTTTGCTAAATAAGAGATATTACTTTGTATATACATTCTGAATAACTGCAGCTGATATAAAAACATGAAATTTTCAAAAATGAAAATTGAAAAAATGAGCTTGACACACTTTTGCTATGCTATTTAAGTTTCAGGTTAGACATTGAAAAAAAAAATCTAGCTTTGAGACATTCACATAAAATAAGCACAGAAAGACTTGGGCTCCATAGACTAAGGGCTGGAAGGTAAGCAGGCTGATGAGTCTGAGCATCAGGGGAACACATTCCCACTTTGGTCTTGATGAATCCCCTGGACCCTAGAAAAAAGCTCATGGTCCATACAACCTGAGTTATATACATATATGTATATATATACACACACACACACACATACATATATATATAGTCTCAGTGGATACATTCATAGTCATCACTTTAATTCTACCAATAAAATTTTCTTTTTTGATATATCATGTATCTGTCTATCCCACTATCCTCTGAATTAAAAAATCAACACATGTAAACCCATGGCTGATTCATGTCAATGTATGGCAAAAACCACTACAATACTGTAAAGTAATTAGCCTCCAATTAAAATAAATAAATTTTTAAAACTCAGTATGTGGAAATTTTACATTTTTTTACAATATTGAGTCCTACCATTCAGGAATGGAGGAAATACCTTGAAACACCAATAGATTTTTTTTTCTTCCTGTATAATAGGATTCTACAAGTTTATAAATCCTATCATGGATAATCAAAATATTTTCTTAAATGTATTTATGGAAGTAGAGAGCTTCTTTGGTGGCTCAGTGGTAAAGAATCCACCTGCAAGGCAAGAGACATGGGTTCAATCTCTGAGTCAGGGAGATCCTCTGGAGAAGGAAATGGCAACCCAACTTCAATATTCTTGCCTGGGAGATCCCATGGACAGAGGAGCCTGGAAGTCCAAGGTATCTCAAATAATCAAACACAACTTATCAACTAAACAACAAAAATAGCAACAACAGCAATGGAACCAGAATTGAATTTATCCAGAAACAGATCAAGTAACTATCTCTGTGTTCTAATATTAGGAAATGAAGATACCTTCTGCATTCAGTTCTGTTCAGTTCAGTCGCTCAGTCATGTCTGACTCTTTGTGACCCCATGAATTGCAGTACACCAGGCCTCCCTGTCCATCACCAACTCCTGGAGTTCACTCAAACTCATGTCCATCGAGTGGGTGATGCCATCCAGCCATCTCATCCTCGGTCATCCCCTTCTCCTCCTGCCCCCAATCCCTCCCAGCATCAGAGTCTTTTCCAATGAGTCAACTCTTTGCATGAGGTGGCCAAAGTACTGGAGTTTCAGCTTTAGCATCAGTCCTTCCAATGAACACCCAAGACTGATCTCCTTTAGAACGGACTGGTTGGATCTCCTTGCAGTCCAAGGGACTCTCAAGAGTCTTCTCCAACACCACAGTTCAAAAGTATCAGTTCTTCAGTGCTCAGCTTTCTTCACAGTCCAACTCTCACATCTATACATGACCATTGGAAAAACCATAGCCTTGACTAGATGGACCTTTGTTGGCAAAGTAATGTCACTGCTTTTGAATATGCTATCTAGGTTGGTCATAACTTTCCTTCCAAGGAGTAAGCGTCTTTTAATTTCATGGCTGCAATCACCATCTACAGTGATTTTGTGGCCCCAAAAAATCAAGTCTGACACTGTTTCCACTGTCTCCCCATCTATCTACCATGAAGTGATGGGACCAGATACCTTCTCTAATCTTCCCTGTTTCCTCAGAGTTAAACTAATAGGTAGTCATATTTTTGAGATAATGCATTAATTGTAGAGTTTAATGGAGGACTACTTCTAGGAGAAAAAAAAAAGAAACACACATCAAGCCATTCTTGCTATCTATGTTATTTCCAAGTTCAAATGAGCAGCTACTAAGCAGGAGGGGTCAAGGGACTGGGTCGTGCAAGCTTTACATTGGGATTATTCAGAAAAGAAAGTTTAGCCTAGCACTGGTGAGTCGGAGTGGGGCCCTGGGCAATAGGGTTAAACCTGACGTTTGAGGGTAGGAAACAAGGCATGGAAGTTCACGCAGGTGCTGCAGACACTGTAGTGAGGAGGCATCCCATTTCCCGGAAGGACCATCTGCAAGGTTGCAAACATGACAGAGTGTGGATCGTCAAATAAAACTATCACTTCTTTGGTAAGTATTAAAAAGTCTGGGCTACCTCCAAATGCTAAAGTATGATTTGTGTTAGATATTGGGGGGTGCCTAGAGGTTGCAATCCATTTGGCTGAGCATTTCCTGGTCTGGATGTTATGTCATTTTGATTTTCTGTTGAAGGGCTGTGGGGACTTGGAAAGGGCATCCTTAGGGGGTTCAGAGGGACTTTCTGCCAATCTAATCAACACAAGCCCTGGCTTAGTTAGCTTGTTTTCAAAATTGTAGGCACTGTTGTTCCAAAATTAATATTTTTGAATATTCAACACATCCCTGGGGGAGAGCAAAGGGCCTCCCCACCTTTATTTCCTCTGCAAAACAAGTCAAGATGAAGTCTTTGCTGACAAAACTCTTGGCTTCCTCTTGTTCAGCTGTACTTCATCCCCACAGACTTCCCTCTTGGAAATCCCAAAATAGTCACGGAGTCTGGTCTCCAAGGCTTGAGTTGACCTGGCCTGTCTGGCTGCCTTCCAAAAAAGATTTTTATGAAAAATATTATCTTGTTTTTTTTCTCATCAGAGACTTAAAAAAATTATAACCCATGCAACAATGTGTCCTTCCCCTCTTTATCATTCTTTCACAGTTCTAAAGTCTCTTTACCCCATCAGGGATACATGCCTCCTTCTCCAGGCTTAATAGTTTCTGGAGAAACTTGTGGAGTAGAGAAGTGTGGGGCCTTGATCATAAAAGTGTGCAGATATTTGCAGCAATGATAAGAAGATATTGAAACCCTGAAAAAGAACTGTCCTTCTACCCAAAAATCAATTCCCACTTTGCCTCAGTGGGAATTTGGTTATACTTTTTGGTTGTTGTTAATCACTAAGTCGTGTCTGACTCTTTGTGACCCCAGGGACTGTAGCCCACTGAGTTTCTCTGTCCATGGAATTTCCCAGGCAAGAACACTGGAGTGGGTTTCCTTTTCTTTCTCCAGGGGATCTTTTTGACTCAGGGATCAAACCTGTGTCTCCTGCATTGCAGGCAGATTATCTTACCACTGAGCCACCAGGGAAACTCACACTTTACATGTATACCAAAAATAAATAAATAAATAAATAAATTGCTGTTGACAAAGTCTGGGATATAGTCAGGAGTCCTATGACCTGTACCTTAATCATTCTGTCAAATGAGACTTCATCCCCATATATCCTATCACAATACTGTTGTCATGTTAACTAAAATAAGGGCTTGGTACCTCCCAGTGTCATTTTCTGATATGTTAGCTGCATCCCCTGTTAGGCTGTGAGCTCCTTGAGAGGCAGATCTGGGCCTCACTCACCTCTGCATTCCCAGTCCTTTTCACGATGCTTAAGATGTAGAAAGTGTTCAACAAATGTTAGATTAGATCTACAGTCCAAAGACCAAAGACATGACTCTCCTTCATGGCTTACTAGCTAAGTGTTATACAGAGAGTTTGTTAGCCTGTCTGAACCTCTTTTTCAAGAGAAAAAAAATGGAAATGATATTACTAAATCCATGCATGAGCTGTAAGAGGCTTAAAAGAAATATGCCTCTTATTTCTATGTGGAAATAATATAATAGTAAAGAGCAGTGCAAATGTTGATTGTCATCAGGTAGAGCCAGACCCAGGGCAAGGGGGCTAATTGTTTTCCTTTCCTCCTTCTTGACTATTACCCCTGGAAGCTTAGGGCTCAAGAAAAACAGGGTGTTTTAGTACTACCGGTATGAGTTTAGGCATGTCACTTTTTTAAGCCTCTTCCTCCTTCTTAGTGAATTGAGGAGATTATATTAGAGAGCCTTGGCCTAACACACTGACTTGAGGTAGTGTTACAAAAGATAATGGTCTGGAGTCAGGATGGGGAAATGATGGAAACTGTGATATTTTATTTTCTTGTGCTCCACTGCAGTTGATGACTGCAGCCATGAAATTAAAAGATGCTTGCTCTTTGAGAAAACAGATATGACCAACCTAAACAGCATATTAAAAATCAGAGACATTATTTTACCGACAAAGGTCTGTCTAGTCAAAGCTATGGTTTTTTCAGTAGTCATGTATGGATGTGAGAGTTGGACCATAAAGAAGGCTGAGAGCTGAAGAATTGATGCTTTTGAACTATAGTGTTGGAGAAGACTCTTGAGAGTCCCTGGACTGCAAGGAAATCAAACCAGTCAATCCTAAAGGAAATCAGTCCTGAATATTCATTGGAAGGACTGACGCTGAAACTGAAGCTCCAATACTTTGGCCACCTGATGCAAAGAACTGACTCATTGGAAAAGACCATGATGTTGAGAAAGATTGAAGGCAGGAGGAGAAGGGGATGACAGAGGTTGACATGGTTGGATGTCATCACTGACTCATGGACATGAGTTGAGCAAGCTCCGGGAGTTGATGATGGACAGGGAAGCCTGGCATGCTGCAGTCCATGGGGTTGCAAGGAGTTGGACATGACTGAGCGACTGAACTGAACTGATACATGAGTTCAAAGCTCTGTTCTGCCACTGAATTGTCTCGGTAAACTTGTCAAGTTACTTATATTTTTAAACTGCAGTTTCTTCAGCTATAAAATAGAAATAAAATTAATGTCAACTTCATGGGATAGCTGTGATGACTGCATGAAATGATGGAAAAAATGCCAAGCACATAGTGAGCATGTAGTAGGTAAGAGAGTTTCCTATTTCCCTCTCTTCCTTCAATATTAAGAGGCTGAAATCCTCCCAGATATGAGTTTTCTGGGCAGAGTGCTCTAATGTCAAACACACTGGACAACAGAAAAGTGAAGCTGAGTCCCACCCATCATACAAGAATGACTCATAGGCTAGCTCAGGTTTCCAGATGTGTATCCTTACTGTTCTGTGGCCCTTATCTATATTTTACCTGGTGCCAACATCACCATTTTCACTGTTTTCCTTTGGAGCAAATCCCAATGACTGGAATTATTAATGACTCTGCCAATTTGACATGCTTTAGTGGTAGACCATGTTAGATTTGTAGAGTCCATCCTATTGATGGTCCATCCTCTCTTGCATGGACCACTTTCCTTGCAACTGCATTCCCATCCTGAGCCTTGTCAGACCTTCTCAAAGCAGTGGCCAGGGTACATCAGCAGGTGGACAGGGAGCAGCACTGGAAAATTCTCTTCTGGGTTTGTTTTCTGCAGATGAGTCCTGGAGCTGCCATGGATGCCAGGCCTACCCTCTCTGCTGCCTAAAAATCTTTGGTTCATTAACTTGTAGTTACCTATTTTCGTGGCTCAACTGCAGCTAAAGGCAGAAATTGCCCAAATTGGCTGACTTAGTTTGCTTCTAGGCAATTGACTCATGAGCCAATTACTTAAACTGTACTACCTTTTCACTTACATTCTGACATCTCATACTTTTTAAACCTAAATTAATTCCTTATGTAAAGGACTATTGGGAATTTTATTTAAATGGTTTCTGGAATGTAAATTTATGAAAAAAAATCACACAGAAGAAGTGAAATTCTGATTATGATTTTTGTGTTAGTCCAGGGAGGGCTGCATATGTCAGTGAATAAAAGTAATAAGGAACAGCAACAATAACCATAACTACTAGTCATTGAGTGCATGTTTTGTATACCACATGGTTGAAATAAAGCCATATTAAACTGATTGCCAGGCAAAGTACCCAAAAGCTTTTCCTATGTGCTCTATCAATAGTTTGAAGATGGATTTCAAAAAGGTCTGATACTTGTACTCTTAGGCTAGCCTAGATCAGTCAACAGGAATAGGAACATTAGGAACATATGGCAACAAGACAATTAAATCTAAGTATTAAGAAGCCTGGTTGTGTCCCACTCTTTGCAACCCCATGGACTATATAGTCCATGGAATTCTACAGGCTAGAGTACTGGAGTGGGTAGCCTTTCCCTTCTCGAAGGGATCTTCAAAACCCAGGGATCGAATCCAGGTCTCCCACATTGCTGGCAGATTCTTTACCAGCTGAACCACAAGTGAAGCCCATGAATACTGGAATGGGTAGCTTTTCCCTTCTCCAGTGGATCTTCCTGACCCAGAAATCAAACTGAGGTCTCCTGCACTGCAGGTGGATTCTTTACCAACTGAGCTATCAGGGAAGCCTGACTTTCACATTAAGAGGCCCGGGCTTCCCAGGTGGCTCAGCGGTAAAGAATCCTCCTGCCAATGCAGGAGATGTAGGAGATGCAGGTTTGAGCCCTGGGTTGGGAAGATCACCTAGAGTAGGAAATGGCAACCCACTTCAGTATTCTTGTCTAGAAAATTCTACACATAGAGGAGGCTGGTGGGCTATAGTCCATGGGGTCACAAAGAGTTGAACACAACTGGGCATGCACACATTAAGCAGCCCAATGACAATTTTGGGGGTTAATGAAAGTTTTAATAAAGTTTTGATTTTTAGCACAAATGATGACCTTTTATATCCATTCCAGCTAATCATTCCATACTCCAGAATGCTTCATTATCAACAACTGCAATCCTCTTTAATTTCAACCTCAACCATTCCATGCTTTAACTGAAATTCCCACTCTTTCCCTTTAGTACCCAAGGAAACTATCCTTCAGTGTCATTGCCCTGAAGCTTATTGATCCTATGAAATTTTCACTATTCTCATTTCTCTCTACCTTCCTTGTGTAGCTTAAATTCCATGATCTATCACTATGATGAGTCCTTTTTCACACAGGCTCAGATGCCTTACTGCCCTCTTACTTCATCATACTTGCTTGGCAAACCAGTCTTGGTTCTGTCTAACCCTCTGGTTCCCTCTTCACCAGCACCTATGCAGCTAAGTGTGGCTGGAAAAAGATACAAGCCACACTGACTTTCCTTCCTTAAAGTCATTGCCACCAGGTCAAGTAGGCCCTTAATGCTTCCCAACAACCATATTTTATTTCCCTTTTTCATTCCCCCTTCTGGTCTCCCAAAGAGTGGTCTTAACACTCTCCTTTCTCCTTGCACCATTCCATTAAAATTGCTTCATCAAAGTCTGAAACAACCATAGGATGCTATCTCAAGGTCAAAGATTATATCTCAACTCAACCCTATTTGATTTAGCAAAAAATATTTGACATAAGTTCTAAAACGGGCTTTTAGAATAGCTTTGACCCTTATAGTTATTCCTTCTCAGTTTCTTCTGCTGTTTCTTCATCTAAATATTGGAGTGTCCTAGTCTTCAGTTGTTGGCTAAAGTCATTCCTTAAGTGATCTAATTATTTCTAAAGGCTTCAAATGCCATTTATATAATGATAACACCCAAATTATTACCCCCTAACTTTCATCTCTGGTGCATATTATCATCACATCTTATGTGGATGACTTCAATAACCTTATAACCTTTCTCCTGCTTCTGCCCTTGTGACACCTTAGGCTATAATTACCATGGTAGCCAGACTGATCCTATTAAAATATAAGCCAGATGATGTCACTTCTCTGTTTAAAACCTTCCAATGCTTTTCCATACCATTCAAAGTAAGATCCAAAGTCCTCATCATGGCCTATATGTCCAGTCTTCCTGCCTACCCCGTACTTCATCCAGTACTCACATTAAATCTCTGATACTATCTAATGCTTTTCTCAGGCAGAGATTTAGTTTTGTTTTGTTTTGTTATTTGCTATATTTCCAGTGTTTTGCATACAGAAAATCATTAGTCAATAGTCGTTGAATATATTAATCAGTGGGCCAGTGCTCAATCCCAGTGGGCTAGGTAAACTTAAGGTTTAAGGCTCTTGGAGAAACAGTGATGAATGAAAGGATAGGTAGTGAGTTTTCTCCCTCTTCTCACCTTCATCCTCCCTCTTACTTTCAAACACACAGCTAACCAAGCCTGAGATTTCTATAAAACCTTCTTTCAAGTTCTCTTTCCATTTATTCTGGCTAAGTCTCACTGATGTGCTACTGTGAGTCTGCCTGTTGTGTGGCTGCTGTTGTGACAAAAGATGCCATTACAATGATTCTTTATTATCCTGATATAGATCCAAGGCTTATATAACTCATACTTGGACTCCTGGTAAGAAATGGAAAGGAATATGTAGGGACCCAATCACGTTGTCCCTCTGACAAAGAAGCTCACCTATGAAACAGCTACCTTGGAAATCGCTCCAATAGCTTTAAATTGAGTTTGCCAAAGATACTTGCACCACAAGAAATCTACATTTATTGCCACCAAGTAGCGACATATGCTTGGTTGCTCAGTCTTGTCTGACTCTCTGTGACCCCATGGACTGTAGCCTGCCAGGCTCCTCTGTCCATGGGGATTCTCCAACCAAGAATACTAGAGTGGGTTGCCCTCCTCCAGGGGATTGTCCCAACCCAGGGATCGAAGCCAAGTCTCCCTCGTTGCAGGCAGATTCTTTACCATCTGAGCCACCAGGGAAGCCCAAGAATACTGGAGTGGGTAGCCTAGCCCTTCTCCAGGGGATCAACTTGACCCAGTAATCAAACCTGCGTCTCTTGAATTCCAGGCAGATTCTTTACCAGCTGAGCTAAGTTGTATAATTTATCTAATATGCTTTCTTCTAACACAACTTGTTATATGAAAACTCTATTTTCTCCTAAGTTTATCTTCCTCCCTTTTGAAAATCAAACTTACTTCCATTCCTGATCACATGATAGGCTGGATCCCAGTTTGGAGGACAGGAGAGCTGCTAACCCTTTGAATTGTTGGTAGTAATGTTTGTGTATTCTTGTGCACACGTGGAGGATCTACTTCAGCTCTTCTGCCTGTCTCTTTGAACCTTCTTGTCTGACCATGTGCAGAAAGGCAGATGAAAAGATGACATTCTAGCCTATATTTTTTTTCATGCCTTTACCTTGATTGTAAATTATGGATAAGTGAAGTTTTATTCATAAACCAAGATTTGAAGGCATCAGGATTGGCAAGTAATTTGGAGGAACAACAGTCTGTTATCCCCATGTTGTCCTTGGCTTGCTCTGCTTCAAATCTACTACTAGGCTTTTTTTTTTTCCCCATCTCCTTTTACTTGCTAATTACTTATAAACTTACTTAATTTTAATACTCCTAGGATTTTTTCCTGCTCCACATCCTGCCTTCGGTCTTAGCTGTCTATTGGATGGTGATATCATGATAAAATGATAATAATATTAGCTAATGTCTATTTAGCACTGACTTTATGGCATATGCTGTGCTTGGCACTGTACTTAATCATCACAAAAACCTATAAAGTGGGCATTACTATTATGCCTATTTTATCTAAGTGATATAGAGCTTTTGCAAAATCAGACAATGTGTCCAAGTTCAGGCAGCTAGTAAGTAAGTAGGTCATCAACACAGTGACCTAACCTGTCACCATTAAGCCTATTTCCCTGTCCCTTTCTCTGCTGGATAACCACAAATAAAGGAGGAGAGATGGGTGCCAGGACAGGAATAGTGGAGCTGGGAAAACAGGCTTGTTTTCAATGGCTAGGAAGTCATGGGATAGATTTTTCAATTCCTTATACAATAACTGAAATGAAAAATATACTAGAAAGAATCAATAGTTGATTAGATGATACAGAGAAATGGTTTAGCAAGCTAATAGACACACTAGTGAAAAATCGCCTAGGCTGAACAGAAAATAGATAAAAGAATAAAAAGAATTGAGGACAGTTTAAGAGATCTCTGAGCCAACATCATGTAAACTAACATTCACATTATAGGGGTCCCAGAAGGAGAGAGATGGGAGCAGGGGACATATTTGAAGACATAATAGTTGAAAACTTCCCTACCCTGTGGAAGAAAACAGACATCCAGGAACAGGAAGTACAGAGTCTCAAACAAGACAAATCCAAAGAGGAACACACCAAGACACATTGTAATTAAGATAGCAAAATTTAAAGATGAACAGAGAATGTTAAAAACAGCTAGAGAAGAGCAGCAATTTACATTCAAGGAAACACCCATGAGACTACTAGATGACCTTTCAGCAGAAACTTCTCAGAAGGGAGTGATATGATATATTTAAAATGAAGAAAGAATATTATACCTGACAAGGCTTTCATTCAGATTTGATGGGGAGAGCAAATGTTTTACAGACAAGCAAAAGCCAAGAGGTCAGAATCACCAAACCAGCTTTATAAGAAATGGTAAATAGATTTCTGTAAAAGGTAAAGAAGAGGAGCATCTAGAAATATTAAAAAAAATGAAAGGAAAAAAATCTTATCAATAAAGGAATGTAGTAAATCTTCTACAGGAAGAGTAGTAAATCAACCATGTATAAAGCTAGTAGAAAAGTTAAAAAAAAAAGTAGTAAAGTCATCTATATCCACAATAATTCATCAAGAAATACATACAACAAAAAGATGTGATATATGATGTTAAAAACATTAAATGTGGTGGGGGGGAGTAAAGAATGCAGGATTGTGAAAATGCATGCAATCTTAAAAGATCATCAACTTTACTGTGCAAATATATATATATACTATATATGCACACACATATATACATACCAATCACAACATTATGAAACTAGAAATCAACTTGTAAGAAATGAATTGTTAGTCTAGGTTCGATACAGGATATAGGATACTTGGGGTTGGTGCACTGGGATGACCCAGAGAGATGATATGGGGAGGGAGGTGGGAGGGGGGTTCAGGGTTGGGAACTCATGTACGCTTGTGGTGGATTCATGTCAATGTATGGCAAAACCAATACAGTATTGTAAAGTAAAAAAAAAAAAAAAAAACTTCAAAAATATAAACATGTGAAAGCTAAACAATATGCTACTAAGCAATCATGTCAGTAAAATCAAAGAGGAAACTTTAAAATACTTGGAGACAAATAAAAGTTAAGAAACAACAACTGAAAACCTATGAAATGCATCAAAAGCAGTTCTAAGAGGAAAGTTTACAGAGAAACACGTCTACCTCAGAAAACAAAAATGCTCAAGCAACTCAAGATTACACCTGAAGAAAGACGAAACAAAATCCAAATTTAGTAGAAGGAAAGAAATCATAAATATCACAGCAGAAATAAATGACATACAGATGATAAAAATGATTTTTAAAAAGATCAATGAAACCAAGAGTTGGTTCTTGGAAGAGAGAAACAAAATTGACAAGCCTTTAATCAGCCTCAACAAGAAAAATGAGAGAGGATCCAAACACATAAAATCAAAAATTGAAAGAGAAAGTCACAATTAATACCACAGAAATACAAAAGATCATAAGTTGTTTAGTACAAACAACTATATGCCACTAAAAGGGACAAACTAGAAGTAATGGGAAAAATTCCTAGAAATGTAAACGCTCCCAAAACTGAACCAAGAAGAAATAGAAAATTATAAATAGACTAATTATCAGCAATAAATTTGAGTCTGTAATTTTAAAAATTTCCAACAAACTAAAGCTCAGAACCAGATGGCTTCACAGGTGAATTCTACCAAACATTTAGAGAAGAGTTGACATTCATTTTTCTCAAACTATACCAAATTATGGCAGAGGAAGAAATACTTCCAAACTTATTCTATGAGAAAAGCATCACTTTGATACCAAAACCAAAGACACCTCAAAAAAGGAAAATGATAACATAGCCAATGATAATGATAGCCAATAACACTGATGAACATAAATGCAAAAATCCTCAACAAAATATTAACAAACTAAATTCAACAATACATAAAAAGACAGTAAACCATGATCAAGAGTATCCCAGGGATACAATGATGGTTCAATATTTGCAAAACAATGCAGCTCACCACATTAACAAATTAAAGAGAAAAAATCATATAATCATCTCAAAAGATGCAGAAAATTTTCAAAAAAGTGGATATAGAGAAAGCATATCTCAATCTAATAAAGGCCATATATGACAACCACTAACATCATTATCAACAGTAAAAAGCTAGAACCATTTCCTCTAAGATAAGGAAAAAAAACAGATGCCCATTCTCATCACTTTTATTCAGTGATAATATTGAAAGTCTTAGCCACAGCAATCAGAAAGAAAAAAGAAAAAAGAAATCCAAATTGGAAAGGAAGATATAAAACTGCCTTTATTTGTAGATGACATAATATTCTACATAGAAAATCTTAATGATGCCACTCAAAAAACTATTAAATAATAAATGAATTCAGTAAATTTTCAAGATACAAAATTGATATACAAAGAAATATATTGTACTTATATACACTAAAAACAAGCTTCCAGAAAGAGAAATTATGAAAACAATTGTATTATTGCATCTGAAATAATGAAATACCTAGGAACAAATCTAATCAACACAAAAGACCCTAAATACCCAAAGTAATTTTAAGAAAGAAGAGCAGAGCTGGAGGTATTACATTCCCTGACTTCATACTATACTACAAAGCTACATTAATCAAAATAGTATGGTTCTGACAAAAAAACAGACAGAGATCAATGGCACCAGAGAACTCAGAACAAATCTATGCACTCATGACAATCTAAGACAAAAGAGGCAAGAATATACAATGGAGAAAAGATAGTTTCTTTGATAAATGGTGCTGGGAAAACTGGACACCAACTTATGAAAGAATCAAATTAAAACATTTTCTCAAAGCATATACAAAAATAAACTAAAAAGTAAATCCTAAAGGTAAGACTGGAAACTATAAAACTCCTAGAAGTAAACATAGGCAGAACACTCTGACACAAACCACAGCATAGTTTTTTTGGGATCTGTCACCTAAGGTAAAGGAAACAAAAGCGAAAAATAAACAGAGACCTAATTAAATGCAAAAGCTTTTTCCCAACAAAGGAAACCATTGACAAAATGAAAAGACAACCTATTAAATGAAAGAAGATATTTGCAAATGTTATGACTGATAAAGAGTTAATATCCAAAATATATAAACAGAGAAAACAGCTTAATAGCAAGAAAACAACAACCTGATTAGAAAATGAGCAGAAGACCTGAATAGATATTTTTCTGAGGAAGACATACATGTGGTCAACAAGCACATGAAAATATGCTCAACATCACCAATCATCAGGGAAATGTAACCCAAATCCATTATGAGATATCACCTCGCACCTCTCTGATGGCTATTATCAATAAGACAACAAATAACAAGTGTGGGAAGGGATGTGGAGAAAGAATTTCCAGACTCTGTTGGTGAGAATGTAACTTGGTACAGCTACTATAGAATATAGTATAGAGATTCATCAAAAAATTAAAAATAGAGCTACCATATGATGCAACAGTTTTACCCCTGGGTAAAAATAAAAAATACTAATTAGAAAAATATATATGCACCCCTATATTTCTTGCAGTATTATTTACAAATGCCAAGATCTGGAAGCAAGATAAGTGTCCATCAGCAAATGAATGGGGAAGAAGTGGTGTATACAAACACCACAGCATATTGTACTCATGCTCACTGACTCAGTCGTGTCCAGCGCTTTGCGACCCCATGGACTGCAGCCTGCCAGGCTCCTCTGTCCATGAGATTTCCCAGGCAAGAACACTGAAGTGGGTTGCCTTTTCTTACTCCAGGGAATGGCATATTACTCAGTCATAAAAATGAATGATATCTATCATTTGTAACTGCATAGATGGACCTAGGGCATATTATGTGAAATGAAATGTCAGACAGAGAATGACAAATACTGTATGATTTTACTTGTATGCAGAATCCAAAAAGTAAAACAATTGAATGAACATAGTAAAACAGACACAGACTCCTAAATACACAGAACAAACAGGTGGTTGCCAGAGGAATGGGGTTGGGGATGAGAGAAATAAGTGAGGGAGATTAAGAAGTACTAACTCCTAGTTGTAAAATAAATGAGTCACATATATGAAATGTACAGTGTAGAAAAAAGTCAATAATTACATAATATCATTACATGGTGGCATATCACTAGAATAATAATGATGATCATTTTGAAATGTGTAGAAATATTGAATCACTATGTTGTGAGCAGGAACTAACATCGTGTGATAAGTCAATTATACTTAAAACTACATTTTAAAAAAACTCATAGGAAAAGAGATTTGTGGTTACCAGGGGCAGGGGTTGAGGGGAGAAGGAATTGGATGAAGGCAGTCAAAACATAAAACTTCTAGTTACAAGATAAGTAAGTACTAAGGGTATAATATACAATATGATAAATATAATTAACACTGCTTCATGGATGAGAGTAAGCGCAGGCGGCTGCGAGCCAGCTCAGTAAGCGCGGCCGAGAGGAGCTACCCCACATCCGAGGTCAGGGGCAGCGGCCTAGAGTGCCAGGCTGCGACGGCGCAGGAACGGCCGAGAGGAGCTACCCTGCGTCTGCGGTCAGGGGCAGCGGCCAAGAGGAGCTACCCTGCATCTGCGGTAAGGGGCAGCGGCCAAGAGGAGACACCCCGCGTCCGAGGTCAGGGCGGCGGCCAAGAGGAGCTACCCCGCGTCCGAGGTCAGAGGCCGCCTAGAGGAGCTACCCTGCGTCCGAGGTCAGGGGCAGCGGCCAAGAGGAGACACCCGGCATCCGAGGTCAGTGGCGGCCGGGAGGAGACACCCCGTGTCCGAGGTCAGGGCGGCAGCCAGGAGGAGCTACCCTGCTTCCGAGGCCAGTGGCGGCTGGGAGGAGCTACCTGAGGAGTGGAGGCTGCACAGGCACAGGAGGGCCTAGAGGAGCTATCCCACATTGAAGGTCAGGAACCGTGGCGGTAAGGAGACACCCCTCGTCCAAGGTAAGGAACAGCGGCTGTGCTTTGCTGGAGCAGCTGTGAAGAGATACCCCACACCAAGGTAAGAGACGGGCAGGTCATGGTGGAGAGGCCTGACAGACTGTGGTCCACTGGAGAAGGGAATGGCAAGCCACTTCAGTACTCTTGCCTTGAGAACCCCATGAACAGTAGGAAAAGGCAAAATAATAGGATACCAAAAGAGGAACTCCCCAGGTCATTAGGTGCTCAATATGCTACTGGAGATCAGTGGAGAAATAACTCCAGAAAGAATGAAGGGATGGAGCCAAAGAAAAAACAATACCCAGTTGTGGATGTGACTGGTGATAGAAGCAAGATCGGATGCTGTAAAGAGCAATATTGCATAGGAACCTGGAATGTCAGGTCCATGAATCAAGGCAAATTGGAAGTGGTCAAACAAAAGATGGCAAGGGTGAACGTAGACATTCTAGGAGTCAGCGAACTAAAATGGACTGGAATGGGTGAATTTAACTCAGATGACCATTACATCGACTACTGCGGGCAGGAATTCCTCAGAAGAAATGGAGTAGCCATCATGGTCAACAAAAGAGTCCGAAATGCAGTACTTGGATGCAATCTCAAAAATGACAGAATGATCTCTGTCTCCAAAGCAAACCATTCAATATCACAGTAATCCAAGTCTATGCCCCAACCAGTAATGCTGAAGAAACTGAAGTTGAATGGTTTTATGAAGACCTACAAGATCTTTTAAAACTAACACCCAAAAAAGATCTCCTTTTCATTATAGGGGACAGGAATGCAAAAGTAGGAAGTCAAGAAACACCTGGAGTAACAGGCAAATTTGGCCTTGGAATGGGGAATGAAGCAGGGCCAAAGCTAATAGAGTTTTGCCAAGAAAATGCACTGGTCATAGCAAACACCCTTTTCCAACAACACAAGAGAAGACTCTACACATGGACATCACCAGATGGTCAACACCGAAATCAGATTGATTATATTCTTTGCAGCCAAAGATGGAGAAGCTCTATTCAGTCAACAAAAACAAGACCAGGAGCTGACTGTGGCTCAGATCATGAACTCCTTATTACCAAATTCAGACTCAAATTGAAGAAAGTAGGGAAAACCGCTAGACCATTCAAGTATGACCTAAATCAAATCCCTTATGATTATACAGTGGAAGTGAGAAATAAATTTAAGGGTCTAGATCTGCTAGATACAGTGCCTGATGAACTATGGAATGAGGTTCGTGATATTGTACAGGAGACAGGGATCAAGATCATCCCCATAGAAAAGAAATGCAAAAAAGCAAAATGGCTGTCTGGGGAGGCCTTACAAATAGCTGTGAAAAGAAGAGAGGCGAAAAGCAAAGGGAAAAGGAAAGATATAAGCATCTGAATGCAGAGTTCCAAAGAATAGCAAGAAGAGATAAGAAAGCCTTCTTCAGCGATCAATGCAAAGAAATAGAGGAAAACAACAGAATGGGAAAGACTGGAGATCTCTTCAAGAAAATTAGAGATACCAAGGGAACATTTCATGCAAAGATGGGCTCGATAAAGGAGAGAAATGGTCTGGACCTAACAGAAGCAGAAGATATTAAGAAGAGGTGGCAAGAGTACACAGAAGAACTGTACAAAAAAGATCTTCTCAACCCAGATAATCATGATGATGTGATCACTAATCTAGAGCCAGACATCTTGGAATGTGAAGTCAAGTGGGTCTTAGAAAGCATTGCTACGAACAAAGCTAGTGGAGGTGATGGAATTCCAGTTGAGCTATTTCAAATCCTGAAAGATGATGCTGTGAAAGTGCTGCACTCAATATGCCAGCAAGTTTGGAAAACTCAGCAGGCCACAGGACTGGAAAAGGTCAGTTTTCATTCCAGTTACAAAGATAGGCAATGCCAAAGAATGTTCAAACTACCGCACAATTGCACTCATCTCACATGCTAGTAAAGTAATGCTCAAAATTCTCCAAGCCAGGATTCAGCAATATGTGAACCGTGAACTCCCTGATGTTCAAGCTGGTTTTAGAAAAGGCAGAGGAACCAGAGATTAAATTGCCAACATCTTCTGGATCATGGAAAAAGCAAGAGAGTTCCAGAAAAACATCTATTTCTGCTTTATTGACTATGCCAAAGCCTTTGACTGTGTGGATCACAATAAACTGTGGAAAATTCTGAGAGAGATGGGTATACCAGACCACCTAACCTGCCTCTTGAGAAATCTGTATGCAGGTCAGGAAGCAACAGTTAGAACTGGACATGGAACAACAGACTGGTTCCAAATAGGAAAGTACATCAAGGCTGTATATTGTCACCCTGCTTATTTAACTTCTGTGCAGAGTACATCATGAGAAATGCTGGACTGGAAGAAACACAAGCTGGAATCAAGATTGCCGGGAGGAATATCAATAACCTCAGATATGCAGATGACACCACCCTTATGGCAGAAAGTGAAGAGGAACTAAAAAGCCTCTTGATGAAAGTGAAAGAGGAGAGTGAAAAAGTTGGCTTAAATCTCAACATTCAGAAAACGAAGGTCATGGCATCCGGTCCTATCACTTCATGGGAAATAGATGGGGAAACAGTGGAAACAGTGGCAGACTTTATTTTTTTGGGCTCTAAAATCACTGCAGATGGTGACTGCAGCCATGAAATTAAAAGACGCTTACTCTTTGGAAGAAAAGTTATGACCAACCTAGATAGTATATTCAAAAGCAGAGACATTACTTTGCCTACTAAGGTCCATCTAGTCAAGACTATGGTTTTTCCTATGGTCATGTATGGATGTGAGAGTTGGACTGTGAAGAAGGCTGAGTGCCGAAGAATTGATGCTTTTGAACTGTGGTGTTGGAGAAAACTCTTGAGGGTCCCTTGGACTGCAAGGATATCCAACCAGTCCATTCTGAAGGAGATCAACCCTGGGATTTCTTTGGAAGAAATGATGGTGAAGCTGAAGCTCCAGTACTTTGGCCACCTCATGCAAAGAGTTGTCTCATTGGAAAAGACTCTGATGCTGGGAGGGATTGGGGGCAGGAGGAGAAGGGGACGACCGAGGATGAGGTGGCTGGATGGCATCATGGACTCGATGGACATGAGTCTGAGTGAACTCCGGGAGATGGTGATGGACAGGGAGGCCTGGCGTGCTGTGATTCATGGGGTCGCAACGAGTCAGACACGACTGAGCGACTGAATTGAACTCATGGATGAAGGTTATTAAGAAATCCTAAGAATTCTTATCATAAGGAAAATTTTTTCTATTTCTTAAATTGTTTATTTATATGAGATCATAGATGTTCACTGAACTTTCCGTGATAATAATTTCATGATATATGTAAGTTATGATATATTGAGTTTAAGGTGCACAGGATAACAATTTGACTTACATACATTATGAAATTCTTATCACAGGAAGTTCAGTGCTGTATGCCATTATATTTCAATAAAATTGGAAGAAAAACTGATTAGGATCATAATTTCAAGCTCTGTTATGGCCGACTCCACACAGACCTTTGTGGTTCAGATCATGAGGAGGTATCACGTACACTTGCTCAAGGAAGGCACTGGGTGTTGCAAAAACACGACACCTGTCCCACTGGGCACTCTCAACAGATGGACTAGCTGCCAGATCAATGGATTGTGTGGCTCAAATCTCTTTGGAGAAGCAAATTCTTCCATTAAGACCAAGCAGGAAGAGCTCTTACAGAATTTTCAGCTTCTAGAAAAGGTACAACCTATATCCAAATAGAAAAATTAAGGAAATAAACTAAAATGTACCTGAAACTGGATTCTTTTAATGAACACTAGGCAAAACAATGTAAATTGAATGCAAAATTTCTTTGCAAGAATAAAATATTAAATCACTTTCGCAGAAGGATAAGTAACTTGTAGAAAATTCATCCATTATAAGTGGACAGTTCAATAAGCTTTGACAAATATCTACAGTCAAGTAATCAGAACATAATCAAGATACGCAAGAGTTACATCAGCTCCCAAATCCACTTGAGACACGTTATAGTATGGGTTATCTTCAATGGAATCATATTCCAGATTCTATTGAAGAAAAAGGCACAGAGTTGCTGATGGATTGGGTGTAAACCATGTAGGGGATGAATCAAGGGTGCCTCCAAGCTTTGGAGCCAAGAAACTAGATGCAGAGAAAGGTCACTTTTTGTTGGAGATATTGGGAGGAAGGATGGTTTTGTGGGTTAAATCAATAGTTTAGTTTTGACCATTAAGGAAGAACTGATTTATGCAAGACAAAATCTAATAAGTAGGTAAGCATTTGGTAGACTGGTCACAATGGAAAAAAAAAAAAAGATTCTGTTGAAATAACCATGGGGTACAGTTTCATGTCTATTAAGACACCAGTCATGGAAAGAGATGATGCTGTTCAGTATAGGTTGTGTTGGGAGAACTTGCACATGCACCAACTTCAGGTGGCAATGCAGATAATAATTGTCATTTGAACAAAAGTGATCCAGAGATATGAAACATCTGTGCCTCTTTAACACTCTCATCCCAGTTCTGAAACTTGACTCATAAGGAATTATATTTTACCATTAAACAAAATAGTTAAAAAAGATAGGAAAATATTATATTTGCACCAAATACTGTAACTTTTTAATAGTAATAAAATATAGTTATGACTTAAATGTCTAGGAAAGAACAGTGTATAAGTAAGGTACACTTAAGTAGAATGCAATAAAAGTAGCTACCATCTACTAATTGTTTACTAGGTGCTTGCCACAGTTCAAAGGATTAACTTACATTACTGATTTTATCTTTGTAACAGCCTTATGACATAGATTCTATATTATCCCCATTTCATTATGTTATGCTTTAAGTAATTTCTATTACAGGCCAATAAGTTACAAAGATGACTTTATCACTTTTTAGCCACCTTTTTTTTTTTTATTACACCAAAGCCAAGTGCTTAATCATAACTAAAATCATTCAATGCTAGGCAAATTTTGAGGGTGAATATAGTGGGTAAGGGAGTATAAGTATAGAAAGGAATAGTGTTACGTTAAAAGGAAAATAAAATACAAAAAAATGTTTCTAAATATAGAAAATATAGTATTAAGTATAATATTAAGGAAGAACTGATTTATGCAAGACAAAATCTAATAAGTAGGTAAGCATTTGGTAGACTGGTCACAGTGGAAAATGAAATACAAAAGGAAAGGAAAATAAAATACAAAAAAATGTTTCTATGCTACAGGTATAACTATGTGAAACATATGAGGAATAACTAGAAGAAAATACAAAAATAAGTTTTCATGTGAAACCACTGAAGTTTACTACTGGTTTTTCCAGATCAATTTCCTTTGAGAGGTAAAAGCAAAACCTAGGTCGAATAAGGTTGAGGAGGGATTCAAATTAAAAAGGGAAGGTAGTAGCATTGGAACATATACATTATCATATGTAAAATAGATAGCCTGTGGGAATTTGTATGACACAGGGAACCCAAAGTCAGTGCTTTGTGACACCTAGAGAGGTGGGATGGGGAGGCAGTTTCCAGAAGGAGGGGACATATTTATACCTGTGGCTGTTTCATGTTGGTGTATGGCAGAAACCATCACAATATTGTAATTGTCCTCTAATTAAAAATACAAAATTAAAAAACAGAGAGGGGAAGAAAATGAAAACCACTAGGTTAGACTGATCATTCAGAGGTTGGTGGTGTATGGAAGAAAACTGCCTGTGCTCCTATATGAAAAGAATTAGGATTTGGGAACTTGAAACAAGCCAAGAGGAAGAAATCAGAGAAGAAGAAGGAAGGAAAGATATAGAAAGGAAATGAGAGGAAGGGGAAGAGGAAAAGAATGGGAAGGGAGGCAGAATGTTGAACAGCTAAAGAATTAGGAATATAGTGCCTTGTACATAACATGTACTCAAACCTGTGTGTTAAATTAAGAGTTAAAGCTATCAATTGAAAAGTTAGGTTACCAGGCTTGCTTATTCTCTCCAGGAACTCAATTTTCTGTGTTATATTTGTTTTGTTTGCTTCTGTTTGTAAAATAGCTTTATTTTTCTGAATATACATATATATAAACACACACATATACATAAATATACTAATGTTTATTCTGAAATAAATAATTACAAAGAAAATAATCTGTGGTGGTGGTTTGGTCGCTACGTTGTGTCTGACACTTGCGACCCCATGGACTGTAGCCCACCAGGCTCCTCTGTCCATGAGATTCTCCAGGCAAGAATATTGAAGTGGGTTGCCATTTCCTTCTCCAGGAAATAATCTGTAATTCCATCTAATTCTATGGTTAGTACTTTAGTATGTAACCTGCTTGTTTTTTTCTATTCATATCTGCACACATATACAAATTCATATGTCTTTCTACAAAGGTTATCAACATTTGTAACCTCTTTTTTTGTCACTCTAAAGCATGCCATGAACATTCTCCATGTTAATAAATCTCTTCCTCTTTGTTTAATAGTATTATATTGTATGCATGATATAACATTTAATCAACCCTCTATTGATAGATGCTGGGCTATTTTAAATTTTTAGTTACTGTAAACATTGTGTTGAATATTCTTGTACATATGTCCCCATGCAAATGTCCATTTGTTTCTTAAGATAAACTCTGAGGTAGAATTGCAAGGTCAAAGAGTTTGCCTTTGGGTAAAGTTTCTTTTAACACAAAGTACACAAGTGACTTTCAGGAAGTTTGTGAATAATATTTCCTTCCAACCAACATGGGATTTCCTGATGGCTCACCACGGTAAAGGATCTGCCTGGCTTCAATCCCTGGATAGGGAAGATCCCCTGAAGAAGGGAATGGCTAGCCACTCCAGTATCCTTGCCTGGAGAATTCCATGGACAGAGGAGTCTGGGAGGCTACAGTCCATGGGGTCACAAAGAGTCAGACATGACTGAGTGACTAACATTTTCTTTCTTTCCAACCAGCCGGTGTAAGAATGCCTATATCCCTGACAACTTGCCACTTAGGACATAAACTTTCTAACTTTTTAGAAGGACATTGCTAAAATGCAAACTTAAAACTTCTTTCTCATTACATATTTCCTCATGAATACACAACTTGTCATGGGAAGTATATGGAAACTCTTTTGGAGGATATTTCTAGTGGTAGGAAATAAAACTCGATTTGGTCTTAGGGTTCTTCCAGAGAACAGAGAAAGCTGAAAGGACATGTTTTATGTGTTTTATATCCTGTTAGCTTGTTCTCTCTAATTGGAAAATAGAATAATTAAACTTACAAGATGATTAATAAACATGCAAAAATAAATCTTAAGCAACCTAAGAAGCCACGAAATTTCCCCCACGTGAGTCTAAAATTATATGCAAGTTTTCTCTCCTTCATTTTTTTAAGAATAAGTATAAAAGCATTGTCTCTCAACCCTTTGAAAATGAGCCTGGGAATCACACACAAAAAAACATTTCATTCTTTGAACTCTGATTTGAGGTTTGGACAAATACTTAGGTATTAATTTAATTTAATTTAATTTCAGACAAATGAACTACAGAATTCTGGTGATTCATTATAGGTCTAGTTTGAAATAGGGGATATCAGAATAGTCCTCCCAGTATTTTAGTAAAACTTTTAAATGTACATTTGTAACACTTTGGTACTTACCTTTAAAAATAAAATATTTTCAGCCTCCATGTTAAGTGGCCACATGCCTAATTAGGAATCCTGAAATTCAGCTGTATTGAGGTAAAAAGTGTCCATGGCAAATATTAACCAGTATATTAGATTAACCAGAATTTCTCATTACTCAACCTTGAGAAAAACTCTTACAAGTTTCAGAAAACAAGCTTTGAAAACTGTACACTTTAAAATGGGGGAGTTAATAGACATGTGAATTATATTCCAAGAAGCTGCTATTTTATTTTAATTTTTTAATTTTTTTTTGGTCATGCTGCACATGTGGGATTTTAATTCTCTAACAAGGGATTAAACAGTGGGGACCTGCAATAGAAGCAGGGTCTTAACCACTGGACTGCCAGGGAAATTCCAAAATAAAAGAAAAAAATGATTTGATAAATTTCTAAATAAGATCTTTATCTTTACAGGTTCTTTGCTAACCTACACCATGATTAAAAATCAAACCAAACTTATCTTCCAAATTCCATGTCCAAATTTATCTCCCTTATTTTATTTTTGTTGTTTCCCCTCAATCCCCACTCCTCATTTCTTTCTTTTTTTAATTGAAGGAAAGGTTATAGATTGTTGGAGTTTATGGGGTTCTGTTTGTTTCTTGGAAGATGGAAAAAGCTTAGCATATGTATATATGTAACTTCCCTATTTCAAAGGTTTTGTGGTGTATTAGTGAATCAAAATGGATGAAATTTTAGTAATTCTAATCAATCATTTGGCCATTATTTCCACTGCTGAAAGTAGATTTTCTTAATCTGAAGAGGATGCAATGAAGATTACAAATATATATTTTTAATTTTTACTAGAAGCTAGATGAAAAGGAACTGTTATGGGAAAAAATGCACACTCTCATGATGCTTAGTAAATTACTTGCATTCTGGAACCCAGTTATATTTGAAGTTAAATTAATAAATCCATGTTTGTACAAATCTCTGTGCTTAGTTTTCAAGGAATAGAGAGGTAAGCGCATTTATAATTTGTTAAGAAAGGCTACTACACTCTTATAGGAAATAAAAGTAACATAAAGATAATGGTTAATACTTAGTTGAAATTGTTAGCATGGAAATTAGCTAACATAATACATATAAAGGCATTAACACTTATTTGACAAACGATAAGTACTTAGTATAAGCTGCTCCTATGAATGGAGTCACACTACCTGCCATGACCCGACTACTTAAGTTCCCCAGGTCTCAGTTTCCTCTCTAATAAAATGAGGATAGTAATAGTACCTACTCCAAAAGGTTGCTATGAGGATCAAATAAATGCTTAGAACAGAGTCTGGCACACAGCAATTCCTACCAAATGTTAGTTTTTATTTTTGACTATTAGTATCCAACATAAGAGCATCTTGCCTGATTTATTACTAACTGAATTTATATACATTTTATCTTACTAGATTGCAAGAATATTGGACACTGAAGATAGGGTCTCATTTTTTGTAGCCCTGTCCTCTTCTAGCTTTGTATCAGTTCAGTTCAGTTCAGTTCAGTCACTCAGTCGTGTCTGACTCTTTGCAACCCCATGAATCGCAGCATGCCAGGCCTCCCTGTCCGTCACCAACTCCCGGAGTTCACTCAGACTCATGTCCATCAAGTCAGTGATGCCATCAGCCATCTCATCCTCTGTCGTCCCCTTCTCCTCCTGCCCCCAATCCCTCCCAGCATCAGAGTCTTTTCCAATGAGTCAACTCTTTTCATGAGGTGGCCAAAGTACTGGAGTTTCAGCTTCACCATCATTCCCTTCAAAGAAATCCCAGCGTCGATCTCCTTCAGAATGGACTGGTTGGATCTCCTTGCAGTCCAAGGGACCCTCAAGAGTTTTCTCCAACACCACAGTTCAAAAGCATCAATTCTTCGGCACTCAGCGTTCTTCACAGTCCAACTCTCACATCCATACATGACCACTGGAAAAACCATAGCCTTGACTAGACGGACCTTACTAGGCAAAGTAATGTCTCTGCTTTTGCATATGCTATCTAGGTTGGTCATAACTTTTCTTCCAAAGAGTAAGCGTCTTTTAATTTCATGGCTGCAGTCACCATCTACAGTGATTTTGGAGCCCCAAAAAATAAAGTCTGACACTGTTTCCACTCTTTCCCCATCTATTTCCCATGAAGTGATGAGACTGGATGCCATGATCTTCATTTTCTGAATGTTGAGCTTTGTATAATAAGCACAAAAATCAAAGTGTATAAATGCCACTGTTTCAATACATAAGTGATTTAGTGAATTAATGTGTAAATTCAAGTGATAAAAGTCATGGTTAAATTGGCACTAACAGAAATGAAAACAAAGAATTCCCTCTGAGTTCATCCAGAGAAATCAAAGAGGGAAAGTTGGATTTTTTTTTTTTATCATTTACTGCTGCTGCTGCTAAGTTGCTTCAGTTATGTCCAACTCTGTGCCACCCCATAGACGGCAGCCCACCAGGCTCCCCCATCCCTGGGATTCTCCTGGCAAGAACACTGGAGTGGGTTGCCATTTCCTTCTCCAATGCATGAAAGTGAAAAGTGAAAGGGAAGTCGCTCAGTCGTGTCCAACTCCCAGCGACCCCATGGACTACAGCCTACCAGGTTCCTCCATCCATGGAATTTGCCAGGCAAGAGTACTGGAGTGGGTTGCCATTGCCTTCTCCACTATGAACCATAGGTGTGATTTATACTAATACTTTCTATTTACCCAGAGTATTGCCCTCAGAAATATAACCAATTTATTCATGTTGATGTATGGCAAAACCAATACAATATTGTAAAGTAATTAGCCTCCAATTAAAATAAATAAGTTTATATTAAAAATAAATAAATAAAACAGCCACAAAAAAACTGATGATGGTGGTTGCTTAGCTACTGTGCTGGTTCTAAAAGCCACTTGTATTTATTTTATTGAAGAGTAGAGTTGATTTACAATGTTGTGCCAATTTCTGCTGTATAGAAGAATAACTCAGTTATACACATAGAGACATTCTTGTTTCATATTGTTTTCCGTGATGGCTTATCACAGAATATGAAATATACTTTCCTGTGCTATGAAAAGCCATTTATAAACCAACAATGCCACCTGTTGGATGGAAGAAGCAAGCCTGGCACAATTTTTTGTTGTTCAACAACAAGTGTTTACTTATGCCACCTCTTGGCAGTGTACACTGTTGGGCTACGTGTAGTATGAGAAAGAAAAATAAAAAACAATCCCAACTTTCAAGAAGCCTCCAGTTTAGTAAAGCAAATGAAAGGTTGTTTCCACTTGCAGCTAATGGATGGGTTTCTATTTTAAAACCTGATCTTTTCCCCCACCAAGCTCTCCCAAGGATTCCTCTCTGTCTTGGCATTTGTTCTACTGCTCATTCAGGCCTTGTGTGTTAAATACCTAGTGTGTTACATGGGGACTGCTGAAAGAAAAATAGCAATCTCTAATATCTGTCACTTAACCAAGAAGAGACATTACTTTTAATAAATCAGATGATTAAAAAGTGAAAAAGAGGGCTCCATCTGTGGGGGTTCAGTAACTTCACATTTTCCTGTCCTTGTCACTACATAGTCATAATCTCTGAAATGTCAAGAAAGAAAAACCACAGTTTGAATATGCTGATAGTGAGATGGCATGTGGATCTTATTCCCTAACCTGGAAACTCAAAATAATTTCTTTGTTTGGGACAGTATTAGAACGTTTTCAGAGTTGGAAACCTATCACTATTGCACAAGATGGCACCTTGTCACTCACTAATGCATTAATCTAACAATGAATCACTCGATGCTATTGCTTTTCCATGGGATCTTTTTGGATCCATTTCCTAGCTGTAAAGACTAACCTACTGGGGTAAAGGAAAAGATAGGTGTGCACTCAGACCAGCGTATGCCACTTGTGCCTTGGTACAAAAATAACTCCAATATAAGGCAATGTGTAGTGTCACATGAGTGGCATAAGGGATTTGAGAATTTTTAGGTCATGAATAGCCCGTTAAAATAAGCAAGGAAGACCTATGCAAATTGGAACAGTGAAAGCAAAGAAATCCTGAGATCCAATCAGAAAAAGTGAGCCAGACAGTGGGAGTCATTAGGACTTTCAGTTTTTTCCCCCATTTCACATTCTTACAGGAACATGGCACAGTTGCATTTCCCTTCCTTGTTGAAGTTAGGCATGGCCATGTACTTAGACCAGTGAAGTGTGAGGGAAAACAGCATGTGCTTTTCCTGGGCAGAATTTTTTAAAAATCAGTATGGTATTTTTCAAGAATCCTTTCCTACCTTGGCAATTATAGATCTAAATATTGAAGCTTCTTTCAGTCTGGTCTCTGAATAACCGAGATTATCTACCTGCCTGCTAATTCACATTGGACATATTTTTTCATGATGTCAAATCATCAAGATTTTGAGGTTTCTTTATCACTGCAGCATACCCTAGTCCTTCTAGACTAATATATAGGGTTCCTATGGAATATATATAATAATTAGCTAATAAAAGTAAAAAACAAAATAAAAGTTTTAAAGAGCCTAAAATTAGAAAGCATTAGTTTGGGAAGAACTAAAGGAGAGAATTCATGTAGAGAGAATATAGGCTTCCCAGGTGGCTCAGTGGTAAAGAATCCACCTGGCAAGGCAGGGGGCATGGGTTCAATCCCTGGGTGGGGAAAATCCCCTAGAGGAGGAAACGGCAACCTACTCCAGTGTTCTTGTCTGGGAAACCCATGGACAGAGGAGCCTGGTGGCTACAGTCCATAGGGTCACAAAGAGTCAGATACAACTGAGAGATTGAGCATGCATGCAAGCAGAGAGAAGACAGATAGATAAACAGGCAGATAGATAGATAGACCTACCTACCTACACAACCTTTATATGTATATATCTATACACATCTCCATAGAGATTTATAGATACAGATAGAGAATATAAAGATATATATTGCTTTAGATATATATTTCCAAATCTTAGCCTTCCTTCCACTGAGTACCATATTGTTTTCCTATTTCTCTCATCATTAAAATAGCAGCAACAACAACAAAAACACCACCATCATAGAGGGTACTTTTCAGGTATCTCTCATTTTGGTTATAAAATACTGTTTTTCATTTATACAGTAGCAGAGTAATTTTATGAAAACATGAGTTAACTATGTCACTCCTCTGCACAATGCCCTCTCATACTCACCATGCACTTGGAGAAAAGTCAGTCCTTGCTGGAGCTTGTGAGATCCTGCCCTGGTCCTCAACTACTTGTGATTTCCTTTTCCTCCTTCTCCTTACCTCTGTGCATAGCTGTTCCACAACACCATCAAGCACACTCTTGTCAAGGGCATCTGTAGTTACTATTCCCGGTACCAAAAGTGTTCTTCCCTCAAACAACTCCATGGCATATTCCCTGCCTTTCCTTCTAGTCTCTGCTCAGGGAGATCCTCTCTGACCACTTTTCACATTTGGGTGACTACCTACCAGACTTATCCGGCTTTATATTTTTCTATAGTATTTAACTAGATGGCACTTTGATGGCAAAGGTCCATCTAGTCAAGGCTGTGGGTTTTCTGATAGTCGTGTATGGATGTGAGAGTTAGATTGTAAAGACAGCTGAGCACCAAAGAACTGATGCTTTTGAGCTATAGTGTTGGAGAAGACTCTTGAGAGTCCATTGGACTGCAAGGAGGTCCAACCAGTTCATCCTAAAGGAAATCATTCCTGAATATCCTTTGGAAGGACTGATGTTGAAACAGAAACTCCAATACTTTGGCCACCTGATGTGAAGAACTGACTCATTTGAAAAGACCCTGATGCTGGGAAAGATAGAAGGCAGGAGGAGAAGGGGATGACAGAGGATGAGATGGTTGGATGGCATCACCAACTCAAAAGACAAGAGTTTGAGTAAACTCCGGGAATTGATGATGGACAGGAAGGCCTGACATGCTGCAGTCCCCAGGGTCGCAAAGAGTCAGACACAACTGAGTGACTGAATTGAACTGAACTGATAGTATTTATGCTGGGAGGAATTGGGGGCAGGAGGAGAAGGGGACGACAGAGGATGAGATGGCTGGATGGCATCACTGACTCGATGGACGTGAGTCTGAGTGAACTCCGGGAGTTGGTGATGGACAGGGAGGCCTGGCGTGCTGCGATTCATGGGGTCGCAAAGAGTCAGACACGACTGAGTGACTGAACTGAACTGAACTGAACTGATAGCATTTAGGATCATATGATATACTACGTATGTGCTATGCCTTTGTTAATAATCTGGTTCTCTTAATAGAATGTAAGTTCCATGAAGGTTGCTCTTGTGTTTGTTTTGTTCTCTGTGAAATTCCACCACCCATAATAGTACTTGGCATCAGCAGTTGTTCAGTAATAGTTTCTCAGTGCTGAACGTCTCTGCTCTTCAGCATGACTTCTACGTTCCCTCTGAGTCCTTGAATTTGCCATTGAACATCCAGTAAGGTATACAGGGTCAGGCTCAAGGCCACAACATGATAGCACAAGAAGGGAAGGTGAGAGAGCTTATTGCTGAGGTTCCCAAATGAGTCCAAGGCAAATGTGTACTTGCCCATGGAGGAAAGAAACAAACAAGAGCAAATGTTGAGAGTTTTTTACACAAAACTAATTTTTTAAAATGTGAGATTGTGTCCTTGCATTTTTGGTGCTAGTGTGTCATTTCATTTGTAAAACGATAATGGAGTTTGATGACAGTTTTTGGTTTTGCAGTTTATTTGTTTGCTTTTCTTTGTCCTTATTTGACAAGGTTAAAAAGTTGTGTCCTCAATAATTGTCAATTGTGAAATATTCTAAAATTAGTTATTTTGTAAGATAGGAAACTGAAGCCAAGAGGGAAACTAAAGAGCCATAAGTCCTACAGATTCACAGATCTGGCTTTTCACAGAACTAAACCTAAACCTCAGGCTTCCTCACTTCCAGCCAGTTCTGCTTTCGCTACACAAAAACTCCTTCCTCTGAGAAGCTGTTGAGAAAATCCCCTCCCTGACTTAGAGTCTTCTTTATCCCATGATATTTGCTGTTTTGATTATTAAGCACTATGGGGCTTTAGTAGAAAATCAAGGCTTCTCTTTCTTATATCGCTTTTCTTATTCCTCTCTAGGAAAAATAAAAGTTAGGATCAAGATTGAATACTTTTATTTCTTGCCATGCCCCCAAGAACGAGGACTATTGCAATAAGTTAAAGTGATAGTCACCCTGCTTATTTAACTTATATGCAGAGGACATCATGAGAAATGCTGGACTGGAAGAAACACAAGCTGGAATCAAGACTGCCGGGAGAAATATCAATAACCTCAGATATGCAGATGACACCACCCTTATGGCAGAAAGTGAAGAGGAACTAAAAAGCCTCTTGATGAAAGTGAAAGAAGAAAGTGAAAAAGTTGGCTTAAAGCTCAGCATTCAGAAAACAAAGATCATGGGATCCAGTCCCATCACTTCATGGGAAATAGATGGGGAAATAGTGGAAACAGTGTCAGACTTTATCTTTTTGGGCTCCAAAATCACTGCAGATGGTGATTGCAGCCATGAAATTAAAAGACACTTACTCCTTGGAAGAAAAGTTATGACCAACCTAGATAGCATATTCAAAAGCAGAGACATTACTTTGCCAACAAAGGTCCATCTAGTCAGGGCTATGGTTTTTCCAGTGGTCATGTATGGATGTGAGAGTTGGACTGTGAAGAAGGCTGAGCACTCAAGAATTGATGCTTTTGAACTGTGGTGTTGGAGAAGACTCTTGAGAGTCCCTTGGACTGCAAGGAGATCCAACCAGTCCATTCTGAAGGAGATCAACCCTGGGATTTCTTTGGAAGGAATGATGCTTAAGCTGAAACTCCAGTACTTTGGCCACCTCATGCAAAGAGTTGACTCATTGGAAAAGACTTTGATGCTGGGAGGGATTGGGGGCAGGAGGAGAAGGGGGCGACAGAGGATGAGATGGCTGGATGGCATCACTGACTCGATGGATGTGAGTCTGAGTGAACTCCAGGAGTTGGTGATGGACAGGGAGGCCTGGCGTGCTGCGATTCATGGGGTCGCAAAGAGTCAGACACGACTGAGGGACTGAACTGAACTAAACTTAAAGTGATAGAACAGGTACTTTTCATGGTAATCATGCATTGGAGAAGGAAATGGCAACCCACTCCAGTGTTCTTGCCTGGAGTATATCAGGGATGGGGGAGCCTGGTGGGCTGCCGTCTATGGGGTTGCACAGAGTCAAACATGACTGAAGTGATTTAGTAGCAGCAGCAGCAGCATTTAGGAAGTAGAGATTCTATTTTCTCCTTCTAGAAATTTTACTAACTTACCTGAATATTTTTTGTTGCTTAAAATAATAATATATAAGGACAGAGAATAAAAGTCCCAACAGTCTTCCTTTTCCAGAGACAAATGCAGCTAATAATTGGTCATATATCCTTCCAGATGCTTCTCTGGTGACTCAGGTGTTAGAGTTGGCCTGAAATGCAGGAGACCCAGGTTCAATCCCTGAATCAGGAAGACCCCCTGGAGAAGGAAATGGCAACCCATTCCAGTATTCTTGCCGGGAAAATCCCATGGACAGAGGAACCTGGTGGGGTAAAGTCCATGGGGTCACAAAGAGTCAGACAGGACTGAGCAACTAACAACCAAAAACCTTCCAGATCTTATATAGATAAGTAGTGTTCTAGGAACGGCAAGTGAAAACCCTGTGAATCTGTGAAAGAAAAGAATATATATAGAAAAATAATGAGAGAACATCCACCACTGTACTGATGGTGGTTATACGTGACTGGTAGGATTAAGAGTGATACATAACTTTTATACCAGTAAAGATGGTGTTGAAAAGATGACTTCAACAAACAGTAAGCTAAGGTTACATGGAAAATTTAAAGGAATCAAAGGGTTTAAGGAACTCAGTTCTAATAGGGTGCAGAGAGTAACAGTGTTGAAGTGAACCAAGAGGTTAGGACAGGTTTGAAGGGTGAGTGGGAGGGTAGACGGTAGTACATTTCTAGATGTCATATTGTGCAGTCACCACCCTTTACTGTCTTGGATGTTGTCCTGTGCATTTCTCAAGTACTGTGTGTGTATGCGTGTGTGCACATGTGTGTGTTGCAAATATTTCATTCTAAATTCTAAACTTTATTGTATGCCAGAACCTTGTCTCCATTGCATTTATTATTCCCCTAACCAGAGGGCTTGCACAGTACTCAGCACAAGATAAACAATGAATGTCTGCTATACTGAGTTCTGCTCTTGTTTATTCTCTTTCTTAAAGATTGTTTGAGCTAAAGATTACTCCAGCTGTTAGTAAATTCCTCCCCCACTTCTGGCACTGTATTGGCTCATGAGCTTCCTTCAGTTATCTTTCTTAATTTTTTGGCATCTGACTCATACGCAGGCAGAGAATGCCGAGTCCATAGCAGATGATTATCAGCAAGAACTGGTCACCAGTGCTGGCATGGAGGATAGAATGTGATCCCTTTGTAGAGACCATGGCCCTGGAAAGAGGGTTTGAATTTTCGTGAGTCAAACAGTTGACTCTAGCACCTTCCCAACACCCAGAATGTGCTGATTTCTACGTGGGAGCCGTCTGGGCCACCATCATGGAGTGAACACTGGGGTCATCACTGGTAACCTCAGAAAATCATCACATTCCAGGATCCAAAGGGACATTAAAGATATCTTAATTCAACATCAACCTTCTTTATAGTCAAGTTACTGATGACTGTTAGTAATTTATGTAACATATTTATTGTAAGGAAATTTTCTTTTAACACATATGAAAATTTGAGATCTCACTTCCTGAAACTTCTACCCATTGCTTTGCCCATTAACTGTTATTTGAAAATTGAACTCTTTATTATATGTCAGGTTCTATGCTACGTCTTAAGGCTAGAAATACGGATAAGGCCTAGCTCCAGCTTTCAACAGTATCATGGTTGGGTTGGAAGGTAGTTATATAATTAATATAGGGCTTCCCTGGTGGCTCAATGGTAAAGAATCTACCTGCTAAAGCAAGAGACATGGGTTCTATCCCTGGGTCACACAGATCCCCTGGAGAAGGAAATAGCAACCCACTCTAGTATCCTTGCCTGGGAAATCCCATGAACAGAGGAGCCTGATGGGCTATAGTCCGTAGAGTTGCAAAAGAGTCAGACACAAGTTAGCAACTAAACAACAAAATAATTAATATATTGTGTATATGTGAAATAATACCTATTTTGTATAAAAGCAGAGTAGAAAAGTACCGAACTCAATGTGAGTTGGCAGGGTAATAAAAAGGACGATTTCTGGAATATGTGACATGTCATTTCCCATTCTAGTTTGTCAACCATGCAGCTATTTAATCAGCTCCTAATCAGCTCAGCTACATTAGTCAGACCAAAGATTTATATATTTTCAGTAAATATAATAATGTTTGCTGAGGACATGATAACTGAACTCCTTTCCTTTTTTCCTCACTCCACTCCTACTCCTTTGTAGAAGAAACAGTGTTTGAAGAAATGACCTTAACTCTAGTCATAATACAGGCTTCTCTGATGGCTCAGCCCGTAAAGAATCTGCCTGCAATGCAGGAGGCATGGGTTCAATCACTGGGTTGGGAAGATCCCCTGGAGGAGGGCATGGCAACCTACTCCAGTATTCTTGCCTGGAGAATCCCATCGGCAGACTATAGTCCAAAGGGTCACAAAGAATCGGACACAGGTAAACAACTATGCATACGTGTTAGACATAATGTCATATCCCTTGTTATGATTCTTAACCTAAGAATGCTTTCAGTGCATAGCATTTCATTGACAACAATTACTACTTAAGAAGTGGGGAAATTGCAAAGGAAAAAAATTAAGCTCAAAGCTCAGGAGTGGCATGCTCTCTTCATTTCCTCTTTTCAGAAATGATTAAGGAAACGTGTAGCCTATTTTCTACTACTGAACAACTTACATCCATAATAAAGCTGATGATGTTATCAAAATGGAGAGACAGAAAGAATCTGAATCCTTGATCATGTTGTTGAACTACTGGGTCAACCTATTCTGACAGGCTCTTTCAAGGATGTAAACCAATAAGTGTGCTTACTTTTGAAGCCAGTTTGATTTGGGCTTTATCTTACTTTCATGTAAAAACATCTTAAGTTTTTAACTGCCTAAAGACTTATTAAAATGAAAAGGTATGCTGTTAATTTTTTTTTCTCCAACAACCAGTCTAATAATTTTATGAAGGGAAAGAAAGTTTCTTTGGTATTCCCACTTCAGTGGATCAGTGTTGGTTCCTATTGTCTGAAGGCACATTTTCCTAAAGAAATGTTCTTGATTCACTTAGGGTATGGTTACAGTTGGAAGCAATTCAGCCCTACAAGTATTGATTACATTCTACTCTTTGCCCTGTATTATGCTAGGCACCAAGGTATATGCAAAGCAGTTCTGAATAAGATATGACTTCTTTCTTTTTAGGAGCCTAAAAATCTTTTGGAAATCAAATGCAATATAAGGAGCTTGAGCTTTGGTGTCATATATTCAATTTCAAATCTTGTACTGCCTATTATATGTCTGGCATTATACATATGCTGTCTCATTTAATCTTCACATCAACCATTAAGGTCATTATTTATGAACAAGTAAATTAAGTTCAAAGAGGTAACTAACCTTCCCAAAATGACTTGTCAGACATGATGACGCTGGGAAATGAATACAGGACTGAGTCTAAAACCAGAGGTATAACCAGTGTTTAGGTGGAATCTCAATGTGCTGTTAATAGGCAAGCACCCTAGACAGCCAATTTATGTCTTCTGTAACTCTTCCACCTTAGAGATATGCTTGGAAGTCAGAAGTGGTGCTGTTGGTCTTTTAAGAGGAAAAAAACCAAAATGAAACACTAGAACCAGGCAAAAGCTCCATCTGATGGCAATTAGTGCAAAAGGCAAGAACACCGAATAAACTGTTTCGGTTATTCATCCATTCAATGAAGATTTATTTTACCTAATATATGACAGGTGTTGTACTAAACACAATGAAGAATACAAAGTTTCATGAAGTCCAGTTTCTGCTCTGAAAGAGCTATGGCCTTTTAAGTAACAATAGCTGCCCTGTATCATATGTCAATTAACTGCTAGACATTCTTTATAAATCCTCTGTAATCTTTAAATGGCATTGCAAGTATTTTTGTTCCCATCCTATGGATGGGGAATCTGAGGCTTGGAAAGACTAGACCCAAGTCACACAAGCAAAGTCAAGATTTGAAAGGAAGTCTGACCTCAAAGCTTATGTTCTCAGCCACACCAATCTGAAATCTAAACTTGATTGAGAGAAGTAGCATCCAATAGGTTTCCTTCCTGTATTTTCCTCTCCTACTACCCAGTCTCATTCCCCTTGGCACTGAGTGCCTACCAAAATGCTAATTTCACTTAGGCACTCAGTGAATTCATATCATGTGTTTTCAGCTCTGTAATAGAACTCTATCATTTTTTCTGTGATGCTTGTCAAGTAATTGATCTTGAGAAATATGAGGACTGAGCATTATATTTCAAGTTCTGTAGGCCATAATAGGCACTCTTGCCTATAATGTAGAACTGATTGTATTATTTAGATTCAACAAATATGTTTTAAACACTTACTGTATATGCTAGCACTCCCACATATGCTATTTCATGGCTTCCATTTTGCAAATAAATTTGAAACTATAAAGAAACTGCTGAAAGTCACTCAAATTGCCAATCTAGGTCCATGACTCAAATTCCAGTTCTCTCTGGCCAGCATAGTTTTATGCATATATCCAAGCTTTCAATGTATTTTCAAGGATATGTCTAAGTCAAGTATATTTTCTGCTGCACTGGATGTAGATGTTGTTGGGGATTATATGGAGAGAACTAATTTTATTTAAAGCATTTACTCTACTTCTTCCTTTCATTCCACTTTCATGATTGCTTTTGGAATATTTTTTGTCTATGCAACCTCTGCTTTTTCCTTGGTGTCTCATAATTACTGGTCCTGGCTCCAGGCTCTCTCCCATAACTATTCCCAAAGGCCACCCCTCATCATGCTACAGTCTGTCTATCAGTTAAGTTTTCATGAGAAACGTCTCTTTTGTGGCATTTACCAAAGGAAAAAGTCTCCCAAGATTCTCTAAATAGCACAGAGTAATGCTTTTCTCATAGTCTTTTAAAAAGGTTTTTTCTTTTTTTTTTTTTTAAAGTTGTATGACTTGTCTCATCAGTGGGACCTAGATAGCTAGGCACACAAAAACTAACTGAGCAAACTTTGTACAAACCTGTAGTGTGACTAAGACAATGACTTACCTTCCTTTGCCCCAGATGATCTCTTGGAAATTCTTCATTATTTTTAGAAAGAAGAAAATATCAAAATAACATGTGAGATTTATTTATTTATTTTTCTTTTTTTTTTAATGAGTTCCCAATCCTGAACCTCCCTCCCACCTCCCTCCCCATATCATCTCTCTAAAAATCAATGTTGATGATAAAACTCAACAGAAACAAGGAGCTCATTTGGGTAAGGCCACAATAGTTCTACGTCTGTTGCCTTATGAAGTTCTTGGCAAAAAATTAGATTTTTCTACACTTCTTTCATAAACTCATCCTGCTTGAAGGTTTCAGTGTGGTGGCCCTTGAATTGAATTGGAAGAGAGAATTTAAGCAGGAAAAAAGTAGGAGTCATCCACTGCTATAGTCAGAAACTGTCAAAAGTTTGGGGAATTTTATGAAGAGAAAGTTAGGGCAAAGTAAGGATAAGACTACTCTCTACTTGTGGAAGAGACAAGTGGAAGAACATCCTATTCTTTTGAGAGAATATCCAAAATCACGCTTTCAATTAATAGCTCTCAGCAAAGTAGTGAAGCTATATGTAGCAGAAATAATAGCCTCCCATCCCACCCCAAACTGAGTGAACTCACTCTGAATTGTGAAGAGTAGAATTCTGGTCAAGCAAGCAAGACATGAACTTCATCTAATCAAGGAAGGCTTCCAATCACTGGGCAGACCAGCCATTGCCTGATACCTGCCTCTCTGTAGAATTATGAAGAAACAGGGAAAGATGGTCAGAAAAGGAAGCCTGTCTTCAGATCTACTCTAGACACTACCTTTTTTTTTTTTTTTTTTTGCAATGTAGTAAGTAGCTTTTGTACAATATTTCTAAATATGAAATGACCCCAAGATTCTAATGACTTAAAGGAACTATCTTTTTTCTACCCCCATGGGTCTGTGGGTTGGCTGAGCTGGGACTGAGGCTGTGCTCAGCTGGATAGATCTGCTTCTTTCTGGAGCTCTGTGGGCAAGCTGGGGTGGCTCTGCTCCATGCATCCTCATTATCCTGGAGTAGAGAGCTAGCCAGGCCATGCCCCTCTCATAGAGGGAGCAGAAATAAGAGGAAGCATGTGAGACCCCTGAAGACCTAGGTGTGGAACTAGCCCCTATAACTCTTACCCACATAGTCAAAGCAAGTCATGTGGCCAAGCCCAGAGTATAAGCAGCAGGGAAATACACTCCACCCACAATTAGGCTGTGGCAAGTGTATTTTATAGACGCTGGGAAAATTGACAGATTGGGGTTGTTTAGCTTACAAACCTGAATCATCCCCAACCTGAAAAAAAAAAAAAGCTGTTTTACATGAAGATTTTGAAGTTTCTTTATTAAAATTACTTTTCTTCCTTCACTTTTTACATCATTATTCAAGGTTCTAAAGCCTATCCCTCTCTCCTTTAGCCAGACTCCAGAATTCTCTCTTCTCTTCATTTCCTGTCTCAAATTGGAAACTTTCTCCCTTCACTGTTTATCAAAGTGTGATCACTTTCTGTGCTATATTTTCTTCACAATTCTTTGGGAACCAACTATATAGTGTTTTATTGAACAAATAGTATTAAAATTTGTTGTATTGCCTAGGTTTACTACCTATGAATAACAAAGGACATAGGATGCATGCATGTGTGTGCACATACACAGAAGTACAGACAGTGTCCAAAATGAGGGAAGGTTAATTATGGGTGGGGTTAATCTGAATGACTTCATGGAGAATTTGAATACTGAGTATATACTTGAAGGAAATTACCAAGCTTCTTAAGAGCTTAATTACTCAAAAAGAATTTTAATACTCCAAAAATCCAATTGCAACATTCTACTCATTACCCTTGTGATGAGGAAATAGATGTGTGGACTGATTAGTATCTTACTCTTGTCCTGCACTTATTATTCACCACAAGCCTTTGTCCAGCCATCTCAAGAACACAGACCACTGGTGTAAAGGCAAGTGAATGACCATAGGATCACTCAACCTAACACATTATCACAACTAGACAGAGCTTAGAGCCCATACAGCTTTGGTGAGGAAGGGTCAGTAGTATGCCTCATGCGGGTTCTCTGTCTCTTCTAGTGTATGCACGTATGTGTACATATAGTCAAAGGTAAATTTATAGTGTCTTGATGATCAATTAACACCTATTGGTGATCAGTAAGTTGTACCCTATCTGCCCGGTTGCTGAGCTCATGATTAAGGGATACTAGTACATCCAATAGTACATATATTTGAGTCATTAAGGTCATGTATTGTACAGTTGCTCTGCTTTCCTGTTTCTAAATCCAGGTTTAAGGCAACAGGGTATAAACCTCTTTTTGGGTAAAGTACTGCTATCCAGTGTTTCTATACCACCCTGACTACCCTTCATCATAGCATTTTCCCTTCTGTATTGCAATTGTTCCCTTGTCTTTCTACCCACCATTTGATCATAAGCTCTAGGAGGGCAAATAAGCAGTTGTCTTTGTTCGTTGCTTTATCTCCTGGTGCAGTACCTGTTGTATGTTAGATGCTCAATAAATAAGAAAGTATTTATTGAGAAAATAAACATCATTTCAGAGTGTTAAAAGAGGACAAGTGAAACACTTTGTAACTTTCCAATGTTACATAATTTCTTATAGTTATTATTATCTCCACTAAAACTAAAATTACCTAGATCACGAATGTACCAGTCCAGGCAATCTGATGAGTTTGTGTATTATCTAATTTGAGGGTTTTACTCGTAGATCTCAGCATGAATGTGTACAGTGTATACTTAACAATGCGGGGTATAAGGCATGTAAACATGCTTCACATTGAGGGAAGACCTGTACCCACTGCCTGCACACACACAGACAACTGCATTAGTGACAGACAACCTTGGAGTTAACATTGAGATGGCTTCACTGTGAAAGCTCCTCAATGTTGTAATTTAGAACTGAGATTCAAGAGCAAAATAAAATACAAGTCTTACCAGAGTGGGGAAAAAACAGTTTTTCTCTGCTTTAAAAAAATGGGAAGTTTCTTTTTTTCTTTTTTCCCCAGAACGATAGGACCATAATGATTCAATTTCTTCTGCACCAATCAGCATCAGCCATGAGATCCAGACCTGGCACATGGAAATTTCAGCCTTAAGTCAAATATTATTTCAAAGTTAATGACAAAATCTATTTTTGCAGTGGTCTTGTTTAAAATATCTCCCCTTAATACTCTTGAAATGCTGTAATTGAAAGCAGTTATTTGAGATGCCAGTGCATACTTCTTTAATTATGTCCTGTACCATCTGTTTCCAATGAAAGGGCAGTATCTGTTTGCAGTTACCAATCTTATGAAAAACAGGCTTGTCCCAAAATAGATTGGAACTAAAACCAGAAAGCATTTCTTTCAGAGGCATCCTTTCAAGCCAATTAACTTTAATCATTATAGAAATGTTTATTTCCCATCTTAGTCTCTCTTCACATGTAAATTCCTTCAGGGGAAAAGATCTCTTTTTGTGACTGTTTGAATAGTTCCAATTTGGATTAATCAGAACCTGCTGGCGTGTTTATGTTCCAATTGTGAATGCTGGCAGATTTCTTGATGAAGGAGGCACACAGTCCCCAAGGAGGGCAGATCTAGAAAAGCAACAGATACATACCTACCAGTCAGAGAAAGTTCCCTAACCTCCAGGGTTCCATACTTGCCTCCATGTTGCCTTCTAGAGAGGTGACCAATGAAGTGATTTTGTGGGTAGAAGACCAGGTCTTCTAAGTTGCATCAGTATAAAGCCCATCTCTCCAAAGGAGCTAGATATTCTCTTAGACCACACACTCACATGTGATTCTCATAAAAGCTCTCAGAAAGCTTGGTGACTTTGCAAACTGTGGCAGTGGCTTATAAGTGGCACCACACTATCTGGGGAAGAGTTATTTTATTTATTTTTTTAATATATTTTATTTTATTTTTTTATTTTAATTTTTACTTTATTTTACTTTACAATACTGTATTGGTTTTGCCATACATTGACATGAATCCACCACGGGTATACATGCGTTCCCAACAATTGCTTCTATTTCTTTAGGGAAATTCTCAAACCATAGGTTAAAAAAATGGTTCATGGCACATTTTTGGATGTTATTATTAAGTAGCTTCATTTGTTCATAAGGTAGATTTCTCAAGGGCAAAATCTTTGGCTGATTTATACACTGATATATCCCAAATACCTAGAACAGCACCTGAGACAAATAGACCCTCAGTGAATATTTGTTAAGTTTATTCTCATGTCTAGACCAGAACAACACATTAATATAAGACATGTAAAGTCTCTGCTCTAATGATGTTTTAGAGATGGAAACAAAATTGTCAAAGGACAAGACGTATTTGCCCATGAGCAGCTTAAAGATAGAACAACAAGATCATCTCTGTCTGGAAGCTATCTCTGCTCTCCTTGGGGACTGTTACCTCCTTCATCAAGAAATCTGTATCTAGAAGATAGAATAAGATCACCTCTGTGCCTACAAAGTGTCTGGGTCAGAGTTGGTGTTTATTAAATATTTGGTTAATTTAGCTCAGCAAGTAAATGTGTTTTGGCCAACATCTAAGAAAGCTACCATTTACTAAATTTTTACTAAGTTCTACTTACTGTGATGAATGGTTTATACACATGAATGCCTACGATCCTCAAAACAAACAAACATCCAGTGAAATAGACATAAACTATTTCCAATGTTTCAATGTAGAGCTGAAGCTTTTGTAAGGACAATAACTTTCTGAGGTTGATCAGTTAGTAAATGCCAATCCGAGATTAAGAATTTGGGTCTGTCTTAGTTAAGAGTTGATATTCACATGCACCCCCTATTTTCTCACATGTAAAAGTCAAAGTGTCCAGGAAGGCCTGCTTCTAACACACCAAAGCTCAGGGATTTCATGGTCATGTATTTAAAAATCTAAAACTACATTATCATCATCTTGGAAACAATTTCCATTTCCACTTCTCCCTTGAAGCTTCTGGAGTTGTACATTAACTGGGCCTTCTAATAACAATGATATCCTTCAACTTTGGCTTCCTGAGCAACTGTAGCCTTTAGATCTTATGGGCTCCATCCAAGAAGCAGATATTCTCCTTGTTTTCCAAGCAACATGAGGGTAAGTAATATATTTTTTCCTCTTTGGAGTTGAAATGTTATCCTGTCAGGTTGGAGGAACTTGACAGGCTTGAATTAAAGAAAACCCATCCATCTATCCCACACTCTCTTCCTCTGATGATTTAAATGAAAGTGTAACAAAATCCCTTAAACCTTCATAATTTAATTTCATCCCCAACTTTCCAGAAAGCCATCAAAACCTTCCTGTAGGAATGCCAAGTGAGAGGCAGTAGAGGATGATGCAACAATGGGAAATGTGGAGGGAAGTGAGGGAAAGTTGGAAACAAGAACAGAAGGACCCTGATTATGCAGTGGCTGAGCATCTTCACACACTCACACTAATGAGTGGCTCCTGAAATTATGTGGTCAAGAAGAAAGCTGGCCTCCATGTTCTTGAGCCTGGCACTCAGGCCTATGACTCATATGCTGGGTCTGGAGTAGACTAACAAGTTATGAACAAACCACTAGCACTAATTTTACTTTAGAGAGACTATGATCTATTTGTCAACTGTTCATTTATCACTAAATATTATCAATCATCACTTCTCAGTCTTCATGCACAGTGTACTAAATGTTACTCTAGGAGCAAGTGAGATGTATATTTATTCAGAGAATGTCCCATTTAATTTCATTAAGCACACACATATATAAATATGGGATGAAGATAAGAGCTCCCTCTTTCAAAGAAAATAAGAATGTCAGAATACAGGTCTTTTCCATCCTTTGTTAGGCTTATTTTCTAATAAAAGAAACTGAAGATTACACAAACAGATGGAAAGATTTACTGTGTTCTTAGACTGGAAGAATTAATACTGTTAAAATGACTATAGTACCCAAGGTAATCTACAGATGCAATTCAATCTCTACCAAATTACCAATGGCACTTTTTTTTATGGAACTAGAGCAAAAAACTTTTAAATTTGTATGAAAACACAAAAAATCCTGAGTAGTCTAAGCAGTCTTGAGAAAGAAAAATGGAGCTGGAGGAATCAGGCATCCTGACTTCAGACTACAGTAAAAAGCTACAGTAATCAAAACACTATAGTACTAGCACAAAAACAGAAATGTAGATCAATGGAATAGGATAGAAAGCCCAGAAATAAACCCATGCACTTACAGATTAAATCTACGATAAAGAGGGAAAGAATATACAAAGAAGAAAAGACAGTCTCTTCAGTAAGTGTTTCTGGGAAACTGGACAGCTACATGTAAAAGAATGAAGTTAGAATATTCTCTAACACCATACACAAATGTCAACTCAAAATGGATTAAAGACCTAAATGTAAGATCAGATACTGTAAAACTCCTAGAGGAAAACATAGGCACAGGCATTTTGAGATAAATTGCTGCAATATCTTTTTGGATCCCTCTCCTTGAGTAATGGAAATTTAAAAAAAAATTAGCAAATGGGACCTAATTAAACGTAAAGCTTCTGCACAGCATAGGAAATCATAAACAAAATAAAGGATAACCCACAGAATGGGAGAAAATATTTGCAGATCATGTAACCTACTGGGCTTAACTTCCAAAATGTATAAGCAGTTCATACAACTCAATATCAAACAACTCAATCAAAAATGGTCAGAAGACCTAAATAGAAAAACAGTTATCATATGATAGAGTTATCAGAAATCCCACTCTTGGCATGTATCTGGAGAAAGCATTCATTTAAAAAGATAGATGTAACCCAGTGTTCATTGTCACACTATTTACAATAGCCAAGACATGAAAGAAACCTAATGTCCGTCAACAGATGAAAGGATAAAGACAATGTGGTACATATATAATGGAGTATCACTCAGTCATAAAAAGAATGAAATAAAGCCATTTACAGCAACATGGATGAATATAGAGATGATCATATTAAGCACAGTAAGCTAGACAAAGACAAATATCATATGGTATCACTTATAGTGGAATATGAAAAAAAAAAGATATAAACAAACTTATTTACAAAACAGAATGAGACCCACAGACATAGAAAACAAACTTATAGTTACCAAGGGGAAGGTGGGAGGCGGGATAAATTAGGAGGATGGGATCAACAAATACACACTGCTATGTATAAAATAGGTAACCAAAAAGGACCTACTTAGTAGAACAAGAAACTATAAACAATATTTTGTAATAGCATATAAGGGAAAAGAATCTAAAAAAATATATATACATATAAATTGTATCACTGTGCTATATACCTGAAACTAATATGACATTGTAATCAATATACTTCAATTAAAAAAAAATTAAAAAATCAGGATAGGGTAAAAGTCAGTGTGTTAAAATGAAAAACACTAATAATAACAACAAAAAATTAATATCTTTATTTAGCTTCTATTTTGTTTCAGGCACAATGCTAAAAGCTTCATAATAACCTTATGAAAGTGAAAGTCACTCAGTTGTGTCCAGCTCTTTGTGACCCCATGGACTGTGTAGTCCTGGATTCTCCAGGCCAGAATACTGGGGTGGGTAACCTTTCCTTTCTGCAGGAGATCTTCCCAACCCAGGGATCAAACCCAGGCCTCCCATATTGCAGGTGCATTCTTTACCAGCTGAGCCACAAGGGAAGCCCAAGAATACTGGAGTGGGTAGCCTATGCCTTCTCCAGCAGATCTTCCCCACCCAGGAATTGAACCAGGGTCTTCTGCATTGGAGGCAAATTCTTTACCAACTGAGATATCAAGGAATAAGAACCCTTTTGAGACATGTATTCTTATCCCTATTTTACAGATGAGAAATTGAGACTCAAAGAGGTTAACGTTAGGTTCCAGAGCTAGTAACTGACAGAAGCAGAATTCAAACCAGCTCTTACATCACTAACAAACCTTCTATATATCTTGGATAAAGTCATTTCACTTTCTGGTCTTTAGCTGTACCATTATTCTATCAAATTAAGATGAATTTCATGCTGTTAAGGATTTCAGTGGGAAGTTTTGGTATCCAAATCTTACCCGACTCCTCTCTCAGGGTTCTGTGCTGGAGATATCTCAGCAAAGCTAAAGAGCAAAACAGGAAATAATGTACCAGCATTTCAGGTGTAGGGCTCTTTGGCTATGTCATTCTAGAGAATCCTGGTCTTTGAGGCTGTACTGAGCCTTCCTTTCCTTACTCCCATCTAACATGACTGGATCTGGATAGCATATTCCGAATTTACATAAATAATTAACTTCTGGATAATACCAATCAGCTTGTCTCAGCCATCCAAGCGCAAGGAACCTATGCGCTCAGTTGCTGAGTCATGCCCGACTCTCTGCAGTCCCATGGACTGACTGTAGCCTGCCAGGATCCTCTATCCATGGATTTTCCCAGAGAAAAATACTGGAGTGGGTAGCCATTCCCTTTTCCAGATCTTCCTGACCCAGGGACTGAACCCAAGTCTCCTTCATTGAGGGCAGATTCTTTTACCACTGAGCCACCTGGAAAGCCCAGCTGTCAGTCAAACTGAGACAGGTAGTGAAGCTGAGGATTATATGTGAAGAAATGACAATGAGATTAAGAGCAGAATTTTAATCAGAACAATAGCTATCAGAAGACAGTGGCATAATATATTTAAAGTGCTAAAGGAAACTCAGTAACCTAGAATTTTTCACTCAGCTTAACTAACATTTAAAAGAAAGGGGTGGGAAAACAGTTTATCATGCATAGTCTCTCACTGAAAAAAATTATCAAAGAATGTGCTTCATGACATTGTCACTTTTGTTAACCATGAAGCAATATATAGCAGTGGTAAAGAACTTGCTTGCAATGCAGGAGATGCCAGAGACACAGGTTTGATCCCTGGGTTGGCAAGATTCCCCTGGAGGAGGAAGGCAACCCACTCCAGTATTCTTGCCTGGAGAATCCCATGGGCAGATGAGCTCGGCTAACCACAGTCCGTAGGGTCACAAAGAGTCAGAGACGACTGAGCATGCACACGGTATAAAGCATTATACCAGGGTACGATAGAAAGGAGAAACAGGGGTACAGGTTTTCCCTCTCATATCACCTAAAAATAAGACAAAAAATATTTTAATAGGCCAAAACTATATATCATACATAGGTTGTATGTATGAGTATTTACTGAAGATAAATTGTTACATAATTAGTATAGTTTATATGTAGTCCTACTGGTGAAGAGGATAGAGTTTAAATGTTTTCATGTCCATCTCAAGGCCTGAGTACTTGAAAACAACTTAAAGTATTGTGTTACCTGGATTTTACAGTTGTATATATGTGTCCATGTATAAAATTATCTGTTTCTAAAGGGAAATTATATGATCCAATATAATTTATTTTAATCTGGTTCAATCAGTTTATACCAATTGCTTCCAGGTCGGATCAGCACAGTTAAAAACTGAGTACAACTGCTTGGTCTAATTTTGGCCTACTTTTATATTAGTATGAGAATACATTACTCTCCAAATAGTTCAAAGAAATAAAGAAGGCAGACAGGCTCTATATGGCTGGTAAAAATATGGCATGAAGGGCAGATAATGGATTTGAACTAGAGTTTGCTGTATTTTTATGCTTTGAGTGACAGCATAAGTGTCTTCCTGTTGTTTTTGGCAAGGCAGAAACTCAAATTTTGCCTTTGGTGCTCTTTTTGCTATTTTATTTTTTTAACTGTGGTAATGCTGTATTTCCCAAAACTGAGAAAAAACATTAAGTCATCTTCTCGATTGCTCTGGCCAAGGATTATTTCCTATGAGGCATTTCAACATCTATGAACAAATTAACCTTAAATCTTGGTTATGTTAGTATTACTCTCTTTGGGACATGTATCCCAGATCAAGTGATTCTTATTAGATATATATTAGATATTTATTCCTTATTCCGGTTTCCAAATTTTCTCCTAATATTTGTCTAAACTACATCTGTCTATATTATGCAGTAATCCTAACAGAGGGTTATGACTTTCATATTAAGAAAGGCATTTAAGTTAATGTACTGAGCTATATATTCAGTAATCAGTTAATGTACCCACTACTCACTTAATGTACTGAGAGTAAGAATAGATACGTATAAGAGAGTGGGATGCTACGGAATTTCAGTGATGACCTCCTAATCCCCAAAAGTGACCTCTGTTTAAGGTAAGCATTACATGTTACTTTGAAAGGAAAATAAAGCATCAAAAGATAGCTTGGTGGATAACTAAACTGGGACAGTTCCAACTCTTTCTTATAGTTGAGAGAGCAGATCACCAACTAATTAGGCTGAATCTTTATCATTCTATACAGTCTTTCTATAAGTTCTTTCTGTTCTTTATGACAAACTGTGAACATTTTCCACCCCTGTATGAACTCAGATGGTTTTTTTAGCTCACAGCTTTTTGAAAGTTGCTCTTCCCCCAGTAGCTGCACTTTGCCCAGCATTGTAGAATCTTACCATAACCATGCACAGCTTATGATCTGGCTAACTAAAATTCCAATTAAGATTTCTGGAGATGACAAAGAAAGATACCCATTTTGACACTTACATTTAACTTTATAATGGAGATCCCAGCCAATTAAAGAAGGCAAGAAAATAAATAAAAGATATGTATGTTGGAAAGAAAGCTATAAAACAGTCTTTATTCACGGGTAAAATAATCATGTACATAGAAAAATCCAAAGAACTCCTTGAACAATGTATTATAACTAATATGTAAATTCAGCAAGGTCACAGAACATAAGGCCAATATATACAGCTTTAAGTCGGGATACTAACAACAAATTAGTAAGTGAAGAATTGACGCCCACATGAAGAATTGATGACTTCTTACTGTGGTGCTGGAGAAGATTCTTGAGAGTCCCTTGGACAGCAAGGAGATCAAACCAGTCAATCCTAAAAGAAATTAATCCTGAATATTCATTGGCAGGACTGATGCTAAAACTGCAATATTTTGGCCACCTGATGTGAAGAAGTGACTCATTGGAAAAGACCCTGATGCAGGGAAAGATTGAAGGCAGGAGGATAAAGGGGCAACAGAGGATGAGATGATTGGATGGCATCATCAACTCAATGGACATGAATTTGAGCAAGCTCCGGGAGATGGTGAAGGACAGGGAAGCCAGGTGTGCTGCAGTCCATGGGGTCGCAAAGAGTCAGACACAACTGAATGGCTGAACAACAGCTAATAACAAAGTGTGGAAAATAAAATTAAGAAAACAATAACATTTACAATAGCTTTGAAGACTATAATATGCTTCAAGTCAAATATGGTGATATATACGCAAGACTTATGCATACAAAACTACCAAACACTGCTGAAATTAAAAAGCTAAATAAATGGAAAGATGTGCTATGCTTGGAAAGTGAAAAACTCAGTGCTATGTTATCAATCCAGAAATAAATCCATACTTTTAGAGTCACCTGATTTTTTAACTAAGAAAACAAAGCAATTCAATGGGAGGAAGAAAGTCTGTTAAACAAATGGTGCTGGCTACCTATGCAAAAATAAGTGATGCTCACTCAATCTGCACCTCACGTAATACACAAATGACTATTTTGAAATGGACCATAAAACTAAGCATAAAAATCAACTATACATAGTTTCAAAAGGAAAACACCTTCATGATGTTGGTGTAGATAATAATTTTCTAGCTGTAATCTAGCAAACACTAACCATAAAACAAAAAATGTCAAATCAAATCAATTTTATAAAACCTAAAATACTGGAAGATTCTGCTAAGATAATCTAAAGACAAGCAATGGACTGGAAGAAAGTACTATATATATCAGGCTTCCCAGGTGGAGCTAGTGATAAAGAAACTGCCTGCCAATGTAGGAAACAAAAGAGATGTGGGTTTGATCCCAGGGTCAGCAAGATCCCCTGGAGGAGGGCATGGCAACCCACTCCAGTATTCTTGCCTGGAGAATCCCATGGACAGAGGAGCTTAGCAGGCTATAGTACACAAGGTTGTAGACAGCTGGACATAACCGAAGCAACTGAGTACCCACACACCCACCATATATATCAAACTTTAAAAAATGAACAAAAGACTTGAATAAGCATTTTGCAAGGACAATATGCAAATGGTCAATTTGTATATGAAGAAGTACAGAGTACTCTACACCATTAGTTATCAGGGAAAAGCAAACTGAAAACTCAATTAAATACCAATTGACACTCACTAGAATGGTTAACATTTAAAGACTGATAACACCAATTGTAGATGAGCACATGAAATAATTAATCTTTTATATACTACTGGTGGAAATATTATCATAAAACTCTTTAGAAATATTCTGGTAGTCTTTCACAAAGTTAAACACATACCTATTTATGATCCAACTATGCCATTTTAGCTACTTATCCAATATAAATGAAAGGATATATTTTAAAAAGTGGATACTCCAAGCAACTTTAATTATGATAATTGAAAAGCTGAAAATAACTCAAATATACATTAAAAGGTAAGTGAAGAAACTGGTATATCCACATGATAGAATACTATTGCAATAGGTCTGGACCTCAAAAAAATTATGCTGAGTTAAAGAAGCCAGACACAAAAGAGTATACTTTGATTTCCTTTATTGAACTGTAAACTCCCTGATGTTCAAGCTAGTTTTAGAAAAGGCAGAGGAACCAGAGATCAAATTGCCAACATCCGCTGGATCATGGAAAAAGCAAAAGAGTTCCAGAAAAACATCTATTTCTGCTTTATTGACTGTGCCAAAGCCTTTGACTCTGTGGATCACAATAAACTGTGGAAAATCCTGAAAGAGATGGGAATACCAGAACATCTGACCTGCCTCTTGAGAAATCTGTATACAGGTCAGAAAGCAACAGTTAGAACTGGACATGGAACAACAGACTGGTTCCAAATAGGAAAATGAGTATGTCAAGGCTGTATATTGTCACCCTGCTTATTTAACATATATGCAGAATACATCATGAGAAGTGCTGGACTGGAAGAAACACAAGCTAGAATCAAGATTGCCAGGAGAAATATCAATAACCTCAGATATGCAGATGACACCACCTTTATGGCAGAAAGTGAAGAGGAGCTAAAAAGCCTCTTGATGAAAGTGAAAGAGGAGAGCAACAAAGTTGGCTTAAAGCTCAACATTCAGAAAATGAAGATCATGGAATCTGGTCCCATCACTTCATGGGAAATAGATGGAGAAACAGTGGAAACAGTGGCAGACTTTATTTTTTGGGGCTCCAAAATCACTGCAGATGGTGATTGCAGCCATGAAATTAAAAGACGCTTACTCCTTGGAAGAAAAGTCATGACCAACCTAGATAGTATATTCAAAAGCAGAGACATTACTTTGCCTACTAAGGTCCATCTGGTCAAGGCTATGGTTTTTCCAGTGGTCATATATGGATGTGAGAGTTGGACTGTGAAGAAGGCTGAGCGCCGAAGAATTGATGCTTTTGAACTGTGGTGTTGGATTAGACTCTTGAGAGTCCCTTGGACTGCAAGGAGATCCAACCAATCCATTCTGAAGGAGATCAACCCTGGGATTTCTTTGGAAGGAATGATGCTAAAGCTGAAACTCCAGTACTTTGGCCACTTCATGAGAAGAGTTGACTCATTGGAAAAGAGTGATGCTGGGCGGGATTGGGGGCAGGAGGAGAAAGGGACGACCGAGGATGAGATGGCTGGATGGCATCACGGACTCGATGGACATGGGTTTGAGTGGACTCCAGGAGCTGGTGATGGACAGGAAGGCCTGGCGTGCTGCGATTCATGGGGTCACAAAGAGTTGGACATGACTGAGTGACTAAACTGAACTGAACTGAATAGTGTTTGATTTTCATTCAACTGTTCCATAATAGTGAAAACAAATCTTTGGTTCCCAGGGGTGGTGCAGTGGGTGGTTACCAGGTTTTGACTGTGAAGGGGCAAAGAAAGGTATCTCTAGTATGATTAAAATGTTCTGTATCTTGGAAAGAATAAGTGTAACATGGGTGTAACACCCATGGGTGTTGCATGGGTGTGGGCAAAATCATCAGTCCTTAAATCTATTTCATTGATATAAATTATACTTGAAGAAAAAAATTTAATGAAATATTCATACTATAATTTTGCTCTTTGCTCTCATGTCTCCATAAATGCCTACCCCTAATTTTTACTCCTGATGAGTACTTGAATATAAAATTAAATTTTATTTACTTACAAAATTTGTGTCTCAGTTTATTTAACCACAAGTATGTATTTAGTAGGAGAAGGCGATGGCAACCCACTCCAGTACTCTTGCCTGGAAAATCCCATGGATAGAGGAGCCTGGTGGGCTGCAGTCCATGGCGTCGCAAAGAATCAGATATGACTGAGCGACTTCGCTTTCACTTTTCGCTTTCATGCAGTGGAGAAGGCAATGGCAACCTACTCCAGTGTTCTTGCCTTGAGAATCCCAGGGACAGGGGAGCCTGGTGGGCTGCTGTCTATGGGGTCGCACAGAGTCGGATACGACTGGAGCTGCTTAGCAGCAGCAGCAGCAGCAGCAACAGCAGCAGCAGCAGCAGCAGCATGCATTTAGTACCCATGCTATGCATTGTTATGTGTCCTGGAAATACAGTGATAAGGTTTTTCCCAGGAATCAGCCTAAAGTCTTCAAAGAAGGCAGTCTGACAGGGGCTGAAAACTAGGGGCAGAGGAAAGAGATGTATATGGCCAGCCAGAGGAAACACAGACTACATGAAGGGGAACTCTTGATAATAAAAATTGAAGTTTTGATGATTAAATGAAATTAGATGAAAAAATTACTGAAATAAGTTTTGTGAATAAAAATCACATTGGAGAATAATTAGAAAAATCACAGGACCTGCTCTTTTCATCAAAGAGGTGCAAACAAAGAGAGAGGACGAGCAAACCCCCAAAAGACAACTTTACCTAGTAGTATGGGTAACTGTTGTTAATTTTGGTGTTAGCATTGCTGGTGGTAGTTGACTTCTTTACTTATTTTGCACTTTATCAAGATCTACTCTTTCAACCTACATTATTTGTATTCATTTCTCATAGTGGCATTGTCGAATAGAACTTTCTGTAATGATGGAAATTTTCTAGAGCTGAGCTGTCCAATTTGGTAGCCCCTAGCCACATTTGGCTTAGTACCTGAAATGTGGCCAGAATGACTAGAAAACTGGACTTTAAATTTGATTTCATTTTATCAGTTAATATTTAAATAGCCACCTGTAGCTAGAGGCTACTATATTAGACAAGTTATTCTTGAAGTTACACACGTATTGATTGATGTAACTACAATACCAAACTAAAGCCATTGAGGTTCTCTGTAAAATATTACCTTGGCTCTAGAAGGTGAATCTGTACACTCTTTTTCCCATGAAAATATATTTGGCTTTATTGGATAGTATACCTTTTTAACATCTGTATCTCAGACTCTGTAGGGAAGCTCATAATTTTTCTTTCATCATTTTTCATAAGGCCATGGGATCTCATTGCTGCGGAGTCAAACACTTATAATACTCATGGTTCCTTCAGTAATTTTTATTTGTGCCTAAAGTACTGGAAGAGGGCTTCCCTAGTAGCTCAGTGGTGAAGAATCTGCCTGCCAATGCCGGAGGTGCAGGTTCAGTCCCTGGATCAGGAAGATTCCCTGGAGAAGGAAATGGTAGCCCACTCTAGTATTCTTGCCTGGAAAATCCCATGAATAGAGGACCCTGGTGGGCTATAGTCCATGGGGGTACAGAGAGTTGGAAATAACTTAGTGACTAAACAATACCAACAACAAAAGCACTGGAAAGGCTACTGGTGATTATAATTGTGTGGTTCCTACCTTGCATGGAATTTACTTCCTGCTTCAGGGGTCTTCTACTCTGTGAGCCTCAAGGGAAACCAGGTTAAGTAGTTCTACTCTAGACGTCAAGGAGAAACTTACATTCTTCTATTCCTTCCGTCCTCTCCATTTCCTTCACTTAGCATCCTTATCCTTAAGCTAGTCTTCATGGATTTTATTTTTCATCACAGTGGTACCATCTAAAGCAACATTTCCACAGGCTTTTTATTGAACATTCAGTTCACATGGTCATAAACTTTATGTCAACTTAAAATCCAGTTATCAGAATTTTAAATAAAATTCCTAGTATTAAATAATCCATTACTATGAACATATTATTTCAGTGACATTATTTACAAATTGTGCCAGCCCATGTGTTTACCTCTGGAGGCAGCTTGACTCAGAGTTCTGATTCCCTTTTAAATGGAGTTAAACGTAGAGATTAAAAGCAAGGGTTCCCTGGGTTAGCATGAGTGGTTTCAATAGCATGAATGGTTTCAAAACCTGCTTCTGCCTCTTGCTAACTGTGTGACCTTGAGTAAATTAGTCAGAAATGTGCTTCAGTTTTTCATCTATAAAATATAGAATCAATTTTATAATATTATTATGAGGATTAAGTGAGATAATGCACAAAAGATTCCAAGAATAGTGTGGGGCCCATAGGACACACTCCATCAGCATGAAGTATCACTTCATCACATATCGATTCCTCTTTGTTTCAGTTCAATACAGTCGCTCAGTCGTGTCCGACTCTTTGTGACCACATGAATCGCAGCACACCAGGCCTCCCTGTCCATCACCAACTCCCAGAGTTCACTCAGACTCATGTCCATCGAGTCTGTGATGCCATCCAGCCATCTCATCCTCGGTCGTCCCTTTCTCCTCCTGCCCCCAATCCCGCCCAGCATCAGAGTCTTTTCCAATGAGTCAACTCTTATCATGAGGTGGCCAGAGTACTGCAGTTTCAGCTTTAGCATCATTCCTTCCAAAGAAATCCCAGGGCTGATCTCCTTCAGAATGGATTGGTTGGATCTCCTTGCAGTCCAAGGGACTCTCAAGAGTCTAATCCAACACCACAGTTCAAAAGCATCAATTCTTCGGCGCTCAGCCTTCTTCACAGTCCAACTCTCACATCCATATATGACCACTGGAAAAACCATAGCCTTGACTAGACAGACCTTAGTAGGCAAAGTAATGTCTCTGCTTTTGAATATACTATCTAGGTTGGTCATAACTTTTCTTCCAATGAGTAAGCGTCTTTTAATTTCATGGCTGCAATCACCATCTGCAGTGATTTTGGAGCCCCAAAAAATAAAGTCTGACACTGTTTCCACTGTTTCTCCATCTATTTCCCATGAAGTGATGGGACCAGATTCCATGATCTTCGTTTTCTGAATGTTGAGCTTTAAGCCAACTTTTTCACTCTCCACTTTCACTTTATTCAAGAGCCTTTTTAGTTCCTCTTCACTTTCTGCCATAAGGGTGGTGTCATCTGCATATCTGAGGTTATTGATATTTCTCCCAGCAATCTTGCTTCTAGCTTGTGTTTCTTCCAGTCCAGCATTTCTCATGATGTATTCTGCATAGAAGTTAAATAAGCAGGGTCACAATATGCAGCCTTGACGTACTCTTTTTCCTATTTGGAACCAGTCTGTTGTTCCATGTCCAGTTCTAGCTGTTGCTTTCTGACCTGTATACAGATTTCTCAAGAGGCAGGTCAGATGTTCTGGTATTCCCATCTCTTTCAGGATTTTCCACAGTTTATTGTGATCCACACAGTCAAAGGCTTTGGCACAGTCAATAAAGCAGAAATAGATGTTTTTCTGGAACTCTCTTGCTTTTTCCATGATCCAGCAGATGTTGGCAATTTGATCTCTGGTTCCTCTGCCTTTTCTAAAACCAGCTTGAACATCTGGAAGTTCACAGTTCATGTACTGCTGAAGCCTGGCTTGGAGAATTTGGAGCGTTACTTTACTAGCATGTGAGATGAGTGCAATTGTGCGGTAGTTTGAGCATTCTTTGGCATTGCCTTTCTTTGGGATTGGAATGAAAACTGACCTTTTCCAGTCCTGTGGCCACTACTGAGTTTTCCAAGTTTGCTGGCATATTGAGTGCAGCACTTTCACAGCATCATCTTTCAGGATTTGAAATAGCTCAACTGGAATTCTATCACCTCCACTAGCTTGCTTTGTAGCAATGCTTTCTAAGGCCCACTTGACTTCACATTCCAGGATGTCTGGCTCTAGATTAGTGATCACATCATGATGATTATCTGGGTCATGAAGATCTTTTTTGTACAGTTCTTCTGTATATTCTTGCCATCTTCTTAATATCTTCTGCTTCTGTTAGGTCCATACCATTTCTGTCCTTTATCGAGCCCATCTTTGCATGAAATATTCCCTTGGTGTCTCTAATTTTCTTGAAGAGATCTCTAGTCTTTCCCATTCTGTTGTTTTCCTCTATTTCTTTGCATTGATCCCTGAAGAAGGCTTTCTTATCTCTTCTTGCTATTCTTTGGAACTCTGCATTCAGATGCTTGTATCTTTCCTCTTCTCCTTTGCTTTTCCCCTCTCTTCTTTTCACAGTTATTTGTAAGGCCTCCCCAGACAGCCATTTTGCTTTTTTGCATTTCTTTTCTATGGGGATGGTCTTGATTCCTGTCTCCTGTACAATATCACGAACTTCATTCCATAGTTCATCAGGCACCCTATCTATCAGATCTAGGCCCTTGAATCTATTTTTCACTTCCACTGTGTAATCATAAGGGATTTGATTTAGGTCATACCTGAATGGTCTAGCGGTTTTCCCTACTTTCTTCAATTTAAGTCTGAATTTGGCAATAAGGAGTTCATGATCTGAGCCACAGTCAGCTCCTGGTCTTGTTTTTGTCGACTGTATAGAGCTTCTCCATCTTTGGCTGCAAAGAATATAATCAATCTGATTTCAGTGTTGGCCATCTGGTGATGTCCACGTGTAGAGTCTTCTTTTGCGTTGTTGGAAGAGGGTGTTTGCTATGACCAGTGCATTTTCTTGGCAAAACTTTATTAGTCTTTGCCCTGCTTCATTCTGCATTCCTCCTTGCTTAGTCCACTAATTTTTTTTTAAAAAAATCACCTCACAATTACAGATTGTTAAGATTAGAAACATTTGTTGATTTTGTCAGATTGCTCTGGATATTCATATTTGATTGGACCCAGAAACACTAAGAACATTTTTCAAAGAAAACATCAGTACTGTGTCAAGTGTTGACAAGGTAGCCAGCTCCACTCACTTGAGGTGCGGGAGAAAAAAAAATGCTTCAACCTCAGAGATTAAAGCTAGTAATTTCCTAATACAGTTTTTGTCTTTTTCATTTGGCTGTGGAAAGCATTTCTTAGTTCTCTTTGCATGTGACATTTTGTTTTGCTTTGCTTGTTTTCCTCAATTCCTAATATGTGAATTTCTTTCTCTAAAGAAAGAAGGAAATTTCTAAATGTAAGAGAAGAATCAAGATTTCCATGATTGATTTTAGTGCCAGCTCAGTCTTAAAAAAAAAAAATCCAAATATCTTATCCTCAATAATAAAAATGGTGGTAATGTTGTCCCTAAACCAGTAAGTTCTAGCTATATAAATGCCAATAATGTTGCTGAAACATATCACTGAGCAATTCACGGACAATTGTAAAACTGGCCTAATGAAATTTCCAGTGTCAATAAGATCTCAATATCATCTCTTGTTTCGGAACCTAAAATTTGCACCTTTAACTTGGACAGTCAGAGAGATTTTGTAAGACCAGTGTTATGTAATTGCTTCTCTTCTTGCACAGAATGGTAAAAACACATTTCCCCGTCACTGAGATTTGTTCACATTTCCTTCAACAATTCCTTCAATTCTTTGATCAAGATCATGTAACATTTTGTTAATCATTAATTCTCTGGGAAATATAATAATGATAAAGATAAGTAGAAACAACATTTACTAGCAAGTTCCCATGAATTTACTGTAGTTTAGCTAATTGGTCATTTTGTGAGTTTCACGAACAACTAAGGCTTTCGTGCTGGCTGCCTAAATGATTCAGGATTTAGAAATGGAGATTCTAAAGAAACAAAGTTTTGATTACTCACTAGCTTCTGAAATTTCTCTGTATGCTCCCATAACACCATATACTATTCATACATCATTTCACATTTGTGTAACTGTTTAGTTATTCTCTTTCCCACTGAACTTGCAACCCAGAGAAGGCAAAGCCTGTTTTGTTTGGTGTTGTGTAGCCAGTGACTAGCGGACTGCTTTGTACCTAGTGAGATCTCCATACACATTTCTCAAACCATATAAATGAATAAGTGAGCAAACCAGTCCAAATTGTAAAGAAAAACTTAAGATAAAAATTTATTATGGAAACTAAGCTGTCTTTCATGTGTCACAATAATGAGTTGTTGAAAGACCATCATGTAAATTATAGTATTTCAACATTCCATTTTATTGCTTGTCTTTTCCAAAATTAAACAAATGCATCTTACTGTAATTAATTTAAGTTGTACACTGTTTCAGAAACCAAAGATGAGACACATTTGTCAACCACAGAGTTAAAGAAAGAAAAATATGTGAACTCTACCTTAAGCTAAGTAGTTTCTAAAGGGAGACTTTTTCCCCCTGCATTAGAAATTCCAGCTAACAAATGCAGAAGGAATGACAGAATTAGAGATCATCATTTTCCAAACCCCTGTGAAATAATGACCAATGATCATCAATGGATACTAAATCATTAGACAAAAAATTGAAGGGGAACCTCAGATAGACAATACCCAGACTCACTGGTCTTAATATCACAAAAAGAAAAATGACCAGGCATTTTGTGGCTATTAATGTGATGTATATAACACTCACAACACCATCTGTGAAGTAAACCATACCCTATTTTATTGCACTTCACAAATATTGAAGGTTTAAAAACTGAAGGTCTGTGGAAACCCCTCTGAGCAAATCTATTGGCACCATTTTTCCAAGAGTATTTGCTCATGTTGTGTTTCTGTGTCATCTTTTGTAATTCTCATGATATTTCCAACTTTTTCATTATCATTATATTTATTATGGTGACCTGTGATTAGTGATCTTTGATGTTATTACTGCAAAAAGATAACAACTTGCTGAAAGATCATATTGATGGTTAGCAATTTTTAGCAATAAAGTATTTTTTAATTAAGGTATATACATTTTTTAGACATAATGCTATTTATACTTAATAAACTAGAGTGCAATATTAACATAATTTTTATACAAATTTATTTTCAGTTGGAGGATAATTGCTTTACAACATTGTGTTGGCTTCTGCCATACAACAATATGAATCAGCCATATGTATACACGTCTCTTCTCTCCTGAACCTTCTCCCTACCCCTATAGGTTGTCACAGAGCACCATGTTGAGTTCCCTGTTATACAGCAGTTTCCCATTAGCTATCTATTTTACATATGGTAATGTATAAGTTTCAGTGCTATAGGCACTGGGAAATCAAAAAAATTTTGGTGACCTAGTTTATTGAGATATTCATTTTATTGCAGTGGCTTGGAACTGAACTCACAATATCTCCTAGGTACGCCTGTTTTCTTGCCAAAAATCAAATCTGCATCTTATCAAGCTTCTAGATCAAATTTCCAGTTTATCTGATCTACAGGGGACAGAGGAACATGCTAGTGACACCGAATGTAGTAAATCCAAACCATAGGAAATTCTACCAAATAAACAGCTCAGTTCTCTCCACAAATATATGGCAAGGGGGGAAGAAGAAGAAGGAAAAATCTATGGTTTGAAAAAGATTTAAAAGACATACCAATCAAATGCAATGTACAAACACTTCGGGATTTGAAAAAAAATTCATAAAATAACACATTTTTTAAACTATGAGAGAATAATAAAAGTTTGAATACTGAATAAACTATTTGGTTTTAATTAAGAATTATTGTTAATTCTTTGATATGGCAACAGTATTGGTAAAAAATCTTTTAGAGATACCTATGGAAGAACTGTAATACAAAATAAAAATCTTAATGAACCAGATTACTACAATGGTGTGGTCAACCACCCAGAACCAGACATTCTGGAGAGTGAAGTCAAGTGGGCCTTAGAAAGCACTGTTGTTAATAAAGTTAGTGGATACAATGGAATTCCAGTAGAACATTCAAAACCCTAAAGGATGATGCCATCAAGGTGTTACATTCTATATGTCAGCAAATTTGGAAGACCCTGCCGTGGCCACAGGACTGGAAAAGGTCAATCCTCATCTCAATTCCCAAGAAGGGTCATGCTAAAGAATGTGCTAACCATCAGACAATTGTACTCATCGCCCATGCTAGTAGGAAAAGGCAATGGCAACCCACTCCAGTACTCTCACCTGGAAAATCCCACGGATGGAGGAGCCTGGTTGGCTGCAGTCCATGGGGTCACACAGAGTCGGACATGACTGAAGCGACTTAGCAGCAGCAATCAGTAGCACATGCTAGTAAGGTCATGCTTAAAATCTTGCATAATAGGCTAGGCTTTAGCCTTATGTGAACCAAGAACTTCCAGATGTTCAAGCTGGTTTTAGAAAAGGAAGAGGAACCAGAGATCAATTTGCCAACATTCACTGGATCATAGAGCAAGCTAGGGAATTCCAGGAAAACATCTACCTCTCTTTCATCAACTACATAAAGCTTTTGACCATATGGATCATAATAAACTGTGGAAAGCTATTCAAGAGAGGAAGACCATCTTACCTGTCTTCTGAGAAACCTGTATGCAGGTCAAGAAGCAACAGTTAGAACCCTGTGTGGAACAACTGATTGGTTCAAGATTGAGAAAGGAGCACGGCAGGGTTGTCTGCTGTCACCCTGTTTGTTTAATCTATACACTGAGCACATCATGAGAAATGTTTGGCTGGATGAGTTACAAGCTAGAATCAAGATAGGCAGGAGAAACATCAACAACCTCAGATAGGCAGATGATAACACCCTAATGGGAAAAAGCAAAGAGGAGCTAAAGAGCTTCTTGATGAGGGTGAAGGAAGAGAGAGGAAGAGCTGGCTTAAAACCAAATAGTTAAAAAACTAAGATGGTATCCAGTCGCATTAATGTATGGCAAATAGAGAGGGAAGATGTGGAAGTAGTGACAAAATTCCTCTTCTTGGGCTCTAAAATCACCACAGACTGTGACTGCAGCCATGAGATCAGAAAACAATTGCTTCTTGACAGGAAACCTATGACAAACTTAGACAGTGTGTTGAAAAGCAGAGACATCACTCTGCCAACAAAGGTCTGTATAGTCAAGACTATGGTCTTCCCAGTGGTCAGCATGGTTGAGAGAGTTATACTATAAAGAAGGCAGAATACCAAAGAATTGATGCCTTCGAACTGTGGCACTGGAGAAGACTCCTGAAAGTCCCTTGGACAGCAAACAGATCAAACCAGTTAATCTTAAGGGAAATCAACCGTGAATACCCTTGGAAGGACTGATGCCGAAGCTGAAGCTCCCGTATTTTGGTCATCTGATGTGAACAGCCAACTCACTGGAAAAGCCTCTGATGCTGGGAAAGACTGAAGGCAGGAGAAGAGGGCATCAGAGGATGAGATGGCTGGATGGCATCAACGATGCAGTGGACATGAACTTGGGTAAACTTCGGGAAATGGTGAGGGACAGGGAGGCCTGGCGTGCTGTAGTCCATGCAGGAGCAAAGAATTGAACACAACTAGGCGACTGAACAACAACACTGAAGTACTTACAAATAAAATATATCATCCATGGGATTTGTTTCAAAGTAATCTAGCTGAAGAAGGTAAAGAATATGTAGATAAACCATATTTGGTCATGTTTGATCATTATTGAGGCTGGGTAACAGGCATATGCAGATTTGTTATAATGTTCTTGCTACTTTCATGTGTGTTTTAGTATTTCCATAATAAATAATGTTAAAAGAGGGATAAAACAAGGAGAAATAAATATTGAAAACAGTCCAGGCTTGTGGTTAAGAATACACCTCTCTAATCAACTGCCTGAGGTTGAATTCCAGCTCTCTCAATTACCAGCTGAGTGACCATAACAAATACTAAGTGTTCTTGTTCCTCAGTCTCCTCATCTGTTCAATGGGGGTAATAATGGTACTTTTCTAACAAAGTTGCCAAGATTCAGTGAATTAATACCTTAAAACAGTGATGGATATCTAGTATATACTAATACATGTTAACCATTTGAGGTGAAGTCATCCATATAACCAGGAATTCATTTTGAAGCTCAACTGGAAAACATTCCAACTCTAATCATTTGGTAGTATTAGAGGAAAACAATAGAATGGGAAAGACTAGAGATCTCTTCAAGAAAACTGAGATCCCAAGGGAACATTTCATGCAAAGATGGGCTCAATAAAGGACAGAAATGGTATGGACATATCAGAAGCAGAAGACATTAAGAAGTGGCAAGAATACACAGAACAACGGTACAAAAAAGATATTCACGACCCAGATAATCTTGATGGTGTGATCACTCACTCATCCTGGAATGGGTGAGCCAGACATCCTGGAATGTGAAGTCAAGTGGGCCTTAGGAAGCATCACTACGAACAAAGCTAGTGGAGGTGATGGAATTCAGTTGAGCTATTTCAAATCCTGAAAGATGATGCTGTGAGTGCTGCGCTCAATATGCCAGCAAATTTGGAAAACTCAGCAGTGGCCACAGGACTGGAAAAGGTCAGTTTTCATTCCAATCCCTAAGAAAAGCAATGCCAAAGAATGCTCAAACTACCACACAATGGCACTCATCTCACAATTAATGCTCAAAATTCTCCAAGCCAAGGCTTCAGCAATACGTGAACCATGAACTTCCAGATGTTCAAGCTGGTTTTAGAAAAAGCAGAGGAATCAGAGATCAAATTGCCAACATCTGCTGCTGGATCATCGGAAAAGCAAGACAGTTCCAGAAAAACATCTATTTCTGCTTTATTGACTATGCCAAAGCCTTTGACTGTGTGGATCACAATAAAATGTGGAAGATTCTGAGAAAGATGGAAATACCAGACCACCTGACCTGCCTCTTGAGAAATCTGTATGCAGGTCAGGAAGCAACAGTGAGAACTGGACATGGAACAACAGACTGGTCCCAAATAGGAAAAGGAGTACGTCAAGGCTGTATATTGTCACCCTGCTTATTTAACTTCTATGCAGAGTGCACCATGAGAAACGCTGGACTGGGAGAAGCAAAAGCTAGAATCAAGATTGCTGGGAGAAATATCAACAACCTCAGATATACAGATGACACCACCCTTATGACAGAAAGTGAAGAACTAAAGAGCCTCTTGATGAAAGTGAAAGAGGAGTGAAAAAGTTGACTTAAAGTTCAACATTCAAAAAACTAAGATCATGGCATCCGATCCCATCACTTCATGGCAAATAGATGGGGAAACAGTGGCTGACTTTATATTTTGGGGCTCCAAAATCACTGCAGATGGTGATTGCAGCCATGAAATTAAAAGATGCTTACTCCTTGGAAGAAAAGTTATGATCAACCTAGACAGCATATTAAAAAGCAGAGATATTACTTCTTCAACAAATGTCCATCTAGTCAAAGCTATGGTTTTTCCAGGAGTCATATATGGATGTGAGAGTTGGACTATAAAGAAAGCTGAGCACCGAAGACATTGATGGTTTCAAACTGTGGTGTTTGAGATGACTCTTGAGAGTCCCTAGGACTGCAAGGAGATCCAACCAGTCCATCCTAAAGGAAATCAGTCCTGGGTGTTCATTGGAAGGACTGACGTTGAAGGTGAAACTCCTATACTTTGGCCACCTGTTGTGAAGAGCTGACTCATTTTGAAAAGCCCCTGATGCTGGGAAAGATTGAGAGCAGGAGGAGAAGGGGACGACAGAGGATGAGATGGTTGGATTGCAGCACTGACTCAATGGACATGAGTTTGGGTGAACTCTGGGAGTTGGTGATGGACAGGGAGTCCTGATATGCTGTGGTTCATGGGGTCACAAAAGAGTCAGACACGACCGAGTGACTAAACTGAACTGAACAGCTTCTTGAAGTTGAAATGAGTATGATTTTTAAGGCCAAATGTGGGTACAGTAAGGATGGAGAAACTGGATGCATGTGGTGATATTTACCAACTCTCCTCTGTGAAGCCTAAGAACCAATGGCAGGAAAGTGTTCATAAAATTACAGCACTTTGTAACTGGAATCTGTTGTTCCCTTTTCTTTTATAAGTAGATAACTGGGGCCCAGAGAGGACAAGTAATTTGTTAAAAATTACACAGTTGGCAATTAATTGTTGCTGTTGCTAAGTCACTTCAGTCGTGTCCAACTCTGTGAGACCTCATAGACAGCAGCCTACCAGGCTCCCCCGTCCCTGGGATTCTCCAGGCAAGAACACTGGAGTGGGTTGCCATTTCCTTCTCCAATGCATGAAAGTGAAAAGTGAAAGTGAAGTCACTGAGTCATGTCCAACTCCTAGCAACCCCGTGGACTGCAGACTACCAGGCTCCTACGTTCATGGGATTCTCCAGGCAAGAGTACTGGAATGGGTTGCCATTGCCTTCTCCATTGGCAATTAAACAGTCCCTAGAATGCAGATCTCAAGATTCCAGTGAGTTATGTGTTTCTTATATTCCAGCATGGCACTAGTGTAGGAAAGATCATTCATTCATGAAATCAATTATGACTCTAGAGCTGTAAAGTATCTTCTTGGGGGGATATCCCTAAATATTGGGAAACAGGGAAAGAAATCAGTGTGGTGGGGCTGAATGGGTCTGAAACAGACAACTAGGCCATCATTGCCTGGTTAGTAGGAAATTTAATCATTCCCCAATTCTTTGTTTTGCACAGTTTTGAGTTTCTGAGGGATTTTGTATTTCAAGCCTTACGCAGTGGTGCCTGAAGGCACTAGTTCAGGTCTCTGGTTTCCTTCATGGCTAATGAGATCCCTCCAAAAACTCAGAAATGACAGTAGTGTGGATCATTTTCGAGGGCTGTTCAGAGGCATCTGAAAACATCATTTATTTGCCTTGAAATAAAGGAAACATTTGTTTTATTTGAGAGTGTCCTAACTGTTCACAGGGAACATCCAAAATAAGCATATTTTTTCCCCAAGAACAGCTTTCAAGAAGGGTGTATATTTCTTGCACTGCCAAGAACAAAGCTTTCATCTGTGAGAGACTTCAGAGTTAAAGTGTATTTCCCAGACATATTAAACTTATCTCCTAAAGTCAGTTATTCTTGAGAAATTTCAGTGGCTAAGTTGAAGAAATGTTCACAAGGAAATTAAAACTGAAATTATTGTTCAAAATTTTGCTTTCAAAAAGCACTGTTCATCAAAATGGGCTTTTACAAAGATCAGTCAACTTTTTTAATGTTCCCTCACCATGTACATGGCTGATGGGAAAGAAAACTATAAAAAAGTTACTACTCTTAGCTACCATTTGCACAAAGAGAAGAATTTTGCAAACTAAGCAGTAATTTCAACAAACTAGTTTTGTGTCTTAAAAAAATTTTTTCCAATAGCAAATATGCCTGCAAAAGAACCACTGTTCTAGTAATTATTGAACTGCTTGTAGTGTCCTTGACATCATGTCTTTCCATATGCTTTTTCACATATTTGTGGTTATTCTTTGCTACTATACCAAAGTTTGATAAGCAGTAGTTTATTAAAAGTTATTACAATGTGGAATCTGAAATCATATCAAACACTTTTCATACTCCACTTCATTAAAAACCCATTGGTTTGTCTTGCACTTTGAGGAGATCTTTCACTTATGCCTGCTGCTGCTGCTGCTGCTAAGTCACTTCAGTCGTGTCCGACTCTGTGCAACCCCATAGACAGGAACCCACCAGGCTCCGCCATCCCTGGGATTCTCCAGGCAAGAACACTGGAGTGGGTTGCCATTTTCTTCTCCAATGCATGAAAGTGAAAAGTGAAAGTGAAGTCGCTCAGTCATGTCCAACTCTTAGCGACCCCATGGACTGCAGCCCACCAGGCTCCTCTGTCCATGGGATTTTCCAGGCAAGAGTACTGGAGTAGGGAGCCATTGCCTTCACTTATGCTTAATTTTGTAATATCATACATTGGTAATTTGTAACATTCTGGTTTACTTAGTTATACAGATCTTCCAAATACTGACACAAAGTCACATTTATTAGTATCACCACCAACTTCATCAGAAAAGTCTTCAAGTATTTGGAAGCTGTCAAACCCATGGTGGTGGATAAAATTCTCCAAGATTTGAATTTTCTCCTTAAAATTTTAATTGTATCATTGGCATTAGATAGTTGTTTTCCCCAAAGTGACAAACTCACTTCACTTGTTTTTGAGAAAATGTCTGCCAAATACCCAAGTCTGAATAACCATACTGTGTCATTCCTTCTTTCAAAAAAAAAAAAAGTATATTTCATGAATAAAGTGTTGAGTTCAGTTCACATCTCAAATAATCACACAAATGCTTTTCCTCAAAAACAAGAAGTCATTGTATTTCATTCTGTACAGAAGTGTTTTATGTGTCCTTCCCATTTTATTACAGAATATTTAAAAGACTTGTATGAGCTTTGCCTGCTTTGTTTGTTTGTTTTGTTTACTATGACTACTAATACAATTTGGTGCCACTGCACTGATTCATGCAAAAGGACTGGCAGTTTTACCCATCAACGATTTTACACCATAAGTGTATTATTATGAAAATAGTTTTGATCTCATGGATTCCTGATAGGATCTCAGAGGGCCTCCAAGGATCTGCCGATTGCTGATGATGCTTCTAAAACTTAATTCTGATAGAGTACGATTTGAAACACAGATTACAACAGAGGGATAAGGATGAAAAATCTTAAGCTCTGTGAAGGAGAGCTTAATTCTTACTTGGTTTATGTCAAATGGAATGGAAGAATATTTAATGGAGAATATCTTTGGGTCAGGCTGTACACTACAGGTCAATAATAAAATGAAGGAATTTAATGAATAAAAATCTAATACAAAATAAGAAACCAAATTAAATATTATAAAAGCATTTTGTATCTGAAATGTAAAAAATACATTTGGATTCTGTTCTTATTATTTCCTTTTTACTCTGAGAATAACTTGATTAGATAATGCCTCACTGGCAAATTTAGGAAAGTTTTTGTAGAGTATATAAGAATGAGAATTCTTTTTTCTAAAATTGCATTTTTTTTAATGTTTCAAAGAAATGTAAATCTGTGGCTTCAATTTGTCAGTATTAAATAGAAACTAACCTCAAATTTGGGGAAATTTTATCCCCAAAGTAATGTATGAGATAAAGCCAATTTCAGGGCAAATGTAGATATTTTGCTAAAATAAGTTTGATCAACTGGAAAGGACATTTTTGCACATTGGCACATTAAATATTTATCAGGAAAACTTGGTTTTGAAAAGATTTCTCAGATGAACTTTTGTCAGGCAGGTAATCACTTTCTATTTTTTAAAAATTTTACATGTTGTCATTTCTAAGCACAAAAGTAAAGCCTTTTCCTAATATGTAGAACGTGTTTTGCACTTTGTTTTTAGTTAAAAAGAAACAAAAAAGTAGGAAAGACCATAGGAAATTTCTCTTAATGCCATGTTTCCATTTTATACCTTTGGAGATTTTTTAGAGAAAAATACACATTCACTGTAAAAAAAAAAGACAGGAAACATACAAAACAAAATTTTACATAAGAAAATAGGAACAAAAAAGTGGTAAAAAAAAAATTCTCTCATTAAGTGGTTAATTAAATATTATTAACTCAGTAGGAATGAAAGTGTGAAAGGGTTTTGTATTTTTTTTCCTTATCATTATCTTCAACTAAGCTAGGCAACAGTTTTATTTTCTGTCTCACATTGATATACAGGACAAGACACTAAGCTTTTCCATGTTAATCTCACAGCCACTGTGGACTTCAGAACATCCTGCCCCAGGTCCAGTCTTGTGAACAAAACTTGAAGCTCATTGGAGAAAGTATTCTCTACAGCTTCACTCTTTCAATATATTCCACTCTTCTCCCACTATGGTCATTGCTAAGGTTCTTCCACCATGTTTTCGTTCTTCTTGCTTGCTTTTTCTCCGTAAAGAAAAGTTAACATTATCTAAGTGTTTTCCTTTTGTCTTTAAAATTTTTTGAGCATAATTTTAATGTCTACATATTACACCATCTGTTGTATGATTATTCCATAACTCTCCATTCTTCTTGTATTTAGTTTTAATAAACCTGACTTTCAGATATCAGATTTTTTTGAAGCATGTATATTCAATGTGCATTACTCCTCCCCTCACACGCTAGTAAAGTAATGCTCAAAATTCTCCAAGCCAGGCTTCAGCAATACATGAACCATAAATTTCCTGATGTTCAAGCTGGTTTTAGAAAAGGCAGAGGAACCAGAGATCAAATTGCCAACATCTGCTGGATCATCGAAAAAGCAAGAGATTTCCAGAAAAACATCTATCTCTGCTTTATTGACTATGCCAAAGCCTTTAACTGTGTGGATCACAATAAACTGTGGAAAATTCTAAGAGAGATGGGAATACCAGACCACCTGACCTGCCTCTTGAGAAACCTATATGCAGGTCAGGAAGCAACAGTTAGAACTGGACATGGAACAACAGACTGGTTCCAAAGAGGAAAAGGAGTATGTCAAGGCTATATATTGTCACCCTGCTTATTTAACTTATATGCAGAGTACATCATGAGAAATGCTAGGCTGGAAGAAACACAAGCTGGAATCAAGACTGCCAGGAGAAATATCAATAACCTCAGATATGCAGATGACACCACCCTTATGGTAGAAAGTGAAGAGGAGCTAAAAAGCCTTTTGATGAAAGTGAAAGAGGAGAGCAACAAAGTTGGCTTAAAGCTCAACATTCAGAAAACGAAGATCATGGCATCTGGTCCCATCACTTCATGGGAAATAGATGGGAAAATAGTGGAAACAGTGTCAGACTTTGTTTTTTTGGGCTCCAAAATCACTGCAGATGGTGATTGCAGCCATGAAATTAAAAGATGCTTACTCCTTGGAAGAAAAGTTATGACCAACCTAGATAGCATATTCAAAAGCAGAGACATTACTTTGCCAACAAAGGTCCATCTAGTCAAGGCTATGTTTTTTCCAGTGGTCATGTATGGATGTGAGAGTGGGACTGTGAAGAAGGCTGAGTGCCGAAGAATTGATGCTTTTGAACTGTGGTGTTGGAGAAGACTCTTGAGAGTCCCTTGGACTGCAAGGAGATCCAACCAGTCCATTCTGAAGGAGATCAACTCCGGGATTTCTTTGGAAGGAATGATGCTTAAGCTGAAACTCCAGTACTTTGGCCACCTCATGTAAAGAGTTGACTCATTGGAAAAGACCCTGATGCTGGGAGGGATTGGGGGCAGGAGGAGAAGGGGATGACAGAGGATGAGATGGCTGAATGGCATCACTGATTCGATGGACGTGAGTCTGAGTGAACTCCAGGAGTTGGTGATGGACAGGGAGGCCTGGCGTGCTGCAATTCATGGGGTCACAAAGAGTCAGACATGACTGAGCGACTGAACTGAAGGGTCACCAGGATATTCCAGTTTCCTTTATTTAGAGCATGGAAAGCACTAAAGCCAATTATCTAGTAGAGTTCTGCTTCCCTCATGAGGGTGCATTCCAATGATTTTTCTAGAGATTGTCACTTCCTCCTTGTGCATGTGCTACCTGGGATAGGCGGCAAGAGGAACTCATTTGTACAATAAATGAAGTCATGTTTTTAAGGTCCACTGGAAATATTCTTGAAAAACACTGCAATGAGTTAAGTGCAAGTGAATCAGAAATATAAGGATTGGATTTCCCTGGAAATACATATGAGCTGAAAAAAATGAAGGGAGGGAAAAATTTCCATCCAACGTCCTTAAGAAAGAACTAGACTGTGCTGCCAAGAAATGACAACCTGTTTTTCCAACACTCAAATGTCATTTGAATTCTCTGCCTTTCCTTTTCAGGAAGTGAGGGAGTGAAAGTCACTCAGTCGTGTCTGACTCTGCGATTCCATGGCCTGTTGCCCACCAGGCTCCACGCTGTGGAGCTGTGGAGTTCTCGAGGCAAGAATACTGGAGTAAGTTGCCATTTCCTTCTTCAGGGGATCTTCCTGACTCAGGGGTCGAACCTGGGTCTCCTGCATTGTAGGCAGATTCTTTACCATCTGAGCCACCAGGGAAGCCCAGTCACCTGACAAAAAATGATAGATGCTTTTCTCCACTCTGAAGTGTGACTTTATTAATTCAATTAATAATCCACCCTTTCTTCCCACTACACAGACTAAAGGGACACCTAGAGTCTTACAAGAATAGCTGATAAAGCAGTGGGAGACAGAGAGCTCTCATGAAGTACTGAAGGTCACATAAGCCTTTGCTCAGGCTTCTCCTATGGCCCTATGGGATTACAATTCCACTCAAAGTTAACATGGAGAACTTCCACCCATGAGAAAGCCTACTTTTCTGGAGGTGAAAGTATGGAGAATGAGGTAAGGGGAGCACACATGTGCCCCCTTTGCCTGCTGGTTCACTTGTACTACTGGGCTTCCCTGGTAGCTCAGCTGATAAAGAATCCATCTGCAATACAGGAGAACCTAGTTCAATTCCTGAGTCAGGAAGTTTCCCTGGAGGAGGGATAGGTTACCCACTCCAGTACCCTTGGGCCTCCCTGGTGACTCAGATGGTAAAGAATCCGCCTGCAATTCGGGAGACCTGGGTTTGATCCCTGGGTTGGGAAGATCCCCTGGAGGAGAGCATGGCCACCCACTCCAATATTCTTGGCTGGAGAATTGCCATGGACAGAGGAGCCTGGTGGGCTATAGTCCATGAGGTTGCAGAGAGTCATATAACACTGAGCAGCTAAGCACAGCACAGCACATAATAATAGAATAGTTGCTCCCTGGGCTTGAGTGAAGCATATCAGTTAGCTTTGTGATATATTACACAAAATTCAGTCACTTAACATTTCTCAAAATCCTATGGTTTGCCCATGAGATCCTCCAGGTCTGGGGCAATCATTTTGCATTTGTTAGTAGTTGCATTATTCTTATGTTTCACAGTATAAACATACTGTGATGGATAGCTTTGTAAACAAACTTTCTATTGAATCTCCTTTCAATCTTTTGAAATGTGACTGTTGTGTCACAGGGCATGAACTATTCCAAGGATTTACACTTCTGAATTATGTGTCAGGAAGATCCAAGTGTGCATTCCCAGAGGAGGATGACAGGGTCTGAGTCTAGCCCCACTCGGAATTCTCCTGCAAGGCTGCTGTGAACAGACATGTTGATAAGCAAAAGATAAAATAAAAATGAGGGGGGAATGCTTTATTTTAATTTTCATCATTTTGATTATTGGTCAGTTTGAATACTTAAAATATATTTACTGACCTTTCCTTTTTCCATAAATTGTATCCCCATGACCTTTCACTTTTTTCGTGCTGAAATTTAGTCTTTTTATCACTGTTTTGTAAAACCTCTTTGTATAAGACTACTGAGTCACATTTATCATATCTATGATATATTTTCCCCTATTCTGTTATTGGACCATAAAGAAAACTGAGCAACAAAGAATTAATGCTTTTGAACTGTGGTGCTGAAGAAGATATTTGAAAGTCCATTGAACAGCAAGGAGATCAAACCAGTCAATCCTAAAGGAAATCAATCCTGAATGTTCATTGGAAGGACTGATGCTGAAGCTGAAACTCCAATACCTTGGCCACCTGATGCGAAGAGCAGACTCATTGGGAAAGACCTTGATGCTGGGAAAGATTGAGGGCATGAGGAGAAGGGGGCGACAGAGGATGAGATGGTTGGATAGCATCACTGACTAAATAGAGTTTGAGCAAACTCTGCAAGATGGTGAAGGATGGGGAAGCCTGGCATGCTATAGTCCAAGGGGTCACAAAAAGTCAGACATGGCTGAGCAACTGAACAACAACAAATAAATACTGTTATTCACATTTTTGATGGCATTTCAAACTTGCAGGTGCATAAAGCTACCAATATTTTCCCTTTTGATTTTTCCATTATTTTATACTCAGATCTTTTTTCATTCAGAGGTCAGAAACTTGAGCATTTTTCCTATTATTTTTTAAGCATTGACTTCTTTAGTCCAACTTAAATTCCTTTTGCTATACAGTGTAAATTTAAACCCCAAATTAATTTCTCCTGAATAACTCATTTTCCCTGCACTCTCTGTTGACTAATTCATATATTCTTTAGGATCTTATGATGCATCCTGTATCACAGACTAAACCCTCATATCCATATGTCTACATCTCTACTAGAACATCTGCATAATTAGTATATAAAAGCTAAACTCTTTATTTCTATATCCTCCTTGCTCTGCACTCCCTCCCCAGACTTCCTTTGTTACAGAATGGGATGTCCGTCCTTCTATTTTCTCATAATTTCTCTTTTTCTCTCACACCTCCACATCCAATCCACCACCTAATACAGACACCCTACTTTGAAAATAAAGTCAGAATCTCACCATTGTTCTTACCTGCACTGCATTAACCTTGGCTCAGAAGCATCATTTCTTGCTTGAATTATTATAAACACCTCTTAACTGCTCTATATACTTCTCAAAAGAGATCAGAATGATATGTCAGATTATGTCCTTCTTCTACCTAAAGTGTCTAATAGATTCTTTTCTCATGCATAATATCTGCGAGGTGACTATACTAGTCTATGAGGTTTCTCTCTCACCTTCTGTCCTAATAGTTGACCCCTTTCTCACTTATGTCCAACTGTATTGGTATCAACTACAAACTGGCACTTGCCATCTACCTCTACAAGGATCAAATTACGAGCTACTATAGCTACTGACCTTCAACACCCCCTGAAAGGAACTCAGGGAGCAAATCAGGAATGAGTTACTCTGTGCTCTGGGAAAAAATAGCAGGACAGGCCTTCAGATAGTTAGGTGTTTTCAGGAGAAGATGTTATGAGCCCAATTCTTGCATCTGCTTATATCTAGAAAAGCATTAAAATCCTTCACAGTGACAGGCAATAACTTTCACAAGACTAGCAGAAAAAAAAATTTTTTTTCTGCAAAAATTCTGTGCTTGATTGCATGTACTCCCCTTTCATCAAAATTATATGTATACTGACCCCCACCCAGCCCTGCCACCTCTTTGGAGTAATTTCTCAGAGCTATCTGAAATGCTGTCTCTGGGGTAATAGTCCTTATTTTACCCTGAATAAAACTTAACCCATGACTCTCACATTTTTTTTTCAGTCAGCAGTGGTCTCTTTGAGGAGTCCAAGAATGCTTTGGTCCCATAGCCTACACACTTGCTGTTTCTGCTACTGGAATGCCCTCCTTCCAGGTAGATGCATGGTTTCTCCATCACTTCTTTTAGTCTTTGCCAAAGTATCACTTTCTCACTGAAGCATTTGCTATCCACATTATTTAAAACTGCAAATTACATCCCCTCCTCTTATGCCCAAAATCAAAATCTCTGCTCCCCTGTCTCTACTTTGTTTTTTTCCTTTTTTTGCAGCATTTATAACCAAATGACACCCTACATTTTGATTTTTTTATTGTCTTCTTCCCATTCTAGAGGGTGACCTTGAGGGTAGTAAGATTATCATCAGTCTCTAAATTTTTATACTTTTCAATCTCATCAACATATTCTTTAATGTTTTCACTTTAATTCTTTGAAAATAAAAAACCCTGAATGTTGAAAAGGCAGAGGAACCAGAGATCAAATTGCCAACATCTGCTGGATCATTGAAAAAGCAAGAGAGTTCCAGAAAAACATCTATTTCTGCCTTATTGACTATGCCAAAGCCTTTGTGTGGATCACAATAAACTGTGGAAAATTCTGAGAGAGATGGGAATACCAGATCACCTGACCTGCCTCTTGAGAAACCTATATGCAGGTCAGGAAGCAACAGTAAGAACTGGACATGGAACAAGACTGGTTCCAAATAGGAAAAGGAGTACATTCAAGGCTGTATATCGTCACCCTATTTATTTAACTTATATGCAGAGTACATCATGAGAAATGCTGGGCTGGAAGAAGCACAAGCTGGAATCAAGATTGCCAGGAGAAATATCAATAACCTCAGATATGCAGATGACACCACCCTTATGGCAGAAAGTGAAGAGGAGCTAAAAAGCCTCTTGATGAAGGTGAAAGAGGAGAGTGAAAAAGTGGGCTCGAAGCTCAACATTCGGAAAACTAAGATCATGGCATCTGGTCCCATTACTTTCAGGGGAAATAGATGGGGGAACAGTGGAAACAGTGGCTGATTTATAATTTGGGGCTCCAAAATCACTGCAGATGGTGATTGCAGCCATGAAATTAAAAGATGCTTACTCTTGGAAGGAAAGTTATGACCAACCTAGATAGCATAATAAAAAGCAGAGATATTACTTTGACAACAAAGGTCCATCTAGTCAAGGCTATGGTTTTTCCAGTGGTCATGTATAGATGTGAGAGTTGGATTGTGAAGAAAGCTGAGCACTGAAAAATTGATGCTTTTGAACTGTGGTGCTGGAGAAGACTCTTGCGAGTCCCTTGGACTGCAAGGAGATCCTAAAGGATCTCCAACCAGTCCATCCTAAAGGAGATCAGTCCTGGGTATTCACTGGAAGGACTGATGTTGAAGCTGAAACTCCAATACTTTGGCCACCTCATGAGAAGAGTTGACTCATTGGAAAAGACCCTGATGCTGGGAGGGATTGGGGGCAGGAGGAGAAGGGGAGGACAGAAGATAAGGTGGCTGGATGGCATCACCGACTCAATGCACATGAGTTTGGATGAACTCCAGGAGTTGGTGATGGACAGGGAGGCCTGGCGTGCTATGATTTATTGGGTCGCAAAGAGTCAGACACTACTGAGCGACTGAACTGATGGGACTAGATCATACTTTTTTGAGTCTTTTTTGTTTATTTGCTCTTGGTGAATGGAGATGAGTTTCTGTATTTTCTATCTACTTTAGAAATATGGTGGTGTGAAAGGACAGAAAATTATTACATAATGTCTGGTGCCCTACATATTACATAAGTCTTTTAAATTAAAAAACTTGATGGTGGACTACCAAGAGTATTATGGATTTTTCATATTTAAAAACTTCCATGGGGGAATCTTGAGTCACTTTGTACCAATTCTTAAATTTTACTATAAAACAGATTGCATGCTAAAATTATTTATGGACTTTCCTCCTTTTTTTCCCATTATAACAATTTCGTTCTGAATTCAATGATATATCCTGAAAATTACCATATCTAAATGAAAATGTAATATATAACTAGGTCCTTCTCCCACCCTCCACCTCATCAAATTGTCAGTTTTCCAGAAATTAAACTTTAAAAAAGTTAACGTCAATTGTTGGAAGAGTTTTCTTTAACATGAAGGTGGAAAGTTTAATTCCTTTTTTTTATAAAAATGTGGCATAATTATTCAGCTATAGTTTTAAAGAAATATCCTGATAATTAAAAGCTTAAAATACCAAATAAAAAATCAAATACAATGGAAATATAAACTACAGTGTACATGTTAGTGGTGGGACCAGCATCCTGCCTTCCTGTTGATTTTTCCATTAGGGACTGTTTTCCACTAGGCATTATTTTTAGCTTTATATATTTATCATTCCTATAATTAAATGCTAGGTAGTAAAAAAAATCAGAATGGCCTTTGCTCATTTTAACCATGTCCTTTCCATTTTGAAATACAATGTAAAGAGAAGAAAGAGAGGTACCTGGGGGAAAAAAAAACAAGGACATTTCTCTCAGTTCAGTTGAGTTTAGTCGCTCAGTCATGTCCGATTCTTTGTGACCCCATGAACTGCAGCACACCAGGCCTCCCTGTCTACCACCAACTCCCAGAGCTTGCTCAAACTCATGTCCATTGAGTTGGTGATGCCATCAACCATCTTATTGTCTGTCCTCCCCTTCTCCTCCTGCCCTCAATCTTTCCCAGCATCAGGGGCTTTTCAAATGAGTCAGCTCTTCACATCAGGTGGCCAAAGTACTAGAGTTTCAGCTTCAACATCAGTCCTTCCAATGAACACCCAGGACTGACCTCTTTTAGGATGGATTGGTTGGATCTCCTTGCAGTCCAAGGGACTCTCAAGAGTCTTCTCCAACACCACAGTTCAAAAGCATCAATGCTTCAGCACTCAGCTTTCTTTATAGTCCAACTCTCACATCCATACATGACCACTGGGAAAAACATAGCCTTGACTAGACAGACCTTTGTTGACAAAGTAATGTATCTGCTTTTGAATATGCTGTCTAGGTTGGTCTTAACTTTCCTTCCAAGGAGCAAGCGTTTTTTAATTTCATGGCTGCAATCACCATCTGCAGTGATTTTGGAGCCCAGAAAAATAAAGTCAGCCACTGTTTCCACTGTTTCTCCATTTATTTGCCATAGTGATGGGACTGGATGTCATGATCTTTGTTTTCTGAATGTTGAGTTTTAAGCCAACTTTTCCCCTCTCCTCTTTCACTTTCATCAAGAGGCTCTTTAGTTCTTCACTTTCTGCCATAAGGGTGGTGTTATCTGCATATCTGAGGTTACTGACGTTTCTTTAGGTCAGTTTATAAACATGGGAAGGGTGGACTTTGTAGTGCTCTCATTAATAAGAAAGCAATGCCTCCCCCTCCCTCTTTTCCCTTCTCTCAAGTCCCTCCCCCAATTGCCTTCCTGCTCTTTCACGCTTCCATCACTCAATCCAAAGAGTGAAGGTTCTCTAGCTCCTCAGCTGTGCCTTTAAGACTTACCATGAGATGGGGGTTCCCTGTTGACTCAGCTGGTAAAGAACCCACCTGTCAAAGCAGGAGACACCGCAGGCGAGCGTTCAATCCCTGGGTCAGGAAGATCTCCTGGAAAAGGAAATGGCAACCCATTCTAGTATTCCTGCTTGGAAACTTCCGTGGACAGGGGAGCCTGGCTGGCTCTAGTCCATGGGATTGCAAAGAGTTGGACATGACTGAGCATACATGCACACACACACAACAAAAGACAGAATCAAAATGCATTTTATCATAAGACCCACAAATACATTTCCAACAAATATACAATACCATATATGTATAACACAAAATCACAACCATGGAAACTATTACTTTGGAAAAATAAGCCTAAATCTATAATTAGCTCTTTAAAATTTTTTTTCAGTAAGAATGCTTGTTCCTTGTACATTTATTTTGTCAAACAGAAAATCAGTCATTGATATCAGAGTTTTAAGTAAAATTTATGAGAAAATTATTTCAAACTAAGGAATGCTCTGCATAAGCCTAACTTTTATCTGAAAATTATGAAAGACTGTTATTATTCAATCAGTGATCAAACATGTAGACAACATGAAAGGCTCACTGTGACACCCCAGGATGCAGAGGGTGCCATATTAATACATGTTAATAGATGCCATAGGATGAAAGGGTCCCCTAATCAAATGAATTTGGAAAATGCTAGGTTAAAGAAAATTAAACACATTTCTGAGAGCACCTCAGGAGTACTCTGCCATTTAATATGCTAATGTGGAACATGAATTTGCAAAAAGAGGGAGTAACTATAGAATCTTTTGTTCATGGAGTATGTCCTTGAACTGGAAGTCTCTTAGGGAAATAGTCTCAGAATCTGACAGAGAATTGACCATTTTAGGAAAAATAAAAAATCTGATTTCCTACTATATATTTTTATAGCACATTATAATACATAATTTATCTAAGAGAAATATAATTATAGGAAATTAAGTATGAAAACACCATGGTAACATTCTTTCTTTCTTTACTTATTTCCCCGGATGTCAGTAGATGTTCTTGGAATTTAATAAGGAAAAAACAAGGCATGCTGCCTCAGAGAACAGAGAAGCAACAGCTATGGAATGTTGGAGAAGAAATCAGCCTCAGGGTGTTGATGCAGTGTCTGGCATGGGAAGGAGAAGAGGATGAGAGTGACCTCTTGTGGGCAGAACCTCCTTTACTTCGCCTTTGTTTACTCTTCTTCCAGGATCTCAGTGTCATGAGTGTAAAGTGATAAAAGTTAGGATGCATGAGGAAACACCATTTTCTTAATCTTGATTTTCTCCATTAACAAACCTCGTCTAAAATTAAGGCTCATTTACTTGTATGTTCCTCTCACTTCAGTTCAGTCACTCAGTCATGTCTGACTCTTTGTGACCCCATGGACTGCAGCACACTAGGCTTCCCTGTTCATCATCAACTCCTGGTCCATGTCCCAGGCAAACTCATGTCCATCAAGCCAGTGAAGTCATCCAACTATCTCATCCTCTATCATCCCCTTCTCCTGCCTTCAATCTTTCCCAGCATCAGGGTCTTTTCCAAATCGATCACTTAGGAGTTTGCTTGTCTGCAAGTGGTAAAAACTTCAAGCAGTAGACTAGAAGTTTACCTATCTTCATTAAAAGAAGCCTGTGTATACAAAGCTGCCAAGTCAGTTCCAGGGATTGCCAAGGCCCTCAGCACAGGGCTTCCACCTCACTGTCACAGAGCCTGCAAGACTATGTCCTTGCTCCAGCTGATAACAAAAGAGGAAAGGAAAAACAAAGCTAGCCTCTCCATTTAAGGATGCTTCTAGAATGTGTACATGGATCATGATATAGGGAGAAGGCAATGGCTCCCCACTCCAGTACTCTTGCCTGGAAAATCCCATGGATGGAGGAGCCTGGAAGGCTGCAGTCCATAGGGTCGCTGAGGGTTGGACACAGCTGAGCGACTTCACTTTCACTTTTCGCTTTCATACATTGGAGAAGGAAATGGCAACCCACTCCAGTGTTCTTGCCTGGACAATCCCAGGTACGCGGGAGCCTGGTGGGCTGCCGTCTGTGGGGTCGCACAGAGTCGGACACGACTGAAGTGACTTAGCAGCATGATATAGGTGACTGGGAAATGAAGTCTTTATTGCAAGGGGCCGTGGGCTCAGCTAAAACTTGGGACTTCTATTATTATAGAAGGAGGGAATACCACACTATTTAATAAAGAAAGGTATATTAAAGATAAATTTGACATAAAATAAATTTAAAATACATGAAAGACTGAGAGAGAGTGGCCAGATAGAAGAAAATGCTTAGCTTACACCTTTGAAAGTGCAATCAAATGTTTCTATCTCAAAAGCACCATTCAAAGAAAGACCATTTACTTCCCTTGTCATCTCTTCTTCTTTCCAAAGTATGTTAGGGAGTCAGAAAGGAGTTGAGTAGAAGCACCATAGGAGCTGAGAAGAGTATGTTAGTCACTTCTGGAAGCTGCCAGACCACCACCAGCCCTAGCTTGGGGAGGGTAAGTTGTGATTTTGAGTGAAATAAGTTGGGTTATTACATGAAATTGTATAGTTTTCATTACTAAATTGTGACAGTTCTACCACTAAAAGTAATTATAGGATGTTTTAGTATCAACAGGAGATCATATATCCTAGGTGTGCCTGAAGGTTTTACCCAGGAGCAGGAAAAGAATTTTCCTACTGAATAAAGGTTTAGGGGATGATGAGAGATAAAAGTAAAGACCATTTGTCTTTATATGCTGTGAGTATTGCTTGTACTCACCCATGATTACAATAACTACCTCACAGGGTTTTTTTGTGAAGCTTAGGTAAAAGGGGAATGCAAGAAAGCCGAAAGAGAACAAGGCATAAACAAGAACTAAATAAATACTGGTTTCTTTCCCTTGATTCATAGTATTCATCCAGCAAATGTGTACTGAATTTACACTATCTGCCAGTCTTGTTTTTCAGGATAAACACATGAATGGGTGAATCATAGAGAAAAGTAGAAATTAATTTGAAAAAAATCGTATCTCAATTTCCTTGTCTAAAGAGAATTTAATTTATCTGACTCACTGCCACCTGGAGGCAGCTGTTGAAATTTTAGACACAATTCTCAAGAGGGACTCCAGAACTTGAGGCTTGAAATTTGAACCCCATTTTATTAACAAAGTCATTCTATAACATACTTCTTAAGTTTTTTGTGAGGTAATTTAGTTATTTTTCTGCTAAATGCTTTTGCCAACCCAAATGGGTCCATGCACAGATATGACAGGGCCTGAAACCATTTCCTGGGGGTGTTAAGCTAGGTATTAAGCCATTTTCCATTGTGTCAAATGAAGGTGGAAATTTCAGTTCTCTCAATTAACATGATGAATTGCGCATGCCTTTTCTGTTTTCCTAATTATAGTCTCTAATCTTTATCTTTAGTGACACCTAGTGGTTCCACATGGTAACGAGAACTCTTTTTGATGCTTTCTCTGGCTGGATAACAGGTCAAGAGGGACTAGGCTTGGGTTTGTTTTTCATTTTACCTTGTCAAATAGTCTGTGAGAAAAATTATGTATCATGGCAATTCAGATAACCCCACTTACTGCTTGTAAAATAGAACTGATATTTGTGCTCCTACAATGGGATGTCAGGAATCTCTGGAAATGAGGTGGTAATTCTTTCAGGTGGTTATAACTGTAAAGTAACTCCTTTTCCCTCCACTGGAAAGCTATGGAGGCATTATAAACCAAGAATTTGGAGAGAAGAGAGACTCTGTCGATTGTTTCATTTCCGTCACTGGAGCAGAGACATCCTATGGAGATTTTAGGGAGGCCGAAGGGAATGATTCACGTTTCTCCTGTATGGTTTGAACTTGTGATTATTTTTTCTAAAGAAGGAAGAAAACCAGAATTTCACATTCCAGATTTAAAATCAATTTCAAAATCATTTTATAACAGACCCAATGGTGATTCAGCAGTTATTTATCTTACTGTTTTCTTTTCTGTTCACTCATAGATTATAAAAAATTGAACAGAGTCAAGTGAGTTGCCAGAGAACAGAACCCAAACCATTATGACTTTCTTCTTTTTTCCTGAGTTAAAATAGAGAAAACCACAAAAATAATATAGCAAACATTCATGTGTCCATGTTTTCATCATAAAAGAATAAATACTATAAATAACTATGGGGAAAGTTGCTCTTATTTTTTTATCCCAAATCTCCATTGCTATTGTGCATAAGATATTTACCCTCCCAGCCTTTGTTTTGTAAAAATAATTTTCTTTCAATATATGCACATATCAAAAATATTAGTGTATTTTATGTGTCTTAATTATATAAATATTTTTACTGTAGGTATAATTCTACAATTTGATTTTTGTAGCTATCCATGTACAGATTTATACTTTTAGTCCATTATTTTAACTGCTGAATTCCACTGTACAGAGATCACAATTAACTGCCCATTCTCTTAGTATAACATGTTTTTACAATTTTTTTCCTATTAAAAGTAAGGCTCTGTAAGTACTTTCATAATGGTGGAGTCTGTGCGTGTGTGCTAAGTTGCTTCAGTCATGTCCGACTCTTTGTGACCCTATGGACCATAGCTCATCAGGCTCCTCTGTCCAAGGGATTCTCCAGGCAAGAATACTGGAGTGGGTTGCCCTTGCCTCTTCCAGAGGATATTCCAGACCCAGAGATCCAATCCTCGTCTCTATGTCTCTTGCATTGGCAACTAGTGTCACCTGGTAAGCTCAATGATGGAGTAAAACCTCCAAAAATTTATTATTCTGTAAAAGCAATGAGAACACTAGCAAAATCCAATTTTTTATAACTTGGGGGATTAATTAATGCAATCATGTAAGAAATGTTTGTTTTAAAAAATAGCTGAAAACCAAGAACCCCAATTCCATGGTAGCTGTGAAAATCAGAAGCCTAGCCCCTGCTAGAGAGGGCAGAATATGTTTGTAGATTTTCTGAATCGTTTAGGGAACGATTACTATTTGACTTTTTTGTTATCTCCCTGAGAAGTTACTGTTCATAGGTCCTATTATTGTTTTACCTGACTCAGCTCAAACAGCTTTATTCTCAGAGCAACTGCCCAAACCAATCAGTGGTAACTGTTTCAATGTATCTCCCAGAGGTGGCAATACCAGCTGGAGCAAATAAGAGGCTGACAAATAAAAGAAAAATTGAAAAATAAGTGCCCATAGGAGGTTTTGAAAGCTCTGACACATTTCTGGGAATCATATTCAGGGCTCTGCACATACCAGGGTAAAACCCGAGAAGGTTGTAATCTCTTACCTCTGGGCAACCTTAAGGCTCTGCAATTAGGGAGCAAAGGCTAAGGCAGTGTTGTAAACTGCTGGAAGTGTGGAAGGCATTCAACAACACATGCACACAGACAGAGCTCCTTGGCAAAGGAAGGAAGACTTACTGGTTCAAAACCCTTAAGAAAATCTCTGTCTAATCATTAGCTGGTAGCTCAGCTGTTAAAGAATCTGCCTGCAATGAAGGAGACCCTGGGTTGATTCCTCGGTCAGGAATATCTACTGGAGAAGGGATAGGCTACCCACTCCAGTGTTCTTGCCTGGAGAATCACATGGACAGAGGAGCCTGGTGGGCTACAGTCCATGGGGTCACAAAGAGTCGGACACGATTGAGCAACTAACAGAGCATAATCATTAGCTAACTGAACAAAGAAAGTGGCCATATGTGACCAAGAATATGGACTTTACAGAATTAGTCCAGGGAAGTCACTACATTTACACACACACACACTAAAACACCACCAACAATAACAATAATGAGCATAACAACAAACTCTGAGAGGGGAGCAATATGATCACTAGAGCTGCTATTAAGTTGTTTTAAATATCCATATTTTAATGAAAATTATGACATGTGAAAAAAGGAACTATGGTCCATATGCAGGGAGAAAAAGAAAAACAATAGAAATGGTTGCTAAGAAAACCAGATGTTGTACCCACTAGACAGAGACTTTTAATAGACTGTAAAAGATAGAGTGAAAGAACTAAAAGAACCTGTGTTTTAAAAAATATATACGGGGAGGGAGGAGGGAGGGGGGTTCAGAATGGGGAACACGTGTATACCTGTGGCGGATTCATGTTGATGTATGGCAAAACCAATACAATATTTTAAAGTAATTAACCTCCAATTAAAATAAATAAATTTATATTTAAAAAACATAAAACAAAAAAATAAATAAAAATATATAAAAACAATGTTTCTCTTACTAAATACGGCATATCAAAAAGGAAATAGAAATTATACAACACAGTCAAATAGAAATTTTGAAGTAAAAAGTATAACTAAAATGAAAATTTTACTTAGAGGGACTTAACAGCAGATTTGAATAGCAGATGACAAAATCATCAAACTTGCATCTAGGTCAGTTGGGGTTATCCAGTTTTAAAAGCAGAACTTTGAAAGAATGAGGAAAAATAAACAAAGTTTCAGAGACTCACGGTATATCATCAAGTGTACTAAAATATGCCTAATTATGAGTAACAGAAGGAAAGGAGAGGGAGAATATTTGTAGAAATAATGGCCAAAAGCTTCCCAAATTTGACCCCAAAATCCATTAACCTCCACACACGGAAGTTCAGAGAATGTGAAACAGCATGTCTAAAGCCAAAATCTAAGAGAAAATCTTAAAAGCAACAAATGAAAAGCAGTTCACTTATTGTATAAGATATTGTCATAAGATTAACAGCTGGTTTGTCATCAGAAACACAGATGGCAGAATGTAGTAGGGTGATATGTGGAAAGGGCTGGGAGGAAAAAAAAACTGTCAACTAAGATTTTTATATCTGGCAAAATTATGCTTTAAAAAATGAAAAACCTTTCCAAAATTGAAAAGATCATAAGGGAATGCTCTGAATAATTTCCAGCAGATTACATAACATATGAAATGGAGAGATTTATAGAGACACATACTATCAAAACTGACTCAAAAAGTAGGAAAAAATTGAACAGAACTATAACAAGAGATTAAATTAATAGTCAAAAACCTTCCTATATAAGAATGTCAGAACCAAATTACTTTAATGGTAAGTTGTACCAAATGTTTAAAGACAAATTTACACCAATTTTATAAACTCTTTTTCAAAAAGTAGAAGAGGATTGAACATGTCTGACTAATGCAATGAGGCCCTGATATCAAAACCAGAAGAAGACATCTAAAGACAACTTCAGACCAGATTTATATCTCTCATAGCTATAGCTGCATAGGTAGTGCTGATGGTTGTACAAATCTTTAATTATAACTAAAACTACTGAGTTGTACACTTTAAAATGGTAAATTTTATGGAATGTAAAATATATCTTAAATTCATCATAAAAATAATGCTGCAGTGAATATCCTTCCCCCTGCCTCCAAGTTTGCAAATTCTACAAATGGTCTATGGACCAACAACTGAAAATTTCGGCATGTAGTTTTTCAATTTTTCTAAAATGTGAAAATTGCTCTACAAAGTAGCTATGTCATTTGTACTTCCTCCAGTGGTGTGAGAAAGTTCCAGTTTCTTTGACCTTTGCCAATATTTAAATAATGTTTTTAAATTTTGTTTTTAGTTTTAATTTTTACTTATTTGTTGTGAAATGGTACTTTACTGGTTTGCATTTCTGTGACTTTGAGGAAGATTAAGCATCTTGTAATCTGTATTGACCATTCACTTTTCCTCTTCTGTGAATTTTCTATTCATATCCTTTGTCCACTGGCTGTCAAGCTGTTGGTTTGCAGAGCTACCTTTAAGTGCTGATAACATAGGGACCAGAGGCTTCCCTCCCCAGGAGTGACAGTGAGCATTACCAGCCATTTGGGCATATCAGTACTTTCTAGGCAAGAACCATGTCCATTCCAAAATGGAATCTTTGAAAGATATTGTTGTCATGACGAGCAACAACATCTCAAAGGATTCCTTTGTCTAAGAGGTAAAACACTGGAGCTTCTCTTCACTACCTGCCTGCTATCAATTGCAAAGAAGGTACACATAAGTTACGTGTTTTTTCTTCTATTGGTCCTTCAGTCAAAAGCCTGTCTTCTTTCTAACCTTGATTACTTTTCTTAGTTTTTGTTCTCTTGAAAAAATTATGAATATATTATAATACACCTCACAATGAGCCCTCTTCTAACATTCTTAACAAATTTGCCATTTGGAAGAATTTATTTTTGTTAATCTCCTGACTCCATGTCTATCTTCTTTCCCACCATCTTGACCACATCACTCCTGCCTCACAAGCATCTCAAATACTTATACTAACTTATGGCAGTTTACACCATCAACATTTAGACTCACCTCAAGCACTCAAGCTCTAAAATTGAGCTCCTTTCCATAAAACATTTATTTTTCTCAATGAAGCTGGATTTCAAGGAGTCAGGAAACAGAAAAATTCATCAGGTGGTGAAACGCTTGAGACTAAGGAGTTTAAAGATCAATTTTTTTAAATGTCAGTCACAATTTATTTATTAAAATAAACCTTGCACATGTAAAAACCCAGAATAGCAAAACTTGTATCACAGGAAACATTCTAGATCTGTTCTAAAATTTCTTTACATTTGTATTCAATCCTGTGAGAATTTTAAAAGGAAAACGTTTGCTAAAGCTAAGACTTTAATACAGTAAACTGGTAATACACATTTAGTAAATATGGAATGTTTGAAAAAAACAATCAAACAGAGTGATTGTGAGAAATGGTTTTTAGCATGGAAGAACTCAAGGAATGTGATTCCCTTCTTCAAGAGACTAATAGAAAATAAACTTCAGCTCACAGAGAGGCTAGAGAAGCAGTGTGCACTGAATCTATTTAAAGGAAAATGGGGATTGTTTTTACAGAACTGAATGTAAATATTTAAATCGGGTAAGCATGAAAATTATATAACTAATCATCCATGAAAATTAGGAAATAAGGAAGAAGAAAACGTAAGTACTGTGATTTCTTTATTATTTAAATTTGAGGATTAATAGGTCATCAAGTAATATATACAAAAAGCATAAATTTTTCACTAAGTGATTTAATCAACTAAAATCATATAGGGAATGAGGGAAGGGAGGAAATAGAAATAAACAAACTTTATCTTTGTTCACAGCTGGAATCGACAGATTCAGTCTATAAAGTTTTGAGAAATAAATACATTACAAAAATTATAGTCATCTTAATGATAATCACAACAGGAATATAACATTTCATATTTAAAGAAATACCCCCAAACACACCATATCACACACACACACACACACACACACACACACACACACACAAAGAAAGTAAGGGAAAAAATACTAGGCATTAAAGGACTTAAAAGTAGCAAAAACAGCATAAAATTTTAACAAAATTAAGACCAAAATCTACTCTGTTCAGTTCAGTTGCTCAGTGGTGTTCAACTCTTTGCGAGCCCATGGACTGCAGTGCACCACACCTCGCTGTTCATCACCAACTCCCGGAGTTTACTAAGACTCGTATCCATTGAGCCGGTGATGCCATCCAACCATCTCATCCTCTGTCGTCCCCTTCTACTCCTGCCTTCTGTCTTTCCCAGCGTCGGGGTCTTTTCCAGTTAGTCAGTTCTTCCCATCAGGTGGCCAAAGTATTGCAGTTTCAGCTTCAACATCATTCCTTCCAGTAAGTATTCAGGACTAATCTCCTTTAGGATGGACTGGCTGGATCTCCTTGCAGTCCAAGGGACTCTCAAGAGTCTTCTCCAACACCACAGTTCAAAAGTATCAGTTTTTCAGCAGTCAGCTTTCTTTACAGTCCAACTCTCACATCTATACATGACTACTGGAAAAACCATAGCTTTGACTAGATGGACTTTTGTTGGCAAAGTAATGTCTTTGCTTTTTAATATGCTGTCTAGGTTGGTCATAAATTTCCTTCCAAGGAGTAACCATCTTTTATTTCATGGCTGCAGTCACCATCTGCAGTGATTTTGGAGCCCCCCCCCCCCCCGCCCCCCAAATAAAGCCTGTCACTGTTTCCACTGTTTCCCCATCTATTTGCCATGAAGTGATGGGACCAGATGCCATGATCTTAGTTTTCTGAATGTTGAGTTTTAAGCCAACTTTTTCACTCTCCTCTTTCACTTTCATCAAGAGGCTCCTTAGTTCTTCTTCACCTTCTACGATGAGAGTGGTGTCATCTGCATATCTGAGGTTATTGATATTTCTCCTGGCAATCTTGATTCCAGCTTGTACTTCATCCAATCCAGCATTTCTCATGATATACTCTGTGTAAATAAGCAAGGTGACAATATACAGCCTTGATATACTCCTTTCCTGATCTGGAGGTAGTCTGTTGTTCCATGTCCAGTTCTAACTGTTGCTTCCTGAGCTGCATACAGATTTCTCAGGAGGCAGGTGAGGTGGCCTGGTATTTCCTTCTCTTTAAAGAGTTTTCCACAGTTTGTTGGGCTCCAACAGTCAAAAGGCTATGGCATAGTCAATAAAGCAGAAGTAGATGTTTTTCTGGAACTCTCTTACTTTTTCAATGATCTAACGGATGTTGGCAATTTGAAATATGGTTCCTCTGCCTTTTCTAAAACCAGCTTGGACATCTGGAAGTTCACAGTTCACATAGTATTGAGGCCTGGCTTGGAGAATTTTTGCTAGCGTGTGAAATGAGTGAAATGTGTGGAAGCTTGAGCATTCTTTCGCATTGCCTTTCTTTGGGATTGGAATGAAAACTGACTTTTTCCAGTCCTGTGGCCACTGCTGAGTTTTCCAAATTTGGTGGCATATTGAATGCAGCACTTTCACAGCATCATCTTTCAGGATTTGAAATAGCTCAACTGGAATTCCATCACCTCCACTAGCTTTGTTTGTAGTGATGCTTCCTAAGGCCCACTTGACTTCACATTCCAGGATGTCTGGCTTTAGGTGAGTGATCACACCATCATGGTTGTCTTGGTCATGAAGATCTTTTTTGTAGAGTTCTTCTGTGTATTCTTGTCACCTCTTCTTAATATCTTCTGCTTCTGTTAGGTCCATACCATTTCTGTCCTTTATCAAGCCCATCTTTGCATGAAATGTTCCCTTGGTATCTCTAATTTTCTTAATGAGATCTCTAGTCTTTCCCATTTTATTGTTTTCCTCTATTTCTTTGCATTGATCATGGAGGAAGGCTTTCTTATCTCTCCTTGTTATTCTTTGGAACTCTGCATTCAGATGCTTATATCTTTCCTTTTCTCCTTTGACTTTCACTTCTCTTCTTTTCACAGCTATTTGTAAGACCTCCTCAGACAAACATTTTGCCTTTTTTCATGTTTCTTTCTTCGGGATTGTCTTGATCCCTGTCTCCTGTACAATGTCACAAACCTCTGTCCATAGTTCTTCAGGCACTCTGTCTATCAGATCTAATCCCTTGAATCTATTTGTCACTTCCACTGTATAGTCATAAGGGATTTGATTTAGGTCATACCTGAATGGTCTAGTGGTTTCCCTACTTTCTTCAATTTAAGTCTGAATTTGGCAATAAGGAGTTCATGATCTGAGCCACAGTCAGCTCCTGGTCTTGTTTTTGCTGGCTGTATAGAGCTTCTCCATCTTTGGCTGCAAAGAATATAATCAATCTGATTTCGGTATTGACTATTTGGTGATGTCCATGTGTAGAGTCTTCTCTTGTGTTGTTGGAAGAGGGTGTTTGCTATGACCAATGTGTTCTCTTGGCAAAACTCTATTAGTCTTTCCCCTGCTTCATTCTGTACTCCAAGAGCAAATTTGCCTGTTATTCCAGGGATCTCTTGACTTCCTACTTTTGCATTACAGAGAAGGAATCTGGTTAAATTACATGAAACCCAGCGATATTCTACCTACTAGAAACATTTAAAAAGCAAAATAACTCAAAGATGGGGCAAAGTACACAAAGAAAATGTAAACAACAACAAAAAATTAGGAGTCAGGATCTTAATTCAGACAAGTTGACTTTTAGACTTGAATTAACTTTAAAGCATTACATGTGATTTTTTAAGTGAATCATGTAATGAGAAAATCTATAAACCATAATGAAGGTAAAAATTATAAAAATCCATGCAGCAAGAAGAATTTTAAGATGTCCTCCAATATTCCTGTCTCTGGGTATCCTTGCCTTGTATAAATCTCACCTCTTGAAGCTAAAAGGTTAAGAAAGGATAAAGCCTGGAGCTCTGAATATAATGGGATATGATTGTTACACAATACTTAGCAAAAGGGATTGTATAGATGTAAGTAGTTTACTAGACAGTTGGCTTTGAGTTAATCAAAGGAGTATCATGAATGGCCTGATGTAATCACATGATCCCTTTAAGATTAGGTCTTAGATGCTGGAGACAGTTGTGTTGGTAGTGTTAAGGGGCCACAGAGCAGGAAACTGCAGACAGTTTCTAGAAGCTCAAAAATGCCCTCAGACACAGCCAGCAAGAGGGCAGGATCTTCAGTCTTTCAGCCTCAAGGAACTGAACTCTGCCAACAACTTAATGACTTTGGAAGAGGATCTTGAATCTCAAGTGAGATGGAAGTTCATACTGACACCTTGATTCTAGCCATGTGGGACCCTCAGCACCACCTGACCTTGACCAGCAGAAAATGTCAAATAATAAATGGGTGTTTTTTTAAATCATTACATTTATGGTAACTTGTTACACAGCAATTGAAAATTAAAATGATCTAAATTGACAGGAGAAATATCAATAACCTCAGATATGCACCCCTATGACAGCACCCTTATGGCAGAAAGTGAAGAAGAACTAAAGAGCCTTTTGATGAAAGTAAAAGAGGAGAGTGAAAAAATTGGCTTAAAGCTCAACATTCAGAAAACTAAGATCATGGCATCAGGTCCTATCACTTTATGGAAAATAGATGGGGAAACAGTGGCTGACTTTATTTTTCTGGGCTCCAAAATCACTGCAGATGGTGGTTGAAGCCATGAAATTAAAAGATGCTTACTCCTTGAAAGAAAAGTTATGACCAACTTAGACATCATATTCAAAAGCGAGATATTACTTTGTCAACAAAAGTCCGTCTAGTCAAGGCTATGGTTTTTCCAGTAGTCATGTATGGATGTGAGAGTTGGACTATAAAGAAAGCTGAGCACCGAAGAATTGATGCTTCTGAACTGTGGTGTTGGAGAAGACTGTTGAGAGTCCCTTGGATTGCAAGGAGCTCCAACCAGTCCATCCTAAAGGAGATCAGTCCTAGGTGTTCATTGGTAGGACTGATGTTGAAGCTGAAACTCCAATACTTTGGCCACCTGATGTGAAGAGCTGACTCATTTGAAAAGCCCCTGATGCTGGGAAAGATTGAGGGCAGGAGGAGAAGGGGACAACAGAGGATGAGATGGTTGCATCATATCATCGACTCAGTGGACATGGGTTTGGGCGGACTCCGGGAGTTGGTGATGGACAGGGAAGCCTGGCGTGCTGCGGTTCATGGGGTCACAAAGAGTCGGACACAACTGAGCAACTGAACTGAACTGAAATACCATATAACATAGTAGTATCAAAATTCATAAAGCAAAACAAAGCTCTAGGAACTGGTTTATGTACTAATACAAAATATTCTTTTACAGCATTAGTAGCAGAAGCTTTAAGACACCTCTGTCAGCATGTCCTTAAGGATTATTAAAGCAAGTAAGAATTTAGGCTATGTTGAAGACAAAGGTAAGTGTGTATGTATGTGTGTGGGTGAGAGAGAGAAACTCGTATATTAATCTCTAGCCCTGAATGCAAAGAATATATCTTTTTTTTTCCTAGTGCCCACAAAAAGGAGTACTCATAAAAGATAACCATATGTTAAGCTAGAAATTTCTGTATAAATTCCAAATTGTAGAAACAGCAGAAATATTCTCTGATCACAATGCAAAAAAAAAAAAATGTCAGTAATAAATTTAGGAAACAAAAAATTCCTATCATTTGCCATATAAGATACTCTATTTTAAACAACTTTAGGTTAAAGAGAAAATTAATACAGAAGTTACAGAATCTTGATAGCCCTACATGTTAGAATCTATAACATATAGCTGAAAGAGCATACAGAGAAAAATCCACACCTTTACATACTTAGAATTATAAACTAGGAAGGATGGAAATAATTGAATCAAGAATCCACAAGAAGTTAGAAAAAGAACCTCTCAGTAAATCCAAGGAAGATGGAGGAAAGAAAGCATACATAAAGATGAAGCTGCATCCCTGCATTTGATAAGGGAAAAACAAATTTGACAAGTGAATAAACTCAAAATCTGATACTTTCTGATAAGAAGAACACTCCACTTCTGTGATATTTTCCCCCAAAAAACTGTATCTCCAATGAAATGTTGAGAAAATATCAGATAAATGTAAACTTGAGGGGAATTCCAAAACATCTGACCAGGTACCCTTCCATAATAGTCAAATTCATGAACAAGGAAAGATGACAAAATAATCACAAAATAGAGGAAATGAAGGAGAAATGACTATTAAATGCAATGTGGGATCCTGAATTGAATCCTGGAACAGGAAAAGGACTTTAATAGACAAATAAAGTCTACAGTTTAGTTAATAAAGTTGTGCTTTTATTCACTTTTCAGTTTTGACAGATGTGCCATGGTTATGTAAGATGATAACATTAGGGGAAATAAGGTGAGGGGTACATGAAACTCTATGCTATCTTTGCAACTTTTCTGTAAATCTAAACTTATTCTAAAATAAAGACATTATTTTTTTTAAAGAAGTACAGAAGACATAAAAATTTTTAATAGAACAATTAGAAGAAATGAAAGTAATGATCAAAGGGCTACCCTCTTAAACAAGCAAACAAAACATATCACGTTCTAAAAGTTTTATTACAGTATTTTACCAAACACTTCAGTCATCCATAACTTCAATGCTAGTTAAATCATTCTGATATAGACACATTTAAAAGACACTAGTATACTTTCCCATGAGATAAAGAATTAAAAGATAATACAGTCTTTTTCTTTCCAATTTTAATATACTTATTTCTATTTTTCGGTAATACTGGATGGGATGTCCAGAAATGGCAAATGATAGCAGTAATAATGGTCATCTTTGTCTTGTTCTTAATTGAGAATACATCCAATTATCTCTTATTACACCTGGCTCTGGCTTTTGTGTTTATATGTCACATGAAGAGAATGACACACATCTATTTTATTAAAGAATTGTTATCAAGAATTGATTTAAAATTTTATCAGAAATTTTGCCTTAATAAAAATTATCACGTAATTTTTTAATAAAGTTGAGAATTATATTTTATGTTCTCTTTAATATCATCATTCTTGTATGTCTGAAATAAATACCACTTGATTATGCTTTTAATATGGCTTTTTGGCTAATCTTTAGTTAAGGGTTCAGTAAAATTTGTGATGAATTTGTCTGAAATTTTCCTGTATGTGTGTGTCTTCATATACTATCTTAATTGGGCTTTGCCATTAAGGTTATACAAAGCTTTAGATTTGGGGATATGTTCCAACAGGTGGTAAGAGTTCATTCTCTCTCTCTTTAAAGTTAATCTGTTTATTTTAGTTGGAGGCTAATTACTTTACAGTATTGTAGTGGTTTTTGCCATACATTGACGTGAATCAGCCATGGTGTACATGTGTGAGTTTATTCTCTTTTAATGAGTCTCTCTCTTCTCTTTGAATAGTAAGTAGTCTCCACATTCTACAGTCCAGTGTCAAGTGGCACCGCATGGTAAGGGATATTCTATGAGTATATTAATGTAACTGAAATCTCTTGGGGGGGAAACAAACAAATTTGTTCATTGTCTCCATTACATGCCTGTTATAAATAATGCTTAAAATACAATTGTGTGGGTAGATGGAAGAGAAAAGGGCAGTTTGGTTGAAAACTGTTTTTAGCTTTTTCTTGGCAGAGTCCTATTCCTGTTTACCCTGTGTGCCCTGGAAAATGACCTTCAACACTAATTCAAAAGGATGAAAGTTTTGACTTATCACACTATTTTCCCATCCACCTTCACCTCCTGATTGGCCTGCTACAATAGCCTATTCTTCTTCTTCATTACTGTGGGAATCCTTCCCACCAAATTAGGTCAGAAGTGAGTGACCACTAGAAAGAGGACAAGAAGTCATGCTATGGGCAGACAAAAAAGAAAAATATTTTCCCAGTTCACCACTGCAACCTCAGAGAAGCTTCACTGGCGGCTTAGTGGTAAAGAGTCTGCCTGCCAATGTAGGAGACACGGGTTCGATCCCTGGTCTGGGAAGATCCCACATGCAGCAGAGAACTAAGCCCTTGTGCCGCAACTACTGGGCCCATGCTCTAGAGCCCAGGAGCCCCAGAGCCTATTCTTCACAACAAGTGAAGTCAGTACAGTGGAAGCCTGCACGCCACAACTAGAGAACAGCCTCTACTCTAACTAGAGAAAGCTCACACAGCGATGAAGACGCGGGGCAGCCAGAAATAAAATAAACACTATTTTAAATATAAAATTAAAGACAGAGGAGACAAGGGGAGCTGTGAGAGAGAGAAACTCCATTATTCACTCCAATAATAGTAAAAATGGCTAACACTTAGATAGCTTTAATAACATCTTAGTTACGCTCTGAGTGCTTTACATGAAAAGCTCATTTAATCCTCACAGCAGTCCTACACAGTAAGTACTTCTATTATCCCTGCTCAGAAAATGAGGAAACTGAGGCAAGAGGTGTGACCTGCCAGTGGGCCCATAAACTTCAAGTGGTGGAACAGGATACAAATTCATGGAATCTGGTTCCAGAATCACTGGTATCACCACCAAGTTGTAATGTGTTGGCCCTAAAAACAAGAATCTTGCCTACCCTTGGGATCAAGGAATAAATAGTAAGGTTGAAGATTTTAAATAAACAGGATTCAGTATTAAAGATAATGGTGAATTCATTTTAGTAACCAAAAGAGATGGAAAATTCATGAAATCAGACTTAGAAGTCAATAAGGGAGACAATGATCAAGGAGAGGATCGGATCAGTGAGTAGAGAAGGACAGAGTACAGCAGAAGAATTACAAGGAAAAATAAATCCATTTCCTGGTCTTCTCAACCAAAACAGTGCTATTAGCACTTCCATATCAGTGTATTCTATCTCTGAACAGATAGAAGGAAGACTTGGAAATTTTGTCGCTATTTACCTTATTGTGCTGTGCTGTATGTGTGTGTATTACTTTTTAAAATGTTTAAATAAACATAGTGCTTTAAAACTTTATTCGAAAAGATGCTTCTATAGATAATTAAGTTTCATCACTGGCTCAACCTACACATTTGTATCTAAATTTGAAACCCATCTCCTGCTCTTGTAAAGATGCTGTTTCCTATGTACGTCTGTGAATGTGCCTCACAGATCATCAACTCTATCCTAATTTTAATCTTTATTTTACTTTTATGCCATTGGATTTCTTTTCTTTGTCTCTAAGTCACCCCCAAGCCTTTTTATTTCTCTGGTGAAGGGGTATCTTAATAAAATAAATTAATATAGAGCAATCTTACTGTGTGAATTTGAAACTCTGTTTTGTTCTTAGCTGTTGTTGCTCAGACAACTGTTTTACTGATTCCTGCTATGTCTCCAGAGATAAACTGGTGATCTAGTAAGACAGTTGCTAGACTCGTAAAGTAAGAATATGGTCCTAAGAAGGTTAAAATTGCACTGTAATTTTAGTTCTTAATGTTTTTCAGAAGCAGGGTCCATATTTCACTTAGGTCCGAAAACCAAATTATATTTAAGAGAATGACATATACTTATGTTGGAAATAAATGTATATAGACAGAGAGTTTCAGGAAAACATCTATTTCTGCTTTATTGACTATGCCAAAGCCTTTGACTGTGTGGATCACAAGAAACTGTGGAAAATTCTGAAAGATATGGGAATACCAGACCACCTGACCTGCCTCTTGAGAAACCTATATGCAGGTCCGGAAGCAACAGTTAGAACTGGACATGGAACAACAGACTGGTTCCAAATAGGAAAAGGAGTACATCAAAGCTGTATATTGTGACCCTGCTTATTTAACTTCTATGCAGAGTACATCATGAGAAACGCTGGGCTGGAAGAAGCACATGAATGAAGATTGCCAGGAGAAATATCAATAACCTCAGATACGCACCCTTGTGACACCATCCTTATGGCAGAAAGTGACGAAGAACTAAAGAGCCTCTTGATGAAAGTGAAAAAGGAGAGTGAAAAAGTTGGCTTGAAGTTCAACATTCAGGAAACTAAGATCATGGCATCCAGTCCCATCACTTCATGGAAAACAGATGGGGAAACAGTGGAAACAGTGGCTGACTTTATTTTTCGGGGCTCTGCAGATGGTGATTGTAGCCATGAAATTAAAAGACACTTACTCCTTGGAAGGAAAGTTATGACCAACCTAGACAGCATATTAAAAAGCAAAGATATTACTTTGGCAACAAAGGTCCATCTAGTCAAGGCTATGGTTTTTCCAGTGGTCATGTATGGATGTTAGAGTTGCACTGTGAAGAAAGCTGAGCACTGAAGCATTGATGCTTTTGAACTGTGGTGTTGGAGAAGACTCTTGAGAGTCCCTTGGACTGCAAGGAGATCCAATCAGTCCATCCTAAATGAGATCAGTCCTGGGTGTTCATCGGTAGGACTGATGTTGAAGCTGAAACTCCAATACTTTGGCCACCTGATGTGAAGAGCTGACTCATTTGAAAAGCCCCTGATGCTGGGAAAGATTGAGGGCAGGAGGAGAAGGGGACAACAGAGGATAAGATGTCTGGATGGCATCACCAACTCAATGGACATGGGTTTGGGTGATGGACAGGGAGGCCTGGCCTGCTGCAGTTCATGGGGTTGCAAAAAGTCGGATACGACTGAGTGACTGAACTGAACTGAGACAGAGAGGAGATGGTCAAATGATTCACGGGACAAAAATTAAACTTGTTTCATGTAAAGGTCATGGCTTGAGCCTAAACTAAGTTCTTGCTAGAATTCAGGCCCACTCCAGATGGACCACTCCAGATGAGACAGGACTATCATTATGGAAAAGACTGCAAGTGAAGAATATCTCTTGTGTGAAGATATTATCAAGGTGCCTCAGTGTGATCAAGGACAATGGGCTGGTAGAAGAGTGGGCAGAGTCTCACTACAGCAGTCCTAGCTGCCAAGTCCTAGAAAGATGGGGCTGCTGTAAAAGATAGAGAAACAATGGGTAGATGAAATGTTGAGAGTGAATGCAGTCACCCATGGCTCTTGCTAGAAAGTGAGAGAATCTCTTGTGCAACGCCAGTTTTCTTTCTCTCTCTTTTTAAATTGAAGTATAGTTGACTTTCAAATTATATTACTTCAAACCAGTAACTCAACTCCTCTGTGTTTATTTGAAGAAAACAAAAACACTAATTTGAAAATATATATGACCCCTATGTTCATTGCAGCATTATTTACAGCAGCCAAGATATGGAAGCAACATAACTGTCCATCAACAAATAAATGGATAAAGAATATGTGGTACATATATACAATGGAATATTACTCGGCCATAAAAAGAATGAAATCTTGCCATTTGCATCAACATTAATAGACTTAGAGGATATTATGCTAAGTAAAATAAGTTACGAGTTCTCTTGATTGTGGGCATCATCCATCATGGGACTCTACCAGCAAGCACTAGCAGCAGTATCAATGCCTTTGACAGATGGCCACTTCAGCAGCATCATTTGGCTCCAGCAAAACTGTGTGCTTTCTCAGTCATGTCCAACTCTTTGCAACCCCATGGACTGTAGCCTCCCAGGCTCTTCTGTCCATGGAGGCAAAAATACTAGAGTGGGTTGCCATTTCCTACTCCAGGGGATCTTTCCAACCCAGGGATCAAACTGGCATCTCTTGCATTGGCAAGCAGATCCTTTACAATCAGCAAAAATAGTCAATATTACCTTAGCAAATCACAGCAGTAAAGAAGCTATCACACCTTTAATCTATTATAGATGGCTCAGCTATATATTAATAGCACAGAGCTTTTATATATCTGATCAAGTGAATCTATCCAGTGGTTCCTCTTTTTCAAAAATGTGTTGACTAATTTTACTTATTTATGCTTTTCAAAACAACTTTGTTTTTTAATTTATTTTATAGGAGTATAGTTGATTTACAATGTTGCATTAGTTTCAGGTGTACAGGAAAGTAATTACTTATACATATATATTTATCCACTCTTTTTTATATATTTTTTTCTGTATAGGCCATTACACATTAACTTTTTTGTTTTGGTCACACTGTGCTGCATCTGAGATCTTAGTTTCTACACCTAGGATCACGCCCTCTGCAGTGGAAGTGTGGAGTCCTAACCTCTGGACCACCAGGGAAGTCCCCACTTTCAGAAAAACTTTGAATTGTACTTGTTAAATTTCTCTTAGAATTTCTTTTGGCATTTGATTAGAATTATACTAAATTGTATACCACCCTAATGGCAGAAAGTGAAGAGGAACTCAAGAGCCTCTTGATGAAAGTGAAAGAGGACAGTGAAAAAGTTGGCTTAACACTCAACATTCAAAAAACTAAGCTCATGGCATCCAGTTCCATCACTTCATAGCAAATAGATGGGGAAAAAAATGAAAACAGTGACAGACTTTCCTTTCTTGTGCTCCAAAACCACTCAGGACAGTGACTGCAGCCATGAAATTAAAAGACACTTGCTCTTTGGAAGAAAAGCTATGACAAACCTAGACAGCATATTAAAAAGCAGAAACATCAGTTTGCCAACAAAGGTCCATATAGTCGAAGCTATGGTTTTACCAGTAGTCATGTATGGATGTGAGAGCTGGACCATAAAGAAGGCTGAGCACTGAAGTATTGATGCTTTCGAACTGCAGTGCTGGAGAAGACTCTTAAGAGTTCCTTAGACAGCAAGGAGATCAAAGCAGTTAATTCTAAAGGAAATCAACCGTGAATATACATTGGAAGGACTGATGCTGAAACTGAAGTTCCAATACTTTGGACACCTGATGCAAAGAAGTGACTCATTGGCAAAGACCCTGATGCTGGGAAAGATGGAAGGCAGGAGGAGAAGGGGGTGACAGAGGATGAGATGGTTGGAGGGATTCATCAACTCAATGGACATGAGTTTGAGCAAACTCTGGGAAATAGTGAAGGACAAGGAAGACTGGTGTGCTGCACTCCACAGGGTCACAAAGAGTCACACATGACTTAGCAGCTGAACAACAATAAATACTAAATTTATAGACTAGTTTATGGAGACATCATTTAAATTCTTATCATCAGGAACATGTTTTATTCTCTCATTTACTTCAATCTTCAGTAAAGTTTTTTTCATGTATACCTTAAATATTTCTTAATAATTTATCTAGGGGTATTTTATATATTTATAGTTATTGAGTGTAGAATATATGATTTGTAAATATTTTCTCCCAGCACGTTGACATTTTTTCTTTTCCTTAATTGTGTCTTTATGAAAAGCAAAAATGTTTAGTATTGATCAAATCTAATTTTTCTTTTCTTTTGTTGACTGTGCTTTGGGGGCTGTATCTAAGAAAATGCTGCCTAAACCAAAAGTGACAAAGATTTTCTCCTACATTTTCTTCTAAAGATTTTACAGTTGTAGCTCTTACACTTAGATCTATACTCTATTTTGAGTTATTTTTGTTTAGGTGTGAGGTAGGAATATAAATTCATCTTTTTACATATACATATCCATTGTTTCATTCTTTTATTTTTAACATATAATCTCATAGTATTGTTGCAGCAAAATGTGACCTGCACAATTTCTGTTCTGGAAACTTAGAGATTTGTGTGTGTGTGTGTGAAGTAGATATATGATCAATTTTAAATGGCTTTTTTTAGTTTTGTAAAACTAGTATGCTTCCATCTTTTAAATAATACAATACAGATGAAATTTTTTAAATATAATAATAAAAACAGCTATCATCAGTGATGATTCTAGCCATTTCCCTAGGTTGCAAATCATTTTCTTTAAACAATAAAATTGAAGGCATAACTTACATTTTTCTGGTATACAGTATAATCAATGAAAAATCTGATAATGATCTGATTCTGTAGCCTTAGTCATCTGTTTTATTTCTCTGGAAGCCTTTAAGATTTTTCTTCATCTTGGTTAAAATGAAATTTCATAACAATAGTTTTAGGTGCATTTTTTATTCAAGTATGTTAGGTACTTACCCATATTTCAATCTCAAGATTCCAGCCCATTTATCTTTGAGAAACTATCTTGTATTGTTATTATTTTTAATGTAAAATATAATTTTGGTTTACTTTTACATATTTTTTCTTTTTTTAATTTTTATTTTTACTTTATTTTACTTTACAATACTGTATTGGTTTTGCCATACATTGGCATGAATCCACCATGGTCTTGTATTATTTTTTAAAGAATTTATTTATTAATTTTTTTGGCTGTGTGGGGTTGCATTGTTGCACAGGCTTTTCTCTAGCTGCGGCAAGTAGGGGCTACTCTCTAGTTGTTGGTGTGCAGGCTTCTCTTGTTGCGGAGAACAGAGTGCAGGGCACATGGGCATTAGTAGTCACAGCTCCTGGGCTCTACAGTACAAGTTCAGTAGCTGTGGAGCATGTGCTTATTTGCTCTCCGGCATGTAGGATCTTCCTGGACCAGGGATCAAACTCATGTCTCCTACTCTGGCAGGCAGATCCTTCACCACTGAGCCATCAGGGAAGCCCCTATCTCTATTGTTTGGACAGTTTTCTTCCTCAGGGTTTCTTCATTCTTTCCCCTGAGACTCCTATTAGATATTATACTGTAACATTTTAAGAAATCCCAAGATCTCCTGGCTTTGATCTGAGACGTGTGGAAACATACTGAAGAATCAACTCAGGACATAAACAAAAAGTGTCTCCTTGTGGAGAGACTGCGGTGTGTGTGTTAGTGATTTGGCACATTGAATGTTCACTGACCAAACAACTTTAACAATGCTCTAGAAGGACTATGTGAGGAGAGATTAATGCCTTAGGTATTCATATAGCTAGAATGTAGCTTTTCCATTCTAACTGCTATTGCTAAATGTCTGTCCAAGAGTAACAGTAAAAAATATGGAAGTTTTTTTAATTCCATGTATTAACATAATCACTGAGCTAATACCCTCTATCTTGCCTTCAAGAGTCATCAGACTACTTGCTGGAATGTTATGGTTCTCCATGAGTTACACTTGCTAAGTCAGTGTTACTGCTTCCAATTATCATATAGCATTCACTGATGAGGATAATAATAAAGGATTTTTCTGCCCATTGAAGATTTATTCATTTAAAGAGGAACTTTTCAACACTAAATAGATAAGCAGTTAGGTAATATGAGTTACCTAGAACTACTAGTGTTCACAGAAAACATGAGTTTTGTCAAAGTGGAAAATAAAAGGCATAACAGATGGGAAATTGAAGTCCTAAATAGACTGCCGCTGCTATTGCTGCTAAGTCGCTTCAGGCATGTCCAACACTGTGTGACCCCACCAGGCAGCCCACCAGGCTCTGTCTTCCCTGGGATTCTCCAGGCAAAAACACTGGAGTGGGTTGCCATTTCCTTCTCCAATGCATGAAGGTGAAAAGTGAAAGTGAAGTCACTGAGTTGTATCTAACTCTCAGCGACCCCATGGACTGCAGCCTCGTCCATCCATGGGATTTTCCAGGCAAGAGTACTGAAGTGGGGTGCTATTGCCTAGATGGACTAGGTAAAGCTAAATTGAAATTGTTCCCAAATAAGTGCCTATTCTAGTGAAGTTGCTCAGTTGTGTCCAACTCTTTGGACCCCGTGGACTGTAGCCCGCCAGGCTCCTCCGTTCATGGGAATTTCCAGGCAAGAATACTGGAGTGGGTTGCCATTTCCTTCTCCAGATCTTCCTGACCTGTTCTAGAGGGCTTTCTAAAATGTGGGGATTAGGAAACAATGTCTGTATCACCAACTAGCTAAACCTTATTAATCATTTGGAAAAAATGTGTTCTGCTTCCACAGATATCATGGAAGAGATGTGAAGAATGTTTATGTTATTACAATAACCCATATTGACCTAACTCAGAGGTCTAATCTAGGTATAAATTGGGGATTTATTAGAGGAATGGGTTATAAGGAGCCTTGGGAAATAAAAGTAACTAGCAAGGCTCATCCTCTTGAACCACTGAAGTTGATATGAATATGACAGCTTCATCACCTGTTCTGCTCATGGTTTTTTGTATTTATGTACTGATAATACTGTATTACTAGTTCTGATGGTTTATACAATTATATTTTTGAAAAATGAAAGAGGAGGAAACCATTAAGTTTTATCAGCAAAATTCTCTCAGATATTGAAGTGGACATATATGAACATATAGGGCTCCAAAGTGGACAATCACCAAAAAGGTTTGGAATGAAGTCATATTAAGACTTGGACTTAAGTACTGATACTATTGATACTAGGCAGTGATACTGGATATATTAACTGGTTACGATGTCCATGTACACTTGAGCTTGAAAAAGTTCCTCTTTTTACTGGCCCCAATCAAACAAAATGGAAATCTTCCCCTTTGGAAGTGAAGGAAGTGAGGGATATTTGGGTCTCTGAAAAGGTTGTCTACTTTTACAGTCATGCTATAACTTCTGAGATGCCTCAAGAAAGTATACTATAGTGGCCATCAATAATGAGTTCAACAGAAATGTTCACTGCTCTGTTTGGAGTAGAGAAATCAGAGAAAGCACAAGGGGAAGAAATCCAGCTGAGAAAAATGAGATAGGAAAAGGTATTATATAAGGTCTCTAGGCATAGAACATCAAGTTTCAATGATGTCACACCAGAATCAATAAGTGACAAGTATTGTCCCCAGTATACATGGTTCTGAAATGGGAACAAATGAAATGATTTTGTCACAATAACACAGCTTGTTTTTATTTTGTTTTGAGTGTCTCACTTGTTGACTTTGGTCTTTCTTGTAGAAAGGAAAAGCAATCTTTGACTAGTGGAATTTTTCTTTGTTTATTTGTGTATAGCTTCATTTGTATCTGAAGATAGCTGAGAACCTCAGATCCAAAAATAAAACTTGAGCTGAATACTTAGCATGATGACCTGCCAGTCTTGGCATCTACAAAAACCCTCCAGGTCCCAAATAATTTTCATGTCTCAAATCCAACGGATAATTTTCTTGTATGACCTTAAAGCAGCATTTGATATTACTCCCAGTCGCTATGCATCTCTCTTTTTCTACTGCCAAGATTCTAATCCTAGTCTATTACAATCTCTCTTTGATAACATTCTCTTGGCAACAACTTTATCTCATTCAATCAAGTCTCTACAAAGCAGCCCTGTGGTCTTACCCCTCCTATTAAATGGCTCCCATTGGCCTTGTGGGCTTCCATTGTGGCTCAGCTATAAAGAATCCATCAGCAATGTGGGACACCTGGGTTCGATCCCTGGGTTGGGATGATCACCTGGAGAAGGGAAAGGCTACCCACTCCAGTATTCTGGCCTGGAGAATTCCATGGACTGCATAGTCCATGGGGTTGCAAACAGTCAGACACAACTGAGCGACTTTCACTTTTATTGGCCTTAGAGATGAGTACAGGACCTTTTAGAACTAATACCCAAAAAGATGTCCTTTTCATTAGAGGGGACTGGAATGCAAAAGTAGGAAGTCAAGAAACACCTGGGTAACAGGCAAATTTGGCCTTGGAATATGGAATGAAGCAGGGCAAAGGTTAATAGAGCTTTGCCAAGAGAATGCACTGGTCATAGCAAACACCCTCTTCCAACAACAGAAGAAAAGATTCTACACATGGACATCACTATATGGTCAACACCAAAATCAGATTGATTATATTCTTTGCAACCAAAGATGGAGAAGCTCTATACAGTCAACAAAAACAAGACCAGGAGCAGACTGTGGCTCAGATCATGAACTCCTTATTTCCAAATCCAGACTTAAATTGAAGAAAGTAGGGAAAACCACTAGACCATTCAGATATGACCTAAATCAAATCCCTTATGATTATACAGTGGAAGTGAGAAATAGATTTAAAGGACTAGATCTGATAGATAGAGTGCCTGATGAACTATGGACAGAGGTTTGTGACATTGTACAGGAGACAGGGATCAAGATCATCCCCATGGAAAAGAAATACAAAAAAAGCAAAATGGCTCTCTGGGGAGGCCTTACAAATAGCTGTGAAAAGAAGAGAAGCAAAAAGCAAAGGAGAAAAGGAAAGATATAAGCATCTGAATGCAGAGTTCCAAAGAATAGCAAGGAGAGATAAGAAAGCCTTCCTCGGTGATCAGTGCAAAGAAATAGAGGAAAAGAACAGAATGGGAAAGACTAGAGATCTCTTCAAGAAAATTAGAGATACCAAGGGAACGTTTCATGCAAAGATGGGCTCGATAAAGGACAGAAATGGTATGGCCCTAACAGAAACAGAAGATATTAAGAAGAGGTGGCAAGAATACACAAAAGAACTGTAAAAACAGATCTTCATGACCCAGATAATCACGATAGTATGATCACTCAACTAGAGCCAGACATCCTGGAATGTGAAGTCAAGTGGGCCTTAGGAAGCATCACTACGAACAAAGCTAGTGGAGGGATGGAATTCCAGTTGAGCTCTTTCAAATCCTGAAAGATGATGCTGTGAAAGTCCTGCATTCAATATGCCAGCAAATTTGGAAAACTCAGCAGTGGCCACAGGACTGGAAAAGGTCCGTTTTCATTCCAATCCCAAAGAAAGGCAATGCCAAAGAATGCTCAAACTACCGCACAATTGCACTCATCTCACATGCTAGTAAAGTAATGCTCAAAATTCTCCAAGCCAGGCTTCAGCAATACACGAACCGTGAACTTCCTAATATTCAAGCTGGTTTTAGAAAAGGCAGAGGAACCAGAGATCAAATTGCCAACATCCACTGGATCATCGAAAAAGCAAGAGTTCCAGAAAAACATCTATTTCTGCTTTATTGACTATGACAAAGCCTTTGACTGTGTGGATCACAATAAACTGTGGAAGATTCTGAAAGAGATGGAAATACCAGACCACCTGACCTGCCTCTTGAGAAACCTGTATGCAGGTCAGGAAGCAACAGTGAGAACTGGACATGGAACAACAGACTGGTTCCAAATAGGAAAAGGAGTATGTCAAGGCTGTATATTGTCACCCTGCTTATTTAACTTATATGCAGAGTACATCATGAGAAACACTGGACTAGAAGAAGCACAAGCTGGAATGAATATTGCCAGGAGAAATATTAATAACCTCAGATATGCAGATGACACCACCCTTATGGCACAAAGTGAAGAGGAACTAAAAAGCCTTTTGATGAAAGTGAAAAAGGAGAGTGAAAAAGTTGGCTTAAAGCTCAACATTCAGAAAACTAAGATCATGGCAAATGGTCCCATCACGTCATTCGAAATAGATGGGGAAACAGTGTCAGACTTTATTTTTTGGGCTCCAAAATCACTGCAGATGGTGATTGCAGCCATGAAATTAAAAGATGCTTACTCCTTGGAAGGAAAGTTATGACCAGCCTAGATAGCATATTAAAAAGCAGAGACACTACTTTGCCTACTAAGGTCTGTCTAGTCAAGGTTATGGTTCTTCCAGTGGTCATGTATGGATGTGAGAGTTGGACTGTGAAGAAAGTGAGCACCGAAGAATTGATGCTTTTGAACTGTGGTGCTGGAGAAGACTCTTGAGAGTCCCTTGGACTGCAAGGAGATCCAACCAGTCCATTCTAAAGGAGATCAGTCTTGGGTGTTCTTTGGAACGAATGATGCTAAAGCTGAAACTCCAATATTTTGGCCACCTTATGCGAAGAGTTGACTCACTGGAAAAGACTCTGATGCCGGGAGGGATTGGGGGCAGGAGGGAAAGGGGACGACAGAGGATGAGATAGCTGGATGGCATCACCAACTTGATGAACATGAGTTTGGGTGAGCTCTGGTAGTTGGTGATGGACAGGGAGGCCTGGTGTGCTGCAATTCATGGGGTCGCAAAGAGTCTGACACAGCTGAGAGACTGAACTGAACTGAACTAAGAGATGAGTACTAAATCCTTTTACTCACAAAAGGGCTCCCAATAGGACCAGCTGAGATCCACCCTTTCTGGCCCCATGACTCACCATTCTCCTTACTCTCTTTGCTCCATCCATATGGTTTCATTTTATGACCTCAATACAGTGGTTCTCAATTCCAGCTTCATATTATTGGGTTGGCTGAAAAGTTCATTTGGGTTTTTGTGCCATCTTATGGAAAAACTCAAACAAACTTTTTGGCCAACCCAGTGGAACTGTCTGTGGAGCTTTTTAAATACTGTAGTTGGAGCCACATCGTCAGAGAATTTGAATCACTTTTGTGGGGTGAAGTCTAGGCATTTGTGTTTTTAGAAGGGATCCAAGTGATTTTAAGGTTCAGCCAGGGCTGAGAACCACATCTGTAATGCAACAAATACTTTCTCAAGTCATCTTTAGGCCCAGTGTTTCTCTGTTTGAAAAACTCTTCCTCTGCTCTCCTGACCACTATAGTCTCTAAGCTTAAGTCTAAAACTTCTTTAGAAAACAACTTTTCCTTAATATCCTCTGCTAGATTAGATTCCCATAGTAATCCCTGTAATTCCTCTTTTGACCAGTTTCCTTCATTTCCCGTTTACTTACCCATGAAACTGTAGGCAAATACTACCTGTCTTGCCCCCTGCTCTAGTCTCACTGCTTAACACAGTGCCTAGCACAGGGTAGATATTAAATAACTGGCTGATGGTCAACTGAAAATATCTGCATCCCAGGAATGCAATCTTACCGTAATGTTAAAGAGCTATTCAGTTCTCTATTTTTCCATAGCAAGATGCTTGTTCGAAAGGGAAGATTTGTAAGGATTGCAAAGGCTTTTTGATGAGGGGAGTATGTATTTGGGGGCCTATCACATGTCAAGCTATTAATATGTTGACACTAAAACCCTAAAATGCCTGGAGAATTGGTGAAGTATGACTTTTAGTCAGGTGCAGAGATGAGAGTCCCACACCTCTCTGGAAAATAACTTTCTAAGGAAAGACAGTAAGGCACAGAACTAGTTTAAATAGAATGAGTTTTTAAAAGGAGGGGGGCAGTTCTATGTAATATAACAGCATAGTAAATTTCTCTCGGGAATTTGTCCCACCAATCTTCCCCAGAGTTAAACTCTAAAATGAATGTAAGAACGAGTGAAAACTGAAAAAACTACAACACTGAGAGTGCACAGTGTAATTACACTGGCTCTGGTGCTTTTTGAAGCAGTGAAAAATAATTTAACTGGATTGAGGGGTTGTTGTTTTAGTCACTAAGTCGTATCTGACTCTTTGCGACCCCATGGACTGTAACCCGCCAGGCTCCTCTGTCCAAGGCACTTCCCAGGCCAGAACAATGGAGTGGGTTGCATTTCCTTCTCTGGGGATCTTCCTGACCCAGGGATCAAACCCGCATCTCCTGCTTGGCAGGTGGATTCTTTACCTCTGAGACACCTGGGTAGGGGTGAATGTATTCTGGGTGTAGCCTTCGGCTCTCTTAGCGTCTAGTCTTGGCAGGGTTGGTAGGGACACAAAAGCATCAGCAACAGCATCACTACCTTCAGTATGGCACCAGCACAAAACGAAGAGGCAAGGGCATCGAATACTCGTACCTCAATGCACATGCCCCATTGCCCTGAGCTTTTGATATTTTGCTGTTGTCAGAGAAAGAGATGTTCTAGTGAGGTAGAGATGAAGGAAAGGGTACAGACTCACATACTATTCTTAGAAGACCAAATGGCTCCCTTTGAACATTCCCAGGATAGTTTGTGAATTACCAAGGGGAGTTCAAATTCCCTCAGGATAATGATTATTATGATAATACTCTGGCCAAGGTGGCATAAGAAACACACATGATATGTATGTGATTTGAAACATCTGAAATTCAAGAAACTAGCCAAGTTGGCACAACTCCAATTTTTCTGGCCCAGAATGACAAGTGATACTGAACAAAGATGTCAATGATATAAGATATATATAAAAAGCAGATGGCTAGCTTAGAGAAGAAAACCAAAATAATAAATATGGAAGCTTAAGGCCCATAAGGCTAGCCCTAAAATCCAGTGTTATGAAATATATTACGAAGTACACATTTCCAGGATTGCGACCATTTTGTCAATTATTATAGGTTTCCAATGAAGAGTCATAGTGATTAAGGAGCAATTGAAAATGATATAAAAGAGAACTTATCCATATAATAGAAGTTAAAGCTATAATGATAATTGTATCTCCCCAGAGGAAGCACTGAAGAATTTCTGCGAACACTGGTGAACATGTTATATATTCTGAATAACAAAAAGCCTAATTGGGAAAAGCAGAAATTCCTAGCTAAATTCTATAACTTCCTCTGCTGACACCACTGGAGAATCAGTTTGTATATGTTAGACAACCCTTATTGCTTATCAGTGTGTACACTGGTTTTTGGAATTAGGTAAGCATTATCAGTATATATAGCCCAAATGAAAGCACGCTTATAACAAGGAAGGAGTATTGTTGTAAATCAGTGAATCCACAAATGATATGATGCTAAAGTAATATGGACAGAGCAATAACATGGTGCTGGAGCTGTGGTAACAAATCTGGCTCCATGAAAAAGAGAGATGCTAGTTAAGAGGGGAAGCAGAGGTCCACATTATTATAGATCAACTTAACAATGATTATTACTGCACAAGCAAGCAGGAGGATTAAAAAGGGCTTCTCAATTCTGTCTGTACATCAAAACTTCCTTGAAGCTTTTTTTTTTTTTTTTTTTAACGTTGATGCCAGGTCTAGAATAGAGACTAATTATATCCAAATCTCTGAAGGTGTGGTCCAGTATTCAAATCAGTTTTTTTTAACCCCTTAATGTACTGTGAGAGTTGGACTGTGAAGAAAGCTGAGCACTGAAGAATTGATGCTTTTGAACTGTGGTGTTGGAGAAGACTCTTGAGAGTCCCTTGGACTGCAAGGAGATCCAACCAGTCCATCCTAAAGGAGATCAGTGCTGGGTGTTCCTTGGAAGGACTGATGCTAAAGCTGAAACTCCAATACTTTGGCCACCTCATGCGAAGAGTTGATTCATTGGAAAAGACCCTGATGCTGGGAAGGATTGGGGCAAGGAGGAAAAGGGGATGACAGAGGATGAGATGGCTGGATGGCATCACCGACTTGATGGACATGAGTTTGGGTGGACTCCGGGAGTTGGTGACGGACAGGGAGGCCTGGCGTGCTGCAATTCATGGGGTCACAAAGAGTTGAACACAACTGAGTGACTGAACTGAACTGAACTGAACTGAATGTACTGCCAGTGTTGAGAACCAGTGACTGAGATTTAAAGGGTCATGTTCCAAGGACTCAAGCTCAGTTAGAATGTATTTTATAAGAAAATCTGCCACTGAGACAATACCACCAGAGGATCATTGCTTATATCAGACAAAATGTTCAGTTAGTCATTATCGAGAAATACAACTAGTGGATTTCTGGGCAAATCAAATGAAAGTGGTGATGAGGACAAAAATGCCTTTCCAAAATAAACGAATTACCATTATACTTCCATGTTACAGTAAGAGCTGTCTGCCATACAGAAGGTTCCATGCTCTCTAAGTAATAATAATGTGCAAAGTGTTAATAAGTAACATAGCAAAGACCTATTCTCTCAAGATTAAGTAAAATCATATTTGATGTTGTTAGGAATCAATACTAAATATGAATATAAATATTTTAGAGAAAAGAAAATAAGTCCTCTGCACCACTCAGTCTGAGCACAGCACAGAGAAGAGGTGTTAGACAAAAATCAATGTGATTCCCAGAAAGGTCACAGCAGGATGCTTATCTATAGTGGGAAGACGCTATTTTCTAGTTAAGATCCCCAATCAGGAAGCTTCTATGACTATTTCAGTTAGTTTGGGCTGGTTTAATACGAGACCAGAAAATGGGTGGGCTTCCCAGGGGCTCAATGGTAAAGAATCTGCCTGCCAAGCAGTAGATGTGGGTTTGATCCTTGGGTCAAGAAGACCCCCTGGAGGAGAAAATGGCAACCACTCCAGTATTCCACAGCCAGTTCAGTATTCTAGGAAAATTCCATGGACAGAGGAACCTGGAGGGCTACAGTCCATGGGATAGCAAAAGAACTGGACATGACCAAGCACTAAACAACAACAGGAGAATGAATGGTTTAAACAACAGAAATTTATTTCTCACAATTCTGGGATTCCTCTTCCTGGTTTTCAGACAGCCATCCTTTCCTTGTATCCTTACTTGGTAGAGAGATAAATTGAAAGCAAGCTCTCTCTTAGAAAGGCTCTAATTGCTTAAAGGTCTTATCCCTCATGACCTCATCTAAACCTAATCACCTCCAAAAGATCCTGCCTCCTAATATCATTACATTGGGGTTAGCATTTCAATATAGAAATTTATGAAAATTCAAACATGCACCCTACAACATGGACTTAATAGACAGGAATATAGTTCCATCCTTCAAGATTGCTCTTACACTCCACAGAGGCAGAACATAGATCCCACAGGGCACTCATTGCTGGAGTCAGTGGAGCAGCACTGAGCAAATGGAGATGGGCTTTTTTAGGGTGAGAAGCAATCAGGGGCAGCCATTTGCCTATGTGCTAGAGAGAGAAAACCCTTTTTGAAAAATCATTATTATAAAGCAGTACCTAAAAGAAAGGGGCTTCCCAGGTGGCACAGTGGTGGTAAAGAGACATGTGTTTGATCCCTGGGTTTGGCAAGATCCCCTGGAGTATGAATTGGCAACCCACTTCAATATTCTTGCCTGGAAAATTCCATGGAGAGAGCAGCCTGGTGGGCTACAGTCCTTGGGGTCGCAAAGAGTTAGACATGACTGAGCGACTATGCACACATATATACACCAAAAGAGAACTCTGAGCTATTTCAGAAATACTGAGAATTTCTATAAACAGTACTAATGGGCCTGATACAAGAAAGTGACATTGCAACAGAGGCTTACATAAACAGGGGTGAGATGCAGAGAAGAAAAGAGATCCTGTTCTATTAGTCCTTCTCTAGATCTCCAACTTGTATAAAAAACTGGAAATTCTTATTGGGATCCCACTGAACGTCATATATAAGTTTAACTAGCTATATTAGACAGCTATATGTTGATCTGTACCTGGTTCTCATTCTATAGTAGTGTGAGTTTGGACATTCTTCAGTAAGGCCTAACATAAACCACCTTGCTGGTATCTTCATAGACAGACTCCACAAGGAGTATATTGCACTTAACAGTGGTGTATACAAGAGCACTTGGTAAAGAGCATTCCTAACAAAATTTTTTCTGGAAATGGCAATTATATAGACAACCATGATTGGCTACAAAAGGCCAGCATTTAGTATCATGAATAGGTTTTAAATTACAATTTGTTTGGTCTCAACACTTTTATAAAAGTTTGGGCTTATGCTTCAAGTGCAATTTGGCCTCTTTTGTCTCTGTAGAAGGCAGAATTACACATGGTGTTACGAGCTCTGCAGATATATCATCACTGATTCTTTTCTTTTTCCTGGTACTTGCAGGAGCAATCAGCTACCAGCCTATGGGACGCATACGCAGGTCTGATAAGTAATCAAGCCATGATCCTGGCCTTAAACTCCAGGTATAATAAGCTTTCATGCTCTCTTATTGGACTGGTTGAATACCTGTAAAATGTAATAGATACATACCAACAATGTGAAAAATTACTCCAGGTTCCTCCACCCTAATTCAGCACCTATTCTTTCTGATGTTTACAAACCTTTCTGTATTGCATAAATAGGCAGATAAACTACTATACTACTTTTCATTTTTACTTTGTGTTAATTTTAACTTTTCTGTAAGATCATATTTTCATTTTGATGGCAACAGAATATTTCCAAATTTTGACATTTTCTAAACTAAATTTTATCAGTACTGTAATTATCATCCTTGTACACAAAAGACTGTATCTGCTCTGAAAAAATTCTTTGAAATACCCTTCTGAGAGTGAGGTTTCTGGTTTAAGTGATGTGTGTGTGTGTGTGTGTGTGTGTGTGTGTGCGTGTGTGTGTTAATCGCTAAGTCATGTCTGACTCTCTTACCATCCCATAGACTGTAGCCCGCCAGGCTCCTCTGCCCATAGTATTTCCCAGGGAAGAACACTGGGATGGGTTACCATTTCCTGCTCCAAGGGATCTTCCCAACCTAGAGACTGAACCCAAGTCTCATACATTGCAGATGTATTCTTTACCACAGAGCCACCAGGGAAGCCCTGATTTAAATGATAGGCAACCATAAAAATGCCCTGCTCTGGAGGATCTTCACTGGCCAACAGCTACAGCTGCTGCCTGTGTAGATTTGCCAACATGGTCTGTGAGGCCTCACTTCCTGTGGGCTGCTCTAATCAATGACCCAGCACGGTAGGACAAATAACTCCAATGGGTACCAGTGGGTGACTTCATTGAGAGATCCTCATCAGCCAGGCTGAACCCTCCTTGGAACTTGCTGTAATCCAAGACTCTTCCTACCCTAATCCTTCTTCCTTCCTTCTCTGCTTCTCTTCGAAATCTCTTTTACTTCTCTTAGACTTCTTAAAATCCTCTTTTAGCATCTGTTTCCCCTAAACCCAAAGTAATGCAAATGAGATGAATTGTCTTAGAGCTTTTGACAGCATCAGTTTGTTCTCCAGAAAAAATGCACCTATAAGTGTTTCGTTAAAGCCTAGTCACCTGGAAGATATGCATGCATATATACAAAGATACATATAGACAAGATTTGGAATATTATATTATTTTACAAGGTTCATGGAAAGGCAGACTGTAGATTAGAATTCCCTTCTTCATATTTTAATTTTTTGGTCTACCTAAATGTGTTAAAAATCTCCCACATACATAATGGTTTTCCTTTATTTTAAAAAATTTATTATAAATTTATTATAAATTTTACTTTTCATATTTTGATCAAGTATTATTTTGTAAATAAAGATTTACATGTTATATCTTCATATATACCTATATAATTTAACAATATAAATGAATTCTGTTACTATTAAACCCATGGACTTCCCAGGTTGCTCAGTGGTAAAGAATCTGCCTGCCAAGCAGGAGATGTGAGTTCAGTCCCTGGATTGAGAAGATCCCCTAGAGAAGGAAATGGCAACCCACCCCAGTATTCTTCCCTGAGAAATCCGATGGACAGAGGAACCTGGTGGACTATAATCCATGCGGTCGCAAAATAGTCAGACACAACTTAGCAACTAAACAATAACAAAATTAAACCCATATAATATCTTCCTTCTTTTTTTGACTAGTCTTTCTAATTATTTAGTTTCTACTCCCTTTTTACTTCTCTTTTAAATCTTTAAAATTGCCATTATACTTATTTCCCCTGATAATAATTTTAAAATAATGTATTTTTTTTGTTTATGCCCTTCACTTCTTTGGTTGTATTTTCAGCCGTTTCAAAATCTTAAGTTATATGGATAGTTTATTATTTGTCTCATTTTAAATAAGAAAAGAATGTTGCTAATATTAAATTGCTTCAAATTTTCTAATTTTTAAAATAGATTTCTCATGGTGATTAGAGAATGAAATATATATATATGCTTTTATAGTTTGAAACTTTCTATGGCTAACTATATGCAGAATATTTTTCAGCATTCCATGATTATTTAAAAAGATAACCCTTGTTATTTGATTTAGTATAATTTATTTATATCTCATTAATTATATTAAAGATATTATCATTTGCAGATTTTTAACTTTTATCTGCCACATACTAATAACTGAATGCTTAATCTTTTCCTATGTGCTTCTATTTCTCCTTATATCCTTAATAATTTAATAGTTTTTTATAAATTATATTATATTTTTTTTTTAATTTTTATTTTTACTTTATTTTACTTTACAATACTGTAATGGTTTTGCCATACATTGACATGAATCCACCACGGGTGTACATGTGTTCCCAAACATGAACCCCCCTCCCACCTCCCTCCCCATAACATCCCTCTGGGTCATCCTCATGCACCAGCCCCAAGCATGCTGTATCCTGCATCGGACATAGACTGGCAATTCGATTCTTACATGATACAATACATGTTTCAATGCCATTCTCCCAAATCATCCCACCCTCTCCCTCTCCCTCTGAGTCCAAAAGTCCACTATGCATATCTGTGTCTTTTTAGCTGTCTTGCATACAGGGTCGTCATTGCTATCTTTCTAAATTCCATATATATGTGTTAGTATACTGTATTGGTGTTTTTCTTTCTGGCTTACTTCACTCTGTATAATCGGCTCCAGTTTCATCCATCTCATCAGAACTGATTCAAATGTATTCTTTTTAATGGCTGAGTAATACTCCATTGTGTATATGTACCACAGCTTTCTTATCCATTCATCTGCTGATGGACATCTAGGTTGTTTCCATGTCCTGGCTATTATAAACAGTGCTGCGATGAACATTGGGGTACATGTGTCTCTTTCAATTCTGGTTTCCTCAGTGTGTATGCCTAGCAGTGGGATTGCTGGGTCATAAGGGAGTTCTATTTGCAATTTTTTAAGGAATCTCCACACTGTTTTCCATAGTGGCTGTACTGGTTTGCATTCCCACCAACAGTGTAGGAGGGTTCCCTTTTCTCCACACCCTCTCCAGCATTTATTGCTTGCAGATTTTTGGATCGCAGCCATTCTGACTGGTGTGAAGTGGTACCTCATTGTGGTTTTGATTTGCATTTCTCTAATAATGAGTGATGTTGAGCATCTTTTCATGTGTTTGTTAGCCATCCGTATGTCTTCTTTGGAGAAATGTCTGTTTAGTTCTTTGGCCCATTTTTTGATTCAGTCGTTTATTTTTCTGGAATTGAGCTGCATAAGTTGCTTGTATATTTTTGAGATTAGTTGTTTGTCAGTTGTTTCATTTGCTATTATTTTCTCCCATTCCGAAGGCTGTCTTTTCACCTTGCTTATAGTTTCCTTTGTTGTGCAGAAGCTTTTAATTTTAATTAGATCCCATTTGTTTCTTTTCGCTTTTATTTCCAGAATTCTGGGAGGTGGATCATAGAGGATCCTGCTGTGATTTATGTTGGAGAGTGTTTTGCCTATGTTCTCCTCTAGGAGTTTTATACTTTCTGGTCTTATGTTTAGATCTTTAATCCATTTTGAGTTTATTTTTGTGTGCAGTGTTAGAAAGTGATCTAGTTTCGTTCTTTTACAAGTGGTTGACCAGTTTTCCCAGCACCACTTGTTAAAGAGATTGTCTTTACTCCATTGTATATTCTTGACTCCTTTGTCAAAGATAAGGTGTCCATAGGTGTGTGGATTTATCTCTGGGCTTTCTATTTTGTTCCATTGATCTATATTTCTGTCTTTGTGCCAGTACCATACTGTCTTGATGACTGTGGCTTTGTAGTAGAGCCTGAAGTCAGGCAGGTTGATTCCTCCAGTTCCATTCTTCTTTCCCAAGATTGCTTTGGCTATTCAAGGTTTTTTGTATTTCCATACAAATCTTGAAATTATTTGTTCTAGTTCTGTGAAAAATATCGCTGGTAGCTTGATAGGGATTGCATTGAATCTGTAAATTGCTTTGGGTAGTATACTCATTTTCACTATATTGATTCTTCCAATCCATGAACATGGTACATTTCTCCATCTATTAGTGTTCTCTTCGATTTCTTTCATCAGTGTTTTATAGTTTTCTATATATAGGTCCTTAGTTTCTTTAGGTAGATATATTCCCAAGTATTTTATTCTTTTCGTTGCAATGGTGAATGGAATTGTTTCCTTAATTTCTTTTTCTACTTTCTCATTATTAGTGTATAGGAATGCAAGGGATTTCTGTGTGTTGATTTTATATCCTGCAACTTTACTATATTCATTGATTAGTTCTAGTAATTTTCTGGTGGAGTCTTTAGGGTTTTCTATGTAGAGGATCATGTCATCTGCAAACAGTGAGAGTTTTACTTCTTCTTTTCCAATTTGGATTCCTTTTATTTCTTTTTCTGCTCTGATTGCTGTGGCCAAAACTTCCAGAACTATGTTGAATAGTAGCGCTGAAAGTGGGCACACTTGTCTTGTTCCTGACTTTAGGGGAAATGCTTTCAATTTTTCACCATTGAGGATAATGTTTGCTGTGGGTTTGTCATATAACTCTACACCTAAAGCAACTAGAAAAGGAAGAATTAGAGAACCTCAGAGTTAGTAGAAGGAAAGAAATCTGAAAAATTAGGGCAGAAATAAATGCAAAAGAAACAAAAAAGACCATAGCAAAAATCAACAAAGCCAAAAGCTGGTTCTTTGAAAGGATAAATAAAATTGACAAACCAATAGCCAGACTCATCAAGCAGCAAAGAGAGAAAAATCAAATCAATAAAATTAGAAATGAAAATGGAGAGATCACAACAGACAACACAGAAATACAAAGGATCATAAGAGAATACTATCAGCAATTATATGCCAATAAAATGGACAACGTGAAAGAAATGGAAAAATTCTTAGAAAAGTACAATTTTCCAAAACTGAACCAGGAAGAAATAGAAAATCTTAACAGATCCATCACAAGCATGGAAATTGAAACTGTTATCAGAAACCTTCCAGCAAACAAAAGCCCAGGTCCAGACGGCTTCACAGCTGAATTCTACCAAAAATTTCGAGAAGAGCTAACACCTATCCTACTCAAACTCTTCCAGAAAATTGCAGAGGAAGGTAAACTTCCAAACTCATTCTATGAGGCCACCATCATCCTAATACCAAAACCTGACAAAGATGCCACAAAAAAAGAAAACTGCAGGCCAATATCACTGATGAACATAGATGCAAAAATCCTCAACAAAATTCTAGCAATCAGAATCCAACAACACATTAAAAAGATCATACACCATGACCAAGTGGGCTTTATCCCAGGGATGCAAGGATTCTTCAATATCTGCAAATCAATCAATGTAATTCACCACATTAACAAATTGAAAAATAAAAGCCATATGATTATCTCAATAGATGCAGAGAAGGCCTTTGACAAAATTCAACATCCATTTATGATAAAAACTCTCCAGAAAGCAGGAATAGAAGGAACATACCTCAACATATAAATTATATTTTAATAAATATGTTCAACAATTTTCAATTTTATTTCTATGTGCTTGAGATTTTATGGTAATAACTATAACTTTTATCAATTTATATTAATTGTACATATCTCTTAATGCTTTTTTATTTGAATTAATCATATAATATATTGATATAGCCTTCCTGATTTATTTCTGATCATGTTTTATATAATATTCCCATGCTTTTATCAAGAGGCATCTACTTTCCTTTATTCAATTGTTTTATATAATATTCCCATGCTTTTATCAAGAGGCATCTACTTTCCTTTATTCAATTGTTTTATATAATATTCCCATGCTTTTATCAAGAGGCATCTACTTTCCTTTAGTCAATTGTGATTCTTGAAATTAATCTTGCAAAAATTTCACTTACTAATATTATGTAATACTATTGCTCTACAATGAAAAGAAATAAAACATTTTCAAGAAAAATTTTTAGTATATTTGGTTTACCACTAATTCTCACTTCACTCCAATATCAGAAACAAGTATTTAGTTCAAAAATTTTTAAAAAGCATACAGTAATTTGTGAGAGATATTTATTGTTTCTTCTCACATTTATTTCTATACCATATTGTTATATATCTTAGAATATAAGAAAAGTTTTACACTGCAATTCTCAAGACCAAGATGTCTCTAGCTATAAAACACACTAGTAATTTAATAACTGCTCTTTTGAAAATAACTGCCATTTTGCTGATAATCATCTATGTTGACCCATATATTTTTGTTGGGCTTTCTTTAGTATCACCAATATCTGACCCCCAACCTCCTTCACATTTAAAATGAGAAGACTCTTACTCCATCAGCAGTTGTGAATGGCATCAGAGCATCACGTGTGTGCTTAGTGTGCTTAGTCACTCAGCTGTGTCTCAGCCTTTACGACCCCATGGACTCTAGCCCACCAGGCTCCTCTGTCCATGCGGATTCTCCAGCCAAGAATACGAGAGTGGGTTGCTATGCCCTCCTCCAGGGGATCTTCCCAACCCCCGGTCTGAACCCTGGTCTCTCACATTACAGGCGGATTCTTTACCGTCTGAACCACCAGGGAAGACCAAGAATACTGGAGTGGGTAGCCTATCCCTTCTCCAGCGAATCTTCCCAACCCAGGAATCAAAGCAGGGTCTCCTGCATTACAGGCAGATTCTTTACCAGCTGAGCTACCAGGGGAGCATCATGCTACTTTCCTAATCCTTGTTCATCATGTGGACCATCTTAGCATTTTTAGAACTGGTAATATGATTTCAAAGTACAAGACAATTTTCTATTTTATCAAAATATTAATTTTTCATTTTCCTAAATCAAATCATACATCCCTAGAATCCTACCACTGGAAAAAACCACTGGAACTTTTTGATAGGTAACACACTTTTATTTGTTCACAGTCTGAAAATCCACTGGAGTCCATGAATAAGTCAAATCAATCTTCCTAAGATTTAAAAAATTATCTACTATGATTCAGGAGATTCCATTTCAAACAATGGATAGCAGATATTTAGATCTTCTTGTCCAGTAGAGGGAAATGATTCTGAGTTCAGCACAAGATTTCCTACCTTTACCAACTATATTACCATCTTATAAAAAAAATAATTATTTGTACTTAAAAAACCCAGGAGGCACCGTTATCCAGATCACACTTATCAAAGGAAAAATAGCTGTGTCGCAACTTATCTTTTTAACGGTTGATGGGAAGGTTTCTTTTGCCATCTACTGGAAGATGTATCTCAATATCAGAAGTGTTACATGTGAGAAACACAGTCTCAAGGATTAGATAAAATGTGGCAGTGATATATTTCAACTACCTAAATTTCAGCATGGCTTGAAGAGCTTAGCTGGGAAATAACCACCCTGTAAAGTATTATGTCTATGGAGAAATATATTCTGAATTCTAAATAACTGATTACAAATTATTTTTTACCAAAAAAAATGATTCCTTTATATTTAAATCACCATAATAATTTTAGAGTAATATTTAAAATTCACACATTATATAAAGCCAAAATTTGGGCCTCATGTTCTAGTATCCTGACTCTTAAACTAAGAAAAGGCCACTAAATTTAGCTTACATCTGTTCTTTCTTTAGTTTAATAATTATATCTTTTTTTTTTTTTTTTTTTTGGTCAGCTTCGTGGATCCTGCATTGCAGTTTGAAACTCAATTGAAGATAATAAAGTCATCCTTTAAAATGGCATTTGCTGTCACAAATCTTGATGAAGTGAGGGAAGCTGGTATGAATGAAGATGACGAAAACGACCTAGAAGTAAGACTTTGCTTCCTTTAATCATGATGAGACGTCTTTATGCACAGCAATCCCACAGAATGTCTGCCCACAAGTTGTAATCTATGTTTTCTTCTTCACTCATTTTGGATATAATAGATAAATAGCAGCATATTCCAGCACTAATCTCTTTTTCTGGACTCCCGGTGAACTCTACAATCCCTGGGGTGTAAGGAATTGTATTGAATTTATAGGAACAAATGGGTGAAGAGATTTTGCTTAATTTGTTTAGCAAGTCCAGCAAGTTTACTGGCAAGTGCTTCAAAGAAGTAAATAGGAGCCAAGAAAAGTGCAGGTTGGGAGACTTCTGTAGTAAGATCAGTAACATCCATGGTTTTTTATTTCTCAGTCTTGCTACACAGTTCACTTGTCCTACAAGGTATTAAAGCAGTTCATGGCATGTTGTATTGAATGAGGTCTCACCTCCATAGCTACATCTCTGCTTTTTTTTTTTTTTTTTACCTTCAATATATGGGGAGAACTGACGATCCAGGATTACATAACTACTGGCTGGCTGGTTGTCTAACTTCCTTGTTTTTCAGAATTTATACCGAACTATTTTAAACATATTTGAGGACACTCTTCTGATCTTAGTGTCTAAAGATGTCTACAAACTGCAGATCTTAAAGGTAAACAGAAGATAAATGGCTTTGTTTTCTTGTCATAAAGCTAAAGAGTATACTACATTGCTATTGTTGTTTAGTCCCTAAGTCATGTCCAACTCTTTTTCAAACCCATGGGCTGTAATCTTCTAGCCTCCTCTGTCCTTGGGATTTTTCTAGGCAAGAATACTGGAATCAGTTGCCATTTCTTCCTCCAGGGGAATCTTCTCAACCCAGGGGTTGAACTTGTGTCTCCTGAATTGACAGGCAGGTTCTTTACCACTAAGCCACCAGGGAAGCCCATACTCTATTTTACTTTTTATCATTTGCCATACTTACATCTCCTTCAAGAATCTGGCAGCTGAAAGATTTTCTTTACCTTTCAGAATATGTCATTATCTCCCAAATGAAATCCCTTCCTTTTATTTGAACCACAGAGACAGAATTTTAAGAATTCAGTTTTGGGAGTATGGCAACAACAGACACTTAAGAAGCCAGGTATTATGTGGCAACATAAGTGTGAACACAATATAGGGTAGCAGAACATACAACGATTGGTCTAAACCATCTTCAGGTCCATGTAACAGTTAGCCATATTTTGATAATGTTAATATGCATATTCTTCCCTCACAACTCTGGGACTAGGGAATTCCATGGGCATCCTATCTTCAAGGATACCATGTATCAAGGAAGGTCTCATAAACATCTATAATCCCAATTTTCATATCCAAGACTTCAGTGTATTTTTAATGTGCCAGCCAGAGACACAGACTTATCTGGACATATTATGATTTTCAATTTTGCATTTTTAACATGATAACATCCAGAGGCAGCTGTCTGGAAATACTGAGAAACTAGATTGATGGGTTTTGCAAATCATAAAATACATTCAAGGAAAGAAGTAGAATTGATATATATGTAGATAAGTAGAAATGTGAAAGATAATAAAATATACAGATGTAATTTGTGCCTGATTTTAGCCATATATTTTCCATGCACTTTAAGGTGGTTATTGAAAGTGAAAGGTAAAGCCAAGGGTTTCCCTGGCAGGTCAGATGCTGAAGAGTCTGCCTGCAATGCAGGAGAGGCGGGTTCAGTCCCTGCGTCAGGAAGATCCCCTGGAGAAGGGAATGGCTATCCACTCTAGTATTCTTGCCTGGAGAATTCTATGGACAGAGGAGCCTAGTGGGCTACAAGTTCATGGGGTTGCAAAGAGTTGGACACAACTGAGTGACTAACACTTTCGCTAACACTCCCATGTATACTCTTTCAACCACCCTATGCTGCTTATTGAGCATTTACTCTATGTCAGGCACTAAGCTGAATACTTAATAAATGGGTTATTTAATTTAATCCTTAAAATAACCCTGTGAGAAAGTTAAAATTATTTCTCCCATTTTTCAGAGAAGGAAATGGAAGCTGAGAGAGAAGCAGTAATACATGGGCATCTAATGAGTGGAGGCGCTACTGTAACTCGGGAGTCTGTTACTTGACCACCTTATTCTTAAACCTACCACATCTAGAAACTCCCCTGACCCTCCGAAAGAGCTGAACCTCACTCCCGGAGAAGGAAGACGCTGAGCTCTAAAGACTCTTCATTCCTAGGAAATAAACTTCAGAACAGTTTTATACAATGGGAGCAAGTGAAAGGGAAGAGATTTAGCCAACCATTGACATAAATACTAAGGACTCCAACAATCAGCCTTAATAAGTCTACTAATGGTGGTTAACATGTGAGGCACATGAAGTCTTATTCCTTTCCCAAGGTTATACCTATGTCCTTGCACCTGAGGATTTAGAACAAAGAGGCAGAAGCCACAGCAAGACAGACCAGATTTAGCAATGAATTAAAATTAACAAGAACTTTCTCACTGAGCTGACTCCAGGAATATATTCTATACCATGAGACAGAAAGTATCTGTATCGTGAATTTGCAGAGGAAATTATGGAATAAAATGACATTTCAGGATCAGATCACATTTTGATTTTTTTTTTAAACTGAAAATCAGATCCTATGATTTAACAGAGAGAATTAACATGCACTTTAAAATAAAAAGAGGAGAAATAGTTGATGATAATCCTGTTTTCCATGATAATCCATGATAATCATGGTAATCCTAATAACCCATGCTGAACTTTTCATGATGTCTGGCAAAGTGATTGTTAATAGTGGATATTAGTAAATACATGTTGGATAGAATTAAATAAAACAAAACCCAGGTGTAGCTACTATGGCAGATGAAGTACTATACTATTATAGACAGTGGTATACAAGCTCATTGTCATACTTTTTAAATACATATAGAATAGGTGTGAAATCATTGGGAGATCACGGGGAATCTTGGCTTCTTGAAGGTGATGATCTGAGCAGAAGAAAGGAACTTGTGGAAATATAAACACCACGGTTCCAGGGTGGTTCTTGTGTTTTCAACAGGAAATGGCTGTATGGATGAATGAAGATAATTCGTACATGCAGGAGGAAGCCATGGTGGTGATCAGCAGAGTGCTAAGCTTTGCAGCCAGGAAAGTCAAGGGATCTGTAAGTCACAGGGACTGCTCCTTTGCCACGGGCTCCTGAAGACCGCTTCTGCAGCATTGCTTTCCTTTGTTCTGCAGTGTTTGCTGACCGCCACCAGGTGGAAGCACACCAGCATTTTCCAGATGGTGGGAACTATAATAGCCTCATCCAGCTTACCTCAGTCTTGGAAACAAACCTTTACTAAGTTAACATTCTCTTTTAATAATGTCTTCTAAAGATAATCATTATTATTTTAGTCGCTCAGTCGTATCCGGCTCTTTGCAACCCCATGGATGATAGTCCACAGAATTCTCCAGGCAAGAATACTGGAGTGGGTTGCCATTTCCTTCTCCAGGAAGTCTTCCCGATCCAGGAATCGAACCTAGGTCTCCCCCGTTGCAGGCAGATTCTTTACCATCAGAGCCGTCTTTGAAGCACAGGAAGATTACAATTTTTAAAGATAATTAAGTCAGTGAAATTAATGGAGGTGAGGGGACAAATACATACAATGGGCAAAAAGATTAACAAATTAAAAGCTGAACTCCCCATAGGCAAGGTCTGTGTATATCTATATCTGACACAGTGTAAATAATACAGGAAGATTTTTTTCTGCCATTCTCTAATTATAACTACCCATTCTGTTCTCAGGTTCTGGCCATTCACTGGATAAAAACTATTGTCTTCATAAATTACCATATGCTGTGTCTTCCAGACTCTCAGAGGCCCTTGTCCTATCGAACAATTCTTTCATTTGTATTCTATCAGAAATATATTTTAAAATAGTATTCCTTTTACATGATTTGTGTGACCATCAGGATGAAGGAATGGCTCCACTCAAAGAATATTTACCCTTTCGATTAAACTGTTTTCAAACAGGTGAAGACATGTGAGCTAAACATGTCACCTTATCTCATCAACAGAGATTTTTCCTAGATTTGTTCCTTTGGCATATCAGCATTCAAAAGACAGGTGAAGGATTTCTAGTCGAAGCTAACATCTTGTCCACACGTCTTATCTCCACTCTGTCCACAAAATGATAGTAATAAAAGGTGTTAAATGTATAAAGCTACAGCAACAAAGAGAATTAGTAAAGGGATCCTAATGGGCTAGCGAGGTCAGCAAACTTCTGGATGACAGAATAGATAGAAGATGGTAACTGAATAAAGTCTGGCAGGAGAAGCTGAAAGACAGGGGCACGTGAACATCAGGATGGAGGATGGCTGAAAAGGGAGGTAGTTTGCCCTATGGACCCTGGAGAGTCTGAAGCTTTGGAAACCCAAGTAATGATGAAGGGTGGGAGGCAGAGGAAACTTGAAGATGTGCTAACTCACTGAAAAGACTCACCTCATACAGAAGGATCTACGTAGCATCCCATCCTCCTTTACACATACACTATTCCACAGGGAAATGAGTCCATTGGCAGATGAAATGTTGAGGACTTATTTCTCAAAACAATTACAAATTCTCTGAGAAAATCATCTTGGTTCTGTTGTTTAGACATACTTCAGCATGACCCAGTGTCCCCATTCAGCTACTCTAAAGCCAAGTTGACCAGTTGACAAGACTTGCTCACATACAAAATCCCACTAGTGGCATCACATTCTTAAATATGAGTAGACAACTGAGACTTGGCAGGCATTTGAGAAAACCCTCCAAATATAATAGCCCCGGGTAAATAAAGAGTACAAAATGATAATCAAAAATAAATAATTTGGGGTACAGATGAGTATTTAGTCTCAAAAGAAGTAAAGAGGAAATATTTATATACCAAAAGGAAACAACAGAAAGTGAATATGGCCTCTGTACTGATTCATCAAGCAGGAATAGGTAGGCAATGTCCCAAACTGATGTGAGAACCGAAGTGGACGTCCATTGTTTGGAGATGGATAAGAAGCAGCTAAATGACTTAGTAAGTGTTTACTTTTGGAAGTTAACACTTGAAACTCTCATAATTCTTATAAGGAATGGAGAGGCCAGCAGTATGCGAAAAAAAGGAATCCAGTAAGAAAGGGCCAGAAAACTAAGCAGGAGCACTTAGGGACAGAAACAGAGAAGCTACATTTCTCCAGACCTTAACTCTTTCCTACTTTCAGCACTTTATATAGATTTTCTTATTAAAAAAAAAAAAAAGAGTTAGACTGTATTAAAATCCCCGAAGTCTTGTGTTTGAGGAGGTGTGACTGAGGTTGGCAGACTTTTGAAAGGACCTGTGCAGGGCATAATCAGTGTGCCCCAAGGTTCAAACAACCTTACTCTTCTCTTGGCCCATACTAGGTCATGTCTCCCCTCTACCCCAAACATGCTATGCAGTCTAGACATGGCCACACTTACTCTGCTAGAGACACACATCTAGAAAGACCCGATCTGGCATCATTAGCAGCTTCCTTTACAAAGACACCTGCTCAGAGTTATACATACACAAGTTCATGAGAAGAGATAAACAGAGAGAATGTTCAAGGCAAAAAAAACTATACACAAAAAACTCTAGGGCCAATCCCCTGTAAATGCCCCCCCAGCTCCAATGAGATAAGCTGTAAGACATACTCACCTGGTTCTAGGTACTTTTGCTATAAGCATCTTTGCCACAGATATCTTTGCAGTGTAACTAATTGGCCATGAGGCAACTTTTTTTTTCATAAAAAATAAAATAATGAAAAATAAAAGGAGGACATTGAAAAGGTCATTATGAAACTTGAAAATTTAATAACAAATTTAAAAGACTTTCTTGAGAAATGCAATTTAAACACATTTAAAATGTGTGTAAATTCATGTCAATCCTGCCCCTGCAAAAAAATAGATTTTATTTTGTGGGTGGTACTTAAGCACCTGTCTTTGAAGGTTTTCGTTCATAGTATAAGTTTTTTGCTTGTTGATTCATCTCCTCATTCAGCATGGCAATTTTTCTCTTTTTTTGACAAAATTTCTTCCTTCATTGGTTTCTGAGTATTAGAATGCACATTTGTAACTGAACTTTATATTGTGTCATAAAAACCTCTTTCCTGTTTTTTGTTCTTGGCATCTTACCACGTCTGTTCATAGACATTCCAACATTCTATGGGAAATGCAGGTTCACCTCTGAGCCTTTGAGACTCTTAACCTCTTTTTCCTTCAATGTAACATGTTTCAAAATAAGAAACCAACTCTTGGGGCAAATCATTGTCATCTGTCAGCTCAATAAAGCCATCAATAAATGGGCTAACTGAAAGAAAGTCTGACTCATTTTAACCAGTTAAAACCAAAGTGTCAGACCGAACTGTCAACTAATTATTTTATCTTTCACAGCAAAATTGCCTTATCACCAATTAGTCATGTGTTGAAATGTTTGCAGCAGAAATGTATGTGGCAAAAACTTTTATGGTAGAGAAGCTTGTGGCAAAAATACTAGGCACAGACTCATACTCCTCCGTTATCCCCAGTAGAGAAAAAGAGCACCTTGCCCTTTTTTATTAAACCTATAACACAATTACAGTTCTGAAAATCTTAACATTCAGTGGAAAAAGAAACTTGGAATGCAAACCAAAAGAGCAGACTACCCAGTGGAAATAAAAGGTTTCTTCCTAGGGCCTGAACAGCGACCTCTACTGTCTGCTTGTAGATTCTCCTAAATTGTGTGCTGAAGCTTGTCCAACTCTTTGCCACCCCATGGACTGTAGCCCACCAGGCTCCTCTGTCCATGGAATTTCCCATGCAAGAATACTGCAGCGGGTTGCCATTTCCTACTGCAGGGGATCTTCCCAACCCAAGTATCGAAACTGCATCTCCTGCATTGATGGATTCTCTACCACTGAGCCACCTAAGGATGGGGGTAGCCTTACAAAGAAGTATAGGCAGAAAGAATCCAAGGAAGACATCCACAGAAGCAAGAGATTATCTTCCCTTCTACTTAGACCATCACTCCCAGCATTCTAACTTGGTTATATCCTTGGCACATGACCTAGGTCACCTCATGTTTTTTCAGGAATGACTCCATATAAGTGTGTGTGTGTGCTATGTGTGTGTGAATGTGTGTAAGACTGAGATAGATGTGAGTGAGTCAAGCAACAGAGAAGGTGTATGAGATAAGGGTATATGAGAGTAATACAAAGAAGGAGAAACAGGTCTTGAGATCTCCCTGCAAGGTTGGTTTGACTCTTTTACCACCAACCATTGCTCATTCATCAAAACATCTATCTAGGAAAAGTAATAATTCATCTTAGAGACAAGAAGATTCTGCAGGCCCACTAGTTGAGCAAACCTACATGTGGGCAGAGTCCTAATTGCTTAAAAAAATTGGTAATAATACTCACACCTTCAGAAAAGCAAAATGTCTCTTCCATCTCTTCTTCTACACATCTGCTTTCCTCTCTATTTACATGTGATCTGACCAAACAAATCAGTCAAGATGAAAACCTAAATATTTGAGAAGCCTATTTGAGAAGCCACAAGGAAGTTGTGTGTGTATGGGGTGGGGGGAAGGTGGGAGGAGAGATATATAAATGTTCTGATAGTAGCTTTTATACCAGAAGCAAATGTACTGAGTTTTTTAAAAAATTAATTTTCCTGGAAAGAATTAGAGCAATTGTAGGAAGAAAAGTCACACTTCTCCAGTGACTCAGAGAGTCATCTGAAGTGTTTCATACATGGAGAAGGAGCATGAAAGTTTTTGGACATTCACTCCCCAACCCAGTATCCTAAGAGTTTGCTACCTACAAATAGGTACCTACTCTATGGAATAGAAACTAACATTAGGTGGAATCTCTAGTATTTCCAAGCACTTTGCTAGGAACTTTCCTTTTTGTCATAAATGTTACCCCCTTAGTTCCCACAATAATGTTACATGGTAGCATTTGTTATATGCATTTCACAGATGAGAAAATTGAGACTCAGTAACAGAGCAAGGATTTTAATACATAGTTTGTGTATTCTGACACTCAACTGTAACCATAGTCAGATACAGTAAGCCCCCTACATATAAATCTTCAAGTTGTGATCATTCAAAGATGTGAATGCAAATATGCCAGCTGTTTCATTGTACTACTGTACTTTTCAAAATACTTTACTGTAAGATGTTAGATGTTTTATTTTTCTATGTATTTGTGTGAAAAGTATTGTAACCCTATTACAGTACAGTACTCTATAGCCGATTGTACCTAAGGTAAATTTTTTGGACTTATGAACAAATTGGACTTATGAACAAACTCTCAGAACAGAGTATGTTCATATGTGGGAGACTTACTGTGTGTTTGAGTCTGTGTGAGTGTGTGTGCGTATGTGTGTGAGTGTGTGTGCGTATATGTGCATGTGTGTGTGCATATCAGACACAAACATTTAACATTGACTATTGGATGTGAGAGTTGGACTGTGAAGAAGGCTGAGCGCTCAAGAATTGATGCTTTTGAACTGTGGTGTTGGAGAAGACTCTTGAGAGTCCCTTGGACTGCAAGGCGATCCAACCAGTCCATTCTGAAGGAGATCAGCCCCGGGATTTCTTTGGAAGGAATGATGCTAAAGCTGAAACTCCAGTACTTTGGCCACCTCATGCAAAGAGTTGACTCATTGGAAAAGACTTTGATGCTGGGAGGGATTGGGGGCAGGAGAAGAAGGGGTCGTCAGAGGATGAGATGGCTGGATGGCATCACTGACTCAATGGACGTGAGTCTGAGTAAACTCCAGGAGTTGGTGATGGACAGGGAGTCCTGGTGTGCTGCGATTCATGGGGTCACATAGAGTCAGACACGACTGAGCAACTGAACTGAACTGAGCTGATGCTTAGCAAATGTATTTTTCTACTTTGTTTGTTCACTAGGCAAGCGTTAATGCTCCATGTTTGGGTGTCCTGGCAGCAGAGTTATCTCTTTTGTGTTCTCATTCTGATCCCTCAATCACACAACAGGCATTTGTGGGAATGTATCACCTCCTCTGCATTGCAAAGTGTCAAAGCGGTAAGATTCATCTTTTCTAAGGGTTATGAAGAATCTGTTCCTAATTATTCTATTGTGGGTTCCAAGGAGGTTCTACGTCCGTAGATTTCTAAATCCTGCCCCAAGATCTATAGCTCCACTTATCAAAATGTATTTTTGAATCTTTTTTAGAATTATTTTTAAAATGTTATAGTTGGTTCTTCAATATGTATCCCTGGGTCAGGAATATCACCTGGAGAAGGAAATGGCAACCCACTCCAGTATTCTTGCCTGGAAAATCCCATGGATAGAGGAGCCTGGCAGGCTATAGTCCATGGGGTCGCAAAGAGTAAGACATGACTGAGTGACTTACACTTTCACTTTCATACTTAGATTAGTGTCAAGGTGTTACTGGCAGGGACAGAAATGCTGGGTGGAGGCAGGGAAGAAAGAGAAGAAAAATTACCAATCAGTTCAGTTCAGTTCAGTTCATTCGCTCAGTTGTGTCCGACTCTTTGCAACCCCATGAACCACAGCACGCAGGCCTCCCTGTCCATCACCAACTCCCGGAGTTCACCCAAACCCATGTCCATTGAGTTGGTGATGCCATCCAGCCACCTCATCCTCTGTCGTCCCCTTTTCCTCCTGCCTTCAATCTTTCCCAGCATCAGGGTCTTTTCCAATGAGTCAGTTCCTCACCTCAGGTGGCCAAAGTATTGGAACTTCAGCTTCAGCATCAGGCCTTCCAATGAATATTCTGGGTTGATTTCCGTTAGGATGGACTGGTTGGATCTCCTTGCAGTCCAAGGTCAGACTCTCAACAGTCTTCTCCAACACCACAGTTCAAAAGCATCAATTCTTCAGGACTCAGCTTTCTTTACAGTCCAACACTCACATCCATACATGACCACTGGAAAAACCATATGGGACTCTTAAAAAGAGGCATTCTTTTTGTCTCTAATGCAGCGTCAAATAGAATTCTTGCTTCAATGATGGGGGAAAAGATGTAAATAAATGCTGTTTCGGTCTACCTAACAAAGTGTGAGACCTTATGGTATCAAACTATTTCGAAGTACTTAAACAGAGAACAGATTTGCCCTCCCATAATAAACTGTTTAAAGACAACAGATAACAAAGCACAATGATTCCTGAGAGAAGAGAACAGATGAATAAATAAAGCAGAGTCTACAATTGATTGAGTTTACAACCTAGAGTAAGTTTCTAGGCTGCAGCCCAGAAATGAGCAATCCAAGGGTCCCAAGTTGAAAAGACAGAATTGGGAATCCAGAAGGATCAAGATATCTAGAGTTCACATGGCAGAGTACCAGAAAGGAGTGCTCCAGAGATCTGCAGAGAGTCCATTTAACTATTAGCTATGTAGGAAAACTACCTGCTGTTTGTGGGGTGAGGGGTAACACCCAAACTGGTTAAAGAGGTAAACGCACTGAATTCCAAAAGACTGGCAATGGTGCCCATGCCTATAAGTTAGAATTTGAAACTTCATAATTCACAAGTAATAAAGCAGATTACTCAAAGAGATTTGGTCTCATCAGGAGGAAAAAATTATCCCTGAATTACTTTAGTGCCATTCAGCCTGTCTGCGTTAGTTGCTCAGTTGTGTCTGACTCTTTGCAGTCCCACAGACTGTAAGCCAGGCTCCTCTGTCCATGAAATTCTCCAGGCAAGTATACCGGAGTGGGTAGCCATTCCCTTCTCCAGGGGATCTTCCTGACCCAAGAATCGAACCTGGGTCTCCTGCCTTACCGGCCAGAGATTCTTTACCATCTGAGCCACCATAGAGTGTCAGAGGGAACGTGAAATGATACAACTTTGGAAAATAATTTGGCAGTATTCTAAAAAGTCAAACACACATCTATCATATGATCCAGTCATTCCTCAGTCATTCCTAAAAGAAATGAAAGTAAATATCCACTCAAAGACTTGTAAATGAATGTTGACAAGATCTTGTTTTTTTAATAGCCCCAAACTGGAAACAATCAAATGTCCACCAAGACGCCGATGAATACACAGATGATGGTATATACGTACAGTGGGGTAGTATTCATCACAGAGAAATCAATAAACTATTGACAAATACAATAATGTGAATGAATTGCAAATAATTTTGCTGAATGAAAGATACCAAGCAACAGAAGAGCAGCACATACTAAATTGCTCCACTTATTTGAAATTAGAAAATACAAATGCAAGAATGCAGATCTGTGTGTATCTTTGAATCAGGAAGTGCTATAGTGTGTATCCAGTAGCAGGTTTGAGCAATTATGAAAGGACAGGAGGAAACTTCTGGAGGGAATAAATCTTTTTTTATTGCAGTAATACTTTTATGGGCATATGCATATATATAACCAGTCCATCCTAAAGGAGACCAGTCCTGGGTATTCATGGGAAGGACTGATGCTGAGGCTGAAACTCCAATACTTTGGCTACCTCATGCAAAGAGTTGACTCATTAGAAAAGACTGATGCTGGGAAGGATTGGAGGCAGGAGGAGAAGGGGACGACAGAGGATGAGATGGATGGATGGCATCACAGACTCAATGCACATGAGTGTGAGTGAACTCGGAGCTGGTGATGGACACGGAGGCCTGGCGTGTTGCGATTCATGGGGTCGCAGAGTTGGACATGACTGAGCGACTGAACTGAACTGAACTGAACATATATATATATATATATATATATATATATATATATATATATATATTTGTCATTTGTGAAAGTCGCTCAGTCATGTCCTTTCTGAAATACACTCAGACTCTTTGCAACCCCATGAACTGTAGTCCATGAAATTATCTAGGCCAGAATATCGGAGTGGGTAGCTTTTCCCTTTAAGAACTTACCAAATTATGCACTTTAAATATGTTGCACATTGACTATATCTCTATAAAGCTGTTAGCAAATAAAAATTCAGTTAAAATCTACCTTCTCTAGAACTAAAGACATCTGCACCTGAAGCTTATTTGAGAGCTTTTCTCTTTCTCTATACGACTCCCTCAGTTCTTTGCAAAATGCCTCCAAGTCTGCTCTTTTACCAATAGACTTTCCAACTTAGCAATAGCTCTTCCATTGCACTGAACTATGGATTTGATGGCCGAAATGTACTTGATACTTGGTCAACCTATTAAAATTATATATGTCCTCCACAGAGGCTTCTCTTAACACTTTATAAATTCTGGGCCAATGTAGTCATAATATCAGTATTTTATGTGACTAAACTTTCAGCAGAGAGTTAAACATTCAGAAAACTTTACATTCCCAGAATTGGGCAGGAAGAGGAAACTAGAAATAGTAATGTTATAGAAGGAACAAGTGATCAAATGAAAATCTTAAACTTTCTTCCTTGATACAGAGGGTACTGCAAAAAGTAAAAATAAAAAGTATTATAAGCCTGGAAATCATGGTATGCAGCCTTCTTCCTCTGGTACAGAATTTCTACCCAGGAATTTACAAAAAGACAAAAGTAAAATCGCTCAGGTAACTTAGCCCCCACTTTATCCTGTAGCTTTTGTTTCACGTGTAAATTACTTTTAGTGGCAACTTATTTCTTTTTTTAATATAAATTTATTTATTTTAATTGGAGGTTATTTACTTTACAATATTGTATTGGTTTTGCCATATATCAACATGAATCCACCACAGGTATACACGTGTTCCCCATCCTGAACGCCCCTCCCTCCTCCCTCCCCGTACCATCCCTCTGGGTCATCCCAGTGCACCAGCCCCAAGCATCCAGTATCGTGCATCGAACCTGGACTGGTGATTCATTTCATATATGATATTATACATGTTTCAATGCCATTCTCCCAAGTCATCCCACCCTCTCCCTCTCCCTCTGAGTCCAAAAGACTGTTCTATACATCTGTGTCTCTTTTGCTGTCTCGCATACAGGGTTATCATTTCCATCTTTCTAAATTCCATATATATGCATTAATATACTGTATTGGTGTTTTTCTTTCTGGCTTACTTCACTCTGTATAATTGGCTCCAGTTTCATCCACCTCATTAGCACTGATTCAAATGTATTATTTTTAATGGCTGAGTAATACTCCATTGTGTATATGTACACAGCTTTCTTATCCATTCATCTGCTGATGGACATCTAGGTTGCTACCATGTCCTGGCTATTATAAACAGTGCTGCAATGAACACCAGGGTACATGTGTCTCTCAAATCTGGTTTCCTCGGTATGTATACCCAGCAGTGGGATTGCTGGGTCATAAGGCAGTTCTATTTCCAGTTTTTTAAGGAATCTCCACACTGTTCTCCATAGTGGCTGTACTAGTTTGCATTCCCACCAACAGTGTAAGAGGGTTCCCCTTTCTCCACACCCTCTCCAGCATTTATTGCTTGTAGACTTTTGGATTGCAGCCATTCTGACTGGTATGAACTGGTACCTCATTGTGGTTTTGATTTCCATTTCTCTGATAATGAGTGATGTTGAGCATCTTTTCATGTGTTTGTTAGAGTGGCAACTTATTTCAACAAAATTTATATTAATAGATTTTTTTTCTCTTTTATTTAAATTAAATTCAGTAAAGCAAAGAGTAAATGATAGAGTATTTGGCTTCTTGATCTCCATCTGTTAATAAGAATAGTGCCTATTATTCCAGAACATAGCAATTTACATTATTTACTAGATAATTCTTATAGAAAGCAAAATGAGGTAAGTGTTTCCTAGTTGTTATGCTTCTTTTTGTTTGGCTAATAAGTTACTAAAGATGGAAAACTTCTGGTTTTCTAGAAAAATTAGTGAAGTCAGAAATTAAGAGGATTTACAATGCTATTATAATTTACTTAGCAAACATCAAAATAATTTGGTATATATTTTAAAAACCTATTAAATTTTAAAAATTTCTTAAGTTTAAGTGATAAACCTTAGCACTAAGTAAGTAATTTCTACAGTGACCCAACCTTAGGGAAAATCGTGAGACTCTACATGTCTATACAGTCCTTCATCTTCTTCAAAGTATATATGCTTATCACATGCTTGCGAGCTCATTTGGCACAGGTGCCTGAATCATACTGCCCAACTGATGCTCTTCTAGCTACACAGGAATCAACAGTCCAGCAAAACTGGCTGGAGAGACCCTTCAGGCTAGCTTATCTCTTGAATCGAAGGGTCTTAGATTTTCTCCTAAAACTACATACAGAAAGCAGTGCCTTGCCCTCCCACACTGAGGCAGATAGAATTGTGGGAGGCTGTGGAGATATGGAAGCAATACATCTCAAATAATAGAATAAAAAAGACCACATAGATATCCTTAAACATGCATCTGTATAATGATGCATCTTTCCAAACTCAAGTATTACTCATAATCCACCTCCCCTCAGAAGTCACAAGCCTGGTTAACTATAAAGTTTTCTATTTACATGAAGAAACTAAGCATCCATCTAGGTTTACTAGAAAGTCCTTCTACATTCCTCCATTCTTAACTCCAGAGCCCTAGAATTGAAATCCTGAGACCCATGATTAGCTAGTGAGCGTAGCACTAGCAGCCTCCTCAGGGTCTGTCTCTTTCAAGTGGTTTTTGAAGCTTACTATATCCACTTCCAGCTTAATGTCCTCTCATCTGACTTTAATGTCCATAAGAGTTAGAAATCCTGGATTTGGGGAGGGTGCCCTGGGTCCTTGTGTTCATGACCTCTATTACTCAGTTCCCAGCTGTGAGATCAAAGCAGGCCTAGGACAGCACTGTGTGCAAGATCAGTAGCTAAAAAATCCGGAGGTAGGGACTTTCAGAGGTAGATTGGGACAGGTGGGTGAGAGAATCTAAGGTTGTAGTAAGGAAACCAACAGGACCATTTACAACAACAAAGTCCAGAGGATGCAAATAGGAGGATACACATCAAGGTTTTTAGCCACGAGAGCTAGATCACGTTTTATAAGGAAGTCTATCATTTGATGTACTCTACTGTCATATCTATATCTTTGTTACTGAGTCCAAGTTCATACTACTCACCACACAATAGGCCAATAGATCAACAGACAAGGTGTTGGGATAAGAGATAGCAACATATTTGGAAAACCGGAAAACCCAAGAAGATGATGGACTAGTACCCCAAGGAACCATCTTACTGGACTTAGAATTTAAGCTTTTTTTATATTAAAAACAGAGGAAGTGTGGCTGGTTGTTGGAAACTTATTGGTACTGGAATCCTTTGTTCCTGCAGCTGTCCAGGTTGGTCTGGTCACAATGCTCCTATAAACCTTCAGAAAGACAACTGTTATTTTCTTTTCTTTAACATTTGACCTCTATATGAATGGAAATGTGTTATACTTTAAAGGTTAAGCCTGGGAGAAAGAACATTGTTGAGAAAGGGCTAGTATGTATATTTCAGGCTATAGGTAACACTCTTTTACTATTTGAGATAAAAGTGCAAAGCCAGCATTTCTAATCACAGCTTATGGAACACAAAGGCTAGAGTTGAAGGAATAGATCCAGTATGGAGTCAGGTTTATTTTTCTCCATTCTACCTTCACATGACAGAAACTTCTAATACTATCTCTAAGTTTCACTAGGAATTGCTCCTTCCACAACTGTTAATAGACACTAAGCTATTTTGTTGAATAAACAAATATCCCCAAAGAATATCCCCTCTTCAGTGATTTTTTTTAACTCAGCATCTTGTATAATCAAATCTGACTTTCTCAAAGTATAGCCAACTATGATATTCTGTTCACCTCACTAAGCCTTAGTGACCATCCTTTATCTTTCTTTCATAGCTTTCCAAAAATACTATACCTCACCTGTCTGCTCAGTAGGAGGGAGCCTGGTGGTCATCAATTTTCAGTTAGACCTCAGTCCTTCCCTACTGACCAAAAAGTTTTATGCTCCATTCCCTTAACAGGGATGCTGAAAAGCTGTTATTGGCAATATTGAATACTTTCTGTATTTCAGAGAATGGCATACACACACACAAAAGAACTTTTGTATATATACATATACATTTAGAAAGGGAGAAAATGTCATTCATTCATCTTTCTTAACTGAGAGATCCATAGTACTGTGATTTTGTTCTCATTTTATGGTCCATGGATGTTCCTCTAACTTTAAAAAGAGATTGTCTGAATTGCAGTTGTGCCTCAATCATAAACATATATGCCCTTTTTTCTCTTCCCACTTCTTGATGCTTCTCTGAAAAAGAGAAAAATATACATCCTTCAATGGCCCTTCCTTTCTTATCCTATCCTTCCCCTCATCTTCTACAAATCATGCTTGTTTTGGATCTGAACAAGCTTATTTCCAAAGCTGAAGAACTTCACAATAGTTTTTAGTATTTGAATAGCTGAAATGGGGTTAAATCAATATTTTATAGTTGCCCTAAATTTTAATGCCATGGTTTCCCATTTCTCTCTGGCTTGCCCCAGAGCTGACTTATTCAGATGAAAATGTTTTAATTGCTTTAAAAATACTATGAAAAATAAATATGATTAAGTTTGAATGACAGTCATCTTAATACTAATACAGTGTAAAGTGTAATTTTTAATATGTTTGATGGAGGAAGAGGCTGACAACAACAAAGGTACCTAAGACCCACAAAAAATCATGTAGCTGTCTTTGTTGATATAAGTAAGATGTGAGATCATGATTCTTCTTTTTGGTTTCAGAGTGTAGGAAAAACCTTATTGCCACCCTTGCTGACTGACTTTGTGTGGAGTCTCCTCATGAAACTCTCTGTACCTGATCAATCAATTGCATCTGAGGCAGCAACCATACTGAAATTGACTCTGGAATGTAATGCCCATAAGGTCACCATGGTAAGACATTTCACAATGAGTGGAGGAGTGCAGAGTACATTCTCTAATGGGCTTTTTCTGCCTTTTTATATGCCTACTTCTTTTCATATATATTTCTTGCCATTGTTCATTATGTCACTTCAATCAAATGAAGCTTTTTGTGTGAAATAGTTCAAGCATGCAGAAAAGTTTCAAAACTAGTGTAATGAACATCCAACCACCAATCATATCAAATTGTAACATTTTGCTATACTTGCTTCAAATTTTAAAGAAATATATTAACAACAATAAAATAGTACAACTATAATTGAAATACCCTGTACCATTAAGGAAAGTTTTAAGAGCCCTCAGTTTGCTGTAGGGCTGGCCACATATTTGTGGGTCCCAGTGCAAACTAAAATGTAGGACTTCTTATTCAAAACATAGAAAAAAGTAGTATTAAATGTACAAACATATGAAGCTCCCCCTCCTCAATTTATCATGGTGTTATTTTCTAATTAAAAAAAACAACTAAAATTTTAAAATTTTAGCATGAATTCTGCAGTCCACCTTTATACTGTGCAATGCCAGTTATAGATGCAAATAAAGACCACACAACTTAACAAAATACTATAATTCCTATTTCACAGCTTATGCATGCATATCCAATTTATTCTTACCACAAGAGTTATAAACACTACACAAAACTAACAATTGTCTTTATTCAACTTCTTGTCATTCACATGTTCTTTAACACTCTCTATCACAATCTTACTCATGAATAAGGAAAGATCGAAAGGAAAACAATTTATGGATTGCCACATCTTTCTCTTTCCTCTGTGTTGTCATTTTCAGCCTAACTGATTGAAGCATCAATAAATGCTTATCTTATACCTGTTTTGATTTCCCACTGAACCCCTACACATTAATGTAGCCACTGGAATTCTATGGACTTAGGGCATTGTGAATGCTACCTCTGAAAGGGGCTACTGACTCACGTTCTTGGGCCTATCTGGTGGCTCAGCTGGTAAAGAATCCACCTGCAATACAGGAGACCTGGGTTCAATCCCTGGGTTGGGAAGATTCCCTGGAGAAGTGAACGGCTACCCACTCCAGTATCCTGGGTTGGAGAATTCATGAACTGTATAGTCCATGGGGTTGCAGAGTTGCATACAACTGAGAGACTTTCACTGACTCACATATTGTACTTATCTCCTCCATGTATACACAGGCTCCATTGTCCTTTGGGGCTTTATTAAAAAACACAAGCTAAAGGGAAAACTTATTAAAAATTCAATATAGTGACAGCAGAAGTTTAAACAAACTGATGGACCTTCAGCATATGGAACCTTATGCAGATACATAGGTCATATGCCCATTAAACCAGCTCTGATGGAGACATAAGGGCTGAACTCCCAGTTCCCGCTCTTGACATGGCAGTGTTACGTGATTATAGATAAGCTGAGTGCTTGCACACAAATTCAGAGAGCAAGAAAAAGGAAGTAATGCTTCTTACAAACTCCCATGCTAATATAGTCAGGAGCATTCCAAAAGGCAAGCAGAGCAAAAGGGAAAGCTTGAGGGCAACAGTCATTTCCTTAACAAAATAAAGTTCTCCTCTCATGCAGTGAGGAAAGGAATCTAGGTAAAGCCATATCAGGTTGTAGAGAGGAAGAGAAGCCAAATAGAAAACTAGATGCGTAAAACTAGCCTGTTCTACAAAAATCATTAACTAGGGAGAAAAAATGAACAAACTGGGGTTTAGCAACTTATTTCCCCAGCTCTCACAAACAATTGAACTGCTAAATAGAGTGGATTCTTGTCTTGAACAGGGTTAGGTTCTAAAGTCAGTTATAAGGAAAAATCGCATTAAAATTTTCCTGAAAATCTCCTAAATTTCAAATATAGTTTGTGGGCTTACAATTTCTAATCTAATCCAGCACACCCTTCCTTGAGGACTGAAGAAAATAGTCTTTTCTACAATTGAACATACAGTAACATAGCCGGCTTGTTTTAGGGGCATGCTGAATTTATAGTAGTAGGGGGAGGATGAGAAGAAAAAGCTCCAAACCTAATAGTTAAGAGATCTGTAGAGGAGAACAATGGTTTATGTCTTCCATCTCATGTTCACCTTGGTACGATGAATATTTTACAGTAAACACTTGTTTAGAGTAAAGGGTTGAATGTATGCTAAGTTGCTTCAGTCAATTCCAACTCCACGATCCTATGGACTGTAGCCTGCTGGGCTCCTCTGTCCATGGGATTCTCCAGGCAATTATACTGCAATGGGTTGCCATGCCCTCCTCCAGGGGATCTTCCCAATCCCAGAATCGAACCTGGGTTCCTGAGACTCCTGCATTGCAGGTGGATTCTTCACTGCTGAGCCACCAGGGAAGCCCCAGAGTAAAGGGTTATACACAGATAATTCAATTATACATAAGGAAACTGCAATGGAATGTAAATTTACATCAACCAACTTTTCAGCTTATAACCTCTGAGAAGTATTTTTGAAATAAGAAGCAAGGTACTCTGGGTAGATTAAGCTTGATGTTGAATATACAACCCTTGGTTTGAGAAGAATTTAGGTCCAGCTAAAACTCTCATTTAAAAGTGAAGAGGGGTTGGAGGCAAGATGGTGGAGTAGAAGGACCTGAGTTTGCCTCTTCTCACAAATGCACCAAAATCACAACTAACTGTTGAACCATCATTGGCAAAAAGGACTGGACCATACCAAAAAAGATATTCTACATCAAAGACACAAAGAAGAAACCACAATGAAGCAGTAGGAGGGGCACAATAGTCATATAATCAAATCCCATACCACTCAGGCGGGTAACCCACAAACCGGAAAATAATAATGTCACAGAAGTTCTCCCAGAAGTGAGGGCTCTGAGTCTCACGCCAGGCTCCCCAGCTTAGGAGACCAGCATTAGGAGAAGGAATCTTCAGAGTATTTGGCTTTGAAGATCAGTAAGGCTTGACTGCAGGAGGTCTGCAAGACTAACAGAAACAGAGACATCACTCTCGGAAGGCACACACAAGTTCTTGTGTGTAACAGGATCCTGGGCCAGAACTACCTGCTGGTCTGGGAGGGTTTCCTGAGAAGGCAAGGAGAAGCTTTGGCTCTCTCTGGGGTCATAAAAGCTGGTGGTAGACATACTGGGGAGTGTTCATCTACATGAGTAAAATATCTTATTTGGGTCTTTGGCACCAGACCTGGCCCCATGCAACAGCCTGTAGGCTTCAGTGCTGGGGCTCTTCAGGTCAAACAACAGAGTGGGAACACAGCCACACCCATCAGCAGACAGGCTGCCTAAAGACTTCCTGAGCCCGCAGCCACCAACAGATACACCCCTTGACATGTCCCTGTCTGCAAGAGAACTATGACCCATTTCTACCCACCAGAGGGCAGGCCCCTACTCCTCCCACCAGGAAGCCAGCACAAGCCTCTAATCCAGCCTCCCCCACCAGGGGGCAGACACTAGAGTAAGAAAATCGTAATTCCACAGCCTGCAGAACTGAGTGTGCAAACACAGGTCAGAAACTACCCTGGGGCCAGTTAGTTCCTGGCCAATGGGTAATAAGAGGAAAAGGTACTGCTGTGATACATAGGGCCACTTCTCCAAGGTCAAGAAACATAACTAACCTACTACATGCATAAAAATACAAATAGAAATTTAGAAAAAAGGCTGAGGAATAGATGGCAAAGAAATGTTCCAGACAAAGGAACAAGATAAAACTTCAGAAGGACAACTGAGTGAAATGAAGTGGTAAAAAGCAATCTATCCAAGAAAGGAGTTCAGAGTAATGAACACAAAGATGATTCAAGAACTTGGGAAAAGAATGGATTCACAGAACAAGAAGTTACAAGTTTTTTTTTATCAAGAATACAATCAGTTTAGTTCGGTTCAGTCACTCAGTTCTGTCCAACTCTTTGCAACCCCATGGACTGCAGCATGCCAGGCTTCCCTGTCCATCACCAACTCCCAGAGCATGTTCAAACACATGTCCATCAAGTTGGTAATGCCATCCAACCAACTCATCCTCTGTCATCCCCTTCTCCTCCTGCCTTCAATCTTGCCCAGCATCAGGATTTTTCTAATGAGTCAGTTCTCCACATCAGGTAGCCAAACTATTGGAGCTCCAGTTTCAGCATCAGTCCTTCCAATGAATATTCAGGACTGATTTCCTTTAGGATTGACTGGTTTGATCTCCTAGCAATCCAAGGGACTCTCAATAGTCTTCTCCAACAACACAGTTCAAAAGCATCAATTCTTCAGTGCTCAATTTCTTGAGCACTTTCAATCTCTTCAAAGCCCAATTTCTTTGGGCTTCTCTGGTGGCTCAAATAGTAAATAAACCATCTGCAATGTGGGAAACCTGATTTCAATCCCTGGGTTAGGAAGATCCCCTGGAAAAAGGAAAGGTTACCCACTGCAGTATTCTTGCCTGGATAATTCCATGGACAAAGGAGTCTGGTGGGCCACAGTCCATGGGGTTGCAAAGAGTTGGACACAACTGAGTGAATTTCACTTCACTTCATGTGCACATGTGTGTGTGTGTGTGTGTGTGTGTGTGTGTGTATACAACTTGGGTTTCAAGAATACAATAAGTGAAATGAAAAATACACTCAAAGGAATTAACGGTGGAATATGTGAGGGAGAAGAATGAATCAGTGAGTTGGAAGACAGAGTGTTGGAGGACAGGATATTGGAAATGACTGCTGCAGAACAGAATAAAGAAAATAGAATGAAAAGGAGTGAGAACAGTTTAAGAGACAACTGGGTCAAATACACAAACATTCACATTATAGATGTCCCAGAAGTAGAACAGGGAGAGAAAGAAGCTGAGAAAATATTTGAAGAGATAACAGCTGAAAATGTCCCTGACACAGGAAAGGAAACAATCACCTAAGTTCAAGAAGCACAGAGAATCCCACACAGGACTAACCCAAGCAAGAACACGCAGAGATACACTGTAATCAAACTGACAAAAATTAAAGACAGAGAAAACATTAAAAGCAACAAATAACATAACAAAGAAATTCCCAAATAGTTATCAATTGATTTGTTAGCAGAAACTGCAGACCAAGAGGGAGTGGCATAATATATTTAAAGTGATAAAACAGAAATGATCTCATTCTGATTTGACAGATAAATCAAAAGCTTTATATACTAGCAAAAGCTATGAGAATTCAGCATTACCAAACCAGCTTTACAATCAATGCTAAAGAAACTTCTCAAAGTGGAAAATAAGAGACTACAAGCAGAAACCAAAAAATTATGAAAGTGGTAGCTCACCAGTAAAGGGAAACAGTTACTGTAGGAAATTATCCACAGACAACAATGATATCAAAATCAGTAATCACGAGAGAAGAAGAGTACAAATGCAGGATATTAAAAATGCATTTGAAATTAAGAGATCAGGAATTTAAAATAACCATGCACATATATATACACTGCTATCCTAGTGGAGGTGACGAAATTCCAGTTGAGCTGTTTCAAATCCTGAAAGATTACGCTGTGAAAGTGCTGCCCTCAATATGTCAGCAAATTTGGAAAACTCAGCAGTGGCCACAAGACTGGAAAAGGTCCATTTTCATTCCAATCCCAAAGAAAGGAAATGCCAAAGAATGTGCAAACTACCACACAATTGCACTCATCTCACACGCTAGTAAAGTAATACTCAAAATTCTCCAAGCCAGGCTTCAGCAATGCATGAACCGTGAACTTCCAGATGTTCAAGCTGATTTTAGAAAAGGCAGAGGAACAAGAGATCAAATTGCCAACATCCCCTGGATCGTGCAAAAAGCAAGAGAGTTCCAGAAAAACATCTATTTCTGCTTTATTGACTATGCCAAAGCCTTTGACTGTGTGGATCATAATAAACTGTGGAAAATTCTGAAAGAGATGGGAATACAGAGCACCTGACCTGCCTCTTGAGAAACCTATATGCAGGTCAGGAAGCAACAGTTAGAACTGCACATGGAACAACAGACTGGTTCCAAATAGGAAAAGGAGTACGTCAAGGCTGTATATTGTCACCCTGCTTGTTTAACTTATATGCAGAGTACATCATGAGAAACACTTGGCTGGAGGAAGCATAAGCTGGAATCAAGATTGCCGGGAGAAATATCAGTAACCTCAGATATGCAGATGACACCACCCTTATGGCAGAAAGTGAAGAGGAGCTAAAAAGCCTCTTGATGAAAGTGAAAGAGGAGAGTGAAAAAGTTGGCTAAAAGCTGAACATTCAGAAAAGTAAGATCATGGCATCTGGTCCCATCACTTCATGGGAAATAGATGGGGAAACAGTGGAAACAGTGTCAGACTTTATTTTGGGGGGCTCCAAAATCACTGCAGATAGTGATAGCAGCCATGAAATTAAAAGACACTTACTCCTTGGAAGGAAAGTTATGACCAAACTAGAAAGCATATTAAAAAGCAGAGACATTACTTTGCTGACAAAGGTCCATCTAGTCAAGGCTATGGTTTTTACACTAGTCATGTATGGATGTGAGAGTTGGACTGTGAAGAAAGCTGAGCGCCAAAGAATTGATGCTTTTGAACTGTGGTGTTGGAGAAGACTCTTGAGAGTCCCTTGGACTGCAAGGAGATCCAACCAGTCCATCCTAAAGGAGATCAGTCCTGGGTGTTCTTTGGAAGGAATGATGCTAAAGCTGAAGCTCCAGTACTTTGGCCACCTCATGCGAAGAGTTGCCTCATTGGAAAAGACTCTGATGCTGGGAGGGATTAGGGGCAGGAGGAGAAGGGGACGACAGAGGATGAGATGGCTGGATGGCATCACCCACTCGATGGACGAGTTTGAGTGAACTCTGGGAGTTGGTGATGGACAGGGAGGCCTGGCGTGCTGCAATTCATGGGGTCGCAAAGAGTCGGACACGACTGAGCGACTGAACTGAACTGATCTCAAATGTCATGGTACCGCAAATCAAAAATTTGTAATGGTTATACACACAAAAAAGGTATCCACACACAACACTAAAGATAGTCATCAAACCACAAAAGAAGAAAGGGAGGAAAATATCTACCAAAAACAATCCAAAACTATTAACAAAACGGCAGTAAGAACCCACATATTGATAATTACCTTAAATATAAATGGAATAAATGCTCCAACCAAAGACATAGATTGGCTGAATGGATACAAAAGTAGGACCCTATATATGCAGCCTATAAAAGATCTACTTAAGATCTACAGACATATACAGACAAAAGTGAGGTGATAGAAAAAGATATTCCATGCAAATAGAAATCAAAAGAGAGCTGAAGTAGTAATACTTATCAGACAAAATAGACTTTAATATGAAACCTGTTATCTGAGACAAAAAAGGACACTACATAATGATTAAGGGATCAATCCAAGGAATAGAAATAACAATTGTAAATTTCTATGTCCCTCTATCATAAGAGCACCTCAATACATCAGACAAACATTATTTAACACAAAAGAAGAAAATAAGAGTAACACAATCATAGTGGGGAAATTTAACATCCCACTTAAATCAATGGACAGATCATCTATCCAAAAAATCAATAAGGAAATACAGGTGACACATTAGACAAATAGACTGAATTGATATTTAGATGGAGCATTCCATCTGAAAGCAGCAGAACACACATTCTTTTCAAGAGCACATAGGACAGTCTCCAGGATAGATCTGGGCCACAAAGCAAGCCTCATTAAATTTATAAAATTGAATCATATCAAACATCTTTTCTAATTGTAACACTATGTGATTAGAAATCAACTATAAGGGAAAAACTAAAAAGCACAAACAAACACATGGAAGCTAAACAATATGTAACTAAACAACCAATGGATCACTAAGGAAGTCAAAGAGAAAATGAATACCTAGAAACAAATGAAAATTAAAACAATGATCTAAAACCTATGGGATGCAGCAAAAGCAGTTCTAAGAGCTAAGTTTAAAGTGATATGCTTATCAAAAAACAAGAACAATCTCAGAAAAACAGCCTGACTTACACCTAAAGCAACTAGAGAAAGAACAACAACAAAAAAATTCAGAGTTAGTAGGAGAAAAGAAATCATAAAGATCAGAGCAGAAATAAATGAAATATAGACCAAGGAAAGAAAAGATCAATAAAAATAAAAGATGGTTCTTTGAAAATATTTTAAAAACTGATAAAGCTTTAGCCAGACTCATAAAGAAAAAAAAGGGGGGGGGGGGGAGAGGATCCAAATCAATAAAACTAGAAATGAAAATGGAAAATTTACAATGGACACAACAGAAGTACAAAGGATCATACTACTACTAGAAACAACCATACATCCAAAAATGGACAATATGGAAGAAATGGACAAACTCTCAGAAAGGTACAATCCCTCAAGACTGAACCAGGAAGAAATAGAAAATATGAACAGACTAATAGCAAGTTCTGAAATTTAAACTGTGATTTTAAAACTTTCAACAAGCAAAAGTTCCAGAATGGGTAGCTTCACTGGCAAGTTCTACCACATATTTAGAGAAAACAACTATATTATACTAAACATCTATACTACTAACATCTATACTAAATATCTATACTACTAAAACTGTTCCCAAAAAGTTTCAGAGGAAGGAATACTTTAGAACTAATTCTATGATGCCATCATCACCCTGATACCAAAACCAGACAAAAATACCACAAAAAAGAAAATTACACACCAATATCACTGATGATTGTAGATGTAAAGATCCTCAATAAAATGTTAGCAAGCCAAATCCAAAAGTACACCAAAAGGATGATATACCATGGTCAACTGGGACTTATCCCACAGATGCAAGGATTTTACAAAATCTGCAAATCAATCATAATGTGATATAACACATTAAAAATTGAAGAAAAAATCCATGTGATCATTACAACAGATGCAGAGAAATCTTTTGATAAAATTCAACATCCATTTATGATAAAAAAGAAACTCTTAAGAGAGTGGCACAAAGGGAATATACCTCAACATAATAAAGACCATATATGACAAACCCACATCTAACATAATACTCAATGGTGAAAAGCTGAAAGCATGCCCTCTAAGATAAGTAACAAGACAGGTAAACACCATTTTCATTACCCATAGTTTCAGAAGTCCTATTCAGAGTAATCAGAGAAGAAAAGGAAATAAAGGGAATCCAATTGGAAAGGAAGAAGTAAAACTGTTAGTGTTTACATATGACATGATACTATACATCGAAAATCCTTAAAATGCTACCAGAAAACTACTAAAACTCATCAATGAATTTGGTAAAGCTGCAGGATGAAAAATTAATATGCAGAAATATGTTGCACTTCTATACACTAACCATAAAAGATTATAAAGAGAAATCAAGGAAACAATCTCATTTACCATCACATCAAAAAGAATAAAATAAACCTATGTAACATGGTCCACCAGAGAAGGGAATGGCAAACCACTTCAGTATTCTTGCCTTGGGAACCCCATGAACAGCATGAAAAGGCAGAAGACAGGACACTGAAAGATGAACTCCCCAAGTCGGTAGGTGCCCAATATGCTACAGGAGATCAGTGGAGAAGTAACTCCAGAAAGAATTAAGAGACAGAGTCAAAGCAAAGACAACACCCAGTTGTGGATGTGACTGGTGTTGGAAGCAAAGTCTGACGCTATAAAGAGAAATATTGTATGGGAACCTGGGATGTTAGGCCCATGAATTAAGGCAAATTGCAAGTGGTCAAACAGGAGATGGCAAGAGTGAATATCAACGTTTTAGGAATCAGTCAACTAAAATGAACTGGCATGTGTGAATTTAACTCAGATGACCATTATATCTATTACTGCGGGCAAGAATTCCTTAGATGAAATGGAGTAGCCATGATAGTCAACAAAAAAGTCCAAAATGCAGTACTTGGATACAATCTCAAAAATGATAAGGATCTCTGTTCGTTTCCAAGGCAAACCATTCAATATCACAGTAATCCAAGTCTATTCCCCGACCAGAAGCTAAAGTTGAACGGTTCTATGAAGACCTACAAGACCTTCCAAAATTAACACCCCAAAAAGATGTCCTTTACATAGTAGGGGACTTGAATTCAAAAGTAGGAAGTCCAGAGATACCTGGAATAACAAGAAAATTTGGCCTTGGAGTATAAAACAAAGCAGGACAGAGGCTAACAGAGTTTTGTCAAGAGAACGCGCTGGTCATAGCAAACACTCTCTTCCAACAACACAAGAGAAGACTCTACACATGGACATCACCAGATGACCAGATGGTCAACACTGAAATCAGATTGATTATATTCTTTGCAGACAAAGCTGGAGAATCTCTATATAGTCAGCAAAAACAAGACCAGGAGCTGACTGTGGCTCAGATCATGACCTCCTTATTGTCAAATTCAGACTTAAATTGGAGAAAGTAGAGAAAACCACTAGACCATTCAGGTATGATTTAAATGAAATCCCTAACAATTATACACTGAAAGTGAGAAATAGATACAAGGAATTAGATCGGATAGACAGAGTGCCTGAAGAACTATGGACAGAGGTTTGTGACATTACACAGGAGGCAGTGATGAAGACCATCCCCAAGGGAAAAAAAAATTTTTAAGGCAAAATGGTTGTCTGAAGAAGTCTTACAGATAGCTGTGGAAAGAAGAGAAGCAAAAGACAAAGGAGAAAAGGAAAGATATAAGCATCTGAATGCAGAGTTCCAAAGAATAGCAAGGAGAGATAAGAAAGCCTTCCTCAGTGATCAGTGCAAAGAAATAGAGGAAAACAACAGAATGGGAAAGACTAGAGATCTCTTCAAGAAAATCAGAGATACCAAGGAAACATTTCATGCAAAGATGGGCACAATAAAGGACAGAAATGGTATGGGTGTAACAGAAGCAGAAGATATTAAGAAGAGGTGGCAAGAATACACAGAAGAACTGTTCAAAATAGATCTTCATGACCCTGATAACAATGATGATGCAATCACTCACCTACAGCCAGACATCCTGGAATGAGAAGTCAAGCAGGCCTTAGGAAGCATCACTACAAACCTTGTGGAGGTGATGGAATTCCAGTTTAGCTATTAGAAATCCTAAAAGGTGATGTTATGAAAGTGATGCACTCAATATGCCAGCAAATTGCAAAAACTCAGAATTGGAAAATGTCACTTGTCATTCCAATCTGTAAGAAAGGCAATGCCAAAGAATGCTCAAACTACCACATAATTGCACTCATCTCACATACTAGTAAAGTAATGCTCAAAATTCTCCAAGCCAGGCTTCAACAATATGTGAACAGTGAACTTCCAGATGTTCAATCTGGATTTAGAAAAAGCAGAGGAACCAGAGATCAAATTGCCAACATCTGCTGGATCATGGAAAAAGCAAGAGAGTTACAGAAAAACATCTACTACTGTTTTATTGACTACACCACAGCCTTTGACTGTGTGGATCATAACAAACTGTGGAAAATTCTGAAAGAGATGGGAATACCAGACCACCTGACCTGCCTCTTGAGAAATCTGTACGCAGGCCAAGAAGCAACAGTTAGAACCAGACATGGAACAACAGACTATTTCCAAATCGGGAAAGGAGTATGTCAAGGCTGTATATTGTGACTCTGCTTATTTAACTTATATGCAGAGTACATCATACAAAATGCTGGGCTGGATGAAGCACAAGTTGGGATCAAGATTGCTGGGTTAAATATCAATAACCTCAGATATGCAGATGACACCACCCTTACGGCAGAAAGTGAAGGAAAACTAAAGAGCCTCTTGATGAAAGGGAAAGAGGAGAGTGTAAAAGCTAGCTTACAACTCAACATTCAGAAAACTAAGATCATGTCATCTGGTCCCATCACTTCATGGGAAATAGATGGGGACACAATGGAAATCATGAGAGACTTTATTTTTTTGGGCTCCAAAATCACTGCAGATGGTGACTGCAGCCATGAAATTAAAAGATGCTTGCTCCTTGGAAGGAAAGTTATGACCAACCTAGACAGCATATTAAAAAGTAAAGACATTACTTTGCCAACAAAGGTCTGTTTAGTCAAATCTATGGTTTTTCCAGTAGTCATGCTTGGATGTGAGAGTTGGACTATAAAGAAAGCTGAGTGCTAAAGAATGGATGCTTTTGAACTGTGGGGTTGGAAAAGACTCTTGAGAGTCCCTTGGACTGCAAGGAGATGAAACCAGTCAATCCTAAAGGAAATCAGTCCTGAATATTCATTGGAAGGACTGATGCTGAAACTCCAATACTTTGGCCACTGGATGAGAAGCACTGACTCATTGGAAAAGACTCTGTTGCTGGGCAAGATGAAGGCTGGAGGAGAAGGGGATTACAGAGGATGAGATAGTTGGATGGCATCACCAACTTGATGGACATGAGTTTGAGTAAGTTCCAGGATTGGTGATGGACAGGGGAGCCTGGCGTGCTGCTGTCCATGAAGTTACAAAGAGTCGGACATGACTGAGCAACTGAATTGAACTGAGCTGAATATAAGGAGGCAAAAGACCTATACTAGAAAAACTTAGGAAGGTTGGTGATAAAATCGAAGATGACACAAAGGGAAGTAAAGATATATTCTTGGGTTGGAGGAGTATTGTTAAAAAGACTAGGTTGAGACTTCTTTGGTGGTCCAGTGGTTCAAAATACACCTGCCAATGAAGGGGATGTGGTTATAATCCCTGGTTCAGGAAGATCCCACATGCTGTGGAGAAACTAAGCCCATGCACCACAACTCTCTGAACCTGTACTCTAGAACCCATGCTTCACAGCCCATGCTCCACGCTAGAGAAACCACCACAATAAGAAGTCCATGTACTGCAATGAAGTGTAGCCCCTGCTCAGCAGAATTAGAGCCCCACAGGCAGTGACAAAGACCTAATATAGCCAAAACTAAATAAATACACTTTCTACAAAAATGAGTAGACTACCCCAAACAGTGTACATATCCAATGGAATCTCTATCAAATTACCAATAGCATTTTTCTCAGAACTAGAACAAAAAAAATTTAAGTTTACATGGAAACATAAAAGATCCCCAAATACCCAAAACAGTCTGGAGAAAGAAGAATGGACCTGAAGGAATCACACTTCTTTACTTAAAACTATATTACAAAGCTACAGTAATCAAAATAGTATGGTACTGGCAACAGAAACAGATACATAGATCAATAGAACAACACAGAAAGCCTAGAAATAATCCGACACACCTATGGTCAATGAATCTACAACAAAGAAAGTAATACACAATGGAGAAAAGACAATCTCTTCAAGCTGTGCTCAGAAAATTGAACAGCTACATGTAAAATAATAATATTAGAACATTTCTAACACCATATATAAAAAATAAACTCAAAATGGATTAAAGACATAAATGTAAGACCAGATACTATAAAAACAATGGAGAAAAACATAGGCAGAACATTCTTTGATATAAATCTCAACAATATCTTTTTAGATCCATCTCCTAGATGGCATAATATTATACACTAAAAATAAAAATGTATATAATGTAAAAATGGAAATAACAAAAATAGACAAGCAGGACCTAATTAAACTGAAAAGCCTTTGCACAGCAAAGGAAAGCATAAGCAAAACAAAATGCAACCTATGTAATGGTAAAAAGCATTTGCAGATGATGCAAGCAACAAGAGATTTATTTCCAAACTATACAAACAGCTCATACAATTCAATACCAAAAAAACAAAAAACAAGTAACCCAGTCAAAAAAGGTACATGGAATGATGCTTAATATGACTATTAGAGAAATGCAAATGAAAACTACAATAAGATAACACTTCACACTAGTCAGAATGGCCATCATCAAATAGTCTACCAATAATAAATGTTGGAAAAGGTGTGCAGAAAAAGGAACCCTCCTCCGTTGGTGGGAATGTAAATTGGTACAACCAGTATGGAGAACAGTATGGAGATTCCCTAAAAGGCTAAAAATAGAGCTACCATAAGATTATTCAGCCATAAAAAAATGAAACAATGCCATTCGCAGCAACATGGATGGACCTAGAGATTATCACACGAAGTGAAGTAAGCCAGACAACAAAGATAAATAACATATAAAGTGAAAGTGAAAGTCACTCAGCCATGTCCGACTCTTTGTGACCCCATGGACTATACAGTCCATGGAATTCTCCAGGCCAGAATACTGGAGTGGGTAGACTTTCCCTTCTCCAGGGGATTGTCCCAACCCAGGGATCGAACTGGGGTTTCCTGAATTGCAGATGGATTCTTTACCAGCTGAGCTAACAGGGAAGCCCATATATATAAACTGATACAACACTGCAAATCAACTATATTTAAATAATACTTTTTAAAAAGGTAAAGCCATAAAACGAGAAAAAGTTGAATGAAAATGGGAAAAATAAAACTTACATGAAGCCTATAAAGAGAACTTGCAAGATTATAACTCAGTGTTTACCATTCTAGGCCATTCCACTACGCATAGTTCGTTCCTTCTAAATACAGATACATGTCTTCTTTAACTGTAAAAATGTTTTTGGAAGTGTATTGTTCCATTATTATTCTATTCCATTATTTTGACTTGCTTTTTAAAGGACTCAAGTTATACATATGCTTTCTGAATTGAGCTTATATGTTTTACCTAATAAAGTCTACCCAACCAAAATAAACCTTTCTTTAAAAATGGCTTTTCTCCTATTATCCATAAATGCACAGACTGGGAGGCTGCCAGAAGGGTAGACTAGGAGGTCCCTGAGCTCACCCACTCCAAAAGGCACACCAAAATTATAATTATTTACAGAGCAACTATTGATGAGAAAGACTAGGAAACTAGCAGAAAAACAAATCTACAACTAAAGAACTAAACAAGGAAGTGCAATAAGATGGGTAGGAAGTACAGAGACACTATACAGTCAGTATCCATACCCCCAGATTGGAGACCCATGAAGCAGAGGATAATCACAATTTCAGAGGTTCTGCCCAAGGAGTAAGGCATCTAAACCCCACATTTGGCTACCCAGCTTGGGGGTCCTGCACCAGAAAGATGAACTCACAGAATATCTGATTTTGAAGGCCTCTAAGCCTTGCTTTCAGGAGAGTCAGAGGGCTGTAAGAAACAAAGACTTCACTCTTAAAGCATACATGGTAAAATTCATATGCTCGAAGACCCAGGGCAGAAGCAGTAATTCAGAAAGAACGTGGGTCAAACACACTGATCTTGGAGAGCCTCCTAGAGAGACAGGAGGCAACTTGGACTCACCTGGAGACATAGACTCTAGTGAGTAATGAGGATGAAAGTTACAGTGTGGCAAACGTAGCCAAGAATAATGTAATATCTTCACATAATGACAGATGAGAAATTTACATGGTAAACATTTTGTAGCAAATAGAAATACGGAATCACTGTGTTGTACACCAGGAAATAAGGAAGTGTTGTGGGTCAATTATATTTCAAAAACAAATTAAATTCATAGGAAAGGAGATAGGATTTGTGGTTTGCCAAAGGCTGGTGGGAGGTGTAATTTCCAGTTAGAAGATAAATAAGTACTAAGGCACAATTAACACTGCTGTATATTATATATGAAAGTTGTTGAGAGTAAATTCTAAGAGTTCTTCACCAGAAAATATTTTTTCTTTTCCTTTTATTTTGCATGATGGATGTATGCTAAACTTATTGTGGTAATCATTTCATGATGTATAGACATCAAATCATTACATTATATGCTTTAAACTTATACAATGCTTTATGTCAATTATGATCTCAATAAAACTTGAAGGCAGTGACTCTCATGGAGGCAGCGACTCTCATGAAGGCAGCAAGCATGAGATGTGTCTGTTGCCCTCATTAGGTTTAATTACCCAGTTGGATCATGATCATATCTTAGTCTCTCAAAGTGTTCTAGTAATTGTCAGTGATTTACATGAAGTGACCATGGGTGTATCAAACTGTACAAAACTGTATGGAAACTGTATCAAAATTGTACATATTTCTAAAATGAAAAGGCTTTCATATTCTCCTCACTCTGCACTTTGCTGCTGGTATGACAAGGCATTTAAAGATGTTCCTGGCATTTTTTTTTTTAAATTTGTAAGTATATGGGTTAACTTCATGGTCATTGGCTAGAAATCCCAAGTTCTCAGCTGTACATATGTATAGTTTGTAAAAACAAAGCAACTGAGATACACTCTTAATGTTCCTTGCTGGATGTGGAGGCTGTGGGTCAATGCCTTCCAGAGGGGCTGTAGCTCAGGGTGTGCACTGTAGAACTGGACCTGTGGACACTGCAGTGGGCATCCAAGGTTGTCTTGTTTTTGTATATAGTGACATAGCATCCCACTGCCATTATTAGCTGTGGAAAAGGAGAGGGTCAGCTGGAATGAGAATTGTTTTGGATCATTTTTCTTTGAAGTGCTTCCCTTGTGGCTCAGCTGGTAAAAAAATCCGTCTGCAATGCAGGAGACCTGGGTTTGATCCCTGGGTTGGGAAGATCCCTTGGAGAAGGGAAAGGCTATCCACTCCAGTATTCTGGCCTGGAGAATTCCATGGACTGTATAGTCCATGGGTTCGCAAAGAGTTGGACTCAACTGAGCGACTTTCATTTTCACTGAAGTACAGTAGTTTTAAATTTTTTTAAACAAACCATAGAACTCTGCATTGTCAACAAAGCCAAGAGCCACTGCACCAATGAAAGTTCAAGAACCCTCTGTAGTAAACACGATCTGCAATGTCCTATTAATTTTGTTTGTATGTTTGGAGTACTTTAATGTTTTTGAAATCAAATAAACAGTATTATATTTTTTAAAAATGTCAAGGAAAAAAATAAATGCATGTTAATTTCTCATGAAAATAATCACTTCGTTATGTAAAAAAGCACATAAATATGCTTTCCATTGGTGCTTATTTGTGTGTTAGTTGCTGCCTTGGTCATTCTGAGAAGGACTAAATTTTTAATATCTAAGAAATGTTTGGTTTATAAGTGCCTAGGGAACAAGAGACTCTAATTGGCCTGTGAAATTGCTTTTACAGGTGTCTAAAATTGTGGATACTATTTATAAGCGACTGTGTGGAGATGATTCTCCCATTCTGAGGGAAGCTATGTTGCGGGTCATCACCTTGTTGACACGTACTTCACCAAAGAAGGTCATCTTTCAACTTATGGACTATCCGGTACCAGCAGATGAGTAAGATCCCTCCTGCAGGGTTTGTTCAGTCTTGAGAGTCAGAGAGAGTAGGGCAGGTCAGACCTCATTTCTTTTTTTCCTGAAGGATAATGTCTATTTTTACACCACATGGGATGATTGTAAGGCTTAACTAAGATCATATACAGTATGTACAGCTTCATAAAATACATGACACACAGTAGACAATCAACAAGCCAACCAAGTTTGTTGGTTTTTTGTTGGTTGTTCTTGTTGTTGTTGACTTTTTTCAACTGAGAGATAGCAGTTTTTAAAATATAAATTTATTTATTTTAATTGGAGATAGCATTTTTTAAGGAAGCTTAAATTCACAAAGTATTTTACTACTTAGGCAATTCTTGAAAAGTAAAAATATTCATAGGACTCAGTGTTTTCTTGTTTAGGTAGGAACTGAGTACCCACTGTGTGTAAAGTATTCCCAGCCTTCAAGCATTTTGTTGAGGAGAGTGAATATACCCACATGAATATAAGATAAAAGCTGCCAATGGGTCTATCATGAACAGTATGAATTGAGAAGGTACAGAAAGCAAACCTAATTAGAATTAGATGAACTTTATTAAACTGGTCACCAGGAGGTCTTGTGCAGTAGTAGGTGAGGATGGACGTAAAAAAGACTGGAATTTGTAGGTAATCTTAAACGGAGAAACAGAAAGAAGATCTGGTCAGCCAGAAGATACAATCAAGAGGTAAAGGAAGAGGCCTTGAAAGATTTGATGTCCATGTGGTTCTAAGCATGGTTCTATGAATAAGCCTTGCAGACAAAAGCATTTGGTACTAGGGTTCTAGAGAGCTGAGTGTGTCCATGTTCTGCAGGGCCAGGGCCCCATATTAAGAACCCAAATGCAGAGAGAATGAGCAACAGAGTTCAGAACTCAGCACGGCTTCACACGGTATCAAGAGTATACCAACACAGAGGACTGTTTTTAAAATGAGCAACAATAAGAATAATCTTGAAGAGTAGCAGGTATGTAGGGAAAGGAACTTGGGAATTGGAGGCTGAGAAGCTGGGATTCTAGTCACATCTGGTGAGCTGATTAGATATGTGACATTTGGGGAAATGGCTTAGTTTTTAAATTTAACTTTTTAATTTTTAAGTTATGTAGCTTTTTATTTAATTACCTTCTAGCTTTTCACATGGATTTATTTACATATATGTTAATTTGTATATCGATACCAGTTTTAAAATATTCAATTATCCCTGGACAAACAAGGTCACAAGATGGAAGGAAGGGTATGGGATACAGAAGCTGATCAGTTCCTGACTTTGAGCTGGACAGATATTTAAATAACAGTAGGAAATGAACTTGCAGACTGAGAGACTGTATTTTCCATAAGACCTTGTTAAAATTCTTCCTTTGTTTTCAAGGACAAAAATCTTAATGGGATCATTTGGGAATGGGAATATCAGTTTTTTTTGGACTTGTCTGAAGTTTCTTTGCTCTATAAACACGTAAAACCAAGATTGTTTTCCTGATTTGAGTCACACTGTTGAGCAGAAAATGAAAAGTGCATGATTCTCATGATTGGGGGTCGGGGGTTGTGTTTGCAGCATTTTGATACTGATGTGGTATGCAGCCGGTTCCGAGTCAAGTGTGGTCCCCCATGTACTGAAGACAATCTTGTTGATACTGAAAGGAAAGCCTAGAGAAATGGAGAAAATAACAACAGAAAGAAAACATTTCTCTCTCGACACTACGAATATGATGCCTGTGGCGGTAAATAACACAATGAGTAATTTCCATTTGTTGTCATTGTTTTCTTAATCATGAAAATTCCTATCTGCCCACAGACTCAGTCATGGTTCCTTGACACAGTTTGGCTCTCATTCATTCATTCATTCACTCAGTGCACATCCATGATCACAAAGCTTACAGTCTCGTAAGAGACAGAGACAATGAACCAAAAAATTTGTCATATGTCAGATGATACAAAGCTTAGAAGAGATATAAAGCAGGGTAAGAAAAAGAAGTGGCTGGGAGGATTTTGGTAAATTGCTCAGGGCAGGTCTCTCTACTATAGTAATCTAATCAAAGACCTGAATGAGGTGAGGGAGTGATCCTTGCAGGTACCTGGGCATGAGAGTCCTAGAGAGAGAGAAGGGCAAAAGCCATGTAGCAATGGGGGTTTACCTGGTATGTTATCGAAGCAAGGTCAAAACATCTGGAGAGAACTAAGCAAGGGTGAAAGTGTAGGAGATGGTATCGGAGAGGTAGCCACCAGTCAGGTCACATAGACTTGATAGGCACGTGAAGGCCTAATCTCATTCATGCCATCATTATATATCTCCCAAGCACCCACATTGGCACTCCTGAGAGTGCAGAGATATAATAGGAAAAAATGGATAATGTTCCACAAACATGAGGTGGTGAGATACGTTTCTCTGATATTGTAGGTATTGTAGTGGTCAGGGCACCAAACAATTTGTTAGTGACCTGGTATGCCCTGCTCCCTTTAAATATTTCACTGTCCTGGATTGTTGAACCGTGGGAGGACCTGCGTTATTAACCACATTGGCATGGAGTCTGGGGATCTGTGTCCTTCTTGGGAATCAGGTTGCTTCCTGCCAGTTTGGCAGTCAGGCACTGTTGATAGTGCTTTGGGAGCCCATGGCCAGAAAATGCTTGGCACGGTTCCTGCTTCAGAATGGACTTAGTGACCATTATTGAATGAGCGAGTATGCATGCTCGCTTCAGGTTTCCTTCAAGGAAGTTGGGGGAAGGGTTGCAGAGTCCCTCCCTTTCCACATCCCTCATCACTGCTGACTGGGTTTAAAGGGAGATGGTTACATTCTTGACGCCAAACCTTTCCGTTACAGGCATCCCAGGCCCTGTGCACATTACTGCCTCTTGGTCCTTACAAGAAAGCGGTGGCCCAGTTTTTCCCCCAGCTTTTGATGGCCCTCATGCTTCAACTCTTTTACAGCAGCAACCTGAGACTGATGACAGAAGAAAGGCCTTTGTGAGATACTAGGGGTTGTTTCAGACTGAATAAGAAATGCACTCCAGCTGTCAAATATCTCTACTCCTTTGGGTTCCTTTGGAACTACATAATCCCATGTGCAGTATATTCATTTATTATAGTTTTCTCCCCTTTGAAGGGTAGGATGCCTTTGGAAAAGTAATTACCCTAAGGACCTCAAAGTAAGCTAGGACCTTCCCCAAATGTGTCTGTAGTGTATAAAAAAAAAAAATCACTCCCACAAAACACAGTTTATTCCTGCCCCAAAGGGACGCCACCACACAGAAAGAGTAGGGAGGAGCAGCAGGTCCAAAGCTGGACATGTACTAGCTCCGCCATTTCCTCTGATAGTGATCTCTCAGGGTAAATTAGGTGTAAGGTGAAATAATATGCCCAAATGTGTTTTGTGAAATGTACAGTTGCCTTGTGGTTGGTGATAGCATGCGTGGGCTTATGATAGCATGCTGCCATTCTGTCCATGTGTGCATGCACGCTAAGTCACTTCAGTCGTGTCTGACTCTTTGCAACCCCATGGACTATATAGCCCACCAGGAAATTCTCTCCATGGGATTCTCCAGGCGAGAATACTGGAGTGGGTTGCCATGCTCTCCTCCAGGGGATCTTCCCAACCCAGGGATTGAGCCCACATCTCTTACGTCTCCTGCATTGGAAGCTGGGTTCTTTACCACTAGTGCCACCTGGGAAGCCTGTCATTCTGTCCACATAAGGTAAATTCAGCTTTCCTCTTTTGCCCAAGAGATTACAGTTAGCTTTGCTACTGTGCAGGGTAATCTAGACCCAACTGTCTGCTATTTGCCCTCATCTAAGCCAGGCAGGACTCTCAAACACAATCTGTCCCATTAAGATATTAAGTATGCTAATATAATCCACTCTCTTTCAAGCAGACATATACCAAATCATCTCCAGTAGGTAAGAATATATTCTATTTATTTAAAGCATCCAAAGAAGACAATCAACAAGCACCTTTAGCATGTTTTCACATCGTTAAACATCTTTTGCTAATAAGCTTTTAATAAACTAGCATGCTGCTCTATTATTCATCCTAGATTTTATATGCTACAATTTCAGTTTAACTCCACATCCCACACCCTGTTAATCAGCAGAGATGAAGACCATTTAGTGCTATTTTCCTTTGAAGCATCCCCTTTCCCAAAATCAGCATCCTGCCCATCGTAGAAAAGGCATGTCATTTGTATTTAGTTATGTAACGGCTACTGGCAGGTGATGACTCTCCTCTTCTTTGGGCCCTTAGGTATGCCCGGGATGCCCTGAGAGTTCTGCTAAATTGTTCTGGACTTCAAGAGGTGGATACTGCTTTAAAGAGAAAGAACTGCTGGAACCAGTTTTCCCAAGTGTTGTTTCACCATCACGGAGTCTACCTTGTGGCCAAGTAAGAACAGGGGCTTTGAGAAATGTTCTGTCTCTTTCCCACCTGTTTCATATTTCTTCAACTGAGCCATGTGGGAACACAGTCAGTATCCACTCCAAACTTCCAAATCTCTCTTAATAATCTGAATTGCCGTTCAACTCCTACTTTTTCACTCATTTTTGAGGGGGGGTTTACTTTTCCTTGCCTTGCTTTCTTAGCTAATGAGATAGATACCAAATTATCCTTCCTCTACCCAACAAGCTTCTCTTTCAGATAAGGAGGACTAGAGGGGAATCTGCTCCTTCCTTCCTCTGTTGTTAGCTGATTTCTGCTTTATAGACATCAGATGGTTATAAGTGTGCTCCCACTTAGAAGAGGTCTCATATAAACCTGGGCCCAATGAGACAGATAAATTCAGGAAAGTATAATAGAAAAGGGTTTTTACTTGTACCATAGTTCTTTTTCTAGCTAATCCACCAGTGAATAGCAAGCTTCTGATTACAGGAATCAGATTTTCTGATCAAGAATCACGATACATGGCCTTGACAACTTAGTAGACCATTTGAAGTTGTGACTGACTCAGAAAGCACAGTGCATATGGTTTCTGGACTCTTGGTGCTTTTAAACCAACATTTTATTTGCACATAGATTTCAAGAACATATTTTATATAAAAACAAAAGGTGGTACCTTTCCATCCTACAGATAGAATCATTCTATCATCAGTACCTTAGTACATTTGAATCTTCTTACTCAAAGCATCGTCCACATACCAATAGCAAGAGCATCACCTGGGAGTAAAATATGCAGAATCTCAAGGCCTACTCCAAACCTACTAATCAGAAGCTGCATTTTAGCAAGATCCCTGATTGATCTGTATGCACATTCAAATTTGAGCATCAGACAAAGACCCTGATGCTGGGAAAGACTGAGATCAGGGAGAAGGGGATGACAGAGGATGAGATGGTTGGATGGTATCACCAACTCAATGGACATGAGTTTGAGCAAACTCCAGGAGATAGTGGGGGACAAAGGAGACTGTATGCTACAGTCCATGGGGTCGCAAAAAGTCAGATGCAAAATAGCAACTGAACAACAACACTTTAGTGCTTCTCTACCTGGAATCTTCAGATCGAAGCTCTGTTACATGATCCTTCCTAGTCCTGCCAATCTGATCGAGGCTAGCATGTTGGAATAACTGTGAGCCTGGTCACTGGCCCAAGTGTCTTATAGAGAATGGCTCAGTGAATCAGGGCTCACCACCTCTTCTCCTTAATAACCTAGGATATCTCCCAGGATAGTTTCTTAATTATATCATTCAAAGGAATGATTTGGTCTAAAACTACCAATGTAACCTGTCAGCCATGAAATTAAAAGATGCTTACTCCTTGGAAGAAAAGTTATGACCAACCTAGATAGCATATTCAAAAGCAGAGACATTACTTTGCTGACAAAGGTCCATCTAGTCAAGGCTATGGTTTCTCCAGTGGTCACGTATGGATGTGAGAGTTGGACTGTGAAGAAGATTGAACGCTGGAGAATTGATGCTTTTGAACTGTGGTGTTGGAGAAGACTCTTGAGAGTCCCTTGGACTGCAAGGAGATCCAACCAGTCCATTCTGAACGAGATCAGCCCTGGGATTTCTTTGGAACGAATGATGCTAAAGTTGAAACTCCAGTACTTTGGCCACCTCATGCGAAGAGTTGCCTCATTGGAAAAGACTCTGATGCTGGGAGGGATTGGGGGCAGGAGGAGAAGGGGACGACAGAGGATGAGATGGCTGGATAGCATCACTGACTTGATGGACGTGAGTCTGAATAAACTCCGAGAGTTGGTGATGGACAGGGAGGCCTGGCGTGCTGCGATTCATGGGGTCGCATAGAGTCAGACACGACTGAGCAACTGAGTTGAACTGAACTGAACTGAACCTGTGTGGTCATCTTTGATTGTCAAGATATTTATTTTGCATTATTTTTCCTCCTTTTGGTCACGCATGGATGGGAGCTTGCAGTAACATAGGGCAGTCTGTGCTGTGACACAGGATAGGAGAAATAGGAAAGAGGAGTAATGTTAAGGACAGAGATATTATCAGTGATCCAGGTATATAAAACTCCCCAGAGTCTGCATAGAATTCATAATGGGGCTGCAGTTTACCTTGGATAAAGGGATATTTGAGAATATTCTTTTTATCTGCATGATACAAAATATAAGGCTAATGGTTTTCCCTTTTCTACCATTAGCATATACTGATGCAGAAAGTGTTTTTATCTTCTTTGCTAATTCAATGCCTTATTCTCCTTTACAGAACTCTCAGTGAATATAACTTTCCACAGTTTCCAGAGACATTGCATTATCTCTACAAACTCGCTGTAGAAGGTCCTAGAAGGTCAGAAGACAGTGTCATCACAATAATATTCCTCACTGAAGTGAGTTTCACTAGGAGACTGTGAATAACTAGGTTCTCATTTCCTTTGATAATCCAGACTTAAATCAACACTCCAATGTTTTATCTCCCTCTCCAAATACTGATTCTTACCAAAAGTTAAGACAATAACAGATATCTGAAGCTGAGGGGATAAGGTGAAGATAGATTTGGATTATGAGAGGGTTGTCCCTTTAGACTGTTTCAGAAGTTGACCTTTGAAGGGGTGTGAATTGTGCAAACTAATTATTTTTGTAGCACTAATTCATATATTTCTGCATGCTTGTTAAAGTATCTAGATAATTGAGTTTACTAAAAGTGCTAGGTAACCTTTGAATCTAAATGAGACTTCAGACTGCATGGAGAAAAAAAAAAGAATGGACTAAATAACTGGGTAACATGAAGATATAGAACTGTATCACTTTGTACATGAACATTACATCAAATATTGGAATGCCATAAAACATTAAACAAATTGAAGCTTTTTGCTTACAAAAAGCATGTAGAAAATTCTATTAAATGAAATTAACTAAATGAAATCTAATCTTCCCTAAAAGTAATATATACTATACAAGTTTCAATCTAAGGTACGATGCTAAATATTTCCCAAAGTTTGACATGATTTCAAACTTCATAGCAAAATAGTTAATAAATTACAAAGGCATACCCCTATACTATAGTATGTACTTCTAAAGCTTTCGGAAGGACACATGAATTAGTTTAACATAACACTGCAATAGCAAATCACCTATGTTTTTCAACCTTGCTTAATACATTTGAATCTCTCATATTTTATTAGGTGACTCATTATTTTTATTGTATGAATACCGAATCGGTCTAAACATAACATACAAAATCCCTCCCATACAATAACACAGTTAAAAGAAATTTACACCTACTATTCGTTTCTAATTTCTATCTCAAATAAAACAAATGAGTTCAGGTTTTTAACATAAATAGATGGATGAAGAGAAAGACAGGTGGTAGGGGAGAAAAAAAAGGATGGAGGGAGGGAGAAAAGAAATTTCTTAGCTCAGAAAGGCCTAGAAGTTGTGAGTATCTCTACTCCTCAGATCTTGGTTTCTAAATACGTTTCCCACAAAAAGGAACACAGGTTCCCTGTAGGAATGGTTGATTCCAGGGAATGTACGCAATGAATCTGGAATACCCTGTTCTGCTAGACTTACTTAAAAAATGACAGAATGGGTCAAGAGGACACAGAAGCCAGCTTGAAGGAGCATCCCCAAGAAAACCTATGACAATCTGATCATCAAAAGGATTGACAGTAATGGCATATAATCCTTTGAATAAAATAAGAATCCTTGAGCCTGAAAAAAAACAAAAAATAAACATACTGACTACATAAAATGTATATAAGCATCATTAATATACCTGATAATGTTGAATGAAACCTAGTTGTCTCTCTAATCATGGATGTAATACTTACTTGATGTAATATTATATCACGGATGTAATAAAATTGGAGAATCACATCACTGTCCTTCCAGGAAATCAGCAATGACCACACTCTTCCACTGCTTTCTCTATTTAGAACTTCTGGGCAATTGTCAACTTTCCAGTTCAACTATGCAGCCCCTTGGCCTTTAGTTATTCTGAGCACACAGTCTATGTATTTTACCTTGTTATGGTCTTCTCAGCCAATGATACCTAAGATAGTATTACCAATGCCCATGCCATATATTAATATCTGTTATTTCTAGTTTCCTACTACTGTAAATAGCAATTGAGTTTACATCTTTGTGCCTAAATTCTCTTTCTTTTGGTATTTTATTTTCTTATAATAGATTCCAAGAATTTGCAATAATAACTAAAGTGTATAAGCATTCTTGGGCTTCCCTGGTGTCTCAGTGGTAAAGAATCTGCCTGCCAATGCAGGAGATGCAGGTTTCATCTCTGGGTCAAGAAGAGTATCTGGAAAAGGAAATGGCAACTCAGTCCAGTGTTCTTGCCTGGGAAATCCCATGAACAGAGGAGCCTGGCGGGCTACAGTCCATGGGGTCACAGAAGAGTCGGACACAAGTTAGCGACATAAACATTCTCAGGCTGGGGACGGTTAACTGGAAGGCAGGGCCATCAGTGCTCCCCACATAGTTCATTGGTGAGCTCATTCCATAGCACTTCACCTCCGTGGACAAGCTCTCCAATGTGAGAGGCAGAATGGATGTCCTGAGGGTGATTTGATTTGTTCTTACTGTTAAAACCTTCAGAGAGGTTGAACGTTTTTAAAATATTATTATTTATAAATTAAAGTTTCATATATGAATACCCTGATCTTTATCCATTCAGCTACTATGACCTTAGTTTTTTCTTAGAATTGTATGATTCTGTCTCTTTCACACATGCACACACACACACACACACCACAGATTTGTGGAGGATATTAACTAACATATGAACATGGTACTTTAAACATCATTAGTGAGATAAAACACAAAGATTAAAAAAAAATCTGTAAAGAAATATTCCCCCCCAGAGGGTTTATTGATATTATACGTGTTGATACTATAATTTTAAGATTATGATATGCAAGTGAAAGTGTTAGTTGCTTAGTCATGTCCAACTCTCTGCAACCCCATGGACTGTAGCAGGCCAGACTCTTCTGTCCATGGGATTCTCCAGGCAAGAATACAAGAGTAGTTTCCTATGCCCTTCTCCAAGGGATATTCTGGATCCAGTGATTGAACCTGGGTCTCCTGGGCTTCCCAGGTGATGCTAGAGGTAAAGAACCTGCCTGTCAATACAGGAGACATAAGAGACACGGGTGCAATCTTTGAGTTGGGAAGATCCCTGGAGTAGGGCACAGCAACCTACTCCAGTATTCTTGCCTGGAGAATCCCATGGGCTGAGGAGCCTGGCAGGCTACAGTCTATAGGGCCACAAAGAGTAAGACACAACTGAAGTGACTTAGCACACACACATGCTCCTGAACTGCAGGCAGATTCTTTACCATCTGAGCCACCAGGGAAGCCCATGGTATGGATTACATGGTAGAAAATGAATAAATAAACATATTACTGCTATTAAGGTTTTCCAGGGAAGAGAAAGAGGAGGCAGCATAAAAGTATAAAAAGTCAACATAAACTCTATTATCCTATATGTAAAAACTTATTTCATCATGTCTATATGTAGATATGATGAAATTTTCTTTCATCATATGTATATAACAAATCACATATTTCCTATTATATCTGCTACTTCTCCTCCCTCTATGGGCCCAGAAATATGTGTGAAGTAAAAGTATGTGTCTGTATTTAGAGTTTTAGTGTGATTTGTATTTGTTTTACTAAACATCTCGTGATTTTTATTACTGAAGCAAAAAAATCATGCTTGGCCTTTATTCCATCTATGAACTTAACTGTTTTCTTTTAGCTTCTCAATAATTTCTTCAAGGACCCATTCCCAGAAAAATTTTTGGTTCTCTTCAGAAACTGGGTCAATGACCCCGATCCTGCAGTTTGCAAACTGAGCCTTCAGAAAATTGCCAGTATGGCACCAGTTATCAATGAGGTATGCCTGTGTATGTGATTTGTGTCTGCCAGCACTCAAAGTTATCTGAGATTTGATATAACTCAATATCATTACTGGAGAAGGAAATGGCAACCCACTCCAGTACTCTTGCCTAGAAAATCCCATGGATGGAGGAGCCTGGTGTCCATGGGGTCGCAAAGAGTTGGACACGACTGAGCGACACGACAGAGGTTAAAGTGTCTGCCTGGAATGCAGGAGACCAGGGTACGATCCCTGGGTCGGGAAGATCCCCTGGAGAAGGAAATGGCAACCCACTCCAGTGCTGTTGCCTGGAGAATCCCATGGAGGGAGGAGCCTGGTAGGCTACAGTCCATGGGGTCGCAAAGAGTCAGGCTACTGACAAAACACTGATTATTTTTAGTTTATACATCACTAAAACAAAATCAAAGTCATGTATTTTATCAATAAGGAAACTGAGTTGAATTGAAAGGATGTGTTGTCAATAGGCTTTATCATCTTATTTATATTTTTCCAGAAGATTATTCACTACACTCAGGACTTATCAAAATTGCCCTACATAAACACTCTTGTTACAGTCTAAACCACATGTCTGTAAGTTATTTTTCACTCCAACATACACACATGAATACACATTAATTCCTGTCTCAGAGCATCCGTTCAAGTTTTTTCTTCCTTTATAATACTTTCCTCCTTCACACATTCACATTTTTCTTATTTTTCAATGATTATCTCAAGTCAAATTTTACTGAATATTCTGCTTTCTAGCAGCCTGATCCCTTTCAGAGCCACACCAACTATAAGCATTTGCTTATATAATATTTATATTTTTGGCTCTCTACCTATGACTCTGAAACTAACAGCATCAGCGTCTCTTGGAAACTTGTTAAAAATGCGCATTGTCAGGCCCTATCACAGGCTTATGGAATCAGAAATCCTAGAGGTTGTGCCCACCAACCTATGACTTCAGAATTCCTCCAGTGATCCTCAGTTCAGTTTGGTTCAGTCACTCAGTCGTGTCTGATTCTTTGCAAATCCATAGACTACAGCATGCCAGGCTTCTCTGTCCATCACCAACTCCTGGAGTTGCTTAAAATCATGTCTATTGAGTTGGTGATGCCATCCAACCAACTCATCCTCTGTTGTCCCGTTATCATTCTGCCTTCTATCTTTCCCAGCAACAGGGTCTTTTCAAATGAGTCAGTTCTTCACATCAGGTGGCCAAAGTATTGGAGTTTCAGCTTCAGCATCAGTCCTTCCAATGAATATTCAGGACTGATTTCCTTTAGGATGGACTGGCTGGATCTCCTTGCAGTCCAAGGGACTCTCAAGAGTCTTCTCTAACACCACAGGTCAAAAGCATCAATTCTTTGGCACTCAGCTTTCTTTATGGTCCAACTCTCTCATCCATAGATGACTACTGGAAAAACCATAGCTTTGACTAGATGGACCTTTGTTGGCAAAGTAATGACTCTGCTTTTTAATATGCTCTCTAAGTTGGTCATAGCTTTTCTTCCAAGGAGTAAGTGTCTTTTAATTTCAAGGCTGCAGTTACCATGTGCAGTGATTTTAGAGCCCAAGAAAATAAAGTCTGTCACTGTTTCCACTGTTTCCCCATCTATTTGCCATGAAGTGATGGGACTGGATGCCATGATCTTAGTTTTCTGAATGTTGAGTTTTAAGCCAACTTTTTCACTCTCCTCTCACTTTCATCAAGAAGCTCTTTAGTTCCTCTTTGCTTTCTGCCATAAGGGTGGTGTCATCTGTGTAACTGTGGTTATTGATATTTCTCCCTGCAGTCTTGATTCCAGCTTTTGCTTCATCCATCCCAGCATTTTGCATGATGTACTCTGCATAGAAGTTAAATAAGCAGGGTGACAATATACAGCCTTGACGTATTCCTTTCCCAATTTTGAACCAGTCCATTGTTCCATGTCTGCTTCTAACTGTTGCTTCTTGACCTGCATACAGATTTCTCAGGAGGCAGGTGAGGTGGTCTGATATCCCCATCTCTTGAAGAATTTTCCACAGTTTGTAGTGATCCACAGTCAAAGGCTTTAGCCAGGTGATTTTAATACAGGCTAAACCAGAGAACCAGAGAACTTCATTTCCCACTGTTATGTGAATACTGCTTGCCTTCCCAGAAGAGTACATCAAAGCATACTCCTAAGTTTTGTAATTCACTTGCAAATTCCAAAGTACCTTGCACAATGCTGAGACTGTAGATATTCCATAAATTGTTACTGATTTAATAATAAATTTAATAAATCCTAGTATATCTATTAAGAATAGTCTCTGAAAGCTTAAAGACAGTCAGTGGGCACTCATTTTGCATTTAGAATGAAGTAAGAGATAGTTTATTGGCTTTAGATAAATCATAGAAGTCAATAGTATGAATTGTAAATAGAAAATTATTTATTGCCTTGTCTAGTGCTCTGACCAAGAGAGACACAGTAGAAAGTGGTCTGGATTGAGGTTTCACATACCATCTACTAGTAAGGACTCAGTTTTCCTGCATGACACAAGTGTCTTCTGGCTATTACTTTGGCAAATAGTATTTATTTCTTTTACTTCTTTTCTTTCCAGCCTTTTTGTTTTTTGATGCCTCTTTTTCATGTTCTAATGGCTTGATATTCTGCATGTCTCTGATCTGCAATTGAGGCCCACAACTTAGCTCAGGAGCTCAGTGGCTCTCATGTCCAAACAGGTCATTGTCATCTAGTTTAGGTGTTAGTACTGCCAATGGCATGTTGGTAAATATTTATTAAACAATCAACTCTGTGAAAATAAGGCCACTTATTCCCTGGTGTAAATACTCCCACCATCGCTGATTTCAATCTATCAAAGGGACATCAGTAAACATGGATCTGGGCAGAGATGCACAGTAGCACATTATTAGTTAATATTTCCACCATACAGCCACAATACATATAAACATCCTGAAAGGCAGAAAAATTTAGCAAATTTAGCAAAAGAAATAGGAAGAAATGAGTCTTGAGTATTTACTACCATTGTTTTTATTTATTTCTAAATTTTTAAAATTTAAATTTTTAATAGTGACTTTTTTTGAAAGTTGATTCCCATAAGCCAGCCCCAGCACATCACTGCATGCTGCCCAAACTCAGAGGTGTGCGTATCAAATGCTACCTCAAGTCTCCTTCTAGTTCCTAATTCCCACTATTTTCTTTCTCTTATACATAGATAGAAAATGTCTGCAGCTTATTAACATCCATCTTGGATGCCTTCCTTTCCAAAGACACGACGGTTGTAATCCGGGCCTTGATAACCCTCAGAAAACTTTTAGACAAACTGGACAAGGTGACCTACTCCTCCCTGTCTACCAGAATTGCCTCCAGCTACTGTCCTCTGATGGATCATGTGAGTTGTGCAGATATGTGAGATCATTAGGTTTCATCATTCAGCTGAAGCACCAGCTAAGGCAATGATATTACATTCCAGAATAACTGAACAGAAGGCAGGCAGATCTGCAGATCTGCCATTTGTTTTTCAGAGATAATAATATTAACCAAGTAAGCTCTAAGTTTGTATATGTGTTTGTACACACTTTAAAAATTTTCAGTTCAGTTCAGTCGCTCAGTCGTGTCTGACTCTTTGTGACCCCATGAATCACAGCACGCCAGGCCTCCCTGTCCATCACCATCTCCCGGAGTTCACTCAGACTCATGTCCATCGAGTCCGTGATGCCATCCAGCCGTCTCATCCTCGGTCGTCCCCTTCTCCTCCTGCCCCCAATCCCTCCCAGCATCAGAGTCTTTTCCAATGAGTCAACTCTTCGCATGAGGTGGCCAAAGTACTGGAGTTTCAGCTTTAGCATCATTCGTTCCAAAGAAATCCCAGGGTTGATCTCCTTCAGAATGGACTGGTTGGATCTCCTTGCAGTCCAAGGGACTCTCAAGAGTCTTCTCCAACACCACAGTTCAAAAGCATCAATTCTTCGGCGCTCAGCCTTCTTCACAGTCCAACTCTCTATTTATTTTTGGCTGTGCTGGGTCTTCCGTACTGCTCAGGCTTCTCTCTAGTTGTAGCAAGCAGGGGGCTATACTCTAGTTGCACTGCACAGTCTTCTCACTGTGGTTTCCTCTCTTGTTTCAGAGTATGGGCTTTAGGGCACGTGGGCTTCAGTCGTTGCTGTACATGGGCTCAGTTGCTGTGGCTCCTGGGCTCTAGAGCACAGGCTAATTGTGACTCACAGGCTTAGTTGCTCCGTGGCATGTGAGATCTTCCCGGATCAGGGATCAAACTCATGTCTCCTGCATTGGTAGGCAGATTCTTTACCACAGAGCCACCAGGAAAGCCCTGTATGTTTGTTTTTAAACTACAGAAGTCTGACCATAGGAAATGAGAGTCAAAATGTAGCCTTTATTCTTAGATGAAAGAGGAATTGTAGTTTAGTGGCTATATTTGTTACCCCTGAATCTGGAATTTCTAGGTTCAAATCCTTGTGCTGCCACTGACTAGCTGTGAAATCTTGAGCAAGTGGCTCAGTCTGTTAGTGCATCATCCATAAAACAGAGTGAGTAGCAGGCATATTATGGGTATTAGAGTTGACATGTGTAATACCCCAAATTAATTTATTATCATAGAAAACATTAATTAGAAAGTCTGTGATCAGAAAGTTGTGTGTTTTGAAAATTCTCATTTTTATAGTAAATGTGTAGTATTTATGGCAAATGTATAGTTTATTAAAAATATAGTATTTTAATAAACAAGAACATGTTGGTATGCTATGAGAAATATATTTGTTTTTAAAGACTCCTTTGATGAGTTGTTTGTGAACCAGAGAATTGTGTCATAGTAAATTATCTTGCCCAAATTTGTAACTTCTTACTAGTTCTGCAGATTTCATTGAAAAAGGGCTCAATATTATTAAATTATAGAAAGAGGAAACTTGGTGCCAGAAAAGACTTTTATAAGGACATAATGATAATAATAGTAATAATAACACGGGCTAAAATTTATTGAGCATTTACTGTACACCAGGCATTATTCTAAGAGATTTACATGGACAATTTCATATAATTCTCTAGACAACTCTCTTGGGCTTCTCTTGTGGCTCAGCAGGTAAAGAATCCACCTGCAATGTGGGAGACCTGGGTTCAATCGCTGGGTTGGGAAGATCCCCTGGAGAAGGGAAAGGTTACTCACTACAGTATTCTGGCCTGGAGAATTCCACGGACTGAATAGTCCATGGGTTGCAAAGAGTCGGACATGACTGAGCAACTTTCACTTTCACTAGAAGACAACTCTATTACTATTATCCAGTTTACATATAAGCAAACTGAGGCAAACTGAAGTGACTATTAGAACAAGTTCATACAGCTGATAATTAGTATGTCCATGTAAATACTTATCTTCAGAATGGAATAATATTTTTTTAAAAACTGGAAGTGATATTATATTTTTTTAAAATTAACCTCTTCCTCTGACTTGTAATTTTTCTCTTCTAGAATCCTTATAATCCAATTCCTATTTGGACTAAGTAAACCCTTGGAAACCTAGTATTATGCCAGTACACAAAGAACTCGCATTGGTATTCAGCAGCAATTCTGTAAAGGCCTCCAGCATTTGAATACATCGTGGTTACATTACCCTAAGTATTTTGATAGAAATTATCTCCAAGTTATATGGATTTTCACATGTTATATTTTTCAGTTCAGTTCAGTTGCTCAGTCGTGTCCAACTCTTTGCAACCCCATGGACTACAGCATGCCAGGCTTCCCTGTCCATCACCAACTCCCAAAGCTTGCTCAAACGCATGTCCATCAGGTTGGTGATGCCATCCAACCATCTCATCCTCTGTCGTCCCCTTCCCCTCCAGCCTTCAATCTTTCCCAGAATCAGGGTCTTTTCCAATGAGTCAGTTCTTCGCATCAGGTGACCCAAAGTATTGGAGTTTCAGCTTCATCATCAGTCCTTCCAATGAATATTCAGGACTGATTTCCTTTAGGATTGACTGGTTTGATCTCCTTGCAGTCCAAAGGACTCATAAGAGTCTTCTTCAACACCACAGTTCAAAAGCATCAATTCTTTGGCTCTAAGCTTTCTTTATGGTTCAACTGTCACATCCATACATGGCTACTGAAAAAACTATAGCTTTGACTAGATGGACTGTTACTAGCAAAGTAATGTCTCTTCTTTTTAATATGCTGTCTAGGTTGGTCATAGCTTTTCTTCCAAGGAGCAAAAACTATGGATGGAGGTTCATGACATTGTACAGGAGACAGTGATCAAGACCATCCCCAGTCATATCTTTAGTATGTTATTAAATACTATCTTCCTAAATTTAAGAAGCTTACTTTTCACAGGGGATTTTCTTTCATGTAATATGAATTTTGGTAAGTAAGTCTTATTTTAAAATCAGAAGAAGAGGTGACTTCTTAGACCCAAGGCGAATCTTTTCTAAAAACAAATGATAAATATATACACATCATATATAGTGTATATACATGATATAAATATATATACTATATAGTGCGTGTGTGTATATATATACATACTATATGTTAGTATATATGTATAGTGTGTGTGTGTATATATATCCTCAAATGAGGTCTTTTCCGTGTGCATGTTTTAGGGCAATGAAGGTATTCGGAGTATGGCCATTCACCACTTTGGTCAGTTACTCATGGACATGAGTCAATACACATGGATGCTAAACAATGTGGTTTATGCAGGCTTGGTGCCTCTGATCCTGTTTTTGGAAGATACAGAGGAAAGAGTAGTTAAAGTAAGTCCTGTAATTTTGTTTTTCTTAGTTTTGCAGAGAATCACAGTGTTTTATATAACACCAGATGGAATGGATCTTTACTGACTTTTTCTGCTTCACAGGCGTGTAAATATACATTAAAAATCTGTGCCTCAGAATTAAAATGGTCAACATCATATTTCCTAAAGGATGAATATTACAATTTTGAGCTGGTGGTGCTCAACATCTGTAATAATCTTGTAAGTGTCCACTCAAGATTTACTACCCTAAGAGTTACAGAAACAATTTTAAAGGATATACAAAGTGGTGAAAAGCATAATGGGCACAAGGTGAATCTAGAAGGACTCTGAAGAGAAGATAATAAATGGACAATTAAAGCTAGGGCTTGAGACCAGAGAAAAATTAAACTTTCCCACTTTCTTCTCCTTTACATGGATCATCTATTTTTTCTTCCTCCAACCCACCTACTCTAAGCAGTGTAAAGATGGGCGCAGCATTTCAGATCACCAAAAGAAAAGCTGGAATTAGTTTTCTATGCCTAAATGAGCTGGTTTTCTGAAAATCAGCATAAACTGCAACAATAGACAGGTAGGGATGGAAGGATTTTAACCAAAGGTTGGAAACCCAAAGACTGGATATCATATAACAAGCTAACTAATACCTGCAAGCAAGAGAGTAACATTCCTACATAGAAACCCCCAAGTTTTAACCTGGCCCTGATTTGGTATAAGCAACCAAGTTCGTTTCCCTGGAAACCTCTCTGAATTTAGCATATGTGTATTTTCAAGAAGTGAGAGAATTTTTTTCCTTTTTATTTTCAGCTTATTTCTCATAAAAAATACATTAGAGATTTGATATCTGAGACCTTAGGATTCCTGGAGAGTACCAGAACATATCTGAGAAGAGGATCAGTTATTTTACTAGGTAAGTAAAATTCAGTTCTCATTTCCTAATTTGTCTTAACAAGTAAAGAATGGATAGCAGCTAGAAGATTCCTTGAAAAAATTACAGATTTTCTTTGTTTAGGATGGACTCTAATTTTCATGATGGTATCTATAATGAGCAAAAGTTAAAATATATGATGAGAATAGAGTTCTATTTTATAATACACAGCTGAGTATAAGTATGTAACTAAACTATCATACAAAATATTCAACCGGATGAATTTCAAAATTTAAGAAGGTGGCAAACCACTACAGTTCTCCTTTGCTGCTTAAAAATCACCTCTCCCCATTGAAGAATAATACATTTTTTAAAATGCCAGTCTTTAACAGAACATTAACATCTCTAACACAAATTACAACATATGAGTGACAGTCGCTCCATCCTGTTTGACTCTTTGCAACCCATGAACCAGCACCTGCCAGACTCCTTTGTCCATGGAACTCTCCAGGCAAGAATACTGGAGTAGGTTGCCATTCCCTTCTCCAGGGGATCTTCCCAAATCATGGACTGAACCCAGGTCTCCCACATTGCAGGCAGATTCTTTACCATCTGAGCCACCAGGAAAGCCCACAACAGATGAAGAAGAGCTACCAAATCCAATAAAGTTCAAAAAAAGAAAATGTAGAGTTGAGGGAGCACAGTTAGATTCTAAAAGAAGACAACCAAAATTTTTGACCTTGAACAAATCTGACCAACCAGTTTTTTTCCCACTAGCTTCTTACCACGAAGATCAAAACTAATAATCCTTTATTTGGAATGAGAGGAAGGAGTTCCCATTTGCCATTAGGAAGTACGTAGGGCATCAAGGAATGAGAAAATTAGTCATATCATACTTGTGGGCTTCCCAGGTAGCTCAGTGGTAAAGAATCCACTTGCAATGCAGGAGACAAATCAAATTTTTAAAAAAATGTTTCTACAGAGTACTTGAAAATGATAATAATTATATCCATGAATCTAAAAGTTTTAAAAATAAAGGTCTATAGATATAAGTGCTCAGGAATATATAATGATAAAATGGGAGCACATGAAAAATAATCTTTCAAAGTATGGTAGGAAGTATAAGAAAAATATATAACCATTATTAAAGAAAACAAAAGCTACATTGCAGGCAATGGAAGAAAATACATGTAAGGGACAAGAGTAAAGGGTTGAGAAATGTTAGCAAAATAAGATGTAAACCAATAAGAAATAGTTTGAAAAGTTAGGGAGTAACAATAGAGAAGACAGATTACAGAAAGATAATATCCCTGAAAAAATAATGAACAATTAAAACAGAAAAAAGAATTCAAAGATAAAATTAAAAAACTAAAAGAATTTTTAATTAAATATACTGAAGATGGTAAAAATTTTCAAGACATATTTTATACAGAATAAAACATTCCTAACAAAGTTATGGAACTTTAGAGTTAAAGAATTCTTGGAACATTTGGGTAAAAAAAGTCACCTATACATTACAAAATAAATTAATCTTCCATTAGACTTCTCCACTTCAGTATTCAACTCTAAAATATAGTAGAATAATACCTACAAATCCTTAGTAGAAAAATATGTGACCAAAGAATTTTAGATCATCAAAATTATGCCGTGCTCTGCTTAGTCATACAGTTGTATCCGACTCTTTGCAACCCCATGGACAATAGCCCGCCAAACTCTCTGCCATGGGGATTCTCCAGGCAAGAATACAGTAGTGGGTTGTCATGACCTCCTCCAGGGGATCTTCCCAACCCAGCGGTTAAACCCAGGTGTCTTGCACTGCAAGTGGATTCTTTGCCATCTGAGCCAACAGGGAAGCCCAAGAATACTGGAGTGGGTAGCCTATTCCTTCTCCAGGGGAGCTTCCTGATCCAGGAAGCAAATCAGGGTCTCCTACATGGCAGGCAGATTCTTTGCCAGCTGAGCTACCAGGGAACCTCCAATAAAATTATATCCAAAAATAAAGATAATAAAATATTTCTAAAACACAAAAACTCAGCAAAAGATCATTACCATGAACTCTTAAAGAAAGCATTGATGGATGGAATACAGCCAACTAAAGAAGGAATGGATAAATTATTGCATAAGAACATCCAGATGTTCAAGCTGGATTTATAAAAGGCAGAGGAACCAGAGATCAAATTGCCAACATTAGTTGGATCATCGAAAAAGCGAGACAGTTCCAGAAAAACAGCTTCTGCTTCAGTGACTATGCCAAAGCCTTTGACTGCGTGGATTACAACAAACTATGGAAATTTCTTAAAGAGATGGGAATATCAGACCACCTGACTTGCACTTTGAGAAATCTGTATGCAGGTCAAGAAGCAACAGTTAGAACTGGACATGGGACAACAGACTGGTTCCAAATCAGGAAAGAACTACATCAAGGCTGTGTATTGTCACCCTGCTTATTTAACTTATATGCAGAGTATATCCCAAGAATGCAATGGCACCCAACTCCAGTACTCTTGCCTGGAGAATCCCATGGACACAGGAGCCTGGTGGGCTGCAGTCCATGGGGTTGCTAGGAGTCGGACACGACTGAGCAGACTTCATTTTCACTTTTCACTTTCATGCATTGGAGAAGGAAATGGCAACCCACTCCAGTGTTCTTGCCTGGAGAATCCCAGGGACAGAAGAGCCTGGTGGGCTGCTGTCTATGGGGTCACACAGAGTCGGACACAACTGAAGTGCCTTAGCATCAGCAGCAGCAGAGTACATCATGAGAAATGCGGGGCTGTATGAAGCAAAAGCTGGAATCAAGATTGCCAGGAGAAATATCAATAAAGTCAGATATGAAATTGATACCACACTTATGGCAGAAGGCAAAGAAGAACTGAAGAGCCTCTTGATGAAAGTGAAAGAGGAGAGGGAAAAAGTTGGCTTAAAGGTCATCATTCAGAAAACGAAGATCATGGCATCCGGTCCCATCACTTCATGGGAAATAGATGGGGAAACAATGGAAACAGTGACGGACTTTATTTTGGGGGGTTCCAAAATCAATGCAGATGGTGGCTGCAGCCATGAAATTAAAAGACCCTTCCTCCTTGGAAGAAAAGTTATGACCAACGTAGACAGCATATTAAAAAGCAGAGACATTACTTTGCCAACAAAAGTCCATCTAGTCAAACCTATGGTTTTTCCAGTAGTCATGTATGGATGTGAGAGCTGGACTATAAAGAAAGCTGAGCACTGAAATTGATGCTTTTGAACTGTGGTGTTGGAGAAGACTCTTGAGAGTCCCTTGGATTGCTAGGAGATCAAACCAGTGAATCCTAAAGGAAATCAGTCCTGAATATTCATTGGAAGGACTAATGCTGAAGCTGAAACTCCAATATTTTGGCCACCTGATGTGAAGAGCTGACTCATTTGAAAAGACCCCGATGCCGGGAAAAATTGAAGGTGGGAGGAGAAGGGGACGACAGAGGATGAGATGGTTGGATGGCAACACCAACTCAATGGACATGAGTTTGAGTAAACTTTGGGAGTTACTGATAGACAGGGAGGCCTGGCACGCTGCAGTCCATGGGATCGAAAAAAGTTGCACAAGACTGAGCGACCGAACTGAACTGTAGAACATACAGTATATGCTTAACAGTAGGACTTCCAGCTTCCAATCCATTTTTTACTATTTTTTAAATTTCTCCATGCCTCTGAAAACTGACCTCTTAGTTTTATATCCCCCAGGCTCCCTTGTCTGCTTACTTCAGGTTCATATAGCATTTAGTGTCCATTAATGTGAGATACCAAGGGATCGTTTCATGCAAATACGGCCTCGATAAATGACAGAAATGGTATGGACCTAACAGACGCAGAAGATATTAAGAAGTGATGGCAAGAATACACAGGAGAACTGTACAAAAAAGATCTTCATGACCAGGATAATCACGATGGTGTGATCACTCACCTAGAGCCAGACATCCTGGAATGTGAAGTCAAGTGGGCCTCAGAAAGCATCACTACGAACAAAGCTAGTGGAGGTGATGGAATTCCAGTGAAGCTATTTCAAATCCTGAAAGATGATGCTGTGAAAGTGCTGCACTCAATATGCCAGCAAATTTGGAAAACTCAGCAGTGGCCACAGGACTGGAAAAGGTCAGTTTTCATTCCAATCCCTAAGAAAGGCAATGCCAAAGAATGTTCAAACTACCGCACAATTGCACTCATCTCACATGCTAGTAGTGTAATGCTCAAAATTCTCCAAGCCAGGCTTCAGCAGTACATGAATGGTGAACTTCCTGATGTTCAAGCTGGTTTTAGAAAAGGCAGAGGAACCAGAGATCAAATTGCCAACATCCGCTAGATCATGGAAAAAGCAAGAGAGTTCCAGAAAAACATCTATTTCTGCTTTATTGACTATGCCAAAGCCTTTGACTGTATGGATCACAATAAACTGTGGAAGATTCTTCAAGAGATGGGAATACCAGACCACCTGACTGCCTCTTGAGAAATCTGTATGCAGGTCAGGAAGCAGCAGTTAGAACTGGACATGGAACAACAGACTGGTTCCAAATAGGAAAAGGAGTATGTCAAGACTGTATATTGTCACCCTGCTTATTTAACTTCTATGCAGAGTACATCATGAGAAACCCTGGACTGGAAGAAAGACAAGCTGGAATCAAGATTGCTGGGAGAAATACCAATAACCTCAGATATGCAGATGACACCACCCTTATGACAGAAAGTGAAGAAGAACTAAAAAGCCCCTTGATGGAAGTAAAGAGGAGAGCAAAAAAGTTGGCTTAAAGCTGAACATTCAGAAAACGAAGATCATGGCATCTGGTCCCATCACTCCATGGGAAATAGATGGGGAAACAGGGTCAGACTTTATTTTGGGGGGCTCCAAAATCACTGCAGATGGTGACTGCAGCCTTGAAATTAAAAGACACTTACTCCTTGGAAGAAAAGTTATGACCAACCTAGATAGCATATTCAAAAGCAGAGACATTACTTTGCTGACTAAGGTCCATTTAGTCAAGGCTATGGTTTTACCAGTAGTCATGTATGGATGTGAGAGTTGGACTTTGAAGAAGATTGAGCGCCGAAGAATTGATGGTTTTGAACTGTGGTGTTGGAGAAGACTCTTGAGAGTCCCTTGGACTGCAAGGAGATCCAACCAGTCCATTCTGAACGAGATCAACCCTGGGATTTCTTTGGAACGAATGATGCTAAAGCTGAAACTCCAGTACTTTGGCCACCTCATGCGAAGAGTTGACTCATTGGAAAAGACTCTGATGCTGGGAGGGATTGGGGGCAGGAGGAGAAGGGGACGACAGAGGATGAGATGGCTGGATGGCATCACTGACTCGATGGATGCGAGTCTGAGTGAACTCCGGGAAATGGTGATGACAGGGAGGCCTGGCATGCTGCGATTCATGGGGTCACAAAGAGTCGGACATGACTGAGGGACTGAACTGAACTGAACTGAACTGAATGCATTTCTTTGGAGGGAATGATGCTGAAGCTGAAACTCTACTACTTTGGACACCTCATGCAAAGTGTTGACTCATTGGAAAAGACTGTGATGCTGGGAGGGATTGGAGGCAGGAGGTGAATGGAACATCAAAGGATGAGATGGCTGGATGGCATCACCGACTCAATGGACATGAGTTTGAGTGAACTCCGGGAGTTGGTGATGGACACGGAGGCCTGGAGTGCTTCAATTCGTGGGGTCGCAAAGAGTCGGACTCAACTGAGCGACTGAACTGAACTGAACTGAATGCATTTAATGTTACAGGACTATGCTTAGTATTCAGTAGTAATTGTTACAGTACTAGTCGCAACTTATCCCATCTAGAATTCCCTTGAGCCCCCATTGAGAAATACTAATCAGTAAATTAAATACAATTATAATTAAAAAAAATAGATCCATATATCTTGACAAATTGATTCTGGATTTATGTGGAAGTCAAGACCAACATGTGAGATATAACTAACAAATTGTAGATGATCTGTTACTCATTCAAGGAAAGATGAAACCTGTCAAACAGTATAGAAAGCCTAGAAACATATCCACACATACAAAAACTCCTGATACAAATATTAGAACTAGCAATGTATATCAGATCAGAAATGATGGGCTGTCAAATAAAAGGTGCAAAGACAATGAATGAAAATGCACACACACACACACACACACACACAAATTCCTACCTTACAATCATACAAAAATCAGTTCAAAGTGTATCAGATCATGTTAATGGAAGGAAGGAAGATCTAAAAAGAAACTTTAAAATGTATGCAGTATTTCCATGAAGGACTTGCAAGTATTACTGAAATACACAAAGAAAAATTAAATAAATAGAAAGGTATAAGTGACATTTGTGGAAAGAATCAAATTTTATATGTGTCAGTTCAGTTCAGTCGCTCAGTCATGTCCAACTCTTTGCGACCCCATGGACTGCAGCATGCCAGACCTCCCTGTCGAACACAAACTCCTGGAGTTTACTCAAACTCATGTCCATTGAGTTGGTGATGCCATCCAACCATCTCATCCTCTGTGGACCCCTTCTACTCCCACCTTCAATCTTTCCCAGCATCAGGGTCTTTCCCAATGAGTCAGTTCTTCACTTCAGGTGGCCAAAGTATTGGAGTTTCAGCTTCAACATCAGCCCTTTCAATGAATATTCAGGACTGATTTCCTTTAGGATGGATTGGTTGGGTCTGCTGGCAATCCAAGGGACTCTCAAGAGTCTTCTCCAACGCCACAATTCAAAAGCATCAATTCTTCAGTGCTCAGCTTTCTTTATAGTCCAACTCTCACATCCATACATGACTACTGGAAAAAAACATAGCTTTGACTAGATGGACCTTTGTTGGCAAAGTAATGTCTCTGCTTTTTAATATACTGTCTACGTTGGTCATAACTTTTCTTCCAAGGAGGAAGGGTCTTTTAATTTCATGGCTGCAGTCACCATCTGCAGTGATTTTGGAACCCCAAAAAATAAAGTCTGCCACTGTTTCCCCGTCTATTTCCCATGAAGTGATGGGACTGGATGCCATGATCTTAGTTTTCTGAATGTTGAGCATATCTGAGGTTATTGATATTTCTCCCTGCAATCTTGATTCCAGCTTGTGCTTCCTCCAGCCCAGGTTTCCCATGATGTACTCAGCATATAGGGTTTCCCTGTGGCTCAGCTGATAAAGAATTCGCATGCAATGTGGGAAACCTGGGTTCGACCCTTGGGATGGGAAGATCCCCTGGAGAAGGGAATGGCCATCCACTCCAGTATTCTGGCCTGGAGAATTCCATAGACTGTATAGTCCATGGGGTCGCAAAGAGTCAGACATGACTGAGCGACCTTCACTTCACTTCACTTCACTCTGCATATAAGTTAAATAAGCAGGGTGATAATATACAGCCTTAACGTACTCCTTTTCCTATTTGGAACCAGTCTGTTGTTCCATGTCCAGCTCTAACTGTTGCTTCCTGACCTGCATACAGGTTTCTCAAGAGGCAGGTCAGGTGGTCTGGTATTCCCATCTCTTTCAGAATTTTCCACAGTTTGTTTTGATCCACACAGTCAAAGGCTTTGTAATAGTAAATGAAGCAGAAATAGATGTTTTTCTGGAACTCTCTTGCTTTTTTGATGATCCAGCAGATGTTAGCAATTTGACCTCTGGTTCCTCTGCCTTTTCTCAAACCAGCTTGAACATCTGGAAGTTCACGGTTTATATATTGTTGAAGCCTGGCTTGGAGAATTTTGAGCGTTACTTTGCTAGTATGTGAGAAGAGTGCAATTGTGTGGTAGTTTGAGCATTCTTTGGCTTTGCCTTTCTTAGGGATTGGAATGAAAACTGACCTTTTCCAGTCCTGTGGCCACTGCTGAGTTTTCCCAATTTGCTGGTATATTGAGTGCAGCACTTTCACAGCATCATCTTTTAGGATTTCAAATAGCTCAACTGGAGTTCCATCAACTCCACTAGTTTTGTTCATAGTGATGTTTCTGCAGGCCCACTTGACTTCATGTTCCAGAATGTCTGGTTCTAGGTGAGTGATCACACCATCATGATTATCTGGGTCGTGAAAATCTTTTTTGTACAGTTCTTCTGTGTATTCTTGCCACCTCTTCTTAATATCTTCTGCTTCTGTTAGGTCCATACCATTTCTGTCCTTTAATTGTTTCCTTAGTCAGTCTGTACGTGGAATGAGATGCCAATTAAAATATCATTGGGACTTTTTTCAAAACTGACATGCTAATTTTAAAATTGATGTAGAAAAGTTACCATGCAAGAATATCCAGGAAGTTCTAACCAAAAAAGAGAGCAGACTAGCCTTATCAGATATTACTATAGCTACAGTGGGGCTTCCTGGTGGCTCAGTTAAGAATCCACTTGCAATGCAGGAGACCTGGGTTCAATCTCGGAGTCCGAAAGATCCCCTGGAGGAAGGCATGGCGACCTACTGCAGTATTCTTGACTGGAGAATTCCATGGATAGAGGAGCCTGGTGGGCTATACAGTCTATGGTGTCACAAATTGTCAGGCATGACTGAGCAACTAACACAACAGTAATTATAATCATGTGGAATAAATAGAAAAATGGAATAAAATGCCATTTAAAAATAACTATAAATCATACAATTTTTTAAAGTAAATCATTGGTTTTAAGTAATAGCGATGAAAATATGGAATATTGCTTAAATGGTTTGGAACATCTGGTGAGCCATCTGGAATTCTTTTGATTACTTTATCCCTCTTTTAATTTTTACATTAGATAAATTCCAGATGGTCAAAGGCTCAGATACAAAAAATTAAACCATAATAATAAGTAAAATTAAACAAAATTTAGAACAATTTGCTTTATAATCATGGGATAGGTAAGATTATTCTAAGTAAAAATCATAAAAAAAACTTGACACACTATGCAGAAGTAAACATTTCTGCAAGTAAAAACCACTATAAACAAATTCAAAAGGCAAATTGTAATAAAACATATTTATAACACATATCATATATAAAGGGTGAATAAGTTCTTACTGGTAGCTCAGCTGGTAAAGGATCTGCGTGCAATGCAGGAGGCCCTGGTTTGACCCTGGGTCAAGAAAATCTCCTGGAGAAGGGATAAGCTACCCACTCCAGTATTCTTGGGCTTCCCTGGAGACTCAGATGGTAAAGAATCTGCCTAAATTCAGAAGACCTGGGTTCTATCCCTGGTTTGGGAAGATCCCTTGAAGGAGGGCATAACACCCCACTCCTGTATTCTTGCATGCAGAATCCCCATGGACAGAGAGGCCTGGCAGGCTACTGTCCATGGGGTTGCAAAGAGTTGGACACAGTTGAGCAACTAAACTCACGGATAATCACGATGGTGTGATCACTCATCTAGAGCCAGACATCCTGGAATGTGAAGTCAAGTGGGCCTCAGAAAGCATCACTACGAACAAAGCTAGTGGAGGTGATGGCATTCCATTTGAGCTGTTTCAAATCCTGAAAGATGATGCTGTGAAAGTGCTGCACTCAATATGCCAGCAAATTTGGAAAACTCAGCAGTGGCCACAGGACTGGAAAAGGTCAGTTTTCATTCCAATCCCTAAGAAAGTCAATGCCAAAGAATGCTCAAACTACTGCACAATTGCACTCATCTCACACACTAGTAAAGTAATGCTCAAAATTCTCCAAGCCAGGCTTCCACAATACGTGAACCGTGAACTTCCTGATGTTCAAGCTGGGTTTAGAAAAGGCAGAGGAACCAGAGATCAAATTGCCAACATCCAGTGGGTCATGGGAAAAGCAAGAGAGTTCCAGAAAAACATCTATTTCTGCTTCATTGACTATGCCAAAGCCTTTAACTGTGTGGATCACAATAAACTGTGGAAAATTCTGAACGAGATGGGAATACCAGACCACCTGACCTGCCTCTTGAGAAATCTGTATGCAGGTCAGGAAGCAGCAGTTAGAACTGGACATGGAACAACAGACTGGTTCCAAATAGGAAAAGGAGTACATTAAGGCTGTATATTGTCACCCTGCTTATTTAACTTATATGCAGAGTACATCATGAAAAACGCTGGACTGGAAGAAACACAAGCTGGAATCAAGATTGCTGGGAGAAATATCAATAACCTCAATATGCAGATGACACCACCCTTATGGCAGAAAGTGAAGAGGAACTAAAAAGCCTCCTGATGAAAGTAAAAGAGGAGAGTGAAAAAGTTGGCTTAAAGCTCAACATTCAGAAAATTAAGATCATGGCATCCGGTCCCATCACTCCATGGGAAATAGATGGGGAAACAGTGGAAACAGTGCCAGACTTTATTTTGGGGGGCTCCAAAATCACTGCAGATGGTGACTGCAGCCATGAAATTAAAAGACGCTTACTCCTTGGAAGAAAAGTTATAACCAACCTAGATAGCATATTCAAAAGCAGAGACATTACTTTGCCGACTAAGGTCCATCTAGTCAAGGCTATGGTTTTTCCAGTAGTCATGTATGGATGTGAGAGTTGGACTGTGAAGAAGGCTGAGCTCCAAAGAATTGATGCATTTGAACTGTGGTGTTGGAGAAGACTCTTGAGAGTCCCTTGGACTGCAAGGAGATCCAACCAGTCCATTCTGAACGAGATCAACCCTGGGATTTCTTTGGAACGAATGATGCTAAAGCTGAAACTCCAGTACTTTGGCCACCTCATGCAAAGAGTTGACTCATTGGAAAAGACTCTGATGCTGGGAGGGATTGGGGGCAGGAGGAGAAGGGGACGACAGAGGATGAGATGGCTGGATGGCATCACTGACTCTATGGATGCGAGTCTGAGTGAACTCCGGGAGTTGGTGATGGACAGGGAGGCCTGGCGTGCTGCGATTCATGGGGTCTCATAGAGTCGTACACGACTGAGCAACTGAACTGAACTGAACTGGACTGAGCAACTGAACCCAACTGAACTGAACTGAGCAACTAAACACGGCATAGCAAATAATCTTTACAAATCCCTAAGAAAAGAAACAACCCACCAGGAAAATGGGCAAAAAACATGAAAAAATTTATTTGGTTTATATACATAAAATTTTCACAGCTTCATTCAAAAGGTGATGCAAACTGAATTGATAAGGTGTTTCCATCTATCCAACTGACAAAGAACAAAAAAGTTTATACTCTACAGTTCTGTCCAGGTTGCAGGAACTAGGCAATCACATTACTGATTAGTGTAAATAGCTACAATCTCTAAGAACAGTTTGGCAATATCCATCCAAATGTGAGATGCATGTTCTTTTGACTCAATAATCTCCTCCCAAGAGAATTTATCCTCTGATATATTCACATATGAGAAGTGATATGTGTATGTAGATATTCATTGCATCATTGGACTTATAATTCATCATTTTTAGCATGTGGTTTTTGTCCTTCTTTGTCTTTTCTGATTAACTTTAGCATTTTAGCAGTATTATGTTTGTGTTAGTCACTCAGTCATGTCTGACTCTTTGTGACCCCATGGACTGTAGCCCACCAGGCTCCTCTGTCCATGGGATTTTCCAGGCAAGAATACTGGAGTGGGTTGCCTTTTCCTTCTCCAGAGGATATTCCCAACCAAGGAATCGAATCCAGGTCTCCTGCATTGCAGACAGTACTAGCAGCATTACACCAAGACATAAGCAAAAACATAAAGGGCAAAAGGTGTCACTGGGTTAATCTAATTATGGCTTAAACAAGATAGCAGCTGGTTTCTTTCTCATTTATCAATACTAGTGTAAGTAGACTAGGGCCAGTTCTTTCGTTGCTCTTGTATTCTCATCATACAGTTTCCTATATCAGAGCCAAGATGTTTGCTCTAGCTCCTGCCACCACTTCTATGTAACAATCAACTGGAAAGGGAAATATATCAAGAGGACACAGCCATCTCTGTAAAGAGTGAATATAACCTACTAAATGATCATTTGCCCAGAACATAGACATGCCGCCATACCTAGCTGCAGAGAAGTCTTGAAAGTCTAGTCATCTGCTCAACAACCATGTGTCCAGCTAAAACTCACTTTAGTTTTACTAAGAGAACTAAAGATAAAGAAGTAATTTTTTTAAATAAATGCTAAGAAAATTTATTTGATGTTGTATTATATGGGAACGTTATAATATAGCTTCCTTTCATTATGCAAGCTTATCATTTATCTGTAATTCACATTTTATTAAAATAACCAGTAAGAAAAACTGAAGCAATTAATAATGTAAATTGTTCATCATTAAAATAAAATGAAAGATAATTCATAAGATAATATAAGAAAACTAATATTATTATTATTACTAACAATTGCTTCATATTACATATTTCCAAAACCTTAGCATTGTCCTGCTACTTTTCTGCTACCTCACTGTCCATTGAACAACAAACTAAGTTCTATACAATCAAACTATTATTAACAGATTAACAGTATCTGTTAAAGCAGAATATTTTATCTAACTTTATCATTAACTTATCTCTCCTGAAAAAGTATTTGTACATTGTGAATAATTGATCTGATAATATTCGTAGTGCCATACTTTAATCATTTTTGCTATGGACTGAGATTTTTTTTTCCCCATCCCATTTATTCCCTTAAAATCTCATTTATTTCCTGTAGAATCCCTATTTGCTCCTCCCCACACACTAAGTTCAATTCAGTTCAGTCACTCAGTCATGTCCAACTCTTTGTGACCCCATGGGCTGCAGCATGCCAGGCTTCCCTGTTCATCACCAACTCCTGGAGCTTACTCAAACTCATGTCCATCGAGTCAGTGATGCCATCCAACCATCTCATCCTCTGTTGTCCCCTTCTCCTCCTGCCCTCAATCTTTCCCAGCATCAGGGTCTTTTTTAGTGATTCAGTTCTTCACATGAGGTGGCCAAAGTATTGGAGTTTCAGCTTCAACATCAGTCCTTCCAATGAAATTCAGGACTGATTTCCTTTAGGATGGACTGGTTGGATCTCCTTGCAGTCCAAGGGGCTCTCAAGAATCTTCTCCAACACCACAGTTCAATTTTTTGGTGCTCAGCTTTCTTTATATCAAGACCCATCATATATTAAGGTATGGCACAATGATAGAATGGAGTTAAGACACTGACCCTCACACAATTTTTGATGTAAATGATCCTACAAAGCAATAGGAAAGGACTTTTCTTTTTCTCTCTTAATAGTGCTTGATTAATCAACCCCTATTTTATGCCATATAATTTCACTTGAATTTGAAATCCAAAAATGTGAAAGGGTAAAACAATAAAGTTTCTAGAAGTAAATATGGGAGAATATCTTTATGACCTTGCGGCTACTGCTAAGTCGCTTCAGTCGTGTCCGACTCTGTGTGATCCCATAGACGGCAGCCCACCAGATTCCCTCTTCCCTGGGATTCTCCAGGCAAGAACACTGGAGTGGGTTGCCATTTCCTTCTCCAATGCATGAAAGTGAAAAGTGACAGTGAAGTCGTTCAGTCGTGTCTGACTCTTCGCAAGAGTACTGGAGTGGGGTGCCATTGTTTCTTATCAGGACCCCAAAATTCACTAATTGTAAATTGGACTGCAATAAGATTAGAGGACTTCTCTGGTGGACCAGCAGTTAAGAATCCCACCTGCCAATGCAAGCGTCACAGGTTTGAGCCCTGGTCTGGAAAGATACCACATGCCTCAGGACAACTAAGCCAACGTGCCACAGCTCTGGACCCTGTGCTCTAGAGCTTGTGATCCACAAGAGAAGCCACCACGAGATGCCCCCACTAGCCACAATTAGAGAAAAACTCCTGCACAGCAGCAAAGATCCAGCACAGCCAAAAAATAAATAATTCTGCTCATCAAAAAGAAACATACAAATGGAAAATTTTGCCCTGGGGTAGGAGAAAATATTTGTAATAGGTGTAATATTTTTAAAAGACTAGTAACCAGAATTTAAAATGCCCAAAAATAAATAATTTAAAAACTCAATAGAAAAACAGGCAAGAGACATACAGAACAGGCATTTTGCAAAAGAAATATACAACTGTATATCCAATATACAAAATTATATATCTAATTATATATTAAATATATATAAAATTATATATCCAATTTGTGTATCCAATATAATAATACCACCAAACCCATGAGATTGACTGAAAGATTGACTAACAATTATCAAGTGTTAGAGAGGATGGAGAGCAGTAGAAATGTTCATACAATGCTGGTAAGAGTGAAAATTGGTAATCACCTTGGCAACTCTTCTGCAGTAATGATTAAAGGTGACCATAAGCATATTCATTAGCTAGTAAGTCCACTCCTAGCTATATACCAAACAGTAATGCATATAAATCTACACCAAAGTTCATGTACAAGAATGCCCACAATAACATCACTATTCATAATAGCCTCAAATTAAAAACAATACATTGTCCATCATAAGCAGAATGGCTAAAACGTGATGCATTAATAAGATGGCATATCATACAAAAAGCATTCGGATAACTCTTTCTGTGAAGAACCAGATAGGAAATATTTCAGGCTTTGAATACCAGGCTCTGTGGCAACTACTCAACTCTGCTGTTTGTAGGGTGAGAAAAGCTGGAGATGATCCATAAGCAAATAAGCCTATAAGCATGGCTCTGTTTCGAGAGAACATTGCTAACCTCTGTCATGTAGCAATGGAAATGAATGAACTATTGCTATGTTTAAAAACAGGATGAAACTCACAATGTAGTGTTGAGCAAAAGAATATATTTTGAAAGCTAAAGGAGGAAATTGGGAAGAGCATAAAGGCGGCTCCTAGGATAATGGTAATATTCTATTTAAAGGCCTAGGTGGTAGCTACAAGTATTCACTCTGGTCATTTATTAAGGTGTACAAATGTGATTTGTGCACATTTATACAGACACATATATCTCAATAAAGATTTATTAATTATTTTAAATCACTAATAGATTATTCAAGAATTTTTCTTTGAAGTAAGCACTGAAGGTAGATAATATCAGATAATGTATTTTCATAATGTATTTTGGGATAACTTTAATTTTAACTTGTGCATAGGGTACTTGGCAAAATTGGGTGGCCATTTACTGCTCAGAGATGAAATTGATGTCATGCTTGAGGGTAAGTGTTGAAATTACAATGAAATCTTTATATATAGGCCTAAATAACTTCCCTATTTGTGATTCCATTTATATCTGAGCTCTATAGTGATGCCAGGGATGGGAGAGGACTACAGAGGTAGTTAGGTGGTTAAGGGGAAATCAGTAGAAGGACTGGTTAAGGGACATCTTTCTTTACTTTTTATTCTTTCCCTCTATCTTTCTCTCTCTGCTTCAATCTCTCCATCTACCCCTCTCATTATCTGAGACCTAGCTATCATCCTAGAATCCTTAGGAACTACAGAGAGTTGAGAATTCAATCACTTATTAATTCGTTCAACAAATATTTATCTGGCATCTACTATATGACGGCACTATTCTAAGAGCAGGACATACAGCAGCAGACAAAGCAAAGTCCCTTTCCTTAGAGAATTTACATTTTAGGAGATAGCAATATATACTTGCATCAGAAGAACTTCTCTGATGGCTCAGTTGGTAAAGAATCCACCTGCAATACAGGAGACCCTGGTTTGATCCCTGGTTTGGGAAGATCCCCTGGAGAAGGGAAAAGCTACCCACTCCAGTATTCTGGCCTGGAGAATTCCATGAACTATATAGTCCACGAGGTCACAAAGAGTCAGACATGACTGAGTGACTTGGGCTTCCCTGATAGCTCATTTGGTAAAGAATCCACCTGCAATGCAGGAGACCCCAGTTCTATTCCTGGGTTGAGAAGATCCACTGGAGAAGGGATAGGCTACCCACTCCGGTATTCTTGGGCTTCCCTGGAAGCTCAGCTGGTAAAGAATCCACCTGCAATGTGGGAGACCTGGATTCAATCTGGGTTTTGAAGATCCCTTGGAAAAGGGAAAGGCTACCCACTCCAGTATTCTGGCCTAGAGAATTCCATGGACTATAGGGTTGCAAAGACTCGGATACGACTGAGTGATTTTCACTTTCGCTTTTCAATACTTACTCTATCAAAATGTTTGGATCCCTCTCGGCCTCTGCCTATTTCCCCTTCAGGATCAGAATTTCAAACAGGTTACAGCAGAAAATAAGGTGGCTGCCTTCCTTCCTTCTTTTGGTAACAAACTATATAGAAGAGCCATTTTAGATTAGTAGAAACACTGAGTGGAAGATGGAGATTTCCTGTATACCTCCTGCCCCCACACATGCACAGCTTCCTCCTGTTACCAACATCTCCCAGCAGAGTGGTATATTTGTTACAATTGATGAACCTACATTGACACATCATTTTCTTCCTTCTTCATTTTTTCATTCACTCATATTTATTAACAGCCTGCTAAATGCTAAGCACTCTCTCCATGTTACCCAGATATTTTTGTTTGCTCTCTTCCTCCTCCTTCTGTTCCTTCTCTTTTTCTCTCATTTCTACATCTATCTGTTTTTTCCTTCTCTATTTCTTTTTATTAAGAAAGAAAATAATAACTTCCCACAAGCTCAGCATCTGGATATAATGATATTTGCATTTTGGTGTATATTTAATTGCAGGTATTTTTAAAGAATATAAACTATTGTGTATTTATTTTTTAAACTATCATAATTGTTTTATAATTTTTTCACTTACTCATGTCATAAACATCTCTTCATGCTAAGAAACATGAGTCTACATCATCATGTTAACATGTATGTCCTATTTGGCTTTATGATATTACATTAATAACTTCAAGTCCTTTCCTGCTGATTAACATTTAGACTGATTCTACTTTTTTCATTATTCTGAGCAATATTGAGCCTATTCATGAATATATATTTATGCTGTCTAGCAGAATGCTCAACACATAATATGCCCTCAGCACATAATGAGGCCCAGTGAGGACAGAAGACAAAAACTTCCTGGATGCTATTTGTCTAAGTAACAAAAATTAGGGCAGCAGCGCTCCTGTGAAAAGTGGTGAGACTATTTTGAGTCTGACAGCTTCTCAGACTATGAAAGCAATGTTTTGAATTAATGGCCTTTCTACTGTTACAGCTATTGACCGAGTGATTCGGGATGAAGATCCTGTGATCAGGGAGTTAGCAGAAAAAACAAACAAAATTTTTATGGAAATAGCGTATAAATTGACTACCTCAAATATTAAACAAAGCTTCCAAAGACTGTTTAACTTCATCTACTTAAAAAAATTGAAGCTTCTTTATAATTATAACCCGACCAAGGACCTGACAGGGAGTCCTATGGGGATTAAAGAAATCAGGAATGATAAAGAAGCTGTCATAAATGATAATTATGAAGATGGATTGGTAAAGAATGAAGGTGCATCAGTAAAGAATGCAAAGTTCCCCAGTGCCTTGGAGCACTCCTCATAAGAGAAATTATTTCCTTTCTCCCTTGATAACTGGAGTCCTTTTTAGATATTTTTGTGAAGGATTCAAGAAACTTTTATAGTCTCTTCTTGATCCTCTACTCAAATGTAGAAATGTACAGCCTCTCTCTGTCTGCCAATGATTAAAAAGCCTTACTTCTTCAAAACCACTAATAAAACTGAAAAAAACATATAAGCAAAGTGTTTGATGAGAAACTCTTGGAGCTTGATGCGGTCAGTACTTACCTACTGAACATCTTCTAAGTGCTAGACACTGTGCGGGAATATTTGGATGATGTCATCAAGGTTCCCATCCTCAGGAAGACACACAGTAGTGTTCTTTCCATCCTGCACTGAATGCTGCCTGTTGTTCAGTTCCTAAGTCATGCCCGACTCTGTGACCCCATGGACTACAGCATGCCAGACTCCTCTGTATTTCACTATTTCCCAGAGTTTGTTCAAACTCATGTCCATTGAGTCAGTGATGCTCTCTAACCATCTCATTCTCTGCTGCCCCCTTTTCCTTTTGCCTTCAATCTTTCCCAGCATCAGGTCTTTTCCAATGCGTCAGCTCTTCCCATCGGGTGGCCAAAGTATTGGAGCTTAAGCATGAGTCTTTCCAATGAATATTCAATGTTGATTTCCTTCAGAATTGATTGGTTTGATCTCCTTGTGCAGTATTTACAAAGGAAGAAACAGAGTTGCAGGGGAAGAAGATTGAGAGCAGGCAAACTATTCCAGGTAGAGATACTGAGGCAAGAAGAGTGTTGGGGGAAGCTGGAGAGTTTGTTGTGGAAACAGATGGTTAAGGAGAGAAGAATAAGTAGAGTTGAAACCTGAGGGGAAGAGTGTGCTCTGCTAATGGCTTTAAACTTTTTGAAACGAAAACTGCATAGTCAACATAGTTAGTGGTCCCCATTGCCATCAGGATCCAGTTTAACACTTGATTCTGGTTTATGAGAAAATTGATATATAAATGCTGACCTGCAGTGATCTTGCCTGACTTAAGGCTTCTTCCACTCACCTCACCTTACCTTCCTCCCACCTGTGTCACATCCTAGTATAAACCATCCCAGCCACAGGGACACTACTTATAGTTAGATGAAAGCCCCTTTTCTTCCATTACTTCCAGTGTTGTGGCTTTGGGATGGGTCAACTTGCAGTTCACACACATTTTCATCTCTCTGCCAGCTCACCTCACTGGTGTGGGGCAGGGGCCACTCTACTTTCCCTTGGGTCTTCCTCCAGCTTCTGTCACTTCTGGGGCAAGTGGGTTGAGTAATGTTGACAAAAGACACCAACTTCTCGTGCAGGACAACCACATTATCAACATCCTCAGTGTCGGAGGCAGCAAGAGCCTGACACAGTCCCCAGCTTGTGGGCTCTACCTTATCCCTGCTCCCCACTTTACACCCACCTTCCCAGTTGCCTGTCCTGCAGATTTCAAGCTCCAACATCAGAGGTGAAGACAGCAATCTTGCAGAGATTTCTTCACCTGCTTCCACAGCTGCTTACAGTCAGACCTCTGGTTCTGCCTTTCTGATTGAACCCGGACTGATATATCTGAGATGCATTTCCAATCCTCTTTGATCAGATAGTTCGATGCTGTTCCTATGTTTGCCTTAATGCTCTGAATACCTATTATTAAATTCATCACACTGTAGTGAAATTACTAATGTCCTTCTCTCTCTGCCCCACAAAACTGAAATTTCCTGAAAGGAAATGTTACACTTGGTTAAGTACTCTGGAACTCATAGTCTGGCACCTAATATATGCTCAATTAATACTTGCCAAATGAATAAAATGCTAAAGCGACATATTGCTCTCATGCTTCAATAAGAATTTTCAGATAATTATGAGTACTACTTTATATTAGAAATGATGCCAGAATAAATTATTTTAATTTACCTTTTAACCCATATTATTTCATATCATCCAGATGTCCCAGACCTAACTCTTCCAAATCACAGCAAATTTTCTTTCCCACCTTCTAAGCTAACAGGATACCTACTGTGGTAGGCTGAACAATAACCTCTTTAAAGATAACCAATTTCTAATCCCCAGAATCTATGAGTATATTTTACATAGCAAAAGAAAATTTACAGTCATGATTAAATGACATGATCTTGAGATGGCGAAATGACTTCTGTATTATTTGGAGTGGCTCCATGTAATTGCAAGACTCTTTATAAGAGGAAGATGGAAGTTAGAGAGGAAAGATTTTTGAAGATGCAGTGATGCCAGCTTTGAAGAGGGAGATGGGGGCCATGAGGCAAGGAATTCAAGGAATGCAACTCTAGAAGCTGAAAAGGGCCAGGAAATGGATCCACTCCAGTATTCTTGCCTGGAGAATCCCATGGATGGAGGAGCCTGGTGGGCTACAGTCCACGGTATTGCAAAGAGTCGGACATGACTGAGTGACTTCACTTTCATTTTCAATCACTTCCTTAAAGAGGAAATCTGTTCTATCCCTTCCTGATGGTTGAATATGGATGTGGAACTCAGCTTCAAACTTGCAGACAATAATAATATGCCCCTTGGAATATGGCTAAGTCCCTACCAGCCTGGATATCTGGAAAGCTTCTCAGAGTAAATTCTACCCAGGATGCATTTTTACATTTAAAGAGAAATAAACAACTACCTATTTTAGTCTTTGTATTTACAGATCTCTTTATTGCAGTGATTTGCTCTTGACTGTAATTAATTCAGCCTCTCTCAAACCCCCAGCTCCCTAAAGCTTGAAATTACACCTTTAAGTCTTTATCCTTTGCCATAAAAACAACTCTGTTAAGATACAAACCCTGTATCTCAAAAAAGCATTAGCATAATGAGGTAGCATTCACTTGCGTCTACAAATAAATGAGTCTAAAGGATCCTTTCTGGAGGTGAATGAAGAACATAACACAACTCTTCCATCCCACCAAAACATACCCCTTCCCTGAGGAAGACAAGGGTCTTATCCAGTTACTGCTCTCAGCATCAGTTCTGTGACCTGTGGGTCACATGACACTACTAATGCTCCTAACGCTCCCTTTCAATGAGACTCTGCTGACTTCTCTTCAAAGAAACCATCATTCCCTCATCACCTCACTATGGCATAGATAGAAAATCTAGCAGAACTAAAAATCTATTGTTTGCAAAGAGAATGGTAGGGAATATTCTTTTTGGAGGTCCTTTGTCAGAGGCCATAGGAACCAGAATTCTATAATAATACATTGATTGAAACTGAATCACCACTTAGAATTATATTTATTAGGCTGTCCCACAGTGTTACAGAATTTAATTCCTGAAATTTGGGTGTACTATTACTTTATAGCTTGATTTCAGTAAGTGCCTTTCTCTCTTCCTTTTATTTTCCCTTTTTTACAACCAACATGTAAGAAATATATAAATATTTCCCAAATAAATTTTGGTTCCAAAGATAAAATTTCTCTTCACAAACTCTCAGATGCAGAAGAAAGTATTCCATTCAGTTCAGTTCAGTTCAGTTCAGTAGCTCAGTCATGTCCGACTCTTTGCGATCCCATGAATCGCAGCACGCCAGGCCTCCCTGTCCATCACCAACTCCCGGAGTTCACTCAAACTCACATCCATTGAGTCACTAATGCCATCCAGCCATCTAATCCTCTGTCATCCCCTTCACCTCCTGCCCCCAATCCCTCCCAGCATCAGAGTCTTTTCCAATGAGTCAACTCCTCGCATGAGGTGGCCAAAGTACTGGAGTTTCAGCTTTAGCATCATTCCTTTCAATGAACACCCAGGACTGATCTCCTTTCGGAAGGACTGGTTGGACCTCCTTGCAGTCCAAGGGACTCTCAAGAGTCTTCTCTAACATCACAGTTCAAAAACATCAATTCTTCGGCAATCATCATTCTTCACAGTCCAACTTTCACATCCAAACATGACCACTGGAAAAACCATAGCCTTGACTAAATGGACCTTTGTTGGCAAAGTAATAATTCTGCTTTCTAATATGCTATCTAGGTTGGTCATAACTTTCTTTCCAAGGAGTAAGCGTCTTTTAATTTCATGGCTGCAATCACCATCTGCAGTGATTTTGGAGCCCCCCAATATAAAGTCTGACACTGTTTCCACTGTTTCCCCATCTATTTCCCATGAAGTGATGGGACCAGAGGCCATGATCTTCGTTTTCTGAATGTTCAGCTTTTAGCCAACTTTTTCACTCTCCTCTTTCACTCTCATCAAGAGGCTTTTTAGTTCCTCTTCACTTTCTGCCATAAGGGTGGTGTCATCTGCATATCTGAGGTTACTGATATTTCTCCCGGCAATCTTGATTCCAGCTTGTGCTTCATCCAGCCAAGTGTTTCTCATGATGTACTCTGCATAGAAGTTAAATAAGCAGGGTGACAATATACAGCCTTGATGTACTCCTTTTCCTATTTGGAACCAGTCTGTTGTTTCATGTCCAGTTCTAACTGTTGCTTCCTGACCTGAATATAGGTTTCTGAAGAGGCAGGTCAGGTGGTCTGGTATTCCCATCTCTTTCAAAATTTTCCACCCTTTATTGTGGTCCACACAGTCAAAGGCTTTGGCATAGTCAATGAAGCAGAAATAGATGTTTTTCTGGAACTCTCTTGCTTTTTCCATGATCCAGAAGGTGCTAGCAATTTGATCTCTGGTTCCTCTGCCTTTTCTAAATCCAGCTTGAACATCTGGAACTTCACGGTTCACGTCTTGCTGAAGCCTGGCTTGGAGAATTTTGAGCATTACTTTACTAGCATGTGAGATGAGTGCAATTGTGTGGTAGTTTGAACATTCTTTGGCATTGCCTTTCTTAGAGATTAGAATGAAAACTGACCTTTTCCAGTCCCGTGGCCACTGCTGAGTTTTCCAAATTTGCTGGCATATTGAGTGCAGCACTTTCACAGCATCATCTTTCAGGATTTGAAATAGCTCAACTGGAATTCCATCATCTCCACTAGCTTTGTTCGTAGTGATGCTTTCTGAGGCCCACTTGACTTCACATTGCAGAATGTCTGGCTCTAGGTGAGTGTTCAGACCACCATGATTATCTGGGTCGTCAAGCTCTTTTTGCACAGTTCTCCTGTGTATTCTTGCCACCTCTTCTTAATATCTTCTGCTTCTGTTAGGGCCATGTCATTTCTGTCCTTTATCGAGCCCATCTTTCATGAAATGTTCCCTTGGTATCTCTAATTTTCTTGAAGAGATCTCTAGTCTTTCCCATTCTGTTGCTTTCCTCTATTTCTATGCATTGGTCAATGAGAAAGGCTTTCTTCTCTGTCTTTGCTATTCTTTGGAAATCTGCATTCAGATGCTTATATCTTTCCTTTTCTCCTTTGCTTTTCGCTTCTCTTCTTTTCACAGCTATCTGTAAGGCCTCTTCAGACAGCCATTTTGCTTTTTTGCATTTCTTTTTCTTGGGGATGATCTTGATTCCTGTCTCCTGTACAATGTCACAAACCTCTGTCCATACTTCATCAGGCACTCTGTCTATCAGATCTAGTCCCTTAAATCTATTTCTCACTTCCACTGTATAATCATTAGGGATTTGATTTCAGTCATGCCTGAATGATCTAGTGGTTTTCCCCACATTCTTCAATTTAAGTCTGAATTTGGCAATAAGGAGTTCATGATCTGAGCCACAGTAGGCTCCTGGTCTGTCTTTAGCTGACTGTATAGAGCTTCTCCATCTTTGGCTGCAAAGAATATAATCAATCTGATTTCGGTGTTGACCATCTGGTGATGTCCATGTGTAGTCTTCTCTTGCATTGTTGGAAGAGGGTGTTTGCTATGACCAGTGCGTTCTCTTGACAAAACTCTGTTAGTCTTTCCCCTGCTTCATTCTGTACTCCAAGGCCAAATTTGCCTGTTACTCCAGGTGTTTCTTGACTTCCTACTTTTGCATTCCAGTCCCCTATAACGAAAAGACATTGTTTTGGGGTGTTAATTCTAGAAGGTCTTGTAGGTCTTCATAGAACCGTTCAACTTCAGTTTCTTCAGTGTTACTCGTCCAGGCATAGACTTGGATTACCATGATATTGAATGGTTTGCCTTTTGAGATGCATCCAAGTACTGCATTTTGGACTCTTTTGTTGACTATGATGGCTACTTTATTTCTTCTGAGGGATTCCTGCACGCAGTAGTAGATATAATGGTCATCTGAGTTAAATTCACCCATTTCAGTCCATCTTAGTTCACTAATTCCTAGAATGTCGGTGTTTACTCTTGCCATCTCCTGTTTGACCACTTCCAATTTGCCTTGATTCACGGACCTAACATTCCAGGTTTCTATGCAATATTGCTCTTTACAGCATTGGACCATGCTTCTATCACCAGTACCATCAACAACTAGGTGTTGTTTTTACTTTGGCCTCATCCCTTCATTCTTTCTGGAGTTATTTCTCCACTGATTTCCAGTAGCATATTGGGTACCTACTGACCCAGGGAGTTCATCTTTCAGTGTCCTATCTTTTTCCCTTTTCATGCTGGTCATGGGGTTCTCAAAGCAAGAATACTGAAGTGGTTTTTCACCCCCTTCTCCAGTGGACCACATTCTGTCAGACCTCTCCTTCATGACCAATCCGTCTTGGGTGGCCCCACACAGCATGGCTTAGTTGCACTGAGTTAGACAAGGCTGTGGTCTGTGTGATCAGATTGGCTAGTTGTCTGTGACTGTGGCTTCAGTCTTTCTGCCTTCTGATGCCCTCTCTCAGCATCTACCATCTTACTTGGGTTTCTCTTACCTTGGACCTGGGATATCTCTTCATGGCTGCTCCAGCAAAGCACAGCTGCTGCTCCTTACCTTGGACGTGGGGTAGCTCCTCTTGGCCACCACCCCTGACCTTGGATGTGGGGTAGCTCCTCCTGGCCACTGCCCTTGAACTTCTAAGAGTTGTGCTAAACTAAGTGTTGGAAGTCTATTGAATAGCTAAGTCATATCCAAATGAAATTAGAATTTGAAGCATTTACTACTAAATACTGATTACCTCTTCCAGAGAAACTAAAGAGATTTGAGATTAAAAATAAATGATATTTGGTGCTTTCCTAAAATGTTCTAAGAAAACACAGGTTTAAAAGTTATCACTAGTATTTATGCTCACCAATCTATAAAATGCTAATATAAAAGTCAGTTTTTGGTTCCTTAAGGGAAGTAGGAAGTGTGTTTTGGGGGAAAAAAAAAAAGTATGAGGAATGAAACTGCATTTTGTGAAGGGAAAAGGAAGTAAGCTTGACTTACAGGTAGCTTTTTAGGATGGAAGAACACAATAATGGATATAGAAAGTGATAAGGTTTGTGAAAAGTGAACCATGAGGTAAGAGTTTTCTATATGGTTAGGACTAAGTTTAAAATAAAGTTAATTAAGTTTACCTTTTAAGTAAGCTGGTGCAAACACTTGAATTTAGCTTTTCTCTCTGTTAAGAGGACACCTTTTATTCAGATATTGAATTGCCTTTGATAATAGATTTGTTTCTTTATATAGTAAATTATCTGTTCTGAAATCCCTTATTGTTACTTTGGCTAAGTGAATAGCATTGTTTCACAATGGCCTATAATGCTATCTGACTGAGTGTTCTAAAACTTTTTGATGTTTGTTGACAAAGCTTCCTAAATCATCCTAATGAAGATTTCTAGCTAACTTTGGGATGCTTCACAGGGCCCCTGAAACATCCCAAAGAGAGATATTACACTAATTAGGTTCATTTTGTATATAGAATTACATGGGTTGTATTGTCAAGTGAGTAACAAGACTCAGGTTATATTGATGATAAATGTTACTAATATAGATATCCTAGAAACTGTATGGAGTTCCTAAAATTTTGATATGTTTGGGTAAAATATTATCAGGCATAATTCTAGTTACTATCTCAAAAATGCTTCCTCTTCAAGATGTATAAAAAGGACTTTTTGATAAATAACAGTTTCTGAACTGGGTAAAGATTCTTTTTTTTTTTTTTTAATTGGAGGCTAATTACTTTACAATATTGAGGTGGTTTTTGTCATACATTCACATGAATCAGCCATGGGTGTACATGTGTTCCCCATTCTGACCCTCCCTCCCCATCCCATCCCTTAGGGTCATCCCAGTGCACCAGCCCTGAGCACCCTGTCTCATGCATTGAACCTGGACTGGTGATCTATTTCACATATGATAATATAGATGTTTCAATGCTATTCTCGCAAAACATTCCACCCTTACCCTCTCCCATAGAGTTCAAAAGTCTGTGCTTTACATCTGTGTCTCTTTTGCTGTCTCGCATATAGACTCATCATTACCATCTTTCTAAATTCCAAACATATGCGTTAATATACTGTACTGGTGTTTTTCTTTCTAACTTGCTTCACTCTGTATGATAGGCTCCAGTTTCATCCACCTCACTAGAAATGATACATATGTATTCTTTTTAATAGCTGGGTAATATTCCATTTCTAATATGTACACAGCTTTTTTTAAAAGATGCTCACTCCTTGGAAGGAAGGTTATGACCAACCTAGATAGCATATTCAAAAGCAGAGACATTACTTTGCCGACTAAGGTCCGTCTAGTCAAGGCTATGGTTTTTCCAGTGGTCATGTATGGATGTGAGAGTTGGACTGTGAAGAAAGCTGAGCGCCAAAGAATTGATGCTTTTGAACTGTGGTGTTGGAGAAGACTCTTGAGAGTCCCTTGGACTGCAAGGAGATCGAACCAGTCCATTCTAAAGGAGATCAGTCCTGGGTATTTCTTGTAAGGACTAATGCTAAAGCTGAAACTCCAATACTTTGGCCACCTCATGCGAAGAGCTGACTCATTGTAAAAGACTCTGATGATGGGAGGGATTGGGGGCAGGAGGAGAAGGAGATGACAGAGGATGAGATGGCTGGATGGCATCACTGACTCGATGGACATGAGTTTGGGTGAACTCCGGGAGTTGGTGATGGACAGGGAGGCCTGGAGTGCTGCAATTCATGGGGTCACAAAGAGTCGGACACAACTGAGTGACTGAACTGAACTGAACTGACCTGACCACAGCTTTCTATTCCATTCGTCTGCCGATGGACATCTAGGTTGTTTCCATGTCTTAGCTATTGTAAATAGTGCTGTGATGAACACTGGGGTCCATGTGTCTCTTTCACTTCTGGTTTCCTCAGTGTGTATGCCCAGAAGTGGGATTGCTGGGTCGTATGGCAGTTCTATTTTCGGTTTTTTAAGGACTCTCCACACTGTTCTGCATAGTGGCTGTACTAGTTTGCATTCCCACAAACAGTGTAAGAGGATTCCTTTTTCTCTGCACCCTCTCCAGCATTTATTGTTTGTAGCCCTTTTGATAGCAGCCATTCTGACTGGCGTGAGATGGTACCTCATTGTGGTTTCACTTTGCATTTCTCTGATAATGAGTGATGTTGAGCATCTTTTCATGAGTTTCGTAGCCATCTGTATGTCTTCTTTGGAGAAATGTCTGTTTAGTTCTTTGGCCCATTTTTTTAATTGGATCTCTTATTTTTCTTGAATTGAGCTGCAGGAGTTGTTTGTGTATTTTTGAAATTAATTCTTTGTCACTTGCTTCATTTGCTATTATGTTCTCCCATTCTGAAGGCTGTCTTGTCATCTTGCTTATGCAAAAGCTTTTAAGTTTAATTAGACCCCATTTGTTAATTTTTGCTTTTATTTCCATTACTCTGGAGAAGGCAATGGCACCCCACTCCAGTACTCTTGCCTGGAAAATCCCATGGATGGAGGAGTCTGGTAGGCTGCAGTCCATGGGGTCGCTAAGAGTCGGACACGACTGAACGACTTCACCTTCACTTTTCACTTTCATGCACTGGAGAAGGAAATGGCAACTCATTCCAGTGCTTCCCTGGAGAATCCCAGGGATGGGGGAGCCTGGTGGGCTGCTGTCTATGGGGTCACACAGAGTCAGACACAACTGAAGCAACATAGCTGTAGCAGCAACCATTACTCTGGGAAGTGGGTCAGAGAGGATCCTGCTATGATTTACGTCGGAGAGTGTTTTGCCTGTTTTCCTCTAGGAGTTTTATAGCTTCTGGTCTTACATTTAGATCTATGATCCATTTTGAGTTTATTTTTGTGTGTGGTGTTAGAAAGTGTTCTAGTTTCATTCTTTTACAAGTGGTTGACCAGTTTTCCCAGCACCACTTGTTAAAGAGATTGTCTTTTCTCCATTGTATAGTCTTGCATCCTTTGTCAAAGATAAGGTGTCCATAGGTGCATGGATTTATCTCTGGGCTTTCTATTTTGTTTCATTGATCTATGTTTCTGTCTTTGTGCCAGTACCATACTCTCTTGATGACTGTTGCTTTGTAGTATAACCTGAAGTCAGGCAGGTTGATTCCTCCAGTTCCATTGCTCTTTCTCAAGATTGCTTTGGCTATTTGAGGTTTTTTTGTATTTCCATACAAATTGTGAAATTATTTGTTCTAGTTCTCTGAAAAATACCATTGGTAGCTTGATAGGGATTGCATTGAATCTATAAATTGTTTTGGGTAGTATACTCATTTTCACTATATTGATTCTTCCGATCCACGAGCATGGTATATTTCTCCATTTATTTGTGTCCTCTTTGACTTCTTTTATCAGTGTTTTATAGTTTTCTATATATAGGTCTTTTGTTTCTTTAGGTAAATTTATTCCTAAGTATTTTATTCTTTTCATTGCAATGGCGCATGGAATTGTTTCCTTAATTTCTCTTTCTGTTTTCTCATTGTTAGTGTATAGGAATGCAAGGGATTTCTGTGTGTTAATTTTATATCCTGCAACTTTACTATATTCATTGATTAGCTCTAGTAATTTTCTGGTAGAGTCTTTAGGGTTTTCTATGTAGAGGATCATGTCATCTGCAAACAATGAGAGTTTTAATTCTTCTTTTCCAATCTGGATTCCTTTTATTTCTTTTTCTGCTCTGATTGCTGTGGCTAAAACTTCCAAAACTGTGTTGAATAGTAGCGGTGAGAGTGGGCATCCTTATCTTGTTCCTGACTTTAGAGGAAATGCTTTCAATTTTTGGTTTATCATATTTGGCTTTTATTATGTTGAGGAATGTTGGACTTCCCTGGTGGCTCAGACGGTAAAGCGTCTGCCTGCAATGCAGGAGACCAGGGTTCAATCCCTGGGTCAGGAAGATCCCCTGGAGAAGGAAATGGCAACCTACTCCAGTATTCTTGCCTGGAAAATTCCATAGACTGAGGAGACTGGTAGGCTACAATCCATGGGATCGCAAAGAGTCGGACACAACTGAGCGATTTCACTTTCACTTTCATGTTCCTACTATGCCTGCTCTCTGGAGGGTTTTTATCATAAATGGATGTTGAATTTTGTCAAAGGCTTTCTCTGCATCTATTGAGATAATCATATGCTTTTTATCTTTCAAGTTGTTAACGTAGTGTATCACATGGATTGATTTGCAAATATTGAGAAATCCTGCATCTCTGGGATAAAGTCACTTGGTCATGATGTATGATCTTTTTTAATACGTTGTTGGATTCAGTTTGCTAGAATTTTGTTAAGGATTTTTGCATCTATGTTCATCAGTGATATTGGACTGCAGTTTTCTTCTGTGGCATCTTTGTCTGATTTTGATATTAGGTGATGGTGGCCTCATAGAATGAGTTTGGAAGTTTACCTCCCTCTGCAATTTTCTGGAAGAGTTTGAGTAGGATAGGTGTTAGCTCTTCTCTAAATTTTGGGTAGAATTCAGCTATGAAGCCATCTGGTCCTGGGCTTTTGCTTGTTAGAAAATTTTGGATTACAGTTTTGATTTCTGTTTGTGATGGGTCTGTTAAGATTTTCTATTTCTTCCTGGTTCAGTTTTGGAAAGTTATACTTTTCTAAGAATTTGTCCATTTCTTCCAAGTTGTCCATTTTATTGGCATATAGTTGCTGATAGTAGTCTCTTCAGATCCTTTGTATTTTTGTGTTGTCTGTTGTGATTTCTCCATTTTCATTTCTAATTTTGTTGATTTGATTCTTCTCCTCTCCCTCCCCCCCCCCTTTTTTTTATGAGTCTGGCTAATGGTTTCTATTTATCTTCTCAAAAACCCAGGATTTAGTTTTGCTGATTTTGGCTATGGTCTCCTTTGTTTCTTTAACATTTATTTCTGCTCTAATTTATGATTTCTTTCCTTCTCCTAACCCTGCGGTGCTTCATTTCTTCTTTTTCTAGCTGCTTTAGGTGTAGAGTTAGGTTATTTATTTGATTTCTCTCCTGTTTCTTGAGGTAGGCTTGTATTGCTATGAACCTTCCCCTTAGCATTGCTTTTACTGATTCCCATATGTTTGGAGTTGTGTTTTCATTTTCATTCGTTTCTATGCATATTTTGATTTCTTTTTGATTTCTTCTGCAATTTGTTGGTTATTCAGAAGTGTGCTGTTTAGCCTCCATATGTTGGTATTTTTTTTTTAATTTAAATGTATTTATTTTAATTGGAGGCTAATTTCAATATTGTATTGGTTTTGCCATACATCAACATGAATCCACCATGGGTGTACACATGGTCCCAATCCTGAACCCCCCTCCCACCTTCCTCCCTGTAGTTTTTTCTATTCGTTTATTTTTATTTAAAAAACAAACAAACAAACAAACTAGTGAGCGAGTAAGTTTTAGAAGAATAGACTGTTCAGTTCAGTTCAGTCACTCAGCCATGTCCGACTCTTTGTGACCCCATGAATCGCAGCCTTGACTAGACGGACCTTTGTTGGCAAAGTAATGTCTCTGCTTTTGAATATGCTATCTAGGTTGGTCATAACTTTTCTTCCAAGGAGTAAGCGTCTTTTAATTTCATGGCTGCAGTCACCATCTGCAGTGATTTTGGAGCCCAAAAAAATAAAGTCTGACACTGTTTCCACTGTTTTCCCATCTATTTCCCATGTAAGGAAATAGATGTAGGAGAGCATAAAATGTAGGAAATAGCTGTGAGGCTTGCCTGGAGCCTAGTTGGGATGGAGAAGCATGCATTTCAAACAGAACATAACTTGTTCATGCACAGGAGCACCATTTGGGATGTGCTTGTGTGATTTTTCTCCAGGAGCAATGTTAATCTAAGATCAGAGAAGGGATGTGTAACAGATAAATTGACCCACAGTGTATATTTCTTACAGGGATTCAATGGAAGAGGGATGGTGGAATTGTGGCTTTTGTTAGGAGGGTGGCTGAAGTAAAGGACAAGAGATCATAGGCTATACAAAGAAGAAAATGAAGATGCAAGAGGATGGGCTCGACAGTTTGAATGTCCTACTGGAAGACCAGGTGTAGTGGGAATGAAGGTTATGGGGTGAATTGTGTCCTTCCAGATTCCTTTGTTGAAGTCTTAATTGCCATTACTGCAGAATGTGATTTTATAGGGAGACCAGTTATTTAAAGAAGTAATTAGAGTTTAATGAGGTCATTAGTCTAGACCCTAGTCCAATATGATTGGTCCACTTATAAGAAGAGGAGATAGGACACACACACACACAGAAGAAAGACTTATGTGAAGACACAGAGGGAAAGCAGCTGTGATGATTAATTTTAGGTGGCAGCTTGTCTGGGGTAAGTAATGCCCAGAGATCTGGTAAAGCATGATTTCTGGGTGTCTGTGAAAGTGTTTGGAGAAGAGGTTAGTATTGAATCAGTAGAGTGAGTAAAATAGATTTGCCTTCACCAATGCCTGTGGGCATCATTCAATCCATTTAGGGCCTGCATAGAACAAAAAGGTGAAGGAAGGGTGAATTCACTCTATTTTTTTGAGCTAGGGTATCCAGGTCCTCCTGCCCTCCAATGCTGGAGCTCTTGGTTCTCAGGCCTTTGGACTCAAACTGAATTATTCCACTTGTTGTCCTGATTTTCCAGCTTGCAGTCAGCAGACAGTGGAGTTTGTTGAAGCTTTTATGTTCATGTGAATCAATTTCTACAGTAAATATCCTGTTATACAGATCTACATGCTTCCCAGGTGGTGCTAGTGTTAAAGAACCCACCTGCCAATGGAGGAGACATAAGACATAATCCAAGACACCCGTTGGGTTCTTGGGTCAGAAAGATTCTGTAGAGGAGGGCATGGCAACCCACTCCAGTATTCTTGCCTGGAAATCCCATGGACAGAGGAGCCTGGTGGGCTACAGTCCATGTGGTCTCAAAGAGTCATACATGACTGAAGTGACTTACCACGCACATACAAATACACATATATCCTATTGGTTCTATTCTGGAGAACCCTGACTAATCCAGTAGAGAGGGGTTTTAGAAGAAATCTAACCCACCAATCGGAGCAGGCAATGGCACCCCACTCCAGTACTCTTGCCTGGAAAATCTCATGGACAGAGGAGCCTGGTAGGCTGCAGTCCCTGGGGTCGCTAAGAGTCGGGCACGACTGAGCAGCTTCACTTTCGCTTTTCACTTTCATGCATTGGAGAAGGAAATGGCAACCCACTCCAGTGTGCTTGCTTGGAGAATCCCAGAGACAGTGGGACCCCCATCTATGAGGTCGCACAGAGTCAGACATTACTGAAGCAACTTAGCAGCAGCAGCAGCAACCCACCAATACCTTCATCTGGGACTTGTAGCTTCTAGAAGTGGGAGAAAGTCAGTTTCTGTTGCTTACACCACTCATTCTGGGGTACTTTGTTATGGCAGCCCTAACAAACTAATACAGAAGGTGTCAGGGTTCTGGAAAGATAAGAAGTTGAGATCCCAAAGGAGAACTGCTTGTGTTTATAGGTATGTGTGCTCAGTCTTGTTTGACTCTGCAACCCCATGGACTGTAGCCAGCAAAGCTCCTCTTTCCATGGAATTTTCCAGGCAAAAATACTGGAGTGGGTTGCCATTTCCTACTCTAGGAAGAAGATCTTCCTAACCCAGGGATTGAACTCTTGCCTCCTGCACGTCAAGCATTAGCAGGCCAATTCTTTACAACTGAGCCACCTGGGAAGCCCATGTTTATACTGAATATAATATGTGATATTATACAGTACACTGCAAGTGTTTAGTGTAGGTACTTCCCAAATTACCCTAGGTTTCCTCGGGTAATTCCTGGTGATGGCAAGATCCAGAATGTTGCTATGGGAGTAAAGGCTAAAGTGGTGAGGAAGGGAAGGTCACTGGATTGCAGAGAGAGCAAAGCGTACAGTGTAAAGGTAAATAATTTAAAACCAACTTTATGATATAAGAAACTGAGATTTAACTGGCAATTGAGGGATCAGTTTACAATATGTTTGAACCTTTTATAACAAAAATGACCATGAGATAGTAAATGTGAAAGTGACTTTTTATTTTGAATCGTAAAATAAAATCTCTGAAACCTGGTATGTATGAGTATAAAACTATTCAGAAGTACACTCTGATTTATCTTCCCTACAAATACTATATTCCTTTGACTTCCTTCCCTATAAATTCAGTTTGATATAGCAACTGAGTTATATGGGTAGAGAGTTCTCAGGGACAGCACCAAGCCTGGAATAGAGCATGGTATGTTTGTTGAATTGGTACTGCAAGGAGAGTGCAGGCCACCCCATTCTCCCTCCCAGTGGTATAACTGCCAAGTTGTCTGCACCTCCTAAGATAAACAACCTTAACAATAAGAGGAAGTTACCAACCCATGTAGGCGACACCTCCATCCCAGAATTTCCACAGTCTTTCCCATGTCACTGTTTCTCTCAAGCAGATAGACTCAAATTACTCATCAGAACAACTCCAAGAAGAGTAGCTCTCTTAGCCATGATCTTCTGTCATTGGGAAAAAGCAAATGAGCCCTGCTGTGGTGCATCAAGTATTGAGATGTCCTTTTCTGGTTTTACACTCTAGGCATATGCAGAGCAAAAGAAGCCATATACAACAGTTAACTCTTACTCACATTTCTCCCCCTTCCCTACATAATTTTTTCTTGCAATACTCCCCATCAGCCAACATGGTCTTTTTTTTTTTTCATTTATTTTGTTTATTGCGTATTTTCCCATGTTCTACTACAGCATACACTTCATCAGTGTGAGGATTCCTCTTGGTTTGTTTTGCTCCTACATCCCCAGCACTTAATGCTGGACACACAGTATACACTCAGTAGTAATGTGAACTGAAAATCCTAAGAAAACAAATCACTTTGCTCCCAGAATGGGTCCATTCTGACCCATTCACCAGGAGGTGGATTTAGAAGCTGAGTTGGGGTTCTCTGTAGGGTCTGAGGAGAGTTAAGCCAAGTGAGGCATTTTGAAGTTTTTTTGAAGACTGTGCTTGCATTGTAGCCACAGAACTCTCTACCCATATAACTCAGTTGCTATATCAAACTGAATTTATAGGAAAGGAAAAGTCAAGGGTAGATAGTATTTGTAGGGAAGATAAATCAGATCATACTTAATAGGTATATACTCATACATACCAGGTTTCAGAGTTTTTATTTTATGATTTGAGATAAAAAGTCACTTTCACATTTACTATCTCATGGTCATTTTTGTTATAAAAGATACAAAGCATATTGTAAACCGATCCCTCAACTTGCCAATTAGATCTCAGTTTCTAATATCATAAGAAAACATGCCTCCACTTATACTTGCATGGAGAATTCCATGGACAGAGAAGCCTGGTGGGCTATAGTCTATGGGGTTGCAAAGAGTCAGACACGACAGAGTGACTAACATACTGCATTTACTGTGTGCACAGTTCTGACCACTGTACCTTTGTTATCTCATTCAACACATGAAACAATGCTGTAAGGAAGGTACCACGATCATCTCCATGACACAAACAAAAAAATCGACGCACTAAAAACACCCAAAGTCATAGTTAACTGAGATTTGAACCCAAGCCATTTGGCTCTAGAGCCTAAGTTGCTTACTCACAACTTTACAAGCCCTCCTTAAATCAGTGAATTCACATAAATATGAACAATGATAGTAGCTGTATAATAGGATAATCCACATTTTGATATATTAAATACTATTGTTCTCAGTATCCCTTGAACCTTATGATCTTTTCTCTCCTTCAAATAGCACCTATGACTTAGTGCCCTCAGCAAGGCATGGTGGAATAGAACACAAGAAACAGAAGAACTAAATTGTGAGAGACTTCCCTGGTAGTCCAGTGGTTAAGACTTTGTCTTCCAATACAGGGAGTGAGAGTTTGATGAGGAGTAAGATCCCACATGCCTCATGGTGGAAAAAAAAAAAAAAAATCCTCTAATACAAAACAGAATCAATATTGTAGCAAATTCAATTAAGACTAAAAAATGATTCACATTAAAAAAAATGGTCCACATAAAAATATATCTTAAAAAGAATTAAATTGTGAGCTCTGAACATAAAAGATAAAAAAGGACATAATTTTGTCTCATCCCTCAGGCCAGGTGAGCTTGTGTCTTCAGTGGAGGAGAGAGAACTGGGACCCTTGGTTTCAAGCACCCTTTCCTTCAATTCCCTTGAAGGGAGAGAGGGAGACATGCTGTCCAGGGATCTGCAGATCTGTGGCAGAGAACCTAAGCCTCCTGCCCATCCTTATAGACTCAGGAAAGCACATGGAAGCTGGTAAGACCCAGAGCTTCCCTGTCCCAGCATGGAGTGGGAACAGTAGAGCATAAAAAAGACCAAGTGCTTTAGGCAGACCCACCTAATTTCCTACCCTTGGCGGTTGGCAGAAGAAATTGCTTAGTTTCTTCAATAACTAGCACCCAAGTCCAAGTTCTTTTGTCTTATCAGTTCTTCACAAATTCATTGTTTCTTTGTGTAAAACTTATACAGGCTGCCTGCTTTGGTTATTTGAGTTTCACATTTCTATGAATTTCTGTACATATGAAATTAAAATGTTAGTTTGTCCTCTGAATCTGTTTCACATAAATTTAATTATTAGAGCAGTCAAATAAAAATAAAAAACCTAAAAGGGCAGAGGAAGCATTTTTTTTCTCCTCCCCAACAGGATGAATGACTGAACACCTAACAGATGTGAGACAGTCACAGAGAGGTCATTGTAACGATGGTGACTGAAGGTCAGCTGCATCACTCTTCCACATCCCCTGATGGCTTGGTGAGCCCCTCAGGATCCTACCTGCAGGCAGGAGCTGGAGCAAACTAAATTAACTGAGAATACATTTCTGTTACCAGGCAGAAAAGGAGCTTGTGAAAAAATTAAGTTGTCATAGAAAAAATGCAGGCACTGTATTAAACTAAATGTTTTGTATATTAGAATTTGTGCTTGTGAATAATCTTCAGTATAGTAAGTAATGTTTATTTTTGGACATATGCTAAGAATGGTGCCAAGTACTTTATTTTCTCATTTAATCCTAATAAATTTAGGACAGAGGTCCTATTTCCATTCTACACATATAGAAATCGAGGCTTGTACTAGGCAAGCAACTTTTGCAAAAGTACAAGTGGGTCACAAGGTAAGGAGTAAATTTCTGTCTCACTAGATCCAGAGCTTCTGCTCCTAAATATTAGTTCCTCAGGATTTATTTATTTCCTTGGTGTTGAAATAGCAGAAACTTGGGACTAATCTTTATTACCTTGCTTCTCTGACCCTTATATTCAGCTTCAAGACCTATGGAGTCTATGTCCACCTTGAGTTGATCCACTTCTGTTTTCTCTGATAGCGTTACTGACAAGGCTGCCATCAACAAAGACCAGAGGAAAGCTACCTGCAGATGGAATTTCAATGCCTTAACATGTGGGTGGGGAAAGGTACTTACACATTTCTGGGATTGGAATTATCAAAGTGAAGTTTTAAGGCAGAATTTAGAAAGCAAGGTGTTGGTCAGAATTTGTGAACTTGGCAGGAGATGCTGGTTTGGAGAAAGCTTGAGCCTGTGTAGCTATTGTTAGATCAGTTAATCAGTGGTCTTCTGGAACACGTGTATCTAAATGAACTGGTGAATATTTGACCTTAGCTTGTGTTGTATGTCCTAGTTTGGCATGCATTCTCTGTCTCCTGGATCACAACATTTTATTACCTCCACTTCTTTCTTGGCCCTTGTGCTTCCACACTCTCATCTCCAATCCTTTCTTGACAAAGCAGCCAAAGCGATCTTTCTTAAAAAATCAAACTGGATGTCCTTTTTCTGGCTAAAACTCTTCAATGGCTTCTCATTGAATTTGAAATAAAACCCACAATTTTTGGCACAGCCTTCACCCCTGTCAATAATTCCAGTATCATCCTGTGTCACTCCCCCTGCACACGCTGTATACCATCAACCCTGGCTGTATTTTTTAATATAATTTTATTTATTTGTTTTTGGCTATACTGGGTCTCTGTTTGTGCTTGGGTTTTTCTCTAGTTGCAGCGAGTGGGGGCTACTCTTTAGTTGTGGTGTACCAGCTTTGTGGCTTCTCTTGTTGTGGAGCTTCAGTAGTTATGGCATGTGGGTTCAATATTTCAAATTCATCTTTATTGGATTATAGTTGATTTATTTTGTTTCTTAAATAGGCCAGCTTATTATGACATCCTTCCCTTCACATATGATGGTCCATCTGACTGTGTGTTTGTGTGTGTATTCTCAGTAGCTTAGTTGTGTCCAACTCTTCGTGACCCACCAGGCTCCTCTGTCCATGGAATTTTTCAGCTAAGAATACTGTAGTGGATTGCCATTTCCTACTCCAAGGGGACCTTCCAGACCCAGGGATGGAACCTGCATTTCTTGTGTCTCCTGCATTGGCAGGCAGATTCTTTTACCACTGGGCCACCTGGAAGGCCCACTTGACAGATGGCACTTGACAAATATTAACTCAGTGACAAATGAGAGGCTTGCAAGGACTGTACCTAGGCTTGGTTTTGGCAGAGAAACGGTGTGCTTTTGATGCCCCAGGCTTACTACTTCTCCAGATATCTAAGGCTGGCTCAGTTTGAGGTTAACTCTTAATTAGGAAAAGTAATAAACCTAAAGTTTAATTTTTGAAAAATGCTTAAATAGGAATATATCCTAGATGTAAAACGTTTTTGATAATCAGGATCTTTGTATGACTAAGGTACTGTAAAAACAAAGTGTGATGAGCTCATGTGATAAGATTAGAGCTTATCAGTCAAGAGTTGGGTGTGTTAAGTTAGGAAATCTGGGCTTGAACTTAGACTTCATGTACTAGTTGTGTGTCCTTGGGCAAATTACTCTCTCTTTGTGCCTTTGTTTCTTTGTCTACAAAGAGACAATTTTAAAAATGCTTATCTTCAGAGGTTGTGGATAAAAATCATATACTTCATATAAAATGATTGCCTCTTGGGAAGAATTTACTCAAAGAGTTCAATAAAAGTTTACTATGGATGTATAACTTGAGAGATGTGAGTTAAGTTTCTTTTGGGGCAAAATGAGGACTGCAGCCCGGGAGGCAGCATCTCAGATAGCTCCGAGAGACTGCTCCAAGGCGGCAGTGGAGGAAAGTCAATACATAAGGTTTTGGTGAAGGGGGAGTTCAATACCATGAAGCACTCAATTTACAAAAGGTTTTTTTGTTAGTGATGAGGGTCTGAGGTCACCATGAAGGGATTTAATGCTTCTCAAGATGTGAGGAGATGCAAGGATTGAGATTATAAAATATGTCCCTAAAAACATCCAACTATCTAAAGACCTGTCCCACCAGATTCCTTGGAGCACAGAGTGCCTCGCTCCTCCCTGAACTCCCTCAGGGACTGTTGAACAGCTATAGCAGCATGGGGTTCAATCTCCATAGAGGCAGATGGCAGATGACTTTGTTGTTCAATCACTGGCAATGCTCTTGGTAAGTGTTAATTTGTACTTGACATGCCCCCCTTGTGGTTATAAATCCGACCATATTTTAGGGGGCATTTCATGACCATTTTGTCCCTCGTTGCTGGAAAGGTTCGTTCCCAGTTCTGAAGAAGGTTTTTGTCAATAAGACACTCAATGTGCTATTACTGGACTAGGTCTTCATAGCCAAAGATTTCTGGTCACCCGTCTTCCATGGTCCAGGAAAGTAGTCCATCTCATTGCATGTTTTCATATCTAGAGTTACACTATTACAACCATTGATCATATATCGAGCTATACATTTGATCACTGTTTCAAGTCTATTCATCATTGCCATTGGAGGCTCAGTCATATACTTGGTAATATAAGAAATCATAATCTTGTGAAACAAGAAAATACAAATGGTATAGTTAATAACATTAGTGGAATTACAAGTAAATATTTCAGCCATGAGCCTCCCACACCAGTTTTATTTTTAAGATCGTCAAGACTAGGGAATGAGTCACTTAAAGCAGAAATCAGATTTTTCATGTGGTTCAAACATGTTACATTGAAGGATTTATCAGGTATGCAAATGTAGCATTCAGTTTGAACTATAGCACAAATATCTCCTTGAGATGCTGTAAGCTATCAAGGGCCTTGCAGTTGTGTAGCACTGCCTTCCCAAGTAGAAGGTCAGGAACGGTGGCAGTAAGGAGATACCCCTCGTCCAAGGTAAGGAGCAGTGGCTGTGCTTTGCTAGGGCAGCCGTGAAGAGATAACCCACGTCCAAGGTAAGAGAAACCCAAGTAAGATGGTAGGTGTTGCAAGAGGGCATCAGAGGGCAGACACACTGAAAGAATACTCACAGAAAACTAGTCAATGTAATCACACTAGGATCACAGCCTTGTCAAACTCAATGAAACCAAGCCATGCCTGCAGGGCAACCCAAGACGGGTGGGTCATGGTGGAGAAGTCTGACAGAATGTGGTCCACTGGAGAAGGGAATGGCAAGCCACTTCATTATTCTTGCCTTGAGAACCCCATGAACAGTATGAAAAGGCAAAATGATAGGATACTGAAAGAGGAACTCCCCAGGTCATTAGGAGCCCAATATGTTACTGAAGATCAGTGGAGAAATAACTCCAGAAAGAATGAAGGGATGGAGCCAAAGCAAAAACAATGCCCAGTTGTGGATGTGACTGGTGATAGAAGCAAGATCCGATGCTGTAAAGAGCAATATTGCATAGGAACCTGGAATGTCAGGTCCATGAATCAAGGCAAATTGGAAGTTGTCAAACAAGAGATAGCAAGGGTGAACGTCAACATTCTAGGAATCAGCAAACTAAAATGGACTGGAATGGTGAATTTAACTCAGATGACCATTATATCTGCTACTGAGGGCAGGAATCCCTCAGAAGAAATGGAGTAGCCATCATGGTCAACAAAAGAGTCGAAATGCAGTACTTGGATGCAATCTCAAAAACGACAGAATGATCTCTGTTCGTCTCCAAGGCAAACCAATCAATATCACAGTTATCCAAGTCTATGCCCCAACCAGTAACGCTGAAGAAACTGAAGTCGAACGGTTTTATGAAGACCTACAAGACCTTGTAGAAGTAACACCCAAAAAAGATGTCCTTTTCATTATAGGAGACTGGAATGCAAAAGTAGGAAGTCAAGAAACACCTGGAGTAACAGGCAAATTTGGCCTTCGAATGTGGAATGAAGCAGGGCAAAGACTAATAGGGTTTTGCCAAGAAAATGCACTGGTCGTAGCAAACACCCTCTTCCAACAACACAAGAGAAGACTCTACACATGGACATCACCAGATGGTCAACACCAAAATCAGATTGATTATATTCTTTGCAGCCAAAGATGGAGAACCTCTATACAGTCAACAAAAGAAAGACCGGGAGCTGACTGTGGCTCAGATCATGAAGTCCTTATTCCCAAATTCAGACTCAAATTGAAGAAAGTAGGGAAAACCGCTAGACCATTCATGTATGTCCTAAATCAAACCCCTTATGATTATACAGTGAAAGTAAGAAATAGATTTAAGGGCCTAGATCTGATAGATAGAGTGCCTGATGAACTACAGAATGAGGTTCGTGACATTGTACAGGAGACAGGGATCAAGACCATTCCCATGGAAAAGAAATGCAAAAAAGCAAAATGGCTGTCTGGGGAGGCCTTACAAATAGCTGTGAAAAGAAGAAAGGCGAAAAGCCAAGGAGAAAAGGAAAGATATAAGCATCTGAATGCAGTGTTCCAAAAAATAGCAAGGAGAGATAAGAAAGCCTTCTTCAGTGATCAATGCAAAGAAATAGAGGAAAACAACAGAATGGGAAAGACTAGAGATCTCTTTAAGAAAATTAGAGATACCAAGGGAATATTTCATGCAAAGATGGGCTCAATAAAGGACGGAAATGGTATGGACCTAACAGAAGCAGAAAACATTAAGAAGAGGTGGCAATAAAACACGGAAGACCTGTACAAAAAAGATCTTCATGACCCAGATAATCATGATGATGTGATCACTAATCTAGAGCCAGACATCTTGGAATGTGAAGTCAAGTGGGCCCTAGAAAGCATCACTACGAACAAAGCTAGTGGAGGTGATGGATTCCAGTTGAGCTGTTCCAAATCCTGAAAGATGATGCTGCGAAAGTGCTGCACTCAATATGCCAGCAAATTGCGAAAACTCAGCAGTGGCCACAGGACTGGAAAAGGTCAGTTTTCATTTCAATCCCTAAGAAAGGCAATGCCAAAGAATGCTCAATCTACCGCACAATTGCACTCATCTCACATGCTAGTAAAGTAATGCTCAAAATTCTCCAAGCCAGGCTTCAGCAATACGTGAACTGTGAACTCCCTGATGTTCAAGCTGGTTTTAGAAAAGGTAGAGGAACCAGAGATCAAATTGCCAACATCTGCTGGATGATGGAAAAAGCAAGAGAGTTCCAGAAAAACATCTATTTCTGCTTTATTGACTATGTCAAAGTTTTTGACTGTGTGGATCACAATAAACTGTGGAAATTACTGAAAGAGATGGGAATACCAGACCACCTAACCTGCCTCTTGAGAAATCTGTATGCAGGTCAGGAAGCAACAGTTAGAACTGGACATGGAAAAACAGACTGGTTCCAAATAGGAAAAGGAGTATGTCAAGGCTGTATATTGTCACCCTGCTTCTTCGATTTATATGCAAAGTACATCATGAGAAACGCTGGACTGGAAGAAACACAAGCTGGAATCAAGATTGCTGGGAGATATATCAATAAGCTCAGATATGCAGATGACACCACCCTTATGGCAGAAAGTGAAGAGGAGCCAAAACTCCTCTTGATGAAAGTGAAAGAGGAGAGTGAAAAAGTTGGCTTAAAGTTCAACATTCAGAAAACGAAAATCATGGGATCCAGTCCCATCACTTCATGGGAAATAGATGGGGAAACAGTGGAAACAGTGTCAGACTTTATTTTGGGGGGCTTCAAAATCACTGCAGATGGTGACTGCAGCCATGAAATTAAAAGATGCTTACTTCTTGGAAGAATAGTTATGGCCAACCTAGATAGTATATTCAAAAGCAGAGACATTACTTTGCTGACTAAGGTCTGTCTAGTCAAGGCTGTTTTTTCCTGTGGTCATGTATGGATGTGAGAGTTGGACTGTGAAGAAGGCTGAGCGCCAAAGAATTGATGCTTTTGAACTGTGGTGTTGGAGAAGACTCTTGAGAGTCCCTTGGACTGCAAGGAGATCCAACCAGTCCATTCTGAATGAGATCAACCCTGGGATTTCTTTGGAACGAATGATGCTAAAGCTGAAGCTCCAGTACTTTGGCCACCTCATGCAAAGAGTTGACTCATTGGAAAAGACTCTGATGCTGGGAGGGATTGGGGGCAGGAGGAAAAGGGAACGACAGAGGATGAGATGGCTGGATGGCATCACGGACTCGATGGACATGAGTTTGAGTGAACTCCAGGAGATAGTGATGGACAGGGAGGCCTGGCGCGCTGCGATTCATGGGATCACAAAGAGTCAGACACGACTGAGCGACTAAACTGAACTGAGCACTGCCTTTCTTATCATAGAGACAGAATTCAATAGCCTAATAGCCCAGTTACTATCATTTAAAGCTTAGGAAAGTTGTTAAGTCTTCAATACAGTCAATTACATCCTTCAATCCCATTGAAGGCACACACAAACACAAGCTGCTAAGTGGTCATACCAGTAGAATACAGATCTTTGACCCACTGGGATCATACCAATGGTAGCTTGGTTAGGGTTACCTCTAATTTGTTAACATATGTGACCTTAAATTCATGGAAATCCCAGGCTACACCTTCGTATCCATCCCTGTAGATGTGAAGGTCATAAATTAGTGCCACAAATCCACTGAGTTCCATACCAATCATTCTCTCTAAGGGTAATGATAGGCATAGTTCATAAAGGACCCAACCTTGTCTCACAATTACCAGCTTGATCATTCAGTTCAGTTCAATTCAGTTGCTCAGTCGTGTCCGACTCTTTGCGACCCTATGAATGGCAGCACGCCAGGCCTCCCTGTCCATCACCAACTCCCGGAGTTCACTCATAGACAAGCCTTTAAACCTAAATGACCATAGCCTGGACTTAACCATGTAGATCCTCCCCATAATTGTGGGAGTTTTCCTTTTAATAGATGAGAAGGTAATTTTTTATTGAGACTTAGCTCATCAGTTCAGTTCAGTTCAGTTCAGTCACTCAGTCGTGTCTGACTCTTTGTGACCCCGTGAATCACAGCACGCCAGGCCTCACTGTCCATCACCATCTCCCAGAATTCACTCAGATTCACATTCATCGAGTCAGTGATGCCATCCAGCCATCTCATCCTCTGTCGTTCCCTTTTCCTCCTGCCCCCAATCCCTCCCAGCATCAAAGTCTTTTCCAATGAGTCAACACTTCACATGAGGTGGCCGAAGTACTGCAGTTTCAGCTTTAGCATCATTCCTTCCAAAGAAATCCCAGGGTTGATCTCGTTCAGAATGGACTGGTTGGATCTCCTTGCAGTCCAAGGGACTCTCAAGAGTCTTCTCCAACACCACAGTTCAAAAGCATCAATTCTTTGGCGCTCAGCCTTCTTCACAGTCCAACTCTCACATCCATACATGACCACAGGAAAAACCATAGCCTTGACTAGATGGACCTTAGTTGGCAAAGCAATGTCTCTGCTTTTGAGACATTGCTATCTAGGTTGGTCATAATGTTTCTTCCAAGGAGTAAGCATCTTTTAATTTCATGGCTGCAGTCACCATCTGCAGTGATTTTGAAGCCCCAAAAAATAAAGTCTGACACTGTTTCCACTGTTTCCCCATCTATTTCCCATGAAGTGATGGGACTGGATCCCATGATCTTCGTTTTCTGAATGTTGAGCTTTAAGCCAACTTGTTCACTCTCCTCTTTCACTTTCATCAAGAGGCTTTTTAGTTCCTCTTCACTCTCTGCCATAAGGGTGGTATCATCTGCATATCTGAGCTTATTGATATTTCTCCCAGCAGTCTTGATTCCAGCTTGTGTTTCTTCCAGTCCAGCGTTTCTCATGATGTACTCTGTATATAAGTTAAATAAGCAGGGTGACAATATATAGCCTTGATGTACTCTTTTTCCTAAATGGAACCAGTCTGTTGTTCTGTTAGGTAGGTAGAATAGGGAAAAGGAGTCCAAAATGGCGGTGGCTAAAAGACAAGGAAGGGAAAGCCCACAAAAATAGAACAAAAGAAGGTCCGAGGACCAGAGTGACGACTTCAGGTAGAACAAACAGCACTCCTGGCTAAGCCCAATTTGCATAGGGCAGGCCCAGGTGGAGGAAAAACATATAAAAGGAGGAGCCAAAGCGCTCTCTTTCTCTCCCGCGTGCGTGCGCTCTTTTTCTCTCTCTCCCTCTCTCTCTATCCTCCACCCTCTTCTCTTCAAGTCTTTGGGTTGGCATGCCCTCACACTTTGAGGATGGATTCTCCTGCTATCTTCTAAATAAAATAGAGCTGTAACACTGATTTGCCTAAGAGCTATAACAGGTTTGTCCAAGACCTGAGAGCTGTGACGCTCCAAGGGCTTTAATGTCCGTCGCTCCAAATCTTTGTTGTGACAAGACAAAGAGCCCAGGAACATACACTCGCATGACAGTTCCATGTCCAGTTCTAACTGTTGCTTCCTGGATACAGGTTTCTCAAGAGGCAGGTCAGGTGGTCTGGTATTCCCATCTCTTTCAGAATTTTCCACAGTTTATTGTGATCCACACAGTCAAAGACTTTGGCATAGTCAATAAAACAGAAATAGATGTTTTTCTGGAATCCTCTTGCTTTTTCCATGATCCAGCAGATGTTGGCAATTTGATCTCTGGTTCCTCTGCCTTTTCTAAAACCAGCTTGAACATCAGGAAGTTCACGGTTCACGTATTGCTGAAGCCTGGCTTGGAGAATTTTGAGCATTACTTTACTAGCACTCAGACTGAATTTAAGTGACCCTTTTGCCGACTAAGGTCTGTCTAGTCAAGGCTATGGTTTTTCCTGTGGTCATGTATGGATGTGAGAGTTGGACTGTGAAGAAGGCTGAGCTCCGAAGAATTGATGCTTTGAACTGTGGTGTTGGAGAAGACTCTTGAGAGTCCCTTGGACTGCCAGGAGATCCAACCAGCCCATTCTGAAGGAGATCAGCCCTGGGATTTCTTTGGAAGGACTGATGCTAAAGCTGAAACTCCAGTACTTAGACCACCTCATGCGAAGAGTTGACTCATTGGAAAAGACTCTGATGCTGGGAGGGATTGGGGGCAGGAGAAGGGGATGACAGAGGATGAGATGGCTGGATGGCATCACTGACTCGATGGACGTGAGTCTGAGTGAACTCCGGGAGTTGGTGATGGACAGGGAGGCCTTGCGTGCTGCGATACATGAGGTCACAAGGAGTCGGACACGACTGAGTGACTGAACTGAGCTGAGCTGAACTGAAACATTTCTTTCTCCCTAAAATCACCATCATTTTTACCTAATATAACCAAATTAAGACCTGTTTGTAATATAGATATGAAAGTGAACGTGAAAATGAAGTCGCTCAGTCATGGCCGACTCTTTGCGACCCCATGGACTGTAGCCTACCAGGCTCGTCTGTCCTTGGGATTTTCTAGGCAATAGTACTGGAGTGGATTGCCATTTCCTTCTCCAGGGGATCTTCCCAAACCAGGGATCGAACCCGGGTCTCCTGCATTGTAGACAGACGCTTTACCGTCTGAGCCACAAGGGAAGTCCTAGATCTTGGCCTGATGACTTATAAAACCATTATTGATCACAGACTTTTTTGCTTTGCTGAGACTTTTATAGAGTCTCAGACTGAATTTTTAAAATAAAACCTTTCAGGGCTAGGAAAGTCATCCCAAAGGCTGATCACAGATTTTGCCTAAAAGATCTAAGAAAATTCCTGACTTCTCAAGGTCTCCAAAACTCCTTGAGATTTCTGTATCTGTTATTGAGATAACCTTCCTACCTTATCTGATAAAGTTACTGGAAACTAAGAGCTTCCAATCTCTGGAGGGTTCAGAGAGAGAGAAAAGATAAATGTTTCAATTTGTTTATAAACTGTAATTTTACCAATTTACTGTCATAATTAGTTTGAGGGGAAGGGTTTTTTTTTTTCCTTACACCTGGAAAACACAGATTCAAATCACTAATTTTTCAGATAGAAACCATAGAAGTTATAAGCATATTCACCAGTTCATTCAGTCCTTTTGTTAACTTTTGTGAAATCATCAGGTTTTTCATTAGAACCTTTACCCAGAGATGATGGAGGAATAGGATGAGGAGACCACTTCTTCCCCTCACAATTCATTGAAAGATCATTTGAACGCTGAGCAAATACCGCAATTTCTGAATGCTGGCAGAGGACACCAGGCACCCAGAAAAGCAGCCCATTGTCTTTGAAAGGAGGTACATTATGAGAAATGCTGGGCTGGAAGAAGCACAAGCTGGAATCAAGATTGCCGGGAGAAATATCAATAAGCTCATATATGCAGATGACACCACCTTTTATGGCAGAAAGTGAAGAGGAACTAAAAAGCCTCTTGATGAAAGTGAAAGAGGAGAGAGAAAAAGTTGGCTTAAAGCTCAATATTCAAAAAACTAAGATCATGGCATCCGGTCCTATCACTTCATGGGAAACAGATGGGGAAACAGTGTCAGACTTTATTTTGGGGGGCTACAAAATCACCAAAGACGGTGATTGCAGCCACGAAATTAAAAGACGCTTACTCCTTGGAAGGAAAGTTATGACCAACCTAGATAGCATATTGAAAAGCAGAGACATTGCTTTGCCAACTAAGGTCTGTCTAGTCAAGGCTATGGTTTTTCCAGTAGTCATGTATGGATGTGAGAGTTGGACTGTGAAGAAAGCTGAGCGTCAAAGAATTGATGTTTTTCAACTGTGGTATTGGAGAAGACTCTTGAGAGTCCCTTGGACTGCAAGGAGATCCAACCAGTCCATTCTAAAGGAGATCAGTCCTGGGATTTCTTTGGAAGGACTGATGCTAAAGCTGAAACTCCAGTACTTTGGCCATCTCATGCGAAGAGTTGACTCATTGGAAAAGACTCTGATGCTGGGAGGGATTGGGGGCAGGAGAAGAAGGGGATGACAGAGGATGAGATGGCTGGATGGCATCACTGACTTGATGGACATGAGTTTGAGTGAACTCCTAGAGTTAGTGATAGACAGGGAAGCCTGGCGTGCTGCAACTCATGGGGTTGCAAAGAGTCGGACACGACTGGGTGACTGAACTGAACTGAACTGAGGACAAAACATAAAAGATAAAAAGAGACACAAAGAGTTATGGATGGAGACCCATCCTAGGGAGGGAGTCGTAAAAGAGAAGAAGTTTCCAAACACCAGGAAACCATCTCACTGGCAGGTCTGTGGGGGAGTTTTGGAATCTCAGAGGGCAACATAAATGGGAGGAAAGAATAAATAAATTAAACCCACAGATTATGGGCATAACTGCAACTCCCAGCGGAGAAGAAGCCCAGACACTCACATCCACCATCAGCAAGAGGGGGCTGAACAGGGAAGCGCAGGCTGCATTGCTTAAGGTAAGTACTGGGCCTGAATGTCCTGAGGACAATCTGGGGAGCTAATCTGAGATAGCAACCCAAACTGTGGGATGGCCAGAGAAAGAGAACTTTCCCATAAAGAGCTCTAACCTAAGGCACTGCAGGGCCCACTCACAGAACAAGCTCAGTTGAGTTCAGTCACTCAGTCATGTCCAGCTCTTTGTGACCCCAGGAATCTCAGCATGCCAGGCCACCCTGTCTATCACCAACTCTCAGAGTTCTCTCAAACTCATGTCCATCAAGTCAGTGATGCCACCCAGCCATTTCATCCTCTGTCATCCCCTTCTCCTCCTGCCCTCATTGCCTCCCAGCATCAGAGTCTTTTCCAATGAGTCAACTCTTCGCATGAGGTGGCCAAAGTACTGCAGTTTCAGCTTCAGCATCAGTCCTTTCAATGAACACCCAGGAATAATCTCCTTTAGGATAGACTGGTTGGATTTCCTTGCAGTCCAAGGGACTCTCAAGAGTCTTCTCCAACACCACAGTTCAAAAGCATCAATTCTTTGGCGCTCAGCTTTCTTCACAGTCCAACTCTCACATCCATACATGACTATGTACATCCATACATACATCCATCCTTGACTAGATGGACCTTTGTTGGCAAAGTAATAGCTCTGCTTTTCAATACACTATCAAGGTTGGTCATAACTTTTCTTTCAAGGAGTAAGCGTCTTTTAATTTCATGGCTGCACTCACCATCTGCAGTGATTTTGAAGCCCAAAAATATAAAGTTTGACACTGTTTCTACTGTTTCCCCATCTGTTTCCCAAGAAGTGATGGGACCAGATGCCATGATCTTAGTTTTCTGAATGTTGAACTTTAAGTCAAATTTTTCACTCTCCTCTTTCACTTTCATCAAGCGGCTTTTTAGTTCCTCTTCACTTTCTGCCATAAAAGGTGGTGTCATCTGCATATCTGATATTATTGATATTTCTCCCGGCAATCTTGATTCCAGCTTGTGCTTCTTCCAGCCCAGCATTTCTCGTGATGTACTCTGCATATAAGTTAAATAAGCAGGGTGACAACATACAGCCTTGATGTACTTCTTTCCCTATTTGGAACCAGTCTGTTGTTCCATGTCCAGTTCTAACTGTTGCTTCCTGACCTGCATAGAGATTTCTCTAGAGCAGGTCACGTGGCCTGGTATTCCCATCTCTTTCAGTATTTTCCACAGTTTACTGTGATCCACACAGTCAAAGGCTTTGGCATAGTCAATAAAGCAGAAATAGATGTTTTTCTGGAACTCTCTTCCTTTTTCAATGATCCAGCAGATGTTGGCAATTCGATCTCTGGTTCCCCTGCCTTTTTTAAAACCAACTTGAACATCTGGAAGTTCACAGTTCATGTATTCCTAAAGCCTGGCTTGGAGAATTTTGAGCATTACTTTACTAGTGTGTGAGATGAGTGCAATTGTGCAGTAGTTTGAGCATTCTTTGGCATTGCCTTTCTTTGGGATTGGAATGAAAACTGATATTTCCATCCTGTAGCCACTGCTGAGGTTTCCAAATTTGCTGGCATATTGAGTGCAGCACTTTCACAGCATCATCTTTCAGGATTTGAAATAGCTCAACTGGAATGCCATCACCTCCACTAGCTTTGTTCGTAGTGATGCTTTCTAAGGCCCACTTAACTTCACATTCCAGGATGTCTGGCTCTAGGTGAGTAATCACACCATCGTGATTATCTGGCTTGTGAAACTCTTTTTTGTACAGTTCCCCTGTGTATTCTTGCCACCTCTTCATAATATCTTCTGCTTCTTTTAGGTCCATACCATTTCTGTCCTTTATCGAGCCCATCTTTGCATGACATATTCTCTTGGTGTCTCTAATTTTCTTGAAGAGATCTTTAGTCTTTCCCATCCTGTTGTTTTCCTCTTTTTCTTTGCATTGATCACTGAGGAAGCCTTTCTTATCTCTTCTTGCTATTCTTTGGAACTCTGCATTCAGATGCTTATATCTTTCCTTATCTCCTTTGCTTTTCACTTCTCTTCTTTTCACAGCTATTTGTAAGGCCTCCCCAGACAGCCATATTGCTTTTTTGCATTTCTTTTCCATGGGGATGGTCTTGATCCCTGTCTTCTGTACAATGTCATGAACCTCAGTCCATAGTTCATCAGGCACTCTATCAGATCTAGGCCCTTAAATCTATTTCTTACTTTCACTGTATAATCATTAGGGATTTGATTTAGGACATACGTGAATGGTCTAGTGGTTTTCCCCACTTTCTTCAATTTAAGTCTGAATTTGGCAATAAGGAGCTCGTGACCTACAGTCAGCTCCCAGTCTTGTTTTTGCTGACTGTATAGAGCTTCTCCATCTTTGGCTGCAAAGAATATAATCAATCTGATTTCGGTGTTGACCATCTGGTGATATCCATGTGTAGAGTCTTTTCTTGCGTTGTTGGAAGAGGGTGTTTGCTATGACCAGTGCCTTCTCTTGGCAAAATTCTATTAGCCTTTGCCCTGCTTCATTCTGTATCTCAAGGCCAAATTTGCCTGTTACTCTAGGTGTTTCTTGACTTCCTACTTTTGCATTCCAGTCCCCTATAATGAAAGGACATCTTTTTGGGGTGTTACTTCTACAAGGTCTTGTAGGTCTTCATAGAACCATTCAGCTTCTTCAGCATTACTGGTTGGGGCATAGTCTTGGATTACTGTGATATTGAATGGTTTGCCTTGGAAATGAACAGAGATCATTCTGTCATTTTTGAGGTTGCATCCAAGTACTGCATTTTGGACTCTTTTGTTGACCATGATGGCTACTCCATTTCTTCTGAGGGATTCCTCCCCACAGAAGTAGATATAATGGTCATCTGAGTTAAATTCACCCATTCCAGTCCATTTTGTTTCGCTGATTCCCAGAGTGTCGATGTTCACTCTTGCCGTTTCCTGTTTGACCACTTCCAATTTGCCTTGATTCATGGACCTATCATTCCAGGTTTCTATGCAATATTGCTCTTTACAGCATCAGACCTTGATTCTATCACCAGTCACATCCACAACTGGGTGTTGTTTTTGCTTTGACTCCATCCCTTCATCCTTTCTGGAGTTATTTCTCCATTGATCTCCAGTAGCATATTGGGCACCTACTGACCTGGGGAGTTCCTCTTTCAGTATCCTATCATTTTGCCTTTTCATACTATTCATGGGGATTATGCATAAAAACTATTTAAGCCTTATTCATTCATTTCATGCTTATTTAATATTATGCTTCTGAGATAAATTCTGACATGTGTAATAATATATCACCTATTTTTAGAAATTTAATATTAATATTATTATGCAATGGTAATGATAACCAAGACATAATAGTAAATGACTCTGATAATAATAAGTGAAACTTCAGTCTTCTTCCTAAAATAGTATAAGATAATCATGGTTAACCAATCCCCAACCACCTGGAAACCCTTATAGTAATAATTATTATCATTTTCATCATCATTTTAAAGGTTAAACTCTTTTTTCATTTTCACTTTAGAAGTCATCCTATAACATCCTTCTGTTTCATACCACTTTGGGGTTTGAAGTCTCCCTGTTAAGAACAGCTTGTTTCTTGCACAATATAATATTAACATCAAGTAAATTTCTCTGAATTTTCTTTCAACAGTAGATAGTACAGTTATAGTTCAGATGTCAAATAAATGTGTGTCTTTGAGACTAATTCTTTGGAAATAAAGAATAAATAATTTACTGTAAAACAGAGAACATACAACTTTAACATTTTTAAAATGCAGCATACTAGATTAACTTTAACTTTTGTCACACCCAAAATGCTAAGTTATGTGCTTTGAAAGAGTTCAATTTTTTCTCTGATTAAAGATCAAAGAACATTTGATTCCACTCAGAACTGAAGCCAACAAAACTAGTTAAAAAGTTTCTTATAAATAAAATGATGCTAATCTTCAAACCAACTTAACCAATATATGGACAAAATCTACAGTAATCATAAATATATCATTTTCTTATCATATGTAACATTTTCATAAACATACTTTCAAAAGCAATTTCAAAAATTTTTATTGTAACGTCTAACTGCTTCTATATTACTTACAGGCCAGTAAGTGATGGGTATCCTCCTTTTGATGATATTCTGGGTTTAGAAGGAATCATGAAATGAAAGGATACTTATTTTTAAACTAACTGATAGGATCCTAAGTTTTAGAGACATACCACTACTGTCAGTCATTTAGGAGTAGAACTCAAATAGTCACAACAGAAGAGATCACTCAGATATAAGCTACATGAGGGAACGTATCCCTAATGCTTAGAACATTACTGCACATACAGTAGGCACTCATTTACTAGATTAATGTATGAAAAATGCATATGAATATAATTTCAGATACAAACAAAAGGTACTGTGTACATTCTCCATGGTTATAAAATCCAACCAGCTCCACAAACTTTATCTGTTTGCTATTTTGCCAGATTTTGCCAATTTAATATGGCATCTGTCTCAGCACACTGGCAATATATGTGTGTGAGTGTGTGTGTGTGTGTGTGTGTGTGTGTGTGTATAATGAAAGTTTTTCAGTCATGTCCAGCTCTTTGTGATCCCATGGACCATAGCATGCCTGGCTCCTCTGTCCATAAAATTTTCCAGGCAAGAATACTGAATTGGGTAGCCATTCCCTTCTCCAGGGAATCTACTTGACCCAGGGATCAAACCCAGGTTTCCTGTATTGTAGGCAAATTCTTCACCATGTGAGCCACCAGGGAAGCCCATATGCATAATAGTGAAATCAACTATTTATATGCCTGCCTCCTGCGCTAGACTCTGCAGTCTATGTCTTACAAATCTTTGTATCATCAGCATCTAGCTCAGTGACTGACACATGGTAAGAACTATGAAATATTTGTTGAACTAGCTAGCTATGATTTGCATAAGACAATTAATATCTTTAATCATTTTTTGCCTAAAAATAAAATAAGGGTTCTCAGTGCCATCAGTACTTCCACATACAAGCATCTGGAAATGTGTGGGGACAGGGTTTTTTGTTATCCTAATGCCAGAGATGTATTACTGGCATTATTGACTGGGTGGTACCAGGCAAGCTAAATATACTGCAGTCACTAAAATAATCCCTCACATTGAAGCATCATCCTGCCCAAAATGTCATGGTGAGGCCACTCAGAATTTCAATCCTTAATGTCCTTTCAAGTTTTAAAATTCTAAGCAGAAACTAAATTTTGAAAATTATTGCTTTAAAATGCAGACATGAGTATCAAGTTAACATCAGCTAAGAAGCTTACTGTTTTGTTTCCTATTGCCTTTTATGTGTGTTCTAGGTGGCGTATTTCTCTCAAGTACAGTATGTGGACTCTATGAGTGAAATGTCTAAACTTTTCTGGTGTGAATGTCAGACTCATGCCCTTATTCCTCACAGATCCAAAACCATCTTAGAAAATCTTTTTGGCTCTTGTACATCAACCCGGTTCAAAGTGAGAGGATCTGGGAGATGGAACAGGGCCAAAAGGCTCTCTTATTCTCCCAGCTGCCCCCCAAATTTATAAAAGCCACCAAGACAATGAATCTCCTTCTAATGAGTCATAAAAATGATACTTCTTATTCCTCAGACCTCCTGCTCTAGATGGAAGGCTGGTGGTATTTCCTGTGGCTTACCTTTTGGTGACTTGTGGTTATTTGTAACTTGTGCAACTGATGGGAACTCAGATGCAAGGTATGCTCTTTTTTATTTAGTTCTTTCATCACAACCTTTTGTTTTTCCTGCTCCTAGGGTAATATTAGCAGTGTAAGTAATAGCAACCTTGCCCTTTTGTAAAAGAATACTAGGTGGAAGAATGATTCAGCAGGTATGGTTACATACAACTTCCAAGTCTATGTTTCTCAACAGTGCGTCCAAGGGTCAAAAAACTCCATAAGTCACAGCCAAACTTTGTCACAGACTCCTGTTTCAATTTTACCTATTTGTTAGCTCCCAGCTGAAATGTAATCTTTTATTACCTAAGTTCTAGAACTTTTTGGTTTTATCATTTTTCTGATTAAAAAATTTTAGCTGTTTTATTTGTTAAATTTTGTTTATATATTTAGTCTTAGCTAAATTTAGTCTTAGCTCTTTCATCCATTCATGTGTAATTACTCCCCAAGGTAAAGTATATGGTATATATCCACTCACAGTTTTCTTCCTAAATAAATGCTATTATAGATTACATCAATTCTCATCACCATGTTTCTCATAGCCATTCTCTTTCCTTAATTACCAAGCTCTGGGAAACAAAACTCGCTTGGGTTATGCCCCTCTTCTCTCTCCAGGCCCATATTGTGTGATAGTTCTAATAGGAAACTGTAGCTTACATCTGGTTCTTACTTCAAGATCATTCCACTTAAAACTGTCCATCTAGTCCCTTAAATAAGACATCTTGGGGGACTAATGACTAATCATCCCATGCTCCCACATAATTGTGCTGTCATACATATGGTATCTTTTTAATTATGGGGGATACTATGAATTAGTAATGGCCATCAAAGGCCTTAACGCAGTCAAACAAATTGTAACCCTATTGCCTGTGAACTTATGACCCTAACCAATATCATAACCAAAAAGGGATAATTAGTCAATACTTGTAGGACATAAAAAATGTAATTATGAACTTGTATACTTATTATCATCAAACAAAATTATTTTAACAAGCCCTCTTAACCCTTCATAGACCTTTACCTATACATGTTATACAGGTATGCCCCTACCCCACATTGCAAAATTTTGTTTTATGCCACTTTACCTTTACAAAAGACCTACATTAATACCTGTTTTCACTATCCAAAAGAAATGTAAAGATTTCTACTTTTATGAAAAAAAAGTGAAAAGTGAATATTGCATTCAATGTTTGTTTTGCAGGAATCCTTATAGAGGCAGCACGTTCCCCGAGTGGGAGAATGGCCCCACCAAGCTCCTTCCCTGGGTACAAAATTCAGCATAGCATTAAGCCACCACAGCTTTCAACTATGTCTATAAGCATTTGTGCTTCATCTCTATTTATTACATCTGGAGCATCCATTATCAATGTAATTGCTTCTTCCTTTAAAGCCACTGGCTTACAAAAGTTTTCATAAGAATGTTCTGCTTTTGAAAGTGGTGGTGGTGCTTTAGTTGCTAAGTCATGTCAGACTCTTGCAACCCACATCTCCTGTGTCTCCTGCATTGGCAGGTGGATTATTTACCATGGAGCCACCTAGGAAGCCTCATAACAATTCATACAAAGCCTACATAATTTTAATTGTCTCATAATTTATAGCATATATCCTCCAATTATATATAATCTCAACCAAACATACTGTAAATGAAATTTTAAAACACTAAAATGTTTCAAAAAATTAAATTTCATGGACTAAAATTTTTTTAATTCTTTAATAGCTTTAAACCTACATCTGAAAGCTCTTCATTCACATACTGTTGAAGCCTAGCTTGGAGGATTTTGAGCACTACCTTACTAGCATGTGAAATGAGTGCAATTGTGCAGTAGTTTGAACATTCTTTGACATTGCCCTTCTTTGGGATTGGAATGAAAATGGACCTTTTCCAGTCCTGCAGCCACTACTGAGTTTTCCAAATTTGCTGGCATATTGAGTTCAGCACTTTAACAGCATCCTCTTTTAGGATTTGAAATAGTGCAGTTGGAATTTCATCACCTTCAGTAGTTTTTTTGTTCATAGTGATGTTTCCTAAGGCCTGCTTGGCCTCACACTCCAGGATGTCTGGCTCCAGGTGAGTGATCATACCATCATGGTTATCTGGTCATTAATACCTTCTTTGTACAGTTCTTCTGTGTATTCTTGCCACCTCTTCTTAATCTCTTTTGTTTCTGTTAGGTCCTTGCCATTTCTGTCCTTTATTGTGCCCATTTTGTGTCCTTTTTCATGCCCATTGTGCATGAAATATTCCCTTCTTATCTCTAATTTTATTGAAGAGGCCTCTAGTCTTTCCCATCCTATTGTTTCCCTCTATTTCTTTGCATCATATGTGTGCTAATATACAATTTGTTTTTTTACTTACTTCATTCTATATCAGTTCAGTTCAGTTCAGTTCAGTTGCTCAGCTGTGTCTGACTCCTTGCAACCCCATGAATCGCAGCACTCAAGACCTCCTTGTCCATCACCAACTCCCGTAGTTCACTCAGACTCACGTGCATCGAGTCAGTGATGCCATCCAGTCATCTCATCCTTTGTCATCCCCTTCTCCTCCTGCCCCCAATCCCTCCCAGAATCAGAGTCTTTTCCAATGAGTCAACTCTTCACATGAGGTGGCCAAAGTACTGGACTTTCAGCTTTAGCATCATTCCTTCCAAAGAACACCCAGAGCTGTTCTCCTTTAGAATGGAATGGTTGGATCTCCTTGCAGTCCAAGGGACTCTCAGGAGTCTTCTCCAACACCACAGTTCAAAAGCAGCAATTCTTTGGCACTCAGCTTTCTTCACAGTCCAACTCTCGCATCCATACATGACCACAGGAAAAACCATAGCCTTGACTAGATGGACCTTAGTTGGCAAAGTAATGTCTCTGCTTTTCAACATGCTATCTAAGTTGGTCATAACTTTCCTTCCAAGGAGTAAGCGTCTCTTTTCCATGGCTGCAGTCACTATCTGCAGTGATTTTGGAGCCCCAAAAAATAAAGTCTGACACTGTCTCCACTGTTTCCCCATCTATTTCCCATGAAGTGATGGGACCAGATGCCATGATCTTAGTCTTCTGAATGTTGAGCTTTAAGCCAACTTTTTCACTCTCCTCTTTCACTCTCATCAAGAGGCTTTTTAGTTCCTCTTCACTTTCTGCCATAAGGATGGTTTCATCTGCATATCTGAGGTTCTTGATATTTCTCCTGGCAATCTGGATTACAGCTTGTGCTTCTTCCAGCCCAGCATTTCTCATGATGTACTCTGCATAGAAGTTAAATAAGCAGGGTGACAATATACATCATTGATGTACTCCTTTCCTGATTTGGAACAAGTCTGTTGTTTCATGTACAGTTCTAACTGTTGCTTCCTGACCTGCATATAGGTTACTCAAGAGGCAGGTCAGGTGGTCTGATATTCCCAACTCTTTCAGAATTTTCCACAGTTTATTGTGATCCACACAGTCAAAGGCTTTGGCATCATCAGTAAAGCAGAAATAGATGTTTTTCTGGAACTCTCTTGCTTTTTTGATGATCCAGCGGATGTTGGCAATTTGATATCTGGTGCAGTGATTAGCAGACTCTAAATCCATCCGCATATCTACAAATGACCCTGTTTTGTTCCTTTTTATGGCTGAGTTTTATTCCATTTTATATATGTACCACACTTTCTTCATCTGTTCATCTGTTGCGGGACATTTAGGTTGCTTCCATGTCCTGGCTATGTACCCAATGTTCATTGCAACACTATTTACAATAGGAGTGAGTCAAATAAAATCTTGCTGTAATTATGTCAAAGAGTGTTTTTCCTATGCTTTCCTCTATGAGTTTTATAGTGTCCTGTCTTACATTTAGATCTTTAATCCATTTTAAATTTGTTTTTTGTATGGTGCTTTTTATTCTTCAATTTGCTTACATGGTGTATCACCATGATTGATTTGCATATATTGAAGAACTCTTGCATCACTAGGATAAATCCCATTTGATCATGGTGTAGGATCCTTTTAAACTATTGTCAGATTTGGCTTGCTGGTGTTAAGCTGAGGAATTTTGTGTCTATGTTCATCAGTGACATTGGCCTGTTATTGTCTTTTTTAATGATATCTTTATCTGGTTTTCCTGTCAAGGTGATGGTGGCCTCATAGAATGAACTTGGGAGTGTTCCTTTCTCTGCAATGTTTTGGAAGAGTTTCAGATGGATACGTGTTAACTCTTCTCTAAATGTTTGATAGAACTAATCTGCAAAGCCATCTTGTTTTGACTTCTGACATCTGGTTTGACATTTGTTTGTTGGAAGTTTATAAATTACACTTTCAATTTCAGTACTTGTGATCGGCTTCTTCATATTTTCTATTTCTTCCTGGTTCAGTCTTGGAAGGTTGTACCTTTCTAAGAATCTGTCCATTACTTCTGGGCTGTCCATTTTATTGGCATATAGCTGCTTGTAGTAGTCTCTATGATCGTTTTTATTTCTGTGGTATCATTTGTAACTTCTTTTTCATTTCTAATTCTTTTTATTTGAGTCCTCTCTTTTTTTGGTTTGAGTCCTCTCTTTTTTTGGTTCATCTGGCTAAAGGTTTATCAATTTTGTTTATTTTCTCAAAGAATCAGTATTCAGTTTCATTGATCTTTGCTACTATTTTCTTGGTCTCTATTTCATTTATTTCTGCTCTGACCTTTATGAATTCTTTCCTTCTGCTAACTGGGTCTTGTCTCTCTGTTGGGCAGGACCATGTCAAGGGTGTGTTTATAGGTGACTGTGAGCTTAGTTTGGTTTTAGGCACCCTGTCTGCTGAGGGGTAGGTCTGTGTTTCTATTCTGCTGGGTTTTTGGCCTGAGGCATTCTAGCTCTGGACCCTATATGCTCTTGGGTAGAGCAAGGTCTTGATGACAAAATGCTGACCTCAGGAAGACCTCATGTTGATCAATATTCTCTAGGGCCTCTGCCACCAGTGTTCTTGCCACCTCAGTGAGCAGCAGCTGACAACTTCCTCCCTCTGAAGTTCCTCCAAGATTCATAGCGAAGTCCAGTCCTGGCTCCTATGGATTTTCTGCTTTGTGCTGAGTCCCAGTGTATGTGAAACCTTGTGTACACCCTCCAAGAATGGCATCTTTGTTTCCCCAGACCTATGGAACTCCTGCACTCAAGCCCCACTGGCCTTTCAAGTCAAATGTTTTGGGGATTTCTACTTCTAATGCCAGACCCTCGGGCTGGAGAGCCTAGTGTGGGGTTCAGGGCTCATTCTTGTGGGAGAACTTCTGTGATATAATTATTTTCCAGTTTATGTGTTGTCCACCTGTTAGATATAGGATTTATGTCATGAAAGTTCCCCCTCCTGCCATCTCATTGTGGCTTTTTCTTTGCCTTTCAATGTAAAATATCTTGGTCGGTAGATTCCAGTCTTTTTTATTGATGGTTGTTTAGCAGTTAGTTGTGATTTTGGTGTTTTCTCAAGAGAAGGTGAGCTCAAGTCCTTCTACTTCACACTCTTTTCCAAAATCAAGGAGCTGCTTTTACTTTGGATGTTTGCTGTCTCCTTCCTCCATGTGTTGGCCATGATCCCCTTGATATGAGATGTGTAGGTACACTTGGCACACTTCTACAATAGCAGGGGCATAAGCCCAGCACTTGTTCACAGATTCCCTAGGGGCTGGCACTCTCCATGTCCTCCTGGAAGAGTAGGGGCAGGGCCTGGTACCTGCTCATGGATTTCCTAGGGAGGGGGGTTATCTTCACCCACCGACCCCCAGACAAAGAGGGCAGGGCCTGGAGCCTGCTCCCAGATTTCCTAAGTGCTGGTGCTCTCCGTGCCCTCCCAGGACAGCAGGGGCAGGGCCATCTGTGGTGGCAGCCAGTGCCTACATCTGGAGCTCACAATGGCAGCAGTGACTCAAGCCTGCCTCCAGAGTTTCTGTAGGTGGTGTCTTGTTGCCCAGGAACACTCACAAGGAAAAAGTATCTTCCGGTGGTCTCACCCCTCTCCTCGTGTGCTCCCAATTAATGCTGCCTTGCACCTTGGCAAGTCCAGGGTTCTTCTGAGTATACACTCAGTTGCCACAGCCCAGCCTCTTCAGGCTGTTTCCACACAGTCAGTCCTGGTCCTCTCCCTGGGCCTGACCTCTGAAGCCTGAGCTTTAGAACCCAGCCCCCACTCCTGCCAACAGATAAATATCTCTGGCTGGGGAGCAGAAGGCTGCAATGCTGACCTTCTGTGCAGGTTATCCTTCATTTGCCTTCCACGATCTGGTTGCCATGCTCTCCTCCAAGGCTCCAAAGCTCCCTCTCAGTCCAGTCTAATCTCCCCACTGGTGAGGAGACTTCCTTGGGTGCAAGAACATTTCCTCCTTCACAGCTCCCTCCCTGAGGTGCAGGCCCCATCCAGTTCCTTCCTCCTCCCTGCCCTTTTTGTCCTATTCAGTTATATGGAGGTTTTCTTGTCTTTTCAGAAGTCTAAGTTCTTCTGTTGGTGTTCAGTAGCTATTCTCTGTGAATCATTTCACTTGTAGAAGGTGAACTTTTCCACTTCCTACTCTTCTGCCATCTTGATACACATCAGTGTCCACTAAATATTTCATAACACAAGCCACTGCATCTATAGTTCCCATAATGGCTATTGGTATTAAATCAATATATTCTCATCAATGAACGACTATTAAAATTTTTAATCCAACATTTTTTATTGCTACAGTAGCCCTTATTATAAAAGTTTGACATTCCCCATTCCACTTTGAGTACCAGAAGCTACACAAGGTATTCATTCCATTAATATCAAGCTTAATCTTATCAACATGATAAAAACTTACACTTAGATCAATTTTATATCAAATTCAGAGATGATTCATTGGAAAAGACCCTGATCCTGGGAAATATTGAAGGCAGGAGAAGGGCGTGACACAGAATGAGACAGTTGGATGGCATCACCAACTCAACGAACATGAGTTTGAGCAAACTCTGGGAGATAGTGAAGGACGGGGAAGCCAGCTGTGCTGCAGTTCATGGGGTTGCAAAGAGTCAGACATGACTTATCAACTGAACAACAACAACAACAACAAATCTAGATATATCAATTATTGCTGTAATATCAATTACAATTAGAATACTGAGGAAGGTTTAACAAAACACAACTAAAAAAATCTGCCTATTTATCAACTGGCCATATTATAATAATCTTTTTATAGTAATATCTATTATGATCAGGAGCTTTGGCAGTTGATTAGTATATATCATTAGTAATTAGAGATCCTGATATAGCATCTCCTATAAACAATGTAAGCTCTACTTCTCCCATCATCGCTCTTAGGGATTCCTGGATGGCTCAGTAGTAAACAATCTGTCTACTAATGCATGAGACAAGGGTTTGATTCCTAGGATGGAAAGATCCCTTGGAGGAGGAAAAACTGTCCTTAACCAGTAATTTAACTCTTGAAGGGCCTTCGATAGATTTGACTCACTTTTCATTACATTTAGCAGCTGTCTCATCAGTTTTAGGTGCAATCAGTTTTAGTACTAGAATTATCGATCTAAAACCACCAGCCACATCTCAGCATCAAATACCACTACTGTTTGATCCATTCTAATTACAGCTGTATTTTTACTACTTTAACTCCCAATACTAACAGCTGGTATTACTGTATTATTTATCTTTCCTTCAATTCTCAATGATAAACTTACTGGGTAAAGTATCCTAGATTATAAGGTTTTCTCTTTCAGCAGAGATAAACTATCCCTGTTCCATTAAGTTTTCTTATTCTTTCACTTGAAATATATTCTTCCATCTTCTCATTTTGTTTAACTTTTTCTGTCTCTATGAATTAGGTGAAACAGCTACCTATTCCAGTCTTGAGGGGTGTCTGTGTGGGAGTGTTTCTTTGCAGTCAGAGTGTGGGCAGTGGCTTTGGTGGGAGAGCTGCAGTGTCAGGAATCAGTGATCTCTTATACAGTAGGATTCAAAGAGTTTTCTGGAATTCAACTGATCTTGAAGGGAATATGTAAACAGGGGAACATAGTAGTTAAGGACATGTTTGATTTGGATTTGTCTTTACTTAGTTGGAATTTTAACCTTCATTTTACATCATTCTTGGCCATTGTCGCAGCCTTTTGGGATTCATAATCTCTGCATATAAGCAGATAAATAAACAGATGGAACTAATAACTTAATTATTGTCCCAGAGAATGGGCGACATTCCCAGCCATACCTCCATTAGTTGAAGAGTAATTCTGCCTTATTCTCATTTCAGAGGCAAGCAGGAGTGTGATGAACATCCACTACAGAAGAATATATCAGGATTGCTAAACTGAACTGGTAAAGGCATATTTATTTCGAAACTTTCTTCCCTAGGAAATTTCTTAAAAACACAACTACATGCTCATACTTTGAAGCATTTTAGTACCTTCGCTTCACAGAAGACCCGTAATACCCTGAGCAATGGTTCACTAGAATAAGGCTGTTTCTCTAAAGCAGGGATCAGTTCAGTTCAGTTCAGTCACTCAGTCGTGTCCGACTCTGCGACCCCATGAACCGCAGCACACCAGGCCTCCCTGTCCATCACCAACTCCTGGAGTTCACCCAAACTCTTGTCCATTTAGTCGGTGACGCAGGGACAGACCTGGCCAAGTCTCGTCCCATTTCTTTTGTACAACTTGCAAGCCAAGAGTCACTTTTACATTTTGAAATAGTTGGAAAAAAATCAAAGAATAATATTTTATAACATAGAAAAATTTTATATGAACTTCACATATCAGTGTCTATAAGTAAGTTTTCTGAGAACACACCCATGCCCATCAATTTTCTATGGCTGTTTTCACACGACAGCACAGAGTGGAATCATTCCAACAGAAACTGTATGGGCTACAAAGGAAAAGTATCTAATATCTGGCCTTCTGCAGAAAAAGTTTCTCAACCTCAGCTCTAGAGTTCATGTGAGGAAAGGAGGCATTGAATTCCCCAGGTACTACAAAATGAACACCTCTTTACAAGCTTGTAAATGCATCTTTCTATGCAATTATGGGGACTGTACAAGACAAACAACAGAGAAAAGAGAGAGAGCTAGTAGGGTCTAGGTGCTCAGCACCCACATTCCTTCAGGAAATCATTGTCATTCCTCTCATGGAAGCACTCACTTTTAAACTATCACCTAGAACCTTGAAACTACAGGATTCAGAACAACAGTCAAATAGAGTGTGTAGGCAGTATGGCCAGGAATTAACAGTAATCTTATGATCCACCAGGGACTCCTCTTTGGGGTGCCACACTCTCTAAGCTAAATTGTTATTCCTAATGTTCTCTCTCACCCAGCCCCACTCCAGAGATCCTGAAGGAAACCACATAAAAGAGTGTGGAAAAGAGGAGGCGATGACGCAGGGAGTGGCCATTCCTCCAACCAGGGCCTGGGCATTTGGGATTCTGAAGATGAGAGGACTTTGCAGAAAACTGCAGCAACCAAAAACTGGCTGAGATGCCAGGGGGAGAGGATGGGCTAGTTAATGGGTACACCACAGATGAAATACACTCTTATAAAGGGCAGAAAGGGGGAAGAGTACCCTTTTTTACCTTGTGGAGAGAGACAATATCATCAGAGGCCAAGATAGAAGTGGGTGTGATGTGCACACCCTTTAGACAAAATAAGGTTATACAGACAGTACTGCTTCCTCAGGAAGGTATCTGTGATCACTATAGTTTGTGTAGCATTAAAAGCTAAAAAGAGCTCTATATGAAATGAGAGGAGATAAAATCATGTGAACTAAATTGCAGCCTAGAAAATATAGGAAACCTATGATTTTAAAAAATTGTTCTGGGGTCTTCCCTGGTGGTCCAGTGGTTAAGACTCTACACTTTCATTGCAGGGAACACAGGTTTGATCCCTGGTCTGGGAATTAAGATCTTGCACGCCATGCAGCACAGTAAGAAAATTTTTTTAATAAAAATAAAATTAAAAAGTGGTTTCTTCTTACTTACAATGCACATTTACCATATTGCTAACTACATGCCAGATTTGTATATATATATACACCAGTTCAGTTCAGTCGCTCAGTCATGTCCGACTCTTTGCAACCCCATGAATTGCAGCACGCCAGGCCTCCCTGTCCATCACCATCTCCTGGAGTTCACTCAGACTCACGTCCATTGAGTCAGTGATGCCATCCAGCCATCTCATCCTCTGTCGTCCCCTTCTCTTCCTGCCCCCAATCCCTCCCAACATCAGAGTCTTTTCCAATGAGTCAACTCTTCGCACAAGGTGGCCAAAGTACTGGAGTTTCAGCTTTAGCATCATTCCTTCCAAAGAAATCCCAGAGCTGATCTCGTTCAGAATGGACTGGTTGGATATCCTTGCAGTCCAAGGGACTCTCAAGAGTCTTCTCCAACACCACAGTTCAAAATCATCAATTCTTTGGTGCTCAGCCTTCTTCACAGTCCAACTCTCACATCCATACATGACCACAGGAAAAACCATAGCCTTGACTAGATGGATCTTTGTTGGCAAAGTAATATCTCTGCTTTTGAATATGCTATCTAGGTTGGTCATAACTTTTCTTCCAAGGAGTAAGCATCTTTTAATTTCATGGCTGCAATCACCATCTGCAGTGATTTTCAAATACATTTATATCATCTAAGTTTGTGACAATTGAGCAAGAAATAGTAGTAGTGTAGATCTTCATTTGATTAATGAATAAAACAAGAATTGAAGAGGCTTAATGACTTGCCCCGTGTCACACTGCTGTAAGTGACTGAACTAAGATCTGAGGTATTTCTGACTCTCCACTTTACTATATTTACTTAAGAGATGAGGATTACCACATCCAAAAGACAAAAAGAGCAATTTCTCCAGAGTTAAATATATGTCAGTTTATTTTAAACATTGTTTGCTTAATGAGAATAATTGAGGTATCATAATTTTAAGGAACACGATTAGTAGGAAAACAATTTTTACAAACTTCAGTATACCTCATGACTGGGAGTTAGGTATAGTTTACTTAGCCTTATGACCAAATAATTTTACCTGGTACAAATGGATCAATGTATGGAATTTGATCTTTTCCATGACAACACACTAGCCAGAATCAATAAAAGACATTTTTGAGAAATCTAACCTTTGACCTCAAAGGTCAAAAGAGAGGATAGGAAGAAAGAGAGAAAACTCATCATCACTGCAGGGACCAAAAAATCTCAGTTAAGCAACTAGTTTTCAAGAGTATTGGAGGGGGCAGGGGCGGGGGGCTACTATAGAATACCTACAGAAGAATTAGAAATGAGAAAAATAAAGTAAACTTTAAATAACACATCATAAAATGGAGCAGAAAACTGCAGAGTCATCTATCTGGGACAAGTGCCTGAGTCCCAGGCCAAAAGTCCAGGATTGTAAGCATTCGATTGGGTTTGCTAATGGAAAGCAAGGACTGGGTGGCCAATAGATTGGAGCAGAGACTAACTCTCTGGGGGCATGGATGTTGCCTCACATGCTGGAGGACCCAGAAGCAAGTTCCTCTTTAAGAGTAGCTCTTCCCACTTTCCAATACCACCCTCCTAGAGTATTGCTTCAGGGAAGTATTTTTTCTTTCAAACTGCTCAGACGTTTTGGACAAGACTTAAATCCACAGAAAAGAGAAAGATCACCAAAAGGTAGAAAAAGAATGATATTGCAATGATTTGAGAGGGAGGAGAGTGGGACTGCTAAATGGAGAAGGAGTATGCTACATTTATACCAAATATGGCCAAAATGAGAATGACATATCGTTCAATAGAGATCTTTTTTTTCTGAGCAGTAAGGATTCTAACTTTTGTTATCCAAATCTACTTTTCTGTGTAGCTATGTGATTTTGCCTAAAAAAAAAAGAAGAAGAAGAAGAAGTAACAGTAGATAGAGTCTAAAGATACTGTCAGGAATAGGAAAAGATTAGGAAACAAATTTTTAGAACAGAAGTTAAAGGTAGTAGCTAGTGAGAAGTTATTTTTAGATAAAGAGATGATTTTTATTTTTAATTGAGAAGGTAAAGAACATTATTAGAGGAAGAAACAGGTGACTACCTGGCATACTGAAATACAGATGGAACCAGACCTTTTTCTTCCTCAAGCCTTATGTAAAGTAGAAAGAAGGAATGGATGTGTGTGTATACACACACATACATATGTCTCTTCATATATACATATGGGAGTGGGTATGAGTATATGTACATGAGTGTATGTATATGTATGTGTGCATATATACATCTATACTTACACACATATATTTGTTTCTTCTGCCATGTATGTACAACAGTTTGTGGGAATAAGTGTGTGCATATGTGTTTTAGCTGTGAATCTCTGGGCCTTTGCACAGGCAACCATGGTGAAGAAAGTGGCCATCATTGGAGCAGGCATCAGCGGCCTGGCCTCCATCAGGAGCTGCCTAGAAGAGGGCCTGGAACCCACCTGCTTTGAGAAGGGTGAAGACGTTGGGGGCCTGTGGAAATTCTCGGTGAGTGGGACATCACTGCAGCAGACCGGGGAGTGAAGGGGGAAGTGTGTGAGAACACGGTGCTTGAGCACAGGCTGTCATGGCAGCTACACGTGCTCTACAAAGCTTAACATCAGTGGCAGGTGGGAAAGTAAACCCCTTGCTTACTTCAGAAGTAAATGGGATAGTGAGCTGGTCAGTCTCTGTGTATAGAACTCAACCCATGAATCATTAATAAGTGAGCCACTTGGGGATAAAAGCCATGGTCAAATATTGGTTAAGTTTATGTAACAGAATTACATGAGCTAATCATTTAAAAAGTGATGGCTCTTTCCATTCATTTGTTGAGTTTCTGGAACAACCTCTTAGAGATTCAGACCACAGATTTTAAGATTTCAGGTGCTGACTTTTTTCTTGCCAAAAATACATAATTCTTGAGATTGCTGCAAGGGGAACCAAGACGAGGACACACTGATTTGAAGTTCAGTGACTTTTGTTGTTGTTCAGTCACAAGTCATTCCCAGCACTTTGCGACCTCATGGACTGTAGCTTGCCAGGCTTACTTCTATGCATTTATATTAAGGATTCTATCAGCAGGTATGCTTGTAAGCTGTTGTTAGATCACTTTCTGTGATCCTGTCTAACAAGTATATCATCAGGTGTGGAGGCTTCCCTGTGCCCCAACTCTCTCCGTGACTACAACCTTAGGAATACTGTCTGGTTAAGCCTACTCCTGTTTTCTTCTTCTGATAAACCATAAATACATAGGAACATAGGAAGATCAATAACCTCATTTTTTTTGTTTTTACCATGCCACACAATATGTGGGATTTCAATTTCCAGGATCAAACCTGTGCCCCCTGCATTGGAAGCATGAAGTTTTAACCACTGGACCACCAGAAAAGTCCCCAGTAACCCCTTTTAAACCACTATTCCCTCCACAAGTACAAAATTAGTGTTAAACTTTATACCTTAATAGAAATGTTATGTTTAAGAAGAAAGTGTCTCTGATGGCCCTTTAAATATTATCAATATATGAGAATTGTTCTTATTAATATAGACATTTTCTAGATTTCAAAGAACTCTTTTTGAACCACCCAGCATCGATTATTTTAAAACTGGAGTATAATTGCTTTACAATGCTGTGTTAGTTTCTGCTGTACAACAACATGTATACATATACATATATCCCCTCCCTCTTGAACCTCCCACCCACCTCCATCCCACCCCTCTAGGTCATCGCAAAGCACTGAGCTCAGCTCCCTGTGCTATACAGCAGCTTCCCAGGATTGCAGAGCTCAGTGTTTCTCACTGGAATGTGCTGACAGAATTTCAGATTAGCACAGTGAAGGCTGATAGGGCTGTTTTATTAAGTAATTTCTATATACCAAACACCTTTCTCGTTTCATTCAATCTATATAATATATAATAATCCTATAAGCGAGGTATGAATTTTTCCCTTTTACAAATGAATCTGAAGCTTAAACGGAAAAAAAAAAAGGTAAATAGCTTGTGAATGGCAAAGACAAGACTCCAATTCAGTCTGACTTGTATTTCCAGTTTGAATTCTTAATCCCTTAATAAATTGCTGGATGCCATTTCAACAAGTGGCCTGTTGAGCTGGCAGGTCTTCTACCCAGTGATCTTAACCAGATCCTCATATTCACACTTACTTTGCAAAGCATTGTTGAAGAAAGACACTGCTGATAAAGCTTTTGAGAGTAGCTGCCTCTCCTGTTGCTCAAGAAAGGCTTTAAAATTTGAACTTAGCATCATGGAGGGATAAACTACTCACCTGCAAGCATGAGGTACTCTTCAAGAAAAAGAAAAATTACCCCAGAGGATGGAACCTCAAACCCAGAAGCTGGAGCCTTGAGGCACAAATGCTTATTTCCCAGAACTTGAAAGCTAATGAAACTTACCCTTCTGGATTTCAAAATTGCTTGGGACTGATGATTCCTTTTTTTTCCTTCCATTTTCTCCCTTTTGGAATGAGAATGTTTATTATTGGTACTCTATGACTGTCCCATCATTGTATTTTGAAATAAGATAATTTATTTTCTAGCTTGACAGGTCCAGAAATAGAGAATTCTGTCCCAGGGTGAATTACACTGAGTCGCTTTGATACCTGATTCAGATAGTTTAGACAATGAGATTTAGAATTATTGAGCTGATGATATATAAGTGAGATTTTGAACCTGATTTGTTGCTGCAGTGGATTGAGACTTTGGAGATGCTGAGATGAAGTGAATATATTTGACATGTGGGATAGATGTGAATCCTTGGTGGCCTGACAGTGGACTGTGATAGGCTATTCAAACAATGGGCCCCTCAAAGATATCAGGTCCTGATCCTAGAACCTGTAAATATTCCTAATGAGGGGAAAAGAAGATATTTACAGGTATGATTAATAATCTTGAGATGATGAGATTATTTTAGATTATGGCATGAAACTTCCCTGGTGGTCCAGTGGTTAAGAATCCACATTTCATGGGTTCAATCCCTGGTCAGGAAATGAAATATCCTACATGCCGGCCCTGGGGCAACTAAGCCCACACACCTCAATGAAAGATCCCACATACCACAACTAAGACCTGACACAGCCAGAAAATAAAATAAACTTTAAAAGAGAAAGAGAGAGAAAGGCAAAGGGAGTTTTGACACACAGAAACAAAAGAAAAAAGGGAATATGACTTTATCAGAAAGAGAGACACAAAGATGCTATGCTATGACTGAGAAGGAGACATTAGTCAAGGAATACAGGTAGTCCCCAGATGCTAAAAAAGCCAAGGAATGCTGGCATCCAGCAGGAGCGGGAAGAGACAATGAATCTCCCCTAGAGCCTCTGGAATGGACTTGGCCCTGCCAACACTTTGAGTTAGGCCCAGTGATGCTGGTTTTCAACTCCTGGCCTCTGGAATCATGAGGGAATAGATTCCTGTTGCTTTAAGCTGTCAGGTTTGTGGTAACTTATTATAGTAGCCGCATGAAACTAATACAGTTGATTATTCAGAATTCCCTAATTAGTTCACCTCTGTGGGAGGACTTGAAGATGCAAATGATACTGTGACTTGCAGTGTTTCTCAAATACTTCTATGAGTCTGTAGCAGTATACCTAGAAATCACATTACAGGATTATACTATAAAATCAAGTTAAATTTTGTATTTTCATTACAGTTAGTTTAAAAAGTCAGCATTTTACATTTTCTAAGATCCAATCATTAGCTAAGTGTAAAAAATAATAATAATAATAAAACTGCAGGGACTTCCCTGGCAGTCCAGTGTTTAAGAATCCACGTTTCCAATGCAGGGGCCATGGGTTCGATCCTTGGTCGGGGAATTAAGATTTTGTGTACTGCATGATGCAGCCAAATTAAATTAAAAAAAGGAATGGGCACATAATTCAAACTTTTGTAGCTTTTTCCTACAGCACTTTCTTAGGTCCTTCTATTAATAGTTCCTTCTTCTAACCCAGATCTAAAGGCAGAATGATGTATTTGTCTCACCTGCTTTGATCACTGAGAAAATACTTTATGACTAGGCTGCAGGTCTAGGGAGAAGGTCTTTCTCAGGAGTTCCACAAACAACATGTCAACAAATTTCCTGGATTTTGGCCTGAAGTATCATGAATAAAGTCTCCTTTTTCTGGGCATGCAATCCTTTGTTCACTTCCTCTGATTTTTTTTCTAGCCTATGTATCAATTTGATCTTTAATATTTAGTCTCTCCTTGTGTTGACTATAATCACTGTCAAGCATCCTCAACTTATCCAAAGCTGTGAATTCCTCCACCTTCTCATCCCACATGCACACTAGCAGAGTCAACAACCCAAGGGAATAGTAGAAAACTCTCATCATATTTCAAAATCATTGCTTTCTCATGCAGATTTGGCAACTAATCTACCACTGAATTACTTTTCAATAGCAAGGCCTCAGACACATTGGCTTTTAATGTGGTTGGAATATTCTAATGTGACGCTAAAAATTTGTATTGTAGGGGCCTGACATCTTTGAGTTATATGAGCCCTAATTAAATTTCTAGTGCTCAGTGCTTTTCATTATGAACTAGCAACTCTACAAAGAGATCTACAGTTTGATCTTTCATCAAAGGGAAAACCATTTCAGATAGAAAACAATATTATTTTTTTTACTCTATATGTTAATTTTATTTTATTTCTTTTTTTATTTTATTTTATTTTACTTTACAATACTGTATTGGTTTTTCCATACATCAACATGAATCTGCCACGGGTGTGTATAGAAAACAATGTTAATTTTTTTAAGGAAAGAAAAAATGTTTTTCTTTGGAGTCCCTTTTAGAGTTTTTTTGACTCTTTAAATTTGAAAATGTAATCTTATGAACTGACTAATATTTACACAGTTGTTTTCTGTTTGGTTTTGGTTTTTATGGATCATAGATTTGGTCAAACAGTAACTTAGCAAGCATTGCATCTTGCACTTTGGTCTGTCATTAGTTGATATACAACAAACCCTGTATTTTAAAAAGATGAAATATGCCTTATTTTCAAGTGCCAATGGAACATTTCTAAAACTGATTCTTAAATCAAAAAGTACTCAAATTTTTTGAAAAATTATGTAAGTAAAATGAAATCCTCAGTTGACAATACAATAAAATAGAAATTTATAACAAAATGAAGATGGAAAATACTGCCTCCAGGAAATTAAGTTCTCTCTTAAAGATCTATTAATTAATGTTCTTTTAGAAGTTTGGACTCAGTAAGACAAATGATTGATAACTTAAAAAAGAGAAAATAGAATGGATGAAAAATTATCAACTGCTGACTATCTGATTTTATACCATGAAGGATATCAATTGGAAAATGGTTAAAAAAATAAGATAATTCAATGAGGTGGATGATCACAAAACTGCCAGACAAAAATCAATAGTTTATATATGTTGTAGGGTTAGCAGACTGGCTTGGCTCTTTTCACACTAAAGCTGGTCCATTTTATTTGATCTATGTTTTTAATTTCAGTCCATTATTTTAAAACCAGGATATTTCACATAAAAATCTAAGGAAATGTCTTCTTTTGAAAAGTCAGAAAATCAGGTAACTCTGGATCTCTTCTTACTCTAATACGTAGCCTCTTTAGGCTGAATTTGAATTCTGTGTTTTATCATGTTCATTTTTGATTCATTTTTTGTAATTTTCTCTGCATTTATACAATTTATTTTGACTGGTGCTACATAAAAACTATAATCCCTTAGAATTTTTGGAACAGATTCATTTACAAAATTTTCCATTTTCTCTTATTCCTATAGTCATATCATTCTTTTTATTTAATTAACCTTCATGTCTATATTATTACAACCATGTAAATATCATTGCTAAGCTGCTTAGCGGATTCTGATTATACTTTCTTTCTTGATTAACTTTTTGTTTTCACTGGAGTTAGTAACTGCCTTGTGGTCTTTGTTGATTTAATTTTACAATGCTATTCTATTTCACTCCCCAACCTCTCGCACAGAATTTTGACTCTCCTCTGAACAGTTAAATACATAAGGTGTTTCACTGGCTTAATTCTTCTCTTAACTGTCTCTTAAAGACACTCTTCTGGATCGTTTCCCTTCTCTAGGCTAACCACACTGCTATTATCCTGGGTAACCCTGTTTTCTGAAAACTATCTTCCTACTATTTTTTTATTCTCTCATTTTAGAAGAGTATATGAGAGTACCTCCTTGGCAGTTTTCTATGAAATTAAAATATATGAAGTAAAAGACTGTAGACCTTGAATCTTATAAGATCACTGTTTGATCTGGATTCCTATTTGATTAGATCTAGTCTTAACTTTCAGGCTTCCCAGGTGGCACTAGTTGTAAAGACCTCCTGCCAATGCAGGAGACATAAGAGATGCTGGTTAGATTCCTGGGTCAGGAAGATCCCTGGAAGGAGGGAATGACAACCTACTCCAGTATTCTTGCCTGGAAAATCCCATGGACAGAGAAGCCTGGTGGGTTATGGTCCATAGGGTCGCAAAGAATCAGACACAGCTGAAGCGACTTACCACATTCTTAACTTTCCGCTTTCTTTGATCTGGTAAGTCAGTTACCACTCATCCATCTGTGCTCTACTTTCAAAATATTGTTTTTGTTTCCTGTTAGCTTTCACTTTTTTTTCCTTTTTTCCCTGTGGGTTTATACCTCTGATACCTTTACAGTAATTTTAGGGGTGTGTGCATGCTAAGTCACTTCAGTCTGACTTCATGTCTGACTCTTTGCAAGCCTATGGACTGTAGCCTATCAGGCTCTTCTGTCCATGGAATTTTCCAGGCAAGAATACTGGAGTGGGTTGCCATTTCAAACTCCAGGGGATCTTCCCAACTCTAGAACTGAACCTAGGTCTCCTGTATCTCCTGCATTGGGAAGAAGGTTCTTTACCAATAGCACCACCTGGGAAACCCAATTTTAGAGGAAGAAGAGTTAAATACATCTGCATAATCTTTCATATGTAATCAGAAGTCTGAGTTACTTTAGTAATTTTAAAAAGATAGATAAAGGTACTTCCATAGATAAGCAAGGTTTGGTTCTTTTTTGATCACTTGCCCCCCCCCCAAAAAAAAACCAAATAATTATATTTGAAAATGTCATTTATGATCTTAGTCATTCTCTTATGAACTTCTCATATGATCAACTTAAAAGGATCAGTCTATACACATGGACTCTGAGATACACTATAATACCAAATAGGAACAATAAGATGTTCATGACATTTTTTTTTTTTTAATAGCAAGTCACAGATGATGTGATTAGCTGATGCTGCAACTCCTTTTTCAATAACCATGGCCCTTGGGGAACCTAAGAAAAACTAAACACCAATCAGCTCAGCATTGCTAGGGAAATTCATTATCCTGGAACAGCCCAAACTGAAAAAGCACCTCAAATCTGTTTCAAGGGTTTGCATCATTTTATTACATAAAATTCCTCCTTTGTTGTTACATAATTTTCCTCAACTTTGCCTTGCTCCAAAACTTTACCTTCGACTTTGTATTAGTTTTCTATTTCTGCATAGCAAATTACCACAAACTAAAGCAGCCCAGGGACGGGGGAGCCTGGTGGGCTGCCATCTATGGAGTCACACAGTCAGACATGACTGAAGCAACTTAGCAGCAGCAGCAGCAGCAAAGCAGCTAAAAATATTTCTTTATTACTCTCAGGTACCCGGATCAGTGAACTTCCCTGGTGGCTCAGATGGTAAGAGCGTCTGCCTACAATGCAGGAGACCCGGGCTTGATCCCTGGGTTGGCAAGATCCCCTGGAGAAGGAAATGGCAACCCACTTCAGTACTCTTGCCTTGAAAATACCATGGACGGAGGAGCCTAGTGGGCTACAGTCCGTGAGGTTGCAAAGAGTCGGACACGACTGAGCCACTTCACTTTCACTTTTCACTTACACAGATCAGAAGTACAGCATAGTTCAGCTAGGTTCTTTGGTTAGGGTTTCATGAGGTCAAAAATTAGGTGCTGCCTGGGCTGGGCTCTTATCTGGAAGCACACAGAAAGAATCTGCACACTACAGGGTGGTGGCTGAATTCAGTTCCTTGTTTTTTCAAGATTAAGGTCTTTGTTTCCTTGCTGGCTGTAAATGGGATTCCTTTCAACTCCTAAAGGCTGCCAGTATTGCTTGGCATATGTCTCTCTCCATCTTCAAAACCAGGAACCAGCTGAATTCCCCTCATGTTTTGAACCTCTGACTTCTGATACCAGCCAGAGAAAACTCTGCTTGTAAAGGGATCATGTGATTCAATAATACTTAACAACATAGTCAGAGGAGTGATATAATATTTACAGATTTCATCCATACTCAGAGGGCAGACGACTACACAAGGATGAGATACACTAAGGGTCCTTCTTAAAATTCTGTCTACCATATAGCTCATATTACCAGTTGAGGGAAAATATGAAATTCTTGAGTGAAGCATGTCAGCCAAACTTAAAACTCTCACTCTGTCCAGGGAGATCCTCTCCCATTTTCTCTGGTGAGTTCTTAATATTTTGAAATGTTTTTTCTGTAAGTAATACTAGACTACTAAGTGTTCAGGTCACTCTTTGACATCTAGCATAAATAGGGCAAGACAAATATCCAGAATTACATAGAGAAAAACATAAAATCATGCTAAGACCCAAGGAGTACCCAATTTGGCACAGCTTAATCTGTAGGTCTCTTTAGGAGCAATGCTCAGTCTTTTAGCTTCCCTTCCTTGTCCCTTAGCTCTTTCTAAAATTGTCTCTGGGCTTATGCAGAAATAGAACTTATATGACCTTGTGGTGAAGCAAAGCCAAAGTTTCCCAAATTCAAACCCAGTCTTGGGCTGTCCTCTGAATCCTCTGGTCTCCTGATGTTCCTATTGTAGATGATTACCCTTCATGCCTATCCTTCAGTAATCTTCAACCAAAAGCCAGTTAATGAATCTGCAACTGTCCTCCCTTAGCTGTCAGGGGCTGATGAACCTCCTAGCTGAACAGACTCCACTTACCAGGTGCAGTTTGCTCACTGAGTCCCTGACCCAAATGGTCCATTCTTCAGCTCTACTAAAATGCCACCTAGCTGCCCCTCAACCCTTGGCAACTCTCTGGCAAACCAGCTACTAGAGACTCAGATGACTTCTGGATCCCCTTTGGGAACAAGCAGGAACTCTTATGTTTTATTCAAACTGAATGAGTTCAAAAGAGCTAAACTAAGGTCTGAGCTTTTCTTAATCATGTTACCTCTTCCTAATCACTGCTGCTTGACTCTTCAATGTCAACCCTCCCCAACCCAGGTTGTTTTGGGGAGCCTTTGAAGTGATATCTTACCAGAATTTCAAATGTGAAAACAAATTCCCTCTGCCCTCAGAGTTTTTCTCAATCTTTCTAACATGTCAGTTTGGTCGCTCAGTCGTGTCTGAATCTTTGTGACCCTATGGACTGCAGCATGCCAGGGTTCCCTGTCCATCACCAACTCCCGGAACTTGCTCAAACTCATGTTTATTGAGTCAGTGATGCCATCCAACTATCTCATCCTCTGTTATCCCCTTCTCCTTCTGCCTTCAATCTTTCCCAGCATGAGGGTCTTTTCCAATGACTCAGTTCTTCATATCAGGTGGCCAAAATACTGGAGCTTCAGCTTCAGCATCAGTCCTTCCAATGAATATTCAGGACTGATTTCCTTTGGGGTTAACTAGTTTCATCTCCTTGCAGTCCAAGGAACTCTCAATAGTCTTCTTCCACACCACAGTTCAAAAGCATCAGTTCTTCTATCCTCAGCTTTCTTTATGGCTCTCACATCCATACATGACCACTGGAATAACCATAGCATAGATGGACCTATGTTAATTTCAAAGAATAATGCTTAGGATTTAAGTAATCTTCTTTTCTGCTGCTGTTCCCCTTTCCCCTTATTCCTTTTCTTATTCCTTTCTTTATTCAGAAAAAAAATTTTTTTTCACTATGGCAAATAAACCACAATAAAAATTTACCAGGTAGCTATTTTAAAGTGTCCAGTTCTGTGGCATTAAGTTCATCGATGTCATCATACAATCATACCACTATCCCTCTCCAAAACATTTTAACCTTCCCAAAGTAAAACTCTGCAGAAATTAAACAATTTAACTCTCAATTCCTCCCTCTCCCTGGCCTCAAGCCACCACCACTCTCTTAGTCTCTGTGAATGCGATCACTCTGGGTATCTCAGAAAAATGGAATCATACAGAATTTGTCTTTTTGTGACTGGTCTACTTCATTCAGCATATGTCCTCAATGTTAATGCATATCACGGCATGTATCAGACCTTCCTTTCTTCTTAAGGCTGAATAATGTTCCATTGCATGTATACGTCACATTGCCTGTCCATGCTCATGAGCTGGCATATTGAAATCATGCACAGGTAAATTTTGGGAAATACTATCACTGTAATTAATGGTTCAGAGCAACAAAATTAATCCAGTTATATATTCTTAAAAGGACATGATGAAATTGAGAATCTGTTTCCCTTGCCTTAGAAAAGATGTGAATAAAGATAGATTTTTCTTTTTTTAATATAAATTTATTTAATTGGAGGCTAATTACTTTACAATATTGTATTGGTTTTGCAATACATCAACATGAATCCACCGCAGGTGCACATGTGTTCCCCATCCTGAACCCCCCTCCCTCCTCCCTCCCCGTACCATCCCTCTGGGTCGTCTCAGTGCACCAGCCCCAAGCATCCAGTATCATGCATCGAACCTGGACTGGTGATTCATTTCACATTCTAAGTTCCTTTGATTATCATCAAATAATTTAAGTGAAGTTAATTTATGCCTCATCTTATTGCATTTACTTTTGGAAAAGACCAACCAAAAATGAGTGATAATTATTTGGGACTAGTCCTGACCATGATAAATATACTCATTTACAAACTCTGATCCATTTAAAATGTTTCTTTCACAGGACCATGTAGAGGAAGGCAGGGCCAGCATTTATCAGTCAGTCTTTACCAACTCTTCCAAAGAGATGACATGTTTTCCAGACTTCCCATTTCCTGATGATTTTCCTAACTTTATGCATAACAGCAAGCTCCAGGAATATATTACTATGTTTGCCAAAGAAAAGAACCTCCTGAAATACATACAATTTAAGGTAAGATATTATAAAAAAAAAAAAACACTGGGGGCATAACTGTGAGGAATTCTATATTTATTACAAAATCCCCATTTGTTCCTTTCACTATCTCTTTCTCAATTGTAAGCAATTTTAACAGTATGGCTTCTTTGACCCTTGATTTAGAAAGCATACATTCCTCTTAAGAATATGTAGGAATTCTTTTTTAGTTTTTTTTTATTTTTGTTTTTAATTTTTTTAATACAAATTTATTTACTTCAATTGGAGGTTAATTATTTTACAATATTGTATTGGTTTTGCCATACATCAACATGAATCCGCCACAGGAAATTTTTAACTACACATAGTTCTTGGATCAAAATGCCATACTTAGAAATAAGAGCAAAGAGAAAAATGCTTGGGTAAACATGAATTTATAAATTAAGAACTCATTATTCCTAAACAATTTACAGGCCAAAAAAAGAAATTGCAGGGGAAATTTTTAAATATTTAGAGCTAAATGATTATTTAATTTTAATATATCAATATTTATGGAAAGTAGAGAGCACAAAAACTTTTATGAAAATTATAAGCTTAAATGTTTATGTTAGAAAATAAGAAAGATTTTCTAGGTGATCCTTAAGCATACTAAAGTGAGAACTTACACTCTGGATATAGATGATATCTTTCATTTTGAGAAAATAACATTAAAAATAAAATGACAAGGAAGAACATTAGGAAATTGCTGTTACTACAAAAGTTATTGGCCACCAGATTATTTACTACATGTTCTACGTGGCTCTTGTAGCTCCAAAAGGAATCACTCTTATACTGCAGAGAATACTGGTCATACACAAGGAACCACGTGGAAATAAAATTTAATAAAACATATAGATAAGGGCTTCCCTGGAGGTCCAGTGGATAAGAATCTGCCTTGCAATGCACACCAGTTCGATCTCTGGTCTGGGAAGATCCCACATACAAGAGGCAGCTAGGCCCAAGTGTTGCAACTACTGAGCCCACATGCCACAACTACTGAAGTCTGTATGCCCTAGAGCCCGTGCTCTGCAACAAGAGAAGCTGCCACAATGAGGAGCCTTCATGCCACAACTAGAGAGTAGCTCTTCATTTCTAATGCTGAGATGCCATAGGATTCTATGATCATTTGGCAAAGTTGGAAAGTCTTTCTATGTTTTGATGATCTGAGAAAGGTAGCCTTCTTAATCTAGTAAAGAGACCATTAAGGAAGCTGCAGGGTTAATTTCACTCCAATAATGACAAAACCCTGATAGTGTTTAATATCAGTGCATCTTCACAAAACTCAATGACCATACAAGTACAAAGTTTAAAAAAAAAAAAAAAAAGAATCCTCCTTTCTTGAAGGCCTACTGTAATAGACACTATGGCCTCATTTCTTTTTCCCTTATATCCCTTGATATTGTTTATGGAAAATTTCCCCTGAGAAGCCATCTGTTCCAATTTATGGGGAGTGTCCATGTTATGAAATAGTGAAAGTTACGTGATTCATTTGGGGAGGAAACTTGTAACTCTTGGCCAGTTGGCATCATCTTCAAACCTACAGAGAGAAACGCAATAGAACAACAACCCTGCAAGCGCTTTTAACTCTGCCTTCACTTCTCAGTCCAGCTCACTCTCTTACTTCGTTAAGAAACAGCGTGGTATGACTGGGACACAGAAGAAAAAGAAAAGCATGTTGTCACTTGAGTGAGACTGCCTCAGAAATGTTACCAAGTCAGGGTTGGGTGTTTCCTGTCCTTTGGGAGAGAACAGTCCTAAATAGTACCTTCCTCATCATGTAGCAGGCACTATGATTGAGATCAGCTTCCTTGGCTGACTTTTAGTCAAGTGTAAATTTAACTTCAAACACATAGCAAAAGGATGAGAGTAAAAAAATGCTGTATTTTTACAGAATCTATTTCATGTAAACTCTGTGTCTTGACCAAAATATGAAACACCTAAAGAATGAAGTTGGAAAGTCAGTGGGAGAAACAGCTGTAGAATCAAGGACCTATATTTAAATTTTGAACCTAGTTATTGGGTTTTATGCACATTATTTAATTTCTTTAAGTCTCCATTTCATATATAAAATGAAGCAACTATGTATCTTATTCTGAAGATCAAATAAAGGCTTTTAAGCAGTTTAAAAAAATAAAATGGCTAAAGAAATACGTTAGAAAATTGCTGTTACTATGTAAATTATTGGCCACCAGATTATTTACTACATGGGCTACCTGCCTCTTGTAAACTATAATTCCATCGTCAGAGCCCAAAAATGAATCACTTTTGTACTGCAGAGAATACTGGTCATACACAAGGAACTATGTGGGGATTTAAACACACACACACACACATATACATATAGATAGGGGCTTCCCTAGTGGTCCAGTGGATAAGAATCTGCCTTGCAGTGCAAGAGACACTGGTTTGATCCCTGGTCCAGGAAGATCCCCTGTGCCACGTGCAACTAAGCCTGAGAGTTACAACTACTGAGCCTACACTCTGCACCACAACTACTGAAATTTACACCCCCTAGAGCCTGTGCTCTGCAACAAAAGCCACCACCACAATGAGAAGCACTCACCCCATAACTAGAGAGTAGGCCCCACTCACTGCAACTAGAGAAAGCCTGTGAAGCAACAAAGATGCAGCACAGCCAAAAATAAATAAATATTTTTAAAAATCATACAGATAATTTTATGCTTTGACTTATTAAAAAGAAATTTTGAATTTATAATATGCACCTTCATAATGAATTAAGTATTTTTCCTAAGGCACTATTAAGGATTTTCTTCATACTATTTGATGATGTTGGTGCCAAATCTGCCTTTTGGCATTGAATAAAGATTATCTTTCTGTGTTTCTCTTAGACAATTGTATCCAGTGTAAATAAGCGTCCCGATTTCTCAACCACTGGCCAATGGGATGTTATCACTGAAAAAGATGGTAAAAAGGAATCAGCTGTTTTTGATGCCGTAATGATTTGTTCTGGACATCATGTGTACCCCAACATACCCAAAGAGTCCTTTCCAGGTAAGGCCAACATTTACGCTGCCATCCATACATCTTGCATGAAGAAATAACCTTGATGATGTCTTTCTTATGTATACAAAAGTATAGTTCATAAAAGCACACATTAAATTAAAAAATGCTTTTATTGTATCTAGTGGGCTTCCCAGGCAGCTCAGTGGTAAAAGAATCCGCCTGCCAACGCAGGAGATGCAGGTACAATCCCTGGGTCAGGAAGATCCCCTGGAGGAGGGCATGGCAACCCACTCCAGTACTCTTGCCTGGAGAGTCCCATGGATAGAGGAGGCTGGTGGGCTATGGTCCATAGGGTCGCAAAGAGCTGGACATGGCTGAGCACATATATCTATACAATTAGATATACTGTATCTGATATAGTTAAAGTATTAAAATTCCTATTACTGCAACCGTATTCACTAACAAGCTCTGTTATAGCAGTTTTTTTAAGTGAAAATCAAAATAATTCATATGTTTTCCACTTTTTCACTCAGGAATAAAACTTTTTAAAGGCACATGTTTCCACAGCCGGGACTATAAAGAACCAGGAATCTTCAAGGGGAAGCGAGTCCTGGTGATTGGTCTGGGGAACTCGGGCTGTGACATCGCCTCAGAACTCAGCCACATAGCCGAAAAAGTATGCCTCCCTGATACTCAGGGAACTATCTTTAATACCATTTGAAAAGTGTGAAAGACACTGGGGAGGGCAGAGTCCTTGATGCAAAAAGTAAGTAGCAGTTCATATAGCTCAACGCCCTTTGGTAACAGGTGGGATTTTAAATAGCTTGATGTGGCAAAGGCAGAACATCAGCTGGAATGATGTCATTCAACAAGCTGATTCTTTGGGATGTTTGGCGTCTAATGAGTCCAATAAATTCTTCCAAAACCAGTGGGATCATCAGACAAGCACTAGAAGAAATATGACCAGTATTCAGTTATTGGTCACCTACACCAGAGAAGATTTGGCTAAAAGATGAAAATACCACAGAAATGATTTGACAGGTGTTGATCCTAAGATATAGGTTATAGTGCAGGAAGTTTATTTGGGAGTGCTCTCTGGATGAATACCACTGAGGGAAGGGAAAGAAGTTTTCCTTTATTTACTCTGAAGCTAGGATAATCCTTCTGAATTGCCCCTAGTTGAAGTGAGAGGCTGGGTCAATTTTTTTTTTTTTTTACCAGTATAGATGTTTATTTTTATTTACATATATTGCCTCCCTTTTGAGCCTCCCTCTCATCCCACCCCCATCCCACCTCTCTAGGTCATCACAGAGCACCTGGAGCATGTTATACAGAGTGAAATAAGTCAGAAAGAAAAAAAATATATATTATATATTGAAGCATATATATGGAATCTAGAAAAATGGTACAGATGAACCTATTTGCAGGGCAGGAATAAAGATACAGATGGAGAGAATGGATTTGTGGACACAGCAGGGGAAGGAGAGGGTGAGACAAATTGAGAGACACTAGGTCTTTGTCTTCCTCCCTCAACCGGTCACTGAATGCAGGGGATCCAAAAAGATTATAAGATGTTGGGGGAGGCCCCCTCTTCACCAAAGCAACTCCCAAAGAGGGCTGAGAGCTGAGGGCTGCCTTCTGGGCACTTCTAGCAGTGGTGTAATAACTCCATTCCTAAAGGCAGATCTGAGAGGCATATCCACTACAAACAGTCACCACATTAACAGTTGAATTGGTGTTTTTCAAGGTCATCATCAGCTCCCGAAGTGGCTCCTGGGTGATGAGCCGGGTCTGGGATGAAGGCTATCCATGGGACATGCTGTTTATCACTCGATTTGAAACATTCCTCAAGAACACCTTACCGACAGTCATCTCTGACTGGTGGTACATGAAGCAAATGAATGCCAGATTCAAGCATGAGAACTATGGCTTGATGCCTTTAAATGGGTAAAGCAGAGTTAAACATGAAATGCCTGTGAACTTTTATTTCACTGTCAACAACCCTAATGTGTGAAATAACCCCTAGACAAATCAAAGTGAAGTAATCACCTCTCACATTTCAGAGGACAAAGAATTGCAAAAATTAGGAGTGTTTTCCTGTTTCACAATTCCCCTTACCAGATTTGCACAGCTGGAAAGTTATATAACAGGTCAAGAATTTTACTCCCTAGAGTAATGATAATATATAGTCAACATGTTTTTAAGTACTTAATACATGTCAGAGCCTTATTAAGTCTCAGACATGCATTATCTCACTTTACTCTCACGACGACTATGAAAAAGTGAAAGTGTTAGTCTCAATCATGTCCAACTCTTTGTGACCCCATGGACTGTAGCCCACCAGGCTCTTCTGTCCCTGGGATTCTCCAGGCAAGAATACTGGAGTAGGTTGCCATTCCCTTCTCCAGGAGATCTTCCCAACTCGGATCAAACCCCGGTCTCCTGCATTGCAGGCAGATTCTTTATCATCTGAGTCACCAGGGGAGCCACAGCAACTATGATGATGGCTCTATTATAATCTTCATTTGAGAGATGAGAAAACTGTGGTTTACCAAAGCCCCACAGCTAGGAAGTCAGAAACAGTGATTGAAGCAAGTCCAGATCTGCTGACTCCAAAGTGCCTCACTCTTAGCCACCTTGCTCGAAAACCTCTTTCTTAACTGCAAAGTTAAGCAAAGCAGGACTTGGTGCTTCACTCATTCAGTTCAGTTCACTCAGTCGTGTCCAACTCTTTGCGACCCCATAGACAGCAGCATGCCAGTCTTCCCTGTCCATCACCAATTCCCAAAGCTTGCTCAAATGCATGTCCATCGAGTCGGTGATGCTATCCATTCATCTCATCCTCTGACATCCCCTTCCCATCCTCCCTTCAGTCTTTCCCAGAATCAGGGTCTTTTCCAATGAGTCAGTGAATCACATTAGGTGGCCAAAGTATTGGAGTTTCAGTTTTAGATTCAGTCCTTCCAATCAATATTCAGGACTGATTTCCTTTAGGACTGACTGGTTGGATCTCCTTGCAATCCAAGGGACTCTCAAGAGTCTTCTCCAACACTACGGTTTAAAAGCATCAATTCTTCAGCGTTCAGTTTTCTTTGTGGTCCAGCTCTCACATCCATACATGACTAATGGAAAAACTATAGCTGTGACTAGACAGACCTTTGTTGGAAAAGTACTGTCTCTGCTTTTTAATATGCTATCTAGGTTGGTCATAACTTTTCTTCCAAGGAGCAAGCGTCTTTTAATTTCATGGCTGCAGTCACCATCTGCAGTGATTTTGGAGCCCAAGAAAATAAGTCTCTCAACAAAGTTTCCATTGTTTCCCCATCTATTTGCCATGAAGTGATGGGACCTGATGTCATGATCTTAGTTTTCTGAATGTTGAGTTCTAAGCCAACTTCTTCATGCTCCTCTTTCACTTTCATCAAGAGGCTCTTTAGTTTTCCTTCACTTTCTGCCATAAGGGTGGTGTCATCTGCATATCTGAGGTTATTGATATTTCTCCCAGCAATCTTGATTTCAGCTTGTGATTTATCCAGCCCAGCATTTCACATGATGTACTCTGTATGTAAATTAAATAAACAGGGTGACAATATACAGCCTTGATGTACTCCTTTCCCAATTTGGAACCAGTCTGTTGTTCCATGTCCAGTTCTAACTGTTGCTTCTTGACTTGCATACAGATTTCTCAGGAGCAGGTCAGGTGGTCTGGTATTCCCATCTCTTTAAGAATTTTCCACAGTTTGTTGTGATCCACACAATCAAAGGCTTTGGTGTAGTCAATAAAACAGAAGTAGATCTTTTTCTGGAACTCTCTCACTTTTTCAATGAGCCAACAGATGTTGACAATTTGATCTTTGGTTCCTCTGCCTTTTCTAACTCCAGTTTGAACATCTGGACGTTTACAGTTCATATACTGTTGAAGCCTGGCTTGGAGAATTTTGAGCTTTACTTTGCTAGCGTGTGAGATGAGTGCAATTGTGCAGTAGTTTGAGCATTCTTTGGTGTTGCCTTTTCTTTGGATTGGAATGAAAACTGACCTTTTCCAGTCCTGTGGCCACTGCTGGGTTTTGCAAATTTGCTGGCATATTGAGTGCAGCATCATCTTTTAGGATTTGAAATAGCTCAACTGGAATTCCATCACCTCCACTAGCTTTGTTCATAGTGATGCTTCCTAAGACCCACTTGACTTCACATTCATTATCTCATTGCACCATTTGTTACCTTTGCTCTCATTCACACAGTTCAGTTCAGTCACTCAGTCGTGTCCTACTCTTTGAGACCCCATGAAATGCAGCAAGCCAGGCCTCCCTGTCCATCACCAACTCCCGGAGTTCACTAAAACTCATGTCCATCAAGTCGGTGATGCCATCCAGCCATCTCATCCTCTGTCATCCCCTTCTCCCCCTGCCCCCAATCCCTCCCAGCATCAGAGACTTTTCCAATGAGTCAACTCTTCGCATGAGGTGGCCAAAGTATTGCAGTTTCAGCTTCAGCATTAGTCCTTCCAAAGAACACACAGGACTGATCTCCTTTAGAATGGACTGGTTGGATCTCCTTGCAGTCCAAGGGACTCTCAAGAGTCTTCTCCAACACCACACTTCAAAAGCATCAATTCTTTGGCACTCAGCTTTCTTCACAGTCCAACTCTCGAATCCATACATGACTACTGGAAAAACCATAGCCTTGACTAAACAGACCTTTCTTGGCAAAGTAACGTCTCTGCCTTTCAATATGCTATCTAGGTTGGTCATAACTTTCCTTCCAAGGAGTAAGCGTCTTTTAATTTCATGGCTGCAGTCACCATCTGCAGTGATTTTCAAGCCCCCCAAAAAATAAAGTCTGACACTGTTTCCACTGTTTCCCCATCTATTTCCCATGAAGTATTGGGACCAGATGCCGTGATCTAAGTTTTCTGAATGTTGAACTTTAAGCCAACTTTTTCACTCTCCTCTTTCACTTTCATCAAGAGGCTTTTTAGTTCCTCTTCACTTTCTGCCATAAGGGTGGTGTCACCAGCATAACTGAGGTTGTTGATATTTCTCCTGGCAATCTTGATTCCAGCCCAGCATTTCTCATGATGTACTCTGCATAGAAGTTAAATAAACAGGGTGACAATATACAGCCTTGATGTACTCCATTTCCTATTTGGAACAAGTCTGTTGTTCCATGTCCAGTTCTAACTGTTCCTTCCTCACCTGCATATAGGTTTCTCAAGAGGTAGGTCAGGTGGTCTGGTATTCCCATCTCTTTCAGAATTTCCCACAGTTTATTGTGACCCACATAGTCAATGGATTTGGCATAGCCAATAAAGCAGAAATAGATGTTTTTCTGGAACTCTCTTGCTTTTTCCATGATCCAGCAGATGTTGGCAATTTGATCTCTGGTTCCTCTGCCTTTTCTAAATCCAGCTTGAACATCTGGAAGTTCACGGTTCACGTCTTGCTGAAGCCTGGCTTGGAGAATTTTGAGCATTACTTTACTGGCATGTGAGATGAGTGCATTGCTCTCATTACCTGCCCCTTAATGGAGCCCTCCCACTGATTTATGGCCACAATGTTTTCATCTTCAGCCTTCTCCTCACTCTCTCCTAAAATATCCTCCAAGCCAATCACATGATAAGAAATTACTTTGACATGGGTGAAAAAACCCACGTTCTAAGCTGTTTACATCAAAGTTAATTCATTAAGTCAACAAATAGTTATTAAGCTTTTATTATGTGCCAGGACCTGTGGATATAGCAGTGAACAAACTCATAAAATCCCTATCCTCATGGGGCTTACATTCTAATAATGGGAAACAGACACAAACAGCATGAACTCTAAATAAGGCAGACAAGGGTAACAGGGGATGACATCAAGACAATTTTAAGCAACCCTTAGAGAAGGTCTCACTGAAAAAGCTTTCAAGCACATTTCTGAAGGAGATGAGAAAATGAGCCATAAGGGTATCTGGAGAAGACTATTCTTGACAGTAGAAACAGCTAGGACATCATCTCTTCAGGGGTATGACTGCCATGTTTGACAAAATACAGCGGCTTCTTTTCTTGGAGAAGAAGACTGGGAGAATAGCAGGAATTGAATCCAGAGACATCAAAATAGCCAGTTGACGCTGGGTCTTGGAAGCTACTGTAAAGACTCTGGCCTTTACTCTGAATGCAGTGGGAAACCATAACAGGCATCTGACCAAACTGGAGACAAAGTCTAAGTTAGTTTGAAGAGATCACTTTGACTGTTATGGCCATAACTCACTGTAGGGGGTAGGTCAAGGAAGGAAGTGGAAAGACTGGTTAAGAGGCTATTATCAAAAACTCAGATGAGATGGGAAGGTGGCCTGAACTAGGATCATCAGTGCTCAGAAGCTGTCAGGTTGGGATAGTTTGAAGGTAAAGTGAACAGGATTTTCTGTTCGATTGAATAGCAAATGTGAAAGCAAATAAAATGTCAAGGATGTCTTACAAACCTTTGATCTGAGCAAGGGAGCAAAGATGGAGGTGATGTCTACTGAGATGTGGACAACCATGGGAGGAGCAGAAGTTTAGTTTTAAATGTATTAAAGTTGGAATGCCTGTTTGGTATTTGCATAGAAGAATGTGAAACAGCAGTGGGTACATAAAACAGAAGAGAGATTCAACCATAAGTTTAAAATGTGGACTGGTCAGAATATAGATAGTATTTAAATAAATGAAAACTAGATGACATCTCTTGAAGAATGAATGTCAACAGAGAAGACAAAAGACTGGAGGCATGTCGCTATTTAGAGGTCAGGAAGAGAAGAATTCAGCAGACACTGAGAAGTAATAGTGAGGTATAGCGACGTAGGTAGAAAGAAATCAAAAGTGAGTGATGACATGAAAGCAAAACGAACACAGTTTTTCAAGGAGGAGGAAACCATCAAGTGTGAGTTTACTAATAAATTAGGTAAAATAAGGAGTAAGAGTGGGCCACTGGATCTGGTGGCTTGAAGATCCCAGTGGCCTTGACAGAGGAAGCTTCAACATGGAAGTGGGTTTAAGATAAATGGCAGATAATTTGAGCGGTTGAATCCAGCCTTCTCCCAACCAGCAGTCCAACCAATCTCATCCTCTGGCTCAGTTCCCCAGCAGCATCTACCTATGGCTTTCTCTCTCACACACACAGTTCCCGTCATCCTATAAGAACCATGTCTTTTCTTCCAACATTATTCCGTTCACCCCTAAGGCAGAGTTCTGTGCATTCACTAGAGATATTACTGAATAAAAAATAATCAAAAGCTCTCTCTTTCCAGATTTCCAGTTTCCTCTTTTTCTCCTGGCCTTATTTAAATTCCTAGACCCTCACTTCCTCACCTGACATGGTTTTGTCTGCATGGGGTTCACACTTCACCCTCTATGATAGAACCTGGCTGCAGCCTTCCACTTTGGCTTCCTTCCTCCTATTTGATCTTCTTTACATCACAATGGTCACTTTGGATTATATTACGTTAAGAATAATGGCTAACATTTTGAGCACTATCTATGTGCTACAAACTGCACCAAATTCTTTATATTACTTAGGTCTGCCGATGATCTGAGATAAGTATAGCAGTTAATACCACTTCAGGTGATGAAGATGAGGCAAGAGAAAATAAGAAAATTTAATTTGATCAAGGTTCACAGTTGATTAGTAGCAAAGAAAGAAATTTAAAGACCCAGGTACTCTGATCTTTGTTTTTCCTGATATAGGGGATATGATCTGAGTGCTTATTCTGGAATCTGGGGAGACTTCTGTGGGAAAAGAGAGAGAGATCAAAGGAAATAGAGACGGGATTAGCAAAAACCAACTTCTGTTACTCCACAATGTGGCCTTACATAAGTTTTATCTATCAGCCATATTGATGACACTCCATGGAACATTTAAAAATCTTAGGTAGGTTTTTCCTATCAATTAATTATGGACCAATAAAACAAAGGAAATGGTACTTTTCTAATGCTTGTTTCTGTTTTCCATACAGCACCCTGAGGAAAGAGCCTGTGTTTAATGACGAACTCCCAGCTCGCATTTTATGTGGTGTTGTGACCATTAAGCCAAATGTGAAGGAGTTTACAGAGGATTCAGCTATTTTTGAGGATGGGACAGTGTTTAAGTCCATTGACTGTGTCATCTTTGCAACAGGCTATAGTTATGCCTACCCCTTCCTTGATGACTCCATCATTAAGAGCAGAGACAATGAGGTCACCTTATTTAAAGGCATCTTCCCACCTCCACTGGAGAAGCCAACCTTGGCTGTGATTGGCCTTGTCCAGTCCCTTGGAGCTGTCATCCCCACTACTGACCTGCAGTCTCGCTGGGCAGTACAAGTAATTAAGGGTGAGTAGACAAAGAATCTCATTGTAACCGACTCCTTGGTCTGGTAATCCTATTCCCCCAAATTGGGTTGTTTGCCTTATCTCTCATTGTCCCTGAGTCTTTGCATCTATTCTCTGTTGGCTGGGTCTCTGCCATCACTGTTATGATCCTGCCTGTAGGGATTTCAGGAACAGAGAGTCACTGTAGGTCTTGAGCAATCAGAGCTAGACTAGAAATTCTAGTCTTGTTCCAGGTGACCCCAAAGTTGCCAAAGAAACCACACGAGATTTGAAGCATCTCCGAATACAAAAGTTTGGGTCTAGGTTTTACAGAATTCTGTAAGTTAACGCCAGGAAGAGCCTGAAATCCTGGGGCAGCCCCAACTCAGATTTGGCCTCCCAGGAGCTCCCTATATCCTTGGTGACTTGTGGACAGATGAGAATGCCTTTGAGTCTTTAGGAAAACAATATTCTTATTAACAAGAAACAAATCCTAGGTCCCACCCAGTTTCCAGAATCTATAATTCTATATTTTTGGTACTATATTCTATAAGCAATTAAAAAATATATTGGATTGTCATAAACAATAGTACAAGACAATGATTCAAGAGTGTTTTTATGATTTATAACTCCTTGCATGTTCAGTTCCTTCAGTCATATCCGACTCTTTGTTACCTCATGGACCATATCCTGCCAGGTTACTCTGTCCATGGGATTCTCCAGGCAAGAAAACCAGAGTGGGTTGCCACTTCCTCTTCCAGGGGATCTTCCCAACCCAGGGCTTGAACTCACATGTCTTATGTCTCCTGAATTGGCAGATGGGTTCTTTACCACTGGCACCACCTGTTAAGCCCTATAACTCCTTAGAATTGTCAATTATCCAAGACCTGTCATTAAACTTGAGAATACCAGAGCTTCTCATCTTAGGTCCAGAAGAACTTTATAAAATTAAGATTTTCAGAACTCAATAGAATGATATTGCTTGAAAGGTTAATGAAAGAAGATATTTCAAAGCCAATATCCAGCAACTTTAAATATCCACATTCACGAAAAAAAAAGTATGATTTCTGGAAAGGAAGTGGCTTTCTTGCTCTGTTTTCTTCCTTGTCATGTATCAGATAAGGACAAGCAGTGGATCAGTAGAAGCAGAAAGCATTTGGTGTTGTAGACAGTCTCTACGGTAAAGGACTCCTAAGTCCTTGTATTTTAAAAAGAAAAAAGGAACAGTGAACTTGATTAGGGTCAAGCAAAGAAGGAGGCAGCATCATCCAGTGCCAAGTACTAGAATCAGATTCACATTAAGGTTTGAATGCCATTGTGGGCAAATTCAGAAAATAAAACTAAGCTATGGTTAAAGAACAAATTGAGATGTCAAAGTGTAATGTGCAAAGTCTGGTTGGTCTTAAACCTGAAACTTCTGGATAATGAATCTTAGCAGGTCTGCTTCCTTTGAAGCCACATGTAAGGCTTCCAGTCCTACCTGACTTGCTAGGGTTTAAATGCTCTTTTATCCTGGATATTTGAACCTGCAACTACATGTCCTGCATCATCACTCACCACCAGGCTCCCAACCACATCATTATGGTCCTACATATCAGCAATCTCTCTAAATCTCCTTCACTCCCCTGGTCCCAAGCAAAGATGTGTCACAGGGTAATGTTTCTCCAGCAAGGAAGCAGCCAGGAAAGTGATGGAATGAAATCCTACTTAGAATTGAACTCAGGATTCAGGTTCAGAAAGACTGGCATTAAAATGTAGGTCTTAATTACTTATAAAATATTCACTTACTCTCTGTGAAGATACTAGTTATAACCTGGGCTCTGAAGAAAGAACACAGGGCAGAGACCCAGCCAACAGAGAATAGATGCAAAGACTCAGGGAAAATGAGAGATAAGGCAAACAACCCAATTTGGGGGAATAGGATTACCAGACCAAGGAGTCGGTTACAAGCAGCCCAATGGCAATAGCTGGTGGATTACAGAATATAGCCTCTTCTCTATCTCTCCTCTTGCCCAAGGACAGAACCAGTTCCAAGGTTTGGAACAAGGCCATGTTGACTAACTGTTATGATCCTGCCTGTAGGGATTTCAGGAACAGAGAGTCACTGTAGGTCTTGAGCAATCAGAGCTAGACTAGAAATTCTAGTCTTGTTCCAGGTGACCCCAAAGTTGCCAAAGAAACCACACGAGATTTGAAGCATCTCCGAATACAAAAGTTTGGGTCTAGGTTTTACAGAATTCTGTAAGTTAATGCCAGGAAGAGCCTGAAATCCTGGGGCAGCCCCAACTCAGATTTGGCCTCCCAGGACCTCGCTATATCCTTGGTGACTTGTGGAGAGTCCACATCCACAGTCTCATTCAGGAGCTGTTGGCTTTCCAGAGAGAACCTTGTAGCTTTGTTAAATTCTCTTTCTTATCTGTTAGAAATTCCCTTTTTGGGCAAAGCAAGATAACTTCTTATGAAGATCTGTTTGTTCCCGTGGCAGATTCATGTTGATGTATGGCAAAACCAATACAGTATTGTAAAGTAATTAGCCTCCAATTAAAATAAATAAATTTAAATTTAAAAAAATTTTTAATAAATAAATAAACACTGGCAAATTACTTAGTAACAGCAAAAAAAAAGAGATGTCAATATACCTTTGACTATAATTTATTAGATGGCATACTTAAAAATAAAGCTGAGAGAGTAGAATATGAAACTGATTTTTAAATCCAATAACCAGTTTAAGAGCAAAGATAGAAAGATGAAAGGTTATTTGGTTTTAATCACTGTGACAAGTATCATCTCTGAAAAGATTAGGAATGACTTATATGTCTCAGAATGACACCCTGGCTATTTGTTCAAGATATTATTTTGCTAGATAATGACAACAAATTTTGAAAATACTAATGCGATTATTTAAAAAGAAACACTGCAGGCTAGTCCTATGCCATACTTATTTAACTATTATCATGTCTTTCCACTTTTTTTTTTAGGAACTTGCCCTTTGCCTTCTGTCAAGGACATGATGAATGATATTGATGAAAAAATGGGAAAAAAGCTCAAATTGTAAGAGCATCTATGGTAAAGGGGATCTAGAATTTTCATAGCAAAATCTGACTTTGTGAATACTTAGAACTGTTTTAGTCTTGAATACTCCTGAGTGGGGCCATTAGGGTGACAGCTATGAGCTAAATTCAGCCATTTGACAAATAGTTATCAAGGATATATTGCACCTGATATGCCACTAAATCCTGTTTCAGCCCTCCATATCTCCTGCAAAAAGATTAAAAATCAGAGGAGCTTGGGAACACATGGATGTGGACTTCTATTTTCTAGCTCATAAGTCCTCTAAAATGTCATGATGCCTTCCATCAGGTGGCTCTAATAAAATGACTCAGCCACACAAGAACTAGCCAGAAGAACTAGGCTCCAGTCCTACTTCTGTCACTAATCAGCTCAGTGGCCATGAATTATTAACTTCACTTGAGCAAGAGACAATTCCTCTACTTGTAAATATGGATAAAATTGCCTTTCTCAGCAGCCTTGTTGTGTTGCGCAATGTCCAAGTGAGATCAGTATGAAAGTCCTTCAGTAAAATCTACAAAGTACTGGATAATGAGCAATAATCCCCTTACCAACAAAAGTATCGATGTTGATTTGCATGGATAAAAAGGCGTGAGGCATTTTCCCTGTTCTTGTTTCTACACAAAGCTCGGATAGCCACAGTCTTGTTTCTCTCCCTCCTCTAGGTTTGGCAAAAGTGATACCATACAGACGGATTATGTTGTTTATATGGATGAACTTGCCTCCTTCATTGGGGCAAAGCCCAACATCCCATGGCTGTTTCTCACAGATCCAAAGTTGGCATTGGAGGTTTACTTTGGCCCTTGCACCCCATACCAGTTTAGGCTGGTGGGCCCAGGAAAGTGGCCAGGAGCCAGAAACGCCATCCTGACCCAGTGGGACCGGTTACTGAAACCCATGACGACAAGAGTGGTTGGGAGTCCTCTGAAGCCTTGCTTATTTTGCAACTGGTTCAGACCTGTTCTTATTTCTGTTGTATCAATTGCTGCTTTCATTGTGTTGTTCTAGCCATCACTCCATCTAGGATTCTGAACATTACTAACAGTATCTGGGAAGAACCTTCACTAAAAATTAAGAATTTCACACCTTCTATTTTCCTATTCAGTGGGCATTAGTAAGACAGTACTATCTCTAGGCTTCTAAATAAGCCCATATGAGAATCATGTCATGATCTAAAGAGCATTTATCATTTTCCCTTAATTTTCACTAACACTTCATAATTCCATAACATTTTATAGTTAGATAAATGCTTTTTAACTTAACTCATCTGAAATATTTGACGATTCCTTTTCTCCTTTAACAGTCTTTGAAATATGTATTTCAAATCTAAACAGCAAGTAAATTAAGCAGAGTAGTCACAATATGATAGTCTCAGCCTAATTTTACAAACTATTCACCAGGATCAAGGGGGGAATTTGGTTATTTGACTATTATATTCTATTTTTGTTTTCTGCTGTGTCCTCCAGGAAATTCCTCCTGTTCCCTGGCCAAGAAAAGTAGCATTAAGACCCTGTCTATAATAAAAGTTAGCAAGAAGTAACTCATTTTATTTATATTCTCAATAAAGAAATAAACTTTCACATGTAGCAGCAAGATAAGGACAACAAAGACAATGAGTGGAGCACCAAATATACCTTTTAACTGAATGTAAAGTAATAAAAAATTAAATCTTTAGCCAAAGCTGTAATCCAAGTCTAATAAAACCTGACATGGATCATATAGAATTATATCCTTTATGGAATGTAGTACCAAAATAAATCTAAAGTGTTATTTTTAAAGTATTATTACATGTTACAATTAAACTTTGATAGTTAAAAATGTTTACATTTGACATTATGGAGCAGATAAAATAATCCATTAGCATCATCAGTTACCAGGGGGTTCTTCATATTGTTAAACTCTATATTTCTTACTACACCTTCAATTTTTTTTCCAAACAAACTGTATTATTTTTTAAAAATGTGTTATATTTGGTTATGAAGGGACAGACACAGATTTGGGGGAAAATACTATTGTACCTTTCTTATCCACTATTCCTTTCTCTATTATGCTTCTTTAGATAGAATACTTACAAAACCCTGGAACCTGTCAAATCTCTACCAGTTCCTAATAACCACACAAAAAGTCCTGCTAGGCTCAGAAGTCAGCGTAGTCTAAGCAGGACAGCCGCTTTAATCTGTCAGAGACTGAGGACACACCTATACCTTCATCTGTAACTAGAGCCCGTAGAGCAACGAGAGGAGGAGACCACGTTTTTCTCTAACACTTTCTTCTTTTCTTTTTTTAATGCTCTTGGCATTTTAATCTTCAGAGCTAAGATTTATTGTGGATGCTGTTGTACACAACTTTAAATCATTCCCTTTTCCTAACTGTTAAGTCAATAGACATGAGCTAGTGAAAGACAGGGAAGCCCGGCGTGCTGCAGTCCATGGGGTTGCAGAGTCGGACACGACTGAGTGACTGAACAACAAAGCAGAGTAGCATTCTGCTTTGAAGTTCTTACAAGATGTGAAATATTCCTAAATATTACCAAGTGACACAGAACTTTTCCGAAAACCCCATGGCCTAAATGGAATCAAAGTGAAAGTGAAGTTGCTCAGTCATGTCTGACTCTTTGCAACCCCGTGGACTGTAGCCCACCAGGCTCCTCCGTCCATGGGGTTCTCCAGGCAAGAATACTGGAGTGGGTATTTTGTTGAAGTTATAAATACTAGTTTACAAAATAAATTGAAGACTAAAACTGATATGATACAGTTTATATTATTCTTCCTCATATGATTCTTTAAGTTTTGTAAACATTAATTGGCTCATGAAGGATAGAATATTCTTCCTAAACTATTATAGCCAACAAACTCTTTTTACTCTTTTTAAAATTAACTTTTATTGGAGTATAGAAACTAACAAAGCTGTTAGTTTCTACTGTACAGAAAAATGAATCACTGATATATACACATATATCCTCTCCCTTTTGCACTTGCTTCCCATTCAGGTCACCACAGTGCATTAAGTAGAGATATACTCTCTTAATAGTCCTATTAACATCAATCTAGTCTCATAACAAGCGCTTCCCAAGTGGCTAAATGGTAAAGAAACTGCCTGCCGATGCAAGAGACTCAGGAGACATGGGTTCAATGACTGGATCAGGAAGATCTCCCAGAGGAGGAAATGGCAATACACTCCAGTATTCTTGCAGGAGAATCCCATGGACAGAAAAGCCTGGGGGTGGGAGGTGGCGCTACAAGTCCATAGGGTCACAAAGAGGTGGATATGACTGAGCATGTTCACACACATTCCCATAGGAAATTGAACTATTGCAATGTCTTAATTACTTTGTACATAACATTAATGATTCTCAATTATTCATTTCTGCATATTTAACTCTGATAAGAAGAAATGTGTGTGTATTTCAACTGACTTATAGAATTTGAACATATGAAGTACACAAGATTATTTTCACTCCCAGTTTCATCTAGAAATTCTTACCTGTTCTTTAAAGTATATAGATGTTAAAAATAAAAGCAAATAAACAAAATTGTTTTGTACAGCTGATAAAGCTATGCTAATTAGGTATGAAACTGACCTGCAGGATCACAGGAATATTGGCCACATCCAGTTTCCATAATGGGAGGAAGGGCCTTGAAAGAGATTTTGGCAATTCAGCCATTTAGAATTATCCAGCTTCTGAAACCAAGTGGTAGATTTTGGCCAAATACTGAGGTCAATGCCAATCTTCAGTGTACTTAACTACTAATCTTTTTCACTTTCTCTTTTCTGGCCTTTCATTTTCCTCTTTATGTTTCTATCCTTTCTTCTCTGTTACCATTCTTTCTTCTTTTTGCCTTTCTTCAACTTCTTTGTCTTCCTTCTTCCCCTTCTGTCTTTCTTTTTCCTTCCCCTTCCAACTTTCTTTTTCCTTTTCCTTCAGCAGAAATGGAGGCAGGAGCACTCACTTCAAAGGACTCTTAGATCTTCCTACATGCTTACTCTAAACAGTCTTCCAAGAAGTGAGCATGCTCCCCTAGGCACAACCATGCTAGATGCTGTGATGAAAATGCTGAGTTAAATATCACCCTTTCAGTCTATGTTTAGATATCTTCAGTCAGGTACACACTCTGGTATGTAACAGAGAACTGAAAAAAAAAAATCTAACTTTGTTTTGAGCAAGCAGAAACACTTTTTATAGAAATCAAGTCTTCGTGTTCTCAGTTGTCCAAGATTTTCAGAATTTCTAGAATCTGCTATAATGTTAGAGTAACAATTAAGCTTAATTAGTCCTCAGAATAACCCTTTGATACAGGTGTTATCACCAGAGATTCTCAGAAGTCAAGAGAAGTCTATTTTTTCTATATGAACATTTTTTAATGAAGAAATGTCAACAAATATTATAAAAACTGTAATTAATCTTAAAAGGTCATATAGAAAAAAGTAAAACTATAGCACAAAAGAATATAATGCAATATTGCATATACAGTCAAAAGATAATTACAGGTTTTATTACTAAAATAGGGATTTATAATACCCTACCTGTAGCCTGGACACGACTGAGCGACTGAACTGAACTGAGGGATGTGTAAGAACAGACTGGTTCCAAATAGGAAAAGGAGTACATCAAGGCTGTATATTGTCACCTTGCTTATTTAACTTCTATGCAGGGTACATCATGAGAAACGCTTGGCTGGAGGAAGCACAAGCTGGAATCAAGATTGCCGGGAGAAATATCAGTAACCTCAGATATGCAGATGACACCACCCTTATGGCAGACAGTGAAGAGGAACTAAAAAGCCTCTTGATGAGAGTGAAAGAGGAGAGTGAAAAAGTTGGCTAAAAGCTGAACATTCAGAAAACGAAGATCATGGCATCCGGTCCCATCACTTCATGGCAAATAGATGGGGATACAGTGGAAACAGTGTCAGACTTTATATTGGGGGGCTCCAAAATCACTGCAGATGGTGACTGAAGCCATGAAATTAAAAGATGCTTGCTCCTTGGAAGGAAAGTTATGACCAACCTAGATAGCATATTCAAAAGCAGAGACATTACTTTGCCAACTAAGGTCTGTTTAGTCAAGGCTATGGTTTTTCCAATGGTCATGTATGGATGTGAGAGTTGGACGGGGAAGAAAGCTGAGTGCTGAAGAATTGATGCTCTTGAACTGTGGTGTTGGAGAAGACTCTTGAGAGTCCCTTGGACTGCAAGGAGATCCAACCAGTCCATTCTAAAGGAGATCAGCCCCGGGATTTCTTTGGAAGGACTGATGCTGAAGCTGAAACTCCAATACTTTCACCACCTCATGCGAAGAGTTGACTCATTGGAAAAGACTCTGATGCTGGGAGGGATTGGGGGCAGGAGGAGAAGGGGATGAAAGAGGATGAGATGACTGGATGGCATCACCAACTCGATGGATGTGAGTTTGGGTGAACTCCGGGAATCGGGGATGAACAAGGTGGCCTGGCATGCTGCAATTCATGGAGCATAGCCATAGCTATGACTAGAAGAACCATAGCCTTGACTAGACAGACCTTTGTTGGCAAAGTAATGTCTCTGCTTTTTAATATGCTATCTAGGTTGGTCATAACTTTCCTTCCAAGGAGTAAGCGTCTTTTAATTTCATGGCTGCAGTCACCATCTGCAGTGGTTTTGGATTCAAAGCGTTGGACACGGCTGAGCAACTGAACTGAACTGACCTGTACCCTAAGATTCAGCTGCAAGTTCAATCTTTAAAGATAGAAAATTTCTTTCAGTTCTATCATAGTGAATTTCATTTGGAGACAACACTAAAATGATAAGTGTGAGGCCCTTTATGAATATAAGTCTTGGACCAAGTGGTCTCTCTGATGGCCCTTCTAATCAGGATCTTAAAAGTCAGTGGTCCTCAACACAATCCAATACAATATCACCAGTTTAATTGTGCAATGCTCTACCTACAGTCCTGAAATGACACTTAATAGACAATAAAACCTATCTACACACATTAAAAATATGTCAATCACTGTAGCCTCAGTTGTAGTGTATAGGATCTCTTTGGATTTTTCACCTACAAATACACATACACTGGGTTTCAAAAGTTGTTTGAAATATTGGAAAAATCATTGAGCAGGATTTTAAATGGTTTCCAATATCTGAAAAGAAGTAAGAAAAAGGGCATCCCTGGTGGGCCAGATGGTAGAGAATCTGCTTGCCATGCAGGAAACCTGGGTTCAGTCTCTGGGTTGGGAGATCCCCCAGAGAAGGGAATGGCTACCCACTCAAATATTCTTATCTCATCCTAAACGAAACAAAATCACCCCTAATAAGAATCATTATATAGTGATTGAAAAAAATCTGAGTCAAAGATTATAATCCAGGATTATACACTCATTCAGAAAGAGCACAGTTCAAATCCAAAGCCACATCATATGACATTTAATCCAGTATATTGTGTCAGCATGTCACAACTGCCTCTTTATTTGGAATGGTTTTTCAGGGTGACATCTGACCTTTTTGTGTCTTGTCCAAGATCTGTTTATCTTTTCAGACATGGAAATCATGCAGCACATATTTTTCCTCAATACAAATAATATACAAATCATAGTCCAACTTGCTGACATTGATAAGTGATATTCAGTTCAGTTCAGTTCAGTCGCTCAGTCATGTCCGACTCTTTGTGACCCCATGAATCGCAGCATGCCAGGCCTCCCTGTACATCATTAACTCCCGGAGTTCACTCAAACTCATGTCCATCAAGTCGGTGATGGCATCCAGCCATCTCATCCTCTGTCATCCCCTTCTCCTCCTGCCCCCAATCCCTCCCAGCATCAGAGTCTTTTCCAATGAGTCAACTCTTCACATGAGGTGGCAAAAGTATTGGAGTGTCAGCTTCAGCATCAGTCCTTCCAATGAACACCCAGGACTGATCTCCTTTAGGATGGACTGGTTGGATCTCCTTGCAGTCCAAGGGACTCTCAAGAGTCTTCTCCAACACCACACTTCAAAAGCATCAATTCTTTGGTGCTCAGCTTTCTTCATAGTCCAACTCTCACATCCATACATGACTACTGGAAAAACCATAGCCTTGACTAGACAGACCTTTGTTGGCAAAGTAATGTCTCTGCTTTTTAATATGCCATCTAGGTTGGTCACAACTTTCCTTCCAATTAGCTATATATAACCAGTTCTTTGTATTGACATCCAGAGGCTATGAGGACTGGCTGGACTCTCTTTTATTTGAAGTACTTATATAACCATTTATAAATTTTCTGTTTATACATAACACTGCCTACTTGATGTATTATCTGGCACATAGATAGGCATCTCAAACATAAAACTACTAAATCCCACTCTTCATTTTCCTCACCACTAACACACATATATACCCCAAACTTGTTCCTCCCTTAGCCTTATTCACCTTGGTAATAACATGTCTAAATATTCAGTTTCTCAGGCCAAAAGCTAAAGCATGATCCTTCATTCTTTTCTTTGCCTCCTGTATTAGTTTGCTAGAACTGCCCTAACAAAATACATGAGATTGACTGGCTTAAACAACAGGAAGGTATTTTCTCACCTTTCTGGAAGCTAGAAGTCTGAGACCAAATTGTCAGCAGGATTGGTTTCTTCTAAAGTCTTTCCTATGCTTGTAGACAGCCTCTCTCCTCCGTCTGTTATCACATGGTCTCCCCACTTTGTGCACCTGTAACCAAATCTTTTCTCCTTATAAACACACAGATATCCTGGACTTGGCCCATACCAAAACCTCATTTTAAGTCAGTTACCTCTTTAAAGACCCTCTCTCCAAATACAATCTGAGGTACTGGGGCTTAGAACTTCAATACAGAAATTTGAGAGGGGAGACAATTCAGCCCTTATCACCTCACTACCTTCCTACCTATATCATCAGCAGATGTTTGTACTTCTCTCTACCTCCACAGCCTCTGCCTTGGTCCAAAACACTATTAACTCTTAATCATTACTCTAAGAGCCTCCCGAGTCGTCTCTTTGCTTCCAGTCTTGCATCCTAACATTCCAGTTTCTATGCAGCAACACAAGTGATCTTTCTCAAACACATATAGGATCTTATCACCCCCGAGATTAAATCCCCACAATAGTGAGCCATTATAATTAGAATACAACACAAGATCCACTAAAGCCTTTGACTCTGTGGATCACAACAAACTGGAAAATTCTTAAGGGGATGGGAATACCAGATCACCTTACCTACCCCCTACGAAACCTGCATGCAGGTCAAGAAGCAACAGTTAGAACCATACATGGAACAATGGAAAATTGGGAAAGGAGTACGTTAAGGCTGTATATTATCATCCTGCTTATTTAACTTATATGCAGACTACATCATAAGAAATGCTGGGCTAGATGAATCACAAACTGAATTCAAGATTGCCAGGAGAAATATCAACAGCCTCAGATATGCAGATGATACCACTTTAATGGTGGAAAGTGAAGAGGAACTAAGCCTCTTGATGAAAGTGAAAGAGGAGAATGAAAAAGTTGGCTTAAAACTCAGCATTCAGAAAACTAAGATCATGGCATCTGGTCCCATCACTTCATGGGAAATAGATCGGGGAAAAAAAGGAAACGTGACAGACTTTATTTTCTTGGTCTCCAAAATCACAATAGATGGTGACTGCAGCCACAAAACTAAAAGATGGTTGCTCCTTGAAAGAAAAGCTATGACAAACCTAGGTAGCATATTAAAAAGCACAGACATTAGTTGGCTGACAAATGTCCCTATAGTCAAAGCTATGGTTTTTCCAGTAGTCATATACGGATGTGAGAGCTGGGCCATAAAGAAAACTGAGCACCGAAGAACTGATGCTTTTAAACTGTGGTATTGTAGAAACTCTTGGGAGCCCTTTGGACAGCAAGAAGATCAAATCAGTCAATCCTAAGGAAAATCAACCCGGAATACTCATTGGAAGGACTGATGCTGAAGCTGAAGCTCCAATACTTTGGCCACCTGATGCAAAGAGCTGAGTCATTGGAAAAGATCCTGATGCTGGAAAAGATTGAAGGCAGGAGAAGTGGATGACAGAGGATGAGATGGTTCGATGGCATCAACAACTCAATCGACATGAGTTTGAGCAAACTTCAGGAGATGGTGACGGACAGGGAAACCTAGAGTGTTATAGTCCATGAAGTTGTGAAGAGTCAGACATGACAGTGGCTGAACAATGAACAACAAATGGAAAGAAACCTATGTTACTCATTTATGAGGCTAATCAACTTGTTATATAAAGTATAGAAGTACATGGTTGCCCTTGTTCCTTATTATTATCATCCTCATCCAGATAGCATTCCCTGTATTTTTAGGACATCACACTGTTCTCCAAGGGCTTTCACATTTATCATCCTCTTTTCATGAACACACAAGCAGTATGTAAGCTTACCAGGATAGTCTCCATGTCTATATTGCAGATGAGAAAATAAATATACAAAAAGCTAGTGGCAGAGCCAAGAATCTTTCAATCCCCTGGCAAGGTAAAGGTTAATTCTTTGACAAAAAATAGAAGGAAAGCAACTATAGTCCACAAGCCCAGTTCACTGTTGACCATTTTTCTAGGGTTAAGATAACACTATTAAACAAAGGAAATTCTGACTACCCTTTCCAATCTTAAGATGGTTCCTACAGCACTCAAACCTTTTCTTATAGACTTTGTACCTACTGTATTCATGACTGCTGTTCACAAACTCAGTTATTAGACTTAGCTATGGAGGAAGCCCTGAAAATAAACAGCTTACTGAATTGGAAACATAAGTTGGTCAGAATAATTGCCCATTTCTTCTTGCCAAAAGGATTAAGTTGTAATAGTATACCCCATGAGGAAATGTAAAGCATCTTGCTTCTTGTGTAACTATGTGGGAGTCTGGTAAACAGAGGTTTCAACTTTGTGTTGAGTCCATGCCACAGATATGTAGAAAGTCCAAGGCACTCCCTGACACTGGGAGAAACTATAGAGGCAATGGGGTTTGCTTTGGAGTTACAAGATTTCCCTTTATGCTTTTGTGCTTCTTGGTATATTTGCCATGTTATTCCTATAACATGCTTTCATACTTCCCCTACTTTCACACTAACCTCAACAAAAAACCTGTAATTCACTTTCATTAAGGTTTACTGAAAACTGCTGACAATGTCATCTCTGCTAAGATGTATATTTCAACATCTCATTTACATGATTAGTACTTTAATTCTGTTCTGTACATTTTTATTGGAGTATAGTTGATTTCCATATAGTCAAGGATATGTATGGTCTTCCCAGTGGTCATGTACAGTTGTAAAAGCTGGACCGGAAAGAAGGCAGAATGCAAAACAATTGATGCCTTTGAACTGTGGTGCTGGAAAAGATTTCTGAAAGTCCTTTGGACAGCAAGGAGATCAAACCAGTCAATCTTAGTGGAAATCAACACTGAATACTCGTTGGAAGGACTGATGCTGAAGCTGAAACTCCAGTATTTTGGTCATCTGATGCAAAGATTTGACTCAGTAGAAAAGTCCCTGATGCTGGGAAAGATTGAGGGCAGAAGGAGAAGATGGCTGGAAGACATCACTGATGCAATGGAAGTGAACTTGGACAAACCCCAGGAGATGGTGAGAGACAGGGAGACCTGACATGCTGCAGTCCATGGGGTTACAAAGAGTCAGACATGACTGGGCAACTGAACAACAACAACTGATTTACATTATTGTGCTAGTTTCAGGTGTACAACAAAGTGAATCAGTTGATATTCAAGAGGACGGCAAGGTGGTAATTTCTTTCTCGTAGCAATAATGAAGACAAGACAGTGAGTTTCCAAGTGGTAGCAATAGTCAAAGTCTTACAAATGGTTCCAAAAAACACTGTGGTTCAATATGGTCTACCCATTTGAGTAAGAATCCAGCCAGAAGTAGATGGTATGAAAAATTCCAGCTATTGAATGGAAAGAAGGGATTATAGATAAGAACCAGACAGGCTCTCAGAGTACCACTCAAGTGGCCTGGAGACCAGATTAGGGTCTTTTTAAACTTTTCTGATTTTAAAAACAAAGAGGGTAAAAGTCCAGTCATAAGAGAAAGTTTTAGTCCAGGGTACTCCAAGAAGCATATACCAAGACAGGACTAAAAAAAAAACTTCATTCCAAACTAACTAGACGATTTACATTTCACTCTCTGAATAAACCTATCTTCATGCCTATGTGTGTTCTAAGTCACTTCAGTCATGTCTGACTCTTTGCAACCCTATGGACTATAGCTCACCAGATTCCTCTGTCCATGGGATTCTCCAAGCAAGAATATTGGTGTGCGTTGCCACACTTTCCTCCAGGGGACCTTCCAAACTCAGGGATCAAACTCGCATCTCTTATGTCTCCTGTATTGGAAGGCAGGTTCTTTTTTTTTCAGTGTAGCATTGTTTATTTATTTATTTATTTTTATTGGTTTTGCCATACATTGACATGAATCTGCCACAGGTGTACATGAGTTCCCATCCCTGAACCCCCCTCCCACCACCCTCCCTATATCATCTCTCTGGGTCATCCCAGTGCACCAGCCCCAAGCATCCTGTATCCTGTATCGAACAGAGACTAGCAATTCATTTCTTACCTGATAGTATACATGTTTCAATGCCATTCTCCCAAATCATCCCACCCTCTCCCTCTCCCACAGAGTCCAAAAGTCTGTTCTTTACATCTGTGTCTCTTTTGCTGTCTTGCATACAGGGTTATCATTACCATCTTTCTAAATTCCATATATATGTGTTAGTATACTGTATTGATGTTTTTCTTCCTGGCTTACTTCACTCTGTATAATAGGCTTCAGTTTCATTCACCTCATTAGAACTGATTCAAATGTATTCTTTTGAATGGCTGAGTAATACTCCATTGTGTATATGTACCACAGCTTTCTTATCCATTCATCTGCTGATGGACATCTAGGTTGCTTCCATGTCCTGGCTATTATAAACAGTGATCTTCTACACAGAAAACCCTAAAGACTCCACCAGAAAATTACTAGAGCTAATCAATGAATATAGTAAAGTTGAGGGATATAAAATCAACACACAGAAATCCCTTGCATTCCTATACACTAATAATGAGAAAGTAGGAAAAGAAATTAAGGAAACAATTCCATTCACCATTGCAATGAAAAGAATAAAATACTTGGGAATATATCTACCTAAAGAAACTAAAGACCTATATATAGAAAACTATAAAACACTGATAAAAGAAATCAAAGAAGACACTAATAGATGGAGAAATATACCATGTTCATGGATTGGAAGAATCAATATAGTGAAAATGTGTATACTACCCAAAGCAATCTACAGATTCAATGCAATCCCTATCAAGCTACCAGCGGTATTTTTCACAGAGCTAGAACAAATAATTTCACAATTTGTATGGAAATACAAAAAACTTCGAATAGCCAAAGCAATCTTGAGAAAGAAGAATGGAACTGGAGGAATCAACCTGCCTGACTTCAGGCTCTACTACAAAGCCACGGTCATCAAGACAGTATGGTACTGGCACAAAGACAGAAATATAGATCAATGGAACAAAATAGAAAGCCCAGAGATAAATCCACACACCTATGGACACCTTATCTTTGACAAAGAAGGCAAGAATATACAATGGATTAAAGACAATCTCTTTAACAAATGGTGCTGGGAAAACTGGTTAACCACTTGTAAAAGAATGAAACTACAACACTTTCTAACACCATACACAAAAATAAACTCAAAATGGATTAAAGATCTAAATGCAAGACCAGAAACTATAAAACTCCTAGAGGAAAACATAGGCAAAACACTCTCCAACATAAATCACAGCAGGATCTTCTATGACCCACCTCCCAGAATACTGGAAATAAAAGCAAAAATAAACAAATGGGATCTAATTAAAATTGGAAGGCAGGTTCTTTAACACTAGTGCCACCTGGGAAGCCCCCTTCATGCCTACAGATACAGTTATCTTTCTGCTTGGAGTCTAAGCATCTTTCAAACCCATCTTAAATCTAAACTCTTTCCTGCTGAGTCAGACTTTTTACCTGTTCCCCTGGAACATGCTAAGGTCTAACTCTGACTATGGATCTAAAGGCAACAAAGGATAGATAGGGGTGTATCTTGAGGATAACAGCCACCCTTTCACAGTTATTACAGGATCTTTAAGCATCCTCAGATATGGAAGGTAGGCTGCTTCCAGGAGTAGAGTGACTCACAAGTATAAGATTCTCAACTTCATTGAAAGACTTGATGAGGCTGGGGATTCAGCTTATGCTATGATTCTGAAACCTACAAAAGTAAAATTTGCTCTGATTTCCAGCAAGATTACCACTGAAGCTAAAAGAAATAAGAGGTTCTTTTAAGTCCACCACAAAAGCTCTGCCTCTCTGACCATTCATTGAGCCCAGAGTCTAAAGACCTAAGCCTGTCATTTTCCTTCTTAAGCACTTCAGTTTGTTCAGAAGTAGACATCCCTCCACTTGACCTTTTGAGCATCTTTGTTGCCACACAGGTAAGCATAAGAGCCACTTGTTCCTACAAGGCACTTGCTTTAGTACACTATTTGCCAAAATCAAACATAGGTGATAATATGGTTAGCTGTGATACCACCATTTTCCATGGATTACTGCATCCTGATTCACAGTTATCAAAGGGCTCAACACTACATTCAGATCTAAGGACATGACCAAGCCAGCTCCCAAATGTTCTTTTTAAGTGTTTGTTGTATTGGACCATTCCTGACAGCAACTTTTGTATTAGTCAGTACCCATTCACCATTTATTTTAATATAAAGAATATAATATTTAAAATTGTTGGTGAGATACTAGAAACCCTAAAGAACAAAAAGAGGATACAGAATATCATAGAGGTAGTAACTGCAGAAAGGGCTACCACCTCCAGGCCTAAGAGACTGGGATGATCGGAACTTAGAAGCTTAAAGGAAACTTGCAGACCTGAGATTGCACCTCTGAGGAGGGTGCCAGCTGGCTAGTGTTGGCTCTTTGAAGTAGCATGTAGAAACTGGTTCTATGGGTATTGGAACAACTATAACCTGGAACTAGCCATGGAACCAGTATATTGCTGCAGTAGTGCTGACAGGAACAGGAAGCAAATAGAAAGGAGTAAGTCCCTTCTTTTCTAGGTTCTAAACTCCCCCAGACGAGGAGCCAGCTGGCAAAGAAGAATGAGGTTTGCAGAGTTCCAGGCCCAGAATGTAGAGCAGAAAAGAACAGGTTTGATGAAAAGACAACCTACTGAATGGGAGAAAATATTTGCCAATGATATGAACAATAAGGGATTAATATCCAATGTATATAAACAGTTCATACAATTCAGTATTAAATACAACCTGATTAAAAAATGGGTGGAAGAACTGAATAGGCTTTTTTCCAATGGGGAAATACAGATGGCCAGTAGGCACATTAACAGATACTCAACTGATTCATACTGTTGTTGTAACAGAAACCAACAGAACATTGTAAAGCAATGAAAAAAAAATTTTTTTAAGATACTCAGTATCATTAATCTTCAGTTCAGTTCAGTTCAGTCACTTAGTCGTGTCCGACTCTTTGCGACCCCATGAATCATGCCACACGCCAGGCCTCCCTGTCCATCACCAACTCCCGGAGTTCACTCAGACTCACGTCCATCGAGTCATTGATGCCATCCAGCCATCTCATCCTCTTTCATCCCCTTCTCCTCCTGCCCCCAATCCCTCCCAGCATCAGAGTCTTTTCCAATGAGTCACCTCTTCGCATGAGGTGGCCAAAGTACTGGAGTTTCAGCTTTAGCATCATTCCTTCCAAAGAAATCCCAGGGTTGATCTCCTTCAGAATGGACTGGTTGGATCTCCTTGCAGTCCAAGGGACTCTCAAGAGTCTTCTCCAACACCACAGTTCAGAAGCATCAATTCTTTGGCGCTCTGCCTTCTTCACAGTCCAACTCTCACATCCATACATGACCACAGGAAAAACCATAGCCTTGACTAGACGGACCTTAGTCGGCAAAGTAATGTCTCTGCTTTTGAATATACTATCTAGGTTGGTCATAACTTTTCTTCCAAGGAGCAAGCGTCTTTTAATTTCATGGCTGCAATCACCATCTGCAGTGATTTTGGAGCCCCAAAAAATAATTCTGACACTGTTTCCACTGTTTCCCCATCTATTTCCCATGAAGTGATGGGACTGGATGCCATGATCTTTGTTTTCTGAATGTTGAGCTTTAAGCCAACTTTTTCACTCTCCTTTTCACTTTCATCAACAGGCTTTTTAGTTCTTCTTCACTTTCTGCCATAAGGGTGGTGTCATCTGCATATCTGAGGTTATTGATATTTCTCCCAGCAATCTAGATTCCAGCTTGTGCTTCTTCTAGCCCAGCGTTTCTCATGATGTACCCTGCATATAAGTTCAATAAGCAGGGTGACAATATACAGCCTTGACGTACTCCTTTTCCTATTTGGAACCAGTCTGTTGTTCCATGTCCAGTTCTAACTGTTGCTTCCAGGGAAATGCAAATCAAAACCACAGTGAGAAATCACCTCACAACTGTCAGAGTGGCTATCACCAAAACTCTACAGATAACAAATGCTGGCAAGAATGTGGATAAAAGGGAACCCTTATACGTTAGTGGTGGGAGAGTAAATTAGTGCAGCTACTGTGTAAAACAGCATGGACGTTTCTCAAAAAACTAAAAACAGAACTACTATGTGACCCAGCAATTCCATTCCTGGGTATATACAAGAAAAAAACAAAAACACTCTAAAAAAGATACATTCACCATAATGTTCATAGCATCATTATTTACAATTACCAAAAGATAAAAGCAACCTAAGTGTTCACCAACAGATGAATGAATAAAGAAAATGTGACATATATACAATGGAATACTACTCAATCATAGAATGAAATTCTGCTATTTGCAGCAACATGGGTGGACATGGAAGGCATTATGCTAAGTGAAATAAGTCAGACAGAGAAAGACAAATACTGCATGATATCATTTATATGTGGAATCTAAAAACTTACAACAAACCAGTCAATATAACATAAAAGAAGCAGACTCACACATATAGAGAACAAACTAGTGGTTATGGGGTAGAGGGCAATATAGGGGTAGGGGAATGGCAGGTACAAATTACTGAGTGTAAGATAGGTTCAAGGATGTATTGTACAACATGAGGAATATAGCCAATATTTTTTAATAATGATGAATGAATGATAATAATAATGATGAAATAATTTAAAATTAACTTTTAAATTGTATAAAAATTAAAAACAATAAAAAAATTTTTAACGACTTTGAGTCAAAGGAAAATAATCAGCCAGCATTCTTTAAACCCATCCCAAATACCACTGCTGCTGCTGCTGCTAAGTCGCTTCAGTCGTGTCCGACTCTCTGTGCGACTCCATGGACGGCAGCCCACCAGGCTCCCCCAGCCCTGGGATTCTCCAGGCAAGAACACTGGAGTGGGTTGTCATTTCCTTCTCCAATGCATGAAAGTGAAAAGTGAAAGTGAAGTCGCTCAGTTGTGTCTGACTCTTAGCAACCCCATGAACTGCAGCCCACCAGGCTCCTCCATCCATGGGATTTTCCAGGCAAGAGTACTGGAGTGGGGTACAATTGCCTTCTCTGTCAAATACCACACTTCCACCATAAAGCCTCTCAAGTTACTCCCATATAAATGTTTGTTCTCTCTCACTTGAGTCAATATAGTAACTTGGTTTCCTTTTGGTATCACTTGTATTTTTCCCTAAGTAGATTTATGCTTGTACTTATCTTAATCTCTCCCCTCCCCATTGTCTTTCTCCTCCATACATGGACACATCCATGCTGGTTAGTGAATACTGAAACAGTAATTCACCTCTCTCCACATCCCCTGTGACTTCCCAATAATTAGTTGTATTGATTCACTGCCACATAGTAGGTATACATATTTTAATGAGTGACTAAGTTAGTAAATAAATTTAACTGATTGAGTATCAGTCTAGGGAAATCAGACTTGGATAACACTAGGGGTTTTTGAACATAGGAACACCTTGGTTAAACAATATATCATTTGAGGAAATAGAAGAAAATGGCCTCTTTGTGGAGTGATTGACCCAATTTCAAACTCAGGAAAATTCTCAGCATCTAATTCACTGTACCTTCCTCCTTATCCTCCTGACCATGTCAGAGGGGGGATATATGCCAAAGTTTCACAGACTTAAGTGGATCCAAAAACTGAAGCCAGTTTCACATAACACAACAAATAGAGAGAACATATTTTGCAACCAGTAAGAAAAACAAACTTAAAAAAAAGCATCTGGTGTAGACTTATCTGAAAAGTTAAACAGAATATTATACTCAGAACAAAGGAAGGATGGCTCCAAGTGTTCTTGTGGGAAGAGATGAAGTCTGTTCCAAATCCCAAGAAACCAAAAAATACTTCTGGCAGATGAGCTGAATCACTGTTCTGTGTTACTAATAAGAAAATATTTAGAATAGGGTCACCAAGTTAAATCAACATTTACTTATAGAGCTCCTACAGAATACCCAACTCTACTGGGTGCTGAGGAAGATAAAATTTAGGTACACATTATGGTCCATGATGGGAAATATTGAATCAGTCAAACAGAGGTAAGACTTATGTGACAATGAGCACACCATCCCAGAAGTCTCCAAGGTAAGTCAGTGTGGGACATCATATTTGATCTACAGGAACTCATCAGCAAAGTGTTTAGGTACTAGGAAGGCTTCTTGAGGAGACTGAAGTTTATTCAGGGTCTGAATGATGCACAGGACTTGTACAGACCAAATGGAGGTAGAAGAGTTCCTCCACCCCTGAATTTAGAGGCCTGCACCAGGAGAGAGCATGACCACAAGCAGAGAGATGAGAAGGAGTGGGGTGTATGTGATGGGTAGACAGGGTGTGTGCACAGAAATGGTGGATGGCTAGAGCAGGGCAGAGTGTGACTGCCAGCAGGAAGTGATCTTCGACTCCTAAGAAGGGGCATGACATAATAGGTGCTTCGGGAAGATTAATTTCTCAAAGTCACTTGAAGTCCCAGCTTCAGAAGAATGACCCTTGGGAAAGAGCAAAAAAAAGAAACACTGCTAGCTGCAGAAGAGCTCCTCAAAGAGAATGGAGGTGAGTCTAAGTTCATTAAAGTCATCACTGAAGAAAGGAAAGGGGATACTGCCATTCTGACCCTTCAGACTTTCTTCTGACTGAACAGCTTTCTTCTCTGTGGCCCAAGGCCTCCTCTTAGATAAACCTGAGGGGTCACCTTCAAGGCAATTGCCATAAAATCTTGTTCTTGAAGAAAACTTCCAGGAAAGAGAAACCTAAATCTCTTTTCCCATCTCCCTCTTCTATATTTGGCATAAACCAGGTAAAGCTAGGCATCAGCTCAGGGAAAGGAGTAAGGGAGTAACTCTGTGGTCTGAGCAGTTCTGGAGATGCAATGACATGAACCCCAGGGATCTAGAATCACAGTAAAGCAAGGCCTCTGGCTACAGTGGTGAGTCTCCCAAGACTCCACTAGGTTCAGCAAAATACAATAATGAGAATTACAAGATAGGAAGTGATCTGGAAAATCTTCCCAAACCCTCACATAGTCTGCAATAATCAGCTTGTCTGTCAAGCATCAGTGCTTCTCACACCTTATACAAGGCTCACAGTAAATTCTCTTATTCTCCCCCAGCCTCCAAGAATTCTAGTCTGCTTCCCAGGGAAGTCAGACAACAGGCAGCCTGTCCAAACTACTTCTGCTCTGTCCAGCATTCAAACTACAAACCACCTATGGAATTTGGAAAATGGAGAACTGAAGAAAGAGGAATGAAAAAGCTGGTTTAAAGTTCAACATTCAAAAAACTAAGATCATGGCATCCAGTCCCATCACTTCATGGCAAATAGATGGGAAAACAATGGAAACAGTGACAAATTTTATTTTCTTGGGCTCCAAAATCACTGCAGATGGTGACTACAGCCATGCAACTAAAAGATGCTTGATCCTTGGAAGAAAAGCTATGACAAACCTAGACAGCATATTAAAAAGCAGAGACATCACTTTGCTGATGAAGTTTCGTCTAGTCATAGCTATGGTTTTTCTAGTAGTCATGTATGGATGTGAGTGTTGGACCATAAAGAAGGCTGAACATCAAAGAATTAATGCTTTCAAACTGTGGTGCTGGAGAAGACTCTCGAGAGTCCTTGGATAACAAGGATATCAAGCCAGTCAATCCTAAAGAAAATCAATACTTAATATTCTTTGGAAAGACTTGATTCTGAAGCTGAAGCTCCAATACTTTGACTACCCAAAGCAAAGAGCCAACTCAGTGGTAAAGACCCTGGTGCTGGGGAAAATTGAGGACAGGAGGAGAAGGGGGAAACAGAGAATGAGATGGTTGGATGGCATCATCAGCTCAAAGGACATGAGTTTGAGCAAACTCCAGGAGAAGGACAGGAAAGACTGGTGTGCTGCAGTCCATGGGGTGGCAAAGAGTTGGAAACAACGTAGTGACTGAACAACAATAACAACAATTCTTATATAGCTCGTTTGGCTTATACTTCAGAGGCCCTAAACAGTAGTAGTTTCTCCACAATAGTCCCCTTGACCCAGAAGGGGAGGCACTGGGAGGTACTTCCTCAGCAACAACTCCTCACAGTGGGGTCCCATGCTGCTTCTAGGCAGCTGTACTGGACAGGATTTAATATAACCCCATTTTAGCTCATCTTGGGAGGCTCACATTTGGCCCTCAATAAACCATTTCACACATTTTGTTGCAACCCCTCTGGGAGTCCATGCCAAAGCCAACACAGAAGATTCTTCTTAGGTAGCCAGCCAGAATCTGGTCCTCTAGATTTCCCAGGCAGGAGGCAGGTAGACAAAGTTCCTCTCTCTAAGTGATTGAATGGAGCTCCTCCTTTATGCATGTGGCAAGAAGCAGGTCTTCTGATCCCATTGCTTTGATGGAAAAGAGACACACAGCACACCTGCAGCTCTTTCCAGAGAGATTCATTTCAAGATTCTCTCTCGAGCTCCATTTTCTTGACACTCTTACACTTTCAGTTGCATCAGCTGAAGCTTCCATTTTAACTTGGCTCTTAGCAGCCAAATTAAATCAACTTTTGGACATTAGGGTCATATAGAACAATCTCTTAAGCAGTTTAAGTATATTTGTGTTGTCTTTAGCTTACATTTTCTATCTTTGAAAGGTTTAGTTTGATTTATTCAGTAGATTGGGCTTCCCCGGTGGCTCAGCAGTAAAGAATCTGCCTGGAATGCAGGAGCCGCAGGAAACACGGGTTCCATCCCTGGGTTGGGAAGATCCCCTGGAGGAGGGCATGGCAACCCACGCCAGTATTCTTGCCTGGAGAATTCCATGGACAGAGGAGCCTGGCAGGATACAGTCTATGAGGTCATAAAGAGTCAGACACAACTGAAGAGATTTAGCATGCACTCATGCATTCAGTAAACCAACAGATTCAGAGAACGTTGGAAGGATGCCATTAATAGTTCAGTTTTCTCATTTTACAGAGTAGAGATCTGAAGTCTTGTGAGAATTAACACAAAATATACAACCAAAGGGGTAAATCACTGAGTATTTATTATATAGCCATTAGAGAAGAGTATGAATGTGTTTAGGGGTTCTAGGAATACAAAACTGGTTTCCAATTCTTTTTTGTTTTTTTTGACTGTGCTGGGTCTTTTTGCGGGCACGTGGGCTTTTGCTAGTTGCAGTGCAAGGGCTTCTCTTGCTGGGGAGCACAGGCTGTAGGGTGTGCAGGCTCAGTAGTTGCAGCATGTGGGGTTCTCTAGTTGTGGCACACAGGCTTAACTGCCCTGTAGCATGGGGGATCTTAGTTCCCCAGTGAGAGATTGAACCCTTGTCCCCTGCATTGGAAGGTGGATTCTTAACCATTGGACCACCTGGGGAAGTCCCTGGCTTCCACGTCATACCACATAACCCACGGTGCTAGACACTGCTCAGTGACATTGACCCACTCCTGTAGGGTCCCTCCTGCATCCCAATACTAAATTTCTAAGACTTGTTTGCAGTTAAAGCTTGGATACAATTTAGGTTTTCCCATTGAGATAAATATCTGGGCTTAGAAGGCAAAGGGAAACAGAGGCTACATTTCTGTGACATGTTGGTGGGCAAACATGTTCCAACAGATGTGTTTACATCAGTCAGACTCCATACCTCACTGTTTGAAGACATCTGTTGTAACAACAGAAGTTTCCTGTCCTTTGGGTGGTAGCTCTAATGATATGATCTTACAAGGCCTGTGGCAGCCCTCTGGTTTCTGCTCCTCCTGCCCTTTTATCTACTCCTTTTTTTGTGAAATAGAAAATTTTCTGCTTCCTGTTCTAAATCATGAGTGATATGCATATAGGCCATGAATATAAAATCTTAAAGATGGAAGGACCTTCTTGGAGGCATCAATTCTATAATCACCTAGCAAGTCCCCAAACATCTATCTCCTAAATATTTCATATGGCCAGTCTCTATTCTCCTTTCTGCTGACATTGCTCTGATTTAGGTCCCCCACATCTCTGCCTAGACCTCTGAAATAACCTCCTGGGTTTTTATATGCTTTATTGTAGTTATTGTCCATTCTAGTTTCCATGTGAATCTGGTCTTCTCTGATCTTATCACTCCCTTGTGCAAAATTCCTGAATGGATCACCACAACCCAGAGGATATATCCAAACCCTTGAATGTGGCACTTTAGTGCTCTTCATAATCTGGGCCCTGCCTGATTAATTCATCTGCTATTCCCATCACCTTCAGTTCAGTTCAGTTCAGTCGCTCAGTTGAGGAACTCTGACTCCTTGTGACCCCATGAATCGCAGCACTCAAGACCTCCTTGTCCATCACCAACTCCCGGAGTTCACTCAAACTCACGTCCATAGAGTTGGTGATGCCATCCAGCCATCTCATTTTCTATCACCCCCTTTTCCTCCTTCCTCCAATCCCTCCCAGCATCAGGGTCTTTTCCAATGAGTCAGCTCTTCGCATGAGGTGGCCAAAGTACTGGAGTTTCAGCTTTAGCATCAGTCCTTCCAAAGAAATCCCAGAGCTGATCTCGTTCAGAATGGACTGGTTGGATTTCCTTGCAGTCCAAGGGACTCTCAAGAGTCTTCTCCAACACCACAGTTCAAAAGCATCAATTCTTCGGCGCTCAGCTTTCTTCACAGTCCAACTCTCACATCCATACATGACCACTGGAAAAACCAGAGCCTTCACTAGATGGACTTTTGTTGGCAAAGTAATGTCTCTGCTATTTAATATGCTATCTAGGTTGGTCATAACTTTCCTTCCAAGGAATAAGCATCTTTTAATTTGCTGCAATCACCATCTGCAGTGATTTTGGAGCCCAGAAAAATAAAGTCTGACACTGTTTCCACTGTTTCCCCGTCTATTTCCCATGAAGTGAAGGGGCCAGATGCCATGATCCCATCACCTTACAGTTCAGCAACACTGAACTAATTGCAGCTTGCTCTATCTTGTTCTCTTTTTTGTGCATTTGCACATATTTTTCTTTCTATTTTATGTTCCTTGCCCATCATCTACCTAAGAAACCTCTATTCTTCCTTCAAGATTCAGCTTTCTTCTCACTTCCTCTTGAAGTTTCTCTCACTCCTCTTCCAGGTGGACCTAGATGTTCCTACCTGAGTGCCAGCACTCCACTGAATCACACTTCCATTGTGACTTTGATCACCTCTCTCCATTAGACTAAATGTTTCTAGATGGTAAAAGTGTTCTTTCCATCTTTGAGCCCCTAACAGACTACTATAATGCATGACATGGGAAGCACTCAGGGAAGTGGATGGAAGGGAAGGGGGGAAGAGTAGGAAGAAGGTATATAGAAACAGGAAAAGTGAGACAGAGACAGAGCCAAGATTCAGTGACTGAAATTCTGCCTGTTTCAAACTTTGAAGCTCATTGTCTCCAAGAGTTAACTCATCTCATCAAGCCCTCCTAAATTTCTAGAAAATTGAGACTTTTTTTTCCACTGTTGGCCAAGCAAAACCTTTCATTATAGTCCAGGTGCATAGTCTTTGTTTACATACTCTATAATTCCAGAGCAAAAAGAAAATTTAAAAACCATTGTTCCTCTAATCTCCCAGGGGGTTCATTTTACAGCTTTAATAACCATATCATAGTTACTGCCTTATTTTTTGGAACTAGAACCACAGACTTCATCCTTGCCTTTACCCTTTTCCTTTCTTCCTCTGCCCCCCACCAACTTCCCCGCCCCTGTTCTCCTATGCCTACCACACTCAACCTTTCTCTTCCAAGTTTTCTCTTCCCAGGGCTCTACGTCATGAAAAATACAAGTAAAAAGGAATTTTTACTTTAAGAAAAATAACTCCTCCCCTTTCCCAATTTTTACATCAAAAGACATTCTTAAAAGCCATTCTCTTCTATGTTTAGAGAACTGTAACTTCTCTGGGGAAAGAAGGTTGTTGATTAAGAGTAAGGCCCCTTAGCGCCAAACATTCCAAGTAAGTATAAGGGATCTGTTATGGTGGGTTTTTATGTAGAAGGCTTGAATTCTTGTTCCAGTTCTTATACTTATAAACTCTGAGACCCTGAAGAAGTAATTTCTAAACTTCTTGGAATGACAGTCATTTCATTTGCAATTGAGAGCATTAGATAGATGATTTATAAGGTCCTCACTGCTCTGGGGCTCACTGGCTCTGCTATTTTTGGCATCTTGAATAACCAGAAGAAGTCAGATTCAGTATCTTACTATAGCAAAAGTGGTAAAAAAAAGAAAAAAGAGCATAAACTTTTTTTTTTAGCATAAACTCTTAATGTGTATCTATGTCTTCTTGAGTGTTAAGGTGAGGATTGTGACATACAAACCTCAGCTGATTATTTCTACTGAAAAAACTTAAGCATTTAGGGATATCTTCTGAAGAAGTTCTCTCCAGATCCTCCTACAGGCAACAATGGTGAAGAGAGTGGCCATCATTGGAGCTGGTGTCAGTGGCTTGGCCTCCATACGGTGTTGTCTGGAAGAGGGGCTGGAGCCCACCTGCTTTGAAAGGAGCAATGAAGTTGGAGGTCTGTGGGAATTCTCAGTGAGTAAGACAATAGAAAGTGATGGGTTTACACTGCAAATCAAATGTGAGCAGTTCTTTCAGACTTGACCACAATGTTCCAGATGCTCTGAAAAATAAAATCTTCTCTCTCCCATCCTACTCAAGTCCTATCATTTAAAACTATCTCATACCAGCAAGGCTTCAGACTTGACCACAATGTTCCAGATGCTCTGAAAAATAAAATCTTCTCTCTCCCATCCTACTCAAGTCCTATCATTTAAAACTATCTCATACCAGCAAGGCTTATCCTGAAGAAGACTTCTCCAGCTCATTAAATGTTGCCACCTACATGGCAGAGCCCAAATCTCTAGGCTTTTAAGGGTTAAAGGGTCAGAAGTTAACAGAAAAACTATACTACTGCCTCCCCATGTAACTGAAAGATCCTATGCCTATTGCTATTAAATCCTGAGAACATCCTATGCCTATTGCTATTAAATCCTGAGAACATGGGGGACATGTGAAAAAGAAAAACCTAGACTGGGGTCAGAAGTCCTGAGTTCCAATATCAACTCTGATTTTTTAAGCAGACAGATTTCAGGAAAGTCACTTTATTCTTCCACCCTTCAAATGCTTATTAGTCAAATGCAGAAGCTGAAAATTAAGTTCCTTCTAACCTGCCTCACAATTATAGCAGGATATGATTTTTTAATTAATTCATGTCTATTAGGCACATATTATAAGTTTTGTAAATTTTGATTGTGTGTGGTGTGCATATGGACATTAAATACTCTTGTCAGGCCATATCCAGAGAGAAAAATGATTATCTCTGCCATTCAGTTCATAGCTAGAAAAACAATATAATCAGGAAATATTCATTATAAAACCAATTCCTAAATTTCAAAAAGCAACTTTGGGGAACTTCCAGATTTTCTATCCTGAACTTCCTAGCCATTAGGATCATATATAGATGATACTTATCTGGCTTGAAGATATTCTAGCCACATCATTTATCTTGTAACCTCAGTCTGTCCTGATCTCTGTATTGCCTAACCTGCAACAATATGTTGCTCTGGGGGTCCTATAACTCTGAAACTATTGCATGAAATACAGACCATCAATTTGTAATTTCCACTAGGAAATAATCAAGGTATTTCTTTTATGAATTCAATTTTTAATTTACATTTGATCAGGGAGACATGATCAGCTTAATCTAAACCATGAAATGGTTGTTAATTGACTTATTCAGTTCAGTTCAGTTCAGTCACTCAGTCGTGTCCAACTCTTTGTGACCCCATGAATCGCAGCATGCCAGGCCTCCCTGTCCATCACCAACTCCTGGAGTTTACTCAAACTCATGTGCATCAAGTCGGTGATGCCATCCAGCCATCTCATCCTCTGTCGACCCCTTCTCCTCCTGCCCCCAATCCCTCCCAGCATTAGGGTCTTTTCCAGTGAGTCAACTCTTCGCATGAGATGGCCAAAGTATTGGAGTTTCAGCCTCAGCATCAGTCCTTCCAATGAACATCCAGGACTGATCTCCTTTAGAATGGACTGGATGGATGTCCCTGCAGTCCAAGGGACTCTCAAGAATCTTCTCCAACACCATAGTTCAAAAGCATCAATTCTTTGGTGCTCAGCTTATTTCACAGTCCAACTCTCACATCCATACATGACTACTGAAAAAACCATAGCCTTGACTAGATGGACATTTGTTGGCAAAGTAATATCTCTGCTTTTTAATATGCTATCTAGGTTGGTCATAACTTTCCTTCCAAGGAGTAAGCATCTTTTAATTTCACGGATGCAATCACCATCTGCAGTGATTTTGGAGCCCCAAAAAATAATTCTGACAGTTTCCACTGTTTCCCATCTATTTCCCATGAACTGATGGGACCAGATGCCATAATCTTAGTTTTCTGAATATTGAACTTTAAGCCAACTTTTTCTCTCTCCTCTTTCACTTTCATCAAGAGGCTTTTTAGTTCCTCTGCACTTTCTGCCATAAGGGTGGTGTCATCTGCATATCTGAGGCTATTGATATTTCTCCCAGCAACCTTGATTCCAGCTTGTGCTTCTCCCAGCCCAGCGTTTCTCATGATGTACTCTGCATATAAGTTAAATAAGCAGGGTGGCAATATACAGCCTTGACATACTCCTTTTCCTATTTGGAACAAGTCTGTTGTTCCATGTCCAGTTCTAACTGTTGCTTCCTGACCTGGATACAGGTTTCTCAAGAGGCAAGTCAGGTGGTCTGGTATTCCCAACTCTTTCAGAATTTTCCACAGTTTATTGTGATCCACAGGGTCAAAGGCTTAGGCATAGTCAATAAAGCAGAAATAGATGTTTTTCTGGAGCTCTCTTGCTTTCTCGATGAGCCAGTGGATGTTAGCAATTTGATCTCTGGTTCCTCTGCCTTTTCTAAAACCAGCTTGAACACTGAAAGTTCATGCTTCACATATTGCTGAAGCCTGGCTTGCATAATTTTAAGCATTACTTTACTAGCATGTGAGATGAGTGAAATTGTGCGGTAGTTTGAGCATTCTTTGGCATTGCCTTTCTTTGGGACTGGAATGAAAACTGACATTTTCCAGTCCTGTGGCCGCTGCTGAGTTTTACAAATTTGCTGGCATATTGCGTGCAGCACTTTCACAGCATCATTTTTCAGGATTTGAAATAGCTCAACTGGAATTCCATCACCTCCACTAGCTTTGTTCATAGTGATGCTTTCTAAGGCCCACTTGACTTGACATTCCAGGATATATGGCTCTAGGTGAGTGATCACACCATCGTGCTTGTCTGGGTCATGAAGATCTTTTTTGTACAGTTCTTTTGTGTACTCTTGCCACCTCTTCTTAATATCTTCTGCTTCTGTTAGGTCCATACCATTTCTGTCCTTTATTGAGCCCATCTTTTATGAAATGTTCCCTTTGTATCTCTAATATTCTTGAAGAGATATCTAGTCTTTCCCATTCTTTTTTTTTTTTCCTCTATTTCTTTGCATTGACTTATTAGAAGTAATTAAGTGCTGCCTGAGCATCTATTATGACAGAGTTTGTACTAAGTCCTGGGATGACAAATATGGGTCCTAACCACTTTATGTAAATGGTTTCTACTTCATTTGGTGTAGCAAGCCTTAATAAAGGTCCACAATCTCATGACAGAAAAACTCATTTAATAGCAAAACCTGCCCTGAAATCATATGGTCAGGAAACATGACTGAACTGATATGACACTATATATATAGTCTTTGTCCAACTCCAGGTTTTGCTGTAGTAGTTTTATTACATTTGATGATAAGGTGTTGCACCAGATCTCTCTAGGAATATTAAGGAAAAACTTCAAAAATCTACAAATTCCAAAATGTTAATATGTCTGGTCCTAAGAGTACAAACAAAAGATTATATAACTTTACAACAATAGCCCGTGGTGACTGTTAATTAAATAAACAACTACCTTGAGATTTAGATAAGGCTGGACTCCTAAAATACTAGCAGGTCTAGAGAAATTTCCTATAGGGATAACACTTAGCTGAGACTTGAAGGATGTTCTCAGATGAGAAAAGTAAAGAACCATTATGTGACACAGCCCCAGAAAGCGAGGCATTCCCAGCAGTACAGACACCAGCAGTGTGCCAGCATCAGGTGGGAAAGGCTTCTAGGTAGCAGTGACCAGCAATCCATGAAAGGTGCAGGGAAGGCAATGAACATGGTATGTTCATGGATCTGTAAGCTAACCAGTAAAGCTAGATCAGAAAATTTATTTTAGGAAGCACTAGACAATAGATCCGGAGAAGGCAATGGCACCCCACTCCAGTACTCTTGCCTGGAAAATCCCCTGGAGGACTTGGAAGGCTGCAGTCCATGGGATCGCTAAGAGTCAGACACGACTGAGCGACTTCACTTTCACTTTTCACTTTCATGCATTGGAGAAGGAAATGGCAACTCACTCCAGTGTTCTTGCCTGAAGAATCCCAGGGCTGGGGAAGCCTGGTGGGCTGCCGTTTATGGGTTTGCACAGAGTCGGACATGACTGAAGTGACTTAGCAGCAGCAGTAGCAGATGATAGATCAATATGATTCAAAGTCAGACTCTGGGTTATCCACAAGAAGGAAAGATATCTTTTTCATAAAGTCGTTGTGTATAAGCAGAATTATTCTCAAGAGCCCTGTGGGAGTATGCTGCTGCTGCTGCTGCTAAGTTGCTTCAGTCATATCTGACTCTGTGCGACCCCATAGATGGCAGCCCACCAGGCTCCCCCAGCCCTGGGATTCTCCAGGCAAGAATACTGGAATGAGTTGCCATTTCCTTCTCCAATGCATGAAAGTGAAAAGTGAAAGTGAAGTTGCTCAGTCGTGTCCGACTCTTAGCGATCCCATGGACTGGAGCCTACCAGGCTCCTCTGTCCATGGGATTTTCCAGGCAAGAGTACTGGAGTGGGATGCCATTGCCTTCTCCGTGTGGGAGTATAAACATATACAAATATTCTAAACTTTAGCCCTCTCCATACACCCCACTTCCTCCCTCTTTTCTAAGAAAAGTTGCTTGGTATGCTGTAGTATCAGAGAGGAATTTTTGAAAAGTGTGTTACATTAAGCTTTTATCTTACAAGTTCTGTCATGTAGAAGGTATTCTGGGAGAGAGAAACCTGAGAATTCTGAACTTTTCTCTGTGCTTTTTCTGTAAAATAAAAATCAAATGGGATTTAAAAACTAGCAGGCTGAATGTGAGCATGTCTTAAATTTCATACACTCTAATATAAGACCTCATGACCTCAAAAGATTTTGTTGTGGCTGTAATAAAAGGTTGCTCAACAAGCCACATACAATAGGTCATTTGGGTTGCAAAGGGAAAAGTATTGAACCAGAACTATCTGAAATTTTGTTTCACTCATTCATTCCTTTATTCATTCAGCAAATACATATTTGAGTTCATTATGCATAGGGTACTACATTAGGCATAGCTGCAAACAAGAGGTACAGCAGGCATGCAGTATTCTAAAAGCAGAACGAAAATAATCATAATACAAATGAATAAACAGAATATGATTAGGATAGTAAAGACAATTAGAGCTTGGTGAAAGTAGAGATGACTTCCGATGTGTGGGATGGAAGATAAGGAAAGGCATGAGAAGGGGACAACTTCTGAGCTGGACCTTGAAGGTATATCTAAGCAAGCAAAAATGGGACTGATAAAATGGGAATATGAAAGATGATCAAGGCAGACTGCTAAAATGCATGCACAATAGTTTTGAATTAGTCTCTGACCTTGCCCTCAAGTTACTTATGTTCTAGTGGGGATGACAGGAGATGGATACAATGCAACCCAAGACAGACAATGCTAACATGCCCCATAGAGTGACATCTTATCCTAGACATCTAGGTCTATAACAAGCTCTTCCAGCCAGCAGGGAGCATCTGAGCTTAATTTCCTCCCTACTGGCTCAAACTACCCCACATATTTAAATAATGAAAATGTGAACTCTCTGGAGCTACTGTCTGTTGTTACATAAAATTTTTATTTTCCTCTGTTTGCAGAACAGTCTTTTAGGGGAAATTCTAAGGAGCTGTAGGGAATGTACTCTTCTCTTCTTGTGTTAAGATTGGCTGGAGTCCAGTGGTGAAAGAGTCCAGTAATTCATTAATGGTGGAAATAATTCATGGTCTTATTATCTCTGTTTCTCAGAGCAAAATCATACATTTTTTAAACCAGTCTCCAACCCACAGCTCAGCCCTCCCTTTAGTGGGCAGCTTAGAAAACTCCTTCTCACAAACACTAACACGAGTTACTGGCTAGGGGTGAACAGTAACAGACCCAAACATGAGAACCCACCAAGCCAAAGCGTTCACTCTTTCTCTGACCTTAGCAGAAATTTCCAAGAGAGGTTTAAAAAGTTAAAATCTCTGGGCTTACTTATCATGAGAAATGCAGCAACCACGAGTAGAGGAAGTTTATTTTTGTCACTTAAGGGGAAAGAGTGAAGACTCAGGCAGCCCCCCAGAGACACAGTTCTCTCATTTGGGGTTGTGGGACTGGAGGGAGTTAGCTGTCTTGAATCCAGAAGCAATATAACATTTCATCCTTTTCCTTCCTTTCATGAGAATTCCTTCAAGATGTGAGGAAAGATTGGTCGCCAGCTTTCAGATGTACTTTCAAGGCAGCACATTCTGTGAACTTTTATCCTGTTCTTGAAACAGAGAGGAAATGTTTGTTTTGAACTTAGCCTTCCACCGCTCCTCAAAAGAAGCCACTTCTCAATTACATGGTGGTTTTACTGTAAGATGCCAAAATTTAACACAAGTTCTAAGGCTTTTTGTTTCTTTGGTGAGGAGTGAATGCCACTAGTTGGTGAGTTCAGGAACTCCTCAAGCACAGAATTCATTCACACTACAGAAGTGGTCCTCAGGCTTGGTCCCTGGACCAACAGCATCAGCAGCACAGGGATCTTGTCAGAAATACACATTCTCAGACCTCACCCCAGACACACAGAAATTCAGAGGTGGGACCCAGGAAGCGACAGTCTAAGGAGCCCTTCAGGAAATGACTTCTTTAGAGAGTTCTATGGCTAGTGAAGAGAGAGTTCACCGAATTCCATACAGCCAATCAAATAGGCTAAAAGCCACAGCATCCATTGGACTATTTAGTTATGTTCTTAAATGTTCTTAATGTTCTTAAAATGAGTAGGAGATCAGACCCAGTGCTATGACTGGGGAAAAAAAAAAAAGAGCTAAATTGGAGCTAATCAGAGTAAAAGGATCAAGATGGAAGATTCACCAGCTCTGTGCCAGGTGTTGTTGAAGGCTTTCCTTTCCATGTCTTACAGACAGCAGTCAATTTTTTTCATTTTTTTTTTTCTAACATATGGAAAAAGTTTCAATCAACTGAGCATTGAATAGTCACTGAGGGGAATGCCATTCTTGGTTTGCTTTTTAAGCCTTATTATTCTTCTTCAGTTTGGTCGCTCAGTCATGTCCAACTCTTTGCAACCCCATGGACTGCATGCAGCACACCAGGCTTCCCTGCCCATCACCAACTCCTGGAGCTTACTCAAACTCATGTCCATCAAGCCAGTGATGCCATCCAACCATCTATTCTCCTGTCGTCTTATTCTCCTTAGGACCATTCAGAAGAAGGCAGAGCCAGCATCTACAAGTCTGTGTTCACCAACTCTTCCAAAGAGATGATGTGCTTTCCAGACTTCCCATACCCTGACGATTACCCGAACTACATGCACCAAAGCAAGGTCCAGGAATACATAAAGACATTTGCTCAAAAGAAGAATCTTTTCAGATATATACAGTTTGAGGTAAGGACCTTGTAACGTGTGCTGTTGACATCAATGTGTTTAAGTATTAGAGGAGAAGCAGAGATACAGGACATCATCCTAGAAAATAGAGTCAAAGGTTTGGACACCTCACCAATCAAATGTTGGTTCAGATTATAAAGCACTCATGAATTTTTTTATTTCCCCTTAAAATGTGTTCTCCAAAGTCTCTAAGAGCTTTCAAAACATCATAGAAAATGGTGGAGGCAGCTGTACCAGCCTAATGAACTTTCCACCCTCACATACTTATGTTTTAGAAACAACCCCAAAGTCTCTAGTTCACACTTAGGCTTCTGTAGGTTCAATGCCCAAGGATTTGTAATTCTAATAGGTGTGCATTTGTTAGAGATTCTGCCTTTAAGAAGAGAGCAACAATGCAAAAGAATAATTTTATTGCCCTTATTCTTCACACACTTAGTTCCTTAGATTAAAAGCCTTAGGAGTTATGGCATAGCAGCACTGTCTCTGTAATTATAAGTAATACTTCCCGTTTGTTTAGAACTCAACTTCAATCCATTAGTTATGTGCAGAGCACACATATATAGTGGGGAAAATAAGAAGAAAAATCATAAATTGGAACTTTACTTAATATTTTATTTATTTATCTGATTAAATTTTAAACAATTTTACTTATACCAAGCTCCAGGAGTTGGTGATAGATAGGGAAGCCTGACATGCTGCAGTCCATGGGGTCGCAAAGAGTCAGACACAACTGAGTGACTGAATTGAGCTGATATCAACATAACAGTCTTACAATGGAAGTGACTAATATTTCCAAAGGATAGTGTCCTTATATTGCAAAACAGAGATCAAGGATTGAAGCCTGAGATAATCGCATATTATTGGAGCAGATAGAAGAGGAAGCTAGAGAGGAAGCAGCCATGGATGTCAATGCAGGGTGACAGCAAGCAAATGATATGGCACCTTTCATAAGAATATGCAGTGCAAAGTATCCCAAATCTACTAACTAGATGTCAAAAAAATAAATATCCCCCAGTGAGTAATTATTCTTGTGAAATTTGAAGATTCACTGTGACTTCCTATTTTAATGCCTTTCCACATTATTCTCAATGACCATGAGAACACACAACAATTATTTTTTCCACAGAAATACTGCAAGGAACAAACAAACAAAAAAAAAAAAAACCTTGTAGAACTGTAAAAAGAAGCAATTTCTTTCTGGTTTTCTTTAAGACCCTGGTTACTAGTATAAAGAAATGTCCCAACTTCTTGATCACTGGCCAATGGGAAATTGTTTCAGAAAAGGGTGAGAAACAGGAATCTACTATTTTTGATGCTGTAATGATCTGTTCAGGACATCATGTGTACCCCAATCTACCAACGGATTCCTTTCCTGGTAAGTTTGGAAAATATATAAGAATCTTATACACAAACATCATGGAATAAGATAGAGTTTTCTGCAGATTGTACATAATGATCATTCTTAAGGTTCCAAATATTTTTTTAATTGTGTGATGATATGTCAAATATACTCATCATTGCCTTCATCCTAAAAGAATCAAGGACTTGCAGGTCAGAGATTAGATGAAGACACAGGTCCATAGAGAATAAACTTGGGTCTTAAAATTTCATCTATATCCACGTTTTGCAAATTAACTTTAAAAATCACAGTGAGTGTGTGAGTATGTATGTGTGTGAGTGTGTAGTGATACATTTCATTACTCTGCAGAAGTGGCAAATAGCAAATAAATACATAAGCAACCTCCCTTCCTTTTTCCTTTCTTCATCTTTCCTTCCTCTTTCCTCCTCCCTGCTTCCCCCCCTCCTTCCTTCCTATTTACCTCCCTCATTCCTTCCTTCGCAACAGGAATGCTTCCCCTCAAAAATATTAGAGCTCATACGCAGAGGCTGGTGTTCATATAAGTTAAAGTGAAAGTCGCTCAGTCGTGTCCGACTCTTTGCGACCCCATGGACTATACAGTCCACGGAGTTCTCCAGGCTAGAATACTGGAGTGGTAGCGTTTCCCTTCTCCAGGGGATCTTCCTAACCTAGTGATCAAACCCAGGTCTCCTGCACTGCACACAGATTCTTTACCAGCCAAGCCACAAGGGAGGCCCATATTGTTCATAAAACAAGGTAATTAAAAGAGTAGAGATTAAGGGATAATAGAAGATTGACAGAATTAATGCTAAGAGGCAGAATATTTGGGGGTTCTGAATGTAGATACATGGGCTCAACTCCTTATTCTACTAGATACTTACCATGTAACCCTAGACAACTCACTAAACTTCTTTGTCTCAATTTCCTTTTCTTTTAAAATAGAGATAATACTAGCACCTACCATTCAGAGGTGTTATCAGGATTAAATGACTAAGACAAGTAAACCCTCAACAAATACTATGATTATTAGCAAATATAAGTTCAAATTCCTTAAGTTTTTTTATGAAGTCTTTAAAAGTAATTAGTTAGGGATTTAGTGCCAAAAATATCCAAAAGGATAAGTGTTTTTCAATTAGGGAAATTTTTAAAATTAAAATTGCTAATAGGAGAATCAAACATTTGAAAATAATGGGGGGCTAACAAACACATGAAAAGATGCTCAACATCACTCATTATCAGAGAAATACAAATCAAAACCACATCGAGGTACCATTTCATGCCAGTCAGAATGGCTGTAATCCAAAAGTCTACAAGCAATAAATGCTGGAGAGGGTGTGGAGAAAAGGGAACCCTCTTACACTGTTGGTGGGAATGCAAACTAGTACAGCCACTGTGGAGAACAGTGTGGAGATTCCTTAAAAAACTGGAAATAGAACTGCTTTATGACTCAGCAATCCCACTGCAGGGCATACACACCGAGGAAACCAGAATTGAAAGAGACACGTGTACCCCAGTGTTCATTGCAGCACTGTTTATAATAGCCAGGACATGGAAGCAACCTAGATGTCCATCAGCAGATGAATGGATAAGAAAGCTGTGGTACATATACACAATGGAGTATTACTCAGCCGTTAAAAAGAATACATTTGAATCAGTTCTAATGAGGTGGATGAAACTGAAGCCGATTATACAGAGTGAAGTAAGCCAGAAAGAAAAACACCAATACAGTATACTAACACATATATATGGAATTTAGAAAGATGGTAACAATAACCCTGTACGCGAGACAGCAAAAGAGACACAGATGTATACAACAGTCTTTTGGACTCTGAGGGAGAGGGAGAGGGTGGGATGATTTGGGAGAATGGCACTGAAACATATATAATATCATATATGAAATGAATTACCAGTCCAGGTTCGATGCAGGATACAGGATGCTTGGGGCTGGTGCACTGGGACGACCCAGAGGGATGGAATGGGGAGGAAGGAGGGAGGGAGGTTCAGGATGGGGAACACGTGTATACCCATGGCAGATTCATGTTGATGTATGGCAAAACCAATACGATATTGTAAAGTAATTAACCTCCAATCAAAATAAATAAATTTATATTTAAAAAAATAGTAGGGGGAAGAAAAGTGACTGTTAAGCATTTCTTCTGGAAGTCAACTCAAACCACTCCCCATGGTCTGTTTAGGCCTCGACCGATTTCAAGGCTACTACCTCCACAGCCGGGACTATAAGGGCCCAGAAGTGTACAAGGGGAAGAGGGTCCTCGTGATTGGCCTGGGAAACTCAGGATGTGACATTGCTGTTGAGCTCAGCCGTCTGGTTACACAGGTATGAGATCTGAAATGTCTGGGGAAACAAACTTAGGATGGCTATGCTACAACAGCAGTATCCCAAGCACTGAGGATGGCATTCACCATGTCACACCACAAGAGATCCCTGCTGTATATGCCAATCCAATCAAGGACTTGAGACACTCTCCCTGTGAAGCAATGTAATGTGTCCCATGCTAATAAGGAAGTATAGTCTGCTGAAACCAGAGTTAAGTGCATGTATATATATGTAAACATGCATTTTTGGTTTTCATTTTATGTTCTGATCACCTCCAAGCAAACTGGTTGCTAGTCAAGCTCTGCCTTTATTTGTTTAACAGTATTTCTTATCACCTACCATGCAACAGTACTATGCTTACCACTCTGGAAGAAACAAAATTTAGGTTTTACTATTGTTTACCTATTCAACAGCCAACAAATAACAGACTGTTTTTTATGTGTCAGCACTGCATCAGGCTAGAAATAAACACAAAAGTCAAGCTACTTCTTGACTTCAAGGAGGAATCAATGGGTAGAAGTAGGATGGCAGGTACACGATCATCATGAAAGGAAGCAATGAGACTTCAGTTGTGGCTGCGGCAGCACCATGACTAGATAATCGAACTTTGCTGGATGAATTGTCAAAGACGGCTTCCCAGAGGACTCCGTGCTGAGTCATACATAACCAGTAAGCCCAAAAGAACTTAACATATTTCTAATACAAGATTAAACTTGTCACAGTTGCATACAGAGCTCTCTTACTCCCAGGTGTCAGGTAGTCATTCTTTCAACACCTACACACTTGATCTCTGGGGTGGAGAGAGGGTAGTTCTGCCTCTAAATACCTAGTTTCAATCATGGACTATTCATCTTAACCTACCTCTAAAAGTGCTCCTACCTGGATATTAAGGGAAATGTATATGGAGATATCCATAGATACGTACTAACATATTTCTAAAGGAAATAGGTGCTCAATAAATAAATTCGTAAATGGATATTTAAAAATACCTAAGGATTATTCAAAGTCAGACTCCCTTGGGTTATCACAAAAGTGATAAAATAGATAAGTAGTCTGGGCTTGTCTTGGGCTAAAGCAGCTGCCCAGGGTCCTGGAGTGTGTGTGTAGTAAGGCCTAGAATAGAAGACCAGGCACAGAGAACAGAATTAAATCCTTGGCATTTCCTCAGGCTAATTTCGGCCAGCAAGTTAGCTGCATTTCCCCCACTCAGCCAAGCAACTACCACCAGCCACCACCATTGACTGATCTTTACTAGACCTACCATTTTAGTCTTAAGGGTCTGCAAAGATTATACTTGTCACAGTTGAATAATGCATGCATGCTAAGCCACTTCAGTCATGCATGATTCTCTGTGACTGTACAGACTGTAGCCCACCAAGCTCCTCTGTTCATAGGATTCTCCAGGCAGGAATACTGGAGTGGCTCGCCATGCCCTCCTCCAGGGGATCTTCCCCACCCAGTGATCTAACACACCTCTCCTGTGGCTACTGCACTGCTGGCAGATTCTTGACCACTGAGCCACCAGGGAACAGAGAACTCTCATATTCCAAGATGTCAGATAGTCATTCTTTCAACACCTATGCCCTCGCCCTCTGAGGTGGAGCAAGAGAGGTAGTTCTGCCTCTGTTTCGCTTCTGTCATGGACTACTCATCTCGACCTTCCTCTTTAGAAGTTTTCCTACCTGAATAACGTATATAGATGTCCATAGAATTGTGTTGTATCTGCTTAATTCTTACAGAGCAATATTGAAATCTGTTACCTTCCCTACCAGGTCATTATCAGCACCAGAAGTGGTTCCTGGGTCATGAGTCGGGTTTGGGATGACGGCTATCCTTGGGACATGCTGTATGTTACCCGCTTTGCATCCTTTCTCCGGAATGCCCTTCCTTCATTTGTCTCTGACTGGTTATATGTCAAGAAGATGAACAAGTGGTTTAAACATGAGAACTACGGCCTGATGCCTTTAAATAGGTACTACAAATAATACATATCTTATTATTAAAAAAAAGTGAGTGAGTGAAGTCACTCAGTCGTGTCCGATTCTTTGCGACCCCATGGACTGTAGCCTATCAGGCTCCTCCCTCCATGGGATTCTCCAGGCAAGAGTACTGGAGTGGGTTGCCATTGGTAGGTTGCCATTTCCTTCTCCAGGGGATCTTCCCGACCCAGGGATCAAACCCAGGTCTCCCACATTCCAGGCAGACGCTTTAACTTCTGAGCCACCAGGAAAGCCCTAAAAAAAGTGAAGCACTGGTTTAAGTTGAATTCTTTCTAAGCCTTGCTTTAGTTATCACATTAAGCCTGGTGAAATTAAATTAAGGACTGCATAGATGACATGGTATAATCAGAGACCATGAATGGGATGAAAATCTTTTTGAAATTAGTCTAGTGGTAAAAGTAGTAAGAAAGAATACAAATTGGGGATGGATCTGGTAGCTAGAACACCCTAACATGCAAGTTTCATCTGGGGTTGCCACAAGCAATAACACAGAATTTTGAGGGCTGAGACATCTCATAAATGTTTTTCTTGAGGAACATTTTGTCCATGCTTATGGATGAATATGGATAGCAATAGTAAGATGTACTCAAGACTGTTGTGGTATTCAGTGAAATTTAAAATATAAGAATTACTTTGTGAACTATAAAGCTTTGCAAATATCAGTTCATATTAGTGTCTTCTAATGGGCATGAGGAGCAATTAACAAAGTAGTGTTAATCAACATGTCTCAGCAAGTAGAGTCTCAAAATGAATGTGCATGCCTCCGTGGAAGGGTTGACATTTCTGCAGGACAGTGAGGAGGCGTGGAACATATAAGGCAGGGGAGAGGCACAGAACTGATGTAACCTGGCAAATTAATGATTCATTTATTTACTTCTCTATAAAGACAGAGTCCAACAGCTACTAATTAAAAAGGTATCTAGGTAGATGAATCAGTATATCTGAAAAAAAAGAACATTTAAGTGGGTAAGAAAAAAAAAGAATTCCTTAGAAATTTCATCTTTGGTCCATGAAAAGCAAAAGCTTTTCATTGTGATTAGAAATACAGGCTTAAAAAGTGAGAGCAAATTGTAAACTATAGTAATAAATGCAAGGTTTAGTAGCAAATTCTCACTCTGTAGCACTTGTCTTACTTTGTCTGGCAGACTGCAATACCCTCTTGAGAAAAATGTTGATTTCATGCATTTAGAATTTTTTTTAATGTAATAGAAGTTTCAGAGCTTGAACTGGTAAAGATTTTTTGTCTTGTAATAGTAACTGCAAACCATATTTTGGCTTTTTCCTTCAGACAATAAAAACATAGAATTGGAAATCCACTTATCCAGGAAGGGTTCCAATTACCAAAAGGTGTTGATGATACCTTCTCACTCCTCCCTTTGTAGGGAGGGTAACAGGGGAGAAAAACAGGTTTGGCTGTGACTTACTTATTGCCCATAGGGTTAAAGAAGAGGTTGCAGAATTAAAGAGGTAGAGAACAGTGTGGAATATAGAAATAAATTCTAAAATTTATAAAGTTTCTTAGTCTTTGAGATAGTTAGAGGAAACTCCAGAATCGTTGAAACTTCAGTCAAAATGAAGAATGTCATCAAAAAACAGCATTCCTAGAATTTTGGCAACTGAAGTGCAGTATCAACATTGTACTTTTTTTTTTTTTTTTGCAACTACAGTTAATGAAAGGAAACCAAACATAGCATTAAAATATCTCACCACAGTAGATCTGATTTCCTCATGTAAAATGAGAGCTTATTTATAATAACAGTTCACTTAGAAAAATGATGCTCGCACACGCCAGGCACTGTTTTAGGTGCTTTACAGATAACTGTTCATTTGACTCTCACAACAATTTTATGAGATAGCTTCTGTACTATCCCTATTTTCCATATAATACAAAATACAAATACAGAGAAGCAGCAGCTAGTAAGAGAAGGAGCTAGGTTATGAAGTTGGGCCACCTGGTTCCACAGTCAGCACTCTTAACAACTTTATTGTGACTAGGAATTAGTTTTATCCTCATCTATTTGGTGAGTCTTCAAATAGTTTAAGTTATCCACAAGAGAATATTCAAGTTTCAAGAAGCCAAAAGAAGCAGCTCAGACAGATATCCTTTATTTTTTTAAGTATAGTTGATTTACAATGTTTCAGGTGTAGTGAAGTGATTATTATACATATGTGTTCTTTTTCAGATTCTTTTCCACTATACATTATTATAAGATGTTGAATATAGTTCTTTGTGCTACGCAGGTCTTTGCTGTTTACCTATTTTGTATACAAAAAACGTAAAGTGGAAGTTGCTCAGTCATGTCTAACTCTTTGTGACCCCACAGACTGTAGCATGCCAGGCTTCTCTGTCCATGGAATTCTCCAGAAAAGAATACTGGAGTGGGTTGCCAGGCCCTCCTCCAAGGGATCTTTCTGACTCAGGGATCAAACCTGGGCCTCCGGCATTGCAGGCTGATTCTTTACCATCTGAAGCACTAGAGAAGGGCATTTTATACATAGTAGTTGTGTATCCGTTAAACCCAGTTTCCCAACTTATCCATTCCTCGTTTCCCCTTCAGTAACCATAAGTATGTTTTCTCTGTCTGTGAGTTTATATCATTCGTTTGTACCATTTTTAAAGATTCCACATGTAAGTGATGTCATATGATATTTGTCTTTATCTTATTTCACTTAGTATGATAATATCTAGGTCCATCCACGTTACTGCAAATAGCATTATTTCATTCTTTTTTATGGCTGAGTAATATTTCTGTGTGTGTGTGTGTGTGTGTGTGTGTGTGTGTGTGTGTACCACATCTATTTTATCCATTCATCTGTCAATGGACACTGAGATTGCTTTCATGTCTTGGATATTATAAACAGTACTACAATGAATATTGAGGTGCAAGTATCCTTTAGAATTAGTGTTTTTATCTTTTCCAGATATATGCCCAGGAGTGGGACTGCTGAGTCATATGGAAATCTATTTTTAGTTTTCGAAGGAAAATCCATACTGTTGTTCATAGTGGCTGCATCAATTTACATTCACACAAACAGCGTAGGAGGGTTCCCTGTTCTCCATACCCTCTCCAGCATTTAATATTTGCAGACATTTTAATTGAAGTATAGTTTATTTACAATGTTTTAGGTATACAAAGTAATTCAATTAAATATATATATATATATTCAGTCAGTTCAGTCGCTCAGTCGTGTCCAATTCTTTGCAACCCCATGGACTGCTGCATGCCAGGCTTCCCTGTCTATCACCAATTGCCAGAGCTTTCTCAAACTCATGTCCATTGAATAGATGATGCCATCCAACCATTTCATCCTCTGTTGTCCCCTTCTCATCCTGCCTTCAATCTTGCCCAGCATCAGGGTCTTTTCCAAAGAGTCAGTTCTTTGCATCAAGAGGACCAAAGTATTGGGAGTTTCAGCTTCAGCATCAGTCCTTCCAATGAATATTCAGGACTTGATTTCCTTTAGGATTGACTTGTTTGATCTCCTTGCAGTCCAAAGGACTCTCAAGTCTTCTCTAGCACCACAGTTCAAAAGCATCCATTCTTCAAAACTCAGCTTTCTTTATATCCAACTCTCACATCCATACATGACTACTGGAAAAATCATAGCTTTGACTAGACCAACCTTTGTCAGTAATGTCTTTGCTTTTTAATATGCTGTCTAGGTTGGTCATAACCTTTCTTCCAAGAAGCAAGGGTCTTTTAATTTCATGGCTGCAGCCACCATCTGCAGTGATTTTGGAGCCCCCAAAAATAAAGTCTGTCACTGTTTCCACTGTTTCCCCATCTATTTCCCATGAAGTGATGGGACTGGATGCCATGATCTTCATTTTCTGAATATTGAGCTTTAAGCCAACTTTTTCACTCTCCTCTTTCAATTCCATCAAGAGGCTCTTTAGTTTCTCTTTACTTTCTGCTATAAGTGTGGTGTCGTCTGCATATCTGAGATTATTGATATTTCTCCCAGCAATCTTGATTCCAACTTGTGCTTCATCCAGCCTGGCATCTCGCACGATGTACTCTGCATATAAGTTAAATAAGCAGGGTGACAATATACAACCTTGACGTACTCCTTTCCCAATTTGGAACCAGTCTGTTGTTCCATGTTCGGGTCTAACTGTTGCTTCTTGTCCTGGATACAGATTTCTCAGGAGGCAGGTAAGGTGGTATGATATTCCCATCTGTTGAAAAATTTTCCAGTTTGTTGTGATCTACATGGTCAAAGGCTTTGGCATAATCAATAAAGCAGAAGTAGATGTTCTGAAATTCTGTTGCTTTTTCTATGATCCAATGGATTTTGGCAATTTGATCTCTAGTTCCTCTGTCTTTTCTAAATCCAGCTTGAATATCTGGGAGTTCTCTGTTCACATACTGTTAAAGCCTGGATTGGAGAATTTTGAGCATTTCTTTGCTAGCATGTGAGATGAGTGCAATTGTGCAGTAGTTTAAACATCCTTTGGTATTGCCCTTCTTTGGGATTGGAATGAAAACTGACCTTTTCCAGTCCTGTGGCCACTGCTGAGTTCTCCAATTTTCTGGCATATTGCGTGCAGCACTTTCACAGCATCATCTTTTAGCATTTGAAATAGCGCAACTGGAATTTCATCACCTCCACTAGCTTTGTTTGTAGTGATGCTTCCTAAGGCCCACTTGACTTCAAATTCTAGGACGTCTAACTCTAAGTGAGTAATCACACCATCATGGTTATCTTGGTCATGAAGATCTTTTTTGTATAGTTCTTCTGTGTATTTTTTCCACCTCTTCCTAATATCTTCTGCTTCTGTTAGGTCCATACCATTTCTGTCCTTTAGACAGAAGCTGAAGCTGAATGGTTTTATGAAGACCTACAAGACCTTCTAGAACTAACACCAAAAAAAGATGTCCTTTTTGCCTTGAAATGAGTCCATCATGAGAAATGCTGGGCTGGATGAAGCACAAGCTGGAATCAAGATTGCCAGGAGAAATATCAATAACCTCAGATATGCAGACGACACCACCCTTACGGCAGAAAGTGAAGAAGAACTAAAGAGCCTCTTGATGAAAGTGAAAGAGGAGAGTGAAAAGGCTGGCTAAAACTCAACACTCAGAAAACTAAGATAATGACATTTGATTCCATCACTTCATGGTAAATAGAAGGGGAAGCAATGGAAAGAGTGTCAGACTTTATTTTTGGGGGCTCCAAAATCACTGCAGATGGTGGCTGCAGCCATGAAATTAAAAGACCCTTGCTCCTTGGAAGAAGAGTTATGATTAACCTAGACAGCATATTAAAAAGCAGAGACATTACTTTACTGACAAAGATTGGTCTAGTCAAAGCTATTGTTTTTCCAGTAGTCATGTATGGATGTGAGAGTTGGACTATAAAGAAAGCTGAGCGCCGAAGAATTGATGCTTTTGAACTGTGGTGTTGGAGAAGACTCTTGAGAGTTTAGACTGCAAAGAGGTCCAACCAGTCCATCCTAAAGGAAATCAGTCCTGAATGTTCATTGGAAGGACTGGTGCTGAAGCTGAAACTCCAATACTTTGGCCACCTGATGCGAAGAACAGACTCAACTGGAAAGACCCTGATGCTGGGAAATACTGAAGGCAGGAGGAGAAAGGGACAACAGAAGATGAGATGGTTGGATGGCATCACCGACTCAATGGACATGAGTTTGAGTAAACTCCGGGAGTTGGTGATGGACAGGGAGGCCTCGTGTGCTACAGTCCAAGGGGTCACAAAGAGTTGGGCACAACTGAGCAACTGAACTGAACAGAGATCATTCTGTCGTTCTTGAGATTGCACCCAAGTACTGACTATGAGGGCTACTCTGTTTCTTCTAAGGGATGGAGGACATATAGATATATTCAGTTAAAATATATTCTTTTCCAGATTCTTTTCCATTACAGGTTAATAAAAGATACTGAATACATTTCCCTGTGCTTATTTTATATAGTAGTATGTATCTGAAATTCCTAATTATTATTTGTAGACTTTTCAATGATTCCCATTCTAACCAGTGTGAGTTAGTACATCATTGTAGTTTATTATTTCTCTAAAAATTAGCAATGTTGAACATCTTTTCATGTGCCTGTTGGCCATCCATATGTCAAACAGATGTCTTAAGGACTATTAATATCAACAGGAATGAATTTTCCCAAAAGAAGAGAGTTTAGTTACCCTCTATGTCTTCATGCTGATGTTCAACTGCTTAAATTTGGTTTCAGTGCTATGGACTGTTGCAGATATTTCTTGGAAATGAGGTACTTTATAGCATGGGCCTCTTTCTCTTATTTCTCCACAGCACCTTGAGGAAAGAGCCTGTGTTCAATGATGAGCTCCCCTCCCGCATCCTATGTGGCACTGTATCCATCAAGCCCAATGTGAAGGAGTTTACAGAGACTTCAGCCATATTTGAGGATGGGACAGTGTTTGAGGCCATTGATTATGTCATCTTTGCAACAGGCTATGGTTATGCCTACCCCTTCCTTGATGACTCCATCATCAAAAGCAGAAATAATGAGGTCACCTTGTTCAAAGGCATCTTCCCCCCATTCTTGGAAAAGCCAACCTTGGCTGTGATTGGCCTTGTCCAGTCCCTTGGTGCTGCCATCCCCACAGCTGACCTGCAGGCCCGCTGGGCTGTTAAAGTATTTGCAAGTAAGTGGGCCATTCTGTCTTTCATTCATTTAGCCAACAAATATTTACTAAGCACATACTGCATGCCAAGCTCTGTGACAGGCGCTGGGGATATAAAGGGAATAAGACAGACATGAGCCTTGACCTCATAGAGCTTAAAACAGGGTAGCAGGAATGCTACAACAGGGAAAGGTTTAGGGTGTTGTGGTGAGGACAACTGGGTTGTAAGTTATTGTCTAAAAATAGAACAGCCTGAGGAAAGGTATAAAGGTAAGACTCAGCATGGAATGTGTGAAGAATGAGAAGCATTTTTGTGTAGTGAAATATAAAGCAGAGGTAGAGAGTAGCAAGAAAGGAAGGAAGGAAGGAACCAGAGCACGGAGGGCCTTACAAGCAATGTCAGAGGGCTTAAACTTCTCATAGGGGATTGATAGGACTTTGAAAGCCTATAAAAGCAAGAGGACAGCAGTGGGTCACTGCAATGTCAAGTTACACTGCAAAGATTGAAAGGGCCCTGATGGGTGTCAGGTCATGCTGGAGACATTTTTGGTGTCAACTCTGCCAAAATAGCAGTGTCAGGCCACTTCTATGCTCTGTTGATAATCTTCTCCCCCTTCCTCCACCTGGATCCTGTGGGCTTCAGGGGCAACGAGTATGTCTGTGTGGACAAATCAAGAATATAAGGGTTACATGGAGAAAAACAATGTCTCAAGTATTGATTTAATTTACTCCAGAAAACTAAAATCATGGCATCTGGTCCCATGACTTCATGGCAAATAGATGGGGAAACAGGGGCTGACTGTGCACATGGTGACTGCAGCCATGAAATTAAAAGACAATTACTCCTTGGAAGGAAAGTTATGACCAACCTAGACAGCATATTAAAAAGCAGAGACATTACTTTGCCAACAAAGGTCCATCTCGTCAAGGCTATGGTTTTTCCAGTAGTCATGTATGGATGTGAGAGTTGGACTATAAAGAAAGCTGAGCACCGAAGAATTGATGCTTTTGAATTGTGGTGATGGAGAATACTCTTGAGAGTCCCTTGGACTGCAAGGAGATCCAACCAGTCCATCCTAAAGGAGATCAGTCCTGGGTGTTCATCGGAAGGACTGGTGCTGAAGCTGAAACTCCAATACTTTGGCCACCTGATGCAAAGAGCTGACTCATCTGAAAAGCCCCTGATTCTGGAAAAGATTGAAGGCAGGAGGAGAAGGGGGCAACAGAGGATGAGGTGGTTGGATGCCATCACTGACCCCATGGAGATGAGTTTGAGTAAACTCGGGGAGTTGGTGATGGACAGGGAAGCCTGGCGTGCTGCAGTTCATGGAGTCACAGAGTTGGACATGACTGAGCTACTGAACTGAACTGAACTGAATCATATTGATCACCACTGTTAAAGTGTGCTTTTATTCAAGGATTCAAAAACCTTGGCCAGTATAGTTGTACCTTACCTAACATACTGTCCATAGAAATTTAGACTATAGGTAATAAAGAAAAAGTTACAATCAAAGAGCATATGTGTATGTTTTCTTAACATGTTGTGGATAAGTAAATTTCTATTTCAAATGTACCATGAAGGATCATTACTTTCAAAAACCCATCATGAAATCTTTTGTAAGTGATCCTATTATCTTTTTCTCTTGAAAGGCACAACACTCTTATGGGAAGATCAGATACAGTTCATATATCCAAGAAATTTACATAAAACTAAGTGAAAGTGAAGTCACTCAGTCGTGTCTGACTCCTTGTGACCCCATGGACTGTAGACTACCAGGTTCCTCCCTCCATGGGATTCTCCAGGCAAGAGTACTGGAGTGGGTTGCCAATTCCTTCTCCAGGGGATCTTCCCGACCCAGGGATCGAACCCGGGTCTCCTGCATTCCAGGCAGATGCTTTAACCTCCGAGCCACCAGGGAAGCCCACATAAAACTAAGGGCATCATTTATTCATTCAACAAATATTCACTGAACACCTGCTATGCACAAGGCTCTGTCTTGGCACTTAAGATACATCGAGCAAAATGACCAGAATTCTGGTCCCTTACTTTCTCATAGGGGCACAGCAAATATCTGACCACAGGGTACCAGCAGGCTGAGGTGAGATACTAACAATGATTAGGGAGTATTCATGAGAATGTCATATATCCCCTGCCATTATTACAGAGCCAAATGAGCTACAGTTAGCAATTGGAAGAGGCCTCCATTAATGTGAAATTTACAAAAAACTAAAAATTTTCTGTCATCCCTTAAAATATCCTCCTTGGCTGCAGGCTGATGTTGGAAAATCCAGATTTCCTTCCATTGTCCCAATTGAATTGCCATGGACCTTAGATTGAATTATTTTACCAGACTATCTCTTGAGATAATTCTTAGTAAGAGGATGCAGAAAGAAATATGAAGACACTGGTAAGCTATTATATGCATGAGTCATGTTGAGGATTAGGCCCTCCATAATGTCATCAGAAGTATAAGACTCAGTCACTTGAAGCTACAAACTTTTCCACTGTCACTATCTCATGGAAGGCCAGCTTTGCAATTCCCAGAGCAAGTTCATTGGCTTCTCAAATCTTTGTTTCTGTGAATTGTTATTCTGCTAAACACACTAAAGATAGTTCCTCTTGATAGAAAATCTTTTATGGATATAGTTCATAAACACTAAGTGAAATTCATCATGTGTAATTGCATATTTCTGATTTCTTTTTCTTTTTCAATATCTCTGACTTCATTTCTTTTTTAGATTCATGTACCTTGCCAACTACAAATGAAATGATGGATGACATCGAGGAGAAAATGGGGAAGAAACTCAAATGGTAAGAGATGGTACTTGCTAATGAACAAATCTTAACATTTGCCTTTTATATAGGAAAACATTAATAGATTCTATAACCTTGTCATTAGTCAGTTCACATTTTTGAAACACTTGCTATAATCAAGCAGTATTAGATGGGCAAATAATAATCATTATATTTCTCCTCTATAACTCTAGCACACAGGTTCTCAAACAGGGGTGATTTTCCCCTACAGGGGACATTTGGCAAAATCTGGAGACATTTCTGGTCATTGCAAGTGAAGAGGGCATGCTACTGGTATCTAATGGGTAGAAACCAGGAATGCAGAGGACAGTCCACCTATACAAAGAATTATCCATCTCAAAGTGTCAATAGTGCTGAGGTTGAGAAATGACTGTTTTCCCAAGAGCTTCTTTCCCATCAGCCACATGTCTACCACAAATTAGCTAACTGGAAAGTGAGCAGTGGCAATGCTGTAACAAGAAAACCAAATACAGTATTAAATAGAGTTCACCTGCCCTAATATTTTCTACTAAAAGAATAGTCACTTCTGATCCATCCAATCATGAGTTTTCACGTAACCATAAATGGGACTGGTAGGAAGTTAAGTGACTCAACATCAGATGTATAAATGTACTCTTTTCTGTTAATCACTCCTATAAAATTCAGTCCTTTTTAAATTAAACATTAAAATCTATTAAAAATAATTAGGTAATGGATCACATATAGATGAATAAGTGACCATATAGGAAGTATTTATACTTTAAAATCTCTAACACATCATTCATTAAAGGCCCAAGAAAGTCATTGGCTAAGGGCCTAAAGAAGAGAAGACATGGGTATACTCAGACTCAACAAAACCTTCCCTATTTCATACAGAAAACCATCACAATATTGTAATTATCCTCCAATTAAAATAAATAATTTTTTTTAAAGTAAAAAGATCAGCCAAAAAATACCTCCCCTGCACCTCCTCCAGTTCACAGGACAGCTCTGTGAAATGAGCACTCCTATGTGCTAACAGTTCATGCAGCTTACTCTGCTTACTACCCTTTATGACTGAAGCCAATAAGAAGAAAGAGGAGGGAAAAGAGAGGCCTCAATGTCAATCTTATTCTTAAAGAGTTTCTAAAAGCAAATGAGCTCACATTCCAACTAAATGTATGAAACAATTTATAAATTGCAGCAAATATTAAAACTATTCATAAACCCAATTTAAAACACATCAATATAAAAATCTAACTCTGGAGAAGATCTTAAGCAAGTGTCATATAAAGAATAATCATGTATCAAAGACTAAGTTAATCAGTCACCTTGAGACCCTAGGGTCAGTTCACCCATGGTTAGAAGCAAAAGCCCAAAATGACATCATAGTTGAGTAGAGGCTAGAAAGGAGAGGAAAAAACAAAAACAGGTCATTTAAGTCAAAGAACATATGATGCATTCTATGTTGTGAGAAAAGAGAGGAGTCATGGGGTATTACTGGAGGTAAGTGAAAGTGAAGTCGCTCAGTCGTGTCCGACTCTTTGTGACCCCATGGGCTGTAGCCTACCAGGCTCCTCTGTCCATGGGATTTTCCAGTCAATAGTCCTGGAGTGGATTGCCATTTCCTTCTCCAGGGGATCTTCCCAACCCAGGGATCGAACCCGGGTCTCCCGCATTGTAGACAGACGCTTTACCGTCTGAGTAAAATGCTACTTTTCTGAAAGTTAAAAAAAAAAATGAAATTTGTGCCTCTGTTTACAAATGTGGCACTCATTGCAATGTGTTATTTTGTTTCCTCAGGTTTGGCCAGAGCCAGACTTTGCAGACAGATTACATCACATACATGGATGAACTGGGCTCCTTCATAGGGGCCAAACCTAACATACCATGGCTCTTCCTGACTGATCCCCAGCTGGCCCTGGAGGTGTACTTTGGTCCTTGTAGCCCATACCAGTTTCGACTGATGGGACCAGGGAAGTGGGATGGGGCCAGAAATGCCATCCTGACCCAATGGGACAGGACATTAAAGCCAACCAGGACAAGAGCTGTCAGTGAAGCTAAAAGACCCCAACCCTTTAACAATTTGCTTAAAATTCTTTTATTCCCAGTGCTTCTTCTGGCTGTTTTACTTGCATTTTATTGATAAGAAATTTATTTGGGTCTCAGAATTCAGCCTAGAAGTTTAATTGCAGATATGTATATACATATATTAAATTTTACAGCTGTTGTTTCCTTTCTTGCAGATATAAGAATAAATCCTAGCCCATCTGACTAAAGTCTAAATAAAATGGAAAATAGTATCTATCTTTATGATAAGAATCTATACTTTAAATAGATTTTCACATACTGAATTGGCAAGTTTGGAGATGATCAAGATAAAGAAAAAGATGGGAGGGTATATGGGAGTGAGCCCAGATTTGTTGGCTGAATAAAGTTTAATAAGCTTTTTAAAGTGTGTTTGGTCATGGGGAGAATTTACATCACAAAAAATGTTAAGTCTTATAACCCATGACACTGTATATCTCTCCATTTTAGATCTTTAATTTCTCCCTCTGTAGTTTTTAGCACTGTGCCCATTTTATGTCATGTTTATCCTGAGTATTAAGCATTTTTGAATATTATAGTTTAATTTTTTAATTTCTTATTGTTTATTGCTAGTATATAGAAATGCACTCCTTTGTTCTAGGAACTTTATGTAGATCCTATATACTCTACATAAACAATCATGTTGTCTAAAAATAAAGACATTTTACTTCTCTCATTTATAATTAAATGTCTTTTATTTCTTTTTTCTGCATTATTGCACTGACTAGAAACTCCAGTATTTTGGATAAAAGTGGGGAAATCAGACATCCTTGCCTTGTTCTTGGTCTTAGGAATAAAACATTCAGTCTTTTACCATTAAACATGATCTAGCTATAGATTTTTCATTAAACTGAAGAACATTCCTTTTGTTCCTAGTTTTCTGACAATTTTCACCAAGAATGGATTTTGTCTTTTTCAACTACTTTTTTCTGCATCAGTTGAGATGGTCTCTTTTTTGTTTGTTTTAGTTTATAAATATGGTATTTATAAATATGGTGAATTCCACTGTCTGTTAAACCAGTCTAGCATTCCTGAAATAAAACCCAACTTGGTCATGATGATATTATCCATTTTATATGCAGTAGGATTATATTTGTTAACATCTGATAAGAAATTTTATACTCTTTTCTGTCAGGGATATTAATCTGTCTTTAAGTTCTCATAATATTTTTGTCTGGTTTTGGTATCCATGTAATGATGGACTCATAGAACAAGTTGAAGAATATTCTGTCCTCTTTGTCTGGCAGAGTTGTACATAATTGGCATTATTGTTTTCTTAAACTTTTAATGGGATTTACCAGTGAGGCCATCTTTAATCTGAAGTTCTTTGTGGGAAAAATTTTAAACTAAAAATTCAAGTTCTTTCATAGGTGTAGGACTATTCAGGTTATATGTTTCTTCTTAAGAGAGTTTTGGCAATATGAGTATTTCAAGCAATCTGTACCTTTTACCTTAGGTAATTCAATAGTGACATGATAGTCTTATCAACAAGTGGTACTGGAACAATTGGATATTTATATGATATAAAAATAGTTATTTGAAACATAAAAACACTTGAGAACAAGAAAAGTGAAAATTTGAACTTCCCTGGTGGCACAGGTGCCTATTAATGTGGGGTACATGGGTTCAATCCCTGGTCCAGGAAGATTCCATATGCCACAGGGAAACAAAGGCTGTGTGCCACAAATACTGAGCCCATGTTCTAGAGTCCATGCGCGGCAACTACTGAGACCATGTGCCACAACTTCAAAGCCCTCATTATCTAGAGCCTGTGCTCTGTAACAAGAGAAACTACAATAAGCAGAAGCCCACACACAGCAACTAGAGAGTAACCCCACACACAACTAGAGAAAGTCCGTGCACAGAAACAAAGACCCAATGCAGCCAAAAATAAAAATAATAAAAATAAATAAATAGAAGAGAATGGAATGAAATATTTTTTAAAAAAAGAAGAAAAGCGATATTCTGAGTAAAGATGTCTATGCTTCAAGAACATGTTTCAGGGTGTGAAGAGTCTCTTCCCAATCCAGACCCAATGCTACGGGATGCTTTCCCCAACGAAGATTCTCATGGAAGTGTGGATAAGTACAGAGTTGGCTCTTTTGATCAAAATAATAATAATAATAATAATAAGCCAACTGGAAATTTCATTGGCAAATTGGAGTAGTTGGTATCTTATTCAATCAACAGGACTATACTGATTTTTATCAAACTAAATTTGATGGGATGCTATTTACAACGTCTGTGTACTTAGTCCTGTGTAGTAAACAGACTTAAGTATGTCTTTTTCGCATCATATTTACCAGTTATGCAAAATAAGATGAGAACAAAGGAACACTGAGGAGCAACAGGGGTCTACAGAGCAAGGCAACTCAAGGGCACTTCATATTCCTGACTGAGTACTTAGCTGGATCTTTGGTGAAATTCATGTTGTATAAGAATGTGTGTATGTAGGTGTGTGAATATGTTTGTTACTGAATTCAGTGTGAGGATTATAGCAGGCAAACTCATTAAGAAAGTAAACAAACAAAACCTTTTTTATCTGTTCATTATCATTGATAACCACTGATTTTTTTTTACATCAGATTGGGAGAAAATCTAACAGTTAAGCAACTGCTGGTTTCCCATCAAACACAAACTTCTTTTCCCCCAAACTTTAAACTTTTTATTTTGTATTGGGGTACAGCCAATTAACAATATTGTGGTAGTTTCAGGTCAATAGCAAAGGGACTCAGCCATACACAAACTATTTTTAATGTTCTCTTTTCCTCCTAAAATCCTAGCATACAGTAATAAATTAAAGTGAGATAATATACTTAGTGTGACCATCACAGAACTCGTTACCGTTGACTCTCTTTCATGTTTGAGAGTACCTCATTAATCTTTGTGGCATTCCCTCTAACAGTCCATGGGGTCACAAAGAGTCGGACACAACTGAGTGACTCTATTATCATCACCTTGCCCCATTTTACAATGAAGTGGGAACTTTGAGGTAACATGAGGATTAAGGATAGCATTAAGGAGTCCTTTCCAAGAGCTAATTGACTAGTTCCTATTATTTTCTCTAACCAACACATGAGAGCATTGAGAACAAAAAGGACATATTTATGTCACCACCCATGTATTGATAACATTCTTCATACACAGAAGTACTCTTCAGGAATATGATTAAATGTACTGTGTACATTATATATGTGTATGGGTATATACACATATATGTGTGTGTCTATATAATACACATATACATGTTTGTATATACAAATGCATATATACATATATATTGTTTGCATGTGTATGTATAAATATGGCACAATGCATTTAATCGTCTTTCTGAAGAGTACTATACTTCATATGTGAATATACTGTATATGTCTTTGTGTGTGTGTGTACATATATAAAACATAGCAAAAATGTAACCAAGATTACAAAGACAATGTGAGAGGAGTAGTGTAGGAAACAGAGAAATATTTCCTGGACTTCTCTAGAAAAGGTTCCCAGAGGAGGTGTCATTTGTTTGGACATATGAAGAATATGCAGGAGAAGATGGAAAACAGTATTCTAATAAGGAATGAACTCATCAAAGCCATGAATAAAACAAATTCAAGTTCAGTGATAGAAGTAAAGGATATAAAAAGGCAAGTGATAGAAAATAAGGATGAACAGGAAGGTAGGGTCAAACTAGATACAGTGTTATATTTTATACTAAGGGCTTTCAGTTTTATGACATTGAAGTGCAGCACAAGTCACCCCAAAATATGCCACTATGGCAAAAGGATTATCTTGAGGTGAAGCCAACTGGGAATCAGACACAAGAAAAGCTATCTGCCCAAAAGCAAGACAGAAATTCACAAAGAACAAAGGTTAATACCTAAAGACAACTTTAGACTCTATCAGCCTGGAAAAAGCACTAGAGGAATCTACATAACAAACTTTAATAAATAGTGTCTATCTTCACCCTTGAAAGCAAAAATCTGCTTTATTTTGTCCTGTCATTTCTCCACAAGTTTATTATCTTTTTGTTGAAAATGCTATATAAATTGGAATTCTAAGCCATCTTGGGGAGTTACTCATTTTCCTCTGGGCATTTCCCATGTATATATGAGGCATACATGTTAATAAACTTCTGTTTTTTTCTCTTATGAACTTATCTTTAATTACAAGGGTCTCAGCCAAGAACTCAGAAGTCTAGGGGGAAAATTATTTTTCCTTCACTAGAATGTCTACTGCCAAGAGCCAATAGAGGAAAAAATAGATCATACAATCTGAATTTTTTGAAACTTTAGGAGTTCAAAATTAACCTCAATTTATTTTTTCAAGCATACAACATTATATCTATACTTCTATATAACCTACAGTGTGCTCAACACCAAAAATTTAGGTTTCATTGATCACAATACATTAGATCGCCTTCACCCATTTGATCCTCTCCCTCTGATAAACACTACTTTGTTCCCTACAAGGTTGGGGGGTTTTGTTGTGTTTGTTCTTTGATTTGTTATATCTCACATATGATAAAATCATATGGCTTTGCCTTTCTCTGTCTGACTTATTTCACTTGGCAAAATACCAAGGTCCATTCACTTTGTCACAGTTGGCAAGATGTTATTTTTATGTCTGAGTAGTATTCCATCACACATACATACACACACACACACACAAACACACACACAACCCTTTATATACACTGCTTCTTTATCCATGTATCCACTGATGGGCATTTAGGTTGTTTCTATATATCGGCTATTGTAACTAGTGCCATAGTAAACATACTGGTGGAAATAGCTTTTCAAATTAGTGCTTTTTATAGTTCTTTGGATAAAGATGCAGAAGTGGGATAGCTGGATCATATAGTAGTTCTATTCTTAAAAGTTTAATATTTAGAGGAATCTATATGTTGTCTTCCAGGATGGCTGCACAAATTTTCATTCCTACTTTTTCCTATATCCTTGCCAACATTTGTTATTTCTTAGCTTTTTGATAATGTCAATCTAACAAACATGAAGTAATATATCATTGTGATTTGATTTGCATTTCCCTAGTAATTAGTAATTCTGAACATCTTTTTATGTGCCTGTTGACCATCTGCATGTCTTTTGTGGCAAAATGTTGGTTCAATTCCTCTGCCCATTTTTTAATTGGGCTCTTTGGGTTGATTTATTTATTTATTTATTTATTTATTTGCTGAACTGTATGACTTCTTTCTGTATTTTGGATATAGTTACTTATCGGATATATTATTTGCAACTACCTTCTCCCATTCGGTAGGTTGTCTTTTTATTTTATTAATGGTTTCCTTTGCTGTGCAGAGGCTTTTTAGTTTGATATAATCCCATTTGTTTGCTCTCACTCTTTTTTTATTTTTATTTTTACGTTACTTTGCTTTACAATACTGTATTGGTTTTGCCATACATTGACATGAATCCGCCACAGGTGTACATGAGTTCCCAATCCTGAGCTCCCCTCCCACCTCCCACCCCATATCATCTCTCTGGATCTTCCCCGTGCACCAGCCCCAAGCATCCTGTATCCTGTATCAAACATAGACTGGCGATTTGTTTCTTACATGATAGTATACATGTTTCAATGCCTTTCTCCCAAATCATCCCACCCGCTCCCTCTCCCACAGAATCCAAAAGACTGTTCTATACATCTGTGTCTCTTTGGCTGTCTCGCATACAGGGTTATCATTACCATCTTTCTAAATTCCATATATATGCGTTAGTATACTGTATTGGTGTTTTTCTTTCTGGCTTACTTCAATCTGTATAATCGGCTTCAGTTTCATCCACCTCATTAGAACTGATTCAAATGTATTCTTTTGAATGGCTGAGTAATACTCCATTGTGTATATGTACCACAGCTTTCTTATCCATTCATCTGCTGATGGACATCTAGGTTGTTTCCATGTCCTGGCTATTATAAACAGTGCTGCGATGAACACTGGGGTACACGTGCCTCTTTCAATTCTGGTTTCCACAGTGTGTATGCCCAGCAGTGGGATTGCTGGGTCATAAGGCAGTTCTATTTGCAATTTTTTAAGGAATCTCCACACTGTTCTCCATAGTGGCTGTACTAGTTTGCATTCCCACCAAAAGTGTAAAAGGGTTCCCTTTTCTCCACACCCTCTCCAGGATCTACTGCTTGTAGACTTTTGGATTGCAGCCATTCTGACTGGTATGAACTGGTACATCATTGTGGTTTTGATTTGCATTTCTCTGATAATGAGTGATGTTGAGCATCTTTTCATGTGTTTGTTAGCCATCCATATGTCTTCTTTGGAGAAATGTCCAATTAGTTCTTTGGCCCATTTTTTGATTGGGTCCTTTATTTTTCTGGAATTGATCTACATAAGTTGCTTGTATATTTTTGAGATTAGTTGTTTCTCAGTTGCTTCATTTGCTATTATTTTCTCCCATTCCAAAGGCTGTCTTTTCACCTTGCTTATAGTTTCCTTTGTTGTGCAGAAGCTTTTAATTTTAATTAGATCCCATTTGTTTATTTTTGCTTTTATTTCCAGTATTCTGGGAGGTTGATCATAGAAGATCCTGCTGTGATTTATGTCGGAGAGTGTTTTGCCTATGTTCTCCTCTAGGAGTTTCCTAGTTTCTGGTCTTACGTTTAGATCTTTAATCCATTTTGAGTTTATTTTTGTGTATGGTGTTAGAAAGTGATCTAGTTCCATTCACCATTGCAACAAAAAGAATAAAATACTTAGGAATATATCTACCTAAAGAAACTAAAGACCTATATGTAGAAAACTATAAAACACTGATAAAAGAAATCAAAGAGGACACTAATAGACGGAGAAATATACCATGTTCATGGATTGGAAGAATCAATATAGTGAAAATGTGTATACTACCCAAAGCAATCTACAGATTCAATGCAATCCCTATCAAGCTACCAGTGGTGTTTTTCACAGAGCTAGAACAAATAATTTCACAATTTGTATGGAAATACAAGAAACCTCGAATAGCCAAAGCAATCTTGAGAAAGAAGAATGGAACTGGAGGAATCAACCTGCCTGACTTCAGGCTCTACTACAAAGCCACAGTCATCAAGACAATATGGTACTGGCACAAAGACAGAAATATAGATCAATGGAACAAAATAGAAAGCCCAGAGATAAATCCACACACCTATGGACACCTTATCTTTGACAAAGGAGGCAGGAATATACAATGGATTAAAGACAATCTCTTTAACAGGTGGTGCTGGGAAAACTGGTCAACCACTTGTAAAAGAATGAAACTAGATCACTTTCTAACACCATACACAAAAATAAACTCAAAATGCTATCACTTTTATTTCTCTTGCCTGAAGCGACATATATAGAGAGATATTGCTAAGACCAATGTCAAAGAGTATACTGCCTAGTTCTTTCTATGAGTTTTATAATTTCTATGACCTGAATTTTTTAGGAAAAGTCTCTGGCAGTTGTATGGAAGTTGGCCTCACAAAAGAATAGTTTGGTACGAAAGATCACAGTTAGGAGACTGTTCTGGAAAACAAAGATGGTAATCTCCTAACTTAAACTGATGTGGTGGTGATGATATTGGAAGAGAGAGGCTAAATTCCAGGGTAAATTGATGGAGTTAGTGTCTACCTGAACATGTAGAATACATAGAAAGGTAGAGACAGAGACAACATTACAATTTCCATTGGGAACCTAAGTGGATGGTAACTCTTCCACCTGAACTAAATAATCTCAAAGGACCAGGTTCAGATTAGAAACAGTGATGACAAGTTAGAATGAGTGAAATTTGAAATTATTTTGAAAATGTCCCAGAGGCATTTGGAAGTATAGTTCTAGAAGACAAGAGTGAGAGTTTCAAAATTAACATGGGCAAAAATAGTTGTTGAAGCTAAAACCATGAGTGAAATCAGCTAGGGAGAACATGTAGTGTCAAAAGAAAATAGACAGCCCTAGTAGGAAAAGTAAAAGAAGGAAATTAAAAAGAAATACTTAGAAAGATAGGAGTAGAAACTAGGAATAAGTAACATGCTGAAATATGAATAAAGGAGTTTTGAGGTGTTTATAAACCCAACAAAATACAAATTGCCCATTAGATGACAATTCCAAAATTAATCTGAAATAATTAAAAAAAAAAGAGGAGCCTAGAAAATTTTGATGAACACAAATCTGGGAGAAAATATATCTCTGTCAGATTTTTAAGTATTGTGTAAAGATTTAATATGATAAATATACTATTATTTCAAATGAATACACAGATTCATGGATGAGAAAAAATGATCCAAGAAAACATGAAGTCCTCAGGAGAAAATCTGTGTTGATTGCAACAAGCCTAACCCAAAATGCCAAGTGCAGACTTGTTTTTAGACTTATTCCCCTGAATCCACAAGGGAAAAAGATTTATTTTCCAAAGTTTATTAAAACTCAGCTTGTCACCTCTCCTCCTAAATCTAATTGGGTCTAATATCTTCAAAATGATGGAGAAGGGGGCTGAGATATTAATCGCAAAACTCTGATTCACAACTTGGAATTCACGGATATTTCCAACCCCTTGGTGTCCATTCCACAAACTGGGGCAGAACTATGTCCCATTTTAGCAGGAAATAGCCAGAGTAGTTAGCACCCCATTCCCTCAAAGATTGGGAGAAGGCTGAAACAGGAGTGGGCATTGAAACCAACTCCCCCTAAAACCTAGTTCCTCTGCCAAGTTAACCTTTCTATCCAAAATTTTATACCCTTTCTTGTCCTGTTACCCAAAAGCGAGGTTCACCTTTTGGTGGCTGTCAAGCCAAAAGATACAGCCACACCAAAGGTCAGGGAAAGGAAGGATTTATTATTACTTGTAGCAAGTAAGACAGAGAAGGCAATGGCAACCCACTCCAGTACTCTTGCCTGGAAAATCCCACGGCGGAGGAGCCTGGTAGGCTGCAGTCCATGGGGTCCCTAAGAGCTGGACACGACTACGTGACTTCACTTTCACTTTTCACTTTCATGCATTGGAGAAGGAAATGACAACCCACTTCAGTATTCTTGCCTGGAGAATCCCAGGGACGGGGAAGCCTGGTGGGCAGCCGTCTATGGGGTCGCACAGAGTCGGACAGGACTGAAACGACTTAGCAGCAGCAGCAGCAAGTAAGAACACTAGAGATCTTTCCCAAAGCAGCATTTCCTCAAACAGCAAAAATCAGAGAAATTTTAAGCTTCTCTTTCTCTCAGTTCAGTTGCTCAGTCGTGTCCGACTTTTTGCGACCCCATGAATCGCAGCACGCCAGGCCTCCCTGTTCATCACCATCTCCCGGAGTTCACTCAGACTCACGTCCATCGAGTCCATGATGCCATCCAGCCATCTCATCCTCTGTCACCCCCTTCTCCTCCTGCCCCCAATCCCTCCCAGCATCAGAGTTTTTTCCAATGAGTCAACTCTTCTCATGAGGTGGCCAAAGTACTGGAGTTTTAGCTTTAGCATCATTCCTTCCAAAGAAATCCCAGGGTTGATCTCCTTCAGAATGGACAGGTCGGATCTCCTTGCAGTCCAAGGGACTCTCAAGAGTCTTCTCCAACACCACAGTTCAAAAACATCAATTCTTTGGCACTCAGCCTTCTTCACAGTCCAAATCTCACATCCATACATGACCACAGGAAAAACCATAGCCTTGACTAGACGGACCTTAGTCGGCAAAGTAATGTCTCTGCTTTTGAATATGCTATCTAGGTTGGTCATAACTTTTTTTTCCAAGCAGTAAACTTCTGTTAATTTCATGGCTGCAGTCACCGTCTGCAATGATTCTGGAGCCCCAAAAAGTAAAGTCTGACACTGTTTCCACTGTTTCCCCATCTATTTCCCATGAAGTGATGGGACCGGATGCCATGATCTTTGTTTTCTGAATGTTGAGCTTTAGGCCAACTTTTTTGCTCTCCTCTTTCACTTTCATCAGGAGGCTTTTTTGAGGACCCCTTAACCTGTCTGCTTACAGTCCAAAGACTGAGGAGTATCAAAGAAAAGGGGTCACTGAAACAGTAGAACTCTATGGGTCCCTCTTGTTTAAAAATCCTGTTCTCTCCATTTCATATTTGAAGGGAAAATGTTTCAGCCTCCCAGATCTTCCCTGAGTTCCAAAGGGCAGATTATAACAGTTGCTATTGGGTTGCTGAAAAAGTTTATTCGGGTTTTTCCATAAGATATGCTGGGAAATGCAAACAAACTTTTTGGCCAACCCAATGATCAAGGAGGTGAGACAGAGGATGGTAACTTCTGAGCACAAGATTCCTGGAACAGAACCCTGCTACCTCACCACCAATTCATAGGAGTAAAGTCACACATCATGCAGCCATCAAGCCATCACCTCAAATGTTGCCTTTTGGACTCTGTGGGAGAGGGAGAGGGTGGGACAATTTGGGAGAATGGCATTGAAACAAGGATACTATCATGTAAGAAACGAATCACCAGTCTAGGTTCAATACAGGATACAGGATGCTTGGGGCTGGTGCACTGGGATGACCCAGAGAGATGATATGGGAAGGGAGGTGGGAGGGGGGTTCAGGGTTGGGAACTCATGTACACCTGTGGCGGATTCATGTCAATGTATGTAAAAACCAATACAGTATTGTAAAGTAAAAAATTAATTAATTAATTAATTAAAAAAAAAAACTTACCTAAAAATCATCTGGGAATTCAAGCTTTTTTCAGTATCCATCCAAAAGCAGCAAAATGCACATTCTTTTCAAGCACACATGGAATAATCTCTGGGATAGATCACTTGCTGGGCCACAAAACAAGTCTCAATAAATTTAAGAAGTTTGAAATCATATCAAGTATATTTTCTAACTATACCAGGATGTGATTAGGAATCAACTACAAGAGAAAAACTGCAAAACCCCAAAACACATAAAGGTTAAACAATACATTACTACACAATCAATGGGTCACCAAAGAAATCAAAGAGAAAATCCAAAAATACCTTAAGACAAATGAAAAAGAAAACACAATGATCCAAAATCTATGGGATGATCTAAAATGAAAGTTTATAGTGATACAAAACTACCTCAGCAAACAAGGAAAATCTCAAATAAATAATCTAATCTTACACCTAAAGGAAATAGAAAAAGAAAAACAAACAAAATCCAAAGTTAGTAGAAGGAATAAGTTATAAAGAGCAGAGAAGAAATAAACAAAATGGAAACTTTAGAAAACAATTTAAAATATCAATAAAACTAAGAACCGGCTGGTTCTTTGGAAAAGATAAACAAAACTGATAAAAACCTTAACCAGATTGAACAAGAACAAAAGAGAGAGGGCCCACATAAATAAAATGAAAGAGTTATAACTGACACCACAGAAATTCAAAGGATCCTTAAGAGAATATATAAACAATTCTATGCCAATTAAATGAACAACTTAAAAGAAATGAATAAATTCTTAGAAATGTTAAATCTCCTAAGACTAAATCAGGAAGAAGTAGAAGGTATAAACAGACAAATTATCAGTAATGAAATTAATAATTTTAAAATTCCTAAAACAAAAGTCTGGGAACACATGGCTTCAGTTGAATTCTACCAAACACTTAAATAAGAGTTAACACCAATCCATCTCAAATAATTCCACTAACTTGAAAAGGGAAGAATGCAGGTCCATTACAGTCAAATTTTCTAAAAATTTTGAAAGCTTAGTATTGATATTTATATCTGTTATTTTATTTTATGGATTTTTAGTGTGGCAACTTTTTTGAGATTTTTAAGCCTGGGACAGGCCAGTAAGTACAGTTTTCAGGGGCTTCTAGTTTAAGATCTCTTTCTTGCCTTCCTTGAAACAGTAAGTATTGCCTTCATTTGGTCACCATTTCAAAGTTCAAAGGAATTTTTTTTTAATTTTTATTTTTACTTTATTTTACTTTACAATACTGTATTGGTTTTGCCATACATTGACATGAATCCACCACGGGTGTACATGTGTTCCCAATCAAAGGAATTTTAAAGACTGCCTAGTCCATTCCTTGATAAAGGTTTGTGTTTTCTGCACAATATCCAGCCTCCTCTTTGATACCTATTTAGGCATATGATTCATGCATGACCTTCTGGAGCAGGCTTCAGATCACTGACTGCCTCTAGCACATATCTAGTATGATCACTATTCATTCACAGTGGTGACTAACCCTGCGATGTCTGTAATTTTCAGAGTCAAATGAAGGAGCCATGTTCTACTTGCTCAACAACCAAAAATAAAGCACTGAATTCATTCCAAGCTATGGTTTTAATTACTTAAATGAATATTGAAAAAGACAGCATTACCTCCCAGAATCTATCCTATACAAATGTTTGCATAAATGCACAAAGATGGATGGACAAGGAGATTCAATGCAGCTTTGTTTGTAATCATGAGAAACTGGAAACAATTCAAATATCCACCATAATGTAAAATAATATACTGAAAAATATATGAAATCAACTTGACATGGAACTCTACAAAACATATTGTTTAATGAAAAAAAACTAGTAATTAAATAATACGTGCAGTGTTTTCTCATTTATGTAAATGCACATGTATATATGTACATGTATGTTTTCAATATGATTATGTTCATATATACCTTTCTTAAAATTTTTTAAGAGGTATCATTCAGTCTACAAAGCACCTACAATATGTTTGATTAAGTTCATGAAGACAAGAGGAAATAAAAGATTTTGTGTATAAGAATTTCACCCTCAACTGCAAATTAATTGTCCTGCTTTCTCAGTGACATTCCTTTGTGATGTGTATCATATTACCACTCCCTGTGCTCAGATGACTGAGCTTTATCCATTATATAACAATGTTTACTGCAATTCTATCTTAGAGGACTGTAATTAGAGAGTTTTGTACTCACTTTTAGAATGCACTTCATTAAATAAACAGTCATAGATGAGTTAACAAAAGCTCAGGCAAGATTGTGGACAAACTCACAATGCCCAGCCTGTGGGATAAATACTCTGGGGTCAGAGTGTCACAAGCCAATAACAGTATACTTTGCCTTATAGATAAGAGAAAGGAAGAAAGAAAAGTGAATTGTGAAAGTCTCCAGGTAACTGATACAAATGATGTTTCATAATACATCATCCAGACAAATGCACAGGACTGCAAAAGAGACAATAATAGGGTGTTGATAATGCCCTGCCACCCCCATCCATCCTCCTTCACACTGCTACAAGTCTGGCACAGCAAGCCCATCCTCAATATTCTTCAAAAGCTTCCCATGACCCTTTGGATAATGTTCAAGCTTGATAGCATACCAAACCCATTATCTGGCTGTAGCCTACCTTGTTCTTACCTCTCCCTGCTGCCCTCTTTATACTCTGGTGACGTTGAACAGGTCATATTTCCTAAACTCATACCATGACTCATTGCTTTCCCTCAACAGTTCATGCTATTCCTCTTGCAAGATAGCCCCCATGACCTCATGCTCATTTCTACGACCCCTGGGATAACTCCTGATATTTTATTATTTATTTTTATCCATAGTGGCTATTCCTGGAGGTCATTGCCCTGACTCTTCTTTTGCTCACAGTTGGCCCATACATTTACTTCTCCTCTTAAAGAAAAAAAAAAACTTCTTTCAGTAAAAAAGAAATCTGACAAATTAATTTACACTCCATTTTCAGTGACTGACATCTGCTAACACTGGTGAGCCCTTCCAAAGAAGACTGATAAAATTGGCAAATAAAAATACAGAGCATCCAGGTAATTTTAAATTTCAGGTAAACAACAAATAATGTTTTAGTATTAATGCAGCCTGTGGAATATTTGCATTTCACCTGGAAACTCCAACACCAGGGTGTCAGAATCATCAATGTAGTGACTACTTGGTAAGGTGTTCTGCTAATGCTGCTGCTGCTACTGTGGCTGCTAAGTCGCTTCAGTCGTGTCCAACTCTGTGTGGCCCCATAGATGGCAGCCCACCAAGTTCCGCCATCCCTGGGATTCTCCAGGCAAGAACACTGGAGTGGGTTGCCATTTCCTTCTCCAATGCATGAAACTGAAAAGTGAAAGTGAAGTCACTGAGTCGTGTCCAACTCTCAGCGACCCCATGGACTGCAGCCCACCAGGCTCCTCCGTCCATGGGATTTTCCAGGCAAGAGTACTAGAGTGGGGTGCCATTGCCTTCTCTGATGCTAATGCTACAGGAAGGAAAAAAGTATCAAAGACTTCACTTAATGAAATGGATAAAGACCCAAGAGTGGGGCTTTGAGCACCTGTCAGCAGATGGAGAGGCATTTATCTGACCAGAGCCTTCCCAACACTCCTGGGTAAAATACTGAGAGAAAGATTTTCTCCTAAGTCCAGCCTTTGAGGGCTCACATGCTCATTCTTCTGTGAGTTTTCTCTTTGCCGTGACTCTCACCTCATCTATCTTTAGCCCTTACCTAGCTATTGCTCAGGCCCAGATATTCTGCTGTCTTTTAGGCATTCTAGCAACACTTCTAAAGCCAATTCCAAATAGGCTACAAAAAGAAGGCTCTTTATCCGAGTATATGATGGTCTACAAGGCTAAAAATCTTACAAATAATCTTTACTTTCTCTCTCTCTCTTCTTAGCTATTTATACCTATTATTAAGTCATCAGGTCCTGAAAATAGATAAGGTCAAACCCAACATATCTGCATTTTCCTTGCTCTCCTCCATCTACATACACACAAATTTGACTGTGGAGTACGTTGTCCTTAAAATAAACTAATTAATTTTGTGGGCAACCTTTGCTCTTGTTCTCACTATTCCCTTAAATAAATCTAATTCCATGAAGCATTAGCAAACAATTCAGATTGTCCTGTTGGAAAACAAAGGGATACACTTGGCACCATAAGGGAAAACTTTATCGAAAAATCTTCATCAGACACCTCCACTTCCTCGCAAAGCTTCTCTTTGATTATTATGTCATTCTCATCATCTTCTCCACCCTTTCTAACCACTGCTACTCCATTCTCCAGTACCAAACAAACCACCTCCTCTACCTTCTCCTTGTTAACCTTTTCAGTCCACTTCAGTCGCTGAGTCTGACTCTGAGACCCCATGAATTGCAGCACGCCAGGCCTCCCTGTCCATCACCAACTCCCGGAGTTCACTCAAACTCACGACCATCAAGTTGGTGATGCCATTCAGCCATCTCATCCTATATCATCCCTTCTCCTCCTGCCCCCAATCCCTCCCAGCATCAGAGTCTTTTCCAATGAGTCAACTCTGCATGAGTGGCCAAAGTACTGGAGTTTCAGCTATAGCATCAGTCCTTCCAAAGAACACCCAGGACTGATGTCCTTTAGAATGGAATGGTTGGAACTCCTTGCAGTCCAAGGGACTCCCAAGAGTCTTCTCCAACACCACAGTTCAAAAGCATCAATTCATCGGCGCTCAGCTTTCTTCACAGTCCAGCTCTCACAGCCATACATGATTATTGGAAAAACCAAGGCCTTGACTAGATGGACCTTTGTTGGCAAAGTAATGTCTCTGCTTTTGAATATGCTATCTAGGTTGGTCATAACTTTCCTTCCAAGGAGTAAGCATCTTTTAATTTCATGGCTGCAGTCACCATCTGCAGTGATTTTGGAGAGCCCAAAAATAAAGCCTGACACTGCTTCCATTGTTTCCCCATCTATTTCCCATGAAGTGATGGGACCAGATGCCATGATCTTCGTTTTCTGAATGTTGAGCTTTAAGCCAACTTTGTTGCTCTCCTCTTTCACTTTCATCAAGAGGCTTTTTAGTTCCTCTTCACTTTCTGCCAAAGGGTGGTATTATCTGCATATCTGAGGTTATTGATATTTCTCCTGGCAATCTGGATTCCAGCTTGTGCTTCTTCCAGCCCACGTTTCTCATGATATACTCTGCATATATGTTAAATAAGCAGGGTGACAATATACAGCCTTGATATACTCCTTTTCCTATTTGGAACCAGTTTGTTGTTCCATGTCCAGTTCTAACTGTTGCTTCCTGACCTGCATATAGGTTTCTCAGGAGGCAGGTCAGGTGGTCTGGTATTCCCAACTCTTGAAGAATCTTCCACAGTTTATTGTGATCCACACAGTCAAAGGCTTTGGCATAGTCAATAAAGCAGAAGTGGATGTTTTTCTGGAACTCTCTCGATTTTTCCATGATCCAGCAGATGCTGACAATTTGATCTCTGGTTCCTCTGCCTTTTCCAAAACGAGCTTGAACATCTGGAAGTTCACCATTCATGTACTGCTGAAGCCTGGCTTGGAGAATTTTGAGCATCACTTTACTAGCGTGTGAGATGAGTGCAACTGTGCGGTAGTTTGAACATTCTTTGGCATTGCCTTTCTTAGGGATTGAAATGAAAACTGACCTTTTCCAGTCCTGTGGCCACTGCTGTGTTTTCCAAATTTGTTGGCATATTGAGTGCAGCACTTTCACAGCATCATCTTTCAGGATTTGAAATAACTCAACTGGAATTCCATCACCTCCACTAGCCTTGTTCATAGTGATGCTTTCTAAGGTCCATGTGAATTCACATTGCAGAATGTCTGGCTCTAGGTGAGTGATCACAGCACCATGATTATCTTGGTCATAAATATCTTTTTTGTACAGTTCTTTGGTGTATTCTTGCCACCTCTTCTTAATATCTTCTGCTTCTGTTAGGTCCATACCATTTTTCTCCTTTATCGAGCCCATCTTTGCATGAAGTATTCCCTTGGTATCTCTAATTCTCTTGAAGAGATCTTTAGTCTTTCCCATTCTGTTGTTTTCCTCTATTTCTTCACATTGACCGCTGAGGAAGGTTTCCTTATCTCTTCTTGCTATTCTTTGGAACTCTGCATTCAGATGCTTATATATTTCCTTTTCTTCTTTGCTTTTTGCTTCTCCTTTTCACAGCTATTTGTAAGGCCTCCCCAAACAGACATTTTGCTTTTTTGCATTTCTTTTCCGTGGGGATGGTCTTGATCCTTGTATTTCTACAATGTCACAAACCTCCATCCATAGTTCATCAAATAACTAATCTTTTACTTCTTTCTTATTAGAACAGTCCCATTTTCTCTAGTTTCCTCAACCATCTCAGTTAACAAAGGATTCTCCTTTGAACCATAACAACTACCTTTCTAATTTTCCCCATGTGTCATAATTGTCCAGTCACAAAAAAATCACGGGCAGCCTTGAAAGCGTAAAGGAAACACAAAGTAGCATCGTAAAACTGGAGGAATAATATAGAAAGAAGAAAAAGGTAAATGTCTTTGCTTTTTCTAGAGTTTAGAGCCACAGAGACTGTGATTATGGATTTTGTTCTAACATGTGGGGATTTTCTCCACATCTCTATTCAGTTCAGTTCAGTTCAGTTCAGTCGCTCAGTCATGTCCGACTCTTTGCGACCCCATGAATCACAGCACGCCAGGCCTCCCTGTCCATCACCAACTCCCGGAGTTCACTCAGACTCACGTCCATCGAGTTGGTGATGCCATCCAGCCATCTCATCCTCTGTCATCCCCTTCTCCTCCTGCCCCCAATCCATCCCAGCATCAAACTCTTTTCCAATGAGTCAACTCTTCACATGAGGTGGCCAAAGTACTGGAGTTTCAGCTTGGCATCTTTCCTTCCAAAGATTTCCCAGGGTTGATCTCCTTCAGAATGGACTGGTTGGATCTCCTTGCAGTCCAAGGGATTCTCAAGAGTCTTCTTCAACACCACAGTTCAAAAGCATCAATTCTTCGGCACTCAGCCTTCTTCACGGTTCAACTCTCACATCCATACATGACTACTGGAAAAACCATAGCCTTGACTAGACAGACCTTAGTCGGCAAAGCAATGTCTCTGCTTTTGAATATGCTATCTAGGTTGGTCATAATTTTTCTTCCAAGGAGTAAGTGTCTTTTCATTTCATGGCTGCAGTCACCAACTGCAGTGTTTTTGGAGCCCCAAAAAATAAAGTCTGACACTGTTTCTACTATTTCCCCATCTATTTCCCATGAAGCGATGGGACTGGATGCCATGATCTAAGTTTTCTGAATGTTGAGCTTTAAGCCAACTTTTTCACTCTCCTCTTTCACTTTCATCAAGAGGCTTTTTAGTTCCTCTTCACTTTCTGCCATAAGGGTGGTGTCATCTGCATATCTGAGGTTATTGATATTTCTCCTGGCAATCTGGATTCCAGCTTGTGTTTCATCTAGTCCAGCATTTCTCATGATGTACTCTGCGTATAAGTTAAATAAGCGGGCTGACAATATACAGCCTTGATGTACTCCTTTTCCTATTTGGAACCAGTCTGTTGTTCCATGTCCAGTTCTAACTGTTGCTCAGTGTCCAGTTCTAACTGTTGTTTCCTGACCTGCATACAGATTTCTCAGGAGGCAGGTCAGGTGGTCTGGTATTCCCATCTCTTTCAGAATTTTCCAGTTTATTGTGATCCACACAGTCAAAGGCTTTGGCATAGTCAATAAAGCAGAAGTGGATGTTTTTCTGGAACTCTCTTGCTTTTTCCATGATCCAGCAGATGCTGGCAATTTGATCTCTGGTTCCTCTACCTTTCCTAAAACCAGCTTGAACATCAGGAAGTTCACGGTTCACATATTGCTGAAGCCTGGCTTGGAAAATTTAGAGCATTTCTTTACTAGCATGTGAGATGAGTGCAATTGTGCGGTAGTTTGAGCATTCTTTGGCATTGCCTTTCTTTGGGATTGGAATGAAAACTGACCTTTTCCAGTCCTGTGGCCACTGCTGAGTTTTCCAAATTTGCTGGCATATTGAGTGCAGCACCTTCACAGCATCATCTTTCAGGATTTGAAAGAGCTCAACTGGAATGCCATCACCTCCACTAGCTTTGTTTGTAGTGATGCTTTCTAAGGCCCACTTGACTTTACATTCCAGGATGTCTGGCTCTAGATGAGTGATCACACCATCGTGATTATCCGGGTCATGAAGATCTTTTCTGTACAGTTCTTCTGTGTATTCTTGCCACCTCTTCTTAGTATCTTCTGCTTCTGTTAGGTCCATACCATTTCTGTCCTTTTTTGAGCCCATCTTTGCATGAAATGTTCCCTTGATATCTCTAATTTTCTTGAAGGGATCTCTATGTTTGTGCATTTTTTAAATTATCTAGTTGTTTCAAAGTTTGATGTTGACTAGATTTATCATTTCATCCATACATACTGTGAAATTTTTGCTGCGTAAATTTGTTACACACAAATCACATGCAAAATGGGACTAGCCTAAAAAATTTATAACTGCTGCGACGGAATGAAACACCAACACTGCAGAGTGGTTTAAATCTTTATATTTTAACACTTGCTTCTTACAGCTACATTATTTTATATCCCTAGCACAACAAGCTACAGGGCAAGCTGCCAAGCACTATGATTCAGAGACTACACAGTGCGCAGGCGCAGGGCGAGATAACCTTTACCTTGACTTATTTACTGCAGCTAAGACTGTGTTTTGGGGAACTTCCTTATCAACTTAGAATCCGTTTTGTCCCAGGGTCTGTTCCTTTTGAGGAATCAGAGAAACATCCTTGTGTGCAAGAAATGTTCTTTTCCCACGGGAACAAACAGGATTCTTAGCTGAACATCTCGTTTGCAAGAATGTTCAGCCCTGGTTGAGAGTCTCGTTTGCAAGCACTTCTCAACCTTCTTTATACCTTGTTCCCTACATATAACATATACTAAAAGGTTCAAAAAAATTTAATGGGAAACCAAATAGGGTTTTTTAAGCAAAGAACTGACATAAGTTAAACTAGCTATATAAGAAATTTCTCTAGCTTCAGGATGGAGAATGTGTTGTAAATGGGCAATGGTGGAAACAAGACTAGTTAGAAACCTATTGCAATAATTCAGGCCTTATTTCAATAATTCAGAAGATGTGATAATTCCAATAAGGATGTAAGTAAGGTATCCCTTTTTCTTATATATAAAAGGGAAGTTTCATGAACAGTTAACACTACAAAAAAAATTGTAAGAGAAAACACACTATTACAAAGTACAGAACATTTTAAATACTTTGGAAGCAATCATGTTCACATGACTAATGAGGAAGTTTTAAATGACTGTTTATTTTCAAAAGTATGTTCTTGAAAGACTTTGATTGGGCAACAACTGGCCCAAATTGTACTTTGATAAGTTGTTTAAGTATGTGCAATATTTGGCAAATACTTAGCACTCAATAAATATTTATTAAGTAACCGCACATATTCATTATTTCTTTAAAAATACCCCCTCATTCAAATATTATAACAGTACACCAGCTTCACCCTTTTCCCCAAGATTCTATCAATTAAGCTTTCAATCCATGAAATATTCTCCTTAAATAATATATGATCTATAATCCTAGTATGTATTTTAGAATATTCAAAAATAGATCAGATATCATCCTTGATTTATAAAGTAAAATCATGTAGTTTTAAATTACACTAAATATACTAGAATTAAAAGTATATGTCTGCAGAGAAGAAAACCAGCAAATTTCAAGTTGTTTATTTTTTTAAGAATTAGTGATACGGAAAGTGTACTGCTAATGAGATTTAAAGGATTTAGTTAAACATAATGAAGAACTCTTTGAGACTGAAGACTGCTAAAAGAATAAGTGACAAAGAGAATTGAGCATCTTGTTTTTTAAGAGGCTTTATAAAGATAATCATTTCAGTTCAGTTCAGTCACTCAGTCGTGTCCAACTCTTTGCGACCCCATGAACTGCAGCATGTCAGGCCTCCCTGTCTATCACCAACTCCCGGAGTTCACTCAAACTTATGTCCATCAAGTCGGTGATGCCATCCAGCCATCTCATCCTCTGTCATACCCTTCTCCTCCTGCCCCCAATACCTCCCAGCATCAGAGTCTTTTCCAATGAGTCAACTCTTTGCATGATATGGCCAAAGAGTTGGAGTTTCAGCTTCAGCATCAGTCCTTCCAATGAACACCCAGGACTGATCTCCTTTAGGATGGATTGGTTGGATCTCCTTGCAGTCCAAGGGACTCTCAAGAGCCTTCTCCAACACCACAGTTCAAAAGCATTCATTCTTTGGTGCTCAGCTTTCTTCACAGTCCAACCCTCACATCCATACATGACCACTGTAAAAACCATAGCCTTGACTAGACGGACCATTGCTTGCAAAGTAATATCTCTGCTTTTTAATATGCTATCTAGCTTGCTCATAACTTTCCTTCCAAGGAGTAAGCATCTATTAATTCCATGGCTGCAATCACCATCTGCAGTGATTTTGGAGCCCAGAAAAATAAAGTCTGACACTGTTTCCCCATCTATTGCCCATGAAATGATGGGACCAGATGCCATGATCTTAGTATTCAATGTTGAGCTTTAAACCAACTTTTTCACTGTCCTCTTTCACCTTCATCAACAGGCTTTTTAATTCCTCTTCACTTTTTGCCATAATGGTGGTGTCATCTGCATATCTGGGATTATTGATTTTTCTCCCGGCAATCTTGATTCCAGCGTGTGCTTCATCAGCCCAGCGTTTCTCATGATACACTCTGCATATAAGTTAAATAAGCAGGGTGACAATATATAACCTTGACATACTCCTTTTCCTCTTTGGAACCAGTCTGTTGTTCCATGTCCAGTTCTAACTGTTGCTTCCTGACCTGCACACCTGAATACTGGTTCCTCAAAGGTCAGGTCAGGTGGTTTGGTATTCCCATCTCTTGAAGAATCTTCACAATTTATTGTGATCCACACAGTTAAAGGCTTTGGCATAGTCAATAAAGCAGAAATAGATGTTTTTCTGGAACTCTCTTGCTTTTTCCATGATCCAGTGGATGTTGGCAATTTGATCTCTGGTTCCTCTATGTTTTCTAAAACCAGCTTGAACATCTGGAAGTTCACCATTCATGTACTGCTGAAGCCTGGCTTGGAGAATTTTGAGCATCACTTTACTAGTGTGTGAGATGAGTGCAATTGTGCAGTAGTTTGAGCATTCTTTGGCATTTCCTTTCTTTGGGATTGGAATGAAAACTGACCTTTTCCAGTCCTGTGGCCACTGCTGAGTTTTCCAAATTTGCTGGCCTATTGAGTGCAGCACTTTCACAGCATCATCTTTTGGGATTTGAAATAGATCAACTGGAATTCCATCACCTCCACTAGCTTTATTCATAGTGATGCTTTCTAAGGCCCACTTGACTTCACATTGCAGAATGTCTGGCTCTAGGTGAGTGATCATACCATCGTGATTATCCGGGTCATGAAGATCTTTTGTGTACAGTTCTTCTGTGTATTCTTGCCACCTCTTCTTAGTATCTTCTGCTTCTGTTAGGTCCAGACCATTTCTGTCCTTTATCAAGCCTATCTTTGCATGAAATGTTCCCTTGATATCTCTAATTTTCTTGAAGAGATCTCTAGTCTTTCCCATTCTGTTCTTTTCCTCTATTTCTTTGCATTGATCACTGAGGAAGGCTTTCTTATCTCTTCTTGCTATTCTTTGGAACTCTGCATTCAGATGCTTATATCTTTCCTCTTCTCCTTTGCTTTTCACTTCTCTTCTTTTCACAGCTATTTGTAAGGCCTCCCCAAACAGCCATTTTGCTTTTTTTGCATTTCTTTTCAATGGAGATGGTCTTGATATCTATCTCCTGTACAATGTCATGAACCTCCGCCCATAGTTCATCAGGCACTCTGTCTATCAGATCTAGTCCCTTACATCTATTTCTCACTTCCACTGTATAATCATAAGGGATTTGATTTAGGTCAGACCTGAATGGTCTTGTGGTTTTCCCCACTTTCTTCAATTTAGGTCTGAATCTGGCAATAAGGAGTTCATGATCTGAGTCACAGTCAGCTCCCAGGCTTGTTTTTGCTGACTGTATAGAGCTTCTCCATCTTTGGCTGCAAAGAATGTAATCAGTCTGATTTCGGTGTTGACCATCTGGTAATGTCCATGTGTAGAGTCTTCTCTTGTGTTGTTGGAAGAGGGTCTTTGTTATGACCAGTGTGTTCTCTTGGCAAAACTCTATTAGCATTTGCCCTGCTTCATTCCGTACTCCAATGCCAAATTTGCCTGTTACTCCAAGTGTTTCTTGACTTCCTACTTTTGCATTCCAGTCTCCTATAATGAAAAAGACATCTTTTGGGGTGTTAGTTCTATAAGGTCTTGTAGGTCCTCATAGAATCATTCAACTTCAGCTTCTTCAGTGTTACTCGTTGGGGCATAGGCTTGGATTACCGTGATATTGAATGGTTTGCTTTGGAAATGAACAGAGATCATTCTGTTGTTTTTGAGATTGCATTCAAGTACTGCATTTCAGACTCTTTTGTTGACCATGGTGGCTACTCCACTTCTTCTAAGGGATTCCTACCCACAGTGGTAAATATAATGGTCATCTGAGTTAAATTCACCCATTCCAGTCCATTTTAGTTCTCTGCTTCCTAGAATGTCAATCTTCACTCTTGCCATCTCCTCTTTGATCACTTCCAATTTGCCTTGATTCATGGACCTGACATTCCAGGTTCCTATGCAATATTGCTCTTTACAGCATCAGACCTTGCTTCTATCACCAGTCATATCCACAGCTGGGTATTGTTTTTGCTTTGGCTTCATTCCTTCATTCTTTCTGGAGTTATTTTTCCACTGATCTCCAGTAGCATATTGGGCACCTACCGACCCGGGGAGTTCCTCTTTCAGTATCCTATCATTTTGCCTTTTCATACTGTTCATGGGGTTCTCAAGGCAAGAATACTGAAGTGGTTTGCCATTCCCTTCTCCAGTGGACCACATTCCATCATAAATCTCACTAAATCTCTATGTAGAATTCATAATGTCATGAGTAACGTATGAGCTAAAGTTGATTTTTGCTAACTATGACTTCTGTTTTTCAAATTGAAAAGAAAATTAATTTAAAAACCAATATTTAAATGGAGACTATTTAGCCTAATTAAGAAAAACTAATCATTTACTATTACAGCACAAAATCCATAAAAATTAGAATTATGGAATTTATAAATGATAACCTCTTTGCTAAGAAAATGCCTGCTGAGGTCCGTGGCACATTTAAAAGTGAACCATATTACATATTTTAAAAGCAATCATTATTCAAGTTTTTCATTGATTTTTCACTGATATCCTCAAAGGCAAATACTAATCAGTTTATTTGCCTTAAATTTAAAATTGGTATGACTATGTCAATAATCCTCAAGAAATCCTAGTGGATTAAGGTACCATTTCATTCAAAATCAATTGATCCTGAATGTGATCATAATTCAACAACTAGGACATGCAAAGCATTTTGCTAGTAAGGAAAAAATAGCTAATCCTGCTTTAAAAGAATTTATCTAAAGGAACACATACACACAAGCTGCTGCTAAGTCACTTCAGTCGTGTCCGACTCTGTGCAACCCCATAGACGGAAGCCCACCAGGCTCCCCCGTCCCTGGGATTCTCCAGGCAAGAACACTGGAGTGGGTTACCATTTCCTTCTCCAATGCATGAAAGTGAAAAGTGAAAGTGAAGTCACTCAGTCGTGTCCGACTCTTAGCGACCGCATGGACTGTAGCCCACCAGGCTCCTCCATCCATGGGATTTTCCAGGCAAGAGTACTGGAGTGGGGTGCCATTACCTTCTCCACACAAGCTGCTGCTGCTGCTGCTAAATCGCTTCAGTCGTGTCCAACTCTGTGCGACCCCATAGGCGGCAGCCCACCAGGCTCCCCCGTCCCTGAGATTCTCCAGGCAAGAACACTGGAGTGGGTTGCCATTTCCTTCTCCAACGCATGAAAGTGAAAAGTGAAAGTGAAGTTGCCCAGTCGTGTCCGACTCCTAGCGACCCCATGGACTGAAGCCAACCAGACTCCTCCACCCATGGGATTTTCCAGGCAAGAGTACTGGAGTGGGGTGCCATTGCCTTCTCCTCCACACAAGCTACATATAAGCAAAAAAATCTGGAGCAGTTGAGGACAGTGACAGCTGTATAGTGACCCCTCTCCCAGGATCTACTCATCAAATAATTTGAAACAAGTAGAAATAAAAGGCAATTTCTACACCAAAACATTCCTTCAGTATAACTTGAGGGTAGAGGATGCCAAAACTGCAAAGTAACTGTGAGTAAAAGAGAAAGATCACCAAATAACAGTGTGCAACTTCACACTCTGCCACCCCTCCTCCTCAAATTGCAAGACTTTGTAGAAGCAGATCAAGAAAAACTGCATGAAAGAAAGATGGAGATAGTGAAGGAGGCTAAGGGTGAGTTGAACAATCTCTAGATTCATTACATTCACCATGCATTACAAAATACTAGAAAAGCACCTAGGCAGACCAGAGGAAAGGAACTTTAAATACAAGGAATTTGAAGAACTGGGCACCATTTTAAGGACTGGTTTAATATAAAAAGACAGACACTTTTTTTTAGTAATAACAATTTCTTATTAAATTAATTAATTTATTTCAATTGGAGGCTAATTTCTTTACAATATTGTGGTGGTTTCTGCCATACATTGATATGAATCACCCACAGGAGCATACATGTCCCCTCAACCTGAAAACCCCTCCTACCTCCCTCCCCAACCCATCCCTCTGGGTTGCTCCAGTATACCAGCTTTGAGTACCCTGCTTCATGCATTAAACTTGCACTGGTCACCTATTTTACATATGGTAATATACATGTTTCAATGCTATTCTCTCAAATCATCCCACCCTCACCTTCTCCCACATAGTCCACAAGTCTATTCTTTACATCTGTGTCTCTTTTGTTGCCTTGCATATAGGATCATCATTACTGTCTTTCTAAATTCTACATATATACATTAATATACCATATTAGTATTTCTCTTTCTGACGTACTTCACTCTATATAATAGGCTCCACTTTCATCCACCTCATTAGAACTGAATCAAATGCATTCTTTTTTATACCTGAGTAATAGTCCATTGTGTATATGTACCACAGCTTCCTTATCCATTCATCTGCCAATGGACATCTAAGGTTGCTTCCATGTCCTAGCTATTGTAAACAGTGATGAAATGAACTTTGGGGTACATATGTCTCTTCCAATTCTGGTTTTCTTGGTGTGGAAGCCCAGCAGTGGGATTGCTGGGTCATATGGCAGTTCTATTTCCATTTTTTTAAGGAATCTCCACACTGTTCTCCATAGTGGCTGTACTAGTTTTCATTCCCACCAAAAGTGTAAGAGGATTCCCTTTTCTCCACACCCTCTCCAGCATTTATTGTTGGTACACTTTTTGACAGCAGCCATTCTGACCAGTATGAGATGGTATCTCACTGTGGCTTTGATTTGCATTTCTCTGATAATGAGTGATCAATCATTTCCTCCATGATCAATGCAAAGAAATAGAGGAAAACAATACTATGGGAAAGAATAGAGATCTCTTCAAGAAAATTAGAGATACCAAAGGAACATTTCATGCAAAGATGAGCACAATAAAGGAAAGAAATGGTATGGACTTAACAGAAGCAGAAGATATTAAGAAGAGATGGCAAGAATACACAGAAGGACTATACAAAAGAGATCTTCATGACCCAGATAATCATGATGGTGTGATCATTCACCTAGAGCTGGACATCCTGGAATGAGAAGTCAAGTGGGCCTTAGGAAGTATCACTATGAACAAAACTAGTAGAGGTGATGGAATTCCAGTCGAGCTATTTCAAATCCTAAAAGATGATGCTGTGAAAATGCTGCACTCAATAGGCCAGCAAATTTGGAAAACTCAGCAGTGGCCACAGGACTGGAAAAGGTCAGTTTTCATTCCAATCCCAAAGAAAGGAAATGCCAAAGAATGCTCAAACTACTGCACAATTGCACTCATCTCACACACTAGCAAAGTAAAGCTCAAAATTCTCCATGCCAGGCTTCAACATTACATGAACTGTGAACTTCCAGATGTTCAAGCTGGATTTAGAAAACATAGAGGAACCAGAGATCAAATTGCCAACATCTGCTGGATCACTGAAAAAGCAAGAGAGTTCCAAGAAAACATCCACTTCTGCTTTATTGACTATGCCAAAGCCTTTGACTGTGCAGATCATAAGAAACTGTGGAAAATTCTTCAAGTGATGGGAATACCAGGCCACCTGACCTGCCTCCTGAGAAATCTGTATGCAGGTCAGGAAGCAACAGTTAGAACTGGACATGGAACAACAGACTAGTTCCAGATAGGAAAAGGAGTACATCAAGGCCGTATATTGTCACCCTGCTTATTTAACTTATATGTAGAGTACATCATGAGAAACTCTGGGCTGGATGAAGCACAAGTTGGAATCAAGATTGCCAGGAGAAATATCAACAACCTCAGATATGTAGATGACACCACCCATATAGCAGAAAGTGAAGAAGAACTGTAGAGCCTCTTGATGAAAGTGAAAGAGGAGAGTGAAAAAGTTGGCTTAAAACTCAACATTCAGAAAACTAAGATCATGGCATCTAGTCCCATCACTTCATGGCAAATAGATGGGGAAAGAATGGAAACAGTGACCAAATTTATTTTGGGGGGAGGCTCCAAAATCACTGCACATGGTGACTGCAGCCATAAAATTAAAAGACACTTTCTCCTTGGAAGAAAAGCTATAACCAACCTAGACAGCATATTAAAAAGCAGAGATATTACTTTGCCAACAAATGTCCATCTAATCAAAGCTATGGTTTTTCCAGTAGTCATGTATGGATGTGATAGTTCGACCATAAAGAAAGCTGATCACTGAAGAATTGATGCTTTTAAACTGTGGCATTAGAGAAGACTCTTGAGAGTCCCTTGGACTGCAGGGAGATGCAACCAGTCCATCCTAAATACAATCAGTCCTGAATATTCATTGGAAGGATTGATACTAAAGCTGAAACTCCCAATACTTTGGCCACCTGATGCAAGAACTGACTCTTTTGAAAAGACCCTGATGCTGGGGAGGATTGAAGGTAGGAGGAGAAGGGGACAACAGAAGGTCAGATGGTTGGATGGCATCACCGACTCAATGGACATGAGTTTGAGTAAACTCTGGGAGTTGGTGTGGACAGGGAGGCCTGGCTTGCTGCAGACTATGGGGTCACAAAGAGTAGACACGACTGAGCAACTGAACTTAACTGATAATGAGTGATGTTGAGCATCTTTACATGTGTTTTTTAGCCATCTGTATGTTTTCTTTGAAGAAATATCTGTTTAGTTCTTTGGTCCATTTTTTGATTGGGTTGTTTATTTTTCTGGTATTGACCTGCATGAGCTGCTTGTATATTTTTGAGATTAATTCTTTGTCAGTTGCTTCATTAGCTAATATTTTCTCCCATTCTGAAGGCTGTCTTTTCACCTTGCTTATAGTTTCCTTTGTTGTGCAAACTTTTAAGTTAAATTAGGTCCCATTTGTTTATTTTCATTTTTATTTCCATTGCTCTGGTAGGTCAGTCATAGAGGATCTTGCTGTCATTTATGTCACAGAGTGTTCTGCCTATGTTTTCCTCTAAGATTTTTATAGTTTCTGGTCTTACATTTAGGTCTTTAATCCATTTTGAGTTTACCTTTATGTAAGAAATGTTCTAGTTTCATTCTTTTACACACAGTTGACCAGTTTCCCCAGCACCACTTGTCAAAGAGATTATATTTTCTCAGTTGTATATTTTTGCCTCCTTTGTCAAAGATGAGGTATCCATAGGTACATGGATTTATCTCTGGGCTTTCTAATTTGTTCCATTGATCTATGTTTCTGTCTTTGTGCCAGTACCATACTGTCCTGTGACTGTAGCTTTGTAGTATTGGCTGAAGTCAGGCAGGTTGATTCCTCCAGTTCCATTCTTCTTTCTCAAGATTGCTTTGGCTGTTAGAGGTTTTGTTTTTTGTTTTTTGTTTTTGCATTTCCACACAAATTGTGAAATTATTTGTCCTAGTTCTGTGGAGAATACCATTGATAGCTTGATAGGGATTGTGTTGAATCTATAGATTGCTCTGGGTAGTATACTCATTTTCACTATATTGATTCTTCTGATCCATGAACATGATATATTTCCCCATCTATCTGTGTCATCTTTGATTTCTTTTATCAGTGTTTTATAGTTTTCTATATATAGGTCTTTTGTTTCTTTAGGTAATTTTATTCCTAAGTATTTTATTCTTTTCATCACAATGGTGAATGGGATTGTTTCCTTAACTTATTTTTCTGTTTTTTTTTTATTGTTATTATACAGCAATGAATGGGATTTCTGCATATTAATTTCATATCCTGCAATTTGACTATATTCATTGATTAGCTCTAGTAATTTTCTGGTAGTATCTTTAGAGTTTTCTATAGATGATCATGTCATCTGCAGAAGTGAGAGTTTTACTTCTTCTTTTCCAATCTGGATTCCTTTTATTTACTTTTCTCCTCTGATTTCTATGGCTAGGACTTCCAAAACTATGTTGAACAGTACTGGTGAGAGGCATCCTTGTCTTGTTCCTGATTTTAGAGGAAATGCTTCAGTTTTTTGCCACTGAGGGTAATGTTTCCTGTGGGTTTGTCATATGTAGCTTTTATTATGTTGAGTATGTTCTTTCTATGCTTTCTGGAGAGTTTTGATCATAAATAGTTGTTTAATTTTGTCAAGGATTTTCTCTGCATCTATTGAGAGAATCATGTGGTTTTTGTCTTTAATTTGTTAATATGGTATATCTCATTGACTGATTTGTGAATATCGAATAACTGTTGCATCCCTGGAATAAAGCTCACTTGGTCATGTTGTATGATCTTTTTAATATGTTGTTGGATTCTGTTTGCTAGAATTTTATTGAGGATTTTTGCATCTATGTTCATCAGAGATATCAACCTGTAGTTTTCCTCTTTTGTGGCATCCTTAAGGTAGGTGCAATTTGAAAGGATAAACTATGTGTAAAGAAACAGTCTGAAATACACAGCTCTGGGGGAGAAAAAAGACAAAAGAAAGGACAATGTGCCCTTTTAAAATTTGGTGGTGAAGAGAGAAAGAAGAAAAAAGGGGGAAATAAATCTAGGGACTTCCAAGACAAAAAAAAAAAAAAAAAAAAACCCTCAAGATGAGAGGACTCATAACCCTGCCAGGCTCCTCCGCCCATGGGATTTGCCAGGCAAGAGTACTGGAGTGGGGTGCCATTGCCTTCTCCGCATGACCCTTCCACTACCATTTAAACAAAAGAAAAATCTTTAATACCAGAATTTTTCTGTTCTTCAGAAGGAATGAATCATTAAATGGGGAATCTAATAAAACATCCCAATATCATAAAAATAAAAATAAATAAAGAAGATGAAGACTCAGTTCAGTACAGTTCAGTTGCTCAGTGGTGTCCGAGTCTTCACAACCCCATGGACCACAGCACGCCAGGCCTCCCTGTCCATCACCAACTCCCGGAGTTTAATCAAACTTGTCTCTATGGAGTTGGTGATGCCATCCAACCATCTTATCCTCTGTCATCCCCTTCTCCTCCTGCCTTCAATATTTCTCAGCATCAGGGTCTTTTCAAATGATTTAGCTCTTCGCATCAGGTGGCCAAAGTATTGGAGTTTCAGCTTCAACATCAGTCCTTCCAATGAACACTCAGGACTGATATCCTCTAGGATGGAGTGGTTGAATGTCCTTGCAGGGTCCAAAGGACCCTCAAGAGTCTTCTCCAACACCACATTTCAAAAGATGAAGACTATGCTACATCTAAATAGATAGGGGGAAGGAGAAAGAGAGAGGGAAGAATATGGGAAGAAGATAATGGAGGGGGAGAAGGAAGGAGGGAGGAGAGATGAGGAAGGGGAGAAGAAGGAGGAAAGGAGAGGAAGGAAGAGAGAAAGAGGGGAAGAGGAAGAATAAATGGAAGGAGGGAAAGAATATGGGAGGAAGAAAGGGAAGAAGATCAAATACTGCCCAGAAATCCACTAGAAGAGTTCTTTGTATGTTTCATCATCAAAATTAAAATTGCATGGTGACTTTCAAGTGGAAGGGCATCTGTAATAATAAAAATCTTTTCCAGCCTATAGTGGAGAGGGAAAAAGAACTTGGGAGCTTTTGGACATGCAATAAACAGTCTCCGATATGCCTTTCCTCACAAACTTAATTAGTAAATATTTCAGTTGGATATAAAACTATAAGCTGAAAATTTTATTACCTTAGAGTTTTTAAGTCATTGCCCCACCGTCTTTTAGCTTCAGTATTATTGTTAAAAGTCCATTGTTATTTCTATTCTCTTTTCTTCTCATACAACTTGTATTTCTTCTTCTGGAAGGTTATGGAAACTTTTTACCCCTGCAATTTTTGTCATAGTGAAGTGCCCTGTTTGGGGGTCTTTTTACATCTTCAGGTCTAGATCTTCACCAGTTCAATTTCTACAAAGATCAAACTTTCAGTTCCCATCCAAGATGGATGGAGGCCAGCCTCATGGTTATGCCGTATTTGAGGGAGAAATATCTGTCCCTTAAACAAATTTTCAACCAATCTTGTTTCCTTACCAACATCTTTGCAGTTCCTGATGCCTTCAACTCCTAAGCCATCCTGACATCATCTGGTTTAATTCACCTTTTTTGTGTTACCATTCCTCTTGCAAATATATACATTAACTTTCTCATTTCTGATTAATCAATTCCCATCTTCAAAAAAATGTGTTGACATATCTTCTTTACTGTAATCTCCTCTCTATTCTGTGTTCTTTGAATTAATGCTTTTCGGGGGGGATTCTTATTAATATTTCAGTGGGATTTCAAGGGCAACAGAAGAGAAACGTGTTCAGTTAACCATACTTAGGCTGAAGTTCTCTTAATTACACCTGCAATCTAATGAATAAATCTGGTGGTGGGGAGGAGTGGTTAAGGTGGAGGGAGTGATGGGCTAAGACTGAGAGTCAGGAGACAATCAGACCTTCAGTAAGAAAGGACAACCACCTGAATTTTGATAGTTGCAGGCATAATGGAGATAAGAGGCCAAATTTCAGACAAACTAAGTTGATAGAAACAACTGCAGTTGGTTATTGGTTGTAAAGAAGTCTAACAGACACAGTATATGAGAGAAACTTGAGCAGGTTACAATTCAATAGTAGCAACATAAGTTCTAATTTCTGTGTGGGTTGATCAGGAAAGATGCCAAAGATGGGTAAGAGTTTGATAGATGGAGATGGAGGCAGGGTATTATGATTAATCATTACAGTTTATTTGTAACAAGTTCTACAAAGACTAGGATTTAGATGTTTTTGAAAGTGATAAAACTGCTATTTCTTCAGATACAATCAGTTTCTGCCTTCCTGAATGGGGACTGTCATTTACCTCTTTAGGTAGATCCTCCCTTTGTTCCTTAGTTCATTGCTCCATTATTTCAGTAGTGACCATGTAAGACAAGCATCAAGCACTTTCCTTAGGTGAACCCAGGATTCAGTGAAGTTATCCAAATGCAGAGGCTTTTCTGATGGCCTAAACAGTAATAACTGTGCTTGTTTTAATAGTTATATATTTTCATTGTTCAAAAAACTTTTAATTAAAAAAATGAAAAATCTTACATTCACTCCTGACCTGTATCTACCAAGGTCCCATCTCCCTTCTTTTCAGTTCCCATTCTCTGATCCCCTTGAGTATTCACTTTTATTAACTTCCTGAATAGTTTTTCAGTTTATTTATGCAAATATGAGAAAACTAAAATGCATTTTCATTTTATTCTTTTGGTTTTACACAAAGTATACCATGGTACATATACTGCTCTGTACCTTTCTTTTTTCATTTAACATATCTTGGCAAGCAGTATATAGAGAAGTTTCTCATTCTTTACAAAGCTGCATATTATTTGACTGTATGGATGGACTGTAATTCATTGAACCCAGTCTCCTATTGATGAACATTTTGTTTGCTTCCAGTGTTCTGCTATTTCCTTCCATTATAATCATGTAGGATAAAAGATTTTGTTTAGAAATAAAAATTGGATGTTTTAGCAAAGCCATGATCATTCAGATCTACTGAAATGTTTGGCATTATTTTTGGTTTTGATTTTTCATAAATCTGGAGCTAGACTAATCTATGCTTAAAACCATTCATTGAATGATATATTTAAGCTTGTGTTTACTTCTAATTTGCCTTCCAGGATGCAACAGTATAAATGAGAATATAGCAAACAGCAACATTCGGGCAATCTTTCCCTGAGAGATAAAGAACTGAATAGAAAGATATTGGTCTTGGCAGCACAACATGCCCCAATTAGGGAGTCACTCACATAGTGTTGAGGCCTCATAACTGCAACTTTGGGATGTCTTTACTGGAGCTTCCCAGGGGGCACTAATAATAAAGAACCAGCTTGCCAATACAGGTAGAAAAGAGACATGGGTTCTATCCCTGGGTTGGGGAGATCCCCTGGAGAAGGGCATGGCAACCCACTCCAGTATTCTTGCCTGGAGAACCCCATGGACAGAGAAGCCTGGCAGGCTATAGTCCATAGGGTCACAAAGAGTCTGATGCAACTTAGCACTCATGCACTGTAATTCTATTACACTCTTATTCTATTATGGTTGTCCAGACCATGGTAACATGTCTTTTTTTATCGGCATGTATTTTTATTGGAGAGTATGAAGTTTTCATTGTCATTTGTACTGAGTATGGGATTATTCTCAAGAAGCCAACAAGGCAGACCAGGGTGACTGTGCTTTCTGGGTTTTAGAGGCAGTCAGGCCTGGGCTTTAAGATTAACTCTACTATCAGTGAAGAGTCAACCTGGTGAGGGATTCTGAGATTTGATTCCGGTATATAGATTTTAAGAGAAGACACTTCAAGTATCAACTATAACTTACTCTTTAAATTGTACTATTATCTCCAAACCTTTGTTAATTCATAGCACTCAGTAATCCCAAAAAAGTTAAAAATACGATGAAATATCATTTCACATCTTTAATATTAGACTAAAAGAACCTCTGATTATGCCAAGTACCAGATAGAATGAAGGTCAAAGAGAATTAGTCATTGTTGGAGGGAGTATAAATTGGTACATATATTTTGGAGGACAATTTATCAATATCTAGCAAAGCTGAAAATATGAATATGCTATAATCAAGTGATTCCGCAGTGAAGCAGGTACCCTGGAGAAACTACTGAACAGGTGCTCAAGTAAACAAAAACAAGAATACATTATTTACATAGAAAAAATAGAAATAACCTTTCATTAAATGGAGAACTAAACTATAATATACTTATATCAAGGAATTTGCCACGTGATAGAAATAAATGAAATAAAATTGCATAGATTTAGAAAACATGGATTTCATAAATGTAACACTGAGCAAAAAAGCAAGTTACACAAAAATGTATATGGTGTGATATATTTTTATGATACTATAATGTTTTATTCATTACATGTAGTAAAAGTATAAAGAAATACACACAAAAAATATAAGCAGACTGTTTACCTTTGGCAGGCATAGAAAAGAATAAAATCAGGGAGGGTACAAACAGGGCTTCAGCTGGATACTGAGTACATGACTATGAGTTATACCTTTGTAACTTTGTAATATATTCATAAATGTTAAAAATAAAGTTACATCTTTCTCTTTGTAGTACAATAGTGATTTAGGGAGAAGTGGTCTTCATAATAGCCAAAAGGTAGAAACAGCCCAAACATTCATCAACTGATGAGTGGATAAATAAATAAAACATGGTATGCATACAATAGAATATTATTCAGCAATAAAAAGGAATGAAATATCTATATTTTCTACAACATAAGTGAACCTTAAAAAATTACTGCTAAGTGAAAGAAGCCATTCACATTCAAAATAAAGCATCTTATTTGCAATAATTTCAAATCCAAAAAAAAAGATCGTATGATTCCAATTTTAGGACATTTCAAAATCAGCAAATTTTATAACAATAGAAAGAAAATAAGTGGTTGCCTAGGACTCAGGGTGGGGCTATGTGCAAAGAAATTGGGATGTGATTCTGTACAGGAGTTCTCTGGAGGGTGATGAGAATATTCTAAAATTGATTGTAGTGATGGTCACACAACTCTGTGAACATACTAAAAACCATTACATTACATGGTTGTATGGCTTAACTATTTAAATTAAATAAATGAATTATGTAGCATATGAATTATATCCCAATAAAACTTTTAAAAATCTGGTCCAAAGAGCATTTCCTTTGCTCAGACCTGTCATGCATCTGTTCCTTCATATTACTTTCCTACCACTTCAAAGATTTTGGGAATGTTTCTCTTGGTCCAAAAACTAAGGAGGATTATTTTAAAAGAGAATTGCCCCAGAAAATATAGAGCACATGGAAATGATGAGACTATATACATCACACGGGAGATATAGATGAGTTCATCCAAACAATAAAACTGGATCATAGTCAAAGGATACTAAGACTAGTTTGGCTTGTCATTTACCTACTGGTCTAAAGCAATGCAATGAGAAAATGTGTCCTTCTGGCTCTGCACTTCCTGTTCTCAGGGAGTGATGCATGTTTTTAAGTTATCTGTTGAAATATATAATTAAAAGTAAAAATGGAAATAGGACGATATCAGGGCTGATATATACACTGTTCTCTTGAGAGTAGCCATAATTAAGAGAGCTCAGAACCTTCCAAGAAAAGCTCAGGAAGTGACTCCAGGACCCCATGAGGATGGGTAGTGCCAATAACCTCTCAGTCCTTTACAGTAACCAGCATACTTTCCAGTCCAAAGTCTTCTCAGCAACTTTGTGCCTATTTTAGAACTACAACTGATAGTGACAGAATCCAGGATCTAAAATTTTGCAGTTAGGACAACTTTACTTCACTATCGCACTCCACCTCAATAACCTCTATTGTCCACTAACAAGTGGTTTTCCAACCTCTGTTTCAATAAAGTAACAGGGAATTCATTACCTCACCAAGCAGCTCATTCCCTTCTTGTACAGCATTGTTAGCCAAAAAGTTCTTCCTTATATTGAAGCAAACAGCTTTTTTGTAACATTCACAAATTTGATCCTGAATAGACTTTTGTGTCTACTCAAAATAGGCTTAAATGACCTTTTCCATATAACAGCCTTTTTGATGGCAAGTACCATATACTTTTCAACATATATCCTCTGGGCTAAACATTAAAAGCTTTTTCAGGGACTCCTTATGATAAGGTTTCCAGAAGCTCATTACCATCTTGGTTATTCTTAAACTTCCTTGTAGCCAAGTTAAACTCATTTCATATCCATAAAACAAGGATAGGTAATAATGCCTATGGGCTTCCCAGGTGGCGCAAGTGGTAAAGAATCAGTTTACCAGTGCAGGAGATGCAAGAGGCACAGGTTTGATCCCTGGTTCAGGAAGATCTCTGGAGTAGGAAATGGTAAGCCACTTCAGTATTATTCGTGCCTGGGAAATCACATGTACAGAGGAGCCTGGTGGGCTACAGTCGATGCATCTGAGAGTCAGACACGACCTAAGCATGCACACACACACACACAAACACAGTAATGCCTATGGCCCTGAATTAACCAAATGAATCAATGTATATAAAAGTATTTTTACACCTTAAAATACTTTGTAAACATAAAATACTATTAGAAAGTATCTGCTTCCCAGAAGGCAACTTCTCAAAACATAGTAGAAACTTGTAATACACAGTGTGATCTAAGGGTCAGTGGCATTGGAATCACCTGGAATCATGTTAGAAATGAAGAATCTCAGACCCATTCCATATCTATTAAATCCACATCTGCAGTCCCAGATGGCTCAATGGTAAAGAATCTGCCTGGCAATGCAGGAGATACGAGAGAAGCAAGTTCAATCCCTGGGTCAGGAAGATTCCCTGGAGAAAGGAATGCCAACCCATTTCAGTATTCTTGCCTGGAGAATTTCATGGACAGAGGAGCCTGGTGAGCTACAGTCCATGGGGTCACAAAGAATAAGACATGACTGAGCGACTAACACACACACAACAAGTATTTTATACATTAAAGTTTGAGGAACACTGTAGACTTTCATGGAGAAGGCAATGGCAACCCACTCCAGTACTCTTGCCTGGAAAATCCCATGGGCGGAGGAGCCTGGTAGGCTCCAGTCCATGGGGTCGCTACGAGTCGGACACGACTGAGCAACTTGACTTTCACTTTTCACTTTCATGCATTGGAAAAGGAAATGGCAACCCACTCCAGTGTTCTTGCCTGGAGAATCCCAGGGACGGGGGAGCCTGGTAGGCTGCCATCTATGGGGTCGCACAGAATTGGACATGACTGAAGCGACTTAGCAGCATCAGTAGACTTTCAAATGGGCATACACTTAGCAATTTCTCTTTTAGATTTTTATCCTGAGAATATAATGTGGTAAGTGTGTAAGACATACACATAAATAAAATTCATGACAGCTTTTTCATAATAGCAAAAACTTGGAAGGAATCCAAAGATATATGGATAGAAAATTGGGCAGGTGATTGATGTTTCATTTGTGGATATACTCATTCTCCCCCAGGAGGCTTTATGGCCCCTTGGCACACCTAATTTCCAGCTAGGGTTATCTGTTGAGCAAGCTTCTCAGCTTGTGCTAATGGCAAGAAGATGCCTGCTCCCAAGCTGATGGCTGATGTCGTGAGCATAGCTGTATGCTCATTTGGACACAAAGGGTATTAATATCTCCAGACAGATTATCTACCTGGGGATCATCAAAACATTTGCATAAGAATTCAATCTCCCAAGGGTTCAAACAGTTTTAAAATACTGCTAGCAGCATATCCAGGTGTTTTCTCAAGTACAATTACAGGACTTTTACTGAGATCATAATTAACTAGAGAAGGGACAGTGAAGATATAACTGGAGAACTGCTCACAGGCCACTTAAAAAATTTGTGACCCAATGTCAGTAAACTGGCTTTTTCCCTCTTTAATTGAGAAACATGTTCAGCCTTTCTGTTCCTTAGTTTTGACTATTGCCTTTGAATTTTCTTTTACTCTTGTTACAGAGTTACTTTGCTTATTAGACAGAGAAAAACATTCCACTGTGACCAAACGGTTTGGGAAATTTTAGGAAAGTGATGTTTCCTGAATACTTATTTTAAAATATCAAACTATACTTCTCCACTCGAAGAGCTTATTTCTCTGCTTTATTTTTCTCCATGGCACCCATCATCAACAGCTCCACTTGTTTATTGTTTATTGATTGCTTGTCTGGCTCCCTCCACCAGAGGGCAAGCTCTATAAAGGAAAGAAGTGTTGCCTCTTTTGTTCATTGCTGTATGTACAGCATTTAGGAAGTGTCTGACACCTAGGAGGTGTTCAACAAGTGTTTGTTGAATGAATCTGCATTAAAAAATTTTCAGTATCCTTAGGTCCACTGGTCTTGTTGGCTGGAGAACAAAGTCCTTCATCATTTAGACTATATCCAAGGTATACTATGGAATAGGAAATGGCAACCCACTCTAGTGTTCTTACCTGGAAAATTCCATGGACAGGGGAGTGTGGAGGGCTACAGTCCATGGGATCACAAAGAGTCAGACACAACTGAGCACAGCAAGGTACACAAAGGCTTTATAGCCTCTTGATTTAGTCTTCCTAATTAACAGTAGTGCTAGTAATTGAGATTGTAAGCAAAGGTAAGTTATCCAGTTCTATATCAAGGTAAAAAGACAGCAATAGACAGGAAGATATTAGAAGTCCTACTAGATTCATCCAAGCGAGCAGATACCCAAGCAGAGACATATGATGATATATAGCTTTGGGGAGGGTAAGCAATCTAGGAACAGGTAAGTTAAGTTAGGATCCAGAAGTCATCAAGTCTAAGAAAGCCAAGCCAAAACAAGAATGTAAGCTCCAGAATATATGTTTGTGTGTTATACACACAGTCATGTCCGACTGCGATCCCATGGACTATAACCTTCCAGGCTCCTCTGTCCATAGAATTCTCCAGGCAAGAGTACTGGAGTGGGTAGCCATTCCCTTCTCCAGGGGATCTTCCCAACTGAGGGATTGAACACAGGCCTCTGCATTGCAGGCAGATTCTTTACCATCTGAGCCACCAGGGAAGCCCGTGTGTGTGTGTGTGTTAAAAGATTTTTAAAAGAATGTAAATTCCATGAGATCATTTGTCCAGGCATGGCGATATGTCAGAAACAGAAATGGGTATTTGTTAGATGGAAAATTAATCCATCAACAAAACGGAATTCATGCAGCCATTTTAAAAATGCTGCCATAACTGGGACAACCCTGAGGGATGGGATGGGGAGGGAGGTAGGAGGGGGGTTCAGGATGGGAGACACATGTACATCTGTGGTTGATTCATATCAATGTATGGTAAAAACCACTACCGTATTGTAAAGTAATTAGCCTCCAATTAAAATAAATAAATTAATTTTAAAAAATAAATAAAAAATAAAAATACTGCTTTAAGTTTATTTGAGACTGTGTGAAATTTGTAGGTTAATTTTGACAAAAAGTTGACCTCCTTATACTGCCTTCTCATTCATAAGTGTGAATTCTCTCTGCCTTTGCTTAAATCATAAAAAAAATTAAAATTTAGTTCTTTTGCACTGTTCTCATTATGACTAATAGTATTTTGGAATGTTTTGAATAAATTTTTTTTTTTGTATTATGTCTTCTAATGTATATGTATGACCTATGGAAATCTATTGAATTTTTTTTTTAGTATTGTTATATTGGGTTTTGGTATTTCCTTTTCTATTCATCAACTTTGCTAAACCTGTGCCATTTTTAAACATTTTATGTGCTTCTGTATTACATTAACCAATTAATGGTTGTTGTTAAAGTGTATTTTGGAGTTATTATTTTAAAAAAATAAATACACATGTTCAATATTTTATAAAAAATGTTGCTATAGTTATAAAGGTATTGCTATATTGTAGAGTGAAAAATCAAGTTGGAAATGACATGTAGAGTGCGATTCCATTTTTGTTTTTGTGTGTGTATTATCTACATATGAAAATAAATATGAAAGATAAACAAAAATGTTATGGTGGGTAAAGGGATAATTTGGACTTCTTTTTATGAGCATATTTGCTAACTTGTTAATGAGCATTGGTTATATCCATTATATCAATAAAGAGGATTTTTTACCCTGAACCTCAGGATATAAGTCTCTTGCTTCATTTCAGGACTCCTGACAAAGACCTTGGCGTTTCAGCTGGCAGAATGCCAGAGGAGGAGGGCTGCAAGCTCCTCCCATTCCCCACAGGTTCCTCTGACTCTTAAAAAGCTTCTGATTACCTCTCGGCACACAGTCTACACAGAAAACTACTGTCAGCGCACTCAAAGGCAAAAACAGAGGTAAGGATTATAGCTGGGGAAAGAGACTCCAAAACAAAAGCTCGGCACTCTGAGGAACTTAACTGAAGGGGAGCGGGCCCAGTGTAGCTGCGCGGGAGTTAGGTCTCCTGTTTGGGCTGGAAGTCATTTCTCGCTCACATTCGCGGTCACAGGGCGAGGAGGGGGAGCCTTTATCAGAGGGCTCCGGTTCCCGCGCTCCCGCCCGCGCCGTGTAACCTCGCCCAGCACCTTTCCTTCCCTCTCAGTTATGGCTTGACGAACCAACGTTGTGGCACATTCTGGAGAAGAAGGAGGACCCTTTATTCTACGGGAGTAAAGACAGTACTTGCAAGATGACGGCTCTAGTCATCCTTGCACAAGGAAAGCCTTCTGCGCGCTTTGGGGACTCTAAATGTTGGGACTCCTCAGGCACTAAGTACCGAAGTCCAGCTGTCTCTTGAAAACTGTGTTCACTGTTTGACAGTATAGGCACAGGTGAGAAAGACTGCAGGTTCATTTCCAGACCCTCCAAATAACGTGTCACCCAAATTCTTTTCTTTCCCAATATTAGGTTTATATTATACTGCACTCTATTTAAAGTGTGCAATACCATTATGTCTTGGGCTCCCCTGATACCTCAGTTGGTTAAGGATCTGCCTGCAATGTGGGAGACCTGGGTTCAATCCCTTGGCTGGGAAAATCCCCTGAAGACGGGAAAGGCCGCCCGCCCCAGTTACCTGGCCTGGAGAATTCCATGGATAGTCCATGGGTTCTCAAAGAGTTGGACATGACTGAGCCACTTTTACTTTCACCATTATGTCTAAGAAAGGCATAGTCTTTAATTAAAAAATACTTTATTGCTAAAAAGTGCTATCATTTGAGGCTTCAACAAGTCCTAGTAGAAACATCAGAGATCACTGATCACCATACAAAACAGACTAATAATGATCAAGTTTGAAAATCCTAAGAATTACCAAAAGGAGCCAGAGGGACGCAAAGGAATCAAATGCCATTGGGAAAATGGTGCTGATAGACTTGCTCCATGCAGGTTTGCCACAAACTTTTGATTTGTGTTTAAAGAAAAGCTGGATCTGTAAAGGACAATAAACTGAAATACCAAAAAAAAAAAAAGGAGATACGGCTGTAATTCCTCCACTTTGTGCTAGTTATGTTATTTTAGTCACAAATTGTTTTACTTTTTAAATTCTTTTTCTGTATCTTGCTTGTTCTACTGGTGGCTCTTCCATCAAAGAACCACTAAGTCAGAGGAATGTATATTGCTATAGGGGTGTCACCTGGGCATGGGACAAAGGAGGACATTTCTTGAAGTCTCATTTTCTCTTTAAATATATTACTCTTAGAGAAGGAAATGGCAACCCACTCCAGTGTTCTTGCCTGGAGAATCCCAAGGACAGGGGGAGCCTGGTGGGCTGCTGTCTATGGGGTCGCACAGAGTCGGACACGACTGAAGCAACTTAGCAACAGCAGCAGCATATCTTTATTAAGGGGGAAGTGGTAGTCTCTCATGCAAAAAGAAAAAAGAAACACTGAGTAAAATTGTTTCAAAATAAAATTTTAAAAAAAGGAACTTAACTGAAGACTGGCTCATATCCCTGGTACCGGTTTTGAATCAGTTGGCTTTGTTAAATAGGTTGCTTTTAAACATTAAACCAAGACGTGACACAGCTTAGCTTCTTTCAAGGGGAAGAGGAGACTGGGATTTGACTGGTGAGGCATTTTATTCAAATAGTGCTGCTTATTAAATGACCACTGCTACAGCATTTAAAGCCAGTTACTGTCCACACCATAAGGACTGACTTACCTGTTGCCTCAGTGAAGCAGCATTAATTGATCAACTCCTTGACAGGATACCATGGCAAAGAAGGTGGCAGTGATTGGAGCTGGGGTCAGCGGCCTGATCTCTCTAAAGTGCTGTGTGGATGAGGGACTGGAACCCACTTGCTTTGAGAAGACTGAAGATATTGGAGGACTGTGGAGGTTCAAAGTAAGTGAGATCTTCTTGTTTCTTGAACAGGTTGTTCTGCTATTGTAGGGTGATTCATACTACTGAGCCACTTTGGCTTTTCCTTAGCAGTTTTGATCAGATTTACTTCAAGAAGGAACTAAAGAAATAGGCTGGTGCCCAGATAGCCAACACGGCCTATAAAAGAATCTTTCCCTCTGGATGCAATGGTTGTCTTGCAGTCTACATTTTTGTTATTCTCAAAGCAATATAATGATATTAGAGAACATATTACAAAATAGAAGTGAGAGGCATTCTGTTCAAGACATGATTTGTAGTCTAACCATTGAGCTCTTGCTTTTTCAGAGAGGGAGCTCTTATTACTGCTGACTTTTTTCTGACAATAAAATAAACAATGTTTGCTTGGCTTTCTGATAACACTGTAGTGTAACTATGGGCACTCTTTAAGTATCTATTGTTATTGTTCAGTCGCTCAGTCGTGTCCAAGTCTGCAACCCCATGGACTGTAGCACAGCAGGCTTCCCTATCCTTTAAGTATACTATACTTTTTGTATGTATAAAAGTATATATTATAAAAGTATGCTTATAAAAGTATATAGTTTTATACTATACTATACTTTTAAACTACATTTTTACTCATTAAATTTATTCCATTAACCAAACTCAAATACTGGTAATACTAGCTGTCCCTCAGAGTTTGTATAAAAATTAAAGAAAGACACAAAGATAGATAGCTATAAAGATTTATAATGATTTCTTCCCATAATCTTTTAAGTAAATAATTAGCTGGCCATCTCCTAGGTGTGAGACCTTGGGTGAGTTATTTACATTCCTGCGTCTTAGTTTTCTCAGCTATATAATGAGCTATATAATGAGGAGCAACAGAAAAGTATGATTATCTCATAGTGCTGTTTTAAAGATAAAGGGAGATAATTTATGCAAATAACTTCAAATATGGCAAACACTAGCTGCGATACCTATATTCATATTTTATAGACAAGCAAACAGAAGCTGAGGGAGGTTAAATGACTGGTCACTCAGCTGTAGGAACCAACATTCAAACCTTAGTCTCTATGACACCTAAGCAGGAGCCCCTACTTATAACCATAATTTGCATTCCTGCTCAGAAAGGTTAAACAAACTTTTATCTCAGAACTCAAGAGCAGTGACTTTCGGATTATGTATCAAGTACATTCAAATGAGATATTAAAACTGGTGAGAACACTCCAGACACAAGTGAAAGATTTTGAGTGCTTGAAAGCAGACTCTCACATCAGCAGAGACCATCCAAAGGGCTCTCACTACAAGCTGACTCATCAAGGAGATGGCAAGAACATCTAACGTGTGTGCTTTCCCAGTTCAAAATGAGTCTTGTGCCAAGAGGAATTTTTTAACATTGGGTTTCTCAACTGTATATAATTATAAGACATGCCTAGAAGGTTTCTTAAAGATATAGATTCTTGAACACCAGCCCAGACTTACTGAATCAAAATCTTTTGAGGCAGGGAATCTATTTTTAACATGAGTTCTAAATGAATCCTATGATGAGACAAGTTCAGCAAACATTGCTCAAATACCAAACAAAAAAAATCTGTGTTTTCAACCATTCAATCACAGTCAGAGCTAATGATGAAGATATTGATCCTTATATAAAACAGGTAACTTTGCTGAGAAGAAACTGGAAAACAGCTTGAATCACATTCATTTCTTACTAACAACTAATCATTAGAATCATTATAGCTTTACCTGAGAGTGTGATATGATTAAATGGTTCTGTCTTACCCAAGGATGTGTTATTTTGCCTACTCTGGGTTCACATATAGATTCTATTTCAGATATTTTCCCCAGGTAGATTTTTTTTTCACCTAAGAAAGAAACATGAAATTTCAATAAGTCCATGTTTAATGATAAATTTGTCATTGCTTTGTTTTATTACCCAGTTTGGGATTTACTATCAAAGAGCCAAATGTCTCTTATTTAATTATCATTAACTTGGACACAGAAGAGTAAGAGTTATTTTGAGAGGTCTATCAAAAATATGACTTGATGGGTTCAAGTGGTACAAGAAGGCAGTGTAGAAAGATCCTGAACTCACTTCCTCCCATGTACACAACAAATCCACAGCTACACATGGAGCAACTCTCTCTGGGAAGGACCTAAAAATGAGCTGAAAAGCCTGCCACAACAAAGAATAAAGGGGCTGCATTGAGATAGGTAGGAGAAGCAAAGGCATCATCTTTCCCCAAACCCCACCCTTGGCAGAGCAACCCACATGTGGCAGGGATCTCATGAACAGAGCACTTCTTCCTGAAAAGTGAAGGGTTTGTGCCCCACATCAGGCTCCCCAACCCTTGGGACCTGCTCTGGAGAGACCAGCCTCCAAAATGTCTGACTTTGAAAAGCAACAGGGCTTTCATCTAAGAGAATATTAGGCTTGTAGGGAATGGGGATTCTGCTCTTAAAGAGCTCATGCACAGACTCATTTGCCCTGGAATCCAGTACAAAGGCAGCAGTGTGGGAAGTGCCTAGACCACATGTGAAGGAGTTTCATTTACTAGTCTTAGAGCATCTGCCAGAGGTGCAGGAACTTGTTGGGACTGTGGCTGGAGATGGAGGCACTAGCCAGAACCATTTTTGCATTCTCCCCTCCACTACTAGCACCGCTCACTGTTCACTGCACCCTGCCAATGCACTGATCCTTTAGTCCTACTAAAGACTGCTAAACAATTACCCTGACCCCCAAGCTACTCCCAGGGCTCCACCGAAGCTGGTGGGCAGGTGCAGACCACACAGTGGATTTGTAGTCCAGCACAGGGTGGATTATGTTCTGGGTTCCACAGTCTGACAAAAAAAAATAAGAGAGAGAGTTCTTGGCACCTCAACAACTGGGACCTATTAAAAACTTTGACTGCTTAGATACTCAGAAGGCTTGAGAGACAGCCAAGGGGTAGGGCAAAGTAAAATGATAAGTTTCTTCTCTTACACAAGGCCACTCCCTCAATACTGGGTGAATACCAGCTGTTTTCCCTGGTACATAGAAACAAACTCAGAAACAGAGAAATGTTCCAAATGAAAGAACAATAAAACCCCAGAAAAAAAAAAAAACAAACATAATGAGGCCTATATGGGAGTATACTAATGCATATATATGGAATTTAGGAAGATGGTAACGATAACCCTGTATGCAAGACAGCAAAAGAAACACAGACGTATAGAACAGTCTTTTGGACTCTGTGGGAGAGGGAAAGGGTGGGATGATTTTGGAGAATGGCATTGAAATATGTATAATATCATATGCGAAACAAATCGTCAGTCCAGGTTCGATGCATGATACAGGATGCTTGGGGCTGGTGCACTGAGACAACCCAGAGGGATGGTATGGAGAGGAAGGAGGGAGGGGGGTTCAGGATGAGGAACATGTGTATACCTGTGGTGGATTCATGGTGATGTATGGCAAAACCAATAAAATATTATAAAGTAATTAACCTTCAATTAAAATAAATAAATTTATATTTTACAAAAAAGAATCTAAAAAAATAAAAGTAGATATATGTATAACTGAATCACTTTGCTGTACACTTGAAACTAACATAACATTGTAAGTCAACTATATGCCAATAAAAGTGTTTTAAATTTATGAAACAAGATATATAATTTATCTGTAAAGCCCTAAAAGTCATGGTCATAAAAACATTGGAAAGAATGAATGAACACAGCAAGAAGTTCAGCAAAAAGATAGAAAATGTATCAAACATTTCAGTACAGCTAAAAGACAGAAAAGTACCAAACAGAAGTCTTAGAGCTGAAGAATATAATAGCTAATAAGGAACACACCGAAGAGGTTAAACAGCAGACTAGATGAAGCAAAGAAAGAATCAATGATCTGGAAGACAGGGTAGTGGAATTCACCAAAACAGAGCAGCAAAAAGAATTCAAAAGTGAAGACAGCCTAAGGGACCTAGGGGACAGCATCAAATGGAGTAACATTTGGATTGTAGATGCCTCAGAAGAAGAGAGAAGGGCACAGAAAACTTATTTGAATAAGTAACGGCTGAAAATAAACCTAACCTCGGGAAGGAAACAGATGTCTGTCAGAATGGCTATCAGTTAAACACACACACACACACAACAAATGCTGGCAAAGATGTAGAGAAAAGGGAACTTCCATATACTGGTAGTGGAAATGTAAATTGGTGCATCCAGCCACAGTGGAAAACAGTACAGTTTCTCAAAAAACTAAACTAGAACTTAACCATATGACCCAGCAATACCATTTCTGATTATTTATCTGAAAAAAACAAAAACACTAATTCAAAAAGATACATGCACCCCAATGTTCACAGCAGCATTATATACAATTGGCAGGATATGGGCACAACCTAAGTATGCACCAACAGATGAATGGATAAAGAAGATGTGATGTGTGTGTGTATACTATGTGTGTGTGTATATATATATATACATATATATATATATATATATATATATACACACAATGAAATACTATTTAGCCATAAAAAATAGTAAAATTTTGCCATTTGCAACAATATGAATGGATTTGGAGAGTACTGTGCTAAGTGAAAAGTCAGACAGAGAAAACAAATACTATATGATTTCACTTATATGTAGAATCTAAAAAATAAAGCAAACTGTTGAATATAACAAAACAGAAACAGACTCAGCGCTATAGAGAACCAACCAGTGGTTACCAGTAGGGAAAGGGAGGATGGGAAGGGGAAAAGGAGTGGGAGATTAGGAGGTACAAACTGTTAGGTATAAAATAAACTATTGTTATTTAGTTGCTAAGTCGTGTCCAGCTCTTCTGCAGTCCCATGGACTGTACCTGTGAGACTCCTCTATCCATGGGATTTTCCAGGCAAGAATACTGGACTGGGTTGCCATTTCCTTCTCCATAAATAAGCTGTAGTGAATATTTTGTAACTATAAATGGAGTATAATCTTTAAAAATTCTGAATTACTATGTTATATGCCTGAAACTTACATAATATTTTACATCAAATATACCTCAATTTCAAAAATATTTTAAACAAAAGTGGTTAAAAAACTATAACTACAATGATTAACTAAAGGATACACAGAAAAGATATAAAATGTGACATTGAAACATAAAATGTGGGGGGTAATATGAACATGGCTGAGTATGACTGAGTCCCTTTGCCGTCCACCTGAAACTATCACAACATTATTAACTGGCTGTACTCCAATACAAAATAAAAAGTTTAATAAAAAATAAAATAGAGACTGAAAAAGCAATTGAAAATATCAATAAGAGAGTTGATTCTGTGAAAAATAAACAAAATTGATAAAACTTTAACCAAGTAAAAAAGAGGATTTAAGTGAGTAAAATTTAAAAAAAAGAAGAGTTAAAACTAATTCCAAAGAAGTACAAATGATCATAAAGTACTACTACGAATATGTCAACAAATTGGACAACCTAGAAAATATGGACAAATTCCTAGAAACATACAATCTTCTAAGACTAAATCATAAAGAAACAAAAAATCTAAACAGGCTGTTACTAATAAAGAGATTGAATCAATGATTAAAACAAACAAACAAAAATCTTAACATAAGTCCAGGACCAGATGGTTTCACTGGTGAAATCTACCAAGCATTCAAAAAAATATTTAGTACATATCCTTCCCTATTTAATACCTAACTTCTCCAAAAATCTGAAGAGGAGGGAACACTTCCAATCTTATTTTATGAGACCAGAATTACTCTGACACCAAAACAAGACAAGAATACCACAAAAAAGAAAATTATAGACCTATATTCCTAATGAACATGGATGCCAAAATCCTCAGCAAAATATTAGCAAACTGAATTCAATAATATATTTAAAAGATTATGTACCATGGTTAAGCAGGATTTCTTCTAGGAATGCAAAGATGGTTCGACATACTCAAATCAATCAGTGTGATATACCACCTTAACAAAATGAAGGACAAAAATCATATGATCATTTCAATAGATACAAAAAACTTTTGACAAAATTCAATATCCATTTACAGAAAAAAAAAAAAAAACTCAGTAAAGTGAGTATAGATGGAATATACCCCAACATAATAAAGATGGCATGACTAGCCCATAGCTAACTTCATATTCAATGATGAAAAACTGAAACCTTTTAAGATCAAAATAAAGATACCCAGTCTTGCTAATTTCATTCAACATAGTATTGATTGGAAGTCCTAGCCAGAGTAGCTAGTTAGAAAAAAGAAATAAAAGGCATCCAAACTGGAAAATAAGACATAAATTGTAACTGTTGTAATTGACATGATTCTTATATATAGAATATAGACTATATATAGATATATGTATATATAAATAGATGTATGTGTGTATATAAATATAGATATATGTATATATACACACACCCTAAAGATACCACCAAAAAAAATACGAACAAATTCAGTTGCAAGTATAAAATTAATGTACAGAAGTCTGTAGTTTTTTATACACTAAGAATGAACTATCAGAAAAAGAAATTATGAAAATAACACTATTAGTAATTGTGTCAAAAAGAATAAAGTACACTTAACTGTGAAAGTGAAATATCTGTGCATTGAAAAATATAAGATATTAATGAAAGAAGTGGAAGAAGACACAGATAAATGGAAAGATATTTCATGCCAACCAATTGGAAGAATTAATATTGTGAAAATGTCCATATTACCCAAAGCAATCTAAGGATTCATTGCAATCTCTATCAAAATTCCAACGGCATTTTCACAGAAATATAACAAGCAATGCTAAAATTTTTAGAACCATAAAAGATCATTTTATATAACAAAAATCCTAAAATTTTCATAGAATCCAGGAAAGATCAGACAAAGATGGAGAAGCTCTATACTGTCAGCAAAAACAAGACCAAGAGCTGACTGTGGCTCGGATCATGAACTCCTTATTACCAAATTCAGAGTTAAATTGGAAAAAGGAGGGAAAACCACTAGACCATTCAGGGATGACCTAAATCAAATCCCTTATGATTATACAGTGGGAGTGACCAATAGATTCAAGGGATTAGATCTGACAGACAGATTGCCTGAAGAATTATGGACGGAGGTTCATGACATTGAACAGGAGGCAGTGATCAAGACCATCCCCAAGAAAAAGAAATGCAAAATGGAAAAAATGGTTGCCTGAGGAGGCCTTACAAATAGCAGAGAAAAGAAGAGAAGCAAAAGGCAAAGGAGAAAAGGAAAGATATACCTATTTGAATGCAGAGTTCCAAAGAATGGAGAGGTAAGAAAGCCTTCCTCAGTGATCAGGGCAAAGAAATAGAGGAAAATTATAGAATGAGAAAGACTAGAGATCTCTTTAAGACAATTAGAGATACCAAGGGAACATTTCATGCAAAGATGGACAGAATAAAGGACAGATATGGTATGGATCTAACAGAGGCAGAAGATACTAAGAAGAGGTGGCAAGAATACATGGAAATATACAAAAAAGATCTTCATGACCCAGATAACCATGATGGTGTGATCACTCACCTAAAGTCAGACATCCTGGAATGCCTTAGGAAGCATCACTACAAACAAAGCTAGTGGAGGTGATGGAAATCCAGTTGAGCTATTTCAAATCCTAAAAGATAATGCTGAGAAAGTGCTGCACTCTATATGCCAGAAAATTTGGAAAATTCAGCAGTGGCCACAGGACAGGAAAAGGGCAGTTTTCATTCCAATCCCAAAGAATGGCAATGCCAAAGGATGCTCAAACTACCGCACAATTGTACTCATCTCACATATAGCAAAGTAAAGCTCAAAATTCTCCAATCCAGGCTTCAACATTATGTGAACCATGAACTTCCAGATGTTCAAGCTGGATTTAGAAAAGCCAGAGATCAAATTGCCAACAACTGTTGGATCATTGAAAAAGCAAGAGAGTTCCAGGAAAACATCTACTTCTCCTTTACTGACTATGCCAAAGCCATTGACTGTGTGGATCACAACTAACTGTGGAAAATTCTTCAAGAGACAGGAATACAGACCACCTTACCACCTCCTGAGAAATCTGTATGCATGTCAGGAAACAATAGTTAGAACTGAACATGTAACAACAGACTGGTTCCAAATCAGGAAAGGAGTACGTCAAGGCTGTATATAGTCATCCTGCTTATTTAACTTATATGCAGAGTACATCATGAGAAACCTTGGGCTGGATGAAGCTCAAACTGGAATGAAGATTGCCGGGAGAAATATCAATAACCTCAGATATGCAGGTGACACCACCCTTATGGCAGAAAGCGAAGAAGAACTAAAGAACCTCTTTTAATGAAAGTGAAAGAGGAGAGTGAAAAAGTTGGCTTAAAGCTCAACATTCAGAAAACTAATTTCATGTCATCTGGTCCCATCACTTCATGGCAAATAGAGAAACAATGGAAACAATAACAGACTTTCCTTTTTGGGGGCTCCAAAATCAATGCAGATGGTGACTGCAGCCATGAAATTAAACAACACTTTCTCCTTGGAAGAAAAGTTATGACCAACCAAGACAGCATATTAAAAAGCATAAACATTACTTTGTCAACAAAGATCTGTCTAGTCAAAGCTTTGGTTTTTCCAGTAGTCATGTATGGATGTGAGGGCTGGACTCTAAAAAGAGCTGAGCACCAAAGAATAGAAGCTTTTGAACTGTGGTGTTGGAGAAGACTCTTGAGAGTCCCTTGAACTGCAAGGAGATCCAACCAGTCCATCCTAAAGGAAATCAGTCCTGAATATCCATTGGAAGGATGGATGCTGAAGCTGATACTCCAATACTTTGGCCACCTGATGCAAAGAACTGACTCATTTGAAAAGACCCTGATGCTGGGAAAGATTGAAGGTGGGAGGAGAAGGGGACAACAGAAGATCAGATGGTTGGATGGCATCACCAACTCGATGGACATTGAGTTTGAATAAGCTCCAGGAGTTGGTGATTGACAAAGAAGCCTGGTATGCTGCAATCCATGGGGTTGCATAGAGTCGGACATGACTGTGCAAACTGAATTGAACTGATAGAAAGATCCCGAATAGTGAAAGCAATCTTGAGAAAGAATAGCAAAGCTGGAGGCATCATGCTCTCTGATTTCAAACTAGTACAAAGCTTTAGTAGTCAAGAAACAGTATGGTACTGTCATAAAAAAAAATAGCACATAAGTCAATGGAAATGAACAGAGAGTCCAGAAATAAAGCCACATATATAGGGTCAATTAATTTACAACAAAGGAGTCAAGAATACACAACGGGGCAAGAATAGTCTTTCCAATAATTAGTGTGGGGAAAACTGAATAGCCACTGTGAAAAACTGAAAATGGATCACTATCTTACACAACACACAAAACTGGCTCAGTATGAATCAAAGACTTGAACACAAGATCAGAAACCATAAAACTCCTAGAAGAAAATGGAAGCAGTAAGCTCCTTGACATCAGTCTTGGTAATAATTTTTTTGCATCTGACTTGAAAACAATAGCAACAAAAGCAAAAATGAACAAATGGGACTCCATCGAACTAAAAAGCTTCTGCTTAGAAAGAAGTTTAGCTTCCTTCTGCTAAAGGAAACCATTAGCAAAATAAAAGTGCAACCTACTGAATGAGATATTTCAAAATCATATATCTGATAAGGTGTTAATATTCAAAATATATAAACACTCATACAACTCAATAACAAAAACAAACAATCCAATTATAAAATGGGCAGAGAATCTGAATAGACAGTTTCCTAAAGAAAACATACAGATGGGCAACAGGTACATGAAAATATGCTCAATGTCACTAATCATCAGGGAAATGCAAATTAAAAACACAACAAGATATCACCTCCCATGGTTCTGAATGGCTATTATCAAAAGGACAATAAATAACAACAAATGTTGGTGAGGATGCTGAGAAAAGAAAATCCTTGTGTATTACTGGTGGAAATGTAAAATGGTGCAGCCACTATGGAAAACAGTATAGAGGTTCCTCAAAATATTAAAAATAGAACTACCAATAATAATTAAGGAATTCTAGTTCTGAGTATTTATCTGAAGAAAACAAAACCACTAATTGGAAAAGATATAATGCACCCCCATAGTCACTGAAGCATTATTTACAACAGCCAAGATAGGGGAATAACCTAAGTGTCCATCAAAAGATAAATGGATGTGGTATACATTGGAATATTACTCAGCCATAAAAAAGAATGAAATCTTGCCATTTGCAACATTATGAATAGACCTTGGGTATTATGCTAGGTAAAAGTAATTAAGACAGAGAAAGACAAATACCATATCATTTCACTTATATGTGGAATCTAAAATATAAGCAAAATGAAACTCATAAATACAGAGAACAGATTGGTTACCAGAGGATAGGGGATTGGGGAATGGGTAAACAAGCTCAAGAGGTACATAATTCCATTTATAAAATAAATGTCATGCATATATAGCATAGGAACTATAGTTCAAAATATTGTATTACAAATTTAAAAGTTGCTAAGAGGACTTCCCTGGTAGTCTAGTGGCATGGGTTCAATCCCTGGTGGGAGAACTAAGATCTCACATGCCATGAGATGTGGCCAAAAATAAATAAATAAATAAAGATTGCTAGGAAAGTAAATCTTAAAAGTTCTCATCTCAAGAAAAAAAGAACTTCTTAACTTTTTATCACGACAAATGAGAAATAGGACTTACTGTGGTGATCATTTCACAATCCATACAAATGTCAACCATTATGTTCTACATCTGAAATTAATACAATTTTGTATGTCAATTATGATTCAATTTATATATATGATTTGATTAATTCCAGGAAGATGCTTTCTGCCCCAAAATATTTCTCCTGCTATCACATTCCTCATGTCTAAAATTTCAGAATTAGAGATATCATCCTGTGGGATAGAAGAGTTAGGTTAAAATTTGAATTAGTTCAGTTCAGTCACTCAGTTGTATCCAACTCTTTGCAACCCCATGGACTGCAGTATGCCGAGTTTCCCTGTCCATCACCAACTCCCAGAGTTTACTCAAACTCATGTCCATCGAGATGGTGATGCCATCCAACCATCTCATCTTCTGTTGTCCCCTTCTGCTCCACCTTCGATCTTTCCCAGCATTAGGGTCTTTTCAAATGAGTCAGTTCTTCACATCAGGTGGCCAAAGTATTGGAGTTTCAGCTTCAGCATCAGTCCTTCCAATGAATATTCAGGACCAATTTCCTTGAGGATGGACTGGCTGGATCTCCTTGCTGTCCAAGGGACTCTCAAGAGTCTTCTCCAACACCACAGTTCAAAAGCATCAACTCTTCAGTGCTCAGCTTTATATTCCAAGCTTTATTAGATATAAAATGGTTAAGTATACAGCTCCCTGGCACTTGCAACAATATCACACTTCAAACGTCCCTTAAAACTATATCCAAGTGATAAATATAAACAATTTCTCTACCCAAAGAAGACAAAATCTTCACTGAAGAGTGAAACATGCAATAAGCAAAATTTCACAAGCCTCCAATGGGACCACGAGAGGGTCCGGATTTCCAAGAGACAGTAGTGCCAAGAAAGGAGCTGCTGAAAATTCTGCTGGGAGCCTCCACACCCACTTCAAGCAAAACTTGCCTCTCCACAACTCTACCAATCAGAATCAATGTTAAAATATATTACTGTTTAACTTCTATATTTACACACAATTCTTCTAAGATCACTTAATACATTTAGTGGTGACAAGTTAAAACAAAATTTTAAAATTCCTGCCCCATGCCCTACTCGGATGGTGCTGAATTCTTCCGAAAGGTCCTCTAGCACTTTCTAGTGGCCATTTTGGAACATGAGAAAGGTGAGTAATTAACATATATTTTAGCACTTTTCTCCAGCAACAGGAAACATTTGCCATGCACCATCTCATTTTTCTTCACAATACTCCTAGGGCATAGGTGTTATGATTATCCTCACTTAACATATGAAGAGTTTAGGATAAATAACCTGCCCAAGGGAATATAGGTAGCGGGAAAATAATAAAAATGAAAGTCTGAATGAATCAGATAAAAATCACTCCCCTCAAAAAATTTATGGTCAACTCATTTTATACTTTCCCACTATAGCTTGTGCTTCACTAGGTTTGAATGCTGCACCTCTACTAAAGGTTTAATGTGCACTAGCCATTTCAGTTGGAGAAGGAAATGGCAACCCACTCCAGTGTTCTTGCCTGGAGAATCCCAGGGACGGGGGAGCCTGGTGGGCTGCCATCTATGGGGTTGAACAGAGTCGGACACGACTGAAGTGACTTAGCAGCAGCAGCAGCAGTAGCCTTTTCAATATTTGCAAAGCTAATGCTATCATTTATATAATTATTTGCATATGAATTATCTCATTCTATACTCACAATACATTAGTTTTTATTAACTCCAACTTAAAAGTGAGAAAGCCAAAGTAAGTGATTTGCCTATATTAACTAATAAGTGGTAGATGACAGTAAGATGACATAATAAGATGTCTAAGATGCCACAATATTGAGGTTAAACTTCTATGTTTACCCTCATGCTTCATCTCACAGAATTCTAATGATGAATACTAAACTTGGGATCAATTAAAACCCCTGTGTGTTTTTCATCTGAACCCCTATCTTTGTAAAAACTAATTTTTTAATCTTAATTACAGGATTTCACATTTGTGCATGGTAGACATTATTTAGGTGGTTTTATTCTTAGTCAGAGTGTTTATATGAAGTTTTAATCTTCTGTTAAGTTTTCTGTGTTGAATATTAGAATATTTACTCACACCATATTAAAAATTAAACTCAAAATGGATTAAAGACCTAAATATAAGATCTAAAACCATAAAACTCCTAAAAAAGAACATAGGCAGAACACTCTTTGATATAAATTAGAGCATATTTTTTTTATTTGTCTAAGGCAAAGAAAACAAAAGCAAAAATAAACAAATGAGACCTAATAAAACTTAAAAGCCTTTGTACAGCAAAGGAAATCATCAACAAAATGAAAAGATGACCTACTGAATGGGAGAAAATACTTGCAAATGATATGGTTGATAAGGGGTTAATATTCAAAATATATAAACAGCTCATACAACTCAGTATCAAAAAAGAAGCAACTCAATTTTAAAATGGGCATAAGTCTTGAATAAATATTTCTCTAAAGAAGACACACAGATGGCCTACAGGCATATGGAAAGATGTTTAACATTGCTAATCAGAGAAATGCAAATTAAAACCATAATGAGATATTACCTCACACCAGGGTGGCTATTATCAAAAAGACCACAAATAAGAAATGTTGGCAAGAATGTAGAACAAAGCTAACCCTTGTATACTGTTGGCGGGAATGTGTATGTATTAGTACAGTCACTGTGGAAAACAGTATGGAATTTCCTCAAAAAATTAAAAATAGAATTACTATACAATGCAGCAATTTCACTGCTGGGTGTATATCTAAAAACACAAATTCAAAAAGATACAGACACCCCAATATTTGTAACTGCCAAAATATGGAAGCAAACTAAATGTCCATCAACAGATGATTGGATAAAGATGTGGCAGTATACATAATGGAATACTACTCAGCCATAGAAAATAATGAAACTCTGGCACCTGCAACAACCTATGGATGGACCTAGATAGTATTATGCTTAGTGAAACAAGTCAGAGAAGGACAGATACTCTGTTATTGGTTATGTGTGTAACCTGAAAAATAAGGCAAACGAATGTATATAACAAAACAGAAACAGACTCACAGATATCGAGAACAAACTAATGGTTACCAGTGGAGAGAGGGAAGAGAGGAGGGGCAAGTTAGGAGTATAGGACTAACAGATACAAGCTGCTGCTGCTGCTGCTGCTGCTAAGTCGCTTCAGTCGTGTCCGATTCTGTGCAACCCCATAGACGGCAGCCCACCAGGCTCCCCCATCCCTGGGATTCTCCAGGCAAGAACACTGGAGTGGGTTGCATTTCCCTCTCCAATGCATGAAAGTGAAAAGTGAAAGTGAAGTCGTTCAGTCATGTCTGACTAGTAGCGACCCCATGGACTGCAGCCTACCAAACTCCTCCGTCCATGAGATTTTCTAGGCAAGAGTACTGGAGTGGCTTGGCTACCCTGTATAAAATAAATAAGCTAAGCAACAAGGATATATTGCACAGCACAGGGAAATATAGCCATTATTTTGTAACAAGTTCTAATGGAGTACAATGTATAAAAATATTGAATCACTATCTGTACACCTGAAAGTACTATAATATTGTAAATCACCTATACCTCACTTTCTTAAGTGTTTATTTGAAGTTTCAATCCTCTGTCAAGTTTCTATGCCTCCACACTTTGGGTATATACAAATTTGATCATCTGTATTTGTCTCCATCAAATTTGCTAATTTAAATGTTGATAATAGATGAGACTGTGAAGTAGACACCTGGGAAATCACCAAAAGGAATTTCCCCATATGGTGCCATTTTCGCACTGACCAAAACACGTACTTTCTTTATTCTATGCCTCACAGCCTCTCTTCTGTTTCAACTGGCATGTTTTTTTAACAGCACATTATGTTCAGTTTAACATTAGACAGAACTAGCTTAGAACAAAGAGCCATTTCCTTCCCTGAAAAGATAACCGCCTTACCCTTGTTTTACTTTCAGAAGTTCTCTGTGATAAATGTATCACAGCATTATTCAATATATATTTTTGTACATTGTTGTCCATTTAATAGAACCAAATTCAACATATTAGATATTAATAACTCTTCAGGAAAGCAAATATAAAATACTATGGTTCTTAAGCCTCTTTGCCAGCTGTTTAAGATATCTTTCGATTGGTGGTTTAGTCGCTAAGTTGTGTCCAACTCCTGCGACGTCATGGACTGTACCCTGCCAGGCTCCTCTGTGGGATTCTCCAAGCAAGAATATTGGAGTGGGTTGCCATTTCCTTCTCCAAGGGATCTTCCCGACCCAGGAATCGAACCCAGGTCTCCTGCACTGCAGGCAGATTTTTTACCAACTGAGCTACAGAGGAAAGCCCTAATTTTGGTTAGTTTTCCATAATTTTTTTTTAAAGAAGTAATGTTTACATGTATAGAATAGAATAAAGTTTGTAACATAATATTAGCAAAATCATAAAATTTGCATGCATAAAACAAAACAAAGTTTGTAGCATACTATCAGCAAAACCATTTATTTATTCCCATTACACTACTGTTTTAATGTATCATTTAGTAGTATCTTAGTATCATTAGGCCCTATTTACAATGAGGGGAAAATGCTCTGGTTAACATGACTTCTTTCACTCATTCAACAAACATATCACCTGGTTGCATAATATGCACCAGGCATATATTAGGTACTAAAAAGACACAATTGTACAGTTTCTGCCATCAAAGGGCTCGTTTTTCAGGAGGGGGGTGTGGCGGGAACTAAAGAAAATCCAGAGTGCAGATTTATAAAAGCTGAAACACTGAGTGTTATGGAAAGCACAGAATCTCACTCAGCAGAAGGGTATGATACTTTTATTTGTCTTGACAAATAAACAGAGATCAGATATGTGAAAATCCATCTAGGCTGAGCAAATGGCATGTGCAAAGGTGTGGAGATTTGTGAAACTTGATACACTTAGAGAATAGAAAGTCACGTAATATGGCTGGAAAGAAGGATGCAGGTGGCTGAGAGATAACTGATGAGGCTGGAGAGAAGAGCCAGAGTCTCACCATGAGGACCTTGTGTCCCATGCCAATGAGTGTACCATTTACCCTGAAATCAGTGAAGACAGTGGGCAGTATCTGAGTCAACAAGTTTAATTAGGGGGCTCTTTCAGTGATCAAGGGTAGAAATTAGGGAAGTACCATCCCAAAGGAGAGAGGGCAGAATGCAATGACACTCTAATAAAGGGTGTGTCTCCCAGTGTTCATTGTGCATAACAGTCAGCTGGGTAGCACTTCTAAAATACAGATGTCTGGGCCCAAACCAGACCTACTCACCCTTTTTATACTTTTCAAAGCTCCCCTGAATTCTTCTACTGGAATTAGTCCATAGATTAGCATTTGAGAATGACAGTTTTGCCTCTAACTGTAGGACAAGGACCCACATGAGAAAAGAATCTAAAAAAGAGTGGGTGTAAGTATAACTGATTCACTTTGCTGTACTGCAGAAACTAACACAACATTGTGAATCAACTATAAGCCAATTAAAAAATTAAAATTTTTAAAATAAAAATAAGATGCTAAAATAATTAAAATAAAAATATTCTTATTGGTAAGAATTTGAAGTTTCAATTATACTTATTACAAGTAACAGAGCAGATAAAATCCACCTGAGAAAGTGAAAATATGGAATATTAGGATATTTTCAAAGAAATAAATTTTATTTCCAAACTGCTTAGAATAACTAGCCATGAGAATAAACCTTGGATTGTTAGAAGTCAATATAATTACATTGCATAACAAAAAAAATTTATAAGATTTTGTATTTACATTTGTAATAAGTGGATTTTTGCTTTGTAAGCTTGCTCATTCTAGATTAAATATTAGCTTTATAATCTTTCTTAAACTTAATTTAGTTTTTATATCCTTTTCATCTTTAAGGAATCAAAGATAAACTTCAGTCCAGCCTATAATAAAAGATCATAAATTCTAAATCGGTGTTGTCTGAACTAACTTGATTTTGGTACATAATCTTCTGACTTGCAAAAAAATTTATATTAAGAAAAATACTTACCATACGATCAATTATCTTAAACAAGTAAATTGTCACTAATTCTATTTGTTAGGAAATTCAGGCTATTAATCTGTATTTGTGCTTAGCTCATTTTTAGTCAGTGCTTGTATTTTAAGTAAATATATGAGTTAAATTTATCTGTTTTGAAAGTCATGTCTCCTGTCCTTGCCTTGGTTGAGAGCAAAGCCTCCCATCTTATTTCTCTACTTTTCATCCCCAAAGCCCAAACTGATTTTAATTCAATGTGACAATAAGCTCCATGAAGATAGAAAACTGTTTGTCCTGGTAATACTTTACCCCTAACTCCAAGCTCAGGGCCTAAACAAGATATATAGTTGATAGACATTTATTTATTTACTTTGGAGAAGAAAATGGCACCCCATTCCAGTACTCTTGCCTGGAAAATCCCATTGATGGAGGAGCCTGGTAGGCTGCAGTCCATGGGGTCGCGAAGACATGACTGAGCGACTTCACTTTCACTTGTCACTTTCATGCATTGGAGAAGGAAATGGCAACCCACTCCAGTGTTCTTGCCTGGAGAATTAATAAGAATCATCTTCCCTTTATAACCCCAGGAAAACTCAATTATACCCAGATTTATCTAAGCCTATAGACATCTACTTCAGCCAGTATAGGAAGAAGCGCACATGGACAGAAAGCATTTTTTAATAGTTGTCTACCAATCAACCTAAGTATAAAGATGATTACTTGATGTTCAGTAAAAGAATTTTGATGTCATCATCAGTTGTGTCAAATTACACAAGTAAAACCCCCAAAGGAGAGCCTTGCCCTGGCCCTGAAACTACTATAGGGGCTCAGACATCAAAACCAGTTGTCATCACTCAAAATTCCCTTAAAATGACCTGACAGAGGAGCTAACCACATGTTAAAGCCAATTTAAAGCACTTGTAAAAACTAACATGTTAGCTCTACTGTAACAGTCCGTGTTATTCTGTCTCAAAACTATGACTGGTTCAGTAAGACTAACTCTAATGGCCAGTAGTAATGCAAGAGAGGCAAACGTGGATGGAGCACTTATTTAAAGTCAGGCATTGTGCGAAGCATTTTATCTAATCTCATCAAAGCCTCATGACAGCTGTCTAACGGAACAATTGATGAACTCCATTTTACAGGAGAAAAGGAGGAATCTGACTTACGTAACTTGTGTATGCTTTGTGCATATATGACACCATTTTATATAATGGACTTGAGTATCCTTGGATGTCGGTATCCACAGAGGGTCCTGGAACTAATCCCCTATGAATACTAAGGGATGACTGTATTATGCAATTTGAAGCTAGGTTGGAAAACAAAAATACCATGATTTATTCATCCAAAGTGCAGATTATATCCTTGTATATGAGACAGAAAGCACTTCATATTTGAATACAAACTCCCTTTGCCTTCTGTAAATACATACAGTTAATAATAAGACCACACCAAATTAATCACCTAGAAAGCTGACATGCCCTAGCATGACTAGTTTTTACCAAGCCACTTAATACTGCAACAAAGCTATCATCTGCACCTTAATTATGGACTAGGAAAGATAAACAATCTGCTCATGGGAAAAAAGGCATCTGACTCCTGGCTTATGGTAGGCATGAGTGAATGAATGAATGAGGAAGAGAGTGCAATGTATGAGGGAGGAGGATCTTTACAAACTCGGATTTTATTGGTCTTAAATGGCAGGATCTGAGAGCAAACATCGTTTTAGCCTTGGAAAATCATGTTAGTACTGATAATCTCTGGACACAGTGAAGACCAACACATATATAGAGCTTTGCTGATAAAAGAGGAAAGATCCCACAGTTTAATCTTTAACTCTTTGAAATTAAGTATAGCCTCTTGTAAAGAAAATTCAGATGTGATAGATGATAGTGAGTGTGTTTGTGTCAGTTCCTGTGGTGTCAGAGCAGCTGTCTGGATACCTTTACTTTATGGTGAACAGTGAGGAGTCACTGACAACTTTGCTGAAACTTATAGCTTCTTCTGTAACAATAGACAATAACAATACTTTTGAGCACCTAGCACATCCCGAAGCTCAGAGGCACTGACTGGTCCAGGCTCATACAGCCTGAAAGAGATTAATTCAAACCTGTGTCTAACTCAAAGCCCAGGCCCCTGCTGCTAGTCCAGGTTGCCTCTTTCCATGTCCAAAAATCTAAGGAGGCTTGACCTAAAGATCTGGCAGGAAAGTAATAATTTTCCATAAGTAATGGTAAGAAAGCAACATATACAACTGATTTATTACAACGGTAGAATTAGAGTTGGATATTTACTGTCCTTTATTTACTATTCCGTAGAGAACATTATAATGCCATTTATGTTAAGATTAGGTAATTTATTACAATTAATTCATGAGTTCCTATAATCTTTCCATTTCTTTTTACATCCTACCCTGGTGCTGAGTCATTATAGCAACTACTATATGCTGGAATATACTTAGTCTCTGCCTGTACAGAAGCATCTGTTGAGTTTTTGGGTGGCGTTATTTACATTTTCTTATAAAGCTTGTTTGATAACATTCTGACTTCACAAACACTGAATCACCACACTTGGCTCTCACATGATTTAACATTAAATCATTACACAGACCACTTCTTGTAGAGGAAATTATAAACTCAGACACAGCATGTGCTATCTCCTGAATTATCAAAGCATACTCAACAACACTCAGAATCAAACTTAAGGTTTGATTGAGGAATCTAAAAAGAATGATACAAATGAACTTATTTACAAGACAGAAAGAGACTCAAAAACTTAAAGAACAAATTTACAGTTGCTATGGGCAGGTGGGGAAAGGATAGCTAGGGAGTTTGGGATGTTCATGTACACACTGCAATATTTAAAATGAATAACCAACAAGGATCTATAGTGTAGCACATGGAACTCAATGGTATGTGGCAGCCTGGATGGGAGTGAGGTTTGAGGGAGAATGGACACCTTTGTATGTATGACTGACCCCTGCACTGTTCACCTGAAACTATCACAACATGGTTAATCAGCTATAAGTCCAGTTCAGTCGCTCAGTTGTGTCTGATTCTTTGCAACCCCATGAATCACAGCACGCCAGGCCTCCCTGTCCATCACCAACTTCCAGAGTTCACTCAAACTCATGTCCATTGAGTCGGTGATGCCATCCAACCATCTCATCCTCTGTCTTCCCCTTCTCCTCCTGCCCTCAATCCCTCCCAGCATCAGAGTCTTTCCAAATGAGTCAGCTCTTTCGCATCAGGTAGCCAAAGTACTGGAGTTTCAGTTTCAGCATCAGTCCTTCCAATGAACACCAAGGACCAATCTCCTTTAGGATGGACTGGTTGGATCTCCTTGCAGTCCAAGGGACTCTCAAGAGTCTTCTCCAACACCACAGTTCAAAAGCATCAATTCATCGGCCCTCAGCTTTCTTCACAGTCCAACTCTCACATCCATACATGACTACTGGAAAAACTTTAGCTTTGACTAGACAGACCTTTGTTGGCACAGTAATATCTCTGCTTTTTAATATGCTATCTAGGTTGGTCATAACTTTCCTTCCAAGGAGTAAGCGTCTTTTAATTTCATGGATGCAATCACCATCTGCAGTGATTTTGGAGCCCAAAAGAATAAAGTCTGACACTGTTTCCACTGTTTCCCCATCTATTTCCCATGAAGTGATGGGACCAGATGCCATGATCTTCGTTTTCTGAATGTTGAGCTTTAAGCCAACTTTCTCAGTATCCTCTTTCACTTTCATTAAGAGGCTCTTTAGTTCCTCTTCACTTTCTGCCATAAGGGTGGTATTATCTGCATATCTGAGGTTATTGATATTTCTCCCAGCAATCTTGATTGCAGCTTGTGCTTCTTCCAGCCCAGCGTTTCTCACGATGTACTCTGCATATAAGTTAAATAAGCAAGGTGACAATATAGAGCCTTGACGTACTCCTTTTCCTATTTGGAAGCAGTCTGCTGTTCCATGTCCAGTTCTAACTGTTGCTTCCTGAAATGCATATAGATTTCTCAAGAGGCAGGTCAGGTGGTCTGGTATTCCCATCTCTTTCAGAATTTTCCACAGTATATTGTGATCCACGCAGTCAAAGGCTTTGGCATAGTCAATAAAGCAGAAATCAATGTTTTTCTACTCTAGTACAAAATAAAAAGTTCAAAAGGAAAAAATATACTTGATTGGCATTAACACTACTTATTTGAGACTTCCCTGGTGGTCTAGGGGTTAGGAATCCACCTTCCAGTGCAGGGGATGTAGGTTTGATCCCACTGCGGGGACTAAGATCCCACATACTACAGAGCAAATAAGCCACTGACACAACTAGAGAAAACCCATGCACTGCAACAAAAACCCGGTGCATCCAGAAACAAAAAAACTACTACTTACTATTATCACTTGAGGAAGGTTGATTCACATAAAGCCTAAGATAAAGGTGGGGGATTCAAATTAAGATGTGAACACTTCCTGCTCCCCAAAGTACTCATTTTAACTGAAACTCTCCATTATAGTCTCTGACCAGTGACGCAGAGTTTATTGGTTCCTAAAGATGTGGAAGATGGGTGTAGCCTCCCCAGGGAAAATTTTGGAAGGGGGCTGATTGTCACAATCAGTTCAGTTCAGTTCAGTTACTCAGTCGTGTCTGACTCTGCAACCCCATGGGTTGCAGTACACCAGGCCTCCCTGTCCATTGCCAACACCTGGAGTTTACTCAAATTCATGTCCATTGAGTCAGTGATGCCATCCAACCATCTCATCCATCATCCCTTTCTTCTCCTGCCTTCAGTCCTGCCCAGTATCAGGGTCTTTTCCAATGAGTCAGTTCTTCACATCAGGTGGCCAAAGTATTGGAGTTTCAGCTTCAGCATCAGTTGTCACAATGATTGACACTAAACAGTTAGAAATCTGGGAAGCTAATTATTGATGCATTCTTAAGCAACGTAAGAATGGCACACACACAGCTCCTCATCCACCAGACGCTTCAGTCATACTGCAGCAATGAAAGGGGCTTCCCAGTTGGCTCAGTGGTAAAGAATCCACCTGCCAAGTAGGAGGGGTAGGTTCAATCCCTGGGTTGGGAAGATCACCTGAAGAAGAAAATGGCAACCCATTCCAGTATTCTCACCTGGGAAATCCCATAGACAGAGTAGCCTGGCCGGTTACAGTCCATGGCGTCACAAAAGAGTTGAACATGACTAAACAACAACAACAATGAAAGAGCTTCACATCACGCAGGGGTTAGATGTGGAAGGTGAATAGGAAATCAAGGGATTTCTTTAATACCTTATTATTACTCCTTTATTTCATTAGGAAAATGTTGAAGATGGCCGAGCAAGTATCTATCAATCTGTCATCAGCAACACCAGCAAAGAAATGTCCTGTTTCAGTGACTTTCCAATGCCTGAAGATTTTCCAAACTTCCTGCACAATTCTAAACTCCTGGAATATTTCAGAATCTTTGCCAAGAAGTTTGATCTACTAAAGTATATTCAGTTCCAGGTATTGTATTTTGGGTGGGAGGGAGGGAAACAGCTCGATACTACTACTACTAAGTCGCTTCAGCCGTGTCCGACTCTGTGCGACCCCATAGACGGCAGCCCACCAGGCTCCCCTGTCCCTGGAATTCTCCAGGCAAGAACAATGGAGTGGGTTGCCATTTCCTTCTCCAAAACAGCACGATAGAAAACTCAAAAAGTAATGTCATTATCTGTGATATTATAGGCTATATGCATAAACAGAAGAAAAACATTCTTCAAAATTAAGGCTTGAATGATATTTTGACAGTGAAACTGCATTTAAATTAGTATCTATAACCACTGAAGGTGACTAGCCTCATTTCCTTTGAAAGGGTATATGAAAACAAGTTATGTTGTTTTATTTTCTTACCTTCTCCATAGAAATGGATTATCTTAGAAAATGGACTAGATAAACCCACAGCTCCCCATTCATCTCAGAACCCTATAGAAACCATTTTTGTTAATTTTTGATGCATTCTTTAGCAACATAAGAATGGCCAGATAATTCTGAAATGCAATTATAACTACCTTTCCCTTGTTTCCTCAAAAACAAATAATCAACAAGAAAAAACCAATATCTTCATTAAACATCCTAAATTTGTATCAATAACCTATACTCTGAAAACTAGTAACTGTGTCTAGGAAATTAATTATAGCTTTGAATAAATATTGGTAGAACTTATTTTTTTAACACATTTCATTTTCTCAGTAATTTTTGTTTTACTATATATTTGTATTACATTATTTGTAATAATTGATTTGGCGGATAACATATACAAACATATGATAAACATATGCAAACACCATGAAAATGTTTCCACCTATCTAATATAGCGTTCCCCTCGTTGCTTCTTCTCTTGTTTATCGTTTTACTGACATTGTTTTCTGGAGGTTGGAGAGGGGTTAAGAAAACTCACTCCCATTTATTGGTCTCTGAATCGGTACAAGCTATAAGATGCCGGAATTCAATTCAAACTATAAAAGGACATGTCCAGACTAAGTTCAGTATCAATACAGTGACCTCCCAGGAATAGGAAACCACCAGGTTGCTTGAGGAGGAGTGAACTGGCTCAGGTCAGTTACATTTCTAATAACCTCCCCAGTGACAGTGAAGATTGGTCCTCTGACCACATTTTGAATAGCCAAGAATCTGGAGTACTTTAGTGAATATACTACGCTTAAGTTCAAATTTGAAATCTTTCAACTGAAAATATCCAGATATTTTGTAGGCTTTTCACAACATTCCACATACATTTTTTTAAACTGTAAAAGTTTCAAAATTGCCAACACAGCATTTTGAAAACTATCTGAAATTTTGAAAAGCATGTATAAGGGGCTCAAACACTTGCCATCAAGAGGGATGCATGCCGTTCATCTGGGAGAAACTCTTCACTTCCTTTGACGTTGCTTCTTAAATATAGCAAACACAGCATTTATGTACACTTTTAAAAATCCATAAACCTCCACACAGCAAACAACATTTACAAAAAAATCAATAAACCAGTAATTTAATCCAAATGAGAGTATGAAATGTATTGCTAGTAAGACATTTTAAAAATAAAGATGACAAGCCACAACTACTGAGCCCATGTGCTGTAACTACTGAAGCCCACGCTCCTAGAGCCTGTGCTCTGCAAGAGAAGCCCACACACTACATCTTAAAAAAAAAAAAATAGTGGATATGAACAGACAATTCACAAAGCAAGAAATGTTGTACAAATGTAACAATAAATATTACCAAAAAGAAAAAATCTGCACTCACTAGTAAACAACAATATGCAAAATAAAGGATATGATGCAGACTTCCTTGGTGGCACAGTGGATAAGAATCCCTCTACCAATGCAGGGACACAGGTTTGATCCCTGGTCCAAGATGATTCCATATGCCATGGAGCAACTAAGCCCATCCACCACAATTACTGAGCCTGTGTGTTGCAAATACTGAGCCTGTGTGCCGCAGCTACTGAAGCTCTCATGCCCTAGAGACCATCCTCAGCAACATGAGAAGCCACCTCAACGTGAAGCCCATGCACCTCAATGAAGAGTAACCCCCACTCTCCACAATGTGAGAAAGCCTGCGAGTAACAATGAAGACCTAGTGCAACCAAACATAAATTTTTTTTAAAAAAAAAACCACATGATACCTTTAATAAAATAAATAGGAACAACTCACCATTCATGGAGTACTGTCGTGGTACCAGGTGCTATACATGGAATATCTTCTCTAACACAGAGTCTGCACAGAGGTCAACACAAAAGTTCTGTGATAAATGCTGATTGTGCGATCACTTGAATGATGAACATGTATTTTGTATCTTGCCCAGAGTTTTGCCGTGATTTTCTAAGTCTCCCTCCTTATTCAGTCCTTAACGCTGGTTCCCACTGCTGAGTCAGGACTCTCACACAAAGCAGTACATCCTTGGTAGCATGTGCCAAGGAAGAAGCAGCAGGGCGCACTTAGCAGTCTTTGCCTTAAGTGGCTTGAAATGGCTTCAAATGGAATCTCAATGGAGCCAGACATTGCACTCTACCCTTACCCACTCCTGGCACTGGACAAGGCCCCTTTTATGCCAGAGTAATTCTCAGTGATGCCTTCTCTGTGTTTGATTCCAGACAACCGTCCTCAGTGTGAAAAAACACCCAGATTTTGCATCCTCTGGCCAGTGGGTGGTTGTTACGGAGAACAATGGCAAGGAGCAAAGCGCTGTCTTTGACGGAGTCATGGTCTGCAACGGCCATCACATCCTTCCTCATCTCCCACTGGAGTCATTTCCAGGTGAGGCCTGTGTAGAGCCCCGGCTTTTGGGAGTAGGTGTCCAAGCATTTAATGTTCAGGCTGGATTGACAGCAAAACTGGCTAGCTACTGCAACTCAGCATAATATTAAAATCAGGATAGAGCCAGAAAGATGAAAGACTCCAAATACCATCTTTGTTTCTTTTGAGCCCTCCCGGTCTTCATTATCAGAGTTCAGCCAAAGTTCAGCCTCCCCCAAAGTGACTAAATGTTACTCAGAATTTCAGAGAATTTTCACCCAAGTTGGTTTTCTGTTGGAGAGATCCTTTCAGCCATATACCTTACCTTACGGCAGGGAAGCCTGGCGTTCTGCAGTCCATGGGGTTGCAGAGTTGGACAGGATTGAGGGGCTGAACAATAACAAAAGCTTACCCTGACCTTTTTCTATCCTGCCAAACACTTGTGACTTTGTTTCATTCTGGGGACTTCCACAGAGCCATGCCCACAGCCAGGGTTACTGGGGGTAGTTTCTGGACATCAGTGCTCCTATACGATAGTGATGGATGCTGGGAGTGCAGGGGAGGATGGCCCCTCCCAGTCTCCTCCTTAAGAGAGCACACTTCCTTCCCAAGGCCTTTAGGAAAACATTTAATAGGGTGGTTCAGTCCAAGCCCCACATTATTCAAGCCACCTGAGGAGGTTTTAAAGTTCAAATAACCTTCAAAGATTCAATTGGTCTAGGGTAGGCCTAGGTCAATTACTTGTTCAAGTGATTTCAATATGCAAACAGGACTGAGATGTCCTGATCTAAAGCAATGGAACTTTCCAACAGAATCACCTGGAGGACTTTTAAAACCACAACTTTCTAGGCTCCACCCCTAGCATTTCCAGCTCTGTAGGTCTAGACTGAGAATTTGCATCTCTAACAAGTTATGCTAATACTGCTGGCCAAGGGACCAACACTTTGAGAACTCAAATGATCTAAAGGAGAAGGAAAGAGCAACCACTCCAGTATTCTTACCTGTAAAATTCCATAGACAGAGGAGCCTGGCAGACTACAGTCCATGGAGCTGCAGAGTCCTATGCGACTGAAGCAACTGAGCACGTGATCTAAGCAACCCATCATCAAAGACTTTAATAAGGTCATGTTTTCCTGGGAAAAGACACCGATGTTTATCTTCAAAAAGGCCTGTCCATGGGAAGCAATCTAGATGTCCATTGACAGATGAATGGATAAAGAAGCTGGGCACATTCATACAATGGAATATTACTCAGTCATTAAAGTGAACACATTTGAGTCAGTTCTAATGAGGTGGATGAACTTAGAGTCTATCATACAGAGTGAAGTCAGAAAGAGAAAAACAAATATATAGTATATTAATACATATACATGGAATCTAGAAAGATGGTACTGATGAGCCTATTTTTAGGGCAGCAGTGGAGACATAGACATAGAGAACAGACTTGTTGATATGGGTTGAGGTGGGGGAAGGAGAGGGTGGAACAAATGGAGAGAGGAACATGGAAACATATACACTATCATATGCAAAATAGATAGGCAGTGGGAATTTACTGTATGACTCAGGGAGCTCAAACTGGGGCTCTGTGACAACCTAGAAGGGTGAAATGGGGTGGAAAATGGGAGGGAGGTTCAAGAGGGAGAGATGTATACCTTTGGCTGATTCACATTGATGTATGGAAGAAATCAACACAATATTGCAAAGTAATTATCCTTCTGCTGCTGCTGCTGCTGCTGCTAAGTCACTTCAGTAGTGTCCAACTCTGTGCAACCCCATAGACAGCAGCCCACCAGGCTCCCCTATCCCTGGGATTCTCCAGGCAAGAGTACTGGAGTGGATTGCCATTGCCTTCTCTGAATTATCCTTCAATTAAAAACAAATTTTTTTAAAAAGGCTCTCCAAAGAAGACATACAGATGGCTAACAAACACATGAAAAGATGCTCAACATTGCTCATTATTAAAGAAATGTAAATCAAAACCACAATGAGATATCACCTCACACTGGTCAGAATGGCCATCATCAAAAAGCCTACAACAATAAATGCTGGAGAGGGTGTGAAGAAAAGGAGATGGTCTTGCACTGTTGGAGGGAATGTAATTTGATACAGCCAGTATGGAAGACAGTATGGAGATTCCTTAAAAACCTAGGAATAAAATCACCATATGACCCAGCAATCCCACTCCTAGGCATATACCCTGAGGAAACCAGGGTTGAAAAAGACACATGTATCCCATTGTTCATTGCAGCACTATTTACAACAGCTAGAACATGGAAGCAACCTAGATGCCCATCGACAGATGAAGGGACCAAGAAGTTGTGGTACATATACACAGTGGAATGTTACTCAGCCATAAAAAGGAATGCATTTGAATTAGTTCTGATGAGGTGGATGAACCTAGAACCTATTATACAGAATGAAGTGAATCAGAAAAAGAAAGATATCATATTCTGACGCACATATACAGAAACTAGAAAAATGGTTTTGAAGAATTCATTTACAGGGCAGCAATGGAGAAACAGATATAGCGAATAGACTTATAGACATGGGGAGAGGGGAGGAGAGGGTGAGATGTAAAGAAAGAGTAACATGGAAACTTACATTACCATATGTAAAATAGGTACCCAATGGGAATTTGCTGTATGGCTCAGGAAACTCAAACAGGGGCTCTGTATCAACCTAGAGGGGTGGGATGGGGAGGGAGATGGGAGGGAGGTTCAAAAGGGAGAGGATATATGTATACTTGTGGCTGATTCATGTTGAGGTTTGACAGAAAACAACAAAATTCTGTAATCCTTCAATAAAAAAATTAATTAAAGAAAAAGACTCATCCAGTAAGTTGCTGACTTAGTGTAATGTGGAAACTATCCTTTGACTTAAATGTGCCTTGTTTTTAGTTTATTTTAGTTTTTATTTGCTTTTGCAAAATAAGAAAGATGAATGTTATTCCAATTATTACACAATTATAATAATAGCACTTAATAATATGTTTAAGAAACATTTAAAAGAATATATGCTATGTGATATTGAAGTATCATTGTATAGTCCAAAATAGGATAATGGATGGCTGGAAATCAATACCTGACTCTGCTCTATTCATCAAAACCATCTGTCCTCTAGTAAATAACTAAGCTGCAACCTCTGAAATCAACTGTTTTGGTGCTGAACTATAGGCTTGGGCTTCCCTGGTGGTTCAGATGGTAAAGAATCTGCCCATATTGCGAGAGACCTGGGTTCAATCCCTGGGTTGGGAAGATCCCTTGGAGAAGGAAATGGCTACCTACTCCAGTATTCTGGCCTGGAGAATTCCATAGACTGTATAGTCCAGAGGTCGAAAAAGTCAGACACAATGAGTGACTTTCACTTCACTTCACCATATGCTTAACCTAACATTTCTTACATGCTTCATACTTTGAGTTTGCCAGTTGGCCTTAATATTATAACTTCCCTAAGAGGAGAAATAACAAAATAAATGATTGATCCCAGAAAAGAAAAGCTGACAGTGTAGTTTTATTGAAATTAACTTGACATATTTCATAGATTTCTCTTTTCTTCACCCCAAAGGTATCCAGAAGTTCAAAGGCCAGTATTTCCATAGCCGCCAATACAAGCACCCAGAGGGATTTGAAAAGAAACGCATTTTGGTGATTGGAATAGGAAACTCAGCCTCAGATATTGCAGCTGAGTTGTGTAAGAAAGCTGCTCAGGTAAGATGCTCCTTGATTACCTTGTCTGCTGGGTGTGGGGGGTGGGAGGAGAGGAAAAGGGAAGGGCATAGTAGAAAATCACAGCCATATAACCAAGGCTCCATTACTTAATAATTGTTGATTAGTTGGTTGGTTGCCCAGTGTGGTATCATAGGAAATTTAGAAATCAGGAATCCAGTCAATCTCCCAGCTTTGCCATTAATCAGCTGTGTAACCTAAAGCAAGTCATTTTACTTCTCTGGACTTCTCCTCACTTAAGTTTGGATCAGACAACATTCAGCACAGGAGGCCTTGTTTCTACCCAGGGGCTTCTATGAGTTGACCTGCTCATCTTTGGAGGAGTGCCTTTTAGAAATTTAACGCATATTTGAATTCTATTTGAAATGTAAACAATCCATAGTCCCAAGAATCATTTTTTTAAAAAGAGAGATTAAATAGACAGTAAGACTCCCAAACAAGATCATAAATATTTAGGTGCTTCCTGAGGCCTTCTGACCACTGTTATCTTTGCACCTGTTCAGGAATGACACAGCTTAGCTGCCAGCGTCAAACATTACAAGATGCAGATGATGCTGACAGAGATGGTTGGGAATGGCAGAAACTAAATCCCTTTTAGAAGGACAGGCCTAGGCAAAGATGGGAAAATAGCTTAGGTTCCTCTCCCCACAGCAAGCCCTTTCAACATGGTCTGGATTCCAGGGGCTCTATCACTCTTACACGGGCCTCCTTAGCCTGGCATCTTCTGGCTTCTCAGGATTTATTGTGGCCATGTCTACCACTGCCAAAAGTGCCCTATCCTGAGACTCACACTGTCAGGACTCAGAGGTTGTTGTCGCTCTTGGGTCGCTCAGTCGTATTCGACTCTGTGACCCCATGAACTATAGTCCTCCAGGCTCCTCTGTCCATGGGATTTCCCAGGCAAGAATACTGGAGTGGGATGCCATTTCCTTATCCAGGGGATCTTACTGGACTGGGAATCTAACATGCATCTCCTGCACTGGCAGGCTCTGGTTCATACCCCTGAGCCACCAAGGAAGCCCCAGGGCTCAGATGCCCAGTAGCAAACCACTTATGATAAACATACGTGGTGCTTCCCCAGCAGGTTAATGAAGGGGTTCCACTGGGACCTGTCAGAGTTACCACCCTGAGGACAGAGCAGGTCACTAACACCAGAAAGAGTTGTACTAGACACAGGAGGTCCTCACCTTATTTATGAAAAGAAACCACTTTTCATTTTTCAAAGTTTTAAGGCCTTCATGTGAAGAACAAGTAAAGAGGCGGTAACTGTAAAGGCTCAGAGAAGAGCCAGCTCAGGTGGGGGAAGTGTCAAGTTCAGTCCCCTTGCTGTTTGGAAAACCTGACAAGCTTGAGGAAGGGAGTATGATGAAAGGAGCTGACCTAGCCGTCAACTAAGTGAAGCTCCATACTAGACCACTACATTTTGCAGGTCAGTGATTTGGGCTTAGAACAGCTGATCCAAAGATCTTAGATTGCAAGAGTCTATTTCCTCATATGGGCTTTGCCATGTAAAAGCCTGTCTATCACACTAGATTCAGTGTTAAGTAAGCACCTTAGATATATTCGTGTGCTTTCCAGGTCATTAATCTTTAAATAGTGTCTTTCCAACATTTATTAGATTAATAACATAATTGATCATTATGATAAAATATCTTACACTGAGTAATGCACTCTCAATCCTTCTTTGACGAGGCTTACCGGAGATTTTCTAGGAGCTGTGTAGGTAAGAGTTATAACCAGGTGCACCTGCAAAGCTTAAAATTACAGTCTAAACTCACCTTAGTCCTAAGTGTGCCCTGCTTCTGTTAAAGGAAGTTCATGTTCATAATTATATGACTTGTTCTACCACAGTCCAACCACCCACTCAAAATGCTGTGTGATGGTGCTGAGTTATCCATACACTTTCCCACCAAAACCCAAATCTCTGGTCCTTTGCCTGAAGTATACATCTGATCCTAAATCCTCAGACATATCACACTGATACAGCTAGTGGAGCTAGCCAGATTAGACTCCCCTGCTGCAGGTATGGTGACAGAGAAAGAAAGGGAATAAAATAGGCAGAGCTTCCAGTGTGAACATGGATTGATCCTAAGTGTGTTATTCACTCAGTCGTGTCCAACTCTTGGCAAGCCCATGGACTGTAGCCTACCAGGCTCCTCCGTCCATGGAATTCTCCAGGCAAGAATACGGAAGCGGATAGCCATTCTCTTCTCCAATGGATCTTCCCAATCCAGAGATCAACCCTAAGTCTCCTGCATTACAGGCAGATTCTTTACCAACTGAGCCACCACGGAAGCCCTAAAGAAGAAGGGCAGATGATAAGTAATGGAAAGAGACTTCACAGAAATATCTAAGTATATTACCTAATGCCTAGCCAAAGTATTGGCTAAGCCAACAAAAGGATAGCAGCAGAAACAGTCAGGATGTTAAGTATATTACTACGCACAGACCAACAATTCAACACCATTTTATATAAGTGCTACTTTACAAGTTAAGGAGTTGAGACCCAGAAAAATTTGTCTCCAAATTCTGGCTCACTCCAGATATGAGACACTACATGAAACTCCTCCAGCCTAAATTTACAAAATAATAATAGCTAGCAATACCTGTCATTGGCCAAGCAATAATTTCAGTCCTTTACATGTATCATCTCCTTTAATTGGTACAATAATTCTATGAAGCAGGTACTGCTACTACCCCTATTTTATGGAGAGAAAAACAGAGACACAGAGAGGTTGAAGTAACTCACTCAAGGCAACACAGCTTGTAAGCAGTAAGGCTGGGAATCAAACCCAGGTAGTCTGAATCCAGAGTCCTCGATCTAGAATTCACAGTCTTCAACTCTTAAGTCAATCAGTTCATTACAAGGGAGTATTAACGTGTTTATCAAGTCTTTGTACAATAGAACTCACAGAGTTCTAGCCTGTAAAAGTACTGACATGCAAAATTTTAAGAAGCAAATGAAATATGTATTTTGTCAATGGAGAAGTAACAGTAAACAAGGTAAAATACACACTTGAAAAGAGATTTAAATGTACATCTTGAAAACTAGGGCAATATGAGTATACAAGGTAAAGAATACATCTGACATATACACAAACACATGACTAGATATAAAATAAAAGCCCATCTGTAAAATATATAATCAACAAGGAACTACTGTACAGCACAGGGAAATATACTCAGTACTCTCTAATAACCTATATGGGAGAAGAATCTGAAAAAGAATTAACATATGTACATATATATTAATATAACTGATTACCTCCCATATTAACTTCCATATAAAGTAATATCTATGAATAGTAAAGGTTAGATTTTTAAATTCTGAGTTTTTAAAATAAATTCAAAGTTAAAAATCTGGCTTTTAGGCTGCAATCATATATATTTCCTTGGATTATAATTGTATACCTTTGCAATAAAAACAACTTGGATTGGATAGAAAAGTGAGAGGAGGGAAGACGTATTGAACCACAATGCAAACATAGATTTGTGGGTTTTATGGTTAGTTTAGCCCAGAGATTTCTCGGGTCTCCTTGAAGTTCTCAAGACTATGGTAGTCTTCCTCTATCAGCATAAATACCCCTGGGTATGATAAAGCTGACCCAGAGCAGTGAACACTAGAAGATCCTTCACTTTGAAGTCAATCACCTTTAAGACAAAGCATTTCAGCCAGTTCTGGGGCCATACATGTGGTATATTATCTACACAGTGGGTTCCTCCCAAAAAAGATGATGCCCTAACGTGAACTGCATTCCTTTTTGCTCACCAGGTCTTTATCAGCACCAGACATGGTTCCTGGGTCATGAGTCGTATCTCTAAAGATGGCTATGCCTGGGACTTGGTGTACCACACCCGGTTTAAAACCATGCTCCGAAATGCCGTGCCACGAAGAGTTGTAAAATGGATGATGGAAAAAGGGATGAATCAATGGTTCAACCATGAAAATTATGGCCTTGTCCCTCAAAACAAGTAGAGTTATTTTGCTTTTTTATGGTATACTCATTGATAATCAGGGTTGTCAGAAGGGTTTCTCTTTGAAAAGAGCCAGATCGCTAACATGGTAGTTCAAACCACAACCTAACAGTAAGGGTATCATATAGCTCCCAGATTTTGAATCCCAGATTCATTCTGTATGTCTTTTAAAAAGTTAATATTTGAGAAGATGAAGTATAAATATTATGAGTTGCTCCAGAGAGTAGAACTAGGATTGGGGAAGGACTTCCTAATACCCAGAGCTATCCAACATTGGAAAAGGCTGTTTTAAGAGATTGTGACCTTCCTTTCAGAAGGTGGGGTGGGAAAATTGATCCAAATTCAACAGGAGCCTGTTATCAAATAAAGAAAAATAAACATCCATATTGTTTGCTTGTGTTCATAAGATCAGTGATGTATAACTTGGAGATTAACAGGCAATAAATATGTTCTCAAAAGCTACCCATGGGAAGAACTCTTATGGTGTAGAGTTAGCAAAGTATAACAGGCTCCTTCCCCCCTCCCCCGCCAAAAAAAAAAAGAACAGGTGAGCTTTGCAGTCTTTCAACAAATGCAATGTGGCTGCTGTATTCTCAGATCTGATATATATGCCATGCAGCCTTTTTTTTTTAAGTGGTTCTCAAATCTAAAAAAGAAAAGGAAATTCTAGACATATAACCAGACTTTGCCCCACTATTCATGCTATCATGCTATCCATGGATATTTGAGATATCCCCAAACTTAATTCTATGCAATAATTTTCACACTATCCTCTTAATTAGTTTCAAAACTGATGGGAATTAAACAAATTTTTTCTTCCTTACTTATGATCAGATAGAGATTAAATGAAGCAGCAAGATAATTAAAGGTAGATAACATAAAGCAATAGTGGAAATATCAGCAGGATAATGACAACTGGAGAACTCAGGAATTGATCACAGGCGTTGGCATTTTGTCTAAACCCTTAGGATGTCTTTTTTTGCAAAGTGTTTTGCCCACATCATCTACATGCATGTTTTCCTTATTTGTTGAAGGAAGAGATATGTGACATGTGAATAAAGTCTCATGTGACATGAGAATAAAGTCTGAGAGTAAAGCTTGGGGTAGGCCAAGTTAGAAAGTCAAGTTAGAAAGTTTTACAATTTTCTCAGATCCAACCCCATAAAATATTAACAGAGTTCAAAACTCCTCACTAAATACTCCCTTCTGAGTGTTTTCTTCTGCGTGTTTCAGATACCTTGTTAAAGAGCCTGTCATAAATGATGATCTTCCAAGTCGTATACTCTATGGAGCCATCAAGGTGAAATCAAGAGTGAAAGAGCTCACAGAAACATCTGCCATCTTTGAAGATGGAACAGTGGAAGAGAACATTGACATCATTGTCTTTGCAACAGGATATACTGTCTCTTTTCCCTTCCTTGAAGATCTTGTTAAAGTAGAGAATAATATGGTCTCGCTGTACAAATTCATGTTCCCTCCTCAACTGGAGAAGTCAACTCTTGCATGCATTGGTCTCATCCAGCCCCTAGGTTCCATTTTCCCAACTGTTGAACTTCAAGCTCGTTGGGTAACCAGAGTTTTCAAAGGTAAGTGAGTGAGTTAGCAGGCAGGTGAGTGGCTGAGGGTTTCATACTTGGTGGACTTTGCTCAAAAACAAGTTTAGAAAAGGAGGTTGCCAAATAGAAGCTTTCCAACCTTGGCTGCTCTCACAAAACTGGCATTCTAAAAAATTAGCAGAGAATTCAAAAAACAACCAATACTGGGATACAAGAATAAATATCCATAATCATTCCTTTAAAATATTAGAAAATTCAGGGAATTTCAGTTGGCATAGTGTTAAGTACATTATTACTTTTTGTTGGACTAATGAGAGAACAGTGAAGAAGGAAGACATCTATGACTCCAAGTTTTACCTATAAAATATTTATAAATTCCTTGGGATATGTGCAAATCAAGAGACCTAGGGCCTACTCCATACTTAACTTCAAATTAACTCTTAATATCTAAGCACCTCAATCTCACAGATCCCTACAAAGCTATAAAATTATTGAAATATTTCTCTCTGAGCGTTGTGTAGCACTTTGCACTTCTCAGAAGACAGTTACTATCTCCCTGATCCCAGGGTTCAATTCAGCTAAACAAAAATTTATTGAATATTCAGCCCTGTGCTGGAACTTGGTGGCATTGACAAATTTAAACGGATCATTTCAAGATAGTAAGACAAATGCTTTGTCAGAGGAATGCATGGAGTGTTTGGAAAGAAGAGAAACGGTGCTGAGCAACAGCAGAGTGGGGCTGAGGAAGGGCATGTGGTCAAGGAAGACTCCTAGATAGCTGGGTTTCCCAGGTGCAGAAAAAGGAACCCTTAAGTGAGAGCACAGAGGTGTGATATAGATGGAGAGTTAACATGCTATCTGATATTCCTAGAACATGGGGTGTGAGGCAGAGAGGGGTGAAAGATTCTTCTTAGAGAGCAAGGGACCAAAACAGAGGAAGCTTTTAAGGCACACTAACAAGCTTCAGAGAAGGCAATGGCACCCCACTCCAGTATTCTTGCCTGGAATATCCCATGGACAGAGGAGGCTGGTAGGCTGCAGTCCATGGGGTTGCAAAGAGTCGGACACGACTGAGCAACTTCACTTTCACTTTTCCCTTTCATGCATTGGAGAAGGAAATGGCAACCCACTCCAGTGTTCTTGCCTGGAGAATCCCAGGGACGGGGGAGCCTGGTGGGCTGCCGTCTAGGGGGTCACACAGAGTCAGACACGACTGAAGCGACTTAGCAGCAGCAGCAGCAGCAACAAGCTTGAATATAAAATATAGATCAGCTCTTTCCTAATTTCTTGTTGTTTAGTCTCTAAGTCATGTTCAACTCTTTTGCGACTCTATAGACTGTACCCTGCCAGGCTTCTATGTCCATGGGATTTCCCAGGCAAGAATACTGGAGTGGGTTGCCATTTCCTTCTCCAAAGGATCTTCCCAATTCAGGAATCGAACCTGAGTCTCCTGCATTGCGGGCAAATTCTTTGCTGCTGAGCAACCTGAACCCCCTTCCCAAATTTAGCTGGTAGACCCAAAACCATCCAGTGGACCCTTAGGAATCCTAATTAAGTTTGACCTGAAGACCTAGAGTCTCCACTTAAGAAAGCTCTTCTGCCAGAGGACCCAGTGAAAGGTTCTAAGCAAAGACCAGACATTATCAGATTTACATTTTTGGTAGATTATTTCAGCATTAGTGTGAAAGATAGATTTGAAAGTTGAAAGTGACCAGAGACCAGTGAGAAGGCTATGTAATGGTCTATACTAAAACATGATACCCCCTCAGCCAGGCAAAGGGACAAGGTGGAGGAGAGAAATAGTTAAGAATAAAACGAGCAGGACATAATGATTGGCTCCAAGAAGAAAAATTAGAGGGAAAGAGCAGAATCACAGGTGACTTGCAGATCTCAGGTAGTGGAAACTGGATTGAGAGTGGGGCTGTGATGAGGGGAGGCATGTGGAAGGGTATGCAAGCCTGAGCAGGAGGACTTCAGTGATAAGCTCAATTTTGGCCTCACTGAATCTGAGATGTCTGATGACTAGCCATATCCAGGGAGTGTTAGTTCTTCATTCATGTCCGACTCTTTGCAACCCCATGGACTGTAGCCCACCAGGTTCCTCTGTCCATGGAATTCTCCAGGCAAGAATCTGGAGTGGGGAGCCATTCCCTTCTCCAAGGGATCTTCCTGACCCATGGATCAAACCTGGGTCTCCCGCACCGAAGGCAGATTCTTTACTGTCTGACCCCCCAGGGAGCCAAAAAAAGTGAAAGTGTTAGTTGCTCAGTCATGTCCGATTCTATGCAACCCCATGGACTGTGGCCTGCCTGAGAAACTGACCATTTTTCAGCGTGTCTGAAGCTTCAGGAACACTTGTAACACGGATGGACTCCCAAGCACACAATGATAATTCACATCAATCTTTCTCCATCCCTACTTTCCTACCCTAGCTTGTGCCACTCTCTCCCTCACCTGGTTTACTTCACAGCCTCTTAACTGGTCTTGCTGCCTTTAAACTCACCTCCCTGGACCCATTTTCCGAAATTCAATACCTAGGAGAATCTTTCCAAAAGGAAAACCTGATCAGGTCACTTCCCACAGCTTCCCACCACCTTCAGAATGGAGCTCAAGCCACCTGGCACAGCTCCTTGACTTCTTAGGCTCACTTTCCCTCTCCAGCTTCCCCTCTGAACTGCCACCACCCCACCTCAGAGTCCATGGTGTAGTCTGGTGAATCCTGAACAACATCACACAGAACTCAATGTGAGTGGCACATGCTGGAGTTCAACAGCACAGCCTCCCTGACTGGTTTAACATGGGCCAGTGGCCAAAAGTTACATGTAAGAATCAATTATTAGATAAAACAATGATACTGATTCAAACCAACTGCTCAACCAACCTTTTATTTTCTAGGCTTATGTACCTTGCCCTCAGAGAGAACTATGATGGAAGACATTATCAAGAGGAATAAAAAAAGAATTGACATGTAAGGATTTTTTTTTAATTTTTTACATAGAACAGTATTGAACTGCTCACAAGGATCACCTAGCTGCTTCTTAAAAATGCAGATTCCTGGGACATAACCCAGACCAACTTAATCAAAATCTGGGTGAGACTGGAAATTCGTATTTTTGTGTTCTTCCAAGGTGATTCTTATATATGTTAGTTTAAGATCCAACTTCTTAAAAACAGTCATTTCACCAAACGAGAACATTTTTCCTTGATGTATTTTCATTTGCTTTGTATGATGCCTGTGTTAGATTCTATATCTTCTCACACTCTGTGGTAAAGAGGAAATGGGATGGGGCACTGGTGGTGACAGTAGCCTGAGTATCTCTGGAAAGTTAGCTGGGGGAACTCCCATCAAAGCAAATTAGAAAGGAGTTGGTATGGAATGAAAGTCAAGGATTTATACTTTGTGACACAGTAGAATCCCTAAGTGATCTTAAGGACCCATTAAGAATCCATTCCATACACAAAATGCCATAGGTGATTAAGTACATTGGAAGGTTTACTCGGGGGCCTTATATCACATGTAGGGATTATCTTACTTTCAAGTTCTAAATTATCTATTATATGCCAACCAGAGTGCCAGATACTTTAATAATTTAACAAGAAAATATTAAGCATCTCTTCTGAGCAAGACATCGAGCTACACTTTCATCTGTAATCTGGTGAATCTTTGCAACAATCCTGACTAGTTTTACTTGCCAGAAGATTTGTAGCTGCTTGCTGAATACCAAATAATAATAATGGTTATAAACCCCATCACATTCCTAGAACTTCCACAAATTCATACTTATTTATTTTATATCCTACTCTCAATCTGGAATGTGGGTCTCCTGATGAAATAAACTAACACTTGCCACCAGAGTCATTCAAAACTCATTTATTCATTCATTCCTCTCTCCATTCTTTCAGCAGCTATTGAATACCTAATGTTCTTATATAACTTAGAATATTTTGTGACTCTGTCCTTTTTTCTACATTAAGGTTTGGAGAGAGCAATAGCCAGATACTACAGACCAATTACATCGAATACTTGGACGAGCTCGCTGTAGAGATAGGTGTGAAGCCAAACATCCTTTCTCTCTTGCTAAAAGATCCTAAACTGGCTGTGAAACTCTATTTTGGGCCATGCAACTCCTATCAGTATCGCCTGGTTGGGCCTGGGCAGTGGAATGGAGCCAGGAATGCCATCTTCACCCAGAAACGAAGGATACTGAAGCCTTTAAAGACACGGGCTATCAAAACCTCATCAACTTTCCCAGTTTCCTTCCTATTGAAAATCCTGGGGCTTCTTGCTGTGGTGGTGGCCTTTTTTTCCCAACTTCAGTGATTTTAATCTATCAGCATAATGCTTTAAGTTTTAATGGCAGTCAGTACCTCTTAAAGAAAAAAAAAGAAAAAATATTAAATCTAAAGTCTAAATTTTAGAGTTGGAAAGAACACAGAGAGAGAAAGAGTTAGAAGTATTAGGTATAAAATGCATAAAACCAAAATTGTGTCATGAAATTTCTTTGCCATCCATCCTTCCCTCAAGCTCACCAGACTCCAAAAAAAAAAAAAAAAAAAAAAAAATCAGTATAGTAATGCTGGCTGAATAGTGCTGCCAAGCCTGAATAAAGGAGAGCCATATGGAAAAATAGTAGAATTACACAGAGTGAAAAGCACCCATGGTTTAAATTATTGGAAAATTTAAACTGTGGGTAAATATTTAAATTTCTGCATGTTGTTCTTGATAGTCCTCTCAGCCAAACTTTATTTGGTGACAAAGTTCTCAAATGTTAAGTCAGGCTCCATTTGCTTCATGGAGAATCACTCAAAAATACTGGAGGAAAAAAAAAGAATGAGAGGATAGACTTAGAAAACAGCAACATTTGGACAGGTTTTTAGGGCCTCACATTAAAAGCTGAGCAAATAGCCACTTTTCTTATATTTGTCTTACATTTTTGAAGGGCTTCCCTGGTGGCTCAGGCAGTAAAGAATTTGCCTGCAATGTAGGAGACCTGGGTTTGATCCCTGGGTAGGAAGATCTGAAGGGAATGGCTACCCACCCCAGTATTCTTGCCTGGAGAATTCCATGAACAGAGGAGCCTGGCAGGCTACAGTCCATGGAGTCACAAAGAACTGGACACAAGTGAGCGACTAACACTTTCACTTCACTATATTCTGATAGAGACACTGCTGTAAAATTAAAAATAAGCATACTATAATAGATGGATAGATGTATTTATAATATTACGATACATATAATATGTATTTACCATATATGTATTGAGAGACTACTTATCATATACCAATGTGCACATTGTGTGTATTATTTCATTTAATTCTCATGACAATTGTGTGAGATGGGTGCAGCTCTTGTACCCATTTTACAGGCTATGAAACTGAGACTCAAGTTAGGTAACATGCCCAGGGCCATCCATCTTGTGATGGAGCTGGAACTGGAACTCAGGTTTGCCTGACTCCAGAACTGAATATCATAACCTTGCCCCATAATACATATTTACAAAAACCTCTACTATTAACAAAAATACTTACTAAAGTTCTATTTATAATCACATATGTATTACTTCTGTAGGTCCTTTACATAGAAAACAATACTCTTCTCACAAATAAGATCTGATTAATTTTATTTATAATATTTGGGTTATATTTTAGCTAGGTCTAAAATTTGTTTGAAGGAATTTACAGCAAAATAAATGCTTATATAATAACATTAAAGATAATCATTTACATTTTCAAAAAACAAGTGTTAAGGGAAAAAAAGTATATTTCCCAAGTAGATGAAAAGTATTGTAATGACTGGACCTTGTATTTAGCTCTAACCAACAAATAACCAAGGCAAAAAGCAAGCAGTATGTAATCTTTGTCATCTGATAAAAGCAAGCATACCAGCTTGTTAGGAGAGACAGACATCTGCTTAGAACTGAACTTTAAAAATGTCACAAGCAATTCAATGTCAATAGATATTGAGCAACATAATAGAAAAACATCTGGTTAAAAACATTCATCACAGCCGTTATTTCTACAAAGTGTACTTTGGGAGATTAAACCATGCCACAAGCCCAGAACAAGACCTTCAAAGATAGCGGAAAGATCAGAGATTCAAGATTTAGACAAATTTCTCCTTTTATTCCTCCAAAGCCTTTGGGGTCATCACTCTTCACTTGGCCTAGATTTCTCTCTCAAGTGCCCAGAACAAGGTGATGGCAATCCTGTCAGTGGAACCTCTTTAAAGGCTATTGAAATGATACCAGCCTTTAAATACAGGTGTTTGTTTTTTTTTTCATTGCTCCTACAAGCAGATTCCTTTGAAAAAGTGTATATGGTATATATACTTAGTTATCAATTAAAAACCAATTACCTTGCTAATTATTAAAAATCATTTACAAGTCATTATATTAGTAATAATAATAGAATGGGATTTATCAAGGCTTTATAACAAGAGTAGGCAAACTACTGCCTGTAGGTCAAAACCAGCCCACTACTTGTATCTGTAAATGAAGTTTCACCGGAACACAGCCATTCCTTTTCACTGATTGTGGCTGCTTTGAAGCTGTAATGACAGCGTTGAGTAGTTGCTAACAAAAACAGTATGGCTCACAAAGCTTAAAATATTCACAGAAAGTTTGTAAAGACAGAAAGCTTGCCAGTCCCTGCTTTGTAATGTGCAAAGCTTTGCCCTAATTGTTTTTTCATAACTCACTCATCATTACCACTACCCAGTGAAATGACTATGGTTATTATTCTATTTCTATAGTGGAAGATTGAGAATCAATTGTCAGGTCGATGCTGAATTAGTGGGTTGGTGGGGGGGTGGGGTGGAATAATGCCATTAGGACAAAATTGTTATTCAATTTACATTCTTGAAAATGTTTAGAAAGAAGATGATCACTTGAAATCATTCCAAGTATTCTGATATATTTTTTAAACATAAATAGTTCACATCCAGAGCCTGAGATTAAGGAAGACTCATTCAAGTCTGTTCCTTTGCCTCCATACATCCTCAAACATGAAAGTATCCTAGATAAACAAACCATCTAGGATCGTTTGTTCCAAACTATGATCCACAGAGACATTTTCTGCATCAGAATATCTCAGAGAGTTTTTAGAAGTGCAGATTCCTGAATAAAATGTAACTATAATTCAGACCTGCTGGATTAGAATCTCCACTGCAATCTACAGTCTTGATAAATTCTCTGGAGGATTCTTGTGCACATTAAATCTTGGAAATATTGGTTTGAGGCTTCTCAAAAAAACACCGCTTTCAGAGATTAGTCCATGAATTTTTGCACTCCTAAGGCCCAAATTCCTCCTTAGATTCAGTCTTACAATTTCTTGCTGTACAATGTTTGTTCTCCTGAGAAGGATGTTAGCTAGCTACCATCTATCTTCTTGCAAAATCTCTTCCTGTGATGGTTCCCTTTTACTAACTTCTGATTTTAACTATTCTTCTCCAGATGATTGGTCCTTGAATTTCCACTCTCAAAGCCAAATGTGTCATATTTGCAGAAAAATAAAGATATTTTAAAAATAAAACAGTTGGACCATCATATGTAACAACATTCCAAGTAATAAAGATTTTCAAAGCTTAATTGAATTATAATCCAGCAGTCACATTATAATGAGGATGGCAAAAGAAGATTCTTCTTCATAACTGGTCTTTCATCCTGGAAGGATTGCTGCTGGCCTGCAACACCTTGTACAGAACTTTTGGCTATTTCCCAAGAGGGAGAATATGTTTACACACAACATACCTCACTTTCTGGTCCAGTCTGCCTTATCACCAGATCATGGATCAATGAGGTTAAAACAAAAGCTCCTGAGATTGTTGTTGTTCAGTTGCTAAGTCATGTCCAACTCTTCAAGACCCCATGGACTGCAGCATGCCAGGCTTCCCTTTCCCTCACCATCTCCCAAAGTTTGCCCAAGTTCATGTCCATTGCATCGTTGATGCCTTCCAGCCATCTCATCCTCCATTGCCCACTTCTCCTTCTGCCTTCAATCTTACCCAGCATCAGGGTCTTTTCCAATGGGTCAGCTGTTCACATCAGGTGGCCAGAGTATTGGAGTTCAGCTTCAGCATCAGTCCTTCCAACGAATACTCAGGGTTGATTTCCTTTAAGATTGATTTTAAGATTCTAATCTCTAATCCTGAGATTAGATTCTACTTAATTCAGGTTGGGTGCTAGAATGAGATTAAATATGCAAGGGTTTTATTAAGGAACATGACTGCATGAGAGGAAGGAGAGAGAGCTGTGCAAGAAAAGGCTGAAAGAGTCACTGAACAGCAATGCAAGTCTGACCCTGAATGAAGGAGAGAGGGAAGATGGGTGGATAGAAACATCATAGACTGTTGTGCAGTTTAAAGAAGAATTGGCGGAGCCACTGGGGACACTTCAAGCCATCAGAGAAGCCCTGACTCTCCTGTGAATGAAATGCTTCAGTCTCTGTGCTGTCATCACTGACTGAAAGCAGCTCATGGGGAAAGTGACCTGAGCATGAGTGCAGCAATGCATCTCAAGTACAGTAGCTAACGCCCTTGGTTAATCACACTCCCTATTGTGAAATATCTATAAAACGCATTCTCATGGTTACCATAGTTTCATAATATTATTTTTATATTCTTCACTTGGTGGAATCAGCATTTTTAGATTAACTTACCTAGTTAGTCATCAGTTTCTTCCACAACCAATTCTGAGATATTAGTGTCCCTTCCCCTTGCCCCAAAACTTCCAGTCCCTAAAAGCCCAGACTCAAAGGTATTTGTGAGAGTACCAACAAGGAGATGCTATGGAGTTCTCCTTTCCTGCTGACACCTTACTCCTTTCCTCAGAAACCTTCAGTGGCTCTCCATCATTTATTATTCAAAATTCTCCACACCAGCTGTCACTTCCCTTCCCAGCATTCCTCCCACTGTGATGCCTTCACACCTTCCTTCACACCTTGCCTCACTTGCTGCCCTTTCTTCACGCTATCTACTCTTGCCTCCCCAATACTCTAATAAGATCCCATCCTTCCTACAGTGCCAGGTCAAATGCTTTCCCCAGTCCCTCCAGCCAAAATATATCTCCTCCCCCTCTGTGTTCCCAAACCACTTTGTTTCAATCTTGCAATAGTGTTTACACTCCTGCCTTCTATTAGGTTACTTCTGTAGCTCCTAAAGAAGTCACCTCAGTGTTCTGAGACTGAGTTTTCTCAACTGAGCAGAGAAAAGGGGTCAGATGATCACTAATTCCCAGTAAGTATAATATTCTATGGTTTTAACATAATTCGTTAACTGTCAATTTTTTAATAATGGTTAAATAAAATGCCTTTTGTAGTTCACTAGCACTAACAGCATGGCACCCCACTCCAGTACTCTTGCCTGGAGAATCCCATGGATGGAGGAGCCTGGTGGGCTGCAGTCCATGGGGTCGCTAAGAGTCGGACGCGACTGAGCGACTTCACTTTCACTTTTCACTTTCATGCATTGGAGAAGGAAATGGCAACCCACTCCAGTATTCTTGCCTGGAGAATCCCAGGGACAGAGGAGCCTGTTGGGCTGCCGTCTATGGGGTCGCACAGAGTCAGACACGACTGAAGCGACTTAGCAGCAGCAGCAGCAGCACAAACAGCAAAGGTAACAATTTTGTGCCTAGAAGCTACCAAACCCAACTTCCAGAAAACACACAGAAAAGGCTGCTTTGGCACTCCTCAGGGTAAAGCAGTAATAGGAATCATATTTTGGAACCAAAGGATCGCTGCAAGTCACTGGGTCATTTTAAGGATGGAAGAGACTAAAGAGAATGCTCTCAGATATGAAAACAGAGATTCAAAGAACTCAGGTCACCATCCGGGGCCACGTGAATAGTCATGTCTCCTGAATACCAGCTGGTATTGCTTCCTCTATCAGTTCAAATAAACTGCAATAAAGACGGGCTGCTGTATCTTGTGGGTGAGAAGTATACACCTAAAATTTGTGTTTTCACACCCAGATATCCATCTATATCTGTCACATATTCTGGGAGAGGAATTTTAATTATAACTATTAAACAGAGCTTTAATTGTTAGACTTTCCTATACTTTGGGCTACTAGCCAGTAGAAAGTAATTGATTCTATAGGATCACTAATTTCTCTTATTGTGGACCTACTTCAAGTTTAGCAACCTAAAGAAACTGGAGAAAATAATAAAAAGTCATATAGTGATCATTTATTATGTTCTAAGTATTATGAAGAATTCAATTTAATTTCATCATATTTAATCCTCATAACCTATTTTATATACCTGGAAATTGAGACATAGTGGCAAAAGGGCTTTTCCAAGTTATGTGGGTTATAAGCAAGCCCATCTGGGTTTTACTGCCAGAACTGTCTGACTCTGCAGCCTGTGCTAAATGATGATTTGAAGGATGATGAATCAACAAAAGAACCATTTATTATTTCTTCATTTTCCATTGTCCATCTTATATCCAAGGTAAAATATCATGTTAATCAATTTTATCCCCTCTCTACACACCAAGAATGGGGCTGATCCACAAGAGAACTAAGAAGTTGATGTAATGCAAGTTGTCAAAGAAGGTTCAAAAATAGTTTTAATATATTTGTGTGTCTAATAAAATCACATAAAATTGTATGAATATCTACAGTCATAAGTATGTTAACTTAGGTATTAAGGTATCTAAATAAGAATGGAGACAACATTTGTTTGAAAAAAATATTCTTACAAGTGCCTGGGGGCAAAAAAGAGAGACTTGAGTTTGGAACAAAATGAAATTCTTCAGAAGAGAGAAAGGTTCAGGCTTTTTAAAAGAGGATGGAAGGAAAGAATATAAGAACAAAAAGAAAGAAAAGAACCAGCAGGATAGCAGAATGTTGGGTAGGAGCCCATGCAACCTCTCCTTGTGATTCTTCAGCTAGTCAGTAGAGCTATTAAATACACACACACACACACATACACACACACACACACACACACACACAAATACTGAGTGGAGCTAGACATTTTGTGGAATAGAGGAGGAGCTAAGCCCTGCACTTACATTGGCTTGGGACAAAAAAGTAATAGCACAGAGTCCAATGCAGACATAGAGAGGACTGTGCTATAGCTGGGAATACCATGATGAGCAAGAAAAGCCAGATGCACACTTTAAAGATTTAGATAACTGCATTCTGTAGTACTTACAAAGCACTTCCACAATTATTATCTAACCTAATCCTTACCACGGCCTCAGGTGTTAGGCAAAACAAGGATGACTGTTCTACTCTGCACAGAATACCAACGAACCCTGATTTCTCACCAGTGTTCTTTCTGCTTCACCCCTCGCTGCTATTCTAAATACAGTAAGTCCACTAGGTACAAATGAGTTCCGTTACCAGAGTGCACTGGTAAGTTCAATTTGTTTGTAAGTCCAACCAAGTTAGCTTAGGAACCCACCAACACAACTGGCTATATAGTACCATACCATAATCGGTTTATTATACTTTTCACACAAATAATACATTAAAAAAATAATAATAATTTTAAAATTTAGTCTTATGATACAGTACCTTGAAAAGCACAGTAGAACCACTTATATCACCACTGCTTTATGCTTGCTTCCAGATATCCTGAGCTTGAAGTAAAGATACTGTACTCTTACTTTGCACAGTAAAGTACACAAAAGCACAACCACTTGTAGAAGATGCACACATGACAATGTACACCAGACATGTGAACTACCTTACATAATTGGACACACAAATGCACATTTGTGTCTTTGAAAGTTCACAAATTGAAGGTTCCCACATATGTCACCATGTAAACATTTCCCATTAATTACAAACTTCTTCAGTTCAGTTCAGTCGCTCAGTCATGTCCGACTCTTTGCGACCCCATGACCTCCCATGACCTTGCACGCCAGACCTCCCAGTCCATCACCAACTCCCGGAGTTCACTCAGACTCACGTCCATCGAGTCAGTGATGCCATCCAGCCATCTCATCCTCTGTCGTCCCCTTCTCCTCCTGCCCCCAATCCCTCCCAGCATCAGAGTCTTTTCCGATGAGTCAACTCTTCGCATGAGGTGGCCAAAGTATTGGAGTTTCAGCTTTAGCATCATTCCTTCCAAAGAAATCCCAGGGTTGATCTCCTTCAGAATGGACTGGTTGGATCTCCTTGCAGTCCAAGGGACTCTCAAGAGTCTTCTCCAACACCACAGTTCAAAAGCATCAATTCTTCGGCGCTCAGCCTTCTTCACAGTCCAACTCTCACATCCATACAAACTTCTTAGGCAGTTACAAAATATAATAGCACCTTAAGTGCTATAACAGTTTCTAACTCACTGTTGCAGACTTTCCCACAAAATTTTCATCAAGCTACAAAGACATCTAAGGGAACTTAAAGTGGCTGCTATTTGCTCTCATCCTTAGATGGCAGAGGTGTGAATCACTGATTCACCACTGTTGAAGAGAAAAGACCCATTTCAAGCAAAATAATTGGCCTTAAGTAGGCATGGTACTATTTCCACCTCCCCTTTCAATGCTACTGTTCTGTAGGTGTATTCTCACAAAAAGAAAAACAACCTCAACATGAAAGGCACTTAGGGAATTAACTCCACTTAAGAACACGTGTGTATATATATATATATATATATATATACAATGGCACAGGGAGCTTCTTGATGCTTTTGGTGTGGGGGAGTTGAAGAGTAAGGAGTTGTGACTGTTTTAACTTTTTAGAGGGAGAAAGAAAAGAATTGCAATGGGTAGGTCCAATTTACAACTGGGACTAAAACTGAGTGAATTCTATGCTCTCTTTTAACTTTGAAGTTCTTTGGCTTTAAATATGAACAGAACAGGGGAAGAAAGGAAGGGAAGTGAGACTTCAGAAGATTACTTAAAAATGCAATGAAGGAGCAAACAGACATCCCTCTAGTGCATCAGTCATTACAAGCAAGGTGTGATGCATTAACAACAAATCCTTAAATCTCAAAACTTTGAAATAAGACAAAGACTGTTTCTCTTTCATGCTATATATCCATTGGGAGTTAAGCTCTGCTCATCATAGTTACTCAAAGCATCCAGGTTAATGGAACAGCCATGTTGAAAGTTTCTCCTTACCACACTGAAGGAAATGAAAGTTCTATGGGATCTCATACCAGCAATTAAATCCTCTGAGCCCAGAAAAGACAGTTGCTACTTTGATTCACAGTTCACTGACCAGAACTAGTCACATGTTCCCAACCAACCACTAAGGGACCATGAAGTTCAATCCTACCATATACCTAAAGGGCAGAAATTCCAAGTTGCTTCCTAAAGATCATCGCCATCCACCAGTTCAGTTTCTTAGGGTCTAGGTTTGTTTCAAAAGAGGGCCTGGACAGATTTCACCATCCCAAGGCCACAAGTACAACTAATTGCCAATAAACCCTAAAATTAGAAGGAAGAAAAAAGAGGAAGGTGCTGTTGAAGGCCAGTGTTTTCATTTTTAATTACTTAAGTTTCTTGATAATTATGGAAAATGAGGTGCTATGATCAATGGCTAGGTTTATACACAACCAACACTATAAAATTTTTGTTTCCACTAATGTTAGCAGCTTGCCTGGTAAGGCCTTGGGACCTCCTTGGTGGGCACCAAGGGCGCATGTACAATCAAGGTAAGTGCCTAAGCACTGCGGTTTGGGACATTAATCGTGGCCCTGGCTCTCAAGGTATCCATGACTCACGATTTTTAAAAACACTTGAACTAACAGTCGTCCTGAAGCCTTAATTTCAGGGTAAAAATTAAACTTTGAAATCATCCAAATACTATCATCTTCATAGCTACAGGAAGGCAGCTGGGCTCAACAAAGCCAACAATGCTATTTCGGTGCCAAGTCTTCAATAAACCAGAAACAAGGCAAAGGGTAAGTGTTGTGAGCCAGCAACAGACCCAATGATACAGAAGGCCCTCTGAATATAGGGCTAAAGGGTGTAGTGAAACTACATTGAAAATCAAGGGGGGGGGGGGAAGATTTGTCTTTCCAGAACCTTCTCCATGCTTCAGTCTTACCAATCAGTCTTGGAGTGTAGTCTCTGTACCTGTGAAAGTCATTTCAATATTGTAAATCAAAAATCAAGACACCTTATCTGGTCTAGCAGTAGCATCACCATCATCACCATCACAGCCATCCGCAACGTGTGTACTGTGTACAAGACTCTATACAGATGTCTCATCCAGTCCCCACCACAACTATGTGAAGCAAGTATTATTATGCTTATCTTAAACTGAGGAAATTAAAGGTTTAAAAAGTTAAATAATTTTCCCAAGGTTACTCTAATAGTGCCTGGTGAAACTTTACTTAAACCCAGGACTTCTGATGCCAAAGACTGTGCTCTTTCCATACATTTGTTATATTTCCCAAGTGCTTTGGCAATCATCTGCAGTCAAGTCCTTAAAGATGGGAAGCTGGGATGGACATAAACATACTACTACATATAAAACAGATAACTAATGGGGACTTACTGTATAATGAAGGGAACTCTACTCAATACTCTGTACTGCCCTATATGGAAAAAGAATCTAAAAAAGAGTGGATATATGTAAATGTATAACTGATTCCCTTTGCTGTACACCTGAAACTGACACAACATTGTATATCAACTGTACTCCAATATAAATTAATTTTAAAAAATAATAAAAATATATAAATAAATTAACAGAAAAAACTGAATACTAATATGGGTGAAGCATAACTTGGAAACAATAAGCATTTTCTCTAAGTGAGAAATGGATCAAAATGTTTAAAAGTGACTCTTCAGTGTAGCAGCTGTTGTCATAATTGCCTTATTTTATTTATTCCCTCCTCTTCTAAGAATGAAATCTAGGAACAATGAATATGCTGCTGTTACTCCCTAAAATAATTTCTCTTTTGCAGGGAAAAGAGTGAGTCTAAAGTACATATCACCAGTATTTATCTTAGCATTTCACTGTTGCAATTACTCAAGTTAAAATATAAATAATGGCTAAACTTAGACTGCAAATTCTGCATAACATTCCTTATCTTAGACAGGGTTCATCCGGTATACCCGGGATGCCTAGGACAATACTGGCTCTGGATCATTCAGTTTCATTTCTGCAAACTCTTAACTGCGGCCAGGACTTGGCATCAGGAATTTCAAGTACATGAAGTAAACAACCAGATATAACCTCTGATTCTTTTGCTTTAGGGAGGTGGGGCCCAGATTTTTCCTGTTTTGTTATTGTGCTTCAGGACAGAGTCCCCTCAGCAGAATGCCACTCCCTTGATCTGTGGAGAGCTATAAAGCCACTCCCCATCCCAAAGGACAAAGAGGGGTATGTGCTTGAGTTCTTGTAACGGGACGGTAAAGTCAGATAGTACCAAGTCTTCTGTATACACTGGTAAGTACATTGCTGGGTAGACTACTAAGTGGTTAATCAAGGGGAAAACATGTATTCCTAATGCAAAGGGAAATCAGTACTTTTTCTTAACAGCTTCCATTAATAGCTTCTAACTTGGTGTCAGACAATGCTTTGGGGGTTTGTCTACCAAATATTGGCATGAGCTTGGAGACAGAGGCAATGACCCCTCCCTTTTGAATCTGACCAATTTATGTTGCATGTTGTCTTTTTTTCACTCAGTTAAATTCACAGGAGCATTAATTTCAAGAGTTTCAAAACTCTCTTGTAGATATCCGGTTGAATGCCATCTGATTTACAGATGGAGGGACTGTCTGTCCTTTGTTATTTGCTAGTTTCCCCTCCAGCCGAGGGAATATCTGTGGCCTTGTAACTGGTATGGTGAATTTAGTACCTGGCAGAACTTTTCTTATCAAGTGGTTGTGTTTCGGAAGAGGCTGGAGGAGGGAGAAACAGCTGCTGGAGGTTAGAAATCCCAGAGCAGGGCCAGGGCCATCCTCTGGGATTTCTAACCTCCAGCAGCTGTTCCCCCCTCCTCCAGCCTCTTCCAAAACAACCACCTGATAAGAAATGTGTGTATATGTCCATGTGTGAGAGAGGGGACGAGAGACACAACATAGGACAGAGAGACAGAAAGAGAGAAAGGGGAAGGTGCGGGTGCGTAATGTACAAATGAAGGACTGGTTACAAGCCTGTCTGGCTTCCCTGGAGGCTCAGAGGTAAAGAATCTGCCTGCCAGTGCAGGAGATGAGAGTTTGATCCCTGGGTTGGGAAGATACCCTGGAGAAGGCAATGGCAACCCTCTCCAGTACTCTTGCCTGGGAAATCCCATGGACAGAGGAGACTGGCGGGCTACAGTCTATGGGGTCGCAAAAGAGTCACGACTTAGTGACTAAACATGACTTAGTGACTAAACAAGAAGCCTGTCAGCACCAGTGAAGATGGCTTCCTTTGAAATACATAGATGAGTCACACCAGAAACCTTTAACACTGGTTAACTGCTGGACTAGGTATAGGATAGCTTGCATTTCTTGACACCAGTAGATAAGGTCTCCTGATCAATTAAAATATATTCAGAAGGAAAGACTATAACCCAAAGATTCCCAAACCTCCTAGGTTCAAGGGGCTCTTTAGTGTGCAAGTAATTTTGTCACAGGGCCCCCAAGCTATAGTTTCTCTTATTAAATAGTCACATCCAAACAACTTATGTATTTCTGTTCTTTGTATTTGTATTTTTATTCTGTTCTCTATTTATACTTTTGTTCTTTTTCAATCAACCTTGTAGTTGTTTGACATAATAATACACAAATTTAAAGGAAAGTGGTATTTTTATTTTATATTTGAATAATCGCAGTTACTTAATAATGAGGTACACACAGCACTGCTCAACTCTTGGAATCAGATCATTTTCTGTTCTACCTCAACTGTTCACTTTTTAACATTGCAACAGTCAGAAACCTAGCTTTGCAAAGACATTACATCATGGATTAGAACACATCCCTATCTGATATAAAAATTGTGAACTACCTCCAGGTAATACTTTGGTATTCAACAGACATGGAGTATTACTACACTTTCCTCAAATTTTTGAAATAACTCAGTACCTCTGCACACAATTCTGGGAATGACAGCCCTAGCCTCATGTTCTAACCCCCTATATCATCCTAATAAACCAACAGAGGCACTCAGTCTCGCACACGCACACAGCAACACGCCAACCAAGTGTATATATGTCAATCGCAACCAGCTTCATTTTAGAAGGAAACTGAGACCCAGAAACAAATTACTTGTATAACATCACACTGCTGGCAATTAGCCAACACTAAACTTCCAGCTCAGGTCTGACTCCCAAGTACCCTACTTTCCCATAAGAAATCCACAGGGATGTTTACTTCTCCAAAAAGTCTGGCTGGTACATTATATTTTTGCATCTTACTTCTTTTGAAGTAGAGGCAGTGATGTAAAATGCTTAGGAAAATACCAGTGGTTTGCTTGTAACCCCCATGGTTAAAAATCGGTAACTTTGATGTAACCGACAGTAATTTCTCAACTCATTTAGCAATTTTGTGTTGCTTAAGTTATTTTGCTTGATGTTTTTTATAAACTCACTTTCATCCAGTGGACACTTCACCAATTTGGTCATACTTTTTATTACTTCTTTCATATTTAGTCAGCTTTGATGAGGCTTTCTTCATTGAAATAATAATGATGATGGTGATGATACACTGCTTTTAAAATCTCCGGCAAAGGAATGGCCAAATTCTTATTGTATATTCACATTAGAAGCAATAGTATTTTTAATATTCATTTTGCGTTAGCATGTGAAATAACACTAATCAGTGGCATTAGAGTATTTTTCACCTTAACAAAATTTCCTACTCTGTTATCAGTCACTTTGTCTAACCTACAGCAGTCAGTGACTAGAAATGATTTTTAGTTAAAAGAAATAATGAAGGCAGGCAATACTTTTTCTAAAAAGCACTTATTAATTTTTTTAATCACTTTGGTTTCATAGAAGTATCAATACTTGAAGGAATGATTGGAAGCATTAATTTTCATCAGCATGCGAATGCGGTATTCACCTTGAGGGCATATGTGCTCATGTATGCTCATGTTCGTTTTTCCAGACATGAGAACAATTCATGTGAGAATATGGAAACACATCAAGTAGATCTGAAATGAAAATGGAAAGAAATAAAAGAAAAGTCCTGAAGGGTGATTTGGAACCTATTTTTTCTCCTTTTATCTTTTTCTCTCTTTCCTTCTCTTATCACCAATTCTTTTATTTCCCTACTCATTTCCTTCACTTGCTAGAACACAACCTTTAGCTATATATTTCTAGTTGCCCCAATACTCTCTTATTCCAAATAAATAAACCCAAAATTGTCAAGGCAGATATCTACAAAAATATCAGATTCAAGAAAATGCTCCTGAATATGTAAAAATAACATAGCAACTTCTGTTCTGAGATAAGAATGTCCCAAGTACTGTGCTAAAGTGTTTTACACATCTGTTGATTCATTCCTACAACAGGTTCAACTTATAGCTATATTTTTTATTTATTTTTATTGGAATATAATTGCTTTACAATGTTGTGTTAGTCTCTGCTGTACAGTGAAATGAATCAGTTATATGTATACATATATCACTTCCCTCTAGGGCCTCCCTCCCTGCCCTCCCCCACATCCCATCCATCTAGGTCACCACAAAGCACCAAACTGAGTGCCCTGTGCTATACAGCAAGTTTTTGCTAGTTATCTATTTTCCATATATCTAGTGTATTTTAACATATCTAATGTACTCTTGCCTGGAAAATCCCATGGATGGAGGAGCCTGGTAGGCTGCAGTCCATGGGGTTGCTAAGAGCCTGACATGACTGAGCGACTTCACTTTCACTTTTCACTTTCATGCATTGGAGAAGGAAATGGCAACCTACTCCAGTATTCTTGCCTAGAGAATCCCAGGGACAGGGGAGCATGGTGGGCTGCCGTCTATGGGATCGCAGAGTCGGACACGACTGAAGCGACTTAGCAGCAGCAGCAGCAGTGTATATATGTTCTTGCCAGAACAGAGGAGCCTGGCAGGCTACAGTCCATGGAGTCACAAAGAGTCAGAAAAAAATCGCACACGCACACAGCAACACACCAACCAAGTATATATATGTCAATCGCAACCAGCTTCATTTTAGAAGGAAACTGAGACCCAGAAACAAATTACTTGTATAATATCACACTGCTGGCAATTAGCCAACACTAAACTCCCAGCTCAGGTCTGCCTCCCAAGTATCCTGCTTTCCCATCAGGAATCCACAGGGATGTTTACTCCTCCAAAAAGGCTGGCTGCATCTGGCCCACACTGAGTAGCAGTGATGACCTGGGGAGGGAATGTCTATGGATTGTACATTTGATAGAAAGTCATTTTGAGGACAGACTGTCTGACCCAGGATATTAGCTCCCAGAAGATATTTACTCAACTATTTTTTTAATTAAAAAGATATAAGGTGATGAATTAATTCATTGTACCTGTCAGGAAATCAACCCATTGCCAAATATTTATGCAACTACTAGTCCAGGCCAAGCACGCAGCTAGATGCTATGAGAAAATAAGAGACTAGACAGAGAAAATGGCCTTCTGTGAAGAAACATATAGGCTTATGCAGAAAGAAGACTAAACACATACAATCCAGTAAAGCAACACAATAACATAGTCCTCTCATGTGGGGAACATGCTGTTTCTAACAGGAGTCAAAAAAATAGCCCTTCTTAGAGCCCAGCCTCCATAGAGTCAAGTGGTCATGATGCCTCTATGGCCAATCTCTGGCCCTTACTCTCACTGCTGCCTCTCTCTGGAGGGTACTTCCTCCACTCCTCTGCCCACTGGAGTTCTTTTCATCATTCAAATCCTGGAGCAACAGTACACTTCTGTGTTGCTTTCCTACTTACCCAAAGTCAGTATTACCACCTCCTTCATCATGTGCTTATTGCAAAGCATACGTGAAACATATCTCTGTGTTAGTACTTGACACAGAATGTGGTATTTATTTTCAAATCTTACTTTCCCACTGAATGACAGCTAAAGAAGGCATCATGCCTTATTGATTTTTTTGTACCCCTGAATACCTTGCCTAGGGCTTAGCAGCGTAGAAGCCCCTCGTTGAGTGTTTGAAGGGTAATCAGAAGAGGAATCATAGAATCTGGCTTGATAAGATCCTCTAGGGACTTAGATTCCACCCTCCACATTACCTACTAATTTCCTACTTATGAAATCTCCCCCCAAAACCATCATACAGACTCTGAATGAACAAAATAAATATCAGAGCTTCAAATGCTGGAAAGTGCTTATAGTGACCTAAAATTTGCCTCCCTATAACATCTTCAAATGCATAATTGGCCATAATTCTAATCTGTCCATGATGATTCTTCAAATGTTTAAAGGCAAATACTTAAAGTACTGTGTCAGGCCCTTGGAATAAGAGTCAGTACAGATACTCTCTTTTATAAAGTGAGCTCAAGGCCATTCCATTAGCAGCTAGAGCATGACTTCCCCCAAAGGGAATCTACTAACTTTCCCCAGTAAATCAAATCCAGCTGAAGCAAATTGGCTCTATAACACTTTCATATGATACCTAAACAAATGGGCCTTTTCATTTCATTCAAGAAATATTTGTGGGGACTTACTTGGCAGTCCAGTGGTTAAGACTGCACTTCCACTGCATGGGGGCAAGGATTCGATCCCTGGTTGGAGAATGAAGACCCCACATGCACACGGAGTAGCCAAAAAAATAAAAATTTTAAAAACATATATATATAAAAAGAGAAATATTTGGGGGTACTAAGCATCAACTGCACTCATCTCACACACTAGTAAAGTAATGCTCACAATTCTCCAAGCCAGGCTTCAGCAATACGTGAATCATGAACTTCCAGATGTTCAAACTTGTTTTAGAAAAGGCAGAGGAACCGGAGATCAAATTGCCAACATCCGCTGGATCATCAAAAAAGCAAGAGAGTTCCAGAAAAACATCTATTTCTGCTTCATTGACTATGCCAAAGCCTTTGACTGTGTGGATCCAACAAGCTGTGGAAAATTCTGAAAGAGATGGGAATACCAGATCACCTGACCTGCCGCTTGAGAAACCTATATGCAGGTCAGGAAGCAACAGTTAGAACTGGACATGGAACAACAGATTGGTTCCAAATAGGAAAAGGAGTACATCAAGCCTGTATATTGTCACCCTGCTTATTTAACTTATATGCAGAGTACATCATGAGAAACGCTGGGCTGGAAGAAGCAGAAGCTGGAATCAAGATTACCAGGAGAAATATCAGTAACCTCAGATATGCAGATAACACCACCCTTATGGCAGAAAGTGAAGAAGAACTAAAGAGCCTCTTGATGAAAGTGAAAGAGGAGAGTGAAAAAGTTGCCTTAAAGCTCAACATTCAGAAAACGAAGATCATGGCATCTGGTCCCATCACTTCATGGGAAATAGAGGGGGAAACAGTGGAAACAGTGTCAGACTTTATTTTTTTGGGCTCCAAAATCACTGCAGATGGTGATTGCAGCCATGAAATTAAAAGACGCTTACTCCTTGGAAGGAAAGTTATGACCAACCTAGATAGCATATTAAAAAGCAGAGACATTACTTTGCCAACAAAGGTCCATCTAGTCAAGGCTATGATTTTTCCAGTAGTCATGTATGGATGAGAGAGCTGGACTGTGAAGAAAGCTGAGCGCCAAAGAATTGAGGCTTTTGAACTGTGGTATTGGAGAAGACTCTTGAAAGTCCCTTGGACTGCAAGGAGATCCAACCAGTCCATCCTAAAGGAGATCAGTCCTGGGTGTTCATTGGAAGGACTGATGTTGAAGCTGAAACTCCAATACTTTGGCCACCTCATGCGAAGAGTTGTCTCATTGGAAAAGACCCTGATGCTGGGAGGGACTGGGAGCAGGAGGAGAAGGGGATGACAGAGGATGAGATGGCTGGATGGCATCACCGACTCAATGGACATGGGTTTGAGTAAGCTCCAGGAGTTGGTGATGGACAGGGAGGCCTGGCGTGCTACAATTTTTGGGATTGCAAAGAGTTGGACACAACTGAGCGACTGAACTGAACTGAACTGAAGCATCAATTACTATGTTCCAAGCGCAGAGTTGGGGTTACAGCAGAGTACGAATCAGATGAAGTCTCTGAACTTGAACTACTCTGTGTCTCAATCCTGAAAAACAAAAATGTATATTCAGTTTTGTGGAACAAGCTCATCTGTGAGACAAGGAAATGCAAATGTTCAGGAAGATAGTATCTTTGAGGTAATTTTGCATCTACTCTTTGATCCATCCGGTTTAAAATTTACTAACTTGGGGAGAGAAAAATGTCCCCCCAAAATTGGGGGGAACAACAGCTAAAATCACATGATAAAGAGTTGAGCTTGTATGTATTGACCAAAATGCTACAGGAATTTAAAGAACAGAGGCTCAGTGATGGGAAAGGCAAAGAGGAAGCTGATTTAGGGAAATGTTTTTATACTTACAATAGCTTCTATTTATTGAGCATTTTCTTTTTTTTTATGGCAAATCTCTACTGTAGATTTTATTTATTTTTTTATTGTATTTTTTTTTACTTTATTTTGCTTTACAATACTGTATTGGTTTTGCCATACATTGACATGAATCAGCCACAGGTGTACATGAGTTCCCAATCCTGAACCCCCTCCCTCCTCCCACCCCATATCATCTCTCTGGATCATCCCCGTGCACCAGCCCCAAGCATCCTGTATCCTGTATCGAACATAGACTGATGATTCATTTCTTACCTGATAGTATACACGTTTCAATGCCATTCTCCCAAATCATCCCACCCTCTCCCTCTCCCACAGAGTCTAAAAGTCCATTCTACACATCTGTGTCTCTTTTGCTGTCTCACATACAGGGTTATCATTACCATCTTTCTAAATTCCATATATATGTGTTAGTATACTGTATTGGTGTTTTTCTTTCTGGCTTACTTCACTCTGTATAATCGGCTCCAGTTTCATCCACCTCATTAGAACTGATTCAAATGTATTCTTTTTAATGGCTGAGTAATACTCCATTGTGTATATGTACCACAGCTTTCTTATCCATTCGTCTGCTGATGGACATCTAGGTTGCTTCCATATCCTGGCTATTATAAACAGTGCTGTGATGAACATTGGGGTACACGTGTTTCTTTCAATTCTGGTTTCCTCGGTGTGTATGCCCAGCAGTGGGATTGCTGGATCATAAGGCAGTTCTATTTGCAATTTTTTAAGGAATCTCCATACTGTTCTCCATAGTGGCTGTACTAGTTTGCATTCCCACCAACAGTGTAGGAGGGTTCCCTTTTCTCCACACCCTCTCCAGCATTTATTGCTTGTAGACTTGGATCCCAGCCATTCTGACTGGTGTGAAATGGTACCTCATTGTGGTTTTGATTTGCATTTCTCTGATAATGAGTGATGTTGAGCATCTTGTCATGTGTTTGTTAGCCATCCATATGTCTTCTTTGGAGAAATGTCTATTTAGTTCTTTGGCCCATTTTTTGATTAGGTCATTTATTTTTCTGGAATTGAGCTGCAGGAGTTGCTTGTAAATTTTTGAGATTAGTTGTTTGTCAGTTGCTTCATTTGCTATTATTTTCTCCCATTCCAAAGGCTGTCTTTTCACCTTGCTTATAGTTTCCTTTGTTGTGCAGAAGCTTTTAATTTTAATTAGATCCCATTTGTTTATTTTTGCTTTTATTTCCAGTATTCTTGGAGGTGGATCATAGAGGATCCTGCTGTGATTTATGTTGGAGAGTGTTTTGCCTATGTTCTCCTCTAGGAGTTTTCTAGTTTCTGGTCTTACGTTTAGATCTTTAATCCATTTTGAGTTTATTTTTGTGTATGGTGTTAGAAAGTGATCTAGTTTCATTCTTTTACAAGTGGTTGACCAGTTTTCCCAGCACCACTTGTTAAAGAGATTGTCTTTAATCCATTGTATATTCTTGCCTCCTTTGTCGAAGATAAGATGTCCATAGGTATGTGGATTTATCTCTGGGCTTTCTATTTTGTTCCATTGATCTATACTTCTGTCTTTGTGCCAGTACCATACTGTCTTGATGACTGTGGCTTTGTAGTATAGCCTGAAGTCAGGCAAGTTGATTCCTCCAGTTCCATTCTTCTTTCTCAAGATTGCTTTGGCTATTCAAGTTTTTTTGTATTTCCATACAAATTTTCTATGTCCTAGGAGCACTTCTAAGCCAACTGTCATGTGTTGTTGACTCACTTGATTCTAACAAAACCCACAAGGAAAACACTACCATTCTCTTCATTTTTTATGATACACAGAGGAGTAGAATAATTTGCCAATGTCACAATGTGGTCCAGAGTCTGATTGCTTAACCCAGAGGTTTCCAACCCCCTGTGGCCTGTTAAGAACCCTGCCACACAGCAGGAGGTGAGCGGAGGGTGGGTGGGCAAGCAAGGGCAGTGACGCTTCATCTGGCCCTGGCCTTCGCTCCCCCCATTGCTTTCATTACCACCTGAACCATCCACACAGCCACCCTAATCCCTGGAAAAACTGTCTTCCACGAAATCATTCCCTGGTGCCGTAAAAGATGGAGACCACTGGCTTAACCAATACATTATCTTGCCTCTCATCATTCTTACAAGTTCATGTTAACTCATGGCCAAGGTCAGATACCCCTCCATCAGTGCCAGTGGTGACACGATGGTCCTAGAGGTGAATCAGGACCCTGTGGAGACAGGAGGAGAATTCCCCATGCCTACCTTTCCACCCCACACTTTCCCTTTCCCACTGATGACCATCCACTGGCAGCAGTCAGGAGAAGGACAACAGCACAGCTGGAATGCTGGCAGCTGGCCAGGGACAGGGACCAGCCCAGGGCAGTGTTGTAACAGCGCTCATGGTGGCCAGTGTCTTGGCTCTGCATCTCATCCCCACTCCACCAGCTTCTGGGTGACCTCGTATCACATCACACCAATCTGAGATTCGATTTCGTGTGTTTATAAAAATCTGAGTTTGCCAAGGTGATCCTTTCCTGGGCTGCTGCTCTGTTATTTCACTCGAAGGTTTGTGGAGGAAGGCTGGAGGCAGCAGCACAGTGCAGAACGCGAAACTCCGTGTACTGAAGGATCTGATTCCAGATGTTCTGCCAAAAGCTACAGTCTTGACAACCGTACTGTTATTTAGCACGAGTTCTGAGTGAGGGGGTGGGAACATACGAAGCACAGGGTTAAACCAGTGACCTGAACATTGCCCTCCTAGCATTCACAACACCAGAAACCAGCTACAGAGGATTCAAAAGGAGCAAATCTCTTAATCTCTCTGATTCTTTTTCCTGGTTCACTAGAGCAGCCAAGGATGGGGTGGGGCTTTCATTTATGAATAAATGGTTCTGCTTCATTGTCCCCACACAGGACAACATGGCCAAACGAGTTGCGATTGTGGGCGCTGGGGTCACTGGCCTGGCTTCCATCAAGTGCTGTCTGGAGGAAGGGCTAAAGCCCACCTGCTTCGAGAGGAGTGATGACCTTGGCGGGCTGTGGAGATTCACCGTAAGTAGGGTTTCCATGACTTTGTTGTGTGTCTGTTGGAAAATGGTTGACTGGTGCAAAAAAAGACTGAATTTCTTCCACAAGGGCTGGCACCCATGAGGAAGAGATAGAAACATCTGCTGAACAGGGAGACAGAAAGGGCCATTGAAAAAAATTTTTTAATATAAATTTATTTATTTTAACTGGAGGCTAATTACTTTACAATTTTGTATTGGTTTTGCCATACATCAACATGAATCCACCACAAGTATACACGTGTTCCCCATCCTGAACCCCCCTCCCACCTCCCTCCCCGTACCATCCCTCTGGGTCATCTCAGTGCACCAGCCCCAAGCATCCAGTATCCTGCATCGAACCTGGACTGGCAATTCGTTTCATATATGATATTATACATGTTTCAATGCCATTCTCCCAAATCATCCCACCCTCTCCCTCTAAGCAGGGCACCGCCTGAATTTGGGTGGGAAGTGCATCAGCTGCCTTATAAACTACACCCAAAGCCAAGAGGAGGAAAGATGCCCACGAAGGGTAGAAGAGTATGAAGTGGCTGAGACAAGCCAGGAAAGCTCAAGACAAGGGGGGCTAACAGCAGAACTCTGGGGGTCTGAAGCAAGAAACTGCAGTGTGGGGGAACAGTATGAATACAGTTCAGGAATTTCTGCCTCTGCCTGCAAGACTGAGCCGCTTATACCAACTTCTTTTTCCAGCCCTGCTCTATCTGAAGTAAAGCAGCATAAGACTCAGTGTAGGGGGAGTTCTGTACTCAAGGTCTTGTGGTCCAGGCAGTTCCCACCCATGCCAAGAACAATCACAAGTAAAGGATGTGAGTTTGGAGACTTTTTTGTTGCTGGAGGAAAATAAAAGTAATATTCTCAAGACTACAGTATGGATTGGAGAAGGGAGGAGGGAGGAGAGGCAACTATAAAGCTCATCCTTGACTGGCCTGGGACCCAGGAGAATCAGAGGGGCCCTGCTGGAGGTCACTGAAACTCTGTGAACTCCACAGCTCAGCCAGACAGTTTTTTTACACCAGATTTCCTCAAACCTTCTATTTTTCCTTCTTGTCAGGAGAACAAGAACATTTCCCATGAGCTTTAAATGTGCTAATGAAAGATGTCAAAAGAATGAAAAGGAGCATGCTGTCAGATATCCTGGCCTCAGAGCTCCCAAGAGATTAAGAGAAAGACCTAGCTATCTATTATAGTAGGGTAGAACTTGGAACAGGAATAAAGCACTCATTTTCTAATTCAGTGAGCAAAGCTCTGGAGAGACCAAGGGTGCTAGTTTCAGTTCAGTTCAATCAGTCATGTCCGACTCTTTGTGACTTCATGAACCTCAGCATGCCAGGCCTCCCTGTCCATCACCAACTCCCAGAGTTCACTCAAACTCACCTCCATCGAGTCGGTGATGCCATCCAGCCATCACATCCTCTGTGGCCCCCTTCTCCTCCTGCCCCCAATCCCTCCCAGCATCAGGGTCTTTTCCAAAGAGTCAACTCTTCGCATGAGGTGGCCAAAGTATTGGAGTTTCAGCTTCAACATCAGTCCTTCCAATGAACACCTAGGACTGATCTCCTTTAGGATGGACTGGTTGGATCTCCTTGCAGTCCAAGGGACTCCCAAGAGTCTTCTCCAACACCACAGTTCAAAACCATCAATTCTTCTGTGCTCAGCTTTCTTCACAGTCCAACTCTCACATCCATACATGACTACTGGAAAAACCATAGCCTTAACTAGATGAACCTTTGTTGGCAAAGTAATATCTCTGCTTTTGAATATGCTGTCTAGGTTGGTCATAACTTTCCTTCCAAGGAGTAAGCGTCTTTTAATTTCATGGCTGTAATCACCAACGGCAGTGATTTTGGAGCCCAAAAAAATAAAGTCTGACACTGTTTCCACTGTTTCCCCCTCTATTTCCCATGAAGCGATGGGACCAGATGCCATGATCTTAGTTTTCTGAATGTTGAGCTTTAAGCCAACTTTCTCAGTATCCTCTTTCACTTTCATTAAGAGGCTTTTCAGTTCCTCTTCACTTTCTGCCATAAGGGTGGTGTCATCTGCATATCTGAGGTTACTGATATTTCTCCTGGCAATCTGGATTCCAGCTTGTGCTTCTTCCAGCCCAGCGTTTCTCATGATGTACTCTGCATATAAGTTAAATAAGCAGGGTGACAATATACAGCCTTGACGTACTCCTTTTCCTATTTGGAACCAGTCTGTTGTTTCATGTCCAGTTCTAACTGTTGCTTCCTGACCTGCATATAGGTTTCTCAAGAGGCAGGTCAGGTGGTCTGGTATTCCCATCTCTCTCAGAATTTTCCACAGTTTATTGTGATCCACACAGTCAAAGGCTTTGGCATAGTCAATGAAGCAGAAATAGATGTTTTTCTGGAACTCTCTTGCTTTTTTGATGATCCAGCGGATGTTGGCAATTTGATCTCCGGTTCCTCTGCCTTTTCTAAAACCAGCTTGAACATCAGAAGTTCTCTGTTCACATATTGCTGAAGCCTGGCTTGGAGAATTTTGAGCATTACTTTACTAGCGTGTGAGATAAGTGCAATTGTGCAGTAGTTTGAGCATTCTTTGGCATTGCCTTTCTTTGGGATTGGAATGAAAACTGACCTTTTCCAGTCCTGTGGCCACTGCTGAGTTTTCCAAATTTGCTGGCATATTGAGTGCAGCACTTTCACAGCATCATCTTCCAGGATTTGAAACAGCTCAACTGGAATTCCATCACCTCCACTAGCTTTGTTCGTAGTGACGCTTTCTAAGGCCCATTTGACTTCACATTCCAGGACATCTGGCTCTAGGTGAGTGATCACACCATCGTGATTATCTGGGTCGTGAAGATCTTTTTTGTACAGTTCTTCTGTGTATTCTTGCCACCTCTTCTTAATATCTCCTGCTTCTGTTAGGGCCATACCATGTCTGTCCTTTATCGAGCCCATCTTTGCATGAAATATTCCCTTGGTATCTCTAATTTTCTTGAAGAGATCTCTAGTCTTTCCCATTCTGTTGTTTTCCTCTATTTCTTTGCATTGATTGCTGAGGTAGGCTTTCTTATCTCTTCTTGCTATTCTTTGGAACTCTGCATTCAGATGCTTATATCTTTCCTTTTCTCCTTTGCTTTTCGCTTCTCTTCTTTTCACAGCTATTTGTAAGGCCTCCTCAGACAGCCATTTTGCTTTTTTGCATTTCTTTTCCATAATGCTAGTTTAGTCCCAGCATAAATCAGCTTGAGTCACATAAAGAAAAACTGCATATCTTGAAATGTGTCCAAACACCAAATGTGACCATCAATGCACAGAGACCTCCCCAAGGGGCCTAGGGGAAAGAGAACTTCTGTTCCTATGATTCAAACCACATACATTCCAATAGACAAGCAGAACCTGACATGTATGCCATAATTCTAGCCTCTCATGGCCTTTGAAGACACTGCTAATCAAACACTATTAGGACTCAGGGACTCATACTCAGACATTTGCGACCCTTTATAGCCTGCCAATCTCCTCTGTTCATGGGATTTTCCAGGCAAGAATACTGGAGTGGGTTGCTATTTCCTCCTCTAGAGGATCTTCCCAACTCAGGGATCAAACCCATGTCTCCCATGTATCCTGCATTGCAGGAGATTCTTTATCTCTGAGACATCAGGGAAACCCAGTCAAACACTATGCCCTTCACCTAATTAACCTCAGAATCCTTCTTAACACAATAACCCAGATTACCACTAATTAATCTGATGGGTTAGCATTAATCCATCAGAGTTGAGAGCTGGCTTGCAGAATAAGTTGCCAGAATAGAGGGACAATTAGTAGAGTTGTTTGGTTAAAGTAATCTCAGTCATAGCAAAATGTAAGCCCAGAGACCTTGGGCTACCAGAGAAAAAATGCCCCTTATGTCAATCATATATACCCAATTATTAACACACTAAAAAAAAAAAAAATTGATGAAGAATCAAGAGAAATGTGTTCTAGATCCATGTGTGCCCAGCTGGCTATGTAATTGGACAGGTCAAACACTTATGCACAAAGCACTGTGAGCGACACAAAAATGAGAAACAGTCATCCTGCCCTCTGGAGCTACTATGAGACTGATAGAAAAGGGCAGGATCTTGTAATTCAGGAGCAGTACTATGGGCATTTAAATGAAGTCAGAATGACATTCACTTGAGGGAAGCCAAGGAAGACTTCATGGAGGAGAGAGTGTGTGATAGACTCTGGAAGATTTCAACAGGCAAATGAGATTGAGTGGGAAATACCAGGGAGGAGATTGTAAAGAAAATGTACTGTCCTTGTTGGAAAATAAAAATAGTTTATTGGTACGTGGAGTACGAAAACATGGAAGAAGAGGACAGTGGTGGAATGTTTGAGGATTCACACTCCATTTAGAAGGAGCTTCCCTGGTGGCTCAGCTGGTAAATAATCTGCCTGCAATGCAGGAGATGAAGGAGATGCTGGTCTGATCCTCAGGTGGGGAAGATACCCTGGTGGAGGGCATGGCAACCCACCCAGTATTCTTACCTGGAGAATCCCATAGAGAGAGGAGCCTGGAGGGCTACAGTCCTTAGGGTCACAAAGAGCTGGACACAACTGAAGCAACTGAGCACACACGCACGCGCTCCATTTAGAAAGCAATGGATAATAAGCAGAATGAATGTCTTTCCTTGTTGCTACTGCGTTTGTTTTGTTTGCATGATAGGAAGACCCATATATGTTTCTCTCAGGTAAAGAGAAAATACCGGGATAACAGGAAATGACTGGATACATTAGCCCAAATTGAGACAAAATCCTAGCAGTAAAAGGAAGAAGCAGAATTGCAGATCCAAGTGGAAGGATTTGCCTTGGGAAAGTGCAGAGGCACACTTTCCTCAGAGACAGGAAAGGAAGGAAAAAGGGACATGGACGAGAGATGTTGAGGTGGGGGAAAGAAGACACACGAGCAAGCGCAATGGAGGCCTCAATTCTTTCAGGAAAACAAGGCATCTGTGGAGGCTGAAGAAGTCAGGGTGGAGAATGAAGGAAAAAAGAGGTCACTGTGAGGCACGTGATAGCACATCAAAAGGATAAAAAAGAGGGCGACCCAGCAGTAGCCTAAGTAAAACGGTACCCTATTAACATTTCCTTTCAGTCCCCATTATCTCATCTGTAAAATGAGAACATGGAGTCAGTTTAAAAAATAGATAAAAACTAAATTACTAGGGTCTTGGGAGGCAGGAAAAATCACCTCCACCTTCATTCAGCAGCTCTCTCTTGATACAGAAGCGTCTTTAAGGCACATCTGTACTACCTGGAGATTCCTCTAAAGCCTGATTGAAAATCTCTAAACTAAGTGACCTTATAGGGGACTTTCAGCTCTAACATGCTATGAGTCTCCTGAGTCTTTCTAGAGAAATCCCTTCCAGCTCCTACCTCAACAGATACATACACACACACACACACACACACACACACACACACACACACACACACACAAGATGGTTAGAGATGTCTTTGCAATCAAAGCAAGTGGCACATTCAAAACCTGTAGAATTAGAGTCTGCCCAGGCAAGGGCTGCCCTTGCCACAAAATGTACAAGGGTTATCTTTAGGACCTGTTCTGGGTGAAAGGGGCCACAAAGCAAAAATAAACAGGCAAACTGCAGAAACCTAATAAAACAAATATGGAGAAGGTTTCCATTTACAAATGGAGAGATGCCCTCAACATTATAGAGATTATGGACTACTGCAGTTTAATTCAATATTCATGTGGGCCAGACCACAGTTCCTAAAGAGGAAGCAGACAAAGGTTGCAATGGAAAAGAAAGCCCGTTTCTTTTCCGGGACGGGGGAGGAGTTGGCAATATTTCAAAAGAAAAGAACCCACTTGTGAGCACCAAATCCAGTGGCAGCAGGAGGCAAGTGTGGAACATCTGTTCTACAACCAACTCTCTCAGGCTCTGGAGGGGGAAAGGGGGCTTAGAACAGTAATGCTAAAGGCTGATTGTTCAACTGTAGAGGAATAATTGAAGAAAAACATGCCAGGAATTATCCTGTCGCTCATAACTGATATTACTCTTAGAGTGTTTTAGGTTAGGAAGGAGCCTTGAGAAACAGCCTTCATGTAGAACCACACTGACATCATCTAGAGGTAATTATGCTATGCTGACAGAAACACATTCTGCTTCACCCTTCACATCTCTGTAACAATAATCCTCCCCTGGAATGACATTCTTCCTCTGTGCACCAAGGTCTTTCCCTCCACACATGTACCCTTTTGCTTACTCCAGTTATTGAGCACCCACTATGTGCTTTGTGCTGTGCTGTACTTAGTCACTCAGTTGTATCAGACTCTTTGCAATTCCATGGACTGTAGTCTGCCAGGCTCCTCTGTTCATGGGGATTCTCCAAGCAAGAACACTGGAGTGGGTTGCCATGCCCTCCTCCAGGGGAATCTTCCCAACCCAGGGATCAAATCCAGGTCTCCTGCATTGCAGGCAGATTCTTTATCAGCTGAGCCAGCAGCGAAGCCCAAGAATACTGGAGTGGGTAGCCCATCCCTTCTCCAGGAGAACTTCCCGACCCAGGAATTGAACCGAGATCTCCTGCATTGCAGGTGGACTCTTTACCAGCTGAGCAACCCAGCAAACCCACGAGGCACCTTATGTATCATATATTTTTGGATTCAGTGAGGGCAATGATTAAGTATAATACTTTACCCCTTAAATCATTGAAGGTTTCTTTAGGTGTGTTCAGCCTAACCCTTACGGGGGCCAAAATGATCCGTTAAATGGATACCTTTTTACTTCTTCTTAAAAATTTATTTTTTAAGTTCAGTAATCTTAGTAGGTTTCATTTTATTCATATATTAAACAAACATTTATTGAATTCATATCATCTTGGAATAGATCCACCTGATAGGCCCCTACCCTCTCATGGGGTTCCTCAAGCCTTCTCTGAGGTTTCCACAGCCCACTTGTGCTGTAGATTTGAAGACAGATCTACAGATTGTGGACAGACTATATATAGGCAGTGTGACTACAGGGAAAGGAAGTGACAAAGTAAAATGGGCTCTGACTCTTCAAAGGAGAGGAAAAGAAGGAAACAGTTGTTCTTGAGAACAAGAGCTATGAACAACCTAGCTCAGGGTTCCCCACACTCAGCATTGAGAGAAAGTCTCTAATGTGTCTATATAGTAGTCACTTTAATTATCATTTTATATCCATTTTTTAAATGAGAAAGGAGAGACCTCTGACCTGACAAAGCTTTCTTCCCATTGCCAACAATCTTCTCTGGAGGACACAGAAGTTGAGAAAGTAAATCTCCATGATAATTATAGAAAAATAATACAAAACAGTTAATATTTTTTGAGAGCTTATCAGGCACTGTTCTAAATGCTTTCAGTTCAGTTCAGTCGCACAGTCATCTCCGACTCTTTGCAATTAGAGCTATCATTTCATTTTATCCTAGGGTTATACGTACTATTGTTATTCCTATTTCGAGAGGAGAAAACTGAGACACAGAGAACTTAAGAAAATTCCCAAGGTCACCCAGCTAAAAATGTTCTGCTTAAATATGAACCCAGGCTGTCTGACTCCAGGACCTGTGCTGTCAAGAACTATACTCCATTCATTTCCAGAGTCTGTGCCATAGCTCAGGAATAAGGGCATGCAAATCCTGGACTGTTCATGAAATCCCATGCAGTGTTCTACTGAATATAATGTCCTTACTATTGTATTGCAGCACCAAGTGGACCAAGAAGCCAAAAACTCCTCCATTCTTGCCCTTATTATTTCCCCTTTTCCCTCCTCTCATTCGGGCTTCCCTGGTGGCTCAGACAGTAAATAATATACCCGCAATGTGGGAGACCTGAGTTCGACCCCTGGGTTGGGAAGATCCCCTGGAAAAGGGGACCCACTGGAAAAGCTACCCACTCCAGTATTCTGGCCTAGAGAATTCCATGGACAGAGAAGGCTACAGTCCACAGGGTCACAAAGAATTTGACATGACTGAGCGACTTTCACATACACACATCTCTCATTCAGTTGCCCCTTCAAGACAAAAATGTTTTCCCTAAGTGCCCTCATCAACTCTCAGGAAAAACATGCATCCACACACAGCATACCATGACAACTGGCAGACTAACATGGAGAGAATGCCAAGAGTGCCCACAGCCAGGGGTCCCAGTGGGGCCTGGGAATCACTGGGACATTTTTTTCACCAAGGCAAAACCTGGAGGGGAGGCTTAGGACTTGCAGACCTCATTCAGAAGTGCCATGGACCTGTAATCTCTGTATATACCTTAAACACACCAGACCTTGTGTTTTTACCAAGAGAAACAAGCAGAAGAGGAAAGAGACAGAGCATGCTGGATTCCACCCTATAGGCTGACATCTGTGATACATTCTTTCACAATAGGCTTCAGTGTTTCCTGTAAAGTTTTCTTCTTCCTGCTTTTACAATTATCTTCCAAAATTTTGCAAAACAAAGTTGGTTTTGGTCTCTTTATTTTCTGTTTTTGTTTGTGGGTTCAATTGTTTTAAGGTCTCCATGGTTTCATGACTTATCCAGTTTCAGTGAGTCGCCACTGCTCTTTGATTTTTAAACATGCCATTAATAAATGCTTTAAAGTTTCTTGAACTATTTTTATGAAAATCTTTACAAGATATTATATACATCCCTACCCTTCTTTAACAGTGTATATTCCAAATTTAGCCTTTTATTACTGCTAACTAGAAATCAGCAGTATTAACAAAGTATTGTTTACAATATGATGCTCTCAGATGCCAGAGAAAAGTGAATGAGCTTTGGTCACACACTGACTGATCCCAAAATGTTTATAACGATGTTTTTATCCTTACTCTCTAATTGTTTCCCTTGCTATTTGCTCTCACTTCTCAATGTTACAGCTCTTTAGAGCTATTCACATTCTCTTCATTCCTATAACCCAGAAGAAACTTGATCATGTTTAACTATGTAAAACCAACACTAAATTTAATTCTAATACCTGGCTTCAAGTTTAAGGATGGTCTAAAGCTGTGCTGTCCAGTAAGGTAGCCACCAGCCATGTGTAACTGTGGAATGCAGTTGATTTGACTAAGGAACTGAATTTTTTTTATTTCATTTAATCTTGATTAAATTTTAAAGCCAATACTCAATTCAGTTATTGGTGAATCTTTAAACATTTGTTAACAATTTGGGTATGCAAACCCACTTTTTCCAGTGAAAATTTAGCATTTGGATTCAGATTTGTAAAATATACACTAGACCTAAAAGACTTCATATGAGAAAAAAAAGTTCATACTTCATTAATAATTTTGATTGATTACATATTGAAATTATAAAGTTTTGGAACTATTGAGTATCCTCTTTACCTTTGTTAATGTGGCTATTGGAAATTTTTAAAGTGCATGTGTGGCCTACTTCCCACTCTTACCAGGTAGGACTGCTCGAAAGTCTTGTTACTCAAAGCATGGTCCATGACCAGTAGCATCTGCGTGTGAACTTGTTAGAAATACAGAATCTCAGGCTCACCCAGACCTACTAAGTCCACATGTACACATTAATAAGATTCCCCAAGCAATTCTTAATAAGATTTAGAAGCGCTCATCTAGAGAGCTGTGATTCTCAAGCTGTGGAAAAGAATCAGATTTGTTTGTTTTAATTTCTAAGGAAGTATAGACACTTATATTTGTGAAATACAATAAAAAGAGCTATAATAAGGTGAAAATGAAACAAAACATAAATTCAAATTTCTTTGAAAGTATGTACAAGACAATTACTGTAGAGAATCACTATTATACTTGTGATTTTTTGCCGAACAAAACATTATGTGTGAAATACCAGTTCTCCATTAAACACCTATAGCCACACTTTCTCTATGCATTGTACATATTAATACTTAAGGCTTATAATGTGGTAATTAAGCTTGCTTCTTGTTTGTCATTTTATCTAATCTGGATTGGATGGGTGACAACACTCCTCCCAAGACCTGACATATATCTAAACCATTTCTAAGTTTTGTTTAACAGCACACATAGAGAAATGAGGCTCACAGAATATAAGAATGGAATGTCCAAAAGTCTGTTCTATACATCTGTGTCTCTTGGACTCTGTGGGAGAGGAAGAGGGTGGGATGATTTGGGAGAATGGCATTGAAACACATATAATATCATGTAAGAAACGAATCCCCAGTCTAGGTTTGATGCAGGACACAGGATGCTTGGGGCTGGTGTACTGGGATGACCCAGAGAGATGGTATGGGGAGGGAGGTAGGAAGGGGGTTCAGGATTGGGAACACATGTACACCCGTGGCGGATTCATGTTGATGTATAGCAAAACCAATACAGTATTGTAAAGTAAAATAAAGTAAAATAAAAAAATTTTTAAAAAAAGAATGGAATGGAAGAAGAAAATTCAAAGCAACCTCAGCAAGCTCAGGATATTCATTTTCTTAACTGCTATCTAAAGTGAAGCAAGTGGCACTGTATTTTTAAAACTTATCTTCAGTCCTTTATCAGTAGTAGTCAGTTCTGACCATTTATTCTGTAAAGTTGTAATCAAATATCAATTATCCTCCAGTCAAAGAAAATAGCTTATAGCTTTTATGCACTTTTGGGTAACTGTTTTCAAACCTTGAAATGTCACACACTGTAACGGAGTCCTACTCACATGACTACTACACAGTTCAAATCCCACACAACTCATCACATGACTTAGACAAAGACAAGATGGATCCCGTTCATCACTAAGGGGTCCGCATGTGTGAATACTGAACAATGTCGAATTATTGCTATAAAAGTTTTAAGATGCTTACCCTCAATTTCTGTACCTAAATTGTCATAAACTGGTAGCAAAGAGTTCATACCAGTCTGGCTCTTTGAACAGCACTGCTTTAGATCTTCCGACAGAATAAAAGGTCAGGATTTAAACAGTCATCTTTCTCGGAAGCCATTTAGATTTTAGTTTTCTAGATGTGTTCTGGATAAATAAGACTGTCAGATGTGGAGCCACAGATAAGCAAGATAAGGTGAACTCATCAGTTGATGGGATCTGTATCATTAATTCAAACTACAAAGATATGTTATAATTTTATTTTCTGTTATCACAACACATGTCCCATTTCATACAGCTCTAGATTCATACCTTTCGAGGGAACAAAGTATGTCCTCTCCATATGTGAGGTTTATGTTCACATTTCTACTTGATTATAAAAATGATTTTTATTTCACAGGAAAAAGGAACTATACATATCCAAGATGGCAAATAATATTAAAATGCTAAGAACTTTCCCACTGAAATTAGAACAATCCTTTATAATACATCCAAAAAAACAGAGACAATGTATACACCTAAATGAGTAACTAAAACTGCCCACTATTCAGCCTTGTGGTATTAGTTGTCTGAGATGTTGTTATTTGCTAGTTATTTAAGTTCAAACTGGAATGGGAAATTCTTTAGCATTTTGCCATGCTTGCAGTTGTCCAGTCTGGAAACCCTTGACCTGCTTCTTCTCCCAAACCTTAAATCTAATCAGTTTCACAATCCTATGCATTCTACCTTTCTGCTACCTAACAAATCCCATCTCTTTCACTTTCAACTGTCATTGCTTTTGCTCAGGTTCTCATTGGCAATTGTGTGGATTTGTATTTCAAGTTCTTAACTAGCCTCATTCCCTTCCTTTCCAGATCCCTTTATCTTTTATAAAACCAGAATTATCTTTTCAAAATTTAATATGAATCACTTCCATCGATTTCTACAAATTCAAATTTCTTAATTTTAGATACAAAATCCTTCATAATCTGAATGCCCTTTCTCCATAATCCTTTTGACAATACTCATGAAATCAACATACCTAGCAACCATTCATCATCTAGAAACTACTTCCTGAGTCTGGTGTATTTCCATATTCTCCTTTATTTTGCAGTAATACTGTGTAAATCTAGACAGGTAAGCTTATCCTATGTTTGTTAGCACATAATGATGAAATTGTAATTCTGATCATGATATTCATCATTTTTCAGGTTAAGTGCAGGTTACCAAATCCCATTAGAAAGTAGAAGGTTGCATGCATAAATTGTCTGGGTCACCTTAATCTTAGTCAATGTTTCAAATGTCTAAAAATTAGTATTCATTTCATGTGTGTGCACGCAATATGCACACATGCATACACACTCACGCGCATGCACTGCTTGTACAGGAACATGTTGAAGAAGGCAGAGCCAGCCTCTACAAGTCTGTGGTTTCCAACAGCTGCAAGGAGATGTCTTGTTACCCGGACTTTCCATTCCCAGAAGATTATCCAAACTATTTGCCAAATTCTCTACTCCTGGATTATCTCAAAATGTATGCAAACCGGTTCAACCTCCTGGAATGCATTCAATTCAAGGTAAGAAAGGCACAAAACATCAGTTAGCAGTCAGGAAGTATTTCCTACCTATTTTGTGTTATCTCTCTCTACCTGGGGTTCTATAAATAAGAGAAAGAACTGGCAAGACCAACAACACCCGGTTGGATTCTTTTCCCCTTTTACTTACAATCACCCTAAGTAAATCTGGAGGTAGAAGTGAATACTTGGTTTAAGGATTCACGTGTAGAATTTTTTCAGTTTGCAATGCTTCCATCCAAGTATCCAAATGGACCTTAAAAATGTCAAACTGCATTTTCAGTTTGGGCCAAATGCCTATACACAAGGACATTGAGAACTTCCTACCAGCTCCAGGGCTCTCCCTTTTTACTGTCCATTTATAGAAATGGATGTGTGCACTGGCTCATACACAAGAGAATCTCACTGTTTGAAGGAAAACCTTTCTAGATATCTTTGGAATTAGAAAAATCTTTGACATTGTTCTTCTCATTGACCATACCCATCTCCTTTCCCATTTTAGGGGAAGAGACAGGAGGTACGTAGAAAGACAGAAGCAAATAAATATATCCTCTTTCTTTCTTCCTGTTTTTCCTTTCTCTGCAAGAAACACATGAAAATTCATGTGATTCTCTTCTCCCATTACCCTCCCTATAAGAGGTAGGGATGGTTAGGAATTCATGGAGAATTACACAGAAAAAGTAACATGAGTGGAAAGATTGGCCAAAACAAGTACCATGTAAGATTCACATGCACAACCTTTAAAGTGTTCCTGATCAAAATGAAATCACTATCTGTACCTCCATATTCATTACAGCATTATTTACAAAGGCCAAACTATAGAAATAACTTGTGTCCATTGATGGATAAGTGGATAAAGAAATGTGATAGATGATTAATAGATAGATAGACAGACAATGGAATATTATTAGCCATGGTTAAAAAAAAAATTCTGTCACTTGCAAACACATGGATGAACCTTGAGGGCATTATACTAAATGAAATAACTCAGACAGAGAAAGACAAATTTGTATGATCTCATTTATATGTAGAATCCAAAAAATAAAAAGGGACCTTCCCTGGCAGTCCAGCAGCTAAGACTCTGAACTCCCAATGCAGGGGGCATGCGTTCAATCCCCAGTTGGGAAACTAAAGATTCCTCATGCCCCTGAGGCATGGTCAAAACAAACAAACAAACAAATCCAAACTCATAGAAATAGAGAACATACTGATGGCTGCCAGAAGTAGGCTAGGGAGTAAGGGAAGGTGGTCAAAAGGTATAAACTTCCAGTTATAAGACAAATTAGTTCTGGAGATACATTCTATATTGTGTAAATCAATTCTGGAGATGTATTGGTAATTATACCATACTGTATATTTAAAAGTTGCTAAGAGAATAGATCATAAAAGTTCTTATCAGAAGAAAAAAATTGTAACTATGTGGGGTGATAAATGTTAACTAAATTTATTGTGGTAATCATGTTACAATATGCACACATGTCAAATCATTAGGTTGTACACTTTAAACTTTTACAGTGTTATATGTCAATTATATCTCAATAAAACTGGAGAAAATTAAAAGTACTCTAGTTGTCCAAAGAATATTTCATCCTACTTCCTTATTTCCCATGAGACAGAGTAAAAATAAAACAGTACTATAATTGATGGATATAATCCACAAAAATATTTTTAATGTATCAGAATTTCTGAACCTGAAGTATTTCCTTTGCTACATGCTTTCCAAGCCTGTTTTAAAAAATATATATAAAACTGGATGTTCACCAAAGTTTTAAGAAAGTACACACAAGCAGCTGTCTGTGAGAGGTTTTGTTTTTCCTTCCTCTCTATACATTCCAAATTTTCAATGATAAATTCAGTATTTTCAAGATAAAAATAAATTTTATCTTGAATGATTTTTTAATTACCTGAAAATTTACGTTTTAAAAAGATGATTGCTAATACAAATGTAGACCCCAACAAGCACTTCAAGTATGATAAACCAGACAGTGAACCATTAAGTGGGACTTGAGAAGTCTGTCTTCTTTGAAACCTGAAGAGGAAAATGAGGCAGCAAAGTCTCTTTCATGCTTTTAAATTTGACTTGTAAATTTCTTTTATATATATTCTGAATCAGAACCTCACACCATGGATATACATGTACTCGAAGAGAACAAAAATAGACTACAGTTGACCCTGGAGCAACATGGCTGATTAGAGGTGCCAACTCTGCACAATGGAAATCTCCCATTTCCTCCATTTCTGTGCTGTCTCTGTATCCACAGTTCCACATCCATGGAATCAAACACTTATGAATCCTGTTTACTGTAATATTTACTGTTTTTTAAAAATCTACATATAAGTGGACCTGCACAGTTCAAACCCATGTTGTTCAAGAATCAGCTGTATTTGAAATTCAGACAACTCCACGGAAATTCACGCATAAAACGAGCACTTTTGCACAGTTCCCCCAGTCAGGGCAAATCTCAGTACCATAGCCTATAAGGCCTTTCATAAGCACTTGTGACCAGATTTATATTTTCAATTATATACTATCCATGTTTCTATTAAAGGAACTGTTGAAAAGAACTGTCTCTTGAGTCCCTTTGCTGTTCACCTGAAACTACCACACCATTTTTAATTGGCTATACTCCAATACAAAATAAAAAGGTTAAAGTTTAAAAAAAAGAGTTGTTTCTATGAGAACTAGACATGGCAGATAAAGAATTTCAAAAATACAGAAATACCTAGGTTATAATCTTGGTTCTATTACTCATTGTGAGAACTGGAGCAAATCACTTAAAATTTTTGGACCTTATCACCTCTCTTCAATACCCCTCTACAATTCTAAGTTTAGAATACTTCCATCCAGAAAATTGTGATTAACCTGAGAGCCCAGTTCAATATCTAGAGTTATGCTTATTATATTTATAGTATAATAAATATATATGTGCTCGAGAATATTTGAAATAATTGGCATGTCAGCCAGCAAGCCCTTTCTGGAATCTTGAAAACTATTAACCCTGTCTATGATTCTTTTTTCAGACAAAAGTCTGCAGTGTGAGAAAATGCCCAGATTTTACTGCCACAGGCCAATGGGAGGTAGTCACTCTGTACGAAGGGAAGCAAGAGTCAGCCATCTTTGATGCTGTCATGGTCTGCACTGGGTTTTTTACTAATCCGTATTTACCACTGGACTCCTTTCCAGGTATAGCCCTTTCTACAACTGACTTTAATTTGTCTTATGTGAGCCACCCTGATACTGGATTGTTCTGGAAATACATTCCTATTGATTTCCTCCATTAAATAGTTAAAGTAGTGAGGTAAGAGGGTTTATTCCCCTGACCAGTGCTATTTGGGCAGATTTTGGTTTTCATCAGTTTCAAACAAGTTATGAGTACCAAAGAGCAGAATGAATAACTATGAAGCAGTTTTATGCTTCACTGAAGTTCAGTGTCCATCTCTAAGTAACTGGCAGCACCAGAAAGCCTTCTAAGACATAGGAGGCCTAGACAGTTTGCTAGCCTCAGCAGTCGTGCATTGACAAAGGTGAGAATAGAGGTCACAAGCGTCAATCCATGAATAAAGGGAAAAATAACTTGATTTTTGTTTGTTATGTCTATGGGTCATGGCAGTTAACTAGATCGAAGGTTTATGGCACTGGTTAATAGTCACCAGGGGCATAAGTCTTGGGAGGCAAATTAAGACATCTTTGGGCCTCAGTTTCTTCACCTGGCTTTTGCAACCATGGTTCCCTTATGTCAAATTTCAATTGGATTACAACTCAGAGGGAATAGGAAATCCAGTGGTTTGGTTTATTCAGTCTGCAACAAAGGATTCAAAAGGTTCAAACTTTAGCAAATTTTTCTCTGAATCATCTAAATATCACTTGTAGTGATCACAAGACTCAGTTCACAATTAACTCATCTACCTCCAGTGATACTTGGTCTGCCCCCAGCAGTTACTGAAGTCAGGCCATGTTAAGATAAAACATATCCTGAAAACTGTCATAGACTATAATCATTGAATTGGAAAGCAGTCCAGCCTTCTTCCTGGTGGAGGAAACTCTTCAGCATCCCTGAGAAAGACTCAACAGCCTCGGCTTAAATGCATTCAACTATGAATTCTTTCCACTTCACCCATTTCTTGCCTACAGAGAAAATCCCTGAGTAGGCAAGTTACTCCAACTCCCAGGTAGGAGTGCCTGGTACAGGATCACTCCAAGAATCCAGAAAATTTCACGACATAGAGAGTACACTGTGTTTATTGCTAAGAATACAGAAGTGGATGAGACAACACATAGCCTGCACAAAAGGAAAGAAAAGAGATTTACAGGGGTCCAGTGGAGGAATTGCAGTCTACATATGACCTGTAATGACAGCAATACTCACTTTACAACAAATTCATGTACCTGAAATGGTCCTGGACCTGCCCTGCAGATGCTACTCAAGTCAGATCAGATTAGGATAAAGTATAGCTTGAAAGCAATGGAGCCAATGTGCTCAGTTTAAATAAGAGGAGCTTGGGACCCAGGAGGTATAGATTCCAGGCTATACAATTAAGAAGCTATGATTCTTTTGAAGTTCATAAGCAGGATGATTGGGTGTTCACACTGTTGCATGACATGTTCAGTTCAGTCGCTCAGTCGTGTCCGACTCTTTGCCACCCCATTAACCTCAGCACGCCAGGCCTCCCTGTCCATCACCAACTCCCGGAGTCTACCCAAACTCATGTCCATCCCATCCAGCCATCTCATCCTCTGTCATCCCCTTCTCCTCCTGCCCCCAATCCCTCCCAGCATCAGAGTCTTTTCCAATGAGTCAACTCTTCGCATGAGGTGGCCAAAGTATTGGAGTTTCAGCTTCAGCATCAGTCCTTCCAGTGAATACCCAGGACTGGTCTCCTTTAGGATGGACTGGTTGGATCTCCTTGCAGTCCAAGGGACTCTCAAGAGTCTTCTCCAGCACCACAGTTCAAAAGCATCCATTCTTAAGCACTCAGCTTTCTTCACAGTCCAACTCTCACATCCATACATGACTACTGGAAAAACCATAGCCTTGACTAGACAGACCTTTGTTGGCAAAGTAATGTTTCTGCTTTTGAATATGCTATCTATGTTGGTCATAACTTTCCTTCCAAGGAGTAAGCATCTTTTAATTTCATGGCTGCAATCACCATCTGCAGTGATTTTGGAGCCCCCCAAAATAAAGTCTGACACTGTTTCCACTGTTTCCCCATCTATTTCCCATGAAGTGATGGGACCAGATGCCATGACCTTAGTTTTCTGAATGTTGAGCTTTAAGCCAACTTTTTCACTCTCCTCTCTCACGTTCATCAAGAGGCTTTTTAGTTCCTCTTCACTTTCTGCCATAAGGGTGGTGTCATCTGCATATCTGAGGTTATTGATATTTCTCCTGGCAATCTTGATTCCAGCTTGTGCTTCTTCCAGCCAGCATGACATGTGCTCTCTCCTAAACCTTGTTAGGACACCAGCACATTACCCATCAGACGTAAAAAAAAAAAAATTATATAATCTTGGGTTTTCCACTTAACCTTTCTAAGCCTCTGTTTTCCTTCCTAGAAACTGAGGTTTGACCTACCTTACCCAACAGCATATATCACAAATCAAGCAAACAGAACTCTATCAGTATTTGCCATCTTTCTCTATATCCATATTACCAGCCACCACCAATTGGTTATTTCAAATCCATGGATAAATTATTATTAAGGAGCCTTTGAGCACTAAAATTTCATGACGTTAGACTTGAAATGGAGTCCTCTAAACCTCATCATCTCTCTCTCTGCCCCATAGCAGATTTGCATACACCCTGGAGTAGTTGTTAATCGTCACAAAAATTAAATTCATTGAAATTAGTCAAAAAAAACATGTCATCAGTTCTGGAGGCAATTCTAGAAGAAAGTGTTCCAAAAAGTCTTCATAAATATAATAGGTATTACAGCTGGAATAAATATATAACTTCCCAAGGTAACTTATTTTAATTCAGAAGCCATATACATTCAGCTACGTTTGCTAACACAGCCCCTTCACCTAACAAAAGTTCTTGCTCTGTTCTCCTGTAATATAAGTGGGGAAAGTATTAATCTGATAGAAGACTCAGCCACAGAGTCTCATATTTGTCCACTTGTGATCCAAAAAAGCCTGATCCAGAGAGAATCTAAGACAATCTAACATTCACAGATAATTTTATTATTCTAATTAAACTTGTCCAGCTCTCCATTCCTGGCAGTTTCTTGGATCCATATTGGGTCAAATGTTGAGTTAAGTCAATATTTGAATTTGATTGCATCATTGCTAAATTCAAACTGATCTAGATTGTGGTTGGGTTTTAACTGAGATTCACGTTAGACTTCTAAAGATTTAAGGTGAAATAGAGTTACTGGCCTTGGTTAAGGCCCAATAATGTGCCACTAATGTGCCACAGCGTCCATATCCTGAGAAATCACTGAGAATCTAGATGTGCTGTCATATTTTCTTTTTTTAAAAAAAGTTCTTTGCACAGGATGTATTACTTTTGATTGTTTTATGCAACCTAAGAGTACTTTCCAAAACCCTCTACAAGCATTTGATATTTCAATAAGATTTGGCATCAACTGAGATGTTTTATCTAGTTCAAACAGCTCTGATCCCAGTATAACTAACGTAACTCCTTTTTCTGTGAGCCAACTCTGGCTGACTCAGCAAACCTAGCCTGAGTTACCGTCAGTCACCAAAGTAAACACACAAGGATCTTTCACATAGGGACCATAATTTTATTTCCTTTTTTAAAAAAAGTTTGGTTGCACTGGGTCTTTGCTGTGGCGCTCAAGCTTCTCTTGTGTCACATGGGCTTAGTAACCCTGCAGCATGTGGGATCTTAGTTCCCTGACCAGGGATCAAACCTGCATCCTCTGCATTGGAAGGCAGATTCTTAACCCCTGGATCACCAGGAAAGTCCCATATTTTTATTTCTTATTTCCCATATCATCTAGCACAGTGTCTGGCACATAAAAGATATCCAAACATTTTGCTGAATAGAGTGGAAGCACTGACTCATAGTTCAATTTAACTTCTCTGCTCTTTCTCCTTGCTTATGAAAAGTTCTAAATAATCAAATTAGTAAATAGAGTATTTCTGTCCCATTCATTTCTATCAAATTTTTATAAGTAACGACTTCTTGTACTTCAGCTTAATAAGTCTTAATACCATGATTTTTTTTCTTTCTTTCCTTTTTTTTTTTTTTTTAGCAGAAAATTGTTTACTGCAGGGCAAAGCAAGGATGGGTGCTCATGCTCAAAAACTGAAATCCCCAGTGGGCTGGGGCCGGGGGGATTTTTTTTACAGTGCCATGATATTTTAACTTAGTAATCATCTAGTAGGTAAAACTCGAGGGCCATCTAATGAGATGGAGTAGGTATCTCCAAAAAATAATCATGTATCCGTATCTTGCATAACTATGTATCCATGTTTCAGATTTTCTTAAATTGAGTATGCTATTAAAACAACCTAAGTCACCCATCAAAAGAATGTTATTAGCTGAATAATATATGTTTCATTCACAGATCTTGTAAACTTTCTATTTGACTTCCTTTTTTTTTTTTCTATAGGTATAAATACTTTTAAAGGCCAGTATTTCCACAGCCGAGAGTATAAACATCCAGATATATTTAGGGACAAGAGCGTTCTTGTTATTGGAATGGGAAATTCTGGCACAGACATTGCTGTGGAGGCCAGCCACCTGGCAAAGAAGGTATTGTTCTTGGTGTTACCTAATGAGGGGCTTTATCTTAAGATGCATGCCTCAAACAAATGTGTTTGACATCATGATAAATGATGAAAGGAAAAAAGAATTCCTAAAACACACACACAAACAGATTTTTAGGTACTTTTTTCTTGAATGTTCATAAACGTTACTATAAATTCCAGGTGTCATTTTTCCTCAAAAATTCGGGTTCTCTGACTTCCTATTTTTGCTATTTTCCCAGCCAAAGTGAGTTACAGGAAGCATCTGTTTCTTACTCAGTCCCATGGGTCAGAAAATTCTGGCTAAGTTTTTCTTACTAGGATCTTCCATTTGCTCCTTCCTTTCCTTATTGATTGCCATCATCCTCATCAGTTCCATACCACCTCACGTGGGGTCTATTACACAGTCCTCCTCACAACAGTTATGGAAAGAGTTACTATTACTGGGGCTTGCTTATTCTGTACCAAGAACAGCACTAAAGGCTTTACTGCATGACCTCAGCCAATCATGAAAACAAGCCACGAAGTAGGTACAAGACTCCTTAACCACCAGTGAAGAAGCTGAAACCCAGAGTTAAACAAGCTGCCTAAAGGCACACCACCAGCAGCTGGTAGAGCCAGTCCTCAAGCCCAAGTCTCTTCCATTCAAAGCCCCTGCTCCTAATTCTGCCTTAAGTGCCTGTACTCCTATCCCAGTCCATCCCCCTAAAACACGACAGTCCATCCAGATCCCCAACCACCAACAAACAAATCCTCTGAAAAGACTGCTCTCCTTATGGCACTCATGTTAAAAAACTAACAACTCCTCCTTACCTAAAAAAAAGAAAAAATCATAAATTACAGGGCTCTCCATCACCTGGTCCAGATCTGCCATTTTAACTTTATCCTGCGCTACTTTCCCACATGATCATCAACTGAAAGCTGACTGGTCTCCTCTGTGACCTTTCCCACCCCCAAGCTTCTATTTTCCCCTTCATCCACACCATAGCCCTCCCTTCTGCAGTGCCCTTTTCTCTTTTATTACAATTTACACTTATGTTCCCAGATACCTCTACCCAACACAAAATCATCTCTCCAGTATGAATTTATGTAATAATTGAAATTTACACTCCTCAGATGGCACTTTTATTTCTTGGTGTTGCTCATTACCTTTTATGAGGTTTCTCAGTTGGCGCTAGTGGTAAAGAACCTGCCTGCCAAATGCAAAGACTTATGAAACACAGGTTCAGTCTCTGAGTTGGGAAAATCCCCTGGAGGAGGGAATGGCAATCCCCTCAAGTATTCTTCCCTGGAGAATCCACATGGATGGAGGAGCCTGGCGGGCTACAGTCCATAGGGCCACACAGAGTCAGACATGATTGAAGCAACTTAGCGCAGCACAGCAATTACCTTTTATATATAGGTAAAATATATAGTATGTATTATTTATAGTATGTATTTTCTTTCCAACTATGCTATAAACTCATTGAAAGCCATTCAGGCAACAAATCAATATTAGTTGTTGAATTCTGCTATACCAAATGTTGTGCCAGGCATGGAGGCTACACGGGAGAACAGAATAATCAAACAGGATTCCTGCTGTCATAGATGGTATAGTCATGGGGAAAACAGATGCCAAGTAAATCAGTGTAAATAATTAGATCAATAATTGCAAGAATGAGGTATGAGGAAATTGGTATGAGGAAAAACAATTGGGAGTGTGTTCCTTTCTGGAACTTAAAGGAAAGAACTCGATGATTGGTTGACTGATTTGGAGAAACTTAGCAATTTGGTAGTTATGCCAAAGGAAGGGAAAGGAGGTTCTGAAGCAAAAATCAGCACAGGCCCATTCACAATGACCACCACATGTGAGTCATACATTACTACTTCTATTTCTCTAACCACTGGAAATTTCTTCAATCTGAAAACATGCTTTGGCACACACCATTTCTATATTGACAAAGAAACTCCCCTTGTTTCAGAATATAATTCATTTCTACCAAAATATCATATCTGATTCTGCATCATGATGAAGAAAGGCAGGTGCAAATATGTCTAATGTCAGAATTACTGATGTGCTCATAATTCTTGCCACCATAAGGCTCCATCATATTATTAGGCTTCCCTGGTGGCTCAGATAGTAAACAATCTGCCTGCGATGCAGGAGATGCAGGTTCTGTCTCTGGGTGGGGAAAATCCCCTGGAGAAGGGAATGGCTACCCACTCCAGTATTATCAAGTCAAACAAAACGTATCATAAAAACACTAACACTCCAGCTATGGCCACCATGCCCCAGTTTATTGGAAGAAAACCAGGCATTAAACCAGTTGTTTTGTATTTGCAAAGCAACAGATCAGTTGACTAAATTTTTCAACTTTTAATAAGTTATACAGACAACTCCTTGTTGTATAGGTTCCAAAGCAACTATTAGCTTAATGAACTATGTCAGCTGGTAAACTCAAATAGTTAAATAATCTGTTTTTTAAAAATCCACTAAAACTAGTTGTATTACTGAATTTTACTGTCAGTTCTAACAATGTTTATGTTGAAACTCTTTGCAGACATCTTTTTTTTTTTAAGCTGCACTGCACAGCATGTGGTATCTTAGTTCCCTGGATAAATCTCATGCTTCCTGCATGGGTTTGATCCAGAAAGGCAGAGTCTTAAGCACTGGACCACCAGGGAAGTCCCTGCAGACAAGTTTCAGTTGCATCCTTGCCCTGCTCTTGTTTACAGTCACTAGCATACAAAGTTGTTATCACCTGTTCACTATCTTCTCACATGAGATTCCAAGTTCCTATGGCCAACCACAATATATAATTCACCATGGTGTCTAGCACTGAGCCTGGCAGATAAAAAGTGCTCATTAATATGTGCTAAGGCATTTTAATACTCTAGATACTCAAACCATTATCTCAAAAGAATAACTTTAAAGTGGGAGTTAGAGAAGCCAAAACTGTCTTGTCAGGGAGGTATTTTGGGGGTGGCTGGCTATTTGGTGCCTTTCAATTCATGAAACTTCTCATCTCTGACAGAACCAGCCCTGTTCACTGTGTCAAACTGAGTGACCTCTTTGATTGCTTCTAGGTGTTCCTCAGCACCACCAGAGGGGCATGGGTGATCAGCCGTGTCTTTGACTCAGGGTACCCATGGGACATGGTTTTCATGACACGATTTCAGAATACATTCAGAAATTCTCTTCCAACTCCTATTGTGAATTGGTTGATAGCAAGAAGGATGAACAGCTGGTTCAATCATGCAAATTACGGCTTAATACCAGAAGACAGGTAAATACGGAGGGTCTGCAGAAGGCTGTTAGGGAGAAGGGGTGTTGGTCCTTCCAGCAACCATAATACAGCAACAAGACTGAGTATGAAGGAAAACGTCATATGAATTACTTAGTCATAATGGCTAACTGTTTTTAGTGCTTGGTAAGTAGAATTATGTGATACATAACTGTCAACAACCCTTTAAAGAAAGCCATATAACCTCCCTTTCAGAGTGGGTATACTAAGACTTAGGGAAGTTCAGTCACTTGCCCAAGTTAATCTAGTACCAAGCAGACTCTGTGACCTTGGCAAGTTACATAAACCTTAGTTGCATCAATCAAAAGAGAAAAATTTGTCTATGACTCTTCCAACAAAAGCAACACATTTGCCTATTTCACAGTGTGGGAAAAATTTAATCCTTCACCATCTTTCAAAGGACAGTGCCTTCTTCCCCTTGTCAAGATCACCTTGATTTCATTCTTGTCCTTTCAGTTACAACACGTTGCTTAGCCCATTAATGAGAACCAGTGGTTTTATTTTACTTCCTCATTCATTGACTCTGTACATTGATATTCCATTGCCTGGGTAGTACCACAGCCTGGAGATCCTGTCTGATCTTCCCCCAGATTCCACGCTGGACCAGGATGGATCAGGTGGCACCCAAGCCGCCAGGGTTGGTAGGCAGCCCCCTTCCTGCTACATGTGCTCCATTCCTCTGGTCTCTTCATCTTTCTCTTATGTACCTTCCTCTCTCCCTGCTCTTCTAGTCCTGCTATTGTCTCCATTTTTTCCTTTCTTACCTACCCTCTTCTGTTGCCTAACTCCAGGTCCCCTAGGAGTTTTAAACTTCACCAGAGCCTTTCCTACCATAAGCTTGATTTAGCCTAAATGGCCAGTCAAAAGACTTTATTTAATCCCACAAAGCCTAGAAAATGTAAAAGAAGCTGAGGAATTATAATATCTTCCCTGGTAGATTTAGCTAATCCTTTTTCATTTCCAAAGTTCTTAGAAATACACTATTTCATATGTTCTTCATCCTACCCAATCAACTAACAAGGATGGCAAGTATTAGCATCCCTATTTTACAGGTGAATAAAAGAAAGCCTACAAAGATGAAATGGTTTTCCCAAGCTCTGTTAAGTATAAACATTTGGACACAAAGCCACCCTAGCTACCTCCTGCTCCAGAGCTCCCTCCATTTTATCACATTGTCTGTTTCTGTGCATTCGCCATAAGCCCAAAATGACTCAGCTTACTTAAAATCATCTTGCATAGCATTTGCTTTGTGATTCCAAAGACACAGCCAGAAAAGGGTGATTCCAAAGGCATAGCCAGAAAAAGCTAATTCTGCCCTGGTTCCTTTTAAACACATGCATGTTTTCCTTGTACAATTGCTTCTGAGGAGGAAAGAGTTTCTAGCATTTCTCAGCAGATAGAAAAGTCCCTGGTTTCCCTTGTGGTTCTTCAGCATTCAGCTATCTCTAAAATGACAGGGATAGCTGACTGCTAGAATTCAGCAGGAGAAGGAGAGTTAGAGAAAACTCTGACCTCCTTCTCCCCAGGCTTCTAAATTCTTGTAAATAGTAAGCATGGTTCCATCATCCCTCTTGGTCATTCATGAATCCACTCCCACAGAGGTAATTTCCCACAGTACTGTTACCTCCTGCCTAGCTGAGGGGCGAGACACAGAATGAAGAGGAGAAGGGGAGGAGGAGAGAGGGCTGGCTGCATCAGTCCCTGGCAGATCTCTTCCTTGTCCATTTTAATGTCTAGGGTACAGCTAAGAGAGCCTGTGCTAAATGACGAGCTCCCAGGCCGTATCATCACTGGGAAAGTACTCATCAAGCCAAGAATTAAGGAAGTGAAGGAAAACTCTGTCGTATTTAGCAACACCCCAAAGGAAGAGCCCATCGATATCATTGTTTTTGCCACTGGATACACTTTTGCTTTCCCCTTCCTTGACGAGACTGTAGTGAAAGTCGAAGATGGCCAGGCATCGCTATACAAGTACATCTTTCCTGCACATCTGCCAAAGCCAACCCTGGCTGTCATTGGTCTCATCAAACCCTTGGGCTCCTTACTACCCACAGGGGATACGCAAGCTCGATGGGCTGTTCGGGTCCTGAAAGGTAAGTGTATAAGAAATAGGAGAACATGGGAATTCCCTGGCAGTCCAGAGGTTATGACTCCACATTTCACAGTGGAGGGCTCAGGTTCAATCCCTGGTTGGGAAACTAACATCTCACAAGCCACATGGTGTGGCCAAAGTAAAATAAATTAATTTTTAAAAAAGAAATAATAGAATATATGTGTTCAGTTTACCATGTTATTTTAGATACTGGAAATTTTGACTTTTCCCACCTCCCATCTAAAATAATAGAATTTTTAAAGCAAATCCATCTATTGTTCACTGAATTACAATATCATAATGAATTTGTGCCAGTACAAGCACAGAAGGTAAATCATGGATCAAAAAATATCAGCTGCTATTCTGACTGAATCAACTGGTTCAATTAACATTTTAACATTTTAAAAGCTCAATCAACTGAATGACAAATTCAGCCAAGCCAGTTGTGAGGTTCTGCAACATCAAATAAGTAGTGAGGGGATTTGATTCTTGTCTCTTCAACTGGTGGCATAATCACCAGGAGTTAACATTACTCTGCTGACATTTCTGCCAAAAGAATAGATGACTAGCTGGGTACTAGAAATAAAAGATGCGCAGTAGTAAAGCAGCTTTGCCTGCTAAATAAGCACTGAAGTTACATTGCATTTTTGTTTATTTGTTTGCTTTATAGGTGTGATTAAGTTACCACCATCAAGCATAATGATCGAGGAAGTTAATGAAAGGAAAAAAAACAAGCCCAGTGGGTAAGTTAAATGCTATGCATTCTTTTTGAATCATAACTAAAACCGGTAAAGCAAGAGCAAAGAATGGTGCGAGTTACACTGGAGAAAAAAGAAGGGGCTAGGACTCAAAAGAGGGGAAAAAAGACTAAGCTAGCCTGTTTAAGGAAAGAAAGGAAAAGGAAACTGAGGTTTTACTGTCCTAAACCATCACTTTAGACCATGGTCATCTAGCACGACTTGGAGACATGGAGTTTATATTCTAAACCAAATGTAATTAATCCTCATCTACCAGATATTACTCTATACTTCTATCCATAATCAGGAGGCAAACTGTTGTGTTTATCCACTCTGACACCAAAGGGTCTGCTCATTCACTCATTTCAGCAAATCTATGTTCAGCTCTCCTGTTTTTATTCAGACGGCCACTCTAGAACAGGAGTCAAAACAGGGCCAATGGACCAAATCGGCCAACCACCTATTTTCCTATTTTAAATCATTGGAAAGAAGATTTTATGATATGTGCAAATTATGTACAATTCAGATCACTGTGGCCATAAGTAAAGCTTTATTAGCACACAGCCCCACTCAAGTTTGGGCTTCCCTGGTGGCTCACTGGTAAAGAATCTGCCTGCCATTATGGAAGACACAGGTTTGATCCCTGGGTGGGGAAGATCCCCTGGAGAAGGAAATGGCCACCCACTCCAGAATTCTTGTCTGGGAAATCCAATGGACAGAGGAGCCTGGCAGGTAGTCCATCGGGTTACAAAGAGTCAGACACTCTTTGTCAGACACTCTTTGACTGACTGAGCAGACTCAATTTACGTATTGTTTAAGACTGTTTTCGTGTTAGGACAGTAAAGTTGACCAGCTGAGGTAGAGACTGTAACATGGCCCTCGTAAACCTTAAGTATTTAGCATCTAGTCTTCTGCAGAAAAACTTTGTCGGCCCTTCTCCAGAGAGAGGTCTCCACTTGTGCTCCGCTTTTTGGCTACCACGAAGGGCCAGGACAGTGGAAGGCAGATGGCCAGCTAGGGGGGACTCTTGCTTTCCCCAACTCCTAATCCTAAAGCACCTCTGATTTTCTCTGTTTTACTGTTTACGTTTCAGACTTTGACATATATTTTTCACTTGGGAAAAAGAAGGGGTTTGTAGCCGAGAAAAAAGTCTTAAAATCACTGCATTTTCTCCTTCATATATATTTCCAAACTTCAAATGTTGTTGTATCCTTGTCAAAGTCCTAAATCCCAAAATTATAAAAGCACTTTCAGTGTCTCCCAACCTGGGATATGATTTGGTCTCCATTATGCAATTCTAGTATAACATAAATCACTAATTAGAACTACATGAAGCAAAAGCTTTTGTCACTTTGGTCAGTCAAGGGATTAATTAATTAAGGATTAATACCAGCATTACACAGAATTTCACCCTACTGAGTTTTGTGATTTTTCACATTATACAAATCAAGCAATAATTGAGTTTCAGGAAGATGTAGAAATAGTAAAATTATGTAAAACCTTTTTTTCTAGAAATTGCTTATCATTTGACAATAGGACTAAAGTAATACTAGATTCATTATCAGCATTTGACGAACCATGTGTACAGAGTGTTTTTTCAAAGGATCTGTCTTGTATTTAAACAATACCATGAGACCATTAGACAGCTATGGGCATGGAGGGAAGAATAGAGAAACCAGTTCAAATTGTGTAGCCTCATTGTTTACTTCTGGCACTTTTACTTGTTCTACGGTTACCATTACTTAATCTTCTTGTTTTCCCCTTTATCCCAATCTTCCTTTTATAAAGGTTTGGCTTGTATTACTGCAAAGCTTTGGAAACCGATTATATCACATATGTAGATGAACTCCTGACCGCTATCAATGCAAAGCCCAACTTGTTCTCTCTGCTCCTGACGGATCCACGCCTGGCTTTGGCCATCTTCTTTGGCCCATGCACACCATACCAGTTCCGTTTGACTGGTCCAGGGAAATGGGAAGGAGCCCGAAATGCTATCATGACCCAGTGGGACCGAACATTCAAGGCCACCAAAACTCGAATTGTACAAGAATCCCCATCTCTCTTTGCAAGCTTACTTAAACTCTTCAGCTTTCTAGCTTTGCTTGTGGCCATTTTCCTGATTTTCCTATAAATAAAAAATTACCTAAATAAACTATCAAATGCACAGAGTAGATGGACAGCAATCTGGTTCCCCCACTGCAACAGCTTTGCCTTCATGACTATAATATATATCTGAGCAATGAAAGCCACCCCTTCCCCTTCCCTGGCTGGCTCGAGGGCCCACTAGTATTCCTGAGTGTCTCCCAGCTCCACCTGCTTCTAACGCTATAGAAAGATAACCAAGATTTCTGTGCATTTGAAGGATGCTGGAAGGTTCAAGGTTCATTTTAGAGGAGAGAACTGCCTCAGACACCACTCTGAGCAATTAGACCTCTTTCCTATGTTCATAGATCTCAGTTAAAACTCAGTATTTCATGAAAGAAATACTAAATGGTTGTACTAAAATGGCACGCTTATGGTATCAGCTGATTAAAAATAAAAAGAAAGAAAAAGCCTAGAATTATTTTTGAGTGGTCTTTAATTCTCTTTTTGAGAGTTGGGGAAAAGAGAGAAGGGGATGAGAAGTCCATTAATAAAGACCATAAAAGGATGGGAGGTGTCAACGACTTGGTTGGAGTGTTTCTAAAGGAATGTACCAGCCTAGAAGTCCCCATCCCCCTAGAATGCACTCTTCAACCAAACAGAGTCTCCAGCTGACATAAGAACAAACCCAATCAGATCTATTCCACAGAAAGCAACCACCTCCACCACCCACTCTTGGAACCGGCCTCCAGCACCCAAAGGAAAAACACCTTCCACTCACATACACCTTTATAACTCTGCTTAAAGAGGCAAACGGCTGCCTCTTCTATGAGTCAACCAAATCCAGTTGGAAAAGACAGAGCTGAGACGTCTTTAACAGAGAGATAATAGAAGAAAAGCTAGCAAAAGAAGAGCAAAGGCAAACACCATGTCAAAAGCAGTTTTTGACCAAGCTATACCAACCCTGGATCCTCTCTCACAGTTAAACATCTGAGAATGTGACTCAGCCAGAAAAGGTGTTGCCTTCGCATCATCTCACTGAGGGGCTTAGATGGCAAACTTCACCTCACAGAGAGGCCCATGGTTTGCACACTTGAGGAAATTCAAAACCTACAGAATCAGGAAGTTGTGTAGGTAAGAAAAGATCTAGTTTGTGGCTCTTCCACTCTGGTCTGCTCTTGCAGCTCCTCTTCTTTGTTCCATTTTTTAACACTTCTAACCTATTTCACTTCTTAACATATGTGATATTGTGATATGTAATAACAACTGTATATTTGGTCTTCCTCATTTCCAGCACAGAACTCCTAAGACTCTTGAAATCTCCTAAGCAATGAGAACATAAAGATATCTTTTGTTAATGAGGTGACTTTTGGAAAACACCTAAAGATGGGGGCCAATCACCAGAAGAACCATACATGTGATTAGAGGATTGGAACTTTCCTTCCCACCCCTTTGATCTGTGGGGAGGGGAGAGGCAGGCTGGAGGCTGAATCAATAACCAATGGTTAGTGACTTAATCAATCATGTCTATGTAATGAAACCTCTGTAAAAACCAAAAAGGATGAGGTTCAGAGAGCTTCTGAGTTGGTGAACACACAGAGATTCAGGCAGAGTGGTGCCCTTGAGAGGACATAGAAATTCCATTCCCTTCCCACCTATCTTGCCCTGTGTTTCTCTTCTATCTGGCTATTCCTAAATTATATCATCCTTTTATAATAAACTAGTAATCTAGTAAATAGAATGCTTCTCTGAGTTCTGGGAGCCAAACTAGTTCACAAAAGCACTGATTATTTTAGCAAATTGGTTGAACCCAATTAGGGCCTCATTGAAACTTCCTACCTACAACTGGTTCTCAGACACACAGGTGACAACCTGGGCTCATGACTGACATCTGAAGAGAAAGCGATCTTGTAGGACCAAGCCTTTAATGTGTAGAACCTGATACTATCTCTAGGTAGATAGTGTCAGAATCGAGTTCAACTGTAGGAAACCCAGCTGGTCTCCAAGAACTGCTCAATGGTGTGGAGGGAAACCCACACACACACATTGGAATTGGAAGCAGAGCATTTAATATAGGAACTCATAGCGAAAAATTGCTCTGCTGAATATAATAGAAATGACTTTGGGAAATGCTTTTCTCTCCTGTGAAGCAGAGCTGACACTTTAGCATTCCTCATAAAGTTGGCTGGGAAAGTTGGGTACCCAGGATGAAGCATGGCAAGGTAAACTATCCAGGCAACCATGGGGCAAACTATGGGAACACAAGCTGGAGCCTGAATCTAATCTCATCTGCTGCACACACTGTGCCAAGAGACTGAATACCCAAATAGATTATTGCCAAACCATCTACAACAATAGAACTCTGACCCATAACCTCTGCAACAATCAGATTAGAACATTCAGGACCAAGACTTTGTCAATAAGTGCCAGCTTCTCTAACTCTTGCCCTAGTTCCAACTCAGGAACAACAAAGAAAATCAAATATAATCCCCAAACACAGGCACATGTGATGCCTTGCTTCTCATTAACCCACCTCTGTTGGAGATTATGAGTGAAATGACACAAAACAAGACACACACACACAAGAGACAGATGATACACACACTCTGGCCAGAGGAACAGAACTGCGCAAACTATTTGTGCTTTATTATTATAAAGCCCCCTTGGCAGAATTCCACACTGCATGAATAAGCCTTTTCAGTACAGCGCAGGTGCATACATGTTATCGTACAGCAAGAGGGAGTGAAATTTCGGCCTACTGCAGAGTCTGTCCAGAGCCCTCATCACAAGAAGGAAATGTTCCCTCGTTTGCAAGGAACCATTAGTCTCAAGGCTGTGTCCGTCTCCTTGGCAGAACATCTTGTTTGTAAGCAGCACATAGAGGGGCTTTATAATAATAAAGCGCAAATAGTTTGCGCAGTTCTGTTTCTCCGGCTGGAGTGTGTGTATCGTCTGTCTCTTGTGTGTGTGTGTCTTGTTTTGTGTCATTTCACTCGTAAACCCCAACACACCTCCACCTTTCCCATGCTAACAATCTCCAATAAGAGTATGTCTGAATCCCTCCCATTTTCTAATTTTTTTAAAAAAATTCCCCTTCCTGCCTCTGAATCTCTGCTAAATGTAATGACGGTAGCTGAGTTTCTTACTATGGCAAGCTCTGTCTTCATGGGGAGGTCAGTACTACACAATTTACCAAGAAACAGACAAGGAAATATCAGTTGATTACTCCAAGGTTGTTGTTGTTTGTGGTTTAGTTGCTAAGTCTTGTCCAGCTCTTTTGCAACCCCCTGGACTGTAGCCTGCCAGGCTCCTTTGTCTATGAGATTTCCCAGGCAAGAACACCCAAGTGGGTTGCCATTTCCTTCTCCAGGGGATCTTCCCAACCCAGGGATTGAACCCATATATCCTACATTGGCAGGCGGATTCTTTACCACTGAGTCACCTGGGAAGCCCCTAGTCCAAGGCAACAGAGCTAATAAGTGGCTGAGTGAAGACATGGATCTGCAAAACATACATCCAGGGATCTTCTTAACTCCAGCAATTAAGCCTGTGGTTTCCAATGTACAAATGACTTCAGAATTCTTAATAGTGATAACATGAAAGTCATATTACAAGGATATTGCTCCATGAAAGCATCCATATGTCTCCCTTTCTCACTCTGCCTGAGTATGTGTACAGACCTGCCTCTCTGTCCAAGCACATCTGCCCTGCTGTGTCTTGGATTTTGCAGCTAATTTCCTCCACGTAGACCACTATGTTTCTGAATCTCCACATGCATCTTTTTCACTGTTCATCCCTCCCTCTTCTTCTCTGACCATGACTATTCTAGACCTATTCTGTGGCCATAGTGTAGAACAAGTTCAATAGGAAGAAGGGGTCTCATTCCCCACCTTGGAATTAGTCCATAAATCATACTGGGAAACAGCTCAATTATAGTTATACAGAGTTTCCAAACAAGTCTCAGAATCAAAATTAGATAACCTTGAAAGGAGTGCTCTTGACAATGCTTACTCATTTATTCAACTGTGAAAGAAGAAAACAAATATTTATTGAGTACTGTTTATTTTTAAACTGTGAAATTCTACATCAGTTCAGTTTAGTCACTCAGTCATGTCCAACTCTTTGCAACCCCATGGGCTTTCCTGTCCATCACCAACTCCTGGAGCTTACTCAAACTCATGTCCATCAAGTCAGTGATGCCATCCAACCATCTCATCCTCTGTTGTCCCTTTCACCTCCTGCCTTCAATATTTCCCAGCATCAGGGTCTTTTCAAGTGAGTCAGTTCTTCACATCAGGTGGCCAAAGTACTGGAACTTCAGCTTCAGCATCAGTCCTTCCAACGAATATTCAGGACTGATTTCCTTTAGGATAGAGTGGTTGAATCTCCTTGCAGTCCGAGGGACTCTCAAGAGTCTTCACCAACACCACAGTTCAAAAGCATCAGTTCTTCAGTTCAGTTCAGTCACTCAGTCGTGCCCAACTCTTAGTGACCCCATGAACTGCAGCATGCCAGGCCTCCCTGTCCATCACCAACTCCTGGAGTCCACACAAACCCATGTCCATTGAGTCAGTGATGCCATCCAACCATCTCATCCTCTGTCGTCCCCTTCTCCTCCTGCCCTCAATCCCTCCCAACATCAGGGTCTTTTCCAATGAGTCAGCTCTTCGCATCAGGTGGCCAAAGTATTGGAGTTTCAGCTTCAACATCAGTCCTTCTTATGAACACCCAGAACTGATCTCCTTTAGGATGGGCTGGTTGGATCTCCTTGCAGTCCAAGGGACGCTCAAGAGTCTTCTCCAACACCACAGTTCAAAAGCTCAGCTTTCTTTATAGTCCAACTCTCACATCCATACATGACCAATGGAAAAACCATAGCCTTGACTAGATGGACCTCTGTTGACAAAGTGATGTCTCTGCTTTTTAATATACTGTCTAGGTTGGTCATAGCTTTCCTTCCAAGGAGTAAGCATCTTTTAATTTCATGGCTGCAGTCACCATCCGCAGTGATTTTGGAGCCCCCCAAAATTCTACATAATTGCCAATTTAATTCTACATAATTACCTATTGAAATACATTTTTTTCAATTACTGATTGAAATACAACCCAGGCATAAAAACAAATGAATTTAGTTACTGTTGCCCTAATAGTCCAGGAGCGAGCAAGGAGAATGAAGACATAACACGAAATCTGGTGCAATGGGTCAGGGGACCTGTAGCTTCTATTAGACTGATGTGCAGAGTCCACTCTGATTCCAGCTTTTATTCCTAATTGCTGACTACAAGATTTTCTCAGAACTTCTCTTTCTCAAGATGCATGCTGTGCTGTTGATCACCTACTCCTAAGTGTCCTGGACTACACTGACAGAGTCCAGATCTGCTTGTGTTTACCCCAGGCCGTTCCCTCCTGGGCTAGTCTTGGGAACAATTAGAAAGCAGACAGTGTTCATGTCTGGCAGCAACCCGGTGTTCCAGCGCCCGTGCTTTCAGGACCCTAGTCATACTCCCTTCTGGATCTGGCCTTGGGGTTTGCAGCAAGGCGATTATCCTTAAGAAAAACATGAAAGATAATCATTAACATAATCTCTTAATATATGCTGTTTTGCCAGGTGCTATTTCTGTGAAATTTCTCAAGGCTGTGAAAGTACATTATTAGGAATTCCCACTATAAGTTAGGTCCCAGAAACCTACCAAAAGGGAAAACATATTAAACACTTTGGCCTCCAGCACATCCTTTAAATCAGAAAGACTGGTAAGGCATTTCAACTCAAGGGTAATTTTACATTGTCAGAAATTCTTTTTAGTGTATACAAATAGTACCCCCTACTGCACTTATCTTTTTTTTACTGTCCAACACTCCAGATCTTTTAATACACCCCGCTGTAGGGGCTGCTTAGAGAACTGAAATTAGTGCAGAAGTCCTGCCATTTACTAGCTGTGTGAACCTGAGCAAGCAATGTACTTTTCTGAAGTTACAGTTTTCTTTCCTATTGCATAGAAGTTGTAACACATCCTACACTGTAGAGTCTCATAAGGATTAAACAGTGTAATCCACCATTCCAGAAAGAATGAAGAGATGGAGTCAAAGCAAAAACAACACACAGTTGTGGATGTGACTGATGATAGAAGCAAAGTCTGATGCTGTGAAGAGCAATATTGCATAAGAATGTGGAATGTTAGGTCCATGAATCAAGGCAAATTGTAACCAGTCAAACAGGAGATGGCAAGAGTGACATCGACATTTTAGGAATCAGTGAACTACAATGGACTGGAATAGGTGAATTTAACTCAGATGACCATTATATCTACTACCGTGGGCAAGAATCCCTTAAAAGAAATGGAGTAGCCATCATAGTCAACAAAAGAGTCCGAAATGCAGTACTTGAATGCAATCTCAAAAACAACAGAATGATCTCTGTCGGTTTCCAAGGCAAGCCATTCAATATCACAGTAATCCAAGTCTATGACCCAACCAATAATGCTGAAGAAGCTGAAGTTGAACAGTTCTATGAAGACCTATAAGACCTTCTAGAACTAACACCCCCAAAAGATGTCCTTTTTATTATAGGGGACTGGAATGCAAAAGTAGGAAGTCAAGAAACACCTGGAATAACAGGCAAATTTGGCTTTGGAGTACAGAATGAAGCAGGGCAAAGGCTAATAGAGTTTTGCCAAGAGAATGCATTGGTCACAGCAAACACCCTCTTCCAACAACACAAGAGAAGATTCTACACATGGACTTTACCAGATGGTCAACACTGAAATCAGATTGATTATATTCTTTGCAGCCAAAGATGGAGAAGCTCTATACAGTCAGCAAAAACAATACTGGGAGCTGACTGTGGCTCAGATCATGAACTCCTTATTGCCAAATTCAGACTTAAATTGAACAAAGTGGGGAAAACCACTAGACCATTCAGGTATAACCTAAATCAAATCCCTTACACTTATACAGTAGAAGTGACAAATAGATTCAAGGGATTAGATCTGATAGACAGAGTGCCTGATGAACTATGGATGGAGGTTCGTGACATTGTACAGGAGGCAGGGATCAAGACCATCCCCAAGAAAAAGAATGCAAAAAGGCAAAATGGTTGTCTGAGGAGTCCTTACAAACCGCTATGAAAAGAAGAGAAGTGAAAGGCAAAGGAGCAAAGGAAAGATATAAGCATCTGAATGCAGAGTTCCAAAGAATAGCAAGAAGAGATAAGAAAGCCTTCTTCCGTGACCAATGCAAAGAAATAGAGCTTATTTACTGTACCTAACGTACAGTAAATACTCACACAAAGGTAACTATTATTAAACTCACAGACTCTGTTCCTTATCTTCCCCCTTTCCTCACTGCCTAGTTCAGGCCCATTTCATTTCCTGTCTAGGTTACTGATTCCTGTTCCATTGGTCCCCCTGGCCCCATCTCCCCATGCCCTACCATAGAATAATGTGAGGGTCTCCCCATTCCCTGTAGTGATCTTTGTAAGAGGATATCAATTAAAGAACTTCTGTGTTCTCCCAGTCCTAGTGAAAGTCGCTCTGTCGTGTCCGCCTCTTTGTGACCCCATGGACTGTAGCCCACCAGGCTCCTCTGTCCATGGGATTTCCCAGGCAAGATTACTGGAGTGGGTAGCCATTCCCTTCTCCAGGGGATCTTCCCAACCCAGGGACTGAACCCAGGTTTCCTGCATTGCAGGCAGATTCTTTACCATCTGAGGTACCAGGGAAGCCCAGTCTTAGTGCCCACTCCCAATCACTGACAGTTTCACATGAAAACTGTGACAACTGAGAAAAACAACACCCTCCACAGTTGTCCTGTCCTTAACACGATATATCATTATTTTAAAACAGTCTCTAACTTCAGAGCATTTTGATTTTTTAAAAAAGTCTACACTTGGTCCTTTCTTTAAAAAAAAAAAAAACTTGCTAGATAATTAAAAATAGATATCAAAATTTTAGGGCAAAAGGGAAAATATAATGAGACAACTAGCTTGTATCAATAGGATAAGACTACTGAGCACATTTTCCTACAGAGTAAAAGTTATACTATCTAACTATGTCATATTTTTATTTTTGACATCTGTTTTCATGGAAGTGCCAGCAGACTTATAAAGAGTGTAACTATGATCAGTCATAGCTGCTGCTGCTGCTGCTGCTAAGTCGCTTCAGTCGTGTCCAACTCTGTGCGACCCCATAGATGGCAGCCCACCAGGCTCTCCCATCCCTGGGATTCTTCAGGCAAGAACACTGGAGTGGGTTACCATTTCCTTCTCCAATGCATGAAAGTGAAAAGTGAAAGTCAACTTGCTCAGTCGTGTCCGACTCTTAGCGACCCCATGGACTGCAGCCTACCAGGCTCCTCCATCCATGGGATTTTTCTCAGTCATAGCTAGATTAGTAAATAGTGAAGGAGCAAGAACAGTATGTGAATGGAGAAAGAAACTAAGCCTCGGATTTTCCTGGTGGCTCAGTGGATAAAAATCTGCCTGCCAATGCAGGGATCACAGGTTCACTCCCTGCTCCAGGAAGATTCCATGTGCCCCAGAGAAACTAAATCCACAAGCCACCACTACCGAGCCTGCACACCTAGAGCCTGAGCTCCACAACAACAGAAGCTACTGCAATGAGAAGTCCATGCACCTTTGCTGTGTCCAGCACAGCAGCTAGGGATTGAAAGTGGTCAACGCACAGTATAGGAAAAAGAAACTAGTGACAGAATTAAAGTTTTAAAGATGGGACCGAGCGACTCAAGACCTCTTGGGTCAAGAGCCCTGTTCCTCAGAGCCACATCACTTTTACTTAGTGTCTTGGCAAGCAGAAAGCGTCTGTTGTGTTACGATGAAGTCAGCAGTTACGATGATGTCCCCAGTCAGGACTCCCATTTTATTAATTACTTTAAACTATCTTTGTTATTTTCTTGTACAAGGGCTATCACCTAGCTGTAGGTCATAGGCCCGCAATGCCTTGGGGAAACATCTTAGTGTGTGCACAGGCAGTGTTCTGAACTGGTGCTGACCTGGTGTTCCAAGGTCCACACTATGTTCTTCCTTAGCTTAGCAGGGCATGACCACTTCAACTGATCAACCCAATGTACTTTTATTTGGGTTATGCTCTATTGCTATTAATTTTGCTTTTATTCTGTTCCCATGGTGATTTTCTCATGGCTTAGCCAGAGCAACAGGCGGCTATTAACCCCTGTGCACCACAACAAAGAGTAGCCCCTGCTCATCACAACCAGAGAAAGCTCACACAACAAAAGCAACAAAGACCCACACAGCCAAAAATAAAAGAATAAAATAAAATAAATTTTAAAAGAATCTAAGCCTCAACATCAGCAGAGGAGGATACATCACCAAAATTCTCTCCTGTAAAAGCTATCCTACAAAATCTAGACAAAAGGAGACATCTCAGAACATTAGAGGAGGGTGGTGATTGTGAAATGTTAATGATATTAAACATAGGTTGGGGCAACTTGGTAGTGTTTACAAAATGTTAAATGCACATATTCTTTGGCACAGCAATGATTCATCTTAGACTCTATCTATAGAAATGGTCATGTGTACAAAGACGTTTAGTGCATTGCTTGTAACAATGACAAAGAGAGATAGTGTCAACAGTGGAGTGGTTAAATAAATTGGGGTGCATCCTAACTGCAAGAAACAGAAACTCAACTCCAACCGGCATAACAAGAAAACATCATGGCTCATCTAACTGGAATCCAGAGGTAACGTGGGCTTTGCAAACCAGTGGCTCTAGTGCCATTTCTCCACAGTTTCCTTGGCTTTGCCCTTCTGCCTTTACTCAGCTCATCCTCAGCATGCTAAGAAAACAGCTGCTGCAATTCCAGACTACAACCTGAAGAAAAAGAGAGAATTGCCTCCAGAATTCCTTCAGAAGCAGAATATGGCAGACAGCAACTTGTACTTTAAAAGTCTGTTTACCTCTTCTTCCTGGTCACATGGCTGCCTAACTAAGGACAACATTTCCCTGTCTTTCTTGCAGCTGGTATGGCCATGTGATCATTTTCTTGTGAATGGAAATTATGTGTGTGGTTTCTCCTTCAATTACTTAAAAGGGAATTGCTTACTCTGGACTTCCTTACTCTCTCCTTTCTGAGAACTGTATCATGGTCATGGCAGCAACCCAGTTTCAACCATGCAAAGGCCTCAGAGATGACAGAATAACAAGAGTGACCCAGGCAAGAAAGCTGCCTTACCAGCCTAGAGTGGGCAAATGGTTGCATGGCAGACAAATAAAATGTCTTATTTGTTCCATTGTATTTAAGAGTCTCTGCTACATCAGCTTCCCTTTGCACTATAGAAACAAATTAAAATCTCCAGTGCATCTCTCCTCATGTTTCAAGTCCTCACATATAAACTGCATCAAAGCCTCCTTCTAATCATGTGCTAGGGGGATGGGATTCTCCTTTGGTTAAAAGACCCACACACAGAGCTGGGGATGAGGTCAGCTGTCTCCAAGAGGCTCAGAGCAGCATGGAGAAGCTGTGAATCAACCTCTGACTCAACGTCTCTCTCTTTCCTGTGACGCCTGTCATAATTCTCAGTGATTTCAAAATCAGATATACCATCCTTCCACATCATGTCCAGTCAGCTCCTTAACCTAGCTCCCTCCAACAATCTTATCCTCCACCTGTCTCAATCACCTATTACTATACCTGGAGGCATGCTAAGTCACTTCAGTCTTTGCGACCCTATGGACTACAGTCTGCTAGGCTCCTCTGTCCATGGGATTCTCCAGGCAAGAATACTGGAGGAGTTGCCGTGCCCTCCTCCAGGGGATCTTCCCAACCCAGGGATTGAAACTGCTGGTTCAGCTGCAGCTCCTGCACTGCAGGCAGATTCTTTACCACTGAGCCACCAGGGAGGCCCACATAGTACTATGTTCATATGCCAAACCAGTGCTGTCCAATTGCATTTTCTGCCATGATGGAAAAATTCAATTTTCACTCTTTAGTGCAGTAGCCACTAGCCACGTGTGCCTGTTAAGCACTTGAAATATGGCTAGTGCCAAAGAAAAATGAATTTTTAACTTAATGTTGATTTATATGTAAATTTAGAAAGCTATAGGCTTCCTTGGTGTCTCAAACAGTGAAGAATCTGCCTGCAATGCAGGCGACCTGGGTTCGATCCCTGGGTCAGGAAGATCCCCTGGAGAAGGGAATGGCAGCCTACCCCAGTATTCTTGCCTGGAGAATTCCATGAACAGTGGAGCCTAGTGGGCTATAGTCCATGGAGCTGCAAAGAGTTGGACACAACTGCATGATTAACATTTGCAGAAATTAGGAACACACTTAGAAAGCTATATATGGCTAGTGGCTATTGTATTAGACAGTGCTGGTCTTGACTATACTATTCTCAACAAGTGTAATTTTCCACAATCTGAATTACAAACATCCCACTCTCCACCAACATCATTGTATTCTTCTGGTTTACTCTCCTAATGTGATATTCCCTTAAAACTCCTGGGACTTCCAATCCAAACATTCCACCATCTTTCACTGTCCAGCCTCTGTTTATTTTCTCATCTCCTTCATTACCCAGTTTAGAGTTCATGATTCTATAACATCACATTTGCATACTTAAAAGGGAATTGCTTACTCTGGACTTCCTTAGTCTCTCCTTTCTGAGAGCTGTATCGTGGTCATGGCAGCAAGCCAGTTTCAATCATGCAAAGTCCTCAAAGATGACAGAATAACAAGAGTGACTCAGGCCAGAAAGCCACCTTACCAGCTCCACTGTCTCCTTCTCAGCTCCATTGTCTTCTCTCATTCATTCACACTCGCATGGCAGGACTCGAACTCTGGCCAAAATCCAACTCTTCTCTGAGCACTTCATCTTAGATAGAGGAAAAATGTTCAGCTTCCTAACTGATCACTCTTCAACTCCTGCCTATCCTACCGCCCCCTAAACCCTGGTAGATTTCTTTAATTCCTTCACTTCTCAATCTCATGTCCTAGATGACTATTTTATATCATCTGCTCTTACCACAAATCTCTACCACTTCCTTCTCATCTCACTCTCAGAGAAAAAATAGTAGCAATTAGCAGATAACTTTGACAGATTTCCACCAACTTCTCTCCCAAATTGTTGAGTTTTCCTCTCTACTTGGTTATTTGCCACAGTACATAAACATGCCTTACTATTCCTGATTTTAAAAACCCTCCCAAACCACTCAACTCTTTCAGCAAACACTTTTATACATCAGAGGGCTTCCCTGGTGGCTCTGCTGCTGCTACTGCTAAGTCGCTTCAGTCGTGTCCAACTCTGTGCGACCCCATAGACGGCAGCCCACCAGGCTCCCCCATCCCTGGGATTCTCCAGGCAAGAATACTTGAGTGGGTTGCCACTTCCTTCTCCAATGCATGAAAGTGAAAAGTGAAAGGAAGTCGCTCAGTCAAACTATGGTAAAGAATCTGCCTGGAATGCATAAGACCCAGGTTTGATCCCTGGGTCGGGAAGATCCCTTGAACAAGGGAATGGCTACCCACTCCAATATTCTTGCCTGGAGAATTCCATGGACAGAGGAGCCTGGCAGGCTACAGTCCATGGGATCACAAAGAGTCAGACACAACTGAGTGACTAACAGGAAAAAAAAAAAATGATCTGATTTATGATTTAGAAAGATAGTTCTGAAGAACAGTTTGTAGGAGAGCAAGTGGAAGTAAGAAAACTAAGTAAAAGGCTATTTTAGGAGATTAGTTCCAGTAGTAGCAAACTCGATAATGTTGATCATTCTTAAACTAGACCCTTTGGAGGATGGAAAACTGTTATGGAATAGGACAAACTAAAGATATATAACAGTTAAACATAACTTATAAACTTTGACTGACTCTTTAATCAGGAGAAATATAACCATAAAGAGTGGTATATGGTTCAATGTATACAAGTCAATTAATGTGATATATCACATTAACAAAATGAAGGATAAAAATCACATGATCACCTTAACAGATAAAGAAAAATCATTTGACAAAATTCAACAGTTTCATGATTAAAACTCTCAACAAACTAGATGTAGAAGGAATTTACTTCAACATAGTAAAGGTCATATATAACAAGTCCACAGCTAACATCATGCTCAGTTATGAAAAACAAGACAAGAATGTTCACTCTTGCCACTTAGATTCAATGTTCTAGCTGGAGCAATTAAACAACAAAAATAAAGTATTCAAATCATAAAGGAAGAAGTAAGTTATCTCTGTTTGCAAATGACATGATTTGCATATAGAAAACCTTTAAATACTCCGCAAAAAAAAGTTAGAACTATTAATAATAAACAGAGCAATAGTGATTAGAACAGTATGATACTAGCATGAAGACAGACATACAGAGGAATGTAACAGAATAGACAGCCCAGAAATAAACCCACATATATCTAGTTAGTAGATCTTCGATAAAACTGCCAAGATCACAGAAAGGGTAAAGGACAGTCTCTTCAACAGATGGTGCTGGGAAAATTGGATATTCACGTGCTAATAAAACTGGACCATTCTCTTACACCATGCTAAAAAATCAATTCAAAATGTATGAAATTCCTAAATATAAGAACTGAAACTATAAAACTCTTTTATTTTTTGTCGGCAGAACATTCTTTAACATAATTTGCAGCAAGATCTTTTTTAAAAAAAAACTCTTAAGAGATAACATATTGAAAAAACTTCTTGACATTGTTCTTAGCAATGAATATGACACCAAAGACACAAAAACAAAATAGACAAGGAAGATTTCATCAAACTAAAAGTCTCTGTACAGCAAAATAAACAACATTTTGTAGTTGTAGAAAAGTTGTCTTTTCTACAACTACAAAATGAAAAAGTGTTTGCAAACCATACATCTGATAAGGGGTTAACATCCAAAATATATAAGGGACTTCTACAGCTAAAAAATAAATAAATAAATAAATAAATTCACAAATGGGCAAAGAACTTGAATGGACATTTCTCTAAAGAAGATATACAAATAATCAATGGGTATATTTAAAAGTATTCAGTTTCACTAATTATCAAGGAAATGTGAATCAAAACCACATGAGATATCACATCACATCTGTTAACACTGTTGTTATCAAAAGCAAAATAAAAGATAACAAGTGTTAGGATGTGAAGAAATCAGAACCCTTCTACACAGTAGATGGGGATGTAAAATAGTGCTGCTATGGAAAATGGTATGGAGGTTCCTCAAAAAAATTAAAACTAGAAGTACCATATGATCCAGCAATCCTACTTCTGGGTATTTGTACAAAAGAATTGAAATCAGGATCTCAAAAAGGTATTTGCATTACCAGGTTCATTGCAGCATTATTGACAATAGCCAAGATAGGGGAACAACCTAAATGTCCATGGACAGATGAATGAATAAAGAGATGTGCTATATACATACAGTATACAGAGAATGCAATGGCACCCCACTGCAGTACTCTTGCCTGGAAAATCCCATGGATGGAGGAGGCTGGTAGGCTGTAGTCAGTCCATGGGGTTGTGAAGAGTCAGACATAACTGAGTGACTTAACTTTCACTTTTCACTTTCATGCATTGGAGAAGGAAATGGCAACCCACTCCATTGTTCTTGCCTGGAGAATCCCAGGGACGGAGGAGCCTGGTGGGCTGCCATCTCTGGGGTCGCACAGAGTCGGACACGACTGAAGCGACTTAGCAGTAGCAGCAGCAGCATACTATTATTCAGCTCTTAAAAAAGAAAAGTAATTGTGCAATATGGGACAGCATTGATGAACCTGGAGACATTATTGTAAGTGAAATAAGCCAGTCACAAAAATATAAATCCGTATTATTCTATTTATATGTGGTATTCAAAATAGTTAAATTTATAGAAGGAAACAGTGGAACGGCGTTTGCCAGAGAATGGAGGGAGAGGGAAATGGAGAGTTGTTCAATGGACATAAACTTCCAGTTATGCAAGATGAATAAATTCTGGAGATCTGCCGTTCAATGTAGTGCCAATAGTTAACAATAGTGTATTGTGGATTTTAAAATTTTGTTAAAGATTTGTTAAAAGAGTGTATGGCTTCCCATACAGTAGTAAAGAATCTGCCTGCCAGCGCAGGAGACTTGGTTTCAATCCCTGGGTTGAGAAGATCCCCTGTAGAAGGAAATGACAACCCACTTCAGTATTCTTGCCTGGAAAATCCTATAGATAGAGAAGCCTGGTAGGCGACAGTCCATGGAGTTACAAAGAGTTGAACACTACTTTGCAACTGCACACAGCACAGCAGCAAGTAGATATATCTCATGTCAAATATTCTTAACCAAAAACAAACAAAGGTCCATAAGGAAACTTCTGGAGGTGATGAATGTGTTTATTACCTTGAGCGGTGATGGTTTCACAGATGCAGGCATATGTCCAAATTCATCAAATTATATACATTAAATATACACAGGGTTTTTTTTGTATATCAGTTAGGCCTCAATAAAGCCATTTGCCAAAAATAAGAGGGTAAATATTTAACAAATGGCTGGGGTGGGGGACATCACAAATTTGTAGTGTTTGCCAGTTTCCATGATGTAAACATCCCCACCATGAACAATGTCCAGCTACTGTGTCAAGCACTGCTATGAGTAATGCCAAGCTATCACTGAACTTGGAAGACATACATATTCCCTTTGTGCAGACCAGCTTCAGTACACCAGTGGATGAGAACATTTTTGGGGACAACTGGAGAAATTTGAAAGTGAACTGTATGTTGGATGATACTGAAATTATATTGACTTGGATGTAGTAATGATAACGATTCTGTGGGGAAATGCCCTTACTTTTGTGAAATAGATGCTGAAATATTCTGATGGCATCCTGATGTTTGAAGACTACATTCAGATCTGTGTATTTAGGTGTATATGTGTCTGTGTCTCTGGGTACATGTGTGTGGAGAAAGAGGAAGAGAGATGAAGAAAATGCCAATGTGTCAAGAGGTTGCTAGTTGATGAAATGGGTGAGGGATATGTTGATGCACATTAATCAGATTGTTTCTTCAACTTTCCTCTGGGCTTAATATTTTTCAAAATAAAAATTAGTTTGTTGCTAACAGAAGATTTTATATAAAAATTTGAGGTTGTAGTTTCTAGTAAAAGGAATCTCAGTTCAGTTCAGTTGCTCAGTCATGTCCGACTCTTTGAGGCCCCATGAACCGCAGCAGAAGTGGATGAGACAACACATAGCCTGCATGAAAGGAAAGAAAAGAGATTTATAGGGGTCCAGTGGAGGAATTGCAGTCTACATATGACCTGTAATGACAGCTATACTCACTTTACAACAAATTCATGTACTTGAAATGGTCCTGGACCTGCCCTGCAGATGCTACTCAAGTCAGGTCAGATTAGGATAAAGTATAGCTTGAAAGCAATGGAGCCAATGTGCTCAGTTTAAATAAGAGGAGCTTGGGACCCAGGAGGTATAGATTCCAGGCTATACAATTAAGAAGCTATGATCCTTTTGAAGTTCATAAGCAGGATGATTGGGTGTTCACACTGTTGGATGACATGTTCAGTTCAGTTCAGTCGCTCAGTCGTGTCCAACTCTTTGCCACCCCATTAACCTCAGCACGCCAGGCCTCCCTGTCCATTACCAACTCCCGGAGTCTACCCTAACTCACATCCATTGAGTCAGTGATGCCATCCAGCCATCTCATCCTCAGTTCAACTCTCACATCCATACATGACCACTGGAAAAACCATAGCCTTGACTAGACAGACCTTTGTTGGCAAAGTAATGTCTCTGCTTTTGAATATGCTGTCTAGGTTGGTCATAACTTTCCTTCCAAAGAGTAAGTGTCTTTTCATTTCAAGGCTTCAGTCACCATCTGCAGTGATTTTGAAGCCCCCAAAAATGAAGTCTGACACTGTTTCCATTGTTTCCCCATCTAATCCCCATGAAGTGATGGGACCAGATACCATGATCTTAGTTTTCTGAATGTTGAGCTTTAAGCCAACTTTTTCACTCTCCTCTTTCACTCAAACCTTGCAATTTGGAACTTATGCTCTCAAATAACGCCATTTCAGTTCAGTTCAGTTCATTTCAGTTCAGTTCAGTCGCTCAGTCATGTCCGACTCTTTGAGGCCCCATGAATTGCAGCACACCAGGCCTCCCTTTCCATCACCAACTCCCAGAGTTCACTCAAACTCATGTCCATCGAGTAAGTGATGCCATCCAGCCATTTCATCCTCTGTCGTCCCCTTCTCCTCCTGCCCCCAATCCCTCCCAGCATCAGAGTCTTTTCCGATGAGTCAACTCTTCGCATGAGGTGGCCAAAGTGCTGGGGTTTCAGCTTTAGCATCATTCCTTCCAAAGAAATCCCAGGGCTGATCTCCTTTAGAATGTACTGGTTGGATCTCCTCGCAGTCCAAGAGACTCTCAAGAGTCTTCTCCAACACCACAGTTCAAAAGCATCAATTCTTCGGTGCTCAGCTTTCTTCACAGTCCAACTCTCACATCCATACATGACTACTGGAAAAACCATAGCCTTGACTAGACAGACCTTTGTTGGTAAAGTAATGTCTCTGCTTTTGAATATGCTATCTAGGTTGGTCATAACTTTCCTTCCAAGGAGTAAGCATCTTTTAATTTCATGGCTGCAATCACCATCTGCAGTGATTTTGGAGCCTGAAAAAATAAAGTCTGACACTGTTTCTACTGTTTCCCCATCTATTTCCCATGAAGTGATGCCATGATCTTCGTTTTCGGAATGTTGAGCTTTAAGCCAACTTTTTCACTCTCCTCTTTCACTTTCATCAACAGGCTTTTTAGTTCCTCTTCATTTTCTGCCATAAGGGTGGTATCATCTGCATATCTGAGGTTACTGATATTTCTCCTGGCAATCTTGATTCCAGCTTGTGCTTCTTCCAGCCCAGTGTTTCTCATGATGTACTCTGCATAGAAGTTAAATAAGCAGGATGACAATATACAGCCTTGACGTACTCCTTTTCCTATTTGGAACCAGTCTGTTGTTACATGTGCAGTTCTAACTGTTGCTTCCTGACCTGCATATAGGTTTCCCAAGAGGCAGGTCAGGTGGTCTGGTATTCCCATCTCTTTCGGAATTTTCCACAGTTTATTGTGTTAAACCTAATACATGCGGGAAGTGCTTTCCAGTCAGATCTTGCCCAGGCCCTCCTCCCTCATTTAGGTTACCTTCCTGACTCCTGAGAGTATTTGCATTTACGCCACTGGGCTAGAAAATGTTCAGTGAGACTAAGATGGTCTTTGACACTGAATTCCAAGCACTCAGTGGAAGGTGTTTTAGTTCAGTTCAGTTCAGTTCAGTCGCTCAGTCATGTCCGACTCTGAGGCCCCATGAATTGCAGCACCCCAGGCCTCCCTGTCCATCACCATCTCCCGGAGTTCACTCAAACTCACGTCCATCGAGTCCATGATGCCATCCAGCCATCTCATCCTCTGTCACCCCCTTCTCCTCCTGCCCTCAATCCCTCCCAGCATCAGAGTCTTTTCCAATGAGTCAACTCTTCGCATAAGGTGCCCAAAGTACTGGAGTTTCAGCTTTAGCATCATTCCTTCCAAAGAAATCCCAGGACCAATCTCCTTTAGAATGGACTGGTTGGATCTCCTTGCAGTCCAAGGGACTCTCAAGAGCCTTCTCCAACACCACAGTTCAAAAGCATCAATTCTTCGGCGCTCAGCCTTCTTCGCAGTCCAACCCTCACATCCATACACGACTACTGGAAAAACCATAGCCTTGACTAGACGGACCTTAGTTGGCAAAGTAATGTCTCTGCTTTTGAATATGCTACCTAGGTTGGTCATAACTTTCCTTCCAAGGAGTAAGCGTCTTTTAATTTCATGGCTGTATTCTATTATTCTATTATTGCCTGTGCTTATGTAATTATTTCTCTTCTTGTGCCCTAGGCTAACATCTAAAACCAATTTTAAGCTTTTTCAAACATGGTTTACCAGCTCCCTCTGCTGACCTTTTCTGAAAAGATGAAGCTGCTTAAATTCCTTATAAATTCTGAATTTTGAAATCACACTTTTGGGGTTAGGGAACTAACCCTACTTGGGAGAACTTGATGACACAGTAGTCACCTAATTGGCCTTCTCCTATGCACTGCAGCTGCTGCTGCTAAGTCGCTTCAGTCGTGTCCGACTCTGTGCGACTCCATAGACGGCAGCCCACCAGGCTCCCCCGTCCCTGGGATTCTCCAGGCAAGAACAATGGAGTGGCTTGCCATTGCCTTCTCCAATGCATTAAAGTGAAAAGTGAAAGTCAAGTCTCTCAGTCGTGTCTGACTCTTCGCGATCCCATGGACTACAGCCTACCAGGCTCCTCCATCCATGGGATTTTCCAGGCAAGAGTACTGGAGTGGGGTGCCATTGCCTTCTCCTATGCACAGTTCCTATAATAGTTCAAGAGACTAATTCTCAAGAGTCACAATTTAGTTAAGCAGAACGCCCAAATCACTGGGGATTGTGGTTTGGGGTGATTTGGCGCCCTCTAAAGGCTACCGTGAGAAGAGCAGTCGCTTACCATGTGCTCCCCTTTAAGTTTAGAGCTCCGTCGGAACTGTGACGTTTAGGAGGGTGGGCGAAAGGGGCAGAAGTCGCTTGTGGCTTTCCAATCCGACAGCTGTATTCTAATTCGTCATTGAGCTCTCCGTCGAGATCACGGAAGTTTCAACTGGTGCCCTACACAACTTTTCTTTCCCTCAGCGAGTATATTTCCTGTCATCAGCATGACAGGAAAAACGGCAGGTTTTGTTTTAAACCGAGAGCACTTTGAGTAAAGTCAGCATTCCTTTATATTTTTTATCTTCTTTTAGAGCAAACAGTTTGCGTTTGGAATTTTTTTTTTTTTTTTAAAGACAAACACTGTCTTTGGCTATTGGCTTTGAGAAATAATTTGTAAAAGTACCTCTCTGTGCCAACAAGGTAAGTGTCCTGGATTTTTTTCTTTTAATGGGGAAATGTTCCCAGAAGCTGCTTTCACAGAGGGTAAATATTCCCCTTGGTGAGTGCACTCCTTAGAGCTAAGTGTGATCCTCTCTTTGGAGAGTCTCTTGATTAGGGTTAAGGCAGCAATTAGGGAAAAAACCAGGAAGCAAAGGAACTTCTTAAAGAAACAAAGTTATGCTGTAGGGAGAAGCCACCCGGAAGGAAGATGTGGTGAGAATAACAGAATTGTGGGACTGTCTGTGATCCCAGGCTCCTTTCTGATTTCATCTTTTGGATGAGATGGAATTGCCTGTCACTGAGAAACACAAACTATTCCACAAGTGTCACGTTCGGAAAGACGGTACCAAAGGAAGAACACTGGTAGAGTGATATAATAAGAAATATAAACAGGTCTAAGTCCATGCTATGCTATGCATGCTAAGTCGCTTCAGTCGTGCCCGACTCTGCGACCCCATGGACAGCAGCCCAGCAGGCTCCTCTGTCCACAGAACTCTCCAGGCAAGAATACTGGAGTGGGTTGCCATTTCCTTCTCCAAGGGATCTTCCCAACCCAGGAATCAAATCCAGGTCTCCTGCATTGCAGGCAGATTCTTTACCAGCTGAGCTATAAGGGAAGCTCAATGGTCGATAATTGTTATTAATAACATCTGAAGAACACATTTAAGTCAGTCTTTTGCAAAGAATGATTCTAAAGAAAGCAAAAAACCCAACTTTGGTTCAGTTGCTCCCTTCACAAAGTTGAGTTTATTCTCACCCTGAGTTTAGATTCTAGCAGAATCCAACCCTAACCCCTGCCTTTGCTTCTTTGTAAGTTTTAAATTTGATATAATTTCAAATTTATACACAGACGTTTCACAAATGCATCAAAGGACCCAAATTCAGAGAACATTTTGTCCGTATTCGCCAGCTGTTAGTGTTTGCCACCTTCTGTACTATTGTTCCCCTCTTCCTCTGTATTTATATAAATCATAATCAGCTGTATGATTTGCTAATCATCCAAGTCTCTCCATCTCTCAAAAATGACTGCTACATTTTATGGTGTGTCAGGTATGGGATAGGGTTTTCCTGTTGTTCAAAAATCCAACTCAGTTGATTAGGGCTTCTTCTATTAAGGAAATAAATATCAGCAACCTTTGACCTACAATGGACCTTACGATTATAGCACACTCTTATAGTTTACAAAGAGCTTAGCAGTACTGTGTCCTCCCGGCCCGTCAAACCCGCAGTATTTTCCCCTGCCTTTCAATTTACATCTATTTGGGGCATCAATTATTTGGCACTTGGGTGTTTTTGCTCAGGAAAAACACAGCCTAGTACGTGTCTCTAGCTAGGTCTCCAGGCATAGATAAGCAGCCCAAGAGTGTCTGTATGCATTTGTACCCAGAGCATGCTGCTATTATAGGACATATTGCCTGATATCATGTGTGTCAGCCCCTGTCTACAGAGTAGCATCTTCTTGTGGACAGTCGCTGGGTCTGTATTTATTACTGTTATTTAGTCACTGATTCTTAATCATTCTGGGGGCCCCCAAACTTGGTATCTGCCCTTAGAGTTACACAGAGTGCACGTGTGGAGTGAATTAATTTGCAGTCTCTTCACTGCAGCACCTTTTGCATTTTAACCAGATCACTTAACAACTATTTCTTTCATCTTATTATTGCAAAAGCACAGCACAGCAAGATCTGCCAATTCCAGACTTCTCCCTCTTGCCCTAGAAATGTATGTGTTATCGGTGGAGGCCATTTATTTCTGATTAAAAGCTATCTAGACCTTTTACTCCACAGCCCAAAGGAAGCCATAGGTGTGTTTGCCTATGTGTTTCCAAACTTGTTGATAAATTTTATCTGTGTGAGATATCTTCTCCAGAAAGAAGAGAAGAAAGGAGGGAAGAGTTAGGGAAGTGGGAAATGAATCCTAAGTAAATATTTGGTGCTAGACAGTTTTGTGTAATTATTATCACAGTTTCAGACTCAAACAATCCTTCCGTGTGACTTTGTGTCTTATTTGCAAACAGTAAATCTTAAAGTGTGTAAGTGGGTTGTTTGGGGGGCACATGGCTCGTCAGTTGCAGAGACAGAGTTCAAACCCATTTCTGCTGCCTCCAGAGTCCATTCTTACTGCAGACTACTCAACTCTTTCAAAATCAAAAAGAGACTCCTAAATAAACCAAAAGTCTCGAGGGGGAAGAGTGTTAATTTTGCTGTAAATAATGAAGCCAGGCAAGAAGTTCTCAACCTTACAAAGGGCGGGATGGCAAGTAAGATTTTGAAACAGGCAAGCCTGGAAAAGCCCTCTGATGCTGCAAGTCCCTGTGTCCTCCTCTGGAACCAGGTAAGTCTGAGGGGTCCAAGGGCTCAGAAGTCTTCTGCCCTCTGTAAAGTCATTAACTCCCTTTGTCTTTGTGCCGAGGGGTTATTTTGAATTTTCCCAGAGCTTTCCCCTTTCTCACTTGTATTAACCATACCTCTTTATTTTCTAAATTTTGATGCTTTGACAGTTAAGGCCTTGCTGATGCCAATGGGACTGCTGCTCCCAGGCTTAGACAGTTCCTTGAGGTAGTAAACAGCCCTCCTGGGAGGGTGACTTTTTGAATGCAAACCAACCAATCCAGAGCCCATTTCCCCCAATCACCTCCTTTACTGACACTCACTCTTCTTGTGCCTAAGGATTCTGATTTGTCTAGAGAGAAACTGCAAAGCCCTGAGGACAAACCCCCCACCACAAACCCAACCAGAAAGCATGGCAGCAAACCTGAGCTCAAATTAGGGAAGAGGCTCAGTAGCAGGAATCATAGGACACTTCAGACTCTCATCCCAGTGAGATGTGCACATCCAGACTCATACTCAGATACCTAGAGTCTCTCTCGACTCAGCCTCTTACTAGCAGACTGGCCTTAAGTCATGTTCAAAGACTCAGAAGTTACACCTGAGTCCACCTGACACTTCAAAGCCCTCCATGGAAATCCATATAGCAGATTCTAGAGACCAAGATGAGATCACATGGAAATGGGGATGTTATCCTTGTCAGGAAAGATTGGAGGAAGCATGGTGTCATGACAATTTATAGCAGGTTTTTAAAATTGTAGTTTTGGGCATATGCGATATCAACATACATTTTTCTTTGATCAGATGGGTTAACACTAAGTTAATTCCAGCGAATCAGGTTTATGTCACATGGAGGGCTTTGAAGTGTCAAGTGGACTCAGGTGTAACTGCTAAGTCTTTGAACATGACTTAAGGCCAGTCTGCTAGTAAGAGGCTGAGTCGAGAGAGACTCTAGGTATCTGAGTATGAGTCTGGATGTGCACATCTCACTGGGATGAGAGTCTGAAGTGTCCCATGATTCCTGCTACTGAGCCTCTCCCCTAATTTGAGCTCAGGTTTGCTGCCATGCTTTCTGGTTGGGTTTGTGGTGGGGGGTTTGTCCTCAGGGCTTTGCAGTTTCTCTCTAGCCAAATCAGAATCCTCAGGCACAAGAAGAGTGAGTGTCAGTAAAGGAGGTGATTGGGGGAAATGGGCTCTGGATTGGTTGGTTTGCATTCAAAAATTCACCCTCCCAGTTCTGTATTACGGTCAGTCAAGCTTTCATTGTTCAAAGTTAAGAACTTCCCCTCAATTCATGTAGTATCTTTTTTGCTGGCAGGGCATGACCCATGACTAGCTACTCTTTAGGACTTTAGATGCTTTGAATAAGAATGAACATTTTTGCTGGTTGCAGTTTCTAGGATTTTGGGAGGGTTAGGTGATAGCAAAGTGTTTTTAATACTGAGGGAATATAAAATCTTAAGGGGATCAAGACCTTTTACTCCTCAGTCCAAAGGAAGCAACAGATGTGTCTACCTATGTGTTCCCAAACGTTGATAAATTTTATCTGGGTGAGCTGCCTTTTCCAGAAAGAAGAGAGGAAAGGAAGGAGTCATTAGGGAAGTGGTAAACGAAAGCTGACTAAATATTTGGTTGTAGGTCTTGGCTTAACTAGCTAAGAATAAGAGCAAAATTTAACTGAGTACTTACTGTGTAGCAGACACACTTCTACAACCTTTCCAACATATCTCGGTCATTTAATTTCAGGACAATGCCTATTTTAGATAGGCATTATTATTTCCACTCTCATTGTACTGATGAGAAAACTGAGGCACAGAAAGGATAAACAATTAGCCCAAGATCATCCTGCAAATAAATGAAACCAGCATCCAAACTGAAACAGTCTGATTTCAGAGCCCTCATATTTAGCCAAAATATGATTCTGCCTCAGCTCAGAGACAAAAGGAGGGTATCTATACCATTGTGAAAGTTGAATTCTGTGACGAGGGCTCCCTTCTAGCCTTGTCATATGAAGAAGCTCTGCTTAATCTGTATCATTCAGAACACACCATGGCCAAGCGAGTTGCGGTGATCGGAGCTGGAGTGAGTGGCCTGTCCTCCATCAAATGCTGCTTAGATGAACACCTGGAGCCCATCTGCTTTGAAAGAAGTAATGACATCGGCGGACTATGGAAGTTTACTGTGCGTAGTTCATACCCTCCCCCCTCCACCAACCATAATCTGGCCATTTGCTTTGTCCCTGCCCAGGCATGGTGGCTGTAGTCTATTTGGTGATCATTAAGAGCTCCCCAGGTTGCTCAGTGGTAAAGAATCCGCTTGCCAAAGAGAGAGATGAGGGTTCGATCCCTGGGTCAGGGAAGATCCCCCAGAGAAGGAAATGGCAATCCACGCCAGTATTCTGCCTGGGAAATCCCATGGACAGAGGAGCCTGGTGGGCTGTAGTCCATGGGGTCTCAGAAGTGACAGACATGACTGAACACACATGCATGGTGATCGTTAAGGGAGCCGCTCATCGCAGCATCGCAGCATCACGGCTTTGTGTATGGAGTTGTGCTGACCCCACGCAGGATGCAGTCTGATTGGTGATGAACTTGGAGAATCGGCGGGGTAGGGGCAAGAGAATTTGGAGGAAAGAGGAAGAAACAGTTAAGTCTGATACACAAACATAGGATTGAACGTTACGATGATTTCTGGACCATGAACATTCTAAGACAAAGTAGTAGAGTATCACATTGGGTAAGCTGAATCTCATTGGTGAATGTGAAGCAGATGGCACCTTAAGAAGGACAGAAGTTGGCATCAGGGGGTGGAGCCCCAGCCCCAAGGCGTTGTTCATGTCTTTTGGAAGAGAATTGCCAAGGGAAAGGCAAGAATCTAGACCTTGTTAGGTCTAGGGGGTAGTTTTTACATTATCAGAAGAAGAACCCAGGCACTGTTTCTCTTCTTAAGAGTGGAATGTGCAGCCCAGGGTGTATGCTCAAGGTTCGGTCAGCCATTAGATGACTTGAGCATCAGGAAGTAGGGCTGGAAATGGCTAAATGACACATGAAAGGTTGTTGCTGAGTCATGAAAGACACTGAGATTCTTGGCCTTCAGCGGAGAGGAATTCATCCGGGGCCAGCGATGAGGCTTGATTGCTCAGAGCTTTTGTGTGATAAAGTTTTATTAAAGTATAAAAGAGAGAGAGAAAGCTTCTGACATAGACAGCAGAAGGGGGAAGAAAGCGTGCCCCCTGCTAGTCTTTAGCAGGAAGTTATATAGCTACTAGCAGGTTGCTAGTTAGAGAAAGGAAATGTCTCAAAACTCAGAGACTGGCACCAGGCCCTTTACCCACAACATGCATTTTCAGATAACACTGGCACAAGGTGAGATGTCCCAGGCCATAAAATGCTTGGCATGAATCTTGAAGAAAGGCAAGCAAATATATAGCAAATTCTAAGCAAATACATAGTTTCATTAACATAGCTTAAGAGAATATTTACATCAATAAAACATACTGGTTCTGAGCCTTACTTAGGCAAACCTACTTGAAGAAAGAGAGTCTAGGGTAAATATAGTTCATTAACATAACTTAAGAAAAATATTTCCATAAGAAAAACACATTGGTTAGCTCAAGGTTTGAAAAAAGTTAAGTTCAGGTGGAAACAGGTGTCGTCATGGCAACACAGAATTTTAAAGGAAATCTTTCTATTTTGTATAGAGAAAGGAAAAAAATCTTACTTGCGTAGTTTGTTTCCTCCTGCCACTTAAGAGAGAGATAAAAGACGTTTGACATTTGCAGCCTATTTCCTCCATTTGGAGACCCCTAGCCTTCCTACCTGCTACCCTCTCACACATGCCTCTGGCCAGAATTGGTCCTGGTTACTGGGAATATCAGGGTCTTCAGTGGGAATAAAGGGATCTGCCTCTGGTAGGGTATAAGTTGTCAAAAGATGGAGGCCCAAGTAGTAAGTGCTTCAGGGGAAGAGAAGAACAGCATTTGGCAGGAGCTCGGGCTGGGGAGGTACTTTACACTGGTACGAATGAGGGAAGCCTGCATGGAGGAAGTGGCATTTGCCAGTCTTGGATGGATGGTGAAGAAAACAGAATAAGCAAATGTATGTAAATGATCACAACTCTAGGATTATAGTGTACTGTGCCGTGCTTAGTCGCTCAGTCATGTCCGGCTCTTTGTGACACTGTCGACTGTAGCACGCCAGGCTCCTCTGTCCATGGGGATTCTCCAGTCAAGATTACTGGAGTGGATTGCCATGCCCTCCTCCAGGGGATCTTTCCAACCCAGGGATCGAACTCAGGTCTCCCACATTGCAGGCAGATTCTTTACCACCAGGGAAAGAATTTTCTGAGCCACCAGGGAAACCCATAGTATACTGCTGCTGCTGCTAAGTCGCTTCAGTCATGTCCGAATCTTACGACCCCATAGACGGCAGACCACCAGGCTTCCCCATCCCTGGGATTCTCCAGGCAAGAACACTGGAGTGGGTTGCTATTTCCTTCTCCAGTGTGTGAAAGTGAAAAGTGAAAGTGAAGTTGCTCAGTCGTGTTCGACTCGTAGATACCCCACGGGCTGCAGCCTACCAGGCTCCTCCGTCCATGAGATTTTTTAGGCAAGAGTACTGGAGTGGCTTGCCATTAGGAAAAAAAATTTAGTATTTTTTTTTCTTGTGTACTGTGGGCCTCATCAAGCCACCAAATGTCAGTATGGAAGAAAATATTCAGTCTGGTTTGTGTACTTTTCTGCTATTTTACCCTATTGTTGCAGGAAGGGCGACCCCTTCCAGGGCCCGAAACTGGGCTCTTGTCTAACACTCGGAAATCAATTGTCCAAGGAGACACATCTGCTGACAAAGCAAGAGATTTTATTGGGAAAGGGCACCCGGGTGGAGAGCTGTAGGGTAAGAGAACCCAGGAGAACAGCTCTGCCGCGTGGCTGGCAGTCTCAGGTTTTATGGTGATGGGATTAGTTTCCGGGTGGTCTTTGGCCAATCACTCTAATTCAGAGTCTTTCCTGGTGGCGCATGCATCGCTCAACCAAGATGGATGCTAACGAGAGGGATCCTGGGAAGTGGACGGACACGCAGTGTCTCCTTTCGGGAGAAAGATTTCAGGGAGACTTGTAGCCAGGTAGCCGGTTGCCTAGTTTTATAAAAAGCAAGGTTGCAGTTACTAGCTTCCAGCAGACATTGTTTTGAGAATGGTGGCATCCAAGCCTGACACGACTCAGCAACTAGGCAACTCTTCCGGTTGGTGGTGGCTTATTAGTTCCGTATTCCTTATCAGGATCTCCTGTCATAAAACAACTCATGCAAATGGTTACTATGGTGCCTGGCCAGGGTGGGCAGTTTCAATCAGTGTGCTTCCCCTAACACTGGTTGGCTTGGTTTCCTTCTCCTATTATAAAGTGATATAAACTAATTTTAGAAAATAATATTGCTATTGTATAGCACAGAGAACTCCACTCAATGTTCTGTAGTGACCTAAACGGGAAGGAAATCGAGAGAAGAGTGGGTGTATGTGTATATATGACTGATCCAGTTTGCTGTACAGCAGAAACTGACCCAACATTGTAAAGCAAATATACTCCAATAAAAAATAAATTTAAAAATAAAAAATAATATTGAGTTAAACAAAAGAAAAAATACAGGACTTCCCTGACAGTCCAATGATTCAGACTTCATACCTCCACTGCAAGGGGCATGAGTTCATTCCCGGGTTGGGAAACTAAGATCCCATATGCCATGAGGCAGGGCCAAAAAAAAAGAAAAAATATATATATAAATTAAATATAATATCAATACTCATGAGCACTAAATAAATTAGCACTATTTAAATTTTGATGTAATTTCTTGCCGTCATATACATTTTTTTTTCAAAAATGCAATGATAATATTCATTTTCATTCATTCAAGTATTTGTGATGTCCCTCTCCCAGGACACACAGGGAACAAGAGAGACAGGGCCCCAACCCTCCTTAGAATCTAGTGGGCAACAGAAACCGTAAACAGATCATTGCAATGCAGTGTAATCAATTCTGTGCTCAAAGTTCAGGGTACTAGGTTGGGGCAGCAAGTACGATAGCTGCCTTGTGAAGATCTATAGGGTTATGGAAGGCTTCTTAGAGAATGTGATAGCAAAGAAAGAGACTTGAAGAAGAAATAAGAGATTAGCTTTGAACAAGTTCATTGGTGTCCTTAATACAGGTCGTTTTGCTTTGTTTTTGGATGGCAAAGACCAAGATAAGAAGTTGAGGAGTCCAGGAGAAAACAGAGTCAGTGTGTGATGACCCCTTCATGAAAATTGAGATGAGACAGAGAGAGACATGGGTGTAAGAGGCTATTGTTGTAGCCACACATTCCGGGAAACAAACTCACTCAGAAGGACAACGCAATAGTGGAGTGCAGTTTATCACACTGGCAGGCCCAAGGCAGAGTCTCCTCTTAGCCAAGGACTCCGACCAGTTTTTGTGAAAACCTTATATACCCTAAGTGTCCGTGCCCAAACCCACCTCCCCAAATTCCCTGAAACTAGTCTGAACAAAGGAAAAGAAAGATACAATCAAAGTTAACCTGTGATTCATAAGCCTTAAGCCTAGGCAGTTAACAGTGGACAATTATCAATAGGCCTGTGGTCATAGCCCAGTAAGCATAATAGAATGTATGATTCTATTCATTTACACAGATAATTAGGGTATTCTTTTAGGCATGGAGAGTCTAGATATGAGCCCTGAGAGTCTTCCATCCAGGGATCTGGTTTTCCAGTTGGTATGTCGTTTCCATAGATACTGGGCATATAGCTCAAGTCCACAGTCTGTCCCAAGATGGAGTCCTTCCTTCGAGATGGAGCCTGTTCTGTTTCCTCCTTCAATATAAGTTGAAAGGGGCGGGGGGGGGGGGGGGGGTGTTGTTTTGAAAATTTGAGTCTTCAGTATTTTAAGTGTGGATGGGAAAGACTTGATAAAGAGAGAGTGGTTGAATATATACATATACAATAACTAGAAAATTTGTGAGGCATTCCTTAAGCAAAGGCAAGAAGAAGAGGCTCAGAACCTGAGAGGAGGGAGTAATCATGACAAGGGGAGAAGGAAAAGATAAGCAAAATGGACCACGGGCCCATGTTCATGGATCTGTTTAAAGACAGTGTTAGTCCTTCAGAGCCCTGTTAAATGTTGTTAGCTTCTTTGTAGTTTGATGAAGATATTATATTTAACAATTCCAACCCCACCAGTGATTTTTTATATCTATAGCAAGGGGATCCAATGCTAAATTTTCCAGAAACTCTTTGGAATGACATATGGAATGCTAGCTGCTGGTGATCTCTGTTCTCTTCCTCCTAGCCCCTCAGCCCACTCCATCAAGTTAACTGTGCTTTTACACAGGAAACTTCTAAAGATGGGATGACTAGGGTCTACAAGTCACTAGTGACGAATGTCTGCAAAGAAATGTCATGTTACAGCGACTTCCCTTTCCAGGAAGATTATCCTAATTTCATGAACCAAGAAAAATTTTGGAACTACCTCAAAGAGTTTGCTGAGCACTTTGACCTTCTGAAATACATTCAATTTAAGGTAAGATGGCTTGGGTTATGGAAGGTTAATGAATAGGGACTGGCCCATTCACCAATATAATTGAAATGGGATGCCTAAGAAAACTTCTTCCTAATTTTCTCTCTATACGAATAAGGCAGATAATAATCCTGCTGTTCATGTTTTACTGAAGTCACTAAAATACTGAATTTCCTGGTTCCTTTTCTAAATCCAAAGTCTCATTCAGGATGAAATTTAGAATTTTTTTCAGAGGAAAGGAAAACTGGATTTTGTTCATGAAACCCATTGGAAAGAAATAACTAGAAGTCTGAACCACAGAATTTATAATGGGTCAAAACTCATTTTCCTAAATTTTTTCCAACATTCAGTATTTTAACTCATCTTCTTCTCACCAGAAATAAAAACTGAATGTTTCTTCCTTGCAGTGAATTCATTCAGATGTTTTGGGTCCTAATCTTTATGACCACTTTTGAGACTTTGCACAAGTTATTTAACTTCTCTAGGGAGAAGATAAACCAATATTGAAAGGCCTTCTAACATGAGACTCACTTGACCCACTTGAAATAACAAACATGGTTACCATACAGTCATTGCATGAAGTCCCAAGATGACTGGTAGAAAACAAGTGTCTGTCTTTTGCTTTCAGACCACCGTGTGCAGCATAACAAAGCGTCCTGACTTCTCCGAAACTGGTCAGTGGGATGTTGTCACAGAGACAGAGGGGAGGCAGGACAGAGCTGTCTTTGATGCTGTCATGGTTTGCACTGGACATTTCCTGAATCCCCATTTACCTCTGGAGTCATTTCCTGGTGAGTCATTTCTACTTGAAACCATGCCTGCTCTTCCAGGTTCTACTAGAAGTTACTGATTTGTAATTGGAAATATTTTCTCGTGATTCTAGACAACTTTATGTTCACCCTCAGAAATACTATGTACCAAATAACTTTGAAAGGCTGAAGTACTATGCAGGTGTCAGGGTTTACTATGTACTTATAAATATAAATGCTAATGTTATCATTTAAGTTTTATCATGCCTGTCTGATTCAAGTTTAGTGATCACATAGGGCTCAAAACCATCAGATCTGTCATGAAAAAGGATAGGCTCTGAATTTTATCATTAAATTACAGGTCATTTGAATCAGAAGTGAACTGAAATTCAATAACTTAAAGGAAGTGACAGTATAAGGAAATTTGACAGAATTTTTTTAAGGAACTAGCCCAGAAATTATACATATAAGGAAATATTGTCACCCTTCAAGGTAGTCATTTCAGACTTCCCAAGTGGTCCAGTGGTTGGGAATCTGCCTGCCAAAGCAGGGGAATGGATTTGATCCCCGCTCCGGGAATATCCCATGTGCTGCGGGGCAACTAAAAGCCCACACATCACAACTACTGAAGCCCGCGCATCTAGAGCCCAGGCTCCACAACAAGTGAAGCCACTGCAATGAGAAGCCTGCGCACTGCATCCAGATAGTAGCCATTCTCACCGCAACTAGAGAAAGCCCACCTGCAGCAATGAAGATCCAGCACAGCCAAAAATAAAATTAATTAGTTTTTTTTAAAAATCATCACAATAAGAATTCATCCACCTCCTAAACTATCCACACAAAGCAGTTTTAGAAATTCCCCTTTGTAAATGCTTTTGATTCAATAGCACATTCTTTTTAATATACTCACAATTGGCAAAACTCCATCGTTTGAGGTCAAATGAGGATTACTAAAATGTAGCAAAGCTACTCTTCTTCTGTTACTTATAAGTGGCCCTAAAGGCAGTGGAGTATGAATTTTTGAAACTTCTCTGAGGAATGAAAAGAACTTTTAAGAAAAGAAGATGTAAAGAACAAAGTTTGCAAGCCTTAGCCAATAAAATATGAAATAAATCTGATGAACATAATCTCAAATTAACAAGATATTCTATTTTTTAAATGTGTTAGGGATCGAGGGAGACTTCAATATATAATTTTGCAATGAAGCAATGTTGTAAATAGTGGGCCAGCTTCAGGCTTGCTGTTAATCTAGGGGCTAAACAGACAATCACCTGGTACTAAAGGAATATCTAACTGCTGACTCATAACAATGTTTCTATGGGGAAAACTTTAATCAGAGAGGTAGGGGAGGAATTATCGTAATAGAAATATTGAGGTCCACCTCTGCTGCTGCTGCTGCTGCTAAGTCGCTTCAGTCGTGTCTGACTCTGTGCAACCCCATAGATGGCAGCCCACCAGGCTCCCCCGTCCCTGGGATTCTCCAGGCAAGAGTACTGGAGTGGGGTGCCATTGCCTTCTCCAATACATGAAGGTGAAAAGTGAAAGTGAAGTCGCTCAGTTGTGTCTGACTCTTAGCGGCCCCATGGACTGCAGCCCACCAGGCTCCTCTGTCCATGGATTTTCCAGGCAAGAGTACTGGAGTGGGGTGCCATTGCCTTCTCTGAGGTCCCCTCTATTTTGCCCTAAAACCCAGATATTGGTGAAGGAAGAAACTCTCACATACAGATTTTAGAGACTTGTCCTGAGAGGGGTTTTGGTTTATGTCCAGACTTTGGAAGAGTCTGTTACATGGAACAGCAGGACAGATAATCCCAATTTCCTCCATGTTTCCAGAGTGAGGTACCTTGGTGAGTGGATATGGTGTAAGGTTTCTGGGAAGTTCCGGTTTGCTGAGTCAGACACAACTCAACGACCAAACAATAACAACAATGGTTCCCTGCAGACAATGGCCCTGGATAAGCAGCATTTAGCATGATGGTTATGAACAAAGTTCTGGATCCAGACTGTGGTGCTATTTGCATAATCTTGGATAAACATAACCTGCCTAAGCCTCAGCAAAGTGGAAATACAAATTCCCATTTCAGAATATTGATGAGGATTAAATGTGAAATACTATGAAATTTAACCCCAAAGGAAAAAATAACCCAAAATATTGCACCTAGTTGGTGAATGGCAGGCAGAAACAGAATGTAAATCTGTTTCCTGTATGCAGATTCTATGATTTGACACTGATACAACAGGGCCTCTTCATACCTGGGCTAGACCAATACAACAATGAGACCCTAAAATCTAATAAATAATTTTGGCTCCTTCTTGGGTCCTTCAAAACATTATATGACAAACATGATTGTTTCCCAGAACATTGGCTTGCTTTATTACTGTTGTTGCTCTTGTTTTAGATATCTTAAAATACCAAGGGGGAAAAAGGGGGTGGGATGAACTGGGAGATTGAAATTGACATATATACACTATTGATACTATATATTAAATAGATAACTAATGAGAACCTACTGCATAGCTCAGGGAACTCTCCTCTTACTCTGTGCTCTGTCGTGACTTAAATGGGAAGGAAATCCAAAAAGGAGGGGTATATGTATGTGTATAGTTGATTTGGGCTTCCCAGGTTACACTAGTGGTAAAGAACCCACCTGCCAATGCAGGAGACATAAGAGACATGGGTTCTATCCCTGGGTCAGGAAGATCCCTGGAGGAAGGCATGGCAACCCACTCCAGTATTCTTGCCTGGGAAGTTCCACGGACTGAGGAGCCTGGCAGGCTACAGTTCATGGGACAACTGAGCGACTTTCACATGACATGACATAGCTGATTCACTTTGCTGTAAGGTAGAAGCTAACAACATTGTAAAGCAACTATACTCCAATAAAAAGTTTTATAAAACAAAATTTAAAAATAAAACAGTATAATACGGAGCCTACAATAAACTCTCTGTAAACAACAGCTACTACTGTTATGAATCATGTCCTTTTTGGTAAGTTATTATCCACTATCTGAAAACTGCTTGAAAGAAACATGTGATTCCCCAGATTAAGAAGTGTTTCTCCCTCTTAGTTAAGTTATAACCCTGGCCTCAGTTATAACCTCAGAGAGCTGGACCCTCCCAGAGCCCACACAGGAATCACAGGACAGGCAGCACAAAGTCCAGCTCTGCAGGTCACCTCTCATCATTCTTCTCTCTCTCACACTCAGAAGTTGTGTAAGAGTGACTCTTTAAACACATCAGTTGTAATCATTAGTTACAGATTAATGATCACAAATGCCTAGTTATATTTAATCAAGTATTAACAAAGGTCATTGAACTTTGTCAGCGGTGTACATGGACTTCAAATGCCTGGTCTTCCTTCTCCTAAGGTAGTCGCTAAGCATTTTCCAATACATAACATTAGGGTGATAAGTCTAAGATGAATAAACCACAGCAGCCAAGTACTCCAGAGATATTTGGTGACAAGGCAAACCAAGCCTTATACCCCTCAGCAGAACCCCTTTTTCTGAATTAGTTGCTTTGATTTACCAAATAGATTCCTTTGAAGGGAAGGGTATTGCATTATTGACATAATCATTGATTTAGAATTATCTATGCATTCTACACTTTTTCTTGGGTGCCCTACTCAAGTAGGCAGTTATGGAGAATCTATTATTTGAAAAGCATTGTGTTAGATACATACAAAATCTATGAACCAAGGTCGAGCCTTCAGCAAGCTTCTCTCCAGCCAAACCCCAGTAAATGGCTTGAAGCCCCACTCTCTAATGCGTTTGAGGCACAGGCTTTTCCCTCTTCTTGAAACTCTCTAGTGCTCCCCTTTTCAAATTCCTAATCATCTTTCTAATGGCATTCTTTGGGAAAAAAAATTCACCTCCTCCAGGATGCCTGCCCTGGTTCAGTCCAGGCTGATGCCCCATGGGAGCCATTGTAACACCTCTTGTTCTGTGAAGCAGTATAGAAGCATTCTTGTCAGCTGAGCCCCAGGGGCAGATGACCTGACTTCTCCAGGCACTGCTACTTACTGTATGGCCTTGGGCAAGTTGCTTAACCTCTCTGTGTCATTTTCTCAGCATTAGTAAAACTGAATCATAATATTGTTCACTTTGTAGGGTTGTTGTGAAGTTTAAATTAATTAACATATATAAAGTCCTTAGCAGAGTGTCTGGGACTTGCTAGTAAGGGCTGAATAAATACTAGTTATCTATTGTCTATTTACCTATTTCTTGCTCAAGGATGAACTCCTTGAGTTTAGAGACTGCCTTTTATCCTCACATCTCCTAAGCCTAAAACAGGAAACAGTGCCTTGAGTTGTACAATGTTGAAAGTAAAGGTCATGTAAGGTAGTTATTAACCAATTGTGTTTTGTCTTGTAACGTGCCTGCAGGACTCATCTGTGGGGCTTGTCCTTCTCCTGCCCTTGGTTGCAATTGCAGGCTATTCCCACCAATTTTCTCCTCACTCTCAAATAATAAAAAGTCCTCTGTCATCTTTTTTTTTTTTAATTTTTATTTTTTGTCTTTGCCACATAGCATGCAGAATCTTAGTTCCTTAACCAGGGACAGGGATCAAACCCATGCCCCCTGTAGTGAAAGCAGAGTCCTAACCACTGGACCTCCAGGGAATTCCCCCAACTTCTCATTTTTATAACTGAAATATTCTATGTTGTGTAATAGTAAAAACTTGCAGTTACCTGTAATGGTGAGGTTTCTCCCCTTCCTCAGCCGGTGCCTGCTTTGTGCTGACTGTGGCCGTGGGAAAGAGATGGTGTGCTTGCCTACTCTCTTCCTCTGACTGTTCCTGTCTGTTCCTCTCTGACTCTCTTCCTCCTGCAAGTCCTTTGCCCACCTGCTCCAGTCTCTGGCACTTCCAGAATTGAAGTCAGGGGAAGGACATGAAGAAGTACAGGGGCAGGAAAGTTCTTTATTGACTGGCACCAATGAGGTGCTAGTTCTCTCAGCCCTCGGGGGTGTTTAAGATCCATGCTTTGTGGGGTTCTCTCCAAGGCTCTGCTCCAGAGACTAGCCAGCCCCACTACTAAGGATCTCTCAGTGCAGCCCCTGTTAATAGACCAAGCACTCTGGGGCTGCCCAGTTGACAAGTCCTTCAATCCTAGCTTCTCCCCAGGTCATCTCCATACAAACTAGGTTAAGGTCTCATTGTCAGTCCAGATGGCTACCATGTGCAAAGTCCCTTTAAACTGCCATCACACAGGCTCTCTCCTACATAACTTTCATCTGGTCCACACGAAACATGCATTCCACACTGTCAGCATTTAAAAGAAAAACTTGTTACCAGTGCAGCAAGTTTTTCCACCACCCCTTGCAGGCAACTGCTGTCACAACCTGTCAAGCATGGGCCACACACCAGTCTCTGTGCTCCATAGATTCCAAGGGTCGAGGTCATACAGGGGTCTCCCGGAAGCCCCTCAAATCTGGCTTCATGTCAAGGGGACCGAAGATGCAACAGCGCTTTAAATCCTTTCCTGAAAGTCTCCTGTTTCCAACCCCTGGCCACTTCGACTCAATCCTTGAAAGTGAGTAAGGGGCTAAGGATGACAGAACTGGTCTGCATACACCTGTGCAAATTCTGCCTAGCTGGTTTAGCAGGGCCCTAGAAATGTGGCAACTATTGCATTTTGTTTTCAGCTTTGGGGTCCTCAGCAGGCAAAGACTCCCAATTAAAATACTATGTTTTATATAGTAGCTCTTCAATAAATGTAATTGAGTAAATGAATGAATCAGTGACTGGAGAATGATAAGGTGAGACAGTCTTATCTTTTTACATGAAAATTGCAGAAGTACTTGAAGTATTAGGGTGAGAGGCTGAGGAGTCCTCTAAAGTGCAGAGCCCCCCTTTCTGATTCTTTGTCCTCTCACCAATCAGTGGGTCTGAAGATCGCTGGCCCCATGGCTCTTGTTCCCTCTGCCACCTCTCATAATTTCCATTGCTGCCTCTGTGACCACTGACCCTTTCTAACTGGTCCCCAAGAAGGGTCCTCCTGCCTGGTGTGGCTTGGAGCCTAGAGACCAAATTCGGTTCAGAAGCACAGGAGGCTTTACTCTTTGATTGCAGAATGGAAAGGAGTGCGATCTGGCTGTAGAGAATAGCTCTCCAGGAAGGATCGATCGTGGGCGGGGCTGCTTTGTAGAGTTCTGTAGTGGGGAGGGGGTGGAGTTCTCCCCAGACAGGTACAGGCGTGATGTTCACGCTCCAGCTCCAGATTGCAGGGCACAGCAGCACTTCTGCACGAGGCCCACCACCGCCACCATTTTGAATTCAGTGATGTGCACATGCTTCTGCATACACCCTGGCGCTGAGGAATCTGCACAGTTTAGGAGTGTGTTAGTCGCTCACTCATGTCCAACTCTGTGTGACCCCCTGGACTGTAGCCTACCAGGCTCCTCTGGCCATGGGATTCTCCAGGCAAGAATACTGGAGTGGGGTACCATGCCCTCCTCCAGGAGATCTTCCAGACCCAGGGGTCTCCCACATTGCAGGCAGATTCTTTACCATCTGAGCCACTGGGGAAACCCTTTTCATACTAGGAGCTCAGGTCTAAAGGGCCAGGTTTGAGGCCTCTGCATGTGGCATCCTGTGAGCAAGTGACACTAGACTAAGCATAAAGGAGAAAAAAACAAGATTAGACTTTATCACCCAGAATGGGCTCTGCCAACCACACATCCCTCCTCTGTCTTTTGTCCTGTTCCTCATCCTTGAGAGGTATTAGGGGCTCAGGTCTGTCTTCTGTGATTGCTTCCTGTTAATTCCAGGCATCCTCACAACCCCGAGTAAAGGACCAGAGCTTCTTTCCAGCTGCCTTTAGATGTGTTGATGGTCACCAGGCCTCAACCCTAACTGTTCATATCACTGAGCGACCATTTGTCTAACCTTTTGGAGACAGAGGACACCAGACAATTTAACATACATGGCCCAAGTATTAGCAAGAGCAAATTTTTCCTAATAATGCAAGTGTCTAGGTCTTTTGCCTGTAGGCAAGCATCCCCCAATGTGGAGGCTCATTGCTGTGGCCTCAGTTTTCCTGGCCATAGTCTGTTGTTTTCTGGAAGAGAAGCTTCAGTTCAGAGAGAGGTTCAATTGAGTAGGCTGGGGGCGGGGTGGGGAGGGGGGGGGGGGTCTGTTGCCCCGGGGTGTCCTTCCACAGATTGGGGCTCGGGAACCTCTTCACTCAAGGGTGATGTGCCCATGGGGTGGTCCCCTGCAACTTCAGGGCAGAGTGTGGGTGTTAGGATCACCAAGTGGGGTCTCTTCCACTTAGGACTGAGCTGGTCTTGCAGGCTGCTGGTTTTCCAGGTTTTTAGGTGCACCCAGTCTCTTAACCAGAATGGGTAGAGAGCCAGGCCGGTGGGTGGGGTAATCACCTGGTTACCTACCTGGAGGGCATACTAGAGTTGTTCCATTTCAAGTTAAGGTTTCCCTTCTTTGGGGCTGGGGCAGGGGTGGGGGCGGTGGTGGCGGGTACTGGGTGGGTCTACCACACTTGAGTTCAAATGCACTTAACTCTAACTTATCCCTTGGGGCTAACCACATAGGGAGTGGGCAATTGGAAGCTACCTAATCCAGTTTTCTTGAGCTTCCTGACACAGCTTGGCTAAGGCCCATTTCAAGCTCTGTTTAGATCTTTCTACTCTCTCCAACAGTTAAGGCCTCCAAGCTAAAAGCAGGATTTGCCCATTGCACTCATTATCCCTTTCATCATTTGAGACACAAGGACCCTGGGAGCCCAAACCTGGGAATTATTTCTGTTAATAACGCTTCTGTGTGTGTATGCTCAGTTGCTCAGTCATGTCTGACTCTTTGCAGGCCCAGGGACTGAAGCCCGCCAGGCTCTTCTGTCCATGGAATTTTCCAGATAAGAATACTGGAGCAGGTTGCCATTTCCTACTCCAGGGGACCTTCCTGACCCAGTGATTGAACCCACGTCTCTTGCCTCCTGCATTGGCAGGCGGATTCTTTACCACTAGTGCCACCTGGGGAGCCCTAATAATGCTTCTATCCACCCCGAAAAAGAGGCTACTCGCACCAAGAGATAGCTGAAACTGCTGGGTACTCTCTCCATGACAGTGAAATCAGCCCCCCGGTCTTCCCCAGGACATGTTCCTCGGGTCTGAACAGGCCTGATCTGGGGACCTCTGAGGGGTCTGGTGTTGGGGTTGTTCATTGTGCAGATGGGGCAGGTCTCAACTATCTGACTGACTATACTTCTCGTGCCAGAAGTGACCATGAACTCAGAGAACCAATTATATACCCGGAGTGAGTTCCTTGATGAGCCCCCTGATGGTTTGAGAAGCTGCAGTTTGGGAAAAGAACTATTGCCTGTGTTCATTACCTAGCCAGCCATGGCCTCCTAGATCTCTAGTGAATCCCCATTTCCAGGTGCGTCTAATTCTTCCTTTGTGCAGACTGAGGAATAATTGGATGGATCTGGCCTCTGAGGAATGGGGATGTGGGGGAATAGTTGCCAGGTTATTGGTTCTGGGTCCGCACTTTGGGCACTTGCACTCGTCTTGTTGTTTCCCTTTATCACCTCTGCATTCTTCTCTTGGTGACCTCTACAGTGAGTCACTGCCATGTTTTTTGGAAGCTATACTGCTTCAATATGCTTAAGCCATTTTCACCTGTTTATTCTCTGCAGCAGACATGCCTCTTTCCTTCCAAATAGCCCCATGTGTGTAGGATGGCATACACATCCTGGGATTCTGTGTGAACATAAAGATCTTCCCCGTCCCAAAGGCTCCAGCAAGGCCTTTTTGACAGAAGTCCCTGGGGGTAGGCTTCTCGCCTCTAAGACATAGGCCTGGGAGGTCTCTGCCTATCCTGCCAGGCTTTTTCCGTCTCTCATAAAACTGCTCCTGTCCATGAATCATTCCTCTTTGGCATGTGGGAGAGGCTCATTTCCTGGGTCGGGGCAACTGGAATAGATCATCTACGGCTTCTGTGTAATAATGCTCCAGGGCCCTGTTTCTGTGGGTAGCAGGGTAGCAGGATTTAGCCTGTCAGTTTCTTATGGTAACTACTGGATTGTCTAAAAGCATAGCCTGAACTTGAATTGACTTTCTGGGGACTAGCCAAAGTCTAAATCTGGTATGGCGTTCATATAGTGATCAGCTGACCAAATGTTAACTTTTCAGCTTCCTTTAGCCAGGTTATAGTAGCTGCTGCTGCTGGGAGGCAAGGAAGCCACCTCTTAGCAGTTTGATCTAATTGTTTAGAGATATAAGCAACCACCTGAGTAAGGGGTCCCCAGTTTTTGAGCAAATACCCCAAAGATGATTCCCTTTATCTTATGAATGTAAAGGTCAAAAGAGTTTAGCTAAATTTTAGAGAGCCAGAACAGGGGCGTAAAGTAATTACATTTTCAGTTCTTGAAAGATCTTTTCACATTCTGAATTGCATTCAAAAAAATCATCCTTTGTTTTCATAGAGTCCCAGCTATTAGACCACAGTTAGGAATCCAGACGTGGCAAAACCCAGCCATCCCCGGACAAACCCCTAAGCTATCTTCTAGTTTTAGGAGGGGCGAGGCTGCCAATGCTTTCTACACTTCTCTTACCTTCTGTAGGAATGAAGCCTAGGGGTCACCCTAGTGTGTGGTATTTGAGCCTTTTTCTTGGATACCTTATATTCGTTATCCCCCAGGTGGTTCAAGGCAGTTACAGTATTTTTATCAAAGGCCTCCTCAGTAGGGCTGACAATCAGAATTTTGTCTACATGGGAGGAGTGTTGGTGTAGATCTTTTAGGTCTTTAGTTAAAGTCTATCCAAAGATGGTGGAGGAATTTTTGACCCTTTAAGGCAGGACTGCCCAGCAGTATTATTGTTTTCAATACATGTAAAGCATCTTCTAAATCTGATACAGAATTCCAGGTCCCAGGGGACAGTAGAGTAACCACCAGTGTGTAGTATTAAAGACTCAGTTCACTTCAGTTCAGTTCAGTCACTCAGTTCTGTCCAACTCTTTGTGACCCCGTGAATCACAGCACACCAGGCCTCCCTGTCCATCACCAACTCCCGGAGTTCACTCAAACTCATGTCCATCATTTTGGTGATACCATCCAGTCATCTCCTCCTCTGTCGTCCCCTTCTCCTCCTGCCCCCAATCCCTCCCAGCATCAGAGTCTTTTCCAATGAGTCAACTCTTCACATGAGGTGGTCAAAGTACTGGAATTTCAGCTTCAGCATCACTCCTTCCAAAGAACACCCAGGACTGATATCCTTTAGAATGGACTGGTTGGATCTCCTTGCAGTCCAAGGGACTCTCAAGAGTCTTCTCCAACACCACAGTTCAAAAGCATCAATTCTTTGGCGCTCAGCTTTCTTCACAGTAGATGTATATCCTTGGTGGCTTCACTGATTGCCCTGAGGTCCTGTACCATATGTTATTTCCCACTGGGTGTCTTTAGGAGGAGAATGGAGGTATTATATGCTGCTAGGCATGTTCTAATAAGGCCCTGGACAATTAGGCCATGTGACAGGGCAGTACCGAACAAGATTTCCCAAGGGAGGGGGTACTGTTTTCTATTTGGCCATTTATATATACATTTTAGATGGATTATCATGAAACTGGCTCCTGCAGCTTATCCCACCCATCCCTGGGCTCAGACCTCAGATTTATTTCAAGGAGATTAACTTGCTCTGTCTGGGAAGGTTTGTCATCAGCCATTATTAACACTATCATCTTGTGCCCTGTGTCTAAGGGGACACCAATCTCCAATTTGTTTCCCATTAGGTGTATAGTAGCCCCCAATTTATTAAGATATTCCTTCCTGGTAGGAGTATGGGGTGTGTGGGAACATACAGAAAGGAGTGGGTGAGCCTATGTTTTCCCACTTTACATTCTGATGGTCCTATGAATACCCATTCATGAGCCTTCCCTGATAGCCCCATAATTCTACACATCTTGTGACTGAGTGTTCCTGATTTGATGTTCAGAACTGAGTAGGTAGCACCAGTGTCAACTAAGAATTTGACAGGCTTTCTCTCTCTGTCAAATGTCCACTGGGGCTCCTGGGGGTCAGCTGGAGTGCCAGCTTAGCAGCTCCCTGCCCCCATCATTCTTCTTTTGTTTGGCATTCCAGTCCCATGACTCAGGATAAGTGGTAGTATAGATTTGGAGGCATTACCTGAAGCACCTGAAGGAATGCCAAAGATTTTCTGTAGACTCTTGACTGATTTCCCTAATCTTATTCCAAAGCACAGGTTTCTTTCCTACAGAAACACTCCTGAGTCAGGGGGTGATACTCAGAAACTTCCAGTTCTGCAGGATGCACCCTAATGAGCTGTCCTTCCATATGGCAGACATTTGGTTCCCCATAACTTAGATGTTCTGTTTTGGGTTTGTTTCAAACTATCAAGGGGAGCAGTTGAAGTGATTTGTTGGCACACAAATTCCACATGATTTGACATAAAAAGACTACAACTACTACTAAGACTTCCAGTTCAGCAAATTTGGAACCAGCACCAAACTGTTAATGGATTTCTCAAAAGACTAAAATGGGAGGTGTCAATATGGCCTGGACTCCAATCTAACTGGGGGTTAGACTGACCCTTTTGAGTCAGTCCCCAACAATATTCCTGCCCCAAATCATTCAAGCCAATAAGAACGAGACCAAGTTAGATCAAAAGCAAAAGTAAGTTTTATTCTCTCATCAGAGAATGGAGATGTGTGAGACTGTGCTCTCAAGAACATCTTTCCCCAACAGGCCAGCTCTGGGGCTGCTTTATCGGTACCTCATCAGTAGGAAAGAGTGTGGAGTTCTTAAGGGTCAGGCACAGCCGTGCTGCTCATGGCTTCAGATCGTAGTGCCCAGTGCAGCATCTCTGCCCATGGTACCCTGCCACCATCTCGAATTGAGGCATCCTGCACAGCACTTCTGCACATGTTCTGCTGAGCTAAAGGATGAGGCACAGCCTTTTCACACTAGGAACTCTAGTCTGAAATGCTGGGTACAAGGCCTCTGAACAGGATATCCTATAATCAAGTGAAACTAGACTAAGTACAAAGGAAAAGAAAAAGGTTAGACTTTATTACTCAGATTCTACTTTTATTTCTTGGGAATTGTTAATGGACTTTGCCAGTGATGGCCACCACTGTAAATAGCTCTGCTTCCACTGTTACCACAATTCTTAGTTTTCTATGAACCCACAATTTATGTCTGTTATAGATGCCAATAAGATAACTACCAAAAAAAAAAAGATCAAGAGAAGAAATATTTGGTAGCCCTTTTCATATACAGTATATAAATATCATAATAGTGATACTTCTATTGACGATGTTTGGAGCTTGAAAGATCAGTGAGAAATACAAATATGAATAACAAAAGAATAAAGTATAAATAAGCATACAGTATAATAAAACAGCAAGTGTATGAGTGCATGCTCAGTTGTGTCCAACTCTTTGCAATGCCATGAACTGTAGCACACCAGCTCCTCTTTCCATGAGATTTCCCAGGCAAGAATACTGGAGTGGGTTGCCATTTCCTACTCCAGGGATCTTTCCAACCCAGAGACTGAACCCAAGTTGGCAGGCAGATTCTTTACCACTGAGCCACCTGGAAAGCTCAATAAGTGTGTGATAAAACACAAAGTAAAGTAAGCACTAAGTAACAAGCCTAAATAACAAGAGTAATTATTTACATGAAAACATGCTACAAAATTTCTTTTTGCAAAAAAGGAGTTTTAATTCAATGTGTAAATATGTTATTAATGTATTCATAAATCACATTCTGATAGAATATACTGTTGGATAAAATAAAGCATCAACAATTTATTGGGTTGTCCAGTAAGTTTGTTTGGGTTTTTCCCTACAATCATGCAGAAAAACCCAAATGAACTTGGCCAACCCAATGCTTCTTGTCTAGGATGTTCAGGGTCATGCATGAGATGTTTCTTATTATCGTCTACAGTAAGCTTGATTTCCCTAAGTAATTGCTTTAAAATGGAACACACAGAAATATAAGTTCTCCTATGTTTTTATCAAGGCATTTTGTACTGTACCAATATCTGGGCTTACAGAATCCAGTGGGCTAGCAGATGGTATACTGATTCTACTTCCTGCAATTGGCACCAGAAGCAAAGGGCTGCCATATTTCCGAGATGTCCCTTTTCCCAAAGATCCTATGCCTGCCAACTAAAGGAGTCATAACTCTAGATATTTCTGATCCCTCCTTCCCCTCAGGAATCCATAGGTTTAAAGGCCAGATCCTACACAGCCAAGAGTACAAGATGCCAGCAGGCTTTCAGGGCAAACGCGTCTTAGTGATCGGTCTTGGAAACACTGGAGGAGACGTTGCAGTGGAGCTCAGTCGAACCGCATCTCAGGTACATCATCTCTGAATCTGCACTCCCGCCCCTAGATGACTTCTGGTGTCCGGAAGGTGGTATTCAAGGGTATAAAACACACTGGCCAAAATATGTGGAAATTATGTGGAACTGCTGAATTCCACATTTGCTAAATTATGTGGAAACAGGGTAAATGGGAAAAGAAAACCTTGAAAATCCATAAAGCCTTTCGTAATGCATGCTTTACACAACTGAACCATCTCCAGGAAGGGTCAAGGAAAACTGTATGGATGCCAAACCACTAGGTATTTTTCAGAGGAGCTCCTGAAACAAGGTCAAATGGACAAATTGCTCTGCCCACATCAACTATCTTTCTTTTACATACTCTCAGTAATTCTGGAAAAACTCCCACATACAAAGAGAAAGGGGAGTTTGTTTTCTGAACATCTCTTCAATTAGAAATCAGATTTATACTTTGTTTTGTGGTAAAAGCACCTCTTACTTTGCCCAAGATGTATACATAATGATTTTAGAAATCCCAAGCAGAGGTACACCAATTAGAAATCTTCCACTTTATCATAAGTTATAGAACAATGATTAGATGTGGAAATAGTAGATTTTTATTTAATTCAGTTAAAATTGCTATCTCAAAACTCACTTTAAATTCCATATTATTTATGTAAAAAATTGCCTGATAAACAGTATGTATCTACTATTCTTTAAACATGATAAGAATATTTAACTGATACATAGATTAGTCAAAGTGATTTATGAAAACAATAACAGCGGTTGGAATAACTAGTCATTTGTAGATAGTGTTAGTCACTCAGTCATGTCCTACTCTTTGCAACCCCATGGACTATAGACCACCAGGCTCCTTTGTCCATGGAATTCTCCAGCCAAGAACACTGGAGCAGGCTGCCGTTCCCTTCTCCAGTGGATCTGCCTGACCAAGGGATCAAACCTGGGTCTCCTGCATTGCAGGCAGATTCTTTACCAACTGAGCACCAGGGAAGCCCAGTCATTTGTAGATCTGTGTACAAATTCACTAGTCCTCTGTTGTTATAAGACCAGAATGTTATAAGACCATTTAAAATATATTGGAGAAAAATACTACAAAATGATATACATGTATTTAGTGTTCTTGCCTTATTTTTAGGTCTTTCTCAGTACTAGAACTGGTACCTGGGTTATCAACCGCTCTTCAGATGGGGGCTACCCATTTAATATGATGGTTACAAGAAGACACCATAATTTTATTGCACAAGTTCTGCCCTCCTGTATTCTGAAGTGGATTCAAGAGAGGCACCTCAATAAAAGATTTGACCATGCGAATTATGGACTAAATATTACTAAGGGGTATTGAATTATATTTTTAATTAATGGTAAAGTTGTTTAATCAATATTTCTCATTCTCTTTAATTCAGATCTTAAAATGTTCAATAATTGTGACTTTGCCTTCTTTTATCCTTTTCTAAGCTTATTTTCTTAAGACAATGTCCATCAGTACCACAGAAGGTCTTGAAATAGGAGTATTCTCTGTCTGCTAGCAGACTAGTAAATGAAGAAAATGAAGGATGGAAACTTTATTTCCAGTTTGAAAATCAGGATTAAATTGGCCTTGAGTATTCTCAGGTTGGCTACCATTCACAAGTAAATGACAGCACCAGTGAGTACAGACGGCTAGCTCTCACTAACCTTTAATAAATGTCCACACTGGCTGAATGATTAGAGGTATGAATTGCCAAAAGGACTTCCTAGAATTATATATTTTAATATACATCTGTGTAGACACATTGGCAAGGAAAAAGAAAACCTTGGAAATGCATATAAAGTTATGATTTTTATTAAATGCTTGACCCAAATAGTTTATCTTTGGTAAGATGGCTTTCACTTATGGAAAAAATGAATAACAATGAATGATTCAATATATAAATTTTATAGACATCATGTCTGCTGCAGTTAGGTAGAATGATGCTCATAATGAAAATATGAAAATGTTCATAATGAAAATATGTTCACTATGAAAATCCATTAGTAAATAGATACAATTTTTTTAATCCAAAAAGTTTTTTGCAATTTCCTCTTTGCCAAATGTCAATCTTTTAAGGCCTGGGTGATGTGAGATCCAAAACTGATTATCAAATGGATTGTCATATACTTGATCCTGACATTGCTCCAGAAATTAATTCCAAGAGAGAGAGAATTTTAAACCCCACAGGGGAAAAATAGGTTTAGTCAATTTCTACATGCCTTCTACTGGGAGCAGGAAAACAAAGCTTGTTATAGAAAGAGCAAGTGACAACTTGAGAATTGACACTTGCTGTCAAGTGACAACTTGAGAATTGACAACTTTGAATTAGACATTGGTCGGTTTACTCCCTTGACTTGGCAGATAATTATTTTGAACTGACTAAATAAATCATTTGCTGAATGTCTCATAAAAATAGCTACAGTGAATAATTTTCTCCTCTGTGTCAAAGGAAAAAACCAAAAAAGATTGTGAATGATGAGCTGCCAACCTGTATCCTCTGTGGGACAGTCACTATTAAAACCAGCGTGAAGGAGTTTACAGAAACCTCTGCTGTCTTTGAAGATGGGACAGTGGAAGAAAACATTGATGTTGTGATCTTCACTACAGGATACACGTATTCTTTCCCCTTTTTTGAAGAACCTCTCAAAACCCTTTGTACAAAGAAGATCTTCCTATATAAGCTGGTCTTCCCCTCAAACCTAGAGAAGACAACATTAGCTATGATTGGCTTCATCAGCCTTACAGGATCCATCTTAGCAGGCACAGAGCTCCAAGCACGATGGGCCACAAGAGTATTCAAAGGTACCTGGACTCTACTTAAAGCCCTGTGTGAACAACTGAGTCTTGAAATCAGTCCCCTGAGATTTATCTAAAATCCAACAAATGTGAGCTAAAGTACCATAAAATATCCAAAAAAAAATTTAATGAAGAATTCATTTTCTATGCATGTAATATTATGGTGACTGTGCTTATATCAGTAATGTGAGTGGAAAAAGATTTGACTCTGTGGATAGGATAAATCTGGACAACAGAATAATCACACTTGCTGAGGAAGTACTCAGGATCCCGTTTTATTCTGCTGTAGTCAAATCTAGTCTAGTCTATTTACTCCTGTCTTCCCATTTATCACTAGCAGTAGAGTTTTATATTGCTTCTTAAGAAAGATATTGGGAGTAATATACACTGTGAATAAAGTTGGGGTCTAACAAGGTAGTGACTTTTAAGAAATGCTCATAAAAACTGTAGACATTGGGCACTAATGGCTGTCAGTTATCACTGTCAGAACACAGGTGACAGAGTCAGGGCTGCCAGAGTCCAATCCCAGTCCAATCCCAACTCATTAGCCTTGCAAGAACCTCTTTAAATCTCAGCCCCTTTGTTAAAATGGGAATAACAAAACCTCTTTCATAAGGGTTTTGTAAAATGAATAATGTCTACAAAGCAGTTAACACAGTACTTGGCACAGAGTAAATGCTCATTAACTGATAGCTGTTATTCTTACTTTTTCTATTGTTATCATACCTCTCCAGGGCAAGTTTTAGATTCGTAAGCATTGTAAAGAATTGGGTTTGTATTATTACATTTGTATAATTATAAATAATAATCACAGTTGAGCCAATAGTTTGTTCGTTAGCAGAATTTTGCCCTTCATGAATAAAAATCATCAATAATTTATAAATAGCATATAATACAGTATTAAGTAGTACTGACTTCTCTCATACTGCACAAATGTAGTGTATATCAACTATACTTTAAAATGTTCTCCTAAATTGACAGACATGGTATTTTAATGGGGTGGGGGGGGTGGAGTGGAGGGAGGAGAAGGTGATTAGGAATCTCATTTATTTGTATTACACTAAAAATCCCATGGCCTTTTATTAAACTATCCAAATGATTATTTAAGGCAAATTAAAGTGCTTTTACAGCATTTTCCAATTATATTAAAAACACAGAAGACTCTTAAGTACCTGGGTTTGGGGAAGAGGTTTAATTATTTTTTTTAATTGGAGAATAATTGCTTTACAATGTTGTGTTTGTTTCTGCCATACAACACTATGAGTCAGCCATAAGTATACATATATTCTCTCCCTCTTGAGCCTCCCTCCAACCCCCTCAACCCCATCCCACCCCTCTAGGTTGTCACAGAGCACCAAGATGAGTGCCAGTTCCCACTGGCAAATTCCCACTAGCAATCTGTTTTACATATGATAATATATGTTTCAGTGCTATTCTCTCAATTCGTCCCACCCTCTTCCCCTGCTGTGTCCACAAGTCTGTTCTCTATGTGTTCCATTCCTACTCCAAAAATAGGTTCATCAGTACCAATTTTCTAGATTCCATATATATGAGTTAATATACAATATTTGTTTCTCTCTTTCTGACTTCCTTCACTCTGTATAACAGGTTTCAGGTTCATCCACCTGGGCTGGGATGATCCCCTGGAGGAAGGCATGGCAACCCACTCCAATATTCCTGCCTGGAGAATCCTATGGATAGAGGAGCCTGGTGGGCTACAGTCCAAGGGTCACAAGAGTCAGACATGACTGAAGCAACTTGACATGCACACATGCACCTCACTAGAGCTGATGCAAATTCATTCCTTTTCATGGCTGAGTAATATTCCATTGTATATATGTACCACAAATTCTTTATCCATTCATCTATCAATGGACATCTAGATTGCTTCTGTGTCCTAGCTATTGTAAATATGCTGCAGTGAACATTGGGGTACATGGGTACATGTGTCTTTTTTTGAATTATATTACCTGAGTTTTTAAAGTATTTTATAGTGAGCTCAAAAATGCTTATGAGAATGATAGAGCTGACAAAACAAAACTTGATTAGATCACACCACAGTAGTGATTGCACGCCTCTCCAGAGACCCTGCAAGAGACCAGGTACCACCAAGTGAAGTCTTTATAGCTTTATACAGGATGCAATGATCCCAGTGGCAAGTACACTCCAGGGCTGAGTCAGAGCTTTCTCATGTAGATTAGTGAGTACCCAGGTTAAGTGAGTTCAGAGAGGAATTTTACCTCCAGAAAATTATCCTCTGTGCTCTATTCCCACTCTGTACTGTGTGCTGTGCTAAGTCACTCAGTCGTGTGTGACTCCTTGCGACCCCAGGGACTATAGCCTGCTAGGCTCCTCTGTCCATGAAATTCTCCAGGCAAGAATACCAGAGTGGGTTTCCATGCCTTCCTCCAGGGAATCTTCCGACCCAGGGATCAAACCCACATCTCTTGCAGCTCCTGCATTGCAAGCAGATTCTTTACCACCTTGGGAAAGCCCCAGTCCCATTCTAAGCTATTGCAATCACATGTTCTGAGGTTGGAGCAGTGGGAGGCCAGAAATGAAGGGGAAGAGAACTCAAAGGAAGAGCCACATGTGACTTTGATGTTGTTTCTGGCTTTTCTCACAGGACTCTGTAAGATACCACCATCTCAAAAACTGATGGCTGAGGCTATGAAGAAGGAGCAGCTCCTAGAAAGGTATGAAATATACCCTGCTACAGGGAAAATTTACCATTATAAATTTGGGAAGCAGTGGGGCAGGTTAGAAATAATTGCATTATGAGCCAAAAGAATATAATTTTAGTGCTAACTCTTCCACCAGCTAGATTTGTGGTCCAGTGGTTAAGACTCCGTGCTTTCACTGCAGGGGGCATGAGTCCCATCTCTGGTCAGGGAACTGGGATCCCTGCATGCCACACAGTGTAGTCAAAAAAAAAAAAAAATTGATTTTTGGCTTTAGATGATGTGCCTGGTGGGGACATCAGGTCGCCTCAGCAGAACACAGAACCTGGCCCTAGACAATGGCAATCCTTTGTTTACTTGGTCCCCAAACCCTGTTCTCTTTGTTCTCCTACTTCTCAGGCTATTCTTTCTCTATATTTACAAGTGTCTCCTCTTCCTCACTCCTAAACATTGGTGAACCCCAACCTTAATCCTCAAACCTCTTCTTACTTCTGTTAACACTAGTAGGTAACCTCACCAAGCCTGTGGCTTTAAATGACATCGTGTACTCATGGCTCCCAAACTTGGGTCTCTAACCCAGATCTCTCCTTGGAACTCCAAATCCTAAACCAACTCCCTCTAGGTATCTCCACTTAGAAATGTAACAGGTATCTCAAAATTTAAAAAAAAAAAAAAAAAACATTTTATTTATGTATTTGGCTGCCTCAGGTTTTCATCGTGGCACACAGGATCTTCATTGCATCATATGAGATCTTTCGCTGTGGCACGTGGGCTTTGTTCCTCTGTGACTTGTGGTATCTTAGTTCCCTGACCAGGGATTGAACCTGTGTCCCCTGCTTTTCAAGGCAGATTCTTAACCACTGGACCACCAGGAAAGTCCTGGTATCTCCAATTTAACATGTCTAGAAACTAACCCTCAACCTCCACCTGCACATGGGCTACTCTGAGACTTTCCCCTTCTTGGTCAGTGGGTACTTATTCCAGTTGAACAGTCAAAAACCTTGGAGTGATCTTTTTTCCTCTTTTTCTTTCACATCCTCAGCAAATACTGTTAACTCTTACCTTCAGATAAATTCAGAATCCAGACCCCTCTGACTACCCTGGCTGCTAACCACCCCAGAACAGGCCACTGTGGTCTCTCACCAGGACACTTGCTGTCACCTCTTACCTGGTCTCTGTGCCTCCTCTCTTCTCTTCTATGGTCTACTCTTGACTCCACATAAGAGTGACCAATGCCACATTGCTCTTCTGTTGAAAACCCCCTGCTTCCCATTTCACTCCCCAAAACTTCCTGCGGCTCTGCACCCATCCAGGCAACAGCTCTGTCTATGCCCTCAGTGTCTCCTGTTCTCCCCCCTTACCCAAACTGCTCCAGTCCCTCCAGACAGCTCCCTGGGCTTCAGGCACGCCTCGGAACCTTTGCACTTACTCTGCCTGGAATGTTCTGCCCCCTACCCCATACCTGTTGGCTCACTCTGTTCAAATATCCTCTCATAGAGAGACGCCTTCTCTGGGAACACTGCATGAATGGGAACTCACCCATTCTCATCGTCTTTCCCCTTTCCCCTTCTTTGAATGTCTTCCTAATTCCTCTTACTACTTGATATATTCTATATCTGTTTGGCTGGGGGTTTGTTGTTGCTTTTTTTATTTGTTTTTCACTGTGCCAAGTGGCATACGGGATCTTAGTTACCTGACCAGGAATAGAACCTGTGCCCCCTATAGAGGGAGAACTGACTCTTAACCACTGACCAGCAGGAAAGTCGCTGGCTGGGTTTTTCATAGCCTGCTGCTCTGCCTGTTGGACTGTAAGTTTCTTGACAGCAAAGACTTTGTTTTACTCACTGTTGGAGTCCCAACACCTAGGATAATGCCTGTCATGTGACAGACACTTAAGATTGATTGACTGATTGAAGGAATGAATGAATAAGTGAAAGAATGACATTGGCACATCATGAAAATTTATGAATAACAGAAATAGATAGGGATAGAACATTCCTATACACTGTACATTTGACCCTTGAACAATACAGGTTTGAACTGCATGGGTCCACTTATACGCAGATTTATATATATATATATATATATAGGAAAAATTGAGGGAGGTTTGTGACAATTTGAAAACACTTGCAGATAAATCATGAAGCCTAGAAATATTTAAAAAAATTAATAAAAAGTTAGATATGTCATGAATGTGTAAAATATAGGTAGATATTAGTCTATTTTATCGTTTACTGCCATCAAGTATACAAAAATCTATTATAAAACTTAAAATTTATCAAAACTTACACACATAAACATAGATCATACATTGTGCCATTCACAAGCAAGAGAAATATAAGCAAGTGTAAAGCATGCATGCATGCTCAGTCACTCAGTCGTGTCTGACTCTTTGTGACCCCATAGACTGCATCCCTCCAGCCTCCTCTGTCCGTGGGATTATCCCAGCAAGAATACTGGAGTAGGCTGTCATCTCCTCTTCTAGGGGATCTTCTCAAACCCATGGGATCAAACCCGTGTTTTCTGCATTGGCAGGTAGACTCTTTACCACTGAGCCACATGGGAAGCCCAAACAGGGTAAAGATGCAGTGTTAAATCATAACAGCATAAAATTAACTGTAGCACTACTGCAGTAATTTCATAGCTACCTTCTGTTGCTGTTGTGATGAGCTCAGGTGTTTCACATAGCTGCTTAATATGTCATATGACACTAATCACCTCCGCATGAACACTTGACTCTCCAGCAAATTTCGTATCACAGTAAAAAGTGATCTCTCACATTTCTCATGTATTTTCCATCGTGATTAAGTGCAATAATGTAAACCTTGAATCATAACACGGGACCCATTAGAGTGCCACTAGTGATGCTGGAAGTGCTCCCAAGAAGCAGAAAAAAGTCCTGAATTTACAAGAAAAAGTTGAATTGCTCAACATGTACTATAGACTGAGGTCTGCAGCTGCAGTGGCCTGTCATTTCACAATAAATGAATTCAGCATAAGGACCATTATGAAAAAGAAAATTTGTGAAGCCATCACTGTACCTGTGCCAGCAGGCATGAAAACCTTGCACTTTTTGTGAAATACTTTTTCATCTTGTGTTGAAAATGCAGCTTTTATGTGTGTGCAGGATTGCTATAAGAAAGGCATACTTATAGACTTTTATAGATTTGAAAAATAGTGAAGTCATTATATGACAACTGAAAGCAAAAGAAACGTGAAGTATTTAATGCTTGAGAAGGATGGTTTCCTGATTTTAGAAAGCAGGGTCTTTAAAAATAAATGTCAAGATAATAGGAGGAGCAGCTTCTGTTGACCAAGAGGAAGCACACAGAGTTCCAGGATGCCGTTAAGACCGTCACTGGAGAAAAAGGGTATCTGCCTGAAACAGTGTTTTATGCAGACAAAAGTGCCCTATCCTGGGAATGGCAGATAGCAGAATGCCACAAAAGACATTTATTATTAAAGGGGAAAACTGAGCGTGAGAATTTAAGGCAGGAAAGCATAGGCTAACTCTCCATTCATGTGTAAATGCAGTTGGGTTTATGGTCATATTAGTTGTTCAGTCGTGTCTGAACACGCCTGCCAGGCTCCTCTATCCATGGAATTCTCCAGACAAGAATACTGGAGTAGGTTGCCATTCCTTTCTCTAGGGGATGGGTTCACAGTCAGGACTTCCCTTAACTGTAAAACTGCTAACCCCCCAGCCTTGAAGGGAAAAGATAAATACCAGCTACCCGTCTTTTCATTGTACACAAGAAGGCCTGGACAATGACAACCCTTTTTCCGGATTAGTTCCTTCACTACTCTGTCCCTAAAATCAGAAAGTACCTTGCCAATAAGTGACTGTCTTTGAAAGTTCTTTCGATATTGGAAAATCCCCTGGCCACCCAGAACACAAAGCATCTGAAGTGCTCTATGGAAATGATTGTCAGTGCTATGGAAGAGAATCCCAATAGAGAAAATATCATGAAAGCCTGGAAGGATTACACTTTTGAAGATGCCATCATTGTTATAGAAAAAGCTATGAAAGCCACCAGGCCTGAAACAATGAATTCCTGCTAGAGAAAACTGTGTCCAGATGTTGTGTGTGACTTTGCAGGGTTTACAACAAAGCCAGTCAAGGAAATCCTGAAAGAGAATGTAGATATGGGAGGGGAAAAAAAAAAGGTTGGGAGTGAAGGCTTTCAAGATAAGGATTTTAGAGAAATTCGAGAGCTAATAGACCCCATGCCAGAGGAATTAACAGAAGACAATTTGATAGGGGGATGAGTGCTTCCAAACCAGGGCAAGAGGCTGAGGAAGAAGACATAGGAGAAGCAGTGCCAGAAAGCAAACTGACATCAGACAATCCAGCAAAAGGATTCCAGTTATTTAAGACTGACTTTGACTTCTTTTACAGCATGGACCCTTCTATGATATAGGCAATGAAACTACAGCAAGCGATGGAAGAAAAGTTGGTATCATACAGAAACATTTTTAAGAAAAGTAAAAAGGCAAAAAAGTCAGACAGAAATTATAGTGTATTGCCATAACGTTACACAAGTATTTCCATAAAGTTACACCACATGTGCTTGTCTCTCCAGCCTCCCCTTCCACCTCCTCACCTCTTCTCCCTCTGCCACCCTGAGACAGCAAGATCAACCCCTTATCTTCCTCCTCCTCAGCCTACTCAATGTGAAGACGACAAGGATAAAGACCTTTATGATGATCCACTTCCTCTTAATGAATAGTAAATAATCATCATACCCCACTGTTAATAATTTATCTGTTGTGTATGTGTCTTGATGTGAAAATCTAAAACCTGCACAGCAAGAACTGAATGAGAAGTTTTTGTGTCATCATCGTCATCACTGCTTAAGTATTTATCATATAGAACTTGATGTGTAAGATTTGTAGGGAGTGGATAGCCCATCCTTACTAGGCATAAGGTGAGTGACATTTACAGTAATATAAAATTAATAATGTGTTAGCTTTCTTATTGGTTTCTAACTTTGCTTTCAAAGAATTATATTACTATACAATATGCCTCTTTCTTTTATATTTGGAGAACAGTCCATCATCACAGGTAAGTGGGATTTTTTTAATGTAACGATGTTTCCAATACACTATGAATATGACTATAATACCATATACCATAAAAATTTTATAATGAGTATTCATTATTATATAGGCTAGGCTTCCATGAAACAATCATATTGCTACTGCTTCTTCATTATCAAGGTATGATTCATTATCCTTGTAAATAAATATGAATTTCTTCTTCACATTATCTTTTCATTTTTGATGTCCAGTGTTAGGAATACAAATGACATCTACGGTGTTTTGTATCATATAAGACAATATTGATGTAGGTACTGATAGATGAGTCATCTTATAAACAGACAACATAAACTTATGGTATTGATGAGTACAGTACAGTCCTGTAAATATATTTTCTCTTCCTTATGATTTTCTTAATATCATTTTCTTTTCTCAGTTTACTCTAAGAATACAGCATAGGATCATATAACATACAAAATATGCGTTAACCTGTTTATGCTATCAGTATGGCCTTTAGTTTACTAATAATTTATTAGTAGTTAGGTTTGAGGGGAATCAAGTTTCACTTAGATTTTCAATTATCCAGAGGACTGATACCCCTAACCCCTCATTGTTCAAGGGTCAACTGTACTTATATCTGTGTCATGTTCAGTTCTGTTATACCCAGTATGACCCTCTCAACTCACAATTAACATCAATAAAAATAATTCAGGTGGTTATATATGTGATGCTTTCTGATGATCTTTATTTGTTCAATAACTGTGGTATCTGGACTGATCTGATTTTACCCTCATATCAAATTCAAGAACCTGAAACATTATTTAAAGCTCCTCTTTGCATTGTCTTCTTCTGCCATCTCCTTTAACAAAATTAATTACACTCACAAATACCCTATGGAAATAAACTCCTTTTATTTTTTCTCTCCAACATAGGAAAACATTCCCAACATGGTTTGACTCCAGTAAAAAGAAACAAAATGGTGGGAGGTGGGGAAACTCATAACTTGAAAATCAAGTGATCCATCTTCTTCCCTCTCAGGGGTTTGATGAAAGATCCCGGTGTAGACAAAGCTGACTACATTTCCTACCTGGATGACCTCGCTTCCTTCATAGGCGTAAAGCCCAACATCCCACTTCTGTTCATCAAGGATCCCAAACTAGCATGGGAAGTTTTCTTTGGACCATGTACTCCTTACCAGTATCGCCTAATGGGCCCCGGGAAATGGGATGGAGCCCGAAATGCCATCTTGACCCAGTGGGACAGGACACTGAAACCCTTAAAAACTCGAACCATTCCTGGTTCCTTCAAACCTGCCTCCACGTCACATTATTTGAAAGCCTGGGTGGCACCTATACTGCTTGCTTCCCTTCTACTGATCTACAAATCTTCAATTTTTTTGAAACTGGTGCCAGAAAAACTACAGGACAGGTTATCCCCTTAATTAACAAGTATTTGGTGAGGATAAATCTGATGGGTTATGAGGATTGTCCCCAGTCATATTAATTCTGTTCCCAAATATCTTGTGTTTTCCCCCTCTCTCTCCATCATTGCTGTTATCATCCAAGTTTAGGTCTAATCATCTCTTACCTGAATTACTGTTCTGTCTTCCTCTCAAGTCTCAGTACCTCCTTTCTTGCCTCCTTTACTTAAGCAGTTGTTCTAAAATAAAAAATACTGTCATCGTTTCCATCAAGATCTTGGTAGGAACAAGATAGAACTCAAATTAGGCAATTTGTGGAAACTTTAATATAAAGATTATGTCCAATGGTTTGAGCAGAGTGTAGGGAAATCAGAAGTAGAATGAAATACTTCCAGACTAGTAACCATGAGATGCTTTTACCATCCATAGTTTTTCTATTGAGGCAAAGGGAGAACAAATATGAATAAGAGAGTGAGATTATGTGGAGAGGACCACCTCTCAAGAGCTGTGATCTCCAGCTCACCACTGAAGGCAGTCCATGGTGACCCCAAGAGTACAGAGCTAGGGAAATTCATTTCCTAATCTTACGTTCTTCCCTCCCTCTGATCTTCTGCCCATGCTTCTCAATGGCCTAACCCAACCAAAATTCAGAAGGCAACATTACTGACTATTGTGGATTTAATTGCATTCATTCCCCCCCAAATATAGTCAAGTTCTAACCTCTGGTACCTGTGAATGGTGCCAGAGGTAACTTACTTGGAAATAGAAAGTGAAAGGACGAAAGTGAAGGCGCTCAGTCATGTCCGACTTTGTGACCCCATGGACTGTGTAGCCTACCAGGTTCCTCCATTCATGGGATTTTCCAGGCAAGAATACTGGAGTGGGTTGCCATTGCAAATGTACATAAGTTGGAAATAAGATCTTTGCAAATGTACATAAGTTGAGATCATACTGAAACAGGGTGAGCTAGATCCAATATAAAAAAAGGATCCTTATAAAAAGAGGATAAAGCTGCTTCCTGGCAATCTAGTGACTAAGACTCCAGGCTCCCAATGCAGGGGGCCCAGGTTCGATCCCTGGTCAGGGAATTAGATTCCATATCCCTCAACTGAAGATCTCGCATACTGCAATTAAGACCCAGTGCAGCCAAATAAATAAAATGTTTATAGAGAGAGGATAAGACACAGAGACACAGTCATAGTAGAGAATACCATGTGAAGACAGGCAGAAGCTGGAATGATGCATCTACACACTAAGGAGCGCCAAGCAAGCAAACACCGAAAGAGACACAGAACAGGTTCTCTCTCAAAATCCACAGAAGAAAAAAGCCCTGTCAACAACAATTCCAGAATCCTAGCCTCCAGAGCTGTGAAAGAAGAAGCCACCCACTCTGCTACGGCAATCCTAGGATACGATGCACCAACTGATGTTTCCTGTGGAGGTCAGCCTCCTAGGCCACAGGGTAGAGCAAAGGTGATGGAGGGTGTATGTGGAAGGACAACCAGAAAGGATCCAGAGCAGACGTGTTGCTTTCCAGTTTAAAAATCCTTCAAAGTCTCTCCCTGGATTAGAGATAATAAATTCCTTAGCCCTGAAGAGGAGACTCTTCCTGATCTGAGTCCACTTGCCCAGGTAACCAGAATCCTGGGCTGTAGCTACCCCTCCTCTTCAAAATCCTACCATCTAGCACTCATACCTCCTCACTTTGGCATAAGCTGTTGCCTTTTCCAGCTACTCAAATTCACACCTGTCTTTCTAGGGCAAGCTTGATTATCTCCCTTTATGAAGCCTTCTCTGAGTCCCCAAAGCAGAGCTGACTGCCACTACATAATGACTGGGCTTCCCTGGTGGCTCAGCTGGTGAAGAATCTGCTCACAATGCAAGGGATCCAGGTTCAATTCCTGGATTGGGAAGATTCCCAGGAGACGGGCATGGCAACTCACTCCTGTATTCTTGCCTGGAGAATTCCATGGACAGAGGAACCTGTTGGGCTACAGATCGTGGGGTTGCAGAAGAGTTGCACATGACTGAGTAACACTTTCACTTTCTTCCACTTTTCATGACTGCCATCTCACACACCACTCCATCATTTTTCTGTTCTTATTATAACATTAGTGTAATTTTCTTTTTGTGTCCGTCTCCAAATAAATGCTGGGTTTTTGAGAGGAACCATCATCTTGTTTAGCTAAAACACTGCCTGATAAAAATACTGCAAAATAAATATTTGATGACTAAACAGTGGCTTCACTGGCTGGCATTCCTTGTCTCTCTTCTACCCACATTCTTTTCTTCTGCCAACTTGATAAATTACTTCAGACTACTTCAGCTCTGCAAATGAACAAGAACCGTCCACCAACATCTAATTTTATAAGACAATGCATGTGGCAGTCAGAATGTATACAACTGATCAGCAACTGGGAGCCAGGGGTACTGAAGGAAAGCGCTAACTCTAGAATTCCACCTAGATTATAATCCCAGCTCTGCTATTAACTGTGAAGCTTTGATCAAGTTACTTAGCCTCTGTGAGCCTCAAGTGTCCTCATCTGGAAAATGAGGCGACAAGAATATCACCTACCTCGAAAGTAAACATGAAGTGAGACAATACAGGGTATTACTTACATAATAAGTTATAATAAGTTATAATAAATTTATAACTATTAATAGCTGAAGAGTTTGAGGACATTTTAATTCTCTGAATTAAAGGATTTGCAGACTACGACCTAGCTCTATTCCCTGTTGCCTAATCAGGGAGTATGGCCTCTGCTGTCTGTGGGTCACCTGGGAGCAGCTTCCAGCTAGGATCACTCTTGTGTCCCAGTGCCCCCCTCTCCCCCCAAGACCTGAGTCCACCCGCACCACCACTGCTACCATCGCCACGGCACCACTCCCATGCTTTTCAGACAGACCTTCCAGGATGCAGCAAGCCAGCAATACCAAAGGAAGAATTATTCTCCATCATTAGGAGTGGACCTCCTGACATAACTTGTTGATTGTGTCTCTAGGGTTTTATTGACAACAAGCCCTGGTCAAAGAAGCAACCTAATTCCAGATCTTCAAAACCAACTAAAACTGACCAATAGGAGCAGTGGTGTTGGAGGATGGAAGGAACAAAAAGTGCCCACCAAACCGAGAAGGTATCTTGAGACTGAAAAATGAGGCGGACAGCTCCATGTACTCACTGGATCACATATTACAAGGCAGCTTACTCACCGGGTGGGATCTGGATCAAGCAGACAATGATCCCGAAGTGTTCACAGCTGCACTCCATACCGCCAAGGGGTCTTGGAACAATTTTACAGTTTACCTAGGCTCTGAGCATATGTCCTTGGAAACAGGACATGCATTCCTAAGTTAAGACCTTGAACAAGTTAACTAGTCTCACGTGTACCAGAATACATCAAGGAAGGTTTTCCTCATTGTTTGGGGACTATCAGAGCATAGAGGCCACCTCTATGGCCTTAATGATTCTTAAACAATATCTATTAACTATAAAGCCCTTGACTATGGAGAAGTGATCTGCTGCACAGTACAGTCCTGTGTAGGGTCAATGAAAGGACGGGAGAAATTGTAAAGACCCATGATAACCCTCAGAGCAGCAGCTAGGGGTCCATCCACCTCCTCGATTGACAATGAAACACAGGTCCCAAGGGTGATTCATAGTCCCATAACATTTAGAAATATTATTAAAGTCATTTTAATTTTTATCACTTATCATATAATCCGTATTTTTAAACATAAAGTGTAATTTAAATGAAATGGACAATATTAAAGAAGAATTAGGAGGCAAACCACATTTCCTAAGTTCTTTCAAGGAAATCAAAAATAAGCCAGCTGTAAAAGTCTCTTGTTCAACAATAAAATGTGCTCAAAGCTCAGCATTACAATAATGTACTTCTGTTATACAATTTCTGAAGATTTATCTCCCCCAAAAGAAATTTTTCAAGTGTAGAAGTCTCTTTTTTGAAAGGATTAAGCTTCAGAGATTGCATTTTCTAGTTTCATAACGTACATACATATAACAACGTAAGAGGAAATAAGCCCCAAAACATTTTCTTGGACTCCTCTTATGCATACAAGTTCTAACACCCTCTCCACGTTGAGCTCACGCTAGCTCTTGAAGTCAACACTGAGTCTCCATGCAGGTAGTAATCAGAGCACCTACCATTCACTCCATAGGATAGAAATGAACTATATTCACACTCACACAATCCACTGCACTCAGTTGACCTCACTTTACCCAGGCAATCCAGCCTCCCTCAGCCACCTTCAGTTAACTTTCAGGTACCTGGCAAGTGAACAGTTGGCAAATAATCAGATGTAATGGTTCACTGGCAGCAGACAAACAGTAACAGACAAAAGCAGAGAAGAGGTGTAACCAAGAAGGAAGACAGGAAGAAGCAGCTCTTTAGAGTCACGTGGGAGAAATAAATCACTTCCAATAACCTTTAAGACCACCACTAACTTGAAAGACAGAAAACCAGTCAACCACAGTAACAGTTTTCTGGGCCCAATCAGCAGAGGGCGCCCAGTCTCTCCATCAGTGGTTCAGAAGGAACGTGCTGAATTACAGCCTGTACTGTTCTAAAGCCTAAATCAATCTTTGTGTGTGTGAGGGAGGAGGGGGGATTATTTTGTTTTGATTGCAGTGCACAACTTGTGGGATCTTAGCTCCCTGACTAGAGATCAAACCCTGGCCCTGTCAGTGAAAGCAACGAGTCCTAACCACTAAACCACCAGGGAATTCCTAGCCTGAATCATCTTTTGAGAGGAAATCTGGTTTCTGAAGCAGCTAAAAATCATTTAGGACTCAGTATGAGTGTATAAGATGTAAAGACAAACTGAGAAATTTCCTTTTGATTGAAAATGAAACATGATATTAATAATAAAGTTGATTTGCTTCTGTGATTCCAAACAATAAGTCTGAAAAATGGAGAAAGAGCAAAAGAATGAAGAATGAAAATCCAAAGAAGTGACCAGAGCAAGATGCTTTCATACCTTTTAGACAAAGAAACAATACATTTGTAAAGACCTGACAAGGCAAGGGGGTTTGGGCTGGGACCATAAATGGTGAAAATGTAACTGGGAAGGCAAGGATTAGTTTGACATGGTTTGTTTGTAAAGATTTCTCAGCCCCAAATTTCCTATTTCTGGTGATAAGAATATCTTCCTTCCTTCTGGTATAGGGAGGGTACCTTTCACATGGAGACTAGCGAGTGTCATAGTGACTTTTCTGCTCCTACCGTTGTCTCAAACTCTTTCAGCTTAAGATACTCAATATGCTTAGTCGCTCAGTCATGTCCGACTCTGCAACCCCGTGGAATGTAGCCCACCAGGCTCCTCTGTCCATGGGGACTGTGGCTCAGGGCCAAAACATGATAGCACAAGAAGGGAAGGTGAGAGAGCTTATTGCCGAGGTTCCCAAGTGAGTCCAAGGCAAATGTGTACTTGCCCATGGAGGAAAGAAACAAACAAGAGCAAATGTTGAGAGTTTTTTACACAAAACTAATTTTTTAAAATGTGAGATTGTGTCCTTGCATTTTTGGTGCTAGTGTGTCATTTCATTTGTGAAATGATGATGGAGTTTGATGACAGTTTTTGGTTTTGCAGTTTATTTGTTCGCTTTTCTTCGTCCTTATTTGACAAGGTTAAAAAGTTGTGTCCTCAATAATTGTCAATTGTAAAATATTCTAAAATTAGTTATTTTGTAAGATAGGAAACTGAAGCCAAGAGGGAAACTAAAGAGCCGTAAGTCCTATAGATTCACAGATCTGGCTTTTCACAGAACTAAACCTAAACCTCAGGCTTCCTCACTTCCAGCCAGTTCTGCTTTCGCTACACAAAAACTCCTTCCTCTGAGAAGCTGTTAAGAAAATCCCTCCCTGACTTAGAGTCTTCTTTATCCCATGATATTTGCTGTTTTGATTATTAAGCACTGCGGGGCTTTAGTAGAAAATCAAGAAATCAAAATCCAGGCAAGAAAACTGGAGTGGGTTGCCATGCCTTCCTCCAGGGGGTCTTCCTAACCCAGAGACTGAACTCAGGTCTCCAACATTGCAGGTGGATTTTTTACCATCTGAGCCACCAGGGAAGCCCATTCAATATGCCTAAGTGCCATATTTTGGGCTAGCATGCCCTGAACCCTGTCATCATACTTTGTACCACAAAAAGTTAGACCACCACAAGGACCCAGGATCCAGCAAAATTTCCTGCTCACACTTCCTAAGCAAAATCACACAAAAGAAGGTAACAAGGCCAAGATGATACCTGCCTGTCCTTTCAATGTCACACTGAAGCATTGTCTAACAATCCTCTCAAGGATTATTTTATTTTCTAAGAGAAGTCTGAATGTTCTAATTAACTATTAGAGACTCAGACTCTGTAAAGTTAATTTGTAGATTTATGTTTAATAAAGATAAAATGATTCCTCCCTAGCAAAAGAGATAATCCCAAAGGCTACGGTCTAATGCCCTGCTAAACATGAATCAGCTTGTTTCTAATCTAAGTAATTTATTCTAACTTCTCTTTATTAAGCTGCCTATAAATACTCAGCTCCTTAAATGCTCTTTGAACCAGCTTTACACACTGATTCCCTCACCAATTAATGAGATAATTAAATTTCTGACATGGGTTCACAGTTTACATCTCCAAAAAAAAAAAGGTTATGATTTTAACTTCTGAAAATCACACTTTCACATTGTAGAAGTGAGTGAGCCACTGATGAGAACTCATCTAAGTAAGTCTTTTTCACAATGAAATCTGGTACGGAAGTGCTTTCTTGGCACCTACTACTGCTCAGGTCATGAGCAGCATGATATGAGGCAAAGGACATGAACTTCAAAGTCAGATCTGAGCTCATATATGATCAATGGACATGAATTTTAGCAAACTCTGGGAGATATTGGAGGAAGGAGCCTGGCGTACTACAGTCTATGGGGTTGAAAGAGTCAGACATGACTTAGCAAGTGAACAACAACTGCCACTTTCTAGCTCAGCAATTTGGGGAAATTCACTCTTTTTCTCTTAGTTCTACTCTATGTTCATGAAATGAGGATACATATTTCTCCTACAGAATGTTACTGTTAGTGCTAAATGAAATAATCCATCCTGCATTTAACATAGTGTCTGAGTCCTAGTGGATGGTTAGTACACACATCACCTTCCCCTTCTCCCAAGGGGATGCTGGCAAATGTCTAAAGAAAATGTAGTGCGTGCAGATTCTCACAGTATAAACACTCCCACCATGACTGGTTTCAACCCATCAGCCTGAACACAGAGTTGGAAATAAACATACAATTGGCCCTCACACTGCTATATGAGCTGGCTCTTTCTCCTTCTGTTCTCCACCTCTGCAATTCTTTCTCCTCTTTCATATCTCAATTCAAACACTTCTTCATCAGAGGAGATGCCCTGACTCCCAAGTTAAGTCACGTCTCCTATTATTTTTCCTCATAGTGCTGTGTGCCTTTAGTTCAGAACTCTTCTCACAATTTGTAATTACACATTTATAACTATTAGTTAATTAACCTCTATCACATTGATTAGACTGTAAGAGCCAGAAAGACAGAGAATATATCTGTTTTGCTCTCCATTATTTCCTCAGCATCTAGTTCAAAGCTGGTACCAAAAAAAGGGACTCACCTCAATAAATATCTGTTGAATGAATCAAGCAACCAAACAACTGAAGATGGATAGGTGAATGCATTGATAGATGCATGGATGGATGGATAGACAGAACTGAGTTTTTTGTCCCTTGTCCAAATTTTATGTAGTTATTTCCCCTCTAACAGATGCTCAGTCCTCCTCTAAATATTTAGGCACAAAGTTGGTCAGATAAATCCTCTTAGGAAGTAAAGAATTTTCTGATGGTTAGAGAAGTGCAAGACAGTGGCAAACTTTCTGAATGGCAGTCACCTGTAATGTCTCTGTGATTGAGACTGTTCTCCAGAGTCCACTTCAGAACTTGAGTCCACATCCAATTTCCTTCTCTTCTTCATATATTTATGTAAAAATAAAAAATTAATAAATAGGATAATAGTAAGTAGAGCCTTCAATTAAATAGAGTCAGAAAACCAGGAAAGGGAGCTCTCTTGTCCTTCGATTATAGCAGAACTCAACAGGAAGAAAGACTTCTCTTCTTCCCTGGTAAGGACTGGTGATGAAAAGCCATGGACTCACTTTTACTATTGCCCTTTTCCCCACTATAAAAATGTTCTTCCTCCCTTGACGTGGGAACCTTCATGTGGCTTACCATGGTTGCAGACCCAGAATTTCCATTTCCTGCTGGGTTTCTGGTGGTGCTAGTGGTAAAGAATCCGCTGGCCAGTGCAGGAGACACAAGAGACATGGTTGATCCCTGGGTCTGGAAGATCCCCTGGAGAAGGAAATGGAAACCCACTCTAATATTCTTGCCTGGAGAATCTCATGGACAGAGGAATCTAGTGGGCTACAGTCCACAGGGTCTCAAAGAGGCAGACAGGACTGAAGGGACTTAGCACACACACATGCACACTGACCCCAAACAAATTCATCTCTGCTGCAGAAATATCTGGCAGTCTCTTTGCTTTAGGTCCAACATTTCTTACCACTACTCATACAAAATGCCTTCTATCCAAGTTATAGATTAAGATCAACATTTACTCAGCTTGACTTTGTTCCAGAGAAATAATTTTCATTCATAACTAGAAGTATTTTTCTATATTCAAAATTATCATCTTCACTATTCAAAGGCAACATAGTTAAACTAAGTATACCCCCCCAAAAAAGAAACACTTATTTTGAAGTACTTTCTAGAGTGTTGTATAAAAAATGTCTTTTTAAAACTCCTGGTTAATGGCAGAACACATGATAATTTTTATGTCATCTTTTTAAAACAACAATAAAGGGGAAAAAAAGACAACAGCAGATGGGCGATGTCATCACATTTTCAGCAAATAAAAAGCATATGGAAGGGCCTTCCCTAGTGGTCCAGTGGTTAAAGAATCTCCCTGCCAACGCAGGGGACATGAGTTCGATCCCTGTTCCAGAAAGATTCCACATCCAGCCAGGCAACTAAGCCCAGATGCCACAAGTACTGAGCCTGAGCTCTAGAGCCACAGGCTGCAACTACTGAAGCCCATGCACCCCAATGAGAAGCCAGAGCCCTGCAACTGGAGGGCAGCCACACTCAACAAACTAAAGAAGGCCTTCACACAGCAACGAAGGTCTGGCAGCCAAAAAAAAAAAAAGATGTAAATTTAAAAAACTATCCATTAAAAAAAAAAAGAAAAAAGCATATGGAAGAGACTCCCCTGGTGGTCCAGTGGTTAAGACTGTGCTTCTACTGCAGGGATTGGTTCGATCCCTGGTCGGAGAACTAAGATCCCACATGCAGCACAGTGCAACCAGAAAAACAAACACACATACACACACACAAAACACAAAAAGCATATGGAAGGTAAGCAACTGACTAGCAAAGTAGAGGAACTTTATAGCTTAAATTAACATAAAGGCATCTAGCGTGGCAAAGGACGGGGATGGGGCAATTAGATAAAACCAGGTGAGGTAAAGTCTGTATTTTAAAGGAGAAGCCCCAGATCCTATCTTCCTGCCCTTCATAAGTGTGGCACTCACTTCTCCGGAATGGCTTTAGCAAAAAATATCTGGATTCTAACTTTCAGGGGACCTCAGCAAAAAAAGTGGAGTGCCTAAAATCCCAGCCTGATCACATCCTAATCAGTCCCACTAGTAAAGAAGTCCTGCACAAGCATCGGTTCAGTTCAGTCGCTCAGTCGTGTCCTACTCTTTGTGACCCCATGAATTGCAGCACGCCAGGCTTCTCTGTCCATCACCAACTCCTGGAGTTCACTCAAACTCACGTCCATTAAGTCAGTGATGCCATCCAGCCATCTCATCCTTGGTCGTTCCCTTCTCCTCCTGCCCCCAATCCCTCCCAGCATCAGAGTCTTTTCCAATGAGTCAACTCTTCGCATGAGGTGGCCAAAGTATTGGAGTTTCAGCTTTAGCATCAGTCCTTCCAAAGAATACCCAGGGCTGATCTCCTTCAGAATGGACTGGTTGGATCTCCTTGCAGTCCAAGGGACTCCCAAAAGTTCAAAACACCACAGTTCAAAAGCATCCATTCTTCAGCGCTCAGCTTTCCTCACAGTCCAACTCTCACATCCATACATGACCACTGGAAAAACCATAGCCTTGACTAGATGGACCTTTGTTGGCAAAGTAACGTCTCTGCTTTTGAATATGCTATCTAGGTTGGTCATAACTTTCCTTCCAAGGAGTGTCTTTTAATTTCATGGCTGCAATCACCATCTGCAGTGATTTTGGAGCCCATAAAAATAAAGGCTGACACTGTTTCCACTCTTTCCCCATCTATTTCCCATGAAGTGATGGGACCGGATGCCATGATCTTCGTTTTCTGAATGTTGAGCTTTAAGCCAACTTTTTCACTCTCTTCTTTCACTTTCATCAAGAGGCTTTTTAGTTCCTCTGCACTTTCTGCCATAAGGGTGGTGTCATCTGCATATCTGAGGTTATTGATATTTTTCCCAGCAATCTTGATTCCAGCTTGTGCTTCTTCCAGCCCAGCGTTTCTCATGATGTACTCTGCATATAAGTTAAATAAGCAGGGTGACAATATACAGCCTTGACATACTCCGTTTTCTATTTGGAACCAGTCTGTTGTTTCATGTCCAGTTCTAACTGTTGCCTAAGCATACAAAGTCACAAATTAACAGTTTGATTCTGTTCTCTGAAATGTGAACAAAAGACAAGGGCCAATATACGTTTCAGGAAATCATCTAATACAGAAGGCCGGGGCCAAAACAAACACAGAAGAAAAGAACTTGGAGGAATAAAAATAATGTATGAGTTATCATCAAAAGAATTACAATCCAGGGAATGCCCTGGCAGTCCGGTGGTTAGGATTCCTCACTCTCACTGCTGAGGGTCTGGGTTCAGTTCCTGGTCAGGGAACCATCATCCCACACGCTGTGAGGCATGGCCAAAAAAAAATTATAATCCATCTTCTCGGAGATATAAAAGATAGTATTGGGCCCGTGAAACAAGAACACAATATTATTGTAAGAAGAACAATAGAACAAGGAGTTTGTAAGAAAAAAAAGAATGGAAGATAAAGTTCAGGAATTCTCACAGAAAGTGGGGCTGACAAATAAAATGATGGACAATACAAAAGCAAAGAAAATGTAAGGACCCATCTAGGAAATTTAACATCTGAATAATAGGACTTTCAGAAGAGATTAAGCATGATTAAATTATTGTGGAGAAGTAAAGTTTGCCACCCAAAATGGGTCTCTTTGGCATGAAGATTATTTTAGGCTGATTATTTTTAAGAAACAGAAGTCTCAAGAAGTTTTTGTTTTTCTCTCTCCCTTTAGTTGCTTAAAAAATAGATAAAGGGTCTGTTCCTGGAACTGAGCTATCACCAGTGAAGTGAGTGAAGTCGCTCAGTTGTGTCTGACTCTTTGTGACCCCATGGACTGTAGCCCACCAGGCTTCTCCATCCATTGAATTTTCCAGGCATGAGTACTGGAGTGGGTTGCCATTTCCTTCTCCAACCAAAGACATCCACATAAAACATGGGCTGGGCTGGTGGGGGAGACTTGGCAGGGCCCAGATATCAGAGCCCACTCAGTGTCCTGTTGTCTCTGCCTGGCCCAGCAAACATCTATTTACCAAACACTGTCTTTTCCATCTCCATGTCAATTACCTTCAACTACTCAATTGCCTCCTCAAACTACTACTTCAATCCTGTTTGGTTTTCAGCTGAAGATGGTATTTAATGTGAGGGCTTCAGCCATTTTGATGAGTTACTCAGTTTTCCTGGGTCTCTCCCATGTATCTATGTTATTAAACTTCTGTTCAATTTTCTTCTATCTGTCTCATGTCAGTGTAATTCTCATACCAGCCAGAAGAACCTAAAGGAGTAGAGGAAATTTTTCCTCCCCAACATGATTAAAGAAATAATACAACCTCCCCTCCCTCAACTGAAGACCCAGTGGAAAAGCCCACTCATTTCATTCAGCATAATGAATGAAAAAAGCATGGTGGAGTTGTTTTAGACATGGGAGTTTTGAGCTGCTGTTACAAATAATAGTGAAAAGATATCACATAAATAGTTCAATATAGGAACCCAGAGCTTAGGGGAGAAATCAAGTTTAGAGATACAAATAGGAATCCATTAGCTTGTTAAAAAACAAGTATTTGAAGCCAAAATATTGGATTAGATAACCTACAGAGAGTTAAATAGAAAGGAGAAACAGAAAAGAGAGAAGGGAAGAGACTAGAGCTCAGAGCAAAGTCCTGCAGAGGAGATAAATACAATGTCTCAGAGAACCAGAGAAAAGAGTACTTCAGATGATGAGCAAAATCAACTGTATCATAGGCAACCACAATGGAGGGAAACAGAGGAGATTTAATTCTTGTATTTACTGATTGGAGAGCACCAGTCATCTTAGTAAGAACTGCACATCTTTTAGAAGCATTGATTTTTTCAAAGATTACAGTCAGAGTATGGTGGGATAATGGAGAAGGAAATGGCAACCCACTCCAGTATTCCTGCCTGGGAAATCCCACAGAGGAGCCTGGCAGGCTATAGTCCATAGGGTCTCAAAGAGTCAGACACAACCTAGCAACTCAACAACAACATGGTAGGATAGGGAAAGATGTAGGATATTAACAATTTAAGTGCCAAATAATATAAAACATTGTTTAGATATTAAAATAAATGTGGACAATTTATGGAACAGAATACAGTATTTACATTAATTTCTGAAATAAATTAGGAGACTTCAGAGAAACTGGGCCATGTGAGGGCTTTGCTGCCATATGGTCCTTCTCTCCCAAACCTCACAGAAGTATTTTGCTCAGCACCCAGGGATGCCCAGACCTAGTAATATTAATATGTTAATACTTCTATGGGAGGACTTCCCTGCTGGTCCAGTGGTTAAGAACCTGTCTGCCAATGCAGGGGACATGGGTTTGATCCCTGGTCAGGGGTGAACTAAGATCCCACATGCGTTGGGGTAACTGAGCCTGTGAGCCACAACTCCTGAGCCCACTCACCTAGAATCCATGCTCTGCAACAAGAGAAGCCACTGCAGTGAGAAAGCCACAAACCAAAGGAAGAGTAGCCCCAACTGGCCACAACTAGAGAAAGCCCATGCCTGGCAACAAAGATCCACTGAGGTCAAAAATAAATAAATAAAATAATTCTATGGGAAAGTTTGAGAAGCCCCACCCAAAACATGAATGCATTAACAAATGACTCCTACTGGTGACTCAATTTTTAGAGAAGCCTTCAAAAGTGACACTGTTATATTGAAAATATCAACAGATAATCAACAAGAATCTATTGTATAGCACAGAGAACACTGATCAATATTCTGTAATAACCTGAATAGGAAGAGAATTTGAAAAAGAATAGATAAATATGTATTTATATTTCAATTATGTGCTGTACACCTGAAACTGACACAATATTGCTAATCAAGCATGCTCCAATATAAAATAAAAATTAAAAAAAAGCATTTGGGGTGAAATATGAAAAGTCAGGTTTTTGAAAAAAAGAAACAAAAGTCACGCTTCAGGAGACAAGATTGCTGACAAGCCAGGGCACATTTGGTGAATCCCCTGGACCATTGTTGGGTCCAGCTCACATACTGCTAACCCTGGATAGCCTCCTGTCACTGTATACTGTATTAATGTCTGCTAAATATTTGAGGAAATTCTCCCCTATAGCTTTCTGAGAAGTCACTTACTATGTTTGCATTCCATTAAATGAATTATATGCCTGTTTTTCAGTGAGAGTCACAACTGTCCCAAATGAAGGGATTCGACTAGGTCAGTGGTTTTTAACTTTCCTGTTATCTCCTCCGGGAGATCAAAGATAACTGGGTGGGAGGCAAAATTAAAACATGGCTTGCCCTCAACTCAACCCACACCCCTGCTTTTTCATCTGCTTTATATATTGGGGTACACAGTAATATTTTTTGAGGGACTATTATACCCTGGAGAAGACTCTTGAGAGTCTCTTAGACTGCAACGAGATCGAATCAGTCAGTCCTAAAGGAAATCAACCCTGAATATTCGTTGGAAGGGCTGTTATTGAAGCTGAAGCTCCAATACTTTAGCCACCTGATGCAAAGAGTCGACTCTTTGGAAAAGACCCTGATGCTGGGAAAGACTGAAGGTGACAGCAGGAGAAGGACAAAAGGAAAAGGTGACAGCAGAGGCTGAGATGGTTATATTGCTTAATGGACATGAATTTCCCCAAACTCCAGGAGATAACAGAGGACAGAGAAGCCTGGTGTGCTGTGGTCCATGGGGTGGCAAAGAGTCAGATACCACTTAGCACCTGAACAACAGCAAAAAATTTAGAGGCCACTCATTCCTACTAATTCAAAGGATTACACAGAAAAGGATTCTGTGTAAAAACATTATACTCAGTCAGCTTACTCTCATCCCTAGTCCTGGATCCAAGTGGAGATGCCCAGGAAGTAGGTGGATATTCAAGTTTGAAGCCCCCAAAAGACAGTGGGTTCTCATTCAAAGAAAAGCACTGAATAATATAGAACACTGCATTTCTGTGATAAATTCAGGAGGAGCATTTCTTATAATGCTGTTATATTAGTTGATGGCATAAGTCACTAAAAGTAATTTTAGGAGGGACCAAAAGAGCCAAGTACGAGTAAGAGGCACCAGACAGTCTGGAAGGACTACCTATCCTTTAGAAATCTTCCTTGAATATTATTTTCCCCTCAAATGAGCTTTTGGCAAGGGTTTAGCTCCTTACAGATATGTGGCAAATTAAGGGAGTAATTCTCTGCACTTTGACAATCAACTCTACCAATGTATACAGAAACATTTACACAACTCTGAGAACTCAGTCCTCTATACCTGCAATAACTTTAGCCAAAAAAAAAAAACAAAAAAACCTTCTTGCTCATATTACCAATTGCCCAACTGGTAAAAAAAGGAAAAGAATATTTCAATGAAATGTTTTTATTTTAAATTTAGCAGTGCATTTTGCAGTGAACCCTTCAAGATATTACAGTTGCGATATGTAATCCTGGGTAATTAAATGAATTAATCTGTTCATTTCATATGAATTAACACTAGAACATACTTCCTAAAAATGATATATAAAGTGATATACAAAATAGGTGTAGTTCCTGCCCTTTTCGAGCTTACATTCAAGTGGAGAGATAGAAATTAAACAAATCATAAGTAAATATGTGACTATAGACTGAAAGAAGTTTTGAAGGAGCAGCCTAATAAAAGGAAAATGACAGAGTGACCTAATTTAAACTGTGAAGGAATGTTATCAGGGAAGCTATCTAAGGAAGTGACATTTAAACTAAAATGTAAAAAATTAGTAATAACTTTCCAGCTAAAGACTGGAGGATTAAGGGCATCTCAGGCAAAGGCCAGCAGGCAGGAAGTCCTTGAGGCAGAAGATGGCATAGTGCTGCTGGAAATCAGTAAGCAAGGTAACTGGCCAGGAGGTAAAACTAAACAAACCAAACAAAGCAAGACCTTACAGGTCATGGGAAGGATATTTGCTTTTACCTAGGTAAGTGTTCGGAGAAGGCAATGGTACCCCACTCCAGTACTCTTGCCTGGAAAATCCCATGGACGGAGGAGCCTGATAGGCTGCAGTCCATGGGGCTGCTAACAGTAGGACACAACTGAGTGACTTCACTTTCACTTTTCACTTTCATGCATTGGAGAAGGAAATGGCAACCCACTCCGGTGTTCTTGCCTGGAGAATCCCAGGGATGGCGGAGCCTGGTGGGCTGCCATCTATGGGGTCGCACAGAGTCGGACACGACTGACAAGACTTAGCAGCAGCAGTGCGAGCAGCAGCAGATAAGTGTTGTAAACAAAAGTACTACTGGACTTCTTTGATGGTGCAGTGGATAAGAATCCACCGGCCAATGCAGGGGGCACAGGTCTGAGAAGATTCCACATGCTGTAGAGCAACTAAGCCCATGTGCCACAACTACTGAGCCTGCCTGCTGCAACTACTGAAGCCCGCATGTCTACAGCCTGTGTGCTGCAACAAGAGGAGCTACCACAATGAGAAGCCCATGCATGGCAATGAAGAGTAGCCGTGAGAAAGTCAACTAGAGAAAGTCCTCTCAAAGCAACGAAGACCCAGCACAGCCAAAAATAAATAAGTAAATAAAAATTTTAAGTACCAAAAAGGTTTTTTTACTTTTCCGACAAAGTCCATCTAGTCAAAGCTATGGTTTTCCAGTAGTCATGTACAGATGTGACAGCTGGACCAAAAAGAAGGTTGAGTGCCAAAGAATTGATGCTTTTGAACTGTGGTGTTCAACTGTGGTGAGAAGACTCTTGAGAGTCCCTTGGACAGCCAGGAGATTAAACCAGTCAATCCTAAAGGAAATCAACCCTGATATTCATTGGAAGGACTGATGCTGAAGTTGAAGCTCCAATACTTTGGCCATCTGATACGAAGAGCCAACTCACTGGAAAAGACCCTGATGCTGGGAAAGATTGAAGGCAAGAGGAGAAGGGGATGACAGAGGATGAGCTGGTTGGATGGCATCACCGACTTGATGGACATGAGTTTGAGCAAGCTCCAGGAGCTGGTGAAGGACAGGGAAGCCTGGTGTGCTGCAGTCCTTGGAACTGCAAAGAGTTGGACACGACTTAGCAACTAAACAATGAACAACAGATGTATTAAGGTATAATTGATCCACCATACATACAATTAATCCACTGTAAGCATATAGTTTGGTGAGTTTTATTACATTTATACAGTTGTGCAACCATTATTGCAATCATCCAAAAGTTCAGTTGTGCCCATTTGCACCCATTCATTCCCACCCTTACCTGAGGCCACTACTAATCTGATGTTGTTACTGAACCTAACTTATGCACAGCAAAGCCAATTTGCTGATGCTGAATCATGGTGAAGGAAAGCACAGTGTAAGGCAGGGGACCAAGTAAGGAGAATGGGTAGTTCATGCTCAAAAGACCCAAACTCCCGAGAGGCTTTCAGGGAAGCGTTTCTAAAGGCAACACTGCGGTTGAGGGTGGTAGGGTACAGGAGCACCTTATAGGTTTCTGATTGGCTGGTGGTGAAGTAACAGGGTGATGTCTCAGAAATCTTAATCATTTACCTTCTGGTTCCAACCAGTCTGGGATCTACCTGCTTTATCTTCCACCTACTTTAGTTTCTGCAGAACAACTCAAAGACACGTGTCAGGTTGTTATGTATATCCCCTGAGGAAAAACTAGACTCTGCTTTATCTCTGAACTATTGTTTAAACTATCATTACTTTTCTTGCTTGACTGCTTTTGTTTTTACGTTCACTCATTTCTCTAATTAGTAACTGCTCTAAAGAGTATGCTCTTTGGAACTCAGGGAAGGCCTAAGAGACTAAAGCCTTCTTCTACAAATAAGAAATGGGGGACACAGAGGGGCTTTTGTACCCAGGAGGGCCCCCAAAGGATCCTGTTCAGCTTCAGTGACTGTCGCCATAGTTTTCTCTTTTCTGGAAGATTTATTAAATAGAATCATATGATATGTAGACTTTTGTGTCTGGCTTATTTCATCTAGCACAGTTTTTGAGATTCAGCAATGTCATTGTAGTTTGTCCCTTTTTATTACTGAGTAGCATTCAAATGTGTACATAAAACAGGTTTATCAATTCACAGTCAATGGACATTTGGATTATCTGCAGGCGGTGTCTATTATGAATAAGAATGCTGTGAAAATTCATTAATCTTGGTCTTGTAATATGTTTTATTTCTCTGAAGTAGAGAAGCAGAACTGCATGGTCCTAAGGCAAGGTTCTGTTTAACTATTTTAAGAAGCTGCCAAGCGGCTGCATGATTTTCCATCCCATCAGAAATACATGTGACTTTCAGTTTCTCTGTATCTTCATCAACACTTGCCATTGTTTGATGAAATAAAGTTCATATTTTACGGCAAGATAAGAAAAATTGAAATATAAAAATTTTCTTTGCTGTTTCAACCACCTTCCTCCCATTTCATAGGTATCCTGCCTCTGCATTAAACAGACCTCCTTAGGAGATAACATCCCTTCTTAATCTCAAGGGTCACAACCACTTAGGAGATAACCTTCCTTGATTTTAAGAGGCCACAGTGACCCATGACCCATTACTTTGTACCTGTAGATCCAGACTGTGTAATCTGTCAAGAATATATCCTTTAAGGTACAGCCCTCTGTCTCAAAAACCTATATAACTGTGCTTTGACCTTTAATGGGCAGAACAGTCCTCAGCTTTCTGAAAGACTTCTTCCTGGGTTATCATTCTCAATTTGGTTAGAATAAATTTTCCATTTCTTTCTTAAATTGACTGATTAATTTTTTTGTGGACAGTCTGACCTTTTTCTTCTTACTCATTCTAGTGGGTGTGTAATACTATTAATATCACTTGTGGTTTTAATTTGTGTGTCCCTAATGAATAATGATGTTTAATATCTCATTTATTTTCAGTGTAACTGTAGTTGATTTAAAATATCATGTAAGTTTCAGGCACAGAGCTTCAGATTCTTTTCCATTACTGGTTATCACAAGATACTGAATACAGTTCCCTGGGCTTTACAGTAAACCCTTGCTGTTTTTCTGTTTTATATATAGTATATATAGTACTGTATATCTGTGAATCCCATACTCCTAATTTATCCTTCCCCCTTTCCTTTTCCCTGTGCTAACCATAACTTTCTATGTCTGTGAATCTCTTCTGTTTTGTAAATTTGTGTATTTTTAGATTCCACATGTAAGCAGTATAATATTTATCTAACATTTAATTTTCTTTAGCCATTCATCTGTCAATAGGTCAGCTTTGACAGGTTGCTTCCATATCTTGGCTATTATGAATAGTGTTGCTACGAACACTGGGGTGCACGTCTCATTTTTAATTATAGTTTTGTCTGGATATATGCCCAGGAGCGGAAATGCTGGATCATAGTAAAGTTCAAGTAAGTCACTTCAGTCATGTTGAACTCTGTGCAGTCCCAAGGACTGTAGCCCACCAGGTTTCTCTGTCCATGGGATTCTCCAGGCAAGAATACTGGAGTGGGTTGCTATCCTCCTCTCCAGGGGATCTTCCCGGCCCAGGGATCAAACCCAGGTCTCCCGCACTGTAGGCAGATTCTTTACCATCTTGGCAACTTAGCTTTCTTAGCTTTCTGAGGGAACTTCATATTGTTTTCCATAGTGGCTATACCAATTTACACTTTCACCAACAGTGCAGGAGAGTTCCCTTTTCTCTACACACTCTCCAGCATTTGTTATTTGTAGACTTTTTAATAATGGCCAATCTGATGGGTGTGAGGTGATATCTCATTGTGGTGTTTTTTTTTTTTTCAAAATTTACTCATTTGTTTTATTTCTGGTTGTGCTGGGTCTTTGTTGCTGCACAGCCTTTTCTCTAGTTGTGGTGAGTGGAGGCTACTCTTTAGTTTTCAGCGCTCAGGCTTCTCATTGCAGTGGCTTCTCTTGTTGGGGAGCAAGGGCTCTAGGGCATGAGGGCTTCAGCAGTTGTGGCTCCCAGGCTCCAGAGCAGAGGTTTTAACAGTTGGGGCACATGGGCTTAGTTGCTCTGCAGCATGTGAGATCTTCCCTGATCAGGGATGGAACCCGTGTTCTCCTGCATTGGCAGGCAGATTCTTTACCACTGAGCCACCAGGGAAGCCCTCACTGTAGTTTAGATTTGCATTTCTCTGTTAGTGATGTTGAGCACCTTTTCATGTGCATGCTGGTCATCAGATAATTTTCTTATAATAGGGAAGAACAAGTCTGACTCCATATTGGATGTTTCTTTTACCTTGACCACTATACTCTACTGCCTTTACTGCAAGCTAAAAAAGCAGAGACATTACTTTGCCGACTAAGGTCCCTCTAGTCAAGGCTATGGTTTTTCCTGTGGTCATGTATGGATGTGAGAGTTGGACTGCGAAGAAGGCTGAGCGCCGAAGAATTGATGCTTTTGAACTGTGGTGTTGGAGAAGACTCTTGAGAGTCCCTTGGACTGCAAGGAGTTCCAACCAGTCCATTCTGAAGGAGATCAACCCTAGGATTTCTTTGGAAGGAATGATACTAAAGCTGAAGCTCCAGTACTTGGGCCACCTCATGCAAAGAGTTGACTCATTGGAAAAGACTCTGATGCTGGGAGGGATTGGGGGCAGGAGGAGAAGAGATGACATAGGATGAGATGGCTGGATGGCATCACGGACTCGATGGACGTGAGTCTGAGTGAACTCCGGGAGATGGTGATGGACAGGGAAGCCTGGCGTGCTGCAATTCATGGGGTCGCAAAGAGTCAGACACGACTGAGCGACTGAACTGAACTGAATCACCAAAGGAAGATTGCCTATAGCTTAAAACATACATTAAGATCCATCTCTGGGAACCCTGCTGCCAAATCTGAGTGTTATACTAAAACACTTTTGCTTAGCTCACAAAAAACATCCTGACCAGGCCCACCTGTAAATAGCTGCAGGAAAGACTAGCACATCTCCTCTGGAGTATGGTCAGAACCAGGAAATATCTGCAGCAGCTTACTGCTTTTTCACTTTACTTCCTCACCCCTCCACCCATCTATGTACTGTAAAAGAAACTAGCATCGAAACACAGACAAGATTGTTCTTTATGGCATTCAGTTCCGCTCAGTTCAGTCGCTCAGTCCTGTCCAACTCTTTGCAACCCCATGACTCGCAGCACACCAGGCCTCCCTGTCCATCACCAACTCCCAGAGTTCACTCAGATTCACATCCATTGAGTCAGTGATGCCATCCAGCCATCTCATCCTCTGTCGTCCCCTTCTCCTCCTGCCCCCAATCCCTCCCAGCATCAGAGTCTTTTCCAATGAGTCAACTCTTTGCATGAGGTGGCCCAAGTACTGGAGCTTCAGCTTTAGTATCATTCCTTCCAAAGAAATCCCAGGGCTGATCTCCTTCAGAATGGACTGGTTGGATCTCCTTGCAGTCCAAGGGACTCTCAAGAGTCTTCTCCAACACCACAGTTCAAAAGCATCAATTCTTCGGCTCTCAGCCTTCTTCACAGTCCAACTCTCACATCCATATATGACCACTGGAAAAATCATAGCCTTGACTAGACAGACCTTAGTCGGCAAAGTAATGTCTCTGCTTTTGAATATGCTACCTAGGTTGGTCATAACTTTTCTTCCAAGGAGTAAGCGTCTTTTAATTTCATGGCCTCTATAATAAGGCCTCCATAAAACCCAGAAGGAGGTGGTTTAGAGAGCTTCCAGGTTGATGAGCATGTGGAGATTCAGGGAGAGTAGTTCACCTGGAGAAGACATGATGCTCCACACTCTTCGCCCACATCTTGCCCTATGATTCTTTTCCATCTGACTGTTCCTGAACTATATCCTTTTATATAATAAACTTATAGTCTAGTAGGTAAAAGGTGCCATTCTAGCAAATTAATCTAACCGAAGGAGAGGGACTATGGGAACCTCTGATATCTATTATTTATAACCAATAGGTCAGACAGGCAACAACCTGGGACTTGTGATTGGCATCTGAAATTGGGGGCAGTCTTGTGGGACTGAGTTCTTACCTGTAGAATCTGCTGCTGTCTCTGTGTAGACAGTGTCAGGTTGAATCGAATTTTATACCTAGCTGGTGTCAGAGAATTGCTAGTTGGTGCTGGTGTGAAAAAGCCCCTTTCCATACATATTGGAATTGGTCCCATACATTGGAACTGGGTGCAGAAACTTTGGCAACTTTTTAAGTAAAGAAGCCATTTGTATTTCTTCCTTTGTGGTTTCATAATTCCTATTATTTCCTGTTTGCTTAATAATTAATGGTTATAGGAACTCTTTTATGATTATCCTCTTGCTTGTTACATATGTTGCACATATCTTTTTTTCTCCCAATTTTTCTATCTTTAGTTTATGATAACTTTCATCATGAAAACATTTAATTTTACAAGAGAACTTTTGTTTCTCTGTTTCTTTGTAGCTTCTGGGCTTGGGGTCTTGCTTGTGTGTTTCTCTCTCCCAAATTACTAAAATAATCTTTGCTTTATTTGAGTGCATCATAGTAGAGTTTCTTAAGCTTAATCCTCTAAACAATTTGAAACTATTTTATGATATGCTGTCAGATAAAAATAAACTTTTTCTTTTTCTAAATAATGACTGATATTGTCAATGGCATTTATTCAATACTGCATTATTCCCCTTTGATTTGAAATATTACCTTTAATATACTAAGTTTTCATAAATACACAAGTGAAGCCAGATTCTCCAAAGTTGATCTAAGTTTTTTTTTTTTTTCACAATAAGAATTACAGTTATTCCTGATAATAAAATCATAGTATCAGCATATAGGTGTGCTTAGCACACCTTAGCAAGCAAGGGATCATGTACCCAGCTCAAAGGGACAGGATATTAAGACATTATGGAAGAGCTACTTTAAAAGGAGGGTATATGGGCTTCCTTGGTGGCTCAGCTGGTAAAGAATCAGCCTGCAGTACGGGAGACCTGAGTTTGATCCCTGGGTTGGGAAGGTTCCCTGGAGGAGAGTAAGGCTCCAGTATTCTGGCCTGGAGAACTCCATGGATTGTTTAGTCCATGGGGTCACAACGATTCAGACATGACTGAGCAACTTTCACTTTCTTTTTTTCTTCCTTCATTTGTATTTCTTTCAATACAAATCATCAGGCTATATCACAATATAAACTACATCACACTACATTTTACTTCCAACTGAATTAAATATCTATTGACCTAGATTCTCTTGATGCTCTTAAAGTACAAGTTCTATATTAGCTTCAGCAATTCTGGGGACTATATGCAGCTAAGTAGTTAAGTTCAGAATAGATTCCTGACCACAGAGACAAAGGCCAAAGAAAGATCAATAAGAGCTGCACATAATTTTATGCTGTTTTTAAGAGATTTCATCACAAGGTGATACTTGAGTAGGACAATGGTCAATAATGGAAGAGCAGTGCAAAATTTTCTCCTGCTTGTCCTATAAACTATTTGCCTAAGAGATTTCAAATGGAGTTGTCCAGGAATAGACTTACTGGCAAGCATTTTAGATTTAACAACTGATGAATTAAAGGTCTATAATCTGTGAGGAATGAAGAAATGACCTTTAAAAAATGGAATAGACATTTTAAGGCCTACCAGATGGGACCTCCAAATAGGGCTAAAATACAAATAACTGCTACAAATGAGAAACTATTATTCCACAAGGCTTGAATATCCTAGAGGAAGGAGATTTACACCTCACATTTTGCTTACTTGTGGCTGTGCTGTGTGAACGTGTGATCAATCAGGAAAAGACTCAGAGTTGATTTCCTGACTTGGTCTTCCTCTATGGATATAATCCTAAGAAAATAAGAGCGAGGATTTTTAGTTTGTCCTTCTAATGTTCTCATTAAAACAAGAGCAATTTACTAGATACCTGCTTCTCAAACTCCATGAAATCAAAATAGTATTTATTGAGCAATTTCTTTGCATGTACCAGTCAGCATCCTGTTATACATTAATTCTCACTAATATTTAGAACAATCCTATTAAATAAGTGGGCTTCCCTGGTGGCTCAGCAGTAAAAGAATCCACCTGCAATGCAGGAGTTGCAGGTTTGATCCCTGGGTCAGGAAGATTCCCCTGGAGAAGGAAATGGCAACCCACTCCGGTATTCTTGCCTGGGAAATCTGATGGACAAAGGTGCCTGGTGGGTTACAGTCCATCGGGTCACACAAGAGTCGGACACAACATAGTGACTAAACCACCACCACCATTAAATAAGTCTCACTGTCCCCCTTTTATAGAAAACTGAAGTTCAAAGAAGCTAAGTAACTTAAAACTAGTATATGGCGTGGACATGGTTCCAATCCAGTCCAGCTGATTCCAGAGTGTAAGTTCTCAACCATTGTACCATACCAGCCCAAAGGGAACAGATGGAAGGAACAGGGCTACAGGTGTGAGATAAGTATGTTGTCATCCTTGTGTAGCAAGGAGACTATTAGAGAGATTTTATCTGATTTCTCTAGAGAGAAAATAGAGGAAGCAATGTTGATTCTCAATAAACCAAAGTACATGCATTATCCTACAGCTGTGGTGTTTAAGAAGTTGATCTTTAATAATTTAGACAACTTTTAATTTGTTGTTGTTCATCTTGTGCAACAAAAGGCAGGCTCACTAAGCCAGCCTGCACTGCCAACAATTGGGCGAAAATTTTCATCCTCCTACCACAATCAAATGTTCAATTTAATTTCAAACTGGAATTAGAAAGTGTTACTTTTTAATAATTATTATTTATTGCTGGCATAGGCTCCAAATAAGTCCATTTTATGCATGTTTTCTTATTTTGTGTTATTATAGATAGGTGACATCTATAGTGCAGTGTGTAAGTTGGTTGTTATTACATAAGCAGCAATTATTAATATAAGCAGCAGGCTTTAGCCAAATCTGCTGAATAGATCAAGTCAGATTAGGTGGGTCAGAGTAGGCCACAGGAAAAATACTCAGTGTCCCCGATAAAAATATAATCTAGAAGTCACAATAAGTGAAAAGAGCAGTACTTTGTTGAGTGGGGTAATTTTTAAAAGACAGGATGAAATTCAGGATGTCTAATTGACCATTTCATCTTTCAAATAAAAGGGCTAAGAGGGTAAAGGAAATAAATCAAAATGTCAAGGCAGTTCAGCTTCCATAAAGTAGCTGGATCAGTTGTCCTGATTCCAAGTCACATAACTGAGCTATCAAGACTAAAGGTAGGGACATCCCTGGTGGTCCAGCAGTTAAGATTCTGAGCTGCCAATGCAGGGGACTTGTGGGTTCAATCCTTGGTTGGGGAACTAAGATCCCACATGCGATGTAGTATGGCCAAAAGATTTTTTAAAAAAGAAATACTGCAGGTAAAGAAAGAAATACTGCAGGCAAAAAAAGAAATACTGCAAAGGTAAATCCCTACACCATGAGAACACCCTTTTCCCCCTAAAGAACAGTCTAAACTTGTCTAAGAGGAGGAGATTTGGACTCACACTCCTATTAATAAACTAAGACTAGTTGCACATGATTTCATTAATCCTTTATTTTTCTAAACCAGTCCGGTATTTGATTAAAATGTATGAAATCATGCTCATCACTTATTCTAACTACAACTCTGTTTCTCGTGTATCAAATATGTTAGAGTCAATGATACCTTGTACTCATCTTGCGTAAGAACTATATGATTCTACAAGTATAGAGTTGTAGGAAGAATAGGCACAACAGCAGTTTCTGAGGGGGAAGAAAAACTGTCCCAGAATGATTATTCACTATGAGCTGAGAAATGCAAACAAGTGGATGAATGTAACAATAGCACCTAAATCAAAGGAGGTTACAAGTTAAGAGCACTCTGTACCTCCCAGCCCACTTTCAGAATATCATCAGTTCAGTTCAGTCGCTCAATCATGTCCAACTCTGTGACCCCATGAATCGCAGCACACCAGGCCTCCCTGTCCATCACCAACTCCCACAGTTCACTCAAACTCACATCCATCAGTTGGTGATGCCATCCAGCCATCTCATCCTCTGTTGTCCCCTTCTCCTCCTGCCCCTAATCTCTTCCAGCATCAGAGTCTTTTCCAATGAGTCTGTTCTTCGTAACAGGTGGCCAAAGTACTGAAGTTTCAGCTTTAGCATCAGTCCTTCCAAAGAACACCCAGGACTGAACACCCATCCTTTAGGATGGACTGGTTGGATCTCCTTGCAGTCCAAGGGACTCTCAAGAGTCTTCTCCAACACCACAGTTCAAAAGCATCAATTCTTCGGCTCTCAGCTTTCTTCACAGTCCAATTCTCACATTCAGTTCTAAACAACACATTCTAACAATGATGCTGGTAAATTAAAATGTAACCAGTAGATGGTGATCAGGATGGTAAGGCATCAGGATATCCAGGCTAGAAATAATACCAGGAGGAAGCTGGAGGCTTATGGAATATTTGTTTCCAGCTCCTGGAAAGATTGTTCCTCCTACAGCCTTACCACTGGAAACCATCTAGGAATCCAAACCAGAGCAAGAGGTTATAAATGAACTGAGAGAGCTCACCTTCTCCCTAGAGTTCACCTGGACAAATGTCCACATGCCTCACCTCTCTGTTTACCCTAGTCACCCACAAAAGCCCAAGCTTCCAGATCACCCATCATCATTGGGTCTTCTCATAGGACACTGTACGTACCTGACTGGCCCAGTTTTCCTGAGGCTCCCAACCCGTTCTGTCCTATGGAACTCCCATAAAACTCCTTTTTCTGAAATAATTCTCTGAGTATGCCCTACTCCGTGCTTCCCAATAGCCTCTGTGAATATACTGCTGCCTCTGCATCCTTCCCAAGTGAATATTTTTTCCCACATTCAACATATCACAATGTCTGGAGATGGTATAAATATCCTTGTTCTTCTTTCTCATGTAAAAACCAATTCCCCTCCCTGTGCCAACAAAAATTCAGCCCTTTAAAGAGCACACCGTTAGACTCCAGAGTCTATTAACTCTTTAGTTTACAACCATCCATCAACCTCCCATCTCCCACCCTCGTTCTCCGAAGATCGGAAGCCTTGGCTTTTCTATGCTCTTTTTAGCCAAACTGTTGTCATCGCTCTTGGTTGATTCCACAACCAAGCCAAGAGCCAACCAATTTACATTCCTACCAACAGTGTAGGAAGTTTCCCTTTTCTCCACCTCCTTCTCAGCATTTATTTTCTGTGAACTTTTTACATACCACACATACATGGCCTTTCTGACCAATGTGAGGTGATACTTCACTGTAGTTTTTCTCTAGTAATTACTGATATTGAGCATCTTTTCATATGCCCACTGGCCATCTAAATACAGTGTTTTTAAAAAGATCAATTTAGTTGCTGTGTTAAGTAAAGCCAGTAAAGTGTGGGATGGAGTGTCAACAATGGATAGAAACAGAAGCAGAGAGATGAGTTAGGATATGTTGACTTAAACATTCACAACCTGAGAGTTTTGTTTTATTCAGAGGGAATTTTTAGGACTTCAAGCATGAGAGACAGCATCTCAAATAACCGTAAGAGAACTGCTCCAAGGAGGCAAGGGGAGGAACCGGGTTACATAGAAGTTTTGCAAGAACAGGTAGTCTGAACATCAAAAGATCGGTTGTTGTGTTGCTGTTGTCCTTCAGTCGCTAAATTGAGTCCAGCTCTTTTGCAATGAAGGCTCCTCTGTCCTCCACTATTCCCTGGAGTTTGCTCAAATTTATGTCTTATTGAGTCAATGATGTTTTCTAACCATCATATCCTCTGCCACCTCCTTCTCCTTTTCCAAAGATTATTGTGAATTAAAGAAAACCAGATATCTCAAGTTAAGGAATTTATTAGCACTTTTCTATGTATGGAAGGATGCAAGAGCCTGGGCTCACTGAAATCATTCCTTTCATATGAACCTCAGCTATCTGGGGTCAGTATCCTGTGTTTTCACATCCTGAACTTCCCTTCCTCAGGGCTCACTGTAGAGAGTGATTATAGTCTGGTGATTGGTAGAAAGCAGGTATTCTCCTTCTTGAGTTCCCTTAGGGCTCACCAGCTCACATTGAAGGGCTGCAATCACTGATAATGGTGACATCCTTGCTTACCGATATGGCAGGAAATATTCCATTTCTCATTACTGACTCAATGGACACGAATTGGACCAAACTCTGGGAGATAGTGGAGGACAGAGGAGCCTGATTTGCTGCAGTCCATGAGGTCACGAAGAGTCTGACGTGACTTAGCAACTGAACAACAACAACAATTCCATCTCCCAGATGCCACTGCAGAAGAGAAATGATAATAACTAGGACCAAAGTCGCAGCCCAGAGGAAGGGAGAGATTTGCTGATTCTGGATATATTTTGAAGGCACTTGATGATGTGCAGTGTGAAAGAAGGAAAAGAATACAGGATGATTCCAATATTGTTGACCATGATAACTAGATTATAAATACCATTCCCTAAACATTCAAGGGAGATGGTATGGAACTAACAGAAGCAGAAGATATTAAGAAGTGGCAAGATTATGACCCAGAAATCCCACTGCTGGGCATACACACCAAGGAAACCAGAACTGAAAGAGACACGTGTACCCCAATGTTCATTGCAGCACTGTTTTAATAGCCAGGACATGGAAACAACCTAGATGTCCATCAGCAGATGAATGGATAAGAAAGCTGTGGTACATATACACAATGGAGTATTACTCAGCCATTAAAGAATACATTTGAATCAATTCTAATGAGGTGGAAAAATTGGAGCTGATTATACAGAGTGAAGTAAGCAAGAAAGAAAAACACCAATACAGTATATTAACACATATATATGGAATTTAGAAAGATGGTAATGATGACCCTGTATGCAAGACAGCAAAAGAGACACAGATGTGTAGAATGGACGTTTGGACTCTGTGGGAGAGGGAGAGGGTGGGATGATTTGGGAGAATAGCATTGAAACATGTATACTATCATGTAAGAAACGAATCACCAGTCTATGTTCGATACAGGATACAGGATGCTTGGGGCTGGTGCATGGGGATGATCCAGAGAGATGATATGGGGTGGGAGGTGAGAAGGGGGTTCAGGATTGGGAACTCATGTACGCTCGTGGCGGATTCATGTCAATGTATGGCAAAACCAATACAGTATTGTAAAGCAAAATAAAGTAAAAATAAAAATTAAAAAAAAAAGAAGTGGCAAGAATACACAGAAGAAATATACAAAAAAGGTCTTTGTGACTCAGATAACCACAATGATGTGATCACTCACTTAGAGTCAGACATCCTGGAATACAAAGTCAAGTGGGCTTTAGGAAGCATCACTACAAACAAAACTAGTGGAAGTGATAGAATTCCAGTTGAGCGATTTCAAATCCTAAAAGATGATGCTGTGAAAGTGCTACACTCAATATGCCAGCAAATTTGGAAAACTCAGCAGTGGCCACAGGACTGGAAAAGGTCAGTTTTCATTTCAATCCCAAAGAAAGGCAATGCTAAAGAATGTTCAAACTACTGCACAATTGCACTCATCTCACATGATAGCAAAGTAATATTCAAAATTCTCCAAGCCAGGCTTCAATAGTAAGTGAAACGTAAACTTTGAGATATACAAGCTGGATTTAGAAAAGCCAGAGGAACCAGAGATCAAATTGTCAACATCTGTTGGATCATAGAAAAAGCAAGAGACTCCCAGAAAAACATCTATTTTTGCTTTATTGATTATGCCAAAGCCTTTGACTGTGTAGATCACAACAAACTGTGGAAAATTCTGAAAGATATGGGAATACCAGACCACCTGACCTGCCTCCTGAGAAATCTGTATGCAGGTCAAGAAGCAACAGTTAGAACTGGAAATGGAACAGACTGGTTCCAAATTGTGAAAGGAGTATGTCAAGGGTATATATTGTCACTATGCTTATTTAAATTAAATGCAGAGTACATCATGTGAAATGCCAGGCTGGATGAAGCACAAGCTGGACTCAAGATTGCCAGAAGAAATATCAATAACCTCACATATGCAGGTGACACCACTCTTCTGGCAAAAAGTGAAGAGGAACTGAAGAGCCTCTTGATGAAAGTGAAAGAGGAAAGTGAAAAGCTGTCTTAAAACTCAACATTCAAACAACTAAGATCATGACATCTGGTCCCCACCACTTCATGGCAAACAGATGGGCAAACAATGGAAACAGTGGCTGACTTTATTTTGGGGGGCTCCAAAATCACTGCAGATGGTGACTGCAGCCATGAAATTAAAAGATGCCTCCTTCTTGGAAGAAAAGCTATGACCAACTTAGAAAGCATTAAAAAGCAGAGACATTACTTTGCCAATAAAGGTCCATCTAGTCAAAGCTATGGTTTTTCCAGTCATGTATGGATGTGAGAGTTGAGACTATAAAGAAAGCTGAGTGCTGAAGAATTTATGCTTTTGAACTGTGGTGTTGGAGAAGACTCTTGAGAGTCCCCTGGACTGCAAGGAAATCCAACCAGTCAATATTAAAGGAAATCAGTCCTGAATATTCATTGGAAGGACTGATGCTGAAGCTGAAAATCCAATACTTTGGCCACCTGTTACGAAGAACAGACTCATTGGAAAAGACTCTGATGCTGGGAAAGATTGAAGGCAGGAGGAGAAGGGGATGATAGAGGATGAGATCGTTGGACGGCATCACCTACTCAGTGGACATGAGTTTGAGAAACCTCCGGATGTTGGCGATGGACAGGGAAGCCTGGCATGCTGCAGTCCATGAGGTCGCAGAGATGGACACAACTGGGTGACTGAATTGAACTGAAACATTCAAGTGCATGGCCTCAACTTTGCCACTAATAATCTAAATAATTTTAGACAAACTATGAGAGATTTAAACTAAAGTAGAAGTCCTCCTACTGTTTGGTGCATGTACCTCAGTAGGCTGTTCAGGAGATGGGAGGAAAGCCAGGCAAAATGAATTGTGGGCTTTGTATATTAAGGGTCTATTTAAGGTCTTATTTAAAACAGCAATCTGGGGAGTTCCCTAGCAGTCCAGTGGTCAGGACTCCATGCTCTCACTGTAGAGGGCCCAGTTCAGTCCTTGGTCAGGGAACTAAGATCCCACAAGCTGCATGGCAAATTAAACAAAAACAGGAATCCACTAATAAACTTTTAAAAATCTTTTTAATTGGGGAGGTAATTAGGTCATGAAGGTGGTGCCCTCATAATGGGATTAATGCCTTTATAAAAAGAGATTCTTCTCTCTCTCCCTCTTGTTCTTCCCCCTCTTCCCCTCCCTCTCTCTGATACAAGAAGATGGTGGTCTCCAAACCAGAAAGAGGGTCATCATCAGATCACTGACAGGTGTCTTTCTTCAAAGCTGTGAGAAGTAAATGTTGCCTAAACTTCCCAAACTACAGTCATTTTATAGCAGCCCAAGCTAAGACAATCATTTACCTAGGTGACTTATAAAACTCCTTTCATTTCAGCTTTAAAGTTATGTCAAGAAGTTAAAATTGTTGACTCGTACAAGTGGCATTAGTCCAACTCTACCACCTCACAGCAACAGCCAGCAGAAAGACGGAGTGGGTTTTGTTGTGACCATAATCACTATCAGTATAGCAGTGGTCACTGACTAAGGAACCTTTGTATGTGACTAGTAGGAGAAAACCCAAAGTGGGATTGCTCAGACAATGCCACACTGATTACTTCAATGGTATTTTCTTACTTATCTTTCCTTGGAATAAAGCTTTCAGTTTCAGCAGCTGATCTCCTTTTGAAGGCTCTTTCAGCTTTCAGTTTCTTTCATTCCTGACTTGAGCCTTCTGGTAGTAAAGGCCAAATCCTAAGTTATCTGAGTGACTCACCTCAGGTAACTGAGAATGAAAGAGAAACAGGAAGTACCTATGGTGAGAGCTAGAGACAGTTGCCTGAAAACAAGCCAACTTCCTGTCCAGGACATTAATTTCTCCTAAAGACACTGCATCACTTTCCAGTTCATCCAGTATTTTAACCCAACGTTTTACTCTGGCGTGATCTGTTCTTATTATGTGACTAAAGAACTTCTGACTCCTCTGTTTCTGCTGTTTCCCATAAAAGGAAATGGGGTGAGAAATGCTCAAATAGCTCCACCCAGATGGTTAAAGCAATACAGAGTTGGACAGAATTACACTCACCTTAAAATAACTCTCTTGAACAAAATCCTGGAAGTGAGGTTGCTGGATCATATGGTAGTCCTATTTTCAATTTTTTGAGGACCCTCCATGCTGTTTTGCACAGTGGCTGTATCATTTTGCATTTTTACCAACAGTGCACAAGTGTCCCAATTTCTCCAGAGCCTGGCCAGCACTTAAGGGGGTTTGGGAGTTTTGTTTTTTCTGGTTGTTTATGGGCTTTGGATAACTCAGCTTAGTTTTTTAACACTGTTTATCTATTTGTTACTTTTGATTGCACTGGACCTTCATTACTGTCCAGGAACCTTTCTCTAGTTTCAGTGAATGGTGGCTACCGTCCCTTGCAGTGCCCGGGCTTCTCATTGCAGTGGCTTCTCTCACTGATGGAGCACAGGCTCTAGGAGCATGGGCTTCAGTAGTTGCACTTGGGCTCAGTAGTTGTGGTGCATGGGCTTAGTTGCTCCAAGGCATGTGGAACCTTCCCAGACCAGGGATCAAACTCGTTCCCCTGCATTGACAGGTGTATTCCTATCCACTGTACCATCAGGGAAGTCCTATTTGTTAGTTTTGATAACAGCCATTTTAACAGGTGTGAGGTGCTATCTCATTGTGGTTTTGACTGCATTTCCCAGATGATTAGAGATGCTGAGGATCTTCTCATGTAGCTCTTGACCAAATCAGGATCTTGAGGAGATATTAGCACTCTATGTTCACTGCAGCACTATCCACAACAGCCAAATTGTGGAGACAAGTAAAATGACCATTGACAGACAACGATTTTCTAAAATGTGATACACACACACAACAGAATATTATACAGCCTTAAAAAGGAAAGAATCTTGCCATATGCAACAACATGGATGAACCCTGAAGACATTTTGCTAAGTGAAATAAGTCAGCTACAAGGGTACAAATACTGTGCAATTTCATTTACATGAGGTATCTAAAATAGTTAAACTTATAAAGTGAAAAAACTGTGATTACCAGGAGCTAGGGGAAGGGGAAATGAGTTGCCGGTCAATGGGTATAAAATTTCAGTTATACATGAGGAATGAGTTCTAAAGATCTGTGTACAACACTGTGCCTAATAGGTAGCGATACTGTACTGTACACTAAAAATCTGTTAAGAGGAAGATGACATGTTAAGTGTTCTTATCACTATATATATATAATACATTAAATTATGCAGTATATATTTATAATTAATTTTTATTGGAGTGCAGTTGATTTACAATGTGCATTAGTTTCTGCTGTACAGCAAAGTGAACTAGTTACATATATACATATATCCGCTTTTTAAGAATCTATTCCCATATAAACATATATGAGTGAGTGAGTGAAAGTTGCTCAGTTGTGTCTGACTCTTTGCGACCCCATAGACTATACAGTCCATGGAATTCTCCAGGCCAGAATACTGGAGTGAGTAGCCTTTCCCTTCTCCAGGGGATATTCCCAACCCAGGGATAGACCACATTGCAGGCGGATTCTTTACCAGCTGAGCCACAGGGAAGCCCATAAATATATATACACACATATATTTTTAAACTTGCTTGATATTGGCATATTCTTTGAATGACATAGTGATCAAGAGTATTTATAATCTTTGGACCCTGGGCAAGTTATAAAACCTACCTGTGCCTCCATTTCTTTATCTATAAAATAGGGCAATAATAGTGCCTAAATGAGATTAAGTGCCTGAAATAGTGAAGATCATGAGATAAGGAGTACATATGTGTGTTAGCTTTCATTGTTATTGCTGAGTTTACCCGGAGGAGTCATTACTAAGATAAAGAAACATCTCCAAAAAAATAAAAAAACTTCTCCCAACTGCCTGTGAGCAAAATTCCCACTTTTGTCTCCACTGAAAAAGAAAGAGAGTTCCAGAAAAACATCCACTTCTGCTTTATTGACTATACCAAAGCCTTTGACTGTGTGGGTCACAATAAACTGAGGAAAATTCTGAGAGAGATGGGAATACCAGATCACCTGACCTGTATGCAAGTCAGGAAGCAACAGTTAGAACTGGACATGGAACAACAGACTGGTTCCAAATAGGAAAAGGAGTATGTCAAGGCTGTATATTGTCACCCTGCTTATTTAACTTCTATGCAGAGTACATCATGAGAAATGCTGGGCTGGAAGAAACACAAGCTGGAATGAAGATTGCTGGGAGAAATATCAATAACCTCAGATATGCAGATGACACCAGCCTTATGGCAGAAAGTGAAGAGGAACTAAAAAGCCTCTTAATGAAAGTGAAAGAGGAGAGTGAAAAAGTTGGCTTAAAGCTCAACATTCAGAAAACGAAGATCATGGCATCCGGTCCCATCACTTCATGGCAAACAGATGGGGAAACAGTGGAAACAGTGCCAGACTTTATTTTTTGGGGCTCCAAAATCACTGCAGATGGTGACTGCAGCCATGAAATTAAAAGACGCTTACTCCTTGGAAGAAAAGTTATGACCAACCTAGATAGCATATTCAAAAGCAGAGACATTACTTTACCGACTAAGGTCCGTCTAGTCAAGGCTATGGTTTTCCAGTGGTCATCTATGGATGTGAGAGTTGGACTGTGAAGAAGGCTGAGCATCGAAGAATTGATGCTTTTGAACTGTGGTGTTGGAGAAGACTCTTGAGAATCCCTTGGACTGCAAGGAGATCCAACCAGTCCATTCTAAAGGAGATCAGTCCTGGGTGTTCTTTGGAAGGAATGATGCTGAAGCTGAAACTCCAGTACTTTGGCCACCTCATGCAAAGAGTTGACTCATTGGAAAAGACCCTAATGCTGGGAGGTATTGGGGGCAGGAGGAGAAGGGGACGACAGAGGATGAGATGGCTGGATGGCATCATGGACCCGATGGACGTGAGTCTGAGTGAACTCTGGGAGTTGGTGATGGACAGGGAGGCCTGGCGTGCTGCGATTCATGGGGTCGCAGAGTCGGACACGACTGAGCGACTGAACTGAACTGTAGCACTATGCACCACTTCCAGTGCGCCTGTGCCCTTATTAGAATTACTGATACTGGATATTACTCAGTGATACATCATTACAAAGGCATGACTTTTCTTTGCAGGCTTCCCAGGTGGTGCTAGAGATAAAGAATCTGTGTGCCAATGCAGATGGGGGTTCAATCCCTAGGTCAGAAAGATCCCCTGGAGGAGGAAATGGCAACCCACTCCAGTATTCTTCCCTGGAGACTCTCAAGGATGGAGGAGCCTGGCGGGCTACAGGCCATGGGTCACAGAGAGTCAGACATGACTGAAATGACTTAAAACACAGGTACAACTTATCTTTGCACTGAGGTTTCTGGTAAGGTCCAAAGGGCCCTGATGAGGCACAGTGAAGGTAAGTTGACTGGCATTCCAGGATGGGTCAGGTTAAGTTGCTGAAGTGAGCAAAAAGAGAAGCTTTCTGGGAAATCTTGAAACTTTAATGAAGGGGTTGGTGGAAGGGAAGAGGTGGCGAACTCTTTCTTCCTCTCCCTCCTTACCCCTGGGTCACAGAGGATCGGAAAGCAGTTCATTACAAGAAATGTTGAGGTGCTTCTCTCTCAGCCTGCCAGAGTAATTGCTTTTAAATGAAAATTTAAACTCCTGCTTAAAATCCTTCAATGCCTTCCCGTTTCACATAATGCCATGGACCAATATTTTGGAATGTGTATATGGGGGAAAGAATCTGACATGATGAAGGTAGAGGGTCCCTAGAGATAGATGGGTTTATAGGAACACTATTTGCAGGGAGGACAAAACACCCCTCACCAAATTACAACCTGGGGTTTTCTCATGTCCTCTCAAAATCCTCACATTTCTTCCTCCCGGCTCATTTGTCATGCGCAAGGGGACTTGGTCTTCTCAGGGCAAAGCTAACTAGAACTTGTGTTGAGTCAGTCCCAGCTCCTCTTCTTTCCCACCTCAACAAAAACTTGTGTCCCTAGCCAGAGTGCCTTCTATGAGAGCTCACCTGAAGCAGGATGTGTACAGAAGCCCTTGATGTACAAGCCATAAGGAAGCAACAGAGCCTAGTGGTTAGGAGCATGGTCTTTGGAAACCCATAGGTCAATGTTGGAGTGTTGACTTAACCACTTCCAAGCTGTTAATATTTTACTAAACCTCAGATTCTCATCTCTAAAAGGATATAGAAGTACCTATTTGAGTTCTGTAATATTAATAATTAAATGCGGCACCTGACAATAGTGATGGCTCAATAAATGTTGGATATTATTATTTTGACCTATTGCAGGTTGTCAATTATAAAGTTCAAGAACGAGCAAAGCTAATCAACGATCTGGAAATCAGAATAATGATTGCTTTTTAGATAAACTAAATGAAAAGTGCAGACAAGAATCTTTCCCAGTACAATGTTCCATACCTTGACCAGGTTATGGGTACACTGATGCATGCATTTAGCAAAATGAATTAAGATGTTCAATTATGACTACACATAACATTTTAAGTAAACTGCTTCATAAACCACTGTGTTCAAAAAATACTATGGCAGAAAAGTTCAGCCTTCTCAATATTCTAATTTTAGCATCTGAGTAAAATAATCAACATTTTCAACTTCTTTTTTCCTCATATTTATCCTATTGCATTTCAGTAATAGTCCCTTTATACTTCTCATGAAGAAAAAGAACAAGTTGTTTGTAATGACTTGTAAGCAAATTCCTTCACTTACATAAAATCTGCAGAAAGTCTCCAGAATTATAAAAGTTTGAAGAAGAGAGCATTTTGGTCTAATGTGTGCAATCCAATATTGTACAATACCTTATGTCTAGGGAATATAGTAGCAAAAAAATTACTTTTTATCACAAAGCACTAGGCCTTCGATAAATTCTTTATGATTCACTAAAATGTTGGCTATTAGTATTATTAATTCTAAAAGCTAGAAGTAAACCTCCTTTCTACCCTCTCCCATATGAGAGTGAGCACAAACCTCATATTTTTCTATTAGCCATGATAGAATTTTAGATACAAATTAGATATAAATAAAACAATAATCATAATTCTCTACTGTTCTAGTTTGTGACTGTGTAAAAATGTATTTTCCTCTGGGCCACAACAACTTGTTAATACAGTGGGGAGGACAGGGTTTCTGCTATCACTGCCACTCCTGTTCCCTACCCTGCATTTATTCACTGAATCCTTCCTCCCACACTGGGAACTTCCAACCTAGTCCAAGCCCCTTGCTCTCTCTCAGCACCTTTAGGGAATAGTGATAGCACCTACCTTGTGTTCTCCCAAGACAATCCTGCAGCTTCCCAGTCACTATAGAATGATCTCAACCTCCTGACTCGTCTTCATACACTTGGATCACCTCCCTCCCTCAACAGTTACTGCTCCACAAAAACCTGGCACCCCTTGTTGTTCGGATGCTAAGTCATGGCCAACTCTTTGTGACCCCATGGGCTGCAGCGTGCCAGGCTCCCCTGTACTGCACCATCTCCTGGAGCTCATGTCCATTAAGTCAGTGATGCCATTCAACCATCTCATCCTCTGTCATCCCCTTCTCCTCCTGCCTTCAATCCTTCCCAGCATCAGGGTCTTTTCCATGAGTCAGCTGTTCACATGAGGTGGCCAAAGTATTGGGGTTTCAGCTTCAGCATCAGTCCTTCCAATGAATATTTAGGACTGATTTCCTTTAGGATGGACTGGTTTGATCTCATTGCAGTCCAAGGGATTCTTAAGAGTCTTCTCTAGCACCACAGTTTGAAAGCATAAATCCTTCAGCTCTCAACCTTCTTTATGGTCCAACTCTCACATCTGTACATGACTACTGTAAAAACCATAGCTTTGACTACATGGACCCTTGGCAGCAAAGTAATGTCTCAGCTTTTTAATATGCTAGGTTTGTCATAGCTTTTCTTCCAAGGAGCAAGCATCTTTTAATTTCATGGATGCAGTCACTGTCTGCAGTGATTTTGGAGCCCAAAAAAATAAAGTCTGTCACTGTTTCCATTTTTTTCCTTATCTATTTGCCCTGAAGTGATACTCATGTAATTTATCATATGCACAATTCTTTCATGAAATCATTAATTTCAAGGCACACATCTTTACACTCTGGATTATCTTCTCTGCTACTAATATATTGGGACAATAGGCAAAATTGGATAGAATGATACACAATATATGAGTGGACCACTAAAAATTAATCTTCATTCTCAACTGGGTCTCATGTGATTTTTATTATTTCCCCTTAAACGTTATTCTAAACCTTGACAAATTTTATCAATTCTCCTTCCCCCTCACTTCCAGCAATTGATGTTTATCAAATTCAACCAATTGGCACATCTACAGTTTTACTGAAATTCACTCTAATCCTCACTTCCTTCCAGTTTCAGATGAGACATCCTTGTTTCTTAACTGCATTCCCTCTTGCCTCAAGCAGGATGCTGCCCCTTCAATCAGCTACCTCTTTCTTTTATTACTAACCTCTTCATCACAATGGACTCCTGGCCAGGATGGGAGAACAAACTTTTTCTATAAAGGACTAGATAGCAAATATTCTGTTTTGCAGGCTATATGGTCTCTGTCACAACTACTCAACTCTGCTCTTTTAGCATGAAAGGAGCCTTCAACAATTCAAAATGCATAAGCAGAGCTGTGTTTCAATAAAACTTTATTTATGGACAATGAAATCTGAATTTCGTATTTCACATGCAGTACTATTCCTTGGATTTTTTTCAACCATTTATAAATGTAAAAACCACTGTTAGCTCATGAGTGATACAAAAACAGGTGATGGGCCATATTTTGCCAACCTCTGCCTTAGCCTACATAGGAGTGGTTCTTGGAGTGTGGGCCCAACAGAAAGAGCATCACATGGGAATTTGTTGAAAATGCAAATTTTCCTGCTCCATCCTAGACCTACTGAATCAGAAACTGTGAGTATAATCAGCAATCTGTTTTAACAAGCCCTCCAGGTGACTCTGATAGACACTCAAGAGAAACAAGCTCTCTCTGTTTATGTAAACAAGTCTCTACTTTCCAAAAAAAACAAAAAAAAGTTCCCTGACTTTGCACCTCAAACTCTTTTTTGTTCTTTTCATTCAAAATTTCAAAGTGATCAGTCAATCCTTATTGTCTCCAGTTTCTCACAGATTTATAAATGGATGGTGAGAATACTGCCAAGTAGTTGCAAGAACGATTTAAGATGATTGTTAGAAGGCATTCCATATTTCCATAGTGGAGGAAGGTGAAAAGGACTTCAACTTCACATCCCAGTAGAGAGAAGTGTGGAAGAAACACTCCCCTCACTCACTCCTCCCTGTGGAAGAGGAGGGTACATTGCTGGATGAGACTGAGCAGAGTCCACTCTGCTCAACGGCCAGCTGGAACCTATACATCTCCTGTCTGAAAAGTCCAAAGAGGCATCTTCACAGGTGAACACAGCCCTGGGGAGCAAAGCATGGTGACTGGAAGGTGACCTGTGGGAATTAGAATAAGACACTTTCTCCAAGTGGATGGAGCCCAGGACAAGGTCCCCAGGCACATCCACAAGCCCTGTCTGTTCAGCTCTTGATGGATTCACTCTTTTTAGTCTCAAGTTATCAAGATCTGTTGCTTCCCTCAAATCTCTATAAATATCTCCTCAGACTCAGTGACATCAGACAATTTTTTTGATAGAAATTTTTAAATAAAAATAGTCACAGATGGCCTGTTGCTAATGAGGTCCTATACTTGCCCAAGATTACCAGCACAATTTTCCCTCCTCTTCCTATCTGCTGACCAACATCACAAGGGAAAAAATGTTATGGAGTTGTTCTAAAACACAGCTGCTTAAATTTCCATCTTTCCTGGCCCCTAAGACCAGAAATATAGTACTTAATGCAAACAACAATCTTGCCTCTATCTTTGCTTTTGGAAAAACTTTTGCTTTGGACTTTGATCTGGAGAAGGAAATGGTAACCCACTCCAGTATTCTTGCCTGGAGAATCCCATGGACGGAGAAGCCTGGTAGGCTACAGTCCATGGGGTCGCAAAGAGTCAGACACGACTGAGCGACTTCACTTCACTTGCACTTCGATGGTGGCCCAGTGGTTAAGAATCCTCCTGCCAATGCAGGGCACACGGGTTTGATCCCTGGTCCAGGAAGATCCCACATGCCATGGGGCAACTAAGCCCGTGCACCAGAACTACTGAGCCCCTGAGCCCTAGAGCCTGTGCTCTGCAACAAGACAAGACACCACAGTGAGAAGCCCGTGCACCACAATTAGAGAGTAGCCCCCACTCACTGCAATGAGAGAAAGCCCACATGCAGCAACAAAGACACAGTGCAGCCAAAAATAAACATATAATATTTTAAACTTTTGCTTTAAAAAACACACAAAGAGTGTGCCAAGTCTGTGCTTTATTAAAGTGCTGGTGGAATGTTAGAGGAAGTAAGAGGATCATGGAAGTCCTTTCAGATCAGTGAGAAATAAGTAGGAATAATTTTTATAGGTGGGCAAGGAGAGGAAAGCATCCTAAGTCAGGGAACAGTAGGAGAAAAGTGAAAAAAGTCTGGGATGCCTGGAGCAAAGAATTATGAGTTAACACAAAAGGTAGACCTGAAACTCTGGCAAATTCTTGATCTTTATATGCCATGCTAAGTCCCTTCAGGGCTAAAGCTATTTAATGCATCCCTTTTCTTCAATGGTTCTAATAGAGTGCTCTGCACACAGCAGCAGATTATTAAATATTTGCTACATGAAAAAGCAAATGTGTGAAATTATATTTACTCACACATAGCTGAGTCAGATGGTCTGACAAAGTATGAGAAGTCCCAGCAGATGGAGCAAGCTGACAGTCGAGCTAGGAAGTTTGCATATGAGTTATCCTTTCTTACTTGATGAGCTCATCAGATGAGTCAGAAGCCATTTTCCCAATGTTCCTGTACAGTCAGATGGCAAATGCAAACCTTATTTGCTTTCAACTTTCAAAAGGAAAAAAAGAAAACAGTGCAAAAATAAAGCCTGTTCATTTTAGAAAATTTGGGACATACTCAGAAACACATAATAAAGACAATTTAAATCCCTATAATGTCATTTACTAATGATGTAGTATTTAGCAAGAACATTTTCTCATGTCATTAAAGATTCTTTGAAAGTATGTTTTCTTGTTTTTACAACACAATCTTTTTATTCAATTGTCAACCAGTAGCAGTTTTTTTTAATTAATTTATTTTTATTGAAGGATAATTGCATTACAGAAAACAGCAAAATTCTGTAAAGTATGGTTTTTATTGATGTAATTTTCTATGAATGAACACATTAAACTCTTTTCAATTTATTTAACCATTCCTCTATTACTGAACATGTAGTTCTCCCCCACCCCACCCCCGCCACCCACTCTGCCTTGGGGCATTATTTATTTATATATTTATTTTTTTAATGTTAATTTTTATTTTATTTTACTTTACAATACTGTATTGGTTTTGCCATACATTGACATGAATCCGCCACGAGCGTACATGAGTTCCCAAACATGAACCACCCCCCCACCTCCCACCCCATATCATCTCTCTGGATCATCCCCATGCACCAGCCCCAAGCATCCTGTATCCTGCATCGAACATAGATTGGCGATTCGTTACTTACATGATAGTATACATGTTTCAATGCCATTCTCCCAAATCATCCCACCCTCTCCCTCTCCCTCAGAGTCCAAAAGTCCGCTCTACACATCTGTGTCTCTTTTGCTGTCTCGCATACAGGGTCATCATTACCATCTTTCTAAATTCCATATATATGTGTCAGTATACTGTATTGGTGTTTTTCTTTCTTGCTTACTTCACTCTGTATCATCGGCTCCAGTTTCATTCATCTCATTAGAACTGATTCAAATGTATTCTTTTTCATGGCTGAGTAAATGGGCCAAAGAACTAAACAGACATTTCTCCAAAGAAGATATACGGATGGCTAACAAACACATGAAAAGATGCTCAACATCACTCATTATTAGAGAAATGCAAATCAAGACCACAATGAGGTACCACTTCACACCAGTCAGAATGGCTGTAATCCACAAATCTGCAAGCAATAAATGCTGGAGAGGGTGTGGAGAAAAGGGAACCCTCTTACACTGTTGGTGGGAATGCAAACTAGTACAGCCACTATGGAGAACAGTGTGGAGATTCCTTAAAAAATTGCAAATAGAATATGTAGTTTTTAAATACTCAGTTCAGTTCAGTCTCTCAGTTGTGGCCAACTCTATGCGACCGCATGAATCACAGCACGCCAGGCCTCCCTGTCCATCACCAGCTCCTGGAGTTCACTCAAACTCATGTTCATCGAGTCAGTGATGCCATCCAGCCATCCCATCCTCTGTCGTCCCCTTTTGCTCCTGCCCCCAATCCCTCACAGCATCAGAGTCTTTTCCAATGAGTCAACTCTTCGCATGAGGTGCCCAAAGTACTGGAGTTTCAGCTTTAGCATCATTCCTTCCAAAGAACATCCAGGGCTGATCTCCTTTAGAATGGACTGGTTGGATCTCCATGCAGTCCAAGGGACTTTCAAGAGTCTTCTCCAACACCACAGTTCAAAAGCATCAATTCTTCGGTGCTCAGCTTCCTTCACAGTCCAACTCTCACATCCATACATGACCATTGGAAAAACCACAGCCACACTTGTGTATCTTTAAATACATCTCTAATGAATTCCATACTCAAGACTTCTAAAAATGTCTTACAAATCCTGTTAAAGCATAAAAGGCCAGAAAAGAAAGAATACAACGTTTATAAAGAACAGTTCACCAGTAAAAATGTGTAAGTTCTTCTAAAAATAACATACATTTCATATATTTTCAGTCAAAATTTCCAGCCCAATTCTGAGGGGAATGTGACAAATTGATTCAAAAAAAGTACAATGAACAGCTAAGGCACAAGTAGCTACGGCAATTTTGAAAAAGAACAAAGATGGAGGACTTCTCTTACCAGATACTGACATACTACAAAGCCACAGCAACAAAAATAATTTAATACTGGCATAAGAACAGACAAATGGATCAATGGAATAATACAGAAATACAGAAATAGACCCACATGTATATGAAAACTTTCTATATGATAGTAGTGATATCTCTAACCAACAAAGAAAAGATAAGATTATTTAGAACATCATTCTAGGAGAGCTGACTCACTATGTGGATAAAAATACAGTTGGATTCATACCTCATACTACATAGAAATGCTAACTGTAGTAGATGAGATACTTTAATCTGAAATAGAAACCAATAAAGATAGAAATTATAGAATAATGTTTTTCTGACCTTGAAATGAGGGAGTTAGTAAGAAAAACCTAAAAACTACAAATCATCAAGGATGGGGGAGACTCTGTGGACTTCAGTATATAAAAATAGAAATTATTTTCAAAGAAAGGCGGATTATTGACCAAGTTAACAGACAAATGGCAACCTAGAAGAATATATTTGCCACCTCTAAAACCCAAGGAATTAGTATGTAGGAAGGCAGAGAATTTCTGTATATCAACAAGTAAGAAGCAGGAAATTCAATAGCAAATTGGACAAAGAATTAGAATAGGCAAATGGCAAAAAGAGGAATCATAATGTCTAAAAAAAAAAATTATGAAAAGATGCTCAAACTCTCTATTAATTGAAAATGCAAGTTAAAATAAAAATGAGATAGCACTTTTTAAGAAATTTTAAACTTAATATCACGAATTGATAGGAATTTCCTGACAGTCCAGTGGTTAGGACTCCACACTCTCTCTGCCGAGGGCTTGGGTTCAATCTTTGGTCGGGGAACTGAAATCCCACAAGCAGCGCATGGTGTGGCCAAAAAAAGAAAAAGCTGGTAAGAATGCAGGGGAAGGTTACTCTCAAATGGTGTGTGTTGTGCTGTGCTAAATCACTTCAGTCGTGTCTGACTCTTTGTGACCCTATGGACTCTAGCCTGCCAGGCTCCTCTGTCCATGGGATACTCCAGGGAAGAATACTGGAGTGGGTTGCCATGCCCTCCTCCAGGGGATCTTCCTGACCCAGGAATCAAACTTGCGTCTCTTGCATTGGCAGGCAGTTTTTTTAACCACTAGCACTACCTGGGAAGCCCCACTCTCAAAAGCTATTGCAACTATTAGCTGATGCAGCCACACTGGAGAGTTTATTACCAGTAGTTACACAACGAAATACATCCCAGCAACACACTCCTGGGAATATACCTGGCAGAACATGCAAGCAGGTCTTTATGTAGGAATCTGTAAGAGGGTGTGCATCTCAGCATTGTTTGCAACAGCGCAGAGTTGGAAGCCACCTGGGGGCTAGTAGACAAGGAGCTAACTCTATCAGGTGTGATGTATTCATTCAGCAGAAAACTAGGCAGCAGTCAGAATTAATAAATCAGATATATTCAGCTGTGTGGTAAGCTCTTAAGACATAGCATCTATCAAGAAACAGGTAAAAAACAGAGTAAAACTGATAGTACTGTAACCATGTAAATTTAAAACACTCTAAATAATATTTAAGTCTCAAGCATACTGGTGGACGCCAATGAGAGACATAAAAGTAATGAGAATGGAGATCAGGAATAGAGAGGAAAAAAAGAAGTCCCAGTGTAGACCTAAAATGACTGTGATTGATGCCATTCTTTCAGCTGCTTAGGGGAAAAACAAACAAAACAAACTTGGAACTGTTAAAAATAACCAAACAATAAGTCTGAGGTGAATCTAATGCCTGGATAGCCTCTGTAAGCAAACCTAATCAAGAGTCAATCTTGTAAATGCCTCAGGGCTAAGAAGAACAACCAATCACAAACTGCCAACTAGCTGTTTCCCAAACAATACATCCCTTAAGTTAAAGTCATTCAAACCATTCCCTTGCTTTGCTTCCTTGTTTCCTTTATAAAAAACCTTGCCCCTAACCACTCCCGGTTTGGCACTGCCTGATTAAAATCAGTGCTTGCTCAGATAAACATAAATATTTTAATATGTCATAGTTTATCTTTTAACAGAAAGTGAAGTCGTTCAGTCGTGCCTGATTGTGACCTCAAAGACCATAGCCTTGACCAAGCTCCTCCGTCCATGGGCTTTTCTAGGCAAGAGTACTGGAGTGGGTTGCCGTTTATCCCTGATTTCCTTCATTCTCTCACACATCCAGTCCTTTAATAAATCCCTTATTTTCCAAATTTATGCAGAATCCAATAATTTGTCATTCTTTCCATCAACAGCACCCTGGGCTTAGTCACCATCACCTCCCAGCTAATTTTGGCAACAGTCTCTTAACTAGTCTCTTTGCTTTTGCATCTGATGGCCTTTGGTCTGTTTTCACCATGGCAACCAGAATGACCCAATTAAACAAGTCAGCTCACATCAGTCTCTGCTCAAGATCCTCTGGTTTTCCATTTCACTCAGAATAAAAAAGCAAAGTCCTGACGAAGCACAAGACCACATGAGCTGGATGCCCCCCTACACACCACTCATACATCTCTGCTTCTTTCACCATATCTCCTAACCTCTCCCCTTGGCCACCCTCTAACGCCACACTGGCCTCCAGCTATTCTAGTACAGACCAAGCACACCCTTTATTTAGGGCCCTTGCAGGTAGGTGTTTATCCTGCTTCCTGGAATGATCTTTCTTTAGAGTTACAAACAACTCATGCCCTCACCTCTTTCAGATCTTTATTTAGAAGTCTTAGTGAAACCTTCTCCAACCACACTATTTAAAACTTCAGCCCTCAAGTGAACAAAATATTTGAACAAAGTGGGCAAAAGATCTGAACAGACACCTTTCCAAAGAAGAAACACAAATGGCACACAAGAAAATGAAAAGATGCTCAACATCATATGTCAAAAAGGAAATGCAGATTAAAACAGTGAGATTCTATGAGACACCTGCTAAAATCCTAAAAAACTACCACCACCAAATGCTGGTGAGGAATAAGAACTCTCATTCATTGCTGGTGGAAATGTAAGATGGTACAGCCATTTCTAAGTGAAATAAGCTAGTTTGAAAAGACTACATATGGCATGATTCTAACTGTACATCATTCTGGAAAAAGCAAATAATCTGTAGTTGTCAGAGGTTAAAGGGTATCTGACACAGCACCCCACCTCACCCACCCACTTACACACAAAGGTAAGTTCCACTGAACCAGGAAATTTAAGTTCTGTGCTGTGCTTAGTCACTTTGTTATGTCTGACTCCTTGTGACCCCATGGACTGCAGCCTACCATGGACACGTTTCCCTGTCCATGGGAATTCTCTAGGCAAGAATACTAGAGTGGGCTGCCATGCCCTCCTCCAGGGGCTCTTCCCAACCCAGGGATCGAACTCAGGTCTCCCACATTGCAGGTGGGTCTTTACTGTCTGAGCCACCAGGGAAGCCCATTATTTTGATACAACTTAAATTTATAGAAAAGTTTCAAGAATAGATTGAGAAATTCCAGTTTATTATTTAGCTAATTTCACCAGTTATTTACATTTATCCCTTTGATCCCATTGTCTTCACCTTTCTCTTGCTCTCGCTCACATATGTGCATCTATATAAATATTTATATACATATATAAATTTAAATAATATACTCTATATGATATATAGAAAATACATGATAAATATATATTTAGCTATATATCATGTGTTCATTATATATATTTTATATACATATATAGAACTATAATACATAGAAGTACCCAAACCTCAAAACTAAACATTTATACAATACTATTATCTAATTCTGTCTTTTCATACAGTTCATGAGGTTCTGCTGCTGCTGCAGTCACTTCAGTGGTGTCCAACTCTGTGCAACCCCATAGACGGCAGCCCACCAGGCTCCTCTGTCCCAGGGATTCTCTAGGCAAGAACACTGGAGGGCTCAACACTGGGTTGCCATTTCCTTCTCCAATGCATGAAAGTCAAAGTGAAAGTGAAGTTGCTCAGTCCTGTCGGACTCTTTGAGACCCCATGGACTGTAGCCTACCAGGCTCCTCCATCCATGGGCTTTTCCAGGCACGAGTACTGGAGTGGGTTGCCATTTCTTTCTCCATCATGAGATTCTCGTGGCAAATATACTGGGGTGGTTTGCCATTCCCCCTCCAGTGGATCACAACTTGTCAGAACTCTCCGCTATGACCTGTCCATCTTGGGTGGCCCTACACAGCACAGTTCATAGCTTCATTGAGTTACCCAAGTCCCTTTGTCACAATAAGGTAGTGATCCATGAAGGGGTTTATGGATCACAGCAAACTGTGGAAAGCTCCTACAGAGATAGGAATACCAGACCATCTTACCTGCCTTCTGAGAAACCTGTATGTGGGTCAAGAAGCAGCAGTTAGAACCCTGTATGGAACAACTGATTGGTTCAGGATTGAGAACGGAGAACAACAAGGCTGTCTGCCATCACCCTGCTTGTTTAACCTATACACTGAGCAAATCATGAGAAATGCTGGGCTGGATGAGTTACAAGATGGAATCAAGATAGGCGGAACAAACATCAACCACCTCAGATATGCAGGTGATAACACTCTAATGGCAGAAAACAAAGAGAAATTAAAAGAGCCTCTTGATGAGGGTGAAGGAGGAGAAAGAGCCGACTTAAAACTAAATATTAAAAAAACTAAGATCATGGCATCTGGCCCCATTACACCCACAGCAAATAGAGGGGGTAAAAGGTAGAAGCAGTGACAGATTTCCTTTTCTTGGGCTCTAAAATCACTGCAGATGGTGAATGCAGCCATGAAATCAGAAGACAGCTGCTTCTTGGCAGGAAAGCTATGATAAACCTAGACAGTATGTTGAAAAGCAGACATTACTCTGCTGACAAAGGTCCATATAGTCAAGGTTAGGGTATTCCCAGTGGTCACATATGGCTGTGAGAGCTAGACTGTAAACAGGCAGAGTGCCAAAGAACTGATGTCTTCAAACTGTGGTGCTGGGAAAGACTCCTGAGAGTCCCCTGGACAGGATGATCAAACCAGTCAATCCTAAGGGAAATCAATTCTGAATATTCATTGGAAGGACTGATGCTGAAGCCAAAGCTCCACTATTTTGATCACCTGAGATGAACATCAACTCATGGGGAAAAGTCCCTGATGCTGGGAAAGATTGAGGGCAGAAGGAGAATAGGGTGCCAGAGGATGAGATAGCTGAATGGCATCACCGATGCAATGGACATGAACTTGGGCAAACTCCGGGAGATGGTGAGGGACAGGGAAGACTGGCATGCTGCAGCCCATGAGACTGCAGAGAGTCAGACATGACTGGGCGACTGAACAACAATTGTCTAATTCACAGTCCATATTCAAGTAGCATCAATTATTCCAATACTGTTTTCTATAATTATTTTTTCCTAATCCAGGACTCAATCCAGGTTTATGCATTGCATTTAGTAGTCATGTAGCTTTAGTCCCCTTTAATCTGGAACTTAAAAAAAAGCTCCTCAGTCTTTTTTTTTTTTTTTTTTTCTGCCTTTCTTTCCCTCAACATCTCCTAAGAGCTCGGGCCACTTATTGTGTAGTTGTCCTGCATCTGGTTCCTCATGATCAGACTCAGATTGCGGGATTTTGGTGGGAATACTGCAGAAGTGATGTGTCCTCAGAGACAAAAGATGCTGGTCTGTCCCAAAGTTATCAATGTTATCTCCTGCTTTGTAGATTCCATTCACAGCTGTATTTCCAAAGCCTAGGATGGTGCCTGACACAAAGAGACTCAAAAAGAACATGCTGAACAAATGACTAAATGATTTCAATGCTGTGGAGTTGAGAAGACAAAGCAGGAAGCAGAAGAGAGAAGAAGGGAGGAAAAGTTTGACTTTTTGACAAAATTTTTATTGACTAAAGAAGCAGCAGTCAATTTTGATCAGTTCAATGTCTACCAGCACTTACAAATAAATGAAAAGAAAAACTGTATGAACCATTTTTTAAAAAATCATATTTTAAAAGCTACGTTGAAAGTGAAATTTTTAAGCTTGATTTTTAACTATCAACATAATTAATAGGTTTTAGTCTGTGTAAAGGATTCTTTTACTCTTCTGATTTAAAAAAAAAAATTGACTGAAAAACTTTAATCATCTCCGCTATCAACAGCTTTTCCCAAGTCCCCTCAATGGGGGAAGAAAAAAAAAAAGAAAGTCCTTATAAACAAGTCTGTGAAGTAGTCCTAAAATAGTTTTCAGGCTAATTGCTTCAGTCCATCAAGGACAGAAATTTGTGTACAGTTATTTCCCTTATGCCTTTGGGACTTTATGATATAAACAGATAACGACATACTCACCAGACAATACTTAGCTGAATAATAGGTATGCTTTCTCTTATTTCTAAATTCTTTCATAAGAAAAATGAAATTCTCTTTGTTTGACATAAAATTGAACACCATAAAAGTGAAGTCTACTGGCTAATCTGGATTAAAAATTTGGATATAGTTTCCTATTTTCTAAATGTTTCTTCAGAAGGGGAGCCAACTTGGAAGTGACACTTCTATTTTTTTAAAAATTGAAATTCCAAATATTAGACATGGACATAATTAAAACAGGAATTTCATTCATGTTCAAAAGTCATCTAGACAAGAAAAAATCACCTATATATGAACAGTCTAGACTCAGTGGTGACATCTCACCTGATTTAATGATTTTACGCTTTGATACACACCAATTTGATCTCTTATGCTTCTAATCTGTAGTGATGAGTCCCTTTCTAATCTTTCAGGCAGTGTTCCTGAACATTAATCATTCTTTCAACTTAAATATTTCAGAAAAGTAATTTGCGCAGAATTATCAAAAAGAAGTAAAACACATTCAGAGTCAGAATGACCAATGTTTCACTTCTGAAGGGGTTTGTCAAATCCCAGAGTAGCATTACAGTTTTCCACTAAAGGGCATAGACATCAAGGCACCCAATATTCAGGGATCTTTCTTTCTACATTTTCCTCAAAAAAAAAAAAAAAAAAATTCAACCACTGCCATCCCCAGTTAGACACAACAAGCACTACCCTAACAATTTCAGTATGCCATTTTTATATACATGCAGCCCACAGGGAGCAGTACATAATAACATCATCCACCTCCTCGCACCTCCCACTCCCTTCTGAGGAATGAAATGCTGAAGAAAGTGAACGAGTGGATAAGCCAATTTAAGAAATTGTGGGTGAAGTTAGAAACCTGCTTGAGGACGCAAAAGCTTCCAAACTGTGAGACTTCAAAACCAATTAAAACCTTGGTGCTTATATGAAATGTCATGGCACTCCGAATCTGTACTAACTAGTTTGCACTTAACCCTATTATTAACTGATATGGTTAGTTCTCTTTACATATAAATCTTCATGTTTTCTCAGTCATTAAGAAAAAGGAAGATCTTACTTTGCAAAGTATTTTTTTTCAGGAACATTTGTTTTTAAATTAGATTCTTCCCTGGTGGCTCCAACAGTTAAGAGTCTGCCTGCAATGCGGGAGACCTGGGTTCAATCCATGGGTCTGAAAGATCCCCTGGAGAAGGAAATGGCAACCCACTCCAGTATTCTTGCCTGGAAAATCCCATGGACGGAGGAGCCTGGCAGGCTAGTCCATGGGGTCGCAAAGAGTCGGACACGACTGAGTGACTTCACTTTCTTTTTTTGTTTGTAAATTATATACATAAAACATAACTGAAATAAACTATTGGACCTACACTTTAAGGATTTTTGCAATATCTTTAATCAATCCCTATTAAGTATTTAATTAGGTCCACTGGGTGCTTTGTACTCACTGTCTGAAAACCTCTTTATATTTGTTCACTTGTTTATGTTTCCCACACCAGAATAAAAGCTCAGGAACATTTTTTTTTTCATCTTTTCCTCTGCTTTATCTACTGCACCTAGAACATAACAGGAGCTCAATAAATATTTGCTGAGTAAATACAAATGTGTCAGCAACTAGTGAAATGTTTTTTCTCCCTCTACAAAGCCACCTGAATGTCTCCCTCCTGGCCATAAAATCCCAAATTGCTTTTACCTGAGTTGCTATCACATCGATTTATGGAGTTTGAACAGCAGTTCGGTAACAACTGCTTCAGAGATACTCCCAAGACTAGAAATTGGTTACGTCATCAAGGTTTTCCCTTGGCGGACTCATAATATTCTTTTGGTGCAAATCCGAAAGATACACAAGAGTGAGTTCAGGCTAGATGCTAACTCTTGGAAAACTTCATAAGTTTTAAAATTATGATGTTAAAACTAAGAACCAACAGTTACTCTGACATAGACTGGATTACCTCCAGTCCAAAATATAAGCGTCAGCAGATGTACAGAGGAAGTGCTGAGCTAAGCTTGGCATTCTTGAAAGCAGAGCCAAATAGGGATTTTCCGTAGGTACAGTCAGCCCGGAAATGGACTTGGGCAATTTTAATCCATCTATCTCACCCTCTCTCTGCCTGCTTAGAGACTCACAGAAGCAGGAGCTGCCCTGGCAGACACTGCTTAATAGCAACAATTGGTTTCTCTGCATGTAGCCTGCTCATAAGCACCAGTCCTCTCTCTTGCCATCAATGCTTCTCCTGTTCCAAACTCACACAAATTTCTGAGTGTTCCTTCTCTTCTCAGATTATCCCTGATACTATTTTTGTTTCATTTCATTCAGATGGAATGATCTGAATCATGATCATTCTTATGCCTGATCATAAGAATATCTGAAATTTTTTTTTAGATTTATTTATTTTAATTGGAGGCTAATTACTTTACAATATTGTATTGGTTTTGCCATACATCAACATGAATCCACAACAAGTGTACATGGGGAGGGAGGTGGGAGAGGGGTTCAGGATTGAAATATTTATTTTTAAATGTAGCTTCCAAGTGAAATTAAAGTCACTCAGTTGTGTCTGACTCTTTGTGACCCCATGGACTATAAGTCCATGGAATTCTCCAGGCCAGAATACTGGGTGGGTAGCCTCTCCTTCTCCAGGGGATCTTCCCAATCCAGGGATCAAACCTCATTCCTCATTGCAGGCAGATTCTTTAGCAGCTGAGCCACAAGAGAAGCCCAATAGTAGCTTCCAAGAGACTGCCAGAATAATAAAAGCTGTGTAAATTAGCATCCTAAACCTCCTGGAAAGCACACCCCCAAAAAAGAAAACAATAAAAAAACATAAAAACAAATATATAATTTGTATACATAGATGTTCATAGCAGCATTATCCACAGTAGCCCCAAATTGGAAATAACCCAAATATCTGTCAAAGAATGAATGGATTAACAGAATGTGGCATAGATACACAATGAAATATTCAGCCTTAAAAAGGAATGAACTTGATATGTGCTGGATGGCTGAAATAAGCCAGACACAGAAGAACAAATACTGTATGATTTCACTTATTACCCAGGGTATTCAAATTTAGAGAGACAGGAAGTAGAACAGTAGAACATCTTCCTCTGGGGCAAGAGGAAGATGGAGAATTAGTGTTTAATAGGTTAACAGAGATGAAGCCTAGGAGGATGAAAAAGTCCTGCAGTGGATAGCTGCACAGATCCTTATAACAGAGTTCAGAAAACAGCAGGAAAAAAAATTCACTCTCTGGACTTCCCTGGTGGTAGAGTGGGTAACAATCTGCCTGCAGATGCAGGGAACACAGGTTCTATCCCCGGTCTGGAAAAGAGTCCACAAGCCGAGAAGAAACTAAAGCCCATGCACCGCAATTACTAAGCCCAAGTGCCAAGAGCCTGTGCTCCATAACAAAAGAAGCGACTGGAGTGAGAAGTCAGTGCAATTCAACTAGAGAATAGCCTCCATGAGCTGCAACTAGAGAAAGCCCATGTGAGGCAACAAAGACCCAGTGCAACCAACAAGTAAAAAAAAAAAAAAAAATCGCTTTCTGAAGTTGAGGAACTCACTTTGCAGCTGAGAGGTATCACTTCTTTGCAAAAAGTGTTGTGGAAATCTGGATGATCAAGGCTCTAATAAAAGCCCTCCTGGACACCGTATGGTCCAGAGAAGTAGAGGTGGAGGGACTACCCAAAAATCACACAGCTAATTCAAATCTTTGGGAGCAGTATGTTTTTGTACCAACAGAGGAGGAGAGAACCTTTGGTTATAAAGCATGAAAGGCCACCCTGACCTGCTTCTCTTGCTGTGCAATAGTATGCAAAAAGATGGTTTAAGAAAACCTAACTCATTCATGATTGGGCAATAAAAATTTTCTGGCCCAACACTGATACATATTTTTTAAATGTAAAAACATTACAAAGTTATCAATGGGCAAATCATACCAACCAGGAGAAAAATAGCTATCAAGAAACATGAAACTGTAACCAAAATTTTCACCATTAAGAAATCTTAATGAAGTAATTGCATATCTGGAAGACACTCACGAAGCAAAAAAAAAAAAGAATTCTGGAAAGAGATGATGAAACTATAATAGGAGATAAAATATGAACTGAAAGAAGTACAGGAAAAAAGTAAACCCCAAAGAGATTAGGACAATATAGAGCAACCAAAAAGAGAGTAGACACAGAAGGAAAACGAAGGATCACAGAGTATAACAATAAGAAAAGTGAAATAAGGGGACATCCCTGGTGGTCCAGTGGATAGGACTCTGCTCCCAATGCGGGGGACTTAGGTTTAATCCCTGGTCAGGAAACTAGATCCCACATGTCACAACTAAGACCCGGCACAGCCAAATAAATACGGAATTGTTTTTTTAAAAAGTAAAATAAAGATTTTAAAGGAAGGCAAATTATATAGGAAACAAGTAAAGAAGCATCAACGTACACATAATTTAAAACCTTGAAGAAGAAAATCAAAATAATGTTCTAAAAAATAAAGATATCCAAGAAAACTTTATACACGGGGACATGAGTGTACATTTTGGAAGAACATACTAAATACCAGAGAAAATCAATCCAAAAAAGATGGTGATAAAAAATAAATCAATCTAAAAAATATTATTTGAATCAAAGTTGAGGAGTGTAACCTAGGAAGAACATCTCACAAAACTCTGAGAACTCTGCCCATTAGAAGTCATGGTATAGTTATGTAAGTTTTTTTGAGATGGGGGCTGTACATCAAATGATGAATTATTGACAGTTTGCATAATCCAGATTTAAGCACCATGTAAGTAATGTTATCTTTAAGGAGATGCCTTATTTTTTACAGAAAATTTTTTATTTTGTATTGGAGTATAGCCACAATGTTTTGATAGTTTCAGGGGACAGTAAAGGGACTCAGCCATACATATACACACATATCCATTCTCCCCCAAATTCCCTCCTATCCAGTCTCCACATAACACAGAGTTCCCTGTGCTATACAGTAGGACCTTGCTGGTTAGCCTTTTCAAATAAAAGGCTGTTTACCTGTCCATCTCAAACCCCCTCACTATTCCTCCCCTCCTCCCCCCGGCAACCGTAAGTTTGTTCTCTGAGTTTGCTTCTGTTCTGCAAGTAGCTCATTCATATCATGTCTTTTTAGATTCCACATCATACAATGTTTCTGCTTCTCTGTCTGACGTACGTCATCCAGTATGACAATCTCTGGGTCCATTCATGTTGCTGAAAATGACATTTCTTTAACGGCTGTGTAATGTTCTTCTTTATTCATTTTTCAGTTGGTGGGCATTTAGGTTGCTTTCATGTATTAGCTACTGTGAACAGTGCTGCAGTCAACACTCGGATGCATATATCCTTTCAGGCCATGTTTTTCTCCATATACATGCTCAGTGGGACTGCCAGGCCCTATTGTGGCTTTATTTTTAGCTTTTTTTAAGGAAACTCCATACTATTCTTCATAGTGGCTGAACCAATTCACATTCCCATCAACAATGTAGGACAGTTCCCTTCAAGGAGATGCCTTACTGATGCTAGAAGAATACTGTTCTTTATAGTTGAGCAGGTATTCCTGCCGATGGGGAAGTGAGGTTGATGTTGCTTAATACAGACATGCAGTGCACAGTGAGGGACAAGAGAAGGCCAGAGGGCAGATAAATTTTTTTTCTTGACATTTTTCTTATCTTGCTACAAAATACAGATTTTATTTCACAAGTATACCCTAGTAAAGTTATTGGGCTGAAAATATAAATTAAAAAACTCTTTGTACAGTGAGGCAAAAGATTAAACCATTTATAAAGGAGGAAAAAAGTCAGGGTAGCCCCAGATTACCCCACAGCAATATTCAATTCCAGAAGACATGAGATACAGATTTCTTTTCTCAAGGTTGTGGCTGGATTTGATAACTCACTGATTACTTAATTCAACAAACATTTAGAAACTTTTCAATAAATGGTTGTATATGTGGACAACAGAAGTATCATCTGACAGCCTGTAATTTTTCTGAGGATTAAAATCACATTCTATTAATTTATATGCCCTTGGGATCTTTAGAAGCTCACAGACTAACAGGAAAGACAAACATGTAAACAAATTATCGTAACAGAATTTGATAAGGGTCAAATATCAAGAAATATCAATAACTTCAGATATGCAGATGACACCACCCTTATGGCAGAAAGCAAAGAACTAAAGAGCCCCTTGATGAAAGTGAAAGAGGAGACTAAAAAAGTTGGCTTAAAACTCAACATTCAGAGATCATGGCATCCAGTCCCATCACTTCATGGCAAATAGATGGCGAAACAGTGGAGACAGTGGCTGACTTTATTTTGGGGGGCTCCAAAATCACTATAGATGCAGCAATGAAATTAAAACTGCAGCAATGAAATTAAAAGACGCTTGCTCCTTGGAAGAAAAGCTATGACCAACCTAGACAGCACATTAAAAAGCAGAGACATTACTTTGCCAACAAAGGTCCCTCTAGTCAAAACTAAGGTTTTTCCAGTAGTCATATATGGATATGAGAGTTGGACTATAAGGAAAGCTGAGTGCCGAAGAAATTATGCTTTTGAACTGTGGTGTTAGAGAAGACTGTTGAGAGTCCCTTGGACTGTAAGGCGATCCAATCAGTCAGTCCTAAAAAAATCAATCCTGAATATTCATTAGAAGGACTTATGCTGAAGCTGAAACTCTAATACTTCAGCCACCTGATGCAAAGAACTGACTCACTGGAAAAGACCCTGATGCTGGGAAAGACTGAAGGTAGGAGGAGAAGGGGACGACAGAGGATGAGTTTGAGTAAGCTCTGGAAGTTGGTGATGGACAGGGAAGCCTGGAGTGCTGCAGTCCATGGGGTCTCAAGGAGTCTGAGACACAACTGAGCAACTGAACTGAACTATCAAGACAGAAACAATAGGAAAGGTGTATTTAGGAATGGCAAGAATTTCAGGGAGAGGTGGAAGAGGCGGACCTTAGGACCAGATCATTATGAAATTTGACTTTCAATTATAGGTGACAGAAATTTTCAATGAAGGGTTTTGACTTTGGGAGTGATAAGGACAGTGTGTCTCTCTGTTCTGTGGGTTCACATGTAGGGATATTAGTCTTACTAGAACTCAGACGCGGAGGGAGAGTTAATCATACTTGATAGGTCATGGCTTATTATTTTTTTTATCCTGACAAAACTCCTTTTGTTTATTCTCTTTTTATCCTAATACTCTTTCTCATTGCCCTTAACGCCTACCATATGCAATCATATTAGGTTTAATGATACACACTGCTGTTCACTGTTCAGTTGCTCAGTTGTGTCCAACTCTTTGTGACCCATGACTGCAGCACGCCAGGCTTCCCTGTCCTTCACCATCTCCCAGAATTTGCTCAAATTCATGTCCATCGAGTCAGTGATGCCATCCAACCATCTCATCCTCTGTCGTCTTCTTCTCCTGCCTTCAATCTTTCCCAACATCAGAGTCTTTTTCTAATGAGTCAGTTCTTCGCATCATGAGGCCCAAGTATCAGAGTTTCAGCTTCAGCATCAGTCCTTCCAATGAATATCAGGGTTGGTTCCCTTTAGAACTGACTGGTTTAATCTCCTTGCTTGCCAAGGAACTCTCAAGAGTCTTCAACACCAGTTCAAAAAGCTGTGGTACATATACACAATGGAGTATTACTCAGCCGTTAAAAAGAATACATTTGAATCAGTTCTGATGAGATGGATGAAACTGGAGCCGATTATACAGAGTGAAGTAAGCAAGAAAGAAAAACACCAATACAGTATACTAACACATATATATGGAATTTAGAAAGATGGCAATGATGACCCTGTACGCAAGACAGCAAAAAAGACACAGATATGTATAGCGGACTTTTGGACTCAGAGGGAGAGGGAGAGGGCGGGATGATTTGGGAGAATGGCATTGAAACATGTATACTATCACGTAAGAATCGAATCGCTAGTCTATGTCCAATGCAGGATACAGCATGCTTGGGGCTGGTGCACGGGGATGACCCAGAGAGATGTTATGGGGAGGGAGGTGGGAGGGGGGTTCATGTTTGGGAACGCATGTACACCCGTGGTGGATTCTTGTCAATGTATGGCAAAACCAATACAGTATTGTAAAGTAAAATAAAGTAAAAATAAAAATTAAAAAAAAAAAAGCATCCATTCTTTGGCATTCAGCCTTCTTTATGGTGCAACTCTCGTATCCATACATGACTACTGGAAAAACCATAGCTTTAACTATCCGGACCTTTGTCGCCAAAGTGACATCTCTGCTTTTTAATATGCTGTCTAGGTTTGTCACAGTTTTTCTTCCAAGGAGCAAGTGACTTTTAATTTCATGGGTGTAGTCACTGTCCACAGTGATTTTGAAGCCCAAGAAAATAGTCTGTCACTGTTTCCATTGTTTCCTCATCTATCTGCCATGAAGTGATGGGACTGGATACTATGATCTTAGTTTTTTGAATGTTGAGTTTTAAGCAGCTTTTTCACTCTCCTCTTTCACCTTCATTAAGAAGCTCTTTAGTTCCTCTTCTCTTTCTGCCATTAGAGTAGTGTCATCTGCATATCTGAGGTTACTGATATTTCTCCCAGCAATCTTGAGTTCAGCTTGAGCTTCATCCAGCCTGGCATTTCACATGATGTATTCTGCATATAAGTTAAATAAGCAGTTACATATATGTAAGATTTATGTATAACGATACATATATATTTTTAAGATTTTATTTTTGGCTGCACTGGGTCTTTTTTGCTCTGTGAGAGCTTTCTCCAGTTGTGGTGAGCAGGGTCTACTCTTCATTTTGGTGCACAGGCTTCTCATTTTAGAGGCTTCTCTTGTTGCATAGCATGGGCGTTAGGTGTGGGAGCTTCAGTAGCTGTGGAGCACAGGCCCAGCTGCCAGGTGGCACTTCATATCTTCCCAACCAGGGATTGAACCCAACTCCTCTGCACTGGCATTGACTTCTTAACCCGTGAACCACCAAGGAAGCTCTAACAATATTTTTTTTTGTTTTATGTGTTCTTACAAAATGTGTACACTTTTAATTTATGTAAATGATAGTTTGTCACATAGTTCATTCTTAGTGGTTTTTTTTCTTTTTTTGCTGCCATTTTTTAGCATTTTTAACTAAACATTATGGTTTTAAAATGTATCCATATGGCTCTGTGTATATCTAATCTGTTTACTGTAATTGCTATACAGTACATAAGGGTGTGCAGTCATTAGATTTTACTACCCACTCTTCAGATGATAAACATCCAACTTCTTACTATCATACCAAAAAAAAGCTACAGTGAAAGTCCCCTTATGTGTCCTTCATACATTTGTATGAGAATTCCTTTGGCATATATATAGTTAAGAGCTGGGACTTCTCTGGTAGTCCAGTGGTTAAGACTCCATGCTTGCAACGCAGTGGGAAATGGTTCTATCCCTGGTTAGGGAAGATCCCACATGCTGCACACCCACCCCACCTCCCAAAAAAACCCCAAAAACATACTCAAGAGCAGAATTACTGGTCACAGGGTATGTATATACTTTTTCCCCTGAAATTAATATTATTTCAAAAACTTCTGTAATTGGAGTATAGCTTTTTTACAATGTTGTGTTAGTTTCTGCTGTACAACATGCATATACTTAATTTGACTATATCATGCCAGGCTGCTCTCCAAAGTAGCTACACTAGGCTACACTGTCACCAGTAATGAATGAGGGTAAATTCCCTCCCCTTGCCTACACTTTCTAGTATTTGCCAGTTTATTTGGTATAAACTGACATTTCATTCCTGTTTTTATTTGCATTTCTCTGATTACCAACCAGCTTCTCTTCATAAACTGATTGGTTTTTCAAGTTTCCTCTTCTGTAAACATCTTTGCCCCCCCCCCTTTAATTCTTAGCCATTTTTTCCCATTGGGGCTGCTGTCTTTTGTAAGAATACTTTCAAAATAGTCTACATTCTACTGTCCTCAGGTAGGTTTAGACATTACAAATACTTCTTCCTATTCTTTCCTTTGTTAACATCATTTATAGAACTACTCAGTTTTGATATAATCACATTTCTTAATTTTTTTTCTTACAGTTGAAGCTTTTATTTAAAAAGTCCTTTCTGACCTGAAATCACAAATATATTCACCTACAAGTTCTTCTATTAACTTTGTCATTTAACCTTTCACTTTTAGATCTTTCATCCATCCATAGTCCATTCTTTTACATCGTGTTAGGTGAAAGTCGGTCTTAATTTTCCCCATATAATGGGCCAATTTCCCCCAAATTATCTTTTTAACAATCCATTCTTTCTCTTAGTGACTTGGGAGCAAAACAGGTTTTTGTTTTTTTTTTGGAAATTAACTGGCAGTTCTTCAGGGAATAGAGATGAGAAGCAGGGATGTCCAGGTAAGAAATACTGCCACAGTCCAGACAGAAATAAGGATGTGACCAAGACAGTAGTATGAGGGTTTGGGGTGAGGGTAGAGAGGAGTATCAAATTTGAGAGATGTATCGGAGATTGGAAATGTGGAGTGAAGGAGAAAAAGGAGCCAGCAACAACTTCAGTTTTGAATCTAGCACATTCTGTGGCAAGAGGTGTAATTACTGAGATAAGGACAGGAGTGTGAACAGGTTTTGAAGAGATGCATACAGCTGTAGAAATGTTGAGGCTTTGGTGCCTGTAGACATATTTTGACCCTCACATTATTTTAAAATGTGTGTGTAATTAAATAACATTATTTGGTAGCTGGGAGGTCTTATTTTTTTTTTAAAGATCTACATTCAGCTTCTTTCAAAAGATCAGGATGACTGTAACAACAAAACTACATTTTTGTCTGGCCTCAGTTGCATAGAACCCATCAACAGCTCCTACCACTTAATGTAGCAGGAGTTCCCCAACTCTGCACAGTCTGAACTGGACCCTCATTCTCACAGACATTTGGGATTGGGATCCTGGTAAAAGCAGAGTGATGATGGCAGAAAAGCATGGATGCTTGCCATCAGACTTAATTTGAATCCAAGGTTCAGCCATTTACTTTACTGTTCTAAACCTTTATTTTCTTATCACAAAGCATGGAGTACTCATCTTAATGGTTTCTTAGGAGAATTTAAAGAGAAAATGCACATAAAGCTCAATATTAATTGTTAGCAATCACTAGCTAGAAAAATATCCAAATAGAACTTGGAAATACAATTACAGAGCTGAGGAGAGAAACAGAACTATGAGCTGCTGATTGGAAAGCAGTGATACACAGCTCTGTCTTAAATTCATGGCTTTTTTTCCCCCCTCTGGGCATGCAGAATTTAGTTCCCTGATTAGAGATCAAACCTGTGCCTTCTGCAGTGGAAGGGCCGAGTCTTAACCACTGGCCCACCAGGGAAGTCCTGTAATTTTCTTCATGACTGGAATGTCAGAACCTCCTCTCTACCACAACCCCATCTTCACTTCTTTAAATCCCTAAAACTTGACACACAGAATTTCATAAATATTTGCAGGAAAAAAAAAAAGAACAATGGGTAAAGGATCTATAAAAATAAACAGACAGACATTTTCTTTCATTTGTAAAACAGAAGAAAAATGAAGTTACCAACTTACCTAAGTTTATTCCTGTCAGCCCAGCTGCACATTTCCTGCAAATAAAAATGTTAACCAAGGCATACAGTTGCATTCTGTACTCCTAGTTCCCAGGAAAAGGTCGCAAAAGGACACACACTTAGTCATGTAGGTTGCAAAATATATCTCTAATCCTCCCCAGTAAAATATTATTTAGACAGTATTTAGAAGAAGTATTTGTTGTATGTAATAATACCAACAAAACCCAACCAAAGAATACAAACAATTCTGATTTAGTGCGGAAAATTTCAAAGAAAAGATGGTTTGTGGGAATTGGTTTATCTTTTACTATGGTGACATATATATATATATATATATAGTTAACCTCTGAATTCTCCATAGAAACTTTTAACTCTTTAGAGAGCTAATTCTTAGGAAGGTTGATAAGAAGTCCAGGGTCCCCGAAGATGAGAAAGGGGTCTGGTGTTCTTGAGGAGACAGGGGTCTGGAATTTGCAATGAGAAGGAAAGGACAAAGGTTGTTGGTTTTTTTTTTTCCTCTACATTCCTAGTCACATAAAACGTTTTTTTTTTTTGTTTTTTTTTAAGCCTGGAACTGATGATTACACAACAAACAACTCACCTTAAACTCTGTCAGTTCAGTTCAGTCGCTCAGTCGTGTCCGACTCTTTGCGACCCCATGAATCGCAGTACGCCAGGCCTCCCTGTCCATCACCATCTCCTGGAGTTCATCCAAACTCATGTCCATCGAGTCCGTGATGCCATGATGTACTAAGGATTATGTAACAACAATGTAACCTGCTTGAGGACAGTTTCTCCTTCCTGAAAACCTTCTGGCTAATCCTGCTATCTTAAAATGTAAGTTATGGGAGTGGGTCTAGTAAGATCTTTACAACCTTGAGACATTCTTTTGATTTATTGTAATAACTAATTTAAAAAGTATATAACTCCCTTGCTATCACTAGCAAGGGGGGCACTCTCCGTCCCCCTTCTGATGTCTATGTCAGAAGCTTTCTCTGTCCCTTTTTATACTTTAGTAAAACTCTGCTACACAAAAGCTCTTGAGTGATCAAGCCTGGTCCCTGGTCCCGAAGCTAAATCTTCCTCAAAGATCACAAATCACACATTGTCCACCGTAAGCTATCACCCTGTAAACCTCATGCTTCTGCTAAACACATTTTCCACATTTACTTCGAATTCATTTCTTCAGGATACCCTGGTTATTTGTTCTTTTCATAGTATGTAAAATTGAAGTTGTCCCAATGTCCTAATACCAGGATGTTACTGCATCCTGATCTCACTCTTTGCAGGTAAGGAAAATAATCATATTAAGTTTGAGAAAGTATTCAGTTCAGTTCAGTCGCTCAGTTGTGTCTGACTCTTTGCGACCCCATGAATTGCAGCACGCTAGGGCCTCCCTGTCCATCACCAACTCCCAGAGTTCACTCAAACTCAGGTCCATCGAGTCGGTGATGCCATCCAGCCATCTCATCCTCTGTCGTCCCCTTCTCCTCCTGCCCCCAATCCCTCCCAGCATCAGAGTCTTTTCGAATGAGTCAACTCCCCGCATGAGGTGGCCAAAGTATTGGAGTTTCAGCTTCAGCATCATTCCTTCCAATGAACACTCAGGACTGATCTCCTTTAGGATGGACTGGTTGGATCTCCTTGCAGTCCAAGGGATTCTCAAAAGTCTTCTCCAACACCACAGTTCAAAGGCATCAAAAGCATCAATTCTTCACAGTCCAACTCTCACATCCATACATGACCACAGGAAAAACCATAGCCTTGACTAGACGGACCTTAGTCGGCAAAGTAATGTCTCTGCTTTTTAATATGCTGTCTAGGTTGCATTAGCATAAGTTAAGTGACACACCCACCATTGCCAAGACATTCCAAGTATAACCATCAGAGATCAAAAAACGGGTGATAAAAATAAAAAATGCACGGCAGCCCAATTTCTGGAAATCTCTGCCCCTTCCCCACAACAGTTGGAATAATCCTCCCATCATTAACCTATGAAATTACCCAGTCCATAAAAACTAACAAAGCCATATTTCAAGACCTCTCACTTTCTGAGATGGCCCACTCTATGGAGTGTGTTTCTCTCTAAATAAATCCATCTCTTACCTATCAGTCTCTCACTGAATTCTTTCTGCAATGAGACATCAACTGAGCTTTATTAAGTCTTGAAACCAGGTGTGTGATCTCAGTTAAAAAACAGTGGGTTCAGGTCCCAATTTGAATTGCATGGCTTCACAGTAATATTATCATACCCCTTAAAATTAACAATAAAAAAAGGCTAACATCTAGTTCAGGAGAAATTTAGCTGTATGGAAGTTTTCAAGAATGAATCAAGATTACAAGTCTTTCAATAAGGCTTGATAAGCTTTCAATAAGGCTAAGAATTCAGAAGAAAAGAACTTCAAAACTAAAGACTGCAATCTCATTTTTTTCTTGTGCTGCTCTGCAAATATAAATCTGGACACTCAGATTCCAAAAGAAGATAAAAATAGTCTATGAATCAAAACCATTAATCATATCCTGTTATTTTTAGTTATGTTTCTTCCTGATATTTTAACTCAAAATCAGTTTAATATGTCTAATCACACTTTTTTTTTTTCCAGGGAAAAAATATTTTAGGTTGAGGTGGAAAATTCTGACCAAAAGATACACTGAAAGCTAAATCAGGGTGGTTGTCAGAGTCTGTATCCACGACCTTGGATGAAGTGTTACTTAGTCACTTGGAAAGTCTTATATTAATAATCTGTCCTATGACTCAACTATCTGCCTCATAACACCCTCACAAAACACCCTCAAAAAATTCACACCTAGAAATGTAAAAACGTCACAAAAAATTAATGATAATTGGGTGACAGGTCACATTACCTTCCATACTAAAAGCAGACGCTAATAACAGAAATTTTGAGATAGCTTGTAAAAAAAAAAAATCTCTGAGTAAACTTTGGAGTCAAAGTACCAGCGTTTTGCTTCTGTTGGAAGACCCCGCCATACACAGAAGGTGCTCAAGAACACCTGCTGACTGGGTTTAACACTGGAACTAAACTTTTTCGACATAGTAACTATTAAATTCCTGATTATGTAAAATCCGTTTTTTCTCATACGTGTTTTGCTCTGCACTCAGTGCTTTTTCTGCTGTCCCCAATTTATATATTTATATTCAGGGTTCATGCTGAATTTGCATCTGTGTGAATGGAGACTACAGCATCTCTACTTCAACCCCACTCCCAAATTTCAGGAAAGCCGGAGGACTGTCCACGGAGTAGGTGATAATGGGGGCATTTTCTGGACACTGATAGGAAGGTACTGGTCAACATTTTATTTTTACACTAATTCTTCTGGAATTACTCTACTAATTCCAGAAAGTCTACTCGGTAAGAACATCAGACCTCTCCAGACAATTCTGCTCCATCTTTTCCTGACCTAGAATTCACTAGACCTAAGTACACTTTACATTATCATGTATGCTTCTAATCACATACCAGCTTGTATATAAACACATTCCATCAGCCCACATACCAGTTTGGCAGCACAGCTTTACTCCCAACAGTAATATGAATAAAACAATAGCACTTGGCCTCTCTCTGAAGCTGTAGACTGAATTTTGCAGGAGGGATGATATGGGCAAAAAAATTTATATCCAGCTCAGTTCAGTCACCCAGTCATGTCCAACTCTTTGCGACTCCATGAACTGCAGCACGCCAGGCCTCCCTGTCCATCATCAACTCCCAGAGTTCACTCAAACTCATGTCCATCGAGTCGGTGATGCCATCCAGCCATCTCATCCTCTGTCGTCCCCTTCTCCTCCTGCCCCCAATCCCTCCCAACATCAGGATCTTTTCCAGTGAGTAAACTTTTCACATGAGGTGGCCAAAGTACTGGAGTTTCAGCTTTAGCATCAGTCTTTCCAATGAACACCCAGGACTGATCTCCTTTAGGATGGACTAGTTGGATCTCCTTGCAGTCCAAGGGACTCTCAAGCATCTTCTCCAACACCACAGTTCAAAAACATCAATTCTTCAGCGCTCAGCTTTCTTCACAGTCCAATTCTCACATCCATACATGACCCCTGGAAAAACCATAGCCTTGACTAGATGGACCTTTGTTAGCAAAGTAATGTCTCTGCTTTTTAATATGCTGTCTAGGTTGGTCATAACTTTCCTTCCAAGGAGTAAGCTTCTTTTTTTAATTTCATGGCTGCAGTCACCATCTGCAGTGATTTTGGAGCCCCCAAAAATAAAGTCTGACACTGTTTCCACTCTTTCCCCATCTATTTCCCATGAAGTGATGGGACCAGATGCCATGATCTTCGTTTTCTGAATGTTGAGCTTTAAGCCAACTTTTTCACTCCCCTTTCACTTTCACCAAGAGGCTCTTTAGTTCTTCTTCACTTTCTGCCATAAGGGTGATGTCATCTGCATATCTGAGGTTATTGATACTTCTCCTGGCAATCTTGATTCCAGCTTGTGCTTCTTCCAGCCCAGCGTTTCTCATGATGTACTCTGCATAGAAGTTAAATAAGCAGGGTGACAATATACAGCCTTGACGTACTGCTTTTCCTACTTGGAACCAGTCTGTTGTTCCATGTCCTGTTCTAATTGTTGCTTCCTGACCTGCATATAGGTTTCTCATGAGGCAGGTCAGGTGGTCTGGTATTCCCATCTTTTTCAGAGTTTTCCACAGTTGATTGTGATCCACATAGTCAAAGGCTTTGGCATAGTCAATAAAGCAGAAATAGATGTTTTTCTGGAACTCTCTTGCTTTTTCGGTGATCCAGCGGATGTTGGCAATTTGATCTCTGGTTCCATTTATACTACCTAGAGCCAAAATCAAACCAACCAACCAACAAAAACTGATGTGGCTTGGGCTTCCCTGGTGATCCAGTGGTTAAGAGTCAAGCCCTAGTTTGGGGAGATCTTACGCTGCAGAGCAACTAAGCCCGTGTGCCACAACTACTGAGCCTGTGCTCTAGTCTGGGAGCTGCAACTACTGAAGCCCAGGAACTCTAGAGCCTGTGTTCTGCAATAAGAGAAACCACCACAATGAAGACTAGTCCCCGCTCACTGCAACTAGAAAAAGCCTGCACACAGCAAAGAAGGTCTAGCACAGCCAAAAACAACTAACTGAATTTTTTTAAGAAACTGATGTGGCTTGACCAAGTTTTTCTTATTAGCTATACTCCTTTCTCAATCATCTTTGTGAACAGGAATAATGCCTTCAGTATATTTGCTTTCTTAGAAAACTACATCAGAATCATAGAAAGAATTTTTTAAAAACATGAATCCCCAGGAACCCCCAGCCCTTTATCACAAATACCGAAGTATGAGACTCAAGAATCTGTGATCTTAAGTTCCTCAGATGCTTTTTCTATGGCCAGCACCAAGAGTGCGTTAGAATCACTGCCCAGAATACCTAGAACATCACTCTATATACAGTTACTTTATATAAATTTTTAAATGTTTATTTATTTGGCTACACTGGCATCTGGCATGTGGTATCTAGTTCCCTGACCAGGAATCAAACCCAGGTCCCAGGTCCCCTGCATTGGGAGGCTGGAGTCTTAGCCACTGGATCACCAGGGCTATAAAAACCCTACAAATGTTTTATACACACACACACAGAGACATATATTTGATGAATGAATGAATAAGTCAAGACTGGAAATCAGCAACTCTCTGAGTTCTAACCACACCCAAGATCTACTGGTCTAGTCTCTTCTTTTTTTTGTTTTTATATGTATGACTTCATTGAATTTTCCTAAAGAACCTTTGATCTCAGCCCTCTTGTACAGATAAGGTCTAGTCTCTTCTGTCTTGAAGCTTGCATTGTCTGACCTAGACAGATGCTGACTGAATTCTGATCTGTGTGACCTCACCCCATTCCACCCCAAGCAGCCACCAACATTCCTACTCAGCCAAAAAACAGTGATAAGAAAACTGCTTTATTTTTACCCCTCGATCAGTAAAGTAAATAGACTGAAATCATAAACCCTGGCCTCACAGAAATACCTCCTGATATTCAACATAACAACTTATTGGTTGTCTACTACAGACTGTATATGTGGCAGGCACAGCAGACGATACAGAATGATTACAAGACTTGATACTTAACCTTGAATATTCAAGTTGATAAGACAGAAGGACGTGTCACATCCTGTGCTGGGAGCCTTTTGATACCACCTTATTCATTCCTCAGAGCAGTTCTCCAGGGGAGAAAAGTATCATCTCTAGGTTACAGGTGAAGAACTTGAGGCCTTAAAGAGGTTAAATACCATCTCACAATTATATACTGACAGAGTTTGTATTTGAACTTCTCTTCTTTCTGACTCTAGAATTGAAGCTATAAACCCTAAACTACTATATATTATTCAATGGAGATTATTATCCACTCAATGTTATCCACTCCAGAACTACGTAATAAGCATTTACTATATACTAGGTCCTGGCATAGATGCAGATACACAGGGTCTCTGTCTTCATACAGTTTCTAGTTTAACTGGAAAAGGAGGTATTTAAGAGTAAATGCAATGACGATTATAAGAGAAAACTACAGGATGTTATTTAGGAGTGGTAACCAGGAACTTATTTTCGTCTAAGGATTCAGGAAGTAGCCAAATCCTTCTAAAGTCAGGAACTTCACTTCCCAGCTGCAGGATCTGGGGAGAATTACACTTCCTTATTTGCAAAATAATGACAATAACACCAGTTACAGATTTTGTGAAGGTTAAGAGATACAGTGTATGTAAAGCACAGAAACTGACAAAAAGTAACCACTCAATAATCATTAATTTAGAGCTATTTAAAATTTTCATTCATATTTGGAGAAGGCAATAAGAATACACAAAAGCAGGGGTAAAACAGAGAAAACAGCAGTAGGAGAAGGAAAATGCAGGGCAAAGCCCCTAAGCCAAGAGAGGCAAAGTATCACATAACTTGCTATAAGATCCAGTCCTGGAGAAGGTCCCCAACCTTACTGACAGCAGGGACCAGTTTCATAGAAGACAATTCTTCCACAGGCCTGGGGAAGGGGGATGGTTTCAGGATGATTCAAGTGCATTACACTTATTATGCACTTCATTTCTATTATTATTACATCAGCTCTACCTCAGATCATCAGGCCTTAGATCTCAGAAGCTGGGGTCCCCTGCTGTACAGAGCTCTGCCAGAGAAAGCTGGACAGGTAGGTGGGGACCACATCAAGCCTTCAAGTAAAGATGTTTATCTTTGTACAAAGGCAAATGAAGCATCTAAAGGAATTTAAGACAAGAAGAGACTTGTTGAGATTCAAATTTTAAAAGACAACCCCAAGGGAGGGTGGAGACAATTTCTGTTTCATTTTATATACATATATATATGGTGCCATTGCCTTCTCCGATATATATATATATATTCACATATATATATATATATGTGATTTCCCTGGTGACTTAGACGGTAAAGCATCTGCCTACAATGCTGGAGACCTAGGTTCGATCCTTGGGTCAGGAAGATCCTCTGGAGAAGGAAATGGCAACCCACTCCAGTACTCTTGCCTGGAAAACCCCATGGACGGAAGAGCCTGGAAGGCTACAGTCCGTGGGGTCACAAAGAGTCAGACACAACTGAGAATTCACCTTCACCTTCACCATACATATATAGGCAAATTGCCAACATCCGATGGATGACTGAAAAAGCAAGAGAGTTCCAGAAAAACATCTATTTCTGTTTCATTGACTATGCCAAAGCCTTTGACTATGTGGATCACAATAAACTGTGGAAAATTCTGAAAGAGATGGGAATACCAGACCACCTGAACTGCCTCTGGAGAAACCTATATGCAGGTCAGGAAGCAACAATTAGAACAGGACATGGAACAACAGACTGGTTCCAAGTAGGAAAAGCAGTACGTCAAGGCTGTATATTGTCACCCTGCTTATTTAACTTCTATGCAGAGTACATCATGAGAAACGCTGGGCTGGAAGAAGCACAAGCTGGAATCAAGATTGCCGGGAGAAATATCAATAACCTCAGATACGCAGATGACACCACCCTTATGGCAGAAAGTGAAGAAGAGCTAAAGAGCCTCTTGATGAAAGTGAAAGAGGAGAGTGAAAAAGCTGGCTTAAAGCTCAACATTCAGAAAACGAAGATCATGGCATGCGGTCCCATCACTTCATGGCAGATAGATGGGGAAAGAGTGGAAACAGTGTCAGACTTTATTTTGGGGGGCTACAAAAGCACTGTGGATGGTGATTACAGCAATGAAATTAAAAGATGCTTACTCCTTGGAAGGAGTTAGGACCAATCTAGACAGCATATTAAAAAGCAGAGACATTACTTTGCCAACAAAGGTCCGTCTAGTCAAGGCTATGGTTTTTACAGTGGTCATGTATGGATGTGAGAGTTGGACTATAAAGGCTGAGCGCCAAAAAATTGATGCTTTTGAACTGTGGTGTTGGAGAAGATGCTTGAGAGTCCCTTGGACTGCAAGGAGATCCAACCAGTCCATCCTAAAGGAGATCAGTCCTGGGTGTTCACTGGAAAGACTGATGCTAAAGCTGAAACTCCAATACTTCGGCCACCTGATGCGAAGAGCTGACTCATTGGAAAAGACACTGATGCTGGGAAAGATTGAGGGCCAGAGGAGAAGGGGACGACAGAGGATGAGATGGCTGGATGGCATCACCAACTCGATGGACATGGGTTTGGTTGGACTCCGGGAATTGGTGATGGACAGGGAGGCCTGGCGTGCTGCGGTTCATGGGGTCGCAAAGAGTCGGACACAACTGAGCGGACACGACTGAGCGACTGAACTGAATTGAATTGACAGGATTCCCTGGTGGCTCAGTGGTAAAGAATCTGCCTGCCAATGCAGGAGACTCAGATTCTATCCCTGGTCCAGAAAGATTCCCCTGGAGAAGGAAATGGCAACCCACTGAAGTATTCTTGCCTGGGAAATCCCATGGACAGAGGAGGCTGTCAGGTGGGCTACAGTCTGAACAAATAAGTCATTAATAAGTCATTAATTTGGGCAGCAGATATCAGGGTCCTCCACTGTTGGGGACCCTCTCACTGAGAGACACAGGACACTTAGTTCTTAGACTGATAACAACTTTACATATAATGAAGGCACAAACAGCACTCAAGGAGGATTCTATAAATAGTTTGATAACAAAGTCTAAATCTGATGGTTACAGAAGGGTTTTAGAAGCCTCACTTTCTGAAATCACACCACTGCAGGAAAAACTCTCCCATTTCTTAAGATGATAATGATGAAGTTTCTTTGGAAATAAAAATAATCTGAGGAGACTGACTCTGTCTACTCTCTATTTCTCTCCATCCACACTGTAGGATTCAAACCCACCTCCCCACCCCAAGCCCTGACTACTCCTTTGATTATCATTCTAGCCTCCTAAAACAGTTGCTCCTATGCTCAGCCAACCTGTTCTCTACATTTCAAATGCTAACCATTTATACTAACTACTAACCAGCAGCTAGCACAGTGCCTGGTGCATAGTACCTGCTCAATTAATACTTGTTGAAAGAAAAAAAATGACTAAGGAATAATATACATTACACTGTATTCAATGTGTAATGCCACGAAAACTCATGAATTTCACCTAGACTAAATAATATCCCAGTGTAAATTCATCCAAAGACTCCTCTTGCCCCTGGGGCAGAATCTGACCCAGTCTATAAGGTCTTGGCAGTGTAGTCTCTGATCACCTCTGCACCTTTGCTTTTCACTGCTACCTCTCCTCTCTCTCCTTAAGTCCTCAAATATGCCATGTTCCCTTGGTTTAGGGGTATGTTTCCACATGATGTTTCCTCTGCCTGGACCATTCTTCACCCTTCTCCATATACAAGCCAACTGCCTCTCTTTCCCTAAACACTGTCCCACCAAATATTGCCATACCTCCCCCATCACAGACACACACTCACTCTTAACATACATCCACATATGTAGCTAATTCCTATACAATATTAGGATTCAGGTTCCCTGACCAGCCCTCTCTGCAAATCTGGTTTAGGTGCCCATTCTTTCAGCTCACATGCTAACTTTTGATTCCCTCATCAGACCATTTATCACCATTAATTAAAACTGCTTATAATTTTTTTAACCTCACCCCTTTCTCACCCCACTTGATTATACTCTCCCTGAGAGCAGGAGTTTGGACTGTCTTATTCATTTTTATCTCCTTTGTGGCTGGCACTGTGCCTAGAATATCATGCATGCTCAGTCACGTCCAACTCTTTCTGACCCCATGGACTGTAGCCCATCAGTCTCCTCTGTCCCTGGGATCTCCCAGGCAAGAATACTGGAGTGGGTTTCCATTTCCTTCTCCAGAGGATCTTCCCAACTCAGTGCTCAAACCTGCATCTTCTGCATTGGCAAGCGGATTTTGTATCACTGTGCCACCTGGTAAGTTCTTAATAAATACTTGTTGAAGGAAAAAGAAAGCATAACATATATTAAATGTTATGTATTAAAATCAAAGCAAAAAATACAGATTCATGATACACATCATGACATTTACAAATAGACAAATAGCAAATATGCCATTTGAGTAATGTATTAAGAATTTCCATTCATTTTCTGCTGTCCACTTCAAAAGGTGAATTATCCCCATGACATGAGGTCATCTCATTGACCTCATGAAGTTCTATGCAACACTTACTTGCAAGATTGATGTCAATTCTTTAAAGCAAAATTCCCTCTAGGCTGATTTAGGGAAACTTTCTTCTAATACAAGGTGACAATAGTTAGTTATGATTTGTTAACAATCCACTTCATCTTAATAAGCCCTTAAACCCTCAACTATTACCAGGGGTTGGCTGGCCAGCCCAGAAGTCACACTGCTAGAGAACAGGCAACAAGTTGCTGCTCCTTGTTTTTTTCCTCCACTGTACCTGGAAAAAACTTACCTTATGCACATTTGAGTGAGCAAAAAGTAATGATAATCTTGAGCCCAAATTTTCTTTCATATTTTGACCTTAGATAAAGGTCAAGAAGCTTTCCTGGTGGCCCACTTCCCCTGCACTCCCAGAGCACTTCCACCGCAGGGGCACAGGTTCACTCCCTGATCAGGGAATGAAGATCCTGCATGTTATGTAGTCTGGCAAAAAAAAAAAAAAAAAAAAGTCAAAAGGTCAAGCAAATAACTAGAACTTATATTTGCATGGTACCAAATAAACATAAATACTTTCTCATTACCTCCTCGTTTCATAACACTGGTAAAGCTGGATAATTAATAATTCATTGGTAAAGCTGAATTGTTGATTCAATTTGAATTTTAAGGAGAATGACTGTGGATTTCACTCTTTAAATCAATGAGCTGGTTATTTCAGTGTTTTTATTTGCATCAGACCAAATTACTGATGATGTATTACTTGATGATTCTAAGCAACAGTATTTCTTGCTTTTGGTGTTGACCTTATAACAATGAATAATATTTGTTCATGCTTATTCTTTCTGTGCTTTGTAAATAATCACTTTAAATCACGTCCTGTCGTTGAGTTGAGGGAGATTTCACTAGTAATGGTCATGTGGCATAATGCTCTACTGGTAAGAAAAGAGCCTAATCTAGTCAATAGCATCATCACTGTCCCTCCAGGTTAGACAGCAAGTGATGAAGAGATACAGTCCTTGAGTGCAGGGTCAGAGAAAGTATGCAAAGAGCCTTCCAGACAAGCTGGGAGAATGATCTCAGCCTTGCTTGAAGCTAGACCTAAGTTCAAACACCAACTCTAGCACCAATCAGCACTGTGAGCTCAAAGTAAGCCCCAGATCCTTTTGAGCACAGTTTTATTAACTGCATTGCAATCTGCCACGTAGAATGATACATGTAAACTAGCACATAATTGCACTCATCTTACAGTAAAGCATCTGTCTACAATGCGGGAGACCCGGGTTCAATCCCTGGGTTGGGAAGATCCCCTGGAGAAGGAAATGGCAATCCACTCCAATACTATTGCCTGGAAAATCCCATGGACAGAGGAGCCTGGTAGGCTACAGTCCATAGGGTTGCAAAGAGTCGGACACGACTGAGCGACTTCACTTTCACTTTCACTTACACACTGGCAAAGTAATCCTCAGAATTCTCCAAGCCAGGCTTCAACAGTGTATGAATGGTGAACTTCCAGATATTCAAGCTGGATTTAGAAAGGGCAGAGAAACCAGAGATCAAATTGCCAACATCCGTTGGATCATCGAAAAAGCAAGAGTTCCAGAAAAACATCTACTTCTGCTTTATTGACTATGCCAAAGCCTTTGCCTGTGTGGATCTCAACAAACTGAGGGAAATTCTTAAAGAGATGGGAATACCAGACCACCTGACCTGCCTCCTGAGAAACCTGTATGCAGGTCAGGAAGCAACAGTTAGAACTGGACATGGAACAACAGACTGGTTCCAAATCAGGAAAGCAGTACATCAAGGCTGTATATTGTCACCCTGCTTATTTAACTTCTATGCAGAGTACATCATGAGAAATGCTGGCCTGAATGAAGCACAAGCTGGAATCAAGATTGCCAGAAGAATATCAATAACCTCAGACATGCAGATGATACCACACTTACGGCAGAAAGCAAAGGAGAACTAAAAAGCCTCTTAATGAAAGTCAAAGAGGAAAGTGAAAAGGTTCGCTTATAACTCAACACTCAGAAAACTAAGATTATGGCATTGGTCCCATCACTTCATGGCAAATAGATGGGGAAACAATGGAAACAGTGACAGATTTAATTTGGGGCTCCAAAATCACTGCAGATGATGACTGCAGCCATGAAATTAAAAGACACTTGCTCCTTGGAAGAAAAGCTATGACCAACCTAGACAGCACATTAAAAAGCAGAGACATTACTTTGCCAACAAAGGTCTGTCTAGTCAAAGCTATGGTTTTTCCAACAGTCATGTACGGATATGAGAGCTGGACTATATAATGAAAGCTATGCCAAAGAATTGATGCTTTTGAATGGTGATGTTGGAGAAGACTCTTGAGAGTCCCTTGGACTGCAAGGAGATCCAACCAGTCAATCCTAAAGGAAATCAGTCCTGAATATTCATTGGAGGGACTGATGCTGAAGCTGAAACTCCAATACTTTGGCCACCTGATGCAAAGAACTGACTCACTGGAAAAGACCCTGATGCTGGGAAAGACTGAAGGCAGGAGGAGAAGAGGACAACAGAGGATGAGATGATTGAATGGCATTATTGACTTAATGGACATGAGTTTGAGTAAGCCTCAGGAGTTGATGATGGACAGGGAAGCCTGGCATGCTGCAGTCCATGGGGTTGCAAATAGTCGGACATGACTATGTGACTGAACTGAACTGTATTAAAAGGATTTAGAATAGTGCTGGCCCCCATTAAGCATGTGATAATTTTTTTTAAGTTTTTATTGAATTTGTTACAATATTGCTTGTATTTTATGTTTTGGTTTTTGGTCACGAGGCATGTGGGATCCTGACTAAGGATTAAACCCATACGCCCTGCATTGGAAGATGAAATCTTAACCACTGGACCACCAGGGAAGTCCCAGCATGTAATAATTTGCAGCTACACCAGGGTTATACGCAGTAGTTAATGCAGCACTAACAGCCAAGTGAGAAACACAGCACTGATGTGTTCAGTTGCTGCCAGGGCTCCTCAGGCCAAACTTCTTGGTTTTCTGCAACCTGGCTAACTCCTCAAGATTAAAAGAACCTTCTCTGTTTATCACACAAGGCTCCCTTCCTCTTGCGTGCACACACGCTAAGTCGCTTAAGTCATGTTCGACTTTTTGAGACCCAGGGGGCTGTAGCCCGCCAGGCTCCTCTGTCCACGGGATTCTCCAAGCAAGAATACTGGAGTGGGTTGCTATGACCCCCTCCAGGGGATCTTCCAGGCCCAGGAATCAAACCCGTGTCTCTTATGTCTTGGCAGGTGAGTTAGTGGTCTCCAGAAAGCGCATCTTCTCAGCAGATCATAGAGATCAAAAAGAGACCTTAATGTGGAAGAACTTTAGAACTAAGCTCTATGTCTCTGCTTCACTGTGGCCAGCATAGGGTAACTAACTGCCCCATTCTGCCCTGGACTGTTTCCTGGATCATGGGACCTTCAGTACTAACATCATGACAATCTCAGACAAACTGAGATGACTTATCATCCTAGCATTTTCCAAGGTTGGGCAGGTGGCCTGATAATATGTAGCCTAACAAGTGGAGGGATGGTTAGCATTACTGACTAAATGAACAGTAATTTGAGCAAACTCCAGGAGATAGTGGAGGACAGAGGAGCCTGGCATCCATGAGGTTGCAAAGAGTCAGACATGACTTAAGTGATCGAACAACAACAATAAATTTTTAATACTATAATGATAAACACTTTTCAATTAAAACTCTCACGTAGGTAATAATGAACATTGAAATGAAGAGTTTCATTTCATTGCAATTTACCCAAGCTGTTGAAAACTTTTGAGAAGCTTTTTCTCAGTTCTCTTTGAATCACTATTCCTCTTCTTTACAAAGTTAACAATGGTCCAATCCTTTGAGTATTGTGCTATTAATTCCCATTTGAAGCAATTAACTCACTGATACTCTCAGCAACACAAAGAACTATTTCTGAAATAACTGTTTAATTAAGCCCAGCAGAAATAAGAATGGAGAATACAGAGGAACAGAATCTGAACTGGGCATGAAGTTTTATACCACATGGAATTCTCTTCTTCTGTAGAAGCCTAAAGGTTATTCAAAATATCTAGTTCTACTATCATGAAACAATGCCATCTGCAGGAACTGTGGATGGATTAGAGATTGTCATACCAACAGAAATTAAGTCAGAGAAATACAAATATCATATGCTATCACTTATATGTGGAATCTAAAAAAAGGATTAACTTTTTTTAACTCATTAAAAATTAACTCATTTGAAAATTAACTCATTTTCAAAGCAGAAACAGACTTAGACAAAACAAACATGATTACCACAGTGGAAGGGGCGGGGGAGGGATAAATTTGGAGTTTGGGATTAACAGATACATACTACTTTATATAAAATAGATAAAGGAACTATATCTTGTAATGGAACTATATCTTATAATGGAAAAGAATCTGAGAACACAGATATATATATATATATATATATATATATATATATATATATATACACATGACAATTAAAAAAGAGAAATGTATTATCAACCTTACTTCTTTTCATTACTATGTGGCAATAAATGATTTGAATTTGTGGCTTCATTTACACATTTTATATACAATTGGTTGGGCAACAAAAAAGTTAAAAGTGACTTATACTTTCAGAAATGCTACAGGTAGCAACCAAAGTTACAATTTTAGACGTAATAACTGAGTACTGTATTTATGTTTATCAGCAACATCTCAAGTTTCTCTTATCTGGCCTAAAACATTTAGAAATCACCTTTTCTGTATTTTCAATTACCACCTACCTAGCTTCTTTGTAATCATTTCTACTTTGCATTCCCTAGATCTCTCCCTTTCCTTTTGGCCTCTGGATCCTTGCCCTATAACATTACTCACTTCCTGACTTCAGTGAGTAACTTCCAACCTGAGGCAAAACTGTAAACCAGTAAGTCTCTTTCCCCCATCTCCTTCCTCTTCCCCTCCTTTCTTCTCCATGATACTCTCAGTTCATTAATGACATTATACCCTCTTGACTTAAATCCACTGCTCCAAGAACTTAGTTTCTCTTCTCAGCTAAGAAAATTCTGGGGGGTGGACAGTAAATCCCAATTATTCAAATTTCTTTGACACACAACTTGCAATGAATGAACAATGCTTTTAGCCAAAACGTACCTTTTATTCTATTATTTTAAAAAAGGGTCTGCTAAGCAAATTAATAATAGTCTGATAAATAATGAAAATCTTTAAAGTAATATTCCATTATTTTATACATACTGGAATATTTTTATATAACATACAATATATTTAGTATATAACTTCTTAGAAGTTCACAAAAGTAATTTTTCAAAGCACTGGCAATACATTTTCTTTATTGGAAAAATTACAATATCTGTTGAGGTTTATAAAATGAGCTTACAATTTCATTCAGTATTTGGGAATTATGGTTTTCATTACATCAGACTCATACTATTTCACAATTTACTAAATATGATTTGCTGGACTATTGGTGAAAGGAAACTAAAATTGCCAGGTGCACACAAACATTTAAGAAACACCATTACTAATGAAGAATGAAACCTTCATTGGTTCTTTTTCATCTCATACCTCATAAATTTTCAGTATCTACAGGTTTACAGATTCAATTCCAATGTGAAGGGTAGAAACTCAATGAAACCACTAGCAAATAAAGCTGGACAATCACAAACAAGTAGGTCATATTGTTTGGAGAATCAATTTGTTTTCAGTAAAAAAAACTAGACTGTCCTTATTTCATATATCAGTTGGCAATTTGATAATGTTATCTTAATGTTTAAAAAGTAGAACAGGAAATTAAATGCATGTTTTCATTCAAACTGTCATGAAAACATTTTTGTTATGACAAGTTTATCTACACCAAAAGGGTGTTAGGGAGATTTGCAAATAATCCAAAACAAAATAAAACTTTTTAAAGAGTACTATTTGGCTTTGGACATTGTACCAAAACCTAGTGATGGCAGTCAGATTTTTCCCAAGATATTTGAAATAGGGATGGTAAGACCGCTTCCTGAAAGTTAAACTTTAAGATTATACTCAATGGACACGAGCAGAAGTAGGCAAAGTCACCTTTAAAATGCAAACTTGGCTGACTTGATTGTGACTTGATTTTTATCGAAGAATATTGCTAAAAGGTTTGGGTAGCCATGGAAACAGAGAAAAGAGCATACAGAGGCACTTGAGGGCTAGTGTCCATCCAAACACTGTCAGGAGAGAAGAAGCCCAAATCAACAGACTAGCAAGATGTCCCTACTGTACTGGAGATCAATATATAAAGCTGCAACTACTGGAAACTGAGTATTTCTATCTTTGGGATGAAATTGTCCGGTCATGGAGATAGATGAATCAAGAACAGCCTATACACACAACTCAGCTTGTTCTGAATTTGTGCTCATAGAGCAACCTTCTGATAATGTCTTTGGTTTCCTGAATAAGTTTGTCTACATAGAAAATGCACTGGCTTTCCATCGTGAGTATTCAGGTATACAAATTACAGCTCTTGGAAATTAATAACTATTCTGGTTGCACGTGCCAGTCTTGTGACCTTGGTTAAGGTAAGTTCATCTGATTGCTGGAGCTGTTCCATGTTGCGAATGAAAAATATTTTTGTTCTAACAAACTCCAGACAACATTCTAGAGTATTCTGGAAAATTCACCAAAGTAATGCTTCCTGTCTGCTTGAGGGCAGCCAGCAGGCCTCTCCCTGGCTATACCAGCCAAGCACTTCCATTTCAAAAGATCATTGATATCAATGGTGTGGGGATTGAATGCCTGTTATTTACCTCTCTTTATTTCATTTGTTCCAACACTTCTACAGTGACAATTTCATAATCATAATGGCATAGAAGACAACTAACCTGTTTGAGCTTCATTTAAAACCTAAAAAAATGCCATCTGTTAAAATGTGAAACACAATGCTCTATAGTTGCACATGCATGCACACTACATACACATACACTGTATATATGTATGGACACATTTATCATTTGTTTCTCATAACAATTTTATGAGTCATGAGTTTTTTTCATTACACATTAAAACTCTTCCTGGGACTTCTGTGGTTCAGAGGTTAAGACTATGCCTTCCAACGCTGGGGTAAGGGTTCAATCCCTGGTGTGGAAACTAAGGTCCCACACGCCCGTGGGTGCAGCCAAAAATTTTAAAACAAAAAAAACCAAACCATTTTTCTGACTGCAAAATCTGGGTATTATAGAAAGGTGAACATAACATTTTTTTTAAAAAATCTGATGGCTCTAAACACTATTAATGTGTTTGCCATTACAAATAGTTCAAAATACATTTTAAAGTTTTTTCCTATAAACATGCATATATGTGTGTTTTTAATATGTGTTTTTACAGCATATTTACGGCATAAGCATATTATGGCTTAAGCATTTCCCTTATCTAGACATTACTCAAAATTTAATGGCTTCCAAATATTCCATAATATAAATATACCATAATGCATTTATCTCTATATCTTTATCAACACACAAGTATTGGTGTTATGAGTACTGAGTGTTGTGTTTGCACCTTTCTAGAAAATACCAACATATTGCCAAATATCAAGGTTAAATTTTATGCATAGCTTAATTTTAATTAAACTGTCAAACTGTTGTTTGAACCAACTCACAAAACTATCCAGCACCTACCAAGAGCGCTCACTTCTCTGAAGCATAACAACCTGTAACTGAGGTCTCTCCAAGTTTTTGGAAAGATCTCAGACAAAATCTTTACCCTGCAGCGCGAGCTCTAATCTGCGGAACTCCCCCCGTCCAGCAAGAGGCGCCGTAGCCTTCCGCCGGGGTTGGGCCGCCACGGAGTTCTCACGTGAGCCGGCCGTCTCCGCGCCGTGGGGGCGGTCTTGCGGGGATTCGCCTTACGCACGCCGCCGCATGACGTCGTACGTAGGGGCTGGCTAGCCGCCATCTTGTTTCTTTTTCTCACTCGCTATCTCCCTCTCGGGCGGCAGCGAAAGTGCTTTGGCGGTTTGTCCACCCTGTAGCTTAGGCTTTCCGGATCCCGTGGTCCTTCCAGCCGCCCCCTACCCCTGTTTCCCCCTTCCCTTTCCCCGTATCAGAACTCGGCGGAACCCCTCGAAGTGCGCAAACACACTCAGCTTGACACTCACCCTGGCGGGTAAGGAAAGCGAGGGCGTAGGAGCTGCGATCAAAGCGGGCCCCATCGGGGAGGGCTGGCGTGGGGCGGCCCGGGGCATGGGAGCGCAGCCCGACCCTGGTGCCCAGCGTCGGGGGAGCCGCGTGCAGTGGGGCCTTCGGGTCGGGCATCCCCTTTTTTCCTCGTTTACTACCGTCATCTCTGCTCCTGGGGGAGCCTCGGCCTCCTGCTCGGGGAGCGGGAAACCGGAGTCGGATCCGCCCCATGTGGTCTGCAGCGGGAGTTCCGGACCCGTCGGTTTCCTCCCACCCAGGCCTTAGCTCAGGCCCTGCAGGGGGATTACGCGTGTTGCCGGTTAAGAGAAGGGAGTTTTCCTTCCCGCAGGATAGACGGGTGCGCGTTCCCCAGACTGAAGGGCTCATGTAGGCCTTTTAATGCCTGCCTCTTCTTCGCGTTCAGTGGAGGGTGAAATTTGCAATGAGTCGTGTGCGGGAGAGACCGGGTTAAAGATCGGCTCGGTCAGGGGCTCTTGAGGGAATCAGCACCATTCCTACTTCCGCTAGGGACGTGCTGCCCCCACTCCAGAGGCGGGTTCAGATAGCCTTTTCTCCCCTTAGGCCTCCATCCCCTAACCTGCAGGGTGAATCCCACCCTGCAGCTTCCTGGCTTTGAGAGAGAGCGTTAGTATTGGTTTTACGGTAAAGGCCCCACTTTAGGACTTGAAGAAAAAGGCATGGTGGGTGGGAGCGGGCAATAGGAATCCTGTTAAATTCTTCCTTTCCTCGAGGGGAATGTGTCTAATTCCTTTAAAGGGATGTATATTTGTTTTGACCTGATCTGAGATTCTTTTGAGGTTTCTGACATGCCTGATGTTTGCTGGCTTCTAAGGCTACCCGGATTTCCGCATTGACCGATCTTCAACCTAGGTCCATAGATTCATACCTCGCCAGGGTACTTTGAATTGTACAGTAGGCGGCTGTGCTGTAGGATTTTCATTTGTAATGCCCTCAGAAGAATCAGGATTCTTGATTTGAAGGCTTGATAGCTTACTCCTGCAGATAGAAATGATAGGATGATAACTTAAGCGCCCACCAAGTCCAACTCCAGCATTTGTTAAAAGTAGATTTAACCGCCCCTGTTGGTAATTAAGATGCTGCTCTGACTGGAGCCATTTTTAGGTGTGTGCCATAATATGCACTGCAGCATCTTTTCTGGCCCCCCTCAGATGCGTTGATCTCCTAAAAAGAGGAGGAATAGATGGAATTTGAGTTTCTAGCATATAGTCAACTAATAATTCTCTCCTTTTCCGTAGTGGAATTTTCAGAATATAGACTTTTAATTTTACGTTTATATTTTGGTCGAGTGAGTTCTATATATGGTGGTTTTCCCACCTCCACTAGTTGACCTTTACTGAGCACAGAAGTATGCTCTTTACAGACATTCTCTTTGTTAATCTTATAACAAGCCTTTGAGGAAGGTACTGTCATCATCCCCATTTTACAGATGAGGAAATGAAATTTGAGAAATTAAAGTGGTTTGACCAAGGTCACAGGGCAGTTTTTGATGGTGCTGCATAGATTCAAACCCAGACTGTCTAAACAGAAAGGGGATGCTCTGAGCTATCAAGCTGTCTCCCTGTTCTTTGTAATTTTGTAAACTATAGTAACTAAATTAAGATACAGTATTATTAGCCTATTTTTTGTTTTGCTTGAGTCAGTATAGAAACATTGTTGCATGTTAAGGTTAAAGTGTTGCAAGATGTAAAAAATAGATTACAGCTATTCTGGGGATGGGGTAGAAGCTAATTTTTGTACTTTTTATGATTTAAAGGCCAATTGAGTAAAACTCTGTGGTACAACATAAGTTTTAAATTCTGCTATATGGCCTGTATTGATAAAATATTTTCTCATCTGTAAACTGGAAATGATTATAATAACTCCTTCAAAGTCTTATTATAGGATTATCATAGATAATGTATGGAAAGGGCTTATTGCTGTGCTCATACAAAGACATCAACTAGTAGTGGAATGAGAATGGCAGGATAATGGTAGAAGAAAACACTCTCAGCAGAGGGTAACCTGTATATTTTCAGAATAGGGTATACCTTCTTTGAGAACTTAATAAATAGTACCCCCCCCCTTTTTTTAAGATATTTTTAGACCTAAATATCTTTTTTACAAAACACTTGTATGTTAGGTTTTGTTTCTTAAAGATTTCTTCATGTTCTGGAGTCAGTACACCTGGTATCAATATATTGGGCATGACTGAAAATACAGAAGTTCTGGCTCATCCCAATTCGTGTCTCTCCTCTACACTTACCCCTCTGTCTTTACTGGTAATATATCTTTGAAGACTAAATTATGTCCTCCAAGACTATATTAAGCCTCCAAGTGGTTTCCTCCCTCTGTCATCCCCCAAACACCACTTCAGTATGTAAGTCACTTGAGTAACTTGTGTTTCAAATTCTATTTATGCCATATTTGTGTAAGGCAAGGATTGATCACTGATAAAATGTTAACACAAATTGGTACAGAATCCTATTCTTACTATGAAGGAGATCCAAAAGTTGTGTCTGCTTGAGTTATGACTGATATACCTTCAGTAGAGCAAAACTTGTCTCTTTATGAACTGGCTAACCCCATGAAAACTTCTCAGTCTGTGTTAACTGTTGTTTAGAAGTCTTGAGAATTGATATGTTAGTTTTGAGTCATAACATTTAAAAATTCTCAGTAATGCCCTTGTTGCATCAGTCAGTACATCTTTTGGGGTAAAAGTGTTCTCTGGGGAGGCTAACTTACAGTAAACTTTTTATTGTGTATCTATCCACCACACCACCCTCCCCCCAAGCTAAATATAGTCTGACCTTTTTGCCAGTTATATTTCTAGTCATTATTTTGCTCTTGATTGACAGAATGCCTATCACATTTTGGGGCCTGTGTGTGAACATATTTGCTGGTAAATCAGAAGAAAGGCTGTTACTGAGTTTCAACAGTTGTCTGGTTGGCAGACAAAAACGTTTATATGGTTAGTCTGTACCTAGAGTTGAACACAAGATAGCAATGAAATTATTTCTGTCAGTGTTACATACTGATCCATATGTGGTAGTGCCAGGTGTTCTACATTAAAGGAGAGTAGGACATCATCAGCATTTGTGGAGCACTTCAAAACATTATTGGGTATTATTTACATAACATTATCTACTAGTATTCTGTTTACTTGTCTGTTCTGATACTAGTCTGTTTTCCCTTACTAGACAGTTTCTGTGTTCTTATCACTTTGTACAATAGTTGGCATATGCCTAGAGTTTATTATATGCTAATGAATGAGATTAGGAAACATAAAGATTAGACCCACAACTAAGGTTCAGCTGACAAATAGTGGGGCAAAAGAATACCCCATCTTCCCCCCCACCCACCTTTATTTACCTATTGGAATCAAATGCTTTCAGTTAGTTTGTGTTTCTGTACTGTACATTGTGAGATACTTGCATCAGATTATCCTTCCTAATTTTTAGATTTATTCAACAAACATTACAGATTCTTTTAATTTTGTAAGGCACAGTGCATCAGGAAAATGGCTTTTGGTTCCTACCTCCAAGATGCTCACAGTCTTTAATATTAAAAGTTACTGCGTGATCTTTAGATTCATACTGGAAAATTAAAAATATACAGGCAGGCAATGAAAATTTGGGCAGAAAATTCATATATGGAAAACTGTCTCTAGTACAGGTCGTGTCCAGCTGATGACAGGTAAAGGCGTGATGGCCGGAAGAGACGAACTGTAGTTATTACTATTCGGTGAGCACTCACCGTGCCAGGTACTGAACCAAGAGCACTTTGAGGGTTCTCTCAGTCCATACAGTAAGCCTACAATGTGGACTACTTTATTAACATGACACAAGTAGAAAACTGGGATTTAAAGAGATCTAGTAATTTGTTCAAAGTTACTTAGCTAGTAAGTGAGGTTTGAATCATTGACCCAGGGCCTCAGTGCTTAACTTGTATACTACATGAATTTCCCAATGGCCATTGTTTCCCAAACTTTAGTCATTTACAGTTTTTGCTTTATCTTCAAACCATCTGTCAACATTTTTCTTTAATTCAGCTCACTGTCTTTTAATCAAATGATTTTGAAAGAAAAATTTACATGATTATTTGGTGTTAGAGTTTTCCCTCAACATATGTTGAAGTAAACATGTAATTTTAAATATCCCTCTATGGACCACTTAAAACCATATAATATACCATCAGTAGTCATTTGTATTCCACCCTTTGGAACAGAACTGCTGTAAGAAATGAATACTGCATAGAATGAGGCAGCAGTTAGAATTAATGAAGGCCAGAAGTGATGAAAGTCTAGAAATAGATTCATCAAACAGGAAATAGTAGCACTGCAGGAGTAGAGATATAAATTAGAACCTTAACTACATACTTGGGTCAGCCATGACCAGGATAAACTGCAAGGTAGAATGGGTTTATTTAGACAGAGAAATGTAATAAGATGTCTAAGACAATCTATGGCAAGAGAAGGAGAACACTGAAGAGTAACTTGTCACTACAGAAATCAGAGTGGAAGAGAAAAGTCTGAAAATTAGGTTTTGTTAGAGCCAAATGTAGCCAAGTTCAGAAAAATATGTAAAAACTGGCTCTTCGCTTTGGCTTGAGTGATTGGTGGTGGACCCTAAGAGAATGTAGGTCAGGTAATGAGGTTGAAAGGTTAAGCATGGAGGAATTAGTAGTGAGACTTCTTAATTTTTAGGTAGGTTGAATATTCAAATAAGCTCTGGACTAGGAGTTTTGAAACCTAGGGTTAGTCCTTTTGTCACTTTGTGCCAAAAGCTGTTAAACTTTTGGGGCAAGTGACTTGGCTTCTTCAAATTGTAGATACACTGTATTCATTTGGAAAATAAAGATAATACCTGTTTTCCCTATCTTAGAGGATTGTTACAAAGATCACATTAAATGTGTTTCCTATGCTTTTTGAATGTAATCTTTGATATCACATGAGTCTTCCCTGATGGCTCAGACGGTAAAGAATCCACCTACAAGGTTGGAGACCCAGGTTTGATCCAGGTTGGAAAGATTCCCTGGAGAAGGGAACGGCTACCCACTCCAGTATTCTTGCCTGGAGAATTCCATGGACAGAAGAGCTTGGTGGGCTACAGTCCATGGGATCGCAGAGTCAGACACGACTGAGTGACTAACATGAATGAGTCTTAATGACATTTAAAACAGAAAAACATGAAAAATAGAAATTGGAAGGCTTCCATTGAGGATATTCTCAATGAGACTGGAAGATCACCCCATGGGTGTATATGTCGTTAGAGAATGGGTGTTTACAGAAGTTAAAATTGATTTTCCTTCCTCATTCTTTCCTAATGTATAATCTGAAAGTGCAGGGCTGCTGGCTATGGTTGTACCATTTGTGTACTGCACAGAGATGCCAGGCTAAGGGAGGTAGCAAGGACTGAAATCCATCCATAATCTGCTTGCAGAGTCCTGTGCCCTGGGTAGGCCTCCTAGGGGAAGTCGTGCTTCCTCTTCTCCCTCCCAAGGCATCAACCCCCTCACCAAGAGGAGTACCTGTTTTCCTGTTTGCACAAAGGCCCTGTGAAGGCCAGTGCTCTGAAAGGCTCCTTAAGGAGAGATGTTAAAGATGCGTTTAGAACGTCAAAAACAATTGGGAGACTGGAGAAATGGTCTCTAGGAACAGAAAGCCTAGAACTTACTACCAAGATGGGTTAAGTAGTTGCACAACAGCAAGCACAGAATTTCAGTTTATCTAGTATATTTTAAAGATGGGCACTGTCGCGTATTAAATATTTCTAGTAATTTGGGAACAGTATATTAAAATATACATAGATTATCAGCTTTCAGAGAGGCAAGAGCATACGAGTAAAACTATACTTACTATTTAATCTTCAAAAAAAAAACTAAATATTTTGGCTTTTCTGGACCTGTACTTTTAAGTAACTTAATGTTTGGTTTAAATTTTGTGGATCTTAACTGAAGAATATTACATGAAAAATTGCTTCTGAAATGGGACAGATAGAGGAATTTTGTTTCAAAAGCAGGGAAAGGATGTTATTGAAACAAAGCTTTTGACAGAGATATGGAAGGTTGGTTATACTGCTGTATAAGTGTTAAAATTTAGATTAAGAAAAATTGGATTTATCAGTGTACAGTTCTGTAAGCCTAGTGGGCTGCCATCTATGGGGTCTCACAGAGTCAGACACAACTGAAGCGACTTAGCAGCAGCAGCAGTTACATGTAGCTGCACAATACAGAATGTAGAAAGGTGAAATATCTCCCAGCTGTAGAATCAGAGTCTTTTGACATTTTGGAGACAAATTATCTCTCTTGAAGAAAGAACTGTTGAATATGGATTGAAAAGTCAAGAACAGCTTACATGTGCCGATTGCTTGAAATTCTGATCTCACCATAACCACCACCAACCCCCCCACCACCCCCTCAATTTTTTTTCTTTGGTTGTATTTGTCACAAACCTGAAAACATAGTATAAAAATGGAAATAGAAAGACCTGGGTAAGTTAACATGTCTCAAGACAGATCATTTTAATGGTGGAGGAATAGAGCCAGTGCTTGATGGGGAGGGATGCTAACCAATTTTCTAGACTTAAAAATTTAAACTTTAAATTCCAACCCATAAAGACAGCTTTTTAGTCATGAAAAGTTTTGAATGATTAATGATGTTGGATGACTATCTTATGAGAGTGGTTCTCTTTTTCTTCCATAATACCCAATATACTTAACCTTGCAAAAAAACAAAGTTGACTAAGAAATTATTTATGTGTTACTTTTTATTTATTACATATGAGTTTGAAAGTGTTAAATTATCATTTATTAAACTCATTATTAAGTACTAGACACCATTTAACAGCTCTGTACACACTTAAGACTCACAACAGGCCAGAAGATGTAGCCCACAGATGGGGAAAGAAAAATTCAGAATTACATTTAATGACGGAAAATGCTTATGCCATAATATGTGTATGCCACAATTATGCTATAAAAATATCACCCAACTACTAAATGTTAGAGCTGAGATTTTAACTGAATCAGTTTTTAAGAGAAGTAATTGTGTAAATAGGAACAATTTTAAAATATTTCAGGTTGTCCAAAGAGTGCCCTGACAATCACCTTCCAGAGGAAGTGATAGGCACACACCTTCACTTTGCTGGTTTATAGTAGTTTATAGTACAGAAGATTTGATAGCTACATTTCTTTTCTGATTATTATTAGGGCTTTCTTGGCCCCAGAGTCTTAATTTTATGTTTCAGTTACTAAGAACAGCCTGAGTGCATCTACCACTTTGATTAGAATGCCAACAGATATTTATATTACACTTTGTTTTTTAAAATGACAATTTTTAATGCTTTTGCTGTAGTGATATTGTAGTAGAGGCATTCAACATATGGCGATATTCTTAGCTTTACTATTATAGAAGCAGATGATCTTAAGAAATATTGGCTGTCACTCTTTGCTTTATTTTTTTAAATTTATTTTCTATCAAAATGTGGTTGGTTTACAATATTAATTTCAGGTGTACAGCACAGTGACTCAGTTATACATATATATTCTTTTATGTATCTGTTAATCCCAAACTCCTAATTTTTGCGCCCCCCCCCCCCTCCCCCGCAAACCCTTTTCTCATTGGGAATCCTGTTTGTTTTCTTTGTGAATCTATTTCTGTTCGGTAAGTCAGTTCATTTGTTATTTCCCTAGATTACACATATATGCAGTATCATATCCTTGTCTTTCTTGTCAGAGTCACTTAATATGATAATCTCTAGGCCCATCCATGTTGCTGCAAATAACGTTATGTCATTCTGACTTTAGAATTACTGGTTATGAGCCTCCCTGGTTTGCTCTGTGGTAAAGAATCTGTCCACAGTTCAGGAGATGTGAGTTCGATCCCTGGGTCAGGAAGATCCCCTGGAGATGAAAATGGCAACCCACTCCAGTTTCTTGCCTGAGAAATCCTATGAACAGAAAGAGCCTGGTGGGCTACAGTTCATGGGGTCACAAAAGAGTTGGATACAATTTAGCGACTAAACAACAACAAAGTGATTATAACAATTAAAAATGAAAGCAACCATAGAACTTGACCAGTGCAGCTTCTCATTCAAAGCAGAAGTTACCTTTTAAAATATTTTTGATAAAGGCTTATGTTGCTTCTGCTTGAATGTATCTGGTGCCCAGGAAGATGCTGTAATTGACCTTTAACATTCATATTTTAAGATCTAAGTTTCCAAATACCTGAACACCATAATAGTATTCAGACCTCTTCACTTTGTCTCGGCTTCCGTCATCTGCACCAGGATTTGGCTTTCTTTCCAGAGCTCTTCTTCCTCTCCCTGCACCGCCCCCCCCCCCCCCCCCCCCCCCCCCCCCGCCCCCACACACACAGACACACAGAAACAGTTATGTATCTCTTCACAAGAGTTACTGTTTCTCTAAAAGCCAAAACAAGCCATGGGCATGGAACAACAGGAGAGAGAGAGAATATCTTAGGTTTATTTCCTAGAAGCACCCTTCTCTCACATACCTCATGGTATTGGACGCACATTTTGTGCCTCAGCAAAAATACGTATCACTTCATTTCATAGCTCTTTGGGTTGCTTGGCTAATGGTGAAAGTAGAGAATGAGTTTAAGATATAACTTGTTCCACCTGTGGATAAACTGAACAGAAAATTTTTCTTTTGTATCCAGTTTAGTTTGTTTTTATTGGTTATCTTAATGAAGACAAAAATTGAGCGTAATACTCTATAAACAGTGTGATAAGCATAAGATTCAGTAGAACTGTCACAGTTCCAGAGTTGTACATTAGATTTCTGTTAGAGTAGCAGTGTTTATAAAACAGTAGTATCACACTGCTTGCTGTTCACTAACTGTCCTTTTTGATATGAACAGACTAAATCTGTATTCTATATTTATGAAAGTCAGTTCTTGAAGTATGACTATATAGCTATTTATTAGATCTAGTTTAGTTCTACTCAACATTTGAAGATCTTTTTAAATCTTAAGAGAGTCATTTAATGCATTGTTACTTTTTCAGATGTATGTGTCGTATGTGGTGTCTACTTTCCAGGTCTTTATTGAGGTTTTTGACAAATAAGAAAGGACACGGTCCAATATATTCATATTTCTGGTCCCATTAATTCATACTGACTGTTCAAATATAAAATAATTTTCAGCCTCAAATATTCTGTGATTCTCATTTGTCTTGTATTTAAGGAGTACATAAAGATGAGTACTTTGATTAGTGTGTTTACAGTCAAGCAACTGGAGGAGGGATTAATCAAAAGTAAGGTTTTTAGAAAGATAATATTTTACAACATTGTAAATCAACTATATTCCAACAAAAGTTAATTTTAAAAAGAAAGGTAGAATTTTGTGACGGCTAGTTGACCTGGAACTCAAGAGTGGTGAATGTCTTGACTTCTTTACTTTAAATGGAAGATCAAGTTAAAATTTGAGTGATGAATGCTGTTTTCTGAAGTTATATATCAATCTTCTCTATCTTTGTTAGCTCCAGCTACCATGAGAAAAATACCATAAGCAAGGTGGCTTAAACAACAGAAATGTGTTTACCACAGTTCTGGAGGCTGGAGGTCCAAGACCAGGATGCCAGCATACCTAGGTTCTGGTGAAGTCTCCCTGGCTTGCACATGGCTGAATGCCTTCTAGCTGAGTCCTCACATGACTGAGAGAGAGCTCTAATATTTCTTCCTCTTAGAAGAGTTCAGCTCAGTCACTCAGTCATGTCTGACTCATTTTGACCCCATGGACTGCAGCATGCCAGGCTTCCCTGTCTGTTACCCACTCCTGGAGCTTACTGAAACTCATGTCCATCGAGTCGATGATGCCATCCAATCATCTCATCCGCTCTCATCCCTTTCTCCTCCTGCCTTCAATTTTTCCCAGCATCAGGGTGTTTTCCAGTGAATCAGTTATTTGCATCAGGTGGCCAGAGTATTGGAGCTTCAGCTTCAATCCTTCCAATAAATATTCAGGGTTGATTTCCTTTAGGATTGACTGATTTGATCTCCTTGCAGTCCAAGGACTCTCAAGAGTCTCCTCCAATACCAGAGCTCAAAAACATGAATTCTTCAGTGTTCAGCCTTGTTTGTGGTCCAACTCTCACATCCATACATGACTACTGGAAAAACCATAGCTTTGACTAGACAGAGCTTTGTTGGTAAAGTAACATCTCTTTACTTATGTTGTGTAGGTTTGTCATAGCTTTTCTTCCAAGGAGCAAGCATCATTTAATTTCATGGCTGCAGTGATTTTTGGAGCCCAAGAAAATAAAGTCTATCACTCTTTCCTTTGTTTCCCCATCTATAGGCCATGAAGTGATGGGACTCAATGTCAGATCTTCGTTTTTTGAATGTTGAGTTTTAAGCCAGCTTTTTCACTTCCTCTTTCACTTTCATCAAGAGGCTCTTTAGTTCCTCTTTGCTTTCTGTCATAAGGATGGTGTCATCCGCATCCCTGAGGTTATTGATATTTCTCCAGGCAATCTTGATTCCAGCTTGTACTTCATCCAGCCCGGCATTTCACATGATGTACTCTGCATATAAGTTAAATAAGCAGGGTGACAATATACAGCCTTGATGTACTCCTTTCCCAGTTGGAAACCAGTCCATTGTTCCATGTCTGGTTCTGTCACTTCTCGACCTGCATACAGATTTCTCAGGAGGCAGGTAAGGTGGTCTGGGATTCCCTTCTCTTTAAGAATTTTCCAGTTTCTTGAGATCCACACAGTCAAAGGCTTTAGGGTAGTAGATGTTTTTCTGGAGTTCTCTTACTTTTTGTATGCTCCAACAGATGTTGGCAATTTGCTCTCTGGTTCCTCTACCTTTTCTAAATCCAGCTTGAACATCTGGAAGTTCTTGGTTCACATACTGTTGAAGCCTGGCTTGGAGAATTTTGAGCATTACTTTGTTAGCATGTGAGATGAGTGCAGTTGTGGGGTAGTTTGAACATTTGGCATTGCCTTTCTTTGGGATTGGAATGAAAACTGCCCTTTTCCAGTCCTGTGGCCACTGCTGAGTTTTCCAAATTTGCTGGCATATTGAGTACAGCACTTACAGCATCATATTTCAGGATTTGAAATAGCTCTGCTGAAATTCCATCACCTTCACTAGTTTTGTTCGTAGTGATGCTTCCTAAGGTCCGCTTGACTTCACATTCCAGGATGTCTGGCTCAGGTGAGTGATCACACCATTGTGATTATCTGGGTCATGAAGATCTTTCTTGTACAATTCTTCTGTGTATTCTTGCCACCTCTTAGTATCTTCTGCTTCTGTTAGGTCCATACCATTTCTGTCCTTTATTGTGCCCATCTTTGCATGAAATGTCCCCTTGGTATCTAATTTTCTTGAAGAGATCTCTAGTCTTTCCCATTCTACGTTTGTCCCATTCTAACCCACATATATATATGTTCCCATTCTATAGTACTTACAAGAGTACTAATCCCATATGAGGCCCATTCTCATCACCTCAGTTGACCCTAGTTAACTCCCAAAGGTACCAGCTCCAAATACCTTATGTTAATTGGTGTTTAGGGCTTCACCATGTGAATTTTGGGGAGACACAATTCAGTTAGTCACCCCTCCTTTTACAGTCTATAGTGCATTGATTCTTATGCTTTTTGCATTAATATACTTCAAAATGATGTTTCTACAACAGTTGAAATACATTTGTTGATTGAGATATCACTGTCTTGTTGCTTTAACTTTTTATCCTTTATATTCAACTCTATTATAATACAGTAAATTTTGATAATAAAAACTTGAATCTTTTAAAATCTCTTAACCTCAAATGATATTTATTATTACATGTTTGATGTTTATTTCTTCTGTAATGAAAATTGAGTTCTGATTTTCATATAGTGAGTTTCCCTTGGTTACTGGCTTTGACATCAAGTCATCACTTCCTACATTATGAGTTTTATTAAAGTTGTTTCTTTATTGGTAAGTTTTGGTGACTTAGGCTTTGAGCTCTTATATCCAACTGGATATTTTTACATTCTCCATCTCTATAGCTCAGATTTAAGTAACAGTTTGGCTTCAAGGGACATTACCAAGTTAGAATGTATAGAACTTGGATCCCTCTTTATGTTAGAAATGGGAGACATAAATATCAAAGATTACTCAGGGTTTTAAACCAGAGGTTATCGAAAAAGGTTATGGTAAAATCAGGGAGAAGAACATGTTTTGGAAAGCAGATAAACATTTTTTGAAAACTTCTTTTAGGGGAGGGAGAATAATCTTAATCTCCCAAAAATGTTGTAAAAATAGTTCCAAGAGGGACTTCCCTGGCTAAGACTCCGTGTTCCCAATTCAGGAGATCTGGGTTTGATTCCTGGTCAGAGAACTGGATCCTCCATGCCTCAGTTAGGAGTCTACATGCGACCTAAAGATCCTCAGTGCCACAGTGAAGATCTCAAAGATCCCACATGCTGCAGCTAGGACCTGGCGCAGTAAAATAAATATTTTAAAAAAAACAGTACAAAGAATTTCCACATCTGTTCATCCCTATTCCCTGACTATTAATGGTTTATTACTGGATTTGTTTTACCGTTTTCTGTGTTGCACATGTGTATGCACTCGGTGCATATTACGTGTACTTAACTTTTAATGTCTTGATCTAAACCCTGTCATTACCTGTAAACTTAAATTCAAATGACAAGCTCCTATGCCTCCACCTTTCTCACACAGATAGTACACTTTCTCCTGGGCTTTTTTGTTGTTGTTGTTGTTGTTAAAAGATCAAAGCAATCAGTAATAAACTTGATTCAGCAAGCATTAAATAATCACTATTGTTAAAGAGTTTTTAATTCAGTCTTTTTGAACTTTCCAGTCCCTTCTACCCTCCTTATTTTTTTCCAACTTCTCTTCATTCTTGTGAAGTTTAGACTTTCTTGAAATGTTACTCTAATCATTCTGGCAGTATCCTTACCTCCCTTTTCTTTACACTTACCTGACACAACTCTAATTTCACATTCAGTCCAGCTGCTTACAAAGCCTCCCATTACTCCCCACTCCTAGACGTGCTGCTGAACGTTGTTGCTCAGTCGTGTCCAACTCATTGTGACCCTGTGGACTGCAGCATGCCAGGCTTCCCTATTCTTCACCATCTCCCAGAGTATGCTCAAACTCATGTCCATTGAGTTGGTGATGCCATCCAACTATCTCATTCTCTGTCGCGTCCCCTTCTCCTGCCTTCAGTCTTTCCCAGTATCAGGGTCTTTTACAGCGAGTCAGTTCTTTGCATCAGCTGACCAAAGTATTCGAGCTTCAGCTTTAGAATCAGTCCTTCCAGTGAATATTCAGGGTTGATTTCCTTTAGGATTAACTAGTTTGATCTCCTTGTAGTCCAGGAGTCTCTCAGGACTCTTCACCACCATTCCAAGGCATCAGTTCTTCAGCGCTCAGTCTTTTTTATTGTCCAGCTCTCACATCCATACGAGACCAGTGAAAAAAACATACTTTGACTATATGGTCCTTTATTGGCAAAGTAATGTCTCTGCTTTTAAATATGCTGTCTAGGTTTGTCATTGCTTTTCTCCCAAGGAGCAAGAGTCTTTAATTTCATGGCTGCAGTCAGTCCACAGTGATTTTGGAGCCCAAGAAAATACAGTCTCTCACTGTTTCCATTGTTTCTCCATCTGTTTGCCATGAAGTGATGCCATGATCGCAGTTTTTTGAATTTTGAGTTTTAAGCCAGGTTTTTTCATTGTTGCCGCTGCTAAGTCGCTTCAGTCGTGTCCGACTCTGTGCGACCCCATAGATGGCAGCCCACCAGGCCCCCCCATCCCTGGGATTCTCTAGGCAAGAATACTGGAGTGGGTTGCCATTTTCTTCTCCATTTTTCATTGTTAACAGTCTTCAAATCACAGTCTTGGGAATATTTGTGTCCCTGGTTTCCAGCTTCTTCTGCATTTTCAATGCCTCATTTTAATTGTTGACTTTCTTTCTTCCCAGTTCTTTCAACATCTTTTCCAGCCTTCTCAAACCTATACTCAGTTGATGGAGATCAGCATGTCTCTTTCATTTGTCCCTAGTACTAATGGTAGATAATATAGTACACACTGAGTAAATGTTTTTGTGCTTGAGTGGGGAAATTAAACATTTTTAGTTTGTAATTCTGTCAGAAAATTTAAGTGAGGATATTTTGTTTTATACACAATTAAAAAGCTTGATGGAAGGGTTTGGTTGGGAATTATACTTACTGAAGTAGTGAACAGTAGATTAGATGGCCAAAGAGGAAAACACATAGAGAAGAGAAAGCTGACAAAACTAACTCTCCTCTATAGGGATAGGAAAAAAAATGATACAGATGTCAGTTACAGGAACCAGTGAAAATGGTTTACACATAAGGTCTTTATATTTGTATGTGATACATGACTATTATTAGTATATATTCTTCTTTTATTTGTTCAATAAAACATTTGTTAAATGCATCCAGTGCGCTTCTCTGGAAATGTTTGCAGTTTCTTTTTAATGTTAAGCAAGTTAAATGAGTGGGATGTTGTGCTGTGTTTCCTAGAGAAACTAAACAATCACCATAAGAACAACGAGAGAAGAGAGGTAAACAGGTCTTGGATACCTAGAAGCTCATGGAGGCCAGAAAGATTATAATTCTGTCCTTTAATTGAATTTTGCAGGTTGGTGATTTACAAAAGTATGGTGTTCGCCCCCCTAATATACTAGATTTTAAATATTACTTAATATTTTTGGTATGGAATACTTACAAATACTTTTGTAATTACAAATCAGTCACCTGAAGAAATTTTAGAAATGGTATCTAATCTCTTGATGTGTGGATATCCCTTAAGATTTTTTTCCCACAAATATTCAGCCTGCAATACCTATTCTTTCATGAAAACCGTATTCGTGTTACCATTGTTTCATTCTTTCATTTCAAAAGGTTGATGGTTATATTATGGTAAACTGCTGCCTTTCAAATTTCCCTTAAGACCTTTTGAAAACAGACGGTTTGCTTTGAAAGCACTGACTTCCTTTTTTTTCCCACTCTCCTCCATTTCTTCCTTTCATTTTAACTTTTTTTTGGGTTTTGCTCAAAAAAGGTAACATATTCACTGTTCAAAATTTAGAAAATGTAGGTGCATGTTTTGCTACATCTAATTTCAGTGGGAAAAACAACTAGTTTCTTACCAGCTTTGCTCAGAGTCATAGAACTTTGAATTTAGATGTTCACTTTTTCTTTTGTTAAACAGAGAAAGAGGATATATTATTCACACAGCTTTGTTTTTGCAGACTGACCCTCAAATCATGATTTAGACTTTTAAGTACATAGTAGACAGGATAGTAACATTATATATATGTAAATTTTTAAAATCAGTTTTATGTCCAGAAAATGCAAATATTTGTGGTTTATTATGTATAAGCCATATAAGATATGTATATATTTAATATAAATATGTATGTATGTTTCTATTTTGGCCTCACTGTGCAGCTTATGGGAATCTTAGTTCCCTGACCAGGGATTGAACCCTGGCCACCACGGAAGTAAAAACTAGTCTTTATAGTATACAAATGATAAAAAGCTTTCAAAGGGATACAAAAGGGATACAAGTAGAGGATATAGTTCTTTGGTTTCTCATAACTGTCCATGTGTTTTTTTGAAATCTGAAGATAGCAAGTTTGAAGAGAGCATTCCTCTTGAGCAGACAGCTTCAAAAGTTTTTTCTTTCTTTAATTAGTAATTTATGTAAATTGTACCCTTTTGTTACTTAAGATGTGGGTCTGCTGAATGCAGCCATGCATTTACTCAGAAATTGAGTTTTTTTTAAATTATTATTTTCTCCTCGATTGGAGGAGGAAATGGCAACCCACTCCAGTATTTTTGCCTGGAGAATCCCCATGGACAGAGGAGCCTGGTGGGCTACAGTCCATAGGGTCGCAAAGAGTTGGACATGACTGAGCGACTTCATTTTCTTTCTTTCTTTTTTCTCCTCCATTGGCTCTTCATGGCATTTAGAACAAACACATGGGCGATATTCTTTATCTTAGCCTAAAATATTCTGCAAAATTTGACCTTTGTCTACCTGACTTCCTCTCCTGCCTTGTTTTCAAGATCAGAATTGCTTTGTTTTTCTGGTGGTGGTTCTCAACCATAGCTATCCTTTAGAGCCAAAGCCTTTGACTGTGTGGATCACAATAAACTGTGGAAATTTCTGAAAGAGATGGGAATACCAGACCACCTGACCTGCCTCTGGAGAAACCTATGTGCAGGTCAGGAAGCAACCGTTAGAACTGGACATGAAACAACAGACTGGTTTCAAATAGGAAAAGGAGTCTGTCAAGGCTGTATATTGTCACCCTGCTTATGTAACTTCTATGCAGAGTACATCATGAGAAACGCTGGGCTGGAAGAAGCACAAGCTGGAATCCAGATTGCCAGGAGAAATATCAATAACCTCAGATATGCAGATGACACCACCCTTATGGCAGGAACTAAAAAGCCTCTTGATGAAAGTGAAAGAGGAGAGGGAAAAAGTTGGCTTAAAGCTCAACATTCAGAAAACGAAGATCATGGCATCTGGTCCCATCACTTCATGGGAAATAGGTGGGGAAACAGTGTCAGATTTTTTTGGGCTCCAAAATCAGTGCAGTTGGTGATTGCAGCCATGAAATTAAAAGACGCTTACTCCTTGGAAGGAAAGTTATGACCAACCTAGACAGCATATTCAAAAGCAGAGATATTACTTTGCCAACAAAGGTCCGTCCTGTCAAGTCTACGGTTTTTCCAGTGGTCGTGAATGGATGTGAGAGTTGGATTGTGAAGAAGGCTGAGCGCCGAAGAATTCATGCTTTTGAACTGTGGTGTTTTGAACTTTTGGGAGTCCCTTGGACTGCAAGGAGATCCAACCAGTTCATTCTAAAGGAGAACCATCCTGGGTGTTCTTTGGAAAGAATGATGCTAAAGCTGAAACTCCAGTACTTGGGCCACCTCATGTGAAGAATTGACTCATTGGAAAAGACTCTGATGCTGGGAGGGATTGGGGGCAGAAGGAGAAAGGGACGACAGAGGATGAGATGGCTGGATGGCTTCACCGACTCGATGGACGTGAGTTTGAGTGAACTCTGGGAGTTGGTAATGGACAGGGAAGCCTGGCGTGCTGGGATTCATGGGGTCACAAAGAGTCAGACAAGACTGAGTGACTGAACTGAACTGAGAGACACTTGGGGAGCTTTTTAAAGAATGCCATTGTCAGACCTAGCCCCAGAAATTCTGATTTAACTGGTCTAGCACTGAGACCTGGACATATATTACCTTTCAAAATCTTCCTGAATAAGTCTGTGCAACCTACATTGAGAACCACAGATGGATTTTCTTAACTCATATCCCCTTGTGCATAGAGGTCTTTCAAACCTTCATCATCCTATCTAAAGTCTCTTTCCTCTCTGCTGTCTCTTTACCCAGTTTTTTCACTTCCATGTTTTCATGTACTTATTTATTACAAGTTCCATGAACACAGGGGCATCATGGGGAGTTGCTAATGGACAGGGAAACTTGGCATACTGCAGTCTATGGGGTTGCAAATAGTTGGACACAACTGAGCAACTGAACATTTAAAACAACATTTGGCAGTTTATTAGTTCTCAGCACATTTGTTATATAAGTGTTGAATGGATATTGTCACTGCAGCAATAGGGAGGTATTTCAGAAGACTTGTTTCTGTGTAACCTGTAGAGGGTTGCTTTGCTAAATTATATTTCAAGACTATACTAATTACTACATTAGGCTTTAAGAGAACGTAGGTTTCATTATTTTAGGTTTTAGTATCCAAGGGCAAGAGCACACAAGAGAGAAGAAATGTTGTCCCTTGGATACAGTGTTGTTGATGTGGGTTAGGTTCCCGTGCCAGTGCTCAGAAGGAAGAGGCATTTCTCATTACCACACTTGGAAGCACCTTTTACAATATAGGGAGGAATCATGACAATGGTGTTGTACCTAATGAACACAAAGTATTTTCATACTTTGTGTATGTAGTATTATTTGGATATGTAGTAGTATTTGGATACTACTACTTTCTGATTTTTATTTGTTGTGTAAACTACAAGGCAGATCAGAAGTCAAATGAACTCACCAGCTTCTTTTGCTTTCTTCCCCTGTGCGTGCATGGTAAGTCGCTTCAGTCGTGTCCACCTCTCCACCAGAGTCCTTTGTCTATGATTTCTCCAGGCAGGAATACTGGAGTGGATTGCCATGTCCTCCATGGGATCTTCCCAACCCAGGGATTGAACTCTCATCTCTTAGGCAGGTTCTTTACCATTAACATTACCTGGGAAGCTTCTTTCTTCCCCCATCTTCTCTAAATCTAGGCTTTCCACCTTACTTAATGTCTAGTTTTTCACGCTCATCTTTTTCATTCTTGTTAGTGTTAACGTAAAATTTGACTCCTTGACTCCTTGTCCTTGACTCCTCTTTCCTACACTCCTGTGTCCAGTCTCCATTTTTCAGCCACGACCTACCTCTTGTCCTAGGTTGTGACAGTCTGGTATCTTCATATTCCACATATGAGCCCCTGCAATCCATTCTCCACGTTCTTGCCAGAATGATACATATATTTTTGGCCATGCCAAGAGGCTTGTGGGGATCTCAGTTCCCCCACCAGGGATTGAACCTGGGCCACAGCAGTGACAGTGCCGAATCCTAACCCCAGGACCACCAGGGAACTCCCAGAATATCTTTAAAACAAAAAGCCTCTACTCAGAGTTCATTTGCTTCAAAGATAAAATTTTAAATCCTAATGGTCATCCAGCCAATCCTCCCTTTCTTAATAGCTTCCACTTCACCACTTTTTTGTTTTTGAACATGATTAGCGTATCAGTGTGGGAGGGCCTTTGCATTTGTGTTTTCTTAAGCCTTGAAGCTGCCTGCTTCTCTGTTAGATTCAAGTCAGAAGCTCTCTCTCTAGAGAAGCTGATAATGATCCACTGATCTAAAGTACTTTCAGTTCAGTTCAGTTCAGTCACTCAGTCGACTCTGCGACCCCATGAATTGCAGCACGCCAGGCCTCCCTGTCCATCACCTGCCCTTTTGTACTTTCTCCTGTTGTCCTGTTTGGTTTTATTTACAGTATTTGTCATCATGTGAAATGACTTTGATTACCTGTTATTTGAGTTATCAAACTGAGAAGATCTGTGAGAGCAGATTCTTAGCTCTTATATCTCCAGTTCAGTAATGTTTCAAAATATGGATCACTTAATGACTGACCTTACCACATACCATATCATAGTGAATATCCTTATGTGTGTGTATTTTGCACGTTAGACTTCAGTTTAGAACACAGCAGCACAGCTTAAAACATTCTTAGTTCCCAAGCCTTACAAAACAGGCCACAGACTGGATTTAGCCACAGGCCTTAGTTTGCCAAAGCCTGCATTTAGTTCACTGTGAATAGCATGTGAATTGTCTCTGTTTAATGTCAGAATTCTCTTGTGAAATCACCTGGGCCAGACACTGTTTGAGGATGGGCAGTTTTTGAACAAAGTTGTTTTTTTTTCTCCTTTATTGTTTTTGCCTGTTTATCTTCAGCCAAATCTAGTAATTTCTGTTTTCCTAGAAAATACTTATTTCAGAGCATTCTCTTCGTGTGTGTATTTTATCTCATTCTTCTTAGTGTTTAACTTAAAATTAGAGTGATTCAGCTAATTTCTATATTATTTTTTCCGAACGAGTCAGCTCTTGAATTTATCAGTTATTACTATTCTGTTTTTTAATTTGATTTTTCTTTTCTGCTCTTTTTGAGGTAACTCAAAATGATTTGTCTGGTAACGAAAGTACTCAAGAGCATTCCTTTCAGTTATATGATGTATGCAACATAGTTTGACAAGAGATGTGTTTATTTTTCATTTCCAGTTGATTTTCTTGTATGTTTCTAGTTTTGTCCTTTGGTTAACTTTATAGCCACAAGAATCTTAAACTGCTCTCTTACCAATTCCAGGAACAAAAACAGTTTGTTGATTTCTTGTTTATTATGTTCTGACATTTTCTTTTGCTTCAGTATTGGCCCTATTTTTACATTGTTCTTCATTATTCCTTATCAGGCCTACCGATTCCAATTTCATATCTTGCCAGCCTATTTCCCTCCCTGCTGTCCCCATCTTCTTCACTTGTACAAATTAAAAACACTATTTTATGTCTCCTATACTTGTAATACTCCTGACATTTCTGTTTGCCTTGTGGGGTTGGGGGGAGATTCCCCACACCAAGCAATTAGATTCTCCAGCCGTTTTCCAGGTGTCTTAAAATCTAACACATTTCTGACCTAGGTACCTGGAGATGGCATCACATCCCAAAGGTTAGTACAGGCTCAGTCGCACAAGACTGTCCCTTATCCCAACACTGCAGATGCCCGTCGGAAGTCCAGATTGTTACCCATGCTTCTGACTGGCAGGCTGGCTATAAATCGGGTTTGATTAATTTGCTAGAGCAGTTCACAGAATCCAGGAAAACAATTTACTTATTAGATCACCAGTTTATTACAAAGTATTAAAGACTCTTTGTGACCCCATGGACTGTAGCCCACCAGGCTCCTCTGTCTATGGAATGCTCCAGGCAAGAATACTGGAGTGGGTTGCCATGCCCTCCTCTAGCAGATCTCCCCAACCCAGGAATCAAACCCAGGTCTCCTACTTGCAGGTGGATTCTTTACTGTCCGAGGCACCAGGGAAGCCCTCTCTTTCTCAATTTGCCCTGGTAGATTTGCATGGTAATATTCTTGTTTGCTTTCAATCTAGAGGGCCTTGATCTTTTTAAAAACATTTTTTATTGACAAGTAATAAACTGTACATACTTAAAGTGAAGTATTTGATATTTTGCATATACACATCATGAAACTTACAACAGTCAAGATAAGGAACATATCAATAAAAATTCCTTCTGTTCCTACCCATTCCCTGTACCATAGATATGTTTGCATTTTGTAGAGTCGACTACAACGTAAAAATTGAGAATTACATTTTATTTGGTGAACAAAACTGAAGACTTAAGTCTGGAAGTTAGCTTCTCAGGTGGCTCTTAGAAATCAGTCCAAAGAGGTAAGGGAGGAACCAGGATAAATAGAAATTTTACGAAGAAACCCAGGTAGTTGGAACATCGAAAAATTACTGTTAATTAAAGAAAACCAGGCATCTCAAGTTAATGAATTTAGCGTTTTTCTATGTATGATTCAAGGATCTGGGCCCATTGAAATCATTCCTTTTATATGCACCTTAACTGTCTTGGGCCAGTGTCCTCCTTTTCTTCATCCTGAATCCCCTCAGGGTGCACAGTTGGCGTTGGCAGCTGTAGCTGCTGGCTTGATGGCAGTAACATCCTTTGTTTACTAATAATGGAAGGCAATATTTTTCATCCAGAGTTAAATTCTGTATATAGTGCATATGTTGGAAATCTAGCTTCTTTCTGCATAATCACTTTGAGATTTATCCATGTAGTTACATTTACCAGTAATTCATTCTTTTTTACTGCCTGGATATTCATTTCTTTTATGTATATACAACAGTATGGTTTTCCAGTCACCTGTTGGTAAACAGTTGGGTTGTTTCCAGTGTTTGCCTGTTACAAATAAAACTATGAACCAGAGTCCAAGTCTGAGTCTTCATATGGACATACGGACAATTCCATATGGACAATCACATATGGAATTGTGATTGTGTGGTTGTTGGATGTTTTTTTTTAAGGACCTCCAAACTGTTTTCCCAAATGGTTATAACATTTTACACCCCCATGAGCAGACTTTGCGAGTTCCATTTCTTCCACATCCTTATCAACAGTTGCTTTAATCTGTAGTTTTTGCCAATACAGTAGAAGTATAGAGGTATCTTACTGTGGTTTAAATTTGAATTTCCCAGATACTGAAATGCTGAGCATCTTTACATGTGTTTATTTGCCACTTATGTATCTCTGGTGTCAAATCCTGTGCCCTTTAAAAAACAACTGGATTGTACTGTTAGGTCTGAGAGTTCTGTACATGTTCTAGATAAAAGTCTTTCGTCAGATACATGATTTGCAGATGTTTTTTTTCCCAGAGAGTAGCTTGCATGTTCATTCTCAACAGTGAGAACTTTCAAAAGGCAAAAGTCTAATTCAGAAATTTCACCTTTTATGGATTGTGTTCCCCACCCCCCGTGTGGCTTGTTCCCAGACCATGGATGGAACCCATGCCCTCAGCAGTGAAAGTTTAGAGTCCTAACTACTGGACTGCCAGGGAATTCCCTATAGATTGTGCTTTTAGAGTACTAAGCAGTCTTTATATAATGTAATCCAGAGTCGCAAAGATTTTCTCCTATATTTTTTCTAAAAGTTTTATAGTTTCAGGTTTTACATTTTGTCTGTGTTTGTAGTTCTTTTTTTTTTTTAATAGTTATTGACATATGATATTGTGTAAGTTTAAGGTGAATGGTGATTATGGCTGTAGCATTAGCTAAACCCTCCACAAATCACATGCATAATTATCATTACCTTGAGTGTGGTGACAGCATTTAACATCTTAGCAGCTTTGCAATACATATACAGTATTGTTGACTGTAATCATAATGCTGTACATTAGCTCTCCAGAACTTAACCCATCTTTTTTTTTTTTTTTTTTAAATTTTATTTGTTTTTTGCTACTCTGGGTCTTTGTTGCTGCCCATGGACTTTCTCTAGTTACCGTGAGCAGGTTCTTATTGTGATGCCTTCTCTTGTTGCGGAACACAGGCTCTAGGGCACGAGGGCTTCAGTAGTTATGGCACATGGTGCCCTATGGCATGTGGAATCTTCCTGGACCAGGGATCAAGCTCATGTCCCCTGCATTGACAGTTTGATTCTTGACCGCTGGACCACCTGGGAAGTTCACAATTCTATATATAAGTGACATCATATAGTATATGTCTTTTTCTTTCTGACTTCACTTAGTATGACAGTCTCCAGGTCCACCCACCCATGTTTCTGCAAGTGGCATTATTTCATTGCTTTTTATGCCTGAGTAGTGTTTCATTGTGTATATGTATATCTTTATCCATTCATCTGTTGGTGGACATTTAGGTTGCTACCGTTTCTTGGCTATTGTAAATAGGGCTGGTATGAAGTAGCGGGGGTGGGGTGCATGTGTGTTTTCACACTAGACTTTTCTTGGCATATATGCCTAGGAATGGGATTGCTAAAAGTGCCCACACATAACTGGCAAACCATGATGGTGCAGTTGGCTTTTCTCATGTATCCAGCATTGTTTATGGCTACAAATTCTTTGTCTTTAGAAATGCATATTCTCTTATAGAAGTGGATACATTGTGATAGTTTCATCTTTGAATTATCTTTTGATAATTATCATTTGTACTAGCTTCAGTCATGTGTATTGATGGTTTACTTTTTGGGAGAGTTAGTTGGTACTGTAAAGCTTTCTTGGGTTTTATATTAGAGAGACTCATATGCATATGAAAGAATAAATTCCCTGTTCTGTTGGCCTGAGAATTTGACTCTGTCCATCTTTCTTACCTCAGAATACATCCAGTATGTATTTGGTTTATCTGTTTGGTGAAAGAGCAGGCACTGAAGGGAGTACCATATAGGCAGTAGTTTGTTAATAGTGGAAGAAGAAACTGTACAGAAGTTTGATCTTTAAAAAAAGAACTACTTAGGATATTTTCTGGAATTTTTCTTTTTCGTTGTATTTGGAAATTCCTTATAATTTATAAGACATTTTTTATTTCATTTTACTTTTAAGTAGGAAAATTAAAGTTCATTTTGTGATTTTTTTTCCCAAGCTCTAAATGTTTTGTGATGACTGAATTGAATTAGATATTCCATCACCCTATGGTTAAATTGTGTTATGTTACTTTGTTTTCCTTGTGTAAACATATGGACAGGCTGAACTGCCCTAACTTGTTAGTTTTGTTTATTTATAAAATTGAGCATTTCAATACATTTGCTTAGTGGTATTATTTCTCAAGTGAATTGTCTGTTAACATAGCATTAATAATTAATAATTGGGTTTCTTCAAGTTTTTTCTTCAGTGTGTGAACTCTTGTATAACATTTGCATTTTGTCAAATGTTGAGATATTTATCCTGTTGACTCAGCTTTGTGGGGGTTGAATTATGCTGGGTCTTCTATGTAGTACATGGGCAGTGAGTGGACTTAATTGTCCTTTGGCATGTGGGATCTTAGTTCTGCGACCAGAGATTGAACACTTGTCCCTTTCATTGGAAGGTGGATTCTTAGCCACTGGACCACTAGGGAAGCCCCCCAATTTATTTATTTATTTATTTATTTTTAATTGGAGGATAATTGCTTTACAATATTGTGGTTTCTGCCATGTATCAACATGAATCAGCATATGAATCAACATACGAATAGGTATATGTTCTCGCCCTCTTAAACCTCCCCCCCACCTCCCACCCCACCCTATCCAACCCCTCTAGGTTGTCACAGAGCACCCGTTTTGAGCTCCCTGCGAATTTGTGGTAATTGTATATGTTTCAGTACTACTCTCTCAATTCATATCCTCTCCTCCCCGCCTCTCCAGTTCCTCACATGCTTTGTAAACATTTGGTTGGTCTGCATCTGAAACCCTTAATGTGAAGTAGATGCCTGTGTTCCAGGTAAAGTTGAAACACTGTTCAAAACGAAGTGAAGTGAAATTGCTCAGTCGTGTCCGACTCTTTGTGACCCCATAGACTGTAGCCTACCAAGCTCCTCTGTCCATGGGATTTTCCAGGCAATAGTACTGGAGTGGATTGCCATTTCCTTCTCCAGGGGATCTTCCCAACCCAGGGCTCGAACCTGGGTCTCCTGCATTCTAGACAGACGCTTTACCGTCTGAGCCACCAGGGAAGTCAAAACAAAGGAGAAATGTAAACAGGCAGTGGGATTCTTTAGGAACACAGAATTCTGGGCTGGAGATACAAATTTGACGTACACAGTTGGTAGTTGAAGCCTTAGAAGTGGGTGGGATTTCCTGCAGACAAATTTAGAAGGAGAAAGAAAGTGGTGAGAGGATGGGTAACACAGAAGGAAGGATTGGTTTTTGATGGAATGTAAGGAAAGGTACACTTCCTTTATTGCAGTGATTCTGAAGACTGCTTACATGTTTAGAATTGCCTGAGGAGCATTTTCAAAATAAGAATTGATAATCAGACCCCACCTCACAACTCTAGAAACTGGTATGTTTTAAAATCCCCAAGTGATTTTAATTTGCAGCAAGGATTAAGGACCACTGCTTAGCATATATATGAAGATGAAAGTTGCTCAGTCATGTCACCTGAGCCACTAGGGAAGCCCAGGAATACTGGAGTGGGTAGCCTATCCCTTCTCAAGCGGATCTTTCCAGCCCAGGAATCAAACAGGGGTCTCCTGCCTTGAAGGCAGAATCTTTTACCAGCTGAGCTACCAGGGATGCCCTAGCATATATACATGGCTATAGTAAATCATTATATCTTGAACTTTTGTGTTTTTTTCACAATCACTGGGAGGGCTTTTTAAAGCACAGTGGTCTTATCCTCAGTTTGATTCAGTAGGTATGACTTTGATCCTGAGAATTTGCATATCTAACAAGTTTCTGGATGATCCTGAGAACCACTTTCAACAACAGGTGAAGGAAAGGCAACCCTTCAGAAAGATGGATGTAGATGCAGGTGGGCTTGTAGGTTTGCCCTAAGGAAATTTAAGTTTCTTAATGTTATTGCTTGTTTTATGATGTAGGCAGGTGAGGGTCTCCATTAGTAGTTGTGGTATTAAGAGAAGTTTGGAGATTGTTAGGTGTTAAATTGCCATCAAATGAGGGTGAAAGAAGAAGTTGACAGTTTTTATTTTACACAAGTTACCTTATTTTCACCTGAAGAAAGATACCCTTGAATGTTAATTTTGTCATCTAGTGAATATGCACTGTCTCCTTTTTTGTCACTGGAGAGGAATATTCTTCCTGTATATCTTTGTCCATGTTATTGGTAAAAATATGTCAACAAGAGAGATTCTCGTGAGTATAGCTGTCTTCACACTGTCATCATTAGCACCCTTGGGATAAAATTAATTATATACATGTTAAATCCCTGCTGGCTCAGATGGTAAAGCGTCCGTCTACAATGCGGGAAACAATTCCTAAGATTGATAATGTATACCTTAATAAATTGAGGAGAAATAGTATGAGAGCCAATCAGTATCTCCTCCCCTGTGTATTATTAGGCTAGTTTTTAATTAGGGTATATTAATTCCAAAGACGAACATTCTCTTTGTATATGAATGTTCATTAAAGTACTCTTTACTTCTCATATACAGAGACTTTTGACAAGTGTACACTATTTCTTTTTTTTTTTACACTATTTCTTGAACACTTACTCTGTAGTGAAATAGAATACTGTGTCTTAGATTTATGAGGGAGTGTTCTACCCTTTGCAGAATGCAGAGAAAATAGAATGTTCTTTCTATTCTAGACTGTAAAACAAATAAAAGATTCTTGTTAGACACATACTGCCTGAAAACACAGGCATGCAGTTTATAAGAAGAGGATGTTATCCTTCTGTCACATTTGGATTCCATATGTGTAAGCTGATCATGCCAGTCATCTCAGTCCTATTAGGTTGAATATTTGTTTATTAGATAGAAAGACATTCTCCATCGATTAACTGTAGTTCAACTGTTCATCTCAGTATGGCTTAAAACCCTTATTCTCTGTAGAATAGTTAAGTGGTTACAAACCATAAATAATATACTCACCAAGCACACGGCGGTTTATTTTGATTAGCTTTGTCACATGTTGGTTATGGGAATTTTACAGTATTAAACAGGCTCATGAAATTATTATTAATGTGAGTTATTAAAGAATGATTTAACGTCTCGTTTTTATTCAGAATTTCTGTGATCATTTGAATTTACTAAGTTTTTAGTAAACTAATTCTAAAATGTTCCTCCTTATTTCTCTTTCTTCTGTTAATCTTACAGACTGATTTTAAAGGGTGTGGCAGAAGGTTCTAGACTCGATGAGTTTCCACCGAAATGTCGGAGAAGTCAGGCCAGAGCACAAAAGCAAAGGATGGGAAAAAGTATGCAACACTCAGTTTATTTAATACTTACAAGGGTAAATCATTAGAAACTCAGAAAACCACAGGTGAGTAAAATCAAGTGGCTTTTATGTTTTTTGTAATTTTCATGGTTTCATTTTATTACTCTAAGTGATAAACTAGAGCTATTGCTGTTAGGATCTAGGCAAAGCTGTGTTAAAGCAGCCCTGTTTGTATTGGGCTTTTTATGTACATACATATCTTTGAGGGGATATGAAGTTTTTAAAGTTAAAAGTTTATAAATGTTTTAAAATATGTTTGTTTTTTTCCAGTTTGTTGTCAGCAGAAAATAAGTTAAACTATATGGTTCCAAAGGGGAGACTTGGTTAATGAGATTAATAGGTATAAAGCTAAAATTATTTTAATCAAGTGTAGTTGATTTACAGTGTTTGTTAATTTGTGCTGTATAGCAAAGTGATTCAGTTATACATATATATACATTTTTTATATTATTTTCCATTACAATTTATCACAGTATATTGAATACAGAAGGACTTTGTTTATCCATTCTATATATACTAATTTGCATTTGCTGATCCCAAACTCCCATTTCACCCACTTCCCCTGTGCAACCACAGGTCGGTCCTGTATGTCTGTGAGATTTTTTATATCATATTTATTGTTTCACGTATGAAGTTTTGAGTTTAAAATCAGTTCCTTAGGGAAAAGTACAAAACAGCACTTTCAGTGTTTTCTTTTTTGTAGTTTATAGAGTTAGTTCATCTGTTAGAATTTTTCAAGCATCTGTTCAGTGACTTGATAGTTAAATTTGAATACAACTTCTACCTTGGGTTATGTTGCAGGTTTGTGGCTTAGTTTTACATTTTTTCTCTTAAAATACTAGAAAATAGTAGCTCAAGATTCCCATTAATTCCTATTGTCTTTTGTGTTGTTTTAAGAATAAAATAGTTACTAAGAAAGTTGATGTTACTGATCTTTAGTTGCAGCTCGCCATGGATTACAGAGTCTTGGAAAAGTTGGTATTTCTCGGCGTATGCCTCCACCTGCTAACCTCCCAAGTCTCAAAGCAGAAAACAAAGGCAATGATCCTAATGTGAACATTGTACCTAAAGACGGCACAGGATGGGCATCAAAACAAGAGCAACACGAAGAAGAAAAGTAAGTCAAAGTCTACTAAAAAAATGAACTCATTCCCCATTCTTTATGTTTGAGTCTCTTCTATGTGCTAGGTGTTATGCTATGTGTATTACATATATCATGCCTTTTAAAATGTTTTATATATAGTCAGCTCTTGTGTAATTTTTACTAGGAGTGGGTTTAATGGCAGTATTTTCAGGTGTCAGAATAGGACAGATGACAGAAATACTGATCACAAGTTTCCTTTTATCATACACTGTGTTAGTCCCTCCTATTCCTCACCAAATCAGGCATTCTCTTTCTATGATTTAAGAGCTGATTCTGTTAAATAATTTCCACAAAGCTTAGAGTTCCTGTCTGCCTCATTGAAACTACCTGATGTACATCATAGGTAATCAAGTAATACTATCTGAATGAATAAAGAATTAACAAGAAAACTGGCATGGAATTAGTAATGTCCCTCTTAATCATAATTCATTCAATAAATATTTAGTATTCTGTGTCAAGAATTATGCAGGGTTCTTGGTTTATTGAACGACCAAGCCAAGTAGTGGTAATTTTTAAAAATAAGACAAGAAAATGAGTACTTGATACTTTTTGTCTATAACTGTTACTAAAGTTCTGTATTCTGGAGAGCTTTATATGATAAATGCTACTACTTGGGTGAAGCTTATCAAAGGCTTATTGTTCTCTACTTCTTAGTTAATAGAATTATTTTGTAGTAGCAAGTCAGTTTTAGGTCTGAGTATACCAGAAATATATTGCATTTCTTAAGTCTGTTAACTGTTTTATTTTTAAGCCTTAACTCATTGCAAGGATTGAATGAAACTGTGAAAGTGAAGTCGCTTAGTCGTGTCCAACTCTGAGACCCCATGGATTGTAGTCTACCACACTCCTCCGTCCATGGGATTTTCCAGGCAAGGGTACTAGAGTGGGTTACCATTTCCTTCTCCAGAGGATCTTCCCGACCCAGGGATTGAACCCAGGTCTCCCACACTGTAGGCAGATGCTTTACCATCTGAGCCACCGGGGATGTCAGTTGAAACTGTAGACCCTTGTAAAACACGTTATACTCATGGGGACACATCAGTCAGGTTGCTATGACTTCTTTTGATTAACAGTAATATGTAGCGGTGAACCTATTGACTGCTGAATGGAGAGCTTGCTTATTAGCCTTAGCTCCTGGCTAATCCCACCAATCCAGACTGTATGTATGCCTGTAATGTTATTTCTAATTATAAATGTTTACTTCTTCAAAAGTAATTTTTGGTAGCTATGTTGAATAATGAGTGCTTCTATTTTTTTCTCTCTCTCTTCCTTCCCTCTTCCCTTCCTTTCCTTCCAAAATTAAAAACAAAGCTGTCATCTCCTTGGGTTATTCAAGGGTAGAAATAAAAGAGGACAAAAATAGCTGTACTTCTTTTAAAGGAATGTTGCAGAGAGAACGCATGGGGGGTGCATCTGAGTAAATATGTAGCCAAAATCATTTGTATACAGATTTAGCTTAAGTGAAATAATTATTTTGTTTAAACATACAATATCTGAAATAATGGATTCATATTTTTTTAAGAGCACCAGAAGTTCCACCAGCACAACCAAAACCTGGGGTTGCAGCTCCCCCAGAAGTAGCACCTGCTCCCAAATCATGGGCCAGTAACAAGCAAGGTGGGCAAGGAGATGGTAAGTAGACATTAGCTGGGGAAACTGGTTAGGCTTGATAGTTACTGAACAGCCATACAGAAGATAAGGGGCAAATTATACTGTTTTGGCACGGGCAGAGAACACTGTCAAAAGAAATTATTAGACCCTTAAAAAAAAGAATCTTTTAAAAAAATCTTTTGGTCTAGTTAAGTTTCAGTATTAAGACCTATATATGAGCCAGTAATAGGAATCAAAGAAGTAGTCTTTAAGATACCCCAAGCCCCACATTACTCTGTCTTTACCTTCTGTAACCAGACAAAATCTTGTGCCTTCAGTTCTGAGACAGAAAATACCCAGACATTAATGTTGATTGCTGTAAACCATATTAATCTCCATGTGTGCCCTTCAGCCTTTCTTGTTTCAAGCATGCTACTCCCAGTTTCCACGGTAGAGAAGATCTAGGAGAATAGCCATCAAGGACAGTAGCTGTGATACTTCCCTCCCCGCTAGGAATGATGGACTCCCCGACAAAATATGATTTCCCCACTTGCAAATATGTCTGTAAAACATATAGAGAAACCCATCTAGGCCCTCAAGCTAATAAAGTCAGTTCTTTTAGTTTATGGAAGTGTAAAATAAATAGGCAGGCAGGTAGATAGGCAAATGAGTGAATAGTGAGGTGCCATCAGTATCTCAGCAGTTAAACAAAAACATCATAGCCTCACCATATTTGTAGTGTTGACTCATAAATTCTGTTTTAGTAATGTTGTTTGAACTGGTTCTTAGTGTTATTTATTAGCAAAATAATTTAACTTGTGTTGAAAATGAAAGGAGTCATAATAAAAGAGAAACAGAAGTGAAACTCTACTTGTTTGCTGCACCAATTTTAATGAGTCTGCCAGAACGATGTCTGGCAGATGCCTTTCTCAGATTTTTTTTTCCTTCTCATGGCTGTTCATTAACTTTCCAAGGGATTCTAATTCTAGATAAATTGAAAATTTTATGGATATGAACAGTTACCATTGCCGTGTGGAATAAATTATGAAAAAAAGGAGAGAGCTCTATCCTGGGAGAGTTTTTGTATTATCTTCAGTATTGTATGTATTTTTTTTTTAATGCGTAGGAATCCAGGTGAATAGTCATTTTCAACAAGAATTTCCCAGCCTACAGGCAGCTGGGGATCAGGAAAAAAAAGAAAAAGAAGCAAATGATGACAATTATGGACCTGGACCCAGTTTACGCCCACCAAGTAAGAATATTTTCTCTTAGTAAAAGTATAGAGTGAGATTATATTTGTGTTCTGTTTTGATATAACCTCCTGCCTGCTGCTGTTGTATGTAGTTTGAAAAGGCAGGCAGTAACTATAGTTGATTGCCACTCAAGTATGGTTTTTACATGAACAGCATCAGCTTAACTTGAGAACTTGTTGGAAGTATGTGTCTTGGGCCTCACACCCAACCTACTAAATCAAAAGTTAGCTTTTTAACAAAATGACTAGGGAACTTACATCAGTATTTGGTTATTTTTACAATAGTCAAAATTTTTATCAAACCTCCCCAATATGCAATGTTTATATATAAATTATGTCCATTCACTTGCTAATATTCAAGGATCCCTTTCTTTCTGAATTCAAACTGAGGAGCTAATCAGTTTGAATAGCAAGAGGTACTTGTATTATGTGCATTATAAAGCATAAACTAAAAATAGAAATAGAAAATCTTTGAGAGATTTTAAAATGTCTAATTAATTTTTTATTTTTATTTTTAATTATTGTTATGTGGTTGATGAGATTATATTAGGATAATAGTGTCAGCTCCACTATTTTCTTGTTTAATTTCTTTTCACCAGTTATCTGTTGCTGTGTAATGTATTTGGCAGCTTAAGATAACAAACTGAACTGGACATTTCAGTCTCTGACGGTTAGGAATCTGGCAGCCACTTAGCTGGGGGTTCTCTCTCTTCAAAATTACAGTGAAGCCCTCATTTGATGCTGGCCTGACTAGGGCTGCTGTGTCAAGCTCTCTCATGGCTTGTTTGTGTGTGGGCGGCTCACAACATGACTTCCTCAGAAAAAATAAGGAGGGACAGACAGACATCTCTCACTCAAGATGGAAACCCCCAGGCTTTCATAGCCTGTTTTCAGAGAAGACCGCCAACACATCTGTCTTACTCTACAGGTTGCACAGACCAATCCTGGTACACAGTTGAGTGGACTACATCGGGTGTGAATAGAAGGAGTAGAGACCACTTGAACCAAACAGGGTTTCCTTGTAAAACCAATTATCTGTTTTATCTGGTTACGTGTAGTTGAATCAGGTTACACAGACACTAAATCTGTGCACTTGGGCACATGTAATAGGCAGTAATAGACGAAAAATGAATGAGAGCATGCATCACTATCAATCCTTTTGGGGTATAGAACTCCCTTCCCTCAGGACTGCTCTGGTATAACTGATTTTAATCTCTGTATCAAAAACTGGTGAAGCTTGATAGGGAATTCTTAATATTTTCTTCCCCAACCTCAGTGTTTGCTTCTGGAGGTAGCCTCTGAGGTATATCCTCTCTACTTCGGAAGTCACTGCTCTGACTACCTAAACACCTTCAAAGCCTAGATGTCTAGTACAAACTAGATTAGACTTTTACTGTTTCTTCACTATGCTTACTTGATTTCTAGTACAGAGTAGATTAGACTTTACTGTTCCTTCACTGAGCTTACTTGCTAAAATATTCTTGAAATATGCCTCACTTGGTTGCAGTGTGTTACATTTTGAGATTTTCTTTGTTTTCTTATTTTCCTGTCTCTTTTCACACCAGATGTTGCTTGTTGGAGAGATGGTGGTAAATCTGCTAGTTCATCTTTAACATCTGACCAAGATGAAAAGCCTGGCCAGGATGAAAGCACAGCTGGAACATCAGAGCAAAGTGATATCCTCAAAGTGGTAGAAAAGAGGATAGCTTGTGGTCCTCCACAGGCTAAACTGAATGGACAGCAGCCTGCCCTTGCTTCGCAGTACAGAGCTATGATGCCTCCTTACGTGAGTATTGTTGAATCAGCAAGGGGCTAAATAAGAGGTTTTTGATCTGGATACCAAGGAAATAACTGGAATGGGGAAAAATTTAGGTCTTTATTTTCATTAACATCTAACCAAAAATTAACGTTTCCTTTGATTATGAATTTAGGAATCAATCACAGCAGTACCTGAGTTTTACCCTTAATAGGCATCATAGTTATTTTCATATAACATTACATTAAGATACTGCAAATATTTTTTATACTCAGCATAATTCAAATTAGTGTTACTTATTGAAGCATGCATGTTACCATATCACAAATTTTGTTTTTTAAATATCGTGGTGACAGAATTTTAGTATAATTAATTTCTTAGTAATCCTGTGTTTTCAATTAGGCATTTAAAAACATTTTTATGAGATGAGGTCCATAGGATTTATCAGACTGCTAAAGGGGTTGTTCATGGCACAAAAAAGGTTAATACCTGCTTTAGTTCTAAAGTTTTTATTAATATACCTTTAAGTTTATTAATATACCTTTAAGTGTTTTTAAAATCTTTGTATAATGAAATATTTTTAACATTCAAAAATAGAAACCATGAACTTTCTTCCACCCGTATCTGCCATACATCTTCAGCGGTTAGCAGTTTGTGGTGCATCTTGCTTCCCTTACATTTCTCACCGCCTGGGATTACTAAACAAATGCTAGTAGATCATCTCATCCATATCTAGTTTAGATTAGATTCTAAAAGAGAAAGACTAGGGGGACATTCACAGTGCCGTTATCACACATATATAAAAAAAATCCTTTAAATACTAAATCATTATTCCAGTTTCCCTGATTATCTCTTAATTAGGATCCAGATACCATCTATTCTTGAGATTGGTTGGTATTTTTCTTAGCAATTTCATTATCTATGATTATCTTTTCTTCCATCTCTTATTTTCTTTGGAGCATATCTATTACAGTTTGTTATCCCGTGGAGTTTCTCATAGTCTGGATTTTGCTGATTCTGTCCTTATAGTTTCATTTAATATATATTTCTGAGGGGATTTCCCTGGCAGTTCAGTGGTTCCACACTCCCAGTGCAGGGGGCACATGTTTGATCTCTAGTCAGAGAATTAGGTTCCACATGCCACACATTGCACACCCACCTCAAAAAAAAAGAACCTAAGAGTGGCAGGGGAAATTTAATTTTGAAAGTATATATTACTATATATACTTCTGACCCCCGTATTTCCTATAAATTTGTTGCCCTCTTTTTGTTTGCTCTCAGTCTACTGTGAAATTATATAGTGAGTTACATGTATTCAAGTAAATAAATTTATGTTTTATTTAACCATTCTAAGATAGAAGGAAATAAATTATTAGTACAATTGCTTGTTGAGTATTTTCTTTAATTATTGGGGTGTATAATAAGGTCAGTCTTAAATGCTAACCTGACCTTGAGTAATGATTTGTATCCAAATACTTGTCTCCTGGTATTTTTCAAGTTGTGTTTCCAAGGACCCCTGAATTTCCAGATGGGGGGTGGGATAAGGGAAGTTAAGAGGGAAGAGCAAGTGAGCTCTGTTACCAGTTTCATCAATGAATTTATTCAAATAAAGTGTTTCACTAAACAAACATGTTCTAAAATATTATATATTGACAAGTTGTTTCTACAATGTTTTTGAGGCAAATTCCTAAATTTTAAACATTTAACACCACATAAATTAATATCTATGCCTGAGTAATCAGAAGGATCTAATGCAACTTAACCTATGACCATTTGCCTCCAATCATCTATTTGCTAATTTCAGTGTGGAAGTGAGATGGAACCAAAAATTCTCTGGAGTATTCCCCAAACACAAAGCTTCCCCAGTTGAGTTTCAGCTGTTGCTTATCTTAATTAACTTTTGCTCCAACTCTGCTTAGAAATTTTTTCTTTACATAGCACAATCATATAAGCATAGCTTTTCTTCAAGTATGAAGTAATTTCCTCATCTAATGGTTCTTTTGTTTTTAAAGAAAAACTAATCTATTTCAGGATATAAATTATGTATTTAAGGTAATACAATTTCATTTTTTTAAAACATAATTTAACCTGGATATGAGAAGAGTAAATAACCAAGCACTGCTTGACATTTCTTCCCCTAGAAACCATAGGATAATTCCCTTGGTATTACTAGTTGTCTTCATAAACTATCATACAAATTCTCCTAAAGTCAGATTCACAGAGCCAAGTTCCCATGGAGAGCATCATCTTTGGGCCTTTGTATGTAACTACTATCTGTGTAATAACTTGACTCAGAATCCACTTGTGCCCTATCCATAGAAAATCCCTCAATTAGCTGCCTCCCCACGTCCTCCCTCACCTTTCTCTGGTTATGGACTATCCTTGTATCTGAACTGAGTTCTTTACCAACAAATCTGCTCTCAGTTAATCTACCGAGACCGCATTAGGATGAGGTTTCACGTTGTATCATTTCACATCTTTAAACTTGGTTAAGAAAATTGAAGTTTTCTGAGGTGCATGCATGTTGTGTTTGTTATAATTTCAGTTCCGTGCACAGTTATTTTTATGAAACTTTGTTAATGAGATAACAGAAGTTCTTAATATGATGTGTCCTAGTTCTTACCTCTTTGTAATGACTTGGTAGAGGCAGTAGTTTTATAAAAGGCTTGTTACTGACAGTGTTATCTATACCAGTAGATAAAATTCTATATTCACAGTGCTATTTAATCATTTCTATGTATTATAATTTCAGGCTTGGGTTAACTTTTTTTTTAATAACTTAGTAGCTAAATTTACCAATTTTTGTTTCCTTTATGCAGATGTTTCAGCAGTATCCTAGGATGGCCTATCCTCCTCTACATGGTCCCATGAGGTTTCCACCTTCTTTATCTGAAACAAACAAGTAAGACTATTAAATGATTAAAGTTTGCAGGGTATATGTATATATATGTGTGTGTGTATATATATATATGCTTGTTAAAATTTTCAGGAGGTTGAGTAGATTGTGGGGATTTATTATTCTGTCTTCAAGGTACATTTGTCATCAACAAGTAATTGGTTAACTTTCATCAAGATAGAACAAAACTACTTTAATCTTTTAAAACATTAAATCATTTGACATAAAATACTGAAAACTGAAAATTGTGGCCCCTGAAATAGATGGCACTTGTTTACTCTTTCTTCCTTCCATGACATTGATAACCCCCATTCTTTTTTTTCTTAATTGTAAACCTTGAGCATCCTCCTGAATGATGATTTTCCTTCAAGTTCTTTATTTTCAGATGAGTAGTACTCTTAGCCATATAGACTTCTAATGTATATTTGTTGTATTTTAAATGCTTGAAAATTTTGCTGTTAAATATCTGCATAAGAAATATCATTATGTATTGTCTTAAATTTGTGTGTTAATCTTACAGTCTCTTCATACACATGTCAGTGCAGAATACTTTGTATATCATCACGTAGAAAGCATTAATGTTGAATTGAAATTAACTAAATTCCAATCTTTTACTATTTTCCTAATTTAGTATCATTAAAACTTAGTATCCTTTTTCCCTCATAACCTGTCACTACTTAGAGGCCTTCGAGGAAGAGGCCCACCTCCTTCATGGGCCTCTGAGCCTGAACGTCCCTCCATCCTTAGTGCGTCAGAGCTGAAGGAGCTTGATAAATTTGATAACCTAGATGCTGAAGCTGACGAAGGTTGGGCAGGTAGGAGACAAGATTAATAAAGCATTTTTAGATTTTATACGCTTTGAAACAGTCAGTCTGAATTCTCCTTAATTTAATAGGTGCTCAGATGGAAGTGGATTATACAGAACAGCTGAATTTCAGTGATGATGATGAGCAAGGAAGTAGTAGTCCTAAAGAAAACAGCAGGTAAGTTGTGATATCTGTTACTAATAACAGTGTGAATTTGTTAATGTAACATGGGCCATTTATTTAATTTTATTTTTGCCTGCTCTGGGTCTTTGTTGCTCGCAGGCTTTCTCTAGTTGTGGCGAGTAGGCGCTGTTCTCTAGTCGTGCACTGACTTCTCTTTGCGGTGGCAGCTTCTGTTAACAGGGCACGGGCTCTGGAGAGTTGCGGGCTTCAATAGTTATGGCCTATGGGCTTAGTTGCCTCTTGGCATGTGAAATCTTCCTGGACCAGGGAGTCCAGGAAGTGAGTCCCTGTCCCCTGCAGTGGCAGTTGGATTCTTAAGGACTGGACCACCAGGGAAATCCCATAAGAGCCATTTATGCAAAGTTTTCATTGATAGGTATTTCCTCCCTGCTTATAGAATTTCTACGTTCTACTCTGAGGATTTTTACTGAATGGGAAGGTGATTGATGAGCCAAATTTTCAAAGTATGAATACTCAAGGAATTAACAGTCTGATGTTTCTAAGGAAAATATTTATTTTTAAAAAAGAAGCTGTTTATATGGCTGAGTCCCTAACCCGTTCGCCTAAAACTATCACAACATTGTTTGTTAATTGGCTATACGCAATACAAAATAAAAAGTTAAAAACTACATAGATGCTCGTCACCTAATGGAGATACTTTGAGAGACAGTATCAGGGATCATTTAAAACTTTTTACTTGCTTGACCTAATCCATATTTATAAAATTGGAGAAAACTTACTTGGGTTACAATAGCTGTTTCAAGTCTTTGATTTTTTTAAACTTAGCAAGGAGCAATAAGTTCTTGGGAAATGGGAGCTTTTCCTCTTTCTTTTTTTTTTTTAAACGTAGGGGCAAGGTCAGGAATATATGGGTCATAAAGCATAAAAATTGGGCTCTTAAACAGGAGCTTGCATGTACATATCAGTGTAGTTTTTCAGCCATAATGTTGTAATCATTGCTGTTTGATGATCAGCTGTGAGATGCCTGTGATTTGTCATTACTTTTAAATACTACAGCTTGATTGCTCTTTTTCATTAAATCAGAACAAATTAGAGTAAATGAGAATAATTAATTATCTGGAGTATTAGTTGCATTCAGATGAGAGTTTTGGGTGAGAATAATAGATTAATAGAAAATGATGGAATGATATTGTGTGTCAAGTGTGAGTGTCTGTATTTGACAAGTACTCTATTGCAGCTTATATCTTGTGATAATCTGGCCAAGCCCAGGCCCCATCACATTGTAGATAATAGCATATATTTCTCGAGTGAATAAATTTGCACTGCTCAATTAAAAACCCATCTCATTCCTTAATGCATTTTCCCCCAAAACTATATGAAGGTAATGTCTTTTCTATGTTGAGAAAATGCATTTACTTAATATTTATATTTTGTCCATTCTACTTATTATTTCACTTGGGTTTTGATTCTTCAGTGAGGATCAAGGTTCAAAAGCCTCTGAAAACACTGAAAACCGAAAAGAACCAGATGAAGTTTCCAGCACCAGATCATCTTCTCAGATACCTACCCAGCCATCAGTAGCAAAAGGTCCCTATGGGAAAGGACCGCCGTTCAATCAGGTTTGTGGGAATCATGAGATTCTTGTCACTGCAGATAAAGGGACAAGGATGAATTAATCTTATAATCATAGAGTTGGAAAAAGACTTAGGAAATGGAAACTATATATTTTTTCTTTATTTTTTAATATTTTTTCTTAAAGAGACATAAACCATAGATTTATTGCATACCAACGGGAACTATCAGTACTATAGTAGCTAAAAATACCGAGTAGAAACTAAAGTTTCACTCTTTTTCTTCTCATAGCAGCTTGGTCAGGTCAGAGTGGAAGGATAAATTGTTTTTCCAAACAAACATACCTGAAGTGCTCCTCAGTTTATTGGATGCTTTGTAAATCCTAGTTAGTATTCATGTGTGAAATTATATATTATCCCAGTAGGGAAATCACACTAGGGCGTAAAGAAATCTATGAAGTCTGAGCTATTTTGAAAAACTTCTTTTTTCAAGGAAGCATATGGACGGTAGATACACTTGATCTTGCTTCTAAAATGTAGTAAGAACTACATTACAATGCGAGAATTTAAAGGGACTGTCTTCCAGAAAGCCTGCTTTAGTAATTCATGTTATACTCAGCATGAATTTGTTGAATTCATACAAAACAAATGGAGGAATGGTGCCTTCAGGGAGGTTAAAAATAAGTAGCTAACAGTGCAGTGACACAGTGCGCATAGTTCTTAGAAACTCCTGTGTAAAAGATTTCATAAAAAACATGCTACTTAAAGCAAGAAATAGCCAGTAAAAGGAAAGGAGGAATTCCAAAGGGAAGGGACCAGTTCCTACCAGAGTGGAGAAGTATGAAAGCTTCATGGAGAAACATGGCCCTGTGAAGAAGTCCGCAGCAGTGTGATACTGGAGAGGAGTAAGAGAGCTGTGTAAGAGCTAGTAGTTGTCGAGTAGTAGATGCTGTACCAGAAGTTTGCACTTCATAAGCCATTGGTGAGTCATTGGAAAGTAAATTTGTGAATTCTGGAAAAGCAGGTTTTTTAAAATAATTTTTAAGTAAAACCTGTATTTTGTGTGACTTTTAACTGACATAATAGGGAATGATGAATGAACGGAGAAATATAGACAATATCTTTATGTGTGTGTGTGAGATACTGATATATAAAAACAAGTGACTAATCCATTCATATCTGGTTCCAGTGTTTTAGATGTTTCTTTTCTTTATATAAACTTAAAAAGTTTAGTCTGCCATTAGGAAAAAAATTCCATTAAAAGAATTGGACCTATATAAATAAAAATTTGAAATTAAAGGCATAATTCTCCACAGCCGGATTACTTGGGCTACAATTCTAGAATTTTTACACTAAGAATCTACTTTTAACAAAGTTATTTTGTGTTTGTAACCTTATTGAAATGCCTGAGTGACTCTATAGAATGTAGTTATATTATAGGGACTGATGTACTTTTATTTAAAAAGGAAAAGAGTAATGATGTTTTACGTTTTGCAGTCTTTGGTCTCACTGGAAAATATTACAGTCAGAAATATTTGAAGTAGATTTTTTTATCTTATTTTGTAAAAATTCTTTTCTTTATAATAGGAACGTGGACCATCATCACACTTGCCACCACCTCCAAAGTTGCTTGCACAGCAGGTAAATCTTAACTAAATGCTTATTAATGGTCTGTAGGTATTATTTGCCCTATTTGTTATAGTGGAAAGGTTCTGTGTTTCTTATTGATAATTTTTATGAAATAGTTATCAACTTTACCTTGTAGCTGCACCTCTTTCTTTAGCCTGTCCCTCTTCCTTCTCAGCTGATTAGCATACTCCTAATTTTTCTAAGAAAATAAGAAGCACCTGTTCTTCCTAATCAAGTACCTTTCCTGTACTGACTTTTTTTCTATTGTCCTTGTTCCTTAGGACCACCTTTCTACTTGTTCCCTGAATCCCATCTTTGTTGGTTACCAATAATATTGTCTCTCACCTTCAAGAAAAGTTTTAAACACCAACCCTTCTTCAACTTCCACTACAGTTCACACCTCCCCATCACCACCACCCATTTCCTCCCTATATCTCTGTTCTCCTTCATGGCAAAATTGTTTTAGTGAGTTCTTTACACTTCCTGCCATCACTTTCTCATTAACCCTCTCCAGTTATACTTTCGTCTCCCAGTATACCTTTGAAAAAATGTTATTATCAAGGTTAGTAATGACTGTTCCATCTTGCCACAGTCAGTTCTCTTGTATTCATTTACTTAATCTCAGCAGCAGTTAGCATAGGTAATCTCTTCGTCCCTCTATCCTTCTAAAATTTGCTTTTCAGATATCACAGATATTAACAGTTCACAGGCCTTCCTTCCCTGATCACTCTGTTGTGATAGGTGCACATACCATCACCATCATCTGCACTAGTCATTTTTCTTTTAACTGTTGCATGCTCTTTGTAGCATTTCTATACACATACAAGCTAAAACTAAAACATTTAGAAGAAAATGTAGAAGAAAGTCTTTATGAACTTGGGCCAACAAAAATGTCTTGGATGAGACAAAAAAGACATGATTTAGAAAGAAGAGATTGATCAGTTTGATTTTTGAAAAACGTCTCTAAGGCAAAGAAAAGATATCACAGGAAAAATATTAGTATTTCATCTGACAAGGAACTTATATTGGGCAGTGGAGGGGTGCACGTACGTGTATTGAAAAACTCTTGCAACTCAACAATGAGACCAAAGAGTCCAACAGAATGATTTGAACATTCATTTCATAAAGTAAGGTATACAGATGGCTAATAAGCACATGAAAAAATGTTCAATATTTTTAGTTCCCAGCAAAATGAAAACTAAAACCACATTGAAATTTTGTTACATGTCCAGAATTTTCAAGGCTGATGGCACCAGTGGCACCAGATGTTGGCAAGGTATAGAGCAGGTGACACCCTCATACATTGCTGATGGAGCCATAAAACCTGTAATCACTTTGGAAAACAGTTTGGCAGTTTCTTATAGCGTGAAACACATAGTTGCCATATGACTTGGCAGTTCCATTCCTAGGTATTCATCTGAAGGAAATGAAAACATGCATTTACACAAATACTTAAGCAGGAATATCTGTAGCTGTCTTATTCCTAGTTAAAAAACTAGAAGCAATCCAAAAGTATGTCTGTCCACAGACAAAACAGTATGCTTCTGATGCCGTAGGATCCAGCAATAGAATTGAGCAAACAGTTGTTGCACGCAGTGACCCCAAAAACCACTACCCTGAGCACCAGAAGCCAGATACAAAACAACAAAACTTATTGTGTCCATTTTTGTGAAATTTTAGGAAAAGCAGAACTACTCTATACTACAGAAGTAGATTACTGGTTGCATGGGGTCAGGGATTCATAAAGAGGACTGATGAAAATGCTCTGTATGTTGAATGGGGCCGTAGTTACTTAAGTTTATCATTTGTCCGAAGTCATCAAACTATACAGTTAAAATATATACATCACATTTTATGTAAATTATACTTCAGTAAAGTTGCTTTTCAAAAAAATGCTTACCCTGTGAGTTTACAGTGTAAATTAGGTGTGCTTATATAATTACTTTGTTTTTGCAGCTTGTCTTTGAGGTATAGATTAAGTAACAGTACCAGAGAGATGAAGCAGTTTTTCTAAGATAGCACTGTTAGTAAATGGTAGAGTCTGGATTCATGGTTTGGTTGGTTGGTTGGTTGTAGTATTCAGTCCAGTGTTTTCACCATATCATTGTTTTCTCTTTTGTAGGAATTCTGAGTAGTTACATGGCTTTTAAGGTTTCTTCACCCTAGTAGCTATTAAAAGTCAGTATTTTAAAAGCACATTTTTAGTTCCTTGATGTTTCAGCTCTTCATGTGCTTTTTTTCATTCTGCTTGTCTTTGCATAGTTGTTGGCATTGATTTTAGACCTTGTAGTAATATGTTTTAGAGCACATCAGTTGAAAATTAAATCAGTAAAACTCAGTCTCTAAGGTGATTCCCTCTCCACCATGGGCTCCAGATATGAATCTCTCTTTAAACATAGACTTCTCAAAAAAAAAGAATTCTCTACCCAGGCTGCTTTCTAGGAGTTTCTTCTCCTTTGGTGTGTCAGCAGCAGTGGTGTCTCTGTGTGCTTCACTTAGTGTCTTGGGCTGTCTACTCTTTGCTTGTAACTGCACCCCGGTCTTGGCTCGTGTGGTGCCATGTTGCGTCTCTATGGGCTTCCTTTCCCCCTCTTCAGTATTCCATCCCTTGCAGTTACTGCTAAAGCACTCATATTCTAAATTTCCTTTGTCTCTAGATTTAGATTTTGAAATACTTGTGGCAGCTTCCAATTTTACTCAGCAAATACTGAGTGAGCATTAATGTCTGGCACAATAGACAGGTACATGCTCAGTTAATATTAGATGGCTGGATTAACTATTCTAGAAACTTATCTAGATACACTATTTTCCCCACATTTTGCATTTAATGTGTATGTTTTTCAGGGAAATTTTCTGATATTCTATGGAGAATTTTGCTCCTGCTATTTGTCTGTGATATATCCTGTGTTGTCATACTCATCTGAGAATTTACTTTAAAATTTCAGCATCCTCCTCCAGACCGACAGGCAGTACCTGGAAGACCAGGCCCTTTTCCTCCCAAGCAGCAGGTCCCAGATGAAGATGAAATATGGAAGCAGAGAAGAAGGCAACAGTCAGAACTTTCTGCAGCAGTGGAGCGTGCTCGTAAACGGCGTGAAGAGGAAGAGCGAAGAATGGAAGAACAAAGGAAAGCAGCATGTGCAGAGAAACTTAAACGGCTGGATGAAAAGCTTGGCATAGTGGACAGACAGCCCTCTCCAGAGGAAATCAGAGAAAGGGAGCGAGAGAAAGAACGAGAAAAGGAACGGGAACGTGAGAAAGAACTTGAAAAAGAACAAGAGCGGGAGCGAGAGAAGGAGAGGGAAAAAGAAAGGGAAAGGCAACAGGAAAAGGAAAAAGAACTGGAGCGAGAACAGGAAAAACAGAGAGAAATGGAGAAGGAAAGGAAGCAAGAAAAAGAGAAGGAGCTAGAACGGCAGCAAGAAAAGGAAAAAGAACTGCAAAAGATGAAAGAACAGGAAAAGGAATGTGAGTTGGAGAAGAGAGAGAGAGACAAAGTGGATGAAAAAATTGAACACAAAGAACCTGCGTCAGAACCTATGGTAGAAAAACCAGAAAGTGAAAACAGCTGTAACAAAGGTATGATAGTCTTGTTTGTCCTTATGTAAGCTTTGCAAAAGGCTTCCTATTAACTTATATTGTGAATGTTGAATGTTTGTGTATTTTTAAAATATGTAATCCAAATAAAAGTGATTGATGTTTTTTGGTTATAGGTTGAATTTTACTGGATACTTTTTTTTATTTGAATACTTGAAAATGTGAGTTTTGTTCTGTAATTTTTTTTATTATGATAAAATTCATGTAGCATAAAATTTAGCATCTTAACCATTTTTTATTAAAATGATATTAAAAGCACTCATAATGAACCATCACTGCCATCTATCTCCAGAACTCCTCTCATCTTGTGAAATCAAAATTCTATATCTATTAAACAATAACTCCCCAGCCCCTGGGTGGTGATTCCTGTGGGTGTGATTGTAACTGTTGGCAGTGCCTCATGTGGGTGGAATCATACAGTATTTGTCTTTCTGTGACTGACATTTGTGTTTATCATAATGTCCTTAAGTTTCATCAGTTGTAGCATGAGTGAAAGAAAAAAAGAAAGGATAGAATTTCCTCCATTTTTAAGTCCACTAATCCATCACATAAATGCACACACACACCATATTTTGCTTACCCAATCTGTTGATGGACGCTTGGGTCGATTCCATGTTTTACCTATTTTGAATAATATTGATGTGACTGTGAGTGTACAGAGATATCTCTTTGAGACCCTACTTTCATTTCTTTTGAGTCAGGCATACCTCAGAGATGTTGTAGGTTTGTTCCAGACCACAGCAATAAAGCAAGTCGTGTGAATTTTTTGATTTCCCAGTGCATATAAAAGTTATGTTTATACTATTCTGTAGACTATTAAGTGTACAATAGCATTTTCTTTAGATATATATATATGTATATATATAGTATGTGCATACCTTAATTGCTAAAAATGCTAACCATCACTAACCCTTCAGTGAGTCATGATCTTTTTGCTGGTGTGGGAGAGTCTTGCATCAGTGTTAATGCTGCTGATGATCCAAGTGGTGGTTGCTGAAGGTTGGACTGGTTCCTGTGGCAAATGTCTGTAAGATAGCAATGAAGTTTGCTGCGTCAATTGGCTCTTATTTTACAAATGATTTCTCTAAAACATCAATGCTGTTTCATAACTTTATCCACAAAAAATCTTTCAAAATTGGAGTCAGTCCTCTCAAACCCTGCTGATGCTTTACCAAGTAAGTTTATGTAATAATAATCTAAATCTTTTGTTGTCTTTTTAACAGTCTTCATAGTCATCCCCAGGAGTAGATTCCATCTCATAAAACCACTTTCTTTGTTCATCCATTAGAAAGCAGCTTACTGTCTATTCAAGTTTTGTCATAAGGTTGCAGCAGTTCAGCTGTATCTTGGCTCCACTTCAGATTCTAGCTCTCTTGCTGTTTCTACCACATCTGCAGTTACTTCCTCCACTGCAGTCTTGAACCCCTCAAAATTGTCCAATACTAAGTTGAATAAAAGTAGCAAAAGGAGGCACCCTTGTCTTCTTCCTGATCTTGCAGAAAAACTTCTCAGCCTGTCAGCATTGAGTGTGGTGTTAGCTGTGGGTTTCTGATAAGTGGATTTTATTATATTGAAGTAGTTTCCTTCTATTCCTAGCTTGAGTATTTTTATCATAAAAATGTGTTGAATTTTGTCAAAAATCCTTTTCTGTATTAATTTTGATGATCATGTTATTTTCCTTTCATTCTGTCAATGTGTAGTATATTGATCAATTTGTATATATTGAACCATCCTTGCATCCCAGGAATATATCCCACTTGGTAATGGTAATTAGTATACTTTCAGTATGTTGCTAAATTCTATTTTCTAATATTTTATTGAGAATTTTTGCCTCAGTGTTCATAAGAGATATTTGTATTTATCTGCAGTTTTCTTGTGTCCTTGTTTGGCTTTGGTATCATGGTGATGCTGGTCTTGTAAATTAATTAGAAAGTGTTCCCTCCTCTTCTGTTTTTGGAAGTTTGAGAAGAATTGATGTTAGTTTTTTAAATGTTTGGTGGAATTCATCGGTGAAGCCATCAGGTCCAGGACTTGACTTTGCTGCAAGATTTTTGATTGCCAAGTCAATCTCCTGACTAGTTAAAAAAGTCTGTTCGTATTTTATGTTTCTTCGTGATTTTTAGTGTTGGTAGATGTTTTCGTTTTGGAGACTGTACATTTCATCTAGGTTATCCAGTTCATTGGTGTACAGTTGTTCATAGTTCTCTCATAATCCTTTTTATTTCTGTATAATTGGTAGTAATTTCCCATTTTCATTTCTCATTTTAGTAATTTGAGTCTTTTTTTCCCTTAGTTTACTGTCCCAGCTAAATATTTGTCAATTTTGTAGAGCTTGTCAAAGAACCAACTTTTGTTTTCATTGATTTTTCTCTATTTTTCTGTTCTCTATTTTCTTGATCTCTGCTGTGAATTTTATTTCCTTCTGGTACCTTGGGTTTGGTTCTTATTCTCATTCCTTAAGTCATAACTCTAGGTTATTGATTTTGAGAGCTTTCCTGTTCTTTAATGTAACCATTTATAGTTATAAATTCCCCCCTTTACTTTTCCTGTATCCTGTAAGTTTTTGTATGTTGTGTTTTTGTTTACATTCATCTCTTAGGTATTTTCCAACTTCCCTTGCACTTTCTTTTTTAATGTTTTGGTTGTTTAAGAGTGCTATTTAATTTCTTGGAGAAGGAAGTTATTTAATTTCCACAAATTTATGTATATTCCTTACTTCTCTAGTGGTTTTGAACTTCTTTCCATCTTGGTTAGAGAAAAAACTTTCTGTATCTGTCTTTTGAGCTCTTTTGAGAGTTAATTTGGGTCCTAACATCGTCTGTTCTGAAAATGTCCTTGAAAAGAATGTGCTGTTTTTGAGTAGAGTGTTCTGTATGTGTCTGTGAATCTAGTTGGTTTGGTGGTGGTTTAGTCACTAAGTCGTGTTTGACTCTTTTGACTCCATGAACTGTAGTCTCTCAGGCTCCTCTGTCCATGGGATTCTCCAGGCAAGAATACTGGAGTGGGTTGCTGTTTTCTTCTCCAGGGGATCTTCCCGACCTGGGAATCAAACCTGGGTCTCCTGCATTGTAGGCAGATTCTTTACCAACTGAGCTACGAGGGAAGTCCAGAGTTGGTCTAGTTGGTTTATTAAGTCCTTTTTCCTTACTTCTGTGTGGCTGTTCTACTCATCATTGAGATGGGGTTGTTGAAGCCTCTGAATGTACAAGTATGTATCCCCCAGTATTTTGCATCATAGTTTTTTTGATGGTCCTGTTACTAGGTGTGTAAATGTTTATAAATGTTGTGTCTTGCTGTATTGAACCTTTTATTAGTATTTAATGACCTTCTTTGTCTCTTGTGAAACTTTGATTTAAAGTCAGTTTTATCTCAGTGTAGCCACCCTGCTCTCTTTTGGTTACTATTTCCATGGAATATGTTTTCATTTTCAGTTTATTTGTATCTTTGGATCTAAAGTGAGTTTATTGTAGATATCATATAGTTAGATGACCTTCAATTCTATTTTGTCAGCAAAATAGTATTGGCTTCATACTTAGATGCTGATTCTTTTACTCTTTTATGATTCCACAGCATTTAACTATATGAAATCTCCTTTGTTTAGACACGGGTTAATAACTCTAAAATTTAAGTTGAATAGAGCTTAATGGGAATTTTGGATTGTCATAATTAAATGACTGCTCTGTTCATAATTTCATATTTGTTTTTCTACCAGCTTGGATATATAAAAGCTTTCATAGGTTATCTATATGCTTACCAGAATGCTTCCCCTCCCCCGCCCCCCAAAAACAAACAACTTTGCTGGACTTCCCTGGTGGGCCAGTGGTTAATACTCTGTGCTTCCATCACAGGAGGCATGGGTTCATACTTGTTGATGTGTGGCACCACACTCCCCCTCACCCCCCCAAAAAAGCTATTTCTTTGCTAGCTATAATCAGCTGATGTATTCTTCCCAAAATTGTATCAAAAACTCTAATTAATAAAACTGTGCTCCAAATTTAACGTTTGGTCTTAGTAGAGTTAACAGTGATTTAAAATAGTTTTATTTCAGTACATTTCTGTTAACGGAAATACTGAAATTTTTTTTTACCGTAAAACCCATGCTGTTTCTATAAGACAATGCTGCTTGAAGTTATAAAGCTATTTAAAGTTTTCCTTTAAGTTTTTAATCTGTATTCTAAGTTGCCTTCAAATTTGGTCCTTAATGTCACTATAAAGAGAAGTAGGAGTGTTTTATCTCAACTTTTTCTTATCTCAACTTTTTTAAAAAATAAGATATAGTCCGTGCAGATTGTTGAGTTACCAAATTGCACAGATTTCTTATATTAAGCAGTCTAGAGATAATTTGATGTTGGTTATAGGCTTTTATTATGTATCCTGAGCACTTAGCTCAGAACACTTAAAAAAGGTAAAGCAAAATTTCTCACCACAGAAATGAAAAATATTTGTATACTTTGATGAATTCTGAAAGAACAATCTTAGAGAATTTTATTCGCAGTTAATGAGAAAAAACCATGAATTAGAAATAAGGAAATTCATTTTAGTCATAGTTTTGCAAGCAAATACATGTATTGACCCTGATTAATTTACCGTCAACAGCGACTATATATTGTACATGAACTAATTTTGGTTTTGTTTTTAGTGATCATTATTTGGTGGCACTTATATTTTCATTCACATTTTATATGTCCTCTGATGGCAATTTAACTTTAGCTGGGTTTACCAGTAACGTGAACCCATTTCATTTTTAAATGTTGCACCTTCTTGGCTGTCTTTTCCCTCTTAATATTTTATCATTTTTAAAACATTTTTAATATTGAATGTAATACAAAGTGTGACTTTTGATTCTTTACTGCATGGTTTTACATTGGCTTTACATGAGCTTTCCCCTTAAAATTCACCTCTGATTCTCTGAGAAAAGAATTTATAACATAACATGGCTTTGTAGTTGTAACAAATGTCATTTTCTAGAATGAATATAACTCTGGTTTTCTTTGGGATGAGAACTTTTTTTGGTTGAGGGGATGTGTATCGTTCTCCTTTTTGTGTATCATAATTGATACCCTGTACATAGAACAATGATTTATATATTTGAAGATATTGGTGATCATTTGGTTGTCATGATCATTCGTTTTATGATCATTAAAATGAATGATCATAGTTTAGATTCATTAGTTTTCTCTATAGATAATCCCCTAATCAAAAAAATTTTATAAACCAACATGTTCTATTTTAAGTATTTATAGGCCATTCTTGTTTTCATCTGAATGCTAGTGAACCACAAGTAAATGTTGACAGCAGTGTTAACATTTATTGAAACAGTGAAAAATAGAGCTGAAAATGGTTTATTATCACAAAATATTAAATACAGACTTTTGCATGATAAAGCATCTGGGCATGTGAGTTCTATCTTAAGAATCCATCTTTGAGAAAATCTGAGGTTTTGTTAAACTAAGGTTACCTCATTGCATTGATGGTTACCAATATTAAAGTACAAAATGGTGTTTTGGAGTAAGGATACTTTCTTCCTCATTAACTTTTAAAATATGTCTGATTATTTCACTCCAGTATGAACAGCATGTATTAATGTTAAGTGTCAGAGATGAGTATAATTATCTTTCACCTTTTCTTTGGACAGAGGATGACCCAGTTTTCACTAGACAAGATAGCAATCGCAGTGAAAAGGAGACCACGCAGGCAGCACATGAAACAGAACCAGAGTCAGGGTCTCAGCCTCGGCCTGCTGTATTATCTGGCTATTTTAAACAGTTTCAGAAGTCTTTACCACCACGATTCCAGCGGCAGCAGGTAACAATAAAAACATTTTATCTTGTACGTGTGATTTGAAAGGTTTATTGTTCAGTAGTATGAGAAATTAACATAAAATTCAAAATACCAAAACATACAAATTTCCTCTGAAAAGTTTGCCTCTTTTAAATTAGTAAAAGTTTGCTGATATGGGCTTTATACGTTCCTTTTTTTCTTATGCCTCATCTTCCTTTCTAGGAAATGGTTTCTTGCAGTGTAATTGATGAGTGATTAGTTGCTGAAGTATAAGGCAGAATGTCATAACTGAACCTTTGTTCTCTTGTCTTGCCATCTCTCACTGTCAAATGTGTTTTGAGTTCTTTTCCCTCAGGGTTTCAAAAAAGCCTGTTTTCCAATATGATTGGTTGTATTGATTTATCACATGGAACTAAAGGCTCAAAATGTGCGATCCTGCCTATTTTTTCAGGAACAGATGAAGCAGCAGCAGTGGCAGCAGCAGCAACAGCAAGGTGTGCTTCCGCAAACGGTTCCTTCTCAGCCATCCAGCAGTGCTGTCCCTCCACCACCACATAGACCTCTTTACCAGCCCATGCAACCTCACCCCCAGCATTTGGCTTCCATGGGTTTTGATCCAAGGTGGCTCATGATGCAGTCATACATGGATCCTCGGATGATATCAGGTAGACCTGCTATGGATATTCCACCCATTCATCCTGGTAAGTTGAAATTGGCATTGTCTCCTGGCTTACTTGCAGTTGTGCAAGTTTAGAGTTTTTCATTTTCCCCACAATTTTAATCTTACTTCCTTTGAGAGTTAAAATCTAGTAAGAACTTATATAGGACTTCTTAGTCATAAAATGATGTATCTTCTTTGAGCACAGAGTAGTTAAATTCCAATTACTGTACCTACAGTGTGGTAAGACCAAAATACTGTACTTTCTGTTTTGTGAATATTATTTCAAAAATTTCAGATGGAAAATTACTGTCTTAGTTATAACATCTATTGTTTGCTGCATTGTTTTCATTCTTTCAGGTGTTTCAGCATTTAATTTTATCCATATGTTATATATTACAGCTATTTTTTCTGTCATTCAGCCTAGCACCTGAATTTCCTAATAGGTTAGCTAAAAACAAATAGCTGTGTTTATCAGAATAAACTCAGATAATCCAGTACTAAGATGGCATAGAGGAAAATTTAGAGGTGATAAAAATACGATCAAGAATTACATCTTGATTTTAAAATTTATACTGAAAATTTTTTTAATTTATTTATTTTAGTTGGAAGCTAATTACTTAACAATATCGTAGTGGTTTTTGCCATACATTGATATGAATCAGCCATGGGTCTACATGTGTTTCCCATCCTGAACCCTTCTCCCACCTCCCTTCCCATCCTATCCCTCTGGGTCATCCCAGTACACCAGCCCTGAGCACCCTGTCTCATGCATTGAACCTGGACTGGCGATCTGTTTCATATAGAATAGCATTGAAACATGTATATTATCATATATGAAAACTTCAAATTTAAGAGTCATAATGTATGGCATACTGATCAACAAATTAATAGAATTTTCTGTGGAAAATGTTTTTCTGAAAATTCATCACTTGGTGTAATTCTCAAAATGTTTAACATGCACAGAGTCATGGTACTTGTTATCTGATTTTTATAGGCATTACCTTTTCTTTCCTTTAAAGTAAAATAGACTGTTCTTATGGTTTTGCTTGTGTTGCTTCCTGGATTTTTAAATCTATTTATTTAACAGCAACAATAAAAATCTCATTCACAGAAAAATTCAATTTTCACTGATGATTTTTTGAGTTAATCAGTTTTACTTGCCAAAAGTATTTCTTTAAATATAGAGATGTCCAAATAGTAATTAAGTATTAACCTGGATACTGTGTCTATAATGATTCTGTTTCCTTTGTTTTCTCCCCACACCCCCATCTTTTTCTGATCTTTTGTGTAGGAATGATTCCTCCTAAGCCATTAATGAGACGAGATCAGATGGAAGGGTCACCAAACAATTCTGAGTCATTTGAGCATCTGGCTCGCTCTGCAAGAGATCATGCGATTTCGCTCTCTGAGCCTCGAATGATGTGGGGGTCAGATCCTTATCCTCATACTGAGCCTCAGCAGGCCACCACTCCCAAAGCAACAGAAGAACCTGAGGATGTAAGGTAATTATTAAAGTCATTAGCAAGCCAATAGAATATTGTGGGGAAATGAAAACTGTGTAGTCTCCCTGGAGATCATTCTGACTTAGGACTGAGCCACAGATCTGATTTTCTCCCATTTAATATGCCTTATTTCATTCTAGGATGTATTTTCCTTTTCCCAGCATTTAGTATTGATTGATTAGGGCATTTTGTAACATAGTTCTTTCTGTACGTTTATTTAAATACTAAAATTTAGTGGTAGCTGTCAAAATTGTCAAGATTCTCCTGTACTTGACATATAGTCTGGCTAATGTGTTGATATAATTCTTCCACTTATTTAGAAATATTAGATATTTAATTATCAATATCTTATGGAAATTTTCTGAGGTCAAGTTAAGGATAAACACTAATTTACAGTTACTTTGAAGTATCAGACAATTGGTGATCTTCATTAATTTCTAATGATAAGTTAGAGCTTTTGCCTTTTCAAGGAATTTGTTTTATGATGTTTTAAAATTCTGATTCATTGGGAAAGATGGACCTACTCTAGTGTACTCTGGTTATAAGTGAAAATTACCAGTTTTGATAGATATAACTTTCGCATAAGCATGGTCTAAACTTCTTTTTCTTAAAAACTGAGTTTCATTTCTTTTTAATTGAGGAGAGTAGAAACATAACACACTATCTACCTTCCTGTCAAATTTTTAAGTATATAGTACAATGTTGATAACTGTAAGCATAACATCGTATAACAGATCTCTGATTTTTTTCATCTTGCACAACCAAAATTTTTTACCCATTTAATCACAACTCATTTCCTCCTAGTCCCTGGTAATTACTTCTTTATGGACTAGTTTTATTATATTAATAGTTTATATAAGTGGGATCATACAGTATTTGTTCTTCTGTGACTAGTTTATTTCACTAAGTGTGATCTTCTCATCTATGATGTAGCATATAGCAGGATTTTCTTTCTTTAAACAACATGCTGTTTGTATGCATATACATGTTCTTAACCCATTCATCTGCAGTAGACATTTAGGTTGTTTCGATCTCTTGGCTCTTACGAATAATGTTGCACTGAACTTTTTGTAGAGACATAAGGTTCTTTATGATTAGGACCCATTTTTTGTTTTTAAATTCGAGGGATTATTTTGCTGTACATGTACATGTGGAAAAGATTTTTTGCTGTGATGGCTGTTATTTCTTTGAATTCTCATTATTGTAGGCCTGAAGCTCCATTGGATCAGGAACAGATAACTGCTGCTTATCCTGTAGAACATGGTCAGTTAGAGGCTCATCCAAAACCAGACTTTGTTAGAGAATCAAGTGAGACAGACGTACAGAAGTTTTTAAGTAGATCAGTGGAAGACATTAGACCTCGTCATACTGACACAAATAGTCAGTCTACTTGTTTTGATGTACCTGATCAAAAGACTATAGCCACTCCTCAAGAAGAACGAATTTCAGCTGGAGAAAGTCAGCCTGCCCGGAAAAGAAGTGTTTGCCATGGATCTAACCATACTCAAAAATCAGAGGAGCTGAGGAATGAGCCATCTGCAAGCATTCCTAAAGTAACTAGCAGAGGTATTGATTCAAAAGAACCAGCAGAAAGGCCAGAGGAAAAAACAAAGAAAGAGGGCTTTATCCGATCTTCTGATGGACCAAAACCTGAGAAATTGTATAAATCTAAATCGGAAACTCGTTGGGGCCCAAGGCCTAGTTCCAACAGAAGAGAAGAAGGTAACGACAGGCCTGTGAGAAGATCAGGTCCTATTAAAAAACCTATACTTAGAGATATGAAAGAAGAACGGGAGCAAAGAAAGGAGAAAGAAGGAGAAAAGGGAGAAAAAGGAGAAAAGGTCACTGAAAAAGTGGTGAAACCTGAAAAGACAGAAAAGAAAGAAGCTCTTCCTCCACCACCCGCACCACCTGCAGCACCAGTTCAGCCACAGTCGGTTCCACCACAACCTCAGCCAGAACCAGAGAAACTTCCTTCAGTAGAAACTTCGCCTTCAACTTTGGTACAAAAGCCACCTGAAGATACTGAGAAGCCTTTGGAATCTGTAAGTAGTGTTGAGGTAGAGCCTGCAGTCAAAACCGTAAACCAACAAACTGTCACAGCACCAACAGTAAAGGAAGAAAAGCAGCCTGAGAAAGTCATCAGCAAAGACCTTGTTACAGAGAGGACTCGACCAGATTCAAGACCAGCAGCTAAAAAGGAATCCGCTGTACCCCCTAGGACCTACTGGAAAGAAGCTAGAGATAGAGATTGGTTTCCAGATCAGGGATACAGAGGTCGAGGCCGAGGTGAATATTACTCCAGAGGGCGAAGCTACAGAGGCTCTTACGGAGGACGCGGCAGGGGTGGCAGAGGGCACTCTCGAGATTATCCTCAGTACAGAGACAGCAAGCCACGAGCAGAGCACGTGGCCCCAGGGCCCCTCAGGCAGCGAGAAGAAAGTGAAACACGAAGTGAGAGCTCGGACTTTGAAGTTGTTCCCAAAAGAAGACGGCAGCGAGGTTCAGAGACTGACACAGACAGTGAAATTCATGAGAGCGCGAGTGACAGGGATAGCTTGAGCAAGAGTAAGCTCCCCAAAAGAGAGGAGCGGCCTGAGAGCAGAAAGCCGGGAAAGCCACAGTCTTCTTTCAAGCCCGAAAATCATGTCCGAATAGATGGTAGACCTCTAGAAAAACCTTTTGTAAGGGATGATGATAAACCTAAACCAGGCTTCCTTCCTAAAGGAGAGCCTACACGGCGAGGCAGAGGGGGAACATTCAGACGTGGTGGAAGAGATCCTGGAGGTCGCCCATCACGCCCTTCTACCTTACGAAGACCTGCTTATCGGGATAATCAGTGGAACCCAAGGCAGACAGAAGCTCCTAAACCAGACAGTGGGGAGCCACCAAGGAGACATGAGCAGTTTATCCCTATCCCAGCAGATAAACGGCCTCCAAAATTTGAACGAAAATTTGACCCAGCTAGAGAGAGGCCCCGAAGGCAGCGTCCTACGCGACCACCAAGGCAAGATAAACCTCCCCGATTTAGACGACTAAGGGAGAGGGAGGCTGCTTCAAAAACCAATGAGGTGGCAGTGCCCACAAATGGCACAGTTAACAACGTGGTTCAGGAACCAGTTAATGCTGCTGGAGATATTTCTGGGAATAAGACACCAGACTTATCTAACCAGAACTCTTCAGATCAGGCAAATGAAGAATGGGAAACAGCCTCTGAAAGCAGTGATTTCAATGAGAGGCGTGAGAGGGACGAAAAAAAAAATGCTGATTTGAATGCGCAAGTGGTGGTAAAGACGGGAGAGAATGTTGTACCTCCAAAGAGGGAAATAGCAAAGAGAAGTTTTTCTAGTCAGCGACCTGGCATAGATCGCCAGAATCGGCGTGGTAACAATGGTCCACCCAAATCCGGAAGGAATTTCTCAGGTCCTAGGAATGAAAGGAGAAGTGGCCCACCATCAAAAAGTGGAAAGCGAGGGTGAGTATTTTATGTTACATATAATTACTTTTGCATCTTTTGACGGGGGAGGATGTGGGGCGTGCTACTCAGCTTGTGGGATCTTAATTCCCCAGCCAGGAATTGAACCTAGGCACTTGGCAGTGGAAGCGCAGGGTCCACGAATGGCTACTTCTGCACCTTTAGAGAAACTTAAACTATACTTCTTGGTTGAACTGTGCAAAGGCACCACTCTACAGAGTATCAAGACATTCTTGTCCTGTAGGGTTTTTTTTTTCCTATTCTAAAAGTGTAAGAGTGCTTGAGAAAGAGGTTAGTGGATCACAAAAGTTCTTGCCTATTGTTATGTTCAGTTCAGTCGCTCAGTCATGTCCGACTCTTTGCGACCCCATGAATCACAGCACGCCAGGCCTCTCTGTCCATCACCAACTCCTGGAGTTCACTCAGAGTCATGTCCATCGAGTCAGTGATGCCATCCAGCCATCTCATCCTCGGTCGTCCCGTTTTCTTCCTTCCCCCAATCCCTCCCAGCATCAGAGTCTTTTCCAATGAGTCTACTCTTCGCACGAGGTGGCCAAAGTACTGGAGTTTCAGCTTTAGCATCATTCCTTCCAAAGAACACCAGGACTGATCGCCTTTAGAATGGACTGGTTGGATCTCCCTGCAGTCCAAGGGACTCTCAAGAGTCTTCTCTGACACCACAGTTCAAAAGCATCAATTCTTTGGTGCTCAGCTTTCTTCACAGTCCAACTCTCACATCCATACATGACCACTGGAAAAACCATAGCCTTGACTAGACGGACCTTTGTTGACAAAGTAATGTCTCTGCTTTTGAATATGCTATCTAGGTTGGTCATAACTTTCCTTCCAAGGAGTAAGCATCTTTTAATTTCATGGCTGCAGTCACCATCTGCAGTGATTTTGGAGCCCCCAAAAATAAATTCTGACACTGTTTCCACTGTTTCCCCATCTATTTCCCGTGAAGTGATGGGACCAGATGCTATGATCTTTGTTTTCTGAATGTTGAGCTTTAAGCCAACTTTTTCACTCTCCTCTTTCACTTTCATCAAGAGGCTTTTTAGTTCCTCTTCACTTTCTGCCATAAGGGTGGTGTCATCTGCATATCTGAGGTTATTGATATTTCTCCTGGCAATCTGGATTCCAGCTTGTGCTTCTTCCAGCCCAGCGTTTCTCGTGATGTACTCTGCATAGAAGTTAAATAAACAGGGTGACAATATACAGCCTTGGTGCACTCCTTTTCCTGTTTGGAACCAGTCTGTTGTTCCATGTCCAGTTCTAACTGTTGCTTCCTGAGTTGTATATAGGTTTCTCAAGAGGCAGGTCAGGTGGTCTGGTATTCCCATCTCTTTCAGAATTTTCCACAGTTTATTGTGATCCACACAGTCAAAGGCTTTGGCATAGTCAATAAAGCAGAAATAGATGTTTTTCTGGAACTCTCTTGTTTTTTTGATGATCCACTGGATGTTGGCAATTTGATCTCTGGTTCCTCTGCCTTTTCTAAAACCAGCTTGAACATCTGGAAGTTCATGTACATCTCCTAAAAGAGTCCTGTTAAAAATTTGTAGCTTTGGGAAAATCAACACACCCGAGGACAGGACGTATGCAATGTCTTCCATTTGGTAGATCATCTTACTGATGATGAGTAGCTTGCCTTTCTTGATTTCTCTCTGGAAAACTGTGGGGCTCACAGGTGTCCTCTGGAACTTAATCATATTCAATACCTCTGTACTGGTTTCTAGAGAGTGAAAGTTGAAACTTAAGGATACATTATATTCCCCTCTCAAGTTGCAAACCTACAGTAAACCATCTAGCTTACAGAGAGGCCTAGAAAGCAAAGTCCTGCCCCACCACCAGGGCCACCAGTAACAAATAGCATGACATTGGTGTTTTTAAAAGAATTTTTCTCAACTGTGCTAAATTTGGTCTGTTCTTTTTAAATATTAAAATGTTGGTTATAGTAAATTATTTTTTAGTACTAAAAATATTATAAAGTAGCATTATTTCTAGTTTTAAATCTAGGCTCTGGTACTTCTATTTGTATAAATTCTCTGCTTCCTCACCAGTAAAATGAGGAGAAAGCAGTAGAACTTTAAAAATGTGTGAAGATTCAGTGACATGATATTTACAAAACAGTGTAACACCTGGTATATAATCAGCAACTATTATTACGGTGTGCCCGTTTTTAAAAAAAAAAAAAAAATTCCCAGATTTGCTGCCTGAGCTGATAAGAAATTTATTCAGACAAAATATTATCTTAATCTGTACTGGTTAGATACACTTAGCATGTCAGGTTACTATATCAGTCAGTAAAAAATATTTTCACTTCCTGATAATTTAGAAAAAGTTCCAGGAAAGTAATACTACCAGTTGTGTTTATTGAGTACCAGTTTATCACAGAATTTAAACCTCTCTTTAAAAGTCAAAAGAATAGGATAATATATATAGTTACATTAACAATGTAGTTGTTGACTATAACCAAGCTATTCGAATTTCAAGTAGTAATACTCAAGGTTTCAGCTACTTTAGCAAGTCTTTTGTACCATATAGATGGTAGCAACCTGAACCTGCAGACATAGCAGTTACAGGCTATAGATTAATGTTTTCTAAGTGTCACATTTAGAAGAAATGAATTCATAGCTCACATGTTTGAGATCATGGTTTTTTTCAGGCTCTTGATAAGCTTTTATCTTGAGTAATACTATAGATTGAGCTGAAAGTGAATTGATAAGCCCATTTTTCATGGTATATGTTCTTGAAGTTTTTATAAAATGAACCCAAGAAAAGAATTTGTTAACAGGAAAAAACCCTGTAGAAATACTTTTGGTTTGTGAAATGGATTGGTTTCCATATTAAAACTGGTTTTTAAAATGTTTATATATATATATGTATGTATATGTATAAATCTGATTGAACTTTTAAAACAAAGACTTGTAAGCATAGAATTCTTTACACTGTTTTTTTTTTCATATACCTCCCTCTTGTGGAGAAGATCCACCATTGAATACTTTGGACTAGCGTAGATCACAGAAATTTTCTGCTATGAACAATGTCGATTAGCTCATTTATAAACATAATGAACACAATAAGAATAGACACAGTAAGAACCTTCAGGGAATAATTAGAATTCTAGAATTTAATTTCTGGAAAGAACTCTGAGGAGCTAGTCTTATTTCCTTTATTGGGAAGCTCCATCTTAGAAAAGTTGTACCCAACAAAAATCACTGAGGCATTTCTATCCCACTGTTATTTCTTCTTAGACTGAACTTTAGAAACTGCCACTAAGGGCATTTTTCTTTTGATCAAGGATATGGTGACAGTGGGCTTCCCAGGTTGTTCAGTGGTAAAGAATTCACCTGCCAGTGCAGGAGATGCAAGAGACACAGGTTTGATCCCTGGTTTGGGAAGTAGAAAATGGCAACCCACTCCAGTATTCTTGCCTGGAAAATTCCATGGACAGGTGAGCCTGGCGGGCTACGGTCTGTGGAGTCAAAAAAGAGTCGGTTATGACTGAGCAGCTAAGCCACACACCACACACACATGTGGAGCTAGTAATAAAATCTCAGATGATTATTTTGTAGGCCATTTGATGACCAGTCGGCAGGCACCAGTGGTGCTGATCCTGTCAATGGCAGCTCTGCACACCATCAAGAAGGAGCACCTAATGGTACAGGACAAAAGAACTCCAAAGATTCTACTGGGAAAAAAAGAGAAGACCCCAAACCAGGCCCTAAAAAACCCAAAGAGAAAGTGGATGCGCTGTCACAGTTTGATCTCAACAACTATGCAAGTGCGTTTCAGATCACCTTGTCTGTCTGTCTGTTGTCTGTCTGTCCATCTGTTACATTTAAGTAGATACTATAAATAAATAAGGCATCAAAAAAAGAAAGTTGGACTTCAAGGTAGAGGTAGAAACATAATCCACAGTTTCAGTTTTCTTAAGAAAGTAAATTAACCACTCTTCCTTGCTAAACAGATGTGGGGGGACGCACAGAAAATCAAATGAAGATGCTTTGTATATATGCTGTGTTTGAAAAGAGAGAAGTGTTAACCTCAATGAATTATGACCTTGAGAAAATTGGTATCTAGGATATGGTAAACAGAGAATAAATATTAGGATGGGAGGTAGTGTTGCTGTGGATAAATACTTTCAGAAAGCCATGAAGTGATAGGATGTCAAATGTGAAGGATTAACACAGCCAGAAGAAAATATATGATGAAGACGTTAACAAGGAATCTCTAAGAGTAGACACTTACACAGACAAATATTGGTATTTCCCATTCATTCAGATGAGCCTTAAGCTCGAAATACTGAATAAGACTGAGAGATTTATTAAGCTGAGACTAGATAGTAGTATGGGAAACTTGTTAGGTACTGTTGTTATTGCATATTAGAGATGTTGATAAGAGTTTTCTTTCATCTAGTTAATGGTGGCTCATATTCCCTGGTGGCTCAGATGGTAAAGCGTCTGCCTACAATGCAGGAGACCTGGGTTTGATCCCTGGGTCGGGAAGATTCCTTCTATTTCCTGGAGAAGGAAATGGCAACCCTCTCCAGTACTCTTGCCTGGAAAATCCCGTGGACGGAGGAGATTGGTGCAGGCTACTGTCCATGGGGTCATAAAGAGTCGGGTACAACTGAGCGACTTCACTTTCACTTTCTATACATGTTAAATTTGACTTGGGCCCAGGACCTTGACATTATTATTTATAGATCAGCTATTTTCAAAACAGGGTCTTCAGACCATCAACATCACCTGGAAGTTTGTGAGAAAAACAAAATCTTGGGCCCTACCCCAGGTCTACTGAATCAGAAACTCCTGGCATGTAAAGCAATCTGTGTTTTAACAAGTTCTCCAGGGGATTCTAATTCCATTGCACGCAAACTTGAGAGCTAATTCTGGACTATCATTTTAGGATTCATGTGGAAAAGAAAGAATCTTAACTGTATGTTTTAAGAATCTTTAGATTCTTTAGAACTGTCGTTCTTAATCGGGATGATTCTGTACCCCGGGGGCATGTGACAATTTCTAGAGACACTTTTGGTGTTGCAGCTGGTGGCTAGATGTTAATGACATATTATATATATATGTGTGTGTGTCAGCCTCAGGCCTTAGCTACAGCACGTGGGCTTCTCTCAGGTTGTGGTGCACAGTCTCTAGAGCTCGAGGTCTCAGTAGTTGGTGCACAGGCTTAGTTGCTCCTTGACATGTGGGATATTAGTTCTGTGACCAGGGATTGAACCATGTCCCCTGCACTGGAAGGTGGATTCTTAACCACTGGGTATCCAGAAAAGTCACCTACTGACGTATTCGTGGGTTTAGGCCCAGAAATGCTGCTAAATGTTTTATAGTGCACAGAACAGCTAACTCACAATGTTAGTAGTGCTAAAGTTAGAAAGCTTTGATTTAAAGTGGTTAAAGTAAATCCATAGGAAATTTGGATGATTGTGTGGTCCATGAGAAGAGAGACTAGCATCCATCTAGACTTCACATTTGGAAAATGACAAATGAAGATAACAAAAGTCCACAGAACATGGCAGATTTGTCTTCTCAAATATTTGTTTACTAGTTTTTCCAAACAACTTCTGGAGTACGTTTGCATAGTATTATTAAGACAGTATAAAAAGGTAAGTATTGTTTCTGAATTGATAATGAAAATTGAGCCATTAGTTTTAACTTGTTGAAGTTTTGTGTGTTGTTGTTTTTTTTACAACATTTAAAAAATATTTTTGGCTGTGCTATATCTTCATTGCTGCAAACACCAGCTTCTCATTGTGAAGGCGTCTCTTATTGTGGAGCACAGCCTCTAGGCACATGGGCTTCAGTAGCTGTGAGGCACTAGTCTAGTTGCCCTACAACATGTGGAATCTTCCTGGACCAAGGATCAAACACGTGTGCCCTGCCTTAGCAGGTGACCTCTCAGCCACTGGACCACCAGGGAACTCCTTTAATTAATTTTGAGTCATCTTTAGGTTCTTTAAAATAATCTGAATTTCCTAAAATTAGTTCCAAATCTTATGTAGCACCAGACAAGAACAGAGCGTTGATCACAAAGTATTGTTCTCATGTCCATAAAGCTTTACGCAGTTGAGTGAACTATTCAAAAGGTTTCTAAAGGAGCTTTTTGGCAAGAAAATGAAAATAATTAGTGATGGTATGACTATTAAGACAAGCTTTACACATACTTTCTAGTTTAAGTGAAAAGCCAAGACAAATTCAGAATTATGAAGGGATCTCTTGGAGTGCATAACACCCTTTGAAATATTGAACTAAAACCTTGCATTGAGATAAGCATATGCTTTGTTTTACACAGTTAATTTCTTAAAGGATTTAAAACATAAATAGAAGTGCTATAGATAAATCAGAATCAGTGTTTTTCCTTTTAAATCAGGTTTTTACTGAACAGACTAACAGTAATAGGTTTGTAAAGAGTGAAAGCCAAACTTAGTATTTTTTTTCCCTGTCAGTATTTCTATGAATGTGAATTTTTAGCTATTTTAAAAAGAACTGTTTGCAGGTAGATTCCCTTTGATCTACTCTGGGTCATATTCTCTTGGCAACCCCCGCAAGTTATCACCGTTCTGAATTGTGTGTATATCATTGCCAAGCAATTTTTAATTATGTGTTCCCCAATCACAACATAGTATAGGACTTTATGGTACAGTGGATAGGAATCTGCCTGCCAATGCAGAGAACATGGGTTCGATCCCTGGTCTGGAAAAATCCGACATGCCCTGGAGCAACTAAGCCCGTGTACAACAACTACTGAAGCCCTCATAGGGCCTGTGCTCCACAAGCAAAGAATAGCCCCTGTTCTCCATAGCTAGAGAAAGCCCACACACAGCAACAAAAGACCTAGTGCAACCAAAAAATCACAATAAATTAATTATATTAAAAAAGAATCCACCTGCTTAAAAAAACCCATATATTGTTTGCAAAATTAATTTATTTGAATTGCCTCACCCTTTTCTTAAATTCATTGTGTAAGCTTTATACCTGCAACCCAAAATCACATCACCTGAGCTGTTTTTATTTTTCTTTTAAGTGTTAATGGGTCTAAATTTCTTATACTCATTAGAATGTATAGGATAATTTAACAAAGTAGAATAATTGTTAGACAATGCATTGAAAGTGTATCTTGAATTATTCTTTTGCTGGGTTATTATAATATATGTACATCTGTATCACTTTATATTCCCATGGAACTTTGTAACATATATTTCATGTTTTTAAATATATGATATAGCTCACATTGTAGACAATAGTCTACATAAACTAAAGGCATTAAGAATCAAAAGAGCAGCTTAGCTTGTCAGCACCATGTTGTTAGCAAGTCAGCCTCTTAGAGCTTACTGCGTCCTTTGAGAAGGGGAAACAATAATAATGCCCACCTCTTAGAATGGTTAGATGCAAATAAGATAAAAGTGCTAACATAGGTCTTCATAGCACGATACACGTCTTAAGACTGGGAGAGGTAAAGTGATTTGACTATAAGATAAAAGACTTTTTTGATTTTTCTTAAAAAAAAAAAGGCATTACCACTTCATTGCTTAAGGGAAAAAAAGATGTGTATCATTCACAGCAGGTAGTTTTAGGGCTTGGTTTATCTATGAAATCTTCACATTTTAGTAATGGCTATTTTATATTGTGGAAAATGGGTTATTTTATGAATTATAAGTATTGGATTTTTGCCTTTTTTATTTTTAATCACTATTGGAGTAAACATTTCTGTTTTATCTTTTCAGTTGAAAAAATTTCACTTTCAATCGTATTCTGCTCCTGTAGGTGTTGTTATAATTGATGACCATCCTGAAGTAACAGTAGTTGAAGACCCCCAGTCAAACTTGAATGATGATGGTTTTACTGAAGTGGTGTCCAAAAAACAGCAAAAGCGTTTACAGGATGAAGAACGCCGGAAGAAGGAAGAACAGATCATACAGGTTTAGTGCTTCAGTTTGTTGCTGCTCTTTTGGATTATTGCCCAAAATATACTAGGAAACGGTTGAGGTTTCTTCTCACCTATAAGGTCAGGGCCTTATTTATTACTCAAGTGCTGAGAATGACCTGATTTTTCACAACTTTAAACTGTGTTTAACTGCAGTGAGGTCAGTTTTAAATAAAATGTAATTACTGTATCTTACTATCTGCCTTAGAGAAGATCATCTTTATTTCAGAGCAACTTATTTGCCCCATCTTACTTCATTGCAGTGTTAAAGTTTTTAAATCATCTTGGAAATCTAACTAACACAACTCCCATGATCTCTAATAACTTGCAGATTCTTGACCTAAGCCAGTTTCTCTTAAAATCTAAATTAGTTTATTTAAATGCATAGTATGAATCACAGTAAGTTAAATTTTTCTTTTTATCGACCCAAACACTCATTTTGCTAAATGCTGGACCAGTATAAACATAAATAGAGCACGTGGGTCACAGTGATAAAGAGCCCTAATAGATTAGAAGGTTCTAAAACAGGAAGCACTGTAAAAATTCTATGTGTGTAATAATATTGAGTTTAACTGAGCATAGTCCTTGAACTAGATGTTTTCAGAAGTCATTTATTGTTACTGTGTTTTAAGAAGGTAAATTAGTGCATACATTTTATTGAGTAGGTATTTTGCAAAAGAACTAAATTAGTAGTAGGTGACTTTGTTGGAAGATCTGTTCATGAACTGTTACATTTCAGCTATGTTATTGACAAAGGATTCCTGCAAATTTTTTAAGGTCTGGAATAAAAAGAATGCAAATGAAAAGGGAAGAAATCAGACTTCTAAGCTCCCACCAAGATTTGCCAAAAAACAGGCTACAGGAACCCAGCAAGTACAGCCTCCAGCTTCAGCTCTAACCTCAGCTCCGGGTCCAGGGTCAACTTCAGCTCCGGTTCCAGCCACAATCCCAGCTCCAGTTCCAGCCTCAACCCCAGCTCCCCTTCTAGCATCACCCGCAGCTTCTGTTCCAGCCCCCGCTACAGTCCCAGTCTTAACCTCCACCTCAGCTCCACTCCCAGCCTTAGCCTCAGCCTCAGCTCCAGTTCCAGCCTCCACCCCAACTACAGCCACAGCCTCTTCTCCAGCTCCAGCTCCAACCCCAATCCTTGCCTCAGCTTCCTCTCCAGCGTCTGTCCCCATCCTTACCTCAGCCTCAATTCCCATCCTTGCTTCAGCCCTAGCACCAGCTTCAGCTCCACCTCCAGCCATCTCAGCCCCAACTGTCCCTGCCTCAGCCCCGACAGCCCCAGCCCCAGCCTCAGCCCCAACCCCCACCCTAGTCCAAGTCCCAGTCCCAGCTCCCACTGCTCCAGGTCAGACGCAGGGACAGACTCACAAACCAGTCCAGAGTCCACTACAGACTACAACACAATCTTCGAAACAGCCACCTCCTTCAATTAGACTACCTTCAGCTCAGACACCTAATGGCACAGATTATGTAGCCACAGGAAAACCCATCCAGACCTCTCAGTCACATGGCACTCTTACAGCTGAATTATGGGAGAACAAGGTGGCCCCACCAGCTGTGCTGAATGACATTTCTAAGAAATGTAAGTGTGCAACAGAGAAGTGAGGGGTGGGGAATGGTGTGGGAATTGAGTTTGTTTTCAATTTTATTTATAAACTCACGGTTTTTTTCTAGCCATCTCTTTTTTTCTTGGTAGGAAGCAGTAACAGTAATCTGTAATGTTAGCTTCCTTTCTTAAAACCTTTATTTCTAAGACAAGTGTGTTACACTTTTAACAGCCATATTTTATGGACACAACTTTTTGTTGGTAAAACAATGTACAGTTTTTTTGGGGAATCATTTATTTTGGTGTGTAAGAAATCTCTTTAAATAGCATGTGAAAATTCATTCTTTTATTGTCTAGCTACCATTAAAAGAAAGGGTTAAATGGATTATGAATTATTAACCTCTAAATTTTAATGGTCGTATTTCCCGTGACTTATTCTTTTCAGTAGGTCCCATCAGTCCACCACAGCCACCTTCTGTCAGTGCGTGGAATAAGCCTCTAACATCATTTGGATCAGCTACTTCATCAGAGGTAGGAGCAGATTTAGTAATGGCTTTTGTGGGGTTTTGTGGCAGTTTCCTTAAAACAGTTACTCAAACTCTGGCCTGTATCAGAATCACCTGGAGAGCTTAATTCCTGATCCTTAGTCTGTAAAAAACACCTTCCACTAATCTTGTATTTTAGATTCAGTTTCAGTGTGACCTCTTAAGGACCTTTTTCTAAGTGATTTAACCATATTTTAATTGTTGCACATCTTTTATCTAAACTTGTTACTTATTTTCTTTATCCATTATAGTGCAGATTCTGCAAGTTAGATTGGTAGTGTCTGCCTGAATCAGTGCCTAGCACAAACAAGGTGTTACATAAATTAGAAGTTTAATTGATAAATTCCTCAGGTATGTGCACTCCATTACCAATCACGAAGTGCTTTCATGTATATTAATTTTTATTTTCAGAGCAGAAGTGGATGACACTGGGATTCCTATCTTTTTTCTGCTCCTCCATTAATTTATTCATCTGTTGTTTTACATTTGTTTTAAATGATTTTTTACATTTAAGGGTGTGATTTGCCCTACAGTTCAGGGCAGTTAAAGCCAGAACGTTAAAACTTAAGTCTTGCCCTACTTTTTATTTTATCAGTTGTTTTCTAATACAGATCAGTAGTGGTTAAAGGAATACTTTCTTAAAATACAACCAATGTCAGTTATGGGACTTTTCAGATGGCACTATAGTAAAGAACTTGCCTGCCAGTGCAGGAGATGTAAGAGACGTGAGCTCAGTCTCTGAGTCAGAAGGATCCCCTGGAGAAGGCCATGGCAACCCACTCCAGTATTCTTGCCTGGAGAATCCCATGGGCAGAGGAGCCTGGTGGGCTACAGTCCATGGGGTCACAAAGAGTCGGACATGACTGAAGCGACTAGCATGCATGCATTATCAATTAATCTCAATTAGATGAAGACTGCTTTAAACCTCCTATCATACTTTTAAAATTTGTAGTATTACATAAATCGTTCAGTCAAATTTGAACTCTACTTTGAAGCAAGTTTTTAAATGTTCTTTTACTAGGGAACAAAGAATAGTCAAGAAAGTGGAGTTGAAATTGGAATTGACACAATTCAGTTTGGTGCTCCAGCTTCAAATGGGAATGAAAATGAAATTGTTCCTGTGCTTTCGGAAAAAACTACCGACAAAATATCTGAACCTAAAGAACAACGGCAGAAGCAACCACGGGCAGGCCCTATCAAAGCCCAGAAGGTAAATACCATTCGTGTTCCAGCCACTAACATATAAGGAGAATAAATAAGTTTTTTAATTGGATTTAGTTTTCAATGAATTGTCTTTGATCATGATGTGTTTTTGTCATAAACGTTGAATTTAGCTTCCAGATTTGAGTCCAGTTGAAAACAAAGAACATAAACCTGGTCCTATTGGAAAGGAACGTTCATTAAAAAATAGAAAAGTAAAAGATGCCCAACAGGTGGAGCCAGAAGGACAAGAGAAACCAAGTCCTGCTACAGTCAGAAGTACAGATCCTGTGACAACAAAGGAAACCAAAGCAGTTTCAGAAATGTCTACTGAAATAGGAACGATGATCTCAGTTTCATCCACAGAATATGGCGCTAATGTGAAGGTAAGCAACAGGCAGTGATTACCAAGTCAGTTGATGGAAGGCAGGTCTAACATGAATGGGGAAAACAGCAGCAATATACTTTCTGTGTGTTTTTTTTGCATGAGGCATATAATTCTATAGCTTATATGGGTTATTATTTCTATAGAGATTTTATTTCATGGTGTGCATATGTGATCTAAAATTCCTTACAGTAAATTATTTCTTTCTGTGGAAACTAACTCTTAATTCTGAACTACTGAGTAGTTTAAAGTGAAAAAATATTTATACAAGATTAGAATGCTTTTCGGAGAAGGCAATGGCACCCCACTCCAGTACTCTTGCCTGGAAAATTCTATGGGCGGAGGAGCCTGGTAGGCTGCAGTCCATGGGGTCGCTAAGAGTCAGACACAACTGAGCGACTTCACTTTCATCTTTCACTTTCATGCACTGGAGAAGGAAATGGCAACCCACTCCAGTGTTCTTGCCTGGAGAAACCCAGGGACTGGGGAGCCTGGTGGGCTGCCGTCTATGGGGTCGCACAGAGTCAGACACGACTGAAGTGACTTAGCAGCAGCAGCAGCAGCAGCAGAATGCTTTTCAGTGAGTTTATAGACTTTGAAAGAATTGCTGCATATTTCTTTTTATTTTGTTTATGGAGTTATAATGGACCGCCTCCTTACCTTGCACACTAATGAGATTCTGAGGTCAGGAAATAACATAAACTTAGTAACTCCAGGTACTAAGAGAAGGAAAAGGAAATGGCAACCCCCTCCAGTTCTCTTGTCTGGAAAATCCCGTGGACGGAGGAGCCTGGTAGGCTACAGTCTGTGGGGTCGCAAAGAGTTGGACACGACTGAGCGACTTCACAAGCCAGAGTAACTCCAGTATAGCCAGTTTTCTTCTAGAGTTGGAACAAGTCTTGTTTCATTGGTTGAGCACCAGAGGAATGACTGACTTGCATTTAGGGTCTACATTGAATGAAAAAATGTGTGTCTTTAAAAATACTCATTAAGGCAAGATAACACTGAGTGACTGATGGGGACTGACACTTGTGGGAGTAGCAAATTTCTGTCTGCCATCTGGTGTTCACTCTGGAACATATGCTCACTGAAAAGAAAGGTGGATGGAACCTTTCATGTTACTTGAATATTTTTCTCTTTTTAATTGCCATGCAACTTAGTTCCTGGAGGTGAAAAGCTCGTGTGATCTAACTCTACCATGTTTAAAGGAGAGATTCATGATGATAAACACGGAGTTTATCCTAAAATCTAATTGTGACAACTAAGATCTTGACATTCATTACCCATGTTTTATTGTGAAGAAAACAAAAAATCAATAGTTGAAAGTAAGCTATAGATTTGAGTATAAGAACCACACAGTTATTTTAGAAATCCAGAGAAATAAATATTTGGTACTGTTGACAGCCTCCTATGTTGCAGTATATATTTTAAATGTATAGGACTCTAGCAATGGTTGAAATGTGGTAGGTCCATGTTTGTTTTATCCCACTGTTGGTCTCTAAGATTTGAGTGTTAAGGTTTGGTATCCTCTCCTGCTTTCTTCCAAAATAACTTTACAACTGTTAGGCTGTCATTAGAAACTGACTAACTCAATTTAAAACTTTTTTTTTTCTCTTACAACTCCACAGGAGTCTGTAACAGACTATACTGCACCTTCTTCCTCTCTGCCTAACACTGTGGCTACTAATAATGCAAAGATGGAGGATACTTTGGTTAATAATGTAAGTAACCAACTGGAGATATTGCAGGTTTGGATAGGAACCTGGCTATTGTTACCTAAGAGTTGGTAGTAAGTTTGTATTTAGGAGCACTGTAAGGTAATTAGAGAAAATAGTCGAAGCTGAGTTGTTGTTTTTCCCCTGAAAATCATCACTTTAATACCCAGGCTTGTGATGCTTAGGCTTGGTTTCATATGTACTAATCCTGTTAACCTGATTTTGGTAAGAAAATTGTATTCTTAGTTTTCACATTCTACTGATTCAGCATTTAATTTTGTTGGTAATTTTGTTCTTAAATGACACCTTTTTATAATGCTGTGAAAGGTCGTTCACTTAAAAAGACAATTGGATTATTACTAAAGATTTATGTGTTTCTTTTTTAATTTGAAAAATGATACTGGACATTAACGACTTCATTCCTCTTGTGAAGACTGAAGGGTTTATCTTCATAAACCCTTGAATACTCTATTAAAAGATGACAGTCAGTTATATAAACCTGGCTCTCACCTCCCAAAGCAACCATATTATAATTTAAGAATCTGTTAAATATTGGTACAGTCCAGTACTTTGCATAGTTCACAGACTGACAGGTGAAAAATGGGTAAGCGGGGAAAAAAAAGAAAAGCATTTAGAAGTTACATGTGTGGCTCTTGTTTTGTAGAGCAGATATGGTGGAAATTTGGTCATCTGCCTTCTTTTTTAAATATAGTCCTCAATAAAGGCTTTTCTTTAAAAAATAATAATAACCTTTACAAATATATTTAGAGAGCTCTTAAAAGGCTTCAGTTCTGTAACTTTGAGAATAAAAATTCTCAATTGTGTTTTATTACAATGTCTTTGCTGTGTTTTCTGTTTTTGTCTTTAGTGTCAGGTATAGAGACTTAGGTGAAATGCGTTAGGGACCATTTAATCCAGCTTTTGTAGCCTGGCTGAAGGACAAGGTATAGAAAGGAAGAAGTCACACGCTTTGTCTTTGTGATAGGAGAGCACTTTTGGAGCTGATGAATGTAATTTGGCCAATTTCTTCTTCCCCTGACCTTTTGAGGAAAGGTTTATTTAACTTTCTGTAGGAAGCAATGGAATACTAGGGACGGGCAAAAAGGCTTGGTCAGTTTAATTCCTAGTGTCACTATGTGGATTATCATTTGAATTGTGGTGTCTTTTCTCATTTTAGAAAAATAGAGAATAGAATATGTTACCTTTTCCAGAGTATTATGATGCCTTCTGCCAAACTACCCTTTTCTAAAAATTTAATGTATAAAATATGAATATGGAAGGAAAGATCATTAATCTCAAAACCCTTAAAACTCATTAAATATCTGCATGAACATTTTAATGGTTTCCGTCTGATCTGCATAGTGACTTGTATACAGAGGACTACTGAAGGGAAGATGCCCCATCTTGTATATAAGTAAATAGTCTGTGTTTGATTTTTAGCAATGTATTCAGAATGTATTTATTTGAAAACAAGCTCAGTTTGGGTCAGGGAGCGTTTATAAAAAGTCATGAGTGTGAAATGATTCACAGTGTTGCTTATTTGTGCCAAGTTTGGTGGTGATTCTGAGCTTAATATAGTGTTAGAAACAAACAAATTTCCTATATGGGGAAATTTTTAGGACTTTTTGAAATGTCCTTGTTTATTCATTAGGCTAGGGGTTCCATTTTATGCATAGAACTGTGGTCTTTTTAAAAATTAAACTGGGGAATTCCTTGATAGTCCAGTGGTTGGGACTCTGCACTTCTAGAGTGCATGAGTTTAATCTCTGGTCAGGGAGCTAGGATTCCCACAAGCCACTTGGCGTGTCTAAAAAATAAAAATTAAATTGAAAGATGGCTTATTTCCCTTGTTGAGGCTTAACACACTTTTTTTAAGGATCTTAACGGATTTATGGGTTGTAGTACCTAATATTATAGTTGTTTTGAATCTTCAATGATTCAAATCAATTTAAATCTTGAAGATTTAAATGCAGGTGGTCTTTTTGATCACTAAAGCACAGCTGTTTTAAAGATTTATAAAATAGTCTCCGTTAGATTGCCCATAGTATCACAAAGTGATTATCTTAAACCCCTCCCCAGCATTTCATTTTATTTAAACAACTGACTGAACTATCAAAATCAGTCATGTAGTAGTACATAATAAAATCTTAAGATCCAGAGAATTAGAAAAAAAGAGATAAAGGTAGCAAGTTTCCAATATCTTCAAGTTTCTATTAAAAAACAGTACTTATCACAATTATGTATTGCTACCACAATTTCCTTAGTGTAACAAGGTGGAGGTGAGGTGATAATTATAGCCTTTCCTCCCAACATTACTTTTGTTCTTGAATCTAGTTATAAGTTGACTAGGTTGCTATAGAGAGACTGTCTTATATTTACTCTATCATGTTAAATGCTTCATATAGAACCTGTGGGTTCTGTAAATGGTAGAAATTATATTCCCTAGAGCTTTGCTTTACAATGTATGGTCCAGGGACCAGCAGCATCAGCATTACCTGGGAGCTTGTTGAAAGGCAGGATTTTGTGACTTACCCAGACTAAGCAAATTTGAATCTGCGTTTCAACAAAAACCCCAAGTGTTTTGTATATACGTTAAAATATAGGAGCATGGCCTTTAAGTTTATACCTTATATCTGTGACAGATTCTCTTTCTGTCAGTGATGTATAGATAAGCAGATAATATTTCTTTTCAGACGTTTGATCTAAGATGTCCGGAGTTATCAACTAGTGTAAATGCAGTGTAACTTCAGTCAAATATTCCTGTTGGTTCTGGTGAAAATAACCTTAGAATATATTAGCGTTAAATTTGATGGGGCTTTTGCAGCAGACTTAGTTAGATTGTGATATGTGTTGCCTACCTTTTCAGGTGCCCCTGCCCAACACCCTCCCCCTCCCTAAGAGGGAGACTATGCAACAGAGCTCCAGCCTAACTTCAGTTCCTCCCACTACTTTCAGCCTCACCTTCAAGGTATGTACAAAATCCGTCTCTAAAGGTCCTTGATTGTTGCATGCAAGGGGACATAAGTTAATACTCTCGGCATTCTTACTTGTTTAGTGCAATAATCAGCAATACTAAGCTGAAGAAATGGAGTGGTGTCAAATTACACCTTAAAATTTTATTAGTTTTTAACACCACATAGTAGTAGGTTGAAATCTTCATATTTAAAATGAGGCCTAGACTTGTGAATTTTGTCTTAAAAATACAAGAGAGTGTTTTGTTTGATTTGTGTTGAGTTCCTCTTAGAGACTATAATAGTTACTGGAAACCAAGTAACCTGGTGTTGCATGTTTGTTTGTTTTTTATCGTAAGTACCAATAATGGTTAAGAATGCTAGTTTTCTGTCTTTCCTGTAAATCATGTGTGAATTGAATGGATGCAAAGTGGTAGTTCTAAAGATGTAATTGATTAAAACAAGTAATTTTTGATTTGATTTTTGTTGGATAATTATTGAATAAGAGTCCAAAAGAGATTTTACACAGCACATGCTTTTTGTTGTCAAGAAGTTTAGGCTTTTTTTTTTTTTAGTCTCCTATTACACTTAAAATTTTGAACTGTACTACATGTTACTAATACTCTTGTGCAATTGAGTTATTTGAGACTATTTTATATCAGTTGTTCACCTCAAGAGTAGTCAGTGGTTAAAAAGAACAGATGTACAGATATGGAATTAAGTGAGGGTTATTTTTAGCTGCAATTTATTTATCTCTTTGGTGCTATGTATTTATAGTTTTATAACCTGGACCAGTATTTATCCTCTAATATAGCAGGACTTTCTCATGCTGCACTGGTTGCCAGTGAATCTTTTTGATGATGGTCAAGAGAGGAAGTAACTAAGTTGTTTTATAATGTGGTCAATGTTTGTTTCTAGACCCTTGGTGTTTGATTCTCCAGCCTCTTGACCACTTGTCCCCTTGACCCCCACCAACATCTTCTTTTTTTTTTAATATCCCCAACTTCTTTTTAAGAAGCTGCTTAAATACAAGTTTGAGATGATAAAATTTTTACAAGACAACCACTTCTGCTTTGTGTCATCTCCATCTTTACCCAGTCCTTACTATTTACTGCCAGTTCCTCCTACTCAAAGTCAGAGCTGTGGTTTTTCCAGTAGTCATGTATGGATGTGAAAGCTGGACTATAAAGAAAGCTGAGTACCGAAGAATTGATGCTTTTGAACTGTGGTGTTGAAGGCTCTTGAGGGTCCCTTGGACTGCAAGGAGATCCAGCCAGTCCATCCTAAAGGAAATGAGTCCTGAATATTCATTGGAAGGACTGATAATGAAGCTGAAACTCCAATACTTTGGCCAACTGACGTGAAGAACCGATTCACTGGAAAAGACCCTGATGCTGGGAAAGATTTGAAGGCAGGAGGAGTAGGGGACAATACAGGATGAGATGGTTGGATGGCATCACTGACGTGATGGACATGAATTTGAGTAGGCTCTGGGAGTTGGTGATAGATAGGGAGGCCTAGCATGCTGCAGTCCATGGAGTCGCAAAAAGCAGGACAACGACTGAGCCACTAACTGAACTGAACCTCATACTCAGCCTTTTTTGGTTTTTTTCCCCTTGAATGACTGTCTGAACCTGTATTTCATACTTATATCTTACATTTGATTCCTCGAATAAGCAAATATAATATCATTAGTTATTCTTTAGGCTGGGTGTTGATTCTTCACATTGCCTTTCACTGGATGTTTTTAATACCCCAAAAAATACAGTTGAATTAAACTAAATTTAAATTGTATTAGCTTAAGACTTTTTCTAGTTTATTTTTATTTTTTTAGTGTACTTTTATTTTATACTGGAATATAGATGATTTAAAATGTTTTGTTAGTTTCAGATGTATAGTGAAGTGATTCAGTTCTACATATGCATATATACATTATTTTTCAGGTGTTTTTCCCTTATAGGTTATTACAGAATAGTGAGTACAGTTCTCTGTGCTATACAGTAGGTCCTTGTTGATTATCTGTGTTTACTTTTTTTTTTAATGCCTCTCTTTATTTGAGAGATTTATAAAGTATGGAAATCTCTATTAATATTATATGGGTATTACTGACAGTATATTTGTCAAAAGGAAAAATGAATATAGTTAAGTAATTATACTTTTTAGGTTCTTTGAATTTCTAAAATTAGAATCTAAATTTTCTTGCTGCCTAAGAAATGAAACCATGTGTATGGCTTAAATATTATGTAGAATTAGTAAGCTATAATTTATTTCCAGTACAACAAAACTGGTTTTCAAAGTCATTGTAGTCTTTAAAACTGCTCTAAGTCATAAAATCTCAATTCTAGCAAATTGCATTTTGTTGGACTTCTTAAGTGGTAGTGTGGGATTTTTTTGCTTTTGTTTCTTTCCCTCTTAAGACTTTTGTTTTAAAATAAAACACATTTGAAATCAGCAGGGTGACTGTGAAGAAAAGGAAAGAAGCAAACCTAAAAGTGTCTTACATTTTGAATTTGTAGTAATATTAGCCATCAAGGTTAAATTGTATATAGTGTGTGTTTTAAGAGGAAAGTAGGGAGATATGTAATATTTCTAAAATTATTAAAATCAGGTTGAAATTTTTATAAAGTTGGTACTTCAGGGACCTACAAACTTCCCAGCAGTGATATTTTAAAATCTTATTTGTGAAAAGTATTCTCATGGGGCTTACCTGGTGGCTCAGATGGTAAAGAATCTGCCTGCAATATGGGAGACCCAGGTTCGATCCCTGGTTGAGAACGATCCCCTGGAGTAGGAAATGGCAACCCACTCCAGTATTCTTGCCTGGAAAATCCCATGGACAATCCCACCCCTGGTGGGCTGCAGTCTTATTTGGTTGCAAAGAGTCAGATACAACTAACACATAGTATACATATACCCATGTAAGTCATTGCTGCTGAATTTTGTAGATTATCTTGGAGTTTTCCTTTCCACTCAATATTTTGACTAGTAGAACAAGAAACTTCAAAATTTCTATATCTGTTCCTTTCCTGTTCAGTGAGCCTCAGGATAGTTGAGGATCTACATCTTTGCTCTCCAATCCAGTATCTACACACCACATGTAGTTACTGAGCACTTGAATGTGGCTAATCCAAGTTGAGGTGTGTGCTGTAAGTGTAAAAGGAAGTAGATACTGGATTTGAAATGTTACTTTTTAAATTAAAACATCTCAATTTTTATATTGATTATAGCTTTTAATTATTATTGTAGATATATTGGGTTGAATGAAATATGTTACCAGAATTAGTTTTACCTCTTTATTTTTTAGACTGTGGCAACTAGAAAATATAAAATTACATGTGGCTTACATTTATGTCTGTTGAACAGCTCTAAATAGATTAAATAAGACCCATTTCTACTTTTTAAGAAACCAAGACTACAGGTAAAATCAGCACCCACAAATACAAATGATGGCAGTCAGACCTGAAATGCTTAATGGGGTCTGGACATGAAGCAAGAAATAATAATTCTACTGAACCTGAGCCTAAAGCCTGTCTGGTTACATTGCCTTTAAAACACTGTGAACATAAAATAGCCAAACAGAAGGTACATCTCACTTGCCATTCAAGTGAGATTTATCTCACTGGAAGGCTTAAAGGCTTAAAAAGAAAGATTGGAGAGAATGGATATTTAATGGAGGACCTTTAATGTCTTGCTTACTAGAATCAGAGCCTTAAATCAGTCCGAAAGGACATGGTACTTACGTTTCCTTATTCACTGGTAGGAATAGGGACTCATATTTAGATGATTAAAGCTGTCACTATATTTCATTGACCTGCTTGCCAGAGCATTCAACAAACTCTATAGAGACAAAATTAAAAACCATTGCAATTTGAGTAAAGGAGCGGAGATAAAGAAGAAAATGAAAGGTTTAAAAGCCTTATGGTCCTAATCTGAAAGATTGTATTTGGAATACATTTATGTATATATATTTGTTTATATATGTGTATTAGTTCTCTGTTAGGATAGTGATTTTTTTTGTTTTTTGGCTTTAAAAAATGTTCTTTTTGTTCCAGATGGAGTCTGCTCGCAAGGCGTGGGAGAATTCTCCAAATGTAAGGGAAAAGGGATCCCCAGTAACTTCCACAGCACCTCCAATTGCAAGTGGGGTCAGCAGTAGTGCCAGTGGACCAAGCACTGCTAATTACAATTCGTTCTCAAGTGCATCGATGCCTCAGATTCCTGTTGCTTCAGTCACTCCCACAACTTCACTATCAGGTAGAAATCCTCGTGTACCTTTTCTGTAATGATCTTAAATTATTTAAAATTTCTTTAAGATCTTTTCCTATTTACTCTTCCCAAAAGCATATTTATAAAAGACATAAAATTGTACATGAGATAATTATCAGCTCTTTTATAAACTTCTTACCAGTTTGCATTTTGATTTTTATTATTTAATTCATACAGCTAATTAGACCCATTCAGAAATAACACAGATGGGACTTCCCTGCTGGTCCAGTGGTTAAGACTTCACCTTCCGATGCAAGGGGTGCAGGTTCAGTCCCTGGCCAGGGAGCTAGGATCCCATATGCCTTGCGGCTGGAAAACTAAAACATAAAACAGAAACAATATAGTAACAAATTCAGTAAAGACTTTAAAACTGGTTCACATCAAAAAAAAAAACTAAAAAAAAAAAAAGGAAGAAAGAAATAACACAGAATCACAAAGCTTTTAAGTTTTCTGTGATCTGTATCTAATTTGAAGGAGCTCTTGGCCTAAGTTTCCTGTAATCTGTATCTAATTTGAAGGAGCTCTTGGCCTAACATATTTTCTGGGGAAGAGTTACAGGGTAGAGACTTTCCAGTCTGTTACTTGAATAACTGATATCCATTGGCTTTGGTGTTTTGGGTTTTATGTTGTTTTTAAGGAGAGTCTGTCAACACCCCAAATTAGAAGATGTTTTTCTTAAATGTTTCACTAGTGTGTAATCCTTTATCTCATATGGGGCTTTATCATTCTTAAAGAACCAGAGATGGTTCTGAAGTATTTGACTCTATGAAGGTACATCCTTTTACAATATGCATAACCATGTTTCTTCTGAAAAGAGAAGTTTCATTTTAAGCTTTCCTAATACTGTCTATATTTCCGAAACAGTAGGAAACTCCTTTTCCAATACATGTAAAATGTATACAGCACAGAATTTACTTTCTCTGGCTAGTTTTCATTTAATGATTGCAGTAATGATTCTCAGTATTCCAGCTTTCTGTGCTAGTTTTAAGCACCAAAAGGACTAGACTTTGGGTTGTACTATAGTCACTTGATGTTATCTGGAATCAGATGTGTATTAAGACAAACCCAGAGGTTCACATCAAAGACCGTATTCCAGCTGTACTTCTTCCACCACCCATTTGCAAGACATCTTCATTATATAAATACTAACAGCTTAGGCCCCAGACTGCTTGGGGATAGGGAGTGAGGCTGTACAGGAACCAGGAGGAGAGTATGGTAGGAAGATTAGGAAATAAAGAGATTGAGAAGTTTCCTGCCTTTTTCTTTGGAACCCAACTACTTCCTTTCCTTGGAGTCTAGTTTCCCTACCCTTCCCTCAACTAGGATAAGTTTTTAACAAGGACCTTCTTGCCTGTTCATCCAAATGGAAGAATAGAGATACCTCAGTGTTGGTCCTCTCTTAGAACATCATTTGATGTCTGAAAATAATAATAACTACTACATCTGACTCTTGAATCAAATACCTGTATTGTTATTTACTGTAGTATTACTAATTGTTTGTCTTGTTTTTAAAGTATTACTGAATACAAGGAGAGAAAAGAATAGTCTTAAGTTTGTATCTCTAGGAGCAGTTTACATTAAATTTTTATATTACATTAAGAATAATTACTCTTAAGGTACAGCACTTTTTCCTTTGTTTCTTGTGTTTATGCCTAGCCTTTAATAGATGTTTAGATATTCATTTGACGTTCTAAAGCTCCTTAAGGTATTTTGCCACAAAGAGGAAAAAAATCTAATCTTAAGTTTCTGTGACATTTGGGGAGCAGTTGTGGTCTGTCAGGGCCCATTTATGTGCTTGTATTTATGTCTCACCATAAATGAATAAAGTTCTTGATTATCCTTAGTGATGATTGAAAATTATGTATTTGACATTAAGCTATGACAGTGTTGTGGGCTCTCAGTCTCCTTGTTTTGTGAGTTTATATTTAAATTTTCTATTTATATTTCTTCAGATTTTGTAGTCCTGTTTGCATCTGATAATTGTTTCTTCCTATTATAAGCCACTTCATATCCACTTTTTGTCTGAGATGCAGTATATAAGAACATAATAAGTACTTACTTGGCATACATATTAATTTTCCAGTTTCCAGTTGGTGCTTGAATTTACTTGAATTTGCTTGAATTTACTTAAATATACACTACACTCCTCTCATTTTATTCCTCTCTCCAATGTAGGAGCTGGTACATACACTACCTCTTCTTTGAGTACAAAATCTACAACCACGTCAGACCCTCCTAATATCTGTAAAGTGAAACCCCAACAATTACAAACGAGCAGCCTGCCTTCTGCAAGTCATTTTTCACAGTTAAGCTGTATGCCTTCCCTTATTGCTCAACAACAACAGAGTCCACAAGTCTATGTGTCTCAGTCTGCAGCAGGTAAGATTTTTAAGATCTGAATAGAAGGAATTTAGAAAATGAAGATGTTTTAATGCTTCTGTTTTTTTTTTTTCTCTTTCCCTTACCTTTTTAAGTTTTTGTTTTTTTATTTGCATTGCCAATTTGTTTCCTCATAGAATTGAATGCTGTCTCTCTTTGGTAAGTATTCAGGGGCTCGTGACAGTTGTTTCTTACACATATGTTACATAGATAGTAGACAGATTAGTGTACTTATGGATTCCAAGTCTGCAGATAATCACCTGTGGATTTAAAGTGTTCAAAAAAATTTTCACAAAGTTCCAAAAAACAAAGGTTGTATTGTCTGTGTAGGGATAACTATTTATGTAGTATTTACATTGTATTAGGTATTATAAGTAATCTAGAGATTTAAAGTAAATGAAAGGATATGCTTGGGTTATATGCAAATAATGTACCCAATTTTGCATAGGAGACTTGAGCATTTACAGATTTTGATATCTGGGCCGGGGACAGTGAGGGTGGTATCCTGGAACCAAGCTTCTACAGAGAGCCAAAGTTTGTTATCTGAAACCTGACAAATTGATGATAAAGTACATGAGGGAAGGATAAAACATAAGAACAACAAAGAAAGAAATTTATATATTGGGAGGGGTAACATCCTACTAAATTCCACAACATTCAGTTCAGGCGCTCACTTGTGTCCAAGTCTCTGACCTGTGGACCGCAGCACGCCAGGCCTCCCTGTCCATCACTAACTCCCAGACTTCACTCAAGACTCATGTCCATTGAGTCAGTGATGCCATCCAACCATCTCATACTCTGTTGTCCCCTTTTCCTGCTGCCCTGAATCTTTCCCAGTATCAGGGTCTTTTCCAGTGAGTCAGCTCTTCGCATCAGGTGGCCAAAGTATTGGAGTTTCAGCTTCAACATCAGTCCTTCCAATGAACACCCAGAACTGATCTCCTTTAGGATGGACTGGTTGGATATCCTTACAGTCCAAGGGACTCTCAAGAGTCTACTCTAATACCACAGTTCAAAAGCATCAGTTCTTCGGCGCTCAACTTTCTTAATAGTCTAGCTCTCACATCCATACCTGACCACTGGAGAAACCATAGCCTTGACTAGACGGACCTTTGTTGACAAAGTAATGTCTCTGCTTTTGAATATGCTGTCTAGGTTGGTCATAAATTTTCTTCCAAGGAGCAAGCATCTTTTAATTTCATGGCTGCAATCACCATCTGCAGTGATTTTGGAGCCCCAAAAAATAAACTCAGCCACTGTTTACTCTGTTTCCCCATCTATTTGCCATGAAGTGATGGGACCAGATGCCATGATCTTAGTTTTCTGAATGTTGAGCTTTAAGCCAACTTTTTCACTCTCTTTCACTTTCATCGAGAAGCTCTTTACTTCCTCTTCACTTTCTGCCATACGGGTGGTGTCATCTGCATATTGAGGTTATTGATATTTCTCCTGGCAATCTTGATAGCTTGTGCTTTTAGCTTGTGCTTCATCCAGCCCAGCATTTCTCATGAGGGACTCTCCATATAAGTTAAATAAGCTGGGTGACAATATACAGCCTTGATGTACTCCTTTTCCTGTTTGGAACCAGTCTGTTGTTCCATGTCCAGTTCTAACTGTTGCTTCCTGACCTGCATACAGATTTCTCAAGGGGCAGGTCAGATGGTCTGGTATTCCCATCTCTTTCAGAATTTTCCACAGTTTATTGTGATCCACATAGTCAAGGGCTTTGGCATAGTCAATAAAGCAGAAATAGATGTCTTTCTGGAACTCTCTTGCTTTTTCGATGATCCAGCAGATGTTGGCAATTTGATCTCTGGTTCCTCTGCCTTTTCTAAATCCAGCATGAACATCTGGAAGTTCATGGGTCACGTATTGCTGAAGCCTGGCTTAGAGAATTTTGAGCATTGCTTTACTAGCGTGTGAGATGAGTGCAATTGTGCAATTGTTTGAGCATTCTTTGGCATTGCCTTTCTTTGGGATTGGAATGAAAACTGACCTTTTCCAGTCCTGTGGCTGCTGCTGAGATTTCCAAATTTGCTGGTATATTGAGTGTAGCACTTCCACAGCATCATCTTTTAGAATTTGAAATAGCTCAGCTGGAATTCCATCACCTCCACTAGCTTTGTTCATAGTGATGCTTTCTAAAGCCCACTTGACTTCATATTCCAGGTTGTCTGCCTCTAGGTGAGTGATCACAGCATCATGGTTATCTGGGTCGTGAAGATCTTTTTTGTATAGTTCTTCTGTGTATTCTTGCCACTTCTTAATATCTTCTGCTTCTGTTAGGTCTGTACCATTTCTGTCCTTTATTGAGCCCATCTTTGCATGAAATGTTCCCTTGGTATCTCTAATTTTCTTGAAGAGATCTCTAGTCTTTCCCATTCTATTTTTTTCCTCTATTTCTTTGCCCTGATCGCGAGGAAGGCTTTCTTATCTCTCCATGCTGTTCTTTGGAACTCTGCATTCAAATGGGTATATCTTTCCTTTCCTCCTTTGCATTTCACGTATCTTCTTTTCACAGCTATTTGTAAGGCCTCCTCAGACAGCCATTTTGCTTTTTTGCATTTTTTTTTCTTGGGGATGGTCTTGATCGCTGTCTCCTGTAGAACTGTCCATAATTCATCAGATAGTTCTGTCCATAGTTCTGTCAGTTCTAGTCCCTTAATCTGTTTCTCACTTCCACTGTACAATCGTGAGGGATTTGGTTTAGGTCATCCCTGAATGGTCTAGTGGTTTTCCCTACTTTCTTCAGTTTAAGTCTGAATTTGGCAACAAGGAGCTCATGATCTGAGCCACAGTCAGCTCCTGGTCTTGTTTTTGCTGACTGTATAGAACTTCTCCATCTTTGGCTGCAAAGAATATAATCAACCTGATTTTGGTGTTGGCCATCTGGTGATGCCCATGTGTGGAGTCTTCTTGTGTTGTTGGAAGAGGGTGTTTGCTATGACCAGTGCATTCTTTTGGCAAAACTCTATTAGCCTTTGCCTTGCTTCTTTCTGTACTCCAAGGCCAAATTTGCCTGTTACTCCAGATGTTTCTTGACTTCCTGCTTTTTCATTCCAGTCCCCTATAATGAAAAGGATATCTTTTTTTTGAGTGTTAGTTCTAGAAGGTCTTATAGGCCTTCATAGAACTGTTCAACTTCAGCTTCTTCAGCCTTACTGGTCGGGGCATAAACTTGCATTACCATGATATTGAATGATTTGCCTTGAAAACTGAACACGTTAATCAGAGTTAAATTGTAAATAAACGATTGAAAAATATTCAGGCTCACTCATGATTTAAATTCAACATAAAAGGGCAGTAAAGCGATTTGGAAAATATTAGGACGATTGATAATACTTAGCATATTTAATACCCAGTATCTGTAAGGATCCGTAGGTATTATTACTAGGCTCTTAAAGCGCATTGCTAGTGAGCATATAAGTTGGCATAATTCTTTTAGAAAAGTGTCTCAGAATGTTCTGTGTGTTCATCATCACTGTCTGTGGTTTGAGGGCTTCTCACTGCAGTGGCTGCTTTTGTTGCGTAGCGCACGCTCTGGGCACTTGGGCTCAGTAGCTGTGGCACACAGGCTTAGCTGCTCTGCAGCATGTGCGATCTTCCCAGACCAGGGATCAGACCCGTTTCTCCTGCATTGGCAGGGGATTTCTTTACCACTGAGCCACCAGGGGAGCCAGTTTGGAGTCTTATTGTATAGATAAACCTACTTGTTAATCAGAGATATATGTATGGGCGTGTTCATTCATTGCCGTACTGTTTATAATGATAATAAAAGCAATATGGAAAGTTCTGCCAAACATACTGTTAAATAAAAACAACATAACACAAAGTAGTGAATATAAACATGGAGAAGGAATCTGATAAGAATCTATACCAAATTCTTTCAGTTACTATGCTCTTAAAGCACATTGCTAGTGAGCATATAAATTTGCATAATTCTTTTGAAATATTTTGCCAAATTCTAGTTGGTTCAGTTTAGTTCAGTCGCTCAGTCATGTCCTAGTCTATGCAACCCCATGGACTGCAGCATGCCAGGCTTCCCTGTCCATCACCAACTCCCAGAGCTTGCTCAAACTCATGTCCTTTGAGTCAGTGATGCCATCCAAACATTTCATCCTCTGTCATCCCCTTCTCCTGCCTTCAATCTTTCCAGCATCAGGGTCTTTTCCAGTGAGTAGGTTCTTTGCATCAGGTGGCCCAAGTGTTGGAGTTTCAGCTTCAGCATGAGTCCTTCCAATGAATATTCAGGATTGACTTCCTTGAGGATTGACTGGTTCCATCTCCTTGCAATCCAAGGGACTCTCAAGAGTCTTCTCCGACACCACAGTTCAGAAGCATCAATGCTTCAGTGCTCAGCTTTCTTTATAGTCCCAACTCTCACATCGATACATGACTACTGAAAAAAACATAGCTTTGACTAGATGGACCTTTGTCAGCAAAGTAATGTCTCTGCTTTTTAATATGCATCTAGGTTGATCATGGCTTTTCTTCCAAGGAGCGTATAAATTGGCATAATTCTTTTGAAATATTTTGCTAATTTCTAATTGGTAGATTTAAAATTAGGGTGGATTTGCTGGTTCATTTTCAATTTTTGTGGATTATATAAGATTTTGCTAATTTATACCCCAGTGGCAGTATATGAAAGTGTTTTTTTCTTACCTTCCACAAGTACAAGAGTGTCATTGTTTTAACTTGCATAACCTGTCAGGTAGAAGTGTTACATATTTTTCCTTTTGCATCTTTTCACATTTCTAGTTTTTCCTTAGCTATTTGAATTTTCAGAAGGCTCACTTAATATGAAGTCTGCTTTAAAGTTTGGTTTGAGGTTACTGTTTGGAAGATTCTGAAGGTGAGACACTCATTGCTTCTTGTTTTTGCTGCTAATCTGTAGCTCAGATCCCGGCTTTCTACATGGACACAAGTCATCTGTTCAATACCCAACATGCACGACTGGCTCCCCCATCCTTGGCTCAGCAACAAGGCTTCCAACCAGGTCTCTCTCAGGTAAATATCACAGGCTTCTTTCACCCTATCATGTTTATGGTGTAATAGTATTTGGGGGTTCAGTTTAGGACTAGTAATGGATTGAAAAGGAATTTTTAATGTTTACATTTCGTTTTGTTTTCTAAAGGAACTGATACATAGCATTAATGTTTTGTTTCATGTCTCACATTTTTATTTTCCAAATGTGTCACTTGTGTATATGGTGTTCACATACTGTTTTTGCATTGCATTGCAGCCAACTTCAGTTCAGCAGATCCCAATCCCTATTTATGCCCCACTGCAAGGACAGCATCAGGCCCAGCTGAGTTTGGGTGCTGGGCCTGCTGTTTCCCAGGCTCAGGAACTATTCAGTTCTTCACTTCAGCCATACAGGTAAATGCTTTATAATTATGTTTGTGATGATGTTGGAAACAGTGTAATTGCTGAACCTTCTTGCCATATCCTGTCTATTCCCTCCTTCCCCCCAAAAGCAAGATGACCTTCTTATAAACTGCATTATATAATTGTGTTGCATGTATGTCATGAACTTCAGCCTCTGGTAATTTCTGTCAGACTTTATTGAACAAAGTGAAGCTTCAGAACTTCTTGAAGAAGAGGCTAACGGCAGTCCCATAAAAATTAGAAATCACAGAGGAAAACTGCTTAAGGACCTAAAGGTGTAAGTGCCACCTCACTGCTAACAGCTGTAAATCAGACCTGCTCTGTGTAAGAGCTAACATACGACAGATGACAGCAGTATGTAAGGAGGCAGAGGCCAGGATGGAATGTAATAAAAGCGAGAGAAGTGGAGTGTGTGAAACAGAGAACAGAAGTAGTAGTGATGAGTATGTTGTAGTATATGAGTATAATATAGAGGAAACCATGCTTTTGAAAGATTCATCCTGTTATCTTTGCAATTAAGCACGTAATAAAAACTGTTTATCTAACTTTGTATATATTACTCAGCCCTTGATATACACTAACTTATTTGGTTTTCCCAAAACCAGATAAAGTAGATTAAGTCATCCCTATTTGACATTTGAAGAGGTTGTGGGTTTTATTTTGTTTTTAGCCTAATGTTACAGTACAAATAAATGGCAGATCCTGGACTTAACCCAGGTGTCTCTCATCTCCAACTTAATGGGACTGGCAGGGTGGGGTAAGAGTTGAATGATAGCAGTGATCATGGCATAACTCAGTCGTCATCATGGTACATCCGTCATCAGTACTCATGGTAATGGCTATGAACCATCAAAAAGAAAAAGAAATTCCGTTCAGGACATTCAGTGTAAATAAGCTTGCAAAATTAGGCATTTCCTTTTAAGTGATTCAGGTAGAATTTCCATACTTTATAGATTAAAATTGGCATCAGTTGATATAGCTCATTTCTACAGATCATGTTTCATTCCTAAAGCAGGTGGTTTCAGGTAGTCATACTTTCTCAAAGGAGCAGAATTATGGGTAACTTAATAAATGTGGCTCTCACTTTTGTTTTTTATTAAAGATTATTCAGTAGCATTGAGTACATCTGTATAATTAATACTAATTATATAATTCTGATATTACTCTTGTCATTTACTTTGGTTATTCCAAAAAATTCTCAGTACAAGTAAAATTATTTACCCTAAATATAATTATAGGCAGTCTCTTTCATGTTGTTAAATTTGAGATTATATTGAAATTTGTAGTAAAACTTAAAAGTTGAGTAGAGGGACTTCCAGTGGTTAAGACTCTGCACTTAAAACAACAGCAACCAAAAAACCAAACTCCACAAATGTAAAAATCCAGAAAATATATATTCATTAAAAAAACTTCAGTAGATTTAGAAATAGCAAATAGATTTAATCTCAAAACCAATCTCCTTTTAATTGGCTATTTGAAACACTGTTGAAACGTTTGCTACCTTTGAGCTGTGTTAAACAGAGTTCAGTAATTAGTAATGTCTTCAATAGTCATGGGGGATGGATTTGCAATGCACCGACATTCTGTATTTGTAACCCCCATTTTAACAATTGCCTTGGAAGATGAACTTTTTAAGTATATATATGTGATAAGTAATGTGTGTGTGTGTGTGTATGTAAATATCTATGTAATTGTGACAAATGGCTACCTGGAAGGCACCAGTTTCGACTTGAAAGTAGTTGTTTGTATCCCTTCCACATCATTCTGCTGTTTCATGTTCTGAACCTAATTAGCGTAGTATTTATTAACAGGGAATCATTGGAATTAATTTCTGCCGGGATGGGGTAGTTTTAACTGTATCCTGATGTTTTCTCATTTTATGTTTGAAGCATTATAAGTAGATGTTGTAAAAGTTAGTTGTGTCCCTAGAAAGGTGTTCCTGCTTAATGGGTTTTGTTCTTGCCTCCATCCCAGAAATAATAGGGCAGTCTAGGGTTAGATTTCAGCATTGTATGTTTTTAAAAACCCTTCAAATATGCAATACAGTATTATTAACTATAGTCACTATGTTGTACATTACATCCCCTTTATAAGGGAGTCATATACCCTTTGACCATAATATTGTTTTGCATATTTGAACATTGCTAAGAGAATAGATCTTAAAAAGTTTCTCATCACAAGAAAAAAAAAAGTGTAACTATGTGTAGTGACTGATGTTAACTAGACTCATTGTGGTGGTTATTTTGCATATGTATGAATACCAAATCATTACATTGTACACCTAAAACTAGCGTAATGTTATGAGTCCGTTATGCTTCAATTAACAAAACAATTTTGTGGGTGCTTCTGTTGTTAACTACTGTCTGCTTTATTCCATAGAGGTCTTGAAATATATGTACTACATGTTTATATATGTATACTATGTATATATTACTGTAATGAAATACAGATATTAAAAATCAGAACTGTTGGTGCTATAAATTCGAATAGACTGGTAATACCAAAGAGAAAAACAACAGATTTGGGTCTAGCTTGCTAATGAACACAGGAAAATAGAATTATTCTCATTGTTAAAGAAAAGAAAATTTTTAGCATTTTCTCAGCAAGAGTAATAATAAGCCTTTTCCCAGAAGTTTAACGTGCAGAGCTTTGCTGTATATAGGGCTCAATAAATCTTGAAACAAGTGCTTTAGGGCTCAATAAATCTTGAAACAAGTGCTTTAGACACTGTCTGTATTCTCTACCTCTTTAGTTATGCTAAGTAGAGTATTTGGTCATTTGAGATAGTCATTCTTAAGAGTCCAGATTAAAACATGCCTTTCTCTTTAACATTTCTGTAGATCTCAGCCAGCCTTTATGCAAAGCAGTCTGTCCCAGCCATCTATGGTCCTTTCTGGTACTGCCATCCACAACTTTCCAGCTGTCCAACACCAGGAACTCGCCAAAGCACAGTCAGGTCTTGCCTTCCAACAAACTTCAAATACTCAACCTATTCCCATATTGTATGAACATCAGCTGGGTCAGGCATCAGGACTAGGAGGTTCTCAACTCATCGATACGCATCTTCTCCAGGTAAGGCAAGAGCTAGAATCACGCACTGTATTTGTATTCCTATTCAGCACATTATTTAAGAAATAATTTTGAAAGACAAAAAAATGTTAAAACACAATGAAAAAACAAGATCTTCCTTTCTGTCTAATGCTAATAAGATTCATTGAGATTACTTTGAAGTCATAACCTTTTGATATCTGAATTGGAAAGTATTTCAATCTTACTTCTTACAAAATATTTTCTAGGCTAGAGCGAATCTTACCCAGGCTTCAAATCTTTATTCTGGACAAGTACAACAGCCTGGTCAGACAAATTTTTATAACACTGCCCAGTCACCAAGTGCTCTCCAGCAGGTAAACTATGGCATGGTAAATTTCCTCAATTTTCTTTATTATTGTTGTCGCTATTGCTTTTGTTGTTGTTGGGGGATTAAAATAGAACCAAGATGGGGAGATGGTCCAGTGGCCTCAGGCTTTTTTTCTGAGGAATTTAGGAATTCTCTGGGGTCCACTGGTAGTGGGACATGTTTCAGTCTTACACCACCCCTCCTCTCACCCCCACTTCCCATAAAATCAGTAATGCTCTTTACCTCTTTTTAAAGGGGACTTCTTTTTATTTATTTAGTAATATTTATTTTGTATCAGTTGCAGCACACGAGGTCTTTTTTGTGGCATACAGGATCTGTAGTTTGGCATGTAAGATCTAGTTCCCTGACCAGGTGTCAAACCTAGGCCCCCTGCGTTGGGAATGTGGAGTCTTAGCCACTGGTTCCCCAGAGAAGTCCCTAAAATGGATTTTTCTATAATCAAATATTTTAACAAAAAATTCCACAAGTCTAAAGATTTGAAAACCATTGTCCAGGACATGCAGTTACATGTAAGTGTGGTAAATGTGTTACCCATCCATGCTAGAGGTGAAAGAAGACCCTGAAGACCACCCACACCAGTTAATATAATACATAGGACTGTGTAGCAGAGTATGATAGAGTAAAAATAACAAAAACATTTCTTAAGTATATGAATGTAATAATAATTTTCAGTGAAATGTGTATGTTTAAGAAACTGTCTTCTGACAGTCTCATAAATCATCTTACTCTTTAAAAAGCTGGTGGAGGGCTGGAGGAGAGAGGCAGACCACTAGTCATTTTCTCAGAGCTATTTTTGGTGGTATTTTAGGGGGGAAGTTGAGAAAATATTACCATATTGACATTCAAATTAAATATTATTTGTATGACACCAGAAAGATTTTTTTTTTGTCAAAGCTCATTTGACCACACCTTAAAATAATATAAAAAATGTCTATTGTAAAAATGAAACTTCTAACTACTTTCTTAAAGTGTATGTTCATGATTTTATTGTATTCTGGGGTTATTAAGATGTATTGTGGATTCAAAGACAGTCATAATTATTTCATACAGAGTTTCTCTACTGCTAATCTGTTTTATTGTTGCACATTTAATAAAAGAATGGAGATGGTCACTAATCAAGGTATTTACATGTGAAATATATTAATAGATTGAAGTATTCTGTTTAAAATCTTACTCAAAAGTATTTGAAGAGTCATGTATATAGTTAAAGGGATATACATACAACAGATAAGCAAATTGCTGCAGTTTCTGTTTGCTTATTTTCTAGGTTACAGTACCTTTACCAGCATCCCAGCTTTCTTTGCCTAATTTTGGATCTACGGGGCAGCCTTTAATTGCTCTGCCTCAGACTCTTCAGCCCCCATTACAGCATACTGCCCCACAAGCACAGGCCCAGAGCATGAGTCGTACTGCACAAGTAAGCCAGCCTTTCAGGGGATTGATCCCTGCTGGAACACAGCATAGCATGATCGCAACCACAGGAAAAGTAAGTGAAGAGAAATGTATGCAGTTTCTTTGAGAATTTAAGGCCATGGGTTTAGATTTATGTATCTGTATAGTCTATAAGAATCAAGTCCATCAGCTTCTTCCACTCCCCAAAAAATGTCAGGCTCAGTATACTTATTTTTTAATCCACTCACTATTAATGTGTTTAGGCCCTGTGATTTTACCTTATAACAAAGAAATCATAAAATCTTGTTCTAAGGTTCTTCCTCTGTGCCAGATGAAATTATAGATAAAATACTAAACACAGCACTTTAATTTATGGAATTGCAAAAATGTTAAGTTTACTTTATGCTCTTCCTCAGATGTCTGAAATGGAACTAAAAGCCTTTGGAAGTGGCATTGATATAAAACCAGGCACTCCTCCAATCAGTGGCAGAAGCACCACACCAACATCTAGTCCTTTCCGGTAAAATGAGCATTTAAATTCGCTTATAGAATTTCCAAATAACTGAGTACCATGTTTCTGTTAGATAGTTAATATGTCACTTTTCCTATAATAAGCATAAGACATTCTCATAGTTTTACCCACAGTGTTAAGCTATTATTTAAGCTTAATTATAATAAGGAATGTATTTGTTATACTCTATTTTAAGGGGGAAAAAAATTTAACCCTGGGAAAATCAAGGTAGTATGCTTTCTCACATCTGCACTTCCATTCCCAGCATAATGTTTGATAACTCCAGTAAATGGTTCATCAACTACCAAGTATGATGAATCTGCCAAAAGCATTGTCTCTAAAAATCTAACAGCATTACTTACGTGGCACTACTGTTACTGACCAGTGATGGCTTCTTTCCAAGGGCTACTTCCACAAGTCCGAACAGCCAGTCCAGCAAAATGAACAGCATTGTCTATCAGAAGCAGTTCCAGTCAGCCCCTGCCACTGTGAGAATGACACAACCATTTCCTACACAGTTTGCACCCCAGGTGGGCAGATATAAATGAGAAATGAATATTTCTTACTTGCAAGTGATTGCTAATCTGGCTAATTCTCTGACTTTATAATCCTGCCATATTATAACCAGTTTAGAAACAGTGTTTAGTAAATTTATGACATTCAAATATATTCTGTACAATTGTTAGCTAGACACAAGTAGTAACCATATAGTTCTAAAGCAGACAATTGAAATATAGTCAGAAGATTCCCCACACAGCTCTAAAAATTTGTTTCCGTCCCAAACCTTTTATCTTTTGAAGAAGCTGACTTTTCAGAGAAGGGTCCCAGTGCTTAACATTTTCTAGTTTTAAAGTTGGGGAGGGGGGTTTGGTTTTTGTTTTCTATAGGCAACTATATGCAATTGATACAGAAATTCTAAAAGACATTCTAATATATGTGTAAACATGTTGGCTTCTCTTCCCTTCGCTAATCATTCGGAAGGACTAACTAAAGTTGATAAGAACTCTCATATATTTGCTGATCAGTACTATTTTCATTTATCTTCAGATTATATTTGGTATATGTGCCTTTTCTGCAGTTGTATCTTTTTTAAAAGATATCCTATTTAATAGCTTTTCTATTTCCCCTTCAGAATTTGTAGCTGAAATGCTAGAACCAGCTGAAGTGCCATAGCATGCTTTGCCTAATTTTTGTCAGATTCTCCAAGCATGGAGAATGTTTCTTCTTGGTCCTGTAATAGAATGGCACAAACCCATACACTTCCTTTCGCTGGCAGAATAGGCACAGATTTACTCTGGGATAAGCCAACCTAGTCTAGTTGGCAATTTTTTTTGTAACAGTTCAATGTTGTATGTTTTGTTTTTTTCACTCAGATTCTCTCTCAACCTAACCTGGTCCCTCCATTGGTAAGAGCCCCACATACTAACACCTTCCCAGCGCCTGTTCAGAGGCCACCAATGGCACTGGCCAGTCAGATGCCTCCTCCGCTGACCACAGGCCTCATGAGCCATGCTCGTTTGCCACATGTAGCCAGGGGTCCTTGTGGATCACTATCTGGAGTCAGAGGTAATCAGGCCCAGGCTGCGTTGAAGGCTGAACAAGACATGAAGGTTAGTACAGTGTTAACAGCCAACAGAGCACAAATCTGTCTCTGAACCATGTCTTAAGATGCCTCTGGACCCATAACTGCATATCCAGGCATTCATTGTCTTAGCAGACTTAACCAGACTAACTACTTTTGTTCATCCCCACCTCCTTTTTTTAATTTAATTTTTTTTCTTCCTACTCCCCCCACCCCACACACACGTACACATACACACACTTTTCTTTTTATGTTTTTGTTTTTTGGTTTGTTTCTTGTTTTTGCAACTATAGTCAGCAAGCAAGTTAACATTTTAAACTCTGTGGCCAAATGAATTGTTTATAGAATAAATGTTTGAGATCTGAGTTTAGCTGCTTTATTTTTTGGGAAGAGCAAATAATTAATATGAATTATTACAGGCTTCCCCATTTTCTTTCTTTTTGTTTATTCTTCCCTTCCCACCCCCACCCCCATCCCAAGATATAAATCATTGTTATGTGAAAACTCTGGAATGGGTAAGGCATGTTATCTTGACTTTTCTTCCTTCATGAGTCATCCAAACATTCAAGTATAGTTTTCTTCTCAAACTGGTTTCATATCTTTTTTTTTTTTTTTGGCCTGCCATCTGAGGCATCTGTATTCCACAACTGATTGTGTAGTTGTAGATGAAGAATTCAAAAAGCACTTTGGGATCCTTCATGATAAAAGGCACTGATAAACATGAGGTTTGCTAAACGCAGAAGGGTGCCTTGAGGAGTCTGTGTGGGGACAGTCCTTGCAGCTTAAACTTAACCTGTCTGCCAGGACAGCTAGCTGAATAATTTGTTTCTGTTTCTATATTTACTTAGACTTGACTTTTGAAGTCTTAGTACTCCTGCCAATTTTGTCACTATATATATCAGGCTAGATGAGAACAAAAAAAAAGCTTACTGCTTTCAAATGGGAAATGTCCATAGTCACACTTTATTCTGAATTAGAAATATGTTTAGGACAATCCTGTTAGAAAATTCAGTTGATTCAGTAAAGTTTCTTTCTGGGTTGATGTCCCTTGTTTGTGATCCTGAATTTAAAGATTGCCCTGCAGTGAAACACTTGTTGAATGTTATCTACTTTTATTAATGGTGCGTACCTAGAATCTCCATCCATTTGTAACTATTAAAAATACTATATGTGTAGAAATCTGTGGAAACCATTTGGCCTTGGTTTCTAGTTCTATTGCCTCCTTGCCACTTGATTTTCCTACATCCGCATGTTGGAAATTACATTAGAGCTTAATAATGGGGTGGAAAAGGATACAGATGTCATGAAATTGCTTCAGATCTTTGAATAGTACAGGTTACCTGTAGAACATGAAGAGCTTTTGTTATATGCAAGAAGTGTAGAAACTTTAGTCTTAATTGTGTATATTATGGTGGTATAATTTACAGATTGACGTAAGTATATTCTTTGGGGGCACAGCGTCAATAAAACTAGGAAATTATTTTACCAGCTCAGAATGTGGTAGGAGCTATCAGAACTTAGTGATCAAGTGAAGTTGTAGTTACTAATTTCTGATGCTCTTCCCCTGCAGAAGAGAGCTGTGGGAAGAGGACTCAGCCACAAGACATTTGGTCCTAGGTGTTGGTAATGCCACAATATAAGTGCTTCCTTTTCATTTTATTGTAGACCACATATTGATAAATAGAAGTTTTAAGTATTACATTTATATGTTTTCAAATTTGCAAGCAGACTCCCTAAATAAAATTTGATATCAATAAGTTTTTTACAGAAAAGATACAAACCAACAGCAATTTATATTTTATTATTTTTTTACAAGGGCAAACTTTGGAAAGATGGTGGGAGGTGGTCCTATTCTTTTCAGTTTTTTTTGTTTTGTTTTGTTTTGTTTTGAATCACATGGAATGTTTTCAAAAATAGGAAGAAATCTATCCATTAAAAGCTGACAGATCAATGAGGTACTTTGGGGCCAAACCAACGTGGGGAAAACTGATTTGTGATTGGTAAAAAAATTTGAACTGAGATTGATTGACAGGCTTTGGTTATACTGCAGCATTTTCAGTTGTTGTTTCTCATTTTTTAAGGCAAAGCAGAGAGCAGAGGTTCTTCAGTCCACGCAGCGGTTCTTCTCTGAACAGCAACAGAACAAACAGATAGGAGGCAAAGCCCAGAAAGTGGACAGTGACTCAAGTAAACCTCCTGAAACCCTGACCGACCCTCCTGGTGTCTGTCAGGAAAAAGTAGAAGAAAAGCCACCCCCTGCACCCACCATAGCCACCAAACCTATTAGAACTGGACCAATCAAACCTCAGGCGATCAAAACCGAAGAAACAAAATCTTAAAGTCTGTGGGTTATTGCAGAGGATAGGGGAAGGGAGAGGGGAAAGAGGGAGAATGAAGTTAGACAATGCCGTCAGCCAAAGGGGTAAAGTGGCCTCTGACATTATCCTGTCCAGAGCTTGGAGGTGCACAAGGGACATAGGAGCAATTTACACTGACACAGAGCTGCTGCACCAGTAAAATGAGGCTTTGCCAGCTTGCACCTACTGTATAACATGCACTCTGTTGACGGCCATGCATCTTCAGCCAGAATTTGTACATGAATACATGCACACATTCCTTGAGTGCATATAATGTAGAACTAAAACCCTTATGGTTAGATGAAACACCAGAAATATGAGGGAAATAACACCACAGAGAAATAGCCCAGCCTGAACAATGTGATGATCCCAGCTAAGACATCAGATGTGGTTTCCCTCATGTTCTTGGAATATGGTTATAGCATTTATGGGCTTGGTGGTGAAGAACAGAAGACAACTGGTGCTGGATAGAGGAGCCTTATTTTTTATTATGGCAGCTTGCTATTTTTGTAACATGGTGATTGAGTTGAACACAATCAAAGTACAGTAACTGATCTCCCCTTCTCCCTGGATGAGTGAGCAGGTGATGAAATACTGACGTCAACATCCTTGAGCATATCCGAGTGGGCAGCGTTCGGCTACTGCTTCTGTTTGAAATGATGCTGTGTTTTGGTTGTGGCCCAAAGCTTTGAAGTGCTACTTGGCATCTCCTTTCTTCCATGAAGCTCTTAACCATTCAGACATGATGGAGTTGGTTAAATGCTACTTAGGTTGAGTCCTGCTTGCCTCTCTTCAGTCATCTTTGTATGAATCCAATGGTTGGTTTTTGTTTATTTTTTTAAACGGTTTTTAGCTGATGTTCATGAAGAGCAGTGCCTAGAACTATGCCAATAAAGGAGGGAAATCCTGTCTAAGAAGGTGCGTTTCTGTACCAGAGCTGTGTCATAACCATCCTTTGGGCCCTCTGCTGGAAAAGTAGAATCAAGTCTCAAATAATGCCTTTTTAATTATATCCTCTAGCATTCTAGATGTAGGACAGTACTGTATCATACCTCTGTGAATGTAAAATATCTTGTACCTGCTCTATGATATGTAGTAGTGACCGTGCTTTATCAGATCTGTTTTTAATGACGTTATTCTAGAATGTTTCTTTCCAGATGATGATTGAGAAATGTAATTAAAAAAAAAAAAATGGTGCCAGGTACCACAACAGTAACAGAACTTTGCTGTTTTCTGAGGTTTTGTTTTTTTACTTTTTTTTTTTTAATGGAGTGTGCTGGATGTCTCTATAATTTTGTTCAGATGACTGCAGAACTTGGAAAAGCTGTTGCTGCTATTGATGCATAACATACTGCTATTGGTCTTTTTATATAAATAAATAAATCTATATATATATACATATATATATAATTTGAATTTTTGGAAACTTTAGCTGTGCTGTCAACTTTGGAAAAAGTATCCCAGTTGTACCGTGTTGGGTTGGCATTGTACAGAAATTAACAGCCATATTGGTCTAGAAACGTTAAACATAATTTTTTCCATTTGTACAGGGGTAACACACTGTATTAAATATGTAAGGTCTTATCTACATGGGTTTGATTACAGAAACTAATAAAGTATTCTCTAAATAATGAGTCTTGGAGCTTCCTATCAATTCCTAAAATCTGAAGTAAGAGTACATAATGCTCTAGGGGGAAAAAATACCACCCCAAAACTCGAAATCTGACTTTGAAGAACTATAAAGCTTATTCAGTCAAAATAAGACTGTCTTTTGAGGATAGTATTTATGGCCCCTGTTCTCAAGGTAGCCATGTTCATTTGAAAACAGTCTGTCAAGGAAGAGGAGAGTTGTCTTTCTTGGTGTTGTAAACCGCTGAATGTAGACAATAGAATCACCATTCTTCTGGCTGGAAATGGAAGGACCCAAAATAAATCTTAGTAAGGCTTGGGTAAGGCTCACTAATTTACTCCATGTTCCAACATAGAATTACTCCAAAGAAGTATTGTCAAAAGCACACACATTTTCCTGGACAGAGAAATATCAAAGGAGAAGGATATTTTACCTGAACTAGAGTTTAAGCAAGAGATGAGGCTTTGATATAATTTAGTCAGTTGAACAAGTACACATATGTGTCAGGTGCTGGGAATGTAGAAGACGGCTCTTACCTGAGTATCATACAGTGGTGGCTTGAAGTCTTGCAGGTTGCCATCACTGATACCTGACCTCTATTTCCTGGGACCATTTTCCGCCACTCTGTCTTCCCCCTAAGTATGACCCTACTGCTTAACTTGATTGTATGATTAAAACCTTCTAAAATTATTTGGGCAATACTAATTGATTTATTGACATGCTAGCTAATAAGTAGATTTATATGTAAATTTTGGTCTTAACTGGTTGCTGAGCAAAAAAAGCAAAGTCAACAATTTATTCATCTGAAATGAAAAGGGAGCTCCCAAATGCATTAGTATTCAGTGGAGAATTAAAGGAAGGAAGTTTCATTAATCAGGCTTGAGATTCCAGATGAGAAAGTCCTAGGTTCAAGGAAGATGTAGAGGGACAGAAAAAGGATGGATCAATGTATTCTTTCTCTTTTTTGCCAAGAGATGTGCTCAGTTGTGTCCAACCTCATGGGAACTGTAGCCTACTAGGATTGATTCTCAGGGCAAGAATACTGGAGTGAGTTGCCATTTCCTACTCCAGGGGATTTTCACAACCCAGGAATCAAAACCACTTTCCAAGTCTCCTGCATTGGCAGGCGTGTTCTTTATACCACTTAAACCACCTGGGAAGCCCTTGCCAATAGGGGGTGTTCAATTTCAAATCTCGGGGGGAAAACAGCTACTCATAGATATTACCAACTTTTCTTCCTCAGCAGCCCAGAATGACATGGTTCAGGTGCTGCTTTTTTTTTTTTTTTTTTTTTTAACCTTCCTGCCAAAGGTACATTGAGGTAAAATTAGAATAGAATGGCTAAGTAGGCCTCCCACACAAAGCAATCACTTTCTTAACCATAGGGAAAGGCACATGGGTACTCCTGTGTATTCCAGGAATATCCCAAAAAAGCACCCAAGGCAGAAGTCACGATCTTTTTATAACTTAGTCTTGGTAGTGGTGTTCAGTCAGTAAGTCATGTCCAACTCTGTGACCATATGCACCACAGCACGCTAGACTTCACTGTCCTTGGAGTTGCTCAGACTCCTATTCATTGAGTTGATGATGCCATCCAACCGTCTCATCCTCTTGTCACCCACTTCTGTCTTCAATCTATGTCAGCTCAGGATCTTTCCCAGTGAGTTAGCTCTTCCCATCAGGTGGTGAAAGTTATTGGAGCGTCATCATCAATCCTTTCAATGAATATTCAGGACTGATCTCCTCTAGTGTTGACTAGTTTGATGTCCTTGCTGTCCAAGGGACTCAAGCACCACAGTTAGAAAGCATCAATTTGGTGCTCAGCCTTCCTTATGGTCCAACTCAAGTCCATACAAGACTACTGGAAAAACCATAGCTTTGACTATAGGATCTTGGTTGGCAAAGTGATGTCTCTGGTTTTTAATACACTAGGTTTATCATAGCTTTTCTTCCAAGAAGCAAGCGTCTTTTAATTTCATGGCTGCAGTCACCATCTGCAGTGATTTTGTAAGCCCAGGAAAATAAAGTCTGCCACTGTTGCCGTTTTTCCCCCATTTATTTGCCATGAAGTGATGGGACCAGATGCCATGACCTTCGTTTTTTGAATGTTGAGTTTTAAGCCAGCTTTTTCACTCTTCCTCTTTCACCTTCATCCAGAGGGTCTTGAATTCCTCTTCACTTTCTGCCATTAGGATAGTATCTGCAATATTTTGGCCACCTGACGTGAAGAACTGATTAATTGGAAAAGACCCTAATGCTGGGAAAGATTAAAGGCAGTAGGAGAAGGGGACGATAGAGGATGAGATGGTTGGATGGCATCACCGACTGGATGGACATGAGTTTGAGCAAGTTCCAAGAGTTCGTGATGGGACAGGGAAGACTGGTGTGCTGCAGTCCATGGGGTCGCAAAGAGAGCCGTGACTGAACTGATCTGCCTATCTGAGGTTGTTGATATTTCTCCCAGCAGTCTTGATTCCAGTTTGCACTTCAGCCAGCCAGACATTTTGCATGGTGACTTCCCTGGTGGCTCAGATGGTAAAGTGTCTTTCTACAATGCAGGAGACCTGGGTTCGATCCCTGGATGGGGAAGATCCGCTGGAGAAGGAAATGGCAATCCACTCCAGTACTATTGCCTGGGAAATTCCATGGACAGAGGAGCCTGGTAGGCTACAGTCCATGGGGTTGCAAAGAGTCGGACACGACTGAGCAACTTCGCTTTCACTTTCTCTGCATTTAAGTTAAATAAGCAGGGTGACAATACACAGCCTTGCAGTACTCCTTTCCCAAATTTGAACCAGTCTGTTCCATGCTTGGTTCTAACTGTTGCTTCTTGACCTGCATACAATTTTCTCAGGAGGTAAGGTGATCTGATATTCCCATCTCTTTAAGAACTTTCCAGTTTGTTGTGATCCACACAAAGGCTTTAGGGTAGTCAATGAAGCAGAAGTAGATGTTTTTCTGGAATTTTCTTGCTTTTTGTGTGATCCAACAGATGTTGGCAATTTGATCTCTAGTTTCTCTGCCTTTTCTAAATCCAGCGTGAACATCTGGAAGTTCTCAGTTCACATACTGTTGAAGCCTAGCATGGAGAATTTTTAGCATTACTTTGCTAGTGTGTGAGATGAGTGCGATTGTGGGGTAGTTTGAACATTCTTTGGCATTGCCTTTCTTTGGCACTGGAATGAAAACTGACCTCAGTCTTGTGGCCATTGCTGAGTTTTCCAAATTTGCTGGCATATTGAGTGAAGAACTTTAACAACATCATCTTTTAGAATTTGAAATAGCTCAGCTGGAATTTCATCACCTCTACTAGCTTTGGTCATAGCAATGTTTCCTAAGGCCTGCTTGCCTTCACACTCCAGGAAGTGTGTGTGTGGACTTCACACTCCACACGCTCTAGGTGAGTGATCACACCATCATGCTTATCCAGGTCATTAAGACCTTTTTTGTACAATTCTGTATATTCTTTCCATCTCTTCTTACTCTCTTCTGTTAGATCCTTGCCATTTCTGATTTATTGCACCCATCTTTGCAAGAAATGTTCCCTTGGTATCTAATTTTCTTGAAAAGCTCTGTAGTCTTTCCCATTCCATTGTTTTCCTCTATTTCTCGGCATTGTTCATGTGAGGCTTTCTTATTTCTCCTTACTATTCTTTGGAACTCTGCATTCCCCTTCTTTTTCACTTCTCAGCTATTTGCAAGGCTGAGAGATACCCTTGGTCTATGTTCCACACAACTAAGGGAGCCTAAGAGAAGTTTCAGTGCCCTTGTTGTAAAGTTAGTAATAATATTGATAGTTGTACATTTTTCTATTATGTTACAGAGAATACATATTCTCGTGTTCTATTTTGTGAGTGGCAAACTGTAGTCATTAAATTTATGAGGAATTTGTGAGGGTTTGTGAGAAAAAGCTTACATTCATGGTAGTACATGAGAGGCAGTATGCATATATGTTCATATTCATCCTGGGTTTTATATATATATACACACACATACACATGTATACAAATATGTTTATATAGGCATGCATTTAAATACTTAAGACCAAAACAGGGTTAAATTAGGGATTTTTACAAACATTTTCTCAATCCTCACAACTGCCCTGGAAGAGAGTATTGCTTCTTTATTGTAACTGCAATATACTTGGTTTATAGTGTTAATTTCTGCAATACAGCAAAGTGATTCAATTATACACATATATATTCTTTTCCATTATGTTTTATCAGAGGATATTGAATATAGTTTCATATGCTATACAATAGGACTTCATTGTTTATCCATTCTTTATATTATACAGTGGTTTGTGTCTGCTAACCCCAAACTCCAGACCCCTCGCTCCCCATCTTCCTCCCCCTTGGCAACCGCAGTCTGTTCCTTATGTCTGTGAGTCTGTTTTGTAGACGGGTTCATTCGTGTCATATCTGAGATTAGAGTGATATCATATGGTATTTATCTTTGTCTTTCTTAGTGTGGCCGTCTCTATGTCCATCCATGTTGCTGCAAATGGCATTATTTCATTCTCTGTGGCTAAGTAGTATTCCATTGTGTGTGTGTGTGTGCACGCCCATCTTTATCCTTCCGCTGTCGGTGGGCCTTTAGGTTGCTTCCATGTCTTGGATATTATGAATAGCGCTGCTATGAATATTACTCCCCTCTTTTACAGGTAGAAAAACCTAGCCTCATAAAAGCTAAAATTACTTGCTCAATATCATTTGGCTCAAAATTGAGAGTCATGAAATCAATCAACCCCTTTTATTTGAAAGCCAAAGCACCTACCACCTCAGCAGAAGTGCTGAGTCATCAGGAAGGAGGGGAAATCAATCATGATGCTGCTGGGAGGAGGGGAGGACATGAGTTAGTTTTTTAAATGTCAATAGGTAACAGGTCGAGATGTAATGCTTGCTGGCCTCTGTGCTTCCTCATTGCACATGTGGCTGAAGTCCCTTCCCCTGTTCTGCATTCAAAACCCGTCTCCTCCCTGCAACATCTTTGGGGATTTCTCATCAAGGTCACAGGGAACACCTGTGTCAGCTGTTACCTTCAAAGGGCGCGAATCAATCGACTAACACAAGCTGCCGAGAAAGATTGACTACAAGAGGTTAAAAAGGTCCAGGAGGCAGTTGGCAGCAGTGAGCTGGTTTGGGCCTTTTCCTTCACAGAGGCTGTGGAGTAACTGATGTGTGGGAACAGAGTCTGTGCAGAATAAGGGTGTTTCTTTAAAGACCATGAGCTGAGGTATGGAAGGGGTCATATCCTGAGCTGATCTGACATCAAAGGTGAGTCTGTTGGGCTTCCTCCTAAGAACAGACTTTTGCAGACGGAATGTCAGGCTGGTGAGTTCAGGCCTTTGCAACTCCTCTTCTGAGAACAGCCATGTCACCTCAAGAGTGTGACCGGGTGTCCAGGAATGGAGATTCACTTCTCATTCCTTTGGAAATGGCTTGGCACCGAGGCAGAACTGGAGAGTCGCCTGGCTCTGCACTGGTGTCTTTGAAGCCAGACTGACCTCAGGTTCGGACTGTAGCTCTGTGCCCTGGGAAGGCTGCCTAACTGCTCTGTTGCTGTTTCCCCATCAATTGCTTCAGTAGGGATCACAATAACTTATATTGCAGTTACTGCGGTTATCAAATGAGGTACTGTAAAAGGATATCCCACAATGTCTGACTCTTAAGAGCTCCCACTGCTGCTGTTTCCCTTCTCAATATCAAGCCTCCAGTGCCTTTGAACAAGTAGCCTTGTCCACCCCATGTCCCTTTTTTTCTGTCTGTGCTAGGCCTTCGTTGCTGGGTGGGCTGCTCTCTAGCTGGGTGTGGGCTTCTCGTTGCAGCGGCTTCTCGTTGCAGAGCACCACCTCTAGGGGTCGACGGCTTCAGTAGTTGGGCACAAACTTCGTTGCACTGCGGTATGTGGGATGTTCCCGGATCAGGGATCAAACCCATGTCTCCTGCATTGGCAGGCAGATTCTTTGCCACTGAGTCACCAGAGAAGCCCCCTCTTCCTGTTCTTTAGAAGTGTTCCAGGAAGAGGGCTCTGTGTGCCTCAGTGATGCCAAACAGCTCTGTGAGGGAAGGGCTGTTGAGGGAGTGGTGCTCGCGACAGGGGAAGCAGCCAGGACAGGGCCCAGCTGTGCAACCCCGGGAAAGACAGTTTACCTCTCTGGGCCTCTGTTTCCTCAGCTGTGCCCTGGGGGGATCCATAGCTGCCCTCGGTTTCCATATCACCAGACTGGGGTAATAATACCGGCTGTATCTAATTGTGGGGAGACCTGGCTCTTCCCCAGGGCAGGCATTGGAATGGGAAGACATCTGCCTCAGGATAGGGGTGGGGCAGGGAGTGGAAGAGGGGTGGGCTGTGGGAGAACCCACTGAGAAAACAGGCAGGGAGAGTCCTCTGCAAACCCTGCCATGCTGGACCCAGACTGAGCTATTTCGACCCCTGAAGCAGCTTTGCTGGTGCTTTCGTTTTAGATTCGCAGGTGCTGGTGAATCTCAACCCTCTGAGTGCAGAGCCATGGCTGGGAAAGGCTCCACGGGCTACAGCATTAACCTCCCCTACAGAGACCTGGCCTCCGAGGTGATGAGGCGCAGGATCACCATGACCAGGAGGTACTCCTGGGATCTGTGGTGGGGGCTGGGATGGGACACACATGCCGATGCCCACCAAGGGCCAAGGACTGCCTCTAGATTCAGGTTTATGTAAAGGCATCAATCCGTTTCAGCAGGGCAGACTTTATGGATGAGAAAACACTTAGTCACCCATGGTGGGAAGCAGACCTTTGTCACGTGGTCCTTCAGTAGACAATGATAAGGGTACTGGGATGGACTTCAGATCGGTGGCTCTTGACTGAGGGGTAAGGATCACTTTGACAACAACTTTGAAGTTTTGATGTGCCCTCTCAGTATAAAAATGTATGTTGCTGCAAGATTTGGGGACAGCTTGGATTCCCGGAAGCTCTTTCTCTCTCCCAAGTAGATGGTCAGCTCCCTGTAAGGCAAGAACTATTTGTCTCTTTCACCACTCTATGCCTGATGCTCAGGACTCGGCTAGCACACCTTCAGATAGGGGAGACCTCAGCAGATTGTCTGGCCCACAGAAGAGAGTTTGTCTGCCTTGAAGTAGCTAGCCGCCTGAGCTGCATGTTGGAGTTCTCAAAAAGTCCACCATCTGACGTCTTCCCCGGATGGTATGGTCAGTGGATAAAATACAGGATGCCTAGTTAAATTTGAATTTTAGGTGAACAACAGAAGGAGTTTTATTGGTCTAAGTTAATCTGTGTGATTTGTGATATACTTACAGTAAAAGAGGGGAACTCTCAGGTGACTGAGTGGTAAAGAATCCTCCTGCCAATGGAGGAGACACGGATTCGATTCCTGGGTTAGAAAGATCCCCTGGAGGAGGAAATGGCAACCCACTCCAGTATTCTTGCCTGGGAAATCTCGTAGACAGAGGAGCCTGCTGGGCTATATAGTCCATGGGGTCACAAAGAGTTGGATTCAACTGAGCACACACATCAAGTGCAGTAAAAACTGTTAGTTGTTTATCTGAAATTTACCTGGACAACCTATGTTTTACTTTGCTAAATCTGGCAAGCCTACAATGTCCACAGTAGGCTGTTCTGTCTTCTCTCTGGTCCGAAATCCCCAGATCCAGTAGGATGCCCAAAACATCTCATATAAAGATTTATAACAAAAACATTGCGACTCCAATTTCTATGAAAACTGAGCTCTTTTGAAATTGATGTTTGACTTGACTTGATGCTGTACCTTCACTGTGTGTCAGGAGACTATCCCGATGGGAGATAAAAAGCTGGAGGAAGTCCAGCTCTATTGCCCTGCTTCACTCACTGGCAGCACATGCTAACAAGTTGCAGTTTGTCTGGGTGGTTTCTGTGATTTTAAAGTTATAGCATCTAGTCTCAACGAATGTAAACCTCAGTAGAGACAAGTGGCCTAACATAAATTTCTGCCAGGAAACGTGGGTTGAAATAATTCTAATAATTCAAATATGAGTAAACAACAATCAGCAGAGCTGACACTTTTGAGTTCTATGGATATAGTATGAGCTTTAAAATGGTGATTTTATAAAACCTGGAAAATTTGGCCAAAAGTAAAAAATTTGAAATAGGGACCTCCATCCAGTTTGTTCACAGTGCGTCTTGATTTCAGTGTTTATTGGAATGTAAGATTTTAGTGAATTGATTTTAAAAATCATGTGCAATTTCTTAGTTATCATAGATATGGAAGTGTTAAGGGCTTCCCAGGAGGCTCAGTGGTAAAGAATCCACCTGCCAAGCAGGAGATGCAGGTTTAATCTCTGGGTTGGGAAGATCCCCTGAAGAAGGAAATGGCAACCCACTCTAGTATCCTTGCCTGGGAAATCCCACGGACAGAGGAGCCTGGTGGGCTATGGTCCCTGGGGTCACAAAGAGTCAGACACGACTGAGCAATACGCCCTATCATGGAGGTGTTATATTTTACTGATGGGGTTACATGGCAAATTTGACGTGACTGATTAGACCATGAGAGTGGGCATTGTCTCCAGGGGGTTGTGGTCACTATGCTTTAACATCCACTCACGAAGAAAGAGGCTTCACAGTTCTGGGGCCTCTCCTGGCTTCCTTCCCTGTTACCCCTCCCCCATTACCCCACACCCCCTCAGCAACATTAGGGATCAGCCCTGACTGGGAGATGCAGCACTGAGTTTGTGGTCAAGAGAGATCTGAGTTTGGATTCCAGTCCTGTCTTTTACTGGCCTCATGACCTGGGTGAATCACCTGTCTCAGCTTCCTCAGCAACAAAAGCTAGTAGGGGTGAGCTGCCACTGAGAATCTGAATGTAGTTAGTTTCTAGTTAATTTCCAAGTCCTAGACCATAGCAGGTACTCCGGGGAATGCTAAATCTGAATCTTGAATCACTTGACTGGCTAGTCCTATTCCCTTGATGGCAGGGTTTGCCTAGCCCTGAGTAGAATGGATTTGTATGGTACATTCTAGCAAAAGGGGAGGAGAACCCAGCAGACTGGGTGTGGGGCGGGGAAGGGGTATATACAAGGTGGGGTGGGGTCTAGGCAGAAAGAAGAGCTGAAGTGAGCTAGGCTGAACTGGCCAGAGAATGAAAGTGGAAGTCATTCAGTCGTGTCCGACTCTTTGAGACCTCGTGGACTGTAGCCTGCCAGACTCCTCCGTCCATGGAATTCTCCAGGAGTTGGTTGCCATTTCCTCCTCCAGGGGATCTTCCCAACCCAGGAACCGATCTCAGGTGGCGAGATGCAAATAAAATCTTGACAGAGAGAGCCTACTACCCTAGAGAAACTAGAGAGCTGGCTGGTAGGGGTGAACCCCAGCTACGTTGGTTCCGTGGGACCAGAGGAGATGGTTCAATTCTCTCTGAGAAGAAATGACACGCAAAGTATAAATAGAGAGTATGTCATTTTAGGTAAGGCAAGATGTCATCTAAAATGCTGAATGTTCTCTTTAAGGGCTGAGATCTGGGTGTTCTTTTTTTCCTTCTTTTTAAAAATCCCGGTTTTATTTAAATGACATTCAGTGTGCCTTTCCTCCCAGAGAAGAAAGATTTACCAAGCAAAGTGATGACACTGGGGAAATACCTTCAGATGTGGAATCCAGACAAGCCCTTCCGAGTGCAGCTAGCCCCAAAGTACCCCCAGCCCCACCTCCCTCTCCAGCTGAAGACTTCCTAAGCACCTAAAACATCGGTCATTTTGAACTGCACTTTGACAGAAAACAGTTTCTGCGAAATCATTGGGGTTGGTTTTGAAGAATGTCTTGGCAAATCTTGATTCTTTCTTTCCTAGTTTTCTTCAACCACCACTGAACACTGTTTACCCTTCCTCATGCGCTTAATCTTTGGTCTCAAGCCAAGTCTCTGATGTTCATATTCACTAGTCAATTTTTGTTGTGCTAGAGAACAGTTATGGTAGTCAGTTGTGTTTGAATTTTTTTAAAAGCAATCAGGTCTCCAATGTTTGTTAATAAATTTGGATGAGTGAAAAGTCCAGGCCTCTGTGAATTTAAAGATCTGAGTTCCAGAGAACTCTAAGGGGTTTGGGTTTTCAAAGCTCAGCCTGGGGCACAATAATTTTATGTTCTTTTGTAGCTGCGTCCTGTCTTCTGGGCTGGGACTGGGCTGTATTTCACATATGGACAACATTTTCGAATTTTGCTTCTCAGAGGTTTAAGTGAACTTCAAACTCTAACAGAAGACACTTACCTGGAAAAGCAGCCAAGTGCAAAGTGACCTTGTTAGGGAGGAGAAGAATACTGCTCAGATCCCATGCTCAAGACACCCCAACTCACCTCTAAGGACTCCCAAGGGCTCTTGTGAAGAGTCTGAAAGCATCAAAGAGGTGATCATCCAAGTCCACATCTGAGAAATGTCCTCAGGTGCTGTTGGGGAGGAGGAAACTTCCTCCTCTATCCCTCTTGAGTTCTGGTGACTGGATTAATAATAAAATTGATGCCAGACAGATGAACAGGAAAAAGAAAAACAAATTTTGATTCATGCGCGTGAAGGTGTCATGGAAATGGGACCAAAGCAGGAAGTTTTATAGTTTTTAGACCAAGAAACAATACATTTGTGAGGAGTGGACAGGACAAATAAATTTAGGTTTTGGGTGCTCAATTAAAGAATCTAAACAGAGTTTGGGCTCCGAGTAGTAAATTTGAAAAAAAAAACACCAAGATTTGTTTATATAGGCTCCTCAGCTTGAATTCTGTCTCTGACCATAAGGATGTCCTTTTATACGAGAGGTTTATTTCCTGCTTTTAGGGTCAGACAGAAAGGAGGGTCAGAGTATTACTCTTGCACTGGCCCCTTAGATAACTTTAATTCAAGATAATCCATATGCTATTGAGGCACATTTTGGGGGAAACTGCCCTGGGCCCCAACAAGGCCATCTTTTATTGCATTCACTTCTTTATAGAGCCCCTGTGGGTGTTCTGTCTCCAAGTCCACCCTTGTAAGTGTGCCCATGTCCCCCTCCCCACCTAGTCAGAGGGCTCTGCTATTGATGTGGAAGTCAGCTTCCTCCCCTTGTGTCTGCTGCTGCAGCAGCGTGGGGTGGGGGGAGCATGCCTGGAGCACTCGTCCTTGCCAGCTGGGGACTCAACACACATCACCTCATCCTCAGTAAACATGAGAGAACACACGTAGACACTCCAATAGGGTAGCCTCTAGCCACACGTGGCCGCTTAAACATAAATTCATCAAAATTACATAAAATATAAAATTCAGTTCCTTGCACTAGTCATATTTTAGGCGTTCAATAGCTTCATGTGACTGGCGGCTACCATATTGGGTGTTAAGATAGCATGACTATCATTACAGAAATTTCTACTAGCTCTGGAACAGGGATTAAGTGACTTGCCTAAGGTCACACAGCCAGTTAAGAGTAGAATCAAGGAGGGGAAAGGGTGGGAAGGGGTACCCTTTTTGGTAGCTTTATTTCCAGTTTATTCTGAGCAAGTTCCAGGATATTTTTTTCTGTTTGTTTCTTTGTTAAAAAAATATCAAGTACCTACTATGTGAGCTGATCCCTGCTCTCAGTTCAGTTCAGTCACTCAGTCGTGTCTGACTCTTTGCAACCCCATGAATTGCAGCACGCCAGGCCTCCCTGTCCATCACCAACTCCCAGAGTTCACTCAGACTCACGTCGATCGAATCGGTGATGCCATCCAGCCATCTCATCCTCTGTCATCCCCTTCTCCTGCCGCCAATCCCTCCCAGCATCAGAGTCTTTTCCAATGAGTCAACTCTTCGCATCAGGTGGCCAAAGTACTGGAGTTTCAGCTTTAGCATCATTCCTTCCAAAGAACACCCAGGACTGATCTCCTTTAGAATGCACTGGTTGGATCTCCTTGCAATCCAAGGGACTCTCAAGAGTCTTCTCCAACACCACAGTTCAAAAGCATCAATTCTTTGGCGCTCAGCTTCCTTCACAGTCCAACTCTCACATCCATACATGACCACTGGGAAAACCATAGCCTTGACTAGACGGACCTTAGTCGGCCAAGTAATGTCTCTGCATTTTAATATGCTGTCTAGATTGGTCATAACTTTCCTTCCAAGGAGTAAGCATCTTTTAATTTCATGGCTGCAATCACCATCTGCAGTGATTTTGGAGCCCCAAAAAATAAAGTCTGGCACTGTTTCCACTGTTTCCCCATCTATTTCCCATGAAGTGATGGGACTGGATGCCATGATCTTCGTTTTCTGAATGTTGAGCTTTAAGCCAACTTTTCCACTCTCCTCTTTCACTTTCATCAAGAGGCTCTTTAGTTCTTCTTCACTTTCTGCCATAAGGGTGGTGTCATCTGCATATCTGAGGTTATTGATATTTCTCCTGGCAATCTTGATTCCCGCTTGTGCTTCTTCCAGTCCAGCGTTTCTCATGATGTACTCTGCATAGAAGTTACATAAGCAGGGTGACAATATACAGCCTTGACGTACTGCTTTTCCTATTTGGAACCAGTCTGTTGTTCCATGTCCAGTTCTAACTGTTGCTTCCTGACCTGCATATAGGTTTCTCCAGAGGCAGGTCAGGTGGTCTGGTATTCCCATCTCTTTCAATATTTTCCACAGTTTATTGTGATCCACACAGTCAAAGGCTTTGGCATAGTCAATAAAGCAGAAATAGATGTTTTTCTGGAACTCTCTTGCTTTTTTGATGATCCAGCGGATGTTGGCAATTTGACCTCTGGTTCCTCTGCCTTTTCTAAAACCAGCTTGAACATCTGGAAGTTCACAGTTCACGTATTGCTGAAGCCTGGCTTGGAGAATTGTGAGCATTACTTTACTAGCGTGTGAGATGAGTGCAATTGTGCGGTAGTTTGAGCATTCTCCCTCTAGAGACATATTATTGAACAAAATAATACCTGCCTCCATGGAATTTATGTTCCAGTTGGAGAAGACAGAAAAAAGTATTTAAGAATAAATGGAATTATATGTTAGGAGATGATAAATATAATGGAAGAGACATTTAAAAATAATAAGGGCAATTACTACTGGGCATATACTCTGAGACACTCATAATTCAAAAAGATGCATGTATCCCAGTGTTAATTGCAGGACTATTTACAATCACCAGAACCTGGAAGCAACTTCGATGTTCACTGATGGATGAATGGATAACGAAGTTGCGGTACATATTCTCAATGGAATGTTCCTCAGCCATAAAAAGGAAAAAATTTGAGTCGGTTCTAATGAGGTGGATGAACCAGAGCCTGTTATATAGAGTGAAGTAAGTCAGCAAGAGAAAAGCAAACATCATATATTAAAGCATATATATGGAATCTAAAAAATAGTACTGATGAGCCTATTTGCAGGGTAGGAATAGACATGCAGACATAGAAAACAGACTTGTGGACACAGTGGAGGAAGGAGAGGGTGGGATGAATTGAGAGAGTAGGATTGAAACATAAACACTGCCATGTGTAAAATAGACAGCTAGTGGGAAGCTGCTGTATAACACAGGAAGTTAAACCCAGTTCCCTGTGACAACCTAGAGGGGTGGGATGGGTGGGGATGGAAGGAAGGTTCCTGGATATATGTATGCCTATGGCTGATTCGCATTGTTGTATGGCAGAAACCAACACAACATTGTAAAGCAATTATTCTCCAATTAAAAATTTAAAAATAATAAGAGTAATAATAGAAGTGTCAGGGGAAGCACCAGGTGAGTTGCAATTTTAAATATGGTGGTTTGAGTGTGTGTTAATCACTCAGTCATGTCCTACTCTTTGTGAGTCCATGCACTGTAGCCCACTAGGCTCCTCTGTCCATGGAATTTTCCAGGCAAGAATACTGGAGTGAGTTGCTATTCCCTTCCCTTGGGGATCTTCCCAACCCAGGGATCAAACCTGGGTCTCCTGCATTGCAGGTAGATACTTCAAATTTATATCCTCAGCCCAGACTGCTCCTTTTCATAGAGGTGGCATTTAAAACCATGATGCTGGGTAAGATCACCAGAGGAATGAGTAGATAAACCCTAAAGTAAGCCCTGGGGAGGTTGGGACTTTATGATGGTCAATTCTATGTAACTTGACTGGACCAGGGGGTGGCCAGATTAAACCTTTCTGAGTATGTTTGTGAGTGGGTGTTTCTGGATGAGATTAGCATTTGAATTGCTGGATTCACTAAAGTAAATCTCCTTTCCCAGGGAGGGTGAGCATCATACAATCCATTTAGGGCCTGAAAAGGACCAAAAGGTGGAGGAAGGAGGAATTCACCAGTTTTGCTCCCTGCTGGCCTCCCATTGGTCTTCTCATTGGCCGCTGCTCTGGGACTTATCCCATTAGTGCCCCTAATTTCCAGGTTTTTGAAACTGAAAGTGAAGTCGCTCAGTCTTGTCTGACTCTTTGTGACCCCATGGACTGTAGCCTACCAGGCTCCTCCCTCCATGGGATTCTCCAGGCAAGAGTACTGGAGTGGGTTGCCATTTCCTTCTCCAGGGGATCTTCCTGACCCAGGGATCGAACCTGGGTCTCCCGCATTCCAGGCAGACGCTTTAGCCTCTGAGCCACCAGGGAAGCCCTCGGACTGAATTATACCACCAACTTTCCTGGGCAGACCGGGGGACTTCTCTACAATTGCATGAGCCAGTTCCTCATAATAAATCTCTTTTTTTATATATTTATGAGTGAGTGAGTGAGTGAAGTCGCTCAGTCGTGTCCGACTCTTTGCGACCCCATGGACTGTAGCCCACCAGGCTCTTCTGTCCATGGGATTCTGCAGGCAAGAATACTGGAGTGGGTTGCCATTTCCTTCTCCAGGGGATCTTCCCAACCCAGAGATCGAACCCAGGTCTCCCACATTGCAGGCAGATGCTTTAACCTCTGAGCCACCAGGAAAGACCTGGCGTTACATTTATACTTGTTTATCTCCTATTGGTTCTATGTCTTTGGAGAACCCTGACTAATACAGACTAAAAAGAGGAACCAGCAAAACAAGCAAAACCCCAGAAGGAACAGTCCACAGCGGAGGAGTATCTAACGCCCTGGAAGCTAAGCTAAGAATTTCCTTCTCCTTTCTGTTTCTCCTTTCTTCACTCTCCTCTTCCATCCCAAAGCTGGAAGCAGTAGCTGGTGGAAGGAAAGAAACGTGGGCAGGGCTGTGCTAGCAGGGTTTGCCTCACCTGTGTGTGTGCTGTGACCACTTACTCACCACCCAAAGGTGTCTCCTCACCTTCCACTTTTTATTCAATGCCTGGCAGCTAAAGGGGCTTAGAAGTGAATGGGTTCATGCACTGACTTCTGGATTTTCTAGTCTTCAAGAGTTTGCTACCAGTGGAGTACAGTGGTAATACACAGTTGATATGGGTTCAATTGTCTTTCCCATCTATTCATATGTTAAAGTCTTAGCCCCCAGTACCTCATATTGTGATGTCTGTGAAGACAGACCTCTAAAGAAAGAATTAAATTTAGGTAAAGAGGTCATTGAATTCCTTAGGTCTGCTCACCTGACATCTTGGCTTTTGAAAGTTATACCCATGACAGCAAATAAAAACCAAAATACAGCTAGGGTGAAGGAGGGTAAGTTGGAGAAAAGATGGAAAGATTGTTTGAGAAGGACCAAAAGCAAAAGGAGATGGTGGTGGGAAGGAATGAACTCTGCAGTTTGCCTGGTGTCATCATGGGCAAGACTTCAAAACCAGGCCCAAACCTTTCAGTTACACACACACACACGTACACACACATACTACATAACTTTAGCATCCTGCAATCACCGCTCCCAACCCAAAGGAATTATCTGATGGTTAGAATCTGTACTCTTCTCTTCCACAAACTATCACACAAAGTTCAAGGAGAACATTGTGTAAGATTATTTTATTTCATGGGGCAAAGATTCTGTCATACACAACTGGATCCGCATGAAGCATTAGAAGCCAACTACAGTAAACACATCTGATGCATGTTCCTGCTGCCATAAGAACCGTCCCTTTTCCTTTAGAAGCGCTGCTTGTTATTGTAGCTCATGGTAACCAGGCAACATGAAAGGGCAGGCGCTGGCTCTGGGCTCCCTGTGGGGCAACCTGTTTTTCCCACCCTCCTCTCCAAACATATTCTTTAGCTAGTGAGGCCCATTATCAAAAGTCTTGTGGTTTTCATGAAGAAACCCCCTACACATTATAGCTTTTGCCTCAAATCACCAGAAAACTTACACTATTTTGGTTAAATATCCATTTAAGAGCAGACAGAGGAAAAGAATATCTATGATAACATGGAATCATCTCAATCCCCAGACGGCTCTTCCCGCCCAGTTGGACCTGGTGACCATGCACATTCTTCTGGGTTAATGCAAGCTTGGAGAGCAGAGGAAAGCTGTGTGGGCCTTGGCTGACTGGCTCTCCCTTCAAGAGCCCTGAACATCATCTCCTGCCTTTTCTGACAGCTTGGCAACTTTTCACATCCGGGAGAGCTTGATGTCATAGGAGACCATGTTGAAGTTGTCCCAGGCGAAGAGCTTCCTCTCCAGGGGGTTGTAGTCAATCATGCTGCTGTACTTGTAGCGGTTCTTGAACGGGACAGTCAGGGCCTTGCTGCTCCCGGTGCCCGTGTCATAGGCGAAGTTGACAGTGGCGTCGGGCGAGGAGTAGCTGCTGACCGTGTACAAGGTGCCGCAGATGATGAAGGCGTTGGCGACGGACTGCTTACGGATGTTGGTCTCCCAGGTCTGTTCGAGCTCCAGTGTCTCGGGGTTCAGCTTGGAGAGGACGATGGCGCCTTTGGCCGCCTCGGTGCTGTAGATGACCCAGAGGCCTATCTCGTCCACGGCCAGGTCGATGTCGGTGTAGCCGCCCCAGGAATAGGGGAACTGCCCGTGGTAGCCGGCTCCGGGGATCTCCTTCTCCGCCTTCAGCGTCTCGGTGCGCAGGTCATACCGGAGCACTGTCCTGGACTCTGCTGCCTGGAAGTAGAGGCTGCCCCGGTAGACCACGGCGCCCGTGCTCTCCAGCGGCCTGGGCAGCACGTGCACCTTGGACGGGTAGCCCTGCGTGAACTGTCTGATAAGGTCGTACTCAAATACCTGGCGGATGTCCGTGCCCACGGTGTCGATTCTCCAGGTGGTCTCCTGGGTATAGGGGAAGGCGGCCTGGGGGTCTCTCATCCACACGCCGTACTTGCCGGTGATTGTTTCAGCTGTTCTCAGAGTGATGGGTTCTCCTACCCAAACGAGTTCTCCGCATCCTGGTGAATGAAAACAAAACAAAAACTGTATTCACCATCGTTCCAGGATGTGGAGCATGGCAGAGCTCGCAGAAGTGAGAACCCCAGAGGCAAAAGGTCCAGGTTTAAACCTGAGCTTTCTTTTTTTTCTTTTCCTTTGTGTTTGTGTATGTGTCAGTGGTTCTGCTGCTGCTGCTAAGTCGCATCAGTAGTGTCCGACTCTGTGCGACCCCATAGATGTCAGCCTACCAGGCTCCTCCGTCCCTGGGATTCTCCAGGCAAGAATACTGGAGTGGGTTGCCATTTCCTTCTCCAATGAATGAAAGTGAAAAGGGAAAGTGAAGTTGCTCAGTCGTGCTCCACTCTCAGCGACCCCATGGACTGCAGCCCGCCAGGCTCCTCCGTCCATGGGATTTTCCAGGCAAGAGTACTGGAGTGGGGTGCCTTGCCTTTGTCAGTGGTTCAGTGGTGTCCAAATCTGTGACCCCATGGACTGTAGCCTGCCACGCTCCTCTGTCCAAGGGATTCTCGAGGCAAGAGTACTGGAGTGGGTTGCCATTTCCTTCTCCAGGGGATCTTCCTGGGGATCCCCAGGGATCGAACCCACATCTGCATTGCAGATGGATTCTTTACTGTCTGAGACACCAGCGAAGCCCCCTCAATTTTCAGATATTATAAAAATTCAGTTGTTGTTGGGGAGGAAACTAAGGCACACGACCCCCTACCCCAGGCCTCTATTTGCCAGTCCAGAGAAGCACAAATGGGTGGTTTCAGATTATGAAAAATCATTTTCCACAATACTCCAAACTGTCCTCAAAAGTTCTCCTCAAACTGTATCCTGGCTAATGAATGACATTAAAAGCTAACACTAGTAAAGTGTTAGTGACAGTGTCAGTCGCTCAGTCTTGTCTGACTCTCTGCAACCCCATGGGCTGTAGCCCTTCAGGCTCCTCCGTCCATGGAAGGGCAAGAATACTGGAGTGGGTTGCCATTCCCTCCTCCAGGGGATCTTCCCGACCCAGGGATCAAACCCAGGTCTCCTGCACTGCAGGCAGATTCTTTACCATCTGAGCCACTAGGGAAGCCCCAACCCTAGTAAATAAAATGCCAAAAAGCAAAACAACTTAAAAAAAAACCCTGGACTTTGCCACTTGTGTGACTTTCAATAAGTTACTTTACTCTCTAAGATTCAGTATTCTCATTTGTAAAGGGAGATAAGAGTAATGTTTTGGGTAGTAATGTTGTAAGTTTTCCATGTAATTATACATGTTAAGTGCTTGGTATGGAGTAAAAATGCCCAGGAAATATTATTTGATCACCATGTAATATGAATCCAAGTACATCTGACCTTTGAACAACACAGGTTTGAATTATATGAGTCCATTTATACGTGGATTGTTTTCAATACTTCAACTTGGTATTGGTTGTAAAGATAAAGGCTGCACAGAGCACTTCACACTATATTTGTATATTTTTCTAAACCTGGGCAAGTTCTCTTTATGATTTTTATGTCTGGTTTATTTCATTATTTTAACCAGTGAGATTAAAATCAAGTCATTACAATAATCTCAATAAAAAAAAGTTCTTCAAGCCCTTCCCCAATGGACCACATACTTCAACCATTATTTTAATACAATAAAATCTGAATATGATTTTTAAAATGAAAAGATAGTTGAGAACTATTTGAATCACAACACATCTCTGTATTATAATGGATATCTCACTCTCCTTAGAGAAAGTAGAAGCTCTTTGTTGCCCATATCTCAAGGAATCTTATTTTGAATATTTTAAAACTCCCCATCCTCCTGCATGCCTTTCTGTGCTAGCAATAACTGTCAATATTACAGATAGTCCCTGTTTCTAAAAGACACGGTCTTCATCATCTTAAAGTCAGGCTTTCAGGGAACACCTTGGAGAGGGGCAATGCTACTTTTCCTTAGCACCCAAAATTAAAGAAAGATACCTTTAGTTAACAATATGCTGGGATGGTACATGATATCTGTCTGGCCCAAGATAAAGATATGAAGGATCTACTTGAAAAATGTCATTTTTCAGATGCAATCCATTCTATATGACAACCAAGTGGGAAAAACGGATACATCTCTCATCTTCCCCTAGGGCAGTGCAGTCTCCATGATAAGTGTAAATGAGAAAATACAGAGCTTTGCCAGGAAAGACCGACTCCCTGCCAGTGTACCCTGGAAAGGGAGCAGAAAAGGGCTTCTGCTCTTTTCCCCCTTTCCTGCCTCTGCTCCCAGGGAGGTGACTTGTCCACCTGCCTCCCTCATAGTGAACTGACCAACTCTGAGCACAGAACCAGACCATGTGGGTACAGAAGAGGAGAAACTTCACTCCATACCAGTGCCTCCCTCTTCATTCCTGGGATGACCGGACGGGCTCTCCTTCAAGATTTGGGAAGCAGGAACCTCTGTTAACTCTGACTTCAGTTCCTGGAAGTCCACGTTCTCCAAATTCCATTTAGCAACTATATTAAAAGAAAGAGGCAAGATTGTACCATGAGGAAGAAGGTCTAAGGCTAGACTATATTGAGGATGGGATTTAAATAGGGTTTCAAAGATATGACCGTGTTTGAGATTTGTTTTAAGATAATAAGTGGGATTGGGGAGGAGGAAGGACAATGAAACAAGACTGGGCTGTGCTTACAGCTGTCACAGCCTGGTGATGGGTATGTAGGGTTTGTGTTACTCTACTTTTGTGAATGCTTGGAAAATTCCATAATTAAAAAACTTGTGCATGTGTATTCAGTCGCTAAGTCATGTCCGACTTCTTGTGACCCCATGGACTGTAGCCTGCCAGGTTCTTCTGTCCATGGGATTTTCCAGAGAGGAATACTGCAGTGGGTTGCCATTTCCTTCTCCAGGGAATCTTCCTGACTCGAGATTGAACCCTCATTCCCTGCACCTCCTGGGAAGCCCATAATAAAAAGCTCACAAATAATAAATTGGATAGCAACATGCCTAGCACAGAGTATAGTATTCAAAATAAAGTAAGCTTGTACACAGTTAAAATGGTTCCCACTAGAAGGTCTGACTTATGAGTAGGTGAGGTCTGATGCTGGGATGTTGGGAAGATCCTTAGCTTCTTCTGGGATGCCTGAAATTCAACAATGAACAAATTCCCTACATGACTTATTTTTTTTCCCTTGTCACAATACAGATGTGTCTGTAAGAAGTAACATGTTAAGCTTTACATGCTCGGCTGCAATATTCTGTCAGATCCCTTTCCAAAGCTAGTTGTGGACAAGGAAGGATTCCTATAGGAATTTGGTGGAGGGTTTGAACCATGGAGAAGGGGAGAGGTATGGATGACATTGGTTAGATATTAAGTTACTGCTACAACTACTTTGATTAGCATTATGGCATATAGCAGCCCTTGAACATAACAGGAGCAGCTGTTTTAAAATGTAAGATGGATTGTAGTTCAGGTATAGCGAGGCCACCAGGCTTCCCAGGGGGCTCAGTGGTAAAGAATCCACCTGCAATACAGGAGTCGAGAGTTCGATGCTTGGGTTGGGAAGATTTCCTGGAGGAGGAAATGGCAACCCACTCCAGTATTCTTGCCTGGGAAATCCCATGGACAGAGGAGCCTGGCAAATTACAGTCCATGGGGTCAGTTACAGTCCATGACTCAGACTAAACAATAGCAATGGTGAGGCCAACAGATCAGGAGACATTGCCATTGAAAAGATAGTTGTTATAGTCACTGATCTCTAGAGGAGGGGGTATGCCACTCCACACGGGACCACCCAGGGCAGCACCAGGATGGTCAGGAGGGAGGGGGAACATGGGCAAGCACTTTACTGTGATTTCCAGGGGAAGGAATGAATGAGACAGGATAAGCAGGTTTAGAATTGGTTACTTTGGATGATTTCTGCAAGGTTTTGAAGTGTAGGAGCTGTCCCTAGGTGTCTGGTACCTGGCCCCCATTGATCAGGGTGGAGGAATAGTGGCCGAGTGTGAGTTCGAAGGAAGAGTGGGTAGGTTGTGGACTCTGGATTGGTTGGTTTGAATATGAAAGATGTGCTTACAGTTGAGTCATTTACTATCTTTAGGAATACTACCCTGTGAGGGGCAGTCCCTTCTGTAGCAGCAAGACTGAGATGTCAAAGTATTGGAATAAAAAAGATATGCTTAAATCATTGGCCTTTTCTCTTGCTGACCATCTCAGTCAGTCTGACCTGGCTCCCAGCCCAGTGTTCCCAGGTATGCAGGACAGTGGAGGAGGGTGGTCAGTGCAATGCCTGAGGCTATAGCCCAGAAAGTCAGGAAGACATTCTCTGTCTTTCATCACTAGTTAGCTTAACCCTTCTAAATTGACCTCTCAGGTAATGGAACTCAACCCTCCTGGATGTGCCCACATTTCAGTCATCTTAAGCCACACATTCTTTCACATCTTCTCATGTCTGAAATCAAGGCTCCTTCTCATGGTTGCTGGTATTTAGCTTCAATGAAGCTCTTCCCTGGTGGCTCAGATGGTAAAGAATCTGCCCACAATGTAGGAGACCCAAGTTCGATAACTGGGTTGGAAAGATCCCCTGAAAAATGAAATGGAAACCTACTCTAGTGTTCTTGCCTGGAGAATTCCATGGACAGAGGAGCCCGGTGGGCTATAGTCCGTGGAGTTTAGCTTCAGTGAACTACAGTACTAGAAATGTTTCTCCCTGGAAGGAGGCAGGGAAACCACCCAGCTAAGAAGCCCTGAGGCTTGGGCTGGGCCAGGGCGCTGGGGGTGGTATTTTTGTGTGGCCCTGCAGCACAGCCAGCCCTGACCCATCCTGATCCCCGATCCCAGATCCCAACGCAGTCTCCACCCTGCCTTTAGTGCAGCTGTTCAGCTGGCCTCCTGGAGACTGTGACTGCCCTGGGGGTGGAGGTGGGGGGGCACCATCCTCACACCTGGGGATGTTCCTAGACTGGGTTGCCTGAGGGGTTAAAAGCTCTCAGTCAAAATGTGTAACCAACTGAGGTCATCCTGGTTATGCACCCAAACTCCAGGGGGAACTGGGAGTAGCCCTAGGGGTGTGGAAGGTTGTCATCGTCTGCAGCCTTGGCCAGCTGTTGATCCGTCCCATCAGCCAGCCCCTCTGGAGCACCTATGAGGAGCAAGGCTGCTGCCGCTGCTGCTGCATCGCTTCAGTGGTGTCCGACTCTGTGCAACCCCATAGACAGCAGCTCACTAGGCTCCGCCATCCCTGGGATTCTCCAGGCAAGAATAGTGGAGTGGGTTGCCATTTCCTTCTCCAGACGTGCAAGGCTAGATATGGAGAAAAAGGGTGAAGAAGATACAATTGGTTCCCTGGTTCCCTTCAGAATTCCCAGAATTCCCACAGTCTGGCAAGTCCTCTTGGCTAAGAAGTAACATGGGTTCATTTTGGGAATCAGAAACATTCAATCCAAACTGTTCCTTGGAAGTCTTGGGACATTAATTCAGTTCCCTGAATCGCCTCCCTGTCTGCAGAGCTGTGGAGGTGAGGTTTCAGGTGAGCAAGAAATATCATCGCAGTGGCATCTGTGCAAAGCCAGAGAGTTCCCTCACCCCTCCCTAGCTCCCCATTCGTCTGCTCCATGACCCACAGTTGCCATCCATTGAGGGTCACTGTGAGCCCGCCCTCCCCTGCACCCAGTTCCTTCCTCTGTGCATCTGACACAAATTATTTCACTCTCTGAATGTAACTAGGATGGTCATATAATTCAGTGAGATATTTTACTGAAAAAAAGATGCATAGTGAGAAAAGTAGAGGCATATACCTGCCAGTCTGTGAGAAGAAAGTTAAGAAAAATGGGGGGCTTTCCTGGTGGTCCAGTGGTTAAGACTCTTTCAATGCAGGGGGACCCAGGTTCAATCCCTGGTTGAGGAACCAAGATCTTGCAAGCTGTGTAGTTCAGCCAAAAAAGAGAGAGAGAAATAAAAAAGAAAAACCCCATCTTTAGCCACAGGGAATAAAGGAATGTGAAGGGGGAGGAGCCCAAAGTTACATGCATTTCCTCAGGTAACTTCCTTAAAGACAGCTAAAGTACTGGCACCGAAATACTGAAAAACAGTTTATTTGTGAGAAGAGATGATTAAGAGGTATTTATAGCTCCTTCCACATTTCAAAGCAGTTTTATATACATTATTTATGTGATCTGTTGCCTTCACAAGTTTTAGAGAAATAGAATAAGGCTTTAGAACCGCAGTCTGCACCTAATGTAACTATGGCCACTTACTCAGTGCCTCCTATGAGCCAGGTACCATGCTAGGCTCTTCTATTCCACATAGCAGTCCTAAAAGGGAATATTATGATCCTCACTTTGCAGAAGAGGAAACAGGCTCAGAGAGGTTAAGTTACTTGCCCAAGGTCACACAGCTGGTAAGTGGTGGGACTGGGACTTGAACCCACATCTCTCATGGCCATGGCAGCTGTGAACCTTTCCACCCTACGGTGGGGTTGTGTGTCAGTTACACATGTGTTGCCTGTCAGTGCTGAATGCATAGATGACGTACCCTTTCATAGATGCTCTCTAAAACACAAGGCATCTCTCTTCTAAAGTCAGCACAATGCTAAGCTTTCTCAGTAGAGGGTGCTGGAGGGACACTGCAGGGGAAGTGGGTGGGTCTCCTGCAGGGGCTGGGCTGGAGGACACCTGGTGGAGCCCTGCCCAGGCAGGAGTCCAGGACCTGGTTCCTCTGTGACCTTGCCACCTCAGATTGGCCATAACCTTTCCACAGCCCTTGCTACATGGCACCCCGAGTCCCTGCACAGACACCCCCCTACTCTCTGGACCTCTGCAAGCCCCCACGCTGGTTCTGCAGGGTTCCTGCAGCCTGGCTTAGACTCAAGAGGTGGCCAGTCCAGCTGCAGCTCAGGCTAACCGGCCAGCCTCTCTGCTGTCTCATGGGTTGAAACCTGCCTTCCTCCATGAAGCCAGGACCATTCCAAGTCTGTGCTCCCTCTGGTTCCCTTCACTCAGACGTAGGGTGCCATGCAGAGTTTACTTTATCTCATAGTTGCTCCTCTTTCATCAGTTGTTCTTTATGTGACACATCCCTGACCTAGTCTGCTGTGTGGTTTCTAACTCCAGTATGAACCCAGACTTCTACCAGAAGCTCTACAACAGCCTGGAAGATGCTGCTTAGCTCTTTGGGGTAGGGGGTGATCCATGCCTGGAGCTGACTCAGATTCCAGCGAATGACTCACACACGCACAGCTCCCAGGCGGTACACCCAAAGAGCTATCTTGCCATCAACTCTTCTCCCCCTACACATGCCTGACTGGTTCCCAGTTCCTTTCCTGGTCCCACCAAGGCCCTCAGGGCTCTGACCAGGGGCCTTTCTCCCTGCCTCCCCCACCCCCCATCCAACCCCTTTAATCACTTTTTTGCAGGAACCACGCCTCATGGCTTTCTTTGGAGTAAACAAGAATCACAATAAAATATAATGTCAGAGGATAGCTTCCAGAATGACTGCAAGGCCAGTTCTCACTTGGCAGGTGGGATGGCTGGCTTGCAAGCCTGCTGGCTGCTGCGTGGCTGTCAGCCAGCGGCACCTGGCAACGGTCCAATTCCCAGAGCAGAGCCGGGCATGAGAACTGGAGCCTGTGGGAGGGGATACAGAGCCCAAAAGGCAGGGGAGCTGTTGTGTGAAGGGGCCTGGCAGGGCCAGAAGTCATACTTTCCTAATTCAGTCCAGCCATGTACCAGCTGTGTGACTTTGGACAAGTTTGAGGAACTCTCTGACCCTCAGAAGTCTTAGCTCAAACTGAAAATGAAATGGTCTTCAATAAAAAATGTAACAAAAAGCTAAAGTTTCTCTGGAATGTTTCAGAATCACTCAAATTTCATTCTGAATGTGTGGGGGGAAACAAAAAGAGGTTATGAAAAGATTAAGAACTATATTGTATCAGCCAGCTAAAAAGTTTTAGGGGGTTGTTTCTGTGAAAATCCAGTCTTTGTATGGTTGAAAAGTTCATATCGGTTACAAAATTTTGGAAATATTTTCTTCATGCTCTCTCCTGACTCCCTCACCACTGCTTTATAGACACATGCTAGAGAGCTTAACCTGAGCTGATTAACTTGCTTGCATACCATGCACACACACACACACACACACACACACACACACACACACACACACAGAGGCAACATATATATAAGGTACATAAGGTTTCATAACATATATATCTATATGCAAATGACATTATAATCATTAGTGTAGCTATTTTCTATCTGCCTAAAAAGTTAGGTCAGTATTATATACATGAAGAAGATGAGGAAAAAGAAGGGTGCTGACGAAGTCACAAGTTGTCATGAATACTCTAGGAAACTGAAGATTTGCTAGCAGACTACTATCCTGAGTGCTGCTCCAACACCTATTGTCTCTGGAATCAATGCGTGTTACAGAAACGATACATATGTGCTGACGTTTTGATCTATAAATGACATTTTTAAACCACAGTGGAACTCAAGCAAAAGAAGCCCTTCGTAGTTAGAGTCCATCCCCTGGCTGGTCACTGTGTGCCAAACACCTCAGTGCATGCTTTCCACATTACCTCCAGTTGGTGGTCATTCTCTGCATCCTGCAGTGCAGGAGATCGGGGTTCGATCCCTGGATCGGGAAGATCCCCTGGAAGAGGGCATGGCAACCCACTCCAGTGTTCTTGCCTGGAGAATTTTGGACAGAGGAGCCTGGAGGGCTCTGCAAGAGCCAGCCTGGTGCCCCCATCTGCGGATCAGGGGAATGTGATACATCCCATGGGATGGTCCTTGGCCGACAGAGCACGAGGGCCAGGGAGGAGTGCTCCCCTCCTCTGCTGCATTCTGCTCCTCAGAAGTCTTGTGGCGTCGAGCCATTGCTGCCCACCATGGGGACCCGCTGGAGAGTGCCCCTCACCGCCATCCCTTGTTGGTTCTCTTTCCTTCCCTGTCACATTCCCCCATCCCCAAATCTCCTCCCTGGGATGTGGTCATACAGACACTGCCCACATGCTGGATTCTGTTCTCTGAGATGACCAGACCAAAGCAGAGGAGAAATAAAGGGGGAAGTGGGGCTTCTCTTGTGACTCTACAAGCAACTCTATTTTTTCTCTAGTAATCTGTGTTTTCTACTTAGGGGTTATTTAAAAGATCTCCAGACTTTTTTTTTTTAACTTCTGGGCTGGGCTGTGAGGCATGTGGGATCTAATTTCCCCACCAGGGATCGAACCCATGCCCCCTGAAGTAGGAAGCAGGGAGTTTCAACTACTGGACCACTTGGGAAGTCCCTCCAGACATCTCACTACAAAGCTATTACTACAACATTTTATACGTGTATTTTATTTCAGCTCACACACACACACACACACACACACACACACATACACACACACACACATGCAAAAGCAAGTGTCTCCCATAATTCTATGGAGACTTTTTCCCTATGTAACAATTACCCAATAAAGTGGTGGTGACTATTTGAATTACAGGTGGAGTAAGAAAAAGTCCCCCTTCTTAGTCCCCCCTTCTTTCCTCTGCTCACTCAGTAAGCTCTCACCCCCAGCCTCCATTCCCCAGCTATTGCCTCCCCTGCATATATACACCCACACCTGAGGCCCAGCACCCAAGCTCTTTACCCTCAAACCTAGGACCATGAAGCACATCTTTTGTTCCAAGCATTCCTTTCCCTGTCACTTCAATGTAACCCTTTTGTCTTTCATCTTTAGGTTCTACAAACCAGAGGTCCCATCAGGGTCCTAGGAGCCACTGAACCTCTAGGTAGGGCTGAATTCTAGTCCCAGCTCTGCCACCAGTGGGCTGGCAGCTGGGGACCACTGAGTGACCTCTGTGGGCCTCAGTTTCCACGTCTGCCCAAATGAGCCAGAGATGCCAGATGCTCTCGAGGACCCCTTTCCAGCTCTACATTCTTGTACTAATGTAATATCCTGCTCAGGAAAATCCCACTGCTAGAAAAGAGCTTCCAAGTCTGGACTTCACTCTAATAGGCTGTTGTCTTTATTTCAAAAGAAGAGTGGCTGGAAGGACAAAAAGAAATATAAAATCAGAAAACACATAGAATAAATTTCCAAAGATTTGTTAAATGACCACAAGACAATAAAAAAAAAAGTTGCCTCCATTTTCATAAACACACACTGCTTTTGTTCATTCAGTAAACAGTCTGAAATACATAATGCCTCATTAACACTTATAATCATTAATAATGATTCTTTCATCAGTGCTCGAAGACTTAAGTTCAACAAATCTTAGCTCTATCACTGATCAGCTCTTCAACCTGGGGTCCCTTGGCATCTTACTTTCCTTCACTGTAAAATTTAGGGGACTTCCTTGATGGTCCAGTGGCTAAGACTCCATGCTCCCAGTGCAGGGTGTCTGGGTTCGATCCCTGGTCAGGGAACTAGATCCCATATGCCACAACTAAAGATCCTGTGCACTGCAAACAAGACCCAAGGAAGCAAAATAAATATACATTTTTTAAAAGAAAATTTAGAACTGAGTCTCTCCCAACTCTAGCAATATAAAATTTTTAAAAGTTCTTTATACCTTAGAGTCATTTCACTTGAACCCCACAAAAATCATTATTCATCATAGGAATTTTCATTGCCATGTTATAGGTGAGAAACCAAGATGCAGAGACTAGATGACTTGCCTGAGGTCATACCCAAGCATCAGCTCTTGGGTTTTCTGATCTCACACCTGCCTCTCTTTAGAAAAGTTTCCCATCATCTTATTTTGAAGATTTTCAAACCTTTAGAAAAGTTGAAAGAATAGTATTAATACAATAAATCCCCATGTGCTGTTCACTTAGATTTACCAATTGTTCAGACTTTGTCAATTTGTATTCTTTTTCTTTCTCTCTTTATATATTCATAATCTTTGTCAGACTATTTTAAACTAAACTGTAGACATTCTGACACCTCACCCCTAAGTACTTGAGTAAGTATCTCCTCAGAACAGGGCTATTCTTCATAACCACACTACCATCTCTCATCCAAGAAACTGAACATTAACCCAGTAACGTAATCTGACAAGCAGTCTATATTCAAATTTCTTCAAGGATCCCAAATACCTGTTCTCTGCAGCTTTGTGCCCCTGATGCAGGAGCCATTCCAGGGTCACGCACTGCACTTGGTCACTTCATCTCTATGGTCCCCTTTAATCGAAAACAAGGTCCCCCCCCCCCCCACCTCCCTTTTTTCCTTTCTTGATGTCAACATCTTTGAAGACTCTGGGGTAGTTGTCCCATAACTGGATTTGCTTGTTTATTTCCTCAGGCTAGAAAACTTATTAAACAGCAAATATTTGGGAGCACAATTTCACAAAAAGTGACAACAATACTGTCTTCCCAGCTACTGGGAAGAGTGCCCCCTCCCCCAGCCCAGACACTCAGGGACTCACCTTCTGGCACGGGCAGGATGAACAGAACAGCATCTGAGATAGCAAAAGTCACCTCAAAGTGACTTAAAAGTAGAGGTTCTCAGACTGAATCAAGAGCAGGAAAACTTCCAGCATCAATCCTGTTAAAATGGCAATACTACCCAAAGCAATCTACAGATTTAAGTCACTCCCTATCAGATTACCCAAAGGGCAGGAAAACTTCCAAAACAACATAGTGAGGGAACACACAAAAGTGTTGCTGCCTCTTTATTTTGCTAAGGAAGGACTTAAAAAAACCCTATCACCTATAATCATTTCATAAATAGAGGGCATTTTAACAACAAAAGGCAAGAATCAATAACCTCTGAACAAAGATTCATAAAAGGATACTTTTCTAAAAGGAGAGTTGGCAACTTTCTACTGATCGTATATATAGGCATCTCATCTGGTCCTTCTATTTCTTATTTTGCTGTGAATGGTGAAAACCGTCATGGGTGAGCACAAGAACCCAGAACCACTAACCTCAACAGAATTTTCAGGAGCTAATGTACTAGGAATGTGTGCAAGTGGTTGCTTTGCCCTCCTTCATTTGTCTGCCTCATGCTACATGAGTAGTCTCCGGGAGAAAGGACAGGGCAGGAAGGATAGGCCTGGGCCACCTATAACAGGCCACTGTGAATCCTGTCACCTTCACCCCACATCTTTACCTTCCCTGGAGCCTGATGGCACGTCCTGAGAGCTGCTGTGGGCCTGGGGACACTGGCCCCTCCTCAGGCTTGCTACCTCCTGGCTGCTGCTTTCCAGCCTCCTGGCCAGATCCTCGTTCTCCGCCTGCAGCTGCCTCTTCTCCTCCTCCAGAGCCGACTTGTCACGGACAAGGTTGCTGTAGGCTGACTCCAGCTCCCGGGTTTGGGTTTCCAGCTGTTTTCGCTCTCTCCTCAGGGCTTCCAGCTCGCTCTGCAGCCCCTGCTGGGTCTCCAAGGGCCCAGCAGGCTGGCCTGAGGTCAGGCGGTGGAGGAGGGCCTCCAGGGAGCTGAGGCGGGCCTTGGTGGACTCCAGGGTCGCGCGCTGTTCACTGCTCTCTCTCTGCAGCTCCTGGATGGCCGACATGGCCGGGCCCTGCTCAGGGCAGCTGGACTCACTGGGGCTGGCCACGCTGAAGGTGTACTGGCATCGGCCACTCCGGTCGTTGGCCTTCTGGAACTGGGCTGTCCTGGCCCCCACACCCCCTACCAGGCAGGCCAGCAGTAGCAGCTGGACCGCTGGCATCTTGGGACTGTGGTGGCAGCGATGTGTTCAGAGGCCTTCAGTGCAGAGCCTGGGCGAGGCTCCTCAGACACTCTCCCCTCGCCGAGAGGTGTCTGGATGGGTGGCCTTGCTGGTTCCTGCCCCAGCTCCACAGAGACTCATATATGCTGGGAGCCAGCCCTGCGTGGGGGGAGAACGAGGTGGCCACGTGAGGCCGGGTGGGGCCATGCACAGGCCGGCAGGGGGGTGTGTTTTCACACTGCCAGCAAAATTCTTAAAAAATGACCTTCCAGAAGTCTGTTTTGAATTTCTTTTAAAAAAGAATGCTGCACTTTCCACAGCCCACACCCCCAACACAGTCCCTGTATCCCCGGCCTGTTTTCTCACACACCCTCACACGTGCCCACCTCATCCAGCACCACTACTTGTGAATCTGTTTCAACAAGGATTTACTTCTAGTTCATATTTCCATGTACTCTGCAAACTTTCTCAAGAACCCGCTCTGTGTCAGGCCGTGTCCTAGAAAATGAGGACACATCCATAGCTAAGATAAGCCCCTCTGTCCCTGTAGCAGTGATAGAGATGAAAGCACCTGGGCAGGGTACAAGAGCAGAATGCCACCAGGTTTCGGGGAGTAGCCATCCTCTAAAAGCAGTTAGAAGCAGAATTCTTCCCCTGTCCCTCACTATAAAACAAGAGTGGGTGTGTCTCCGGAAGGACTTTCTGACTTCAGTCTTGCATCTCAGGCACCAAAGTCAATGATCACCTCTACACTAGTTCTCTTACTATGAGTGTGCACTCGTGCATGTGCAAGTGCCATCAGTCTCACTGATGACATCTGTGGACCCCTTTCCAGGAAGATGTTTTTAAATGCATATAGGATTGTAAAGAAAACATATGATATTGAAATACTACTACTGAAAGATTTAAAAAATTGAAATATTCATGTCCTTTTCATTAACATATTTAAAACAAGATCTGGGGGGTGTGTCTAATTTCAAACTAGTTTTGAGTGTAAATGCTATTGTATGCTATCGGCAACAACTGTAATTTGAAATATAAAATGTCTGTGATCTCTACTGGTGGTGACAAAGTCACAGATACTGCTGATACAATTTTGGATGTATGGAAGGAAATGTTAAAGTCTAATTTTAGTTTAAAAGTGGTAAAAAGAAAAGATGTAATTTTTTTCCATTTAAATTCACAGGCTTTCTGGACCCTAGGTTAATAATCCTTGCTTTATATTAATAAACCTAAAGAAAAAAATCCCCCCCCCCAATAAAACAAACAAAATCTATCAAGTATACAAATCAGAACATATGTAACAGCCTCATCAGTAACTTTTAAAATAATGTTTGCATTGAAGCAATTGATGTTGTTTGATACTGCTAACATCTCCAGTATTCGTGAAATAAATATTTCAGATGTGCCCTGGGGCAGACTCACCTCAAGATTGAAAAAATACATTTTGCTCTAAAAAGTCTATTCTTATTTGATTGGTTCTAAAGTTAGTCTTGAACTTGAGATACTTACAAGTAGGTGTCTGTTTACTGCTGACTAAAGGCTACTATTCTCAGCTCTTGAATCAGATAATAAACATTAACAAAATGACTTTTTTAAAAATACCTTTTAGTCAGCAAGAACCGATTCAAATCTGTTTGGCTTTACTCTTATGTACGTTTTCTTTCTGTTGGAAGGACTAAGATCATTCTTGGGCTGCCAGCTTCATGGAGGAAAAAGAGTTATGGATAAAGAGAAATGTAAGTAATTTTACTGCCTCCAGCTTGCTCAGTATCACTGCTTGTAAACGAAGAACACAGGACTGTTGTTGATGTTCAGTTGCTAAGTCGTATCCAACTCTTTGCGACCCCATGGACCGCAGCACACCAGGCTTCCCTGTCCTTCAAACATAGGACTAGAAATCAGGTTTTCTGAACTTCCCTTATATTGATTTCCTTTTTGCAATACAGCTCTGCCTTGGATAATCCAGAAACACACAATCTGTATTTCTCAGGGCTTTATCAGTCGGTTCCCACTGCCCTTTAGTGAATTTTTGTATTTTTTTACCCACACTTCGTCTATCTTTATCTTTATCTCCCCTAAGCTGCAGGCCAGTCACTGTTGTGCTGTGTGGGTGCCAGTCAGGGGTGAAGAGTTTAACAATCCCTGGCATTTTCACTTGGACCAACCCAGTTTTTGAATGCCAGGCGAAAGCAATCATTCTCAATATTCTTCATGGTTCCTGGCAAAAGTCACTGTGCTTAAGGAAAGAAATGTGACTGTTGGGTTGTTGACCTTTTTTCTCTCACTGTGGTTCACTGTCCTGTCTTCCCCTGGAGCCTGATGTGGTAAGAACTGACCAGGCCCCCACATCTTGCCTCCCCTGACCTGCTACCACCACCTCCACTGGAGTTCTGCTCACTGCTTGCTTCCATTATCTCCCTCTCAAAGCCTTCAGGGAACACTAGAGTCACAAGGGTACTTCCAGATGAGAAATTAAGGCCCAGAGAAGGAGAGGAACTTGCCCAAGGTCACACAGCCAGTGAGTGGCAGAATCAGAATGAAAACTGAGGTCTCCAGATTCCAAGGTTTTCCATCTTCTCACATAAGCCAAGTCCACTCAAGAGCACACTAATTGCCCGGAATACAGGAAAGACTCCAGACACTTCTTCCAGGAATCAGTGCTCTAGGAAAATGAGCTACCTTGCTATGTGTACTAAGTCACTTCAGTCATGTCTGATACTGAGACCCCATAGACTGTAGCCTGCCAGACTCCTCTGTTCATGGAATTTTCCAGAATACTGGAGTGGGTTGCCATTTCCTCCTCTAGGAGATCTTCCCAACCCAGGGATTGAACCCATGTCTCCTATTTCTCCTGCATTGCAGGCAGATTATTTAGCGGTTGAGCCATAGAGGAATTAGCTTCCTATAATCCCATTAAACAAAGGCCTTCAGTGAAGGCCTCATGCATACCTTGAGTTTTCACAGCTGATTTTAGAAAACTACATCCTTTCATGAAATATTTTCCTAAAAGCAGAGAAGAGGACTCACCAGAAGGCACAGCAGATGTTTGCTGCTGTTCCAGCCCCCCGAACAACAGCAAACATCTGATCGGCTGCCTCCTTCTGCCCTTTTCACCACTCTGCCTTTCACTACCCTCTGCGACCAGCACCCCGACTCCCCGAGTCCCCACCTCCGAGAACTCTGGACGTGCAGACCCCTTTCTGTCAGGAAACCCGGTCCACTCCAGATTTACTGTTAAACTGTATGCTCCAGCTCCTAGAACCTGGAACCAGGGTGTCTCCAGCTCAGACTCTTGTAGCCAGGAAGGTGTGTGTCTGGCAGCCAGCCACAGAGCTAAGCTTGTGTCTGGAGCAGGCACGGACGGAAGGTGCTGGCCTGGGGCCTCTCGTGCAAGATGGGGCTAGCAGGGGGCGCTAGGGAGCAGCATTCTTAAGGCGTATCCATTAATGCAATTCGATTCAAGTTTGTGTTTATTTCTGTCCTTGTAGCCTGGAGTCTGGGCTTCCCTGGTGGTTCAGATGGTAAAGAATCTGCCTGCAATGCAGGAGACCTGGGTTCTGTCCCTGGATTGGAAAGATCCCCTGGAGGATGGCATGGCAACCCACTTTAGTATTCCTGCCGGGAGAATACCATGAACAGAGGACCCTGGTGGGCTACAGTCCGTGGGGTTGCCAACAGCAGACACGACTGAGTGACTAAGCACAACCTGGGTTTAAGCTGACTGCCTACTGGTTTTCTTCTGCAGTTTTTCCAGAAGAAACTGGAACCTTCATGAGGGTAGGGCTGTGACTGTTTGGCTTACCATTTTGTCCCCAGGGTCTGGCAAATTGTTGTTGTTGTTCAATTGCTAAGTTCTGTCAGACTCTTTGAGACTCCATGGACTGAAGCACGCCAGGCTTCCCTGTCCTTCACCATCTCACAGAGTTTGCTCAGATTCATGTCCATTGAGTTTGTAATGTGAACTATCTCGTCCTCTGTTGTCCCCTTCTCCTCCCGCCCTCAATCTTTCCCAGCATCAGGGTCTTTTCCAATGAGTCAGCACTTTGAATCAGGTGAAGTATTGGAGCTTCAGCTTCAGTATCAGTCCTTTTAGTGAATATTCAGGACTGATTCCCTTTAGGATTGACTGGTTTGATCTTGCATTCCAAGGGACTCTCAAGAGTCTTCTCTAGCACCAAAGTGTGAAAGCATCAATTCTTTGGAGCTCAGCTTTCTTTACAGTCCAACTTTTCATCCCTACATGACTACTGGAAAAACCATAGCTTTGACTAGACAAACCTTTGTTGGCAAAGTGACGTCTCTGATTTTAATACAGTGTCTAGGTTTGTCATAGCTTTTCTTCCAAGGAGCAAGAATCTTTTAATTTCATGGCTGCAGTCATCATCCACAGTGATTTTGGAGCCCAAGAAAATAAAATCTGTCACTGCTTCCACTTTTTCCCCATCTGTTCACCGTGAAGTGATGGGACCAGATGCCAAGATCTTTGGTTTTTGAATGTTGAGTTCTAAGCCACCTTTTTCACTCTCCTCTTTCACACTCATCAAGAGGCTCTGTAGTTCTTCCTCACTTTCTGCCATAAGGGTAGCATCAAGTGCTCAATAAAATTTCAGTGGATTCATGGATGGGTACATCATTCAAGCAGAAATAGAAAACAAGAGAGCCCTCAGAGCAAACGCACAGGTGGTGCCATCTTCCGGGCTGCTCAGGACCCTCTGGGCACAACCCTGGAGTCTGCGTACAGGGCTCTCCCAGCTGGAGAAGAAGTGTTTGCTGGGGGCACACTCCTCTCCCCTAAACGGACACACATAGCTTTAATTGGGATTATTTTTTGTATGCCTTTATTTCGCTACAGTTAAGGAGGCTTACTACAAAACACAGTGAACTAAAACTATAACTTACTAGCATGAGAAGGAGGCCCATGGAAGGGACTGAAGAGAAGCAGTCTTGACTGGCCAGCTCAAGGCACCTTTCTCCACCCAACACTTTTCTCTGTTTCCCCGGGGGTTCATCATTCAAATGACTCATTGTTAAGCAGCTATTATGTATTAAAGGCTGTGTCGCACACAGAACTGTATAAGAAACAGCCCTCACCCTCAAGGATCTCTTAGGCCGTAACACTGTATGGCTAGTGGAGTAACCTAAGTGCTGGAGAAGCCTAGGGGCCGCTCATGTCCCTCATGAATGGAAGGGCTTCACAGGGGAGATGCATTTGTAATGGGACTTAATTAGATGACATGTAAACAATTGCTCAGGCACTCCGGTTGTGGCTTGGTTACAGGTCAGCCTTGAGTTCTTCACGTGTACATTGTGTCTAACAATGAGGCAGGCAGAATCACTTTCAGATTAAGCATGTCTATTTTCTTTGGCACTGCCTCCCACCATCCTTTGGCCCAAAGTACAAAAGAAGGGGAGGTCTTAAGCCAGTGAACCTTGCACATTCTCTTTCATCCAGTGCTTGTCCAGGGGGTGTCTAGTGCTGTCCAGGTGGGTTTGTCCTGGGCACTGGGGATGCTCTTCCTATTGGGGGAGAGAGAGAGACTTTCAAAGGCAGGACCCAGTAGCTGTAACCACAAAGTATAGCCCAGGAGTTTGTCCCTCCCTGCAGAGGAAGGCTTTTATGAGGGCTGAATGTGTGTGGGGACAGCCCTATTGGCAGTTCTGAGAGCTCCAGATGTCATGCCAACATCTAATACTGTCAAATCACAGTTAAATGATTGCAATAACACTGTTGGCAATTTTCAGCCTATAGATTCTAAACCACTAGTGCCATGAACATCCCATAAAGTCTTATTATATGGCCTGTTATGCTGATTTTCTTCCAGCAATTAATGGGTAGGATTTCTACAGGGTATTGGGTATTGAAGTGGGGGTGGAATATGGTTATTTGAAAGCAAGTACAGAAAGAGAAAAATGAGACCCTTTCAAATGACCAAACAACAGCCCAGTTTGAAAAAAGCATCAGGCTTGTGTTACAAAGGCCATGATAGATCAGGGTGGGAGAACTAGGCTTGGGAGGACAGTGATTTCTAACCAGTCAGTAGCTGGGATATGCCATTCGTGTATGCCTGACTTTACAAAACTGTTAGCTTTGTATAAATTGATTATGTATCACATATTTATATTTAAAATTACTAAAATTAGTTCTCTTTCAAGAGTTTCTTGAAATTCTTTAAGAAAACTGGACTTTTAAAAGGATTTCGGGTCCCTGCCAGCAGACCCTCGCTGATTTGAATACATCCAGCGTTGAAGGTACTTTTGAACAGTCTATGTTTTACCCTATGCTCTTTCATCTTTCCCTTAAAACCCAGTCAATTGTTTGTGTCTCTGGATACAAGGAGATATTATGAACATATTTAACCATGTTCTGCTATTAAAATCTCCTGATCCCTATTTGCTTCCTGCATTTGGAGAATGTTGGTGTTGCTTTGATGTTTACGTCCTTCACTTGCCTTACACTCCTGAGCATGCCTCCGCACTGTGACACTGTCTGTTTTTGTTTTGTTTTTTAAATAAGGATCCACTTTGGGATCTGATCAGATCATGTTTTTTATGTTTTTCTCATTTTCCTTTAAGTTTCCATGGAAGTCCCTTCCTAAGGAACAGATACTTAATTATCAATTTGGAAATGTCTTTTTCTGAGCTGTTTTCCTTATTCACCAACCTTTGGTTCTCATCATTTTTTCCTGAAATTAAGAACAAGGGAAAAGTTTATTTTCCATTATTATTTGCTCTCCTGGAATTTTCACATGGACAAGTGCCATAAGGCAGTCGTGTTTGGTTTCTTAGCTCCTCCCTGATGGGCTTACCTTATGGGTCCTCATGCTTCCTGAAGGTCAGCTTCTGTCAGGAGGAGCATCAGACACTAAAAAACAGGAGCAGACACAGCCCAAGCACTTCCCTGGGTGGACACTCCTTGTTCAATTCTTTATCATTCAGCCAAAGACATATATCTGAATAAGGGCCAAAGAGTTCGTGGGACACTTTCACATCCTCATCTTATCTAACTTCTTACAATAACCCTGAAGTAAGTTGGGCAAAAGCCATTATTCCTCTTTTACAAATGAAGAAACTGTAGATCAGAGTTAAACTGTGCATTAACTGATTCATTCAAGATCATAGAGCTGGCAGATGAGACTAGGACCTGGATACCAGCCTTCCTACTCCAATCCAATCTTTTAAATTTAATGGTGTTGCAGGGAAGCCCTCAAGAATGAACTCAACAAATGTGCTTCAGGTATTTCCCCTCCACCCATTCTATCAAATGGCAACTTGAAGACTAGATTTGCCCAAATGTATATGGGGATGGCTGCTCTGGGCTTGCTCCGTAGAGTGGGCTCATGTGTCCTACACCGTGTGGGCCGAAGCAGAAACATGAGCAGATGTTCTGCGGCTTGTGATGTTCCTGGGGAGTCCTGGACTAACCCTGAGGGCAATCCAAGTTTCCTCCTGAGACTGTGTGGAAGCTGCAGATGTAACTCATCCTTTGGTTGAGCACAGAAATTCTCCTATTTTAGTTTCAGGTGCAGATTCCCATTCAAGTTCCCTCGGAGGGTGGGGGGGAGGTTGAAAGAAGGAAAAGGATGTGTGCACAACCAAATTCTGTAAAGCAATTATCCTTCAATTAAAAAATAAAAGTAAAGAAGAAGAATCTGAGAAAAAGAAAGGATGTGTGCAACGGGAGTAGTGGGTAGGGAAGCGGAATAGAGTGTGTTCTAAACTGAAACTGATCTTTCGAAACGTGATCAGGTGCACTGTTCTCCCTGCTTCTCAGGACCTGCAAGATCTCATTCATGGCAGCTTTGCTTCTCTTTGCGTCAGCTCTGTTCACTGCTTCACCAGCATCTTCCTGCTGACTTCAGCTTTCATCCGGGCCCCCATGGTCAGCCCAGGCCTGAGCCCACCTCCTAACATAGGGCCTTTCAGCTCTGCTTTCTGACTCAGCCTCTGCTTCCCAGACCATGTTCTTGAGAGATTTGACTGGTTGATCTGTTTCTCTCAAGCCAACCATAGTCAGAGGTTGTCCAGTAGCCTATTGAAGTTCTGTCCTTGAGACAGAAACTCAAATTTTATCCATATAATTGTGTTTTGTAGAGGGGAATGAGGGACTATTTAGAATAGAAAAGCCTACTGGCAAAAAAGATTTGCTTAGAAGGAGATGCGAGTTAGCAAGAGATAGCTAGCAGTTCTTGTTTGGTAATACCTTTCTCACTGTGTTTAGGCGATATTTATTACCATGGAAGTAATCTTGGAGAGACGTGGGGTATGTCCCCACTTAGTATGGAGGTTTTGACCCCCAAGGAGCCTCCCTGCACATGTGCAGACAGGGAAGTTTTTCTTGACCTCGGGAGTGGTTATCTTATCTCTACTGCAGCAGAGCTTGGCTTCTGCCTCTACATTTGTCCTTAGAATGTCTGCTTGAGAACAGAGCTGCAATTTTACTCAACTTGACAAACACCAGCTGGGGCCTATCTCCCTCCTACTTCAGAAGGAAAAATGGTGGGACATTCATCTAATAAATATCCTAGGGCCTTCTGTGTGCCCAGCACTGTATTAGACATGGGACAGATATTTCAAATTTAGGAGTTAAGGGGAAGACAGAGACAACTTCCTCATGATTTTGACTTTCCTTCTCACCCACAAAGAGGGGAAAAAAATCGGGTACCCAATAGCCAATAGAAAGAGCCTTGGTAAAATAGACTTTTATGAGTTTTGGGGGACTCTACTTATTATTTACATTTAATAAGGAGTAGTAGGAAAATGCTGAATTCTCCTGGCTCACATCAAAGAGAAAAACATGCTTCTTTTTTGTTTTACTTTTATTTTTTATTTTATTGAAGTATAGTTGATTTACAATATCATCTTAGTTTTAGGTGTATAACACAGTGATTCAGTTATATATGCTAAAAGTTTATAAACTACTAATGGTGCATAATCCACTTGTGATCTTTGGGGTAGAGTCAAGGTGGTTCTTGAGTCTATTATTAGTGAAATAAATGGTCAGTACTCAGTGGAGGGGGGATGAGAGTCTCAGAGAGACCCATGCCGCAAGAGCAACACATCAGACTGAGCTTAGTGTGTAAAAATACATGAACCAAATCTGTGGGCTTTTGAGAATATTCACAAATAAATAAAATGTTGCCTTTTCTCTCTAAATAGTACCTTTGTACATAAACATATTTTCACATGTACCAGCTCATTTTTGTCATGAACCTTATGATCATCCTGATAAGTGCCGTTAACCCCATCTTACAAAGGAGGAAACTGGAAATTGACTAGTCAATCCATGAATGGGTTACAGAGTCTAGCACCACCACCCACCACCCCACTAGGGCATCTTCCGTGCTCTCCTATGTTACTGCTCACCCCCTGTTCCACTTCATCAAAATCATATAAAAATTAAACAATTTTAGCCCTGATCTATATTAAGTTTATACTGATTTTTCCTGACAGGTAATTAATAAATATAAACTTTGTTTTCACAGAAAAGCAGAATATTTTCAATAGACAATGATCAAATGTTATTAAAATATTCCTATTGTATTACTTTTAGTCTCATAGCGGAAGACTAATCATCAACCTGAACTGGTTTTAAGTGATTATTAAGTAACTTAACATTTAGCTTCTTCCAATCTTTTTATTATTCCTTATATTTCTGCTCTTCAGGAGTCAGTGCATGCATGCTCAGTCGTGTCTGACTCTTTGTGACCCCATGGATTGTACTCCTCCAGGCTCTTCTGTTCATGGAATTTCCCAGGCAATAATACTGGAGTGGGTTGCCATTTCCTTTCCAGGGAATCTTCCTGACCCAGAGGTCAAATCTGCATTTCCTGCATCTCTGTCATTGGCAGGGAGATTCTTTACCACTGCACCACCAGGGAAGCCTTAGGAGTCAGTATATTATAGCAAAAGGAGGATGGGACCTAGATATCTCCACACTGTCTGTTCACTCCTGTGTGCCTGGGGCCCTGGTGAACTGACGTGCCTCAGTTTCTCTGGATTTAAAATGCTTCAGAAAGTTCTTGTGAAGATCATATGCCAGATTAGACTGAAAGCCTTTAAAGCATATTATTAGGATCTTTAACGCTGGCTATTACTCAGTTGAACCTCTAGTGGAGCAGGGAGACCCCATAAGGATGGAAGTTTCTCTTGAATTCTTTTCATGAGACATTGCTGGATGATACAGGAGAAAAGAATCATTTCCTACTAAAATGGCCCTGATCACACACTAGGTACAATCATCTTTCAACCACCCTATTAGATGCTTAGTAACATCCCCACATAACTTTTGAATAAATTCAGTTTCTGAGTTTCAAAGAAAAACACATTTGGTGCTAAAGGGAGCTGGTGTGTGCACCCAGCTCTTCCTCAGGGTCTGGGCTTCCTGAGTGGCTGGTTTATTCCTTATTTGAGTGAAGTTAAGTAAATTTACCAGTCGATAATTCATCAGTGTACTAAATGTACTAAAGAGGGGGATTTCATTACCGGAACATTTTCAGCCATTCGTTTCCTTTCTGAATTCTTTTAGTCCACAGAGAACAGAAAATCTCTTTCCTGCCAATCAGTTAAATCCACGGAACAGATTTCAGTAATGATTCAAAGGGTTTTTAATTAAGAAATTATTGCAATCTATTTTGTTTTTAAAGAGGGAACTATGATCTCCCACCAGCAAAACTGAGAGATGAGAGAATGCCACAGAGGCAGGCACCACATTCAGTTACAGTAGGCAGTCTGGGTTTAAGTGAGAACAGTTTGTCCTTTAAAATCTCAGTGCTGGTAGGGTATATCCAAAGTTTGAGCAGAGGGGGAGGGAGCTTGAAAGAGCTATCTTCTTTGTGGCTTTTTGTCCTCTGTGAAAGTGAACAAGCATCCAGTATGGAAAATTAGGAAATGACCTTATGTTAGTGACCCCTGAGCATCCTTCTGGGAATGCTGTGCCTTGCAGATTATCTGTGGATGTATTTCATATCCAGCGAGCTTCCTAAACAAACTCCCAATCTCTCAGGAGTCTTTTCCACAAAATCGAGCTAGCCCATGGTCAGGGAACTCAGAATGATTTTACTGTTAGGAGCAGCAAGACTGAATAAAAAGGTAAATCTGCTAAAACAAAACTAAACAATAAAACCAAGAACATAGTACCATCCAAGTTAAATGTAACTTTGCTTTCTTTCTTTTTTTTTAAGAGTTTATAATCTTTTCTATCATTGTAGCATTTGATGTTGATTCTGCAGTCTTTCTGAAATATTGCTTCACTCTTGTTGCACTAACACTGACTTTCCCTTGGTCTCTTATGACCTTCTGATTGTTCCTCCTCTGCCTTAGCTGAGTTCTTTCCTTCCTTTTGCTCCATATCTGTGGGTATAGACTGCAAGTTATAATGCACTTTACATTTTCGGTAGTAACTATATCTCACCTGCATTGAGTTTCTGCAATGTTCCAGACATTGTGCTGTGTACCTTATGCGCGTTGTCTGTTTTAACCTGATGCTGGGAGGAACTGGGGCAAGAGGAGAAGGGGATGACAGAGGATGAGATGGCTGGATGGAATCACCAACTTGATGGACGTGAGTTTGAGTGAACTCCGGGAGTTGGTGATGGACAGGGAGGCCTGCCGTGCTGCAATTCATGGGGTTGCAAAGAGTCGGATACAACTGAGCACTGAAATGAACTGAACTGAACTGATGCTATCCAGCAAGGCAGCTCTTCTCACCCCCAGCTTATTGATGAGGAAGCTGAGGTTCAGAGATGACAAGAAATTTGCCCACGGTAAACAAAGGATTTGAAGCTGTGGAGCCAGGATTTGAAAAGATGACCCCCTGGCTCTTAACCTCCTGCTCATCCCCTGTGTCATATGCTTGCCCTGCCCCTGGGCTGTGGTCCGGTGGGTGGGATTGACTCCATAGGCCATTGACCTAGGCTCTGTGTATGCAGCTATGGGCTTCCCAGGTGGTGTAGTGGTAAAGAATCTGCCTACCAATGCAGGAGACACAGGAGACATAGGTTCAATCCCTGAGATGGGAAGAGCCCCTGGAAGAGGAAATGGCGACCCATTCCAGTATTCTTGCCTGGAGAATCCCAAGGACAGAGGAGCCTGGTGGGCTACCGTCTGTGGGGTTGCAAAGAGACTACTGGGCAACTGAGCACTGCACCCTGTGTGTGTGGCTAGGGGCAAGGTAGAGGGCATGAGCACAGACTTAACTGAACAGGCGAAAAAATTAAGAGGCAATATCTAAGGTCTATTACTTTTTTTAAGATGGAAAAAAACTTGATGTGTTTTTATGCTAACGGGAAAGCGCCAACAGAGCAGAAGGGCAAGTACTGACGATAACAACAGCTGGCACTTATTAAGCACAGCCGTGTGCCAGGGGCCAGGTTAAGCGCTTTAGCAGGATTACATCTCTAATCTTTCATAACATACTTATAAAGTAGGTACTCTTATTATGATATTTTACAGATGAGAAGAGTGAGACTTTGTCCAAGATCACCCAATGAGGGTGATTTAAATAGAGGGGATCTGATCCACGAGGCTCATGAATGCAGAGGTAGGTACCTTCCCTGGTACCGGAGCCAAGCTTCTGTTTAAGAAGCGCACAGTAAATGCGTTATTTACATTACTTTGACACTTAATGATATCCCTTAGGGTAGGTAGATAAATACCTCCATCCCAATCCTCATATTAAAGTGAGAAAATTGAACCTCTGTGGCTAGTGACTTTTTCCAAGTCTTCATCTCTTCTCTTTAAACACAGTGTCATGAATAATGATAAATGTAGGGCTCTACATCCTCACTTCAGTATCAGTATTTGTTTCCAACAGTTCTCATCCAGGGAAAGGGAATGAGAATTCCTAGCTCAGGAACTGATGTTCTTGGAGCAATAGTTTAGGATAGTTTGGCTGCACTACCCTCTTAAGAAGGTTTGACTCAACTGTTGGAATAGAGATGCTTCTGGCAATTATATCTTTGCTTTTGACAGTGGAATTCTTTATTTGAAATTTATTTTATTGAGATAACAATGTTGTGTTAATTTTTCCTATACAGCAAAGTGATTCAGTTATATATATATATATTCTTTTAATATTCTTTCTATGTGGTTTATCATAGGGTATTGAATCTGGTTCGCTGTGCTATACAGTAGGACCTTGTTGTTTATCCATTCTATATATAACAGTTTGCTTCTGCTAATCCCAAACTCCCACTTTACCCCTCCTCCTCTCACCTCTGGCAATCAGTCTGTTCTCTATGCATTCAAGTCTGTTTCTGTTTCACAGATAAGTTCATTTGTATCATATTTTAGATTCCACATATAAGTGATTCTAAGACACTTGTCTTTCTTTCTGACTTACTTCACTTACTATAATAATCTCTACATCCATCCATCTAGGTTGCTGCAAATGACATTATTTCATTCTCTTCTATGGCTGAATACTCCACTGTTTATATATACCATATCTTCTTTATCTATTCATCTGTAGATGCAATTCATAATCTACATTTAATGATACAGGTATGGTACTGTTTACAGCACTCATTTCAGTCAAGGAGGCAACTGATTTTATTTATTTTCTAAAAATTGCAATACACAGTATATTTCAGTTTAATCATAAAAAGTTTCTGGGAACAATCAATAAGTACTAAATAACCAAAAAAATGTTGAAAGAGTATAAGAAATGTAATATAAACTTTTGATGAATGAGAAGCTTGGAGAAAGAAAAAGGATCCCGAGTAAGACAGCCTGCATGCTATTAACTTTATATTTAGTTGACCAGCAACTAATATCTGAAATGTTTATATTGGTTCCCATTTTCCAAAGCACAATCCCATATATACCTCATTTGGCCTTCACAACAACTGACCTATCAGTTAGGAATACTTTCATCTACAAATAACAGGGAACAGGGAGCTTGTTTTTTTTAACAAGGATCTGGGAAGTGCATTCTGGAACTGGTGTGGAGCCCAACAGTGTCATCAAGGATCCATGTTTCTTTTACTCCCACTTTACCAGCCTGAAAAAAATGTTGGCCTCTCACCCTCACAATGTGACAGTTGTTCCAGGCATCATATAGTAGTTCAAGGCTGGAAGAAGGAGGAAGGGAAGAAGCAGGTACCAAGGGAATCTTTGCTTTCATTCAGTTCAGTTCAGTTCAGTTGCTCAGTCCTGTCCGACTCTTTGTGACCCCATGAATCACACAGCACGCCAGGCTTCCCTGTCCGTCACCAACTCCCGGAGTTCACTCAGACTCATGTCCATTGAGTCAGTGATGCCATCCAGCCATCTCATCCTCTGTCGTCCCCTTCTCCTCCTGCCCCCAATCCCTCCCAGCATCAGAGTCTTTTCCAATGAGTCAACTCTTCCCATGAGGTGGCCAAAGTACTGGAGTTTCAGCTTTAGCATCATTCCTTCCAAAGAAATCCCAGGGCTGATCTCCTTCAGAATGGACTGATTGGATCTCCTTGCAGTCCAAGGGACTCTCAAGAGTCTTCTCCAACACCACAGTTCAAAAGCATCAATTCTTTGGCGCTCAGCTTTCTTCACAGTCCAACTCTCACAACCATACGTGACCACTGGAAAAACCATAGCCTTGACTAGATGGACCTTTGTTGGCAAAGTAATGTCTCTGCTTTTGAATATGCTATCTAGGTTGGTCATAACTTTCCTTCCAAGGAGTAAGTGTCTTTTAATTTCATGGCTGCAGTCACCATCTGCAGTGATTTTGGAGCCCCCCAAAATAAAGTCTGACACTTTCCACTGTTTCCCCATCCATTTCCCATGAAGTGATGGGACCAGATGCCATGATCTTTGTTTTCTGAATGTTGAGCTTTAAGCCAAGTTTTTCACTCTCCTCTTTCACTTTCATCAAGAGGCTTTTGAGTTCCTCTTCACTTTCTGCCATAAGGGTGGTGTCATCTGCATATCTGAGGTTATTGATATTTCCCCTGGCAATCTTGATTCCAGCTTGTGCTTCTTCCAGCCCAGCGTTTCTCATGATGTCCTCTGCATAGAAGTTAAATAAGCAGGGTGATGATATACAGCCTTGACGTACTCCTTTTCCTATTTGGAAAGAAAAGCATAAAACTTTCCCACTGGCCTTTATTGGGCAGAACTCTGTCACTCAGCCGTCCCAGCTGCAAAGTGAAAGTGAAAGTCGCTCAGTCGTGTCTGACTCACTGCAACCCTAGTCCATGGAATTCTTCAGGCCAGAATACTGAAGTGGGTAGCTTATCCCTTCTCCACGGGATCTTCCCGACCCAGGAATTAAACCAGGGTGTCCAGCATTGCAGGTGGATTCTTTACCAACTGAGCTACTAGGGAAGACCTAGCTGCAAAGGAGAGTGGGAAATCAATTATTTAGCTTTTTCAGCTCATCTCCAGTGAAGGTGAGCAAGAGTGAAGAATTTTGACAAGAAAGTCTCTTTAGCCAACCAATAGTGTGGGCCACATAGTATTCTGTACAGATGGGAAAGCTTAGCATGCATGCTTATCACTCAAGCTGGGGCACAGACTTAGATGACCTGGTCTCAGTACCTAAAATCCACTGTTCTCCTCAGTCTCTTTAAATTTCTCTTAGGAAGAAGACAATAGTTAAAAGTGTAGAGCAACAGGGATATATTCTAAACAGATCAAATTCAAACCAGTAACTTTATATCAATATAGTATGATACATTTATCATTGTTGCTTAATGAAGTGAAGTGAAGTGAAGTGGAGTGAAGTCACTCAGTCGTGTCCGACTCTTTGCGACCCCATGGACTGTAGCCTACCAGGCTCCTCTGTCCATGAGATTTTCCAGGCAATAGTCCTGGAGTGGATTGCATTTCCTTTTCCAGGGGATCTTCCCAATCCAGGGATCGAACCCAAGTCTCCCGCATTGTAGACAGACGCTTTACTGTCTGAGCCACCAGGGAAGTCCATCATTATTATTCTCTTTTTATAAATGTGTGTAATAACTAAGATTTAAAGATATTGATTGAAGGATTATTTATAATGGCAAAACACTAGGGGGAATTCCTTAATTTTCTTTAAAAATTTTTTTATTTAATTATTTTTTAAAATTTTTAATTGGAGGATAATTACTTTACAATGTTGTGTTGGTTTCTGCTGTACAACAATGCAAATGAGCCATAAGTATATACAGCCCTTCCTTCTTGAGCCTCCTTCCCACCTCCCCTATCACCCCTTTAGGTTGTCACAGAGCACCAGGCTGAGCTCCCTGTGTTATATAGCAGCTTCCCACTAGCTATCTACTTTACACTTGGTAGTGTATATATTGTCAATGCTGTTCTTTCAATTTGTCGCACCTTCTCCTTCCCTCACAGTGTTCACAAGTCCATTCTCTATGTCTGCATCTTAATTTTCAACAAGGAGGTTGATTGAAAAAACCACATACCATAAAGTAGAACACTCAGGAATAAAGTTTCAAAAGAATATTAATATTAAACAATATTTTATTATATGAAAATTGAATTATAACATTGTATATATAATGTGATGCTAAGTTGATAAACCTATGTTTTATATAGAAAAGCTAGACATATACCAAAATGTTCATGGTGATTATATTTAGGTGATGAGATTATATGATACTTTGGTTTTCATTTTTGTATTATTTTGCAATATAATTTAATTTTTAAAAGCCAGGCTATTTAATGTGAATCACCATGTTGTACACCTGAAACTTATATAATATTGTAAATCAAGTATTCCTCAATTCTAAAAATATTCTAGACTTAAAAAAATAAAAGCCAGCCTATTGAAGTATAATTTACACACAGAAAAATTTACCCTTTTTATGTGTGTTTTAACAAGTCAACTGGCATGAATGCTTTTGAGATCATCCATGTTGCTTCATGTATCAGAAGTTCATTCCTTTTTATTAATGAGAACAGATGCATTATCCTTTTACCACCTGGTAGACACTTGGGTCGGAGAAGGCAATGGCACCCAACTCCAGTACTCTTGCCTGGAAAATCCCATGGACGGAGGAGCCTGGTAGGCTGTAGGCCATGGGATCGCTAAGAGTCAGACACGACTGAGAGACTTCACTTTCACTTTTCACTTTCAGGCATTGGAGAAGGAAATGGTAACCCACTCCAATGTTCTTGCCTGGAGAATCCCAGGGACGGGGGTGCCTGGTGGGCTGCCATCTATGGGGTCGCACAGAGTCGGACACGACTGAAGCGACTTAGCAGCAGCAGCAGCAGACACTTGGGTTGTTTTCAATCTTGAACTAATAGTAATGTATTAATTTACAAAGACTGCCATAACAAAAGTACCACAGACTGTGTGGCTTAAACAACAAAAGTGTATTGTTTAACACTGAAAGAATGACAAAAAAAAAAAAAAAAAGAAAGAAAAGAAATTCGCCAACTCAAGGAAATGAAAGGAAGTTTGAGTTTGTTCCCTGAGAAGTCTCCCTGAGAAGACTTCTGAGGAACTGAAGCTGTCTTTCACTTTGTACAGATTTGAGGGTTGAATTGATACTATCTGAGTGGTCCAGAAACCCCACAAGGTGAGAAAAAATGTAAAAATGGATTCCTCATAATATTCTTAGAATGCTTAGCAGAAATGTATAACCAGAAAGCAATTTCTATGGGGTTCCCACAAGAAAAAATATCCCTCCTAAAGATAGTTTACCAATCAGTTCTCAGTTTAGTCGCTCAGTCGTATCCAGCTCTTTGTGATCCCATAGACTGCAGCATGCCAGGCTTCCCTGTCCGTCACCAACTCCCGGAGCCCACTCAAACTCATGTAGGCAGAGCCCACTAGGTCCACGGCAGATGCCTGTCAGGTTGTGTGTTGCACACAGCAGGGGCACATGCACAATGATGAGAATGAAGCTCTTGGAGCTGTGTGTTGTGGTGGCCCTAGAAATCATCTATCATCAGCAAGAACCAGCAGGCACTGCAACGGGGGAAGAACGGCCAAGAACTTCATACTAGTGTTTTAACACAATATGACTTAACTAAAAATATGTCTTAAAAAAACAGGTATTGTAAAAATAATTGAAAACTCAAAAGACTGCAGATCTTAAGAAAATACCAAGTTATTACTTTTTCAGAAAAGAAGAGGCAGATTTGAAAAATAAACATAACGTCTAAAAAATTACAAATACAGCCAAACTAAAACCTGAAATATATAGGTTAAATGGCAATCAGATATAGATGAAGAGAAAGCTGATGAGCTGGAAAGCAAATTGGAAGATATTCCAAGGTGGGCACCACAGAGAAATAAAGAGATAGAAAATGAAAGTGAAAGTCTGTCAGTTGTGTCTGACTCTTTGCGACCCCATGGGCTATATAGTCCATGGAATTCTCCAGGCCAGAATATTGGAGTAGGTAGTCTTTCCCTTCTCCAGGAGATCTTCCCAACCCAGGGATCAAACCCAGGTCTCCTGCATTGCACGCAGATTCTTTACCAGGAGCCACAATGGAAACCCAAAAATACTAGAGTGGACAGCCTATCCCTTCTCTACCAGATCTTCCCAACCCGGAAATCGAACTGGGATCTCCAGATGTGGCTTCTTAGCAGTTTTTTCATGATAGAATAGAGACTATTATAAGGCAATAATTTCCTTAGTTTTCTTTATTTGGGGAACTAAAAAAAGAAAATAACCTAGAGAAAATGTCTCCCAAAGAAATATGGACTAGGAATATCAGATTGCAACCCCATGAAAAGGCCTTTTATTAGAGAATTAGAATTAATAGCATGGTGATTTTTCTTTACAGGTAGTTCCTGGATCTTAATTTTTTATTTATTAAACTTTTTATTTTGTATTGGAGTATAGCTGATGAATGGGCTTCCCAGGTAACTGAGCTATAAAAATCTGCCTGAAATGCAGGAGACCTGGGTTGGGAAGATCCCCTGGAGGAGGGCATGACAACCCACTCCAGTATTCTTGCCTAGAGAATCCTCATGGACAGAGGAGCGTGGCGGGCTTAAGTCCATGAGGTCGCAAAGAGTTGGACATGACTGAGCAACTAAGCACAGCACATAGCTGATGAACAATGTTGTGATGATTTCAGGTGGACAGCAAAGGAACTCAGCCATACATATACAGGTGATTAAATGAAGAATATAGTTGCTGTGAATATAGTTGCTATAATTAGGACAGACAGAATTTATGTTTAGGCATTTGATACCCAAACTCTAAATGGAAAAAGTTAAAAAAAATTCTATGGGAGAATGGGAAAAATGGTAGTTAAGTGATGATCTTTAATGCTTGGGTTTAATGTGAGAAGAGAGCCTAACTTGTACCTTGGTGAATAAACTTCGTCTTACTCCAAATATTTATTTATATTAAGCAAAATAGTTACAGGGAAATGGGAAAGTTATGCTCATATTTGTACTTTTTGTTATTAAATCACCCTGATTATTACAGTCACATCTGGAGCAAGTTTACGATTACGGACCCCTGCCAAACACGGGGATCCAATGTTTACTTGGCAATATCAACTATAATCACAAGCAGAATGCCAAGAAGGAAGTCATCAATCTTTTCAGAACTGACTTGTATTTTCAGTTATTACAGTACAAGTATCTGGTCACAATTTCCTTCATGCATAATATAAACTATTGGTGGTTGGACCAAGGCAGGAGATACTTAGGATGAAGGCTTTTAGTAAGAAACAACATATTTACAGACATCGGACTGGGCTGCTTTTGGAAGTCATCAAGCAACAATGGCCTTCAACCAAGCTTTCTTGGAAACTAAGGAAGCAAGAAATCATTCCAAATCTTAAAAGTAGATTGGTAAAAATGTTAACAACGTGCTTCTGGAAAAGCTATTTTCTCTCCCCGTCACCTCCCCTCTTAAAGTAGGGCATACTGTTCAGAATTCGAATCTGCTGGCCAAGTTTCTAGGATAAACAAAACTTTGCGGTGCTAGAATGAGCCCTGTCTCGAAAGCTGACTTAGTTTGGAAACAGGGGTAAAGGGAGAGAAGAGGAGTTCTTAAATGAAAAGGGATATGGAATTTAAAATTAATAATACCTGGATTTCATTCCTGGCACCAGTATTTCTCCAGGCGATTTTGGACATGTGTTATAAAATCTGAGTCAAGTTGGCTAAGCCCAGACCTGGCTGTAGATCTGAAGAAATCTCAAGTTGAAAGCCATCAAGAAGTGAGACTAGGGCTGAGGGTATAGAGAAGAGTTTTAGACAAGACAATTAGCTTTGGGGGAAAGTAACATAATATATTCTTTGGGGAAAGCAGGAAAATATATTCTTTTGGGGAAATGTAATCTCTTTAGGAAAGGCATCGGAAAACTCACACTACTTAAGATACAGAATAAGAAAAATGTTCCATTGAATAAATCAGATAGAAGAGTAGGAGGTTAAGTCCCAGCAATGAAAGAGAAGAAAGAAAACGACTGGCATTTTTCATTTTTGCTGTTGTTGGCTAATATTTGCTTGAAATAGAGGATTTTTAAACTTTTCTTTTAATTCTGCCTTTACAATGATGAAAAGGCCCCTTGATTCAATGGAAGATAAGCAATAAGCATTTCATTGTAAAAAAAGTTAACAGGTTCAGTTTAGTGCTTGTCAGTAAAATTGAAGGTTAAAAGAAAAAAGTTACAAAACTGTGACATTTTCGCCAGCTTTTTAAAATAAAAGAAGGCATTGTTCATTGAGCTACTGTTTTTTAATTAACAAAATTATATTTTTTCTAATGCTGAAAAATCTACTTTTTGGCAACCTCTAGGGTTAGAACTGGACATAGAACAACAGACTGGTTCCAAAGAGGAAAAGGAGTACGTCAAGGCTGTATATTGTCACCCTGCTTATTTAACTTCTATGCAGAGGACATCATGAGAAACGCTGAGCTGGAAGAAGCACAAGCTGGAATCAAGATTGCCAGGAGAAATATCAATAACCTCAGATATGCAGATGACACCACCCTTATGGCAGAAAGTGAAGAGGAACTCAAAAGCCTCTTGATGAAAGTGAAAGTGGAGAGTGAAAAAGCTGGCTTAAAGCTCAACATTCAGAAAACGAAGATCATGGCATCTGGTCCCATCACTTCACGGGAAATAGATGGGGAAACAGTGTCAGACTTTGTTTTTTGGGGCTCCAAAATCACTGCAGATGGTGACTGCAGCCATGAAATTAAAAGACGCTTACTCCTTGGAAGGAAAGTTATGACCAACCTAGATAGCATATTCAAAAGCAGAGACATTACTTTGCTGCTGGGGTCCAGCCCCGGTGGATCCAGGGTGATTCGAAGGTGGGGACGGAGTCGGCGTCTTTGGAAAAATACATATTTAATCACAGATATAGAGAGATTAGAAATGGATAGTGTAGTAGGAAGATTAGTGGAGAAAAAGAGGCTGAATAACTTGGATTACGTGGAATAGCATCCATGCTCCAGATGGGAATTCAGCCAGAAAAATGGGAGCAAGAAAGAAACAACATGAGGGAATCAGTCTTTCCGGAAACTGATCCAATTTCTTTATTTTTGGGTTTGCTTATATACCTTTTGTTACACATAGGGATGAATATAGAGTCACGCGGGAGTCAGCAGTCCTGACCTTTATCAAAATCAGGTGCTTCACATAAATGTAAAAAAAAAGGTACATCATCTTCTGGCCATGAATGAGACCTGCTGACATTTTATGATCCTTTCTTTCTGATAACCAAAAAACTTATTTCTTCCAAGGGTGTTTTTTCTTAAACCAGGCACCACCCTCCAAATAAAGTTACATTCCTATAGGGTGAGGGTGTAGTGAGTTACAATCAAGAAAGGAATTTATTTAACCCAAGGTTAACATGATTAGTCTTAAAGGTTAATACTTATTTCTTCCTATATGCTAGTTATATTCATTATAAGGGTAGGAAACATGGAGATTTAGCAGCAAACATCAGCCCAACAACTGAAAATCCTTTCACCAATGCTCCCCTTAAGATCTATTTAGTCTTAAGATATGATAAAGTTACATTTTTATATAGCAAGGACATAGTGATTTATAACAAAGTACAGTGATCTATCACAAAAGAGAAAATCCATTAACTCAAAAAGTCTAGTATTGCTAACATCAAAAACTACCATATTTCCTTTTCTATATTCCAAATACATTGATTAATATATTCCCAGGTGCCTAAGGATATGGAGGCCTGGCGGCAATCATTGACTCAAGAAGAAAAAGCCCTATGCTAATTAAGACTCTCAAAATACTCCAAAACTCTCTGTGCTGTTTATGGTTAAGAGGTAGTAAACAATCATGTGGCAGGAGTATGGATAATCCTGTCACACAAGCTAGTCTGTCAGCAGAGAGGTTTGACCTGAGACACCCTTGTCCCACCCAGAGCAGGGAATTAGCAGCAGTTATTGATGCAACAAATGAAAAACCCTTTACCAATATAATTCCTAACCAACCCATTATACTAATAATTTCTAACTCCCCAAAAGAATTTGCCTTTAGTAAGTCTAAAACATCTCGTGCCTCTCAGATTTGGAGGCTGTAAACAATCACATGTGGCCAGACGAACCTATACAGGCGGGCTAGATAACCTTCAGAGGAGTCCGTAAGCTGAAACACTCTTGTCACGCCCAGGAATTTTTATTGCCTTGGAGCTGCACGTTTACTCCTTTTCTGAGAGAAACGGTTATGGGGGAGAGCCCCCCGTAAAGTCAGAGGTATAGGTGAGAGCATAAAACAGACTCTGGTTTGGGGGGTAGATGCTCGGGAACAGGGGGTTTCCTGAGGCTTGATCACGCCTTTGCGTATGTCAAGCCTCCTTCCTCATGACCTTTGCCATGGGCGGAGTTCCTCACGCTGGCTCCCGGCACTTTGCCAACAAAGGTCTGTCCTGTCAAGTCTATGGTTTTTCCAGTGGTCATGTAGGGATGTGAGAGTTGGACTGTGAAGAAAGCTGAGCACCGAAGAATTAATGGTTTTGAACTGTGGTGTTGGAGAAGACTCTTGAGAGTCCCTTGGACTGCAAGGAGATCCAACCAATCCATTCTAAAGGAGATCGGTCCTGGGTGTTCTTTGGAAGGAATGATGCTAAAGCTGAAACTCCAGTACTTTGGCCACCTCATGCGAAGAGTTGACTCATTGGAAAAGACTCTGATGCTGGGAAGGATTGGGGGCAGGAGGAGAAGGGGATGACAGAGGATGAGATGGCTGGATGGCATCACCGACTCGATGGACGTGAGTTTGGATGAACTCTGGGAGTTGGTGATGGACGGGGAGGCTGGCGTGCTGCGATCCATGGGGTCGCAGAGTCGGACACGACTGAGCGACTGAACTGAACTGAGGTCCATCCATGATGCTGCAGATGGCATTATTTCTTTCTCTTTAATGGCTGAATAATGTTCCATTGTATATATGTACCTCAACTTCTTTATCCATTCCTCTGTGGATGAACATTTAGTTTGCTTCCATATTTTGGTTGCTGTAAATGTGCTGCAATGAACATTGGGGTGCATGTATCCTTTTGGATCATGTTTTTCTCTGGATATACGCCCAGGAATGGGATTACAAGGTCATATGGTAGCTCTGTTTTTAGTTTCTTAAGGAATTACCTCCATACTGTTCTCCATAGTGACTACAAATTTAAATTCCCACCAACAGTGTAGGAAGGTTCCAGAAGGTGAAGTCTTAACCACTGGACCATCAGGGAGGTCTTTAAGATTTGCCTTCTAATTACAGTAGAAATACAGGTAAGTTTATTTTCTTAGTTGACCCTCTCAAGAACGGAGTGTTTGTGACAAAGTGGTGAGTATTGAGATGTTGCATATAAAGCATCTGGACTGTTCCTGGCATGGCTTGAGTACTTTAAAAATATTAGTGATGATAACGATGGCCCCAAAGATGACAGAAAGAGAGAAGGGATGGGAGGAGGGTGAGAGGGAAGGAAGGAGAAAAGAGAGAGTGAAAGGATGATTAAGACAGAGCATATGCTGTATTTCTCATGCTCAGAAATGTGTGACACTTGAGTGGCCCTGGGTCAGAACCCGTGACCAGGAAGAAGACAGCAGAAAATAGGGCAGTCAGGTGGGCATAAAATAATTTGATGGGTATTTCTTCACAATGTTGGTGTTCTTTGTTACAATGGTCTCTAAGGTTTAATTCCTTTACACACAGGGCATTTTCTGGTCCCAATTAATATTGACTTGGCTTTGTAGGGGGAAAGAAAAATACCTATCAGATATGTTGGATTTATTTCTAGGGCAGATTGAAAGTAGATCTAATTATTCACTGATTCAGTTAATGCTTTATACTTCCTATTTGTATATTTAGATTCTCTTGATGTCCACATCCATTTTGCATATAGATTCAAAAAATATTTATTGGATGTAAGGCACTCAATAAATGTTAATTGCATGTACTTTTTAAAATTCCATTTTATTGGTGAGGACACTGAGGCCCAGAGAAGTTAAATAATTTGTAAAGATCCCAAAGTTATCAAGTAATGAAGTTGAGATTTAACCCTAAGTCAGATCTGTCTGCCTACAGAGCCAGTATATTGAACCACCATGTTACAGTTTCTGCATAGGCTATCTTTCCATGTTATTATAATATTTTAGTATTCTTTATTTGAAAATGACCCTGGATGCAAGACAGGAAAAAGACGCAGCTGTCTATAACGGACTTTTGGACTCAGAGGGAGAGGGAGAGGGTGGGATGATATGGGAGAATGGCATTCTATCATGTATACTATCATGTAAGAATTGAATCGCTAGTCTATGTCTGACGCAGGATACAGCATGCTTGGGGCTGGTGCATGGGGATGACCCACAGAGATGTTATGGGGAGGGAGGTGGGAGGGGGGTTCATGTTTGGGAACACATGTAAGAATTAAAGATTTTAAAATTAAAAAAAAAAAAAAAAAGAAAATGCCAGTGATCATCCAAAGTTTTTGATGACTGCAAAGTAAAACCAAACTCAGTTAGTATGACACACATGTCATGAATCAAATGTGGAATATATTCAGAAAAATAACTAGAGTTTGCACTGAATAGTGTGTGTGCAGTCTAGCGGACTAAAGAATGAGATTAAAAATGACATTTTGATAGCCTTATAGATAAAGCTATTTGTTTTACTTTGTTGCAAAGTAATAGACTTAACTGGCAACCCAGTTGATTTCATAAATATATGGAAGACACAGGGTTTAGATGGAGAAAATGAATAACTCATAACAAATCTGTTGTTTTGACTAAAAAGGAAAGCAAAGCTTATGTCTCACTGAGGAGGTAACAGTAGTTGCAGGCAGTTTATGAACTTTACTGCAGTGAAGAGTCTTGTGACGTGAATGTTGTCCTGTGCATTTAAGGAAGAGATAGGAGACTCAGAAAATGTAACCAAGTGAGTTAAGCTGTTGGGCTTTCCTGGTGGCTCAGGCAGTAAAGAATCTGCCTGGAATGCAGGATGTGAAGTGAAGTCGCTCAGTCGTGTCCGACTCTTTGCGACCCCATGGACTGTAGTCTATCATGCTCCTCCATCCATGGGATTCTCCAGGCAAGAGTACTGGAGTGGGGTGCTCAGTCGCTTAGTCGTGTCCAGTTCTTTGCAACCCCATGGACTGTAGCCGGCCAGGCTCCTCTGTGCATGGGATTTCCCAGGCAAGAATACTGGGATGGGTTTCCATTTCCTTCTCCAGGGGATCTTCCCAACCTAGAGATTAAACCCGGGTGGAGTTCAAAAAGGAGTGGGACAAGAACCCACTCCAGTGTTCTTGCCTGGAGAATCCCAGGGACGGGGGAGCCTGGTGGGCTGCTGTCTATGGGGTCGCACAGAGTCGGACACGACTGAAGCAACTTAGCAGCAGGAGCAGCAGCAAGCGACTGAGCATTCACGCACAAGTTCAGCTAGTTAAATGAGTAGGTGAGTCTGGGATTATCCTCACATGGGAGCACAGGTCTTCCTGCCGTCCCACAGCTGCTCCCCATGAACTGTGTGCTTAAAACTCAGCACAGGTGAACCACAGCTCCTGAGAGATGGCAGACAGCAAAATTTCTCCTCACTCCTCTCTGGTCTCTCTTTTCCTCTATCCCTCCTTTTCAGTCCCTGAAGCTCTCAGTAGCATCCTGCTGCTCACTTGTCAGAGATCAAGAGTTCACGTGGATTTCCACTTGAGTCTCCGAGGTTCTGAGATACAACCCTTCGGAGAGGTCTAAGCAAGGTGACTCCATCTTGGTTTTGCATCATTCAAAGAGAAGAGAAGGGACTCACAGCATGGCAGCAGGACCTTACCGTCTTGCCAAGCTGTAGATGTGACTACTACTCTATTGATTTGAAATTGTTGACATATTTTCTTCTCTTTGGTGAATAGCTGTTGCCCTAAACCTTTGAGGGTCCCGCCCTGATCCCGGGCCCAGTCCTCTCAAATATTTTAAAACATTTTGAATTTTTTGAATATATTGCTCTGGCTAGTGTGTTTAATTATTTTAGCAAATGACCAAGTTCTAATAAAATAAATTCAATGAGCTTTGCAGATCACACCAAGGTGAGTGAAATATTAAGACAAACTTGCCAGTCACATAGGATAAATGGCTAGTAACTAATGGGTATTGGTTTCAGAGGAGTGGGGTAGAAATATGGCAGTAAATTCTCCACACTTTGACACTGATGATCATCATTGCCACTCTTCATCTGTGCTCCAACGGGCAAGGTGAGTGGAAAGATGAGAAAGAGGAGAGTGCCTGGCTACACAGAGTAGTGTTCAATACGTATCTGTGACTGAATACCGGACTACATGACAAGTAGAAGAACCACCTCAGGATATTTGCTTTTATGAGGGTTAAATGAGATAATTAATCGATTATCATGCGACAAATGTGAAGCAATTGCTCTATGTCAGAACTAAAATCAAACTAATTTTGGTGATTCTGACTCAAGGGAAAAGTTTTTATAATTTGCATTTAAAACTTGCAATGCACATAGAGAATAGACTTGTGGAGATAGTGGGGGAAAGAGAGGGAGGGACGAATTGAAAGGGTAACATTGAAACACAGACATTACTAAATGTAAAATGGATAGCCAGTGGTTTGTGAGTACCACTCCACTGATTTGAAATTGTTGACATATTTTCTTGGCTGCGTCAATTTACATTCCAACCAGCATTGTACAAGGATTCTTTTCCTCCACATTCTTGCCAATATTTCTTACTTGCGGTCATTTGAATAGCCATTCTGACAGATGCAAGGTGATGTTTCATTTGGTTGTGGTTTATGTATCTCTGATTAGAGGCGTTGAGCATCTTTTTACGTGCCTGTTGGTCCTCTGTATGTCTTCTTTGCAAAAATGTCTGTTCAGGTCTTCTGCTCATTTTTCAGTCAGGTTGTTTGGACTGCTATGCAAAATCTTTTAAATTTAATTAGGTCCTACTTGCTTGTTTTGCTTCTGTTTCCTTGGCCTTAGCAGACAAATCTAAAAAAAATGTTGCTATAATTTATCCAAATCATTCTGCCTATATTTTCTCCTAGAAGTTATATGGTTTCTGGTATTACATTTAGGTCTTTAATCCATATTGAGTTTAGCTTTGTATATGTTGTGAGAAAATGTTCTAATTTCACTCTTTTACATGTAGCTGTCCAGTTTTCCCAGCACCACTTATTGAAGAAATAGTCTTTTCTCCATTGTAAACTCTTGCCTCCTTTGTCATAGATTAATTGACCATAAGTGTATGGATTTATTTCAGGACTTTCTATTCTGTTTCACTGTTCTGTATCTGTTTTGATTACTGTAACTCTACTATAATCTGAAGTCAGGGAATATGATATCTCCCTCCAGCTCTGTTCTTCTTTCTCAGAATTGCTTTGGCTATTCAGAGTCTTTTGTGTTTGTGTACATATTAAAAACTTCTGTTCTTGTTTTGTGAAAATGCCACTGGTATTTTGATAGGGATTTCATTGAATCTGTAGATTACCTTGGAAGGTATAGTTATTTTAACAATATTAATTCTTCCAATATAAGAACACAGTACATCTTTCCATCTATTTGTGTCATCTTCAATTTCTTTCATCAGTGTATTATTGTTTTCCAAGGAGGTCTTTCACCACCTTAGACTTATTCCTAGATATTTTACTCTTTTTGATGTGATGGTAAATGCCATTGTTTCCTTACTTTTGTCTTTCTGATAGCTTTGTTGTTAGTGTATGGACATGTGACAGATTTCTGTGCATTAATTTTGCATCCTGCAACTCTTATCAAATTCATTGAACTCTAGTAGTTTTTTGGTGGCATCTTTGGATTTTATATGTATGCAAAAAGTGACAGTTTTCCTTCTTCCTTTTGAATTCGGATTCCTTTTATTTGTTCTCTGCTGTGACTAGAATTTCCAGGACTATGTTGAGAGAGAGAGAGAGAGAGAGAGAGAGAGAGAGAGAGTGTGTGTGTGTGTGCGCGCGCGCGTGTGTGTGTGCATGTGTGTGTGCGTGTGTGTGAGAGTACCTTTGTCCCGTTTTGGTATCAGGGTGATTCTGGCCTCATAGGGTGAGTATGGAAACGTTCCTTCCTCTGCAACTTTGTGAAATGGTTTGAGAATGGATATTGATGCCTCTCTAAACATTTTGTAGAATTCAGCTGTGAAGCTCTCTGGCCCTACACTTTGCTTTTTGGGAGAGTTTAAATTACTGATTTAGTTTTATTAATGGTAACTGGTTTGTTCATATTATCTATTTCTTCCTGGCTCAGTCTTGGGAGATTGTACCTTTCTAAGAATTTGCCCATTTCTTTCAGGTTGCTCATTTTACTGGCATATAATTGTTCATAGTAATCTTATGATCCCTTGTATTTCTGAAGTACCTGTAACTTTTTAATTTCTGATTTTATTTTTAAATCTTTTCATTTATATTTTTTGGCAGCGCTGGGTAGTTCTTCATTACTGCGCACTGCTTTCTCTAATTGTGGTGAGTGGGGGCCTACTCATTGTTGCGGTGTGCAGTCTTCTCATTGTGGCGGCTTCTCTCATTTAAGATCGTGGGCCCTAGGCATGTGGGCTCAGTAGTAGCGGCTCACAGGCTCTAAGCGCAGGCTCAGTGGTTGTGGCGCACAGGCTTAGCTGTTCCGCAGCATGTGAGATCTTCCAGATCAGGGATCAAACCGGGGTTTCCTACATTTCCAGGCAGATTCTTAATCACTGGACCACCAGGGAAATCTCTAGTTTCTAGTTTTATTGATTTGGGCCCTCTCACTTTTTTTCTTAATGTGTATGGCTAAAGGTTTATCAATTTTATCCTTTCAAAGAAACAGCTCTTAGTCTCATTGATCTTTTCTATTGCTTTTAAAAATTTCTAATTTATTTCTGCTCTGCTCTTTATGATTTCTTTCCTTCTACTAATTTTCGGTTTCATTTGTCCTATTCCTAGTTCACATAGGTGTAAGATTAGGTTGTTTTCTTCAGAATTTTGTTTCCTGAAGTAGGAGTGTATTATTACAAAATTCCCTCTTACAACTGCTTTTGCTGAGTCCCATAGGTTTTGGACCATTGTGTTAATTCTTTTTGTCTCTGGTATTTTTTGATTTGGTTTCTTCAGTGATCGATTGGTTGCTTAGTAGAATATTGTTTAGCCCACGTGTGTTTATGCTTTTGGCAGTCCTTTCCTTGTAGTTGATTTCTAGTCTCATTGTGTTGTGGTTGGTAAAGATGAATGATATGATTTCTTGTTTTGTGGCCTAATATAAGATTCATCCTGCAAAATGTTCCATGTGCTTTGAAAAGAATTTTCTGCTGTATTCTGCAGCTTTTGGATGCCATATTATATATATATGTGTGGCATGTGGGCTGCATGGATCCTTCTCTTGTGGCAAGCTGACTACTGTGGGTAATCTGGTTGGCATAGTTGGCTCCCAGACCAGTTGGTTGCAGGCCCTGCCTTGTGCAGAGGGTGCAGCTACTGACTGGCAGGGCCAGGTCACAAGGTGGCTGGCTGTGGAGTCTTGGGTGAGTGCAGGGCTAGTGCTGCCCTGCTGCTGGAGAGAACTGGGTTCTGAAGTATGTAGGTGCAAGGCCAGTGTTCCTGGATCGTCATCCTGCTAATGGTTGGGGCTAGTTCCTGACATGGCTAGCTGTGGGGTTTGGGGTGTCTCAAAGCTGGTGCTGGCCCACTGATGAGTAGGGCTGGATCCTGGGGCAGCTGGCTGAGGGATCCAAGTTGTTTTAGAGCTGGGTTGACCTGATGGGTGGGGCTGCAGTCTGGGAAGCCCTCAGGTGGGTGCTGACCTGCTGGTGTGAGCTGGGTCCTGCCATGCCAGGCTGCAGGGCTATGGTGGTCTTGGGGCTGGTGTTCATTTGTTGGTGAGTGGGGCTAGGGCCCAGGGTGTCTGGTTCCTGCCCACTGGTGTGTGATGTTCCTGAGGCTAGTGCTGGCTCACTGGTGGGCAGAGCCATGTCCTGTGGTCTCCTGCCAATGCATTTTGGGTGGGGGACTGGGTCCTGTGCCCTCTGCCCTCTGGTGGGCAGCATTGTGTCCTAGACAGGCTGTGGGCTCAGGGAGTCTTAAGGTAGTTTCCTGCTGGTGGGTGGAGTTGTGTGTGCCCCTGGCTAGTTGCTTGGCCTGAGGTCTCCCACTACTGGTGCCAGCAGGCTGGTGGGCAAGACCAGGTCCCGGTGCCAACAGGCTAGAGGGAAGACTCCAAAATGGCGCTCACCAGCACGTGTCATGTTAGAGCCAGCTGCCAAAAATGGCTACTGCCGATGTCTGTGTCCCCAAGGGGAGCTCCAGTAGTGTCTCCCACCTCTCCAGAAGGTTCCCCCAGATAAGCAGGGAGGTCTGACCCAGGTTCCTATCAAACAATTTCTGCCCCGGATCCCAGAGCATGTGAGATTTCCGTTTATGTTCTTTAAGGGTGGAGACTTTGTTTCCCACAGCCCTCTGATTCTCCCAAATGTCAACCCTCCTGGCCTTCAAAGCCAAGCATCTGGAGGCTCATCTTCCTGGTGCAGAACTCATGAACTCAGGGGCACAATATGGGGCTCAGACCCATCACTCCTTGGGGGAAACCTCTGAGGTTGTAATTATCCTCGTTTGTGGGTCGCCTACCCAGGGGTGTGGGTCTCAGCTTATTGCAATTCTTCCCCTCCTACCCATCTCGCTGTGGTTCCTTCTTTATAACTTTTCTTGGAGATGGCCTTTTCTGCTAGATCAATAGTTATACTCTGTAAATACTTGTGGTTTTGGTGTGCCTGTGAGTGGAGGTGAGCTCAGGGTTTTCCTACTCTGCCATCTCGGCCGAGGTCCTCTAGAATATTGGATAAAGTCTGTATTCAGAAGTCAAGCAGGAGACATAAACTTGGGATTCATCAGCACATAAATGTTATCCAAATTATGAGATTAGGTAAGATTACCAAAGGGCATATATGTGGTTCAGACCAACAGTGAATCCTAGAGCAGTCCAATGTTAAAAGTTGGGAAGAGGAGTAATCAGTGAGGTTAAGAACAAATCAAGCCCAGGTAGCAAGCATTAATGAGAAAAGAGCAATCAGCTGCATCATCAAATCCTGCTGACATGCAGGGAAGAGGGCTGAGAGTGGACCTTCGACTTCAGCAATGCAGAGGTCACTGGTGATCCTGACAAGAGCTTAAGTTAGGAGGCAAAAACTCTACTGAAGTATTTAAGACAATGAGTGAAAGAGAACTAGAAATCACAAGCATAGATGTTTTTTCAAGACGACTGCTAGAAAGATTGCTATCTTTGGATAGGTGGTGGAGGCTAACTGGGGAGGAGAGGTGTTTTTGTATGTTACAGGGGATTCCAGGAGGATGTGCTCATAGGCTCCATGCGCATCTTTTTACACATCCTTAGACAAGATCCAGTCTTTTTACTCAATACACATGGTGAGTGCACTGCGCCTGGTCCTGCTCAGTTATGCATCTGACGTCTAACTCAAACCTCTGACACCTGCAGCTGAAAACCAAAGTGCTGCTCACTGCTCCACAGAAGTTTCCAGCATTGGATAGGTATTCATAAAGTGTGACTGTTGGATTCAGGGAGGATCTGACCTCCCTGCCTGGTTCTCTCATACAATGACTGGTTGGATTACATTAAATACCATCATTCTCAGAATGCACAAACCCGAGTTCTTCCCATCTTCTTTCCTGACCACAGTCCTCTATTTGTAGAGACTATACATTTCTGGGTACAATGTGCCCCCAATATCACCCCTTCCCACACCTTTCTTGAGTATTAAACAAACTTTAGTTTCTGGGTGGAGGGAGGTTGAAGAGAATGAACACTGCTGCAGTTGCCTCTAAAAGTAGCTCATGCAGCTGAGGGGTGGGTGCCAGGTTTTCTCACCTAAGTGTAAGTGCAAGAGAAATTTGACCCCCTTCCTTTCTTTCAAAAGCATGAGTATTCCAATTGTTCTTTCTGCAGTTGAGACTCAGTAATTTTACACTGAGACATTCTCACCAGATTCTGTCAATACATTGGGCACTGGGCATGGTTTTTGGTGACAGGACATCTTCTATTTATTTTTCCTCCATGTACCTTATTAGAAAACTGGGATGGACTAAACCAGGGTGAAAGCGAAAGTCATTCAGTCGTGTCTGACTCTTTGCGACCCCATGGACTATACAGTCCATGGAATTCTCCAGACCAGAATATTGGAGTGGGTAGCCATTCCCTTGTCCAGGGGATCTTCCCAACCCAGGGGTCGAACCCAAGCCTCCCGCACTGCAGGTAGATTATTAACCAGCTGAACCACCAGGGAAGCCCAAATCAGGTTAGCCAGATGGTATTTCAAATAAGTTACGCTATGAAGTTAAGGCAACAGGTAACATACTGAATAAGCCAAAAAGTGTTTTGTTTTCTATGAAATAGTTTATTTTACTGTTTACTGTGGAGGAGCTACAAATATGTATCTGACAGGAACACCGAGGACTAAGATCTGCAGCACTGGTGAAAACGGATATGAAGACTCGAGAGTCTACAGCACAGGGTGCACACCACTTACATTGCTCATCTCCCACCACACATCTGAAACATCAAAGGCACTTATCAAAACGATTCAGTAGAGGAGTGTGGAATTTAAAACAGTGACACATACCCCAGGCATAAGACCAAGTGCTTGAGTTTTCTTAGAGTCTGATTTCTGACATTTGACTGATTTATGCAATTTACTTTGTAGCCCTAAAATATTTAATAGACGGTCTGATTTCAAGACCTTTTCAAATGAAAAGAACCTAATGAGATCATGTAAAATCAGAATTTTGCTTTACCCATTATAAAAGAACACTACTATCTCCTGGTAAAGGCAAAAGACCCACAGTGATGTCAGTCGTGTCACCTCTGCAGGGAGGGCCATGGACGTTGACGTTAAGAACAAATCAAGCCCAGGTAGCAAGCATTAATGAGAAAAGAGCTATCAGCTGCATCATCAAATCCTGCTGACATGCAGGGAAGAGGGCTGAGAGTGGACCTTCGACTTTAGCAATGCAGAGGTCACTGGTGAACCAGCACACAAGCACACCGGTGTGTCTGTGATTTCCTAGGCACATTCATCTAGCCAGGTGCATGGCACTGGGCTGGGTGCTGTGGGGACACAAGTACGATGTGATCTGTGTTTTCCCAAGCTTACGTTTATCCCCCTCAATTGAGTTGGTCATGCTTTCCCTTCAATTCCTACTGACCTGTTCTAAGCAACTTCTTAAAACAGGAGCCAGGATAAAAAGATTGTGTCCCGTATGGTTCCATTTGTCTACAATATGGGAGAAACAGTGGATGGATTGGGAAGTAGGGCACCTTCCAGCTCCTTCTGACTCAGTATCTCTTCACACAGCCTTGTGGCAACTTCCTACACAAATATGAGTACTCTACTGCATTCTAAAACAAAAGTGTATAAATGCTTTTCGACTGATTTATGTTCTAACTCCTCACTCAGAAAAATAAAATTGACTTCAAAGACTCCAATCACATTTCTACATGAAAACATACAATCAGACTAAGAGAAGAGTTGCTTTTCCTAGACTTAGGAATACTGACTCAATATAGTTAGCTTCTAATGGCACTCGTTCTCAACATGAGAAAACAATTTCTAGCATATTTTTTAATCATAGTATGCATACACGTAAGTGTAAAGAGTGTGGATAAAAATGCTGACAGGCCATCTAGCATGTTTAAGAGTGTACTGATAAGGAGAAATTTCAATTTTTTTCCTTCTCAGTTTGTATATGTATAATCATTTCCAGGATACCCACATGTCATACAAAATTGAAAGATGCCCAATTCTGCTATAAGAAAATGCTGAAGTTATAATTTTTTAATGCAGAGTAACTGCACATAGAGACTATATAGAAGCCATCCACAGGAATGCTAACAGAAGGTATTTCTGAATTTGACGTGTACTATTACCTATACTCCTCCATTTTATAATGTTCCATTCTCAATACTGAACTTTTCTTTAGTCAAGAAATAATCCCTAGGTTTATAAAAACCTGAGGGTGATTTCCAGTGAGCTTTATCAGGATAGAGGAGCAAAAAGACCACAGGTAACACTGGATCATATCTGTAGGAAAAACTAATTAATCAGCATTAGCACAAAACTACTGTAGGGCAACAGGTTTCAGTAGTTAAACATAAATCACAAGGGTCTGTTTCTGGCATTATAAAAGGGGTGACCTGATTTCACTGGGTTATCAACTAGTATTTACAAAGCTACTTGGAATTTTCCTGTTTCTTCATTGTTGTTAAGTAATGAGAGTTTTGATGATGGGGAAACTTCATTTTTCAAGTGTAGGATGATCTGAGCTGAATGAGAAAAAGAATGATTATGGCAGGGAAGGAAGGCAGGCCTGGCATCAATTTGAACACATTTTGCTTTTTCCTAAGGTGCATGTCTCCACGGTTATGATAATAGAGTCATAAACATGTCCATCACTTTAAGGGTCTTAGTACTAATGAAGACTGAGAAGGATGAAATGATAAACTGAGCTACCACTAAACAGGCTACCACTAGTGCAAATCCCTAACAGAGTAACATATCCACCACCAGTATTCTCAGCAGCAATATATTTAAACACAAAGAGAACTACATATATATGATATTGTCATATAAATATTTCCTTTTATTTTTTCATTGTTAAAATTTTTAAAAATTTTTTTTATTTCTTTAAAAGCATACTTTATTAAAGAAACACTGGAAATGTGGATTCTTTTTGAGAAATAATCTTCACTGATAGATGATATGAATAAACCAAATTTCTATACTAACCAATAGAAAATTAACCATTGGTGAGTCTAGTTCCAATCCCAAATGAAGGACACACAAACATGTTAGGACTGATTCTGTACACTCAGTTAAAACATTTCCATTCCTGAACTACATTAGCTACTGAAATTCTAAAAATGCTCATTCTCCTGGGTATCCTCTGTCAAAGGGTTTAGTATTTATTATGTTATTTACAGTAACTGACATTTACAAAGGATGGAGAAACCAGAGAACAGACTCCATAGTATGTTACGACCTTTACTTCTTTTTAAATGTTCTTAGTGGACTATAATGCTTAGACCTTCTTAACTTGCAGGTGTGTTGAATATCTCTTAATATGCTTCTCCCTTCAAATGTCTTTTCATTCTAAAGAGAACATTTTTGTATCTTAGTACTAATCCTGTAGAACTGAAAAAAAAAAAAATCCTATGTTTCATACATTTTGAATGAAAATGACCAAAGAAATAAACCCTATATGGACTATTTTTTTTCCTATTTAAATACTGCTACTTTCTATTAACCCTATTTCAAATTTAGAGTTGTATATACATTGTGAAGACGTCCATGTAAACAAGTCTCTACAGAACCTCCAGTTTTATTCTAAAACTTCCTCACACACACACTAGAGAACTGTATTTTCACTTTCACATGTTTAAACAACCCAAGAAAGTTGGCACACTTTAAAGTTAACACTTTTTATCATTATAAAAACAGGCTGAGATTAAATGGTGACTCTAGCATTTGGTTACTGACTGATTAGCTAGGCTCCTGACTTCTAATACTCATTATTATTGGCTAATTTCACATTTGATTGTATGTATAACATGCATTTCCCAGGAGATAATCAGGGAATGCAAAAATAAAAAATCCTAAGCAGGTGATTTTGCTACTTTAAGCATTTCTGGTAAAATAGCTAGTTGAAGTTAAAGAAGAAAGCTACTAATAAACAGAAAATTATGGGGACAAGTTACCTGTGGATTTCATTTACTCACATTAGGACTGGTCCTCCTTATTGGAAGCTAACTGAAAACAGACTGGACCATGACTTTCAGCTGTATGTTTGGCATTTTCAAATACTCCAATGATGCTCTCCAATAACGTTATTACCTTCAGTTTATGACGCCATACTATGCTTTTCACACTTTAAATTTCCCATTTCCATAATCCAAATGTCAAAAAATCACTACACATTCCCTTATACAATCAAAAATAGGTTTACTGGAATGTTTTTAGTTATAGCTGAAGGCAGCAACATTTACAACATTTAACTTTTGTTACATCTATAAACATGTGAACATTGCTTACAAAGCAATTGTTAATTGAGAAGAATCTTGCAAATCTCGATGGAATGGTTATACTCATCTTTCAGCATGATGATTTGGTACTCTGCAGAGGCTCCTTGACCACCAGCCTGATCCCCACCTCGATGCAATAAATACAAGTCCTTATGCCATTAAAATAACAGTATGAAATATCCTTATCAGTGTTTAACTATATATACAATAGTGAATTGGCAAGTATCTAGTTTCAAATTAGACCCTTGGAATATGGCAAAATCAAGGCTGGTTATCTTTGCCTCAAACATAATTATTAAAAGCAACATTTTGTTGGAAGGGAGGGAGATAACTGGACATTCTCAGTGCTCCAATTTGAAGTGATACTTGCCTCTTAATTTCTTGAAAAAGAAGCTGTGAAAGTTTTATATACATGGGTTTCATTTAAATTATGCAGCAACCTTTTATTATTATTGTCCCAGATTTTGTTTAATGAAGATCTGTCATCAAATCAAGTACGGTATTTCACAACTATAAGAACTGCAAGAGAAAAAAATGGAAAAGAAACATCAAAATCAGATTCATATGTTATGTGAGAAACAATATTCCTAAACGTAGTTTCCATTGTGAAAAGAGGTAATGGGGACAATTTTAATCTGAAATGATAGATAACACATGGGAATGGAGAAGCAAAAATGAGACAACCTAAATGTCTAATATTAGCATTTTGATCAAATAGATTAATACAAAATCATAGTATAAAGAGGCTAAAATATTTAATAACATGGGAAAATATTTAGAAAATATTTATTACAAAGTATACATATCTTAGTTTTTGAAAAACATGTTTATATATTATTAATAGGAAAAGACTTGAAGTATATACAATAGTTACATTAATAGTAGCTATCTCTGTGTGCTAAGAGAATAGCTGGATTTAATTTTCTTCTTTATGCCATTCAACATACCACTGGTTGATTCTTGGTACTGGCAGTAGTTATATTCTATAAAGTCACCACAAACACTGAAAGAGTGGATACTGAACCACTGCTCTGAGGGCAAACATAGGCTTAAATTCCTGTCAGCCTCTGGCTACAATGTTTTTGACAAAAAACAGTACATAACCTTGTTTTATAAGTTTCTGGGTAGAGACACCTTATTTACTATACAGTGTTGACTCATTAGCCCTGAACTCACAGCCAACAGGACTGTCACTTATGCCTGAATGAAGCTTATCTAACACACATATTTCCTCCACAAGGCACATTACAGCCTTGTACTCAGCAACACTAGACAGCACTGGAGCACCTGTACACCTGGGGGCCATTTGAAACAGCAAAACCATTAACAAGATTGATAGAAATGTGAGCAATGTGGCACTGAACAGTCTCTGAAGGACACCTGTTTACTTCATGAGGTGGGACTGAGGCAGAGCATGACATTAGACATCAGCTGGGATATGCACATCAAGAGATCCAAAGTTTCCACCTTTCTGACTGCATCTGCCAATGATTCCAAAGCACTGGGGTAAATGATCAATGCTAACTAGTAGATGAATTCACAAACACAGAATCCACAAATGGGGATAATGGGAACTGACTCTGTCTTTGAAACAAAACTTTTTTTTCTCTGTTTAAAAGTAGTATCACCAGGGAATTTTTCAAATGGTTATTCTGAGATACTGTCCAGATCTTTATAAAATCCCTATAAACATAGAGCAAGAATTTTGGGAGAAAAGGAGATATTAAAAATGATCTGACCAGAAAAGGACAAATATATGATATAACTTATATGTGGAAACTAAAAAGTAATACAAATGAATCTACATACAAAACAGAACCAGATTTACAGTCATAGAAAACAAACTTCTGGTTACCAAAGGGGGAAGAGAGGGGGAAAGGACAGATTAGGAAATGAGATTAACAGATACAAACTACTATAAATAAAATAGATAAGCAACAAGGACCTACTATACAGCATAGGGAACTATGTTTAATATCTTGTAATAACCTACAGTGGAAAATAATCTGAAAAAACAAACTGAATCACTTTGTCATACACCCAAAATTAACAAAACAATATAAACCAACTATACTAAAAAAATTTTTTTAATGATCTGACTTTAAAAAGGGAAAAAAGGAAGGGCAAGAGTTATGCTTCAATGATGGAAATGAAGCTCAAATCCAAAACAAAAATAATCATCTAGAGAATTTATCTGAATTTTCTTCAAACATGGTATTATGAAATGAAGCAGCCATACCTAAAAGTTAATAATAAATAGAAAATGAGTGTTATGGTCTTGAGTGTAACAGTAGCCATATATAGCCTCAAACAAATCACGCAGCCCTGTCATTCTTGTTGAGAATCTGATGAAAGATAGTCTCACTATAAAAACGTACATATGGGGACTTCCCTGATGGTCCAGCGGCTAAGACTCTGCGCTCCCAATGCAGGGGACCCAGGTTCGTTCCCTGCTCAGGGAACTAGATCCCACATGCTGAAACTAAGAGTTTCCATGCTGCAACTAAGACCTGGTACAGCCAAAATAAATAAATAAATATTAAAAAAAAAAAACCTGTACATATGCATACTCATGTAAAATTTTATATACAATTTATATGCATTTTCAGAGTTACAGATTCTAGGTTAAGAGCTCCTGTCTGGAGCCATAAATCATTACTCAACCCTGGCATCAATCATACTAGGTCAACTGAAAATAAAAAGGAAAGTTTTAAAAACTTCAAATGATACTCCACTAAATTAATAATCCAGTAAATACTTACTGATAATCACTAACAAAAGGATAACAGCAACCAAAGCCATGATGGCTTTTATCTACAACACACAAAAAACAAAAAAAGATTAATGTTTCACATCTTTATTCTGTCATTCTATTTACCACATTACACTAATTCATCAACAGACAATCTCCTTCTATGAAAGGTTTCCAATTTTTTTTTCATATAAACTTGACTATTTGCATCTTTCTGTAATAATCAGAGTTCCCCAAATTTGAAGAGTTATGCTTGTGTAGATTTTACTGTTCAAGGCTACAAAGTAAACAGTAATAATCAAAGCCTTCACGGGCCTGGTCTTTTTGTCTCTGATTTCACATATATTTCTAATGTAAGGCTAGGAAAAGAATAATCTTTTAGCAACTCTGTCCAAAAATGTCAGGATATTATGAATACCATTGGCATCCAATATAGATGGTTCAATATACATAGTATAAAGCAGCATTTCTTATAGAAATTATTCTCAAAGTATTAATATATTGGAATTGTTAGTTTGTGCTCCCCTTGTTTTCTTAGAATTTTTAATCTCCATTTTGAGGAATATAATTTAAACTTTTCATGAATAAACCTCATTTAATAAATAACTTGCCTAAGAGCATTCTGTGTGTCAGTTTCACAGATAGGAGAAATCTTAAGATTAGTCCTTAGCTACTTAATATTTTAGGTCCACATCATCTCTCTCTATAAAACTGTCACATTCCTCATCTAATCATAAAATGCATTAATTATAAACTGATTTAAATTCAAATGAAAGTGTTATCATCAACAATTTTCACAGATAACTGATTAAAGATGGTTCATTCAGAAAAAAGGTACCCAGTTGTTATAAACACATGAAACATTCTGGTGGATATCACAAATAGCAACTAGAAGTAGCTAATGAAATGTTTCTAAGATAAAAATACTGCTGACATTTTAGTAGCATTATATTCATGACAAGAACAAAGTGACCAAGAGAATACATGGAAGCTTTGCAATTTGAATTGCAGGGACCTATCATATGATAACCAAAAAGTGTAGACACAGACTCAGATCAAATGAATATAGGCACATTTTCAATAGGTGTCTGGGTCCACAGTACACTATAAAGTACTTTAGTGACAAAAGTGATCCAGAGAATATATGGAAGCTTTGCATTTTTTTTTAAACCTGAAAACATTTCTAAAGTAATTTTGAATTTTACAATAGCTTTTCAAATTTACCAAAAATACATATTAATTTGCCCTATTAATTTGTGCTAGAGCTTAATATTTACAAGATTTTAATGGAAATATTATTAACAATTTAAAAACACCGAAATAAACAGTTTCTAACACTGTCCAGGAAATGTTTACAACTAAAAATGGCAGTATTCACACGTGTCCAAAGTGCACTTCTTCCAAACGACATGGACAAAAATCTGTTTCTCATTAAACATGTTCACTTATTTATGTTAGAAGTCAGGTTTATTGAGATATACTTTACATACAATAAAACTCACCCTTTTAGAGTTCCTTTTGATGCATTTTGACATCTAGTTGTCAATCGCAGTTGAACATAAGACACTATCACTCAGAAAGTGCCCTCATACCCTGCTGTAGTCAATCTCTACTCCTCGACCCTTAGCCAGTGGCAACCTCTAATCTCTTTTCCATTTCTATAGCCCTTTTCTTAGTCCTTCCTAAATAATAACTCTAAAGTTAAACCAGAAAATGGCAGTGATGTAGAGACTATTAAAAATATAAATTTAAAATATACTCTAATTTTTCCCCTTAAAAGCATGCTATTTCTTTGATCTGGACCCCATAAAGTACAAAATGAAAATCTATAGCTATGGTTAAAAAAAGCTACACAAAATGTACATTATCATTTTATTAATGGCCATGTGAATGAGTCATGTGTATGTATGGGGAGAGGAGGTTAATGGCTCATTGACTTTTTGTTCCACCAAACTAATTTCCAGAACAGAACATTTGTATAGAGATAGAAAATTTACTCATTTAAAAAACCCAGAAAATTTAAATTCTAGACAAGAGGAGCAATGAAACTTGTATCTTCCCCTAAGTTCTATTTCTGAAAATAAGAGGATTCAACAGGTACACAGACAAAAAGAAGTAAATCTAACGAAACTCTTGGAAGAAATCCTCAGCATATGTCAACATCATGTTCTGAAAGTTATTCCTAAACTGGAAAATGAGAGACTTTAAAATGATACAAAGTATCAGGAGGAAAAAGATGAGATGTGCTCATATGACATGAAATTTTCTATAAAATCTTGAGAGAAACATTTTTCTGCTTGATAAGCAGTAGCCATACTTGATTTAAGAAGTAAATTCATTTCCATAAGATGTTTCGCAGGAATATATCACCATATAATGATTCCTAATTTTTTCCTTGTTAAAATGTTTTACTTCTTATTCCTCTTATCCAAGTACAACCAGGCCTGACCTTGCCAAGCTTCTGAGAACAGGCAGATGGGTTCAGGGTCGTATGGCAGAAGACTCTAGAATAATGAGGGACAGTGGGATTTTTTTTAGCCCCCCCATTTGCCATATGAATTCTGACACATTCAATTGCTTTTATTTTTTTCCTCCTTTCCAACAGAAAATTATATTTTTCTCTAGCTTGCATTCTATTTTCTAAACATCTGTATATAATGGTATAGGTTGCTCCAAAAAGGTACTAATAATAAATTATAAGTTAATATTTCTTATAAGTCTAGAGGAAGCTAAATTATTAATAAAATGTGTTTTATTCTCTACGAAAAAACCCATGAAAACATCCTTTCAGGCACTGCTTGATTCCTTTAGTTATTTCTAGCCTAAAAGATAATAATTCTACAAATATTCAGAGTTCCACTGTGTCTCAGGCTCAGAATATGTAATAATGAGCAAGAGAGTTGTAGCCCCTGACCTTACAGAGCTTATAATCTAGAGGCCCTTTTTCCTTTATGCCTTTGATCACCACTGGATATGCTGGCCAACCTATCCAGCATCTTCTGATTTACTTACTTTGCATCCGCGCCACCACATTTGCCTTCGAAGCTGTTTGGATCTGTTGCTAAAAGCAGTTGCATTATCCGATAAGCTTTCTATATCACATAGAGGATGGAGAGAAGGATTAAACGACATAACAGGATTCTTTTATCTAGTCACACAAAGACAAGAAAATATTAATTTCTACTTCTGCAAATTTATTCCCCTTTAAGCATGAAAACAACATCTTTCCTTTCCTCCACCCACAAACTCTGGCATTCTGTATTCTTAAAAAAAAAAAAGGAATAAGTGGCTGCAGGTCAGTTTGCTCAATCCACTTTTATGATAAGAGTAAGAGAAGTCTTCTAGGGTCTCAGTGCTTTCAATAAACTTATGAATTCTGTTAGAAAATACTCTTTAGAAACTCAAATACCTGGCACAACTATAGAAAAAATCTACAAGTGGAGAAAGCAGATTCTTAGATGATATCAAAAGTGATTCTGAAGCAAAACAGTATGAATTTTAAAAGTGGTTGAATAATTTTTTTTGTTAAGTCTGTGAAGGATTAATCAGACAGTCATTCAGCCATTCATCATTTAAACAATATGTGAGTACCTAATAAGTGCCAGGAACTGTTAAAAGAATAGAGACTAACATCTGTCAGTAAAGAAAGGTTACTAAGTCACCAGACAAAGCATGAGATAAATACGCTGGATAAGTTTGAAATAAGTTTGAATAGAAGAGATTAGGCCTATTTTTCATGAGATCAGGAGAGATACAAAGTACATCAACATAACAGGACAAAAGAAAAAAATACTCTAATTCTTCAATAATGAATTTTTAATTTTTCCATTCTCAACCAATCAATTAAAGCAATAATACAACAATAAGATGTTTCAAACTAAAGGGAGCTAATATATACAACTTAACAATGAAGTTTCAAACAACCCAACTGAAAAATGGACGGAAGACCTAAGTAGAAATCTGACTTGTGGTTGCCTAGGGTGGGCAGTGGGTGGGAGGCAGTGGGAAAGGATGGATTGGGAGTTTGGGATTAGCAGATACAAAACATTATATATAAGATGAATAAACAACAAGGTCCTAGTGTGTAGCACAGCGAGCTATTATCAATATCCTGGAATAAACCATAATGGAAAAGAATATGAAAAAGTATATATATGTGTGTATATATATAAATGCTGTATAGTAGAAATTAACACATAAATCAACTATACTTGAATAAAATAATTTTTTTAAAAAGTAAAGGAAGCTAAAGTTAAAACATTAAAACCATAAATACCATTTTTCCTAAGACAAGATTTCTAAACTTTGGCTAAAAAAATGGGAGAAGTACACTATCAAAATACAGATTAAGAATTTCAAGAAATATATGAGGTATCTGTACCTGATTTGTCCTGTAGTTCATCTAGTCTCTCCCCTCTTTCTATTACCTTTGTAATATTTTCTTGCATGACATCAATGACTTCATCCACCTGATTCTGAACACTAGTTTAAAAAAAAAGATTAAAAAATGATGTATTCTTGAGAATTTTACAATTTTTGAAAATTTCATTAGACACTGTAGAAAATAACAAGTTCTCAGAATCATTCAAGTCTAAAGTTTTTAAGTTTAAGGCTTGTAGCAACATTCCTTCCATTTGTGGGCTTGAGTACTCACAAAATTAGAAGACAACATAATATAAATAAAAGTAATATTTAACTTAAAGATAGTTTATTCTTAGTCCGGTTTCTGCAAATTAAATGCATTGTCAGAAAGCTCAGTAACTGCCTATTTGGTTCATTTTTGTAGCCCCAGTACCTGTTACACTGCTTGGGACAGAGTATGCACTTAAGACTTATCAGTTCAATAAGTGAACAATTTGGGTATAAGTCCTGCCAAGCACATCCAGCTACTTGAGAAAGAGATATAAGGCAGTGAATGTAGAGATCTGCATTTAACTATAATGGAAGCAGAGCTATTGTTCATCAAGGACCAATCTTGAAATTTCTAGGTAGTTATCTTCCATGAGATGCCAGAGACAATAGCCTAAATAAGGTGCAGCAGGGTGGAAATGGACAAAATGTACGGCAGCTCCTACACATGATCAGATATTCTTTATATCAATATACCTACACTACATGTGATTTTAAAACAAAACCAACGTAACTGAAGCAATCATTACGATCCTAGAATCCCTATAAGCAAAAGACTCCATGGATATAAACAGATAATTGGAATAGAACTCGTAAAATTCCAGATTAATTCTTACTAGATGATCATAAACCTAGGGGTATTATCTCAACAGTATGACATACATGTAATCTCTATGGCTAATGGAAACTACCCAACATTTAATTTTTCTATCAAGTGACAAACAAATTACTGTTATGCTCTCCTTCAGATAATACTTTCCACTGGTATAACCTTCTTAATCCAGCTATTGTGTATCTCTCATCCAATACATTCAATACAATACACTTTCAATTAGGATAATGGAAAATCTCATGACTGTGCTTCTATATTTCAAGATATTTTCATTCCCAGAACACAACTTTTATAGAAAAAAACTTATATACTTATTTACTTTAATAAAAAGGATTAAAAAAGTAAAAACATATTTTCCCATGATCTTTTACATTTCATAGCAATTATAATACTTTGATTTCTATTTGTATTTTATGTTGGTCCTATCTTCACTATTATACCATAAATGCAGTAAGAACAGAAATTGTCACACTCACTCATGTTTCCCAGGTCATGTGAAATGGGCCTGGTAGAAAATAGGCATTCAACAAATATTTTCTGATCTGAATTATATATTTCATTTATTCAAAACTCCTTACTAAGGAGTTATTATTATGCTGTTCATTGTGGACACCCATGTGAATGTTTTGAGCCTGATCCTCAGCAAGATCACAGTCTAGTGGGGAACACTGGCAGCTAGGATTATACTACCATATGTTAAGTGCTATAATGGAAGGAAGTCCATGGTATCTGTCATGCAGCCTAAATCAATCCAGCCTGGACCAGAGATGCCATCAACATTCTGGTGCTAAGTTTTAAGGCGTAAGAGTGAATTGGGCATAGTTAAAAGAAGAAAAAGGTGATGGATGGTGGGAAATTTCTAGGCTAAAGGAATAAGAGGAGGGGATATTTCAGGAACCAATGATTAGCTGGACATGGGTGAAGGAGTTAGGGCAAGAAAAGGGTAGAGAACTTCTAGATTTATAAACTGAGCAACTGAGTAGATATAGATGATGGTCATTAACTGGAAAAGAAAATTAAGGACTCAAAGGAAAAGCAAGTTTTTGAAGGAAGGGGTGGAGATTTATCTCATTTCCAGTTAAAAAGTCATGTGGTAGAAGAAAGGACACAAGAGAGAACCTACCCTGGAAAATATAAAGGCACACAGAGAAAAGACATTTTAACATTGTTTTTAATCCTCCTTGGAGTTTGACAGCACTTGAGCTCCTGAAATGTCTCTAAATATCACCACTATAGGGAAGCTGCATGGTATAGTATAGAGAGACCAAGCTCTGGATGCAGACAGATCTGGGCACTTACTATGTATGTGGCTTTGCAAGTCATTTTGCAAGCCTCTTTGAGCCTCGTATTTTCTCACCTTTAAAATGAAGATGATAATTTTTCCCTTATGAGAATTATATGTGACAGTGTTTTTAAACACTTAGCATGGTTCCTAATGTTTGGTGTGTGTTTGATGTCAGTGTTCTTCCATTAAGAAAGCAAAAAAGTTCATGCTCTGCTACATACACTCATCCCTTATTTTATAGAGAAAATATTTATTTGCATAGTTAACACCCCATCTTGCGGCCTCTTAAGGTACTGTTGACAAAAAAAGTTTAAAAGGTCTGTTGTATTGCAGTTTTATATTTTTGCTGTTCATCATGGAACATTCTTTGGGGACCTTATAAAATTAAAAGTTTAAACCAAGGCTATATATAGTTAGGAGATTTCCTACCCATGGAAGAGAATGTCTACAATTCACTAAAGTGGCATTTATAAGGCTATTATTTAATTTAAAAGCAAAGGAAACATTCTAAAGAGAATCATAAATCTTTATATAGGCATGTGAATATTTAAGATCTTTCCCAAAAATCTTCCCTAAAAAGTAACACTGGAATACTAACAAACCCATTAAAAGGACCTACTGTATAGCACAAGGAACTATATGCAATATCTTATAATAATCTACAGTGGAAAAGAATATGAAAAAGAATATATATACTTTTTCAGATTCTTTTTATATATATATATATATATATATATATATATAACTGAATCACTCTGCTGTACACCTGAAACTAAACCCTGTAAAACAACTATACTTCAGTAAAGGAGAAAAAGGGACACTGGGCATGTTTTGTGGAATTAATGTTATCGGTATGTCAATCAAATTTGAACAAAGCAACAATGCTGCGGACCCACACTTGTATGGAAATGTTACATATTAAGTGGTAATAACACACCTTAAAGAAACTCACCAGTGCTAGCAATTTTAGTTACTATTCATAAACAAATGCCAGGTATTTGTCCTTGGGCAAGTGGTGTGGCATGTTATGCTCCACCATTTTGGACACACGTTTGAGTCATGCCTTGGTTAGACAGGTACTCATGGGGTTGTGCCAATAAGGTTTAAATTGTGTGGTTTGATGACTGATCACCTTCTAAGTAAATCTGATAAGTCTTCAGCTCTAGAGTAAGAACTCAACTGTCCCTTACTGTTCTAAAATTCTGTGATCAAAGTTATTGTGATAATTTACTATGCACATATCCATATTCACATGTATGTGTGCTTGGCACTTACTAATATAGACATAGTCTGCAATGCCCACTATGTACAACCAACACTGGTTTAGGAGTTCAGCCGGGAAGTCATACTGAGAAGATTCACTGGGCCATACTCAGTACCAGGCTCAGTCTGGGGAAAGATGTCAGACAGGAAATGAAGCATATTGGCAGGGAAAAAACAGATGTGTCATCAGTGGAGTCCTCTTCTCCAATGGCAGGTAAGGTATGTATGTGGGTGGACAGAGGAGTCACTTCGGCTCAAAGAAGGAGAACCTCTTTGCCATGGCATCCTTGCAACCTTGAATGTGTTGTGGTACTTCCGGAACACGAGAGGGTGAGTGACTTATGAGGTGGTCTTACTCACCTCTCCATCTCCCTCTGAAGACTGTCATAAAACAGTCTGATGACACATGAAGCTTTCTGCAGGATATATCTGCAGACTTTAAACCCCTATAAACCTGGGCTAGAACTGGCTCCTTTGTAACAGGGTATCTCACAACTCAGACTGCAGCTTCCTATAATCATTTTTGGTGTATAGGACAAGAACCTAGGGAACTGGCATCTTTGGGTACTCTTCCTTTGACAACCTATGTGACTAACAAACTGTCTGGATCTAAGTGGCTCATTGTATCTTGACTGTCGAAACAGACCCTTGAAGCAGCAGAGACTCTCTTCTGCTGGCCTCGAAGGAGCAAGCACTGTGGGTTCTACAGCTGCAAGGAAGTGAATCCTATCAACAACTACCTGAACTTGGTCAGGAGCTTCAGATGAGATCAAAGGCCGGGCGACGCCCTCATTTCAGCCTTGTGAGACCTTGCACAGAGGGGCCCACCTAAGCAGTGACTGAACCCCTGACCCATGGAAAATGTGGGTTGATGAAAGTGTGCTGTCTCAGGCTGCTAGGTTCAGGGTAACCTGTTATGCAGCAAGAAAAGATGAAAACATCCCATTTAGTGTACTAATTTGTTGGAACCTTGATTCTGTATTTCAGAATCCATTAACTAGGATTTGGCTAAGTGTGGGCCTATTTCTCCATTCCAACGGCTATGTGACTAAAACCCAAGTATCTCATCAATAACTTGACACCATATTATAGCACCCTTCTCACTATGTGCCATCTACATCAGACTTAGGGGAGCAACTACCCCTTCTTAGATCTTGAACCTGGGCCATTCCGTTTATTTTCCAGTTTATCTTTTATAGCGTGGTAATTTTCTAGGGCTATTTCACTTCTCCAGTTATTCCTTCTCCCTTCTTGTCTGGACTCATATACTTCTTACATTAAATACATTCACTATAGCATTACCCACCATCTACCACCAATAATATATACAGAAAAGCTTTAAACTGAAAATTAATGAGCCACAAAACTTAGATCAGGGCTTCCCTGGTGTCTTACTGGTAAAGAATTCACCTGCCAGTGCAGGAGACATTGGTTTTATCCCTGAACTGGGAAGATCCCACATGCCTCGGAGCAACTAAACCCATGCACCTCGAGAGAAGCCACCATGATGAGAAACCTGCATATCAAACTAGAGTAGCCCCCACTCACCACAGCTAGAGAAAAGTCCACGGAGCAACAAAGACCCAGCACAAGCAAAAATAAATGAAATTATTAAAAAAACCCTTAGATCAATAAATGGGTTGCTGCCGCTGCTAAGTCATTAGAATAAGCAATAGATATGAATAAATTCTGGGAGTATATAAAGATACTGTAATTCAGAAAACTAAATCTATTATGTTGCTTTTATTGTCATGCTGAAAATGGGAATCATAAGATTTAAAAGCAAATAGACCTTGAGATTATACTAAATAAATGAATTTGATATATAGTAATCAAAATCAACAACCAGGAACTGCATTTCCTTAGCTATAATAGAGGTAGCTCTGTGGAAAAAAAAAAAAAAATGACTGGGTTTCTACAACCTAGAATATCAGTTTACATCAAGGCTCAGCAAATTTTTTTCTGTAAAAGATAAGACAGAATAGAGTTTTTAGATTTTGTGGATCATAAAGTCTCTTGTCACTACTACTGAAATCTGTCGTTGGCTGTTTCAATAAAACTTTATAAAAACTAGATTTGGCCCATAGGTTATAGTCTGCCAACCCCTGGTCCAGGTACAAATATGATAATCATTTAAACAAATAAGTATCTCACAAACTTACTGCTTAATTTTATCATTTCTAGGTCCAAATCTTGGTCCAGATGGTCCTCTTCTGAAAAAAACCCAAAAAACACCAAATACAATTAATAAGGAGAGCATTAAAATAAACACCAAAGCAGAAAATACACACATGTTGAATTCTAAACATGGGTCATTCATCATAAGGAACCAGACTTTACTAGTATTGATAGAACTTAACAATATATAATCATGTCTGTACTTCACCGGTACTTAGTACAGGCTGTCACAACCCAATTCTTCTGCATGTTATCAGTTTCAATATAATTCTTAGTTACACACAGATATTCTAATCATTAAACTTTGAAATACTACAACCAAAGTGCTAGGGATTATGAATAACTTTATGATCAATTATAAAATCCTCCTGCAATGCAGGAGACCCCGGTTTCATTCTTGGATCAGGAAGATCCCCTGGAAAAGGGATAGGCTACCCACTCCAGTATTCTTGGGTTTCCCTGGTGACTCAGACAGTAAAGAATCCGCCTGCAATGTGGGAGACTTAGGTTCGATTCCTGGGTGGGGAGGATCCCCTAGAGGAGGGCATGGCAACCCACTCCAGTATTTTTGCCTGGAGAATCCCCATGGACAGAGGAGCCTGGCGGGCTACAGTCCATAACGTTGCACAGAGTTGGACAGGACTGAGCAACTAAGCACATAGAACACTGTAAGTCCAATTACCTTGAATTTAGGCTCTAATGAAATGCTAATTTTCAGGGATGAATATAGAGAAAAATCCATTCAAAACACTAAGTTCTTTAAAGTATGTTTTTTGATTACTTATCTTAAACTTATTAACATAACTAAAGGGAAATGGAGTCTATGAAAATATTAACATTTCTCAAATTATCTCTCCATTATAATCAAGTGTTGTATCATTTAAACCAATCCATTTTAATACACTGGAAATAAAACTTTTTGGATATTTTAAGTAATTTTCCTTCTTCTGATGATAGAAAACAAGGTATAAACCACAAAACTCAAAGAATAGGTTCTGACCAATTAAACATTAATTTACCATTTTCCCCTACTCCCAGCCCTTGGCAACCTCCATCCTACTTTGTGTCTCTTATGAATCTGACTACTCTAGGTGTCTCAGGTAAGAAGAATCATGTGAAATGTATCCTTTATGACCAGCTTCCTTCACTTAGCATAATGTCTTCAAGGCTCATTCATTTGTAGCGTGTTTCAGAATTTCCTAAGACTGAGTACTGAACTATTCCATTGTATGTACATACAATATTTTATCCATCTATCCATTGACAGACACTTGGGTTACTTATACCTTTTGGCAATTATGAATAATCCTGCTATGAATGTAGTGTTGAATAATCTTTAAAAATTATTTTGGAATTTTATTTGTCTCCCTTTCAATGCACAGACAGAACCACAGTGTACGGGCGTTGATTTTGAACAAGTGTGCCGGTTTTGTCATCAGGCCCTTCGGAAGTTGTACAGCATTATTTGGGAGTAAATCTCCAGTGTACTGAGTTGGCCTGAAAAGTTTGTTTCTTGCTTACATTCAGGTAATCACTTATGTGGCCAAAGCATCTGACCTTCTTTTCAATAATGAGTCCTTTGTTCACAGGTAGCTATTGCTGTAGTCTAAGGCTTCTCACTGTAATTGGCACTGTTAGCAATTAGCTTTTTGACTCTGGAAATTTTGTTACCTATAAGAAATATTCTTCCCACTTCATGTGACCTTCCTGCCAAAAATGGTACTATCTCCTCTTATTGGATTTGCCTTCCATCCTATAAGCTCTTTTTGTCCATTGCCTCATGACTGTCAATTACTTTTATAAAGGGTTTTTTATTGGGGGTGGGGGGAAAGTCTTTACAAAAAACTCCACAACATTACAGCAGAGAGAGGTAAATGCTTCCTCCCAGGCTTACCGTGCTACATCAACCTTCAGAGAAAACTCCTGCAACAGTATGTCATCCTTCCTGTCTTTGCAATTAAAACTTAGGCCCTTTCTAATTATAACTGCAAAGGATGGATCAAGTTAATTAATTCTGACAGAGCATCAGGGCAATTCAATGGGGAAAAGATAATCTTCTCATCAAATGGTGGTGGCACAAATGGCCATATGCCCCCTGGTCCCTTTACTTCAACCATATAAAAAAAATTAATGTACAACAGATTATAGACCTAAATGTAAAAGCCAAAATGTTAAAACTTCTGGAAGAAATCAAAGAAAAAAATCTTAGAATCTCTGGGTTTGGAATAAGCATAAACAATAAAAGAAAAATTTAATAAACTGATTAAAACTCTGCTCTTCAAAAGATAGTTAGGAAAATGAAAAGATTAAATTACAGACTAGGGGTAAATATTTGTAAAAACATTTATCTGATGAAGAACTTGTAAAACATATTTAAAAAAAAGCTCCTACAACTTAATAAGACAAACTTAGAATTGGGCAAAAGATTTTAACACATACATCATGAAAGAAAACATGAGAATGGTAAACACGCACAAAAGAAGCTGTTTAGCATAATCTGTAGTTAGGGAAATGCAAATAAAAACCATAACGGGATACCACTATACACCAACAAGAGTGGCTAAAATTAAAAGACTGACCATACACAGTGGTGATGAGGATTTGGAACAACCAGAACTTCCATACAATGCTGGTGGGAACATAAAGTGGTACACACCACTTTGGGAAACAGCTGTAAACATATACCAGCCATTTAAACATAAATTTAATGTATGTTAAGTAAACATACTTACCATCCTAAGTATTTACCCAAGAGAAATGAAAGCATAAGTCCACATAAAACCTGTACACAAATGTTTACAGCAGTTTTATTTATAATAGCTAAAAACTAGAAACACCCCAAATATCCATCAATAAGTGAATGGGTAAATGTTCATACAATGGGCAACTACCCAAAATTAAAAGAGACTAACTATTGACACATCGGACAGCATGGGTCAAACTACTAATACATGTGACCTCAAGGGTGAATCTCAAAATAATTGTGCAGAGTGAATGAAGTCAGTAAAAAGAAAAATAAATAAAGACGCATACTGTATGATTCGACTTATCCAAAAAATCTAGACAATACAAAGAACAGTGATAGAAAGCAGACTACTGGCTGTCGGCGGACTGGAAAAGTGACAGATTACCAAGAGGTTTGAGGAAACTTTTGAGGTGATGGCAATGTTCATTATTTGATTTTTCTGATGATTTCACAGGCATACAATGGATATGTCAAAATGCATATTGTACACTTTATATGTATTTTACTGTATGTCAGTTACACCTCAATAAAGCTGTAAAACAAACAAAAATAACTTACAGAAAAAAGTCCTCTTCTTCATCTGAATCATCTTCTAAAAGATTTCTCTGTCAAAAAAAGAAAAAGACTTGAGTTTTCAGATTCCCAGGGGCTTACAAACTGTTAGGGACAGAGCAGTGAAACAAGTTCTATCCTGGTGAAATTTCTTAGCTCCAAGCTTCCAGACAGAGGGAAGGATCATTACATGTGCTTCACCAGAAGCTAAAAGATATGGAACCGCAGTGCAGACTTTCTAAGAAAATGCTTATAACACAGAATCCTCTGACTGACTGACCACAAGGTAGAGAGAGGTCACTGAAGCTGGCGTGGGAGTAAGGAATGCAGGCAATCAGGAAGGAGCAAGTCCTTTCTGCTCCCTCTGCCTTCCAGTCTCTATCTATTTACAGAACCTAAGAAGGAGTCAGGAGGCAAAGGAGAAATGTACTGCAGTTGCAGAGTCCAACTCCAGCATCAGAGAGAGGAGTATATAAGGCAGGTTTCGGAGCTCAGAGACAAGACTTAACAACTGGCACCTAATAGCGACTCAGCCCACGAATAGCCCTCTACACATATTTGAACTTCCAAACAAAAACAACTTTATATTTTTACCTTATAAGATACAATCGTTTTTCTTAAAATGAGGAATGTCTCACCTTCTCCCCCAAAGGCGAAGATATAAAGTTCCGAAAGGAGGCTTAAGAAGAGCAAAAACGAAAACTTTTCGGCATACAAAACCTCCAACAGTATATACCTTGTAGGTAGAATACTGCCTCCCCACAGATGTCGACATGCTAATCACGGAAACCTTAACTATGTTCCCTTGCATGATAAAAGGGACTTTGCAGAAGCAATGAAACCAAGGATCCTAAGGTGGGAAGGTCAATATGGATTAATCATGTGAGCCCAGTCATCAGAGAGTTCTTAAAAAAGAGAGAGGCAGGGACTTCCCTGGTGGCTCACTGGCCAATGCAGGAGACAAGGATTGGATCCCTGGTCTGGGAGGATTCCACATGCCCCTGAGTAAACTAAGCCCATGTGTCACAATTACTGAACCCGTGCTCTAGAGCCCATGAGCCCCAACTACTGAGCCCACATGCTGCAACTACTGAAGCCCGTGCATTCTAGAGCCTGTGCTCCTCAAAAAGAGAAGTCCCACTTGCTGCAACTAGAGAAAGCTCACATGTAGCAACAAAGACTCAGCACAGCTAAAAACAAATAAACAGATAAAAGTAAACAAACTTTCCAAAAAAGAGACAAGGAGGCAGAAGTGAAAGAGGCGGGGGGCACTGGAAGATGTTACACAGCTGGATTTAAAGATATAGGAAGGGGCATGAGCCACACAGGGCAGACAGCCTCTAAAAGCTGGGAAAAAGAAAGAAAACAGCCTCTTTCCTAGTCTCCTGAAGGAACACGGTCCTGTCAGTGCCTTGATTGTAGCCCAGTAAGATCCACTTTGGACTTCTGGTCACTAAAAGATAATAAGTTTGTATTGTTTTAAATTTGTGATAATTTGTTATAGCACCCATAGGAAGCAAATACACCACCCATGTACCTTTTCTGAGGAAGCTACCTAAGGAATTACACTGGCTAAGAAGAAAATTCAATCACAACAAAGATCTTAAGATGGAGATTGATATACTCAGTAGGTCTAATAAAATGTGTGGTCAAATCTAAAGGGAAGATGATGTGATTATGAATTATAACGCACAGCTATTGAAAAAGAAAACATGTAATATAAAGAAAAACTTTAAAAGAATCTCAAACTTTTCTAACAAAACCCAAAAGCAGGAAGAGGAGAGTAAGTGAGGAAGTAACAGCAAAGTGACACGCTCATCTTGGTGGAGAGAGAAGTGGAGGAAGGGGAAGAGGCCTGGAATGAAAAGTAGTCCAGAGGGGCATAGTTCTCAGCATGTTGACAAAAAACACAAATTTAAACATTATTGCTAACATGTATGGGTTTCCCATGTGGTGCTATTGGTAAAGAGCCTGCCAATGCAGGAGAGATGGGTTCAATCCCTGGGATGGGAAGATCCCCTAGAGAAGGAAATAGCAACCCACTCTAGTATTCTTGCCTGGAAAATTCCATGGACAGAGGAGCCTGGTGGGCTACAGTCCACGGGGTTGCAAAGAGTCAGATACAACTGAAGTAACTTAGCACGCACACATGTTAACATGCAAAGTTAGTAAAAGAGAGAGAAGGAAAAAAGGAGAAAGGGAAGAAATTTTTTAACTGTCTAGTGGTCCTGCGGGTAGGGGAAAAGTAAGGAAAAATAATCAACTTAGCAAAAGAAGTTAGGGAAACTTGGGAAAACCTAAGAAATATAATGAAGGACTTCCCTGGTGGTCCAGTGGTTAACAATCTGCCTGCTAATGCAGGGGACGCAGGTTTGCTCTCTGGTCCAAGTTAGATCCCACACACTGTGGGGCAACTAAGTCCATGCATCTGAAGGAGAAGCCCTTGCTTCTTGAAGAGAAAGCCCATGTGCCACAACAAAGAGACCATGAGCTTCAACAAAGACCCAGTACAGCCAAAAAATAAATAAAAATAATATCATGAATATCATTATCTCTCTATCTTATTATAAATAATACACAATGAGCAAGAAAAATGAAAAAAGGATTGCTCAATATTTATTTAACAAATATGTTTGAGCATCTTCTGTGTACCAGGCACTGTTCTAAGGACCAAGGACCAGCTTTGAACAAGACAGATAATGTCTGAGCTCTTATAGAAAAATATCTGATGGTGATAAAAGTTATGCAGAGAATTAAAACAGTGATGGGATAAAAAGTGACAGGGTGACTAAATGAGATTAGGCTGTCAAAGAAAATCATTCTCAAAAAGTGAAATTTAGGCTCAGATCCAAACAATATCAAAGAGCCAACCAGAAATTAAGGTGAAGCACGTTCACTGCCAGCAGAGGGACCAGCTAGTGCAGAAAATATCCAAGTAAATTAGTTATCACAATAAATATGAACGGTCTGAATGCTCCTATCAAAAGTAAAAACTATATGTGAAGTTCAAAAAAATTCCAGCCAGTATCTATTTATAAGAAACTGACCTAAAATAAATGTCAAATAAAGAATGGAAAAAAGAGAGAGATGGAGAAGACATACTAGCAAATTCTAACAAAAAGTAACAGGCTGGGAAAGAAATCTGCAATATACTTTCAGACTAAAGGGTCTGATTATCTCTGTTAAATAAAGATCTCTGACAAACCAGTAAGAAAAAGACACAAGACAGAAAAATCATCAAAGGAGAGAAATAGACAATTCCTAACAGAAAAGGAATGGCCAATGACCACATAAAAAGATGTTCAAAGTTAATAATATTTAGGAAGATACATTAGTGACTTCTTTCAACAAATGTTTCTAGAATGCTATTGTAGCTAATAAGTAACAGACAATCATTACATTCATAACACAGCTTATTTGCCCTGTATATTAAAGATACAGTGTTTATTATAGTTGCCGAATGAGAAACACAATGAAAACCAATGTTTTTACACTTATCCACTGAACAAACACAAGTGCTAAGTATACATTATCACAAAAAGGGTTATGTAATACAATAAGATAGCATCTCACACCCATTAGGCAGATAATGACAAGTGTTGGTGAGGAGAGATTGGTGGTGAGGAGAAATGTGGAGAAATCAGAACTCTTACGTATTCCTGGGTGGGAATGTAAAAACTGTGCAGCCATTCTGAAAAACAGTTTGGCAGTTCTTCAAAAGGCTGCACAGAGTTACTATAGTACCAAGTAATTCTATTCCTAGATATTTACCCCAGAGAAATGAAAATATGTGTAATGAAATGAAAATAAAACATGTGAATGTTCACAGCAGTAGTATTCTTCATAATGGCCAAAAAAATGTAAATAAGCCCCAATGCTCATTAACTGATGAATGAATAAAGTGTGGGACATTCATATATTAGAATATTATTCAGCAATAAAAAAGAATGAAGCACTGATACATACTACAAACATGGATGAACTTAGACAGTATCATGCTAGGAAGCCATTTACAAAAGACAACATAGTGTATGCTCCCATCTATATAAAATGTCCAGAACAGACAAAGCTATAGATCTATGGTTGCCTAGGGTTGCAGGGATGAGGAGAACAGGGGTTGATTGCTAAAAAGTACAGAGTTTCTTTCTGGAATGATGAAAGTTGACTGTGGTGATGATTACATAATTCTGTACTAAATATTAATTACTAAAACCCACTGAATTGTATACTTTTAATGAGTGAATTGTATGGCATGTGAATTCTGTCTCAATAAAGCTATTCTCAAAAAAGTGTCATAGAAAAGAGAAACAAAAGTTAAAGTTTTATAAAAGTGATTTATAAATTCTTAGAACCAGTTATCAAATGTCATGATTTGATAAACATTCAAAAGGAGGACTCTATTTAAACAGCCAATTTTGTTCAATTCTGGTATCTAATATTCTATTTTTATAGCAAATTGTGGTAGTAGTCAACCAACAATGTAGAAAGGAAGTGCCATTCTTTGAAGTAGAACTGAGTGAGACTGCATATCTTACATTGTTGAGTATACACAGAAAGTTGATTTAAAAAGTTTACTAGCGATTTGTCTATTGGTGGATTCTATCCTGCTTCAAGAAAAACAAAAACAAAAACTGCAGAAAGAGAATAAAGGGATGACAAATGATTCCTATACTATACTTCAAGATACCTCTATATCATAACATGCTGGACAGAAGCTCTGTGCGAAAAAGGAGTGTGTAAAATGAAGTCAAGTAGAGGAGGGACCATGCCCTCCAGTTTTTAGCATGATGCCTAGCATATAATGGGTAGCAATATTTATCTGTTGCATGAATCAGCAAATAAAGGAATGGTAGGAAGACAGGAAGCAAGGGAGGGCTTCAGGTGGATGAATGAAAAACAACAGCTCTAATTTCTTCCCTCAATAAATCCTTATTGATTACTTATTCTAAAAGAAAGCTATCTACAATATTCATATCAATGTTGTCTTCCAAAATGCTGCATAATTTCTAGATTTATACAACTCTACATAGAATATTCCAAAATAAACAAGAAATTGAACATTATATAAAAGCTACTCTGGCTCTGAGGCAACTGCAGGACCAGAATTCTTTATCTGCAATTCCAAAATCTAAAAAGTTTTGAAAACCAAGAGATTTTGTAAGTTTTGCAGTCAAAACTCACTTGGAGGAAAAGCTGACCTGAACTGATGTTAGCTAACTTGTTTATAGACTTAGTTAGAATAACCAGACATTTCACTGAGAAACATTAGTATGTTCGGAGGTGCTGCTCTAGACTACCCCAGAAGACTCTTTTAAAATGTGCACTAACTACCTTTGTAAAATCTGAAAAATTCTGAGGAACTCCAACCACATTTGGCTCCAGAGTCCGAAAGAAGATATTGTGTATTTATACGAAATTCCCCTTGAAAGACTAGAAAGAAACTGGGAACAAAATGTGGTCACTAATAGAAACAGAATTTGGCTGAGTCCCAATCTAAGTAACATGTATTTTTTAATGTTTTCTGTGAAGAAAACATATAGGATTCAAATATAGCCATAAACATTAGATTTTTCTAAAATTATTTACAAAGTAAAACAAATTTTTAATCTTTCCTTTTTCAAGATTAAGATTCTGAACTTACCCTTTCACTTTTCACAGAACCTGTGACATCATCATCATTTAGGTGGCGCTTGAACTTGGGAGGCATCTTTTTTAATGAGGTACTCTTCTACTTCCCAGCAGGATAAATCTTTACCACCTTAAAGAGAAAATAAATTTCATCAGATTTGAAACTTAGGGGTGCAAGCTAAAGTAGTAAAAACAGCACACAAGGCCTGATGTGATGGGGCCTCCTCCACTTCTCTGACTTTAACTGCTCTCTCTCTCACAGGGTCTCCACACAAGTGACCCTGGCCTCCCTCCATGCGAGGACTCAGTACACAAAAAATAGTTAAAACCCTGGGAAAAATGGAGGCAACTTTTAGAGAACATGCGGAGAAAATCAGTGACAACATTTTTATAAAATGAAACAGAAGACTCCACAGGAGAGGAGGGTAAAACGGGAGGTTGTCCCCTTGCAAGTGAGACATCAAATGCTTAAAGATTTTAATTTGGAGTCAGAAGACAGAAAACACTTCAAATTCTCTCACTCACTTTTAGTGAGTTGCATCAACAATGATTCCATTTCCTCATCTGTAAAACAGTGATTTCTAGGCTTCTGCATGGAGTTGGGATGGTCATATCAAATTAATACATACATGTAAAAACATTCTGTAAATTATAATGCCCTGTTCCAATGCATAACAGCAGGTGCTCCAAGGAAAGGGATATGTTTGCTAACTGCTGGGTTAAACAAAGTCAGGTTTTCTGTTTGCTACAGAAAGTCTGTTTTTAAACTGCTTATTTGCATTGAGTTTTTCCAGGAACATGCTTGAATATGCATCATATTCAAAATTTTCTTGAGAAAAAGCTGACATATGCAAACAGAAGTTGTCAGTATCTTGGACAAGAAGATGGATGAATAATGAGAACAGCTAAGGTGTACTGAATATTTTACTATGTGTTAGGCACTGTGCTCAGTAACTTACACACATTTTTTTTTTTATTCTTTACAACACTTCTTTGAAGTAAGCACCAAGAAACCAAGAGAAAACTAAGGCTTGGTAAAAGATAAGTAACAGCATTAGTCACTCTACTGATTGAAATAGCAGAAACATAGGCCTAAATTATTAATGACTGTGCATGATCAATTTTAGTATTTACTCAATAAGCCGTCTATCAGGTTACACAATTCTGTTCTATAAAGACCATTTCCCTGTAACAACCGAGCAGCCCTCTTTCCCTTTGCACAGAACAACCTCTAAGATCTTTAAGCATAATTAGGCATCAGTTTGGTGGTTAATCATTCACTTAAAAAAGAAAAAAACAAGCCCAGAGTTCAGTTTCATAAAAGATAAAGTAAAATTTTAAGTTGACTTCCCATCCAAACAAATTGATATAAACACTCTTCTTTGATAAGAAATAATTTTCCAAACCAGAAACTTAATCACTTGTAACAAAAACGAAGTACTTGCTACCTAAGTAACAGCTCTAGAGTTCTTCATTCTACAATATTTCTGTCACGCACATCCAGCATCTGACCCATTTTATTCCTCATACTTCGATTTCTGAATAATTCATTCATGCAGAATGTTATAGAAAGTATGGAGAAACAGATGACAAAAGAAGCAACCAAAGGACTCGAGCTTTTAATTATACCTGTATTTTATTTATATTTTAAACCTTACAAAAGGGCTGCTTCAACATCCAAAAACAAATAGCAGGCAGACTTACATAACATCTTTGTGAAACGTACAGTAAAACTACAAGTTTAACGATGAGCAAACCCAAATTCAGGGTCCATAATCCAAGAATCAGCTTCATGAAGGCAAGAAATCAGTGACTGACAAACATAAAAGGCATCAACAAAGCAGCAGGCAGATTATTAACCGCACTTGATGAACGACAGGGCAAATGATATTTGCACCAGACGACTAGTAGAAATAAACCATGCTCAGAAATTAGACTTATATATATTCTCCCTAGATCTCTCCTGGCCAAAATACATATAAATTCAGGTGTTTGTGTCTAGGTATATATGTAAACAACAGAACCTTCAGTGATGTATTTCAACATCACCAATACATTTTTATGTCACATCACCATAAGCTTCTTATGCCATCATCATACGTTCACAATTTCCTGTATTTTTCGAAGAGGCAGTACGTAATATACTTCTAACCTGTTGTTTAGTAAATGTTAGCTTCTTTTTTGCTTTACGCAAACAAGCACGTCAAAACCCCTAGTATTTCATTTTAGAAAAAGCTTGAAATCTGTATAGAGGGCTCCCTTTTCCCAGCCTCCGTTCCCTTTCTGACTCCTCTTCCCCAACTCTCATCAGCAATCTTGGCTGGTGCAGTTTCACGGAAATAAGTGACTTGGATGGACACCGCCTGAAGATGTTCTTCACAAAAGCTGTCAAAGTGTTAATGATTCACCTTACCCTTCCGGTCATTATAAATGCAACGGGATTGGCGCGCTCTCTCCCCAGTCTTTGAATAAAGAAACAAATTTATCCCTCCAGCGAGCAGCCCCGTTCACCCGCCCCCCGCATCAGTCGCACCGGGTCACGTCCCCCGCCATCTGCTCCAGACTCTAGTCCTTTTTACCCCAAGATACGCACTCACATTCCGGGCTGCCTCCCACTCTTCTCGTCTTCCCTATCCCCGCCGCTGTTGTCCTCCCATCTCCCCAGAGCACCCTACAATTCCTATTCTTCTCCCCCTTAACCGCCCCTTATTGCACACCCAGGTCTTGATCGTTCTTCCTCAGGGTAACCCGCCCCTCCGACCCCAGCCTTTCCCCACTCGGCGACCCCCGAGGCCAGCCCCTCAGCCCGACGCGGACGCTGGGGGCGGCGAGGCACGGACGCCGTCTCCGTTTCCTTCCTCCGCACATCCGCCCCTCCCGTCGGGCCCAGGAGGACGGCCGTACCTGAGTCTCCCGGGGAGCTCCCGTCAACTCTCCCGGGCGGACGGCGCTGGACGGGCGGGGGAAGGAGTGGGAATCGGAAGAAGAGAGCGGGGAGGGGGAGACAGTGGGCGCGGACCCGGCGTCGGCCGCTCAGCCGCAGCTGCGCCCCCGCTCATCGAGCCAATCGGCCCTCCGCAGCCTGGCTCCAGGCTGAGGGGGCGGGTCCAGGCCACGGAGATCGTCGAGGGAGTCGATTATCCCCCTCCGCTCTCCCCTTGGAGGCCGCCGCGGACGCGAAGCTTAGGCCTGGATGCTCCAGGTGACTTTGTCTGTTCAGGGAGGAAACACAGTCGCGGGTTCCCGGGTCCCAGCCGAGGTCGGGCGTTCCGGGGAGGTGGAGGAAGGACTGAGAAGTCACTCAGCGCTGGGCGCTGAAGGCCTGCTCGAGACTGGGGTTGATGAGGCGTTAATGAGGCGGCGCTTTGTGCGGGGTCCATCCCCCGAGCTAATGCAGATTTGCCGAAAAACCGGGACGGCTCGAAGCCTGAGGACTGGCCTTTTCTGAAGGAAGGAGATCTGTGTGATCCCTTGTTTATAACATCAGAGTTAGACGTATAGATCGTCAGGGTTACTAATCTCGTCTCACTATTTTAGACTTTAGGAATCTCTCTTACAAAGAGATTTCCTTGAGGTTGCCCAGCTCGGTGGACAGATTTTTGAGTCTAGGTGGGACTCAGTGTTCTTTCCCCAGTAAGCATGCTGTAGAGTTCTAACCTAAAATGCCTGGGTCCAGACACCACGCAGGCACCGGAGCCTTATCGTGGGAAATCAACCTTGCACATCCGTTCTCCTGTTCTCTTGACTCTGCCCACCTCCTCTCCCCCCGAGTTAGTAGTTTATTTAAGCCGATAGTGCCTGGGCGTAGTAATCCATAACGGTTCCAGCATTGTTTTTGTTTTGTCTTGTTTATTATCCATTCCTCCCAGATACGCCCCAGCTGGATTGTTCTTAATGTTTTTTTTCTATCAATTTTGTTTTACATGTCATTTTTACCAAATATTTTTAGATTCTTTGTTGAATAGTGTTTTGATTTAGTGCATATTTAAGCCAAACAAACACTAAGTGAAAGATACCTTGGTTGTCACTGAGCACTGGGGGCTGGGCTCCCTGTGTTATATATAGCAGTTTACAACTAGCTATGTTTTTACACATGGTAGTATGTATATGTTACTGCTACTCTCTCAGTTCACCCTACCCGCTCCTTCCGCTCTGTGAAGAGTTGTTTTTGTTTTTGTTTCCTTCATGTGTGCACAAACCCTTTGAGTCTGCACTAGATTTTAGGATTCCACCACTGAGACCGAGCTCCAGAGATGCAACTGAGTCACGTCCTGAGCCAATGTCAGTATCTGTGCGCAGACGTAGTTCTACCTGCTCTTGATTTACCAGACTGCTCTCGATTTCAGTGATTGTATTTTTTGGTTCCAGAATTTCCGTTAAAAATAAATTCTGATCCCCTTTTATCTTTTTGTCATTTCGGGGTAAATTTTTTAGGGGAGTGGCTCTACTGTGCAGCATGTGGGATCTTAGTTCTCCACCCATGGATTGAGCCCATACCCACCTGCATTACAAACATGGAGTCTTAACCCCTGGACCACCAGGGAAGTTCTATTTTTGAATATTTGAATCAAAGTCCTTGTCTGTTAATCTAATACATGAATTACCTGTGGGCCGGTTTCTATTGTGTATTTTTTTCCTTGGATTTTGGTGCTGTGACTCTCATCTCTGCTGGGTAGGTAAAGAGGCTAAGCAGAAAACTCCTGAAAAACAGTGATTTTCTCAAAAATCTAACTTCCTATACCAAGTATTACAGCTTCCTAATTCAGCAAAATTTTGAGGGGAAACCATCAGGGTCCCTCAGTTCTTCCTTCCTTCTTTCTGAAATCCTGGCTCTCCAAGATTTCAGTTTTGTCTCTTCAGTCCTGTGAGAACCCAAAATATAACTGTTTTTTTTTTCTTTTGGCCCCCCCCCCCCCCATTGATAACCCTTGACCCAGGCAAAGCCCAGGTGCTCAGCCTTCTACCGAGAATCAGTAAGCACCTCCACCTCGCCAAGGAAAAAGCTCTCCATTTTGCAGATCCCCCGCGGAATCTGGGCTCCTCCAGCCTCAATGCTCTAGCAGCTCTTGGATTGCTTTATAGAGATGCTGTTTGTATTTATCTGGCTTTTCCATTTATTTTTAGAGAATTGGTGTGTCTCAGTTTACTCCATCAGGCCTGTAACCACTCTTACACTACTATAAAGAGATAAGTTTACTTGCCATGACTACACAAGAAAATGGGAAGGAGGGGTTTCCAAAAGGAAGAATTTCTTACGCCTCTCACATACAGGCAGGTATTTAAAACTCACTACTTACAGACTCTGACGAGGGGAGATGGGAGAAGGGGGTGAAGGGGGGTGAGCCAGAATGAGAAGATTCTGGTTTCTTTAGGCAATGAAGGCACATTCAGTCAGCATTGTTTAGTCAGAAATTCTTGGGTCAGCTCCCCTTCTGCCACATATTACAGAGTTGGTAGAAAGACAAGTAGGGTCTCTTTACTCTACATTTTTCTCTCTATATATACATGTATAGGCTGTATCTAAACCTTTTTGTGCATAATATATACACATTTATCACTCCTATTTTCCTTTATTAGACTTCTGAATGGTTTTATGTTTTTAATTTTTAATCTTTTTTTTCAGCAAAGAAAATATCACATACTCTGGTCACGCTCATTTCAAAGCCTGTAACAATCCATGAAGTTGGTCTCAGAGTCACAGTCACACTTCACTGACATCAGAAATCACGAGGGTTCCTTTATCATAGTTCCTTGCTTTAGGTGCTATGTCACAAGTGGCATCTGAGCAGTTATTTAGAAGGAATGATATTATACCATCAAAATACCTCAAATAGATACATTTCAAACTTTCTTCAGAGGATGAAAAGTTAAAGTGAGAGAAATCTTTCCATACCAATTTTTAAAAATAGTCAAGTTTTCTCTAGAGATCAAGCTGGCCTCTCTTGTTTATTCTTTATGTTATTATAGATTTAAGGCAGTGCCAGAAGGAAAAATTCTCATGACCATGAAGAATCATTCAAAGACCTATTAAATGAAAGGCACAGTATATACACATAAGCCAAAAACCTTGGCAATCTTGTGAATAGGGACCCCTTATTATTAATAAAATCATATTTATAAATGCCTCAGAATAAAACATACAGAATTACAAAGGAAGGAAATTTATAATGTTACAAAACATTTTAAAAGCAAAATTTGTGATATGCAAAGATACATACTTATTAACTCAAATTTTAAAAAAATCTAGTGTCAGGACTTAACATCTACCATTGTTTTGAATTAGTAATGAGCATAAACAGTATTTCAGGATATCTGATTGTAATGTGATATGAAAATCTTAGTGATTTCTATTGGTGACACAGTCACTAGGACTACTGAGTGGTTTTAAGAGGCTCCATTTATAGTTGAAAGTGAAAGTCACTCAGTCATGTCCAACTCTGCAACCCCATGGACTATACAGTCCATGAAATTCTCCAGGCCAGAATACTGGAGTGAATAGCCAGAGGATCTTCCTGACCCAGGAATTGAACCGGGATTTCCTGCATTGCAGGTGGATTCTTTACCAACTGAGCTATATAGTTGAAGAAATTAATAATTTCTGTTAAGAGGTTACTGAAAATAAAAATGTAATTTCTTTCCCATCCAAATTCACACACCCCTGAATTCTATCCATGGGTCATCAAGGGTCCCCCAGTTTGGAACTTATGCTTTAAGTATTTCATCTCCTGCAGAGTGGATGGCACTGGGTACAGAAAAGTTTCTGAGCAAAGAATAAACAATTGTTTCTGCTGTTATACACCTAGGCACAGAACGTTGCCCCTCCTAATTAGAATACTTCTTATTAACATGCTCATAGATCTGCCTTGCCCAAAGTCCTTGCACCATTCCTGAGAATCTTGGAGTCTAGTACAATAAAAATATCCTTCCCTGAAAATACAGGCTGAATTCTTATTAAGTATCAGGCCCTATGCCATATACATTATGCACCCAATTATCATGCAACCCCATGAGGCAAATGTTATTATTCCCAGTTTACATAGACTCATTTGTAACTCATTTTTCATTCCGAAAAAGTATATTGAACATCTGTTGTCTCTGTTGCTAAACTAGGTGCAGTGGTTTAAATACAGACACAGTTGCTATCTTCAGACTTTATAATATAGCAGGAAAGACAAGCAGAAATAAATTACATAACTACATAACGTAATGTAAAAGAACACTTGTTTTGAAAAGAATAAACAAGTGGCTGAGAATGAAGACCTATTTTAAAAGTTAGGGTTGTCAAGAGAGTGGGTAACATTTAAACTGAAACCACAAGTATGAGAGAAACCAGTCATGCATAAAGCAAGAGAAAGAGTATTCCAGGCTGAGAGAATAGCAGGAGCAAAGATTATTAGGCAGGAAAATTTGGCATTTTTAAAAACAATTTTTAAATTGTGGTAGAAAATGTATGATATAAAATTCATCATCTTAACTATTTTATACTGTATAGTTCTGTAGTGTTAACTACATTTACTTTATTGTACAACAGATCTCTAGAAATATTTCATGTAAAACTCAAACTGCACCCATTGAACAACTCCCCAGTTTCCCCTCTCCCAAACCTCTGGCAGTGAAAACTTGACTTTATTTCTATGCGTTTTGACTACTTTAGATAACTCATATAAGTGTAATAATAACGATGTTTGTCTTTTTGTGACTGGCTTATTTCAGTTAACACAATATCCTGAAAGTTCATCCATGCTGTAGCACATATTAGAGTTCCTTTTTCTAAAAACACTAATACTTTTTAAAAAAGTGTATATAATATACCACATTTTCTTTATCCATTCATCCATCAGTGGATGTTTGGGTTTCTCCACCTCTTGGCTACTGTGAATAGTGCAGCTGTGAACATGTGTGTGCAAAGATCATTTGGAGATCTTGCTCTCAGTTATTTAAACCAGAAGTGGGATACCTGGATCATATGGTAATTCTATCTTTAATTTTTTTTTTTTTTCTTTTTTGAGGAACCTCCATACTGTTTTCCATAGTGGCTGCACCAATTTACATTCCCACCAACAGTGCACAGGGTTCCAAATTCTCCACCTCCTCAGCAATACTTGTGAGGGCCCAGGCTGCCCAATCCCTGATGAAAAGGTGCCTGTTGCACAGTTACATGAGGTGAAGCTCAAGGTGGCCAGGGATCTGGAAGAGGGCAAGGGTCTGGAGAGACAGGTCAATGTGAGCAGCATTTTAGGAATCAAGGCATATACCTAATCCCAAGCCCTAATCTACCCAATTGGGATATTCCCTCAGAAGACAGATTTCCAGGTGACTGCTGCCTTGGGAGGGAAGGACTGGGCAGACTGGCTAGAGTATCATTCCATCAAGAGACACCTGGGAGCTCTGGTTGCTAGAGAGGCCTGAAACCCATCAGGTACCAAGTCCAAATGGGGGCTGATTCACCAGTTTAAGGCTGCCACCTCATAATGATCTTTAGGGCGTGGGCTTCTTCCACCTTGGAGGCTATTCAGGTGGTGGGGATGATCCTGTGCAGGGCCCTGTGGGGCTCTTGGGCAGAAGGCCTTTATGTGTCCCCTGTTTTTTGGATTACAGGAAACCACCTTCGTTCAGCCTTCCAGACCTTCCCTGAGTTCCAATGGGCAGATTCAAGCAGTTGTTAATTAGGGAAGGGAGGGGATGAGAGACCTTGGACGAACTGTCGAGAACATCCCTGGGGCAAGTCCTCTTTCCACGTCAAGGGATATACACAATATCTTTGAGCTATACTGCAGATATTGAAAATCCCTCCCGGTGGGAGAAGTTAACAATTAATGATGGTATGCTGTCCACAAGCATGTAGACCCCAGGCCAGTTGGACCTGAAGGTTAATGATGCTCCTACTTAACTCACCACCAACCCACCGGAGAAGGCAATGGCACCCCACTCCAGTACTCTTGCCTGGAAAATCCCATGGATGGAGGAGCCTGGTAGGCTACAGTCCATGGGGTTGCTAAGAGTCGGGCATGACTGAGCGACTTCCCTTTCACTTTTCACTTGCATGCATTGGAGAAGGAAATGGCAACCCACTCCAGTGTTCTTGCCTGGAGAATCCCAGGGACGGGGGAGCCTGGTAGGCTGGCGTCTATGGGGTCACACAGAGTCAAACACGACTAAAGTGACTTAGCAGCAACCCATCAGAAGAATGTCCCTGAGCTGACCACGCCCTCTTTGAGCAGTTACTATAAAACTTCTCAACCGTTTTCTCCAAGTTTGGACTCAGAGTTTTGAGGGCGGTAGTCTGCTGTGGCTCCCTTTCCCTGGCAAAGTAATAAAGCGATCCTTTTCTACTTCACTCATAACCCTGTCTCAGAGATTTAATTCGATACTGGCGTACAGAGAAGCTGAACTTTCAGCATCCAGGACTGGCCAGATAGAGCACCACAGACCTAGAAGCCCTGGAAGAATCCACACAAGGACTAGAATGGAATGTTCCAATTCTGAGCAAACCACACTCCTGTTCTCAGATGAGTCATAAATAGTCCTCCCTCTCTCTCTCTCTTTTTTTGACAAGTCCTCCCTCTCTTTACTCAATTCCATCTCTTTTACCTTGACCCACCATAAATGTGGTGTCTCAACCCAAGTTGAGCTGAGAAGTTGATTTCTGATTTAACTTCCTGCCTCTCCATTATCTGGCCACTGATTAAAGCTGTGCTGTTTCACTCTCACCATAGGTTTTGTTATTGGTTGTTCAAATCTGAATGGGAATAGAACCTTTCAGGCAAGGTGCTTTGACTGAGCTAGGGGCCAGGTGGAGTTCCATACAACCAACTCAGTGACAGCCAGGAATCTGGAACAAGGCAGGTGTTAGGAGATGCAGGTCAATGGAGTGGGCTCTTAAGGATACAAGTCATCTGCCTAATTCCAAACCCTAACCTACACAAATATGCATATTCCCCTTGAAGGTAGAGCTAGAGGAATCTGGTCTTAGCAGGTGTGGCTGGGCAAGCTAGCCAGAGTATCCTCCAATAGGACACACTGGGAACTATGTTTGCTGGACTCCATCAGGTAGCACGTCCAAATGAGGACTGAGTGTCCCTAGTTTAAATCTGCCACATCAGAAGGGTTTTTAGGTGGTGGGCCCCCTTTACCCTTGGGATTATGCAGGTGGTTGGGAACTGGCCTGAGCTTTATGGGCCTGGAGGGCTCTGGCTGCCTGAGGCCAGGTGAAAGGGCATGTACTGGGCATGATCATTCAGCAAGATCAGCATGTCTGGGAACCAGGTACAGAGCAAGTGTTAGGAGTGGCCAGCATATTAATCCTCTTATCAGACATATGACTTGCAAGTCCCTGTCCCCCCAATAGGTTGCCTTTTCACTCTTGTTTCCTTTGATGCACAGGAGTCTGATGTAGTCCATTTTGTATATATTTGCTTTTGTTGCCTGTGTTTTTGGTGTCATATCCAAGAAGTCATTGCCAAATCCAATGTCATGAAATTTTCCTCCTATGTCTTCCTCCAGGAGCTTTGTAGTTTTAGGTCTTAACTCTAAATGGATTAAAGATGTAAATGTTATTTTTGTATATGGTGAGAATAGGGTCTGATTTCATTCTTTTGCTTGTATATATCCAGTTTTCCCAATACCAAGGAGTTTGGGATTTTTGTGGATGATGGAGCAGGCCAGAGTGTCTGAGCAAGTGAGTGAAAGTCACTCAGTCAAGTCTGACTCTTTGCAACCCCATGGACTGTAGCCTGCCAGGCCGTTCTGTCCGTGGAAGTCTCCGGGCAAGAATACTGGAGTGTGTTGCCGTTCCCTTCAGAGCTTGGTAAACAGAGAAAGTGGTAGAAGAGGAGATTGGAGATGTAGGCAGGGTCTGGGCCATGAAAGAACTTTATAGAACATTCAAAGAGTTTAGATTTCACCCTCAATGCATTGTGAATCTACTGGACAGTAACATGAACAGATTTATACTTTTAAATGATCATTGTTTTCCTCAAAATGTTAAACATAGAGTTATCATATGACCCAGCAATTCTACTCTTAGATATATATCCAAGATAATTGAAACATACATCCATACAAAAACTTGTACAGAATAGCCAAAATGTGTCAACAACCCAAATATTCATCTATGGATAAGTAGAAATACCACATTTTGTTTATCCATACAATGAAATAGCATTCAACCAATAAATGGAATGAAGTACTGTTACATGCTACAACATGGATAAACCTTGAAAACATTATACTAAGTTAAAGAAGCCAGTCACAAAAGACCACACACTATATGATTTCTTTTTAATGAAATATCCAGAATAGGAAATCTATAGAAAGATTAGATTAATGATTGCAAGGTGGTAGAAATATTTTGGAATTAGATGGTGATGGCTGCATAGCATTGTGAGTGTACTAAAACAAAAGTATACATTTTAAAATGGTGAATTTTATTATGTGAAATATATCTCACTGGGAAAATTGCTACATATTTAAAAAAAATCACTGTGGCTGCTGTGTGGTAAATGGATTGAGGTTGGACAAGGGCAAAGGAAGCAAAGGGGGCCATTAGGCAAAGGATCAGAAGGCTTGAGGTTTGATTGAATTTACATACTGAGAGACTGCTAGATCTTTCTGATTCTAAATCAAATGTTCTTAACCTCTGTACTACAGAGTTTCCTGTAACATGACAGGGGTTAAATTTAGCCAAGAGTCCCCTTTCTGCCATCTCTCTCCAAAAATGCCCACACCATATTTCCTAAGAACATTTCTCTGTTGAGTTTTCAAAACTAGAACAGCTGCTTGGCTGAAATTTCCACATACTGGGGAAAAATTTTCTCTTCGTAGTATCAGAACAATGAGCATAAAGGTATACTGCTCAAAGATGAGATGGATTAAAGACAGTAAAAAGTTTTGGCACCATTGTTTGAGATGATTTTTAGGGGCAGAACTTCCTTGCATTCTCATGGTAAGAAAAGTATTTTAGTTTTAGAAAAAGATTATATATAACTTCTTTGTTGCACTAGAGGGAATTCTGTTCTGGTGTTTGGGAAGTTCTCTGGATCTGAATGTTTTTTAAAATGACTTTAGGTGGAGCACTTAAGAAATCTTTATTTATTAGATGTTGTTTTAAAATCCTTTTCTTTGGTGGTAGAAAAATATTTTGTTATGGGCTGAGAACAGAGAGCATCCAATAAAATGGGATAAATGAGTTACTCATGGTAGGTGTGCTGAGTGCTAGTTTGATACAAAAATAACTTATTTTCCAAGGTTTTTTTCATTTCCTGCAAAATAACTGAAATTTAGGAATAAAATTATGGAGAAAACATTAAAAAAGTTTTATTGGAGTATAGTTGATTTACAGTGTTGTGTTAGTTTCAGGTATACAGCATAGTGACTCTATACGTACACGTATATTCATTATTTTACCATAAGGTTATTACAGAATATTGAGTCAAGTTCCTTGTACAGTATAGTAAGTCCTTGTTGGTTATCTATTTTATATATATTAGTACTCGCTTGTTAGTCACTCAGACATGTTCGACTCTTTGCAACCCCATGGACTATAGCCCACCAGCCTCCACTGTCCATGGCATTCTCCAGGCAAGAACACTGGAGTGGGTAGCCACTGCCTTCTCTGATATATATTAGTGTGTGTATGTTAATCCCAAACTCTTAATTTATCCACCCTCCCCTCCCCACCAGCCTGACACAAACTTTCTATTTGGTTACCACAGGTTTGTTTTCGAAATCTGTGAGTCTGTATGGAGAAAACATTTTAATGATTTAACCTTGTAATCTTTCCCAGTATCCAGATTGCAAAATACAAAGGCAGGATCCAAAAGGATGGCTTTATGAGCCTTCTCATGTAGGGGTCCAATGCACAGAGACAGGCCATTGTCTTTGGCATCATTCCCTCATCCTTCCTGGCTTTTTAGTTTTCAAAATGTTATAGCCTGCTGGTCCTGAAAGTAAACAACTTGCCTTGTACACTATGCCCTATGCTTTCCCCCCATAAAAGTGGATACAAATACTTTGTAGTCCATGCATATCAGAAAATTAGAACACAAGGGATGTCTACAGTTACAGAGCAGGAAACTGCCAAACAAATAAAATCCTGGGAATCAAGTATTGTACCAAGAGGCAGACATGGCTGAATTCACTTAGTCACATATAACTTTTTCATTTATTTTTAAACAATTGGAGTTTTGCCTTAGTTATGTGTGTGTGTGTGCATGTATGTGTGTGTCCATCACATGAATTCAAAGTAATAGAAGAGAAAATTCTTGGTAAACTGCAAGTGATATATACAACCTAAAAAAATACTGTTATTCCCAATCTTAGGAATCAAATGTCAGCTAAAGAATGACTTCTCAGGTCAACAGTACCTTCAAAAATTGTTGATGCCAGCTAATAAAATGGTACCACGTTATCCTAAGATATCATGTGTGCCTTTAATTGTTCAAAGACATAGGAAACCATTTATTTCTTAACTTCTCAAATGTGGAAACAAACCCATTCACGAAGGAGATTTCCAGTGTAAAATAGTTTCCAGCATTATATGAGACACTCCCTGTACACCAAGGAGAAATTCCCTTTAAACAGTTTTATATCCCACTCATGAAGCCTTTTCATGTTTGGACCACTAACTCCAATTGGATAACACTGACAGAATTTGAAAAGGGTATGAGCCCTGGGATAGGCATGCAGGATGGGGAGACTGGCTTTTAGCTCTGGCTCTGGGTTTTACTAGTGTGCTGCTACTGCTGCTAAGTCGCTTCAGTTGTGTCCGACTCTGTGCGACCCCATAGACGGCAGCCCACCAGCCTCCCCCGTCCCTCGGATTCTCCAGGCAAGAACGCTGGAGGGGGTTGCCATTTATCCTCCAATGCATGAAAGCGAAAAGTGAAAGTGAAGTTGTCCAGTCTTGTCTGACTCATAGCGACCCCATGGACTGCAGCCTACCAGGCTCCTCTGTCCTTGGGATTTTCTAGGCAGGAGTACTGGAGTGGCTTGCCATTTACTAGTGTAGTGACCTCTAAATTCCTTGTAACAACAGTTCTACACATAGAAACATGCCCTGTTTCTATAGATGACTTCCCCAGTTATCCAGAGGCCTAGATGGAAGCCACTTTGAGTCCCTCAGTCTTTTATCAGTTCAGTTCAGTCGCTCAGTCATGTCCAACTCTTTGCGACCCCACCAGACCTCCCTGTCCATCACCAGCTCCAGGAGTTTACTCAAACTCATGTCCATTGAGTTGGTGATGCCATTCAGCCATCTCATCCTCTGTCATCCCCTTCTCCTCCTGCCTTCAATCTTTCCCAGCATCAGAGTCTTTTCAAATGAGTCAGTTCTTTGCATCAGGTGGCCAAAGTATTGGAATTTCAGCTTCAACATCAGTTCTTCCAATGAATATTCAGGACTGATTTCCTTTAGGATGGACTAGCTAGATCTCCTTGCAGTCCAAGGGACTCTCAAGAGTCTTCTCCAACACCACAGTTCAAAAACATCAATTCTTTGGCACTCAGCTTTCTTTATAGTCCAACTCACATCCATACATGACTACTGGAAAAACCATAGCCTTGACTAGACAGACCTTTATTGGCAAAGTAATGTCTCTAATTTTTAATATGCTGTCTAGGTTGGTCATAGCTTTTCTTCCAAGGAGCAAGCATCTTTTAATTTCATGGCTGCAGTCATCATCTGCAGTGATTCTGGAGCCCCCCCAAAATAAAGTCTGTCACTGTTTCCACAGTCTTTTATACCTTATATAGATAATTAGTCATCAAAATGCTTTCGTTCTTCCTAAGAACATCTCTCATATTATCACTTCTTTTCAACTGTAACAAACCTGGTTCTCCATTGGCTTCTTGCAGCCAGACAAGTTTAGTCCAAATGCTTGGAACAGAAGAATTCTATTCTTCTCAAAGCCTGACCTTCACTTTAGTTTCTAGCTTTATCTTCTGCTGCTCCCCTTCCACTGTAACCTGCCCAACCACACACTTCCTCTCATGTTTATGCTCCGTTCTTTTCCTGTTGCTACTGTAGCAAATTAACAAAAACTTGGTAACTTAAACAATACAAATGTATTACCTTATAGTTCTGCAGGTCAGCAGTCTGAAAGTATTGACTAAAATCAAGGTGTCCACAGAGCTGTGCTCCCGCAAAGACTCTAGAAAAGAATCCTTTTCCTTGACTTCTGCAGCTTCTACAGGCACTTACTTTGACTCATGGTCTAGCCACACTAAGCCAGTCCTTCTCCTCATGCTACCACCTATCTGGTTCTGCCTCCCTCTTCTACTTCTTCCACTTTTAAAGACTTGTGTGATTACACTGGGCTTATCTGGATAAACTAGTCTCTCTACCTTAATGTGAGCTGATTATCTTACCCTTTGCTATGTAACCTCCCATATTCACATTTGTGGAATTCGAAGATGAACACCTTTCAGTTCAGTTCAGTTGCTCAGTCGTGTCCAACTCTTTGCGACCCCATGAATCGCAGCACGCCAGTCCTCCCTGTCCATCACCAACTCCCGGAGTTCACTCAGATTCACGTCCATCGAGTCAGTGATGCCATCCAGCCATCCCATCCTCCGTCGTCCCCTTCTCCTCCTGCCCCCAATCCCTCCCAGCATCAGAGTCTTTTCCAATGAGTCAACTCTTTGCATGAGGTGGCCAAAGTACTGGAGTTTCAGCTTTAGCATCATTCCTTCCAAAGAAATCCCAGGGCTGATCTCCTTCAGAATGAACTCGTTGGATCTCCTTGCAGTCCAAGGGACTCTCAAGAGTCTTCTCCAACACCACAGTTCAAAAGCATCAATTCTTCGGCACTCAGCCTTCTTCACAGTCCAACTCTGACATCCATACATGACCACTGGAAAAACCATAGCCTTGACTAGATGGACCTTAGTCGGCAAAGTAATGTCTCTGCTTTTGAATATGCTATCTAGATTGGTCATAACTTTCCTTCCAAGGAGTAAGCGTCTTTTAATTTCATGGCTACAGTCACCATCTGCAGTGATTTTTGGAGGGACATTATTCTGCCTAACACAAACTGTCTCCCATCCTCTGCCCCCCTAAATTGTCAGAAGTGATTTTAATTATCTATTCCTCATTTTGCAACAATCAATTAATTGAATGTTATTACAAAAAAAACCTTCTGTTTCAATTAAGTAAGACTAACTGCTCTTGAGAGTCCCTTGGACTCCAAGGAGATCCAACCAGTCCATTCTGAAGGAGATCAACCCTGGGATTACTTTGGAAGGAATGATGCTGAAGCTGAAGCTCCAGTACTTTGGCCACCTCATGCAAAGAGTTGACTCACTGAAAAAGACTCTGATGCTGGGAGGGATTGGGGGCGGAAGGAGAAGGGGACGACGGAGGATGAGATGGCTGGATGGCATCACGGACTCGATGGACGTGAGTCTGAGTGAACTCCGGGAGATGGTGATGGATAGGGAGGCCTGGCAAGCTGCGGTTCATGGGGTCGCAAAGTAGGACATGACTGAGCAACTGAACTGAACTGAACTGCAAATTACACATTCAGAGGTCTGGATTTATATTTTTAGGGAAAAAAACTCACAATATTGAATGTCTCTATCTAAGCTCAGTTTACATTTTAAATCATACTGGTTTGAAAAGATAAATGCACCCCAATGTTCATAGCAACATTATTTACAATTGCCAAGATATGGAAGCAACCTAAGTATCTATTAACAGATGAATGGATAAAGAAGATGTAGTAGACACACACACACACACACACACACGCACACACACACACACACACACTCTGGATGGAATACTACTCAGTCATAAAAAATGGCAGTGAAATACTGCCATTTGAAGCAATGTAGATGGACTTGGAGGGCATTATGCTAACTGAAATAAATCAGTGAAAGACAAATGCTATATGGTATAACTTATATGTGAAATCTAAAAGGTACAACAAACTAAAGACTATAATAAAATGTAGATTCAGAGATGTAGAGAACTAGTGGTTACCAGTGGGGAGAGGGAGGAGAGAGGGGCAAAATGGCAGTACAGGATTAAAAGGTACAAACTACTAGGTATAAAATAAGGTACCACGGATTTGCCTTGTAGTCCAGTGGTTAAGACTGCCTGCTAATGCAGGGGACACAGGTTCAATCCCTGCTCTGGGATGATGCCACATGCCAAGGGGAATTAAGTCTGTGCACCACAACTATGGAGCCTGTGCCCTAGAGCCTACAAGCTGCAACTACCGAAGCCCACAGGCCTTAGAGCCCATGCTCTGCAACAAGAGAAGCCACCACAAAAAGAAACTCATGCATCACAACTAGAGCATAGCCCCCACTCCCTGCAACTAGAGAAAGCCCGTACACATCAATGAATATTCAGTGCAGCCCAAATTAAAAACTAACTAACTAAATAAGCTACAAGGATATATTGTACAATATAGCCAATATTTTACACTAACTATAAATGGAATATAACTTTAAAAAGTTGGGAATCACTGTATTTTATACCTGTAACATATAATGTTGTACATCTATACTTCAATTAAAAAAATCATACATACTGGTAACCACTCAGAGGATCCTAATAAAACACAAAATATTTTAATATCTAATTGGTTTAAATTAAATAATGATACTAATGACAACATACCTACTAATTACATTTCATTGGCAAAACTTGAAAGAAAAGTTTTACTTATGCGTATTTAAAAAGACAGAGTCTAGTGTTATATCTAAAATATTTCTGCATTAGTCATTCAAACACTTTTAGGAAACTTCCCTACATGTTTTAGTTTAAAGTGCTTTGGTTGTTACTGCTTTCCTAAGCTTAAAGAAGGGAGCAAGCACACAGATGGAGACAGGTGAGTTACTTCCCCTCTTGGTCTTAGACACAGTGCAAACATTAATTGTATTTTTAGGGCATTAAATAAGGGGCTGGAGCTTGGGCTGTGATCAAAATCACTTCTTACAACCTTTTCCAATATCGTTTCCTTATAAGAAAGGACAATAGAGACAGAGGGAAAAGCAGCAGCCAAATGTTCCTGCAAAGACCCAGCGGTTGAGAATACTTCTTGGTTCTTTCCTATGTCATCCTGATACTACTGGAACAAGTTTAGGTGTGCAATACTTACCGAAGCAGTAAGATTACAAAATCTTTTAAAATCTTTTTGTCCCTTCCTTAGGAAAGCCTTCTCTAGTCACCCCCTAAATTAAGGCATTTCGAAAGAGATCTCCTTTCGTGGACGCTTATACTTCTCCTTCACAGCGCTTATTCTCAGATCCTCATTACAGACTCTTTTTTTATAACTGTTTGAAGTGTTCTTCCATACCGTTGTCTTCCTTACTACTGCGTCCTTAGCCTTCACCACAGTGATGGGCTCAAATTTACACCCTTAAAATGGCGAATCAATACTTGAGGGGAGAAGGCAGAGGCTATGTTATTTTGTTAGTTTGGTATTGGGGAACAATTCAAGCACAGTGTCCTCTGCTCTCAATAAGTGCTCTTTGAAAGAACAGATGTCACACCCCTTAGGAACCCTGCATGCTGCCATAGCTGAAGCCTCTGAGGTTCACCTTATCTTAAGGAGAGAGGAAATAATGTGAACTCAGCAAGTGGTACATGAAAATACATGTTGTTTCAGGTTCTCGTAGAGGGCTTTTAGATAGTCTCTTAAAATTGTGGAGTTGGAAACATCCATTTTGCCTTATCTTTTAACAGCTGTTCTCAAAGTGTGGTCCCTGGGTAGCACATCGTTGGTACCACCAAGGAACTGGTTAGAAATGCAAATTCTTGGGAAATAGACCTGGTGAATCGGCACAGGCCCCTTCCTTCTAATCTACAGGTTTTTCCTTTCGGAGGTCCCCTCCTCCAGTGTGCGCACTGGCAGCGGCGCTCAGCCCTTGGGTGGCTCTTGATTAGAAAGTTCAGAGACGAAACACCGAGGTCTGGAGCACCGAGCTCGGGCGGAGCTCTCTCCCAAGGCTGGAACGTCCAGAGCTGAGAAGGCTGCCCACGTTGGGGGTTCCCTGGGACAGCCGGGCTTCCGCCCCGCCTCCAGCCTGCGGCCCCGCCCCGTTCCGGCTCACGTAAATAAACGCGAGGAGCCGGCGACGGAGTCGCGGCTGTGAGGCGAGGTCGTTGTAACCACTTAGGTGTCAGGAACGAAAATCACTGACCAATGAGCTGCTTGGATGGTCTGGGCAACCGACCAATCGCGAAGCCTCGCACCCGGATATGATAGCCGGTTCTGAAACCGAACTCTGAAAAAGTGTGAGGGGCTCCCCACGTGGGTCGGGGCACTGGGGCGTGGATCAAAGGATGAACGTTTAGTAGGGTCAGTGTCTCGCGGGTGCGGTGAGCGTGTAAGGATCATCCCTTTGGATTTTGAGTTGGAAACAAATAAATGAGGCTGTTTGTCCGTGGAAAGAATTCCCGCAGCGGTGTCCCAGAGCCAACGTGTGGGGAAGCCCCTCTGATGGTACCACACAGAGAGCAGGAATCTTAAAGACGCAGCTCGGGTAGTGGGACTATGAATCTCTTACCTAAAAGCTCGAAGGAGTTTGGCTCCGTTGACTATTGGGAGAAGTTCTTCCAGCAGCGAGGAAAGAAAGCTTTCGAGTGGTATGGAACCTACCTGGAACTGTGCGGGGTGCTGCACAAATACATCAAGCCCAGGGAAAAGGTAAGCGCGGCCTGGCAGCCCGGTGTGTACTCTGGAAAGTAGGGACTGAAAACAGAAATCCTGCATTTGGTAGACCGTGACCGGCGTGGGGGCCGGTCAGAATATCCTTATACAGTTTTCAGATAACAGCTTCCACCCCCAGATCATTCTTGAATTAGTAACCTCACAGAAAGAATGACTTATTAAGTAGTGCAAACTAGGTAGCTCCTCCTAGTGAAGAAAGTGTGCTTTTCTGTCACTGTGAATGCCCGGGGAACTGGTAGAATCCGTGGCTTTACTGATAAATTAATCTGTTACCAAATAGTTGTTGTGAGCCCACACTTTAAGGCGCTGTGCTCATCCCTTTAGCGGCAAATGGGTTGATACATAAACCCTGGGCACATTCCAGAAGTGATAAGTACAGTAATAGGTTGGACAGAGATGGGGTTGTACTGGAAGTAGAGAAGGAAGAGGGTAGAAAACGAACATTCAAGGAAGAAACTCTAAGAGCCAGACTTTATGTTGGGTGCTGCGTGTGTGTGTGTGTGTGTGTGTGTGTTCAGTCATTGAGTTCTCATAATACATTTCAAGGTGAGTGATAGTACAAGACTTCTACAGATGCAGAAACTGAGGCTCTGAGAGCCAGTTTCTTGCCCAAGATCATAAATGTGGTACATGGTCATGTGGGGATTTAGACTTAGGGCTACCTAGCTTAAACGCTTATGCAATTGTCACAGGACCGTGCTTTTCCAGAGATGGGGCAGAATTTTGAAGGATCAATGGGAGATACCTCAGTAGAGAGGGAGCCAACAACTTGTGTTTTAAGTTTCGCTTCATGAAATAGCAGAATATCATGAGTTGGAACCCAAGGCATGAGTGGAATAGGATTATGCCAGACCTAGATTTTTTTTTTTTTTCTAACTTTTTGTATTGGGGTTCAGTTCAGTTCAGTTCAGTCACTCAGTTGTGTCCAACTTTTTGCAACCCCTAGGACTGCAGCATGCCGGGCTTCCCTGTTCATCACCAACTCCCAGAGCTTGCTCAAATTCATGTTCAACAAGTCGGTGATGCCATCCATCCATTTCATCCTCTGTTGTCCCCTTCTCCTGCCTTCAATCTTTCCCAGCATCAGGGTCTTTTCCGATGAGTCATTTCTTCACATCAGGTGGCCAAAGTATTGGAGTTTCAGCTTCAACATCAGTCCTTCTAATGAATATTCAGGACTGATTTCCTTTAGGATTGACTTGTTTGATCTCCTTGCAGTCTAAGGGACTCTCAAGAGGCTTCTCCGACACCACAGTTCAAAAGCATCAATTCTTCGGCACTCAACTTTCGTTATAGTCCAACTTTCACATCCATACATGACTACTGGAAAAACCATAGATTTGACTACACAGACCTTTGTTGGTAACGTAATATCTCTGCTTTTTAATGTGCTGTCTAGGTTAGTCATAGCTTTTCTTCCAAGGAGCAAGCGTCTTTTAATTTCATGGTGCAGTCACCATCTGCAGTGATTTTGGAGCCCAAAATAAAGTCTGTCACTGTCTCCATTGTTTCCCCATCTATTTACCATGAAGTGATGGGACTGGATGCCATGAACTTAGTTTTCTGAATGTTGAGTTTTAAGCCAACTTTTTCACTCTCCTCTTTCACTTTCATCAAGAGGCTCTTCAGTTCCTCTTCACTTTCTTCCATCAGGGTGGTGTCATCTGCACATCTGAGGTCACTGATATTTCTCCCAGCAGTCTTGATTCCAGCTTGTGCTTCATCCAGCCCGGCATTTCTCATGATGTATTCTGCATAGAAGTTAAGTAAGCAGGGTGATAATATACAACTTTGACGTACTCCTTTCCCAATTTGGAACCAGCCTGTTGTTCCATGTCCGGTTCTAACTGTTGTTTCTTGACCTGCATACAGATTTCTCACGAGGTAGGTAAGATGGTCTAGTATTCCCATCTTTTGAAGAATTTTCCATAGTTTGTTGTGATCTACACTGTCAAACGCTTTGGTGTAGTCAGTAAGACCCAAGTAGATGTTTTCTGGAATGCTCTTGTTTTTTTCTATGATCCAGCGGATATTGGGAATTTGATCTCTGGTTCCTCTGCTTTTTCTAAATCCAGCTTGATCATCTGAAAGTTCATGGTTCATATACTGTTGAAGCTTGGCTTGGAGGATTTTGAGCATTACTTTGCTAGCGTGTAAGATGAGTGCAGTTGTGTGGTAGTCTGAACATTCTTTGGCATTGCCCTTCTTTGGGATTGGAATGAAAACTGACTTTTTCTAGTCCTGTGGCCACTACTTAGTTTTCCAAATTCGCTGGCATATTGAGTGTAGCACTTTCACAGCATCATCTTTCAGGATTTGAAATAGCTCAACTGGAATTCCATCACCTCCACTAGCTTTGTTCATAGTGATGCTTTCTAAGGCCCACTTGACTTCACATTCCAGTATATATGGCTCTAGGTGAGTGATCACACCATCGTGGTTACCCGGGTCATGAAGATCTTTTTTGTATAGTTCTTCTGTGTATTCTTGCCACCTAGGCAAGTAACAGTTTTGCAATAGTTTCAGGTAAATAGCAAAGAGGACTCAGCCATACATATACATTATCCATTCTCCAAACTCCCCTGTCATCCAGGCAACATTGAGAGGAGTTCTGTGTGCTATACAGTAGTTTCTTGTTGGTTATCCATTTTAAATATAGCAGTGTGTATATGTTCATTGCAAACTCTCAAATTATTCCTTGCCCCCATCCTTCCCCTTTGCAACCATAAGTACCTTCTCTAAGTCTGTGAGTCTCTTTCTGTTTTGTAAGTTACATTTTCAATGGTAAAACAAATAGGAGATTTCAGTTGCAACTACTGTATTTGAATTCTGTGACTTTCTATCAGTTCTTGAGTAGTAAATGTTTGATTCAGAGAAAAGAACCACCATGGTTAGTTTGTTCCTATACTTGATTAATAAAGGCTTGTTTCAGAGAAAAGAACAACCCTGGTTAGTCGGCTTCTGTGTAACTTGCATTGTTATAGCTAAATGTGATTTGTTACTAGTGAGTTCCGGTAGAGCCTAGAATCAATTCTGTAATGGTGTTCTCATTCCTTTGCCTTGATCACCTCCATCTCGTTTTTTTTTCTCCCTAGGTGCTAGTGGTTGGGTGTGGTAACTCAGAGCTAAGCGAGCAGCTGTATGATGTGGGCTATCAGGATATAGTGAATATTGACATTAGTGAGGTCGTCATCAAGCAAATGAAGGAGCGCAATGCCAGTCGACGGCCCAGGATGAGCTTCTTGAAGATGGACATGACACAGATGGAATTCCCCGACGCCTCGTTCCAGGTGGTGTTGGACAAGGGCACCCTGGACGCTGTCCTGACAGATGAGGAGGAGAAGACCCTGCAGCAGGTGGACAGGATGCTGGCTGAGGTTGGCCGTGTCCTGCAGGTGGGCGGTCGCTACCTCTGCATCTCCCTGGCTCAGGCTCACGTCCTGAAGAAAGCAGTGGGTCACTTCTCTCGGGAGGGGTGGATGGTGAGGGTGCACCAGGTGGCCAGCAGCCAGGACCAGCTGTTGGAAGCAGAGCCTCGGTTCTCCCTGCCTGTCTTTGCCTTCATCATGACCAAGTTCAGGCCGGTCACTGGCTCTGCCCTTCAGATCTTTGAGCTGTGTGCTCAGGAGCAGGGCAAGCCTGCGCGGCTGGAGAGTGCCGAGCGGCTGGCCGAGGCGGTGCGGGAGCGGCAGCAATATGCCTGGCTGTGCAGCCAGCTGTACCGCAAGGCCGGGCTGGGGAGTGTGTCCCTGGACTTGTGCAATGGGGACACGGGGGAGCCACGCTACACCCTCCACGTGGTGGACAGCCCCACTGTGAAACCATCGCGGGACAATCATTTTGCCATTTTCATCAGTGAGTTGGGATTGCTCCCTCTCTTTCCTGAAGGGGGCTGGCTTACAGGGGCTGGATCTGGGATTTGGTGGATGGGTATGCCTTGGCTGGCTTGATCTTGCAAAGGGGTGGTACTTTGAGAGGTTAGACTGGCCACAGCAAAAGGAAGGGGGAGCTGCCTGCTTGAATCTGAAGTTTATGTCTTCCCATCTTCCATGGCAAAGGCCTGATGAAGTGTGAGAATGGGGTTGGCCTGGAATAGGGAGAAGTAATACAGATAAGTTTAGGCAGGTCAAGCTGTTGTAGAGATGTTACTTTGTATCAGAGTAGTAGAAGCAAGGAGTCTTGTAGCCTGTGAGCAGCATGACCTGGGGAAGTCTCTGTGCTTCTTTGCTGAGTTTATGCAAACAGGACAGAGTAGCTGCTGAAAAAGGCAACTCTGGGACCAGGCTGGTTTCCCTTCCTGGCTTAATCCCTTCAGGATGCTACTAGATGAGTTAGTGTTCTTTCTGTGCCTCAGTTTTCTCCTCTATAAAGTGACTGTCTTCTGTAGTTGTGAAAAGCATAAAAACTCTTAGAATAGTGCCTGGCGCATGATAAGTTTTACAAATGTTAGTGTTTTTATTGAAAGGGGTAAATGATACCAGATTCACCTTAGTAATAATCAACAGAGATAGTATGAGGAAATGCTTTCAAAAGTAGAATATTCTAGACAAATGTTAAGTATTGATACGTCGTGCTGGTAATTGGTTTCCCAACATGGAATCCATTTTTCCAAGTATTCTCTTATCCTGACTGTCCACCTGTGGGAACAAATAGCACAGTGGATGTGAGCATGGATTCTGGGGCTGGACTGCCTGGGTTTGAGTCCTAGCTTAGCCAGTTACTAGCTGTGTGAACTTGGGCAAATACAGTAACTTCTGTGTCTTAATTTTCTCATTTATAAAATAGAAATAGTAATAATGCTTCCTGCATCTTGGGCTGTTGTGAAGATTTGATTAGTTTCTGTTTGTAAACTGTTTGGAATCATGCCTGGCATATAAGAAATGTTAGCATTATTACTATTTTTCTTACACTTGGTACTCACCTCCCTCCCCTTACACGCCCACACTTTTTTCCACACTGGGTCCTGCCATGGGTCTGCTGGCAGTGGGCCTTGTGCACTAGGGAATTGATAGCCCCTTAGTAGGTCACAGTTGGAAGGGATGGCCTGGCTCTCTGCCACGTGGGGCATGTTTATTGTGGGCTTGAACATTTCCCAGGACTCCCTGTCAAAAAATGCCTCTTTCCAGTCCCCCAGGGTCGGGAGACAGAGTGGCTGTTTGGCATGGAGGAGGGCCGGAAGCAGCTGGCAGCCAGTGCAGGCTTCAGGAGGCTGATCACAGTGGCCCTTCACCGAGGTCAGCAGTATGAAGGCATGGACAGCATCCAGGCTGAGCTGTCGGCCAGAGTCATGGAGCTGGCCCCGGCTGGGATGCCCGCCCAGCTGCAGGTAAGAAGGCTTGGGTAGCAGCTTTCAGGGTCTCTGGAGAAGTCGTATTAAGAGTCAGGAAGGCAGAGGTTGTCTTGGAAGAGGCTAGGACTAGGGTCTGTGACCCTAGACTGTTCCTGGAGGGCATATCAGCAGCTAAGAGCTAAGTGGGTAGAAATTATGTCCCAGGCAGTGAGCGGAAGGTGAGTGATTGCCTTTATTGAGACACATAGTAGCATCTGTCTGCAGGGCCTCTTGGACAGCAGAAGGAAGTCCTCCAGCTCCTCACAAGGTGGATTACTCAGACAGTTCTCCTAATGCACTTTGCACAGGATTTCCTTGGCTATTTTGCTCCTTAGAATTATCATTGTGTGAGGTAGAATGGGAAAGGGCCAAAAGAGCTCACCTTAATTTTCAGAACATTAACTCCGTGGGTTTGATGTTTTTCTAGGAAGGGAACTGAAGTTTTTGCCAAAATGGTGATATGGTATTATCAGTTGACACTGTCTGTCTTGTGCTATCCTGGTCATAAGACAGGGTGATTGACTTTACTGCAAGGACTTTATAGAAAAAGTTTCTCTTTCTTGATAGATGGGAAAGACAACCTACCTGGAGTCTTGGTGCTATAGTAACAGACCTGGAAGGAAGAAGCCAGTCTCCTGGGTTCTCAGCCTGTGGTTCTGCCCACAAGGCTGACTTGTGCTTACAGATTAGTAAGTCTGTGATGCTTCCTGAAGAGTGGGGTTAGTGTCATTAGAGAGACCCAGAGCTTGTGGGAAGGTTATTTTGTGAATTTTCTCTCAAAGTTTGGAGTCCCTCATGATGATTAAATATTCCTGTAAGTCTTTAAAAAGAATTAAGTGTAAAGATTGGGAAAGGAATGGAAAAGTTTGGGGGAAATGTATTTTTTTCCTCATTTTCTTTTTTTCCTGTTTAGTAAAATGCAGGAATAAGATGAGAATCACTGGGAGAAGGGAGAAATTTCTCCAAATTTGGAAAGGTTGCTTTGCACATAGATTTTGGTACCTTTATCCCAGCTCACATTCCTTCTCTCATGGTTCTGGTCCCTCTTCAGGGTTGCTTCTCACTTTCATTGTCTTGGACTGTTAAAAGTCCTTTTAGGAATTACTCTTGAGAAACTCCTGTTTTTCTTGTGGAGAACCAACTGATTTCACTAATGGTTTGGGGAATCTTTATTCAGTTGGTTTTCAAAAAGATGGATTAAGCTTTTTGAGATCTAGTCAAATGCCCCAGAAAAGTACTTTGACGGAATGGTGAATCTTTGGAGTCGTTGCTACACAGGACCTTGGTGTGGGGATTCCTCACAGAGACACAAAGGCAAGGGATTAGACTTTCTCATCTTTCTCGATGGAGCTGGCATTTCGACCACAGAGCTGCTGTTCTTTCAGGTGCCCTTCCTGTCTGTGGGTGGGGACATTGGGGTCCGCATTGTTCAGCACCAAGACTGCAGCCCGTTGAGTGGTGACTACGTCATTGAGGACGTGCAAGGAGATGACAAGCGCTACTTCCGGCGGCTCATCTTCCTCAGCAACAGGAATGTGGTGCAGTCAGAAGCCAGGCTGCTGCAGGATGTGTCTCACAGAGGTGAGGCAGCGTGGACGTGGTGGCGGTGTCCCTGTAGGTATGATATGGACAAGGCGGGGTGGCCAGAAAGACTTGGGAGCTTGGCGGAGTTGTAGGACAGACCTGGATATCTGTGACCAGAGGCACATGGCTCCGTGGGTCATCCTCTTATCTTCTGGGCTGTTAGAGTGTGAGTGGTGATGAACAGAAGGGGGGTCGATATTCTCTTCTTGAGCAAAGCCTGGCTGTAAAATGATAAGGAGGGGGGTGCGATGGTTTACCAAATAAATGTGATCATCGCCTTAATGCCTGAAGTTCAGAGACCACCTATTTTATAATTTACTCCATATGTGTCTGTATATTAACTCAGTAGGCCTGCTCTCCTCCTTACAGCCACCTCCTAGCACTTGGTTTAGAGGATTGTAGAGTTGGTGGGTGCCCTAGACGTCACCTAGTCTGCTGCTGTCCAGTAGAACTTTCTGCAGTGGGAAATATTTAATACCCAGTGAGCTGTCCAGTGTGGATGCTGAGCATTAGAAACATGGCTGGTATGACTGTTAAAGAGCTGCATCTTTAATCTTATTTATTTCCAATGAACTTATAATTAAATGTAAATAGACACAGGTAGCCAGGGTTACAGGCTTGGACAGGGTAGATCCAGACCATATTCTCTAGGATCCCTTTTAAGTGATCTCTCATGTGCTGCTCAGAAACACCCCCTAAGGGGGAAAGCAATCGTTTTTTCGCCTGCTGTTTTCTCCCATGTATATATTTGTACTTCAAAAGCAATACTTGCTTATTGTAATCAGTTCACAAATCAGATGCATAGAGTAGAAGTGAACGCTCCTCCCCTCCACCTCTCCAGTATAACTTCCCTTTTGAGGCCCAGAGACTCAGGCTTGGAATTTGAAATTGGCTTTTCTGATTCTTGGAAGTTTCTTTTGCCTGATGACCATGCTGTTGTGCTGGCAAGGCCATCTGGAAGGAAAGTGAAAAGAGAGAGTTCAGAACCTCATGAGGTCCTGGGTTTGCCCAGAGCTCAGGGTCAGGTGACTCTCTGCAGGACAGTTTTCTCTTGAGGGGTGTCCCCTGGTCAAGTGCACCTGTGTTTGCTGGGTTCCCGAGCTGTCGTTGGGTCACTTGAGGTACAGGTTGGTTCAGCTTCATCTCACCAAAAAATCAGTAAAATTGCTTCAAAGAAGATATTCCCCTCCAATTTGGGTTTCAAGTTTTTTTCCCCCATTGTTGTCAAGATCCTAGTCTTCTTACCATCACTTAATTTTCATGGGAATGATTTTCCTACGGGAGTATTGGTGAGAAGAAGGAGAATGTGTTAAAAAGTGATTTAACCTTTCTGATTGTTATGTTAAATTAGGCTGCCCCTCACACATTGCTGCCCAGTGCTGCTGTGGAGTGCAGCTGGTCGCTAGGAAAACGGCAAAACCAGCTGTTCGCTCTGTCCTGGTGCAGTTGAGAGAGGAGGGAGAGGAAATGTAAAGGGAGCTTGTGTAGGATTTTCCGCTTCTGGGAACATCTGTGATGTCCGTGTCCGCTGGGGTGGTGTGCATTACCACCTGTGTGATGCAGCCGAAAGATGCTAGGTGTTGGAGACAGGCAGTCCCACATTCAAATCCTAGCTGCACTGCCAGATTTTCTCTCTGCTGAGAATTGGAATAAGAGCGTTTTATAAAAGCTACAGGAGTAAGAGTCCTGGTACAACAATTGGCACAGAGGCAGTAATTAGTAACTTTAAGGTCTTCTCTGCTTAAAAAAACTCATGACTAAACTCCTCTCCTGTGAGCGGCTTTGTGTTTCCTAAAGAAGTACTAGCACCCCTCGCTCAAGTATTCCCAGCGTTATCAGTTGTTTGGTGTTTTCTTTGCCACTTCCCTTTTCTGACTCTCTGGCACGTGTTAAATGTTGGACCACCAGCTCTTTGGGGAGAAAAAGCCATGAATTGTACTGTTCCCTAATTTCTGTGCATGAAAATGGCCGCCACAGACAGATTTCAAGCTACCAGCATGTCAGCCAGTTCACAGAATGCCTGCATATTTCACCATTGACTCCCGAGTCTCAATCAGCCAGCTGCAGCACACCGCTGCTCATGTGCCTTACTTTCCAAGGAGTGGCATACCTCACACAACCTCATTCGTCTGTGTCTCTGATCTAGCCCAGAAGAAACGGAAAAAGGACAGGAAGAAGCATCGGCCTGCTGATACCCCAGAGGACCTGCCTGCAGCCCCTGGGCAGTCCATTGATAAGAGTTACCTGTGCTGCGAACACCACAAAGCCATGATCGCCGGCCTTGCGCTGCTGAAAAACCCGGAGCGGCTTCTAGGTGAGGAGGTCGCCACAGCCTTCCACAGTAGGAAATGTGTAAGATTACAGATGTCATCAGAGTTGGCTGCCTTGCAGCTTAAGAACCATGATTACAGATCAACAGATGTGCATATATTCATGTCTTTCTTATTCCCAACTGTCTTTCTGCATCATTCATGAACATCCAAGTAACTTTTCCCACAAACTCAAATTGTAGTCTTGAAATAGACATACATGCTGATATCTATATTTTTTTCTTCTATTCATTTATTTAAAAATTAGTGTTAAATTAACTACAGTTTTAAAATTTAATGTATAAAATATCTTCAGTGAAATCTATAAAGTGAACGGATCTTAAATTGTTCAGCTTCTTGATGAATTTTTGCATATCCATATACCCTGTAACCAGATGGAACATTTAAAAATCACATCTCCAGAGAAATACCTGTGTACTTTAGGAAAATTTCTGGCTTTTCAGTGATGCATTCTTTGAGTGCCAGATGTAATTCTTTCTTGAATTTCTGCTTTTAAAAAAATCCATAGTATAGGTAGTACAGTCATAGCCTTACCGCTGATAATAGGTTGGGATCTAACCACAGGAGCAAAAATATTTGTTTCTGTCCACTCCTGTAGCTGTCTTCTCCGCGAAGTCCTTGAGTATGTCCTGCTGAGATACCCTGTACTTGTGGTCTATCTTGGTGCTGATGTGTGTCAATGGATTCTCAGTTGTTACATTTAATCCTCAGGGTTTCTCTCTTTGGCGATTCTTTCTTGTTTCATATCTTCTCTCATCCCCTGTTTCTCTGAACTTGAGTGTAGGATCTGGGCCTTTCTTTTCCTGTGACTTCTGGAACTTGGATGGACTTCCTTCACTTGTTGGGTGTGTCTTATTAAAGGTAGCTGTGGCCTTTGAGTTGGAAGCTGGGCAGAGGGCATCACATCTACATGCCCAGTGATCATGGACAAGATGTTGCCCATTGTCCCTCCTGTTTCCTAGAGGGGTTTAATGATGCTGATGGTGGGGATTATTGCTGTAATGTCTGCTGAGGGCTTTGCAATGTTTAAGGAACCATAATAATAATAGACTGATTGCTCTTCTGGAACTAGTAAAGGAAGGATCATGAGGCCAGGGTTGAGTTTACATGTATTAAATTGACTCCTGAATTTCTAGAAAGAGACAAGGGAGGCCAAGTCTCTAAATCTTGTATCTTCTGGCTAGAGTGAACAATCCGACTGTCTCTTTTGTCCTCTCTAAGGCTGGTGCAGAACTTTACAGTGAGCAGATGGTAACATAATGCTTTTATTCTTTATTACAGAGACCCCACTGGCACTGTTGGTGGTAGGCCTGGGCGGGGGCAGCCTCCCTCTCTTTATCCATGATCATTTCCCAAAGTCCTGCATCCATGCTGTGGAGATCGACCCCTCTATGTTGGAAGTGGCCACCCAGTGGTTCGGCTTTTCCCAGAGTGACCGGATGACGGTCCACATCGCAGATGGTCTGGACTTTATAACCCGCCTGGCAGAAGAAGAAGGTACTGCTGTTGGAGAATTTGGACGGGTGTTGAGGAAAGATTGATCCAAGGTTGTCAGGCCTGCAAGGGGCTGTAGAATTCCTCTCTAAGAGATATGAGCATCATCCCAGTCTTTCACCTGTTCATTTGTTCCCTCATTTGTTGACATATTTATTCAGTAAATATAGAGCGTCTTAGAGAAGGAAAGGGCAACCCACTCCAGTGTTCTTGCCTGGAGAATCCCAGGGACGGGGGAGCCTGGTGGGCTGCCGTCTCTGGGGTCGCACAGAGTCGGACACGACTGCAGCGACTTCGCAGCATAGAGTGTCTATCATATGCTCAGTGCTGTTAGGGGTTAGGCTGCGGCAACAAGTAAAACAGACTGTTTCCTGCCGTCATCGTGCTGAGAAATCAGTGGGCTTCTCTTCTGAATTTCTTCTGACCCTGTGATCTTGCCACCACCTCATCATCCCGAGAGTCAGTGTCTGGAGCTGAGTGAGGTAAAGGGGAAGAAATGTTGGGGGTGTGTGTTGGGAGATGTGTTCTGTAAATCTATCAGCTCGAGGTGAAGCCAGAAATGGAGTAAAACATCATTCATGTAGATGAGTAGTTCTAAGCCCCAGAGATATTTGGCAATGTTGGCAGGCAATTTTTGGTTGTAAAAGCACAGCCTACCATTAGGTAGGGGTGCTTCCGGCATAATAGTGGGTGGAGGCACATGGAGGCCAAGGGTGCTGCTAAACATCCTGCAATGCACAGGATGGCTGCTGATGATAAAGAATGATCTGGTCCAAATGTCAACAGTGCTGAAATTAAACCCTGATGCAGGTGTTAGTGGGAATTCCAATAGCCCTGCTGCTCCTGGGATTAAGGCTCCATTTTTCTCTAATAATTTGTATCCCAGACTTGGACAAAAGGCATGTTAATGTGTTCTAATAGCTCTGCTGATGCTTCTGCAACTTAATGTATAGGCTCCTGGTGACTGATGTTTTACAGAGTGTGAGCCCCTTAAGGAGAAGTTAGGTTGATTCAGTCCTGCCTGAAACTGGGGAGTCCAGGCCACCCACCCTTCCTAGTCTGTTCATTCTGCAATAGTTGCTCTGGTTCTCGCTGGGTTAGAGCATTTTCTAGGAAGGGTGTGGCAAAATGGGATGCCGGGGTAAGTATTTTGGTGGTGGTGCTGCTGCTAAGTTGCTTTAGTCGTGTCCGACTCTGTGCAACCCCATAGACGGCAGCCCACCAGGCTCCCCTGTCCCTGGGATTCTCCAGGCAAGAACACTGGAGTGGGTTGCCATTTCCTTCTCCAATGCATGAAAGTGAAAAGTGAAAGTGAAGTCGCTCAGTCGTGCCGGACTCTTAGTGACCCCATGGACTGCAGCCTACCAAGCTCCGCCATCCATGGGAATTTCCAGGCAAGAGTACTGGAGTGGGGTGCCATTGCCTTCTCCGAAGTATTTTGGTGCAGGGATAGACAAATGCTGCCTTAATTGCAAAGTGAGCTGAACTCTTATCAGAGTTTCCCAGATATGCTCTCTGCAGCTGGGGCCAAAGTAGGGGCCCAGACCCAGGATAGCTAATACATGTGAAAGCACTTAAAACAGTGCCAGGCATGTGGTAGGTACTCAGTCCAGGATGTGCTACTATTGTTAGGACCTCTAAACCAGATCTGAACAGCCCTGGCCTTTGTCTCTAACAACAACCTTTCAGGTTGTTGGAGGACTCAGTGCCACAGGTGGGGGCCGTGGTTGTCCTTGAACTTTGATGAGCCAACATGTTCTGCTCTTGAAAAACCAAAATCAAATCTGTGCTATGAACAGTGATGGACATGCTATAGTCCTAAGTAAATATATATTGATTATTGAATAATCATTAGCACCGTCTCAGTTTGCTAAAAACCAGTCGTTCATATTGTAGGCCTACCCCTTAAAAAAACTAACATTCTAGTAAGGAGTGGATCAGATTCATCATCAGTTCTTTCTCACCCATTGAACAAATGCCTTCTTTCTTGAGCCAATAATTGTTCAAGTAACTAGAAAAGATTTGCTGACTTTAATTTGAGAACATTTTTCTCCAGAGTTAAGTTAAAGATACCATGTGCTGGGTCAGCCCTTGCAGGCAGAGGCAGCTATTTTGTCTAAATCAGTGGTTCTCATCTCTGTCTTTTGAATCACCCAAGGAGCTTAAGAAACGTACCAGAGGCATCTCACTTCCCATCCCATCTGTTCTTCTCCACCCCAGGAGTTTTTAACTCTGTTGTTCAGGAGTGGAGCCCAGGTTCTCTGAGTATTTAGAATTTTCCCATTTGGCTCTAGTGTCCTGCCAGGGTTGAAAATCACTGGTATAGATGTACTCTGAGTAATGATCCTGCTGGAGTGGACCCCAGAAATGTGTGTCTGTAGAAGGGGCTTTAAAATGTAGAGGAAGATGAGATGATGGTGCAAACTTAGATGTGGGCACTCCCAGCAGAGCCCTGATGACGTAACTGCTTTGGACAGTGACTTTGGTGCTCTTAGGCACCACATCCTCCATGTCATTCCTGTTGACTTAGCCACCTGTGCCAACCACAGGTCGCAGAGGAAATGTGGAGGAATGTGAATGGTGTTATTTTATCCAGCACAAAACAGAGACTTGTCTGCTTCTCTTTCCCAGCACGGCCTCACTACGACGTCATAATGTTCGATGTGGACAGTAAGGACCCAACCCTGGGAATGAGCTGTCCACCCCCAGCATTTGTGGCCCAGCTTTTCCTGCAGAAGGTCAAAAGCATCTTGACTTCTGAAGGTATGAAGCACAGAAGGTGGCGAGGGAGAAGGGATGGGCCCTTTAGGAAGATTTTCTTTTTAATGAAAAATGCTCATAAGTGTGTAGCATGATTGGTTTCCCCAGATTGAACATACTCGTTTACCAGTACCCCTACAAGTCCTCTTACCTCCTTTCAGGTAAGGAAAGGAGGGAAGAGGACTTACCTGCACTGGGTCTTCGTTGCTGCGCTTGGGCTTTCTCTAGTTGCAGAGAGTGGGGTCTGCTCTATTTTGTGGTACGTGGGCTTCTCACTGTGGTGGCTTCTCGTGTTGTAGAGCACGGGCTCTAGAGCACAAGCTCAATAGTTGTGGCGCATGGGCTTAGTTGCTCCACAGCGTGTGGGATCTTCACGGACCAGGGATCAAACCCATGTCCCTTGCATTGGCAGGCAGATTCTTAATCCATTGAGCCACCAGGGAAGCCCACCATCCTCACTTCTATCAGCACAGCTTAGTTTTGTCCATACGGAATGTTCTCTCTGTTCTTTCACTCAACATGATGTTTGTGAGGTTCACTCATGGTGTTGTGTTGACATCGTTCCTTTTTATTGCTCTGACATATCACTAGGTGACTACCATGATTAATTTATCCCTTCTGCTGTTGGCATTGGGCTTGTTTCTTTTTCGAGGATTTACTAGGAAGTACTGCCATTACCTGCCTCTTGAGAAATCTGTATGCAGGTCAGGAAGCAACAGTTAGAACTGGACATGGAACAACAGACTGGTTCCAAATAGGAAAAGGAGTACGTCAAGGCTGTATATTGTCACCCTGCTTATTTAACTTCTATGCAGAGTACATCATGAGAAATGCTGGACTGGAAGAAACACAAGCTGGAATCAAGATTGCCGGGAGAAATATCAATAACCTCAGATATGCAGATGACACCACCCTTATGGCAGAAAGTGAAGAAGAACTAAAAAGCCTCTTGATTAAAGTGAAAGAGGAGAGTGAAAAGGTTGGCTTAAAGCCCAACATTCAGAAAACGAAGATCATGGCATCCAGTCCCATCACTTCATGGGAAATAGATGGGGAAACAGTGGAAACAGTGTCAGACTTTATTTTTTTGGGCTCCAAAATCACTGCAGATGGTGATTGCAGCCATGAAATTAAAAGACGCTTACTCCTTGGAAGGAAAGTTATGACCAACCTAGATAGCATATTCAAAAGCAGAAACATTACTTTGCCAACTAAGGTCCGTCTGGTCAAGGCTATGATTTTTCCAGTGGTCATGTATGGATGTGAGAGTTGGACTGTGAAGAGAACTGAGCACCGAAGAATTGATGCTTTTGAACTGTGGTGTTGGAGAAGACTCTTGAGAGTCTCTTGGACTGCAAGGAGATCCAACCAGTCCATTCTGAAGGAGATCAGCCCTGGGATTTCTTTGGAAGGAATGATGCTAAAGCTGAAACTCCAGTACTTTGGCCACCTCATGCGAAGAGTTGACTCATTGGAAAAGACTTTGATGCTGGGAGGGATGGGGGCAGGAGAAGGGGACGACAGAGGATGAGACGGCTGGATGGCATCACCGACTCCATGGACGTGAGTCTGAGTGAACTCCGGGAGTTGGTGATGGACAGGGAGGCCTGGCATGCTGCGATTCATGGGGTCGCAAAGAGTCGGACACGACTGAGCGACTGAACTAGAACTAGAACTGCCATTAACATTCTGGTAGATGCCTTATGGTGAAGTGTGTGTGCCAGTCTATTGGGCATAGATGTGGGGTTGTAATTGTTGGATCACAAATTATACATTTATTCAGTTTGTAGATGGCAGTCACACACAGTGTCACAAAGCAGTTGTATTAATAGCAGTTCACATCCCTGCCAGCATGTGATGCTAGCAACCCCACATGTCCTGGACTGGGCAGTATGCTTTTTCATCTTCAGAGCTGCCTGTTTTCAGATTAGGAAACTGAGGTAGACACTTGCCAAAGTGACACACGATTAGACTTAGGGCTCCAACCCAGGTCCTTATGACTTAAAAAAGCTGGAGCTGTTAATCCGTATGTTCACCACCTCCCAGGTGTTTTGATTTGGTTTGCAAACAGAGTTGATTTAGAACCTTTATTGTTACAAATAAAGGTATGTGTTATATATGTCAGGAATATAATTTTTCTCTGAAATTGATATTAATTACTTGGGGGTATTAATTTCTTCTTTCTCAAAGCAATTCTTTGTGAAACAGAGGCATGGAGAATGGTCATATTTGTTAGCAGCACAAGAGAGCAAGAAATGAGCCTGAAGCCTTCTTATGGTTCACGCACCCCCTACCTCTCTCCCTTCATATGCTGTGTGTTCCTGGCACAGTCACTGCTGCCACGGATGTGTCCCTTGCTCCACCTGCCTCCTGGGATCAGGAATGGCCATATTCCTCAGAGCAGAACCTTGTCTCCTGTGTTCCCTGAACCATGGTCATTCTCTTCCTTTCTCACCCTGCAGGTGTCTTTATCCTCAACCTTGTGTGCCGAGACCTGGGGCTAAAGGACTCGGTGCTGGCTGGGCTTAAGGCGGTGTTCCCCCTCCTGTACGTCCGGCGAATCGAGGGTGAAGTCAACGAGATCCTGTTCTGTCAGCTGCACTCTGAGTGCAAACTCGCTACACCAGAGCTCCTGGAAATGGCCCGGGCCTTGGAGCAGACCCTGAGGAAGCCCGGAAAGGGCTGGGATGACACGTATGTCCTGTCAGACATGCTCAACACTGTGAAGATCGTGTGAGTGTCCGGACCAGGCAGTCCTCTCAGCTTCCTGCCAGACTGACCTCAGGCTGCCGGCCTGCCAGGGACTGAAGAAATACAATGTGTATTAAGCCTCGTATTTTTCTTAGTTTCATACTCACCTACGTGCGCCCTCCTGCTCGTGAGATTGCCTGAAGGTCTGGGAGAATAAAACAGTCTTTGCTGCGCTGTCTTCTTCAGTACTGCTTGGGTTGATCGCCTTTGCTTCCTGTGCTGCGTCCTTGAGTAGGTTCCCTGCTGGAGCTCCAGCAGGTGTGATGCCTTAACAAGTGTGTCCCAAGCTCCTTAGGACTGGAGACATCACACGTGATTACCGGTTGGCTTTGCTTTTTCCCTCTCTTGGTCCTATAGGAACCATCTCAGGTGAGATAGACAGTAGAGCATTTTGTGCCAAAAGACTGTAAATAGGGCAGCCTCCCTATAGATGTGAGACAGGTTTAAAAGAGTGTCTACTTTGTCTTCCTGGAGATGAAACTACTGCTGACGTGCTCCTACGTTTTAAAAATCTGGTAACGCACTCCTCTACTTTTTTCAATTTTTTATTAAACTTTTTATTTTACTTTGGAGTATAGCCAGTTAACAACGTTGTGATAGTTTCAGGTGGACAGCAGAGGGACTCAGCCATATACATACAGGTATCCATTCTCCTGTAAACTTGCCTCCCCTCTAGGCTGCCGCATAACATGGAGTAGAGTTCCCTGTGCCATACAGTAGGTCCTTGTTGGTTATCCATTTTAAATATAGCAGTGGGTACCTGTCCATCCCAGACTTCCTAACCCTTCCCTCATCCTTCCCCCTGCAACCATAAGTTCGACCCATTCTAACAACTTTTCTCATAGCCCAAGCCGTCTATTCTGTTCCTCCAAAAGGAATGAATGTATCTGGCCCCATGATCTCGTGTGTCAGAGTCTTAGCAGTCTGAAGCCTCTGGTATTGGTTTACTCACATTTACTGAGTGGCAACTACATGCCAGACTCACTGTAAAAAGTTGTAGTGGAAGTAAAGATGTTTAAGAATGGCCAGAAAGCACAAATTAGTAATAAAAATGAACATGTTCCAGAAACGCTTCTAAGTGAGTGATTCAGTACACTGTCTCATGTAATTTCAGATAAAGGATAGTTAAACCAAAACTGCATCTAACCCAAATCTCACTTGAGCCAATTGAAACTATTATGCCAATTCATCTCTTCTAATAGTAAGTAAGCCAAGACTGACTTAATAGCAGTGCTATGGGAAATCCACCAGCCCAGCTCCTCTCCCCACAGGCCCTTTAAATGGACTCTACCCTCTTGAGGCAAAGCATATTTCAAAACTGTGTTGTCATCCTTACACAGTTTGCAGCCCGTTGAGAAGAAGTCCATATGTGCAGAATAATGTTTTTAGATCACGTCCATTAGAAATACTAGGTCTTCTTCAGGAGAGGGGCTTCCCTGGCACCATGTAAAGGGAAGGTTATCTCTTGGCTTGCCTTCTACCCCAAGGGACTCAGCTTTGGCATCCTCCATCATTGTCTAGTTTGTAAACTCATCCGGTATTGGGATAGGTTATAGAGGGTCTGAGATGGAGGGTCACCCTCTAGTGCTGTGCAGACTTTCAACAGCACAATTCTCTAGCTTGGTGGCATAGCCACCAGCATTACCAGAATGATAACAAAGTCTCAACTATGTCTTAGGAAGAGTAGTCCAAGGAATTAGCCTCACTGGAAAGAAGCATTTGGAGGTGGGAAGAGGCACTCAGGGGCGATGATAATCATTTTAAATTTTTGAAAGACTGGGTATGTAAGATGAGTAAGGTTGGTTACATGTGTCTCTCAAGGCTGAAGTCTTCCCTGGTGGCTCAGACGGTAAAAAGTCTGCCTGCAAAGCGGGGGACTTGCATTCAGTCCCCTGGAGAAGATCCCCTGGAGAAGAAAATGGCAATCCACTCCAGTATTCTTGCCTGAAAAATCCCATGGATGGAGGAGCCTGGCAGGCTACAGTGCATGGGGTTGCAAAGAGTTGGACACGACTGAGTGACTAACACTTTAAAGGCTGAAGAAAGACCAATGTGCAGAAATTATAGTTGGGCATCTTTCAGCTTAATTTCCTAGAAGATTTGTGCCAATAGAGACCACTGTGTTCACCAGGACATGTGATTCAGACTTTTCTCAAAATGTAGACTAACTCTGCTCAGTGTGGCTCGCTAAGTTGTGAGGAAAGGGTTTTGTGTGTACAAGGCAATGCCATTGTCTGTGTGCCATCTTCCTCTTTGGAGAGCTATTCAGTTTTGTGTGGGTGTATGTGTTTGTGGAGAATGTGAGAGTGGTGTTTCATTTTATTACATATTTTTAAAAACTGAAGTGTAGCTGACAACATTATGATACTTTCAGGTGTACAGCACAATGATTCAATATTTGTATATATTGTGAAATGATCACAGTATGCTATTCACTTTTGCATTGATGCAAATGGGTCTTTATAAGAATTTTGCCTAACTTAGGCATATGAAGCGCTTCCCAGGTGGTTCAGTAGTAAAGAATCCATCTGCCAAACAGGAGATAGGTTTGATCCCTGGGTCAGGAAGATCCCCTGGAGAAGGGAATGGCAACCCATCCCAGTATTCTTGCCTGGACAATCCCATGGACAGAGGAGCCTGGAAGGCTACAGTCCATGGGGTCACAGAGAGTGGGACACGACTGAGCGACTAAACAGCAACAAAGGCATATGAACTCTGGAGGATAGGGAAGTTTGTAAAGTCAGATTCCTTCCAGATCAGGCAGGTAACAAACGTGTGAAGTGAGCCAGGTGTAAAACAGAAAGGCTCGGATGAAGCCTACTGTGAACTAGAGAATAAATGCCCCATCGAAAGGCGGCAGCTGTTCTTCCAGCTGAGTGTTGTCTTGCGTGAGTGTTAGATCTTTTAAGAGACCCCAGAAATCCTGAGTGGATATGTATGTGTGAGTATTAAAGTGTTGGCCAATCAGAACCTGTCTTCAAGCCACATTCATCCAGTTGGCCAGTCACTTTCCACTGCACAGGATGGCCTACGGAGCACTTGAGAATCTGGTATACATACCGTGAGCATAAAACAAAGAACAAGGTGATAGCTGCCGGTCTCAAAAGTCTGGAAAAGTTGCATCCTGTGTTATGACCTACATTTTCTGTAACACCTGTTCTTCAGTGAGGCTGGTGTCCGTCACCTCTGGGATAGTGTACAATTAAAGTTCCCAGTTTAAACCAGTAAGGTCCTAAAGGAAATAAGTCCTGAATATTCATTGGAAGGACTGATGCTGAAGCTGAAGCTCCAGTACTTTGGCCACCTGATGCGAAGAGCTAATTGGAAAAGACCTTGATGCTGGGCAAGATTGAAGACAGGAATAGAAGGGGACGACAGAGGATGAGATGGTTGGATGGCATCACCGATTCAATGGACGTGAGTTTGAGCAAGTTCCGGGAGTTGGTGATGGACAGGGAAGCCTGGCGTGCTGCAGACTATTGGGTCACAAAATGACTGAGCGACTGAACTGAATTGAAACTTCCCAGGACTATCAGAGAAGTGAATGTGAGTATATCACATGACAACACCACCAGCTCCCCCACCAAGACACATTCTGCAACAATGTAAAGTTGCTGAGGCTGGCTGTAGCTACCCTCACCCTAACCCCAACATCAAGTTTTCAATGTGTGTCTGCAATCTGCCTTCATGGCTCAGCTTGGTGACAGCTACTTCTTGAGTCCCTCTTCTTACAGATAAACCAGTAGTTCTCAGCTTCGTGTTGATAGCAGAACGCGTGGTCAGTTGCAAGTTCGTGTCTGGCTTTTTGTGACCCTCATAGCCTGAAGCCCACCAGGCTCCTCTCTGTCCATGGGATTTTTCAGGCAAGAATACTGGAGTGGGTTGCCCTTCTCTCCAAGGGATCTTCTCAATCCAGGGATAGAACCTGCATTTCCTGTGTCTCCTGCATTGCAGGTGGATTCTTTACCGCTGAGCCATCAAGGAAGCCCAGATAGGCAGGAAGATGGTCCCCAAAGAAGTCCTTGTCCTGCAACCCAGGAACATGTTACATTACTTGGCTAGGGGAATTAAGGCAGCGGAAAGACTTGACCTTACTAACTAGCTGACTCTAATATATGGAGATTATCCTAGATTATCCAGGTGGGCCTAACATGATCACAAGAGTCTTTAAATGTGGGTGAGCGAGGCAGTAAAGCCAAATCAGTATGATGTGAGAAATGCTTGGCTGGCTTTGAAGATGGAAGGAACTCGAAAGCCTCTAGAAGCTGGAAAAGGTAAGAAAGCGATTTCTCCTCTAGAGCCCCCAGTAAGGAATGCAAATCAGCCGATAATTTAGTCCAGAGAAATTTCTGACTTCTGCACTGTAGACCTATAAGGTAATAAGTTTGGGTTGTTTGAGCCACTAGGTTTGTGGTAGATTGTTATAGCAACAATAGGAAACTAAGAGAGCTGTGTGTGATGCAAACTTTTAAAATCTACTTGGCCACTTTCCAATATGCAATACAGTATTATTCCTGGAGGAGGAAATGGCAACCCACTCCAGTATTCTTGCCTGGAGAATTCCATGGACAGAGGAGCCTGGCAGGCTACAGTCCATGGGGTCACAAAGAGCTGGACACGACTGAGCAACTAACACTAATACAGTATGATTAACTATGTTGTATATTATATGCCCATGACTTGCTTTTTTTTTTTTTCTGACTTGCTTACTTTTTAACTGGAAGTTTATGTCTTTTGACCCCCATTTTGCCACCACTGCCACCTCTTTGTCCCCGCCCCTCTGCCTCTGGCAGCCACCAGTCTGTCCCCTGCATCTATGAGCTTGTTTTCCTGTTTTTAGATTGCACCTCTAAGTGAGACTACATGATAACTTATCTTTCTTTGCCTGACTTATTTCACTGAGCATAATGCCCTCAATTTCCGTCCTTGTTGCAAATGGCACTACTTCATTTTTTTTATGACTGAATGATATTCCATTGTGTGTGTGCATGTATCTCGTGTCTATCCTTTCATTCATCAGTGGACACTTAGGTTGTTTCCATGTGTGGGTTACTGTTAAACAGTGCTGCAGTGGACATGGGAGTGCAGCATCAGAATTTTAAAAAAGCTTTCTAGATGATAATGTTGTGCAGCCAAAGTTGAAGCCCACTGAGGGGTAGGTTCTATGAGTGGCTGTGTTCTGAGGTAAGGGGAAGTGTTAGTTGCTCAGTCGTGTCTGACTTTGTGACCCCATGGACTATAGCCCACAAGGCTCCTCTGTCCATGGGGATTCTCCAGGCAAGAAAACTGGAGTGGGTTGCCATTCCCTTCTCCAGGGGATCTTCCCAACCCAGGATTGAACCCAGGTTCCTGTATTGCAGGTAGATTCTTTACCATCTGAGCCACCAGGGAAGCCCTAACTGATGGGATGTTATTCTCATCAGTGACTATAGCTTAGCTCTGAGATGCAAGCAGCAACTGTCACTTGGTAACTGGACTGTGATCTCCCACCTTGTCTAGGAAAAACACCTTGTGGTTTGCCTCTATTCACATTCACAATACTCTGATATCATGTGTGGGTCCCCTCCCCTTCCCCCCCACCACCATACTTGACAGTTCCCCAATTCTGACACCAACTCTGTCATACAATTCAATTCAAACCTGACACTGTCTTTCTGGGGTTAGTGCAGACCACACAAGACTGTCCCCCGACTCTGCTTCAGATCCTGTCTCCACATTGCAAGCCCAGGTTGTTACCTGTGCTTCTGATCAACTAATGGGCTTCCCCAATGGCTCAGCAGGAAACACAGGAGACGCAGTTTCAGTCTCTGGATTGGGAAGATCCCCTGGAGGGGAAATAGCCACCCGCTCCAGTATTCTTGCTTGGAAAACCCCATGGACAAAGGAGCCTGGCAGGCTATAGCCCAAAGGGTCACAAAGAGTTGGACATGACTAAGCATGCAGGCATGGCAGTCTAATCAACTGGCTGTACACTGAGGTTCTTATGACCCTCTCCTCAGGTTTGATCATTGGTTAGAGTGCCTCACAGAACTCGGGAAAACAGTTTGCTTAGATAACCAGTTTATTATCAAAGAATACTACACAGAACAGCCGGATAGAAACACTACAGAGGGCAAGGTTTGTGGGAAGGGGTGTGGGGCTCCATGCCTTCTCTGGGCAGCCCCCCTCCTTGTATCTCTGTGTGTTCACCCACCTAAAGGCACTCAGAGCCCTGTGCTCATGGGAGTTTTTGGAGTCCTCATCTTGGAGGCACCAGCGATTACTAACCCTCCATTCCCCAGTGGATGGGAGTGGGGCTGGGGGTGGAAGTTCCTAGCTTCTGTCATATCAAGGCTTTATTACCGGCCCAGGTTCTTGGAGCCTTTAATCAACAGAAATGAGTAGGAGGCCTGACAAGAATGGCAGGCAAGTCTTAACTGGAATTTGTGTTGCAGCAGGAGGGAGCGAGGACAAGTAACAGGTGCCTGGCTCACTCTCCAACAGGGCAAGCTGGTCTCTTGAAGAGGGTGAAGGTTGGGGCTGATTGCGGGTCAAGCTGGAGGGTGGCTTAGGTGGTCTGCCTACCCCTTGGTGGCGCTGTGTGCAGGAATCATGCCCAGCTCCCTGCTTCTGTTCCTGGCTCATCAGAAGCGGCAGTTGGGTTCTGGTCTTTTTGTATCTTGTTAATAATTTGCCCCAGCTGCACATGCAGGCAGTTATTTTTAGTTCCTTATAGTTTCTTTGTATTCTGTTGCTCCAGGAGATGTGTGTCCAGGTACAAGCACTGCAGTTAAGGATCCTGGGTCCCCCCAACCTGCCTCAGCTTGGTCTTTCTGATGTCTAGCTCTCATCCAGGCACCTACCAAGAGTCACCCCTTAGAATGAAAACTTATCCTATCATCCAGGAAATGGTAGAAGTTTTAGGAACTCTATGGCAAGTACCAATGGCAACTCTCTATGGCAGGTCAGAGACCAATATGAGTCTGTGTGTTCTCAGTCCTGTCTTAACTCTTTGAGGTCCCATGAACTGTAGCCCACCAGGCTCCTCTGTCCTTGGAATTTTCCAGTAAGAATACTGGAGTGGGTTGCTATTTTCTTCTCCAGGCAATCTCCCCAACCCAGGGTTCAAACTCGAATCTCTAGAGTCTCATGCAGGTGGATTCTTTATTACTGCACCACTTGGAAAGAGACATATTAATATTTCACACACCTGTACACTGGTGCACACCTCAGCTCTTTGCCCTTTGAGTGGAGGACAGTAGGGTGAGGTCAGCTGCGCTAAGGGGTGATTTCCTTCATGGAGCACAGTGGCCACTCTTTCCACTGTAACTGGGCCTCAGCGAGCATCCTATGGACTGCTTAATAAAATCCAAAGACTTGAGTAAGTCATAGGTAGTCCAGTTTTCTCTTGTGGGTTGGCTTGCCATTTGGTTTTTTATAAATTGGTCCACAAGTAATGGTCAACAAGAAGTAGAATTCTTTAAAAAAAAAAGATTTATTTTTGGCTGTGCTGGGTCTCTGTTGGTGCATTTGGGCTACTCTCTAATGGCAGGTGTGCGGGCCTCTCATTGCAGTGGCTCGGCTTGTGAGCATGGGCTTAGCTGCAGTGCAGCATGTGGAATCTTCCCAGACCTGGGATCCACCTTGTGTCTCCTGCATTTGCAGGAACCACTGGACTACCAGGGAAATCTGGAAGTAGAATTCTTTTTGTTACATTTATTTTTAATTGAAGTCTAATTGCATTACAGTATTGTGTTAGTTTCTGCCAAACATCATCATGAATCAGTCATAGGTACACATATGTCCTTGAATCTCCCTCCCTCTTCCCTCCCCATCCTACCTTGCTAAGAAGTAGAATTCTTAAGTTGGGATTTTCCTTTTTATACTTAATAGGCTTTTTTTCTTTTTCTTTTTTTTTTTGAGAGGCTGCTCTGTGGCAACCCACTCCAGTACTCTTGCCTGGAAAATCCCGTGGATGGAGGAGCCTGGTAGGCTACAGTCCATAGGGTCGAAAAGAGTCGGACACGACTAGGCTACTTCACTTTCACTTTCTGTGCCAGACACCATGCTCTTGGTAAGGATCCGTGGAGGAAAGAGATACAAACCCTGTTGTTACAAGCCTCACTAACACCTGGATGAATTCTGGAACCCGCGCCCTGCCTCCCGCTCCCCCATGTACTTAAAGAGTGAAGAATGGACAGAAGACGGCCAGGTGTTTGGTAAGTCCTCTTAGATCCTTATTAGGACGGACAGGAAAGAGTCAAGTTTCGGTAAACGCGGCCCCCTTAAAATGACTGATGGTGTGGCCCACTGTTTCGTTTTTTTTCTGGCTCCCGTCTGAGCTGGTTCCTATACGTCCCAGCAGATGGCGCGAGAAATCACAGTTAAGTTCTGGGGTGGCTACAAAATTTCCTTGGAAGAGGCAGATCTCTTTCAAGGACTTGTTCTACCCAAATCACATTTCCTGCTTTTTTTCTCTCGTGTCTGAGGACAGACTCCTCCATTGCCTATTTTTCTCTCTCTACCCAATACTCTAACCACTCTGCTCTTTCATCATTTTTTTTTTCCCTTCCCATGGACACAGACTGATTTTTCTCCAGTCAAGGAGGTCTGCAATGGTGGAGCACTGCATAGAGGGAGGAACCCCTTTGCCCAGCAACCCTGATTTTAGGAACAATGGTTGAAAGTGGAGCAATGGGATAATTCTAACAGCTTAAAGCTAGGAAACATATAAGAAATAAAACTGTAACAATACTCACCTGGGCATGTCACATTTTCTGCCAGATATCATTTCTATTATAGTAGTAAATTACTAGATAAGAAAAAGATTGGTTTAAAAAAATCAAATTTGATTGAAATAATGGTTTAGATATTTTTAAATTTAAACCTGTCTGTAGTGGGTTGAACAGTGGCTCCCCGGAAGAAACATCGAAGCCTTAACCCCTGGAACCTACACACGTGACTTTATTCAGAAAAGGGTCTCTGCAGATGTAATTAAGAATCTGGACATGCGATCATCCTGGATTGGGGCCATTCTAAATCCTATGACAAGGCCTTAGAATAGATGGGGAAACAGACTGAGAGAGGGGAGACACACAGGACTGAAGGCCATGTGAGAATAGAGGCAGTTTGGAGAAATGTATCTACAAGTCAAGGGATGTCAAGGATTATAAACAGCCACCAGAAGTGAAGAAAGAGGCCTAAAGCCATTTCCCTCAGCCTCCAGAAGGAACCAGCTGTGCCAGCACCTTGACTGAGGACGTCTGGTTCATAGTTTGAGAGGACAAACTTCTGTAGCTTTAAGCCACCTAGTTGTGATAATTTGTTTTGGCAGCCTCAGTAAATGAACGTTGTTGTTGTTTAGTCACTAAGTTGTGTCTGACTCTTTTCGACCCTATAAACTGTAGCCTGCCAGGCTCCTCTGTCCATGGGATTTTCCAGGCAAGAAGTACTGGAGTGAGAAGCCATTCCCTTCTCCAAAGGATCATCCCGACCCAGGGATCAAACCTGGGTCTCCCACATTGGCAGGCTGCTGCTTTCCTGCTGAGCCACCAGTAAATGAATACAATGGTCTAACAGGATTTTGTCCCCGCCACTCTTCAGAACCAGAGATTGTTTGGTCTCTGGGCCACGTGTTACCCACAGATGTGTTTAGTTTAGCCTTCACAGGACATTTTATGTGAAATGGATTTCTTTGGAAAATGTAGAAACTCTGGCAATGCTATGCTCACATTGACCTTTGGCTAGAACTGGTAAGTATCTGTCCCTTTTAGATCAGTCATATTTGTTGCCATCCCACGGTGCTCTATCTCTCCCTCATGTATTTATGCTACACATCTGGTCTTGCAGGGATGTGAGATTGTAGCTCCTATATATGCATCAGGCTTGGTGTGTTTAAAAGATCCAGTCCTCTCTTTTAGAAGAAGAGGAAAGAAGCCCTTGATTTTGCAGTCAGTGATTATGGAAGGTTTTTATAAAGCAACACAATGTAAAAGGTGGTTCTGAAATCTGGTTACTCAATAAAACTACCTGGAGACCGTTTTCCATATGCAGATTGTGGACTGAATCCCAGACCACCTACGTCAGAATCGTGGCTATGTGTAAGATGATAGAGTAGGACAGGAGTAGAGACCAGGAATCTGCATTTTTCAAAGCTCTCAGGTGATTCTTGAAGTATGAATTTCCTATCCCACTGGAGCTCTTTGAAGCTTGGTTTTTGAAAAGGCTTTTCAATAAAATTGGAATGATTTGCAACATTTTGCAGAACTAAGTGTTTGAAATGTGTTAAATTCGTTGTATTTAAGTATCAACAAGTGAAGAGTGGCCAAACAAGGTAATTCCTTTTAATAAGAGCAGAGAAATAACAACTAATTAATGTTAGTGATATATTTTATTTATCTAGACAGTATATTCATAAAACCTTTTTTCTCTGTTTTGGTGGTGAGTGGGAACAAGCTGAGATCCCTCCTGAACTGCTGATTGGGCCTGCACAATACCATATCCCAGGGATAATACTGGTTAATTTGAGATGTAATCTACAATTCTGAAACAACTATTTCTAGCTTTTCTTCTTTAGGATAAGGTCTATATCTCTACCAGTCTCCTGCGGATGCTAGTAGACCCCCCTGAAGGAATGAATAAGGAAATGCGAGGGTATTTAAATAAAGTTGTTATCACAATTTTAATCAAGGAAATTTACATAACTTTGGCAGTTCTTCAAACATTGCATACAGATTCAATTGACAAATAACTTGTTAAATGATTCTTTCATTCAATAAACATTTATTGAGTGTCTACTATGTGCCAGGTACTGTTCTAGTTCCTGTTCTCATGAACCTTATATGTCTGATGAAAAACAAGCATAGGTTCATTAATATGTGGCAGGTGCTTTTCACAGGAAGCATGCTTACTATATGGATTATATTAACTTTTTTTTTTTACATTTAAAAGTTTTATCTTTATTTAGATATTTTTATTGACATATAAGTGACTTACAATATTGTATTAGTTTCAGGTGTACAATATAGTGATTTGCTGTCCTTTTACATTACAAAATGATCACCATAATAAGTTTAGTTACCATCTATTACTTTCAGTTCAGTTCAGTTGCTCAGTCATGTCTGACTTGTGACCCCATGGACTTCAGCACGCCAGGCTTCCCTGTCCATCACCAACTCCTGGAGCCTACTCAAACTCTTGTCCATCACCTTGGTGATGCCATTCAACCATCATATCATCTGTTGTCCCCTTCTCCTACCACTTTCAATCTTTCCCAGCATCAGGGTCTTTTCCAATGAGTCGGTTCTTTACATCAGGTGGCCAAGGTATTGGAGTTTCAGCTTCAGCATCAGTCCTTCCAATGAATATTCAGGGCTAATTTCCTTTAGGATGGACTGATTGGATCTCCTCGTAGTCCAAGGGACTCTCAAGAATCTTCTCCAACACCACAGTTCAAGAGCATCAATTCTTTGGCGCTCAGCTTTCTTTATAGTTCAACTCTCACATCCATATGACTACTGGAAAAACCATAGCTTTGACTAAATGGACCTTTGTTGGCAAAGTAATCTGCTTTTTAATATGCTGTCTAGGTTGGTCATAACTTTTCTTCCAAGGAGCAAGCGTCTTTTAATTTCATGGCTGCAGTCATCGTCTGCAGTGATTTTGGAGCCCAAGAAATAGACTGTCACTGTTTCCGTTGTTTCCCCATCTATTTGCCATGAAGTGATGGGACCAGATGCCATGATCTTAGTTTTCTGAATGTTGAGCTTTAAGCCAACTTTTTCAGTCTCCTCTTTCACTTTCATCAAAAGGCTCTTTAGTTCTTCGCTTTCTGCCGTAAGGTGGTATCATCTGCATATCTGAGGTTATTGATATTTCTCCTGGCAGTCTTGATTCCAGTTTGTGCTTCATCTAGCCCAGCATTTCTCATGATGTATTCTGCATATAAGTTAAATAAGCAGGGTGACAATATACAGCCTTGATGTACTCCTTTCCCTATTTGGAACCAGTCTATTACCATACAAAATTATTGAAATATTAATAAACATATTCCCTGTGTTGTGCATTATATCCCCATGACTTATTTATTCTATAACTGGACGTTTATGTGTCTTAATCCACCTATTTTGTCCTTCACCATGCTATCCCCCCTCTGGTGACCATATTTGTTCTTTGTATGAGTCTGTTCTTGTTGTTTATCAGCTTTAGTTTTTAGATTTTGCATATAAGTGAAATCTTACAGTATTTTTTCTTTTTTTTTAATTAAAAAAATTTTCTTGACCATACCACATGGCAAGTGGACTCTTAGTTCCCTGAGCAGGATTGAACCCATGCCCCCTGCACTGGAGATGTGGTGTCCAAACCACTCGACCACCAGGGAAGTCCCAGTATTTGTCCTGAAACCACTGCTTTAAGTATGATTGACTATTGGTTATTTTTAGATACCTTTCAGTAAGTTAAAGACGATTTCTAGTTTCCAGATGCTTTCAAAACTAATAAATAAATATTGAATTTTATTAACTTCTTTTCTTATATCTGAAAGTGAAAAGTATTAGCCACTCAGTCGTGTCCGACTCTTTGCGAACCCATGCACTATAGCATACCAGGCTCCTCTGTCCTGTGGGATTCTCCAGGCAAGAATACTGGAGTGGGTTGCCATGCCCTTCTCCGTGTATTAATTTAATTTTAAAGGCACCTATGTCAACATGTCCAGCAGAAAACACAACTTGACCTCTCACTGAAAATTAAAAAAAGCTTCACAAAAGTCATGAAGTACAATTTTCAAGTTTAATTTCTCTTAGCCGTTTTATAACTTAGAATGCACAAGTATTGTACAGATTTCTCTCTAAAGACTTTATATTTTTAATGCCATTGTAAATGGATCCTGTGTAGAAATGGGAAGGATTCTCTCTCCTGTACTAAGCGGTATTTCTTCATCTTCTAAAATAGTGCTGCCGGGGGCCAGGTCAGGCCTTTCAGAAGCTCATCAGCTTCTGCCTGGAATGCCCTCAGGTGGCACCAACTTCTCTGCATCAACTTTGCCCTCATAAACCTACTCTCCCCTCACAAGCAAAGCCATGGCTGCAGCCTGGAGCGCTCCTCACCCTTATCAGATTTGCCTGGGCTCCTCAGTCTCCTCTTTACTGAGGTTCTACTGGGACCTATATTAGACGGAGGACCAGAGGTCACCACGCAGGCACACAGGAACAGGGATAGAAACTGTGATCTTTACTATCTTCTCTCAGCATTTATCAAGCACCAGCTAGATACCAGACACCATTCTGGGGCAGTAGGATATATAATCAAGACCCTTGCATTTTGATAAGTCACCAAATTGGGTTAGGTTGTCAAAGACAACGGCTTTGGGAGGTGAGGGTGGCGAGAAGTGAAGCTGGGCTGGCCTCTCTTATTGCCTGGCTCTCTAGGGCTTTGCTGATACAGAGCTGCCAGCTTAGGAAAATTGAAAGGAAAGATGACTGAGCAATTTAGCTTTTCAGAAACTGTTTCTGCCCTTTTTCTGGTGAAAAAAGAGCTCCCCTAGCCAGGAATTAAGATCTTATTTGTCCATAGTTGCAAAACATAATTGTTAAAGAAAACTAACATTTATTTATGGCCCACTATGTGGGGGGTTCCATACAAATATGTAGTTTTTAAGAAGCAGCCTTTTGGAGGTATAATTGACAAGCCACAAGTTGCACATGTTTAAATCATACAATTTAATCTTTTATAACTTGTATATACCCATGAAACCATCACCAAAATCAAGATAATGACCGTAGCCATCACCCTCAAAATTATTTTTCTGTCTCTTCGTAATACCTTGGTTTTATTTCTTCCCACCCTAAGTCTTATCTTCAAGTAACCAAAGATCTGTTTTTTGTCACTATTGATTAATTTACAGTTTCTGGAATTTTATATTAACAGAATCATATAGTATATACTCTTTATTTGACTTTCACTCAGCATAATTCAAGATTCAATATATTGTTGTGTGTGTCAATAGTTAATTCACTGTCATTGCTGAGGAGTATTCCATTGCTTGGATACACCACAAGTTGTTTATATCCTTTCATCTCTTGTTTATGTCATTTACAGTTTTAACGGTTAAAAATAAAGCTGCTGTGTTTTTGAATGGACACATGCTGTCATTTCTCTTGGATAAATACCTAAGAGTGGAATGGGCTGTGTCCTATGGTCAGTGTATATTTCACTTTTTAAGAAACTACTAAACTGTTTTCCAAAATGATTGTATCATTTTACATTTTTACCAGCAATGAGGAGAGCTCCAATTGCTCCATGTCTTTACCAACACTTAAGTTTGGTCAGTCTTTTTTATTTCAGACATTGTTAGTAGGTATGTAGGGGTAATAGCTAATGTTGGTGAGTATCTGGTGAGTGTCTGTCTACTGTGTGTGTATCTTCTTTGGTGAAGTATCTCTTTAAATCTTTTGCCTGTTCAAAAAATTAAATTATTTTCTTATTATTCAGTTTTGAGAGTCCTTTAAGTATTCTATACGTCTGTCTTTTCTCAGATAAGAGATTTGCAAATTTTCTGTCTGTACCTTATCTTTTCATTTTCTTAACAGTATCTTTTAAAGAGCAGAGATTCTTTATTTTGATGAAGTCAAATTTATCAATTTACTCTTGTGGATTGTGTTTTTGACCCATATCTAAGGAATCTTTGGGCTTCCCTGGTGACTCAGTAGGTAAAGAATCTGCCTGCAGTGCAGGAGAGCTGGATTCAATCCCTGGGTCAGGAAGATCTCCTGGAGAAGGGACCGGCAACCAACTCCAGTATTCTTGCCTAAAAAATTCAATGTACAGAGGAGCCTGGTGGGCTACAGTTCATGGGGTCCCCGAGTCAGACACGACTGAGAAATTAACACACACACACCCACACCCACCCACACACACACCACACACAGACACACAAAGAATCTTTGGCTATTAGCCCAAGGTCACAAAGATTATCTTCTCTTTTCTCTTCCTGAAGTTCTATAGTTTTAGGTTTTATATATAGGTCTAGGATTTATTTTGAGTTAATATGATGTATGGTATGAAGTATAGATCCAATGTGAAAAAAAAAATCCTATTATTCCAGCACCATTTGCTGAAGACTGTCTTTTTCTTTCTAAATTGCCTTTGCACTTTTGTCAAAATCAATTGTTCAGATATGTGTGGGTCTATTTCTGGTCTCTGTTCCATCAAACTATTTGTCTATCTCTATGCCAATATCACTCAGTCTTGATGAATATAATTTTATACTGTCATGAAGTCAAATAGTATAAGTTCTCCAAAGCTTTCTTTTATAAAGTAGCTTTGGCTTGTTGTAGGCCTTTTGCATGTCCAAATGAATTTTAGAATCAGATTGTCAATGTTCATACACACAGGAAAGTCTGCTGGGATTGTGACTGGGTTTGCATTGAATCTATAGATCAACCTGAGGAGAATTTATATAATTAAAAGTATTGAATTTTCTAATCCATGAACACTATGTATCTTTCCATTATTCAGGTATGTTTAAATTCCTCTTAGCAATGTTTTGTAAATTGTAATGTACAAGCATTATATACCTTTGTCATATTTCTCTCTAAATACTGTATATCTTCATACTATTATAAAAAGCATTTTAAAATGTCAATTTCTGATTATTTGTCATCAGCATAGGGGAATACATTGATTTTTGTATATTGGTCTTACATTCTAAAACTTTGCTAAACTCATTTAGTCTAGTAGCTTCCCCCCACCAAATTCCATAGGATTTTCTCTGTAGACAGTCACGTGACTGGTGAGTAAAGAGCTTTACTTCTTCCTTTCCAATTTTAAACTTTTTGTGTTTTTATAGCCTTATTGGACTGACTAGAATCTCCAGTATAATATTGAACAGAAATGGTGAGAGCAGACCCCCTCACCTTGTTTCTGCTGAAGGGAAAGCATTCAGTCTTCCATCAAAAAATGCCATTGGCTGTACGTTTTTCATAGATTTTCAGGTTGAAGAGTTGTCCTTCTACACAAGTTTACTGAGATTTTTAAAAAATCAGAAATGGATGTTGAATTTTGTCAAATATTTCTTTAGATTTCTTGTCCTTTTTGTCTGTTAATATGGTGAATTATACTAGTTGATTAAAAATATCAGCCTTGCATTTCTGGGTTAAAGCTCACTTGATTGTGATGCATTATCCTCTTAAAATATTGCTTGATTAGTCAGTGAAAATCATTCATTTGTGTCCAACTCTTTGTGACCCTGTGGACCATATAGTCCATGGAATTCTCCAGGCCAGAATACTGAAGTGGGTAGCCTTTCCCTTCTCCAGGGGATCTTCCCAACCCAGGGATTGAAGCCGCATTGCAGGCGGATTCTTTACCATCTGAGCAGCCCGGGAAGCCCAAGAATACTGGCATGGGTAGCCTATTCCTTCTCCAGCGGATCTTCCCGACGCAGAAATTGAACTGGGGTCGCCTGCATTGCAGGCTAATTCTTTACCAGCTGAGCCACCAGGGAAGCTCCTTGCTAAAGTTAATTTTTATATCAATGTTCATGAAAAATAGTCAATAATTTTATTTTCTTGAAATGTTTTCACTGCTTTTGGTATCAGTGCAAGGCTCACTTTGTAGAATGAATTGGGAAATATTCCCTTATTTCTGGGCTTCCCTGGTGACTCATATGGTAAAGAATCTGCTTGCAAGGCAGGAGACCTGAGTTAGATCCCTGGATTAGGAAGATCCGCTAGAGAAGGGAATGGCTACCCACTTCAGTATTCTTGCCTGGAAAATTCCATGGACAGAGGAGCCTTGCAGGCTGCAGTCTGTGGGGTCACAAAGAGTCAGACAAGACTTAGCTACTCACACTGTACTTTTTCACTCTCACTTGTTTCTAACTATGTGGAAGCATTTCTGCAGAATTGGAACTGTTTCTTCCTTTAGTGCAACTCATTGGTGGATTTTCTGTGTCTGGAATATCCTCTATGGAACCGTTTTAATATACATGAATTCCATTTCTTTGGTAGATATAGGGATATTCGGGCTTCACAAATTTTTTGAGTGAGCTTTGGTAATTTCTGTCTTTAAAGAAATTTCTCCCCCCTATTTTGATGTCTCCAGTTATGTATATGTCAGGATTCTTGAGGTTATTCTACAGCTCAATGATGCTTTGTTTTTTTCATTTTTACTTCTGATAATTTCTATTGTTCAGTTTTCAAATTCACTTATTTTTTCCTGTAATTTTCAATCTGCCATTGATCCCATCCACTGTATTTTTTATCCCAGATATTATGGTTTTTCACCACTAGAAGTTTGGGTCTTTTTATATCCTACAAGTCTCAAACATATTTAATCTTCCTGTAAGTTCTTAGTTGTGTGAAACACAATTATAATAATTGTTTTAATGTCCTTGTCCACTAATTGTATCAGTTGTGCTATTTTGTGGCTGATTTTTTCCCTTCTCATTATGGGTTGCGTTTTTCTGCTTCTTTAAATGCTTGTTGATATTTGATTGGATGCTTCACAGTGTGAATTTTGTGTTTTTGAGTGCTGGATATATATATATACCTGTAAATATTCTTGAGCTTTTCTTCAGGGCAAAGTTAAATTACTTGGAAACAATTTGATATTTGGGTTATGTTTTAAGCTTTGTTAGAAACACAGAAGTGTTTTAGTGTAAGGTTGATTTTTGTCTTACTATTGAGGCAAAATCCTTCTGAATACTCCAATGCCCTTGGAATTATGGAGTTCTCTACTCAGGATGAAAGAATCATTCCTGATTCTGTGTATTATTCCTGATTCTGGGTACTATTTTCCCTGATCTTTAAGTCCTTTACTACATACTTAAAGTGACCCTCAGCCTTGAAATTGCTAGTCAGTTGATCTCTGGAGTCTAATCTCTGTGTCTTAAGAGTTGAGCAGGCTTCATGTTGACTCCATGGCCTGGGAACTCTCTGAAAACAGTAAGCTGGCTCAGCTGTGGGACTCACATCATTTATTTACCATCAGTCTTGATCAGGTGCATCCCTGGGCAGGCTGGCCCTGGCTGCAGCTGGAGTATTCCTTTGTCTTTAATTGCTTGATGTCCAATGTCTTAGAAACCATTTCATTATATATTAATATGTTGTCTTGTGTTTCAGTTGTTTCAAGTAGGAGGGAAAATTTGGCCCCTGTTACTCCATTTTATTGGAAATGTAAATCACAGTATATCACTTAATCCTAACAACCTCATTTTACAATAAGTTTCTATTCTGTTTTTACACAAGAATATTTTGGTTCAGACAGGTTTAGCTAAGCTAATTAAAGGTAATCCCAGGGCTTAAATCCAGGTGTTTCTTTCCAAAGCCTGAATTCCTCTCACTGTGTTAGGCTCATGGTGTTGTCAGAACGGCATTCAGGGCTTGAATTTAGGTCAGTCTCTGACTTCAATGATATCTGTGATCTTAGTCAAGTCATGAATATTTTCTGCGTCAGGGAACCCAAGGGAAACTTTCAATTGCTCTGTTCCAAGGCTACGCTTTAGGCCATGACTAACTTCTCTTCCTATAGGCCACAGTTTTCGGCCTGATTTTCTGTCCCCTTTAACCCTACCTGTAAAGTTCGTTTCCTTTATGACTCCTTTCTCTCACAAATGCTTAGCGCAGAGCCTGGCACACAAAAAAGTCCTCAATATGTGCTTATTGAGTGAATAAATAAATGGGTGCATGTATGATTGACTGAAGGGAAGAGTACTGTCCACTTCCTTGTCTTCTCCCAGCAAGCACAGCAGGAGGGTCCCTGGACACCAGTGGAATCACATTAGTATCAGCAACCCCCAGAGTCTGGCTCCACTCAGTCAAGCAGGCCCTTTAGTGCTCTTGAAACTCTTCCCCCATCCAGTAACAGTATTTCTGAATTTTTAAGAGTTCAGAAAGGAATACTATTCAGTATTTTGAACTGTTGGGAAAAAAAGGCACTAATTATAGTTACATAAATAGAAGGTGGTCATTTTTTGTTCCATCAATTCATGAACCAAAGCCTGAAATTCTGATTGTACTAGGTTTGGACTGTAAATGTCACCAGTCAGCAAGAAAGTCATGAAATTGGCTAATTCTGTAAATTATGAGAGTAGACCTGCTCTTTACATGGATTATATAACAACAATGTATTCCGCCTGAGGACAGTCTCTGGATTAAACCTTCTGGCTAATTCTGTTATCTTAAAATATAAATTATGGGAGTAGGTCTGGTGAGGTCTTTACAACCTCCAGACATTCTTTGGATTCATTGGAGAGTATATAACTTCATTGCTAATACTAACGAGCGGGTATTCTTTCTACCCCCTTCTGATGCCTATGTCAGAAGCTTTTACTATCTCCTTTATACTTTAATAAAACTTTATTACACACACACACACACACACACACACACACAAAGTCATGAAATTCATAAAAGGATTTTTTCCCCCTAAGATCCCTCTGGCTTACATAGCTCCTGCTGACCAAGCGATGGGATGAGTCAAGGCCCCTGTCTGGCATACTCGGCCATCACTAGGAGCACTCACTTCCTTGGAGACAGCTCAGTGGATTGTGGGATGAAGAGGAGGGGCCAGAATAGAAAGTTCTGCTCAACGCCCTGCACACCTCTCTGTCCCTCAGGCAAGGAACATCCCCATTTATTGCTGAATTCCACAAAACGGTTAGTCTTACAGGCTGGCTTTTAGGATCCTTGAGAATCCAGTTAAGTCTGACCACTGTCTATGACCATATGCTGTGTGCTCAGCTTGGTGCTCTTCTCGAGGAGGTCTTTGGCTCTCTGTTTGGGAGATGGCTCACTCCTTAGTTCTTCTTTCTGAGGAGAGAACACTGAGAGGAGACACGCTGGGGCCTGGGAGGATCAGTTGTGCAAAGGGACTGGTAGCTCCAATAACATGAGGGCCTCTGATAGTTTGAGAAATGCCCAGAAGGTTCTCTGCCCTTTCTGATCCCACCCTGCTCCCTACTCCCATCTCCTGAAAGGCCTGAAAATGATACAGTGTTTGGAAATTAGTTGAAGTCCAATGAAACACATACTTTAAGGGCTTCAATTTGTATCTTAATTGCTTATTAAAATTCATACTTAAAAGTGGATATTTTATATGTGTTAGTCATATCTACATGTTTTTCATTTCATACTTACAGTGGTTATTTGAGATAGCTGCCAGAATTTTCTCCATTTTCTTTAAATGAGGAAATTGAAAAGGGTTAAGGCATTTACCAAATAGGTTAGAGACAGAAATGTGTTAAAATTCGGTCTGCTGATTCTAGCTCCAGTGTTCTTCTCACTATACCCTTTCCTCTCAGAGGGACCTCTTGATGGGCCAGTAACATTTGCTTTAGTTCTTGGATTTACCTGTCAATAGTGAACAGCATAGGTAGAAAAAACCCCCACTAACATTAGCGTTAGATAAACCTTATTTTAAATCTTGGATCTATCACTTAAAAGCTTTGTGACTTTGGGCAAACTGTTTAACTTCTCTGACTCTGTTTCTTTAGAATAAAAGCAGTTGCCTTCCAGGGTGATTATTTTGAATACTCTGAGACATTATGTATATAAATGCCTGGCACACGAAATACACTGGGAGTAACTATTACTAGACATGCAGTTCCCATTTCTTTCACAGTGTATCCTCTCATTCCACTTGAAACTTCATTCCATCAAACCATCCCTTATTATTTCAGACCTCGTGAATCTGTCTTTTCTGAGTTATTTCAGCATTTACAACCCCTGCTGTTCAATTTAACAGTTAATTACTACTTTATATTCTTAGTCTCTGTCCCTGACTAGTGTGGAAGCTCGGGGGAGCCACTGGACTAGGTCTGACCTCTGTTTGTTCTATGGTATTGAATACATTCTAGGTGTGCAATAAATACTTGATGGAGTGCAATGGCTTAGATTCTTTTGGTGGTATATCTTAATAGTCACAGTAGAAGGAAGAAGACAGATTATCCCAGTGCCACTGGCTTGTGCTAACATGTCCAGCTCATATCATAGAGACTGAGAGGGTAAAGGCAGCATTTATAGGTGCCAGTTTACCTGTCTGATAAGTGATTTTGGTTATGTATCATCTGTCTAGGTTGCCCAGCCCACAGTGACCTTTGCACTGAGTCAAACTGGCTGTGAGACCAAACCATGAGTTTCAGAGCATCAGACATTTAGTCTTAAATCCATTCTGACAATCTTTGGGTCCTTGGGCAAGTTTTATCAGCCCTCTGAATCTGTTTGCTCATTTAAAAAATGGGGATAATGGTTCTTTGCCAGGCTGTTATAAAGACAACTGAAGAGAAGTCACTCAGACATGTCTGGCTCTTTGTGACCCCCATGGACGGTAGCCTGCCAGGCTCCTCTGTCCATGGGATTCTCCAGGCAAGAATACTGGAGTGGGTTTCCATTTCCTATGAGCTTTATTAAGTGCAAGTGTTGAGTAAATGGTAATGTGCTATAAAATCTTTTAAAAATTATTTTTAGTAAGAAGGATTTAGATCCTTGTTTTTACTGTTTTACAAAGACAGAGAAGAATAAAGTAAAAAGAGAGCTAACTTGGAGTTACCCAATTTGTGCTTATATAGAGTCAGGGAAAAAAGGTGAGCAAGACAATTTGAGGAAGGACACTTGAGGATACTAGCAAGTTTATGGGCCAAGTGCAGAGAAGGATCATAATCAGAAATAAAAAGGCTTGCTTTTTCAGAGGACTAGAATATTGAGAGAGTTAAGATGGTTTGGGATGTGGGGTGGAAGAGCAAGAAACAGGTATGATCTTGAGGGGTCAGAGATATAGAAAGCACCCATAGTAGGAGTAGAGCCTGTGCTAATCCAAGGGGCCATGTGCCAATGGTTAGCTATTTATGAAGCGTATATACACCAGGCACCGTGGTATTTTCCAGTCTGTATCATTTGATTTTCACAACAACCTCTGAGGTAGGCAATACTGCTCTCCCTGCTTTACTGGTGAGGAAACAGAAGCACTGAGAAGTTAAATCATCCCAAGATCAGCTCTTATTCTTTTTTAATTTTTATTTTACTTGCTTTTGGCTGTGCTGTGTCTTCACTGCTGTGTGGGCTTTTCTCTAGTTGCAGCGAGCAGGGGGCTTTTCTCTAGCTGTGGTGCATGGGCCTATCATAGTGGCGGCTCCTCTTGTTGTGGAGCATGGGGTCTGGAGCACACAGGCTTCAGCAGCTGCAGCACGTGGGCTCTGCAGCTGTGGCTCCCAGGCTCCAGAGCGCAGGCTCAACAGTTCCCAGCATGTGGGATCTTCCCAGACCAGGGATCTAACCTGCATCTCCCTACGTTGGCAGGTGGATTCGTTCCCACTGAGCCACCAGGGAAGCCCTCAGATCTTGTTCTGGCCTGACTGCAGATCCTAACTCAGAAGCATTGTGTCCTACTGTAATTTGGGAGCTTATGTCTCCACTTCATTTGTTTTCCTCCAAATATTTCACTCTGGAATACAAACTCATTCTGTAGATGAACACACCGGGGGTGGGGGTGGGGGTGGGTATTGTGGCCTGGGTTGAGAGGTTCTTGCCCTGGAGAAGAAGTGGAGAAAGACTACATCCTGGAGACACACACATACACCTCATGTTTGCTGATTTCCTGGTCATTCCCTGGCAGCAAAAATTTTCCAAAGGCAATATTGGAAACCCAGATGAGCAGAGAGGACGGGTGGGTGGACTGGGAACTGCTCTGCAGGGGCCCCGTTTCTTCTCAACAGAGTGGGTCACGATCACAAGCTGTTCCCTAAAGCACATTCACCTCTTCCTGAAACAGTGCTTATTTCCAGAGCTCTGCAGGGCTTCTTCTACATCCTGACCATCTCCTGGGATGTGACCCTAATATTTCACTTTTCATACTGCTTATTAACTGAACATGACAGCCTAGTTGAGTAGGCTAGGCCTAGGAGAGAAAAGATTTTTTAATGGCTTAAAGAATCATTTAATCTCAATATGAAAAATATAGCTCAATTTATGCCTCAGATCTTTTCTTGAGTCACCTCTTTATGGCAATCAACTGACCTGGTACAGAGATGAATAAGAAACAACCCTGAGGTCTAATGTAAAATTGTAAATGTGATACACTGTGATTATTACTAGAATAAAAGTTTCAACAATTAAAGCTTCCCTCATTTAGAATAGGTTACAAAGTAAAGTCATGAACTTTCCTGTCCCTCTAAATTTCAAGCAGAAGCTGAATAACCATCTGGTCATGACTGGATTCTTGCTTCAGATGGGGACTACATGACCAGAACATAGTCTCTTGCTGGAGTGCTAAGGACTATTCATGCAGCAGCTACAATGTAGTGGTATTTCTGGCATTAAGGCAGGAATGACTTGGCAGATATTCCTGGTTGCCTCCCCCCAATTTATTCCCTTTCCTAACTAAGAGAAATCCAAGTTTGTCCCAGTTATGCCCAGCTTAAGCTACTCAGCTTGCTGTTAGAAGTGACCTTGTTACATAGTTCTGACAGTGAGATGCAAGATCAAGTCACCAAGTGGGGCTTCTGAGACAGGTTGTTAAAGGAGGCTGAGGCATCTGATAAGTGCCTTTTCAGCTTTTACATTTTATCTTTTGTCCCCTCTCCAACTTTTATTTTATGCTAAGAACATGGCTGTGATGCCTGGAGGTGGAATCGCCATTTTGTGACAAAAACCACTTTGTTAAAGATAGTGAGACAGAAAAAAGAAAAACCTGTTGTATCTGATGCCATTCTAGATACTCTTTACCACTCTTAATTCCACACATGGGAACTTTTTGTCATAGGAAAAAATAAACCACTATTTGGTTAAATCACTGTAATTGAATTTCTGTTACTTGTAGCAAGATACACTCTTAACTGATATATACAATATAGTGAAAAACATTACCTGAATTTAAATTCTCTTTTCATCATTTATTTATGAGATATTAGGCAAGTTACATGATCTCATGAAATGTCAACCTTAAAGATCAATAATACTTATCTTACAAGGCTTTTGGAAAGATTAACTGAGAAAATATGAATGAAATTGCCCAACACATTGTCTGGTACACAGAAGGACCTCAATAGATGTTTCTTTGATTTTTTTTTTTTTTTTTGTAGTTGGAGATCTTCTTACATGTGGCCCTTGAGACCATTAGAAAAGATGGTCAGTTTGTTGATAGGCAGATTCCATAGTAAGGATGCACAAGACAGTCCACTTATGTGTGAAAACAAAATATTAGAAATTCTAAATTCTATTTAGATTTGTTTGTATCTTACCTTTTTAACATTTCTATTTTCAGTGCATTTTATCTATAAGTACAGAAATATATAATTTAAAAATAAGAAAATAAAATGCTTGTAGTGCATAATGAAAGGGGCTTCCCAGGTGACACTAGTGGTAAAGAACCCGCCTGCAAAGGAGACATAAGAGACAAAGATTCGTTCCCTAGGTTGGGAAGATGTCCTGGAGGAGAGCATGGCAACCCATTCCAGTATTCTTGCCTGGAGAATCCTGTGGACAGAGGAGCGTGGTAGACTACAGTCCATAGGGTCGCAAAGAGTTGGACACGACTGAAGTGACTTAGCATGCATTCATGTGGTGCATAATACAAAAAGGTTTTGAGACCACTGCAACAATTACTTGGGTTGCTTGTTTAGAAAAGGAAATTTCTGGTCCATTCATTATGATGAGATGACTGCTTTCATGTGGTATGAACAAAAAGCAATGGGAACACAGGGAGAATGTATCTAGGTCTGTTCGGGGGAAGCAAGGACAGCTTCCAGAAAAGGCATCACTTAAGCTGAAGGATGAGGAATTTGCCAAGAAAAAGAAGTGTGTTCTAGGCAGAGGATTCAGCTGGGCAAAACCCCAGAGCAGGAGACCTGGAGGGCTCTAGAGACTTGTAGTACTTTGTTTTTTTTCTGTATCATAAGGTATATGGTGGGATGGTCAGGAAACATGTCTGGGACTCAACCATGCCACACAAATGTTTAGGTTTCATGTTCTTAGCAGTTGGGAGCATGGAAGTATTTGAGGCAGATAGACACTGTTGGATTTGTGTATTAGCTCACTCTAGGAGAAGAAGGGAGAATAAATTGCAGGGAACATCAGCCTAGAAAAAAAAGGACCTGTGAGAAAGCCAGTGTTTTTGACCAGGTATGATGGTGTATCAAAAAGATAATGATGAGGGTCATTCAGGGAGCTAGTAAGGGAAATAGGAAAGGATAGATTTGAAATATAATTAGAGGTTCATGCAAATAAGACTTGCTATGCTTTGTGACTGACTGGATATGGGACTTTTTTTTTTTTTTTTTTTTGCTTAAGTAATTAGGTGAATGCTTGGGCCTTTTCCCCAAAATTGGATGCTGAAGGGAGGAGGCATTCTCCCGGTTCTGCCACTAGCTGTCTGAAGTTGACAAGTTACCTGACCTTTTCAACTCTCATTTCTCTTCATCTATAAAATGAAATTGTTGTCAGCATTAGAAATAATGGTATGTAGGAGGTATTCCACCCATGAAGGCTAACAATAACCCATGAAAATCATTCTTTCAGATGTTAAAATGCATACTATTTTATTTTCCCAATTAATACATATGCTTTAGCATAGTAAAAAAAATGCATGCATCTTCAGGAAGTCTTGAAATGTGTGTGTTTGTATAGTTGTATTCAGTTATTTGCATAAAGGAACAGAGAAAGGATATAAAATATACTTATAAATACCTCAGGGATGCAGATGGGAGCATGGGATGTGGGAAGAGTAGATGGGATGATAAACAGAGACATGGGAACAAGATTTTAAAATGCACACTCTTTTATATTGTCCTAATTTTGAATCTTGACTGTATTTTAAAACATTAAAGTAAAACAATTAGAATGGATAAACAACAAGTTCCTAATGTATAGCACAGGCATCTATATTCACTATCCTCTGATAAACCATGGTTCAGTTCAGTTGCTCAGTCGTGTCCGACTCTTTGCGACCCCATGAATCGCAGCACGCCAAGCCTCCCTGTCCATCACTAGCTCCCGGAGTTCACTCAGACTCACGTTCATTGAGTCAGTGATGCCATCCAGCCATCTCATCCTCGGTCATCCCCTTCTTCTCCTGCCCCCAATCTCTCCCAGCATCAAAGTCTTTTCCAATGAGTCAACTCTTCGCATGAGGTGGCCAAAGTACTGGAGTTTCAGCTTTAGCATCATTCCTTCCAAAGAAATCCCAGGGTTGATCTTCAGAATGGACTGGTTGGATCTCCTCATCTCCTTGATGATCCAATGGATATTGGCAGTCCACATTATTATTGTAAATAAACAACACATCAATAAATAAAAAAAATCCTGGGTGATTTTCAGTTCATTCAGTTCAGTTGCTCAGTTGTGTCCAACTCTTTGCATCCCCAAGGACTGCAGCATGCCAGGCTACCCTGTCCATCACCAACTCCCCGAGCTTGCTCACCTTCATGTTCATTGAGTTGATGATGCCATCCAACCATCTCATCTTCTGTTGACACCTTCTGCTCCTGCCTTTAATCTTTCCCAGCATCAGGGTCTTTTCAAATGAATCAGCTCTTTGCAGCAGGGGGCCAAGATAATGGAGTTTCAGCTTCAGCATCAGTTCTTCCAATGAATATTCAGGACTGATTTCCTTTAGGATGGACAGGTTGGATCTCCTTGCAGTCTAAGGGACTCTCCAGAGTCGTCTTCAAAACCACAGTTCAAGAGCATCAATTCATTGGCACTGAGCTTTCTTTATAGTCCAACTCTCACATCCATACATGACTGCTGGAAAAACCATAGCTTTGACTAGATGGACCTTTGTTGGCAAAGTAATGTCTCTGCTTTTGAATATGCTGTCTAGGTTGGTCATAGCTTTTCTTCCAAGGAGCAAGTGTCTTTTAATTTCATGCCTGCAGTCATCATCTGCAGTGATTTTGGAGCCCAAGAAATAAAGTCTGTCACTGTTTCCATTGTTTCCCCATCTATTTGCCATGAAGTGATGGGACCAGATGCCATGATCTTAGTTTTCTGAATGTTGAGTTTTAAGCCAACTTTTTGAGTCTCCTCTTTCACTTTCATCAAGAAGCTCTTTAGTTCTTCGCTTTCTGCCATATGATGTCATCTGCATATCTGAAGTTATTGATATTTCTCCCTGCAGTCTCGATTCCAGCTTGTGCTTCATCCAGCCCAGCATTTCTAATGATGTACTCTGCATGTAAGTTAAATAAGCAGGGTGACAATATACAGCCTTGATGTACTCCTTTCATGATTTGGAACTGGTCTGTTGTTTCATGTCTAGTTCTAACTGTTGCTTCTTGACCTGCATACAGATTTCTCAGGAGGCAGATAAGGTGGTCTGGTATTTCCATCTCTTGAAGAATTTTCCAGTTTGTTGTGATCCAAACAGTCAAAGGCTTTGGCATAGTCAATAAAGCAGAAGTAGATATTTTTCTGGAATCCTCTTGCATTTTTGATGATCCAGTGGATATTGGCAATTTGATTTCTGGTTCCTCTGCCTTTTCTAAATCCAGCTTGAATATCTGGAAGTTCATGGTTCACATACTGTTGAAGCCTGGCTTGGAGAATTTTGAGCATTACTTTGCTAGTATGTGAGATGAGTGCAATTGTGTGATAGTTTGAGCATTCTTTGGCATTGCCTTTCTTTGGAATTGGAATGAAAGTTGACCTTTTCCAGTCTTTTGGGCACTGCTAAGTTTTCCAACTTTGCTGGCACATTGATTGCAGCACTTTTAATAGCATCATCTTTTAGGATTTGAAATAACTCAACTGGAATTCCATCATCTCCTCTAGCTTTGTTCACAGTGATGCTTCTTAAGGTCCACTTGACTTTGCATTCCAGGATGTCTGGTTCTAGGTGAGTGATCAAGCCATAGAGGTTATCTGGGTCATGAAGATCTTTTTTGTATAGTTCTTCTGCGTATTCTTGCCACCTCTTCTTAATATCTTCTGCTTCTTTAGGTCTACCATTTCTGTCCTTTATTGAGCCCATCTTTGCATGAAATGTTCCCATGGTATCTCTAATTTTCTTGAAGAGATCTCTAGTCTTTCCCATTCTGTTGTTTTCCTCTATTTCTTTGCATTGATCACTGAGGAAGACTTTCTTATCTCTCCTTGCTATTCTTTGGAACTATGCATTTAAATGGGTATATGACTGCAGCCATGAAATTAAAAGATGCTTACTCCTTGGAAGAAAAGTTATGACCAACCTAGATAGCATATTCAAAAGCAGAAACATTACTTTGCCGACTAAGGTTCGTCTAGTCAAGGCTATGGTTTTTCCAGTGGTCATGTATGGATGTGAGAGTTGGACTGTGAAGAAGGCTGAGCACTGAAGAATTGATGGTTTTGAACTGTGGTGTTGGAGAAGACTCTTGAGAGTCCCTTGGACTGCAAGGAGATCCAACCAGTCCATTCTGAAGGAGATCAACCCTGGGATTTCTTTGGAAGGAATGATGCTAAAGCTGAAACTCCAGTACTTTGGCCACCTCATGCGAAGAGTTGACTCATTGGAAAAGGCTCTGATGCTGGGAGGGATTGAGGGCAGGAGGAGAAGGGGACGACCGAGGATGAGATGGCTGGATGGCATCACTGACTCGATGGTCGTGAGTCTGAGTGAACTCCGGGGGTTGGTGATGGACAGGGAGGCCTGGCGTGCTGCAGTTCATGGGGTCGCAAAGAGTCGGACACGACTGAGCGACTGAACTGAACTGATCTTTCCTTTTCTCCCTTCATTTCCTTTTTCATATCTTTCACTTCTCAGCTATTTGTAATGCCTCCTCAGACAACCATTTTACCTTTTTGAATTTCTTTTTCCTGGGGATGGTCTTGATCTCTGCCTCCTGTACAATGTCACGAACCTCTGTCCATAGTTCTTCAGGCACTCTGTCTATCAGATCTAATGCCTTGAATCTATTTGTTACTTCCACTGTATAATCCTATGGGATTTGATTTAGTCATACCTGAATGGGCTAGTGGTTTCCCCTACTTTCTTCAATTTAAGTCTGAATTTGGCAATAAGGAGTTCACGATCTGAGCCACAGTCAGCTCCCAGTCTTCTTTTTGCTGACTGTATAGAGCGTCTCCATCTTTGACTGCAAGGAATATAATCAGTCTGAGTTCGGTATTGACCATCTGGTTATGTCCATGTGTAGAGTCTTGTGTTGTTGGAAGAGGGTATTTGCTATGACCAGTGCATTCTTTTGGCAAAACTCTATTAGTCTTTGCCCTGCTTCATTTTGTACTGCAAAGCCAAATTTGCCTGTTACTCCATGTATCTCTTGATTTCCTACTTTTGCATTCCAGGCCCCTGTGATGAAAAGGACATCTTTTTTGGGTGTTAGTTCTAGAAGATCTTCTAGGTCTTTGTAGAATTGTTCACCTTCAGCTTCTTCAGCATTACTGGTTGGGGCATAGACTTGGATTACTGTGATATTGAATGGTTTGCCTTGGAAATGAACAGAGATCATTGTCTTTTTTGAGATAGCATCCCAGTACTGCATTATGAACTCTTGTTGACTATGATGGTTACTCCATTTCTTCTAAGGGATTCTTGCCCACAGTAGTAGATATAATGGTCATCTGAGTTAAATTCACTCATTCTAGTCCATTTTAGTTCACTTATTCCTAGAATGTCAATGTTCACTCTTGCCATCTCCTGTTTGACCACTTCCAGTTTGCCTTGATTCATGGACCTAACATTCCAGGTTCCTATGCAATTGCTCTTTACAGCATTGGACTGTACTTTCATCACCAGTCACATCTACAACTGTGTGTTTTAGCTTTGGCTCTGTCTCTTCACTCTTTCTGGAGTTATTTCTCCGCTGATTTCCCATAGCATATTGGGCACCTACAGACCTGGGAGTTCATTTTTCAGTGTCCTGTCTTTTTGCCTTTTCATACTTTAATGGGTGAATATCAAGCATGTGTCCAGTGGGTTCCAACAAAAGTCCTAGGGGTTCTTACACCTCTCTTTGCAAAACTCACCTCTTTTCTGGAGTTTCCCTGCTAATCACCCCCCACCCCCCCAAAAAAAACTTCCCTTCTACCTTGATTAACTTAGTTTTTTTCTTCTTTTCCTTTCTTTCTGTTAATACTTCTCTCCCACCCTCCCTTCCTCCTTTCTTGTTTTCTTTCTTTGTAAAATATACACATGCTATCACCAATTCTATTATCTCAGTCATAGAGTGAGAAGCAGAAATCTCTCAGCTATGAGGCTGACATAAACAAAAGGCAAAAACTCACTCTTACATAATACCAGGGTCAAAGGGAAACCAGAAGCGTTAAAAGAAATTCAGAAGCTCTTCCTCATATTGTGAGCTCTTGGAAAGCAGAAACTGTCTTTTCTACCTTTGTGGCCCTAGTACCTTGCACAGTGGCTAGTACACAGTAGATGCTCAATAAATGAGTATTAAACTTAATTGAAAAAAAATCTAAAAGGGCATGTGCTTCCTTAAGAGTTTTTGTCTGGAGAAGAACTGAGTTTTGAAAATTAAATGATGACATATACACAGAAATAGAAAAATGGTTAAGAGCAAGGAACTGAGGGACAGGTAGACCTGGGCTCAAATTCCTTTTTTTTTTAAACCAAGAACTGCATGACTTTCACTAAATCACTTCTGTGAGCCTGTTTTTTAACCTGTAAAACATGTGTGCACACATGTATACACAAACACTAGTTTCAGATGCTTAGTAAGACAATTGAATGGGATAACAAAGTAAAGGCCTCAGCACAATGCCTGACACTGAGCAATTACTCAGTGTTGTTTCTTTCTATTACTTTCTATAGAAAGAAAGTAATTACTCAGTGTTGCTTTACTGAACATGTTATTTCTGAATATGATATCTACTTACTATAACAAAACTTTTCAAAGTCAGATCAATGGTATAGGTCTCAAACTCATGAAATCTGAGAAAGCCTCAACCGAGAGAGGGACTGAGGTGGAAAAACTGGATGAGAAACTTATCAGCAGAGTGTACTTGCCTCTTAAACCGAGTTCCTTGCTGAAGCTGTAACCGGAAGACAAGAGAAAGCTGACTTTGGAGCTGTGGATTCTGTGTACCACAAAATGATTAGAGCAAAATGCAGTGTTGGCTGGTGGCCTTGTGCTTGTTATCTCAGAAGTGCAGCCCTTGTGTACCTCTATCTGATGCATTTTCAGCAATGTGTTTTTTGTGTGCGTGGGGTGGAAAAAGGAGGGATGATAGAAGGACACTGAAGGACTGATGGGGGAGAATATTTGAGGACAGAACCAAATAGACTCAGATTTCTAGTGCTTTTTACCTCACTAATTGCCAGGAACCTGGATGAGGCAGAGCCTTGGTTTATTCAGCTTTTATGCAGCTCAGCAGACTGTTAACAATATGTGTCTGAGTCATGGGGGTCAAGTGACTGCAGCTTCTCTGATGAGTCATTATCTTGCTTCCACTAATATTGATGGCTAGGGCTGACTTGTTTACTGAGAGCAAGCTACAGCTGTCTGCAGGTACAGGCGTCTATGCTCCAGACCTCACCAGCAGGCTCCATTTGGGAGTGTTTGCACTCCTGGAAGGTCCTGATGTGGAACAGGTGGCCTATGTGATGTGATAATGCCCCTTGCTTTGATTTGATATTGCTGTGAGCAAGCATCTAGACTGGGAATCCAAAGGATTGAGCAAGAGGTAGAAGGTGTGACTAGTACTAATTACATCGCTCAGGATCCTAGCAAGGAAGACGGCACGTTCATACTGGGCAGTCGAGGAGCACTTAAAAGAAAGATTATTTACAAGGTGTGGCCTGGGTTGAGGGAAACAGCAAGGATGGTGTGGGGTTTCTTGGAAAGCAAAAGTGGGGAGCCATCATCAGGTTGAAGAACCAAGGAGAGGGAGTGGTTACTGGGGTTGGGAGAGAGGGGAAATATGGAGAGGGCCACCTGAGAGGAGCTGTTGTCATCATTTAAGGGTCACAGTTGATTTCTGGTCAACCAATAGAAAAAGAATAAGAGAAATAAATACCCAACCTTACTCTCCTTCTGCTCTCTCTCCTTAGATCCTTCCAGTGGCCAACTTTAACTGGAAGCCAGTGAGCTAGGAGGCATTTGAGGTAGGTCAGCCTCCTGGGAAAGGGAGCAGGTGGAGAAAGGGGGGAGAGGATCTGGAAGGGCAAACAAAATAGTACAACCTCCTAGATAGACATACTAGCTTCTTCTCTGGCTCTTGGTTTTGTTCATCAGTAAAATGGGGAAATCGCACAACCTACTTTGTTATGAGAATGAAATGAGATAATGTAGGATGGTTTTGTGAAGGTTGCCTATGAAGTTGTTGAATAGCTGCTATGTTTCAAGGAAGAAAATGTAGTGACCAGAGTAATTTCCTTACTTTCAAGTTGGTTTACCAGCCCTTAATTTTTTTTTTAAATTTTATACGGGAGAATAGTTGATTAACAATGTTGTGTTAGCTTCTGGTATACAGGAAAGTGATTCAGTTATATATACACATGTATCGATTCTTTTTCAAATTCTTTTCCCATTTAGGTTATTACAGAATATTGAGCAGAGTTCATTGTGGCATACAGTAAGTCCTTGTTGGTTTTCTGTTTTAAATGTAGCAGTATGTACCTGTCAATCCCAAACTCCCTATCTGTTCCATCTCTCCCCCAAATCCTTCCCCACAGGTAACCATAAGTTTGTTCTCTAAGTCTGTGAGTCCATTTTGTAGATGAGTTCATTTGTATATATTTTTTTCGATTCTGCATGTAAGTGGTACCATATGATATTGTCTTCCTCTTCACTTAGTATAAATAGCACAGGGCTTCCCTGGTGGCTCAGATGGTAAAGAATCTGCCTGCAATGCAGGAGACCCAGGTTTGATTCCTGGGAAGATCCCTTGGAGAAGGAAACCCACTCCAGTATTCTTGCCTGGAGAATTCCATAGACAGAGAAGCCTGGCGGGCTACAGACAATGGGGGTCACAAAGAGTCGAATATGACTGAGCTACTAACACAGCCAAACACAGCATAATCTCTAGGACCATCAGTGTTGCTGCAAATGCCATTGTTTCATTCTTTTTAATGGCACCAGCCCCTCTTGAGGCCCCACTAAGTTTATATCCCACACCTGATGCTGAACACGGGAACAAAGATGGGTGGGCTATAAAAAAAAAAGGTGATGACAGATACAAGGCATAGCCACTTATCCCTCAAAAGCCTGTACTATAGTTAGAAAGATATGAATGTGCCTGTGCATGTACTCTTTTGTTTATATATGGACTGCATAGAAAGAGATGATGTTATCCATGTCTATCATGTGAATACATACACACACACAGAATAATGCAGTCATATACATTATTGCATATACAAAATGTATACTGTATATATGTATTGCATATACAATATGCATAATGCATATACAAGATGAAGCAGTACAGTTAGAGATGACTAGAGCTGATTAGGGTCAGTCAGAAAAGGGGTCCAGAAGAATGGAGTTTGAGTTGGAATCTTGATCCTGAGGTGCCAGCCTTTGACCTGTCCAGGTTGTTGACTTGTTCTCCTTCCGTGTTTAGAAATAGATCTTTTCAAAAAGAGAATTAAATATTTGTGTTCTTTTGACTTGTCTCTTTTGTTTCTTTTATGTCCAGTGCCAGGCATGGTATTCTGAAGGCCCTCAAGAAATGTTTATTAATTGAAGCAGTAAAGAAATATTTGGTATTTGTGCTATTTTATTAAGTAAAAGAATACATATGATTACAGCACTCTCTTCAGCACTGGGCTCTGAGAGTTCTTCCAAGGGTGTTTCAAAACCCACTGCATGCAAAAGAGGAGCCACAGTGAGTGAGGTTAGCATATGCTTTTGATAAGTGATTTGCATAAGATTAGTGTGTGCATAGACTGCAATCTTAAAAAATTTCCAGACAGAAAATGATTGCTCTCCAGAAGATGTTTAGTTTATTAAGAGCCTTATGACATGCCAGACATGTTTCCTCTATTCTTCATTTCTGGGACTCAGTAGAAAGAGATGAGTAAGGGCAGTGATAGTCTTCTCAAATAGTTGTCACGTTATTGAAAAACTTAAAGGCAGTGTTCAGCCTTCAAGCACTTGTCCCGTTTATGTTACTGGTCAAGAATTCAGGATGTAGGAATGAGAAGGAATGTTAAAGTAACGTTGTCCAAACTTGTTTGTGCAAATATCAGTGGAAATGATACTGATGTGGAACTGCTCAGAAACACTGCAATGAACACACAAAGCACTGGCACTGAGCTCTTGGGGACACAACCTGGGCACCCTGGAGCCATGCCAAGGCTTCCTGGGCTTGGAGATGAGTCTGTAGCTGGTAGGAGCTCTTGAAACAGGCTGAAGGTTGCAGAATAAATCACAGCCTGCGCTTCCTGTCATCTCCCTGAAGAAAAAAGAGGAGAACATCACCCACTCAGAAGCCTGGGGGTCATAGAGGATGTTTGTTTCAACCCCAGCTCTCCCCCAGGCTCAGGGCTGAGGGTGTGTGGGGGCTGACATCAGGCCTCTGGTGACCAGAGAATGATTTGTGCCACAGCTCCACCTAACATACAAGTTTGCCAAACCCTGGCAAAGGACCACAATTGACCAGAGGGGTGTGTGTGTGTGTGTGTGTGTGTATGCCTAATTTATTTTTTAAATTGGAGAATAATTGCTTTCCAATGTTGTACTGGTTTCTGCTGTACAGTGCAAATCAGCCATAATTATATATATATATATCCCCTCCCTCACACCCTTCCCCATCCCACCCGTCTAGATCATCAGTGCTGAGTTGGGCTGCCTGTGTTATACAGCAGCTTCCTACTAGCTATCTATTTTACACATGGTGGTATTTAGTTCAGTGGCATTTAGTACATTCACAGTGTTGTATAACCATCACCATAATCTAGTTCTAAGACATTTTCATCATCCTAAAAACCACTCCACACCCATTAAGCCTTCACTCCCCATTCCCTGCTCTTCTCAGCCCCTGGTAACTGCCAATCTGGGTTTAATCTCTATGGATTTATCTATTCTGGATATTTTATATAAATGGAACCTATAATATGTAGCATTTTATGTCTGGCTTCTATTTCACTTAGCATAAAGTTTTCAAGGGTCATCCTGATGTAGCATATATCAGTACCTCATTCATTTATATGGCTAAATAATGTTTATCCATTCATCAGTTGATGGAAATTTGGATTGTTTCCACCTTTGGCTTTTGTGAATAATGCTGCTATGGAATTCATATACCAGGCATTTTTGAATACCTATTTTCAGTTTTGGGGGGTTATACACCTAGGAGTGCAATTGCTTACTGGGTAACATGATAATTCAGTGTTTAGCTTATTAAGGAAAATAGCAAACTGTTTTCCATAGCAATAGCACTATTTTATATTCTCATCAGCAGTGTAGGAAGATTCTGGTTTCTCCACATCTTCACCAAGACTTATTTCCCATTAAAAATTTTGGCCATCTTAGTGTGTTATTTTGATTTGCATTTCTGTAGTGACTAATAATACTGAGCATCTTCTCATTCTCTGTTAGATTTTAACTCAACAGAAATATTCTTGAGCTGTACGTTTCTGCCCTTGGGGGGATCTGTACTATAATTTACATGGTAAATTCTCTCATATAGATTTGCTTAGCTCTCTTTAAGTCATGTGGAGTAGGCTACTATTTGCAAATAGATCCTAATAAAAACTCTTGGATGGTGGTGTGGATATGGAAATAGATGAAGAACCTTTTCAGAAGCAATATTTATTAAAACTATGCTATTATGGGTTTTCCTGGTGGGTCAGTGGTAAAGAATCCCCTTGCCAATGCAGCAGACGTGGGTTCCATCCTTGAATCAGGAAGATCCCCTGGAAAAGAAAATGGTAACCAACTCTGGTATTCTTGCCTGGGAAATCCCATGGACAGAGGAACCTGGTGGCTATAATCCATGTGGTCACAAAGAGTCAAACAGGACTTAGTAACTAAACAACAACAAATGCAATTACTAGAACATTAACTTTTTTGGCTCTGAAGTTTTATTTAAAAGCTACTCTAGGAAAACAAATGAGACGGATAGCAAATTTCCCACATCATGGGCTTGAATGTCTCTTAAAATGCGGCAATTGAAACTCATGAGTTTCAATCTTGCCATTGTTGCTGAGTGACCTCTGACATTTGACAGTACTTCTGACTTGTATTCTATATTAAGACAACCTTCTGTGTTTAATATAGAATTTCCCATTGGCTTTAGTGTGGGGGATAAGGATGAGTTCCTATAAGCATTGGTGGGTCCCTTGAGAAATTTCAAGAAGAAACCCACAAGCGAACTCATTGTGAGTTGTAAGGATCTTCCCATGGAAGCCATCCACGTCCATACAGCTGGCTTGGACTGGATTTCTTCTTCATTAGGGCCATTCCTTCTTTTTATGCCAACTTCTTGAGGCAAATGGATAGGGTAATCTGTATCCAATTAGGGAAAGAGGAAATTTAGCATCCCCAGAATAGTTTCATATCTAGTTTCATATCATCCCCAGAATAGTTTCACAGCTAGGTTTGTTAGCTACAAAAATAGACCTACATTAAAACAATGTTGAAATGGTATGAAAATAGAAACCATATTGTGTGCTAGTTTTTTTTGATAAGTAGGTTAGAATTCTGAGATTTAGAAGAGATTAAAAAAGCTAGATAATATAGCACTAAGCTCCTCACTTGATTTGGTATTGGACCAGGTATTAAGGTCATGTCTCCAATCAGACCCTGATTAGGTTTATCTTGACTGTAATTTTTTCTTACAGCTAGAGCTCAACTTCTTATCCATAACATTTATCTTTTCCTCCAAAATTGGGAATATTCTGAAATGTTTTTGAGAGCCAAGACTGAATTTTTAAAAGAATTGTTATTTACTTTTTAAATTTTTTGTTGCACTGGGTCTTTGTTGCTGCCTTCAGGCTTTTTCTAATTGTTGGCAAGCAGGGGCTACTCTCTAGCCTGCAGAGTGCAGGCTTCTCATTGTGGTGACTTCTCTTGTTGTGGAGCACAGGCTCTAGGGCTCACAGACTTCATTAGTTGCAACGTGTGGGTTCAGCAGTTCCAGCTCTTGGGTCCTAGAGCATGTAGGGTTCAGTAGTTGTGGCTTAGTTGCCCCACGGCATGTGGGATCTTCCCAGATCAGGGATCAACTGATGCAGGATCAACACTGCATTGGCAGGTGGATTCTTAACACTGTATCACCAAGTCCAAGACTGGATCTTCATACAAATAGCATTTCAGTCTCACTCTCAAGAATAATGATATTCTTCTCATTTTATCACCTGAACTCAGCTTTCTTTAAGTTAATTACCTAATCAGTAGGGGGCATCTTGTAGGCTGAACATGCCTGCCTGAATGGAAATTGTAGGAATAATTGTTTTTTTCTGGAGGCCAGATATGTCAAAACGATTATCTTAGTCAGGAGAGGAAATCAGATAAGAACTGATGGTGTCCAGGTCATGAGAAGTTTCCTACAATCTGCTGTCATTTCTCTGCTCTCTTCTATCTCCTGTTAGCAACATATAAGGTCATTTTGCCAGAAAAATATCAGGTCGATAAATAGTCATTGCATGAATCTGCATTAGATGCTTAGATGATGATTTTCTGTGGATGAGTTACAAGGTCTTTCCAGATATGATCATTATCTTTAGCAGAACTAGAGACTTCATTTCCATTTCTTTGCAGTTTCCTGCTTCTGTGTTATTATCTGTGAATCTTACCATTCCTCTGAGTTCTCAAGTGCAATGTGCAATTGCATTGATTTTGAGTTGTTATATCTGGTCTTAAGTATTCTGAGACTGGGACATGTCTTTTCAGTTTTATATTGGAGCATAGTTGATTAACAGTGTGGTGTTAGTTTCAGGTGTACAGTGAAGTAATTCAGTTATACATTACCTATTCTTTCTCAAATTCTTTTCCCATTTAGATTATTATGGAATATTGAGCGGAGTTCCCTGTGATATACAATAGGTCCTTGTTGGTTATCTACTGATATTTTAAATATAGTAGTATGTAGACGTCAATCGAGACTGTGACATATTAAGAATATATAGTGAGATATCATTCCTGCTTCTCATTTGGATATTACTTGTTCAACAGAAATGTTGTCTTCTCCTTGTAGGATTGCAGAGAAATACAGGATACACTGTTTTGTTTTATAGTTTACTTAAGACCGGCAACTCTACTTACTGGGCACTTAGCGGGATTATACTTCCCAGTGTTTCTTACACTTGAGGCTGGCCATGGGACTGAATCCTACCAGTGGAATGTTTGTAGAAAGTGGTGTGCCTCTAGGACTGGCCCCTAAAGACCTTCCGTGTGTACTCCTGCATGTTTTTTTCCTTTTTGTAGTCGGCCAGGATGGGGAAAACTTCTAGGATGACTTTGGAAACCACATATTGAATTTAGTGGGGCTACTATTAGACTGATTGCACAAAGGAAGACCACCCCATAACTTACTCACTTTTCTATACTTTGTGAGCAAAAAATACATTTTTATTGTAATTGGATTATTATATAGTTTGGGAATCTATCATATTTGACACATAAATAGTTTACTTGACCAATAAATATATGCAGGGGGTTAAGTGATTTTATTGGCAACTTAACTGAACTGAATTGCTAGAGAAAGAGAGAACTTAGTATGGAATAGCTAATTTAAGATGGGAATTATTTGTGTCTTCCAAAAGTTGTAAAAGTGTGACAGTAGGTTCTTGCTATGTAATCACTGACTCTAAACTTAGTGGCTTAAGACAACAATAATCATTTTATTGTCTCAGGTTCTGTGGATGAGGAATTTGGGAAAGGGCTGCCTGATCAGATGTTATATATACTGAAGTTCTATTCAGTTAGTACTTAATGTGGAAACTCATCTTGTGGAAGCCATGATTTGTGCTGTGGAGGGAAGTCAGAAAAGTAGATGGCATGATTCTGAACATCAGGAAGCTTACAATACTATCAGACTTGCACACACAGGTATAAAATAATATAGAACACCTAGTTAAGGTATTAAAATCATCATTCAACAAATACTTAAATATATACTATGTTCCAAGCACACTACTAGAACTGGATATATAACTGTGAACAAGATAGACACGTTCCTTTCTTCATGGAGCTTACTTTTATCTCTGTGTGTGTCTGTGTGTAACAGATAACAAAGAACTTAGAGTTAATTGTATAGGATATTAGAAGATAAAAATGTGATGGAGAAAAACAAAAGAGGAAAGGAAAGTAGAAATTGTGTGTGAGGCAGTACAATTTTAATTCCAATCATCATGTAAAATAATATTTGAACACAGGTGTAGAAGTGAGCGGATGAGCCTGTGACCATTTGAATTGAATGTTTCAAGCAGAGGGAAGAGCAAGTGAATAAGTCCATATGCAGGAATGTGTTGGATGTTTTCAAGGAGCATCAAGAACCTGACTGTAGTAACAAAGCGAGTAAAGGGGAGAGTTGGAAACAAAGGCAAGGGGGGAGCAGGATGGGCTGGGGGATCAGAAGTGAAGGGCCATGTAGGTCTTTCAGGCTGAGTAAGATGGGAAACCAGTTGAGAGCTTTTTGAGTAAGTGGGGCATGATGGGGTCTTTGTTTAAAAGGATCAGTTTGGCTGCTGCATTGGGAATGGTTAGTAGGAGGGTCAGGATAGAAGTAGGGAGGCCATACAGGAAGCTGTTATAATAATCTAGGTGCTAGATGGTGGTGGCTTAGATTAGGGTGTAATAGCACAGATGGTGAGAAGTAGTCAGGTTCTAGATCTGTTTTGAAGGTAGAGCCAGTAGGATGTCTTGATGGACTGAATTCATGGTGTGAGAGAAAGCTAGAATTCAAGAATGACTTTTTTTTTTGCCTATTCAACTGGAAGGAGGGTTTCCACCAACTGAAATAGGTAAGAAAAAAATAATTATATGTTGATGGAATGATCCAATAGGGAAATTAATCATGCAGTAAAGAAAAGAAAATCGTTGTGACTGAATTAAGAAGAGAGTAGAATCTAGTGTATGTGTGGAGCTCCTGTCTTAGAATTTTCGGTAGTCCATCTACAAAAAACTAGGGAAGGCAGAATGTATGGCCAAAAAATAGGATATAATTCCTCATTTGAGAATGAGGGTGGGGAAGAGATGGAGGTCAGAGGAGCCTGGCAGGCTACAGTCCATGGGGTTGCAAGAGTTGGACCTGACTTAGTGACTAAACTACCACCAAGGATAAAGGAGAAAATATGAAATTGCCATCTAGATGTGTGAGAGTGAATTGGCTGTTGAAAAGCTGTAGTACTGCCGGGTCTATTTGAGATTCAGCAATATTAACATAAAGTGGTTCCTTATCAACATGATGGTATGTTTGTTTGTGTGTTTTTCCTAGTCATTTTTCAGCTTCTTGGGTGCAGGCACAGAGTAGCAGGAGAGTTGGATTTTCCCAGGGCTGGGTTTTGTTAAGTGTGATAAATTGAGAGAGAAGCAAGAGGGTGGAGGGTATAAGTAAGAGAGTGTTTATAATGACAAATCATGGCATTTAAACAGGATAATGGAAACGAAGACATGATGGGGGTGAGGAACAGTGAACAGAGGGTAGAATTAATTGACTGTAGGTCCTAGTGGGGCTGATGGATTATTGCAGGTGGGCACTATAAATTCTATACAGTAGAGTGACCTGGAAAAAGAAGTGGATGGAGGTCTGAGTGTGGGATGTTTGAATCTGAGATTATGGTAATTGTAGCTGTGGTAATGACAAGGGGAGATGGACTGAGATCAGGTAGAGGACAAAATAATTGGAGGAGAGAGGAAGAACAAAGAGGACAGCGTTGAAAGTATCAACAGCATGGAATTGGAATCACTAAGAATTAAGACATGCATGTTGTTAGAGAGAGTGGCAGTGGTCTTGAAACATGAGAGAAAACAACCAAGAAGTGGGTAGATATCTACAAAAGGGAGGGGAGGTAATAATAGACCAAGATATAGATTCAAAGCTGGAAAATTTTAGGGAAAGGGAAAGACAATGATTTAGAAATAGCAATGAGGAGCATGGAATATACATACTTTACTTTTAGTTCTAAGAATTTAGGTCACTTGAAGGAGACTACCTCTAGAGACTACTCCAGTAATCTGTAGACAGTGTCCTCAGAGCGGAAAAAGGTTTCTGTTAGTAACTTTGGAGAAAAGTTGAAGGTGAAAGAGAACTTACTACTAATAGACTATGGGGTGCAGAAGGCACAGTGGAGGGATTTCAGGAGCAGGGGGAGATGGAGGTAGAAGAGATGAGCAGACTTATGAAAATAATATAGGTTCCATATTTAACATAAAGGTTATCAATGTTAGCATGATAAAGCTCTTTCCCTTATTTGCTTCTGACTATTTCTATGAACTGGGCTCTGCCTGCAGCAGGTAGTAGATGTCCTAGTTCTCTCCTGTGTAAAATGGATCTAATTTTTGGAACAGGGAGAAGAAGCAGATAATACAAGAGCCCTCAGCCAACAAGACTAGACTTAACTGTCCATCAATTCTCTAACCAATTGCCCTAAAAGAGACTTCTCTGATTTTCTTCTGCTTGGATCAAGATATCTGGATAGGACAGAAAAATCTTTGAAGAGCCCATCTCAATTGCATGAAAGACTTGGCAATGGAAACTTTTCCCATCCATGGCCATGTTTAATCCCTTTGGATTGTGAGAGAAACGGTGTCAGTGGATGGAGGGCCACCACCAACACTACAGCCAGATCCTTCTCCAGTGAGCCACTGTTAAAGACTGATTTTAAAAAGAAAAATAAGGAAAAAGAAAAAAATTTAATAGGATATGTGATAAATGCCTCATTTGAAACATATGCATGCTCATTCACAGAAAACATAATTGTTTTCTTGCTGCTTCTATGGCCTCCTTGGTGGAGCTGTCATTTTGCAGATGTCAATGGCCTGAAGGGTCCCAGTGTGTGTGTGTGTCTGTGTGACAAATTCCTGTCCTGCAGCAGAATATAAGTAGAGCGTGCCCTAATGGAATCAGAGGCATTGCACACTGAGGTTGGGATTCAGTCTTCCCAGCTGAAATTTTTCAGAATATATTTCTTCAGCAATTAAGGTATTTTCTGAAATTTTCACCAATAGAAATAAATAAATTACATAAGATGGAGATAGGGTCCAAGCTGCCTATTACTTTTTATGTGATTTCTTTTCTTTCTGTTCTCTTAGCACATAGCAAGCAGCATTTATACTCCTAAAATTTATATGAGAATGAAAGGAAAACAGAAAAAGAATTTTCTTCTAGCTACTCTAAAAGAAGATTTTGAAGGTCATATAGGGAATCACAGAGGATTTTATCAGAATGACTGGTGCATGGAATAGTGATGTGGTGGTAATCAAGGGTGTACTGTTTTGATTTTAGTTTTTCCAGGTTCAGCTCGAGACCTCAAAGTATTGACTTCTCACAATGAATTGTTCTTTGGCAGCATGGATACAGGACTAATTCTTAGATCTGCAAATATTTTTTGAAGACAAGTGAGGATGCTAGCTGAAGGAGGGTCGGCAGGCTGAGAGTAACAGGGTTGAGTGGAATTCCTTCTTGAGTGGTCATTACGGAAACTATAAAAGAAGCCTCCACAGAGAGTGGGAATTTCTGAAGATCTTTGGTTTCAGAGATACCGTGTTACTTTGCCTACTTTTGACTGAGAATCTGAAAATTCTGTCTCACACAAAAATATCCTTGTGTCATTGGCTATCTTGATTCTACTTGAAGCCCTTTCCAGCTCTACATGGAGAACAACAAAAGCTGTAAAGCAATTAAACTTAGTTGTAATTTCTACATCAAAGTCAATCTTGGCCCATTTTTGCCACCTAACTTGCTGCTTCCTGGATGTTCTTATCTATTTGTGAAAACTCATCTTGGTTTCCATTACTTTGTCATGCTTGATCTCTAGTAAAATGTTACTTTCCCCTACACTTCCCATTTGGTTATTTCTGGGCTCTTCCTAAGAGTAAACTCTTCCACAATTCTTCTTTACCAGATGAAAGAATCCTGAAATTGAGATCCATGAATAGTAAGATTCTTGAAGGTATTTTCTCATGTAGATTTTTTTTACATAAGTCATTTAAAAATTAGTTAATGAAAAACCTTTTGGTAATTAATAAAACATATATATAATCCCTGTGTAGGTTTGGATAATTACAAGCAAAACATCTAATAGTGATTTAGTACTATGCAGTTTATAGAATATCTTAATGGTCATAATTTCTTTGATTTCACAACAGTTCTATGAATTTAAAGGAATGGATATTAATATACCCATTTTACACATGAAATTGAGGGCAAGGAAGGTGGATAACACAGCTAGCAGGAACTTGAACCCCAGTATGCTGACTTAAGTTTGTGGCAATTGAAATAATTTATGTAAAGATAAAAGCTGTTCTTGTTCACAAACAGTATTTTGCTGCATATTTTTTCAAATTTATTTTAAAATTTTTGATGCAATTTTAAAGGGCACACTCTGTTTATAGTTATTGCAAAATATTGGCTATATTCCCTGTGTTGTACATCCTTGTAGCCTATCTTACACCTAATAGCTTATGCCACCCACTCTCCTACACCCTCTTGTTGCCCCTGCCACCCTCCCCACTGGTAACGACTAGTTTGTTCTCTAGATCTGTGAGTCTGCTTCCTTTTTGTTCACTAGTTTGTTGTATTTTTAGATTCTACATATAAGTTTACCATGCATTTTTCATTATCAATATTAGGTTGGCAAATTCAGACACTAAATTTTCCCTGTTTCAAGCTTTTTACACAGGGATCCACGTATGGGCCCCCTGAAGCAAATGCAGGAAGCATCTCGGTAGTTCTTAGCTGTGTGGCACTGGCCAAACCACCTGAGCTCTCTAGGTTCTCTGTTCCCTTAACAGAAGAGGGAATGGTGGTGCTATTTGACTGTTAGTTATTTCTTCAAAGGCAGCTATGTTGGTCTAATGAAATATAATAACTGACATGAAAATTGGTTGAGGCTATAAAGCAGTACACAAAAGCTGTCAGTGTTGTTCATCACCACTGTCTTTGGCAAAAGGTCTAGGAGGGAGAGAACTGGGGTTCAGCTGGGTGTTGCTTAGGTATGCTTTTATTTTGGATTGTGGCTATCATTTGGGTTGTCTCCAGACTACCATGCTTTATATTTCCATTTCTTAAATGCAGAGGTTATTTACTTTTATTGCAGTATAATTTATATAAAACCAAATGCACCATTTTAAGCATACAGTTCAATGAGTATTAACAAACATACAACCAGGTGACCACCATCACAATCAAGACATAGTTTCCACATGCCCACCCTCAGCTTCACACTGCTTTCTGTCAATGTAGATTAGTTCTGCTTTGTCTAGAATGTCATATAAATGTATTTATATAAAGTCTGGCTTGCTGATGCCATAGATTATGGCCTATGCTTTAAGCAAACCAAATTCAGTGCATGTAACTACTTTCCTACAATTGTGAATAGTCTGCACTTTTGTGTACGGAATGAATTCTTGGCTAGTGGTTGTCCGTGGGATCATGGTGACCTGGGCTTGTGACATTTTTTCTCTTTAAATCAGAAAGAAATGTTTCCCCTTTAAAAATTTTACAGTTAGCTGGTTATCTGCTGTCAGTGAACGGCAAAGTTTGGGAATAGGGGAGCTTGCAGACTCTCCTGCTTCTATTTGCAAAGATCCTTTAACCTTCCATTATGCCACTTCTGTTTTTGATACAGTGGTATGTATAGAAACCATTATGGTTGCATCAGATGGCATTTATTCAACTTTTTAAATTGTAAGAATATGCTCATTATAGACAGTTTGAGAAATAAATGGAAAAGGACAATAATTTTTCCCCATACTTTCTCATCAGTTCAGTTCATTCACTCAGTAGTGTCCAACTCTTTGCGACCCCATGAGTCGCAGCACACCAGGCCTACCTGTCCATCACCAACTCCCGGAGTTCACCCAAACTCATGTGCGTAGAGTGCATATTCGCCCAAACTCAGTGCGTCCAGCCATCTCATCCTCTGTTGTCCCCTTCTCCTCCTGCTCCTAATCCCTCCCAGCATCAGGGTCTTTTACAATGAGTCAACTCTTCTCATGAGGTGGCCAAAGTACTGGAGTTTCAGCTTCAGCATCAGTCCTTCCAATGAACATCCAGGACTGGTCTCCTTTAGGATGGACTGGTTGGATCTCCTTGCAGTCCAAGGGACTCTCAAGAGTCTTTTCCAGCACCACACTTCAAAAGCATCAATTCTTTGGTGCTCAGCTTTCTTCACAGTCCAACTCTCACATCCATACATGACCACTGGAAAAACCATAGCCTTGACTAGATGGACCTTTGTTGGCAAAGTAATATCTCTGCTTTTTAACATGCTGTCTAGGTTGGTCATAATTTTCCTTTCAAGGAGTAAGCGTCTTTTAATTTCATGGTTGCAGTCACCATCTGCAGTGATTTTGGAGCCCAAAAGAATAAAGTCTGACATTGTTTCCCATCTATTTCCCATGAAGGGATGGGACCAGATGCCATGATCTTAGTTTTCTAAATGTTGAGGTTCAAGCCAACTTTTTCAGTCTCCTCTTTCACTTTTATCAAGAGGCTTTTGAGTTCCTCTTTACTTTCTGCCATAAGGGTGGTGTCATCTGCATATCTGAGGTTATTGATATTTCTCCTGGCAATCTTGATGCCAGCTTGTGCTTCTTCCAGCCCAGTGTTTCTCATGATGCACTCTGCATATAAGTTAAATAAGCAGGGTGACAATATACAGCCTTGACATACTCCTTTTCCTATTTGGAGGGAATAACATTACATTTCTGGGCACATTTTCCAGTTTTCTTTCCTAGATATGGTCTTTTATGTATTTTGATAATACATCATACAAAATTTTGTACCCTGCTCTTTAAATTTAATATTTCAGTCATAGCATTTCTTTGTGTCATTAAGAAGTCTTCATAAACACTTAAATGGCCATTTATAGCTTATGAAATATGTGTTATTTTATTATAATTATATATATGCACATTTGTATGTAGAGAGAAATAGAGATTTATAATTCAATACATGAGAATTTAAAAGCACTAGAGGGACATTCACTTTTAAAAGGAACCCTATGTCCTAAAAAAAAGAATCCTATGTGATTCCTATTCTAACGTTAGTATATGGGGATTATATTTACAGGAGAAAACAGTTATACCTATTTGATAGAAGGACGCACAAACTGGCAACTAAGTCAGACTTAATATAGAGAGTTCTCCTTAACCCTTCTCTTATACTTGCCTATTGGTATTTCTGCTCTGCATGTGTGTAGATTTAGCTATGCTTCCATGAGGCTACTGGTGAGTTTCCATCTGTTGGATCTCAAACTGACAGACGTTATAGGTGTAGGAGATTGGAATGTGCTTCCAGAGTTATTTTGCTTCTTGATGACAGCTGATAAAAAATATGGACAATGAAACTGGGAGTCTTTGCCCTCTCATCACCCCCAGGCTAGAGGAGAGAAACCCTGAGAGGCATAAATGTCAACTATGATGGCTACAGTATTAAAAGTCTGTATACCTATATTGGAGGTTCACTGGGTTTAATAGAACTCAAAAGATGCCCTCAGACAGGCTGATATTGCAGTAAGACCTAAAATCCATGTATGTGATAATCTTTCAAAGGACCAGAATAGATCTTAAATAGTACACAGATTAAGAATATTATTTATGTAATGATGCTCAAAATGGACAACATGACAAATGCTCAAGTTTTTATTCAGTTTTGCTTCATAAATATTTATTGGCCACCAAGCTAGGCACTGTGGGAAATATATGGAATATGATTTTGCAGAAATGTGACTGATTTAAAAAAATGAATTCCTGAATTCATATATTGAAGTATGTGATGTTCTTTGAGAGGTTAAACATTTTTCTAGGGATGTTTTTATCATTTCAAAAATTTCAAACTCCTCTCTTAGAGCTTGCCTTCAAGCTTATAGCATATTTTAAAAAATATGTATATAATATGTGTATACACATGTATATAAATATATATTTAATTCTTAAAATTAGCCAAAAGTTATTTGGCTAATAGGCTAAGTCCTATGAATGAGGTAGTAGATCAATGTGGCTAACATTCTGTTCATCTAAAATGATGAGTAACTGTGGAAAACTGAGTTTGATATTTGGGGTAAGGTTTGTCAATTTCAAAAGAAGAGAAATGTGGTATTATTGTAGTAAGCTTGTTGCTTCTCAAAATGACCCTGAAGAAAAATATTCATTTAAATATAAGAATTCTAAACTGTTTATAAATAATTCTAATATTTTAGCTAGAGAACCACACCTAAAGAAGGCTCTCAACTTTTGGAATCTTCTGCTTTGCCAAGAAGATGGCGTGGAAGCAAGTGTCAGAGTCAAAGTAGGAGTTGGCATTAATTACTTGTTGCTGAAACAGGGCTGAGATATCTTGTGATACAGTCAGGAAGCTGGGGTGCCTGACAGGGCTCCCCTTTCCAGCTTTGCACTCACCCTCAAAGGTGTAGGTTGTCTTTCTGTCAAAATTTCCCCTGCTTTTCAAGTTTTCCCTCGCTAGTTGTTTCATCCAGATTAATTTATGCAAAAATGGTGTCGAATGTGTCTCTGTGTGTTTAATTTATCTTGGTTGCAAGTTATTGTAGGATTGATTCTAGAAATAGGAAGTAAAGAGGGAAAGCAATTAGCAAGAGTAGTTCAGGATGGTTTCTTGAAGCAGGTGGGTGGGGCTGACTTTTACTAAGTTCTGGAGCATAGAGATGGCATGCATCACTTCACCATACATGAAATTCAAATGTATATGAGGACAATAGATGTTCTGTCTAGTGCATGTAACATTGTCTCCTATAGTCAAGTGCAAGATACTTGAAGCACAGATGAAGCAAGCTTTTATACTCCTCACAGCATATAGAGTGCAGGATAGTCTCATTAAAGCTCACCTCAACAGTCACCTCATCACTGAAACTTCCACGATGCTCTCTAGATAGAGTTACTGCTTTTCATCTCGTGTTCCTTTAACCAAACCCTGCGTCTTAGCTTGGGCTGCCCTAACAAATATAGAATTGCTTGCTTAAACAACAGAAATTTATTTTCTCAAAATCCTGGAGTTTAGAAGTCCAAGATTAAGGTGCTGACCAATTCAGTTCCTGGTGAGGATCCTCTTCCTGGCTTGTAGATATCTGTCTTCTCACTGTATCCTAACATGGCACGGAGAGAAAACAAGCAAGCTCTCTAGGGTCTCCTCTTGCTGCTGCTGCTGCTAAGTCCCTTCAGTCGTGTCCGACCCTGTGTGACCCCATAGAGAGCAGCCCACCAGGCTCCCCTGTCCCTGGGATTCTCCAGGCAAGAACACTGGAGTGAGTTGCCATTTCCTTCTCCAGTGCATGAAAGTGAAAAGTGAAAGTGAAAAGTAAAATGAAGTCGCTCAGTCGTGTCCAACTCTTCACGACCCCATGGACTATAGCCTACCAGGCTCCTCCGTCCATGGGATTTTCCAGGCAAGAGTACTGGAGTGGGTTGCCATTGCCTTCTCCTCTTAGAGGGACACTAATCCTATTGGATCAAGGCTCACCTCTTATGACCCTACTTAATCCTGATTACTTCTTTACTCCAAATACAGCTACACTGTCGGGGTAGGGCTTCAGTTATGGATTTTGAGTGTACAATTTAGTCCATTGCACCCTTAGAACACTTATAACATTGTATTATAATAATTTATGTCCCCAATAGACTGGTCTTTTTAGGTACGAAGCACTGTGTTTGGCATTGAGAATCACAAAGGTAAACCTTGCCCTCAAGGAGCTTGTCATTAGTTGTATTAGCTTTCTATGGCTGTTCTAACAAATGACCACAGACTTAGTGGTTCAAAACAACACAAATGTATTAACTTACAGTTCTGTAGGTTGAAAGTCCAACGCTGGTCTCTCTGGGCTAAAACCAAGGTATTGGCAGGGATGTGGTTCTTTAGGAGGCTCTGGGGGATAAAGATAATTTGTTTACTCACCTTTTCTAGCTTCTTGAGGCTGCTTGCATTCCTTGGCTTGTGATCCCCCCTTTCTCCATCTTCAAACCCAGCAAGGTTGCACCACTCTTCTGTGGTCATAGAAGACATAGCCAGGAAAGGCTTTCTTTTCTTAAACTGGGAGCATCTAGATAATCCAGCATAATCTCCCCATCCAAAGCTATTTAATTTAATCACATCTGTGAAGTCCCACTTGGCCATGGTGGATAAGATGTTCACAGGTTGTAGGGATTAGAATGTTCCAAGGGTTAGAATATTTTGGGGCCCATTATTCTGCCTACCAGGTTAGTGGAAGACAAAGATGTAAATTAGAGACTCAATGCAATGTGTCAAGTGCCATGTGAAGATCTATCTATTCAGGGTATAGAGACTTGGGAAGTATAGAAGAAGGTGGCTGTTCAACCAATGACAATAAAAAATAAGGCATTTAGAGCAGAAATGAAGAGGAGAGAGGAGGTGGGTTCCAGGGAGGTATTAGGCTGTTACCAAAGTAACTCTGCTTTTGGATTGTGAATTTTAAATCATTATAACTAGGCTCAGACACATTTTTATTAATCAAAATAGGAACCATTGCAATGAACACATTTTTGCCAACAAGAAATAAATTTGTTTATTTCTATAGCATAAAAATCTGTGTTTGGGGATTTGATGAACCCTTTGAAAATATATTCCGCCTCCTGCTGGTTGTGGAAGTTATCCCTGCAAACAGCTATCAAGATGCTTGAAGTGGCAGTCAGTTGGTGAGAGGTCAGGTGAATATGGTGTATGAGGCGAAACTTCATAGCCCAATTTGCTCAACTTTTGAAGCATTGGTTGTGTGATATGTGCTCGAGCATTGTTGTGAAGAATTGGGCCCTTTCTATTGACCAATGCTGGATGCAGGTGTTACAGTTTTCAGTGCATCTCATCAATTTGCTGAGCATATGTCTCAGATGTAATGGCTTCACCATGTTTCAGAAAACTGTAGTGGATCAGACAGGTAGAAGACCACCAACCAGTGACCATGACGTGTCATTGGTGCAAATTTTGCTTTGGGAAGTGCTTTGGAGCTTCTCTGTCCAACCACTGAGCTGGTCATTGCTGGTTGTCATATAAAATCTATCACTGTATGCATATATCACACTTGTTTATTCATTTACCTATTGATGGACATCTGGATTCTTAGCCTTCTGATTTTAATGGGCATTTTTATATAAGCATTTTTATGGTTAGAGGGAAGTTTATAGCATTAAATGCTGAGACTAGAAAAAATGAGTTCAAATATGAATAAATTAAGCAGAAGTACTTGTGGGACACACAGGCAGTGAGGTCTAGGACCAACTTGGAATACAATCTAAGGCTCAGAAGAGTTATTTGGACTAGTCTCTAGTCATTATCTAGACAGACCTTGCAGAAGCGCAGCGGCTGCAACAGACTGCGCAGAAGTGTGGCTGAGTTGACCTACCCCACAGCCAAGGTCAGGGGTGGCGGCTGAGAGGAGCAACCCCACGTGCAAGGAGTGGCTGCATGGGCACAGGAGGGCTGAGAGGAGCTACTCCACGTTGAAGGTTAGGAGGGGCGACCTCGTCCGTGGTAAGGAGCAGCGGCTGTAAAGTCCCACTTGGCCATGGAGCAATGGTGAAGAGATTCCTCACGTCCAAGGTAAGAGAAACTCAAGTAAGATGGTACGTATTGTGAGAGGGCATTAGAGGGCAGACACACTGAAACCATAATCACAGAAAACTAGCCAATCTGATCACATGGACCTTTTCTAACTCAATGAAACTGCGTCATGCCGTGTGGGGCCACCCAAGACAGACTGGTCATGGTGGAGAGGTCTGACAGAATGTGGTCCACTGGAGAAGGGAATGGCAAACCATTTCAGTATTCTTGCCTTGAGAACCCCCATGAACAGTATGAAAAGGCAAAATGATAGGATACCGAAAGAGGAACTCCCCAGGTCGGTAAGTGCCCAATATGCTGCTGGAGATCAGTGGAGAAATAACTCCAGAAAGAATGAAGGGATGGAGCCAAAGCAAAAACAATACCCAGTTGTGGATGTGACTGGTGATAGAAGCAAAGTCCAATGATGTAAAGAGCAATATTGCATAGGAACCTGGAATGTCAGGTCCATGAATCAAGGCAAATTGGAAGTGGTCAAACAGGAGATGGCAAAAGTCAATATTGACATTTTAGGAATCAGGAACTAAAATGGACTGGAATGGGTGAATTAACTCATGACCATTATATCTACTACTATGGGCAGGAATCCCTTAGAAGAAATGGAGTAGCCATCATGGTCAACAAGAGTCCAAAATCCAGTACTTGGATGCAATCTCAAAAACGACAGAATGATCTCTGTTCATTTCCAAGGCAAACAATTCAATATCACAGTAATCCAAGTCTATGCCCCAACCAGTAACGCTGAAGAAGCTGAAGTTGAATGGTTCTATGAAGACCTACAAGACCTTCTAGAACTAACACCCAAAAGAGATGTCTTTTTCATTATAGGGGACTGGAATGCAAAAGTAGGAAGTCAAGAAACACCTGGAGTAACAGGCAAATTTGGCCTTGGAGTACAGAATGAAGCAGGGCAAAGGCTAGTAGAGTTTTTTCCAGAGAATGCACTGGTCATAGCAAACACCCTCTTCCAACAACACAAGAGAAGACTCTACACATGGACATTACCAGATGGTCAACACTGAAATCAGATTCATTATATTCTTTGCAGCTAAAGATGGAGAAGTTCTACAGAGTCAGCAAAAACAAGACCGGGAGCTGACTGTGACTCAGATCATGAACTCCTTATTGCCAAATTCAGACTTAAATTGAAGAAAGTAGAGAAAACCACTAGACTGTTCAGGTATGACCTAAATCAAATCCCTTATGATTATACAGTGGAAGTGAGAAATAGATGTAAGGGACTAGATCTTATAGACAGAGTGTCTGATGAACTATGGATGGAGGTTCATGACATTGTACAGAAGACAGGGATCAAGACCATCCCCATGGAAAAGAAATGCAAAAAAGCAAAATGGCTGTCTGAGGAGGGCTTACAAATAGCTGTGAAAAGAAGGGAAGTGAAAAGCAAAGGAGAAAAAGAAAGATATAAGCATCTGAATGCAGAGTTCCAAAGAATAGCAAGGAGAGATAAGAAAGCCTTCCTCAATGATCAATGCAAAGAAACAGAGGAAAACAGCAGAATGGGAAAGACTAGAGATCTCTTCAAGAAAATTAGAGATACCAAGGGAACATTTCATGCAAAGATGGGCTCGATAAAGGACAGAAATGGTATGGACCTAACAGAAGCAGAAGATATTAAGAAGAGGTGGCAAGAATGCACAGAAGAACTGTACAGAAAAGATCCTTATGACCCAGATAATCATGATGGTGTGATCACTCATTAAGAGCCAGACATTGTGGAATGTGAAGTCAAGTGGGCCTTAGAAAGCATCACTACGAACAAACCTAGTGGAGGTGATGGAATTCCAGTTGAGCTATTTCAAATCCTGAAAGATGATGCTGTGAAAGTGCTGCATTCAATATGCTGGCAATTTTGGAAATCTCAGCAGTGGCCACAGGACTGGAAAAGGTCAGTTTTCATTCCAATCCCAAAGAAAGACAATGCCAAAGAATGTTCAAACTACCACACAATTGCACTCATCTCACACGCTAGTAAAGTAATGCTCAAAATTCTCCAAGCCAGGCTTCAGCAATACGTGAACCGTGAACTTCCAGATGTTCAAGCTGGTTTCAGAAAAGGCAGAGATCAAATTGCCAATATCTGCTGGATCATCGAAAAAGCAAGAAAGTTCCAGAAAAACATCTATTTCTGCTTTATTGACTATGCCAAAGCCTTTGACTGTGTGGATCACAATAAACTGTGGAAAATTCTGAAAGAGATGGGAATACCAGACCACCTGACCTGCCTCTTGAGAAACCTATATGCAGGTCAGGAAGCAACAGTTAGAACTGGACATGGAACAACAGACTGGTTCCAAATAGGAAAAGGAGTACATCAAGGCTGTATATTGTCACCCTGCTTATTTAACTTCTATGCAGAGTACATCATGAGAAATGCTGGGCTAGAAGAAGCACAAGCTGGAATGAAGATTGCCAGGAGAAATATCAATAACCTCAGATATGCAGATGACACTACCTTTATGGCAGAAAGTGATAGAACTCAAAAGCCTCTTGATGAAAGTGAAAGAGGAGAGTGGAAAAAGTTGGCTTGAAGCTCAACATTCAGAAAACTAAGATCATGGCATCCGGTCTCATCACTTCATGGGAAATAGATGGGAAAGAGTGGAAACAGTGTCAGACTTTATATTTTTGGGGCTCCAAAATCACTGTAGATGGTGATTGCAGCCATGAAATTAAAAGACGCTTACTCCTTGGAAGCAAAGTTATAACCAACCTAGACAGCATATTAAAAAGAAGAGACATTACTTTGCCAACAAAGGTCTGTCCTGTCAAGGCTCTGGTTTTTCCAGTGGTCATATATGGATGTGAGAGACTGTGAAGAAAGCTGAGCACCAAAGAACTGATGCTTTTGAACTGTGGTGTTGGAGAAGACTATTGAGAGTCCCTTGGACTGCAAGGAGATCCAACCAGTCCATCCCAAAGGAGACCAGTCCTGAATGTTCATTGGAAGGACTGATGCTGAAGCTGAAACTCCAATACTTTGGCCACCTCATGCAAAGAGTTGACTCACTGGAAAAGACTTTGATGCTGGGAGGGATTAGGGGCAGGAGGAGAAGGGGACAACAGAGGATGAGATGGCTGGATGGCATCATTGACTCAATGGACATGAGTTTGGGTAAACTGCTGGAGTTGGTGATGGACAGGGAGGCCTGGCGTGCTGCAGTTCATGGAGTTGCAAAGAGTGGGACATGACTGAGTGACTGAACTGAAAATTATGTGTAGTTATTGCCATGGGGAAGTCTTCAGGTAGACTAAAACGTTCATGAATTGAATTCTGAGTAGTATGAGTATTTGAAATGAGAATCTGTCCAAGGAGGCTGAGAGAAGCATGACCATTTATCCCTCTGTGTCCCCAACACAAAGCACAGGATCCAATGCAGTCACTTGGTTCGCTAAATTTAAGAGAATGGGAGAAGAATACATGGTTATTGATAGAGACCATAAGAGGTAGATTAGGAGGAGAAATGGAATGAAGAGTCACAAAAGACAGAATGAACTTGGTAGACTGAAGAGGGCGAGTGGTGCTGGGTAAGCACAGTGGACTCTACCTTTGCTTCTGCAGGGCCAAAAGAACCCAGCGGTTCAAGTTGTATCTTTAGGTAGGGTCAGAATACGCAGGGCCTGAAACGGATGTCAGATTGAAGAATTCAGACTCCCAAAGGCCGGCCACCCCAGGGAGCCAGGGTTCTGGAGTGGGCCGTGAGAACAAGAGATTTCCTTTTGGGAGGTGCACTCTGAAGGCATTGCACTGGCGGTGGCATCTGAGCTGCTGCCGCCGCCGCTGGCGACAGTGTTGAGCTGTTACGGTGGAGTGCTTTCCACTGGACTTTGGCTTACAGTAGCTACTGAAAGGGAACAGTGCTGTCGGCTGGTGCTGCTATTTCATGCCGTTCCCTGACCGAGTGCTGTTAACTCTATCTCTGAACCTTGGCACCAGACGACACAGGCGGTGGCATCTGGCCGCAGCTGGGAGGCAGTGCGTGCGCGCTGGGCGGGGAGGTCTGGCGAAGCCCAGGGCACAGCAGCCGCCCATCCCAGCGAGGGCGGGGCGGTCGCGGAGTCAGGCCACGCCCCCACCCGCCTGCGCAGGCGCGCTTCGGGGCCGTTGCTGTCAGGAGCGCACTAGAGGCCGGACCGTGGCGGGATCCGACGTCTGGCTGTACCCGGCTGACTAAACCCAGCGCGGCAGCGGCTGCGAGGGCAGCGCGGCCCCGGCTCCCTGCCAGGTCGCAGAGACTAGCAGGGACTAGCGGGCATCTGGCGGGGCAGGCACAATGGGGAATCGGGAGATGGAGGAGCTCATCCCTCTGGTGAACCGTCTGCAGGATGCCTTCTCCGCCCTGGGACAGAGCTGCCTGCTGGAGCTGCCTCAGATCGCCGTGGTGGGCGGCCAGAGCGCCGGCAAGAGCTCGGTGCTCGAGAACTTCGTGGGCAGGTGAGCACGCGAGGGGGAGGGTAGGAGGCGGGGGCGACCCCACTTCAGGCTGCTGGAGTGTCGAGGGCAGGAGCCTGAGGCTGGACCAGGGGCTGCAGCGGATGGGAGGGAAGAGCGGCAGTGTCCGTGACGGCGGGCGGGGTCGTCCCGGCTCCGGGCATCCTCTGTCCCTCCCCGCCTGGTGGCCCTCCTGTCTGCCTTTCATCCTGCGATACAAAGCCATTTCCTCCCCGTCCTCCGGTCTGGGAGTCGGGGAGGGGGTCCGCCCCAGGATGACTTCCCCCTCCCGCCCCTTGCGCGCCGGCCCCGGGGACAGCCTGAATGCGTAGCTCTCCCGGGAGCTTCCCAGTCCCCTTTCTGTTTTCCCGGCTCAATATCCTCCTCCTTTTCCTGTCAGCCTCCCCAGGCTCTCCGCGAGGCTGTGGGGTTCATTTCCCTGCCCCTCCCCCCTTGGAGATGCTTTCCTTCTCGCCTTGGTTCTCGGCTCCTGTCAGCTGTCTACTGTTCGAGACAGTCGTCGCCTGCCCCTAGCAGGGGAGGCGGGGTTCGAGGAGAAAGAAATCGTTTGTTGTGGTGAGGCTTTAACCCACGACGCTTCCCCACCGTTCTCCTCACTAAGGAGTCCAACAGTAAAAGGTGATTGCGTTTGCGTGTGCACCTACTCACAGCTCCAGGCATAGAGAGAAACCGAGGCAGAGACTCAGAGGGGGGTGAACTGGGACTTGTGTTGTCCAGGTGCCATGTCATTCCTGCATCATCTCGGAATGGACCAGCATCTTTCTCATACTCTCTCTGCACCCCCTTCCCCAGCATCATCTTCGATTCCCTAAGCTTTTATTTGTCCTGCGAACCTTCAAGTTAACAGCTGAATTGAAATTATGGTTCCAGGTTTCGTAGTTACTTTTAATTCTGAAAAACCCAAATAATTCATTTTTAAATTGGGAATCAGCATTCCCCGCCCCCCCCCCCCCCCACCCGATTGAGCAGTGCATGAGAGATTAAGTTACCTTAACGGCCTTGCCTGAGGAGTGCAGACATTTGCTAAGAAAAGCCCATTGGAAAGCATCATGAAAACTGAAATCTGTTTCCTAGTAATAAACTAGGTAGAAATGTACAATAGCTGATGGAGGGGGCCAGCGATGGTACAATACAGAGACTGTACTTGACTCTTTCTGTTTGACTGGTTAGTGATTTTGAATTCAGAAGGTTCGTGGTTTGTTTGTTTTTTGGCTTTGCTTTTCTTTTTTGTTAGTGTTTGTGTAAAATTTAGATATTCCCACATCTTTGGGAATGGTAGTATCCATAAAGTGTATATTCTTTGCTCTCAGATGATGCTCTGTCTCTCAGATGATACTCTTAAGGATTTTTTCCCCCCCTTCCTGATGAACTAGAAAGCTAAGAAACCTAGTTTTTAAAAAAGTAAGATTGCTGACAGTTGGCTGTTTTCTTTGACTAAGTCACTTAATCACTTTTCTCAGTTTTACCATTAATTTTAGTGGTGAGAAAAGTGATGGTAAAGCATTTTGCCTACGTCATCATAGACTTATGGTCTAGTGACGGATGAATATGTGATTTCAAACGTGTACACAAAATAGTCACATACATAAGGGTTTTACTTTCTTAGATTTATTGTCAATGAAATTCACTAAATTTAAAGTGGTATCTATAGTGAAAGTGAGGTTTGGTGAGGTTTTTTTTGGGATTTACAAACTCCAGAGCATTTAACAGGAAGCCTTAATAATCATTTAACTACTTTTGCTTTTTAAACAAATACTTAAAGATTAAAATTGTAAGTAATTCAAATGCAATGACCATATTTTATGCATCTTTCATATATTTAGTTGGATGAATCTGCCTTATAAATGCACTTTTTGTGGCGAGAACTTTTGAACCTAATGTTGATTTTATCCACATATCTTGATTCTGTTCTTCAGATTTTCCAATCCTAAACATAGTCACTGATGCTGTAATAAAATTGTAAATATCTTTCCTCACTAGCTATCCTCTTTCCAAATGAGAATTTTAAAAATCTGAAAAAGTAAAATATTTTAGCTTGAATACTCTTTATGATAGAATGAAAAACAGGGACATTGTAAATAGTATGCACACCAGCATATTTATCAGAATACATTAGTAATTTATTGGTAATTTAATTTACCAATAATTAAATACTATAAGAATGTCAAGTCAAAGGAAAGGATGGGCATAAAGGAAAAAACTGATTTAATAAATATAGTAAGGCTTTATTATCTGTAGAGATGACACCTGCCAGCAGAACTTATATATTAGGTGAAAATTTAATTTAAAAAGTAATTTGATTTTAGTAAAGGTTTCAGTCATTGAATTATTGAGGAATCTAATTTCTAATTATAAACAAACCTTAGGGAAAAAGGAGTTCTGTATTTTGTTAGGAGATTCATTCTAAGTGAAAAAAACTGCTCATATTACACTGTAACCTTTTATCTTTTTATTATCCAGAAAATTTTCAATAAAGATAAGGTTCTTTAAGAATGAAACTTTCCTCTTTTACATATAGCTGTTTTCATTTTAAGGCTCTGACCTCTATGCAGTTATTGAATGCAGTCATAAAACAAGGGCTCATTACTTGGGTAAATTAGTAGCATTTGTTCACCATTTAAGCTTGTCCTCTTAAATAATGATGCATTTTCTTCTTAACATTTAGCAATCCGTGTTTAGTGGACTGTCTCTTTCTCTGTCTGTTTATATTGATTTTTTGACACCACTGAATGAATTTGGATGTGAATTTGTTTACTTCATTTAGCTGTAACTCTAAAATCTAATTTTGGGTTGACAAGTTTTGAGACTGTTATGAATAAAATGAGTCTTGAATGAACTACTTGTTTGTGATTTTCTTGTTAAAGTGATTAATTTACATATTAATGTAATATAGTGTGAGAAACCAAATTGTTCTTTTGGGTGTTCAGATGAGATATAGGCTCTCAGTGAGAGGCAGGTCTAATGAATAGAAGCTGAGACTCAGTGGTCTAAGTATATAGGGGTTGTCTGAATATAGGGGTTCACTAGATGGCATGGGGTCTGTCCATTTGTCTTATTTGTGTGTAGAAGAACTTATTCAACTCCTTTTACACCCTACCTTTTTTTAAACAGTGCAGTGAGATGATGATAATGGTCAACGTTTATAGAGTACTTGTAATGCCTCAAGTGGAGCTGGGATTCAGCTTGAGGTATCTGGGCTTTATACTTGTGCTCTAAAACCCCTGGGCTGTATTGAACTCCATATTGAGATTTACCATTTTCTCTGATAAATACTTTTGACGTCTTTCTTTGATCACACTTCAAATTACCACCTAAAATAATAACAAACTGCTATATTAATAATTTCATTCATAATTTATTTAAATCAGTCTGTCTTGCCTCATTTCACAGAGGGTTTGAGGCAACCCCTTAAGTAGAAGCAACATGAGTTAAGAGACAAGTATTTTTTTTTTTTTTTTACTATATTAGACATTCTTGAAGGGAGCTCTAAGATGTAATTGGATTATTTATTTAAGTATGTGTTGAGAGGGAATATAACTTGTTTATAGTGGTGTTAAGTGAAACTGTACTAGTTGCTAATGTGTAAATGCTTTTTAATGATATACTTGTTAGAAACATTAGTTCTTCAATGCTAATTATGTTGGCAGAGGATTCACATTATTCTATTCTAGCCTAAATGGTAAAATAGACTTTCAGTTGTGCACAAGTAAGTTTTTTGATGAGTGGGGGGTCAAATAAAAGATAAAGTGAGTATGTTGAGGGGAGTTCATGTCAATGTGAAAATCTCATATAAGGTATATTTATTTTGTTGTAAAGTTTCTAAACATGGGTATGTTGATTTATCAAATTAGAGTTGTTTTGCTGGAGAACCTTAAAAGTGAACCATTTGATGCTGTTGTTGAATAGACATGACCAGATAATTTTTTAAAAATTCAAAGCCACTTATATGTCTTAGATACTAATTTATTCTTAAGTCCTTTGACTAATTTCAAGAGAGTTTTTAAAAATTGAAGCAGTAGCATGTATTTTAGTGAAATTATTAATTCTGAAATAGTTTTATTTAAAAAATATCAAAGCATTTGATTAGTGAATATTTTTCAATAAATGGCTTCCAACTATTAAAGTTATTAGATAAATGAGTGCTAACAATTAAAATGTGATAATTGTTGAAAATCATACTTCATGGTTCCCAAGAGCCTATTTAAAGTGTCAGAAACATGAGCTCTGTTTTATCCAACAGTTAATTGCTAAAACCTGAAACTATAAAGATATTTTTACTGTATTCACATTGTGTAATATACTTTTAGGTTATCACAAATTCAGTTGGTAGGATTTAATTGTAACAATCAACTATTAATAATTCCTGAGAAGCAATATACCTCAGTGAACTGGACTGGATAGTATATCTCTGTTTTGAAATTTACTTATGATTAACAGATATAAAAAAATGCAATGGATTAACTTCTTTAAGAATGAAGTTGGGCAGATGTTGTTACCCAAAACTTTGAAGGAATGGGAACTTAATAGTTAGCTATTCTAGAGAGTAGGTTCTTGGGTCCTTTACCAACGGGACATACATTTAGTAAATTGTTTGTCTTAGGTAGTCAGTACTTTGTGCTGGGCCTAATAAGTAGAGTTAAATTATGATGTTTTGCTTAAATTATGATGACTTTTAAGAAAGAACTGCAAACAGCTAAAAGAAATAGAGTTTTTTTTTTTGAATCCTTGCATGCTTTTATTGTTAACATCTACTTCCTTGTACATGCTCTGGAGATATCTGTTCTTTACAATCTCAGATAGAAATAGAGTTTTTCTTTTCCTCTTCCACCAGAGCCACATCAAGAGAACTCTGTGCTAGTGTACTGTGTAGAACAAACCATTTATTTTCTAGATGGCCAAAGTTTTGTCTACGTCTGCTTTGCTTTTTTCTCACACTCAGCATTAATTTAAAAATTCTAAAGGATTTGGATTGCCATTTCCTTCTCCAAAAAAGAACATTATAAAGTGGAGGGAAGGAGGAGGCTAGTATTTGTTTCGCCTTACTTGTTGGCAGGCACGGATGCTGTTAGACCTGTTTCAAGCCTTCTGTACCTTGTTTTCACATCCCCATGTTAATAAGGAAGGAGATTCATGGTTAGAGAGACAAGTAATTTGTGCAAGGTCACATGACTAGCAAGTGGCCAAGCAGGGATTTAGTTTTGGGTGTGATTCTGGTTGATAACTCTGGAGAAGTGTGGGCAAATAAAGTCAATGAGTGGGTATTATTGAGTTCTAGGTATCCTGGGTAAGAATGTAGAAGGAAGTATGAATGTACAGAAGCTGATGTATATATAAAATGAGAATTGACAGCATAAGGTACGAGATCACAACTTTCAAAGATTTTGCAAAATGAAGACAGTTGGGTATAAGGAAAACTAAATGGGAGAAAATAATTTATACTGTGTCAATTTATTCCTACAGAAAAGAAAAACCTCTGAAAAACTACAGTTCTGAAATTGAGTTGCGATGTAGTGAAAAATAGACAGTATTGGAGATTTCAGTGTCATTTGGCAGCCAGTATCATTTTAGCTCAAGGCTGCATGCACTGAAGTATCGATGTCAAAGCAGGGAGGTGGTAATCTGTGTCTCAGTGTCTGACTTGACAACAAGGCATTGAATTTAGATTGTCAGTTTATCACAAAGAGACACTGTATGTTGCATAGGGCCTGTGAGAAGAGTAGCAGGAAAGAATAGAGGTTGGGGAGATTAAAAATATAACTGGATACATTGAGGGTGGGATGGATCGGATTAACCAAGGACCTTGAAGGCACTAATACTTAAGGGAGATGGAATTCTGTTTTTTAAGAATAAGGCATTTAGTTAAAGGAGTTGAGTAAGTAGAAGACAAAATGTTAGGGAAAGTGTTCTAAAAGCAAACTTGAGAATAGAATGTATTTACAAAGGAAGGTACAGGCAGAGGGAAGGTTGATACTAAGTGATTTGCATTACTGAGTTAAACACCATTCTAGAAAATTAGAAGGTTTATTAATACCAAATTGGTGTTTTTCTTTTTTTTGGTCAGAGCTGGCTTAGCTTTTTTAAAATCAGTAGTAAAGATAGGCATTTCAGTAGGTTCTATAAGAACTTTCTTCTGGCTTTATTTTTGCTCACTTCTTGGAGTACATTAGGATACAGAGAAACAGGAGATTTGCCCAAGGTCAGAAATAGAATCAGAGTTGAGTTTGGAACTTGGTGTTTAGAACTGGGAGCCCAGTGGCAGTTCATCATCTTCTCTTTCTCCTCTTCTCATTTTAAAGTATCTCCCTCTCATCCTCACTACCTCCTTTTCCCATTTCTTTCCATTGGACCAATCTTTCCTTCTCCTTGTTACTCCTCTCCATTACTTCTCTTGATGGTAGACCAGCCATGAATTTTTTTTCCCTCCGTACATAATAGGGTAAAGAGACAGGGAACAGGATGTTTCTCAGGCTAATACACTGGTCCTAGTGGCAAAGAACCTGCCTGCCCATGCAGGAGACGCTGGAAACCCAAGTTCAATCCCTGGGTCGGGAAGATCCCCTGGAGGAGTAAATGGCAACCCACGCCAGTATTCTTGCTTGGAGAATTTCCTGGACAGAGGAGCCTGGTGGGCTGTAGTTCGAAGAGTTGGACACTAATGAGCAACCAAACACAACACATACACTAGAGTAAATTGTAAGTTTTGAGAAACAGATGGGCCCGGGGAAAAGACTATATGAAATAGTAGATGTTTTCACACTTTATTAATATTTTCCTACCAGGTGTGCATATCTAGAAAGTCATGCCTGGGTTGGTCACTGATTGGCCTTGCTTAAACTGGGGAAAGCTTCTGAAACATTGTGTGTAAGTTAAGTAATATAATGAAAAGGTTACTATTTAAGAAGTGGATGAGATTTTTGAGAGAAAGAATGATTTATTTAATCCATGAATTATATGAATGATACAGTATTGCTTTAAATTTTGTCTTTCCTATAAACATCCCTGCTGAAGAATCTCTATTTCCAGGAGTTTAAAGTGTGTGTCTCAATGCTTCTTTGTGATGGTGTCTTATTTTCATTTCCCACAGCTTAAAGGTCGTGCTGTCTCTGGGAATAACACATTCATACCTATTAGAAGTGAGTAGGGCTTCTGCAGGACTTTATTGTCTGTTGTTTTTGTGGCTTGAAATTGAAAAGACTAATCCATTTAAATAATTTGATGGGTGCTTTATCTTATTTAATATACTTGTTTTCTTAGACCCTGAAAAAGCCAGAATTTGGAAAGAAATCATCATCATCATATTCTGGTAACTGAGGGCAGACTTTGCTGCTAGGCATATCAGTCCCACCTCTAACTCCATAATGGATGCAAACATGGCGTCTCAGCAAGGCATTGAACATCACTGAGATTTAATTTCCTCATTTGCAATATAGAGACAGTAATACAGACTTCATTGTTTTATGTGCTTTTGGGTTCCAAGTAAGATGCTGTAAAGTGTGTGACCCATAATAAGCATTTAATAAGTGATTTCTATGATATTGAGATTTATTAGAAAAACATGTATTTCATCATTCACATGACCAAAATATAATTCTCAAATATATTTGGTCTGTGTTCTCACTTATTTTTCCTCAAACTCTTGAAATTTCCTAAGTTTTGAAAAAAGGTATCTTCTGTTAGGTTACTGAGGTGACTTTTGGAAAGCACCCAAGCATGAGGGACCTTTGCCAGTGGAACCAACCTTGTGATTAGAGGGTTGGAAGTCTTAGTCTCATCCCCATGCCCACTCCTCCCCCAATCCCCCTGCAATCTCTAGGGAGAGGAGAGGGGCTTGAAGTCAAATCAGTTACCAGTGACCAAAAAAATTTATTTATTTATGGCTGTGCTGGGTCTTTATTGCTGCATGCTGGCTTTCTCTAGTTGTCGTGAGTGGAGACTTCTGTCTAGTTGTGGTGCATGGGCTTATTGTGGAGTATGGCTTCTAGGGCATGTGGGCTTCAATAGTTGATGCTTTAGGGCTTAGTTGCGCCATGGCATGTGGTATCTTCCGGGACCAGGGATCATACCTGAGTCCCCTGCATTGCAAGGTGGATTCTTAATCACCGGACCACCAGGGAAGTCTGTCAGTGGCCCATGATTTAATCTATCACAACTATGTAATGAAGCTTCCATAAAAAACCCTAAAAGGGCAAAATTCACAGAGCTTTTGGGCTGGCAAACACGTGGAGATTTGGGGAGAGTGGAGAAGGCATGGAAGTTCCTCGCCCTTTCCTCATACCTTGTGCTATATGTCTCTTCCATATGGCTTCCTGATATTTACCTATTTATAATAAAACAGTAGTAAAGTAAATAAAATGCTTCTCTGAGTTTTCTGAACTGCTCTAACAAGTTGTTTGGACCAAGGAGGAGGTTGTGGGAACATCTAATCTGTAGCTAGTTGGTTAGAAACATTTCTAACAACCTGGGCTTTAGATTGGTGCCTGAAGTTACAGGAGAGGGTGGTCTTGTGGAACTGAGCTGTCAACCTGTGAAGTCTGAGGGTTTCTCCAGGTAGATCATGTCAGAACTGAGTTGAATTGTAGGATACCCAGCTGTTGTCCAGAGCACTGCTTATTGTTGGTGTGAGAAACCACCTCCGCATGTTGAAATTGGTACTGGAATCCATTTGTTTAATGGTTACTAGTTTTAGTCTTTTATCTAGAAATGGACAATTTCTAACTTTTTAAAACAAAAGTAAATCTAGGAGAGAAGATAGATAGTAGTGTTTAATGTGCATGGCCTGTAATAGTGCATTCAATAAATGATTGCTATTAGTTTAAGTCTTTTATCTAAACTGGGCGTTTTCTGAAACAAAAGCAAATTTAGGAAAGATAATAGATAGTAATATCTATTTACAAATGTTTTTGTGCATGTTGGAAGATTACAGCTGCATCAAAATGCTAACTTTTAGATCTAAGTTAAAGATTTAAAAATTACAAAGTTAGTTCTAGATCTTAAAGTATATTTGGATCTTTTTAAAAGAAAGCATTACTCACATTTAGCATTACTCCAGTGTATATTTAAACAGATATATACAAGTCCAGTTTGCATACTCTTCCCTTCCAAGAGTTCCAAAGTACTTCTCATTTATTCTTATTAATCCTTACCTTATCCCTGAGAGTATAGTAAAAGCATGTTTTATTAACTTCAATTTAGAAATATGGATAGTTGAACTGGAAAAAGTTAAGTAACATGCTAGGGTTTGAATGGCAAATACCAGAGATAATGAACATAGTAGAATTAATCACATAGAGATAATACAGTAAAAAGGAATTTTGTTGAAATTATTTTCAGATACTCTCCTAGAGAATGAATTTTAAGCAAAGTATTTAATTCTGTGATAATGATAAACCATTCTTTCAGTTCACTCGCTCAGTCGTGTCTGACTCTTTGGGACCCCATGAATCGCAGCATGCCAGGCCTCCCTGTCACTAACTCCCGGAGTTCACCCAAACTCACGTCCATCGAGTGGGTGATGCCATCCAGCCATCTCATCCTCTGTCATCCCCTTTTCCTCCTGCCCCCAATCCCTTCCAGCATCAGAGTCTTTTCCAACGAGTCAACTCTTTGCATGAGATGGCCAAAGTACTGGAGTTTCAGCTTTAGCATCATTCCTTCCAAAGAACACCCAGGGCTGATCTCCTTTAGAATGGACTGGTTGGATCTCCTTGCAGTCCAACGGACTCTCAAGAGTCTTCTCCAACACCACAGTTCAAAAGCATCAATTCTTTGGCACTCAGCTTTCTTCACAGTCCAACTCTCACAACCATTCTTAGCATATCTTTATCTTTTGGAAATGTTAGATGAAGTTGTAGGCAAAGATGGAGGTAGAAGTGGGAAAGACAACTGAGTCTGACTGGTGAAGGAGGACAACTTAGCAAGAGTATTAGTGAAGGTCAACGAAGAGAAATGACCTATAGCCAGAGGATCAGGAAGTAAGATAGAAAGATGGTAACGATAACCCTGTATGTGAGATAGCAAAAGAGACACAGATGTATAGAATAGTCTTTTGGACTCTGGGAAAAGGAGAAGGTGGGATGATTTGGGAGAATGGCATTGAAACATGTATAATATCATTATGAAATGAATCGCCTGTCCAGGTTCGATGCATGATACTGGATACTTGGGGCTGGTGCACTGGGACGACCCAGAGGGAGGTGGGAGGGGGGTTCAGGATGGGGAACACGTGTATACCTGTGGCGGATTCATGTTGATGTATGGCAAAACCAATACAATATTGTAAAGTAATTAAACTCCAATTAAAATAAATAAATTTATATTAAAAAAAGAAAAATAGTGTCAGGTGCTATTAGACCTTACAGAAGTATCAAACTTCTTGAAGTAGGTGTTGAAGTAATACCCAGTGACTTTATTTTCATTGGAAAGATTCATATCTTGAGTTGATTGACATTTTCACAACTTGTTAACCTCCAGTTTTAGCTCTGAGCTAGTTAACTGGTTCCATTTGGAATTACATTTTCTGTATGTTTCTAGGTATGCCTCAAGCTTTGTGTAAGAATAGTTTTGGATTATCCAGAGGAGGCTTAGAGCTTTGTGTGTATGTGCGTCTGTTTTCTAGTTAATAAAATGGAAGCCCATTATTTTCATATATTTTAAGGAGGAGAAAAGATTTGAAGAAAAAACACAAATATAATCTAAAAAGGAGGAAGTTATGAGTTATTGTGAGTTATTTAGTTTGAGGTAGATTTAATTTATACCCACAGTAGATGTTCCCTGGATGTTTGTTAAAGGAAATACCTCGTATGAGTTGAGGCAACGTGATGGAAATCAAGGAGAGCTAGGATTAGTCTGGTCTTTTCTGTCATCCCACTGGTCTTCCTCCACTCTCCCTATCTGATTTAGAGGCTCCTTTTTAGTGGTCCTTGTTCATACTTCACTGCATGGGGATCTTACTGTACAGTTGGTTGCCTTGTCTGTCTGTCCAGCCATTTGCAGTTTCCATTAGGCCAGGAATGCTTGCACTTCATTTGTCATCTTCCATAAACAATGCTGGCACGTAGTAGGAGCTAAATGACTGATTTAGCTATGTGACAGTATATGTTTATCCAAGCTAAAGCATATGTTCTTCATCAATATGTTTGTTGAGGATGGGGTGGATGTTGGACTGGATGCATTTTTTTTCAAACAAGAGTATCAGAGTTCCTTCCAGGTAATGATAAGTACTGTATTGTGAAACTTTTGTGTTAGTTGTATATGTGTACCATGCTGCAGTATAAAATGTATTTCTTACTATGGTTGTCCTCAAAATGGTTGAATGCCTCTGGACTAGATTAAATCTAATGTTACTTTTAGTCATTTATTTAATTATTCTATATTTCCATGGTAGGACATATCTTTGTGTAACAGAAGGCAAAATTCACAGTATACTGTTTTACTAGGTGAGTTAAAATGAAGATAATTTTATTATTATTTTTTAAAATTAATTGAAAAAGGAATATGCCTATGTGATTACACCTCTGACATTCCAATAGTGCATATAGTAAAAATTGTCTCTCACCAAGGTTTCTTATTTATTAAGGTGTTTAATTTAATATGCGTATCTGACAGATTATTTCTGGGTTATATTTTCTTTACATGATGTCTGTCTGATTTTTGAGGGCAGAGAGAGTTTAAGAAACTTGTCTGATTGTAGGTAAATGATTAAACCAGTTGAAAAAGAACATGTTTGAAAATTCTTTTAGCAGATGGATTTATTCGCCCAATGTGTCATTTACAGTCCCCTACATGCCAGAAAATGTGAGATTCTATGCATATAACAGCTCCTTCAAGGAACTTGGTGACCCCGAAGGGTACAAGGGTTGATATGCACAGGCTGTTGTTATCAGGGTAATGAGGCTAACAAATTTGGCAAACCACTTCGGTATTCTTGCCTTGAGAACCCCATGAACAGTATGAAAAGGCAAAAAATTATGACACTGAAATATGAACTGCCCAGGTTGGTAGATGCCCAATATGCTACTGGAGAAGAGTGGAGAAATAACTCCAGAAAGAGTGAAGAGATGGAGCCAAAGCAAAAACGATGCCCAGTTATGGATGTGACTGATGATGGAAGTAAAGTCCAGTGCTTAAAAAGCAATATTGCATAGGAACCTGGAATGTTAGGTCCTTGGATCAAGGTAAATTAGTAGAAGTGGTCAAACAGGAGATGGCAAGGGTGAACATTGACATTTTAGGAATCAATGAACTAAAATGGGCTGGAATGGATGAATTTAATTCAGATGACCATTATGTCTGCTACTGTGGGCAAGAATCCCTTAGAAGAAATGGAGTAGCCCACATAATCCACAGAGTCCGAAATGCAGTACCTGGTGCAATCTCAAAAATGACAGAATGATCTCTGTTCGTTTCCAACACAAACCATTCAATATCACAGTAATCCAATTCTATCCCCCAACCAGTAATGCTGAAGAAGCTGAAATTGAACGGTTCTATAAAGACCTACAAGACCTTCTAGAAAAAAAACCCACCAAAAAAGGTATCCTCTTCATCATAGGGGACTGGAATGCAAAAGCAGAAAGTCAGGAGATACCTGGAGTAACAGGCAAATTTGGCTTTGGAGTACAAAATGAAGCAGGGCAAAGGCCACCACATTTTTGGCAAGAGAATGCACTGGTCATAGCAAATACCCTTTTCCAACAACACAAGAGAATACTCTACACATGCACATCACCAGATGGTCAATACAGAAATCAGATTGATTATATTCCTTGCAGCCAAAGATGGAGAAGCCCTATACAGTCAGCAAAAACAAAACTGGGAGCTGACTGTGGCTCAGATCATCAACTCCTTATTGCGAAATTCAGACTTAAATTGAAGAAAGTAGGGAAAACCACTAGACCATTCAGGTATGACCTTAATCAGATCCCTTATGATTATACAGTGGAAGTGAGAAATAGATTTAAGGGACTAGATCTGATAGATAGAGTGCCTGATGAACTATGGACAGAGTTTTGTGACATTGTACAGGAGGCAGTGATCAAAACCACCCCCAAGAAAAAGAAATGCAAAACGGCAAAATGGTTGTCTGAGGAGGTCTTACAAATAGCTGAGAAAAGAAGAGACGTGAAAGATATGAAAAAGGAAATGAAAGGAGAAAAGGAAAGATATACCCGTTTGAATGCAGAGTTCCAAAGGATAGCAAGGAAAGATAAGAAAGCCTTCCTCAGCGATCAATGCAAAGAAATAGAGGAAAACAATAGAATGGGAAAGACTAGAGATCTCTTCAAGAAAATTAGAGATACCAAGGGAACATTTCATGCAAAGATGAGCATGATAAAGGACAGAAATGGTATGGACCTAACAGAAGCAGAAGATATTAAGAAGAGGTGGCAAGAATGCACAGAAGAACTGTACAAAAAAGATCTTCATGACCTAGATAACCGCGATGGTGTGATCACTCACCTAGAGCCAGACATTGTGGAATGCGAAGTCAAGTGGGCCTTACAAAGCGTTACTATGAACAAAGCTAGAAGAAGTGATGGAATTCCAGTTGAGCTATTTCAAATGGTAAAAGATGATGCTGTGAAAGTGCTGCATTCAATACGCCATCAAATTTGGAAAACTCAGCAGTGGCCACAGGACTGGAAAAGGTCAGTTTTCATTCCAATCCCAAAGAAGGGCAATGCCAAAGAATGTTCAAACTACCTCACAACTGCACTTATCTCACACACTAGCAAAGTAATGCTCAAAATTCTCCAAGGCAGGCTTCAACAGTACATGAACCATGAACTTCCAGATGTTTGAGCTGGATTTAGAAAGGTAGAGGAACCAGAGATCAAATTCCCAACATTCACTGGATCATAGAAAAAGCAAGAGAATTCCAGAAAAACATATACTTCTGCTTTATTGACTATGCCAAAGCCTTTGACTGTGTGGATCACAACAAACTGTGGAAAATTCTTAAAGAGATGGAAATGCCAGACCACCTTACCTGCCTCCTGAGAAATCTGTTTGCAGGTCAAGAAGCAACAATTAGGACTGGACATGGAACAACAGACTGGTTCCAAATAGGGAAAGGAGTACGTCAAGGCTGTTGTATTGTGACCATGCTTATTTAATTTATATGCAGAGTACATCATATGAAATGCTGGGGTGGAGGAAGCACAACTTGGAATCAGGACTGCCGGGAGAAATATCAATAACCTCAGATATGCAAATGATACCACCCTTATGGCAGAAAGTGAAGAAGAACTAAAGAGCCTCTTGATGAAAGTGAAAGAGAGTGAAAAACCTGGCTTAAAAGTTAACATTCAAAAAACGAAGATCATGGCATCCAGTCCATCACTTCATGGCAAATAGGTGGGGAAATAATGGAAACAGTGACAGACTTTATTTTGGGCGGCTCCAAAATCACTGCAGATGGTGACTGCAGCCATGAAATTAAAATATGCTTGCTCTTTGGAAGAAAAACTATGTCCCACCTAGACAGCATATTAAAAAGCAGAGACATTACTTTGCCAACAAAGGTCCGTCTAGTCAAAGCTATGGTTTTCCCAGTAGTCATGTATGGATGTGAGAGTTGGGCTATAAAAAAATCTGAGCACTGAAGAATTGATGCTTTTGAATTGTGGTTTTGGAGAAGATTCTTGAGAGTCCCTTGGACTACAAGGAAATCTAAGCAATCCATCCTAAAGGAAATCAGTCCTGAATATTCACTGGAAAGACTGATGCTGAAGCTGAAACTCCAATACTTTGGCTACCTGATGTGATGAACTGACTCGTTGGAAAAGACCTTGATGCTGGGAAAGACTGAAGGTGAGAGGAGAAGGGGACAACAGAGGATGAGATGATTGGGTGGCATCACTGACTCAATGGACATGAGTTTGAGCAAGTTCCGGGAGTTGCTGATGTACAGGGAAGCCTGGCGTGCTGCAGTGCATGGGGTTAGGAGGAGTTGGAAAGGACTGAGTGATTGAACTGAACTGAGGCTAACAATTTTTATGCAAGGCATTTATTAGAAAGTTGTTGGCTGGGTCAGGATGATGTCTTCAAATATTTGAGGAGCCATTAATTGGAGAGGGATTAAATTGACTCTGTGTCCCCAGAAGACAGAATTTAAATAAATGGTTGAAAGTTATAGGCAGACAGATTTAAACTTAATGTAAGGGAGACTGCTCAGCGGAACAGCTAAGAAATCGAATGAGTCACCTGGGGAGCAGTAAGTATTTCATCACCAGAAGGATAGAGGCTGGAGGTAAAGACTGACTGGCTTCTTGGCATGGTATAAATGGGAAGCAGGTTGAGCCTCTTTGAAGGTTTTTGATGTTGAAGGTTCTTGCTATCACATAGTTCTTTGTTTATGATTATTACTTGAGGTGAAAGTTTAGACAGAATTTGAACACCTTTGGAGGTGCAGAGTGGTCTGAATGCTTAAAGGAAAATGTCACATGTCTTTGGAGAGTCCAGGAAAGATTTTTTAAGAGACGTAGGGTTTGAAAAGGGGCTTCTTAGGTGGCACAGTGGTAAAGAGTCCACCTGCCGATACAGGAGATGTGGGTTCGATCCCTGGGTCAGGAAGATCCCCTGGAGAAGAAAATGGCACCTCACTTCAGTATGCTTGCCTGAAAAATTCCATGGGCAATGGAGCCTGGCAGGCTATAGTCCATGGGGTCACAAAAAGTCCAGACACGACTGAGTGAATGAGCAAGGTTTGAAATGTGCATGAGAATAAGACTTTGATAAGTTGAGATGAGGCCAGAAGTCACAGACTGTAGCCTTCTCTGACCTCTGGATGGTTCTCTAAGTTTAGTTCCATGCTGCTTAGCACTTCAAGGTTTATAACTGAGTTGTAGTTTTTGGTCCCTGAGGCAGACCGCAAACTTCTATTGGTATTCCCCATAGTAACTTATGCAATTCTGTTTTATATACTTAATTTTTATTGAATTTTCATGAATTAAATTGTTGGCCCAACTTAAGATGGGCTGGTACTGGACATAAAGATCATGACTTTTAGAAAGATATTTCTATTTGACACTTACGAGATAACATTATGTTTGATGAACGAATGCTCTTAGCTGAAAAACTGTTTGTAGCCCTTGTGCCTTAGTTTTTAAACTGTCCTTTCTCTTACCTGAACTTTACCATTTTTCTTATTTAAATTTTTTTTTTGAAAAATTGAAGTATAGTTGATTTACAGTGTTGCATTAGATTCAGGTGTACAGTATGGTGAAGTGAAGTGAAAGTTGCTCAGTCATGTCCAACTCTTTGAGACCCCATGAACTATAGAGTCCGTGGAATTCTCCAGGCCAGAATACTGAAGTGGGTAGCTGTTCCCTTTTCCAGGGATCTTCCCAACCCAGGGATTGAACCCAGGTGTATTGCATTGCAGGCAGATTCTTTACCAGCTGAGCCAGAAGGTACAGTATAGAGATTCATTTTTTTCAGATTATATTTTAAGTTATTATATGATATTGGATGTAATTCCCTTCCATTTTCTTAATGATAGAAATCTACTTATGATTCTCCTATTTTGTCATCTCCCCTCTTTAGCTATGTTGGCTTAGCTCTTTCCTTCCCTATCTTTTCTTTTTTAAAACTTTTTGGCAGTGCCTTGTTGGCATGTGGGATCTTAGTTCTGCGAGCAGGGATTGAACCAGCAGCCCTTGCAGTAGACGTGTGGAGTCTTAACTGCTGGACGACCTGGGAAGTTCCCTATCTTTCCAGCCCTTGCTATCTGAACTCTTGCTGAGCCCAGGAACAAATATATTTGAATTACAAGGGATGATTATACTTGAAAGGCTGGTCCATCTCAGCATTCCAAAAGCAAGTACATGTGTAAATATATGTGTATGATATACTTGGGGAATTTGTCAAAATGAGGCTTCCTGGGTTCCACTCATGGAGACTGACTCATTGGGTCTCATGTAAAACCAGAGTAATCTGTGTTTTTCCAAAAGCTTCTTTGGTGCTCCTGTTAGTAGTCCCAAAGTCTGGCTTCTTATCACTTCTGAAATTTCTATTATTTCTGCAGCTGTGTATAAGGAATGAAATGTTCTCTTCATTTCCCATCAGTACACTGAAACTGCCCTTGCCAAGGTCCCTGATCTCCAAACAGCTTTACTTTTTAAGTATCTCTAAAATTCATCACCTGTGCTTCATTCTTACAACCGGTGATGCTTAATTCCTACAATTATTGACTGAGTTCAAGTTAGCATCTTTTATCTTCTGGACTATAGGGATTTACTTAATGCTTTCCCCATCCATAACTCTTCAATCTAACTTCCACATAGCCATGATATGATTGATGCAAAATTAAAATTAAATGTATCACTATCTGGGTGAAAACTTTTCTTTTTTACAATTTATTTTTAATTGAGAATAATTTGGACCCCTACCTCAAATCATATACAAAAACTAAAAATGTATAGAAGACCTAAGTATAAAAGTTTAAACTATAAGACTCCTAGAGGAAAACACAAGTGTAAATCTTAATAATTTTAGATTTGGCAGTGGTTTTTAGCTATGAGAATTAAAATATAAGTGAACAAAAAAGTTAAAAAATATACCTTGTGTTTCATCAAAATTAAGAACTTTTGTGCTTTGAAGGACACTATTAAGAGCATGAAAAGATAACTCAGGGAATGGGAAACTTTTTTTTCTTGCAAAGTGTATATCCAATTAAGGACTAGAAACCTAACAACAAGACAAATAATCCAATTTAAAAATGGACAAAGACTGTTTACAGTAGCCAGGACATGGAAGCAACCTAGATGTCATTGGCAGATGAATGGGTAAGAAAGCTGTGGTACATATACACAGTGGAATATTACTCAGCTATTAAAAAGAATGCATTTGAATCAGTTCTAATGAGGTGGGTGAAACTGGAGCCTATTATACGGAGCAAAGTAAGTCAGAAAGAAAACACCAATACAGTATATTAATGCATATTTATGGAATTTAGAAAGATGGTAATGATAACCCTATATGCAAGACAGCAAAAGAGACACAGATGTAAAGAACAGACTGTTGGACTCTGTGGGAGAAGGTGAGGGTGGGATGATTTGAGAGAATAGCATTGAAACATGTATATTATCATATGTGAAATAGATTGCCAGTCCAGGTTCAATGCGTGAGGCAGGGTGCTCAGGGCTGGTGCACTGGGATGACCCTGAGGGATGGGATGGGGAGGGAGGGTCAGGATGGGGAACACATGTACACCCATGGCTGATTCATCTGAATGTATGGCAAAACCACCACAATATTGTCATTAGCCTCCAATTAAAATTTTAAAAAAATAAATAAAAATGGGCAAAGGATTTGAATAGACATTTCTCTAATAAATATATTCAAATGACCAATAAGCACATGAAAAGATGCTCAGTATCTCTAGTTATTAGGGAGATGCAATTAAAACCATGATGAGAGATCACTTCATGTATACTAGAATGGGTATTATTAAAAAAAGATGAGTAATAACAAGTTTCAGTAAGGATATGGAGAAACTGGAATCCTCATACATTGTTGGTGGGAGTGTAAAATTGTGAAGACACTTTGGATAACAGTTTGACAGATTCTTAAAATGGAACATAGTTATCATAATATCTAGCAATTCCACTCCTATGCATTCACTGACAAGGATGAAAACCTAAGTATACAAAATAACCTGTACATGAATGTTTATAGTAGCATTACTTGTAACAGCCAAAAGGTGAAAATACCCCCCATATCTATCAGTTGATGAGCAGATGAGCAAAATGTGGTATATCTATAAACAAAATGTAGTATATTCATAAATGAAACTTTATTCAGCCATAAAAAGGAATAGAGAACTGATGCATTCTACAAGGTGGATGAACCTTGAAACCATTATGCTAAGTGAAGGAGGCCAAACACAGAAGACCACATAGCATATTCCCTTTATATGAAATGTCTGGAATAGGCAAATCCGTAGGGACAGAAAGAAGTTTAGTGGTTGCCAGGAGCTAAGGCAGGGTATGGAATGGAGAATGACTGCCAATGGATATGGGTTTCTTTTTGGGGTGATGAAAATGTTCTGGGATTATAGTGTTCATGGTTGGTACAATATTGTGAATATATTGAAAATGACTGGGACTTCCCTGGCAGTGCATTGGTTAAGACTTTGCCGTTCAATGCAAGGGATGTGGGTTCAATCCCTGGTCAGGGAGCTAAGATGCCTCACATTCCTGCCCCCCCCCCCCCCCCAATACCCCAAAACATAAAACAGAAGTGATATTGTAACAATTTCAATAAAAATTAAAAAGATCCACATTTTAAAAAGTGACTGAATGTATACTCCCAAGGGGTGAATTTCATGGTATATAAATTGCATCTTAAGTAAAAGAAAACCTTTGGGACTAGATTAAATCACTTCAGGAGAGACTATGGGAAAGAAGGGGAAAAGAAGAAAAGCAGAAGAAAGATACTCTGCAAAGGGAGCCAAGAAGGAGAAACCAAAGAGGTAGGAGGTAAATCAAGAAGCTGTTTAGAACTGAGAGTAGAGAGCAGTTTTACTGGAGTGGTGGGAATCTCAACTTGGAGCCTATATGGAGTGAATTGAGAAGGGAATGGGAAGTAAGTGGGGATAATGTGTGTAGATAGCTCTTCTGAGAAGAAGGTGCAAGAGGGTCTGAGAAGGACCGTAAAGAAAGCTGAGCGCTGAAGAATTGATGCTTTCAAATTGTGGTGCTGGAAAAGACACTTGAGAGTCCCTTGGACTGTAAGGAGATCAAACCAGTCAATCCTAAAGGAAATCAACCTTGAGTAGTCATTGGAAGGACTGATTGTGAAGCTGAAGCTCTAGTACTTAGGCACCTGATGAGAAGAGCCAAGTCATTGAGAAAAATCATGATGTTGGGAAAGATTGAAGGCAAAAGAAGAAGGGGGAGGCAGAGAATGAGATGGTTAGATGGCATCACCGACTCAATGGGCATGAACTTGAGCAAAGTCTGGGAGATAGTGGAGGACAGAGGAGCCTGGCGTGCTGCAGTCCATTGGGTTACAAAGAATCAGATACAACTTAGAGACTAAACAATAACAAAGAGCATTTTTGTTTGCTAGTGGGAATGATCCAGGAAAAGACAGGTGATATAGGGAAGAAAGACAGGAGAGGAGGGTCAGGAAAGTCTTGAGAAAATGCAGTGGGATGGAGTCCAGAGGTTCTGTTGTGGAAAGGCTCTTAAAGAGGAGGAGGGGCGCCTCATCCATTGGGACTAAAGCATAAAGAAGTTGGTGTAGGCATAAGAGGTACATAGAGTTGAGAGGGGGAGGATAGGGAAGTTCCAGTTTGTTAAGATAACAGCATTAGCTCATGATAGAGTGAGGAGGAGAGGGAGGAATAGAAAGAAGAAAATGTAGGCAAAGAATATCTGAGGGAATGGGAATGTGAGTTCAGTAGAGAAATATATTCAAAATGTATGTGAAACTGGCCTTTTCATAAGTCAAAAACAGTTAAGTGGATTCTCTAAAATGCAAGTTTTATCAAGTTACTTTAAAGTCTGTTACTCAGCTTTTTAGCATGATACACTGTTCCCCTCATGATCGGCCATCTGCCTCTGTCTATTCTCCTTTCTTGCTCCTCCTGTCATTCACTATGGTGTTTAGTCTTACTGCACTACTCAGAGTTCCTAGAATGCATCAAGCCCTTTCATCCCTCCATGGCTTAACACATGTTTCTGTCTACCTGGAAAGCTCTCTGGGCTCTCTTTTGTCTGCCTTACTTTTCAAGAGAGAGCTTTCATCTCTTCTAGGAAGACTTTACTAAACTCACAGCTAGAAGATATTCACTAAATGTATATTGAAAGACTGGAGATGCTTAGAGCTCTGTTGAACTGATCATAAGCTTTTTGAACACAGAAGAATTATCCAGAAAGGCACTGTTGTGTGCACCAAAAGCCAAGGGCTCTTGAGGTTTTGTGGCTTTCTAAGTTTGTTTCTTCATTTGCAAAGGCTATGAAGTGGGTTCTAAATGTGTAAGACATAGACTCCTCAATAAATGAGAGTTTTAAAAATAGTACTTAAGAAAAGAATTATATGTAGCCCAAGAGAGTGTCACCGTGCAATGATCACAGGATACTTGCTTTATTTAAAATCCTACATTTTCTTGGCATGACATTTAAGACAGATTTTGAAAGACCTGTAACTGAAAGCTGTTTTTCCAAAAGGTAATATTTCCTCAGAATGACTTGTAGATTTCCTGGTTTGGACCTGTGGATGGGTGAATGGAGGAAAACATTTGGTGCAGAAGAAAAATATGTATATTTGGACCTACCCTGCAAATTTTCCATGAAGGTTTCCAGCTACTAGAGGATTAACAAGTTGTGCTTGTGAGGAGGACAGGACCTGGTAACTGGTTAAAAGAAGCTAACGGAGCTTATGCTGAGGCTTACTGGGAGGAGGACAAACTCTCAGTTGTCTAAAGAACAGAAAGGACTTGTGGAAAATGGTGTTAAGTGGAGGCCCCCTGGGAAAAGGGACTTTCTATTAGGCTAGAACCAAGAAAAGCACAAAGAGGTCATAGTTTATCTACATAAGATACATGCGCAAAAACTCTTAATGGAATGGAGTGCAACATTTATTATTGAGTCATTGTGTGCCCTGTTTATTCAGCATCTTTTCCCTTTAAAAATTGTATATAAATTGAATATTTGTAAATTGTTTTCTTAACATTTTGTATTATCATATTAGAGATGCTTTAATTTTCAGATTTTGCTCTGCAAAGGTTTCTAATTTTTGCTTGAAAAGTTTTTCTTAGCATGTAGTTTTGGAGTTTTAGAGTGAGAATCTTTGTGAGGCTAAATTGTTTTATAATTGATCATTCCTTAATTTCTCTTTTATAACGGATGTTTAAAATCTAGCAGGTTTTCTTAATTAGTAAGAAACATTCCTTATAAGAACTTAGCTATCATCACTGCAAATAAAACCATTTAAAATTTAGATTTATTTATATCCTCTTTTTCCACAGAGGATTTGAGGCATTAATAGCTTCTTATAGTCATTTTTTTTTTTTACAAATAAACAATGCCAGTATTTATTGGAGAATTGTTTAGCTTACTTTCAGTATACTATCATTAAAAGAAAAGAATATCATTATACTTTTTCAATATATTTTTCAATATACTATCGTTAAAAGAAGGACTGATGCAGAAGCTAAAACTCCAATTCTTTGGCCACCTGATGTGAAGAACTGACTCCTTGGAAAAGACCCTGATTCTGGGAAAGATTGAAGGCAGGAGAAGAGGACAACAGAGGATTAGATGGTTGGATGGCATCACCAACTCGATGGGTATGAGTTTGGGCAAGCTCTGGGAGTTGGTGATGGACAGAGAAGCCTGGCATGCTGCAGTCCATGGGGTTGCAAAGAGTTGGACCTGACTGAGTGACTGAACTGAAAAGAAAAGAGAAATAGAAACAGCAGAGGATATATCACCAAATTGGGTTTTGACAAACATCCAGATTTAAACAGTGCTGGAAAGTCCTGTGTCACAGCACATCTGGGGTCCCAGTTGGGAAAGGGTCCTAGGTAGTGGGTCTACTCCAAGGGTGAGACTTCAAAATTTGCAGTTTGGGGTTCCTCTTTAAAATCCCAGGCCACAGACTGACATCATCACTGATGTTTGAGCTAATTGCAGCTCTGGCTTCACATTAATGTAGTTTGTTTTGTCTTGTAAAACTTAGAATGTTGTTAGGCCTGGGGATTGGTTGGCAGACCCTCTCCAGGGATTCAACAGTCTCAAGATCCATCCCATATCTTATCTATGGTGCCACGCAGCTTGCACTCACAGCAGGCAGGTAGGCAGGGCAGTGTCCAGGAAGGTCAGAGACAAGTCAGAGGCCTGTTCTGCTTATTGTGGTTTCTGTAGCCTGAACAAGACTTCAATTTTAACTTCCTTAACAGGAGCACAGGCTCTATGCCCCATGGGCTTCAGTAGTTTGGGCTCATGGGCTTAGTTGCTCTGCATCATGTGGAATCTTCCCTAACCAGGGATTGAACACATGTCTCCTGCAGTGGCAGGCAGATTCTTTACCACTGGATCACCAGGGAAGTCCACTAGGTTTTAGAGATCTTCCAGTGTTACTTATTCTTTCAAGTAAAAATTATATTCATTAACAAGAGAGTAGATCAGCTCATACAAGTTATTTTCCTTGGGACATAGTACTTTAGAATATAGCAGGAATACTTGATGTATACTTCCCATGTCATCATAGAAGATACTTTTTAAAAAAGAAAATAACTATTTATTAGCATTTTGAGATATGAACTTAAAACTTTGGATTTTTCTAAAAGAAGCAACTCATTTTTTTTTTTTAAATTTTTATTTTTACTTTATTTTACTTTACAATACTGTATTGGTTTTGCCATACATTGACATGAATCCACCACGGGTGTACATGCGATCCCAAACATGAACCCCCCTCCCACCTCCCTCCCCACAACATCCCTCTGGGTCATCCCCATGCACCAGCCCCAAGCATGCTGTATCCTGCATCGGACATAGACTGGTGATTCGATTCTTACATGATAGTATACATGTTTCAATGCCATTCTCCCAAATCATCCCACCCTCTCCCTCTCCCTCTGAGTCCAAAAGTCTGCTATACATATCTGTGTCTTTTTTGCTGTCTTGCATATAGGGTCATCATTGCCATCTTTCTAAATTCCATATATATGTGTTAGTATACTGTATTGGTGTTTTTCTTTCTGGCTTACTTCACTCTGTATAATCGGCTCTAGTTTCATCCATCTCAACAGAACTGATTCAAATGTATTCTTTTTAACGGCTGAGTAATACTCCATTGTGTATATGTACCACAGCTTTCTTATCCATTCATCTGCTGATGGACATCTAGGTTGTTTCCATGTCCTGGCTATTATAAACAGTGCTGCGATGAACATTGGGGTACATGTGTCTCTTTCAATTCTGGTTTCCTCGGTGTGTATGCCCAGCAGTGGGATTGCTGGGTCATATGGCAATTCTATTAGAAGCAACTCATTTTTGCAGTACAAAATACAATATAACAATATTTGTTCAGGGCATACGTTAAGATTAGAATACCATCTTCTGAATTTCATCTAAGCATGAGAAATTTAACAGTCTGATATTTATGCCAGATTTTAAAAAATTACTCTAGCACAAGTGAATAAAAGTAGATTTTAGAATTATACCATTCTGTCAGTTAGTCAGTTCAGTTGCTCAGTCATGTCTGACTCTGCGACCCCATGGACTGCAGCACACCAGGCCTCCCTGTCCATCACCAACTCCTTGAGTTTACTCAAACTCATGTCCATTGAGTTGATGATGCCATCCAGTCATCTCATCCTCTGTCATCCCCTTCTCCTGCCTTCAATCTTTCCCAGCATCAGGGTCTTTTCAAATGAGTCAGTTCTTCGCATCAGGTGGCCAAAGTATTGGAGTGTCAGCTTCAGCATCAGTCCTTCCAATGAATATTCAGAACTAATTTCCTTTAAGAAGGACTGGTTGGATCTTGCAGTCCAAGGGACTCTCAAGAGTCTTCTCCAACACCACAGTTCAAAAGCATCAATTCTTCGGCACTCAGCTTTCTTTATAGTCCAACTCTCACATCCTTACATGACTACTGGAAAAGCCATAGCTTTGACTAGACAGACCTTTGTTGACAAAGTAATGTCTCTGCTTTTTAATATGCTGTCCAGTTATACCATTTTATACCACACCATAATATGATATAATTTACTTCTGTTCCTCTTACAGTGTATCAGATCTTTTAGAGCATCATCAGAGAAAAGTTAGCATTCACCAAGCAAACTCACTTCAGAGGAAAAACATACCTATTTTATGCCATCAAGCTTAACATTAATTGTTCAAGGAAAAAGCGCCGTTAAGATGCACTCATGTAAAACTTTACTTGTCTATGTAATTATTGCCTGTCAGTTAAGTCCCATCATTAAGCTTTCTTTTTTCTTAATATATATATTTTATTGAGGCTTAGTTAACTTACAGTGTTTTAGGGGCACAGCATGGTGATTCAGTTATACATATATAATGTATTATTTTTGAAATTATTTTCTGTCATAAGTTATTACAAGATATTGATATAGATATAGTTCTCTGTGTGACTCACTAAACCTTTGTTGCTTGTTGCATATCTATTTTTTAATTAGAAATCTAGCACTCTATTCATAAGTCAAACAAGTGGAATCAAAATGTCATAAATTTTTTAGTTAGGAAAAAATTCATGTTTACTAAAATATATTATGCATATTATTTAGGTATATATATATACAAAAGCTTTTCTACTAGATTTGATAAAGGCTTTGAAAAGAACAAAAAATAACAAAGGAAATGGATAAATTGGAAAACACAAACTAAATTAAATGGGATCATTGAATATAAAATAGAAAAAGTGAAACAAACTAGATAAAAGTAAAAGATCATCATATAGTCCAGTTGTTTTTAGACATGACTGCTCATTAGAAACATATCTGGAGCTCTGGAGAAAAAAACAATATCTGGGCATTTGTATTTCTCAAAAAATTTCAAGATAATTCTGATATGCATCTGGATTTAAAAATGTGATTACAGGTTTTTCTATTAAATTGTAGTTTTGGTGCTACAGAGTTCTATTATTTTTCTGTTGACTAATCTTGATACAAAGGTATTAAGTAAGTAATAGTTACATAATCACAATTGTAAAGGATGTTAATCGGTTTTTAAAGTTAGTAGCCAGACAAAATATAAAAGATAATTACATTTAATACACAGGAAAACTGTGGTTCAGAAACTTTAAGTATTGAGGAACTTTCCAAAGTCACCTAGTAAAGAGTGGATCTGGGATTTGTTTTCTGCTACCACTTTATGCTGTTTCTTGTTCTTTGTAGTTAACGTATAAGTTCTGATAGAAGTTTGGATTAGAATAAAAAGTTTGTGGGGGAAGTTGGGAAGGGCAGGTAGAAGGTTGTCTTGAAGGCTTATGGAAAATGTGTGACCATCAGTTTCAAAGAGGTAGAAAGAGGACTCAGGGAATAGAGTTGTGCCAAGACTTCTATGGAAATTGAATGAAAGAACAATAAAGCACTGGAATTAACAATAACAAAAAAAGATAATTACAATTGCATGCCATAATGGAAACATGATTAACTTAACAATATAAAATAATTATATATATAATTGAGGGGGGCTGTTTAAGCGGAGTGAGGAAAGTCAATGGAAGTGCATACATGTACATGTTTTCACCCACCCACCCAGTCTATGTCTTTTGGTTGGTGCATTTAATCCATTTACATTTAAGGTAGTTATCAATATGTATAATCCTATTACCGTTTGCTTAATTGTTTGGGGTTTCATTTTCTGTAGGTCTTTTCCTTCTCTTGTGTTTCCTGCCTAGAGAAGTTCCTTTAACATTTGTTGTAAAGCTGGTTTGGTGGTGCTGAATGCTCTTAACTTTTGCTTGTCTGGAAAGCTCTCGATTTCCCCATCAAATCTGAAGGAGAGTCTTCCTGGATAGAGTATCCTTGGTTGTAGGTTCTTCCCTTTCATCACTTTAAATATATCATGCCATTCCCTTCTGGCTTGTAGAGTTTCTATTGAGAAATCAGCTGATAGTCTGATAGGAGTTCCCTTATATGTTATTTGTCATTTTTCCCTTGTTGCTTTTAATATTTTACCTGCCTTTAATTTTTGCCAGTTTGATTACTGTGTGTCTCAGTGTGTTCCTCCTTGGATCTATCCTGGTTGGGACTCTTTGTGCTTCCTGGACTTGGTTGATTATTTCCTTTCCCATGTTAGCGAAGTTTTCAGCTAATGTCTCTTCAAATATTTTCTCAGGTCCTTTCTCTCTTCTTCTTCTGGGACCCTTATAATGTGAATGTTGGTGCATTTCATTCTGTCCCAGAGGTCTCTTAGGCTGTCTTCATTTGTTTTCATTCTTTTTTCTATATTCTGTTCTGTGGCAATGATTTCCACCATTCTGTCCTCCAGGTCATTTATCTGTTCTTCTGTCTCAGTTATTCTGATGTTGATTCCTTCTAGTGTATTCTTCATCTCTGTTTTTTTTTTTCTTTAGTTTTTGTAGGTCTTTGGTAAATATTTCTTGCATCTTCTCAGTCTTTGGCTCCATAGTTTTTCCTGAGATCCTGGATCATCTTCACTATCATTATTCTGAATTCTTTTTCTGGAAGGTGGCCTATCATCATTTCATTTTGTTGTTTTTCTGGGGTTTTATCTTGTCCTTTCATTTGGGACATAACTTTCTCCATTTTCATCATGTTTAACTTTCTGTAATATGGTTTTTATTTTAGCCACTGTGAGACTGTGCTTCTTCTTGCTTCTTCTGTCTTCGCTCTGATGATGAGACTAAGAGGCTTGTGTGAGCTTCTTGATGGGAGGGACTGGCGATGGGAAAAACTGGGTCTAGTTCTACAGGTTCTTTTATAGGGCTAATGGTGAACTCCAAGAGGGTTTATGCCAAGGGGGACCTTTCTTCCTGCTGCTGCCAGTGCCCCCATCCCTGTGGTGAGCTCTTCCTGACCCATGCCTCCACAGGAGGCACTCCAACACTAGCAGGTAGTTTTGGTTCAGTCTCCTGTGGGGTCACTGCTCCTTTGCTCTGGGTCTTGGTGTGCATAAGATTTTGTTTGCACCCTCTAAAACTGTTTCCCCCAGTCCTATGGAAGTCTTAATCAAATCTTGCTGGGCTTCAAGGTCAGATACCCTGGGGATTGCCAGTCCCTTTGTCAGATCCCCAGGCTGGGAAGCCTGTCATGGGGTTCAGAACCTTCCTAACAGTGGGAAAACTTCTTTGGTGGTATCGTTCTCCAGGTTATGGGTCACCCAACCGGTGGGTATTGGGTTTGATTTTGTCGTGAACTTGCTCCTCCTACCATTTTGCTGTGGCTGCTTCTTTGTCTTTGGACATGGGGTATCTTTTTTTGGTGCATTCCAGTGTCCTCCTGTCAATGATTGTTCAACAGCTAGTTGCAATTTTGGTACTCTTGCAGGAGGAGTTGAATGCAAAAGCAAAATATGATCATTAATTTTATTATCAGAAAGGAGGAAGAAACATTCATATCCATACACTTTCTTTTCTAGCTAAGTCAAGAGTATTTTCTCATATTTTATTGAAGAAGGAAATGGCAACCCACTCCAGTACTCTTGCCTGGAGAATCCCAGGGACAGGGGAGCCTGATGGGCTGCCATCTCTGGGGTCGCACAGAGTTGGACATGACTGAAGCGACTTAGCAGCAGCAGCAGCAACAGTAGCTCTCTGTGATCTCATCCATTATCAGAGTTCAGCTTGGCAGGTGACTTTGGAATCTTGAGCCTGGATCTCATTTCCATATTACAGATGCATGCTGAAATTTCCACTTAAATGCTCATACTTTCAGTCAGAGATTCATCATCTTCCCCAGATGGCTCATTTCCTATGTGTGTTAGTGCGTTTCTGTTCTCTTAATCAACAAACCTTAAAACTTCCATATTTTTTTCAACTCTCCACTCCCCACACCAGCTAAATGTGGGGCTTCTATTTCAGTGGTGCCTTTGCATTCTGTTGGTGTTTTTCCACTTTTGTGGCTCAGTTCTGAACTTATTTTCCTCTTGCCTGCTCCATTACAATAGCTTGTTTAATAGCCTCAGTTCTTCCAGTGTCAACCCCTGTCTAAATCGTCTTAAATACTCTTGCCAGAGTTCTCTTAAAGCACAACTCTCATCATCATTAGCTCCTTTTTCCAACATAATAATATCCTAACTCCTTGGCATGACATTTAAAGCTTTGATAATCTGGCCACCAACTACTTTCTAGTAGAGTCTTCCATTCCTCTCACTCACACACTGTAGGTACCACTCTCTGGAATGTTCCTTTTACATGTTTCATTCCCTTGCATCATTACTTGTACTGTTTCCTCCATCTAGAATGCTTTCGCTCTTCCTGTTCCTCCCATTTTAATTTAACTCATGAAAATTTTCCTGAGTCTTTGTCATAAACAGTGGATTGTGCTAGCTATTGTGGATTCAGAGATAAGAATGATTACTCTTTCCCTTGAAGACGTCACAGCTGTTTTCAGAGGCATCAGTAAGTTGAAGTTTACATGTTGTTTCCTCTGTGAAGCCTTTCTAATTTCCTAGCTTAAATTAACTTTATTTCTTTCATGTTTTTAAAAGTCTTCTCTTTTTTATTTTTCAAGCTTTTTATACAGCTTTAAGGGTTACTTTCCATTTACAGTTACTACAAAATATTAGCAATATTCTCTGTGTTGTACAATATATCCTCAAGTCTACCTATCTTATACCAACTATCCCTATCTTATACCCAGTAGTTTGTGCCTCTCACTTCCCCATCTCTGTTGCCGGCTCCTCACTCCACTTTGCACTGGTAACACTAACTTGTACTCTGTATCTTTCACTTATGAATTTTATATAGGCCTTATATGCTTCATTTTGTTATAAGCTTCTGTGCATCACATTACCTGCATCCTTAGGTCCCTATGCATGACATGCTATAACTTTCATATGGTAGGTGTTCAATAACTTTTTGCAGGGTTGCATACATAGTCAGTTGGCTAAGATGATGCATACTGAAAAGTATGTATTATTGTCTGTCAAATTACCCACAGAGGGTATTCTTAGGGTCCTGTTTGAAAACTTGCTTTTAGGTCTTATCTTAAAAGGTTCAGTTCAGTTCAGTCACTCAGTCGTGTCCGACTCTTTGTGACCACATGAATTGCAGCACGCCAGGCTCCCCGTCAATCACCAGCTCCTGGAGTTCACTCAGACTCATGTCCATCGAGTTGGTGATGCCATCCAGACATCTCATCCTCTGTCATCCCCTTCTCCTCCTGCCCCCAATCCCTCCCAGCATCAGAGTCTTTTCCAATGAGTCAACTCTTTGCATGAGGTGGTCAATGTATTGGGAGTTTCAGCTTCAGCATCAGTCCTTCCAAAGAACACCCAGGACTGATCTCCTTTAGGATGGACTGGTTGAATCTCCTTGCAGTCCAAGGGACTGTCAAGAGTCTTCTCCAACACCACAATTCAAAAGCATCAATTCTTCGGCACTCAGCTTTCTTCATAGTCCAACTCTCTCACATCCTTACATGACCACTGGAAAACCATAGCCTTGACTAGATGGACCTTTGTTGACAAAGTAATGTCTCTGCTTTTTAATATGCTGTCTAGGTTGGTCATAATTTTCCTTCCAAGGAGTAAGCATCTTTTAATTTCATGGCTGCAATCACCATCTACAGTGATTTTGGAGCCCCCCAAAATAAAGTCTGACACTGTTTCCACATCTATTTCCCACGAAGTGATGGGACCAGATGCTGTGATCTTAGTTTTGTGAATGTTGAGCTTTAAGCCAACTTTTTCACTCTCCTCTTAAAAGCTTAGGTGAGTGTAAGTTTCAACAAAGGCCAGACATTTAAAAAGTTTTCCACCATGTGTGTAACCAAGTCATCAGGAACTCTACATAGCATGTGGAGAGGAGCCTGAAATAATTTGGACATGGAAAGGAGTCAGACTTTCAGGGAAGGCCTCCCAAAAGGACAAGTGAGCTGAAGATCAGGCTTAGAATGGATTTGAACCAAACTTGTATTCACATGAGAGATAATGGCTTTTTCAATTTGAAATAACTGACTAGTCTGTTGTGGAAATGGTTACTGGTTAAGTAACTGAAGAATCCCCGTCTTCCTATCCCTACTATGATTACTTCATTTCATTACAAAACCTGTATTTTATTTTTTGAAATCATTTATATTTCATTTTTTACTTTTGCCTGGCCTCCATGGTATTTGGGATCTTAGTTCCTTGATCAGGGTTTGAACTCCTGCCCCCTGCAGTGGAGGTGAGCAGTCCTAATCACTGGACTGCCATGGAGTTCCCCTAAGAAAACTCAATATTTTAATATGGCTGTTCACGTTTCGAGCCTCCAGTGTTTGAAATATAGAGGTCAGATCTGTTTTGGGCTTTACTCGGTTGTATCCATGATTCATCCAGGCCAGGATTCTTCTGCTAATATATATTGAAGTATTGTGCTGTGGGGAGATACTGGGCGCATGGCCTCATTTTCATCTTAATCCTAAACTAAGGTTAAATGTACCTAAAATATTTTTCATATACTTTTCATATTGTATTTTTTCTACATTTTCTTTGAATTTGCTTTTATTTAAACTTGACTTCTTCGTGGAATAATGTATACTTCATATGTGTAATTCACTTTGGAAATTATTTTCTTTTTTAATTGGAGGATAATTGGTTTATAATGTTGTATTGGTTTCTGCCATAAAACAATGCAAATCAGCCATAATTTTACATATACATATATATATATCTCCCCTCCTTCTTGAACCTCCCTCCCTACTCACATCCCACCCCTCTAGGCTGTCACAGAGTGCCAGACTGTGTCATATAGCAGCTTCCCACTAGCTGTCTGTTTTACACATTATTGATTGTTTTTGGCTGCACTGGGTCTTTGTTGCTTTGAGAGAGCTTTCTCTAGTTGTGTCAAGTGGGGCTGCTCTTTATTGCGGTGCACGGACTTCCCACTGTGGTGGCTTCTCTGGTTGTGGAACTCAGGCTCTAGGTGAGTGAGCTTCAGTAGTTGTGGCTCACAGGCTCTACAGAGTGAGTTCAGTGCTTGTGGCACACTGGCTTAGTTGCCCCAAAGCATGTGGAATCTTCCTGGACCAGGGATGGAACCCGTGTCTGGCCAGGTGGATTCTTATCCACTGTGCCACCAGGGAAGTCCCACTTTGGAAATTATTAACAAGCCCCAAATTTACATGCTTAAGTGTTGAAGGAATTCTTATCATCCCAGTGTTTGGCATTTTTGGGTTCTTACTTCAGTGATTACCTTTGATCATGTATGGCACGTTTATATAGTTCCTATATGCCGTCAAATATGCCACAATTTTAAGATCCGCCATTATTTTACATACAGCTAAGAAAAAAAAACAACACTGTTATTTAAACAGACACTTTCCTGTGATTTATACTTATTGGAAAAGCTCTCAGACTTTAGAAAAATATTTTTTATCATATGTCACTCATATGTATATGTAAGTTGTAAGAAGTTAATAAAATAAATTGGTTAATTCCCCAAACTTCATATTGGCTCTAACTCGTGAATTACTCTTCAGGCATGACTAATGTTTGTGTTTTTCCACCCAGTATCATCCCCCATACTGTTAAGAATGTTGATGGTGAAGCATTTCTTTAAAAAGTGCTTCTTATATGATATTTGTATATATATGAAATTGATGGTACTGATGAACACATTTGCAGGGCAAGAATAGAGACACAGAAAACAGACTTGTGGACACAGCGGGAGAAGGAGAGGGTGGGATGAATTGAGAGAGTAGCACTGAAACATGTACATTATCATGTATAAAATAGATAGCTAGTGGGAAGTTGCTGTATAACATAGGGAGCTCAAGCCGGTTCTCTATAACAACCTAGAGGGGTAAGATGGCATGGAGCAGTGGGCAGGAGGTTCAAGAAGGAGGAGACATATATATACTTTTGGCTGATTCACGTCATTGAATGTCAGAAACCAATACAAAATTATAAAGTGATTATCATCCAATTAAAAATTTTTTAAAAAGTGCTTCGTGGTTGAATAAATGTTGCTTCCTAAGACACAGAAACTTTTAGAGCTAACGAGTTATAGAATTCTTTGGTTCACTCCCTGGGACCCACCCTTCATGGTGAGAGTGTGGAGTGGTGTCCTGAGCTCAGATCTTGGCATGCCAGGCATCCATCTTCTCTCTGGCTTGCCCAGGCCAAGGGGTAGAAACCGAAACACACTGAAGTACTTGGCGCCAAGCCAAGTGATTTTTCCTGTTTTCAACCTTGACACTGTAGTCTGCTCATTGCGTGAATGAGTGGAAAATTTTGAGCAAGAAGTAACTTCTTGCCAGATCTCTTTGAAATGCTCAAATCCACCTCTTTAATGGCATCTTTGTAGACATGCGTAATTGAGTTAGAGATGTCATAATCTAGGCAATTTTTTTCTGCCAGAAAGGAAAAAAGAATTAGCTTTTGTAAATCAGTACGTTTTGGCAACTGTGGCTTGTTTTATTAAGCAAGGAGTAGCCTCTATCTTTTGAAAAATGTAACTTTTTATTTTGTCTTTCATTGATAGAGCAATTGCAGTATGAGAAAAGACAAAAGAAACTCCCTGGTGTCCTTTATATAATTTCTCAAACTACAGTTGCAGGGGCTAATTGTTACTACATGTGATTTTTTTGAGGCTGTGTATTTGAACATCATATATTTGGTCTTATGGGAAAAAAATTTTGTGAACGCTTTTGGCTACAAACTACCCTGTTCCCCTTTGAATTAGGGTATGTGAAAACAACTGGCACATAGCCCAAGTGCTATTTCCTTTGTGCTCCGCTATCTGTTGCTACCCTGAACATGCCCAAGGAACTGTCATTTGCTTGCTCACTGCTTGGCCACATAGGATCTGGCCAAGATCTTGTTCCCCAAGATCTCCAGTGAATTTCCCTCTTGCTTGAGTTTGTCTCTTCAGAGGCATTTCCTCGTAAGGGAAGCAGATAGCTGTATCTGTCATTTGTAGTTAACTATTGAATTGTGCTGCTTCATTCTAGAATCCCTTTTCTTTAGTTTATTCTAGCCATGTTTTTCCTGCACCCATATCTATGAAGAAACATAAGCTCTTGACCTGAAATTTTCTGGTTGTTTATTTTCTCTTTTTCCATTTACTTAATTATAAATGGATTCATGTCATGAATTATAATCATTAGTTCTCATGGAGATATGATGCTTAGTTATTATCACTAAAATATTTTATTGTCATACCTTATTTTTATTGTTTGAGAAATTAAAATGATGCTTATAGGTGTTAAATGTTTTGTGCTACCTCAGGATAGAAATCAACTTATTAACAATTACTTTCAGTTTAATTTAACCTTCAACTAGTTAAAGGTGGAAGCATAACTTTACATAGGCTCAAGTTAATTTTTTAAAATTGTAGTTGATTTACAATGTTGTTAGTTTTCTGGTGTACAGCAAAGTGAATGCTATATATGTGTGTGTGTGTGTATATATATATGTATATTCTTTTTCATACTCTTTTCCATGAGGGTTTATAATAGGATATTGAATATAGTTCTCTATGCTATACAGCAGGACCTTGTTGTTTATCTATTTATATATATAGTAGTTTGGGTGTGTGTCTGTGCTCAGTCACTCAGTCATGTCCAACTCTTTGTGGCCCCATGGACTGTAGCCTGCCAGGCTCCTCTGTTATGGAATTTTCCAGGCAAGAATACCAGACTGTGTTACTACTTCCTACTTCAGGGAATCTTCCTGAACCAGGGACTGAACCTGCTTCTCTTGTATCTCCTGCATTGGCAGGTGGATTCTTTACCTCAGCCTCCATCTGGGAAGCCCATATAGTAGTTTATGTCTGCTAATTCAAGTTGATTTTTTTAATATGGAAAGTCCTAACATGTCCTGTAATTTTAGGTACAGCAGCTCATATCTGATATTCAGCTTTCTTCACTAATCATTTTGATCATAAAGCCATAATTAGGTACCATTGGTGGGAGTTACTAGAAGTGAATATGTATTAATAGTACCTAGGAAGACAAATGTGCTTTGAAGAACTATTTTTGCTATCGGTTCTGATGGCTTGCTTCAGAACCTATTTAAAAACTTGTATATTTGCTATCACTATGTTTTCCATTATTATGAAAATATTAAATAGTATCTGTTTGACATAAATTGCCCCCTGTATTCCTTACTGGTTTAAAGTAAAATTGGTGACATATATATAATTTTTGTGGACTTTTACTATATCCTCATTAAGAAAACATGACTGAAAATGTTAGGTGGAACCAGTTGAAAACTAATGTGATTATATTTTAATTGTGAACTAGCTGATGATCTGGGAGTCTTTTTCTCATTTGGGACTTGTATACTTTTGAAATCTCTTGTGCATTGTTCACTGTTCTGCAGAAGGTTCATGCTAGTTGCCTGAAATAGGAAGTAAAGAGTTGAGCTTCAGTGAAATGGTTTCTATTGAACACTTATTATATACCAATTACTTTGCAAAACAGATTATGTATCAAGAGATATAGAATGGTTTCTGCACTCAAAATTATATGCTATTAATAAAAGTAAAAATATCCAGTTTGTACTGGATATTGTCCTAAGTGGTGAGGCAGAGAGGGTTGTTTGGGATGGAGGTTTGGGGTGGAGGTCAGGGAGGAACTGGTGCCCATTGTTTAGAAATGGGCAATACACAGTTGCATATTGTATTCAGTTCGGTTCAGTTGCTTAGTCGTGTCCGACTCTTTGTGACCCTATGAACCACAGCGTGCCAGGCCTACCTGTCCATCACCAGCTCCCAGAGTTTACCCAGATTCATGTCCATTGTGTCGGTGATGCCATCCAACCATCTCATCCTCTGCTGTCCCGTTCTCCTCCTGCCCTCAATCTTTCCCAGCATCAGGGTCTTTTCAAATGAGTCAGCTCTTTGCATCAGGTAGCCAAAGTATTGGAGTTTCAGCTTCAACATCAGTCCTTCCAATGAACACCCAGGACTAATCTCCTTTAGGATGGACTAGTTGGATCTCCTTGAAATCCAAGGGACTCTCAAGAGTCTTCTCCAACACTACAGTTCAAAAGCATAAATTCTTCGGTGCTCAGCTTTCTTTATAGTCCAGCTCTCACATCCATACCTGACTACTGGACTTGACTAGACTGGCCTTTGTTGACAAAGTAATGTCTCTGCTTTTGAATATGCTGTCTAGGTTGGTCATAATTTTCCTTCCAAGGAATAAGCATCTTTTAATTATAGATATTGTATAGATACAATACACAGTCATATATGTACTCTGTGCTCAATTCCTGGAGCCCTAAAAACAGATGGGTATGTTGCTGTTAGGGATCTGATTTTACCAAATATTCAACAATTCTTCATGAAGTTCCAAAAATAAAGTACAGTCTTCTCTCAATTACATGGTAGTTTTATTCTGAGAAAAGCCAGTGTGTTGCTTAAATTCTTGTTTGTATATAAAGCAGAATTAGACTCAAGCTCAGATAGCTTCACCTATATGGAGGTGTAGAAAATTTGATTAGAAAATTAACAGGATGTGGGGTAGATGTTCAGTGTATAGGACTCTCTCCCTGATTCAGGATGTTTAACATTCCTGGTTCTGCAGTCACTGTGAAATATCTTCAATAATTTCCAGACTGCCCTCCCTTGACAGCCAGTGCCTTAGTGTAATATCAATCACTATGTAACTTCTGTATCCCAATTTTCCCATTTTGTTTAAGTATTTGGTTGTTGCTGTTTTGATTTTTAGCTGCCAAAGAGGATGTTTAAAATATAATCCTCTAATAAGTCAAAGGTCATGTGTTATTTAAATATTTTCTCCAGGAAGATTAATTCTGTGGATTTCATAAGTAGTACATTTTTTATTCAATTTAGCCACATTTGCTAAACTAGGTACCATGTAGGTCTGGGCTATGGCTTTTGCTCTTATGTGGATGGCTAATAATAGCCCATCAGGAAAATCAGTTGTGTGATGAGTGTGTGGAGAATTGGACAGATGATAATACTTTGTGGAGGGTTGAGGGAAGGTCAGGGGAAATGACAGAGATTGTTACATTTGAGTTAGGTCTTAAGGAATGAGGATAATTTTTACAGGATTTAGGAGCATACTGTTTTGTAACAGAAAGTTGAATTTCACTACCTTCTAGTGTTGGAGGGCCCGCTGTGGAGGCGTGGATTCCAAGGGCTCACTACAGGGACAGTGGCACTGGAAGGTTCCCCTCTGGCATACCTCTTGGAGTTTGCCATTAACCTTACAGCTGGGTTGCCTCAGGCCAAACAACTACCAGGGAGAGAGTAAAACCCCACCCATCAGCAGATAATTGCAACTAAAACTTTACTGAGCAAGACCACTGCCCATCAGAGCAGGACCCAGTTTTTGCCATCACCAATCCCTCCCATCAAGAAGCTTACACAAACCTATTAGCTTCTTCCATCAGAGGGCAGACAGAAGAAGCAAGAAGAAGCACAGTCTCATAGCAGATAAAGCAAAAACCATAGTACAGAAAGTTAATCACAATTAAAAGCAGAAAGCTATGTTCCAGATGAAGGGACAAGATAAAACCCCAGAAAAGCAACTAAATGAAATGAAGGTAGGCAACCTTCCAGAAAAAGAATTCAGAATAATGATAGTGAAGATGAACCAGGATCGGGAATACAATGGAGGCAAAGATTGAGAGGATGAAATAAATATTTACCAAAGACCTACAAAAACTAAAGAAGAAACAGAGATGAAGAATACACTAGAAGGAATCAATAGTAGAATAACTGAAACAGAAGAACAGATAAATGACCTGGAGGACAGAATGGTGGAAATCATTGCCACAGAACAGAATATAAAAAAAAGAATGAAAAGAAATGAAGAGAGCCTAAGAGACCCCTGGGACAACATTATACGCACAAACATTTACATTATAGGGGTCTCAGAAGGAGAAGAGAGAGAGAAAGGACCTGAGAAAATATTTAAAGAGATAATTAGCTGAAAACTTCCCTAACATGGGAAAGGAAATAGTCAACCAAGTCCAGGAAGCACAGAGAGTCCCAACCAGGATAGATCCAAGGAGGAACACACTGAGACACACAGTAATCAAACTGGCAAAAATTAAAGACAGATAAAATATTAAAAGCAACAAAGGAAAAATGACAAATAACATATAAGGGAACTCCCATCAGACTATCAGCTGATTTCTCAACAGAAACTCTACAAGCCAGAAGGGAATGGCATAATATATTTAAAGTGATGAAAGGGAAGAACCTACAACCAAGGATACTCTACCCAGCAACACTCTCCTTCAGATTTGATGGAGCAATCAAAAGCTTTCCAGACAAGCAAAAGTTAAGAGCATTCAGCACCACCAAACCAGCTTTACAACAAATGTTAAAGGAACTTCTCTAGGCAGGAAACACAAGAGAAGGAAAAGACCTACAGAAAATGAAACCCCAAATAATTAAGGAAACTTAATTTGATTATGCCAAAGCCTTTGACTGTGTGGATCAAAATAAACTGGAAAATTCTGAAAGAGATGGGAATACCAGACCACCTGACCTGCCTCTTGAGAAACTTGTATGCAGGTCAGGAAGCACCAGTTAGAACTGGACATGGAACAACAGACTGGTTCCAAATAGGAAAAGGAGTATGCCAAGGCTGTATATTGTTATCTTGCTTATTTAACTTATATGCAGAGTACATCTTGAGAAACACTAGGCTGGAGGAAGCACAAGCTGGAATCAAGATTACTGGGAGAAATATCAATAACCTCAGATATGCAGATGACACCACCCTTATGGCAGAAAGTGAAGAAGAACTAAGAGCCTCTTGATGAAATGAAAGAGGAGAGTGAAAAAGTTGGCTTAAAGCTCAACATTCAGAAAGGGAAGATCATGGCATCTGGTCCCATTACTTCATGGCAAAGAGATGGGGAAACGGTGGAAACAGTGTCAGACTTTACTTTTCTGGGCTCCAAAATCACTGCAGATGGTGATTGCAGCCATGAAATTAAAAGATGCTTACTCCTTGGAAGGAATATTATGACCAACCTAGACAGCATATTCAAAAGCAGAGACATTACTTTGCCAACAAAGGTCCATCTAGTCAAGGCTATGGTTTTTCCAGGGGTCATGTATGGATGTGAGATTTGGACTCTGAAGAAAGCTGAGAACTGAAGAACTGATGCTTTTGAACTGTGGTGTTGGAGAAGACTCTTGAGAGTCCCTTGGACTGCAAGGAGATCCAACCAGTCCATCCTAAAGGAGACCAGTCCTAGGTGTTCATTGGAAGGACTGATGCTGAAGCTGAAACTCCGATACTTTGACCTCCTCATGTGAAGAGCTGACTCATTTGAAAAGACCCTGATGCTGGGAAAGATTGAGGGCAGGAGGAGAAGGGGATGAGAGAGGATGAGATGGTTTGATGGCATCACTGACTCGATGGACATGGGTTGGGGTGGACTCCGGGAGTTGGTGATAGACAGGGAGGCCTGGCATGATGTGGTTCACGGGGTTGTAAAGAGTTGGACGTGACTGAGTGACTGAACTGAACTGAATTAAGGAAACAATAATAGGATCGTACATATTGATAACTACCTTAAATGTAAATGGATTATATGCACCAACCAAAAGACATAGACTGGTTGGTTGGGTGCAAACATGTGCACTTCCACTTACCACATCACTCTGCTCGATGCCCACCCCCACCAAATTGTATGTAATTATTTTATATTAAGTTAATCATGTTCCCATTATGGCATGCAATTGTAGTTATCTTTTATATTTTGTCTGGCTACTGCTTGTGAAGACCTGATAAACATCTTTTACTATTGTGATTATGTTACTATTATTCACTTAATACCACTTTATCAAGATTGATCAGCAGAAAAATAATAGAACTTTATCACCAAAGCTACAATTTAATAGAAAAACCTGTAATCACTTTTTAAAATCCAGATGCATTTCAGAATTATCTTGAAACTTTTTTAAAAAATACAAATGCTCAGGTATTGCTTTTTTTCTCCAGAGCTCCAGATATGTTTCTAATGAGCAGTCGTGTTTAAAAACAACTGGACTACATGATGATCTTTTACTTTTGTCTAGTTTGTTTCACTTTTTCTTTTTCATATTCAATGATCCCATTTTATTTAGTTTATGTTCTCTAATTTCCCCATCTTTTATTTTTTGATGTTCTTTCCAAAGCCTTTATCAATTATTGTAGAAAAGCTTTTGTATACATTTATGTTAATTTGTATAATATATGTCTTAGAAAACTTACAAAATTTTGCCTAACTAAAAAATTATGACATTTTGACTCCACTTCTTTGACTTAGTATGAATAAACTGCTCGATTTCTGATTAAAAAATAGATATGCAACAAGAAAGGTTTACTGTATAGTATAGGGAACGGTAGTCAATATCTTGTAATAACCTATGATGGAAAATAGTTTAAAAAATAATTTATGTGTATTTATATAACTGAATCACCTTGCTGTGCACCTGAAACATTGTAAGTCAACTAAACTTCAATAAAAAAATACATATAAAAAAAAGCAAAGTAAGTAATTCATGGAAGAATGAAGGGATGATTCTTAGTTGGAAAATTTTTCTGTTTATTTTCCTATTAGCATTTCATAGGAAAAGTGAAGTCAAGATGTTAGTAACTGGAACAGTAGGAGGATGGCTTCCACCAATTTTGGCATGCTGACCAGGCCCCAGGTGTACTCCGACTCAGTTTGTAGAACTTTGTTGCTTTTCTCCTAGTCTCTTTCTTTAGAAAAGAGAAAATTTGTAGACTATTATCTGTTCTGAAAATTTATAGAAATTGCTACTTAAGAAATCTCTTTCTGAGTATCTGTCTCATTCAGGTCCAACTTGGGTAAGATGTTCTCAGTTTAGAGTCAGTTGAAGAGTAAGAATTATAGATGTATTTTTTAATTCGTAGATAAATTTGATAATATTTGTAAAGCATGTTATAAATTGGAAAGGATTACAGAAATTATTCTTCTGATGTTAAGACTGAGGAAACAGTATAATCATAGCAAAGAGGAGCAAAGTAATTCTATAATTATTATTAGGGTCTGAGTCTTGTGTTTGCCATAATTTGTGAAGACACTTGACAAACTTTAACTCAGATTTTATTTATAACTGATTTTATTTATTTATAACTCATGTTATACTTACTGGATGTGTTTGGATATTTAAAGAGATAATGGAATAGTCCTTTAAGAAATCAAGTTGAGTCATATTTCAAGGTGAAAATATCTTGAATGAGCTTTACTTGCTGTGAAGTTACTTGATTTCTGTAGGTGATATGTTTCTCATCAGTAAAATTGTATGTATTTCCCCAGTCTGTTAAGAGTTTTTAAAATGGATATATGGCGTACAGCTTGATGCCTGACCTGTAATAGGTTCCATATTTCCATACATGCTTGCCATAAAACATTACTATTAATGTTATTTAAAACCCCCAATTCAACAGATATTTATTGAATACCTAGTATGTATCAGACAATATTTTAAGAACTAGAGAACAAAGCCAACAAACGGATCATAGATTCTTATTTTCTAGGAACTCGCATTCTAACTGCAGAGATGGGTAAGCAATTGGTGTAATAAGTAAGTAAATTATATGATAGGTTACAGGATGGTTAGGTCTATGGACCTAAGGAAAGGTGAAGCAGGGCATGGGGGATCAGTATTGTTCAGGGGGAAGAGACAAAGCCTTGGAGATGACAGCGTTAATTGTGTCTCTTGAGTTGTGAATTGGCATTGCAAATAGCAACATAAATTACTTAAGTTGTGAGAAATTGGTCCCAAGCAAAGAACAGATAGTTTTGGGAGTGAGAAGCCTACATCTCCCAAAGAAGTATTCAACCCTTTTGTTCTGAAGAACAGTCGTTATGCTCTAGAGGCTGTGGAAATGCCAGATGTTAATTATTAGGCTTAAAACATGTGAAAAGTTATATACTTTTCCTTTCTCCAGAAAGTAAGAAAAAATAGTATTTTTTATCTTTTCAGTGACAGTAAAATAAGCATTCCTCATAGTATTATCAAATCTTTCCTTTAGGAGCTATTTCCTTTACTTCCTAATGGATTTTGCCCTAATCCAAGCCAGAGGCACATTTATATTAAACCTCTCATTATATGACATTATTACTGTGTTTTCAAAAGTAAGAATGTTTCTGTTTTTCTCCTGAGTGTCACTTGACTGCAGGAAAGGAATGTGAGAAGGCCTCTTATCACAGTTAAAGTAGTTATTTAAGTACATTATTTAGTACTTTATCGTAGACAGTTCTTTTTCTGGAACTCACTTTAAAACTTAATGTAATGTGAATTCAATTTTAAAAATTCTTAATCAGATATTAGTTTTTCTGTATTTTAAAATCGTATGTCACATCCATACACAGAATATACAAACACTTATGTATTTTTCAGACACGTAGGTGCTCAGACATAAACTTGGATGCCATTTATATATATGTATATATAGTGTATAGATATTATATATACATATGTAAGCATATTTTAGTAATTAAGTTAATTCAGTTAATCTCTTGTTTGAAAGAATAGGGAAAACCATCAGATTCTTTAAAAATAAATTAATTGTGGCATTTGTTCAAGTCAAAATAATGTTCCAGTAGTGTCTGAGAGTTCTTACATTTCTGTGTTGCAGTGAGAAGGTATACAGTGGTATAATCTATAAGACTGGATTTTCAAAAGTAGTTTGAGAATTCCATACTTTTGTCATCAAAATATGATATTCAAATAGTTCTTTACTTGTCAAATGCATATATATAGTTAGTGAGTCTGAATGACTTGCTATTCTTGCATTTATTCTGCAATTTCTAGAGTTCATGATTGCTTTGAATTATATGTACTAAAGCTACTAAAAAGGCCAGTGTTATTCCATTGGAATTAAAGCTGAAACTCCAGTACTTTGGCCACCTCATGAGAAGAGTTGATTCATTGGAAAAAACTCTGATGCTGGGAGGAATTGGGGGCAGGAGGAGAAGGGGACGACCGAGGATGAGATGGCTGGATGGCATCACGGACTCGATGGACGTGAGTCTGAGTGAACTCCGGGAGATGGTGATGAACAGGGAGGCCTGGCGTGCTGCGATTCATGGGGTCGCAAAGAGTTGGACACGACTGAGCGACTGAACTGAAGCAAGCAATTATATCTTTTCCTACTTGGTGGAAGGACTAAGACTGTCTCCTTTTGAAGACAGGTTGGAACATAGGATGTAAAAATGACCCTTGCATAAGTTATGACTGGACTCTGAAGAAGTAAACCAAGTATTTACTGACAGTATAGAGTTGTGCAATGTATAAGAGCATTGATCTGAATTTGAACACTGGGTTCAAAATTTTGTCTTGTTACTTTCTAGCTGGCTAATCTTGGGCAAGTTACTTAGCCTTCTGGGCTTTAGTGTCCTCATCTGTGAAATGATTGGAATAATAGTAACTACCTTTAGGATCATTTTGAGAATTAAATGAATTGGTATCTGTAAAGCACTTAAGACAGCTTGTTAAATAAATATGAAAACAGGTATCACAGTAAGTAAAAGAAAATGAGCCTTTATCTTTTAAAGAAATATACTGGAATCCTTACTGATAAAATGATGTGGTATCTGGGATTTGCCTCAAAATAATCTCATAGCAGAGTGGAACATGGGAGTGAGTGAGAAAAGGGATGAAACAAGGTTGTTCATGTGTTGGTAACTGTTGAAGTGGAATGTAGGTATGTGATTTATTACACTATTCTTTTTAATAAAAGCTTGGAATTTTCCAATAAAAAGTCAAAACAACAGAAAAGGGTACTTTGTCCCCTCCCATTTTCTTTTTCCTTCCTTCCTCCCTCCCTCCTTCCATATCACTCCTTGTCTAAATCTGATATACCAGTTCTGTCTTTTTTGGTGTAGTTCAAATGCCACCTGGTATGAAGCCCTTCTTGGTAACCCGAGCCCCATCCCACCTCTTCTCTTCTGACTAATGTAACCCCCAGACCCCTCTTGGGCCTGCCTGTGGCATGCTGTGTGGCTCTGGGATTATTCCCATCTGGATGTTTTTCTTCTAGGCTTAAACTCCAAGGGGGCTAGGATAATCATGTAATTCCCATGGCAAACACCTCACATATCACATATCACAACAAATGACATTTGTTGACTATAACTGAGAAGGAATGTAAAAACTTGATGTCACAGTTTTTACTAAGTACTGTGTTTCTGGATGAAAGATTATTATTAAGATTTTATAATGGTAATTCCAAACAGAGATACTTGTGACTTTAAAGTATTTTTGTCTTTTGAAGTATTTCCTTTTATCATTTCAAGGATTTCATTTGGAAAGTTAATGTTGTCCAAGGTTATTAGCTAGCTTACAGAAATATCCATCTAATTCTGGAATACAGGGATTCTGACATGTGTAATTCCTGTTTTCTGTTTTGTAGTTATGGAAAATAAGATTTTCTTTTCATCTGTGATCCACATTATTTTTTCTGCTTATAGACTTGAATGATACAAAAAAGAGTCTGGTATGAAATTAGATAAAGTTAATGTTGAAAACCTAAATCATTGGACTTAGTTTTGCTTCCGGATAGGCCCTGCAACCATAGAAATAAAATAACCATAATTTTAGTCATCTAGCTCCCCCCATGACACAGGTAAGGTTTTCTTTAGGTATAGTCTTGAAATATGTAAAACATATAAAATACGTTTTGTTAAGTTAAAGTATATTTTATTATTTTAAAAATTATTAATTGACTTATTCAGCTGCATTGGGTCTTAGTTGCAGCACATGTGATCTCCGATCTCATTGTGGTGTGCAGGATCTTTAGTTGTGATATGCAGACACTTAGTTGCGGCCTGTGGGATCTAGTTCCCTGACCAGAAATTGAACCTGGGCCCCCTGCATTGGGAGCATGAAGTCTTAGCCGCTGTACCACCAGGGAACTCCCTAAAGTATGCTTTAAACCCAGAGATTTTATGTCTGTTAAACAGTTGTAACTGGAATCTTTTTTATAAAGCAGAGACTATTTTAAAGCAAAGAATTATAATTAACCTCCCATTTAAGTATTTTAAGTTTGCTTGTTTAATAAGTTGAACTTACCCAAGGTGATGATTCCATTCATCTTAGTCTTTTCTTTACAGTAAATCTTTCTTGCTGAATTTATTGCCAAGTAGTGAAATTGGGCTACCTTGAATTTCACTTCAGTTTCTTTTTCATGTAGTAATACATCCTGTATAGAGGTGCTAATCTCCAGTGAAATGGTTAAAAAAAGATGCTAACAGCAAAAAGAAGCGCTAAGGGCACCAGCAATCTAAAAACTAAATAATCATGTTTCTAAAAAAATTAAAAGTGAGGTCATATTGCCTAACAGCATTTATACTGCCTTGACTTTCTCACTTGCAGCGGAGAGTAAAGAGTCTCTGGCTTTGATTTTCTCCACTCACTGCTGCATTGCCACCCCAGTGACTTGTTCTCATTAACCGAATTCCTTGACCTTTTAGCTACTGCACTAAAGAATTCAAGTTCACAAGAATTGAATTGCCTCATTCATATGTGCAAGGTTCGAATCATGTTAAGTTTTAGGCGGGTGTCTGATTGTGAACAGGCTGCAAGTGAGAGTGGGTGTTCCTTAGTGAGGATCTGTGCTTGCTAAACTGTATCATTTCCATTCACTCCTTTGCTCATTTAGTTTTTCTGTAGCACTAAGGACAGTGATTCTCAGTGTAGGCATTGTGAAACATTATGCTCTTTTCGGCTGACTAATGAGGCTCTGAGGCAATTAAAAAAAAAAGAGTTTTCATTTAAAAATATATCACATGATATTATTAAGAAGAATGAAGGAGTAAGTATTGAAGATAAGATGTCCAACAACTCCTCCAAATAAGGATTACTAACAGTTTGCAGAAGTGTTAAAGATTTTTTTTTTCTTTTTACATAGATGAAACAAAAGAGTGTCAGAGCTTTTCTCTCTCATGCTTTCTTCGGGATAGAGACCTTGTTCCCTATGCCACTGAATCCTTCCTTGGCAATTAATAAAGTGCTTTGCACAAATGGAATATTCAGGAATTCACTTTCATTTGAGGCTTTCCCCATGGCTCACTGGTGAAGAATCTGCCTGCAGTGCAGCAGCTGTAGGAGACTTGGGTTCCATCTCTGGGTCGGGAAGCTCCCTTGGAGGAGGGCGTGGCAATCCACTCCAGTATTCTTGCCTGGAGAATCCCCATGGACAGAGGAGCCTGGTGGGCTCAGTCCATGGGGCTACAAAGAGTCAGACATGACTGAAGTGATTTAGCACACATACAGGCTAAAGGTACTTGGTACTGTTGGGACCTTTCATCAAACAAATTCGATCTACCTCTATAAGTGGATTTTTGACTTTAAAGATCAAGTTCTTTTTTTAATGGAAAAAAACATAAGTCTATGGAAAACCAGAAATATCCTGAGGAAAGTACCCATATGATGAGATCCTCTGTCATTCTGGGAAATTACACTATAACAACTTCTGTAAAAATTTCCTAAAATTTTAACATGGAGCCCCCTGTATTTTCTGTCAGTGTTTCTAGTTGTAAAATAAAGTAAATTGATTTCATGCTAGTAATTTTATCTGTAATATTCCCACAATTTAATATGGTGTCTCCAGATCAAAACTAATGTACTTTTGGGTTATCTACTAGTTTGAATCACCTGTATCATTCTGCCCTCACTCAGTTGCTAACATGTATTCAGGGTCTGATGTATGAAAGGCATTGTTCTAGTTGTTCAAGGAAGCAAGAGTTGGAAGTAGTTAGGATGTCCTTTCTTTATTACAATTTTCAAATATCAAATCATAGTGAGTTTGAATGAAAAAATAACTCACTCTATTGAGTAGCTGTGTTTTAAAAATCTAGGCTTTATTTTTGTTGTTACAGATCAGAGAATAGAACAAAGAATTATATGATGTGTGCAATTAGTGCTATCCACTGAGAGTCTCTACCACTTTAGATTACTTTGGATATTTGAAAGCATGAAAGCTTTCAGACAAGTGTGTGTTGGAGTTGCAGATAATGGAAACCACTCTAGCTATATAAGCACAAAAGAAAAAAAATGGTCTGCCAAGGGAACTGCTGAATTGCTACCTTTATTAAGTTTAGGAAGCTGGGGCTCAGGATGTCTCTTTGCTAATTTCTGGTTTGACCGCTCTAGTCATAACCAGTAGTCACAAAACAACTTTTGTCTTTTGGGATGATTTGTCTTTTGGTCTTTTAGGTGTGATTCTCAATCACACTGCTGCCTGCACTATTAGCTTCAAAGCTGTCTTCTGCTTTTTATTGGTTTGGCCAAAAAGTTTGTTTGGGTTTTTCCATAACATCTTATGGAAAAACTCAAGTGAACTTCTTGGCCAACCCAGTGGATCTAGAGCAGCAAAACAAAACAACACAACCTTGAGTGCTGCTTCTCTCCTACCTAACTTGATTCTGATTTTAGGTGAAATTCAGAATGGTGAAACCTAAACTGCATAGAGAATGCTAGTTAAAAGGAGTCTGGAAAACAAGGCTTTGGCACTCTAGCCTCTGTAGTATAGGAAGATAAACAAGGAGATTGGAATAGAAGTTGAGTTAGCTGGTTGCTTTCTCTACCACAAATGCTCTTACTATTCCCTATGATTTCTAGAAAATAATCTTAAATTTAGAATTTGACTAAAGGAAATGATTTTCAGATATAGACCTGTATTTTGTATTTATATCTCCATGCAGATTTTTAAAATAGATTTAAAAAAAAAATTAAGTCTTCAGAAGAGTATCAGGTAATCAGGAGTTATGTAGTCAGATGTGCCAGCTGGAATGGTTGAAGTATCTATAGGTGTAGTTATAGTTTGTATTCACTGTCTTCTCCTTAGAACTTGGCTATCTTTTGAAATTGAACTTTTCCCACTGATACTTATGCTAGTGAATTTAATTAAAATTATTATAATTTGCCATAGAGAGCATCAAATAGAGCATAAACAGTATTAGTTTACTAACCTCTTTAATTTTGTGATCATGATATTCAATACACATTAAGTATAGTGTAGAATATTCAGCCCCAGGGCAGACAGTGGCAGCGGAGAGTCTGGGGTGCCTCTATATTCTTAAGTAGAATATACTTAAGATAGAGCTCTTTCTTTCTGGAGGAACTTAACATTTAAGGAAACAGACAATACATATTGCTTTTTGATCTGAAAATTCTTCTGTCCAGTTTTATCTTTTCATGTAAAACTGAGCAGAGAGGCTGAGGGGTGCGGTTTTCAGCTGTATTTGGGAATACTTATGTGACTGGGAAATTTTCAGATGAGATAATGCGAGATTCCAGGCAGAGGGCCAGGCCGAGCCGTAAGTGGCACCATAGAACCAGGCTGGGCTTGAGAGAGCTGGGGAGTCAGCATGAAGGCCATGGGGGAACTACTGTTCTGTGTATGTCACTGAAATTGTAGCCTTTTTCATACAGTATATATGTGTAAATACGAGTACCCAGAGAGCCGTACTTTGATGTGTTGCCAAGCACCTTTGGCCTCTAGTGGCTACTGAATGGGGAGAAATTCCAGCCTCAGTGAAAGCATCCGTTAGTGAAGGAGTTTGTCCGTCTCCTACCTCAGTTTCTCCATAGAGACAGTTTGTTATTTGACCTGAAAATGTTACATAACGTTTTAGGAACCAGATCTTAGAGTTTCCTAGTAAATAATGAATTTGTAATACCAACCAAATGTTATTTCCCTTTAAATAGATTTTTTCAGGCCTACCTAGAATTATCAGTTTTTACTTTATTTTGAAATAATTTCAAAATAGAAAAATTACAAGAATAGTATAGAAAAATTCTGTATACCCTTCACCCAGATTAACCATTTTTTAATGTTTTGTACACATATGTGCAAAACCACTTCTGTGTATATTTCCTAAGAACAAGGACATTCTCTTAATATAACCACATGGATATATAGTCCCTATTCAAAATTTGCCAGTTGTCCTAATAATATTCTTTAGAGCATATTTCCCTGTGATCAAGGTTCTAAGTCAAGATCACATATTGCATTTAATTTTCGTGTCTTTCTAACTGTCTAATCTGGAACATTTCCCTAGCTTTTCATTTTCTTTCATGACACTGATATTCCTGAGGAATATAAGCCAGTTATGTTACAGACTAACCATTAATTTTGGCTTGTGTGATTCAATTTTTAACACATAAATGCCTTTATATTTTAATTTGAAAAACAGAAATATATGAGAAAGAGAACATTCACCTATGAGCCTGCTAATCCAAGAATATAGTTGACATTGATGTATTTCCTTTCTTTCCCTATGAATATATTTTCTAAATTATTGAGATCATTCTGTATATGCAGTTTTTTATATCTGATTTTATGAGAATTTCCCATCTTATGAAATGCTTTCTGAAAGCATATTTTAATAATTCCCTCATATTCCTTATTACAGTTATAGTAACATATTTAAATATTCTCTTATTGTTGGACATTTAAATTGCTTCAGAAGCTCAGGACATTCCCAGTCTGACTTTTGAGTAAGATTTGCTTGTTCCCAATGTGCCAGTGTACCTGTCTGTTCAGAGTGCTTGTCACACAATCTGTACTGACAGTGTATTTTCATTTTCTCAGTCTGCCTGCTGGGAGATCACAGGGAGTTGAATATAGCTGAGTCAAACAGATGTTCAACTTGAATGCATATTCAAAGTCTTATTTTCTTGCAGTCCTATAAAAACTTCTTGAACTCTGAGAGAAAGAGAAAGCTTCTGGTTGGAAGAACACCCCATAGTTTTTCAGTGGAAATAGCTGCCCATGGATTCCAGTTTGGTTCTGGTGTTCCCTTTGATGCTTTGTAGCAACGACGAAAGAAGCAGAGGTTGACTGAGTCTGTTGCCTCCTGAAGTACTTTTTCTCCCTCCTTCAGAATAAAGAATATGCATCATGTTCTCTGTGATTCTTTTCTTGACACTCCTTTCCAACCCTCCACGTTGGACCCAGCAGGGTTAATCACCCTTACTTCTGAGTTTTCCGTGAATCCTGTCCTTAGGTCTGTTACTGTCTGTCCTTAGATCTGTTACTGTAAGTCCTCATGCTGTATTGTGTACAAGTCTGGCTCCCCCATAAAGTTTTGAGTTTTCCATCAGTTAAACTTTGCCCTGTAATGAACTACCCTAAAGGTTAGTGGCTTAGAACAGTAGCCATTAAAGTAGCTCATGACTTTGTGGAATCAGCAGTTTGGACTGTGCTCAGCATGGCTCAGTTAATTTTTGCTGGAATTTACTCTTACAGATGGCCACTGGGTTAGCTGGGGGCTGGCTGATTGATGACTATCCATTATTCTCTTGGGGTATCTCATTCTTAAGCTACTTGGGTTTATTGACTCATGGCTGTAATTTCTTGTTGATATATGGCTGTGACTCACCCTGTGGTTCCCAAGAGCATTAAGAGGGCAAACTCTAGTGTGCAAGGACTTTTCAATTTTCTGCTTCTGATACATTTGCTACTGTCCCATTGTCCAAGGCAAGTCATATGGCTGACCCCAGAGTCAGTGTGAGAGAGCACTATCAAAGGGTATAGATACGTGAACAAATGGGGCCGTTTCTTCAGTCAGTCCACTATAAGGTCCTTGATGTCAGGGTTGAACTTATCCATCTTTCTACCCTTAGCTTGTGTCATGTGTTTGACACAAGTTAGGTCCTTGGGAAAAGTTGAACTGATCTATATAGTTATCTGACTCCTTTAGCATCTCTCCAGACTCTACAGTATAGCGAGAGCATTAAGGCAATACTCCTGGGTGCCAAACGTTAGGAGACTGCTTCTGGCTATTGACCAGTTAGTTGATAAGGAACGTTCTAAGGAGAGAAGGTGGGTACACACTTGGTAAAATAATAATAATAATTTATTTAATGGGAGGCTAATTACTTTATAATATTTAGTGGGTTTTGCCATACCTTGACATGAATCAGCCATGGGTGTACATGTGTTCCCCATCCTGAACTCTCCTCCCACCTTCCTCCCCATCCCATCCCTCAGGGTTGTCCCAGTGCACCGGCTTTGAGTGCCCTTTTTCATGCATTGAGCTTGGTTAAGTCAGATTTTTAATGGAATCCTAATAACCTTTATCTTCTAGGTAAAGCATACATACTTTTATAGCTATACTGTACCCTTAATTTTCTTAAAAAGATGTCCATGATGTTTATTTTAATCTGATTATGTTCTATGAAACTATTAGGCTGTATTAGCTGTATTAGAGAGCATACACCTGTGTTTAGACCATATCCTGTAGAGTCAAAGCCTCTGAAGAAGTCTTGAAATTTCAAATAAGTATAAATTGTTCCTCCTTTAAATCTATGCACTGAGGGTCTCTGTTGTAGTCCTCCGACTTTAGCAGGTCTTACTCTGTGCTTCCTCTGGCTTCATGGGACTAGGAGTTGGAGGGGTCAAGGATGTGCCAAGGGTCACATTGCCACCTAGAGATTGTACCCTTCCTGCTCCTAAATTATGTTCCAGTGACTCAGACTCCACAGTTTTCTGTTTTCTGTCTAAAAGACCTTCAGTTGCTTTCAAGACTGATGTGGACCTCTTTGCTTTTCTCCTAAAGGCAGATAGCATTAAAGTATACTCCTGAGGCCCTAGAGATGGCCAAGGCATAGCATTTGCACAGTGAGGGGTTGGGGAGCAGATGGATCCTGGACTCTGGGTTGGGGTGCCCATAACCATGCTTTGGAGGCTCCTGAGGGTGTGGGTTGGAACTGGGTATATGATGAGATGTTGACAGGTCTTAGGCTAGGGGCACTTTGCCTTGAACTGCAAAGGTTGTGGATGATCTGATCAGGAATCTTGAAAGGCTGTTTGTTGACAGTCGTGGAGTATTCTAGAGTAGCAAGAGCTGGACTAGTCTCTCTGTTTTTGTTTGTTTTGTTTTAATTGAGGTATAGTTGATATTGTTGTTGTTCGGTTGCTCAGTTGCATCTGACTCTTTGTGACCGCTTGGATTGTATCACCCCAGGCTTCCCTGTCCATCCATTGACATGTCCATTTACATCTGGGAGATAGTGACCATTGAGTGTCCACTCTCCCTCATGTCTATTGACTTGATGATGCCATCCAACCATCTCATCCTCTGTTGCCTCCTTCCCCTCCTGCCTTAAATGTTTTTATATATTACTAGTATACAGTATAGTGACTCATAATCTTTAAAGACTATATTCACTTATAGTTATTATAAAATATTTGTTATATTCCCTGTCTTGTACAATATATCCTTTCAGCTTATACACAGTAGTTTGTACCTCTTAATCTGTTACCCCTGCACCCCCCTTCCCTCTCTACTCTGGTAACCACTAGTTTCACCTCTATATCTGTTACTTGGCTTGTCTTTTATTTATTAGTTTGTTGTAATTTTTAGGTTCCACATACAAGTGATATCATACAATATTTGCCTTTCTCTGTGTGACTTATTTCATTTAGCATAAGGCCCTCCAAGTCCATCCACGTTTTATAAATGGCAAAATTTCATTGTGTTTTTATGGGTGAGTAGTATTTCATTAGAGATGAGAGTACCAGACCACCTTACCGTCACCTCAGAAACCTGTATGCAGGTCAAGAAACAACAGTTGAAACCGGACGTAAAACAACTAACTGGTTCAAAATTGGGAAAGGAGGACAACAAGGTCATATATTGTCACCCTACTTATTTGACTTATATGCAGAGTACGTCATGGGAAATGCTGATCTGGAGGAATCACAAGCTGGAATCAAGATTGCTGGGAGAAATATCAACAATGTCAGATCTGCAGATGATACCACTCTAATGGCAGAAAGTGAGGAGGAACTAAAGAGCCTCATGATGAAAGTGAAAGAGGAGAGTGAAAACGCTAGCTTAAAATTCAACATTCAAAAAACTAAGATCATGGCATCTGGTCCCATCACTTCATGGCAAATAGATGGGGAAAGAATGGAAATAGTGACAGACTTAATTTTCTTGGATTCCAAAATCACTGCAGATGGTGACTGCAGCCATGAATTTAAAAGACCCTTGCTCCTTGGAAGGAAAGCTATGACAAAGCTAGACAGCTTATTAAAAAGCAGAGACATCACTTTGCTGACAAAGATTCATATAGTCAAAGCTATGGTTTTTCCAGTAGTCATGTACGGATGTGAGAGTTGGACCATAAAGCAGGTTGAGCATTGAAGAATTGATGCTTTTGAACTGTAGTGTTAGAGAAGACTCTTGTGAGTCCCTTGGACTGCAAGGAGATCAAACCAGTCAATCCTAAAAGAAATCAACCATGAATATTCATTAAAAGGACTGATGCTGAAGCTGAAGCTCCAATACTTTGACCCCTTGATGTGAAGAGACAACTCATGGGAAAAGATCCTGATGCTGGGAAAGACTGAAGACAGAAGAAAGGCATGACAGAGGATAAGATGGTGGGATGTCATCACTGACTCTATGGACATGAACTTGAGCAAACTCTGGGAGAGAGTGAAGGACAGAGGAGCCTGCCAGTCTACAGTCCATAAGGTTGCAAAGAATTGGCCATGACTTGGCAACTGAACAACAACAAAAAGTATTTCATCGTGTGTGTGTGTGTGTGTGTGTGTGTGTGTATGATGAATATGGCTTCCCTTGTGGCTTAGCTGGTAAATAATCTGCCTGCAATGAGGGTGACCTGGATTCGATCCCTGGGTTGGGAAGATCCTCTGGAGAAGGGAAAGGCTACCCACTCTAGTCTGGCCTGGAGAATTCCATGGACTGCAAAGAGTTAGACATGACTGAGCAACTTTCATAATGAATATATATATATATTCATTATATATATTCATTATATATATATATGTACACACACCATATCTATATCCATTCATCTATTGATGGGCACTTAGGTTGCTTCCATATTTTGACAATTGTAAATAGTAGTACTGTGACATTGGGCTGCATGTATTCTTTAAAATTAGTGTTTCTTTTTTTTTCCTGGATATGAACATAGAAGTAGAATTGCTGGGCCAAATTGCAGTTCTACTTTTAGTTTATTAAGAAACCTCCAGGGATCACCCTGTTAGCCCAGTGGTTAAGACTTTGCCTTCCAATGCAGGGTTTGCTGGTTCCATCCCTGGTTGGGAAGCTAGAATCTCACATGCTTTGTGGCCAACAAATCAAAACATAAAAGAGAAGCAATATTGTAACAAAATTCTATAGACTTTAAACAACAATGGTCCACATCAACAAAAAAAAAAAAGAAAGAAAGAAAGAAAAATATCCAAAAAGAAAAAGAAACTTCCATACTATTTTCCAGGTGGCTGCATAGACTGGTCTGTTTTGATATCTAGGAGTTTTGCTAGAAATCAAAAGACTTCTGAGATATTATGACCTAAACACTGTTAATAGATGCTTAACTTACTGCCCTTTAGGGCAGTAAGTAAATTTGTTTTTTCTTTTGTGAGATCATGAGCTGAAAGTCTTGTTCCTATTAATATGTGTCAAAATTATGAGTTTATATTCTCTTTTAGGAAAGCTGTCAAGTTGTTAAGCTACTTTTCCTCAATGGTAATATCTTTTATTTGTGGTCCAAGTAATTAATGTATGAAGAGTGACAGATACTAATGCAGTAAGTACCAAGTACTCTAGCGTTTGAGAGACTTTCAGTTCAGTTCAGTTCAGTTCAGTTCAGTTGCTCAGTCGTGTCCAACTCTTTGCGACCCCATGAATCGCAGCATACCAGGCCTCCCTGTCCATCACCAACTCCCAGAGTTCACTCAGACTCACGTCCATCGAGTCAGTGATGCCATCTAGCCATCTCATCCTCTGTCGTCCCCTTCTCCTCCTAACCCCCAATCCCTCCCAGCATCAGAGCCTTTTCCAATGAGTCAACTCTTCCCATGAGGTGGCCAAAGTACTGGAGTTTCAGCTTTAGCATCATTCCTTCCAAAGAAATCCCAGGGCTGATCTCCTTCAGAATGGACTGGTTGGATCTCCTTGCAGTCCAAGGGACTCTTAAGAGTCTTCTCCAACACCACAGTTCAAAAGCATCAATTCTTTGGCACTCAGCCTTCTTCACAGTCCAACTCTCACATCCACACATGACCACAGGAAAAACCATAGCCTTGACTAGACAGACCTTAGTCGGCAAAGTCATGTCTCTGCTTTTGAATATGCTATCTAGGTTGGTCATAACTTTTCTTCCAAGAAGTAAGCGTCTTTTAATTTCATGGCTGCAATCACCATCTCCAGTGATTTTGGAGCTCAGAAAAATAAAGTCTGACCCTGTTTCCACTGTTTCCCCATCTATTTCCCATAAAGTGATGGGACCAGATGCCATGATCTTTGTTTTCTGAATATGGAGCTTTAAGCCAACTTTTTCACTCTCCTCTTTCACTTTCATCAAGAGGCTTTTTAGTTCCTCTTCACTTTCTGCCATAAGGGTGGTGTCATCTGCATATCTGAGGTTATTGATATTTCTCCCAGCAATCTTGATTCCAGCTTGTGCTTCTTCCAGTCCAGCGTTTCTCATGATGTACTCTGCATAGAAGTTAAATAAGCAGGGTGACAATATACAGCCTTGACGTACTCCTTTTCCTATTTGGAACCAGTCTGTTGTTCCATGTCCAGTTCTAACTGTTGCTTCCTGACCTGCATAAAGATTTCTCAGGAGGCAGGTCAGGTGGTCTGGTATTCCCATCTCTCTCAGAATTTTCCACGGTTTATTGTGATCCACACAGTCAAAGGCTTTGGCATAGTCAATAAACCAGAAATAGAAGTTTTTGTGGAACTCTCTTGCTTTTTCCATGATCCAGTGGATGTTGGCAACTTGATCTCTGGTTCCTCTGCCTTTTCTAAAACCAGCTTTAACATCAGGAAGTTCACAGTTCATGTATTGCTGAAGCCTGGCTTGGAGAATTTTGAGCATTACTTTACTAGCGCGTGAGATGAGTGCAATTGTGCGGTAGTTTGAGCATTCTTTGGCATTGCCTTTCTTTGAGATTGGAATGAAAACTAACCTTTTCCAGTCTTGTGGCCACTGCTGAGTTTTCCAAATTTGCTGGCATATTGAGTGCAGCACTTTCACAGCATCATCTTTCAGGATTTGAAATAGCTCAACTGGAATTCCATCACTTTAGTGTTTGTTTATAAGTCAGATGGTAATTTAATGGGTGTATAATGGAGGGAAATGCTAGAGGTTCATCATAATGAGGCATTTAAAATAGTTTTAAGAAGTAGAAAGCATTTTAAGGGCAAAGCAGTTATAAGAAACAATTTACGGGACTTGGGTGACTAAAATGCATTTTAGTGATGGCTTTTATGTGTCTGCCCTCTCTTCTGCTTTTTTTTTTCCAAAATCCCCATGGTCAGTCACTTTGCCCTTGCTATTAACCTTAGGAATTTAGGAATTTAGAATAGTGTAGGAGTTCTTAACAGAAGAGCTGGAATCAAAGATCATTGTTTTTGGCCGTGGCTTGAATTTGAAATAAGAAAGGGCAAACATAGAAGTCTTAGTCTTTAAAACATGAGTATTAGATTAAGTCATTAGTGGTGAACATATGTCCAGTAATTTCATTTACAAGGCATTTGATTAATGACTATAAGCATTTCTTCAGATTTACATAGCTCTCTTAAAGCTAAAAAATTTTTTGGAAGTTACCACAGAGTTATCATCTTTTCTGGTTAAAGTTTAAAAGAGTCATTACACACCTTACTAGAAAGTTATTTCCTCTTGGTTATAGTAGAATTATATTTTAATGTGTTGCAGTTGAATAATGTATTATCATTATATACAAGGGAAAGAGAAGGTAGATTTATCAGGCAATTGAATTACTGGAGATGTAATTGCTGTGAGAGAAATCCTAATTGCCTGTGGGTTATAGACAAAGTGCTTCCTATTTTCTACTCGAGATCTAAAATTGATTAGATTCAGGTCAGTAGACTTCTACCGTTACTTAAGGAATCACAGAATTATATAGAAGGATTTTAGAAATCATCTAATCCAACATCCTCATTTAAAAAGTAAAGATATTGAGGTGAAACTTCTCTTGTTCTAAGTTACATTGTAGTCAGAACCCAAGGACCATAGTCCCGAGCTAATGATAATTACTTGTAAATACAGAGAGTATTTGCTCTTTTTTAATATTAGATATACATTCTGGAGGCAATGTCTTTTTTCAAACGTTTATTATTCAAAAGGTATTTTATAATTTTAACAGATGCATGATCAGTAAAGTCAGTTGTTAGCCTGTTTTACAAGTTCTTTGGTTTGCCTTTATTATTGCTAGGATTACTGGAAAAGCATCCCATTCTTTATGGATCCTTTCCCAGTGATTTGTGGTACCTGTTAAAAAAAGGTAAACCTTATATTTATTTATTTTTATTATGTTTTATTTACTTTACTAAATAGACAATTCTTTCACAAAATCTTTGCTGTTTAAAAATTTTTTTGATTATATACATATTTATGCAACCTACATATATGGATGCAACCTGTTAATATCAGAAAAAAATTTGAGGTTTATTTCATTCATTGTTAACTTATTATAGCTAGATTGTTAACTTATTTTAAAGCATCATCTGATACATAGCTTTTTTTTTTTGCATTGTCGTTTATTTCTCAATAGGATCACATGGAACCTTCAGGATTTATGTAAAACAATATTTATAATCTGATTTTTAGAAGTAACAAAGGATTGTGATTCCATTATGCTCTCTGTAACCTGTGTTGTATTTAAATATCCATTTGGTCAAGACATTCTTGGTTATCTGCCAAAATAAAGTTTTTTCTTTATTTCTTAGTTTTCATTTTTTTTCTTATTCTATTTCTGTAGTTAGAAGTCAGCTACTTAGTATCATTATTTGCTAAGAATTTAGAGGAATTTTTGGTTCTCTTTATGATTAGAAATATCATTTGTTGGTTAAGTGTGAAGGAATAGTAATTTTTTTTTTTTTTGCAGTAGTCCTGAAGCCAGTTCCCAGGGCTCTATGGTGAAAAGATAGTGGAGCTGGGAATAAAACCAAGGTCATATGAAATTCATTTTTTTTTTTACAGAAGAGGAAATATCATTTTCCCAGAGAATGAATTCTCTAGCTATTAGAAACAATTAAGAGTTCTTAATATAGATTATGAAACTGGATTAGATGCAAGAAATAATAGTGATGGGAAACTTCTAGCATTCCTGATGTTGGCTGAAAGTCTAATTCTGCTAAAAGAAGAGAAAAGCAGCATAATGGAAAGGACCCTGAAATAGGTTCCAATATCTGCAATCATTAATTGTTTTCATTCATGGGGTGTTAACACCTTTCTTCCAAACTTCTAAGGTTATTGTGAAGATCAAATGTGGTAAGACATGTGAAAATATTGAAAACAGTACAGCACAGATGTTAGTGTAGAGACAGAGCATCTGATGCATTCTTCTTTCATATTGCCAGCAGTGTCATCTCTTTGAAGGTGGAAGAAGCAATGGAGGAAATTGTTATCCTCTATCTTTTAATGACTGACAAAGAATGTATTGGTGATACAGCTTTAAAAGAACTTGGGGAAAGGTCACCTTAGACTTTAAAATGTCAAGGCAAGACACTGCTGGATCAGTTCAGTTCAGCACTCAGTCATGTCCAACTCTTTGCGACCCCGTGGACTGCAGCATGCCAGGCTTCCCTGTCCATCACCAACTCCTGAAGCCTACTTAGACTCATGTCCATTGTGTTGGTGTTATTGTTGGATGGCAACACTACTGTATATTATTTTTTAAAAGTAGATTTTAAGAAGTTTAGAGAAAAAGTAGGTATTTTGGAAGGAACTGTGACTCATGAAGATGGTTATAGTAAAAAAATGAAATTCTGATGATTTACTTGTAAATTATCTAAACAGGAGAGAAAGGTGTATGGGCAAGGTGGTTTATCTTAACAAAGCCAGTGGTAGAGACAATTCTCTGAGCACAAAGTGTATAGAAAATATACCAAAGGGAGGAGCATATAACTAAAGAAAATTACAAGCATAGAGTTTATTTAAAATGAAATTGGTTACTTTCTTGTAGTAGAATTAGTTTTAAAATATGCATTTACAGAACATATTTCAAAGTTAAAACAATGACTACTGGCTACTCCTTAACTCGGACTTTCTGGAAAAGAATTCATAAGAAGGTTTAGGCAGGATGGTGTCAGGTTGGCTTAAACTGAGAATTAGCTGAAGTTTATGAAAAGATTAGAGCAAAAAAAAACACAAAAATAGGCTAAAGATAGGAGAAAGGGCTTTTGGTTTTTTTTAAAATTAAAGTTTCTTTTAGATTTTTGAGAAGGGGATAAAGCCACTTACTAGGGAGGATGGAAAGCCTCAAAGTTATTCTTTACTGAAAATATATTAACAGAAACTGAGTATTTACCAGGGATAGTTGTAGAAGAAGGTGCAAGATTACTATTTAATGTATTAAGTGTAGTTGCCTTGCTTGCATGGATGTGTTGTAAACACCCTGATCTGAGTTTAGCCTCAATTTGTCTTCTTCTAATTAGAATTTACCTGCCATTTATAGTGATATTGAGCACTCAGAAGTAAGATGTATGGAAGTTATTCAGAAAAACTACAAGTGTACCAACTGCTATTCTCCAAACCACCCCTATTATTTGCACTAGGCTCAGTGAATCAAAGAATACTCTTGGGTTCAGTTCAGTTAAGTTGTTCAGTGGCGTCTGATTCCCCATAACACTATGGACTGCAGCACGCCAGGCCTTCCTGTCCATCACCAACTCCCGGAGCCTGCCAAACCCACATCCATCAGGTCAGTGATGCCATCCAACCACCTCATCCTCTGTCATCCCCCTTTTCTCCTGCCCCCAACCCCTCCTAGCAGGGTCTTTTCTAATGAGTTAGCACTTCACATCAGTGGCCAAAGTATTGGAGTTTCAGCTTCAGCATCAGTCCTTCCAATGAACATTCAGGACTAATTTCATTCAGGACTGACTGGTCTGATTTCCCTGCAGTCCAAGGGACTCTCAGGAGTCTGCTCCAATACCACAGTCCAGAAGCATCAATTCTTTGATGCTCAGCTTTCTTTATAGTCCAACTCTCACATCCATACACGACTATTGGAAAAGCCATAGCTTTGACTAGATGGACCTTTGTTGGAAAGTCATATCTATGCTTTTTAATATGCTGTCTAGGTTGGTCATAGGTTTTCTTTGAAGGAGCAAGCATCTTTTAATTTCATGGCTACAGTCACCATCTGCAGTGATTTTGGAGTTCAAGAAAATAAAGTCTGTCACTGTTTCCATTGTTTCCCCATCTATTTGCCATGAAGTGATGGGACCGGATGCCATGATCTTATTTTGCTGAATGTTGAATTTTAAGCCAACTCTTTTCACTCTCCTCTTTCACTTTCATCAAAAGGCTCTTTAGTTCTTCTTTGCTTTCTGCCATAAGGGTCATGTCTTCTGCATATCTGAAGTTATTGATATTTCTCCTGGCAGTCTCGATTCCAGGCATGATGTACTCGGCATATGTACAATTCTTCAAATAACTTTGAAAACAGTGTGGTATCTGTTGAGGGCCAGAGAAAGAGAGAGGTAATTGAACATTAAGGATACCTTGTAGCTCTTGCCTGGGGGATCCTTAGATCCTTAGTCAGATCTCTCTTCCAAAGTTGGTAGGTAGTGCCTTAAAATGAGCTGTTTACTTGGCTGTGCTTTCTTATTTACATTTTATGTTCAAATTCTCTATAGTTCACGTCAGAAGAGAAGAATGGAGCCTGGGTAGCAACCCCTTTTGGACATATTTAAAGCTTAGGTTGATATTGTACTATAAGAAGGGTGCTAAAATAATGATCATAGTGAATCTGTTGTACAGTTTTAAGATTTGGCTTTTTAAAACTATCTTCAGTCTTAAATGGAAGTACTTAGTCTGTAAATTTGTATAGAAATAGCATTTCTAGCCAAGTAGCAAAAAAAAGATTGGTTTGTTTCTTTTCCTAGAAAACTAACAGATGCTTTCCTAGAGATAAAATGTAATGAAATTTATTTAAAATTGAGTTGGTGACTTTCCTATAGTAAAATTGGCTTTAAAATATGCATTTAACAAAACATATTGAAAAGTCAGAACAATGACTACCAGCTACTCCCTGAGCCTCTTGTATTAAAAATAATTCATATGCAGTCTTAGATGTCAGTTGAATTAATTTATAGCAACATGCAATGGGGAAAGAAATTGCTAAATTGACCTTTTTTCTTTTGACTCTGCTCCTGCAAAATAAGTTTCAGAATTATAACGGTGACATAGTTTATGCTAGAATAGTAACTTCCAATTCTGTGTGTGTGTGTGGAGGGGATGGGTGAGTATAAATCTATCTAGGACATCTTTTTGGTCTTGATTATTAGAAACCCATCACATCAGCAAAAAATTGTCATGATTCTTGAAGGTAAAATAACAATGGATATAGTTTCTAAGAGTCACTCCATGTGGTTATTGAAAAATCTATTTTTAAAAATATATTGGTTTCTGAAAATTTTCCCGTACGATTGACTTTATATGGTTTTGCAACCAAATTGTGCTGAGCTCACCAACAGCCCACCCACAAGAGGAAGAGCATCAAAGTGAAAAGGCCACAGTGGTTAAAACATCAGATCTAAGAGTTTCCCATTTAGAAAGCTGAAAGTGGCTGATGTCAATAGACAGTATTTAAGATGAGGCTAGATGCATGAATTTAGTAATCGTATGCAGTAAATATCTTCTCTCATCCCAAATTGTTTTTAAGTAAACTTTTAATTTTAGAATGGTTTTAGATTTACAGAAATATTGCAGATATAGTAAAGGGAATTCTAATACATCCCACACTTAGTTTCTGCTATTATTGAAATTTTATTTTAGTATGGTATATTAATATACCAAACTAACATTGATATAATTTTTATTAAAGTCTATATTTTTTTCAGATTTCCTGTTTTTTTTAATCTCATGGTCTTTTCTATTCCAGGATCCCATCCAGGATAGCATTCTGCATTTAGTGATTGTGTCTATTTAGGCTATTCTTGACTTTGACAGTTTATCAGACTTTCCTTGTTCTTTTTTTTTTTTAATCATATTGACAATTTTGAGGAGTACTGGTCAAGTATTTGGTAGAATGGCTTTTAATTGGGATTTGTTTGATGTTTTTATAATGGAGTTATGTGTTTTTTGGGGAAAGACCACAGAGGGAAATTGCCACTTTCATGACATCATGTCAGGGGCATAAGCTATCAAAATGACTTATTGCAATTTATGTTGACCATTATTACCTGACCGAAACACCATTTGCCAGGTTTCTCCCTTTCCATATTATCCTCTTAGGAAAGACATCACCTTGTACAACCTACACTTGAGGAGTATAAGTTTTGTTCCACTTCCCTGAGGGTGGATTCTTTACATAAATTATTAGGAATTCTTCTGAATGGCAGATTGGTTTGTTCTCCATTTAGTTTGTCACTAAATCATTTATATCAGTATGGACTCATGGATATTCATTTTATACTTTGGATTACAAACCAATACTCCTTCATTTTGTTGTTCAGTCTGTTCCCTTGGGAACTCTTTCAGTTGGTTTCACTGTCTCTTTGACTCATTGCTTGTTTCGTGTGTGTGTGTGTGTGTGTGTGTGTGTGTGTGTGTGTGTGTGTGTGTGTTCTGAGCATTCCCTTACTTTCTGCCAGTGTAAAATGCTCTAGGATCATCTTTTATATTTCCTGTCCTAATCTCAAAGTCTGCTATTTCTCCAAGGAACCCTGGAGAATGGTATTAGAAACCAAGATATGGATGTTAGCTGTGCTCATTGCTACTGGGATGTAGTTGCTTCTCGGCCTTTCCAGCTGACAGAACAAGGAGATGTGTATACGTGTATACTAACCTACGTATAGTATAGACATATGCTGCAGTCCACGGGGTCACAAAGAGTCAGATATGACTGAGTAACTGAACTGAACCTATGTATACACACATAAATACCAATATAGATATTTTAGATATTACAGATGTGTGACCATCTGTACCTATGTTAAACTAAACATGGGTTAATACTGATGTCAGTTGTAATCTATTATTATATGGATAATTTACCCTCTTCCTCTTGCTTATTTGTAGCTTCCCCATTCCAACAATGGCTCCTCTTTCATTTATTTACTTATTTTAAGTTATCCTAAATATATCCCATAATCTTAAATATATAGTTATATTTTACATACTCGGTGAACTCCTTGGTGACAAAACTCTTGTAACTTTTGCAATAAAACAGTTATGTTAAATGGTTACATTCATTAATCCTCTTCCAATATTTGTGTTTTCAAAGAAGAGTACATACTAATCCAAATATATCCTACCAAGTGTTAGACTTTTAGGCAGTGTTAACAACGACTTAAAAACTTGTAGGCAGGGTAGGGAAATCTTGCTCTCTAAGGCCAGCCTCCCTTAATGTATTATTTCTTACTTTGTTTTGAAACTTCTTAGAGTTAAACTTTTTAAAGTTATCCTCAAACCACATCATCTTTAGGTAACAGGATTACATTTCTTCATTCAACAAATATGTTTTTGAGCATGTTCTATAAGTGTGATACTGTATTAGGGGCAGGGTTTCAAACTGTAGATCAGCCACCTTCTGGGTGGCTCAAATGCTCTTGGAACCAGTGGCTCCCAGACTGCTAAATTTTAAGAGACAGTTAAAGAAAAATGGCATGGAGATACTTACCACCCTTTTATTTTGTCAAGTCTGATCATTAGACATGAACAACCAAACAAGCAAGACTTTGATCAGGTAGGATTTGTTCTGCCCCTTCTGAATGTCAAATTTAGATTTCATATTAGGCATTTTTCTCTAATTAATGAAAGCTTTTCACCCTAATCCACTTTTATTTGAAGGTTGTTTTCTAAAACAACTTCAGCTATTATCCTACTCTACAGATGTCAGGGGTAGACTTTTGATGAGTAGAACAGATGTCAGAAATTTGACATTTGTGAATAATCATGTCGATCTCTTGTCAATCTTTGGATTCTAAGTAAGGGAAATGCTTTGGAGAATTGCTTCTTTGATTGGAAACCTAGGTTAGCACATGGTATTCCATAGTGAAAGCTTAGTATGAATGAAAAAATGAACCTTCTCAAATCATCTCGTTAATTCATATGGAGGTATAGAATCTAGCATTGGACAAGAACTTCCTTCTACATTTTATAGATGAACATAATAAAAGCAAGATATTTTTCCTAATTAATGAGTGGTAGAATTTAACCTTGATTTTCTGACTTTGTCTTAACTTCTTTATAATAAGACATTATTTTAAAGTTAGTACATTTCTCATTCTCATTTTGATTTTGAACTTAGTTTCACAAGTAAGCCTTTTATTGGGCATGAGAAGGCACCATTTTGTGAACCCAGTGATTCCACAAATCTTGTACCATCATCTCTGAGACCTAATAAAGCTAAAAGAAACAAGTTGTTTTAAGTCTTTAGGATATAAATAAAAATCAAATATATTTATGAAGATATATAGCGATTTATAGAATTTAATCAAATTATGAGCTTTTCATTTATGATCCAGAGAGATGGGTGGGAGGTGGGAGGGTGGTTCAGGATTGGGAACTCATGTACTCCTGTGACGGATTCATGTCAATGTATGGCAAAACCAATACAGTATTGTAAAGTAAAATAAAGTAAAAATAAAAAAAAGAAACTAGTTTTTTTTCTCTTCAATATGCTCTTTGAAGAATATTTAGAAAACACAGATTAAATGATAAGAAAACAAAAATCACCAATAGTCAGTTGAAAGTTAACCATTTTTAACATTTTGGCATAGATTTAGTGTATGCTGCTGCTGCTGCTAAGTCGCTTCAATCGTGTCCGACTCTGTACGACCCCATAGACGGCAGCCCAACAGGTTCCCCCATCCCTGGGATTCTCCAGGCAAGAACACTGGAGTGGGTTGCCATTTCCTTCTCCAGTGCGTCAAAGTGAAAAGTGGAAGTGAAGTCGCTCAGTCGTGTCCGACTTTTCGCGACCCCATGGACTGCAGCCTTCCAGGCTCCTCCATCCATGGGATTTTCCAGGCAAGAGTACTGGAGTGGGGTGCCATCGCCTTCTCCGATAGTATACTGTTATACTATATGACTTAAAATGTAATTTATATGTTTTTATTCTATGTAGAGAATGAATGTTTTCATTAACTATTTTGTTATACTGTGAAAGTGAGACGTGTAAGAAGTGAAAGTGAAAGTCCCTGGGTCATGTTGGACTCTTTGCAACCCCATGGTCTGTAGCCTGCCAGGCTTCTCTGTCCATGGGATTTTCTAGACAAGAATTGAATCAGTTGCCATGCCCTCCTCCAGGGGATCTTCTCAACCCAGGGATCAAACTCAGGTCTCCCACATTATAGGCGAATTCAGGGAAGCCCAAGAATACTGGAGTGGGTAGCCTATCCCTTCTCCAGGGTATCTTCCCAACCCAGTAATCGAACCAGGGTCTCCTGCACTGCAGGTGGATTCTTTACCAGCTGATCTACAAAGGAAGCCCCTTAAAATAGTTACTAGTATTCCATTATGTGATAAAGTGGCTTCCCTGTTGCCTTAGTGGTAAAGAATCCACCTGCAATGTGGGAGATATGGGTTCAATTCCTGGGTCAGAAAAATCCCCTGGAGAAGGAAATGGTAACTCACTCCAGTATTCTTGCCTGGGAAATTCCGCTGGAACAGCAGAGCCTGGTGGGCTACAGTCCATGGGGTCGCAAAAGTGTTGAATACAATTGAGAGACTAAACAACAACAACAATTGTGTGCTAGGCCCCCCTTTTGCATGTTTGTTTTATTTCCAATGACAATTTCACTTTAATTCTTGTTAATTCAACAGGAAATTATGCTGTTGAGTTTTTAAGAGAAAGGGAAGATGAGTGGTATTGTGTTGTTATTGTTGTAGGGCAGTGGGTGCCCTTAAGTGCTTGAAATCGCTGCTCTGGGATTTGTCTGCTTGCTTCCCGAGCTGGGCTGTGGGCTGGCTGAGGCCTGTTTGCTGATAGTCCAACTGAGAGAGCAGTCGTGTCAGCAGGAACAGAGCAGGCTTCATCTCTGCTCTTTGTCTTGGATTTGGTGCTGGTGTGTTGTCCCCGATGCTGCCATGTGATGGCTTGTGAGCAGCACTACACACGGGATCTGTAACTCCTTTTGAAAGCTCTATTGTGAGATGCTGCTGAGTTTTAATGCAGAGGAGATTTTTGCTAGCGTTTTGCTTTTGATTTCTTTCAAATGTGAATATGCCTTTCTCTAAAGAATCCTAAGTAAGGAAAGCACCTAAAAGATTAATTAAATTATCCTGTCCTTCAATAGGAAAGTGAGTACTCAGATTTCTTTCTCTGTTTTGCATTGTAGTTAATCACTATGAAAGAGGTGAGAAACATGAGTAGGGGTAGGAACTAGGGAAGTTTTCATAAATGAAATGATATTTGAATAGGCTGATAAAGAATGGGTAGGACTGTTGAGAGTAGAAACAGATGACAAGCACAGAAATTTGGACAGTGGAAGTTACTCAGAATTTGTTTTAATTCATTCATAAAATTTTGAGAGTCTGTGATGTTCCAGGAATTATACTAAGTGTTGATTATATAAGGATTAATTAGATATGGTTTCTACTTTCTAGGAGTTAAAAGTATGGTTGGGAAGGTAGAAGATAAGCATATATAGGTGGCTTTATAATGTAGTTATCTGCAAATATAATAATAGGGAGTTCAGAATAGGGATATCATAGACCAGCTTAGCAGAGAAGGCAATGGCACCCTACTCCAGTACTCTTGCCTGGAAAATCCCATGGACAGAGGAGCCTGGTAGGCTGCAGTCCATGGGGTCGCTAGGAGTCGGACATGATTGAGCGACTTCACTTTCACTTTTCACTTTCATGCATTGGAGAAGGAAATGGCAACCCACTCCAGTGTTCTTGCCTGGAGAATCCCAGGGATGGGGGAGCCTGGTGGGCTGCCATCTATGGGGTAGCACAGAGTCGGACATGACTGAAGTGACTTAGCAGCAGCAGCAGCAGTCCAGCTTAGGCAAAGTAACAAAAAGTCTTGGAGGGCTAATACCTGAACTGAGTCTTGAAGGACCCATGGGCAGAGAGTGAGGATACTACAGGTAGAGAAAACTGCATGTACAAAAGCAAGGATGCAAGAAGGCAGATGGAATCTTCAGAACACTACAAAAAGCCCAGTGTATAGCAAAAACGGATACTGTGAGGTGGAGGAGAATTGGCAATAAGTAATTTATGAGGGGTTGAGTTAAGACAGATGGGGAGAAAATCAAAGATGATGTCGCAGTCTTTTACTTGGTTGATTGGTTGGTGGTACCATTCACTGTTATAGGATTTAAAAAAGGAGGACTATATTGGGACATGGAGAAGGCAGTGGCAACCCACTCCAGTACTCTTGCCTGGAAAATCCCATGGACGGAGGAGGCTGATAGGCTGCAGTCCATGGGGTTGTCAGACACGACTGAGTGACTTCCCTTTCACTTTTCACTTTCATGCATTGGAGAAGGAAATGGCAACCCAATCCAGTGTTCTTGCCTGTTTAGTCTCTCCTTTTTAACAAAGATTACGGGGGAGCCTGGTGGGCTGCCATCTATGGGGTTGCACAGAGTCAGACACAACTGAAGCAACTTAGCAACAGCAGCAGATTGGGACATCCCTGTGTTTGGATTGAGACAGGATGAGTTTGGGGTGCTTGTGATACAAAGTGGAAGTCTGGAACTCAGAAGATAGATGAAGATTGCAGAGATCTAATTGGGAACCATTAACAGGGAGTGGACAAAACCATTGAAGGAGAACATGTGAAGTGAGAGGAGGGCTGATAAAAACCCAGGAAGGACTAGACAATGAAAGACACTGAGGAGGAGGAGAGAGATTGGAGGCAAAGCAGAAGGGAATAGAGTGAGGGAAGTTAGCTGAGAAAGCATCAGGAAAGGAGAGGTAAAACAAGGAGAGGATGAGAGGAGAAGAAAGGAAAGGAGAAAGGAGAGGAGAGAGAAGTCAAAAATATTAAGTGTTGCTGAAAGAAGAAGGAAGGTAAATTCTGGGAGTCCCATCATTCTTAGACATAAGAAGGTCATGGCCATCCCCAATTCCCTAAGTAGCCCTACCCCCAGCAACCATGAGTCTGTTCTCTAAGTCTGCCTCTCTCTTTTGTAGGTTCATTGGTATCATTTCTTTTTAGATTCCACATGTAAGGGATGGATATGTACACACTGCTATATTTAAAATGGATAACCAACAAGGACCTACTGTATAGTACATGGAACTTGGCTCAATGTTATGTGGCAGCCTGGATGGGAGGGGAGTTTGGGGGGAATGGATACATGTATATGTATGGCTGAGTCCCTTTGCTGTTCACCTGAAACTGTTACAACATTATTAATCAGCTATATGTGCCAATACAAAATAAAAAGTTTTTCTTTTAAAAAGGTCCTGGTGATCTTGGTGAGGGCAGTTTTCAGGGTGAAGTAGAAGATTAACTTGATTTATAGTGTTTGAGGCATGCATTAGAGGTCAACTTATTTATAGTTTTTCATTAAAATAAAATTTTGACAATTGAAGTGCCAGCTGGGGCCTTTCCCAAAGGGTCTCAGTCGACTATTATTTGAAGGATGCTGAAGAGTTAGTGCTCTTTATATAAACTGCTGAGGGATAGAGCTGGTTTCTATCTCTCCTGTATGTGGTAGATGGTATGCAAAACCTGGTGATTTTTAAAGGGAATATCAAGGAAGCTTCATATTGTCAGTTCAAGTTTATATTTCCATCAGTTCAGTTCAGTTCAGTCGCTCAGTCATGTCCGACTCTTTGCGACCCATGAATCGCAGCACGCCAGGCCTCCCTGTCCATCACCAACTCCCGGAGTTCACTCAGACTCACGTCCATCGAGTCAGTGATGCCACCCAGCCATCTCATCCTTGGTCGTCCCCTTCTCCTCCTAACCTAATCAGAGTCTTTTCCAATGAGTCAACTCTTTGCATGCGGTGGCCAAAGTACTGGAGTTTCAGCTTTAGCATCATTCCTTTCAAAGAAATCCCAGGGCTGATCTCCTTCAGAATGGACTGGTTGGATCTCCTTGTAGTCCAAGGGACTCTCAAGAGTCTTCTCCAACACCACAGTTCAAAAGCATCAATTCTTCGGTGCTCAGTTTTCTTCACAGTCATTTTAAAAAACATCTTAAGTCTATATTGCCCTATGGGATCATAAAAAAGTTAGTCAATAGTCAGGATTTTTCAAGAATAAAACAACCATATCTCGGACTGGATTCTGACCCTGGAGAACATATTATCAGCATTGGAGTAATAATTCTTCATCTCTCTAAATCTGAGATATAGTGTGCTTTCCATTTAATATCTTTAATTGAAATAGTTACCTATATTAGAAATTGTGAAAGTCAAATATGAAAAGTTTCATTAGATTTGTTTTAGCAGTTAAATGAGTATTTTAATTATCCATTGAGAATGGCCAGTGATCAAAATCAGTCTTCTGTAAAATGAAAGTAAAAATGTTTATTGTTGAACTGTGGTATCCCTGTTGACATTCAGGAAGGACAAGCCTTGAAACCTTGTAAGATCCCAAATTCCTGCCATGAGAAATGTCTTTGTCTTTTATAAGCAAGAGTCTGAAAGTTGGGCAATGGCTTAATATCAAAGTAATGACCTGAGTGTCGTTGATTCAGAAAGAACGTGTTCAGGAGTGACGCTGCTGCTGCTGCGGTGTCACTTCAGTCGTGTCCGACTTTGTGCGACCCGATAGACGGCAGCCCACCAGGCTCCCCCATAATCTTTGTTAAAAAGGAGAGACTACGTTTTAAATTGATCATTTATCATTATTTTACTAGCAGTGGGTTTAGTGAACATTTGCTACTGTTGACTTGCTGAACATTTGAAAAGTTCGAGAAGTTGACTTGCTGAGCATTAGATAAGTTTGAGACAAAGTTGTTGTGTCAGAAGCAACATATTTTGGTGATTGACTTATCTGCTGATGGTGACAGGTTGACAGGTGTTAGGGACTGGACATATAAAAGTATTTTAGTGGTTAATAACTGCTTGGATTTTTCTGTTCTCTGAGCGGAAATATTCTACAACAGTTATGTTAAGAAAAGTGTTTTTCTTAATACTTTTGGTTTTACTGGAAAAAAATTTTAAAATCAGTAAATATAAATAGTTTTACAAGAAATGTGAATATACTCATCACCTGGAATTAGTAAGTTGTTAATATTTTGGCTTTACAGATGTGAATGGCATTACAAATATGATAGAAACAGATATTACGTATGGTGATGTCTTCTTTGTTTCTTTCTCCAGCCCATTAGCCCACAACTAATCACCACCTTAAACAAAGTTGTGTTTGTCCTTCCAGGTTATTTTTATACTTCTACGTCATATATGTTAATACACAAAATGCAGAATAGTTTTGTATGCTTAAAAAATCTGCATTAAAGCTATCAGTCTATATATACCTTTCTTTTTTCAACTGAACATTTCAACATTTGTTGAAAGTTATCCCTGTTGATTCTCCCAAATCTTGTTTATGCATTTTAACTGCTGTGTATTATGTATGACTAAACCATGACCTACTCTAAGAAAAGCCTTTTATCAGGTTGAACTGGGGTGAAAATGGGGTGATACCATAAGAGAAATACTACTTGAGAGACTAGAGATAAAATTTTTGTGGTATTGATTTCTCCTTTGTACTTGGTGCTTTTTTTCTGAATTTTATTTTTCTGGAGGTAATTTTTTCATTTAAATTTATGCTTTAAGGTGGATGTTGACAATAATACTGACTTAATTTTTTTTCTTTTCATGCTACAATTTTTAGAGAGCTTTCCCAAGCATTATCTTATTTGCTAATACATGACATAAGTACTACATTGATGAAAAGCAAGTATACTGTTGCTGCTGCTGCTAAGTCGCTTCAGTCGTGTCCGACTCTGTGTGACCCGCTATTTTACAAATGAGAGAACAGGTAAAAGGGGTTTAGTAACTTGTTTAAGGCCCTAGAACTAGTGTCAGGACCAAGCCCTTTCCTCCTGGTAATTAATCCACTGTCCTTTATTTGTAGGACACTGTTAATGTGGGAATTGATGAGAGGTTGGAGATTTTTTTTCTTTCTTTTTAAAAACTGATTTATTTTTTAATTGAAAGATAATTGCTCTAGAGAATTTGTTATTTTCTGTCAAACCTCAACATGAGTCAGCCATAGATATACATATATTCTCTCCCTTTTGAACCTCCTTCCCATCTACCTCCCACCCCAACACTGTAAGTTGATACAGAGCCCCTGTTTGAGTTTCCTGAGCCATACAGCAAATTCCTATTGGCTATCTATTTTACATATGGTAATGTAAGTTTCCATGTTACTCTTTCCTTACATCTCACCCTCTCCTCCCCTCTCCCCACGTCGATAAGTCTGTTCTCTATGTCTGTGTCTTCATTGCTGCCCTGCAAAGAAATTCTTCAGTACTGTTTTTTTAGATTCTGTATATATGTGTTAGAATATGATATTTATCTTTTTCTTTCTGATTCACTTCACTCTGTATAATAGGCTCCAGGTTCATCCACCTCATTAGAACTGACTCAAATGTGTTCCTTTTTATGGCTGAGTAATATTCCATTGTATATACATATCACAACTTCTTTATCTATTCATCTGTTGATGGACACCTAGGTGGCTTCCATGTTCTAGCTATTGTAAATAGTGCTGCAGTAAACAATGGGATACATGTGTCTTTTTCAATTTTGGTTTTCTCAGGGTATATGTCTAGGAGTGGGATTGCTGGGTCATATGGTGGTTTTATTCCTAGTTTTTTAAGGAATCTCCATACCGTCTTCCATAGTGGCTGTATCAGTTTACATTCCCACCAACAGTGCAAGAGCATTCCCTTTTCTCCACACCTTCTCCAGCATTTATTGTTTGTAGACTTTTTGATGATGGCCATTCTGACCAGTGTGAGGTGATATCTCATTGTAGTTTTGATTTGCATTTCTGTAATAATGGATGATGTTGAGCATCTTTTCATGTGTTTGTTAGCCATCTGTATGTCTTCTTTGGAGAAATGTCTGTTTAGGTCTTTTTCTCACTTTTTGATTGTGTTGTTTGTTTTTCTGGTATTGAGTTGGTATGAGCTGCTTGTATATTTTGGAAATTAATCCTTTGTCAGTTGTTTCCTTTGCTATTAGTTTCTCCCATTCTGAGGGTTGTCTTTTTACCTTGCTTTTAGTTTCCTTTGCTGTTCAAAAGCTTTTAAGTTTCATCAGGTCCCACTTGTTTACTTTTGTTTTTATTTCCATTACTGTAGGGGGTGGGTTATAGAGGATCTTGCTTTGATTTATGTCATGGAGTGTTCTGCCTATGTTTTCCTCTAAGAGTTTTATAGCTTCTGGTCCTACATTTATGTCTTTAATCCATTTTATCTTTGTATATGGTGTTAAGAAGTGTTCATTGTCATTTGTTTCTAGAAATTTTTTGATTTTCCTTTTGATTTCTGAATAACTGTTGGTTATTCAGAAATGTATTGTTTAATCTCCATGTGTTTGTGTTTTTTACAGTTTTTTCTTGTAATTGATATCTAGTCTCATAGTGTTGTGGTCAGAGATGCTTGATATGATTTCAATTTTCTTAAATTTACTGAAGTTTAAATTTGTGACCCAACATGTGGTCTGTTCTGGAGAATGTTCCATGTGCACTCAAAAAGAAGGTGTATTCTCCATTTGGATGGAATGTCCTAAAGATATCAATGAGATCCTTCTCATCTAATGCATCATTTAAGACTTGTGTTTCCTTATTAATTTTCTGTTTTGATGCTCTGTCCATTGGTGTGAGTGCTATGTTAAAGTCTCCTACTATTATTGTGTTACTGTCAATTTCTTCTTTTATGTCTGTTAGTGTTCGTCTTATGTATTGAGGTGTTCCTATGTTGGATGCATAGATATTTACAATTGTTATGTCTTCCTCTTGGATTGATCCCTTGATGATTATGCAGTGTCCTTCCTTATATCTTATAATATTCTTTATTTTAAGATCTATTTTGTCTGCTATAAGGATTGCTACTCCAGCTTTCTTTTGCTTCCCATCTGCATGGAATATATTTTTCCATCCTCTCACTTTCAGTCTATATGTGTCTTAAGGTCTGAAATGGGGTTCTTATAGACAGCATATATATGGGTCTTATTTTTGTATCCATTCAGCCAGTCTATATCTTTTGGTTGGAGTACTTAATCTGTTTACATTTAAAGTAATTTTTGATATATATGTTCCTATTGCCATTTTCTTAATTGTTTGTGGTTGATTTTGTAGATCTTTTTCTTCTCTTGTATTTCTTGACTATGTAAGTCCTTTTAACATTTGTTGTAAAGCTGGTTTGGTGGTACTGAATCTCTTAATTTTTGTTTGTCTGAAAAGCTTTTTATTTCTCCATTAATTTTGAATGAGATCCTTGCTGGGTACTGTAACCTTGGTTGTAGATTTTTCCCTTTCACTACTGTAAATATAGCCTGCCATTCCCTTCTAGCCTGCAGAGTTTCTGCTGAAAGATCAGCTGTTAAATGTATGGGATTACCCTTGTATGTGTTGCTTTTTCCCTTGCTGCTTTTAATATTCTTTCTTTGTGTTTAGTCTTTGTTAGTTTGATTAGTATGTGTCTTAGCGTGTTTCTCCTTGAGCTTACTCTGTATGGGACTCTTTGTGCCTCTTGGGCTTGATTGACTATTTCCTTTTCCACATTTGGGAAATTTTCAACTATAATCTCTTCAAAAATTTTCTCATACCCTTTCTTTTTCTCTTCTTCTGGACCCCTATAATTTGAATGTTGGTGCGTTTGATACTGTCCCAGATTTCTATTTCTCAGTTCTTTTCATTCTTTTTACTTTATTCTGCTCTTCAGAAGTTGTTTTCACCATTTTATCTTCCAGCTCACTGATTTGTTCTTCTGCTTCAGATATTTTGCTATTGATTCCTTCTACAGTATTTTTCCTTCTAGAGTCGGACGTGACTGAGCGACTTCACTTTCACTTTTCACTTTCATGCATTGGAGAAGGAGATGGCAACCCACTCCAGTATTCTTGCCTGGAGAATCCCAGGGACGGCAGAGCCTGGTGAGCTGCCGTCTGTGGGGTTGCACAGAGTCAGACACGACTGAAGCGACTTAGCAGCAGTAGCAGCAGAGTATTTTTTTTTTAATGGCTCTTAAGTTTTATTTTTTGTTTTTTTGGATAATCTAATATTCTTTTTTTTTTTTTTACTTTATTTTACTTTACAGTATTGTATTGGTTTTGTGATACATCAACATGAATCTGCCATGAGTGTACATGAGTTCCCAATCCTGAACCCCGCCTCCCACCTCCCTCCCCATACTATCTCTCTGGGTCATCCCAGTGCACCAGCCCCAAGCATCCTGTATTCGCAACAGAGTATTTTTAACTTCAGTAATTGTTGTTTGTCTCTGTATGTGTATTCTTTAATTCTTCTAGTTCTTTGTTAATTGATTCTTGCAGTTTTTCCTTTATGTTTTCAAAGTTTTTGATCATCTTTGCTATCATTATTTTGAATTCTTTTTCAGATAGTTTGCCTATTTCCTTTTCATTTATTTGGACTTTTGTGTTTCTAGCTTGTTCCTTCATTTGTGTAGTATTTCTCTGCCTTTTCATTATTATTATTGTTTTACTTACTGTTTTTGAGGTCTCCTTTTCCCAGGTTTCAAGGTTGAATTCTTTCTCCCTTTTGGTTTCAGCCCTCCTAAGATTGGTCTATTGGTTTGTATAAGCTTTGTATAGGGTGAAATTTCTGCTGAGTTTTTTTGTTTGTTTGTTTTTCCTCTGATGGGCAAGGCTGAGTGAGGTGGTAATCCTGTCTGATGATGATTATATTTGTATTTTTATTTTGTTTATTGTTTAGATGAGGCTTCCTGCACATGGTGCTACTGGTGGTTGGGTGATGACAGGTCTTGTATTCAAGTGGTTTCCTTTGTGTGAGTTGTCACTATTTGATACTTCCTAGAGTTAGTTCTCTGGTAGTCTGGGGTCTTGGAGTCAATGCTTCCACTCCAAAGGCTCAGGGCTTGATCTCCGGTCAGGAATGAAGATTCCAGAAATGGTTTGTTATGGCGTTAAGTGAGATTAAAACAAATACACAAAAATGAGAAACCAAAGATGAACCCCGGACAAGTGGCAGTTGCAAAATTAGGCAAATAATAATTAAAATAATGGAATACGCGCGCGCACACACACACACACACACACACATATATATATACCCATAAGCAAAATCAAAACAGTCTAACAAAAATAAAGAGCAGTAGATTGACCCAGCAAACAAAGGAAATCAAAAATTATACCTACCAGTTAAGAACAAAACTAACTAAAGCACAAACTGGAAAACAAAACTAAAGCAAGGTGCCAAGTGGGGAATAAAGCAATTAAAAGAAAACTAAGAAATATGTTGAGAGGAAAGGAAAGAAAGAAAAGAAATAAAGAATACATAGCAAAGTTAAACAGAGGTAGATGAAGATTTATATACATTAAAGATTAACTGAAAGGGGAAAAGAGCAGTAGGAAAAACAAAGGAATAAATGTAGAAAAAGTAATAATAGGCTTAAAAAAATTAAAATCAAAAAAGAGAGAGAGAGAAAAAAAAAAAAAAAAGGAAAACTCCACAGAACTGCAAAAACCCAACGCAGAGGTAGAGGTTTATAACAATAAAAAATGTTACTGAGGCAAAAAAAGCTCAAAAGCTTAGTTAGATTTCATAGAGCCAATCAAATTGACAACTACAGCAGAGGAGGGGAAAAGAAGAAAAGAGAAGTAAAAAAGTAAAAAAAAAAATCCAAAAGAATTTACAAAACAAATCAAAACAGAAGAATAATAAATGTTTTTCTTGAGTCACTTCTGTCAGAGTCCTTTCCCTTGCTGGGAGTCACAGTCCACCTCACCTCCCTAGGATGCCTTCCAACACTGTGCTGGTCTCTGGATCTGCTGTGGGGGCGTCTCAGATTCTAATCTGGTCCTACTGCTGTATGTTCTTGCCTCCAATGTCTGCAGCTATCAGAACTAATGCATTTTCTTTTGTGGAAACTCTCATTGTCCTTTTATATTTTCTGTAGATACAGAGTCTGCCTAGTGGATCGTGAGGATTTAATCTGAAGCTGGTGGGAAGGTTTTGGGTCTTCTTCCCTAGCTACACTGCCCTTGGTTTTCAATTGTGGTTTTATTTCCACCTCTGCATGTAGGTCATCCACTGGGGTTTGCTTGTGAGGCTGCCCTGGAGGACTTGGGTCTGCCCCAATGAGGGCCAAGTGTGGAGGTAGTGCAGCTGCTTGGGTTGCAGGGATTTTAGCAGCACCAGGTATTCAGGGAAGTTGGTGGCTAGGGCAGCAGGAAATATAGTGCTCTAGAAGGGTATGGCAACCAGTATTGGCCAATACACTCCAGTATTCTTGCCTGGAGAAACGCCCTGACACAGAAGCCTGGCAGGCCACAGTCCACAGGGTCACAAAGGGTGACCTCTGTGTTGTGTTGTGTTGTGTTTGGTTGTGTCCAACCGAAGTGACCCTGTGTGCATAGACTCAAGACTTTTTTGGCCTGTGGCAGCTCTGCTCCAGTGAGGGTTGAGCGTGAAGGTGGTGCAACTGCTTGGCTTGTGGGGACCCTGGCAGTGCCAAGTGTGCAGGGACATGGACTCTCTTGCAGGAGTTATGGCCCTTTCAGAGTCTTTTTTTGAGCCTTTTGTAGCTGGTGATCAGAAGGCCTCTTTGCATGGTCTTTTTCCGTAGCTCTGCCTGATTCAGGCACTTAGAGGGCCCCCTTGCCTCGGGTCCTTTTCTTTTGTTTGGCACATCATCATATATAGAGGGGTCTTGCCTGGGATCCTACTCTGTAGATTGGCATGTCAGGCACTTAAAGGAGCATCCTGGGTGAGGTCCTACTCTGTAGTTCAGTACATTAAGCGTTTGATGGGCCGGCCTCTCTATTGTTCAGCAGCTGATTCTGACATGTGGGGAGAGAGAGGCTATGGTGATGGCTCCACCCTCTATGTGTGACTCAGCAGTATTTCCTTCCATGGCTGCCTGGCTTTCCTTCACAGACATTTCCCACCACAGTATCCTTCCTCATATCCCCTCGATCTGTCTCTCTGCAGTCAACAGCAGCCCTTGCCCAGGGATTGCTCCCCAATCCTTAAACTCCAACTCCCAGCTGCTGTGCTTTCCAGGGAACTTGTGTCCCTGTCTGGGGTATGTATGGCTGCCCCAAAGACTGTCTGATTCTCATTCCATTTAGGCTGCCACAGATCAGCTATTTCATTCTCAGCCTTTAATGTTTCTCCTCTGACTCAGACAATTGCCCCCATGTGGGGATCAGACCTCTACTTCAGTTCCCCCACCTGCTGAGGGCAGGTCCACTCCTACTAACACTCCTGTTCTTCCCCCTAGTTCCTTTGTCCTACTGAGTTTTGTGTGATTCTATATATTCTTTTCTGCTGGTCAGGAACTCTTGTTCACTCTCAGCTAGTGTTATGTATGCACTTCTGTGTCTGAAGGTGTATTCCTGATGTATCCACGGTGAGAAATGTACTCCACGTCCACCTACTCCTTCACTATCTTGTTCTCCCAATTTTCAGGTTGGAGATCTTAACTGAGTTTGGAATTTGATTATTTATCTCATAGACTTGTCAATTTTGGAAAGAGGGGCTTAATTAATCTTAAATTAAAAGGAGACAATAGCTGGTATTCTACATAGGTCTTTAAATACTATAAAATTTTGCTTAAAATCTATTTAAAATGAACCTGAACATAAAACTACCATGTGACCTGGCAGTTCCACTCCTGGATCTATAGTCAAAAAACCCCCAAACCCCAACTAGTTCAAAAAGATACATGCATTCAAATGTACATAACAGCATTATTTACAATTGCCAAGATACGGAAGCAACCTAAGTGTCCATCAACAGATGAAAGGAAAAAGAAGAAGTGGTATGTGTATACACAGTGGAGTACTATTCAGCCATAAAAAAGAATGAAATAATGCTATTTGCAGCAACATAGATGGACTTGGAGGGTGTTATGCTCAGTAAAAGAAGTCAGAGAAAGACAAGTACTGTATGATACCACTTACTAAAAATTCTAAATCTAGAAAATGAAATCTAAAAAAAAATAACCCAACTAGTAGATATAATAAAAAAGAAGCTGACTCACAGATATGGAGGACTAGTGGTTGCCAGTGGAGAGAGGGAAAAGGGAGGATTAAGAGGTACAAACTAGTATGTATAAAGTAAGTTGCAAGGACATATTGTACAACATGGAAATTATAGCCAGTATTTTATAATAACCATAAATGGAATATAACTTTTAAAAATTGTGAATTACTATATCCTACACTTGTAGCTTATATAATATTGTACATCAACTACTCTCCAATAAAAAAGTTTAAAATGGTCTATTAAAGGCAAAATCATCATAGAACTAGAATGCATTATCCATTAGATATGGATTCATATGCCCTGTGTTTATTGTAACTAACTTAGTAAAGGGATAATTGTGGAGAATATTTTATTGACCAAGTTTAGAGTCTTTCAGAGAAACAGATTTGATTTACGCTTGTAGATAATGTGACTCCATTTTAATTCTGGAGTTAAAGGATAATCCTTATATCTATTCTATAAGCTTTGTAACATATATTGTACCTAACTATACTTTAAGGGACAGATAGGCTTCTGATATGTCAAAAATAGGGGATTATGTAATGGTCAGCTAAGATATATCTAGAATATATATGAGTGCCAACCATGGCAATTATACTAGGTGCCCATAGTCTAGTTGGAGGAAAAAAGACTTAGTTACTTATATATATGTAATAGGGCAATTTATCAAGAATTCACTAAGGCGTAGTAGAAAAACACAACTTTGTTGTTTGTTCTGCAGTGTTAAGAGACACATGCAGTCTGTCCTTAGGAATGGGAATGATACTCCATTCCTAAAGATGGAATTCATTTTTTTAAAAAATTGTTTTTAATTGGAGTATAATTGCTTTACAGTGTTCTGTTGGTGTCTACCATAAAACAACATTCATTAATCAGCCATAGGTATACATATATCCCCTCTCTCTTGAACCTCTCTCCTATCTCCCACCCCAATCCACCCCTTTACGTTGTCACAGAGCATCACGTTGAACTTTCTGTGTCATACAGCAAATTTCCACTAGCTATCTGTTTTACATAGGGTAATGTCTATGTTTCAGTTCCACCCTCTCCTTCACCTGCTGAGTCCACAAATCTGTTCTCTATGTCTGCATCTCTATGCCTGTTTTCTATGTCTGCCCTACATATAGGTTCATCAGTACTATTTTTTTAGATTTCATATATATGTATTAATATATGATATTTGTTTTTCTCTTTCTGACTTCACTCTGTATAACAGGCTCTAGGTTCATCCACCTCACTAGAACTGACTCAGATTCGTTCCTTCTTATGGCTCAGTAATGGCAGAGGATGAAATGATTGGATAGCATCATCTACTCAATGGACATGAACCTGGGCAAACTCTGGAAGAACTGTGAGGCTCAGGGAGGCCTGGCATGCTGCAGTCTATGGGGTTGCAAAGAAACGTACATGACTTAGCGACTGAGCAACAATAGCAGTAATATTCCATTGTATATATGTACCACAACTTCTTTATCCATTCATCTATTGATGGATGTCTAGGTTGTTCCCATGTCCTGGCTATTGTAAGTAGTGCTTCAGTGAACATTGGGGTACATGTGTCTTTTAGAATTGTGGTTTTCTTAGGATATATACTCAGTAGTGGAATTGCTGTTTCATATAGGGCTTCCCAGGTGGCACAGTGGTAAAGAATCAGCCTGCCAGTGCATGAGATGCACAATATGTGGGTTCGATCTCTGAGTCAGGAGAATCCCCTGGAGAAGGAAATGGCAACCCATTCTAGTATTCTTGCCTGGGAAATTCTATGGACAGAGGAACCTTGCGGGCTAAAGTCCCTGGGGACTTTGCAAAGCGTCAGACACAATTGTATAGTAGTTGTATTCTTAGTTTTAAAAGAAAGCTCTGTACTGTTCTTCCTAGTGGCTACATCAATTTACATTCCCACCAATAGTGCAAGAGGGTTCCCCTTTCTTTACATCCTCTCCAGCATTTATTGTTTGTAGATTTTTTGACTATGGCCATTCTGATCAATGTGAGGTGATGGATACCTCATTGTAGTTTTGATTTGCATTTCTCTAATAATAACCTCAGGTATGCAGAGGATACCAACCTAATGGCAGAAAGTGAAGAAGAATTAAAGAACCTTTTGATGAAGGTGAAAGAAGAGAATGAAAAAACTGACTTAAAACTCAACATTCAAAAAACAAAGATCTTGGCATCCAGTCCCATCACTTCATGGCAAATAGATGGGGAAACAATGGAAACAGTGGCAGACTTTATTTTCTTGGGCTCCAAAAGCACTGTGTGTGGTGACTGCAGCCATGAAATTAAAAGACACTTGCTCCTTGGAAGAAAAGCTATGACAAACCTAGACAATGTATTAAAAAGCAGAGACATTACTTTGCTGACAAAGGTCCATCTAGTCAAAGCTATGGTTCCTCAAGTAGTCATGTATGGATGTGAGAATTGGACTGTAAAGAAAGCTGAGCACCGAAGAATTGATGCTTTTGAATTGTGGTGCTGGGGGAGACTCTTGAGTCCCTTGGACAGCAAGGAGATCAAACCAGTCAATCCTAAAGAAAATCAACCCTTAATATTCATTGGAAGGACTGATGCTGAAGCTGAAGCTGCAATATTTTGGCCCTCTGATGCAAAGAGCTGACTTTGGAAAAGACCCTGATGCTGGGAAAGATTGAAGGCAGCAGAAGAACAGGAAGACAGAGGATGAGATGGTTGGATTGCATCATCTATTTAATGGACATGAGTTTGAGCAAACTCCAGGATATAGTTTCGACAGGAAAGCCTGGTGTGCTGTAGTCCATGGGGTTGCAAAGAGTCAGACATGCCTGAGTCACTAAACAACAAATAATAAGCAGTGCTGAGCATTTTTTTCATGTTTTATTAGTTAAAGATGGAATTCTTATTCCCAAGGAAGGTATCCATATTCTTGAATGGTCCTAGAATTCATGGTGTAGGCTTTTAGGACTGTCTTGGGTCTAGTCTTTGAAAGAATAACTAAATCCCATTGTTGTTGAAAGAGATTGGGAAAGAAATGCCAGTTGTCTTTAGAAGATGGGCTGATCCTCTTCCAGGGAAGAAAGACATTGAGTGGAAATCAGAGACAGTCCATTTTTGTGGGAAGTTGAAGCAGGTACCCTAGTTAAAGTAGTTCCTTGGAGGTTTCAAAGTGGGTATGATTATGTAGGTACTAGGGAGAGTTGAGCACTGAGATGACTTTGACATCTACAGTGAAGGTCCTCATGCCTAACTTGGTGCAGAATAAGCAATGGCTGTTACAAATGGTGCTAAAGTCACCTTGCACAAGGTTGTGAGAGTTTAGACAAGGAGCATCTCTGGGCAGGGTCGGGGTGGGGTGGGTGAGTCATCATGGGTCACTGACTACAGGCCTTGCCTTCATTTGTCTTCATTGCATCACCTTTACTGTCTTTTGGCTTCACTGCTTGGCTTGTGGGACCTTAGTTCCCTTACCAGGGATCGAACCCTGAACCCTGGCAGTAAAAGTGCCCAGTCTTAACCACTGGACCACCGAGGAATTCCCAGCATCACTTTTAGGGTCTGATACAACTTAGGAGGTGAAGGAAGGAAGAGCCTTTAAACATGTGCCATGTTTTAGATCTCTCACTAACACAGCTGAATCATGGGCTTGAAATCTGAACTGACGAGTTTGAAAAATCCACAAAGATGTAATTTTTCTTGGATCTCTTGTATAGTAAAGCAGTTCATGGCTTTATATGCGTGTGAATGTATATATGCATCTTCTTCATACCTCTTTAGCACTTATACATCTGTCCTGACATGTCTTCATCCCTTGTTCAACCCCCTGGAAAATGCTTACTCATCATTCAGAATTCATGTCAAATATCACTTCTCTTTGAATAAGCAGAGAGTAGGGAGGCTAAAATAATTCTTGGCTTCCTAATTTGCAATGTAGAGATAATGCCTGCCTTGATTTAAATCACAGACTGGTTGTGAGAGTTTTATAAAATGACTTAAAGAGACAGAAGCTATTAAAGATTGAGGGAACTATACAAAAGCATGAGGAATTTGGTGTGCAGAGAGATGCAGGACTCTAGGGAGACGTGTCTCAATGGAGCTGAAGATTTATTTTTAATTTTTTTAAAAAAATTTCTGGGTGTATATGGTTGGGAGGAGAATGAAAAAAATACTTAGTGTGAAACTGGATTTAGGGGAGTATCTTGAAGATCAGGAAGAGGACTTTTAATAAAATGAAGCAGTTATCAGGAAACATTTTCTTAATAGATGAGGGAGCATTTCAAGTCAATTCAATTTAACACAAAATTAAGTTTATTGAAGAGTGAAGAAGCCAAAGAGATAGGAAAGTCAATGTGGGTACAAGTAGATTGTTAGGGTAAAAATCATGAGTGAGTTTAAAAGCGCAATCTCAATACTGAAAATATAACGGGCTGCTTTTGAAGTAGAGATTTTTAAAGTCTAGGAGATGAGTCACCTTGTAGGTTTATAGGTAGTATATGATTTCAGGATATGCGGCTGATGAAGGATAGATGTGCTAGATTGGATTTCCTGGCAAAGGGACTACTACTGGATTGTTTAATCTTTTCACAATTCTGGCAACAACACAGCTTTCAAAGATTAGCTGAAGAAATGAATGAAGTAACTTGTCAAACATTAGTAAGATATTTTTAGGTGCAGTTCAGTTGTACTTCATAAAAATATACTTTTAATTCCTTCTTATTTATTTTGTTTTAAATTTTGTATTGGAATACAGTTGCTGTACAATATTGTGTTAGTTTCTCCTGTACAGCAAAGTGACTAGGCTATATGTATACATAAGAGTTTCTTTTTAAATAACTTTCTCCCATTTCAAAGATCAAGAAGCTGCTCTTCATGTTCCACCATTAACTCAGTCTTAATGAAATGATGAACCAGACTGTCAAGAAACTTTTGTACAAAATCCAGGGTCTAACATAATTCTGAATCTACTACTTTTGTTTTTTAATAAAAGAAAGTTGGACTGTGAAGAAAGCTGAGTACTGAAGAATTGATGCTTTTGAACTGTGGTGTTGGAGAAGACTCTTGAGAGTCCCTTGGACTGCAAGGAGATCTAACCAGTCCATCCTAAAGGAGATCAGTCCTGGGTGTTCATTGGAAAGACTGATGTTGAAGCTGAAACTCCAGTACTTTGGCCACCTCATGTGAAGAGCTGACACATTGGAAAAGACCCTGATGCTGGGAGGGATTGGGGGCAGGAGGAGAAGGGGACGACAGAGGATGAGATGGCTGGATAGCATCACTGACTGGATGAACATAAGTTTGGGTGAACTCCGGGAGTTGGTGATGTACAGGGAGGCAGGGCGTGCTGCAATTCATGGGGTCGCAAAGAGTCGGACACGACTGAGCAACTGAACTGGACTGTGATATTATGATTTATAAAAAGTATACATTTGGTCATTCAGATAACCAAAATATATTCCTCACATGTTTGGCCTTCATCCACATTTTCTGGTTCACAGCTTCCAAAACCCTAGGAATTTCCTAAGTGATGTAAAATATCACAAACATACATAGTCTTAATCTGCCTGCAATGTGGGAGACCTGGGTTTGATCCCTGGGTGGAAGAGTGAAGATGTACATGGTGTTTTTCAAACATTGACTGTATCTCTTTGTTAGAGATACATTTTACATTGTGACCCAGTGAATGTTTATAAAACTGGAACTGAAGTTTTATGAAATGCTTAACATTTGTACGTGTGATGTACTGAGATATTTTCTATTGACTTCTAATCCTTTCCATTATAAAAAAAATATGTCATGATCTATAAAATCGATTTCATCACCTACTTACTGGTTACATCCAGTAGTTTAAAATATATTGACTTATTGCATCATTGACTCAGGAGAAAAGATGTGACTCTTGAGCATTGACTGAGAGTGACAACTGAAACTTCACTTTACTTTTGAGTTATTGGCATGTGACTAATAGTAAACGTATATGATATGCACATTCATGTTAACAAAATAGATTTAGTAGCATAAATATGTAATTAATTTAAAGTACTTCTGTTTTGTTAATATTGTGTTAATGTTAATATTGCTTAATGTTAAAACTCTTGTGTTAGATGCTACTTTTATTCAATCCATCAAGAGATTTCATTCTGTCTTTTCTTCCCTCACTTCCATTTTCAATTGGTTGACATTTACTTTTCTACTTATATTGATGTTGCAGTGCATGTGTGCTTAGTTGCATCTGACTCTTGGACTGTAGCCCACCAGGCTCCTCTGCCCATGAGATTTTCCTGGAGTGGGTTGCTGTTTTTTTTCCCAGGGGATCTTCTCAACCTAGGGAATCAAACATGCGTCTCCTGCATTGCAGGCAGGTTCTTTACCTCTGAGCCATGTATTAAATACTAACAATGAGGAAAAATACTTAATAATGAAAAAATAATTTATGCTTCATTAAAGTATCACAATAATAATTCATAAATATATAACTCTATAGCCTATCACAAATAAGATACTAAGTTTTTTAGTATCTTATTTCTAAGGACAGAAAATATTTAACACATATTATTTCTGTAATATTTTCTGACATAGTATATTCTCTAAATTTAAAACTTCCTACTATGATCTTCCTTAAAAGTAAGAAATCCATATGCCAAGCTCACTTTAACTCCTCCTATATGCAACATTCCAGCCATAATAAATTATTCAACCGATCCCTTTCTCCCTCTCTTCTCTCTTTCTGCCTGCCTTCCTCCCTTTTATTCTTTCCTCTAATATTTTTGAGTACCTGCCATGTGCCATGCATGGTAGTAGGGAGAAAATAAAAGACATAATCCTTTGCCTTCACTGGATTTCAACTGAATACAAATATTTCCAGTTGTGGAAGTGAAAGCAGAAAGACTTAAGATTGCTTAGAAAGCCAAGGGTGGGATTAGATCCTGTGTATCTTGATTTATTTCTAACATCAGAGACTGATAGAACATTGGAAGTAGCAGAGGCATTCGAAGACATTAGTTCAGTCCTCACATTTTAAAAATGTAGAAAACTGAATCTCTTACAGATTAAATGATGTGTTGAATTCACAGGTGGAACCTAAGCTGTTTTTTTTGACCAGTGCTCTTTTATACCACCTCCTCTCTTTTTTTGTGATATTATTGCCTGTCCAGATCCCATGTTGTCATATATTTTTATATGTGGTTTGTGCTGTTAAAGACCACTTTTCACAATGCACACATTGAACTATAGGCTTTTAACATTATTGGTTTTGTTACTTGAAATTATAATTGGAACAATTAGAGATGTGTCAGTGGAAAGGCAATGAAAGAGGGCCATTAAGAGCTAATAAATGCCTCTCCTCATGGGAATGGAGGTCTTTTCTTTTCTAAGTATTTGAGCTCTTTAACTGGTGCTTTTAAGTGGCTAGAAATAACACTTGCCACACGCTTGTGGAATACTCTAGATGCCAGGGGATTCATTTCATTTGGTATTTGAATTGAACACACTGTAGTTGGAGAATGTTTGTTGGTTTAAGCTTTCATTCCATGTTTTACATTAACCTTTCTCATGGAAAGCAGTTGAACAATACTGAGAGTTCTTAGAGAATGAAGTCCTTAGATAGCTAATGACTTTTCAGGAAGCAGATGAAAAGGTTAAAGTTATAGGTGTTTATTTTTATATATTTCCTTTTTATATCACCCAGAATTTTCCATACAGTGTGACAAACTGAATCTAGTTTACCCTAAAGTCACATGCCTATGGCTAGCAAAAGATCATCAAAGATACTTGTTGCTATGGAGATACATGTTCTGAAACAAATTTGGGTAATTAATTACCAAATAGATTTCAGAATAACTGTTGTTTTTGCCTAAAATAATGATAAAGATGATGGTGGTGTTAATGATGGCAGCTAACATTTTTTGACCACTTACCATGTGCGAGATGCTAGTGTACCCATTTGTGTCTAACTCTTTGCGACCCCATGGACTGTAGCCTGTCAGGCTCCTCTGCCCATGGGATTCTTCAGGCAAGAATACTGGAGTGGGTTGACATTTCCCACAAGTCTCCCACATCGCCTACATTGCAGGCAGACTTCTACCTGCTGAGCTGTCGGGGAATGTTACTATAAGTACTGCAGTCTTCTGTGTACAATTTCGAAATGCAGAGTCCTCTGAAAAGGAAGTATGTTTGTAATTCATTTCGCAAAACTTACATTGACCTAAACTCATTTACTGGTGAAATTTACCTGAGTGATGTGAGATTATTCATAGTTTGTCTTTATCTCTGTTACTGTGAATAGTCATTTGTTTTGCAACAGATTTATTAGTAGAAAATATATATTTGATATATTAGTCTATTTAATTTCAGGGTGCTGTTTTAGATTTCATGATACAATATAAGTTTCATACATCATTTTACTGTTCTCACATCAGAAAAATTTAAAAAAAATTTAAAATTGAAGTATAGATTTACTTACTTTCTGGTGTACAGTATAAATAAAATATATTTCATATTTCCCACTATGGTTTATTAAAGGATATTGAATATAGTTCCCTGTGCTATACAGTAGGTCCTTGTTGTTTACCTATTTTGTATATTGTAGTTCCTCCCCCACCCCATTCCCCCTTTGGTAACTATAAATTTGTTTTCTGTGTCTGTGCGTCTATTTCTCAAATTAGAAAAAATTTGAGTTATGTATCACATATGGCCACCACAGATGAAGGACTGTATTATCTCCACCCCCACCCCAACTTACAGATGAGGAAACTGAGCCAGTTAGCAGTGGATTCTGAATTTAAACCCAGGCATTTTTAATTCTAGAATGTGTACTCTTAACCACTGTGCTAGGAGATCAGCCCTGGGATTTCTTCGGAAGGAATGATGCTAAAGCTGAAACTCCAGTACTTTGGCCACCTCATGCAGAGTTGACTCATTGGAAAAGACTCTGATGCTGGGAGGGATTGGGGCAGGAGGAAAAGGGGATGACGGAGGATGAGATGGCTGGATGGCATCACCGACTCGATGGACGTGAGTTTGAGTGAACCCCGGGAGATGGTGATGGACAGGGAGGCTTGGCGTGCTGCAGTTCATGGGGTCACAAAGAGTTGCACATGACTGAGCGACTCAACCGAACTGATACTGCCTTAAAAATGCTATACTGCCTGAAAAATAAGTATTTAAAGCCATTTCACAGAAATAATTGTTATATTATTTATCTAATAAAACTCCAATAACGATAAATTCCTGTAGGAAATAAAACCCACTGACCCAAATCCAAAGAATGGACTTGGGAGAACCGAGATGCAGAGAGAAGCGTGGTTTAAGGAAGGTCTTGCAAGATCGAGTGTCCAATGAGCAGGCACACCCAGTGTCATCACAGCAAGCAGTTCATTCCCTAGCATGCAAGTCCCTCCCCCAGTTCCTCATTGGCTGACTACTGTGGGGCGAACCATCTTCTCAGACTTCGCCTTAGTTTATGCTCTTCCTGTTTATGCACAGGCCCCTTCCTGACGTCTTGTTTCCCCCTTTCCTGGGCACTTATTCCCATTCTTATGTTTTGAATTCACCATTGGATTGATCCCCTGTGAAACCCTAGGCATCCATCCCTCTCTCCCTTTGTTTGCCTGGACTTTGCAGTTTTGTAAACCTTAAGGTTGCTACATTAGCTGCTGCTGCTGCTAAGTCACTTTTCAGTCGTGTCTGACTCTGTGCGACCCCATGGCCTTCTCAAGTCATTATTCAAACTAGCTATTGGTAGGTACGGAGAAGGCAATGGCACCCTACTGCAGTGCTCTTGCCTGGAAAATCCCATGGACGGAGGAGCCTGGTAGGCTGCAGTTCACGGGGTCGCGAAGAGTCGGACACGACTGAGCGACTTCACTTTCACTTTTTACTTTGATGCATTGGAGAAGGAAATGGCAACCCAACCAGTGTTCTTGCTGGAGAATCCCAGGGACAGGTAGCCTGGTGGGCTGCCGTCTATGGAGTCGCACAGAGTCGGACACGACTGAAGTGATTTAGCAGCAGCATTGGTAGGTAGTTTCCCATTCTTAAGTTAGCATTTATTCTTGAAAATGGACCATTAAACATTAATGTTTCTTATATTCAGATTCGAAAAGAATTACTCCATTAATATCTCTGTTCCATTTCCTATGTTAAATGCTATCTTAAGCACTAATGGCCATTGATATTTTAGTAGATTCTATCAGCTTTGATTGTTTTATCTTGAACCTAATGATCTGTTCTTCTTTGGACTGCTTATATTTTCAAAAGCTTGTGTGCTTGTTTTTAATGCTGCTGGGTCTTACAAGAAAGTAAACATTGTTGCTGAGGCAAATGATACTTTGAGATGCTATATACTCTAAACTAGGGTCTTCAACCTTTTTGGCACCAGGGACCAGTTTCATGGAAGACAATTTTCCACTGAGTGGGGGAAGGAGGATGATTTTGGCGTGTTTCAAGCACATTACATTTATTTCTGTTATTATTTTATCAACTCCACCTCAGTTCATTACGCATTAGATCCTGGATTTGAGGACTCCTGCTCTAAATAACCAAGGAAACCACCAATCAGTTTAGTATAGCAAATAATTTGGACAGTAAAAAAAAAAAAAAATGTCACCTTAGTCACACACTCCATTTACTGATTGTTGGTGGATATGTTGGTTACATATTATTCTTGACATACACAAATAAGCAATATAATCTAATGGGTATACCCAGAGAATTGTAGACAGAGAATATAATTCTTAAATTTACTCATTAATATGCCTTCTTTACTCAGCAGAGTTTATTGAGTAGTAAGCAGGAATTTATTGAATTCTGGATGTGCTTCTAATGGCTATTTCTAGTACATCTCAGGACTTGGAGCTATGAAAAGTATTTTTCCTAAACTTTCATTGGGAATATAGTTTCAAAGGTAACTTTTAAGATAAGAAATAGCTAAATATTTATTACATGTATATTTAAAAAATATATATATGTGTGTTTATATATATAAAATCATCTCTTCAAGGTTGAATGCTTTTTCTTATTCCCTAGTTCTTTGATTTTTAAAGTTTTCATAGTCAGTGTTATAGGATCACAGAAAAAAGTCAATTAAATAGACCAGAAGAAGCACATTTCAGATAAGAAAATAAAGTGATAGGTCACATACATGGTACCTTTATGGCTATATCTTTAATATGGCTATATCTTTGGCTATATCTTTATAGCCAAAAAAAAGATATAGCCATGGCTTTATCTTTAATTATGAATGTGTATTAAAAAAATCACCCGTTAAAATGGATCTTCCCAATATTCAGTTTTAATTCCTAGAATAGCTGACTTAATGTGTTTATGAAGTCACCACTGAGCAATTTTTTTATGCCAGGAGCTATGCTGAACACTGACCTTACAGAAATGAGGTTCCTATCCTAGGGAGCTTGTCTAGGAGAGGGGATGTGACTGGGGTTCATGGTAAAATGGAATATGGAGGAAGAGCATCTCAAGATACAGTTATATGAGGAAATGGTTCCTGTACATAGGAAGCTGTGCCTACACTGTATCCTTAAAAGTGAGATGAGTGCAGAAAGGTACATTGGGTAAGGGCTTCTGTGGTAAAGAAGTCAACACAGGGGTCTGAATTTAGGGTGGAGTCACTTAGGAACCATATGTTCTGGAAATAAAATGTTTATTAGGGGGAGTAGTGGATGAAGCTTCTAGAGTGTTAGGAGAACTGGATTCAAGGATTCACTTTAAGCCGTCCTTAATGATTGGAAATCTGGTTCCTATTGGCAAAAAAAAAAAGAAAATAAAAAAAATATGGTGTGGCTGTGACTCTCTGTTTTGTTCTATGGGAGAAAATGACCTATCAGTTCAGTTCAGTTCAGTCGCTCAGTCGTGTCCGACTATTTGCAACACCATGAACCACAGCGCGCCTGTCGTCCCTGTCCATCACCAACTACTGGAGTCCACCCAAACCTATGTCCATCGAGTCGGTGATGCCATCGAACCATCATATCCTCTGTTGTCCCCTTCTCCTCCTGCCCTCAATCTTTTCCAGCATCAGAGTCTTTTCAAATGAGTCAGCTCTTTGCATCAGGTGGCCAAAGTATCAGAGTTTCAGCTTCAACCTCAGTCCTTCCAATGAACACCCAGGACTAATCTCCTTTAGGACAGACTGGTTGGACCTCTTTCCAGTCCAAGGGACTCTCAAGAGTCTTCTTCAACACCACAGTTCAAAACCATCAATTCTTTGGTGCTCAGCTTTCTTTATAGTCCAACTCTCAAATCCATACATGACCACTGGAAAAACCATAGCCTTGACTAGACAGACCTTTGTTGGCAAAGTAATGTCTCTGCTTTTTAATATGCTGTCTAGGTTGGTCATAACTTTCCTTCCAAGGAGTAAGTGTCTTTTAATTTCATGGCTGCAGTCACCATCTGCAGTGATTTTGGAGCCCAGAAAAGTAAAGTCTGACACTGTTTCCACTGTTTCCCCATCTATTTGCCATAAAGTGATGGGACTGGATGCCATGATCTTAGTTTTCTGAATGTTGAGCTTTAAACCAACTTTTCTACTCTCCTCTTTCACTTTCATCAAAAGGCTCTTTAGTTCTTCTTCACTTTCTGCCGTAAGGGTGGTGTCATCTGAATATCTGAGGTTATTGATATTTCTCCCGGCAATCTTGATTCCAGCTTGTGCTTCCCCCAGCCCAGCATTTCTCATGATGTACTCTGCCTATAAGTTAAATAAGCAGGGTGACAATATACAGCCTTGACATACTCCTTTCATGATTTGGAACCAGTCTGTTGTTCCATGTCCAGTTCTAACTGTTGCTTCCTGACTTGCATACAGGTTTCTCAAGAGGCAGATCAGGTATTCTCATCTCTTTCAGAATTTTCCACAGTTTATTGTGATCCACACAATCAAAGGCTTTGGCATAGTCAATAAAGCAGATAGATGATTTTCTGGAACTCTCTTGCTTTTTCCATGATCCAGAGGATGTTGGCAATTTGGTCTCTGGTTCCTCTGCCTCTTCTAAAACCAGCATGAACATCTGGAAGTTCATGGTTCACATATTGCTGAACCCTGGCTTGGAGAATTTTGAGCATTACTTTACTAGAGTGTGAGATGAGTGCAATTGTGTGGTAGTTTGAGCATTCTTTGGCATTGCCTTTCTATGGGATTGGAATGAAAAGTGACCTTTTCCAGTCCTGTGACCACTGCTGAGTTTTCCAGATTTGCTGGCATATTGAGTGCAGCACTTTCACAGCATCGTCTTTCAGGATTTGAAATAGCTCAACTGGAATTCCATCACCTCCACTAGCTTTGTTTGTAGTGATGCTTCCTAAGGCCCACTTGACTTTACATTCCAGGATGTCTGGCTCTAGGTGAGTAATCACACCACTGTGATTATCTGGGTCGTGAAGATCTTTTTTTTTGTACAGTTCTGTGTATTCTTGCCACCTCTTTTTAATATCTTCTGCTTCTGTTAGGTCCATACCATTTCTGTCCTTTATTGAGCCCATCTTTGCTTGAATGTTCCCTTGGTATCTCTAATTTTCTTGAAGAGATCTCTAGTCTTTCCCATTCTGTTGTTTTCCTCTATTTCTTTGCATTGATTGCTGAGGAAGGCTTTCTTATCTCTCCTTGCTATTCTTTGGAACTCTGCATTCAAATGGGTATATCTTTTCTTTTCTACTTTGCTTTTCACTTCCCTTTTTTTTCACAGCTATTTATAAGGCCTACTCAGACAACCGTTTTGCTTTTTTGCACTTCTTTTTCTTGGGGATGGTCTTGATTCCTGTCTCCTGTACAGTGTCACTAACCTCCATCCATAGTTCTTCAGGCACTCTGTCTACCAGATCTTGTCCCTTAAATTTATTTCTCACTTCCACTGTATAGTCATAAGGGATTTGATTTAGGTCATACCTGAATGGTCTAGTTGTTTTCTCCACTTTCTTCAATTTCAGCCTGAATTTGGCAATAAGGAGTTCATGATCTGAGCCACAGTCAGCTCTCGGTCTTGTTTTTGCTGCCTGTATAGAGCTTCTCCATCTTTGGCTGCAAAGAATATAATCAATCTGATTTCAGTGTCGACCATCTGGTGATGTCCATGTGTAGAGTCTTCTCTTGTGTTGTTGGAACAGGGTGTTTGCTATGACCAGCGCATTCTCTTGGCAGAACTCTGTTAGCTTTTGCCCTGCTGCATTCTGTACTCCAAGGCCAAATTTGCCTGTTACTCCAGGTGTTTCTTGACTTCCTACTTTTGCAATCCAGTCCCCTATAATGAAAAGGACATCTCTTTTGGATGTTAGTTCTAGAAGGTCTTGTAGGTCTTCATAGAACTGTTCAACTTCAGCTTCTTCAGCGTTTTTGGTTGGGGCATAGACTTGGGTTACTGTGATATTGAATGGTGATGTGACTTAGCAGCAGCAGCAGCCTTGGAAATGAACAGAGATCATTCTGTCATTTTTGAGATTGCATCCAAGTACTGCATTTCGGACTCTTTTGTTGACTATTATGGCTACTGCATTTCTTCTAAGGGAATCCTGCCCACAGTAGTAGATATAATGGTCATCTGAGTTAAATTCACCCATTCCAGTCCATCTTAGTTCACTGATTCCTAATATGTAGATGTTCACTCCTGTCATCTCCTGTTTGACCTATCCTTTTTGGCTATTTTTTTTTGTCCAATATCTCAGAAAAAGTGAACACAGAAGAGTACAGTATTGGCTAGAGAAGCTTCTACTCTTACTCATACTCTTTCCTTCCATCTCCCTGCCAAGGAACTGGGGTATGATACACATTCAGAACAAGGACAGTAATTGGGCCACATTTCTCCAAGTTATTCCTTAGTAGAGAAGGGGTTGAAGTGAGCTGCCTAGACCAGCCTTGCCCTAATCATCAGGGAAGTGTTCTCTCATCCTTGTTTCTCACTGGATGTGGTCTTCCATATGGGCCTTTCCCAGTCATCCTGGTGTTAAAGTTAAAAGGTCTAAGATCATAAATGGGCTTCATGGAAAAGGGGAACAGGATGCCTTTTGGTTTCTTTGATAGCCAGGCTTTAGGCCTGCGTCTTAACTTAGCCAAATGAAGGTTACATATGATCCAGCCCGTGTCTCCAGGGTTGTGAAGGGAATGTACTGGGGTTTGAGGCAAAGGCTGTCTGACCTTGTTATTGCCATAGTGGATAACAGAGAAGCCTGGCTACAGTCCATGGGGTTGCAAAGAGTCAGACGTGACTTAGCATCTGAACAAAAACAGCAGGAAAGGATGACCAACAGAATTGAGTGTTTGTTTAGTTTCCTGGGTTCTTTTATTCTTTGATCTGTAGTGAAAAGTGAACGTGAAATTGCTCAGTCATGTCCGACTCTCTGTGACCCCGTGGACTGTAGTCTACGAGGTTCCTCCATGGAATTTTCCAGGTAAGAGTACTACTAGAGTGGGTTGCCATTTTCTGCATGTTCTCAATGTGGGTAAGACTACCCCTGATGAGTCAAAAATTGATTCTCAGAGGTCAAAAGAGTCTTTTGTTATGGATAAAGTACACTCAGTAAAATACTATAGTACATCTGTGGTATTAAATTTAATGAAGGGAAAATTAATGGGGAAAATGGCTAATAAGACCATTATTAGGCCTTATTAGGTACACAATATTAAAAAACAAAGGCTGAGAAACACTTCTAAAGTGTGGTGTCTCTCTCTTTTTAAAAAATTTTTTTTAATTTTTTAATTGAAAGATAATTGCTTTACAGAATTTTGTTGCTTTCTGTCAAACAAACCTCAATATGAATCAGTCATAGGTATACATATATCCCCTCCCTCTTGAATGTACCTCCCATTTCCCTCTCCATCCTAGCCCTCTAGGTTGATACACAGCCCCTGTTTGAGTTCCCTGAAACATACAGCCAATTCCTATTGGCTATCTATTTTACATATGGTAATATAAGTTTCCATGTTACTCTCTCCATACATCTCACCCTCCGCTCCTCTCTACCTGTGCCCATAAGTCTGTTCTCTATGTCTGTGTCTCCAATGCTGCCCTGAAAATAAATTCTTCGGTACCATCTTTCTAGATTCCATATATATATATATGTTAGTATACAATATTTATCTTTCTCTTTCTGACTTACTTTACTCTGTATAATAGGCTCTTGGTTTGATGTCTTTTTGTTTGTCATTCCCTTTGTTAGGCAGTACAGGGCTGGTTCAGTGACTCATAATAATACCACTATTCTTGAACCTTTGTCTTTTTTATGCTCTGCCATTCTTAGTGCATAGCTTTCATCTTCAAGGTTGCCTTGTGCTGTGAGATGGTTGTTGCAGGAGCTTTGCTATCATGTATAACCGACAGAGAGAAGAAGGAAGAGGGAAGGGCAAAAGCTACACAACTGCTGAATTAGATCCTTTAAAGGAACTGTCTGTGATGTCTCTCAACAGCCTCTAATTACATCTGACTAAAATTTAATTGTGTTGACACCTCATTTGTCAGGGAGGCTGGGAAGTGTAGACTTATTTATTTACCTATTTAAGTTGGGTACATTGCCATTTGCAACAAAATTGGGATTCTGTTAATAAGAAATAATGGGCAAATGGATATTGGGTAGGCAACTAATAGTCTGTTTAGTTGTCCCTTTGTCGTCCGCTTGCACGGCAGCTACCGAGGGTAAGGTATAATCTGTGATTTAAAATAGAATGACAGCTAAGTGCCTCTGCTTGACACTAAGGCTCATTAATCTGGTGCTTTAAATTCTTAAAAAATCTGACTTTGTGAATGAGCAAATAAAATGGATTAAATATGAAGGCATTAAGTTCTTGAGAGCATTTCCTAGTGGGGAGAACACATGGTATTTTGAACTGAGGACTGGCTTGTTCATTCAGTTTACAGATCTCTGACTCAGAAACTTTTGCATTTTGAATATTGCAATGGGAACCGTTAATTATTGGTTAACTATATTTAATGAAAACATATTGCTTCCCGTGGCAGAGGGCTTGGCAGCCTACTCCAGTATTCTTGCCTCCATGGACAGTAGAGTCTGGTGGGCTACAGTCTGTGGGATTGCAAAGAGTTGGACGTGACTGAGTGACTAACACTATTGCTTAGAAGTTTTGAGTTTTGTGAACAAAAGCGAAGTTTTGAAATTTCTTAGATGTTAGTTAAAAAAAAAAAAGTATTGTGTTTCCTGCGTTTGGATTTGCAACTGTTTTTCAAACAAAATGCTGGTGATGTTTATTGAATACTATGAATTATAGAGTAAATGATAGCAGCAAAATGGGATCTTTTACAAATCTGTAAGTGCAAATATTCTTACTGTGTGCCAAGAATTTAGGGAAAAAGGAAACTACAGTGGAAAATTTCCAATTAAATGTGTGGATTTTGGCATAATTACTTCCTTCAGCAATTAAAGTGGCATTGTAATGGCTGGCAAAGCTCCGAGATTAGGACATGCAAACACAAAGCTGTTTTAACAGTGCCATTGTGTTCAGTGTGTGGAATACATGACCTCAGTGCTTCTTGGGGTAGGGGTAGGCAGTATTTGGCAGTGACCTATCTCTGTTTCTCTCTATTTTTCTCTATCCCTCTTTTCCTTCCCTTTTTCTAAAATTGGGTTATCATTTTGAAGGATCATGAGATAATCCGACAGGGCCTATTTTGGAGCACATAAAATTATATTTTGAGTATAACTTTTTGGAAGGGACTTCTCTGTCTTTAAGGAATGATTTTAAAAAGTATATTGGTTCTTGGATTTTTAAAAATGTTTTTTCCTTCAAATTCTATTCTGTGTCTTCAGTTATTCAGTATTATTGACCTCTGTGATGTGTATTTTGTACTTTGGTGAGTACTGTCAGATCTTAAACATATAATAATAAGATAACTAAGATATTAGTTTAAATGGTCTTAGGAAATTACTGGTAAATTGAAAGCTATCTTGCCTGTACTTTCTGTCCATGTAAAATGCCTATTGTCTGCTTGTTTGAGGATTAGATATGGAAAGTTTTCCTTTCATGTTTCAAATATATGGGCAATGAGAAAACATTCTCATTGAAAGCAAGATGTTAGAAGGTGTTAAAAAATAATACTTGGGCACTGAAGGAGGCATTGGGAGGAACATAGGGATGAAGGAGCACTCATTTAAATAGACCAGTATGACAAGTGTGTATGGAGAGCTTAAGTAGAGGCCATGTACAGGGGGATTTCAAAGACGGCTTCTCAGAGAAGGTGATGTGGAGCTGAGTATTGAGAATTAAATAGGAGTTGGCTAGATGAAGAAATGAGGAGAGAGCACCCGTGAGGGAGCATGGAATGTGCCAAAAAAGGTGCCTGTGAGCCCAAGTGAATACAGAAACTTCCACTAGGAGTCAGGACTTTTTTTCTGCTCTGTTTATAGTTTGGGTTTCATGCTTAATACAATGGGGAAACATTTAATGGTGTAGAGTCTGGGAGTGATGTAATGAGACTTACGTTCCTGTTGAGGTTGGATTGGAGGGTACTCAAATTGGATGCAGGGAAATTGATTGGGAGATTTTTGTGGTTGTCTGTTTGAGACTTGGAGGCACCTGAAATTGTGGTTGAAATAGAGTAGAAAGGATGCTTTTAAGCCATATTAAGGAAGAACCAGCAGGACGTGGTGACCAATTTGGAGCATGAAGATAGAGGAAGATGGTGGGTGGATGATTTCCAGGTACTTGGTTTGGCTGACATGTATGGATGTCACACACATGTATCACATGTCACATGTCACATGGATGTTTGGCTGACACATCATTAACATGATGTGGATTGTGATTGAGAATAAAGGAGGAGAAACATGTTGGATGGATGATAATGAATTGAATTGCTCAGTTCAGTTCAGTTCAGTCACTCAGTCATGTCTGACTCTTTGCGACCCCGTGAATCGCAGCACGCCAGGACTCCCTGTCCATCACCAGCTACCGGAGTTCACTCAGACTCACGTCCATCGAGTCAGTGATGCCATCCAGCCATCTCATCCTCTGTCGTCCCCTTCTCCTCCTGCCCCCAATCCCTCCCAGCATCAGAGTCTTTTCCAATGAGTCAACTCTTCGCATGAGGTGGCCAAAGTACTGGAGTTTCAGCTTTAGCATCATTCCTTCCAAAGAAATCCCAGGGTTGATCTCCTTCAGAATGGATTGGTTGGATCTCTTTGCAGTCCAAGGGACTCTCAAGAGTCTTCTCCAACACCACAGTTCAAAAGTATCAATTCTTCGGCACTCAGCCTTCTTCACAGTCCAACTCTCACATCCATACATGACCACAGGAAAAACCATAGCCTTGACTAGACGGACCTTAGTCGGCAAAGTAATGTCTCTGCTTTTGAATATGCTATCTAGGTTGGTCATAACTTTTCTTCCAAGGAGTAAGTTGAATTGTAGAGACTGATTTTGAGACATCACTGACATCACTGATTTTAAGACACCTCCACTGACATCTAAGTGGAGGTGTCTTAAAAGGCGAGTATAACTTTGGGGATACCTTTGACCTCTGATATTTAACTTATTGCTCTGTGCACTCCTTCTCAATCTCTTAGTTTGCTTCTTTCATGTGCTCATTAAGTGTTGGTATTTTCCACAGTCCATATTAATCACTCTTCTCCATACTATTCCTACTCATCTGTTCTCTTGGCTTCAACAGCCTGCTCCATTGAAGACTCACAGATTTTTATCTCTAGACAGGATATTTATCCTGAGTTCCAGTTGCTCAGTCTAACTGTACTTGTCTTTAGATACTCTCTAGGTATCTAAAGATCAGCATGTCCTCATTTTATGTTACTTTTATAGTGTAACACAGTCTAATACTCAAGAGCACAAATGCTTGAGTTAGACTTTCTAGGTTTGAGTCTTAGATCTGTCCCTTACTAGCTTTGTGACTTTGAGAAAATTATGTAGCTTTTCTGTGCCTCAGTGTCCTCCCTGGTGAAGTGAAAATAACAATAATATCTACCTCATAGGGTTGTTATGAAGATCAAATGAGAATGATACCTGGTACACGGTAAACATATCATCAGCTATAACTAGATCTTTCTGTATTTCTTCTCTGGTTAATGGCACCACTCTTCAATCAGGTCCCCAAACCAGAAATGTGAGATTTATCTAACTCCTTCATATCATTTCATTCCACATGAAAGTGATCATTAAGTCCTGTCAAGGGTCTGTTCTCTTTATTGTCTTCTGTCTTCACTATCACTGCCTTGGACTTAACCTTTATCATCTTCTTCCCCAGTGACCTAGACTAGTCTCCCTATCTTTCGTCATCCCCCTTTTCAACATTCTCTGTAGAGTCCCCCTTTCCGACTCTTTGCGACCCCATGGATGGTAGCCCACCTGGCTCATCTGTCCATGGGATTCTCCAGGCAAGCATACTAGAATGGGTTGCCATTTCCTACTCCAGGGAATCTTCCTAACACAGGGATTGAACCTGAGCCTTCTGCATTGTAGGTAGATTCTTTACCACTGTGCCACCCGGGAAGCCCATGGCTTTTTTTCCCTCTTTGATACAATATGTAGTATTTTACAAATTAAACATCCAGCATGCATACAAAATCAGCACACTACTCTAGACATAGGATTGGTACACTGATCAAAGCACAGCAAGTCAAATAAATAAAATGCATTATATTAGACCCTAAGGAAGTGTGTCCCACTGTTAGGTTATTTTTTAGCATAATTTTGTTCAGCAGAAGACTATGTTCTCTAGTGGCATTTACAGTTCATTTTTCAATCATGAAATTGAAATTGATCTGTAATTTGATCAATTAAAACTCTTCAGTTCCCTCTTATTTTCATAGGAATAAAAAAAAAAGAAAACAACTGAAGCCTCTAAGGTCTTCTCCAGATGCTTCTCACCTCATCCTGACCTTTCTTTAATACTTACAGTTCCACGATGTTCTGTGTTATGTAGATCTCTCTCCCATGTCTTTATACCTCCTGATCTCCTTTGAAGTCCCTCCTACCTCATGTGTTTCTGAAATAGTTTCTGACTAGTACCCCAAGAAGAATAGATTATTCCCTATGGTGTGTTGGTACTTCATCTTATCAATCATAGAACTTAACCATAGAGCGTGTTATACTTATTGTAGTTATTTGCATGTTATTTCCCACCTGCCACGTCAACATCTATTTCTGCTTCATTTACTATGCCAAAGCCTTTGACTGTGTAGATCCCAAGAAACTGTGGAAAATTCTGAAAGAGATGGGACTACCAGACCACCTGACCTGCCTCCTGAGAAACCCGTATACAGGTTAAGAACCAACAGGTAGAACTGTACATGGAACAATGGACTGGTTCCAATTTGAGAAAGGAGTGCATCAAGGCTATATATTGTCACCCTGCTTATTTAACTTATATGCAGAGTACATTATGCGAAATGCTGAGCTCGATGAAGCACAGACTGGAATCAAGATTTCTGGGGGAAATATCAATAACCTCAGACATGCAGATGTCACCACCCTAATGGCAGAAAGCATAGAGGAACTAAAGAGCCTCTTGATGAAGGTGTAAGAGGAGAGTGAAAAAGTTGGCTTAAAACTCAACATTCAAAAAGTGAAGATCATGGCATCTGGTCCCATCACTTCATGGCAAATAGATGGGAAAGAATGGAAACAGTGACAGACTTTATTTTCTTGAAGTCCAAAATCATTGCAGATGGTGATTGCAGCCATGAAATTAAAAGACACTTGCTCCTTGGAAGGAAAGCTATGACCAACTTAGACAGAATATTAAAAAGCAGAGACCTTACTTTGCCTGCAAAGGTTCATATAGCCAAAGCTATAGTTTTTTCATTAGTCATGTATGGATGTGAGAGTTGGGCCATAAAGAAAACTGAGCACTGAAGAACTGATGCTTTTGAACTGTGGTGTTGGAGAAGATTCTTGGGAGTCCCTTGGATTGCAAGGAGATCAAAACAGTCCATCCTAAAGGAAATCAGTCCTGAATATTCATTGGAAGGACAATGCTGAAGCTGAAGCTCCAATACTTTGGCCACGTGATGGGAAGAGCCGACTCATTAGAGAAGACCCTGATGCTAGGAAAGCTTGAAAGCAGGGGGAAAAGGGGATGATGGAGGGTGAGATGGTTGGATGGCATCACCAACTCAATGGACATGAATTTGAGCAAGCTCCAGGAGATGGTGAAGGACAGGGAGGTGTGGCATGCTGCAGTCCATGGGGTCACAAAGAGTCAGACATGACTGAATGACTGAACATCAATAACCTTTCTCCAAGACTAAGATTGTCTGAATGGATCAGTTATTTGAATTAACTTATTGGAGGTTAAGAGTTATACCTCTTGACTTTAGTCAAGGGCAGATGTTAAACATTTATTTATTGAACAGACCATCTAGTTAGTCATCATTACATCTATACTGAACAAAAGCATGTTCATAATTTATTTGCTAAGGGGGAGAATTCTTTTAGCTTTTCTGATACAGCCATTGCTCTCTTTTTAGGTTTCTGAGGGTCACTCATTTTGTAATTGAACAATGATCATATTTCTTGGTAACTAAGTTTCCGGAAGAGCCAATAAGAAATGTTATCAAAGTGGTTCTTAGACCATAGCATGGAAACTGTTCTCTACTTTTTGTTCAGGAATCAGGAAAGCATGAAAGAGAATTGACTTATTGCCTGAAGACCAGCTGTTAAGACTGTGTAGATTGGTGCTTTGTTGAGGTGGGCTGAGAGAGAAGAAAGGCATTTGGATTGTGGCTGCTATGTGGCATAGAGATGGAGACACTACTCCTGCCTTAAAATCTGTACAGTCCGATCATAGGTGAGGCATTCAGGCTAAAGAAGAGAGTCAATTTAATACTACATTTCTCCATATTACTCTTTGCACTTTAGCTTGAAGGTCCATTTTTGAGGAAAATGTTGCATAATTTATATCCACAATAATAGTAAAGGCACAGTCATTTTTTCCAGCATTAATTCAATGAAGTAATTTTTCTGTTAGATCTGCTTTCAGCAGAACCAACCACCTGAAATTCAAATGGATGGTTGTACTTAGTGGCTAATGAATTATGCATGATTCTTATCAGTGCCCTGGCTCCCTGTCGATTGAGGCTGGAATAAGGAACTGAGATTTCCAAACCGGTGCAGCTGGTCAGCATCAAGAGGACAAATCGGGCGGAGTCTCAGGAACTTCAGATCCACATTTGATTCATGAAATGTTAAAAATTGTCAAGACTGTTTTTTTGTAGATGAGAATATGCTAAAATATAAGGGAAAACACCCCATAGCAATAATAATAGTACTACTTTTTTTCTGTGGTGCTTTGGTTTTTATTTTTCTTTTTTTTCCTTTATTTATTTATTATTATTATTATTTTTTAATTTTACAATATTGTATTGGTTTTGCCACACATCAACATGAATCCGCCACAGGTGTACATGTGTTCCCAATCCTGAACCCCTCATTCCCCCACCCCCAACACCATCCCTCTGGGTCATCCCAGTGCACCAGCCCCACGCATCCTGCAAATTTGCCATGTGTGCATTTCATTTGATTTCATAGAATTATTTCAAATTAGTAGAAAAGAAAACTGAGGTTTAGAGAATTTTGCCCATTCTGTGGTAGAACTGGGGCTCTATGTGAGGTACTTTGTGTTTCATTTGAGTGTTCACCCCCTCAGCTCTCACAGCAGGAGGCTGCTGGGCATATGGTTTTCATGCTGCTGTATCACCAGAATGATGTGAATCTTCAGGGAGCCAGATTAATTACTCTTAAGAAGAAATTTCTCACTGGTGCTTTCTTGCGCTCAAATCCTGCTGTGAAGTCAGAAAAGACTTTGAAATGGCAGGATTTGGTTACCAAATCTTTTGACTTTTGGTGGGAATGTATGTGTTGCAGGTAGAACTGGTTAGAGCCACGAAGTGGGTACTTGAAATCACTTATTACTCTTAATGAAAAGTTCTGTTTACTTAATACAAAAGTAGAGATAAGTGTAAGCTGTATCTGTTGGCTTACATTTTAGCCAAACATATGATAATTATTTGCTATTTAAAATGTATGATACCTTCTCTTTTGCTTTAATAATGTTCAAAGAATTGTTATTACATCTACATTATAAACATATGATCACAAGCATGAGTTGAAACAAATGCCAGCACAAAGGTATTAAGTAACTAAACCTCCTTTTTCCCTTCCTCCTTTCCATCTTTCCTTCTACCTCTTTCTCTTAAAGAAAATACTTTATTGACTTGTTAAACACCATCACTCAGTCCTGTGTATTTTATTTTTGGTACCTATATATACTAAAACCTCATTCATGGTCCTAATAACTCAAACAGATGGCCTCTAGCTCTTTGCTCTGGAGTTTTGTTTTGTTTTTCCTTTATCCATTTTGATTCTCAAATTAACTTTCTCTTTTTAGGCCTTGGCACAGAGCACGTCTGATTTTCTTAAAGTGATTATTGAAAACATCCAAAATAGCAAATATTCTATTAATAATATAGATTCTGGAGATTATTAAAAGAGTTTCTAATTATATATACTTAGATGTTTTTAAAAAGGCAAAATGGTATCTGAGGAGGCCTAAAAAATAGCTGAGAAAATAAGAGAAGCTAAAGGCAAAGGCTATGGTTTTTCCAGTGGTCATGTATGGATGTGAGAGTTGGACTATAAAGAAAGCTGAGTGCCAAAGAATTGATGCTTTTGAACTGTGGTGTTGGAGAAGACTCTTGAGAGTCCCTTGGACTGCAAAGAGATCCAACCAGTCCATCCTAAAGGAGATCAGTCCTGGGTGTTCATTGGAAGGACTGGGTTGAAGCTGAAACTCCAATACTTTGGCCCCCTGATGTGAAGAGCTGACTCATTGGAAAAGACCTTGATGCTGGGAAAGATTGAGGGCAGGAGGATGAGATGGTTGGATGGCATCACCAACTCGATGGACATGGGTTTGGGTGGACTCCAGTAGTTGGTGATGGACAGGGAGGCCTGGCATGCTGTGGTTCATGGGGTCGCAGTGGACATGACTGAACGACTGAACTGAAGGTAAAGGACAAAAGGAATGATATATCCATTTGAATGCCAATGAATAGCAAGGAGAGATAAGAAAGCCTTCCTTAATGATCAGTGCAAAGAAATAGAAGAAAACAATAGAATGGGAAAGACTAGAGATCTCTTCAAGAAAATTACAGAAAGCAAAGGGAACATTTCATGCAAAGATGGACACAATAAAGAACAGAAATGATATGGATCAAACAGAAGCAGAAGATGTTAAGAAGAGGTGGCAACAATACACAGAAGAACTGTACAAAAAAGATTTTTATGACCCAAATAATCATGATGGTGTGATCACTTACCTAGAGCCAGACATCCTGGAATGCAAAGTCAAGTGGGCATCACTTAGGAAGCCTCACTATGAACAAAGCTTGTGGAGGTGATGGAATTACAGTTGAACTACTTCAGATCCAGAAAGATGATGCTGTGAAAGTGCTGCACTCAATATGTCAGCAAATTTGCAAAACTCAGCAGTGGCCACAGGACTGGAAAAGGTCAGTTTTCATTCCAATCCCAAAGAAGGGCAATGCCAAAGAATGCTCAAACTACTGCACAATTGCACTCATCTCACATGCTAGTAAAATAATGCTCAAAATTATCCAAGACAGGCTTCTGCAGTTCGTGAACCATGAACTTCCAGATGTTCAAGCTAGATTTAGAAAAGGCAGAGGAACCAGAAATCAAATTGCCAACATCTGCTGGATCATCAAAAAAACAAGAGAGTTCCAGAAAAACATCTAGTTTTGCTTTGTTGACTATGCTAAAGCCTTTGACTGTGTGGATCACAACAAACTGTAGAAAATTCTTAAAGAGATGGGAATATCAGACCACCTGACCTGCCTCCTGAGAAATCTGTATGCAGCTCCAGAAGCAACAGTTAGAACTGCACATGGAACAACAGACTGGTTCCAGATAGGGCAAGGAGAAGGTCAAAGCTGTATATTGTCACCCTGCTTACTTAACTTATGTGCAGAGTACATCGTATGAAATGCAAGGCTGGATGACCCACAGGCTAGAATTAAGATTGCTGGGAGAAATATCAATAACCTCAGATATGTGCATGACACCACCCTTATGGCAGAAAGTGATAAAGAACTAAAGAGCCTCTTGATGAAAGTGAAAGAGGAGACTGAAAAAGTTGCCTTAAAATTCAGTATTCAGCAAACTAAGATCATAGCATCTGGTCCCAACACTTCATGGAAAATAGATGATGGAAACAGTGACAGACTTTATTGGGGTTCGAAAATCACTGCAGATGGTGACTGCAGCCGTGAAATTAAGACACTTTCTCCTTGGAAGAAAAGCTATGACCAACCTAGTCAGTTCACTTCGGTCGCTCAGTCATGTCTGACTCTTTGCGAACCCATGAACCGCAGCACGCCAGGCCTCCCTGTCCATCACCAACTCCTGGAGTCCACCCAAACCCATGTCCATTGAGTTGGTGATGCCGTACAGCCATCTCATCCTTTGTCGTCCCCTTTTCCTCCTGTCCTCAATCTTTCCCAGCATCAAGGTCTTTTCCAATGAGTCAGCTCTTCGCATCAGGTGGCCAAAGTATTGGAGTTTCAGCTTCAACATCAGTCCTTCCAATGAACACCCAGGACTGATCTCCTTTAGAATGGACTGGTTGGATCTCCTTGCAGTCTAAGGGACTCTCAAGAGTCTTCTCGAACACCACAGTTCAAAAGCATCAATTCTTCAGTGCTCAGCTTTTTTTATAGTCCAACTCTCACAACCATACAGGACCACTGGAAAAACCATAGACTTGACTAGACGGACCTTTGTTGACAAAGTAATATCTCTGCTTTTAAATATTCTGTCTAGGTTGGTCATAACTTTCCTTCCAAGGAGTAAATGACCCACCTAGACAGCATATTAAAAAGCAGAGATATTACTTTGCCAACAAAGGTCCATCTAGTCAAAGCTGTGGTTTTTCCAGTAGCCATGTATGGATGTGAGAGTTGGACTATAAAGAAAGCTGAGCACCAAAGAATTGATGCTTTTGAACTGTGGTGTTGGAGAAGACTCTTGAGAGTCCCTTGGACTGCAAAGAGATCCAACCAGTCCATCCTAAAGGAGATCAGTCCTGAATATTCATTGGAAGGATGATGCTGAAGCTGAAACTCCAATACTTTGGCCACCTGATGCGAAGAACTGACTTGCTGGAAAAAACATTGATGCTGGGAAGGATTGAAGGCAGGAGAAGGGGACGACAGAGGATGAGATAGTTGGATGGCATCACCGACTTGATGGACAGGAGTTTGAGTAAGCTCTGGGAGTTGGTGATGGACAGGGAAGCCTGGTGTGCTGCAATCTGTGGGGTCTCAGAGATTTGGACATGACTTAGTGACTGAACTGAACTGACTAAAATGTTTTTAAAAGCGTTTTAGTCTCTCTCTTCTGAACTCTAATGTATTTTATCTGATCCCTTCTAAATGGTTTTCTACGTGCATGCATGTCTCTTCTTATTAGATTTCATACACCTAAGTACAGACCCATGGCCACAGTATCTCTCTAGGAGTTCTTAGTTTTTCAGTGAATTTTTTGATAAGTAAATAATATTATTTATTCTGGTAGAATTTTTTTAAAGAGTAAAACAAATCTGTAATTTCACTATTCTCTATTTTAGTCATGTCAATGACATTCAGAATGAAACTTAGCCTTTGGAGTCAAGGAATAACTTCATTAACCTACCTAAGAGGCTGTTAGAATTTATACTAGTGCTTGCAAAATAAATTAGTTGTAAGTGGAGAAAATTTTGCTCAATTTTATCTCTGAAATGCCCTGTTTTAAAGTATCAGTGGAGCTAAAGCCTGGGTTTTGCAGCCTTCTCACTGACCTTTACTGGTTGTATAAGCTGTTCTTTACTGAAATCCCATCTGTGTTGAAGCTGTGTTCTGCCAGCTTTCATACAAAACTGATAGTAATTCCATGCCATTCAATTCAGTTCAGTCACTCAGTCGTGTCTGACTTTTGCGACCCCGTCGACTACAGCACGCTAGGCCTCCCTGTCCATCACCGACTCCAAGAGTTTACTCAAGCTCATGTCTGTCAAGTCGGTGATGCCATCCAACCATCTTATCCTCTGAGGTCCCCTTCTCCTCCCGCCTTCAATATTTCCCAGCATCAGGGTCTTTTCAAATCAGTCAGTTCTTCTCATCAGGTGGCCAAAGTATTGGAGGTTCAGCCTCAGTATCAGTCCTTCCAATGAACATTCAGGACTGATCTTAAGGATGGACTGTTTTGATCTCTTTGCAGTCCAAGGGACCTTCAAGAGTCTTCTCCAACACCACAGTTCAAAAGCATCAATTCTTCAGCACTCAGCTTTCTTTATAGTTCAACTCCTATATCCATACATGACTACTGGAAAAACCACAGCTTTGATTAGATGGATCTTTGTTGGCAAAGTAATGTCTCTGCTTTTTAATATGTTGTCTAGGTTGGTCATAGCTTTTCTTCCAAGGAGCAAGCATCTTTTAATTTCATGGCTGCAGTCACCATCTGCAGTGATTTTGGAGCCCCCAAAATAAAGTCTGTCACTGTTTCCATTGTTTCCCCATCTATTTCCCATGAAGTGATGGGACCAGATGCCATGAACTTAGTTTTCTGAATGTTGAGCTTTAAGTCAACTTTTTCACTCTCCTCTCTCACTTTCATCAAGAGGCTCTTTAGTTCTTCTTCACTTTCTGCCATAAGGGTGGTATCATCTGCATATCTGAGGTTATTGATGTTTCCCCTGGCAATCTTGATTCCAGTTTGTACTTTATCCATCCCAGCGTTTCTCATGATGTTCTGTGCATATAAATTAAATAAACAGGGTAACAATGTACAGCATTGATGTACTCCTTTCCCTATTTGAAACCAGTCTGTTGTTCTATGTCCAGTTCTTTTTCTTTTTTTTTTTAACTTTATTTTACTTTACAATACTGTATTGGTTTTGCCATACATCATACATGAATCCGCCACGGGTGTACACGTGTTCCCAATCCTGAACCCCCTCCCACCTCCCGCCCCATACCATCCCTGTGGGTCATCCCAGTGCACCAGCCCCAAGCATCCTGTATCCTGCATCGAACCTAGACTGGTGATTCATTTCTTACATAATATTATATACGTTTCAATGCCATTCTCCCAAATCATCCCACCCTCTCCCTCTCCCACAGAGTCCTAAAGACTGTTCTGTACATCTGTGTCTCTTTTGCTGTCTTGCATACAGGGTTATCGCTACCATCTTTCTAAAATTCCATGTCCAGTTCTAACTGTTGCTTCTTGACTTGCATACAGATTTTTCAGGAGGCAGGTCAGGTGGTCTGGTAGTGATCCACATAGTCAAAGGCTTTGGCATAGTCAATAAAGCAAAAATAGATGTTTTTCTGGAACTCTCTTGCTTTTTTGATGATCCAGCAGATGTTGGCAATTTTATCTCTGGTTCCTCTGCCTTTTCTAAATTCAGCTTGAACATCTGGAAGTTCACAGTTCACACACTGTTGAAGCCTGGCTTGGAGAATTTTGAGGATTACTTTAAGCGTGTGAGATGAGTGCAATTGTGCGGTAGTTTGAGCATTCTTTGGCATTGCCTTTCTTTGAGATTGGAATGAAAACTGACCTTTTCCAGTCCTGTGGCCACTGATGAGTTTTCCAAATTTGCTGACATATTGAGTGCAGCACTTTCACAGCATCATCTTTTTTAAATCGAAATACCTCAACTAGAATTCCATCACCTTCACTAGCTTTGTTCATAGTGATGCTGGTAAGGCCCACTTGACTTTGCATTCCAGGATGTCTGGCTCTTGGTGAGTGATCACACCACTGTGATTATCTGGGTCGTGAAGACCTTTTTTGTATATTTCTTCTGTGTATTCTTGCCACCTCTGCCTAATATCTTCTGCTTCCTTTAGGTCCCTACCATTTCTGCCCTTTATTGTGCCCATCTTTGCGTGAAATGTTACCTTGGTATGTCTAATTTTTTTGAAGAGATCCCATGCTGTTATTACCCACTAGATCGTTCAGGAACATTTCCTATTGTGAGGCCAGTGGTTCTCCAGCCATGGTAAACATCAGTCCCGTGGTGCTTGTTAAAGAGTCTCGATGCTGCTTCTTCCCCAGATGGATCCTGGGTGTCTGTGGGCAAAATACTTTCTGGTGGTCCTGGAGCTACTTTATGGGACCCATTGCTATTGAGTCTGAAATTTATTTTGAATGGAATTTTGTGATTTCTAAAATTATGACTCTTCTAAAAGTTGTGAAGCATTCTAAGTGTTTTTAAAAGCAGTGTTATAGATATGTTTATGAATTCTCTTTAACATTGCAGAATCTGTACTGAGTTATGTGGCAGTGTAGATGTAATTATAAAATACTCTCTTTGCTGTAGTTTTATTGATCTAGGGCATATTAGCCTGCCATTTGAAAGAAAATGTTTATTTGAAAAAAAATCTCCTTTTTAATAAGCTCCTATCAGGAATGAAAACAAAAAAAAAATCAAATTACAGTTTTTTTTATGCTGTTACTTCTTACATACCCAACATTTATCTCCACTTAATCCATCCTAAAGGAGATTAGTCCTGACTGTTCATTGGAAGGACTGACGTTGAAGCTGAAACTTCAGTACTTTGGCCATCTGATGCAAAGAACTGACTCCTTTGAGAAGACCCTGATGCTGGAGAAGATTGAGGGCAGGAGGAGAAGGGAAGGGCAGGAGGAGAAGGGAACGACAGAGGATGAGATGGTTGTATGGCATCACTGACTCAATGGACATGGGTTTGGGTAGACTCCGGTAGTTGGTGATGGATAGGGAGGCCTGGTGTGCTGCGGTTCATGGGGTCGCAAAGTGTCGGACACGACTGAGCGACTGAACTGAACTGAATCCCATATTTTGTGTGACTGTGTTGGAGAGAAATTTTAGGTATTTAAAGATACAGTTTAGTGTGCCTTTATTACCTCTTAAAATGGGCAGTATTTGATGGTGTGAATATTAGTCTCAAAGGTGGATGAAGCGATGAATTTTTTAATTACCAAAGAGTTTAAGGATTAACTTCCACATCAGATGTTTTTCTAAATGTATGTTATCTGAAAATAAAAAATAATTGACAATACACAGTAGCGTAAGGCAAATTTTTATGAATTAACCCCAGCTAAATGAGTGAATTGCATATTCCAGTGAGGTCATTATAATAATGCATGTGTTAATATTCAGTATAAGGACCCTTACCCACTCCTCCTTTTTTGTTTTGCAAATACCTCTTTTATAAAATGGGTCTTGCATTGAAAGGTTGAAAATTATGGATCTTGATTTGTAATTTGATCAGTGATAAGAATTCCTTTAAATGCCTTAATCTATTCTTTCTTTTTCTTTTTTTCTTAGGGACTTTCTCCCTCGAGGGTCAGGCATTGTAACTAGAAGGCCTCTAGTGCTGCAGCTGATTACTTCCAAAGCAGGTAACGGAAAAGGATGATTGCTACATGGATGACTGTATCTGTGGTACCTATTTTCTCATTGCTGGGTTTTGGGTCGTAGCAGCAGGAATGTTTTGGTGACCATTAGCTGCCGATATGTTTCTCTAAAACACTCCCTTTTTCATTGCTTTTAAAATTCTTTTTATTACATTTCAATTCCTTTTATTACATTTATTCTCATTGTAATATATCTGTAATTTTACAGTATGGCATAACTTCTAATACCCCTTTGGTATGCTTGCTTCCCATGCCTATGTGTGTGTGTGTGTGTCTGAGAATTTTTTAAAAGTAATTTAATATCCATCTGAGGTTAAGAGATAGACAGGATCCAGGTTGGACATTTCCAGTCAGCCAGCCACCTCTTTGCGTTTTCTGAGTCAAGAGATAGGCGAGCTCCAGGTTGGAAATTCACAATCAGCCAGCTTCCTCTTTGCAATTTCTAAGACAAGAGATAGGTAGACTCCATTTGAGGAATTTACACCAGCCTCCCATTTGCTCTTGAAGAAGATGAATATAATAGCAGAAACAAGGTAAATAGCCAGTCTTTGTCTCTTGTTAACACCTCAAGGGAATAATCATGGCAAAGACAAAGAGAGGCAAAGACCCTTCTGAGAAAAAAGATAAGGGAGTTCAGTTCAGTTAGGTTCCTCAGCTGCTCAGCCATGTCTGACTCTTTGCAACCCCATGGACTACAGCATACCAGGCTTCCCTGTCCATCACCAACTCCTGGAGTTTGCTCAAATTCATGTCCATCAGGTCAGCAATGCCATCCAACCATCTGATCCTCTGTTGTCCCCTTCTCCTCATGCTTTCAATTTTCCAGCATCAAAGTCCTTTCCAATGAGTCAGTTCTTCGTATCAGGTGGTCAAAGTATTGGAGCTTCAGCTTCAGCATCAGACCTTCCAATGAATATTCAGGACTGATTTCCTTTAGGATTAAATGGTTGGATCTCCTTACAGTCCGAGGGACTCTCAAGAGTCTTCTCCAACACCATGTTCAAAAGCATCAGTTCCTTGGCGCTCAGCTTTCTTTATAGTCCAACTCTCACATCCATACATGATCACAGGAAAAATCATACCTTTGACTAGATGGACCTTTGTCGGCAAAGTAATGTCTCTGTTTTTTAATATGCTTTCTAGGATGGTCATAGCTTTTCATCCAAGTAGCAAGTGTCTTTTAATACAGGGCTGCAGTCACCATCTGCAGTGATTTTGGAACCCCAAGAAATAAAGTCTATCAATGTTTCCATTGTTTTCCCATCTATTTTCCATGAAGTAATGGGGCCAGATGCCATGATCTTAGTTTTCTGAATGTTGAGCTTTAAGCCAGCTTTTCCACTCTCCTCTTTCACTTTAATCAAGAGGCTCTTCTTTCTCCCATAAGGGTGGTGTCATCTGCATATCTGAGATTATTGATATTTCTCCCAGCAATCTTGATACCAGCTTGTGCCTCATCCAGCCCGGCATTTTGCATGATGTACTCTGCATATAAGTTAAATAATCAGGGTGACAGGATAAGGGAGACATTACACGTTTGCATAAAGTCTCCCTGAAATAAGAAGTCAGAGGATAATTCCAGGCCTTAATGAGTCTTGCTTCTCTCAGAAGCCTTCACTTCGAGATTCATCTTGACTGAGGGGTGTATACACACCCCAGGGGAGGGTCCCAGGTTATGTCACATGTGGTAAAAGGAACCAGATATGTGGCCTGAATGAAGACAAAGACCTGGAAAAACTGCCTTATAGAAATGACCAACAGCCTCTTTACTGCGCTCCTCCTCACCAGGGGGGACGCCCACACCTTTCTCTAAGTGTGCATCTCTGTCTTGCCTCTATCTCAACTAAACAGGTTGTTTTTCTGTGTGCTCACCCACTTGTTGCGCTGTGTCTCTAATAATAAATGTTTTACCTGCATTTACAGTTTCTGCCTCTGTGATACATGCATATTTTACTGGGGGCAAAGATATAGGGAAAAACACCTTGTAGCTGCTAGCCCTTGCTGGTTTGGTGGCTAGGATTCCTGATTTTCATCCAGGCTACCCAGGTTCAATTCCCGGGCAGGGAACTAAGATCTTCCTTCATGCTACGGTTCCAAAGAATAGCAAGGAGAGATGAGAAGGCCTTCCTCAGTGATCAAGGCAAAGAAATAGAGGAAAGCAATAGAATGGGAAAGACTAGAGATCTCTTCAAGAAAATTAGAGACACCAAGGGAACATTTCATGCAAAGATGGGCACAATAAAGACAGAAATGGTAGACCTAACAGAAGCAAAAGATATTAAGAAGAGGTGGCAAGAATACACAGAAGAACTATACAAAAAAGATCTTCATGACCCAGAGAACCGTGATGATGTGATCCCTTACCTAAAGCCAGACATCCTAGAATGGGAAGTCAAGTGGGCATCACTTAGGAACCATCACTATGAATAAAGCTAGTGGAGGTGATGGAATTCCAGTTGAGGTATTCCAAATAGTAAAAGATGATACTGTGAAAGTACTGCACTCAATATGTCAGCAAATTTGCCAAACTCAGCAGTGGCCACAGGACTGGAAAAGGTCAGTTTTCATTCCAATCCCAAAGAAGGGCAATGCCAAAGAATGCTGAAACTATGGCACAATTGCACTCATGTCACATGCTAGTAAAGTAATGCTCAAAATTCTCCAAGACAGGCTTCTGCAGTTCATGTACCACGAACTTCCAGATGTTCAAGCTGGATTTAGAAAAGGCAGAGGAACCAGAAATCAAATTGCCAACATCTGCTGGATCATCACAGAAACAAGAGAGTTCCAGAAAAACATCTAGTTTTGCTTTATTGACTATGCCAAAGCCTTTCTGTGGATCACAACAAACTGTAGAAAATTCTTAAAGAGATGGGAATACCAAACCACCTGACCTGCCTCCTGAGAAACCTGTATGCAGGTCAGGAAGCAACAGTTAGAACTGGACACGGAACAACAGACTGGTTCCAAATAGGAAAAGGAGTAGGTCAAGGCTGTATATTGTCACCCTACTTATTTAACTTATATGCAGAGTACATCATGAGAAAGGCTGGGCTGGAAGAAGCACAAGCTGGAATCAAGATTGCCAGGAGAAACATCAATAACCTCAGATATGCAGATGACACCACCCTTATGGCAGAAAGTGAAGAGGAACTAAAAAGCCTCTTGATGAAAGTGAAAGTGGAGAGTGAAAAAGTTGGCTTAAAGCTCAACATTCAGAAAACGAAGATCATGGCATCCGGTCCCATCACTTCATGGGAAATAGATGGGGAAACAGTGGAAACAGCAGCAGACTTTATTTCTTGGGGTTCCGAAGTCACTGCAGATGGTGCCTGCAGACTTGAAATTAAAAGACATTTGCTCCTTGGAAGAAAAGCTATGATCAACCTAGGTAGCATATTGAAAAGCAGAGACATTACTTTGCCAACAAAGGTCCATCTAGTCAAAGCCATGGTTTTTCCTGTGGTCATGTATGGATGTGAGAGTTGGACTATAAAGAAAGCTGAGCACCGAAGAATTGATGCTTTTGAACTGTGGTGTTGGAATAGACTCTTGAGAGTCCCTTGGACTGCAAGGAGATCCAACCAGTCCATTCTAAAGGAAATCAGTCCTGAATATTCATTGGAAGGATGATGCTGAAGCTAAAACTTCAATACTTTGGCCAGCTGATGCAAAGAACTGACTCATTGAAAAAGACCCTGATGCTGAGAAAATTTGAAGCTGTGAGTTAAGGGAATGACAGAGTATGAGATGGTTGGATGGCATTACCAATTCATGTCTATAGACATGAGTTTGAGTAAGCTCCGGGAGTTGTTGATGGAAAGGGTAGCCTGGTGTGCTGCAGTCCATGGAGTTGCAGAGAGTTGGACACGACTGAGAAACTGAACTGAACGTATTCATGCCACTGTTCTCTGCTGCCTTGCCAAGATCACATTGAATATGCATGTCGTTGACTGAAAAAAAACAACATGCACACGCAACCTAACAGTTGAACGCTGTCTTTGTGTGTGAGTGGGATGAAAAAGAATTTCCAAACTTGAGGCAGAATGAGGGAAGAATAAAGTTTATTAGAGTGGGAGACACTGTTAGAACAGCAGGCCAGCTCAAGGGAGAGCCAACCCTTTTCATGGGGTATTAGCCAGTTTTTATAGCCCGAGGACAGAAAAAATTCCTACTGAAAGGGTGGCATTTGATGATTGGTTAGTTTGCTATAAGATAGGTAATAGGGTGAGTATTTTACCCAACATATAGGATCAGGTAACTGCTGGTTTAGATTCTGAGGCTCAGGGCAACAGTTCCTATGGTGCTGGGAGTTCCAGAGATTTTTGTTCTGTGACCTTGGTACAGAGCTCCACACATATGACCTTGGTGTAGAGCTCCACAAGTTATGTCTTTTTGGTTTTTTTTTTGTGGGAATTTTTGCAATTTCAAGCTCAAGAGACAGCATTTCAAGTATCCCTGAGATAACTACTCCAACGAGGAAAGGGGGAAGCTATGATACATAGGAATTTTGCAACAAAGGGCAGGTAGAAGGAACAATGGAGGAGGCAATGGCACCCTACTCCAGTACTCTTGCCTGGAAAATCCCATGGATGGAGGAGCCTGGTAGGCTGCAGTCCATGGGGTCGTGAAGAGTTGCACACCACTGAGTGACTCCCCTTTCACTTTTCACTTTCATGCATTGGAGAAGGAAATGGCAACCCTCCCCAATGTTCTTGCCTGGAGAATCCCAGGGACGGGGGAGCCTGGTGGGCTGCCGTCTATGGGGTTGCACAGAGTCGGACATCACTGAAGTGACTTAGCAGCAGAAGGAAAAAAGACTACTGTTAATAAAAGGAAACTAGATATCTGAAGTTTAAGGAATTTAGGGCTTTTCTATGTATGGGAAGATCTGGGCTCAATGAAATCATTTCTTTGACATGCACCTCAGCTATCTGGGGCCAATATCTTGTGTTTTCACATCCCGAGTTTCCTCAGGGCTCATCTGTTCACTCTCTGGTGGTGGCTGCCAATCGCTGATGACTATGACATCCTTTGTTTACTGATATGGCACACAGTATTCCATTTATCAATATGAATGGTGTGTGTGTTATTCGATCCCTGGGTTGGGAAGATCTGCTGGAGGAGGGCATGGCAACTCGCTCCAGTATTCTTGCCTGGAGAATGCCCAGGGACAGAGGAGCCTGGGGGGCTACAGTCCAGTGGGTCACAGAGTTGGACATGACTGAGTGACTAAGTATACACACACAACACAGGTGTATTTGTATCTATATCTATATATGAATTTGTATCTAATGTACTGATTTGCCCCTCTCAACACCATAATAATTTGATAGGCAAATGAGCTTTGTTTTCATTTTTTTGTTTCTCTGTAACCAATGAAGGAAAGTTATGACCAGCCTAGATAGCATATTAAAAAGCAGAGACATTACTTTGCCAACAAAGGTCCGTCTAGTCAAGGCTGTGGTTTTTCCAGTAATCATATATGGATGTGAAAGTTGGACTGTGAAGAAAGCTGAGTGCCGAAGAATTGATGCTTTTGAACTGTGGTGTTGGAAAAGACTCTTGAGAGTCCCTTGGACTGCAAGGAGATACAACCAGTCCATCCTAAAGGAGATCAGTCATGAGTGTTCACTGGAAGGACTGATGTTGAAGCTGAAACTCTAATACTTTGGCCACCTGATGTGAAGAGCTGACTCATTGGAAAAGACCCTGATGCTGGGAGGGATTGAAGGCAGGAGAAGGGGACGACAGAGTATGAGATGGTTGGATGGCATCACCGACTTGATGAACATGAGTTTGGGTGGACTCCGGGAGTTAGTGATGGACAGGGAGGCCTGGCGTGCTGTGGTTCATGGGGTCGCAAAGAGTCAGACATGACTGAGCGACTGAACTGAACTGAACCAATGATGTGGAATTTTGTGTGTGTGTGTATTTATTTGGTATTTGTATTTCTTCCTTTGTGAATTGGCTATTTTTATCTTTCCCCATATCTTTTTGAGGATTTTGCTACTTTTCCCAGCAATTTCTTTGAATGTTTAAGATTGAAGCGCTTGTAGTGTTCATGTCTCATAATTAGTAAAAACCAAGGTCTTGGAGATTTACCCTTATGGTTTCTTCTAATAATTTTATAGTTTTGTTTTTACACTTAGGCCTTTGATCCATTTTGAGTTAATTTTTATATATTGTACAAAGTAAGAACTCAACTTCATTTTCTGCAGGTATATTGTCTCAGCATCATTTGTTGAAAAGACTATTCTTTCTCCATTATATATTTTTTTGCACCTTTGTTGAAAATCAATTTGCCATAAATACATGGGTTTATTTCTGGACTTTCAAGTCTATTCAGTTGATCTATATCTCTCTATTTGTGCCTGTATCACACTCTCTCCTTTTTCAAAAAATTTGTTTATTTTCAGATGCCCTGGATCTTTGTTGCTGCATGCAAGCTATCTCTAGTTGTGGCAAGTGGGGGCTACTCTCTAGTTGCAGTGCATGGGCATCTCATTGTGGTGGCTTCTCTTGTTGCAGAGCATGGGCTCTAGAGTGTTCAGGCTTCAGTAGTTGTGGCACATGGGCTTAGTTTCCCCTCTGTAGATGGATTCTTCCCGGAGCAGAGATTGAACCATGTCCCCTGCTTAGGCAGGTGAATTCTTAACCCCTGGACCAGCAGGAAAGTCCTCATTCTTTCTTAATTACCTTTACTTTGTATTAAGTTTTCAAACTGAGAATGAGTTTTTCTACTTTGTTCTTCTTTTCAAGATTGCTTTGGCTATCCTGAATCTTTTAAAATTCTATGTGAATGTGAGAATTGGTTTGTTTTATCCCAGCATTGCAAGATTGATTTAATATATGAAAATCAAGTAATGTATTGTATCACATCAATTGAATGAACACAGAAGTTACAGGACCATCTCAATAAGCTTAGAAAAAAGCATTAAAGGAAACCTACACCCTGTCGTGGAACACTTGTCAAATTAAGAATACAAAGGAACTTCCTCAAGGACATGTATGAAAAACTCACAGCTAACATCGTGCTTAATGGTGAAAGATTGAATGCTTTGCCTTTAAGACTGGGAACATAAGGATATCCACTATTGTCATTTCTACTTAGTGTTTTACTGGAAGTTCTAGCTAGGGCAGTTGGGCAAGAGAAAAAATAAAAGGCATTCATATTGGAAAGGATACAGTAAAATTATCTCTATTTGCAGATGATATAATCAAGTACATATAAATTCTTAAGGAAATCAGTAAAAAACTATTAGAACTAATAAATTAGCTTTGCAAGGTTAGAGGACACAAGATAAAGATACAAAAATTAACTATTTTTATATACTTGCAATGCACAATCAAAAAATTAAAGTAAGAAAATAATTCTCTATACAATAGTATCAAAAAGATACACTACTTAGGAATGTGTTTAACAAAAGAAGAGCAAAATTTATACTCTGAAAACTATAAACTGTTATTTAGATAATTTGAAAAATATCCCATGTTCACGGATTGAAAGACTTAATGGTAAGATGGCAATACTTTATAATTTGATCAGTAGATTGAATGCAATCCCTATATCAATTCAGGGTTTCCCAGGTGGCTCAGAGGTTAAAGCATCTGCCTGCAATACGGGAGACCTGTGTTCGATTCCTGGGTCAGGAAGATCCCCTGGAGGAGGAAATGGCAACCCACTCCAGTGTTCTTGCCTGGAGAATCCCATGGACAGAGGAGCTTTCTGGGCTACAGTCCATGGGGTCGCAAAGAGTCGGACACGACTGAGCGACTTCACTTTCAGGTGATGCAGTGGTAAAGAATTTGCCTGCCAATGCAGAAGACTCAAAAGATGTAGGTTTGATCCTTGGGTTGGGAAGACCCTGGAGTAGGAAGTGACAACCCAATCCCATATTCTTGCTTGGAAAATCCCATGAGCAGAGGAGCCTGGCAGGCTACAGTCCATGGGGTCTCAAACAGTTGGACATGACTCTTTGAGCAGGTAAATCACAATTCAGCTGACTTTTTAATAAAAATTGTAGATATTTTAACCCCCTTTTTAATGTAAAAGAAGTCCAAGTCTAATCCAAAGGAATGGACTCAAAAAATGTCATTTGGAAAAAGTAAATTGCTTATAAATCTACAATGTACCAGATATTATTTGAAGTTCTGGAAATATAGAAAGTCTCTGCCTCTCTGGTGATTTATAGTCTGGTTATATAATTTTTAAAATATAGAAGGTTTACTCTTTTTGGCTATAAATGTAAACATTTATGTTTAACAAAAAGTAAATAGTTAGCATAATTTTTCCTTTCCATACATAAATATTTTTTTAACACTTAGTTCTGAAATGTATTTTCATGTATGAAGAAATAATTTTTTCCCAGTCTCCTTTATCTTATATTCTATTCTTATTGCAACCTATTTCTGACTATCTTATTAGTTTCATTGTGCCAACACTAGAGTGTTGCACCACACAGCATGTGGACTCTCTGTTCCTCAGCCTAGGTCCCCTGTAGTGGAAATGCAGAGTCTTAACCACTGGACTGCCAGGGAAGTCCCCACAGTGTTTTATGTTTAGCGGGTTTATGATTTGCTTTAATATCTATCAGGGATATAGTCCTCCCCCCATTTTTTATGGGTTCTTTTCTGTTGTTTCAAGGTTTAGAGTAATTTTATAAAGACAAAATTATTGCCACGAGAATTATTTTAGCTTCAATAGGTTCATTTAGAGAATAATTAATTTTTTTAATTAGAGTATAATTGTATTGCAATGTTCTGTTAGTTTCTACGGTACAACAATGTGAACCAGCTGTAAGTATACATATATCTCCTTCCTCCTGAGGCTCCCTCCCACCTGCCATGACAATAATCAGTATCTTCAAAATATTCATTATTTTTTCCAATACAGGGACTATGCTATATCCTTTCATTTACTTAAGTGAGGTGAAGTCACTCAGTCGTGTCCGACTCTTTGTGACCCCATGGACCTCCGTCCATGGGATTTTCCAGGCAAGAATGCTGGAGTGGATTGCCATTTCCTTCTCCAGGGGAACTTCCCACCCCAGGAATCAAACCCCAGTCTCCCGCATTGCAGGCAGGCACTTTACCATCTGAGCCACCAGGGAAGCCCTTCATTTACTTAAATTTTATTTTAGTAAAATTCTAAAAATATAACATCTATCCTTTTCTAGTTAGGATATTTATATTTATTTTGTTGTTCTTGTAGTTTAAATATGCTTTTATTCCATTATATTTTCTAACTCATTGCTGATCTGAGTAAAAGCTATTTTTTTTAAATTTTAATTTTTAAATTAAGCATCTTACTCTACATTTGACAGATTAAAATATTTTTAATTGATTCTCTTAGGTATTTTAGTTATATAGTAATTTCATTTGCATTTCTTAATTTATTCAGCAAGTACTTATCATGCAAATACTGGCATGGCTGAGAAAAGAGACTTATTGACCAGAATGTTAATAAGCTTTGTTGCAGTGGGGGCTTTTTGTTGAGTTTTGACAGGGAAAGATGTTCTTACACATTGGACTCTTTTCAGGAGGGACATCGTGTGTTTCTTCCTTATAGCCTTTTGTCAGTAGTCTCTCAATCTTGTCCCTTCTAAGCCCCTGATCGTTCTTTTACTACTTCCTGTTAATCAGTGAGGATCATACCTCATTCCTCTCCTCTCTCTTGTGAAGCAGACTAGAAATTTACCCCTCATGGAAAACTTACTGTCCCCACAATCCTTCAGGAACCTCAAAATGAGACTTTTTCACTGCAGTACTCTAGCTGATGCCAGCTGAGAACTGCCACCTCTTTTTTTTTTCTTTTTTTTACCGTAAAGGCACGCTGTTCATAGGGAAGTCTGGAGTATGACTATAGGCTTGGCTTGACGGAAGTCTAACGAAATGACAAAAAGAAAGAAGGGAATATATATGTCACTGTTCATGGAATTTGCTTGTGCCTTCAGATCCTAACTGGGATAAATTCCATAAATACTACTTTGTCCTGTTAGATGCATTCATTCAACCAGTGTTTATTGAGTGATTCCTGTATATCAGACAAATACCCTTGTCATCATGGAGTTTGTGTTCTTAGAGAGAAACCAGCAGCAAGTGCCAAAAAAAGGCCAAACAAACAGAAGGTTAGGCAATGAGAAAAGTGAGCATTCAAGCCATGATGGTTTTTGTGTAGGCATAGGGAAGTTAGGTAATTCTAAGGTGGGAGCTGTTTGTTTGTTTGTTTGGAGTTTAACAGAGGCCAGTAGGAATGGAGGTGGAATGAGTGAAGAAGGGTAGCAGGAGGTGGAGTAAGGAGGGACAGTGTTGCTGCAACAGGAAGAAAGCTGGTTGGGTAGTGTCCTGTGGACTGGGACCTTGAAAGGGAACATGATAGGAGGATTAGAGCCTTAAAGTAGATGCCATTGAAAGTAACAGAAAGAAATGATAGAGTGATTCCGGGACTGAAAACTAGGCAAGGATAATTCCTGTACTTTTGACAAGCATGAAGGGATACCTGTTCTATTCCTACCAAATGGAAAGAGGAAAATGTGGGGGAAACTGCAGGTAAGTCCGTACTTACTGCAGAGTCCTCCTTTGATGACTTCATTTTCTCTAGAAGTAGGAGACAAAGTATTTGCTGATAATGATTAGTTTATCTTTTTATTTCCACCAGTATATCTTTAATTTCTCTTTAATGCCCCATTATAGAACCAGGTTGTGCTCCTAGTTTGATGAAAATGCCTCTTGTGTTAAATTATGCATATGCTGTTTGCTATTTGTTTTGCCTTTTAATACTATTTAATAGTTCCTATTTAACTATGAAATACTATTTAATGGTTCCTGATAAGGAACTACTTTATTCCTAAATTTTAAAAGATTAAAAACAATAAAAAAATAGGTATATAATTTTATTGAGTTTCATTTTGGCATTTATTGAGATGATCTTTTAGAATACTCAGATATGTTCACCTTGTGTGTGCTATGTATGCTCAGTTGCTCAGCTGTGTCTGACTTTTTGTGACCCCATGTTCTATAGCCTGCCAGGTTCCTCTGTCCATGGAATTTTCCAGGCCAGAATCCTGGAGCAGGTTGCCATTTCCTACTTCAAGGGTCTTGCTTTTATAGATTTCTACATTTATTTGATTATAGTAACTTAATTCTTTTACTGTACTTGAAATATTTTCACTAATTTACTTAGGTTATTTACATTTGTTTCTATACACATCTATCTTGTAGATGTTATACTGTTATCAAGTGAAAGCTGTACTAGTCAGAATAAAAAAATTGAGTAACATTCTCTGTCTTTTGACTTCTGTTAGCTAGCCATGGGGTCGCTAAAAGTAGGGCACAACTTCACTTTCACTTTTCACTTTCATGCATTGGAGAAGGAAATGGCAACCCACTCCAGTATTCTTGTCTGGAGAATCCCAGGGACAGAGGAGCCTAGTGGGCTGCCGTCTATGGGGTTGCACAGAGTTGGACATGACTGAAGCGACTTAGCAGCAGTAGCAGCTAGCGGGGGAAGGAGAGGTTTGGACAAATTGAAAGAGTAACACCGAAACATATAAATTACCATATGTAAAATAGATAGTTAATAGGAAGTTGCTATATAACACAGTGAACTCAACCAGGTACTCTGTGATGACCTAGAGAGAGAGGAGGAATTGGATGGTGGGAGGGAGGTTCAAGAGGTAGGGGACATATGTATACTTATGGCTGATTCTTGTATGGCAGAAACCAAGACAATATTATAAAGCAATTATCCTCCGATTAAAAATAAGTAAATAAATAAAACCTACCACTAGTGATACATTTTGGTTTCTGTTTCCAAAAACCAGAAGGGCTGCTAATGTTGTTTATTACAAAGGGTTATGTCTTCACCTCAGGGGTTTAGAGACAGCAGCCATGGGCAGTTAGAACCTGGGCAAGGTTAGACTTGAGACTCTGGTTGTGCTGGGTACTGAGACCTGGGTGTCATGCAAATGGGAGATATTAAAAACCATGAGGATACTTAGTGAGTGTTCTGGTATAGAGGCTTTCCTGCCATAACTAGAAACTTTTATAAAAGAATTGCTAGGCCAGGACAGTGACTGTGGAGAAAACTAACAGTTTGCTCTCACTTTTGAACGTTAATTATATATCAGCACTATATACTTTGAAGGTGCTTTATTTAATTTTTACAAGAATATTCTGAGATTGATATCATGATTCCTATTTTAGAAAAAGAGCCCCAGCAAGGTTAAGTTATTTGTCCAAAGCTACACTGTTGGTAGGAGTGGGGATTGTTATTAGTATAATATCTTGCTGACATAGTTAATATTGCAGTTTTAAGATAAGAAACTTGACGTGCTTGAATTATATTTTCAGGACACACTTTATATTTTTATCAGGCATTTTAATGTTAAGAAATATAAATATGTGAATAATAAATATAGAAATTGGTTAATTCATAATTATTGTTTAATTTCCAACATAATGCCCATACAGGAATATTTAACTGTTTGTCTCCACCTGCTATTGTGTTAGTTGCTAAACCAAGCCAAAAATTAGTTAAAAGCGTTATGCCTTATTCTATGTGATTTGTTTTAGGACAATTAGTATTTAGCACAGAGGGCATTCCAAGAAATCACTAAGTGTTATGAGAAAGGAGAGGAAAATCACCATCTCTGTAAACATTTTTAAGTGATAAAGTTATGGTAGTTTGGGTTTCAGAGAGAAGTATACCGGAAGGCATGGCTTCAGAGGACAAGAGTTGGACAAAGCATCAGCAAGGTGTCAGGTGAGGTCTGCAGTATCAAGAGCACGGCAGTAGGGAGGAGATATTCATAAGACAATACTGTTTTCAGTGCCTGGGGCCTTCCTCCAGTCCCAAGCAGGATCTGGGTTATGCCAGCTCCCTAGATCAGGCTGTGTACCTATGTTCCCATCTCTATCATCAGTGACATCATGGTGGGAATATTTATGGTACTGTGCTGTGCTGAGTTGCTCAGCTGTGTCCAACTCTTTGCGACCCCATGGACTGTAGCCTGCCAGGCTCCTCTGTCCATGGGGATTCTCCAGGCAAGAATACTGGAATGGGTTGCCATGCCACCCTTGGGGATCTTCCCAACCCAGGGATCAAACTCAGGTTTCCCTCATTGCAGGTGGATTCTTTACCGTCTGAGCCAAGAAATGGGCAAATGCTACAAATCAGGACTTCCCGCACCAGCGAGCCAACTGTTAACTATTTACCAGCATACCACTGGTTTCCTTCTTTTCAACACCTGATCTTATTGTTTACTAGTTTAATAGCATGTCGGACTGTCATTTATGTCTGAGTGAACTACTGAGTATATTGAAAGTGTCACTGCTCTAAGAAGTGATCCGTTTGGAGTTTAATATTCCCCCTGAAGGAGAGGTTTTTTTTTTAAAAGACATCAGACTCCAGATCATTCTCTGCATTAAAAGGTATTGTTAAGGATGTATATAAATAAAGCCTGTAGGTTATGGTTAAGGACAAGTGATTTTTGTCTCCTGGAGAACTTTTCCGTTAAATATTTCTCTAAATGTTATTACAGTCCTTATTCTCTAAATGTTATAATTCCTTCACTCTCCTTTGTTTCAATAACATCAGTGTGAGAAAGAAAGGTATTTAAAATCAGAAATTTTCTAACTGGATTCATTAAAGGTAATTGTTCAAATTACTGAAGCATTCTTTCTTTTATGGAAGATTTCCTTGCTGCTTCCGTGTGTCAAATATAATAGTTCATAAGAATTTGATTTAACACTTTATAACATGCCTATGTTTTAAAACTGCCTAAGACTACTTACAATTTATCAGAGAATTATTATTTTTCAGTATTTTGGGTCCTTGATTAGAGTTGCTATAAACAACTGTTTTTTAAAGATGCTCAGTGACAGAAATCAAGTAATTTGTTTTCAAGGCACCAGATAAATAACAGGGTGAGGTGGAGACACTTAGTTCCGGCAGCAGGTCTGAGAAGCAGCAGGAAGGCTTGTGACGGTGGAGCATCACTGTGCTCTGAGTGATGGGCCAGCATGGAGAGCACTATGAGTCCTGGTGGAGCGGAGCCAAAGGGCATTTGAGGAGACGGCTTCCACTTCAATAGCCAGGGAATCGTTAATTCTAGAGAAAAATGTCAACTTTACACAGCTGAGATGTTTTAAAGACGTTTGTACATTAGTTAGACTTTAAATCCTGATTTATATACAGTGGCCAGGACTTGTTTTCTAGTTCCATAAATTAGACTGACACATACTTAATGGAAATATTCAAGTACCATTTTGAATAACAACTTTGAAAATATTGTAAAACTACCTCTCATTTTGTGTTGCATTTAAATATTTGAGTTTAATTAAACTTGATACTGTAGAATAAAATAGTCTGTTTTTGCAGAGGATGAAATGTTCATTGTGTTTCATCATAACAGGTCAACCACATGGAAACCGTTATTTCTTAACTATAGTTTTGACCTTGTTCTACTCCAGTGCTGGTTCCCTATTGCTTTCTATATAAGGTACAAGTTACCACATATAGTGCAGATTCACAGTTAACATCCCTTGAATATAGTTACTCTTAAATTTAATGTGCATAAAATAGCATGTGGATTCCTGAGCATCACTCTCAGAGGTTTTGATTCAGTAGGTCTGGGGTAGGGCCCAGGGTTCTGCATTTTAAAGAACTACACTTTGAGGAACACTTATAGCAGTTTCATCTATTTATTTTAACAGCTGTTATCATTTCTTTTTCTAGATACCTTTCCTTCGTCCATATAGCAGGATCTTTCTGTTGAGGAATTGCCTCTTGTTCTTTAAAAAGTTGTCCAAATTTTTGGTCATGGAGTCTTTCTATAAGAATAAGCACGCTGCTTTGAATGTAATAGGCATGCTGAACTGTAGCCTCCTCCTGATGCCTGGGCATCTAGCTCAGACACCAGCACACTTGGCCCTGGTATTTTAAGAACTTCAGGCACGATCTTCAAAGACCAACAGAGGTTAAGTTTCTAAGATCTCCAAGTTTTGTTGTTAATATAGCTGACTTTCCTTCCAGGTGTAAATGTAGAAATATAAAAACCATCCAGGTGAAATCTCTACTCATCCCTTGGAGCTGGGGTCCTCCTCCTTGATTTCTCATGAGCCCAGGAATTCCTATGGACCCCATGGAATGTCACATAGTTATCAAGCACATAATCTTAATTCTGGAAAATGTAACTATCAAAAATAAATTAGAAATATTTAGTGGGGGAGTTGGACAAGAGGGAATCTTAGGTTTTCCAAGAAGTTTGATCACTGGTATAGAAGGGATCAAAGGGTTTCGCTTTTCTGGAGGATGCACTGGGTTATTATTCCATGAATATTGGACAGATTATAATAAATGAACTTCCAAAAGTCCTTGGTGGAAGAACATTCTTGTTAAATGGATAGAGATGCAGAGACTGTAAATGTGTGTATGGTAGGGCTATATTGAAATATCTTCAGATTTATAAACTACTTCATATTGAGACCAAATGGTTCTCTTTCAGTGTTCTTACACACTTTTTGAGGGGGAAATAAGGCAGTTAGTACTGCGTAGGAATTTCAGCCAGACCTCCTTTAAATCTGGTTTGGTTGTTTCAATATTTCCAGTTCAGTCGCACAGTAATGTCCGAGTCTTTGCGACCCCATGAACTGCAGCATGCCAGGCTTCCCTGTCCATCACCAACTCCCGGACTCTACCTACACCCATGTCCATTGAGTCGGTGATGCCATCCAACCATCTCATCTTCTGTCGTCCCCTTCTCCTCCTGCCCTCAAGCATCAGCATCTTTTCAGATGAGTCACCTCTTCACATCAGATGGCCAAAGTATTGGAGTTTCAGCTTCAACATCAGTCCTTCCAATGAACACCCAGGACTGAGCTCCTTAGGACGGACTGGTTGGATCTCCTTGCAGTCCAAGGGATCCTTGCAGTCCAAGGGACTCAAGAGTCTTCTTTAACACCACAGTTCAAAAGCATCAATTCTTCAGCGCTCAGCTTTCTTTATAGTCCAACTCTCACATCCATACATGACCACTGGAAAAACCATTGCCTTGACTAGATGGACCTTTGTTGGCAAAGTAATGTCTCTGCTTTTGAATATGCTGTCTAGGTTGGTCATAACTTTCCTTCCAACGAGTTAAGTGTCTTTTAATTTCATGGCTGCAGTCACCATCTGCAGTGATTTTGGAGCCCAGAAAAATAAAGTCAGCGACTCTTCCCACTGTTTCCCCATCTATTTGCCATGAAATGATGGGACCTGATGCCATGATCTTAGTTTTCTGGATGTTAAGCTTTAAGCCAACTTTTTCACTCTCTTCTTTCACTTTCATCAAGAGGCTCTTTAGTTCTTCTTCACTTTCTGCCATAAGGGTGGTGTCATCTGCATATCTGAGGTTATTGATATTTCTCCTGGCAATCTTGATTCCAGCTTGTGCTTCTTCCAGCCCAGCGTTTCTCATGATGTACTCTGCCTATAAGTTAAATAAGCAGAGTGACAATATACAGCCTTGGCGTACTCCTTTTCCTATTTGGAACCAGTCTGTTGTTCCATGTCCAGTTCTAACTGTTGCTTCCTGACCTGCATACAGGTTTCTCAAGAGGCAGGGTAGGTGGTTTGGTATTCCCATCTCTTCAACAATTTTCCACAGTTGATTGTGATCCACACAGTTAAAGGCTTTGGCATAGTCAATAAAGCAGAAATAGATGTTTTTCTGGAACTCTCTTGCTTTTTCCATGATCCAGCAGATGTTGGCAATTTGATCTCTGGTTCCTTTGCCTCTTCTAAAACCAGCCTGAACATCTGGAATTTCATGGTTCACGTATTGCTGAGCCTGGCTTGGAGAATTTTGAGCATTACTTTACTAGCATGTGAGATGAGTGCAATTGCACAGTAGTTTGAACATTCTTTGGCATTGCCTTTCTTTGGGATTGGAATGAAAACTGACCTTTTCCAGTCCTGTGGCCACTGTTCAGTTTTCCAAATTTGCTGACATATTGAGTGCAGCACTTTCACAGCATCATCTTTCTGGATCTGAAGTAGTTCAACTGTAATTCCATCACCTCCACTAGCTTTGTTCATAGTGATTCTTTCTAAGGCCCACTTAATGTCACATTCCAGGATGTCTGGCTCTAGGTGAGTGATCACACTATCATGATAATCTGGGTCGTGAAGATCTTTTTTCTACAGTTCTTCTGTGTATTCTTGCCACCTGTTCTTAATATCTTCTGCTTCTGTTAGGTCCATACCATTTCTGTCCTTTATCGAGCCCATCTTTGCTTGAATGTTCCCTTCGTATCTCTAATTTTCTTGAAGAGATCTCTAGTCTTTCCCATCCTGTGTTGTCCTCTATTTCTTTGCATTGATCGCTGAGGAAGGCTTTCTTATCTCTTCTTGCTATTCTTTGGAACTCTGCATTCAGATGCTTATATCTTTCCTTTTCTCCTTTGCTTTTCAGTTCTCTTCTTTTCACAGCTATTTGTAAGGCCTCCCCAGACAGCCATTTTGCTTTTTTGCATTTCTTTTCCATGGGGATGGTCTTGATCCCTGTCTCCTGTACAGTCTCATGAACCTCATTCCATAGTTCATCAGGCACTCTATCTATCAGATCTAGTTTTATATATATATATACACACACATATGTGTGTGTGTGTGTATATATATATATATATATATAAAACCCATTCCCTATACTAAAAGAATAATGTGATGAAAATAATCACTCTGTTAAATACTTGGTGGATAGTGTAATAGCAGAGGGAAAACTATGGGCTAAGAAGTTATCTGACTGAAGAAGGTCTACATACTGCAACTACCAAGTGAGACAGAATAGTGGATATGAGTGATTTAGAGGCTGGACTTGGGGAACATTCTTCATCAGACAATTTGGCCAGTCCTTTCCTTGGGTTGCCCCATTCTTCACATTTAGACTTCTGTCATGGGATTCATCTTGGTGTATCATTAACTGGTATAACTGTGTGCATACTTCTATAATGTTTGCTCCTCAAAGGTAGAGACCTGTGCATGAAGCATGTCGTTCTTATCTATAGTAACCATGCTTCATTTTTTGTGCTGTGCTTAGTCGCCTAGTCATGTCCAACTGTTTGTGACCCCAGGGACTTCAGCCCGCTGGGCTCCTCTGTCCATGGGGACTCTTCCAGGCAAGAATACTGGAGTGGGTTGCCATGCCCTCCTCCAGGGGATCTTCCCAATTCAGGGATCGAACCCAGATCTACCGCATTTCAGGTGGATTCCTTATCATCTGAGCCACCAGGGAAGCCCACACTTTGTTTTACTCACATAATTATAAAGGACATTTACTGATATTAATATGTTATCCTTCATCAATTTGCACACATTTCTTATTTCTATGTCAGTGCTGTCCTTTTTCTAGTTATCCCCAATAGTAGTGACTTTTAATATTTATATAATAAAACTGAGTTTCTTGTGGTCTTGTGGGCAAAAATGAGTGCATTTATAATCATTTACTTTCTTGCATAATAAGAATTTATGATAAGGAATGATTACTACAATTTGTATTTTGCATTTTTGTTTCACTTTTTATTGGGGCTGATCTGTTTGTATTTGTGTTATACAGATATATTTGAATTTTAATGCTCACTTAACTTGAGCTGAGGATGCATAGGTTAAGAACTTACAAGAGAAATGCAGAGTAGATTTTGCACAGGTGGCTTGAGTATTTACTGAGTAAGCTCTTGGGGAAAAAGATTTGATGTCTTAGTCCAGAATGTTTTCAAATGTTGCTTGCTTGATTTTGTTTTAAATGGCATAATATACCTGACAGTATTTTTCTGCTTGTATCCTGGACCTTAGATATGTGATCCAAGTTACTGTCCCCTGAATTATTGGCATTGAGTTTAACCTCTTTTCAAGGAACCATAAGTTCTAGTTGTTAAAGTACATATAGTAGAGATATATAGCAAACTTTTATGTAAAGAAATAAGTGAAATGTGAAACTAAAACATTTAAATAATAGAACTTTAAAGAAATAAAATGACAAATGGTACCAGTGCAAGGGGAAATATTGGGTAAATATTAGATTAATTAAAATGTCATTCATTCATTCCACAAATATTTATTGAGAGCTTCTCTGTGCTAGACATGTAGTGATAAAGTGTGTCACCCTGATCTTATGGGACAAGACACACAATAAACAAAACAATATAAATTACATAGTATGTTAGATAATGTTAAGTGCTATGGAATAAAAATGCTCATGGTAAGGGGATTGGGATCACTGAGCTGCAATGTCAGGTAGGTTCTGAGTGTAACAAAGTCTTTGAGGAGCTGAGGGGTGAACCATGTGGCTGTTTTGAGGAAGAGCATTCCAGGCAGAAGCCAGAGACAGTTCAAAGCCCTGAGGTAGGCATATGCCTGATTTTACTGAGGAAAAGTAGGGAAATCAGTGTGACGTGTATCAGAGGAGATTCTTGTTTCCGTACATTATGGTTGAGGGTTAGAAGTTGATTGGTTGATTTCCTGTTTTGATTAATAGAGAGTAATCATTTGTTCCATAAGTGTATTACTGATTTTTCAACAAGTAAAAATTCAGTGAAGTATATTTTAATAAAAAAATTGCTTAAAACAAGGGCTCGGGTGGGAATACAAAGTAGTACAGCCACTATGGAGAACAGTGTGGAGATTCCTTAAAAAACTGGAAATAGAACTGCCATATGACCCAGCAATCCTACTGCTGGGCATACATGGAGGAAACCAGAATTGAAAGAGACATGTGTACCCCAATGTTCATTGCAGCACTGTTTATAATAGCCAGGACATGGAAGCAACCTAGATGTCCATCAGCAGACAAATGGATAAGAAAGCTGTAGTACATATACCGGAGAAGGCAATGGCACCCCACTCCAGTACTTTTGCCTGGAAAATCCCATGGATGGAGGAGCCTGGTAGGCTGCAGTCCACGGGGTCGCTAAGAGTTGGACACGACTGAGCGACTTCACTTTCACTTTTCACTTTCATGCATTGGAGAAGGAAATGGCAGCCCACTCCAGTGTTCTTGCCTGGAGAATCCCAGGGACGGGAGAGCCTGGTGGGCTTGTGTCTATGGGGTCCCATAGAGTCAGGCACAACTGTAGCAACTTAGCAGCAGCAGCAGCAGTACATATACACAATGGAATATTACTCAGCCATTAAAAAGAATACATTTGAATCAGTTCTAATGAGGTGGATGAAACTGGAGCCTATTATACAGATTGGAGTAAGCCAGAAAGAAAAACACCAATACAGTATACTAATGCATGTATATGGAATTTAGAAATATGATAATGATAACCCTATATGCGAGACAGCAAAAGAGACACAGATGTAGAGAACAGCCTTTTGGACTCTGAGGGAGAAGGTGAGGGTGGGATGATCTGAGAGAATAGCATTGAAACATGTATATTATCATATGTGAAACAGATCTCCAGTCCAGGTTCGATGCATGAGACAGGGTGCTCAAGGCTGGTGCACTGGGATAACCCAGAGGGATGGGATGGGGAGGGTAGTGGGAGGGGAATTCAAGATGGGGAACACATGTACTGATTCATATCAATGTATGGCAAAAACTACTACAGTATTGTAAAGTAATTAGCCTCCAATTAAAATAAATTAAACAAACAAGGGTTGGCAAGTTAGGCTTTGCAGGACACATGATCTCTGTCTCAACAACTACTCGACTTTTCTGTTGTATCATGAAAACAGCTTTAGAAAGTGTGTAAATAAATGGGTATGGCTGTGTTCCAGTGAGCTTGATTTATGATCTCTGATGTTTGAATTTCATAGAATCTTCACATGCCATGAAATAGTCCTCTTTTGATTTTTTTCACCCATTTAAAAAATGAAAACCATTCTTAATTTAGGGGCTATATAAAAACTGTTGGTGGGTTGAATTAGATTCTAAGACCAAATAGCTTGCCAATCCCTGATTTAAACATAATTAAGATTTTGTTGATTCACAACTTGTATATGATCTTATAGTTTTTAAGGGCTATTAGTGTGAGCATCATTTATTATTGTACAATATTTGAAATAGATTGTTTTGGTATGGGTTTATGTTAAAGTTCTAATCTCCTTTAAAAGTATGCTGCATCATTGTCTGTTTTTTCAAAATGGATGATGCACAATTGGAAAAAACATCGAATTATTTGCATTTTTGGTTTATAAGGTTTTATTTAGGTAAGAATTTATTAGACAATATACAGCAGAGATAGATGGGTAGATAAACAGTTCAGAAATAGAATTAATCATTAGAAAACGGTTGGTAAGATGACAAATAAAAATGTTTCTTTAAGGGGGATTTCAGAAAATGAATTTTTTCAACCCATACTTTATTATTAATATCCATTTCTTAAAGATCTTAGTAATTATGAGAGGCCATTTCAAAGATTTAAAGTTCGTGATATATCTTTATTTAACAGTGGAGGAGTACAGGAAGTTGACAGTAGAAGCAAAGAGAATGAACTGGTAGATGTTAGATTTTTTGGTGGTCTAAGAGTTTTCTTTTTTTTAATGGTTTGAAAACTACTAAAAAGTACATTTCTAAATAATTTTTATTTATTTTTTGCTCTGAAGCAAGGGGATAAGATTGGGAACAGTGGGAGTTGGCAGTGCAATAGTATGGTATGGTGCATGTGTGCTTGGTCGAGTCTGATTCTATGACCCCATGGACTGTAACCCACCAGGCTCCTCTGTCCATGGGATTTTTCAGGCAAGAATACTGGAGTGGGTTGCCATTTCTTCCTCCAGGGAACCTTCCTAACCCAGGGATCTAACCTGAGTCTCCTGAGGCTCCTGCAGGTAGATTCTTTACCAGTGAGCCACCTGGGAAGCCTGGTGGAATAGTCTGCTGTTAAACTTTTCCAGTGTAGTTTTCGTCTGAGATACTATGTTTTTCATCTTTAGAAGTTCAATTTGCATTTATTAAAAATATTTTCCATTTCTCTACTCATCAACTTCATGGTTTCTTCAGTCTTCTTGAAGAAAGCATATGGAATATTGCTTTGTAATTTCTGTTTCTGTTCCTCTTGAATGAATTTTAACCTGGTTATGGGTCATATTTTCCTGCTTTGTTCATGCTTGGTAATCTTGACTAGATATTGGACATGGTGAATTTCATGTTGTACTGGGTATTGTTTTAGTAATTTTGAGCTTTATTCTCATGTGCAGTTAACAGGCATCCATTTGATCTTCTTGAGGCTTACTTTTAAAATTTGTTAGTATGGGTTCAGAGAAGCCTTTAGTCAAAGGAAAGCTTGACCTCATTATTGGCTTTATTTGAAGATATTAGTAAGCATTTCCTTTCTTGCACATTGGAACACGAACTACGCTATGCTTTTTGTGAGCTCTGGATATCATTTTCCCTACTCTTGTCTGGTGGTTCTTTCCTCCAGCCTCAGAGCTGTCCTTACATGTGTTCACTGATCGGTACTCAGGGGACTTCTCTCAGGGTCTTGGGAACATTCTCTCTGTTCTCATCAGTGTTTCACACCACAGAATTCTAGCTGCCTTTGCTTCCTTGAACTCTTGGGTTCTGTCTTTTTATTTTAGTGAGAGAATTGAGGTCTACTGGGTTCTCCTCTCTGTGCTGTTACATTTACATTCTCTCCAGGCAGTGCACTGGAGCAGTTGAAGCACTCACCTTGTTGATTTCTTTTGAGAAATTACTGTCTTGATTGACTCTTGTCCAGGGTCTGACCATTGTCCTTTCCTGTATATGATCACATTTTCTAATTGTTTAAGGTGGGAGAGTAAATCTGATTACTGATGGAGGGAAGTGGAGGTGAGACTCAGTTAACCACTAAATCTGCTTGTTAATAATCAACACTAAAATCACATTGGTTTGCACTGATTATGAAAACACTGCCAGGGTTATTTTTAGGCATTGGTTTATGGCTCTGATGTGATGAAAAAACCTTACAATTATACCTACAGGTAAAAAGTTTACCTCAAACTATTTCTTTCACCTGTTCTCTTGTTTTTCGGTAATACATCTCTCAATTATGGAAACTACCAAAGAAATATAGAATATCAAATGGTAAAAGGCATTTTCTCCCAAGTTAAAAACACTAATTTTGCTATAATCTTGATGATACCTCCTGAGCTACTATAAGGATGTAAAGTCCGCATATGTGTATGTAACAGAGGGAGTTTTTACCAGGGTACAAGGTAGATGTGTTAGCAGGGGTTTTGAATTGAGAAAGGACTTGCACTTATGGTTGTCATGTTTAGAACCCCACCTTAAAATTTGCCTCCATTAGACTCTGCAGATTGTTACCGCTGATATGGCCATGTTTTTCAGGGGAGAGGTCAATCTTAGAAAAATATTATCAGGACTATTTATTGGTACTTGCTTTATCAACTCTTGGCTGCTGAAAAGACTGTTCTAAAGTTGGTCTTCTAAGGAATAATGGCATGTCTAGTAGGGAAAGCTAAATTAGTTCATGAGACCTCTCCTCACTCTAGGGATTGTACATCTACCTGAAATAGGTGGCCTTGCTTCAGTTCTTCTAACTAGAGTGGAAGTTAAAAGTTAGATGATACCAAGACTGAGAACCTCACAAGGGTTGTTGTTTAAAGGTGTAAACACATTACATAAATGTGTAGTTCACATCTGTAATTTTAAGTTACAAATAAATTATTTTAACTAAATGCCTTTAGCTAATTAAACAAGAAAGGGATTATTAGAGAGAGAAGAAAGGAAGTGAATAGCCCTCAGACTTAAGAGCTATCTTATGTAGGCCACTGACACCTGGGGTCCTCACTTGTGTATTTCCACAGACCTCAGGGATATTAGAGGTGCTATGCTAAACTTGAGTTAGACAAGGCTGTGGTCCATGTGATCAGATTGGCTAGTTGTCTGTGACTGTGGTTTCAGTCTGTCTGCCTTCTGATGCCCTTTCTCAGTGCCTACCATCTTACTTGGGTTTCTCTTACCTTGGATGTGGGGTATCTCTTCATGGCTGCTACAGCAAAGAGCAGCCGCTACTCCTGAACTCCGATGTGGGGTTGCTCCTCTCAGCCCCACCCCTGACCTTGGGCATCGGGTAGCTCCTCTCAGCCGCGCTTGTGCACCCGTCGCAGCCAAAGCCTTTGACTGTGTGGATCACAATAAACTGTGGAAAATTCTGAAAGAGATGGGAATACTAGACCACATGAACTGCCTCTTGAGAAACCAGTTAGAACTGGACATGGAACAATAGACTGTTCCAAATAGGAAAAGGAATAGTCCAGGCTGAGAAATGCTGGGCTGGAAGAAGCACAAGCTGGAGTCAAGATTTCCGGGAGAAATATCAATAACCTCAGATATGAAGATGATACCACCCTTATGGCAGAAAGTGAAGTGCCTCCTGATGAAAGTGAAAAAGGAGAGTGAAAAAGTTGGCTTAAAGCTCAACATTCAGAAAACTAAGATCATGGCATGTGGTTCCATCACTTCATGGCAAATAGATGGAGAAACAGTGGCTGACTTTATTTTTCTGGGCTGCAAAATCACTGCAGATGGTGATTGCAGCCATGAAATTAAAAGACGCTTACTCCTTGGAAGGAAAGTTATGACCAACCTAGATAGCATATTCAAAAGCAGAGACATTACTTTGCCAACTAGGTCCATCTAGTCAAGGCTATGGTTTTTCCAGTGGTCATGTATGGATGTGAGAGTTGGACTATAAAGAAAGCTGAGTGCCGAAGAATCGATGCTTTTGAACTGTGGTGTTTGGAGAAGACTCTTGAGGGTCCCTTGGACTGCAAGGAGATCCAACCAGTCCATCCTAAAGGAGCTCAGTCCTGGGTGTTCATTGGAAGGACTGATGTTGAAGCTGAAACTCCAATACTTTAGCTACGTGATGCGAAGAACTGACTCATTTGAAAAGACCGTGATGCTGGGAAAGATTGAGGGCAGGAGCAGAAGGGGATGAAAGAGATGGTTGGATGGTGTCACCGACTCAATGAACATGGGTTTGGGTGGACTCCGGGAGTTGGTGATGGACAGGGAGGCCTGGCATGCTGCAGTTCATGGGGTCGCAAAGAGTTGGACATGACTGTGTGACTGAACTGAACTGAACTGAATGCTAAACTAATGCTGATTGATAAGCATCTTTTCCCTGCTGACTTGGCTGGATAATAGGGTAATTGTGAATGTGTGATAAGTATGTCCATGAATATGATCAATACTGTGCAGTTCAGTGAACTATCTCTTACCTGTCCATTTCATTTGGTGGCAGTGGTGTGATTATTATGCAATGACATCTATTAGATGTGAGACAAGAGAACAGAGACAGATACCTGTTACTCTAATGGCAGCTTGGTGGTAGACAGCATGGTGGGTTTGCAGTTCTTGGGGTTTGTGGATCAGGAGCCTGCATTTGGATTGAAGCTTCATTTCTTCTCTTTATGTCTCCAACCTTATCCTCAGCTCAAGAGTTGTACTTAATAGGATTTTTGGGTGTGTGTTTGATAGGACTTAGGTTAATATCTTATGGCAAGTTTTGTGTATATGTATATTGGGGAGAGAGGTGTGCATTATCTGTCAAGGCTTCTAATTTGACTAGATCCAGGTATTTAAAAAAAATTTTTGAATTGTGGTGTTGGAGAAGACTCTTCAGAGTCCCTTGGACTGCAAGGAGATCCAACCAGTCCATCCTAAAGGAGATCAGTCCTGGGTTGTCATTGGAAGGACTGATGCTGAAGCTGAAACTCCAATACTTTGGCCACTGCATGCAAAGAGTTGACTCATTGGAAAAGACCCTGATGCTGGGAGGGATTAGGGGCAGGAGGAGAAGGGGATGACAGAGGATGAGATGGCTGGATGACATCACGGACTCGATGGACATGAGTCTGGGTGAACTCCGAGTGTTGGTGATGGACAGAGAGGCCTGGTGTGCTGTGATTCATGGGGTCGCAGAGTCAGACATGACTAAGCAACTGAACTGAACCCACAGTTTAAGTGTTTTTAATTTCATTATAACAGGCTGAGGAAAAAAAAATCCATTTTCTTAGCAAATACTGGAGTTTTTATTTGACTTTAAGATGTTTATCAATAATAATTTAGATGTTAGTTCAGTTCAGTCGCTCAGTTGTGTCCGACTCTTTGCGACCACATGAACTGCAGCATGCCAGACCTCCCTGTCCATCACCAACTCCCAGAGCTTACTCAAACTCATGTCCTTTGTGTCAGTGATGCCATCCAACAATCTCATCCTCTTTTGTTCCCTTCTCTTCCTGCCCCCAATCCCTCCCAGCATCAGGGCCTTTTCCAATGAGTCAACTCTTTGCATGCAGTGGCCAAAGTATTGGAGTGTCAGCTTCAGCATCAGTCCTTCCAATGAACACCCAGGACTGGTCTCCTTTAGGATGGACTGGATGGATCTCCTTGCAGTCCAAGAGACTCTCAAGAGTCTTCTCCAACACCACAGTTCAAAAGCATCAATTCTTCACTGCTCAGCTTTCTTTATAGTCCAACTCTCACATCCATACATGACCACTGGAAAAACCATTGCCTTGACTAGATGGACCTTTGTTGGCAAAGTAATGTCTCTGCTTTTGAATATGCTATCTAGGTTGGTCATAACTTTCCTTCCAAGGAGTAAGCATCTTTTAATTTCATGGCTGCAGTCACCATCTGCAGTGATTTTGGAGCCCAGAAAAGTAAAGTCTGACACTGTTTCCACTGTTTCCCCATCTATTTGCCATGAAGTGATGGGACCAGATGCCATGATCTTAGTTTTCTGGATGTTAAGCTTTAAGCCAACTTTTTCACTCTCCTCTTTCACTTTCATCAAGAGGCTTTTGAGTTCCTCTTCACTTTCTGCCATAAGGGTGGTGTCATCTGCATATCTGAGGTTATTGATATTTCTCCTGGCAATCTTGATTCCAGCTTGTGCTTCTTCCAGCCCAGTGTTTCTCATGATGTACTCTGCATAGAAGTTACATAAGCAGGGTGACAATATACAGCCTTGACATACTCCTTTTCCTATTTGGAACCAGTCTGTTGTTCCAAGTCCAGTTCTAACTGTTGTTTCCTGACCTCTATACAGGTTTCTCAAGAGGGAGGTCAGGTGGTCTGGGATTCCCACCTCTTTCAGAATTTTCCACAGTTTATTGTGATCCAATTTTGTGTATTAATAATAATAATTTTCCTTAGTGTTTATGTAGAATTTCAAAATTTATGTAAGATAAAGTAATAAAGTAGTTAAGGAAATTAAATTTATTTCCTTTGGCTCCAGTCTGCCATATCTGCATTTATGTTTACTCCTTATGTTTTTCTCCCAGGTCCCTGAGTTTCCATTCTGTTTAGCACCTGGAAAGCCTTTTCAAGAGCATCTGATAAGTTCATTTACACTCAGATACAAGTAACAGATACAGTTCAAAGTATTGTTATCCCAAAGGTCTGTGCATTGTAATAGAAAAAAGGGAGAATCCTTATGTTATAAAAATTAATCTCTAGTAGTGAAGTTTTCTGTTGGGAAGAGGGGAAGAGTTTCTGTTTGTTTTTAATCTGTAGGATTTTTTTCAAGCTCTTAAAACCACACCAGCCAGGTGGCTACAGCTGTGCTTCTACCCAAGATTAGCACCTTAAGGTAATTCCATCTTCAGTTAGTTCAGTGCTTTATAAATTATTTCTAATCTTTAAAACACTCCACTTGTAGTGAAGAGACAATATTTTAATATGTTTGACAGAGGATGAAACAAATACAACATTATAGAGAAGTAGAATAACATATTTGAAAATACTTAGAAAAGGGTTAACACATTTTACAGACATATATTTTTTCTTGGTAAATTGTTTCAGCCCTGACAATTTTAGCAGTCTCACTAAATTTTTAATCAAAGTACTAATTTATAATGGATAAGGAAAGTAGAAGTAAACACTGAGATGTTTTAAGAATGAGCTGTGTTAAGAACTCTTATTTCTTTGAGTGCCTAAATTAAACCATAAATCATCATTTTATTTTTTTGGATTCTGGGTGTTTGAACAGGGAAGGGTAATATGATAGACTGTCAAATGGCCAATGCCAAGGTGAAAATGTCCGCCGTATATATATAAACTCACATCTGAATGAGCTACTCATTGATCTGGTCACTTTTAGAAAAAGGAAAGCAGCTCTTCTCTGATAACATGGGGAACTGAAAGAAGTGCTGCCAAGGAAAACAGCTACTACATATTACTGGTTCTGCTAGAACTCCTGTTAACATACTTCCTTAAAAAGATGCGTTTCCTGAAGGAGCCAAACTCTTAAGTGGTAATATGACCAAAACACTGTAAGTCACTCTTGTGTTTAAAACATAATCCAGATAGAGGAAATACTAGGGTCAAGATTTGTAAACTACAACTAAATTATGAAAATTATTCTATTTCCTTGTATTCATGCATTCAAGAGCTCTGAAAAACGCAGCCTTGTGTGACTTCCTCAATTATGTAACTTGTTTAAGCATATTGGGTAGGAAGTGAAAATATAGCTACCTTACTTAGATTTTATCTGTTTTTTGTATTAAAGAGGATATTCTATTTATTATGAAATTTTCAAAAGAGAAAAGCATCAAAGTTACTAAAAACTCAAATCGTGTTATTTTTGTAATTAAAGGGAAATGTCACAAATTTACTGTTTCATGAAATAAATGGCTGTTGCATTTATAAAGTGCTGTTAATATGGAAGTTATAGAAAGTGTTTTTAAATACTATAAGATATTGTTAATTGTACCAGTAATGGAAGGACATTATCCTACCAATATTTGCTCCTAATTTTAGCTAAATGTGTGAATGGAAATGTTGTTTGTGATTCTCCATGCAGGGAGAAAGACTAGTAATTTACCAAGGGCAGGGTGGTGAGAGTAGAACTGTGGGTTAAGGCATAAGGAAGGATGGCAAATAAGCAAATGAAAAGATGCTCAACATCATTAGTCCCACTAGGGCAAGGGAAATTAAAACCAGATGGAAGTATCACTATATACCTGTTAGAATGCCTAAAATTAAAAAGACTGGTCATGCAGAATGTTGACTAGCACATAGAGGAATTAAAACTCTCATGCTCCATTGGTATCTAATGTAAAATGGTGCTACCACTTTGGAAGACAATTGGCACTTTCTTTAAAAGTTAAACATATACCTGTCTATATGACCATCCAGTCCACTCTTAGGTATTTACTCAAGAGAAACAGATCCTTTTATCTTTACAAAGACTTGTACACAAATAGCCCCAAAATGAAAACAACCCAAGTTGACTTCTTCAATAGGTGAATGGATAAACAAGTTGTGGAATGTCCATACAATGGGATACAACTCAGCAATAAAAGAGAATAAACAGTGGATACACTCAGCAACATGGGTGACCTCAAAAGAATTATACAGAGGGGGGGAAAAGCCATATCAGATGAGTACATATTTTGTAATTCTAAAATTCTAGAAAATAGACATTAATCTTAATCTATAATGACAGAAAGCAGCAGAGGTTTTGGGGGAGATGGTGTGCAGAAGGAAGGGATTACAATGGGGAAGTCTGGGGGGGAGATAGATATGTTCTTTATCTTGATTATAGTGATGGTTTCATAGGCATATACATGTGTCAAATTTATCAAATTGTATACTGTAAATATATGCGATTTATTGTTGTGGTGGTTAATTTTGTCATCCTTCCTAGGCTAAGGGATGACTAGATAGCTGGTAAAGCATTGTTTCTGAGTGTGGCTGTGAGAGTGTCTCCCAAAGAGAGTAGTTTTGAACTGATAGATTGAATAAAGAAAATTGCCCTCACCAATGTGGATGGAATTCCCCCTTTCCCCATATTTCTCAGATCTCTGGGCTTGCACTGCAACTCAGATACTAAACTGCCAGCTTTTCTGGCCTCCAGCCTTTGGACAGGTCTTTTGAGCCTAAATAACTGTGTGAGCCAATCCCCTCATAATAAATCTCTTTCTATGTATCTGTGTCCTACTGGTTCTGTTTCTCTGGAGAACGTTGACTAATACGGTTGTATATCAATTATACCTCAGCCATGAAATTAAAAGATGCTTACTCCTTGAAAGAAAAGTTATGACCAACCTAGATAGCATATTCAAAAGCAGAGACATTACTTTGCCGACTAAGGTCCGTCTAGTCAAGGCTATGGTTTTTCCAGTGGTCATGTATGGATGTGAGAGTTGGACTGTGAAGAAGGCTGAGTGCTGAAGAATTGATGCTTTTGAACTGTGTTGTTGGAGAAGACTCTTGAGAGTCCCTTGGACTGCAAGGAGATCCAACCAGTCCATTCTGAAGGAGATCAAACCTGGGATTTCTTTGGAAGGAATGATGCTAAAGCTGAAACTCCAGTACTTTGGCCATCTCATGTGAAGAGTTGACTCATTGGAAAAGGCTCTGATGCTGGGAGAGATTGGGGGCAGGAGGAGAAGGGGACGACAGAGGATGAGATGGCTGGATGGCATCACGGACTCGGTGGAGTGAAGTCTGGGAGTTGGTGATGGACAGGGAGGCCTGGCGTGCTGCAATTCATGGGATCGCAAAGAGTCAGACATGACTGAACAACTGAACTGAATTGAACTGAAAGCTGTTAAAAATATTATATGTCTGCCTACCCAGTTCTCAATTTGCAGCTTTATTGTATACAGTAACTGCTGCTTATTTTGTGGGTGGGGGATGGAGGGTATGCTAGACCATCCTGCTCATGCTTTGGTTTCTGTGCTGTTTCCCCAAAATGTTAGGTGATAAACTCAATGTGACTAATCACATATGTACTTTCCTAAGGTTCAATTCTCTTTCAGATATTGTAAACTCTACTACTCCTATGTTTGCTGAATCCTTAGTTCAAACAATGAGACTTGCTTTTATTGGTTGTAAATGATCCTGGTGATTCATCTTTCTTGTTTTTTTTTTTTTTTTTTCACTTGAAACATGAAGGCTATTTTGATAGAACTCACATTTTGATCTCAAGGCTTGAAAATCTTGTATCTCTACCTATTTTGAAGAATGTTGGACTTGGAGACTGCTTGGTTATAAATGGTACAGTATTAAAATAGAAATCAAACTTGAAAATATTTGACATGCAATGCTTTGTATTGTAAAAGCCTTATTTGTCATCTATTTGCCTTTCTCTTCCTGAATATACTTATATTTGATAAAAGCATTCTGATTCACTGAAGTTTTATTTGTAAAGAAATGTTTCTGAAGAATCAAATTTCTGAAGAGGCAGATTTTCTGCCTAGGCAGCAAAACTTGGTGTAAAAAAATGGTATTGCTGATTTGTTGTGTGACCTTGGTCAATGCATAGCACTTTGTCTTAGTTTTCTGTTCTTTGAAATATATGTGGTTTCCAAAGCATAGTACTGTAAGCTGACATTGTGAATTTTTAAGCAGTAGTTTGCCAATGTATTTTCTCTTTCTTTACTTGGTTGCACATTTTTCACTCAGATAAGGTCTTTTGTTTCTCATATATTGTATTGTACTGTATAGAGATGGCTTGGATGGTAATAGCAGTGATGCCTAATTGGGAAGAGGACATTAAAATAATTAAAATTTTGATGTCCTCTGGAAGTTAGTATACAAAAATCAAGATTTCCATACTAATTTAAAAGATTAAAGAATATGTTTTCTGCTTCCCATGTCAACTAGAACTATTTGTTTGAAATATCACCAGATACTTCTTATACAATTTTCCCAGTATTTTCAAGGCCTCATGGGCATATGGTTCAAGTAAAGGCTTAGCTTCTGTACTGGGGAGACCAGGGCAGAACTGGCATTTTATTGATAAGCTGTGCTGTCATGACTCTCAATGCAAAAGGAGTTCAGCTTGGTTTGAGTCATTAGAGAAGGTGTTGTGATCTGATCTGGTGCATACTTCAGACAAATGGAGAGAAGCTGGGGAGAGGCAGAATTAAAATTAGGTCTTGAGGATAGGATACATAGAAGTGAGTGAGGAGACCTCTCCTTTCACTTTGGTGATGAGCCTGACTTGGCCAAGTGAGGCCAGTTTAGGGAGAACACGGAAAACTTAATAGAGAAGTTCGGAGTTTTGTGGTTATAGACAGAAAGCCATTGTAGATTTCTGAGCAGTGAAATACAATGTGTGAAAAATTTAAGAATCTCGTCTTAGGACTGCAGGAATACAAATTCAAGGGATAGAGGTGTTGACAAGGCAGTGGACAGTTGTTTTACCTAAAATATAAATAGATTATTTAGAATTGCTTATTTTTCTGGATATTGATGCTGCTGCTGCTAAGTATGGAGAAGGAAATGGCAACCCACTCCAGTATTCTTGCCTGGAGAATCCCAGGGATGGGGGAACCTGGTGGGCTGCTGTCTATGGGGTCCCACAGAGTCAGACACAAGTGAAGCAACTTCTATCAAGGTTTGCTTCTATCTTTCCAGTATTGTTTTCTTTTGTGTTGTTCACTCAGTCCTCTATTTTAGCAACAGTGAGCAGCACAGCATTTCTCAGGCTGTTCTTTCTGACTAGAGTTCCTTCTGTCATCCTCTTTTGTGATGCGCTTTTGTTTTCTGAGTCTCAGCTCTGATCCCACCTCTTTTATCACCTTCTTCAACATCATTTTTCCTTTAATGATTTTTGCTTTTCCTTATACTCCATAACACTTACAGAGGCTACTCTACTGATCACATCATTCTGTGACTTAGTGTTTATTTGACTCTTTTATAATATTTAGTAATCAGTGAGCTTCTTGAGGACAAAGCCCATTATACCTGTATACCAAGCATCTAAGTGTAGCTCCAGTAAAATGGTAAGCATTTTTGAAAGTGCTTCTTGAATGAATGAAAGGACCTCTCTCTATCTCTACTGAATGTTGAATTTGAGGTCTTGTGAGATTCTACCCAGTATAAACTTTAGTGGGTGAAAATGCAGTAGAAGTTCATGTTCCATGAAAATTTAATGGCATGAAATTTAAATAGGTTGATTAGTAATTTTATTGGTTATTTTGAATAGAGTTATATTACAATGTGAATCATCAAATAACTCATTCAGTTACTACTTTGCTGCTGTAGAAAGCAAAAGGACTTTCTATGACTGGACTGTAATACATTTCTCTATCTTCTGTAACTCATTGTTAATAGCACTGATTTTACTGCCAGCATATGAATAAAAGGACTCTTCTTTTTACTCTTTTATTCTCTCATTCAGAGAGGTAGTTATTATGGCGTTTGGTAAGACATGGCTGCTGATTCTAGCCATTTACATATTTTTTTTTGAGAGAGAATCGGTTTTCAGAGCTTTAAAACAGTCAAGTTCCAATTAAGTAAAAATTGTCATATAAAATAAGAAATGGTCTGTTTATTTAATTTGTATTATATGTGGATATCTGGAGGACTAACATATTTGTTCCTTTACACTCATATCTAGTTCCTGAAGATGTATTTCTTTCATATATCATATCCGAGCTGACTGTTACTATTATCTACAGATTACAAACTTGGATGTTATTTTTTCTTTGTAATTAATGTCATATTTATATCTTTAGTTATAGTAATCACTTATGATTTTATAAGTTTAGGTGAATTATTTTCCACTTTCAGTGATACCAGTTATCTGAGATTTAAATAGATGAAAACTTAGAGACGCATTCAGTATATCCTATGCTCAATTCTTTATTTCTGTGTACAGTACCTTTTTACTTCCTTATTTTTCCTAAATTTTAACTAGAGGTATGCTAGTAGCTAGGAAGGATGCCAAGAAGATGTATCTTGGAAAGAAACATCTTCAGGATAAAAAGCATTGAATCCCCTTGAAGTTTTGTTTTAATCTTGTTTAGGAAAGTATGGGATGTGGGGTTGGATTTCCTTATTATTGTGGGCAGCATCCTTTTAAATATATTACATTTTTTCAGAAAAGCTGATGAAGTATGACATACATGCAGTCCATGTGGGCTCTACCCAGCATGTAACTCAGAGGGACAATTGCCCTTCATGTTCTGGACATTAACCTGCAATTGATGTACTTTTAGATCACATTAGTTTTGGGTAGGGATATTTTATTACTGATTTATATGGAACTTGTGGTCCACTATAACTGCCAAATCTTTCCTTTTCTTTGTACTTTGCTTGGCTCCTCTTCCTGTGTTACTGATTTAAGAGCAGGAACTTTATATTTATGATAGTAAATTTCTTTTGTTAAATTTCAGTGGTGATTCCAACCTACTGAGATAATTTTGGGTCCTGATTCTCTTTTCCAGTTTGGTTACAGTTTTTACTTTGTGGTTGTAATCAGCTTACCATCTAATCATTCCCAAATCATTGTGGGGGGAATCATGCTTGTCAGAACAGGCTGTAGGACCTTATGAAGTGTTCAAAGGCCTTGTTCCCCCTTACACATTTCTTAATTGTCCTTGACTCCTGGATGCCTACTGATATTCCTTGATGACAAAATGGAAAATAAAGTGCTTTTAGGATAGCAAAGTGGACTGTCAAGCCTAATGCTCTTAAATCACTTCACTGGTTAGTATTCTCACACTTGAAATGCAATTTCCCTTGGGGGTACTGACATTTTATATCTGATCACCTTTCATTTCAATTAGCATGCTTACTCATTCCCTCAAGAAGAGGTTTAGTTCTTAGTGATGAGTCCAGAAGATTCTAAATCATACTAGTGGAGAACACCAACAGTAGAAGGATAATTTTGAAAGAAAATGTCTTTTCGTATTGTGACATTTCAAGTAGGACAACGAGAATTGAGGAAACTGGGGCAACACTTTGTTATGCAATTTTTCCTGAAATAGCTAAAAATATGTTCTCAGAAGAGAATTAATGAATTATAGTGATTAGATGTCAAGCAATTCTGTTTTAATTAGGGGTATTTAGCTTACTAATAAGTGTTACCACAATCTGAAGGTAGAGAAGGTCTGTTAGGACAGCTTAAATTGATATTCTTTTTTAAAACGTTGGCTCAGCATGTTAAGATAAAAATTTGAAGCAAGCTTCTCTGTTCTAGTACTACTGCTGCTGCTAAGTTGCTTCAGTTGTGTCTGACTCGCAACCCCATAGACGGCAGCCCACCAGGCTCCCCCATCCCTGGGATTCTCCAAGCAAGAACACTGGAGTGGGTTGCCATTTCCTTCTCCAATGCATGAAAGTGAAAAGTGAAAGTAAAGTCACTCAGTTGTGTCCGACTCTTAGGACTCCACGGACTGCAGCCTACCAGGCTCTTCTGTCCATGGGATTCTCCAGGCAAGAGTACTAGAGTGGGGTGCCATTGCCTTCCCCTCTAGTACTACTATGTAATATCAAATAGTTGCAGCTGAATGTACTCTCAGTTCTTACTCTCTTATGAGTTAACGACTTGTGAATAAGTGTTATCTCTTAGCCAGGGAGAAGTTACCATAAATGTATTGTCTGCATGAATGAATGACTTAATGTCATGATAGTTACGCATCGCTGAAACTTTAGAAAATTTGACAAATGCATTTAGATATGAAGCATAATAAGTCTGATCATTTCAAAAATAATATAATTTTCTAAAATAAGATCCTAACTTTCATACAGGACAATTATAAATCATTTTTTCAATAATGCTGAGTGTATTGTATATTTCAGGCTCTATGGCAAATAGAGGATGCAGAGATAAATATGAGATGGTCTTGGACCTTATAGGAGCTCAGAGACTTAGATGGCACAAAATAGCCAATAAAATGATAAAGCTACTATCATAACCATAACAATAACCATAACTATATTTCATGTGACATCACAAAGACGTATCTTGTTTTATTGCACTTCAGAGATGTTGTGTTTTTTCACACTGAAGGTTTGTGGCAAACGTGGGTGTCAAGCAAGTCTATCAGCACCATTTTTCTAACAGCATTTGCTCACTTTGTGTCTCTGTGTCACATTTTGTAATTCTCACAATATTTCAGACTTTTAAATTATTATTGTATTTGTTATGGTGATCTGTGATCAGTAATCTTTGATGTTACTATTATAATTGTTTTGAGGCACCACAAGCAGTGCTCAGAGATGGCAAACTTAATAGATTAAAGTTGTGTGTGTTCTGACTGCTCCGCCAATTGGCAGTCACCCCATCTCTTTCTTCGACCTCAGTATTCCCTGAGACACAAAAGTATTGAAGTTAGGCCAATTAATCGCCCTACAATGGCCTCTCAATGTTCAAGTGAAGGAACAACTACATGTCTTTCATTTTTAATCAAATCAGAGATGATTACAGGCTTCCTCATGGCTCAGTTGGTAAAGAATCCGCCTACAATGCAGGAGATCCCCGTTCGATTCCTGGGTTGGGATCCAGTGGAGAAGGCTACCCACTCTATATTCTTGGGTTTCCCTTGTGTCTCAGCCGGTAGAGAATCTGCCTGCAATGTGGGAGGTCCTGGCTTCAATCCCTGGGTTGGGAAGATCCCCTGGAGGAGGGAAAGACTACCTTCTCCAGTATTCTGGCCTGGGGAATTCCATGGACTGTATGGTCCAGGGGGTCACAAAGAGTCAGAGATGATTAAATTTAATGAGGAACGTATATTAAAAGCCAAGATAAGCTAAAAACTAGGCCTCTTGTGCCAAGCAGCAAAGTTGTAAATGCAAAGGGAAAGTTCTGAAAGGAGATTAAAAGTGTTACTCCACTGAACACAGAAATAAAAACATGAAACAGCCTTATTACTGATAAGTTTAAGTGGTTTGGATAGAATATCAAATCAGCTACAACATTCCCTTAAGCCAAATCCTAATCCAGAGAAAGACTGTAACTGTAGCTTTCTTTGATTCTCTGATGACTGAGAAAGGTAAGGAAGCTGTAGAAGAAGAGTTTGAGGCTAGCAGAGGTTGGTTTGTGAAGGTTAAGGAAAGAAGACATATCCATGAAAATGAAAGGTAAAGCAGTAAGTGCTAATGTAGAAGCTGCAGCAAATTATTCAGATCTGTTGAAGATAATCAATTAAGGTGGCTGCACTAAACAGATTTTAATGTAGATAAAATAGCCTTCTATTAGAAGGAGATGTCCTCTAGGAATTTCATAGCTAAAAGAGGAAGTCAATGCCTCGCTTCAAAGCTTCAAAGTGCAGACTGACTCTGTTGTTAGGGGCTAATGCATCTGGTGACTTTAAGTGGAAGCCAGTACTCATTTACCATTCTGAAAATTCTACAGTCGTTAAGAGCTGTGCTAAATGTACTCTGCCTGCGCTCTAATAATGGAACAGCAAAACCTGTATGACAGCTCATCTATTTACAACACAGTTTACTGAATATTTTAAGCCTCCTGTTGAGATCTACTGCTCAGAAAGAAAGATTCCTTTCAAAGTATTACTTTCATTGACAATACACCTGATCACCCAAGAACTCTGATGAAGATGTGCAATGAGATACATGTTCTCATGCTTGCTAACATAGCATGTATTCTGCAGTCCATGGATCAAGGAATAATTTCAACTTTCCCGTCTTATTATAGAAAAACATTTTTAAAGGTTATAGCTACCCTATATAGTGATTCCTTTGATGGATCTGGGCAAAGTCAATTGAAAACTTTCTGGAAAGTATTCTGCATTCTAGATGCCATTAAGAGCAATTGTGATTCATGGGAACAGGTCACAATATCAACATTGGTAGGAATTTGGAAGAAGCTGGTTCCAGCCCTCATGGATGACTTTGAAATGCTCAAGACTTCAGTGAAACAAGTAACTGCAGAGGTGATAGAAAACTAGAACGTGGAGCCTGAAGATGTGATTGAATGGCTGCAATCTCATGATAAAGCTTGAATGGGTGAGGAGTTGCTTCTTACAGATGGGCAAAGAAGATGATTTCTTGAGATGGAATCTTTGCCTGGTAAAGATGCTGTGAAGACTGTTGAAATGACAGCAAAGTATTTAGAATATTACATAAACTTAGTTGGTAAAGCAGTGGCAAGGTTTAAGAGGACTGACTTTTGTGGGTAAAGTGCTCTCAAACACCATTATTGATACAGAGAAGTGGTTTGTGAACGGAAGAATCAATTAATGCAGCAAACTTCATTGTTACCTGGCTTTAAAAAAATTGCCAAACCCACCGCAACTTCAGCAACTACCTTGATCAATTGGCAGCCATCAACATTGAGGCAAGACCCTCCGTCAGGAAAGATTAGGACTCACTGAAGTCTTAGACGATGGTTAGTGTATTTCTTTAGCAATAAAGAAACCAGACCTACAGTATTTCTGAGGCATGCCTACAGAGGAGAGATAACTGACCTAACAGGTAAGGAGCATGGGTAGCATCAAAGGAAAACTTTCTGTTGAAGAGAGGTGTAGGCTGACTCTTAATGAGTAGAAGCTCGCCAGGTGAATATTGTGTGTGTGTGTGTGTGTGTTTAGAATGACACAGAAAAGGGGTGGAACATTCCTGAAAGAGCAACCCACTCCAGTACTCTTGCCTAGAGAATTCCATGGATAGAGGAGCCTAGTGGGCTGCTGTCCATGGGATCACACAGAATCGGACACGACTGAAGCGACTTAGCAACAGCAGCAGCATTGCTGAAAGTGAGTTGGAAGAAAAGCTTGGAGTTGAGGCATATAGTGAGGTTGCTCAACTATATAGTGTTTGTGTGAGTGTGAGATTGGGATACCGTATATGAAGAACCGGTGGACAATGGAGAACCTCAGACATGTCAGAGTAAGGTGACAGTGTAGTCAGCTTTACATGCTAAATCTGTTGCTGTGATGAGGAGGAAGAGGGTGGATTTTACAGGGCACGACTCAGAGCATGACTCTGGAGTGAGCTGTTCAGGTGACAAAACAAGAGCTTGGAAGAGGGAAGGACATGGGATAAGGAAGTACACAGGTGGACGGAATGGTATTGGACAGTTTTGGCACTTGTATTGGAGATGGGTTTAAGAATGCTGGTTTTATTACTATTAGTCATTATATGTTTGTCCATTAAGTACCTATGTGTTCTTGTATATTATGAAACACTGTATTAGAGGGATGGGATGGAGTGGGAGATGGGAGAGGTTTTCAGGATGGAGGGGACATATATATACCTACGGCTGACTCATGTTGATGTATGGCAGAAACCAACACAATATTGTAAAGCAGTTATCCTCCAATGAAAACAAGATACTTAAAAAAGAGATAAAACTAAAAAAAAGATATAATATAGGAAAAAAATATATAAACAGTTAGAAATAAGAGCAAGATATCCAGATTTTTAGCTTGGATTACTGAATCAATGATGGTGATGTCAAGTAAACTGAGAAAACTGAAGGTTGTTTCAGGAAATATGATAAGCTGAGGTGCTTGAAGCACACTCAAGCAGATGGATATTCAAGTCTGCAGTTTGGAGGAGAAATCTAGGCTAGAAATGTAGATTTGGAAGTCATACAGTTGTGTTTCAAACCAAAAGGTGAATACAGTTACCCAGGGGGAAATGCAAAAAATAGTAAAAGGGACATACTAGGGACCACCAGAATTTAAGTGTCAGGAGAAAAAGAAACCCACGGAAAGAAGGAATGGATTGAAAGATAGGAGGAAACCCTAGATAGGGCATCATGGAAACTAGTGGGTAGAGTTCCATGGAGGAGGAGTGATTACCAGTGTCAGGTGCACCTGGGCTATTTACTTAAGTGAAGCCTGGAGTTGAGAGGCTCTGCTGACCTCAGTGAGTTCTGTCTCAGAGCAGTTGGGGGACACTGGTTACAGAGGGTATAGAGGAATGTTTGTAAAAATGAGTGTCCTGAGTTGAATTTTGCCCCCCGCCCCACCAATTCATGTCAACCTCAGATTGTGACCATATTTCAAAATACATATGTGTAGATGTAAGCAAGTTAAGGTGGGGAATCAAGTAAAGACTGGCTTATAATGGGTCCTAATCCAATAACTTGTGTCCTCACACGAGAAGAGAAATTTGGGTACAGGCACACAGGGAGAATGTCATGTGACAGTGTTAGCGGAGATTGGGATGATGCGTCCACAAGCTAAGAATGCCAAGGATTAGGCAAGAGATGGTATACCTGATTTAGACAGTAAATGTATTTTTTCACCAGTTTACATGTCTATTTTCAAATGCTGTTGTTGGGGCCTCATATATCACAATATTTAAGAAATATACTGTGTCTTGTAGTGTGTTTTTGTATAACACTGTTAATGAGCCATATGTACCTGTAAGAACCCAGAAAAATATATTTTTAGCTTTTGACAAAAAAAGAATGCCAAGGACTGCTGGCAGCCACCAGAAACTAAGAGAATGTTATGGAACACATTATTTTCTCCAGCTTTTGGAGAGAGCATGGTTGTGCTGACTTTTGGACTTTTATACTACAGAACTGAAACAATAAAATTTCTCTTGTTTTAAGCCACCCAGTTTGAGATACTTTGTTACAGCAACCTTAGGAAACAAATACAGTAAGTGATAGCTAGAGTGCAATCTAGCTAAGGGAGTTCCACTTTTTTAGGGTGGATGAGACTTGCATATTTTCAGAACAAAAGGAGTCGGGAGAATAGAAAGGATGAAGATAAAGGAGGGGTGGGAAATGCTTGATGGAGAACCCAGGAGGACAAGGGGTCAAGGATCCAGGCAAATAATTGACTCTGCAGTGTAAACTGTACTATGTGACCAAAAGATTGAAGGCAGGGTTGAGTGAGGCAGAGTTAAGTTTGTAAGTAAAGGAACAGGAAGATAAGAAAGAATATCTTTGATGACCTCAGCTAACAGAAGCAGAAGATATTAAGAAGAGGTGGCAAGAATACACAGAACTATACAAAAAAAAGTCTTCATGACCCAGATAACCATGATGGTGTGATCATTCACCTAGAACCAGACATCCTGGCATGTGAAGTCAAGTGGGCCTTAGTAAGCATCACTACAAGCAAAACTAGTGGAGGTGATGGAATTCCAGTTGAGCTATGTCAAATCCTGAAAGATGATGCTGTGAAAGTGCTGTGCTCAATATGCCAGCAAATTTGGAAAGCTCAGCAGTCGCCACTGGACTGGAAAAGGTCAGTTTTCATTCCAGTCCCAAAGAAAGGCAATGCCAAAGAATGTTCAAACTACCTCACAATTGCACTCATCTCACCTGCTAGCAAATTAATGCTAAAAATTCTTCAAGGCAGGCTTCAACAGTATGTGAACCGTAAACTTCCATATGTTCAAGCTGGATTTAGAAAAGGCAGAGGAACCAGAGATCAAATTGCCAGCATCTTTTGGATCATCGAAAAAAGCAAGAGAGTTCCAGAAAAACATCTACTTCTGCTTTATTGACTATGCCAAAGCCTTTGACTGTCTGGATCACAACAAGCTTTGGAAAATTCTTCAAGAGAGGGGAGTATCAGACCATTTGACCTGCCTCCTGAGAAATCAGTATGCAGGTCAAGAAACAACAGTTAGAACTGCACATGGAACAACAGACTGCTTCCAAATAGGGAGAGGAGTACGTCAAAGCTGTATATTGTCACCCTGCTTATTTAATTTATATGCAGAGTACATCATACGAAATGCCAGGCTGGATGAGGCATAAGCTGGAATCAAGACTACTGGGAGAAATATCAATAACCTCAAATATGCAGATGACATGACCCTAATGGCAGAAAGTGAAGAAGAACTAAAGAGCCTCTTGATGCAAGTGAAAGAGGAGAGTGAAAAAGTTGGCTTAAAACTCAACATTTAGAAAACTAAGATCATGGCATCTGGTCCCATCACTTCATGTCAAATAGATGAGGAAACAATGGAAACAGTGACAGACATTATTTTTTTGGGCTCCAAAATCACTGCAGGTGGTGATTGGAGCCATGAAATTAAAAGATGCTTGCTCCTTAGAAGAAAAGCTATGACCAACCTAGACAGCATATTAAAAAGCAGAGACATTACTTTACCAACAATGGTCCATCTAGTCAAAGCTATGATTTTTCCAGTAGTCATGTATGGATGTGAATATTGGACTATAAAGAAAGCTGAGCACCGAAGAATTGATGGTTTTGAACTGTGGTGTTGGAGAAAACTCTTGAGCATCCCTTGGACTGCACGGAGATCCAACCAGTCCATCCTAAAGGAAATCAGTCCTGAATATTCACTGGAAGGACTGATGCTAAAGCTGAAGCTACAAAACTTTGGCCACCTGATGCAAAGAGCTGACTCATTTGAAAAGACCTTGATGTTGGGAAAGATTGAAGGCAGGAGGTGAAGGGGACAACAGAAGATGAGATAGTTGGATGGCATCACCAACTTGATGGACATGAGTTTGAGTAAGCTCCAGAAGTTGGTGATGGACAGGGAGGCCTGGAGTGCTGCAGTCCATGGGGTCGCAAGGAGTTGGACACAACTTGGTGATTGAACTAACTAGCTAAATTCTGCTGGACATAGGGATGCAGGGGGAGGTTAAGTTAAAAGAAGTAGTAGAGGTTTGTAGTTGTCTACAGATGAGGTAGCTGATCAGAACATACTTTGACTGACAGTGCCTAGGTTGGAGACCATTAATTTGTATCAGGGATGAACTGTACTATTGTGAGATAGCTTCAGATTGTGCTCAGACTCATGGTGTCACAGAGAGAAAACTCCTGGAGTCGGAGTTTTGTAAGATGAGTACACTGGAGGGATAGAGTTGCAAGGGAGAAGAGAAGAGAATGTTGGTGAAAGGAAGGGTCACATGACCAGCAGTGGACTCCCAGGGTGATTAGAAAGGAAGAGCTAGAGGATAGAAGGGAGTGAAGAGGCTTTAAAGAAAGAATATGTTATCAAGAGCTGTCATGATATTAGCTAAAAATACCTGCTTTTGATCCCTGCATTTTTGACAATGTATGGCTTTTGTCATCTGTGAATGTTTAACAGCAATATTGCATAGGAACCTGGAATGTCAGGTCCATGAATCAAGGCGTATTGGAAGTGGTCAAACAAGAGATGGCAAGAGTGAACGTTGACATTCTAGGAATCAGCAAACTAAAATGGACTGGAATGGGTGAATTTAACTCAGATGACCATTATATCTACTACTGCGGGCAGGAATCCCTCAGAAGAAATGGAATAGCCATCATGGTCAACAAAAGAGTCTGAAATGCAGTACTTGGATGCAATCTCAAAAATGACAGAATGATCTCTGTTCGTCTCCAAGGCAAACAATTCAATATCGTAGTAATCCAAGTCTATGCCCCAACCAAAAACGCTGAAGAAGCTGAAGTTGAACAGTTCTATGAAGACCTACAAGACCTTCTAGAACTAACACCCAAAAAAGATGTCCTTTTCATTATAGGGGACTGGAATGCAAAAGTAGGAAGTCAAGAAACACCTGGAGTAACAGGAAAATTTGGCCTTGGAGTGTGGAATGAAGCAGGACAAAGACTAATAGAGTTTTGCCAAGAAAATGCACTGGTCATAGCAAACGCCCTCTTCCAACAACACGAGAGAAGACTCTACACATGGACATCACCAGATGGTCAACACTGAAATCAGATTCATTATATTCTTTGCAGCCAAAGATGGAGAAGCTCTATACAGTCAACAAAAACAAGACCAGGGGCTGACTGTGGCTCAGATCATGAACTCCTTATTGCCAAATTCAGACTTAAATTGAAGCAAGTACGGAAAACCGCTAGACCATTCAGGTATGACCTAAATCAAATCCCTTATGATTATACAGTGGAAGTGAGAAATAGATTTAAGGGCCTAGATCTGATAGATAGAGTGCCTGATGAACTATGGAATGAGGTTCGTGACATTGTATAGGAGACAGGGATCAAGACCATCCCCATGGAAAAGAAATGCAAAAAAGCAAAATGGCTGTCTGGGGAGGCCTTACAAATAGCTGCGAAAAGAAGAGAAGTGAAAAGCAAAGGAGAAAAGGAAAGATATAAGCATCTGAATGCAGAGATCCAAAGAATAGCAAGAAGAGATAAGAAAGCCTTCGTCAGCAATCAATGCAAAGAAATAGAGGAAAAGAACAGAATGGGAAAGACTAGAGATCTCTTCAAGAAAATTAGAGATACCAAGGGAACATTTCATGCAAAGATGGGCTCGATAAAGGACAGAAATGGTCTGGACCTAACAGAAGCAGAAGATATTAAGAAGAGGTGGCAAGAATATACAGAAGAACTGTACCAAAAAGATCTTCACAGCTCAGATATTACGATGGTGTGATCACTCATCTAGAGCCAGACATCCTGGAATGTGAAGTCAAGTGGGCCTTAGAAAGCATCACTAAGAACAGAGCTAGTGGAGGTGATGGAATTCCAGTTGAGCTGTTTCAAATCCTGAAAGATGATGCTGTGAAAGTGCTGCACTCAGTATGCCAGCAAATTTGGAAATCTCAGCAGTGGCCACAGGACTGGAAAAGGTCAGTTTTCATTCCAATCCCAAAGAAAGACAATGCCAAAGAACGTTCAAACTACCACACAATTGCACTCATCTCACACGCTAGTGAAGTAATGCTCAAAATTCTCCAAGCCAGGCTTCAGCAATACGTGAACCGTGAACTTCCAGATGTTCAAGCTGGGTTTAGAAAAGGCAGAGGAACCAGAGACCAACTTGCCAACATCTGCTGGATCATGAAAAAAGCAAGAGAGTTCCAAAAAAATATCTATTTCTGCTTTATTGACTATGCCAAAGCCTTTGTGTGGATCACAATAAACTGTGGAAAATTCTGAAAGAGATGGGAATACCAGACCACCTAACCTCCCTTTGAGAAATCTGTATGCAGGTCAGGAAGCAACAGTTAGAACTGGACATGGAACAATGGACTGGTTCCAGATAGGAAAAGGAGTGCGTCAAGGCTGTATATTGTGACCCTGCTTATTTAACTTCTATGCAGAGTACATCATGAGAAACGCTGGACTGGAAGAAACACCGCTGGAATCAAGATTACTGGAAGAAATATCAATAACCTCAGATATGCAGATGACACCACCCTTATGGCAGAAAGTGAAGAGGAACTAAAAAGCCTGTTGATGAAAGTGAAAGAGGAGAGTGAAAAAGTTGGCTTAAAGCTCAACATTTACGAAGATCATGGCATCTGGTCCCATCACTTCATGGGAAATAGATGGGGAAACAGTGGAAATAATGTCCTTTTTGGGCTCCAAAATCACTGCAGATGGTGACTGCAGCCATGAAATTAAAAGACGCTTACTACATGGAGGAAGCTTAAATGCAATTTAATAAATGAATGAAGCCAATCTGACAGGTTTCATACTATATGAAACTATGCTATATTTGACTATATTTAACTATAAATATGCTGTATTTACTATAAACATGCTATATTTAACTATAACTTCTGGAAAAGGCAAAACTATGGAGAGAGTAAAAAGATCGGTGACTGCCAAGGGTTGTGGGGAGGGAGGGATGAATATAGGCAGAACACAGGATTTTTTGAGTAATGAAACTATTCTGTGTGATACTGTTGTGATAGATACATGTCATCATACGTTTGTCCAGATCCATAGAATGGACACAACCAAGAGTGATCCTAATGTAAACTATGGACTCTGAGTGATTGTGATGAGCCAGTGCAGATTCATTGATTGTAACAAATGTACCACTCTGGTTGGGGGGAGGTGTTGAACTGAAGGAAGTTGTGTGTTTGTGAGGATGAGAAGTATTGGGAAACATCTTGTATTTTCCACTTAAATTTCTGTGAACTAAAAACTGCTCTAAAAAATAAAGTTTTTTTGAAAAGTGATTAAAATGATAAATTTTATATTACATGTATCTTGTCACACATAAACCAAACCTGTAAAGTATAAAAGAGATTTTTTTCAAAGCTGTTTCTTTTATTAAGGATCCTTTGATTCACAATATTGTATCACATAATTAAAAAGTATATTTTGTATTTTGGAGTATGTGCTATTTTAAATGTAACCGGTGAGAGTTGAATAAGCAGACAAAAGAGGGGCAGAAAGGCCTTTTCTCACTTGGTCCCCTCAATGATTTCTATTCCTTGAGAACCACCATCATGGTGCCCTTTGGAGAAAGAAGTCGCTTGTTTTTCTGACCATCTAGTTCACCCAGACACTCCCTATTGGAGTCCTTGCCCTCCCAAGTGGCTCTCCTGAACAACACTAAAATGTCCCTAGGCCTGCTGCTTTCCCCATGTGGCCACAACTGGTCCATGGGAGATGTTCAGGCATCCTGTCCTTTGCCCTGTTGCTGAGGCTGTGCAACCTGGATAGTCTACTGACCGCAGGCTTGATCTCTCCCAAGCCTGGCCAGGTGCTAGGTTTTGTGAAGGTCTTTCACTAAGTGTGAGATATGGAAGAGGGCATCTCCCCACCCTGCCCCTCATGGCAAGGAAGTGGGACCTGAGGGTTTGGTCACTAATTTCTTTAAAGAAATCTCTTTGCAAATGCTCATTAGTCTCATCATTTTATTATTATATTTAGAAGAGCATCAGAGGAGCCCAAGAGGTATCAAAAGTCATATCTGGAGCATATCTTATATAATTTCTTCCTATGGTATTGATCTCATACCTGGAGGTTTCCAGTGTAATTACAGTACTCTTTCATGAGCCTACAGCAGCTTGGCATGGTGGAATGAACTAGAAGCCAGAGTGAAATAACCTCAGGTCTTGTAATTATACCAATTTTTTTGGTTTTGTGACTTTGTAAGGAAATCATTTAAGCTTTTTGATAATCAGTTTCCATAAAATCGTTTTGAAGATTGAATGACAATGCACTTGAAGGTGCTTTGAACATTATACATATGCTTGTTGTTCTTCAGTCATTCAGTCATGTCTGACTCTTTGCAACCCCATGGACTATAGCATGCCAGGCTTCCCTGTCCATGTGCTAAACATGTGCAAAATGTTCTATTGTTAATTTAGAAGACTTTCTCTGCTGTGGAGGCTTCTAATGAAGATGATTCTGTGATCATGAAACTCACAACGGTTTAATTTTTCTATTGGAACATATGAATGATTACTGTATCAAGGTAAATTTAAAGTACCAAATGCAAGATTATGTTATATTGTCCAAGTGTGAACTTTGGTGGTTGTAGCTGGTGCTATTAGGGACTTGTCTCAGATTTTGCTTGCATCTTGAGCCATTCAGCTTTGATGGAGAAAAGTGGTATTTTTAGTTACACAGAAAGAATAAAGACAATTATTATTATAATCATGATTTTGCTGGCTACATTTATATGGCACTTAGTATGTACATGGTTAACAGATACTTGTCTAAGTGCTTTACATATATTGACTTATCTGCACAACAATCCTATGGAGTAGCTGGTGCTATTATTTATCCCATTTTATGTAGTAGAAATCGAAGTACAAAGAAGTTACACTTCACTGAGGATACTACTACCTGCTTTCAGGGTTGTTGTGGGCGTTAACAGGAGATAATGTGTCTGCCTTTGAATAAAAGCTTGATGTAGGATTCTCAGCCATTTAATTTATTCCAAGGTTCAAAAGTTACAGTTTAACTGGGATAAATAATACCTGTTTCCCAGGATCATTGTAGGTATTAACAGGAGTGAATCTGTGTTAATTTATGTCCTGACTTATGCCACAGATATATCATATACCTCTAAATTCTCTTTGGGGTTAAGTATGAATTTTCGTAGGCAGTGCATTTCTGTCTCACACAGGTACAGCATTCTAAATCAGCTTTTAAGGCTGATGATGGGTTATAGTAAAAAATCACTATTAGGACTACAGAGAGCAATATATGTGTATGTGTGTGTATATATATGGTGTCATGTCCACAACTATCTTCTCTAACTTTTCACTGCTTAGTGCTTATCAGTGGTTCTCAATTGTTCTTTAATATCTTCTTTGAGGATGTAAACGAAGAACCCAGTAGCTTTTACCAGAATTCAGTTTGTTTTCTGTGGAAACTTCTTTCTTCAACAGGCCATAAAAATCAAATGAAGAGCATATCAAATTTCAGCCATTTTATGACTTTATGTTGATCATAAATAAACAATAATCATAATAATAGCTGACAGTTTTTGCATTCGTAGTATGGAATGAAAGTGAAAGTGAAGTCGCTCAGTCATGTCTGACTCTTTGTGACCCCATGGACTGTAGCCTACCAGGCTCCTCTGTCTGTGGGATTTTCCAGGCAATAGTACTGGAGTGGGTTGCCATTTCCTTCCCCAAGGGATCTTTCCGACCCAGGGATCAAACCCGGGTCTCCCGCATTGTAGACAGACGCTTTACCGTCTGAGCCACCAGGGAAGTCCTAGTATGGAATGGACACTATCAAATGCTTTATGTGCATCACCTCATTTCGCAGCTTCCTACAAAAAGGGGTGCTTTCTGTCTTCTACACTCCTTCATAAATGCTTTATGCTTTCATTCATTCATCCCCAAATATATTTTTATATTGGTTTGAACCCATGCCCTCTTCAGTGGAAGCTCAGAGTCTTAACTACTGTGCCACCAGGGGAGTCACTCAAATATATATTTTTAAATTGGGTATTTGTTATTATTTTCCCAGCTGTTTTATCCCCAACTCACTTTTTCTATTTTGCTTTGATGCTTTTGTTATCATTTGTAGTTTTAAATGTTCTCTTTTCTCTTCTTGGCTTTTCCTCAATTCTACTTATTCTCCTATATTTGCACCCAACTCTTTCCATAAATCTACCACAGCCTAAAAAGACCCCCACCCTTTCCAAATCCACATGGCACTAAGGTGCACCATTTATTTGTCAGTTACTCATGATAGTGTTTTCTATCCTGGAATTTTATTTAAATCTTGTGCTTAATTTTCACAAATTTGTCTTCTTTTTCCAACTTTGGTAAGTTCTTCAAGATTGTGAATTATAGCTTAGCACTTTTTGTTGTCTATAGTAGAAGTTGCTTAATAAGTGGATTTTTTGCCAGAACTCAACTGCCAGTTGAAAGGATTATATTACAGAATGAAAAACAGTCTCAGTTCTGTCACCCAGAAGCATAATGTGTAATTGAAGCCTTGCTCACTAAGGAAATAAAAAACCTCATCACAAAAGCACAGGTTTTTGGAAGACTGAAAATGTAATATTTTTGTGATATTAAATTTCTCACTAAAATGAATTCCCGAGAGTAATAACATACTCTCAAGCATCTTATCCAGAGCTTTTCTCTACAACTGATTAGACCAAAAGCGAGAGGAGATAGCTCATAAATTGATTCTAAAGAGATCTGCTGAGAAAAAGATTTTGCTCCATACTGTTGATTCATACTGAATGAGAAAAAAAATACTGGTGATTTTAAATGCTGAAAGAGACATTCTAGGCCTCATGTGTTTTTGAAAAATACTGAATAGTAATTCAGTTTTAATTTGGAATTATTCATTCATTCACTCATTTTTTTTTAATCATTCATGTATCTTTAAGGAATGTTAAGCACTTTCTTTAGCACTTAGCACTTTCGTTATAGCATTAGAGATGAAACATATAAACAAATAGTTCTGTGCTGTAGAATGTGTAATACATATTATATGAATATTTTAAAACGTGTTACTTTGGATTGAGAATCTTTAAATTTCTTTCTACCAGTAAAATTGCATGAGTTGTACATTCACAGAGGAGAAAAATATTCCTCACAATTAGTGGAGTGACCAAAGGAAGTTTTTGGTGGAAACGATCTTTGAGTAGGACCTTGTTAGGTAGTATTTTGATAGACACCTATTATAGTCATGGTCCAAACTGTCTGTTGAGTGTTTGCTATGCCAGAGTCAGTATACTAGGTGCTTTAAACACATATTTCTGTGAGGAAGAGTGTACTGCTGAGTTATCTGTGAATACCCTGAGAGTACACTGAAAATCTTGTGTATATATGTTTGTACTTGTTAGTGGGGAAAGGTTTCTGAGCTTCCAGAAACATGAACCATAATAGAGAGAGTAGCACGTTTGATTCCTGGACTTTGAGAAATGTACACATAGGTGGGTGGCAGGTGGAATGAAGGAACTGTTGAGAACAAAGAAGCTGTGAAAGGCTGAAAACTGGGTGCTCTTAAGAGGGGAGAGCTTGAAGTAGTGAGAAGCAGTCAGTGTAGGATTTGGTTAACTGATTGTCCTCCGGGCTCAAAATGTCTGAATTTAAATTCTGGACTGCTACCTCCTGGCTGTGTGACCTCAGGCAACCTATTTATCCTCTCTGAAACCAAGACCTTTGCTGTCTAAATTAGCTATTACATATTTGCCTAAAATTTCTTTGGTTATTTAATTTTTTTTATTTACAGTGTTGTGTTACTTTTTGCTATACAACAAAGTGAATCAGTTATACCTATAAATACATCCACCCTTTTTAAAACTTTTTTCCCATATAGTTCATCACAGGGTATTGAGGAGAATTACTTGTGCTATCAAGTTGGTCCTTATCATCTATTTTATATATAGTAGTGGGTATATGTCAATCCCAATCTCCCAGTTTATCCCTGCCTCCATTTCCCTCAGTAACCATAAGATTATTTTCTTCATCTGTAACTCTTCTTCTGTTTTGTAAATAGGTTCATTTGTACCATTTTTAAAGATTCCACATATAAGCGATATCATATATATTTCTCCTTCTCTGACTTACTTCATTCATTATGACAATCTCTAGATTCATCCATGTTGCTGCTAATGACATTACTATATTCTTTTTTTATGACTGAGTGATATTTCATTCTATAAATGTATCACGTCTTCTTTATCCATATCTCCGTTGATGGACATTTAGGTTGTTTCTATCTTCTGGCTATTGTAAATAGTGCCACAGTGAACACTGGGTGTATGCATCTTTTAGAATTATGGTTTTCCCTCAGTTTACCTGGTGGTTCAAATGATAAAGAATCTGCCTGCAATGCAAGAGACCCGGGTTCAATTCCTGGGTGGGGAAGACCCCCTGGAGAAGGGAATGACTAGCCAATCTAGTATTCTTGCCTGGAGAATTCCATGGACAGAGAAGCCTGGTGGGCTATAGTCCATGGGGTTGCAAAGAGCTGAACACAACTGAATGACTAACACACACACACACACACACACACACACACACACTCACACACACCAGGTACATACCCTGAAGTGGGATTGTAAGATCATGTGGTAGCTCTATTTTTAGTTTTTTAGGGAACTTCCATACTGTTCTCTATAGTGGCTGTACCAATTTACATTCCAAACAACAGTGCTGGAGGGTTCCCTTTCCTCCATACCCTCTTTAGCATTTATGGTTTGTAGATTTTTTGATGATCTTTGGTTACTCTAAAATTAAGGGCTTACTATATATGTTACAGAGAAGGCAATGGCAACCCACTCCAGTACTCTTGCCTGGAAAATCTCATGGATGGAGGAGCCTGGTAGACTGCAGTCCATGGGGTCGCGAAGAGTCCGACACCACTGAGCGACTTCACTTTCGCTTTTCACTTTCGCAGGTTAGAGAAGGAAATGGCAACCCACTCCAGTGTTCTTGCCTGGAGAATCCCAGGGACGGGGGAGCCTGGTGGGCTGCCGTCTATGGGGTCGCACAGGGTCGGACACGACTGAAGTGACTTAGCAGCAGCAGCAGCATATATGTTAAATGCTTTCATTCATTTTTTTATATGTATGTGTAAATGTATATGATGTATTCTTTAAGTAATATAAATTTGTTGAGACTATATAACTAGTCACTGGGAGAACTTTTATGAAACTTTTATGAAAGAAGTAGACATGGCCATGCCCTTGACCTCATAGCAACTGATGAATGAGGTACCATTTAGAGAGGAGGGAACTGGGGGTCAGGCAAGGTGAATGACTTTCCAAGGCATGAGATAAAGAAATGGGGAAGCTTTAAACTCAGGTCTGATTCCGGAGTCTTAAACACTCATGTTCTTGGCTACAGAATATTATACAGCATGACTGACTCTGCAGGAACATTAACAAGGGGAAACCTACTTTAGCGATGATTTACATACAGATTTTGTTGTTGAAAGAGAAAGGATGCAGATACTTTGTGTGGACTCTTCTAATGTTATGAAATTACTAAGAAGAGTTATCAATTAATAGAGCATATTTTCAAATCAAGTTTTAGTATAATGGCACATTTGGATGATCTAGTAATTAATACGTTGTTATTGAGATTATGCTCTTCATTGTGATCCATGTGATACAGTTGTATCTGAGGACCCTCTAAATAAGTGCACTTGTTTTTCAAGCAAGGTGATTTCTCTCTCTCTCTCTTTTTTTTTTTATTGATTATGCTTTTTTCAATCTTATAATTTCATCT